>NC_141168.1:3685000-13685000 GCF_055505025.1 Bos grunniens
CCTGGCACCTGCCTTTTTCCTGCCTCATCCCTCTCAACCTTTGCTCCCATTTCCAACTAACCCACCACTTGATAAGGCAGCCTCTGAAAATGCAACAGTCATACATTTCCTGAACGTTTAAAAGGATATTGAAAAAAAAAAGAATCTGGATAAAGGAAAGTGATGGGGAAAAAAAGACTGATTAGATCTGAGGTTCTATAAATTATTGCTTAACCTATTTTCTGTGATTTTATTACCTCACCTAAAAGCACAGGTAATCAGGGATTTGGGGAATACGAAACATCAGCCCAAGAAAGTGCATATATCTATTATTCCTCCTTAAGCGATCAATGTTGCTGAACCAGGGTTTAAGGTGAGAGTTATGTCTCAAAGAGAAGGCAGGTGATTTAACTTCCTCCTCTTCAGTCCCCCGAGCTGCCTAGTTCATTGTGGACAACTTCTCTCTAGTTCTCTGGTTTTATTATTTCATCGATTTCTGTGCTCTGACCTATACGAGGAAACTCAGCTTAGACTCCTGAATTGCTACCTTTGGGTCCTGACCAGTCAGAGTCTTCCTTAAAATAGCACCTCCTGGATCAGCTAGCCCCTTTAACACATGGTCTCAAAGGCTCCCAAAATCCACGTGAAATTTACCAACAGGCTCTCCTCTAAGCCAAGCAGTAGACTCCAGAGAAAACCAGAGTGCCAGGATAAGACACACTCCTTTTCAGGGCTTACAGGCAACTGTGCCTTTAAAGTAGAATGCATAATGTGGCAACACTTTGAAAAGTGCCTCTTTATGGATAAATATGGAGGCACACCTGCCTTAACTTAGAGTCTTCATGCAAGTATGAATAATAAGCATCTACCGTCATCCTTGCGATAAGTGGCTCTTTAATGTAAGGATTCAATAAATAAGCAAGATTCACCTAACAATCCTTCTAGAACTAATGATGAAAAGTCAGAGGAGAGACTGTTAAGATTCTCCTAGGGACCCACTTCTCAAGACTCTGGAAGCTTGCAACTAACTGTAAGGTTAGTAGCAGTATAAATTAATTCTTTCTTTCATGAGAATCTGTCAGAACTCCCTCTTTTCAGATTTGTTTCAATTTAAAGAACGGTGCAAACTCACCATTCAAGTTCAAGGGATGCAGACCTCATTCCTCAAGTATTTCATAAACTGAGGAGTCTCATTACTTACTGTGGCAGGCACTAGGTTGCCTCCCCAAGAGCCACAGCCCTCTGTCAATTCAGCAGAGGTGAATTTCCATGAAATACATGCTCTCTCAACCCTTACAGCTAAGGGTGTTCATCTAATATCGTTATATGAACAAGCTGCCTCCTGGCTAGTTTTGGAAAAAGACAGAAATACATTAGGCAGGTTCCAATTTTCCCTTCCTTTTTGTGAGGGTATGAGATGAGATGCATGGTGCCACTGCAGCTACTTTGTCAACATGAAGAGGATAGCAGCAGAGAAACATGGTCTTTGAGCCACTGAATCATCCTGGGATGGCTAGGTCTGGACTTCTTGTTTGGGAAAACATGATAAACACCTACCATTTGAATGACAGTATTTTAGTTAGGTATTTTGTTCTGTATGGATAAAAGTACTCGAATGGATACCTACTAACATCTGAGCTTGGATAATTGCTCAAGATGATTCTAAGATGGTTAATGGCCTGACTAGATCCATGAGCTTCCTGAAATGTATCCACATTTTTATAAGCCTCTCCCCCTTCCAGTGGCAAGACCAACTGTTGTTCAGTGTCTAAGTCATGTCAGACTCTTGTGACCCCATGGACTGCAGCACTCCAGGCTTCCCTGTTCATCACTATCTCCCTGAGTGTGCTCAAACTCATGTCCAAAGAGTCAGTGATGCCATCCAACCATCTCATCCTCTGTTGCTCCCTTCTCCTCCTGCTCTCAATCTTTCCCAGCATCAGGGGAAATGATAAGATCATCTGTGGGTTTATCACAATAAAAGCAGTTAGGATGTATAAGTTGTTCCAGATTGTAGGAGCCATTAGAGTACAATCTGGAAGTCAGTGCCTCAGACCCTCCTAACACCCATCACACCCTGCCAGTGCTTCCAGGCCAGGCATCTGCTGTCCAGCAAACATGCTAGGCTCATTATGGTTCATGGTGACATTCCTTCTTGGATTTCCTCCCATTAACACAGGTATGTCTTTCAAAATCTTCATCCTCCAAAATATCTTCCACCCATGCTTCCTGTCCTCAGCGATTTCTCCTGTATTCTGGATTGTCATAACAGATACTATCTGTACCTCCCATTTATAGCACTCGGTCTTCCTTAGCACTGACACATTAACTGTAATCAGAAACAGCAGCAAGAAGAGGAGCAAAAATAGAGACACACACTACTCAGTTCATCAGCTGGCTGGTGGGTGTGCACAGAATCTACAGACACAACCACAGATGCCCTAGTGCAAACGAAGAACACCAGAGACCTATAAAGTACCCCACATGTCCCATGACAGGACACCTGGTCATAGTCATTGATAATAGGTGGATGATGACAGGCCTGGGACATGGGGGGCGAGTTTAACGTAGGAAGGAGAACAGAGAGAAAATGCCTATAAAAAACTGGCAGGAAACAATATTTCTACAAGAAAAACCCCAATAGGAAATAGTAAGGCAGATATCACTTGTTATGAAATGAACAAAAGTTATTAAATTACTGGTATTGTGCAATTTCCATAGGGATGATATGAGACCTCATGAAGAGAGAATCCATCATCAGTTGAAAACTGGGTACGAACAGGACTTAAAATATAACATTAAAACACATGTATGGCAAAACCAATATAATATTATAAAGGAATTAGCCTCCAATTAAAATAAATAAATTTAAATTAAAAAAAATAAAAGTAAAAGTAATATCAACAAGGAAAAAAAATAAAACGCATGAACACACTGAACAAAAGAACCAGGTATAAAAAATACACATTACACAATTACATGAATAATGTAAATGTAAAATATATGACATTATGCAAAATTATTTTATGACGTTAGAAATTAGGCTACCTTTGGGGACATGAATGATGGGAACGGGTGTGGGGTAGCTTTGGGGATACTGGCTGCATTCTGGTATTTTTGGATTTGGGTGCAGGCTATGTAGTCTGTTCAGTTTGAAAATTCATTAAACATTAGAATATTATATGCACATACATAATGTTTTTAAAACGTCTGTCCCAGAATTTTAAAAAGATAGGCTGAAACACTGGGTTACCACTTCACGCCAACTAGAAGGACCAATCAGAAAATCTGAGACGCTGACAACACCAAATGCTGGGGAGCGTGTGGAGCACCGGGAACTCTCATTCACTGCTGGTGGGGATCACCGTGCTGCACGTCCTCGGGAAGACGGCTTGGTGGTTTCCCACAGGACTACACACACTCATCAGACAGTCCACTGATCATGCTCCTTGGTAACGACCAAAGGAACTGAAAATTTATGTCCCACCCAGAACCTTCATGCAAATGTTCACAGCAGCTTTATTCATAACCATCAACACTTGGAAGCAATCAAGATGTTTTTCAGTGGGTAAATGGATCGAGAAACTGAGGTACAGCCAGACAATGGGATATTATTTAGTGCTGAAAAAGAAATAAGGCTTCCCTGGTGGCACAGTGGTAAGGAATCTGTCAGCCAATGCAGGAGAACAGGTTTGATCCCTAGTCCAGGAAGATCCCCTGGAGAAGGAAGTGGCAACCCACTCCAATATTGTTGCCTGGAGAAACTCATGGACAGAGGTGCCTGGCGGATTACTGCCCGTGGGGGCGGGGGTCTCAGAAGACTAGGACACAACTTAGCAACTGAAAAACAGCAACAAGAAAGAAATAAACTATCAAACGATGACAGTTCCTCCAGGAAGGAACCTTAAGTGTACACTGCTAAGTGAAAAGACGCCGATCTGAAAAAGGGTACATACTGTATGATCCAACTAGATGGCATTCTGGAAAAGACAAAACTACGGAGACGGTATCTTCTGTAGTTTTGGAAGGAATCCGCTTGTCAGTGCAGGAGACCTAAGAGACGTGGGTTCAATCCTTGGGTGGGAAGATCCCCTGGAGGAGGAAATGGCAACCCACTCCAGTATTACTGTCTGGAGAATCCCATGGACAAACGAGCCTGGCAGGCTACAGTCCACAGGGTTGCAAAGAGTCAGACATGACTGAAGTGACTTAGCACGCACACATGGAAACAGTAACAACAACAAAAGTCAGTGGTTTCCAGGCATTACAGGGGAAGGGAGAACGAATACACAGGGCACAGAGGACTTTTAGGGCAGTGGAACTGCCCCATGTGATACGGGAAAGGCCGATGCGTGCAATTATACATTTGCCCGATGCCACAGACCGTGCCACACTGAGGTGAACCTCACCGTCAACCATGGACTTTGAGTGACGACGACGTGTCAACGCAGGTTCATAAACCGTCAGAGGCACTGCCTGGGGAGGGATGTTCGTGATGGGCATAACCATGCATGTCTGGGCATGCAGAGGCTATCCCCTGGGTAACTCTACCTTCCTCCCACTGTTGCTGGAACCTAAAACTGCTTTTAAAAAGCCAAGTCTATTAAAATAATCCGTGGAAATTTTGTTACAGAACTTAGATAACTAGCAGTAGCAATTATTAAGTGGAAGGATTCTCTTATATGTAATTTTAACATATAATTTTCCCATATAAACCCATCTCCTCTTATTTTGACTGTGGTGCAATTTCAGAATGCTTGATGGCTTCTGACTTGGATGCCCTTACATTCTCTTATAGCAGAATCTAATTTATGAGCTGTATGCCAATTTGCTAGATTTCTCTCCCTCTCAGTAAAGCCTATTGGGTCCAATTGAACATCTTCTAAAAAAGATAAGCTGAGAGCTAGCAATGCACTTATAGACATTAGATATAAATCAGATAGTTATGAAATTTCCATTCAGTAAAAATCATCTCTACATTTTGTTCCCACCCAAAAGATTAATGAGTCTTATATTCTGATAACCTCTGCTTAGCCTTAAAAGTTTACCTTCAATAAGATTTCCAAATACCCAAGGCTTTTCGTTTTTTATACCACCTAAAGTATCCTAATGTTTTCCGTCACAAACCACTGTCCATCTTCTCTACAGAGAAAATCCATAAAAGTCAAATGTCAGGGATATTTTAATGCAAATATGATCCTGGTGGGTTTTTAAGCTCCTACAACCATAATTGTGGTACTAAAGATTATCAGAGTCCTTTTCATCAGAATACAAGAGTTATAGCTGCAAAAAAAGGCATATGCTGTGTGTGACCTATCGCAGACATATATTTAATATCTGAAAATAAAAAAGGTAACTTTGAGTCTATTATTCCAAAGAGAAATTAAGAAAAGAGCAGAGACTAGCAAGGGAGAAATGAATGACAGACTGAAAAGGACACATTCTCATCCGGTTAATCCCTTGGGAACTCAGATTGCCTTAAACACTTTTAATTTGATTTTTAAAACATAAATTGTGCATAACTGGTGATAATTAGGCTGCAGTACAGAACAAAGGTACTTCTCGCTCAGAAGTAAGAATCGCGACGAGGTTCTCTGAGAGCCTGAGGCACCAAAGGCGCACTCCATCACGACCCTTCCCAAGGATACTTCCCAAGTAGGAAAGGGACCCACATACTCAGAAATGTTTTCACCAAAAGACTGAATCCAAGGAGTTTGGAATGGATTTGAGGGTTAAGTAGAAAGTGGATACTGCACTCTGAGTTTCAACAAACCAAAAGACAAGACTGAAAAGAGGTAGCACTTGAAAAGATAATGGTTTAAATACATGATATGAGTTTCAAGTCAGTCTAGGAAGCAGCAGCAAGTCTGGAAGGGGTGCACTCAAGACTGTGCATGTAAGTCCAGGGTGTTATTACTCCTAGGAGTCTCTACTCTTCAAACCTAAACTTCCTCCCTCATAGGGGGAAAGCCACTCCTGCCGTGGCTTGTGGAGAAACCAGTAAGATACAGGGGGGTGTGCGGGCACTTTGGGGACTGTGGACAAGGTGATGGCCATGCTGTGTGTTAGGTCAAAGATTCAGTAATTCACAACACAACAGGTCTTTAAACAAAATTAAAGTGAAAGTTTCTCACTTGTATCTGACTCTTTGTGACCCCATGGACTAGAGCCCACCAGGCTCCTCTGTCCATGAAATTCTCGAGGCAAGAATACTGGAGTGTGTAGCCATTCCCTTCTCCAGGGGATCTTCCTGATCCAGGGATTGAACTCGAGTCTCGTGCAATGCAGGCAGATTCTTCACCATCTGAGCTACTGGGGAAGCCCCCAAGCCTCACCTGTAACTTCTATTTTATTTTTGCCTAATGATTATTCAGTCACTCGGGCACGTCCAAGTCTTTCTGACCCCATGGACTGCAGCACATCCCTGTCCTTCACCATCTCCTGAAGCTTGCTCAAACTCATGTCTATCGAGTTGGTAATGCCACCTAGCTATCTTGTCCTGTGTCGTCCCCTTCTCCTCCTGCCTTCAATCTTTCCCAACATCAGGGTTTTTTTCCAATGAGTTAGTTCTTCACATCAGGTGGGCAAAGTATTGGAGCTTCAGCATCAGTCCTTCCAATGAATATTGAGGGTTGATTTTCTTTAGGATTGACTGGTTTGATCTCTTTGCAGTCCAAGGGACTCTCAAGAGTCTTCTCCAATACCAGTTTAAAAGCATCAAATCTTTGGTGCTCAGCCTTCTTCATGGTCCAACTCTCACATCCCTACATGACTACTGTTAAAACCATAGCTTTGATTATATGGATCTCTGTTAGCAAAGTAATGTCTCTGCTTTTTAATATGCTATCTAGGTTTGTCATAGCTTTTCTTCAAAGGAAGAAGCATCTTTTAATTTCATGGTTGCAGTCACTGTCCGCAGTTATTTTGGAGCCCAAGAAAATAGAGTCTCTCACTGTTTCCATTGTTTCCACATCTATTTACCATGAAGTAATGGGACCAGGTGTCATGATCTGAGTTTTCTGAATGTTGAGTTTTAAGCCAGCTTTTTCACTCTCTTCTTTCACCTTCTTTAAGAAGCTCTTTAGTTTTTTGCTTTCTGCCATAAGGGTGGTGTCATCTGCATATCTGAGGTTATTGATATTTCTCATGGCAATCTTGATTCCAGCTTGTGCTTCATCCAGCCCAGCATTTCAGATGATGTACTCTGCATGTAAGTTAAATAAGCAGGGTGACAGTATACAGCCTTGACGTGCTCCTTCCCAATTTGGGACCAGTGTGTTGTTCCATGTCTGGCTGTAACTGTTGCCCCTTGACCTGCATCCAGGTCTCTCAGGAGGCAGGTCAGGTGGTCTAGTATGCCCATCTCTGTCATGGTGGGAAATTCACCGTGTGCACTTTCTGTCTTTCTCAGTGGATCTGTGCTGTCGTGGAGAATATGTGCATCTTCTCTGCCCACAGTGCAGCCAGCACTTAGCTCGATGCCGTCAGCCCCTCACAGGGATCCTTCATGTTTGATTGATGGAGAGACATTATTAGTCAATGTGATGGTCTGCATATAGGTGAACTTGAGAAGGCTCTGAATGATCTGACATCCTCTTGTGTCTGGCGCAATTTTGATGCTGTAACAAAAGCCACTGCTGCATTCAGGGAGAGTGATGCAGAAGCCGGTGATGGGCAGCACTCGCTATTGAACCAGCCCGTCCGACCATCCTAAATCCAGGACACACAGCCCTCCAGCAGCACAGCCTGGAGCCAGAAACACTACCTATGAAAGTCCAATAGAACCAAAGGGTGAGGCAGGCTCAGCCACCTGAGCCACTTTAACAGACGAATAAAAAAAATCCCACTCAAAGCCTTTCCTGGAACTCAGGGATTCATTAGAGCCTCCCCCTCATTGTGGTTGCCCCTGGCAACTGGCCATCAGCATTCAAACAGAGAGCAGTATGGCGTGTTCTGTGCTCTCTTATTTACTGCAGAAGAGATGCTGCTGTGATGGTTCCGGCTGCACAAGAACTGAATGTAAAAAGCTTTCAGGATTAGCAGCTGCATTTGAGAGGAGAGAGACTGAGGCATGACTTCTCGTACAGATGGGAAGACCCAGGGACAGCTCTCTGCCTGATGCTGAGTGGGCATCTGGAAGGCAATGTCTCGGGACTGACTTCATGTCCCGGCCATGAAGTTGTTCAGTCTCAGACATTTCCCACCCAGCCTGGTTGCCCTGGATCGCAGGTGTGAGGGGAGCCTCCAGCAGCCCTCTCATCTCCCTTCGAAGTGATGGATGCATGAGCCCTCGGATCCTGGGTGACAGGAATGCTCACGTTCCTTGGGGAGCGGGGGGAATGGGAGTTTGCACTACCCAGACCATTGCTGTTCCCTAACTCCCAAAGTGAGCGATGGACAATCATATCGTCAGATCTTCAATGGTTGCTGTATACACTACACTTGTGCTCAAAGAAAAGCAAAGGTAGGAACACATGCTTCACAATTTCTGAAGGAGATCTCATTTCCTTTTTATTAATTAAAAATAGTTGCCAAAGTCCCCAACTTTTATGAATTAATTTTTAATTAATATAAAATATCAGCAAAATTATAAAATAGAAGAGTATATGTCTTTACCAATTCCCTTCCCCAATCCCTCTCAAATCTACTCGTTTAGATTTCAACAGCTGAATGGATGTTTTCCTGTTCATCAGATGCTCTGTTTTGAATCGTGAGTCCAAGTGATCCAGGAACTCTGATCTCATCATAAACCTCACTCACAGAGCAAGCGACTCTTTTCACAACTGCCATTGAAACCTCTTCACCGTTAGGCAAGTGTTGTTGAAACTTCAGTATATAAACGGCCAGAATGAACCACTTTTAAAACAACTTTGCCACCACTGTTTAAACTAATACCCTAATTGAGATAAAATTCACATATCATGAACTTCACCTTTTTAATGTACACAGTTCAGTAATTTTTTAATGAGTTAAAGAACTCTGCACTCATCACCACTACTGAATTCCAGAGTATCTGTGTCACCTCCAAAAGAAGTCTCATTATGATGCACGGATGTAGGTTCATCAGTTGTATCAAATGCCCCAGTATGGGAGGGGATGTAGATAATGTGTGACCCGTGTATATGCTGGGGCAGGACATATATAGGGAATCTCTGTACCATAGCTTCAATTTTGCTGTGAATTTAAAACTGCTCTAAAAATACAATGTCTTTATAAAAGAAGCAATCTCATACCTATTAGCAGAGTCAGCAGACCCTGCGTCCTCTCCCCATTTCCAGTAAACACTAACCTACTCTTTATCTCTATGGATCTCCTGTTGTGGAATCACACAATATGTGGCACTTTATGTCCAACCTCTTTCACTTGTGCCCAGGTTTTAGCTATGCTGTAAGATGCATATGTATTTAATTTTTATAGCTGAATAACACTCCACTGTATGGATATACCACACTGTTTATCCATTCACCCGGTGAGGGGCATTTGGGTCACTTTCGGCTATTGGGAATGTCTCTATGGACATCTGTTCCTGGAGAAGGAAATGGCAACCCACTCCAGTATTGTTGCCTGGAAAATCCCACGGACAGAGAAGCCTGGTGGGATACAATCCATGGGGTCCCGAAGTCGGACAGAGCAACTTTCACTTTCACCACTTCACCTTGTTCAAAGAGGCTACGCAATTCTACATTCCTACTAGGACTGTATGAGGTTCTAGTTTCCCACATCCTCACCAATATTTGCTATTTCCCATTAAAATATATACATTATTTTGGATTTGAATTGAAGGGTATTATGCTAAGTGAATAAGTCAGAGACAGACAAACACTGTGCGATCTCTCTTATATGTGGAATCTAAAAAGCACAACAAACTAGTGAATATAACAAAAAAGAAGCAGACTCACAGATGAAACGAACTGGTGGCTACCCGTGGGCTGAGGGAGAGGTGGGCAACAAGGATGGGGTGTGACGCACGAGCTGCTGTGTGCACTGCAGGTTACAAGGGTTCACTGTAAACTTCGGGGAATATAGCAGTTTACTGAATGTATTGAAATGTATTGAAAATACAATTATTTTCAATAATTGTAAATGGACTGCAGCCTTTAAAAACAGTGCCAAAATACATATAAAATTATATATACACACATGTCCATCCTGCTGAGTATGAAGTGCTGCCTACTCTGTGTTCATGTGCATCTCCCTGACGGTTAATGATATACAGCATGTTTGCTCAGACTTATTGGCCATTTGTGTTTCTTTGGAGAAATGTCGTTTAAATCCTTTACCCATTTAAAAATGAACTGTTTGTCGCGTGATTTAAGCTAAAAGAACTCTTTGTATACTCTGAATACTAAATGTTTATTGAGTATATGATTTGCAAATATATTCTCCCATCCTGGGGGTTCTCTTTTCACCTTCCTCATACTGGCCTTTGAAACACAAAATATTTTTATGTTGATAAAAGTGTTATCTATTTTTTCCTTTGGTTGCTTGTGCTTTTGGTGTCATATCTGACAGTTTCCTAACAGACTGGTTCCAAATAGGAAAAGGAGTACGTCAGGGCTGTATATTGTCACCCTGCTTAATTAACATATATGCAGAGTACATCATGAGAAATGCTGGGCTGGAAGAAGCACAAGCTGGAATCAAGATTGCTGGGAGAAATATCAATAACCTCAGATATGCAGATGACACCACCCTTATGGCAGAAAGTGAAGAGGAACTAAAGAGCCTCTTGATGAAGTGAAAGAGGAGAGTGAAAAAGTTGGCTTAAAGCTCAACATTCACAAAACTAAGATCATGGCATCCAGTCCCATCACTTCATGGGAAATAGATGGGGAAACAGTGGAAATAGTGTCAGACTTTATTTTTTGGGGCTCCAAAATCACTGCAGATGGTGACTGCAGCCATGAAATTAAAAGACGCTTACTCCTTGGAAGGAAAGTTATGACCAACCTAGATAGCGTATTCAAAAGCAGAGACATTACTTTTTTACTAGACGAACAAAGGTCCGTCTAGCCAAGGCTATGGTTTTTCCAGTGGTCATGTATGGATGTGAGAGTTGGACTGTGAAGAAAGCTGAGTGCTGAAGAATTGATGCTTTTGAACTGTGGTGTTGGAGAAGACTCTTGAGAGTCCCTTGGACTGCAAGGAGATCCAACCAGTCCATCCTAAAGGAAATCAACCCTGAATGTTCATTGGAAGGACTGAAGCTGAAGCTCCAATACTTCGGCCACCTGATGCGAAGAGCCAACTCATCGGAAAAGACTCTGATGCTGGGAAAGATTGAGGGCAGGAGGAGAAGGGGACGACAGAGGATGAGATGGTTTGATGGCATCACTGACTCAATGGACATGAGTTTGAGCAAGCTCTGGGAGATGGTGAACGACAGGGAAGCCTGGAGAGCTTCAGTCCATGGGGTCACAAAGGGTCAGACATGACTGAGTGACTGAACAACAACAAAGATAGTATCACAATACTTTTACTGTGGTTTTAGGGTAAATTTTAATATCATAGATATAAGTGCGTTAACTGTTCTTTTTCAAGATTGTTTTGGCTGGTCTGAGAGCCTTGCATTTTCCTATCAAGTTTAGAATTGGCCTGTCAATTTTTGAAAAAAAAAGCCAGTTGGGATTCTGACATGGAGCATGTTGAATCTATGGATGATTCTGGGAAGTACTGCATGTTAACAATAGTAGATCCTCTAATCCATGAACATGGGATATCTTTCCATTTGTGAAGATCTTTCATTCCTTTCAATTACGTTTCATGGTTTTTCAGTGCACACGTCTTACATTTTTATTGTTAAATTGATTCCTTCCCTTTAAAAGTAATGTAAATGGAATCATTTCTAAATTTCATTTTGAATTGCTTATTACTAGTGTACAGGAATATAAATAATTTTTGTACAACTTTGCATCTTCCAATGTGGCTGAACTCATTTATTAGTTATGTTTTTTGTGTTTGTGGACTCTGTAAGATTTTTTATACACCAGTTCATGCCATCTATGAATAGAGATAGTTTTACTTCTTTCTAACCTGGATGTCTTTTCTTCCTCTTGTCAAGAATAACCTGATATTTAGCAGGATCACTGCTAACCATTTCAGTGTGAAGTACAATGTTAGCTGTGGGTTTTTTATAGATGCTCTTTTTCAGGTTAGGAAAGTTTCTTTCTACTCTTCATTTGTTCAGTGTTTTATAGAGAGGGGATTTTGAATTTTGTCAAACGCTTATTCTGTGCCTATTGAGATGATTATGCTGTGGTTTTTTTTTGTCTTTATTCTATAAATCTGAGTGTACTATGCTGATTTTTCATATGCTAAACAAAATTTTATTTCCTGGGATAAATCCCATTTGGTCATGGTATATAATCCTTTTTTGGTTTGGTAATTTGGTTCAACTTGTTAGTATTTTGTTATGATTTTTGCATCTATGTTCATAAGATTTATTGGTCTGTAGCTTTCTTGTGATATCTTTATTGAATTTTGGTTTCAGGGTATTGTTGTTCAGTTGCTCAGTTGTGTCTGACTCTTTGTGACCCCATGGACTGCAGCATACCAAGCTTCCCTGTCCTTGACAATCTCCTAGAGCTTGCTCAAACTTAGTCAGTAAGGAAATAGCAACTCACTCCAGTATTCTTGCCTGGAAAATCTCATGGATAGAGGAGCTTGGTGTGATATGGGGTTACAAAAAGTTGGACATGACTGAGTGACTAAACAATAACAGCAACAATAAATTAAACATACCTGAAAATTTGCCTGCAATTTTTGTACCTGTCAAAAAATGCATTTTTTCCATCATAAAGTCTAATACCTGTATAGTCTATTTATTGAGGACTGGAACATCTTTTTGTCCACACAAGTTGACACTTAATACAACAGAGGAGAATGGATAGTCACATAGTTTATATATGGCGATAATGTTTTCCTATCATGACCCTGTACGTTTAGCTTACGGGCAAAGGCTTTCTTCTTGTCCCAATCTCTCCACTCTCCTGCTACTAAGTTCTCACCTCTCCACAGAAGCCCAACTTCACACATGACTTTCTCGGTGAACTTTCTCATGAAGCATTTTATCTCTTTCTTCTCACCCTCTATACAACTTATATTTGAAACTTGCAATAATCCATGCCTATATATGTTTTTTTTTTCCTGTAGACTTTTGCTGACAATTTTTGTGAGTTTTTCTTCCCTGAGAGATTCCTAATTCTGTTTCATGCTTCCTTTATTTCATCAGTAGTATCTAATAATTAGTTTATCCTTAGCTCACACTTAGTATATGTTGTTTTAATAACTTTAATTCATCCCTGATAGAATACCCAAGAATACCATGAGACATATAAAATCATTATATTTATAAGGGCAAAGTCTTTGTTTAAGCTGATCAAATATAAATAAATATTTGTGAATTTTAATACATGCCAAGAATTTACCCTAGTCAGGAATTATCTAAACAAATTCATAGCATGTACAATGGATTTTTTTCATTGAATGCATATAACATCATTTTACCATATGGTGCAATGAGAATTAGAATCAAGGGAACATAAATTACACAGTAGGCAGTTACTTAGAAAAAAATCGCCAAGTAAAATCATGCCCTCTCTCCATTACAGCAACTTGCTTTTCCAGGAATAAACGTAAGTACCTGGTGTCAGCAGTATCACCGAGGTGACAATCAAGGAGCAGATGACCAGGATGACAAGCAGCGCGATGGCTATTCCTTTCCAGTTTCTTTGTGGAGGGTTACTTCCCACGAGCTCCTGAAACGACAGCACAAAAGAGAAAATCTGTGAGTCAAAAAAGGAACTAAAATAATCCAAGTAACCACACTTGAGTCAAATCAAGATCTCAGGTGTAGGCTTCCGTGGTGGCTTGGTGGTAAAGAATCTGCCTGCCAAGGCAGGAGACGCAAGGGACGGGGGTTGGATCCCTGCTCTGGGAAGATCCCGCATGCCTCGGAGCAACTAAGCCCCTGCACCACAGCTACTGAGCCTGTGCTCCAGGGCCCGGGAGCCACGACTACTGAGCCCACGCGCCGCGACTCCTGCAGTCTCACGCCTAGAGAGTCCATCCTCTGCACAAGGGCAGCCGCCGCGGAGGAACACGTGCACCGAAACTGGGGCGCGGTCCTCACTCTCGGCACCTAGAGAAAGGCCCGCGCAGCAAGGAGGACGCGACACGGGAGACAAAGGAAGAGCTCTAGGCACTCTCATCCCTGAAGCGGCCCTAAGTGCCTTTCTCTTCCTTCTGCCTCAGGGTCCAGAGGACCCAGGCTGCTTCCCTCATCTTATGGCAAAGCTTTATCTCAAGAAGAAGGTGACATTATGTTATGTTTACAGCCTTTTCTGTAACTTAACGCTTCTCCACCCAATACACTTGGGTCCACATTACCTGGTGACTGTGGAGTTTCTCATTGCAGTCAACCTATTACATTCCATCAGATCAAACCCAGGTACGATAAAACTTCCAGCCTCAACCTCTCATCTTTCTCTTCATTGACACCCACACTGTGAACTTCTATTTCAGCTGTGAAACTCAAACATTTATTTAGCACATACCAGGTGCCAGTATATGTGTATATGCCAATGTCCAAATTGCCAAATTCAGACTTAAATTGAAGAAAGTAGGGAAAACCACTAGACCATTCAGGTATGACCTAAATCAAATCCCTTATGATTATACAGTGGAAGTGAGAAATAGATTTAAGGGCCTAGATCTGATAGGTAGAGTGCCTGATGAACTATGGACGGAGGTTCCTGACATTGTACAGGAGACAGGGATCAAGACCATCCCCATAGAAAAGAAATGAAAAAAAGAAAAATGGCTGCCTGAGGAGGCCTTACAAATAGCTATGAAAAGAAGAGAAGCGAAAAGCAAAGGATAAAAGGAAAGATATAAGCATCTGAATGCAGAGTTCCAAAGAATAGCAAGAAGAGATAAGAAAGCCTTCCTCAGGGATCAATGCAAAGAAGTAGAGGAAAACAACAGAATGGGAAAGACTAGAGATCTCTTCAAGAAAATTAGAGATACCAAGGGAACATTTCATGCAAAGATGGGCTCGATAAAGGACAGAAATGTTATGGACCTCACAGAAGCAGAAGATATTAAGAAGAGATGGCAAGAATACACAGAAGAACTGTACAAAAAGGATCTTCACGACCCAGATAATCATAATGGTGTGATCACTCACTGAGAGCCAGACATCCTGGAATGTGAACTCAAGTGGGCCTTAGAAAGCATCACTACAAACAAAGCTAGTGGAGGTGATGGAATTCCAGTTGAGCTATTTCAAATCCTGAAAGATGATGCTGTGAAAGTGCTGCACTCCATATGCCAGCAAATTTGGAAAACTCAGCAGTGGCCACAGGACTGGAAAAGCCCAGTTTTTATTCCAATCCCAAAGAAAGGCAATGCCAAAGAATGCTCAGACTACCACACAACTGCACTCATCTCACATGCTAGTAAAGTAATGCTCAAAATTCTCCAAGCCAGGCTTCAGCAACACATGAACCGTGAACTTCTAGATGTTCAGGCTGGATTTAGAAAAGGCAGAGGAACCAGAGATCAAATTGCCAACATCCGCTGGATCATGGAAAAAGCATGAGAGTTCCAGAAAAACATCTATTTCTGCTTTATTGACTATGCCAAAGCCTTTGACTGTGTGGATCACAATAAACTGTGGGAAATTCTTCAAGAGCCGGGAATACCAGACCACCTGACCTGCCTCTTGAGAAACCTATATGCAGGTCAGGAAGCAACAGTTAGAACTGGACATGGAACAACAGCCTGGTTCCAAATAGGAAAAGGAGAACATCAAGGCTGGATATTGTCACCCTCCTTATTTAACTTATATGCAGAGTACATCAGAGAAACACTGGGCTGGAAGAAGCACAAGCTGGAATCAAGATTGCCGGGAGAAATATCAATAACCTCAGATATGCAGATGACACCACCCTTATGGCAGAAAGTGAAGAGGAACTAAAAAGCCTCTTGATGAAAGTGAAAGAGGAGAGTGAAAAAGTTGGCTTAAAGCTCAACATTCAGAAAACGAAGATCATGGCATCTGGTCCCATCACGTCATGGGAAATAGATGGGGAAACAGTGGAAACAGTGTCAGACTTTATATTTTGGGGCTCCAAAATCAGTGCAGATGGTGATTGCAGCCATGAAATTGAAAGATGCTTACTCCTTGGAAGGAAAGTTATGACCAACCTAGATAGCATATTCAAAAGCAGAGATATTACTTTGCCAACAAAGGTCTGTCTAGTCAAGGCTATGGTTTTTCCAGTAGTCATGTATGGATGTTAGAGTTGGACTATAAAGAAAATTGAGTGCTGAAGAATTGATGCTTTTGAACTGTGATGTTGGAGAGGACTCTTGAGAGTCCCTTGGACTGCAAGGAGATCCAACCAGTCCATCCTAAAGGAGATCAGTCCTGGGTGTTCATTGGAAGGACTGACGTTGAAGCTGAAACTCCAATCCTTTGACCACCTGATGCGAAGAGCTGACTCATTTGAAAAGACCCTGATGCTGGGAAAGATTGAGGGCAGGAGGAGAAGGGGACGACAGAGGATGAGATGGTTGGATGGCTTCACCGCCTCGATGGACATGGGTTTGGGTGGATTCCAGGAGTTGGTGATGGACAGGGAGGCCTGGCGTGCTATGGCTCATGGGTTTGCAAAGAGTTGGACACGAATGAGCGACTGAACCGAACTGAACTGAATGACAAAAAGGTATACTGAGTCAATCTCCTTTCCTACTGGATAGAGTTTTCTATGTGAGGAAATCACTGGCCAATGACAAGAAGTGATCAGATCTCACTGATTGAGTAGCTTTTCATTTCACCTGAGTTAACAGAGGAAATAAACCATTCTCACTAAGAATGTGAATAGCGTGTATCTTGCAGGAGTGCATTCCTTACACTATCATAGTGTGCATGATCTCTCACAGACCCAAAGTGGACATTTCTCAAATACTGTTCAGATTAAATTCAGAGTCAACATCCAAAACTAGAACAATTTCATACTCAAGATCAATCTTTCTCAAGACAGAGAATAATTAAATTAATGGTATGGTCTTCATCAGCTCAAACAATGGATATCTTTTAAATCTTGTTTCTAATAAAAATAATCTAAGATTTGAAATTTTGTTTTATTTAGAAGTTTATATGAAAAAAACAACTAAAATAGTGTACAGAGACTTAGAAAAAACACAACTAAGACTTTTACTTTGCATCACTTTTTTTTTTGCATCAACTTCTTGAGTGGCCAGGAGCATAACTAATTTACTTGCAAAAATGCAATTGAATGAATTGTAGTGATGTTCAGTAGTAGAACAGTGATGTCCAGTAGACCTTTCCCTGGCTCAAGCACACTCACAGTATGGTGTCCAAGTCTGGGCTGAACATCGTTAGAGATAATGATGGACAGAGTACGCCATAAAGAGGACCAAAGACAGAGACGCTGCAAAACGTCATATGAAGCAAGGCTACGGGAAGACCTCAGCCTCAAAAATCAAATACTCAGAGGCTCTGTCTATTTGAAGTATCACATGCAAGAGAGAGAAGACTTCTGCAGAGCTCCAGAAGGCAGAGTTGCAATCAAAAGGGAATTTCACCCAGACAAAATTATGTCAAACAAACAAACAAACAAAACTTCAGAATTTCTAACCATTTGCATTGCTTCATGACAGAACAGGCTATTTCACCAGAAAGTGAGGAGGGTGGATGAACAGCCCACAAGGATGCAGGAGGGCCAGCCCAGGAAAGAAGGTGGAGAGGAGAGATCTTGAAAACTTCGAACACGGGGTACCTTCAATGGACACACAGGGCATGGGAAAGAAAGATGCTGAGACGGCTTGGCAGTGGGAAAATGAAAGACGGTCAGGACAGTTCAGAAAAAGGACAAAGGCTCTGCTCCTTCGTGCTCACTGGGCTAAGAAAAGATTTTGCAGAGAAAACCAATTCCATATATATTATTAGATGGAAGAATGCACAATAATATAACCAAACAGGTGTTGATAGCAGAGTCTACTTAAGTGAAGTGATTCTGGATCACTGATGCCATTTCTTAAGTACAGATGCATCACACTTTCAGGCAACACTCTTACATTTAAAAAGCAGCATCATTTCACCCTCAGAAAAGCAGACCATCCTTCAGTTCAGTTCAGTTCAGTTCAGTCACTCAGTCATGTCCGACTCTTTGCAACCGCAGCACGCCAGGCCTCCCTGTCCATCACCAACTCCCGGAGTTCACTCAAACGTCCATTGAGTCGGTGATGCCATCCAGCCATCTCATCCTCTGTCATCCTCTTTTCCACCTCCCCCCAATCCCTCCCAGCATCAGAGTCTTTTCCAATGAGTCAAATTGGAAAAGTTGGCCACCTTGCACGGGGTGGCCAAAGTACTTGAGCCTCAGCTTTAGCATCATTCCCTCCAGGCTGATCTCCTTCAGAATGGACTGGTTGGATCTCCTTGCAGTCCAAGGGACTCTCAGGAGTCTTCTCCAACATCACAGTTCAAAAGCATCAATTCTTCAGCGCTCAGCTTTCTTCACAGTCCAACTCTCACATCCATACACGACCACTGGAAAAACCATAGCCTTGACTGGACGGACCTTTGTTGGCAAAGTAATGTCTCTGCTTTTGAATATGCTATCTAGGTTGGTCATAACTTTCCTTCCAAGGAGTAAGTGTCTTTTAATTCCATGGCTGCAGTCACCATCTGCAGTGATTTTGGAGCCCAGAAAAATAAAGTCTGACACTGTTTCCACTGTTTCCCCATCTATTTCCCATGAAGACTGTCCTTACTAAATTCCAAATTTTATTGTCAAAAGTAACGTTTTAAACTACACAAACAATATCACTACAATAACCATAGGAAACAAAGAGGAAAAACACATGAGCAACTTGCTAGCCCAAAAGAACGAAAGTTTCCATTTCTTCGTCTTCCTCTCCAGTACTGATGTGTGTGCATATTTAACTCGTACACGGATACTTAATAATAACCAGAACATAGATCTGGTTTTTGAGTTAGAATGCAGATTAACAGTGAACATCCAACCTGAGCATCTGATTTGGCATCCCAAATTCAGACTTCCTCATCTTAACTTGTAGGAAGTGAATTATCAAAAATTTGAGCAAAATTGTTCCCGTTTCTCAAGAAGGGCAACTTTCCCCTGCAATGTTGAGCTTCAGCAGTGCATTTCTCAACATCATTGCGTAATTTTTGCCTAGAATGATGAGAATGAGGCTGTTATGTATTGCCTGTTCTGCTTGGTACCACATGCATACCTTGGAGATCCAATAAAATTTACAATTAAACGCTGGCCTGAGAAGGTGAACAAATCTCCCATCCATCCATCCATCCAATATTTATCCAAGGCTTACTCTGCCAAGCCCTGTTCTGTGAACCTGTTATGCATTGTTAGCAACCCAAGTCCAACAGCCTTCATGTTTTTCCATATTCCTTCCTTGTATCTTAGTGTAGGGACGGGGAACAAACAATAGACAGATGAGCACACCAAGAAAGCTGCCTCCCCTCTGTCTTCACCTGCAGACATGGAGGAAAGGCCATATGAGGACAGAGAGAAGGCGGCTGTCTGCAACCCAAGGAGACGGCCTTCACCAGAGCCAGCAGCTGGCACCCTGACCCTGGACTTCCAGTCCCGGGAGCTGTGAGAGAGAAATCTGTGTTTAAGCCACCCGGTCTGTGGCGGTGTGTTATAGCTGCTCCAGACAGAGTCAGACACGGGCTGACACCTGAGGGCAAGCAATTCAGGGAGAGGAAGAGGCAGTGTGTGCTCTGGAGTGGAGGGTGGCAGAGAGACAGCGGCCGGGGGGGGGGGGCCACGGAGATGTGAGTGGGGTGACCACGCTGAGCAAGGAGGGTGGGTGTGGGCAGCCAGGAAAGCAGGGTCTGGACGCCACAGCCCGGGTTTTGGCTTTTCCTCTAAGGGCAAGGCATGTGAGCACCAGAGGGCGTGAACCAGACTCCCACAGGAAGACCCCCAGCGGAGCTGCTACACGGAGGGCAAAGAACAAGGAAACAAGGAGGTGTGATGGGACCCACTAGGAGGGGTGATGGAGGTTTGTGCCAGGCAGCAGTGGCGGAGGTTGTGAGAAGGGGTTAACCCTGGGCACGTGATAGAAAATGCCAGTCAACAGTGCTATTCGGAGCAGAGGACACATTTATATGCCCCTCCTACACTTGGAGCCCTCTCTGAGGAGTCTGGGTTCTGTGCTCAAGTGATGTGCACCTCACTACAAAGACAGTCCCCTCTCCTTCCCTCCACCTCTGAGCTAAGCCTCCCACTCTCTGCTCACAACTTACTGCTCCTGGAGCCACCTCCTGCCCTGTCCCCATCCCCACCCCACCCGTACCCTCTGCACCTTTGCATACATGTTTGATTTCCGTTTCCTGCCATTCCTCTCCAGCCTCATTTCAACAGGCAAATCCCTTCGCATTCTTCAGTTGTCAGCTAAAATATCATCTCTGACATTTCAGGAAGCTTTGCCTGGTTTCACTGGCAGAGTCCATTATTCTTTTCAATTGGACACAAATGAAACACTTTGTAAATGCTCTTCTGTAACATTACTGCACTCCTAAATGGTGCGTTCCATGCCTGTGTCATCTGCAGGCTGCAAGCCACTTAAGGAAGTTATCCTGATGTTCATGATCACGATGCCTGGTACACAGCCTAGGACACCACAGCGCCCGGGGACTGTGGGTGGAATGGCTGAGTGAATCTACAGATGCCTTTAAGAGAAGGAACTTTGTTATTTGCCTGCACATCTGTCAGAGGCGCAATTGTTGACTGATGCAGAAAGTAAAGCGTTAATATAAGTCTGACTGCATGAACTATGCCATAAATAGCAATCGGTCCTAAAAGACTAATGCAAACTGACATCTAAGGGTGCCAATTCCCTTGTACCTAGTGAGGTAACTGTTGGTCATACTTATTTTTAGCTCAGACAGAAAGAAAACAAAGAACTGAAACCAAACTAAACCCTTTCCTGGGTCATTTGGTTGTTTTAAATATAAAATTCATCTTTCCAGAGTGCTATTATCTTAGCAGTTCCTAATCAGAGCTTGATATTTTCTTTGCCAAGGTCACAACATTAGTTACAGACCCCACGATGTCCTGTGAACTGATTCAGAAAAGACTCTGTTGGATGCTGACTCCCCTGCAGGGACCACCTGTGCACTTAAGCCAGGTCTGCTAGAGAGGCCCTCTCCTCTCTCTGCGAAAATCTGACATCTCTTTATTTTACTTATTTTGACCATGCTGAGCAGCATGTAGAATCTTAGAGATCTGCGCAGGGATTGAAGCTGTGCCCTCTGCTTTGGGACGGCAGAGTTTTAAACCACTGGATGGCCAGGGAAGTCCCAGTCTACAGCATCTTTTCTCGTCCTGAGCTCCATATACCTTCATCACACCTCACGCCTTCTGATGAGGAGCAGAGAATCAAATGAAAACTCAGGGGTGACTATTTAAAAAAGAGACACTGAGACTGCAAAGGTGGAGAAAAGAGAGGAAGGCTGGGGATGAGGAATCTAGAGGATAAACGCACACGTGTCTGAAAGCCCGTTACTGTTTACAGACACTACAGAAACCTGAATCACCATTGTGTTACTACTGATTGTGATCCAAACGATGTCCGGGTAACACCTGACATGCGACACGGGGAAACTCAAAAGCTCACAAAACTTCCTGTCCTGGATAAAGACGGTAAAGGGTGCAGAGACCACGTTTCCTTCATCCACTCTCTTCACACCGGAAGCTCCAATGAGGGGAAATGAGCACTTTAACTTCTGTTGGGTCCCCGGAGTAGGGTGGTGTAGGTTGCAGCTGAGACTCCACCACGTGACGCAGCAATAACCACCTCGCCTCAGGTACTGCGTGCGCTGTGGCTAAAGGGACACGGGGCAGCCAGCAGGAGACTGGAAGGACTTCCCCGGTGGCCCAGAGCTTAAGACTTCACCTTCCCGTGCAGGGGGTGTGGGTTCAATCCCTGGTCAGGGACTGAGATCCCACATGCCTGCCAGCCAGAAAACCAACACATGAAACAGAAGCAATCCTGTAGCAAAACTCAATAAAGACTTTAGAAATGGAAAGAAAAAGAAATGGTCCATATTAAAAAAATATTTAAAAAACAAGAGATGAGGCTGGAGGCTGACTTCTGCAGGGCACTAGGGGTTGTGCTAAAGATGCTCCCCATCTCAGGAGACGCGAGCACAGGAGATGCAAGAGCAGGAACGACGGGGGTGCTGGGAGGCGGGCAGGTCCACGGCGACGGCCGAGGTCCAGGCCTCGCCGGCTGCGACGGGGCCAGCTGGCCGTTGCACGTTTTATTTCCCTCTGCTGAAGGCAGAGAGGTCAACCAGATGGCCCTCTCACCAGGGAAGCCGGAGGTGAATTCAATTATTTTTCTCAGAATTATCCATCTTTGAGCTAATCAATCTCGTCTTCTATCATCCAGCAGCTTTCAGAAGAAAACTAAGGCTACGAGAGTGGTTCTGGCTCTCAAAGTGGAAATCAAAACTGGGATATCACTAGATCCAGGTTTGGGTTGCTGATAGTTTAAATGCCCCCAGAGGATAGATGTGAACAGGCAGCCCCATGGAAACCGGGCATCCTTCACAGGGGGCACTCTCCACTCCCTGGAACGCCCCTCCCGTGACCGCTCGCGTGAGTCCTCTGAGTCCTCTGGGTGTTCCTGCCAGCTGTGAGTGTGAGGGATGGGTGAGTGCTGTGGCCACGAGACACTGATCAACGCTGATGGCGCTAGTGACTCTCAACTGACTGCAGGGCTGGAGGGGGCTGGCGGCCGTTCCCGAGAGACAGACACATCCAGTGAGGTGTGAGCAGCAGGCAGGGCTCGTATTGGAGGGCAAGTCTCACCCTTCAAAGGCTTCTGCTGACCTCACTAACTTGAGGTTACATTTGGTTGATGGGCCCTTCTCCCTAGGACTGATGGTTCCTTATGGATCATCGCCGTCTTAGTGACAGAGAACAGCTGTTATGCCCCGGCTATCTGACCCACAGTCAGGTGGCCCCCCTTCCCCTGGACGCTCTCTCTTCACCATCTTCCTCTGGACTACACGGACACCCCAGTCCTTAGGTTGTTCTGTGTCCTCCACCACATTCTTTGCCAGCCTTACTGACTGAGCTGGGATCCACTCTCCTTTCCTCCTATGAACTTGGAAATTCTGAAATTGACTATTTGACATAACATGACTTTAACATAACATAACATTGCTGTCTGAGGGCACAAATCCACCACTATTAGAGCAGCTGTCATCCTCAACCTGGGCTTCCCTGGTGGCTCAGTCGGTAAAGAATCCACCTGCAATGCGGGAGACCTGGGTTTGATCCCTGGGTTGGGAAGATCCCCTGGAGGAGGGCATGACAACCCACTCCAGTATTCTTGCCTGGAGAATCCCATGGACAGAGGAGCCTGGAGGGCTACAGTCTGTGGGGTCACAGAGTTGGACACGACTGAGCGACGAAGCATGCATGCATGCACCTGCTACCTGCTACCTGCAGCTCAGTAGCACTGTTTGCAGAGCAAGCCCCTGTCCTATAAGTTCTCCCAGATGAAGAAGAAAAAACAGGCAAAATATTGGCTGTAATTATCTGTCTTTAAAAATTTCTTCTTCATTATTTTTACCTACAAATTCAACAACAGAGCTGAAATAATTTTATGCTCTTTAGTTTAACTGACAGTGTCTGACAGCTTCTTTATGAAATTAATTCAAAACGTTAAGATATTCCTGTTGCAGTGAAAAGGAAAAAAAAAGAGGACTGAGTTTTTCTTTTTCCCTTCTCTGAGAACAAAGCCAAAGAAAACAGAGAGCAGGCCTGAACATCCCTAGTTTTTAAAGCCTCGTGGACCGCAGCCCACCAGGCTCCTCTGTCCATGGGATTCTCCAGGCAAGAATACTGGAGTGGGCTGCCATTCCCTTCTCCAGAGGATCTTCCCAATCTAGGGATCAAACCTAGGTCTATTGCATTGCAGGGGGCTTCTTTGCCATCTGAGCCACCAGGGAAGTCCTTTTTTTTTTTTTAAACTTTAATTGCTCCTAATTCTGCATGTCTGTAACTAAATCTGCTTTCCTGGCCCCCAACTCTGCAGGAGCTACAATTCACATTTTCTCCTTTGACTCTGTGCTAAATACATCCTCTATCTGGTGTTTACCCTGACGACATGCTTCTCCTTGCGGTTACACACCAGAAAGAAGGTCGCAGAGCCGCCAAACTAGCAGACTCCAAGACGGGGATACTGATGCCAGTGTGTGACTGTCTTTCAAACAAGGCAAGAGGAAGAAATCAAGGTCCCACCACCTTTGTTCCTCATCACCGACTCCTGACTGCGAGCCCTGCCGTGTATACCTAGGAACCCCTAGGTTCCTCATGGGCTGGGGGCACAGTTCTTGAGACATAAGCCCACTGAGTTCCCCTCTCAGCCGCTGAGAGTAAAAGCCACCTTTCTATTTCCTCCAAACTCTCCATTTTTTTCATTTGGCTTCGGTGGGCAGAGAAGGCCGAGATTTTGGCTGGCAACTTTCCAAACTTCACAGCTTAGTCTGACTTGGACCTGTTTTGATAGACTTTTAAAGGCATCATGTTGCTCCATAAATCACAAAAGTAAGCGCACTATGATCCGGTCAAGGTCAGAAGAAATTTCGCAATATATCATGCCCAAGAGAAACGTCTTTCAGTAAAAAATATGGCTATGAAATTAAGTTGCAGAATTTAAAATTGAGCATTTGTATCTCAC
Organism: Bos grunniens; assembly: GCF_055505025.1. Lineage (NCBI taxonomy): Eukaryota > Metazoa > Chordata > Mammalia > Artiodactyla > Bovidae > Bos > Bos grunniens. Next base: position 3,709,757 of record NC_141168.1, read on the forward strand.
GTTGCTGTGTATGATAATGATGTCTTAAAAGCATCTTTAGATAATGTCTGCCTTTGCCCTGACTCACTGAAACCCACAGGCAATTTTGAGACAAGTTTCCTACACTGGGCAGCCTTTAAGCAAACTCAACACCTCACTTCCTGATGTCAAAAATTCCTGCAGGCCGTCATTCACTATTAAATAACAAACAAGTCTCAAAGACAAGAATCACCAGCAGTTTAATGACAGATTAAAATAATTTAGCTTAATTTTTCAAAAGGGCTTGCCCCCTGATACAGTCTTCTATTAAGGTACATGGACTCCTTTTGAGAAATTATCCCAACTGCCCTCCTCCCCCACCCATGGTGCTCCCTCAACCACTCTGCACCCCACCATGCCCCGCCCCAGCCTCAAGTGACTGGCCCAACCTGGGTCAGAATTCTGCCGCAGGATTTTAGGGATGGACTTAAAGTACTGTAACAGGGAAGAATCTCTGCATTCTCTTACAAGTTCATCACTGAAAGGATGTTGCCTATAAGCTTAAATTCTACATAATGGCCCATCTCTGGGAACCTTGCCTTGCAGGTAATGAGCAAGATGCTCAAATACCTCTGTTTAGCTCACAGGAAACAGCCCACCTGTGGATGACCACAGAAAGGAAGAGATTAACACATCCCCTCAGGAGGCTGACCAGAACCAGGAAATGTCTGACTTTACTCCCTCCCCTTTCAGTGTAGAAGAATCCTGAATTCTGTCTCAGGCACGATGGTTCTTTGGCACACTAGTTCCCCATCTTCTTGATCAACCGATTTTCCAAATAAAGTTGGAATCCGCCTGCCATGCAGGAGACCCCGGTTCGATTCCTGGGTAGGGAATATCCGATGGAGAAGGGATAGGCCACCCACTCCAGTATTCTTGGCTTCTCCTTATGACTCAGCTGGTAAAGAATCCGCCTGCAATTCGGGAGCCCTGGGTTCGATCCCTGGGTTGGGAAGATCCCCTGGAGAAGGGAAAGGCTACCCACTTCCGTATTCTGGCCTGGAGAATTCCATGGACTGTATAGTCCATGGAGTTGCAAAGAGTCAGACGTGACTGATCGACTTTCACTTTCACGCCTTTCCCCAGCAACTGGCTTCCCAAATTACTGACCTGTCCTGCGGCAAGCACTACGAGCTTGGACTCTTAACAATATTCCAATTTATTCTTGCCTTTGTCATGAAACACAAGAACGGAGGAGGCATGGGGGTGGCGAGTGCCTACTCCCGTTTGGCATATGGACTCTGAAGGAAACAGAAGCAGGCTGGCAGAACACGAGGAATGCATTAGACCAAGACAAAGAGACAAGGAACCGAGAGAGAGAGCAGTCCCTACCGGTTTTGAATTTCTCGACCTAATTTTTCTCCTGAGGCCTGAATAAATTTTTCCCTTAGACTTATCAGTACACTCCTATTTCTCCATGAAATATTTTATTTCCTATTTTACTTATGTAGCTTGAGCTGATTCCTGAAACTTGGGGACAAAGAAGCTGACACGTGTCACATAGAGACACCCGGCCCAGCAGCCCACCATCCCGTCGGCACTGCGTTTTCAGAAAACATTCTGTGCTCATGACCCGAGTCACAGCTCCTCTGTGTGGAGTACCTTATTGCCAAACCCACACTTGAAAATGAGGTGAAATTTTTAACTACATGCTTGATGTATAATATCAAGCATTGATATTGCTAATTGGATGTGTAACTTTCTTTGAAAAGACCAGCTCTTCCGTAAGTATGCATAGTTATTTTTTCCAGGGAAAGGCTGAGTGAAATTCAGCAGTTACCTTCACAGATCCAAGAACCCACACTTGGTATTATCAGTGCTGGAGTGTGCCCCCTCCGAGACAGGAGGTGAGTAATTCAAGTTGAAGCAAATGCAGCCAAGACAGCTGGCACGGCAGTGATCCTGAGTGTCTCGGGAGGGTGCACTTTCCCAGGTATTCACTGTCCTGTCCTTGTTGTTCCAACTCATTGGAAAGGACCCTGATGCTGGGAAAGGCTGAAGGCAAGAGAAGCAGGGGCAACAGAGGATGAGATAGTTAGATATTATCACTGGCTCAGTGGACATGAACTTGGGCAAACTCCAGGAGACAGTGGAGGTCAGGGAAGCCTGGTGTGCTGCCGCCCATGGGGTTGCAAAGAGTAGCACACAGTTTAAAGACTGAACACCAACAACTGGCTTAGAATGGCTCTTTCCAGTAGCTCCATGTGTAACAGCTATTTTTATAGTCAAGAGTGGTCTATAAATTACGGATGCAGAAAACAAACTTATGGTTACCAAGGGTAAGAGGAGGGAGGGATAAGTTGGCAGACTGGGATTGATATACACATCCTCCTCTACATAAAATAGGTAACTAATGAGGACCCAATGTATAGAACAGGGAACTCTATCCACTCAATGCTTTGTAGGATTGGGGAAAAAACACCTAAAAAAGAGCAGATACTTGTCTGTGCATAACTGATTCACTTGGCCGTACACCTGAAAACCAGCACAACATTATAAAGCAACTGCACTTCAATTAAGAAAAAGAGAATGGTCTATGCCAACACTGTCATGTAATTCAGTCTAACAGAAAGGCATACAGCGTCAGAGAAATTGTCAACCACAGGAATACAACTGATGAACCATGTAATTCCATCTGCCCCCTTCATCATCTTTGCTGTGAAACTAACGTGTCTACGGGTCTGTGTGTTTGGGATGAGGACGCCTCTGGGGTGGGGGAGATGATTATTTTGCCAACCACAGGGTGTACTCCATGTAATGAAATGTTATACCTCAATGGAAATACCAAGCTTCTACTACACGCAGTGTCCTAAGGAAGATCACAAATAGAGCTGGGAGTGAAATGGAAAAGACACTAAGGAATATACGCTGAATAATTTCATTCCCTCGTGGCTCAGCACTGAATAATCTGCCTGCCACTGAGGGAGATGCAGGTTTGGTCTCTGGGTTGGGAGGAGCCCCTGGAGTAGGAAATGGCAACCCACTCCAGTATTCTTGCCTGGGAAATCCATGGACAGAGGAGCCTGGTGGGCTACAGTCCGTGGGGTCGCAAAGAGTCAGACACGACTGAGCATTGTTCACTCTCTAAGTCCTGCCCGACTCTCTGTGACCCCATGGACTGCAGCAAGCCAGGCTTCCCTGTCCTTCACCACCTCCTGGAGCTTGCTCAAACTCACATCTACTGAGTCGGTGATGCCATCGAACCATCTTGTCCTCTGTTGTCTCCTTCTTCTGCCATCAGTCTTTCTCAGCATCAGGGTCTTTTCTAATGAGTCAGTTCTTCACATCAGGTGGCCAAAGTACTGGAGCTTCAGCTTCAGCATCAGTCCTTCCAATGAATATTCAGGATGGACTTCCTTTAGGATTGACTGGTTTGATCTCCCTGCAGTCCAAGGGACTCTCAAGAGTCTTCTCCAGCACCACAGTTCAAAAGCATCAATGGGATTGCAAACAGTCAGACACAACTTAGCAACTCCACAGCAAAAACAGTTCAATATTGGGCAAAATTGCACCCCGAGCATAGCATGCACACCTGAGTCTACAAGGACAACCAAGAAAGGACTTTCCATAAAACTGAGGGTGCTGGGTAACTTAGCAGGGAGAGCGGAGTCACAGTTGGAGAGGGGAAGATGAAAGGCAGAAGTTCTGGGAGGCCTGGCAGGACTCTCCTCTGACCCAGATGGAGGTTATAGGGCTGTTTCAGGGCACACTTGTCTGTTGAGCCATATGCTTCACGTTATCCAGTTTTACTTCACAGTATTTCACAGTGCAAAGTGAACTGTGCACAGCGTGCAACAGCCTTGGGACTGGCCGCGTGAAGTGAGGAGATACTCCCCGGAGCTCACACCTGGTAGGAAGGGACATCAGGCCAAGGAAATGACCCTGGGGACACAGACGATGGACAGAAAGCCAAGGGCTATGAGGGGCCTAACGATGGGAGGCAGGGCCAGGTGGCAGGCAAGGGCTCTCCGAGGAAGAGACATTTGAGAGCTGAAGGGTGTGCAGGGCGGAGCCAGGTGGGCACCTGGGGAGGTTGCCCGCGTGGGGAAAGCTGAGCGCAGAGTGTGGGCCTGTGCCCAGCGTGGCTCAGCTGCCGGCTGCGAGGCGTCCAGGACGAAGCTGAAGGGAAGGTGAGGACAAAACGTGGCCTGCTTTGCAGACGACGCCGTGTATTCTGGGTTGAATCCAAAATGCATCGAGAAGTCAGAGAAGGATTCTATAAGCCACTTGTGATAACTTCTGGGGTTCTCTGGTGGAAAAGAATCCGCCTGCAATGCGGGAGACCTGAGTTCGATCTTCCCAAGGGGAAGATCCCTTGGAGAAGGGAAAGGCTACCCACTCCAATATTCTGGCCTGGAGAATTCCACAGACTGTACAGAAGAAGTAGAAGAATAATAGAACTATAGAAGAATAACTTCTGGAAGAAGGTAGGCATTAATTACCTATTTCATTTATTTATTGACATCAGAAAAAGTACACCAAGAAGGACCAGGACTGGGTACTTCCATGGTGCCTTAAAACATATCAAATACCAGGCCAAGCTGGAAACAAATACCCCCAAAAGGGAAATACCCACATAACAACTACTACAATTATTGAGAGAAAATAAACCACACAAACTCGACTGTGGGACCTCTCATTACAGGGCTCCAGTCTATTGTCTAAATGTATTTTCTTTCTAATGTTTATTCACGATGAACACCACTGCCATAAATTTTCTTTTATGTACCACGGACCATTTACTGTAAGTAGAAGGTAGCAATGCATTACAGAATCAGCAGGGCGTGCATCTCAGGATGGTAAGCACAGCTTTCTAATCCTTGTATTTTTCACATTCGGGAGGACAACAAACGACTTTTAAGATGGCCAGAACACGTTTTAAGTAACATCTAGTGACTGACACACGTCCATCAATACCCATCACGTCAGCCTGTTGCAGGCATCCCCTATTTCTGCCCGGCCGGCTCATTTCCTTACACTTCGATCTCGGTGAGTCCTTCATAAACAGCACAACAAAGGCAGTAAGTGGCCAATAACTGCCCAAGGAACCTGAGTGACCAAAGCAGAGAGCGCTGCTCGCATGGTCCTCGGTCACTGAGCTGGAGACGGGGCTCAGAAGGGAAATCCCCAGCAGTGAAGTTAGTGGAGCAGGGGCTGCCCTCCACAGTCCACGGGAGGGAGTCCAGGATCCCTCAGGGGGTGGCGGGACCCCTCCTCTTCCTGCCTCTGCTCCTCCCACAAGGCCCCACCACCACAACCTCCCTCACACAGTCAAGGCCCCCTGAATCCAGCATGGATTGAGTGATTGATTTTTTTTTGTTTCTCCAAAAAAATTTAACAGTTTATTCAAACGGAAAGGACATTGAAAGTTCTTCAAATACTTCTACATAAAAAGTGTATCATCTATTGACACATACTTTAGTAGATGTGACTCTTTTTTCCACTCAGATGCTAATCTTATTTTGTCCAAACTTTGAACTTGTTGTTTTGAATTGGGGTATAGCCCATTAGCAATGCTGTGGTGGTTTCAGGCGAACAGCGACGGGACTCAGCCATACACACACATGCATCCCCCAGGGGCCTCCCTGGTGGCTCAGACGGTAAAGGATGCACCAGCAATGTGGGAGACCTGGGTTCAATCCCTGGGTCAGGAGGATCCCCTGGAGGAGGGCATGGCAACCCACTCCAGGATTCTTGCCTGGAGAATCATGCACGGACAGAGGAGCCTGGCGGGCTGCAGTCCATGTGGTTGCCGAGTCGGATTTAACTGAGGGACTGAGCACAAAACTCACCCAGGCCCCCCTCCCACCCAGCCTGCCACACAACATTGAGCCGAGTGCCATGTGCTGTACAGTAGGCCCTTGAAAATGGTCAGAAGACCTGACCAGACAGTTCTCCAAACAGGACATTCAGAAGGCTAACAGCCATATGAAAACATGTTCAACATTGCTAGTTATTGGAGAAACACAAATCAAAATACGAGATATCACATCAGTCGGAATGGCTAACATCAAAAAAATCCACGAACAACAAATGATGAAGAGGGCGTGGAGAGAAGGGAACCCTCCTACACTCTTGGTGGGAATGTAAATTGGTACAGCCACTCTGGCCAACGGTAAGGAAATTCCTTGAAAGACTAAAAATAGAGCTACCATAGGACCCTGCAGCTCCACTCCTGGGCCTATATCCAGAGGAAAACATGCTACAAAAGGATGTATGCGTGCCAGCGTTCACTGCAGTGCTGTTTACAATAGTCCAGGCACAGAAACAGCCTCTGTCCATTGACAGAGGAGTGGATAAACAAGGCGTATGGCATCCCTCATATGTGGAATCTAAAAAGAAATTATGCAAATCAACTTAGTTACAAAACAGAAAGAGACTCACAGACTTAGAAAATAAACTTATGTTTACCAGGGGGGAAGGGACAGTTAGGGACTTTGGGACGGCCAGGTACACACTGCTATATTTAGAATGATTTTCCTTTCTATAATTGAAGTATAGCTGACGTACAATATTCTGTTAGTTTCAGATGTACAGCAGAGTGATTCAGTTACACACACACATAGAGCCCTGCTTTTTCAGTCTTTTCCCCTCATGCTGCTGCTTAGTCACTCAGTCGTGCCTGACTCTTTGCAAGCCAATGGACTGCAGCCCGCCAGGCCCCTCTGTCTGTGGGGATTCACCAGGCAAGAATACTGGAGTGGCTTGCCATTCCCTCCTCCAGGGGATCTTCCAGAGCCAGGGATCGAATCCAGGTGGAGTCTTTACCGTCTGAGCCACCAGGGAAGCCAGAGAATACTGGAGTGGGTAGCCTATCCCTTCTCCAGGGTATCTTCCCAACCCAGGAGTTGAACCTGGGTCTCCTGCATTGCAGGCGGATTCTTTACTAGCTGAGCTACCAGGGAAACCCTTTTCCCTCATAGGTTATTGCAAAATATTGAGTATAGATCCCTGTGCTGTACAGTAGGACCTTGTTGGTTACCTATTTTTATATATAGTAGCATGTATTCAGTAGTCCTGAATATTCATTGGAAGGACTGATGCTGAAGCTGAAGCTCCAATACTTAAGCCACCTGATGTGAAGAACTGACTCGTTGGAAAAGACCCCGATCCTGGGAAACATTGAAGGCAGGAGGAGAAGGGGATGACAGAGGATGAGATGGTTGGCTGGCATCACTGATTCAATGGACATGAGTTTGAGCAAGCTCTGGGAGTTGGTGATGGACAGGGACGGCTGGTGTGCTGCGGTCCATGGGGTTGCAAAGAGTTGAACACGACTGAGAGACTGAACTGAACAGAACTGAGTGTGAATCTGTTAATCCCAAACTCCTAATTTATCCCTCCCGCCTTCCCCTTTGGTGACCATAAATTTGTTTTCTTGTCTATGGGTCTCTTTCTGTTTTGTAAGTAAGTCTATTTGGACTGAATCCAGGATTTCAGTGACATTCTCTGCCTCTGGCACAGCCATGAGCACGAAAGCAACCAACAAGAAGATTCAGAGTCCAGGAAGCACAGTTCAGACGTGCTGGAGAGAAGCAGACACCCAGAGGGGATCCGCTGGGCTCACAGAGCAGATGAAGCGCCGTGATTAGAAAACAGGAATCGTCTCAGTAACACTCAGCCCAGCACAGGGAGCAGCTCAAACAAAAGGTCAAGAAGAAATACGAAGCAAAACACTTAAAATGCACTGAAGAGAAAAACAGAAGAAAACCTCAGGCCCTGGGAGGGGGAGAAGCACCTGACGACACCAAGATGGAAGAACCAGCTGGAAGGGGCCAGTCTGGATCCCTGGGTGGGGCGAGCAGGAGACGCACCCAGCGACCCGTGGATGCCCCTGCCTCGGGTGCAAAATCATGCCTCTGCAAGAGTAACACAGGGGGAGACCCAGGTTATGGCGGTTGTTTCTGTTTGCTGGCTTTTTGTTCGTTTGCTTTTAATGAAGAGGAAAGGTTAAAATCTTACATCACCTCCTGCTCCTTCTGCCTCTGGAACTCAGCTTGCCCCTTGCAAGAAGGTCTGGATCATGTAGGTCACACAGTCTCAGAAAGTGGGGACTTACGATACTAGGAACTGGAGCTTCGCTCACTCACCCTTGTCCTGCTCTTTGCAATCGCCCAGCCCCTGGAAACCAGCTTAGTCATGCCTGTCCACGTAAAGGTCAGGCATCCCCTCCCCGTCTCGACCCCTGTTCCCTGCGTGGCCGCAAAACCCCTTAGTGTGAACCAGCCTATTGGCAGCCAGTGTTACCTATAAGGTCTATGAAAGCCCTTTGTTCGGGCTTAGAGCTCACAGTGTTGACGTCTCTGGCCCCGCTGGTGTAAGAAACCTGAGTTCTCCAGCCCTCTGAGTGTGGCGCTTGGTTTCTCAATGACTGCTTTCTGCAACATTTCAGCAGCTGTTTACATGCTGCATTCCCAAATAATTTCTACCTGAAAATATTAAAACAAATTCTACACCTGAAGTGACAAAATTTTAGAAACCTCAAGCTACACGCATCAAGAACAACCCAGGTGAGCTTATAATTTAAACCAAATTCACATTGTTCATTTTTACTTTAATTTGATCAATCCGTTTCAAGTCATTTTTTTATGAATCAATTTTTTTTTAAAGACTGCGCTTAAACGTTAAGGATACCATTATTGTTGTTATAGGTAAAACTGATGTTTTCAAAAATAACCACAATTTCTGACATATTCAGGAGACCCACAAGGCCTGGGTTTACCCATGACATATACAATGTGAAAGGAAAGCCAGAAATATTTGTTTTACTTTGGATGTTATGTAACAGATGAAGAGACCTTTCGGGGAGCTTTCAGGGAAACAAACAGTGAATGTTTTGCTGGAAAATTGGATCCACAAGGAAATGTCAAGATAATTAGTCTACTTATCTGAAGAAAAACTGGCCCAGGCCAGAACTTAATTAGTCTCCATATATAGCCATCCAAAGATGTTTGGACAAAAGAAATAATAATGATTTAGTCTGGAGGACAGAAACAAGTTGACATGATGAGAAAGACTATTTGAAACAACTGAGTGTATTTCTCAAAGTGCTGCTGCAGAACAGCTTAGCGGCCCTGGATTGATGTCAATACGCAGATTCCCGGGCCCTCTGAACCCTCTTGAACCGGAAGTCTCTGGGGGTTGGAGCAGAGAGCAGTTGTTTTACTATCCACACAGGTGATGTTTATAACGACAAAGGTATGATAACCAGTATTCACAAGAGCTTCACATCAAATGAATTAGTTTAGCAAGGTAAACTGGTTTAGCAAGTTTCCCCAAAACTGATCTAAGCATTCCTCAAAATTGGTATAAGAAAATTGGTTCCGGCTGCTGTCAGGAGACAGGGAGCAGATTTTTAACCGTTCAGCTCAGGGTCTCCAGTCCCGCTGGAGGCAAGGCTACTTCATCTCCAGTGTGCTTTACTCTTCTTGCTTCCGAAGGAAGAGTTCAAGCGCCCTTTGGTCCCTTCCCAACTTCATTCTGCCCCCTTCTGCACCCTGCTCCCTGTCTCGGGAGGCTGCCCTCCGGCCCTGCAAGCTTCATCCCTGCCCCTCTGTGCTCATGGCTTCAGATTGGTCAACAGATTAAAAAAGAATGAAATAATGCCACTTGCACCAATAGGGATGGACCTACCATATTAAATGAAGTCAGATAAAGACAAATTTTTCCATGTGAAATAATTACGTGAAATCATTTATTACAAATCCTTTATATGTGCTGCTGCTGCTGCTGCTGCTCAGTCGCTTCAGTCGTGTCCGACTCTGTGCGACCCCATAGACGGCAGCCCACCAGGCTCCCCCGTCCCTGGGACTCTCCAGGCAAGAACACTGGAGTGGGTTGCCATCTCCTTCTCCAATGCGTGAAAGTGAAAAGTGAAAGGGAAGTCGCTCAGTCCTGTCCGACTCGTAGCGACCCCATGGACTGCAGCCTATGAGGCTCCTCCATCCATGGGATTTTCCAGGCAAAAGAGTACCGGAGTGGGTTGCCATTGCCTTTTTCCTTTATATGTGAAATCTTTTTTCAAATGATAAAAATGAACTTATTTACGAAACAGAAGTAGACTCACAGACATAGAAAAAAAACGTATGACCACCAAAGGCGGAAGGAGGAGAGGCATAAGTCAGGAGTTTGAAATTAATGTATATGCACCACTATACGTAAAACAGATAACCAACAAGGGCGTACAGGGAACTATACTCGATGTTTGGTGATAACCTATCATGGAAAAGAGTCTGAAAAGGAACACATATATAACTGGACCACTCTGCTGTACACCTGAAACTAACATAGCACTGTGAATCAACTGTACTTACACAGAAACAAAACCAAATCGGCCAGGGGCTACCTGTCTGATCTCTCCCTGCTAAGCCCAGGTTGCCTGGCAAGAGCAGTTTCCTCTCGTGACTACATCTCATGGGGGTAGCCCATGGGGGCCCACCCTTTGCCTCTCAGGCTTAGTTGAGGGTAGGTAGCAGTTTCAGGGGCTGCTCTTCCCTAGAGCTCACCTCTCTGGTCCCTTAACCCAGCCCATGCCTCTGCAAAGAGTCCCGAAACAGTGAGCTGTTCTAGACTTCCTGCATGACCCTGAACACCCTAGAAGTTGACCCTACCCACAGCGAGAAGCGGCAGTGTTTCTTTCTTGCTGCACTCAGCGAGCTCTCAGCCTCATCCTGGACTGAGTGGCCTCTTTTCCATTAAATGTGAAGTTCCTCCAGGGAACATCAGCCACAGTCCCCCATCCAGCGTTTTCTATACATCCTAAGTGAATATCTGCCTTCTGGATGGATTAGCCAGCTTCCCTGATTGGCTATTCCCTCCTTTGAATGCTCGGGGAAACAGGAACTACTTTACGGAGAGCACCTGTCTATTCTCACCTGTTTCTGTCCAGGGAACGGTGGGGAGGCCAAGGGTGTGGGCTGGATGAGTCCTGCTGTCCAGCCCGGACAGAGATCAGGTCACGGTCGCCCTGGGCCCAGCCTGTACCTGCAGGGCACAGGGCTGAGGGGGCTGGAGGCAGTCCTGGACCCCACTGGGCAGGCTCTGGGAGACGTGGAGGGTCCTGCCCTCGGGGGCTGTGTGTCTTCACCTCTCACGTGGTCACTGTTGCATGAGGCACGTGTGTCTTCTCTCCTACTGAGCACTCCTGGAATCAGCCCGTTGGGGACAGGGCCTCATCAGGACCCGTCATCACAGGATACGGGCCTAGTGATGGTGATGTTCAACACAGAAAACTTATTTCCTGGATGGGAAAGACTTAACTCCACTTGGGAAAGAAGCATTCAAATGACCCTGGTGGGCCTTGGAAATGCAGACACGGCTGGACTCGGCTCCGCCTCTGCTAGCTGAGTGACTGTCTCAGTCGGCTAAGGTTGCTGTAACAAAGCAGCACAGGCTGTGCGGCTTACACAACAGAAGTGTATTCCTCATGGCTGGAGGCCGAGGTCCCACAGCAGGTGCCACCCGGCTGGGTTCTGGTCAAGGCCCCCTTCCTCCTGTCCACAGGCAGGCATCATCTTGCTGTGTTCTCACACGCCCAGAAGGGAGCTGGCCAGCACCCTGGCCTCTTCCTGCAAGTCACTAACTCCCCACCAAAGGCCCTTTCTCCAGATGCCGTCACTTGGGGTTAGATGTCAACATCCCCAGACAGCCCACTCCTAACAGGGACCATGCATGGAGCTGGTGTTCAGCATGATCAGCGGTAGGTTGGGGCCGACACACACCTTGGGACATTGAAGTGTGGATGACCGCAACGTGTCCAGGAAGAGGCCTAGGGTGAAGCAGACCCCGAGAGCAGCACCTGTTCCAACGTGAACGGAACACTAACACCCCCTCGTGTGGTATCCTCGTGGAAGCGACAGTGACCGTTCAGCCGGCGTTTCCACAGCCCTGGAGCCTCCTAGCTGACCTGCAGCACCAAGCCGGCCCCGGCCAGAGTGCTGTCTGCTCCCGAGAAACACTTCAAGTCTGAGGCCCCCAGCCGAGCCTGGCCTGCAGGAGAGGGGTGCAGCTCGCTGCCCTGAGCCTGACCACCACCCTGGGAAAAGAAACTTGCAGCATCCAAGCAGCTAGGAAGGAAGACGGAAGCCAGTGTCTGTTTGGTGATGGACGGTGGCTGAAGGTGCCTCCGCTCCAGAGCTGTCAGAAGGGGCGGCCTGTGTTCCAGAAGCCAGAGAGACAGCACTACACTGGACTCCCTTCTGTGCTGGGGCGGGGAGGGGTACAGTGACATGCCAGGTCAGCTGTCACAACCCACATCCCAGCTGAACTGTCGAAAGCAGGCCCTGCTGTGGTAAGACTGGAGGAAGGCTCACACACACCTTCTCCAAAGGGCAGGAGCCTTGCTACACGGATGTCAATGCCTCTGTGCTCCCAGGGGCTGAGGGCTAGCTGCCTAGACAAATGATCCTTATGATAATACAGGTTAAGAACCGTAAGCTCAGAGAGGTTAAGGAACTTGCCCAAGGTCACACAGAGGTCGAGCAGCAGAATAGGACCCGAGGTCAGGTCCTCAATCTCAAGCTTTTCCAAAACTACTTCATGAATACAAAACAATACCAAATGCACTTATCCCTAAATTTAAGGACATTAATACAAAGACATTTAATGAACATATGTGTCTCTACACACTCCATTTAGGGGAAGGAGGTGGGAAAAAAAAAACAGCAAGTGAAAATGGGTTATAACATAAAATTGCCTACAACATTAAATAGTAATGATCTTGATTGATCTTTTTATGTGCACATTTATTTTCAACAAAATAATATCTAATTAAAAGAGAGTGTTGGACTATGAATAAGGAGTGTCACTAGCGGAAGTGGTAATTTTGGGGTCAGAAAATGTCACATGTTACTTTCTTCACAAACATATTCAGCTCCTCGTGTAGCAAACAAATGATTCTCTTAGAGTTTTGTGTTCAATGATCTATTCACATAAACTTTTTTTTTGAGTATTTAATGGCTCTATTTTAAAAAACGAAATGACCCACTGGCTGATACTTTCCCAAGAGTCACTTCTCAGTGGTTTTACAGGTCATTTCAGCACTTCCTCATGATGACCACGAAGCCAGAGCAGCAAGTCCTCAATCGAATGACACTTGCTTTGTCTGCAGTGATGGCTATCAGGGGCCCCACACTGCAGAAGCCTTCCAACCACATGTCCTGACCTTCCTTCTCCAGGAGACCTTCCTGACTCAGGGATCGAACCCACATCTCCTGCACTGCAGGCAGGTTCTTTACCACTGGGCCACCAGGGAAGCCCCCAAATACTTACATACGCGTGTCCACAACTGTGGTGCTGGAGAAGATCTTGAGAGGCCCTTGGACTACAAGCAGATCCAACCAGTCCATCCTAAAGGAAACCAACCCTGAATATTCATTGGACGAACTGATGCTGAAGCTGAAGCTCCAATACTTTGGCCACCTGATGCGAAGAACTGACTCATTGGAAAAGACCCCGATGCTGGGAAAGATTGAAGGCCGGAGGAGAAGGGGGTGACAGAGGATGAGATGGTTGGATGGCATCACCGACTCAAGGGACACCAATTTGAGCAAACTCCTGGAGATAGTGGAGGACAGAGGAGTTGGGCGTGCTGCAGTCCTTGGGGTCACAAAGAGTTAGACAAGATTTAGCAACTGAACAACAACCCCATCAGTGGGAAAATGGGTGATTGTTTTCTTCCCATAAAAAGGACACTGAAAACAAAAGACCATTAAGCAAACTCCATAAAGTCTCTATGGCCTCGGGCTAAGACATCATTCACCACATTTCTTTTACACTGCTATTTCCTCGATATAACTCTTATTTTTAATTTTTTTCTATCACTGCAGGTAGTTTTGTGAAACGGGAATCTTTCATCAGCAGCTTTGAATAACCTGACTAATTTGGTTCCCGGATTTTGGAAGAGAAAATAAACCCACATGCAACAGTTCTTTGCATTCTTGACTTTAAATAATATAACCAAAACCCTCAGCTGGGTTGCAAAATGCCACTAATTTAAAAGACTGATTAAGGTCGGGGGGGGGGCTTTCACAATTTTCCATTTCATGAATGATTACTCAGATGCACTTCGCCAATAAAACTGTTCTCTGACAGCACAGTTCTGTTGCGGTCGTTTTCCCTGTATTCTATATTCAGGTATTCAGAGATACCTACGTGCTGTACCGACACAGAATGACAGGTGACGAAGACCTCCCCTCAGCCAGTCAGTAGGCAGGACCCTCTTCTCCACCTGCCCTCAACCTCGGTCTATAAGTCCATGGGATTTTCCAGGCAAGAATACTGGAGTGGGTAGCCATTTCCTTCTCCAGGGGATCTTCCCAACCCAGGGATCCAGGGGGTCGAACCTGGGTCTCCTGCACTGCAAGCAGATTCTTCACCATCTGAGCCACCAGGGAAGCCACTACAGAGGCGTGAGCAAACACTAGCAGAGTTTCTGACAGCTCAAGGTCACGTCACTAGGCTGACCCCAGTCCACACTGACAAGGACATTGTAAGGGGCATACCCTACAGTCCACTTTGCTCCTTTCTATCTCTGCTCTTCACCCCAGAAGCCTGATCTCGAGGGCCAGCCTGGACCTGGTTCCCTTGTGCTCTGGGTTTTAGTTGGGTCTGGCCAGTGGGAAGCTCTGTTGGGAGATCAGAATGTCAGGAGGAGAGGTCAGGGTATTAATGGGCACACTTTGTGCCCAGCGGGCAGCCTTCTCACGGGCCTACCAACTTGCCGGGGTCCAGCAGCTACTCACTGGGCCAAAGGGTGACTGTGTCCTCCCACCCTTCCAGCCCCAGAATGTTTCACCATCTTCCGCGGCTTTCTCCTAGTCCTGCCCGCTGCTGTCTAACTTGTCACTTTGTTTCTCTCTTCACATTCTCCATCTGATCATGCCCTCTATTTCCTGGAGCTGTGACTCATACAACTAGTTACTTCAAATCATTAAATAAATGTTTCCTGAGTGCCTACTATACACCCTGGGCACCGGGGCCACTGTAATTGACAAGATACACACCAGTGCTGTAATTAAATGGTTGGTTTCATTTCCTCTCTAATGGTTTGTTTGATTGAACCAAATGCATTGACCTGAAGCTTTGGGCACCGTTTGAAGGTGCTGGTTGACAGCGCGTACAGAACAAAGTCTTTAGACAACTTGATGAGTAGATAATTCAGTTCAATTCCCTCTTTTTACAAAGGTAGAAACTGACATTCAAAGACAGGAAATGATGTGTGAAGCTAAGAGAGAGACACAGCCCAGGGCGTCATCAGCTGCATGAGCTGTGAGGTTCTGTTCCTGCAGAACACTGGTTCCCAGGCTGAGCCTACAATTCTTCCAGTCCTGCTGAAAATCAGCTCTTGTTATGTCCAGTTTCCCAGGTGGCTCGGGAGTAAAGAATTTGCCTGCAATGCAGGAGATCCATGTGGGATCTCTGGGTGCGGAAGATCCCCTAGAGAAGGAAATGACAACCCACTCCATTATTCTTGCCTAGGAAAATCAAAGGACAGAGGAGCCTGGCGGGCTAAAGTCCATGGGGTCACAAAGAGTCGAACGTGACTTAGAAATAACAAAAATGTCCACTTACAGATGTGGAAACTGAGGGTGAGAGACGTCAGGTAAGGTGCCTGACACTACATGCTAAGTACCTGGGAGAGTCATTCTCCAAATACTGGGTGGTCTAGTTTCAGATGTTCTGAACTTTTACACAAACTGCTTCAGAATTCTGAGGCTCTATCTATACTTAAACAAAACGTGTGCATTTTTCACAGACTGTGGTTGCCTTTCTGCTTCTGGTTCTAACGACTTCCAAGAGAAGAAAAGGAAAGGAATACAAGCCCAGAGCAGCACCGGGTGGGGGGGGGGTCGTTGGGGAGACCACCAGCAGTACCTGTCCACCTGAGACCCTACGTGCAACTCTGGAAGCGGCAAGAACAATTTTCAGCTAGGACTTGGTTTTACCCCAGGCCACCTACTGAGCTGCCAAGAGATGCGTGAAAAATGCAAACACATCAGAATGAAGCTGGGAGCTATATATTTTTTAAAAAGTGAATCAAGCGTGAATGTAAGTCCTAGAAGGGTAACTATGTGTAAATAAAGGACATCCACTGTCTGAAATATAAATCTCAACCCTTCATTTAATACCAGCACATAGTCATTCTCACACGAATGGTGAGCAGGCATTTTGCAAAGGTTAACCTTCCAATCTATCGATCTAGACGAGCCCAACATCCCTTCAAGGAAACACTGACAAGGCACCGCATCTCAATTTTTTTTTTTTAATACTATCAGGACAAAAGTCTCTGGATGGAAGCCATAAGCTTTTCTGAAGATTATTTTTTAATTTGTTGAAACTTTTATTCTCATGTTCCATTCCAGCAGTCACTGTTGCTTAATCACTCAGTCACGTCTGACTCTACGATCCCACGGACTGTAGCCCCCCAGGGTCCTCTGTTTGTGGGATTCTCCAGGCAAGAATACTGGAGTGTGTTGCTATGTCCTTCTCCAGGGGATCTTCCCGACCCAGGGATCGAACCCGCATTTCCTGTGTCTCCGACATTCCAGCAGTCACTGTTAACAACTATGCTAAAGCCTGATAAATGTTCGTTGTTGCCTCCAACTACTGATGTAATTTTCATTAACTTACAACAACATGCCTAAAACACGGCAGACATGCCGACCTCAAGGAGCTGAATTCAGAGGCTCCGCCATGGTGTACCTCCCTGGTCAGAGGTGTTTGGACATCCCTGGCTTCAAACGTAAGACACTCACTTTTCTAGCGCTTGCTTGTTAATACATTGATAGAAAGCTGTGTGTCTTACTGCTTCTCAAGGTCACATTCCTATGGGAGCTGTCTCTCAGTTATAAAGGCAATTAAAAATCACAGAAAAAATAACCTTTAATATAAAATTTCCCAAGAGAGGGAGGTAGAAGTGCTATAACCAGGTGGTAACGCATGAGAAGCAAGCAGCAGGGACAGGTGTGGTTCCTTATGAAGTCACGGTCGTTTCTTAAATGCTATTGACAGCTTCGAGATAAAACTGTTTCAGGCCTGCCTGACACCATCTCTCCCAGCTTTCCCTCTTGGTACCATTTATTATTTCGTCATGTAGTGTTCTTTAATCCTTTCCATGCTCCTTTCACAAAATCTACTTTCTAAAAGAATCCAAGAAACCCATTCATTGAATTCATAAATGGGTTAAACATTTATTAAGCACCTGTTGTAAACAGGTTCCAATGGTAGCTGATTTAGGAGACAAGAAGAGGAATAAAACACAGACTTTGTCAACCTAAATTTACAATCCCGCAAAAAGAACTAAGCAAACAGCAGCAACAGCAGCGTAAGATCCTCCAAACGCTAGATGCTACCGCAGGCGAGCTGGGGCTGCCTGTTCTGACCTGGATCTCCACTGGTGGCGGGGCTGGGAAGCCTTTGTGCAAACAGTGGGCATTTGGGCAGGGAGCTGGGAGGTGAGCAGATTTCTGCAGACTTTGCCACGGCATCCTAGCGAGGGAGACTGTCACTGCTACTGGCAAAGGCGTGCCCTGTTCACAACAGAGCACATGTTCTGCAATGACTGTGATGGTGGCCATAATTGGCGACCAAACAGGCTTCATGAACAAGGCTTTTGGTCACGGGAACTCCTGAAATCAGGAGTCTAAGGAAGAGGACTGATACAATTCCATCAGTGTGCTGGTAACAGCCCCCAGGCAGAGGGTGAGGAGTGAAGGACAAAGGCAGAGATAGCGTTCGTGCTGGCTGGAAGAGCTCCGGGAGAGGTGATGAGGGTTCTGTCCCCGGGTTGGAAAGATCCCCTGGAGAAGGGAATGGCTGCCCACTCCAGTATCCTTGCCTGGAGAATTCCATGGACCGAACAGCCTGGCAGGCTATAGTCCATGGGGTCGCAAAGAGTCAGACACAGCTGAGCATCTAACACTTTCACTTTCAAAGAGTTTATAAAGATGATTAGGTAGAGGGAGGCTTTGATTGATTCAAACTACATATCTTATAAAGAAAAGTCACTGTTTTATTTTTAATCAAAGAAAAAGTTTCCTTCTTGTTTCTAATCAAATTATACCACATAACCAGCCAAGGAAAGGCTTTCCTTTCTTGGGAAAGGAAACTCAAAAAAGGTTGAAAATCCTTTCTTTCTGATAGAAGAGTTCTTTCTTCTGTTTTTTCAAGTGTAGCTGAATTCTGTTAGTCTGAATAGTACCATTCCTGAGTGAAGTACATATTAGCCCGAATTACTGACTTAAAAGGCAGAAGCCAGTATTAATGACGGCAAATCAAATGGCGAAGTTTCAAAACAGCTCTCTGGCCAGTCGTGAGATGCTGAACCACCGTGGAGTCTGAAGAGCTCACGTCTCAGAATCATTCTGCTCTCAATGAAAATGATGGACACGATGGCTTAAAAATCTAGGCACTTTACACACTGCATGCTTCATTGTTCTCACCGGTATCTTCTTAAGAAATTCTGTACCACGGTAATGCTGAGAGAACACGTCTGCTGCGCATTGTGTGCTTTTTAGATCATTACTTTTTCATGAGAAAGCAGGTTATTTTTATTTGGCTCACTAACATGCATTATTGGTGGGGGGAAAAGAAAACTTGCTTTATACTCGTTTTGATTTTCACTTAATTTTCAATTATTTTAAATAATTGGCTATTGAATTTCTCAAGCAGTTGCAAGGAAAGCATTTGACTCACATAACCTTATTCATACGGCTGAAGTCCAATGATAAACAATGAAAAAATACTAAACAGAGAAGGGATTGCTTTCTGAAGCCCTTATTTATAAAACCCTGTGTGTATTTAACACAAAATGAATGCCCAGAACTAGAACTACTTGAAATGCGGCTTCAGGTGAATGGATTAAAATCATATCCTTTACTTTTTCTGTAGAAAATCAAAATGGATTATGCATAAAGGGTGGAGACGGTGAACAAAAATTACCATAAACCACTGACTATTAGCTACCTCACTGTCTTTGAATTTCAACCTCGCGATTCACCACATATTTCCTTACTATCAAAAAGGGTCCTGCAATATGCAACAGGCTCCATAGAAACAGATCTGTGATCTCTGAATACCTGAATAAAAATGAGGAGGTACAGAAGCATTAGACACACTGTTTAGGGAAATGAGCTCCCCGAGGAGAAGACGGTGCGGCTGGGTTTACTCAAACAATGGAGAAGAGGCTGGAGGGGAATATACCGATAGCGCAGGAGGCTGGATGAGGGGTGGGTAGCTGCTTTATTTATACCAAAGGCCAGTCTAGAGCAGTGCTTCTCAAACTCATATTTTCATGAGGGATATTAATATTCACAAGGAACATTTGTATTACTATTAACGAGGAATATTAATATTCGGGAGTCTGGGTGGGGTCAGAGAGTCTGAATTTAGACCCTCGGGTGATATTGATGTTTCTCAGACTCCAGTTGGAATGTCCTAAAGCAGCGACCAGAAACTCAGATCGGGAAGGTGTTTGTCCTGAGGGTTTGTGAGACCCTGGACCACGTGACATAGGGTTTTAGGGCAAGCACATCAGGACCACCGAGTGGGCTGCCCCTGTGAGCGTGCGGGACGCTTCCTCGGCTCGGACAAGCACCTTGGGCGGGGCAGAAACCAGGAGAGCTTCAGGGAAAGCTGCAAGTGGGGAAGTCAGGTCACCCTGAGTAGGCAGCACTGAGCAAATGCAACTCAGAGATGCAGAGCTTCACAGATGTCTTACGTGAAAACTGCCTGGAGCTGCTGGAAGCTGAGAGAGAAAGATGTGCCGAGGTGACTGAAAATCCACGATGGGGGGCTGAATTGTGTCCCCTGGACCCAGGTTGAAGCCCTAGCCCCCCGGGTGACTGCCTTCAAAGACACGGACTTTAGGGGTGTTAGTACATGTCATATTCGTGACATTTCTGCTGAACATTGAGTGTTCTCTTTATAAAGGTTATCTAGAAGCGGCTTCACAAAAGGTAGAGAACTGTTCAAGGATCTATCCAGTCCTAGAAGTGTCTGACTTGATAGGAATTTTCCCCAGGGTTGAGGCAGGAGACTTTCTCAGGTCAAAAGTACTTCAGGCAATTCTTGTAGATACATATTTCTTAATTCCTAAGAGCTAACTATAAAAGCTCGTATTTTCTAAGGGAATCAAATGTGCACTTATTTCTTAATAAAAAGAACTGTGACCGTGGGTTTTCACTGTTTAAACAATGTTTGTGAATACTTTCTAGGCTAGCAACTGTATCAGGCTCTAAGGAAAAACACCAAAATTAATTTTTCTTAAGGAAAGCAACAAAATATCTCACACTAAGGGACTTTAATGCTTATTAGCAGTAAAAATAAAAAATCCAAAGCAGTGATAATGCAGAACCCATTCTGCTGTTAAATCCATTGATTAAAGATCCTTAAGTGAAAAGCAACATTTGGTTGTTTAATTACAGCCAGAACTGCCTCTTAAAGCTCTCTCTCCAGAGATCAACATACTAGGAAGACATAGTATTAATATCTTGCAATATTGATTAACCAAAGGTAAGTACCATCAAACAAATGTTCACAGAACAAAAAGAACTTAAGATTGTGTATGCTTCAGTGATGGAGGGAAAGCCTTTATATCCAATGAAATACTGAATCTGAAACATTGTAATCCAAATAGACATTTTAGCACCCCACTCCAGTACTCTTGCCTGGAAAATCCCATGGACACAGGAGCCTGGAAGGCTGAAGTCCATGGAGTTGCTAAGAGTCAGACACGACTGAGCAACTTCACTTTCACTTTTCACTTTCATGCACTGGAGACGGAAATGGCAACTCCAGTGTTCTTGCCTGGAGAATCCCAGGGACGGGGGAGCCTGATGGGCTGCCGTCTATGGGGTCGCACAGAGTCAGACACGACTGAAGTGACTTAGCAGCAGCAGCACCTGTTTATTAGCAGAGTTAGAGGAAAATTCTGTAAATCTCATTATTGCTTTCTCCAGAATCCACTAGTCTTATCTGTCAGGAAGCGCACACATCTCAACTCAACCCTTCAAGCCACAGCTTAAGCACATTTCCTCCCAAACTGTCATCACTAAGACGTGGTGTTAGGCAAATCTGAAATCGTGTGATCTTTGTTCACACATAACATTTCGGACAGTGCTTTATTATATTTTCTCTTTAAAGAGGCTCTCTCATCCTTATCAAGGGATGGATTTGCAGAGAGACAGGTCCTACTCATTAAATTCTAAGATTTTGAATTTATTTCACCTGAGTGATATAGCTTCCTGCCTTTGTTAGCATCACAAATGTGAACAGAGGATGAGGGTAGCTATGCTGAAATGTGATATTCTTACATGTTTTTCCTCTCTTCCCCAGCACAAGAAGAGCCTTTCATGATCAGTACCTTGGAGAGTGACATGCTTCCAACCCGGAGAAACAGTTTGTCAGGCACGAGTCAAGGTTATTAGAGGATGCTGTTAGAGAACCAGCTGGTGCCACAGGTCAAGAACCGAAACGTGGTACCATAGACCTTGGTTTCTAGATGTCATTTTAAAATAAAAGGAAGCTGCATTCTTTGGGGAAGTGGCTGATTGTAGGGACAGTGCAAGGGAAATACACGATGAGCCTGGATTATCTCAAATCACCTGAATAGAAGTAAGTGCCCAAATGCCAAAAGTATGAAACACACCCAAGGAACACAGGGACCAAGATGAAAAAGCTCCCAGAGGCAAAGCTTGGACACTCTGAGCATCAACATAAACAACAACACTGAACTATATTTCAATGAAAAGGATAAAATAAGCTGATATGAGTCCACATGGTGCTAGTTCTCTAAGGCTGCCATGACAAACGCCACAAACTGAGCGACCTGAATACCGGAAATTCACTTCCTCAGAGTTCTGGAGGCTGGAAGCCAAAGATCAAGGTGTCGGTGGGGTGGCTCCTTCTGAGGACTCTCTCCTTGGCTTATAGATGGCTGTCTTCACGTGCTATCCCTCTATGCATATCTGTGTCCCAATCTCTTCTGATAGGTTGGATTAAGCACCCCCACATATGACCTCCAATGGCTTTCCTGGTGGCTCAGACTGCAAAGAATCTGCCTGCAATGCAGGAGACCTGGGTTCGATCCCTGGGCTGGAAAGATCCCCTGGAGAAGCAAATGGCAACCCACTCCAGTATTCCTGCCTGCAGAATCCCATGGACAGAGGAGCCTGGCAGGCTATAGTCCATGGGGTCACAAAGAGTTGGACACGACTAAGTGACTAACCCATATGACATTATTTGAACTTAATCACCTCTTTAAAGAGCCTGTCTCCAAATACAGTCATACGCTAAGGTCCAGGGTTAGGACCCCAACCTATAAATCTGGGAGGCACAATTCCGCCTGTAACAGTATTGATATACATCAATGAGTCAAGGTCAGGAAAAACAGGAAAGAAGTGGAAGTGGCCACGGATCAGAGGACACCGGGGAGACATCACCTGGAACAGAGAGGGCACCAGTGGAAAAGCTGAAGCCCAAGGACAGTCTGGAGTTGGGTTAATAGTTACCAAAATCACTTCTTCATTTTTGACTTGACGTGCATAGAAGAGTAAACTGTTACCAATGTGGGCACCAGGGGATGGCATACAAGAACTCTCCATACCAGGTCTGCAAAGTTTCTGAAAACCTAAAATTATACCCAAATGAAAAAAAGAAATTATAATAAAAAAGATCAAACAAGCCCAAGGCTGGCTCCAGCTCAGCGGTTCCTTCGACTGAATCCTGGTTCAAGCACCCTTTCCAGGGTGGTTCAACACCCACGGGCACTCCCCAGTCCTTTCAAAAAAAAAAAAAACCCCAAACCACACAAACAGAGTACTAGGATTTGGCTCAAGGAAGTAAGAAACTGACCTCCTTTTCTAGCCTAAATGTAACAAAGCGGGTAGCTGGTAAAACTGCCTTCTAGCCCTCTTTACACTGAATACTATACCTTGCATTAAATGTACAGGAAAATCCTTCACTTAAAAAAAAAAATGTGCTGTGTCTCATTTTTATTGAAAGACAGAACAAAGAATATGACTTTCTTGACCCATCTTTTGTTAGAAGAGAAACCCCAGTCAATGCTACTACTATTTCTGTGGTCACTACTGGCCCTAAGAACAAGGACAATAACATCAAACACTTCTTGAGCACTCACTATGTGTCAGGCTTGTTTGAAGCACTTTAAATACATGTACACATTGGATCTTCATGACCTGTGAGCTGGGTACCACTAGTATCTCCAGTTCACAGAAGGGAATCAGAGACAGAAGTTAGGTATCTTGTGCCACGTTGCTCAGACACAGCGAGTAAGGTGCCCAACCAGCAGCAGATGCCAGACATTCCTTAAAGAGAACCGTCTCCAGCCTAGACAGTCACTGGCGCACCTGTGATGCCTCGCAGGTACTCACGGCCCTGCTGGACATAGTTCAGAAGTGAAGACTCCACATCTTCTTCCATCTCAAAGCCATAAATGTCACGTTCACAGGAAATTTCTCAATTTTTAAGTCGAAGTTCAAAAAAAGAAAACCAACCATGAAGCACCAGAGCAAAACGCCTCCCACGAGCCGCCTGACCGTGGCCTCTAGTTAAAGAAGCTGTGCCAAGAAAATGTGGAGACGGGAGAGTGACCACAAGCGAATACACTAAGCAGAACCTGGCAAAGTCATGGCGAGGAAATGCTAACTGCACGGACGGGCATCAAGGTAAACACCATCAGTGATTCTCAGTAGACACTTGGATGGACATTGAAACGATACAAAATGATGCAAAGACACGTTTAGTACGGGTCTTCTCCGTGAAGCTTTTTTCGATCAGATGGCAGTCAAGACATAACATGCATAAAATGATTCTCTAAAAAAAAAATGATAAGAAGAAGACCAAATAAAAAGCAGTAGAAAAGAAGAGTCAGATGCCATTTGAAAAAGAGAACCCTCGGAGGAATCTCAGAGGATCTTCAATTGGAAATTTAAATGTGGGGAGAAATTCCAGTTGGAGGAGAAACCGTAACAACCACAGGCCTGAGGTGGTGTCTGCTATACATACAGTCTATCATCTGCTTGGAGTGAGCAGAGAAAATTAATGGTACGTATAATTCCAGATAAAGACTCGGGATTTGGGTTTCTCTCAAAGATGAAGGGCTGGGATGGGAAGAGCTGGTTTGTACCATGACCAGGAAAGGCAATGCTGGCTGGAGCTGTTAGTGCACGGTCGTGACAGTGATGAGCACTGCACGGAGGCATCTGCTGTTGTTCAGTTGCTCAGCCATATCTGACTCTTTGCAACTCCATGGACTACATACAGCACGCCGGGCTTCCCTGTCTTTCACCATCTCCCAGAGCTTGCTCAAACTCATGTCCATGGAGTCAGTGATGCCATCCAACCATCTCATCCTCTGTCGTCCCCTTCTCCTCCTGCCCTCAATCTTTCCCAGCATCAGGGTCTTTCCTAATGGTTCTGCTCTTCCCTTCAGGTGGCCAAAGTACTGGAGTGTCAGTTTCAGCATCAGTCCTTCCAATGAATATTCAGGGTTGATTTCCTTTAGAATTGACTGGTTGGATCTCCTTGTAGTCCAAGGGACTCTCAAGAGTCTTCTCTAGCACCACAGTTCAAAAGCATCAGTTCTTCAGTGTTCAGCCTTCTTTATGGTCCAACTTTCACATCCAAACATGACTACTGGAAAAACCATAGCTTTGACTTGATGGACCTTTGTCGGTAAAGTAATGTCTCTGCTTTTTAAAACACACGGAAGCAGTAATGTCTCTGCTTTTTAAAATGCATGGAGACATCATGTTTGCACAGTTCCTTCTTTTTCCAAAGAACAGATTTGTTCTCATCAACACTGATATCCATCTTGCTCTTTCTCTGACTGCCCGGAGCTCAACAGAACCAACTTGTGGAAGAGCAGCAGGGGGAGACAGTCCCCCGAGTGACCCCCAGACCTGGGGTGGGACCTGACAAATCACCCTTACAACAGACCCCAGGTGACGCCGATGGTGCTGGTCGGAAACCTACGCTGTGGAAACCAGTGGCCCAGAGGTCTAAGGCTGATCCTTGACCCTCATGCAGCTGTCTGGTAGAACAGCTAGTGATCAGTATCAAGCTAAAATGTGTGACTGAGTCTGTGGGTGTCGTGTGTGTGTATGTGTGTGCATGTGTCTGTGAGTCTGTGTGTCTGCTGAGTGTCTGTGTGTATGTCTATGTATGTGTATGAGTCTGTATATATTTATACATCTCTGTGTGTGTCTCTGTGTGTACATGTATGTCTGTGCGTGAATCTGTGTGTCTGAGTTTGTGTCTGTGCATATGTCTGTGTGTGTGAGTGTGTGTGTGTATGAGTTTGTGTCTATGTGTGTGTGTGTGTCTCTGTGTCTGTGTCTGTGTGTTCATCTATGTGCGTGTCTGTATGAGTTTGTATCTATGCATATGTCTATGTATGTGTGTGTGTGAATCTCTGTGTGTCTGAGTTTGTATCTGTGCATATGTCTGTGTGTGTGAGTGTGTGTGTGTATGAGTTTGTGTCTATGTGTGTGTGTGTGTGTGTGTCTCTGTGTCTGTGTGTTCATCTATGTGCGTGTCTGTATGAGTTTGTATCTATGCATATGTCTATGTGTGTGTGTGTGTGAATCTCTGTGTGTCTGAGTTTGTATCTGTGCATATGTCTGTGTGTGTGTGTGTGTGTGTGAGTTCGTCAGTGTCTGTGTGTGTCTGTGTGTCTGTCAACAGTCCACTCTTCTTCCTCCCCACAGGTTCAGGGGCAGCAGCCAGCTCTCAGAGTTGTGAAACTGAAACAGCTGAAGAAAAGACTGGCCCACAACCACAACAGAACTGGAAAGTGTGTTTAATAAAAGAAAATGTTTCTCTGCCTTTACGACCTTGTGGAAATGACACTGTAGACGTACCTTTTCAAAAGGTAAACATAAAGTATGACCGGTGAGCTTCTGGTTTCCTATTTCAGAAGTGGAGAACACTTAAGTCTTAAGCGTGTGACACTCAGCCAGAATCTTCTCCAAGGACTTCCCTGTGCTCTGCACACTTCACAGCAGACGCTCTGATTTTCCCTCTAGTCAGCATTAATATAAGATTCACTGCACCTGTTTCTTAGAAAACTCAATGTACCAGTAGCCACGTTAATTTCACATCATGTATCATATTGCAAATATGTCTTCCTTCTACATAGCAGTCTTCACCAAAGGCTTCCTTAATCTACTGAGTTCCTTTGCTCCAGGAATGTGAGTCCACTCACCAAGCACACATCTTCACATGACTCTCCAGAAGGTCTCCAGTAGGTAAAGGGAAAGCATTTGCATTTTAGAAAGCAGCAAAGGTGAAGCGAGTCGTGCAGAGCCTGGGTGTGTCCCCTGCGTCCTGCCTCCCGGAGCCGTTCAGGCCCCCTGCTCCGTCCACTCTCAGCCTGCCCAGCTCGGCTTAGACTTCACGTGGTTAAAGCGAGCCTGTAAAACCCAAGGGGGACCACATCCGCCTCACATCGCCTGACCCCTTTCTCAGCTTAGAAAACGCTTCTGTGTTTTAAGAGATGAAAAACAAGGGGGAAAGGCATCTCCTAAAAGAGTAGCTTAAAGCTCAACATTCAGAAAACCAAGATCATGGCATCTGGTCCCATCACTTCATGGGAAGTGGAAACAGTGTCAGACTTTATTTTTCTGGGCTCCAAAATCACTGCAGATGGTGATTGCAGCCATGAAATTAAAAGATGCTTACTCCTTGGAAGGAAAGTTATGACCAACCTAGATAGCATATTCAAAAGCAGAGACATTACTTTGCCAACAAAGGTCCGTCTAGTCAAGGCTATGGTTTTTCCTGTGGTCATGTATGGATGTGAGAGTTGGACTGTGAAGAAGGCTGAGCGCCGAAGAATTGATGCTTTTGAACTGTGGTGTTGGAGAAGACTCTTGAGAGTCCCTTGGACTGCAAGGAGATCCAACCAGTCCATTCTGAAGGAGATCAGCTCTGGGATTTCTTTGGAAAGAATGATGCTAAAGCTGAAACCCCAGTACTTTGGCCACCTCATGCGAAGAGTTGACTCATTGGAAAAGACTCTGATGCTGGGAGGGATTGGGGGCAGGAGGAGAAGGGGACAACAGAGGATGAGATGGCTGGATGGCATCACCGACTCTATGCACATGAGTTTGGGTGAACTCCGAGAGTTGGTGATGGACAAGGAGGCCTGGTGTGCTGCAGTTCATGGGGTAGCAAAGAGTCAGACACGACTGAGTGACTGAACCGAACTGAAAAGAATAGATACTACTTTTGTATTAACAAAGAAAACATCTTCATTTTCATTTGTAGTCAGAAGCCAAAAAAGCAAGCAAGAACCTGTCACATCTGTTTCACAAGTGTAATTTAAAACAGAAAATCCTGGGACTTCCCTGGTCATCCAGGGGTTGGGAGTCTGCCTTCCAATGCAGGGGACACAGGTTTGATCCCTGGTCGGGGAACTGGGATCCTACATGCCATGCGGCAACGAAGCCCACACCTCAACTCCTGAGCACCCTGCCCCCACCACAGGCTCTAGAGCCCGCACCCTGCCGTGGAGAGCCCACGGGCACAACTGAGACCTCACACAGGCAAATAAGTAAATATCAAAACAAAAACGAAAACCTTACCAAGCCAAGGAGCCACGTTCCCAAAAGCAAGTTATGGGGGCGTCTCCTTAACACTGTCCACTTTTTCAGCGCAGCCGGGGGGAGCCTGTGTATTTCAGTGTGTGTGTGACGTTGGGTGACCTACTGAGTTCTCCAATTCAGTCTCTGTGTCTATAAACTGGAGAACAATCATTCCTACTTTATAGAGTTGGTTCTGAAAATTAAATGAGAACCTGTCTCACACACACACACACACATATAAATACAGCTGACCCCTGAAGAACACATAGGGGGTGGGGGTGCCAACCCTCCCCCAGCCAAAAGTCCAAGTGCAAGAGTAAGTCGGTTCTCCATATCCACACATTCAATCAGGTTTGGATCAGGAAGTACTCCTGTACGTATTTGGTGGGAAAAAATTCACATAAGTGGACCCATGCAGTTCAAACTCTTGTTGTTCAAGGCTCCACTTACAAATACATGCATACATGTATGTGTGTGAATATATATATACACACACATGTACACACACACACACACACATATTTAAACACACGGACACTGTGCCTGGCACCTGAGTGCAAAATAAACATCTGCCGTTACTATTAAACTTATTTTTGAATATAATTTTAATGGATTTCCTTTTGAGTTTTTATTATCTAAAAAGTGCTATTATCTAAAAACTCTACTGGTGCATAGTTTTACCCTACATAATATTATTATTTACTTGGGATAAATTTCTGGATGTGGAATTTCTGGGTCTGGAATTTCCGAGCCTTTTTAAGGCAGTCTCCTGTCTGGAACACGTCCATCCAATCTGCACCCCCACCGAGTGCTGAGAGAAGGTGCCTGTTTTACTTTTACTGCATCAGTACTCAAATTGGAAATCATCTGTTTTTAAAACATTTACTAACTTTATAAGCCCAATATCTCCTTTCCACCTCTATCTGAATTTCCTTGATTACTGGTGTGCTGATGCTTCTGACTAACCATTCGCCACATTTTCTCTTTTGTCTGTTCATCTGTTTGTGTCCAGGCTCTTATATTTAGCTTTTGTAATTTTCTTTGTATTGATTTTTCTTTTTATGAGCATGCCTGTGGCTCAAAGACATGATCCTTTTTCCCATTTGCTGTTAACATTTCCCACAGCCCTGCTCTTTCTTTTCTGATTTCCTATATGGAACATTACAGAGTTCAAGCTTCTGCCTTTATGCAACAGGTATGGTCTTTGCCTTACAATTCCCTCCATTGATTTGAGCAGAGAGTCCCCAACTCAGTGTGCATGATTTCTGGCCATCATTTATACGACATGATATGTGCCATTAATATCACCCATGTTACATCTTTGATTTCCTGTCTTGTGAGCATCAGTTACTGCCTTCTGGAGGGGAAGAGTGGAATTACCATTGGAAGTGACTTTAATTCCAGTTTCTGTCTGGATCCGATGAGAGAACCACTCATCAGTTCCAAGTCCAGTGAACTATGTTACGGATGAATGTTGTTATGACAAGAAAGAAAATATAAGTTCGTTTTATGATGCTCTTACTTAAGGCACAGATAGTACAGGTGTTTTCAGGTGTGTATCTGACGCAACGTCATAAACTCTGACAGTTGGCTATCAGGGTCACTGTTTTAGACACAGTAAAACTCCAGAACTCTGCGACTATGGGCAATCCCTAAACCCTCTGAACCAAAGAACCAGCGTTGTTATTTGAACAAGATTTACATGTCTCTAAAATTTCTGTTCTTTCCACGTCTGTCCTCTCAAGCTGCTCACTGAGCTTTGAGATAATCTGTTAGGCAGCAATGGGTGACAAATGCACAGTGGAGAACATTTCCAGCATCTTATCAAATGGAGACTTTCAGTTTAGAACTGTCTTTTCTGGAAAAACAGTACGTTTTAGATTTCAACTCATGAGCCAAGGACAATTAGGGATTAAATGCGAAGACCTCAAGACTGGCTACTTTAATTAACCAAATGTACAAAGCTGCCTTGCGACAGTCTCACTGTATATGGATATGAAGTGTCGTTGTTGTTCAGTCGCTAAGTCACGCTGATACTTTGTGACCCCATGGACTGCAACACGCCAGGCTTCCCTGTCCTTCACTATCTCCTGGAGTTTGCCTGAACTCATGTCCATTGAGTCAGCGATGCCATCCAACCATTTCATCCTCTGCCCAATACTAATTTTCAGTCTCATAATAATAGGATTTTTTGAGAGGGAGGGGATTGGTGTTTGTTTCTGTATTTTAAGTGATAGGTTGGGAATTAGTTGCGCATTTCTTTAGCATTCCAGCTTAATCTGCCTCTTTGTCTGTGAATACTAACAAAGTCTTTACTAACAACGTCTTTACTAGGCTGCTTACATAAAAGCCCTCAGGGTGTTGGCAAGTAATGATTACTAAACATACATTAAGACTCTCAGAATATTAAAAAAGAGAATGCATGTATCCAGTCCATCCTAAAGGAGCTCAGTCCTGAATATTCATTGGAAGGACGGATGCTGAAGCTGAAACTCCAGTACTTTGGCCACCTGATGCGAAGATTTGATTCATTTGAAAAGACCCTGATGCTGGGAAAGATTGAAGGCAGGAGGAGAAGGGGACGACAGAGGACGGGATGGTTGAATGGCATCACTGACTTGATGGACATGAGTGTGAATAAGTTCTAGGAGTTGGTAATGGACAGGGAAGCTCAGCATGCTGCAGTCCATGAGGTCACAAACGACTGAGTGACTGATCTGAACTGAATATAACTGAATCACTGCTGTACAGGAGCAATTAATGAAACACTGTAAAGATTTTTCTTTCTGGATGTGGCCATTTTTTTTAAAGTCTTTATTGAATTTGATGGGTATCCTGGTGGGTTACAATACTGCTTATGTTTTATGGGGTTTTTGGTGTTTTGAGCCACAAGGCATGTGGGATCCTAGCTTCTCAAAGAGGGATTAAACCCACAGCCCCTGCAATAGAAGGTGAAGTCTTAACCACTGAACCACCAGGGAAGTCCCAACACTATAAATCAACTATACTTCAATTAAAAATATTGATAAATTAAGGCTCTCAGACTGTACTGAGAGCTTTATCCCTTTGCCACCTTCCCTCACGTCGGGGGCTGTGTGCCCTCCCCTGAGCACACTGTCTTGAGTTCACAGGAACTCAGGGCTGGCAGTCACTCCCCTCTCTGAGTTGCTTCCTGACCTTTAAATTGAACATGTGTGCCAGATGACATGTAGGTCTAAAATCCTTTCCAGCACCAACAGCCTACAAGTTGATGAAACCTGCTTTCTGCAGATGCCTGCAATGAAGGCATCCTCATCCTTTCGAGGAGTTTGGTGAGGGAAGGAATTCTCCTAGTGATGCATTCTTGGAGGACTCACAGATAAGCCCACAAAGAGTGAAGGTCTTCAGAGAAACCTCTTCCCTACTTTGATTTTCTAAAACAGAGTCTACAGGATGTAAACTGAATATTTATGGGGCCACGCAGTTAAATCAATTAACACAAAGTAAAGCCCTGCTTTCTCCTACCACTTACCCAGCACCGGTCTCAATTTCCATGCATCAGGCCTATTGGGGCCCACAGCGAGCCCACTCGGTGGACATGCCGACCCCCAGCTCTCCACCTCTGCTGCCCACATCCTCAAACATGCAGTCCCAGGCACGGGCTGCTAATCAGCTCGGGAGGGCATCTCCTTCCAGCAGAGTTCTGTCAATATGTAGGAGCCAAGAGTTCAGGGAGCACTTTGCCATGAAGAAATGCTCAGGAGGGTACAGAAGGAAATAAATGAAGCTGGAAGAAATGGGAGGGACCAAAACCGAACCTCATCTCTGGAGCATCACACCTCACAGCAAATGCATCTCGATCAAACCGAAGCCCTGAGCTCCTACCTGTGAAATCTGAGGAGCTTTACTGTTAGGACTGTCGCTGCACCTCGGGGCTGAAGTGCTCACCTGCCCTGGAAGCGGGTTTGGCTGGACCGTTTCCCTGTCCTCGGCCGGCTCGGCCTGGCTCTGACTGTTTGCTTTCAGCCCTCTTCTCTTTCAAAGCTCTTTCCCTACGGGATCTCATTCAGGCCCATGGCTTCAGCGGTTGCAAGAATCATTGGCCCAGCACGCTCCAAACTCATTCCAAACACACTCCCAAAGCTTGAATTTGCTCTTCAGCATCTATTCCAAGCGGCTGCCTTGCTTGTGCTTATTAACGCACTGCCTGGAGCCCTGCCCTCTTTCAAGACTCTTTCCCTCCACCTCCAGCAAGATGCCCAGCCATCAGAGCTGTGCCTCGATACTTCTCTTCATCAACCGCCCTCACTTTGCCTCAGCTGTGGAGACCCAGGGAGACCCAGATGGCGTCTTCCCCAGTGAGGGCAGCGGGCTTTGATTCTTCCAGGGCAAGAACAGCAGGATCAGAAGTGCTCCCTGCACAGCCATGCCACTTGCTGGCCTCGTCTCCTGCCCATGACTTCCAGATAAATTTCAGCATTACTCTCAACTCCCTGCAAGCCCCCGCCCTTGATATCCTTTGCTGGCAAGACCCTACACTAGAGCTGTATACACACCCTACACTCTCCCAAGCTGGACACCTGGGCCCTGTCCAAACATGTCTGTGCTTCTCTGTGTGTTTGGCCTTGGCATTCTCTTTCCTGAAGAATCTTTCTTCTATATTTTTTTTAATATTATAATGTGCGTGCATACACATGTGCTCAGTCACTTCACTCGTGTCCGACTCTTTGCGACCCCACAGACTGTAGCCCGCCAGGCTCCTCAGTCCATGGGATTCTCTGGGCAAGAATACTGGAGTGGGTTGCTATTCCGTCCTCCAGGGGATCTTCCTGACCCAGAATTCAAACCTGCGTCTCCTGTGTCTCCTGCATTGCAGGTGGATTCTTTAATCACTGAGCCACTGCAGAAGCCCCAATATTATGACATACATATATGCAATAACTTACTGAATTATATCTAACATCCAAGGGTGCGTTAAAATTCAGTCTCTTCCATGAAGACCCCCACCCTCCACCTGGATAGAAGCTACATCCTTCTTTACAGCACTGACAGTGTTCACCCCGAAGTCTGACAGAACGGAAGGCAGGCAGCACCCGGAGACGCCCACCCTCCACCCCCTGGGCCCCAGGAGCATCGGCCTGGCCCTCAGCACCTGTCACACGCTGCTGGGTTGTGTGTGTGCACAGACAGACTCGCGTCCTCGTTTTCTATGACAGGAAGAACACAGCTGTCTGCCCAGAGGAAGCCCTCCACTGAGACACTTGGAACGATCACTGCAGTATTTCGACTGCAACAGAAGTATCAACAAACCGACACCTGGCACTGAGTCTGAGCCGTTCTGGGCTCTGATACCTGAACAGTTTCATTTTTCTGACAACTCTGGGAAGTTAATACGGAAGGTCTGATTATTCCCATTTTACAGAAATGATAGTGGAGACTTGAAAAACTACTTGACCATCAGTAGAACTGTAACAAAATAAGGAGAGTGACAGAGAAATAACTGAGCGTCCCAGGTGACACAGCGGTAAAGAATCTGTCTGCTAATGCAGGAGATGCAAGAGGCATGGGTTCGATCCCTGGGTTGGGAAGATCCCCTGGAGTACGAAATGACAAGTCGTTCCAGGATTCTTGCCTGGGAAATCCCATGGACAGAGGAGAATGGGGGGCCTCAGTCCTTGGGGTTGAAGACAGTTAGGACTGAGCGACTAAGCACTCACACAGAAAAGTAAATGAGCTGTCTCTCTCCAGTTCTGTCCTACCTCACAGTTGCATCTGAATAAGAACACTGTGTTCAAACTCAATCAATGACACAAGGAAAGCACAGTGGGCTTTGGTGCCTGAGAAGCAAACTTTCCTTAGGAGAGAGGAGTCTTCTTCCTATTCCTATAAAAAGAAAGGTGGTGATTCCATAGAGATTGCATGGCTGCTCTTGAATTTCCAGAATCCAAAGATTCATTGTCAATGGGGTCTTGTTCTCACCCACCAACCACACGTCTGAAAGCAAGGCCCCTGGCTGTGGTTTAAATATTTTGTTCACCGTTAATTCCTGAAGCTGCTATTGTTCACTTAACAAAGCCCTCAATTCAGCGTTGTTGGGAGACAAGACGTCTCCAGGATCCGGCTGAAAACTTTTACTCTGGAGAAACTATACCTCCTCTTCTAAAGAGAGTGTTTTTAAGTTTCTTTCCCTAAGCAATCAAGTGTGCCGTGTAAAAATGACCTTCAGAGTCCCCACGTCTTACTGTTTTCAGGAAGGAAAACTTAGGAGACAGAAGTGATGAATGAACAAGGTCTTTAAGACGCAGCTCCCCCTTGAAAGAAAAAGCTAAGCCTCTGTGACGCCCGAATTTGATGCCCCAGTAGACGCGAGACACATGGATGCACGGAGTCACCTAACTTTGTGCCTGCTGGGGGTACTTCAATCTGCAAAGCAGAAGCGGCATAACCAGAAGTGGGAGAGAATGAGAAAAGCAGGCTGCCCATTCACTTAAGATGGAGAAAAAATTGTGATCATAGAATGGAAAAAGAAATACGATGGAGAGAGATACTTTCTCTGCAGGGTCATTTTGGTGCCTGCACACGAGGGTGATTAGACGGGTCATGAAAGCACTTGAAGTGCAAATCAAAAACAAGAGATGCCACCCTGCCATCAATACACAAATGCATCTCTAGGAGCGGGCTGGCAGTGCGATGGTCTAGCATGCCAGTTCCAGAGTCAGATACACCGGGAACTGAATCTGGGCTCTGCTACTAATTAGTTGAAAGATCTTAGGCAAGCTGTTTAAATGACACGCATCTCAGTTTTAAAATTGAGATAATAATGATTACTTTATGGAGGAATTGGGAAGATTAGTAAGTTACACACAAAACGTGACTTGTGCCTTGCCTGGCAGGTCACAGGCACACAATGCCAGTCTTGATGTTGTTCAGTCGCTCAGTCGTGTCCGACTCTTTGTGACCCCATGGACTGCAGCTTACCAGGGTTCCATGTCCTTCTCTATCTCCAGAACCTTGCTCAAACTCATGTCCATTGAGTCGGTGATGCTATCCAACCACCTTATCCTCTGTCATCTCCTTCTCCTCCTGCCCTTAATCTTTCCCAGCATTAAGGTCTTTTCAAGGTTTTTTCCAGATCAGAGTCTTGATACATGGTCCTTATCACTCTTACAGCTTACACACATCCACGGAGATGCACCAGTTGTTACTAACAATGCTGCCGTGCCCAGAATTACCATCTGTTTCATAGCATCGCAACTTTTGGATATAAATCCAGAAATGTACATTCAGGGAAAGAGTAAGTTGAAATGAATACTGCTCACCCTCTCCAAATGTTCTATATCGAAAAACTGGCCCTAAAGCCCAAACGCACCAAGAGCCGGAAACGTTTGGGGACCTGGCAGGAGAAAGAGGGCTGTTTATTAGAAAAGATGCCTTCACCGCCTTCCTCCCCCCACACACAGCACAAAGAGGATGAACATATTGTACACCTGCCACCTAGCTTTTTCATCTGCATCTCAGGAGTGCTGGAAAATAAACAAATATATTAGAACTCATCCCAAACCCAGCACCATAAACATTTCCATCGAATGTGAGCAGCCTTCCCATCAGAAGAGAATTAATCTTGGTATTAGCAGCCTGCAGCCGTGGCATATGATTCATTACAGGTCGTCTGCTGATAATTTCTCCTATGGAAATCAGATCGCACACAACAGCAGTAATATTTTACCCAAGAATGCAGGTGCAGCTTCGTGACAAAGACATTCCTTTTTAGGGGGGAAAAAACCATTATTTTCCATCAGTTTGTGGATTCTAGAATTCTCTCTCCTTTTTGAATGAAGTTTATGAATGAGGAATTAAAACTGAAATGTGGTTTTCATTCCTTTCTCAGCAGACTGCCCTCCCCATTATCATGTCCGTAAGATAAAGGCTGTGCTTGCCAGCATGCACGCTTCTCATCCTTTTGGGGACCACTGTACCACTGTTCAGTTGACGCCCACTGCTAGACAGACACGGAAAAAAAAGAAGTAGCTTCATTTTGTTCTAAAATAACTAGATTCTGAAAGTAGGCCCCTATCTCCTGCACATTTCATCATTTATTATAACATCCTGCCTCTACTAACAAGCGGAAACTGTGTCATGATGGCAAATCAAGGTCATGTGTGCTCCAGGCACTTTATTAGATGTCAGTTATTCGTCACTATAGTCCATCAAAGACTTTTTTTATCCTGCTTTTTTTAATGCATTTTTATCTCTGCTCCAATATAAGCATCAGACAGCCTCCCTTTGTGCCCAGGCAGGTGCAAGCTGGTCCACTTTCCTTCCTGAAGTTAGAGGGAAACAGGAACACTCACATTCCTTTTCTCTCTGTCTCCTTCTTCCTTGCAGAACCTCCCTGGAGCGTCTGGGACAAGGCTCTCTTCCACGGCCCTAGCACAGTGGTCACGACAGCAAGCTGGGGGTTAGATGGCAGCTTAATTTCATGGCTGCAGTCACTGTCCGCAGTGATTTTGGAACCCAAAGACAGAAAATTTGTCTCTGTTTCCACTTTTTCCCCGATATTTGCCATGAGGTGATGGGACCGAATGCCATGATCTTAGCTTTCTGAATGTTGGGACGGCTGAATCCCAACTCTGCCCTTGCTGGCTCGCCGCCTTGGGCACGTTACCGAGCCTCTCTCAGTTCCTCGCTTGTAGAGGTGGGGGCACTAGTAACTCCCACACAGAAGGTGTTCTGAGTATTACGACTGTAATGCATGTGGATGGTTTAGCAGGGTGCCATGCATACAGTAAACCACTACACTTCTATTTGTGCTATTATTTCAGTGGCTGGAGAGTCAAATCAAGTCAATTTTCTAAAAATTCAGGGAAGTGTATTCTCGTCTAAAGGTTATGAGACTTTTAAATAAGCAATCAGTGTACAACCTAAAGTTACTGGATCCAAAGGGAGAAACAAAAATGTGTGTGGGCCAATCCCACGGCCTGCCCACAGCCAGCTTCCCAGCCCTAGCCCCAAGGACAGAAATTATAAAAGGCTGGATGACAGTTACCAGCAACTCTTTATTGAATAAACATTCCCCCTGACTAACCTATAAGAGATTTTATTGAGTCATAAACAGTACTTAGTCCACATATCAACCTCAGTTTTCATTAAAATCTTCCAAGGCAAGAGTCATTATGCACACTCTGCTTCCACCATAGGCTTTAAGCCCCAGCATGGATCATTTACTGACTACGCTAAAGCCTTTGACTGTGTGGATCACAACAAACAGTGGAAAATTCTTAAAGTGATGGGAATACCAGACCACCTGACCTGCCTCCTGAGAAACCTGTGTGCAGGTCAAGAAGAAACAGTTAAAACAAACACAGAACAGACTGGTTCAAAATTGGGAAAGGAGTATGCCAAGGCTGCATATTGTCACTCTGTTTATTTAAGTTCTATGCAGAGTACCTCATGCAAAATGCTATGCTGGATAAATCAGAAATTGGAATCAAGATTGCTGGGAGAAATATCAACTTCAGATATACAGATGTCACCACTCTAATGGCAGAAAGCAAAGAAGAACTAAAGTACCTCTTGATGGGGTGGAAGAGGGGAGTGAAAAACCTGGCTTAAAACTCAGCATTCAGAAAGCTAAGATCATGGCATTTGGTCCCATCACTTCATGGCAAATATTGTGGAAAAAGTGGAAACAGAGACAAATTTTCTTTCTTTGGGCTCCAAAATCACTGTGGACAGTGACTGTAGCCATGAAATTAAAAGATGCTTGATCCTTGGAAGGAAAGCTATGACAAACCTAGACAGTGTATTAAAAAGCAGAGACATCGCGTTGCCAACAAAGGTATGTTTAGTTAAAGCTATGGTTTTTCCAGTGGTCACATTCGGATGGGAGAGTGGGACCACAAAGAAGGCTGAGTGCCGAAGAATTGATACTTTTGAATTATGGTGCTGGACAAGACTCTTGACAGCCCCTTGGACTACAAGGAGACCAAACCAGTCAATCTTAAAGGAAATCAACCCTGAACATTCATTGGAAGGACTGATGCTGAAGCTGAAGCTCCAATACTTTGGCCCCTGATGTGAAGAGCCAACTCACTAGAAAAGACCATGATGCTGGGAAAGACTGACGGCAAGAGGAGAAGGGGACACAGATGGTTGGATGGCCTCACCGACTCAATGGACATGAGTTTGCGTGAACTCTGGGAGACAGTGAAGGATGGGGAACCTGGCGTGCTGCAGTCCATGGAGTCACAAAGAGTCAGATACAACTTAGTGACTTAACAACAACGTGGATCATTCAGATTGCAATTTGTTTCCTGGTAAAGGTTCTCTCATTGGGACATTTAAAACTTTATATCAAGACTGAAAATGTCCCATCTAGATCCCTCAGCTGTTTAGTCTTTTGGCTCCTCAAGAGTCTAGACTGTTCTCCACTTTGTGTATTTCTAAACAAATCCAGTCTACATACTAGGAGACTATCCAAGATGACCCATATTTGAGAGAAGAAAAACATTTGCATTTTAAATGCATATTGAAAGTATTAAAATGATTCTAACTTAGGGTTAGCACTTCAGATTTATTTTCTTCTGATGAAGAGCGCAAGGCAACACCTTCACCTCCTTTAAATAGCTCTGGACTCACAGCGGGCGTGTCCTGAGGATTCAGACTCCGGCCCCAGGTCCCCCAAAGCAATGTCTGGGCCACGGGACTGCCGCCTTGCAACTTTACAAACTCTCTGCAGTTCCTTCTTCCTTCCATCCTCTAATTTTACACAATTATATCTCTGTGCCTCCTGGGATCTTCTCTAACCCAAATACAGTAACACATCAATTAACCAGAAAGCTCTGGGAATGAGGGTTGTGATTAATTTAATTTTCTAATTAACTGAGGACTAACAGGAAACACTCATTTCAACTCTCCATTGAAAGTTCCCTAGATATACTCATCCAGTCTCTACCTTAGTGAAGTCAAACATGCAAAACCCACCCTGGATGACAGAGGACCCCTCCGCCTCCCTGGAGCCCTCACAGAAACGGAGTCTAGCCAGAGAGAAGTGAGGAAGGGCGTGAATCCACTCTCCACCCACACAAAATAGCTCACAGGAGCTGCTTTATTGTCACATGCTTCTTCTTAGAAGCGGAGTTAATAAAGGAAAGAAAAGTTAATCAATGGAGGCCTTTGCTCAGCTAAATTACTTACAGATATTACTTCTTAGATGGATATCTACTGAAAAAGTACCTTTATTGCTATGGCACCTCGGGGGCTTTAGCAAACAACCAGGCTTCCTTCCGTGGACACTGTAACAGAGAGCAGATCTGACTCCATGCTGCATCTGTTATGCTGCCTGTGCTGAGTCATGCCAGCTAGCACATTTTACAAAAGCGTGTTGCCTGTAGCCTGAAATGGGCTTCCCTGGTGGCTCAGCTGGTAAAGAATATGCCTGCAATGTGGGAGATCTGGGTTTGATCCCTGGGTCGGGAAGATCCCCTGGAGGAGGGCATGGCAACCCACTCCAGTATTCTTGCCTGGAGAATCCCCATGGACAGAGGAGCCTGGTGGGCTGCAGTCCACGGGGTTGCAAAGAGTCGGACACGACTGAGTGACTAAGCACAGCACGGCCTGAAATACACAGGAGAGTCCATTCTCAGGACGCTCACAGGTAAGAGTTCATTCATAAAGAGATAAAAAGTTGCAGAACAGAGAATAACACTTGTGTTGTTGCAGGTTTTCAGGAACATGGTGAGCTGACCTAAGTGTGTAGTTATAAGATCAAAGGATTCTGACATCAAGAAGTTTACAACCAACCACACCCCTTCCTTCACTGTGCCTTTAAAAGTTGTGCTGAAACCCTCTGGGGAGCTCTGGGGTTTGTGGGGCACAAGCCACAAATCTTCTTGTATGGCCCTGCAATAAACTTTCTTGGCTCCAAACATCAGTCTGTTTAGCCCCACTGTGTGCTGGGCACAGAAACTTGCATTCTTAACAATTAAGGAGGAACACTGTCATGGGGAGTTGGGGGGACACTGCTGGCTCCTCTGGCCACTGAGACTCTGGTCACACCAAGGTGACCAGTGTGCTTCACTCAGAGAACCCCTAAATCAAGTCACTGACCTGCCCTCAGCAGCACCCACCCTTCACCCTCACCATTTTGAAGAACTACCATCTTTGCTTGTAAGTATTCCCTGGCCGAGGTGTGTAAGAGGGGTGGGCAGTGAGTACCTCTAGGCTGGCTCAGGGGCTGATGAGTCTGTCCAGGTGGGACAACCAGGAAAGTCTGAGGGAAAGGGAAGAATTTACAAAGCCCTCTTGACCGACTGAGATTAATGGAGGCTGTGCTCCCAGAATGATTAATTCAGGAGAAATGGGCATTTAGAGGAGGCAGGTTTGAGATGCACTAAATTTGAGTCTGGGAAGACACACATCCAGGGAAGTGTCTACAGATAATGAGAAATACTCAGTAGGGGTGTGGAAGAGACTGGAACAGGGCCATCATCCGGCAGGCGTGACTCTGAGGCTGTGCAGGCTGGAGGGCTCACGGTGGGGAAAGCGGGGTGGCAGGGGAGATGGCTGGTGCATAAACAGCTGCCCAGCCAGTAGAGAACTGAGGGCCACCACCGCCCACCCGATGCTCTGTGTGGAATGCAAGGGATTCTAAGCCCCAGCTCTTCTTCTTGAAGATTTTACGGTAGAATAGAACCGATACAGTGATGTCATATGCAAAACAGTAGCACATGTATGACATAGGGTGCGAACACAGGAGCGTGATGGTGGCAGCATGTTCACAGGGCATCTCACACAGTCGGTGTGCGCCAAGTCTCATGACACCTTCTTGCTTAATCTGCCCCTTGAGGTGGGTGGGCCTCTTGCCCCATTTCACTAGTGAGGACACTGAAGTCTGACACATAAGGCAACCTGTTGAAAGCCATGTATTTAGAAAGTGGAGAACCAATCTCTGGTTGCATGAAAATCGATGA
The DNA here is from genome assembly GCF_055505025.1 of Bos grunniens. NCBI lineage: Eukaryota > Metazoa > Chordata > Mammalia > Artiodactyla > Bovidae > Bos > Bos grunniens. The sequence continues at coordinate 3,750,330 of NC_141168.1, forward strand.
CAGATTGTGTGTTTGTCTCTGGGTCCTGCAGGTGATGAGCTGAGAGGCTGGTGGGCAGGGCAGATGGCGTCAAGGCAGGGCCACGTTTACGGCGGGTATGAAAGTGTGAGCAGGTCAGGAATAGGAGGCTCTAGGGGAGAAGCAAAGAGGGTGGTGGGTTGGCCCGGAGAGGATGAGGGCCAAGGACAGAGGAAGCCAGTCCTGGTTTCTGCTTCTCTTGGTTCCACGCCTGCTGGGTATCTGCTCACGGGACTTCTGAGGCTCCATCCTTCCCTGGACAGAATTCCTTCTTATGCTGCCTGGAGGTCTGTAATTTAGTGATACGGGTATTGAGAGCATAGGCAGATCTTCTTTGCGTCTCTGATCCAACACTTCCCAGCTTCATTCAAGATGAAGCCCAAAGCCTTGCACTGGTGAGTATGCTCTGGACCCCGAGTGATCTATGGCCCCATTCAAGTGACAGACCCTCTCTCGCCCTGATCTCCTATGGATGTCACACTTTAACCCTATACCTTATTTTTCTTTATATCTCTACTTGATATTATACATTCACTCATCTTCCCAGCATGGATCTGAACAACTATAGTGAAAGTCACTCAGTCATGTCCGATTCTGTGACCCCATGAATCGCAGCACGCCAGGCCCCCCTGTCCATCACCAACTCCCGGAGTCCACCCAGACTCATGTCCATTGAGTCGGTGATGCCATCCAGCCATCTCATCCTCTATCGTCCCCTTCTCCTTCTGCCCCCAATCCCTCCCAGCATCAGAGTCTTTTCCAAGAGTAAACTTACATATTTGCAATAAAAGCCACTCTTATGAGGCTACTTATGTTACTGTCACTGTCTTGAAATTAGGTCAAATTGTATTAATTTAGCTTTTATAATAATCACTCATCCAGCTTCAAAGCTGAGATGTTTAATCCTTTCAGAGAAAATTCATTTGCTGCATATGAAAGTTACCGTGAGAATTTTAATTAAATGGATTGTGTCTAAGAATGAACTTGCCAATTATATTTTGGGGAATGCCAGAATGCAACGAAAAGCAATATGTTATGTCCAATATCTTCAAGATATTATCCAGCTTAAAATTCTGAAAATAAATCCCCTCCAATTCTCTTAGTTTTCTAAATATATAGGCACTGAAATAAGTCATCATACAAATTCTGTAAAACATATTATTGTCTGACACTAATTCCAGGACACAGAAGGCTAATTGCCCACTGCAAAGAGACAATGAAATAATCAAAGGGTACATTATGAAATTACTAGAACACTGATCTCTGCAGTGAAACAGAATTTAAGTAAAACATTCTAGAAATCATAAGCCAATCCCAGGTAGATGAAATCACCTCCGTTTTATTAATTTCTAACCAACTGCTTTCACCCTGAAATGAAGCATCTAAATCCCAAGGCATGATCACTGTGGAATCACGTAGTATCCATTCAGCCTCCTCGTCTCATCCCTGAGTGAGCAGCCATCATCGCCCTGGACTTTCACAATCCTCTCTCTGCCTTCCCCCAGTTGCTCTGGAACTGCCAAAATCAGCAAAAATGCCCTCCTAAATAATCTACTGACATTTCTACATAAATTAGATGCTTCAGGTGAGGGTACCATGAACTCCGTGAGGCTGAGTACTCACTACGGGGACAACGATCCATCAAAATGTGAAGACAGTTTAGAAGCCAGTGCCGAGGACTGACCTGGGCTCCTGGGATGTCACCTGTGCGTTTGAGCAGGAAACCCATCACCAAGAAATAAGAGGAAAGCCTTTAACAAATAGAAATCTGTACTAAATTATCCTGGTCTTAGGCTTCCCTGGTAGCTCAGGTGGTAAAGAATCTGCCTGCAATGCAGGAGACACGAGTCCAATCCCTTGGTCAGGAAGATCCTCTGGAGAAGGGAATGGCAACCCACTCCAGTATCCCTGCCTGGACAATTCCACAGACAGAGGAGCCTGGCGGGCTACAGTCCATGGGACTGCAAAGAGTCAGACATGACTGAACGACCAACACACACACACACACACACATCTAGGTCTTAATGATCTTGGTGGTGATTTAGTTGCTAAATGATGTCTGACTCCTGCGACCCCATGGACTATAGCCCACCAGGCTCCTCTGTCCATGGGATTCTCCAGGCAAGAATACTGGAGTGGGTTGCCATTCCCTTCTCCGGGGGATCTTCCCAACCCAGGGATTGAACCGGGGTCTCCTGCACTGCAGGCAGATTCTTTACCAACTGAGACGCCAGGGAAGAGTTAGTGAGGAGCTACGATCTTAATTCTGCTTAAACGGCACTGGATGCACTTTCTTCACTGGGAATCAACTTCCCAATGTTACTACGTGTCTTAAATCTCCTTTCCCTCAGGAGCCTGCTTAACCCCACCCTCAGTCACCTCCTGGCAGGGAGACTCTCTCCAGGCCCGTGTTAGAGGCAGACCAGATTGCAGAGAAGGGAACTGGCTGCTGTGAGGGAAGGTGTTTTGTGTCTTTGAGCCTACTGTTTCCCTTGTGAAAAGGGGACGATGGAGTCTGTAGTTCCCAAGCCTGGACCATCATCTGAATCAAAAACCAAAACAGCCTGGGTCCCACTTCCCGGAGAAATAACTCTCCTGGGGGAGACCCAGACATGTTTAAGGGCTCTGAGAAATCTGAACGATCATCTGAATGAAATTATTCAATGAAACTAGTGGATCTGAAGATGCCACTGTCTTCACAGGCTCAGAAGAACTATCCTGAGAACATAAATATAGTAAGACAAGGTTTAGGGGGTAATCGAGCCATCATTACAATTACGGGCTCAGTCGCTTAGTTGGGTCTGACTCTTTTGAGATTCCATGGACTGTAGCCTGCCAGGCTCCTCTGGCCATGGAATTCTCCTAGGCAAGAATTCTGGAGTAGGTTTCCATTTCCTCCTGCAGGGGATCTTACGGACCCAGAATCGAACCCATGTCTCCTGGATCCCCTGCATTGCATGTGAATTCCGCTGAGCCATAAGGGAAGCCCTTATTCCAATTCACTCATTTTCAGTGAATATATTTTGAGTGCCTGCTGCCTGCCCTGCCCTCTTCTAAGGTGCTGAGTACAGAACAGTTGACATAAACGGTTCCTGCCCTAATGAGTGGAGAAGGCAATGGCACCCCACTCCAGTACTCTTGCCTGGAAAATCCCATGGATGGAGGAGCCTGGAAGGCTGCAGTCCATGGGGTCGCTAAGAGTGGGACACGACTGAGTGACTTCACTTTCACTTTCATGCATTGGAGAAGGAAATGGCAACCCACTCCAGTGTTCTTGCCTGGAGAATCCCAGGGACGGCGGAGCCTGATGAGCTGCCGTCTATGGGGTCGCACAGAGTCGGGCACGACTGAAGCGACTTAGCAGCAGCAGCAGCAGCAGCCCTGATGAAGCATTTCCGCTGGTGTCAGAGGGTGAAGAGGGTAATGAACAAAACAGTGACAAAGACGGGAACGGAGTCCTGCAGTAGACCACAGGTGGTGAGTCCCAGGCTCCTGACTGGAAGTCAGAGGGCCGTCTCCCCAGCACTGCAGTGTGGGTGCTGGTGGGGAGTGGAGGAGGGAGCCTGAAGGATACATCTCCCCCTGCTGCCATGACGACAGGGGCCGCAAAGGCTGCCCAGCGCTTGTGATAAAGCAGAGGGGAGGAAGCGGGGACACGTCTGTGCTCCCAACAAGTGTCAGCCCTGAGTGCTGGGTTGACCCACGTCTGCCCAAGACGCTGTTTCCACAGCCCTTGCAGCAGGTCAGAGAGGGTCACCACGGGCCTGGCCCCCTCAGACGACTTGCTGATCCCTCCCCGGGGTTAGACGTCCAGGCTCTAGGAAGCTGCCACACTTTCTCTTGGGGTTCAGTTAAAAAGCATCCCTGGATGTTTGCGGCAATGTCCTCACCGTGGGGCCGCTGGGAGGACTTAGAATCGGGGCACCTCGACTCCCCTCCCTCCGAGGCTCGCGGCTCCCCGAGGGCCGAGCTGTGCTCCTGAGGGCGGCCGGGAACCAACGGTCAGCGGACGGCCGTTACACTGGACCGTTCGCGCGAGACCGTTCACGCGAGACCGTTCACGCGAGACCGCGGCGCTAGACCGGAAGTGGGGTGTGCAGAGGTCGTCTCAGCAGCGCTCAGCCTGGCGGCTCTCTTGAGGCCGGGAGGGCGGCGAGAGCAGAATAGGGCCTCTCCCCGGGACCCTACCTTGGGACGGCGGGTGAGCTGGGAGCCCTGGGCCAGGCTTGTCCTGCAGGCTCCAGAGTCCTCGCCATGGCCAGTGCCGGACCCCAGCCTTGAGGCAGGGGTTAACCTCTGCCCCACCTCCGCCTTTGTGGGTCACAAGGAAGCCTGAGGGTCGGCTGGGCCCTGGGCGCCAGGCTCCCTCAGTGATGATAGCTGGGAGGGTCCGGGTGCCTGATGCTGAGGACTCTGCCTGCTGAGATCTGCCACTTGATCAGCACCAGGAGAGGATCCAGCCTGGATGCTAGATGAACGCTCCAGGGCTGGGTAACCGACCCTGTGGGAACCCCCTCCTCTTAGCCACGACCTGGACCTTGGAGGGTGAAAGCTGAGCTTTCAGACCTTACCCTTACTTGTCAGAACAGAGAATAATATTTATTTTAGTGGAGACTTACAGGAACCTTTGCTACCTGACCGTGACCTGACCTCAAGGACAAAGGCTCTAACACCAAGAAGTTTGCAACGACTGACCATGCCCCTCCCTCACCTTTACTAGGAAAGGGCTTTGCTGAAAGCTTTGGGGAGTTCAGGGTTATATCTGGGCAGGAGCCACTGGTCTCGCTTCACAGCCCTGCAACCTTTCTCTGTTCCAAAGTCTGATGTTTGAGGGTTATTCGACCTTACCATGCACCTGGCCTGTGTGTGACACCAGCACACGCCAGGTCACCCACAGACGTTTGCTGAAATGAAGGATGCCTTCTCCTGCCTCTTGATGAATGATTCAGCCGCTTTCAGAAGTTGCCTGGGGTTCAAAGACCAATAACGTCCTACTTCTAGAGCTAAGATGCTGCGCTTGAAGTTTTTCTAGGTTAATTTTCTCTTTTCTTCTCACACTTTCATCCTCTGACCATGTCCTCTCCCACATCCACATCCTGTTCTCCTGTCCCCTCAGTCTAACAAGGCCATTTCTCACCACTCTGGTTTCTGCATTCTGAAAACTTGCTCACTCTGCCCAAACCCCCATTATTTTTTTTTAATTAAACATTAAAAAAAATTTTGGCTGTGCTACATGACATTTAGCATCTTAGTTCCCTGACCAGAGATCAAACCCCTGCATTGGCAGTGCAGAGTCTTAACACCTGTACTGCCAGGGAAGTCCTCAAACCCCATTCTTGTCTCCTCTATTTGGTCATCTGCCCCATCCTCTGCCCTATAATTTCCAGGGCTGGCTCACAGGAAACGAGCTGCTGCTTTCCTCTCGGGGGTGGTTTCAGTCCTGCCCCAGCTCCAATGGAATGCTCCAATGAACAGCACATATTTCAACTTTGACTCTCCCCCGCTTTCTCTAATTAGGTGAGGTTTTTTTGCATCTCTTCTCCTAAATTAAGCTGCTGCTTATACATTAAGAGCATGTAGAGAGAAGGCAATGGCACCCCACTCCAGTACTCTTGCCTGGAAAATCCCATGGGTGGAGGAGCCTGGTAGGCTGCAGTCCATGGGGTCGCTAAGAGTTGGACACGACTGAGTGACTTCATTTTCACTTTATACATTAAACAAAGCGACCTGGTGAAAATTTGGAGTCCTCTTTGTTTTAGAAAAGTTCCCTCCTACCTGACCTTGGCTGTCTTGGGAGGTTCACGTAACTCCCACACGCATCTATGCAAAGTCCGAAGCCTGAAATAATGCCATTGCTGCCATAACGTCCAGTGAGGTCTGGATCTGGTGGCACCGATGTGCAAGTGTTTCCAGGAGCAGACAGACGAACGTGATGGGGAAGCACAGTAGACCGCAAATGTAACCTGTGACAAAAATGCTTCTGGGCAACGTGGGGCTTCAGGAGCACAAGGGGACCGTGGATGGTTGCAATGAAAGAAATCTTATATATATAAACACAGACTCTCAGAAAACCCACCATAGAGATTAGAAGGTGATCAGCGACCCTCCCTGCCACATCAGGGAAGACATGGCAGAGACACCAACAAGATCAATCAAGGTTTGCGAGTCGATCCAGTCCATCTCTTTAAAAATATCTCAGAAGGACACAGAGACTGAAAGACACTAGTAACACTTTTCACAAATATACCCAGTAATTCTGCAAGAAGGGAAGAATGATTGTCATGAAGACCAGCCCACGATCATGGGGAAAAAAGAAATGTGATTCTGTGGTACTTCCTGCTTTCTGCCCGAAAGTATCTGGCAAGCTCATCAAAGCTGCTGGTGTTCACAGGTTCGGAGAGACCACCCTTCTGCCTGTGTAGCACCCCGACTCCCCCCACGCTGAGCCTCATTTATTGGGTAATTAAACACCACCCTTTTAGTTTTCTCCATGAATGATCCCCGACACCAGTTTCTATGTAAGATTCTCTTACTGTTCTGAAGAATCTATCTGTACACAGGGTACCACTGATAGGGGATGAACCCCTATTGATGAATCACAGCTGAGCAGAGTCATAATTCTGGGCATGTCACAGCCTGGGCAGCAAGGATCTTCACAGCAACCCATGACATAATGCTTAGCATCTCCACTGACAGAGGAGGGAATTCTGTCTCACGGAAATTAGATGACTTTCTCAGCAACTGGGGACAGAACTGACCTGGGGCCTGAGTCCCACCCCCCTCAGCCTTGCCTCCCTCTCACGTGGAAGCTGGTCAGCATGGACTGCTGGATGGGGTGGAGGGGAAGCAGAGTGAAGCAGACCATGCCTCCTGTGTGGAGTGGGGTCTTCACGGTGGAAGGCGTGGAGCTACATGATTGATGAAAAATGCCTCATCTAAAAAGTAACAACTTCATTTCTTGGAAATAAAACTCAATAATTTCATCTGACTCTCACTGGTTTTCCCTAAAAGTGGATGATAATTTGGAGTAAGAAAGTGGGTTGACATGATGTACAGTTGACCCTTGAACAACTTGAAGGGGTTAATCGTATAATTTAGAGTCAAACCCTGGCATTTGTGCTTCCCTGGAATCCTTGAATTTAACCAATCATGGACTGTGCAGTCCTGTATGTAGTATTTACTACTGAAAAATATCCTTGTGTGAATGGACTCATGCAGTTCAAACCTGTGCTGTTCAGGGGGTCAACTGTACTGTGAGAAGGCATTTCACCCAGTTCTCACTGGCCCTGAAAGCTGGTCTTCCTGCCTCCTGCAGGCACTGTCCCCCACCTGTACACATGTCCATATACAGTCCCCTCCCCCTCACCAAAATCCCCTCCAGCATTCGGGGTCTGCCCACTCTGAGGCTCCTCTGCAAGTCTTTCCTGAATGCTTCCGGAACCCCGGGACCTGCTCCCCGCAGAGGCACACATCTGCTGTAGGTGCTATTTCTGTTAGGGAGCCTGAAGTTGTCCTCTGCTGTTGACACCTTCAGGCCTCGTTCTCTGACAGTTACAACCTTCCCAAACACCAGGGGATGCTATGATCGCCATCCTCAGATGGCACAGTCTCTGCCTTTACAAAGCCCTGCACTCGAGTCCTAGTATCACATACCGATGCCCGTGTTCAGCTCTCTGGCCTCACCTGTCAAATGAAGATGATCACACCACACATGGGAGGGTCCACGTGAAAAGACCCCAGCTGAACATCTTTGTAAAACAGCTGCTCAGCACTCGTGGGTTGAGAATGACTGTAAGCTCATTACTCGGGGATGTTGAGTGGTCCTAGGCCCTTGCCAAGGAGGTTTAAGAGTCATTTCATGCCTCTAAGAGATCGGTATTATTTTAAATAATTCACTAACATTTTTTAAGCTGTTGAGTCATGAATGAGCTAGAGACAAAACACTCCACCATATTTTTCATATAGTTATCAACAGTGCATGTAACTTCCATATATTAAAATGTTTTGCACGTAGGAATAATCAGCATGCCCTAGAAAGCAATCCACAGGAAACATTTTAGTACCAAATAACGTTGAAAAATAGACACAAAGATGTGAGTGTTTCTATTAATGGGAGGATCTAAGAAAAAAATGGGGAGTGCAGGGCTACAAAGGGAGGGGTGGGAAATTCGGGTATTTTATGAGCCTATAAGGGCTTCCCAGATGGTGATAGTGGTGAAGAATCTACCTGCCAACGCAGGAAACATAAGAGATGCAGGTTCGATCCCTGTCGGGAAGATGCCCTGGACGAGGGCACGGCAGCCCACTCCAGTGTTCTTGCCTGGAGAATCCCATGGACAGAGGAGCCTGGCGGGCTATAGTCCATTGGGTTGCAGAGTCGGGCATGACCAGATCAACTTACCTCACACGCACGAATAAGCCTATAAGTATTCAGGTCAGAAAGGCAAGAGGACAGTTTGAAGACCCAACATAGGAACTCCAAGCATAGGCTCATTTACTTTTTCAACTTCAGCCTGAGAATGGATGAACAGTTTTCTGATTGTTCACTCTGGGCCTTGCCAGAGACAGTCACATGTTAATACCAGGCGTAGTCTGTGAATGACATTCCATTTTGTCACCAGGTTCGTTTTGATGTACTGAATCTGATGAGCTAGCAATTCTCCCGCTGATACTGGTTGGCGGGTTTGAGTTTTTCCAAGATGGAACAGTGAACTATATGCCACCACCCATGGTGGAAAAGAAGGGAATGATGAAAGCAACAAACTACTGAGTTTACTGTCTATGAATGAAAATATAAGGGCGCTTCCCCCACTGGTTCAGCGGTAAAGAATCCACCCGCAGTGCAAGAGCTGCAGGAGATGTGGGTTTGATCCCTGGGTCCAGGAGCTCCCATGGAGGAGGGTGTGGTAACCCACTCCAGTATTCTTGCCTGGAGAATCCCATGGACAGAGGAGCCTGGTGGGCCGTAGTCCATGGGGTTGCAGAGTTGGACATGGCTGAAGCTACTGAGCATGCACACATGCAATGAATAAAGGAAAAAATACACAAAAGCACTTAACACTGAGTTGAGCTCATAGTAGGGCTTCCCAGATGGTGCTAGTGGTAAAGAAAGAGCCAGCCTGCCAATGCAGGAGCCGTAAGTGACTTGGCTTCGATCTCTGGGTCAAGAAGATCCCCTAGAGGAGGGCACGGCAACCCACTGCAGTATTCTTTCCTGAAGAATCCCATGGGCAATGGAGCCTGGCAGGCTTCAGTCCAGAAGGGTCAAAACCAGACAGGACTGAAGCAAGTTAGCATACACACACACACACACACAGACATGAGCTTTTAGTAAGAGTTTGTTAATTGTTGTTATTATTGCTGCTTTTATTATTATTACTCCCACTGCTATTCTACTGATTGGAAAATTGAACAGGACAAACCCTTGAACTTGGGAGAATGACAAGTTCTACCAAAGCAGGCACGTCTGCTAGGATGCCTCGACAGTAATTACAGTTCTGATGGCATCTTGACCATAACATCGCCAGACAGTGATCCTCAATTTGAAAGTATGAAACTAGAAACACAGGCTGGCCGTCCTTTGCCCACGGACGCCCTGCTGCACAAACTAGACCCAGACCCAGAACATCCCTGGCCGCAGCCCAGGGTTGGGGGAGAGCCACCAGTGAGCACGTCTGTGGCCCCGCGCACCTTACACCTGCCCACGCTGCTGCTCGTTTGGCAAGATTAGTGTGAGCTCAGTCCCTCAGTCGTGTCCGACTCTTCACAGCCCCGGGGACTGCAGCCCGCCTGGCTCCTCTGTCCACAGGATTTCAGAGCATGACCAATTTCAAAGCAGAGCCCTTCATGGGACATAAAAACCGGGTCTGCTTGTAGTTTCACGGGGATGAGGACTGTCCTCCAGGTTCCCTTCCTGGCTCACCACACAGCCACCCCGCCCTGGGCTGTAATCACATGACTTTAGGGAAAGAGAAAGCCAAAGCTCAGGCCCCAAGGACAACACACCCACGGCTCCGACAGGGCCTCACCCCGAAGGAGGAGAGAAAGGAGTACCAAGGACCGCAGGCCGGTGGCTACCGTGCATTCACTGCAAACACAAATGCAAATGTACACACAGGCCAGCACACACCTGAGCAGACCCACACGCAGAAAGACACACAAATACACATGTGCACACATCTAATGAAACACACACAGACGGAACTTCAGACCCCTGATCCACTGCATACTACATTTTTTTATGTCATTCACGTTACTTAATCCATTTTTTTATCTGTAACTTGTGAAATCAATAGAGGAGGCACCAACCAGCAACATCTCTTTAAAGAAGGGAGCATATTAAATATTAATAAACATCTAAGAATAAGTGTAAGGTTTGTTTGATAAAACTTTTGTATCATATATTTTGAGATACATACACATAAACCTATACACACACATCTATAGGTCCTCTGGCATACAGAGAAATATGTGTATGTATACATATATATACACACATACAAACCCACATACATGCATGCTGGTTATACAGAAACATATTTGTTGTCTGGGTTTACTGTCAAAATTTTGAGATACAACACCAACTGTTAGCTCCCTCCTGCTTTAAAACACCTATTCCTGCAAAGGGAGAGGAGGTGGGAGGAGAGACAGGCCGGGGACAGGGTGCCGGCTGCCTCTGGGTGGTGTCTGAGACAGAGCGTGGAAGCGTTGCCTTGAGAAAGTAACACGCAAACCCGGCCAGAAACATCCACGCACCTGTGCCCAGGTGTACCTTGCACACATCACCTGTGGCACACCCACAATGTCACTGCTCCTCTCCCAGGACCCCCTCGGGCAGGCAGGTGTGGGAGAGGCTGGACACCGTGACGAGCGGGTGGAGACCACACTGCCGTCGACCCTGAATGGCGTGCGTTTTCTGGTTCCTTTTGCCCTCTCTGACCATCTCCGCCTCTGAAAGGTGCTGACCACAGTACCTTCCCCACCCTCTCACCTGGGGAGAAAGCGAAGATAAAACACACTCTCCTGAAAACACGTGGCCAGGTGTGCCCAGAAGTTAGAGATGCTGGCACCAGGCAGGGACTGACCCAGGGCGACGGCCCCAGGCCTGTGCCCCCATGCAGGACGCAACTTGAGAAGGCGCTACAGAAATAGCCGCCACCCCCTGCCAAACGCCTCCTCTGACCACTGGGGATTTACAGCTCAGGAAAAGGAAATCCCAAACTGATGCTCCCTCTGCACCCCCAAAAGCAATGAAACACAGCCCTCACTCAAGAAGAGGGTGCTCTAGAGGAGAAGGTGATCTTACCAGGACCCAGCCTGACATTTTCCCCACAGTTGGCCACACCTGCTGGGCAGAGACATCACCTCCTCCCACCTGCCCCAACCCGTCTCCCTTTGAAGAATCATGAAGCCAGGGGAAAATGTGAAAAAACCGTGCAATGAACATCTGCATAGACTTCACGGAGACATCACAGTTGTTAACACACTATTGCATTGACCCTCTCCTGCTCTCTCTATATACACATACATCTATCTGTATACCTACACGTGTGGGTATATACATACACACAGACTTTCCCTGCTAAACCATCTGAAAGCCACTTACAAACAACACCCACCAAGTACTTCAGCATGAATTTCCTAATAAGGGCATTCTCCTACACCATGACAACCAACACAAATACCTCTGAGTTATACCACCTAAAGTATCTCACAATAATACTGAGCCTTATTCAGAGTCCCTAGTGTTTCTAAAATGCCTTTTATATCTATTTCTTTTTATCAAGTAACAAATCATGGCGTGATGTTTTGCACTTGTTTTTTCTAGTTTATCTCTTTGAATTTAATACATCCATCCCCTCTACCTCGCCAATTTTTACTTTGTTTTGTTTTCCATGATGACTTGTTTTTTGTTTAGTTTAGTTTTGTTTTCATGGATCCAGGCTCGTTGTCTTCTGGAAAGTCCCACAATCTGGACTCATCTGATCATTTTCTCATGATTAGATTCACTTGAACACTCTTGGCAATAATATTACATAAGGAATGCTGTGGGCTGCTGACTGCACCGTCCCAAGAAGCACATATTTTGTTCCAACGTTTTCATTACTGAGTTTGATCATTTGGTTAAGTGATGTTAATTAGAAAGGTGGTTTCATTTTTCCATTTTCCATTAATAAGAATCTATGGAATGACACTTTAAGACTTCATGGCTATCTTAGTCCCCAGACTGCCACTGAATGATTTTAGCATTCATTGACGATTTTTGCCTGGATCAACTATGGCATTGGGAATTATGAAATCATAATTTTGTAAGTTCATAATGCTTTCTGTATTTATTAGAGAATATTCATCTGAAGAAGTTTTTATCCTCTTTACACTTCTCACTTTTTTAAAGGTCAACTCTTAAGGAAAAATTTTAGGTCTAAACATTCACTGCTGCAGCCCCTGGAGCTCTCTTTTCTGGGGGTCTGCATGACCTTTGACTGGGGCACTGCTTGGAGCCAGGCTGTCACATCAACATGCTTTTCACTAGGCCCTTAAATTCATCTCTTATTTTTTGATGGTAGTTTGATAGTATATCTATTTTTACATAACTACTTCCCATTTCTTTACTTCTCCCTCAGAAATGATACATCAGCTTATTCTACTTTGCCGCTGTCACATGCTGAATAAAACATATGGAGAGAAATGACTGGTAATAGGCAGAAAATGGTGTATAAAATCCTGCAGCTTTGAAAAATGCCTAACATTCACTCAAAAATACTTGAGTGGCATCATCACTTTGCTGGGTCCTGGGAAGGAAAAGTAGAGAAGACAGAGTTTCTACCCTCAAAAATACCTCACCACGCCCCATTTCTGCTTTCTTGGTGGTTCAGGGGTAAAGAACTGGCCTGCCAATGCAGGAGGCACAGATTCAGTCCCTGGGCTGGGCAGATCCCCAGGAGAAGGAAAAAGCAACCCACTCTACTATTCTTGCCTGGGAAATCTCATGGACAGAGGAGCCTGGCAGGCTACGGTCCATGGGGTCACAAAGAATTGGATACGACTTAGGGATCAAACAATAATGATGCCCTATTTCTATATACTAATACAAAGTTTATCCAAAATTATTAAAGAGCATTTCTATTATGTCCGGAAGACCCGCCCCAAGATTCCAACCTAGAACTAAGATGAAGTACCCCCTTGTACAACAACCAACAGCGGGCTTGATCTCTGCACCCAGACTCTCACAGCTGCTCTGCCTCACCTAGAAATTCAGCGTAGGTGCCCAAGTGGCTCAGATGGTCAGGTCTACAGGTGACTCATTCAAATACATGTCCCAGAAGCTGCACTAAATGGTGATTAAGAATGGATTGTTTGGCTTTCGTCTCAGTTCTGTTACTAACTGCTCAAATGAAACTCAACCACTCAGGGTCTCCAACTTCAAACGCAACATGTGGGTAAGAAAACACGTCCCATAAGGTTGTTACGGAATTTTGAGTTAATACAATGAAACTGCTTATAACTTTCTTTAGCACATGATGGCCTTCCCTGGTGGCTCAGATGGTGAAGAATCCGCCTGCAATGCAGGAGACTCAGGTTTGATTCCTGGATCGGGACGAGGCCCTGGAGAAGGGAATGGCAACCCACCCCAGTATTCTTGCCTGGAGAATCCCATGGACAGAGGAGCCTGGCGGGTTATACTCCGTGGGGTCTCAGAGTCGGACACGACTGAGTGACTACCACGAGCACATGATACGTATTCAGTAACTATTAGTTGTTCTGAAGGTGATTATAATTATTCCTATTCATTTGATGTCTTTGTCTAAAAGAAGGTTTGCTATTAGCAGATTAAGACTTCCAATACCATTGGCAAGTTCCCTCACCTGTCCGCCAGATGAGGAATACGATAGAAAATCCCCAACTTTCTCAAAAAGCAAACTGCGGAAAACAATTACAGCTGTGCCACACAGTGAGAGGAGAAAATCCTCCAGTTGGGGGCCAAATTACAACATCTTAATACCAGGGATTAGAGCCTATTGTATGGGCTTGAGGTCTCTGAATTCCTGAGGCCCAAGCAGCAAGCTATTAAGCAGAGAGATTAGTTTCATGGGCCAATGGGCGGCAGACCAGCTCCAGTGAGAGCCAGGATGTTGGAAGCAGGTGGGACCACGGCATGCAAGCCTGAAGCTACCTGTGCTGTCAGTCAACCCCGAGGACTCACGGTATGCAAACACAGCCAACTGCAGTTTCTGCGACTGGATGCAGAAGTATTTCTTACATGCTTCACATATTCACGAGTGTTTCTACACTCAAAGCAAAATTATGCAAAATTTTAAGTCTCGTAGTGTTTAGTGTTTATCCACTGAGAAGTAAACCCATCTCACTTTTAACTGCATGATGATTAATGAGAGATGATGTATATCTGAGTATTAGACATAGTTGTTAAAACCCGGGGGTGGTGAGACAGCATTTATGGACAGTCTGATATTTTATAGACTGTTGCTGCCTTGTCCATTTAAAGCCTCGTCCATTTAATCACTTTCCACTAAAAATATTTTTTAAGTAGGGCCGAAGGACAGAACAACCATCAACGGCCTCAGCCCTTCCAGCTCAATTAAGCTTGGTCACACGTTGGCATCAGTAATGACCACCATCTGCTCAAGTCCACGGCCCAGCAGCCCTCCCTGTGCATGAAAATCACCACGTGTCCAGCAAATTGCCTGATGCTGGCAGAGGCCCAAGAGCATCACGTGAGCAAAGAAGCTGCCTGATGTGAGCCTCCGGTGGTGCAAACGCACGCACTTCGGGAGACGGGGGGCCTAGCAGTTCTGATCGGAGGGCACCGGGAAGGGGCAGGTCATACCTGGGACCCACCTGACTCCTCCTTAAGCGGACAGGCAGGCGAGCGTGCCTGTCCAGGTGTGGGAAGGTATTTGACTCTTCCTCACTTGAACGCAGCATCCACTTATCAAAAGGCAGGCATCTGTTTAAAAAGTTGATGGCAATCAGAAAAAATGTGGGCCTTGGGATGTGAGTTGAGTGATTCAGGGAACAGAAGGCTTTCCTGGGCAGCTCAGATGGCTGTGACAAAACACACAGGCTGGTGGCTTAAACATCAGACATTACTTCTCAGACTCTGGAGGCTGGAAGTCTAAGGTCACAGTGCTGGGAGATGGGGTTCCAGTGAGAGCTCTCCTCCTGGTGCGCAGACAGTGCCCAGGGAGAGACCTCTCATCCACGGACACTAATCCTCTGCTAGGGCCCCACCCTCGTGACCTCACCTGACCCTGATTACCACCCACAGACCCACCTCCAAATCATCACATGGGGATGAGGGCTTCAACACAGGAATCTGGGGGTGGGGAGGACACTAACAAGAATCATAATAAAATGGAGTAAATAAAGCTCATTAGAGAGAAATGCACAGCCCATAAAGCCTTCCCTTCAAGTCTGCTCTCCCCACGACTCAGAGCCCATCCCCCAGGGCTCTTCATAATATGCCCCCCGATTTCACACCAGCCCCTGCTCAAACATCACCTCCAAGCAGCACTTCTCAGATGTCCATCCGACCTTGCACCCTCTTATTCCTGATACTTGTACTGTGCTTGAATTTTCTCTGAAGCCCCCTGCCCCCACCCGGCTGCCTAAACACAGGTTTATTGTTCCCACGTCCATTCCCTTCCACACTCACTCAGGGCCAGGTCCCTGTCGGTCATGGCTGCGTCCACAGGGCCCTCAGAGTACCTGGCATGTAACAAGTACTTAATACACGCTAGTGGAGAGGATTATCTAAAACTGTCATGCTGGCCCCTCTCTCACAATATGAAGTGAGAAGACAAAAGACCAGTGTACCCTGTTTAGAACAGGGGATATGAAGGCCTTGCATGGTCTCCAAGTGGCGACACATTTGTGTGGCAACTGCCGTAAAAATGTTAATAAGGAACACGCACATTTTTCTTAAAATGACCCCCAAACAGCAGTGACGACCAGCTACCACAAGGACAGCCAATACTCTAAAGCCAAGATAAGTACTTTACAAACCTCAGCTCACGAGGGCCATGTGACACTATGAAGCAGTTACTATTATTAGCCTGATTTTATAAGCATGAGACTAAAGAGGTCAAGCGACTTCTCCAAGGTCACGCAGCTAGTCATCATGGGGCCAGGGTTCCGGCTAGAGTCGGTCCAACTCCGAAACCTCTGGCTTCTTCGTGTGTCCTCATTGGGACTGCGACAGATTCGGCCACATTTCTGGAAGCTCAGAGAATTTCCTGCATGAAAATAAGCTGGTGTCCAGAGTTTCTGCTTATACGTCAGTCAGTTAAAAATAGGCAATTTCAGCTTTAAAATGGAAGGAGATTCTCACAGTCACTACAGCCTGGATGGACCTTGAAGACTTCATGAAATGACGAGTCATAAAAGGAAGAACACTGATATCAACGTATATGAGAGGCGTGGAGGATTCAGATTCACAGACACAAAGTAGCCAGTGGGACAAGGGGCAGGGGGCCAGGACAGGGAGTCAGCGTTTACTGACGACACAGTTTCCCTTTTGCAGGAGGAAGAGCTATGGACGTGGATGTTGGGGACGGCTGTGCGACAGTGAGGCTGTCCTTCACACCCCCAGAACTGTACCCTAAATCATGGTTATGATGGTATATTTCATGTTATGTACATTTCATCACAGTAAATATTTTTTTTTTAATTGAGCACATACAGAAATATGGTTCAAACATTTTCAATCTACCTCCTGACCCCCCATGGCTCTCAGTGAAGCACAGACTCTGTCCCTTTACAATGACGAGCGGATGATGGAGGAGGACTGGCCGTGGTGATGTGCACGTGGCGGCCAGCTGCCCATCTTCATCCGACCCCTCGGAATGGCCTACACAGCGCGACCCTCCTCCTCTTTGTACGAAGACACGGGGACCTGTCCTAGTAACTGCCCATCAGACACAAGCAATCAAAGTGTCACTTCTATGTTTCCTGGAAGGCTGGCTGCGCTGCGGGAGAGGCAGTGTACAGACACAGGTCTTCTGCTTCCGGCTAAGTTCCCTCCCTAAAGAAGACTCTTGTTAATTTCAGAAATCACATTAATGGTCATTTCTTCTGCTCATCCTTGGAAGCCAGCACAGTGGAAGATGGAGGAGGAGGGAGAAAAGGAGAGGAGGAGTTAGGGTGCAGGCAAAGGAGATGAACAGAAGCAGGTGAGACGCGACCGCAGCCAGCATCAGCCGACAAGGCCTGGCCAATCTGGTGTGTCTGGCCCCGTCTGGGGCAGCAGGGGAGGGGATCTGTCACCGCGTGGGGAGCACGCCTACTAGGAACCCATCCCCAAAGGGTGCATGCTCACGGCGGTGGCCTCCGACTCACGCTGCCTGAGCTCCACACCCACGGTCACCTAGCAACGCCTCACCTAAGGGGACTCGTGGGCGCTCTCAGCCCTCGCCTTCCTCCTGTAATTACTCCCTTTCTAGGCTCAGCCATCTCCTTTGGCTCCTGTCTGTAAATTAAATTTGGACCACTTCAACTAATGCATTAATAACAACGCCGTTTTCTTCCCAGGAAGTAATTTTTTTAAAAAGCACCTTTGGATCTCCGCGGCATCTTGGCTCCCTGGCCCAGTAGGTAAAATCCGCAGGGCCGGCACTGTGTCTGCCCCATCCCCCCACGTCAGGAAAACGGGTTGGAAATCGAATGTGTGGGCACTGCCACGCACAGGTCAGCCCGCTATGTTCAGGGCCGCTCCTTGGGGGAGCAGCCAGCGCTGGACAAGTGACAGGCGCTGGCCTTCCCTTCTCAGAAGGCTGTTCTCTATAACGATCTCACCCGCAGTGAGACATCCCGAGGTTCCTTTCCAAGACACCCCAGGAAGTCGTCTCTAATGGGTCTCTGTTAGGCTTTCAGGCACGTCCATGGTGGTGGGGGTGTGGGGGTGGGGGGAGGTGCCAGCTTTCAAAGTCGGGACACGTGAAATGATTTCTGCCCAAAGAATACGATCAAGCTGCATAAAAGCAAACAACAGTCTCCCTGCCGGCTGACCCTGGGCCAGTCTCCAGTAAGAGGCTTTCTTTTCTCGTTCACCCACATGCTCCCCAACAGCTCTCCCTGCCCGGCACGTGGGTCCTCACTTGGGCTCAGGCGTCCATTACTCTGGGGTGTGCCCATCTTTCCCCCTCTACACCCTGTCCCACATGATGTCAAAGCCTGTTTCTGCGAGGAGCGTGATAAGCACATCCACACCCCAAGGCAGCCACGAGGCACCCCAGCACCTCTGGCTGCTGGCGGGCCAAGTGCCTTCTCCCCAGACCACCACGACTCTCACAGCAAAGGATGCAGTGGCCACCAGTGGGCTCTCAGCTGCTCCTGGGAAAGCTCTTGATTTGGAGGATTTGTTTTGGCTCCTTTGTTTTTCTGTCCCCTTGAAGTCAGGACCTGAGTTTGAATAAACGGACATGACTCAATGGACTTGAGTTTGAGTAAACTCCGGGAGTTGGTGATGGACAGGGAGGCCTGGCATGCTGCAGTCCATGGAGTTGCAAAGAGAGACGACTAAGCGACTGAACTGAAGTCAGGCGGCACAGGTGTCTTCCCAGGAGTACCCCTGGCAGACCACAGGTCCTTAAATCCCACTCACAGACCCCATTCTCAGGGACCCCCGGAGGGAATCTGCTCGGGGCCTCCTCTGACTCACAGGCCTGTCTACCCAGGACGCCTGGACCACCCGCCTGCACCCCGCCCTGCGGCCGAGGACTTGAACATCCGTCCCCACCTTCTCTTGGAAGCCCAAGCCCACCCCGGAGAACCGGCAGAAACACCGCTTCCGTCACAGGATGAGGTGACCCCTTTTCGTTTCGGCGTTTCCTGTGAAGTTAAAAGAGGATTCCTTCTGGCAGATGGTTGAAACGTCCCCTGAGTTGGAAGCAGACCTCTGGCTCCGACAAGCAGAGAATCTGAAAGTGCCCAGGGAGAACTGTGGCCCGCTCAGGTGAGCTCATTCAAGCTGCTTCATTATTCAAGTTTGAAAGATACGTCGGCCCTTGGCGGGAGAAGAAACGAGTCATGCTGAAGTAATCAGATTTCTGCACTCAATTTCTTAAAGAACCACTTCCAGTGGGCTGTGTTTACCAACATTAAGAATAGATGAAGCGCTGTCAGAAAAATTCGGCCAGTGCTCTATCTGGCTCTGAGGTGAGACTACTTAAAAGAATTGATGTCTAATATTTCCGCAAAGAAACAGACGAGTTCGGAGTCACATTCAAAAGTTTAAACGCGTCTTGCTGAGCTCTCTCCGATTTTAATTACTTGGCGAAAGTTGCTGCGCTAACATTTTTCAAGAGATGAGAGGCACAAGAACAGGAACTCGTACGAAGGCAGACAGACAAAGGGGTTGAATTCAGCAAAGGACTGTAACATTGCTCCACGCCAGAGCTGACCGCTGGCTCCTCCTTGGACAAAAGCTGACCCAGCCTGAGGCCCAGCAGAGCAGGCAATTATCTGCGTGGGGTGGTCTGACAAGCATTGAGAGCACTTCGTCCTCCCCCCCAGCTCCCCATCCCCTCCAAAGAAAACAAAATCCCTCCCATTAGCCTGCCCCTGCGTCTAAAATTGCTGGCATGTGCCTCCAGGCAAGACCGACGCTCAGACTGCAGGTACCTATTTCATTAGGGACACTCTGCCGGGCGGATGGACTGAATTATAGAAGCTGGGCACCAGGCTGCATATCAGGCATTTTTCAAAACAGTCAGGCAGAGTGGAGGGTCCGTGAAAGGCAGAGGCGCCCTGGGGGCTCAGGGCTGGGCTGAGAGCAGAAAGGCTGAGCTGCAAACCCGGGGAAGCAGGCCAGCATCAGTTCAGAGCTTGCCAGTGCCGCAGAGGCTGCTTCAAGGGACCGCTAGCACAAAATCGATGACAAGGGTCGACATATATACACTGTTGATCCTGTGTATGAAATAGACGATTAATGAGATACTCAATGCTCTGGGGTGACCCAACTGGGAAGGAAATCCCAAAGGGAGGGGACAGATGCAGCTGATGGCTGATTCTCTTTGCTGCACAGCAGTAACTAACACAACACTGTAAAGCAACTGTGTGCGTGTCCGTGTGTGTTTGTGTCTGTGTGTGTGTGTGTTTGTGAAAGGTGTGCAGTCGTGTCTGACCCTTTGCGACCCCATGGACTATACAGTCCATGGAACTCTCTAGGCCAGAATACTGGAGTGGGTAGCCTTTCCCTTCTCCAGGGGATCTTCCCAACCCAGGCATCAAACCCAGGTCTCCCGCATTGCAGGCAAATTCTTTACAATATACCCCAATAAAAATCTTTGAAAAATTAGCTACTAAAACAAAAAGAAAAAGCCTTACTCCACTGAAATAATGAGTAATTTGTAGGCTTAGGTGCCTATTGATACCGTGAAGATGCGGATCTTCCGTAAGGGGTGAGGGACCGTCTGCACACCTGCCTGGCCATGTGTTCCCGTCCCCCTGCAGCCAGGGATCAGGAGAGCATCGCCTGGACGGCTTGTGAAAACATCGTCTGCGGAGCCCCACACCCGGAGTTTCCGATGCAGTAGATCTGGGACAGCACCTCTGAGAACTGGCTCTTCCCGCAGGTTTCCAAGTGACGCTGATGCTGCCGGTCTGGGGACTGCACCTTGAGAACCACGGGTCCAGCTGCTTGACACGAACTGAGACGTGGTCAGGCTGCCCTTCCTTCCTCCTGACCCCTGTGTTTCTCTGAACATATGAGGGAGTTGACTGACTTGATGTCTGTGGTTTGGGCAGGGAGATTATTTGACCTAATACCATGATCCAATAGCATTCCTAAATTTTTTCATGTACCACAATAAAAACTTTACTTGATAGCCTAATTACATACACATACAACTGGGGCTTCCCTGGTGGCTTAGTCAGTAAAGAGTCTACTGTGATGCAGGAGACTTGGGTTCAATCCTTGAGTTTGAAAGATCCCCTGCAGAAGGAAATGGCAACTCACCCCAGTATGCTTGCCTGGGAAATCCCATGGACAGAGGGACCTGGTTGTCTACAGTCCACGAGGTCAAAAGAGTCGGATACAACTGAGCAACTAAACCTACCTACCTCCAATTGGATGCAATATTCACCCTTACTCCTGTTATATAAGCTGGTATTCTCTATTTTCCCCTCTTGTACTCAATTTCATTAAAATAAAATGCTGAACATGCTTCTCTTTAACTGGAATGCTAGCAATAATTTTGGAGGAAAGTCAAGAAAACAAAACTCTACCATAAAAATAAATGTGTCATTTTTAGATCTTAGGAGAAATGAGTATTTAAGAGGCACATAATCGTGCAACCCCAGTTGGTACTTATTTTTAAAAGTTCATGGCTTTTCAAACTGTTAGAAGCAATCCAATTAGAAATGTTGGGAATGAGAATGCAGAGATAATTTGTCAGAGTCACTTGAGAAAGCTTGACTAACAGACTTGAGATATGCAAGGAAGGATTTTCCAGCGTGATAAATTACACACTCCCATGTTACACTAACGACGAACACGGTATATTTCTCTTCTCACGCCGTGGCTCAGTGTTGCGGCAATAAAGCCTGCATGCTGGAGAGCTGGCTGGTGCTGGGGCCGTGAGACGTGCTGTGCAACTTCAGTGGAGAGCCCAGGTCCCTGCCCACTGACGTCACTGCCTGTCACCGGGCTCACTGCTGGGCTCCGTGGCATGATTCTGTGTGTTCGTGCCTCTCAGTTAGTTCCATGGACCTTGAGAAACCTCATCCTTCAGGTGACATGTCCTCCCAGGAAAGGAAGAGTCCTCTCCAGTAACAGGACAACATTGATAACGTCCTCCTATTACAGAAGCGTGTCTCAAAGGCAAAACAACAAAATCAGCAAGTTTTTCACGCACGCCCACACTCCTTCTTGTCCATTAATCTGACAATCTCATCAGACAACTCTTACTAAAGACAGTTTGGAGGCATTTTTTAAGGCTTTGCAGGGAATAACTTAATTATTAAAAGACTTGGCAAAACTGAGTATCTTGATGATTAGGAAGTAATATCTGCATTTAGCTCTTTCGACATCACTTTTTATCCTTTTAATTATTTCTAGTGGGTTCTACCCCATCCAGTTCCTCAACCTCATACTCATGAAACTTGTTGACTTAAAAAGTTCTGATGAGGTCCTCACCCTAAGGCAAATGTCATATGATAATCGCTTACATGTAGAATCTAAAAAAATGATACAAATGAACTCGTATACAAAACAGAAGTAGAATGCAAAGAAAACAAACTTAGGTTCCCAGTGGGGAAGAGGGTGGGAGATGGATAACTTAGGAGACTGCCATCAACAGATACACAGCGCTAGATGTAGAACAGACAAGCAACCAGGTCCTCCTGTCCCACACAGAACCACACTCTTTTGTCGTAACCCATAAGAGAAATGCTCAAACTACCACACAATTGCACTCATCTCACACGCTAGTAAAGTAATGCTCAAAATTCTCCAAGCCAGGCCTCAGCAATACGTGAACCGTGAACTTCCAGATGTTCAAGCTGGTTTTAGAAAAGGCAGAGGAACCAGAGATCAAATTGACAACATCTGCTGGATCATCGAAAAAGCAAGAGAGTTCCAGAAAAATATCTATTTCTGCTTTATTGACTATGCCAAAGCCTTTGACTGTGTGGATCACAATAAACTGTGGAATATTCTGAAAGAGATGGGAATATCAGACCACCTGACCTGCCTCTTGAGAAACCTATATGCAGGTCAGGAAACAACGTTAGAACTGGACATGGAACAACAGACTGGTTCAAAATAGGAAAAGGAGTATGCCAAGGCTGTATATTGTCAGCCTGCTTATTTAACTTCTATGCAGAGTACATCATGAGAAACACTGGGCTGGAAGAAGCACAAGCTGGAATCAAGATTGCTGGGAGAAATATCAATAACCTCAGATATGCAGATGACACCACCCTTATGGCAGAAAGTGAAGAGGAACTCAAAAGCCTCTTGATAAAAGTGAAAGAGGAGAGTGAAAAAGTTGGCTTAAAGCTCAACATTCAGAAAGCGAAGATTATGGCATCTGGTCCCATCACTTCATGGCAAATAAATGGGGAAACAGTGGAAACAGTGTCAGATCTTATATTTTTGGGCTCCAAAATTACTGCAGATGGTGACTGTAGCCATGAAATTAAAAGACGCTTACTCCTTGGAAGGAAAGTTATGGCCAACCTAGACAGCATATTAAAAAGCAGAGACACTGCCAACAAAGGTCCATCTAGTCAAGGCTATGGTTTTTCCAGTGGTCATGTATGGATGTGAGAGTTGGACTGTGAAGAAAGCTGAGCGCTGACGAACTGATGCTTTTGAACTGTGGTGTTGAAGAAGACTCTTGAGAGTCCCTTGGACTGCAAGGAGATCCAGCCAGTCCATTCTAAAGGAGATCCGTCCTGGGTGTTCTTTGGAAGGACTGATGCTAAAGCTGAAACTCCAGTACTTTGGCCACCTCATGCGAAGAGTTGACTCATTGGAAAAGACTCTGGTGCTGGGAGGGATTGGGGGCAGGAGGAGAAGGGGTCAACAGAGGATGAGATGGCTGGATGGCATCACTGACTCGATGGACATGAGTTTGAGTAAACTCCAGGAGTCAGTGATGGACAGGGAAGCCTGGCATGCTGTGATTCATGGGGTCACAAATAGTCGGACACGACTGAGCGACTGAACCGAACTGAACTGAACTAAGAGAAAAGAATCTGAAAAACAAATATACGTGTATAACTGAATCACTTTGTTGTACCCCGGAAACTAACACAGTATTGTAAAGCAGCTATAATAAAATATTCTGAAGAGGTCATTCCCACTAAGGCTGCAGCCCCCATCTTGGCCGTACATTAAAATCACCGGGGGGAGTGCCAATCTTTGCTGATGGGGCCCAGCACCTGTGTTTTGGAGAGCTCTTCCCATGACTTTACCGTGCATGCAAAGTTGACAGCCGTGGCTCTGTCTGGGATGTAACTCCCACCCCTGTTGTAAGAGATGTTGACGAAAAATTGAAGGCGCAGAGTCAACCTCCAGTTGTAGAAGCTGTTTCCCCCCAAGGAAGAGACGAGAGAGGTACACGTCCGGGGGTGCAGAGAATCCTTTCCAGTATCCCCGCGTCTTGTTCACCTGCACAGCTGGGTCACGAGCTGGCCTACAGCTCTTGCCCACCCTGCACTTTCCTGTCCTCTTCCTACTTGGTGGCCCCTCGATGGGGACACACTCACGCCCTGATCAGCACCACCGTTCTCCCGTCTCAGCCACGTGGCTCAGAGCCGGGCCCTGTTCAGCCCAGGAGCTGAGACAGGACAGCAGCCCCTGGAGCTAGAACTGAGCCGACAACACCTGTCGGGGGCCCAGGGCTGCAAGCTTCCCCGGAAGACAGAGCAAAGGCTCCCACTTCAAGAGGGGCAGCGAGATGAACAGCGGGGCCGGGCCAGCAATTAGGGGATCTGCGTCATGAATTCCAGGTGAGTCAGAGACTGCCGAGTGTTAAGTGGGCCGCACTCTGCTCGCGTTTGATCTGAATCTCACAGTTACACGCTCCCATCCCGTCAGACCCAGTTACACACAAAGGGGATTCATCTCCCCAGAAAATACTGCACAGCAGAGGGGACCCTCGGGGTTCTGATTCTTAGCTTTCATCAAACGCACGTGGATCACACTTTGCCCTGTGAATTTTACATTCTCTGCTAAATCTATGATCGTCATTCTGTTCTTTAACATCAGTTCTGGCCCTGCAATGGAGAAGGAAAGGGCAACCCACTCCAGTATTCCTGCCTGGAGAATCCCATGGACAGAGGAACCTGGTGGGCTACAGTTCCTGGGGTCACAAGAGTCAGGCATGACTGACTGACTGCACCACCACCACGGGTCCTGCAAAGTTTATTTTTGTTTTGTTCCTGTTTTCCTTTTGCGGGGAGCCTTGCTTGGCAAAATACAATAATGTTCTGGCCTTGGCATGCCCTCTGACTCCCAGAGGCTGGACTAGATTCCACGGTGTCATGAATTCCTGGAAAAACCCTTTTCATGAAAGAACGGCGAGTCATGCTGCTCTCTCTCAGGATGCCACTGTGCCGAGTAGACAGGAGGTCACTTAGTCCAGGCGAAGCAGTTTGGGACTGTCAGCCCAGCAGGACTCACCGACAGACACCCCCGTGTCTGTCCTTGGGAGTGGATGGTACAGGCAGCCCCCAAACACAGCCCCTGAGTGAGGATGCCTTGCTGGGGGGAAAACGCAATAGACAGAGGTCTGTCTGGTCACCTCCTCAGTCCTTTTAGAAGCAGGAATGAGAGCTGATGTTCACCCTCAGGGGAAGAAGGGAGGGAAGCCCACACAGGGGTCTTCCAGAGCAGATTATCACACCACACATTGCCTGGCGGGGGTTGAGCAGCTTTACGGAGTTAGCTGCTCCACACATTTCAGATCTTATTTCTCTTGTGCTGATAAATACATTGGGTAATAAGAAAAAATGAGTTGATGCTGGGCTGGCAGGTCCGTGTCTAGACTGAGGCTGAAACACTGTTTCTCCACTCGGACATTAGTGCACTCTGCCCTTCACGTGGGTCTCTGCCTGTGTGACCTGTCCTGAAGAGACTGTCAGAGAAATGGGGACATTTCTCTGTCCTAAATATGAGGATGTGAAAATGAAAAATGGAAAGAGGAGCCCGCCAAGCCCCTCTGTCTGTGGGATTCTCCAGACAAGAATACTGGAGTGAGTTGCCATTTCCTCCCCCAGGGGATCTGGAGTCTCCTGCACTGGCAGGCGGATTCTTTACCACTGGTGCTGCCTGGGAAGCCCACTGAAGAAGTAGTCATTCATATTTAATGTGAAAGGGAACGGAGGCCAGGAGATTTGCACCCAGACCCCACAGAAGTAACCAAAGGCCTGGCTCAACCCAGTTTCCCAACACCAAATCTGCTACATGCCACTGCCTCTGCGACTCAAAGTGAAATGTCACAGGTGCCCAAAGGGAGGCATGTGCCGACTATTCTTTCCTGCTGGGGAATCAGAATCGATTTCCTGGAGGTATTTGATGTGAGCCTTGAAGGACGGCAGAGTTTGACAAGGCACGACGGTCAGAGCAAATTATAAACCACAGGAACTCATTCAAAGAGAGCAGAAGGTAAGAGGGCAGGAACAAGGGGACACTGAAGGAATGCTAAGTGGCTCAGCTGAAGCTCCAAGACTGTGGCCACCTGATGGGGAGAGATGACTTACTGGAACAGACTCTGATGCTGGAAAAGACTGCAGGCAAAAGGAGAAGGGGGTGGCAGAGAATGAGCTGGTTAGATACCATCATGAACTCGATGGATGTGAATTTCAACAAACTCTGGGAGATAGTGAAGGACAGCGAAGCCTGGCGTGCTGCAGTCCGTAGGGTCCCAAAGAGTCGGACACGACTTAAGCGACTGGACAATGACAGCAAACGTGGTCCATTCAGCTGGAGGACAAGTCATGCAAAGGAGAGCCATGGAAGTGAGACTGGGGATTTGGGTTTGAATCAGGTCATGGAGGGCTTCGAATGCCTTGTAAGTGAATCAACTCCATCTTGGGAGTTTAGCGCCTAATGGAATGAAATGGCCATAAAAACTCCATAAACTGGAAACCTGCGACTCCTCCTGAACCCTGAACATGTTTCCTAAGCAAACACCTTTTTTCTCCAACTAAACCACGTGCAAAAGGCTAAATGGAGCCCAGAGAATCAGCCCAAAGTCATGCCTTAGCAGGGCTGAGTGCTGTGGCCGGCTGCTATGGCCTGAGGACAGGCTTTGCAAACTGGGTCACAGCATAGAACCACCTGGAGAGCTCGGAACACCCTTGAGGCCAAGGGCTCACCCCAGAGCAATGCGGAAGGAGGCGGGCCCTGACCTCAGCCTTCTGAAAGCTCCCTGGGGTCTCTAACGTGCAGCCATGCTTGGTATGCTCATCTGAGGCTGTGGCATCAAACGTGACGTGTGCCCTGAGGACTCATAAACACCCAGCGCTGACCAGGGGACCGTCTGCCTTCCGAAGGGGCTCTGAATCCCGCTGCTGCTGCTGCTGCTGCTGCTGCAGGGCAGGCTCCTCTCAGAGCAGGCCGACCTCCACGGCAGTGGCTCTGACCCCCGGGGCGGAGGAGTCAGTCCGCAGGCAGTAGCCTCTTCTTTTCATCTGATGCCAACCACCTCAGGGTTTCCTCAAGCAGGACACACCCCCTGCCTCGGGGCTCCTGCAAGGTGATGGGTGGCTTCCTCCTGAGCTGGGCCTCCGGTGCTGTCTGGAGGTCCCTCAGCCCACATCTCTCAAATTGCTCTGCCTGGGACCAGATATGATGTTAGCCCTTCCCACTGGGGCAAGGGAGAACTCTGTTGAGTCGGTCTCCGTGATTTAAAAAGGCCATCATTGGGATTTCCCTGGAGATCCAGTGGTGAAGAATCCACCTGGCAATGCAGGGGACACAGGTTCAATCCCTGGTCTGGGAAGTACGATCCCATGTGCCAGGTCCATGCTCTAGAGCCCGAGAGTGGCAACAACAGAAGCCCCGGAGCTCTAGAGCCCCCGCTCTGCCACAAGAGGAGCCACTGCAGCGAGAAACCCGTGCACCGCACCTAGAGGAGCCCCCATCTAACAACGGAGATCCAGCACAGCCGTAAATAAATAATCTAAAAATCAGTTCAGTTCACTCACTCAGTCGTGTCTGACTCTTTGCCACCCCATGAACTGCAGCACGCCAGGCCTCCCTGTCCATCACCAACTCCCAGAGTTTACTCACACTCATGTCCATTGAGTCGGTGATGCCATGCAACCATCTCATCCTCTGTCATCCCCTTCTCCTCTTGCCTTCAATCTTTCCCTGTATCAGGGTCTTTTCCAATGAGTCAGTTCTTCACATCAGGTGGCCAAAGTATTGGAGTTTCAGCTCCAACATGAGTCCTTCCAGTGAACACTTAGGACTGATGTCCTTTAGGATGGACTGGTTGAATCTTCTTGCAGTCCAAGGGACTCTCAAGAGTCTTCTCACACACCACCACAGTTCAAAATTTTAAAAATAGTTTGTTACAAAAAGAAAGGCCGTCATACCACTTCTATGACTCTGCCCTCATCCCCCTTGATGAGGACCACTGTGGACCCAGTGGGTTCCCCACCAGGTGACACGCTGCCAGGGCTGAGCCCACACCCCAGAGGTGGGTGAGCCCACTCCCCAGAGGTGGGGCCGTGGCTGCAGGGGACCTCTCGTGGGGAACCCTGGAGATGAACTGGGTTCCAGACCTAACACTGCAGGATGCGGCAAGTTACCTGACGCCTCCGAGTTTTCTCATCTGTGAGGCAGGATTAATAGAGCATCTACTTCAGAGGATATATGTGTGAATTAAGTGAGTCAATGCTGTAAGCACCTGTCTAGGACCTGCCACAGAGTAGTCAATTAATCATCAATAATAATAGCTTATTAGGCAAATACTTAATAATTAAACAAAATACCTATTTACTGCCGCATCTGCCGCACTGTCCCAGATGGGGCCCACGTGCAGCATGAAGTCAGCTCAGGCTCCAGGCGTTGGGTTTTGCTCTGCCGGCAAACACACTTGGGATCTCTCTGCTCAGGTGTTCTCCAAATTGCTTTCATTTTTTTAACCGACATGAAAGACTACATTTATTCCCGGGAGATTTTACCCTGCTGATTTGGATTTCCAGCCCACGCCCACGTGATAATACAAACAAAGCAACAAGGTTTCATAACGTCCTCAGAAACACGGGCAGGAAGAAACCTCCAAAGTCCCTTCGGCTCCCTCTGACCTTCAGGGTGAGTCAGTCTAGAAAGAGTGTGGACCAAATAAAAGTCCTGTGGGGTCTTGGAGTGGAGAAGGCAATGGCACCCCACTCCAGTACTCTTGCCTGGAAAATCCCATGGGCAGAGGAGCCTGGTGGGCTGCAGTCCATGGGGTCGCTGAGAGTCGGACACGACTGAGTGACTTCACTTTCACTTTTCACTTTCATGCATTGGAGAAGGAAATGGCAACCCACTCCAGTGTTCTTGCCTGGAGAATCCCAGGGACCGGGGAGCCTGGTGGGCTACTGTCTATGGGGTCGCACAGGGCTGGACATGACTGAAGCGACTTAGCAGCAGCAGCAGCAGCAGCGGGTCTTGGAGCACAGGGCAGGGAAGGGCGCTGTGACTCAGCTGGTTATCACTATTAAAAATAAATCTCGGAGCCTCAGTGGCAGCTTGCATGCCATCAGATAACTCTGGACAAGAGGCACAAAGGTCCTCCATCAGCCACCAGCCCATGGTGTCCAGCATCTCATACACAGATACTCGTCAAGCTCAATAAGAACTGCATGCACAAGAGAAGGGAGACCTAGCCCAGGCCATCGGGGATGGAGTCTCGCTGGGAGAAGACAATAACTGCACAGCTTCCTGTTATTTGTGGAGCCCATATCAACTCTCTACTTATTTATGCCATATAATTTAATTTTTCTGGCATACAGTCATAAATCACACGGGCTGGTCACTTGGAAAACAGCTCATTGTTATGCCTAGAGAACTTTAAACAAGGTAATCATTCTCTCTCGCTTTCAGCTTCTCTTCACAGAGCTGAAGCAAGTGACAGGTCACAAAGAGACTTCTGCTGCAAACCACTGAACCCAGGCGTTTTCAGGGGAACTAACACCTGGTGTGCGGTATTTTATTCAGATCCATTTCAGGGTTATTTTTCTGGTCTCAAGCGTCTGTCTTTGGCAAATCAAATTACAGTGGTTCGGGGCAGCTGCTAGCTGCTGAAAATAGAGAGAGAGGGAAACCCTGAGCCTACAAGAGGCGACCCGGAAAGAAACAAAGGGGGTCACTTAGGGTTTTGTGTCAAAGTCAGAGACTTGAGAGGTGAAGGGAGCGTGGACTCAGGGTCTGGACATGGCCTCATTTCCCCCAGGGAATCCCATGGCCGGGGGTCCCCTGAAAGCTGCCTATCTGGGCACCCAGATAATATTCCAAGAACAAGTGAAGTCAATGTACTCCACTGTGCCACCTGCTAAACGGCAGCTCGCAGCAGATTCACGCCAGCTTCCCTGCTTAAGGAAATAGGAAAAAGAGATCACTACTGGCACAGAAAAACGAGCCAGGAAGAGTCCAACGTCTAAACCTTCCAAGTCAGAGCCAAGCCACAGTCACGGGTAAAAACAATCGATCTTCCTCCGTGCACAGCCCTTCTGCATCCAGCCGTCGGGTCATTTCCACCTGCTCCCGGAAAACCCTCCTACCCTCTGCATCTCCCACAGCTGTCCAGACGTTCCCAGCTCAAGGCTGACATCTATTTCTCCAGGAAGGCTTCCTTCACTAATTGGAACGTTTAGCTCCCAGGGGTACTTTACTGCCTATTTTTGGGGTGGACTTATTTGTCAAGGTAGGCTTCCCTGATAGCTCAGTTGGTAAAGAATCCTCCTGCAATGCAGGAGACCCGGGTTCGATTCCTGGGTCAGGAAAATCCCCTAAAGAAGGAATAGGCTACCCACTCCAGTATTCTCGGGCTTCCCTTTTGGTTCAGCTGGTAAACAATCCACCTGCAATGCAGGAGACCTGGGTTCGATCCCTGGTTTGGAAAGATACCCTGGAGAAGGGAAAGGCTACCCACTCCAGTATTCTGGCCTGGAGAATACAATCCATGGGGTGGCAAAGAGTCAGACACAACTGAGCGACTTTCACTTAACACTTAAAAGATCTATTTGTCAAGGTGGGGATTCAGGCTCTGAAATCAGATTCCCCAGGATCAAGCCTGGGCTCTCCACTTGCTAGTTATTATCTCTGGGTTGTGTGTGTGCGTGTTAAGTCGCTTCAGTCATGTCCAATTCTGTGCAACCCTATGAACTGTACCAGCTTCTCTGTCCATGGGATTCTCCAGGCAAGGAATACTGGAGTGGGTTGCTGTGCTCTCCTCCAGGGGATCTTTCTGACCCGGGGATTGAACCCACATCTCTTAAGTCTACCTGCACTGGCAGGTGGGCTCCTTACCACTAGCGCCACCTGGGAAGCCCATCTCTGGGTTACCTTTCTGCAAAACAGTTCCTAAAAAAATGTGCTCACTAAACGGTGCCTGCCATCATCATGACCAACAACCAATGCAGTAGAGTCTATACATGAAAAATATGTTGGTGATTTTGAGAAACATTTCATGGTTGTGAGAATGTGAGATGAAACCACACAGAAGGTAAAGACACCCTGGGTGACGCATTCCTGCAGGAAAAGGCACCATTTGTTCTACGTCTCAGTCATCTGCCCTGGAGAAGGCGATGGCACCCCACTCCAGTACTCTTGCCTGGAAAACTCCATGGACGGAGGAGCCTGGCGGGCCACAGTCCATGGGGTCGCAAAGAGTCAGACACAACTGGGCGACTTCACTTTCTTTCTTTAGTCATCTCAGTCTATCGCAGTTATTTGGCATCATCATTTTTTGGAAACTTTCTTTGAATCTACCCCAGCCCACCCTCTCAACAATGCCTCTGTTTATACTTCTGTATTAGTATCTCATGTAGCTATTTATTCATGAGTTCATTCCATTCCCTCAACAAACCCTGAGGAGGGCTTACTATCCAGGCCCTGTTCTAGGCACCTCGGGCAACAGAAAAGGACAAAATTTCCTCCTGCTCTCAGGAGGGAGTGGGTTAGCGCGGGAGATGGTGCACAGAGCAGTCAAATGGGTTAGAAGGCAAGAGGGCTCTGACAATCCCGGGGAGGACGGAGGCAGGGTGAGGAGCAGGGGAAGGAGGGGTAGGAGGAGGGGAGGACTCAGTAGTGAGGACCTGCTCCCCACGGCTCCCCCTGCCACCCTCATGGGGCTGCGAGCTCTCGGGGCTCTGGCCTTTCTCTGCGTCTCCAGCATAGACTGCCAGTGCCAACAGCCTCAGCAAACAGGACATGGTGACTGGATGAAACCCAGCCCAGGCTGACACTGTTTCCGTTGCACGCTGAGATGGGCCCTCCAGCCCCCAGCATCACGCCAGGGCTCCTCCTGGGAGGCACCCACCACCTCGTCTGCCCCCTCCCTGCCAGCCTGCCTTCCATGTCATCCGAGGTCCTCTGACCATGTCTACCAGGACGGACGGCACCCTTCCTGAGTTCACTGGCCGCCAAAGTTTGTTCTGCTCAGCTCTGCACTCAGAAACATACAGCTTCCTGAACTGCAGGATCAATACATCACATGCCAAACATACTTTAATCATAACTTATGTGGAGACAAAGAAGAGAAAAAGGCCACCGCATTCTTCCCAGAGCCCCGGGTGACCCCCCGACACACCTGGTCCCCCTCCTGGGCCACCCCCTCCAGCCCCTGCCTTTGCCCCCTTCCATCTGCCTCCTGTTGTCCGTGTTTCTGGCTTTCCTTGTCACGTGCCTCACATATTACACACATGTGCCACTATTAAACACACACACACGGTGTTGGTTTACAAACTGAGACAATGAGAAACATACACACATTGAACACACAGTGAGAGCGGAAATTTACTTAAGGTTTATTTGATCAAGTCCCAAGAGCTATGTCGGATGTTCAGAATGCACGAGACCCCCATGAGATGCTGACTCCCCAGGGTCTGGGTCCCTTCTTCTTCATCCCAGGGGACCAGGCTGCCCGGCTCTCCGTGCCAGCCACTGGTCCACCTCACGTGGCGAAAAGAGTGGAGCCGACTTGCAAACGTGTAATGTTTGTGGCAAAGGAGGCAGGGGAAAGGATCGCATGGTCCAGGCTGACTGTCCCCAGAAGTCGAAGTCCATCGTCTACATCGAGCGCCCACCTGCAGGATGCCACCGTCACGCGAGGAATGAGGACAGTGCCTAAGGAAAGCATCCTTTGTAAAGCTGCCTCGGTAACCCTGAACCCTCCTACCATTCTTTAAAAATGGAACGACTTCAAATCAGGTAATAAAAGTCCTGATCAGGTGGCAGTCCTTCTGCTATGAGTTGCCCTAAGCCTGAATGCATTACAGAGAAAAGAAGCTTATTTTCTGCCATTTTCAAGAGAAGATATAAAAAGGCAACATTTATTGACCTTACTGAAAGCTTTGGTGCAATTAACAGCAATTTGGCTGAATAAAACTGCATGCAATTGACCTTACTTCATTAGTTTGAAGATTATTTTACAAATGGAGAGCAAAGAGCTGTGATTTAACAGATGAATTACGGTAGCTGATTAAATGAATCTTACTTCAATTCTGGACTTCCAAACCTGGGCTCTTCTCTAAAGATAATGCATTAATGAAAGAGGCGCTGTACTTGTTTGGTATGAGATCAAAGGGAATTAACGTGCCTTTTGAATTTTAATTTTAGATGAACTTCTTTTTATATTAGCCCCATGCTTTACGTATTAAGGTCAAGATATTCACTGTTCATTTAAAATACATCATATGAGGATGGTAAATGCAGGATGAGGATTTTTTTTTTTTTCATTTTAGCAATGATTCTTCCATTAAATGACTGGTTTGAAAGAAACTTTTGTACAAGAGACTTTTATTTTTTTTAACTCTTAAAATACAAGGTAATACCATCTATAGGGTAAAACCTGGGGCTTCATGAAATTTGCCTGCTAATGTAGCAAATATCAAATTTCAATACAATTTTCTAATCATCTTCCAATTTTTTATCTTTTCTGCTTTTTTAAAAATTTTATTCCTTTTGTTCTTTATTTGATGCACTCTCAATCTTACAGGACCCCATGGTTCTTCAACCCCCACCCTACACCACCAAGTCTTCCTCCTGCCTCTTGTCTGTAAAAAGTGAAAGTGAAAGTCACTCGGTCGCGTCTGACTCTTCTCGACCCATTGGACTATATGGTCCATGGAACTCTCCAGAATACTGGAGTGGGTAGCCTTTCCCTTCTCTAGGGGATCTTCCCAACCCAGGGATTGAACGCAGGTCTCCCACATTGCAGGTGGATCCTTTGCCAGCTGAGCCACAAGCTTTAGCCAAGGAATAAGTATAAACAGAGAAATGACAAAATGCAGAAGCAAAGGAAAGAGTCAAACAAGACCAAATTGTCGAGTCAGATAAGCGAAGTCAAGGACCTTTATTTCCTCCTCAAGGGCTATGATAATATTCTGAGCCGTGTCCTGTGAGCTGTTTTGTAGACACCGAAACCCCTCAAGTGGAAGAAACTAACTGCAT
Source organism: Bos grunniens (assembly GCF_055505025.1). Lineage (NCBI taxonomy): Eukaryota > Metazoa > Chordata > Mammalia > Artiodactyla > Bovidae > Bos > Bos grunniens. Next base: position 3,784,483 of record NC_141168.1, read on the forward strand.
GATGACCCGACTGCAGCCATGACACAGGCTGCCACAATCCCAGGAACTGGATTCAAAGAAATGAAAAACAAGTGGACCTGGAACTGAAGACTGACTGTACATAAACCAACCACGATGGTGCTGATCAGACCACCGATGACCAACCGCAAGATGACCGTCAGAGCCGAGTGTGCTGTTCTGCGTGTGACACTCCCTTGGCCCGCACACCCTGAAAGTCCCCCTTTAAAGCTCTTCCCACTGTCAGTCAGGAGTTGGCCTTTGAGCAGGAGTCCACCCTTCCTCCAGTTGCAAGCCTCCAAAATAAAGCAGACTTTCCTTTCCACCAACCTTGCCTCTTGAGCACTGGCTTTTGAGCAACGAGCAGCCAGCTCCCACATTCAGTAACAAAATAATCTTTAGCAAGATAAGATTCAGTACAGAGGCGTCTGCAGGAATACGTGCATATCCGACTTAAGAGGAGGTTATTAATTTTAAAAACTGTAATTTATAAGATGATTGGATGCCCACAAAATTTAGTTCCATTAAACTTATTAGATTTAGCTAAAACAGTCAGACCACTGAAGAATTAGTCTGAAATGTTATCACTTTTAGAGTAACCAGAAAAGACTAAAGTTCTTTCACAAATCATCAGTCAACAAGTAATGAAATATTTATTTGGTAAATATTCAGTTACGTACTGTGAGTATAAGGAATAAAAAATCCAAAATGTTCTCTTGCCATAATCAAAAATAAAATTATAAAGCTGTATAAATAAAACATTGTTTTAAATGACTCAGAAATGCAAAGTCAATATAAAATTAGCCTTACTTGTATTACCATTTTATCAATATAAACAAATAAAACTGAAAGAGAAAAACACAGAAAAGAAAAAGAAAAGGATAAAAAGATTCATATTAGCATCAATAACCCCCAAATATACGTAGGACTCAATCTCGTAAAAGTGTGTAAGACGTCAACACAGAAAACCTGAAGATGATATTAAGACTAACTAAAGATCTAAATTAAACAGAGGGGTATATCACATTTATGGTTTGGAAAATTTAATACTGTATGTAACTCCTCATCAGCTTCATCTCTCAACCCACAATGCTGTGCGTACCCATGCGCACATGACCGTGTGTGCAATCTGACAAGCTGATCTGAGAATTGTTATGAAAATGTAAAGGGCAAAGACTGGTAAAGACAAGCTAGTAAAGATCACCTTGATGTCTGAAGCCGGTAAACCATCCGTGCGTGGGCATGCATGCCAGGTCGCTCCAGCTGTGTCTGACTCTTTGCAATCCTAAGGACCACAGTCCGCCAGGCTTCTCTGTCCATGGGATTCTCCAGGCAAGAATACTGGAGTGGGGTGCCTAGCCCTCCTCCAGGGGATCTTCCCAACCTGGGGATTGAACCTCTGTGTCTGGTACTGGCAGGTGGGCCCTTTACCACCAGCGCCACCTGGGAAGCCCCAAACCATCAGTAACAAGACTCATTTCAAGGTACAGTAACTCCGATAACGTGATTTTGGTCTAAAAGGATAAATAAGTCAACCAGAAGAACAGATAGACTGTTCAGAAATAGAGCCACATGTCACCTAACTTTTAATAATGGTGTCATAGCTCTACTGTGACGCAAAGATGGTGTTTTTACAAAATGGTGATGAAGTAATTCAATATCAACATGGAAATAATTAATAACGACCCCCTACACCTGACACCACATTAAAAAATACATTCTAGATCAATCACAGACTGAAGTGTCCAAAGTAAAATAATAAAGCTGCCTGGAGAATCCCAGGGACAGGGGAGCCTGGTGGGCTTGCCGTCTGTGGGGTCGCACAGAGTCGGACACGAGTGAAGCGACTTAGCAGCAGCAGCAACAGACAATAACAAAGGAAAACTCTTCATGTCCTTGAACAGGGCAAAAATGTCATTAGATGACAACAGAAGGAGAACATGAGATAGAAAGCAAAGGCTAACAAACGAGGCCTCACCAGAATTTAAAAATCCTGTCTTTTAGGACATTATTGTGAAACCCCCGTGTGAGAAGGCAAGCTGTAAGGAAAGAGGATGTCTGTCATAATCTGTCGGATGGTCTCATATCCAGAATATATAAATAGCTTTTCCAAATCAACAAGTGGGAGAGGAGTCAGGTAACCCAGTGCAATAAAAAACAGATCAAAATCCCTGACTAGGCACTTCAGGAAAGCTAGCCAAAATGGACAGCAAGCACGTGAGAAGGTGCTCAAGCTCATCAGCCGTCAGAGAAACGGAAATTAAAACAACCGGGAGACCCATCATACGCTCACCGGTACGTCAGAAAACAGCCACGCCTGTACCCTAGCACAGCCTGGGCCATACTGAAAGCTAGCGAGGACAGACAGTGGCCTCTGCTCTGCTGCTGGGCATATAAATTAGAACGACTGCTTTGGGAGTTTGTAGCAAAATCACTTGCAGTCCTCCGTATGAACGCATGCATTCATGCCCTGAAATTACATGTGATGACCGCTGTGCAGAAGAGTCAAGTCAGAACACAACATGCATGTCCAGAGACAGAAGAAGGAATAATATGGTGCTGCTTCAGTCCCTGGTTCAGGAAGATCCCCTCGGGGAGGAAATGGCAGCCCACTGTATTCTCGCCTCAAGAATCCTATGGACAAAGGAGCCTGGCAGGCTACGGTCCATGGGGTCGCAGAGTTGGACATGACTTAGCCATTGCGGACATGTTCACACAACGAAATACTTCACAGAAACGCAAGAGAGAACTTCCGCTGTGTGCCAGAAGACCCTTTCAGACACAATTTTAAGCAAATTAAATGTGACACCAAAGAATATGTGCTGCGTGATTCCATTCATACAAAGCTCAAAAGCAAGAAAAGCACATGGACCTGAGAGATGTCAGAATAGCGTCTGCCTTTGGGAGGTGAGGAGACGCCTGGTGCAACCGTGACTTAGGAATATTCCACAGAGTCGATCTGTAAGGTGTGCTGGGAAGGGGCACCTTGGGATTAGGAAGGAACATTGGCCAATAGCTGCGGTGGTGTTGTGCGGAGTGCATCTGGATGGGGGAGCGGACAGCGCCGTGGATTGAACATCACAGGGCTGCAGTTACCAGTAAACAGCAACACACATGTAAAACACCCACAGTGCCTGTCACGTGACAGTCAGGCCTGTCAACCATCACCATCATTGTTGTTACCATGCCGGGACCCGTGGAAAGGACAAGGCAGTGCCAGCTACAGATTGGCGCTTGCCGTCTACCCCCGACAAGGATAAGGACAGGAAGTACTGCAGCCGCTGACCTTCAGACACCCCCTGAAAGGAGTCCAGGGTGGAGATCAGGAATGAGGTGGTCCGTGCTCCGGGAAAACTGGCGGAACAGGTCTTCAGACAATTAGGGCTTTTCAGCAGGCTTTAGGAACCCAGTTCTTGCATCTTCTCATATCTAGAATAGTTCTAGAATCATCAACAGTAACATCTGCTCCCCGTGACTAGCAGAAACCTTCTGCCAGAGTGTGCTCTTGACTGTATGTACCCAGCGCCCCGTTAAAGTCACGTATATACTGACCTCCCCCGGGCCTTTGTGGAGCAGTTTTCTCAGAGCTGTCTGAAGAGCTGTCTCCTGGGCTGCAGTCCTCACTTTGCCTCAAATAAACCGTAACTCACAATTCTCACGTTGTGTTTTTTTTTTCCCAGTAAACAGAAAGAACAACGTGGGAAGATGTTTTGATAGAAATGCAGACGTGACTGGATACAGAAAATGGTGGGGGTGTTGGCAGCCGGGATACGTGGGGGATGAAATGACCACAGACACGAACTTGGCAGCTGATCTGCTCCTGCTTCACTGCCTTCAGGGAGCCAGGGCTGGTGCACAGGGACACACCACCGGACTCACTCACTGCTTCTAAGCCCTGGGTCCCTCACCATGCGGGACACGGGGCTAAGGCTCAATACATACATGATGATGGGATAATCTCCACCCTCAGGGTCTTCAGTGGGAAGTCCCCTTGGACACTGGCAGGAAGAACAGAACAGGAAAGAAAACTTGACACTGGAGTTTATTTGCTTAAGTTTTCCTCTTTGCAACGGCCTTGCCACAGAAGTATATTATGCTTGCTGTGTGAACCCCAGAGACTTGTCTGTCATTTTCGTATAAAACTAGCCGTCCTCCAGCTTAATTGTAACTGCGGGCTTCCTGCCCCTAAATCATTGTGAGGTCAGGGACGGCTTTTGCGTGCAGGTTTATTGTACTTGCGGCAGACAATCATCTCTTACTTGACCAGAGCTCAAATCTAATAGGTTAGATGTCTGGTATGCTTTTGTCTTTTACATTGAAGACCCTGTAATCAGGGTTCATTAAAATGCCTGTTCATTTGCCAGAAGAAACACAGGAAAAAATTTTAAATTCCTCCATCACTCAATTGTCACAGAGAATTCCCCAGTCAGATTCGAATAGTGGGCTACAATTCCCCGTGATGCAGGAGATAAACCCAGTGTGCTTAAGCCTCCAAATGCCCCAATGTTTCCCAGAGGGACATTATTCTGGCTCCTGATTCACTGGCACACCTACCGGAATGTAGGTGTATCTTTCTTTCTACACCAAATAAAATTCAGAATTGGCCCAAGCTCTGGTTGCAAAGTCACTTCCCTCGTGTCCGACTCTTTGCAACCCTATGGGCTGCAGCCCATCAGGCTCTTCTGTTCATGGGATTCTCCAGGCAAGAATACTGGCGTGGGTTTCCGTTTCCTTCTCCAGGGGATCTTCCCGACCCAGGAATCGAACACATTTGTCTTTAAGTCTCCTGCACTGGCAGGTGGGTTCTTCAAAGCACCACCTGTTAAGTGAAAGTTGCTCACGAAAGACTCTTTGAGACCCCATGGACTATACAGTCTATGGAATTCTCCAGGCCTGCATACTGGAGTGGGTAGCCTTTCTCTCCTCCAGGGGATCTTCAGAATATAAATGTAGTTCAACCAGAAAGAAAACAGAAACGTTATTAAAAGGTTCACCAAGTGTATACCATCGGGCAAATCCACTCCTGTTTTCTTTCAGCAGTGCATCTCAAGGCGGATCAAGAGCACCTGGGATGCTGTTAAAATGCAGATCCTGGCTCAGCAGGTTGGGGTGGCGGGAGGGGCTGAGCCCCTGCAAGTCTGAGCACCCCCAGTGACGCTGATGCAAATGGGCCAGGGACCAGGGCAAGGGCGCCCGTGCCAACAGCTCTTTCCGGGCCTCGTGTCCCTGACACATACTTGTAATTTATATTTTTCTAAGGAGCAATTAGTAGAGGAAGGAGACAGTTCAGTCCTGTGGTTATTGAAACACAAACAGAAGCACTGCAAGTAGTTAAATCCTTTGTCAGCCCATAAACATCCAAGTTTTTAAGGACAAATGAGGGTCGCTCACAGCAGCTGCTCTGGGAAGGTTTATTTCTCCTCCACCTGAGGTCTGAGGGGTCAGACTGTGAGGGTAGCTCCCTGGGGTGGTGGGCAGTGCATCAGCCAGGGGGACGGGCAGGGAGCAGGCAGTGTGACAGCTGTCCCGCAGGCCATGTGCCCAGGCGTCTGCCACTCACTCCCTGCGTCCAGCAGGTCTGGCCAGACAGGTGGGACCCAGGCACCCTGCCAGGCCCCAGGTGAGGCAGGGGTCCCCCAGCAACCTCTGTCCCGGAGATAAGCACGCTCAGCGGTTGCAGAGACGGTGGGTGGGGGCCTGTGGGAACGCACAGCCGATCCTGTAGTCTCGCTGGGTTCACGTCCCAGCGCCGCCACGTAATGTCTGCGGGGCCCGAGTGAGCCTCTTTCCTGAGCTTTCCATCCTTCCCGTGACCTCGTGACCATGGTCACCCCGCAGCCTGGCGAGGCACAGAGCGCAGTCCCAGGGCTCCCCTGCCTGGATGCTGTTCCCGTCCAGGCTGCAGAGGGTGGGCAGGAGGGGGTGGACCCCGTGATCATCACCATCATTACTCCCATCCTCCGTTTTCCTGCCGTGAGCAGGGCTCTGCTGATGCACATTCATATCCAGGTGCTGATCAACAGGGGGCTTCTACCGGGCTCTGAGCTGGAGGCCAAGCCCCCAGAGAGGAAGGGCTGCAAATGACCCACTTCTCCATGACAACACTTGCTAAAAACATTAATTCCCCTCTTAAATGCAGGGCCAGCCCCAGAGAGCAGATTTCCCCTACGAGGGTCCTGGGTGAGAGCTCAGAGACCTTGGAGATGCAGGTGAAGGAAGGCATGCAAGGCCCCGCCCCCGTGGGGTCTCAGCTACCGGATCCCACTGCCAACTACTCACAAACTGGCACTTGCCATCTCCTTCTATCCTTCTACTGCTTTTGAACTGTGGTGCTGGAGAAGACTCTAGAGAGTCCCTTGGACTGCAAGGAGACCAAACCAGTCAACCCTAAAGGAAACCAATCCTGAATATTTGTTGGAAGGACTGATACTGAAGCTAAGGCTCTAATACGTGGGACACCTTATGTAAAGAGCTGACTCATTGGAAAAGACCCTGATGCTGGGAAAGACTGAAGGCTTAAAAGGAGCAGGGGCAGCAGAGGATGAGATGGTTGGATAGAATCACTGACTCAACGGACATGAGTTTGAGCAAGCTCCGGGAGATGGTGGACAGGGAGGCCTGGCGTGCTGCAGTCCATGGGGGTCACGAAGAGTCAGACACGACTGAGCAACCGAACAGTAACAATCTGCCTTCACAAAGACTAAGTCACAAGCTGCTGCAACCTCTCACCTTCGACATCTCCTGAAATGAGTTTAGGGTGGAGACCAGGAATGAGGCACCCTGTGCTCTGGGAGAAATATGGGCAGAAAGGTCTTCAGATAGATATTTTCAGGAGATTTTATGCGCCAGAGTCTTACATCTCCTCACGTCTAGAAAAGCACTGAAATCTTTAATGGAGACACTTGCTTTTTGTGATGAGTGGTAACCTTCAGCCGAAAGGAGTGCTTGGCTGCATACACCCCCTTCACCAAAGTCACATATACACTGACCTCCCCCTACCTCTCTGAAGCAGGTCTCTCAGAGCTGTCTGAGGTGCTGTCTCCCAGGCTGCTGTCCTCATTGTGGCCCCAAATAAAAGTTTACTCATGCTGTGTGTGAGCTAAATCCCTTCAGTCCTTTCTGACTCTTTCTGACCCCATGGACAGTAGGCCACCAGGCTCCTCTGTCCATGGGATTTTCCATGCAAGAATATAGGAGTGGGTTGCCATGCCCTGCTCCAGGGGATCTTCCTGACGTGATCGAACTCACGTCTCTTATATCTCCTGCATTGGCAGGCAGGTTCTTTACCACGAGCGCCACCTGGGAAGCTGTGCACCTGTTTTTTCCAGTGGACACCACTCTCTGTAGCCCGATATGCACTGGGGTGCCCCTGCTTGGGCCTGGATCCCCCAAACTGAAGAGCAGTGACCTCCTCCCCAACTCTGAATGACTGGGAGAGCCTGCTCTGGATTCTCTAGGGCAAGTCACTAGGGTCTCCTCTGGAGCCTCACATTTTTTTTTTTTTTTAAACAGTTCTTTTTAGCATTCAAATTTTTTTTATTATTTTCTTGACGGCACTACACAGCATGTGGGATCTTGGTTCTCCAACCAGGGATGGAACCCGCATCTCTTGCATTGGAAGCTCGGAATGCTAACCACTGGACTGCCAGGGAAGACCCTCTGCCTCACATTTCACTTACCCCCCCGCCCACCAGGTCTGCGTGTCCCGGCACCCTCAGCTCAGGGTTTTATTTCTGGTAAGTATTCAATATTTGCTTGTCAAGTGGAACTCATCAGTCCCCTGACTCCAAGGACTGGCCACACACACACACAAAAACAATCCATACAATGAGTCTTCAAACATTTTTTTAACCCTACTTCAGGATAAATGGCTGGAATTCTAGTCCTGACCTTTCTAATGCACACGCTTTTTTCCACCACTTGCGTTGTGAGAGGGGGACCCTTGGCAAAGGCCTCGAACTGTTACAGCCTTATAAGGCATCATTCGGCCAGGCATTCCATACCCAGCACAGCTCTGAGTCACACATGCTGAACACATTAGGAGAGGTTTATTATTGCCTAAAACCTGTATCTTTCCTAACAATCGCCTGGAGACGATCCATAAACACAATTCCATTTTAACAGCACTGACAACTCACGGCTTAGCATATTAAGCCCTTATTAATGCACTGGAGAAGGAAATGGCAACCCACTCCAGTGTTCTTGCCTGGAGAATCCCAGGGATGGCGGAGCCTGGGGGCTGCCGTCTCTGGGGTCGCACAGAGTCGGACACGACTGAGGCGACTGAGCAGCAGCAGCAGCAGCAGCAGCAGCAGCAGCAGCAGCAAGTGTGTCCCCACATCGAGCATTTGTGGGCTGAACTGAAAACTTCAGCCTGTCTCTCAGCATCACAAAGGGAGCAAACATTAAACCTTTGTGGCTGGGGTTTCACGACGTGCTTTCCAGAAGCTTTCACTGGGTGTTCATGGCTTCTGTTCTCCCATCCTCTGCCAACTTGGAGGGTAGCAGTACTCCTGAGGTGTGTACTTTTGTGCTGGCAACCTGATTGAAACAACTAACTCTCTTAACGTCATCGAGACAGGCTGGGACCTGGGCCTGGGACCTTCTGCTGCAGAGCCTGCACCTGGACAAATGTCTGAGCAACTAAATACAAAGAAACTAAAAGGGACTAAAATAAACACACGCGTGCACAGTTGGGGCTAATTATGGACGATATGATACAGAAAGACCAAAAATCCGCATGTCGCTGCACACAACATCGCCAAAGGGGAGGACTCCCTCCAGCCCAGCTCATGAAGCGACCCCCACCCTCACGACCCTCCTTCAGTGAGCGAGCAGGGGAAGCTGTCACTTGCTCTCGTTCCTTTCTGCTGCAGCAGGGGCCCCAGTAAAGCCTTGCTTGACTTTCTTGTCTGCTCTCTGAGCAACTTCTATTGATTAAGAACCCTGGTCAGCAACACCAAAACCTATCTTTCCCTAGACAATGACATCTTCCTAAAACCCTGGAGAGTACCACAGAGAACAGGTCACCTGTGTGGTCAGTAGCATCCCAAGAACTAGCTGCATCTGCTAACTTTATCATAATCCCTTTACCTGGGGCAACCACAGGGCCACCCAGTTCACTAGCGAAATAAACGAGAGGATTCCAAGAAATACCACTTAACTCCTAGAGAAGAAGGAAGAGAGATGGGTCAGGTCACAGGCAAAGGGGAATGCTTCCAGAAACTGCTATTGCAATCTTCAACAAATGATTAAGAATCTCTCTCCTCTTCAAGCCTCCATTCTGCAGTTTTTAGAAGTATTGTCAGAAGTAGTCATTTTGGAGAACATCCAATTATGGCAGACAATTCTGCATTGGAGAAGAACAGGCATAATTAAATGAAGGGGTCCTGGCACCAAAGTCTTCATGAAAGGAAGGCTCTGAGCAAGCCTCTTTCATCTTCTCCATTCCGTGAGTCTAAAATGATTTTTCATTTGCTTTGGGTTTGTTTCAATGATACTATCCTTTAAATAATTGGCTATTTCACCACTTACATCCTGCTTTCATTGTAGAGGATGTACAAAGAAGATGAAAAATAAAATTAGAAACCTCAGGCCTAGGAAAGAGCTTTTCAGATTTAATTAAGACTTTCATTTCTTGAGGGATTTTGATTAAAACCTGCAGTGCTTTTTAAAAATAATATTTTAGTCCAATTATTTATACACACAGAACTGAACTATTGGGAGGTCTGCCACTTAAATAAGGAAAAGCTCTCAAGTTCAAGAGTAGCATCCCATGACTTTCCGATCACTTTAAAAAATTAATATGAACTTCTTTCACAATAGCAGCTCACAAAGGAAGATGACTTCATTATACCGCTTTGGGTGTGTTACATATACCTCCTGTTCAAAGAGTGTCTGCCAGGAGAACTCAGAGGCATCGGAACATGTGGGTGAGAATCGAGACACCTCTTCCTCCCTGGGCTGTAATTACTGCATGCTTCTTCACACCCCAAAAAGGCAACACCCCCAAATACCACACAGCCATGAAATTAAAAGATGCTGCTCCCTGGAAGAAGTGCTATGACGAACCTAGACAGCTTATTAAAAAGCAGAGACGTTACTTTGCCAACAAAGATCCATATAGTCAAAGCTGTGGTTTTTCCAGTAGTCATGTATGGATATGAGGGTTGGACCATAAAGAAAGCTGAGTGCTGAAGAATTAATGCTTTTGAACAGTGGTGTTGGAGAAGACTCTTGAGAGTCCCTTGGACTGCAAAGAGATCCAACTAGTCCATCCTAAAGGAATCAGTCCTAAATATTCACTGGAAGGACTGATGCTCTAGCTGAAACTCCAATACTTTGGTCACCTGATGTGAAGAACTGACTCATTTGAAAAGGTCCTGATGCTGGGAAAGATTGAAGGTGGGAGGAGAAGGGGATGACAGAGGATGAGATGGTTGGATGGCATGACTGATGTGATGGACATGAGTTTGAGCAAATTCCGGGAGTTGGGTATGGACAGGAAAGCCTGGCTTGCTGCAGTCCATGGGGTCACAAAGAGTCAGACACGAATGAGCAACTGAACTCAACTGAACTGAACTGATTTGAAGAGCCAACTCATTGGAAAAGACCCTGATGCCTGGAAAGACTGAAGGCAAAAGGAGAAGAGGGCGGCAGAGGGTGAGAGGGTTAGATAGCATCCCTGATTCGATTTTGGATGTGAGTTTGAGCAAACCCTGGAATACAGTGAAGGACAGGGACGTCTGATACTGTAGTCCATGGGGTTGCAGAGAGCCGGACTCGATTTAGCAGCTGAACAACAACAACGAACAAGCGATGCTGAAGCTAAAAGGGGCCTCAGAGGCTATCAGAGCCCATCTGCTGCGGGGGCTTGGCCATCTGCGCAAATCTCCACGACCCGGCCAGGAGTTACTGGCTGGGATGGTTTACCCACAAGTTGGCTCTCCTCTGCTGACAACTGAAGGACGAGCCAGTGGGGAAAAAGAAAAGGACTTAGTCATAAATACCCTATTCTCCTGCTAACAGGCTCTTCTCTATCAGGCTCGTAATCTATAAACACCTGTTACCATTGTCAGTAAAAGACCCATTCTTCTCATGTTGTTCTCGGTTTGGCAACATTTGAAAGGGACAAAATAAAAATGGTAATTTATTTCTAGCAATGTTCCTGTAGAAGAGGAGATGGGCATATTTACATGTATACAGACAAAACACCAAAACACTAATTAAGTAAATTCAGTTTTCCCTTTAATCAGACTTCCAGGTAATTAGCTGTCAGTGAAGATAAATTACAGTTTATTCCATTTTTAGACCATGCTTTGGTCAAATAAAGATTATGCTTTAATGGCCAGATTTAGTTGCTAATTTTCCATGCCTATGAAAGGATTTTCAAATATTAGCAGTGGAATCTTTTAGTGTTCCAAAAACTAATTTCTGCCTAAAACATCACTCTTTAAACAAATAATTTTATCCAAGGCTAGGGATTATCTGTTGGATCTTTTTGATTCCACAAATAACTGTTCAGATTTTTTTTAAACCCCAGATCAAGAGTTTATAGCATCTGTGAATATGTCCTCAACCCAAGTCGAGTCTGGAAGGATAACCTTAAATACGTCTTCTGCACTCTATGGTTTGAACAGGAGAAATAATTCAGGTCCACTGGGTTTGGTCAAAGGCAACAGTCTGACACAGAGTATCAATGCAAGGGTTCCTGCTTTTTCAAGGGTTCCTGCTTTTTCAAGGATGCATATTGTGGTTTAGGTGGGCTGGGCTTCAGTGGAGGGTGCTTCCTGCATTCTCTCTATCAATCTCAAGAAGAGCTACAGGGAAGTTTTCAACTATTATCTCCTAAACTCCTAGAGGAGAACATAGGAAAAACACTCTCTGACATACATCACAGCAGGATCCTCTATGACCCACCTCCCAGAATATTGGAAATAAAAGCAAAAATAAACAAATGGGACCTAATTAAACTTAAAAGCTTCTGCACATCAAAGGAAACTATTAGCAAGGTGAAAAGGCAGCCTTCAGAATGGGGGAAAATAATAGCAAATGAAGCAACTGACAAACAACTAATCTCAAAAATATACAAGCAACTCCTACAGCTCAACTCCAGAAAAATAAATGACCCAATCAAAAAATGGGCCAAAGAACTAAATAGACATTTCTCCAAAGAAGACATACAGATGGCTAACAAACACATGAAAAGATGCTCAACATCACTCATTATCAGAGAAATGCAAATCAAAACCACTATGAGGCACCATTTCACACCAGTCAGAATGGCTGTGATCCAAAAGTCTACAAGCAATAAATGCTGGAGAGGGTGTGGAGAAAAGGGAACCCTCTTACACTGTTGGTGGGAATGCAAACTAGTACAGCCACTATGGAGAACAATGTGGAGATTCCTTAAAAAACTGCAAATAGAACTGCCTTATGATCCAGCAGTCCCACTGCTGGGCATACACACTGAGGAAACCAGAAGGGAAAGAGACACGTGTACCCCAATGTTCATCGCAGCACTGTTTATAATAGCCAGGACATGGAAGCAACCTAGATGCCCATCAGCAGATGAATGGATAAGAAAGCTGTGGTACATATACACAATGGAGTATTACTCAGCCATTAAAAAGAATACATTTGAATCAGTTCTAATGAGGTGGATTGCCGGGGACCAGCCCCGGCTGATCCAGGGTATTTGAAGCGGGGACAGTGTCGGCGACCTATTTATTTAAATATTTTATCAAAGATATAAAGAGTAATAGGATGAGGATAGCTCAGTAGGAAAATTCAGTGGAGAAAAGAGGCTGAGTAGCTTGGTTTACGCGGGAGACCAATAAAACTTCAAGACAAGAAGTTTGCACCACTTACGTAGGCCGCAGGCGTCCTTCCGTTCTCCGGAAGGAGAGGAGACACTGAGGCCTCCCAGGTCGGATCTTAGAAGCCCAGGCATAATTAGCAAGCATGGTGGGTTCCGCGCTCCAGATGGAGACTCAGCCAGAGTGAGAGAGAGCAACATGGGGAGACCAAGTTTCGGTGAACAAGGCCCGCACTTTATTTTCCAAAGTAGTTTTTATACCTTAAGTTGTGCATAGAGGATAATGGGGGAAGGGGTGGAGTCATGCAAGGACAGCAGCTCCTGGTCCTAATCGAAGCCAGGCTTTCAAACTTATCATATGCAAAAGTTCAGGTGAATTACATCATCTTCTGGCCAGGAGGCCTGTTAACACTTTAAGAAACTTATCTTTCTCTAAAGGTGATTATTCCGAAGTCAGGCACCAGCCTCCAAAAAAGCATTGGACAAAGCTGCATTCCTATAGGGCAAAGGTGAGGTGGGCTCAATCAAGAAAAGATTTAACTCAAGGGTCCAAGGTTACAAACATTGAGGCTACTACTTACATTTCTATACATCCATTATATCAATCAATACACCGCCAAGGACACAGTAGGTAAGGGGTATGGAGACTTAGCAGCAAACAGTGGCCCAATAAGTGAAAAACCCTTCACCAATACAATTTCTAATCAATCTTTTAACTACTCAAAGGAATCTGTGTTTAGACAGTTTAGAACATCTCTTCCCTCTCACAGTTGGGAGGCTCTGAACAATCACATGTGGCCTGAAAAACCTATTCAGGCAGGCTAGAGGACTTCCAAAGGAGTTTGTAGGTTAAACACTGTCACACCCAGGAATTATTAACTGGAGCTGTAAGCTAACTCTTTTTTCAGAGAGAGGTAGTCGGGGACAGCCCCCCGTAAAGTCAGAGGTGTAGGTGAGAGCACAAAGCAGAAAGTAGGCAGACTCTGGTTTTGGGGGTAGATGCTCGAGAATTTCCAAGGAGACTCCTGAGGCTTGATCCCGCCTTTGCGTATGCCAAGCCTCCTTCCTCATGACCTTTGCCATGGGTGGAGCTCGCTCCCCGCAGTGGATGAAACTGGAGCCTATTATACAGAGTGAAGTAAGCCAGAAAGAAAAACACCAATACAGTATACTAACGCATATATATAGAATTTAGAAAGATGGTAACAATAACCCTGTGTACCAGACAGCGAAGGAGACACTGATGTATAGAACAGTCTTATGCACTCTGTGGGAGAGGGAGAGGGTGGGAAGATTTGGGAGAATGGCATTGAAACATGTATAATATCATGTATGAAATGAGTTGCCAGTCCAGGTTCGATGCACGATACTGGATGCTTGGGGCTAGTGCACTGGGACGACCCAGAGGGAGGGTATGGGGAGGGAGGAGGGAGGAGGGTTCAGGATGGGGAACAAATGTATACCTGTGGCGGATTCATTTCGATATTTGGCAAAACTAATACAATATTGTAAAGTTTAAAAATAAAATAAAATTTAAAAAAAGAAGAAGAAGAAGAGCTACAGGGAAGGAGAAATGAGTGGAAAACCTTTTACAGGAGGTGAAAGTTCAGAGATTACTGGATTTTCAGTTACTCTAAACCCAGAGTTAATATTGAACATGCTAATACTCAACTGTATCCCCAAGACACGAGTTGTTTTGCATTTAAGGAAACGACCACGAGGCCCAGTGGTACATTTAACGCCGTCATAGTGACTTTCCCTGCAAACCTGAGCGTGAACTCAGCAGTCCAAGTGGGGTGAGTCATGACACTGAGGGCCCCTCGGGGCACAGGGGGTTCCATCTGAGAAGAAAACCTGCAGAGTAGGTTTCACATACTTGAAAAGTCCTTTTTTTTGGTCTTCACTCAGTGCGTGAAGATACAACTTCCTTTATCCTCGGAATCTTAGTGAATGCCTGGGAAGGAGTGAGGTATGCTGTGCTTACCTAATCTCACCTTTGGGAAATTCAGAGGGGCTGGAAAATAGAAAATGCCTGGAATTCCGATTCTAAAGGGGTGCTCTTTTCAATGTACTGGACAGTGGGGAGGAAGGTTTTTATCTCTCTGGGGAGATGCCTTGCTCGCAGACAATGGAAGGCCAGCTCTGCCTGATCCTTGATCAAAATATCTCCATCAGAAACAAAAAGTACGTCTATTGTAAGGGCTTAATTTCCAGAATGGACAAATAGCTCGTACAACTCAGTATCAACACACACACACACACACACACACACACAGACTCCATCCAAAACGGGCAGGAAATCTAAATAAACATTTCTCCAAAGAAGACATACAGATGGTCAACAGGCCCACGAAAAGAGGCTCAACATCACTAATTATTAGAGAAATGCAAATCAAAACCACAAGGAGGTGCCACTTCATAGCCATCAAAAGGGCCTTCATCAAAAATTCTACAAATAGTACATGCAGGGGAGGATGTGGAGAAAGGAAGCCTCCTGCACTGTGGGTGGTGTAAGCTGGTGCGGTCACAGCAACAACAGCATGGAGGGGCCTCAGGAAACTGAAAATAGGGTCAGCGTACGATCCGGCAGTCCACTCCCGGGCCGATCCCCGGACAAAACTCTCGTTCAGAAGGACACATGCACCCTACGTCCGCAGTAGAACAGCTGCAGTCACCAAGCCACAGAAGCGACCCGAGTGTCCATCAACAGGTGAGCGGACAAAGAAGCTGTGGGACACACACACAGCAAAGTGTCCCTCAGCCATGAAAGAGATTGAGGCGATGCCGTGTGCAGCCACGGATGGACCTAGAGATGATCACACCAAGTGACAAAAGCCACAGAGAGACAAATGTCACATCAAATCACTTTTTTGTGGACTCTTAAAAAAAAAAAGATACAAATGAACTTATTTCCAAAACAGGAACAGACTCACAGACATAGAAAACAATCTTATGGTTACCAAAGCAGGGAAAGGGGGCAGGAATAAATTAAGACCTTGGGATTAACAGATTCACAGGACTACAAAAGCAGCAACCAAGAAGGACCTCCTGTAGAGCACAGGGAGATACTTAATATCTTGTAATAACCTATAATGGAAAAGAATCAAAAAATACATACATAAATACATGTATCACACTGACTCACTTTGTTGCACACTAGAAAGTAACACAACAAGGTAAATCAACTATACCACCACCACAACAAAAGCTTTTTGAAAGAAGTATGTCTATTTTAATTCACGGAAATGGTGTCACCAAGATGGCACTCTGTGTACAAAGGAATGATGTCTAGAAAAGGGGGCAGTAGGTCGTCCTGGCAACCAGAACATCCTTTCTCCCTGCGCAGAAACTGCAGAAAGAGGATGCAGGGCAGGACACAGGACCCTTGACTGGGGAACCACGGCTGATGGACCCACTGATGGGCTTCCCTGGACGCACAGTGCGGGCCCCACATGGCTCTGCAGGGGCAGCTGGCGAAAGAAACACCTCCAGGGGAAAAATAAGAACAGCCCAGTCCGAGCAAGCGGGAAATGGTGACAATTCCCAGGACGTGTCTGGGGGGATCCAGCCCTCTCAGGGCAAGTAAAGTGACCTCATCCCCAAAGCACCACTTGCCCAGCCCTGCTTCCCAAGATTTCTCATGTGTGTTTCTCTGGGTGCCAAGTATTAGACACCTGAACCATAGTCTCTACTCAGTCCCTCCAGCAGCCCTTCGGGGCTATTGTTCACCCTTACGAATGAGGACAAAGTGACTCTGGGGCGACAGTACTCAGCTAGCAGCCACTGGGGTGCAAAGGTGGGTGTGACCTCACTGCCCTTGCCTGACTCGCAAGCCCTTTATCCCTATCCCACACCGGTCTAGCTGCCAGCAGGACTCACTGGAGATTGCACTTTGCTGCTCAGTCGTGTCCGACTGTTTTGCAACCCCATGGACTGTAGCCCGCCAGACTCCTCCGCTTATGGGATTTCCCAGGCAAGAATACTGGAGTGGGTTGCCATGCCCTCTTCCAGGGGATCTTCCCGACCCAAGGATCGAACCCAGAGTCCGTCTGCAGTGCGGGAGACCTGTGTTCCATCCCTGGGTCAGGAAGATACCCTGGAGGAGGAAAAAGCAATCCACTCCAGTATTCTCGCCTGGGGAATCCCATGAACGGAGGCGTCTGGCGGGCTACAGTCCAAGGGGTCGCAAGAGTGGGACGTGACTTAGCGACTGAGCACACACACTGAAGACTGTTGCTGTTGTTAGCCACTCAGTCATGTCTGACTCTTTGTGATCCCATGGACTGTAGCCTGGCAGGCTCCTCTGCCCATGGGATTCTCCAGGCAAGAATACTGGAGGCATTTCCCAGTTCCATGTGTTACTGAGAGAAAGCAGGTCAAAGGTGGGAGTTAGAACACTGACCTGGGGGCGGGGAGCTTGAGGAAGCAAACCGCGGACCTGCAAGCAAGGTCACTCAACTGTCAATACCACGTCTTGGGGAAGAAGAGAAGATGCAATCAGGGCAAAGGAGCATCCTCCCACCGCCTTCCCTCAGTCCTGTCTCTTTCCTCCATGATGCTTTTACAGAGACATTAGGAAAGTGAGGCTGAGTGACTTATTTATAACACCTTCTTCCCCTTGGGGGACAGGAGATAAAACCTCACACATACCACGGTGTGACTTCAGACTTGAGGCTGAGTTACAGAGCTGGCTGAGTGGTGTGTCGTCTTAAGATCAAGATGCGATCGGCCATCAGTTTCAGGGCTGAAGACACGAGATGCCTGTGCTGGGAGACACGCAGCCTTTGTTTGCCACTCAGCTCCGCTACTTATCAAGCTCCGTGCCCTTGGGGAAGGTGCATGCTCTGTCTGATGTGACCAAGGGCACACCGGGGTAGGAAGCAAGGACACGCGGCCTTGCACTCAGGCAGCACAGGAGCCGCGGCTCTGTTCCTCTTTCCAGGGCATGCAAACCTGTGTCATTTTAACAACTGTCCTTCCCTCTGCTTCATGCAAACACACCTCAAGTCACTTTCGGGGTGCCCCACAATGCAGCTGGGTCTCTGTGAGCAGCAAAGTGAGTTTTGAACACTCCAAGTAAACCCCCTCCAATATTGTCCATTCAATGCCCTCCACTGCCCCACTCCTAAGCGGATTATTGGCTGTTCTACTAGAAAGCACATTTATCATTTCAATGCCCAGCTTACCTAAGACTCCCATAGAGATTGGTTTGCTATTTCCACACTTTACGACTGAGCGTCTTCACTTTCACTTTTCACTTGCATGCACTGGAGAAGGAAATGGCAACCCACTCCAGTGTTCTTTCCTGGAGAATCCCAGGGGCAGGGAAGCCTGGTGAATCCCAGGGACAGGGGAGCCTGGTGGGCTGCCATCCATGGGGTCACACAGAGTCGGACACAACTGAAGTGACTTAGCAGCAGCAGCAGCAACACCACTAAGGGCTTCCCAGGTGGTAAAGAATCCACCTGCCAGTGAAGGAGACTTATGAGACACGGGTTCAATCCCTGGAATCCCTGGGTTGGGAAGATCCCCTGGAGGAGGGCCTGGCAACCCACTCCAGTATTCTTGCCTGGAGAATCCCATGGACAGAGGAGCCTGGCGGGCTGCAGTCCATGGGATCACAAAGAGTCAGACGTGCCTGAAACGACTCGGCATGCGTGCACACACGCAGTATCACTGAAGCTTACTGCCCTCAACACTTAACGGCAATTCTGCTGTCAGCTGGGTCTCACATGTGGAAGGAAAGAAGTGGTCTAATTCACTTATGTTTCCCTTAAATCAGCATGGCCACAGGTGGTTCTTGACTGAAAGGTCCAGAGGCCATCAGCCGTTCACATCAATTTCTGGATAAGAAACATCGACTGGCCTGTCAACTCGTGTGCCTCCAGAAAAACAATCCTTAGAGTGATGAATCTTTCATCGGCTCCTGAAGCCCCTCCTTCGAGGATATCCGCCAAGGGTCAGGGTCCACTTCATCCCACTTCAGCGCAGACAAGAGAGAGCTTCAGGAAGACACTGTGATGGGGCTTTTGCAACCTGGCTACTCTGCTGATGGACAGAGCCTGGAGAACACACAGGGCAGATGGACTCCACTGACTCTATGTGCTCCCTCCTGGGTCCCCTGAACGTATGGAGGCCCCCCTTCTGCTAGTCCATCCGGCCCCAGCCCAGGCTCAAACCCTGGGCGTGCTCCCCTGCCCCCTCTCCCGCTGCATCACAGGTTTGTGAAGTCATGGGCTCAGCTGCCTCCCTCTCCACACCTCCTCTATACACCATCTATGTCCTTCAGGTGCCCTGGAGTTGCCAAACCCAACTGCCCAGCAAACTCTGTCAACCGATCACCGGGCCCTGCTGTCTGATGGACAGCCTCGCCTGTCTCCCCCTGAAGAATCTCCTGTAATGCCTTGTCTTCATCAGTTTGAATGACTAACCAACAATCAGCTATGGGTTTCTAGGTGATCAGAACTGCCGAGGACTCAGAATCTGAATTGATTCCAACTCCAAAGGACCCAAGCATCGCCTCCAGCTCAGACAGCCCAGGGCAGGTCAGCGGGCCCTGTGTTCCACCCAACACCCCTGCTCATGAGTGCCGTGCCCTGCACTGAGATGCTGTCCATGGGTGGTTCTAAAGATGTTGCCCTTTTTACTTCAAACACTGGTCTCGTATATGTATATTTTATGTTCAGTCGGTCGGTAGGGTCCAGCTCTTTGGTGACCCCATGGACTGTAGGCCGCCAGGCTCCTGTGTCCTTGGGATTTCCCAGGGAAGAATACTGGAGTGGGTTGTCATTTCCTCCACCAGGGGATCTTCCTGACCTAGGGATGTCTCATAAGACCATATCTCTTATGTCTCTTGCATGGGCAGGTGGACTTTCTTTTCACTGAGCCACCTGGGAAGCCCATCTGTATCACAGGAGAAGGTAACTAACTGAGGAATAGCCAGTCACTCTGGCAAGACGTACGATGCCCAGAATATGAAAACTCATGCAATTACGTGTCATCAAGGGGAAAAGTGAAACACACACACACCTCAAGACTAAACATGAGGGACAAGAAAGGGAATGAGAAACGAGGCGTTTTGCTGTTTCAGAGGGATGCTGCTGCTTCCAGGGAAGGAGGAAGAGCTCGAATCTTCTTTGGCAGGAGGGAAGAAGGCAAGAAGGGACTGCTCACCCGGGGTGAGTGGTCTCTTTCTGTTCAGCCTGCCGCTGGCTTTTTGAAATCAGATCTGTGAAAGAGACAGTGTGACAAAGGCACCTACAACTGTGGGTTTCATTTCAACAAGCTGAAGGGATGGAGACTCAAATGATTCATTTCCCTGAATCCTATATCACCACCCCCTCCTCCGTCTGGACCACACCCCCCACAAGGTGAGGACGGAGCAGGGGAGCATCTCCTGAACCGATGCGCGCATCCTGCCCCAAAGCGGGAGCTGCGCAGACACCTCCCACCTCGGACACCCTCACTGTGTAACCCCATCATTTAAAAACTGTGTGACCTATTTTATAAACGTGTTTTTGTGTTTTCCAAATACCAAAAGGAAGATGGAGCAATTTATTAGTATCAGATTGAATGGTATTTAAGTGTGATTTATTACTCATAACAAAATCACTGAAAAATCTGGTGTCTACACTAACAGCTGTTAACTCACTCATTAGGCAATGTGATCTATAGGTTTATATAACAATAAAATGGAAAGAAGGACAAATGTTAGAAGGAAAAGAGGCATCAAGGAAAGTGTTCTTTGAAAAATTATACACATACTCTCGGGCACGAAGTGCAGAACCACCTCCTCGCAACAGAATGGGCTTTGCAGTCACATTTCAGGTCTGCTTAAGCATCACTTTTTCCAAGCATGAAGTGGGTATAATAATAATAGGAGTGATGAAGATGAATCTTGCATTAATTGAGATAATACAGGCAGAAACTTTGAGAGCTAATTGGCACCTACCATGTGGGTGTGTGTGGGTGTGTGTGTGTTTAGTTGCTCAGCCCACCAGGCTCCACTGTCCACGAGATTCTCCAGGCAAGAACACTGGAGTGGGTTGCTATTTCCTTCTCCAGGGGATCTTCCTGACCCAGGGATCGAACCTGCATCTCCTGCACTGCAGGCAGATTCTTTACTGTCTGAGCCACCAGGAAAGCTCATGTGGTACATTCATGTCAGCTATTGCTGCTATGGTCAATTCTACTCCATTCAACACCTTGAAAATTAAAGGAAACATTTTTAAAGCACAGGTTTAAACAAAGAGATCACATGACCCACGTTTTGGGTCTCCAATTTGAATAAATGCAAGAAAATATAAAAGTCACTTTTAAAAACACAAGAAAATATAGAAGGAATTAAAGTCCGAGGCATAAATTATTCACCGTAGCCCATGAACTGGGGAACCTGGATGAAGGTCCAGAGAATTGAGGACATTTCTGCAAGTTGGCTCTGTGATGGCTCTTCAAAAGATGAGGAAAGGAGCGAACTGAAGAGACCCAACAGGCATTTGAGGGCCGAGCTGAGCGGGAAGTGATTCGGGGACTCCTGATCTGGTTCACCATCACACGGCTCATTCGTTACAATTGTTCACAGAATATAAACAGCGTTCGTGAGTACACAGTATCAGCTGCTGCCCTGTCAAAGCACTAAGCCTTCCCTACAACTGTCTAAGACAGACGAGTGACCACACGCTCTGTGGAATCTAAAGAAGTGACACAGACGAACTAGCAAAACAAAAATGGACTCACGGACACAGACAACAAATTCACGGTCACCAAAGGCCAAGTGGGGGAGACAAGTTAGGAGGCGGGGTTAACGGACACACGACTACATACAAAACAAACGACAACAAGGACGCACTGCACACACAAGGAACTAGACTCAGGATCTTACTAGGTAATGACTTACAACGGGAAAGAATCTGAACAGGAACATACTCGTGACACTGAATTGCTATACCCCTGAAACCAATACAACAGTGTGAATCAATCAGACGTCAGTAAAAAATAAACTTAAAAAGAAATCTGTAGTTTGTCTTCTTAAAAGTGCCAACTCTAGCATTTGATCTTTGTGTATCAATCCTGATCAGCCAAGATGGCTCTAAGCTAACTTGATGTTTGCGTATAATGGTCAACACACTGCTGACCACCTACCAGCAAGGTAGTTGTAACAGGCACATCCCCAGGAATCTAAGCCATTCCTCCTCTGCAGAAAAGACTGGCTACATCTACTGTGACTTACTAGACACACACTGGGCTTCCCAGGCGGCTCAGTGGTAAAGAACCTGCCTGCTAGTGTAGGAGATGCATGAGACACGGGTTCAGCCCCTGGGTCAGGAAGGTCCCCTGCAAGAGGAAATGGCAACCCGCTCCAGTATTCTTGCCTGGAGAATCGCAGGGACAGAGGAGCCTGGCGGGCTACAGTCCCTGGGGTCGCAAAGAGGAGTCAGACACGACTGCGTGACCAGCACACACAGAGAGATGCACACTTCCTAATCTACCTTGGTGAAACACACACACAAAGCAGGGCATGTCAAGGCAACCCCTCACGGGACAGGGGCTGGATTTTAGATGACCAGTTTAGATACTCTCCTCATATTAATTGCTCGACAGATTACCGCTGAATTCAAAAGGACTGTTACGAAGAACATGCCCACTGACTGCAAGCAGCTTCCTGGGGACGCGTGGGAAGCGAGGTCTTCCTATTCTTCGGGCTCTTTAAGAAAAGCCACTGAGTAAACCTCAGTTCCACCGAGAGAGCTGAGAAGCCCCCTCCCCCTGCACAGGCAGCCAGCCATCGGCTCTTCCCCAATCCTCGTCCCCACCAACCAAACGACTGTATTAAAAATAAACCCACCTGAACCCCCTGCTCGCCTGTCCCGTGATCCTGTCTGTGCTCCTTCCTTTCCCAGTAAACTCCAAATGAGTATCGTTTTCAATGCACAACACGTGCTGCTAACACCTCTTAAAGAAGAAAAAAGCAGCAGCACGCTGGATGAAATAGCATCTTCATGCACAGCCTAGACGAGTTTGCTACGCTGGCAGTGACCACGGAGGACCGACCCCACAGCCCAACAAGCAAGCGCTTTATTTAAAAGGAAACAAATAATCTGGCCCGTTTGCATCCAGTCTGGGGCAAGTTTAGAAATCTGGGGTTGAAATAGCAATTTGGGAGGCTTAATAACCTCGGAGGGAGGGGAACTGGCACTGGGCCTTGCCTGGAGCAGGGTGGCCGGGCTCAGGAAGAGAGAGGAATGGATGGACGCCAGAGGAGGGCGGAGGGCTGTGCCGCTGTGGTGAAAGGGGCCGCGGTGTTTGCTTTCAGATCAGGTTCAGAAGAAGAAAGAAAAGAGGCAGTGAAAGAGAGGGCGAGGAGCAGCCTTAGGGAGCGTGAAAGAGAGCATTGTGTCGGGCGTGGAGGCTCCCACAGATTCAATGGCGCGTCTGTCCTTTCGAGGGCGTGGACATTGGCAAGATGGGGATGCTGGAACCATGGCCCCGCTTGCTGAGGCTCAAGGGAGAAGCCACGCCAGGAGCCCGAGCACTCACCCAAAAGGTGCTGTTGACCGGACATCAGCAGCAGCCCTGAGGGAGACACCCCAGGCCTCACAGCTCATCTCTTCCTCTTAACTCCTTTTGCTTTTTGGCTTGAATCGTTCGATACTGCACGGGTCGGCTGTATTCAGTCCTTTGGTGTATGTTCCAGATGTTAAATTTCTCATAATCACGGCTTTTGGGAGTTCTTTTTTCCTGACCCCACAGACATCTGCCTTCATAAAAGGAAGCCTCTCAGGCCACAGCATCTTTTGCATGTTCAGAAAAGGCCTTTCAGACAGACTCACAGACTTAGAAAATGAACGCATGGCTGCAGGGGGAAGGGGAAAAGGGACAGTTAGGGAGTTTGGGATGGACATGCACACACTGGTATATTTAAAACAGATAACCATCAGGGCCTACTGTACAGCACAGGGAACTCTACTCAATGCTGCGTGGCAGCCTGAATGGGAGCGGGTCTGGTGGAGAATGGATCATGTATATGTCTGGCTGAGTCCTTTCACCCTTCACCTGAAACTGTCACAGTGTTGTTAACCAGCTATACCCCAATACAAGATAAGTTTTTTAATTTTTATTTATTTATTTATTTTTGCATTTATTTTTTTAAAATTTTATTTTTAAACTTTACATAATTGTGTAAGTTTTTTTAAACAGGCCTTTCAGGTTATATACCAGAGGGTTTTTAGGGACACCAAGGTTCTCGGAAACAGGCTTCTCAGGCCAGGTGGAGAGTCAGGTTTGGGATGACGGTTCCCTTGGAATAAAACCATGCTTCTAGAGCCCTTTGGAAAAAAATGTAAGCGACTTCTAACTTTGTCATCCACCTTTCTCTGTCACATCTTGGCGAACAATCTCATCTTCTGGAGGAAACGATCTGAATCCAGGCTAAAAATAAGCAAAATGCCATATGGAAAATATCTGCCGGAAGGCAAGACAAGTACACACTTACTTAGAAACGTTGTCAAGGAGGAACCGCCCTGACGCCCCCACCACGGCCAGCCTGACACCCGCGACCCAGAAGAGAGAGGGCTGCGATCAGTGAGGCACCATCTCAGGGGCACCAGGCAGGAGTCCCCAGCCAGCACATCGCTCCAGGGTCCCCAAAGAGCCGCCCCACGGCAGGCACTGCACATTCTGCTCCGTCTGCCTCCTCCCTGAGCATGGCCCCTGGCCCTGCTGAAATGCAAGCATTGCTCGCAAGGCTGACTCTGTCCATCCTTTACCTCTGGAGGGTGGTTTCACTGAACCGCTTCCCCAGCACACGGTTTGATGAGACCTGTCTGGGAAAGAAATCTGGCTGGTCCTGGGTGTCTGCCTGGGTAGGAGGCACCAAGAGGGCGCCCTGAGCCCCATCAAGGTTCAGGAATGCTGAGTTCCTTCAGAATTGGACCCCAACCTATTTCATCATTAGCCACGGAGCCTGGCAGGGATGTATCTGCTGTGCAGACAGCACCCTGCCAAGGATGCCAGATTTCAGACAACGTTTTCTGAGCACTCCGATTCTGGGCATAGGCCATCATCATTCAAGAACTGACACTTTCTCCCCTCTTCTTAGGGTACTGAAAACTACTCAGTGGTCTGACTGACACTTTCTCCCCTCTTCTCAGGGTACTGAAAACTACTCAGTGGTCTGACTGACACTTTCTCCCCTCTTCTCAGGGTACTGAAAACTACTCAGTGGTCTGACTGACACTTTCTCCCCTCTTCTCAGGGTACTGAAAACTACTCAGTGGTCTGACTGACACTTTCTGCCCTCTTCTTAGGGTACTGAAAACTACTCAGTGGTCTGACTGACGCTTTCTCCCCTCTTCTTAGGGTACTGAAAACTACTCAGTGGTCTGACAGTAAAACTTCTGGACTTACTTTAACTCTGTGTGAGCAACTGGTGGCTCGGTGGTGAGGATCCGCGCCCCCAGTGCCGGAGCTGCAGAAGACACGAGTTTTGATCCCTGGGTTGGGAGGATCCCCTGGAAAGGGAAATGGCACCCCACTCCAGTATTCTTGCCTGGAGAATCGCATGGACAGAGGGGCCTGGTGGGCTGCAGTCCATGGGGTTGCAAAGAGTCAAACATGACTGAGCACGCACATGTTATGTTTGCAGAAAGAATAGGAATTCTTTGGGAGAGGACTAAGGAAGTGATGTGCAGACACGTGAAAACGACCTGAATGGACCAGGATCCCGTTTATGGGAGATGGGAGACCCGGCGACTGGGTGCCCAGTGACGTCACCTGCAGTCCAGTCTTCCTCCTCTTCCCCAGCTCCACAAGAGTTCACGCAGGTTCAACTTTGAAATGCAGAGAAGTGATGAACCAGATATCGAGACTGACTTACCTTTTTATGCCTGGGATATTCTGAAATGACCTTTGAGGCTCTCCGACATTTAAACAGCGTTTCTTTTCTACCCCCAGCTCCTCTGGCCCCAACTTCATAGTGAACACCATCAGGCGCCCCTGGGGAACTCCCAGCCCTTCGATGCCCTTTCCAGCTGGTGACCTGCCAGGTGGAGGAAGCTACAGAGCGGCCCTCAGCTCGGGGGGGCAGAGCACGTCTGGCCCTCCACAGGGTGGTCCTGCCCGCGGGTACCCAGGCTCCCAGCCTCCTACTGCTTTCTGCAGTCTCCAGCCGAGGTCCTCCCACCTCCTCTTCCGTCCATCACAATCCCACACGGGCTGTCAGATGCCTCACGTCCCTGCCTCATCCCGCCCACGAGGTTTCGTCTTTTCCACTGCTCTGACGATCTTGGTTTGTTGGTGAGAGAGACTGAGCTAGAGGGTAGGCAGGGGAGTTGGCAATCTCGTCCTCATCAGGAAAATGGTATGGGTCCACCGTGGGCTCTGCCCCAGACAGCTGACCGCTGAGATGGAGACCATGGGTCCCTCCAGCTGGGGACTCCGCATTTAGTTTGAATCACATTTCTGAACTAACTATAACTTTACCTTGGAGAAGGCAATGGCACCCCACTCCAGTACTCTTGCCTGGAAAATCCCGTGGATAGAGGAGCCTGGTAGGCTGCAGTCCATGGGGTCACTAGGAGTCAGACATGACTGAGCCACTTCACTTTCACTTTCATGCATTGGAGAAGGAAATGGCAACCCACTCCAGTGTTCTTGCCTGGAGGATCCCAGGGACGGGGGAGCCTGGTGGGCTGCCATCTATGGGGTCACACAGAGTCAGATGCGACTGAAGCGACTTAGCAGCAGCAGCAGCACACACTCTACCTTGAACTGTACTCCAAAGCGTGGGGTAGGTGTTATGTTTGACAACCCCTGGGGGTCCCCGGTGCCCAGACAAGCCTGTGTTTGGGGGACAGTGTGGCTGAGCTTGAGAAGCCTGGAGGCTCAGCATCGACACCAGGATGAGGAGCAGCATTCTCAGCCACCTCCTGCCTCTGGGTGGCCCTGTCACCTGTCACTTTCCCCTCCCTGCTACTTGTCACTGAAGCAACGCGGGCAAGAGCCCGTCAGGCAGACCTGATGAGGCATCTGGTCCCGGCTGTGCTGCTCTGTCTTCTGAGCCCAGTCACTTCACTTCCTCCAGATGCAATTCCTACTCCTATCAGCTAAGGGGGCTGGGCTGTAGGTCGTTTCGAGTTCCTACACTACTGCAGGGAAGCCTGGTGCGCTGCGGTCCACAGGTCACACGGAGTCGGACGAGACTTCGGGACTGAACAGCAACACTCCTGCAGGGTTTCCTAACATTGTCTCTCTTTCACATGGACACACAGGTACGGGCCTTCCGTCTGAGCCACGTGAGAAAAGAAAAACCCGCATGATGGGTTATCACATCCCGCAGAGTGCCTAACTAAAAGCCATCAGTGCTGTACACTGCATATATTTTATTAACATATTGATTGGAACTTTGCCACAAATACCCGTGCAACTGCAAAGTAGAATACAGAACAGGGACACAGCTCCAGGAAGGCCGCACTCCTGAACAGCTGGCAACCCTTCAGTGTGGCCGAAGCATCGGGGCCGCCGCAGCTGCTCCACCCCGTGCTCGGGTCACAGTGTGTCGGGGCGCAGGCGTCCCCGACTCTTTCCAACCCCGTGGACGGCAGCCCGCCAGGCTCCTCCGTCCATGCGATTCTCCAGGCAAGAACACTGGAGTGGGTTGCCATTCCCTTCTCCAGGCGATCCTCTCAACCCAGGGATTGAACCTGGGTCTTTCACTGCAGGCAGATTCTTTACTGTCTGAGCCACCAGGGAAGCCAATTCAGGAGCCTCTTGAATTGATTCTGTATTCTTAATCTACTACACTCACTGTCCATTAAACATGTGGAACTCTTCCCACAACGGGTATAGCTTGGATTCCTACTATCATGATTTACAGGATACATCTGCAAGTCCCATGGACAGCAAGGAGATCAAACCAGTCAATCCTAGAGGAAATCAACCCTGAATATTCACTGGAAGCACTGATGCTGAAGCTGAAGCTCCAGTACTCTAGCCACCCAATGCGAAGAGCTGACTCACTGGAAAAGACCCTGATGCTGGCAAAGACCAAGGGCAGGAGGAGAAGGGGGTAACAGAGGATGAGATGGTTGGATGGCATCACCAACGTGATGGACATGAGTTCGAGCAAACTCTGGGAGGTAGTGAAGGACAGGGAGGCCTGGCGTGCTGCAGTCCATGGGGCCACAAAGAGTTAGACACGACTGAGCGACTGACTGACTCCACAGCCAGTGCGTGGGGTCTGGAGTCTGAACAACCACCGCCTCTGCACATTGTTTATAGGTTAACAATGTGTGCTCTGCTCACAAATCACCTCACTGGTCATCTATACAACCTATAAGTGGCTTAGGTGGAAGGATAACTACTCACAACTCAGGGGAGTGGCCTGCGGAGGTTTTTCTAAGAAATACTCCAAAATCACTGCAGATGGTGATTGCAGCCATGAAATTAAAAGACACTTACTCCTTGGAAGGAAAGTTATGGCCAACACAGACAGCATATTAAAAAGCAGAGACATTACTTTGCCAACAAAGGTCCATCTAGTCAAGGCTATGGTTTTTCCAGTGGTCATGTATGGATATGAGAGTTGGACTATAAAGAAAGCTGAGTGCAGAAGAATTGATGCTTTTGAACTGTGGTGATGGAGAAGACTCCTGAGAGTCCCTTGGACCACAAGGAGATCCAACCAGTCCATCCTAAAGGAGATCAGTCCTGGGTGTTCATTGGAAGGACTGATGTTGAAGCTGAAACTCCAATACTTTGGCCACCTCATGCGAAGAGTTGACTCACTGGAAAAGACCCTGGTGCTGGGAAAGATTGAGAGTAGGAGGAAAAGGGGACGACAGAGGATGAGATGGTTGGATGGCATCACCAACTCAATGGACATGAGTCTGGGTGAACTCTGGGAGTTGGTGATGGACAGGGAGGCCTGGTGTGCTGCAGTCCACGGGGTCGCAAAGAGTCGGACACGACTGAGCGACTGAACTGACGACTCTCATTTGACACGCCGAGCCGTCAGTGCAGGAGACGGGAGAAGCATGTGTCTCGCACCTGCGCCCACGGGAAAAGCCTCAACATAAGTGTGATAATTCACACCTGTTGCTTCTTAGCCGTGTGATGAAGTGGCCACGCAACCAGCCAGTGTGTGGAGCCTTCGTTCAGCCTCACTAATTTCCCTTGAGGAGGTTTTCACTCTTCCCTTATGCATCACAGATTCTTACGTAATTTCTACATTTAAGTCTTGAAAAAAAAATGAAAAATCATCATTCAATCTCAAGAACAGGATTTCCTCTCACTGGAAACCTGAAGTAACAAAAACACTTTGGAGCAGAAATAAGCTTGGAGTTGAATGTAAGAACTACATATAACAGTAGCTGTGATTCTGCAGGGTGTTGCTGAGTTCCTACAGGCATTTGTTAAGCAGCTACTAGACTATAGACATCTCAGCTTTTCCCTCAACCCGTGAGCATCCAAGCTGGGATTCAAGTCCTGCTCCGAATATATCATCTACAAACGTTCCATTGTGCACTTTGATGAGTTGGAGGTTTCAGATGACAGACACAAGGCTTCTGTTTGAAATCCAGGGTCCAGGATTAGTACCCACCTCGCCAAAAAGACTCCTACAAAAGCTGCAGAAGCGGTAACTTCATAAACAGGGTCTTACTGTACAGCACAGAGAACTATATTCAGTATCCTATGATAAAATCATATGGAAAAGAATATTTTACAAAAGAACATACATATTTTCCTAAAACTGAATCACTTTGCTGAACAGCAGAAATTAACACAATATGGTAAATCAACTATAATTTTAAAAGTCATTTTAAAAAGCTGAAAATCATTGTCTTAAAAATAGAAGAGGTAACTTCACTCTCCACCAGACCTCAACATCAGTTCCTAAATCCTGTGTCCTCCAAATATTTTCTAAGTCAAAGGCGTAGAGAATGACCCATGGCTTCTGTCTGCTTGAGTTTCCTCCTCTCTCCCTTGCTCCACAATGGGGACAAGTTTCTCAGGTTTACATGATGATAAAACATTCTTAACTGAGTAGTTTAACTCATGTGGCTTCATTTATTCCTCCTGCAGCATGCACTGACTGGTTTACTTCTCTGAGACACTGCCCTGTGAGATGCTATGAAGTACAGAAGGGAGGCTCCCATCCCTCACATCACTTAGGGTCCAGTGGGAAGAACACAGAGCAGACACGTGGGGATAACAGACAAGGAGGTGTGTGTGGCTGCAGGAAACCCATGAGGATGTAGGAACAATGCCTTCTGGATGGTCCCGAAGCGTCTTGTCCAGACATTTGTGAGCAAATGATTGTGACGCATTCTGATGGATTTTTTCTTCTCCCCAGCCACTGACCACTAGCTCATTGGTTTTTATTTCAAGATACCAACCTATTTTCTTGATCTTTATTTCAAGATACCAACCTATTTTCTTGATCAAACCATCTGCTTTGGGCTGAGGATTACAAAGTCAGACTTTTCTCCCTCCTTGAAAGTGCAAGGAGCAATTCCACCTTCGCTGGGTAGCAGTTATATGATGCAGTGTGTTCCGCCATTCCAGGCTCGAGGGAGAATCCAGGAAGGACAATGAAGGCACATCAAAGACAACCTCTAACCCTCTTTCCTGGACTCACTGCTCCATGTTTCCATGAATCACAAGAAAGGCCAGACTGGGCCAGAGGATGCTGTGGGGCATGGCTTATGTTGACAAATGTAAACTGAGATTTTCACACTTCGTAAGATCCTGTCTGCAAATGTTCTATCCAAGTTTATGAACTCAGAGACAGTAACAGTATGCATAAAAAAAGCAGCGTATGGTCAAGGCCTCTTCCTCCTTGGGAAAAATTACTTAGTTGTCCCCCATTTCGGAAATACCTATTTGGAAAGGAAGGAAAAACTCAAAAGAAAAATTAGATAAATACCATTTAACATCTAGAGACAAAAACAATAAAGATGGACATATCTTTCCAGCCTTTTCTGTGTATGCTGTGTGTATGCTGCTGCTGCTGCTGCTGTTAAGTTGCTTCAGTCGTGTCCAACTCTGTGCGACCCCATAGATGGCAGCCCACCAGGCTCCCCCGTCCCTGGGATTCTCCAGTTGTGTATGCATTGTGTTAATTTAGTAAAATAATAGGTGAGGCCACCTCCCTTTTCGGACAAAGTCAAGCTGGAGTTCGCCCCCTGGATCAAGGTCACACTGACTGCCATGCCACCTGCTCAGTTTTTCACGGTCCCTTCTGGCTCAAAGCCCCTGTCACCACAAGCCCATCGACCATAGCTGGTTACTGCCTTCAGACATGAGACAGACACTGCCCTTTTCCTTGACGTCCCCAAAATTATTCAACAAGGCCAACAGGGAGACAGCATGTTTCCTCAAACGCTCAGGTCCTGGACAGGTTTATCCTGAAGACACAGACTTCTTCACATCAGTCAGCCGTTTGCGTAAAAGGTTTTGGCTCTCTGCCCACTGGGAATCTCCCCTGGATCATGTCTCTAGTTTCTTATCACTGTTGCTTCTCACATACTCAGTAACTTCTTCTCTCCTCCAATCTTCGAACTCATACTTCTGGACATTCTCAGAAACCCAACTTGCCTTACCTTATTGTCCAGAGAAATCTCGCTCCCAAACCTGCCCAGCCCCCGGCCCACCCTGCGTTTCCATTCTGCATGCTCCCCTTTAACAGCTCGGAGCCCTGCCCTGCCCTCCATAAGCGGAAGGCAGCGACATAAGAATTGGGGCCATAATAAGAGTTACGCCATTGAACTCCCTTCTCCGCTCACACTACAAACCTAACCCCAGCAGGTGCAGGAACAGTCGGTTTAATTTTTCATTTTATTTTCAGCCCATTACACACACACACATACACACACACACACACACACACACACGCACGCATGCACATGCGCACACAATTTGCACACTATCGTCTGTATTTTTTGTAATATATTCTTAATATAGAGGAAGTATTTCCATATATCCCTAAATACCTTTTTTTAGACATAATATGTCATGGTTGCCCAGGATATGCTACAGTCTATTTTAATCATGTTTAATTCTTAGGCCTTTATCTAACCTCCACCATGGATGTTCACGTCGCTCAAACAAAGGTAGAATGTTGCCCCTTCTATAGGCTCTTTATACATGTAAACAATGCTTTGATGAATACTCTTGCTTATGTATAAAAACTTGGTACACATGTGATTAATTCCAAAGTGTACATAACTAGAAACGGAATTACTGGTCAATGGAACCTTAATGTCGGCAGCAACAATAAGAAGTCAACTCACGCACAGATAGGTTCTGGATTGGGCTTCCCTGCTGGTTCAGTTGATAAAGAATCCACCTGCAATGCAGAAGATGCAGATTCGATCCTTCGATCAGGAGGACCCCCTGGAGAAGGAAATGGCAACCCACTCCAGTGTTCTTGCCTGGGAAATCCCAAGGACAGAGGAGCCTGGCGGGCTACAGTCCACGGGGTCGCCAAGAGTCGGACATGACTTGGTGACTGAGCACGCACGCAGGACCAATTTTTGGACGTCTTTTAAGGACACAGAGTCATCTAGCAAGGTCTACCTTTACCATTAGATAAAAACAGTTGAGATGAAGATTCAGAAAACATTCCCCAGTTCAGTAATATCTTACTCCAAGCTTAAGAAGACAGGTTGAAAATCATGTTAGCTAGTTATACAGAAATAACTATAAAAAAAAACTAAGGAGTCTCAGAAAACAAAGCTCAAGTCATGGCGTTCATCAAAGACCAAACTCTCATTCAGCATTTTTATGACTTCCAAATTATGGGTGAAAAGACCAAGGGAAACAACAAAGATACAATCTCCATTGTAGTATCTGGATTTGAACACGGGCTATTTTGATAATACTCCTAATTACCTTAAGTGGTTTTCAAAGATTTCTCCCCTTTCCATTCGGACTTAATGCCGATCTGCATCTCAGGACGTGTCTACACTCAGGGGCCCCTCAAACATGGGTGAGGCCAAATCACGTTCACAGTGAAGAGGGGATTCACTCTCACCTCTCACAGGTCCTGCTTCCTGGACTTACCAACGATGCCCCACCTCACTCACCGCCTGCCCAGAGAGAAGTCTGGCCTTTGTCTTTATATCCTGGGATACAATCTCCAAGCCCTTGGAAGGTCCTGTCCCATAACAACGTCTTCGTTTACCTGGTGATGTTGGGCTGCCAGACGGTGTAGGCTGACACCATTCAGGGTGGGCATTTGGGCCATGTGGTATCAGCTTGAGCTCTGGAGGGGCTGGGAGGCCAAGGTCAGCACTTGGGTGGTCAACTGTGTCTACATGACCACGTTCCCAACAAGAGCTCTGACACCAAGGCTCAGGTGAGCCTCCTGGTTGGCAACACTCCTTGTGTGTTGTTGCTGGGAGCAGCTGGCATTGCCCACGACCCCACAGGGAGAGGGCGGCTGACAGCCCCACGTCTAGAATTCTCCTGGACTTATGCACGCGTTTCTTTCTTTCACTGACTTTAATCTACATCCTCTTGCTGTAATAAAGCACAACCATGAGTTTAAGGCTCTCTGAGTTCTATAAGTCTTCCTGATGCCTATGGAACCTCGAACCTGCAGCTGATGGCAGAAGGCAGGTGGTCTTGGGGAACTCTAAATGCTGCAGTCTGGAATCAGGTGTGTTTGTTCCTGCATCACCATGAGAGAGGAACAGGTGACAGCTCCTATCATGGGCACTGACACATCACACCTCCTTTCCACCTTGCATCCCACAGCTTGCCTTGAAATGATCCATTCTAGCAGGGGTGGTATGACGAAACATCCCTGGAAGGGGAATCAGAATACAAAGGTTTGGGAAAAGCTAGCACACACAAGAGAATCTCTGATAAGGTTTTTCTTTCCCTCCATCCTCCCTTTTAAACTAAGTGCTGTATGTATACTGTTGATATTATGTATAAAATAGATAACTCCTGAGAACCTACTGTATAGCACTGGGAATTCTACTCAGTGCTCTGTGGTGGCCTAAATGGGAAGGAAATTCAAACAAGAGGGGATATCTGTGTATGGCTGATTCAGGGCTTCCCTGGTGGCTCAAACGGTAAAGAATCTGCCTGCAATGCAGGAGACCTGGGTTTCATCCCTTGATAGGGAAAACTGCCTGGAGAAGAGAATGGTGGCTACCCACTCTAGTATTCTTGCCTGGAGAATCCCATGGACAGAGGAGCCTGGTGGGCTACAGTCCATGGGGTCACAAAGAGTTGGAGACAACTGAGTGACTGACATTTCACATTTCACGCAGATTCACTTTGTTGCATGGCAGAAACTAACACATCATTGTAAAGCAACTATACTCAAAAACAATTTTAATCAAAAACAAAAGATCCCACATGCCACGCTGCACAGTCAGAAAAAAAATTTTTTAATTAAAAAAAAATAAGTAACAAAATACAACCTATATACCAATTCAGTCAGTGCATATGTAGAATTCTCTCTGCAGATGAGGTATCAATATTACGCCTGTGACCAGAATAATTTAAATAAGTACATTATAGAATGACGAGCTGAAAGTCCTCCTTCTCACTAAAGTTAGTTCATACTTATTAAGTTATAAAAATGATTTGGGACTACATTATGGAAACAGTCTACTAAAATCTTATTTCTAATTACAAAGGATGATATTAAGGAATTTGAATCCAGTTACTTCCTCCTTCTGTCTCTGTTTGCCCCCGAGGGTAAGCGTTTTTAAAAGCCTTGATAGAAATCATTACAGAACATAATCTAATTCTAATGACTGACCTTACTAATCAGAATTATGTAAAATTGGATGTTGAATAAAACAGCCAAATATCAAACTGACTGTTGTTTTGAACCTTACATTCTTGAGCTAATGAGGAAGTTTTATTTTCTAATTTTCACCGTGATTTAAAGCAGTCTTCATACGCCTGGTGCATCTTATAATAAAGAAAAACAATATGTTTCACCAACATTCTCTACTGCAAGCAACATACTAGCTAAAAAGATTAACCAACTTTCCTATATTTGGGGCGTCCAATATCTTAAGAGCTGTCAGAGGAAAATCAATGCTCTGAACCTTCTAACTGTAGCATGGGAGCTCAGCTCTGAAAGTGCATAAAGCATTAATCTATATCGCTAGCTGCTCATGCTTCAAGCACGAGAATTACAGAAGAGGAACTACTTGGCTGCACTGGCAAGGCCAGCCTAGAGGCTTTAAAATCAGGAACATTTTCCAGGAACTGGTAGAAAATAAATGTTTGTCTTTCACACTAAAGACTGCCTAGAAATCCAACGTCAAAGTGAAAATGAAAGTGTTAGTCACTCAGTCGTGTCCGACTCTTTGCGACCCCATGGACTATAACCCACCAGACTCCTCTGTTGAGGAAATTCTCTGGGCAAGAGCACTGGAGTGGATTGCTATGCCCTGCTCCAGGGGATCTTCCAGGCCCAGGGATCAAACCCTAGCGAGTCTCCTGCATTACAGCAAAGATCAATGTCTCAAAAAAAAAAAAACCCTGAGAAATATGTGTATTTCATCATAGAATCAGACCCGTCATCTCTCTCCAAACGGGTTATACAGTATAAGATAGAATTTTTTCTCAAAGACACTAGAAAATAAGGGAAAACAAATATGCCTGAAGCAGAGATATTAAAACAGCCCAAAGGGGTCATATGCAATCATCGTGTCGAGGCACCAGGCTCCCTTCTCTAAGAAGACAGGGCCTGGCTGCAGAAGCATCTATCCTGGGCTTTCACCACAGGCACTTCCTCCTGCAGGGACACAGCAGCGTTTCTGGGATGCGTAGCCTGCCTCCAGCCACTCCTGCAATTCTCCAGGGCCCGAGACCCAGACAAGCATCTCACTGCCAAGGCCAGAGTTTCCTGTTTCCAACTATGGCACTGCAAACGTGCTGTCAGGGGCATTGAGGGCAACTTAAGCGGGAAAGTGCCAGACACACACTCTCAAAAATGTATTCGAGGTAAATAGATTACTCGTAGACCTTGACAATGGAAGATTTCATCTGGCTTCTCTTTGAAAGAAGCCCAGAATGCCCAAATGAGTGTGCACACTCGAAACCTGGATCCACGGATAAACACCTTCACTGACTTAGTTCTCAGATTCCACTGGTCCTTGAGCTTCAAACTCTTCAGTGATGAGTGAGTGACAGTCTCTCAGTCGTGTCCGACTCTTAGCAACCCCATGGACTGTAGCCTGCCAGGCTCCTCTGTCCATGGAATTCCCCAGGCAAGACTTAAGAGGCTTCTACCTAAAATCGGACATACATACAAAGACCCAAAGGCTTATCCACAGGACAGAGGCAACCTCATCATGGGAAATTTTGCTAGCTATGCAGACTCTCAAGACATGTGCCAAACCCACTGAATCAGAATCTGCACTACGATGAAATCTCCAGGAGATCTGTTTGCACACGAGAGTCTGAGAGGTGAAGATGTAATGGAAACACAGAGCTGCCATATCATCCAGAGATCCCACTCCTGAGCAAATATCCAGAGAAAACTATAATTCAAAAAGATACATGCACCCCTATGTTTGTGGCAGCGCTACTGACAATAGCCAAGACATGGAAGCAAGCTAAATGACCATCCATGGTCTAAATGACCACTGAGGAATGGATAAAGACATGGTACATAAATACAATGGGATATCACTCAGTCGTAAAAAAGAACAGAATAAATGCCACTTGCAGCAGTACGGATGGACCTAAAGATCACTGTGGCCACCTCGTGCGAAGAGCTGACTCATCGGAAAAGACTCTGATGCTGGGAGGGACTGGGGGCAGGAGGAGAAGGGGACGACAGAGGATGAGATGGCTGGACGGCATCACCGACTCGATGGACGTGAGTCTGAGTGAACTCCGGGAGCTGGTGATGGACAGGGAAGCCTGGCGTGCTGCGATTCATGGGGTCGCAAAGAGTCAGACACAACTGAGCGACCGAACTGAACTGAACTGAAAGATCATCACACTAAGCAAAGTAAGTCAGAAAGAGAAAGACAAATGTCATATGGCAAAACTTATATGTGGAATCTAAAAAAAAAAAAGAGAGAGAGATGAACTTATTTTCAAAACGGAAACCGATTCTACATTTACCAAAAGAGAAAGAGGGGAGAAAGATAAATTGGGAGTTTGGGATTAACAGATACACACTGCTGCCCCTGCTGCTGCTGCTAAGTCACTTCAGTCGTGTCCAACTCTGTGCGACCCCATAGACGGCAGCCCACCAGTCTCCCCCATCCCTGGGATTCTCCAGGCAAGAACACTGGAGTGGGTTGCCATTTCCTTCTCCAATGCATGAAAGTGAAAAGTGAAAGTGAAGTCGCTCAGTTGTGTCCGACTCTTAGCGACTGCATGGACTGCAGCCCACCAGGCTTCCCCCGTCCATGGGATTTTCCAGGCAGGAGTACTGGAGTGGGTCGCCAGTGACAGATACACACTACGGTATGCAGAATAGATAAGGAACAAGGACCTACTGTATAGCATGGGGAATTCTACTCAATCCTCGGTAACAGCCTGAAAGACAGCAGACACGCGCACACATAGCTGAGTCACTGCTGTGCACCTGAAACTAACACGCTGTAAATGAGCCGTACCCTGATATAAAATGAAAATTTAAGACATAATAATCAAATTTAAAAAGACACAATGAAGAACACCCTGGTGGCTCAGAAGGTCAAGAATCTGCCTATAACGTGGGAGACCCAAGTTTGATCCCTGGGTCGGGAAGATCCCCTGCAGAAGGACAACCCACTGCAGTACTCTTGCCTGGGAAATCCCACAGACAGAGGAGCCTGGTGGGCTACAGTCCCTGGGGTCGCAGCACAAAACGGAGACATTTTTGGTCCCTTCATGGGTTACTTTCTGAGATCCTTGGCCACAGAGCCCATCATAGGTGCAAACAGGAAGGGTACGGATTGTTCAGCCCACTTTCAGATCAGCATACATGCAGGTGTGGGTACTTAGTAAATACACCATCATAAAGGGTCCTGGACTTTACTAGGCACGTGTATAGTGACCCTATTGACAGAAACGTGGAGAGTGTTTTTATGGACTCTGAGGACGTGACTCTATTTTCAGTAGGCCGCTAATTTCACACCAGAACTCTATATTTAACCACCCCAGCTTAGTGAATGATCCCATCACGTGTGATACTCTGTCCCCTCTGAGATGACAGGTACAGAATGCTCTGGGTGTGCGGCTGATCAGGAGGGCTGGAATGGCAAAATCGACGGGCATTCTCCCCCACAGACATCTTCTAAAGCTGGGTCCTCCTCACCCACCAGCAACGCCCTCCTGCTCCATCCGGCATCAAATCCTCTTCCCTGCAGATCAGCGCAACCATCATGGATGAAGAGAGCACTCACGGGCCTCCTAATGAAAGGCCCGAGAGACTCACTTACAAAAGGGAGCTCTCTTCTCATCCCTGAGCTTTTGGTTGACCAGTTATCCATCTGCCTATTAGCCGCAGCTCAAGTGAGATTCCCTTGGGGCTTAGTGGAGGCCTTTTGTACCTCAGCAGCAGGCAGGTCATGGAAAAACAGTGACTGTTCCACTCTTCTCAGAAGCCACACTGACAGTCCCTGTGTACTGCCAACTGAGGTAATGACAGACGGACGCTCCCGCAAATCACAGCTTTGGCTGCCACCTCCAAACACCACTTGCGTAGTTTGTGCACAGGCTCCAGAGAGCACGCTTATCTCTGGGATGAGAGTGCCTGGAAGGGGAGGAAACGATGCAGCTTCAGAGCATGCCCTCCAAGCACTGAAATGCGAGGCGATGTGAGCTGGAAGAGATGAGCCAGCAACGACCACTGCGGCAGTGTGTTCAACCCGGAGGCATCTCCTGAGCTGAACACCCCGCAGCTTCAGATGACGCCAGAGAAGGCCATCACAGGGACTTGTGGGTGCAGGAGAGAGCAAGTTATACTGAAGCTACTGATTACTGGAGCTGGGAGGAGGCACCAAACTGCTTATTGGGCCTCCAGCTCTGAGTGCTGACCCCTCCTCCATGAGAAGAGTCTAAGGTCCACGCAGCAGTTGGTCTGTCTGAAGTCATACCACGTGTCATGGTGGAACAGGGGCTAACACTGCAGAAGATGGTAGGCTGGGTTCTTAGCAGAAGCACGTGCTGGTTCACCTCCCCAAAGAGGGAGGGAAATATATACGTATATGTGTGTGTCTGTGCATGCTCAGTTGCTCAGTTATGTCCCACTCTTTTGAGACCTCATGGACTGTAGTCTGCCAGGTTCCTCTGTCCGTGGGATTTTCCAGGCAAAAATACTGCAGTGGGTTCCATTTCCTCTTCCGTGGGATTTTCCCGACCCAGGGATCAAAGCCAACTCTGTTGCGACCCCTGCATTGGCAGACAGATTCTTTACCACTGAACCAGCTGGGAAGTCCCATACATATGTATGCTGCTGCTAAGTGGCTTCAGTGCGTCCGACTCTGTGTGACCCCATAGACGGCAGCCCACCAGGCTCCCCCGTCCCTGGGATTCTCCAGGCAAGAACACTGGAGTGGGTTGCCATTTCCTTCTCCAATGCATGAAAGTGAAAAGTGAAAGTGAAGTCGCTCAGTCGTGTTGGACTGTTCGAGACCCCATGGACTGCAGCCCACCAGGCTCCTCCATCCATGGGATTTTCCAGGCAAGAGTACTGGAGTGGGGTGCCACTGCCTTCTCCATATATATGTATAGGTGTGTATATATGTAGAGAGAGAGAGAAACAGAGACAGAGAGACAGAAGGAATTTCCAGTAATGGGGAAATGTGCACAGTTTAACAGTCGTGTGAGAGAGCAGAAGGGTCCAGAATCACAAGATTCGCTCTGGGTCCTCTGCTCCCCACACACTACGAGCTCATACCTGTTTCCACCATTGCTGAATATCCCCTCTTCTTTTCATTAGTCTCTGGTGTCTGGAGTAGACTCCACTTGTCCATCAAGATTCAAACAGCAGATCTCCTCTGACACCTCCCTGACGTCCCCACCCCAAGGAGGCACGGCTCCCCTCTCCCCGCTCCCTGTACCAGAACGCGGACCCCTCTCTGGGAGGACCGTTCACCCGGCTCTCCCCTCCGCCACCACTCAGGGCTGCCGGTGCCTTGCGGTCTAGTGCCGGTGGTATCCAGAACTGCGCGGTGCAGCAATACAGCAGGCACCAGCCTCGTGCGCCTGTTTCCATCTTACATAGTTAGAATTAGAATAAAGATTTCTCGGTCACGGAAACCACGCTTGAAGAAATCTGCAACATGCACCAGTGGCTACCATATCGGACAAGGCAGGTACAGAACACTTCTAAGTTTCAGCAAACCGGGGGCGGGGCCGGGGAGGGGAGCGCGGTCCCAGCGTGCTGGGGGCGGCCCCTGAAGCCAGGGGCTCCTGGACGGCTGTGTGAGTCAGCACCCCGCAGTCGGCGCCCAGCCCCGCCTCCGTCCGCAGCTTTGGAGCCATGGTGTACTCACCACGCACGGGCATCCTTCTCAACAACGAGCTTCTGGACCTGTGCTGGCGGCACTCACAGGGCTCTAGAGCCACCCCCTCGCCCCCCCCCAAAAAAAAAGTTTCAGCAAACCATGCTGTTCTAGAAATACTGTGTCTGGTGCACAGGAAAGATGTGCTGACATCAGGAATAAAACAAAAGTGAAGGTCGCTCAGTTGTGTCCAACTCTTTGCGACCCCATGGACTATACACTCCGTGGAATTCTCCAGGCCAGAATACTGGGGTGGATAGCCTTTCCCTTCTCCAGGGGGTCTTCCCAACCCAGGGATTGATCCCAGGTCTCCCACATTGCAAATGGATTCTTTACCAGCTCAGCCACAAAGGAGTATGCCAAAACTTCAATGGGCAAGATCTAAGCTAATTCAAAAACAAACCATTAGCATTCTAACATCCACGCTTGCCTAAAAGGTACCCACCTTACCTGCCTCCTGAGAAATCTGTACACAGGTCAAGAAGCAACAGTTAGAACTGGACATGGAACAACAGACTGGTTCCAAATCGGGAAAGCGGTATGCCAAGGCTGTATATTGTCACCCCACTTATTTAACTTATATGCAGAGTACATCACACAAAATGCTGGGCTGGATAAAGCACAAGCTGGAATCAAGACTGCCAAGACAAATATCAATAACCTCAGATATGCAGATGACACCACCCTTATGGCAGAAAGTGAAGAGGAACTAAAGAGCCTCTTGATGAAAGTGAAAGAGGAGAGTGAAAAAGTTGGCTTAAAGCTCAACATTCAGAAAATGAAGATCATGGCATCTGGTCCCACCACTTCATGGCAAATAGATGGGAAACAATGGAAACAGTAACAGACTTTATTTTCTTGGGCTCCAAAATCATTGCAGATGGTGACTGCAGCCATGAAATTAAAAGATACTTACTCCTTTTAAGAAAAGCTGTCATCAACCTAGACAGCATATTAAAAAGCAGTGACATTACTTTGCTGACAAAGGTCCGTGGCTCCTGCCACTAACGAGCAAATACACTCAGGAGTTACGGAAATGCTATTCCTCTGCGGGCTTGACTTTTTCTCACTCCAGAATGCATATTATGGTCACCAAGGCTCCTTTCATACTTCATGGTTTCCTGACACTAGACAGAAATCAATAGGATTCCCAAGGCCTCCCCTGCTGTTTTGACCACACCAGGCAGATCAGCAAAGAGAATTTTCAGGGCCACATGCATATCAGGTTAATTGTTTCCTATCTCTGTTCTCCCTGCATTCAACTTCATCAATTAAATCTATCTTGAAAAGCACTTCAGTGAACGGTCCCTAATTGAACAGGAGCCTCTGCCATTCTCTGCACTGCCCTCAGACTTACTGCTACTTGGGGACGTAGCATCATGAAGACTAGGGTACCAGTTCTCTGAGTGCCTTATACTGCCCTGTTCCTGCCTCTCATCACCTGACTTGGCTGCATCAGCCCTACGGCCTATCTCTCTGAGACCTCATGTTCCCTGAGAGCACCCTGGTCCCACAGATCGCTTTCTGACCTTGAGCATATCTACTACTCTGAGTGAGGGCAAAGGGACATGGAGACTGAGCAAATGACCTTTTCACTTCAGTCTCTGATGACTGGCACTGATGGCTCCTTGAGCTCATGGATCTCATGAAGACTGTTCCACTGAATACAAATAATAACCACCTCCGTCAGAGAGGTCCCAGGAAACAAACTCAAACAGCAGTCCTGTTCCTAAAGCATTGGTGGTGGGCGTTCCTCACAACAGTGGGCATTCGTCACAGCAGCACCAAAGGTGGGACAGCAGCGTAACAGCCCAGGCAAATGAGATTTCTTGGGCAGATTATCACAAGGCTTATAATACCTGTGTCTTTTTCTTTGCTGTCCTGGAAAGCCAAATCACATAACCAGTGTGGGTGGTGGATCTGGAGTAGAAGAGTTGGTCACATGAGTCCCAAAGAGTTGGACACGACTGAGCTATTGAACTTCCACCATATGGAGTGGAAATTAGTACAAAAGTATAT
The DNA here is from genome assembly GCF_055505025.1 of Bos grunniens. Lineage (NCBI taxonomy): Eukaryota > Metazoa > Chordata > Mammalia > Artiodactyla > Bovidae > Bos > Bos grunniens. Next base: position 3,826,798 of record NC_141168.1, read on the forward strand.
ATTTCTTTGCCTTTTTCCATTTCCCCCACTAAATATGCCAGCAAATCTGGAAAACTCAGCAGTGGCCACAGGACTGGAAAAGGTCAGTTTTCATTCCAATCCCAAAGAAAGGCAATGCCAAAGAATGCTCAAACTATCACACAATTGCACTCATCTCACACACTAGTAAAGTAATGCTCAAAATTCTCCAAGTCAGGCTTCAACAGTATGTGAACAATGAAGTTCCAGATGTTCAAGCTGGTTTTAGAAAAGGCAGAGGAACCAGAGATCAAATTGCCAACATCCACTGGATCATGGAAAAAGTAACAGCATTTCATAAAAGCATCTATTTCTGCTTTATCGACTATGCTAAAGCCTTTGACTGTGTGAATCACAATACACTGTGGAATATTCTTAAAGAGATGGGAATATCAGACCAACTGACCTGCCTCCTGAGAAATCTGTATGCAGGTCAAGAAGCAACAGTTAGAACTAGACATGGAACAACAGACTAGTTCCAAATTGGGAAAGGAGTACATCAAAGCTATATATTGTCAGCCTGCTTATTTAACTTATAGGCAGAGTACATCATGAGAAACGCTGGGCTGGAGGAAGCACAAGCTGGAATCAAGATTGCCAGGAGAAATATCGATAACCTCAGATACACAGATGATACCACCCTTATAGCAGAAGGCAAAAAGGAACTAAAGAGCCTCTTGATGAAAATGAAAGAGGAGAGTGAAAAAGTTGGCTTAAAGCTCAACATTCAAAAGACAAAGATCATGGCATCTGGTCCCATCACTTCATGGCAAATATATGGGGAAATAATGGAAATAGTGACAAACTTTATTTTGGGGGGCTCCAGAATCACTGCAGATGGTAATTGCAGCCATGAAATTAAAAGACGCTTGCTCCTTGGAAGAAAAGCTATAACCAACCTAGAAAGCATATTAAAAAGCAGAGACATTACTTTGCCAACAAAGATCCATCTAGTCAAAGCTATGGTTCGTCCAGTAGTCATGTATGGATGTGAGAGTTGGTCTATAAAGAAAGCTGAGCACAGAAGAATTGATGCTTTTGAACTGTAGTGTTGGAGAAGATTCTTGAGACTCCCTTGGACTGCAAGGAGATCCAACCAGTCCATCCTAAAGGAGATCAGTTCTGGGTGTTCATTGGAAGGACTGATGCTGAAGCTGAAACTCCAATACTTTGGCTACCTGACAAGAAGAACTGACTCATCTGAAAAGACCCTGATACCGGGAAAGATTGAAGGTGGGAGGAGAAGGGGACGACAGAGGATGAGATGGTTGGATGTCATCACCAACATGATGGACATGAGTTTGAGTAAACTCCGGGAGTTGGTGATGGACAGGGAGGCCTGGTGTGCTGCAGTCCATGAGGTCACAAAGAGTTGGACATGACTGAGCTACTGAACTTCCACCATATGGAGTGGAAATTAGTACAGGCAATGAAGTTTCTAAGTTCTGAATTCCAGTCCCAACTTAGATAATTTTGCAACACCCTAAGGAAAGTTTTGTTATTTTTTTATCTTCACTTTTCTTCTAAGAAATATAGTCAATACCAGTACTCATATAAAAATAGAAGCTGACATAAATATCAGATGGTGGTAGAGCAAAGTGTGTGTGTGTGTGTGTGTGTGTGTGTGCCCTCATGTCTGACTCTTTGCGACCTCATGGACTGCAGTACGCCAGGATTCCCTCTCTGTCCATGGAATTTCCCAGGCAAGTATACTGGAGAGGGTTACCATTTTCTACTCCAGGGGATCTTCCTGATCCAGAGATCAAACCTCATCTCTTGCATCTCCTGCATTGGCAGGCAGATTCTTTAGCAGTAAAGGGAGACTTCAAAAATCAATTTCACCAAAGTCTTCATTTCCAATCTGTTGCTATTTTCAAATACGAAATATTTGATGAGGAAATATGTATTCCTCATCAATACATATGTTGCCCATGTAACACTGCCCAAAGGACACCACTGGGGATAAAAGGGAATACCTTTAAAACTCAAGCCAGAACACTGGCATAAACCAGGAGTGTCCTAAGCACACTGGGAGACATGGTCACCTTACGTACAAAGCACTTTTTTAAACCCATAAATGGTTTTTTACCCTCATAATGCTAATAACTACTGATTCTTCTATTTTCTCATCATCCCAATGTTCTGCCTTTAATTCTCTCAACATTGCCCAGAGGCCAAATTATTTTTTTCCAAAAGCAACTATCTTCATACAGACTCCAGTGATGACAGGTGGTAACCAGACCTCAAGCAAAATATTAAGACTGAAACAGAGACCTGGATCCAGGAAGTTATTATTTCTCTAAAAACACTGTGAACTCCTTGAGAGCAGGAACTCTGGCACACGTGCTCCACATGCCCTTCCAGGACTCGCTGGAGAATGTCTGCAGACCAAGGACCAGTCACCTCCCTTCCTTCACACCTTCTTCATGGGAGATCAGATTATTTTATTCACCGTCTGTCCCAGGAAAACATATACATCAGTGCTAAACCACTAGCTCTCCAGAGAAAAACAAGATAGGAAAACAAAGTGATATTATTTCTATGCAGCAACTACACAAATTATATGGTGCTGATTATAGCAAATGCTGTAGAGTATTTCTACACTTAGAGGCTAAAATTAACCATAGGCTATAAGGCCAGAATTATGCATTCTTCATCAACAAGTCACACTGTGCACGCATGAGCCACTCTAGATCTGGACAAAGTCTGCTAGCATGACAAGAGATGCCACCTGTATCCACGGGTATCAGGTGGAGTTTTGAGGCTTTTACATTCTGTTTCTAGGGTCAGAGGTTCAGTGTTTATCACAATTATATGTGCATTCTTGTTTCATCAAAATACAGATTATGAGCCCTGACAACTTTCCTCCAGGGATAAAAGAGTTGGACGCGCCTGCATGAGCACACACACACACACACACACACACACAGTCTCCCATGTATCGTGTGTTGTCGCGGTGTAGTCACCAAGTTGTGTCCGGCTCTTTTGCAACCCCATGAACTGTAGCCCACCTGGCTCCTCCGTCCATGGGATTTCCCAGGCAAGAATACTGGAGTGGGTTGCCATTTCGTTCTCCAAGGGGTCTTCCCAAACCAGGGATGGAACCTGCGTCTCCTGCATCTTCTACATTGGTAGGCAGATGCTTTACCAGTAAGCCACCTGGAAAGCCCCCTCCCATGAATTACAAACCACCAGATACGACCACATCATGTTTCTGAACAGGGACCAGAGCCACACAAGGGTTACCTCACTGTGAACAGAACCCAAGTCTCGGATGCCCAGATTATCGCTGGTCCAGAGATGATATTTTGATGAGCTGAACTGGACACAAATCAGTTCCTTTCATTCCCTACAGCCCTTTCATGATAGATTTCTACAGAGTTAATTGATCAATTTTTGCCAAACCTCAAGGATATGAGACAGCGAGGTTTTATTTTTTCCTTGGAACATGGAGGTAAGGTCATCCATATTTGAGAGAGATTTCACCAATAAAGCATAGATTTAGCAGCCTGTATGCATGAAAAACAACTTGAAATCCACTTTTTTCAATAAAAATGTCAGACCTAAGTTTCAATTAAAATGATGCATGCAAGTAATTTGGCAGTTCCTGACAATAAAACCTCCAAACAGGTAAGATATTCAGGTAACAGAGGCACAATTTATATTTGTTATTTGAATCCATTAAAAATGTGCCCTTGGCCTAAACATTTAGAGGTGTGTGTATGACAGAAAATATAAGTGTTTTTCTTCTGATTATTAATAATATTTATTGAATTCCGCCAATCTCTCTACAGTTCTAAATACATCATGAAAACACCATCCAAATCTTTAATTTATAATGAAAATAAAGCAAACAGGACCACCTGAGTCTCCTTCTGAATCATTAGAGCAGATATCTAATTAAGAAATATTGCTCTGTTTCTTTGAGAATGGAGTTCCCATCACAGAAGAGAGACTCCAGCTGAACTCACGTCGATGTTAAAAGTCATTCTGAGGGCAACGAGCAGGGATCAGCTGCAACGGAGAATCAGGAGAACCCAGTGTGCATCTGAAATGGAGCTGGAAAGCAGTCCTAGACACTTAGGTGGGGCTGTGGAGGCTCAAGGCAATCCAAGTCAGGCATGAATTTTTTTTTGGTTGTCATCGGGAAGAAGTCGGAAAAGGCTATTTGCTGGACAGACTGTCAGTCCCTCCTAAGTGGGCGGGACACAGAACCAGGGGACCAGTGTGAGCCCGCCTCCACGAGCACCAGCCACGTAGCCTCAGGCACGTTTTCACTGTTTCCATCTCCTCGTGTGGCGAATGGGGACGGTAGATCCCATCCCGAGAGCTTGGGAGGACCAACCCAACAGCTGCCCTTGAGTGGGGAGAAGCCTGTCAAGATCCCGTGATGTCACTTAGCAGCACAGTGTCTACATCTGTTAACACTCAGAATACTCATAAAAGATCCTGGTACCATCACCACCTGGGGGAACAAAGTGCTCTTGGACCAGAAAAGATTCACAAAGCTGATGTGAAGGAGGGGGGCCTGGGCAGCGATCACGACGCCGGGGTGACTAAGACGGGAAGAAGGGGACAAACAAACTCTCCTGTCAGAGCCTGGAAGCGAAGACTGCACTCCAGGATAGCTGTGGTGGGGAAAAGACAAAGTCAAGCTTACTTCTGACCGGGACCAGCAAAAAAGCACAGGAGGGGCTTCCCTGGCCGTCCAATGGTTAAGAACCCACCTGCCAATGCAGGGGACACGGGTTCAACCCAGGAGGATTCCGCATGCAGCAGGGCAACTAAGCCCACAGGCCAGAATGACCGAAGCCACCCCCCTAGAGCCGCGTTCCAAACACAAGAAGAGCCCACGACGCAGCAGAGGCCCAGCACAGCCACAGACAAAGAAGTAAACAGCATAAAAGTAAGTTTTAAAAAACAAAAGGGAAACAACAAATGGAAATACAGCCAGTATTGAGCCGAATGGGCAAAAGTGAGAGAGCAATTCATTAGCAAACACAGATGGTGACGGCAGCCGTGAAACTAAGAGACGCTTACTCCTGGGAAGGAAAGTGATGACCAACCTAGATAGCGTGTTGAAAAGCAGAGACATGACTTTGCCAACAAAGGTTCGTCTAGTCAAGGCCATGGTTTTTCCTGTGGTCATGTATGGATGTGAGAGTTGGACTGTGAAGAAGGCTGAGCGCTGAAGAATTGATGCTTTTGAACTGTGGTGTTGGAGAAGACTCTTGAGAGTCCCTTGGACTGCAAGGAGATCCAACCAGTCCATTCTGAAGGAGATCAGCCCTGGGATTTCTTTGGAAGGAATGATGCTAAAGCTGAAACTCCAGTCCTTTGGCCTCCTCATGCGAAGAGTTGGCTCATTGGAAAAGACTCTGATGCTGGGAGGGATTGGGGGCAGGAGGAGAAGGGGACGACAGAGGATGAGATGGCTGGATGGCATCACCAACTCGATGGACATGAGTCTGAGTGAACTCTGGGAGTTGGTGATGGACAGGGAGGCCTGGCGTGCTGCAATTCATGGGGTCACAAAAAGTTGGACACGACTGAGCGACTGATCTGATCTGATCTGACAGCTCATTTACAATGTTACATTATTTTCAGGTGTATAACAGTCATTCAAAAATTTTAGGTTATACTCCATTTAAAGTTATTATAAAGTATTGACTGTATTACCCATTCTGTCCAATGTATCCTCACAGCTTATTTGTTTTACACACAGTAGTTTTTAGCCTGAATTCTCTACCCCAGCTAGCCCCTCCCCACCTTTCTTTCTCCCCACTGGTAACTACTAGTCTGTTCTCTGTATCTGTGAGTCTGTTTCTGCTTTGCTATATTGATTCAAATGTTTTATTTTTATTTTTTTAGATTTGCCATATTACTGGTAACATCTGGTATCTGTCTTTGTCTGTCTGATATTTCACAAGGCATAACAGCCACCAGGTTCATTCGTGTTCTTGCAAATGGTAAAATATCATTCTTTTTATGGCTGACTAGTATTCCATGAAAATAGAATATTTTCTCACACTATATACAAAAAGTAACTCAAAATGGATTAAAGACCTAAATGTAAGACCAAAAACCGTAAAACTCTTAGGAAAAAAAACATAGGCAGAACACTCTTTGATATAAATGGCAGCAATAATTTTTTCCTAAGGCTAAGGAAAGAAAAGCAAAGACAAACAATTGTAACCTAATTAAACTTGAAAGCTTCTGCACAGCAAAGGAAACCATAAACAAAATGGAAAGATAACCTACAGAATGGGAGAAAATGTTTGCAAACGATATGACTGTGACAGGGGTTAATATTCAAAATACACAAACAGCTCATACAAGTCAGTATCAAAAAACAAACAGCCCTATTGAAAATGGGCAGAAAACCTGAACTGACATTTTTTCCAGAGAAGACATACAGACGGTCAACAGACGCATGAAAAGATGCTCAACGCTGCTAGTCATCAGAGAAAGGCAACTCCAAACCAAAATGAGTTACCACTTCACACTGCCACTATCACCAAAAAACCCACAAATAACAACGCCGGAGAGGGTGTGGAGAAGAGAGAACCCTCAGACACTGTCAGCAGGAACGCAAATGGACACAGCCACTCTGGAAAACTGGAGAGCGGCTCTCCAGAAACTAAAAACAGAACCACGGTATGATCCAGCAATTCTCCTCTTAGGCATAAATCTGAAGAAGACAGAAACACTAATTTGAAAAGCCACTTGCACCCCTACGTTCATGGCTGTGCTATTTACAATAGCCAAGAAATGGGGCGCAACCTAAGTGTCCATCAACAGACGAATGTATAAAGAAGATGTGAAACATACACACGGTGGAATATCACTCAGCCATATAGAAGAACGGAATAATGCCATTTGCAGCAACATGGATGCGTACACAGAGATAGATACACACACAGCAGCAAACGTAATTTTCATAAAGTATCTAAACATAGTTAAACCAGACAAGGACTGAGATGTTTAGGCTGTGAATAGTTTCCCAAGTCACCTGGGGAAGTGGAAGGTAGCTGTGACTGGGAAATCAGCAGGAGTTATTAGAGTAAGCCCAACTTAATTAATTTCTAGGCCATCTCCAAACAGGAAAGAACACATCCCTTTTTCTCATGGAACCCTGCCTGCTTAACCCCGCATTCAAGACTCTGTCCTGAATGAAGAAATGGCACGTGGTACTTAGCTGTCCCTCCTGTCCCCATCCTCCTCTTAACTGTAAACGGAAAATATGAGGACGTGTGTATATGCGATGCGCACTTGTTATCCTAGGGTTTTTGTGAACTTTTCACCTGTGGTTAATTATCTCACTTGTACTTCTCCGTAGCCTTCACGGATGGCAAACTCATCAAACTTTTGCTACAACGAACTCAAGTTGGTTTAATCTATTTCAAACCTTAACCAGCTCAAACCCAAATACTACTCATTCATAGGTGGCAGCTAAAAAAGGAAATTCTAGAACGATTATGGAAACACTACCAAAACTGAAGACAGCAGGCCTCACACGCTGATGTGGTTAGGTCCATGGAAACCGAGGTGGAGGTGAGCGCTGAGACCTGTAAAAATGGCAGGCTCAGACACGCGGGGGAGAGTGCATGGTTACTCTTGGAGCGTTCCTGTCAAGAAAGATGATTCCATCCACTTACACGAGACGTGGCAAATGGGTCAGTAAAATTTCACGGTTGGGGGACCAAAGGCAGCGAGTGCCAGAGACAAGTCAATTGCTGATGAAAATGGATGTGGACCTTCTGTTGTAGAGCTTAACAAAACCATCCTTCACCAAGATCAGCGCTTGTCCCAGACACGGGCCAAATGCCAAATGCCAGCTGGATCCCACACACGTGCAGTCGGCCCACCAAACCCTGTCCTCGTGGAGCCCTCATATCTACAGGTTTTGTGCAGAAGCGCTTCCTTCTTTCTTTCCTTTCAAAGACAAACTCTAGAGATTTTGCTCGAGGCTAACACTGCCAGTTGAAAGAACTCTACATAAACTCCAAGAGGTCTTTAATGTTCGAGCCATCTTGGAAAAGTGGAGTCTTGGAAAGGAAGCAATATCCTTCGAGTTTACTGTCATGCTTATAATAACCCTCCACGCTTAAACTACTTTATACCCTTCTTCAGGAAGTGTATGGAATGGCGTTTTATTCAGCTTTGAATTTTCTTCATTATTCCATTTATTTTCCCTAAACAGGGCCAACATGCCCATTCTTTTCTGCAAGCAGGCTGGCTTCCACAAAGAACTACGAACCAAAAGGTACGATCACAGTAATACCATCGCAGTTTGTACGGTGTGAACTCTTACACACATTATCTGGTTTGATTTTTGCACGGCATTTGACAGCAGGTTAATAACTTCACAGAAATGTGACATAAATACATGCATCTGAAGTAAGCATATTTAGCTAATGTGAGTGTGTTGTATGTTTCAAACATCTTCTCCGTAGCCTTCACTAATGGCAAACTCATCAAACTTTTGCTGTAAGAAATTCAAGTTCGCCTTATCTATTTCAAACCTTAACCAGCTCAGATCCAAATATTACTCATTTATAGGTAGCAGCTAAAAACGAAATTTTATAACTGTTATGGAAATACTGCAAAGGCCATAATGTTTATTGCCTAAGAAGATCACTCTCAGTATTTGATACTGAATATTTCATAAGTTACCCAATAAATGCTGCTGTCTTCCTGAGCACACCAGGAATTCGGAAGTCTGTTAGAGTCTAAAGTCTTCTGTTCTACCCTATATACTATGGTTTCCTGAATCTACTTGAATTTTCCTGCCACAAAACGGAAGATGAAGGTTAGGATTCACGTTGTCTGCAATCTTCCATGTTGCCCAACGCAGCTGAGGAATGAATGAATGAGCATGACACAGAATGTCGCACGTACGACATGTTAGAACAAGTGAAGACTGTCTTCCTTCTGTTGCTGACCTTTCTGCTTCTACAGTTTATCGTTACCGTGCCAGAGACGCTGAGGCCGTGGATTAGAAATGCAAAATATTATCCGATTGTGCTGCTTCTGCCCAAAGAAGAAGAAGCGCTGAGGGGAAAACCAACCGTTGTGCTCTCTGCATCTGCAATGCTTTTCGCTCCGTAGACACAGCATCGTAGGCACAGCGTCATAACATCCTAGCATCTGGAGTCTACTTCAACCAAGTAGAAGGGAACGATGGACGGACAACAGGACAAACGTACATGCAGATACTCCCAGCTCCCACATCAGGGGCCGCAACTGCCAACAGAGAGGAGAGAACGTCTCTCTGGAATGATCGACGGCACTCAAGCCATCCTTTTTTTTTCTCTAACGTATATGCCTTTCCTGTGGCTGGAAACAATCGATGCTGGATTGTTACTTAACCAGTCCAAGACGAAGCAAAATAATATCTCCTGATGAACAGAGAGACAGACACATGTCTCCATCCCCAGGCGCAGGTATTACTTCTCTGCCAGTGGTTTCTGCTTTTGCTGCAATGGGCTTCAGCTGGGGCCACCTCGACCTACTCAACAAAACCCAACCAAGCGATTTTTCTTTCCAGCAAGTTTTATCAGCGCACAGGGGCCATCAGTGAGGAGACCCCTAGCTTTTTGGTCCAGGAGTCAGAGCTGTGCATGCTGGCAGGGGTGTAAAAAGCACAGGAGAGCGTGTGGTTGACATGATATGTATGTAACTGATTCAGGGCTTAATAATTCCCCCCAAATCTCTCTCATTATCCTTAAATTCACTACTCCTCTTTACAGGATCATATAAGAAGACAACGGACATTTCCAAATGTGGAAAGGGTATGCAAAAGAAGGGTAAATATTGAGTCCTGCATCATTAAAAATCCCCTCACACATTTCTAAATAAAATGATGTAACACACCACCTCTGTGAATATTTTCAAATCCAACAAATAGGCCAAAACTGAGGATCCTCCAGCAAAAGCAAAGTCGTAAAATTTTTCTCTGTGTGCTCACGAAATTCCAGACGTCGGATCCGCTCAGAAGCTCCTACAGAATTAAAAGGTATTCTAAGTGTCTTTCACAAAATTAAGATCTGAGTGAAAAAAACACACATAATTTAGTGTTTCCTTTTGTATTCATTTGAGGAGAACGTTTTCTGCAAGCCTCACAAAAGGCACCAGCCAGCGTTCTGGTGACAGGGATCTTCATATTCTTCAGCGTTTTGCTTGAATTCAATTACTGTCTTGTTACTTTAACTACAGTTTCCTCATTCAAGCAATGACAACACAATTACATAAATCTAAAATTTTCAACAGGGATATTACAGCATAGACAAAAACTAATAGAAAATTCTAATCATACATCTGTGCATTACAAAGACCATAATTCTTCAGGAAACCAAGCTCGGTAATCTTGTAAGAACTTAGTAACTTTAAAATACAGAGTCTAGTTTGCACGCAAAGCTGCACACCGGAGCTGCTAACATCTCCACGTTCATGGCAATATCACTACTGAACTAAGCTGGATAAGCAACTAAGCCGCAAATACATTTCTGATAAGCAATAAACTACAACTAAGCTTCAAGTACCCTAATATAAGCATCCAAGCCACGAGCCTAAGTGAATTTAATTGAGTCAAAGACTGCAGACTAATTGCGTCAAGTGCAGTGTATTATCTCTGCAACTTTGAGCACAGCAGCAGTTAAGGGAAAGTAAATGACCTCATTCAATGCAACAAACATGCATTCATTTGGTGACTTTGTACTACAGCCAGACTGCTGGGGCCTTTTGCAGACAGGAAACACTTTGACCCAACTCACATCAGGTCATTATGTTTGTACTCCTTGATGAAAGTCACAGGGACCCTGGCCTCCCTCCCAAGGCCTACCTGACCATTAGCTCTTTCATTCACAAGGTATTATAACCACTGCATTGAAAACATTTATAGCTGTCATCTACTGAGCCCAGTGTAGGAACTGAGGTCATCCAGAGTCCAGCACTGCTGAGCTGGTAAGTGACAGGGCTGGAATGTACACTCCAGCCTGTTGGAACCCAAAGCTGCTACTTCTTCTCCTGCACAACCCCCTACCTCACAGCACTTGGCTCTGTAAACCAAAGCTTCACTGTTCGGGGCTTCCCAGGTGGCTCAGTGTTAAAGAATCCATGTGCCGATGTAGGAGATGTGGGTTCGATTCCTGGGTGGGGAAGATCCCCTGGAGAAGGAAATGGCAACCCACTCCAGTATTCTTGCCTGGAGAATCCCATGGACAGAGAAGCCTGGAGGGCTACAGTCCACAGGGTCACAGGGTCAGACACGACTGAGCGCACAACACTCGCTCACTCACTGTTTCATTTCTTTCTTCTTAAGAAAGCACAGTACGCTGTTACCCACCCTGGGAATCATGCGTGCACCCATGCTGCCTTGCGACAAAGCCTAAGAAAGTTCGCCATCCCACGTAGCAGAGGGCAAGCAGGATGAATGCTCCAGACCAACTCATCCTTGCCATCTTGATCCACTTGCTTCCTGTTTCTCTGAAAGCACTCCTCCCACTTGAGTCTCAGAGAACCAGCTCAAACTGGTCCTCCAAGTCAACTCTCTCTACACATAGGGGAACGTGGTGCAATCTGGATCTTACCATCTTTTCGTTTCAGGGTGTCACTTTCGGGGAGAAGAAAGACCTGGTGCTTTTGCTTCAGCAACAACAGAAAAGGGAACACACACTGTCCATTTGCCTACCTTTTCCCATCAACTGGCTTTCTTGTTTGAGTTGGGAAATGAGAGAATGTTCACTTACACTACAGATGTGAGTCAGGGCAACACTGGATGGCCATGCCTGGGCTGTAGCTGGGCAAAGAGTTGATGCTTTCGTGGTGGGGAAAGGCTTCAGGCGAGTCAGGCGGGGGTGGGATTTGGGGAAAGGAAAAGTGGCAGTGACACGTCAAGCATCAGAGACAGCAAGGTAAGCCCAGGGTTCGGGGGGCTGGATTTTATTTTCCTCCAAAAATTGAATCCATTTGCTGAATGAATCAAACCACAGACCCCCGAGCTGTGTGAGACACTCACTGGAGGGATTTTAGAGAGGACGACGTGCTTCACCCCGTCACTGACTTCTTTGCACATAGACTCATGGGCAGGCACGGTGCACGCTGCTGGAGATACAGAAGGAACAGGGCCTGTCTGTGTCTATCACAGGCTCACAGCTGTGTGTCAGGGAAGGGAAAACACGTTCCACATTAAAGAGCTTTAAGTAGAAGTCATTTGTCACACATGCCCCTACTGGAGGCCGATGGGCATCCTGTTGTCCTGGTGATGAGAAGATGACCAGCAAGTCAGCTGTGACTCACAGAGCACGTGCTGACCCTCAGCTAAAGCTGCCATCCAGGGATCCATAGACCCCTAAATCCACAGATCCCTAGTTTTGCCTTGCAGAGTAACCCAGGAAATCAAAAGATCAAAATCCTACACTTCTACTACAATTTATAGTAGTAGATCTTCCCAACCCAGGGATGGAACCCAGGTCTCCTGCATTGCAGGCAGATTCTTTACCAGCTGAGCCACAAGGGAAGCCCAAGTATACTGCATTGGGTAGTCTTTCCTTTCTCCAGGGGATCTACCCAACCCTGGGATCAAACCTAGGTCTCCCACATTGCAGGCAGATTCTTTACCAGCTGAGCCACAAGGGAAGCCCAAGTATACTGCAGTGGGTAGCCTTTCCCTTCTCCAGCGGATCTTCCCAATCCAGGAATCGAACTGGGGTCTCTTGCATTGCAGGCAGATTCTTTACCAGCTGAGCTAATCTAGGGAAGCCCTAGAGGCGATGTAAATTACCCAAGTCACACAGCTGACAAATTCAGGACACAAACCACACAAAGGGAACAGAGAGACCCTCGGCTCGGAGTCCACGGACAGACGAGAGCGCTTCTGTGAGCCTCACCCGATCAGGAGGTGATGAGACTTTTTCTTTTTGTTGTTTACTTTTACAGTTTAAAAGTTTTTTTTTTTAAATTATGAAAGTATGATAACACATTCACAGGAGACTTGAAAAATACAGAATAAAGTTACATATAGCTCCGCTATATATTACAATTATGTTTTTAGGTAGATTAAGATTTTTAGTTGGCATTTCAATACCAAACTCTCCAAAATTAATAGAATGAACAGATAGAAAAGTAGAAGGATATAGTAGATCTGAAAAGCACTATGAACCAGTTCAGCATAACTGAGATTTATAACGATTTTTCACGCTACGTGAGGATACAAATTCTATTCACGTTCCCATAGACTGCAAACCAGGAGACACGGGAACATATCCAGGGACATAAAACAAAGGTGAACATTTTCATGATAGGGACGCTTTTCTGGTTGGCAGATCCACAGCTTTTATCAGGCCCTCAAAGGCGATCTATAATCCCAGGGTAGTGATCAACAGACCAGTTCAGTTTAAGCTTATGAACGGGTAACATTTCCAGTGTTTCGACGTCGGCCTTCCTGCCGGGCCAATTACCCAGTATGTCCAGGTGTTTGTCTGGGAATCCTGTGTCTCTTGACTCTGATCTTCCTACACCTGTCGTATAACTACTACCTTTGAAGCTATTCAAGTGTAGGAGGAAATTGAAAATTACCCACTGCCTACTTCCAAAGCAGGCAGAATTTATTAATTGTTGCTTATTTTTGAAATTTGGGGAGAAAAACATTTGTTATATCCTCATTTTTTCCCCCTTGTTTCAAAAGCAATTCATTAAGTAACTAATTAAATAGAAGTTGCTCTGAAAACCCTAATGCCTCCACGGATGGTGCTGTAAAAAGAAACATCTCTGTCTCTCCACAGACAGGAAGACAAGGAACTGCAGGAAACCCTGGCTGCCCTCAGCACATACCCTTTCTCAGCTGGTCTGCACACAAGGGTTTTTATTGCATCTATAACACTAAATTCTCTTATTTCCGTTTCAGTTTCCAGTTCATATCAGTTTGGGGGTTAACCGTCTTAGTATATTATTTTTATCAGGTCTCACCCAGGAGTGCTTGGTTTGAAGCAAAAACTAAGAAACTGTCCTAAATCTGCCAAGTGCTGGCTGTGTGATTTTGGTAACTGACGTAACTTCTCCGAGCACGTAACTTTCCTCCTGCACAAAATCCTTCTACTGAATCAGGCATCTGGCCTGTTGCTCTGGGGCTCTGACGGCCTTTCCTGGGGTCACAAGGGCAGTGCTCTTGTCTCTTTTACATGTTGGATTTGTCTTTTCTTTACAGAATAGGTTTCTGTTACTAAAACAGGGGTCCAAAAATCACACTGGGCAGGATGGTCTATAAAATGCCTAAAAATCAAAATTCTATGATTTCCTAGAACACCACCTCTTGTAATGGACACAAACCCTCACCAAATGCTGAAAATCAGAAGAGCCACTCAAATATCATCGTTAATGCCAACATGCACAGTAAGGGCTCATTCAACGGCAGATTGAAATCTTCATTCTAAGAATAGTGTTCTGTGCTTTAAAAATGTTTTCCTCATAGCAATGGTGTGACTGGCATTATCTCCAAATGTGGAATTGAACCAGATTTGCCCAAGATCGCTCAGCTACAAGGGGGAAGGGCTGGGATGTGAAGTCAGAAGCATCCATGTGTTCTCCCAACTGCCAGCAAAGAGGGCTATTGGCAATGACTATTCACACTGTCAAAGTGAAGCAGCCACCGCCGGGCCCCCATCGGAGCTTTAAGGTATGAGCTTTGAAGTATTAAGGCTTTATGATTTGTAATGGCCGAAGAATCGATGCTTTTGAACTGTGGTGTTGGAGAAGACTTTTGAGAGTCCTTTGGACTGCAAGGAGATCCAACCAGTTCATCCTAAAGGAAATCAACCCTGAAAATTCACTGAAAGGACTGATGCTGAAGCTGAAACTCTGATCCTTTGGCCACCTGATGCAAAGAACTGACTCATTTGAAAAGACCCTGATGCTGGGAAAGATTGAAGGTGGGAGGAGAAGCGGGTGACAGAGGATGAGATGGTTGGGTGGCATCACCGACTCGATGGACGTGAGTTGATGGACAAGGTCCGGGAGTTGGCAATGGACAGGGAAGCCTGGCGTGCTGCAGTCCGTGGGGTCACAAAGAGTCGGACACGACTGAGTGACTGAACTGAACTGAACTGATTTGTAATGGCACGACAGCTTTTACCTATCAAAACTCTCTCACTGGTAATTGCATCCTCTGACTGTGTACCATATGACTTGGTACTGGGAGAGTGGAGGGTTTATTTGTTTTTTCAAAATCAGAGCCGGAAATTCTAATCATCCCAAGTCTTAAATGTTTTACAGATTATTTCAAGAAACAGGGCGGGCGTATATCTATATCCCTATCTATCACTCGTGTGCATGTATATATCATACGGCCTTAAAGCACCCTGTTGCTTGTGAACTTGAGTTTTATTTGGGATATCACACACTCCTTTTCAGTTCTCTGAAAACTAGAATCCTACAGAGCCCTTTCCAGTTCCTCAAAGTCACACCCAGATGACGTAACTCCCTCACAAACTAATTTTATGTCCAAGTCACTCTTCCAAGTTTCATATATTCCCCTCAAATCCTGTTCTTTTATGCAGGATTCTGTCATGTGAAGTTCAGTTTTCTTCTTTCTTTGAGAATATGACTAACCCTCTGCTGCTTCCCATCCTTTCCAGGCCATCACAGCACTGTAACTCAAGTGGGCGCCGAAGAATTGATGCTTTTGAACCATGGTGCAGGAAAAGACTCTTGAGAGTCCCTTGAACAGCAAGGAGATCAGACCAGTCAATCCTAAAGGAAATCAGTCCTGAATATTCATGGGAAGGACTGATGCTGAAGCTGAAGCTCCAATACTTTGGTCACCTGATGCAAAGAAGAGACTCATTGGAAAAGACCCTGATGCTGGGAAAGATTGAAGGCCGGAGGAGAAGTGGACGACAGAGGATGAGACAGCTGGATGGCATCACCGACTCAATGGACGTGAGTTTGATGGACAAGTGGGAGTTGGTGATGGACAGGAAAGCCTGGCCTGCTTCAGTCTATGGGGTCGCAAAGAGTCAGACACGACTTAGCGACTGAACAACAACATGTAAGCAGGTCCTGTTTCCCCAAATTGCCTCCAAGCCCCACAGAACACTGCACCTCCCCAGGTGGACCACTCCGCCCCACCCACCCCCTCCTCTGCCCCTTAGAATGCAGACTGCACAGCTGGGAGTTCCTCTCCTCTCCTGACCCCCAGCTGGTATGTCCAGCTCTCCTTTCCTCTACTCTGCCTCTTGACTCTGACTGTAGGGATGATCATACTAAATGACATAAGTCAGAAAGAGAAAGGCAAATACCCATGGTATCACTTATATGTGGAATCTAAAATGCAACATAAATGAACTTATCTATGAAACAGAGACTCACAGGCATAGAGGACGGACATGATGCCCAAGGTAGAGGACGGATTGGGAGGGTGGGATTAGCAGATGCAAACTGTATAAGCACAGTGGATAAACAGCAAGGTCCTACGGTATCACACAGGGAACTATGTCCAGTATCCTGTGATTAACCATGACAGAAAAGCATCCTTTTAAAAATGCATACCACTGAATCCCTTTGCTGTACAGCAGAGATTAACACAACATTGTAAAGCAACAATACTTTCATTAAAAAAATTAAAAACAAATAAAAACCTTCCTCCAATCCAACAGCTGTCTAATAAGTGGATGGGGTATTAGGCAGCTATTAAAATTTAAAAGATGTTTACCTGACTCTCCTATCCAGGGATCCAACTTAAGATACATAGTTAGTGTCATAATTTTAGAACTTCCAGTGGGAACACTGTAACAACCTCAAGCATTCTAACAAGAAGAATACAAATCTTGTGCTCAAAATAGAGAAGGAAAGTTCGTTCCTTCATTTTTACACCTACATCACCACCATTCAAGGACATCTCTATTGAATATTTCCAAGAGACAAAAATGGGCATGCATTTCAGATTTTGTGGTTTGATGACCACCTTTCTCTGGGCAAACCTACTACTTACGGGGTGGAATCTAGCCTTCCACGGACATGGACACCCACTATTGTCAAGAGGAATCACATGAGAGCATCAGAAGACAGACCTTGGAAAATGTTCTGAAAGAGCTCCCTGCCCACCTTGGTTTCCCATTTTAATCACCAGACCATGCTGGTGCTTTTTAGTCCAACATTCCCACCTCCATAGGGGCGTCAGACACAAATTTTTGAAAAGCCTGTGTTCCTAATTCATGGCTTAGCAGTTTGAGAAAATGTTTAGCAGTTTAAGAAAATGCTCAGCATCTTGTGCAGTTTCTGAGAAGAAAGCAGTTTTTCTCAAAATCTAGTAGGAGAAGCTAAAGCTGTCTAGACATTGATCAGATGCTAGGAAGGGAAGCTACACACCTCTAAAAATTGATCAGATACAATTCCCAGGTCGGGAAGATCCCCTGGAGAAGGAAGTGGCAACTCACTCCAGTATTCTCGCCTGGAGAATCCCATGGACGGAGGAGCGTGGCGGGCTACAGTCTAGGGGGTTGCAAGAGTCGGTCAGTACTTAGCGACTAAAGCACCAGCCCTAGTAAGGAAATATAATACACACTGCCATGGAAAACCCTATCATCGAGACTGTTCTATCACTGGCTCGTTTTGTAAAGTTGCTGGTGGAGGGCTGCATTCCAGATCCTACGGCATCCGAGCCACTGGTGCTAAAAGTAGCCGGCCACCACCATGGAAGCAGGCCCAGGACAGTGACTCCATGTCCGTGCTCATGGCCATTTTTCTCAAGAAGGGATTCACAGCAAATTTTGACTCCACTGCCATAAGCTCAACCTGGAACCGGAAGCTGAACCCAGCAACAGTGTCTGCTATTTGGTCCTTGACTGAGGCAGCACCTGCTCCAGTGAAAACACGGAATTCACAGCCCTGATAAGACACACATAATCCAGCAGTGGTTGAAGGGGCGCCAAGACAGGCCTCACAGTGACCTCTCCCTGCTTTTCCACGAACAACTGTGACTAACTGTGACCACATTTTGTCTCGTATCAACTCTGCCAGAACTTTGTACCAGAAATTTCAACCATTAATAATTCAATTTGGTCTGTTCACCAACAGTTATTGTTAAGTTTTTGTTTTATTTTTGTTTTATGTCAGTATATACTTGATTATGGCTTCCCAGGTGGCGCAAACAGTAAAGAATCCACCTGCCAACGCAGGAGACCTAAGAGATATGGGTTCAGTCCCTGAGCTGGGAAGATCTGGAGGAGGCCATGGCAAGCCACTCCAGTATCCTTGCCTGGAGAATCCCATGGACAGAGGAGCCTGACGGGCCACAGTCCATGGGGCTGCAAAGAGTCGGACACGCCTGAAGCGATGAAGCTCACACGCCTGATGAACAATGTTGTGTTAGTTTCAGGCATACAGCAAAGTGATTCGGTCACACACGCACACGCATCCATTCTTGTTCAGATTCTTCTCCCATGTAGGTTATTACAGAGTACTGAGCAGCGTTCTCTGTGCTACGCAGTAGGTCCTGGTTGATTATCTCTTTTAAATATACACACTGCTATTGCTAAAGTTATGGATGTTCCGAAGGACGGTGACACATTATACCAACTTTACATGTTTTTCAGTAACTGGATTTGTCTCAATCTCTTAGCAAAGCCAGGTGGAATATAGCACATAAAAAAAGAGTTTGATAAGAAGAATCAGCTATGAACAAATACCGGTCCTTTACAGGTACCGGGGGTGAGTAAAGGCCTATCCGGGACATGACATAAAGAGTTCCAGAGAGTAAAAGGCACACGGGGAAGAGCACGGAGAAGAAACTTCCTGGACTTAACCACGTTCCTTGGGCTATTTAAAAAAATCCTTTCCACCCTCCTCTCTTTCATTTCCCCACATTAAGGAACACAAGATGCCCAAGTCAGGAAGGAAATGTCAGTCTTGTGAAGAATTACAACAAATGGTATTTAGGCTGAAATTTCACCCAAACATGTGGTTATCTTCTTGTGGCTTTAAGGCCACAAGGCATCCAGATGCAAATCTGAAAAAGACATTTCAGTTCATTCCGTGTTTCCAAAGGATGTCTGAAAGAAGAATACACACCCTACACCTGTCTGATATTTTTAAAGCAAGGACTTCAAGCCACCATTAACCTCTAAAATCTTTTAGAGAATTGCTTCTTTACCCAGTTAAATTCTTGTCCTCAATTTTCAGGACTCGATCATCGGACTCATCCAGTCTTGTCTTTCTCCACGAGACAGGGTGAAAGATGTCTATTACAAAACCAAATCAGTTAATGCCAAAGACGGGCATGGCTCATTTCCATAAAAAATAATAAAGCTACAATTCCCGATGAGCCGGAAACATGGTGACTGTTCATTACTGTAAATGGTGAGCGTCTTTGCATTTTCAGCAGGCACGCTGGAGCTGAAGACGTTTTGGTGAAGTTGAACGGAAAGCATTTTCCAACCCTTTACATCCCCTAGCTTTTCTCTGTGGAACACTGGGAAGTCCTGGCGAAGCTTTCCGTGGCAACTCCACTACTAAAGAGGAAGCACAGGACCAAGTTTAATGTGACACTTGCTGATAAAGTATAACACAGCGGACTGTGTTCCATGCAGAGAGTATTTTCCAGAAAGGAAAGTCAGCTGGTTCCCATCTGTTTTGCATTTGGGCTGTGGATACAGCCGATCTGGGCGGGGGTTGGGGGAGATGTGGGTTTTCATGTAGTAGATTAAGTGAGCAGAATACTACTAGAGCTCATCATCAGTTCTGGTGAAGTTCACAGGATACAAAATTAATACAATCCGACTTATCATTACATTTCTATACCGTAACGATGAAAATTCAGAAAGAGAAATTAAGGAAACAATCCCATTTATCATTGCATCAAGAAGGGCAGAATTCCTTTTCCTTCCTCAGGTAGGAAGGAAAGTTTTGAAAGAAAAGACTTGTACTCTCAAAACTGTAACACACTGATGAAAGAAATTGAAGATGATGCAGAAAGATATACCATGTTCCTGGACTGGAAGAATTGATAAGATGAATATATTACCCAAGCCAATCTACAGATTCAATGCAATCCCTATCAAATCATCAATGGCACTTTTCACAGAACTAGAACCAAGAAAAATTTTATATTTATATGGAAACACAAAAGACCCTGAATAGTCAAAGCAATCTTGAGAAAGAAAAAGGAAGCTGGAGGAACCAGGCTCGCTGACTTCAGAATATATTATAAACCTACATTGATCAAAACAGTATGGT
Source organism: Bos grunniens (assembly GCF_055505025.1). Classification (NCBI taxonomy): domain Eukaryota; kingdom Metazoa; phylum Chordata; class Mammalia; order Artiodactyla; family Bovidae; genus Bos; species Bos grunniens. Next base: position 3,847,045 of record NC_141168.1, read on the forward strand.
ATGGTACTAAAAACAGCAGCAAAAGCTCAGAAATAAACATATGCACCTAAGGCTAGTTAATCTATGACAAAGGCGGCAAGAATATACAATGGAGAAAAGACAGTCTCCTCAGTAAGTGGTGCTGGAAAAACTGGACACCTACACGAAAAAGAATGAAATTAGAACATCCTGTAATATCATGTGCAAAAATAAACTCAGAGTGGATGAAAGGCCTGAATGTAAAACTGGATACCGTGAAACTCCTTGGGGAAACCATAGGCAAGAACACTCTCTGACACGCATTGCAGCAATATCTTTTTAGATTTCTTTTAATACAGCACGTGACTTACATCCCAGAAGACTGGGAATTATCTGTGGACACCAGCACACACAGATTAGAGCTTTGCACTGCTGTTTGCTTCATTGCTACGTTGTTCTCTCCAGTAATGAGACTATACATCCTTCCTCGGAGAAAAGCATCACTCAATGCCCCTTCCTCTCCTCAAAAAGTCACACTGCTGTCCCTTTGCTTCCTCAGCTCCAGGACCCACCCTGGCAACTCCAGGCTCTGAGCTCTTCTGAGCCTGCTCTTGCTTGGACACCCATGACTTCTGAATTCGCCCCCTCACATCCTTCACACATCAACCCGTTTTGCAGTGAAAGTGATTCTCTCTCTCTCTCGCTGCCCTGGAAGCTCACAAATCCTACAGGTGTTTCCAGATAAACTTAAGAGCCTGGCATCCCTATCCTTTGCCAGTTCCTTCAAGTCTTCTTTTCATCCAGAGAGTCTTAGATAAGTTAGTCTACGGGCAGAATGGCTTATTTAAAACCAGAGACGTCACTTTGTTGACAAAGGTCTATCTAGTCAGAGCTATGGTTTTTCCAGTGGTCATGTATGGATGTGAGAGTTGAACCATAAAGTTCAGAGCCAAAGAATTCATGCTTTTGAACTGTGATGTTGGAGAACTCTTGAGAGTCCCTTGGACTGCACGGAGATCCAATCAGTCCATTCTAAAGGAATCAGTCCTGGATATTCATTGGAAGGACTAAAGGATTAAAGCTGAAGCTCCAATCCTTTGCCCACCTGTTGTGAAGAGCTGACTCATTGGAAAAGACCCTGATGCTAGGAAAGATTGAGGGCAGGAAGAGAAGGGGGCAGCAGAGGATGCGATGGCTAGATAGCATCACCAACTCAATGGACATAGATTTGAGCCAACTCCTAGAGTCAGTGAAGGACAGAGGAGCCTGGTGTGCTGCAGTCCATGGGGTTGCAAAGAGTTGGATGTAACTTAGTGACTGAACAACAGCAACATGGGCAGAACAGAATTTGACTTATACTAGTACAATTACTGCCATCACGGACACCTTCTAAGTCATGAAAGAACCATCTCTGCTACTAAGAATCTCTTAAGTAAGTCATGTTTGCACTTCCAAATACTGAACCTCGATTTTCTGGTTCTTCTTCCCCCTCTTTCCCCCTCCCGCTCCTCTTCTTTCTCTTCCTCTTCTCCTTCCTCCTCTTTTTAATCCTACATTTGCCTTCACAGCAGTCGCCTCACATTGCCTCTTCTTTTAGGACAGTTACACAAAAAATTTAACTGTCATGATGGTCAAAGCGAGATCCTCTGTTTAAGTATCTCGTTCAGCCACTGACAGAGGCAGAACGCCGCATACAAAGAGCAAGAGCCGGGGCAGGTCAAGTCATCGCGTCCCTGGGCAGGCCTGCCCTCTCAAAGTTCCCGGCTCCGTGCACTGCGTTGCATTTATCCTTCATAAGTTTGTCTATTTGTCTGCACTGGGTCCTAGCCGCAGCACAGGAGCTCTTCAGTCTTGTCTGAGGCGTGCAGGATCTAGCTCTCTGACCAGGGGTCAAACCCGGGCCCCCTTCATGGGGAGTGTGGAGTCTTAGCCACTGGACCACCCAGAAGTCCCGCCACGCCTGTTAATGCTCACTTTATAGTCGTTTGGTAAATTCTCTTCACTTCAGAAAACACTTCCATAGTGCCATTATCATTACAAACAATTAGATAATTTTTTTTTTAGGTTTAGTCTTTTAAAATTGCTTATTGAGCTGAAATTCACTTAACACGGAATGAACTATTTTGACAAGTAGACTTGGGCGGTATTTGGTACACTCACAAAGCTGTTGACCATCACCTCTAAGACTGTCATCATCACCAAAGAAAATTCCAGTTGCATTAGCGGTCACTCTCCATTCCCAGCAGCCCCTAGTAACACCCTCAATCTAATCTAACCCATCAGTCCACACCAGGTCCCAGGGCCCAGCATTCACTAGGAGAAGAGACACATGGGGCCTACATATTAGGACTTGTGCAGCTCAGAAAAACTGAGAAGCAACAAAAATAACCGCCAGCAGCTTCCCTGGGGGCTCAGACGGTAAAGAGTCTGCCTGCAGTGCAGGAGACCCGGGTTCGATCCCTGGCTCAGGAAGATCCCCTGGAGGAGGAAATGGCAACCCACTCACCTCTGGTAGGACTATCAGAGCTACCGGTTTTCAGATCAAGGGATGTTACGGAGGTGGTGACTGAACTTAACAAAGAGCAAAAGATTCAGGCTTGTGCACAGAACACAGAGTATTTCCATATGAAAAGAGATTTTGCTGAAGACCTTTAAAGAAAAGGGATATTTGCCTTTTATCTGTGAAGATTCCTCAGCCAAAGAAGGTGGAAGGGATCACAGGATGCACTCTTCCAGCTCTGGGATTCTGTGGTGCATGAGGCCTGCGTGTGTGTGTGTGTGTGTGTGTGTGTGTGTGTGTGTGCGCGCGCGCGCGCGCGCGCGCAGGCGCGCATGCGCGTATCCACACACAAATACAGAGTCCGCATCCCTGCTCACTGTGTGAGAAACAGGCTGTCTCGGTGGACTGGACTCATGGAGGCCGAAGCCTGCTGTCTCCTCTGCCTCAGCAGCACCTGAGATGAGCACTTTCCAACTCTAAGTCATTTGACGCGAGGACAGAACAGTTTAAAAAGGGAGAGAAAGCACCTTAATTTAGTTCTCGAAGGTAGGATCTAGTTTGTGAGAATACGCTAAATCAAATTAGCCTCAGGTTTTTCTACTTCACGTACTAGGCTAACCTCTGGGTACATGTGGGCCAGGGTGCGGGCCAGGGTGGATTCTGTTTTCACCAACAAGCCTCCATAACACCTGACTGGCTTCAGAGTCAAAGGGCGGATTTAATTCCTTCAGCTTAAAAGATGTATTGTTTCCAAGCATCTCTGGGGTTTTTTTATACTTCATTTAAAAATAACTTTTAGCATCTTCAGAGAGAAGGGAAAATAGTTTTCTAGAAGTCTATTGCCCATTTCACTCCAATAGGAGCACCATGGGTGCTCAGTCATGTCCAACTCTTGGCGACCCCACAGACTGTAGCCTGCCAGGCTCCTCTATCCATGGGATTTCCCAGGCAAGAATACTGGAGCAGGTGCCATTTCTTCCTCCAGGGGAATCTTTCCGACCCAGGAACCGAATTCGCGTCTCCTGCATTGGCAGGTGGGTACTCTACTGCTGAGCCAGCCTAAAGTACATCATACAGTTTCCTTAAAAAAAAAAAAAAAAAAAAACTCCTCCCACAAATCCATCATTTTGTAGTACATATTTGAGAAAACAAATTGGAAAAACTCAGCAATCTCTAATTAACAGGTAAAATCAATTGGTTACATGCTATTTCTTGGATTTTTTTTTTCATTAATCTGCAGTAATCCTCAACATAAAAAAGCTAATTCCAGCTGCCACCCATGTGCCTGGCTCCCAACTACCAAGGCAGGTAAGAAACCGTAATACGTCTGTTAGCGTGCTGAGAACAAAGTGGTCGTCTATTGCAACAGCCAAAAATGTGTAAGCATCATTCCACATTAAATCCACATCCTTGGTAATGCTAAGCGTTTCAACCAGGAAGCAATGCTTGGTGATTTGAAGGCAGTCATGAAGTTAGTACAATACAATACAATCAAAAGACCTCCATCCCAGCAATCAAACCACAAACCGGCATCTATCTCTTTCTCTCTCCTAAAATATATTGGATCATATTTCTCCCAGCCTGGGTAAGGGGCCATCCCCAAAGCATCACGAGTGAAAAAGAAGAAAATGATATGGAGTGGAGGAATCATTAAGAGCTCGGCAAAGCACAGAAACAGCTTAAATGTCTTCTGAAAACTGACAGATAATAGAGGAATAAGAAACAGTCTTCATGAACTAAGTATTTCATCTTCCTCTTTGTTTCTGGACTAGCAGTTAAGATTTTAACCAATGTTCCCTAAAGGTATATTTATTGCATTTCACTTAAAAAAATTTTTTTTAATGTGGGCCATTTTAGAAGTCTTTTATTGAATTTCCTACAATATTGCTTCAATTCATGTTTTGGTTTTTTGGCTATGAGGCATGTGAGATCTTAGTTCCCTGACTAGGGATCGAACCCATGCTCCCTGCATTGGAAGTCTTAACCACTGGTCTGCCAGGGAAGCTCGTGGTGTATTTATTTTAGATGCAGTATCTCCATCCTCCATCCCCATTGTGCTTCTCCTCCCCTAACTCTGCTGCTGACCTTTTGCTTATTGGACTGTGGGCTCTGGGAATTCTTCAGGGTCAAGGTGACACCACTCTGAGAAGAGTGGAAAGGGCCCTCCCAACTGCCTAGGGTCAGACAGACTCTTCTGGACGTCCCACTGACTCCCAGAAGCCAGGTCATGCCAGCTGAAGTCTTCCAGAATTACAGCATGTTCAATTATAAGGGATTTCTCAAGATAAAAAGTATAACATCAAACAAGGGCTTATCCGTCCTCGCAAACCCACACCCTAATGAGACATTTCCAGGATTCTGGCATGTGAGGGTATCAAGCAGAGTGAGGACAAAACTGAACAGGAGCCACGGACCTTCTTTTACATAACAGCCTGGGCTTCTGGGGGCCCGCCCTTGGTTTAGACCCATGAAGAGCAATGCACTGTCCCCTGGTCCGAGATGCTACCCCAGTCCTTGCTAGAAGCTGGAAGCCCGGGGCAGGTTTATTTTACAGCTAGTGAGGAGGAGCTCCGTAGTAAGAGGAAGCCCCATCAGTCACTGGAGGTTGAATCAGGGTGGACATGTTACGTTATTGAACAGATACCCCAGAGGAAGGCTTCGTTTGCCTCGTGTGAACCTGTGTCCACGCTACACTGAGCATTAACCCTCACACAAGCTCGCCGACTGCACAGAAGGTTTCCGAGATTTCCATAATGACAAGATCTTCTTCCCAGAAGAAATGAAACTGCACTTAAGTTCTGTAGATGACGATGATACAACCAATAAGATGGTCTCATTTTTAATGGAAAACTGGGATTTGAGGAAATGACCAACAACATGCAGTTTGCACTACACACTGAATAGATCCAAAGTTGCCTGCGGAAGGTCTCTGAAGAGCTGACGATGGGCCTGTCACACGGTGTCCCCCAGAGAGGCTCTTTGCCTTTCTGAACTTTAAAGGGGTCCCCTTTTTTTGCCCCAACCCTAGCAAGTGACAGCGAACAACACCCCTAACACACACAGGGAGACTCAGTTGGTGCTGTGGATTCACCAAGCCTGAGCGAGCTGCTCGGCCAAGCTACGGGTGTCTCCCAGGATCTACTTTAACGATCCGCCCGACAAGAACTAAGCACTGATTAAAAGATAAGAACCCTCAAGATCTTCTGAGAAGAGAATTACTCTATAAGAGCTTTCGGGCTCCCCTCTATTCCTTGAGCTTCTGCAGACGCTGGGCCTCCTCCGGGCAGGGTGAGGGCTGTTCCCTGCCACCTGGGGACACCAGTGCAGTCCGGGCCTTCCCTGCCAGCCCTTTAACAACTGCCACTTCTTAGCCGGGGCCCCTCTGGTTTTAACAGGAGCATCCTGACTTTTCCAGCTGGGAGAGTCTGCACTCTCTAAATGCCAGGATGAATAGCAGTGATCTGCTAGTACCTTCCAAAATACTAGGGAGGGGGAGAGCAGGAAAAGGGGACACAGGTATCCAAAAAAAAGTCCTTTAAGCAGACCTGGCATGCTTTCTCGTGATTTGTATTAGAACCAAAGCAAAGTCCTGTTGGAAAGTCATGAGGAACTGAATTTGGGGAGAGGGCTGTGCTAGCCACTTCCTGTAGCCTCCCTCCACCCCACTTCCCCAGATTACAAAGTAGCCGGCACCCTTCACAACTGACAGGCTACATTTGGCAGCTCTGAGAGAGGCCTTTGTCAGCGGTCCCCACACATCAAGTTTACCTCTCCAGATGCTCCCTGAGCCCATGCATTATGGATGGACTAGGGATCCTTCAAAAATAGAAGCGGGGTGGGGAGGACAAAGGCAGTCCCTGCCGGCACCGTCGGGGCTCTTGATCTCATGGCCAGCCCGGGGACTCAGGGGGCTACAGTCGTGCAAACACACAATCATTCAAGAGACATAGCACCCGCTCCCCCCCCCACCCCCACCACCTCTCTCCGCCTCGCGGGCACACGCACCTCTAGCCCAGCCTTACCTGCTCCTGCTGTTGCACGGATTTCCCCGAAGCGTTGGGCTCCTTGGCTGTGGTCATGGTCCCCTGCTTCAGGGTGCACGCCGGCTCAGCGGCAGGTGCGGTCTGAGCGGGAGGACTTCGGGGCCCCCAGAGTCCAGCCGGCCGGAGGACTGGGGCTTAGTCCATACTTCCAGAGCCCACGGCTGCTGGAGAGGGGGTGGCGAGAGGGAGGGCGAGTGGGTACGGCCGCCTAGTTCTCTCTTTTAAATGCACAGAGCAGAAGCGGGGCGATGCTGCGGCTTCGCGGGGCTTCTGCAATTAGCAACAGCCTCTGCAATCGCCACAGAAACAACGACCACTGCTTAGCAACCGGGCAAGTGGCGGCGCGGTGCAGGAAGGGGACCCGAGTGATGCGCGCCGCTCCCGCCCGCCTCCCGCGGCGCACGGCGCATGCTCGGGCCGGCGGCGGGGCGGGGAGGGGGCTGGGGAGGGGGCGCCGGCGGGAAAGAGGCGGGGGGCGGGGAGAGGGGAGGGGCCGCCTGCTCCGGGTCTTGCTACCAACCTGTGCAGGTGGCCAGACCTGCGCCCCCGGGACACCGCTGCGGGCAGATCACACCCGGGCTGGGGGCGCGCGAAGGGGCCACGCCGCGAGGGGCTTTGTTTGTCCCTCTGCCAAGCGCAGGGCCTCTTAAGGAGCAAAGATGCCCCCGGGCATCAAAGAACAGCTTCTTTTCTGTTTGCCTGGTGGGTTTTTTCCCGCCGCTCCCCGCCCCGCCCCCCCAACTCCGCCCCCACCAAGACCACTAGCATGGCAATCTTGGCCTTTATTTTCCTTAAAATTCAGAAAACTTAACTATGGTCTGTCTTTTTAACTCAAAGAATCGTCTGTTTCCCTGTGAAAATCAACCAGGACCTCAAGGGTGTCTGATGGTTAAAAGAAGAAAAAAAAAAGGAAAGAAGCCGGTGGTGACCTTATAGGAACTCAAGGGCTCCCTGCTCTGTCCTGAGCTCAAGGAGAGAGAGGGGCAGGGGTGGCCGGCCTGCTCTTGGGCCTCATGTCCTTGAGCTTGGTCCTGACCCTGGGCACAAGGCACCCGCTCAGCTGCTGCCTCTGGGGGGACCGAGTGGCTGGTGGAGGAGAAACGCCCAGTGGGGACTCTGATGAAGCGGAGCTGGTGGCCTGCAGGTAGTGACACCTGTGCTTTCCAGCACCCTGGGCCTCGCGGACGCCCAGAGGTTTCTGCTGCCCCCGTGTGTGACTGCCCGCCCCCCAGCCTGGAGCCTCTGCCGCCAAAGGGCTTCAGGCATCAGACACTCACTGGCCTGGGGGAGTGTGGCCCTCACGCCCAGCCCTGAGGAAGTGCTTCCCCTGGGCTCCAGGTGGTCCTGCCTTTACCCCTGTGAAGCCAGTGCAGCCTCTTGCAAAGAGAAGGCAGAGTAGAGCCGTATCCAGTTGAAGGTTTTAATAGAAGACTTCCTTTCTTCTGCTCTTTCCCTGACCCCCGTCCTTCTATAGCAACAGACACACCAGCACGATCCAAGGCCCCATTTGCTCCCCTGGAGTGGATGGTCGAGTCCTGCTCCTGCAGGGTTGCGGGGCGCCCCCAACCACAGCCTGAAATTCTAAGCGTTTACTTGGCACGGAGTCCAGAAGGTCAGGATGGGCAGCTGGGAGCTTGGCTGGCTCGGCCGAGAGTACAAAACTGGAAAAGCCCCCTGTGAGAGCCTTGTCCCACAGTCCAGCTTCGGTTCGTGTTGTGTTTGTCTTTTATTTAGACGTCCCTGCAGGGAGGGGGGTTTCCTCCAGCAGTGGTGTGTTCCCGGTGGGCCACACCCAGCGGGTCCGGAACCCAGGGTATCGCTGGTATGGGCTGCGGGCAGTGTGCCAGGCCACACAGACACTCAGGGGAGTGGTTGCTCTGGAGGGGAAGGGGCGGTCACTGTGGTGTGAAGACCCCAAGCCAACCAGCCATCATGGCAGCAGCAGCCAAGACTCAGGAAGGAGGCATGGGGAGCGGGGTGAGCAGCGCCCCCTCCCCTAACACAGCTGGACCCCGGCAGTCCCGGGGGCACCCCAGTGATGGGAGAGACCAGCAGCCCTTGCGGCAAAATGGTTCATCCCTGAGCATCTCAGAACTGGTCTGTTCTCCCAGGTTTCCTCTTATGTCAGAACCCCTGGGGTGGGTCACATCTTACAACCACCATCAGTTCATGTCTCTGAGAGCATCCCCTGCTGACTTGGGGGGCCATGAACACCACCCAGCACCGCTGTCCAAGGACGGGACGCGAGCTGGGGGAGGAGAAGGCAGGAGGTTCCCAGGGCCCTGGGCCTAACCAAGTGGGTGGTACCACAAGCTGCTCAGCTGTGTCTGCTGGGGAAGGGCGTGACACCCTCAGGGCCCTTCTATTTTACTTCTCAGTAAAGACCATAAAGGTGACTTTATATCTAAAATGAATATGGATATCATGCAAAGTTCACACACACTTGCTAGATTATACCTGATCCTTCAAAGGAGTCTCCTGCTGGCCCTGCAGCGTCAGGTCTCTTGGAGCTCCCCCCCAACACACACACACCCCTTCTGCAACTCCTCTGTCTTCACGATCCATTGATTGGGAGGAAAAGCTCGCAAATGGCTGCTGGATGGACAGGCCAGGTGGTGCCGCTCGGAACCTTTCCTTGGGCTTTTCTGACAGCAGGTGCCTAGAGCCCAACTTTTCTGCATCCTTGACTTGGACCTCTTTTAAAAGAGAAAGGGCAGGACTTCCAGCTGAGCCAGACGACACGGATGAACCCAGAGGACGTTTCATTGAGTGAAGTAAGCCAGTCACAGAAGGACAAATACTGCCTGACTCCACGGCTATAGAGGAATCTAAATTAGATTCATAGAAGCAGACGGTGGAATGGTTCTGCCAGGGGTGGGGAGTGGGGGGCGGCAGAAGCAGGGAGTGGCCGTGCAAGGTTTACAAAACTTCTGCCAGATGCAAAGGTTCTAGAGCTGCCGTAAACACCTGCTTCTGGTTAGCAACCATGAGTCATATTTAACAACCATGCGTCGTATACCGACAAATCTGTTACCTGAAATACGTCAGAGAAAAACAAGTACCGTATCATTTCGTCATACGTGGAGGACAGCACACAAACAAAAATAAATCAACACAAAAACACATAGTGACCAAGGACAGAGAAGTGGTTACCAGAGGGGAAGGGGCCGGGGGGAGATGGATTCAAGAGGATGGAGCGGACGGATGGAGACAGTTTCTGGTGGTGAGCACACTGCAGGGGCACAGAAGTCCAAACCTGCTGTGCACATGAAACATACCATGTTATAAGCCCACGTTACTGTACTTCAGTAAAAATAAATCTGTTGGGATTAACAGACACACAGTACTATATTTAAAGTAGATAACCAACAAGGACCTACGGGACAGCACAGGAAACTCTACTTAATCTTTTGTAATAATCTATAAGGGAAAAGATGGCATCACCGACTTGATGGACATGAGTTTGAGCAAGCTCCGGGAGTTGGTGATGGACAGGGAGGCCTGGCGTGCTGCAGTCCATGGCGTCACAAAGAGTCGGACACGACTGAGCGACTGAAGTGAAGTGATAATGGAAAAGACTGAAAAAATAGATAGATGTATGTATGACTGAAACAGTGCTGTACACCTGAAACTGACACATCGTAAATCCACCGTGGGTTTCCCTAGTGGCTCAGTGGTAAAGAATCCACCTGCCGATCAGGAGATGCGGGTTTGAACCCTGGGTTGGGAAGATCCCCTGGAGAAGGAAAGGGCTACCCACTGCAGTATTCTTGCCTGGGAAATTTCATGGACAGAGGAGTCTGGCAGGCTATAGTCTGTGGGGTCGCAGAGAGTCAGATGTGACTTAGTGACTAAACCACAATAAAAATCAACTATACTCCCCCAAACCATCACAATATTGCAATATTGTAAACTAATTATCCTCTAATTATTAAAAAAAAATGTCATGGAAAAACCCATCACAATATTGTAATTATCCTCTAATTTAAAAAAAATCAACTATATTCCAATTAAAAAGATAACAACAAAAATATATCTAAAAAATGTCTGTTCAAAGGGTAGATCTCTTTAAGAGAGAGAAAGGGCTGTGTTTGATCCATGTTTTAAAATTAATCGGTATCCCTCTAGAACAAAAGCAGCATGCCCAAGTTTATCCTTCAAGCTAAAGTGTGTCCTGCACACTTCTTTTGGAGCCTTGGTGCCTGCCTCAGTGAACATTAAGTTTCTAGCGTCCATCCTTAGCAAAGGGACAAAGTCAAGGCTTACTTGCCTCACAATACTTGCAGTGACAATGGCCGCCTGGGGCTGCCCTGTGCTGGGCACCCAAGCCCAGTGTCTCTGTGAAGCTGGCCCTGAAATTGCCCCATTTATGAAAGGAAATTGACATTTTGAGAATTTAAATATTATTCTCATCGTTAGCCAGCAAGTGCCTGACCTAAACTTGTGCAGGCCGAGGCTGGGGCTACTGTACTGCACTGGCTCAAAATGCCTGCAGAGCAGAAGATGGAAGATATTTAAGTAGGCTGTGCCAGGAAGTACAGTGAGCACTGGACACCCCTTCCCTTAATTGATCCTTAAAAATCTCTTAGACACACATGGCATTAGCTCGCTAGGGCAGCCACAACAGAGCATCACGAGAAGCCCAGGATCACAGTGCTGGCGCCTTCTGAGGCCCCTGTCTTTGATGGTCCCTCTGTGTGCGCCCGACCAGCTCTTCATGCAGGACACCAGTCATGTGGGATTAGGGTCCCGCCCAGTGACCTCACTTTATGTTAATCAGCCTTTTAAAGACCATGTCTTCAGACACAGTCCCATTCTGAGGTCCTGGGGTTGCAACTTCAATGTGTAAGTAAGGAGGTACACAGTTCAGCCCCTAATGTTCATTGTGAGCCCATTTCACTGATGAGGAAACTGAGGCTTGAAACGCTTCCGCAGACTTTCCAAAACCCACACAGTCAGTAATAAGCAGCAGAGTTACTCCAAACAAGAGTAAGGCATCTGACCAGCCCTCTGGTATCTGAAAAGTGGCAGGCAGCTCAAGGGTCTGCCCTGATGGCCCACTCTGGGCAAGTCCCTGCTGGGGGTCCCGGGAGGATCCCAGCGCAGTACAGACTAGCCCTTCCCAGGTGAGTGTTCCCGGTGCCAAGGGAGGATCAGAGAGCAGAACCTCCTCCTGCAACACACAGCAGAGGCCATAGCGACACCTGCTCCTCACCCCGCGGGCTCTTCCCTGCACTCGCTGGACACAGGCAGCTGAGCCTGGCGGAGCGCGGCAGCCCGCTGGCCAAGGAGGCTGCCGCCAGCTGCTCGCCCTGCGGTGTTACCCACCTTCCTTTCCCACTGGGCCCATCGCCTGGCACTAATCCCGCAGGCAGTCTCCCTGCGTGGACCCGAAGCCCCACAGTCCCGAGCAGGTGCACGGGGCTGGAGGCTTGGTCACGTGGGCACCATGCATCCTGCAGCCTCCTCTCCCGTCCAGTGTGTCCCAGACCGGCGGCTGGCACCGGCTCAGCTGATTAGGTCTGCGTGCGCATGTGCGGCCCCTGGGTCCTGCGGCAGCCCTAGGCCGTTCTCGCTCCGCTGATCTGCGCTCACTTCGCCCCGAGCAGCCAACCGGCTGAAACAGCTTTGCCTCACGACTGGCTCCATCAGCCCGTCTTTAAGCACCTAGTATGTGCCAACAGCAACACCACCGACAAGAAGCAGGCACGTTAGCTGCCTTGTTGCTGTAAGGGATCAAAATGGCCTTAGAGTAGGATCCCTGAAGATCTTGGGGTTTTTTTTAGCATTAACCATCAGCAAGAGAAACCAATTCTAACTTACAGTTCCCTGAAAATAAAAGTGAATACGGGCAGCAAGGTAAGATTCCCTGGAGAGTCCCGTCAGGATCCAAAGAAGGAAGTTTAGAAAAAGAGCTTATAGAGATACATGAAAATTACCACTAGGGAGGAGACGTGGCTAAGTTTCCTGAAGACTGGATTTCTCCAGAGAAACAGAACCAATAGGGTGTGTGTGTGTGTGTGTGTGTGTGTACATAAAGAAAGAAGAAACTAAAGTCGCTCAGTCATGTCCAGCTCTTTGCGACCCCATGGACTGTAGCCTACCAGGCTCCTCCATCCATGGGATTTTCCAGGCAAAAGTTCTGGAGTGGGGTGCCATTTCTTTCTCCAGGGGATCTTCTGGACCCAGGGATCGAACCCAGGTCTCCCACATTGTAGGCAGATATTTACCATCTGAGCCAGCAGGGACAGAATCCAAACGTGTGTATACATATACATATACTATACATATACATATATGGAGAGAGAGATTGGTTCCTTTTTTTTTTTTGGCTGTGTTGGGTCTTAGTTTTGGCATGCAGGCTTAATTGTCCCCATGGCATGTGGGATCTTAGTTCTCTGACCAGGGATTGAACCCATGTCCGTTGCATTGGAAGACAGATTCTTAACTACTGGACAATATAAGAAGTCCCAAGATTGGTTATTTTTAGGAATTTAGGGAGTTGGCTCATTTGCTTGTGGGGGCTTGCTAATCTTAAATCTGCAGAGTAGGATTGTGCAGGCCAGCAGGCTGGAAACCCAGGGAAAAGGCCATCTGGAGGTAGAATTCCGTCTTCCTTTGGGGAGGTTGGTCTCTTTTCTCTTAAAGCCTTCGACTGATTAGACAAAGCCCCCCCACACTAAGGGAAGGTAATATGCTTTTACTCATAAGTCTACTGACTTAAATGTTAATCACATTAAAAAGCGCCAGTCCTTCCCAGCAACATCTAGGAGACCAAACGCTGGTACCATGGGCCAGCTGCATTGCCACAAAATCAACCATGACAGGCGATAGAGGTGACTGGTAAAGTATTCGGTGAGGTGAATATTCTGAATTTACTAATACCACTCTCCTCCTCTCCCCTTTTCCCATCTTTCTACCTGAAATGTTTGCTACAATTTTGAATCATGAAATCCAGACCATTCCTGGGAGAAAACAGAAAAGCCATCAGATTCCTGAGCTTCTTACCTCCAAATGTTTTATACGGAAGACAGAAAGAGACTTCTCTCCTACATAAGCCACCATGACTTGGGTTTTCTGTCACGCACAACCGAGATGAGCTCAAGTGAACACAGGACAAATTCCTCTTCTGTCTTCTCTTTTTATTACTCCTAACAGTTTTGCTAGGAGCATCCCCCTAAAACTGCAGCCAATTAGGAAGAAACAGGAGCTGATCTTACCTATTTATTTATTTGGCCATGTGTGTGGCTTGTGGGATTCCTGACCAGGAATCAAAGCCACATCCCCTCAAGTGGAAGCATGGAGTCTTAACCCCTGGGCTGCCAGGGAAGTCTCTGATCCATCTTAAGAGACCTGATAAATGTATGTTGATTTCCAGATGTAGCAAATAAGCGAGCTGCTAAGTCAGGTCCCCCTGAGTCAAACCTGATCCACTTCTTATTTCATAAATAAAGTTTTACTGGAACACAGCTGAGCCCATTCACTCACACGTTGTCTAATGAATGCTTTTGTACTATAGTGGTAGAGTTGAACTTGTGACAAAGGCCATGTGACCTGTAAGGTAGAACATTATTATCTGATGCTTTGCAGAAAAAGCTTGCAGACCCCAGGTCTAGAGTGATCCTGTTACTTGTCAATTGCAGTTATGTGCCCTCACTCAGAATCAGAAAATCAATAGAAAAAAAGCTGCATCCAAGTAGACCATTCCTCTGATTCCCTAAAAGGAAAGGCCATGGGAAAAAAATCCTAACAGCCCCCTGTTAGGATTGCCATCAGCCTCCTGTCTTCACAGGAAGGCAAAGTTTCCACACAGCCCTCCTCTCGCACTGCCGTCAGAGTGTCTCATTTCCCGTAGGGAGACCGAGACTTGACCTGTGACCCGCCACTCACCCTCGCCGTGTACACCCTGACAGCGTCCTCTCCAAAGGCCACAGCAGACCCACGGAATGGAGTTCATTGCCCTGGAAGCGGGAATCTCCTGTGGATCTGGGAATACCGACAGCATTCAAATGGTTTGCAAAATCCATACCTCCATCACCTAGAGTTTGATACTGCTTGTTTGGACAAGTGAATATGGTGTATTCAAAGGAATTCAATGACAAGTTTCATTTGAGTGATTTTCATCTTTCCCTAAAAGATGCTTCCTGCACTGATCATAAACCTTTACAAGGTAAGATAATGCTACCCACTCTCCCTGGAGATGAGGCCACAGGACACCTGGCCTGAGCCAGTGTGTCCAGCTGTTGGAGAAGCCTCCGGCCCCGTGTTTACAGATATGTTACTGTGTGCTAAGTGCTTTCCATGTAAGTCAGGAAATCTGCTTCCATAGCCTCAGAGCATAATAGGAGATGCAAACTTGTAGCAAATGCATGTCTTCTGGTCCTGCCTTAGGAAGCACTCCCTGGTGGCTCTGACAGTAAAGAGCCAGCCTGCAGTGCCGGAGACCCAGGTTCCATCCCTGGGTTGGAAGATCCTCTGGAGAAGGAAATGGCAACCCACTCCAGTATTCTGGCCTGGAGAATTCCATGGACAGAGGAGCCTGGCGGACTACAGTCTGTGGGGTTGCAAAAAATTGGACACGACTAAGTGACTGACACTTTCACTTTCTTTCTCTTAGGAATCACAAGGAGAAAGAGGAGGTGGTGGAGGTAGCGAGGGGGTTTGGAGGCAACCTGGGTGCCCATCCTCGCGGAGGGCCGTGCAGGATGCTCTGGACACATGCCAGTCAATACTAAGCAGTGATGAGCAGCAAGGTCATGTGCATACAGAGCAGCATGGATGGATTACAAACCCAGTGCTCAGGGCAAAAGCTAAGAAATAGAAATGCATACTGACACACGTACACATATGTGTATACTTACGTTTACATAAATAATGTACACAAAACGCATACGCATATATCCATAACCTTTTAACAAATGAAAAGTGCATTCCTACAAAGATACGTGTTTGGCAAAAATACAAACTGAAAGCTACCCAGCGGACGTGATATAATGTTTGCTGGTGGTGGGAGGGAAAGGGGGCTAGATTCTGATCTGGGAGGGAGGAGCATGGAGGGAGGAAGAGAGGCAGGGAGGAGTGTGAGGCAAAGGAAGGAGGAAGGCAGAGGGGGGCTTTGCTTGGACCACGGATGATCACGTGATGTCAGCTCTACCTCTGCAAACCTCAGCTTCCTCTCCTGCAAGTAGGGTAGAGAAAAGTCCAAATAAAATGAATGGAGAGGGATTTGCCTGGTGGTCCAGTGGGTAAGAATCGTCTGCCAGTGCAGGAGACGTGGATTTGATCCCTGGTCCGGGAAGATCCCACGTGCCCCGCAACAACTCAGCCCCTGGGCCACAGCTACTGAGCCCGTGCTCTGCAGCAAGAGAGTGACTCCTGCTTGCTGCAACTAGAGAAAGCCCGAGAGCAGCACCAAAGTCCCAGCGCAGCCTTAGATAAATAAATATTTAAAAAAAAAAAAAGGGAACGGGTTGCTATTCCCTTCTTCAGGGGATCTTCCCAACCCACGGATGGAACCCGGGTCTCCCGCACTGCAGGCTGACTCTTTATTGTTTGAGCCGCTGGAGAATGCTTTCTAAGGCAGGACCAAGACAGGCATTGAGAGCCCTCGGGAGCCCTGCGTGGTCACTTGTACCATCTTAATTAACCCTCCCAACAGTCCTAGGAAATAACTAATTCTTAATTTATAGATAAGGAAAAGGGGGATTCTGAGAGACTGGACCACTTGCCCGAGATCACAAAGGCAGTGGTTTGAAGGATGGGCCTGGCATGGGTCCACGTGTAAGTCCAACTGTCCACTCTGTGTAGACCCATCACACTCCCTGAACTAGGTGTCCCCTGGTATGAATACCTGCCAGCTGGGAAATTCTATTGGGTGAGTCCAGGTAGATATTCCAAGGCAGATAATCAAATCTGTGAAAATTGCCACTGTGCAAAAAAGTCTGAAACCGTCTCCCCCACACCTGGTCACACTCCGGGCTGTTCAGTAACAGCCTCGTCTCAACCGTCAGGGGGACCAGATGCAACACAAACTGTGTGGCATTTTGAAAGCCTCATTTAAAAATGTGTTTGTTCCATGCCGAAGTAGCTCAATTCCACTCCATTGCTGTCTTTCGCATCTCCCCCTGACCCTTCTTGTATCTTGAAACCTGGCTGAAGAGCACGGGCAATGTGGCACCCAGGCAGGTGGGCCTCCTGAGCTGGCCAGTCACAGCTGGGCACTGCCCGCTTCTCCCTGGGAGCCTCACGCTGCTGGGATGACCTTGGCAACAGCAGCCCAACAGATGTCTTGGTGACGGTCTCTAATGGCCCCGGGTTGAAATTTCCAGGGCTGTTCACAAGGCCCGTGGTGAACGAGCTCTCATGCTAGTTGGGTAACAGCAGGCGTGGTGGGGAGTCAGGTCTTCCCGCTGTCGCATTGTGGTCAGTGGTGCCTCTGGATGGACATCTTCAAAGGAGCCCCTGGGCCATGCTCCAGGCATGCGCACCACCTCCTCTCTGGGTTCCCAGGACCTCTGCTCAGCCCCTGCCATCTGGCCCACGTGTGGTTACCTAGCACCAGAACCAGGGTCAGAAAGAGCTCTCATACCCACGTAGGAAGGTACATCTTATATAACAAGTTCCTCCAAGCCTCTGAATTCTCCTGCTTCATTTTCAACACCAAATAAATAAGTAAACAGACTCCTGCAGACAATTCCCAGAGGAGGATCCGTCTGTGAAACCACTGTTGTCCAGCTTTGCAGAACACATTCGACTTGGCTTTGGGGATGAGTTTAAGTGACAGTGTGAATGACCCCCAAATGGGCCACGTCACACTGGAGATGCATATAAGCCACGTCGATTATGCTTGGCAACTCCTCTTGGAAGCTAATACTGAAGCAAGGACATGAACAGAGGAAGCTCAAAGAAAGCATGTCGTCCACCAAAGAAGGAGCACTAGAATTTCCCCCAACCCTCCAATCCGATGAGCTCCTACTCATCCTTCAATGCCCAGTTCAAATGCCACCTCCTCCCTCCTCCCTAGATTTCATCTCTTGCCTGACTGCTCTCCCATCACAGCTTTTATGTCCCATGCTTGTGTGAAGTCTTGTTCATCACGGCATCACGGCCCACTTCCCCGTCTGGTCTCCTTGCCCCATTGTGGGTTTCTCCAGGGCAAAGCCTGGGAAGAATGAAGAGCTACATATCAGTTAGAGGAATGAGCTTCAAGGTCAGAATAATTTCTTGTGCGCAAATCCCAGGTCTGTTTCACTTGCTGGCCATATGTAAGCTGCCGATTCCAGGTTCCGGCTGTTGAATGAACACACAGTAGACGGCTCACAGCACATGGCCAGGACTAAATGAGTTCAATTATTAAACCAGCGGACAGAGCAGGGGCTCCATCAGAGGCTCTCCTCATTGCTGGACTGAGGTCACCTTAAGGACATGTCTGCTTCTTCTTACGCCCAGTGCTCAGCACACAGAAAGCAACAGAAACATGGGTATTTCAGGGAGAGAACTTCAGAAAAACTTGAGAGTCACTGCCACTGAAATTCAGAGGACGTCTTTCTTCACCTAAGCACCAGGAGAGTTCGGAACCTGATCATTCATTCGAGGCAACTTGTTCCCAGCAAGGACGTTCAGACAGTCACCACACACAGAGCTCCTCCTGGAGCCTTACAGGCTAGTGTGGCCACAGTGAGCGGATCACTGAGAGGTGGAAACACGGATTTGGGCAGCCCTGGGAGGATGGAGCAGCATCCACGGGAGGAGACGTGGGTTGGGATGGCGCCAAGGTGATGAGGTTGAAGCCAAGGCTTCCTGAGAACTTGGGGCTCCAGCCCACCTACCCTCATTTCAGCACCCAGCCAGAACCCTGTCCCCAAGACGGAGCTGCACATCATTGAAACAAAGGCTCCCCAGCTTAAGACAGAGGATCACCACGTCCCTCACTGCAGATGAACACTTGGTAAAGGATAAAGATGAAAGGGGGAAGACAATGACTACTAAAGAGAAAAAAGAAATCTTGCATTTTCGAAATCAACAATAAAACACACAAGGAAGATATATTTCCTCAATTCATCAGACAAGCATGTGCCTTATTATGTCTTTTTAAGTTTCTTTTGCTGAGCATTAAAAGTAAAAGTCCTTAAGAATTGGAGCTCGGCCTATCAAATAATAAGAAGAGCTGCCGTTGAGTACTGAATGTGAGTCTGACTCTCCACCAGCCCCCACAGGAAACAGGAAAGATGACTACTTGTTGGGGAACACAGAAACAGCCACATGAAGATAACTGCAAGGTTTGTGCAACGAAATTAATTCTATCACTGTGTCAACCAGCAATTCAAAGAGAAAGACCAATAAAACAGAAAATACAAGTGCAGACAGTTCTTAGGATGGGTATTATTTTGTGAAACTTTTGTGAAATGGGGTCAATGGTGAAATATGAAGAAACCAGTCTTCTAAGATCTCTAAGAGAAACTGTCCCTGTGCGTGGGCCTGTTTTCCCTTATTCCAAAGCTTTCTCTCCCTTTCCGAGAATTCTCGAACCCGTAACTTCTCCCAGAAGCTCTCAGGAGCACACCAGAGTCAGCTCCTTAAGCAGGCTCAGGTTCCAACACTAGGAACTTCCCCTTTCCAACATAAGTTCAGTTCAGTTCAGTCGCTCAGTTGTGTCTAACTCTTTGTGACCCCGTGGACTGCAGCACGCCAGGCCTCCCTGTCCATCACCAACTCCGGGAGCTTACCCAAACTCATGTCCATTGAGTTGGTGATGCCATCCAACTGTCTCATCCTCTGTCGTCCCCTTCTCCTCCCTCTGTCAATCTACCCACTTATAAAATGGGCCACTACGCCAAAGCAACTGAAGGGCCTGCGTGCGATGGAGAAAAAGCTCGCCTGAATGAATTAATGATGTCTCCTACATCTGAGATACTCAGGTGAACTCTGGTATAGAAAGATCACCCTTGGGATGAATGTAGAACTCCAGGAAACTAGCTGAGTTTGAGCCACATCTCAGAGAGGATAGAAGACTGAAACCTACAAGACGATGGGTGATTTCTCACAGCCCATTCTGAGTAGGATGACAGGTGGGAAACAGCACAGGCGATACAGTAACATTCATAGGAGACCAGAAATGCTCCGGTTTTAAAGTATTTTCCTCATCAAGACTTCAAAATCACAACTGTGCTTTTATCTTTTGTGGTTGCTATCATTCATAAGCCTATTGATAACAGAGTCAATTGACACAGATGAAAGACACCCCATTTCTCTATATCAACTGTAATTGAGAATCTGTCAATGGATCAAATGAACAGACCCACTGCCCTCAGAATTACTAACTTGAAGAAACCCAGGAAGATCATTTCTAGATTCAGGCTACATTCTTCCCTGACTCTTTTCATCAGCTTTCAGAAACTGTCCTCATCCTTCAAATGAAATAAGTTCTTCTGACGAGCACAGACTCTTGCCATACCTCTAAAAGGGAGTGGAGCCAACATGCTCACTGATTCAGGAGAATTAAGGATGGAGCATGCTTTCCTTCTCTTGGGGTTTTATGGTTTAATAGAAAATACTTGTATGTCCATGTCCATCATTGGGCTCATTCTGGATAGAACTTTCCCTTTAAGCATCCCGCTTAAGATGAGACAGGAGCCAAGGCATGGGTGGCTGGCCCAGGGTCTGTGGCCTGACCCAAGGACACCAATCTGTAGCCATGTAACTCATGTTACATGTTGCAAGCCAATCTGATTCTCCCTCTCAGGAACCTGAATTCATGCAAACTCAGACGCCTCCTTTTCAAGCCCAGGTTGGTTTCCAATTTAGCATTTGGTGATAGTGATGAGCAAGCCGAAGATTCCCAGTACAGACTAATACCAAAGGATGCCCCAGGCTAGTCAACACCCCAGGGACCCTCCCCTCCTGGGGCTCAGATGGAATTCACACAGGATGTTTTTTAGAGGAGGAACAACTGCAAACTAGTTCAGGTTCCCAAAGCCCAACATCATTTGTCAACTTGCTGAGAGCTTTTATTCCATTCCACACAAGAGATTATTACTGGAAAGTCCTGATTGGTCACCATTTTTTGTCTCTCTCATTTAATTTCTATACATCTATTAAGCATCTACGATATACCAGGTCTTATTGAGCTACACTACTGGAGAAGACTCTTGAGAGTCCCTGGGACTGCAAGGAGATCAAACCAGTCAATCCTAAAGGAAATCAACCCCGAATATTCATTGGAAGAACCGATGCTGAAGCTGAAGCTCCAATACTTTGGCCACTTGATGTGAAGAGCCAATTCATTGGAAAAGACTCTGATGCTGGGAAAGATTGAGGGCAAGAGGAGAAAGGGGCGACAGAGGATGGAGATAGTTGGGTGGCATCACTGACTCAATGGATTTGAGTTTGAGCAGACTCCAGGAGATAGTGAAGGACAGGGAAGCCTACAGGAGTCCATGCCACAGCCCAGAGGAATACAAAGAGTCAGACACAGCTTAGCGACTAAACAACACCAACAAAGGGAGATACTGGGGAAACACAGGTACAGAAAATACAACCTCGGCTTCAAAGGTCACCCAGTCTGGTGAGAAGGCAGACAAACAAGCCGTATCTCCAGATGAACGTGAAGGCACGTGTGTGCAGGGCTAAAGCAAAGGACCCGTGGTTCTCAAAGGCTTTTCTTATAGGACATCCCGCTGGAATGACAGGGGGCCAGGTGGACTAGTGTGGACAGGACTGAGCGGTGGGCTGCCAGTACAGTTGAATGGTGACGATGTGCAAGAAGGTCCTTCGAGGGGCTGCAGGAGATCTAGAGCACTGGGGTGAGGTGTGGGTGAGGAGGGGGTGAGGCTCGGATTATGAGGATCCTGTTTATTAAGGGGACAAGCTCTCCCCTGCAGACAACGAAAAAAAGTGTAGGCAATAAAATGCCATAGGCATATTTGCCATTTAGAAAGGTCTCTTCAGCATGTGGAAAATGAACTGGGACAGCAGTTTAGGAGGTTTTTGGAGTCGTCCACGTGAGAAAGAAGTGCCTGAAGTAAAGCGGTGGGATGGATACAAAAGAGAAATTAAAATTGCGTATCAGCATCAACTTGAAAGAGCACATTGAGCGATTAAGAGCGAATCCATTTCCTTTGGATAAATTCAGGTGCAACAACACAAATAATCTTCTGCAAGGCCCAGCACAAGGCACCGTCCACGTGGGAAACAGTCGCCTCTCGTGTCCCCTTTTATCCGAACTTTTCCCTGGCGCTGCCCTGTGCCACGTGGAACTTCCAAATAAGCACGTCTGCAGTGATGGGGACACATCGTAATGACCACACCTCATTCATTTTTCAACGTCCCCTCCATCTGGTCATTCTACCAAGCGCTGGATTTTACCCAACCATTGTATTTCAACCTGAGGGCTCCTTGGTCCCTTATTTTGATTAATCTGGTCAGGGTGGCTGAAGGAACAAGAAAAGCTTATATGCATAGGACGGACACTTGTGTCCCCCGCAAATTCACACTGTTAACACCTAAGTCCCACACGGAAACTCACATTACCATATGTAACATAGATAGCAACGGGAACTTGCTGTCTGGCCCCGCAAACTCAAACAGGGGCCCTGTATCAACCTAGAGGGGTGGGGTGGGCAGGGGGATGGGAGGGGGTTCAAAAGGGAGGGGATATATGTATACCTGTGGCTGATTCATGTTGAGGTTTGACAGAAGACAACAAAATTCTGTAAAGCAATTATCCTTCAATAAAAAATAAATAAATTTAAAAAACTGATAAAACAAAGCAAAGAAAAACCCTAAGTCCAACATGCTAGCATTTGGAGGTGGGGCCTTTCGGAGGTGATGAGGTCATGAGGGTAGAGCCTTGTGAGTGGGATTAGTGCCGTCTTACAAGACTTCCTGGGGCCCCTTCCATCACCTGAGGACACAGCAAGAAACCTCCATCTAGGAACCTCCGGGAAGCTGGCCCCCACCAGACACAGAGTCTGCCAGAGCCTTGATCGGGACTTCCCATTTCCAGAACTTTGAGAAGTACATTTCTCTTGTTTATTCACTACCCAGTCCATGGTATTTTTGTTACAGCGGTCTGAATGGACTGAGTACACAATTCACCCTGTGTTCTATGAACTCTGGATGAGGAGGGATTACTGGGAAAAATAAAGACCTACAATCTCAACGTCAAGGATGCTCTCTGGAGTCACATAAGACAGGGGTCCCCAACTTCCAAGCTGCAGACCAGTACCTCTGGTCAGATCAGCGGTGGCGTTAGATTGAAGTGGACGATAAGTGCCATGTGCTTAAATCATCCTGAAACCACCCCCCCATCCCTGGTCCATAGAAAAACTGCCTTCCATGAAATCGGTCCCTGGGGCCAAAAAGGTTGGGGACCACTGGCTTAGGAATATGGTGACCACTGGCTTAGGAATATGGTGACCACTGTGTCAGCATAGAGTCTGCTCCCTGCCCAGCTGTGTGTGTCTGGGTGAGTCACGGCCACCTTCCGGCCACGGCACCCCAGCCTGGGCGCCAGGGGACAGGGGGCTCTCGCCTTGCTCACTGCCACACCCAGTACAAGCATACAGTAGGCGCTCCCTAAATGTCGTGGCCCTTGAGACAGTGAGAGGACTGAGCCAGCTCGAGGGGGCACAGCGCCTCTGACTTGCACTGTGAATCGGGTACGGTTGGTGTCCTGCGAGCCACTGGTCCACAGATGGAACCCAGACTACAGGAAGGACTCTGTCGTCGGCTTGGTGACCTTTCGCCTGTGTTTACAACACGTTCCACACAGAGAGCTTCATCCCACAGGAGCCAGGAGCTGGGACTCAGTGTCTAGATGATTTATGAAGTCTATGAAATATTTTCCGGCCTTGGTTGATGACAGCATTTTATTTGTCACCGGATATTGTTACTGTAACCCATCTCGCCCTGCTTCTTCGTCACCAGGCTCCGCTTTCCCACGTGGTGTGTTTTCTTCCTCCTTCCATCAGCTTCCATTTAGCATCATCTTCTTCCCTGAAATGCCTTTTTTTTTTTCCTGCCACTCGACAAGCCTCCCTCTTCAGATGGGTCTGCGCTCTTGACACCGTGTATTCATTGAACAAGTACAAAGAGAGAGAGACAAGAGCTTGTCAGTCTCAAAGGGGCAGAGCCCGGGACACTGTGCTAATTTTAAAAATCAATCTTTCCTGAAACTTGCATCTGTATCACTCACTAGCCCATGATTTTCATGTTTCGTAACTCTCCCTGTCATTTCACTCTACCTGCAACCAGATTTCTTCGAGTGTCCATTAGAATGCCAACTCAAAAAGGGCATTAAGTTGAAATCTGCTTTATTCACCGGCACAAGTGCTTCAGTGTTTGCCACATAGCAGGTGCTGAATAAATGCCTGTTGAAACATTCACTGTTACAGAGGCTTTCTTCCCTGCCATTTGCAGGGAGTAAAACTTGGAGGGATTCATCATATAGATGAAATCGCTTTTGACAAATCATGCCTTCCATGCAGAGAACAACTTATACCTTTACACAGGATCTCATCACCATTCAAACCTGCCTTAAGGAGTGGTCAAGGCATACACCGTCTCCTCCCTAGAGAGGAAGAGCTGCTGAAGGCTGCACGTGCCCAGGGAGGTGGCATGCCAGGTCTCAGGTCCCTCAGTGAGGTCGAGCCACCCCCGGGTGGCTCTGAGTCCTCTGCATGTGTCTGTGATCCCTACAATGGAAACACGGCTGGTGCATCTTGGTGGGGGGATGCGGAATCCCTGGCTTTGCCCAGCCAGGTGGGCAGAGTGGCACCAAGTCCCACGTCCAGTTCACCTGCCTGCATGTCGTCTCTTCCCAGGTCTTGCCCCATGCCTGCCCGCCACCCCAGCGTACACCCCTTCCTCACCTCTGGGCGGAAGGTTCACACAGCAAAGCTCGGTTGCCGGACTGCACAGAGTAAGAGCAATGGATGCACCACACCCTTGTTAAGTCTCCGGATCCAGCAAACTAATCCCGGCTCCAAAGACCACGAGCTGGAGGTGGGGGCGGGGCGGGCGCATGGCCAGGAGGAGGACCAGCTCTTCTCAGACGCACAGTGGCCGAGGGCACTAGTGAGGCCCGTCACGCTCCTGTGCATGACCGTGGCTCTGCCCATTTCACCAGACTCACTTTCCAGAGGAGAAAGTCTCTATGAGGTCGGGGCCAAGTCCTCTAGAACTATTCCGACTCCTTCGAGATGGACCCCACACCTTCACCTTTAATATTCTCGGTCTCCTGGAAATAGAAAGAGTGGGGACGGCTCTGGACAAGGTTCCTTACAGAATGCAGGGCCTGACCCGCCTTTCCTGTTCACCGCGCAGTTCGCTTTTCCTGCTCTGCCAGACGCTGCCGTTTAATTAGGGAAGGCAGCAAATGACAAGAGACCCTGCTGCCAGCCCTTCAGGGGGTCTGGTTCCAGAAGCGTGGCCGGGCCGCTGGTCTGAGCCAGCCACGCAGATGGACCCGGAGGGGAAGCAGATGATGCTCAGGGTCCCTCTGCTCCTGCCAGCTCCTGTCTCCTCCTCAGTCCCCTGCTTATTCTTTTGTCTTCCCTTGTGGACGGAATTCTTGGAGAATAAGTGATGACAGCAGAGGATAGGTCCCCGTGATATGTGTCCAGTGTCATAACAACATCACACTGACCTAAAACAGATGACATAAACCATTAACTCGGGAGGCCTTTTATACTAAGTAGGATCAAACCAGTCCATCCAAAAGGAAATCAACCCTGAATGTTAATTGGAAGGACTGATGTTGAAGCTGAAGCTCTAATCCTCTGGCCACCTAATGTGAAGAGCCGACTCACTGGAAAAGATCCTGATGCTGGGAAAGATTGAAGGCGGGAAGAGAAGGGGACAACAGAGGATGAGATGGTTAGATGGCATCACCGACTCAATGGACATGAGTTTGAGCAGGGTCCAGGAGATAGTGATGTACAGGGAGGCCTGGCGTGCTGCAGTGCATGGGGTCACAAAGAGTTGGACACCACTGAGTGACTGAACAGCAACAAGACAACAGGTCCAGCCATCAGGGAGAGCAAGCGGACAGTGGCCTCAGAGAGGCCAGGGGGCATCAGGAGAGGAGAGCTGCCTCTGGATGGTCCCCAAGGCCACAGCGACTTTCCACCAGGAAGGCACAGATGGCCTCGGGGGAGGGACAGTGTCATGAGAGGGAGAGCTAGCAGACAGTGGCCTCAGAGAGGCCAGGGGGCATCAGGAGAGGAGAGCTGCCTCTGGATGGTCCCCAAGGCCACAGCGACTTTCCACCAGGAAAGCACAGATGGCCTCAGGGGAGGGACAGTGCCATGAGAGGGCTGGGCTTGAAGGTGACCTGGTGGCTGACCCTGGATATTTGGGGAGCCTTGCCTTAAAATTCAGGTCTTGTCCGTAACTTCCTTGCCTGGAAGAGAACGTCCTTTTCCAAGTCACTTGATAGACAGAGGCCATCTCCTTGCAAGGCCATCGGACGACCTGCTGCCTACCTCTACTGCAGTGTCTAGTCTACCTCCCGTAATGGTCTGAGGCACGGTGACCGGCACGGTCCCAAGGACCCCGAGGCTCAGTCTCTGTCCCGAATATGCAGCCAAGGGATTAAGCATCATAAACCATTTTCCTCATGGCTGCTTCGAGGCATGAAGGATAAAATTGGCCCAGGCTGTTGATGAAGCTGGAGACAGCCTGGGGACCTGGGCCGGGGGACCCCTTCCTCTTTTCCTCATCACTAGACAAAACTGTCTCCCGTCTCAGTGACTCCTCCTGCCCTTTCTGTAAAATGTAAGGACTCTTTTTCAGTTCAACGGTCTTGGAAAATTGAATCCTTTCTTTTCTAACCTGCGGCATACAACCTATGAAATATTTAGCACACTGATCAAGAGCAGATATATTTGAAAACCATATGGAGGAATTAGCTATATTTTTTTCGAGGTGTATTTCTGTATGACAGGGAATAACCGGTGACAAATGGCTCTTGAGAATGGAAGGATAAATGGGTTTACGAAAGTAGAGCCCACATCTTTCTTCTCACCAATCTGTCAGAATGAAAAACATGCCAGAGTTTTCCTGCAAAACAGTTAAATTGTTATCTCCTTACACACTTTGCCTTTTCTATATTCTAAACACACCAGTGCTCTGCATATGTTTCATAAACACACGGCAGGAATAATCAGGCTTAAAATGAAACGAAGAGCACCGCGGCATTGTGATGCCAAGGCTTTTTCTCATGAAAAATAGAAGAACCTACGAGGCATCTCAAAAATTATAATATTCACTGTGCTGCCATCTCTTCGCTTTTTAAAAGCACTTCCTCACGAAGAGTTACTATAGCTGTGTTTTAAACACACAGACACACGTATACACGGACATACCTTGGAGATACTGTGCGTGTGGTACCAGACTACCACAATAATGTGAATATTGCAATAAAGCAAGCTCTATGGAACTGTTGGTTTCCCAGCGCACATGAAAGTTCTGTTTACGCTCTACTGTGGTCTAGTAAGTGTGCAGCAGAGGGTTTCTCAGGCGGCACAGTAGTAAAGAATCCACATGCCAATGCAGGAGACGCAAAAGATGGGGTTCGATCCCTGGGTTGGGAAGATCCCCTGGAGGAGGAAATGGCAACCCATGCCACAGAGGAGCCTGGCGGGCTACAGTCCATGGGGTCACAAAGAGCTGGACATGGCTAAGCGACTGAGCACACACACACACACATTGTGTGCAACAGCATTATATCTAAATAAACAACACACATACCTTAATTTTAAAACGCTTTATTGCTAATTTTCTGGTGGTGTCTTTGGGATTTTCTATGTATAGTATCATGTCTTCTGCAAACGGTGAGATTTTACTTATTTTTTTTTACTTTTATTCTTTTACTTATTTTTCTTGTCTGATTGTTGTGGCTAGAACTTCCAGTACTAAGTCAAACAAAAGTGGTGAGAGTGAGCATCCTTGTCTTGCTCCTGATCTTAGAGGAAATGCTTTCAGCTTTTCACCACTGAGCCTGTTGTTTGCTGTGGTTCTGTCATGCATGGCCTTTATTATGTTGAGATATATTCCCTCTATGCCCACATTTTGGAGAGTTTTATCATAAACGATGTTGAATTTTGTCAAAAGCTTTTTGTGCATCTGTTGAGATGATTATATGGTTTGGATTCTTCAATTTGTTGATGTGGCATATCACATTAATTTACGGATACTGAGAAACATCTTTGCATCCTTGGGATAAATCCCACTTGATCATGGTGTATGATCCTTTTAATGCATTGTCAGATTCATTTTGCTAATATTTTGTTGAGGATTTTTGCATCTATGTTCATCAGTGATACTGACTTGTAGTTTTCTTTTTCTGTGATATCTTTGTCTGGTTTTGGTATCAAGGTGATGTTGGTCTCATAGAATTAGTTTCGAAGTATATGTTCCTTCCTCTGAAATTTCTTGGAATAGTTTGAGAAGGACAGATGTTAATGCTTCTCTAAATATTTGACAGAATTCACCTGTGAAGCCATCCGATCCTGGACTTTTGTTTGTTGGGAATTTCTAAATTACTGATTCAGTTTCAGTACTGGTGATTGGCCTGTTCATATTATCTCTTTCTTCCTGGTTCAGTCATAGGAGAGTGCACCTTTTCTAAGAATTTGTCCATTTCCTCTAGGTTGTCCATTTTATTGGCATACAGCTGTTCATGTGTGCTGTGCGAAGCTGCTTCAGCCATGCCTGACTCTGTGTGACCCTATGGACTGGCCTGCCCATGGGATTCTCCAGGCAAGAATACTGGAGAGGGTTGCCATGCCCTCCTCCAGGGCATCTTCCCAACCCAGGGCTTGAAGGATTTTTTTTACCACTAGTGCCAGTTGTTCACAGGAGTCTCTTATTGTCTTTTGTATACTTGTGGTGCTGGCTGTAAATTCTTTCACTTCTGATTTTATTCATTTGGCTAACCACCATCTGAGCCTTCAGTGAGCTGAAACCTTTTTGCTGGTGGAGGGCTTGAAATATTGTGGGATTTACCAAAAGGCAACACAGAAAAACTAAGTGAGCCAAGGCTGTTAGAAAAATGCGCCAACAGACTTGCTCAATAAAGGGTTGCTACAAGCCTTCACTTTGTTGAAAAAAAAAATGCAATATCTGTGAAGCACACTAAAATGAGGTCTGCCTCTGTGTGCACAGACACAGATATTTATATATAAAATACAAAATGTCCCAGTTTAACCAGTCCTAAGCACGTAAATCAGTGGCAGTAAGTACATTCACAGGCTGTACAACCATCACTACTCTCTGTGCTCAAGGTCCTCATCACTGCAACATGAAAATCCCTAACCACTAAACAATAAGTCCCTTTTTCTCTCCTGACAGCCCCTGGTAACCTCTAACACTTTCTCTCTCAATGAATTTGCCTCTACTAGATATTTCAGGTAAGCAGAATCATAGAGGATCTGTCTTTTTTCCCTGGCCTGTTTCACTTGGTATAATTTTTCAAGTTGATCCATGTTGCAGAATGTATCAGAACCTCACTGTTTTTCGTGTGTGAGTGGCATCCCTTTACATGAGTAGGCCATATTTTATTTGCACATTCAACAGCTGATGGACACCCAAGCTGCTTCCACCTTTTGGCTGTCAGTCCTGCTGCAGTGAACACCGTACTCACTATCTGATGGGTCACGCTCAGTACCCAAGGCCTTGCTTTGAATACTTTGGGATACTTCGACTGTTTTTAATTTCAGAAATGCAATTAATTGGCTGAAATATGCATGAGTTATCCACTTCTTATGTCCTGAAAATCACCTCACAGTTCCTCTAGAATTCAGTAACAATTACCCCACTGGTCTATAAATCAGCTAAGAGCCACCTATAATGGGTTCCTCTCAACTCCATAGACCACAGGGGTTCTGGGACTCAGCCCTCATTCTCCAGTGACCATGATCAGGTGTCTTCTCGTGACTCAGTCCCCATTTGTCAAACAGGGCAAATAATACTTGCCTTGTGTATCTAATGCGATTGTCATGAGGATCAAACGAGGTAATGTTTAGGAAACCTTTGAAATGCAGAAAAGCTCTATGTAGCACAATGTATTATTTTTGAATTTGAAAACAGCTGTTTTCATGCATCTGCAAAGAGGACTGAAATGATGTGGGTCCAGAAACACCTGTTCCCTTGTCTTCATGATGTCAGAACAACAAGCCAGCAGGCTTCCCTGGTGGCTCAGTGGTAAAGAATCTGCCTGCCAGCGCAGAAGACACGGTTCCCATCTGGGAAGATCCATGCCACGGAGCAACTACGGCCATGAGACACAACTATTGAGCCTGGGTTCTAGAGCCCGGGAGCCACGACTGAAGCCCGCATGCCCTAGGGCCTGGGCACGATGAGAGAAACCACCACAAAGAGAAGCCTGCCTCCTGGAGCTAGAGAGGAGCCCCTAATCGCCACAACTAGAGGAAGCTTGAGCAGCAGTGAAGACCCAGCACAGCCTTAAGTAAATGAATGAAATTGTGGGCATGCACACACGCACGCACACACACCCACACGCACACACACACACACACACGCACACACACACGCACACACACGCGCGCGCACACACACACATGCACACACACGCGCACACGCACACACACCCACACGCACACACACATGCACGCACACACGCACGCACACACACCGGCAACAAACAGCACAAGGCCCTGTTTAGCCCATGTAGACGGCGGGCATCTGGTATCTGCCCATCATGCCCACATACACCCGGGGTTGCCTGGAGCTTCCTCTGAGTCCTTCTGCTGGACCGTCTGACCTTCTATCTGGAAAGATACGGAGCGTCAAGGATGCTCCAGGTCTGTCTGTGGAGGCCTGCCTTCCGGGCATCCCCTGTGTTCTTGGAATTCCCACAGTAGCCTGTGCTATATAAGCTTCATAACAGAGATTATCTGTTTCCTGTTATTATTACGATTCCTCTCTGCCTGGAAAGGAGAGTGAGTTCCTTGAGTAAAGGAGCCACGTCTACCCGGTTGCTGTATACCCCACACCTGCTGCTTTGCCTCTAAGTCCTCATTAAGTTCCGGTTGGTGATGACGGCAGTATTGTTGTTGATGACGATGATGACAATGACAATGGCTGACGCTTGCCAGCAAATACCAAGTCCCCAGCCATCTTACAATTCCTGGGCATTAGCTCAATTATCCTTAAATGAGCCCGATGAAGTAGATCATTTCTATCCTCATCTTACAGATGGTAAGCCTAGGCAGAGAAAGTTGGAATCATTTGCTCCAGATGACGGGCACAACTGTGTCAAGTCCAGGATTCAAAGCAGGCGTCTCTTGCGGATTTCAAGCACGGAACGTCTACTCCCGCCTCCTTTTGGATGAGTGCTCTAGGGCGATGCAGGAGGGACCTAGGCTTCAGAAGGTGAGCAGATCACATTAGTGGAGCCAGTGGGGCAGGTGGGAACGAGTCCAATCCCAATCCAGAGAGGGTTATGGTGAACATCGCTCCCCTCCTCCAGAGGGGAGCTGGAGACTGGACATGGGTCTCCCGACCTTCAGGTATGTACAAGTATTGTGCCTGAGGCCACAGTGAGATTTCCAGTGTGTACTGGCTCTGGCCTGAGCAGGGTGTCCCGGCAGGTTCTGGCATTTGAGGGGGAGGGGGGCAAGAGTCATCACCTCTAATTTGATCACCTATTATATAAACACTGGGCTTCCCTGGTGGCTCAGAAGGTAAAGAAACTACCTGAAATGCAGAAGACCCAGGTTCAGTCCCTGGTTGGGAAGATCCCCTGGAGAAGGGAATGGCAACCCACTTCAGTATTCTTGCCTGGAGAGTCCCTTGGACAGAGGAGCCTGGTGGGCTACAGTCCATGGGGTTGCAAAGAGTCAGACATGACTAAAGTGACTTAGCAGGCATGCACAGAATGCAGACCACTGCGTCAAAGGTCAAATTCCTCAACATGCGGCATGACTGTAAACAAGAAGCCACTGATATAAACACCTTCTGGTGCTGAAATCCATCTGTGTGGCCAGTTGCAAAGCAGGTCCTATCCAAACTGCATGATTATTCCAGAGATCTTACATGCATGTCTGCTAAGTCACCTCAGTTGTGTCTGACTCTTTGTGACCCCATGGACTGTAGCCCGCCAGGCTCCTCTGTCCAAGGGATTCTCCAGGCAAGAATACTGGAGTGGGCTGCCATTCCCTCCTCCAGGGGATTCTCCTGACCTAGGGATCGAACCTGCGCCGCATATGTCTCCTGCGTTGGCAGGCTGGTTCTTTACCACTATGCCACCTGGGAAGTTCAAGAGATCTTTCACCCAGGCGCAAAATGCATTTGAAATACCACTTAGCCTGATATCCTAAGATCTCCTGGATACACAATATGGTACATCTTTGGACTGTGTGACTCCTTTGATTTTTCCAAAGTTTCATCACAAGCTATGTGATTTACAATGAACAATGCTTGTGTCAAGTCAGATAACACCGTTTAGATGTATCATTCAGTTATGACAGTGAAGACAGAGATCCAGGACTGACTCATATGATTCAGAACACAGTTCCCTGGGGAAGGAGAGCCTGCCACATGCCAGATGTGGTGCCAGACGCAGCATCTTATCTAGAGTATAAACCCTGGCCTTTAAAGCTGCATTCTTATCACATAACAATTACCTTTCTCCCATTGACCGGCTGTGTGTCTTTAGTCCAGTTTCTTACCTTCGTCAGCTTCCTCCCTATAAAAATGAAGTGCTGACTGCCCCAAACTCATGGGATGGATGATATGTTAATACGTACAAAGCAGCTAAAACAGGGCTGGACACAGAGTGAACGGTCACCTTAGGTCAGCTCTTACATTGCATTATCAGAACGAGATGTAAGGAAATAGAAAAGTGTCAACACTGGGATTTTCCTAGGAATGATTTTTAACCTACATATACAGTAAGTCTAGAGAATCCCAGGGACGGGGGAGCCTAGTGGGCTGCCGTCTATGGGGTTGCAGAGAGTCGGACACGACTGAAGCGACTTAGCAGCAGCAGCACGGTAAGCCTCCCACATATGAATGCATTCCATTCTGAGAGTGCGTTTGTAAGTCCAATTTGTTCATAAATCCAACAAAGTTAGCTTAGGCACCCAACTCACACACTTGGCTATATATAGTGCTGTACTGTAATATGTTTGCAATACTTTTCACGTAAATAATACATAAAGACAAACAGCAGAAAAAAATAAAGCATTTTTAATCTCACAGGACAGTACCTTGAAGAGCACAGTAGTCCAGCCCAACAGCTGGCACACAGGGGCTGGCATCGAGGGAACGGGCAGGAATGACTGGAGGGAGGAGGGGTGGGAGATGATGGAGCCGGAGGATGGCCAGCGATGGGAGATGGAGGACCAGCTGCAGGGTCACTCACGCCTGACGTTGATGGATGCACGTTCGCATCTTTGAAAGTTCGCAGCTTGAAGGTTCGTACGTAGGGAGCTTCCTGTATGTGGTTATTGGAGTGATAACAAACTCACTGGTTACCATTACTAATTAAATCCCAACATCAGTTGAATTAGGAACTAATTGACAATAGGCATAACCATGGCGATCATTTACTGAACAGCTCCAGGAGTCCATGCCCTGTGCTGGGTCCATCGTGCCCTCCCCACAGCACCCTGCCGTGGTGACACTGCTCCAGGAGCCCATGCCCTGCGCTGGGTCCATCGTGCCCTCCCCACAGCACCCTGCCGTGGTGACACTGCTTCCTTAATAAAGGAACTGAGAGACCAGGCCCGGATGTGCCGTGTCAAAGGTCACAGACGGATTAAGTGGAGGGCGGCTCCAGCCCGGGGCCTGCCGTCCCCAGAGCCAGGGGCTTCCTGAACTCATGCCACAGGCATGGGTGTGCCTCAAAATGGGGTGGGCTTTAGAGATGCTTCCCCAGAAAGAGTCCCTTAATGAAG
The DNA here is from genome assembly GCF_055505025.1 of Bos grunniens. Classification (NCBI taxonomy): domain Eukaryota; kingdom Metazoa; phylum Chordata; class Mammalia; order Artiodactyla; family Bovidae; genus Bos; species Bos grunniens. The sequence continues at coordinate 3,880,470 of NC_141168.1, forward strand.
CCTTAGCTCAAGTTCATGAAGCTCAAAGGGATACATTTATAATGCTCATTTGCATTTTGTCTAACCCTCATGAGCTCCACAATGCAAACTTTAAAAAAAACCACTAATATGAAAGTAAAAGTTTTCTTGGGCTGCAAAATCACTGTGAATGGTGACTGCAGCTATGAAATTAAAAGACACTTGCTCCTTGGAAGGAAAGCTATGACAAACCTAGACAGCATGTTAAAAAGCAGAGAGAACACTTTGCCGACAAAGGTCCACATAGTCAAAGCTATGGTTTTCCAGTAGTTCTGTATGCATTTGAGAGTTGGACCATTAAGAAGGCTGAGCACTGAAGAATTGGTGCTTTTAAACTGTGGTGCTGGAGAAGACCCTTGAGGGTCCCCTGGACTGCAAGGAGATCAAACCAGTCAATCCTAAAGGAAATCAACCCTGAATACTCATTGAAAGGACTGAGACTGAAGCTGAAGCTCCAATCTTTGGCCACCTGATGCAAAGAGCCAACTCACTGGCAAAGCCCCTGATGCTGGGGAAGATTGAGGGCAGAGAGGAGAAGGGGAGCACAGAGGATGAGATGGTTGGATGGAATCACTGACTCAATGGACATGAGTTTGAGCAAGCTCCGGGAGATGGTGAAGGACAGGAATGCCTGGCATGCTGCAGTCCACGGGGAGTTGAACACGAACTACAACTGAACTACAGCAACAAGAGGAACCACTGTGTCGCTTCCAGTAATGACAGGCCAGCCACACTTCCATGGCTCCAGAGCTATTTCTCCCACTGTTGGCCCATTGGCATGCTGTGATGGGAGATAAACAATTATTTTACTTTTCTCTATGCTAAATGCAACTTTTCTTTCAAAATATCCTGCTGGTTATTCTCAACATCTATTGAGAGTTATAAAATTGTTCTAGGCTTTGAATAGGACCTGTGCATCATTATTCTAAACAATGGCCTAATATGCTTATTATCTCACTAGGAAAACGCAGGGCATCTCCCAGAGGTCTTTAGAACTGTTTTTGTTTTTTGTTTTTTAAGGATCATCTGCTGTGCAGGGAGTGCATGAGGCTTTTTAATCTAAAGTTAAATACATCTGCAGACAAATGGTCTAAGAGTCAAACCAAACCCTAGGAATAGCCAACACGTTCCTCAACAAACAATACCCTTAAGTAGATGATCTGACCCCCGTCCAGGCTTCCCACATGGCTGGGCAGGTAAAGAATCTGCCTGCAGTGCAGGAGACCTGGGTTCATCCCTGGGTCGGGAAGAGCCCCTGGAGGAGGGTGTGGCAACGCACTCCAGTATTCTTGCCGGAGAATCCCATGGACAGAGGAGCCTGGTGGGCTACAGTCCATGGGGTCACAAAGAATCCAACTCAACTGAGTGACTAATGCATGTCTCACCCCCAATGTAATTAAATGTTATGTTTCATTCAGTTCTTCACCGTCCTTTGTGGATATATGAATATCCTTTTCTAAGAGTTTATCTGGATTCAAAAATCAGACCAATGAGACTCTGCAATCTAAACACAGTTATCGTCAGTTCCACAGTAAAAAAGGCTCACGTGAACACAACACTGTTTTTGTTTTTAAATCCACACACAGGCATGGCACGTTACTCTAAATATTACTGTATTTACACGTCTGTCCCAATAAATAATACCCTTCAAAGCTGCCACCTCAGAAAGCCACAGTCTCATCCCCATGACCCTGCCATTAACAGTAACCTAGGAACATCCTGACCAGGGTGAGTCTGCGGACCACAGATGAAAATCAGTCACAAAATTTCATGACCATTTTTTAACTCTACATAAAAGAAACTTTGAACTGTGGTGTTGGAGAAGACTCTTGAGAGTCCCTTGGACTGCGAGGAGATCCAACCAGTCCATCCTAAAGGAGATCAGTCCTGAATATTCACTGGAAGGACTGATGCTGAAGCTGAAACTCTAGTACTTTGGCCACCTGATGTGAAGAACTGACTCATTGGAAGAGACCCTGATACAGGGCAAGGTTGAAGGCGGGAGGAGAAGGGGAGGACAGAGGTTGGGATGGTTGCATGGCATCACCGACTCGATGGACATGGGTTTGAGTAAACTCCAGGAGACAGTGAAGGACAGAGGAGTCTGGCATGCTGGGATCCGTGGGGTCACAAAGAGTTGGACACAACTGAGCGGCTGAACTGAACTGAACTGAACTGAAAAGCATCTAGACTGATCAACCAGGGTATTCTCAGTACTTGCCTCTGAATGATTAGATCTACACATGCAAATCTCATATATGTACTTGATACACACACCACTCACATACCACAAATACACACTCACACACACCACATACATACACACTGGACACACACACACAGATACACGCACACACACACATGCACGCACGCACACACACACATGCATGCACGCACACACACACAGGCGCACATACACACACACACACACACAGGGACACTCACACGTCTTTCCCTAAATGTCTATGATTTAATGGCATCATCAAACATTTTCAAAAAATGTGGTGAAGATGTTCAAACACTTCCAGATACGTGTGGAACAAGAACACCCTTCATCAAACGAGCCTCTGACTTCACAGGGGCTGCTCTGAATGGATACATTTTTTAAAAATTAATTATTTTAATTGGAGGCTAATTACTGTACAGTATTGTAGTGGTTTCTGCCATACATCGACACGAATCAGCCACGGGTGTACATGTGTCCCCCATCCTGAACCCCCCTCCCCACTCCCTCCCCATCCCATCCCTCTGGGTCATCTCAGCACACCGGCTTTGAGTGCCCTGTTTCATGCATCAAATTTGGACTGATAATCTATTTCACATATGGTAATATGTTTTCTATGCTATTCTCTCAAATCATCCCACCCTCGCCTTCGCCCACAGAGTCCAAAAGTCTGTTCTTTACATCTGTGTCTCTTTTGCTGTCTCCTGTATAGGGTCATCATTACCATCTTTCTAAATTGGATGATACATTTTATCACGATCGCTCCAAAGTCACAACTGAACAACACGTATAAGAAGACTGTGTACCGTTCAGTTAATGAAGATGTTTGGACCCGAGGCTCACAGGAACCGACCCTGTGTTTCCACCAGGAGCCAGGGTTCAGTGTTCTCGGCGACTTCACAGAAGGGAAGCTCCACGGACATGCGACGAGGCTGTGTCCAGAGCCCGTCAGGTCCACCTTCCTCTTCACCTGAAGCCGAGTGGGGCTTCCCCTGCACCCAAGCCGTCTCTACCCCAAGATCAGAGCACCCTCACATCCAATTTAATTCTTGACCTCATCCACACCGCTTCCTAATCAGTGCTTTCCTGACTGTGGGAAGGGGCATTTCCCTCTTTCCTCAGCCTGGCCCACACATCCCACTGTAACTCTAAAGCATGCGTCATCACTGAGAGGCTTCAGGGGCAGGGACGTCAGCTGGAGCCAAACTGGAGTGATCTGAGCGACCCTAGAAAAAATCAGTGAGCAGTTCTGAGCCAAAGCCGCCTTGTTTCTGAAATGGGAATAGTAACCACCCACAGGGTTTTGGTCTGTGTTTCTAAGACAATGCCCATAGGTTTGGCGGGGGGAACCATGGCCGACAATAGGTTATCAATAGGAAGAGGTCAGCTTATTCCTCCTTGTCTGTTGCATGTGTGTTAGTTGCTCAGACTCTTTGAGTCAGAAAGTGTCTGACTCTTTGTGACCCCATGGACTGTAGCCTGCCAGGCTCCTCTGTCCATGGGATTCCCCACGCAAGAATACTGGAGTGGGTTGCCATGCCCTCCTCCTCCCAACCCAGGGACTGAACCTGAGTTTCCCATTGGCAGGCGGGTTCTATACCACTCGTGCCGCCTGGGAAGCCCTCGCTAACCCTGTGCTGGGCTCAGCTGTGTCCAACTCTTTGTGATGCCATGGACTGTAGCCCACCAGAGTCCTCTGTCCATGGGATTCTCCAGGCAAGAATAATTCGGTGGGTTGCCATTCCCTTTTCCATGGGATCTTCCCAACTAGGGATTGAATCCATGTCTCCTGAATTGAAGGCAGATTCTTTACCATCTGAGCCACCAGGCAAGCCCCTATTTGTGCATTCTGGGATAAACAGAGATGTCCTAGACACCAGCAGAGTCTGACAAATCTCAACTCTCAGAGCTACAGGAGAAGTGTCTGGATTCCAGAGCTACAGGAGAAGTGTCTGGATTCCTAGGAGTTTTCACACCAAGCTCTGAATTCAGAGCCCTTAGCTGTGGACAGCGTGGGTGGGGATGGGGAGATAGAGAGGGTGGAGGGCCCTGATCACAGACTGAGTCCTTCATAAGAGGCAGGGCAGCAGCCTAAGGGGCTCGGACATTCTTAACAATTTTAACATTTACTTTGAACGAGCAATTAACTTACAGTGTTCAGTTCAGTTCAGTTCAGTTCAGTCGCTCAGTCGTGTCTGACTTTTTGCGACCCCATGAATCGAAGCACGCCAGGCCTCCCTGTCCATCACCAACTCCCAGGGTTCACCCAAACTCATGTCCATCGAGTCGATCATGCCATCCAGCCATCTCATCCTCTGTTGTCCCCTTCTCCTCCTGCCCGCAATCCCTCCCAGCATCAGGGTCTTTTCCAATGAGTCAACTCTTTGCATGAGATGGCCAAAGTATTGGAGTTTTAGCTTTAGCAACAGTCCTTCCAATGAACACCCAGGACTGATCTCCTTTAGAATGGACTGGTTGGATCTCCTTGCAGTCCAAGGGACTCTCAAGAGTCTTCTCCAACACCACAGTTCAAAAGCATCAATTCTTCAGTGCTCAGCTGTCTTTATAGTCCAACTCTCACATCCATACATGATCACTGGAAAAACCATAGCCTTGACTAGATGGACCTTTGTTGGCAAAGTAATGTCTCTGCTTTTGAATATGCTATCTAGGTTGTTCATAACTTTCCTTCCAAGGAGTAAGCGTCTTTTAATTTTATGGCTGCAATCACCATCTGCACTGATTTTGGAGCCCCCAAAAATAAAGTCTGACATTGTTCCCACTGTTTCCCCATCTATCTGACATGAAGTGATGGAACTGGATGCCATGATCTTAGTTTTCTGAATGTTGAGCTTTAAGCCAACTTTTTCACTCTCCTCTTTCAATTTCATCAAGAGGCTCTTTAGTTCCTCTTCCCTTTCTGCCGTAAGGGTGGTGTCATCTGCATATCTGAGGTTATTGATATTTCTCCCACCAATCTTGATTCCAGCTTGCGCTTCCTCCAGCCCAACAACTTACAGTTACCACTTACAGTGTAACGAGTCCCAAAACAACTGACTTAGGACAGAAAGGCCCACATCAACAGGCTTTCTATAAAATAAACCAAGTGATTCACCCATGTGAGAAACACAGAGGCACATGACCTCTGAGATGTCCACGTCTGGAGACAGAGCTGCTAGCCTTGGTCATGAGTACGCACCTGGGGCAGGTGTGCCTGGGAAAGGTCAAGGGAAGACCTGCAGGAGAGAGGTCAGTGTCTGCCTCTGTCTCTGACGTCAACGTTGGTGGCTCAGATGTTAAAGAATTTGCCTGCAGTGCGGGAGACCTGGGTTTAATGCCTGGGTCGGGAAGATCCCCTGCAGAAGGGAGTGGCAACTCACTCCAGTATTCTTGCCTGGAGACTATACTGAGCGACTGACACTTTCACACACACTTGGATGATCATGTTTGCCAGAAATGTGGTTCAGTGGCCTGGGACTATGCTAATGCATGTAACAGTGATGGAGACAGAGTATTGTGTGTTTAAAAAGGTCACTTTTCATTGAAAAAATTATTCCTAACATTTTGAAATAAAATACTCAAGAAAAGTTCTTTATGACAGTCTCTAGGTCCATCCACATCTCAATAGTCCATTGTATATATGTACCACATTTGCTGCTGCTGCTGCTAGGTCACTTCAGTCGTGTCCGACTCTGTGCGACCCCATAGATAGCAGCCCACCAGGCTCCCCTGTCCCTGGGATTCTCCAGGCAGGAACACTGGAGTGGCTTGCCATTTCCTTCTCCAATGCATGAAAGTGAAAAGTGAAAGTGAAGTCGGAAGTAAACTAAATCAAAGAGAAAAACAAATATCATATATTAATGCACATATGTGGAATCTGGAAAAAAACTGGTGTAGACGATCTTACTTACAAAGCAGAAATAGAGACACAGACGTAGAAAACAAATGAATGGACACCAAAGCGGGGACAGCGGAGTGGCTGGATTGGGAGATTGGGACTGACATGTATACATACACTATTGATACTATGGATAAAATAGATAACTCATGAGAACCTTCTGCACAGCGCACAGAACTCTATGCTCTGTGGTGACCTAAATGGGAAGGAAATCTAAAACAAGAGCAGATCTACGTTCACTTTGCCGTACAGTAGAAACTCACACAACACTAAAACAGCTGTACTCCCAAACATATTAAACAGTAAAATGAATTGTCAAAAAATATAAGAAAAGCAGTGACTTCAGATCTGGATTGTTGTTGTTTGGTCACTGCTGCGGCTAAGTCACTTCAGTCGCATCTGACTCTTTGTGACCCCGTGGACTGTAGCCCGCCAGGCTCCTCTGTTCATGGGATTTCCCAGGCAAGAACACTGGAGAGGGTTGCCATTTCCTTCTCCATCAGAGCTCGCTAGGTTTAAAATTACAGTCATGGTTTGTCAGAGCCAGCTTTGGAATCTGATGTACATGGCGCTGCAATGCTTTTACAATGAAGGTAAATGAAAAATCCAGACAGACTTGCAGATTTTAGAAACGAGTGTCTGAGCAACGAAAATCTTAGTTGGCATGTCTGCATATGACTCATTGAAGACTTAGACCATCTTCTTTCACGTACAGAAGAATCCCAGTTCAGTACACACTGCAGTTCAGGGCTTCACGCTTCTGGACGTCGAGAGGTCAAGGCCTTCTCTTGGCTGCAGGCTGGCGCTGTCCATGGCCGTGCAGATGGTCAGGGGCTGAGCAGATGCATCTCCACTCGTAGAGCAGCTGCCCGCACACGAGACCGGCTCTGCTTGGACATGGCTCCTGTAACCCTGCTTGGGGAGCTGGCTGCCCTGCTTGGGTGTGATCTTACTCGTGCTGCCAGGACTGGAACAGGGGTTCCTATCTGAGGAACCAGAGAATCCCATGGAAATGCTGATCGGAACTCAGGAACCTGGCAATGAGGCTTCCATCTCACAAAGAAGACTTTGGGTAGAGGGAAGGGCCAGGGCCAGGAATGCAGGATTCTGCAGCTGTAAAGATCCTGGGAGATCATAAAGCAGCCTGTCCGATTCCTGCTGGGACCCTGAGTTCTCAGGGCTTTGGGGCATCAGGAGGGAACCAGCACCTTGGCTGAGATGCTCTCCAACAGCATGTGGCATTGCTCACCCTTAAAAACCCTCTGGTTATCCAGCGCCCTCACTTTCTGAAATAGGAGGAATAAAGGCAGGGAGAGGCATTCACAGAGAATCACCTGGAATCGTTCCATGGGGAGTGCTGTGTTTCTCCTGATTGTTGGTGCTGCTATAATGATGTCTTTCTACTTGTGCCAACCTGACTCTGCGGTCCTGGTTGCATCTTGAGAGAAATCCTTCCAAAGAACCTGCCCCTCCTCCCAGTCTCTTCTACATAAAAAAGCCCAGAGTTTATGCTTTACTTCTTAATTGCAGTTTAAAACATGCAGCTCATCAATGAAAGCGAGTGTAATCACAGATCCCACAAAAGGTGGAGACAATAATTTTTTCTCTGTTCTTTTTATAATCTTCTGTAACGAAATGCATGGTGGCACAGATCATTATCCACTGATAAGGCTGTATTTTGCTTCCATATAAAAGGTGCATTGCCCTTGGGTGTGGGTAAACGGCCTCTTCACAATTGTAAAGTTAATGGTCATCATACTGGGGAGTGGTCTTCCTAGGTGGCTCAGTGGTAGAGAATCCACCTGCCAATGCAGGAGACACAGGAAATGCTGGTTTGACCCCTGGGTTGGGAAGATCCCCTGGAGAAGGAAATGGCAACTCACTTCACTATTCTTGCCTGTAAAATTGCATGGACAGAGGAGCCTGGTGGGCTACAGTCCATGGGGGAAACAAAAGAACTTGCCATGACTGGGTGATGGAGCTCACACACATCGTAAGGGGCAGAGCGGGCCTTGCCCAGCCGCACGGCCTGGCAGAGACGCAAGCCGGGTCTCGTCATTAACTCCTGCGGTCTTTTGGGGGGCGGGTGGCTCCTCTGGCCGTGGTCCTCCACCTGCAGCTGTTCCCCACACATCCGGAGCCCCCCTTTCTCTGCTCTGCTTCATTCTGTTGTTGAACGTCACACAGCTAGTGGCAGAGAGGCTGAGCTGAACACGGAGGACCCTCCAGTCCTGGCAATTTCAAGTCAATGTGACTCAAAACAAGAAAGACCAAAAGGTCCTTGGGACAAAGGATGAGTCAGAGAAACAGTACCAGACCTCTGCTGTGTCCACTGATGGGTGCAACCCCTCTATCCTAGAAAAGTGAGGTTATATACATGTAAAGTCCTTGGGGAGAGAAATGGTAACAGAGGCTCTGGTGTGAAGACTATCAAAAGGGCGCATTTGCTTGTTGAGCTTATCACCTCACACTGGGGTCAGAACGTCCATCATCAAAAAGACTATAAACAAAAATGCTGGAGAGGATGTGGAGAAAGGGGACGCTCTTGCACTGATGGTGGGAACGTAAATCGCTGCAGGCACTATGGAGAGCAGTATGGAGAGTCCTTAAAAACTAAAAGTAGGTTTGCCAGTGATCCTGCAATCCCACTCCTGGGCATATATCCAGAGAAAACCATAATCCCTATGTTCACAGCGGCGCTATTTGTAATAGCCACGACATGGAAGCAGCCTAACATCCACCACCAGAGAGACAGATGAGTAAGGTGTGGCACATACATACGATGGAATATTACCCAGCTGTAAAGTGGGTGAAATAGTGCCCTTTGCAGCAACATGGAGGGACCTAGAGATTATCCTACTAAGTGAGTAAGTCAGAGAAAGACGACTACCACATGTAGCACTCGTACAACAGCAACAAATCAACCTAATTAAAAAAGATACAGTCTGTTTCACAAAACAGAAACAGACTTACAGACATGGAAGACACACTTGTGGCTAAAAGGGGAAACGGGGTGGGGAAGGATAAATCAAGGGCTTGGGACTGACACGTACACACTGCTGCTGCTGCTGCTGCTAAGTCGCTTCAGTCATGTCTGACTGTGCGACCCCATAGACAGCAGCCCACCAGGCTCCCCCGTCCCTGGGATTCTCCAGGCAAGAACACTGGAGTGGGTTGCCATTTCCTTCTCCAATGCATGAAAGTGAAAAGTGAAAGTGAAGCCGCTCAGTCGTGTCCGACTCTTTGCGACCCCATGGACTGCAGCCCACCAGGCTCCTCCATCCATGGGATTTGCCAGGGAGGAGTACACACTACTACATGCAAAACAGATAACCAACAAGGACCTGCTTACGGTAGAGCACTGGGAATTCCACTCAATATTCTATGATAAGTTATGTGAGAAAAGGGTCTAAAAAAGAATGAATACATATATAATTGAATCACTTCATTGTACACCAGAAACTAACTCAAGATTGTAAATCAACTATACTCCAATAAATTAAAAAAATTTTTTTTAAGTAATACCCCCCACAAAAAGAAAAGGGTGCATTTTCTTGGGAGCATGTGACACTTCAGGTTTGGAGAGAGAAGTCCTGCAAAGCAGAGGTCCTGGGGGCTCCAGGGACAGAAATCTTCAGACCTGAAAGCGGGTGGGTCTCAGGACCAGGCGTGGGGCCAGCAGAGGCGTGTGATGGGAACAGCTTGGGTGCGGCATCAGGACAGCATGGCAACACCCACTAGTTCCTCATTCTTTAGCAGCTGAGGTCCAGGGGAGGTCACTCTTAGGGTCACTTCTCCCGCTCTGCAGCGCTTTCTCCCACCCTCTTCCTTAGCACTTGGTTGTTTTTTTAAAGAGTTTTTATTTTATTTTTTTATGTAGACCATTTTTAAAGTCTTTATTGAATTTGTTACAATATTATTTCTGTTTAATGGTTTGTTTTTTCCAACGGAGGCATGTGCGATCTCTGCTTCCTGATCAGGCATAGAAGCCCCACCCCCTGCATGGGAAGGTGGAGTCTTAACCACTGGACCACCGGGAAGTCCCTCTAGTGCACGTTAAGCGTCTCTGTATGTTTCCCCTCAATAACACTCCCCATGCCCCCCTCCCTCTGCACTGCTCACCTGCAGTGGGAGTTTTGAAATGAGCTTCAGTGAAACTCTGGAGACCCCCACATGTCTCAGACCCAATTCCAAATAAGGCCAACATGGCCAGCGTTCAGCCACGACTCTTCAGGTGCGACTGAAGCAGCCAGTGCACGGCTGGGCAGACCCCTGCCGCGGAGTTCTCACCCAGGCAGTGTTCTAAATGCTTCCCCTTGGATTAATGTCCATTTCAATTACACTAATAAAGTATATGGAACTAAAGCCCCAGCTGTCCCAAAAGGGCCGTAAGGAGTAACAGAGGTGTGTCCTCTGTGGTCCGAGGTAATGCACCAAGTGAAGCATGCTTTTCACTTTGATGAACATTCCATTTAATTAAAAGTAAATATTAGGAGAGAGCCTGTCCAAAATGGACGGACCATGCAGGGCTAATTCAGCAGAGGATAGGGAACACTCGGGTAGAGCTCTAGTTCAGTCCAAGGCCCTGTGCTTGCAGCTGGGGACCCGCAGGTGAATAAATCAGCGTCTTCTTGTCCAGAAGCTACTCATCTCTCCAGGGACAGAGACACACAGAATACATCAAGATGCTGGACTTAGAGGGATTCTCAAGACCGTCCTACTTCAAGCCAGGAAACTTACTGTTGAAGGTGGTCCTTCACTATCACCCAAGGGCTTTGGTTACAGACCTTGTGCACAGCATCATGTTTGTGGAGCCCTATACCAAAAGCAGAGACTTTACTTTGTCAACAGTCCGTCTAGTCAAGGCTATGGTTTTTCCAGAGGTCATGTATGGATGTGAGAGTTGGACTATAAAGAAAGCTGAGTGCCAAAGAATTGATGCTTTTGAACTGTGGTGTTGGAGAAGACTCTTGAGAGTCCCTGGGTGTTCATTGGAAGGACTGATGCTGAAGCTGAAACTCCAATACTTTGGCCACCTGATGCAAAGAGCTGACTCATCTGAAAAGACCCTGATGATGGGAAAAATTGAGGGCAGGAGGAGAAGGGGATGACAGAGGAGGAGATGGTTAGATGGCATCACCAACTCAATAGACATGAGTTTGAGTAAACTCCAGGAGTTGGTGGTGGACAGGGAGGCCTGGCATGCTGCAGTCCCTGGGGTCTCAAAGAGTCGGACATGACTGAGCAACTGAACTGAACTGAACTGATACCAAGGTCACAGGTGTAAAGCCTTGTGCCAAGGCCAAAGATGTGGAGCCATGGTACCAAGGTCATCTCCAGAACTGACCAAGCCCCATAGCAACTGTTGGCATGAACCCCTCTGACTTACACCAGCAGGCTCCCTGACATTACATTAAGTAAAAATACCCACCCAATGGCACCCTGACCAATCACCTAATGCCACTCTTTCGGGGGAGTTTTCTCTGTCTTGAGGCCCGTTGTCCTAACAGCATCTCCTGCTCTAACAAACTCTATTCTCCTCTCATTCTGCCTCAAGCCTGGAAATTCTTTTCCAGCCTGTGCCCAGGTCACAATGTCCATCTTTCAGGAAGGCAAGTCTACGCAGTGATCCTGGACACACATACGTTCCCAGGCCCCACTAGGGCCTGCCTTCAACTGACTCTGCTCTCAACAGGGAAGGCTGACATTACTTTCAGGTCCAATGTCGGAGCCATTTTCGTGTTATTTTATGGGACGGCAGACTGACACCCAGAGCAGGCCCTCAGGCTTTCGCTGGGACCCTCTTATAATTGCCAGGGAAGGGAGGCTCCCTTTCGCAGGGGTGGCTGTGGCAATCGCTGGCTCTGCTGAGCTGGCGTATCCCCTGAAAACAGGAGCGTCTGTCTGATGGGTCCCCAGCACCCAAGTGAGTAGAGGAAGCAAGACTGTGTAAACGAGTAGGGTCCCCTGTCCACCAGGGCCTCCTCTCGAGGCTGCCTGGTCTCTGCTGGCCTCCTGGGTCTTGCTTCTTGCTCTCCTAGCTTGCTCTGCATCCTGACTCCAGGGAACCCCACTCCAACCCCCACTCACTCCAGCTTCACATTTCCTGCTTGTCACGATCAACAGCATCATTCCCAGTCTGCGACCCCAGAAAGAGGCAGCCCCGGGCCCTCCCTCACTGGATTGACAAATAAGTGGGGTGTTACTCAGTCCTTAAACTCAGTGGGCACCAAATAGATGGACAGGAGGTTGCCATTTCCTTCTCCAGGGGATCTTCCAAATCCAGGGATCGAACCCACGTCTCTTGCATCTCCTACACTGGCGGACAGGTTCTTTACCACTGAACTCCCTGGGAAGCCCCCGTGTACAGAGACTGGTACTTAAGACTTTGAGTCCCATGTCTCCCCTCTGATGGGCAGAGACACACCTTCTGAGTTGGAAACAGAAACAGACATCCTGGGGCCCCAGAATCTCCCCAGGAAAGTGCTTATAAGGTTGAACATGGACCCAGTGCTTAATCACAATTCATTGTTACTACAATATACCTTGTCGTTTTCCTTTTCATTACAGGGGACTGGAATGCAAAAGTAGGAAGTCAAGAGATACCTGGAGTAACAGGCAAATTTGGCCTTGGAGTACAAAATGAAGCACGGCAGGGCCTAACAGAGTTTTCCCAAGAGAATGCACTGGTCATAGCAAACATCCTCTTCCAACAACACAAGAGAAGACTCTACACATGGACATCACCAGATGGTCAGCACTGAAATCAGATTGATTATATTTGCAGCCAAAGATGGAGAAGCTCTATACAGTCAGCAAACAAGACAAGGAGCTGACTGTGGCTCAGATCATGAACTCCTTATTGCCAAATTCAGACTGAAATTGAAGAAAGCAGGGAAAACCACTAGACCATTCAGGTATGACCTAAATCAAATCTGTTACAATTATACAGTAGAATTGACAAATAGATTTAAGGGGTTAGATCTGACAGAGAGAGTGCCTGAAGAACTATGGACAAAGGTTTGTGACATTATATAAGAGGCAATGATCAAGACCATCCCCAAGAAAAAGAAAAGCAAAAAGGCAAAATAGTTGTCTGAGGAGGCCTTACAAATAGCTGAGAAAAGAAAAGGTGCAAAAGGCAAAGGAGAAAAGAAAAGATATACCCATCTGAATGAAGAGTTTCAAAGAATAGCAAGGAGAGATAAGAAAACCTTCTTTAGTGATCAAGAAATAAAGGAAAATAATAGAATGGGAAAGACTATAGATCCCTTCAAGAAAATTAGAGATGCAAACATGGACTCAATAAAGGACAGAAATGGTATGGACCTAACAGAAGCAGAAGATATTAAGAAGAGATGGCAAGAATACACAGAAGAACTGTACAAAAAGGATCTTCATGACCCAGATAATCACGATGGTGTGATCACTGACCTAGAGCCAGACATCCTGGAATGTGAAGTCAAGTGGGCCTTAGAAAGCTTCACTACGAACAAAGCTAGTGGAGGTGATGGAATTCTACTTGAGCTATTCCAAACCCTGAAAGATGATACTGTGAAAGTGCTGTACTCAATATGCCAGCAAATTTGGAAAACTCAGCAGTGGCTACAGGACTGGAAAAGGTCAGTTTTCATTCCAATCCCAAAGAAAGACAATGCCAGAGAATGTTCAAATTACCACACAATTGCACTCATTTCACATGCTAGTAAAGCAATGCTCAAAATTCTCCAAGCCAGGCTACAACAGTATGTGAACCATGAACTTCCAGATGTGCACACTGGATTTAGAAAAGACCAAGGAACCAGAGATCAAATTGCCAACATCCCCTGGATCATCAAAAAAGCTAGAGATTTTCAGAAAAACATCTACTTCTGCTTTATTGACTACACCAAAGCCTTTGACTGTGTGGATCACTACAAACTGTGGAAGATTTTTCAAGAGATGGGATACCAGACCCCCTGACCTGCCTCCTGAGAAATCTATATGCAGGTCAGGAAGCAACAGTTAGAACTGGACGTGGGACAACAGACTGGTTCCCAATTGGTAAAGGAGTACGTCAAGGCTGTATATTGTCACCCTGCTTATTTAACTTCTATGCAGAGCACATCATGAGGAACGCTGGACTGGAAGAAGCACAAGCTGGAATCAAGATTGCCGGGAGAAATACCAGCAAGCTCAGATATGCAGATGACACCACACTTATGACAGAAAGTGAAGAACTAAAGAGCCTCTTGATGAAAGTGAAAGAGGAGAGTGAAAAAGTTGGCTTAAAGCTTAACATTCAGAAAACGAAGATCATGGCATCCGGTTTCATCACTTCATGGGAAATAGATGGGGAAACAGTGGAAACAGTGTCAGAGTTTATTTTTTGGGGCTCCAAAATCACTGCAGATAGTGACTGCAGCCATGACATTAAAAGATGCTTACTCCTTGGAATAAAAGTTATGGCCAACCTAGACTCTAGTACTCTTGCTTGGAAAATCCCATGGATGGAGGAGCCTTGTGGGCTGCTGTCTATGGGGTTGCACAGAGTCGGACACGACTGAAGTGACTTAGCAGCAGCAGCAGCAGACAGCATATTAAAAAGCAGAGACGTTACTTTGCCAACAAAGGTCCATCTAGTCAAACTATGGTTTTTCCAGTGGTCATGTACGGCCGTGAGAGGTGGACTGTGAAGAAGGCTGAGCGCCGAAGAATTGATGCTTTTGAACTGTGGTGTTGGAGAAGACTCCTGAGAGTCCCTTGGGCTGCAAGGAGATCCAACCAGTCCATTCTGAAGGAGATCAGTCCTGAATATTCATTGGAAGGCCTGATGCTGAAGCTGAAACTCCAGTTCTTTGGCCACCTGATAGGAAGAGCCAACTCATTGGAAAAGACCCTGATGCTGGGAAAGATTGAAGTCAGGAGGAGAAGGGGATGACAGAGGATGAGATGGTTGGATGGCATCACTGACTAGATGGACATGAGTTTGAGTAAGCTCTGGGAGTTGGTGATGGACAGGGAAGCCTGGTGTGCTGCAGTCCATGGGGTCACAAAGTGTCAGACATGACTGAGCTACTAAACTGAAGTGAACTGGTATCTTGTCCATTTTATAACCCCCTTTCCTTTGGAAATGGAGGTTTTCGATAAAAGGAAAGTTGGTCTGGAGGAGTGGGGCAGTGCTGAGGGTGAAAAAGGAAGCCCACATGCACACACCCTCTCACGGGCTGTGTGCATCGGGACTGGGGCTGAGCTCTGGAGCCAGGGTGGACTTACTCAATGGGTGTACTGATTGGCAATACCAACACCCTTGTTTCCATGGAGGCAAAAGCACCCCCGAGCTTCCCTGGTCGCTCAGCAGTAAAGAATCTGCCTGTTAGTGCAGGAAACACTGGTTCAGTCCCTGGGTGGGGAAGTTCCCCTGGAGAAGGAAATGGCAACCCACTCCAGTTTTCTTGCCCAGAGAATCCCAAGGACAGAGGAGCCTGGCAGGCTACAGTCCGTGGGGTTGCAAAAGAGTCCGTCACAACTTAGCAACTAAACAACAGCAACAAAAACCACCCCTTTCCCAGCCTCAGCACACCTTGACTCAACAGCTCTTTGGGTGTCTTACTGTAAACTTTGCCACATCAAGGCTGGGTCTCAGCTTCTTCCACTCCCAGGAGAAACCTCCTGAGCCTCTGGCCCTGAACGCACTGGACATTCCAGTCTAACCTGTGAGGGGTGGGAGTTGGGGGGTTGAGGGGTGGGCCAGCCCTGCCCTTCCCCTCCAGGCCCGTGGGAGACAGGCACGGGAGGCGCTCAGGCCTCCCCAGGCTTCCAGATTCCCTGCTTCTGGGTCTTACTCCAGTGTCTGTATCTATGCTGCATTTCCCTTTTCTTTAGGAAAGTGATTTTTTTATTTCCATCCATTCAAAAGGGTTCTCCTGTATTATCAGTTCAAAAACAGTAACGATCAGATGTTCTAATTGGTGGAAAGTATCATTTCTGCATAGAAACCTGGCCTGTGCGGACTGACAACAAAAGCCCTGGCCGCAAAGCTGGATGACAACGCTTTGTCCTTAACTCAATAACAACACGACGAAACACATTTAATGGTTACATAACATGGTGAATACAGTCCACAGAAAATGTAAGAGCAAGATCATGTTCCTCTTTCAGCAAGAATTTAATCTTCCCTCTTTCATTTGAAGGGAAGATGAGAATTAGATAATCATGAAAAGAAGCATGAAATGAAGTCTTTGCGGTTACCCAGAGATGAAAACATACCCAAAAAAGGCTGTTAGGAAAGTCATTCTTTCTATTTACTAATAGGAAACATGTTTCCTTTGAATTTTTCTCATTATTTAGGATCTGACACAAGAAGAAGGAAGTCATTTTTATAGCATCAAATTTTTTTTCTCTCAAATGCCAGGAATTGTGAAAGAGCACATATATCTTACTGCTTTTCTTACACATCACCTTCCCTTAATTGCAATGCAGGTTTCTCATTTTATCTCTGGGATTTGGAGAATGCATTCAAATACTGCTGCTGCTGCTCTGCTGCTAAGTCACTTCAGTCGTGTCCGACTCTGTGCGATCCCATAGATGGCAGCCCACCAGGCTCCTCCATCCCTCGGATTCTCCAGGCAAGAATACTGGAGAGGGTTGCCATTTCCTTCTCCACTAAAACACCATTATTTCTGGGAACTTCTAAGTTTGTTTAAAAACACTGCACAATAGTACAATATAGACTTCTCTAGGTGGTATAGATCTGTATAGATCATAAAGTAAGCTTGTTCAAATCATACTTGAAAAGAAAATCAAAGCCCGGAGACATTAAGGAAGTTGTCCCTGACCTGACCACAGGATGCTGCAGCTTCATCAGCAAACATGCATGCGGCACTGCCAAGAGCTAGACCCCACTGCATCCACACTAGCCTGATCTCCTGGGTCCTACGTGGCTAAACGTGCTCAGTGGTACCATGTAATTCTACAGAGCGGTGTGACCCGGAGCAGGGCAGGGCGTGGGGAACTAAGGCTGACTGAGCACCTTGGAAACCACACACAGGCCCCTGGGCCCCAGTCCTTCGAAGGATAAGCTTGTTGCTTTAGTCTTCCATGCCTTCCTGAATCTTAAAAGGCTGATTCAGTAAACAATGAAGAATGTGGAGATGTAGAGACAAAGCATAGCTGTTGGGCTGGAGAACTGGTAGGTATTTTAGAGTATAACCAGCCACAGAGCAGAACCACCGAACTCACAGTTCCCTGAAATACATGGATAAAGGACCAAGACACATTCCTAGGTTGTTTTTACAGGAAGCAGAGCCCCAGCAGATGAAAACCGCTGATGGCAGGAACATAGACCCTAGACTGGCTGAAACCCCAGAAGGTTAAAGATGCTTGAAACCTTACCCTGATGCTGATCCATCTGAGGATTCTGCAAGAGCTGGCCATGCCCCAGCAGCCCCTCCTCCCCCTGCCTTTAAAGCCCCTCCCCTGAAAGCCATCGGGGAGTTTGGGTCTCCTGAGCATGCGCTGCCTGTTCTCCTTGCTTGGTGTCTGCAATGTAAATGCTGCACTCTCCTTCACCACAGCCCGCTCTCAGCTGCTTGGCCTTTCTGTGTGTGGGCCAGTGGACCCGAGTCAGGTTCTGTAACACCCACTGTGAGCTTGGCATTGTATTGGGCTCTTTGCAAGCTTTGCTGTATCCAATTATCCCAAGAGCTCTCAAAGGTGACCATTAGAATGAGTTCAATGTGGGGAAGAAAACCACAAGTTTTAGGATCAAAGAGCTTAGACTGAAACGCGAGCCTGTCCACTTACCAATTGTGTGGTTTTAGCCTTTAGTTCTCTAATCTTCACGTTCCCCATCTGTAGAATGAGGGTCACAGTGTTGCCTTAGTGGAGTGTTTTTGAGAATTAAATCAGTAACTCACACAAAGTATCTTTTAGAGCAAAAGGAATATTGTAGGGGATTTTAAAATAGCAGTTATCATCCCCAAATTATAGATTTTTTAAAAAAAAGTTTCATGGAATAGAAGACTTGCTGAGAAACTTGTAGATAGAAGAGGTTGAGTCAGCTGTGACCCCAGGTCTGACTGCCTCCAAGGCTCATTCTTTCACCTGCTAATCTGCCTAATCTAGTGTTCTGACCCAGTCTTCTGTCAAAATAATCAACAAACAAGGCAATTTTAGAAGTTCTAATAGAGCTGGTTCAAGTCACCAGGTCCAGCATTTGAATTTACATAAGACTGAAAGTGAAAGTCGCTCAGTCGCGTCCAACTCTTTGCAACCCCATCCTCCTGGCCAGAATACTGGAGTGGGTAGCCTTTCCCTTCTCCAGGGGATCTTCCCAACCCAGGGATCGAAGCCAGGTCTCCCACACAGCAGGCAGATTCTTTACCAGCTGAGCCACCAGGGACACCCTACATAAGATTATTGAGATAATAATTGGCATCAGTAGAAAGTCTCTTAATAAAATACAGGTGTAGTCTGTGGAACACACACTGTTCAGAGCATGGTGTGTCATCAGAGAGAACCATTCAGATAAAGGGAGAAGCCACTCTCCCCACCCTCTGCTGGTGGTTCCCTTAGTCAGAACCACACAATTCAGTCCTTGATGCTGGACTAAGTTCAGCACCTTTGTGTGGACAGTCACCTCCCTAACAGTGCCAAGGCAACACCAAGGGCAGAGACAGTACCTTCACTCCTCAAAGACCACAGGATGCGCTGGGCATTTTTTAGAACCAAAAACTTTTAGGCTGGAAAAGGGTTATAGATAAAGGTGGAGGGGCGGGGGATGAATTAGGAGTTTGGGATTAACATATACACACTACTATATATAAAATAACCAACAAGGACCTACTGTATAGCACAGGGAACTCTATTCAATATTCTGTAATAACTTATATGCGGAAAGAATCTGAAAAAGAATGGATATACCTATGTGTATGACTGAATCACTGTGCTAGACATCTGAAACGAACACAACATTGCAAATCAGGCATACCTCAATATAAAATAAAACATACTGTAAAAATAAACCAAAACCTTTCAGCTGGAAAAGTATTATAGAGTTAATAATCTAATCCAGTGGTTTTCAAAAAATTTTCTTCTCAGGACCTTTTTACACTTTTAGGAGATACTGAGAACTTTAAAGAGCTTTAGTTTCTGTGTTTATATTCTATTTTTTTAAATTAAAATTTGTGTGTGTGTGTTTATATTCTATTTATATATATATTCTCTCTCTCTCTCTCTCTCTATATATATATATATGTGTGTGTGTGTGTGTGTGTGTATGTATGTATATATATTATATTATTTTATATATATATACATATAAGTGGGCTTCCCTGCTGGCTCAGTGGTAAGGGCTATGCCTGCCAATTCAGGAGACAAGATGTGGGTTCAGTCCCTGGGTCAGGAAGATCCTATCCCTTGGAGAAGGAAATGGCAACCCACTCTAGTATTCTTGCCTAGGAAATCTTATGGACAGCAGAGCCTAGTGGGCTACCGTCCATGGGGTTGCAAAAGAATCAGACATGACTTAGTGACTAAAACAATTAAATACATATTAAAAATTAAATTATCTTTATTTATTTAAAATGAAAACCTATTATGTGTTAATATAATTTAAATATTTTATGAAAGATAACTGTATCTTCCAAGACCAAAAATATTAATAGAATGGTATTGTTTTAAACTTTTGCAAAACTCAATTAATATCTGCCTTTATTTAAAAAAAAACAGGCTGGATTCTGACACCTGCTTTTGCCTTTAATTTGTTATAATGTATTATTTTGGTTTAGGTATATGAAGGGAATCTGGCTTCATGCATATATACATTGTTAGAAATGTGAACCATATTTTAACTGCCTTTTTCAATAATTGCAGACACTTTTCTTTGATACTACATCAAAATTTGACAACAGTGTTTCCAATGTTGACTCAAAAATTAAATTGGTGGATTTTTCATATGCATGAAAGAATGAAAGTGTAAAAGTCAGACAAAATCTTGGTATTATTACAAAAGTATATTTGGCATTCCAGACCTCCTTAAAAAGGTCAGGGGTGCCCACAGGGTCCTGAAGAACACTTCGAGGACTTTTAGTTGAATTCACTCATTCAACATATGTGAAATCATTCAGACATCCTGAGTGACTTCTGCAGACTCTCAGGGTGACTTAATTCTGAATACAAAACCTAGTAAACACTGTTGATTACCCAATGGTCTTGCATAAAGACAACTCTGGTCAGGAGTACAGAAAGGACAAAGAATCTTCCCTGCTGCTTCTTTCAGAGCCTGGGCCTTGGGGAACAAGGCCTTGACTGGTTCAGGCTCCTTCAAAGGACAGATCAAGGTCAAGGGCCTCTCCACACTGAAGGCACCCCTGTGACTGTCTACAGTTCTTTTATGCCTTCATTCCTGCAAGCAGCCTGCACGGAGCTCCAAGCCAGGTCTGCCTCAGTGCACCACTCACACATGCCCAGGGAGGACCACAATTGTCATCTCTCCTACAAGCTCAGCCCAGCTGGCTCCCTGCAGGAACGGGGTGGGCAGGGGCACAGGTCTGTGGCTCCTCTTCGTGGTTTGGCGATTGGCAAAGACATACCTCATATGTGGTCACCCAGGTTAGCTCTAGACCACGCCACTGGGTACGCTGCCCTTTTAGGGAACAGGCTTTGCTTTTGCCCTTTATCTTTCCTCTTCTCTTGTTAAACATAGGATCAAATGAAGACCAAACAAAGTCATGATGAGAAGCTTGAGTGAAAAAAATTTTAGCCTTGGGAGAATATTCGCTTGAATATATTTCTAAAAAGAAATACACACAAGAAAAAAAAACTCTAAAGAATACACTATAATAAAATTGAATATTTTTCTTATCTTCCTTTTCTGATCCAGGAAAATCTCCTGGGCAAAGCACTAATTTTAAGTTTATTTTCTGTAAGTGGGCTACATTATCGCTTAAGGTTTTGTTGATCTTGCTAATACAGTCTATGGTACAGTAGTAATGAATATTATGATTGAACAAATTTACTAAAAGTTATAACACAATTGTCTTCATCTCAATTTCTTGGCCTTATGTAAAAGAATATGAGATGGTGCATTTCTGTAAAGTGAATTTAAGTAATTTCTCTTTCTTATTAGAAAGCAAACCAAGAACAAGCCACAGCAGGGGCATGTCCTAAGAGGGCTTTCTATTTGCCCAATATATTGGCAGGTATATTTCATTTCAGAGAAACTTCATTAAGTTAAACATGCTCATAAGCTGCTGAAGCTGAAGCTCCAATACTCTGGCAAAGAACTGACTCATTGGAAAAGACCCTGATTCTGGGAAAGATTGAAGGTGGGAAGAGAAGGCGACAACAGAGGATGAGATGGTTGGATGGCATCACTGACTTGATGGGAATGGGTTTGAGTGAGCTCTGGGAGTTGGTGATGGACAAGGAAGCCTGGCGTGCTGCAGTCCAGGGGGTCGCAAAGAGTTGGACACGACTGAGTGACTGAACGGAACTGAAGATTGTAAGCACCATTATCAACACCATCTTCATCAGCTTCATCATTGTCACCATCATCATAGCCGTCAACATCATGTCATCATAATTAACATCACATCATCTTGTTGTTATTATTTCCATCATTATCACCACCACCCCATAACCTTCAACATCATCAGTCTCATCACAACATCTTTATCATCATCACCACGATCATCTTCATCAATCTCATAACCATCAATGCCACCCTTATCTCATTATCCTCGCTGTCTTTGTGTCATCATTACATTATCATCCACATAATCACCATCATCACATCCCTTTATCACCGCCAGCATCATAACCCTAATCAGGTCAGCACCATCGTATCACCACAATCCACATCACCATCCTCACAGAATTTTCCCATTATCACCACCACCCATAACCTCCACCATCATCATCTTTCATCATGACCACCAGCATCACCACCAGCATCACAGAGACCAATTTGGACCCTCTCTACTCCGTGCTGGGAAGCATGCTGAGCTTTTCATAATACAGCTTGCATCTTCACAATAATCCTATTAGACAAATCTGGTTATTTTCCACTTTTCAAATTAAAATAGGGAGATAGATAACATGTCCAAAGGAACAGCTAATGAGAGGTTGGATAAGGATTAAACCCAGATTTTTATGACTTTGAGGGTGATCTTCTTAACCACCATATGACACCAAAGAACTCTGTGTTCTGACTTAAAGGGTCTTTCTCTGCCCAACCACAAAGTAAGATTTCAGACTGTGAAATCTGTGTTATAAATCTTTATGCACAGCCTGTTTTGACCTCTGCATTGGTAAATACATTATACATAATGAGACTTGGGGATACCAGTACTCCATGCAAATACAGGTACAGGCAGACCGCATTTTCTTGTGCTTTGCTTTCTTGCATTTCACAGATGCTGCATTTTCCCCCCACAAATTAAAGATTTGTGGCAACCTGTGTCAAGCAAGTCTATTAGTGCCACTTCCCCCAACATTTCCTCACTTCATGTTTCTGTGTCACATTTTGGTCATTCTTGCAATATTTCAAGCTTTTTCATTATTGTTATACTTGTTATGGGGATCTGTGATCAGTGATCTTTGATGTGACTATTATGACTCACTGAAGGCTCCGATGATGGTTAGCATTTTTTAACACTGCATATTAATATTTTAAAATACGTATATTGCTTTTTCAGACATATATTATACACTTACCAGACTTACAAGACAGTGTAAACATAATTTTTATACGCACTGAGAAACAACAACAAAAACAAAAGTCCACGTGACTAGTGTTTTTTGTGAAACTCTCTTTATCGGGGTGGTCTGGAACCAGAGCTGCAGTATCTCTGGGATGTGTGCACATCTCACACTTCTTGAAGAGGCTACTCTTCAGCATGACACAACCTCAGGAAGCCTTAATTGTGACAAAGAGGAGGGCCTCTTGGGAGCTCTAGTCCATCACGCAAGTTATTCTCTTTATTTTTATAGCACTCGGTCCCCACAGACCTCCGCAAACAGAACATAACAGGGACGGTTGGGAAAGCCCTAAGTACCTGCTCTGAGGCCAGCACAGGGGAGGCACGGTAGGAGAGGGGCAGAGACACATGTGTAGACAGGAATTAATGACGCCCACACTTGCAGTGGAAACCTGCAGTCCAAGTGTCCGATGACCTCACATCTCAGGGTCCGTTTCCTTTCAGACCACCTTCCAAAGCTGCAGGCGTGTGGAAGTTGACTTAGCTTCTATCATTAGATGACCATTACTCAAATTCTTTCCCCAAACAGCTATGGAATTAAACATTACTCTTGTATAAGAAGAACGGAATCTGTTCCAGCAGCTTCCTAATCTAATCTTGAAGGTGTCGACTTTATCCTGGTAAGAGGAACATGTGCTGATTGACCCCCAAGTTGAGCTGCTTCATTCTCTGGAGTTGACCCCCTCTGTCACGTGACCGTGCACATGGAGCCCTTTTCCTCTCCTTCTTCCGGGCATGGTTCTTCTTAACTTACCTTTCTCCTGTAACAGACAGTAACTGACTGAAAGGCAGAGGGGCGGGGTTCTTATCCTAGACTCTCCACTAGTTGTCAACAGTGGGGCTCTTTTCCTTAAACAGGTTTCTAGGTTTTCCTGACTCCTTCCCTGACTGGAAGGAGACCTTACAGGGTTGAAGTGCAGTGGAGTCAACAAGATTATAGTTTCCAGCTGTGCTTTCTTGCTGAGGAAGCAGGTTCTTGGACCAGACTCTTCAAGGGTGAATTTTTTCCCATCGTTGTAATCGAACAAGGCAGAAACTTTCATAATTCACTATTTCGCTTTTGCTACACTGACCTTGGTCTGGATCAACAGGTGAAAAACACAGTTAAGCCACAAGGATATACTGAGAAGTTAAGCAGGGCTCCAAGAAAATAACTGAACGTATTTAGTCTCAAGTCAGAGAAACTGCATTCTTGCCTACAAATATGACTTTTGATCCCCAATAAAATGACTTGCTCTGATTATGTCTTATGTCAGCTTAATTCCCTGATGGCTCAGTGGTAAAGAATCTGCTTGCTAATGCAGGAGATATGGGTTCGATCTCTGGGTCAGAAAGATCCCCTGGAGAAGGAAATGACAACCCCACCCCAGTATTGTTGCCTGGAGAATCCCATGGATGGAGGAGCCTGGCAAGCTACATACAGTCCATGGGGTCTCAAAGAGTTGGACACGCTTTATCGACTGAACCAAAATAAACAACAGCTTTACCTGTAGTTTATTTTTTTCTTTTCACTTCACTTGTTACTCTTTTAACATATTTAAAACAGAGCCCTGAACTTCCCTCTTCTTGTCCCCAAAGCACTGTTACTTTGCTCAGGCTGCTATGGAAACCTACCTCAGACAGGCTGGCTGAAAAATAAATTTCTTTTGCCATGGCTATTGGAGGCGGAAGTCCAAGACCGAAGTGCTGGAAGGCTTGGTTTCTCCCGAGGCTCCTCTCCCCACCTCGCAGGCAGCCACCTCCTCACTGGCCTTCACACGGTCTTTTCTCTGTATGTGTGCATTCCTGGGGTCTCAGTGGGTGTATAATTTCTTCTCTGTATAAGACCATCATTCTCATTGGATTACGGCCCACTTCAATGGCCTTATTTTACCTGAGTGCTTAGTTACTTCAGTCGTGTCTGACTCTTTGCAAACCCATGGACTGTAGCCCACCAGGCTCCTCTGTCCATGGGATTCTCCAGGCAAGAATACTGGAGTGGGTTGCCATGTCCTTCTCCAGGGGCTCTTCCCAACCCAGGAATCAAAACTTCTTCTCCTGCATCTACTACACTACAGGCAGATTCTTTACCTTTGAGCCACTGGGGAAGCCCTGGTTTACCTGGATCACCTCATTAAAGGCTCTATCTGCAAATACAGTTTCATTCTGAGATATTGGGGTTCGGGCTTCAGTTCTGAGGGGATACAACCGAGCCTGTAACACCATTTCTCTTACAGTCACGGACATCGAAGGAAACTGGACTCCATGCGCTTAGTCGCTGGAGGGAGAGGGAGCTTAAGTGATCCTCGATTTACACCCTCTTTTGTATTTCACATTCAGTCTGTGAGTACACTCTGTGTGCAGGCTAAGTTGCTTCAGTCATGCCTGACTCTTTGAGACCCCATGGACTGTAGCCCGCCAGGCTCCTTTGGCCATGGGGTGCTCCAGGAAAGAATACTGGCGTCCGTAGCCATTGCCGTCTCCAGGGGATCTTCCCAACCCAGGAATCAAACATGTGTCTCTTATGTATCCTGCACTGGAGGTGGGTTCTTTACCACTAGCGCCTTCTGGGAAATGAGTATATTCTGAAGGCTTTCATTTCAAAATATCCCCTGATTTCAACTCTACTTCCCTCCTTCCCTGCTCCCTCCTTAGCCTCACTTATATCTACTTTCCTGGTCCCATCACCTCGCCACTACTTGCTCCTTGCGATTCCAGTTTTAACCCCTGGAGACTGTTCTCCACATGCAACAAAACAACCTTTCAAAAATATGAATCTGATTCTGACCAACTCCCCCTTAAAAGGATCCATGAAACTTAGAATGAACCCTAACCCCTTCCCGTGAACTTCAGTCCCCTCCAGGGCGTGGCCGTTACCGGTCCAACATCCTCTCGTCCTGTTTCTGACCCCGTCCCGACCCCCCTCCACTGTCTGCCTCCAGCGTTTCAGGACCCTTGCTTCCGAAGTTTCCTCTGCCCACACCAACGTGTCCAGACCTGTTCCCCACTCCACCAGGGCCACATGACTACTCAAATGTCTCTTCCTTAGAGAAGAGGTCTCTGGCCGTCCACTCTGAAACAGTCACCTGCCCGTACAGACCATCACTCCCCTTGCCTTACTCGCTTCCCTGACTCGCAGGCCCTTATTTCTACTGGATGTTATGTTGTTTATTTCCTTGCTTCGTGTTGCTTTTCTCCTCCACCCGCATTTAAGCTCCTTAGGGCAGGTGTTTTGATTTCCATGTTCACAACTGTGTCCTCAGCTGTGAACAGTGTCTGGCACTTAACAGGAACCCACCAAATATTGTTGAATGAGAGGGGAACAGGATGGGCCGGCAGAGGCAGAGTGATGGCATGAATCCTGCAAATGCGTGTGCCCTCAGTCTGTGTGGCACGGCCACATCCTTAAGCCTACCTCCTTTGTCACACGGCTCCTGCGGGTCGCCGTGGCCACGCCAGCTCCGCCCAGATCTACGGATCTGACCTCATTCCCAGTTTGTCCCCAGCAGGTCTCTCTTCTGACCCTCCCTCTTCCCCACGGCATTTATGTCCATTCCCAGGGCTGCTCAGAGCATTTATTCAAGGACAGACTCCTGCAAGAAAACTCCCCTGATGGATCCTTTCCTGGTCCCTCCCTGGCCGAGACGCCTGCGCTGATCAGCTTGGAACTTTGTAATTCAGTCTTTTTTCTTTATCCACCTTTTATTCTGAACAGGATCATAAAATCCTCAGAGGGAGGACCTAACTGCAATCAGTTCTGTTAGAAAGTTTGTTTTGAAAACGTGACTTTGTTTCAATGCAGTTGAAGTATTAAGGGAACAACCTGTGGGTAGGGCTAATTTCATGTTTGCATACGTGTTCTTCGTTTCTGAGAGACACCAGGTGAACATGAACGCTGCATGGAGGCTGCAGGAACGCACAGAACACATGCACACTCCCAAGCAGTGCTCACCCAGCCGGCCGCCTGGTGGAGCCACACCCACCATGACCTGCATCTCCCTTTCCCTTGGATTTCAGATGATCCCCTCCCACTCCACCGTGACTCCTGAGCTACCCTCTTCCAGTGCCACTTCCCCAAACAAGCTCCTGGTCCTTCTCAAGGTCAAATACCATATAGACTACAGTCTGCATGTCCTTCTTAACCATTTAACACGGGTAAAACTGTGTTCCCACTTTTACTAGGTTCTTGTCTCTACTTTATGTGTTACTGGCAGAATATTTGAATGTTTGGTCCACAACCCCATTTTCCCCATAAACCCTGTGGATTTTATGATGTAATTTTGCATAAGGCACTGATTTCTAAGAATCGTTGCCAGAGAAGACTCTTGAGAGCTCCTTGGACAGCCAGGAGATGAAACCAGTCCATCCTAAAGGAAATCAGTCCTGAATATACATTGGAACGACTGATGATGAAGCTGAAGCTCTACTACTTTGGCCATCTGATGTGAAGAGCCAACTCATTGGAAAAGACCCTGATGCGGGAAAAGATTGAGGGCAGGAGGAGAAGGAGGCGAAAGAGGATAAGATGGTTGGATGGCATCACTGACTTAATGGACATGAGTTTGAGTAAATTCTGGGAGATAGTGAAGGACAGGGAAGCCTGGCATGCTGCAGTCCATGGAGTAACAAAGAGTTGGACATGAGTAGCGAATGAACAACAACATTATTATTTGCTACAGCAAAACATTTGCACATTCTATGTACTTTGGGAGAATGGGTATCATCAAACCTTATTGAGCATTTGACACAAATGAAAGAGAAACAAACTCACAGAAACAGACCTGAGGTTGCCAAGCGGGAGGTGGGGAGGGGAGGGATGGACTAGGAGCTGGGGTCAGCAGCTTCTGACTATTATATACAAGACGGGTAAACGAAAGGGTCCTACGATAGAGCGTAGGGAACTGTATTCAATATCTTGGGATAAACCATCATGGGAAAGAATGTGAAAGAGAGTATGTATATACATGTATAACTAAATCGCTTTGCTGTAAAGCAGAAACCAACACAACATTGCAAATGAACTCTATTTCAATTAAATATATTTAAAAGAAAGAAACTGGAAAACATGCGCTTGATAATTCTATTCATTTGCATTGTCTTATGGCATATATTTGTAAAGCATGATACAGTAAAACTTGAGGTAATAGGCAAAATGCACAGAGTCGTATAAGCAAACCTCCCTTACCAGCTCTCTTTCTGCTGGGCCTCAGTTACCATTCAAGTTCTATGATGACTCAAGTTTTTTCAGTGATTTTTTTCATGGGCAGCATAAATCCTGCTCAGTCTCTTGCTGTCTCACGGGAATAATAAAACAGAAACTGCGTTGTTAGAAAAGTAAAACACGATATATATTAAACGATTTACCATCTAATTTATTGTTTCATTGCATTTCCCTACAACACAATCAGAGTTTACTCTGAAGCTGGAGAAGTCGTCTGGATAGATGTCAAGAGTGAGGCAGTTCTTGACCACAATTTACCCTTGCTCTTTACCTCTTTCCAACCTGTTCTTGTTCTAAGTTTCATTTCTGCCCAATAATGCGTGTAATTTCCAGTGATGTTTCAGCTTCTCAGCCTTTAAAGCGGCCACATTAGGAAATGACAGCCAGACACGCTGTCAAGTGGTTTGCCCTTTAGTATTTGTTCTCGGGAACAAAGGGGAGAAAAAAGCTAAGATTCAAGAAAACAAATGGATTGGGTTGATGTCAAATGTCTCTTCTCACGAAGGGCAGCCAAACGTCATTACAGCTTTGCCATCCATTCCTTTAAACTCCACAAGCCATTCACCCATGCCTGACTCCCTGACTCAAAGCATAGAAATGACGACTTTGCACCTGATTTGACTTCTTCCCCACTTGTGCTTGGTGTTGAACTTGAGTGTTCTGTATGGGAGATCTGCCTTCTGAGGACACAGTGAGTGCAAGCCAGAACAGGCAGGTAACCCTGGACCAAGGAAAAAGGGCTACTGGGGAGAGTGTGGCCGGACGGGGTGATCTGGCCAAATGCCAGTAGAGAAGATTCATGAGCAAGGCTGAGAATATCTTCAGGTATCTTCAGTCAAAGAAATAAGAGGAATATTTCACACTCTCACTCTGAAGCCTGAAGTGAAGCGAAGTGAAGTTGGTCAGTCGTGTCCGACTCTTTGTGACCCCATGGACTGTAGCCTACCAGGCTTCTCCGTCCATGGGATTCTCCAGGCAAGAATACTCGAGAGCGTTGCCTTTTTCTTCTCCAGGGGATCTTCCCAACCCAGGGATCAAACCCCGATCTCCCGCATTGTAGGCAGATGCTTTTACTGTCTGAGCCACCAGAGAAGTTCTGAAGCCTGGTATTGTCTAAAAACACTTGCCCTCCCTAAAGTGAGGCTGAGAAAGA
The DNA here is from genome assembly GCF_055505025.1 of Bos grunniens. Lineage (NCBI taxonomy): Eukaryota > Metazoa > Chordata > Mammalia > Artiodactyla > Bovidae > Bos > Bos grunniens. The sequence goes on from NC_141168.1 coordinate 3,909,705, forward strand.
AATACGGTGGCAATTTTAGGCTGGTACCCTTCCTAACCTCCCAGCAGAACCCCACAAGACCTTGTGACATGAAAGGATTGATTGGGGTGAGCAGGTGCTAATCAAGCATAACCCAATGAGAACCTAGATTCTAATTTTCTTTTCTTTCCACAGTGATGACACTAACAGTGGTCTTACCACCATGCAATAGACTCAGCTTCCTTGCTGTTAACTGGAAATGGCCGGAACAGATACCTCAGGCAGTACAGAATCTGCCTGCAATGCAGGACCACCCAGGTTCAATTCCTGGGTTGGGAAGATCCCCTGGAGAAGGGAATGGCTACCCACTCCAGTATTCTTGCCTGGAGAATTCCATGGACAGAGGAGCTTGGTGGGCTACAGTCTATGGGGTCGCGAAGAGTCAGACACTTTCTGACTCTTTAGAGTTAGAATGATTGACACTTTCACTGAACTAATAAAAAGTAAATGCAGGAGCAAGAAGAGACAAAGTCCCCAGGACCAAACCCAACCCTGTACTGACTGGCTCTGCAATCTGGAAGGTTTACATATGTGGGTGAGTCTGGTTCAAGAGGCTTTTGAGATCTTGGGAGGAAACATGTCTTCAAATGTCACACTTAACTTCCCTGCAACAAGTCCTGCAGACTGATCATCTTCCATCATAAACCCCATCTCCATTCATCCCAAGACTGTCGTGTAACACATCAAGCAGAGGAGCCACTCTCTGCAGAATGAAGGATGCCTGGCTTGTGTTGAGCAGCCAGCTCGGGGCCCTTCGGGAGCAGATCAGTGTTTTGCATGCTATAGTTTGTGAAAACTTTAGTTAATCAAGATAAGTGATTACCATTATTGGATTAAAAAAAAAAAAAAACTAGTCCAATAATTTATTCTATAAATTTAGTCTCGAAATTCATCAGGAAGTGGTTTTTCTTCTCCTAGTCAGACTTTAATTATATGATGTTAGAGTCCACTGCAGAATACATTTTTCCTTTATCAATCTGTAGATCTCAGACACAATTACAGTTTTGCTTGAGACCTATGAAAATAACACCATAGGTTATAAAGCATTTCATGCTTTTCACAATATATTTTCATGTATTTATCTCACTGTGCCTTAGGGAAACTGGTAAAGAGAGCAAATAATGCCATTCGGATTTTGTAGATTGGTATTTGTGATTTTGCAGCTGGTGAAACAAACATGGATAAATTAAGAGGTATAAAATAATACTGCAAGCTTTCATCAGGTATAGCAACCAATTGTTCTAATTCATGGGACAATACCCATGAATTTCTGTATTGTTTTAAGTGTTTATTTATGTTAAGTGTTAAGTGGGAACACATCGTTAAACCAAGAATTTTCAAGCACTCCGCCGGAAAAATTCTGGAAACATCTAGTTTCTGTTCTGGAGACTATGATGGGACTGAGCAAGCACACTCTGGTCAGTGAGGGCAGGAAAAGAGGGAAAGAAAGGAAGGGTGAGTGGGCCAGTGTTCTCCCTGAAAGACATGAGAAGGTAGGAGGAGCCCCCATCCCTACCTGACTCAGGGTGCAGGGCTGTCCCCAGCACCCGAACAGTTCTGTCTTCTGCTGGGGAGTGGCTCCTACCTTCCGAATTTGCATTTCACTGCCTCTGTCTCTCCTCACATCTGGGACAGAATTCATCTAAGCCTGCAGACTGCTCAACCTTCAAATATTGCTGATTTTCTAACTACCTGCTCTGGAATAATCACAAGACCTTTCAGTATTTCACACGCCCCTGCCCTGCCCCCCACCCCGCCCCCTGAAAATGGATTTCATTTCTGGTCTATGACCTGCAGCTCCTCCTGTCTGATGTGGAGGCAGGAGGTCGCCTGGGCCCCAGCTGCAACTCAGGTCCCCCTGCCCTGATCTCCAGTCTCTTCTCACTCTTGCTCAGAACAGAGCGGTTGCCTTGAGCAAATGGCATGATTAGATCTTCACTGGAATTTCATACATCCTTTACTTCATTAGGAATTTTCATACATCTTTCTGTCTGAGGTCCATATGGCTTTCTGAATCACTCTTAATGCATTCCTCCCACACGTATCCCTCTGCCATTAGCTTTCAACATGCTCGTTTTCCTACCTTTGAATCTTTTTGTACAACCTCAGACCCTCTCTAGCCCTCAAACTCAAAAAAACATGTGATTTGCACAGGGAACTCTGCTCAGTGTTACGTGGCATCCTAGATGGGAGGAGAGTTTAGCGTGTGAGTGGGGGCAGGGATGGATACATGAGCCTGTACGGCTGAGTGCCTTTGCTAACAACCTGAAAGTATTACAGCATTGCTAATTGGCTGCTCTCCAATATGAAATAAAGCTTTTAAAAAAATAAAGAAATGAAAATAATAAAATAAAACGTGTGATTTATGTGCTTTCATTCCTCAAAGCTTTAGTTGTGTGTGTGTGTTTTGAGCAAGTATTTTTCCTCTATTTTCATGGCTTATCTCTAACCTTTATTCCAATAACAAATGGGTCCTCCCATTCCCTTCACGACTTCCCCGGTGGTTCAGACGGTCGACGTGTCTGCCTACAATGTGGGAGACCCGGGTTTGATCCCTGGGTTGGGAAGATCCCCGGGAGCAGGAAATAGCAACCCACTCCAGTACTCTTGCCTGGAAAATCCCATGGACGGAGGAGCCTGGTAGGCTACAGTCCATGGGGTCGCAAAGAGTCAGATACGACTGAGCGACTTCACTTTCACTTTCATTCCCTTCACAGAAGAGTTACATTCTTCTACAGTGGCTCAAGCATTTGGTATTTTAGGTGTAATAGTTGTATTTTAATTCCTACCCAGTGAAAACATGATGACTATTCCCCTCCTCCCCACTGTTTTTAGGTCTCCTAATCACACCCTTAGTACTAACATCCCTCAAGGCAAGCCCTGTGTCCGTCTTTTGACTCATTCATTAAACTTGGAGCATGCCCCCACCCTCACACACATGGCCAAGGGAGCAGCATCTGCATTAAGACAGTGCATCTGAATCCACAGGACTCATGCCTCTCTCCAAGATATTTTTTAGAACCTCAGTGTGCTGTGCTGAGCTTAGTTGCTCAGTCGTGTCCGACTCTTTGTGACCCCATGGACTGTAGCCCACCAGGCTCCTCTGTCTATGGGGATTCTCCAGGCAAGAATCCTGGAGTGGGTTGCCATGCCCTTCTCCAGGGGATCTTCTTGACCCAGCGATCGAACCCAGGTCTCCTGCATTTCAGGCAGATTCTTTACCATCTGAGCCACCAGGGAAGCCCAAGAATACTGGAATGGTTAGCCTATCCCTTCTCTAGAGGATCTTCCCAACCCAGGAATCGAACCGGGGTCTCCTGCATTGCAGGTGCATTCTTAACCCATGGAGCTACCAGGGAAGCCCGAACCTCAGTGTAGCCATGGTTTATTCCACCAAAATTCATGATGGGCTGTGTGTGACAGCTGCCATCATATCACAAATGTTAACTTGTAAACGAAACCTATAAATAAACACACAAAATAAACCCACCTTCAGTCACACCTACAAAACCAATAGCTGTGCTGAGATTCTTTAGATTTGGGTCTGTGATGGGCAAAAAGCAAACAAAAATTTCAAAGAAATCTTCCACTTCAGGAGAGGTCAGGGAACAGATATGGCCAAGAGGGCACAAGGGTTAGACTGGGCTGAGCTAAGGATAAAAACATTGTCCTCTCGGGCTACTTCCTCAACTTCTCCAAACCAGAGGAGGAGGATAATAATAGCTTCCATGAAGCACTGCTGCAAGGAATAAATTAGATGATATATTAACATACCTGGAACACTGCTCCTCTTTACCAAGAGAGCATCATCATCGCTGTCACCATCATCGCTTTTATTGTCAGTAAGGCTCATAGTGTCTATGTTAGTCATATGAATAATATTTTTTCAAACAATGATAGACATCAAATCATTTTTTCAAATGATGATAAACATAAAATCATTTCTACATTTAAAACAGTGTGAAAGAAGTGAAAGTGAAAGTTTCTCAGTCGTGTCCGACTCTTTGCGACCACATGGACTATACAGTCCATGGAATTCTCCAGGCCAGAATACTGAAGTGGGTACCTTCCCCAGGAGATCTTCCCAACCCAGGGATGGAACCCAGGTCTCCTGCATTGCAGGCAGATTCTTTACCAGCTGAGCCACCAGGAAAGCCCTAAAGCAGTGTACTAAGGCAAGATTTAACTCAAATTACCATTTCAGGGTAGGTTGTAGGTAGACAGCATTAAGTGTTATTTAATCAGCTCACATCACCTTCGTGCTTCCTGGTCTCTCCTCATTTGCTCTCTCCTGAAGGTGGGAAGTGCCCTCCTGCTGATCAAAACCACCTCCACTCACTTGTGTGTATTTTGGTTCACTCAGTTATCAGAGTGGAGGCCTGAGTTCATGGATCACCATCCACCCCCCAGACACTTTCTCCAAGGAAATCCTGATATGCTGCCTTCCTTTCTCTTCACAGTCAACTAGCTGATCTGCAAAGAAAAACCAGATTAGTACCTTTCTTCCTGACAGAGAGTGGTTGTTCTGAAAGTACATTGGTCCCTTTCTGCCACTCCCATCTTCCCTGAAATGGACGGGTGGGTTCACTTTGCACAAAATGCTTGAGATTATTTATCAAGTGCTCCTGGAAGTCCCTTCACCCCATGTCTCCCCACTCCCCACCCCGGCTTTCTCTGCATCATCTTTCAATCTGGCTTCTTGCCACAGACTTTCTAAATATTTATTTTATTGTCATGTTCTTTTGATTCTGGCAAACTAAAATCTGACCAAAAGGGAAAGCTTTTGAATGAGCTTTGAGTGGCCTTTCCCCAGCAGTTAAGGTTTTATGACTACGTCTGGGGGCTGAGAGGTTTCAGGAGAAGCTTTGACGGTAGCAGCTGTTGACTCTGCCCAACCTATCAGTGGAGTCAGCAGAGTGATCACTCTGCTTTCAGACGGGTTAGTCTGACCTTTCCAACTAGTTTGGATATTCTCAGGGCATACATCTAAACTTTTCTTTCATGTAATTTTGCTTTTTTGAAATCTTTTCTAATCCCTCAATGCTAAAAAAAAAAAGTCATCTCCTGCTTTGATGAGACAGCAACAGTTGGTCAGAAGTTTCAGTGAAATTTGCTCATATGCCATTCACAAGAACTGTGGGGGGTGTGTGTGTGTGTGTGTGTGTGTGTGTGTGAAAGAGAGACAGTGTGTGTGAATGTGTGTGAGCATGTGTGTGTGTCTGTGTGTGTGTGAGAGAGAAAGACAGTGTGTTTGACTATATGAGACAGAGACAATGTGTGTGAGTGTGTCTGTAAGAGAGGGAAAGAGACTGTGTGTGTTTGTGTTAGAGTGTGTGTGTGAGTGTGTGTGAGAGAGAGAGACACTGGTGTATGAGTGTGTGTGAGAGAAAGAGACAGTGTGAGTGTGTGTGTGTGTGAGAGAGACAGTGTGTGTGAGTGTATGTGAGAGAGAGTATGTGTGTGAGTGTGTGAGAGAGACAGTGTATGTGAGTGTGTATGAGAGACAGTGTGAGTGTGTGTGTGAGAGAGACAGTGTGTGAGAGTGTGTGTGTGAGAGAGAGTGTGTGTGTGAGTGTGTGAGAGAGAGACTGTGTGAGTGTGTGTGTGAGCATATGTGTGTGAGAGAGAGACTGTGTGAGTGTGTGTGTGAGCGTGTGTGTGAGAGTGTGTGTGTGAGTGAATGTGTGAGAGAGAGACTGTGTGAGACTGTGTGAGCATGTGTGTGAGAGAATGTGTGTGTGTGTGTGTGAGAGAGACTGTGAGCATGTGTGTGAGAGAGAGACTGTGTGTGTGTGTGTGAGCATATGTGTGAGAGAGAGACTGTGTGAGTGTGTGTGTGAGCATGTGTCTGAGAGAGACTGTGTGAGCATGTGTGTGAGAGAGAGACTGTGTGAGTGTGTGTGTGAGAGAGAGACTGTGTGAGCATGTGTGTGAGCATGTGTGTGTGAGAGAGAGACTGTGTGAGTGTGTGTGTGAGCGTGTGTGTGAGAGTGTGTTTGTGAGTGAATGTGTGAGGGAGAAACTGTGTGTGTGTGAGAGTGTGTGAGTGTGTGTGAGAGAGTGTGTGTGAGAGAGACTGTGAACATGTGTGTGAGAGAGAGACTGTGTGTGTGTGTGAGCATGTGTGTGAGAGAGACTGTGTGAGTGTATGTGTGAGAGAGAGACTGTGTGAGCGTGTGTGTGAGCATGTGTCTGAGAGAGACTGTGTGAGCATGTGTGTGAGAGACTGTGTGAGCGTGTGTGTGAGAGACTGTGTGAGCGTGTGTGTGAGAGAGAGACTGTGTGAGTGTGTGTGTGAGCATGTGTCTGAGAGAGACTGTGTGAGCGTGTCTGTGAGAGAGAGACTGTGTGAACGTGTGTGTGAGAGAGAGACCGTGTGTGTGAGTGTGTGCTGGCGGTCAGTAGGGTGGGATCTGGGAGAAAGCAGCCTGACAGGTACAGGAAGTGAGAAAGCACTGTCCGCAGATGGACTTGCCTGCCAAACAGAAACAGACTCACAGAGAACAGACTTGTGGCTGTAAGCGGGTGTAATCACAAACCCCCCAAAGGTGAAGACAACATTTTTTCTGTTCTTTTTACAATCTTCTGTAACAAAAGGCATTGTTACACAGATCCTTATCCACCGATAAGACTGTATTTTGCTTCCGTATAAAAGGTGCACTGCCCTTGGGTGTGGGTAAATTGTAAAGCTAGCGGTCATCATAGTGGAGGTGGTCTTCCCTGGCGGCTCCGTGGTAAAGAATCCACCCGCCAATGCAGGAGACGCAGGAGATGCTGGTTTGACCTCTGGGTCAGGAAGATCCCCTGGAGAAGGAAATGGCAACCCACTCCAGTACCTTGCCTGGGAAATCCCATGGACAGAGGAGTCTGGCGGGCTACCGTCCATGGGGCCGCAAAGGCTTAGTGACTAAACAACAACAATAATATGCATGTATAACTGAATCACTTTACTTATAGCAGAAATTACGTGATGCTGTAAGTCAAGAGTAAAAGTTTTAAAAGGTGCATTGTCTTTAGAGAATTTAAAGCTTAACAGATCTGACTAATAAGGATTGGTAGGATTTGTTTAAGACCAGAAACCAGCGTGAGGGCTCGGACGCCCCTCCCTGCCTGGACAGAGGCCTGTTCTCCCTTCTGACCGCAGTCCTGCTTTACTGCTAAATGGAAGGAATTTTATCAAAGCTTAACTTGATCTCAAACATCCTTATTGTATTTCCAACACACACACACACGAATGTGAAATACAAGGGCCTTGATTTTCAATTTAACTGAAGTAGATAAATCTTCTCACCCTGTTATGAATATAGATATAGATCCAAGCTCTATTAGCCGACATTTCCATTTTTACCCAAATCCCTCTGAAGAACCACTGTAGTGATGGGTGCGTGCCAGGCTGAACACAGCAAGCCTAGACAATAAATATGCGACTTTGGGAGCATTCTTGTTCCTATTCAGGCCACTACCTCCATGTCGTGTTCTTAGGAAACCTGCAGACATCCCACCTGACGGGTGATCAGGTCTGTAAGCCCCAGGCCTCGCTCTTCCCTCGCCTGCCTTCTCTTCCACCCCTTCCCAAGGCATCAGCTTCCAAGCACCTGCAGATTCCCCTGTGAAATACCCAGCTCTTTTGGAACAGCCATCCGCTAATTGGGGCAGAAACCTCTCTTTTCTCTGGGTCTTTCTCCTCTGCTGCCACGAGGTTTTCTGAGGTTCAGCTTGATCTTAAACTGAGAGACACTAACAAGTTGCAGCCTTTCTGCAGCCAGCCAGACTCTCGGAGTCTTTTCACATGGACTCTGATAAACGCTCCGTGTAGGGCTTCCCTGGTGGTCCAGTGGTTAAGAAGCCGCCTGCCAATGCAGGGAACACGGGTTCGATCCCTGATGTGGGAAGCGCCCACACGCTGCAGAGCAGCTAACCCCCACGCCACAAGTGCTGAACCCCCACACCGACAACCTGGGCTCTACAGAGAACCACCGCAATGAGCGCCCACACACCGCAGCTAGACAGCAGCCCGGCCCTGCCTCCGCAGCAAAGAAAAGCCCGCGTGGCAGCAAAGGCCCAGCACAGCTAAAAATAATAAACGAACAAAGAAAAACTCCAAAAAGAACACTGAGAAATTAAAAAATAAAACCTCACGTAATTAACCTACAAATGGGGAAACTGAGGCTCAGACAGCTAGCGTGCATCCATGAATCCACCCAGCTCCTGAGTTTCCTCTTTTTGAGTCTCCGCCTCTCCCACGTGGCCGCTGAGCACTCCAAGAGGGAGTTCTTCAAAGTCCCAGCTTCAAGTTTCCAGGATCCGTGTGCCGACAGTTGGAGCCCCAGGCAAAAACCGCCCGTGGTGCAGGCTGCGTGTCCCTATATCTCTCCTCCTTCCCCTTCCTCCCTCTTGACAAAGACCTCTTTCAGGCAAGAGACTAATTTTTCTTTTCGCCAGGTAGAAGCCACCAGGGAAGACTGCATTTCGAGGCAGACATTTTCCCCATTAAATAAAGCTGTCTGAATTCATCTTTGGGAAAGGCCTTTCTAACTAGCTAGAGACACCCGTTTTTCTTTAGCTCCCACACAGGCTCAGAACGAGGGGAGAAAGCCATTTGTCTCCTGCTCGAATTCACAGGCAGAGATTGAAGAGAGCTTTTTTCAAAGGCTGGTGAGATAACCTCTGCAGACGAACCCCGTGAGCATGCCCGGCGCTGAGCCGTGGCGCACACCCACGCATCCTCCCCAACGGAGACCCTCACCCCGGATGCCAGCGAGGTAGCCGGGCGGGGTTTCTTAGAGGCAACTGTATGAGAAATGAGACGGGCTCTTCCGCCAGACTACAGCAAACCCCTCCGGATACCAGATACATTTCTGGGTATCCACAAGCCTTCTGAAACTACACGCAAAAGTCTGTGTGTATGTGTGAACTCACAACAGTGGCCAGCACCTTGACATTCATGGAGCTGCGACCCAGACGGACTGTGCAGCAGAGATCCAATTTTGGAGCACACAGACGCTTCCCCTCGTCCACGGCTAAGACAAACACACAGCAGAATCCTTGAACCGCAGGCACACCATCTTCTACAAGCGGAAGGAAATACTGGGAAGAATCAGCATTCTCTGATGTTTAAAATTTTCCAAATATCTCAGAGGGAGCGGAGGAACACCGGATTCTGGCAGAAGGAATTATTTGTGCGGTTTCTCTGCGGTCAGGCAATCTTTTCAGATGCGATTTGATGACCTCCCTGGCTAATAGTTTCTCTGGGCTAATTAATAGGTTAATTGATATTTTCCATTCTCTATCCACTGAATGCTGCTGTCCTAAAGAAAGTCTGATGTGGTTTCCAAAATGAACAGCATGCTTGTCTCTGACACACAAAATCCGAAAGTGGCCTCTTTTAAGGTGTTTGAAGAAAGCAAGCCTCCTTTCTCATTAAGCTATGGATCGGTACTCACGTGCTGATCCAGCTGGACACCAACACTGTATGTAAGAATCCAAAGATAGCAACAAACAGCAGCTAACGATCACGAGGACCACGGGTCTTCAACATCCACGGGCACCCCGTGAATCTCAGGGTGACCCTATGGTGGCTATGCCCTAGGACCTGAGAACCCCAGTCTGATCACTGATGTGCCTGAATAACAGAGGAACATATTATCAAGACAGGTCTCCCTCAAAATTCCCTGGTGGCCCAGTGGTTGGGACTCCGTGCTTCCACTACAGGGACAAGGGTTGGATTCCTGGTCAGGGAACTAACATCCCATAAGCCTTGTAGCCAAAAAAAAAGCATGCCTTTTTTTTTTTGAGATTAAAAATTAGATGCACACAGATCTAAAGTATCCATTGCATTGGTTTTGACAAATGCATGTACAGCCAATGAATATGATCAAATCAAGATGGAGGGCATTCCAATTCCACCCAGAATCTCCTACAGGCAGCCCCTGTTTTGATTCCTTTCACTGTTCCTGAGTTTTTATACACGGAATTATGAGCATGTTATCTTCTTGTCTGGCTTCGTCCAGGCCAGATGTGAGGTTCGTGTTGAGATTCACCCTCAACGCAGTATGCACTGAACGCTGCTCACAAATAGTTCACTATATGAGTGCAACACAATTTCTTTTTCCATTATCTGCTTGAAGGATATTTGGGTCTTTTCCAGTTTGGGTATACTATGAATAAGACTTGTTATGAACATTACAAGTTTCTTTCAAGGACTCACGTTTTTACTACTGTTGCAGAAACACCCAGGAGTGTAATAGATTTCAGTTGGGAGTTACACGTTTAGCTTTATAAGAAACTTTCAAACGGTTCCCCAAAGCGGTCATATGTGCTGTACACTCTCCTCAATAGTGTTAGGGATTTATGTCACTTCATGTTCCTGTTAACATTTGGTGGTGTCGCTGGGTTCAGAAATGGCATCTCAACACGGTTTTAACTGCCGTTTCCTTGTGACCGACAATATGGAGCATCAATTCACGTGCAACCATTTATACACCTTCTTTCGTATAGCACCTATTCAAATATCTTGTCCATTTTAAATTAGTGATGTGTAGGCATTTATATATGAGAGATGCAAGTCCATTTGTCAGATATGTGGAATTGAATATAATTTTCCCAATTTATGACCGGACTATTCATTTTCTTAACATCATCTTTAGCTGAGTAGAAATTTGTACTTTGGTGAAATCCAACTGATTGATTTTTTATCTTTTTTTTTAATCCCTACCTATGAGGTTTTGGTGGGCCTTCCTGGTGGCTCAGATGGTAAGGGGTCTGCCTGCAATGCGGGAGACCCGGGTTCAATCCCTGGGTCAGGAAGATCCCCTGGAGAAGGAAATGGCAACCTACTCCAGAATTCATGCCTGGAAAATCCCATGGACTGAGGAGCCTGGTGGGCTACAGTCCATGGGGTCGCAAAGAGTCGGACATGACTGAACGACTTCTGTTTACTTCTCTTCATGAGGTTTTGAGGGGCTTGCCAGGTGGCTCAATGGTAAAGAATCCGCCTGCCAAGCAGGAGACGTGGGTTCGATCCCTGGGTAAGGAAGATTCCCTGGAGAAGGAAATGGCAATCCACTCCAGTATTTTTGCCTGGAAAATCCCATGGACAGAAGAGCTTGGCAGGCTACAGTCCATAGGATCACAAAGAGTCGGACATGACTGAGAGACTAAACGACAACACAAAGCCTGTACTAACTCCAGAGGTAGGGTATTTCTCATGACTATTAATATATGCATCATTGTTTTAGATTTTATGGTTAGGCATATGATCCACCTAAAATTGACTATTGTTTATGATGAGAGGTAGGGTTTAAATTTCCTCTCTCCCCATAACTTCATCCAGATCTTTCCACCTTATCAAAAATTTATTGGTTGTGTATGTGTATGTCTAATTCTGGATTCTTCACAGATAAGTTCCATTTATTATTCATCTTTCCTTATGCCAATATTAGTACCACAAAGGCCTGCATAGTCAAAGCTGTGGTTTTTCCAGTAGTCATGTATAGATGTGAGAGTTGGACCATAAAGAAGGCTGAGCATTGGAGAATTAATGCTTTTGAACTGTGGTGTTGGAGAAGACTCTTGAGAGTCCCTTGGACTGCAAGGAGATCAAACCAGTCAATTCTAAAGGAAATCAACCCTGAATATTCATTGGAAAGACTGATGCTAAAGCTGAAGGTACAATCTTTTGGCCACCTAATGCAAAGAGCCGACTCACGGAAAAGACCCTGATGCTGGGAAAGACTGAGGGCAAGAGGAGAAAGGGGCGCCAGAGGATGAGATGGTTAGATAGCATCACTGACTCAACGGACATGAATTTGAGCAAACGTTGAAAGATAGTAAAGGACAAGGAAGCCTGGCATGGGGTTGCAAAGAACTGGACGTGATTTAGCGACTGAACGACAACAACTAATACTAATCTTAAAAACAGGTAGGTAATAGGGATTCTTAAAACACGTACTTCCTTTTCAAATTTATTTTAGCTGTTCTAAGTCCTTAGAATTCTTATGCTTGTCAATTTCTACTATCTATTTGAAATTTTCATTGAGCTTTTATTAAACCCATAGGTCAATCTGGGATCATTGACATTTAATATTACTGATTCTTCTCGTTTAAGTAACTTGTCTCTATCTGTCAGTTTTCTATTTCATTATTTTTTCCTGTATAATTTCCAACTTTTACTTACTTGAGGTTCATTTTCATTTTTTTTATTCAGATTATTGATTTTTATTCTCTTTTTTTCCTAATATAAACCTTTAAAGCTACAAATTTCCTACCAAGCACTACTTTAGATACATGCCACAGCTTTGATATGTATGTTTTTATTGTCATTTAGCTTAAAATATTTATTAACTAGTTTTTATCTCACTTGGGATTTCTTGAACCTCTTAAATACTTGTTTGTTTCCACAAAATATTGCAAATTTAAGTCATTATTTTTGAAACTTTTTTTTCTGTTATGTATTTTTGAGACTCAAATTACATGTGTTTATGAATGCTTGGATGTTGTCCTACTAATCACTGAGAAATATCTTATTATACTTTCCCATGTCTATCTCTTCTTCAAGTTGGATAACGCTGTTGAACTACCTTCAAATTGATTAGCTCCTCTGTTGTTCTCAATGCATTATTAAGTCTGCCCAATGAATTTTTATTTCACATACTATATTTTCAGTTCTAGACATGTTTTTCTACTTTTATTTTCTCTGTTGCAATTCTCCTTTTGGTCCCTCGTTATGACCATGTTTTCCTCTAATTTCTTGACTATATTTACAATACCTGTTGTAAAGTCCTTGTCTGAAATATGCAACATCAAGGTCATCTCAGGGTTCATTTCCATTGACTTCTATTATCCTTGATCATGGGTCACCTATTTGTATTTCTCTATAAACCTAGTAATTGTTTAAAATTTTTTACACTATTTGCAGGGCAGCAATGGAGACACTAACATTGAAAACAGACTTATGGACACGGGAGGTGTTGCAGAGGGAGAGGGTGGGACGTGCGGAGGGGGTAGCATGGGAACATATTCCCTACCACACACAGAATAGAAAGTCATGGAAATGTGCTACGGCTCAGGGAACTCAAACCAGAGGTCTGTAACAACCTGGGTGTGGGGAGGGGTGGGAGGTTGGAGGAAGGTTCAAGAGGGAGGGGATATATGTGTGCCTATGACTGACCCACGTTGAAGAATGGCAGAAACCAATGCAATACTGTAAAACAATTATCCTTCAATTAAAAATAGATAAATTAATATATCTTACACTAGATACTACAGATGACATATTTCAGGAATTCTAGATAGTGTCTAGAATTATAAGTTTGTTGCATTTTCTTTTGACAGCTGAAAAATTACCAATCACTGCAGATGGTGACTACAGCCATGAAATTAAAAGATGTTTGCTCCTTGGAAGAAAAGCCAGGACCAACCTAGACAGCATACTAAAAAGCAGAGACATTACTTTGCCAACAAAGATCCGTCTAGTCAAGGTTATGGTTTTTTCCAGAAGTTATGTATGGATGTGAAAGCTAGACCATAAAGAAAGCTGAGTGCCAGAGAATTGATGCTTTTGAACTGCGGTGTAGGAGAAGACTCTTGGGAGTCCCTTGGACTGCAAGGAGATCCAACCAATCTATCCTAAAGAAAATGAGTTTTGAATATTCATTGGAAGGCCTAATGCTGAAGCTGAAGCTCCAATACTTTGGCCATCTGATGCAAAGAACTGACTCATTGAAAAAGACCCTGATGCTGGGAAAGACTTAAGGCAGGAGGAGAAGGGGATGACAGAGGATGAGATGGTTGGATGGCATCACCGACTCGATGGACATGACTTCGAGCAAGCTCCAGGAGTTGGTGATGGACAGGGAAGCTTGGCGTGCTGCAGTGCATAGGGTCACAAAGAGGTGGACACAACTGAGCGACTGAACTAAATTGAGCTATTTTGGTCATATCAGGTTTATTAATCTTTTTTAGACATGAACCTAGTCCATGGGAAGGCCTTTATTCTATAAGGCATAACTTTTACTTTTAAGTCATAGACTTCCTGTGGCTTCAGCTGAAGTCCAAGATGCTCAGTGAGGGCTCCTCACTGAGGCTGGGCTATAGGTCCAACGTCCCCAGCAGTGTGTGACCTCTTCCACCTTCACTCACGCTCCCAGTTCTGCAGCAGCTAATCACTGCCGGGTCATGTGCATATGCATCCCAGCTGCAGCCAAGAGCCTGTGGTCAGTCCCCACCACCCTGGCAACCCCTGGGGAAAGTGGCCCAGACAGACAGCTCAGGCAGCCGTTGGTCTCCCCACCAGTTCCTTTCTCTCAAGGGCTGTGACTCTGTGATGCTGTGTTCAGTTCCTTAGAACAGTTGCCCCACACATTTTATGAGTCTGAAAGTTACTTGTGCCAGGAAAGACAGTTTGGCGCGAGTTACTCCATCATAGCTAGAAGTAAAGTTCACTGGCGGCTTTTATGCAACAGCCCAAGTCAACACCCAAAGGCACACTTGCTTCTTGAAGCCAGTGCCATCAGAGCTTAAGAACTACAGAGTTGGTAGTCAGCTTGGTCTCCGCTTCACACCATTGGTTATTTATGAAGCACCATGGAGGCGCGTAGAACTTCACAAAGCCAGAGTGAGATCAAGATGCTGCTCCAGGGTGCTTATATGCGGATGTCACACCAGTCAGAAAGAAGAGGTGGCAAGACCGGATGCTATTTCAAAGGTTTCAGTGTGGGGAGACGCAGAAAGAACAGACCCCTCTGTTGATGCCGAGAACTTCTCCAAGAGGGAGACGGTAGCGGATTCTAAGGGATGAAACACAGATACCGAAAAGTCAAGACCGCCCTCTAAGTCTCTGAGTAGCTCTTTCCTTTGTTCAAGGATTGCCTAACCCCTTTCAAGATAAAAAGCTAAGGAATCAAGCACAAAGAATGTAATGAATATCTATCAGAAACTCTGCTGTCTGTACATTCTGGAAGATAAACAGAGTGGAATGTGTGGGGAGGCGGGCGGCCAGGGGACTGTCCGCTGCCGTGTTACAGCGAAATCGGACAAATGGCTCCTTTCTTTGGTTCTGAGATAGGACCTCAGATTTTTAAAAAATCAGATTTTTAAAACACTTAGAGATGACCTGTTGGTCTGAGGTTGAATTGGCTAAATTCACAGCTTTTTACCCCAAGGCGTATTGGTCCAGGCCAAATACAACACAGAAAAACCAAATGTATGACATCATTTCAAATTAAGCGGCTGAACAACCCAGTCAAAAAATGGGCAGAAGACCTAAACAGACACTTCTCCGAAGAAGACGTGCAGACGGCCACTGGGCACGCAAAAAGATGCCCAACGTGCAGACGGCCACTGGGCACGCGAAAAGATGCCCAACATCACTGTTAGAGAAGTGCCGATCAAAACCACCACGAGGCTATCACTTCACACCGGTCAGAAGAGCCATCATTAAAAAGTCTATAAATAGCAGAAGCTGGAGAGGGTGTGGAGAAAAGCGAAGCCTCCTACAGTGGGAATGCAAGTCGGTGGATCCACAGTGGCAAACAGCATGACGCTTCCTAAGAAAACTGAAACTAGAGTTCCATATGATCCGGAAGTCCCACTCCTGGCTTACTCTCAGTCAAAACTATAATTCACCAAGATACACGGACCTCTATGTTCATCACAGACTCTTTACAACAGTCAAGACATGGAAACAGACTAAATGTCCACTGACAAACGAATGGAGAAAGAAGATGTGGCAGATATACATGCAGTGGCAATCCACTGTGCAACACACACACACACACACACAACGGAACGCTGCTCAGTCAGGAAAAAGAACAAAATAATGCCACTTCAGCAACATGGATGCAACTAGAGAGGATCATACTGAAAGAAGTAAGTCAGAAAGAGAAAAACAAATACATATCATATGATGTAACTTATATGTGGAGCCTAAAATGTGGCCAAAAAATGAACTTACTCTACAAAACAGAAACAGGCTCACAGACGTAGAGAAGAGACGTGTGGCTGCTGGCGGGGGTGGGGAGGCGTGGAGGGGGAGTTTGGGATTGGCAGATGCAAAGTATTATCTGCGAGACGGACAAACAGCAAAGTCCTGCTGCAGAGCACAGGGGACTATATGCAGTCCCCTAGGATAAACCACAACGGAAAAGAGTATAAAAATTGTGTGTGTGTGTGTATAAGGGAGTCATTTTGTTGTATGGCAGAAATTAGGACAACATTGAAAATTAACTATACTTCAATAAAAAAATAAATTGAATCAAGTAAATTGAATGTCTGAAACACAGTCCATCATGCATAAAATCCATTGGCAGCAATTAAACAACTGTCACTGTTGATTTGCTAATAAGAAAATATTGGAATAATCATTAGCCAAATTAGAAGCACTTGATGAAATAGAGTTACTCCCTCAAGAAATCAGGTGGAAAATTGAACATGAATGTAAGGTCAGACACTTTGCCCATGCGACTATAGCATGAATCTCGGAACAAACAGGAAATATTTACAGGGAACTACATCAACCAATAATCTGTGGAGAACACAGGATCTGAACACCTCTCACTGATGGAGAACTTACATTCTCTTTTCCTTTTTTACAGGAGATGGAAGCTTCTGATATTCTAGTGTGTATTTCCTTCTCTGCCATCTTGCCTTGGGGGAGTGTGGAAAGGACACAGGACTGCTTACTGGTTGTTTCCTATTCCTGTTCTCAGTAGAGAGGGAAAGCTCAGCCAAAGGCAGATACCTGAGGATTGTATGCAGATGAAATCAGCAGGCAGCATCAGCACGTCTGCCCAATTCAAGGAAATGCAGGTTATCTCACCCTCAGTCCTTGATGTATGGAGTGCCTTCTAAAACGTGGCATTCAGTGATAATAATGAGAATCTATACAGGGGGTGTCTTAAAATATTACTAGAATTACATCACTGGCCATAAACTCAGCTAAATATAGAGATGAAAACATCACAGTTGATCTTTTTCTTTTAAAATCTATGGAGTAAATTAATACTAAATGGAGTTCTGGAATATTTTTCTCTATAGCAGAAGATATAACTATATTCTAGTTAGATATAAATAGTCCTAATTATATATATTCCATATATAACTAGGTTATATATATTCCATATATGACTGACTATATTCCTAGTTGTACAGATTCCAAATATAACTAGGAAATTAAGAGCTATAACACTAGAAATGCTGGAATGGTGGTGGCTTTGTCATTTCGCTTGAAAATACAGAGTTCCAACTCCATCTGAGGCATCAGATACTCTCTAGGGGGATAGAATTGCTCTTTGGGAACACAGCTCAAACTCAATGCCATGAGAGGATGTCTGAGCATCCTTCTTGGAAACAGGTAGAGAAATGGGTTCCAGTGAGTCCTCCCCACACCCCTCCTTCCACTAAGAAATTCAACTGGAACATTCACCCAGAACCTGTAACAGAGACCTGGCTAGACGTCCAGCATGTCTGCCCTTCATCAGTCCCGTCACCCAGAGAAACACACAGCTTATCTTATCTTCTAATCGTAACCAGACAATGGTAATAATTTTGCGTTGCTCAAATCACAGAGACACAGCAGTTTGAGTGAGTTAATCCGCTGTTAACTACAAGATGGCATTGGCGAAATCCTTGACTATCTCTGGGCCTCAGGTTTTTAAGTTGCAAGTCGGAGATAATAATATTTGTTCTGTGCATGTCAAGGGGTTCTTGTAAAAATCAAGGGAAAGAGAGTAAAAGCCAATGTGTGAAATGCTGGAGACGCTGAAAGCATAATCATAAAAGTGTCTATTCACAGACCCCAGGCCGTAGAGCGGTTTGCCGTTTTTCTTCCTTCCGGGATCGAACCCGTTTCCTGAGTCTCCTGAATTGGCAGGCAGGTGTTTGTTTTTTTTTTAACCACTGAGCCACCTGGGAAGCCCCTGCTCAAATGTGAAGTCAAAGAAAGTGTTAGTCGTTCAGTCGTGTCCAGTTCTTTGTGATCCCCGTGGACTGTAGCCCACCAGGCTCCTCTGTCCATGGAATTCTCCAGGCAAGAATACTGAAGTGGGTAGCCATTTCCTTCTCCAAGTTACCTTCCTGACCCAGGGAATGAATTGGGTCTCTGCGTTGCGGGCAGATTCTTAACTGTCTGAGCCAGCAGGGATAAATGTCAGCCAGTGTTGCTATGGTCAACTCATAGTTTTCTCTGTATAATTAAAAGGAATTTAATTTAAAAATTCTTCTGTTTAATATGCAGATGACACTACCCTTATGGCAGAAAGCAAAGAAAAACTAAAGAGCCTTCTGATGAAAAGCGAAAGAAGAGAGTGAAAAAGCTGTCTTAAAACTCAACATTCAAAAAACTAAGATCATGGCATCCAGTCCCATCACTTCATGTCTAATAGATGGGGAAACAGTGGAAACAGTGACAGACTTTATTTTCTTGGACTCCAAAATCACTACAGATGGTGACTGAAGCCATGAAATTAAGACACTTGCTCCTTGGAAGAAAAACTATGGCAAACCTAGACAGCATGTTAAAAAGCAGAGACATTACTTTACCAACAAAGGTCCATCTAGTTAAAGCTATGGTTTTTCCCAGTAGTCATGTATGGATGTGAGAGTTGGACTATAAGGAAGGCTTAGGGCTGAAGAATTGATACCTTTGAACTGTGGTGTTTTCTAAAGGAAATCAACCCTGAATATTAATTGGAGGGTCTGATGCTGAAGCTGAAGCTCCAATACTTTGGCCACCTGATGCGATGTGCTGATTCATTGGAAAAGACCCTGATGCTGGTAAAGATTGAGGGCAGGAGGAGAAGGGGATGACAGAGGAAGAGATGGTTGGATGGCATCACCTACTCAATGGATCGGAGAAGGCAATGGCACCCCACTCCAGTACTCTTGCCTGGAAAATCCCATGGATGGAGGAGCCTGGTAGGCTGCAGTCCATGGGGTTGCTAGGAGTCGGACACGACTGAGCAACTTCACTTTCACTTTTCACTTTCATGCATTGGAAATGGAAATGGCAACCCACTCCAGTGTTCTTGCCTGGAGAATCCCAGAGACAGGGGAGCCTGGTGGGCTGCTGTCTCTGGGGTCGCACAGAGTTGGACACGACTGAAGCGACTTAGCAGCAGCAGCAGCACTCAATGGATGAGTGTGAGCAAGTTCTGGGAGTTGGTAATGGACAGGGAAGCCTAGCATGCTGCAGTGGATAGGGTTGCAAAGAGTTGGACATGACTGAGTGACTGAACTGAACTAAATTCAAAAAGAAAAACTTGACATTACTTTTGAATTGTTCAGGTTTCCTAGTAAATCACTCCCTCTAACACACATCAATAGTATTTCAGGCTTCAGACTTCAAGAAAAGTACACATCGTCATATTTGATAAGAAATGATATTCCTGGGCTCCGCCATCAGACACAACCTGAACGCAATAATGCAGCAAATGAAAATGTTATTTGTAATCCCAAATATCAACCTGCTTCCCGAAGTGACAAGATCAATTCTGCAACTAGAGCTTCCGCCTCGGTGACAGATGGTGCTATCAAAAATGACCAACTCGCACATCTCTTTAGCGAGGAAAAGCTGCCTTAGACTGCGAAAGGGACCTTGTGAAGTCTGCTCTCCCGCTTAGAGGGGAAAGGTCCCCGGAAGGGCCCTGGGATTCTCAGACAGGAGCTTCTCAAGGGGCGGTGGCCCTGGGCCTTCACTCCCCAGCCCCCCGGCAGAGGACCTCAGACAAACCCCTTCTCTGTTGCTGCAGCTCCACCTCTGACCAGCTCCCCCACCTTCCCGAGCCTTGAGAGGGCACATTCTGCTGCAAAGCCCTCTTCCAGGGCCCGCGGAGGGTCCTCAGCCTCGGACCCAGTGCTTCTATCTCTCTCAAGATTCCTTCCTGGGAGCTCAGAGCCTTGAGCTGGGTCAGGACCACACTGATCCCTGTTGTATAGGAGAGGTTTGTCCGGAGCCACTCAGTGTCCAGAAGAAAGAACTAAGCAAAGAAGGATGAAAGTGGGGTGTCAGGAGCACTGACCCCGAACCCCCTCCCCATTTGGATAGTGGCTTACTGAGAAAAAAGGCTGTACCTCCCCCCAGACTCCTCTGATCTTTTAAAAGAAGAAAGTGAGTCTTTTATTGAAGACGAAGAAATTATTCTAGGAATTGAAATTACCTAGAAGTCATTGGTACAAATCTCAATTGTTCTGCACAAAATTATGAGTGAGATTGTTTATTTCCTCGTAATCCAAATAGCTATTTGGATTTATAGTACATTGAAATATATCAGGGGCCTTGAGGGGACCCCCATGCTGCCTTAGGGAAGGTCAGTTGGTCCAAAGGGACCTCAGATTCCTTGTCTGTAAAACAAAGAGATGGATTAGATATTCTCCAGAGTGCTGTGAGGTTCCAAATGACTGGTTTCTCTAGGCTTAAGCATGTCATTTAGTTTGACTCTAGCAGGCTTCTGAAATGATCTTCTCAATAAACTGTTTATAATTTCATCCTCCAGAAAATGAAGGAGGAAAGCTGATGCTGTCTTTAATTGCTCCCAGGGAAGGACAGGTCTCCAGAGAACTGACCTTTCTCATGTGGCAGGGGAATGGAGGTGGAATTGAAGATATGTCCATTTAAGTAATATCATTTGAGCCCCTCAAGAGCACGCCCAGAGGTGGGGTCAGGAAGAAAGGTCCTGAGAGATGGCCTGGCTGCTGGACCAGAAGGAAACGCTGGCCTGGCTGTTCCGGAGCAAGTGCCTGAGAGTTAAACACAGAAAGATGTTACAGGTCAACACTGGCAGGGACACTTCCTGTGAAGCACCCAGCTCAGCACTGGACTTTTTCTTTTTTCACATGATAGCAATTTTACCAACACGGAGATCTGACTCCCTCCTGCACCAAATTCTGCAGGAGGCGGCAGCCCAGGAGGTCCCATATAGCAAGTGGCCGGAGCACCCAAGTGACCTTCCTAGGATGTGGGGTTTGGGGGGGGCTCCTTTCCAAATCCTCACCTTTGTTCTTGCTGTTCCCTCCATCTGGGTGCTGTTCCCTCTGTCTGGATGCTGTTCCCTCTGTCTGAGGGCTGTTCCCTCTGTCTGGGTGCTGTTCCCTCTGTCTGGATACTGTTCCCTCTGTCTGAGGGCTGTTCCCTCTGTCTGGATGCTGTTCCCTCCATCTGAGGGCTGTTCCCTCCGTCTGGGTGCTGTTCCCTCTGTCTGGATACTGTTCCCTCTGTCTGAGGGCTGTTCCCTCTGTCTGGGTGCTGTTCCCTCTGTCTGAGGGCTGTTCCCTTTGTCTGAGGGCTGTTCCCTCTATCTGAGGGCTGTTCCCTCTGTCTGAGGGCTGTTCCCTCTATCTGAGGGCTGTTCCCTCTGTCTGAGGGCTGTTCCCTCTGTCTGGGTGCTGTTCCCTCTGTCTGGATACTGTTCCCTCTGTCTGAGGGCTGTTCCCTCTGTCTGGATGCTGTTCCCTCCATCTGAGGGCTGTTCCCTCCGTCTGGGTGCTGTTCCCTCTGTCTGGATACTGTTCCCTCTGTCTGAGGGCTGTTCCCTCTGTCTGGGTGCTGTTCCCTCTGTCTGAGGGCTGTTCCCTTTGTCTGAGGGCTGTTCCCTCTATCTGAGGGCTGTTCCCTCTGTCTGAGGGCTGTTCCCTCTATCTGAGGGCTGTTCCCTCTGTCTGAGGGCTGTTCCCTCTGTCTGGGTGCTGTTCCCTCTGTCTGGATACTGTTCCCTCTGTCTGAGGGCTGTTCCCTCTGTCTGGATGCTGTTCCCTCCATCTTAGGGCTGTTCCCTCCGTCTGGGTGCTGTTCCCTCTGTCTGGATACTGTTCCCTCTGTCTGAGGGCTGTTCCCTCTGTCTGGGTGCTGTTCCCTCTGTCTGAGGGCTGTTCCCTTTGTCTGAGGGCTGTTCCCTCTATCTGAGGGCTGTTCCCTCTGTCTGGGTGCTGTTCCCTCTGTCTGGGTGCTGTTCCCTCTATCTGAGGGCTGTTCCCTCTGTCTGAGGGCTGTTCCCTCTGTTTGGATGCAGTTCCCTTTGTCTGAGGGCTGTTCCCTCTGTCTGGGTGCTGTTCCCTCTGTCTGAGGGCTGTTCCCTCTGTCTGGATGCTGTTCCCTCTGTCTGGATGCTGTTCCCTCTGTCTGAGGGCTGTTCCCTCTGTCTGAGGGCTGTTCCCTCTGTCTGGGTGCTGTTCCCTCTGTCTGGGTGCTGTTCCCTCTGTCTGGGTGCTGTTCCCTCTGTCTGAGGGCTGTTCCCTCTGTCTGAGGGCTGTTCCCTCTGTTTGGATGCAGTTCCCTTTGTCTGAGGGCTGTTCCCTCTGTCTGGGTGCTGTTCCCTTTGTCTGAGGGCTGTTCCCTCTGTCTGGGTGCTGTTCCCTCTGTCTGAGGGCTGTTCCCTCTGTCTGGATGCTGTTCCCTCTGTCTGAGGGCTGTTCCCTCTGTCTGGATGCTGTTGCCTCTGTCTGGATGCTGTTCCCTCTGTCTGAGGGCTGTTCCCTCTGTCTGGGTGCTGTTTCCTCTGTCTGAAAGCTCCCTATGTTGAGAGGCTACAGCTCTGCGTGTCCAAGCCTGATTCACTGTTCCGTCGCCTCTCTGGGAACCAGCACCGCCCCCACCTGAACTAGGCTCTGACGGAGACTAAGTGGCCTCCCCAGTGGCTCAGCGGCAAAGGATCTGCCTGCCTAGCAGGAGATGCAGGTTCGATCCCTGGGTTGGGAAGCTCCCCTGGAGGAGGAAACAGCAGCCCACTCCAGTATTCTTGCCTGGAGAATCCCGTGGACAGGGGAGCCTGTCGGGCTACAGTCCACGGGGTCGCAAAGAGTTGAACACGACTGAGCGACTGAGCACACGCACACATATGCATAACTAATAAGTGCTGAAAGAATTTCTCCCTTTTTCTTGCTTTAATCCTCCCAGACCCATCCCACACGCCCTTAAAAGTTCAGTTCACTTTTTCTAGGAGGCTTTTCAGAGTATTCCAGAGCCACCACCTTCCTCACTCTATAGGTTTATGAATATTGTACCGTTTATTCTCTACACAGTTTCTGCTTTGTGTTGCTTTTTTCAGTTTTTCTCAAGCACTGACTTAGGTTTTTTTAGATCCGTTGTAACAAAGGACCACAAACTGGGTGCTTTAAACAACAGGAAGCGATTGTCTTCGTTCTGGAGGGAAAGTCCCAAATCAAGGAGTCGGCAGGGGTGGGCCCCTCTGAGGCTGCGGGGACAGCGGGTCTCAGCCTCCCTTCCAGGGTTGGGTGGTTCCCTGGCTGTCTTTAGTGTATCCTTGGCTCATCAACACATCGCCCTGGTCTCTGCCCTCATCTTCACACGATGATGGGCCTCCCTACATGTGTCGCGGCTCGAATTTCTTCCCGTTTATAAGGTTGACAAACTAAAAGGTTGCTGCCGTCTCAGTAAACAAAGGATGTTGCAGTCACCAAGCCATCATATTATAGCCAACCAGACGCTGAGCCCCAAGGGAGCTCAGGACGGAGCCAGAGGGCTGCCCACTGTCAAACCCATCGAGCCCCCAGCCTCCCCGTAAGGGACACCCCGAGGACACTCGGGGTGAGAAAGCAGAGGATGCTGGCCCCAGAGAGCTGAGGTGTGCATCAAAGGAAGGATTTCAGTGCGCCCAGACTCCTGTATCTCCCATACATAGAAAAGCCCTGAATTCCTTAACTTGAGACATCTGGTTTTCTTTTATTAACAGTCACCGTTGGATGTTCCAACTACCAGAGCTTCCGTGGCAAAAACTCCTTTATATCCTGACTTCTCCCTTGCCCCCTCTGAACAGTTTTCTCAGCGTCATCTGAGATGTGGTGTCCTGCGCTTGAAATCTGCAGGAAGTCTGCCGAATAAAACATAACTCACAACTTTTTAGGTTGCGTATTTTTTTTCCAGTCAGCA
Organism: Bos grunniens; assembly: GCF_055505025.1. Lineage (NCBI taxonomy): Eukaryota > Metazoa > Chordata > Mammalia > Artiodactyla > Bovidae > Bos > Bos grunniens. Next base: position 3,933,601 of record NC_141168.1, read on the forward strand.
ACATAAAAGTCCTATAGGATCAGGGGCCCGCATGTCCTCCAGGGTGACCTCCTCTTAACTAAGCATGTCTGCAATGACCCTCTTCTCAAATAAGGCCAAACTCAGGTACTGGGGGCTTAGGACTCCAACCTATGAATTTTCAGGGGACGCCGTTCAACCATTCAACAAGAATGCTAAACGTTTCATCAGCATAGAAGCTCCTTAGCCACACAGGTGCTAAGTTATCTAAATATTTTGTATCACCGCCGTGATGAATAAATTATCATTGAATCAACAAACAAATTGACGTTAGCAGAAGCCTCCTCTCCCCAACTACCTATAATTCATAACTACATCCCACTGGTATGCTTGCCAGCAAAACGGTTTCCCTCTCTAGCCCAGCATTTCTCCAGAAAATAATTTCTGAATTCAAGCTCTGAGAGATTATTTCAATTCACACAGCTAGGATCCATTCTCTAGACAGATTCGCTCCCTGTATTCAACAGTTTCATTATCGGGCGTCTACGTGGAGCCATTTTAACCACGTTTCTTTCTTTGGAACACATAGAGCAGCAATGACTTACTTTTGACACCCGCAGGAAACTTGGTAATCTGAAACCTAAACAGTGGGACGAGTCGGACAGCGTTCTTGCAGATTTTAGCACTTCGTGGGCTCCGCTTCGCAAACCTTTCTGCCACCTCTTTCCATCTGCCTTCCTCCTGCGTTGCGTCTAATTCATCTCAGCTGTTTTCTGCTGACTTCTGGCTTCTCCCTGCCTGCCCTACTCTTGGCAGATCAAGATACAAACATAGATAGAGTTGGAGAAGCAGATATAAATACCCTGATCTGAGCTGGGCAGGGACACCCACTGAAGACTGTTACATGACTGGACAAAAGGATCTTTACTAAATATTAAAGCAGTAACGATCATCGAGTCCCCATTAACACTGGTCCCACCTGGACGCAACGTGCCAGCCCTGATTCTGCGCATCTGCCTCCCAGGGACCGGGACCCTGACGCCACACCCTGCCGTGTCTGGGGCGTTGCTGCTGGTGGATGATCTGCATCAGGACACAGCCGGCCTGAACACCCAGGCGAGTCAGCCACAGAGTCTGCGTTCTGCGCTCTGGCATTTTTGCCAGTTACTCTCGATCGCTGGGCCTCCCCAGGTGGTGCTGGTGGTAAAGAGCCCGCCTGCCAGTGCAGGAGAACGTAAGGGACGTGGGTTTCACCCCTGAGTCGGGAAGACCCCCTGGAGGAGGCCATGGAAACCCATGCCAGGGTTCTTGCCTGGAGAATCCCATGGATGGAGGAGCCTGGTGGGCTACATAAGATTGCAAAAAGTTGGACACGACTGAAGCGACTTAACACAACAACAGCAGCAACCCTTGGTAGCTGGCTTTCTGCATGCCCTTGACTGGATATATTCTGACCCAGTGAAAGCACCCTTCCTGGGTGCTTAATCTAAGTACCTGCCCCTCCTCGATTCACTTGACCCCAGCCATCCCGTCATCCTATCCTACCTGTCGGGTCCCTTCCAGCTCCTGAGCGTTTCCACTGGTCCCAAGGTAAGTGCTCGCCCTGGGACGCCATATTCCGAAAGACCACACTGTTTAGGCAGTTCTTATCGTGAAGCAAGCCTGTGGATTCATCTATCTTTGTAAGAAAAATGGAAATCATGATGCTGGTCTCTGCCATGTTCCTTGCTGGTGGGCAGAACAGGAGGATGGCTGTCTTCAAGGATGTCCACAGACCTCTAAGGCCATGAGTCTGCGCCAATAATCAAAATTCCTAAAAGGTTACTGACAACCTTTCAGCGGGGGAAGACATGTCGCCCTCAGTAAGCGTGATTTTTCGGTACCTTTTAGGTCGTGATGAGTCACAGATACATTATCTTGCATCAGTGGCTGGAAACTGATCTGGGAGACGTGGGAGCAGGTAAAGGAGAGAGCATCGGGGAGGTACAGAAGGGACCTGGGGTAGAGGTGGGATGGGGAGGACCAGGCAGTCAGCCCGGAGTAGGGGAACAGGGACTCATCACGTTGCGGGCAGGAGTTGAGGAGGCCACCAGATTCAGAAGGGCCACTGGCATCGTCCTCTTGGAAAGTCACTTATCACAGGTCAGCCTCTGGCCTTGTCCCCCACGCCCTGCTGTAAGGATGCATAGACTGAGTCCACCCGGTTCCCCGCCCCTCCCCCAGCAGATCTCAGCCCATCTCCTTCCTAAAGCTGGTTCTTGCTTTTTGCATGGAGGCTGAAGTCACCTCTTTCAAGGTCATGAGTGACTCCTGTAGACTTTTTTGCTTCATGGCATGGCCTGTACTTCTAGAGGCCTAAGTTCAAACTTTACAGAAGCTGAAGCAAAGTAACTAATATATGAACCATTCAGGAAAATCATTGTAAAATCTCATTGTCTATTAACACAAGACAAAGCATGAACTTTCCCTCAGGTCACCTATTAACAACAGTGACGATACTTCTGGATCACAGACAGCAAGCCTTTGGTCTTGGGGGAGGCTCCATGCAGAAAGGGGTCAGTGGGTAGGTGGGAGGCAAAGGGGCTTCTTGAGGTTATAGAGCCATTCCTCTCGCGAGTACAGGGATGGAGCAGGAGGGCCCAGTGAGAGGAAAGGGGAAATAACTCAGGAGAACCACTGGGCCCTGGAGGTCTCTGCATCCTTCCCCTCCTAGTGCTATGAACTTAGGCGTTTCCCCTGAGCCTCAGTTTACTCATCCATAAAATGGGTATCCTGCAGGTATACTGTGAGGCTGAAGGTGATAACGCACAGGAAGGGCTCTGTGCAGAGAAGGTTTTCAGTTAATGTTTGTTAAAGAAAAGTTTCATTCCAGTTGGGATGCTGGCAGGGCGGCAAGACAGCCCAGCATGTTGCTGGAGTGGTCAGAAAAGACCCAGCAAATCTGAATGATCCAGAAAGATCTGGAAGCATTCTCTTCCTCCTGACTCCCACAGAACACTGTCCACCCGCTATGGAGAAAACCCTCCACGAACAGCTCTGTTATAGGAAGGCTAATAGAGGTAACTTGGTCGTGTAAGGAAAAGGAATCTTCTTTACAGGCATGCATGCATAGTCGCTTCAGTCCTGTCCGACACTGTGCGACCCCATAGACTGTAGCCTGCCAGGCTTCCCTGTCCACAGCAAAGCCCTAAGTGTACAATACTTCATGATAATTAACTCATTAATAAACTGTCCTGCCTTCTATGCTCTTCAGAGCACCAAGAACCCACCCTTGGAAACCCTAAGAGTCAGACACGACTTTGTATTTTCATGGGTGGGTTTCCAAGGGTGGGTTCTTGGTGCTCTGAAGAGCATAGAAGGCAGGACAGTTTATTAATGACTTAGTGTGATTTGATGGGTTGAGGACCCCTGTGAAATGCAGAAAAAGAATCCACTCTGAAGGCTTGTACCTTGCCTCTTCAGTCAGGGTTTAAACTATCAATTTTTTTAAACTCTCAATTTGGCATCTTTCATAGGCGTAAAAGCCACTCCAACTTGTTTTCTAAAATAAGACTGTCAGATTCAGTCTGAAGGATTCACTGGGAACTGCTGGACTACACAGAACAATATGAGAATTATTGATCTGAAGATCCCACTTGATTATCAACTCTATTAAGCTTGGGTATTGAGTTTATAATGATATCTTTTAAATTTGCTGTTACTAGTGGGATAAGGAAAAAGAATCCATAGTGATATTTCTGAACGGGACATTGTTCATTCTTATTGATTTCTCATCCACTTATTATCTTCCTGAAATTTCTAAGCAGGTTAAATATCATAGCTACAGTGAGTGAGACTCTTGAGAGTCCCTTGGACAGCAAGGAGATCAGCCAGTTAATTATAAAGAAAATCAATCCTGAATATTCATTGGAAGAACTGATGCTGAAGCTCCAATACTTTGGCCACCTGATGCGAAGAGATGACTCATTGGAAAAGACCCTGATGCTGGGAAAGATTGAAGGCAGGAGGAGAAGGGACAACCGAGGATGAGATGGTTGGATGGCATCACTGACTCGATGGACATGAGTTTGAGCAAGCTCTGGGAGATAGTGAAGGACAGGTAAGCCTGGTGTGCTGCAGACCATGGCTCTGCAGAGTTGAACACGACTGAGTGACTGAACAGCAGCAACAGTGAATAAGAGAGAGTAGGAAACATGGGCTAAAAGCCAGATGTTGAACAATACTCAGGACATCCTAGTTTTGCGTGATGGTCCATTCAGATATACGATGCCACAATGGTGACGGCGCCTGGCACTTTTCCTGATGTGGCTTTGAATGACAACCCCACCCGCACTCAGCCCCACAGACTGGAGACCTCTCCTAGGATGGTGAGTTGAGAAAAACCCCAGAGGATGCTGAGCCATGTGGGGAGCACAGTGGGATAAAGAGGTCGGTGAAGAGGAAGGTTGCCTCTTAGGTACATCTGGGATGGCGCTTTAAATGTTTTTATTATGGTAAAAGCAGATAACATTAGAGCTACCCTTAACACAGCTTCAAGTGCTCAGTACAATTTGCCAGCTTTAAGCACAGACTTCTAAAAAGTATTCACCATGCAGGGATAAAGAACAAGGTCCTACTGGACAGAACAGGGAACTAAGTCAATATCCTGTGATAACATAATGGGAAAGTAAATGAAAGAGAACGTATGTATGTGCATAACTGAGTCACCCTGCTGTAGAGCAGAGATTGGCACAGCATTGTAAATCAATGGTATTCTTCAATAAAAATAGTAAAATTTAAAATAAACCCACCATAGATAACCAACAAGGACCTACTCTATAGAAAACAGGGAACTACACTTAATATTTTGTAATAACCTATAAGGGAAAACAATTTGAAATATGTATATATACATTTGTATAATTGAAGCACTTTGCTGTATTCCTGAAACTAACACAAAATTGTAAATCAATTACACATCAATCAGTTCAGTTCAGTTCAGTTGCTCAGTCGTGTCCAACTCTTTGCGACCCCATGAATCGCAGCACACCAGGCCTCCCCGTCTATCACCAACTCCCAGAGTTCACCCAGACTCACGTCCGTCGAGTCAGTGATGCCATCCAGCCATCTCATCCTCTGTCGTCCCCTTCTCCTCCTGCCCTCAACCCCTCCCAGCATCAGAGTCTTTTGCAATGAGTCAACTCTTTGCGTGAGGTGGCCAAAGTACTGGAGTTTCAGCTTTAGCATCATTCCTTCCAAAGAAATCCCAGGGCTGATCTCCTTCAGAATGGACACATCAATAAAGAATAAAAATGAGGGACTTCCCTGGCAGTCCAGTGGTTAAGACTCTGTGCTTCCACTACACTGGATGTAGGTTTGATACCTGATTGGGGAAATAAGATCCTGCATGCTATGCAACTTGGCCAAGAAAAAGTTAAAAAAAGAAAACGTACCCAACTTGCTAAGCGAAGCTTTACACCCACTGAACGGCAGCCCTCATTCCCCTCTCTCAGTCCCAGACAACCACCATTCTACTTTCTAATTCAACCAGTTTGCCTGTTTTAGATCCCTCAAATAAACTGTCCTGTGATTGACTTATTTCACGATGTCCTCCAGGTTCCTCCACATTGTAGCATAATCAGAATTCCTTCCATGTTTTAAGGCTGAAGAGTATTCCGCTGTCTGGAGGGACCGCATTCTCTTTATCCATTCTTCCAGCAAGGGACACTCAGCAGCTTCCGTCTCTCGGCCACTGTGCATAACGTTGCCACGAGCACGAGCGTAAATATCTCTTTGTGATCCTGTCTCCAATTCTTTGGGATAAACCCTCAGAGAAACAGGATGGCTGAATCATGCGGCAGATCTATTTTTCATTTTCAAAGGAGGCTCCATGTTGCTCTGCACAGCAGTGACGCCATTACCTTCTGAACTAATGGTGCCCAAGTATTTGCTTTTCCATCTCTCATCTTTCGGGGCCTTGAAATTGGATGAAGGGCATTGTTACCTCATCCTTTGGGTGCCAAAGGGAGACCCAGGGAGATGGAGTGACCTTCTAAAAGTCAAGGGCAGACTGTGGACAGCTGACAGCTAAAACCAAGTCTTACACATCCTTTGGCTCTGGAGATCACACACCATGACGAATAAACAAAGGAGCCCAGCTGTTGTTCCTCCCTACAAATGGCCTCACGTGCCTTATGCATGATTAAACAGCGTTAACTATGGATTTTTCTGAGCAGAGGCTCCCAAGGATGCCCATGTAAGATCCATCCCATGACAAATTGGAAATAGGAACCTGCATTTACTGGTGTATAGTCGGGAACTAAGCCAGGTGTCTATGCCCCATGGGGTGAAACACGTGAGAGATGCTTAAGTTTTCAACACCTGTGAAGTCATTGGAACGCCCCTGCAGCCAGATCCCTGTGTCTCTGCAGTAAGTAATCAGCAGAACGAACACAGCGGTCCCTCCCTTGCTGGTGTCTTTCTCCTGTGAACTGAGATGCACCTTCCCTTTCTCCGTCTTCCATGATCGTCTGCAACCCCAATGCTTAATCCTTGGATCATCATTGTGTATCCCTCAACTCAGGTTCTCCACAAGACAGAGTTTCTCATTTCAATATTTCAAATAACTTCTAGTTTTACCAGCAAGACACCTTTGGGTCTTAGGAGAGCTTTTCAAAGAGCATCTCGCGGCACGGAACGCAGTGTGCTACCAGGTCCTGTCTTCCCGACCGGCCCTTCTCCTGCCCCTGACACCAGGCAGCCCACGGCTCCCGCTGCTCCTCCCCCTGAATTCCGTGTTGTCCCACCTCCAGGGCAAGTCTCGGGTGCAGCCCTGTGCAACTGGGAAATACTCCGAATAGAAGACATGGTTCCAGACGTGTTTATGTGCCGCAACAGCTGTGGCTTGATCATTTCACTTGCTTATTCATGAGAGGTGGATATTAACAACTGTCTTCCAAATCTAAGGGCTAATGGGACCAAAATTGAAAGGTTGCTTACAAACATTGCTTGCTAATCAAAGTCGAAGTATGACTGGCTCCCCTGAGAGAGGGTGGACAAGGTCTGCCAGGAAATGAGGAAATCCAGTGGCCTGGGGAAAGAGATTTGTCTCTGCAGGCAGACGAACCTGTGTTTAAACCCTGACGTGGGTAACATCAGAGGAGTGAATAAATATCTTTGTTCCTTGAATATCAGTGTATTATTCATAGACTGGGTAAAATGAAACCTTCCATAGAGAGATGGTAGAGATGTATGATTACTAATGAGATTTTTACGTAAAGCGACACTCACACATACACACACTCACACACATAAACACACACACTCACTCACATAAACACACACACTCATGCACATAAACACACACACTCATGCACACATAAACACACACACACACAGCCTGTAGTAACTCTAAACAAGTAAGAATTTCCTTTCCTTCCCCAGCTTGTCTTACAGTAAAGGGGAAAATGTCAATCAACATTTTTCTATTTTATCGCTGGTTAGAAGCAATGACATTTAAATAGTGGAATTAAAAAATCTGGAAGGCTGAAGAAAATTTAGATACTCCATCATGAAAGAAGGTGAGGTTGAGAGGTCATGTGATTGCTCAGAATCAGATACCTAACATGCATGCATATATATATATATATATGTAATATGAACATTATCTATATAGATGTATAATATATGTTGTGTATATTCTCTGGAAGGAAACTCTTATTTTCTTAATTTTTTGCAGATTCTTTTCAGAAAACTGCACGTATGAAAGCATTTTTCTAAAAACCAGAAAAAGGATGAAAGGTTTGAGTCATTTCTTGTTCATGATACACTTATTCTGAAATCAAATTCTTTGTAAAAATGCTAACAATTAAGGAGCTGATCAGACACTGCAAAAGGCCTCTTATGTCATCAAACTGTTAGGCTGATGTTAATTTCCTCTGGCTATTGCTAGGAATCTTTTTTGTAGTTGATTAATTTTGGTAAATTCTGAAATCTAACTCAGTACACTGGGGACAGCTGAGATTTCCACTTGCAGAAAGAGAACTATTAAAGTTGTCAGAGTTAAACAAGGAATCTGGGAACGTACTGATAATGTTGTTCAATGCACAAAGCAAAATTTAAAAGTTAGGTCTTAATTTAACATCATGTTTTATGGAAGATGAAGCTTTGCAGTCGATTGGAGTAGCCTGGGGACCAATTCAGGAACATTTAAAGTACACAGTTTCATCAAAGTTTGGTTATATTGTTACCTGGGGGCACAGAACTCAGCAGTCACCCTGGGTGCCCCGCTTTTTCTAACTCGCAGCGCCTTGTCGTGTGAATGTGACACCTCAGTACCTCTTAGTACTGCCTGCTTCTCCCCACCTTAACCATCAGCATCGTGGTCCAAGCTGTCCCCAGCCTGGGTACTGAGGTGACTGCTGAGCTCCTCCATCACCTCCACGCCGTCCCTCCTCCTCATTGTTCTCCACTCCCCAGAGAAAGCGTCTTTTCCTACTTGCCAGACCTGACATCGCCCCTACCCGGCTACTCTCCCAAGCCCTTGTCGTGGGTTCCCACTGCTCTTAGGATGAGGTCAAGGTCTGTAACGTGGCCCATAGGACCTGGCCTCTCGAGTCCACCCTCTCCCCTTCCGACATGAGATCCCACCCCACGCAGGGCTTTACAGCTTCCTTCTGCCTAGAACATTCCTCCCACCCCGTTCCCCTATCTCAGTCACCCTTTAGGTCCCTGTTTTAGCTTGGCTCCTCAGGGAAGCCAGGTTAAATTTGTGATCATAGGGCCTTACCCGCGTCTCACGGCCCTCAGGACACTGGTCACGGTTACAGTTTTATGAATACGTTTGTTTGTGCAGTTACAGTCCATTCTTCCCTCTTTCTGACGCTGCATCATTGGTTCTATTTGTGCTCTTTGTGACCCCAAGAACCGTAGCCCGCCAGGCTCCTCTGTCCATGAGATTTCCCAGGCAGGAATATTGGAGTGGATTGCCATTCCCTTCTCCAGGGGCTCTTCCCAGCCCAGGGCTGGAACCTGCGTCTCCCGCGTGGGCAGGCGGCTTCTCTACCACTGAGCCACCTGGGAAGACCCCGTTGCAGGGTACATTGTTGCATGTTATTTTGAGTCTTTCCATCCTTCTCTGCCCAACTCAGCTGTGAACAGCTGTGAACCACAGGGGACAGGATGGATGTTGGCCTGTAAGTAGGAGAAGGTGGGGTTTGAGTTGTCCTCTGGAAATGAGCACGATTTGGTTTGTGGGAGGAAGAGATGGGTCCACAGTCATAGGTCAGGAGCGGGGACTGAGAGATGAAAATGCATAGAGAGCACACACTTATCTGAGAAAAGGCCAAGCTGTGCAAATGCTGGGGTTGGGATTCAAGGAGACAAGGAGGAGACGGTCACGTGACATGTGGTAGAGCCTCTCCCATAAAGGTTTTCTGTCCCATGGGTACCTCATCAAGCATAGTAAAGATGCTTCCTTTTTTTTTTCCTAACTCATTTAGGGAAAATTAAATTAAATTCTCAGTTTATCATGAATTCATATGCCTTTTATTTTAATAATACAAACTAGGGATGCTATAATACGACCATTATCTCTGATAAGGGCTTGGCCAGATTCCAGCCTTCTTCATCCACCTCTATTTCTAATTCCGCGGAGGTTAACAGCAATCCACAGATGTCTTTGCATGGCCAGCTCCCCCGGAATGAACAGAGGATCTGGAACTCTCAGAGTAATGAAGTCATTATCATAACGATTTTAATAAAATTTTCAATAGTTAAGCCACCTTTCTGTGATTTACTGCTCAAAAAAAGCTAAGCCACTGAGTCAGAGGCTTAAAAAGGTCAGGGAACAGGCTGTTGAACAAAAGTAATAAAGCAAGAAAGAGCAGATGAGAGAAGAAGGCCGGGGTGATAGCAAGAGCTGTTGTGTCCATGCTGGGCATCTAGCCAATGCTCTTCAAAGCCAAGTTTCAATGGAGACCTGCACGTGCCGTCTATACCTGAGATCCTCCAGACCCGGAAACCCACAAATGCAAGGCCAACCACTGTAAGGACAGATCACCCGTCCCGCCCCAGCAGAGAGTCCCTGGGGTCTCAAGGAGCCAAGGTAAGACTTGTGCATGGAAGCCTTCACACTAGACTCTGTAAGGACTCGGGCACCTTTGTTTTTTTAGGACTTACCAGCTCTGACTGTATAAATCAAGCCTAGCAAACTAGGACTTGAAACATATCCTCTAGAAGACCCAGATACAAGGCCAGGTGAGTTTCAACACAGGTACTTGACAACCTACAGTAAGACCCACATAATACTTCCCAGCAGACCAAGGAAGGAAACAGGTCTGTGTTGGATGCCCTTTGCTTAAGAAAGTAGGCAAGAAAATAATAGTAAATAATAGTTTCAAAAGACTCCAGTAAAACAGCTGAAATGTTGAACAAAGGCTCTTCAGTGCGTAAGCATCAGTTATCTTGAAAGCTCTCTCCTTGAGAGTGCCAGATAAAGGAAGTGCTCACATGTGTGTGTGTATGAGCAAGTTGACGTGTGATCCACAGTCTCAGTGAAATCAGATGACACCAAAGTTGCAGGGAGTGGCGTGCCATGATTAGGTCTGTAGCTGCTGGTGAGCATCCTTCTGAAATGCCTAATTCCCATTCCTTAGTAATGAGTGGGTTTGGTGAACTGAATTTTAATGAAGAGTGCGGCGGAGTCTGGGGGCATCCTTCTGAAGTAGTGGCTTCACTATCCGGGGGAGGAAGGTCAAGGAGACGAACAACAACTGGCATGACAGCTCAACTAAGATCAGAATTTAAGCAGATTTTTTTCTGCCATTCCACTGCCTTCTAACACTGCCTGAGTGGCAAATCTTAGGAGGTAAAGCTTCAAAACAATGAAGATTCAATATACTAAGAATTCTGCAAAGGACACATCCCCAAATATAGACCCAGCTGGGAAATTTACATATGTACAGCTCTTCAAATATGTGTTGTTGTAGTCACTAAGTCCTGTCTGACTCTTCTGTGACCCCATGGACTGCAGTTTGCCAGGCTCCTCTATCTGTGGGGTTTGCCATGCTCCTCTATCAGTGGGGTTTCCCAGGCAAGAACACTGGAGTGGGCTGCAATTTCCCTCTCCAGGGGATCTTGCAGACCCAGGGACTGAACCTCCCTCTCCTGCATTGGCAGGCGGATTCTTTACGGCTGAGCCACCAGGGAAGCCCTTCACAAAGTATGAAAGTGAAAGTGAGGTCGCTCAGTCGTGTTCGACTCTTTGAGACCCATGGGCCATAGTCTACCAGGCTCCTCTGTTCATGGGATTTTCCAGGCAGGGGTACTGGAATGCGTTGCCATTTCTTTCTCCAAGGGATCTTCCCAATCCAGGGATCGAACCCAGGTCTCCCGCACTGCAGGCAGACACTTCTACTGTCTGAGCTACCAGGAAAACCCCTCAGTATGTGTATAGAGATGCAAATTCCTGATGCCCTTAAGTCAAAGAATTCATTCACTCAATTCTGGCACCTCTTTTGGGGGGACAATCCTCTAGTTTTGGCTCATCCGGTGGGAATTAGAGATGGCTATCTATATTTAAAGTACATATGTTTGCATTTTTGGCCCTGCTGTTTAATAGAAAAGTGATTTATAGCAGCGGATTGGCAGTGACAGATTCTGTGGCGGTGCCGGGGACTGCTTCCAGATGAGTTGAAAGATGGTTTCTGAGCATGAATTATATTTCCGCATGTAAACAGGAAGACAAGGAAGATGATGAATCATCTCCTACCAACTCTTAGTGCAGAACTGCAGACTATATAACTTAAAATTTACTGCCAGCAATACCCGTATAATGCGATCAGGCACAGAGAACCTACCAGATATTAATACATTAGGAAACAAAAGTTGTATTAAGGTTTCCTGTAACTGAGAGAAAGCCCGTGAGTAATCCCCACTTCCACGCATTAGGTCACCTAGAGGTGAACACGTATGCTCTGGCCTCAACCCTCAAGGAAACCAATGAATTAGCCGAAAAATCTGGTTTAATATTAATATGATATTGTCAATTACTTTGGAAGATAAAGTTGACCTGTCATAGCTCTTTGAAGGTAATCTCTAAGTCTGGGCAGTTTAGCTGTGATCGTAATGGTACTGTTTGCCTTGGGTGGGTCCTCGGGGAGGGCACTCAGTGTGTGAATTAGGGAAGTAGCGTACTTGGGATAATGGTGCTTTCTGCATCTCTCCTGTTTCCTTTGATAAAAGCGAGTGGCTGGCCTGCCCAGGATCCCAACTGACCCTCCACCCAAAGGCAGTAGAAATGCAAAATCCATCTCAGCACACGGCCTGGGGTAATTCATTTTCTGTTGATCAGACGAGAAAACCGACGATGGATGGATCCTAAATGTGAAGTGCTTCACCATTCTTTGATTTATTTTGCTTCTTTTTTTTTTTTTTTAATATTAATTACATTCTGGGTGCTCAGAGAAATAAACTTGAATACCCAGTAAGCTGCCGCAGAGAATGTGCAATGAATCACAATGAATTCCTTTCCACCAGGCCTCACCCCGTTCCCTCTGAACCCACGTGCCTTCTGTTCTTCAGCCCTGGACCCTGAGACTGAGGATCCAGTGGGCAGTTTGTGGATGGTCTGTGCCCTCGATCCTGTCTGCTTCCTCTGCGGTCACATGGGTGCTCTTTGGCTTCTTCTCCCAAGCTGGCAGGAGACAGTGTAAACCATGAAGGACTCCCCTGGCCCTCGGTCCATGCAAGAGAGAGACAAGATGGGAACTCAGCCCCTTGAAGGTCTGGGCATCCAGCACCTCTGAGTTTCCCTAACAGACCTTTCTCAGCTCATGCAAGCCTCAGGGAGTACAGATTGGTTATAGATACACTCGTTTTGGGGGCTTCCCTGGTTGTTCAAGTGGTAAAGAATTTGCCTGCAATGCAGGAGACAGGAGTTCAATTGTGGGGTCGGCAAGATCCCCTAGAGAGGAAATGGCAACCCACTCCAGTATTCTTGCCTGGAAAACCCCATGGACAGAGTAGCCTGGCGGGCTGCAGTCCATGTGGTCGCAAAGAGTCAGACATGACTTAGTCACTAAAAACAACAACACTCGTTTTTAAGAACTATGTATCTGTTTATAGCTGATAGGCTTTTATTTCTTTTCAGAAAATGCAACCTTCTGAAAGTAATTTCCTAAACAAAATGAAGGTAATTCTGGTGGTCAGAATGGACTCTGATTGGCCCATGTACACAGTAACATTTCAGAGAGATTGCTTGTGGTTGGCAAAAGATCTTAACACTTTAAATTTGAGCTTCTCTTCCAGCCAGTTCTACCCTTTTTATGTAAATGAGGGTCAAATAATTTCAGTTCCAAGAAAACCAACATTTGGAAGCTCCCAGGACCCAGCTCACTTAAATGTGCTGACATGGTTTTAGAGCCTGAAATTGTTTATTGGATGGAGTAACTCAGAAGTCAAGGGCTGATGCGAATGGCTGCAAGCCTCAAACAGTTATTCCTGGGGACATCATAACCTCCTTAATCTGTTTATGTCTGTGCTTTTGCCAAAAGGAATCTACCTGGAATACTGATCAAATGATAATTTGAGAGCTTCTTTTTTTTAAAAAAAATTCAATTTCCTTAAGGTGAGGCCGGTGTTTCAGTCTTTACAAGGTAAGGGTTTTTATTCCCATTTTCTGGGAAGGGAGACTTCCTAAATACAGAACATGGATCAGAATTAGTACAGGTCTCATGGGCTTTCTTTGTGGCTCAGATAGTAAAGAATCTGCCTACAAGGCAGGAGACCCGGGTTTGATCCCTGGGTTGGGAAGATCCCCTAGAGAAGGGAATGACAACCTACTCCAGTATTCCTGTCTGGAGAATCCCAGGGACAGAGGAGCCTGGAGGGCTCCAGTCCATGGGGTTGCAAACAGCTGGACATGACTGAGTGACTAACACATTCATCTGTTTCCAAATACTTCCTTGGGCCTTTTTTCTGTTTCTCTTTCTGAGAGGGTTTTCGCTTCCACGGTTAAATCACTAAGTCAGATTGAATTTAGCTGAAGTGTGAAGTCTTAACATATGAAGTCTGTAATTTGGCAAAAAACCAACAATGTCACAAAAGCTTGAACTCTGCTGAAACATCGTCATAGTCACGTGATGCAGGGAAACGACAGGGTGTACGGGGGCTGTGTGTGAGAGTGAGGACACGCTTCTCCCGGCAGGCGTGCCCCTGGGGGCGGGCGCTGCTTTCCTGGTGGCGGAGAAGAGAACGGCCTCACTAGTTCCTAATGTGAAAAGGACCCTCCTTTCAAAAAAGGAGTCATGATAGCCCTTCCTCCAGATGAAGACAGAACGGTCAGACTCCCCGGGCCTTTGACACAGGTTCCCCTCACCCTTCCCTGAAGTCAAGGGCTTCTGCAGCTCCTCCCTGGACCCAGGTGTGATCTCCGTCCCCAGAAGCTGGCCCTTCCAAATACCCCAGACCTTCCAAACACCATCTTAGGATCTTCACGTAGCAACAAATTTGAATTTGCATTCTCGAGTGAGAGTCACAATCCATTGTGAGTGTGTGTGTGTGTTCAGTCACTCAGTTGTGTCTAACATTTTTGTGACCCCTTGGACTGCAGCCCACTAGGCTCCTCTGTCCATGGGATTTTCCAGGCAAGAACATTAGCGTGGGTTGCCATTGCTTCTCCAGGTGGTGGTCAAGAGCTGTGGGCAGAGAGGGTCCAGCAGCCCACGTGGAGGATGAATCCTAGAGGCTCACCCGTCAGGCCCCAGAGCTTGTATAGTTTGGTGCTCCCTCCTCTCGATGTCTCCAGGTTCCCCATGGCTCCCATGAGGCTTCTGGTGCCAAGCAACATTGTGTTCTCCCGTCCAGATGTGCGTAGTTGCTCAGCGGTGTTTGACTGTTTGCGACCCCGTCGACTGTAGCCTGCCAGGCTCCTCTGTCCGTGGGATTCTCCAAGCAGGAATACTGGAGTGGGTTGCCATTGCCTTCTCCAGGGGATCTTCCCGACCCAGGGAATGGACCTGAGTCTCCTGTGTCTCCTGCATTGGAAGGCGAATTCTTTACCACTGTGCCGCCTGAGAAGCTGTTCGGATGCTCAGAGATGAACTGGCTGCCGAGTGGACATGTCCCTATAGGCACTTGGCACTGTGAGCATTTCCAGCAGGAAGAGGGAAACAGGGGGACTGGGCATGCGCACCTGTCTACGGGGCCCAGGACCAGATCTGCCATCGCCCCCTTATATTAAAAGCAGTAGGTGCCATGAGTGTAAGGTGGATCTGCCCAGTTGTTTTATTGGAAGCTTGAACGCTTCAGCCTCATATTCAGAAAACTCTCCAGAACTGCCCGCCCTCATCACATGGCTCGGCTGTAATCAATCAAGGCACTCAGGAAACCAGAGCAGGCAGAAGTGTGCCGGCCAGCATCTCCTTTCAACCTGCAAATGCATCACCTGGGGTCTCGTTAAGTGTAGATCCAGAGTCAGCCTGCCTGGGCTTGGAGCTGGATGCGGTGCTTCTAAAAGGCTCTCAGGTGATGCCCAGACGCTGGTCCATGGGGCTCTTGGCAAAAGCAGTGGGGCTGCTCCCCTCCTGCCAAGACAAACTGATGGGAGACAGGACCTTGACAGTGAAGAGCAGACCTCAACTGGCTTCCCAGAAAGGAGCTCTGGCTAAGTGGCTAAGGGGCTAAGTCACTTCAGTCGTGTCTGACTCTGTGCGGCCCCATAGATGGCAGCCCACCAGGCTCTGCCGTCCCTGGGATTCTCCAGGCAAGAACACTGGAGTGGGTTGCCATTTCCTTCTCCAATGCATGAAAGTGGAAAGTGAAAGGGAAGTCGCTCAGTCGTGTCCAACTCTTCGTGATCCCATGGACTGCAGCCCACCAGGCTCCTCCGTCCATGGGATTTGCCAGGTAAGAGGACTGGAGTGGGGTGCCATCGCCTTCTCCGGAAAGGAGCTCTGGTTATGACTATTCTTTATTCTTTTTTTTTTTTTAATTGACGTATAGTTGATTTACAAGGTCCTGTTAGTTTCCGTTGTACAGCACAATGACTCAGATTCTTTTTCCTTATAAGTTACTATAAAACATTGAGTATAGTCAGTCTCCTGTGCTACACAGGAGGTCCTTGTTAGTTTTCTACTTTATGTGGGTGCGTGCTCAGTCCTCAGTCATGTCAGACTCTTTGAGGCTCCATGGGCTGTACCCGCCAGGCTCCTCTGTCCTTGGGATTTTCCAGGCGAGAATACTGGAGTGGGTTGCCATTTCCTTCTCTAGGAGATCTTCCCGACCCAGGGATCGAACCAGAGTCTCCTGCATCTCCTGCACTGGCTGGTGGATTCTTTACCATGGAGCCACCTGGGAAGCCCCAGTCTGTAAATCCCATATTCCTAATTTGCCCCTCCACCTTTGGGAATTATATGTGTGTTTTCTATGTCTGTGGGTCTATTTCTGTTTTGTCAATAAGTTCATTTGCATCTTTTTTTTCAGATTCCACATAAAAGTGATATCACATATTTGTTGCTCCTCTGACTTATTTCACTTAGCCTGATAATCTTCAGTTCAAACTATGTTGCTAATTCAAGTAGATACATGCACTCCAATGTTCATAGCAGCACTGTGTACAATAGCAACATATGGCAGCAACGTCAACAGACGTAAGAGTCCAGCGACAGATGAATGGAAAAAGAAGATGTGGTACATGTACACACAATGGAATATCACTCAGCTGTACTACTGTAGGGGCATCCACACACCAAACCGTCTCATTTCTACAAGTCTCCTTAAAACTACCCGAGTCTCCTTGCCCCCACTTCAAATGTAAAAGTACTGACAAGGCTGATGCTTATTAAACTGCCCCACAGACCAGCAAAGAGCTCATCTGAGCCTCATCACAACACTCGCTGTTGATGATGTTTAGGCGCCAACTCATCTCCAACTCTTTTGTGACCCCACGGACTGTAGCTCCCCAGGCTCCTCTGTCCAGGGGATTCTCCAGGCAAGAATAGTGGAGTAGGTTGTCATATCTTCCTCCAGGGGATCTTGCAGACCCAGGGATCAAACCTGAGTTTCCCATGTTGGAAGGCTGATTCTTTGCCACCGAGCCACCAGGGAAGCCCCATAAGAACACTACAAGATACATACTTTGTCCTGAGCTAATAAAGGAGACAGAGCCTCTGGATTTAAGTAACTCGCTAACAAAGTCAGAAGTGGACATGGCATCTGAACCAGGGTGGGACATCTGACTCAAAGGCCTGCACTCTTTCCTCTGCCCATCAAAGGGGCCACTTATCTATTCCAGGGTGCAATTTTTTTTTCTAGCCGCATGTCTAGTGAGTACCTGCAATGCGCCAGGCATGGACTAAGGCTGGTTAATACTCTACAGACAGGTCGTAAGGATCCTCGAGCACAGAAAGTCTTTTTCTGGAGACCCTCCAGCAAAAGCACACTTCTTAAATCTCCATTTCAAACACTCTGATGTAAAAGAGCTGCTGGCCCAAGGCTTTGGTGGATAAATTGGGTTGCTGGGATTTTTAGAAAGCCTTTGGTCTTGAAATCCCTGTCCTTTAGAACCTAAACACTTACTTGAAATGTGTCAAGGGTGCCGACAGCTTCCGGGGCCATGACACCATTTCAAATAAGCAGTGACTTTGTTCCTCATTAGTGGCGGTGCCTGCAAAGCTTAGAGTGTTTGCAGCCACCTGTCCTCAGGAGCTTCAGCTGGTTACCAGCTGCCCCTTGGAGGCATAATTTAGTTGCAGCAAAAGGAAGAAGTCAATGACCCTCAAAGACCATCCTCCAGGAAGAGAGCTGCTTCTTCCTGGAAATGCAGAGAATTCCCTGGAAAGCTGAGGCCTTCGGTCTGCCTCTTGGGTTTTGCAGAGGGACTTCACCTGGGCTGGTGGTCACATTGACAGGTGTATTCGAGGACCCATGGCCTTGGCTTCATCAGAGGGTCTGGAAGGGCCCTGGAAGCCATGCCGATGACTCGACATATTCAGTGGAATGGAGAGGAGGACGTGGACTGAGCCACTAATGTAGCAGTGGGAGTGTAGTGTCAGTCACTCAGTCGTGTCTGACTCTGCGACCCCATGGACCGCAGCCCGCCAGGCTCCTCTGTCCATGGGATTCTCCAGGCCAGAACACTGGAGTGGGTTGCCATGCCCTCCTCCAGGGGATCTTCCTGACCCAGGGATAGCACCCACGTCTCCTGCACTGCAGGCAGCTTCTTTACTGTCTGAGCCACCAGGGAAGCTGGATATAAGCAGAGGGAGTTTCAGGTCCTAACTTCTGACAGTGCCGCGTGGAACATGGCTGATGGAGACAGAGTGGTCGCCCCTGGTGGGCAGGGCAGTCAACGGCAGGCAGCCACCTCCCTCGAGTTTTGGCAGGAGTCCCTGCATTCGCAGGCTGGTGGAGCTGTCTTATTCCTCTCTGCCTATGAGCCGGACACAGTCCTGAGGGAGAGACACGAGGGTCTCACAACTGGGAAAGGAGGACAGCCTCAGGCAGGTGGCACTGAGCGTCAGGAAACCCGAAGCCAGAGGGCAGGGGCTCTGGGGTTCCTTCCAGCCCCTCTTGGGGTATCTTGGTGGCACATTTCCAGGGGCTCGGGGGGGAAGCCAGGTTGTCGGATTCCTCTGTGTCCCCACTGCACATGGCTCCATCACTTCCTGCAGAAATTCCTCACCAATACTGACATTGGAGACAGAAGTGGAAAAGGAGGGGCATGGACTTGGAGACACAGGCTGGGCTCCGGGGTCAGTGGAGCAATGGTGAGCAGCCATCATTGCCAGAGATACGTCCAGGATTTCTGTGGTTCCACCCAGCCTGTCCTCTGCCAGCCTTCAGATCCCCTTACCACATCCCCTCCGCAGATGTCTTTCCCCAAAGCCACAGTCCAGAAACTTAGAGGCATAAGTCCCTGGGAGCTGTTTTTGGCTGTGTTTTCCAGTTGTTAGACTGGGCTTCCCTTGTGGCTCAGCTGGTAGAGAATCCACCTGCAGTGTGGGAGACCTGGGTTCAATCCCTGGGTTGGAAAGATCCCCCGGAGCAGGGAAAAGCTACCCACTCCAGTATTCTGGCCTGGAGAATTCCACGGACTGTATAGTCCATGGGGTTGCAAAGAGTCGGACACAAATGAGCACCTTTCACTTTCTAGTTGTTAGGGTGCTGAGGTCATTTGGTAAAAATAGCTAATTCCACTGCATGCATCATATCAAGGTCTTTACAGGCGCTAACTCACACCACCCTCTCAATGCCATCGTGAGGCAGGCCCTGCTGTCATCACTATTTTACACTTGCCTCTACGTCATTGGGTTTTTAAGAAGTAAAGTCTCAGTAATTCCCAAAATATACAAACAGCTCATACAACTCCAACAACAACAACAAAAAAACAATCAAAAAATGGGCAGAAGATCTAAATGACATTACTCCAGCCAAGACGTAGAGATGGTCAACAGGCACATGAAAAGATATTCAACATTGCTAATAGTTAGATAAATGCAAATCGAAACTACAGCGAGTGCCCACCTCACACCGGTCAGAATGGCCATGATTAAAAGTCTACAAACAGTCAGGGCTGGAGAGGATGTGGAGAAAAGAGAGTGCTGTCCGACAGTGCCGGTGGGAACGTAAGTTGGGGCAGCAACTACGGAGAACAGTGTGGACGCTCCTTTAAAAAGTAAAAACAGAGCTACCGTCTGCTCCAGCAAGCCCACTCCTGGGCACATATCTGAAGAAAACTGTAATTCTAAAAGATACATGTGCTCCTATGTTTATTGCAGCACTATTTACAATAGCCAAGACATGGGGGCAACCTAAATGCCCAACATAGATGAATAAAAACATGTGGCCCATATACACAATGGAATATGTCTCAGCCATACAAAAGAATGAAATAATGTCATGTGCAAGCAACCTGGATGGACCTAGAGATTGTCATACTAAGTGAAGTAAGTCAGAAAGACAAACGTCGTATGACATCACTTACACGTGGAATCTAAAATACGACGCAAATGAACCTATTTATGAAACAGAAACCAACCCACAGGCCTAGACAGCAGGGCTGTGGTTTCCACGGGGGAGGGGAGCCAGGGAAGGGGTGTAGTGGGAGTCTGGGGCTAGCAGAAGCAGACTATTATATGGGTGGATAGACAATGAGGTTCCACTGTCTAACACAGGGGACTGTATTCAGTGTCCTGTGATAAACCATCATGGAAAAGAATATGAAGATGAGGACTGAGCTCTGCAGCCTCATCCAGGGCTCAAGCTCTTCCCCAGAGGTGACGGGTGACAGGTGTTCAGGACCCTGGCAGGCCACGGACAGAGGAGGATTTGCTCAGGGAAGACCCTGCAGCACCCCAAGACATGATGTCCACTGCCCTTACCCTTAGGCCCTGTCTTGGATGACAGGACATCCATGTGGACATGGAAGGCTTGAGGGAGGGCAGGGTCTTGAGCAGCCAGGCTGGGCCAATGAGGCATTTGCTAATGAGGCATTTGCTAGTTTGTTAAAAGATAGACTTGAACCTTCTCCAGTCTATCTCCCTGTTACGATGACCTTTCTTCCAGCCCCTGTGGAGCTGGAGGGTTATAGGAAAAGAGAACGAAAGGTCACTATTAATCTCTTCAATTACTCTTCACCACCATTTGGTTCAAAAGTTGGGAACAAGTTTCTTGCTGTGAGGCTTTCTCAACCCAACCAAAGAGAGTAAAATCTGAAGCTATGGATATTTTCCAGGCAGAATTCTTTAGCTCCTTAAAAAGTCCCGTTGCATTAGAGATGTGTATGCTGAGTCTAAATGTACATCCTATAATATCTGCAATCAATAGCCAAAGGTCAATACCATCTACTGTCCAGCTCCACCCTTTGACAAGAAAAAAATGAGAAGTACAATCTTAATGTTTCCACCCTGGAACCAACAGCAACCATTAGCATCTCAACAGCACCTGATGCTTCTGGTGGAGTCCCGAGCTGGCTTTCACAGCGAGCTAGAGGCAAAGATCCCTTTCTGTACTTACAGTGAGAAGCTAGGGGCTTAATTCACGGTGGCTTCCACTGGGCTTCTCTATACTTTCTACCTGGGTGCCTGTGTGCTCAGTTGCTTCAGCTGTGTCTGACTCTTCGCAACCCTAAGGACTGTAGCCTGCCAGGCTCCTCCGTCCATGGGGTTCTCCAGGCAAGAATACTGGAGCGGGTGGCCATGCCCTCCTCCAGGGAATCTTCCCTACCCAGAGATCAAACCCAAGCCTCTTATGTCTCCTGCATTGGCAGGTGGGTTCTTTACTACTAGTGCCTCCTGGGAAGCCCCATACTTTCTATCTATGAGGATAGAAAACTAAGTCCAGTTTGTATCACTGGATCCTTTTCAACTAGATATGAAGAAAAAGGCTTTCTGGTTTCATAGCACTCCCGATATCTGGGAATTACTAGGGGAGTTGAATTTCACACCAGAGACACCACTACTCATTTTGTAAACTGGCAGATGGCGAGCAGAGACAAAAAAGAAAGCCACAGAAAGTCACACCCACTGGGACTTCCCTGGTGGCCCAGTGGTTAAGACTTCAGCTTCCACTGCAGAGGCCCTGGGTTCCATCCCTGGTTGGGGAGCTAAGATCCTGTGTGCCTTGTGGCCAAAAAAACAAAACATAAATCGAAAGCAATATTGTAGCAAATTCAATAAAGACTTTAAAAATGGTTCACATTAAAAAAAAAACTTGAAAAAAAAGTCATGCCCACTGAGGTTGAATTCTGCAGATAAGAAGGGCCTTGATGGAACCCCAGGCAACCTTTGGTAAAGGTAGGCACCTAGTGGAGAGATGCTGCCTTCCCAGGTGGGACAGTTAATAAAGAATCCACCTGCCAATGCAGGAGATGCAGGTTTGATTCCTGGGTAGGGATGATCCCCTGGAGGAGGGATAAAGAAGATGAACATTCCGGAGGTAGTACACTGGCTGGAGTTCACTACTGGGGCCATCTCTGCCAGAAATGGAGCAAGCCTCCCAAATCTGACAGTTCTTTTTGGGAACCAGATTTTTCAAGGACTGCTTCCCATTGCTCGAAGCTCACGATTCATCTCTCACTGGAACACGTGTCTGACTCTTCGCAACCCTATGAACTGCAGCCCTCCAAGCTCCTCTGCCCATGGGATTTTCTAGGCAAGAATAAAGGGTTGCCATTTCCTTCTCCAGGGGATCTTTCCAACCCAGGGATCAAACCCATGTCTCTTTATGTCTCCTGCATGCAGGTGGGTTCTTCACCACTGAGCCACCTGGGAAGCCTCATCATTTACTTTCTATTCGAGGGGATGCAATAGTCTTAATTTCTTGCTAGGAATTCTCTTAATATTTGGGGGAAGTCTCTGTTACAAAATGCTCTCAGTCCAAATTAGTTTCATAAGGCTTTGCTAGATTTCCATTTCCTTCAACTTAAATGGTATATACCCAACATAACCAAGATCATGTATGTGTGTGTGTGTGTGTGTGTATTTCTCTAAAATTTAACAATTCACTAGATTTGCATAAATTATTTAGGCAAGGAAAAAATCTTTAAAATCTGCATACTTCACAGGTTCTAAATTCTGAGTTAGGAGGTAAAGTGTAGGAGGGAGAAAATTACATTCTGGTGAGGCACTTATCCAGACTGAGGCTGTCCTATTTTTTTTCACTCCAGTTCCAGGAGCTGAGTTTTTAATGGCCAAAAATGAAAACTTATTTCCCTGACTGTGCTATCTGGACCGTCCCCTCCAACTGTAATCGCTTTACAATAGGTTTCTAATGCACAATTGCCAATTAAACTGTGCGTTTAACCTTTGCACAAAGCACTCCATTTTCTTTTGTTAGGGAATCAAGCTTTTAAGTCAGCCGATCAATTCTGCAAATTATGTAAGTACATAGCGCTTGCTTAATATTTATTATGTTGGGCAGAGTGGAGTATGACTACAGCAGGGACAAATAGCCCCTCACACATTCCAGATGGGATGAATCAGCTGGGGTGATCTGAATACCACGGGCTGTGGGACATCTTTGGTTTTCTGGGGCTCTTCAAATACTGGGGAGAGACATAAAGATGCATGGGACCTCGGTGACTCTAAGGGGCAGAGCTCAGCTGTATTTTTGTCCAGGGAATGTTTCACTTTCTCTGGCCAACTCTGACCTCAGAAGAAGCTTTCCGCCTCCATGTCTGGGTCCCTGTAAATGCCACGAGGAGCTCCAGCAGCACACGGTTCTGATGCTCTGAGCACACAAGTACCTGAGGCCTCTTTTCTTTCTAAGTCACCTCCAGCAACAGCAGCGTGATTAGATACAGGACCGTTGTTGCATAGGCGATCAGTCATGTCCGACTCTTCTCGACCTCATGGACTGCAGCACGCCAGGCTTCCCTGTCCTTCACTATCTCCCGGAGTTTGCTCAAACTCATCTTCATTGAGTTGGTGATGTTATCTAACCATGTCATCCTCTGTCACCCACTTCTCCTTTTGCCTTCATTCTCTCCCAGCATCAGGGTCTTTTCCAATGAATGAGTCAACTCTTCTCATCAGGTGGCCAAAGTATTGGGGTTTCAGATTCAGCATCAGTCCTTCCAGTGAATATTTTGGGTTGATTTCCTTTAGGGTAACTGGTTTGATCTCCTTGCTGTCCAAGGGGCTCTCAGATACACTGTTAGTAACCACTTTAGGAGGTGAATGCTTTATTATTCTTTCCATTTTAAAATGAGAAACTCTTCACCCATGCCTATTTTCTGTGTCATGAAAGTGAATGAAAGTGTTGGTTGCTTAGTTGTGTCCGACTCTGGGACCCCATAGACTGTAGCCCACCAGGCTCCTCTGTCCATGGGATTTCCCAGGCAAGAATACTGGAGTGGGGTGCCATTTCCTTCTCTAGGAGATCTTCCTGATCCAGGGATCAAACCCAGATCTCTTGCATTACAGGTGGATTTTTACCATCTGAGCCACCAGAGAAGCCCTTTCTGTGTCATATCACTGGATAAAAAAGATCAAAATGATTTATAACTAGAAGAATTCAATTCCATGTAAAAATCAGAATACAAAGGCTCTTCAAAATAGATGATACTTTTAAAAAAGCATTTTGCCTTCAAAAGTCCTAGTCAAAAGAAGATGCTCTGGGTTCTGCTTCTTCACTTATAAACTGAGAGGCTGAACTGAAAGGCAGGTTCTGAGTCTTACTCTATACTTGGCTCTGGGTTTGTTTAAAAGCAAACTTGTTTCATAGTGTGAAATAAAATTCCTATTTTCATGGCAAGACAAGACAAATTTAAACAAAAACTATCTTCTGCCCTTTGGCAGAAGAATTGATGTTTTTAAACTGTGGTGTTGGAGAAGACTCTTGAGAGTCCCTTGGACCGCAAGGAGATCCAACCAGTCAATCCTAAAGGAAAACAGTCCTCAGTATTCATTGGAAGGACTGATGCTGAAGCTGAAACTCCAATACTTTGGCTACCTGATATGAAGAACTGACTCATTTGAAAAGACTCTGATGCTGGGAAAGATTGAGGGCAGGAGGAGAAGGGGATGACAGAGGATGAGGTGGTTGGGTAGCATCACTGACTCAATGGACATGAGTTTGGGTGGATTCTGGGAGTTGGTGATGGACAGGGAAGCTTGGCGTGCTGCAGTTCATGAGGTCGCAAAGAGTCGGACACGACTGAGCAACTGAACTGAACTGAAATGAACTTTGGCCTCCTTTCCCTCCGCTATGCGCAGGTATCTGCATGTCATGTACGGTCATGTATGGACCACACCTCCCCCATTGGCAGGAATGCCTGTTCAGCCATCAACAGCAACCTTCTCCCAGCATCAGCAAGACAAATCCTGAAAGATAACATTTCTCCTTGATCTTATAAGGTGTCCCATGATGCTGCCTAGATCTGGATTAAACTGTCGGTAACACATCATTTGACGCACGGGCCTCTGTCTCAAAGAACTTGCATAACTGCCTTTTAATGGGCAGAACAGGTTCTCAGAGCTTTCTCAGACACTCTCCCGTGGGTGATAACCTCACACCCGGCTTGAATAAAATTTTCCATTTCTTTCTTGGATTGATCGATTAAATTTTTTGTCGACGGTGGTTGGAAATCATCTTACTCCACAGTCACACCTGATTAACTGCAAATTACAAATCACTGTGATCTTGAGTTTCAGGCTTCTGCTCTTCGGAGGGGCCTTCTGATCCTAACGTGTCTGGATTCAACTGTGAACAGGGAGTGGAGAGTGGAGCAGGGAACCCATCATATTCAGCAGCTTCGGCATAATTGCATTTGTATATATTTGATGCTAATGTTATACATTGTTTTTTCAAAATCATGCAAATTGATAAATACGCTATAGAAAAATCTAAAAGTGAAATGTACATCCTCCCAAACACTGTATCTCTTTCTACTACACAGAAACAAATGACATTACACTTGCAAATTCAGAAGGTCAGGAAATGCATATGATTAGGTTTTCATGGTTAGAATGATTGACTGGAGTCACTCATATTGACATTAAGCCCTGGATCTTAAAGGATCAGATCGTCACTGGCAAGTTTACACGTGTGCCCTGTGGGTGTGTTAATGCTCCTTTGCTAACACCATACTTCACACTTGCATGTTGGTATTTTCCCACAAAATGCTTCCAATCTGAACACACAAAGGCCCCATCTCCAAGTCTTTAATCTTACGCCATTTTAAGGAGCTAACACTGAAAAGCATCTTTGAGTCCCGTCCTCCTTTCTCACTCTCCGGCTCCCCTTACTTTTTGCTTGAATATATTCAAGAATGTTCTATCTACTCCCCTACAGACACAAGGAGTGCTTGTCTACTGAGGGAAGACTGGGGACTTCACCTCTGAAGAGACATCATATACATTTAAAAGAATAATTGACCCAAGCGAAATTCTTGTATCATAAAGTCAACCATTTTAAAGTAAACAATTTAGTGGAATTCAGTACATTCACACGTCGTACAATGACAACCTCTTTCTAAAAGATTTCCGACACCCTCAAATAAAACCCTTATCACAAATATTATCGAGGACATTTCAATGGTTTCTGACACAAGGAAGAGAAAAGAATGAATTGGACCAACGGTTAGTCTTATAAATATTCCCTACTATTGCTTGGATGGATTGGTGGGGTTACAGGGTGTATGAGGATCGTGGCTAAGAAAGAGGTCAATGGGCTTTGTCACCTGAGTTTAAACACCTTAGGAATGTTTCCAATGTATATTAAAAGGTAACTTTGTTATATGTTAATCCCAAATATATAATTTACCCTCTCCCTTTCCTCCTTGAGTGACATCGCTCAGTCATGTCCAACTCTTTGTGACCCCATGGACTGTAGCCTACCATGCTCCTCTGTCCATGGGATTTTCCAGGCAAGAATACTGGAGTGGGTTGCCATTTCCTTCTCCAGAGGATCTTCCCAACCCAGGGATTGAACCTGGGTCTTCCACATTGCAGGCAGATGCTTTACCATCTGAGCTACCAGGGAAGTCCCTTTTTCTCCTTGGTAACAAGTATGTTTTCTGTGTCTGTGGGTCTATTTCTGTTTTGTATATAAGTTCATCTAACCCTAACAAATAAACATCATTATATATAAAATAGGGCTTCCCAGGTGGGGCTAGAGGTAAAGAATCCACCTGCCAATGCAGGAGATGTAGGAGATGCAGGTTCGATCCCTGGGTTGGGAGGATCCCCTGGAGGAGGGCATAGCAACCCATTCCAGTATTCTTGCCTGGAGAATCCCATGGGCAGAAGAGCCTGGTGGGCTACAGTCCACGGGGTCACAGAGTAGGAGACTCAACTGAGTGCGCACATACAAAGCAGTATCCTTGCCTACGGGGTCGCAAAGAGTCAGATGTGACTGAGCACACACACATGTATATAAAACAGAGAACCAACAAGGACCTACCGTATAGCACGGGGAACTAAACTCTATTTTGTAACAACCTATAAGGGAGAAGTTATATATGTGTGTCACGGAATCACTTTGCAGTTTGCCTGAAACTAGTACAGCATCATAAGTCAACTACACTTCAACTGAAAAGTCAATAAATAAATTTATTTATTTTTAAAAAGATGACTTTGTGAGCTGTTAAGACCTCCAAATTAGCAATGTATCTGGGACAGGAAGACACTCAAGGATACGGATTCACGGCTTCTCCCTCCCCGCCTTTCTCTGGCAGAGCTCAACCTGTGTGCTGCCTTGGCTACCAGACCAGGGGCAGGGGTGCGGAGGCAGCAGACAGGCTGGAGGGCCAGGGAAGGCTGAGGATTCCAATCAGAAAGAGCCCACGGGTGCTCAGAGAACAGAGCGGAGAGAGATGGGGGTGGTGAGAGGCCCCCCACCTTTTTTTTTAAACCAGCAAAATTCAGGAAGAGCAATGTTCCTAAACTGCAATTCAGGATATGCAGGCTCTGGAGAATGACATGCAAGTCTGGAGAACAAAGGAGAACTCCTCTTTCATACAGGAGAATAGGGAGCTGGGGGAACATCTCCTGATGCTATCAACAGTTCAGCAGAGGAAACTAGGAGCTCAGAGGGTGAGGCTTTTCACTGGATGAGGCGTGACAGATGGGGTGGTTGCTAGGCAAGAAGAAGGCCTTCCCTCCTCCTGCTAAGTTTGTCCCCCTGGGAAATGTAAAGGTCCCCTTTTTCCTATAGGGCTGCAGTAAACATGGAGCGATAGGGGTTAAGAGGTCCCCAGTGCGAGGCCTTGGGGGTCCTGGTCTGAAATGGTCAAGGAACAGAATGTTCCTGGAGAGGAAAGCAGAGAGCAAGGCAAGAGGTGGAACAACCCTCTAGGGGAGAGAGAAGACTTTAGCCGGAGGGAAGGCAAGGAAGACACCTTGATCTTGGGGAAGGTCACACCCGTTTCCGGCTTCTTTAGGACCTTCCTTCCATCCGAAGCATTTTTAAATCAAACTTGACGAAGCATTACAGGAGATGCATTTCTTTTGAGGCACCAGAGGCCACGGCCGTGCTGGGGACCAGGAAGGTGGGTGGTCAAGAACCCCCAGTCGAGGAGCAGTAAGGGGCTTCCTCTCACAGTCCCAGTTCTGGCAAAAGTCAAGGGCTTTGCACCCAGCTGTGAATAATCTCTCCTTGAGAGACGGCCTCTCTGAGCCTCTGTCACTTGGGGGTGGGAGGCGGGTGGGGGGTGAGATGTCCTATGGCTCTGGGGTCCTTGGATCCTAACTCTAGGATTTCAGACTCGGGATTCTTTCAAGATGATGCCACATGAGTGGATGGATATAAATCATCTCCAGAGAAATACACTGAGTGGAAAAAGGCACCGCCTAACTTGAGCTATTTCAAATCTTGAAAGATGACGCTGTGAAAGTGCTGCACTCAATATGCCAGCAAATTTGGAAAACTCAACAGTGGCCACAGGACTGGAAAAGTCAGTTTTCATTCCAATCCCAAAGAAAGGCAATGCCAAAGAATGCTCGAACTATCGCACAATTGCACTCATCTCACATGCTAGTAAAGTAATGCTCAGAATTCTCCAAGCCAGGCTTCAGCAATATGTGAACCGTGAACTTCCTGATGTTCAAGCTGGTTTTAGAAAAGGCAGAGGAACCAGAAAGCAAATTGCCAATATCCGCTGGATCATGGAAAAAGCAAGAGAGTTCCAGAAAAATATCTATTTCTGCTTTATTGACTATGCCAAAGCCTTTGACTGTGTGGACCACAATAAACTGTGGAAAATTCTGAAAGAGATGGGAATACCAGACCACCTGACCTGCCTCTTGAGAAACCTATATGCAGGTCAGGAAGCAACAGTTAGAACTGGACATGGAACAACAGACTGGTTCCAAATAGGAAAAGGAGTATGTCAAGGCTGTATATTTTCACCCTGCTTATTTAACTTATATGCAGAGTACATCATGAGAAACGCTGGGCTGGAAGAAGCACAAGCTGGAATCAAGATTGCTGGGAGAAATATCAATAAGCTCAGATATGCAGATGACACCACCTTTATGGCAGAAAGTGAAGAGGAACTAAAAAGCCTCTTGATGAAAGTGAAAGTGGAGAGTGAAAAAGTTGGCTTAAAGCTCAACATTCAGAACACGAAGATCATGGCATCTGGTCCTATCACTTCATGGGAAATAGATGGGGAACAGTGGAAACAGTGTCAGACTTCATTTTTTGGGGCTCCAGAATCACTGCAGATGGTGATTGCAGCCATGAAATTAAAAGACGCTTACTCCTTGGAAGAAAACTTATGACCAACCTAGATAGCATATTCGAAAGCAGAGACATTACTTTGCCAACAAAGGTCCATCTAGTCAAGGCTATGGTTTTTCCAGTGGTCATGTATGGATGTGAGAGTTGGACTGTGAAGAAAGCTGGGCGCCGAAGAATTGATGCTTTTGAACTGTGGTGTTAGAGAAGACTCTTGAGAGTCCCTTGGACTGCAAGGAGATCCAACCAGTCCATTCTAAAGGAGATCAGTCCTGGGTGTTCATTGGAAGGACTGATGCTAAAGCTGAAACTCCAATACTTTGGCCACCTCATGCGAAGAGTTGACTCATTGGAAACGACTCTGATGCTGGGAGGGAGTGGGGGCAGGAGGAGAAGGGGACAACAGAGGATGAAATGGCTGGATGGCATCACTGACTCAATGGACATGAGTCTGAGTGAACTCCAAGAGTTGGTGATGGACAGGGAGGCCTGGCGTGCTGCGATTCATGGGGTCGCAAAGAGTTGGACACAACTGAGCGACTGAACTGAACTGAACTGAACTGAAGGTTACATAGTGTGTAGTGAAAGTGAAGTTGCTCAGTCGTGTCTGACTCTTTGTGACCCCTTGGACTGTAGCCCAACAGGCTCCTCCGTCCATGGGGTTCTCCAGGCAAGAATACTGGAGTGGGCTCCCATTTTCTTCTCCAGGGGATCTTCCCAACCCAGGGATGGAAGCTGTGTCTCCCGCATTGCAGGCAGACGCTTTACTGTCTGAGCCCCCAGGGAGGTCACTGCCACATACTGCGTGGTTCCATTTATATCACTGCTGGGGCTTCCCTGGCGGCTCAGCTGGTAAAGAACCCGCCTGCAATGCGGAAGACCTGGGTTCAATCCCTGGGTTGGGAAGATCCCCTGGAGAAGGGAAAGGCTACCCACTCTAGTATTCTGGCCTGGAGAATTCCATGGACTATACAGTCCATGGGCTCACAAACAGTTGGACACGACTGAGCGACTTTCACTTTCACTGGAAATGAAAAAGTTACCAAGCTAGAGAACAGATGAGTGGATGCCAGGGTTAAGGAGGGGAGGGGGCGGCAGGGTGCAGAACCAGCCAGAAAAGGGGCCTGGGGGGGCCCTGGTGGGGACAGAATGCCCTGAGTCCTGTCTGCACCAGGATCTGTGTCCTGGTGTGGGGTTTGCCTCGGGTCCTCGCAGCGGGGTACCATGTAGTGGGTGGCGGGGGGCTGGCTGAAGGGCACTCGAGGTCATGCTGTGTTATTTCGTATACATGCACACGAATCTACAATTTCTTCAAAATAAAAAGTTTAATTAAGAGGACAAAGCCAGTGAGCATTTATGTTCTTCATAAAGGAAAGGAAACACCTGGAGAAAATAAAAGTATCAGTGATGATTAATGAAGGTCGTGTGCTGTCTCAAGGTGGCGTTGCAAAGGCACGCTTATTAAAACATATTAGAACAGGCACCTGACCTATCATCTAATGCCTGCAGCAGAGAATGTGGGCTCAGCACAGGAGAGAGTGAGTCAAATTCAGTGTGTGACGAAACAGTGTTTACATAAACATGCATGCATATTCTTTATATATACTTATTCCATATATATGTGTGTATGTGTGTGTCTACATGTTAAAGAATTCCAGGGCATGAATGTGCTCAGTCGCTTCAGGTGTGTACGACTCTTTGTGACCCCATGGACTGTAGCCCGCCAGGCTCCTCTGTCCATGGAATTTTACAGGTGAAAATACTGGAGTGGGTTGCCATTTCCTTCTCCAGGGGATCTTCCTGACCCAGGGATTGAATCTGCTTCTCTTTTGCAGGCAGATTCTTTACCACTAGCATCATCTGAGAATGAATGAATATATTCAAACGCACACCAACACACACACACACACACACACATGCATATGTGTGTGCAAGGTCACTAACCCAGTTAGTAACAGAAGTAAAACCACAGACCTGGGTTACTGCTGCTTCTAGACAAAGCTCTCCTGTGCAATCAATCAGGCCACAGAAAACAAACACACTTCTCCCTACTCAACCTTGACAGTGACCTGCCACAAGGGTGTCCTGAGCCATGTGATTTCCGTTCATCCTGCGAGATCAGAACCTGCACGTGTAAGGATCCAGGGGCACGTGTAAGTGGCACCCTTTCAAATGAGACTCATCAGGGTCTGTCATTCGTCCCCACGGGGAAGGGGAAAGCTAATGATGCAATTACCTCTCCTTCGTTTAAAGCACCTGGAGGTCACTGGCGAATCTGTCCTCTCAATGACACCCTGGGCAGGGCCAGAGCCTCCCCGTGCTGTTGCAGGCTGGATGGAGAAGCCAGGATCTCGAGTGAAGAACAGGATACAAGTTCCCAGGACTTGCTCAGCGGCATCCCATCAAGGAGCCGCCCATCCCCATGAAGCAGTTTAGCTCCTGGGTGATGCATGTTGGGGCTTCCCCGTGGCACCAGTGATAAAGCACCTGCCTGCCAACGCAGGAGACGCAGGTTTCATCCTTTCATCCCTGTGTTGGGAAGATCCCCTGCAGAAGGTGATGGAAACCCACTCCAATATTCTTGCCTGGGAAACCCCATAGACAGGGGAGCCTGGCGGGCTACAGTTCATAGGGCGCAGAGTCGCACATGACTGGAGAGATGCATGTTTGGCCCATAGAAAGCAGTCTCTCTGAACTGGGCTACAGAAGGGTGATGACAGCCACGCCTCTCCATGCTGCTCCTGGAGATCCAGGTGGCGATCCCCTGTGGGGCCGTCAGATGGGACTGCATACAAGAGGGCCCACAGCTCTACTGTGAGAGAAGAGAGGATCATTAGATGAAGGGAGCATCAATCTAGGGCTCACTTTGGGGATACAGGCTCCATAATCGATCACTTCCCTTGGACACACTCACAGCCCCTCTACAGCTGCTAACCACAGTCAGAGCAACCATTCAACCAGCACCTCTGTTTAACAGGCCCTTTCAGTATTGTATCACTTGTTGAAGAGCACACTCAGGTGGCTATGATGACCTCTATTTCCTTGTGATACAGGAAACCGCGCTGCTCATGGAGGGGCCACGTGGACACAGGTGTGGGGCAGCAGCTTGAGCAGAGGCTGGTCTTCCTGCCTCTGGGCAGGTGCTGCTATCACAGCACGAACCTGATGGCTCAGAAGGCAGGGGGTCTATCTCCACCCTTCTCATGTCTTCTCAGCTCTATCCTCCTGGTGCCCCCTGAACACCAGCACTTACAGTGCACAGATATACCTGGGCTTGTCATTGTTTATGATTCACCCAGCTGCCTCTGTCCATGTTATACCTTGTTCCTGCTGTGGTTTTTGCAACCCCCCCCAGAGGAGGCGATGTTTTTGTGACAGATACACAGAGCCCAGGCCATGTGCACCAGCAAGCTTCTGACCAGGGGTCAGGAAGTCAAGGAAGGACGTCTGATGGCCAGGCCACCCCGAACCACTGAAAATGGTCTCAGCCCTGGGCAGTGGTCCTGCCAATGGTGTGTAGAGAAACGTATTTCTTCAGGACTGGGGTTTGAGCCCTATCTTATCCTGATAATTATTGCCATATTCCACTATGTACTTGTATTTGTACAACTTCAATGCCAAAACCACAGCCAAAACATATACTCTAAATGCTAAGTGCAAATTTTATATACTAGGCATGAGCTAACATTATCTCATTTCCATATTTGATGCTCTCAATAAATATTGTGAATATATACTATTTTTAAGGAGAAAGAAAAACATTTTAAGTAATTTAGTCAAATTTTTCAGCTAATAAATGATAAAATCAGAACCTAAAGCCAGGTTTATTGAACTTGAATATCCTTATTGCCAATCTATATGCTCTACTGTCAAAAGTCAAAATCCTGCCCTGAGTCCACAGCAATCAAGAAAGAAATTGTGGCTTGTGTGTCTGTGTGTATTAGTTGATGTTTCTGAATGGTTCAGAAGCCTGATAAAGGGTTCTGAGCTATGTTCAGAAGTCCAGAGGTAAAATCAGACCAGTTACCTGTTTCCAGGGAGCTCACTGCACAGAAGGGGGAAATGTTTAAAGAACAAAACAAAAACACCTCTGTGGGATGTGGCAGTCTATGATGGAGGATGATTCCAGGGAACAGAGAGAGGGGGCTGGGGCTGCAACACGAGCGTCTATCTGAAGATGGAACCATGGCGGGGAACTCAGAGGGTGAGGGCTTCCCGGATGGACCAGCATGGGGACTGTCGGGGATGGGAAACGAGGGGGCACTGGTTTGGGGTGTGAGGGTCAAGGGTAGGGTAGATAGAAGGTGGAGGAGGGGAGCTAGGAGTGATCAGAGCAGGGAGAATAAAATGCTGGGAGAACACACACACACACACACACACACACAGAAATAGGTGAATGTGTTCACGGTAATTATCGGAGTTCCAGTAAAGCTCATGCATCTGTTTCTTCTATATCCCCACATCATCACTTTAACTAAAAATTTCCCCTAACTTTATTTAAATATATTTGACAACACTGTGTAAGTTTAAGGTGTATATGATGATTTGATATCAGTTCAGTTCAGTTCAATCGCTTAGTCATGTCTGACTCTTTGCGACCCCATGGACTGCAGCACGCCAGGCTTCCCTGTCCATCACCAACTCCCGGAGCTTGCTCAAACTCAAGTCCATTGAGTCGGTGATGCCATCCAACCACCTCATCCTCTGTCGTCCCCTTCTCCTCCCGCCTTCAATCTTTCCCAGCATCACGATTTAGTATATGTATATATGTGTGTGTGTATATATAATTAGATGATTACCACAACACAGTTACTTAGCACAGCGACACCTCACGTAGCTCCGTGTGTGTGTCTGTGTGTGCACACATGCTGAGACCATGCTGCCCTCTCACTTATGCAGTTAAATGTTTTCCCTTTAATAGAACCGTTACACATGGATTTACTAATTCCTATTCCTAAAGTCACCATAAGCAACAGACTCATCTACAGTATATCTTACCCAGAGTCTAGAGAGGCAGAAATGACGAATAATTGTTGCATGGATCCAGCCTCAAAGTTCCCCACTGTGACCTGCTGGTGCCTTCCTATTTATACAAGTGTCCCTGGAAAGCATCTGAAGGATTTCAGAATCTCAACATGGATAAGGTCCTCATGGCAATACATGTGTTCAGTAGGCATATGCCTACACCATTACAGACTTTGACTGCCTGGAAAAATCCATTTTTAAAATGGAAATCCTCTCCTTACTATCTGAAACTATGACTCAAGTTTCTCTTTTTACTGCTGATTGTGAAAGCTGAACACATCAGAAGATCCAGCTAGAGCTGTGGGGCCATATCGATAGGGGTTCCCTCACTAATCTCAGAGGGATATTCTTTGTTGGGGAAGGGAAGCTCACAAAATCTGAAAAGGAAGCCAATTCTCAGAAGATCCCACTAATGTCCTACTGGGACTGTCCAAACGAGACACCAAGTTTCCTGCCTTGAACAGCACTTGTTCAATTAACACAGAGCTTCGCAGTCTGTGCCAAAGTGGGACTAATGTTTCAAGCGATACAAATCTGCACCCTTGCATTCTTCAGCTACTGAAGTTATAATAGCACTGTTTTGATTTTCTTTTAATATATCACCACTCTTCTGAAGAAAACTCAGGAGGAAAAATGACACTTGCAACCTACCTCAGGAGATGGTGAGTTTCTCTTAAGAGTTCTTACAGGGGGCAGAAACCACTAGGCTTTACTTGTCTTAAAATTGTCTGAGATGAAAATGCTCCAGAATGACCTCGATAGTTTCGGACCCTGACCTTTAGCACTGGCATTATCAAACTGTTTTCTCAGTGGCTCAAGAGATTTTTACAGACCGAGGTGTCTTACAAGCTTCACCCCACTTAGTTCTCATCCCTGGCCACACATCAGAACCAGCTGAAAAGTGAAAGTGTCAGCCACTTAGTCATGTCTGACTCTTTGCGACACCATGGACTGTAGCCCACCAGGATCCTCTGTCCATGGGATTCCAGGCAAGAACACTGGAATGGGTTGCAATTTCCTTCTCCAGGGGATCTTCCCAACCCAGGGATTGAACCTGTGTCTCTTTATATCTCCTGCACTGGCAGGCAGATTCTTTATCATGTGAGCCACCAAAGAAGACCCCTGGGGGACCTTTCTTAAAACCATCGCCCCAAAGTGATTAAAGCAGAACCCTGGCATGTGACCTGTAAGACAATTCCTATTTGGAAAGGCCCACCCCCCCAGAGCAGCCCAGATAGGGAAGACAGTCCAACAGTCTAAGGCATGCCAGGTATTACAGATGGGGCCCTTCACGATCACGACAGTTCCTCCAAAACTGCTGCTGAGGGCAGAGATGCCCCACGATTTGTCTTTCCATCACTGACACAGTGCTAGGCTCACAGGCAAAGTCTTCATAGACAACTAGTAAAGGGATAAACAAGTGAATGAAACAGGTAATTCTAACTCAGCTACCACTTAGCTTTGTCCAATATCTATTGTTCATCCAAAAAAAAAAATGTCCTGCCTAATTAATAAAGGATGCTGGAAAGGTTACAAATAATCAACAGCCTACTCTAAATGCAGCCGGACATTTGAAACCACTAAGGAGTCAGAATGTGGGGGGCAGGGGATGGTAGAGGGAGGGAGAGGAGGTTGTGACTTAGGAGACAGCAAGCAGCTTCAGATGCACCCCCGCTGCTGTCTCCAGCCAGGCCCCCCAACACCGGGGCAAACCCTGTAAAACTCCCCTGTGTGTTAGTGGCCCAGGCGAGTAGTTGTGACAAGGATCTGGGAGGACCATGATGATGACCGACAGAAAGTGAGGTTGTGTTCACCAGGGGCTTTACCAGGGAAAGTCAGGAAAGATGGTGATGTATTCAGAAGCACAGGAAAACAACAAATGCCAGGTCTCACCCACTCACTCCATCCTCATCAGACCCTCATCTAACGCCAAGACTCCCTCCTGAACTTAGAGGCTGAAAGTCCAGATACACAACAGAGGACAGAAGGAGGGGCTTGGAACCTTCTGATGCCCTAGGCATTGTGATGCCTAATTTTATATCAAGGTGGCTGGGCCATGGGGCATGTAGATACTTGGTCCGACATTGTCCTGGGTGTGTCTGTGAGGGTGCTTCTGGATGAGGCTAACATTTGAATCCTTACACCGAGGAAAGCAGATTGCTCTTCCCGATGTGGGTGGGCCTCATTCAATCAGTTGATGAATAGGCCAAAAAAAGGTGACTGCTCCCTAAGTAAGTAGGAACTCATCCTGGCTGACTGCCTTTAGCTGGGACATCAGTCTTTTCTGATCTTTGGACAAGAACTTATATCATCAGTGTTCCTGCTTCTCAGGCCTTCGGATTCAGACTGGAGCTACCCGTCAGCTCTCTCAGGTCCCCAGCCTGCCAACTCATCTGCAGATCTTAGGATTTGAAAATTTCCATAAACATGTAAGCCAACTGCTCATAATAAATACACATATATGTCCTATATACGTTCTATTGGTTTTGTTCCTGTGAAGCATCCTGCCTAATGCACATCTACAGGTGAAGTCCTTAAGATCTGCAACCATTTGGATATAGACTTATCTTTGTTACAGAATCAAAGTTGTATAATGCTTAGACTGCTGGAGTAATTTTAAAATACACAAAGTGAAAATCACACTGAAAGCCCATGTGTCCACTCCCTCACTCTCTGCATGAGTCAGAGAGAACAAGCAAAAGATGGCCTTAGACCACAAAACAACCCTGTCTATGTAAGGAAAAAGGGGGCGTTCAAAAAGAATGGCAGTGCAGGCTTCCCCGAGGGCCCCGTGGTTAAGAACCTGCTTTGCAATGCAGGGGACACACGTTCAGTCCCTGGCCAGGGAACTAAGATCCCCCACGGGGCAGAGCAACTGAGCCCACGTGCTGCTACTACCGAAGTCCGAGTGCCACAACACCAAAGCCTGGGCACCATGACTAGAGAGTCCCTGTGTCTCAACGCAACACCCCACCTGACACGGTGCGGGTCCCACGAACCACGACTAAGACCCAACGCAGCCAAATAAAGAAATAAACTCTTGACCAATTAAATAAGGAGATGACAGTGCAACATGCAGACACGAGGGGTAGCCCCCGTTACACGGGTGAGTGCTGACACCAGCTCTAAAAACCCAGATGACTCTGCTCTCAGCCCAGGGTGCCAACAAGGCATCAGAGAGAATGACTCATCTCTCTAGTGCCCCCGGGGAGGGAGGCCAAAGGCAGGGTGCACTGCTCCCGCTGGAGTGCAATTCTAGGTCTGGGAGGAGGAGAGGTTGGTTTCTCTGCCCTTTTCCGTGCCAGTGGCATGGCCTTCTAGGCAGATGTCATCAGGCTCGGTTAGGTCAGGATACAAGCTGAAAAGCAATGACACTCTAAATTAACTGCTTGGTGACATAATCTATAATGTCAACTGAATGTTATCGATTCTTATCCAGAACACACGGGCACCGGGGCACAGACACAGTGGGATGTCAGAAGGGCTTCATTGCAGGTCCTCAGCATCCACAGATAAAGCTGCTGAACTGGGTCAGTGGGTGCTGCTACCATGGCCCTTGGCCTTGACGTCACTGGGCCAAGTGTGGGG
Organism: Bos grunniens; assembly: GCF_055505025.1. Classification (NCBI taxonomy): domain Eukaryota; kingdom Metazoa; phylum Chordata; class Mammalia; order Artiodactyla; family Bovidae; genus Bos; species Bos grunniens. Next base: position 3,971,332 of record NC_141168.1, read on the forward strand.
AGTAAGAGGCAGATTTCAGACAATGCCATCGGGCAGGCAGCACACAAAGGTGTGTGAACACTTTTTGTCCAAAGGGAAGTGATGGTCTGATTATTCCTCGTGGATTCTCTTACTGCTTCCAATAAATCATCACTCCCTATAGTGCTTCCCTGACAGGCTCAGACAGTAAAGGATCCACCTGCAAAGAGGGAGACCTGGGTTTGATCCCTGGGTTGGGAAAATCCCCTGGAGAAGGGAACAGCTACCCACGCCTGTATCCTTGCCTGGAGAATCCCACTGACGGAGGAGCCTGGTGGGCTATAGTCCATGGGGTCCCAGCGTCGGACACGACTGGGTGACTGTCACCTTCACTCTAGAGTCACAGCTCTACCTCTGTTGTGCTTGCTGACCCTCCATAACTCTATCCTCAGACCCGAGTCCACCACCATCACACTCTCAAGGAGGAAGAGTTGCCGTGCACCGTGTTAGACTCTGCCGGGCGTTACGGAAGGATGCACCATCAACTCACACCGCCACGCTTGCTAACAACATCAAGCAGGGTCTGGTTACATGCTGAACCGGGAGCATAGGCTATAAATAAGTTCAGAACGGGGGACCTCTTGGAGGAGGAGACTCAAACAGGGCCCCCAAACATAGCAACAGAGGAGAGAGAGAGGAAAATTGAGGTTTCCCTTGAATCTCATGGAATTTCCAGGCAAGACAAGGAGGCAGGAAGCTCCAGGATTATCTGGGGAGCAAGCTGGATTTCAGTGAAGGGCTGGGGTCCACTAGACGGCGGGACAGGAGACCACTGTGAGAGGACCCTTGAAGCCTGCCGGGAAGGTGGGACAGGTCCCGACAGAGCCAGCATCCTGCTGCTTTCTGACGGGCTGAGGCATGGCGAAAGCCACGTTGTCAGATGAATCCAAGTCAGAGGCCTTGGGTAGGCTTGGCACTTGGCCATAAAGCCCAGGTGCTCCTTGAAAGCACGCAGCTGAAAGGTAATTATCTTCCTGAAAACCGACATTCAACAGAGACGCAAAGGTGCTCCAAGAAATTCAGAGGAGTCTCAATAACACAGAAATGTGCTAACTTCGCTTATTCACTCATTAAATGAACGAGAAGAAGGAACACGAGGATACACTGAGGGGTGACAGTCTGTTCATTTTACATCTTGATTGCAGGGTCGGTTTCTGGCTGTAAACACGTGCCAAAGCTTATTAAATTACACACCCCAAAGGTGTGCAGTGGATTGTACGTCCTTTAGGTCAATAAAGCTGTTCAAAAACACCATCAGAGTTATATGCATACAATCCATGCCTTTCCAGCTAGATTTTTATGATAATTCCCTTTTATTTCGCCCCTTCTGACATCTTCATTTCCCCGTCTCTTTACCTCGTACCTACAAGAACTCATAAGCTGCCTCTATCATAAGAAAACGATACACTGGTTTTTTCTAACACTAGCACCAACAGCACCTGGAAACGGGCTGGCTTTCTACGTGTCATAATAAAAAACGCTTAAGAAAAATGGATCTCATCAAGGGAGAAGATACACTGAGGCTACAGACAGCCTCTCTGCAGTTCAGCAGCTTCTCTGATGAGTAACCCTTTGTTCTAAACTCCATCAGAGTGAACTCAACCTCCACTCCCCGGCTGGGTCCTTTTCCAGGGGAAGTTGCTGTTTGACATACTGACAGCAACCACACTTCAGAGGCTGGAAGGCTTCTGTTTGTCTTTTGCCCTGGAGCCGGGTTCTGCCCTCTGTGGTGCATCCCGACTCAGCAGGGTGAGCTGGGAGGCTGCAATTTCCCTAGCCCTCCTAGCAGGGAGAAAGAAATAACTCTGCTTTCCTCCTATGTTAATACTTCTGCTTGAACGTGAGGATGTGACTTCAGTGAAGTGCCTCTCTCGTCCTTCTTTCACAGGTTAACCCTGCCAGCTACCAACTGGCACTTGCCATCTGCCTCTAGAAGGATGGAGTCACAAGCTGCTGTGACCTCTGACTTTCAATACCAAACGAAAAATGTACAAAAAGGGTACGAAAATTAGGGGTCTATTTATCACACATATGAATGCTAATTTTCCCGTTTCTTAAATCACCCCTAAGATTTTTAGCACACGCAGGTCATACTCAATAGCAGACCTGAATGGAATCTCAAAGTAACATGTATTGTTTTTATTTATAGCAAAATCATTCCAATATTTTCACTCTATAATATGGAAATTTGCATGTAAATAGCATGGCAGCCCACTCCAGTGTTTTTGCCTAGAGAATCTCATGGACAGGAGAGCCTGGCGGGCTACACTCCATGCGGTCACAAAGAGTCAGACTCGACAGAGCAACTTAGCACAGCCACAAATAACAAACCCTGCAATGCATCTGCAGAGTTGGTGAGCTGTTCCACAGAAAGAAAAGGTAAAAATACCTTCAGTTCAGTTCAGTTGCTCAGTCATGTCTGACTCTTTGCAACCCCATGGACTGCAGCATGGAAGGGTTCCCTGTCCATCACCAGCTCCCAGAGCTTGCTTAAACTCATGTCCATCGAGTTGGTGATGCCATCCTCTGTCGTCCCCTTCTCCTCCTGCCTTTAATCTTTCCCAGTATCAGGATCTTTTCTAAAGAGTCAGTTCTTCCTATCAGGTGGCCAAAGGATTGGAGCTTCAGCTTCAGTATCAGTCCTTCCAGTGAATATTTAGGACTGATTTCCTTTAGGATCGACTGGTTGGATCTCCTTGCAGTCCAAGGGATCCTCAAGAGTTTTCTCCAACACCACAATTCAAAAGCATCAATTCTTTGGCACTCAGCTTTCTTTATGGTCCAACTTTCACATCCTTACATGACTACTGGAAAAACCATAGATTTGACTAGATGGACCTTTGTTGTCAAAGTAATGTCTCTGCTTTTTAATATGCTGTCTAGGTTGTTCATAGCTTTTCTTCCAAGGAGCAAGCATCTTTTAGTTTCATGGCTCCAGTTACTATCTGCAGTGATTTTGGAGCCCCCCAAAATAAAATCTGTCACTGTTTCCATTGTTTCCCCATCTATTTGCCATGAAGTTATGGGACCAGATGCCAAGATCTTAGTTTTCTGAATATTTTTTTCACTCTCCTCTTTCACTTTCATCAGGAGGCTCTTTAGTTCTTTTTCACTTTCTGCCATAATGGTGGTGTCATCTGCATATCTGAGGTTATTGGTATTTCTCCTGGCAATCTTGATTCCAGCTTGTGCTTCATCTATCCTGGAATTTCACATGATGTACTCTGCATATAAGTTAAATAAACAGGGTGACAATATACAGCCTTGACATATTCCTTTCCTGATTTGGAACCAGTCCATTGTTTCATGTCCAGTTCTAACTGTTGCTTCTTGACCTGCATACAGATTTCTCAGGAGGTAGGTCAGGTGGTCTGGTATTCCCAACTCTTTAAGAATTTTCCACAGTTTGTTGTGATCCACACGGTCAAAGGCTTTGGCATAGTCAATGAAGCAGAAGTAGATGTTTTTCTGGAACTCTCTTGCTTTTTCAATGATCTAATGGATGTTGGCAAATTTATCTTGGTTTGATCTACTTTGCTCACCTAAATATATATAAATATAGGAAGAATTGTCTCCAAGTGTTATTCACTGGACACTCAGAAACGAAAATGCATTAACTTCTATTTACTACTAACTAATTTACTATTTGAAGTAATGCCTGGGCCTCAGCTCAGTGAGTCTCCACTTCCTTAGGCCACCTCATTCAGATGTGTCCCTACCTGGTCCCAGGTCGGCTCAGTCACCCCTGCTCCCCAGTTCCCCCGGTAGACACCTGCCTCACTAGTCAGAAGGGAGCAGTCTTGTCTGCATGCGTCCTTAGTCGCTCAGTCATATCCAACTCTCCTGTGACTCCATGGACTGTACCCCACCAGACTCTGCTACCCAAGGGATTTCCCAAGCGAGAATCCTGGAGTGGGTCTCCATTCCCTTCTCCCAGAGACTTCCCCACCCAGGGATCGAGCCTGCGTCTCCTGTGTTGCAGGCAGGTTCTTTCCTCACTGAGCCCCCTGGGAAGCCCTGGTGTTTGCATAAGTTTCCGTAAAGGTCCGTGGTTCCAGGCCTCGGATCATGCTGTCTTCTCTGCTTGGACTCCATTGGTCTATATGGGAATTTTTTCTTTACTTATTTTAAGCATCTGGTTGAAATATCTCCTCTCTGTGGTCTTCCTCCAAGCTCCCTGCTTCCAAATCACACAAACTGTCCTGTTTGCCTGTTTCAAGGGTATTTTATCCCTGCCTCTCTCTGGCACATCTCACTCTCTGTGTTCTTATGCTAAATTTCTGAATTCGCCCTGTAGAGCTGACATGATACCTCCATACCTAGAAACAGTCAAGGAACTGAAATGTGTATCCGACTAATTAACAGGTAACTAGGTATTAGCTAACTTTTACAGGAATCAAGTTTGGGCATCTTATAGGCAGGAGAAGTTTGTTGTTTGTAGGTGAGGTCCTCAAATAAGAATTGAATTGTAGTGAAGGAACAGATGATGCTATTAACCAGTTCAACAAAAAAGGAAAAAAAAAATTCAATGTTAAAAAGAAATTCGATGCTTTACTGCCTGCTCAGTTGAAGACTTTATTTTTAAAATCTTTGCAGGACTTTCCTGGTGGTTCCATGGTTAAGAATTTGCCTTCTAATTCAGAGGACGTGTGTTCAGTCCCTGGTCAGGGAATTAAGATCCCACACGCCCAGGGGCAACTAAGTCTGTATGGAGCAGCTACCAAGCCCACATGCCCCAGCTGGAGAGACGCCTGCGTGCAAGGAAGGGCCCCACATGCCTCGAGCAAGAGCCAGCGCAGCAGCCCACATGCCCCAGCTGGAGAGACGCCTGCGTGCAAGGAAGGGCCCCACATGCCTCGAGCAAGAGCCAGCGCAGCAGCCCACATGCCCCAGCTGGAGAGACGCCTGCGTGCAAGGAAGGGCCCCACATGCCGCGAGCAAGAGCCAGTGTAGCAGCCCACATACCCCAGCTGGAGAGAAGCCTGCGTGCAAGGAAGGGCCCCACATGCCGTGAGCAAGAGCCAGTGCAGCAGCCCACATACCCCAGCTGGAGAGAAGCCTGCGTGCAAGGAAGGGCCCCACATGCCGCGAGCAAGAGCCAGTGTAGCAGCCCACATGCCCCAAGTGGAGAGACGCCTGTGTGCAAGGAAGGGCCCCACATGCCGTGAGCAAGAGCCAGTGCAGCAGCCCACATGCCCCAGCTGGAGAGACACCTGCGTGCAAGGAAGGGCCCCACATGCCGCGAGCAAGAGCCAGCACAGCCAAGAATAAATCAAGTATTTAAAAGTAAAATCTCTGCAAAGACAAGGACTCGTGATCTAAAAGGATGCTCCTTTCAATGTGTCTTTATCTCCCCTCTCATCATTCCTGCAGCTCAAAACAGAAGAGGATACTCAAGCATAGAAAGAAATCCACCAACATTTGCCCCCAAAAGGCTTAGGTTAAATGGTTAGGGCTTTTCCTGCATCCTTTTCCTAACTAATAAACACAGAGTAGAAACACTACTTCCTAAAGCAAAGGGCTACCTTAAATTGAACAGTGAACACAGAACAATGCAGGGATAATGTTTTTGGATAAAGGCCAATAGCCAAACTACCTAATAATGTTAATAATTCTAAAGAAGGGCCAGGCAAGAACGAAAACAACAGAGAAAAGGAATCTTTTCTGGTGTTTTCAGATCATATGGTAATGTTAATATCAGCATTATGGCTGAAGTTCATGCTAACTGATTAAAAATAGACTTGATGAATTCCTAGGTGACTCATACTAAATCACAGATTTTTATGTAGACAAAAATTGGAGTAAGCTAGTTCCATCAATCCATCCATTCACTCATCCATTGATCCACCCATCCATTGATCCATTCTTCCTTCCTTCCTTCCATTCAAGGATACTCAGTCAGTACACCCACCCTCAGCCTATGAGCTGTAGTTAAAGATTAAACAAGAGGTTGTGTGCACAGGAGGGAAAAAGAGAAACTAGCACTTGTTAATGAGACAGCTCCCAAGGTCGCTCATGATGTAGGTGATCTCATGAATTTCTCACAGAATCTTATAGGATTTTTCCAGTGGTCATGTATGGATGTGAGAGTTGGACTGTGAAGAAGGCTGAGTGCTGAAGAATTGATGCTTTTGAACTGTGGTGTTGGAGAAGACTCTTGAGAGTCCCTTGGACTGCAAGGAGATCCAACCAGTCCATTCTGAAGGAGATCAGCCCTGGGATTTATTTGGAAGGAATGATGCTAAAGCTGAAACTCTAGAACTCTGGCCACCTCATGCGAAGAGTTGACTCATTGGAAAAGACTCTGATGCTGGGAGGGATTGGGGGCAGGAGGAGAAGGGGACAACAGAGGATGAGATGGCTGGATGGCATCACTGACTCGATGGACATGAGTCTGAGTGAACTCTGGGAGTTGGTGATGGACAGGGAGGCCTGGCGTGCTGTGATTGACGGGGTCACAAAGAGTCGGACACGACTGAGCGACTGAACTGAACTGAATCTGATTACATTTTACCAATAAGGCAACTGAGGGAAAGTGTTTAAGGAACCCTTCAATTTACCGTAAATAAGTCCATTTGCCTCTTAAAGTGGGTTCTTCTACGTACTCATTGTCAAGGATAATTATTAGTCTTCATTAAAATGCTGGTAATCATGTTTACATGGTGACACTTTAAAATCTTACAAGTATTGTGTGTATCTCTGGTGGCTCAGATGGTAGAGAATCTGCCTGCAATGCAGGAGACTTGGGTTCAAACCCTGGGTCTGGAAGATCCCCTGGAGAAGGGAATAGCTACCCGTTCCAGCATTCTAGCCTGGAGAATTCCACAGAGAGAAGAGCCTGGTGGGCTACAGTCCATTGGGTCACAAAGAGTTGGACACGACTGAGAGACTAGCACTAACAGATGTGTATCTCATACACTCGTCTTTACATTCAGTAACTTGCCTCAGATGTGTGCAGAAAATACCATCAACGGTCAGAGCAGAGTCTCCACCCAGCAAATTACTGCCTAAAAATGAAACATCAACAGACTCTCCAGTCCCCAAGATTGTTTGCTGGGTTTCTCTGCAACCATATCATTTGCTTTTGGTTATTAACTATCAAACAAATTATCTGACAATTGACATCTTATACATGAACTCCTCCATTGCAAGTATTCAGCATACTTCATTTCAAAAACATCTGAAAATAGGAACTTTCTAGATTCCTACATGAGCACGAGGCAGTGTAGGCTTCTTAAAGATTTCATTGGTTAGGAATAGTTCTTTGAACGACCATCCCATGAAAAAACTATCTGATGCTTTTTTCCTTCACAAAGTAACAGCTCTTTCCAGGACACAAGGTGAATGTGTGGGCTTTTTAGAGCTTTGGGGAAAAAAATTGGTCCTATTTATCCTAGTTCCATTCCTTTGGACTATCAGAAAGGTCCACCTACCTGTTTAATCAATAGCAAATGCAAAGAATCTGTTCTGGTTCACTAGGGGTAGGGAGAAAAGTCTTTAAAGAAAACCAACACCTCAGCTGAGTTCCTGAGCACATTTGCAGAAGAAATGACCCAGTATGAATTAAGTGTGTACTTAAGCCCTTCTTACACTGGCAATGAATACAAAGGTAGAAAGAATTGCCTGTTTATTATTTCAACATTAACATCTAATTTGCAAAAATACATTCTAACCCAGGAATCCATCACCTTTTGAGAAGGAAGAGTTGTGATATATTTCTTTGAAATCGTGACATTACGGGATTCACTGATGCTGCTATCAACTCTATCTGCCTCCCATGGGAATTCCAGCCACCTTCACCTGGAGGAGTAGGCAGAGGTGTGACATTGTAACTGCCTGGAGACTCCCAGGGGCCACGCCGGGATTTCAGGCAGCACGGCTCCACAGACCTCCTGCTCCAGCCAGCATTAATAGGTGAGAGAAAGCCCACTTTGCATTGATTTTGCAAGTTCAGGAAAGAGGAGGTCTTTTTCCTGCCCTCCATTCTTTATCTCTCAATATCAATCAGATATGCATTTTAGCTTCAGGATCATAAAATATTTATTAACTTCCAGCTTTTAATGTTCACGAATAAAGAGCCAAATTAATAATTTTTGAGTGTTGGTTAACAAGAAGCAAAGAACTTTCTATAAAGGGACAGGATTGGAGGCCAATAAAGAGCCGTGATTGGGTCTACCTGATGTCTAAATGCCTGACTGCACAACCTCACCAGTGAGTGGAAGCCTAGAGACTCTGAGAAGTACAACTGCTCAAGCGTGTTCTAGCTTGCTTTCCTTCAAGAGCTGAGAGCAGTTGCTCTGGTCTGCAAGGAAGAGACACACTAAAATAAAAGGCAGGCCACAAAGAGAAATTCAAATACAGGGAGAGTCTCATAGGTCTCAACCCAGAGATACATGAAAGGGGGGAGGGGGAAGTGGCTGAGGGAAGCTTGTGTCGTGACATCATTTACTCCACACTCTTGGGGGGCCAGGAGGTATTGGGTGGGACAAGAAGTTTGTTTGGGTTTTTCCATAATATCTAATAGAAAACAAACTTTTTGGCCAAACCAATCGTATTTTCCTTCTTCAACACGTCTGCAACCCTAGGACCTCCGCTGTGACCTGGAGCAAAAATCCCATTGGGATGAGTGCAGTCAGCCTCCCTCAAACAAGTGAAGGTGTCCTGGACATCACTAACTGAGCACCCACCATATTCTAGTACTTTCAAAGATGCTGTATCATGCTCAGTTGCTCAGTTGTGTCCAATTCTGGGACCCCATGGACTGTAGCCTGCCAGGCTCCTCTGTCCATAGGATTTCCCAGGCAAGAATACTGGGGTGAGTTGCCATTTCCTCCTCCAGGGGATCTTTCTGACCCAGGGATTGAACCCATGTCTCCTGCATCTATTTGCATTGGAAGGTGGATTCTTTACCACTGAGCCACCTGGGAAGCTCCATAGATACTGTATGTGTGTGTGTATATATATATATTATCTAATTTAATCTTCACCCCAAAACATTTAGAGTATAAACAATATTACCAGCTTCACGTTACACTGGAGGAAATTTGGGTTCAGAGAGCTCAACACCTGCCTCCTTTCACCCAGAGAGGTGATGGGAGAATCTGGATTCAAATTCTGATTTGTCTGCAATGCTGTTGCCTTTTCAACTAGATTACCCAGGTGGGTTGGTGGATTGGTTAGTTTTTGGAGGAGAAGGAATTGCTACCCTGTCTGACTTCCTCTTTGGATGACCAGCTTTAAAATAGTCTTTCTGATTTCCTAACAACCTGAAGAAAATGGTTTGGAGGTAGAATCACAGGACATTAGACGATCTACGGAAACCTGGTCTAACCTCATCCCATCACAGACAAGACGCAAAGGTTCACAGAGCGGAAAGGGCTTCCCCTATTAAACGCAACTCCCGGGGGCAAAGACACAATTAGATTCCAAGGACTCAGACAATTTTTTCCCTGAGATCTGAAGAAAGCTTGACTGAGAGTCAGACACGGAGCTGACCGGGCGCAGGAAGACTCAAATCACGACCCGGGAGCTGCTCCGAACAGTCCAGGGGAAGAGCCAAACGTTATCGGGGGCTTTAAATTGCTCTTCACATTTGTGCCATGACTTAGGCAATATCCCGCTGTGGTTTGTTTGCTTCTTATTTTTTTTGGCCACATGCTTACAGGATCTTAGTTCCTGGATCAGGGTTCAAACCTGGGTACCGAGCAGTCAAAGTGCAGAGTAGTAACCACTGGACTGCCAGGGAGGTCCCCATATTCTCTTATTGAAATGCATAGATGTGGGATTGCATATTTAAATGCATTAATGTTAGCTGAACATCAGTATAAATGCTTTGGGCTTTCAGAGTATCTATGGGTATAGGTGTGGGAGTGTGTGTGCTTATTAGACATCTTTTTGTCCCAAAGAAATGTGGACAGATGAATGAAATGTTTACCCCGCAAACTCAACTACCTTTAAATGTGCAAAAGATAGCGGTAGGGCTCTTCTGTCTAGTTCTGAACGCATCAGCCAAGTTTTTGAGACTGGAAAATTGCACTAACAACATCAGATTTAGATACCCCGAAGCCACAATCCACTATTTCTTTTTCTCTCACCCCTACTGGATTATAAATTAATTAAAGCAAGAACTGTGTCTTCTTAATTTTTGTATCCCTAACACTGTCTTAGACCTCAGTGACAAGAAAGACAAGCCTGGATTTGAGAGAAAGTATATTATTTTCGCTGGTTTTATTTCTTTGAAACTAGAGTTCACTGCTCTTAGGACTGAAAATATCCCATCAGGGAATTAAAAATTCAGATGGCCATTAGATGCTTTGTCCACACTGAGGATATTCGAAGTCTTCAGCCTGAAACGCCACTTTGGGGGATTGAAGGCCTTCGTAAGTTTCACTGTACCACTTCCAACTCATCCTCTCTTGAAATGAACAGAATATTAGGAACCACCCGAACCACAATACAAACTGTAGTGCTTTCATCTTGAGAAATAACCATTAGGATCTTAGTATACAGAATGTGAGAGCTCGGGAAGGACCTTCACATAATACAATTGTTCTTGATTCTGGTTGCCCATTAGAATGATGGGGAAGGTGATGGCACCCCACTCCAGTACTCTAGCCTGGAAAATCCCATGGATGTAGGGGCCTGGTGGGCTGCAGTCCATGGGGTCGCTAGTCGGACACGACTGAGCAACTTCACTTTCACTTTTCACTTTCCTGCATTGGAGAAGGAAATGGCAACCCACTCCAGTGTTCTTGCCTGGAGAATCCCAGGGACGGGGGAGCCTGGTGGGCTGCCGTCTATGGGGTCACACAGAGTCGGATGCAACTGAAGCGACTTAGCAGCAGCAGCAGCATTAGAATGAGCTGCGGAGCTTGGAAAAAAATATGTTGACATCAGAGACTCCACCTGCAGTGACTCTGAGTTAATTGGAGTAGGGCAGAGCCTGGGCATAGTTGAAAAAAAAAAGCTTTCTGGGAGATTATCTTCTACTACCCAGACAGAGAATCACGCTAATCTGATCTACACTCTTCTTCGCAGTTTTACAGGTGAGAAAACCAATACTCAGGGAGGTAAAATGACCCTTTTGGACAAAACCCTGGGAAAGACGGGCTTGTGGCAGAATCCCTGCACCCTGCCCACTGCTGTAGGAGACGGCAGGGCCTCTCGGGAGCGTGGCTATGCCACAGTTCTCGGGGAGGGCCTGTTTGCTGTCACTGTCGGCAGTAATAGAGAGTCCACGGGGACAAAACAAACAACCTGTTTCGCCTCCTCGGGTGAACTGGACCAGCTTTTCTGGTGCACAGATGTCTGTCATTAAACATGTCATGTCATTAAACATCACATGCCTTCGGTTGGCATTCGATAACTGGATTCACAGATTTTCTGTGAAAACAAACCATCACTTGGCCACGGCATGCATGCAGTCTAAACAGCAGGGCCATTTAAAGCAGCCATTCCCAAAGTGTTCTATTTCTGACTATTGCAGGTGGACCAGGCCTGGGTTTGTTGAAACAACCCAACCCCCCTCTTATTTCCCCTTGCTACCAATACCCAGTCAGCCCTAAAGGAAATCAACCCTGAATATTCATTGGAAGGACTGACGCTAAAGCTGAAGCTCCAATATTTCGGCCACTAGATGCGAAGAGCCGACTCACTGGAAAAGATCCTGATGCTGGGAAAGACTGAGGGCAGGAGGAGAAGGGGAAGACAGAGGATGAGATGGTTGGATGGCATCCCTGACTCCACGGACATGAGTTTGAGCAAGCTCCAGGAGATAGTGAAGGACAGGGAAGCCTGGCGTGCTGCCGTCCATGGGGTCCCATAGAGTTGGACACGACTTAGTGACTGAACGACCACCACCAATAACAAAATATAAAATTACAGAAGTAATCATGAGTGGACTGCCATTGATCCTGACTGCAGACTACCAGGACACATCCCCTTCAAAACTGCCAGGATCCTTGGAGGAGTTTTCACTGGACTATGTGGTGGCACTGGGCTGGGGGAGATGGGAGGGGGTTCATCCAGCCCACCTTGAGATGCTGGCAAATTGGAGGAAACTGGACAATTAGCCTTGCCGTTTGCCTGTGATGCTACAAGGCTGCTCACCATTCAGGGTCTTCTCCATCCGTTCTCTGAAACTGTTTTCGAATCTATCTCTGATTTTTAAAAATTTTATTAACAATAGGCTGAGCTATTAGCATAAAATGACCAAGAAAAGGGGGATGAATAATTCAGAATTGAGACTACAGAGTAATTACATCACCCATTTAAATCCCCATCTCTAAATAATGAAGGAAGTTCTCAGATTATTTAGAATGTGCTTCCTCATCTGCACTGTGCCTTTGGCTCGTGAAACCCTGGATGTCTTTTTACATCGATCCGAGGCCTCCTTCCAGCGAAGAGGGCCAAGGTACTGCCGTTAGTTCGTGAGTCTATGTGCATCAGATGGCGCAAAGGGGCCCCCTTCCAGATGCAGCTTCCTGAGGGGTTCATCTGAAGCTCTGGGGTGTCAGACACAATGTTTCTAGATCACTGGAGGTGTTAATAGCTAAAATGAAACCGTCTGTGAAAGAGGAAAGGACACTCCACCATGAACCTTTCTGAGAAACAATCCAGACAGATACTGGGTGAATCGGGGGCAGAGAGTAACCTGTCTTCCATGTGCTGAGATTAACTCCCAGGGCTGGATGGAACCACTCCCTCTTCAGATGGGAAATGAAGGGCCTTAAGCACTTTTGCCCAAGATCAAGAGACTAATCCCAGAAAACCTTCAGCCCAGGGCTATGCAGGGACCATATAGTGCTTCTCTAGTTTCATCACTGAAATATTTTCAACAAGCTCTTCTTTGCTCAGATGAAATACCTACACACACGTATGCATGCACATACATACATTACATATTACACATAGTCTTCTGTTTGAGGAGGAATTGTTTTGGCTCCACCCAGGTGAATGTAGATTCTGGCTTAAGAAGTAATTTCACAACTCCTGGCAAACTCACATTATCCGTTCATTCCAAGTTCAGATAGAGAGATATCCTGACTTGCTAAGTGATTGGCTAAGCACATCTATCACATCAGGCCCTTCCCCAGTGACTCAGAGCATCACACAGGACGGAGAGCAGTTCACCTACAGTCCGAGATGCGTTCCACGCATGACTCCCTGTTGCTTATTCATCTAAGGAAGTGGTTTCTATCAGGGCACCCGTACACACTCAAAAATCAGAGTCAAATAACGTCAGGCAAGGTGGAAACTCACCCACATTTTCTGCATTTCGTATTAAGGACTGAAAATCACCTTCAGGGTCATGTGTTCCTTCCCAGGTGCTAAACACTTGAGGGTTTTGACTGATTGCTGGAAGGCATGGACATTCCCCACCTCCCGGAATCCCACCTTAACTACTCAGGAAGGAATACTTGTTGCTCTGAATCCAGATTCTGACAACCGAAAAAGAGCCATGATCACCACAGATGCTTTGTCCTTCCATGAGGAGGGGCAAAAGCTGAAATTCCAGGAGCCGGCTGTTATGAGGCTGGCTTGACACCAATTCCCTTGTGACAGAGGATTATGGTAACCATCTACAGTCCATATCTCATGTTTGAAGCTTGGTGATTACAATTGCCTTTGACTCTCTAATGCTTTAATAGCACCACACAAAGCTTGAACATTCTTTGGCTTTTTCCCTTCTAATCACCCAGGGCTTCTGATAAATTCTATAGCTGGGAAGAAAACACACAGAGACCTCACTTCCACAGGATTTTATCTGTTAGCCATCACTTTCGACACTCTTCCCAGAGGCTAAGACCAGAACACGCCGGCTGATACGTGGGGGCGGGGGCAGTAAATATACTCCGCCATCAGGCAGCAGCCCAGATTCTAGACTGCCGTTTCTAGAAAACTTTTGCTGGGAGTAAACACCCCAAGCTGAACTGACTGCTGATTGCATCTGCTGCAGATTAGCTAAAATTAAATTCGGAACCTTGGGCAAGACATCAAGCACGCACAGTGGAATCCCCCCACGTGAGCTTTGGAAGATAATTCGAATACCGCACAGCACACCCCCCCGAGCAGCTTAGCTTTTTAATTTTCCTTTCAGGAATTAAACTCCCTCTCCCCTCCAGTAAGTTGATTTGTGTCCTTTTACTCACCCTCCAAAACTGCTTTAATCTGCTCACTCTGGGCAGTCTGGACATGCTCATCTCTGTGTGTCGCCGGACGGAGGTGCATCGGCCAGGAAGACGGAGGGACTCCCTGGGCTGACGTGAAGCGGAGTGAGGGCTGATGCCCGGGGAGTCTGGCAACCAGAGACACTCCTTGGCTTTTAATACCGCTTTCCAACAACCACAGAGTCCTCCGCTCAGCACAAAGCAACCAATAGCTGCACAGGACAGTCTCAGCCTCTGAGGATCACAGAGGAGTGGAGAGACCCCTCAACCGGCCGATGGGGGGCAGAGGGAAGACCTGGGTGTTGGCAGATACCCCAGAGCAGCCTTCCCTGGCGCAGAACAGGAGGTGTTCTTCCCATGGCCCTATTTTCTGCTTCTTACTTCACCTGGGCTAAATCAGAGATCACATTCTGCTCTGGGAAAGCCAGACACTAATGATCGTCTCAGCTCAAAATGTTCAGCCTGCCTGAGGCAGAGGGTCCCCATGCTGGCCCCGCTGGCCCTGCCTTCTTGTTCTGGGTTCTGACCAGGGGCAGGTGCAGAATATGGGCCCTAATTCCTGATAAAGGGTAAATGCTGATGCTAGGTTGGCTCCATCTACTCAGGGAAAGAGAGATTTGGTCCTTATCCACTCGATCGTATGCAGAGAGAACAGGTATTTCAGAGCTGTACTAAGTGGTGTTCTGGATATGGAAGAATGTATCTACAGAAGTCCCCCACCCCCACATCTCAGGGCCCCCAGCAGAGAGGAGCCATAGGCAGAGGGACAGACCCAGAGTTCATTGTGCTCACTTCTACTCCCGTCCTGTAACAGATTCATCCCAGACATGTTCTGTGTATGCCAGCTCCATGCTGGGCACTCCTGTGTGAGCACACAGAAGCCAGCTCTGTGACTGGGATGTTTGCAGTCAGTCTGGTGTTGTAGCAATTTAATGACCTGCCATTCTCTCCTGAACAGACCAGCCCACCTCTGAGACCAAGAGCTTCTCAGGGGCAGAGGCTGGACCAGGGTCTCTTAGCGTTCTACCCAGCACCCAGCTCAGCGTGGGGACCCTGAGAACAGTCAGTGATGGAGGCAAGGAGGAGATGGAGCCAGGGAGGAATGTACATCAGGGAGCCCCAAGACTGTCTGGGCTGCACTCAGGTGTTCCCATCATCAACCTGGAAGAGAGACTTCTCTGAGGTGATTCTACCCTTACAGAAATTTAGCCTGAAGGACTGAACACTGTTAGATAATTCATACCCAGATGCCTTTTCCAAGGTGAGGAGCCTCATCTGAACAGTGACTTCCACTCCCCACCACCACCTCTTGTCTTTCATCATCAGGTAGGACACAGTGAACTCATTTCTGGGGGATTCTCTTGTTATAGGAAATTAGTACTGTGAAACTAACACATTTAGAGGGTGGTTTAGAGCCTGGGATAAAAGGAATGAGCCAAATATCTCGAGAAAATCAGCTTCACTAAACCACAAAGAGCAAGGGAAGGGAGGAGGAAGAAGAGAGAAGAGTGAGGAAGGCCAGAAGGAATCGGAGACTGGGGATTCCAGTGGGCAGATGGAATCATGCTCACACAGGGCATAAGCGTCTGTGCTGGAGAAGTGAATTCCACCACTGGGAGCATCGGTCTTTAGACCAGCCTCACCTTGACCCCAAAGAGCAACTGCCAGGAAGAACACCGTCTCTGGATTCAAGATAAGTGCCCAAGGGCACAGAAGGAAAGAGCAGTGAGGAAGGAAGATTCTGGAGACAGAGGAATCGAATAGGAAGCCTGCTTCCAAGATAACACCATTAGACCAGGCTGCAAGGGCAGGAGAACACGAGGAATGGCTGCATCTGTGCTCTTCCTCTTCATCCCTCAGCTGCTGGATGAGGACCTATCCTCACGGAGAGGCAGCACTGGGTTGGTAATATGGGAAATATGCTGGATCAGACAGCACCGGGAGACATGGGTTGAAACCTCCTTGTCATCACAGAGTACCAGGAGTGGCTCCTTTCTGGAAGCTGCCTGAAGATTCATCTCTCCTTTATACATCATACGATGATCCACTGTGTGGATAGTGCTGGTTGCTGAATATTTTTGGCTCAGCATCCCTGGGCACACATCACGGGATCATTCCTGGTCCCTTTTGATAGGTGGGAAGCACGTGACGGGTCTGGTCGGTGAGCTCTGGAAAGAAGCAACATGCCACTTCCACATCAGGCCTGACCCTGCCAGTGCAAAACACTCTCACTCTGATATGGCGATGGGTGAGGAGGTGAGACCTGCGACAGACATGTGGCTCTTCTTCCTTGAGCCTTGGAGCTCCGGGGTGTGTTTGTTACTGAAGCATAACCTAGCCTACACTGACTGTGATGACTTGTCAATCATTTCCTTAGTTTGTCTTCTCCCAAAGCAATCAGCAATTATCCCAGAACGAAACTGTCGAGGTTTTGATGTGTGGTGCTACTCTGCAGTTTTTAAAGTCAGAAGATCAGGTTGTTCACCCTCCTGAACCCAGGCAGGATCACCCCTCAACAGCCAGACTGAGAGCCACGAGGCTGACCCCAGAGATCAGGATCAGACACTCCATGAATGAGCCACCCCTCAAGAAAAGGATGTGATAATGCCACCTGCAGCAACATGGATGGTCATAGTGATCGAAGTAAGTCAGAGAAGGACAAACACCTTAAGACATCACTTACATGTGGGATCTAAGAAAAAGATACAAATGAGTGACTCACAAAATAGAAAGGAACTCACAGTCACAGACAACACACTTACAGTTACCAAGCGGGAAGGGAGGAGGGATAAATTAGGAGTTTGGGATTAACAGATATATACTGCTGCTGCTGCTGCTAAGTTGCTTCAGTTGTGTCTGACTCTGTGCGACCCCATAGACCGCAGTCCACCAGGCTCCCCCGTCCCTGGGATTCTCCAGGCAAGAACACTGGAGTGGGTTGCCATTTCCATCTCCAATGCATGAAAGTGAAAAGTGAAAGTGAAGTCGCTCAGTCGTGTCTGACCCTCAGCGACCCCATGGACTGCAGCCCACCAGGCTCCTCCGCCCATGGGATTTTCCAGGCAAGAGTACTGGAGTGGGGTGCCATCGCCTTCTCTGAGACTAGTGTATATAAAGTAGAAAACCAACGAGGACTTACTGTATGGCACAGGGAACTACAGGAGGAGGAAAGGGCACCCACTCCAGTGTTCTCGCCTGGAGAATCCCGCGCACAGAGGAGCCTGGTGGGCTGCCGTCCACAGGGTCGCACAGAGTCAGACATGACTGAAGCGGCTTAGCGTGCATGCGCAGGGAACTATACTCAGTACCTTGTAATAATCTATAAAGAAAAAAATTTGAAAAAGGACACACACACATATACTTGTTGTTTAGTTCCTAAGTCGTGTCCGACTCTTTGGCGACCCCACTGACTGTAGCTTGCCAGGCTCCTCTAACCACAGGATTTCCCTGGCAAGAATATTGGAGTGGGTAGCCATTCCCTTCTCCAGGGATCTTTCCAACCCAGGTATTGAACTCATGTCTCCTGCATTAGCAGGTGGCTTCTTTACCACTGAGTTACCAGGAAAGCTTATATATATATATACCACTTTATTGTATACCTGAAACTAACACAATACTTTAAATGAACCATACTTCAATAAAAATAAAAATTAAAAAGATAAAATGGAGAGGCACGATTTAAGTCCACATACAGAAGTAAGGGATCCAAGTGAGGGCTTATAAGCTAATAGTCTAGCACCTTCACTGGAAAAGACCCTGATGCTGGGAAAGACTGAAGGCAGGAGGAGAAGGGGACGACAGAGATGACATGGTTGGATGGTATCACTGACTTGATGGCCCGCGTGCTGCAGTCCACGGGGTTGCAAAGAGCTGGACACAACTGAGTGACTGAACCGGTAGCACCTTCTATCCTGAACATATTTGTAAACAAAGCTGTACGTTGTCCGCCACTTGTGTCCAGGAGAAGCCTCATGCGGTGAGCTTGGCGTCTTCCCCGCCATCGGATGGAGGGAGAGAGGGCTCAGGACACTAACTTTCAGCTGTCACTGATGGGTCAGTGATATTTAGGTCATTCATATTTGAGACTCTGATGTTTCACTCAAAACCAATACTGGGAAATTCCTGGCCCCAGAGCAGGCGAGGGCAAAGAGTTACCGTTGGGATGTAGAGGGGTGGGGAGACTTTGAATGCCTCTCAAATTATACCCAGTCACCACCGTCTGGACAGCAGTATCCTCTTCCTATTTGAAGTGCAGTAGGACATTATTTCGGGGAAGGCAATGGCACCCCACTCCAGTACTCTTGCCTGGAAAATCCCATGGACGGAGGAACCTGGTAGGCTGCAGTCCATGGGGTCGCTAAGAGTTGGACTCAACTGGTCGACTTCACTTTCACTTTTCAGTTTCATGCATTGGAGAAGGAAATGGCAACCCACTCCAATGTTCTTGCCTGGAGAATCCCAGGGACGGGGGAGCCTGGTGGGCTGCCGTCTATGGGGTCGCACAGAGTCGGACATGACTGAAGTGACTTAGCAGCAGCAGCAGCAAGACATTATTTTAATTGGAGAAAAAAAAAACCGAGATAAAGAAGTGGTCATAATCTTATGAGTGTAAAGATTTTACTGGAATTTGAAAGCTCTCACAAGCCATTTTCAAGGACTGTGGCCTGTATTTGGGAGTCGAAATGCATGGGGTCTGTACGTCATTTATATATCATGTCAATATGGAAACAGAGCAAGTTAATACATTCAGGGCTCTTCAACATTCCATTTAAGTCATAAGTTAAGCAACACAGAGAGCTACAGGAACCGATACTGCTGACAAAATGATTCCAGGCCAGCGGACGTGACTTCTAGTATTTCCCCTTTAAAAAGTCTTTGAAGTAAGACCTGTGGGCTAAGCACTGAGAAAAGCTGATTAATATTTAATTCCTGGCTGATAAAAATAACGTGAGCTTGAGTTTATATGATTTTGGAAAGGTAGGTATGATGGATCTATAACCCTGGAAACAGACCATGGAGAACCTTCCCATCAGAAGAACTTTAAGTCACTGGAAAATCTGGGGAAGAAAACATAGGTCTCATTCTTCACCATATAAAGCTTTACAAAATGATATTCTGCCATGGTTATCATATATTTTTCAAGTCGTTTGTAGTTTTGTGATCCGTGTGACTTCTAAGAAAAGGATATAGAACTCACATATTTTGTTAATAAGCCATATTTTCAAAAGTACCTTGGGCTTCCCTGCATTTCTACAAAGAAAGGGTTTTTCAATGTTTTAAATCAGAATCGGCTTGTGGGATTCCAAGTCTCTGTGACATTGCAGGCAAACCAAGAATTGCAACGTCATTTTTAGCTTAAATGTTCTCAAACATAACATGAATAATTTATTGATTTTTAAATAAGTGAGTCTATCTTCACTTAAATTTTCACCTTATTAAAATGGTCTAAAGTGAATAGGCTCAAAGCGATCACAAAATACTGTGTAATACTGCTGAATGAGAGATGACACAGAAGATAAACAACTAAGAATGTTGTTTTACATTTTCAAAAGATGTATGTGACATAAAATCAGGTCGGCTTCCCAGGGAAAGCCAGTGATTACTAGCATGTGTAAGACACAATAAGCCTTACAACCAAACTAGGGTTTTGATTTTGGGGGGAAAAGGAGGTGACAGCCGTGACTGATTCTGGTTTGATGGGCGAGGGAGCTGGAGGTCATGGTTAACAAAAGCTGTATAGTCTCCCCTGAGTTATAGATAATTATAGATTACTTATTATTTGATTTTCAGAACAATCATGAAGTAATCACTTTTATTCAGAATGACTGGATTTTAGGGAGCCAAGAATTTCCCTCCAGAATATCAACACCCAGATCTATGGCGTCCAATCCAACATAAATAACCATTTCAAGACACACAGTGTCGAATCTGACTCCACTGGCCACTTAAATATTCTTCACTCAAGCTTTACATAAACACACTGCACTACCATCTTGAACCTTCATTTTAGCCTCTCTTTGCTCTGCAGTAATCTACAAATTCAGGTGTGCAAGAATACCTAATCCTTATTTTCTTTATAATATCTGATGTTCTGTCCGACAGAATGAGAGGCAGCTCAGTCTTGCTCACCACTAGGGATCCCCCCAGGACTGGTCCAGGTCTGCGGGTTTCTGCAGTGCTAAAGCCCAGGGAGGGGCCTTCAGGCCATTTGTCACGGGTTACAGGATGTTATGTCTTTCTGCATCATTCCTTTAAGTGTGGTAATCCTGCTGCTTTGGGGCTGCCGGGGGACACAGAACACTTTGGAGGGGCTATGCGCCAAGCAGCCCAGGACTCGGTCTCCAAAAGGGCACCATCAAGCCTTCCCCTCGGGGTCATGCCGCTTCCCTTGGGCTCCATCTTGAATCAACACACAGACGCTGCTCCAGGCAGTCATGCCAACTGCTCTTTTTGGTCTGGGGCGATTTCTTCTCATACTGCTTCCAAAGGCTCTCCAACCTCCCCGCCCAGAATGGGACCCTTAGACATAAACTGAAAAGGGCTGTCACAGAATGAGACAGGGGTCTTTTCATGGCATCAGTATTTACAATAGCCAAGAAACAGACACAACCTAAATGTCCATCGACAGATAAATGGGTAAAGAAGACGTCGTACATAATATAATAGAATACTACTTCACCAAAAAAAGAATAGAATTTGGTTATTTGCAGACATGTGGACGGACCTAGAGACTGTCATACAGAATGAAGTAAGTCAGAAAGAGAAAGACCAATGTGTTATTATACAACACATATATGTGGAATCTGAAAAAAATTGTATAGATAATCTTATTTACAAAGCAGAAATAGAGACCCAGATGTAGACATCAATCACATGGGTTTCAAGGAGGAAAATGGGGGTGGGATGAACTGGGAGACTGAGATTGACTATATTGACTATATACACACTAGTGTGTATTAAATAGACAGCAGGGAACTCTGCCCAATGCTCTGTGGTGACAAAGAGGGAATATATGTATATGTGTGTGGCTGCTTCACTTTGATTTACAGCAGAAACTAACCCAACATTGAAAGAAACTATACTCCAATAATTTGTTTTACTTGCAGAATTCTATATGAATGTTAGCTATACCTTGCAGGACAGAGTCATAGTTGATGACTTCCTTCTCATCTACAGAGACCTGTGGTTGAGGTCCTGCCTTTAGAAGTGCATTGAAACAGAGGCTTTACCTAGAGTCAGTGTCTTCCGGAGAGTTCTTTCTGTAAGTAGCCCTGACTTCCTAAAACTACAACATGTCTGCGAGGGATGGGTAGAGAAAGTCCATTTGTTGTACTTTCCTGCCTTCCTGTGGCTTTTGGCTTTGTGGTCAGAGACTGAAGAGGTGAGCCAAAGAAAACAATAATATGATGATGGTCAGCATGAAAGCACTTTAAAAGGGGCGTGGGGATCCTTGAGGCCTCAGGTATTTCAGAGTTTGCTCAACAACGACTTCTTTGCTTCCTGATCAAACGGTGAAGGTTAACCTCCGGGCAGCAATTGCAGGATGTTGTCTCTGCAAAGGTTTTGTCTCCAAATTGGCAGTGACCTTTTGTTCTTCAAAGCTCATTGACCAGAAGTGTGCAAATTCTCCCTTCTGTGGGCATGAAGTCTCACTAAGACTTGAAATTGACTCTCACGATCTGGGCGTGCTCACCTCTTGGTGTTCTGGGAGGGGCCCTGGCTGGTCAGAGGGCTGGATGCTCGGATGCAGGCAGTGTGGTTCCCTAGAAAGAGCCCTGGACGGGGAGTCAGGGCCTTGGTGTTCCTGCCTCAGCTCTCACAGTTACGATTACGGTGTGTTTACCTTTCCTCTCTGAGCCTCATTTTTCTTTACTGCCAAAGATACTACTTTCTGTGTGTCAGTGTGTTATTCCAGGCACTACAGATACTTTGCAGAGTACTTGAGCACCATTGCCATCACCACCTTGGCTGGCAAGGCAGGCAAGTTTGGGTAAGGGAAGAGCTCTTCATTTCCAAGTGTTGGTCTCTCAGTCGTGTCTGGCTCTTAGTGACCCCATGGACTGTAGCCCGCCAGGCTCTTCTGTCCGTGGAATTCTCCAGGCAAGAATACTGGAGCGGGTAGCCACGCCCTTCTCCAAGGGATCTCCCAGACCCAGGGATCAAATTCGGATCTCCTGCATTGCAGACAGATTCTTTACCGTCTGAGCCATCAGGGAAGCACTTCTCTTTAAAACCAATCTCAATTATTCATACCAGAGATGATTCTTTAAAAAATATAAACAGAGACTTCCTTGGTGATCCAGTGGTTAAGGCTTGGCTTTCCAATGCAGGGGGTGCAAGTTCGATCCCTGGTTGGGGAACTAAGATCCCACATGCAGCAGGGTATGGCCAAAAAGTTCCAAGAAACAAATGTCCCCCTTTCTAGGGAAAATCATCAGCAAATTCACCCAGTGACTCCAAACCATGCTCACTCGGGGGCAGGGTCCTTGGTAAGGGTTTGGACACATCTGCAAACACCCTTCAGCTCTAGTCCCACTCCAGCTTTCCTTAGCATCCCTTCATCCTTTTTTTCCTTTATCACCACTTCCAGTTTTTAAAACTACATGGGGCCTCTCTGGTGGTCCAATGGGTAAGGATCCTCCTGCCAATCCTGGGGACACAGGTTTGATCCCTGGTCCAGGAAGATCCCACATGGGGTGGGGTGACTAAGCCCACACGCCATTAACTATTGAGCCTGTGCTCTTGAGCTGGGGGGCCGCAACCACTGAAGCCCACGTGCCCAGGGCCCATGCTCTGCAAGGAGAGGCGCCACTGCAATGAGAGGCCCTCGCACCTCAGTGCAGAGCAGCGCCGCGCTCACCGCAACTAGAGAAAGTCTGCCCGCAGCAAGGAAGACCCAACACTGCCAAAAATCAATCAATCAATCAGTCTTAAAAAAACCCCAAAACACTATATAGGCATTCTGGCTTTCCTCCTTGCCTTTCTCTGAAGCCTGGATTGAAGACAGCATATCACTTTAACTCCCATTGCTTAAGCTTCCTTTCTCACCATGTCTCACTGTTGAAGATAATACTGAAGACACTTTCCTTACACGGCATGATTGCTCTGCATCATTCACTACCTTATCCTATAAGCAAGACGTCCATTTCTATACATCTACAGCCAGCTTCCTCTATTTTGTACGTATTTATCTCTGGGAAATGCTCAAAGGAACATTATCCTCTACTGAACACAGTGAATGTTTCCCGTGTCACACTGAACGGGTCCCCAGATGGAAGGAAGCATGTCCCTGAGACTCTCTTCCGTGGCTGGTGAGGTCTCCTCTGCGCCCTGCCTGCACCACTGTTTACAGCGTTGCCTGGTAACCGGCAGCCAGGCAAGCAGACAGGAAGTATGTGTAGAGGAGATCCAGTTGATCAGAGAGTACCAGACAAAGGTTTGAAATTCACAGGGTCAGATTAGAGCAGTGTTTCTCAAATATCTATGATCTTTGTCATCATTTACATGGTGATCATGTATGCACACCTGTGAAAATGCACACACACACACACAAACAAAACTTTCACTAAACATACTTATCTTTTCCATTTACTTCAATTTTTTTTTTTTTGGAAAACACCACACTCCCTGCCCATATCTGTGGAGATTCTGAGTCAATAAATGTGAGGTGATCCATAGAACTCCACACTTTTCACTTATTTCCTGAAAATGCAGTTGGTTTCCAGAAAGTCTTTTGCTGGTAGCACTGAATTAAAACTTACATTTTCACTCAATTCAGTTGGTGAGGGCAGATTTCTAAGATGGAACTCTGCCATATATTCCTGAAATGTCAATTAACTTCATCTTATTCCATGGAAATCGAATACATATTTCCCTCTTAGCTCAGCTGGTAAAGAATCCACCTGCAATGCAGGAGACCACGGTTTGATTCTTGTGTTGGGAAAATCCGCTGGAGAAAGGATAGGCTACCCACTCCAGTATTCTTGGGCTTCCCTTGTGGCTCAGCTGGTAAAGAATCCGCCTGCAATGCAGGAGACCTGGGTTCCATCCCTGGCTTGGGAAGATTTCCTAGAGAAGGGAAAGGCTACCCACTCCAGTATTCTGGCCTGGAGAATTCCATGGCCTGAATAGTCCATGGGGTTGCAAAGAGTCGGACACAACTGAGTGACCTTCACTTTCACTTTCACTTTTCAGCTAGGGACTCTGTCCATGGACCGTGTCCCATGTTGGTCAGAAAGAGGGCGAGGCAAAAACTTGTGATGAGATAAAAATCAGCCACAACTATGAGCTAATGACCTGACAGTGAATAGGGTGTGTATTTGGCTTCTGTTGCTGTAACCAGTTGCCACAAACTTAGTGGTTTAAAGCTGAACTCACTTATCATCAGGTAGTTCTGTAGGGCAGAAGCCCAGCACAGTGTGGCTAGATTCTCTGCTTAGAGTCTGACAAGATGGAAACCTGATTCAAAGAGCTGACTCCCTGGAAAGGACCGTGACGCTGGGAAAGACTGAGGGCAGGAGGAGAAGGGGACGACAGAGGATGAGATGGGTGGATGGCATCACTGACTCAAAGGACATGAGCTTGAGTGAGCTCTGGGAGTTGCTGATGCACAGGGAGGCCTGGCGTGTTGCAGTCCATGGGATCTCAAAGAGTCAGACATGACTAAGAAACTGAACAAGGTAGAAATCAAAATATCAGCAGGACCAGGTTTCTTTCCAGGGCCCTGGGGAAGAATGTGCTCCCAAGCTCATTCTGTTGGCAGGATCCTCTTTTGTTTTTAACAGCTCATGTGGTCACACTGTGCCCACCCAGATAATTCAAGATAACTCCCTGTCTTAAGGTCCACTGGCTAGGAACTTAATTCCACCTGCAAAGTCCCTTTGCCGTGCACTCTAAAACAACCACGGGTGTGACACCAGAGGACAGACATTATGGGAACCAAAATTCTGGCTACTATAGTGGGCCAGTAACATCATTGTTTTGTGTGGCGGGCAGTGTTAAATATTAAGAATAAATCAAGCATAAGAAATTATAACTGGGAGATAACTCCATATGGTGTGATATTTAAACTAAACAAAAATTTAAACCTAAAATAAATAAAAATCAAATTAATGAGGTTTTGCCCTGTTGAACATCAGTTCATCCAGAAGTCTTTCCATAAGCAAATAAGTGATTCAAACGCAGTGGTTAAAGTTTCAGTGGTTGGGAGCCAGCAATATTATTCTTGAATAATATTATTTCCATAGTTTGCTTTCCCAATGTGCAGCTCAGAGAGGTAGCTATGTGGATAATAACACTCCTTGGCCGTGCATGCCAACGTCCTTTGTTGCTCAGCTACCACTGCTATGCATCCTCCTGGGCTTTGCCATGGCTTGATACTGGCTTTGCTTGAAAACCAAGTTCTGAACATGTCCAACTGGCCAAATCACTATCAATTCCAACCTTACTGAATTAAACATGAAGCAGTGGGTTGAAGAGGGCAGGAGGAGAAGAGGGCAACAGAGACTAAAATGGGTGGATAGCATCACCCACTCAACAGACATGAGTTTGAGCAAACTCTGGGAGATAGCAAAGGACAGGGAAGCCTGGTGTGCTGCAGTCCATGGAGTCACAGAGTCAGACATGACCTAGTGACTGAACAAGAGTGGGTTAAAGAAGGGACTCTAGAAGAAATAAGAGGAGAAAGGAGGAGAGAGAAGAAGAAACACATGAGAGAAATGAAGGGAAGAAGTTACAATGAGATAATAGAGATAGGAGGAGGGAAGAGGGGGAGAATGAGGGGTGGAGGGGAAGGATGCGAAGGGGAAGACAGATCTTGAGAAGCTGAAAATTAACAACCTGTGTTCATCATAGAGAACCAAATCTCCACTTAAATATATACAAGTAAGTTATTTAAACCCGGGGGTATTGATTTATCTACAAAGAACCAAGTTAATGGTAATCAAGAAATGATGATAAAAGCAAACTCTAAGCAAAACAAAACATTCCTAGGGAGGTCTGTGAACACGGTAGGCAAAATCTGAGATGCTAACATGTCTTGGTCTTAATATCATCATTAGTGATAGGAGACTGTTTCTCAACACGTCTAAATACCGAAGGTTAATTTTCTAACATTTGTCATTCAGTCACTCAGTCATGTCTGACTCTCTGTGACCCCATGAGCTGCAGCATGCCAGGCTTCCCTCCTGCCCTCAGTCTTTCTAACATAGGCATCTGCATTATAAAAATATACAATGCCCCAGAGATCTGCTTCATGACAATGTGAATATACTCAACACTACTGAGTCCCAGGTACACTTACAATGTCTAAGACAGCTCATGTTGCCCGCCGTTTACCACAATTTTGAAAAAAGGTGCCATTCCCTATAAATGGATCAACTCACCTAATTCTCCCCAACCATATAAGACTGGTACTCTTATCATTTTCTTTTTCTAGAGGGAAAACTAAAACTTTAGGGAAGTAAGAGACTTGTCCAAACTCATGCAGCTTATGGGAGTGGAACTGTCATTCAAAACAAAACAGTGTGATCCAAGTCCCTTGGTGTTAATCATTTTACTCTTCTCTCACTCAAAAACCAATTTACATAAAGAAGGAAAATAAATATGTATTTAAAAAATAATCTATGACTAGAAGGATGATAGAGAGGCACGTGCAGCAAATAGCATTTTAGGCAACAAACCCGCATCCCTAGGAAAACAAAAAAGTAGAAGGCCATCATATAAATGGATGCGTATCCGGAGTTTTAAAAGTGAGATTTGCACAAGATACATAGAACAGAGGTTTCCCAGGCTAGTGGTAAAGAACCTGCCTGCCAATACAGTGGGACATAAGAAACATGGGTTCGATCCCTAGGTCGTCGGGAAGATCCTCTGGAGGAGGGGATGGGAATCCACTCCAGTATTCTTGCCTGGAGGAGTCCATGGACAGAGGAGCCTGGCTGCCTAGGGTCCGTGGGGTCTCAAAGAGTTGGACACGACTGAAGCAACTTAGCAAGCACGCACATAGAACGTCTTACAGCTGATGTAGGGGGAAGAGCCCTTACACCCCGAAGCTGCCTCACCCGACCTGGGCGGGCATTCCTCAGTGAGCCCAGAGCAACAGTGAGCCTGCATTCACTAAAATATAAATTCTGTTTCTTTCCCCTTCAAGGATGTAGACATAAAAATTGAAGCACAAAATTCCTGTCTGCCTATTTCACTTAGAAGTTTCACTCATTCTTCTAAACCTTCTTTCTGTGAAACTAATTATGATGGCTTTCATTTCACCCACGCTGGCACAGTCAGAAACTATTTTTGTTATACAAACACCCATAATGTCACTGCTGTTGGTATAAATTAACCAGGACTTCAGTTAGGCCACGAAACAAACCCTATTTACCAAAATCCCTTGGAAAGAAATGAAAGTAGTTAGGATTTAAGATTCATTCTCACATAACCCACCAGGAAATCTATTTACTCCAAACACTGTTTTTTAAATGCAGAAATAGCCTGTTATTTGCTACCGTTTCTCTCCCATTATGGATTTTTAACAAATAAAATAGATTTTTGATGAAGACACACTTGTAAATAACATTCTCTCTTAAAGCTTCCAACAACCATGGTTTCAAAACTTGGGAAAGCCCATCACAGTTCTTTATGCTAACTTTCTAAGCTGTGGTCTAAGGCACTTTAAGGCAAGAAGGTCAAGAGTGAGAGTTATGGTTAAATACTCTGGTGTGCAGATCTGTGAAGCTGATAACAACATGCAAAGATTCACACAGTACAATTCTGTCTACCTGGAATCTTCTTTATCTATTTCTTTACATAATAAGCTGCGTAAAAAAACACTTGTTTCATTAATCTCCCTCTCATGAGATCATTTGCAATATCACCATTAAAATTTTTTTAATCGGAGTTCTTACCACTCCTTGATATTTTATTATTTATGTTATTTATTTACTCCTTCCTTATATTACTTCCAAAATACTCCAGAGTCCTTGGCACATGTTTAAAAGTGAAAGTGATGGTTGCTCAGTTGTGTCCACTCTTTGCAACCGCATGAACCGTAGCCCGCCGGGCTCTTCTGTCCATGGAATTTTCCAGGCAAGAAAACTGGAGTGGGAGCCACTCCCTTCTCCAGGGGATGTTCCTGACTCAGGGATCGAACCTGGGTCTCCTGCATTGTAGGCGGATTCTTTACTGTCTGAACCACCACAGAAGCCCCGGTACATATTGGGCTCTCATTAAATGTCTGTGGCATAAACGAGTGAAGGAAAGGAGGGACGAAGGAAGAAGCACGGTGCCACAGAGTCTGTGTACAATATTGGAATGTGGCTCATTCAGAGGGAGGCATGTTCTTTTTAATGGGAGACAGAAACCAAAGCAGACTAGACCTTGGGCTCTCTTTGGGTAATAGAACCTTTCTGAATCCCACTGTGTGCATTTATCAAATGGGAATAATAGTGTTCACCCCGTTTCACTCATTATACTAGTGAGGAAAACAGAAAATAATTCATCAATGTAAAGGGAAAAAAACTACCATCCCAGAGGCTCTGCATTTTAAGTACCCAGGGACAATGTTTCCTTTCAATTCTCTCTATATGAATATATAGTCAGACCATGATTGGAAGTAGAGGGAACAGCAGAGTTGTTCTGAGTGTCACAGGTTCTGGTGGGAACACTTGGACTCTACTGGGGGATTATCAAGGTCAAAGTGACACTGGAAAATGTTCCACTTGGCCCTGGGCTGTGGCTCAGTTCTCAGCAGAGGCCTGCCTTTGTTCTGCTTGCATCTTATGTGCCCCCTAGGACTGGGGACGGAGTGGGATGGAGTTGGAAGATGATAACAAGCTTGCCAACAAAGGTCGTCTAGTCAGAGTTAGGGTTTTTCCACTAGTCACGTACGGATGGTGACAGATGCTGGGAAAGATTGAGGGCAGGAGGAGAACAGGGTGACAGAGGATGAGACGGTTGGATGGTATCTCTGACTCAATGGACATGAGTTTGAGCAAACTCTGGGAGATGGTGAAGGACAGGGGAATCTGCTGTGTTGCAGTCCATGGGTTGCAAAGAGTTGGACATGATTGAGCGACTGAATGAACTGAAGTAACAATGAGGGCTTCCCAGGTCGCACTAGTGGAAAGGACCCACCTGCCAATGCAGGAGATGCAAGAGAGGCGGGCTCGATCCCTGGGTCAGGAAGATCCCCTAGAGAAAGAAACGGCAACCCACTTCAGTATTCTTGCTTGGAGAATCCCATGGATAGAGGAGCCTGGCGGGCCACAGCCCATGGGCTCACAGAGTCGGACACGACTGAGTGACTTAGCACCAGCACAGCACCAATGACGATGAAGATGATGACGATGATGAGATGATGATGATATTAGCTGACATTAACAACGATATACTTTGTACTAGTCACTGCTCTGATGGACTAATTCACTTAAGTCATCCAATAACCCAGCGGCTTCCCTGGTGGTTCAATGGTAAATAATACGCCTGCCAATGTAGGAGACACAAGGATTGATCCCTGAGGCAGGAAGATCCCCTGGAGTAGGAAGCCACCCCCCATGGACAGAGGAGGCTGGCAGGCTACAGTCCGTGTGGGGTCGCTAAAGAGTAGGGTGTGACTTAGCGACTAAACAAGCAAAAATAACAAATAATCCTGTGAGGTAGATGTTGTCCTCATCATTTTTAAGGTCACTGAGACACAGAGAAAAAACTACAATCTTTCTACAGCCACATAGCTAAAAGGTACCAGGACTTGAACTCAGGTGCTCTAAATCAGGCTTAACAACTGCTCAGTTCTGTCTCATGAAGAAGTGGGGACCAGAGTGGCAGCCTGATTCCCACCAGCTCCCTCTGCAGTTATGTGCCCCATCTTCTCTCTTCGGGAGACAGATTGCACCCCTGCTTCAGTGTGGTAGGGTCACTCAGGACGTATCCAGTACTTCACTGACTTACTATAGGACTGTATCAGGCGTGGGCATAGGATCTATGCCAGGCCAATAGGATGCTTGCCTGAGAACTCCAAACTGAGGCTGGAGAAAAGAAGCCTTCTTTCCTCTCCACACAGAGACCGAGGAGGAGACTCTGGGATAGTCGGTGGTCACTTCCTCACATTCCCTAAGAGGAGAAGCCAGCGGATGAAGCAGAGGGTGAAGGGAGGGAGTCTTAGCTGCACCTGAGGCCTGGTTCAGCCAACCCCAACCAGCCCCACTCTTGCCCAAGTGAGAGCTTCTTCCTTTTCTCCAGTTGAGATACATCATTTGCTACAGAAATATACCTCCACTCAAAGTATCTAAGGGGCTTCCCTGGTGGCTCAGATAGTAAAGAATCTGCCTGCAGTGTGGGAGACCTGGCTTCCCCTGGAGGAGGAAATGGCAGCCCACACTAGTATTCTTGTCTGGGAAGTCCCATGGATAGAGGATCCTGGAGGGCTACAGTCCATGGGGTCACAGAGGGCTTCACTATCAGGGCTTCCCTGGTGGCTCAGATGGTAAAGAATCTGTGTGCAATGAAGGAGACCTGTGTTCAATCTCTGAGCCAGGAAGATCCTGGAGAATGGAATGGCAGCCCACTCCAGTATTCTTGTCTGGGAAGTCCTGTAGACACAGGAGCTTGTGGGTTACAGTCCATGGGGTTGCAAAGAGTCAGATGTTTATTTTTAGAGAAAGACATGTCACATCCCTCCACAAGTCACTAAAGAACCCGAGTGGCCAGCCCTGATGTCAATGGAACATGCATCGAGTTAGATTCAATGATTAAGAGATCACTGACTCTGAAGACCTGCATAAAGGCCCATGTCAAATGTCTTGTTTTGGAAGTCAGAGCTTCAGCCTTGGCCTGGAGGCCTGCCATCTGCTGGAGATCCGTTGGCCTTAGTTCCAATTGCTGCCTCCTCCTGGGTCGAGAAGGACGGGCCGCTGTGCACACAGCTCTGCCTCAGAGCCAAGCAGGCAGAGGGTGGCCCAGAACTACACTCGGTGTATTTTCTTCATTGCCCACATATTCCACAGGGTGGACCAGCAGGCTCTACCAGGGTGATCAATATGCTTACGTGTCCCTGGATCAGAATGGCTGGCCTGGATAAAACAGCTCATTTATTTTATTGATCTTGTGTATCTACCTAAAATGGGAGTAATAGGGCCTTCTGGGCTCTTCCGTCTCCCCTCTGTCTGGGCTGCCACTGTCTCAGACCCTGAGCTGATGTTCTGTGGACTCCACAACCTCGAGGGAGAGCGAGAGTTTTAATTGCAGTGGCTTTCTCCTTCCTTGGAAGCTGGTGTTATCTTTAGCTGTCCATCTGTCTCCAAAGCCTGCCTGCCTCTGCCTCAACTGAATCTAATAGAAAGAAACATATTTGCTCACTGATAAAGGCTCCAAATGAGATTGGATGGGGGCCCAGAAAGCAGTAGCATCAGGAGGAAAGTTGCCTGACAGGTGTGAGACGGGCCAGTCTGTCCTGGGGAAGAACAGCAGCAACGGCTCCAAGTGGACCCTGAGCCTTCAGCCCTGGGAGACTACGGGCTGAGGAAAGTCAAGGTTGCCTACCACGGGCACCGGTCCATCTATTCTGCTTCCAGGCTCTCTGACTTCAAGCCTCATATTTCATCTCACTTAAACCTCGCTTACTCCCCTAAAAATGGGGATACTAACTGTCCTCCAGGCATTTTGCAGAGATTCAAGGGTACCACTTGTGGTGAGCAGTTCAGAAACAGGAGTGCTGTTTAACAAAATGACAAAGTCATCAAATCCATGGAAATATCTGAATTCTTGCTGAATCAAAACAGAGCTGGATGTGGTAGGACCCGGAGCTCAAATGCCCCTTGAAAATAGCTACCAGAGACTTCCCTGGCAGTCCAGTGGTTGAGACTCTGAGCTTCCAGTGCAGGGGTGGCAGGTTCAATCCCTGGTTGGGGAACTAAATTCCCACATGTCGCGAGGCATGGCCAAAAAAGAGAAAAAGAAAACATCTACTAACTGTCCTGGGAATCCTAGCCTCAGAAAGGGTCTGCAATTAATGGAAGGTACAGATTCAGTTAAGAGAGCCAGCCTGAGAAGCACCAAGCTCCATGAGCTCGTGTGGCCCTTCTGGACAGCAGTTCGTGTTGGAAGCTGTAAAATGTTTATGCAAAGGAGTTTAGCTCCTCCAATCTCAAGATGTGGCTGAAAATATGAAAGCCTTTCCAAGGGATCATTCACCTTGGGGAAAATACATCACCTCAGCAAGGGAGCTCATGCTCAGAAGTGGAAATGTCAGCTGAAAATATTCTCAACATGGTTTTGCTCAGCACTCACCTGCATTCATGCAGGAGTTTGATGTTCATTTGAGAAGCTCCCTAGAAAATGCCAGTTGCTAAGCATGTTTTTCTATGCAGCTCAGCCCTGAGGATGTGGGTGATTTCTTCTCTAGTACTTACTTTTAATTTAACTGAACTCTCTCCCCTCAATGTCTTATACACTGCTCCTGTTCCCATCAGACGACTGTGTGGCTCCTGACTGATCGGAAGGCAATACTGCCATAAGATAACCTGGGGGCAAAGGGTGGTCTCCCAGTGGTGGTTTTCCTGAAGACCACGCCCACAGTTTGGATAGATGCGAGGGTGCAGAGGAAGAGATTACCCAGCACAGATCTGCGCACGGGCACACACATTCTTGCAATTTACTTCTAATCTTTCGCATGAAGAATACACCCCTCTCTGCTTCTATGCCCCAAGCATCCAGAACAGGGCTAGATTTTTTTCCCACCATGCTCTATGCGGCATGTGGGGTGCTGGCTCCCCAACCAGGGATCGAACCCGTGCCCCCTGCACTGGAAGTTCAGAGTCCCAACCACTGGACCTCCAGGGAAGTCCCCAGGTTGGAGTTTGAGCAGATACTTATTAGATCCTTGCTGACCAGTGGAGGAAAAGGCAAGGCTGCCTTTGAAGACAAACAGGTGAGTAACTCCCTCTCAATTAGTAAATAGAGGCGTATCCATTTTATCTTATGCAAGTCTGGGGACTTGAGAATGTAGACATCAGTCTCACGTGTTTGCATTTATTTGCATGCGTGTCCTGACCAGCTGACCTGGTGGGAGTGAATCTAGAGAAATATCACAGACTCTCCACTGACTGTATCCCTTCCAGAAGCCCAGTGTCCTTCCCCTAAGGCCCATGTGTTAAAATCAACAGCAGCATGACCTGGCCATGCTCCTGGTACCCGGTATCTGAGAGAATCTCGGATTTCAGTGGCTCCTAGCAGGGGAAGAAGTGATGCTGAAAAAAAAAACTCAGGACGCACCTCTTCCTGGAGACTAGAAATGTGTCACCATCTTTACAGTGGCCAGAGTTACATGCTCGCCTGTGGAGCACCTTCCAGCTCTCTCCAAGCATAACGACACACAGGTTACTTTCGGCTTACATTTTTTTTTTTTTTTTTGGAAGCCATCCATTGTTAGTCCTACTCAAGGTGATAGGGAGAAACATGGGAGAAAGGAGGCAAGACACGTAGGATGGGCAGGAACCGATAAGTGGAAAGAGCTAGACAGGCTGAGGAACCAGAAAGGGGGTGTTAAAGAAAAGCTGGCAAGAGAAAAAGGAAGGAAGAGAAATCAGAAAGGCAAAGCTCTCGGTAATCCAGGAAACACCTGCACTTTGTTCAAATCCACATGGGAAATACGAGCCTTTGCTGGGGAAGCTGGTAGATGATCCTTCCTTTAGACACACATGGCACTCCATTGTGCCACCTGTGACAGCAAAGTAAACAAGGAAAGCACAGAACGTGTGCCTCCGTCTCCATCAGACTGTGGGTGCACTGAAGAGGTCAGGCATAGCTGGGACCCAGCACAGCGCCCGGCAAACAGCTGCTGTACATAGCGGCCCATGCGCGTTGACGTGTTGAGTAAATGGGTGAATAAACTGGACACGAAAGAGGAAGATGTAGGGAAGAAATGGGAGGATGCTCAGGATTCAGTTTCAGAACAATCCTTCACGTGCAAGCTCACAGCCAAACCTTCACACCAAGACTTCTTGATGCTGGACCTCCAGACAGTCCTTCCCTTCCCATAAGCACCTACAGAACTCAACTTGTGTCCTGTCCTTGGACACTTTCCTTGAATAGCCTCATGTCTCTAACTGGTATATGCTCTTCTCCCACCAACAAGACTGCATGCAATGGGAAGACAGGCACTAACTGCCAAAATGCTTGCTCTTTTTCACATAACGCCTCATCTTTGACTCATGGAGGGGTGGACATGCCAAGGCTTGTGTCAACTGGTAGATTCTTAACCTGCAGACTCAGGTTCCTAAACAGTGCCCACTGTTAAGAACAGAGGCTCCCAGTCAACCCTGGCAACCTGCAAAGCTTCTCATAAACCCACATCGCTATGATCCACCATCAAGACTCTGGACTCTTTAGATCAAGGAAGGGGTCCTGGGTCTGCTCTCTCAAAAGTTCTTCTGATGGGGACTGGTGCTACCTTGCACTCCTTGGTATACCAGAACTCCCTGCCACTTGCACGTGTTTAACTGCTTCTCTTCCTCCCTAGGATCCCTGGATGCTCCCTTCTAGTTCCTAAGCTCCGACTCCACTCTCCTGGCTCCCCACCCTGCTAATCCTCCTGTGATGCCATCTGGGGGCGGCCCCTCCCAGGGGACCTTGCACACAGCCCTCCCGCCCCAGCACACTGAGAGCCCTGGGGAAGATGTGAGGGGCGATGCAATGATTCAGATCCAGCTTTGCATTTCCCTCAGCCCTGAGCGGGGCCTCTGCACACAGCTGCAGCTTAGCAGAGCTCCTCTGACAAAACCAAAACCTATAATGCAAAAATCTCCAACTGTAGGAATTTAATAAGGCTGTAGACATGAGCTGTAATTAAAAGTGGGAAGCAGGGACCAAGTTCCAGTTAGGAAACAAAGCTTCTTTAAAATCTTGTAGAATCTATGGCTCTGGGGATGCCAAGGGCAGGAGAGATTCAAGACACAAAAAATAAACTGACCAAAAAAGAAAGAAATCAAAAAATTAGAGGGAAGGCATCAGTTAGAGAAAAAGCAAGTATCCTGTAATGGCTTATTCTGAGTGTTTGATGCCTGAAGGAGGTGGCGCCAATATTTTCAAACACAATTTAGTTTCAGAATGTAAAAAAGTTCTCTCCTGGAGGAATAAAATGCCAAACTTCATTAAAAATATAAAAATGGTTAATTAAGCATCACTCAGTCTAAGAAGGTGCCTGAAAAATTGTGCTTCCTGGTTACTGGCTGAGTAGATGAATGAATGAGATGGACAAGAAGAAAGAAGATAGACAGGAAATAGGATGCTTCACAGAATCTTTAATAGAGAGAACAGTCCTTCAAGTGCAAGTTCAGTGTCCACCTCTCTAACCAAGACTTCTTGATTTCTGGATCTCCAGACTGCCCATTGTAAAATGTAACAGTCATGTCCTCATAAAGCCTTGTACACACTTACTCATGGCAGCCTTATTCATAATGGACAAAATATGGAAACCACCCAAACATCCACCAAATGATGAGTGGATACACAAAATGCATTACCTCCATACAATAGCATACATTTCAGCCACAAAGAGGAATGAAGTTCTGATATGCACGACAGCATGGATGAATCTTTATGAAACATTATCTTCAGTGCAAGAAACCATATACGCCAGTGAATGTTATATAATTCCATTTATATGACATGACCAGAATAGGCAAATACAGACTAAAAAATAATAACGATAATTAGAGGTCACTGCAAGCTGGGCCAGGGATGGATGAGAAATGGCTGCTAATGGATAGAGGGTGTCTCTTTTGGGTGATGAAAATGCTGTAAAATTGGATTAACATGATTGCTGCACAATTCCGTGAATATACTAAAAACCACTGAATTGTACTCTTTAAAGGGTAGATTTTATGGTATGTAAATGATGCCTCAGTGAAGCTGTAAAACAAATGTCATGGTCCATGCAAAGTAGCATGTTTAAGTCAAACACACTGGTGATGTTTTAAACAGGATGGTGGAGATAACTGCACAGTCATTTGTTGGGTTTCTGGCTGTTTTAGGAAAATCACGGATGTGAAATAGAATGTTGATGGTATTAATTTTTAGAGGAGAAGAGAGAACATATTAAAAGCCTTTATATTAGAAAACAGTCAGGAAAACCTAGGGACCTAGAACTTGTACTGGAAAGGGAACTCCATGGATGGTGCCAGCCCATCCATCTGAATGGTGATAGAGGCCAGGAAGATGCTGGACTCAGCCAGCGAGAATACGATGCTGAGCGGTGGGAGCCAAGCCAGGCAGGTGGGTCAGAAGAGCGATGAGAAACCTTGGGGCTATTCCCAGTTGGAAGTCCAGAGAAGTGTCAGCTCCAAGCCCCAGGCTGGAGCCCCGGAAGACAGCTGTCTCCGAGGACAGCTGGCAGGAGGGAGAAACCAACAGAAGCTGGGTGGGGGCCAGGGGACTGGCTTCCTCACCGCACTTCTGTGGTCAGCTGCCTCACACCTGCACACCCTGAAGCTCCACTGAGTCCTCTGAAACCCACAGTTCCTCACAGTAGCTGATAAGCCTTTCTGACTGCAGCTCTCATAACACAAATTACTTCCCAGCCCACGTACTTCCCAGTCTCATTGGAGAAAGTTCAGTTCAGTGGCTCAGTCATGTCCAACTCTTTCCGACCCATGGACTGCAGCACGCCAGGCCTCCCTGTCCATCACCAACTCCCGGAGTTCACTCATGCTCATGTCCATGGAGTCGGTGATGCCATCCAGCCATCTCATCCTCTGTCGTCCCCTTCTCCTCCCGCCTTCAATCTTTCCCAGCGGGTTCACTGAAATCAGATAGCCTCACTGTCCTAGCACATCTGGCGATCTCATGAATACATCTGAGGATTTATACTGGAACTACAGGGCAGACAAGTCTTGTGAATTAGTTTTGGGAAAACTAAAAATTTAAAGCATTTTGGGAACCGATCTGGATCTCTAAAACATGTTGTGGGTTATTTGGTTCAGCC
Organism: Bos grunniens; assembly: GCF_055505025.1. Lineage (NCBI taxonomy): Eukaryota > Metazoa > Chordata > Mammalia > Artiodactyla > Bovidae > Bos > Bos grunniens. Next base: position 4,008,490 of record NC_141168.1, read on the forward strand.
AAAGAGAGAAAGGGTGATTTCAAATGGAAATTAAACAAAGATAAAAGCAAAAATAACTGCAACAAAAATCCAACCGGCTCAAAACATTGGCAGCACAGGAAGCCAAGCTGTCGAGCCTGACTCCCCTGGTGGGAGGGGAGCAGAAGCTCTGTGGCCTCTTCAGGCACTCAGTGGGAGGCAGGCTTGGCAGACCAGAGATGGGTCCTTGGCGAACTGCAGCAGCCCGCTAAATTTAGCCTACATACTCGAGTTCAGTTGCCTGCAACAACTCACTTAGTTACACTTATGTATGTGCTTAGATGCTCAGTCTTATCCAGCTCTTTGTGAGCCATTGGACTGTAGCCCTCCAGGCTCCTCTGTTCATGGGGCTTTTCAAGCAAGAATATAAAGTGGTTGCCATTTCCTTCTCCAGGGAATCTTTCCGACACAGGGATCAAACCAGCATTTCCTGTGTTCCTAAACTGCAGGCTAATTCTTTACCCGTGGAGCCACTGGGCAAGCCCCTTTAGTTACTCTTAAATGTGTGTAAAAGTAAGTCTATGGACTTGAAGCTCATTCATTCCATAAAGACCAAAGAGAGGGACCTTATCTTTGGTTGAACTTGTCACCCACCCACAGGACACTCAAGAGTCTCCAGGCAGACTGAGGACCCTATTTCGTGAATCTCCCGTCTTGACCAAACCCTTGGTGTACACCAGTGAGGCCCAGCCAACCCAGGACTCTCACCTTTTTCTCACTTGACAACGTTGGCTCTGAGTTTTGAGGTTAATCCCCGTATATTTTCAGACGAGATACAGAAGAAAAACAAATCTGTATTTATAATTAAATGAAACCTTCTTGAGAGTATATTTTAGATCAGAGCACATTTGCTAACACCCAGGATAAATATGCAGAGATAAAATCAACTACTTTTAGTTTTCAGATTGTTTTGTCAGCTGAGATTTGAATGCATTTGTTCAGTTCCCTCTTCTCAGGGACCAATTATAGTCTCTGATAACTCTGTTCTTCAGCTTTTCAGAGGTGACCCAGAGAGTGGACAACTTTCCCATCACCCAAGTTCTCCGGGAAAGTCTGTGTCAACTTTGGCTGTGGCTCTGGACTAGAAAATCCAGGAAAATGCGCCACTCTTAGGAAAAAGGAAGTCTGAAGCCTAAAGATTTGGCCTCTATTTCTACCTCTCCCTGTAGCAAAAGGTGTGACTGGGAGCTTCTGGGTCCCCAGCTCCTCAGTGTCACATGGAGAGGGGGTGCTCTTTCCAAACCCAATGATGTGGGCCATGTGTGCATTTGTGTGTGTGTGTGTGGATGAGGTGTGCTCTACAAGCATGCTGGATTCCTTTCAGCAGCAACGATTTTTAACCTAAACATTAACAACCAACACTAAAGCAACAGAATAAACTCGAGAAGGATGTGGCTTTATCCGCTGCTTTTGCTTATCTCCTTTGAACTTTTAGGGTGTGCCTATTATAATAAAAAAATAGTCCTTCCAGGGGAAAAATAAACATTATGGAGATTCTAGTTAGCAGTAGGGCTGGTATCATCCGTGTCCTCTAGGGCTCACAGTCGCAGGCCACAGTCGCCAGAGGCCCGCTGATGGGAGACTCTCAGCGCCATCAGATTCCCACTCAGGGAAGAAGCCTCTGCATTTGCTGGGCAGCGGTTTTAAATAAATTTATATTAAAAAATAAATAAATAAAACTAAGAAGAGCAATCAAATGCGCCTTGTTTTCTGGTGAATAAGAATGTGCTTTTTGTGAAATTTAAAAATAAATGATACATATGAACTTACAAACAGAAAGAGCCTTGCAGACAGAGAAAGAACTTATGGTTGCCAGGGGAGAAAGGATAGTTAGGGAGTTTGGGATGGATATATGTACACGCTGCTATATTTAAAATGGATAGACGACAAGAACCGCTGTGCAGCACAGGGCACTCTGCTGAATGCTATGTGGCAGCCTTGATGAAAGGCGGGTTTGGGGGAGACTGGACGCATGGATGTGTACGGCTGATTCCCTTTGCTGTCCCCCAGAAACTGTCGCAATGGTGTTAATCAGTTGTACCCCAATAAAAATAAATTTAAAAAAAGAACATGCTTTTTAGAGTTCATAGGAAACCACCTCGTGGGCAGTTACATCATTTTATCTGTTTTTAGAAAGAGAGGTAAAGGAAATGGGGCCCGGGAGCTGGCTGGCTGACTCAAGGCTTCCTGAGCCCCAGGCTGGCTCTGAGCAAACACCACCATCAGGACCACGGCTGTCCCCAGGGAAGCCCTGCTGTTAAGTACACCAGCGAGAGGACCTCCCTCTGCTGGGACGTGAGCGCCTCCCTTTCTTCTCTCAGGCTCCCGTTTCCCAAGAACCTGCCCTCTGTGATTTATCCTTGGACCGTAACTGATAGAACTGGGGAAGGTGTGGGAGCAGAGACTGTAAACCCCAGCTTGGTCTCCTCTTCCAGGTACTCAGAGAGCACAGCACAGCCAGACAGCCTGGGAAGGGGAGGTGGAGGGCCCTGGATTGCAGAGTCAAGTACATAAGCAAAGGCATCTTCTAGAAAAACCAAGATCGCATACTACGTAAAGAGCAAAGAACGCCAAGGCCTGGACAGAAAGGAAAACTCCAGTTACAGGGTCACCCAAAGAAGCTCTGATCTCAAAAAGGCCAAGAAAAGAAACAGGAGGAACAGCTGATCCATTGAAAGACATGATACAAACGGAAGAAACTGTCATCAAGGTGAAAAGACGGCCTTCAGAGTGGGAGAAAATAAGAGCAAGCGAAGCAACCGACAAACAACTAAGCTCAAAATATACAAGCAGCTCCTGCAGCTCAACTCCAGAAAAATAAATGACCCAATCAAAAAAACAAATGGGACCTAATTAACCTGAAAAGCTTCTGCACATCAAAGGAAACTATCATCAAGGTGAAAAGACGGCCTTCAGAATGGGAGAAAATAATAGCAAATGAAGCAACTGACAAACAACTAATCTCAAAAATATACAAGCAGCTCCTGCAGCTCAATTCCAGAAAAATAAATGACCCAATCAAAAAATGGGCCAAAGAACTAAATAGACATTTCTCCAAAGAAGACATACAGAGGGCTAACAAACACATGAAAAGATGCTCAACATCACTCATTATCAGAGAAATGCAAATCAAAACCACTATGAGGCACCATTTCACACCAGTCAGAATGGCTGCGATCCAAAAGTCTACAAGCAATAAATGTTGGAGAGGGTGTGGAGAAAAGGGAACCCTCTTACACTGTTGGTGGGAATGCAAACTAGTACAGCCACTATGGAGAACAGTGTGGAGATTCCTTAAAAAACTGGAAATAGAACTGCCTTATGATCCAGCAATCCCACTGCTGGGCATACACACTGAGGAAACCAGAAGGGAAAGAGACACGTGTACCCCAATGTTCATCGCAGCACTGTTTATAATAGCCAGGACATGGAAGCAACCTAGATGCCCATCAGCAGATGAATGGATAAGAAAGCAGTGGTACATATACACAATGGAGTATTACTCAGCCATTAAAAAGAATACATTTGAATCAGTTCTAATGAGGTGGATGAAACTGGAGCCTATTATACAGAGTGAAGTAAATCAGAAAGAAAAACACCAATACAGTATATTAATGCATTTATATGGAATTTAGAAAGATGGTAATGATGACCCTATATATGAGACAGCAAAAGAGACACAGATGTAAAGAACAGACTTTTGGACTCTGTGGGAGAAGATGAGAGTGGGATGATTTGAAATAATAGCATTGAAACATGTATATCATCATATGTGAAACAGATCTCCAGTCCAGGTTCGATGCATGAGACAGGGTGCTCAGGGCTGGTGCACTGGGATGACCCTGAGGGATAGGGTGGGGAGGGAGGTGGGAGGGGGTTCAGGATGGGGGACACATGTACACCCATGGCTGAGTCATGTCAATGTAATGCAAAATCACAATATTGTAAAGAAAGTAGCCTCCAATTAAAATTACTTAATTAATTAAAAAAAAAACCCGAAAGATATGGTGCAGCGCTGGGCTCTGGCATTTATAGGTGGCTCTTGACTGTCCCCCGGCAGATTGGTCATTGATTTTAAAGCAATAAATATTTAGTTTTGAGAATTGTAGGTACTTAACTATTTATGATTATTTTCAAAAGAACAGGACTTCTTGAGGTCAGATGACTCACATGTTCTCACCTATCCCCTGTCCCTGCTGGCTGGAACTAAGTAGAGTATTAGCATGTCCTCTACTGAATTGTATTAGGACAGTAATTTCATTGCCAAGGTGCTAAAGAGAGGCAGGTTAGGATTAATTAACTATCTGCCTTGAAGCTATTTTCCAGTCATCTCTCTCTACCTTCTGGACATCAGTCTAACTCATCCACATTAGAGATGCCAGTGCCGCGATTAGCACTGAAATTCAGTGTACACTGTATTTGGAGAAAGAGTTCCATACATGTTCCCGAATTCTCCATCACCATCCCTCAGGGAGAGCAAGCCCAGAGATGGATGGCTTGTCTAGAAGACAGGTCCCGTCTTGGCTCTTTGTCCTCCCAATAACCCAAGGCATCTGCTAAGGTGATGTTTCCAGGACAGCATATACAGCAGAGATCAGAGGAGCGCCTTACTTCTTTAAAGACAGGTTGTCAGAGAAAAATCAATGACTTTTCACTCTGAAGTTAGAAAGCCTAAAATAGGGAAAAGCCTATAGAAATAGGTTGCCTGTTTTAGCATAACAGAATAAGGCACTAAAGAACACTAAAATGGCCTAAAAGAAGTTAAAGTATGTCACTGAGGACGTTGCATCATTTATCACTAATCAAAATATAGGTGGTCATTCGGCTTCTGACACAGGATGGATTAAAGCACAGTCCAGTGTTCTTGCCTGGAGAATCCCAGGGACGGGGAAGCCTGGTGGGCTGCCGTCTATGGGGTCGCACAGAGTTGGACACAACTGAAGTGACTTAGCAGCAGCAGCAGCAATGTAGAGTGAGATGATCTAGGCCGAAGACCTATTTTGTTATGTAGATCTCTGGATTGGGGAACCTCTTAACCTCGCCACATGCAATTACAGTTCAGCTGCTCAGTCGTGTCCGACTCTTTGCGACCCCATGGACTGCAGCACTCCAGGCCTCCCTGTCCAGCACCCACTCCCGGAGTCTGCTCAAACTCAAGTCCATCGAGTCTGTGATGCCATCCAACCATCTCATCCTCTGTCATCCCCTTCTCCTCCTGCTTTCGATCTTGCCCAGCATCAGGGTCTCTCCTAATGAGTCAGCTCTTTGCATCAGGTGGTCAAAGTATTGGAGTTTCAGCTTCAGCATCAATGCTTCCAATGAATATTCAAGACTGATTTCCTTTAGGGTTGATTAAAGGAATTTACCATCTGATGAACCAAGTAACAGTGTGGCTGTGAACATGATATAAGAAGTCTGTGCAGAGTGTCCAGTATTCGTAGTATTTTGCCCATTTTTTTTTGCCCAGGTAAAGCTGTTTCAGTGGCAGTGCTGTGCATAATCTCACCCTGACTTCTGTGTGGCCAAGTTCATGTTTGTTAGTGGACTGAATAAGGTAAGGAGGAAAGGGTTTGTTTTTGTTGGGGGAAAGGGTAGGTCTTAGTATCTCATAAATATTGCCTTTTGATTTAAGTCATCTTATTCATTTGATCTGAAAAAGCAGAAAGAATCAAAGACTGCCACAGAAATATTCTGGATTTTGTTTCTGACACAGGAAAAAGGCAAAGATACACCCAGGTCGATGGTGAGGATGATGCCCCAGCTAGAAGCCACACACCTGGCTCACAGAGCAAGAGTCGGCTTGGGATTATAGACAGAAGGCTCCAGGGACCTTGTTTTCAGGAGGAAAATCGATCTATTTAAATACTGAGAACGCAGGGGGGAAAGTTACATAAAAAAGACATGTAGGACACCACTGAGTGACTCAACAACAACAACAAAAGTAATATTACACCTCTTGTTCGGCAACAATACAGTCATCACATGATGGTTTTACGAAAAGGGTGAAATGACTAAACGGGAATATGCTGAAAGGTGAAATCTGGTGAAAAGAATACAGAAGAGTTGATCTTCACCTGTTTTAATAGGAAAGGAACAGATAACGCCTAAATGAATAAATACAAATACTTAAGTGCATTGTTGAAAAATATTAAAGTAGAGGCTGGAAAAACAGCAAAAAGAAAATGTTAGCCATTAGGGATCCAGACTTGGAATGAGGACGAGGAGCAGAGAACTGTGTTTTTAGTCAATATGAGCCTCAATGCGTTCACTACACAGCTTTACAAACTCTGTGTGCAAATTACTTTGAAAAAGATAAAAAAAGAAAAGTGGTTTTAAAAGCAGAACAAACACAGAGCAGAAAGCAATTAGAGAATCAATTCCCATTCACACACAGCTTCTCCTCTCAGATGTTTTCAGTCTCTCTTAGGCTTTGTAGAAAGAGGAACTAGAAATTCTGCATAGGGTACTGGCTCTAAAGTCAACCAAACTTTCTCTCACAAGCTGAGTAGAGAGAATGCATGTCAGCTTAAATCACTGAGTTAGCATTTTCTGAATCCTTCTAATCTTTAGGCTCAGAAAATTCCAATGAGGGTATTTCATATACATAAAAAAATATCTGTGCCCTGAAGTTTTGCAACTCTGTGTGTATTAAGTAAAAATGTTCAGAATAATCAAAATATGAATACCTAAAAGAGGTCTTCTTCTACCCAAGAAACAGAGAGAACCACACATATCAAGGCTTAATTATCCCAATGAAGGTATAATCTTAAATGTCTCTAGATATTACAAAGATAACTTGTTCTTTGTCAAGAGTAAAACAACAGAGAGCTATAGAAAGATCAGTACCAATGCACAGCCCCTCCTCTCCACCGTGCTTTTAGAAAGAGTGTTCCCTTTAAGAACAAATTTAGGAGGTCACTTTGGCATCTTCTGGCGAAGTTTGATACAGATAGACCTCTTTGATATTCAAGGATCATCTGTATCTTTAAGCCCTATTAAGTTCTAAGTTTCATGAAGAAACCAAACTATGCATGGTTTTGTCAACTTCCTAAAAGATCCTGATCAGGAAGGAGGTTTTATTAAACAAGAGAGAAACTGTATGTGAGTTTCCAGTGAAACATATGCGTATATTTATTTGTGAAATTTACTTTCAATAAAGATCACCCCGTAGCCTCTGCCTCAATTTCTGTTCTTACTCGGTACCACCAAAGAGGGCCAGCTTTATCCAACAAAGACCAACGGTCCTCTGACTTGTCTAAACCTCTAGTACAGATGATTTCTCAACACCACTGAGAACAGTACGTTGTTGCTGCTCAGTTGCTAGGTCATATCTGACTCTTTGCAACCCCATGACTGCATGTAGCACATCTGGCTTCCATGTCCTTCACTATCTCCCGGAGTTTGCTCAAACTCAAGTCCAAAGAGTTGGTGATGCCATCCAACCATCTCATCCTCTGTCACCTTCTTCTCCTCCTGCCCTCAATGTTTCCCAGCATCAGGGTCTTTTTCCATCAGGTGGCCAAAGTATCAGAGCTTCAGCTTCAGCATCAGTCCTTCCAATGAATATTCAGGGTTGATTTCCTTTAGGTTTAACTGGTTTGATCTCCTTGAACTCCCCTAGGACGCTTGGGAATACTGGCCCAGCAGTTTAAAAAGAAATAGCTTTTCCATTTCTCTATAATATTTTTCTGTTTCTTCCCCCATCTGTTTCCTTCCAAATGCTTGAAGCACCTTCCAGATGAAAATAAGCCTTTTTTATAATCCTGTTCTGTATGAGGCTAAAACGTTCCCCCCTGGTGCCTCCAAGAAGAGTAGCTGAAGATCTGCTGTCGTGTTTGTAAACCATCAGCCCTGCCCAATGCTACATCCCAAGGTCTCATTCATCACTCCACATACGTGCTCCTGGTGCTGGAGGACCACCTCCAGATGTTCCATCAGATGGAGCTTCAGAGGCATGAACCTCACTGCGATTCCCCATCCAGCAGGGAAGGCTTGTGAGGGCTGGTGTCACACCAAGCTGCCAGGTGGGCTTCTGCCGGGGGTCCTCTAGCAGCCCCCAAGAGCAGGGCTAGATGCTCTGCATGGGGCCAGGAGGGCGGCAGGTGGTGCCAGGATCTGCGGGGTTCTAGACAGAACTGACAACAGAATTCACGTTGCCTTACTATTAAAGATACAACAAATGATCTACTGAGACAGTCCTCCTGCCCTGGCTGGTTTTCAGGCAGCAGACAATGGCCGGGGGAGGGACTGGAAGCCAGTGGAACTCTGGGGAGGGCCATCAAGCCATTGGCCTGCTGTTGGACATCATTGTGTCTTTTCTGCTCGCTGGACTGCTGGAGGAGATGTTCCATGTCCTCTGTAGCTCGCTTTCCAAATTCACGTTGCAATGCTTCTGGCTTTCCAGCTTACCCCCCATCCTGTGGCTGCTCTCTGTTTCCTCACAGCAATTTGATGTCCACGTGAGCACGCACAGAGGCTGGGATAACCATGCAAGCCCAGGGCATCACAGACAGAACCATGACGGACTTCCCGATCTTGTCCCATCTGTGGTTCTGCTCCTCTGGAGTTCAGAGCAGGTCCGGGGGACCCAGAGTCAGCAGGGGACTCTGTGGGCAGAGCCTCAGAAAGTCCTGAGAGCCACCAGCACACACTCTGGATACAGAGGAGGAGGGGAGGTATGTTGGAAGCATTTTAAATGCATGTCATAAAAATAGCATGTCTCTGGCATTTGTGATTTCAAAATAAATTAAATATCACGGCTTCAAAAACATAAAGCTGTTACAGTGATAAGCGAGCATTTACCATCATCAGTGACTGATACACTGAAGCCTGACAGCATCTGCTACAGGAACCAGTGAGCGTGAGTCTAACCACTTTAATGCACTGAATTCTCATCACTTCTAAGGTTGCTAATACACTGCTGCACTTTCAAGATGTGTCTGGTAAGGAGAGAGCCTGGCCCCAAAACCTAGTGCTTAAGGCCAGGGCACTATTCCCTCACATCCCTCTCCCCATCCCCTCCTGAGGACAGTCTGCCTTCCCACCCCTGCAGCACTCGCCAGTCCAGGACACTGGCTAGGGGCGCTATGGTCAGCAGACATCAACAGCGAGAGAGAAGTGAGTCCCTCAGTCCCATCTAAGTGAGTAAGTCACTGCTGGTGGCGAGTCGGGGCAGCCCCAGCGGGCAGGGTGTCATGGGCTGAACGTGCATGTCCCTCCAAAACACACATAGTGAAGCCCTAATCCCCAAAGGGATCGGACCTGGAGACAGGCCTTTGGGGAATAACTAGGTTTAGATGAGGTCATGAGGGTGGGGCCCCCAGGTTGGGATTAGTGTTAAGGGGAGAAGGTGGCCATCCGCAAACTAGGAGGAGGGTCATCCCCAGACACCAGATCTTCTGGAATTCCCCAATGTTATGAGAAGCAAATTCCTGATGTTGAAGCCATTCAGACTGTGGTCCTCGGTCTTAGCAGTGCCGAAAGGACCAAGACACAGGAGAAGTCAGGCAGCGGACCTGCCGCTGTTCACCAGAGTTCATCTACTGCTGTGTAAAGGAGCTTTCTGCTCAGCCCTGTATGGAATGGCCAGAGGACTCGGGCTGTCAGGACACCTCTAGGACCTTTTCTGGCTCATAGGAAACTTGGGGAGCTAGTCTCAAGTATGGTCTATGGAGGAAGAGAGTCCAATGTGGGAGGAGGCGGGGGTGCATTTAGGAAAGAGGAGCCTGAGGTGCAGACACCACTGCACTTGTCCTTCCTTTTAAAGAAAATGATATGGGAGAATGGCATTGAAACACGTAAAATATCATATGTGAAACGAGTCGCCAGTCCAGGTTCGATGCACGATACAGGGTGCTCGGGGCTGGTGCGCTGGGATGACCCAGAGGGATGGGATGGAGAGGGAGGTGGGAGGGGGCTTCAGGATGGGGAACACATGTACACTCATGGCAGATTCAAGTCAATGTATGGCAAAACCAATACAATATTGTAAAGTAAAATAACTAATTAATTAAAAAATTAAGAGAATTTCATGTTTGTTGTGAAAAAATCAAATATAGAAATTAATGAAGTAAAAAACCCACATATGAATGGCTGACTCCCTTTGCTGCTCACCTGAAACTATCACAACATTGCTAATTGGCTAAATACCCCAATACAAAATGTTTCTGGTATTAAATAAAAACAAAAATTGTTTAAATGCATTTAGAAAAAAATCGAAGCTCTCACACCCAATGTACAGTTAAGTAGAAGAGCAACAGTTTGACAGATTTCTGTCCAAACTTTTGCGTTACTCTTATGCTGATGAGTGTTTAGAAAAGAAAAGTGTGAGGAAGAGGGAGGGAGGGAGAGAGACAGATGGATGAGAGATCCCTTTGGGTTACTCCCCAAGTCATGCATTTTCCGGCTATGTGAGACACTCGCCAGGCTTCCCAGGCGGCGCTAGGGGTAAAGAACCTGCCTGCCAATGCAGGAGATGTAAGACACGCAGTTTCATCCCTGGGTCGGGAAGATCCCCTGGAGGAGGGCATGGCAACCCACTCCAGTATTCTTGCCTGGGGAATCCCATGGACAGAGGGGCCTGGCGGGCTACAGTCCATAGGATCGCAGAGAGTCAGACACGACTGAAGCGAGTTAACAAACTGACAGTCACCAATTTAACCAATCTTTCTCCCATACAAGCCCATGTGGACCAGTCTACCCAGCATATTTATATGAATAATGGGGGCCAGATAGAGAGGGGGTATGAAATTCTTAGATATGGGTATTCAGTTATGACCTTGGATTTCCACAAACCATACTGAGTGCCTCCTGTGTGAAAGCCAGCCCCAGCAGGTGGTGTGGGTGTGAAGAGTGGACGAGTAAGGTGTGAGCTTCTTTGAGGGCTGGGAGCACTCTGCCAGGCTCACTAGTAGTGGGCAGAACTCATCTCCTGTGGTTTCAGGACTGAGGTCACCAGGACGGCTCTCGGGCCTTAGGGGCACCCACATTTCCTGACCATGCGGCCCCCATGGGCAGCTCATGACAAGGATATGTGCTTTCTTCAGGCCACGCAGATCATCGAACTCCTCTTCTGCAGCGAGTCAGAGGAAACTCTGCTTTTAAAGGCTCGTGTATTACATCAGCCTACCCGGATGATCTCCCTGTGTGAGGGTGACGGGGGACCTTAATTACATCAGCAAATCCCTTCACAGCAGCACATAAATTAGCGCTTCCCTGAACCACTGGGAGAGCAGTGGGTGCAACAGGGACCAGAAGCCAGAGCTGAACCACTGGGAGAGCAGTGGGTGCAACAGGGACCAGAAGCCAGAGCCGGGGGATGTCTTGGAATTCCACTTCCAACAATTGGACTGCATCACTGGACGGGACTCAACTTTGCCTTCCTTCTAAAATATCTCACTTTTGAATATCAAAAGAATCTGTACCCATATCTCACTGACTCTTCCCGCAAATGAAATCATCATGGATTTAGGAGGGGCAATGTCAAACCCATCGCTGTGTTTTAATTTAGGTATCCTGGTAAACAAGTGAATTCACAAAGCTTCCAAATATTTAAGGTTAGGAATCATAATGCAAAAGAATGGTGAATTTGGCAACATAAAAATCAAAACTTTTTTAATGTTGTAAAATATAAACACAATTAAAGACATATAATAAACTAAAGATAGGGGTGGGATGTAACTTCTATGTCTGTGAAAAAAAGATACACCACAGTAGATAAACAAATACACAAAAAAATACATAAATATCAGAGAAATAGGGAAAAAAATCACATCCAATTGCAGGAATAATGACATGAAGAGGCAAGGAAAAAAATTGGCCAATAAACATGAGGAAATTCAACCTTACTTACTAATCAATAAAATGCAAATGAATAGTCACCACCTGTCAGACTGGCAACAATTAAGAAGATAACACCTTGTGTTGAAGGGGGTCAGATTACAAATGCTCTTTCATATACAGCTGGAGAGAACATAAATCAAAGACACTTTTCCAAAAGAAAAATTTCCAGCACATATCAAATGTATTAAAAGCATAACTCTGACCTACCAGTTCCACTTCCAAACATCTTTTCCTAAAGAGACTAGTGCACACACGTGCAGAGACGTGTGCACCAGAAGGCCATGCACACTGCAGCTAACAGGAGGAAACTGCAGGGTGCTGAAACCTACCAAGGTCTGGCCCAAGACACGACGGCTAAGCAGCCTTTAAAAATGACAGATGTTTCCCTAGTGGCATGAAAAGATGCTCCTAATTAGCTCTATGCAGACAGAGAGGTGGCAGAACAAACTATTTTTGTAGAGTAAACGTATTTATATGCGTGAATAGCGGTAGTATAGACAGACGTAGATCTAAACAGAACACAGATGCCTAGAAAATCCTAGAAGGAGTATTTGCCAAACTGTTTACAGTGAGGTCTTTGAGTGATTAGATTATGGGTCACTTTCATATTTCTTTTCCAACTTGTATTTAACTTACTTGATATGAGAAACCCACAGCTAACATTATACTCAACAGTGAAAAGCTGAAATCATTCCCTCTAAGATCAAGAACAAGTCTTGTTCAGCGTATTTTTGGAAGTCCTAGCCACAGCAATCAGAGAAGAAAAAGGAATCCAAATTGGAAAAGAAGAAGTATAATTGTCAATGTCTGCAGATGACATGATGATATACATAGAAAACCCTTTCTTTGATGATATACAAAGACATCACCAGAAAACTACTAGAGCTCATCAATGAATTCAGTAAAGTCGCAGGATATAAAATTAATACACAGAAATCTCTTGCATATCTGTACAATAACAATGAAATATCAGAAACAAAAATTAAGGAAATAACCACACTTATCATCGCACCAAAAAGAACAAAATACCTAAGAATAAACACACCTAAGGAAGCAAAAGATCTGTACTCAGAAAACTGTAAGACTCTAATGAAAGAAATTAAAAATGACACAGTTGGAAAGACATACTGTGTTCATGGATTGGAAGAACCGATATTGTTAAAATGACCATACTACCCAAGGCAGTCTACATATTCAATGCAATCCTATCAAATCACCAATGGCATTTTTCACAGAACTAGGTCAAAATTTTTGATTTGCTTATTTTTCTTTCTTAAACATATATTGCTTATCCAAAAAAAAAAACAAAAAAAACGTTAAACTGCTTTGAAGCTTATTTGAGATCTAACGTTATCTTCCCCAGTTACATCAAAGACTGTGAAATCTGCTGTGCATACATGCTAAGTTGCTTCAGTCTCATGCAACTCTTTGCCACCCTGTGGAGCCCGCCAGGCTCCTCTGTCCATGGGATTTTCCAGGCAAGAATACCGGAGTGGGTTGCAATACCCTCCACCAGGGGATCTTCCGGACCCAGGGATCGAACCTGGGTCTTTTACATCTCCTGCATCGGCAGACAGGTTCTTTACCACTAGCGCCGCCTGGGAAATCTACTAAGAGCACTGCGATTTGTACTGATTCAACGTGTTACATCATCTCTAAGATGTACTACCAAGGAGGCTTGATTTAGAACTTTCAGCAGTTGTGATCAACAGGGGAAGATGCCCCCCTGGGACCCACAACACATTCTGAACCACGTGCCTGTTCATTTCCGGGTGTAGTTGGCTCTGCTTCTTCTGGCCCCTTTCCTGAGCACAGCACAGAGTTCTACACACACAAAGCAGCTGTGACCACCCTGCAACCATCACGGCCTACAGACGTCCCACCGCAGATGACCGTGAAATCCTAGGCTACTTTCCACAGCTTTCGTAAACTCTTGGGTGTCTGACTACTGCTATTTAGCAGAGGATACTAGAAAAGAATACATTTTGTAGGGTTATTTGACCTTGGAACAATCTGCTCTCTGAGCCTTATGTGCTGGCATATGGAAGGCTGTTTAGGTGTCAGTTTGGAACTGTGTTCACTGCCGGGAAATTAACATTTGCTGTGATGCTGTTTGCCTGCAAGCAGGTCAGTTTTGGCATAATTTATGTTTTTTTCTCCCCCACATAAATGTTTGCGTGATTTTTATTTTCACATTTTGCTCTTTGTTTTGTAAAAATGAGTAGAAAATGCAAAAATCATAGTGATGATTCCCATGATATGTGGCTCAGATCATATTAACTTAATTTCCATAGTTTTCTCAATTATACAAATAGAATTTCTCACAATGAAAGTTCAACCAAATTCTGTTAACTGTATAAAGAATAAAACTAAATAATGTGTAAACACTACAAATATATATTTTATCTTAAAGATGAGATGCAATGAGGGATATTTTCATACTTTGTAGCTTTCAAAACTACCCCCAATCTCGTAACATAGAGCGTTATTATTTATCATTTCCACATGCCATTTTTGTACAGATTTGGGGGAATGTTATAAATAATAAATGTGACTGTCTTTATATCTGTGTTCACTGTTTGCCTGCCCAGTGATTTCTGCATTCAGTTTATAAACCAAAATATAAAACCAAGTAAATTATCTAGTGCCAACCAAATAACTATTTCTTATCCTTTACTCAGTACAGTGTGTTAATCTCACTTAAACTCAAATATTCTACTAACATGCTTATAAATAACAACCTCTATCACTATTTAAACCACTTAACTGAGAATATGTAGGGAATTAAGGATGAGGTCATTATCAATTTATCTTGTGGTAACCTCTGTAACTTTCTCAGGAGTATGGTATCTTTCAGTTCTAAGCCACAAATAAGAGTACACTGAATACGTGGTGCTTAATTAATTGTGTGTACTTTGGCGAATGTCTCTTTCTGAGTCTTAGCTTTAGGTCTTTTGGATTTATTCTGTGGCAAGCAGGCTTCCCTGGTGGCTCAGTGGCCTCCCAAGCAGGAGACTCATGTTTGATCCCTGAGTTGGGAAGATCCCCTGGAGAAGGAAATGGCAATCCACTCTAGTATTCTTGCTTGGGAAATCCCAGACAAGAACATGCACCAAATTTATTCATTCATTTGTTTACTTATGGACAGAGGAGCTTGGTGGGCTATAGTTCATCAGGCCACAAAGCGCTGGGTATGACTTAGTGACTAAACAACTGCTGTGATCAAGCAGTTGGCATTACCTGCAGGGTGACATCTGACATCCAAATCCATTTTAACATGAGCCCATTGATAAGTCAAACCCTCGGTTACTAATGTGTCTGATCCCTTCCTCATCTCTTTTCTCAGGATTGCCACGACATCCCATCTATTGCTTATTCTGGGACCACTGAGAAATATTTTCTTGAGGGTTTCTTTTTGTAAAGGAAAGGCAAGCACATTACACAAGCCCGGACTTCATGCTAGTTTGGTGCAAATGCAATTGTTCTCAGGGCCTGAGAGGAGCTATGAAGGTCATTCTGGCAATCAGGTTTACAAAGAAGCAGAAGCAACAGAGGGTTGCAAAACACACCCAGGACTCAGGAAGGGGCCCAGGAACACGCACCGAGTTCATTCATTCGTCTACTTACTCATTCATTCATTTAAATAATATCCAGGGAGCAGCTACTGCCTGCAGAACTCTCTGTGTCTCCACCTATAAAACCACTGGGGATTCACTGTGGAGGGTCAAGGGAAAGAAGAGTCACAAAACACGTTTAATGCCTCTACCTTCTTCAGTAGGGAAAGAAAATGAACTATCAGTGACAGCTTTCTAAAATTGAGTAACACTGTCTCCACACACATGAGTTGTAGCCAACAACAGTCCACACATCCATACTCCCCCAAATCGGAGGGTTTGTCTGTGGATGACCCCAGAGCCCTTTAACACTAGGACATGAACTTGGCAGGAGAGTGGACTCTACTTTGGCAAAAGACTGTCAACAAAGTCAAAAGCCAAATGGCCTTCAACTTAATCTGGGATTCACAGAAAACCCATAGAATTCTACATTCAGGGAACTTCAGGGATAACTTAGTGAGCTTTATTTCTAACATGATAGATGGAAACCCGAGAATCGGAAGGTCACAAAGATTCAGACATCTTATTTATGTACCAGGTAATTTATTTATACTCTGCCTACTTCCAAAAAGGTTTTGAGGCAATTCTCCAATCACTGTGGTTAATCACTGTGCTATTATTAGAAGTGTGGCTCCAATACTCAGGCCACCTGATGTGAAGAGCCAACTCATTAGAAAAGACCCTGATGCTGGGAATGATTGAGGGCAGGAGGAGAAGGGGGTGACAGAGGATGAGATGGTTGGATGGCATCACTGACTTGATGGACATGGGTTTGAGCAAACTCTGGGAAACAGTCGAGGATAGAGGAGCCTGGCATCCTGCAGTCCATGGGGTCACAAAGAGTCGGACATGACTTAGCGACTGAACAAAATTATTAGAAGTGACTCTTTTTTAAAAACTATATTTCTAAAACTCCATGGGTTTAGATAGTGCTAGGTAAATAATTCAGATTATCGTGTATATGCTGGCATTTTAATAAAGATGCTAACAAGCTGAATCCTCTTGGCATTTCAAAGGATTCCTAAAATCAGCTCTTTGGGCTTGTACAGGGCAAGTGGCGTGAATTGTAATACAGTGAAGCGTTACCCACGTTTACGTGATTATCTTATGAGATTTACAGAGCAAACTTGGTGTGAATAAGATTAACCTCTTTGGGATATTTGGCCTCTCTTTCTGTAATATGCGGATTCATAAGTGCTAACAGTGTTGGTGGTTTAATCAGATCTGGACTTTTCCTTAAAAATGCATATAAATGAGATCTCTGATTGGAGTACATAAAGTGTAAATGTGAACTCTGGAGTGGGCTCCTTGCGTACAAATGTTTAAGATTAAAGAAGAGAGGTGTAGGAGACAGGATAAGAAGCATAATGTGCAAGATGGGGCAGCGAGTCGCCGGACCCCTCCCAGCGGCCCTCTGATGGGCATCTTCCCAAGAGATACTTGTGACACTTTCACTCAGCAGGGCTCTCTGTCACTGCTCACTTTCAGGATTCAAGAACACCTGGAACCAGAAGCAGAAACTGGAAGCCAAGTCAGGTGCACTGGGTGAACCGGGTCTGCACGCAGAGATAGGACTGCCCCTTGAAGGTCATGTAGATAGGAGAGCAATGGAACACTTTGACCTCTTTTGTGCCCAATGTACTAAGTTGATTCAGTCGTGTCCGACTTTTTGTGACCCAGTGGACCATAGCCCACCAGGCTCCTCTGTCCATGGGCCTCTCCAGGTAAGAATACTGAAGTGGGTTGCCATGCCCTCCTCCAGCAGGTCTTCCCAACCCAGGGATGGAACCCACATCTCTATGTCTCCTGCATTGGCAGGCGGGTTCTTTACCACTAGCACCGCCTGGGAAGCCCCCTTGTGCCCAAGGGCAATGGCATTTCTCTCTCTCAGGCCACTGGCTGCGGGCATTGCCTAGAGCATCATGGACTGGAGGCAAGAGGGGATGCAAAGGAGACCTCTGCGTGGCTGTGGCCCAGCATAAACTATGGACGGAATGAGGGGAGGAAGTGGGGAAGGCTGATGGGCCATCGATGGAGCAGCTGCGTCTCTCTGGACCCCTTACGACATGAGGTGAGGCCCGTGAATCACCTGGGCAGCAGTGCCCCTCCCGCCCTATCCACTGCCTGAGAACCTGCTTCGAGGCTGGCAGGCCCGCGTCCTCGGCTCTTAGGAGAAAGGAGGGGCTCTTTCCGTTGCACGTGGATGGGATAGGGCCGCGGGAATTCAGGCTGCCCCTGCCATGGCAGAAGGAGTTTTGGCCTCAGGTGTTTCTCGGGTCACTAATGTGTTCCCTTGTGGGAGCTGCTAAGGCATTTATCTGTTAGGTGATGCTGTTCATTCACTTCAGTCCCTTGACAGGCCTGGATGCTCTTTGTGCTGAACTGGCTTCACAGCAATGGTGGCTCTGCTCAATTAATATTAAAAAAAAAAAAAAATGTTTAGAAAAATAGCCGCTCAGACTCACTGGCTGCAGTTGTTGCCTCCTCCAAACCAAGCACATGGCAGCATTTTTGGCGTTTTTTTCTTTCCAGCCTTTGTTATTTCACCTGTGCGGCCGCAGGCCTAGGATGTGACAATATGGGTTTCGTAGCTGATCCAGTCGGGGAAGGCAATGGCACCCCACTCCAGTACTCTTGCCTGGAAAATCCCATGGATGGAGGAGCCTGGTAGGCTGCAGTCCATGGGGTCGCTAAGAGTTGGACACGACTGAGCGATCTCACTTTCACTTTTTCACTTTCATGCATTGGAGAAGGAAATGGCAACCCACTCCAGTGTTCTTGCCTGGAGAATCCCAGGGGCAGGAGAGCCTGGTGGGCTGCCGTCTATGGGGTCGCACAGAGTCGGACACGACTGAAGTGACTTAGCAGCAGCAGCAGCAGCTGACCCAGTAACATGCCTGATCCTGTTGTTCATGGCGGCAATTAAGGTCCACGGTTGACAAGCTCAAGGGATTTGCTTCGTGTCTCACCTGTGGATCTGGACCTTGCAGGTGAGCCAGGCGGATACAGGATGAGTGTCTCTATCTGTGTCTATTATAGGGAGTCACCTATGTGATCAAGCTTCTCACCAAGCATCTTGTGCTGTGCTGTGCTTAGTTGCTCACTCGTGTCTGACTCTTTGTGACCCCATGGACTGTAGTCCATCAGGCTCCATGGACTGTAGCCCGCCAGTCTCCTCTGTCCATGGGGATTCTTCAGGCAAGAATACTAGAGTGGAATGCCAGGCCCTCCTCCAGGGGAATCTTCCCAAACCAGGGATCAAACCCAGGTCTCCTGCACTACAGGCAGATTCTTTATCAGCCAGGCCCTCCTCCAGGGGAATCTTCCCAAACCAGGGATCAAACCCAGGTCTCCTGCATCAGAGGCAGATTCTTTATCAGCTGAGCCACCAAGTGTCTTGAGGTTTGCCACATACCTTCCTCCCAGAAGAGCACCTTCAAAGCCACAGTCCAGCACTGTCTAATTTGCTATTTGATGAGAGTGAAAAAGGTGGCTTAAAACTCAACATTCAAAAAACTAAGATCATGGTATCTGATCCCATCACTTTATGGCAAAGAGACGGGGAGAAAGTGGAAACAGTGACAAATTTTATTTCCTTTGGCTCCAAAATCACTGTGGATGTTGACTGCAGCCACAAAATAATGAGACACTTGCTCCTTGGAAGAAAAGCTATGGCAAACTCAGATGGTATATTAAAAAGCAGGGACATTACTTTACAGACAAGGTCCATTTAGTCAAAGCTATGGTTTTTCCAGTAGTCATGTACGGATGTGAGAGTTGGACCAAAAAGAAGGCTGAGCACCAAAGAATTGATGCTTTTGAATTGTGATGCTGGAGAAGGCTCTTGAGAGTCCCTTGAATAGCAAGAAGATCAAACCAGTTAACCCGAAAGAAAATCTACCTTGAATATATATTGAGAGGACTGATGCTGAAGCTGAAACTCCAATACTTTGGCCACCTGCTGTGAAGAGCCAACTCATTGGAAAAGACCCTGATGCTGGGAAAGATTGAAGGCAAGAGGAGAAGGGGATGACAGAGGATGAGATGGTTGGATGGCATCACCGAGTCAATGTAGGATAGAGGAACCTGGCAGGCTATAGTCCACAGGATTGCAAAGAGTCAGACATGATTGAGTGACTGAACGACAATTCACTTGAACTAAGTGTCTTCTTTACATAAACAGTGCCAGTGCCTTCTGTGAGGAGTGTGTTTATTGGCACCCTACACACGAAACATCTTGACTGTGTCTCATAAAAACCTGTGACTGGCATGTACGCAAGCTTTTAATGAACTTCCGCGCGAGTAAGCCAAGCAGTAAAGTCCACACATTTTCTGTTCATAAAAACACCTCGTTTGCAAAGGAGGGGTACAGGTTCCCAGGAAACAGGGAACAGAAGCCAGGCTGGCAATTTATAGAAATTGACCTCTTTCTTGTCTTCCAGAGACCCTGGGCTTGGACAGACTAATCCTGGACCCTGGAAATTACATCAGCTAAAGCTTGAGGGGACAGCACAGGTCACAGTGCATTCTAAATGGGGGCAGGGAGGCAGAAAAGACCCAGGCCTTCTGGAGGTAGAAGCTGCACGGGTCACACCCCTGCAGACTGCAGTCACCTTCAATTTCAATCACGGAAGACATTTCCCGTGGTGTGCCTTGGCTCTGTGTCCAGGGAGAGGGGAAATGAAGGTCGCGGCACTCCTTGAGCGCCTTCTTCAACAGGGAAGGTGTGTGTCAGTCCAAGGGGCTTGGGCTCTTTCCAACACAATAATTACATCCCACCCACCCACCCTGCAGCTGCCCTTCCCTGGCACTAGGCTCCTGGGTGCAAAGCACCACAGCCCCTTGGCAGAGATGCTGATGCCAGCCAACCGGTTCTTCCCTGCTCTGTGAGCTAAGACTTTTCTCTGTAACACTACCCTTCAGAGGCTTCACTATGTAGAAATACCATATTTCATCAATGGAATGAGTTCTGAAGGAGCTGTTGACTGGACGCCCACATCCCTGGGATCCCTCCCTGGTCTCCTTTTGTGTGATGGATGCAGAACAGGGGACTCGGAGGGGCTGAGTGCGCTGGAAAGAGGAGGGCTGCAGAGGCTGTGAGACAGATGGGTTCCGATGGGCAGAGCGCTGGTTTCCAGCATGGACTTCACTCCTCCAAGGACTATTCAGAGGGAGGCGATGAGAGAAGCCCTAAACTGGACAGGCCAGAGGCCGATGCAGCTGAGTTCAGAGTCGGCCTGAAAGAAGGCTTCAGAAGCATCCTACGTAGACACAGAACAAACGTGTGGACACCGAGCGGGGAAGGGGCGGGAGGCTGGGAGGCTGGGGCTGACATGTATACACTCTGCTGCCGCTGCTTAGTCGCTCAGTCGCGCCCGACTCTTTTGCAACCCCCCAGGCTGAAGCCCACCAGGCTCCTCCGTCCATGGGATTTCCCAGGCAAGAGTTCTGGAGTGGGCTGCCATTACCTTCTCCAGGGGATCTTTCTCGACCTCAGGGATCGAACCTGGGGGTCCTGCATTGCAGGCAGGTTCTTTACTGCCAAGTCACCATTGGGTACCTACTAGCAGTGTTTTTTCAAAGTCCTGCCTAAATGATCATCTCCTTTTCATCAGGGTCCACGGTTTTGGTGATAACATTTTACCTTTCTCAAGAATACTGTCTCAGAGAAATTATGAGTCGAGATTTCTAAAAGCCATCTTCCAGGACTCCAGTGAGGGACAGGGTGTTGAAGAGCTCGTGAGAGCATTTTAGGAGTTGGAAGATTCACAAGTGACATGTGTCAGAAAATGTATCGAGAAAAGGGCACACACACCGCCACTTGTTTAAGTGAAACTCAGTGACGCGTCGGTTCGGTTCAGTTCAGTCGCTCAGTCGTGTCCAACTCTTTGTGACCCCAGGGACTGCAGCACGCCAGGCCTCCCTGTCCATCACCAACTCCTGGAGTTTACCTAAACTCATGTTCATTGAGTTGGTGATGCCATCCAACCATCACATCCTCTGTCTTTTCCTTCTCTTCCTACCTTCAATCTTTCCCAGCATCAGGGTCTTTTCAAATGAATCAGCTCTTCCCATCAGGTGGCCAAAGTGTTGGAGTTTCAGCCTCAGCATCAGTCCTTCCAATGAATATTCAGGACTGATTTCCTTTAGGATGGACTGGTTGGATCTCTTTGCAGTCCAAGGGACTCTCAAGAGTCTTCTCCAACACCACAGTTCAAAAGCATCAATTCTTCAGTGATCAGCTTTCTTTATGGTACAATTGTCACATCCGTACATGACTACAACTCTCCACCTTTCCAAAAACCTGAAATAAAGATTCTGTAACCTGCTTAGGAGTGTGTCAGATTGCAGAGAAATCAATGAGTTTGGTGTGTTAATACAAACTTCCCTTGTATAAGATATACCCTAAAATAACCCAAGACAATGATATAAATTTAATTATGCCTCCTAAGGAGAGAAATCCCAGCTATAATATATCCATTCAGATAAGAAACATTTGGTGAAGTCAGGAATTGCTGACCCTGGAGATTCTGCAAAGAACAATGCCGACTTAGTTCTGTCATCCTGGAATTGTAGTTCCAGCCAGGGGTAATGTCAACTGTCATTAAATAATGATCCCTCTCAATAAATATCACCAAGAAAAAAATGCAGGTCTCAACAAAAGCACACAGGGGGACCAACAAGACTTAATGAGAGAGGTGGAGGAGGAACTGGCGTTGGGAGAGGTGCACGTCTGGGAGGGCAATGTGTCCCAAGGCGGGAAAGGGATCCTGTGTGTCTGGAGTGAGTGTGCAGTAAGTGTGCACACAGGAAGAGCAAACAAAAGTACACACTCACAGGAAGTGTGTGCACACAGGAAATGAAGTGAACACGTGCTCCCAGGTACGGGAAGCTGGTGACACCAGCAGGGATCAGAGGACACGAGACAACCAGGGGAAGAGAAACGGCCGCAGATTCATGCATCACTTGGGTTCTGTATGTAACTGACCCCATGAAGTGTGGGTGAGCCCGAGATGGAACGTGAGCAGGACCACAAGGAAGGGAGCCCGTGGGAACCAGCAGATATGGGGACCCGGCCATTTCCTACAGCATCTCGTTCCTTCTCCCCAGACCACATGTGGGGGTCCCTGCACCATCACCTCTCCATGAAAGCATCTGCGGACGAAGGTAATAACCTCATTATCAAGAGGAGAAGGCAGTGGGCAAGAGCTCAGAGTTCCAGAGACTTCCATCCCACAATTGTGACTCCTCCCTGGGGTTCTCTGCTAGAAAGACTATCTCAGCCCCAAGGGGGAGGAGACACACAGCCAGGGAAGAATTCGCCTTGTTGACTTGCATTCCTGAGGTTCCCCTGGGCGATACCTGGAAACTACACGTCTCAGGATTCAGAGCCAAACTTCATCTGCAGGGAGGAAACGTGTCCAAGTCAAAGAGCGACTGAGTTGCAGCCCTGCTCAACTCCAAGCCCTGCTCAAGTCCATGAAGACCCTGAATTAGACTTCTGGGGCTTCCAGGCATGAGTTCTCACCACTCTGGTTCTGGAAGCTGTCCAGCCTGGGGTGTGTCTCATCTAATCCCATCAACCGGCTCCCAAGTAGGGTGTGGACCTGATCTGCAGAGGCCGAGGGAGGTGGGTGGAGCCTGAGAGAGGCTTGCAGGGTCCTGTGGGTGCCACTGAGTTAGTTCTCTGCCTCCAGGGATGAGGCCAAGTCAGTGCCATGAGGATGAGTCACAGCTTACAGAAGCCATCGGTCAGGTGCATCTCCTCAATTCAAAAGCCACCATTGTAAAGAACTTCAGTCCCAGATATGGCAGGGAACCTCCCGCCCCAGACTTAGAACAGCCCCCCTTCTTATCATTTTCCCCCTTGAAGACTCACACTTCTCTCGCTTGATCTCTTCTTCAATGGACCCCAGACTGTATCAAAGCTGTGAAGTTAGGAAGTTGGAGGAGGAGAACTTACCTGTGTTTCTCCAGCAACACCATGCTGCATGCTAGACTGCTGTCATCGTGTGCTGCTTCTAAAGATCTTCCTCGCTGGTCTCCTCTCTCTGGCTTGGGAGCCCCCTGAGGATGAGCATCCTGTTGGCCTCTTCCTTGGAGCACCTCCCTGTCCTGACAGAGGGCACTGCTCCTGACAGAAGGCTCTGATGAGCTGTGTCACAGCTGCACCTGTGGCACGTGAAGGATGGGGCTAACCATGAGGGCAGGCTCTCTGTCCTTGACCCAGCAGCAGACTTTATCACAAAGGCCATAGAAATCCACTGAAGACATGAAAAATCCTTTTTTTTTTTTTTCTGAAAAGTACCAAATGCATTGGCAGAAGGAGTAGGCAGATGCCTCTTACAAGATTATGGAAATGGAGAGAGGGGATGAGGCAGAGGTGAGTGAGTGAGTGTGTGTGTGTGTGTGTTTGAGTGTGTGTGTGTGTGTGTGTGTGTGTGTTAGTTGCTCAGTCATGTCCGACTCTTTGAGAGTCCATGGACTATAGCCCACCAGGCTACCCTGTCTATGGAATTTTCCAGGCAAGAAGACTGGAGTAGGTTGCCATTCCCTTCTCCAGGGGATCTTCCCAGCCCAAGGATTGAACCCAGGTCTCCTGCATGGCAGGCAGATTCTTTATGATCTGAGCCACCAGGGAAGAGGTGTGGCCACAGAAAGGAGGAAGAAGAATGGGATGAGTGGGGGTTCTGTGGAGGTGGGGATGGTGGGAGGGCAGACCCGTGGAAAGGAGGGAAGGCAGAGGTTGGGGCACGTCACCAGCCTGTAGTCTGAGAGGTGGAGAGGTTGGGGACCCTCCGCCGTATCTCCTCAGCGGGCTAAGCCCAGAGTACTGGATCTCAGGCACTAACTATAGTCTCATCTCCTTTGAAGACATCAAACACCTCACTTGCTGGAAGAGGAATACTTAGAACAACGATGAGCCAACAGTATGACCAGCAAATCAATCAACTGCCTGACTCATATTTATGACAAGTAGAATTTATATAAAGTTTGATAAGATGGTTTATTCTTTTCTCCTTGAGTATCTCTCCATTAGCCATACCCAAGCCAGAATCCAAAGGGCATCTTTTCAAAATATTTTCTCCCTTAAGTTACCTTCATTTACATAATGAACAAATCTTCCCCTTTTATTCCCACAGACAGCATTAGTTCTTCTCCATGTAATTAGTACCATTCCAAATATTGATTTAATCAAACATTCCGTTAAACCAATATTCTCCAAATAGGTTGTGATAACTTTCCTGATGCACATAATTACAGAACAAAAGACAGAAAGAAGCTGAAGATGACCTATTTCCAAAATGGGCCTTTCTCATCACACAGAGCTGTGCTTGAGATAGCAATATGGACCCTTGAATTGAAATTCTCATTTCAACTTCTCTATGCAGCCATAGCCAGAGAACATCATAAGGAAAAAACCCTTCCAGACCATGCATTCCGTTTTCCCAGCGTGGTCTGGATGTCATCAGTCACAGCGGACAGTCCTTGAAAAACGAATGTTGAGGCCATTAAGTCAGAGCTGTGGGCTTCCCAGGCTCCCCTGGTGGCTCAGACGGTAAAGAACCCGCCTGCCATGCAGGAGACCCAGGTTTGATCCCTGGGTCAGGAAGATCCCCTGGAGGAGGGAACAGCAACCCATTCCAGTATTCTTGCCTGGAGAATCCCATGGACAGAGGAGTCTGGGGGCTTTAGCCCCTGGGGTCACAAAGAGTCAGACACGACTGAGCGACTAACACTTTCACCTTTCACCGTGAGCTTCCCAGGTGGCACTAGTGGTAAAGAATAGACCCGCCAATGCAGGAGACTCAAAGAGACACAGGTTCAATCCCTGGCTAAAGTCCAAAGCATCAGACACAACGTAGCGTGCACACACGCACGTGCATACACACCCACACACACATGTGCTGCCTGCTGCCCTCCCTTCTGGGAGCTTCACAGCAGCCTAAAATGGGTCCAGTCTTACCATAAAGAAGTAAATGTCATTGCATACAATCTAGAACACCTATGTGATCATCTTCTGCCCTAGTAACACATTTAACCATCCTGCAGAATTCAAAGTAAATGCAGATCTCACCCACACCTCCCCCAAATGCAAAGACGAGACCCAGGAGTTGAGGTGTTTGCCCAAGCTCCCTCAGTTAAGACAGCGGTTCCTGGTTCTGAATCTGACACCAGCTGACTCCCGGCTCCTTTGTCTGTTTATAAAAGCATCCCGCGTCATTTACGTTCATGTTGATTCTCGCTGCACCTGACAGAAAAATCATTTCTCTGCTGGCAAGGCACTTCAGAGAGACCCGAGAACACCCATCCCAGGCTTCCACGGCGATCTGCCCAGCAGCTGTCTTTGCCACATCTCGGATAGCCGATTCTAGCCTTATCTCTGTATCTTATTTAATATCTATACTTATATTTATACTGACACATAACCTTATCCTTACATTAATATAGGCAGACCTTGGAGATATTATGGGCTTCCCTGGTGGCCCAGCTGGTAAAGAATCCGCCTTCAACGCAGATTCCTGGGTTGGGAAGATCCCCCGGAGAAGGCAACGGCTACCCACCGCAGTATTCTGGTCTGGAGAATTCCATGGACTGTATACACACGACTGAGTGACTTTTACTCACTCACTCAGAGGAGATATTATGGGTTCAATTCTAGATCACTGCAATAAAGTAAATATTGCAATAAAGTGAGTCACAAAAATTTTTAAGTTCTTCAGTGCATATAAAGGGCTTCCCTGGTGGCTCAGATGGTAAAGAATCTGCCAGCAACACAGGAGACCCGGGTTCAATCTCTAGGTTGGGAAGATCCCCTAGAGAACGGAATGGCAATCCTCTCCAGTATTCTTGCTTGGAAAATTCCACAGACAAAGGAGCCTGATGGGCTACAGTCCATGGGGTCACCAAGAGTGGGACACGACAGAGAGACTAACAGTTAGTGCATATAAAAGCAATGTTTACATTCTACTGTAGTCTATTAAGTGTGCAATAGCATTATGTCTAAGAAAACAATACGCATAATAATAATTTAAAAAATACGTTATTGCTGGACTTCCCTTTTGGTACAGTGGATGGGAATCTGCCTGCCAATGCAGAGGACACGGGTTCAGTCACTGGTCCAGGAAGATTTCAAACTCCACAGAGCGACTAAGCCTGTGCTCCACAATTGCTGAGCCTGTGCCCTGGAGCCCATGAGCCGCAACTACTAAGCCCAGGTGCTGTGACTGCTGCAGCCCCTGTGCCTGGGCCTGTGTTCCACGAGAGCAGCCACCACAGTGAGAAGGCCGCACACTGCAACGGAGGGCAGCCCCTGCTCGCTGCAGCCAGAGAAAGCCCATGTGCAGCAAGGAAGACCCAGCGCAACCAAAGATAAATAAATAGATAGATATTTTTTTAAAAGATGTAGAACATTTTAAAAAATTTGCTTGTGCTTAGTCGTTCAGTTGTGTCCGACTCTTTGCGACTCCATGGACTGTAGCCTGCCAGGCTCCTCTGTTCATGGAGATTCTCCAGGCAAGCATACTGGAGTGGGTAGCCATGCCCTCCTCGAAGGGATCTTCCCAACCCAGGGATCAAACCCAGGTCTTCCTCATTGCAGGCGGATTCTTTACCAACTGAGCCCCCAGGGAAGCATTAAAAAGAAACTGCTAAAAAATGCTAGCCATCAACCTAGAGGGGTGGGTTGGGGATGGAGATGGGAGGGAGGTTCCAAAGGGAGGGGATATATGAATACCTATGGCCGATTCATGTTGAGGTTTGACAGAAAACAGCAAAATTCTGTAAAGCAATTATCCTTCAATAAAAAAATAATTTTAAAAAATGCTAGCCATCATGTGAGCCTTTAGTGAGTTGTAGCAGTAGCATCAAAGACCACAGTTCACCATTACAGATGGTGACCATGCATCCTGGCCTCCCCCGAGGCTGACCAAGGCGATGTCTGTTGTCTTGACATAAAAGCTAAGAGCTCCCCTTCCCCGTCTCTGACTGAGCTTCCCCATCTGGATGATAAATGGCATGGTCCCCTTCCTTATAGGTCAATTTCCCGATTATATCAATTCAGCTTAACTATTTCACTGTTGGATATTCAGTCAACTAAAAGGTAAATTTTGTTTACACGTTTGTAAATTGACATTTTCTAGATTTATTACCTCTCCTGGAGCCAAAAAGAATTCCAAAGAAGTTGCAAATTCCTAGCTAACTGACTTAATACCTCCCCTTCAAGTTCAATAACCCTTGCAGCAAGTATTTATCTAGATTACAAAATAGCCCTTTCTCTAACATACTCCTGCTTTGTTTTCCAAGGAGGTAGGGCCGCTTAATGTGAACAGTTAATGAAAAGTGGATTCAAGGATCAGAAAGCGTGTGCTGTCTCCATATAAAAATCACAATTTGGCTCTTCCAGGCAGAAAGTTGCCTTGAATTCCTGGAGCGACTACATAACTAACCAGACCCTAACAATCAAGTCCCACAAGCCAGTGGGCACTTATATCAAAGTGGAAAAGAAATATGCAGGAAGACAATTTATGATTCTGCTAAGGAGTCTTGAGGATGATTTCTTGGTGGCCTGTTAATTCTAGGCTCTTTCCAACAGAATACAGATCACCTCTGTTTTCATCTCTGTACCGTGAGCTCATTATCCTCACCCTGGTCTCTAGCCCTGGGCATCGCCCCTGGACCCAGGGAGCTGCCACGCCTGACAGGTACCAGCAGAAGGACGTACAACATGAAACTCATTTTTCTCCACTGGCAAAATAACCACAGTGTGCACCCTCCTGACGGTGGGTCAGAATGGTCACACTCCTGTGAAGGCCATGCTACATGCATGGATTGCATTCACACTTATTTTCTTCTCTAGACCTGCCAGTATGTTTCTTGCATCCACACCAGTGCACGCTGCCCTTTCACAGCCATCCTAGGGTTCTTGCACATCACTGCATCAGGCGTCACAGTCGTGTTCTTTTAACGTGACTGTATCTTAACAGAAGTAAAGCTAAGATATTAACAGAATTCCACACCTTTGTTTTTTGCTTTGCCGTACAATTTTTAGAAATGCAGGCAGTACATAAAGCGAAGCAAGTAGAATTCTGAAAGGACTTCAGAGAATCTGAGTTCACACCTTCACTCAGTCCTGGGAAAGCCTCTGCCTCATTCCGGGCTCAGAGTCACGTCTACCCTATATTATCTCTCCTCCTCACCTCCCATTCACCCTTCAACGACCTCCGGTCTGGCTTTGACTTCCACCACTCCTGGTGAACTGTCAGCAAAC
Organism: Bos grunniens; assembly: GCF_055505025.1. Taxonomy (NCBI): domain Eukaryota; kingdom Metazoa; phylum Chordata; class Mammalia; order Artiodactyla; family Bovidae; genus Bos; species Bos grunniens. The sequence continues at coordinate 4,037,233 of NC_141168.1, forward strand.
TGTCCCTCTCAGTGTCTCTGCGCTGAGTAACCAAAGGGCACATTTCTGTCCTCATGCTAGCTTTTGTAACATAACATTTTTTTCCCTCTGCCCTCCAACCTCACCTGAATACCTTCTCAGTCTCTAACTAAGATCATGGCATTCAGTCCCATCAGTTCATGGCAAATAGACGGGGAAACAATGGAAACAGTGTCAGACTTTATTTTGGGGGCGCTCCAAAATCACTGCAGATGGTGACTGCAGCCATGAAATTAAAAGATGCTTACTCCTTGGAAGGAAGGTTATGACCAACTTAGACAGCATATTGAAAAGCAGAGACATTACTTTGCCAACAAAGGTCCGTCTAGTCAAGGCTATGGTTTTTCCAGTAGTCATGTATGGATGTGAGGGTTGGACTATAAAGAAAGCTGAGCACCGAAGAATTGATGCTTTTGAACTGTGGTGTTGGAGAAGACTCTTAAGAGTCCCCTGGACTGCAAGGAGATCCAACCAGTCCCTCCTAAAGGAGATCAGTCCTGGGTGTTCATTGGAAGCACTGATGCTGAGGCTGAAACTCCAACACTTTGGCCACCTGATGCGAAGAGCTGACTCATTTGAAAAGACCCTGGTACTGGGGAAGATTGAGGGCAGGAGGAGAGGGGGACAATAGAGGATGAGATGGTTGGATGGCATCATCGACTCGATGGACATGAGTTTGGGTAAACTGCAGGAGTTGGTGATGGACAGGGAGGCCTGGCGTGCTGCAGTTGATGGACAGGGAGGCCTGGCGTGCTGCAGTTGATGGACAGGGAGGCCTGGCGTGCTGCAGTTCATGAGGTCGCAAAGAGTCAGACACGACTGAGCAATTGAACTGAACTGGACTGAACTGAACTCTCTTTTTGTCTGCCTTTGCTTTCTGGCTGTGATCAGTCACTTCTTGGCTCCACGTCCTATCTGTTGCTAACGACTCCCACACTTTATTTCTGCCTGATCTTTTCCCTGAGGAAAAGAGAGTGGACATTACCACCTGGGCATCTCAGAGGTGTCCCAGCTCCATGGTCACTGGTCTCCCACACCAAGGAAACTGTCCCTGTCTTCGTCTTCTCAGTTGGAGAAAAGGGTGTCAATACTAAACTGATTGCTTGAAAAAGGAAAAAAAAAACAAAACACAGATAGCATCATAGTTCTTCCCACCCCTCTCCCTGCAAGTCAAATCCATGAGCAACTTGTGTGTTTATTTTTGTCTGTTCTCAGTATGTTTGCGAGCCATCTACTCCTCTCTGCCTGCCCAGCCAGTGCCCTTCCAAGTCACAGTAGAGTGCTAACCCCTTGCCTGCTCTGGATCTGGTCCCTCTTCAGCATGTCACTGTCACCTGCCACTCCTCCTGCTCCAGCCACACCGGCCTTCTCATGTGTCCCCTCACCAGCAGTGCACCTGTCCACCCCAGGCTTCTACAAACTCACTTTGAAGGAAGAAGCCGCTCTGGCCGTGGGGCGTCGGGAGCACCAGAAGCAGACAGGAGCTTGCTGATGCAATTCCTTCATGTGGGTCAAACACAGAAGGCTTTGGGGAGGGCTGACGGCAGTTCGGTCCATGGGGGTTCATGTTCTTTGTTAACAATTGGTTTCCCCCAGAGACTTCCTTTCCTTGTAATAAACAACCCCAGTGTGTCTGTCAGCTCAACTGCAGGCACTTGGATGCAGTGCTGATTGTTTCCAAAAACAGCCCAAGGATCTGCCCCTGAGAGCTGCGGGCTGCATGCTTCAGACTCACGCGATGGCTATTGGGGGGAGCAAGCAAGGGGGGCCTGCTGGTCAGAGGGAAAAGGGTCTGTTGGTCAGTGGGGGGAGGACCTGAGGGTCAGAGGAAGGAGGACCTGAGGGTCAGAGGGAGGAGGGTCTGCTGGTCAGAGGGAAGAGGGTCTGGTGGTCAGAGGGAGGAGGACCCGAGGGTCAGAGGAAGGAGGACCTGAGGGTCAGAGGGAGGAGGGTCTGCTGGTCAGAGGGAAGAGGGTCTCGTGGACAGAGGGAGGAGGAACTGATGGTCAGAGGGAGGAAAGTCTGATGGCCAGATATTTAAGATATTGCTGCTAATGATACAGCAAATCACTTGAGTGGGTGTAACTACCCCTGTTACTGCATAGATGAAGGCACGAGGCTCCTAGAGTCTAATAAACATGCCTGACATCATTCAGCTAGAACTTTAATCCCATATCTCTTTCCAACAACCTACATTTATTTCATATAATACACGGGGAGGCATATATGTTAAAAGAGGTATTTCAAGATAACATCACACATATGCTGGTCATCTCTTGATTTATCTTCCTTGGTTTTATGTGGTTTCTGATGCAGTTTGCACTTTAATAGGCTCTGGATCTTAGGTTCATAGAGTGTTTCATGTTTTCACACCATGCTCCCATTCTCCACACCCCACCACCCGGGTCAGTAGACAAACATGCAAATATGAGCCACTCTCAGCATTTCAGGGATGGTGCAGTAAAGGGCCTGGGATGGGACTAATCATTCCTAATCATTATATCTCTGGGCTCCCAGAATTTATTTACCTATGAGTCAACATACACAGTGGAGAAGGCAATGGCACCCCACTCCAGTACTCTTGCCTGGAAAATCCTATGGACGGAGAAGCCTGATAGGCTGCAGTCCATGGGGTCACTGAGGGTCGGACACGACTGAGCGACTTCACTTTCACCTTTCCCTTTCATGCATTGGAGAAGGAAATGGCAACCCACTCCAGTGTTCTTGCCTGGAGAATCCCAGGGACAGGGGAGGCTGGTGGGCTGCCGTCTATGGGGTTGCACAGAGTCGGACACGACTGACGTGACTTAGCAGCAGCAGCAACATACACAGACATCCTGAGAGAATGGAGTCCAGTGTTTTTCGCAGCTGTGTCTTTCCTTAGTTTTATGTGCAAATTTATAAAGTGTATTAAATGGAAAATAAGGCAAAATGATATTTCAGGTGAAGAGAATACTATTTTCAGAAATTACTAGAATTGTGAGAAATACAATTGAATGGTCTCTGGGACAACAGATCATTTTACATAGAGACAGACCAAAGAATACATGTTTATATTTAAACTTGGAATTGACAATGTGGTTTTACAGACAGAAAAATAACTGGAAAAAAAGAAAGAAACAAAATAAAAAGAGGAATTGAGTTCTGCGTGTGTATTGTGTTGAGTTGACAGCACTGCATGTTCTGCTTGGAACTCTGTGTTAGAAATCGAGGTACATGATGAATTATTACAAACCTCTATAGAGCTCTCCACCCCACAGCAGCAGAGTACACATTCCCCTCCAGTACACAGGGAACAGTATCCAGGGCAGACCATATGCTAGGCCACAAAACAAGTCTTACATTTTAATATAGGAAAAACATATGAAGTAACTCTTCTGCCCACAATGGGATGAATTTAGAAACCAATAACAGATGAAAAACTGGAAAATTCATACAAACGTGTGGAAATTAAACAACACACTCAGAAGCAACCAGTGGATTAAAGAAGAAACCACAAGAGAAATTTTAAAAATACTCTGAGCTGAATTAAAATGAAAACACAACATACCAAAACTTATGGGATGCCGTGAAAGCAGAGCTTGGAGGGAAAATCATAGCTGTAAAGTATATTAAGAAAAAGTTTCTCAGTCAGTACCCTAACATTCCACCTTAAAAAGCTGGAAGGAAGAGCAAACTAAATCCAAAGCAAGCAGAAGGAAAAAAGGAACAGAGCCGAATAAATTAAATAGAGAACTGAAAAATAATAAATTAATGAAGTCAAGTGAATTCTTTGAAAATCAACCAAGTGACAAACATTTAGACAGATGTATCATTATGGACTATTGAGGGTGAATTTTTAATGCCAGATGACTTCCTATAACCTCCCATCAAGTCAGTATTTCTCATGCGTATTGATTCTAATCAAAAATTGTCTTTCAGAAATCTATTTGGAAAGGAGTTATTTCTGTTATTCTTGTAGCGCACAAATCTTTCAATAGACGATAATTTTCCACCATTACAACCAACTCTTCAATTTTCAGTTCAAGGCATAAGTTTTAGGAAAATTCTCTTAAAAATGAACATGTATAATGTTCAAGAAAGGATGTTTAAAAAAAGGAGGAATTTTAACACAGTAGAATGCGATGACAGAATGGAAAAAACCAAAAGTTTATGTAGCATAAAAACAGCACTTCTTTTTAAAAAAATTTATTTATTTTAATTGGAGGTTAATTACTTTACAATATTGTATTGGTTTTGCCATACATCAACATGAATCAGCCATGGGTGTACACGTGCTCCCCATCCTGAACCCCTCTCCCACCTCCCTCACTGTACCATCCCTCTGGGTTGTCCCAGTGCACCAGCCCCAGGCATCCTGTATCTGCATCGAACCTGGACTGGCAATTTGTTTCTTATTTGATATTATACATGGTTCAATGCCGTTCTACCAAATCATCCCACCCTCTCCCTCTCCCACAGAGTCCAAAAGACTGTTCTATACATCTATGTCTCTTTTGCTGTCTAGCATACAGGGTTATCGTTACCATCTTTCTAAATTCCATATATATGCGTTACTATACTGTATTGGTGTTTTTCTTTCTGGCTTACTTCACTCTGTATAATAGGCTCCAGTTTCATCCACCTCATTAGAACTGATTCAAATGTATTCTTTTTAATGGCTGAGTAATACTCCATTGTATATATGTACCACAGCTTTCTTATCCATTCATCTGCTGATGGATATCTAGGTTGCTTCCATGTCCTGGCTATTATAAAACAGCACTTCTAACCTGGTTGGCCATAGGTAAATATATCAGTCAGAATTCGAGTTTGGGAGTGAAACTCTGAGTATTAGAGAGTAATATCTATTACAGGAATTAGACCTTACACATTTGTGGGGCAGACAGGGAAGCAAGGTCTGTAGGATGGACTTGCAAGCCTGGTGGGGATGCTGGGATCTGGCAATTGGGAAAGAGAGCTGGGCACCAGATAGCAGAGAGCAGACAAATCAAAGCCTTCTGCTAGTTCCTTATTGGCATCTCTAACCACTGCTTCACTTTACCCCCCAAAGTTCTCACAACTTCATTTTTGGCCAACTCTAACTCAGAACCACATACATACGGAAAGAGATCTGGGAAATTCCCAACATTGTAGGTTGATGCTAGAGCAACCCATCACAGGTAAACTACCTAATATTTCTGCCTTTCCATGTCCTCCCCTGTTAAAAGGCTACAAATCTATCTCACAGCTCTGCTGTGTCATAGGAGATAATATAAAACTGTAAGTGTTCACAGCTGGTTTTTATTTTAGAGGGGCTAAGTCAGAACCCGTGTGTGTATGTGTGGTGATGGATGTGTTATAAGATCAGAGGAGGAACTGAGCAGACCCGACTCTGCACTCCTGCCTGATGTGGGACTTGTCTGAGACGCACACATTGCACACACCTTGGAGAGCTCTGTCTTCCTTGCTAGCCTATGAAAGCCCCTCCCACCAGGCCTCTCCATCAGTGACTCACGAGTGTGAATATCACTGGAGGGGACCAAGTCTTGGCTGGCTGGCCACTACTCACCCTGATGACCACTAACAGAGGTCTCTCCCTCCACCCTTCAGGTCAGGCATTCATGGTGTGTCCATGTATCTATTAAATTCTCAAAGGCACAGGACCCCTTTCCACAAAAGGTTCACATCCTGCGCCAGTTTACTGCTCCTCCCTATTACTGCGGACTGCTAACCTTTAGGAAAGCATTCATGTTTTATAAAAATGCCAGTGATCCTCTGGAAACAAGACACCCAGATTTCACAGCGTTTCTGGAGACTGTCCATCCTCTGCCAAAAATCAATGCATTGTCATCTTCCTGCCGTCTCAGATGTGGAGTTGAAGACAGTTCATAGAGATGCCATCTCAGTTGCGAAGAAAGAGATTTACAGCTGCTTGAATAAACTACCCGTATTTCCTTGTTGCTTATTCTGAACCTGCTGAATCTTGAAGAAGAGCTGTGTATCTCTGACACGGCTGACACTAGACCCATTCATCTTATAATCACTTGCAGGTTTTGTTTTTTTTTTCTTCCTGCCTCTCAGCTTTCATACAACACAACTTGACATTTAGACACAAGCATCTCCTCTTTTGTCCCATTATCTGTGCCAACTTCAGTCTCATCCAGACTGCTAAGTTGTCTTCCATACGCATGACTCCAGCAGGCTTAGCTCCTAGTAGACTAGCAGAGCCATGGATGTCACCTCCAGGTCTCAGTCTCAGAACCCAGTGCTGGGCTCTACCAGGATGGCAAATGCTCCATCAGGGGAGCTTCTGGGCCACAGCACGTTCCATGCTCGGAAACACTGCTTGTGGCTCTGCTAGTTGGGTGTCTGCTCACCTGCGCCTCCTCCATCTCATCCAGCCTTCTCCTGTCCCACTGGGCAGATCAGATTTAACAAATGCTCAGTTAAGTTAAGCTCACTAGCAGCAGATTCTAGTACGAATCCCTCCTAAGCTCAAGGCACTTGCCATTCATTTGGCAAAAGTCACTATGTCTCAGTGTAGTGAGCCAGCAACTTCCAAGTTACAGCGAACAACGAAAAAAATAAACGTTTGCAAGAGAAGCGAGAAGAAGGACCAAAAGGAATCTGAGTCTCCTTTTCAGGACCGTCCTTGAAAGAAACTAGCACTGAGGGACTTCCCTGGGGGTCCAGTGGTTAAGAGTCTGCCCTCCCAGTGCAGGGGGCCCAGGTGCAATCCCTGGTCAAGGAGCTGGATCCTAAATGTTGCAATGAAGAGTGCACATGCTGCAGCTAAGCATGTGCATGCCACAGCTAAAGATCCTGCAGACTGTATGGAAGACTGGAGATCCTGCATGCTGGAACTAAGACCCAGCACAGCAAAAAAAATAAATGTTACATTAGGTTCGATGCACGATACTGGATGCTTGGGGCTAGTGCACTGGGACGACCCAGAGGGTGGTATGGGGAGGGAGGAGGGAGGAGGGTTCAGGATGGGGAACACATATATACCTGTGGCGGATTCATGTTGATATTTGGCAAAACTAATACAATTATGTAAAGTTTAAAAATAAAATAAAATTAAAAAAAAAAACACTAGCATTGCAGTAACAGAGGTTTTTGTCCTACTTTAGTCCAAAACCTAGATTTCCTTCTCCTAAAGGATAGACAAAGACACCAAGGTGTTGAGTGAGAAAAAAAAGACAAGACTTAGTCCTAGAGAAGGAAATGGCAATCCACTCCAGTGTTCTTGCCTAGAGAATCATGTGGACAGAGGAGCCTGGCAGGCTACAGTTTGTGAGGTCACAAGGGGTCGGACATGACTTAGTGACTAAACCACCATAGTACTTAGTCCTTAAAAGTGAAAGTGAAGTCGCTCAGTCGTGTCCGACTCTTTGCAACCCCATGGACTGTAGCACACCAGGCTCCTCCATCCATGGGATTCTCCAAGCAAGAGTACTGGAGTGGGTTGCCATTTCCTTCTCCAGGGGATCTTTCCGACCCAGGGATCGAACCCAGGTCTCCTGCATTGCAGGCAGACGCTTTAACCTCTGAGCCACCAGAGAAGTCCTTAAAAAGGATATATTAAAAAATAGGTAAAAGATAATTCCTTCAAGGCAATATACATACCTCAGAGGTAAAAAAGCAGGGTACATAATACATAGATTAGTCCAATAAATTATTTTGAGTGACTACTTTGAGATTCTCATGTGAAATGGTAATATTTATAAATTTGTTATCTTTTATGGAATAACAGACTGTCTGAACAGATCTAGTAGATAAAGTGCTTGGGAAATGAGTAGGACAAATTAAATTTCTGACAGTCTGAGCAAGCACTCCCTTTAATGTATGTTTTGGGTTAGGCATGCATTAATTCTCATGGGTCCTCCTCGCTGCTACAGAATGCAAACATTCGTGAAAAGAGGTCTTTTGATGCCTTACAAAGCCTTGAGGTCCTCATTCTGAGAAAGTCACTTCACCAACTTAAACTGAGCTGAAGAAGAACAAGGATTGCATTTGCCCTGGGCTCAATCAGAGTCTGGGATTTGCTTATATATATATATATTTTTTTTTTTTTCTTTCAAATCCTACTATCTATTTTTCATAGAATGCTCTCCAAGTTCACCTTGGAGAGAAAAGGAAGGTCTTGAATAATTGTGATACCTGGTTAAACAAAAGTTTGGCTGGATTAATAAGTAAAGAAAAGGTTAAGAGAGATGGACGAGAAATGAGGAAACCAGCACTTTATAAAGGTGGTTCAACCAGCAGTTCAAGGGAGGCTGAGATGAAGGAATGTTCAAGGCAAGAACACTGGAGTGGATTGCCATTTCCTTCTCTAGGACTAAGTCTTGTCTTTTTTTTCTCACTCAACACCTTGGTGTCTTTGTCTATCCTTTAGGAGAAGGAAATCTAGGTTTTGGACTAAATGTTTGAGACCCTGAGAAGATAATTCTCAGACATCTGCTTAATAACAAATGTCTCAGGTTTTGTTTTATTGGGCAAAGTACAAGTTGAATCAGTCATTTCTTAGTTACTTTTTGGAGAAGTATCAAATCTAACCATAAATGAATTGCTTCAGGTCAAATTTACCTTAGAAGCCCTTGTGGAACAGCAGAGGCCAAAACATAGATGCTTACTGCCCCTTTGACAAAGGGATATTCGAGAGGAACCCTGATTTCTAAAGGACAACCAGAAATAAGAAGTTTGAATGAAGTATTTTATGTATTCTTTTGCAAAGAAAGATGAATAGGAAAGTTTTATTCAGGAGAGTAAATATCTATCCATTCCTCTGTCCATCTACCCACCCATCCATCCATCCACCCACCTATCCTTCCACCCACCCATCTATCCACCCATCCATCCAACTACCCATCTATCCATCCACCCACCCATCCACCCACCCACCCATCCATCCACCCATCCATCCATCCACCTACCCATCCATCCATCCACCCATCAGTCCATCCACCCACCCACCCACCCATCCACCCACCCATCTATCCATCCATCTACCCACCCATCCATCCACCCACCCACCCATCCATCTACCCATCCACCCACCCACCCATCTATCCATCCATCTACCCACCCATCCATCCATCCACCCACCCACCCTTTCATTCATCCAGGCATCCATTCCTTCAACCATTATTTATTCAATTCTTATTTGAAGAGAAAATTTTTAACTATAGTTGATTTTCAATATCATGTTAGTTTCAGATGCACAGCTTCAGATTATTTTCCACTAAAGGTTATCACAAGATACTGAAGAGAGTTCCCTGTGCTATACAGTAAATCCTTGTTGTTTATATATTTTATATACAGAGGTACGTATCTGTTAATCCCATACTCCTAATTAATCCCTCCCCTTCCCCTTTCTCCATTGGTAACCATAAGTTTGTTTTTCTGTCTGGGAGCCTATTTTATAAATAGGTTGATTTGCATCTCTTTTTAAAAATCCCACATGGAAGTGATACCATATCACCATTTGTCTGACTCACTTCACTTAGTACGGTCATCTCTAGGTCCAGCCATGTTGCTGCAAAGGGCATTATCTCATTCTCTTCTAAACTGAGCAGTACTCCACCAGATACATGCACCACATCTTCTTCATCCGCTCATCTGTCAGTGGACATTTAGGTTGCTTCCATGTCCTGGCCGTTGTCAACAGTGCTATGAACACAGGGGTGCATGTATCTTTCTGAGTTGTCACTTTGTCTGGATATATGCCCAGGGGTGGGACTGCTGGGTTATATGGCAGATCTATTTTTAGTTTTTTGAGGAACCTCCATGTTATTTTCCATAGTGGCTGCACCAACGTACATCCCCATCAACCATGTAGGAGGGTTCCCTCTTCTGGAGGAAAAAAATTAAATGAAGCAAAAGACAGTTCCAGATTTTAAAAGTTTATTATCTACCTGAGTAACTAACTAAAGTAAGTCTTAGCTAGCACACCCAGCACATGCCTGTAAGATGCATATGTGAGGAATGACGACCACTGAATGTTTCATCAGTTCAGATTAGTCACTCAGTCGTGTCCGACTCTTCGAGACCCCATGAATCGCAGCACGCCAGGCCTCCCTGTCCATCACCAACTCCTGGAGTTCACTCAGACTCACGTCCATTGAGTCAGTGATGCCATCCAGCCATCTCATCCTCTGTCATCCTCTTCTCCTCCTGCCTCAGTCTTTCCCAACATCCGGGTCTTTTCCAAGGAGTCAGTCCTTCTCATCAGGTGGCCAAAGTACTGGAGTTTCAGCTTCAGCATCAGTCCTTCCAAAGAACACCCAGGGCTGATCTCCTTTAGGATGGACTGGTTGGATCTCCTTGCAGTCCAAGGGACTCTCAAGAGTCTTCTCCAACACCACAGTTCAAAAGCATCAATTCTTTGGCACTCAGCCTTCTTCACAGTCCAACTCTCACACCCATACATGACCGCAGGAAAAACCATAGCCTTGACTTGACCATTTGTCACATAAACACACATTCAGCTTTATATCTGACTTTATAACTAAGTTGCTAATGACTGGAGTGAGATCCTTTCCTTCTGCTTAGAATCTGAACTCTCACATAAAGTCACCTTTGCCTGGAGGACCGAGTCCTGGTTTGCACTTCATCCTAAATCATCTCGGCACACCTGTGAGCCCTGGGTGGCAGGAGGGCAGCCACAGCGCAGGACCAGGAGTGAGGAATAATTTCTCTCCTCTCTCTCCACCAACCACACCTTCCTCAGCCCTCGTATTTCCAAGCAAGCCCGGGTCAGGATCAGACCCGTGGCTTCAGAATAGCACTCAGCACAAACCTAAACTCCTAGCATCACAGGAAGTGCACGGAGCTCAGGGCAGACATTCCGGCATCAGCACATGGCAGAAGCCTCCTGAGCACAGGTGGAAACATCAGGAGAAGTGAAGTCTGGGGGAGGGTTCAGAGGTGAAAGAGTATCATTAATATTGAGAGTACCGTCCCCGACTTGCCTCCATTTCTGCCGTGGGTGCCTGGGACTTCGGCAGTGAAGTTGGATGTGTCTTGGCCCTCTGAATGCCCTGGGAGGGGGTGTGAGACACTGTCATTACTGTCCTCTTGCTTAGGAAGATCAAACTTGTGGAGAATTTTTAAAGCTCACTGGGAAATAACCTCTAGTCTATGGTCCTCCATGTTTTCCTCCTTCATCAACCTCAATAATTGAATAAAAGTTAACTTTTATTATTATGCTTCAGACTCTTGATCTCATTTGATCTTCCTAATACCCCGGTGGCGTAGGTACTGTTATCCCCATTTTGCAGCTAACTAAACTGAGGCTCAAAGTTTAAGTAGCTCGCTCAAGGGGGCTCAGCAGGTACCTGACAGGGTCAGGATCATCTAAAGGGATGGTCCTGTCACGGATAACTGAGACTTTGCCATGGAAGTGGAAACAGTATGGCATTTGTTGAGACCTGGTCATGTATCCAGGGCTGTGCCAAATGAGGCCCCAGGAGGAGCACCTCATTACTGTCCAGAGAGAGACAGAGATGATCCAAACTTCTCTCCCAGGAACTCAAATCTTGCAAAATATTCTTGTAAAGTATTCTGTGAAGATCAGAAAGTTTACAGCAACTTTCCCCAATACTTACTGAAGAATTCATCTACTGTCAATGCATTGCTTGTTAAACAGCTTCATAGATTTCTTCATTCTTCCTTTGTCGACAATGTCATATTTGATTTAAATTCACCAGCTGGTTGGTCTCTCTTTGACAGCAAGTTCCTTGGTGTCTGATAGGAATCGTGACGCAAATGTTTGTGACCATTTCTTCAAGACACTTGAGAGATGCCTACTGTCCACATCGCGTGCAACCCACATGCTTTCTAGTTCAAGGATGTGGGACATTTCCAATTATCCCATCTTTCAGCAGCCTCTGTGATGCATTATGGCTAATATGCAAGGAAAATTTTTAGGAGCAGAGGAGGGTAAATTGGAAAATATGGGTTCTTTCACCCAATTCCTGCCTATTTGGTTCTTAATGAATTTTTTTTTTTTTAATTTAGAGATACGTATGCTTCCCCATTTTTCTAAGGAAAAGGATCCTGACTTAATGTTTAAGCATATTTTAATGATGTGGGAAAATAACCCTTAATTGCACAGTCGGCCTCCCATGTGGGTACCCGTGTAGGGTCGGTCACAGGCTCTCCTCTTCACACCCCTGGAGAGTTTCTTTAGTTGCTAACGCATTTGGTGGCTCAGATGGTAAAGAATCCACCTGCCGATGCAGAAGACCCAGGTTCAATCGCTGGGTTGCAGAGATCCCCTGGAAAGGAAATGGCAACCCACTCCAGTATTCTTGCCTGGGAAGTGCCATGGACAGAGGAGCCTGGTGGGCTACTGTCCACGGGTCACAAAGAGTCAGACATAACTTGGCGACTGAAACAACAGCAACCAGGCGAAATGCCTTGGTGCAGTGTGAGGACAAAGAGAAACCGATCAGAAGAGACCTCTAATTTCATCAACTAAACCATGCTTGCAAACAAAGAAAAAAAAACATACCTGGTTGTTTTTATTTTTATTGCCCCCTCTGGCATTACCTAGACAAGAAAATAACTGAAAGAAGTATTTTCCATTAGCCTCTGGCATAAATCATGATTCACTCTGGCAGGTGCCTCAGCAGCATAAGCACCTCTGATGATGGTCATGGCTGGTGTTTCTTGAATGGGTGTTGTGTGCCAGGCACAGTTAGAATAGCCTGGTGTGGGTTCTCTTGTTTGAGGCTCACGCCGTGGTTACCAGGCAGACACAGCTCCTAGCCTGTGTTACAGGTGAGGACGCCACGTCACAGCAGGGTGAATCAGCTGGGGCTGTGACTTCGCCTTCTATTCAGTCAATTCCCCTGGTTCTGGGGATGGCTCACTGCTCCCCAGAGCCCTGCAAGTCTGATGGGAGAGCCCTGCTTAAAAAATACACTCAGGCCCCAGTAGGGGCAGAGTTGAGGATAATCATACATCACAACAAACACAAGTGTCCGGCCCACCAACCAACCGAGCGCATTGTCCAACCCGGTCTTCTGAACCCATTCAAGTTCTGTTTTTATATTCGAGTTCTTGAACTTGGAACCCCCGTTCTGGATTCCCTTCTGTCCTCAGACAGCAGCGACTCCCTCAAATGGCCCCTCCTATTTATCCCTCCTTTCCCTTCTCTCCTTACCCTTGATCTTAAAATTGCTTTCACCAAGCCCTCCAGACCCCAGGGATCTCCACTTTCTCCTCTATCCGGACCATCAGATGCCCCAGACCCTGAAAGCTTTTCTGACTTTGAATTAGAAAGCAATTTCCAAATCCTGGAGCCGAGATCTGCTCCACAACATGCAGACTATGGAGATCTCCCTATTCTTTCCTTCGGGTGGGTTGAGATCAAAAGTGGAGCCTTCTAAGAAACCCTTACATACAAGTCAAGGCCGGTTCTTCCTGCGGAAGATCCACTCAACACCACCAAAGCCCCCCACTCTTCGTCCCAGCCTATTTCTGACGGGCACACACCGTCTCTCCTCTGCTGCTCTCACCCCGTATATTGTGAACGCACATCACCTCTCTCCCGTCAGGCTGTGCACATGGATGACAAGGCCTGATTTCCCTTTGCGGTTTCCTCTCCCCTGTCTTCCTTGTCTATCTGCTCAGCTCTGGCTATTACTGTACACCCACTGGGTAACCAACACCAGATTCAGGGGACGGCAGAGGTTCTCCCCGACTGCGAAGAGATTCATCCATAGAGCTTTCCATCTCAGGAAACTCAACCCCTTAGTGAAATATGAGGAAGGCACCACGTGTCCCTGCTTCCTGCAGCCACACGAGACGTGTTGAGCTGGCACCCAGGAGCACCACCCCTTGAGCTGGCTTGAACTGAACAAACTCACTGAACTGAATATTTCTGCATTGGAAACCCCAACGGGAGAGGCACCAGGGTCAGATCTGGTCTCCTCCCACACACAGCTCCCTCTCATCTGTTGCCTGAAAACCACACTTGATAAATAAATGGCTAGAAAGTCAGCAAAACATGGCTTGCATCTCTCCCACTTCGAGTTCTCTGATTACCTCTATACTCCTCTTCAGAGCCATGTGAAATGTGCTGGTCAATTACTTGAAAAGTATCGATCAACATGAAGTCAACCCATTAAGTGCTGCGTTTTACCTCTTTTAACTCCCCTTCTCCTCCCCGTTACAGCGTCAGTTCACTCTCACTCCCCTCAGTGTGGACCCTCCACATATCTGAGGCGACTGGTCTTACAGACCCCCCAACCCCCATTCCTATGAGGACCCTGAGCTCTGAAGGGTCCCCTCTCCGTGTTCTGCCATCAAAACAAGGCCATCAGGGCTTCCTCTGTCAGGGTTCAGTGTCCTGATGGGTGACAATGGGTGTTTAATGGATTGTTAATCAAATCAATTAATTCCCACCATCTTTACCCCTGAAGAAGAATAACATCCTACCAGAGAACATGCACACACCAGCCATTCATATTTGCAGGCAACTTTAAAATAATTAAGTCAGTTAGAAACATTGAGAAAAGCAGACAGCACAGATGAGTAGAGTGAATTTTCCTATTTCCACCAGCCAGATTCTGACCCTTTTTCCCCATTTTGCACATTTACTCTTCATCTCCTTTAAAAATTACTTCAAGCGAACACAAACATTAAGACATTTTTTTCCTGTAAACGATTTAGTATGCATCTTTAAAAAACCTGTGTGGGCCAGCTCTGAAAAACGGAGACCCCATTCCCTAGACATTCTCCTATGTAACTACTGATCATTTAAAACATGTTGCTGTTGCTCTTCAGGCACTAAGTCATGTATAACTGCTTGCAACCCTGTGGACTGTAGCCCATCAGGCTCCTCTGTCCACGGGATTTCCCAGACAAGAATATTGCAGTGGGTTGCCATTCCCTTCTCCAGAGGTTCTCCCTGACCCAGGGATCGAACCCATGTATCCTGCATTGGCAGATGGATTCTTTACCACTGGGCCATCAAGAAATTTTATTTTACACCTATTTTTTTAAAAGGGACTTCCCTGGTGGTCTAGTGGTTAAGACTCTGTACTCCTAATGCAGGACGTGTGGGTTCGATTCCTGGTTTGGGAACTAAGATCCTGCATGTCCCACTGCGTCATCAAAATACATAATTTTTTTAAAGTTTAAAAAAATGTTCAGGATGGGGGACATATGCACACCCATGGCTGATTCATGTCAATGTATGGCAAAAACCATTACAATATTGTAAAGTAATTAGCCGCCAATTAAATCATTTTTAAAAAATGAATAGAATTTCTGAAAGTCATCTAGCTCTCATCCAAGAACTTCCATAATTATTCAAGAATGGCTTATGGAGCTGGTTTGTATCTATAAGGATTTATCCAAGGCTCCCATGTTGCCCTTGGGGGCTGTGGGGCTGTCGAAAAGAACGGGCCAGTAGCTACTACTACTGTGGCTCCTTCTCTTTGTCTGCTCCTGGCGTCCGTACTGATACTCCACATCTGTATCTCCTGAGAACTGAAAGTGAGACCTAAAAGCTTGGTTCAGTTCAGTTCAGTTCAGTTCAGTTGCTCAGTCATGTCCGACTCTTGGCGACCCCATGAATCGCGGCACGCCAGGCCTCCCTGTCCATCACCAACTCCCAGAGTTCACCCAAACTCATGTCCATCAAGTCGGTGATGCCATCCAGCCATCTCATCCTCTGTTGTCCCCTTCTCCTCCTGCCCCCAATCCCTCCCAGCACCAGGGTCTTTTCCAATGAGTCAACTCTTCGCATGAGGTGGCCAAAGTACTGGAGTTTCAGCTTCAGCATCAGTCCTTCCAAAGAACACTCAGGACTGATCTCTCCTTTAGAATGGATTGGTTGGATCTCCTTGCAGTCCAAGGGACTCTCAAGAGTCTTCTCCAACACCACAGTTCAAAAGCATCAATTCTTTGGTGCTCAGCCTTCTTCACAGTCCAACTCTCGCATCCATACATGACCACTGGAAAAACCATAGCCTTGACTAGACGGACCTTTGTTGGCAAAGTAATGTCTCTGCTTTTTATATGCTACCTAGGTTGGTCATAACTTTCCTTTCAAGGAGTAACCATCTTTTAATTTCATGGCTGCAATCACCATCTACAGTGATTTTGGAGCCCCCAAAAATAAAGTCTGACACTGTTTCCACTGTTTCCCTATCCATTTCCCATGAAGTGATGGGACCGGATGCCATGATCTTAGTTTTCTGAATGTTGAGCTTTAAGCCAACTTTTTCACTCTCCTCTTTCACTCTCAACATTCAGCTTAAACTCGGTCACTTCTTGGCATGTGAAGCTGGCCCCTCATCCTGCATCATGGGATATGTTTTTTTCCTGCTGTTGAGGATGTGAAGACTGATAACTGGGTTAAAGTGGTGACGGTCAGCCCTCTCCAGTATAAAGGCACCTTTCTGACCCTGCAACCAGCCAGTGATCCCTTAGGTGGGTGCTCCAGCACCACGTAAATACCCTGATCTAATCTTTCTAACCACACATTGTCCTTGTTGTTCAGCCTTCTTTGGTGGTTCGGACGGTAAAGAGTCTGCCTGTAACATGGGAGACGCAGGTTCGACCCCTGGGTCGGGAAGATCCCCTGGAGAAGGAAATGGCAGCCCACTCCAGTCTTCTTGCCTGGATAATCCCGTGTTGCTGTTCACTCGCTCAGTTGTGTCCGACTCTCTATGACCCCATGGACTGCAACACGTCAGGCTTCCCTGTCCATCACCATCTCCCGGAGCTTGCTCAAATTCATGTCCATTGGGTCAGTGATGCCATCCAACCATCTCATCCTCTGCCGTCCCCTTCTCCCCCTGCCCTCAATCTTTCCCAGTATCAGGGTCTTTTTCGAAGAGGCAGCTCTTCCCATCAGGTGGCATACATGACATTGGTCTGCACTGATTGTTTTGGTAAGGGCTCCAATGTGGCACGTCCAAGGAAAGAAGCACTCTGAGAGGACTGTTGGGACACTTGGAGAACTGGTGGCTGGGAGCAGGGTGGTGGAGGGTGGGGGGCAGGCGGGCCTGCAGGTGGGGAGGGAGAAACACAAACCCATCTTTGGCTCCATGCTGGGCCCCCAGAAGCCCTGCAGGGTCTGTTCTAAGAGTCCTGCAGGGGTGCAGGCACCTCCCGGGGGTCTCACGCATCTGCCTAGAAGCGAGCTGGCCGGCTGATCACAGAGCTAGGGCTGAGGAACAAGGTGCCCTTTTATATGTTTGGGTGAATACATTGCTTTATTTTCCTTTTCCTTTCATTCCCCAGCACTCATGAATTATTTATTTGTTATTAAATTCAACCGAATGAGATTTCAAAGGCAAGGAAAACTGCTGAAGTTCAAATGAAATCAAATTATCACAATGAGCTCAGCAATGGCAATGGGCAGGGGGCGGATGGCACAGAGAAACTCAGCCTGCTCTTGTGAAGGGCCTTCAGGTGGGTTTTCTGGGCTTGGCTCTGGGATGTCACCAGGCATGGAAGGTCCCCCTGTCAGTGTTGGTGTCACAGAGCCCCAGAGCCAGAGCATCTCCTGATCCAGGCACTAGGTCATCCTGGCCCTATGTCAGGCCACCTGCAGCCAGGCCTGAATGCCACCTGGAGAGCACAGCCCTGAATTCTTCATACACGCTGCCAAGGGGACTGTCCCCAGTCTCTACATCCGTTCTTGCAGTAGGTCCGCCTGCAGGGCTGCCCTTGCTTGGTCTGCGCTCACAGACTCTCCCCTCCAGGCCCCTTCGGCCCCTTCACCCGCACCCTCTCCTACACCCACTCCCCCAGCCACACTAGCCTCATAGCCCTGCCATTAGGGATCCAGTGGTCCAGGCTCCTTCCACTATGTAGGTAAAGCACTCCCGTCTCCCCGGGCGACAGGCTGGTTCCAGCTTACCCTCTGGTCTCAGCTCATGGGGAATCTTCTCATAGAACAGACTTCCCAAGCTCCCCACCCAACAAGTCACTCTTCACATGCCTCCTAAGGGTCACCATCACCTGAGTACTGTCTGTTTCTCATTCATCAACCACCTCTTAACTCCACTAGAACACAAACTGAATGAACGATGAGGGAATTGCCAGCACCCAGCCCAGTACAGGGAGCATGGCAGGACCCCTCCATGATTGTATGTTGTATAAAAAAAATGCAAAGCAAAGGACCCTGCAGAGCATGCAGAGCTCCATGTTAGTGGCCTCAACACCACTCAGGGCTTGATGTTTAAGACCAACGCTGTGAGGTGGGCAGAGCAAGCATTCAAGATGCCAGGGTTCTGTTTCTCCCTTTTCAACAATGACTACAATGTGTAATATGTTTCATGGTCTTTATTTGATCCTTTGGCCAGAATATAAATCACGCCTGTTCTGCTCACCCCTGAAAAGGCACCGCCCAGCTGCACATGGAGGAGGCGCTGCCTCTCGGGCCCTCGGAAGCGACTTGAGACAGACAAAGCAGACCCATCTTCTGTCCCTATTCTGAAGGCATCGAGCCCCCAGTAGGGAAGACGGACTAGCATGAAAACCTGACCTTTACAACAGAAACAGCTTCGAGGGTGATGCTCTGGGAGCAAAGAAGGAAGTGAGTGATTGAGCCTGGGTTGCTCATGATGTTTTCGAAATGAAATTATCTCTGCCTGAGTCCCAAGGATGGTCAGACATGCTTCTCTCTCCTTCATGGTGAGCAGAAATGGAACAAGCAGAGGCGCAGACCTGTGGCAGCTTTGTGTGTTCGGGGATTTATGCGACTGATGTGCTACAGGTGGATCTCAAGGTGCCTGTGGGGGGTGGGGGGTGGGAGACCTGGAAAGGGCATGGTTCACGTGCCAAAGAGCCACTGACCAGCAATGAGCAATGAGGACTCATCCTGAAGATTTGGGCACTGGAAACCCTGAGTTCAAAGGACAGAAACCTGAACGCTTCTGGTTTCCTTGATGGCTCAGTGGTAAAGAATCTGCCTGCCAAGGCAGGAGATGTGGGCTTGATCCTTGGGTCAGGAAGATCCCCTGGAGAAGGAAATGGCAACCTGCTCCAGTATTCTCCCCATGGACAGAGGAGCCTAGTGGGGTACAGACGATGGGGTCGCAAAGAGTCGGACATGACTGAGCGATTAAACAATAAACAACAACATGACCAGGGCTGAGTGCTGCTCACAGCCACAGCTCTGTCGTGCTGAATCAGAGATGAGGTTTGGCTATGGACGGACTGGCCAGGACTAGGAAGCCCAGAGGTAGACACTCTTTGGATTAACTCTTTGATTTGATCACCTCTCACTTTGGAGATTCAGGCCAACGTTCTCCATATTAATGATCAAATAAGGAGGGAGCAGTAACCCATCGCCTGGGCCTCACCCCCCACTCACTGGCTTCTTTTATAAGAGCACTTCTGATTATTCATCAGAGAAGCAAGATGGACTAGCATTTGATCTTCCTTTGAGTATTTATCCCTATTCTGGTTCTATCAGGGGATGCATTATTGTGTGCGAGCTCGGTCATGTCCAACCCTTTGTGACCCCAGGGACTGTAGCCCACCAGGCTCCTCTGTCCATGGGATTCTCCAGGCAAGAATACCTTTGGGTTGCCATTTCCTCCTCCAGGGAATCTTTCCAACCCAGGGATCGAACCTATGTCTCCTGCATTGCAGGCAGTTTCTTTACCATCTGAGCCGCCAGGGAAGCCGTGCGCCTGGGATGCATTATTCATACACTAAAAGCTGCAACATGGAGAAGCAGATAAATGCCCAGCAGAAGAAACAGAAGAGGTGTCTGTAACAGCGGAAGGATTCCTGAAGAAAGTCCTAAATGGGTCCCCTGTCCAGGCTGTCAAATAAATTCATGGTTGCAGCCTGTTTCAGAAGTCACAGGAGCTTGGAAATATGAATAGCTTGCCTTCTGAGTCATCAGAATACACGTGCTGGTGTCACTAAGCGGGTTCCACTCCGGGCACCGCACCTGACTTTGACAGAGTGTAGAAGGAAGAGCTCATTAGTCCTCCCTGCTCATTCATCATGCGTGTCCAATTTTCCAGCCACTGACAAACGATCTTCATAAAATATGACTAAATAGTCCACGAAGCAACATTTCTCAAGGTCTAGCCAACAAATATCAAGAAATCACAGCACCCCTAGATTACCCTTTCAGCCAGGTGCCTTTCTGAACCATCATCCATCAGCTGGAGTGATGGGTCAACGTGAGGAGGGGCGGACCCAGGACAAGGAGACTGGGATTCCAGGAAAGCAAGGCAACATGGGACCCCTCAGGCCATGTGGTCATTAAAGGACCAACTGAGGGACAAACAGGACAGTCAATACCCTGTGTAATGAACGTCCTGAAACTCAGAGATGAAGGAGCTGGGGTAGCGGGTCTGCAAACCCAAGGATTGAGGGCGTCTCCTGCATTAGCAGGCAGATTCTTTACCACTGGTGCCACCTGAAAACTCCTGAGGACTGGGGGCAAGATGTTTGAACCCCTGGCATCATAAATGCTTTCCCCAAATGGTCAATTAGGTCCTCCTGCAGATGTTTACTGAGTAAATAAGGGGAGGGACGAATGAATGAATAGGAGCAAGGTGAAAACCAAAAGCGTTCAAAGTCTGTGCACACGGCTCCCAAGCAGTGTTCCAATTATGAGCTCTAATGACATTCTGACCACATGTTTCTGGCTTTTGCAATACAGTAACCATCGCTCATCACTGTCTTATCTGCTTTGCCTTCCCCTCGCTTCTAAGCATCTCACTGTGTTTAATTCTGCTCCTTTCCTTGTTTCCCTGGTGGCTCAGACAGTAAAGAATCCACCTGTAATGTGAGAGACCCAGGTTTGATTCCTGGGTCAGGATTATCCCCTGGAGAAGGGCATGGCAACCCACTCCAGTGTTCTTGCCTGGAGAATCCCATGGACAGAGAAGCCTGGTGGGCTACAGTCCATGGGGTCTCAAAGAGTCAGGTAAGACTGAGCGCCTATCATTTTTCATTGTTTGGGATTATAGCTATGTGTGTTGAAAGAAATAAGAAGGAAAGAAGGAAGGAAGGGAGGGTGGCAGAGGGGGAAGAGGGAAGAAAAGGGGCGAAATCACTACTATTTACTGAAAGGATTCCCAGATGGCTCAGTGGTAATAGAACCGGCCTGCCAATGCAGGAGCCACAGGAGACACAGGTTCAACCCCTGGGCTGGGAAGATCCTCTGGGAGAGGAAATGGCAACTCACTCTAGTACTCGTGCCTGGAGAACTCCGTGGACAGAGGAGCCTGGTGGGCTACAGGCCACGGGGTCGCAAAGAGTCGGACACGACTGAGTGACCGAGCATACAGTATTTACGAGCTCCAGCTGGTGTGAACACAACAATGAGGCAGTTAATCCTCACTGGGCCTTTCTGGACTAGGTAGGAGACTGCAGACGAGTCTTGATACAGAGTTATGCCTTGTGGTAGGAAGAAGCGCAGGACGGTAATGCAGCTCACAGGAGGAGCAATTAATCTGAATTCAGAGTGCCAGAGGGAGTTTTCAGAAAAGTATATCCTGAGGGATCGCAGGATATGCCTGAGATGGGGGACACGGGGGAGGATTCAGCAGTCGGGGGGACAAAGACCCAGCAACCCGAGGTGGCTGAAGGTGTGCAAGGCAGGACGTAAGCACACAGGCCACCACAACACAGCCGGACGGACTCTCACAAGGATGAACGCGATGCTGCGGAAGCACACAGCGCAGACCTGCTGTGGGTCCTGATGGAAGGTCAGGCACCAGGCGGAAAGGGATTTAGGGCGTGGTGGGCTTCCAGGAGATTGGAGAACGTGTGTCTTGAGGATTCAGCAGGCTTTTTGTTAACCAGCGACAGCAGGGAAGGTCTGTGTCAGTGAAAGCAGATCATCATCAGAAAGAAACAAAGCCTAGTCTTGCCTACTCTGCCTTGGGGTCCCTCTGAGCGGCTCTCGGGTTAACTGCTGGGCGTGGTGAGCGATGAGCCATAGAAGGCACATTGGGCCCAGAGAATGAGCACCAAACCACTCTAGGGAACGGAAGGCCATTCCGTCAAGGAGCCACCTCTAAAAGTCTAGTCTAATTTAGTTTAAAAGTTCCCCTGAGATCTGCAGACTCATCTGCTGATAAGAACACTTAACAGTATCTCAAACTTTACAATCCGAAATGTACCCCCAAAGATGGCTCTCCTACAGTGTCACCATCTCAAACAAAACTGGCAACTCCACACTTCCCGGTCTGCAGCTGAAACCTTGCTTTTGTCTCCTCCTGGATTCCCCCATGGACTCTGTCAGCAAATCCTGGCAAGTTCACTTACAGAATTTATCCTTAGTATGTCCACTGCCAGAACCCTGGCAAGGTCACCACCAAATCTTGCCTGTATTCCTAACCATCATCCTTCTCCCTGGGGACCAGAGAGATCCTAGTGACACTTGTCAGATGACATGCCTCTTCCCTCCCACCCTCCAACAGCTGCCGGTTCACTCTGGTTAAAGCCAAGTTCCTTAAGTTATGGCCAATAAGACATGACCTGATCAGGCTCCTCATTGGGCCCCTGGCCTTCCTAAAAGTATGATGGCCTCCGTGATGTCTTTGTAACAGAACAGCCCCTCCCACCTCAGGGCCTTTGCACTTGCTCTGCTCTGTTCTTACTACCGGGAGCCCATGGTTCACTCCCCTGCTTTATTCTGCTCTTTGGGCAAATGTCAGCTTCTCAGTGTGACCTCATTGGCTACACTTTTTATAATTTTAAGCCATTTCTTCCAACCTCCCAATATGTTCCTTGTTCTTTTTTCCTTAGAATTCATCACTAGATAGTACATAATAACTTTTACTGATTTGTTTGTTTGGGTGTTTTTTTTTTTTTTTTGGTTTCCACCCATTAGACTGTAAGTCCAGGAAGGAGATTAAACCAGTCAATCCTAAAGGAAATCAACCCTGAATATTTATTGGTAGGACTGTTGCTGAAGTTGAAGTTTCAACACTTTGGCCACATGGTGAGAACACCCACCTCACTGGAAAAGACCCTGATGCTGGGAAAGATTGAAGCAGGAGGAGAAGGGGACGACAGAAGATGAGACATTGGATGGCATCACTGACTTAACAGACATGAGTCTGAGCAAACTCCTGGAGATATTGAAAGACAGGGAAGCCTGGTGTGCTGCATCCATGGGGTTGCAAACAGTTGGATATGACTTAGCGACTGGACAACAACCGCCAGTGAAAGACAAGATGTTTGACTGCTCACTGCTGTACCTAAAGTGGTTATCGCTGTGTCTGAAGCTGGGCACATATTTGGGACTCGGTGTTCACTGAAGCATGAATGGCTTATTTTATGTCTAACATCAGTTGGTGTTGCCAGAATTCACTGAAAGGCAGGGTAATGGAGCAGATTACTCCATTAGCCTCTGAGTCAAATGGGCTCCTTCCTGTCATAGAACAAACTTCTACTTTACTTCACTGGATTACACTTATACTCTGTGCAAAATAAGTGTTTCTGTTTTGCCATTCTCCCTAATCACCGTAGCTCTTTCATCTAAAGATCAGTGCATTAGAGCAAGTGTTGATGTGATGGTTTGCAAAGTGAACCTACGCTTTGTCTGCACAAGCAGCCTGGCATGACTTACTTTCCAAGTACAGAAATTTCATGGGGCAAGAACGACCTTAGGAGCTTGTTTTGTTTACACACATGTTGAGAAGTGCAAGTTTGCTGGTGCAAGTGTTGTTACGGATTCTCTGCGAGGAGAAGCTAAGGAACGCTTAGCTCAACAGCTTAACTCTTAACATCACAGACCAACGACGAGGCCTAGCAGTGGTTCCCCTAACAGGGACAACCTTCTCCTTCTCGAGCTGGATGGCGAGACGCAGGTGGACAATGGACGTCTGCAGTCCTTCTACCCTCAGCATCACAGAGGCAGGAAGTACCTGCTATGGCAAATTGAGCCAACGCTTCCGGAGCCAAAACCCTGAGCAAGAGCAGAAGGCGTCCCCGAGAAGTCCATCTTCAGAACTTGGTGCTTTAACAAGGTCATGCCTGTGTTACTGCTCAGAACTCCACCAGGTACCAGCAGCTCTGACTTGAAGATGACCCCAGGCGTAACCAGTAAAGGTGGCTACAAGCAGCATCTCGAGTCAGCCAGGGCTCTGCCTGCCTGAACTCACCCTAACGCTAACCTGGGAATCAGCGGACGGGGTCTGGGGATGCGCTGCTGGGGTCAATCACTCACCAACACCCCCAGTATCCCTTGTAAATCTGCCTCCACGTGCTGCTATGTAACCACCTCTCTTCTCTGCTGCTCAGCACAGACCTGCCACTACAGCAGGCTTTTCAGATGGAGCCAGACACAGTCCGAGAAAAACAGCATCAGGACCACACCTCATCCAAGAGGCTTGGGGACAGCTGAGGACTGCCTTCCAGGAAAACACTTTCTGACTGGTTGAGAGAGGCCAGGGAGTGCTCTCTGAGGGAGGAGGGATGCCCTATGAACAGAGAAAGTTCCCATGGGTCCTCACGGCACCCACGTGAGGTCACCCTCATGTGTCCTGCCACCCACACACTCTCAACCACGAGGCCACTACAAGAAGGCCATGGGCTTGCTCACGTGGCACCTCCCCGCCTGGTAGCATGGCTGGTGTGTGTGTCAGATCAACCACACAGGGACACTGCTGACCCGAGGAGATGCCCCTGACGGAGACCCACCCACAAAGCTCGCCTGCGTCTCCCAGGGGACGGTGAGGCCCCAGGATTTCCCACGCCCTCCAGCTCTGCGAAGTCCTTTCAGCCTCCTCCTCCATTCCTCTGAGATCATTACAAAAGTTAATTCACAGCACAGAGCCCAAGCCCTTATTTCCGGAGATCATGAGTGGAAGTGCTCAGTTTTTCTGGGAACTGCGCTGAGTGCCCCTTGACTATGCAACATGACAGCAAGTTAGAGGAAATCACACAGCAGCAGAAAACTGCGGGGGCTGGTGGCTCCTCCAGAAGCCGCCTGCCCGTGTGGCCACCGTCCAGCCAGCTGCAGGTGGATGGGGATGCCCCTCCCCCACCGGAAATCAACGTTTATGGGCTTATATTCTAAAGCATCCCAGGAAAAGGCTGGAGAAGGATCAGGCCTCTTTTAGGATGCAAACGGCTCATTCCTCAAGGAGGACTCCTCTAAGGGGATTAGGAAAAGGCAACCCACTCCAGTATTCTTGCCTGGAGAATCCCATGGACAGAGGAGCCTGACGGGCTACAGTCCATGGGGTTGCAAAGAGTCAGACAGCACTGAAGCAACTTAGCACAGCACAGCACACGTACAAAATGCAGACGTCTTTATTATGTGATATCATATATGGATTATATGATATCTACATAAATGATCTCACATACGGATTTATGTAACATTTATTATGAGTGACATCATATACAGATTTATATGATAGCCCATGGACAGAGGAGCCTGGCGGGCTACAGTCCATAGTGTCACAAAGACTCGGACACGACTGAGTGACTAGCTTTCACTTTCATTAGTATATTCATCCCTGGAATCTTGCTTTGCAGACTTAGAAGTTGCTTGCGAAAAACTCATTCTTTCATGCCAGGAAGGATGAAAGAAAATGACCTTGGCCAAAGCATGAAGGTCACTTTAATAGCAAACACTGGAATGGGGAAAATTGAGCTGAAGTTAGGAGGGTCTCATGCTACCCAGATGTGTCGAACTTAGGCAAATGCCATAAACAATCTGAGTAACAATTTCCTTGTTTCTGAAATAAAGGAGATTAAAATTTTGTGCCTCAGTTTCTCCATGTGTAAAACAGGAATAGCTGTACCTAATTCATAGGGTTGTCATTAAAGTCTAAGTAATCCATACAGAGCCCCTAGAACAATACTTGCTGCTGTTGTAAGTAATGTCCAACTCTTGTTCGACCCCATGGCTCCTCTGTGCATGGGATTTCTCAGGCAAGAATCAAGTGGGTTGCCATTTCATTCTCCAGGGGATCTTCCTGACACAGGAATGGAACCCACATCTCCTGCATTGTCAGGCACATTCTTTACCACTCAGCCACCAGCCAGGCCCAGAACAATCCTTGAAACTGTAAAAACTCAGTTAACAGAATCCTCAGTTAAGGTGGGGAGATCAGTAGGGGGCAGGCTCACACCCTTTGATACCCAGTCAGTAAGTCAGTTCAGTTGCTCAGTCCTGTCTGACTCTTTGTGACCCCATGGACTGCAGTACACCAGGCCTCCCTGTCCATCACCAACTCCTGGAGTCCACCAAAGCCATGTTCATCGAGTTGGTGATGCCATCCAACCATCTCATCCTCTGTTGTCCCTTTCTCCTCCTGCCCTCAATCTTTCCCAGCATCAGGGTCTTTTCAAATGAGTCAGCTCTTCTCATCAGGTGGCCAAAGTATTGGAGTTTCAGCTTCAACATCAGTCCTTCCAGTGAACATTCAGGACTGATCTCCTTTAGGATGGACTGGTTGGATCTCCTTGCTGTCCAAGGGACTCTCAAGAGTCTTCTCCAACACCACAGTTCAAAAGCATCAATTCTTCGGTGCTCAGCTTTCTTCACAGTCCACCTCTCACATCCATACATGACCACTGGAAAAACCATAGCCTTCGATACTAGCAGAGCCCAAATGGAGCAAAGACTGGAGAGGACTCAGCCAACGAGAAGCCATGGACTCTTTGGTTACTGCATCCTCCGCACTTCTTCTTCCCTCGTATAAAAGCATCCTCCTTCCCCTGCCCTGCAGGGACTGGCATGTGACCCACCACGCAAGACCCCAAAGTGCAATTCTCTGATGATCCTGAATAAACCCATTTTTGCTGGAGAAATACCTGCAATCTGTCGATTTCAGGTCAGCAGCAGCAAGCTGTGAATAATCATGAAGAAGATGATGACGACCGCAAGTCTGCTGTGGCTGCTGTGAAATATACTGAAAGTGATGTGACTTGTGTATTTAGACAGTCCTTCCCAGGTGGTGCCAGTGCCCAAGAATCCGCCTGTCAATGCAGGGGATGCGAGAGATGAGAGTTTGATCACTGGGTCGGGAAGATCCCTGGAATAGGAAATCCAACCCACTCCTGTGCTCTTGCCTGGAGAATCCCATGGACAGAGGAGCCTGGTGGGCTACAGCCCATGGAGCAGCAAAGAGTCGGATACGGTTGAGTGACTGAGCACAAAAGATCCACCTTTGGCAAAACTCCAAGAGCAAGCCCCACATCCCCCTTTCCACACTCCTCACTGTGCTCTGCCATGGCCACCCCCTCACACCAACCCGCCTGGGAGTTAACCAGAGTGGGATCAGAGGAGGAAACCAGTATCTGCTGAGCTCATTCATTCTATCCTATGAGTTCAAGAGAGAGAGAATGTGGCCCCTAACGTGCAAGCTGAAACACCAGGAACAGGACTTTCTTTCCAGCACTAGCATCAGTGTGGTGCCTCCATCTCAGCAAAAGAATCATCGCACTCTTTACTGATCCTGAGTAAGGTGTTTGAAAATACTGCCTGCATTCTGAAGGGACAGAGAGTGATTCCTCTGAAGTCAAGTGGGAAGCCCTGTGTGTGCTTCTAGAAGAGTCTGTCAGGAGCCACGGTCACAGCTGAGATTTCATGAAGCTAAGAAGCAGGATCCGCACCAGCATCAGGATAGAATAAGCCACCACTCTGTACAGAGTGGGCAGCCAGCCTGCTAAGTGTTTTCAGCAGAAACTGAGTGACTATAATATGAGCAAGCAAATCAAACCAGTCAATCTTAAAGGAAATCTACCTTGAATACTCATTGGAAGGACTGATGCTGAAGCTGAAGCTCCAATACTTTGGCCACCTGAAGTGAAGAGCTGACTCACTGGAGAAGATCCTGATGCTGGGAAAGATTGAAGGCAGGAGGAGAAGGGGGTGACAGAGGATGAGGTGGTTGGATGGCATCACTGATGCAATGCACATGAACTTGGACAAGCTCTGGGAGATGGTGAGGGACAGGGAAGCCTGGCATGCTGCAGTCCATGGGGTGCCGAAGAATCGGACACAACATGGTGACTGAACAAGATGAGAAGAGATGGGCAGGAGACTCTTCAGCACACACCCCCCACGGAGGACCTCCATCCCCACTGAGGAGACTCTCTGGCCAAAGTTCTCATTACGAGGAGACACGAGGCAAATCCCACTGACAGGCATGCTGCAGAAAAACTCAAAACGTGAAGGTCATGAAGGAAGGAAAGCTGGAGGAAATGCTCCACGTGAAAAGAGATTAGAGAGACAGAACAACCAAATGCACCAGTGACCCTGGATTGGATCCGGGAGCGGGGGAACCACAGTGACCAGTAACGGCACCACCACTGGAACAGCGGAAATCAGCACACTGATGCTGGATTAGGTATCACTGTATTGATTGTAAATATCCTCAATGGAGGAGCTGCACTGTGTCCCTGTGGCTTTTCTGATGGGATTTACAGCTGAACACCCTGCTCTCAGTTAAGTCCCCAGCGACCACACACATGGAACCTTAGGCACATACAGCGTCTGGAAGCCCTGTTATGCCTCCAGCCTGGACAGGCGTGGGATCCGTGCTGCATGGAGGTTCTCAGCTTCCGGGTGACAGGATTTGATAACTGTGCAGAGCCCTGTGAGTAATCTCCTACTAATGAAGATTAAAGTCTTCGAATGGTTTATTTAAAAAAACACATCAGAAAGGATTAAGGGTTTTCCCTGTAATGCTTGTAATAACGTCGCCCTCATTTCCTTCCACTTCCATTCCATTCCTTGAGTGGGGTGGACTTCTACGAAGCACACGACAGTGTGTCTGTACAAGGCAGCAAGGACCAGCTGAGGGGGGCAGCCAGCAGGCAGCATGAACTGACCGCCCGCCATGGGTCACCCCCTGCCCTTGAGGCTCTATATTTCTTGTTTTTTCTAATATTAATATTTTTTGATGTGGACCATTTTTAAAATCTTTACTGAATTCATTACAATATTGCCTCTGTCTTACGTTTTGTTTTTTTGGCTGCAAGGCAGGTGGGATCTCAGTTCCCTGACCGGACACCAAACCCACATCCCCTGCATTGGAAGGCGAAGTCTCAATCATTGAACCTCCAGGGGAGTTCTGATGCTCTATATCTGCTGTCTCACTGAATATCCCCAAATGGCATTTGAAGACAATTATCATCTTGAAATATCATCTTATCATATTACACATCTGGAGTGGGTTGCTGTTTCCTTCTGCAGGGGATCTTCCCAACCCAGGGATTGAACCCAGGTCTCCTGTACTGCAGGCAGATTCTTTACCGACTGAGCTACAAGGGAAGCCCTCATATTATACAAGTCTCTCCTAAAATGAGGTCTCCTAGAACTGGACACAGCGCTCCAGATGGGGTGGGCAGTCGCTATATTTTACCCAGTCAGATGTGGCCGTGTCACCAGATGGCTTGTCTTGCACCGAGTGTCAACTAAATCCTGTAAGACAGCATGAAGTCCAATCAACTAAATCCTGTAAGACAGCATGAAGTCCAGTCATCTCTCCCATTCTTACTGGACTTGCCCAGACAGCATCTTCAGGGCTTCCAAACAGGTTGTAGATGAAGGAAGTGTGCAGGCTTGGGAGGGAGTTGCCTGAATTTTATGGGCCTGGCTGACTTAACCTCAGTGAGCAGGGAAGGGGATGACCACACATCCCACTGTTTAAGCCAATAATCCTTGAAGGAAGGAGTCTGCTGAGCAGTAGTTCCGGGAATTGTCTCAGAAGAAATGGCACGTGACATGTCAGGGGAGACAGCATCCATCCGGCGGCATCACCAGGCCACGGGTCAGGATGCGTCGCAGCCGCAGCCGCCCGGGGCCAAGGAGCAAGTACTCTGGACCCGCAGAGGGGGCAGTGGGAAGGCGGGGGCACAGGCTTCCCCGGGGCAAAGGCCTGAGACAGAGCCAGGAGCTCTGCTGAGCCAGGCCAGCAGCTGCTTCAGGTTCAGCCAATGGGGCTGGGCAAGCGCTGTGTCACCCTCAACGTGCGGTCACAGGGCTGGCCAAGAGGGCAGGTCCCAGCAGAGGGATCAGGGCACTGACTGGGCACAGCAACCTGAGAAGACTAACGGGGCAGGGGCCAGGCTCCCCAGCAGGTCTGTGCAGTCGTGACCAGCGGTGAATCCTCCAACACCGCGCTGAGTGACCTAGAAGATCCCTGTTCTCGGGTAGGGATGTTAATTCAGCCACATTATGTGTGTGTGTGTGTGTGTGTGTGTTCAGCTGCTAAGACGCGTCTGACTCTTTGCGAGCCCATTGCTACAGTCCTTCAGGCTTCCCTGTCCTCCACCATCTCTCAGAGCTTGCTCAAACTCATGTCCATTGAGTCAGTGATGCCATCCCACCATCTCATCCTCTGTTGCCCCTTCACCTCCTGCCTTCAATCTTTCCCAGCATCAGGGTCTTTTCTGATGAATCAGCTCTTCGAATCAGGGGGCCAAAGTGTTGGAGCTTTAGCTTCAGTATCAGTCCTTCCAGTGAGTATTCATATGGTTGATTTCCTTTAGGATTGACCGGTTTAGTAATCCCCAAATGTAGTATTTTCGAGTCATAGACACCATCAATCTTTTTGGTTAACAATTTATACTTAAACCACCGAGTTCCCAAATTCCCTGACTGCCAACAAGTTATGTTCAGGAAACCAACACCTGGTGAGAAAAGCAAGAAAGGCAGCAGAAGCCCGAGGAGCCTCGCAAACTAAAGAGCTGCCCTGCTCTGGGCCTGCCTTCAGGCTGGCCAGCAGAGAGACGCTAAAGACAGATGACCATTCGCTGTGAAGAAGGCCGCTGGGCGCCACCTGCGGTCAGAAGCCTCGCTCCTCTGCCCTCCTCTGCCCACGTCTCTCCCTGTTCACTCCCTAGTTTTAACCTTGCTCTCACGTGTACAACAATCCTCTTTCATAAGGGAGACAGTAGCCAGATTCATCTCATAAAAGCACGTTTCCAATCTTTCCTGTTTAAACTCTTCTGCATGTGTGAAAATACTAAGTCACTTCAGTCGTGTCCGATTCTTCGTGACCCCATGGAGCGTAGCCCTCCAGGCTCCTCAGTCCATGGGATTCTCCAGGCAAGAATACTGGAGTGAGTTGCCATTTCCTTCTCCAGGGGATCTTCCTGACCCAGGGGTCGAACTCACGTCTCTTATGTCTCCTGCACTGGCAAGAGGGTTCTTTACCACCAGCTCCACCTTCGAAGCCCTAACTTATGTAACTAAACAGTATCATTAAATCTCATTAAAAAACATACTCCAGAGAACAGGAAGTACATCACACTAGTATCCTATTCATTCAGCAAAATCTCAAAGCTTGCTTAGGAGACAGCATAGGATAAAAATAATAGGAACTAAAAGAGGATGTAAAATGTTTACTGTTTAGTTGGCAAGACATACTGAAGATTAATCATCATGTAGGAGATGCCATGAAGGTCATTCAGGTCAAGCAGACAAGGGAACTCTGGGCTCCGAAGACGTGAACCTTCTGAAATGGCTGGGAAGGCTCAGGGTGAGGCCTTGGAATGCTTGGGGAAGGGAAGGAATGTTCAAATTTGGATAAAATGAAATATAAAAGAACCTTTCAGATGGAGAAATATTATCAACCCAGTGTGAACTGAGTCAGTAACTCCTAAATACCTGTCCCTGGATAACTGATCCTTAATGATGATGTCTCAATTGCTGGTAATTTTTTTTTTTAATGGAGAGATATAATGAGTGTTTTGTAAAGGTCATTGTCGTGAAGTCACTCAGTCGTTTCCAACTCTTTGTGACCCCATGGACTGTAGCCCACCAGGCTCCTCCATCCATAGAATTTTCTAGGCAAGAGTACTGGAGTGGGTAAGGTTTTTTAAAAACCATAGTATTTATTCAGAAAAATATGTTCTCCCTGCATGTTAAAATGTCCTTTCTTTAGGGCTTCCCTGGTGGCTCAGACAGTAAAGAATCTGCCTGCAATGTGGAGACCTGGGTTCCATCCTTGGGTCAGGAAGATCCCCTGGAGAAGGGAAAGGCTACCCACTCCAGTATTCTTGTTTGGGAAAACCCATGGGCAGAAGAGCCTGGCAGGCTATAGTCCATGGGGTCACAAGGAGTCAGACATGACTGAGCATGCACGCACATGTCCTTTCTTTTAAAAACTACTGTGATAACAGAAAGCAGTTTAGTTTCAAGTCAGCTCACTAGGAACAAGCTGGCAATGCCAAGTGAGGTCTGCTCCCCCATGGAGTCTGGAAGGCAGTCCAGAAGCCCCATGGCCAGGGGTGAAGGGCATTCGTGGAGCTAGATCTTCAGATGAGCAAGCTGGAAAAGCAGAGTGGGAGGAAGCCGGGCGCCACATCTGAACAGCTGGACCAAGACTTCCCTTCACTCTGGGCTTATAGACGTGCTCCTGAGAAGGCGGTCACATGATGGAAACAGAGTCCAGGAGGAGCGCACCGTCTCCCTGGAAGACGTCACTTTCATATAAATCTTGGTGACGACCTGTGTAAGTTAAACCAAGAGCCTGTGTTTTGTCTGCTCTGTGTCATCTTTACCATTTTCCTCCTGTGAAATGGAAACCAGCCTCACTCTTCAGCCTCATCAACGGACCAAACACAAGCTCTTTCTCCTTTTGGCAGATCCCCAGATGCTTCAAAGAGCCTTGACTTTTGTTACAAGGTTAAAGATTCAACTCCACATGTGTGTTAGCTACACAGATAAGATGCGGTTCCTCCAGCTTCAAACGGGAGAGAATCAGGTGATGCACCTTTTATAAGGCAGAGAAGCACAGGATGAACTAACTCTAACTAACGCACCCTGTTAATTACAGCATTTCTCTTCCGCAGAACTCAGGGGTCCAGGCAAACCGCACAGCACATGAGAGGTACGTCTCCCAACCCCTCCCCATCCCTCCAAACCTTTGACTAAAGGATGTCACAGAAATACCCAGGCCAGTCTGCATGGAGGAAGCTAACTGCCCCATGAAAGGAAAGGCAGAAGGGGGTGGCCTGGCACCTGGATGGTCAGCGGCAGAAAGATGCTTGTGTGGCCGGAGAGAAAAGACCAGGCACATTCCATCCATCCTTTGCCAAAAACTTCCCAAGCCAAATCCTTGGGATGTTCCAAATCCATCGACACCTGGATCTTAGAAAATGTGAAGACAATCAGTGCTTAGAATTTTGAGCTGTAGCTTCGAGTATTAGAAATAAAGCAAAAGCAAGGAAGAGGGGGTGATGAAGGCCTGGGTGATTGATGCCAAAGACTAAGGGGCTGGGAATAGTGTCTCCTCCAGATGTCGGGTGTTACAGGCCTCTGTCTCCATTTCCTGGAAGCTAAAGAGAGAGGAACAGGAGGGAGCGGTTCTCCAGAGCTGGCCCACTCAAGCGGCTGGGCTACATCTCTTGCAGGGAGGGCATCCTGGGCCCATCGCTCAGAGCAGGCGATGAGTCAGACCAACGCATCAGGGAAGGACACGGAGCTGGCCGGCCCTTTGCTGCTGAAATGAGCCTGTCATGATACACACACACACACACACCACACACACCCCACACACACACACACACACACACGGCAGAGTCCTAGGAGGGACAGGGGTTTTCATTCAGTGCTCATCCTCCCCAGGTTTGCAGGTGCTAATCCTCATGAAACAGGGCTTCAGATGGCAGCAGGCCTGGGCCTAAGCAAATTGGCTTAGATCAGCCTTTGCTGGTGAGCTGATGTGGGGGCGGGGGAACCTTGAGTAACCTGGGTGGGCCAAGGGACATCCTACCCCTCTCGCCACCTGAAGGGGCAGAGCAAGTTATCATTCCATCCCCCAGGTGACTGCTACTGAGACAGAGTGCTTCCCAACTCTCCTCTATGGAGTAACCAGGATTTGAACCTCCAGCTGGATGACCCCGATAGCCACCTTCTCTCTATCCCAAGAAACTAGGATGCAACATGGGACCAACTGCCCAAACTTCCTGGGATTCGGTTTTCTCCTCTATCAATTTGGAAGTACCGGGAATATCAAAACTAGCCCTGCAATAAAACGACAGTGGAGATGAAGCGATAAAACGGAACTGCTGGAAGAGTTCTACAGTCCAAGTCATGCCATGCTCAGTAGCTCAGCTGTGTCCAGCGTTTTGCGATCCATGGACTGTAGCCTGCCAGACTCCTTCGTCCAGGGGATTCTCCAGGCATGAATACTGGAGCAGGTTGCCATTTCCTCCTCCAAGGGATCTTTCTGACCTAGGCATCGAACCTGCGTCTCCTGCATCTCATGCGTTAGCAGGCGAATTCTAGTCTCATTACCACTAAACCAACTGGCAAGCCCACAATCCAAGCAGGTACTAAGGTTTGTTCACTCATTAGCTAAGCTTTGTTCATTCACACATTCATTCAGTAGAGTCCGGAGCCAGAGGCTATGGAGCTATTGGGGGATTTGGGTTCCCATCCTGACCAGCACCCTGCCCCGGAGACAATCAGTTATCTGTGCTGCTCCGTCTACACCTGCAGAGGAAGCTCTGTGCTGTGTGGACAGGCTCCAAGGGGCAGAAGCTGCTGGGACTCCCTGGACATGGGGGACTGTCTCTAATGTGTTTCATGGAAAGGCCATAGCTCAAGCTGATTTCTCATAGGAAGCAGTGGAGAGCCCTGTCCAGGAAAGGTGACCCCAGGAAGTCTTCAGGAACCATCTTGAAAGCAAACATCCATTTTGTACCGAATTACTGCAGGATACAAGACACACAAGCTTATTTGCTCACATCCAGAGCTGTCACTCTCTACTGCAAACTGGAGCCACAGAAATTTGCATACTTCATTCCTTCTGATAATTAGCAAGCACTAAAAGGTGCTTTCTGAAGGTTTGGGGGTGACTTTCAACTTAGCAGCTCTGTTTGCTTCTCTCCAGGTAGGAGGAAGTTAGTATTTGTTCTGGGCACAGCCGGATTTTCACTCTTGCTCACCAAATCCGACCACTCATGACGCCAATGCGCACCTTTTCTAGAAGGTTCTCTGGCCAGCTTATGGCTGCCAAGTCGACCGCGCCCTCTTCCAGCTTCTGCCGGCACACATGGTAGGGATGCTGTGAGTGTGGGAGGGGGAGGCAGGCAGAGGTCAGGATGACCCAATGTGCCCACTTGGTTCATAAATCGAGCTTATGCCGGTTGTTCTGGTATAAGGGTTAACCGCCCCACTCAGGACAAGTCACACCGCTTTTCTGGGCACCAGGTGAGGGCTGTGAGCAAAGGTTCAGACCTTTGCAGACGTGTGTGTGCTGTTGTCTTACGTAGGCAAAGAGAGGGACGACGAGCTGGCTGCCAGCCAGCCTCTGTGTGTCCTCGGCGTGGGGTCACCAGACGACAGTCACGGGTCCTCCCGCTCCCAGCCCCAGAGGCTGGTGCCGGTGGGCCGCATCTACCGCCCACCTCACGGCCCGGCTTCCACAGGAGGCCATGTGACGTGACGGGAGCCGAGGGCTGCAGGCAGGAGACTGTCAAGGAAGGCAGATGCTCCTGCCCCGGCCCCTCCCTGCAGCTCCCCCCACACCTGGCAGTCTGCATCCCTTCTCCTTCCCTGGGCCCTGACGGCAGCTCCCTCCCTGCTCCCGTCCACCTGGGGTGGCAGCAGACCCAGGCCCTGCACCCTCCTGTGGCTCCCCTGCTCCCTCCTCCCTCTCTGGGCCTTTAATGGTCCTACTGTGGGTGCCCTGTCTGTTTCCCCAGCACCCCATCACAGCGGTTCCCTGCTCCTGGCACTTTCTCCAGATCTTAAGTCAGTGGCACAGTTGTCAACTCCCAGGAAGCAAGGTGCCTCGATCGATACTGGCTGTGACTGTGGTCTCGAGAGGGGTGGAGTGCCAGGCGCGGGGGGGCAGGGCGGCAGCACGGGATGGTCGGGGTCACAGGAGCCAGCTTACAGGGACGGGGTGCTCCTGACAACCCCTCCTCGGAGCTGCAGCACTGATCCCTGGAGCCAGTCTCCAGACCCTGAGATCTCGCGTCTCACCCTCGAGTCTCTGCCCACGTTTTCCCGGTTCCCATGCTCCAGCCCTCCTCCTCCTCCAGCCCACACAGGCCCTGCTCATGCCTCTCACTGGGTGCAACCCTGGCCCCTTCCTGGAATCACCCAGGCTACCTTTTCCACGATCCCGTCAATGGAGAATTCACCTCCACCAGCCTCCACCTCCCCTCCTCACTGTGAGCCTTCTTTTCTAAGCCACATCCTTTCTGCCTTGAATAACCCCTACTCTCCACTTGCTGAGTACTTGAATTTTCTCCAAGGTCTCCCAAGGCTGTCGATGTGTAGCCAACTGGACAGTAACCCCTGGAAAGCAAGGCCACGTGATGTATCTTGTTTAAAAGCAGCTGCTGACTAGATAATAAGTGCTTAATGAAAATCTGCTAGTTGGCCTTTAAGGGTGGTACAAGCGGTAAAGACCCCCCCTGCCAGTGAAGGAGATGGAGGAGACGTGGGTTTGATCCCTGCATCAGGAGATCCCCTGGAGGAGGGCATGGCAACCCTCTCCAGGATTCTTGCCTGGAGAATCCCATGGACAGAGGAGCCCAGCAGGCTACAGGCCATGGGGTCACAGAGAGTCAGACACGACTGAAGCGACTCAGCCCGCACGCACCATCAGAACAGCTCCAGGGTCAACCTCGTGGTGTGGTGGGGGCCGGCTTCCTGGGAGGTGTGGGGGGAAGGAGGGCGCTTTGAGATGGAGACAAACGGCCTTCATTTCCTTTGGATTTCCAGTTTGTAATCTGAATTCTAAGAGAAAGAAAATTCTTTCCCCCACCCCTCCATAATCGTGTTGAAAGGAAAAATAAAACAGTTTGTTTTATAAATCATTTTGAGTGAATTTCTTCCTCCAAAATTAAAGAAGCAAACCAGGTGGCTTCCTTTGATTCCAATCCTTTTCATGTTCTTCCCCATGTCATGCGAAAGCACGGTTGCTATGGCAACCACTCATTATTTTTCAGGAGTTGGCTAGATATTTTAACAACAACCCCCAAAAAAGCCCCAAATCTTTCTAGCCTCCAGATAGTCTTAATTTATATCCTACACGGGTTTCTAATTTTTACAATTCCTTAACTAAGCACTTGCTGCAGCTTTTACAAGCCTAACCAACCTACAACTTTGTCACTAAATGAGCTTTGGGGAATAATTCAGCAGCTTGACTTTCCCCCTGTATTGCTCAGAATCTAAGAGAATTTTAAATATTTCTTACATTCTGGGGTCTTGCTCTATCTTCAGGGTAGAAGAAATATGTGGGTTTAATGAAGCCTAAAAAGTCTGGAGTGCATGTATCTGTGTGTGTGCGTGATCTACAAGTACCCTTCAGTTGGAGAGAACTGGAATGTAATTAAGGAAGAAAGAATTTCTTCTTGAATCATCCTATCTACACACTCTTTTTCAGAGCATTTATCTTCTCTCAATACGGTGTTAGAATCTCTCAAGGCTTCAGAGAAACAGGTGACATCATTCTTATCTTCAGCATAATTAATATCTGGCTGGAAAAGGATATCAAGATATTCCTTCACAATGGAGAGAGGTGAGGTAGACAGTAAGACCAGGAACTATTCATGTGTAAATTACAGAAGGAGCAGCAATAACTAAGGAAGGAAGTGTTGTCAGGGTCTGGAAAGGAGTTAACAGGAGGAGATCCGTGGTCTATCCAGGGCCTCATGGGGGGCAGTCTACACCCTCAGCAAATGTTTCCTGAGCCCCTGCTCTCTACTGGGCAGGTGCTTTCAAAGGAGATACAGCACGTGACCTCTGCTCTCACCTGGTTGCTGCCCAGATTTAGATGAAATCTAAACGACTCCTGGAGAGAAATTAAATCCTCAGCAAAGGAAAAGGCCTTTTGGAAGTGCTCTGCATTTCCAGTGATCCCAAGGAGGACAAGACTCAGCTTGGCATTTCAAGTGGAGCCCCAGAGGCTGCTGCCCCCTGCACGGTGAGAGCCATGGGGCTCCTGAGGTCAGCCCACGGAAGGATAAATCAGCGGGACCTCAGTGCGTTATGATGCTGAGAGATTTTACAAGAGAATAAGCAAAGGGCCCAGGAACCAAACACGCTGGTTATGGAGACAGAAGCTGGTTTCCTGGCCCCGTGCACCCTGTCTGGTTAGTACATTCCTTAGTGGCAGATCCCACT
This sequence comes from Bos grunniens, assembly GCF_055505025.1. Lineage (NCBI taxonomy): Eukaryota > Metazoa > Chordata > Mammalia > Artiodactyla > Bovidae > Bos > Bos grunniens. Next base: position 4,075,295 of record NC_141168.1, read on the forward strand.
ACAGAACGGGGTGGCTTCAGCTCAGAGACCCGGTTAGCAAGCAGTGAAACCATCCTCAGGGATTTAAAATCGCGTTGGTTACCTGTGAACATCCTTAGACCCAAACATTACCCTCAACAGAAGCACATGCAATGTAGAGGCCTCAATACATTTTGTGAAGAAGGTTGTTTAAAAATAGTTCACCGTGTTTCCCACATGTTTGAAAACTACAGCACAATGATAAATTCACTTTGTAAACATTACATATTGACATTATTTCTTGCAGAGGGCAAGATGGCTCTTGTGTTTCAGTCTTTCTCCGTTAGGGTCCACTGGGCTGATCACATGACTTCTCCGATTCTTTTTCCAATCCATGCTGTGTTCCCCAGTGAGTAGCAAAGGATGCCGTCTCCAAGGCCTTATTAAGTACCACAGACAGAATGTAGGCCCCGACAGGCGGTGGAATCCCAAGGAGACAGCGGCCTCAGCCATCCATGCCGCATCCACAGAAGGCACGGGTTGGACAGCACACTGAAGAGACAGGCGTGATCAGAGCTTCCCTGGTGGTTCCGCGGCTCCGACTCTTGCGTTCCCAGTGCAGGGGGCCAGGCTCTCTCCTCAGGGAACGAGATTCCACACGCTGTGACCAGGAGTTCACCTGCCGCAACCAAGACCCGGCACGGCCAGATAAATTAAAACAGAAAAAGAAGGAGACGTGATCCCGGCTGAGATCTTCCCAGGCCCCACTTTCTCTGATGACTTGTAACCTGTATTGGGGTGCAGCCCTTACTTCAACAGATGAGCTTCTTCTTTCTCATTCCACATACAAACAAGTCTATCCTTCCTTATCCTGACACTTTTTAAATTCTAGGGTTCATCTGTCCCATCTTCTCTTTCCTTTCCCCGATTTCCGATGATTTCCAATCTTCTTCTTTCTTTTCAACCCACACTGATTATTTCTTCAATATTCATTTTTAATCAATTGGTGATTGCTTTACAATAGTGGTTTGATTTCTGCCATATATCAATATGAATTAGCCAGAGGGATACATATGTCTCCTCCCTCTTGAATCTCCCTCCTATCTCCCACCCATTCCCACCCCTCTAGGTTGTTACAGAGCCCCGGTTCGAGTTCCCCGAGTCATACAGCACATTCCCCTGGGCTGTCTGTTTACATATGTTAGTGGCTATGCTTCCACGCTACGGTCCCCATTCATCTCGATGTGCAGTAATAGACTCTGGCTTCCTCCCCACAGCCATTACTGCCGTTAGCAGGGGGCATTTAGTACCTTTACACTTACACATTGAAGCACGTATTACTGATACTTCACTATAAATTATTTTATTTCATCTATATTAAATTTTTAAAAAATTGTGTATGCACACAAGCTTTATTGTAGATGCACTTAATTTAAGCTAGGAAAAGGGCATTAAAATATTTCCCATAGCAAGGGAAGTATGGGCTCATTCTAACACAAGCATCTCTAGGTTTGCCTTTTTTTTTTTTTCCAAAAAAAATTGACCTATTTGCTCAAGGCCACCCTCTACTTATAGAAAGAGGGGGAAACATCCCAGGTTCCCAGCTCTCAGTCTTCCCCTCCCTGCTTGGCTGCTTTCTTTTAAGCATTAGGCCCTTAGGGGAGCCCCTATATGAGGTCCTGATACATACAACAAGCTTGTCCCCCAACACCAAAAGAGGGAAATGATGTGCTGGCAGACTGCCAGAACTGAGAGGTCTGGTCAGAGTTTCAAGCGCTGAAGCTGGTTTAGGAAGGCCCCTGCTGGTCAAGAGTATCCCCCTCACAACACATCCACTCTTGGCACACGCACCACCCTGCTCAACGGACACGTCCCTCTTCCCACTGAAACCAACAGTGTCTAACATGAACATCACTATATTTCTTTTAAAATTCGTCCTCACACTTTAAAATTATGAAATAGAAAATCATATTTCCTACATGTAACAATATGACACACACGTGCTTTAACCTGCTATAACCTGGCTGCAGTAACAATAACATTTTATTAAAATAAAACTGGATGAAACAGTTGAAGCTCAGTACCAGAGCCACAGTGCCCGTCCCGTCCCTCCCCAGCAACCTGGAGGCTGGAGCTGCTGGGCGTATCTCCATCCTGTGTTTTTACACTTTACTTTCACATGTCAGCGACAATAAACGGTAACTGTTTCGCATGAGTCAAGCCTGACCTAGGCGGTACCACACCATACCTGGAATCTTTGTTGTAACGCGAAGGGCTGTCTCTCAGATTTCTCGAAATACCTAGAGCATTCATTGGATTGCTGCGTTGCATTCCGTTTTGTGAGCATACTACTGTGCCTTACACATTCCACATTTACAAACATCAAATTGTTTTGCCTTCTATTACCACAAATGAATATCTCTACGCACAATTCTTGCTTGTATGTGTCAGTTTACTCTAGGGACTATATATTCAGGGAGAACTGCCAGATGTAGCGATAAACAACTCCAACACTTATTAGATAGAGGTCTACTTGGGGAGAATTCTAAGTTGCTTTCAAGAGTAGCTGCACCCACGTCTTCTGAAACCACCAGTATGTGTAAATTCATTTTTCTCCCTATTATCAAAATTTGAGATGCTTTACATTTTTGAAATACCATCTGTGCCTCATTATTTTTTATTCGCATTTTTTTCCTGACTGCCAGTGAGACTGAGGCTCTTTTGGGAAGTTTATTGGCCGTTCTGCTTCCGAAATCTGGAGTGTGCTCACTGACAGCCTTCCCTTGTCCTGTTAGGTAATTTATCTATCATATATTGATTCCTAAGAATTTACATATTATGAATGGAATTCTGTATCAGTTATATGCGCAGCTATAGTTTCATCTGGTCTGGGGTTTGTATTATTAATCTTCTGCCCACAGCAAAATATTCATTTTTTCCCCTTTATTATTTGTACAATTGTATGTTAAGAAATGGGCTTCCCCATTGGCTCAGCAGTAAAGAATCTACCTGCAGTGCAGGAGACACAGGAGACATGGGTTCAGTCCCTGGGTTTGGAAGATGCCCTGGAGGAGGACACGGCAGCCCACTGCAGTATTCTAGCCTAGACAATTCCATGGACAGAGGAGCGGGGGTTACAGACCAAAGGGTCACAAAGGGTCACACACAACTGAAGTGACTGAGCACGCACGAGTTAAGAAATACTTTCAGGCCTCACTTCTATCAAGATGGTCCATATTTTCTCATTAAGTTAAAAAAATTCACCTTTAATCCCTATGAACTGTTGTCTAGTATAGAATGAGGAAGGAAGTAATTATATATTTTTCTATATTGATAAGAATTTATATTTATTAAATAACAAGTTTTCCTGCCAACATACAACTACTCTCATTGTCAATTACTCATATGTAAGTCAGCCTTTTAACCTTCCTTTGCCTACTTTTCCTAGAGCATTCCCGGGTGGTTGTAAGGATTAAGTGAATTCATCTTTGAAAGCTGTTTAAAATAGTTCTTGGCACACACATAGTTAAGAGCCAGCTGAGTTTGCCGTTTGTGTCCTGTCCGTGGATCTGGGCACCGGTCCCCACATCACAAAGACTTTGTTGTTGGTGTTTGGTCACTGCGTCATGTCCAGCTCTTTGTGACCCCATGAGCCACAGCACGCCAGGCCTCCCTGTCCTTCGCTAGCTCTGGGAGTTTGCTCAAACTCATTTCCGCTAACTCAGAGTGACTAAGGCCTTAGAGTAAGTGTAGGCATCGAGTTAGACAGAAACATCCTTCCTGGTTGTCTTGCTAAGTCTGGGTTTTTTTTAATCATCCACAGCGTTTGCTCTTATTTCACTCATTTGTTAATATGTGCAAAAACTCACAGCTCACCCAGTACAGATCATAAAAAATATAATCTTCATCCTTCTCATCCTATTTCCCTGAAGTTTACCACTGGTTGCTGTTAGGTCTATTTATATGCATTTTTATCAAAATATAAGCACATATATGCCTTTCCTGTTTACTCGTATAATCTGCCCCTCCCCAGCCGAGGACTTGCTACTTTGATTTAGAATCAGCTGAAGTTCTGTGAGAAAAAAATATCAACTGAAATTTTTATTGAGAAAATTTAACTTGGTCAAATTGGCATGGAACCCACATAGTTTTTAAAAAACATATTTTAATAAATTAAATAATAACACATTTTCCCATCTGTTTCTCCTTAGGATCCTTGTCTAATACACAGAACACAGATCTAACAGATGTTGGGAAATTTGAAGCCAAGAGGTAAAGGTCTCACTCCTCATACTGGGCTTCCCATGTCAGGCCTCCACTGAAGCCCACTCATTTATTCATCACGAGGCACGCTGGGCACCAGTTCTGTGCAAAAATAAATAGGAAACAGTCCTCATCCTTGAAATTCTAAAGGGCTGGTGTGCATGGCTGGTGTTGAAGAAAATAGTTGTCCACACACCAAAAGGTTATCAAGAAACAACCCAGAGACTGTGAGACAAGAGAGGAGGCAGAGGCTCTGAAAATATTTTTAGGGGATCCAGATTTGGGGGAACAGGACATGGGCCAGCCGGAGTTCACAAAGGGAAGGGGGGCAGGAAACAGGGAGACGCAGGAACACGGCTGTGAGCCAGGAGCGTCGGGAAGAATATACTGGCGATGCTTAATCCTTCCACATCCAAGTTCTTCCTTGCATGGAACTGAGGGGCTGGGCAGAGACCAGGAAGGCGAGGGGCGGCCACGCCACGGTCTCAGCAGATGCAGGCCAGACATGGTCACAAGGTGTAGACAGGATATTATCAGGAGGGAGGCAGACACTACATGAGTCCTCATGGTCATCAGGCCTGTCCCGGTGGGGCTGTGTGAGCGAGGGGGCCAGGGGCTCTTCCCTCCAAACCTAGGGTCCACTGAGATCGGCACTGAACACAGCACAGACCAGAGTCAGGGCTGGTCTGGCTTCAGACAGATGTGCTTATCAGTCTGCACTGATCAGCCACCAGGGGATCAGAGCCCTGCCCTTGAGCTCATGAGCCTGGCATTGGGGCAAGTCCCCTGGTAACAAAGTGCAGGCGACAAGCCATGCCTCTTTACAGTGGACTCAGTACAGCCTCACAACCCTAGGTGGACAGTGGAAACAAAATGCTACACTTGTCAGCAAGAGCCTCTGATAACCAGTAACAGTGGGCTAGGCCACCACCCGCCCGCTTCCAATGCTTGCTGTTAGATTTCAAGAATGTTTTGGAATTAAGAACCCACCTCTGCGATGGAAACCTGGAAGCAGGGCAGACCCGCACATCACAAACGCACAGCCACAGAGCATTCTCAGGACCTAACAGAGTCAAATCCTGCCTGTTATCCATGACTTTTCTGGCAAGTCTGCAACGAAGCCTTGGGGATTTCTCCAAGTACCTCGCTCATCTCAGCGAAGCACCCACCCCAGCCCCCTGATGCTGTGAGCACAGTCAGGGGCCAGGCCTCTGGACAGGGTTTTTTGTTTATAATGAAATAAACAACCCCCAGTGAGAAGCATTTAATTCTCCAAAAGAGAGCCCCTCTCATGAAAACCCTGAAATGATGTGCAAAATTTAAGGGGAGCTAACAGAAATGCAACCTGTGATGAGCCCTACCACTTTCCAGCTTTCCCTGACGTCATAATGTCTTTCTCTCGGCCTAGGGAACAATTTCTGATACATGGTTGCTTCTCCTTCTGAAGGCTCCTGGCACTATTGAAACAGAATCTAATCAGTAAACTCTGCCCTCTGCTGTCCACACTTATAAGTACACACACAACCTTATTCACTTACAAGTTCACACACAACCTAATTTTGTTCCTTTAACATTAGCTTGCATATCATGCAAATGGGAAGCTACCCTGGGGATTACCTGTGTTTCCTTAACACTGCTCATTTTTCTGTTTTCAAGGAATTGAGATTTTTAGGCTAATTTCACTGGCTGGATTTTTCCTTGCAATGTGCCGTGCTTGGTCACTCAGTCGTGTCCGACTCTTTGCGACCCCATGGACTGTAGCCCACCAGGTTCCTCTGTCCATGGGACTCTCCAGGCAAGAATGCTGGAGCGGGTTGCCATTCCCTTCTCCAGGGGATCTACCAAACCCAGGGATCAAAGTCTAGGGAAGTTGAAGAAAGAGGACTCCACCGTCTATCATCCACCCACCCCTTTTCTTCATAATCTGTTTTTCATTAACATGAAGACATTTCAGAACATAGTTTGTGTCAAGGCTTAGCATAAGCGGGCGACACAAGCAGGACCAGAGTCGTCACTGTAATAAAACTTTTTCAGTGGAAACTACATGATATCTTGGATTTGCCTTAAGATATTCATGGTAGTGAAATGGATGAAGCACAACTCACCAAGCATTGCTTGTTAAAAAGCTGGATAATGAATGTCATGAGTTTATTATATTGAAGTGAACTGAAGTTGCTCAGTCATGTCCAACTCTTTGTGACCCCATGGACTGTAGCCTTCCAGGCTCCTCAATCCATGGAATTTTCCAGGCAAGGATACTGGAGTGAGTTGCCATTTCCTTCTCCAGGGGATCTTCCTGACCCAGGGATCGAACCCGGGTCTCCTGCATTGCAGGCAGACGCTTTACCGTATGAGCCACTATGTTTGCAAGCTTTGTGCCCCCATCTTACTTTTAAAAATGTTTTTAAATTTTTTGGCTGCATGTGGAATCTAGTTCCCCAAGAAAGAAAGTGAAAGTGAAGTTGCTCAGTTGTGTCTGACTCTTTGTGACCCCATGGACTGCAGCCTACTAGGCTCCTCCAACCATGGATTTTCCAGGCAAGAGTCCTGGAGTGGGGTGCCATTTAGTTCCCCAACCAGGGATCAAGCCTGCACTCCTGCAGAGTCTGAATCACTGGACCACATGGGAAGTTCTGCCCCCATCTTACTTTGAAGAAGACTCAGCAGCTGGACTGAAGGATGAAGACGTGACAATCTGATGTAGGAACAAGGGAGGCGGGAGAAACATGGGTTTTAAAATCTGAAAGTTCTGGGTTCTCATTGTGCTTCTGCCTTTTGCTGACTGAGAGGCCTTGAGCAGGTCACTTAATCCAAGATTTAGTCTCCATATTTGTAAAATGAGAGCAATAAGCCCTACCACATGGGGTTATTATGAGCACAGAGCAAGAGAATGTATTAAACTACAGTTCACTCACCAACTTCCAGAGACCAGTCCATGGATAACCCTCTTCATTAGAAATGGTTTGAGTGAACATTACAAACACACTTTTCCATACCCTCAATTAACCAAACCATTTGAAGAATATATCATGCTACCAATGTTAATATTCTACTAAACAGAGGGCCATTCTTTTTTTAAATGAATTTCAATGAAGAAAATTGACCTGGTTATTTTCTGTAACAGTTTTGCATGACCTCAATAATTAAATATGTCATTCAGGAAAAATGTTAGAGAGGCAAAGGTAAAAGTTGAAGGAAAAATTGAAACCATGTGTATTAGACCTAAGACCTCTACCTGCCAGGATGTCACAGACCTGATCACATGAAACGCTGGAAGGTCTCCTCGTCAGTCGCCCAAGACAATCGAAGTTAAAGCAAGAATAAACAAACGGGACCTAATCAAACTTACAAACTTTTGCACAGCAAAGGAAACCGTAGACAAAATGACAATCAGTTCAGTTCAGTTCAGTTGCTCAGTCGTGTCCCACTCTTTGTGACCCCATGGACTGCAGCACACCAGGCTTCCCTGTCCATCACCAATTCCCAGAGCTTGCTCAAACTCATGTCCATTGAATCGGTGATGGCATCCAACCATCTCATCCTCTGTCATCTCCTTCTCCTCCTGCCTTCCGTCTTTCCCAGCATCAGGGTCTTTTCCAATGAGTCAGTTCTTTGCATCAGCTGGCCAAAGTACTGGAGTTTCAGCTTCAACATCAGTCCTTCCAATGAATATCTAAGACTTATTTCCTTTAGGATTGACTGGTTTGATCTCTTGCAGTCCAAGGGGCTCTCAAGAGTCTTCTCCAACACCACAGTTCAAAAGCATCCAACCTACGGAATGCAAGCCATGCAACTGACAAGGACTTAGTTTCCAATATATTCAAACAGCTCATACAACTCAACAAAAGACAAACAATCCAATCAAAAAATGGGCAGAAGAATCATACAGACCTTTCTCCAAAGAAGACATACAAATGGCCCACAGGCAAGTGAAAAGATGCTCAACGTCGCTAATTATTAGAGAAAAGCAAATTAAAACTACAATGAGGGACCACCTCATACCTGTCAGAATGGCCAGCATTGAAAAGCCTATAAATAACAAATGCTGGAGAGGGTGTGGAGAAAAGGAAACCCTCCTATACTGTTGGTGGGAATGTAAATTGGTGCAGACATGATGGAGAACAGTATGGAGGGTCTTCTTTTTTAAGTTTAAGAAAACTTAAAAAAAATAGACTTTCCATGGAATCCAGCAATACCACTCCTGGGCATATACCCAGATTAAAATATAACTGAAAAACATACATGTACCCACTGTGTTCACAGCAACACTATTTACAGCAGCCCAGACACAGACACAACCTAGACGTCCACTGACAGATGAACCGATAAAGAAGATGTGGTGCACACACAGGATGCAATATTACTCAGTCATAAGAAGGGAACAGCGCCATTTGCAGCAACACGATGCAACGAGGCATGATCCTACTAAGGGAAGGAAGTCAGAAAGACAAATATTATATGATATCCCTTAAATGTGAAATCTAAGATGGGACACGCATGAACTTATCTACAAAACAGAGATGGACTCACAGCACAGATGTGGTTGCTAAGGGGGAGCGGGTGGTGGAGGGAAGGATGGGGAGTTTGGGGTTAGTAGATGCAAACTATTCTATAGATGGACAAACATCAAGATCCTACTGTACAGCACTGGGAATTATATTCAATATCCCACGACAAACCATCATGGAAAAGAATATAAAAAAAATAATGCATGTATATGTATCACTGAACCACTTTGCTGTTCAGCAGGAATTAACACTGTACATCAACTATGCTTCCATAAAAATAAGAATAAAAGTACATTTTGAAAAAGAGAAAGCTCATAAATTAATAGATACAGCACGACTTTCCTCTGAGGAATGCATGTGTTTAACTATGTTAGGGCTTCCCTGGGGGCTCAGACAGTAAAGAATCCCCCTGCTTGTGCAGGAGACCCAGGGTTGATCCCTGGCTCGTGAAGATCCCCTGGAGCAGGAAATGGCAACCACTCCAGTATTCCTGCCTGGGAAATCCAATGGACAGAGGAGCCTGGCAAGGCTACAGATCATGGAGTCCCAAAGAGTCGGACTAATCTCATTTTATAAGTGAACTGAGGCGTAAAGACTTTCATTACAATAAATTAGTAGTAGAGCCAGGGTCTGAACCTGGGAGTGGCCCTGTCTGACCAGCTCTCTCCCTCCCTCACCTGCTGACCGGTGCAGAGTGACAAGCCTGATAGGCATGGGGTGTTGGGGGCACATCTTCTTCGTTTTTGCTTCCTCACTTAAATTCCTGATATCAGCGTACTTAAGTATTATTGGAACATACAGATGAACCGCATTTGAAAACAACCAAGGATTTTTTTTAAGCCCTCCAAATGATTAGGCATTTTGCGAAGCTATGTTCCTTTTTCTGAAAGGCCTCTTTAAGGAAGAAGGAAGTAAATGCTGACTTGATTAATTCATTTGAATCTACTAAACATAGAACAATTTGCATATTAATAAATAAAAAATTATTCAAAGAAAAGAAAATAACCAGGGGTCTGTGAACATTCAGCTGTCAACCAGGTTTAAATGATTTAAAAACAAAATACTACCCTGAGTTCCTAGTAAGTATTTAACATATAAACAATGGGCTGATTACTTCCATGAATACCATTTGAGTGTGTCCAGAAACTGTACTTCTTCCCTCAGACTCTGGGGTCTTAATAATTAACCCTTAAAAAGTGTCCTAACAGAGAAAAACCCAAGTGGGTTAGTCCTTTGAGTATAGTTTTATTTCTGTTTCAAGATATGTCATAAATAAACTACACATGTTTTCAATGGAGAATATTCTAGAAATAATCTAGAATTGGATTTTAGGTAACCTTCTTGTAAATACGGCCCCTACCTTTCACTATTTTGCAATCTGATTCTTCACTCTGGCACATGGACCATTGCCCAGAGCCTTGCTCACAAAATTCTTTGTTATTTGACAATTCTCATCGGTTAATTTTCAATAAAAAGACTGCAAAGCGATGAACTGTGGTGTTGGAGAAGACTCTCGAGAGTCCCTTGGACGGCAAGGAGATCAAACCAGTCAATCCTAAAGGAAATCAACCCTGAATATTCACTGGAAGGGCTGATGCCGACGCTGAAGCTCCAATACTTTGGGCACCTGATGTGAAGAGCCGACTCATTGGAAAAGACCCTGATGCTGGGAAAGTTTGAGGGCAAGAGGAGAAGTGGGTGGCAGAAAATGGGACGGTCAGATAGCATCACTGACTCAATGGATGTGAATTTGAGCGAACCCTGGGAGATGGTGAAGGACAGGGAAGCCTGGCATGCTGTAGTTCGTGGGGTCAAAAAGAGTCGGACACAACTTAGTGACTGGACGACAACAATAAAGGGGTGAATTAAGCCTCTGGGGACCTAATTTGCTAAATTTCCAACTGTCAAAAGTCTCGTCTCAGAGCGCATCCCTCGGCCTAAGGAGGTCCTCTGTGCCACCCAAGTGAACATGTCCCCAAGCCCTGCCTTTATTAGTGGCATCTTCCTGGCTTCTGCAGGCGCTCACCAGGAGCTGCTGTTGGTGCATCTGCACAGCCCTTTCAGTTTATGGCCAGAAACTCCAGAGTACAAGCCCACCTCTCCAGCTTTGGTTCACCCCACACCTCAGGTTTTTATCAATACCCTCCATTTTCTGGTTAGTGATGTCCCCTCCTGGACACTTCCCCACCCCCATGCTCCTAAAACCAGTCTGGTGGATGATGGATGACAGCCATATGATGAATCCGCTGGGCATGTCCTCTTTCATGGGACTCGCTTGGAAAGGAGCCACCTTCTCTAGGAAGCTCTTCCCTGCTGGGCTCCATGACAACAGCCGCTCCTTCCTTCCTCCTCAGCTGTTCCTGCTCAACACCCTTCAACACCTTCTAACATCCCTAGCTGGTCATCTGCCATCTTTTGTACCCACTTCCCCTGGGCACTGCCCTCAAGCCCCACAGCTTCAGACACCCACAAGAGAGAAACAACTTCAAAATGCAAACTTCCCAGGGAACTCTACTCAGTTCTCTGTAATGACCTGTATGGGAAGAGAATCTGAAGAAAAAAGGATGGATACATGCAGACGCACGACTGAAACACTCTGCTGTACTCCTGAAACACAACACTGGAAATCAAGTAAGCGCCAGTAAAAATCTTAGAAAAAGAGTAGTCCCTCCCCTGGGCAATGTTATAAAAGATTAAGAGGCCTTGCCTAATTATCACAAATAATATTTTGATGCTAAGGACAAGGGAGCAAATGGACACATGGTAGCTCTTACAGAAAACTGCTTTAACAAGGACCATTTCCAATCAGCTTCTGGGCTTCCTGAGTTGCTCCGATGGTAAAGCTTATGCCTGAAATGCAGGAGACCCAAGTTCAATCCCTGGGTTGGGAAGAGCCCCTGGAGAAGGAAATGGCAACCCACTCCAGTATCTTTGCCTGGAAAATCCCATGGACAGAGGAGCCTAGTAGGCTACAGTCCATGGGGTCGCAAAGAGTCAGACACAACTGAGCAACTAACACACATTTCCAATCAAGTGTGTTATATATTACATCCAAACCAATTTTTTTTTACAGAATATAAGAATATTAAAAATTCTGATACCATTTTTTTAATGCAAACTTTACCATGTCAGGTCTCACGAGTCATCAGGCTTGTTATACTCCAAGCCCATTCCTCTTGTCTCTTCCATGGGCTCTGCCCCACAGCCTCTCCTCCAGCACAGATGTCATGCCCCTGAAGCCACTCTGTGTGTGGCAGTCACTCAGTCGTGTCTGACTCTTTGAGACCCCATGGACTGTAGCCCAACAGGTTCCTCTCTTCATGGGATTTTCCAGGCAAGAATACTGGAGTGGGTAGCCTTTCCCTTCTCCAGAGGATCTTCCCAACCCAGGGATCGAACCCAGGTCTCCTGTATTGTAGGCAGATTCTTAACCAGCTGAGCCACCAGGGAAGCCCAAGAATACTGGCGTGGGTAGCCTTTCCTCTCTCCAGGGGATCTTTCCAACCCAGGGATTCAACCCAGGTCTCCTGCATTGCAAGCAGATTCTTTACCACCTGAGCCACCAGGAAAACCACTGTACCTCCTCCCTTTCCTGACTGTATTAGTTCCTGACTGTATTAGTTCCTGACTGTATTAGTGCTGTGCGGGTGCTACAACAAACCCCCGCAGACGGGGCGGCTTCAACAACAGAGATTCATCTTCCCACAGCTTGAGAGGCTGGAAGTCCAAGACCAGGGTGCACAGGGTTGGCTTTGTGGCTGGAAGAAGGCTCCCTTCATGCTATTTCCTCACGAGACACAGGAACACAAGCTCCCTGGTGTCTCCTCTTATGAGGACGCTAATCTCATCCCAAGGGCCTCACCCTCATAGCCTCATCTGACCCTGCTCTTCTCCCAAGGGCTCATCTCCAGACACCATCACATGGAGGGGGGCAGGGTTTCCACGTATGAGTTTGGGGAGAAGCACACATTCCGTCCTTAACACTGATCCACCTCCCCTCCACACCTAACCTATCGCCAAATTCCGTCTGTTCTACTCATCCTCTTAGAAATCTCTTACACTTGCCCCTCTGCTTTCCAGGGTTACTCCTGCTGTTTGGAAAATACTGAAATGGATACAGGAAAACAGAAACCCACACAGCATCACAGGCACAGGTAAGCCACGCGTGCAGTACATGCCACACCCTTCACCTGCTGCAGTTGTGTAGGTGGTGACCAGAGCCATCTTGGTGATATCTCCTGGCCAGCTCTCCCAAAACTTCCTCTCTCCCTCAACCAAACACCCCTGGTCCATTCTCCAGGCTGAACTCAGAATGTTTGTTTTTTAAAAAAAACCTCAGGAGGACTTTGCCACATGTCTACTTCCACTTTCCCCATAGCTTCCCACCACCTTGTTGTTCAGTAGCTAAGTCACGTCCAACTCTTGGCGACATCATGGACTGGAGCACACACCAGCCTTCCCTGTCCTTCACCATCTCCCAGAGTTTGTTCAAACCCATGTCCATTGAGTCGGTGATGGAATCCAACCATCTCATCCTCTGTCCCCCTCTTCTCCTCCCGCCTTCAATCTTTCCCAGCATCAGGGTCTTTTCTAATGAGTTGGCTCTTTGCATCAGGTGGCCTAAGGACTGGACCTTCAGCTTCAGCATCAGTCCTTCCAATGAATATTCAGGACTGATCTCCTTTAGGATGGACTGGTTGGATCTCCTTGCAGTCCAAGGGACTCAAGAGTCTTCTCCAACACCACAGTTCAAAAGCATCGATTCTTCAGCACTCAGCCTTCTTTATTGTCCAACTCCCACATCTGTACCTGACTACTGGGAAAACCACAGCTTTGACTAGACAGACCTTTGTCCCATCACCTTGAGAAAGATCATCTAAGGTCTGAACTCCATGCAGGAGCCCCGTGACCCCTACCCACCCCTGGGCTCACTTCCTGTCACTGTGCCTCGTAGGCATTGTGCTTCAGACTGACTGAGGTACCGGGATGCTCTGAGCTCTCTTTCATGTCTTTGGGTCTTTGAAGGGGCTGTCGCCTTACCTGGAATATCTGTCTCCTTCCCACATTATCTCCTATTAATCTGTCAAGAATCATCACGAGCACTCATCTCTCCCAGGAAACTCTGCCTGACACCCCGGAAAGGAAGCTAAGTGCCTCTCCTCTGTTCCCATAGGGCCTCTGCCTACTCTATCGGAGCATAATAAGGCGATGTGTTCAACTTGAGGGCAAAGGACTGTTTTACTGATGAAATGCCACGTACTGAACTCCTTGTACTGGTAAAGAGATTAATATCGGGGATTTCAGACAAATGAATAAATCAACACACCTTCTATTACTTGAATACAAATTTCTCACCTTGATCCCTCAGGCCTGTGCTTTCCAAAATGGTAGACCTTACCATGGGGCTGTTGAAATGTAAGTAGGTTAAGATTCAATAAAACTTAAGACTCAGTGGCCCAAGCCACATCCCTGGTGCTCCACAGCCATGGCTGGCTTTCAGCTGGGGACTGGGGGGCACAGATGTTGACCATCTCCATCATCATGGAGAGTTCTATCAGTGGGGGGAAGACACTGTCAGGACACAGCATTCGGGGAGCTGATAAGGTCTGAGAATCGTCTGTCCTGATGGAGCCCCTTATACGGCGTAGAGTTATGATACATGCTCGACAATGTGACCGACCCCCAGGGGTGCTGTGGCCCGTGACCCCTGTTGACTCCATCAGAAACCCGAAAAGAGATTTCACCTGTGGTCATCAAGAAAGAGGGCTGCCCAGGTGGCTCAGCAGTAAAGAATCTGCCTGCCAATGCAGGAGACAAGAGTTCAATCCCTGGGTCGGGAAGATCCCCTGGAGAAGGGAATGGCAACCCACTCCAGTATTCTTGCCTGGGAAATCCCATGGACAGGGGAGTCTGGCAGGCTCCAGTCCATGGGGTCACAAAGACTCAGACACGACTGAGCGCATCAGGAGAGAGCAAAGGTTTCTCAGTCCCTGGACTAGTCTGATGATCTGGACGTCAGTTTTCTCTAGATCTCTCCCAGTTCTATTGATGATTTCCTACTTCAGAAAACAGAGGGGTGCTGACATTTTAGAAATGATGCTAAGAAAGCTGTATCTTTCACCAGTTCACATGTGCTGCCAGACACGAATCTGGTTCATGCTCTGTGTCAAGTGCTAGGTATTCCAGAACGAAAAGACAGGCAGTTGCCTTTACAGAGCTGGCAACTCGTGGCTATGCTCAGTGCATGCAGGGATGCTCTCAGTGGGGAGACTCCCTGTTCTGCGCTCTGTATGGAGTCGGGTGCTGGGGCTAGCCAGAGGGGGCCTCTGCCTGTCCCACCTCCACACACAGCCGAGCAGGTGACTCCCATGTCGTCCTGAAGGATGTCAGGGCTTTGTCTAGAGATGGATGAGGAGCAGGCAGCCATGGATGAGCCCGCATGCCGAGGCATGGAGCTGACATAGAGCCTCTGTGGGCTGCTGGACGTCAAAGCAGGTGTCAGGTGTCGGGCAGGTGAGAGGCACACCCAGAGCGGGAGGCATCAGGCCAGAGTCAGCTGTCCTGACTCCCAGCTCAGGACACAGAGACGGACTCCTGTCCCCACCGAGGGCAGGAATGGGTCATTCTGGACAGGACGCTTGCAGCAGCGAAACGTCCCTCAAGGTGGACCCTGAGTCACTCGACCGACAGCCCAGAAAGGGCAGCAGGGGCCACTTTTAATAGCTTGTGACATTTGCGTGGCTTTCTTTCCAGCCAAACCCTCCCTTTCATCACACATCCCAGGGAAGGATTTCAGCCACTGCCTGGGGAGGAGCTGGGAACCCCAAGCGAGAGGCAGGAGCTGTTGCTTTTTTCAGAAAGGACACATCTGAAAACATGACCTCCTTTCCTTCTGGTTGGGCACAGCATGTGAGGAGGTGTCCAGGAAGGAGAGAATGAATAATGGAGAAATGTCAGCGGCGGGGGGCCGGGACCCAGCTGCCGCCAAGCATCCCACCGCTGCCTCTGCTTCTGCCTCATCCCGAGCAGCCCGGGAATCTGTCTCTTCTTAGGTTCCTCATTTCCCAGCCCGGATGGTTCTGATGAACGTACAGCCTGACAGGCAGCACAGATGACACACATTCCGAGTTCACGACATCGCCAGCCCAGGGCCGGTCCCCGGAGGGACCTGGGATGCAGGGGCACACTCCCTGATCCCCCAGAAGCTCAGATTCCAGAGGAAAAGAAAGGAAAAAAAAGAAAAAGGGGCAATTTCCTGTGTGGTGTGACACGTGCTCCCACCGCTGCGTGCAGGAAGACCTTCTGGGAGGCTGTCACGGTGACTCAGACGGGGACCAGGAGGACTTTGGAGGAAGATGGACTGTAAAGCAGGAATCCCTTCGCTACAGAGTCTAGCAGAGCAGAGTGGCAGCTGTAACTCAGTGAGCAAGGGGAGGGGGGCAAAGTGTCCTTGCTGCCCACGTATCTGCAGCACCAGGAACTCTGTGGACTGGCCGTTGCTTGCACAGGATCAGCAAGGACGTATGGCCAGGCCTGTGGAGAGAGGAGAGGGTGGAAGCAAACAGAAACCTTTCCCTGTAACCCTAAGGACCCTTCCTCTCCACAGTTCTAACTGGAGCTCCCAGTGCTTCAGCCCTGACCCTAACCATGACCCTGACCCTGACCCTAAGCCTGACCCTATAAAAAGTGTTAGTCACTCAGTCGTGTCTGACTCTTTGCAGCCCCATGGACTGTAGCCTACCAGGCTCCTCTGTCCATGAGATTCTCCAGGCAAGAATACTGGAGTGAGTAGCTAGTCCCTTCTCCAGGAGATCTTCCTGACTCAGGGATCAAATCTGAGACTCCTGTATTGGCAGGTAGGTTTTTCTCCATCTGAGCCAACAGGGAAACTCTAACTCTGACCCTGACCCTAACCCCACATGGCATCACCAGCCACTCGTCTGAATGTACATTGGAACAGGTAGGTTAAGAATGGCTTCCTAGGAACCTCCACTGCTCACGTGACTGCTTGGGACACACCTGTCTCCTGCCCTCCCCTGATCCAGGGAGCCTGTGCCCCGGGAGGGGCAGGGGGAGAAATAATGAGGCCAAAGCCTTGGCCCCCAAGGATGCCCACCCTGGTTCTAGGCATCGATAAGGTGTCTGTATACCTTCAGAGCACTGGGTTCTACACATCTTCCTGTTCTGACAGCACAGAACACACCTAGGTTTTCTACCTGCAGTCTGGCCACTGTCTTATTTTCTAATTTCTCCACTACTTGTGTGCATAGTCTATTGGGGGAAGGAAGAAAGAAATAAGGAAAACAAATAAAGCCATGTGTCCTCCACCGACAATGACCCTGCCAGAGGCTGGCTTGTCTGTTTTTGGAACAGAACTACTGAAACAGGAGTGTACATCCAGGGGCTGCACTGTCACATAATTAGCTGCCCCTCGGTTCCCATGCCAACAGGACATTGCAGCACCCTAGAAGAGGACCAATCAGGAGTCCTTGTGGAGTGACATCTTAGAAGAAGACCAATCAGAAGTCCTCGTGGAGTGACATCCTAGAAGAAGACCAATCAGGAGACTTTGTGGAGTGACATCCTAGAAGAGGACCAATCAGGAGTCCTTGTGGAGTGACATCCTAGAAGAGGACCAATCAGAAGTCCTCGTGGAGTGACATCCTAGAAGAGAACCAATCAGGAGACTTTGTGGAATGACATCCTAGAAGAGGACCAATCAGAAGTCTTTGTGGAGTGAGTGGTCTGCAGAAGACAGGATGGTTTCCACACTTCTGGGCATGGACCTTCCCTGGAGTCCAGTGACTCTCACCTTCCCATGAGAGTCCCTTTCCTGTTTAATTTACCCAGCTCAAAGCACAATGCACTACACTGCAGTATCTTATCATTTTGGTCTTCCTAACTATTCACATCAGAATCTGTTTTCTCCTTTCCTCTCCAAACTGTTTTCCCCAAAGGAAAAGTCCCCAGGGACAGCAAGCACCAATAAACTGGCAACAATGATTGAATGATGGAGCCACTACACAAAGCAGTGAGTCAAACTTAGTGACAATATATTGTTCCTTAAAATTCCAGCAACATAGGCAATAACCCTCCAAATGCTCTAAAATAACCAAGAAGCTCCCTGCTTCCAGAAAATCATCAGAAAGTCAGTGTTAAGAGTTGAATTGGGTTCTCCCCAAAAGATATGCTGTCCTAACCCCAGCATCTCACACTGTGACTCTATTTAAAAACCGGATGGTTGCAGATATAATTAGTTAAGACAAGGTCACACGGGGGTAGGGTTGTTCTTCATCCAATATAAATGAAGTCCTTAGGAGAAGAAGGGACACAGAGAGAAGAGGGTCATGAGACAACCAGGTAGAGAGGAAGGTGACGCAGCCACCAACTAAGGAACTCCTGGGCCGCCAGCAGCTGGAAGAGATCAGGAAGGACCCACCCATGTCAGTTTCAGAGGAAGGGGGCCCTGCTGACACCTTGATTTTGAACTTCTGGCCTCCAGAACTGTGATTCCATATGTCTCTGTTGGTCTGAGCCACCGGATTGGACGTGTTTTGTCACAGCAGCCCTGGGAGACGAACAGGATCAGAGATAAGCTGTGATACAAAGAAACCAGCAGAATCTGAAGGAAATTTCCTCCCCCTACTGAAGAGGGGGGAAATGTGAGACCTGCTCCTCAAATACTGCCATTCCACAAACTGATGTAAAGCGGGAGAGATCCTGAAATAAATGCATCTACTTAACATGCTCTTGGAAGGAAAGTTATGACCAACCTAGACAGCATATTGAAAAGCAGAGATAATACTTTGCCAACAAAGGTCCATCTAGTCAAGGCTATGTTTTTTCCAGTGGTCATGTATGGATGTGAGAGTTGGACTGTGAAGAAAGCTGAACGCTGAAGAATTGATGCTTTTGAACTGTGGTTTTGGAGAAGACTCTTGGGAGTCTCTTGGACTGCAAGGAGGTCCAACCAGTCCATTCTAAAGGAGATCAGTCCTGGGTGTTCATTGGAAGGAATGATGCTAAAGCTGAAACTCCAGTACTTTGGCCACCTCATGTGAAGAGTTGACTCATTGGAAAAGATTCTGATGCTGGAAGGGATTGAGGGCAGGAGGAAAAGGGGACAACAGAGGATGAGATGGCTGGATGGCATCACTGACTCGATGGACATGAATTTGAGTGAACTCCGGGAGTTGGTGATGGATGGGGAGGCCTGGCGTGCTATGATTCATGGGGTGGCAAAGAGTTGGATGCGACTGAACTGAACTGAACTGAACTGAAAGAGTCTACAAATAACAAATGCTGGGGAGGCTGTGGAGAACAGGGAACCTCCTACACTGTTGGTGGGAATGTAATTTGCTGCAGCTACTATGGAAAATAGTATGGAGGGTCCTCACAAAAAACAACAACAGAGCCACCATATGATCCAGGAATCCCAGTCCTGGGAATATATCCAGAGAAAACTCAAATTTGGAAAGATACACGTACCCCTAGTAGTCATGTGAGATGACTATCATGAGAGATGTGAGACTTGGACCATAAAGAAGGCAGAGCACCAAAGAACTGATGCTTTCGAACTCTGCTACTGGAGAAGACTCTTGAGAGTCCCTTGGACGGCAAGGAGATCAAACCAGTCAATCCTCAAGGAAATCGACCCTGAATATTCACTGCAAGGACTGATGCTGAAGCTGAAACTCCAATACTTTGGCCACCTGATGCGAAGAGTTGACTCACTGGAAAAGACTCTGATGCTAGGAAAGATTGAAGGCAGGAGGAGAGAAGGGGATGACAGAGGATGAGATGGTTGGATGGCATCACTGATTCAATGGACATGAACTTGGGCAAACTCTGGGAGATGCTGAGGGACAGGGAGGACTTGCATGCTGCAGTCCATGGGGGTCACAAGAGTTGAACACAACTTAGCAACTGAACATAAACACACATGCACACACACGCACGCACACACATGCACACAGACACACGTGTGTGCACACACATCCACGCTTATGTTTACAGAAGCGCTAATTTCAGTGGCCAAGAGAAGCAAGCAGGCTACATGTCTGCAGCCATATGAGTAGACAGAGAAGATGCGATGTAGATATACGAAATGGAGTACTGCAGCTGCTACTGCTAAGTCACTTCAGTCGTGTCCGACTCTGTGCGACCCCGCAGAAGGCAGCCCACCAGGCTCCCCCATCCCTGGTATTCTCCAGACAAGAACACTGGAGTGGGTTGCCATTTCCTTCTCCAATGCATGAAAGTGAAAGTGAAGTTGCTCAGTCGTGTCCGACTCTTAGCGACCCCATGGACTGCAGCCCACCAGGCTCCTCCGTCCATGGGATTTTCCAGGCAAGAGTACTGGAGTGGGGTGCCGTCGCCTTCTCTGAATGGAGTACTACTCAGCCAGAAAAATAGAATGAAATACTGCCATGCAGCAACATGGATGAACCTAGAGATTATCATACTGAGATAAGTCAGACAATTATTATATGCAATCACTTACAGGTTGAACAAAAAAATACAAAAGAACTTATTTACAAAACAGAAACAGAATCATAGACATAGAGAACAATCTTATGGTTATCAAAGAGGAAAGTGGGGTAGGGATAAACTAGGAGTTTGGGATTAACAGATCGACACTCAGTCAGTTCAGTTGCTCAGTTGTGTCCGACTCTTTGCAACCCCATGGACTGCAGCACGCCAGGCTTCCCTGTCCATCACCAACCTCCAGAGCTTGCTCAAACTCATGTCCATGACGTCAGTGATGCCATCCAACCATCTCATCCTCTGTTGTCCCCTTCTCCTCCTGCCTTCAATCTTTCCCAGCATCAGGGTCTTTTCTAATGAGTCAGTTCTTTGCATCAGGTGGCCAAAGTATATTGGAGTTTCAGCTTAAGTATCAGTCCTTCTAATGAACACCCAGGACTGATCTCCTTCAGAATGGACTGGTTGGATCTCCTTGTAGTCCAAGGGACTCTCAAGTGTCTTCTCCAACACCACAGTTCAAAAGCATCAATTCTTCTGTGCTCAGCTTTCTTTATAGTCCAACTTTCACATCCATACATGACTACTGAAAAACCATAGCTTTGACTAGATGGACCTTTGTCGGCAAATAGATAAATGACAATGACCTACTGTATAGCACGAGGAACCATATTCAGTATCTTGTAGTCAACCATAATGGGAAAGAATCTGAAAAGAATATATAGATATATATACATAACTGAATCACTTTGCTGCACACCTGAAATTAACATAATGCTATAAATCAACTATACTCCAATAAAAAATTTGAAATAAATTTAAAAAAGAAGTCAATGCTTCCCAAACTTTTTGACGAAAACCTCTTTTCCCCGCAAGCAGACATTTAAAAAGGGAAGTATGGATAATGCCTTGCACAGGTTCCCCTAGCTCTGTAACAAGAGCCCAATTTTATTTCAAAGGAACTGCAAAGCTGACAGTTTTATACACACTTACTGATGTGAAAAGAATTAGATTAAATTAGGTTCTTCATAATTGTCTTTTTAAGTGAAATTTTATATTTTACTAGTCAACAGATTTTATTTGAACTCAATGAATGTGAGTGCCGGCCAGTCTTGGAGCCATAAAAACCAGGAAGAATGCCAAGGGATGTGGATTATTCAGAACAAGCAAACGTGGTCCCACTTTTCAACACTGAACTAGAATCATGTCATTAAAAAAATATGGAATATGCTCTCCCCCAAAGGCATTCAGAGTTATTGGGAACTTTTCCAAAATTGGACACAGATTTTTCCCTTCTCATTCTGGCCTGGCTTCACTGAAATTTGCATCTTGCTTCCCAGCTGAGCTGAGTTAATTATAGACATTTCCTTCTGTATTTCCCTAGTCATGTTTCTGCTTTTTAAGTGTTTTGATGTGTGCATCCTTGGGAAGACCTTTCTTTGGAAACATTAGCACTGGGA
Organism: Bos grunniens; assembly: GCF_055505025.1. Taxonomy (NCBI): domain Eukaryota; kingdom Metazoa; phylum Chordata; class Mammalia; order Artiodactyla; family Bovidae; genus Bos; species Bos grunniens. The sequence continues at coordinate 4,096,968 of NC_141168.1, forward strand.
AGGCAATGAGCTTTGAGAAACACTGACCCAGACAGCAAGTCAGGTGCCCAGAGATGTTACAGCTCCTCCTGACTTTCTAGGTTACAGCTATTGCATGCTGACCCCTGTAAGATGTACATGGTCGTGGAACCATTGATGCCCGCAAGGCAACCTCAAGATGTTTTAACTATCAGGGACTTCAGATACACGATACCTTTCCAAGGCTTTCAATGATTCACTGAGTCTATTTCGTTTTTTCTTTCATCTTGAAGCTTTTGAGTTTGTAGAAAACGCTCCAAGGTCTCCTTGAACACAACACTGGCTCTGTTTCATTTTGGGAAAACCTTATATCCTCCCCGCCCCTGTCTCCCCACTGTCCACACTGATATTACATTTTCTGGCTCATCTCCTGATGAGCTCGCTGAGATCAGCCAGCTCACAGGGACTGCTGCCCACGTCCAGGAGACTCAGCACCTTGACATTCAGTGCGCAGTCTGTCTTCACACTGTGGGCTGAGTCCTGGGAAATCAGGCAGGGATCCTGTGCTCTGGGCCACAGCGAGGACCAACCAGAGTCTAGGTGAATAAACAGAGCCTCCTGCACCTCTGAGAAGAGCACTTCAGATGAAGGTCTTCACAAGCCCTGGTTTAGACGGAAACACATCTACTGCTTTGGGTTAGTCACTGCAGTGGGCGTTCCTCTGTGCACTTGTCGTGTGTGTGTGTGTGTGTCTGTGTGTGTGCGCGCGCGTGTGTGAGAGAGACAAAGAGAGAAACAGAGAGAGACCGAGACGGGAAACCTGAAATTGACTACATAAGCCCAGCGTGGTGGAGGAAATGCATTGACTCCCTTGGTTGGTTCCTGAGAAGAAACATCATCATAGTGCCACTGGCTGTCTAAACCCCCTTCCAGCTGCTCATGGTGTGATGCTCGCCCTGCTGGGGGTGATGGTGATGCTTCTCCAACCACAGAAAGCTGCAGAAACCACTTCAAAGGCGGGAACGATGGTACAGCCAGGTTCCCATCCACCCGCTCCTGAAGCTGGAGTGAGGAAACTTCTGGAAGGTTTAAAATGAAAATCTCCTGGCTAAATTGCTAATAGAGAGGCAGGTAAAAGGCAGGAGTTATGTTAAAGTGAAATTTTATAAGGATCAGGAAGAGAAGTGCATTCAGTATTTTTGTTTACAGTTAGAAAACTTTAAAAATTTCAATTGTTATAGTCAAATCCATATCTGGCCAGTTTTCCATTGTTTTTCTATAGCTCCACTGAGTCCATACGTTTTTTTTCACTCTGTTTTATACAGCCACATCTGCCAGCTGGCCCTTTTCTAGTAAATCCTCAAGCTGAATCCCGTGTGGATGCTCTTCTTCCCCAGCAAGCACTGCCTCCGCAGTATTTCCCATGTCTTCTCGTTGGACCTATTCTGACCACTGCTGGGGAAACATTATTTATTGAGCACTGACCGTGCATAATATTTCAAATTCTCCATCACAGGATGGACTCCGATAGAAGCCATGTTTTCCAGCCACTGTTTCCTCATTTAGTTTTGAGGTCTCAGCCTCCAGAGGGTCTCTATGAACATCCTCAGCAGGTGTCTGGTCTTTGTGGAGATGACAGGGTCCTGAGAATTAATCTGGGGTCAGCCTGCACTTCCTCGTTCGTCCTCCTCTCAGGAGGGGAGCTTGGCCTTGAACCTGCGGCTCCAGCCACCACATTTCCTTCACAAAAGCTGGGGCAGGGTGGGGAGGGCACAAACCCACCCCGAGAGGGATCCTGATTAACCCTGATGACCCCTGACATCACCAGCCCTTCCTAAAACCATGGAACCCAGCGGTCCAGCCCTCTCATAACCAACCACTCAACCTGCATATCGGGATAATGGTTAAGTTACAAATGCAAGGGACTGCAATTAAATAATCAGTGCCTGTGTGATCACGGGGGGTTTATCACATTCCCTTCCTCTCCACAGTTCTAACCCCAAGACACTTTGCTGAAGGGCACACAGAGTCCTCCACCCTTCCTTTCCAAAACAATTAGATCATGTAATAAGGAGTTTGTTATTAGACTTCAGTTATTTATGGCATGTGGGATCCTATTCTAAGTGTTTGACATGCATGGACTCGAACTGGCCTTCCTTAGCGGCTCAGATGGTAAAGAACCCGCCTGCAGTGCAGGAGACCTGGGTTCGATCCCTGGCTTGGGAAGATCCCCTGAAGAAGTGAATGGTTACCCACTCCAGTATTCTGGCCTGGAGAAATCCATGGACAGAGGAGCCTTGCAGGCCCCAGTCCATGGAGTCGAAAAGAGTTGGACACGACTGAGTGACTTTCACTTTCACAATACACCAATAAGAAAAATACCATAGATTTCCCCCTTAATTTTACAAATGAGAAAACTAAAGTCCAAAAAGAGTTAAGTGACTTTTTAAGGCTGCTACTGCTACTGCTAAGTCACTTCAGTCGTGTCTGACTCTGTGCGACCCCATAGACGGCAGCCCACCAGGCTCCCCGGTCCCTGGGATTCTCCAGGCAAGAACACTGGAGTGGGTTGCCATTTCCTTCTCCAATACATGAAAGTGAAAAGTGAAAGTGAAGTCGCTCAGTCGTGTCTGACTCTTAGCGACCCCATGGACTACAGCCTACCAGGCTCCTCCATCCATGGGATTTTCCAGGCAAGTGGTGAGCAGTTGGCACTCATGCTCAGGTAGTCTGAGTCCAGGGTGCACATCAGGCACCGTGGCGCCCTGCCCATACCATGAACCATCAAAAAACTGCCCAGCCCTGTGTCCAGCAATCACGCTGTGGGGTGGACACAGGATCGATTCTATGTGCGGCGTGTTCACAAACCGCAGCAGGAAGAGATCATGATGACATCCTGCCAGTGTCTGTGAGTTTATTGGATAACTGGGCTGTTACTCAAGAGCTCAGCAATACCCACTTTTCCTGTGAAACCGTACATACGAGTAAAATATTTTAAAAGCTCAGCTGCTTTAGGGAGGAGATGAAGTTCTGCTGGCTCTGTCCCCGCCCCCTTTGGTGGCTGCCATCTCAAGCCCAGAACTCAGGGAAGCAGAGACTGAAAACCCCAACAAATCCAAGCTGAAGCCTGGGGTCTGGCTGCTCTGATCCAGTGAAGGCGGATGCCCCCTGGCTGACACATTGAAATGATGCTCTTCCACGGAGACCTCTGACCTTCCTGGGTGCACCCCATTCGCCCCAGGCTCCCAGAACCCCGGGTCTGCAGGCCGGGCTGGGTTCCACTCTCTCCTCTGAGGCTTCCCTCTGTAGACCAGTGCCTACCTGCCCAACAGCCTCTTTCCTCCTCTGTGGGCACTGCTGTGTCCCAGACTAGCAGCTGTGACCATGCCCTGACAGTGAAGGGCTGGTGTGCTGGGTCCAGGACCATCCCCGGCCCCTGCCCTCACCCACCTGATGCTCTGAGAGAGAAAGGGAGGGCGTGGACCTGCAGGGTGGAGCCGCTGCCTCAGTTGCTCTGCGGGGTGGGGGTGGGGGTGCCTGTAGGGGGCCAGGGTCCTTGGGCTCTCTCTCAGGTGCAGAGAGATGGGTGGAGTGTGTGTGAGGTGGCTTTTCACACGCACCATGGCGGTATAGAATCCGCCTGCAATGCAGGAGCCGCAGACTTGGGTCAGGAAGAGCCCCCGGAGGAGGAAACAGCAACCTACTCCAGTATCCTTGCCTGGAGACTCCCGTGGATGGAGGAGCCTGGCGGGCTAAAGTCCAGGGGGTCTCAAAGAGTCGGACACGACCGAGTAAGCAGCAGGCACACACCTCTCTCCCTCTCTCCCTGGACTTGCACCAGGGTGCTGAACCGGGAAACGGTGTCACATTAATGCACATCCTTTTCCCTTATGTAACAACGGCAGGAAACGTGTTTCCGTGCATCTTTGGGCCTTAAGTGTTCGGAGGCACTTGGACTACTTAAGTCCAGTGGTCAGAGAGCCGACTGTCCAGCCACGAACCTCCTTATTATCTGCTGCACTGTAATGCCTGCACTCTGGCACCATGTGACAAATCAGGAAGCACACACGCTTATTATTAGCACGTCTTCAGAGGAAGGACCCGGACTATCTGCAGGTCCCTGATCACCCGTGTGCTAAACTGAGGGTCTGGTGTGATTCCTTGGTGCTGTTAAACAGCTCAGCGCAGGCTGATGTGGGCACAAGAGCCCTCATCATGGAATACATTTGCATTCCAACCCTGTCTGGCCACAGCAAACGCAACTGCAAGTCTTGATTTCACATCATCGAGACTTAAGAAGTCTTGAATCAAAGTCCTGCTGCAGCCTCAAGACAGCCTCTAGGGTCCGGCGGTGCCAGGCCAGGCTGGAGGTGGGCAGAAAAGTCAGGGTCACACCTGCAGACTTCTCTTCCTGTTCCAGCTCCATCCAAAGCGCCAGGTAGCTCTGACTGTATCATCATAAAAATGGACGTGCATGTAGCGAATGTGCCTCCGGCAGTTTTGAATAGACTACAGAATCCAGGAAAAGATTTTTGTGTGTGTGTCAGAATCTGTGCATTTTGGTTTGGGAACTTTAGTTTCCCTCTAATGACATAGAGTTCAAAAACACTCTGATTTGACTTTCTACCTGCCAGATGAAATGAGGATCACAGGACCACAGAAAAAGAAGCTGTGATCTTCTTCTCTCATTTCAATTGAGAATTAGGTAATGCAAATTTCCAATCAAGCAACAACTTATCGCAATGCTGTATTTATAGGAATCTCCTCTTCTTAAAGGTTTGCATTTCCCTAATGGGACTCCCTCCTCTGATAACCACAAAAAGAGAGGAAAAAAGTCAGCAGAAGCAGTTATATATAGAAAATGTATCTCGTACATTTTTACTGAATGAAAGATTCTTTAAATTCTGCAGTGCTTTACAATTTTTTAAGTTTCATACACATGATTTCACACGATCCCGTAATAACCCCTTTCTAAAGTCCCCTCCTCTCTTTTCTCTCCCCAGTGGGTAATCACTGGTTGTTCTCTATATCTGTGAGTCGGCTTTTGTTTTTGTATTCACTGGTTTGTTGTATTTTTTAGATTGCACGTGTGAGTGATAACATGCAGTATTTGTTTCTGTCTGATTTATCCTTTGTGGTGTTGTAAGTTGTGTCTGACTCTTTTCAACACCATGGACTGCAGCACGCCAGCCTCCTTCGTCCTTCACTAGCTCCCTGGGGTTTGCTCAAATTCAAGTCTGGTGAGTCAGTATTGTGATCGAACCATCTCATCCTCTGCTGCCCCCTTCTCCTTTTGCCTTCCATCTTTCCCAGCATCAGGGTTTTTCCTAATGAGTCAACTCTTCCCCTCAGGTGGCCAAAGAATTAGACTTCTTTTTAACTCACACTTATTTTTAAACCCAGACAAAGTATTACTAATGCGAACTATCACACATCTTAAGCAGGTCTAACAAAAGTAATTCCTACTGTTTCCCTAATAACTGTTTTGTCTTCTCAGCTGTGGTCTTAAGTCGGGCCGTCAGGCAGAAACTGCTCAGAATCAAACGACGGATGAAAATTTGGAGAGAAAAGAATCCATTTGTAGCCACTTATAAGCAGCCACATAGGCAGTTCAGAGTTCTAATTTCAGAACTCCTTTAATTTAAAAAAAAAGGTCTGGAGAACTGGGTTAAGGGCACTGTGCTTATCCAAATAGAAGTGAGCAGAGATAGGGTCAGGCAGGATGTCAGTCCTTCACGCATTCCTGAAACAAAGACATGTTGAGCACGTTGGCCATGACAGATACTATACCAGGCACCTAGACACGCCAGAGAATAAGACAGCAAGAGACCCTGACACTAGTCAGCTGATATTCTAAGTGTGTGTATGGGGAAGGTGGGGGAGAGACAAAAATAAAACAGGCATGATAAGAAAATTATAAAAACATATTCAGTTCAGTTCAGTCACTCAGTCATGTCCGACTCTTTGTGACCCCATGAATCGCAGCACGCCAGGCCTCCCTGTCCATCACCAACTTCCAGAGTTCACTCAAATTCACGTCCATCGAGTCGGTGATGCCATCCAGCCATCTCATCCTCTGTCGTCCCCTTCTCCTCCTGCCCCCAATCCCTCCCAGCATCAGAGTCTTTTCCAATGAGTCAACTCTTCGCACGAGGTGGCCAGGCGATAAATGCCATGGGAAAAGAAGAGCAAAGCAGGGCAGGGTGGGGAAGAGCAGGAGGGCTGGGTGGGAGAGCTGCAACTTTAAGTAGGATGCCCAGCGTGGACCCCTGAGGAAGTGATGGGGAAGCAGAGATGTGAAGGGCAGGCAGGAAGGATGTTCAGGCAGAGGGAACAGACAATGCATGCCTTCCGGCCATGACAGGGACCTTGACATTTACTGAGGGAAGTTCGGAGCCACACGGGCAGCTCTGACCTGGGGCAGGGTCACCCCAGCGGAGTGATGTTCTGCAGTGAGTTCAGCATACAGGGAAATTGACTGTCCATGCAGTCAGGATGGATCTGAGAGGTGCAAGAGGAAGGGAAACTTGGAGGATGGTGTGAAAACTTCCAAGAGTCCATCCAAGCAGGAAAATGGCTCTCAAGTGTGTGTAAGAGGGAGTGACAGATACTGGAGGGGCCAGAAACGACCCCTCAAGTCCACCTCTTTCAGAGACACTGTGATGTACCCCAGAAGTCGAGAACAAGGCTGTTTTCCCTATGGCTATGATGAAATAAAAGATACGCTGGAACAGGAGAAGCAGGATCAAAGATCATAGGGAGACAGGATATTAGGATTCTGCTCAGGTGCACTCCAGGCACCTGGGGAGACAAAAAGCTTCTGGTTGATATGATCTCCTCGGCGCTGCAGGACAGCCGTGAGGAAGGGTATCAATGATTGTGTGTCCAGTAAGGCCAGCGCCTGACAAGGAAACCAGACATCCCCACTCATCACAGCCAGCTCCTGTTTCCATAGAAACAGTGCCCCGTCTTTGACAGCATCTCCCCTCTCCCTGTAACAGATAACCAGTCATTTAGGGGCTGACTTTTCTGTCCATTCAGAGGAACGAAAAATCTAGGAAAAAGGAAGAGACACTGGTGACACCTTTCTACACATAAAATAAAGAACTGGCCCGGACAGGCACTCGGGGAGAAAGAGCATCTGCTAGATCTGGGCGTGTCTGATGACATCGCCTATTGTTTAGATGAAGACGTATACTCTTCCCTGGTGGCTCAGGTAGTCAAGAACCCGCCTGCAATGCAGGAGATGCAGGTCCAATCCCTGGGTTGGGAAGAGCCCCTGGAGAAGGACATGGCAACCCACTCCAGTATTCTAGCCTGGGACATCCCATGGACTAAGGAGCCTGGTGGGCTACAGTCCATGGGGTTGCGAAGAGTGGAAAAAACTGAGCAACTTACACTACACACACACATGTCCTCTTTAATCCTACACTGTAAATATAGATTCTGTGTAAAACGGATTCCAAAATCCACGTGACATGAAGAGCATGACACTCGGTGTAAGGACACAGACTCAAAGCATCCAGGCTTCCCTGTGAGACCCTCAGAGTCTCTTCATTCTGACTTGGAAGGTCAAAAGCCCAGGAGGCTCATGTCTAAGGCTGGGCCTTTGTAACATCCGGAAGGCTGTTTGCTTCCATCGTTACTATCTGGGAACCTGTATGTCCACTCCTGTTTCCCAGTCTCTCCTGGCCCCCTCCCATGAACGCCCACACTTGTCTCTTCTCACCCTTTCCTCTTCACCCAACAAGCATGCTCCCCAAAGACAGGAAATGAGGGAACTGGTTAAAACTCATCACCCCAACATCGGTTGGCCTCCCAGGGAAGTTTCCATTTCCATCTCTTTGGGAACTGGAAAGTCTTAAGCACGATGCAGGAATGTAGAATGAAGCTTCCCATGGAGGTTGAGAAAGTGCCGGATTTGCCCACAGACGAGGAAGCAATCAAGGTCCAGAAACAGTGCACAGTGGCTGATCCACAGGAACACGTATCCCGCTGTGTCCGTCAGCTCAGGCCAGGTGACACTGTCTGGATGTAATCTCGGTGATTTACAAACCTAACCTTCTATCTTTCCCTCTGATACACTGCCAGCATCCATATCAGAAGGAAGGAGAGCAGGGCAAACCACGGGCCGGCTCACAAAGCGTCCACTTAGGAGAGCTATTCTCACTTCCAGTCCATTCCACCTGCCAAGGTCAACCACGTGACCACATACGACGCTAAGAGGGAGGGCACAAGCCCACAGGTGCCCGTGAGACCCACAGGTGCCTGTGAGACCCACAATAACGTGCAGAGCGGCAGTGACCCTGCGCCAAACCATGGCAACACTCAACGTGAGGTCCAGTTTGGAAATTCAGCCCAACTTGACTTCCAGCTGAGTTTCTCCGCATGCCACACCCACGCATCCCTGTAGCGAACTAACCACGGTCCCCATGTAGGTTTCAGGGGCGCCTCTGTCTCCTCAAAGCGCTATTCTCAGCAGCAATGCACTCTGGGGTGGACTTGCAAACAGATGGGTTCACTCTGGACTCAAAGAGTTTCACCTGCAGCACACTGCCTTCAAACCTGGCATGGAGAACACACATTTGCAAGTCGGAAAAGATGGAATGGACATAACAACAAAGAAGACCTAGGAGTTCGCCTGGGAAAGAAGCTAGGTATTCTATTAATATAACATTCCAGGAAACGGCAACTGTCCCCTTTGTGAATATTCCCAAGACGATGTGGCAAGGTAGGCAGGGATGAAAGCTTAATCTCAGGGCAGCCTGAGGACTAAGAGAGCAGAGCGCAGGCCCACTTGTCTCCATTGGCTTTAGATGCCAGAAGGCAGCGGTCCGTCCACAGGGTGGGGGAGATGCTGAGGAGGGATACGCAAAAGCCACAAAGAGCCCAGAACCAGCCACGCATGCTCAGGGCTTGGAGCCATTCACACAAGCCTGGCGGGGTTTCACTACCTTGTGGGGTTGCAACCATTGCAACTCTAAGAGCTTTCACAAACTGATGAGATAATGTCATCTCTCAGGACTTTCAAAGAGATTTCTTATTTTTGCTTCAGATTTTTAAATTGCTGGATGGCATACTGCACAAAGCATAGGAAGGATCTGAACACAGTTTAGGAAATTAAATATTTTTGGGGAAATGGTTAGGGAGCCTGGAGGCCTGTGACCTTCTCATGCATTTCTCCACCTCTAGTTTCTGCTTTATCCACCCCCTCTTCATGTGTATTGCATAAAACCTCTTTTATTCCTGTTCCTATTCTTCAATGCTCCCTTCTTCCAGTCCTGGTCCACTTCTGGGTGATGCCATCTTAAAACATACTAGGTGCCCAATATATAAAATAGAAGGGATATAAACAATCATATAAATATATGACAGACGATATAACAAAGAGCCCGTTGCTGTATGACACAGCTGTATTAATTCCAGTAGTTCTGTCTTTAAACTAAATCTTCCCAAACAGTAAACAATAGAAGACAGAAGGATTCACTGGTCTTCTCAATTCCAAACTGGGGAACGTGCCAGGAAAACCTGCTCCACATTTTTTTTTTTTTTAAACAGAGGCATATCAAAACTGACCCCAAATCATCTAAGGTAAAAGCTGATAGCAAATAAAATCTGAACATTAGAGAAAGTTAAGATTTTATTTTGACAATGACTGTGATACCCTGGAAAACCTTGAAGTTCCTTTTTAATTAAAAACTAGGCGGAGGCATCTTTTGTTTTGGTTTGTTTTTAATGTCCATTGGGCATGGTACTAGTATGATTTTACTGCATTCTAAATGCCTTCAAGCTGTTTATCTACATACCACAGGAGTGAGTTAAAGTTAGGTTTGTTTATTTTAAAGGGAATGACTGTTCCAGGACCTGAGAACCATTCCATTTGTAGCAACGGGAGTCCCCCTCTTTCCTGCATCCAGGCAAGACTCCAGTCCCTGCCAGGTGCCGGGCTACGGTGCCCGCTGCTGTCGACTGAGATGTTCCGACTCTGGGAAGCAGGATGCTCACTGCCTGGAAGTCTACCATCTGGACCTCGTGGGCCATCCTGGCTTCAGACTCCCTGTAAAGGTACCCATATATGTTCTCAGATTATGGGACAAAACTGAACATTTCCTGTGCTTCCGGTGGATTTGGATGCTGTTAGGAAACACAGAAAGCATTGTATGGAGGAAAAAAGAGTAAAACCATTGGGGAAACCCATTCAGGGCAAAAGTCTCATGCTACTGTGGTGAAATTGTTATTTTCTTTGGCAATTAGCATATCCATTTAGAATCAAAATAATTTAGACTGTTAAGATTTCATAACGTTCATATGTTTGAAATCCAGTGATATAATTAAGTTAATTCTGCCACTCAATTACAGTACCATAGAGGATACTGAGAAGAACACAGGAGAGAAGTGAAGACTGAGTTTCTCTGAGGTCCAGAGAACACAAGTGATTTACAGAATATTACTCACATAACTATCTACAGTCTTCTCATTTGTAAGATGAGATGTTATCCAGTTTTTAAATATTTTATTTCAGATAATTTCAAGATGCAGATCCTTCTAAAGATAAGTGTTCCAAAAGTCATTAACCAGAAAGGCTGAGTGCTTATCCTTTTGTACTTGTACAGAAAATCAAATGGATGTGTTTAAAATGAAGCAAAGCATAGCACGGCACATGGGTACTGACTGCCCTTAACACTATATTTATTAGGCAGAATTTAATTTTGAAAGGATTACTGTACGTATTATTTTACAGGCAACATCCATGAAAGGGATCACTACTGTGTATTGCAGAGAAGCATTCCATATGCACGATAAATGCGCTGGTATCATCGGAGTAATTAAAAGGAACGGGGTTATATTCAATCAGCTTGTACATCTTACTCAGCAACTCCTGCTGGTTGCTTCCAAAAATTAAACTCATTAATCATTCTGATTCCAAAGGATAAAAAGCTTGAAGTATGAAATAAAAAGCTCTATTTTTATGAAGAAAAAATGTCCAAAGTCAACATCCAGAGCAGTTCCTGTCCACATAGTGATACTGGAATATTAATCTCATGTGGGAAGATGAGCTGATTCCATTGTCAAAAATATAAATTGATACTATGTTATCTAATACTCCAGACCTCCTCATATCTACAGGTAACATATACAAGTAAATTGCTTAAAAGTGTGCACTAGCAGGAATAAAAGGAAGCATGCCATATGAAGTAGGCTGCCGTGCCCACTTCAAAAGATCTTACTGCTACACAGAACTCAATTCCACCAAGAAGGCAGAATGCTCATTTTTCACAAACAGATTCGGCCTTAAGCAAAGACGTACTTTTTTGGCCGACTCCACAGAGCAAAGGCTTGTTAACGTGTTGAAATTTATTTGCAATAATTCACAGTGGACAATTGACTCATCCAAATGAAAAAAATCAGGCTTACCCTGACTACTTTTTCAAGCCAACAGATTGACTCTTTGTTATGGTTCTCCCCAGGCCAAGGTAACAAGGAAGGTGGAATGAGATACACCCAGTGGTGCTTTAAAAAACACAATGTGCAGTGCAGAGGCAAGGCAGTTTTGATGCTATATTTGGCTTCACCCATCAGTCAGCTAGCACTGAGTCTTTGTTTATATCACTATTTGTACTTCCTGGTAACAGACAATTTCCCAATGATGACTCTGCTCTGCATTGAGACAATAGGCAAAATTTTGTATAATTTTGTGGTAGCTACTTTACCAAAACATTCACAGAGAGACTGTTTTAGATAGTAAACACATGAAATTAAAAGATGCTTGCTCCTTGGAAGAAAAGTTGTGACCAAACTAGATAGCATATTAAAAAGCAGAGACATTACTTTGCCAACAAAAGTCAGTCTAGTCAAGGCTATGGTTTTTCCAGTGGTCATGTATGGATGTGAGAGTTGGACTACAAAGAAAGCTATATGCTGAAGAACTGATGCTTTTGAACTGTGGTGCTGGAGAAGACTCTTGAGTCCCTTGGACTGCAAGGAGATCCGATCAGTCCATCCTAAAGGAGATCAGTCCTGAATATTCATTGGAAGGACTGATGTTGAAGCTGAAACTCCAATACTTTGGCCACCTGATGTGAAGAACTGACTCATTAGAAAAGACCTTGAGGCTGGAGAAGATTGAAGGCAGGAGGAGAAGGAGATGACAGAGGATGAGATGGCTGGATGGCATCACCAACTCAATGGACATGAGTTTGAGTAAGCTCCAGGAGTTGGTGATAGACAAGGAGGCCCGGCGTGCTGCAGATGGGGTTGCAAGGAGTTGGACACAACTGAGACCGAACTGAACTGACTGACTTGTGTGTTTAGCATTGTTCTGAAATGCAGAAAATAGACTTTGCAGGAGGACAACTGTTGTAGGGCACTATGAAACAGTGTTACATAGCATCAAAGCCATAAGGGCACCTCAAAGCCATCTAGTGAAATACTGTATATTACAAGAAAGAAATCAAGACATTGAGAGAAATGCAACTGTACAAGCTTACGTACATCGTATGCCACGCTCGGGGGTGGAAGAAATAGTAGTGCTAGAAGTAGAAATAAAGAGGTTAGGCAGAGAGTCATTTAGAATAATGATACGTAAAGAGAGGAAAGTGGTGGCTTAGCGGTAAAGAATCTGCCTGCCAGTGAAGGAGACATGGAGATGTGAGTTCCATCCCTGGGTTGGGAAGATCCCCTGGAGAAGGAAATGGTGACCTGCTCCAGTAATCTTCCCCATAAAATCTCACGGATGGACTGGAGGAGCCTGGTGGGCTACAATCCATGGGGTCGCAAAAGAGGTGGACATGACTGAGCTACTAAACAGCCACACGAGAAAGAGAGGGAAGTGACAAAGTCAGGGATATAGTTTATGTAGATGTCTTGTCGCCACTACCGAAACTGATCTGTGGAACAAAAGGTGGGAGAAGAGATCAACGTGGAGACCTCCAAGGTCCTTCCAATCCTACAGTTCTCCAATTCTGCAAAACAGAAAAGTAAATACTCTTCAGAAGAGATGCTAGGAGGTGTATACCAGAGGAATTAAGCTACTTCGGCCAACTGCTATTACAGAAGCTGTGAAATATACTCAGCTTCCTTTATCTTCATTTTACTTTTCCCAATATTTAGTGTATCTTAAGAAGAAAACATGGCAGGGAAAGAATAGAATAGTGGAGACCAAAACCTTGGAGTATAGGTTCTCCCAACCCCCTACATGAGGGAGAGGAGGGGGAGAAAAAGGACTTACTGAAGAATACAAAGGTCAGAGAGAGATAGGACATGAACTCATGTGGCATCATGAAAGACACATGATACAGAAGTCTGACGTGTAGGGTGGCGGTGATCAGGAGCAAAAGAGGTGACGACAAGGACGAAGGCCATTGTATCAAGTAATTAAGAGGACACTGAAGACATTTTCTGTGCAGTTTTCTGCAGTGAGGACAGTAAGAATGTGAGTGTGCCACCAACCTAAATAAGGAAAAAGGAATTCTTGTAATGAATTAGTGAATCCACTTTAGATCACCTGATTGAGAATTTTAAAGCTCCAAGTAACCCTGTGACATGGTAACCCTTCTATAGACAAGTTACACTAAGCATTATCGAATTCGACATGAAAATAATGAGATCAAGCTGGTGGCTGAAACTTTTAACCTTTTCCTCAATATGTTAGGAAGATAATATGAGATTGTAAATACATTTGAAATTGCAGAAGAAAGTCAGAAGGTATACACATATTTCTGTGGAGTCAAGCTGCTTCAAAAGTTAAAGCTGATAAACTCCAAGGAGAAATTAACAGGATGTTGACAGCATATCAGTGAAAAGTCAGGTGGAGAGGAAGAAGGGCTGGAGGTTGCAGACAAACAGGAAGATGAAATACGTCAGAAGCATGACATCATAAGCTAGACAGCAGTGACATCATAAGACAGACTGAGTAAGCAATGATCTTTGCTCAATCTCTGTTTTGGCCAAATTGCTGTTTTAAAATCCTGTCATCATATTTGTACTGTTAGGAAATCATATGTCATCAAAAATGAAGAATACAGGAACATGCTGATGTGGCCCTACTTCCCATGGCCTTCAAAGTCCTTTAAGAAATCAAAAGGAAACACTCAAGCTAGGGCACAACAAGGTTCAATATTTTTAAATTAATTGAAGTTAATTCCCATCAGAAGTTACTAAATCCCATTAAAAGTCACTTCCAGCAGCAGTCCCTTTAAGAGTCAACTTATTTTTAGCCTATGAAGTGAATTTTAAATCAAAATAGCTATTGATTCCTCAGAGGGGTCTCCCAAGTCATTGACTTTAAATAAGTATAAGATTGATGAGGAAACTCTGGTAGAAAAGCACTCTGGCTTTCTTTCTTCTTCAAAGTTAAACTTCACACCTTAAAACTGGCCCACCGCAGACAGACTTTTACACAGTAGAGAGGTCCCTAAACGTAGTTGGTCCAGACAGGAAATGCACTCCTAGTCACTAACCATGCAGCTGCAGCATTTGACTTCTCTCTTCCAGACCTGGTAACTACCTTCAACTTTATTTTGTAAAGAACTGTTCATTCTCAGTCCTATTCAGACATGTGTGCATATACACAGAGACAGATCGAAAACTACATTTCATTTTCTCATTTCTAGATGGCAGGACAATGAGACACAGAGTTCGTTGAATTTTAAAGGTAACGCTGTTTACCATCATGTGAGTGATCAAGGTGGGAAGACTGTTTCTGTTCCACGGAACAGACAAGTCACAGAAGAGCAATGACACCAGCAGCCTTAGTGCTGGGACTGCAGACGAAGGTGCTGCAGATTTCCTAGGTGCTAATAGAGAGGATGCTTCAGAACCTTGGACAGCAACCAGCATGCCCTGGGGATGCCCAAGACACACAGAGTAATATGCAATGTATTCTTTATCAGTTGTACATCTTAAGGGTTAAACGTAGGTACAGGGTGATTACTCAAGATTCTTTAATCCTAACAAGGGCTAATATCAGAAAAGTAGCTTTTGTACCTACTTTCTTTAACTAGTACTAACTCATAGCAAATGGCATTCCCTGTGACTGGAGGGAAACGAATCTGTTTGATGTGTACACCTACGTAGTATATTTTTAGACATAATTTTTCCAATCCTGAATATTTTTTCTGAGAAAAGCACATAAAAGTTTTCAAGAAATTGATGCTACATTTACTCATGTGTCATTTTTTAATAATACATTTTAAACACAATATTATATATATTTCATAAGGATACTGCATACACTATATTTATACTTACTTTTACACACACAGACATACACACACCCTTTGTTTTTCATTTTCCATGAAATAAAAAACATTAATATCAGGAGTTAATGAATTTAAAGTAGATATACTCTTCAGAGTCATCTCAGCAGAAACCATTTGCAAATGTTAAATTAATAATTTGCTCCTCAGTTCAACCCTTTTGCTTATCTGAGGAACACTTCTAGACATATGTCAAAATGAAAGGAGGAATGAATACATGCTCAAAGCTAAGACGGGAGGGGGGGGAAATGGGCGGAGACCGTCTACAACAAAATTCAGAAACTCTCCATTCCCCTAGCGACACCTAGAGCCTGTTAGGAGGAAATTGCTCATGGTTCTCACTTAAAGCATAACAAATCCCAACCGTTTTAAGTCAAAAGATTTAAGGCAAAAAGTGCATCATTTTTGTCTGCATTGCAGCTGGGTGGTCTTTCCCAAGATCTCTGGAGTTTAATCCTCCATAATTTTTCAACTGTCCCAATGAAACCCTTCCTCAAAGATTCTGGTTCCTTGAATCTGAGAATTCATGCATTTCCCTTAGGACCTGACCCACTGGAGTGAGGGCCATCTCTCTGATATGTCTTTGTGTAACGGGCGGGGGGGGGGGGTCTGGAAATAAACCAAAATAAGAATATCTCATGCAAGCTCTAATACAGGGTGTGTGTGTGTGTGTGTGTGTGTCCACATCTCCCACAAACTTTTGCCACCTCTCCAGATCCTCCATTCACAAAACAAAACAACCAGTGACCCAAGTCAGGGCATGTTGAATGATCACAGCCTCCTGCTCAGGGCAGAGACAGGAACTGCCCTGGGTCTGTCAGGGGAGGCCATCTGCGGGGGGCTTGTAAGAGGACCTGTGTGCAGGTACCCACCCCCTGCTACCCCCGGGTGGGGACACTCAAAGCTACACACGGTAAACTCTTGGACCCAACACACCCAGCCAGGCTGGACCAGTTGAGCCAGTCCTGTCTGACTGTCTGAGAGCTTGTCTGGGATTTTTTTCTCTGTTTTTTTTTGTTTTGTTTTGTTTTGTTTTTTCTGGAAACACAAGGTATCAGAAGCATCACTTGGCCCTCCCTGGCCCTCTGAATAGCTGGAAGAGATCAACAGAGGTGGTTGAACTCATCCACCTTGGGCAGCCTGCGGGTGTCCTGCCTGAGTCACCGGTTACTAAGGTGATATGCAAATCCAACCTTTGAAACCCCCAGCTACCAGCCCGGAGAAGAGTAGAAAACGTGCTCCTGGAGAAGTTTTCCCACTAACACAGTCCAAGGTCGTGGCTAGTCCAAGGCTAAGTGTGAGGACAGGCAGGGCCTGACTCGCACCAGCACAAACTGTGCTGGGCCTGGGTCAGAGGGCTGGGCCTCGGAGGCAAGTGCTTTTATTTTATGGTTCGGGAAAGAGGATCACCATCAGCCCCACCACCAGTGGGGGAGGGGGTTAGGGGAGGGGTTGGAGAGTGGAGAAGTGAGAGAAGTGACAGCCTGGGAGGTAAGGACTCCAGTGACAGGTGGGAAGGGGCGAAAAGGAGCCTGGGACAGCCTCTTCCTAGAGTCTTAAAGCAGACAAAAGAAAACGTAAAGAAAGAACAGAGAAACCAACTCGTAAGCACACACAGATCGAATTCTCTCCTTAGGATCCATAGCAGCGTGCGGGTAACAGCAAGCGTCCCCGGGGCCGCCGTGAACCCTCAGCCAATTCCACACCCCAGCAGCGCAGCTCCGCCAACGCTGCCCTCAAAGCCACCAACTCTTGGCCCGCCGCCGCTGCAGACCGGGACCCGCTCCAGGACGGCGGTGACCGAGATCCGCGCAAGGAGTGGTTTTGTGGGCGCGCTTCCGGGAGCAGTGGGGGAGGGGAGGGCGCCCCGAGACCCTCGCAGGCGCGGCGCGGGCGTGTCTCCCCCGGGCTCGCCTGGAGCCCCGCGTTTCCCCCCAACCCCACCCCCACCCCACCCCCAAGATGCTCTTACGTCCTCGTCGTCACAGTCGCTCCGCGCCTGGTACTGGAACCGGGGCCGGCCGCCCGCGCCACCGCCGCCGCCGCGCTCCCGGGGCGCCGCCGCGGGCGCCGGGGCTCCGAGGGGCTTGGGCCCCGCGCCGTCCTCCTCCGGCCCCTGGCCGCCCAGGAGGCGGCTCGCCTCCGGGGGCGCCGGGAAGGACCGCGAGGTGTTGATCTTGCCAGTGAACCTCTGGTACAGCGAAGCCATCGGTCTCCGCGCGCTCTCGCTGGCTGTCTTTGGGGCGTTTCTGTATCGGCTTTCTCCCTCTGGGGCTCCCGCTCCCCACGCCCTCCGGGGGGAAAAGGGGAGGAAGAAGAAGAGGCGGCGGCGGCGGAGGAAAGGACGGCGGCAGCGCGCCGCTCCTCCCGCGCGCCACTCTCGAGTCGCCGCCGAGCGACCGCCTGGCTCAGCCTCCTCCGCCCCCTCCCCGGCGGCTGGGCCGAGCCAGGGTCTGGCGGTGTGTTCTCGTTCCCTTTGCTTTTCTGTTTTCAACTCTTCGGCACGGCCGCGTACGGCTTAATCAAAGCCATTGAAGGGAAGAAAAACAACAGAAAACCATAAAGGGAGGGAAAATGCCTAGGCCCCGGAATTTGGCACCACCTAGAGCCCGGTGAGCATCCGGAGCGCATCTCCTCGTTCCCCCCGCCCCGGGTCCCCGCGCAGCTCCTCCTCCCCGCCGTCTCCCCACGCGGCCCTTCACCCCCGGGAACGGCGCCCGGGGGTCCCGGGGCTGGCCGCGAGGAGGCCGCGGGGCCACGCAGCTCGTGGATGCAGGCGCGCGCTTGGGGGCTCCGGGCCACCAGGAAAGGGCACCCCGCCGTCTTCCGGGAGAGCGCAGCGAAAGAGGAGGTCCGCGACGGGGAGGGGGCGTCGGGGGCACGGAGGCAGGGGGCGGCACCCCCAGATGCAGGTCCTCGGTTCCGCGCGGGGCTGTGCTCCGCGTCCACGCGCTCGCGGCTGCAATCCCGGCGCCCTGCGGGGCCTTTCCCCTCGTGTTTCCCTCGCAGCTTTTCCTGCCTAACGTGAAACGACAACAGCCGAGACCCCTGGAGGTCGGGGGTGCGCACGGGGGGTGATGGTGTGCAAACCGCGGGGATGCAAGGGAGGGGGCTCGGGGTCGCGGCCTCCGATGGGCCCCCTTCCTTCCCAAACCAAGCTCTGCTCCAAAATCAGGTCTCAAGAAGAAGAGACGGAAAAGGTCACGGAAGGCAGGCAAGGGCCGACCGGGGTGCGGTGGGGTGCGGTGGGGGGAGGGGTGCTTTCCGAGCAACTCAGTTCAGCGCTCCTCCCGGCACACCCCCACTTATTTGTGTGTATCGCGAACTTCATTTTCGTTTTCGATAAACGCGTAAATGCC
Organism: Bos grunniens; assembly: GCF_055505025.1. Classification (NCBI taxonomy): domain Eukaryota; kingdom Metazoa; phylum Chordata; class Mammalia; order Artiodactyla; family Bovidae; genus Bos; species Bos grunniens. Next base: position 4,115,542 of record NC_141168.1, read on the forward strand.
AACAGAGGCTAAAGCATTTGGTGATGCCTGCAACTTTTCCGAAGCCTGCTCCGCGCCCGCCCCCAGCCCCTGCACTGAGAGGAAGTGGGGAGCCCCGGGTGTGTGGGGGGCGACACCTACTGGGGCGCTCGGGTCTGGGTGCACATTCGCTCTTCCTCTGCAGTAAAACGTGCTCCAGCGCCCCTGTGTGGAAAGACACCCACTGTGCCTGGGCGCTGGGCTCCGGCTCAGACCGCAGGCTGGCGTGTGGTTTGTCCTCTGCCTTTCGGGGTGGATTCCTCCCTCCTGTCCTGCTGGAGTCCATTGTCCTGCTTGAGGGTCTAGGCCTCTCCCTGCTGGTCTCGTCCCCCTCCCCCAACCCCAGATCTTCCACGCGCAGTCCTTTCCCCCTTGTTGGCAGCCCTTGGGCTGGGATGGATCGTCCTGTCCTGAGCGGACTAGGACCCCACACTCCAGACCAGCTCGCACCTGCTCCGGCGCTTCCCCGGTCCTTCCACTCCACGTGGGTGTGGGCATCTTCACCTTCCAGCGGGACTTCCGCTCCGCCATGGTTTCCGTGACCACTTGAGAAAATGGCCCCAACTGCAGGCTGCCAGCGCTTGTTGAGTCTGAGTCCAAGGCCAGCTCCTGGCACCATTGTCCAAACGCAGAAATCCCAGAGGGAAAGAGACCTTGCTGTCCTTTGTCCTAAAAACTGCTGCCTCCTGAGGTGACCCGAGGATGAAAAACCAGATAAAACCAGGGAGGGTCTTTGAATGCAGGAATGGAAAAAGCAGACCCTTATTGTCCTTCCCTCCCTTTATGTTGTAACTATTAATGGAACAGTATAACTGTCTCCCCTCCTACCCCATAGGGAGGAGGCATTTGCCCTACTCTTCTCCCCCCACCCAGTATACATGCCTCATCCAACCAGCAAATGACCCGCAAGACCCCTATCCCACTCCTTGTACCCTGGGTATCAAAGTGGACTAAAGACCGCTGTTTAACGTCAGTTCTCCCTTGAGCTGGCCCGCTGTTCTAACAGCGTCTCTCTCTCTCATAAACTTTATTTCCCTCTCATTCTGTCTCATGTCTGGGAATTCTTTTCCAACCCAAGCCCGGACCAGGACACCTCCTTCAGGGTCCTTAACTTGGGTGGAGACACTGGAAGTCCGCTGGGAGAGGACCCCTTCAGATCCCTCCCAAGCTCTCAACCTAGCAAATAGTCTTGTTTTAATTAAAATGTATACCACAGCTATCCTCTGTTTAATCCACTATGGTTTCCTTCCACTAAGAAACAGAAGTGCATCTTAACATAGTTCAAAAGATGTTTCCTTTCCCGAAACCATAAAAACAAGTAGAATCAGAATCTGGACAGCTGGGGGCCCCCCGCACCACCAAAAGGCAGATATGCCTCCTGCTGATCTGGGGGTGCCAGAGCATCCTGCCCCACTTGATGTTGAAGACAGAGGCCACAATTACAAGAACCATCCAGCTAAACCCTAAGAGTCATCACATTCAGATAAATAGGAAATCTTGCTTTCATCCCCCTCCCCCACCCAGCTGTGCTTTCAGATCCATGAAACTGCTTTCCCAAACCCACTTGAAAGCCCGCCACTGCTGCTCACAGTGGCATCTACATCTGACACCTCACTAAATATAGAGGCTGTGAGGGTCCCACTGATGTAATACATATGCATATATATATTTATGAAATGTCCATGTATATATTTACATGAATTATAAGAAGAAGCATGATGAATATTTCTTGTAGCAATATAGTTCATACAAGATATTTATATGGAAATAGTTTAGCTATCACACATTTTATAGATGTGTGTGTATCAAGGAGAATAGATTGAAAGGGAGATAAGGAAGACATGCAGGGTCTCTCACACTTGAAATTATATTTTCCAGCGAGCATGTAGGTCTTCAAATTACACTTTGGCCAAAGCGACAGAGGATGGGATGGTTGAATGGCATCACCAACTCAATGGACATGAGTCTGAACAAACTCCAGGACACCATGAAGGACAGGGCAGCCTGGCGTACTGCAGTCCGTGGGGTCACAAAGAGACACAACTTAGTGACTGAACAGCACGCAACAACAAAAATCTCAACTAAAGGATTCAGATGAAATGATAGGGCCATTCTAATTTATAGTTATTTGTAAAGTAAAAAAAGCTATAAAGCCCATAAACAACTGGGTGAAGAGTTGAGTACAGATGGGTGTCAAAAGAAGTATATCTGAAAATTGAACAGGACAAATGGAAGGCAAGGAGCTGTTGCGATGAGCAGAGGCCAGGGTGGTGGGAGCAGACAGAACACTAATGCAGAAACGTCACAAGCTGCAAAGCTTCCTGGGCACCATCTAGATCCGGGGCCCATCAACCAACTTCAAAAGCACCGGGCTACCTTCCTCCACCCACACACTGAATACGACTCATCCTAAAGCATGTCCTAGACTTTGAATGTGAGTCTGTGCACACATGTTGGCAAGCGTGTAGGCACTCACACATCCAAGTCTGCCTGAAACACTGATACATACACTGCAGGGTCTCTCTGGAACCCTGGATAGACTGTCAGAACCCTGAAGTCCCAAATGCAAAGAGGGAACTGATGAATGAAGTCACGCAACTGCAGAGAATTGCAAGTGGTGGCACTTCATGATGCATAATTCATTCACTTACTGCCTTCAATAACCTTTGCAGAACCCCAACCTTTAAATAAGGAAAAAGATTCTGAAGAGTAGGAAAACTTCCCAGGGAGTGTGTAAATAGAGGGGCAGTGCTGCAGAAGGAAACTTGTCTATAACGGCCTCCACTCAACACTGAACGTCTTGGCTATGAAGTCTAGAAAAGTAGATCTCCATTCCTGCTCGTTGGCTAAGTATGGGAATCTATTTTCAAAAATGTTCTGTGGATTATCTCACATCAAAATTTTAATTCTTCATTATGGCTTAAAACTCTGATCACTGACCCATTTTTTCCATCTAGTCTCACATGATTATTTCTTCCCTGTTTATTAAAAGGTGGGAGTGTGTGTTTATTTTCCCTGGAACCAAATTACAAAACAAATATGGTAAATCATTGGAATTAGGCAGATGCTACAAAATAGGATGGGCAGTTATTTTTTTTAGTGACAATAAAGGGAACTTTCTGGTCTATATGCAAGCTAAGCATTGTAAAAATACCAAAAGTGTATTGAGTCCAGAAGCCCAGGCATGCTTTTTATTACCTAAGAGGTTTTCTTACTTCTAGGAGAGAATTATGTCCTATAGTTTACTTCCCCCTTCTTTTGGAGGAGAACGAGGAGGACAGAACCTTGCTTAAGATTTTTATTCTTTTCCAAACACTGATATTTCAGAAAAAGAAATGGCCAACTTAGCACACTCTGACAGAAAGGCTTCCCTAAAACACTGGACATCAGTGTTTTTAAAATATTATCACATTGTATTCATACAAATGGAAAGAAATAAAACAAGTATTTTGGTAGCTTGAGAAAATACAGTACCAACTACATAAATACAGAGCACCCATTCTCTCTTGTACTCTCTCTTTAAAATAATTATTTCTTTGCAAGATGACTATCGAGTGGGATCCGGATGGTAAGATGGTAAGATGTCCTTTTCAAACTTTACAAATAGGAAAAGTCCAGCACTAGAAAAAGAGAAGACCACTACTAGCTTTGGGCTTCCCTGTTGGCTCCGTGGTAAAGAACCTGCCTGCCAATGTGGGAGACTTGGGTTGGATCCCTGGGTCAGGAAGATCCCCTGGAGAAGGAAACGGCAAACCACCCCAGTATTCTTGCCTGGGAAATCCCACGGACAGAAGAGCCTGGTGAGCTACAGTCCATGGGGTTGCAAAGATTCAGACACAACTGAGCAACTAAACAACAGCAAAAACAACTCCTGGCTTTAACACAAAGTTAAAGTACAAACTGAATTAACCTTGAGCTTTTTGAATTGATACTTCAAGATTCATATGTTTTAAAGGAAAACATTTATTTTAAGCCTGGCGGGCTACAGTCCATGGGGTCTCAAAGAGTCAGACACAATTGAGTGACTCGCACTTTCATTTCACTTTCAACCGAAAGGCTTATGCTAAAATTAATGTAGTTAAATGTTAGTTTCCAGCAGCACATGTCCCTGCATTTTAGTACTGACTCTGCACTTGCCTGGTTTTCTCATACAGTCTGAAATATACATACAACTCTCTGCCCCGGGCAGCACCTGCTCACCTGGACTTCGTTACTAATACACGTGGTAATGCTGACCACCAAGTAAGTAAAACAATCACTGACTCAACTAAGCCCGTATTTTCCTCTGAGCCTGGTGGGGCTGTGGGAGCCCACCCTCCCTTCCTTTAGGGGTCCTTGAGGGGCCCACTCTCTTCTGTCACCCACACCCATGGACACTGGACTGTGGCCTATTTCCTCTTTCCTCCCATCTTTCACCCTTCTATCTTCCCATCCTCTTTCTGCTCCTCCATGGTCCCTGCTCTGGATCAATATCAGTAAACTGCATTTTTTTTCCTTTAAAAATTCCTTGCTGCGCTCTGAATACTTATAAGAATTTGCTTTTCACTAGCAATGCTGCCTCAGAAAGTATCTGAATAACCACATTAGCCCCTAGAAAAGGCACCAACCTCTGTCTGCTCCCACTTCCTGATGATTCAGTGAGAGCTCCACCATGCTCCCCAAGGCTCCTAAGATTTTTAGAGCACGGGATCCAGAAGAGAGCCTGTTGTTTCTGTCTGTCCCTGGTGATCGCTGGAGAGCAGCCGTGTCATCATCTAAAATGTCTTCATTCATACCCCTTGCACCATTAGATTAAAAAGGAAGGCAACTTCTGCTCTGAAATGCCCCCAAAGCTCCTTGCCTTTCAAACCACACACTTCCCGGGTCCAGTGAATTAAGCTGAATCGGCTTCCCTTCAATGTTAAAGTGACATTAACGAGCCTCTGCAATTCAGTGCTTCCCTTTTAAAACCAACAGAGGTGATGGTTGAGTTCTGGAAGGAGAAAAAGCTTTTATCTGCTCTCTCTTGTGACCAATGGCTGGCATTTCAAAGGACCAAGTCTTGTTTGGCTCTAATGGGAAATGTGAAACCAGCTTGAAAGGACAGGGCTCAGACCCTCACTGAGGGTTATTCTTCATCATGTCACCCAAAGGGATTCTTAGGTTTTCACTGGAAAGGAGCAATGGAATAGAAAAGAAGAGATAGAAACAGGATCATTCAAAGGCTGAGTCTTCTTCAGATAGTAGAAAACAGAGCTAGTATTGATTCATTCATCTTGCCATGTAAATTCCACTCAACTGCAGGCCAGTGGAACTGCAGAATACGGAAAATCATCTACTGGGGGCTTCCCATATCTTAAGTTCTCAGCTAAGTGCTCTGCACACATTAAATCATTTAATTCTCACAATTATCATTTTTCACTTGGACGTCCCAGGTGGCGCTACTGGGAAAGAAGCCACCTGCCAATGAAGGAGACATAAGAGACTCGAGTTCCATCCCTGGGTCAGGAAGATCCCCTGGAGGAGGGCATGGTAATCAGTTCCAGTATGCTTGCCTGGAGAATCCCATGGACGGAGGAGCCTGGCAGGTTAGTCCATGGAGTCACAAAGAATCAGACCCAACTGAGCGACTAAGCATGCATACATAAGGATGGGAGGGAATATGAGTAGTCCTTAAATGTGTTGCAGAGCTAAATTATAGGGAAGCCTAGGTGTGAGGCTGATGTAGTGTACCAGCTGGAAATAGCTGGTATACTAAGAAGGTGAGTTAAGCCCAGGGAACCAGCGTCCAGGTGCAGGCGATGAGTGTTTCATGCATCCTGGTATCTGCCTTCCAGACACCGAGGGGCAGAAGAGGGGGCTTCCTCTGATTGGAGAACAGGGGCCTTAGAGAGTCAGGGCCAGAAGCCCTCCCTGAGGCTGACCAGGGATGCGGCGGGCCACCTGCTTCCTGGACATCCATCTGGTTGAATGTGAACCTGCAGAAGTCGCTTTAAAGTCCCTGTCCTGTCCATCTTACCCTGCCTCAGACACTGCCAGAATTAAGACCATACCCTTGAGTTTAGGCATTGTCTGGAATAGCATCAAGAAAAAATCACTGGACATAACTGAGGTCTTACGGTACAGCACAGGGGACTCTGCTCAGTGTTCTGTGGCAGCCTGGATGTGAGGAGGGGTGGAAGGAGAATGGGTTCGTGTATGTGTGTGCTGAGTCTGAAACCATCACAGTCAGGTTAATCGGCCATACTCCGACACAAAATAAAAAGTTCAGAAAAAAGGAACTGGCAATAAAAGCTCGCTAGCATTTAGAAAAATGAATAAATCACACAAGTGTCACCCATTAAAAAAAAAAGAATGTGGTCTGAGTGAAAAGAAAAACAAACAAGCCTCGGTTAATGGCACACACACCAGAAGACACACCAGCCTTTCAAGTGTGCGATGGGGCTCTCCCGGCAACACCGGCTCCTTCCTGGGGCAGAGAGTCCCAGCCATGAGCTTCTGGGTCCTGATGATTCATCTTCAGGGTAAGCCATTGCTTCCCCATTCATAACTGTGATGGACTGGAATGTTGTTCGGAAAACACCCACCGACCCTGGACGCCTTTGCAGCTCTACTTCCAGCAGCTTGTTCTGGCCAATGGAGTGTGAATGGACCCGACACAGGCAGAGACCTTCGAGGCATTTCCATAACGTGGCCGACCTCTTGCACCCAGGTGGCCCACCCTCTAAGAACACAGCCTGGGTAGTTGTAGCCACTTCAGCTTGGCCTCCACAACTAACCACACTTGGGAGAGACTTGAATCCAACCCCTGGTTTGGAGTTGAGCTCAGGGATCAGGGAACACAACGCAGAGCCTCCCAGCTGAGCCCAGGGCAGACGCACCACATCACAACTGACCAGCAGAAATGGGAACCTTGATCTTACGTAAGCCATGCCATTTGGGATGGTTTCTCACACTTGCGTCATGCTGTATGTCACATTCTAGCTCACTAAAACTAAAATCAAATCCATGCGTGAAAAATGAAGAGCTAACGTCGGTGCTCATTGTAAGCATTTAACTTCCTTATCCAGTAGCTATCTGAGTGTCCACCACGTCCCGGTCATCGCTCTGTTTTATGTTCTAGGGAAGAGGTGGATGACTGAAATGAACACAGAACTATAATCTTATAGTCAGCCCTCCTCTCAGTGGAGACGGACTGGTGCTCTAAACTACAGGCTGGATTGATAAGGCCATCCTTTCATGAAAAGATGTAACTTTCTCTGTTTATTCTTCCTTTTGGTACATTTACAGCCCTGGCAGTTTTATTAGAAAAAGACTGTTAGAAACTTAGACTACAAATGTGTTCCTAATAATGGTCTAGTTATTGACTGTAGAAGCGCAAAGAGCATCAGTTCAGTTCAGTCGCTCAGTTGCGTCCGACTCTTTGCCATCCCATGGACTGCAGCACGCCAGGCCTCCCTGTCCATCACGAAGAGCATGTTCAGCCCCGAATCACAGAGGCTGTCAAAGAATCACTCCTGGACCAGGCATGAAAGGAACATCTAGAAATCTGTGAGGATGTGAATTCTGGGTCCCATTCCAAACCTACTGAATCCAAAATTCAGGCTGGGCCCGGTCCTCTGTAATTGTAATGAGCCCACCAGGTAGTTCTGATGAGTACTCGAGTGTGAAAAACAAGCCGTACCAGAATAATCCCTAGAGCACGTTTCTAAACGGCACCCAGGTGAGCCGAGCCAGTCTCAGAATGTTTGTTGATTTTCGGGAAATGGCTTACCCATTTAAAACTCAGAACAGGCATTCTCCAGAGGGTAAGAATTTTTCTAGAATGAACAAAGGCCAGTCTTTCTCACTTAAAGAGGGGTTATCTTGACAGTTCCTTCAAAGCCAAAATATGCAGTTGGCCAAAAAGTGTCTCGGTGGCCAAAAGCAGATACCAACCACATTGTCAAAGCTAACATACATTCCTGTTCGGACTCATCTCAGAGAGACTTTGATTCTGTACCCGAGCTGACAGCCTCACCCATCTTGCCAGAATATATGCAGTTTGGCAGACAAGCTCTGCAGAATTTCAAGAAACAAAACACCTTACTTTCAAAAATTGATTTCATTAAAAATCCTCAGTGCCCCTGGTTTAGACTCATTGCTTTTTTAATGCAATAAAAAAATCTTGAATTAAAAATCAATGAAGTTAATAAACATGTTCAGGTTGAAAACCAACTTTTTATGAACTTAATTTTCCTGAATTTACTCCTTTAGGACACATTAAGCTGTTCAATATAAAACCCATTTTTTTCACCATCACTTAAATTTCCTCCAAATTTCCATGCAACATACTTAAAATTTTAAAATAGGTGAATGCAACTTTAGGTGGTTTGTTTTTGTTAAATTGTAATACATTCTCTGACCCACATGCACATGGTTAATATTTATGGCTAATCATTAATGTACACACACAATAGATTCTATGAAGTATGGGAACTAACCTGGAGGAGGAAAATAAACTTCAAGCCTGGTGCTGTGTATCTTCACAGGGCCTTGAGCAAATACAAGAGATATCAATGCAAAACCCTGGTTCCTGCATATATGATATGTCAGATATGAGTGCAGAGGACTCTCATTAAAGAAAACAGATTATATTAGGGCAATAAAACTAAAATAAAGCCACTCATTTGCTTCACATGGGTAATTCGATCACTGTGCACTGTAACTCTATCAACTCCGCTACACCCATCTCTGTCCAATTTCCTTCTCATAAAAGGGAGAAATAGGCTTGTCTATACTACTAATTGCATTTCAGATCATTTTAATTTGGAACTCAAAAACAGTAATTCTCCTAACAATCGCTTATATTTATATTCTGCTTGACAGGTAAACAGAAATTGCCTGTTGGCTAAATAAATCCATGAGTCACAAAAGCCTGCAATTTGAACAGATTTTTCCTTACTCACAGCAAAACCAATGTTGACTCTCTGCTCTAAATAGCATGAGGTGGGTCCTACTCATTCCTAGATTGAGCTTGGAGTCTCTGACGGGTCTCATTACCTCATCGTCCACGTCGCACCCATAATCCCCACCATGACTTTCTTTGTGAGTCAGCAATATCCAGATTGCATCATCGGCACGTGACATTTTCAGTCTTCATGAGAAAGGATGAATAAATGGATGCTTTCAAGGGACTCTGCTTCTGAGCTGTCTTATGGGAAAGAAGCTACCCATAGAGCAGGATGAGGCTATATGGATATCTGTGTGCTAGCCTTCCTTTATTCCTCTGTAAGACCTCTAACATACACAACCTCAGCTCAACTCTAAATGAGATGTAAATGGTTGGTTGCGATCTAAATGAATTCTGAGTTTCCAAATTGAGCTATTCAAATTCATAAGAGAAATATCTTCCTTGAGTACTTAATAGCCTCAAAGAAAAATATTTTATGATTATTAAATCCAAATATATGGTGGTGGAATAGAATATAAAATTCGTGACTGTGCTAAGACAGAGAGTAAGACTTTAAGTAAGTTAACAACTTACATCAGACCCTCAAGGTGGGATCCCTGTGGCATGATGGGCACTCTCATGGAAAAACTTGGACCAAGAACTGGTCTAACCTTATACCCACTGATTACATCTGCATTTTATTGTTTTCCAATCAAATAACATGAACAACTTCACAGACAGCCACTGATTCCCTGGCAAAGCAGGCGGTCTATTTGGATTTCTGCACATGACAAAAAATAGTCCCTTGACATGATGGCGCTTCAGAGCACAGACTAACCCAGTGGATAAGCCACTAGCCCGTGGTCTCCATACATGCATGCATGCGTGCTCAGTCGCTCAGTCCTGTCTGACTCTTTGTGACCCCATGGACCATAGTCCACCAGGCTCCTCTGTCCATGGGACTTCCCAGGTAAGGATACTGGAATGGGTTGCATTTCCTCCTCCAGGGGATCTTCCTGACCCAAGGATCCAACCTGCATCTCCTGCATTGCAGGTGAATTCTTTACCACTGAGCCACCAGGAAGCCCTCCCTGCCTTTGGTCTCCACTTCTGATTAAAGTGGAAAGATGGTGATTTCCTAGGCCAACTGGAAACAGCTCCAGGAAGAGAATGGAAGCAAGTGATCCACAGATTCTGCCATCTCCCTTTGATGCCATTGATCTTTGTAGGAAAAAAATCATAATCACTAAGACAAATGCAATTCTGGTTTTATAGTTCCTGGACCATATCTTATCATTTCCCTGTATGATACTGGCCACATTAAAGAGTTCTCTGAAGATACATCTCATTATTTATTTACTTAAAAGAACCCTTAGATTTGTATTACACTTTATACTGGAAAAGGCTGGATATTATTCATTACATTAGTGCTTTGGAGAAAGAAAGAGCTTTGTTTATTTTCCAGAGCAAATTACGGAAAAGTTACACTCCCATTCTTTCCCACTTTCTGATCATCTCCTCTTAATTTGAAGAATTTCTGTCCTAAAATTAAGGGTCCCTACTTGGCTAAAGATATATAAAAAACTTTCTGAGTGGCATTGGAAAGGGTTTTTCCCCTCCTGGATAGAGGATAGTGGCGTGAGGAAGGACCTCTTCCTTCTCCCCCCAGCATTGTCCCTCTAGTTTATTTTCTCTGGACACAGTTGTATGAGGCCTGAAAGGCAAGGAGCTACTGCAGTCTCTTTGTGGCCATGAGGAAAGAGTCAACTGCTTGCACTGATGTAAACAAAGAACCCCAACAGAATGGAGCTGGTAAACTAAACCCAGAACAGTCCCCCAGTTAGAAACCCCTGTTTTACCCCCTTTCAGTAAGAATAGCTACTCAGCCCAAAGTGCTGCTAACAGACACAATCAGACCCCAACTCGTCCTCAGTGGCTCTTTGAATGAGGAGAATTCACTAAGCATTGGTTTTCTCACCTACAGCATGAAGATGATAAGAGAGGCTACTCCTATCAGCTTTATCTACAACACAGGGCTCCTGAGCAGTTCCAATCCATTGCTTTTATAAGAGAAAACAAAAACTTCTTAGATATACCTAACCTTTGGGAGAACAGGGGCTGCCTATAGTTCACACTCTGCAAAACACCTCACTGAGCTTTTTCATCTGATTCTTTCTTGTTTTTGTCCATGACTCTGCATTTGGACTTTTTGTTGATTTTGACAGCTTCTTCCACCTAGAGTACTTGATGGAAAATATTTTTCAATTATCAAAAGCCTGAGTGAGCTTCCTTGGTTAGCAACTCTGTGTATTATCACATATATGCTTGATGCTTCCTCATTCCACAAGGAGAGGACAACAGAGAATGTGTGATTGGAATCCTCCTAGAGTTTGCTCTATGAGCCTCTGTCTGTGAAAGAAAGTGAAAAGTGTTAATCGCTTGAGTCATGATTCTCCAGGCAAGAACACTGGGGTGGGTAGCCATTCCCTTCTCCAGGGGATCTTCCTGACCCAGGGATCGAGCCTAGATCTCCTGCCTTGCAGGCAGATTCTTTACCATCTGAGCCACCAGGGAAGCCCAATGAGAGAACGAGCTATTGTGGGTTTTTTTTTTTTTTTCCTTTTCTTTTAGCTGCACTGCACAGCATGTGGGATCTTAGTTCCCCAACTAGGAATCAAACTTGCCACCACTGCAACGGAAGCTCAGAGTCTTAATCACTGGACTGACAGGGAAGTGCAGTGAAGAAAAGCTATGACTGACCTAGGACAGCCTATTAAAAAGCAGAGACATTACTTTGCTAACAAAGGTCCATCTAGTCAAAGTGATGGTTTTTTCAGTATTCATGTATGGATGTGAAAGTTGGACTATAAATAAAGCTGAGCACCAAAGAATTGATGCTTTTGAATGATGGTGTCAAAAGACTCTTGAGAGTCCCTTGGACAACAAGGAGATCCAACCAGTCCATCCTAAAGGAAATCAGTCCTGAATATTCATTGGAAGGACTGATGCTGAAGCTGAAACTCCAATACTTTGGCCACCTGATGCGAAGAACTGACTTATTGGAAAAGACCCTAATGCTGGGAAAGATTGAAGGTGGGAGAAGAAGGGGACGACAGAGAATGAGATGTTTGGATGTCAACACTGACTCAATGGACATGAATTTGAGCAAGCTCTGGGAGATGGTGAAGGACAGAGAGGCTTGGCATGCTGCAGTCCCTAGGGTTGCAGAGGTGGATATGACTGAGCAACTGAACTGATTAAAAGCCTTTCATTCACATGGCATGAAGAAACATGTTCTGTGAGATATTCTCTATCTAGGGTTGATAAAGCCAGAGAGAAGTAGTGTGGATCCAAAGCAGGGAAGGAAGAGAGGAAAGAGTCATTGCCTTACCAAATGAAATCATAATATTATAATTTTTGTGTAGATCAGCAGGCTATACTCAAAATATGCTCCAATAGGCAGTTTCTTTGCCTCAAAGAGGCTCCTAAGAAGCAAACTTTGACTTGGCATCAGAAGAAGCCATTTAGAACATGCAACCAGGGCTGCCGTAAGCTGAAAAATGGTGGGCTTGGAATCCTCTAGCCCACAGGAGGAGGAGGGCAGGCTGTGCCCCGTGCAGGCAGGGCATGTGTTCTGGGCACTAGGAACCAGTGAAAGTTAGAGTGCAAGTCACTCAGTCATGTCTGACTCTTTGCAACCCCATGGACTATACAGTCCATGGAATTCTCCAGGCCAGAATATTGGAGTGGGTAGCCTTTCCCTTCTCCAGGGGATTAGGAACCAGAGTAATGGTCAACAATACAAGGAAAGATATTCCAGCTCCAGTGGACATATAGAACTTTGCATTCAGAATATCTGGGAAGAAACTTATTTTAGTACATATACATGTTTTTAATACTTTACAAAATTAAGCTCTGGAGTTGCCTTTTGGAATTGCACATGGAGGGGCAATGCCTTCGCATCTTAATCAAGCCTACAGAGGCAGTGCTAAAAGGGAGTGGACTATACATTTTGCTCCAGGTTGATCAGCCTCCTGTTTATCAAAGGCAAGGACCAGTAATATTTCAGATAATTTTTTTTTTTACAGAACTTGGAGTTGAGGGAAGAAAGCCAGAAAAACAGGTTCATAAAGTGCATTCATTCCCTTTATCTTGCAGCCTGTTTTGATTGTTTGGATCTTGTGCATTGTTTGTTCTGCGTTTCAATCCAGGGGACTGAAAGAACACAAGGAAAATAAATACATTTCTCACAGTCTCATGGGCCTCTCTTTTATTTTCATTTCCTCTCACAGCTTCTCCTCCCAGTCCTTCCACACCAAAAGCACCCTCGTGACAGCATCCTTACCATTTCAAAACAACTCGGCACATCCTGTTCACCTACAGCTGTTTATTTCGATAACCCTTTGATGAATTCAATCAACTGCAAAAATGAAAGCAACACAACAAACAACAGAAAAGACAAAGCAAAACAGGACAGGCTTGTGATCTTGCTGATTTTGAGCACACAGCTCCGAGCTTGACGCTGCCGCGTGAGGGCGCTATGGGAGTTCAGAAAGGCAAGCTGTGCTCAGCCCTGGGTGGCTAGGGCAGCCCTTCATTCTGATCACACCATTTCTGCATTCAACTGATCACACAGGAAACGAAGCAGCCTCTTAGAAGACTTTTGTTTCCTAGGAAAAGGAAGACTGCTGTTCTGTTTTCATGCTTTAAATGTTTTAAAAGCTTTCAGAAAACTAAAATTGGGTCAAAATGAATCACGACTCCGTCTTTATTTGTTGAAGATTCAGATATTCTGGGGAGGGGACGGTGGGCACAATAATGAGCTGAATTCCCATATATCATGGAGCACAGACAGACTGATGAGTTTGTGTGCCAAGAAGTTCATGGCTCAGGAGGGGTCCTGGATCCCCTGTGGTCTCTTTTACCCACTAGACCCTCGGTATACGGGATACGGAATCGGCGTGAGTGATGTCAGAAAGCACTGGAGCTACTGAGAAGCAGTGATGGGCTGGACTATAAACAAGCATTACTGGGCCTAGATCGGCTTATTCCATCTATCACTTTCTCCTTCCCCCCTCCTCCTCCCTCCAGATAAAAAGAAATCCAGACAGCAGAAGCTACGCTGTGATAGCTGACATCCTTTCCCCAAAAAAATGTGAAATAAATTCAGCACCTTGGAGAGCAGCCTGGCAACCATTAGGTCTGCACAAGTCTTTGTGGAAATATGAATGTTATGATCTTTGAAAAATTATTCATTAATTTAGAAAATACCACTTTACAATTTAAGTCAGCTTTTAAAACATGCATGTCTTCGTACACACAAGGGATCTCAGAAGCTAGGACATCGGTAGATCCATTGATACCTGCAAATGAACTCAATTTATTTGTAAACTTTCCATCCTTGAAGAGTTTTGTGTATGAATGATGATAGAGTCAGTTGAGGGCAAGCTTATAACCGTATGTTTCACATGCGTCACAGTGTTCAATAATTTTATAAGTCCTGTGATGTGGCTATTACCAAGATGGGATTCCAACTGAGGGCGACACTCTACAGGAGCATCCCCACTACGTGTCTGTACACTTCTGTCATTTTGATGAGTCTTGCACTAAAGCACATCGCAGGAAGATGTCAAACTGAATTTCCAGGTGGCATAACCATAACCTGACTTCAAAGTCCAGCTCAACAGTCCATCCAGTGATTTTTCAGAAGTAACTAATTGTCCTGCTGGATCGTCATGACATCTCCAAGTACTTGCCTCACAAAGTACATCACGCTCTATCTTGTGCTCTTCATTCATTTATTCACCCGACACACACTACAGAGCCTTAACATGGCTGACCATGTCTTATCTCCCCCATCAGATGTTCCTTAAGACATGCGTCTAACTGAGGTTCAAGCGAGGAACTCTGTTGTATACAGAGAAGGTGCTCAAATTAGAGGAAAGTCCATTTAAGCCCCAGTTATCTACACAGTCTTCACAGAGGTGGTCTTCTGGAAGATACTGTGTTGGAGCCAGTTGGGAGATGCTCTGATTGGTGACAGCTGAGACCCCAGTGATACAAAGATGCTATATTGTTCACAATAGCACCTTTCAGAAATGACGGACCATAATCCACAGGCAGGCCATGCTAGCTATGAAATCAGCGTATGATTTTAAAGAAGAATGTGAAAACCTCCTGCTCTGTGTGTTCTCTTCCTGCAGGCATGCTGGGCTCCTCCCAGGGTTGGGTATCTGCCTTGAGTCTCCTGCCCCAGAGTACAAGCTCCTTGAGAGGAGAAACTGCTTCCATTTCCTTTACTGTTCATACCAGTGTCTATTTCAGTGCTTGGAACACTGGACATGGCAACGAGCATTGGTCAAAGGAATGAAAAGGTCTAAAACAACTACAATAAAGGCGTGGCAGACAAGTCTTGGTTGCCTATCATATCAAAGATCCACTGAAGCAAGTGTAGACAGAGTTTCCCTGAATTTATCCATATGTCCTGGGGGATGGCTTCCAACACCCTAGTTTCCCAAGGCAAATAGAGAAAGACAAATAATTTGATATCCACCAAGAAAACTGCCAATATCCACTGGATCATCGAAAAAGCAAGAGAATACAGAAAAACATCTACTTTTGCTTATTATTTGTGCCAAAGCCTTTGACTGTGTAGATCACGACAAACTGTGGGAAATTCTTAAAGAGGTGAGAATACCAGATCACCTGACCTGCCTCCTGAGAAATCTGTATGCAGGTCAAGAAGCAACAGTTAGAACCAGACATGGAACAAAGACTAGTTCCAAATTGGGAAAGGAGTATGTCAAGGCTGTATATTGTCACCCTGCTTATTTAACTTATATGCAGAGTACATCATGCGAAATGCCGGGCTGCATGAAACACAAGCTGGAATCAAGATTGCTGGGAGAAATGTCAATAAGCTCAGATATGCAGATGACACTACCCTTACAGCAGAAAGCAAAAAAGAACTAAAGAGCTTCTTGATGAAAGTGAAAAAGGAGAGTGAAAAAGCTGGCTTAAAACTCAACATTGAAAAACTAAGATCATGGCATCCAGTCCCATCAATTCATGGCAAATAGATGGGGAAACAATGGAAACAGTGAGAAACTTTATTTTGGGGGGCTCCAAAATTACTGCAGATGGTGACTGCAGTCATGAAATTAAAAGATGCTTGCTCCTTGGAAGACAAGCTATGACAAACATAGCTGCGTCTGCTACTAAGTTGCTTCAGTCGTGACCGACTCTGGGCAATCCCAGAGACACCAGCCCACCAGGCTCCTCTGTCCCTGGGATTCTCCAGGCAAGAATACTGGAATGGGTTGCCATTTCCTTCTCCAACACATGCATGCATGACAAACGTAGGCAGCATATTAAAAGGCAGTGACATAACTTTGCCGACAAAGGTCTAGACAAAGCTTTGTCTTTTCAAGTAGTCATGTATAGATGTGAGAGTTGGACTGTAAAGAAAGCTGAGCACCAAAGAATTGGTGTTTTTGAACTGTGGTGTTGGTGAAGACTGTTGAGAATCCCTTGGACTGCAAGAAGATCCAACCAGTCAATCCTAAAAGAAATCAGTCCTGAATATTCACTAGAAGGGCTGATGCTGAAACTGAAACTCCAATACTTTGGCCACCTGATGCAAAGAACTGACTCATTGGAAAAGACCCTGATGCTGGGAAAGATTGAAGGCAGGAGGAGAAGGGGACAATAGAGGATGAGATGGTTGGATAGCATCACCAACTCGATGGACATGAGTTTGAGCAAGCTCCGGGGGTTGGTAATGGACAGGGAAGCCTGGCAAGCTGCAGTCCATGGGGTCACAAAGAGCTGGACAAGACTGAGTGACTGAACTGAACCGAACTGAAGCAAAACATCTGGGTATGCCTGTTATCAAGATAGGTCTTCTCATAATTCAAGGAAATGCATTCGTTGCTCAGGGCTGGTAGTCACTTTACCTTCTAGCTGTTGTTTGGTCACTCAATTGTGTCCAACTCTTTGTAACCCCATGGACTGTGTCCCATCAGGCTTCTCTGTCCATGGGATTTCCCAGGCAAGAATATTGGACTGGGTTACCTCTGAATAGTCTTCATAGCCTTCAGGAATGAACACATCTTTCATACAGAGGAGGTTTAATAGCGTGAAGAGGGAAAAGCTTTCCTTTGAGATTTTTGTTTGTTTTAGTGGCAAATAATTTATCTTTAATGGCTAATGAAAATGTATCCTAGAGAAACTAATATTGCACAATGCCACTTAAACTAGGTATTATATTATATAAATCTCTCCAGTGTGGTTTATCTATCCAAAATGGAATTAATACCATTGATAAGCCAATGTAATATTTCCATATTATGACATTAACTGATTTCCTATATATACTAGTGGTGTCAAATGTTTAGTTATTCACTTACATATTCATCTATTGTTGTTTACTCCCTAAGTCGTGTCTGACTCTTTGTGACCACAGGCTGCCCTGTCTTTCACCATGTCCTCGAGTTTGCTCAAATTCATGTCTGTTGTATCAGTGATGCCATCCAACCATCTCATCCTCTGTCATCCCCTTCTTCTCCTACCTTCAATCTTTCCCAACATCAGGGTCTTTTCAAATGAGTCAGTTCTTTGCTTCAGGTGGCCAAAGTATTGGGGCTTCAGCATCAGCATCAGTCATTAAGTCATTTTAAAAGATTAAATGTTGGTAGTTATAGCAACAGCGATGTGTTTTTGAAAGCTCGATAAAGATTTGCTGGAAGGGCTCCCTGTGAGTCTTGGAGAAATACATGCGGCTCCAGGCCAGAGCATCTGGATGAGCCTGCTCTGTGGTCCTGGGAGACTCCGACTATTGGTCTCAAACAACGATTCTGTCTCAGTGAACACTTGAGCACACTCGCAGGGAAAATGAATTTGTAGAATGTAAACCGACTGAAGTCTTTCCTCCAAGGAACCTGTCAGGGTCAATACTGGTCACAGTCAGCTACCTCTCTCCTCTCTGGTGCCTGTCATCCCACCAACTTCAAAGGGGCTCAAACACAGTTCACTCCTGATATTGTCATTAACATGATTTTTCACTGAGCCTAGAGAGCGCCAATGTTTGCATTAAGATGCACAGATCTAAATCAACCTTGAACTGGATAGACTAAGAAAGGTGCAACAAATAATACTATAGTTTTGAAAAGTTAGTCACTCAGTTGTGTCCAACTCTTTGTGATCCTATGGACTATAGCCTGCCAGGCTCCTCTGTCCATGGGATTCTCCAGGCAAGAATACTGGAGGGGGTTGCCATTTCCTTCTCCAGGGGGTCTTCCCCACCCAGGTATTGAACCTGGGTCTCCTGCATTGCAGACAGATTCTTTAGCATTTGAGACACCAGGGAAGCTTGATAGTTTTGAATGTTATTCTCAAATCGATTGCTTCTTGCCTTCCATTTGCATTGGGATATCATATCTACTGAGATTTCTGATGACTGGATATGTTCACCAAAGACATGCCTGTCGGGTTTCTAGATCCCGAGGAATGTCACTCCCCACCGGAACACACATGGTGGATCAATGGTGCCAACAGCGGTGCAAAGCTGGTCACGTCTTTTGCCGTGCCATCTCACTGCACGTGGTGAGTCTTCCATGGACACTGAAGCGTAGCAAGTGACAAACAGAAATTTTAAAATTTGGAAAAATACCTCCTTGCTTGAATGAGTAGAATGCTTGCCATATAGGGAAGTCGGGTGTGTCTGTAGCCCTGCTTCCTGAGGAGGTGTAAAAATGGGGGTACAATGGGGCTCTTTCCACATCTCATCGGCCCATGAATAATGGGAGCCCCCACCGGATGGCTCCACAAATGTCAGGAAAAAAAACCTAACTCAGGGTCTCCAGTGTGCTGTAGACAAGACATTTGAAACTCAGTTCCTCCAGGTTTCTCACTGGAGAAAGGAGAGATTAAAAGGTTTTTCAGGGATTATTAAAGCTGTTAAGTAAACTTCTTATATGATGTTTAACACACACACTCACATACACACACTCTCACACACACTCACACACACACACTCACACACACTCACACACACACACTCACACACTCACACACACACACACACGGGTTTTCACTGGTCTCCCTAGTGCTATACCATGACTATCCTTTCACTGGGTGGTTCAGGCAGTGGGTTCACATTTATAAAACAGTCTCTTCATTTTTTTTTAAAGACTTTATGTTTGCCAAGGTCTCCAACATCAAGGAGAGTGGCTCTCCTGTTTTCATCAATATAGCTAATAAATACATTGTACCGAGGACCTAAAAAAGGGCACATGGTGCCAAGACGATGTATGGGAATCATCTCTGTGGATATCTGTGGATCAGACAAGATTAAAAACCATTCAGTCTGTGCCTCTGCTATAATCTCGAGCTTCTTGGTGCTTTTACGTCTTCCATATAGCCTTCCTAGGTGTGTTTAAGTTGATAAATGTCTCTCTGGATAGAAGCATCATGCTAGAATATCAGTGCCTACAGATGGAATTTGTACATCAGAAGCTGGGTGCCTCAATCCTCTGGCTTACTACCACCATCACAAGTAATTCCTACAAGAAAAATAAAATATTTCCTGCACTTGGATGAGGAGCAGAAAGGAAATAAAATACATTAGTATTGTACTGGAGACATCACTTCAGGCTTGCGTTACTCGTTCATTATCCATAATGAATGAAATGATTCACGTAATTTAACATTGAAAGCCTAAGTGATTACTATTATTGTATCACTGCTATATCCAGAAGGCGATGAATTCTAGAGTGTACCTTATTCACTTTGCTTACTCAAGTCTTAAAGGAAATCCGTTACTGGACCACACCATGGTTCTTTTCTAATGGAGCCTCTTCACTCTGTCACTCAAAGATGGCTTAGAAGAGGACAGTGTCCACGGAAGCTAAGCATTGAGCTAGTCAGCAATCGCTCCACAAAGGAAGGGCATAGCACAAAGGGTTTTCTGGTCCAAGAGCCTCAGGACTAGGTGGGAAGGGTACTCTTGAAGGAAACCAAGACACAGAAATAAGCCAAGCAGAAGCTGTGGACTCTGGCCATTTTGTCTATGTTTCAGCTTCAGAGAAGTTTCCATTTGAATTGGGTGGGTGTGGGACTTTGAATTCAATCGGTGAATAGAACTGACCAAATAAATTGATGGCTTAGTCTTCTCAATTTTCTATTGGTTGAGTTTTTATGAGACAAACGTAGCCTTCAAATAGGTCGGTGAGAAGAGAGAAAGGGGAATAAAAACAGAAGTGAAATTGAAGTGAACCACAAATGCCAAGATGAGTGAAGGGAGACGCAAACAATGCCCGGACACTTGCAAGGGTAACTTACTTGTCCTTGGCTGGTTCCACACCTTTAGACCACTGGAAGATAGCACTACACGTACTGATGACTGCTGTAAGGATGGATTCATAATCTACTAATAAAAAGGGAAGAGAGGTATTGGACAGTTGAGTGATGCATATCAAGCACACACACAAAATGTGTCTTAAGTCAAAAGCAGTAAAACAAGAACCATTAATCTCAACACATGTATAAGGAAGGAAGGAGGGAGGGAAGGAGAGAGAGAAAAAGTAAGGAAGGAAGACCCATAAATCTGGGGACCTTGGCCATGGAGAAGGGCCTCGCGGCAGCAGCAGCGGTGTGCAGAAGTTGCATAAAGGCGCGGTGGGGTCCGGAGCGGTATGCATGGTAGACGCTCCATGTCCCCATCGGCGTGACCTCAGACAAGTCATATGTGTTTCCCAGAATCTCAATTGCCTCAACTAGAAGTGCACAAGGTTAGAACAAGGGCATTCTTGTTCTTTCATGCTCTAAGCTTTATATAATACACTATTAGCAGCAGAAATACCTTTCTTGCTTTGAAAGGATCTGGGCAGGTAACTTCTGTTTTTAGATAAAAGAATAGATTGTATAGTTTCTGGGAAGAAATAAAAGTTATACAGGAAAAAGTGGTGCATTTAGTTGGGCCCACACTTACTAGTCATATTTTGATATAGCTATTAACACTAATACTACTGCTATAGAATTCACATCATTCATAGTAACGAGGTCATCTCAATGACCCCTCTACCAATATCACTGTGCAGAAACCGGCCACTGAGGCTGTCTATAAACATGCTAATATTGGACAG
Organism: Bos grunniens; assembly: GCF_055505025.1. Classification (NCBI taxonomy): domain Eukaryota; kingdom Metazoa; phylum Chordata; class Mammalia; order Artiodactyla; family Bovidae; genus Bos; species Bos grunniens. The sequence goes on from NC_141168.1 coordinate 4,136,614, forward strand.
AGAAAGACAAATATCATAAGATATCACTTATATGTGGAATCTAAAAAATGATACAGATGAAGCTACTTATCAATACAAAACAGACTCACAGAAAATAAACTGATGGTTACCAAAGACAATAAACTTAGGGCTACCAAAGAGCATAACCATAAGTTTATTTTCTGTGTCTGTGAGTCTGTTTGTTTTGTATTGATAAGTAGGTGGGGGACACATGTGACCTGTGGCTGATTTATGCCAATGTATGGCAAAAACCACCACAATATTGTAAAGGAATTATCCTCCACTTCAAATAAATTAATTTTAAAAAAGAATAGCAGGAGTGGGGGAGAGATAAATCAGGAGTTTGGGATTAACAGATACACACTACTGTATATAAAATAGGTAAACAGGGACCTCCTGTGTAGCACAAGGATTCACATTCAATGACTTGCGATGGCCTGTAGTAGAAAATAATTTGAAAAAAGAATGTACGTACACATGCATTATACGTACAACTGAATCATTTTGCTGTGCACTTGAAACTAACACAACACTGTAAATTAACTATACTTCAATAAAAATAGAAAAGCAATACACTTGTGTGTATAAATGAACTCCAATTAATCAGTTACATTCAAATTGCAAAGGGGTCTAGAAAAAATAGCTTACTAGAGTAAATTGAAAAAGCAGCCATTTGTAATAAGCATTGCTTGCTCTTGTTTTCACAGAAAAGGGCTCCAAGTAAAAAGCGGGACTGTGAACCTATGTGTAGAATATATGTTAAAATCCTGTTGGTTTCCAAAAAAGAACCATGATCATGAATGGGCTTTCATTTTTTTCCCTAGAAAATTAATCATCCAAGAACCATGGCAACTGCTGGTTTAGCTTATGGAATCACTCACGGTGACAAATACAACTGCTCCAAACGCATATGGAGATGAAGGAGCTGTAGGTACAAGGTCACCTCTTTGTGGGAAAGATTTAGAGCCTTGCAGGAAATCCCCTGACCCTGTGGTCAGTATAAAGAGCCGTCTCTCCTCAACCAGCTGTGAGCCCACTGCAGTCAGGAGTCCTTTCTCACACTGAAGTTAAATAGGCATCGTGGTGCTGGAAGGGACTTCGGAGATGGCTCAGGTTGACCTTCTTTGTTTGGACACAGGGAAACCACCTCAAAATGAAAGAGACTCCTCTGCAGAGTCAAACGTCATTGCAGAGGGAAAAATAGGAAAAGAAAGAAGCAGTGAGGACTTCCCTGGCGGTCCACTGGTTAAGAACCCGCCTGCTAGCGCAGCGGACGTGGGTTCAGTCCCGGGTCGGGGAAGATCCCACATGCCATGGAGCAGCTAAGCCCGTGAGCCGCAACTGCTGAAGCCTGCACGCCCTAGAGCACAACTCTGCTACGAGAGAGGCCGGAGCATGAGAAGCCCATACACGGTGACTGAAGCCCAGCCGCTGCTCACCGCAGCAAGAGAAAGCCCACAGGCCGCAACAAGACCCAGGGCAGCCAAAAATGAAAAAAATTAAATGAAACACACTAAAACCTTAAAACAACATAGTTTTTAAAAAATAAAATAAACAGAGAAAGAGAAAGGAGAGAGAGATAAAGAGAAAACAATTTCTCTTTTTCTTCACTAAAGATGTGCATGTATTCTAAGGACAAAGAGGGAGGCAGACAACTCTGTTCAGTGTATTTACTCTGCAAGATATTCGAATGAGTCCACAGCATACAACACAGTAGTTAAAAACCAAACTCCCCAGACTCCTAGCCCAGAATCCCTAGATGCAGATACTGTCTCCCTCACTCACAGAGTCTCAGGAGAGTGACTTGGGGAGATAACCCAGGGGAGTCACTTCCCCACAGGAACCCTCGCCGGGCAGCTGTGATCAGTACTATTATTGGTTAGCCTGCGGCAGCTCCAGAGATACAGAAGTTGCATATGGCAAAAAAAAGAAGTAATTGTTCCACCCAGGAAAGTAACCATTTGGCAAGATGGTGGTGATAAATTTTGAGGACAAAAGGGATTGAGGCCCTACATACACCTTGAGGAAACCACAACTGAAAAGACACATGCACTCCAATGTTCATCACAGCACTATTTACATTAGTTAGGATATGGGAGCAACCTAGATGTCCATCAACAGATGAATGCATAAAGAAGCCGTGCTATTAATACACATACACAATGGAATATTACTCAGCCATAAAAAGGAATGCATTTGGGTCAGCTCTAATGAGGCGGATGAACCTAGAGCCTATTATAGTGAAGTAAGTGAGAAAGAAAAAGACAAATACAGTATATTAACACATATATATGGCTTTCCTGATGGCTCAGCTGGTAAAGAATCTACCTGCAATGCAGGAGACCTGGGTTTGATCCCTGGGTTGGGAAGATCCTCTGGAGGAGGGCATGGCAAACCATTCCAGTATTCTTTCCTACAGAATCCCCATGGACAAAGGAGCCTGGCGGGCTACAGTGCATGGCGTCGCAAAGAGTCGGACACGGCTGAGTGACCAAGCACTGATTTAATGGAATCTAGAAGACGGTCCTGATGAACCTATTAGCAATGGAGACGCAGACATACAGAACAGACTATGGATACAGAGAGGGAAGGAGAATATGGGACTGATGGAGAGAGTAGCGTATGTAGAGTTCATAGCCAGTGGGAATTTGCTGTATGATGCAGGGGTCTCAGACAGGTACTCTGAGACCACTTAGAGGGTGGGATGGGGTGAGAGGTGAGAGGAGGTTCAGAAGGGAAGGGATGTATGTGTACCTGTGGCCGATTCATGTTGATACATGGCAGGAACCAACAATGTTGTAAATCAATTATCCTCCAATTGAAATAAATAAATTTTTTAAAAAGGGATTGAGGCCCTAAAATTTGGAAGAGAAAAGATAAGGAAAGTGCCTCTTTAGCACAAAGATTCTAGATCTTTTGTCTCTTTAAACGTAAATGAGACTTGTGGGAGGGAATCTTGGCTACAGTCAAACATTACAAAATTAATCATAACCTTTTCTTTCGTCTGAGTTCATGGATCCCTGAGACTCAATACTGAGAAATCTTGTTTTAGTCTTGAGACAAGAAGGAAAAGTCCAGGCCTACAATTTAAGAGGATTCCCAGGGATGAGGAAGAAGACTTAGGCACCGAGAAGCCTGGTACACAAGTGAGGATTTTCTCATCAAAAATCTCTCTTGAAAATTTCAGTTGGGGAAACCCAGCACACATGTTACTCGTGAGTTGGTGGTGCCTTGGGGAGTTAAGGGGAAGCATGTGTATTCACTCTGGGGCAGGAGGGAGAGGTGACAGACAGCAAGAGCTCTGTTGAGCTGGGAGGTGAGGGCTCCCAGTGGTCAACCGCAGACTCTGGGCAGGCCTGGAGGGGCGTGAATGACATTGCTCCTGTATAAACAGCTCAGGGACACTGAGATCCTCTGACATGTCTCAGGGCTGGAAAAGGGTTAACATACCAGGCTGTGGCTGGCAGGTCACCAGCCAAGGACCTCTCTGCAGGGAGTTTTCAGAAAGAAATGTAGAGGGGGAAATCCTGCTGCTAAAATCGAGAATTCCCCCAGGTGTTCGGACAGAGCAGTGTCTGAGAAGAGAGAACCAGACTGAGAATGGAGCCGGACATTGCGAAGAACTAAGGCCTATAGGGTGGTGCAGGGGCCAAGATTCTCCACCCAGCCTGTGAGCTCCCAGAGGCAGCAATTATACAACCTCTGAGCCATGGAAACATCTTTTAAAATACTGGCTCCGCCTGAGGCCTTGCTGGGGTGACTCCCCAAAGTGTGTGCACCTGCATCTTCCTGAGAGGGACCCTCAGCATCAGCTCCAGGACCTCCACAGCCAGGGCCAGGCTGCAGTCCCCACAGAGGGACCCAGACACGTGGTCTGTCGAGGCTCTGTGTGTGTGAAGAGAACAAGGGGAGCGATCCTGATGTGGGTTGATTCTGTTGGGAAGACATCACTGGGCTGAGGGGCAGAGAAAGAGCTGGGGGCCCTTTTTTTACGATGCAGACAATGGTTAATCCATTGTGCCAAGGAAGAAATGGAGATGGAGTCGATAAACATGGCCATGCCTCTCACTTAAATCTGACTTGAAAAATGTGGCAGAAGGTCGACATTTGGAGCATTTTAGAGATAAACTAGGTTAGCATGGCTGCAATGGTGCACCCCGTGAAGTCTCCCCAGAGTCAGACACTCCCCCCGACACACCAGGCTTTGGGCTGGGTGGGACTGCGGGATAGACCTGGGGTGTGTGTGTCGAGGGGGTGTGTTTGTGTGTGACCAGTGTGTGTGCACATGCATGCCTGTATGTGGGGGTATGCAGGTGTGTATGTATGCATATGTGTGAACATATGTGTGTGTATTTATGTGGTGTGTGTGCCTGTATGGGGGGATTGGCAGGGGCTGAGTTCAGAGGCTGAGAAGAAGGAAAAGCACCCCCACAAGGCCAGTGCAGGGGTGTTTGGTGGAGATGCTGGATCCGGCCTGTGTTCTCCTCAGTCGTCGAGTCCAGGGATGGATGAGAGAGTAAAGAAGAGACAGAAGAGGCTGCAGGATGGAAGGACAGAGAGAAAGAGGGGCTCGGGAGGGCAGAGACTCAGGGAAGCTGGGCCTGTTCCCCTCATCCCTGGCTTCAGGAGAGAGTTCAAGAGCAGGCAGAAGAGTCACTGTGACCCCTGTGAGGAGGGCGGCTTGGTCCTGAGGAGCCTCTGCAGACAAGATGCATTCAGGGTACAGGCCCTGCTGCTGAATTCTGCTGGGGTGAGCACAGGGGGAAAATATATATGGATGCGCACATGTGCATATATCTGTGCAAGGGTTGGATGTGCCACGTGTGCATATATGTGTGCAGGGATTGGACGTGCATGTGTATACATGTGTGTAGGGTTTGGACGTGCACGTGTGTATATATGTGTGTAGGGGATGGACATGCATGTGTGCATATATGTGTTTAGGGTTTGGATGTGCACATGTGTATATATGTGTGTAGGGGTTGGACGTGCACGTGTGCATACATGTGTGTAGGGGGTGGACGTGCACATGTGTATAGATGTGTGCAGGGGTGATATATAACCCAGGCAATGGGAGGTTTGTTGAGCCCCTCACAGAGAAGAGCCTCTGGAATTACTTTGAGAAACAGTGTCACTTGCAGAAGAGCCAGGAGCTCCAGGCAGGGAGGAGAGAAGCCCCAACCACTAGGAGGAAGACAGCTCCTGGGATGGAGGTGCAGAAAGAGGTTCCGTGAATTCACGTGAACTTATCCACAAAACAGACTCTCAGACAGAGAGCACGGACTTGTCGTTGCCCAGGCGGAGGGGCTGGGTGGGGGGAAGCCCCAGGAGTTTGGGGTTAGCCGATGCAAACTCTTATCCCGAGGATGGATAAACAGTCAGGTCCTACTGCAAAGCACGGGGTTACAACTCAACAGCCTGTGACAAATCATAAGGGACAGAACATGAAAAAGAATATGCATGTGTGTATACACATATCTGTATATCTATGTATGTGAAATGCCTTGCTGCACACAGAAATTAACACAGCATTGCAAATCAACTATCTTCAATAAAGAAAGAGTTTCAGTAAGTAAAGCAGACACTTGGGGGCTTGGGGGGGAACTGTGATGAAGTTAATTTCTAGGGCGCGATGGAGAGAAAGAGGGGCCCAGGAGGGCAGAGACTCAGAGTAGCTGGGCCTGCTCCCCTTGTCCCCGACCTCAGGGGAGAGACCAAGAGCAGGCTGAAGAGTCACTGCAGCTCCCGCGAGGAGGGGGCCTCTGAGACAGAGAATGAGATAACCTTGACAGCTGGGAGCCTCTTGCTCAACAAATTACAAGCAAACACATGTCACAACTGAGCCAGGGGCCATGTGGACCTGCGAGGCAGGGCCCCAGACTCCAGGACACTTGGGCACAGCCCTGGGAGCCCCAGGTGTTGGGAATGAGGACAGATGCTGTCTGATGCATCACACAGCCCAGCCCCAGCGGGTAAAATCAAAGGTTCCACGCAACCCAGAGGGGGCAGTGCCAGGCAGTAGGCTCCCCCTCACCCCAGGGTCCAGAGGAGGAAAGAGTTCAGCTGCATCTTCAGTTCAAGAGATGTGGACACATTTCCTGGAGGTTGAGGGAGAAGGAGGCTGAGAGTGGAGCTTCTGGTGGAGGAGAAGGATAAGCAGGAATTCAGCATCCTGTTAAAAGAAGGGAAAAGCCATCTTCCCAGGGCCAGAGGGGACCAGCGGGAAGAGAAAGTAGGAGAGAGCGCCGAGTGCAGAGTTTGAGGGAGGCCAGGGCGGGGGGGATCTTGATCTGGGAAACTACACAGACAAGCTAGGGGAAAGGGCCAGACAGATAGGGACTGGAAATGTGGGAGCCCGTTGAGGGTTAAATCATGCTGTGGGCAAGCGGAGCACAGCTGGATTGGAAGCAAGGGTTTACGTGGCACGGAGCACAGGCTGCTGAGAAGGCTGTCTGTGGACTCCGGGAGAGGAAAGAGGAGGTGCTGAGTGTAAGGTCAGGAGCCTGAGTGTCTTGACCCTGACAAGAGGAAAATACTGTCAACACGGATGGGGTTTGTGTTTAATAAATGAAATGCAGGAGTTACATGTCCTCAAATTTGAAAGGTTCATGGTTTGGAGGATGCAAGACCATATGTGTAATACCGTTTGTGCTCTGGATAGATGATGAAGAGACAAGCTCGTTGAGAGGATACGGCTTTCACAAAAAAGACTCACTAACGTGGAAAATGCAGTGATGGTCACCAGCAGGGAAAGTGGGAAGGAGGCACAAGTCAGGAGCTGGGGGTTAACAGACACACACCAGTACATATGAAATAGTTACACAAGGGGAATCCCCTGGTGGTCCAGTGGTGAAGACTCTGTGCTTCCACCGCAAGGCGTGGGTCCGATTCCTGGCGGGGGGAATTAAGATGCCCACGTGCTGTGAGAGATGGCCAAAAAATAAACAAACAGAGCTTTAGAAAAATAGATATAAACAAACACGTACTGTATAGCACAGGGAAATATATTCAGTATCCTGTAATAGCCTATGATGGGAAAGAATCTGAAAAGGAAGACACGTATTCACAACCGAGTCCATCTGCTGTACACTTGAAATGTTGTAAATCAGCTATACTTCAATTTTAAAAAGTATATGGCTTTCCAGCAGGAAGGGTGTGCTCAGAAAGAAATTTAATGAAGGGTGAAGAATGGATGAAAACGGACTCACAGGACCCCATCCTGAGATTCAGACCCGTCAGAGTTCAGGATGGAGAGACACAGGTTTGGATTCAAGACGAAACTGGGTGGAATGCGCATTTAGAGAAGGGAAGCGGGTGGCTGGCAGGAGCTACGACCGAGAAAGAACAGAGCAGGTGGACGCTCGGAGGGAGGGGCGGCCCTTCCTTACTGTGCTGCAGCGAGGGCCAAAAGACACGGTCAGAGCCTAAGGAAGGAGGCGTGGTGCAGAGCAGAGGAGAAATGCCCACTGGCCTGGAAAACGGTGAGAAGTCCAGTGAGAAGGAGGAAAAGCCAAGCCCGCTGAGAGCAGTAGGGACGCTCCATGGAGATCTGAGGTCTGGTGATGCCCACCTCGGTCTCCCCGCCCCCACGGCCTCCCACATTTTTATTATAGGGCCTTCTGGCTAACATGGCTGGTGGACTGTGGGGCTGTGGGAGGACCCAGTCTTGACCATCTGCTGTCTCCTCATCTTCCTCCCCTCGGACCTTCTCAGCCCAGACCTTCCACCAAAACCCAGGGCTCTTAGGATGCAAAAAACGGGGTCGAACAGTAGTTCTCCAACGAGGTACTGTTTGAAAACGTTTGCAAAGACTAGTAAAACTTGGGCGAATCACGTTAAGTTAACGAGGCAAGAAAATATTTAGATAAAGTAAAAGTGTCATAAAAATTCAGGCACGATTATTCGCTAATAAGAGCTCTCAAATATCCTCTTCCACCTCCTGATGGGAAATGAGCTTGCTGAACAGGGAGGATTATTTGCTAAGATGTTCTCTTTAATTTGTATTTTTTAAAAAGTAATCATGCTATGTTTAATTTCCTTTGGAACTCCCTCATCATAATTAGATCTCAAAGCTTTTACGACTAATCTCTTTGGTTCTTTTCCCAACACAACAGGGAAACACAAGAAGAAGCCCAGCCAACAACCAGAGAATGCAGCTGCCACTGCTAACCTTTGTGTGCCTCGGATTCAAGTGTTACGCTGCTTTTAATTCATGTGGAGTCTGAAGAGACAGCTCCGTGGTTTGCAATATGGCATAGTCAAAAAAATACTTTTGAAAACTATCACTGAGGTCACAGTGGATAGAATAGGCCCATATGGAAGATCTCGGAAGAGCCAGGATTACCTTTGGAGATAAAGTTCATGATAACCCCTGGTATTTATTTGCACCAGGCTCACGCCCTCCATGGAGGCTGAAATGGAGTGAAATATTTACCCACCCAGTGACACTTGAACAAGTGGCGTCTGGGAGCCACTGTTGTCACAAATGGAGAAAAGCTGAAGCCTTGCCACCCGCTCACCATGAAAGGAGTCATGTACTGCGGCCCCTCCATTAAGGTCAGCCGTGGTCCAAGCTCAGACTTGGTTCAGTCCTCCAGCAAAAGGACAGAGATTAAAAATAGGAAGAGGAAAAGGCACCCGAGGCTGAACCCAGGAGGAACCGGGGGTAAGCTGCCCACTGTTCTTTGCTAGTGGAATCTTGGGGACGCACTTGATTCTCCAGAAGCTCTGTTACTAACCAAGGAAGCTCCCTGAGGGCTTGGTGCTCAGAGCTGGTACTGGGGGTTGGTCACTGGGCACACACACAGCTGACTTCAGCCATGCAGCCCACCTCAAAGCAAAACCAGGCTTGTTCTGTCTGACTCTTTGTGACCCCGTGGCCTGCAGCACGCCAGCCTTCCCTGTCCTTCACTATCTCCTGGAGCTTGCTCAAACTCATGTCCATTGAGTCCGTGATGTTATCCAACCATCTCATCCTCTGCCACCCTCTTCTCCTCCTGCCCTCAATCTTTTCTGGCATTAGGGTCTTTTCCAATGAGTTGACTTTTCATATCAAGTGGTCAATATATTGGAGCGTTAGCATCAGTCCTTTCAAAGAATATTTGGGGTTGATTTCCTTTAGAATGGACTAGTTTTATATCCTTGCTGCCCAAGGGATTCTTAAGAGTCTTCTCCAGCACCACAGTTTGAAAGCATCAATTCTTCGAGGCTCAGCCTTCTTTATGGTCCAGCTCTCACATCCATACAAGGCTACTGGAGAAACCATAGCTTTGACCGTATGGATCTCTGTCAGTAAAGTGATGGTTCTGCTTTTTAATACATTGTCTAGCTTTGTCACAGCTTTCCTTCCAAGGAGCAAATGCCTTTTAATTTCATGGCTGCAGTTACCATCTACAACACTTCTGGAGTCCAAGAAAATAAAGTGTGTCATGGCTTACACTCTCCCCATCCCATCTGAGGACAGACTATCAGGTCAGACCCATACTAGGAGGCCCACGGCCTCAGGCCAATGACTACACTCTCACGGGTGGGGACAGGATGTTCCAGGGGATGGGAGCGAACTTACCAAGAGCAGCCAAGGGCCAGCCCTGAAGACAGGCCTTTCCCGGGGATGTTCAGCGTCTGAACAACCCAGGCCTGCACAGCCGGTCCCTTCTGAGACTCCTCTGGTGGTTCAGTGCTTTCAATGCAGGGGACACGGGTTTGACCCCTGGATGGAGAATGAAGATCCCACATGCCACAGAGCAACTGAGCCTGCGAGCTGCAACTGAGACCTGACCCAGCCAAGTAAATAATAAAGCTTTTTTTTTTTTTTTTGTCAACCCTTTCCTGTTCAGAATCCCTTTTCTTTTTCATGGTCCAAAAAGGGAGTTCTGAGCTTTTCAAACTTTTGTGACTACCATGTCTTATGAGAGCTATTTTATACAGTAAACACTTACAAATCCATATATAACATACAAACTTCCGCAAAATAATAGCTCATTCTACTATCTAGGATGCACAGGGTATTGCTTTTTTTAATTGCATTTTATTTACTTTAAGCTGATGAGGATGCACGAAATTCATTTCATGACCTTCAAATGTGTCACAACTTACATCTGAAAAAAATGGATGGGCGGGAGAATGGAAACCATTAAAGTCGTGAGGGGCCAGAAGCCTTTATTTGAAGAAAAGGCAGCCTCGTTCATAACTGTGCAGGGCTCGACATCATTCACCGTGACAGCTGGCAGGGAAGACGGCTGCACGGATAAAATGTCACAGAGGATGAGAGGGGAGACGGGGAAGGCGGCCCCGTGTGCCCGTTTCAGCGCACGTCATCACTCTTCCCCGAAAACTCCCAAACTCTGCTTCTCTACTTCTTGGTTGAGGCTGTCTCGTTGCTCAGTCCTGGCTGACTCTTTGTGACGCCAAGGACTGTAGTCTGCCAGGCTCCATGGGATTCTCCAGGCAAGAATACTGGAGAGGGTTGCCACTTCCTTTCCCAGAGAACCCTTCTGACTCAGGAATCGAACCCACATCTCCTGTGTCGGCAGGCGGATTCTTCTCCACCGCGCCACCAGGGAAGACCCCTCTGCTTCCTACCTCCTTTTCATCTTTTGCCTGCTCCACTCTCCTCCCAGCTCTCCAACAGATGAGTGCTCAACATGGCCCTTTCTTGTTTTCTGAGCTAGATGTATTCTTCCCCTTAAGACTTCTGTTCTCACAACCCTTCTCAGGGAGAAAATAATCAGGTGATCTGATTAGTACAAAGTGTTAAACACTTGAGGTGTATAAACAGTTAAAGGACGTTTCCTGGGAGTACCAGTGTTTTAATGTCTGCCCCCTCCGTCGCCCCAAATCATGACCCTTGGAGTCTGGCAGCCTGTGGGTGACAGTTTTAGAGAATACGGGTCACGCAAGCTTCCCCAAAACCTGCCACACTGCTCAGTCCACAAAGAGCCCTCAGGTGGTGGTCTGACCCTGGAGAACTCCAGTTCATGTCCACGGAACGACACGTTTGAGAACCTCAGTATATTTTCTCTAGTTCCCCTTGTTTGGAATGAAGTGTTTTGATGAGCACTGGCATATAAGAAAAAAAAATTAAACGTATCATCTAATAAATCTGTTCTGTCTTCAACAAGCCCAGCCTTTAAGTACACACAGCCATTTATTCAATTACCATCAATCTTTCTGGATGTGATTTGTGGATGACAAGAAAAATAATACACATGAAAGTGGTTTTGAGGCTTACGATCCACACATATAAATATATCAACTCATCAAATTCTCTGAATTGGGCACCTAACAACAGACATGATGTGTGGATTGATAACTTGACGATTGGCCAGGTTCAGTCTTTTAATTCAAATGATAAATACCATATTTGCTCCCATAATTTCTTCTCCTTCACACTTTTTTAAAGGAAATATTTTACTGCTGAGAAGGAAATTATGCAGCCTGGTAGTATAACTTCCTCTCTTGGCAGATTGAGTGAATCTAAGTGCCAGAAATCCCAGAAAAAAATCAGAACATCAAAGGTCACAGGTAAGCATTTAAAAGTAGTAAAAACTCAACCTGAAATTGCTGTGGGGGAGATGTTTCGACAGCCCCCACCTCTAAGAATCATTTGGATGTATATTTAAATAGGAACTGACCAATCTTTTAGAATCCTCTTCTCCATTCTGCAGTCATTTAACAAAACCATCTGAAGTCTTTTTGGACGAGTACAGTCTTTGTAACACCACAATCTGTTCTTCAAGAAATACAAAGACAGCGCTTCAAGTGTCCCAATTCTATTAAACCAAATGGCAAAGTCCTCTAAGCTTCTGTGATGTAGACGGCTGTGAAAACACAGGTCCTTTACGATTTGGGGAATGCAGACTTCAGAAATGCATGTGTGAGCGTGTCTGCCCGTGTATTGGTGTGTGCATCTAGGTGTGTGTGTGTGTGTGTGTGCAGAATTCCCAGACCCAGCTCTAGGACCCCTTTTCCCCTGTTACATCACACAATTCCCTGAGAACTCTGTGGATAAAGCTTCTAATGACACCCAGAGTAGCTGTGTATCTTGGCCATCTCAGAGGCCAAGGATTGGTAAGACCCTACCAGGGACCCTGGAATCTCTGGGCAACCCAGAGATTAGCACGTGGTGCGGTGGGACCAGAGAGGATCCCAGCTGATGCTCAGAACAGCCATTGGCATCTCTGCATTAGGAGGGTCCCTGGGACAGCAGGGGAATCAGCCATGTGCTGACTCTTGGGCTAGGAGTTAAGGAGACAGTCCGAACCTCAAGCCACGTGGAAACCAGACAGCAGCTGGGTCCTCCCTGCCCTCTGAGTCCTAAGACAAGCTCCAACCTCCTCGATTTCCTGAAAGGAAGCCCAGAGTCTTCACCGAGATTTCTCTGAACACCCAGGCAGGGTATACACAGCACCACTGCGACGCGTGTTGGGTCAGGGGAGAGATCTCTTTCCAGCTTCCCTCTCACATCTTTCATCTTTATTTTCTCATCTTTCTTTTCCTCTCAAAGGCAAAGCCCAGTACCTCTCACTCTCCACTTGGCACGACCAGCTCTGTGTGGCTTGGGTTCCCAGTGTCCTATTTTCCATGTTGAAGTGACTCTTCAATTATTTTTTCTACAGAAAGGTCAGGCTCTCCCTAAGAAAAGGTCAGGTGGCAACTGCAATTATAACTTATTATTTTTGTTTCCATACAAAAACCGTAAGTGGCATTAGCAGCATCATGCAGTCTCCTTCCACAACTACGCTGCAAGCCCATCCTCATCCTGCTCCCCAGGTAAACAAACCGGCAGGGAACGTCATTCTCTCCGCATTTCCTCCCACTGACAAGTGCAATCTGATGGCCCTTCCCTGAAGTCTGGGCTGGACTCCACGCCATCCTGGGACTCCCAAGGCTGGACCAGGAGGAGCCTTGCAGCTTCTGCGTGAGACTCCAGGAAGACGGTGTCAGGGAGCCCTGAGCCCCCGGCGGGAGGACCTGAGACTGCTGGGGGGCGGAAACCACATGAGCTCAGCTTGCAGCCACCAGATCTCTGAGGGAGAATGCTTAGGATCCTGTAGAGCAGCACTGCCAAGGGGTGGGAAGGACATGGAGCCCACGCATTGCCCAGCCAAGCCCTGCCTGAGATACTAGCCCCAAAATTACATGTTAAAAAAAGTTGTTTGAAACCACTATGCATGAGACATAGAAAACAAACCTATGGCTACCAGAGTGGAAAGGGGCTCAGTTCAGTTCAGTCACTCAGACATGTCTGACCCTTGTGACCCCATGGACTGCAGCACGCCAGGCCTCCCTGTCCATCACCAACTCCCAGAGCTTGCTCAAACTCATGTCCATCGAGTTGGTGATGCCATCCAAACATCGAATCCTCTGTCAACCTTTTCTCCCACCTTCAATCTTTCCCAGAGTCTTTTCTGATGAGTCAGTTCTTCGCATCAGGTGGCCAAAGTATTGGAGTTTCAGTTTCAATATCAGTCCTTCCAATGAACATTCAGGACTGAACTCCTTTAGGATGGACTGGTTGGATCTCCTTGCAGTCCAAGGGACTCTCAAGAGTCTTCTCCAACACCACAGTTCAAAAGCATCAATTCTTTGATACTCAGCCTTCTTAATGGTCCAACTCTCACATCCATACATGACTACTGGAAAAACCATAGCTTTGACTAGATGGACCTTTGTCGGCAAAGTAATGTCTTTGCTTTTTAATATCCTGTCTAGGTTTGTCATAGCTTTTCTTCCAAGGAGCAAGTGTCTTTTAATTTCATGGCTGCAGTCACCATCTTCAGTGATTTTGGAGCCCAAGAATATGAAATTTCTCACTGTTCCCCATCTATTTGCCATGAAGTGATGGGACCAGATGCCATGATCTTAGTTTTTTGAATTTTGAACCTTAAGCCAGCTTTTTCATGCTCCTCTTTCACCTTCAAGAGACTCTTTAGTTCCTCTTCGCTTTCTGCCTCAAAGGTGGTATCATTTGAGTATCTGAGGTTATTGATATTTCTCCCAGCAATCTTGATTCCAGCTTGTGCTTCACCCAGTTCCAGCATTTCACATGATGTACTCTGCATGTAAGTTAAATAAGCAGCATGACATATACAGCCTCGATGTATTCCTTTCCCAATTTGGAACCAGTCTGTTGTTCTATGTCCAGTTCTAATTGTTGCTTCTTGACCCACATACAGATTTCTCAGGAGGCAGGTAAGGTGGTCTGGTATTCTAATCTCTTGAAGAATTTTCCAGTTTCTGTGATTCACACAGTCAAAGGTTTTAAAGCAGTCAGTGAAAGAAAAGGGTGGGGACGGATAAATTAGGAATCTGGGATTCACATGTAGACACTACTATATATGGAAACGGGAATGGCTACCCCACTCCAGTGTTCTGGCCTAAAGAATCCCACGGACTCTAGAGTCCATGGGATCGCAAAGAGACGGACACAACTGAGCAATTTTCACTTTCACTACTATATATAAAATAGATAAACAATAAGAACCTGTTGTATATCACAGGGAACTATATTCAATATCCTCTAATAATCTATAATGAAATGGAATGTAAAAAAAAAAAGAATATATATAGGCTCCTCAGCTGGCCTAGTGGTCAAGAACCCACCTCACAACGCAGTAGACATAAGAGACGTGGGCTCGATCCCTGGGTCGGGAAGATGCCTGGAGAAGAGCACGGCAGCCCACTGCAGCGCTCGTGCCTGGAGAGCCCCATGGACAGAGGAGCCTGGCGGGCACAGTCCATGCGGTGACAAAGGGTCGGACGCGACTGAGCGACGCGCACTTTTCATTTCACACACGGTGTGTGAGTGTGTACAGTACGGGTGAGTGTGCATGTAAAATGTCACGGGGCTTCATCTGGAACCTGACTGTCAGGTCAGCGGCCTTCCCAGAGTGTGGTCAGCAAGAGACACAAAGATGCATTCTACGGACAGACAGACATGGGCTTTCCACGATCACCCCGACTCCCAGTTGAAAGTGGTTCCCATGGGAACCAAAGTGAATGAAGGTCTCTGGACTCATTTGTGAGCTCCCTGAATCCAGACAGCAGTAGTAAGAGGAGAAAACCGTAAGCTCAGAAGAACTAATTTTTGGTTATTATTTGTAAGCTATTACTAAATCAATACAAACGCCATCCTTAGAATGCAGAGACAGCCACATTATACAAGTGTTTCTTTCTGATACAATTCGTTAATGACTCTGTTCCCTGAAGAGAGAATCTAAAAAACAATGCAACTGCTTTGCATGCTCCTGGTC
The DNA here is from genome assembly GCF_055505025.1 of Bos grunniens. Taxonomy (NCBI): domain Eukaryota; kingdom Metazoa; phylum Chordata; class Mammalia; order Artiodactyla; family Bovidae; genus Bos; species Bos grunniens. Next base: position 4,151,868 of record NC_141168.1, read on the forward strand.
TTGTAATAAAACATCTCTGGAGGAAGAACGATTGGCTACTAAAGCTAGTTACACCGTGTGCGTTAAAAATGCAGTCTAGTGTTGAAAATTAAGTAAAAAAAAAAAACAGAAAATGTCAGAGGCAGATAAATATTTGATAGAGGTGGGAGGGAATGAAGAAAGTCGGCTTTAGACAGGATATTGGTTTTCCTCTGATAAACATCACCTTGTTCACAAAATTAAATTTTAAAAAAACTAAGAAACTCTTAATACGATGGTGCGTTCTTAGGTTTGTATCCAGAACAAATGGTGAGTTGTTAACAAACAGTGTCAGCCATTTTTCTTTGCAAATTATTAATAGTGAATGTTTGCCGCCCCCCATAAACATGATGGAGGTTTGCATTATTCATCTGTGTTAGAACCTTTTGAAATTTTTTTCCCTATTGATGGCGTTTGTTTTGCATTCAGTCGTATTCCCCCCAACCCTTCAGTCTTGCTTTAAAGGTGGATGAGAAGCTCTAAAGATATGGGGGAAGGTGATTTCTGAGCAGCTGCAAGATGGTGGTGGAAATGCCACTGCGAACCCTTTCTTATCCTCAAAGCTCCACCTTAATGAAGAACCACAGGCAATGGGGAGGGTGTTCTCTCTGCCTGTCATGCAGGATAGAAGCCACCAGTGACATATATCCTGTTCATGCAAATGTGCTCAGCCTGATTTGAGTATTAGCTTCACCTTGATTTCCTTTGCGTATAAAGAGCAACAAATGCCTCTTTTAAATACCACCGTCACCCTGTGCCCTTCACCTGGGGACAGCCTGGAAGGTTCTCCTGGAGCTCAGGTTATATAATGTCTTGGTATCCACTCTACCGAAAAGCCCAAACAAGCCTGCTTGTGAGCTCAGACAGCCCGTGAAACTGTTCTTTCTTCTCCAGGCAGAGGAGGCTTGACTGCACCTGGATCCCACGAGGAGTCGGCTGCTGCTTATTCAGGAGGAAAATCAAGCTGCAACTTGGAGAGCCGTCATAGATCGAAGGAGACATGCTACCCAGTGGGCAGAAATGGCCTTGGACGTCCCATCTCTTTCAGTGCCCTTTCTCACCTCAGCACCCACTCACCCTCCCTTATAGAACTCGATTTTCATTGAAGTCTAGTTGATTTACCATGCTGTGTTAATTTCTGCTGTAATATACGTATACACATGCTTTTCCATATTCTTCTCCACTATGGTTTATCAGAGGATGTTGAACAAAGTTCCCTGTGCTGCACAGCGGGTCCTTGCTGTTTATCCATTCTCTATATAACAGTTCCTTGTTGCTTATCCATTCTCTGTATAATGGCTCGCATCTACTAGCCCCAAGCTCCCAGTCCATCCGTCTCCCTCCCCTTTCCCCTTGGCAGCCTCAGTCTGTTCTCTAGGCCTGTGAGTCTGTCTCTGTTCCATAGACAGGCTCACATGTGTCACATTTTAGATTCCCATAAACAGGATATCATATGGTACTTGTCTTTGTCATTCTGGTTTGCTTCACCTAGTATGCTAATCTCTAGATCCATTCATGTTACTGCAAATGGCATTATTTCATCCTTTTTGTGCCCGAGTAATATTCCACTGTATATATGTACCCTGTCTTCCTTATCCATTCATCTGTTGGTGGACGCTTACTTTTAATAACTGAGCGTCTAGCCTGAGCCAGGCACTGTGCTGGGCTCTGTGGGGCTGCAATGGATGGCTGACCCAGGTGTTCATGATCAACGCCAAAGGGACGCGATCTCTAGTGAGACAGGGACAGTCAGAAAAGGAAGATCTCAGTGAAGGGCACAGGAGAGGTGCCTGCTCTGGTCACCACCACTGAACACTGGCTGCCTGGTGGTCCTGGGGGTGTATGACTGCCAGAGACTTGATCAGATGTGTCTATGCACGTGAATTCTACCTTGTTCTACACACAAAGAAAACTTCTCAGGTGGTTATCTAAATGTAACAGAAACAAAAATCTAACATCTGTGTAGTGTTGTACGATTCTCTTCATATCTGCCAAGGCCTTATATTATCTGCTCTCTTCACTAACCCTATAATGAGACCAGGAGGTATCAGAGAGTCTAGCAAAGAAGCACTTGGAAGCTCAGAGTCCCCCCAGGGAATGTCAGTGTTGGCTAGGCTTCAAGACTCCCAGTTTTGAATTCAGACGTCTTATTACTGTGCACACCAGTTACATGGCATTGCTGAGAAAAACAAACACTCTTAAAATTGACTGTTAACCATTTCTACAACTTATACATATTGACTTCACAAATATTTATTGAGCACATTATAAATAGAACAAAAATAGACAAGGCCCTTCTCTACTTTTATAAGCAAGCTTATAATCTAAAATTATTTCCCTGTTTAATGTCTAACAGTGATACCTGTTTAGGGGAAAATGAAATAGAATTTGGTGTGACTGAGGGGTGGGCGAAGACTATAGGCAGAGTGGCTGGGGAAAGCCTGTCTGAGGAGGTGATGTTTGGGTTGACTTGAACGGTGGAAGGACACAGTCACACGGCTATCTGTGACAGAGACGAGGGCTCTAACGCAGAGAGAACTTGGGACATTTGAGGAATAGAAAGTGGACCAATATGTCCAGAGTGTGGAAAGCGCACAGAAGGGGGATCGTAAGAGGCCATAGAAACAGGATGTGTGCACATTTACATCTTGTAAAGAGCTTCCGTTCTGATGTGCAGGAGAGCGGCCAGATTTGATTACCATCTTTACAGGATCACTCTGGCTTCCTTATGGAGAATGGCTTGCAGGAGGGCAGGATGGGAGCAGAGGGATCTTTTGGGGATGACTTCAGTGATCCAGGCAAGAGATGATGGTGGTAGCGAGGGTGGAGCATAATGAATTGATTGGGGATGTATGTTGAACTTAAGATGGACAGGAGACGCTGAGTGGGTTAGAATGGCCATGAGAAAAAAATAAGGAACAAATTATAGCTTTAAGGTTTTTGATTTGAGCAACAGGGTGGTTGTTGGTGCCACTTATTGAGATGTAAACTATGCTAAAGAAACAATTTTAAGATGCTACAGAGATGAGGAGTCATATTTTGATCGAGTGAGGATTTTACGTGGAGTGGTCAGATGGGCATTCTGAAAACTGGGTTTGGAGTTCAAATATGAGGACAAGACTAGAGACAGAAAATTGGAAATCATCACCGTATACACAGTACCTGGGACTGCAGACTTGGATGAGCTCCTCCAGAAATTAGATAAATCAGAAAAGAGAAGACAGCCCAGACTTGGGCTCTAAGGTATTTCAACATGAAGAGGTCAAGCCAAAGAGGTGGAACCAATCAAGGAAATTGAAGAGGAGTGGCCAGTGCTGTAAAAGGGGGACTCCCCAGAGAGAGTTTAAGATGGGAGGTTAGCCATGTCAGACATCGCTGAGATGGAAAACAAAAGGAAGACAGAAGAGTGTTGAGGGCAGAGGAGACTGAGGGTCTCCAGCAGCCCTGCAACCTGCTGGGCTTGAGAAAAATAACCAGCACTCGGTGCTTCTTATTTTTCATGCCACTGAGGCAAGCAGTCAACAGGGAAATAGTTTCCAGTTCCTCCAAGATTTTGTTTAGTAAAGTTCAAATGTCTGAATGAAAAATTGGATCATTCCAAAAGCATATCCTCAGCCCCATAAGGGATCGTTTAATAAATATCCATCGTTATCAGGCAGGCGTCCTGAGACGATGTCCTGGGTAGTTTGACCTTCGATGGGATCGTTAGTGAGGACTTCATCCTGGTACTTTCAGGACCAGAATCAATCCCTGCTTCATTATGCTTTGGGGACACACGAGAAATCCGAAGGGAGGTTTCATTTTCAGTTTGAGGGATGTACAGTAAGAGGATGTGAGGAGCTTGAAAATGGAAGCAGAATCACCAGTTTTATGACCAGAATGGTGAGGGTGTAAAACAAGGCCTAAGCCAGCTTCCGTCATTGGCACCTTGCTGGAATTAAGAGTGTGAGTTCTAGAACCTGAGGGTGAGGTGCACGGGACAAGAGTGAGGAAGATGATGGCGCGAGATCAGAAAATTGAAGGAACTCGATGGCGAAGACGAGCTCAGAGAAAGACAGTGAGCAGATGGCCCCGAGCCTCTCTTCCCTCACAGCTTGACAACAATCAGATAATAATCTGACGATAATCACATTACGACTGCCATTGTTTAAAGTCAAAGAGTGGAGCTCTTTGAAAGCAACCTGGGAAAGGGCTCATATCCTGTCCTTTTTATAGTCCTCGTGAATTGTCTCAGTGAGTGGAAGTGTGAGGAAGAAGAGCAAGTGACATGCCGATGAAGACGTGAAACTGAAAATGAAAACATGGAGTGTATTCCAGAAATGAGAAGATGAAGACAAATGGATATGCTCCAAATTATTTCCCAATGTGATCCTATTACATGCAGGGGCGGACTTCTAAACTTTTGCACCTGTAAAATGAGAATTTTATAGTACTTTTCTGAACATTACCATCTGATTTAGTAGAATGGTGTGAAGTCAACTCAAAATACCTATCCCTCGTTTAACTATATTTTGTTTTATCTAATGTTTAACTTCTAAAACAAAACATACACCTGCTGTGGCTGCTGCTAAGTCACTTCAGTCGTGTCCGACTCTGTGCGACCCCATAGACGGCAGCCCACCAGGCTCCGCCGTCCCTGGGATTCTCCAGGCAAGAACACTGGAGTGGGTTGCCATTTCCTTCTCCAATGCATGAAAGTAAAAAGTGAAAGTGAAGTTGCTCAGTCGTGTCCGACTCTTCGAGACCCCATGGACAGCAGCCTACCAGGCTCCTCTGTCCATAGGATTTTCCAGGCAAGAGTACTGGAGTGGGTGCCATTGCCTTCTCCAATATACACCTAAAATGGTTTAAATAAACCTGACATTTCTCTAAGGAATACACAGTACACAAAAATTATGTTAATCTATCATCTCTCTTGAACTTCTCCCCATGAGAGAATTTAAACATTGCAAACCACTTGGTGGTGGCTTAGTCACTAATTCATGTCTGTCTCTTGAGACCCCGTGGGCTGCAGCCCTCCAGGCTCCTCTGTCCATGGGACTTTCCAGGCAAGAATGCTGGAGTGGGTTGCCATTCCCTTCACCAGGGGATCTTCCCAACCCAGGGATCGAACCCAGGTCTCCTGCACTGCAGGCAGATTCTTCACCGACTGAGCTACTAGGGGACTACTTAAATATTAGTATATCTAAAACAGAATGATTTAAAATAAGTCAGGAGAGACCTATGGTTTAGGTCATGGTGGAGTTATGAGTTACCAGACTTACCCTCCCACTATAAGCAATTAATAACTCTGGACAAAACACATAAAGCAAATTCAGGTACCGGATTACAGACATTGCAGGACTGTGACCCTTGAGAGCAGGGCGAGCCCGAGGCAAGTTCCTTGTCCACACCAGCTGTCTGCTTAGGGTTATGTTCAACCCTCAGCACAAAGAGGTGGAGACCACAGAGGAGCAGTGGCCTCCCTGGAAGAGGACAGGAATCAGAGCTTGAATCTGCTGAAGCAACTGGCACACAGGGGTGATCAGCACCCTCTGATGCAGACTCCCTGCAACTAGCCAGGAAACCAAATGCCTCCTAGAACAAAACTCAAACTCTCTACAGAAATTTAAAAATTTTGGATCCTCAACAACATAGAATGCACAGTGTGCTACATTCAGTGAAAAGCTCTTAGACACCCAGAGGACCAGGAAACTAACTCGTAACCCAGGAGAAATAATCCCGTAGGAACAGACTGAGGACACTGGACGGAACAACAGCACAGGGCCTTTGGGACAGCTGTTATAAACTGTTCAAAGACATTTTTAAAAAGATGTACATAATTTGTTGTCTAGTCACTAAGTCACGTCCAACTCTTTCCAACCCCCTGGACTGCAGCACGCCAGGCTTCCCTGTCCTTCACTATCTCCTAGAGTTTGCTCAAATTCATATCCCCTGAGTTGGTGATGCTATCTAACCATCTCATCCCCTGCCACCCTCTTCTCCTTTGCTTTCAGTCGCTCCCAGCATCAGGATCTTTTCCAACACCTGCTCCTTTTTAATTGGGCTATTTTTATAGTTTTATATGTGCTAGGAGAAGTCTCTTGTCAGAGACAGGATGTGGGAAAATGTTCTCCCATTCTGTAAACTGCCTTTTCACTTCCTTGGTGGTGTTCACTGATAAACAAAAATTTTCAATTTTGAGTAACTCCAATGTATTTATTTTTATCTGTTGTTTGGCTTCTGGTGCCACATCTTAGAAAGCATTGCTTAATCCAAGGTGACATTTAATAATTCTTTTCTTTCAGATGTTATATTTTTCAGTTCTAGAATTTCTATTTTGTTCTATTTTCAAAGGAGATCATGCCTGTGCTTTTTTCCTAGGAGTTAAAAAGTTTTAGCTCTTATATACGTACTTGCTCCTTGGAAGAGAAGTTATGACCAACCTAGATGGCATATTAAAAAGCAGAGACATTACTTTGCCAACAAAGGTCCATCTAGTCAAAGCTATGGTTTTTCCAGTAGTCATGTATGGATGTGAGAGTTGGACCATAAAGAAAGCTGAGCACCGAAGAATTGATGCTTTTGAACTGTGGTGTTGGAGAAGACTCTTTGAGAGTCCCTTGGACTGCAAGGAGATCCAACCAGTCCATCCTAAAGGAAATCAGTCCTGAATATTCATTGGAAGGACTGATGCTAAAGCTGAAACTCCAATACTTTGGCCACCTGATGCGAAGAACTGACTCGCTTGAAAAGACCCTAATGCTGGGAAAGATTGAAGGCGGGAGGAGAAGGGGACGACAAAGAATGAGATGGTTGGATGGCATCACTGACTCAATGGACATGAGTTTGAGCAAGTTCCGGGAGTTGGTGATGGACAGGGAAGCCTGGCGTGCTGCAGTCCATGGGGTCACAAACAGTCAGACAAGACTGAGCAACTGAACTGAACTGAAGGCTCTTTAATCATTAATTTCTTTGGAAGGAAATTTTCTGTCTCAAAAAAAAAAAAAAAAAAGATAACCAAAAGGCACTCTCATACAATGGGAAGGCAACAAACGATCTGATCAGACCAGCCCAGGTACTAAATCCTGCTCTGACCCTCTTCTCTCTGTAACCCCAGGAAGGTTATTTAGTATTTCCAAGTCTGAGTTTTACCATCTACAAAATGGAGATAATAACAACACATTGTCTGCAGATATTTTTACCACTATTATAATCCTTTTCATCATGTTGTAGTTTCATCATGAGAATCAGTGTTCATGGGTTTTAAGCCCAGATTTCCCATGAACTATTTCTGTGGCATAGGAAGGTCTGGCTCTCTGAACCTCGGTTTCCTCAACTGTGAAACAGGGTAAGCAAGAAGACCCATCACTCAGGTCCTTTGCAACATTAGACTTTCTGTTACTAATCTCAAGTATGTACTTGGCAACTTAAGACGCACCCTCAGGAAACTACATTCTGTTTGAAAACCTGCTTTTCGGTTTGATGGACCAACACCTACCTCTGCCTCCAAACAAATATGTCCCTTTTCTTCAAGTTAAATCATAACATTTATTTATTTATTCGGCTGTGGCTGTGCACCAAGTGGGTAGTTTCCTGACCAGGGATCAAATCCATGCCCCCTTGCACTGGGAGTGCAGAGTCTTAGCCACTGGGCCACCAGGGAAGTCCCCAGATACTTAAGTGAAAGACTTGGGGTAGAAATAACAATATATAAAATCAGCACCTCTTGCCTTGGGTGCTATTTTCATAGAGAGAAGATAAATACAAATTTGATCATTCCTGAGTCTTCTAAGTTCATGAACCGAGGCTTTTTGTAGGTCTCCAGCCCACTGCAAAACGATTCATTTTCTGCCTCCCTATTGAGATCAGCCTAGATTTCAGCCGCCTACTGGGCCAAAGACAGAGCCCAGATTATGAGTCCAAAACACCACAGATCAAGCAGTGGGGTGTCCCAGTGGAAACACCAGCGACAGAGAAGCGTTCCCATCAGTATTGGGAGGCGAGGCGTCAGGTGATCAAGCTTCGCTGCTGGAAGGCAGGGCAGTCTGGGATCACTGTGACCCTGCTGCCCCACATGGAAATTCTGTGATGCAGTCTGCAAGTCCTGGGGACCTGCGCTGGAGGAGGAGAGGGCTCTGTCACGTCCTTCTTCCCTGCGGGCTGGAAGAAGGGCCCGAGAGAAGATGATCAGGTCGGCCAGCGAGCAGACAGGAGGGCACACAGGGGTGCTGCAGGAAGGGTCCCCTGTGCCCAGCAGCCTCCCCCACACATCGAGGGAACCGTCCACGTGCTGTTCTGTCCACACGACTCCACTCCGTTGCCACAGACGTGCCCGCTTCCAGCTCTGCCTCTTTCTGACCAGGATGGGAGCCGGATGCGCCAGCATCTGAAATGCCAAGCATACAAACTCAAATACCATCCTTCAGAGGCTGAGTGCCAGGAACCACACGGACTTGAGCACAAGCCTGGCGTGGACGCTTGTTCTGAGCACCGTTTCAATCGAGGCCTGCAGTCAGCTTTTATAAAACTCCCAAACTGGGGACCACTTCGATGTCTCCAAGTTCCATCTCCGGAAGTCACATTCGCTTCATTCATCGCTGATGAAAATAAAAACCCTTTTAAAAAATGAACTGAAGAGAGAACCCATTCCAAGGTTCAATCTGTAGTTGCCACCTGGATCGATAACATAGAAAAATAGACGTTGAGAATAAAACCTAATCCTGCCTTTCATTTTCTGGTTTGAAATGAAACAAGATATTGATATGCAAGTGGAGAGGCTCATTGATTCATGAGAATGCATTGGAGGCAGCAGGCAGGAGATACCATGATAAATACACGGTTCTGGTTGAATCGATGACTCTGGCTCTGACTGTTATTACTCCAGGATCTCTGAGTCGTGGTATCGACACTTGCCTCTTTGATGTGAGTTTTCTGGACTCTGGGGTGGCACAATGCCAGGCCTTCTGAGCTTCTACAGTTAACCGTCTATAAACTGCCTTCCTGAGAGCGCAGGTGAAAGCAACTCGAGCAGGTTTTCTGAGATGGATTTGCTGCTTCTGTTTCTACTGTCATTGCTGTTCCATTGCTCAGTTGTGTCCGTCTCTCTGAGACCCCATGGACCACAGCACACCAGGCTTCCCTGTCCTCCACCAACTCCAGGAGCTTGCTCAAACTCATGTCCATCGAGTTTGTGATGTCATCCAACCATCTCACCCTCTGTCCCCTTCTCCTCCTGCCTTGCTTCCTTAAACCTTTTCTTGGTTGAGGGGTCAAGTCCAGGCTGAGAAAGTGGCTTTCACCTCTGGGGTGAGGTGAAATTGCTTCTTTGTGCTGAGAGGGCTCAGAGCCCAGAAGAGTGGGGAAGACTGGCAGTCCCCTTGCCCATCTGAAGGAGTGAATGAGCTGGCATGGAGCTACCGACAGTGACCTGGGGCTGGGGCAGAGAGGAGACCATGATGACGGATGCAGAGTGGTCAGGATCCCTGCTGTCCAGCTCAGCAGGGGGTGACCCAGGCAGGGCTCTGGGTCTGTCCCACGGACCTCGGCTAAGGGTCAGGGCTGACTCAGGTGGGGCCTGGAGGCCCGCTGAATCCTCCTAGAACCTGTTTTCGAAGGTCTCCAGGCTGAGTGGTAGCTGCACCCCATCTGTCTTCCAAAGAGGCTGAGCTGACAGTAGGGGCCCCGGGCTGACGGGTCAGGCTGGAGCTGCTTGAGAGGCCCTCAGACCATATGCCTTGGGCAGGCGGTGGCCCCTGAGGGCACTGGGGGCTTCCTCCCAGAAGAAATGGCTTCATCTGGACTTGAGCACACATGAGCATTGTGGAGAGGCGGCCATAGGTAAAACGAGAAGAAATGTCAGACGATCTCTACTCGGGCCTTTGGCGTCCAACAGAGTTCTTGGGAAGTCACCTGAGGTCTGTCAAACAGAAAACAACGCTGGAGGATGGTTTCTCTGGGACAAGGCCGCAGGCAGAAGGTCTCCTGGGCGTTATGAGTGACACCCCTCATTACGGACTGTCCCTTGGCTGCTTGTCTAGGAAGGACAGGGTCTTCTGCGAGGCTTTCAGAGAGAAGGCCTCCGGGAGGGGTTATGAACAGATTTCAGGAAGTAGGAAAATTCTGTATTTCCATGTGATAACAAGAAAACATTCCAGAAACTTTAAACTTCAGTTGTTCCTCCCCCCAACTCCCTCGCCCACTCTGGTCAATGAAGACTTGCTCAGCCTGAGTCCTCAGTCCACGTGATAACACAGCTCAGAACACGTGGTGGGAAACAGCCTGGAATCCAAGTTCTGGCCCGGCTCTGTTTCGGCCCCACAGGCTGTGGACAGCAAGAGCGATCCCACCAAACTGCCCTAGACTTGGAGACGGGATAGCAGGGTGAGCCGCCCGTTCCCCGGCTCCCTTCTCAAGGGGGGGCCTCTTCCACAGCACTGGGGTTTGCTGAATCTCAGGTTTTCATCCTTAAAAAGTGGGGCGATAACTACCTCTTTGGATGGTTGTCATGATGAGAAAACAATGTCAGTGGTAACACAGTTTTAACATAAAGAAGATTCTTGCTACTTAGATTTCACAGCCTTACCTTATCAGTAGTGGTAGAAACTACACTATACGTTTACCAAACTGGGTTGTTTCTCCTGGACACACAAAGAGACTACATTTCCCAGAATCCCCTACATCTAGGCGGGCTTCACGCCTGAGTTCTGGCCAATGGAATGTGGACCAAGGACATGGCCATCACCACCAGGCTGGCCATAAACACAGCCAAGCTCTGTCTTCTGCACACACACCTGGAGTGAGTCACCGGGAGACAGGTGACCATGGAGAAGAGGAAACAGCCTGGACAGATGGGTGGAAAGACCCTACGACCCTCCTCAAATGGGGGAGCAGGAAGCCACCTGTTGGCAGTTAATGGTGCTGTAAGAAATAGATGTTCCCTGGTTAAGCCATCGAGATTTAGGAAGTGCTGGCTAAGGAACAGAACTGTATTATCCTGAGCAACACGTGAACGAATTATGTGATTGTAGACACATCTCACCCTCTAAGAGCTGGGTTTCTCATCTATAAAAGGGCACCGTGACATCTCTCCAATTCTCTCAGGGTTGGCATGAGGGTAAAAACAAGACAATCACTCAGAAGCTATTACCCTGGGCTGCTCATCTGAGGATTTTTTTTAACTGAGGTGGAACTGATGTACAATATTATATAAACTTCAGGTGTACAACAGAGTAATTCCGAGTTTTAAAGGTTATATCCTATTCATAGTTATTACCAGATATTGGTTACAATCTATGTGCTGTACCATACACCCGTGTAGCTCACTTATTTACACACAGCAGTTTGTACCTGCTAACCCACTACCCCATCTTGCCCCTCCCCCTCCCCTCTCCCCACTGATAACCGCTAGTTCAGTCTCTATATCTGTGAGTCTGTTTCTTTTTTGTTATAGTTGCTAGTTTGCTGTATTTTTTAGATTTCCATATATAGGGGATGTAATACAGTATGTGTCTTTCTCTATCTGATTTATTTCACTAAGCATAATGCCCTCCAAGTCAATCTATGTTGCTGCAGAATATCTATCTTTTTTATGACTGAGTAGTATTCCAGTGTGTACGTGTGTGTGTGTGTGTGTGTGTGTGTGTGTGTACACCACATATTCTTTATCTATTTATATGTTGATGGACACTTAGGTTGCTTCTATATCTCGGCAACTGTACTGAGCTTGAGTACTGTACAATACTGAGCTGCATGTATTTTTTTTTTTGAATTAGCATTTTCTTTTTTGTGATATATACCCAAGAGTGGGATGGCTGGGTCATATGGTAGGTTGATCTTTAGTCTTTCTGAGAAATCTCCAAATTATTTTCCACAGTGGCTTCACCAGTTGACATTCCCACCAACGGTGTGTCCACAGCCTCACCAACATTTATGATCTGTATCCTTTTTGACAATGGCCATTCTCACAGGTGTGAGGTATCTTATCCTATTGGGTGTGGTTTTTGTTTGAATTTACCTTACAACTGATGACACTGAGCATCTTTGCATACACCTGTTGGCCATCTGTATATATATGTCTTCTTTGGAAAAATGTCTTTTCAGAACTTCTGTCCATTTTTAAATTGGGGTGTTTGTTTTTTGGCATTGAGGTGTATGAGCTGTTTATATATTTTGGATATTAGCCCCTTATAGGGTCACTTATAGCCTCTTATCGTTTGCAAATACTTCCCCCATTCAATAGGTTGTCTTTTCAGTTTGTTGATGATTGCCTTAGCTGTGGGAAAGCTTTTATGTTTAATTAAGTCCCATTCATTTATTTTTGGTCTTATTTCCTTTGCATTAGGAGACAAATGCAAAAAGATGTGATTTATGTCAAAGAATGTTCTGTGTACATTCTCTTCTAGGAGTTTTGTGGTTTCAGATCGTAAATTCAGGTTTGAACCCATTTTGAGTTTGTTTCTGTAAATGGTATGAGGAAAATGTTCTAATTGCCTTCTTTTGCTGTAACTGTCCAGTTTTCCCAGCACCACTTATTGAAGAGACTGTCTTTTCTCCATTACATATTCTTGCCTCTTTTATCACAGATTAACTGAGCAAAAATGTATGCGTTTATTTATTTATTTCTGTGCTGCCCATTGATCTAGCCGTCCGTTTTTGTGCCAGTACCATACTGTTTTGAATACTACAGCTTTGCAGCTGAGAAATTTTTAAGAACACAGACACCTGAGTTTTCCGGGAAGCCCCATCTCCTGGTTGGTACCTCAGGGTGTACAATTTAAATGCTCCTTGGGTGTCACGGTAGCAAGCAAGCACTGAAAACCAGCATCATATAGGAAACCACTCTGATAAATGAAAGGAACAAATGGCAAATTCTTATACTCAGAAGTGAGCACAGGATTGTTTTGCAAGAAGACCAAACATTCATCAAGCTGGGCAGAAAGTGAAACGCTTGGGCAAGTGGATACAAGTCACCGGTTGTGACTCCCTCTGAGTCACCACAGCTCACGACTCGGGAGGCACCACTCACATCCCCTCTGAGGGGGTTCACACTAAACAGTGCTGTCCAGACTGTGCTTTGTGACCCCCGGGATGACCAGACTCTGCTCAGAGTCACTTCCTGAACCTAAACAGTAGTTTAGGAAGAGCTGGACACCTCGGTGAACAGCAGCAGTAAAAGTGAAAACCCAGGCCCCTTTCAGGGGTGGGGCAGCCACCCACCTAAACAAAGCCAAGCTGCTCTACATTTCAGATGTTGCTGCTGTTGTCCAGTCGCTCAGTTGTGTCAAACTCTTTGCAGCTCCCTGGACTGCCGTGTGCCAGGCCTCCCTGTCCTTTATCATCTCCTGGAGTTCCACCAAATACCCGGCCATGCCAACCAGGGTAACTGAAGATCCCCAGCTCTACTGGGGCAGCAGTTAGTAATCACAGCAATGACTGAGGGCTTCCACGTGCCAGATATCCTGTGAGGTGCTCTTCGTGGACTAACTCATTTAATTTTCACCAGAGCCCTACCATGTATGATGTACAAGGCTCAGGTAAGGCCTCCGTTTTCCAGGGAGGGACTGAAGCACAGAGAGGTTTGTGAACTTGGGCACCGTGCCACCAGCTGGAAGTGGTGGAGCGGAGGCTTCGGCTCAGGCCACGTGGCTGCAGAGCCTGCCCTCGAGACTGGCTTATGTAATCCTTGACTTTGCTGATGGGAGAGACCATTGCTGGTGGAGCCCTTTTTTGTGACTTCAAAGGAGGCTGAATTTAGCACTGGAGCCCACCTGTGGACATTCAGAAAGAAACTGGGAAAGAACCACAGATCATAGAGCCCAGAATAACACCTATGGCTGCCTCCGGCCATTGAAGTCCATCTCCTGCTACAACAAAGGTCATCCTGAGGTCTACAGAGAAGACAGATTTTGACTCTGACTCGATAGAATAGAAACCTTGAAACCCAACCTGTTGAGGTCTACCCAGGCTCAAGGGAAAAACACCCGAGGTGGAAGCCCACTGTTGGTTAAGGTCTGTCCTCAACAACGTGTGTTCTTACAAAGCTGAGGATGGTGCAGACCCTCTGCCCCGCTGCGAGCCACGTTCCCCAACACTGGGCCTCAGCCCCCGACCCCTTGGCACTAACTCCTGGCCAGGTTCCCAAGGTCTGGCTTCCTCCAGCCCTGCAACTGCTCGCGTCCCCCCAGGGCCAGCCCCACCCAGGCGCCCAAGCCTCCAGGCCTGCCCACTGCACAGAGATATGGTGGGGGCAGGGGGGTGAGCATGGTGCCCACCCCACGCTGGAGGATGGTCAAGAATCAGGAGCCAGCACCAGCCACATCCCCATGGCTGCAGAGGGAACTCACTCCTTTTGGAAAATGTACCACAAGCTGTTCAGGGTGAAGGCCAGGAGGGAGCAGAACGAAAACTTCATGACTTGGGTCCTCTCGGGCTCCCCTCCAGGGAAGAGGCAGGCCACACCTCACCCCGAAACCATCCCACCTCCCACCTAAGCCTCCAGCCCCACTCTGGCCCCCTGAACTTTCTCTCCTGTCTTCCATCCTTCTACCCTCTTTCTAGCATCTCCCAGGCCCCAAACCAAACAACGTCCTATGTTTACTTCCCAGGCAATTGATTTTCACTTTAAAACCATTAGAAATTGGATCTTAGGCTCTGACCACAAGGACCAACCACCAAACCTTTATCTCCCATGGCCCCCGTGAAACCAGCCAGAGTGAGGTCCCTCTGTGCAGACCCAGGTAGCGTGCTGGGGCCCCTGGACAGAGCTGGTCTCCTGCTCTGACGGCCCAGCAGCTGTTCCAGCTGATTCCACAGAGGAGAGCAGAATTCCACCAGGATCTAATCAAATGAGGTATCTCTGAGGGGTGAGAATTGTGATAAAAGACCTCCAAGATGCGATCTGAAAAAGAGGCCTTTACATGTAATTGCAACCGCTTTTTGGCAACATCTACACTTGGAGAATAAGAATTTGTATCATGCCTGACAATGCTTTTTGTAGGTCATGAAATCAAGCTTTTTGTTTTTTTTCTGATCTGATTATACCCCATCTTTGAAAACAATGAAAACAGAAAAAGGCAGAAGGAAATTATATTTTTGACATAACAGACCATAAGGACCATTATGTATTAATTATAAAAGAAGGCAAAGGTGCAGAGAGCCTATATTAAGGGAAATGCCCCATATTCAGGTAGCAGCTCTATGCAGGCATTCATGCTAAGTCACTTCAGTCCTGTCTCTGCGACCCCATGGACTGTAGCCCACCAGGCTCCTCTGTCCATGGGATTCTCCAGACAAGAACAGTGCAGTGGGTTGCCATGCCCTTCTCCAGGGGATCTTCCTGACCCAGGGATTGAGCCCACGTCCCCTGCATTGCAGGTGGGTTCTTTACCACTCATGCCACCTGGGAAGCCCATTAGCTCTATATGCATATCTAATGAGAAAAATCACAACATCTTTAAGAAGTAAAAAGTTCTCCAAAGTTCTCCATATGAACTGCAGTCACTAATCCCCATGAAGTTGGTGGCAAAATGCCAGATCATCTTATAGAGAAGCTTCAGCTCTGAAGGCAATCTCTGTGGCTTCAAACTGTGCGTGCAGACATTCTTTAAAATCAATGCAGAGGTTGGAGGGCTATTATCTACCCCTGTTTTCTATGTATCAAAAATACAGCCATCACCAAAGCCACAGGAAGCTTACAAATTTGTATATTATGCCTTCAAGCCCAAACCCTGGAAATTCAGCCTCAGTGTCTCCAAGAACGCGCTACCTTGGAATACACCTGCACTCACATCAGCAGTGTCCGTCCTGTTTAATGCTCACCCTATTTAATGTGGAGTTAATACACCGTTCCCAACATGAGCAGAGGGTAAATGTTAGTCCTTCCTTCTCTCTCTTCAGCTCCAAGAACCAGGACGCAGCAGACACGTGTCCTCTGGTAGCAACCTGGTACATGCAGTTGATCCATTAACGGATGAAAGAAAAGAAACCCAGGGACCAAACCTCTATACCATTTTGGAGTCTAAAGCTCACCGTGTCTCCAACCATCGACACTGAACATGAGGGTCAAAGTCAGTCCTGACAATCCACCCACGCCCCTCCCACAGCCTCCCTCGTGGCTGCCTGAGCATCTTCAGGGTTTGAAACAGTCGTTCAAGCACCAGGGGGATCTCAAGTGGGAAACCGCGCTACCGGTCTCGGTTCCCCAGCCCTACTTTATGCATCGCCCAGGTACCTGTTCCATGGAAGATGGAGCACACTTCTCTACCCCTTGGCCATGAACTTGCTTGAGCAATGAGCCAGATGCGACAGGGTATCTGTCTGCTTCTACCCCTCAGAAGACCTTGCCTGTGTCTGCCTGTTGTCTAGTCTTTCTACCGTAGCCGTGCAAAGGCCATGACCCCGGTCAAGGAGGAAGAGAAGGAGAGACACTTGGAGCAGGGATGCTTCAGCTAATGGGATAAAGAGGACAGAATAGCATCAGCAGGAGCCGGCCAGCCAAGGAGCTGACGGACAACGAAGTGCAGCCAAGATCAGCCAGGCCCAATGCATGGTTTTAGCAATTCCATGACCAGGGCATTAAGTCCACTGACTCGGGGGCGCTTAAGTAGCAATATCTCACTGATACACTCAGCAGTCATCCCCCACCACAGACCACAGGGTGCTGCCTCAGGAAAGCGCCAGACAGGCTCAGCTCTTGGAGAATCACGACTGGTTGTGAGCGAGACTAAACTCATGAGACTTTGCTCTTAAAGCTGTCTTTGCTGTTCAAAACTTACAGCCCCAAAAGATCCACATAGGTTTAACAGTTTTCTTTCCATCTTGTTATCTGGGACACACACGTTAGCTCAGATTTGCAAGCTGCGAGGTGTGCATTTCGGATGCTTTCCCATGGCCAAGAGCCTGAGGGCTCCCCCTGCGGCCCCTCCATCCCCAGGAAGACCGTGGCTCTCAGGGGAGACACAAGCTAAGCAGTTCAGGTCAAGTCAGCAGCACCTTCACCCCTCCCTGTGCCTACTACCTAACCTTCTGGAGAGCTCGAAAATGAACCAAAGCCCTTTTCTCCTTTCTAGAACATCTGTCTGAAAAGTCATACTTCATTCTTTTCCCTGCTTTTCGTTTTTTTTTCCCTTCCCCTCCAAATGTCCCATTTGACTCTGAACTCAAGGCTCTGAAATGCCATAGTGGGAGCCACGCTGACCTTTGCAGAAGAGACGGTGACAGACTTAGGCAGATCTGGGATGGATCAAGGGTAGAGTTCCTGTTCCTGGTCCTCCTCCCTTTGAAAGTCTGATACCGGATCCCTCGGCACCCCCGCCTTCTGCTGACGCTGGTGCCCTCCCACTCTAAGGCAGAGATGATGACTTGAGGCACATGTGGTACCCCTCCTCCACCCATCCATGACAGACGCTCCTCCAGCTCCGAAGGATAAATCCGCAGCATCCTTCTCAACACTGCTCCCACCAAGGGTAGGACTTCCTTGGTAGGACTTCCTGTGCTGAATATGACTGCTTACTCAAGCTCCACAACATCCATGTATCTGCTTCTGCCCTGCAGGATGGCTAAGCTTTATAGCTAAACTGCATTTTTGAACTTAAAGTGTCTTTCAGTCCATGACACAACCCAGATTCATTCGCATCCCATCTCCTGTCTAGGCTCATGAAACTCTTAGAAGGTACCCAGTATTTTCAGGATACCTATGATAACCTAGGTGATGTGTGAAGAACTACACATACAGTAACAAATGAGACACAGTCAAGGCCTCTGGAAAGTCTTGTGTTTTAGAAAGCTTTCAGCCTTGAGGCACAGGGCTGAGCCATGCAGACCTTGCTGGCATTGATGCTGGTCTATAAAAGAAACATCTGGGGGCAAGTCTTGCTTTTACTGATCCACAAATTCTATTACAATAGTAGATACTTACTATGCTTAAGAGTAAGCTGGTCAAAGATATGCAAAAGCAGCCAAGACTTATTCTTCCCAGAATAAATAGCTGTGACATGGAAAGTCTGAATATCTGTATCGCACTAAGTATGGCTGTTTACCCAAACTCCACAAGGTCCACTTATCTGTTTCTGCTTTGCAGGACAGCTAAACTTTATAGCTAAATTGCATTTTTGAACTTAAAGTGTTTTTGTAACTTCTAAATATAGTAAAAAAAAAAAAAGTGGGTATAGCTGCAATGTTGAAAACATACACGTGTCAAACAAAATATAATACAAACATGTAAACATCAAACACCAAAGAGAAGCACAGACAACGAAACCGTGGGGGTTCAGACACCTGAGGCTCCAGTGACGACACCTGCAAAGCTTGCCCAGTACCAAGCTGTTCGAGCTTACGCTGTAATCAACTATGCTTCAGCCTTCTTTTTTTTTTTTTAAGGAAGTCTTCTAGAGTCCCTTCCCTTCTCTTGCTTCATCTTTAAACCTTAATATAGGATTTTGCCTACTGTGTAAGTTGCTCAGTCTTGTCTGACTCTTTGCGACCCCATGGACTATACAGTCCATGGAATTCTCCAGGCCAGAATATTGGAGTGGGTAGCCTTTCCCTTCTCCAGGGGATCTTCCCAACCCAGGGATCGAACTCAGGTCTCCTGCATTGCAGGTGGATACTTTACCAGCTGAGTCACAAGGGAATTGTAGTTTCCCTTGCCTATTAATGGTCTATAATAATATTTTGAGTAGAGACCAATCTGTAGGAACGTCTAACTCTTATCTTCATTTCCAGAAAGAGAAAGAAGCAGTGTTTAGAAGTGGCGAAGGGGAGCGTTTCCTGGCCTGTCCGCTCACATCTCTCATAAGCGTCCTATGTTAATCAACGTACTTCTGGCCTATCACTTTGCCTCTCACTGAATTCCTTCTGCGCTGAGACCCAAAAAGCCTGCGCCTCAGTAAATCCAGACAGCAGATACTGAAGCCCCTACCAGGTGGGAGATGCTATCTGTAATGCTGCCTGTAAGCATGCAGACTCTAGAGAAGTTGGAATTGGAAGGTTGATGATGCTGACTCTCACTTACCTCCCCACCAACCAGTCAGGAAAAGGTCCACACGCTGACCACGCCCTCTGTGGACCACTGCTACAAAACTTCAGTACCCACTCTAGCTGCGGGGGACACAGCGTTGAGGGCATTAGCCCTCTGGGGCTCCCTTTACCTGGCAAAACAATAAAACGATTCTTTTCTACTTCAACGCATCTCTCCCATAAAAAAGAAGTGGTGAAGGCCTTGGACACCATCTAGCTCATGACTGTCAAATACTCATGTTCTGCCTTCTGTGGAGCCCTTGGGGACAAAAGAGATGCCTGAGGCTGGCAAGACAGAGAGGCTGGAGCTTCAGACCTCTGTCTGCACCTCCAGTGGCCAGAGCCCACTCCCCGGAACTCTATACACTGTACATCCTTAAAGGTCTTGTTCGGAGAAAGAGTTTAATAACTGAACATCACCTAGTCCCATCCCCCCACAGACTTTCAGCAAGGTGTAGTTACGACTACAAATGGTGGATTTCTGATTAACAAAGACTTTGAGCCCCACGTTGTGTGGGGAAACGTCTCCAAACAGGGTCATATGTGTTCTCACCATCCGGAGAGTCTGCGGACACTACGATGCACTGAGGTGTGGCTTCAGAGCTCCCACGTGATTTATTTGCAGGACACCCGACACCAGACTTAGGGCTGGGCTGGTCTTTGAGGAGGTATGGGAGGGGGGAGGAAGGCAGGGCTGGAAGAGGGAGGGCCGAGTTCCCCGTGCCCTGTGAAGACAGTGGTGGCCAACAAGCGGCCTTCGGGACAGCTGCCCCATTCCCTGTAACCTCCTTGTCCTCTCCTTTCTCCACATCTGTCCACCCCGGGACTGGGCCTGACGCGGCAGGCAGCATGAACAGAGGATGGTTGCAGAGGTCAGGGCCTGGGCTCCCAGCGGGACAGCTGGTCTACCAGTCGTGTGGCCTGTGACAACTCACTCAGGCTCCCTTCTCTGCAAACAAGATGGCTCACAGCCTGGCTTGCACTGAATCAATTAAAATATGTGGAAGATTGTAAGTGCCCAGAATATGCGAACTCCAAACATTTTTCTTTGGTTCCAAACCCTTCTTTTTAAAGATGAAAACACTGAGGCCAAAACAGCTTCCCAAGGTCAGGAGTCTCAGCTCTTCTGACGGAAAAACCAGAACTTTGGCACCGAGTCTTTCTGGTACGACGCCAGGCCCCAGGCCCCGGGCTTGCAGGAAGAGCATCCTTTCCCTGCTGGAGAGCACAGAGGTAGGGCTGTCAGCCAGAACATCTCTGCAGGAACAAAGCCAAGTAAGGATCGCAGGCGCCTTCAATCAGGGCCTAGGTCCTCCTCCCACGAGCAGGCGAGGAACCAAAGCCCCTTGAGATGCCCGTGATTCACCATCAGCACAAAGCTCACGAGAAACCAGAACTCCATATACTTGCTGGTACCTGTGCCAAGTTTTATGGTCTTTGGGGAAATCATATCCAGCACCTTGATGTGAAGCGAAAATCAAAATATTTAGTGCCAGTGAAACAAGGTTCTTTAGTAATTTTCCCCACTGGCTCTGACAATCCTAAAATATATTTGTGGTCAAAGGAAACATTATCATGCCTAGAACTTATCACATCCCCATCCATTTAAGTCATAAATGCTAAATGCATACACACTGTAAACATTGCACAGCAAAGCTATTTAGATTTATTTTCCCGACTCTCTGAATATAAATTTTCCACCTTTGAGGAGTTTCATTAAGAATGCCATTTAATCTTGTTTCTCCAGCCAAAGTGAAATTACAGAATGATGTGAGGTAGCCTAGACATTAACTATGAAAATGGCTATTTTAAGGAGCTGACTGCCCTTGATCATGCCTCTGTTTCCATCACAGGGAGCACAGTGAGCACACAGGAAAGTTATCTGAAAGAATCAACAGGTTTGAACAGTAAGTGCTACCTGGACTCAGAGAAGCAGGAATCAGGGCGCACCCATGAGCCAATGAGGTTTTGCGCATTTGGTGCAAAAAGGTGGAGTGAATGAGTGAGATACTAGAAACAGGTATCCTGGAAGAGTTGGCATTGTCCTCTCTGTAAGTTTCTGTACAGGCAAGGGTGGGGGCAAGGGTTAATTACAGCTAAAAGCTGTGCACTCAGCGAGCTCAGCCCAAAGTAAGGAGCCCCAAGACGCCCCTTGTGATCCCGAAGTGTTGATACACTTGGAAAAGGTAACAGCATAGGTGAACTATACAGCTCAGACTGAGAAAACCTGACCCGTGGTGCCCGGTTCTCCTTCCAGTGGCGTGCTGGGCTGCTCACGCTATGTCTGGAGGACACTATGGCTTCCCACCATAGCTCCCAGGTGGCGCCTGGGATGGACAGGCACCCCACTGCAGTGTTCTTGCCTGGAGAATCCCATGGACAGAGGAGCCTCGTGGGCTACAGTCCATGGGGTCGCATAGGGTTGGACACGACTGAAGCGACTTGGCACGCACGCACCATAACTCAGCCAGGGCTTCCTGGAGATGGAAGCGGTCATCAGCCGTGTTTAGTGAACTAGGAGTCCCACAAGACTGCCTTGGCTCCCTCTCCACCCGCTGCCTACAGTTTCTAAGTTAATGAACAAAAGAGAACTTTCATCAACGCAGAGACATGACTGCCTGTCCATCTGTTCAAAAATACTTACCGTGCACTATAAAGGCTGGGGCACAACGGAAAGCTAGGTCTTCTTGGAGCAAACAGCCTCAGAAAAAGGACACACAATTGTATAAACACCAAGTGTTATGAAAGGTTTAATAGGAAAATGTAAGTCAGTGGGGGCATTTAAGTAATAGGGAAAGGAGCTCAAGAGTGTCTTTAAAACCACGAATACTACTACTAAGAAGAAGGAAGTAATCACTTCTCTCACGGCAAGTGAGTGGGCTTATTAGTTGGTTTTCTACAATGCCCTCTCTCAGGTCATGACCATACTCCCTCTGACATTCTCCAGGATCATTAAGGTCTATAATAAGGTTGTAAGAGCAGATACCCCAACATTTCGAGTCTCCGTACCAGGGCATTAATTGCATTGAAGGATTTGGAATGGTATTTCCCCTCACATAGGTTTTTAACAGCCCAAGCATAGACTATGGATCCAACTGTCCAATTTAATAAGGTAATAAAATAACTTAATAAAATAATAACTATGGTTGCTGAGAACTTAGAGCAAATATTTACTATGTTATTGTATTCTCATCGTATGAAACCAAATGTAGAATATTCGATCAAGTGTTCAGGAACTTATCTTTCAACGACTTTCTTACACACGTTGTTGAATGCTCTGGCAGATTCTCCGCACAGTCCCCATTTGACATTTTCTCTTTCTTTTTTTCTCCTCCTAACAAGAGACGTGTCTTTGTGAAGCTGAACCGGGACCTGTAACCTTTTCGTGGTCTCACTTTGCTGAAGTGTCAAATGAAGGATGCTAGATTAGATGACGCTGACGGTCCTTCTGGCCCTCACATCCGTCGTGTAGCGGGGGCAGGGGAGAGCTCCACTGGACTTGACAAAGGACGCTGCTACCTTCCCTGGGGTACCCGCGGGGCTCCGGGCCCTCCCACACTCAGTTCTCACTCACATCCCTTTATCAGAAAAACATTCCACGACCTTTCTTTCTGAACTAGACTCTTCCCATCCCTCCCTGTTCCGTCTCTATTTCTCCCCTTAGCACTTGTCACCGCTTGACAAGTGTTTCCCTTATTTGCTGCTCTTTAATTACAATGTAAGTAGCCTGGACATGGAACAGTGTCTCATGGGTACTCAGGTGCATTCCAGGCCCTAAGCACTGTTCTGTGTTGTGGGTGCCCAGGGAACCCTTGTTGAAGGTTTGATAAACACATCTGCCTGATCTGACCATCAGCTGACTTAATTTTTGTAGCACCTAAAATAAGGAAAATTCTGTATTCAAATAAGCATGATTACCTCGTTTGAATATAAAACAGGCACATGTGAGAGTGTGTGTGCATTCATATTAAGAGAGCATAAGACAGCCTCTCTTTTAGGAGGGAATGCAGTGAGCATGGAAATAAGCCTTCAGTGATGGACCGGTGAATGCCCAGCCAAGAGCAATAATGTACGCAATTAACATGCACTGAATGAAACTGGCTTGAACAGGGCATGTCATGCACTCACCCACCAGATAAACAGAGATTACAGGAAATGGGTACTTAAATGTAGAAATAGTAACAAGGTTCCCAGCGCGATCTCAGCCCTGCAGAGTTTGGGTCAGCATATCTGGAGCTGACACCTGGGCAGGAAAGCCAGAAAGGGGGCAGCAACCTCAAATCCAGCCAGATGGGGACGGGGGCAAAGTGAAGATGACTCTTCAGAGTGGGGGGCTGCGTAACCCCACAGCTGCTCCATCCCATGGCAAGACTTCCCTCCGGTTCAACCAGGAAAGGGAGCCATGATTCCCATTGTGAGACCTGCTGGACGTCTCTGCCCCGTGGGTTGCAGTGTAATATACAAAGATGTAACGATTTGGGCATCCTGAAGGAATCATTGGAGTAGTCGAAAAGACAGCTTGGTGGGATTACAGGCATGAGAGAGAGAAAGTGTTCATTACTCATTTGTGTCCGACAGTGATCCCATGCACTATAGCCCGCCAGGCTCCTCTGTCCATAGAATTCTCCAGGCCAGAATACTGGAGTGGGTTGCCATTCCCTTCACCAGGGGATCTTGCCAATCCACGGATTGAACCCAGAACCCAGGTCTCCTGCATATAAGGCAGATTCTTTACCATCTGGGAAGCCCCATGAGATTGAGAGAGAGAGACAAAGAGAGAGATGTATAAATATCTTTAATTCAAAGGGAATACTGTCTCTCCCAAAATTACCTTGTCATTTACTTCTGGGACTCTGCCATGGTTAAAGGCAAGTCTGATCTGTAGGTCACTGCAAAGGGGATTCAACATTTATGAAATACAGGCAGACACAATCAGTTTCCAGACTTAGAACAACTTTTTTTTTTTTAAATCATTCATTCTGAGTATATGTTTTATTTATTATTCTGGGCATCAAACAACTTTTTATTTTTTTGCAAACATTATCCATTGGAGAGATTTAAAAAACTTGAAACCTTCAAATTTATTCAAAAGGCTCGAAAAGAAATTACCCAAGATGACTACCATGATAATGAGTTTGCAAGGAAAACACATTCTAGTGTGTATTTTCTGTTCTGTATTTTGCCCCACAGATAATTTACAATATATTGTAGTTGTAAAACATTGATACATGAGATGATGGGCTTATTTCATTTAAACCTAAGTGGTTGATGCCAAATGCTGGGGTGCTGGGGACGGCTATGTCTATTGGGACCAAGATGGCCAGGGTTTTCCCTAGAAAAACACTGTGAGATTAAGCCTTAAAAGATAAGTGAGAATGGTCATGTTTTCTCTACCTCTATGTCTTTTTAAGACAGAAAGAATTACTTAGCTAATGGAACTATTTTAAAATAATAATTAAAAAAAAACCCAGTCACGTGGGTGGGGTGGGAGGAGGCTCCTTAGGGAGAGGATATATGTGTATGTATAGCTGATTCACTCTGTTGTATAGCAGAAGCTAACACAACATTATAAAGCAGTTATCTTACAATTAAAAAAAAAGTCTCAAATCCAGTCACAGAACACTGTTTTTTTTATCTTGCACAATTTATCGCTTCAGACTGAATGAAATGAAAATAGATACTTGCTACTTTTCAGTCTGGCCTGCTTCTTCTATCTTACACCACATGGTCGCAGCCAGAGTATCTCTTGGGCCCTGGCCCACCACCACCAGTGCTAGCCTGGGCCCGTGCTGTGTGTTATCAGAGGCAACAAAACCAAGGGCCAGGACTTCCCAGGCGGTGCGGGGGCCAAGACGCCCTGCTCCCCATGCAGGGTGCCCCGGGTTCAGTCCCTGGTCAGGGCACTAGATCCCACATACTGCAGCTAGGAGTCTGCAAGTCACAACCAAAGACCCTGTGTGCCACAGCTAAGACTCAGCTCAGCCAAATAAATGGAAATAGATTAAGCACTTTTTAAGAAAACAAAAGGCCTACCATGAGCCAGGAAACAGACTAGACATTGGCTTTACAACAGTACGAGCCACAACCCCAGGCCTCGAGGAATACCACCTACTTAGACACACAGGCGTGGGGGCTTCGGCCAAAGCTCCTTCTGTAAAGTAATTGGTGTGGCTCATGAAGGCCACACAGATTTGAAAGGACGATGATCAAGAAGGCTTCTTGGAGGAAACGATGCTTCATCTGGATCTCGGAGGTAAGCAGGACTACACCTTCCATCTGGGGACTTAACTCGTTCTTAGAAGTGCCTTTTCTGGTCACACTGAATTGCCAGTAGATGCTGCCCTCACATTCTAAGGACGGCTGCACGGAATTTCTTTTTGAAAAGAAGAGAAACACCCATCCAGCTGCTGCTGCTGCTGCTTAGCCACACAGTCATGTGTGACCAAGCACAGATTCCACTGCATCCCGATGCCACTTTGCATCTGCCTTTGTTCCGTCTGAAAAGAAAGCTGGAGAGCGCTCACCCTGGGCTCTCGCTACCTGCAGATATCTGGCAAGCGGCCGGTGGGCCCAGGTGAGCTCTGCGGAAACCCCACCCCTGCTCCCCCACGCGGGTCATGGCCAGAAGGAGGCTGAGGGCCCCACCCGAGCCAGAAGCCCCGCAACTGCCCTGAAACGGACGACTGCCTTCTGATTCCTGTGTTCCCTTTGGGCGAGGTCCTGCCATTATTTCCTTACAGGTTTGGAGGACACTGTATGTTTGAAGCTTCTGAACCATCTCACATGGAAAAGGCAGCCTCAAACCAGAGATCCCAAGCTGGATCACATTTCACCAGAAGGATGCCAGACATCTGCTCAGAGCAAATGAAAAGGCTGGAAGCATCTTCAAAAAACAGGTAACTGGAACTTCTCTGCAGGCGCGTTTTGTCAGCAGGATGATTTTATTTTGTCACAGGCACCACAAGAATTTAAACAATTCATTGTTGTTTATTCACTAAGTCTCAACTGGCTCTTTGCGACCCCAGGGACTGCAGCCCACCAGGCTCCTCTATCCATGGTATTCTTCAGGCAAGAATATTGGAGTGGGTTGCCATTTCCTCCTCCGGGGGATCTTCCCGACCCAGGGATCAAACCCACTTCTCCTGTACTGGCAGGCAGATTCTTTACCACTGAGCCACCAGGGAAGCCCAAACTTAATTCATATCTGATGTCAACATGAGTTTTGACTTGTATTTCAGTTAGGAAAAAAATTACTTCCTAACAAGAAATTAGAATTTTAGGAAAGAGCTTTTAATGAAAAGAAAAGAAAAAAAAAAAAACAGAAAATGAGTTTATGAACGATTTCTAACAGATGTTTGGAAATCATTAAAGATGCAGCCAAATCACTGAAGCTCTATGTTTCAAAATCTAAATCTACAATCATTCTTCATCAGATGGATGGTACTCTCTGGATTCCAGTAAACAGGGCACAACAATTATCCCAGATATACCTAAAATAGCTAACGGTTTAAAAAGTAGCCCCGAGAGAACGTCCAGATGCAAACTAGCATACACAGATTAGATAAGTAACAAGGTCCTGCTGTACAGCACAAGGGACTGTATTCACCATCCCATGATTAAAAAATAATGGAAAGGAAGATGAAAAAGGCCCCGATGCTGGGAAAGACTGAGGGCAGGAGGAGAAGGGGGCGACGGAGGATGAGATGGTGAGATAGCATGACCAACTCAGTGAACATGAGTTTGAGCAAACTCCAGGAGAGAGTGAAGGACAGAGGAGCCTGGTGTGCTGCAGTCCGTGGGGTCGCCAA
Source organism: Bos grunniens (assembly GCF_055505025.1). Lineage (NCBI taxonomy): Eukaryota > Metazoa > Chordata > Mammalia > Artiodactyla > Bovidae > Bos > Bos grunniens. The sequence continues at coordinate 4,178,690 of NC_141168.1, forward strand.
GAGTCGGATGCAACTTAGTGACTAAGCAACCAAATCACTTTTCTATAGAGCAGAAATTAACATAACACTGTAAATCAACCATACTTCAAAAACGGAAAATTTAAAAAAAGAAGCCCCTGAAAGAAACATGGCATCGCACTTAGCCAGCAGCTGCTAGAAGTTGGATTTAGCCCCTTAACAAAGATCGCTTGCATCTGGGGCCTAGAGGTGCTTCCCTGAGTCCAGGCAGAGGATGTGTTGTTGACTGTAGTCTTATCTTTCAGTCTGGTTTAGAACCTGGCCCAAATAAAGTTTGGAGAAATACAAAGTGATCAGTCCTACTGAAGCGAGGGTAGAAGATATGATGGATGAACAAGGTTATTGAAGTGACCTGACTCTGGGTCCAGAACTCAGACACACAGTTTTTTCCAGCCTCAGCTGTCCCATCACCTGTCCATGCATTAGGAAGAAGGGAGGTGTCGGGGGTGTGGCAGGGACTGGAGAAAAGGACAGCGCGTACACATACGCTCTTCAAAGTTACAACCTCCTCTTTGAACAGTAACCAGCTGCAGTTTGCTGTGATGTGCTGCTCAGGTTGATACATCACAAAAGATGCATTAGTAGGAATAGAACTGGAAGAATCTTGGAGCAGGACTTCCTAAGGTACCCTGGATTCTGGGCAGACAACTCCTGCACAAGACTTCCCATCCAAGTGAAGTCAGGTTTAAAGCAACACTGCTGTCAGGCGTGAAGAAGTCAGAGATGGACAGCCTAAACGTGTGTTTCGAGGTGCTGGATCCATTGTTTCAGCAAACATTCGCTCGTCCATTCACTGAATGAACATTTTCAAAGCGCCTGCCTTATGTACATGCGTGAAATGAAAGAGAGAAAGAAAACAGGGAAGGAAAGGCAGGGAGGGACTGATGCTGGCACTCCAGGGCTGGGAGGTTAAAAGGAATTTCCCGAACATGACGGGGTGGAGTCAGCGAGTCCCACACAGACTGCTGTCTGATGGGCACTCAGACTCAGTGGGGCTGTGTCCTCAAAACAGGTCCCTTGGGCACTGAATGACCTTAGAGGCTTGGGAGAAACTGGGATGTAAAGACAGGTGCAGTCAGAGCCCAGAAGCTATAAGTAAACGTACAGCAGTTTAACCCAGGAAAGGAGACTCTGGCTACGGAAAACCAAATCTTTAAACCAAAGTTTAACCCAGGAAAGAAAAAATCATGGCTACAGAAAACCAAATCTCCTTAAAAAAAAAAACTGTTTTAATTGAGAATACATAATTTTTCTTAGAGTAGGTACTAGAAACTTACAGAGGAATTTCTGTAGTTTTCCTTGAATGTCTACTTTTCTCTAAAAAACTATTGAATTCAGGAAAACACAAGTAGGAGCGTGAAGGTTTCCACCCTATTTTCCATTTTAAGAGAGAAAATGACATGAGAAAGATCACTCCAAAATAAACACAGATATTTTACAGCCTTTGATTCCCAAATGGAAGAGGCAGATAAGAGTGATCCCAGTGCCTCCTCAGAGAGCGGCAAGTTCAATCTTTCCCCCTCATATCCACATGAGCTCTTTTCTCGCCCAGCGGCCCCCACCCCAGCCCGCCCATCTGCTTTGGGTGCTGAGACAGTCGCCTGCCCACAGGTTGGCAGCAGGCTTCCCGTCTAAACGTCGTGGTCTGCAAGTGCCCTCATTCTTCCCCGGAGCTCCAAGAGCCCTTCTTCTCACGGTAAGGACACACTTTTTGTGGGTTTTGCATCCTGACATTCTGCACCCCAAAACATTCTCAGCATTTAACAATCCAGCTGCTGCTGCTGTTCAGCCACTCAGTCACATCCAACTTTTTTGCAACTGCCAGGCTCCTCTGTCCATAGTGTTTCCCAGGCAAGAGTACTGGAGTGGGTTGTCATTCCTTTCTCCAAGGGATTTTAACCAAACCAGGGATTGAACCTGCTTGGCAGGCAGATTCTTGACTGCTGAGCCACCTGGGAAGCCCTTTAAAAACCCAGATGGAACATAAAGTTTGAATCCACTTTCAGCAAACAATGGAAATATTCTAAAATGGGATCCAGATACTATGTTTCCAAAGCTCAATAAACTCTGAAGTCTTCCCTTCTTCTTCTTTTCTGCAATGAGGTTTATCATGGGTTATAAAAGAAATGGCAATTAGGTGAGGTGATGGATCTCGATCAACCCTACTGTGGCAATCACTTGGCAACACACAACTGTGTCTCTCATCATCACATCATACACCTTAAACTTACATATGTTATATATCAATTATATCTCAATAAAGCTGGGGAAAAAAAAGGAAATAAAGGTTTCTCCTCAAAAATAAATTTAAAAAATTGTGGTTCAAATGTGGACAGGTTGCCCACTCTTCTCTGAGCCTCTGACCCTGTAATTCTAAGACAAAACCTAGAGATGGTCACTGGATCCCACCAGTGATCCAAGCCAAGGATCCGAGAATGTCATCCTCTAAAGAAACGCGAATTCTCCTGTCTTTGCCCTCGTGCGGAATTATGCAGCCTGTTCTTGAAAGTCATCCCACGTTCCCCAAGCGATAACAATTGGTACTAAAGGCCATAAACCTCCCCCAGATGACACTAGTCTGAACCCTGCCCCTCCAGCCCCACACCGCAAGCCTGCTTTCCTACTGTGCGTTGGAGGTGACTGCAAGTCCCTGGGCAAAGGAAAAAGAAGAAGAAAAAGAAACGTCCTTTTCAGAATTTAAACTGCTCTCCTCAGCTCTAGGGACTCTGGGAGAATACCTCTCGGGTACCGGGGTCACCCGTGCAGCCAGGGGCCAGACTCCGGGACTGGAGCAGCGGGCGGCGAGCCGTCGGGGGCGTGGTCAGGAGGCGGCCCCTCCGTGGGTGGGGCGGTTGTGGGCGGGGTCATCTGATACCAGGGCCGGGCACTGGAGGGGCCCAGCCCCGAGCCCCGGCTCTCCTGGACCTCTCCTCCTGTCCCTCCTCCCACGATGCCCCGGGCAAGGTGGAGACCATGCTGTCCGGCAGCTGCTCCTGGAGACAGGGGCCCCCGGCCAGGAGCGCCTCCATCACAGCGCCTCTGACTCCCATCTGGACGCACATACACACGAGCTTTCACACTTACACACTCACCCACTTATAAACACACTCTCACACCCGCACCCACTTACACACACCCACGCACACATCCACATACAGACCCACACCCACTCAACCATGCACAAAGACCCACACCCACGCACACACCCAAGCACACAGACCCATACCCACTCACACACCCCCACACACAGACCCACACCCACTCGCGCCCACTCATACACCCGCGCACACAGACCCACACCCACGCACACACCCACACAGACTCACACCCACTCACCCACGCACAAAGACCCAGACCCACTCACACCCATTCACACATCCACGCACACAGACCCACACCCACACCCACTCACCCACACCGACCCACATGCACACTTACTCACACCCACATAAACCCACGCAGCGCTGCACTCCGCGGACCCCGTCCTCAACCCTCGCCCGCTGCGATCTTCTGGAAGAGAACAGGAGGGTTTATCTCGGGAAGGGCACACCAGTCCCCCACACCAGGATGAAACGCTGATTCGGTTTCTGTGCGAAGAAAGCCCTGTTTAATGAACTGAGTAATCCATCGCCCACCACCCTCCGCCGCCACCGCCTCCGTGCATCACGCTCACCACACCTTTCGCTGACTCCTCAGCTTTTACGTCCTGGAAAAGCATTGCAATCTCCATAGTAATTTGGACTTCACAGAAACTGCGTTTCCGGGACTCATTTATTCCCCCGACTTACTGCTGGGATCTCCGTAATTCCTCATTCCTCATTTCTCTGATTTTCTACACGCATTAAGAAGCAAGTCCACTCCCAGGCGCTGGGGCCGATTCCTATCGCGCAAGTCGCCAGACTCGGGCTCCCAGCTCCCCTCTCCAGGGCCACCCTGGGGTCCCCCATGAGGGCATGCCCTGTGCCCTCCTGGCCTGCAGCGGGGCCTGGAAAGGTCGCCCTCCCTGACCCTTCCCCCGCTTGTTTCCTCAGCAGTCTGGGTGACATTCAAGTTTGCAGAAATTGTGGGTGAGAGCAGAACTCGGGAGACAACGTAAGTGTCAGCCTCCACCCTCCGTCCCAAGGAATAAAGGTAACTGTGCATCTCTTTCCCGTCAAGCACACACACGCGCGCACAGCCGCAGACGCACCCCTTACCAGTGCGCCGGGGAGACCGGAGGACACAGTGGTGTCCACTTTCTGATGGGCTGTGATCAGGAGGGACATGCTGGCCATGCTCGTCCGCTCAGCACACTGGCATCCAGACCCCAGGGGCGGCTCCGACGCTCCCACTCCAGCGCGCCCACTCCAGCGCCGTCAGCCCTCCTGGCCGGTGCGCGGAGCAGAAGCCGCCAGCTTCTTGTCATCCTCAGGCTGATCCATCACCTTCCATGCCCGCCCTCCCTCATCCATGAAGGAAAAGAGAGAAGGAGTGCAAGACGAAATTCACTGAGAAAGTCCCACCCTTGCTGTCTGGGATTCTCCTGACACCCAGGGTCCTGAGAGAAGGTGCTGAGCAGGTCTCCACCTGCGTTGGCGTTGGTTTTCAGGGTTCGGGTCCCATTCCCTGCCTGAGCTCCAAATGGCATCCTGGCTCCCCTTGCCTCTGTTTCCCTCCAAGGTTATCCCTCGGACCAGTTCCATTCTGGCCGGTGACACAGCACCCACCCCACCACCACCACATGGACGCTGCTGCCTGGGTGCTTGTAAATTACACCTGCTCAGTAAATTACACCTCAGACGGAGGTCCCTCAGCTCTGAAGGAAGACACCGTTTTATTTATGCTGCACTTACACACCTGCATATTGGACTCTATATTTAAATCAGACAACAAATCAATGATACCAAGAGGAGGCAGATGAAAAAAAGTCCTGCCTGTCGTCCCCACAGGCAAAGAGCTTCAGGACTTACTGCTAGCCTTTTGCTGACAACTCACCCTTGGAAGGAAGGTCAGTGCTCAGAACTATGCACCACTCCACCCAGCCACTGCTCCCGGACCAAACTCACCCCAAGTGTTCTGGGGTCCAGAGATGAAGCTTTCAAGTCCAGCTGGAGATGGAAGGTGACTGACATTTAGTCTAGTTGTCTAAGAGGGAAATAAAATGGTTTGGCTTCATTCCTTTTCATGTCTGCTAATATTGGGGGTTAATCACCAAGAAGATGCTTCTCTGCTTTCTGGATGTGGAGTCTTCCTCACCTCCTTCCCCATGAGGGGCAATAAACTCCTAGGACGAGTACTGTCCTGAGACGACATGAAACATACCTACTTTGTTGTTGCTGTTCAGTCACTCAGTTGTGTCCAACTCTTTGTGACCCTATGAACTGTAACACGCCAGGCTTCCCTGTCCTTAAATATCTCTCAGAGTTTGCTCAAACTCATGTCCATTGAGTCGGTGATGCCATCCAACATCTCATCCTCTGTTGTCCCCTTTTCCTCCTGCCTTCAACCTTTCCCAGCATCAGGGTCTTTTCCAATGAGTCAGCTCTTTGCATCAGGTGGTCAAGGTATTGGAGCCTCGGCTTCAGCATCAGTCCTTCCAATGACTATTTAGGGTGGATTTCCTTTAGGATGGACTGATTTGATCTCCTTGCTGTCCAAGGGACTCTCAAGAGTCTTCTCCAGCATACATCGGGATGATTTCTTAAAGCTGCTCAGTTCACATAGGGTGAACCAATAGCTTGCGATTCAGCATAATGAAAAGGCACTGAAGCCCCAGTAACTATACCAGCAGTCTCCTTGGGTTGAGCAGTTCATGAACGGAAAACTTGTAAACACAACATTTCTTACAATCTGCTGCTTGCCTTTGATGAGTCAGCAGGGGAGATCCGTGAAACTCAAGAGTATGAAACTCACATCTTGGTGCATCACAACTTTTACCAAATGATAAATGACATCTAATCAAATAAAAAATATATACTCACTTTCTAAATAACCTTGCCTGCCAAAATATTAAACAAATCAAACCACACAAGCCTTCCTCAGGGATGATGTGACTTGACTACAAACTCATTTTATTAGCACGTCTTTTTCTTTTTTCTGAAGTTTCAGCCCAGCCCTGTGTCATGTGCATAAAGAGAAACATGCCACATGAATGCCACTGGCCCCAAGAATTTACAAATGATCTGACCAGCTTTCCTCAGAAGAAGTCTACGGCATTTCACTGTCGTTGTTGTTGTTCGGTCACTAAGTTGTGTCCGACTTTTTGTGACCCCATGGCTGCAGCACGCCAGGCCTCCCTATCCATCACCATTTCCCAGATTTTGCCAAACTCACGTCCACTGAGTTGGTGGTACCATCCACCCATGTCACCCTCTGCTGCCCCCTTCTCATCCTGCCCTCAGTCTCTCCATGGAATTTAAACCAGTTGTGATGTTTTCAGTATACATTTGACTATGCTGGAAAATCAAGAACTTGCACGATTCTGAAGGTGAAGCTCACCAGTGATTCTGGCTAAAAGCTGAGTTTGGTGTTGCCATAGCACACCGACCTGGACAAAGATCACACCAGTTCCTGTGTGATTTCTGTGCTTCTCCGCTCCTGGCTCTGGCTCATCATATAATGAATCCTTTCAAGTGTGGACTGAGACGGAGGGTTCAATTCTATTTGCCCAATCTTATCTTCAGGGCGCTTTTTCAGATCTGCAAGATCTAAGCAAATGCTAGCTGAATCACATCTTAATTAAAGATGTCATGTCCAGTTTAGAGCCTGCAGAAGTAAGATGAACAGATCTTGGAAGGAGTTTAGAGGAAGCCATAAAAAATTAGTAACATTACTTATTTCTCTACTTAGACAAATAGACCAAAGGCAATGATAATTTCTGAAGGAGACATGATTGCTTGGAATCATTTTGCAGTAGAGCAATTTTTCTGCATGAAGACATCTTTTAAGAGTGACAAATGGATATATATTTTTCATTTCTAATGGAGAATGATAAGGAAAAGAACTCAATTTGAATTTCAGCAGTAAGGCTGCTGGTCAGACCCCAGTGGAACCAGAGACTTTTCTTTCTCTTTCTCTCTCTTTAGAGAATTTCTAAACAGTGAATTTATTGAGCGTTTGCTTTCAAAGAGGAGTTAGTATTTACCTTTGACATTAATCAGGTGCCTAGAAGTAAGACATGGGCTTCCCAGGGTGCTAGTGGTGAAGAACTCGCCTCCCCATGCCGGTTAGATGTAACAGACTCGGGTTCCATCCCTGGGTGGGGAAGATCCCCTGGAGGAGGGCATGGCAACCCACTCCAGTGTTCTTGCCTGGAGAGTCCCATGGACAGAGGAGCCTGGCGGGCTACAGTCCACGGGGTCGCACAGAGTCAGACACGACTGAGCGACTTAGCACGCACACACGCAAAAGTAAGCCTCAGCTGTACTTCAGACTGCTGTTATGGTCGTTCTTCTCTTCCCCAAAGATTTCTCCTCAAAGGACAATTATGGACTTACAAGATTTTCATACTCAGTACCTTGCAGTCAGATATATTTCTCCAGAATCTACATTTCACCAACATAGAGAAATACGAAAGTCCATTTTGTCCATCTACCCCAAACTGTCAAACGCCAAGTGAGAGAAACTAAGACGATTTATTCCCTGACACACTGTATTGTTCCTACTCCTTTTTCTCCACTACTCGGTTAAGTTATTCCATCTCTACTGGAGTACAGAATGCTCAGTTTTCCCACTGGATTTAGTGACCCAAATCATCTCTTGAGTACACAAGGAAATTAAAAAAAACAACATGATACAGCCCCAGCCCCTCCTTCCTTCCTGTCCTCACGTCCTCTCGGGCCTGGAAGAGTGGAGTCAGGACATCTGGGAAGGACACATGTCCCATGGCCACTGGTCATGGCATTGTGGATGGTGTCCCCAAATCTCTCTCCTCCACTCAGTGCAGGGAGTGGCAGGAAGTGGGTGTTCAGTAAACAGAATGAACGTGAGCGAGGGATCATTTTAAATTGATTAAAATCTTCCCATTGCTCTGCGTGTGCACCGACCAAGTGTCCATTCCTTGCATCCGCCAGAATTGATGGCAGAGAGGAGCCTCTGCAAGGTCCCACTCAAAGCTCTTTTTGTTAACTGAAGTGTACTTGACTCACAGCGCGGTGTTAGTTTCAGCTACACAGCACAGTGATTCAGCCATATATGTTTATTCTTTTTCAGATTCTTTTCCATTATAAATTATCATAAGTTACTGACTTATACCATAAGGTGAGGCTTCCTCGGTAGCTCAGATGGTAAAGAATCCGCCTGCAATTTGGGAGACCCGGTTCGATCCCTGGGTTGGGAAGATCCCCTGCAGAAGGGCATGGCAGCCCACACCAGTATGCTTGCCTGGAGAATCCCCATGGACAGAGGAGCTTGGTGGGCTACAGTCCATGGGGTCACAAAGAGTGGGACATGACTGATCGACAAAGCACAGCACATAAGGAATGACTGTAGTTGCCTGTGCTATACAGTAGGTTCTTACTGGTTATCTACTTCTGCTTCACTGACTACGCTGAAGCTTTTAACTGTGTGGATCACAACAAACTGGACAATTCTGAAAGAGATGGGTATACCAGACCACCTTACCTGTCTCCTGAGAAACATGTATGCTGGTCAAGAAGCAACAGCTAAAACTGGACATGGAACAATGGACTGGTTCCAAATCGGGAAAGAAGTACATCAAGGCTGTATATTGTCACCCTCTTTATTTAACTTATATGCAAAGTACACCATGCGAAATGCTGGAACTGGATAAAGCACAAGCTGGAATCAAGATTTCGGGGAGAAATATCAATAACCTCAGATATGCAGATGACACCACACTTATGGCAGAAAGTGAAGTGGAACTAATAGCCTCTTGATGAAAGTGAAAGAGGAGAGTGAAAAAGTTGGCTTAAAACTCAACATTGAAAAAAATAAGATCATGTTATCTGGTCCCATCACTTCATGGCAAATAGATGGGGAAGCAATGGAAACAGTGACAGATTTTATTTTCATGGGCTCCCAAATCACTGCAGATAGTGACTGCAGCCATGAAATTAAAAGATGCTTGCTCCTTGGAAGAAAAGCTATGACAAACCTAGACACCATATTAAAAAGCAGAGATATTACTTTGCTGACAAAAGTCCGTCTAGTGAAAGCTATGGTGTTTCCAGTAGTCATGCATGGATGTGAGAGCTGGACCATAAAGAAGGCTGAGTGTTGAAGAATTGATGCCTTCGAACTGTGGTGCTGGAGAAGACTCTTGAGAGTCCCTTGGACTGCAAGGAGATCCGACCAGTCCATCCTAAAGGAGATCAGTCGTGAATATTCATTGGAAGGACTGATGCTTAAGCTGATGTTCCAATACCATGGCCACCTGATGTGAAGAACTGATTCATTAGGAAAGACCCTGATGCTGGGAAAGAGTGAAGGCAGAAGGAGAAGGGGACAACAGAGGATGAGATGGTTGGATGGACATGAGTTTGAGCAAGCTCTGGGAGATGGTGAAGGACAGGGAAGCCTGGTGTGCTGCAGTCCAAGGGGTTGCAAAGAGTTGGACATGACTGAACAACAATTTTATAAATAGGAATGTGTATATGTTATTCCCAAACCCCTAATTTATCTCTTCCCCTTTCTCCTGTGGTAACCATGTTTGTTTTCTAAGTCTGGGGGTATAGTTGTTTTTCAAATAAGTCCATTTGTATCAATAACCACTCAAAGTTCCTCAACACCCATCACAACTTTGCTCTTCAGGGTAGAGTGTCACCGAAGCCAAAGATAAGATCAGAACCCATGACTATTATTAATACATATTAAATTTTTATATTAATTTAGCTTGACCTTAAAAAAATGATCCTAATTGGGAGACTTATGGAGGCAAGAACAAGACCAATACAGTGAATGTATCAGCACTCTGCTTTTGCCCATCGGTGTCTTTTCCTAAATCAGGATGCAGATGCAAACGGCAGTGGGATGGGAGTCTGTTATTTCCATGCTCTTCACTTTGCTGCAGCAGAAAAGGGGGGAGAACGATTCTCCACAGCTACAGCTGCACCTGCTCAGAGGCAGCCTCCACACAAGGGGTTCAGACGGCTTCTCAGGGGCCCGGGACTGGCGTGGGCTGACGAAAGAGCTGAGGGACACCTCCTTCCCCACCCCCCACCTGTCTAGATTTCTGGTTCGATTTCTGCTCATCTGACCTAGATGTGGTTCTGGAAAGAGCTTTTCCTAAACTCCCCTTGGAAAATATAGAAGGAAGTACTTTGTTAGAAAGATGTTTTGATTTCTTAAATTACTATAGACTTTCTTGAATGCTTAGGTTACTATATAGACCAGATAATAACCACACACATAAACAGAAATGGCTCTGACCTAAGAATTAGGAGACCCAGCTTTTCATCATGTGAAGTGAAATTCACTCAGTCGTGCCCCACTCTTTGCAACCCCATGGACTATACAGTCCATGGAATTCTCCAGGCCAGAATACTGGAGTGGGCAGCCTTTCCCTTCTCCAGGGGATCTTCCCAACCCAGAGATTGAACCCAGGTCTCCCGTATTGCAGGTGGATTCTTTACCAGCTGAGCCTCAAAGGAAGCCCAAGAATACTGGAGTGGGTAGCCTATCCCCTCTCCAGGGGATCTTCCTGACCCAGGAATTGAACCGGGGTCTCCTGCATTGCAGGGGGATTCTTTACCAGCTGAGCCACCAGGGAATTCCCTTTTCATCCTGATATAGCCACAGAGTTGCTGTGCAAAGGGATATTCAGAGAATTCTAAAGCCTTGGTCAGTATCTTATCTGTAAACGGTGTGTGTCTGTGTGTGTATAAGAGATGAGTAAGAAATGATGCTGAAAAGCAAACAAACAAATGGCAGGTCTCCACTCCAGGACCTGATAGCCTAGGGGTGGCTGCTCACAGAAGCTGTGACACAGCTGATGGAGCAGGATGGTCAGGGCCTCGGCAGACATGCTGGCTGTCAACCACAAGTGTGTGTCCCCTCGTCCCTACAGGGAGTCTGCCTTCCAAGCCCAGGACTATGTTTCCCAGCGTTCCCTGCTCTAAGGCATGCCCTTGTGATGGGAACACGATGGTGCCATCTGAGTACACGGTGCCCTCTCTCAGGCTTAGGGAACAAGGGGAACAGGGGGCAGAGATGAAAAAAAAGGAAACGGAAAGGTTTTTGAATTTAAAGTATACAGATGCCCGGCCTCTCGTGATGAGCCGCACAGTTAGTTATGGAGACTGAAGCTTTGATAGTCTGGCATTCCTGCAAGGGAGCATCAGCTTACTGAGGTACCAGTGTATTGCACAGTTAGAGAAACTGTAGGAACCTAGTTGAATATAAGTCATGTAATGGAGAAGGCAATGGCACCCCACTCCAGTACTCTTGCCTGGAAAATCCCATGGATGGAGGAGCCTGGTAGGCTGCAGTCCATGGGGTCGCTAATTCAGGCATGACTGAGCGACTTCACTTTCACCTTTCCCTTTCATGCATTGGAGAAGGAAATGGCAACCCACTCCAGTGTTCTTGTCTGGAGAGTCCCAGGGATGGGGGAGCCTGGTGGGCTGCCGTCTATGGGGTTGCACAGAGTCGGACACAACTGAAGTGACTTAGCAATAGCAATAGCAATAACCTGATAGCAATTTTTAAAAATAATATATTAGAAGATACAGGTAATCATAATTTCCTAAATTTATTTCCTGGTTATGCATCTCATGTGCTGGATTGTCAAAATAATTCCACTTAAAACTTATTCTGGCCTCATTCTATACTCTTCCCTTTCTACCCAGTCCCCCTCTCCCCAAAAAACTTTCAACAAACTGACCATATGGGGGGGCTTGGATTTTCTATAAATGTAATACTCAGTTCAGTTCAGTCTCTCAGTCGTGTCCGACTCTTTGTGATCCCATGGACTGCAGCACGCCAGGCCTCCCTGTCCGTCACCAACTCCCGGAGCTTGCTCAAACTCGTCCATCGAGTAGGTGATGCCATCCAACCATCTCATCCTCTGTCGTCCCCTTCTCCTCCCGCCTTCAATCTTTCCCAGCATCAAGGAATGAGTCAGCTCTTCCCATGAGGTGGCCAAAGTCCTGGCGTTTCAGCTGATCACAGTCAAACCTTTGAACGGCTTGTAGGTTAATCTTTGTTACCATGGTGTGTAATACTTGGGGGCACTAACCATGGGTCTGATTAACACTGTTGTAGGTGATTTTTTTTTTTTAGTGGCTAAGTCAAGTCAGACACTTTCATATTTGGATACAAAATAAAAACTCTTCATGCATGCTCTGAAAAAAAAAAAATAGATTGCTGCCATGAAATAAAACAGAAGCTGCCAAGGCTGGGCAGGAGTGGCGGGGAAGTGAAGAGCTTGGGAAGGGGCAGGTCAGGGGTCCCGGCCCACAGGCTCCATGGCCCTTCCGCCTCTGTGTGATGCCGTGAGCGCGGCTCACCTGACGCTGCACTTCCAAGTAGGGCAGCAAAGCCCCCCACCACGGACCCCCTCTCGGTGCCTCTCACTCCCCCACCGTGTGAATCATGGGTCATGCTCTTAGTCTCCATTGTGATTTATTTCCAGGTAGCTGAGCTTTGGAAAATGCTAATAGTGTCTTTTCATTCCCCATGCAAATTGTTTCTCACCCTCCTTGTCAGGTTAAGCATCAGATATTTCCCTTTCCCTACACAATTATTCTCTCCTCGATCTCAGGATCTCAGCTTCTCCTTCTTTCATAAAGACCTAGTGTACAGCACAGGGCACTGTACCAGTATTTCATAATAACCTACAAGGGGAGAGAATCTGAAGAATATATATATACATACACACACACATATACACACATATATACAAAATACACACACGCACACACTAAAGTGAAAATGTTAGTCGCTCTGTCGTGTCCAACTCTTTGCGACCCCTTGGACTGTAGCCCACCAGGCTCCTCTGTCCATGGGGATTTTCCAGGCAAGAAAACTGCAGTGGGTGCCATTTCCTTCTGCAGGGGAATCTTCCTGACTCAGGGATGAACCTAGGTCTTCCATATTGCAGGCAGATTCTTTACTGTCTGAGTCACCAGGGAGGCCCTGTGTATGTGTGTGTGTATGTGTGTGTATGTGGGTGTGTATGTATGTATGTGTGTGTATGTGTGTATATGTATATGTATGTGTGTGTATGCATGTGTATGCATGTATATATGTGCCTGTGTGTGTCTGTGTGTATATTTGTGTGCATGTGTGTGTGTGGTTGTGTGTATGTGTGTATATGTGTGTATTGTGCGTATGTGTGCATATGTGTTTGTGTATGTGTGTATATGTGTGTGTTGTGTGTGTGTGTGCATATGTGTGTGTTTATGTGTGTATATGTGTGTGTATATGTGTGCATGTCTATGCATGTGTGTATGTGTGTATTTGTGTGCATGTGTACATATGTGTATGTATGTGTGTATGTGTGTGTGTTTGTGTGCATGTGTATATGTGTGTATATGTGTTTATGTGTGTGTATGTGTATGTGTGTGTTTATGTGTGTGTGTGCATGTGTATATATGTGTGTGTATGCGTATGTGTGTATATTTGTGTGTATGTGTATATGTATGTGTGTGTGTGTGTGTGTATATATGTATGTGTTTATGTGTGTGTATGTGTGTGTGTTTATGTGTGTATGCATGTGTGTGTATGTGTGTGTGTGTGCATGTGTATGTATATGTGTGTGTGTGTGCGTGTGTGTATAATGGAATCCCTGCTGTACACCTGATAATAACACCATTCTGTAAGTCAACCCTATTTCAGTCTGTTAGAGAAAGATCAGCTCAGGTCTGGCTTATTCCTATTTGTGACACACCTGCCCCCCTGCTCCCAAACTGAGTCCAAGCCCCCTAATACCCTGCCCGTTGTAGGTCAAAATTAATAATAACCAAACCACGAATAAGTCTTGGAAATTTACTGAAAATCTTCTGTGTGCTTGGTAAGCGTGGTTTTTCAACTATCAGCTCATTTATTTCTTATAACATCTCAGTGAAGTAGATTCTATTATTTCCCCATTTTATAGATGAGAAGACTGAGACTAAGGAATGCTGTGCTCATTGCCCAAACCACACATCTGGTGAGTGGTAGAGCCATTATTTGACTTTAGGCATTTCGATGACAAAGCTTTCACTTTTCATTTATAAGCTTATACTGTTTTCATCGTTTTTAAAGGATACCCAATGGAACCCCACTCCAGTACTCTTGCCTGGAAAATCCCATGGATGGAGGAGCCTGGTGGGCTGCAGTCCATGGGGTCGCTAGGAGTCGGACACGACTGAGCGACTTCACTTTCACTTTTCACTTTCATGCATTGGAGAAGGAAATGGCAACCCACTCCAGTGTTCTTGCCTGGAGAATCCCAGGGACGGCAGAGCTTGGTGGGCTGCCGTCTATGGGGTCGCACAGAGTTGGACACGACTGAAGTGACTTAGCAGCAGCAGCAGCAGTGGAGATTTAAAGAATATTATTATCTTGACTTCTACATCTTGTTCTCCCCATTTTGAGGTTAAGACCAAGTCAAAAGAAAACTCTTACTTTGACCAAGGCTTTACGAGGAAATTTTCGGGATGACTTAACTTTGGCAAGTAAAGAAACAGACGTGTAGCCACAGTACTTTTCAGAAAATGCTCCATATTTCCTCTTTTCGTTCAAGCTGCCTTAATTCCCTACAGATCTGTAACACGAAGACTTTCCTCTGAAAGTTGCAAGGCCTCCAGGTAAAATGAGCCCCATTTTCCTGCAAGATAACCTTTTAGTAAAATTTCTCTAATAGAGAATTTTAGAAGTCTCTACAGGCTAAAGTTCCCAGGCATTTTGAGGGGATTATTTTTTTGTCCTATTTCCAGTGATCTGTCCTCAAAATGTGTGCCTAAGGGTGGTCTCAGGATGACATCTTTCATAAGTGAAATAATTCTTCTCTAAAGCTAAGAACCCTTGCTTTTCCACACTTGCCATTTCTTCTGCTCCATGTTCTTTACTTGGATATGCACCTGAATTCTCCAGTTCTAACATGTTTCCTGGAGAAAGCAATGGCACCCCACTCCAGTACTCTCACCTGGAAAATGCCATGGATGGAGGAGCCTGGTGGGCTACAGTCCATGGGGTTGCTAAGAGTCAGACACGACTGAGCGACTTCCTTTTCTCTTTTCACTTTCAGGCACCGGAGAAGGAAATGGCAACCCACTCCAGTGTTCTTGCCTGGAGAATCCCAGGGACGGGGGAGCCTTGGTGCGGTGCCGTCTATGGGGTCGCACAGAGTCGGACACGACTGAAGCGACTTAGCAGCAGCAGCAGCAGCAGCGGCAGCATGTTTCCTCCTTTCGCTGTGGACCTGGACTTGGTGTCCGGCGGTGACCCGCAGGCCTCCTCTGGGTCTGGCACATAGTAGGTATTAAGCGTGTGCTCAATAAAAAGAAGCATCCGATGAACAGAATTAAGTTTCCTGAAATATGATTCAAGAGTTTTAATTCAAATGTGAGTCTGCATGCGGACACGGTCCACAGGGCCAGCATGTAGAAACGACCAGCTTCATCTCCCGCAATAAAGAGACTCCTGAGGGACAGCTGAGTGGAGTCCTGGCACCCGCTGGGCGCTGGTTGGTGGCACTCAGCTAGCTCCTTCTGACCCTGGAGCCGGGAGGGGCCCCAAGAAACGGCCCAAGCTTAGGACTGAAGTCTCTCTGATTACAGGGTCCTTGACGTCAAGAGCCAACAAACCGCCCCCAAAATGAGAGTAAATGTAAAACAAAGGGCAAATATTCTGGTCTCTGCAACTGACCCTCAGGGCACAGTCGGAGTAGGAACCCTGGAGACAAAAGGAAAGACTTACAATGAAAGGAGGAGTATCTTCTTGCCTCGGTACACAGGGATACTCTGTGTGCACAGTGTGGATGTGTGTGTGAGTCTTCAGGCCCCCTTTGCCTCTTCCCCGTTTACACACTCTCACACATTTCTGATTCTGAACCAGGAAACGTGTTGTAGACTCTGAAAGCTCAGAGGATCTTTGAACACATCCGCTGGATCATCGAAAAAGCAAGAGAGTTCCAGAAAAACATCTATTTCTGCTTTATTGACTATGCCAAAGCCTTTGACTGTGTGGATCACAATAAACTGTGGAAAATTCTTCATGAGATGGGAATACCAGACCACCTGACCTGCCTCTTGAGAAATCTGTATGCAGGTCAGGAAGCAACAGTTAGAACTGGACATGGAACAACAGACTGGTTCCAAATAGGAAAAGGAGTACATCAAGGCTGTATATTGTCACCCTGCTTATTTAACTTCTATGCAGAGTACATCATGAGAAACGCTGGGCTGGAAGAAGCACAAGCTGGAATCAAGATTGCTGGGAGAAATATCAATAACCTCAGATATGCAGAAGACATCACCCTTATGGCAGAAAGTGAAGAGGAACTCAAAAGCCTCTTGATGAAAGTGAAAGTGGAGAGTGAAAAAGTTGGCTTAAAGCTCAACATTCAGAAAACGAAGATCATGGCATCCGGTCCCTTCACTTCATGGGAAATAGAAATGGGAAACAGTGGAAACAGTGTCAGACTTTATTTTTGGGGGGCTCCAAAATCACTGCAGATTGGGGGGCTCCAAAATCACTGCAGATGGTGACTGCGGCCATGAAATTAAAAGACGCTTACTCCTTGGAAGCAAAGTTATGACCAACCTAGATAGCATATTCAAAAGCAGAGACATTACTTTGCCAACAAAGGTTCGTCTAGTCAAGGCTATGGTTTTTCCTGTGGTCATGTATGGATGTGAGAGTTGGACTGTGAAGAAGGCTGAGCGCCAAAGAATTGATGCTTTTGAACTGTGGTGTTGGAGAAGACCCTTGAGAGTCCCTTGGACTGCAAGGAGATCCAACCAGTCCATTCTGAAGGAGATGAGCCCTGGGATTTCTTTGGAAGGAATGATGCTAAAGCTGAAACTCCAGTACTTTGGCTATCTCATGTGAAGAGTTGACTTATTGGAAAAGACTCTGATACTGGGAGGGATTGGGGGCAGGAGGAGAAGGGGATGACAGAGGATGAGATGGTTGGATGGCATCACTGACTCGATGGACGTGAGTCTGAGTGAACTCCGGGAGTTGGTGATGGACAGGGAGGCCTGGCGTGCTTCGATTCATGGAGTCGCAAAGAGTCGGACATGACTGAGCGACTGAACTGAACTGAATATACTTTTATTTGTGATGAGCGGGGATTACCAAGGAGGAAACAGGTGGGTTAAAATATTTGTTTTGTTAGGAACTGAATCTTTAAAGATACTAAGCCCCAGGGTCGTGCTTTTACCAAGCAAACAAGGGAGCCACCAATATGAGCCCACCTGCCGTCACCTACTGCCTTGAATTAACCCCCATTAGAAGAAAGCATATTATGAAAGGTGCCATGACCTATCTGTGACACCCAGTTGAAGCTGTGGCCATTCACAATGGTCCAACTGGGACCTGGCCTTTGGTGCCCAACGGTGGGCAGACTGAAGGTTTGCAAGTGTCCCAGGCAGATCAAGCCCCAGTGAGCCCGATCCCTGGCAGACTCCTGGACCAGCACAGGCATGCCCACTTTCCCAGAGCCCTGTCAGTGACTGCCTACCCTAATGGGGCTGCATGAGGCCCCGTGGGGTGAAACCATCAGTCGCTGAAATGGCCATTCACCCACTTCCACCTGAGAAGCCTCGTCCTCTAGAGCCAAACGTAGACCAAGACCAGCCTTAAAGCTCATGAGGGAAAAAGGAACACAGCCCCACACTCAGGCTGTGCTTTTTCAGGGAGATAATAAATGCTCCACGGCCTAAACTCAGCCATGAACCACCAGGAAGAGCTGTCGGAGAATGTGAACGACTATGGTCCCTCCGTCTGGAGCAGTGAGAGCCTGGACCACCCTCCCACTGTACGCGGGCACACACATAGCCACACACAGCAGCACATCCCCATCCCTGGGACCTGTCAGGGCACCCCGTCAGAGCTCAAGGACCATGCGGCCCCTCCCCTGGAGCCATCATGACGACAGGTGCCAGCCTTCCCAACACACTTCCGGCTCCACGACCCAGTCCATGACCAGGGGTGGATTCACGGGATTTACTCCAGCCTTCAGTTGACATAAGTGCTGTAATATGATGCAGAGCAGAAAAGGCACGGGAGCTGCACGTGCATTTCTTCCCGACCGTGTCCATGGGACTCCCACACCGTTCATTGCAGGTAATGCCTGCTTGGCTAAATGTTGAAAGTGAAAAGTGTTAGCCACTCAGTCCTGTCTGACTCTTTGTGACCGCATGGACTGTAGCCTGCCAGGCTCCTCTGACCACGAAATTCTCTAGGCAAGAATACTGGAGTCGGTAGCTATTCCCTTCTTCAGGAGACCTTCCCAAACCAGGGATTGAACCAGGGTCTCCTGCGTTGCAGGTGGATTCTTTACCACTAGAGCCACCTGTGTGTGTGCTATGTCGCTTCAGTCGTGTCCAACTCTTTGTAACCCTGTGGACTGTAGCCAGCCAAGTTCCTCTGTCCATAGGATTCTCCAGGCAAGAATGCCAGAGTGGGTTGCCATTTCCTTCTCCAGGGGATCTTCCCCAGCCAGACCCAGAGACTGAGCTCGTGTCTCTTGTATCTCCCGCATTGGCCGAAGGGCTCTTTATCACTAGCCCAAAGTGATCCAACAGACCAACAGAGCAGAAGAGAGAGTCCAAAAAATAGACCCACAAACATACAGCCAGTGGCTTTCAACAAAGGTGCAAATGAAAGGGCAACTCAATGGGAAAATGATTTTCATTTCAATATATTGTGTTAAAACAACCGGATATCCATACACCAAAAAAAAAAAAAAAAATTCCTAGAACTTTACTTCACACCACTTACAAAACTTGACATCAAATGGGTAACAGAGCTAAATGTAAGAAAACAGTAACACTTCCAGAAACAGACATAAGAAAAAAACGTACTGATCTTGGATGAGACAAAAGTTTCTTAAATAGGACACGAAAGGAACAATCACAGAAGAAAAGAATGGACCAATCAAACTTCAGCAAAATTAAAAGACTTTACTTGTCAAAGGACACTATAAAGGCTCTTAAGAAAATTAAACCAAACCACACGATGGAAGAAACGATTTACAAAATATTTATTTAACAATTCATATTTAGAAATTCAATAATACGAAGGCAAACAGCCTAATAATAAATTAACAGAGGATCTGCAAGTGCCTTTGCCAAGAAGTTATACAGACGGCAAATGAATTCACAAAATCATTCCTCGCCGTTTGCCGGTTTCTTATTAAGATAAACATGTACTTAATGGAGCACCAAGAGTTGTACTCCTAGGTATTTTGCCCAAAGCAATGAAATCGTATGGTCACAAAATTACCTGTACATGAGTGTTTATAGCTTTATTCTAAATAGCGCCAAACAGGAAGTAACTCAAATGCCCTTCAACTGTCGAAGGGATTAACAAACAGAGCCAAGTCCACACAAGAGAGTTCTATATAATAATAAAAAGGAAGTAACTCCTGATAGATTTAACAATACTGCTGAATCCCAGAGGCTTTTTAATTAGAGAAAAAGCCTAGAGACAGAGGTACACATGCTTGAAGACCCCATTCATGTGAGGTTCTAGCAAAGACCTGCCTGTCTGATAGAAAGCAAACCCGTGCTTTCAAAGAGCCAGGTTGGGGGAAAGGAACTGATGCTTAAGGAGTGGAAAGGAACTGCTTTTGGTGATAAAATATTTTATATCACGGTTGCGATGATGCTTATACGACTTGAGACATTTTTCAAAACTCATCAAATTGCACTCGAAAATCGGGAAATTTTAACAAACTCAGATCATGCCCCAATAAATTCATTCAAGCAAGTGAATGAAAGAAAAAAATAAAGTGTGAACTTACTATGCAACGAAGGGCAAATATTAATATCTCACCATCCTCACTACAGTGTTCTAGTTAGGCTGTCTTCTATCAAAGTCGGGAGGATAATGTAATTTAATGAGTTGATTTCTGGAATACCATGTATCAGTTAGAATCAATGTTCAAGAAGGGACACTAATAGGCACTGCTGCTGCTGCTAAGTCGCTTCAGTCCTGTCCAACTCTGTGCGACCCCATAGACAGCAGCCCACCAGGCTCCCCCATTCCTGGGATTCTCCAGGCAAGAACACTGGAGTGGGTTGCCATTTCCTTCTCCAATGCAGGAAAGTGAAAAGTGAAAGTGAAGTCGCTCAGTTGTGTCCGACTCTTCGCGACCCCATGGACTGCAGCCCACCAGGCTCCTCCGTCCATGGGATTTTCCAGGCACTAAAGGAAAGAAATGAAGGAAAAATAAGGTCCAGGATGAGTGCTCTGGAGCAGTATCACTTATGGAACTTTGTACGCATCGTCCTGACATGGGGGCTGCCCTGATAGCTCAGTTGGTAATGAATCCCCCTGCAATGCAGGAGACCCCGGTTCCATTCCTGGGTCGGGAAGATCCCCTGGAGAAGGGATAGGCTACCCACTCCAGTATTCTTGGGCTTCCCTTGTGGCTCAGCTGGTAAAGAACGACTCCTGACGTGGTGAGGCTGGTGGAAGGAGCTGCTGCTCCACCAAAGCAGTGAGAACAGCAGCAGCAGCAGTCAAAACCTGCCCCTTCGGAACTCTGAAAACTAACCAATGGCGTGCTGCACCAAGGGGTGCTGATTCAAGGGAAACGGCTGAATCTCAACCAGGACAGAGCGTTCTGTGTCATTGTGACTTGTCCCATGTCCATATCCGCTTCCAGGTGGGCAGCTTACACAGTTACCAGGCTCCCCAGCACACCCCACTCCTCGGCAAACATCCCTGAGAAAGGAAAGCGTTAAGTCCACACCAAGCCTGTACACAGATGATCAGGGCAGTGTTATTTATAACAGCCGCAAAATGGAAGGAACCCAAGTGTCCACAGCTGATGCATGGAAACACAGACCTGGAATTTCCAAACCCTGGGATAGTTTAAAGTCAAAGAAAGAAATGAAGCTCTGACACATTCTGCAGCGCGGATGAACCCAGAGAACTCTCTACTGGATGAAAGAAGTCAGTCACAAAGATCACACGCTGTGTGACTCCATTTACAGGAAAAGTCCAGAATAAGTAAATCATTAGGTGGTCTGGGGTGGGTACAGCAGGGAACGGTGAGTGACCACGAACAGGTACAAAGCTTTTTCCTTGAGATGATAAAACATTCTAAACTTAGATCAGGGTGTAGGTTGCATAACTGTGAATACACTAAAACCCGGTTTAATTGTACACTTTAAAATGGTCATTTTGATGGTCTGTGAATTACATGTCAATAAAAAATTCACCATTAAAATAAGCATCCCCATAAGTTCAATGGTATGTATATTCTACAGTAACCTCTTAAAAGAAAAGGATATACAGCAGAAACACTAGAAGGAACGCTTTGGGGAAGGGCAGAAGGAGAACGGGACATGAAGGCAAAGGGAATCTTGCCCCCACACCTTAATTCTTAAGCAGAATTAAGTCAGCATTGTACACAAGGTGTTTAAGGATTAAATAGAGAATATGAAGACTTGCTCTCAAGCGAACCGCCCTCCCTCTTGCCCCACAGCTTCTGTTGGGGGACAGGACTAGTGCTGTGCTTGGCTGCTGGCTTAGGGGGGAGCACGTGTCCAGAGGAGCTGAAGCCGCCATGTAGGCCAGCAGAGCTGTGGAGTCCCGGCCTCCTTCACTGTCTTGGGATCTCACAAGATTCCTGGAGACCCCTCATCAGTGGGGCCGTAACACTCCCACTGCTGTTCTCTTTGGGGCCCAGGAGTTTGGTTTCAAGGTGTTGAGTGTTGCAGAGAACCCCAACAAGAGGCTCAATAATTTAGCTATTTTTGCCACATCTTCTGTTTCTGTATCTGAATTAATTATTCCTTCTTCGATTCTTGGTTCCTAAGCTTGAATAGCCCTTCACTTGTGTAGTTTGTTGGAGGAATAAAACTCTCTTTCTCTCTTACACACACACACACACACACACACATAAACAATCCCATAAAACACCAACAGGAAGCATCACAGACAGCTCCCAGGCTTGTGGGAAGTCCGGAGGGACCTGGGGCTCGGGGTCACGTGGCCGGCACTCCAGCTGAAGGCCAGCACGGCGTTCAGCCAGCCTGAGAATCGTCCCTGAAAGATGTGCAGTGAAGATCTGCCTGCATCCCCCTGCCCCACAGCTGCAGGGACATGCGGGTGATCCCTGCGGGCTCTGTTATAACCCCTGCACTCTGAGCTGCTGGCCTGCTGAGCATTGGCTCCTGGTAACAACTGGGGTTCAAAATGCTGAGAAGTCTCCATAAGGGGAGCTGAGCTAAATTACATACCATGAGCTTCTTGGGGGAGGGCAAGTTCGTGGGGGTCTGTCTGGAATGATTAAACCCTGAACCACCAGTATCCTCAATGAGTACAGGCCAAATCATGCAGGCAGATACATACTCCCCTCACTCTGAGGACTCAATCTCCCAAAAGTCTACTTCTGACCCAGAGATCACTTACTGTGGGCTGAACGAGATGTCCTTCATGCTGTCAAGTATCTCTTCTAACAGTAGTACTTTATGAAAGTCCCATATTCCTTAAAAATTCATTCGGTGGAAGAATTAACATTGTTAAAATGCCATACTACCCATAGCAATCTACTAACTTACTGTGATCCTTACCAAATTACCCATGACATTTTTCACAAAATTAGAACAACTAATCCTAAAATTTATAAGAAACCATAAAACACCCAGAATTGCCAAAGCAACCCTGAGGGAAAAGGACAAAGCAGGAAGCATAACCCTGCCAGACTTCAGACAATACTACAAAGCTACAGTAATCAAAACAGCCTGGTATTGGCAGGAAAACACAGACGGATCAATGGAGCAGAATACAGAGCCCAGAAATAAACCCACGCACTTATGGTCAATTAATCTTCAATAGAAGAGGCAAGAACATAGACTGAGGAACAGCCTCTTCAGCAAGTGGTGTTCAAAAGCTGGACAGCTGCACGTGAATCAATGAAGTTAGAACATGCCCTCTCACCATACACAGGAATAAACACAAAATGGCTTAGACACTTAAATATGAAACAGTATACCCTACAACTCCTGAAAGAGAACACTGGCAAAACACTCAGGCAAAATAAATAAAAGTAAAAATAAATGAGACCTAACCAAACGGATAAGCTCCTGCACAGCAAAGGAAACCATCACAGAAACAAAAAGATAACCCACCAAATGGGAGGAAATAGCTGCAAAGGATATTACTGACAAAGGCTTAATGGCCTAAATATACCAACAGCTCACACAACTCAGTAACCACAAAAACCAAACAACTCATTCAAAAAATGGGCAGAAGACCTAAACGGACATTTCTCCAAAGAAGACATATATAGGTGGCCATCAGGTACATGAAAAGATGCTCAACATTGCTAATTGTTAGAGAAATGAACATGAAAACAATGAGGGGTCACATAACACTGGTCAGAATGGCCGTCATTAAAACATTCAGGAAGTCCTATATTTCAATTAATTAAAGAATGGTTTGAAATAAAATTTTTTAAAGGTTTCGATTGTAAATGATCTGCTTACTTCCCCTCACTGGAACAAGAGGGCCGTGAGGTGCAGATGCAGCTTGAGTGGACGGGAGATGGAGGGCCAAGGACAGTGGGACAGAGGGTGGAGGGAAGGAGGGAGGCAGCGGGGACCTCGGTGGAGGCAGGTGGAGGCCTCCACAGGGGATGGATGCTTTCTCTAAAAAATCCTGAAGGAAAACTGGCTGCATCATAACCACCAGACCTCTCCACCCCACCCCCTACACACACCGATCAATTGCAAATATAGCTGGATATGGTTTATTTCAGAAACCTGGATAGATGTGTATTTTTCAATCTAATCACTTCCCAACACAAAAGGCTTTTCCAAAACCTGAGAAGCTTTTTGCCACCACCAGGGAGATGCTTTTATGATTCTTCTTTGATTCTGCTCTCATTCATCTGTCATATTCAACGTGACAAAGGCAAGGGGTTCCTTCACAAAGCCTCCCTCACATCTACCTCTTCTTTAAAGCATGATCCATTTCCAAGGGTCTGAAAACTGATAAATCTCTCTGGTATGGTTTCTCCTCCATGGAAAATGGAAACCTCAACAAGTTTGTATCATCAAAAAAATAAAATAAAAAAAATTTTTTTTGGACACCAGCTCAACAGGAAAGTGGGTAATCTTTTTGCACAAAGTAAGCGTGTTTTCAGATGAACAGTGTAGGTTCTATGCTCGCTCAGGGTAATAAAATATTGCATCAGGGCGGCATTGGCTTAATTTTACATAGACTGATGACACGAAGCTATCTCTATGTTTGTCCACAGAGAACAGGACTACAGGAGCCAGGGCTCAGTTGTCAGCATCTGTGTCTTATGGACTAAAGCGGGACCCCAGGGGTTAATGAGGGGCTATTACAGAGATAACCAAATGATCAACAGCTGAGAGGCACAGATGCAATGACACCACCACGTCGCCCAGACTCCATACTGGCAGCTAGCTCTCATGTGGGAGCTAAGGAAAGCACTGTTGAGCCTATGCCCCAGAGATTTCTAAAGAATCTAAGATTTCTTTAGACAAGAAGTACTATGAGGTGCACTGGATAAGGACCACGGTTGCAGGTTAAGAAAACCCTGACTGACCCATAAAATACCATACCATACCAAGAAACGAGTAGAGCAGAAGTTACTGGGTTGGGCAAAAAGTTTGTTCAGGTTGTCTCACTGTAAGATCAAACCAGCCAATCCTAAAAGAAATCAGTCCTGAACACTCATTAGAAGGACTGATGCTGAAGCTGAAACTCCAATACTTTGGCCACCTGATGTGAAGAACTGACTCATTGGAAAAGACCCTGATGCTGGGAAAGATTGAAGGCAAGAGGAGAAGGGGACAACAGAGGATGAGATGGCTAGATGGCATCACTGACTCAATGGACATGAGTTAGAGCAAGCTCCAGGAGATGGTGAAAGACAGGGAAGCCTGGCATACTGCAGTCCATGGGGTCACAAAGATATGACTTAGCGACTGAACAACATGTTACAGAAAAACCCAAATGAACATTTTGGCCAAGCCAATATTAACAGACTTGTCCTGATGAACCCAAAGGCTAACTCTTCCCCCCTCAAGAGGGCCTAGAGGAGCTATCCCACATTGAAGGTCAGGAAGGGCGGCGGTGAGGAGATACCCCACGTCCAAGGTAAGGAGCAGCAGCTGCGCTTTGCTGGAGCAGCCCTGAAGAGATACTCCACGCCCAAGGTAAGAGAAACCCAAGTAAGACAGTAGGTGTTGCAAGAGGGCAGCAGAGGGCAAACACACTGAAACCATACTCAAAGAAAACTAGTCAATCTAATCACACTAGGACCACAGCCTTGTCTAACTCAATGAAACTAAGCCATGCCCGTGGGGCCACCCAAGATGGGCGGGTCATGGTGGAAAGGTCTGAGAGAATGTGGTCCACTGGAGAAGGGAATGGCAAACCACTTCAGTATTCTTGCCTTGAGAACCCCATGAACAGTATGAAAAGGCAAAATGATAGGATACTGAAAGAGAAACTCCCCAGGTCAGTAGGTGCCCAATATGCTACTGGAGATCAGTGGAGAAATAACTCCAGAAAGAATGAAGGGATGGAGCCAAAGCAAAAAGAATACCCAGCTGTGGATGTGACTGGTGATAGAAGCAAGGTCCGATGCTGTAAAGAGCAATATTGCATAGGAACCTGGAATGTCAGGTCCATGAATCAAGGCAAATTGGAAGTGGTCAAACAAGAGATGGCAAGAGTGAATGTCGACATTCTAGGAATCAGCGAACTGAAATGGACTGGAATGGGTGAATTTAACTCAGATGACCATTATATCTACTACTGCAGGCAGGAATCCCTCAGAAGAAATGGAGTAGCCATCATGGTCAAAAAAAGAGTCTGAAATGCAGTACTTGGATGCAATCTCAAAAACGAAAGAATGATCGCTGTTCGTTTCCAAGGCAAACCATTCAATATCACAGTAATCCAAGTCTATGCTCCAACCAGTAATGCTGAAGAAGCTGAAGTTGAACAGTTCTATGAAGGCCTACAAGACCTTTTAGAACTAACACCCAAAAAAGATGTCCTTTTCATTATAGGGGACTGGAATGCAAAAGTAGGAAGTCAAGAAACACCTGGAGTAACAGGCAAATTTGGCCTGGGAATACAGAATGAAGCAGGGCAAAGACGAATAGAGTTTTGCCAAGAAAATGCACTGGTCATAACAAACACCCTCTTCCAACAACACAAGAGAAGACTCTACACATGGACATCACCAGATGGTCAACACCGAAATCAGACTGATTATATTCTTTGCAGCCAAAGATGGAGAAGCTCTATACAGTCAACAAAAACAAGACCAGGAGCTGACTGTGGCTCAGACCATGAACTCCTTATTGCCAAATTCAGACTGAAATTGAAGAAAGTAGGGAGAACCACTAGACCATTCAGGTATGACCTAAATCAAATCCCTTATGATTATACAGTGGAAGTGAGAAATAG
The DNA here is from genome assembly GCF_055505025.1 of Bos grunniens. NCBI lineage: Eukaryota > Metazoa > Chordata > Mammalia > Artiodactyla > Bovidae > Bos > Bos grunniens. Next base: position 4,205,264 of record NC_141168.1, read on the forward strand.
ATTTAAGGGCCTAGATCTGATAGGTAGAGTGCCTGATAACTATGGACTGAGGTTCATGACATTGTACAGGAGACAGGGATCAAGACCATCCCCATGGAAAAGAAATGCAAAAAAGCAAAATGGCTGTCTGGGGAGGTCTTACAAATAGCTGTGAAAAGAAGAGAAGTGAAAAGCAAAGGAGAAAAGGAAAGATATAAACATCTGAATGCAGAGTTCCAAAGAATAGCAAGAAGAGATAAGAAAGCCTTCTTCAGCAATCAATGCAAAGAAATAGAGGAAAACAACAGAATGGGAAAGACTAGAGATCTCTTCAAGAAAATCAGAGATACCAAAGGAACATTTCATGCAAAGATGGGCTCGATAAAGGATAGAAATGGTATGGACCTAACAGAAGCAGAAGATATTAAGAAAAGATGGCAAGAATACACAGAAGAACTGTACAAAAAAGATCTTCATAACCCAGATAATCACGATGGTGTGACCACTCACCTAGAGCCAGACATCCTGGAATGTGAAGTCAAGTGGGCCTTAGAAAGCATCAATATGAACAAAGCTAGTGGAGGTGATAGAATTCCAGTTGAGCTATTCCAAATCCTGAAAGATGATGCTGTGAAAGTGCTGCACTCAATATGCCAGCAAATTTGGGAAACTCAGCAGTGGCCACAGGACTGGAAAAGGTCAGTTTTCATTCCAATCCCTAAGAAAGGAAATGCCAAAGAATGCTCAAACTACCGTACAATTGCACTCATCTCACACGCTAGTAAAATAATGCTCAAAATTCTCCAAGCCAGGCTTCAGCAATACGTGAACAGTGAACTTCCTGATGTTGAACATCAGGTTTTTAGAAAAGGCAGAGGAACCAGAGATCAAATTGCCAACATCCACTGGATCATCAAAAAAGCAAGAGAGTTCCAGAAAAACATCTATTTCTGCTTTATTGACTATGCCAAAGCCTTTGCCTGTGTGGATCACAACAAACTGTGGAAAATTCTGAAAGAGATGGGAATACCAGACCACCTGATCTGCCTCTTGAGAAATCTGTATGCAGGTCAGGAAGCAACAGTTAGAACTGGACATGGAACAACAGACTGGTTCCAAATAGGAAAAGGTGTACATCAAGGCTATATATTGTCACCCTGTTTATTTAACTTCTATGCAGAGTACATCATGAGAAACGCTGGACTGGAAGAAGCACAAGCTGGAATGAAGATTGCCGGGAGAAATATCAATAACCTCAGATATGCAGATGACACCTTATGGCAGAAAGTGAAGAGGAACTCAAAAGCCTCTTGATGAAAGTGAAAGTGGAGAGTGAAAAAGTTGGCTTAAAGCTCAACATTCAGAAAACGAAGATCGTGGCATCTGGTCCCATCACTTCATGGAAAATAGATGGGGAAACAGTAGAAATAGTGTCAGACTTTACTTTGGGGGGCTCCAAAATCACTGCAGATGGTGACTGCAGCCATGAAATTAAAAGACGCTTACTCCTTGGAAGGAAAGTTATGACCAACCTAGATAGCATATTGAAAAGCAGAGACATTACTTTGCCAACAAAGGTTCGTCTAGTCAAGGCTATGGTTTTTCCTGTGGTCATGTATGGATGTGAGAGTTGGACTGTGAAGAAGGCTGAGCGCCGAAGAATTGATGCTTTTGAACTGTGGTGTTGGAGAAGACTCTTGAGAGTCCCTTGGACTGCAAGAAGATCCAACCAGTCCATTCTGAAGGAGATCAGCCCTGGGTGTTCTTTGGAAGGAATGATGCTGAAGCTGAAACTCCAGTACTTTGGCCACCTCATGCGAAGAGCTGACTCACTGGAAAAGACTCTGATGCTGGGAGGGATTGGGGGCAGGAGGAGAAGGGGATGACAGAGGGTGAGATGGCTGGATGGCGTCACTGACTCAATGGACGTGAATCTGAGTGAACTCCAGGAGTTGGTGATGGACAGGGAGGCCTGGAGTGCTGCAATTCATGGGGTCGCAAAGAGTCGGACTGAGCGACTGATCTGACGTGATCTGATCTGAAACATGAAGGAAAGGAGAGTCTCACACAGCCTGCTTCTGCGGGGCACCTCTTAGAAATGACACCCGGGAACAAGGAACACACCACCACTCTTGGAGCTGGAAGCCAGCTGGTGCCCTGTTCCTAAATTCCACGTGATAACCAAGGCCCTCAAGGTCTCCCAGGAGTAGGTCAGACTCGGGTTTGGGGCCTGGCCTCTGGAGCCTGGTGGGGAACACTGGCATCCAGAGAGCACAGTTCAGGGAGCCTGGCGGGCTGGGTGGTGTTCATGCTCCTGGGTGAACTTGGACCTGATTGCCTCTAGTTGTTCAGTCACTCAGCCATGTCTGACTCTTTGCAACCCCATGAAAAGCAGCACGCCAGGCATCCCTGTCCTCTACTGTCTCCCGGAGCTTGCTCAAACTCATGTCCATTGAGTTGGTGATGCCATCCAACCATCTCATCCTCTGTCGTCCCCTTCTCCTCCTGCCCTCAATCTTTCCCAGCATCAGGGTCTTTTCCAGTGAGTCAGCTCTTCGCATCAGGTGGCCAAAGTATTGGAGCTTCAGCTTCAGCATCAGTCTTTCCAATGAACATTCAGGGTTGATTTCCTTTAGGATTGACTGGTTTGATCTCCTTGCTGTCCAAGGGACTCTGAAAAGTCTTCTCCAGCACCACAGTTTGAAAGCATCAATTCTCTGGCGCTCAGCCTTCTTTATAGTCCAACTCTGACATCTGTACACGACTACTGGAGAAATGCCAATGATGGAGGAGTACAACAGACTTTTCCAGAAAAACCCATAACATTTTAATACCTCCAGACCACATGAATTTTTCTTAGGAAGTCTGGAAATGAGCACACATTCACAAAGTACATTCTCCTTGGTGGACTGAACTGTGAGAGTTCAAGGAGGGGCCTCGTCCCTTTGGTACTTTTGATGAGTGTTTCTGAAGGAGCAAGGGGGCCCCAGCTCTCAGGAAGTGGCCTCTTAAGTGCGAGGCTTTCTCCAGCTCAGACTCCAACCCCACAAGGGAAGCCGGGCTGCTGCCTCTGCTTTCCATCAGGTGTTTCCTTCCTCTTGCTACAAACTTACTGTGTTTTCCTTTATCCCACCCTTCTTACCTTCTCTCTCACCCTCACATCCCTTTTGCTCTCATTCTCCATTTTACAATACAGCATAGTTCTTACAATAATGAAAGCCTTTGTGAAGCTATTTTCTTAGCCTAGGAGACTTCAAATAAATGTGATTAAAAAAAAAAAGTGCAAACCCTTTCAGTTCAGTTCAGTCACTCAGTCGTGTCGGACTCTTTGCAACCCCATGAACTGCAGCACACCAGGGCTCCCTGTCCATCACCAACTCTCGGAGTTCACGCAGACTCACGCCCATCGAGTCAGTGATGCCATCCAACCATCTCATCCTCTGTCATCCCCTTCTCCTCCTGCCCCCAATCCCTCCCAGCATCAGAGTCTTTTCCAATGAGTCAACTCTTTGCATGAGGTAGCCAAAGTACTGGAGTTTCAGCTTTAGCATCATTCCTTCCAAAGAAACCCCAGGGCTGATCTCCTTCAGAATGGACTGGTTGGATCTCCTTGCAGTCCAAGGGACTCTCAAGAGTCTTCTCCAACTCCACAGTTCAAAAGCATCAATTCTTTGGCGCTCAGAGTCCAACTCTCACATCCATACATGACCACAGGAAAAACCATAGCCTTGACTAGACAAACCTTTGTTGGCAAAGTAGTGTCTCTGCTTTTGAATATTCTGTCTAGGTTGGTCATAACTTTCCTTCCAAGGAGTAAGTGTCTTTTAATTTCATGGCTGCAGTCACCATCTGCAGTGATTTTGGAGCCCCCCAAAATAAAGTCTGACACTATTTCTACTGTTTCCCCATCTTTTTCCCATGAAGTGATGGGACCAGATGCCATGATCTTCGTTTTCTGAATGTTGAGCTTTAAGCCAACTTTTTCACTCTCCACTTTCACTTTCATCAAGAGGCTTTTGAGTTCCTCTTCACTTTCTGCCATAAGGGTGGTGTCATCTGCTTATCTGAGGTTATTGATATTTCTCCCAGCAATCTTGATTCCAGCTTATGCTTCTTCCAGCCCAGCGTTTCTCATGATGTACTCTGCATATAAGTTAAATAAGCAGGGTGACAATATACAGCCTTGACGTACTCCTTTTCCTCTTTGGAACCCATCTGTTGTTCCATGTCCAGTCCTAACTGTTGCTTCCTGATCTGCATACAGGTTTCTCAAGAGGCAGGTGAGGTGGTCTGGTATTAACCCTTTCATTCACCCTGGGTTAAAGTCTCCGAAATAAAGCCTCCATTGAAAGTGGGTCTTGAAGGATGAGTAGGAGTTTGTGAAGCACAGAAGTGATAGAAGGGAATCCCGAGAAGAAAGCGCCTGCAGAAAAGCATGGAAAATTCAAGAAATTTCTGGTTGTGTTATGATGCTTAAAGGTAGAGTGTTTATGGGTTGAGAAGGTGTGTTTCAAGATGATTCTTGAGCTTTTTTTTTGGTGGGGGTGGGGTGGGGTATGGTGGTCTCTAGTGGCACCATTAACCAAGATAGGAAATAGAAGAAGCAGAGAAAGTTTCAAGGGGTAGTGGACGCATCTCCCTTCTGATGTGTTGATCTTGAGATGTCCACGGGTGGGTGGTTTAGTTGCTCAGTCATGTCCTACTCTTTGCAGCCCCACAGAATGTAGCCCACCAGGCTCCATGGGATTTCCCAGGCAAGAATACTGGAGTAGGTTGCTATTTCCTTCTCCAGGGGAATCTTCCCAATCCAGGGATTGAACCTGGGTCTCCTGCATTGTAGGCATATTCTTTATCACTATAGCCTAAATGTTTGCTAGAAATTTCTCAACTAAAAACTAGGATCACATGAGGGTCTGGGACTGACACATGGCGTGATGGTCACGGTCAGCTCAGTGGCTCCGTTGTGTCCGACTCTTTGTGACCCCACAGAGTGCAGCACGCCAGGCCTCCCTGTCCATCACCAACTCCTGGAGCTTGCTTAAACTCATGTCCATCGAGTCGGTGATGCCCTCCAACCATCTCATCCTGGGATAGTCATGGTACATGAGACCAAATGAAAGATGAAGTCACAGCAACCATATGACATTAGATAATTAACAAGACTGAGGACAGGATGACAGGGATGCCAGTGTTTAAAGTCCAGGAACACACAGAAGCCCAGAAGAAGAGAACTGAAAGAGTTTGCAGAAAAGGTGAGAGCGTATTATCACAGGAACAAAGAGAAAACCAGACCTCAAAGAAGAAGAAAGTCACTGTATCAAAATCCATAGAAACAGATCACATCGGGCAAGGATTTAAAGTAGACCTCTGTATTAAAAAAAAAAAAAAAAAAGCCTATTGCACAGAATTCCCCTTCAAAACTAACATCCTGGGGAAGCTGTTTATCCTCAGGGCACCCTCCACCCCTTCCAGATTTCTCCTTTCAGAAATAGTCATCCACTGGGGATCTATTTGTATAGTTTAGTTTTTTGTTTCTTGGCTGTGCTGGTCCTCATCGCTTTCTGAGGGCTTTCTCCAGTTGCGGAGAGCAGAGGCTCACTCCGTCGGGGTGTGCGGGCTTCTCACTGTGGTGTTGTCTGCTATTGTGGACGCCAATATTATTCGGGCTCTAGGATGCATGGGCTTCAGTAGGTTGGGCTCTGCAGTTGTGGCTTCCGGGCTTCAGAGCGCAGGCTCAGCAGTAGCGGCACAAGGGCTTGGTCGCCCTGCAGCATGTGGGATCTTCCCAGACTAGGGATTGAACCCGTCTCTCTTGCACAGGCAGGCGGATTTTCTACCACCAAGCCACCAGGGAAGCCCCACTGGTTTGTGAAGACCATTCTAAGCTGCCTTTAAACTGCCCCCCGAATGCCAGGATGTCAGCTTTCCCGGAGACAGAGCACTGCACAGATCTTTTTCCCTCCCCGGCTATGCCCACTTCTTCTCTGTAACTGGCACTTCTACGGGAAACTATTCAGCCATGAGGTCTGACACGGCATGGCTGCTCTGTGCTCTGGGCCGTTAGTGGTCAGATTCCAGCAACAGGGAGCATCATCATCTTTGGGAAAGGAACACTCCTTAATCCTTAAGCCACGATGGGAGTGACACAGCCTCGCAGAACTACAGGTAAAAGCAGCCCTCGTAACTATTAGAAAAAGGGCAAATCTGCAATTTCTGACTCCTCCCGAGGCAAAGCGGAGAGGAGATGAGGTTTTAAACACAGCTTTCGGGCCCCTAATGCAGATTTAGCCGGCTGAGTTGAGCTGGTACCTGAGGACAAGGGGCCTGGCAAGATGCCAGGAATCCTTGCTCTCAGATGCCATAAGGCATCTGCTTCTTTCCCCTTCCTGGAGAACCTTTTTATTCTGAGACTCCTTAAAAATAGCTCTGGGCAATTTTCAAAGACTCATCATCATTAAAAGGGTGTTAGAGATCACACAATCTATGCAAACTCAAAGCACAGCGGGGATTTTCCAGCCACCTGCCCACAGGAAGTGGGGAGAACAAGAGGGTTCCCAGCAAAGGAGCTCCCAGGATGGTATGGAACTCTCCAGAAAGCAGCCTCGGAAGGCTGGACTTTCCTGCAAAGGGACACCGATGGGAAACGTACACACATCCTCAGGCAGCAACACTCGCTCGGTTCCCTGGCAACACACTGAGGTGGGTACTCCACTTGGGACCTCCCCACACCTGGCAGAGAGACCTGGAGTCAGGATGCCTTCCTTCCTGGAGACGGAAACTCAAGCTGCTCCAAGTGAGCTGGGCTGCAGTACTTTTGCTTCAAGTCCCAACAAACGATTCATGAGCTCAGTGAAGAAAATATTGCCTTTTTATCCTTGTGACAAAATCATATCTTACCCTCTTCAGGTCCACTCTCCCTTCTATCAACCACCCCCAAGCTTTTGCAAGAATTTAAAGAGCATATGCCCACCACATTTGCCCGCAAGCATCTCTCCTGACCCAGATGGCAAGTGACTAAAAGAAAGTGGCAATTGGTTTTGACAAACCAAAGTGATTTCAATGATGAGATTATGTCTACACCAGAAGCCACCCCAGCTGCTTGAGCTGCGTCACAAACTCCATCGGCCACACGCATCTTCAAATGGCTTTTGAGTGTTGCCAAAAACTCCAGGGAGCAAGTAGTGCCCCCAGTTTCTGCAGAGATTCACAACAATGTGTCATAGACTCCCAAGAATAGTCAAATTCCTTCACACGTTGACCGAATTATGCCACATGCCAAGGCAACAGCATCCATGCGTGTCACCATGTATATCGAATTTGACAGAAAACGGTCATTTTCATTACTAGGTCTCTTGTGGACTTTATAAAGAGTCTGCAGACTCAAAAAAGAAAAACAGTACTGGAGGGCTTTCCAGTGGCCCTAGTGGCAAAGATCCTGCCTGCCAATGCAGGAGACGTGGGTTCCACCCCTGGGTCGGCAAGATCTCCTGGAAAAGGAGATAGCAACCCACTCCAGTATTCTTACCTGGACAATCCCATGGACAGAGGAGCCTGGCGGGCTACAGTCCATTGGGTAGCAGAGAGCGGGATATGACTGAAGCAACTCAGCACACACCTCTATGTGAAACAGCCCACTGTTTGACATCTAAAAAAAAAATACTGGAAAAAAATCACAAATGCTGATGTGTCTTACCAGGTTCTACCATAACACACTAGGTGCTTTAAAATTTTATTCTATCAGAAAATGTGAGCTATATTATTACTCGGCTGTAAGGAATGAAATAGCACCCATCAGCAGCAGCGTGATTTACCTAGAGATTAGCAAACTATGAGAGGAAGGCAGAGAAAGATAAACACCAGACAACGTCACTTAGGTGTGGAATCGAACATGAGATGCAAATGAACTTATTTACAAAACAGAAACGGACTCACAGACACAAAAAACAAACTTACAGTTACCAGTGAGGGAGGTGCGGGGCGGGGGGGGGGCGGGATACATTAGGAGGTGGGAACTAACACATACACAGTCCTATACACAAAATAGACAGCCAACAAGGACCTACTGTGCATCACAAGGAACTATGCTTGATACTTTGTACTGAGCTACAAAGTACCTGAAAAGAATATATATACATGTTATATATACATATATACACACACACATGTGTACATATAACTGGATCACTCTGCTGTATACCAGAAAGTAACACAATACTGGAAACCAAACATACTTCAATAAAAAAAAGAGAATATGAGGGAAGATAAGCATTTTCATACACTATTGGGGGGACAGTAACTTGTGCTGCCACTTGGGAATACGATGGTCATTTTCAATTTCACATATATGTCACTTTTATCCCAGTTGTTGCATTTCTCAGTATCTCTACAGGAGTAACAGCAACATGTGGGGATGAGAGGAATCCGGCAAGCTGGTCACTACAGCCTCAGTGTTCAGTATTTATGTGTATTTGTGTGTTAAACGTTCAGTCGTGTCCAACTCTCTGGGACCTCATGGACTGTCGCCCACAAGGCTCCTCTGTCCATGGAATTCTCCAGGCCAGAATACTGGAGTGGGTTCCCATTCCCCTCTCCAGAGGATCTTCCCGACCCCGGGATAGAACCCGGGTCTCCTGTACTGCAGGCAGATTCTTTACCATCTGAGGCACTAGGGAAGCCTGTGTATATCAGATCAGATCAGTCGCTCAGTCGTGTCCGACTCTTTGCGACCCCGTGAATCGCAGCACGCCAGGCCTCCCTGTCCATCACCAACTCCCGGAGTTCACTGAGACTCACATCCATCGAGTCAGTGATGCTATCCAACCATCTCATCCTCTGTCGTCCCCTTCTCCTCCTGCCCCCAATCCCTCCCAGCATCAGGGTCTTTTCCAATGAATCAACTCTTCGCATGAGGTGGCCAAAGTACTGGAGTTTCAGCTTTAACATCATTCCTTCCAAAGTAATCCCAGGGTTGATCTCCTTCAGAATGGACTGGGTGGATCTCCTTGCAGTCCAAGGGACTCTCAAGAGTCTTCTCCAACACCACAGTTCAAAAGCATCAATTCTTCGGTGCTCAGCCTTCTTCACAGTCCAACTCTCACATCCATACATGACCACTGGAAAAACCATAGCCTTGACTAGACGAACCTTTGCTGGCAAAGTAGTGTCTCTGCTTTTGAATATGCTATCTAGGTTGGTCATAACTTTCCTTCCAAGGAGTAAGTGTCTTTTAATTTCATGGCTGTAGTCACCATCTATAGTGATTTTGGAGCCCCAAAAAACAAAGTCTGACACTGTCTCCACTGTTTCCCCATCTATTTCCCATGAAGTGGTGGGACCGGATGCCATGATCTTCGTTTTCTGAATGTTGAGCTTTAAGCCAACTTTTTCACTCTCCACTTTCACTTTCATCAAGAGGCTTTTGCGTTCCTCTTCACTTTCTGCCATAAGGGTGGTGTCATCTGCATATCTGAGGTTATTGATATTTCTCCTGGCAATCTTGATTCCAGCTTGTGTTTCTTCCAGTCCAGCGTTTCTCATGATGTACTCTGCATTGAAGTTAAATAAACAGGGTGACAATATACAGCCTTGACGAACTCTTTTTCCTATTTGGAACCAGTCTGTTGTTCCATGTCCAGTTCTAACTGTTGCTTCTTGACCTGCATACAAATTTCTCAAGAGGTTAAACATACTGATATCATATAGTATTAATATGTATTTTAACATTCTATTAATATTATATATTGCACGTAAAGATTTCTGTGTGCTGTGCTTATGCTCAGTCATTAAATTGTGTCTGGCTCTTTTCCACCGCGTGGACTGTAGCCCGCCAGGCTCCTCTGTGCAGGGGATTCTCCAGGCAAGAATACTGGAGTGGGTTGCCATTTCCTCCTCCAGGGGATCTTCTTAACCCAGGAATCAAACCCATGTCTCCTGCTTGGCAGATCAATTTTTCACTACTGTGCCACTTAGGAAGCCCATATAAAGATTGGACACTTATATATCCAAGTAATGACAGCAATTCCTTCTAGGAATTCCTAGGATAAAGGCTGTGGGGATGTTGAAAGGGGATGTGAGCCTTACATCTGATTTGTTAATATATTATCTGGATAATGCACCAATATAGTTCTTGCCTACTTTAAAATTACAGCACCTATGAGGACCTCGCAATAAGATTCTACAAATAATTGATTTTGCTTCACACCCCCCGGGGGTTCCCAGGTGCTACAGTGGTAAAAGAATTTGCCTGCCAATGCAGGAGACGCAAGAGGCATGGGCTCAGCCCTGGGTTGGGAAGATCTCCTGGAGAAGGAAATAGCTTCCCCAGCGGTGCTAGTGGTAAAGATCCTGCCTGCCAACGCAGGAGACGTGGGTTCCACCCCTGCGTGAGCAAGATCTCCTGGACAAGGAAATAGCAACCCACTCCAGTATTTTTGCCTGGAGAATCCCATGGACAGAGGAACCTGGCAGGCTACAGTCCATGGGGTCGCAAGGAGTCAGACATGACTGAGCGACTGAGCACAGCAACAGGATACACACTTGATGCCCACTCCCAGAGAAAGGTATTGAGAGAAGCCAAAGCGGAATGAATGGAGTCCAAAGATAAAGAAGTCATTATATTTTAAAATACGATTTGTCATTTTCAGTTTAAAATATATGTAACTTACATCTGTCCGTTATCACGTATCTACCCCTACACACACACACACACACACACACGAGTCCAGCAAGCGGTCTTAGGGACGAAAGCCACCCCGTAGGCAGTCCAGTCTACTCCCATGCGATCTGGGTCCCTCTGCAAGGAGGGACCCTCTGGCCAAGCACTCCTGTAAGCCATCCATCACCAAGGACTCCAGGGAGCAGACTGAGCGCACACACAGCGCTGCAAGGCCACAAACACATCCTAACAAGAGAGGAAGACCGAGAACAGCGGACGGTGAGGGGGAAAAAGGAAAGGAAAGGAGTAAACATCCCTCTGTACAGTAATTATACCCAGAAGTATGATTTGTACTGGGAGCTGGCATAAATCTCATCGCAATCAGCTCTCCTGATACCAAAACAGAGTTGAAAATGAACTCCATTTAATTCTTTTAGAGTGGGGATTAATTAGGAGAAAAAGTGAACAATTTGGCTTTCCACGTGAAGTGTCTGTAGGCAATGTGTGGTTTTTTTTTAAAAGCTGTCTCAACAAATTGTATCCTTTTCCTAAGGAGGCTGCAATACAAAAAATGCAACAAAGTGAATGCCCCCAGAATATGACAGTGGAGGGGGCCCTGCACCCAAAGCCAGCTGAGCCTGCATAGTCACTCATGGGGCCCAGGATGCCCGGGTGGACAGAGGCCCGTTAACAGCACGCATGCTCAGTGCCAGGAACAAAGGGCTGCAGCCCTGAGGTCAGGAGCCTGCTATTTATACCACAGAAGAAAAAAAGAGTCATTGTCATTCTCTTACCTTAGTGACCAGCAGCATCAAAAGAGCCCCCAGCAGAGTGAAGCAGAGACCAAGTTCTTGGCCTGCCTCTGAAACACGCCATCGTTAATTTTCTGCCACCAAATGCCTTTCTTTAGAGGATCTCTGAACGCATCGGCAGGTGAGCACGTGTGCTCCCTGGACGGCTGTCTCTGCCAGGCAGGTGAATATTATCACAAGAACGGGGAGTGGGCATGTGCGGACAGAGCAGGTTGCTTCCAAGTGCCTGTGAAGCAGTTTTTGTTGTGTTTTAATCTGCCCATGTTCACAGGGGCTAGAGCAGAGGCATAGGGCGAACAGGGCCTTCCCCCACACAGCCCAGGAAGCCAGCCAGATGTGCAGGCAGAGATGCCCACGGGCTTTCAGGGGGCAGCGCCCAGAGCACTGAGTCTAGTCGTGGCACCCGCCCCTGCTGTCCTGCACCCCCAGGGCTGGGGCTGCTATGAGGGGATGGGGGCAGTTCCGTGTCTGGGTACCTGGGAGGGAGAAGGGGGATATGCCGAGGGTAAGAGCCTCCGTCAACCATCTTGTGGTTTAAAAAGGAGTCGGGGGCTTCCCTGATGGCTCAGTGGCAAAGAATCTGCCTGCTAACACAGGAGACACGGGTTCAATTCCTGGTCCGGGAAGACCCCACCCGTTGCAGAGCAACTACGCCCACGAGCCACAGCTACTGAAGCCCGAGCACCTGGAGCCTGTGCTCTGCAACAGGAGAAGCCACTACAGGGGGAGCTCATGTGCCGCAGCTAGAGAGCAGCCCCCGCTCCCTGCAACTAGAGAAAGCCTGTGCAGCAACAAGGCCCAGCACAGCCAAAAGCAAATAAATAAACAACTTAACTAATTAATTAAAAACAGAAGTTAGACTCACCCAGCCAGGAATCACTGGGACTGAAGGACCCCTACAGAGGAGAGCCTGGTCCTACAGGAATGAACGGATGGATGAGGAAGCAAAGGAAAATATATCAAATGCAGACTGGCGGCTGCCTCCCCAGGTCCGTCCGGCAGAAGAGCTGTAGCGGGACACACTCCCGGCCTCCCTTGCGGCTGGGTACAGCCATGGACTGAGCTCTCACGTGTGGAATGTGGACAGAGGGGATGCGTGCGGATGCTGGTCCAGGCGCGAGCTCCTTCATGTTCCCTTCTCCTCCCCGTGACCTAGGGCACCAATGTGCTGTGTGATCTAGCTTTGGCCACACCCAAGGTGAAGGCGGAACAAGAAACGGAAAGGAACCAGGGTTCCCGAGTGACTGCATGCGTCAGAAGGGCCCAGAGAAATAAAATTTTATGTCTGATTTGAAAAAACGAAAACGCAGTCAGATACAAAAAGAACGTACCCAATGATATGTCAAACCTGGGGCTCCTGGCCAAACCTGCAGGTGTGTCTGGGACAAGCGAAGTTTCTCTTCTTTCTCTGCCCACCCACCTTGCCTGCCTTTCCCAGCCTGCCTTGCAGCTGGGTGTGGTCACTTGACTGAGTCCTGCCCTGCAGAAAGGGGTGTATGTGGGGACTCCAGGGAGTCCTCCTTGCTCTTCACCTGGCAAGGAGGTAGAATAAAACATGGGAAGAAGCGCAGTGGAGACAGCAGAACTCACTTTGATGCACCTGCTCCCAGCCTACTAGCTTATTACACTGGCATGAGGCAGACGTTTATTATAGATGAGCCTTTATCTATTAAGGCTCTGCTTGCCTGGGGCTTCCCCAGTGACTCTGGTGTTAAAGAATCCATCTGCAATGCAGGAGACCTGGGTTCCATCCCTGGGTCAGGAAGATGCCCTGGAGAAGGGAACAGCGATCTGCTCCAGTATTCCTGCCTGGAGAATCTCATGGACAGAGGAGCCTGGCGGGCTACAGTCCAGAGGGCTGCAAACAGTCGGACACGACTGAGCGACTAACACATAACACTTCTCCTACTGCAGAGTCTATTTGCTACAGCAGTTTTCCTGCCCTAACCTCACGAGTCTGGAGAAGGTGATGGCACCCCACTCCAGTCCTCTTGCCCGGAAAATCCCATGGACGGAGGAGCCTGGTGGGCTGCCGTCCATGGGGTCGCACAGAGTCGGACACGACTGAGCGACTTCACTTTCACTTCTCACTTTCATGCATTGGAGAAGGAAATGGCAACCCACTCCAGTGTTCTTGCCTGGAGAATCCCAGGGACGGGGGAGCCTGTTGGGCTGCCGTCTATGGGGTCGCACAGAGTCAGAGACGGAAGTGACCTAGCAGCAGCAGCAGCAACCTCAAGAGCCATCCAGCCTGTTCACAATTACTCACTAAAGAGCATGTGAACTTGTTGGGGACGTGCATGAACGTGCTTCTCCGCGTGAAAGCGGAATGAGAAACAGAAAGAAGTAGCTCTGAATCTGTGTCCAAACACCAGGAAACACAGAGAGTGGAGAGCAGGAGGCATGAGCTAAAGCTGAGTGGGGGGCTTTGACAACATGGGATAAAGAACAGCGCCACCCCCACTCAGACTTCACTCTCCTCCCCTCTAAACAGGGGGCTGCGCCCTGTGAACGAGCAAGACCGCCCAGCTCTTGTCTCCCAGATCTGTGTCAGGTTGCAAAGTGTCACGTGGACGAGGCAGCATCTCCCATCCATTGTTTCTGAAGCTCTGAGCAGCAGGGCAGGGCTCCGGGGGTCATCAGGATGGCTGACGGTGCTTCCCCTTCCCCACCACAGGCCTTGCCTGTGAACCCATGCAGGGGACAGCCTGCCACTCTCATAATGACCCAGGAGGACTCGGGAGTGCGACAAGCATGGTAAGTCCTTCACATCCTCACCCGCATTCTCTCTCAGATTCTGCCCTTATTGCCCGATACCTCAGAACCCCAAAGACTATGCCACCGGCTGGATTATTTAGCCAGGCCTTCACCTGTTGCTTGAACAAACTGCCTTTCCAGCTGAACCTCATGGGCGATGTTACTGAACTCAGGTCCGGCCGCTCATCCCTCGACAGCCTATACTCGAGAGGCAAGCGTTGGTAGAAAAGAAAGGTAGCTTTATTTCACAGGCTGGCAACCAGGGGAGAAGACAGACTCATGTCCAAAGGCCAGCTCCCCACTAATTATCAGGGGGCAAGAGCTTTTAAAGGGGGGTTTCAGAGGTGCGCAGGTAGACGGAGCGGGAGATGCACACGCAGACCAGCACAGTCCTCTCTCATCTTGCAGTTGGCCATCGGTGGTCTGGCCAGCATCATCTTGATTATTTTAAATACAGCCAGCCTTCAGTTCCGGGGCTGGTTTGTTGGCATTTCTTTGAGGCCAGTTCTCAGAACTGTGGCAGCCTTTGTCACGGCTACCATCTGGTCATCATGTCATTAACTTCTCCCACCTGGGGGAGGTTTCAGCATCTAGAAAACAGCTCACAGGACATGGCCCAGAACATTATGCGCAGCCCTTGGGGAGGATCTAAAGGGCCTTGACTTTGCTTACTGACTCAACTATTATTATTTGGTCTTGTTTGACTCATTCCTTTGCTTCTGCGTTTTCTCAGTTCTCTGATTAAATTTACACTCTGGCTAAAGGTTTTCTACAGACAAGAGGCAGGGGCAGGACACTATGGCGGGGGGCAGGGTGGGTGTGGTCTGTCCCAGGAAAGTGCACAGGGTCCTGCTCTGTTTTAGTGACGGGAAGTCATTTCCTCTGCAGGCCATCTGTGAATTTAGAAGCAATGTACGGAAAAACTTAACAAAAAGACTTATCAGAGTCGGCCTTCTTATAACTTCTTTATTATCCAAAATTTAGAACGAAGATCATATCTGAGTTCTGTTTGCTTTATTTTTTAATGCTGGGAAAATCCTCAAGGCTCTCGCACTGAGGGTGGTTTGCAAGGTGCTGCTTAGATGCACAGCGGGTGGCCACGGGGCCACAGAGCAGACGGGGAGCAGACACGGATGAACACAAGGGCAAGGTCCCTAAGGAGGGCTGCAGTGGCAGGCCCCCCCCGCCCCCACGGGCCGAGGCTGCACTTGGCTAAGCAGTGGAAGAAAGCTTGCAGCCGCGTTTGACTTGCCTTTCAGAAATCTGCCCAAGGAAAGGCTGACATTCTTGAAAAAGACAGAGGGCCACGGTCCTCCCGAGAGCAGCTTAAATCAGCCCGTCCTTTGGGAACTGCTGAAGAAGACGCCCAGCCAAGCAGACTGGGCTCCTGAGTCAGGCAGGCTGGGCCGGCTGGTGCCCATGGGGAAGCCAGGGAGACTGGGGACGCCTCTCCCTGCCCCGGCCCTGCCCGGTGCGTCTGTGGGCTTCACAGGTCACACCGTCCTAGGCTTGCAGTCCAAGGAGTCCCAGCAGGAGGGAAAGAAGGGTGCAATCTGTCATCAACAACCATGACTTCCTCCTCTTCATGTTATCCTCAGGTTTCATAACTGAGACAGCATACTGGTCAAATACGTGGGCTCTGAGATCATCCCTGTCCTCATCCATTCACTACGTGTGTGACCTTTTACTTAATATCACCTGTGCCGCATGGGCTCAGCTCTAAAATAATAACTGCAACAACACAGTAACAGGACCTACGCAACGATTACTATGAGATTATATAACCCAGGGGCTTCCCTGGCAGCGCAGTTGGTAAAGAATCCGCCTGCAATGCAGGAGGCCCTGGTTCAATTCCTGAGTCAGGAAGATCTGCTGCAGAAGGGATAGGCTACCCTCTCCAGTATTCCTGGGCTTCTTTTGTGGCTCAGCTGGTAAAGAATCCACCTGCAATGTGGGAGACCTGGGTTCGATCCCTGGGTTGTGAAGACCCCCAGGAGAAAGGAAAGCCTACCCACTCCAGTATTCTGGCCTGGAGAAATCCATGGGGTGGTAAAGAGTTGGACATGACTGAATGACTTTGACTTTTTCACTATATAACCCAGTGCATGTAAGTACTAAATAGACCACAGTAAGCACTTCTATGTATCCATGGTGATGATGATGACTTTTTCCTCCAGGAAGGTTTGATTTCTCCATCAAAGCTGTTTATATGATCCTTCACTAAGACAGGATGAAGAATACAGTCTGTAGAAACCCATCAGGGCTTTCTGTTCAGGCTGCTGTGAAACCACACCCCGCTGTCTTATTTCCCAGCACATTTTTCTCCTTCTTATTCATAACCACACCATGGAGCAAAGAGGCTTGGCTGAATGCCATAGATGCCACTGGGGTAGCCTGCAGGCTAAAGAAGGCTTCTGGGCCAAATAAAGTTTAATTTTTAAACATTAATTGCCACTGCTGTACAAATTTTAAATTTTATATAATAATCCATATTTACAGTTTATCTCAAAATACTAGGCGCTCTGGGCACTGGGGGTCCCCACTCCCACACTGTGACAACTGGTTAGATCATCCTAGGAAAGGCTGGTGGTCTCCAGGTCACCTGGGCCCCTGCTGCCCACCTACCACTCATCATTTCTGCCTCCTTGGGCTCATTTTTCTTACCTGCTCAACCATGGTGTGCATTGAGCTTTCATTTCAGCCTCTGTTTTAAATCATTTCCACGATGCATGGACCAGATCAACCTTCTTGAACAATTATGACTATTTGCGCAATGAGGAGAAGCATAGAGTCTTCAAATTTGAAATATGAAAATTAGCAGATGGGCAAGGAGATACACACGCTCGATTATTTGAAATTTTCTTATTTTTGCAATTTAGTCTTTAAGGAAATTCTTTCCGATTGAATAGACTTGGTTGTAGTTTGCTGTGCATTTAGGCGTATCTTGACCAAAGACACACAGCATTGTAGCAGTGATGGATGTATTTTACAGACACGTATCACAGTCCAAAGAGACTTTACGTACAGTTGTGCTGGCTAATATCACACGTCCATCTGGCTAGGCTACGGTGCCATTGGTCCAATGCTAGTCCTGGTATTTCTGTGAAGGGATTTTGTAGACATGATTAACATCTATGCTCAGCTGACTTTAAGTAGATTACCCTCCATAATGTGGATGGGCCTCGTCCAATCAGTTGAAGGTCTTAAGAGTAAAAACTTTCGCTTCTAGGGAAAGAAGAAATTCTGCCTCAAGATGGTAACATAGAAACCATTTCTGAGTTTTCAATCTGCTGATCTGACCTGCAGATTTCATACCTGCCAGTACCACAACTGTGTGAGCCAATGCCCTAAAATCTCTTTTTAAGAAAGAATTTCCTTTCTTGAAGATAGAACTGCAAGACTAACAAAAGTTAGATTCCTAATCTCTTTATGTGCTTTATTGACTATGCAAAAGCCTTTGATTGTGTGGAACACAATAAACTGTGGAAAATTCTGAGATGGGAATACCAAATCACCTGACCTGCCTCTTGAGAAATCTGTATGTAGGTCAAGAAGCAACAGCTAGAACTGGACATGGAACAACAGACTGGTTCCAAATAGGGAAAGAAGTACGTCAAGGCTGTATATTGTCACCCTACTTATTTAACTTATATGCAGAGTACATCATGAGAAACGCTGGGCTGGAAGAAGCATAAGTTGGAGTCAAGATTGCCGGGAGAAATATCAATAACCTCAGATATGCAGATGACATCACCCTTATGGCAGAAAGTGAAGAAGACCTAAAGAACCTCTTGATGAAAGTGAAAGTGGAGAGTGAAAAAGTTGGCTTAAAGCTCAACATTCAGAAAACTAAGATCACAGCATCCGGTCCCATTACTTCATGGCAAATAGATAGGGAAACAGTGGAAATAGCGGCTGACTTTATTTTTGGGGGCTCCAAAATCACTGCAGATGGTGATTGCAGCCATGAAATTAAAAGACGGTTACTCCTTGGAAGGAAAGTTATGACCAACCTAGACAGCATATTCAAAAGCAGAGACATTACTTTGCCAACAAAGGTCCGTCTAGTCAAGGCTATGGTTTTTCCAGTGGTCATGTATGGATGTGAGAGTTGGACTGTGTTGGCCACCTGATGCAAAGAGCTGACTCATTGGAAAAGACCCTGATGCTGGGAAAGACTGAAGCGGGGAGGAGAAGGGGATGACAGAGGATGAGATGGTTGGATGGCATCACCTACTCGATGGACAGGAGTCTGAGTAAACTCTGGGAGTCAGTGATGGACAGGGAGGCCTGGTGTGCTGCAGTCCATGGGGTCGCAAAGAGTCGGACACGACTGAGCGACTGAACTGAACTGATGTGTACACACACGCGTACACAAACATAACCTTTCACTGGAATTTCTCTGGAAAACCCTGACTGATACAAGGACATAACAGAACAACAGCAAAGTCTCAAATCCCTGAGTTTAGTCCAGGTGACCAGCAGCCACTCCTCTTCCAGCTCCATCATTTCAGAGGAGGAAACTGGGACGCTGAAAAGCCACATGGTTGCCCCAAAGATGCAGTGACATCAGCAGAGGTGGTGGTGAGATCTCTCACAGCTCACACTGTAGCCATCAGGCATCTCCTGAACAACAAGAAGCCCTGACTCATGAGCTTCAGCAAAAACACACAGCATTTTGAGAGTAAATATATCTAGAAGAGATTAGACACTTTTTGCTTAGGAAAAAAAAACAAAAAAACAAAAAAACGCCAGGAGATCCACATCTCTGCTCTGGTTCTATCTCTAACCGGCTGTGTGACCTTAGGAAATTATCCCAAACTCCTGTCTCCAGTCTCCTTATCCGTAAAGTCACAGTGATAACACAAACCCTCATTTAATTCTTGTGGTTTTGAGGATAAAATGAAATATAGATTTGAGGGCAGGCTGGACATTTAAAGGGAGATAAAGAATGTTTTGAGAAGTGGGTGAGAGTATCAAATAAAAAAGATAATGACAGTATTTATATTTATTTTCAGTGCTCCTTCAAGAATACCTTCAGAACTAGCTCACTTCACTGCTGCAGGCTAGAGATAAATACGGCCTTTGTCTCTCTCCAACCTTGCCCGCTACGTTGTAAGATTATGGAAGAGAGCGTGAAAATTCTTCCAGGGAAAGGTTCACGAAAATAATTTTCTCCTGTATTGAGACATACTTAACTATGCAAAGATTTACAGCTTCCTATGGTAAGTCTTTCTAAACCGTATCTGACTGACTTCTGTACTTGACTAGACCTTGAAAGACTGCGGGGTCTGCTAATTTTAAGCATTCGCCATAAATTGTTATAACTGAGTTCTTGTTTTCCTCTCAAGTTCTCCTGATGAAGGCCGTGATTTATCTTGCCCTAGAGATTTAGCCAAGACTTATAAACTATTAATACAATAAATCTGGAGTATAGTAAGGAATAAATATGGCTTTCAAGATGTTCCTCTCCTCACCCGACAGAATCGAGATGCCCACCGTAAGATGTACACAAAAGCCTGGTCCCCACATTTCAGTCCTTCTGAGCCTGGGCACTTCTGGAATGAAGTCAGAGGATAGCACAGTGTGTACCTGGGAAAACCAAACTGCCCTCTAGATGGGATCCTCTCAAGGAAACACATTCATTAAGCACTTTATTTGATTTCCGTATACTTGAGAGGATTAAAATATGGATTAGAATCTCAACAAGATTCACCCAGTGATACATCAACCACCCATATTACGCGGAAACAGTTGCCCTAATTTAATGATCTATAAATGATCATATCTGTTTCACAATACAGTTGCCAGTTACTCAGGAATAGTAGCTACAAAGAAATAACACCCATGGTAGAAAATTTAGTGTCATGTTAACCGAGCATTTAATATGTTAAGCATTATGTTATTTTCAACACAAAGAACAACAGGCAGTAGGTTTTGCAATTAAGACGTCTAGAGTCCACTGCGATCCACAAAAACAAATGCCCTGAAAGTACAAAACTGTTGGACTGGCGGTGAAATAAATCTAGTAAAGGTTTTTCTGGATTACGTTGTTTCCTAGAGGAAAACAGACAAGTGAGCGTTCCTTATGTTTGGTGCTAGAATGGGTACGAGGTTGTCATGCCTAAACAAACAAGACCCAGCCCAAATGTAAAATGCCTTGTGGTCAGGCTGGTCAATTACTTGTGAGTTCTCTAACTACAGTACAAGCTGAGTGATGATTACCAAGCATGGGATTTGGGCTGCTGCTGCTGCTGCTAAGTCGCTTCGGTCATGTCCGACTCTGTGCGACCCCATAGACGGCAGCCCACCAGGCTCCCCAGTCCCTGGGATTCTCCAGGCAAGAACACTGGAGTAGGTTGTCATTTCCTTCTCCAATGCATGAAAGTGAAAAGTGAAAGTGAAGTCGCTCAGTCGTGTCTGACTCTTTGTGACCCCAGGGACTGCAGCCTACCAGGCTCCTCCGTCCATGGGATTTTCCAGGCAAGAGTAGGGATTTGGGCAGAGCAAGGCAATTTCCTGCAGCCTGGGTCCCTCAGCCTAAATACAGAGGGGCGGGTGATACATCGGGGAGCCTTAGGAGAGTAGCAACATTTAGACAAAACCGCGTGGTGAATAAAGCAGCGGCTCCCGTGGGGGTTCACGCTCTCCCTCCAGTGTTCTCAGTCTCCACCCCACCCGCCAGATTCCTCTCAACGCTCTTCAACCCAGGAGCATCTCATCTTCACAGAGGAATATTTTTAGATCCTACTTGATGAAAAAAAAGAAAAGAACTTCCTTTCCTCACCTGGTCTTATGACTAGTGTGCCGCAGCTGCAGTTAGTAGCTGGACTTACAGGTGGGGTTCTACACTCACGATCTCAGGTTTGTGTGTGTGTGTTTGTCTGTCTCCTAGTCACTCTGCAACCTAGGTCTTCGCAGGACAGCTCTGGAGATGCGCTGAGCCTCTTGCTTGGTCCTCTTAGACGTTTGGCAGTTTGGCTCTTTCCTTCCCACTTGAGTTCTCCTGTCTTCCCCTTCCTGCCGCTTCCGGCCTGTGCACCCGCTCACCCCACACACACTGGTTGTGTCCTGGGTGCACACACAGTCTGCCTTACTCTCCACCACCAGTCACACGTGTCCCTGTGGCCTCATCCCCACACACACAGCAGGCGTGAACTGGGAATCTTGGAAGGCAGCTCCCGCACACCAGTGCAACCGCTGTACTGAATCTCTGCTTCTGCATTTAACAGCTGCATTTCCCCAATCCATCCAGGAGCACAGGAGAGCACAGGGGGCCGAGCACCCCATCCCAGGGCACCCGTCCTGCAGACAAGCTCGGCTCAGACCTACCAGCGCCTGGGGAGGGACCATCGGAACAGCAGCTGTGTCCTCAACTACTAGAAGGGCATCAGGGCCTTCATGAGTCTCAGCTGAAGATTCTGGAACACACTCAATCATATACTATTCTGTTTGCAGCTTGAATGTCTCTAGAAACAAGACAGGATTAACTGTGAGCTTTTTAACAGTAGAGACCACACGTGCTTTCTCTTCATGCCCTAAAAGTGAATCCAAATTAACTTCTTCAGTCCCCTTTAACGGCACACCTATGTATGTATGTACACACACACCCTAGTTAATATATCCTGTTGGACAGGCTCGATTACTGCTGGAAAGAGAAGCCCCTACTCTTTCCAGGTGATAATTGTTACTGTTCTCGGGGCGGGGGGTGGGGGGGCTTGTGTGGGAGACGGAGACAGCTCTGCATTAAGAGGAAAGTCAATGAGAGCTTCCTTTAACTCACATTTCACGTTTACATTCTTTAATAAGTTTGCATATTCTAACCTTAAAAAAATCCAGTAAGGCAGAGTAGAAAATCTCTCGAGGCCACATGTATCCACCTCAATATTAATCTTCATGTTTCAAAGTTCCTCTTCAAAGCCATGAAGCAAGTTATTGATCAGGCCAAGCCCAGCCCTCCCCCCCCCCACCAAGTGATTCCTGACTTACACATAACGACCACTGTAGGTTTGCTGGGCTTCTTATCCTATGTCCAAAATTCATGGCAAAAATATTCATGCATCATTATGCCCAATCCACTCTCAATGCCAAACTGGAATCCACTTTATCCATCTCTCTGTCTCTCCCCTTCTCCCCCTCTCAAACATGCTCCCACAAAGTCATGCTTCAGTTTCCAAATAAGACAAGAGGAAAGCACATGGCTGCCCCCAGTCCTCTCCCGTGGTCGTCCCAGACCATAGAAGCGCTCCTGCTGGCGACAGAAAAGTGTAGAACCACGGCATTGGGACAGGTCTGTTCTTTTATTAAATAGCAACTTATCTGGAAAAAGTCATATGGAATCTTTGGTCCCCCTGATTCAGATGTCGCAGTCTTAACACTCAGTACCGCTAAATGTGCCCTTATGTGGACACAGGGTCTTCACAGAGGTGGTTAACACATGTGCATACACATGAACACGCATGCACAAGCACACACGTGCATGCACGGCACACGTGCGCATACATGCACACACACGAGTTCACAGGCAGGAGGCAGGAGCACGTGCTCACTGCCAGGTGAACTCCAGACAGATCAGAGCCTGGGCATTCCAGAACCACTGCCATAACCAGGGCTTCTCACACCATCTTATGTCAGGTGACAGTCGGGGGATTGTTCCACGTGCCAGGAACAGCATCCTCCCTGGACCACTTTCAGCGCACACAGCAGATGCTCATCTGCCTAAGTGGAAGCCGCTCTCTGGGGAGGGAGGGGGAGCAAGGAGGGAGTGGGAGGGGGAGTGGGGAGGGGGGTGGTGGGGGAGAAGGGAGGGAGGGGGAGGAGAGCGGGGTGGGGTGGGGAAGGGGAGAGGAGCGGGGGCAGGGGGAGAGTGAGGGGGGCGCCGGGAGGGGGCTCAGCCTGGGCTGCACACTTTCCCATTCTCTTTCCCCAAACCTGCAGCATCTCTGGGCCAACGAGGGTCCAGAGGTCCCCACTCTTCAACGTAAACGCTCTATTACACGTTTAATAAACATGGCTGGCTTCGGGGGAAGCAAAATTGCTTTTTATAAACCCAGAAGCTGGCAGACACATTTTTCTGGCGATAATCTATGAAAACTCCTCTGAGTTCCTTGTTCATTCACCACGCGGCGGGAGCTGAATGGAGCTGGTGTGCAGCTTCCTGGGGGTGTTCGCGAAGGAGGCTGACACTAGGAAGGGGCGAAGGAAAACAGAGCATCTGAGGGCACACGGAGCTCTGAGGGCGGAGCTATAGGGAGCCTGGGGGCGGGGCGGGGCTTGGGCCTGCCCGGCCCCACCCCACAGCCTTCTTCCCCCATCTTCTGGGGCTGGAAAGGAGGGGCTGGGCACAGTCCTTCAACCCCCCAGGACGAGGGTCTGGGGTCTGAAGTACTGACTCAATCTACTATCTGAAATTGTCTTGAACGGAGTGAATAGTGGATGTTGCTCAGTCCTGTCTGACTCTTTGCGACCCCATGGACTATACAGTCCATGGAATTCTCCAGGCAAGAATACTGGAGTGGGTAGCCTTTCCCTTCTTTAGGGGATCTTCCCAACCCAGGAATCGAACCCAGGTCTCCTGTATTGCAGGCGGATTCTTTACCAGCTGAGCCACAGGGGAAGCCCAAATGAAAATGAAAATTGCTCAATCCTGTCCGACTCTTTGCGACCCCATGGACTGTATAGTCCAGGAGTTCTCCAGGCCAGAATACTGGAGTGTGTAGCCGGTCCCTTCTCCAGGGGATCTTCCCAACCCAGGGATCGAACCGGGGTCTCCTGCATTGCAGATGGATTCTTTACCAACTGAGCTATCAGAGAAGCCCCCTCTTGCAGGCAGACATGTAGTTATAGAATCTCCCTGCCTGACAGGTGGAATGCCCCAGGTTGGCCGTGAGACATTCATGCGTTCAGATCTTTAGCTCTTTTGGTATTGGGGAGTTCCCTAATCAACAAAAGAACTTGCCTTGGGCCCTTTTTAGTAAAATTTATTAGGGATATTTCATGAGGAACAAGGTTCTTACAAAATCAGGATAGTCAGAAAGGGAACTGAGCGGCAAATAGAGAGGAGAAAGTCAGGGTGCAGGAAGCCCATAGCCCCGTGCAGGCTAGTTCACCGCTGGCATCGCCGGCCAGGCCTGCCTCCCAGCGGAGTCCCTGCCAGCAGTGTGGGAAGGTCGGCTCTGAGCGCAGTGGCCCTGCCAGCCAGCGCAGGGCTTGTCCATCCTGTTCTGTGCTGACTGGACACAGGGCCTAAAGGAGCAGGCGGAAGAAGATGCTTTGTGTGGGCGGGAATTGTTAGGAGAAGCGCACTGACTAAACTGCCCACCCTGGCCAGGCACCACCGTAACCATTTGCATGGGTTGTTTTACGACAGGTGGTCCTGGTAAGGAACACGGAACTCATAAACTTCCTAACTGGAAGAGTTCCGGAAATGTCAAAAGGAGATGCCCCATGTCCAACCACGTCCTAGAATCCCCCTCTCTGGCTTCCATCTTGGCAGGAAGGGCGTGCACAAGGCATGCACCACCAGGATAGCTAAAGACAACCCAGAAACTAATCCCATCACCATCAAACCCAAGACTGCAAGCGACATGGCAGAGCAGTCCTCCTGGGTTCCCCTACCCTCCTGCTCTCCGCCCCAGCACCTTTTCTTAATAAAATCTCCTGCTTTGTCAGCACACGTGTCTCCTTGGACAATTCATTTCTGAGTGTTAGACAAGAGCCCAGTTTCAGGCCCTAGAAAGAGTCCCCCTTCCTGCAACAGGAGGGAAAGGCAGAGTGGTACCTGGAGCTGGGTCCCCAAGATACAGGGATGTGTAAGGATCCCTTGTCGGGTGCCCTGTTGAGAGAGGCCCCCAAGACCAGTAGGTTGTGCATCTGAGGACATCAGACCAGGGCCACCTCCTGACCCTCAGGCTACCTCCTGACACTGATGCTGGAGGCCCAGCCTCCTCCGTGCACTCTGGACTCCCCCCATCACCGCTCCCACAGCTCTTAGTAAATGATCAATACCAGCAAGAGCCCCTGGGGGTCACGAGCCCACATCCATGGGCTCCCCAGGGAACAGGCGTCTTCTGAGTCATTGCCTGGTGTTGCAAAAAGGCTTATCACCTCTTAGGAGGGTTTCAGACATCCATCGACAGGTACAGTGCACAGGTGAAGAGAGAATTCCCCTAAGTCCCAGAGACAGAACATGCAGAACCCAGCCTGGGGGGGACTGAAGTTCAAAGAGGCCAGAGTGTGGGTCCAAGCCAGCTCCTGGAAGTCAGTGAATAAAGGGGTGTGCAGGGATGGACACGGGGCAGCCACCCAGCCCTCTTTTTGGTGGAAATGTGCACCTTGCCCGCGCCAGGCTGGATGGAGACTGGGGAAAGGCCAGCCCCTCAGGCACTGCTGGACCCTGAATTGCTAACACAGCGTCCCCTCTATCCAATGCCTTTCCATCGGGGCTTCAAGTTCCCACTGAGACATTCTTGAGAGGCTCCTGGTCTTCCACTCCACTCTTCTTTCCAAGCTAGACGTGAAATACTTGGCTTCAAGGCCTTGCAAGAATTGAACCTTCCTCAGTAAAGGTCAGGGCTGGGGGTTGATAGCGTAGAGAGAAAGAGAAAAAGAGATTCTTATTTAGCTCATTCTGATGTTTCATTCAGAATCTTCAGTGAAAAGCATTTATCTTTTTTGAATAGGGTTTATTTCTTAGCTGGCCCTGTTTATTTCTTAGAAGGCCCTGTGCCTTCTTTAGCTCTGTGGCCAATGACGCTTGCAGACCTTATCCTTTGAAACCATAGTTGGAGACATTTCCCGATGCCACCAGCACAGATGGCAGACACTTGGAGATGACTCAGGCGGTTGTCCATGAAGATGACACGCTAACTAGGTCCCCTTTCCTCCTCTGATGTGGAGTCCTGCCCCAAGGCCACAGATGCGAGCCCTTGTACCAAGGCCACAGGAGCAGAGCCCGGAGCCAAGGTCACCTCTGAAGTTGACCGAGCTCCTGGGTAATCACGGCCAAAAACCCTGCCCACCTGCATCACCAGCAGGCTTCCTGACCCCATGGTAGGCAAAGCCGCCCACCACGGTGCTCACCCTATAGCATCCAAACCAGTCACCTAACACCAGCCTTCCAGCAGGAATTTTCTTTGTCTCAAGGCTGTAAAAACTGGCTCCTAACCCATGAAAAGCATCAGCTGTCCCTGGTCTGCCAGGAGGTCGGCCGGCTGCGCTCACAGGGCCCACGTTATCTCTGCTCTTTGTTCTGAATATATTCACTCCTGTCTGAAATGCTCTGCATCTGGAAATGCTTTTCCAACTTGCATTCACATGGCCACGACATTTTATGCATGAAGTCACCCAGATGAAGGAGCTGCCGGCGGCTCTGACCTGCTCTGCCAGGGCCCATTCCACGGCTGTGACCTTGGCAATGGGGAGAGACACTCATCCACCGACCTCAGAGGGGCCTGGAATCTCGCTCCGTCACAGACGCCCCTCACTGTTCCCCGCGCCCCCCACCACCCCAAAGACACGAAGGTTGGGCAGTGGATGGGCTGATGCGCTTGCTTTAGCGAGAACGGCTCTGCCTTCCCTGTTTGCTCACTGGCAGCACGGGTCACAGGGACGGACCTGACCTGGTATCAGCAGCGGCTGGTCCTAATAACCACACGCTCTCACACGTCAGCCTGACACGCGGACTGTTGGTGTCACAGCCCGAATACACACTAGCTCGTTTTATCTTCCCGAGAAACCTGCGCACAGGACACAGCTGTAAGACCGCGTGAGCCGTCCCGGGGATGGAGTCAGAGCCGAGAGTTACTCTGTCCGTGGCTAACGGCCTGGTCTACACCGGACAGCTCTTGAGGCAATTTAGTCACTCACGAAAAACAGACCGTCCCCCTCCACGATCTCTGGGTGTCTCTCCCAAACACAGACCTCCTGACCAACAAGGACGATGGAAGTTCCAGAATTTCTCTAGCGGGGAGATTTAGGAGCCATCATCCGGCTGAAAGAAGGGGCCAGATAACTTGCCTCGAAACAACATATGCTTGGAAAATAAATGGCTTTTTTCTTAGAGATTCGACAAGGATTGGGGTTGCAGAAATGATTGCACCCAGTGGCAGCAGTGGTAAAGAACCCCGCCTGCCAACGTGGGAGACGCGGCTCGATCCCTGAGTCGGGAAGACCCCTGGAGGAGAAAACGGCAACCTACCCCAGTATTCTTGCCTGG
This sequence comes from Bos grunniens, assembly GCF_055505025.1. Taxonomy (NCBI): domain Eukaryota; kingdom Metazoa; phylum Chordata; class Mammalia; order Artiodactyla; family Bovidae; genus Bos; species Bos grunniens. Next base: position 4,232,682 of record NC_141168.1, read on the forward strand.
AGAAATCCCATGGACAGAGGAGCCTGGCGGGCTGCAGTCCACGGGGTCACAAAGAGTCAGACGTGACTGAGCACACACACCTTCACACCATCATCACCAGTCATCACAGCCGTTTGGAAGGTATAAGAGGAAACGGGTCCAGTTAGTAGACAAGACAGGTGGGGGACCTCGGCCCCCACCCCTCCTTAACCAACAGGTGATCAGATATGGACTAAACCGCTTCATCTTTCCGGGAGCCTGGAGTCTCCAACTTATCTAGTACAGTCGCATAAAGGCTATTTCACTGCAAAACGGCTCACAAGCAATTGGCTGCAGAGCGATGGTCTGCTAGGCCTGGATGACTGATGACATGCCAGCTTGTCTCAGTCCTGCTTAAGCCATGGCCAAGGGGTCACATACGGGAATTTCGTGTCCTCAGTCCTCTGCCAATGCTCAGGCCGACTCTCCAGTTTGGGAGCACCATGTCAGTGTCGGATTTCCAAGAGCAAAACTGACTGGTTTTTCTCCGTTTCCTTCTGTGTGCTTTCTGCTTCCTACACACAGAAACTGGCTAAGTCTCTGCCCTGGAAGCAGAGGCCAAGAGGCAGGAGGCAGCCAGAGGCTATAGTTCATTGCTGGTGGAATGTTATCTGTGGGAAGGGGCCATGCCAACTCTCGGCCTGGCTACACCACCAGTGGGGTCAACAGGTACCAGCCTTCTCTGCCTTCTGAGGCTTTGATGATGCTCCTTGTTCTATGACGACTGGCACTGTGTCTTCCCTTTGTAAGAGAAAACGTTATGCTGCGTGCCATCCACACGCCCTCCGAGATCCACCGGTTTACCTGGTTTTCTGTGTAGCTGTTGTTCGGTGTCTCTTCTCAGAAGGGTGCATCAGCCAATTACCTTTCAGAACACAGTGTTGTAACAGAAGTCTGTGCATGTATTAGCTTTCTCTTTTTAAATCGGGGCAGAGCTGCCTTCCAATGTTGCACCGGCTTCTGCCGCACAACGAAGTCAGTCAGTTATATGTCTATATCCATATATCCCCGCCCTCTTGGATCTCCCAACCGCCCCCCCAAATCCCATCTTTAAAAAACTAAAAACACAGCTACCATATGACCCAGGAATCCCACTGCTGGGCATAAACCTCGAGAAAACCATGATTAATTTAAAAAGACACACATATACACCCCAGTGTTCACTGCAGCATGTATTAGCTTCTATGTAAGCTTTTCTTACTGGGATGTGGGGCTCCCTGAGAGTGAAAATTTTGTCTTATTCATCTTTGTATCTCCCTGAATCAAGCCCAAGGCTTCTCACATGAACAGAAATGCCAAGCAAATGAATAAAGCCATTCAGGGAGGCCAGACTTCAGAAAGGACCCCCAATCACAGCCTGCGTTCAGCTCCTTCACTGTGGTCCTCGGAGTCCCCACCACAACTGTCCTTCAAGACTAATCGCAGTGATGCTCTGCTGATGTCTGTCTTCGTGCTCGACTGTGAACTCGTATCCCATATGAGCCCCTGACCCATGCTTCTTTTGCCTGAGGCTCTGGCACTGAGCAGGCACTGAAGAAATATTTGTTGAATAAATAAGAGGCTAATTCTTGGCAGTCAGAAGAGAATGGCACACTGCTATAATGCAAGGCTTGTGCTCTGCAGACTCTGTGTAGACCTAGAACACTTAAAGCACTGAGTCCCTATTAACCAATACTAATGAGTCTATATATAACGCACTCTATATAAAGTGAGTAATAGCACCATTCCTAATTTAATGGATGATGATCTTAATGTACCCTATTCTAGGCACTGAAAAATAAAAACATTATCAAAAATGATGTCATTCTACCTCTTACTGAGTATATTTTCATTCTGAGTGTAGAGAATTATGATGACATTCCAGAGGAAAAAGAAATGCATTTCACTTAGGAAAAGAGAAAAAAAAACCTTTGTATTATAAGAGCACACCAACGAATTAAAACCCACTTTTGTGCTGGCATTGATGTATGTTTTAAAAAAGTGCTTTTGTGTCTACAGCCTAAGAATTTTTAATTAAAGGATTTGGCTGGGAAAATTGAGTGTGTCGAACCACCATCACACAGATGAGGCTCAATTAAGCATTCCACGCACTCTGCAACGTGGCAAGTCCGATGACCTCGCAAAGCCTCCTATGCTTAAGAGCAGTCTTTTTGGGGCTCATGGATTTTTCCACCGCTCTTTGTTTCGTCTCCTCAAGGAACAGGCCTTGAAGAAGAGAAAACAAAAAGGCGAAGCTGCTGGAAAGGAGAGGAGAGATGTAGCAGAGGGCGTGCCACAGGGGACAGCGGTGTCTCACGGGGACTAAGACCCCTTGGGAGGCAATGCACACGCCCACCCGTGATGAATGTGCCGTCAGTTCTGACTCATGCTGTTTTTCTCAACTCATCCATTAGATTTTTCTAGCATCCAGTCACTCAAATGCAGAGAATCTGTGCTTTCTTTTGCAAGATCCAATGTCATTTTCCTTGCTTTGCTCTCTTAAGACTTAGAGGCTTGGTTCTCAGCCCCAGAAACTCGTTTTTCCTAAAAGGATTTGAATGGCTGCTCTAAACTTCCACATGATGCACCTGACCGCTTTCCTCACCCACCAAAAGGAGGGCAACTAGATGACAGAATGCTGAACAGCAGGGGAAGTCCCCGATCCCCAGATGTGGAAAGCTCCCATTCAGAACTGGGGAAGGTCCTTCATATTAGCGAGAGAAGGGACCCTGGTTGGAACGCAGAAGCTCTTGTCCTCACATGAGAACCGGGACAGCCCCTGCAGTCCTCGGCATGCTCTCTGGAACCCACATCACCCTCTCCTGAGGATAACGGAGTTTGTTGGTGGGATATCATTGGTTTTAGCCAAAGGGTGTGCATTCTCACTCCGCTGGTTGCATTGTCTCCAAGGAGCGCCTCAAGCCCCTTTTCCAGTAGCCCCCCACTGGCTCCTCCTGCACAAGGATGAATGGAGCCAACGTGGGCATCAGGGTGGTTCAGATGGAAGAAGAAAACTCAAACAGAGCAAACTGGAGAGGGAGGTGCCCTAAGAGAACTAAGACCGCATGACTCTGATCTCAGCGATCGTCAGTTTCTTGTAAGTTTTATGTAATAAACTTCATCCTTTGGGCATCCGTTGGATCTCCCACCCCATCTCCTCTCTGTGGGGTACCCAGGAGCAAGGCACTCGTGAGCCTCTCTAGATGCCCCATCCATCCTAGGAGAGGCTCTAGAAGTTGAGACAAAGCGCTTTTTTAAATGCAGGGGAGTCTCACCCAGGGGCTTCCCCGGTGGCTCAGACAGTAAAGAGTCTGCTTGCGGTTCGAGAGACCTGGGTTTGATGGCTGGGTCAGGAAGATCCCCTGGAGGAGGGAATGGCAACCCACACCAGGACTCTTGCCCGGAGAATTCCATGGACAGAGGAGCCTGGCAGGCTACAGTCCATGGGGCCGCAAAGAGTCAGACATGACTGAGTAACTAACACTTTCACTCTCAACGCTTTCTCACCCAGGACCCATGGCCCCAAACAGCTGCTGTCACATTCCCAGGGTGCCCCCTCTGTGGGACTCCGCACCCACTGCCCACCACACAGGGCCTGGGAGCCACCTCTGGTTCAGCCCCACTCTCAGGGCTCCTGGGGGGCCCCGCCTTGAGTTTCTCTCCCTGAGGAATCATATCACCCTCTGCTTGCTGTTTCAGCTCAGGGGCCAGAGCAAAGCAGCACAGACCAGAGAAGCTTCACTAACAGAAGGTAGTATCTCTCAGTCTGGGGTGTGCTGTACGCACCTCACGTCTCTTCCTCCCCGCGGCAGTAGCAGAAACTCAGCGCCAGGGCTGTGTCTGGCGGCAGGAGACGGGGATGCCGTCTGGCTGTGCCCAGGAAGAGCTGGTGGCAACCAGTCACCAGCTTGTGGTCCCCACGACGGTGTCGGACCTGGGTTCTCTAACCTGAGCCAGTGTGGTCATCCAACCAACACTCCTTACTGACTTTAAGCCATAACAGAGACCACCTGACCTCACTTAAAACTCTTCCCATGGCAGAGATGTGGATGGGTCTCAAGACTGTCACCCAGAGTGAAGAAAGTCAGAAAGAGAAAACCAAATATTATATATTAACACATACATGTGGAATCTAGAAAATGGTACAGAAGAACTTATTTGAAGGGCAGAAATAGAGACATAGATGTACAGAACAAATGTAAGAACACTAAGGTGGGAAGAGTGGGTGAGATGGATTAAAGAGATTTGGACTGACATATATGCATTATTGGTACTATGTATAAAATAGCTAATTAACGTGAACCTACCATATTGCATGGGGAATGCTACTCAATGTTCTGTGGTGACCTAAATGGGAAGCAAATTCAAGAAAGAGGGAATATATGATTTTCATTGCAGCACTATTTACAATAGCTAGAACATGGAAGCAACCTAGATGTCCAACGAGAGATGAATGGATAAAGAAGTTGTGGTACATTTACATAATGGAATATTACTCAGCCTTAAAAGGAACACTTCAAGTCAGTTCTAATGAGGTGGATGAACCTAGAGCCTATTATACAGAGTGAAGTAAGTCAGAAAGAGAAAGATAAATACCATACATGAACGCATATACACAGAATCTAGAAAGATGGTACTGAAGACTTTATTTTCAGGGCAGCAATGGAGAAACTGACATAGAGAAGAGGCTTATGGACCTGGGGAGAGGGGAGGAGAGGGTCAGCCGTATGGAGAGAGTAACATGGAAACTTACAATACCATATGTAACATAGATAGCCAATGGGAATTTGCTGTCTGGCTCAGGAAACTCAAACAGGGGCTCTGTGTCAACCTAGAGCGGGTGGGATGGGGAGGGGGATGGGAGGGAGGTTCAAAAGGGAGGGGATATATGTATACCTATGGCTGATTCATGTTGAAGTTTGACAGAAAGCAACAAAATTCTGTAAAGCAATTATCCTCCAATTAAAAAATAAATACATTAAAAAAAAGAAAGAAGGGATATATGTACACGTATAGCTGATTCACTTGTTGTACAACAGAAACTGACTTAACACTGCAAAGCAGCTACATTCCAATAAAATAAAACAAAAGCTCTTCTTAAACTGCTAGGTGACCCTTTGCCTCACTGCCTCGTTTACGACTGTGCATTATCTCGATATCTGTACCTCGTCTCCACTGACTGGTTTATAAGTCTCTGGAAAGCTGGCATCCTCTTGCACATGGCTGTGATAGCTACATATTTTCTGGGGAGAGTTAGAGCTCAGAAGCCAGGGTAGACAGGAGAGCTTTTTCCCTTAAGGGAACGGACCCAGCCCAGACTCAACGAAGAGCTTCACGTGACATTACAGGTCTGGGAGCCGAAAGCAAATTAGGCATCGTTTCATCCCACTGGTGGGTGGTTCATCACATGGGCTGGCGAGCAGGGGTGAAGTGCAGCACCAGGTCCCCGGAGCACGGGGAAGCCAGCCTTCCCAGCAAGGATGCCTCCTGGTTCAGCTCCCGATGCTGGGGGGCTGGTGGGGGCAGGAGGGAGCTGGTGGGCCGGGTTCCCCCTTGAGTGGAGGCCTCAGGTCAGGTGAGGTCAGGCCAGGGGCGTGGCTTGGTGGGCACCAGGGGCCCAAGCCAGAGGCACGGTGAGGGCACAGGCCTGCCTGGGTCTGACCACCTGAGCCTGTTTCCTCGTTTGCGCAGTGGGGCTACCAGCGCGTATTTCCAAGGGCGCCACAGAGCACCACCCCGATGACGTCGACGAAGCCCGTGGCCATTGGCATGCACGCCCAGAGGAGGACAGAGCCTCCCTGAGGGCAGGAAAGGGGACCTGCCTGGGCAGGGGCTGCTCTGAGCTGAGCAGGAAGCAGGCCTTCATGCCCAGATGCTCAAGCTGACATGAGAGGCAGGGGTCTGCGCTGAGCTGAGGAATCATGTGACAACAGCTGCAACTCACAGCCTTGTCTGGTAATGGGGCTCCCCTCTCGGGACACGGCCCCCAGTCTCTGACTCACTCCTTCTCCCACCAAGCAAAGCCCGTATGTCCTCATGTATCCAGATCCCCATGTACAGGACTCCCAGCCCATCATGGGCTGTCCCAGCACAGGATATCCCCTGCCCTTTCACATCCGTGGAGCCTGGCAGGTGATGAGCTCAGAGGGCTGTCCCTGGTCGCGGAGTCAGTCCTTCCCAGCAGGACCAGCTCAGCATTGGTCAGGCCCTCCACCCACCATCCCAGTGCTCCTCTGATGGCCTGGCCACCTCCTCCCAGCATCCTGTACCTCAGCCAGGACAGCAGAATCTTCCAGACCTGATTTCATCTCCATCCAGACACACAGGCGCTGACACCATGCATCTACCACCTGAGCCGTCGACCAGCATCCACCCTGCCTCCCTGGCTCCCGAAAGCACATGAGATGTGCCTGCTTCCTTATTAACAGAGGGGTTTGCAGCAAACCCCACACAACAAATTGTGTGTATAAAAGAGAGAGAAAATGAGAATGGGGGACAATGAAAATATCCCCACAAAAGGTAAAGAACTGGCTGGTGGAGGAAAAGACTCGTCTGCATGATCCAAGGGATGGTGTTCTCATTTCCTCTCCGCCTATTAACGTGACACTGAGCAGCTGGTTCCGTGCCAGCTGTTCAGTGAAGCATCTGAAGAAATTAACTCATGGAAGATGGGAGAAGTGTCCCCGGCGTTGATAAAGACACAGCGAATGTTCTGGCATTGCTTTCCCTTCTCGCTCGGAGGAAGGTAATTATATTTTCAACCCAGACAAAGGTTTATCTGGATAGAGCAGGGCGAGAGCTGGGTGTGCTCCCCGTTTTTGGCAGAGCCCAAGGGATGCCCCTCTGTTCCAGGCAGAAGTAGGGCCAGGAGCTGAGACCTCACAAGGCACACTCGGCAGTCCTTAGAGCTAAGTGGGGTCCTGTAGATTATCCGTGGGGGAAAAAACAGGTTTTTTCATTTCCAGTTGATGAAAGTCAAGGTTTTCACAGGTGGATAATCATCAGGGGACAAGGATGATGATGATGACCTTGGATGGAAACCAGGCTTCCAGGGTCCTGCCCAACATCCCTCAAAACATGACGATTTTAGGCTTGGGTAGACTACAGGGCAGGTCGCCTCTCTGCACGGTCTGGAGCAGGTCTAACAACCGATGCTTCTGGACTGCAGCCAGATTCCAGCCCGTTTGTTCTGGTCCCAGGAGACCATGCAGCCCAGCGTCCTTCAGCCGCCGCCATCTCTCTCCGAGTGATGGTTGCAAAAGGCAAGAAAGTCATCTCTATCAGAAGATGTGTCCCCTCTGTGGATGCTGGCGGCCTACCCTTTAGGTAAACAAAGTGATAAATCAAAGGCAAGAAGGAAAAAGAAAAGAAAAGGAAGAAAATAGCAGGTTTGCTCTTGCCTTTTACCGCTCCCATCTTTGTCATTTGTAAGTGATCAACAGTGTGCTCCCTCTGTGGTTCTGCTCAGGGAGCATGTGAGAAGGAAGAGGCCAGCTACTCTGGAGTGCCATCAATTAACCAGAACAGGAAGGTCCTTTGTGCAGAAGACCAGCTGAGGGGTGATGCGAAGGGACGCACCACAGGCCGAAGGGCACCACACCCAGCCCACTGACATCCACCTCCTTGTGGACCCTTTCAGGAGGGTCGTTGAAATGCAACGCCGAGGCCATCTGCCGTAATACAAGTTCAAGATAAATGTATTAAAATTCAATTGTCGTCCAAGGGAAAAATCATTTGTAAAAGGAACTTGTGTGCTCAGGGTGTAACAGAAACCACGGCGGGGAGGGAAAGGCTGTTACTGACGGCCTCAGAGGACCTCCGCCGGAAGCTGGAAGAATTACGAATTTAAACAGCTTTCTTCCCACGAACTCCTTTCGTGTGTACAGCCAAGGACAGTATTTTTCTTCTGAGGACGTTTACCTGGAGGAGGAAAAGTTATCTGATCACCACGAGCCTGAAAGGAGAGCAAAACTTCTCTTGTCTGGCGTCACAGGGAGACGGTGGAAGCTTCCAGAAGGCGCTGAGCTCAGGCAGGGACACTTCTCCTGCCACAGGTTTTGGAATGTCAGACCTCTTCTAACAATGTCACATCTTTCAAGCACTTCCACTCTGATCTTTTTTTTTTGCTTTCATACATTGTGTTTTTATTATTATATTTATTATTATTATATATTATAATTTTTATTTACATGGAGATTTCTTCTTTGATCAACTATGTTATTTGGAAATGTATTGTTTCATTTTCAAATAATTAGAAATGTGTCATAATTTTCTTGTTAATGTTTAACCTAATTTTACCAAGACCATAGAATATGAACTGTAAAATTAAGTCAATGTGCCAATGTGAATTATATTCTAATGTATTTCTCATGTCACATGACTTTTCCAAGTATACCTTAAAAAATGTATACTCTGTATTTTTTATTTTGTTTTGTTTTTGTTTTTAAAAAACACACAAAATATTTAATGATTAAATTTATTACGTGAGTTATATTTAGTGTTTTTTTGATTAATTTATTCTAATTAGAGGCTAATCACAATATTGTATCCACTCTGATCTTAAGTGGTGACCTTTACTTCCTTTGAGGAAGTGGTTAATATCTTCTTGTAGTTCACAGGGACTCTTACCCACAGGATGTTAAACACAGTTTCTGGTCTTTGTTCGGTGTTCCCAATACAACAGGGAGGCTCCAAGTAACCAAGGGTGACCTACAACCTCACAAGGCTGCTTTTCAAGGCCAAACAAGACACGTGAGAGCGTGATTTTCTTTACGAGAATCACCTCGGGTGGAACGCGAATCCTCGAAATGCTGGCCTCTGTTCACACAGTATTCTTGGAATTCGGAGAATTGCTTTCAGAACCATTATAGAAAATTAGTCACGTTCTCCTAAAGTAGCTGTGTATGTGAAGGTTTGCCACTGATAGCTTAGCTGAAGCCACGTTTAGTGAATACTTCCCCACGTCAAGCTCACCAAAATGGCTAGCACTGAATGACCATCTCTTTTTTTGCAGATTCAAGATACTCAAGAGGATGTATCCTCATGTAAAATGATGCAGCCACTAGGGAAAACATTTGGAGGCTTCTCAAATAAACTAACATCACCATATGATGCAGCAATTCCATTCCTGGACATATATCTGAACAAAACTGCAATCCAAGGAGATGCACGCACCCCTGTGTTCATAGAAGCACCACTCACAATAGCTAAGACATGAAAGAAACCTCACCGCAGACGGTGACTGCAGCCATGAAATTAAAAGACGCTTACTCCTTGGAAGGAAAGTTATGACCAACCTAGATAGTATATTGAAAAGCAGAGATATTACTTTGCCAACAAAGGTCCGTCTAGTCAAGGCTATGGTTTTTCCTGTGGTCATGTATGGACGTGAGAGTTGGACTGTGAAGAAAGCTGAGCACCAAAGAATTGATGCTTTTGAACTGTGGTGTTGGAGAAGATGCTTGAGAGTCCCTTGGACTGCAAGGAGATCCAACCAGTCCATTCTGAAGGAGATCAGCCCTGGGATTTCTTTGGAAGGAATGATGCTAAAGCTGAAACTCCAGTACTGTGGCCACCTCATGCAAAGAGTTGACTCATTGGAAAAGACCCTGATGCTAGGAGGGATTGGGGGAAGGAGGAGAAGGGGACGACAGAGGATGAGATGGCTGGATGGCATCACCGACTTGATGGACATGAGTTTGAGTGAACTCTGGGAGTTGGTGATGGACAGGGAGGCCTGGCGTGCTGTGATTCATGGGGTTGCAAAGAGTCGGACACGACTGAGCGACTGAACTGAACTGAAAGCAACCTCAGTGTCCCCTGACAGATGAACAGATAAAGAATACGTGGCATATATGTGTATGTGCAATGGAATATTACTCAGCCATAAAGAAGAATGAAATGATACCATTTGCGTGGATGGACCTAGAGATCATCCTATAGAGTGAAGTAAGTCAGAAAGAGAAGGACAAACACCACACCGCATCACTCATCCGTGGACTCTAAAGCGTGACACAGATGAACTTACCTACAGAAACAGACTCAGAGGCGCAGAGAACACACTTGTGGCTGCAGCGGGAAGCGGGTGGGGGAGGGATGGGTTGGGAGTTTGGGGTTAGGCGATGCAAACTGTTACACACAGAATGGATTAAAAAACAACGTCCCACGGTCTAACGCAAGGAACCATGGTCAACGTCGTGTGATAAACCACAATGGAAAAGAACATAAAGAGAACGTATGTATAACCAGACCACTTTGTCGCAGAACAGAAATGGACACGGCACTGTAAATCAACCATACTTGTATAAGATACATTTTTTAAAAAGAGAGAATGTATTCCTAGAATATACTAGGCACTAAGGGCAATTGCACAAGCTGAAGGCTGCCTCCCTGAGCTGTCTAGGGAATGGCTTTTGAGCTGATTAACACTGGAGGATTGAGTGAGAGGCAGCAGGTGGGGCCCTGATGAGTCATGCTTTTGAAAAGTCTGCTGGGACCACAGGTCACTGAGACCACTGGGAGACAGCGGCTGCTGAGCCTGGAAGTCCTGCCATCTCCCCTGAAGACAGTGGCCCCCGCGGCTACTCTGACTCCATGCTATGTAAAGTGAAGACAAATGACGTGATCACTTCCTTTTGTCTTGCTGTAGGGAGGGATAGCTTCCCTGATGGCTCAGTGGTAAAGAATCTGCCTGTAATGCAAGAGACCCAGCTTTGATCCCTGGGTCAGGACGATCCCTTGAAGAAGGGAATGGCCACCGACTCCAGTATTCTTGCCTGGAGAATCCCATGGACAGAGGAGCCAGGTGGCTACAGGCCATGGGGTCACAGAGAGTTGGACACGATGGATGACTAATTGTGCACACAGGGAGGGAAGTACTGGAACAGGAGATGGAGAGGGTAACTGGTTTCAGGAACAAGGCAAATAGAGAGAATGGGACTCTGTCTCCTGTACTGAGTGTCTTGACTTCAAAACTGACAGATGGTCCTAAATGGTTGCTCCAAGTTGGGGCCAGCAACGATTGTTGAACTTTTGCTCCATTAACAGACTGTTAATTACTCACAGCTGACTAGTAGTTACCTAGTTTCTCCAACTTTTCAGACAGCTAACACTCTAGATTCTGAATCACTCATCAACGAATTATAAGGAAAGACCCAGGGATAGGAATTCTCTCTTAATATCCCCAAATAGCCACCCTCGTCATGCCGTGCTCATTAAAATGTTCAATGGCTCCCACTGTGACAGAATGAAACAGTCTCTTTGACTTAGAATTATGGAAGATGAACAGATAATTCACTTCAGAGTAAGTAATGGAAATGACTAATACATTTATGGAAATTCATCCTAACTGACAATCAAATAAATTACAATTTAAATAGTAATTCCGCAAAAAAAAAAAAACACACCATTTTTTAAGCTGGTCATGATTTAAAAATTAGTAACAGAGAGACTAGATGAGAATCCAGGGGGCGGGCAATCATTCCCACCTGCTGCTGGTGAGAAAAACCTTGATTCCCTTCTCTAAAGCCATCTGCAAACGTCACCAAGAACCTCTCAAGTCTTTCTGTTTTCTCCAAGGCTCTTCTGTTTATCCACTGTTACTCCTTCACCAGCCCATCCATCTTAAGACTAAAAGTATCATCTACTTGCTGATGGCTCCTAAGAGGGATATACGTGCTTGTTTTGGTTTGGTTTGGTTTGTTCATTCATTCTTTGTTTGGTTTTTATGTTCCTCATATGGATGAAATCATATGGTATCTGTCTTTATCTGTCTGACTTATTTTTACTTATCATGATATCCTCAAGGTCTGTTCTTGTTGTCACAATTGGCAAGATTTCATTCCTTTTTTACAGCCGAGTAGTATTCCATTCTGTGTGTGTGTGTGTGTGTGTGTGTGTGTGTGTGTGTGTGTGTGACATCTTTATCCATTCATCTTGTTGATGGGCACAGGGTTGTTCCCACATCTTGGCTATTGTAAATAATTCCAGCACCAATCTTGATGTCATCCACTGCTCCTCTTCACATCTCATCCCCCATGTCTAGCTCAGTTCAGTTCAGTTGCTCATTTGTGACCCCATGGACTGCAGCATGCCAGGCTTCCCTGTCCATCACCAACTCTCGGAGCTTACCCAAACTCATGTCCATTTAGTCAGTGATGCCATCCAATGATCTCATCCTCTGTCGTCCCCTTCTCCCACCTTCAATCTTTCCCAGCATCAGGGTCTTTTCCAATGAGTCAGTTCTTCGAATCAGGTGGCCAAAGTGTTGGAGTTTCAGTTTCAGCATCAGTCCTTCAGTGAGTATTCAGGACTGATCTCCTTTAGGATGGACTGCCTGACCCTAAATCCTACTTTCCATACCCAAGGACCACCTATCTCATCTGAGCCGCCATCAGTCGCTTCTTGGCTGAATCACACAAAGAACCTCCAGGAAGATTTCCTGCCTCCACCTTCCCCGCCTGCGGCCTCTTCCCAGCACAGCAGACAGTGTGATCCTGCAACAACCCATCAGATCACATCACTTTTCTGCCCAAAGCCCTCCCACCACCCGCCACCCTCATCTCACTAGAGGAAAAGGCGCCAGGGCCTAGAAAACCGGCCCTCCAGCCTTCCTCTGCCTCTCCTATGGGACACCTCTCCAGTCTCTCTTCTCCCCCTTCTGACCTTCCTCCCAATAAGGCGCCTTGCTGCTTTGGGCCCCTGCTCGGGCTGCTCCCCTGCATGGACTTGCCCACCAGGCCGGCCTGTCTCTCAGCCATGCCCTTCGAGTCAGGCTCTTTACACAGAAACAGGAAAGGCCTGGGAACAGTTTAATATGGAATTAATGGAAGTCTTCCCTGGCTGGCGCTGTGACTTCTACTTTCTCTATTGCCCTGATTTTCTAACTCATCCACAATAAAAATGTGTAAGAACACAATAATTTTTAAGACCATGTGATGTACGTCTCTTCATGTACTCAGCAACATAACTGCCATGTTTCATGGGGACCCAAGATTCCCAGGAGATGTTATAATGAACATAATTCAAGTAGGATTCAAGGCCTCATTCGTGAAATGCAAAATTCCACACTATATACGTATATGTGTGACAGGTGAAGAAAGAGTGGCCACTGAAATATAAATGGTGATATATATATATCAGCATGACAGAATTTCGGGTAAAATTCTACTTCGGAATCTCTTACAATGAGTTACAGATATGTACACATTATTTTGCAATAACGGTTTCAGTAAAACACATGAATTTCTCCTATAAAATAAAAACGTATACCCAGAAACATGTTTGGAATAAAACCTTTGTAGTTTTTTTAACTTTTATCCTGGAGTACAGTTGGTTGACAATGTTGTGCTAGTTTCAGGAGGACAGCAAAGCGATTCCCTTATACGTATACACATATCTACTCTGTTTCAGATTCTTTTCCCATTTAGGTTACTACAGAATATTGAGTAGAGTGCCCTGTGCTATACAGTAGGTCCTTGTTGGTTACTACTTTAAATAGAGTAGCGTATATATCTCAATCCCAAATCCCAATTTATCCTGCCCCTAACCGGGGGCGGGAGGAGAAGGGGATGACAGAGGATGAGATGGCTGGATGGCATCTCCGACTCGATGGACATGAGTTTGGGTAAACTCCGGGAGTTGGTGACGGACAGGGAGGCCTGGCGTGCTGCGATTCATGGGGTTGCAGAGAGTCGGACACGACTGAGTGACTGAACTGAATTGAACTCCCTCTTCCCCTCTGGTAACCATACATTTCAAAAACCTTTTTTTTTAATCTGCATTTTTCCAGTGGACCTGGGAAGAGCTGTCTGTTTACATGGTGGAATGCTATATAAAGAGAAATAGCAAATTCTAAATAGCAAATCACTTCTCCCATCCCTGTCCTACAACCAGGCCATATAATCAAGACACACTCTCAGGTTCTTTGCATCAAAGGTAAGAAAAGACAGAGGAGGAAAAATAGGTAGCTCACTTCTGACACTTCCTTTACTCTTTGATCAAGTAACAATGACCTATCGACTTCCATCAAAACTCCCCACGTCAGACATCTGAACCACCTAAAGAAAACACACCCATCCTCCAAAACCAAACACGATGGAGAAAAATCCAGGTCTTTCGTGATAAAGGCAAGTAGGACGGGCATTCTCCTCCCCCTGTTGGACGCACAGACTCCTCTCCCCTTTTACTTTTTCACTCCCATTTATTTTTGGCCGTGTTGGGGCTTATTTGCCACATGCAGCTCAGCAGTGGGGGCATGTAAGGCTGAGTTACTCCATGGCATATTGGATCTCAGTGCCTCAACCAGGTATCAAACCTGCATCTCCTGCACTGAAACTGTGGAGCCCTTCCGGCTAGACTGTGGGGGAAGACCCCCCCACCCCCACCCCCCGCCTTTCTCCTTTTAATACTGACCAATTTTCTCACACAGCAATCATGTAACATGTGTGCTTTACTCTCTGTCTTCTCTATTAGAATATAAATGCGATTTCAAGCAATTTGCAGAAGAATCTCACGAACGGATTCCTGCTCTGATGTGAGTTACTTGTACAGATGAGCACAACAGGCTCACAGATAGAAACACGGGCCTGATTGCCAACAGGCAGCAGAGGACATCAGGACCTAGGAGCCGGGAATCAGAACTGTGAGGCCAAACACGCTCCAGGCATGGCTGGTGCTCCAGAGGGCCTTGATAACTTTCTGGCTGAATGAATGGATTGCTGAATTCAATTGCAGAGGTGACAAGGAGGCAGATTTGGCCATGAATGGCTATTATGGATGTTGGGAGTTTCCCCCTGAGAAATCCCAGAGCCGTCAGGAACCTGCTGTGGTCAGCATGGACTGATGAAGAAATCCATCACCAATGGACATCCCTCAGGGACACCTGTGATACAACAGGAAATATACCAGAAACTTACAAACTCACCAGGTAGCAAATGGGAATATTCAGTGAAGGGAAGTTATGACCAACCTGGACAGCATGTTAAAAAGCAGAGACATTACTTTGTCAACAAAGGTCCATCTAGTCAAGGCTATGGTTTTTCCTGTGGTCATGTATGGATGTGAGAGTTGGACTATAAAGAAAGCTGAGTGCCGAAGAATTGATGCTTTTGAACTGTGGTGTTGGAGAAGACTCTTGAGAGTCCCTTGGACTGCAAGGAGATCCAACCAGTCCATCCTAAAGGCGATCAGCCCTGGGTGTTCATTGGAAGGACTGATGCTGAAGCTGAAACTCCAATACTTTGGCCACCTCATGCGAAGAGCTGACTCATATGGAAAAGATTCTGATGCTGGGAGGGATTGGGGGCAGGAGGAGAAGGGGACAACAGAGGATGAGATGGTTGGATGGCATCACCGACTCAATGGACATGAGTTTGGGTGAACTCTGGGAGTTGGTGATGGACAGGGAGGCCTGGCGTGCTGCAGTCCATGGGGTCGCAAAGAGTTGGACATGACTGAGCGCCTGCACTGAACTGAACTGAATGAGGAGATGTTTTAGAGTTTGTCAGGAAAAAGGCTCAGAAAGACGAAGGAATCTGCCTTAGGTCACACTAAGGTCCACCAGGCTAGACTACGCCCTTAATCTGAACCTACAGCTTCATTCAGCAAGGGCTTGACCAGCCCTCTCAGGGAATCAGAGCCTGCCCTAAGCTCCAACTATGGCTCTTTGCCAACCCTCAGCACCACCCCAGAGGGTCTATCATCGCCCCCTGGGCCACTCAGTGGGCTCTGTCATCACTGGACCCCAGAGCCCTGGAAGGACACTCTCGATGATCAGATCAGGTGGAGTTAAACAGGCAACAAGGACACTGACATCCTCAAGGTCAGAAGCTTTCTTGACCGCCCCACGGCACACTTGCGGAAACCTCCCACCAAAGCCTGGTGCCCAGGACCCTGACTTCTCGAAGGATCCCCGGGTGACCCCCTAGCCTACAGAGAGCACTGGGTGCCACTGCTGCCCTGACTGCACGCAGCCTGGCTTGGGGGTGCCCACCTGCCCGGGAACACCTGCCTCTCAGCCCCAGGCTCTTTGCATCCAGCCCTGGATGACTCAGACCCACAACCAGCAGAGGGTCCATCACCCATCAGCCTCAGTGGTCCAGCAGTCATGGACCCAGTGGTTCTCCCACTTCTCGAAGCATGGATCCAGAATCTGGGCCACACGTCCAATGCTGTGATTGCTAAACAGGAAGGAAAGCCCTGGAAAGGGCCCAGAGAGCTGAGAGCGGAAGAAAGATCTCCAAGAGAAGGAAGCTGGCTACAGGGAGAGAGAGATGGCTTACTAACAGCTTCAATCTGAATCAAGGAATATGTGTGCATACCGCACATATACACACGTATTGTATATATGCATATGTGTGTGCCTGCCTGACATGTCCAACTCTTCGCGACCTCATGGACTGTAGCCTCCCAGGCTCCTCTGTCCATGGGGATTCTCCAGGCAAGAGTACTGGAGTGGGTTGCCATGCCCTCCTCCAGGGGATCTTCCCGACCCAGGGCCTGAACCCACGTCTCTTAAGTCTCCTCCCTTGCAGGCGGGTTCTTTACCATTAGTGCCACCTGGGAAGCCCCTACACAGGTAGTTTTACATACATATGAGTCACATACATGTACATTATAAATATGCAGTATTCATTTAAACCTGCTCAAGAACCTAAATGGTGATACTAGTAATGTTTCACGTTACACATGAGAAGGCTGAGGCTCAGAGAAATGAAATGACCAGCCCTGGGTTATCCAGCTAGTACATAACTGTATACAGCCTTATGCACAGACTCCAAAAGTTGGCTGATCTATAAACCACGGCATGACCAACCTAGTATTTATGTTTGAAGCTCCAGTACTTTGGCCACCTGTTGCAAAGAGCCAACTCGTTGAAAAAGACCCTGATGCCAGGAAAGATTGAGGGCAGGAGAAGAAGGGCAAGACAGAGGATGAGACGGTTGGATGGCATCACTGACTCGATGGACACGAGTTTGAGCAAGCTCTGGGAGTTCGTGATGGACAGGGAGGCCTGGCGTGCTGCAGTCCGTGGGGTCGCAGAGTCGGACACGACCCAGCGGCTGAACAACAACGACTCTCTCGGATCCCATCGCTCCCTCTGTGAAGATCTTAAAGAGACTCCCTGGTGACCCTCTGAGAGCTGTGAGAAGGACCCCCACGCTCACCCCCAGTTCCCTCCCCACGGGGGTGACGCAGTCTTCTGTCCAGGAGACTCCCTGGTGATCCTCTGAGAGCTGTGAGAAGGACCCCCGACGCTCACCCCCAGTTCCCTCCCCACGGGGGTGACGCAGTCTTCTGTCCAGGAACATGTCTTCTCTAGGCTTTTGAACTTCTGAAGAGAGCATCAACCCTTAGCTTAGTGCGGTCATCTCACATGGTTTATATTCAAGATGCCACACACATAATCCGAGTGGCATTTGCCACTTTAAAGCTTTCGGATGCTGTGTTCACCTGGCCCGTTGTCTTAGGAGACAAATCTTTCTAAATGATTTTCACCATAAAGAGATGCGGGGTTTCTAAGCATGGTCCCCTAGTCCTCTAAGTCTGGTCATCTCAAACGCCTTTATGCTCCTTTGCCACTTGGGAAGACCTTACTTCTCTGCCTGGTTGGCAGCATCTAACGTCATCCTTCATTCCTTCCATGCTTGCAGGGGAGTCAACGACCATTTGTAGCACCGGCTTCCATAAATCAGTGGCTTTGGCCACTTTGAAGGCAGCCTGCTAGTCCCAAACCATTTGGAACCACTGATGTCAGAGACGGGGGATTTCTATGCCTCACTTGTGACCTGCTAACTATAAACTTTCTGTTCCTGATTGGATCCATCCGAAGCCAGGACACCTAGAACCATGAGCGTCTCATCTTGCAAAGCATTGCCCCCCGCCACCAACACACACACACACACACACACACACACACACACACACCCCTGCAGAATCTTCTCTGCTGCAAGGTGATATTTCTGCTCTGACAAATGTTGTTTTATCACATTTCATCAAAACTGAGAGATCATGGGCTGAATAGGAAATCTCATTTTTTGGACCATTTATAAAGAAAAAGTATTCCCAATTAAAATATGACATATCATTATTTCTGAGAGTCACCATGATATTAAAGATATAAAGCCATGTAAATCATGTACATCTGAGACTTGAAGAAATACCGTGACATCAGTGACCAGCAATGGCTGGGAGAGATACTTTTATTTTCAAAACAGAAAAGCAATCCCACCAGGCTCCGCAATTTGTGTGTCTGTAGTGGCGGTGGGCTACCCAGGTAGCTCAGTAGTAAAGAATCCACCTGCCAATGCAGGAGACATGGATTTGATTCCCGGATCCACGGGTTTGATTCCAGATCCCCTGGAGGAAGAAATGGCAACCCACTCCAGTATTCTTGCCTGGATCATCCCACGGACAGAACAGCCTGGTGAGCTATAGTCCGTGGGGTCACAGAGTCAGACACGACTGAGAATTACACACACGCATGTAGATGGGGGCGGGACGTTTCCACCTCAGTCATTGATGACTCCTACCCCTGGGCTCCCAGTGAAGACCGGGATCTTAACTGACCCAGAGTCATGGTTCGCAGGGCTGCAGTGCCAGAAGGCAGAGCTTTCTGCTTCCCGGTGTAGGCAGAGCTGATGGCAGGTTCTGTCACAGCTCTGCTTTTTCACGTTTGCTCGCGGGGGACACAGCTGGGTGTGCAACCATGGCCACAGCCTGCTCCTCACTGCTGCTTGTCCCTCTCCCCTGGCAGGCACTTTGGGCTGCTGGAACCAAGACTGAGACGTCGGAGTTCAAAGGGAACAGAAGGACATGGGAGTCTGTCTCTAGCCAGGGCCTTACGTGCCGTGCCCGCATCCAGCACTCCGCTGCAGACGCTCTTGTGAACCTGCTCAGCTATTAATAAAGCATCTGAATTCCCACTCTGCTATTATTTGTCGTGTGCTCTGCTCACCTGCGATGAAAGCAAGGGGTCTCCTGAAGCCCGAACAACATGTGACCTCTCTGTAACAACTTCCAGAAAGAGCCAGAACCACAGGCTGCTTGCCCGGGGCAGACGCCTCCAGGTTTCCTCCCATTTAGGAGTATCGGGCTTGCCCTGGATTTATTTTTCTGTCCTCATTTCTTTTGCTCAAATAATTTGGTGTGCAGGTTAAATAATGTGTGCATGTTAATTCCATGACGTTGGATGGGTTTTTTAAGCTGCATTTAATCCTTCTTTTGAACAATGGAACACGACTGGAGAAGACTCTTGAGAGTCCTTTGGACAGCAAGGAGAGCAAACCAGTCAATCCCAAAGGAAATCAATCCTGATTTTTCATTGGAAGGAATGATGCTGAAGCTGAAGCTCCAACACTTTGGCCACCTGATGGGAAGAGCTGACTCACTGGAAAAGACCCTGATGCTGGGAAGGATTGAAGGTAATAGGAGAAGGGGGTGAGGATGAGATGGTTGGATGGCATCACTGAATCAGTGGACATGAGTTTAAGCAAACTCCCAGAGATCATGAAAGGACAGGGAAGCCTGGCATGCTGCTGTCCATAAGGTTACAAAGGTTCAGACATGACTTAGCGACTGAACGACAGCAACACATTTTTATATAAACATAAATCTAGGACGTCAGAAGGTCAGCACTCAAGGCCTCTGGTGTCAGGCAGTATCCGTTAGGCTGTGCTGCAGTAACAACGGCCTCCCAGAGGCTTTGCAAGAACAGGGCTTGCTTCTGGCTTTTGCTAAATGTTCATCAACACCGCGGTCAGCAGTGGCTCTACTCAGGGTCGTCTCCACCCTGGGGCCCAGGCCGATAGCACAGCCTCCACCCAGACGGTGCTGACGGCTGATCTCCAGGCAGGAGAGAAGAGATGCAGAGAAGCAGACGCAGGCTCTGAACGCCTCTGCGTAGAGGTGAAGCCATCCCTTTCTCCTGCGTTTTGGGGATTAATACCAGCTGTATGGCCGAGTCTATGGAGCCAGGAACTGAATGATTGTGAACAATCACAGACCACTTTGCTGCGCCCCTGAAACACTGGAAACCAAGTCTACTGCAAGAGTGAAGAAAAGAACAGCTTGGTGAGCAACAAACATAATCAGTCCATAAACAAACACAACCCACCAGAGCCCCTCAGATCCTGTGGGTGAACACCACTATTTAAGCCCCTAAAACTCAGGTTTTCAAACTGACAGGGGACTTCCTTAGTACATTTCACTTAGCAGTTGAATTGGTGACACTAATGGTATTAATAACAGCTAAGATAAAATGACCACCTAAATATGGACTGAGGTGAGGACCGTCCTGGTGATCTGGGATCTGGGAGCATCCTCCACTTCAGAGAACAGAGATCCTCCCCTCCCTTTCCCTCCTCCCCCAATCTCTTTCCTTATGGACAGGGAATTTGGGGTTGGTAAGTGCAAACTAGGAGAAGGCACTGGCAACCCACTCCAGTACTCTTGCCTGAAAACTCCCATGGACAGAGGAGCCTGGTGGGATGCAGTCCATGAGGTCGCTAAGAGTCAGACACGACTGAGCAATTTCACTTTCACTTTTCACTTTCATGCACTGGAGAAGGAAATGGCAACCCACTCCAGTGTTCTTGCCTGGAGAATCCCAGGGACGAAGGAGCCTGATGGGCTGCTGTCTATGGGGTCGCACAGAGTCAGACACGACTGAAGCGACTTAGCAGCAGCAGCAAATGCAAACTATTACATTTAAAATGGATAAACAACAAGGCCCTGATGTATAGCACAGGGAACTATATCCAATCTCCTGAGATAAACTGATAGAAAACAATATGAAAAAGAATGTGTACATGTGTAACTGAGTCAGTTTGTAGAGAGAAATTCACACAGCACTGTAAGCCAACTTACTTAAGTTAAAAAATCACCTCTTTTTTTGCCTTGGTAGAAATGGCCATATGATTAACTATTATCATCAGTCATTTTAAGGCAGTGAAAGATATTCAGCTGAAAGGAGTCTTTAATGATAAACTGTTTTCACAATTTTATAGTAAGGAATAATGAAGAAATCTTCAAACAAGCTATTTAAAATGATATTTCACTCCTTTAAGTGCCTGTCTCCACAACAAAGAATCCTAAGATCCTATTGTAGAGACAAATAAGACATGATAATTAACAATCGTTATTTCCAGAAAATGGTACCTGCCACAATCCCGTGGGGGATAAACTCAACGTGCTATTAACGCAACAGGTCTGTTTACGAGCCCCAAGTGTGCCAGAGGAAGTGTGTTCTCACTGGTTTCAAACTGCAACTAGTATATCAGACGCACAGCCTGCAGCCTTTCATAGCTCTTCCAAGCTGACAGAAGAAACATCACGAGTGATCAAATAAGATGTTTGTTGAAAATATGCAATTTTTCAAACTGTGCAACTAAAGGTGTTAAAATTGTGGTGTCAAAATCTTGGAAAAGTCTTTGAAATTTTTATTTTCCCGTCACTAGAAAGATAAAAGCAATTTATATGTTTGCTGAGACTTAAGCCTGGTGCAACTGGAAATGATGGAAATATGAAAGATTAAAACAAAAGCACTGTTTTTAAGTAGGAGGCTTAGCCCACTCTTAGCACATGGATGGGAACAGTCCTATATAATCCACCGAAGGTCCCTGAGTCTGCAGTAAGGTTTCATCAATCTTTGCTGAATGGAGACACTTAATTCCTATCTTCCCAGAGCCTTGATACACCTGGGGAAGCCCAAGTGTCTGGGCGGGAGAGATCTGTCAGCCACTTCCTGGCTGTTTCCACGCTCCTCGAGACCGTATACCCTCAGCACCTGGTCCAGACAGATGGGAAAGGTCGACCCCAATGACCTATTTGTAAAACAACCAGGGGTTTAAAATTTCCTCCAGGTTACATGTATGTCTTACAGTATGTACTGTCACACGCTGAATGGAGTTAAACATTGGTGGTGTTGGTATTCAGTCGCTAAGTTGTATCTGACTCTTTTTGACCCCACAGACTGCAGCAGCCAGACTCCCCTGTCTTCCACCATCTCCCAGAGTTTGCTTAAACTCATGTCCATCGAGCCGGTGATGCCATCCAACCATCTCATCCTCTGTCGTCCCCTTCTCCTCCTGCGTTCAGTCTTTCCCAGCATCAGGGTCTTATTCAATGAGTTGGCTCTTCCCATCAGGTGGCCAAACTATCTAACACTGGTAAGCCTCAGGAAAGAGGGAATCTCTGATCCAAGCAGGTCTTCCATCCCTGAATAGACGCCCCCTGATTCCCCTCTGATGGGCAGGCGCCCTAATCCCCAGGCAGTGAGGTGCATGAGACTCTTTGGGGAAACCTGTCTGCCTCACCAAACCCTGGGCCCTGGAAGACTCACTGCTTAGAGTGCGGCTGAAAGATCTGGCAAGGGCCTCACCCTGGGGTTTGCTAGAAATGCAGAAGCCCAGGCCCCACCCCAGACCAATTTTAGCAAGACCCATTTTAGCAAGATTTTCGGATGAACCCAATGCACATTTCAGTCTGAAAACCCTGGGCTAGTTTGTCCCACTAGCCCACCTGTGATGGTAAGTCAGTGATGCCACATCCGTGGATTACATGGAGACAAAAATCACACCCAAGAATCCTGGAGTGGGTAGCCTTTCCCTTCTACAGCAGATCTTCCCAACTCAGGGATCGAACCCAGG
This sequence comes from Bos grunniens, assembly GCF_055505025.1. Taxonomy (NCBI): domain Eukaryota; kingdom Metazoa; phylum Chordata; class Mammalia; order Artiodactyla; family Bovidae; genus Bos; species Bos grunniens. Next base: position 4,255,325 of record NC_141168.1, read on the forward strand.
TCTCCCACATTGCAGACAGATTCTTAACCAGCTGAGTCACAAGGGAAGCCCAAGAATACTGGAGAGGGTAGCCTATCCCTTCTCCAGGGGATCTTCCCAACCCAGGAATTGAACCAGGGTCTCCACTTTCACTTTTCACTTCCATCATTGGAGAAGGAAATGGCAACCCACTCCAGTGTTCTTGCCTGGAGAATCCCAGAGATGGGGTTGGGGGGGGCGGCGCGGGCCTGGTGGGCTGCCGTCTATGGGGTCGCACAGAGTCGGACACGACTGAAGCGACACAGCAGCAGCAGCTCCTGCACTGCAGGCAGATTCTTTACCAACTGAGCTATCGGGGAAGCCATCACATGTCACAGGAGTCAGCAAAAGATACATAAGTCAGAAAAGAAATTTCATCAGAAATTTTTTCTTTAAACACACACACACAGACACACCCAGAGGCACACTCACATAGTAATAAAATGTACAAAATAGAAGGTAAATATGTTCATTCCTTTTTGGAGATTTGAAAGTAAGAGCAAGTGTGAGCTAAAGGCAGCCCCTTCACTCTGATGAATACTTGAAAATAAAGGAGAAGATGTATAAGGGAAAAAGACATGTCAGACTGTTCAGACCCCACCGGTTCCTAGAACACGTGTCTTTGGAATCATGAATACAGGAGACAGTTATCCCAGAGTCACAGCTCCTGGTCCAGGTAAGAGGCTTACTCATGTCTACTGATTTCACTTTCTCAAATTCTGATGTATTAATCCTTTAGAAGACATGTCTAAAGGTATTATTGGCTTATAGTTTCAAACACTATGAGGTAGTGTCTTTTACCAAAACTACAGAAAGCAGCACCGGGATCTTGTACCAGGCAGCACAGAATCGAGCAGGTGCAGGTGGCCAAAGCCATGGGCCCCACCCAGCACCGGTGGCCAGTGCTGCCTTCCATCTGCTTCATCCCCCACCTAAGTGCCACCCCCCGGGCCTGACCCTCCTCAAAGTGCTCCAAAAGCATCTCAAAGTGCATCTCTGCCTTCAGGTCGACCCTTAACCCTCTCAATTCCCACCTACCTAACTTTGAGTTGTTGTTGTTTAATTGCTAAGTCAACTGTTCCGTGACCCCATGGATTGCAGCCCTCCAGGCCCCTCTGTCCTTGGTATTATCCGGGCAAGAGTACTGGAGTGGGTTGCCATTCCCTCCTCCAGGGGATACTCCCAACCCAGGGACCGAACCCCGAGTCTCCTGCATTGTGGGTAGATTCTTTACCACGGAGCCACCAGGGAAGCCCTAACTTTTTGCTAGAAAGAAAAAACTTCTCTAAAAAAGACCTTGTTAAAATTATTGGCCAGTCAAAGAAGAGTGGATACGAGGTAATCAAACCGCTTCCAGGAGAGGCTGGCTGCACTGACAGCTGCAAGTGAGATGAGAGGAAGACACACCTGGCGTCAGGAAGGGCCGGGGGTCATCCAGGACACCCTGCTCTCGGACAGCCCTAAAGAGGCCAGAAAACGGTCCACCATCTTGACCTTTCATGCAGTGGAATCACTTTGGACACGCTCGTTGTACATCTGGGTGAGTGCTAAATCACTTAAGTGCTGTCCAACTCTGCAACCTATGGACCAGAGCCCGCCAGGCTCTTCTGTCCATGGGATTCTTGACAAGAATACTGGAGTGGGTGGCCATTTCCTCTTCCAGGGGAATCTTCCCAACCTAGGGATCGAACTCCTGTCTCTTACATCTCTGACACTGGCAGGCGGGTTCTTTACCACCAGGACCACCTGAGAAGTCCCCCTTGTATGCTTGGCCAGTTACTATAACATTTGGGAAGGGTGGGTTTCTGTGCTATACGGAACTGAAATTCTGCGCTCCCCACTTAAGCCTGAGACTGATTTCTGTGTGTTTCCCTCAACACATTGACCAGCAAGTTTATAAGAACCAATGCCCACCCTCCTTCCAAGAGAGCACATAGGTTAAAAACAGGTCTGCTGTTAGCAGCTAAATACCTTACTTATTATAACTATAAGGTATATTAGCAATTTTAGCTAGACAGTATCAATGACAATTTGACATTTTCACTTATAAATAAAAGCAAGAGTTCTGAGAGAGAGGAGGGAAGAACTTCAAGCATAGACACGATGATCTAAAAAAATCCCAACATCTGATCAGTGCTTTCTAATTCACAATGCACTAGCTGAGAACCTTCTGCAGGGTCACATTTGCTGACCCTATGAACTAAGAACACGAACCTTGATATCTTTATCTGAGCAGAACAGGAACAAGTGAGTTTTCCAAGAACCACTTTGAAAGGAAGCCTGTGAAATGAGATGAGCTTCCTTTAGAGGGAGGAAAATGTAAGTTAGATTTGATGATGGTAATAGAAGTCTGTACATGTACTATTTCACTGAATCATACACTTAAAATACACTATGCAAATTATAACTCAATACAGCTGTTCAACTAGACAGTGTATTAAAAAGCAGAAACATCACTTTGCTGACAAAAGTCCAGATAGTCAAAGCTATGGTTTCTCCAGTAGTCATGTACAGATGTAAGAGTTGGACCATAAAGAAGGCAGAGTGCCAAAGAATTAACACTTTCCAACTGTGGTGTTGGAGAAGACTCTTGAGAGTCCATTGGACTGCAAGGAGATCAAAATGATCAATTCTAAGGGAAATCAACACTGAATATTCATTGGAAGGACTGATGCTAAAGCTCCAATCCTTTGGCCACCTGATGCAAAGAGCCAACTCACTGGAAAAGACCCTGATGCTGAGAAAGACTGAAGGAAGGAGGAGAAGGAAGTGACAGAGGATGAGATGTTTGGATGGTATCATTGACTCAATGGACTTGAGTTTGAGCAAACTCCGAGAGTTAGTGAAGGACAGGGAGGCCTGGGGTGCTGCAGACCCTGGGGTCGCAAAAAGTCGAACACGACTTAGCGACTGAACAATAACAAAGAGCTGTTCAAAAAAGCTTCCTGTGGTTTGAAGGCGCTCCTGAAACTTGAAAGGATCCTCTCCTGATGACACAGTTCTAACACACACAGCTGGCAGGTATGGAGAGGGAAGCGGGGCTCCTACAGGAGTTTTCAATGAATATCAAAAGCAAGTGTCCTCTCTGGCTATTCAGAAAATAAGAGATGTGACTAGATTTTTGGCATTCTTAAGAAACTCTGTATTTCTAGTATATAACTCTCAAATGTGAAGATTTGGGTAATGCATTGCAAATAAGAACCCCCCCCCAGAACCAGCTGAACCCACCTCCCTTCATTACTCAGAGCTCCATATGGGATATTTGCTGTGTTCTGTAATTTGGAGCACTAACTCCCAAGTGCGCATTAATAAAGGGCTTCCCTGCAAAGCTTCCTGGAGAAGGGAATGACACCCCACTCCAGTACTCTTGCCTGGAAACTTTCATGGACGGAGGAGCCTGGTAGGCTACAGTCTATGGGGTCGCAAAGAGTCGAACACAACTGACCTCCCTGTCCATCACCAACTCCCGAAGTTTACTCAAACACATGTCCATTTAGTCGGTGATGCCATCCAACCGTCTCATCCTCTGTCGTCCCCTTCTCCTTCTGCCCTCAATCCTTCCCAGCATCAGGGTCTTTTCCAATGAGTCAGCTCTTTGCATCAGGTGGCCAAAGTATTGGAGTTTCAGCTTCAACATCAGTCCTTTGAAGGGTTACTTTGATACATTCTAGATCAAATCACAGTGGATATATTAAGAGCTGAAAAGAACCACAATGTGTAACTGAGACTCGTTCTTTTGAAGACGAGAAAAATGGAACTTGACTTAAACGCAGTTCGACACAGAAAACTGTTATAAACAGAGTTACTGCTGGAGGAGGGGCCTTCCTGCTTGGTTCCCAGCAAACAGGACAGCAGGTTTTTCCGTAGACGTCATGATGCCGCAAGGCTCAACTGAAGATGTTTATACTCATCTGTTTTCAGGTTATTCCACAGGTTTACTGTTTTTCTTAAGGCAGAATAGCTGTCAAGGGCCTGATTAGAGTCTTAACGAGGATATCTTAGGGATTGCATGGAGAATGGAACTCTTCACAGTTCAATAGCACATTTCTGTAAAATGTATACATATTATATGTAAATGTACTTATATATTATATAAATGTATATTAATAGGTTACATGTAAATGTGTTTTCTATGTACATCTAAAAATGTATGCATGCATGCTAAGTCACTTCAGTCACGTCAACTCTTTGCCATCCATAGACTGTGGCCCGCCAGGCTCCTCTGTCCGTGGGATTCTCCAGGCAAGAACACTAGAGTGGGCTATCACGTCCTGCTCTAGGAGGTCTTTCCAACCCAGAGATCGAACTGTGTCTCTTAGGTCTCCAGCATTGCAGGCGGGTTCTTACCACCAGCGCCACTTGGGAAGCCCCATTAAAAATGTATACATACGTAAAATATATACACACATACAGTATATACATTGGGGCTTCACGGGTAGCTCAGCAGTAAAGAATCTGCCTGCAACGCAGTAGACACGAGTTTGATCCCTGGGTCAGGAAGATCCTCTGGAGAAGGAAATGGCAACCTCCTCCAGTGTTCTTGCCTGGAAAATTGCGTGGATGGAGGAATCTGATGGTCCATGAGGTCACAAAGAGTTGGACACGACTGAGCATGCACTCGTGTGTGTGTGTGTGTGTGTGTATACCACATGCATATACATACATATACACATATAATTTCAAAAGTTTAATTTGCTAGCCCTTAAGAAAAATGAAAGCAGAACTCCTCGGAGAGCACTGGTGTTGAGAATTTCAATATGAGGCAGATTGCCCTTATTTTAATCCTCACTTTTATTTCCCCTTTTCAAGTTCACCCTATTATTTTCAACAACCCACTTCTCTACCTCCATGGCTTTCTTCTCACAAATAGCTCTGCAGGAAATGCTGCAATTTTTAGTATCTCTAAATCCTTCTAAGCACCAACTTCAAAGAGCTATTTTGGCCCCAAAATGAAACAGGAAAGTGAGCTTGGGCGCAGGCTGGGCGGATGGGGCTGTGTGCAGGGGCTCTCAGGCCACAGAGCAGCTGCAGGTACAGCCCCTTCCTGAAGCCTCTGCCCCATGGATTTAAGCGATCCCCCCTCCAAGTGACCCCACGCCACTTTATAACTGCACTCCAGGCGATGACTCCTATCCATTCACTTGTGTGTGTTTATATCGTGACTTGGTCTCGATCTCCTCATACGCAACCTGTAATTTCCAACTCCACCAAGCTCTCTCAAACACACTTGGCAACAAAATCTTACGTGACCTGAACTCAGCTGGTGGCAGAATTTACCAGAATCGATATGAAGCAATCGATCATTTTATTTATCCCATCTAGTTTGGATATAATTTTTCGCAGAAACCATCCTGATTTCAATGACAGGGTGCTACCCCAGACACCACTGAGGGCGTGACCCAACATACAGCAAAAGCACAGAGTTAGTTTCTTAAACTCTGAAAAGTTCTGAATTCCTAATCGAACCCAGGGTTCTCAGGTAAGCGGTTTTGGGCAGCATCGAGTGGACACTGTCACGTTAATGAGTGCTTAGGGGAATGTCCACGGTGCTCAGTGGACTCTGAGAGGAGGTCTGAGCCAAAGTGGTGGATGAGGCAGGGAAACTGATTTAAAATAGTCATCAAAACATAACAGCATTGAGACAAAATTGCGGACAGTCATGTAACAGTGCATGGATTTCTCCCTTTCTGAACACCGTGCATGAGAAAGAACTTTTGACCTCAGTTTATGAATCTGCATCTTACAATGTTGCCACAACAAGTGGGGATTGACACATATCATTTTGTTTATCCTGTGACCATCCGCACAGGACTTCTCAGTAACCCTGCTGTGCTTCGCTCCATTCCCTTAGTTCAAATTCATTATCAGTTTGTATATTTATGCACTGAATTACTTTCAAGTGCAAACTTTAAAAAGATCTTTGCAACCCCATGGACAGTAGCCCGCCAGGCTTCTCTGTTCATGGGATTCTCCAGGCAAGAATACTGGAGTGGGTAGGCATTCCCTTCTCCAGGGGATCTTCCCGACCCAGGGACCGAACCTGGGTCTCCTGCATTGCAGGCAGATTTTTTACCAACTGAGCCACCAGGGAAGCCCAAAAAGATAAAGAGAGATATCCAAAAGCTTTTTTAAAAGATTGCGCTCTGAGCAATTCTGGCCCCACATTAATCCCTCCCATCCAGGTTCAGTAGAGCACAGAACCCAAACGAGGAAAGATCCCCTGGGGAGCTGACGTCCCAATGATGGAGACAGACTGCAGTCACTCCAACCGATACATACACTGTATGATTTAAGAAAGGTACTAGATCCGAGTTGCTTTTTGCATCGCTGCATTGATTAGTCGCTAAGTCATGTCCAATTCTTTGTGACCCCATGGACTGTAGCCCACCAGGCTCCTCTGTCCACGGAATCTTCCAGGCAAGAATCCTGGGGTGGGTTGCCATGTCCTCCTCCAGGTGATCTTCCCAATCCAGGGATCGAACCTGCGTCTCCTGCACGGACAGGTGGATTCTTTACCACTGAGCCGCCAGTAAGTAGATACTATCAACAGTTAGTGAAGCGCTATGGAGGTGTCATGTTATTGGGCCAAGGGGAAGAGAGTAAAGAATGATTTTAGAGGAAGAGTCTAGAAGAACACTCCAGAAAGAGGGAGCCAGCATCTAAGGCAGAGAGCCCCAGGTGGAGGAAAAGCAGGTGAAAGGTTGAATAAGGCTGATGTGTTGCAGGGACCCCAGAGAGGCCAGGTTAGAGCAGACTCTAGGAGGGCAGGGGACAGGTGAGGCTGTGAGGCTCTGCAGCAGGTAAGAAGGCAGTGTCAGGTAAGACATTGGGTTTTATCCCAGTACAGTGAGATGCTGTTAAGTGAAGTGACCTGACCTGTGTCTAAAAAGAGCACTCCAGAGGCTATAAAGAGAAAGATCTGTGTCTGACCCAGAGTGGAGGCGGGGAAGCCAAGAAGGACACAATTTCTGGTCCAGGTACGAGAGGATGGGGGACGTACCTGAAGTGAAAGTCCTCAAGGAGAAGAGAAGCTGTCAGTCAAGGAGAGGCTGAAGCCCGAGCTGCTTGTTGATGGTGTGACGGGCTGTGATGTGGGGAGGGAAGTGAGAAACCCAGGATCAGCCAAGCCTTCGACCTTGACCCTCAGCATGAACGATGGTTCCATCATTCCACAGAGATTAGGGAGTCTAAGGAAAAAGAAACTTCGGAAGTGTTGCTGAACTCGGGTGTGGCTACTTGTCGCTGGAAAGCCTATATTTGAGAGGGAAGTGTTGGTAGAAAGGCAAGGCTGCTTTATTCAGGAGGTCAGCAACCGGGGAGAAGGCAGACTGAGTGCAAAAGTCAACTCCCCTCCTGACAATCAGGGGGCAAGAGCTTGTAAGGGGAGACTCAGGGGTGCGTGGGCAGAGGGAGGGCACAGTCGGCTCCGATGGCCATCTTGCAGTTGGTCACCAGTGGTCTGAGCAGCGTCATCTTGGTTGTTTTAAGTCCAGTTAATCAGGGCTCCCCTGGTGGTTCAGGTGGTAAAGAATCTGCCTGCAATGCTGGAGACCTGGGTTCGATCCCCGGGTAGGGAAGATCTCCTGGAGAAGGGAATGGCAACCCACTCCAGTATTCTTGCCTGGAGAATCCCATGGACAGAGAAGCCTGGAGGGCTGAAGTCCACGGGGTCACAAAGAGTCAGACACAACTGAGTGACTAACACTCTGACTTTGACTAATCTTCAGTTCCAGGGTCTGAACTTCCTTTGGGGCCACGAGCCCCATTTCTTTAAGGCTAGTTCTCAGAATTGTGGCAGCTTATGTCATGGCTACAGTCTGGTCATCATTAGTCAACTTCTTCTGCCTGGCAGGGGGTTTCAGTAAATATAAAAGAGCTCAAAGAATATGGCTCAGAACATTATCTATAGCCCTTGAGGAGGCACTGAAGGTCCTTGACTTGGCTTAATACTCAACTGTGATTATCTGGTCTTTCTGACTGCTTTCCTTTGCTTCTACATTTTCTCACTTGTGATTGGATTTACCCTTTGGCTGGTTTTTGCACAGACAAAAGGCAGGCTGCTAACATGGGGTGGGGGAGGGTCTATTCTGGGAAGGCCCCGTAGGGTGTTGCTCCATTTCAGAAGGAGTGAGTCAGCTCTGCTTTGGCTAAGCCCATTTTGGTAAGCCCAGGAGGTACGTGAGAGGGGCTTTGGTACAGAGTCCAGAGATCTGAGGCTGAGATATCAACTTGGGAACCACCGGAACATAACTGGATGAGATCATTCAGAAAAAGGCAGAAGGAGATGCCTGAGCTTGGGGAAAAGGGGTTTGGATTCTAACATGAGCTGCCCTGACATGGAGCTATTGGTGACCCAGAAGTTCTCCTCTGCTTAAGTAGCGGACAGGGCACCGTGGGTGAGCTCCTGTGATACAGAAAGAATATAAAGCACTGGGCGTAATTAATAGTAACACCAACTCTTCATTGGGGATCCCCAGTTGAACAGACAGTCAAAAAATGATGTGATGAAAGGTTTTAAGAAGATAAAATGAAAAGTAAAGGTGTTAACAGAGCCACCAAAATGAATTATTGCAGCAGCTTCCAAATGCCCTTCATGTGACCTCAGTAAATGCTGCTGCTAAGTCAATTCTGACTCTGTGCAACCCCATGGACAGCAGCCCACCAGGCTCCTCTGTCCACGGGATTCTCCAGGCAAGAACACTGGAGTGGGTTGTCATTTCCTTCTCCAGACCTCAGTAAATAGGGCATTAATATTTTACTGAGTGATTATCTATTTTATACTTAAAAATTACCTCTTTGGGAAACCTAAAGCTTGATCCCTCCTCTGAAGACCGCAGTGAGCCTTACACCTCTGAGCTGGCTGATCCTAGACTTCTCCCATCTACCTAAGTGACCAGGGGCAGTTTTCCAGCTGAACTCCTTTGAGCCTCATTTGATAAGTGGAGGTAATGTTACCTCCATCCTCAGCCGCTATGGGAGTTTGGTGAGACGCTGTATGCGAAGTACCTACCTCCCCGCTCACCACATGCGAGGCACTGAAAATGAATTGCTCTTGGAAGTAGGACAGGAAGAAACACCAGCTCCTGACAGCTAGGTCTTTGGCCATCGCCTCCTCTGCCCACAGCCCCACTCGGGGCAGGACCCTCGTGCTTTTGGCCCGTGGCAGCAAGCCCTGATCCAGTCACTTGGCTGTGTTTCTTGCTCGTAAATTACTGGAAGAAGGAATGGTCCCTTCAAGCACTCGGGTCCCTGGCCTGCGTCACCTGAGCCTCAGTTTTGCCTAAAATTCTGCCGACATCTCAAGCAGTGAGCCTTGGTCCAGTCACCACAGTGAATTTCTGTGGCTCTGCTGGCTGTTGTACATGGGAATTGTTTCAGTGTTTTGGCTTTAAAGGCAAATACAAACTAAAAATAAGAGGCTTCGGTAGGGGAGGGGTGAACAGATACACACGGCCGTCTATAAAGCAGATAAGCCACAAGGACCACCTTACAGGACAGGGAAGTATATTCGATGTCTCGTAATAACCTATAAGGGAAAAGAATCCGAAAAAGAATGGCTGTATGTAGAAATGAATCACTTTGCTGCAACCTGGAACACTGTAAATCAACTATACTTCAATTTTTAAAAAGGGAAAATAATAAGCAGCTTATTCTCCTGGTAGGAAATGGGAGGAGGGGAGTCGGGGTGGAAAATTCTTTCCTCTTCTTAGAGCATTTACCTTAGAAAACTTGTCACTGTAAGCACCTTTTCATCTCTTTTGAAATACATCTTTTTGAAGCCCAGAGTGGCCTTCTGTCAGCTTTCTAACCCAGGAATGCCTTTCCTGGGACCCTGGGAGCCACGGCTATAAAAAGGCAACATTTAGGGAGACAGCCCCGATGCCCCACCATCTCCCAGCTCCTATGGGGGCAGGAACCTAATATTAACTAATATTAACCGGTGGACACCTTGCTTCAACATGCAAAAGTCTGCCTTCCTTCTGAAAAGCCAGTAAACGGATGTCCAAGCGATCACCAGGATGAACACTGTCCCCAAACGGTGTCATCAAGGCCTCTTCCTTGAGGACTAGTTACTGTGTATCATAAAAACCCATTTGGAAGGGGCCACAGCTGCCTGGTGACACGGAGGTGAGAGTTCCTTCCTTGCTAGCGCTTATCCTGGTTGATCACCCCTCACGGGCATCACATTCTGGTTCCCTGCAACCTCAAAGAAAAAAAGTGCTTCCTTTCTCTGCTACCTTTGTGGAGAGGGTTTCTGGGGTGGCGGGGGGTGGGAGGGGGGGACTCTGTGTTTAATTATATTTGCCCACAAGGCTCTAAAGATGCCACGTGGGGACCTGCATCAGTCACCTGAGTGGCATTCTTGCCTCAACCACCCTGTGCACGAGGCAAGCTCGCCACACCTCACCTCGATTGTGTTTAATACGAAGGAATTCAAGGAAGAAAGGAGGGGAAGACACACGGTTTGAAGGAGTGAGAACCGCATCTAGAATAAGATGCTCTTGTGCCAAGATCCCAGGCAATCTGAGTCAACCTAAGGAGAACTACCGTAGAGTCTAAATCTTTGTTCTCCAAACACACTGCAGGGTCAGCAGAGGAACAACAGGAATCTGAAGGCATAAACCAAATGAACTGTGTCATTCCTGTGGTCATTCTGTTAGGGGAACTGCTGACCAAAACTGCCCACCCTGGCCAGGTCTGACAGTAACCCCTTGTACGAGTGATCTTACAACAGGAGGTCCTGGTAAGGAAGGCAGAACAAGCTTCCACCAATTGGAAGAATCTGGAAAGGTCAAAAGGGGAGAGAGGAGACTCCAGTCCATATGTCCTGCCAACCTCCCAGAATCCTCTCCACTGGAATCCTTCTTGGCTGAGCGAGCCACGTGCCACTAGGAAGGACCCCGAGTCAGAATGACTGGTCTGAGAAAACATGGAAACTAATCCCAAAGCCAGGCACTGAGAGCCACGTGGCAGAGCAGTTCTTCTGGGTTCCTTTACCCTCCTGGCTCTCTCTGCCCAGGCGATCTTTCCCAGTAAAGTCTCTCGCTTTGTCAGTACCTGTGTCTCCTGGGACAATTCATTTCTGAATGTTAGACAAGAGCCCACTCTTGGACCCTGGAAGGGGTCCCCCTTCCTGCAACAATTCCAGTTGGTTTGGGCAGAAATGTGACATTGTTCTCAGGAAGATGGTTGTTCATTATCATCCCTGGACCTGCTTTTTTGTGTTACCCCTTTCCTCACTTTTCTCTTATTGACTAAAAAGATGTACAACATGGGAGTTACAGTTTTAAGTTTCATCTGGGGCAAAATGAGGACTGCAGCCCAGGAGACAGCACCTCCAAGAGCTCTGAGAGCATGCTCCAGAGAGGTGGGGGTGGGGGAAGGTCAATATATAAGATGCTAGGGGGGCGGAAGCCAGGGGCGGAGGGAGGTGCTGGTGGGCCGGGAGTTCAGTGCAATCAAGCGCTCACTTTGCAAAAGGTTTTCTGCTGGTTATGAGGATCTGATGTCACCATGAAGGGATTTAGTTCTTTTCTAGATATGAGGACATGCAAGGATTGGGATCATGAAATCAGTTTCCTGATAGTATCTAACGATCTAAAGACCAGTACCAACAACACAAGAGATGACTCTACACATAGATATCATCAGATGGTCAATAATGAAATCAGATTGATTATATTCTTTGCAGCCAAAGATGAAGAAGCTCTACACAGTCAGCAAAAACAAGACCGGGAGTTGACTGTGGCTCAGATCATGAACTCCTTATTGTCAAACAGACTTAAATTGAAGAAAGTAGGGAAAACCACTAGACATTCAGGTATGACCCAAATCAAATCCCTTACGATTATAGTAGAAGTGACTAATTAGAGTCAAGGGATTAGATCTGATAGACAGAGTGCCTGATGAACGATGGACAGAGGTTCGTGACATTGTACAGGAGGCAGTGATCAAGACCATCCCCAAGAAAAGAAATGCAAAAAGGCAAAATGGTCTGTCTGAGGAGGCTGTACAAGTAGCTGAAAAAGAAGAGAAGTGAAAGTCAAAGGAGAGCAGGAAAGATAGACCCATCTGAACGCAGAGTTCCAAAGAAAAGCAAGGAGAGATAAGAAAGCCTTCCTCAGCAATCAATGCAAAGAAATAGAGGAAAACAACAGAATGGGACAGACTAGAAATCTCTTCAAGAAAATTAAGAGATACCAAGGAAACATTTCATGCAAAGATGGGCACAAAAAAGGACAGAAATGGTAGGGACCTAACAGAATCAGAAGGTATTAAGAAGAAGTGGCAAGAATACACAGAACTATGCAAAAAAGATCTTCATGACCCAGATAATCACGACGGTGTGATCACTCACCTAGAGCCAGACATCCTGGAATTCGAAGTCAAGTGGGCCTTAGGAAGCATCACTGGGAACAAAGTTAGTGGAGGTGATGGAATTCTAGCTGAGCTATTTCAAATCCTAAAAGATGATTCTGTTAAAGTGCTGCACTCAATATGCCAGCAAATTTGGAAAATTTAGCAGTGACCACAGGACTGGAAAAGGTCAGTTTTCATTCCAATCCCAAAGAAGGGCAATGGCAAAGAATTGCACTCAAATACCTCACAACTGCACTCATTTCACATGCCAGCAAGATAATGCTCAAAATCCTCCAAGCTAGCTTTAACAGTATGTGAACCGAGAAATTTCAAGTGTGTAAGCTGGATTTAGAAAAGACAGAGGAACTAGAGATCAAATTCCCAACATCCATTGGATCATTGAAAAAGCAAGAAAATTCCAGAAAAACATCTACTTCTGCTTCATTGACTATGCTAAAGCCTTTGACTGTGTGGATCACAACAAACTGAAAAATTCGTGGGAATACCAGACCACCTTACCTGCCTCCTGAGAAATCTGTATGCAGGTCAAGAAACAACATTTAGAACCAGACATGGAACAATGGACTGGTTCCAAATTGGGAAAGAAGTACCTCAAGGCTATATATTGTCACTCTGCTTATTTAACTTACATACAGAGTACATGGTGGAAAATGCTGGGCTGGATGAATCACAAGCTGGAATCAAGATTTCCAGGAGAAATACCAATAACCTCAGATAAGGAAATGACCTCACCCTTATGGCAGAAAGTGAAGAGGAACTAAAGAGCCTCTTGATAAAAGTGAAAGAAGAGAGTGAAAAAGTTGGCTTTAAAATTCAACATTCAAAAAACAAAGATCATGGCATCCAGTCCTATCACTTCATAGCAAATAGATGGGGAAACAAAGGAAACAGTGACAGATTTTATTTTCTTGGGCTCCAAAGTCACTGCAGACAGACTTCAGCCACAAAATTAAAAGACGCCTGCTCCTTGGAAGAAAAGGTATGACCAACCTAGACAGTGTATTAAAAAGCAGAGACATTACTTTGCAGGCAAAGGTCCACAGAGTCAAAGTTATGGTTTTTGCAGTAGTCATGTGTGGATGTGAGAGCTGGACCATAAAGAAGGCTGAGCGCCAAAGAATTGATGCTTTTGAACTGTGGTGTTGGAGAAGACTCTTGAGAGTCCCTTGGACTGCAAGGAGATTAAACCAATCAATTCTAAAGGAGATCAACCAGAATACTCACTGGAAGGACTGATGTTGAAGCTGAAACTCCAATACTTTGGCCACCTGATGGGAAGAGCCAACTCATTGGAAAAGACCCTGATGCTGGGAAAGATTGAAGACAGGAGGAGAAGGGGACGACAGAGGATGAGATGGTTGGATGGCATCACCGACTCAATGGACATGAGTCTGAGCAAACTCTGCGAGATGGTGGAGGACAGGGAAGCCTGGCCTGCTGCAGTCCATGGGGTCACAAAAAGTGGGACACGACTGAGCCACTGAACAACAACATCAAAGACCTGTTTCCCCGCTTCCCTGGAGCAGAGCCTGCCTCCCCCTCCACCCTGAACTCCCCTCAGGCGGTGCTGAAGGTCAGCAGCTGAGGCCGCACAGGCTTCAGCGTCCACAGAGGCAGCTGGCATATGCCCTTGTTGCTGCTGTTCGTTGCTGGCAAAGGCTCTGGGCAAGTGTCTTTTGTAGTTAACCCTCTGGTTTGCTGTATGAGAACAATTCCCCTTCTAACCACTGCAGTGACTATTCCTTCCGAATTCAGAAGCCACTCCACCATCTGGGAGAAAAGCGTCCACAGAGACCTCTGCATTGAGCTTCCCAGAGCCTTCAGCTCTTTATATTCCCTCAGATGCACACAGCATCCATTTTTCAAGGAATTAATCTCCCTGAAAAATTCCACTGCTTCTGTATTTGCTTCCCTGGTGGCTCAGATAGCAAAGAGTTCGCCTGCAATGCAGGAGACCCAGGTTCGATCCCTGGGTTGGGAAGATCCCCTGGAGAAGGAAGTGGCACCCCACTCCAGTATTCTTGCCTGGAGAATCCCCTGGACAGAGGAGCCTGGAGGGCTCCAGTCCGTAGAGTCGCAGAGAGTGGGACAGGACCGAGTGACTAACACTTTCCACTTCATTTTCTTTTTCCTCAAACATTTCTAAGCACTTTGACTATTTTGAAGCCCAGGGAAGCTTTGGGATGCATTAGCTGTCATTAGCATTGTTAATGTCACAGGGAGTTTTAAAATTTGCATAAGAGCATTTTAACATTATCTCCTTTCTGTGTACTGAAGAGGGAAAAAAGCCTTTGTGGTAGGCTTTACAATAAAGGCTTATCTGCAGTAATTAACATTTCCTAGATGTCTGAAAAAAATGAATCATTTAAAATAATTAGAGCCAAAAATAAACTTTAGGGAAAAGTGGGAAAAGACCCAATTCTTTCTTAAAGGCAAAACTCAGAAAACGAAATGCATCCTTTTATCCTAATTCTACCCCTGTCAGTCCCCCATTTTAAAATGAAATAGTTACACTAAGAAAATAAAGTTACTTGGGATTCATAACTCACAGATCTGCTAGCTACCATAAAGCATGCTATTAAAAAGAAAAATAATAAGACATGACACCTTCAGATTTTAGGAGTGTAAGTGAGTGCTAAGTCACTTCAGTTGTGTCTGACTCTTTGCGACCCTTTGAACCGTAGCCTGCCAGGCTCCTCTGTCCGCGGGATTTTCCAGGCAAGAATACTGGAATGGTTTGCCATTTCTTCCTCTAGGGGATCTTCCCAACCCAGGGCTAGAACCTACATCTCTTCTGTCTCCTGCATCGGCAGGCTGGTTCTTTGCCACCAGGAATAAAGGAGCTTAACTCTCTCCATTGAAAATAAGGAAGAGACATTCCTCCCAACCCCCAACTCCCTTTTTTTTTTCCAGAACTTCTTCCTTTGTTCTTTCAAATTTTGTTTGTAAATCTTTTGCGCAGTTTTCTAAGCATCTGGCTAGTCTCATAACTCCAGGTTTCCTCCAGGCCCCCCAGGAGCCATTTCTAAAAAGTAATCATCAAGAAAGATAAAGGCCCACCTCCTGGTCTCCTGGGAAGAGAAGAGCCAGAGATGTCACCAGACTGCACAGGGCAAAACCAGGTGACACGAGCCTTTTCGCCCCACTTAGCCGGCTGTGGGGTCGCACAGAGTCGGACACGGCCGAAGCGACTTAGCAGCAGCGGCAGCGACACAGAAGAGGGAGGTTTCAGCCTTTTCTCTGGTGCTATTTCACACTGGTGCCATGACAAAACTGACTTCTTTCTCTCTGGACTTTGGGGCGAGATGTTCCGGGCTGGGAGATTTTTTGTTTTTAATTTTATTTCCCACCAGGCATTTGGACAGATAACAGGCAATGCTGCCCATCGGTGAGGAAGGCTTTCCAAGGTCCACCAGGGGATGGCTATTTTGAGCATGGTCTGTGAGTAAGCGCCCCTGGGCAGCCTCTTATCACAGGTTCTCTAAGAGCTAAGAACAGAAATTGAGAGCCTGCCAGTTGGAAAGATTTATGGCAATTTGACAGGGTAATTTTAGATCTCTGGATATACAACTACAAACCCTGGGTTTGCACTTTATATATGAATCTAGAAAATTATTTCATTGTGATTGCCTCATAAAAGTACTGATCTATGACAGCATGGACATTTAAAAATAAAATAAATGGCCCTTCACCCCCACCCCTCAGAAAGAACTGGGCTTAGAACTAAATTTTAGCATCCACCAGAATCGCACGACCTAGACTCCAAGTGCTTGTAGGACTGACCTGTGTATAAGAGTTTAAGAAAATCACGTCTCCCGTGTGTACTTGGGTAATATTCTCTTTTGCACAGTCGAATATTTGCAATTATATTCTATGTTGGGATTTCTGCTGCAAAACAATAAAATCAGGACACAGGAGAAAAAAATAGTACAGATGCCAAACCCATCCTCAGAGTTTCCATTTGGTTAGGTCTGGGTGAGCAGAAGCGCTTCCATTTTGAAAGCTCCCAGCGAAAGCTGGTCCAGGCCCCACGCTCCGAGAATCGTCTCCAGGATGACCTTCCACGCAGCGCGAACAAAGATCAAGGAGCACCCAGTTCAGCACCTAGCTCCATAGGGCTAAGTCCCAACTCCTTCCAGGGCTGACGAAAGCGCACCCAGAGAGGAACTCAGGAGGAAAACCGGGTAAGGCACTGGGGCTGAGCCAGCAGGCCCCTAGTGAAGGAACGCCTCTTTCCAGGAAGAATTCCAGTGACCCCGGTCCTGCATCCTCCCGCATACTGCATAGCACTAAAATCATTAACCTGAGATCTCTGTGACTAGCAGCCATCTCTTACCCAGATGTAAGCTTGATGGCATGTATTTCCTACCAAAAATCATGTATAACCTGCCCTCTCCTGAAGAGGGAATTCATAGGGCCTGGACCCATCTTAGGCCTGTTCATGCTGATCACGCTTGGCCACCTTTCCAGTGGACTCTGAACTCTGTGTTTAGTGCCTACGGAAACGACAACAGAAGGATAAGACCCCCTCCGGACAGGCCATAAAATTTTCCATACCCATCGGAGTGTAACCTTGAGCTTATTGATTATTGGCCAGTAGTTTAACTGTTTGAGCACATAGCACGTGACCTTGGTTTATGTAAGTCTCAAGGAATTTGGAGTGGTGGGTTTGGACACGTACTCACGGGATATAAAAGATTTTCACAAACGTTGGTAGGGGTCCTTGGCTAAGAGGAGACTCTGCCTTGGGCCCGCCGGTGTAATAAACTGCACTCCACTATCTGCATTGTCCTTCTGAGTGAGTTTGTTTCCCAGAACGCACGGCTACAACACTCCCCTTCCTCTTCAAAACAGTTTCCCCAGACTACGGACAGCCTGTCTCCCAGCCACAGTCCTCACCAAGTACCTGAATAAAACTTAACCTCCCACCTTCTAAGCTTTTTTGTTTTTCCTCAAGTCAACAGCAGTGATGACTGGTTCCTCTTCAGAAATCAAACTGAGAGTCTACATCAGGCTAATCCCTGCATGCATTTCAGATTATAATGATGGTTTTAAAGCATCATAATATGAAGGATGCAAAGCTCAGCCTCCTAAGTATTTGCATGTATGTGAGCACACGGGCCTGCCTGTGCACACACGCGCACATAAACACACGTACCCACCCCCTCAGCGGAATCAGTGCGTGCTGATGACTTCAACACCCTTGGTTTTAATTACTGCTCGAGCACTTGGAGAATAACACATTTCTTGGGAGCAGAGCAGCAGCTGAGAGATCAAATTAGGTTAAACTGTTGTGTTTTGCAAAGCAGCTACTTGCAAGGTTCCTGGAGAACTTAAGCGATAGTCCAAATCCAAGAACCGAAGCAAGGTCGATTGGGGGGGGGGTGGGAAACACAATCTAAAAACTGAGAATTCTGTTTTATTTGGCGTACTTTCTGAAGACTTCAAGCCCAGGATAGCTCTGAGGGGCTGCTCCTGAGAGGTAAGAAAAGATACAAGGTATATAAGGGTTGCTGCAACAAAAACCAGGTAGTCTGAACATCGAAAGAGAGCTGTTAGTTAAAGCAAACCAGAAATCTTAGGTTAATGAATTTAGCATTTTTCTTTGTATAGAAAGATTCAAGAGTGTGAGCTCACTGAAGTCTAATCCAGCTCTCTGGGGCCAGTATCCACTTTTTCCCACCCTGAGTCCCCCCAGGGTGCATAGGATGTTGGGGGCGGGGGTTGGAGGTAGGGGGTTGCAGTGGCTGAGGGCTTGGCAGTTTCTCTCCACCCTAAGACCCCTCAGGGCTCACCTTCTGGCGGGGCTGATGGCTTAACAAGCATAGCATCCTTTGTTTGCTGATCTGGCAGGCAACATTTTTCAATCACAGTCAGTTTTTCAAGTGAGTCAAAGGGGCTTCTCTGATAGCTCAGTAGGTAAAGAACCTGCCTGCAATGCAGGAGGCCTTGGTTCGATTCCTAGGTCAGGAAGGTCCCCTGGAGCAGGGATAGGCTACCCATTCCAGCCTTCTTGGGCTTCCCTGGTGGCTCAGCTGATAATGAATCCACCTGCAATGAGGGAGACCTGGATTCGATCCCTGGGTTGGGAAGATCCCCTGGAGAAGGGAAAGGCTACCCACTCCAGTATTCTGGCTTGGAGAATTCCATGGACTGTATGGTCCACGGGGTCACAAAGAGTCAGACATGACCGAGCAACTTTCACTTTCACAGTAAAAAATGGTACTGGCCAAGTTGATCAACTCAGCCTCCTCTTTTTTTTCCAGAAACCAGCAACTCTTTGGTCATTTGCCTCTTCAGTAGGCTTATGAACCCAAACTTACAGTTTCAGAGAAAAACAATTTAGGAGAAAACAAAACAAGTGAGCCAACAAATCAAAGGGAGGTAAGAGGAGACCCATTCCCTTTCTTGGTCAGCCAACACCTGACTGTCTTTAGTGTCAAAGAATTCCTTCTGCCAGGCAGAGATGGCGGTGGGCTGGCAAGGCTGGGGCAACAGTCCTATCCGAGGTGCGGGGCTCAGCGTCCTCAAGCTAGGTACGTGACTGCCATGGGCAAAGCAGAGACAGCAGGTCACCATCTCGAAGGAGGATATAAATCCAGTCCAGGGGAATCAGCAGGAGAGGACACTTCTCATTTACCTCTGACCTTGTGGGTGGCTATAATTCTGAACATTCATGGAAGCCCAGTGTCTCTCTCTCTTCCTTAATAATGAATCAGCAACAAGATCTCATAAAGCCCACTATTCAAGATGCAGAAACCAGTTTCTAGAGTGAGGATATCTTAGTGAAATGTAGGTATGACTTAGCAAAGCCCTATATACTCTATTGATACCATGCATTAAATAGATAACTAATCAGAACCTACTGTACAGCACAGGGTCTACTCAGTGGTCTGTGGTGACCGAAATGGAAAGGAAATCCAAAAAAGAGGGGATATATGTATAAGTATAGCTGATTCACTTTGATGTACAGCAGAAACTGACACAACATTGTAAAGCAATAAAAAGTTGCTTTACAATGTATACAATACTCCAATAAATTTTTTTTTAATTAAAAAAAAGCAAATCAGCAAAGCCCAAGATCTGATCATGGGGTGTCCCTGGTGGCTCAGCAGTAAAGAACTCGCCTGCAATGCAGGAGACATGGTTTCTGGGTTAGGAAGATCCCCTGGAAGGAAATGGCAACCCACTCCAGTATTCTTGCTTGGAGAATTCTGTGGACAGACATGCCTGGCAGGCTACAGTCTATGGGGTCGCAAAGAGTCAGACACGACTGAGCAACTTAACAACAATATCTGATCACACCTGCAGAGATAACTTATACTTATGTAAGAAGTCAGGCAAGACATTGGGTTCTAGTAGAAGGAAGCGTGGTTCTCATCACCTGGGTTTTCTCACGGTGTCTGCCCATGGGCACTGCTCTTTTTGGAAGATGCCTCTGGTGCCCACAACTGAGGATATGCCCCTCCAAGTGTCAGTGGTCCCCAAAGGCTCTGTTGGTATTTCCCAGCCTGTCTAAGCTCTCCTGATGGATCCATTCTATTCTCTAGCACCCCTGCCTTCTTATCCTCCAGCTGTGGCCTCCACATTCCCTCTTTCTCGTGGTTCCAGACCCACCCTGTCTCTCCACACAGCTGGATTCTGTCATTCCCTCGTGGTTCCCGCAGGGCAGCCCTGGTTGTTACCTTCACATGTGGGACTCATCTCACAGGCGAGGGAACACTGAACATCGTGGTCCCTTGACGTCTAAGAGCTATGGTTGGTTTGCCTCCACTGGGAAAAAAAAAGGGGTCTATGCCCACCATATGTGGACCGTCCACTCACCCAGTAGATGCAAAGACGTCGGAAGACCTGCCTATACGCCTTGCAGAATGCAGCACAGGTACGGAACGTGCCCAGCATCAGTGTACAGACGCAGAAGGAATAATTGTGAAGCAGCCTGTGTAAACTCTGCTCAAGCAGGAGACTCACACACTTTAAAAGTCCCCTGAGATCTTCCTTGGTGGCTCAGTGGTAAAGAATCCACCTGCCAGTGCAAGGGACACAGGTTCGATCCCCCGGCAGGGAAGATCCTACATGCAGTGGAGCAACTAAGCCCAGGAGCCACAAATACTGAGCCTGCACTCCCTCGAGCCCTCGCTCCACGACAAAGAAGCCCACGCACCGCAACAGAGAGGAGTCCCGCTTGCCACAACTAGAGAAAGCCGGTGCACAGCAGTGAAGACCCAGCACAGCCAGCGACAATAAATAGAATTACAGAAGTCCCCCGAATGCCTCCCAGCTATAACCCTTCCCTCGCCGACCACAGGTAATGGTTCTGTGATTTGTACTGTGTGGTCAGAATTCCCTTAATTTTTCTAAAAACATTATCCCACCCACCAGGGGTTCCATGTTAGCATAGCCTCATGGGGCATTTTAGCTTCACCTACTTTGAATCTCATATAAACATAACCACACATAATATGCGTGTATTCTCTCACGTCCGGCTTCTTTCGCTCAGCCGCGTGCTTGAGAAAGTTTCTGTGCTTTCGAGTGTGTCCCTCACTTCTGCCCCGTCTGGCGCTCCACTGGGCCAAATACTGAGGGAATCCCGTGTCCTGCTGGTGATGGGGATTTGACCGGTTTCCAGTTCGAGGTTAGCACAAGCTTTCCGGCCGTCAGCATCCCTGCACCTGTCCCTGGGTGCACACCTGCGGGCATTTCTACGCACACAGGCCTGGGAGCAAGTCAGGGAGACACAGGGCATGTGCACACACGTGTATCATCCACGTGCAGCTAATGCGAAATCACAGGCACATTTTCAGATTCTTCCCCCCACCACCACCTGTGTATCGGGTTTCCAGTGTCCCCCATTTATGCCAAAAGGCACAGTTATAAATCTTTAATAAATGTTGGCCTTTCGTTGGGTGCTTTCTCACTGTGATTTTAATCTGCCTCCCCTGGTTACATTCTTCCCTCCCTTACTAGGAGGTCTGGAGGCAGATAACCTCTCGCCAGTGTCTAGTACGCTTCTCAAGGGAACAGAAAGGTTAGACTTCTACATTGTTGGAGTGTCTTCTTTGCAGATGACGGTAAACTGCTTCATATTCCTCAAGCAGCGAGCGAGAGATTTGAGGAGGTACTGCCTCCCATCAGCTAGACGGAGATAACCCTTGCTTTGCAAAAGGCTCATTATTGTCATGAAAGATCGCTTCTCTCTTTTCTGTAAGCAACCCTCCAAGCCAGTTTGTGAAGGTCACGGCTTTCTGTCCAAACGTCTGTGCCTTCTCCTCCCTGGAGATTTTTTGTAAAAGGTGATGCCTCATTCTGCGGAGAAAGTAGCACCAACATGTATGCCCTCTCAGGTGGAAGACGGACAGCTGGTTGAGAAGGTGGTCCTCCGTGACGACCTGGAGGGGTAGGGGAAGGGAAGGAGGCTCAGGAGCCAGGGGGTGTATGTATTATTGTGGTTGATTTGTGTTGTTGTATGGCAGAAGCCAACACAACACTGTAAAAATTAAATATATATGTATATTTAAATGAGGCTTGTAGCTCAGTAGGTAAAGAATCTGCCTGCAATGCAGGAGACCCAGGTTCAATTCCTGGGTCAGGAAGATCTCCTGGAGAAGGAAATGGTAACCCACTCCAGTATTCTTGCCTAGAGAATCCCATGGACAGAGCAGCCTGGCGGGCTACAGTTCACGGGTTGCAAGAGTCAGACTTGACTTAGCAACTAAACCACCACCATATATTTAAATAAAATAGAGATGATGCTTCATTCTGAAAAGACAGCCTGTGCTGTACACACCTGAATGTAATCATAGTTCTGTAAGATCGTTTTAAACAGGTGTAAAATCAACAGTAACAGCAAAACAGGAAGAGACTTGGGGAAGCTGAGAAACGGAAATAAGGTAGCAATGGATGGATGGAAACAAGGAGTCCCTAACGGTTAAATTTCTAGTCGCTCTGATCACATATAAATAAAAGGAAGGGCATGGAGGTGTTTTTCCTGGAAGAGACCACAAAGAAGACACGGGACAGCTGTCTGGAGAGAGGTCAGACTGTTGCTGAAAGCAAAGATTAGACCAGCTTTCCCAGTTCAGAGGCTCTGAGCTGGGACTGTGTGAACTTCCCTGAAGGTAGGTTTCACGTGAACAGAAGAAACATCTTGCTCGAACTTGTCAGGGACAGCTGGGGCTGAGTCCCTCCACGAGTTCCAGAAAAGGCTAGAAATCCCACAGGGACAGAGCTTCAGAAGAAATCTCATTCCAGACAGTTTCTAGGTGCCCTCCCAACATGCAGGCTTTATATTAGGGAGAAAAGAGTTTCTGCAAGAATACATGAAAAGTGAAAGTGTTAGTTGCTCCACCGCGTTCAACTCTTCGTGACCCCATGGGTTGCTCCTCTGTCCATGGAATTCTCCGGGCCAGAATACTGGAGTGGGTACCCATTCCCTTCTCCAGGGGATCTTCCCAACCCAGGGATCGAACCTGGGTCTCCTGCATTACAGCCGATTCTTTAACATCTGAGCCACCGGGAAAGCCCACAAGAACGCGTGGCGGGCTACAAAGACCCTGGCCAGGGAGTGCGGAGCTGCTCAGTCATCTCTACCGATCTCAGCGGTTCCAGCCATTAAAAAAAAAAAAAAAAAAATGCTATTTGTCCTGTCCACACAATAGGTGTTCTCATATAATAGACGAGTGCATGCAGTTACTCTACAGCCTCTAAAGGTGCTAAGCAAACTGTAAGCTATTAGTATAATTAGGTTTGAAATGAAAAAGAGTGAGGATATGAAAAATACATGCACAATTTACCGTCACAGGAAGAAGGACGGCACAAAAATCCTCTGAGGGAAAGTTTATCAGGACTGGGTTCGGCCTGAGACACAGAAATATCTGGAAACGAGTGTTTAAGCGGAAAAGCTTGGTTTTCTTTTATAAATAATTACACTTTTTGGAAAATGTGTTAATTCTTTTTTTTTTAGCCTGAGGATACAGAGTCTAGTCCCTTAATTGAACCCTTTTGTAAGAAAAAGGGAATTTTGACTTGAAGAGCATTAACTCTCATTTTCCAAAAAGGCAGACTGAGAAGGTATAGAAAACTGGCCTAAGGTACATGGAGTCAAGGACGGACCCTACTTGTCCCTTTTCAGCCTCAAGCGTGGGAATCATACGGGACTGTTAGTCTTCAGGGGTCCCCAGCCTCTGGGATCTGACGCCTGCTGATGTGAGGTGGAGCTGATGGAATAATAAGAGAAATAAAGTGCGCATTAAACGTTCTGTGCTTGAATCATCCCGAAACTACCCCCTCCTCCGCGTCCCTGGAAAAGCTGTCTTCCATGAAACTGGCCCCTGGTGCCAAAAGGCTGGGACCGCTGCGCTGACGCAAGTTCACAGCTGGGCCCCCAGTAAGAGGTTTTACTCTACATTGTCTGCATACAACCGAAACCACAGAAAGAGAAAAGTCATGCAATGGGAGCCCGTATCTGCCGATGATGGGACTGACCAGGGCGTCATTTCCAAAATAAACAAACAGCCCGAGCAACAACAACAAAACCCCCAACAGCCCAAATCACAAAACAAGAACTACCTGAAGCAAAACTATTTGGTACCTACCAGGGGCTGGGGGCGGGGGGGAGAGGAAAATCTTATTTTTCAAATACCATTATCAAGGAGAAAAGCCATCAGCCCCAGTTTCTCCCCCACAGCAAGACCCAGTCACAGCTGGCACGTCGGCCACCAGGTCTCGGGGCTGGACTCGGGCCAGCAGTTCCTTTCTGTCACCGATGAGTAACACCATCCTGGAAACCAGAGCACCCTCGGCACCGTGATCACAGCGGGGTGATCACAGCGGGGTGACGCTCCCTCCACAGGGAAGAAAGGCAAGCTCCCGAGGTGACTGTGCCCACGGAGCCCGCATCCAGCAAGCCTGCACGCTGCTCAACGGCCGTGCAAGCACTTCCATCTGGGAGGTGCGCGCCTCACACGTGTGTGGGCAGAGACCTCTGCGCGCGGGCACACACACGCGGTTCTGCCTGAGTCATCAAGGCTTGGGTGATGATTGCCCTTGACTTTGTGACTTACTAAGAGGATAAATCGAGGCCATCTATTTTCTCGGCCTATGAACAGTGATGCTACGAGGCTGGCTGGTGAGTTGGAGGTGCCACAGAAGTCAGTGCAGAGGGGATTATGTACCAACAAAATATTAATTCTGGCATGAAGGTTACTTTTCCGGCAGGTTCCTGAGGTTGGTACTCAAGAGACAGGCCACCCTGGCTAGGGAGGGAGCTGAAAGGGACTTCAGGCATATCAGCTTTTCAAGTTCCCTGATCTTACGCAGGACGAAAGACGGTCCAGTGGTCCAGAGGCCACTCAGAAGCTGATGGCAAATCCCGGAATTTCTATGTCCTCTCTTTGACCCTCCTTGCTCTGCTGGCTCCACGGGTTTAGAATAAATTTTCAGGTGGATCACAAATAACAAGAGTATCTTACAGTCAAAAGGGTTGCTCACCTCTGGGCATGGAATAAAAAAAAAAAAAAGAGAGATCAGTGGACTTTCCCGTGGACACTCCCGTGTCCCCGTCAGCCCATCCTGAGACGCCCTGCACGCAGCTGTCCCCGCGTCCCTCTCCTCCTCTCCCTCCTTATTCTGGGCTCTCTTCCTGTCTTTCCAGACACTCTGCCTCCTCTACCGCCTAGGAAACCAGGCTGTGCCTTTCCACGAACCATGATGGCATCTTATAAACGGGGGCATGATTTCCTTAGGCTCTTAGGACACGGCGTATTCATAAACTCACTCCGAAAGCAGTGCTCTCTGTCTGGACTGCATAGTAATGCCCAGGCTGCTACGCAGAGTGACTAGATCAGAATACTGCATGCTCAACTGCGTGCACATTTGTGTACACGTGCTGCCTGTGTCAGGGAATGTGTGATTGGGGTGTGTGTGCATGTGTGTGTATGTGTACATGTGTGTTGGACAGGGTGTGCTTGCGTCTGTTGGGTGTGTATGTGTGTGCTGAGGTGTGAGCTTGTGTGGGTATTGGGGAGTGTATGCACCTGTGTGTATGTGTGTGTTGAGTGTGTATACACATGATGTGTATATGTGTTGGAGGGCTTGGTGTGTGGGTATTGGTGTATGTGTATGCATGTGTGTGTATGTTGTGAGCGTGTACATAGGGTATGCATGTGTCTGTGTGTACAAGTTGTGTATGCATGTGTGTGTACATGGGTGTGTGTATGTATACAGGGTTTGTGTGTACATGTGTGTATAGGACGTGTATGTGTACATAGGGTGTGTGTGTACATGTGTGTGTATAGGATGTGTATGTATATATAGGGTGTGTGTATGCATGTCCATGCATAGGATGTGTATGTGTACATATGTGTGTGTACATGTGTGTGTATAGGATGTGTATGTCTATATAGGGTGTGTGTATGCATGTGTGTGTATAGGACACGTGTGTGTGTGCTGGGGGTGTGGCGTGGCCAGCCTGGAGTGCCGTCAGCAGTTCCTCAGTTTCCTCCAGGGATGTGAACAGGCAGCAAGCCTGGGAACCTCTGCCCTCACCCCACCGTTCTCGACCTGCCTGCTCAAGGGTCACCTCCCTGCTGACGGCGTCGTCCTGTCACTGCTGAGACTCCCCGCCCCACGCGTTCCAGACCTTCCACATCTCGAATGGAACCCTCTCCCCAGCCTCACCGGAGCCACAGGGACCACGGGGTGTTCCGGCTCGTTCTGTCCAACCCCGACCTCTCAGCTCCCTGTCTGCGTGTGTCCCGCGGGGTCTGGGACGTGTTCTTCCTTGAGCTCTAAGCTGCGGGCCTGTTAATCCGATAGAACGGGCTCCCAGCACCAAGGGAGGTCACATAGTCTCCTTCTCGTTAAATTTGTTTTAAAGTAATGAATGGAAAAGACAACAACAACCTGGGGTCAGTTTATTTACCTCTCCAGAAAAAAAAGAGGACGGGGGCAGTAGTTCCTGAACTCTGATGTGAGTTACGACAAACACACGGATTTATAACTGCAGCCATCGTCGACAGCTCCCAGAGCCTTGGAACATCCGGCCCGAGCAGAACAATGGGGCACCTCCTGTTGCTGTATTCAGCCGTGTGTCCTCTGCACCTGAAATCACTTTGGAGCTTCAAAGGGAAACGTGTGCATGTGTGCCAATTCGCTTCACTCGTGTCCGACTCTTTGTGACCCTGTGGGCTGTAGCCCACCAGCTCCTCTGTCCATCGGATTTTCCAGGCAAGAACACTGCAGTGGGTCACCATGCCCTCCTCCAGCGGATCTTCTAAACCCAAGGATCAAACCCAAGTCTCTTGTGTCTCCTGCACTGGCAGGCAGGTGCTTTATCACACGTGCCACCTGGGAAGCCCTAAAAGGAGATGTGCCGCGTCGCTCAGTCGTGTCCGACTCTTTTTTACCCGCCCCTGGACTGTAGCCCACCAGCTCCTCTATCCATGGGAGTCTCCAGGCAAGAATACTGAAGTGGGGTGCCATTCCCTTA
This sequence comes from Bos grunniens, assembly GCF_055505025.1. Classification (NCBI taxonomy): domain Eukaryota; kingdom Metazoa; phylum Chordata; class Mammalia; order Artiodactyla; family Bovidae; genus Bos; species Bos grunniens. The sequence goes on from NC_141168.1 coordinate 4,282,212, forward strand.
TCTTGTAATTCATGACACGCCCCTTTAAAGGACAGCTGAGTTCCTGTAAAGGAGGCAACCCTAGGGAATCCCCTAAGCATGGGGCTGGTCTCCAGGAGGCCCCGCCTGGATTAGAGGGTGGGAGCTCTGATCTGCCATCCTCTGATCTCCAGGGAGGGGAGGGAAGCTGGAGACTGAACCGGCGGTCGATGGCTAATGGTCTCATCAACGCTGCCTATGTGATGGAACCTCGATGTAAGCCCCGTGGGACAAGGTGTGGGTGGCTTCTGGGCTGCTGAGCCAGGACCTATCTGGGGTGGCAGCACCCCAAACTCCCCAGGGACAGAAGGCCCTGTGTTTGGGACCCTTCCAGACCCAGCCCGGGGGTATCTCTTCACAGGACTCTTTGTTTGTATGTTAATAGCATTTGTCATACACTGGTCATCCGGTAAGAAAACTGATTTCCTGAGTCTGTGAGCCGTCCTACTGAATTAATGGAATCTGAGGAGGGGTCCCCCAGAACTTCTGAGCTTAGCAGATCTGGCAGAAGCCCTTCACCTGTGGGACCAGGGGTTTCTCCAGACAGATGGGGTTGCAACTGAGCTGAATTGCAGGACACCCAGCTGGTGCCACAGAGCTGCCTCATGGTGCTGGGGGTTGGGGGAAAAACACATATGGTAATCACAAAGCGAGCATGAACTTCAAACTCATTGTAGTTGTTAAGTGGAAGGTACGTTACAAATGGAATTCTCTCTCCTGTTATCTGACGCATTAGAACATGAAGATGTTCTTCAAAGAAAAGAAAAGTACAGCCAAGACCACGGACCTTTCTCATAAAAGCTGTCCACGCTGGGTGTGGAAGTGAACACCTGTCTGTTCACCAAACCCCTGGGGGCTCCTGTGCCTACCACCTGCTCACGGGTGAGTGAAGATACAGTTTTGGAAACACACCACACCTCTAGGAAATAATAGTGAAAGTGAAGTCGCTCAGTCGTGTCCGACTCTTTGTGACCCCATGGACTGTAGCCTACCAGGCTCCTCCATTCATGGGATTTTCCAGGCAAGAGCACTGGAGTGGACTGCCATTTCCTTCTCCAGGAGATCTTCCCGACCCAGGGATTGAACCCGGGTCTTCTGCATTGCAGACAGGTGCTTTACCGTCTGAGCTACCAGGGAAGCCAGGAAATAATAACGGGAATTCAAAACTCAAAAGATGAGCAAGTTTGTAGTAACAGAATTAGGGGCCAGGAGAGATCAGAGAAGGGAAGGTAATCATCCAAGCGGAGGAAAAGGCCAGCTTGGGTATCTTACACGTCCCAACGTGAAGACCCAGCAGTCCATCAGGTGAAGACAGCCCTGTGCGTGCTCCACAGCTCTACTCAAGACATTTTATGAAGCATCCAGAGCTGAACGTCCCTTTCCGGGTTTAGGAACTTTTTCCTAGAAACCTTAGCTCCTTTGTGTATCTTGTATTGGAAGTTAGTGTCTAAATCCTTTCCCAATCCTGTAAACCCTGTAAGAGGTGTGTGTGAAATGGTACCTGCCTCATATTTTCTGAGGTTTTTTTTTTTCTGCATAGATGGGATAACCAGCATTTCAAAAGGAGTCTGGTGATGGGGTTGATGACTTTGGGAACGGACCCTGAACAAGTAGTACGAAGTAGGGAAATCCCTGTGTAGATACCACACCCCTGGGATGCATAAAGATAACTCTCCAAACCCTGGGGACCTCTGAAACAGTTTTGGAACCCATTTCAAGAAGGTAAATTCCTCCCAGTATACAAGCCACCAAGCTCACCTTCGGAACCAACACCACGGCTTTTGTCGCCAGGATGCCAATAGCAGTAAGAAAGCAGCAGTGTTTCTAATCACCCTCAGATAGAGGAAAGATACTGTATCCCTAGAGGATGCGCCCCTAAAAGTCATCTCATGAGTGTGTGTCCCTGTTCCCCAGGAGGGCGGACAGCGGGGAGTCTGTGTCCCATACACGTTCCCGTAACTCATCTGTAAACCTCAAAGCCTTTCCTCTGCTCACCGTGGCTTATTATGCACAGACATCAGCACTGGAAGGCCTGAATCAGTGAGGTATCCACGTGGCCCAAATACAGCTCTCACTGCGGGCAATTCTACTCCAGGTTTCCGTCCAACACAGGAACAGGAAGATCGGAAAAGAGCAGAGGCCCACGACATCACAGATGCATTTGGTCAGTGACCAGAGCCCGCAATCAGTGGCCATAGGAAGAACATCCGCTTCCATACATAAGAAACGAATCCCCAGGCTGCAACTTTCATTCAAAAGCAGCACGGTTCAACCACGAGATTCTCGGGCATCCCTGCGGCTTGCAGACCTCTGACCCTCCCCATCTGTCTTCTGAACCTCCCCTGACACAGCTCTGGTCACCAAGGGTGTGGCCAACCTCATCACCCCCCATCTGCAGGGCACCAACGCACACCAAGGGAGGGGCATTCTGTCACCCAGGGCATCGGGCAGTCCCTGGGACTTTGATTTTTTTTTTTTTCTTTAACCAACCTTTACTCTGTCTCCAGGAAGCAACTCAATGTCTGGGAAAAGCTCACAGAGACAGAGCAGGGCAACTGAGTATGAAGTAATCTCCTCTGGCTAATCAAATTTTCCACTGACCCTAGAGCTCCTGCCAGAGGATCTGCCTTCCTCAAACAGCCCATTTAATTTAAACCATGGTTAAAGAAGTAGGATATCAACAGAGTCATACAGCAAGACTGGGTTGAAAAAAAATGCAAGTCATCCCCCCACCCCATACAAATTTTCAAATGTAGATTATCTGAAAAGGCAGTGATTTGAAAGCCTAATTTCTCTTCTGAGTGGAAAACTTTCGATCCCTTTCAAGGGTGTTAAGTTACAGATGAAACGTGGCTTCGTTCTCACAATATTAGAAATACAGTTTATGAAAAAGACTCTCCTCAAGAATGAAGCTAGAAGTTGTGAGCCATTCCACCCGTGTTCTTTCTTTTATTCATTTATTATGCCAAAACGAGACTAGAGGGCATCCAGGGAGTTTGCCTTCCCTTAATCAGCTGTCACGGCAATAAACTTCTAGAGCGACATGTAAGGAATAAAACGTTCACCAAGATTTTATGAAAATAGATTTTCAATTAAGGATTACAGCACAGCAAAGGCAAGTCAGGTGCTACTGTCACGGTTCTTGGGAGCAAGAGACCATGGGTCCAGACCACGTAGCCCTTCGCCCATCACCCTGGCAGGACCAAGTGCCTCCCTTTTACACATCACACCTCAGACATGGGTCCAGACAGCTCTGAGTGCCCGGCCCGGCGACGCAGTCTGTGTCCCTGTCCCTGAGTGTATCTTGCTGCACAAACAGGGCACCATTCAGCTCTCTGTACCCCTTCCACAGCAGTCACGTGTGTGGCCACTCAACTGTCAGTGACGGAATAAATCATCCTGTCCTCATCGGGAATGTAAAGTATCACCTGAATCCCAATCAAGCTGCGAGCGAAGAATTTGCCAGTCATCGAATCCAGGAGAGGCTGTGATTACCCAGAGTCTTCCACAAACAACTGATGAAAAATTAGGGCTCAGGAAGTCTCAAAACAACGATTTAAGTGCGGCATGATCACTCGAGTAAAGCTGCCTGGATTTAGCTGGAATGTGACATTTCAGAAAAGGCACAAACCCAGCTGCAGAGTCATAATTATCAATTCAGGAATTGACAGAAGGTGGAAAAGTTGAGCGAGTCTGTGTCTCATTTTCCTCTTAGGCCAACAACCAGACGAGTCTGAAAATACAACCAGTGGCTGTAGGCTTATCTAGACTCAGTTCGACCTGCTCTGACGGCCCTTATGAAAAGCAGACACAGAGGAGGGTGTTCAGTAGGCACCCTGGGGAACAGCCCTGTTCACTGTGTGAGCGAAAGTGAGATCAGTGTTCTCATTCTTTATTTTTCTGAAGTAAATGCAGAGAGAGGGGAGTGGGAGGGAAGATCTTAAAAGTTTTTAATGAAGGTGCCACATATGCCATATATATGAAGATGGTGCTATGTTACAAGGTTACAATGTTACTGGAAGAAATACTGACTGGACAACAGTTATCAATCAAGCATCATCATTATTATTATCAGCAGGAGGAACCTGAATTTTCTCCCTCGCCGGGGTCCTAAATGTGCAAGTTTTACATTTACATTAAGGCATCGCATAAGAGAGGAATTGTGGGTGTGGGTGGGAACGTAACTGGGAAACAGTACTCCACACACGTTTCTGTCCTGTTTATACATGAAATTATGCAATGGCAAGACCTGGAGTGGGGAAAAGAGGGACACAGATGTATTTTCACAGACAATTACGTAAGCCTGGGGAGAAACCCAGGCTGATGAAGGTTCAGGAATGAGGGGCTTGTTGTCTGCTGTGTGTGGGGGGTGGGCGGGGGGAGAGGGGTGTCTACAAAACAGTCCCTTCAAACAGTTACTGAGCTCCTCAGGCTGGAAGTCCAGTTCAAAACGCAGGGTGATCGGTCCTCTGCCAGGCAACAGGTGTCTCCCTGTGGGTGTGGTTAAGCCGACTGGGTTCTGGTCCAATTCGAATACATTGTTCATTTCTTGTCTCTTTTTGTTGAACGCAAGACCTCGCAACGGTTCAGTGACTGGGTCCTTCCATACACAGCCCAGCTCCCGCCCCGCACCCCTGGGATCCAACCAAGGGGAACCCAGCACCCGAAGGAATTTCTGCGTTTCCAGCTGTACCTTCAAAGTCTCACAGCTACCCCCGCCTCCGGCCCCTCCCTCACCACCAAGGACCCCGCGGACTAGTCACGTGTGGAAACAGAGCCCCACCTCCGGAGCAGCCACGGCAACCCGGAAAGGGTTAAAACATCAGCCAAATAAACATGCTCACACACAGTTTCCAGAGAACAAGATGGCAACCTACTGGTCCTCGCCAGGAGGGTCCGGCGCCCTGACCCCCGTGGCTTGCGGCCCGGGGCCGGGATGCAGACGGCAGGGGCTCCAAGGTGGCGCGGGGCCCGGAGCGGTCGGGGGTTGGCGGGGAACGCGGGACAGCGGCGAGCGGGTGTGTGTGGGGGGGTCCTCAACTTAGTAAAGTTGTCAAGGCTCAGGTGCCCCCCTGGCCGGCCGCCTTGAGGTCCCCGGCAGCGCACGGGCCTCCTCAGGGGCCGATGTGCCATCATTATGCTCGCTGGCACCGTCAGCCTTTTTTTTTTTTTTTTTTTTTGCGGTGGGGGCGGGTGGTGGTTACCGTTGTCACACCCGGGAGCAGGGCCCCGCCCAGCTGGCAGCCGCGGTGGCAGCGGCCGGAGCCGAGAGACAGGCGCCGGCCCCGGGTGAGCCACAGGCTTCGCGGACCCCAACAGGTCCCGGGCTCCGGGATCGCAGCCCCGAAGCCGGCGCGGGCATCCGGGCCCGGCGGTCCTGCCCTGGCCTCTGCGATCCCGCTCTCTGTGGGTCCCCCCACTGCCACCACCACCACCCCGACACGGCCCCGGAGGTCCACCGCGAGCTGGAACTGACGCGCGGCCGGCGGGGGGCTGCTCCGCCGCCCCTTCCCCACCGCGCGCAGCCCGCCCTCGCCCTGGACCCTGGACCCCGAGCCACCTGTCTAAAGCACAAGGACGCAGGGCCGTGTAAAGTTGCAATTTGCAAACAAGCGGCAGATCCACCGCACCCGGGCGGCCGCCGCTGGGGGGTTCCGGTGGGATCTGGCGGTGGCGCACAGGGTCGCGGTCAGTCCCGGGGGTGCCGCGCTCGTCCCCAGCACTGGTCCCCCGGTGCCGGTCCTCCCGGCCACGCGCGCCTCGCCCACCAGCACTCACCATCACGTTCCCTTGCATTTTAGCCGTCTTAATCATCGCCTTCTCCTTCATTTTGCCCCAAGTCTGAACCCGACTTCTGGCCCGGAGAAGAGTAACTTAATCCATTGTCTCGCTGATGATTAAAGTAGAGATTGGACCGGCCGAGGACTGGGTGGAGTTGGCTTTTGAAGGAAGAAAAAAAAATTCTTGCAGCGCTTCGGCGTCCCCCTTCCGCCACCCTGTCCCTCTCCACTCCCGGTTGGATCACAATAGCAATCAACACTTTTCGGCCGCCGCTTGGAAAGAAAAATTAAAAAGACGGAGAAGAGGGTGTGGGGGTGTTGCTGCTTTCAACAAAAGCCGGCGGGCCCAGGGAGCGGGGGCGCGAGGAAAGAGGCTGCGAGGCGCGGGGCCAGCTCGACAGCCTGCGTGTCCGGCGGGCCGGCCGGCCGAGCTTCGCCAGCGACAGCGGCTGGCGCGACTTGCGGGGCGCACGCGGGGACCCTGGGCGGCGCGGCCCGCGGGGGGGATCCTCGGCGGGGGCCAGGCGCCGGGCGCCGCACTGGTCCCTAAGGGCGGGGACCCCGGTGAGCCGGCGGCGACCACAGTGCGGGCGGGCCCTTGTATGTGTATATCTGTGTGTGTGTGTGTGTGTGTGTGTGTGTGTGTGTGTGTGTGTGTGTGTGTGTTGTGTGTGCGCGCGCGCGCGTCCACACAAGGCTGCGCTGCTTGAACCCGGCTGGACCAGGATGCTTCAAGCCGCAGCAAGGTTAAGCGAGCCGAACCTTCTGGGTAGAACCGGAGCCTCCCGAAGCACCCCTCCCGGGTACACGCCCCCTCCCCGCGGGCCCAGTGTGCTCGGCGCACGCTCGCAGGGTTTTTACAAACAGGCACCGCCGCCTGCCGCCCGGCGTGAGCGCAAGATCGGCTGAGACCACCTCCCGGCTGCGCCCCCCAGAGGGAAGGGAGAGGCCGGGCACAGCCGGGCGCCGCCTAGCACTTCGGTGGCTCAGGCGAGGCGCGGGAAGCGGAGCGCTCATAAATATTGTTGTTTCGGGTTACCATGGGACGCACAGAGCGTCTCCATGGTTTCAGCGATGATCTGCGTCCGAATCTGCCGCCGCGGCGAGTCCAGGGCCCCGGGAACCTCGCTGGGCGGCGGCACTCGCGGCGCTGGCCGGCTCTGCGCCGGCTCACCTGGCTTCCCAGGCTCCGCTGTCTCCCCCAGCTCCGGCCTCCGCCCCTGCCATGGCCCCTCGGGCGCCTTTGTTTCTGGATCTGATCCCGCCGGCTTCCCACGCTCCAGCCTCGCGCCAAAGGGTCTGCCTGGCCCCCTGAGCCCCCACCGCAGCTCTGATCCACCTCCCTCCACCCCCACCCCTCCAGTCTTCACCCCAAGCGGCGGGTTGCCTGCTGATCGCGCCGGGTGTTCCCTGGTCACCACCCCAGGCCGCTCCCGGGAGGCCGTAACAGTTCCCAGGCGCGGCTTAAGCTCCCTGGACCACACGGGGACGCGCGCTCCCGAGAGCACGCACGCCAAGAGGGGTCAAATTCAAATACTGCCAACCCAGGCCGCCAGGAAGAGCATCGGGGATGTTCCCAGCGCCGCGGCTTCCCTCCTCCACCGAGGAGCAGGCCACCGCAGAAACTGGACTGGAGCTGTTTCAACCGACATGAGCGTATCAGGCTTGAACTCACTGGTTGTGTGTGTGTGTGTGTGTGTGTGTGTGTGTGTGTGTGTGTGTACACGTCCTCGCCTGGGGGGTGAGGGTGGGGGTGAGGGGGGGTGGGGGGGTGGGGTGGGATGCGAAGCTGGGAGGGATTTGAGAAACCTTTCCATTTCTTTATATTCATAAAAAATAGCATGTAAGAATGAACAAGAGCCCGGTTTTCAACGCACACTCGGAAAATTATGAGCAATTGCTACCGTAATCATATGCAAATGACTCACAATGCCTGCATATATGAAACATTATATATAAGCATTATATATATACACACACACACATATAGTAGGCATATACAAGCACATACAAGCAGTTGGTTTACAGGTTAAAAAGACTTGTAACTAATGATTTGTCGTAAAAGATAAGTGGAAGAAATAGGTGAAACAAAGCTGAATTGAAAAGCAGAGTTTAAAGGAACCTGGATTAGGATTTGCCTGAAAGTGGCAGGTATAACACTTTTTTTTTTAGGTTTAAGAAGCTCTCTTCTATGTTAGGATTCTTAACGACAGCTTTTCTCTAAAAATGAACGTGGGCACAGATCATCCTTGTACTCTTGACCTTTACACTAAACCCAGCTTAATGTGGACAAAATTACTGCCAGTCTAAAGTTCTGTTTGTAAGCGACATTAAGATGGTTCTTTCTCCTCTTTATTTGAAGTGGCATTAATACCTTCAGAATCTTCTTCCCTCTCTTTCCCACCAAAACTGCTCCCTCAAAACCTGGCTTTTCCCATCCCATCCCATGTTGGAGTATGGAAAGAAAATTAAGAAAACGAGACAGAAATATTTTTTAATGGAGGTATAACTGACATATCACACTATGTCAGTTTCAGGTGTGCAAGGTAGTGATTCGATATTTGTAAACACTGTGAAATGATCATCACAAGAGTTTTAGTTAGCATCCATCACCACACCTAATTAAATTTTTTTCTTGTGGTAAGGACTTTTTAAGATCTAGCCTCTTAGCAACTTTCAAATATGCAATTCAGTACTATTAACCACAGTTACCATGTATCCATCATATTCCCATGACATTTCATAACCGGAAAAGTGAACGTCGCTGTCGTGTCAGACTCTTCGAGACCCCAGTCCATGGAATTCTCCAGGCCAGAATACTGGAGTAAGTAGCCTTTCCCTTCTCCAGGGGATCTTCCGAGCCCTAGGATCGAACCCAGGTCTCCTGCATTGCGGGTGGATTCTTTACCAGCTGAGCCACAGGGGAAGCCCGAAGGATACCCTGGGCTTGTCTGGTATTTGAACCCGGGACTCTCTCACACCCAAAGCAAGAATCATACCCCTAGACCAGTGAGTCGCCCCCGCGAGGGCTTTCTCAACACTCCTCCATAACTGGAAGCTTGCCCTTTCTGACCGCCTTCACCCACTTCTCTTTGCACTGCTGCCCTTGTAACCAATTTTCTGTATCTATGAGCTATGAGAAGGAAACGGCAGCCCACTCCAGTATTCTTGCCTGGAGAATCCCATGGACAGAGGAGCCTGGTGGGCTACAGTCCACGGGGTCACAAAGAGTCAGGTACGACTAAGTGACGAACACTGTGAGCTTGGTCTTCATTTTGCTTTGTTTTTCAGATTCCACATATAAGTGACAACATGCAACGCTTGTTTTTCTACGTCTGACTTATTTCAATTAGCATAATGGCCTCAAGGTCCGTCTGTGTCATTACAAATAGCAGGATTTCACTCTTTATGGTTGAGGGGAGGCTTCCCAGGTGGAACAGTGGTAAAGAGACGCCTGCCAGTGCCAGAGACCGGGGTTTGATTCCTGGGGGGAAAGATCCCCTGGAGAAGGAAATGGCAACCCACTCCAGTATTCTTGCCTGGAAAATTCCACAGACAAGAGGAGCCTGGTGGGCTACAGTCCACGGGTCACAAAGAGTTGGACACGACTGGGTGACTGAGCACACCAGCATGATAGTCCATCCTGTCCATCAGTGGACACATGTTGTTCCCGTATCTTGGCTACTGTAAATAATGCTTCAATGGACATGACTGTGCATATGTCTTTTGAAGTTAGTGTTTTTGTTTCCTTGTGACAAATACCCAGAAATGAAATTTCTAGATCAGTTTTTTTAGGAAGCTCCATACTTTTTTTTTTTTTTTCATAGTGGCTGCACCAGTATAGGGCTTCCCTCATAGCTCAGTTGGTAAAGAATCCACCTGCAATGCAGGAGACCCCAGTTTGATCGCTGGGTCGGGAAGATCTCCTGGAGACAGGATAGGCTACCCACTCCAGTATTCTTGGGCTTCCCTGGTGGTTCAGTTGGTAAAAATTCTGCCTGTAATGCAGGAGACCCCAGTTCAACTCCTGGGTTGGGAAGATCCTCTGGAGAAGGGACAGGCTACCCACTCCAGTATTCTCGGGCTTTTCTCACAAACATTGCACAAGGGTTCTCTTTTCTCCACATCCTGGCCAACATGTGCTCTTTCTTATCTTTTTATAATAACCATTCTAACGAGTATGAGGTGATGTCACTGTGGTTTTTTCTGGATCTCCCTGATGAGTAGTTGGCCATTCGAATGTATTCTTTGGAAAAACATCTATTCAGGTCCTCACCATGTTGTAATCAGGTTGTTTGTTTATTTGATATCAAGGTGTATGATTTCTTGCTATATTTTGGATGTTAGTCCTTTATCAGATAGTATGAGTTCCAAATGTTTTCTCCCGTCCAGCAGTCTGCTTTTCACTTTGCTGACCGTCCGCTCTGCTGTGAAGAGGCTTTTCCGTTTGACGTAATTACCACTTGTCTACTTTTACTTTTGTTGCCTTTGGTTTTGGGGTCAAATCCAAAAAATACCTATTACCAAGCCCCGTGTCATTTATGTTTTCTTCTAGGAGTTTTACGGCTTCAGGTCTCACATTCACATCTTGAATGCACGGTGAGTTAATTTTTGTGTATGGTGTAAAATACTGGCCCAGTTTCATTCTTTCGTGTATGAGCATCCGATTTTCCCAGCAAAACTTCTTAGACAGAGCTCTCCACTCTGTTTCATTGATCTATGTCTGTTTTTCTGCCAATACCATACTGTTTGGACTACTAGAGCTTTGTAATAAAGTCAGGGGTTATGATGTCTCCAGATTTGTTCTTCTTTCTTAAGATTGCTTTGGTTATTTAGGGCTGGCCTTCTTTGATTCCATACAAATGTTAGGATTGCTCAGTTTCTGTGGAAAATGCCATAGGAACTTTGACAGGGATTACATTGCATCTGTAGATTGCTTTGGGTGGTATGGACATTTTAACCATGTTAATTCTTCCAACCCATGCACACAGAACACATTCCTATTAATTTGTGTCTTCTTCAATTTCTTTCATTAATGTCTGACAGGTTTCAGGGTACAAGTCTACCACCTCCTTGGTTAAGTGTATTCCTAGGTATAGGACAAAATTTTTTAACCTATCATTTTCCTAGCTTCCTTTAAATTATCTCTGAAAATGGAAAGTGGGATAATATGGAATAAATGTTAATTTAATAGATAAATAATTCTGCTAGAAGACAATGTTTTTCCTAACACTCAACCAACAGTATCAGCCAAAACTACTTGCTGGGCACACCTGTGTTCTCTATTCCTGCCTAGCCTCTGGCAGAGAGGCCTACAGAAAAGACAGGGCTAAAAGCAGGCGTAAAGAGGAGACATGGTATGGGATAAAAGCAAAGCAACTCTGAGTGTTCAGCAGTGACGGTTCAGTCTTTGCGACTCATCTAGCCTTTGACTTAAGCAACACTGAAGACAAAAAAAAGAATGAAGACAGATAAAGCAGAGTCTGGGAGAAAGAAAGAAACCAAGAATATGGGGGGGAATGCTTGAAATGGAGGAGGCGCAACTGTCCTAATATTTTGGGATATTAAATATTCTGAGAAAATTAGATTAGAAATATCTGAAGATGGCGCTGACATCAGAACCCCTCTCCTCACCCTCACCTTCAAAATGTTTTTTCCTCTGCTGCATTTATGAACATGGGATGCAGTTGTGGTTCTGTATTTATCAGTAAGTGCTGGGCCATCTCTCCAGTTTTTGCAGTTGTATTTCTAGGTGTTTTTTTTTCCCCCTAACCTGTGAGAAGAGCATATTATCTCATAGTTTGGTGAAAATACTAGGGTGATAGTATTTCTGTTAGTTTTCAGCAGACAGGATCTGCCGTGCTCCAAGGCACCCACACCCCATGGACAGTATTTTGCTACATGTGGACCCATGGACATTATTTAACTCCAACAGGCTCTCTCCACATCTGCTACCTCAGAGCCATTGTTTTGTCCATCCTTCTTCTCCACCCTTAATTTATGTATTGCTGGCATCAGAGACTGCTTCGACTAAAGCAGCTTTGACTTAAGTTGAGGCTTTGGGCACAATGTTCAGTTTCACATTTGACACCAGGTAATATTTACAACAGAAGAACAGATCCATCGTGTCATTTTATCAGTGTTCATGTCTTGTGACTTATTACTAGAAGTTTAACTTTGGCGAGGTGAATTTTCGCCATAAGGAAATGCAACATGTGAAATTCCTTATGTATAAAAGTGAAAGCCAAGGTAACTTTGAGTTCTCCAGAAAAACAGAATACACGTGTGTGTGTGTGTGTGTGTGTGTGTGTGTGCATGACTTCTCAGGTGACACAGTGATAAAGAATCCACATGCCAATGCAGAAGGCACAAGAGATGCACGTTCAGTCCCTGTCTTGAGAAGATCCCCTGGAGCAGGAAATGGCAACGTGCTCCAGAGTTCTTGCCTGGGAATCCCATGGACAGAGGGGCCTGGTGGCTACAGTTCATGCAGAGTCAAACATGACTGAGCACACACATGCATGCGTGCACACACACACACACACACACACTCTATGGGCTTCCCTGGTAGCTCAGCTCGTAAAGAACCCGCCTGCAATGCAGGAGACCCTGGTTCAATTCCTGGGTCCAGAAGATCCCCCGGAGAAGGCATAGGCTACCCCCTGTAGTATTCTTGGGCTTCACTGGTGTCTCAGATGGTAAAGAATCCACCTGCAATGTGGAAGACCTGGGTGGGTAAGATCCCCTGGAGGAGGGCATGGCAACCCACTCCAGTATTCTTGCCTGGAGCATCCCCGTGAACAGAGGAGCCTGGTGGGCTACAGTCCATGAGGTCATAAAGAGTCGGACATGTCTGAGCAATTAAGCACATATATTCTATAATGCATACATTTATATATACATATAATTATATGTAAATACATATAGGTGTATATATGCATATATTATCATATATAAATAAATATATATATATATAATTTAATGTATTATAAGAGACTGGTTCACATGGAGACTGTCAAGTCCTGAAATCTAGAGTTGGTACACTGGAGACCCAGAAGAAACAGTTGTCTAAGTTCCACTCCAAAAGTCAACAGACTCAGAACTCAAGAAGAGTTAATGTTTCAGTGTGAGTCTGAATGCAGGAAAAAGCTGACGTCCCAGCCCAGTGCAGTCAGGGAAGGGCTCCCGCTTTCTCAGCCTTTCTGGTCTATTCATGTCTTCGACTGAGTGCATGAGGCCCACACACATTAAGGAGGGCAATCTGCTTTACCCTGTCTACTGATTCAAATGTTAAAGTCATCAAAAAAAAAAAAAAAAAAACACCCTCACAGAAACATCCAGAATCATGTCTGAACAAACATATGGATACCCCATGGCCCAGGCAAGTTGACTGGTAAACCTAACCATCACTGCATAGGAAAAGGGTGATTGTTCTCATCACAAACTAGTCCTTACCCACAGCTTAATTCATTACTGATGCTCTTTAAAATGTGAGCTTTCTTACTATATTGAAAACACCATTCATCCTATATACTTTGATTTCCCCATAAATTTTCAGGAAGATATCTTCTGAAAAAAAAATGTGGTCTGCCAATATTTATTTTAAAAATTGCACAAGAATGGTAACAATGGTTTAGAGAAAACATTTAGAAATTAAACAAATTAACTTCTAATATGTAGCAACAGCATTATGCCAAACACAGTGATTGTAATATAGAAAACATTCTTTATCCTCAAGGATTTCACAGGGTCCAGTGGGAGACATCAAAATTAATAATATTAACAACAAAATTAAGAACATAAGTAATAAGTCTTGTGGAGTGTTTAGGCAAATATCAGAGAAATTAAAACAAATGGTGACATCTGAAACACACCTCAAAGGAAGACATAAATACAGCAATTAGAGAATCATGGAAGCAGGGCAAAGGAGGACCAGCAGAGGGCTTCGTGCATCGTCCAGCAGCAGCACAGCAGAAGCAGGGGTGGGTGAGGGACACACGGTGGACAGCACTCTGAGGTCAGCAGTGGCAGCCCTGAGCCAACTCCTCCGAGAGGTGGAGTGATAAGACCACAGCCCCCACGTGGTAAATGACGCAGAGATCCATGTCTTAGAAACGAATGTCTTCTCACAGAAACAGCCTGAATGTCTGTTGACAGAGTGGAAACAGACGAGGTGGTACATACGCACAATGGAATATTACTCAGCCGGGAAAAGGAGATAATGCCATTTGCAGCAACCTGGATGGACCTAGAGATGGTCATGCTGGGTGAGATAAGTCAGACAGAGAAGGAGAGATAGCCTATGACACCCCTTACATGTGGAATCTAAAAAGAAATGATACAAACGAACTTATTTACAAAACAGTAAAAGACTCACCGGAGAAGGCAATGGCACCCCACTCCAGTACTCCTGCCTGGAAAATCCCATGGACGGAGGAGCCTGATGGGCTGCAGTCCATGGGGTTGCTAAGAGTCAGACACGACTGAGCGACTTCACTTTCACTTTTCACTTTCATGCATTGGAGAAGGAAATGGCAACCCACTCCAGTGTTCTTGCCTGGAGAATCCCCGGGACGGGGGAGCCTGGTGGGCTGCCGTCTATGGGGTTGCACAGAGTCGGACACGACTGAAGTGACTTAGCAGCAGCAGCAGCAAAAGACTCACAGACATAGAGAAAGAACTTTCAGTGATCAGGAAGAAAGGATGGGGGGAAGGGACAGTGAGGGAGTATGGGATGGACAGGTACACTCTGCTATATTTAAAATGATAACGAACAAGGTCCTACTGTACAGCACAGGGAGCTCTGCTCAATGTTATGCAACAGCCTGGATGGGAGGGGCTTTTGGGGGAGAACGGATACATGTATATGGATGGCTGGATCCCTTCTCTGGTCACCTGAAACTATCACAATATTGTTAATCGGCTATGCTGCTGCTAAGTCGCTTCAGTCATGTCCGACTCTGTGCGACCCCATAGACAGCAGCCCATGAGGCTCCCCCGTCCCTGGGATTCTCCAGGCAAGAACACTGGAGTGGGTTGCCATTTCCTTCTCCAATGCATGAAAATGAAAAGTGAAAGTGAAGTCGCTCAGTCGTGTCTGACTCTTAGCGACCCCATGGACTGCAGCCCACCAGGCTTCTCCGTCCATGGGATTTTCCAGGCAAGAGTACTGGAGTGGGGTGCCATTGCCTTCTCCATAATCGGCTATAGCCCAATCCAAATTAAAAAGCTAAAATAATGAATGTCTTCTCCTTCAAGCTGGGCTCCAAGGGCAAAGAGCCCAGGCAACTGGCAGCTCGTGCATGAACTCCGAGTAAAACAATAAAGATATGGACAGTGTGCAGGGAGTCTGGACGAGTCACGTGAGCATCCCTGATGTAAACCCAGTAGGACTCATGTCAGCCCTGCTTGCATCTGACATTTCTCAACTGTTCCTTCACAACCAAGCCCTGGCACATCACCAAGAGATGGAGACAAAACCTGGCATCACCTCAGTGATAAATGCAACATTAAAATTGCTATGTTGGACACTGTAAGTCAACTCTACTTCAACAGAAAATGTTTAAAGTTTTTAAAAATTAAAAAAAAAAATAAATTTCTCAGTGGTAAAGAATCCTCCTGCCAATGCAGGAGACCGCAGGAGACATGAGTTTGTCACTGGGTCAGGGAGATCTCCTGGAGGAGGAAATGGCAACCCACTCCAGTATTCTTGCCTGGAAAAATCTCATGGACAAAGAAGCCCGGCGGGCTATGGGGTTGCAAAGAGTCGGGCACGACTTAGTGACCAAGCTTAAGCAGTTAACCTTTCTTACCGATACAGTAGTCCTTATAACAACTTATCTTGTGTATTTATTTGCATGTCAGTTTCCCTGTTCCAAATACAGGGCACGTGCTGTCTTGGTTCTCTTTGCGTCCTCAAGCTCTCAGACTGTGATGGGACTTTGTTCAGGGGCTTCCCTTGTGGTCCAGTGGTTAAGAATCTGCCTTGCAATGCAGGGGACAGGAGTTCAATCCCTGGTCAGGGAGCCAGGATCCCGAGTGGATCCGGTGGATCAACTAAGCCCACACACAAACACTGAAGCCAGGCACCACAGCTAGGAAGTCCACGCGCCACAAGGAGAGATCCTGCATTGCCCCCACGAAGATCCCACAGGCCACGTCTCATGCCCGATGCAGCCAAGCACATGAATAACCACAGAAAAGAGTGCGTGTTCAATGTACGCGTCGTGAACAAATGGGTCGATGAAGGGAAACGTGTGCTGCTTTTCTTCCCACTGCACACGCAGGCAAGAACTGACATCACACAGCGTTTCAATCTTTCCTGAACCTAGTTACATTACTCTACTGATGAAAAAGATGTCAGAGACAACTCTAGTGTGTTTGTAAGTGAAGTGAAAGTGTTAGTCGCTCAGTCGTGTCCGACTCTTTGCAACCCCATGGACTGTAGCCCACCAGGCGCCGTGGGATTTTCCAGGCAAGAATACTGGAGTGGGTTGCCATGCCCTCCTCCAGGGGACTGTGTTTACAAATGACCTTCCAAATTTAATTAGGAGAGCTTTATCTTTGGCAATGTTTTCCCCTTCCAGAGGAGACCACAAGTCACAGGGACTGGGTACGTTCATCTTTGTCTCTGGCTTCGCTCAGTTGAACGGTGTTTTCCCTTGCCCCACTGACATCATGTACTTCTCAGGAATGAGATGATTCTGACCCGTGTTCTCTATGAGAATATGGACTCTAGTAGTATTTTTTTTAATGTTTATTTATTTGGCTGCACCAGGTCTTAGCTGAGGCACATGGGATCTTTACTTGTATGATGCTGCAGAATGTGGGACCTAGTTCCCTGAGCATGGTTCAAACGCAGGCCCCCTGCATTAGGAAGGAGTGGGAAGTCTTAGCCACTGGACCACCAGGGAAGCCCCAGTCTTCTGCTTTAGGTAACAGACTCCTATGGACCAAAACACCTATAGGTTGGGGTTTTTTCTCTCCTCATACTTGCCTCTGAACATTAATGAGTATGCTCTTCTACATGGACAGAGGAGTCTGGTGAGCTGCAGTCCCTGGGGTTGCAGAGAGTTGGACACAACTTAGCGACTAAATGACAGCTACTTACAGCCAGTTCACAAGTGGAGGAAAGAACGGTAAGGAGCCTGGGTTTCCCATCCCAGTGTGCGTGCACGCTCGGTTGCTCAGTCACAACTCTTTGTGACCCCGTGGACTGCAGCCCACCAGGCTCCTCTGTCAATGGGATTCTCCAGGCAAGAATACTGGAGTGGGTTGTCATTTCCTACTCCAGGGGATCCAACTGAACCAGGGATCAAACCTCTGTCTCCTGCATATCCTGTATGGGCAGGCAGATTCTTTACCACTGGGCTACCCAGGAAACCCTAATAATGTCACAATCCAACATTTCAGGCTAAAACCACAGTTATTCTATCAGCTCACCTAACACCACCCCTTACCCCAATGAAAAAGATCTCTTGATTTGTGCAGTATTTTGCTGCTACTAAATACCTTCTTAATGACATGGTAAGAAGTATTCACTATTGATAGCTCTTTTATACATTAGGAAAATGTATGAAGAGAAGCTTTGTAAATAAAATTATTGGAAAATAGGAGCAGTTAAGTATATGAAAATCCTATTATCCTTAGGCAATGTAAAATTTCTTTACATGACACCCATTAAAGAAAACCAGGAGAGCAGAGTACATATTTTAGGGTTCCTATGGAACATTTTTTTAGAAAAGAATAGCCCAACACTTACAGACTGAAAGTAATGGACACAGAACATGTCTGTAGGTAAAAAGAGGGACTTGAATTTGCTCCTGAGATTATGCATTTGCTTTAGCCACTGAGCTGGGAACACAAAGATCTCTTGACTTTTGCCGGGGTTCTTTGCTCTGAGCCCAAGATTGTAAATGGCCATAAAGGAAGAGAAAGCTGAATGATTGTCAGGAAACTGTCATCCGTCTCAGCAATCAAGAAGAATCAATCCTGAATGTTTTGGAGTTGCAGGCTCATTGCCAATCTACAGCGGAAGCCCACATACAACACCTATTTCTTCCCTGCTGAAAATGCCACAAGCAGACTTCAAAATGACCTACAAAAATGCAAGTTTGACTCTTTCGTCTTTCAACAAAAGTAACATTAACGCAAGCCATAAGAAGTTGTGGTTTCACACCCACTAAAATTGTTACAATAAAAAAGTCAGATAATAGCAACTGTTGATGAGCATGTGGAGGAACTGGAAGCCCTGTCAACCACAAACGGGAGCTTGCCATGGGCATTTGCCATCCCCCTCTACAAGGTTAAACCCTGGGCTGCTGCAGCTGCTGGCCTTCAACACCCCCTGAGAGGAGTCCAGGGTGAAGAGCACAGATGAGGCATCTGTGCTCCGGGAAGACCGGCAGGACTAGTCTTCGGATAGTCAGATATTTTTAAGTGCTGATTTCATGAGCCCGATTTTTGTATCTCTTCATATCTAGAAATGCACTAAAATCCTTCATGGTGACGACCACTCCTTGTGACTAGCAAAGATTCAAGAAACTAGTAGAAACTTTATGGAAAAACATGTATTTGACTGCAGGCATCTCCCGTTCATCAAAATCACATATATACTGTCCTCCTCCTCCTGCCTCTTTGGATCAGTTTCTCAGAGCTATTTGAGGTGCTGTCTCCTGGGCTATAGTCCTCATTTTGCCCCAAATAAACCTTAACTTGCAACTCTCACATTATGCCTTTTTTTTAAGTCAACAAGCCCCACCTCCCCACCATCTGCAAAAGGAAGAAAAGATGGGGACTGAATTAATAATCAGTCATGGCTGCAAAACCAAGAGTTCATGAAAATCTCTACTCACGAGGGTTCAGGGTGCTTCTGTGTTGAAGAGCACATGGAGGACCAGGGAGGGTGTTGGACCCAGGGAGGGCATAGGAGCCCCAAGCCCCTTCCCCAGACTTCACTTTGTCTGTGCATCTCTTCCTGTGCCTGTCCACCCGTGTCCTTCATCATATCCTTCATAAGAAACAAGGAAATGTTGGCAGTGTATTTCCCTGAGTCCTGTGAGGTGTTATACCAAACTGTTGAGCCTGAGAAGTGGTTCATGGACCCCTGATTTGTAGTTAAGTTGGATAGAAGGTAGGCAAAGTGGGGACCCACTACTTGTGGCTGGCATCTGCATTGGGGACAGTCTTGTGAGTCTAAGTGTCTCACCCTGTGGGGTCTGTGTAGACAGTGTCAGAACTGAACTTAACTGTAGGGCATGCTGTTGACGCCTGGAGGTTTGGAGGGCAGACTGGTGTGGGAAAAGCCCACATGCATGCAGCATCAGAAATGTTCTGTATAGAGAAAGAAAATGCTGTCCCCTTTTAGGGCTTTTGCTCTAAAGAATTTCTCTTAATACCACCAAACTGTCCTTTGGGTTATGGCTTTTCCAGTAGTCATGTACAGGTGTGAGATGCATGGAGCATAAAGAAGGCTGAGAACCAAAGAACTGATGCTTTTGAACTGTGGTGCTGGAGAAGACTCTTGAGAGTCCCTTGGACTGCAAGGAGAACAAATAAGTCAATGCTAAAGGAAACCCATCCTGAATATTCATTGGAAGGACTGATGCTGAAGCTCTAATACTTTGGCCACCTGATGCAAAGAGACAACTCACTGGAAAAAGACCCTGATACTGGGAAAGACTGAGGGCAGGAGAAGTGAGTGACAGAGGATAAGATGGTTGGATGGCGTCACTGACTCAATGGACATGAGTTTGAGCAAGCTCTGGGAGGTGGTGAAGGACAGGGAAGCCTGGCATGCTGCAGTCCATGGGCTCACAAAGAGTTGGACATTCTTTAGTGACTGAATAACAACAAAAAAATCTGTGCACACTAAGAAATTCATTAAAAAGTAGTTTTCATTCATTAATTCATTCATTAAAAACAAGTTCAATGATGTCATCAAGAGCATTTCCTTTCCATTACCAGAATGTCCCTTTCAATGAGTAAGTTTCTCTTGGTCTTGACACTAGAACAAGGTTTGCTCTACCTGATCAGGTGGTGTGTTTTGTGGATAATATATTCCACAATATATATTGTGGAAAGGCATTCCATTGCCTTTCTCTCAGTTGTGTTGAGTCCATAGCTCATGGTAGAAATTTTAGAGAATGTAATTTATCTTCAAACCCAACTCCTGGCTTCTTAGTTTTCCAGCTTCTATTTACCCTTCAGGCTCTCTTCATGGCTCAGACAGTAAAGAATCTTCTACAACGCAGGAGATCCAGGTTTGATCCCTGGGTTGGGGGATCCCCTGGAGAAAGGCATGGCAACCGAATTCCATGGACAGAGGAGCATGGCAGGCTACAGTCTATGGGGTTGCAAAGAGTCAGCCACCCTTCACCCTTCACCCACACTTTCTTCCTTATCTTATTTGACAGTGCAATTTTTGAATGATTTGTATCTTTCAGATATGCCAGGTGCATTAGAGAATGATGGTATTTATGGGTAATCGATTACCATTTATTTATATTAAGCCTGGGAAATCCCATGGACATAGGGAACTGGCTGGCCACAGTCCATGGGGTTGCAGAGAGTCAGACACAACTGAGCATGCACAGGCGTGCATATTATTGGCTAGGTATGTCCTACATGGAAAGTGTTGCTATGCAGAAAGTTTTAACTATAAGACTATTAAATTTAACTATAATTTAAAATATTTTTACAGCAGGGGTTCCATTTATATACACAAATTATAAATATAGTGATAGTTTATGATAACTATTATTGTTAAGAGTATTAATCCCACTGTCAAATTTATACGAAGTCTTTTCTTCTAATATAGAAAATTAATTAACTAAAAGTCTCTAATCGTCCACATGATTTAAAAGGAAGCATTACCGGTGATGAGTGACTAGGAACATTTAGCAAGTGGTGAAATAGCTAGCAAGGCCATCATTTCCATTTCCGATATGGGGAAGGATAATAAAAATGCAATTCTGTTACACCTGCTACTTTACTAAGCATCTCAGTAATGTTTTTAAAATTACCATATTCTGCATAATTAAAACAGGGCTATGCAAGCAAGGAGCATTCACTCCTGCCTGCTTTGTTGGCATATTATGGGTGCCCGTGAGCATCTCTCTGCCAGCGGTTACCATGTCAGCTGTTTCGGGCGATGGGAAAAGAAGAGGATGAGGTAGAATTTTCTCTAGCTCGGAAGCCATGGAAACCATGACAAGGGCGTGGTTTCAAGGGCAACAAGAGGGTCCAGCCCAGGACGCAGAAGGTGTGCTCACACTGAGAAATGGAGAAAAGTGTTAATAAAGGGACATTTTTATTTTAAAAATTTTTTTATAAGTTTGGCATTTTATTATTAACCTTTTTTTTTGGTTGTGCCGCTCCACTTGTAGGATCTTTGCTCGTTGACAAGGTACAGAATCTGTGTCCCTGTGTGTAGTGGAATCACAGAGTCCTAACCACGGGACTGCCAGGGAAGTCCCTAAAGGGACATTTTTTAAGGCCTAAGCAAGATATGGTGAAGGGACTTCCCAGGTGGCCTGGCAGGCTGGGGGAATCCAGGGGGTCGCAGAGAGTGGGGGCGGGGCGTCGATGAGAACTGCCCCAGGTGCCAGAGTATTTGAAATTTGGTCCTTTGCAAGTCTCTCCTTTAGACTGAAAGCATGGTCCACTTTAAAAAAATCTGAATGTACTAGAATAGATGGTGCAATCTTCTTTATTACTAAGTTATTAAAGTCCAGCTGATTTACAATGTTGTGTTAGTTTCCACTGGACAGCGAAGTGGGAAAGTGGACCCAGGTCTATATATATTGCTTTCCATATTCTTTTCAACTACGGTTTAATCACAGGATATGGAGTAGAGTGCCCTGTGCTATCCAGTAGGACCTTGCGGTTTATCCGTTCCATATGTAACAGTGGGCACCTGTTGACCCCGGATTCCCAGTCCTGTCCTTCCACCTCCATGCCTGTGGCAACCACAAGCCTGTCCTCTGCCTGTGAGTCTGGCTTCTTTTTCCTAGAGTGTGCGATCTTTGGTTGTCCTGGAACAGCAACAGTGATTTGTATGATGAAAATGACAACAGGAAGAACAGCCTGCATTTAGTGATGACTGAGATCACAGCCACGCCCTGGGAGCTTCATGCCCTAGCCAACTCATCCCCAGCACCCTCCTACTCAGCGGGCACCAATACATCTCCTGGTACAGAAGGTAACAGCACTGGCTGGCATATCGCTTATGAATGGTGGAGCCAGAACTCAAATCTCACATGTCTGTCTTAGGGTTGCTGTCAAGGTTCCCTGGAGGAGGACATGGCAACCCACTCCAGTATTCTTGCCTGAAAAATCCCATGGACAGAGGAGCCTGGCGAGCTAACATCCAAAGTGTCACAAAGAGTCAGACAAGACTGAGCAGACCATAGCCTGCCAAGCTCAGAACACTGACGTCAGTTATCCAGTCCCACCTACGTTTTCCTGCGTGCCTGGGGCTGGATGGCCATCTCAAGGAGCTGGAGTTTCCTTGCCATTTGTCACCGACTTTGATCATCAGCCCTACTGTGTCCCCTTGGATGGGAGCCTCCTATCTCTTTGTCTGAGTCCAGCCTTGAATCAGGGGTGCAGGGTCACCCAAGGCCAAGGTGCTGGCAGATTCCAGGCCTGGTGGGGCCCTCTTCTGGGTGGCAGACCTCCCCGTGTGCTCACAAGCTCTCTGTGACTCTCATGAGGGCACCAGATCCATTCACCAGGGTGCCACCCCCATGCCCTCATTCAAACCTAATCACCTTCCCCAGGCCCCGCCTCCTAACACCAGGGCATCTCGGGGAGGGGCTCCATAGGTGAGTTTTGAGAGGTCACGGTCCAGAACAATGTCTCCATCAATCCTGGAACTGGGACCCGGCCCCTTCTCCAATTGTGCCCGTGTTTCCCATGTAGCTCAGTCAGTAAAGAATTTGCCTGCAATGCAGGAGACCTGGGTTCGATTCCTGGGTTGGGAAGATCCCCTGGAGAAGGAAATGGCAATCCACTCCAGTATTCTTGCCTGGAGAATCCCATGGACAGAGAAGCCTGGTGGGCTACAGTCCAAGGGGTCACAAAAGCTGGACATGACTTAGCAATTACATGACCACCTCCATCTCTTCCCAGCCCTGCTCCACGGGTCAGGTCCCTCTGCCACCCCAGTCTCGGAGCCCCTACGGAGAGACTCTGACACTCCCACAACACCAAGAGACTTTGTGTATCGTCTAGCAACTTTTAATTTTCTGATCAATTCTATGCCTTTATTCTCCTTTTGTGGGCTACACTCCCAATGCAAAGATGCAGTCTACTAGGGAGATGCTGAAGACATATGCTCTGTCTATGGAATGCAGTTATGCAGTTATGAATTTCTGAATGGCAGAGCAGTCCAGGGGGGTATCAACATCACTTCCGTGCGTTGTCACACACACAATAAGCTGTCACAACACAGCCTGGTGCTGCCTTAATTGTCACAGATAATGATGATGATATACGGCTTCCATTAACTCCGCCGTGTCAAGCAGTGTTCCCCCCACACACTCCCACTCAGCAATTCCTATATATGGAAAAGGAAATCAAAATCACATCTTCATGAAACAGTTCTGTTTAAAGCTGAAGGAAACACATCTAGGTCTCCAAGGAAGTTTGCAGAGCTTTCTTGTGAATGAGAGCAGTGACTTCAATTCCTCACACAGCAAGCTGGAAATGTGCTCACAGATAAGGTTTGCAAAGAAGCAAATGGTTCTTGGAAATACTGATGCAGGAATTATGTGACTACTTGAAGTCTTTTGTGTGTGGGGGTGGGGGGGGTGGAGGTAGAAGGTGGCATTACAGAAGGATACAGGGAGCAAAGGAGGAGGAGAATCAGCATCCCGTCCTGATCTGGTATGGATCTTCCCTGGAGAAAAACAGAGCTTAAGCTCCTACCAGCATCTCTGCCTTCCCTGGATACTGAGAACTGTCCCCCATTGCCCGACTGTAGAGGACCAATCCCTGGGGTGACTGTCCTAAACTCCAGACTCAGAAACAAGAACCTTGTCCCTGGGGCCAACATCCATCTGCTGTGTCTTACTCCCAAATAGCATGACCGCACATCTACACGTCATCTGCTCACTAATTTCACCAAGTGATCACACAGAAAATTATCTTGTCATTTTTCAATCAAGAAGCATAAGAAGAAAAAAACAACAAAAAGCAAAAAACCCACAACTTAAGCCAGGTTGAGGGAGGGTCTCATACACTGCATTTAGGAGATGTTTGTTAGTGACCAGTTAGAAAGAGATGGAACTGCATATCAGTATGGAAGTGATGCTACTTAAAAGCAATCAGATCCCCACAATTTTTGAAAGTCTTTATTGAATGTGTTACAATATTGCTTCTGTTTTATGTGTTGTTTTTTTGGCCATGAGACATACAGGATCTTAACTCCCCAACTAGGGAGTGAAGCTGCACCACCCCCTTGGAAGGCAAAGTCTCAAGCACAAAGTTTTAACCACCAGGGAAGTCCGCATCCCCAGAATTTTAGGGCCAGAGAGAACCTTGGAGTCAAACAAGAACTCAGTTTACAATAGTTTTATACAACCGACCCTCTTCGTGAACCTGCTCTTCATTTGTACCATGGACAAGCTACTGTGACCACATCTAAATGATCACACATTTCAACGGTGTGGGTATGTCTACCCTCAGTGAACTTTGAGTACTCTTCAGATCTTACCTGAGTTATACCAGGCAAGCCAAACATTAGCAAAATCTCCACAGTATACCTCGATCAGAAAGTATTCTGAATACGTGCTTAGATGCTAAGCATTGTAACTAGCGATATAACACCAATTTTGCATTCTCTTTAGTTTAACTGATGTCCTAATTCTGCATAACAGTGGATGCTGGCATCAAATGAAAAAAATAATCATTCCAAATGACTTAGCATTCAAAGTATATCCCCAAACAGTCTCCCGAGGAAGAATCATGGCTTTGTCCCAGCGTCGTCGCCAGAAAGCTGTGAGCAAGGGCTGGGCAGAGAGGACATTTTTCAAGTGGTAGAAATAGCTCCTTTCTGATATAATTTTAGATTTTGTGTTGAGCTTTGCACTTTAAATATTGACTGCAGCGACTAAGGCCAGAAATTTTACACACACACACACACACACACACACACACACACAGGATTTCTGAGTCCTAAGGACACAAACACACACCAATAAGCATAAATAGGAAGTATGTCTGATGTTTTCTAAATAACCAAGGATTTTGCCTGATAGAAAGGAAAATGATAAAAATTTTAGATGAGAGCTTTAGTCTAGTTTGTGACCTAAAATGTTTTCTTGTAAGGAAACAAATTATTTCCATTGCTTTAAATCTTTTCCATAACAGAAAAGGAATGAATTTGGAATGTGTATTATAATTGTCATCAGTATTTTCTAGCCTTGTGAAGTAAAATCAATGGACATGAATTTGGGCAAACTCTGGAAGATAAGAAAGGACAGGGAAGTCTGGAGTGCTGCAGTCCGAGGGGTCACAAAAAGTCAGACACGACTTAGCGACTGAACAACAACAACAAAAGTAGTCAGTGAATTAGGTAATAGACATTACTTAGATATTTTAAATACAATTGTTTACATACAATTATGTTTTGACATTTTCAAATTCCATATATATGTGTGTGTGTATATATATGTGTATATATATATAAACATAGAAAGGAGCTCTAACCTCACATGTCACTTTGACTTTGGGGCTAATTATCTTGCTTAGAGCTGCTATATGTAGCAGACTGATCCTCTTAAAGAGTCAACAATCCTCCCTTGGATTCAGACACAAAGGCCTTGGTTATCTTGAAAAACGTGATGATTAAATTAAAAGACATTATTAGTCATTAACACTTGAAGAGAAATTATTACTCTAATAAGTCAGCAAGCAGATGTCCCTTGAGAACATGACCTGGGGCAGGTGTGTTTACATAAGGGCCCTGACGTCAGTGACGAACACACAGTATGTGGCTCCCAGGGTAGGCTCAGGTAGGCTGAGATACGAATCCATAGTGAGGAATTCCTCGGAAGTCATAAGTATGCTTCGGGCTAGCTCTTCTCTTGATCATATACAAATCTCACATTTACACTAATACTTCTTAATACATAATATTAGGAGTTAACCTTGGTTGACTTGGTGAAGAATATATAATCTGATCAACTCTAGACACAGCTGGAAAAGTATGGGTGTGACGGGTGTAAGAAAGAATATTCAAATATAAATAACCCAGATCATTTAAAAAAAAAGTAACAAAAGAATCTCAGTATATTACAGAAAGGGCCTGGAAATGTGGTGGACAGACTTTAAGGTGGTCGCCCTGCCTCCTGTGTCCAGCGTCCGTGGGCTTGTGTGGTCCCTTCTTGAGTGGGGAAGACCTAGGATGGTCTTCTAACAGGAGAAGATGGTGGAGGCGATTGAAGAAGGGGGTTTGCGATTGTGATTGATGTACCTGAGCTTGTACATCAGTCCTCCAGGCCTTTGAAGGAGCCACCTGCCCAATTTTGAGCTGTTGCAGGGGCTTGAGGGGTGGGGGTCACATGGCAAGGTCCTGCTGGCAGCCAGCAAGAAACAGGTCCCCCCTCCCAACAGCCTGCTGGGAACTGAAGGTGGTGGGTGACCACATGAGCTGGAAAGCATGTCCTTCTCCCAGTCAGCCTTGGATGAGACCATGGCCCAGTGGACACCTGGCTGCAGGCTTGAGAGCCCAGAGTAGGGGAGCTGGAAAGCTGTGTTTGCACGCCTGACCCTCAACCAACTGAGATGGGTCACTTGGGTGCTGAAGCCACTAAGTTTGGTGATGCCTACATCCATGGCAGGTAATGATACAAGAAAGGGAAAAAGAAAAGGCTGGAAGCCATTAAAAGAAGAAAGCGCAAAGCAAGACAGGAGGAATATGTCCAAAGACACTCATACACCCCAGGATGGCCAATGATGGTCCACATGTCTCTGTTAAATGACAGGGGCGCTCTTATAAGCAGAATACTAATTCATTTTGCTTTTTGCTCAATGTAAAACACCTAAAGATAAAAGAGATTAAAAAATAAAGGTCTATAAAGAAAATACTAAGCAGATGCTGAAAAACTGAAGAGATGTGCTTATATGAGATAGAGCAGGAGATACAGACGGTGTGAGTGAAAGGCATAAGAGGGGTGTTTCACATCCACGATGAGAAGAATGCCCCACGGATGTAAAAAAAGGCATACGTCTTTACCTACTGAAGACCCATCCTTGCAGAAAGGTGATAGGAAAACACTTATCCCCAGGAAAATCGCTAAAGAGACCTTTGTGGTGCGGGTGGGGGAAAGTTTTTATGTTACTAAAGCTGAAGCTCCAATACTTTGGCCACCTGATGTGAACAGCCATCTCAATGGAAAAGACTGGATGCTGGGAAAGACTGAGGACAGGAGGAGAAGGGGGCGACAAAGGATGAGATGGTTGGATGGCATCACCGATTCCATGCACATGAACTCGGGCAAACTCCAGGAGATGGTGAAGGACAGGGAAGCCTGGAGTGCTGCAGTCCACGGGGTCACAAGGAGTCGGACACGACTGAGTGACTCAACAGCAACATGGTACTCCAGACCAAACAATGGATAAAATGTTAAACTGTTCTTTCTTTTTAAAAATATGTGGTTTAATAGAAGTGAAAGTGGAAGAAAATTCAGGGTTTTTATAGAACATCAGGAAAGGAGGCAAGTTCTGGTGCCAAGCAGCCTGGAGGTGGGGTTGACAGCTGGACTCAGAGAGATGATACCAGAGATGACTGAAAAAGCGCAGCTCTGCAGGCAGCCGGAGGGAAAGTGCCTGGATCTGCTGCATTACTCATGGAACATTCAAAAAAGAAAAAAACAGTCCTGAACACCTCCAGATTCACATTAGTCATGAGGCCCCAAAAAGCATCAAGCCAAGCACCAGTTTAAGGCAATCCAATTCTGGATGTGTGCCCCATATTTTGGTTGAAGAAAATACAACAAATTTCTTCTTGAAATGTACTTGAAAGTCTACGATCGAGGAATCCCTATAAAGTTCTAAAGGGAAGAAAATCTTACAGTTAAAAAAAAGCTCAACTGGCTGGATGGCATCACCGATTCGATGGATGTGAGTCTGGGTGAACTCCGGGAGTTGGTGATGGACAGGGAGGCCTGGTGTGCTGCGACTCATGGGGTTGCAAAGAGTTGGACACGACTGAGCGACTGAACTGAACTGAACTGAACTGACTGAGACATAAAAGTAAGCTATCTTAATTTGAAATCAAAAGAGACAACTGTCCCGCCATACATCAGACCTCAAGATATGGAGGATACCAGATAAAACCAGTAGGCTTGGTGTGTTTAAAGAAATCGTTGAAAGCATGAGAAGAGACAAGAGACTGTCAAAACTGACAGGTCAAATTAGAAAATATTCAAAGAACGTATAGAAAAAAAAAAAACCCAAAGATGGAATCTTAAAGGATGGGCTTAATAACATACACAACACAGCTCAGGACATCCCTGGTGGTCCGGGGTGACTCCACACTCCCAATGCAGGGACACAGGTTCAGTCCCGGGTCAGGGAACTAAGATCCTACATGCCACATGGTGAAGCCTAAAAACAGAAAAAAGAAAAACCCACAGCTCAAGAGAGAGCTCAGGAACTAAACAGTGATTTGGATAGCTCTGATTCTAGTAATAGTTAAGTAGTGTATATCAGAATAACCTTGTCAGCTCTGGGGGGAAAAAAAATTAAAGTAACACAATTTGATGCTTCTAGAGAGTTCCAAACAGTAGGGATCAGCTGAACCCTTGAAAGGAGAGAACTTCACTAAGTTAGGTTCATCTTTCCCCTGATAATACTCCCTAGTTCATAGATGCAGCTGGGTTAGAAAGAAAGCAGAAAGTCCCAGGCTTACCGGCTGTAGGTGCCAGAGCAGCTAGTTGAGCAATCTCAGACATGAAGGAGCCACAGCGGGTGGGGCCAAAGTCTGCTTAGAAAATTCCACAAACACTAACTGACTAGTGAAGTACAGATGCAGGCGGAAGACACCAAGTCTTCTGTAGAAAGCAAGCCTGGGAGAGTAGAGTGCAAAGGAATAGTAAAGTATTATGCACACTCGGGAGAACAGCACCCATAGACACAGACCTTGAGAGGAGCAACATCTTGGGGTTAGCAGACAAGACACCAAGCACAGCTATTATAAATATGGACAAGGGCTTAAAGGGGAAGAAATGGCTCCAAGGAGTGAAGGGATGGGTAAGCCTAGCAGAGACAGGTGCAGTATAAAATTTAAAACAAGTGGAAAAAATTTACAAAACTGAAAAATACCTGAATTTTTTTCAGAAATCACTGAATGTTCTTAATATCAGATTGGAGATGGCTGGAGAAACAGCCCTTGGACTTGAGCATGGATCAAAAGTAACTGTCCAGTCCCAAGAACAGAGAGGAAAAAATATGATTTAAAAAAGAGAACAGAGCCTTGTTGACCTCTGAGTCAATACCAAGTGATAAAATGCATGCATAATTGGTGCTCCGGAAGGAGAGGAGAGGTGGATGAGAGAAATTCGCCTACAAGTCCTTGTCTGTTGATATGAGAATAAAGAAATTGATTCAATTCTGACTTATTACATTCAGGGGGCTTTGTTTAAATGTTAAATGAGCAAAGGGCAGAAAGAGTGTTTCACTTTCATACTAGTGAGGAAAGAAACCAAATCGGTTTATTTAATTCAAAAGAGCAAGGCAAGAGAAGAAACACTTGGCCAAACATTACAGGTAAGTAGCAGAAGGGAAGAGAGCAGAATTCCAACACATGCATAATTATGCTGCTGCTGTTTAGCTGCTCAGTCGTGTCTGACTCTCCTGTGACCCCGTGGGCTGTAGCCCGCCAGGCACCTCTGTCCATGGATTTTCCAGGAAAGAATACTAGAGTGGGTTGCCATTCCCTTCTTGGGGGATCTTCCCGACCCAGGAATCTAACCATGTCTCCCGCATTGGCAGGCAGATTCTTTGCTATTGAACCACGAGGGAAACCAAAATCATGGTTAAACCCAAAATTAAAAGATAAAGACTTAAGAGTAAATATAAAGCTAAAATCTTGACTTATTCTATGTAGAAAAGGCATATCTAAAATACAAGTACCAGAAAGACTGAAGGTATAGGATAAGAAATTATATGATACAACGATCAAAAAATCTGTAGCAGTGTGTTAATAGCTGACAAAATAAGTATTATGTTAAATGGAATTCACCTGTTTATACCTAAGACTAAAAAACATGGTCATCAAAAAAGAAATGGAGAAACCACTGTAGTTATGAAAGAACAAATTTCAGCTAAAAAAAGAGATTGAGCCATAATATATCCTATTATAAAATCTCCAATACAGCGTATTTTAAGAAAAAACAAGTTATATGATAAAAAATTATAGTACTTTATCTGCTGCTGCTGCTAAGCTACTTCAGGTCGTGTCCGACTCTGTGCGACCTCATAGATAGCAGCCCACCAGGTTCCTCTGTTCATGGGATTCTCCAGGCAAGAATACTGGAGTGGGTTGCCAGTCTATCACATTAATACACTTCTCCTCAAAGGATCATGTGTAACAACTAAATTCTTCAAGTTTCCCTGGTACTGAATTATCTGCCTCCTGAATAACTAACTGCCTGATGCTGGGAAGGATTGGGGGCAGGAGGAGAAGGGGATGACAAGGGATGAGATGGCTGGATGGCATCACTGACTTGATGGACATGAGTCTGGGTAGATTCCGGGAGTTGGTGATGGACAGGGAGGCCTGGCGTGCTGTGATTCATGGGGTCACAAAGAGTCGGACACAACTGAGAGACTGAACTGAACTGAACTGAATTAAAAAATAAGAACTGAGCGCATCATTCTGTTGCTCTGCATGCCTTGACAGCCAAAACTTCAGAGCAAAATCTAATGACATTTTACACATAAAAACTGAAAAGAAGTGTACTGATTACAACTAGAAATTATAGAATGTTAATTACAACTATCTCTAAATACCCGGAATGCTATCACATAGAGCCGGGATCACAGACTACACCCACAGACCAATTCACAGCCACTACTGTCTTTTGAATGACCCCAGAGCTAAGTCAGTCCAGTCTAACCACTCAATCCTAAACGAAATCAACCCTGAATATTCATTGGAAGGACTGATGCTGAAGCC
The DNA here is from genome assembly GCF_055505025.1 of Bos grunniens. Taxonomy (NCBI): domain Eukaryota; kingdom Metazoa; phylum Chordata; class Mammalia; order Artiodactyla; family Bovidae; genus Bos; species Bos grunniens. The sequence continues at coordinate 4,313,196 of NC_141168.1, forward strand.
GAAAGCTCCAATCCTGTGGCCACCTGATGCAAAGAGCCAACTCACTGGAAAAGACCCTGATGCTGGGAAACACGGAAGGCAAAAAGAGAAGGGGGTGGCAGAGGATGAGATGGTTAGACAGCATCACCGACTCAATGGACGTGAACTTGAGCAAACTCTGGGAGATAGTGGAGGGCAGAGAAACCTGGTGTGCAGGGAAGTCCATGGGTTCACAAAGAGTTGAACACGACTTAGGGACTGAATGACAACAAATGAGCTAAGAATGTTGTGTACATCTTTAAGTTGCTGGGAAAAAAACCAGAAGAAGAAGATTTTGTCTGTTGTGAAAATTAACATTTTTGTGAGAGTTTCACATAATTCAAATTTTAGTGCCCATAAATAAAGGCTGTTTGGAGAGAATCTTCTTTTGAGTTGAGGTCTTACAACAGCAAACCTGCAGCCACAAAGCTGAGATATTTCCAGAAGTTTTTTGACCCTTGGGTAGAGGATACAGAGGGTAAGAACTGTGTTGGGGAAAGAGTTGATTTTTATTCTGTAAGGAACTTTCTATCAAAGTCTGAAAAACACTCCAACTAATGAGACCTGTGAATAATTTTTAGAGGCGATTTAACTATTACAAAAATATCTATCCTAAAACTTGTTCTAATATTTCAATCTATTTCTCCACTAAACTTTATCTGTGAGTCAGAGCCATGAATACAAATAATAATTTACCCTATGATTAAAGTGAATTTCCAATCGGGAATGAAAAAGCATGACTTCAAGAGGTCTTATGACAACTGACCATTCCTTTTGGAAAATAATGAAGGGAAATCTCTTCCTCACTCACTACTATAAAGTAAAATCCACATGGTTTGAGGACTTAAACATAAAAGATGAATCATAAAAGGACAACAAGAAAATTAAGATAAAAATTTATGTCATTTTTGAATAGGGAGGCAGTTTTAAACATGAATAAATAGGCAGAGACCATAATGGAAAAGATGGAATGCAAAATATAATAATGAGCTATCTCATAAAAGAGAAAAACTAAAAGGCCAATAGGATGAATATTAACCACAAGAATACTGATTTAAAGCAGCTGATGTATTCATTACGGATCAAATATCTTACTCAAAATGACGGGCAAAGAATAAGAGAAGGAAATAGAACTAAAGGATCTACATTGAAAATGTGTTGGTGTGTGCACGTGTGTGTGCTGAGTCATGTCTGACTGTTTGTGACCCTGTGGACTGTAGCCCACCAGGCTCCTCTTCCCAGGCAAGATTACTGTAGCAGATTGCCATTCCCTCCTCCAGGGGATCTTCCTGGCCCAGGGATCGAACCTGCATCTCTTTAGTCTCCTGCTTTGGCAGGCGGATTCTCCAGCACTGGCATCACCTGAGAAGCCCACAATGAAAATAGTGCAGATTAAATCAATAATGGGATCCTCTCCAATGCAATACGAAATTGTTTTGGTGTGGGTCAAGTTTGGGGGCTGTAAACTGGTGTAACCTTTCCAGAGGGCAAGCTTGCAGTGTTGATCAAAAGACTTAATATGTGCAGTTGACATTCCCTTACAGGAACCATTCATTTACACAAAAGTTCTTGTTTTCTTCTATTTACATGTTACAGTAACATCCCCCATTCTCAAAATCACTTGTCCTTCATTTCCATTTGGCCATCAACGAGAAGCCAAGAAGAACATGGATACATAATAAATTAGGGGGCATCTATGATTAAAAATATATAGTAATAGTCACTTTGTATCTGGAAGCTTCTTCATCAAGAAAAAATATTTTATATGGAAAGAAACAGCACTGTGTCCAGGGACTGCTAGCCTCCTCTTTTCCTGAAATGCATTAAATCAGCTCATCAGTTATTTCTCCTCATCTCAGGATCTTCCCAATTTCCCTCAGCCTGTTTTTTCCAGATCTCTTTTATTCACGGTAAATGCTTAGCACATTTCTTTTTTCAGCTGACTCTAGTTGCTTTAAGATTTATGCATTTATGTGGCATATACAAGTGAAATGTGAAAAGATTTTCAAATATGGGCAAAACCAATTTGGTTGGAGTAGTTCTTGCAAACTCATTGGACTCCAACCATTATACTGTTTAACAAGAAACAAATCTTCCTGGTAATACAGAGATCCTCTTTAATTTGTATTTAGAAAATTTAATTCAATGCCTCATTCAGCACGAGAAAAATGAGTTGGAGCAGCCGGAACTTGGCATTTGAAATGGGGAAGAAAAAGTGCGGAGTGGGCAAGTCAACAAGACGAGATGGTTTCAGTCTTGAAGACGAGAACCTCAATCATTCACACTGCTTGTCACCCGTGAATTGAGGCTTTCACTGCGCAGCTTGCTGGAGGGTGCTCAGGGGATTAACCGATAAAGTCAGTGGTCCTCTGACTTTCAAAGTAACAGTGCACTTTTGTGTATAAACACTCGAAGAAAAAGGGCTTTGAGACTGGGAATTCATTTCTCCAAAATACTTTGGCCTCCATCACTCTGTAATAGTTACATGACAAAGTTTGGTGTTATCAGCGATCTGATGATGAGCTCAGTGGGTATTTTGTTTCACTTTATTGGGGATCTTCAGCCTTCTCTGCAGCTCCCATGGCAGCCCAGTGAGGAATCCCTGGGTTTGGGGCTCTGCTCTCTTTTTTTGCCCCCCTTTTCTTTTCTTACGGGAGGAAGAGCTTTTCCACTTGTGATCACATTGGGGATCATTTCCCTGATGGATCAGGGCTCTGTATAATGCACTGTTCTGATGTATTCTTGCCTCTGGGTTTCGCAGACTCCGCTTAAGGAGAAAAGCTCTCTTGAATTTCCCATTCCAAGAAGTGAGGACTCAGGGGCAGAGGTGGTTATTGCTGGAGGCACATACAACCCACATCTCAGGGTCCCTTGATGATGCTCCCTGGATCCTAGGCTGAAAGACCTACTGTCTTCTTCCATGAATTCTTTGGGTGAGAATATTTGCCTCCCTTCACCGATCCCTTCTGTCCGGGATGTGTGATGGTTTTCCCTCAAACCCTTTTCAGTCTTCTCTTCCCCCCAGGACATCTGCACAGGATCTCAAAGAGCCCTTCATTTCAACTCTGGTTGTTCATGTCAAAGTGACTTTCTTATACTAAGAAAGAGCGGCTAATGTTCTACTTTAGTAAGTATTAACTACCTATTATATGTGTGAGGCCCAAGCTAAATACCCAAACATTCAGAAATAATTTAAAAATTTTATCCTGCCCTCTGGAAACTTCCCACAAAAATACCAAAATCCATGCAAGTCATACAACCACACTACAGGGTACACACACGAGTTGCTTTAAGAAAAGTGTAAGAACTTTTTACTGGAGGATTAAACAGATTTTAATTCAATACTCTCCTTTCCATGATTTAAGATTTGAAAACTAAGATTATGTGAAGATCTTTTATGTGCATCTATCTGTCCTGGACTGGGAATTCCCAGGCAGCGTGTCCCTCTTCTCTGATATTTTTATGCAATGAGTAACCGAGAGCAGTAATTGCAGTTTCCACAGTTCCACGCCTCTACAATAAGTTAGGTGAAGCAAGCTGGAATGGGTGTTATCCTAGGTGGCAGAGGCAGTCTTCATTACAACCGGCATTCTTTTTGAATTTTGCCCTTGGACAAAGTCAAAGCAACACATGTACACATTTAAGAAAACTATTTCTCATACAGACTCCAGGACGGGACGGCTATTCAAACTGTCAGTGTTGGGCAGCAGCAGAGGCCCAGCTCTGCGCTGTTCTGCGTAACTGACGTCGCTTTGTCAACATAGAGAGTCTTTCCACAGATTTCTGATACAGACCCATGGTTCTCAAAGTGAAACCTCACTTGGAAATCAGAAATGCAGAATATAGAGCGCCTGCTTCAGATGGGCTTGAATCAGAAACTCTGCGGAGGGTCCCAGGAATCTTTTTTTTTTTCCTTCAAATCTGTGAAGTGTGGTTGGTTCACCACATTTGTCTTTTTAACTTTTATTTTTATTTGATTTTTATCTTATTTTTTAAATGGGACCATAATTGCTTTCCAATGTCGTGTTAGTCTCTGCTGTAAAGTAACATGAACCAAATATAAGGAAGATAGTATACGGACTTCCCTGGTGACTCAGTGGTAGAGAATATGCTTGCTCATGAAGGAGACGTGGGTTCAATCCCTGGGGCAGGAAGATTCCCTGGAGAAGGAAATGGGAACCCTCCTCCTCTTGCCTGGGGAACCCCACGGACAGAGGAGGCTGGTGGGCTACCGTCATGGGGCCGCAGTCAGGCATGACAGTACACACACACGCCTTTGTCTTTGTATTTTATTTCCCCTGCCAGACTAAAATCTGATTGACAGATTACTCTCTGCTTTTTCCCTAGTTGGTGGCACCAATATAAGAATCACAGCTTTTTCTCTTAATCTTCTCTAAAGACAGAAAAGCCAGAAGAGTATAGAGCAACACCCGTCTATTGTGGCTAATGAGGCATCACGTGGAGCAGTGTTGGCCAGTGTGGTCTACAACTGGAAATGCAAATTCCACCCCAGGTGCCTGAAACTTTAGGGGGGCCAAGAGTCTGGTTGAACAGCCGTGCAGGTGATTCCACTGGCAACTGTAAGAACCAGTGGATGCTATCCGAAAGCTACAGTGCTCCTCAATTCTCAGTTTTAAAAGGGAAGAATGGCATGAAGCAAATGTCATCTTCTAGCTATACCAGCTTTGGGCAAAATCTGACCTCCAGGTCTCAGCCCAGCCATTGTCCGTCTTCCTGTTACAGATGGAGGAGATGCTTCCCACTTTGGTTCCGAGGAACGGAGCTGAGACCAGGCGATCTGAGGTCCTCGATGTGAGCTCTGTGGCCCTGGTTTGGGTTCTGTCATTTCGCTCAGTGTATCCTCTCCACAACTCCCAGACCTGCTCTGTTGTTCAGAATCCTGTCCTCCCCTTAGTCTCTGCTTCTCTTTATCTCTATCGTGCTTCATAACAGTGACATAATAACACAATTCTCACTTCTTTGTACCTGACCCCATCAGGGTACAGTTAACTTCCAAGTTGGTAACTGCTTGCTAATTCTCATCGACCTCTGTGTCCAGAGTCATCAACACGCAGGAAAACACAGATCAAAGAGCAAGCCCCTCTACAGGGCCTGACCCTGGGACTCAGACACAGTAATCGCTCTGCTGCAGGGAGTCTGCTGTCCGGCAGAACCCCTGCTCCCAGTTCTGGCCCTGCCTGAGCACCTTCGTGTATCTCTGGGATGACCAGTGTGAGGGTTGCAGCTGGATGTGGAGACACAGATTTTTTCTTAGGGAAATTTCATTCTGGCCTTATTGATTCCACCTTCCAAGATGGCTCTTGCTTTCTTTCCCCAAGCAGTTCCCTCCCCAAAGCCAGCTTTCTCAATACTCACACAGGACACAGCTAGGAGAATCTTATGAGAACCACCGAGAGCTATAAAATGCATGATATTTGCAGAGGTTCTCATGAGCTAGTTACATAGTCCACGAGATGGTAGAAAACCAGTTCTGTCTTGGTGCTGACATTTATTTATTCTGGAAAGATAGAGTGTTTTAAATTGTAAATGGAAAATGCAGCCTGCCCCATCAACAAAGGATGCTGAAGCCATCAAGCCATCAGCTACCACTGCTGCCTGCTAAGGTGAGCCCTGGGGGGACTCAGGGTGAGAACGCTCAGGACACTGGCCCCAGATAGCTGAGGTGCTTATCGAAGGAACGATTACAATGAGCCTAGACTCTGGCACCATCCCATACATTCCTGCTCAGTCACTTCAATTATGTCCCAGTCTCTGGGACCCCATGGACCCACCAGGCTCTTCTGTCCAGAGGACTCTCCAGGCAAGAGCACTGCAGTTGCCATGCCCTCCCTCCAGGGGATCTTCCTGAAAAAAAAAAAAAAGGCACTAAATTCCTTAACTGCACACATCTGGGTTTACTTAATCAATCTTAGTCTTTTGATGCTCGCATTACCTGGTCTTTGTTGCTAAACTGCCTACAGACCCTGGCTCCTCCCTTACCTCTTTGGAGCTATCCTGGGCTTGACTCAGGAAGTCCACCGAATAAAACCCAATTCTCGACCTTTATTAGGTTGAGCAATTTTTTTTTCTCAGTTCGCAAAATTAATAACTTTCCTGGAGAGGGAGCAGGACAGAAGTGTGAGCTTCAGTATTAGACAAACCCAAGTCCCAATCCTGCCCCTACTGTTTTTTAGCTGAGTGAATTTGGTGAAGCTATCTAAGTTGTCTGCATCTCCATTTTTAAAAGGTAAACCCTTAGGTAATAGTATCTGCTTTGCAGGTTTGTAGCATTACTAAATTAGTTAATCTTTGTAACCCAAGTGACACATAGCTGACAGTCAAGTGATAGGTATCACTGTGAATACCTGGATCGAAAACAAATCTGTTTTTTGTAGATGTAAAACTATGCCACCGACAGCTTGCAACCGACAGCTATCGTAACCGACAGCTTGTATATTTGGGGAAAGAAAACAGCTCAAAAATTCTTGAGTTTGAATCCTGTTTAATTTCCCAATGTTTAGAAATGACTGCTCTCAAAAGAAACTGTATCGATGCTTGTCTTCCGACCTCACTGATCATCAGCGGATACTCGGTGGTATGGAATTATAATGACGACGGTCACATTGGATCTCTCAGCTTCCTGAGTGTCTCCTGGTTGTGTATGCAAGCCCACTGCCATGAGCAGAAGAGGAACCGCTAGGCCTCTGCGTGGACCAGAGGCCCCAGCAGCCTGTCTCAGCAGCACCAAACAGGGGGTCATCCAAGCATCTTTCATTCTCACACCATCTGAACCGCGAGGAGAATTTTAACTGAATTCAGAGTGCATTTAAGATCTGTTCCCCTGGAAGAGCCCAGTAATTTATGACCCGGTCACAAAACTCCATAATGTAATAAATATAATGTAATATATAATATGATACACGACTTCCAAGATGGCACAGTGGTAAAGAACCCGCCTGCCTATGCAGGAGATACAAGAGATGCGGGTTCAATCCCTGCGTTGGGAAGATGCCCCGGAGGAGGGCATGGCAACCCAGGTCAATGTTATTGCCTAGAGAATCCGATAGACAGAGGAGCTTGGTGGGCTACAGTCCCCAGGGTTGCAAATAGTCAGACACAACAGAAATGACATAGAATGCATAATATAATTTAATAATGAATAGTGCATTTATTACTAATGTGTTTATTAATAATATATTTTAAATAAGTTACATATAAAATGCATATATTAACACTTCACGTATTTGGTCGCACCGGGTCCTAGCTGTGGCACGTGAGACCTTTAGTCATGACTTGTGAACTCTTAGTTGCAACACACAGGCTGTAGTTTCCTAGCCAGAGATCGAACCCACGTCCCTTGCATTGGGAGTATGGAGTCTCAGCCACTGGACCACAGGCAAGTCCCCACAACACACTAAACTTACTCTAAATACCTAAATCTAAATATGCATCCTGCCTCATCCTGAGTGTAGGTATGCTACACTCAAGCAGGGATAAAGTTCTGGCAGGCACCAAAGTTTTATGAAAAGTACTGAGAGAAAAACTTGAAAATCTATAAAATTTAATCCACTGACTATTTTTCTGTAAACAGGAGGAAAATGCCATCATCCTGTTTCTGCAGGACACTTTGGTCTAGGGAATAGGAGCCAGTGAGTTTCGCTATTAGAGAAAACCAGAAAAATAAGTTATATAATGTCCTGTATGGAGGCATTTGGAACTTTTAAATCCACTTTGCTCTGGCTGCTTTAAAATTGGAGCAAAGTGCTATTTTTAGATATGGCTTCCCTGGTGGTTCAGAGGTTAAAGAATCTGCCTGCAATATGGGAGACCCGGGTTCAATCCCTGGGTTGAGAAGATACTCTGGAGAAGGGCATGGCAACCCATTCCAATATTCTTGCCTAAGAATACCATGGACAGAGGAGCCTGGAGGGCTACAGTCCATGAAGTCGCAAAGAGCTGGACGTGACTGAGTGACACGGCTGCTTTAAAATCAGAGCAAACTGCTATTTTTAGATACTAAAGTCTAAATAGCAGGGTGCATAGGACTGCAACCTGCTGCTCTCTTTCTCCCCTGGAGTGTTTACTTTTCTAGCTTTAATAGATATCACTGCGCCTGTTTGTCTCTTAGAACCCATGGGCAAAGGCAGTAAAAGGTGAGAAAGACTTGAGCCAAGATCTGTGCAACGGTTTGATCTGCTGATTTTCCTTAGCCTTTGGTATGAAAAGCCTCCTGTTTTCCAGATGCTGAAGGTCTGTGCACTATGGAGCATGCAGACAGAAACGTCCAGGTTACAGCACCGTACAGGCATCGGCTGGTGGCTGTTGGAGATGGTATGAGGAAGACGACGAAACCGTGTGTAGTTAGAAGGACAGGACAAACCACGCCTAGACTTTCCTGGGCTCCCAGGCAGCTGTCAGCACCTTCCCTTCCAGCTGAGCCACGGTTTTCACTTCTCCCTGCACCCGCACTCCAGAGTCTCCCAGCCTGCAGCCCTCACTGGCCTGGTCCAGCTGCAAACGCTGTGATCACACTGCCTCCGAGACTACAGTCCAAGGGATGCTCAGAGCCAGTGAGCTGCAAGTGTGGCTTCTTCCAAAGGCTACTGACTAAGCATCTGGCCCCTGACACCACCTGGACCCCCAGCTCCCATCCCACGTCCGCACTCACAACCACTTGACTGGTGATGCTTTAGACTCTGTGTGGCTCTATTCCTGGAGTGATACTGAACACCTAACATCAAGGCACCACAACTAGGCTTCGGTCTGCAAGGCGATCGCTCCCATTGCGCACAGAGTAAGAAAGCGGAAATCACTCGGCAGTTAGACACCTGATCGCCGGCTCCTCAAAGCTGACTTCCACAGGCACCCGAAAGTTCCACCTTGAAAGCACCTGCTTCTGTCAACTTAAAAAATATTCACAGCCTAAAAGTTGAGAGTTATGTTTTATTCGGCAGGCATTTTTAGGACTTCAACAACGGGAGACAGCATCTCAAGTAACCCCAAAGGCTGGAATTTTAAATACGTAAAGCAAAAAAGTGTAGAGATCTTTGGGTTTCCTTGGTGGCTCAGACGGTAAAGAATCTGCCTATAATGCAGGAGACCCGGGTTTGATCCCTGAGTTGAGAAGATCCTCTGGAGAAGGAAATGGTTACCCACTCCAGTGTTCTTGCCTGGAGAATCCCAGGGACAGAGGAGCCTGGTGGGCTACAGTCCATGGGGTCACAAGAAGTCAGACATGACTGAGTGACTAACACTTTCTTCCTAAGCTCATCAAACTGCCAGTGGTGTGATTCTGAATTCCAGTAGAGGGCAAGCTTGTCTTCTAGTTCTCCAGTATTTGCACTAGAGCGGGAAGACAGCCTCTAGATCCAAAACAATGTTTCCTATAACTGTTCACACTCTGTAAGAGCCACATCAGTGTTAACAACAGGGTCACTAAATTACTTGTCAGGCATTTTGTTACAAATTATATTACAGACAAAGGAAACTGACAAGGAGCCATAAGTTAAAAATAAATTGTTTTCCGCCATTAGTTTAACTCTAGATTCATTAACAACACAACTATTTACAGCCTGTTTTCTGCACACATTATAAAAATGGGGGCACCTTCAAGTCACTTTAGCCCAGAGGAGGAAGTTCTTGCTGTACCCATCTCTCTTGATCCCAAAGTTATTCTCCAACCAGGCATGGTACTGCATTGGGTAACTGAGATATAGAGCACTTACTAATTGTACTGTAGGATGAAATTACAAACATTCTTCCTTTACTTTCTAAATAATCAAAACTGAAATTTAGCGTTAAAATATAGCCACAACAGGTTCTACTCTCTAGCACAGCAAACTGTACTCAATATCTTGTGATAAACCATAATGGAAAAGAATATGAAAAATAACGCATATATATATATATGTATAACTAATCACTTTGTTTTATAGCAGAAATTAACACAATGTGGCAAATCAACTATACATCAATAAAATTAATTTTTTATATCTATTTATTTGGCTGAGCCAGGTCTTAATTGCGACATGTGAAATCTTAGTTGCAGCATGAGGGATCTCGTGCCCTGACCAAGGATCAAGCCTGGGGCCCCCTGCACAGGGGCAGAGTCTCAGCCACCGGACCACCAGGGAAGTCTCTAATAAGGTAAATTTAAAATATGCATCTATAGTACTTAGTGGAACTGGACTGATGTCTGTTTGTTTGCTACATCATCTCTCTGCGTGAAAAGACACATTATTCTTGCTTGAGGTTGTTTACTTATTCAACAATTATTCAACAGGCAAAGGTACCAAAGTACGACTACAACTCCAAAGCTCCAGTAAATATCACTTGCTAACAGGTCAGTCTAAAAATCACCCTTAATATTGTTGAACTTCAGTTTAATCAACTGAAAAACTGAGGAAAAATGCCTGTTCCAGCCATCTCATAATACTGTCTGGAGAATCAGACAAGATAATGTATTTGTAAAACGCTACATGAACCAAAAGGTGACGGGCAACCTAATTCCTTAGGAGAGACACGCTGCGGCTCTTTATTTTATAATTCAGTCTTAAGAATCACCAAGTAGAGTGGATATGTCCTCATTTGACATATAAAGAAACTCTGATTCAGTAAGCTTTTTCTCAGGATAGTAAACCCCAGAAGGATTAAGTATATTATTGAAGGTGTGCAGCACTGGTGATATTATCAGAGAAAGAAACCCACTGATCATCACTTCCTTCAATATTCTTTTAATATTTCTGAGGGGATGGGATATGTCATTAAACAATAAACCAAGAGTTTGAGATACAAGGTGGAAGTCCACTAGATATCTTAAGACAGGTGTGACTTAGAAATCTTTGTGTCAGAAAAGGCCCATTGTGACATAGGGATGCAAAAACAAGAAAGGTACATGCCCTGTAATACAACTGGTGTGAAACGCACGAGCAAGGCAGGAGACGGGAACGCTGTGGGATGGTCTAACGAGAGAGGGACCTTTGGAACCGAGCAGGACCCTGTGGGGCCTTCTCAGGACAAGCCTGCCCCATCCCCTCCACTGTAGCTGCTCTCTGAAGTGCTTGCATAACAGGATCTGATGCACATTTCCTGAGTAGTTTCACAGATGTGAAAACCCCACCAAATGGAAGATGCTAACAACTTGAGGACCATGAGCACATAACTCCCAGTCTCCCAGAGCCCGAGGACTGATAAAGTCAACCCTGTGACACCGCCCTGTTCCCTCACCATCAATCAGAGACCTGTACACAAGCTGATCATGTACTTTGTGACCCTCCTCCCTCTGTTGGCTTTTAAAAATGCTTTGCTGAAACCTTTCTGGGAGCTCAAGGCTTTTTAGGGCACAAGCCACCCATCTCCTTGCCTGGCCCTGCAGTAAACCTTTCTCTGCTACAAGCTCCGACATTTCGGTAACGTTTAGCCTCACAGTGCACTGGGCACACGGACTTGCACTTACACCTCCAGGGCACAGGGTTTCAGTCTTATTATAATCGAGCACTGTGTGTATAAGACAGATAGGATCCAAGTATGGGGCAGAGAGAGATTCCAAAGCCAGTCCAATCAAACTGACCCCCTCTCCTCCCATCAGAAACATTTCAGTTAAAATCTCAAGCATGCGCAAATTGGGCTCATGCTTGTACCAAATGAAGGCTAGACATGGGGAGAGTCAGCTGCAGAGGAGCTGGAGACTGGGCTCCAGGGAGCAGATGGTCTCCATTACCACTCTGGCCAGCTCTGGCAAATCCCTTTTGCAGGATGAAGGCACCTTTCCCTACAGCATCTGTGAGAGAGATGGATGCTTTAGGAAATCATGACATCGACTTTTAACACTGCTTTGAGAGAGCCCAACCAGAAAAACCATATGAGCCAAGTCTCTATTCAAGGGTTGAAGATGACGTCTACACTTTCCATACAGGGCAAGGGTCAATCCAACACCCTCTGGCTGGGCCATGTAGATAAGCACCTCTTTCACTTTGATGTCATCCCACATTTGCTGTGACCCTGAAGGGGCAGAAGGAGAGTTTCGGGGTTATAACAGTCCTATGGGAAAGCACCACTCCAGTTCTACTGGAGCAGCAGCTGCGTGGTGCTGAAGTGACTTTGAGGAGATACCCCACACCCAAGGGCAAAGGAGAAGCCCCAGCAAGACAGTAGGAGGGGTGAAATCACATTTAGAATCAAACTCCATACCTGCCAGAGATGCTTAGAGGGCTTAAACAAACCTTGTGTGCACCAGGAACCAGGGACCCCTCAGAGACTGAGACAGAACTGTGTTTGAGAGTCTCCTGAGGGGTGCAGGTCAGCAGTGGACTGTCCGGGGACAGGGGCTCTGGGTGTGGGTATGGCATAAGCCCCTTTGGAGGAGGTCACCATTAACCCCACCACAGAGCCACCAGAACTTACACAGGACTGGGGAAACAGGCTCTGAGAGGGCACAAACAGAACCTTGTGCACCAGGACCCAGGAGAAAGGAGCAGTGACCCCACAAGAGACTGACCCAGACTTGCCCGTGAGTGTCCAGGAGTCTCCGGTGGAGGCGTGGGTCGGTAGTGGCCTGCTGCAGGGTCAGGGGCACTGAGTGCAGCAGTGGGTGCATGGGACCTTTTGAAGGAGGTCACCATTATCTTCCTTACCTCCACCATAGTTTGGTCTCAGGTCAAACAACAGGGATGGAACACAGCCCCACCCTTCAACAGAAAATTGGATTAAAGATTTACTGAGCATGGCCAATAACCTCAGATATGCAGATGACAGCACCCTTATGGCAGAAAGTGAAGAGGAGCTCAAAAGCCTCTTGATGAAAGTGAAAGAGGAGAGTGAAAAAGTTGGCTTAAAGCTCAACATTCAGAAAACAAAGATCATGGCATCCGGTCCCATCACTTCATGGAAAATAGATGGGGAAACAGTGGAAACAGTGTCAGACTTCATTTTTCCGGGCTCCAAAATCACTGCAGATGGTGACTGCAGCCATGAAATTAAAAGACGTTTACTCCTTGGAAGGAAAGTTATGACCAACCTAGACAGCATATTCAAAAGCAGAGACATTACTTTGCCAACAAAGGTTCGTCTAGTCAAGGCTATGGTTTTTCCTGTGGTCATGTATGGATGTGAGAGTTGGATTGTGAAGAAGGCTGAGCACCGAAGAATTGATGCTGTTGAACTGTGGTGTTGGAGAAGACTCTTGAGAGTCCCTTGGACTGCAAGGAGATCCAACCAGTCCATTCTAAAGGAGATCAGCCCTGGGATTTCTTTGGAAGGAATGATGCTAAAGCTGAAACTCCAGTACTTTGGCCACCTCATGTGAAGAGTTGACTCATTGGAAAAGACTCTGATGCTGGGAGGGATTGGGGGCAAGAGGAGAAGGGGACGACAGAGGATGAGATGGCTGGATGGCATCACTGACTCGATAGACATGATTCTGAGTGAACTCTGGGAGTTGGTGATGGACAGGGAGGCCTGGCGTGCTGTGATTCATGGGGTCACAAAGAGTCGGACACGACTGAGTGACTGATCTGATCTGATCTGATCTGAGCATGGCGCTGCCCAACAGAACAAGAACCAGCTTCCCCCTCAGTCAGTCTCTCCCATCAGGAAGCTTCCATAAGCCTCTTATTCTTCTCCATCAGAGGGCAGACAAACTGAAAACCACAGTCACAGAAAACTAACCAATCTGATCACACGGACCACAGCCTTGTCTAATTCAATGAAACTATGAGCCATGCCGTGTAGGGCCACCCAAGACCGACGGGTCATGGTGGAGAGTTCTGATAAAATGTGGCCCACTGGAGAAGGGAATGGCAAGTCACTTCAGTATTCTTGCCTGGAGAACCCCATGAACAGTATGAAAAGGCAAAAAGATAGGACACTGAAAGATGAACTCCATAGGTTGGTAGGTGCCCAATAGGCTACCGGAGATCAGTAAAGAAATAAATCCAGAAAGAATGAAGAGATGGAGCCAAAGCAAAACACACCCAGTTGTGGATGTGACTGGTGATGGAAGTAAAGTCCAATGCTGTAAAGAGCAATTTTGCATAGGAACCTGGAATGTTAGGTCTATGAACCAAGGCAAATTAGAAGCGGTCAAACAGGAGATGGCAAGAGTGAACATCGACATTTTAGAAATCAGTGAACTAAAATGGACTGGAATGGGTGAATTTAACTCAGATGACCATTATATCTACTACTGTGGGCAAGAATTCCTTAGAAGAAATGGAGTAGCCATCAGAGTCAACGAAAGACTCCAAAATGCAGTACTTGGATACAATCTCAAAAACGACAGAATGATCTCTGTTCATTTCCAAGGCAAACCATTCAATATCACAGTAATCCAAGTCTATGCCCCGACCAGTAATGCTGAAGAAGCTAAAGTTGAACAGGTCTATGAAGACCTACAAGACCTTCTAGAACTAATACCCCAGAAAGATGCCCTTTTCATTATAAGGCCTGGAATGCAAAAGTAGGAAGTCAAGAGATACCTGGAGTAACAAGGAAATTTGGCCTTGGAGTACAAAATGAAGCAGGCTAACAGAGTTTTGCCAGGAGAATGCACTGGTCATAGCAAACACCCTCTTCCAACAACAGAAGAGATGACTCTACAAATGGACATCACTGATGGTTGACACCGAAATCAGATTGATTATACTCTTTGCAGCCAAAGATGGAGAAGTTCTATACAGTCAGCGAAAACAAGGTGGGGAGCTGACTGCGGCTCAGATCATGAACTCTTTTTTGCCAAATTCAGATTTATATTGAAGAAAGTAGGGGAAACCAGTAGACCATTCAGGTATGATCTAAATCAGATCCCTTATGATTATACAGTGGAAGTGAGAAATAGATTCAAGGGATTAGATCTGATAGACAGAGTGCCTGAAGAATTACAGATGGAGGTTCGTGACACTGTACAGGAGGCAGTGATCAAGACCATTCCCAAGAAAAAGAAATTTAAAAAGGCAAAATGGTTGTCTGAGGAGGCCTTACAAATAGCTATTAAAAGAAGAGAAGTGAAAGGCAAAGGAGAAAAGGAAACGTATACCCATTTGAATGCAGAGTTCCAAAGAATAGCAAGGAGAGATAAGAAAGCCTTCCTTAGTGATCAATGCAATGAAATAGAGGAAAACAATAGAATGGGGAAGACTAGAGATCTCTTCAAGAAAATTAGAGATAATAAGGGAACATTTCATGCAAAGATGGGCACAATAAAGGACAGAAATGGTATGGACCTAACAGAAGCAGAAGATAATAGGAAGAGGTGGCAAGAATACACAGAAGAACTGTACAAAAAGATCTTCATGACCCAGATAATCAGGATGGTGTGATCACGCACTTAGGGCCAGACCTCTGGGAATGTGAAGTCAAGTGGGCCTTAGGAAACATCACTATGAGCAAAGCTAGTGGAAGTGACAGAATTCCAGCTATTTCAAATCCTAAAAGATGATGCTGTGAAAGTGCTGCACTCAATATGCCAGCAAATTTGGAAAACTCAGCAGTGGCCACAGGATTGGAAAAGGTCAGTGTTCATTTCAATCCCAAAGAAAGACAATGCCAAAGAATGCTCATATACCACACAATTGCACTTATCTCACATGCTGGCAAAGTAATGCCCAAAATTCTCAAGCCAGGCTTCAATAGTACATGAACCATGTACATGAACTTCAGATGTTCAAGGTAGATTTAGAAAAGGCAGAGGAACCAGAGATTATATTGCCAACATCTGATGGATCATCAAAAAAGCAAGAGAATTTCAGAAAGCATCTATTTCTGCCTTACTGACTATGCCAAAGCCTTTGACTGCGTGGATCACAATAAACTGTGGAAAATTCTGAAAGAGATGGGAATACTAGATCACCTGACCTGCCTCCTGAGAAATCTGTATGCCGGTCAAGAATCAACAGTTAGAACTGGACATGGAACAACAGACTGGTTCCAAATCAGGAAAGGAGAACATCAAGGTTGTATATTGTCACCCTGCTTATTTAACTTATATGCAGAGTACATCATGAGAAACGCTGGACTGGATGAAATACAAGCTGAAATCAAGATTGCCAGGAGAAATATCAATAACCTCAGATATGCAGATGACAACACACTTATGGCAGAAAGCGAAGAAGAACTAAAGAGCCTCTTGATGAAAATCAAAGAGGAGAGTGAAAAAGTTGGCTTAAAACTCAACATTCAGAAAACTAAGATCATGGCATCTGTTCCCATCAGTTCAGTTTAGTCACTCAGTCATGTCCGACTCTTTGCGACCCCATGAATCACAGCACGCCAGGCCTCCCTGTCCATCACCATCTTCCAGAGTTCACCCAAACTCACATCCCTTGAGTCGGTGATGCCATCCAGCCATCTCATCCTATGTCATCCCCTTCTCCTCCTGCCCTCAATCCCTCCCAGCATCAGAGTCTTTTCCAATGAGTCAACTCTTCACATGAGGTGGCCAAAGGACTGGAGTTTCAGCTTTAGCATCAGTACTTTCCATCACTTCATGGCAAATAGATGGGAAGACAATGGAAGCAGTGAGAAACTTTATTTTGGGGGGCCTCAAAATCACTGCAGATGGTGACTGTAGCCATGAAATTAAAAGACGGTTGCTCCTTGGAAGAAAAGTTATGACCAACGTAGATAGCATATTCAAAAGCAGAGACATTACTTTGCCAACAAAGGTCCATCTAGTCTAAGCTATGGTTTTTCCAGTAGTCATGTATAGATGTGAGAGTTGGACTATAAAGAAAGCTGAGTGCTGAAGAATTGATGCTTTTGAACTGTGGTGTTGGAGAAGACTCTTGAGAGTCCCTTGGACTGCAAGGAGATCCAACCAGTCCATCCTAAAGGAGATCAGTCCTGAATATTCATTGGAAGAACTGATGCTGATGCTGAAGCTCCATTACTTTGGCTACATGATGTGAAGAGCTTACTCATTGGAAAAGACCTTGATGTTGGGAAAGATTGAAGGCAGGAGGAGAAGGGGATGACAGAGGATGAGACAGTTAGATGGTGTCACTGACTCAATGCATGTGAGTTTGAGCAAACTTCGAGAGATAGTGAAGGGCAGTGAAGGCTGGCCTGCTGAAGTTCATGGGGTTGCAAAGAGTCAGATAGGACTTAGCAACTGAACAACTTGGAAATGGAAGAGAAGTTATTCCAAAAGTCTTTGAGTTGAAATAAAATCATTCATGCTTAAAAGTGTATATTACCTTTGGAATAACAATGATATACTTACTGGAAAAAATCAATCATTGTATCAAGTACATATTGGCACTTGCCATCTATCTCTACAAGGATTAAATCCTATGCAGCTGCAGCTGCTGACTTTCAGCATCTTCTTTTTTTTTTTTTTGAGACAGCAGTTGAAGTTTATTCTTGGGAAGAACAAAGTCCCCCCACTCCAATCTCCTGCAACAGTCCAGGAAGGTTTCCCCGGGAAGCCATGCCCCACCACATGGTCATCTCACTCTTCTGAATCCCAGGTTCCACCAACGCCCATTATGATGCTGCTACTTGGGTGAGAGGCTCCTCCAAATACTGCACCAAGGCCTGGGCCTTGGCCTTGAGCATTCCGAAGCCAACGGTCTCCTTGGCATACATGCACAGTAGCAGGTTGGTCACTCTCGTGATGGCTACATGGCCCTCCATGCAGTCCATGAGGATGAATTTGAGATTGTCTTCATTAAACGCTTGGTTTCCATTCCGGTCGTAGGCCGCCCAGATGTTACTGGCAATGGCCGCGGTGACCCGGGCGTCTGTATCCCCATAGCCGGAGTAGGCCAACAGAGATCCTTCGTTATTCAGCAGCAGGGTGCTCTGAACACCTCCAGTGTTGGCCTGGCTTAGCACCTGGGTCAAAGCCTTGGGACGCAGCATGCCTGAGGCTCCTAACTCGGTTTTTGCACCCAGAACCCAGAGTTTCTAATTGCTGGCCTCCGCCAGTCGCTTTCCGTAGTCCCTTTCAGCATCTTCTGAAAGGAATTCAGGGTGTAGAGCAGAAATGAGGCACTCTATGCTCAAGGAAATACTGGCAGAACAAGCTTTCAGATGGTTAGGAATTTTCAGGAGTCGATTTTATGAGCCTGGTTCTTGAATCTACTCATATTAAGAAAAGCACTAAAGTCCTTCATGGTGACAACTGCTCCTTGTGACTAGCAGAAACTTTCTGGAAAAATACATGCTTGACTGATGTACTTCTCCTTCACCAAAATCACATATATACTGACTTTCCCTTTCCTGTTTGGAGCAGTTTCTCAGTGCTATTTAAGGTACTGTCTCCTGGACTATAGTCTTCATTTTGCCCCAAATAAAACTTAACTCACAACTGTTACACTGTAAAGTTTTACAGTTGGCAATTGCTAAATAGAAAATATTGCCACATCTGTCCTATACATTTCCAAGGCATTCCACTGGTCAAATTTAATATTTCACTTTCAGCCATTCATTCATGACTTATTTCCGTTCCTCTGGAGCCCGCTCAAAGTTAATGTTTCCATGTTTAGAGGACTTTAAGTTAATTCATTCCATGAAAACCTTCTTTTTCTCTAACGGGGTCTACACAAATGTAGAAAGAATGTTCATCTAAATCAGTTATATTTATGGACACTAAGTGAATCCAATAAATGCAATACAGCTTACTTTAAAAAAGCTAATGAATTTTTTTATTTCAGGGAAGTTAAACAGTCCATATTTAATAACATAACTTATATTTTCTCTTTGGCAGAAGCTCTTTAGCCATAAATGTGAAATGCATCCCAAGCTATTGTTCTTCCCTCCTACAAACTGTTTCTTAAATCATACAGGGCATTAAATTCAGAAAGGGATAAAATGTTAGAAGTCATGGGCGAATGTAAGAGTTGAACCATAAAGAGGGATGAGCACTGAAGAACTAGTACTTTTGAATTGTGCTGGAGAAGACTTTTGAGAGTCTCTTGAACTGCAAGGATATCAAACCAGTCAGTCTTAAAGGAAATCAGCCCTGAATGTTCATTGGAAGAACTGATGATGAAGCTGAAGCTCCAATACTTTGGCCACCTGATGCAAAGAGCTGACTCATCGGAAAAAACCCTGATGCTGGGAAAGATTGAGGTTACAAGCAGAAAGTGGTGACAGAGGATGAGATGGTTGGATGCCATCACTGACTCAACAGACATGACTTTGAGCAAACTCCAGGAGATGGTGAAAGACAGAGGAGGCTGGCATGCTGCAGTCTATGAGGTTGCAAAGAGTTGGACACAACTTAGCAACTGAAAAATAACAACGACATGATGGACTTATTTAATACAACACAGTCTAGATCCCCCAAAGCATTGTCCCCAGTATACACACAGAACAACCAAATGGAGTCCAACCTGGAAGTCATCTGGAATCAACACAGAGAGAAAAGAGGTTCCCACCAACCCTCTGTGCTCCACATCTGTCCTCATTCTTCCAACTTCTGTTGGAAGATTTATCAGGGCAAACCATCTACCAAAGGCTGACTTTCCAACTGCTCTTGGAAATTCAAGAAAACTTGCAAAATTCTCAAGAACATGTATCAAAGTCCAGCATCAGCTCATGCCAATCACTGCTTCGTTTCCTGAGAATGTTGTGTGCACAGATTAGTTTCATGAGAAAAATAATTTGACATGAGCTCCTTTTTAGCAGGTTTGGATGTGCTAAGTCAAAAAGACTGAAGCTTTAGACCCTCTCAAACCCACCTCAGAGAACAGTGTGATATGTCTAAGTCATTTACTTCACTGAGGGCTATTGGTTAACAGCTGGAACTGAAAAACTTTCTGACCTCAATCCCTGACTAATGATGGTGCATTAAATTAATATCACTGAAAAGGATCTATGCAATTTAATCATCTATAATGATGACATCTATTAAATTGTATAAATCCTTTCCAGTGATATTAATTGAATAAGCTGTAACCAGAAGACACGAGCAGTATCACTGAATCCAAACCCGTTTCCCCTTGTTCTGCTTCAGTTTCCTACAAACATAATGCAATGGAGCACAGGTTCCAAAACACAGTTCTGTGCCCACACTGCCCCCTCAGATGAACTGCTCCTCTTCAGTCAGTCAGTTCAGTCGCTCAGTCGTGTCCGACTCTTTGCGACCCCACGGACTGCAGCACGCCAGGCTTCCCTGTCCATCACCAACTCCCGGAGCTTGCTCAAACTCGTGTCCCTCGAGTTGGTAATGCCATCCAACCATCTCATCCTCTGTCGTCCCCTTCTTCTCTTGCCTTCAAACTTTCCCAGCATCAGGATCTTTTCCAATGAGTCAGTTCTTTGCATCAGGTGGCCAAAGTATTGGAGCTTCACAATCAACCCTTGCAGTGAATCCTTTCCGATCGACTGGTCGGATCTCCTTGCTTTTCTTCTGTGCATGCTAGATGGCAGAGCACAGGGTTGCTGGGTAGCGTTTGGTTACACTGAACAAGTAACACATGCTCCTACAAGCTGTAAGAAGGGATCTCCACTGTCCATAGTGAAGGGTACACATAAAGGATGCCCAGGGCAGTCTGTGCTCCCTTCTCCACACAGAGCTGAGTCCATGAGGCACGGTGACCTGGGAGGTGGTGACCCTCAGAGCCGGTTCACAGCATTAAGTCCAGCAGTGATCCTGGCTTCCCCACAGCTGTAATCTCAGTGCCCAGAACACTGCCTGTCATGAAGCAGATAGTTAATCAACGTTTTGTGGAATGAATATGTAGTTGAATGAGTGGGGACAGGAGCCTGGGGACATTAAACATCAAAGGAAACAAGGAGAAACGCAGGAGGAAAGGGCGGACCGGAGGAGAAGCAGCTCTATAGACTGAGGTCTCAGAACGTGGCCTTGAGCATTTGTAACGCTTCGCTTGACATTCCCAGGCCTCCCAAGTGGCAAAATGCTGTTCATATTAGTACTCACAGTCCTGCGTTTTTGCCTACCCAATCGTGTTGTCATGGAGACAACAGATAAATGCACAATCACAACATATCCATATAACTGCACTACATGCTGGAGGTGATTGGAAGGAAATCCAAGGAACTGTAAACTCTAGAATAAATACATTTAAGCATCCCATAGACTTTGGAGTTACCCCTGAGACTCAGGGGTAAAGAATCTGCCTGCCAGTGCAGGAGACCTAGGTTAGATTCCTGGGTTGGGAAGGTCCCCTAGAGAAGGAAATGGCAACCTACTCCAATATTCTTGTCTGGAGAATCCCATGGACAGAGGAGTCTGGGGGACTACAGTCCTTTCTATGGTTTGAATTCCATTTATTTTTCATATTATTTCCAACCAGGTCTTTTAAATATGATCTGTTTACAAAATCATTTCTTCCTTTATAGCCTGTACATAATAGTTATGAAAGTGGTAAGTTCACATGGTAAAATTTGCAAACATGCCAAAACACAGAAGTGAAAAGCAAATCCCCATCCCCTCCCCAACTGTCGGCCCCACGACCCAAAGTTTCAGTGTATCCTTCTAGAAATTTCCCATGCATGCACAAACATGCATTCATATATATTTCCATTTTTTACCATGAGTTTATTCTCCAATTGGACATAAAGAAAAGACTTTCCTGATTGGAAACATTTATTCTAGTCACATTTAGTGATATAAAATAATAACATGCTATCTATGGTTTTATTTCCTGTTTATTTATATATGGCATGTGCTTTTTTAAAAACCTTTTGCTTGACAATAACTAGAGTCACAGGAAATCATAATGGCAATCTAGACAGGTTTCATATACCCTTCACGCTGTTTCTCCCAATGTTATTGCTGCTTCGTTGCTCAGCTGTGTCTGACTCTGTGTGACCCTATAGACTGTAGCCCGCCAGATTCCTCTGTCCATGGGATTCTCCAGGCAAGAATACTGGAGTGGATGGCCATTCCCTTCTCCAAGAGATCTTCCTGACCTGCATATATTATATGTATATACTTAAATGTGCTAAATGCAATATTTTAAAAGGTCAACAGAGATCATAAATTGAATGCCTGTAATTAACATACTGGGTTTCTTAATCTATTTTTCTCTCATTTTATATAGCCTATGGAAGCCAAACTGATGTTTTTATATGCAGAATAGATACACTGGAGCTTTCAGATGAATCTTTAATGAAGGTCATAATAATACTTAGACCCTTTCCAGAAAGATGTGGAAAACACATTAATTCTATAGCAAGTAAAGTATATAAGCAGAAACCTTTCATGTCCGATCACCGACAGCAATGCAGTGTTTCAGAATCTGTATGCAAGCAGCTAGAAACGCCACATCTTTTGGAAACTCTGAGACCAAACTGAGCAATTGAAAGGAGCCCACAGAGAGAGACCACACTTCAGTGAGCCTAGTTTCAAATGGAATTAGGGGGTCAGGCATAAAAGAGAGCCTCATTTTCCATTCCTAGAAAAACCCAGAGCAATGCAGGCAACTAAATCCCATCCCCAGAGCATGTCCGCCTTGGCTGGGCAGCTTGCCTTATTAACCCCAAACCTGCTGGACTCATTCCCCAAGCTGGCTTTTCTCAGGTTTTTCCTTGAAATTCCACAGATCCAGTTCCCCATCTGTTCACACCCCATGCACTTTCTGAGACCCTGCTCCTCGCGGATGATGGCCTCCTGCATTCGTTTCTCCATCTTCAGTTGGCGGGTCTGATGCACACACTGGAGCATCGGACGTGATGCGTCCTCCACTGGTTCAAGGAAGACCACTGGGGCTAGTTGAGGCTTTTTTCCTGGTACCAGGCGTGCAAGGCGTGCACGCTTAACAACATACACATGTAGGCAAAGCTGTTCTTTTTTAAAAATGAAGACAATTCATTCAACAAACATTGACTGGGCACCTGCCACGGTCCTGACAGTGAATGAGACAAAGGAGATAGAAAAACGAGCAGGATAAATGTGTGAGGTTCTCAGGGCACTGTCTAAGAATCAGGGGAGGGAAACTGATTTCATCAAACGTGGTGTATCCATCTGCAAACTCTGTATCAGTTATCCCATCCACTGTGCTTCCTGACAATACCTGCAAGAGTCAGAGACGACACGGCAGAGGACGCGGAGCCAGGAGGAGGAGGAGGAGAAAGTGGCAGATACATCTATGACGGAGCCTTTTGATGTAAGTCATGATCAGTAGCTGTAAAAGTGAAAGTTAGTGAAAGTTGCTCAGTCATGTCCGACTGTTTGCAACCTCATGGACTTTGAGTGTCCATGGAATTCTCCAGGCCAGAATACTGGAGTGGGTAGCCTTTCCCTTCTCCAGGGGAATCTCTTCCCAACCCAGGGATCAAACCCACGTCTCCCACATCGCAGACAGATTCTTTACCAGCTGAGCCAAAAGGGAAGCCCAATAAGACTGGAATGGGTAGCCTATCCATTCTCCAGTGGATCTTCCCGACCCAGGAATCAAATTGGGATCTCCTGCATTGCAGGCGGATCCTTTACCAAATGAGCTATCAGGGAAGCCCGAGCCTTAAAAGGGACCAGTCTAATACAAAAAATCACATGCATTTTGTGCACCACAAAGCAGTAAGTTATCACAGATGAGTGGGGGCTTCCCAGGGGGCTCAGTGGTAAAGAATCCTCCTGCCAAGGCAGGAGACCTGGGCTCAATCCCCCTGGGTCGGGAAGACCCCCTGGAGGAGGAAATGGCAACCCCACTCCAGTATGCTTGCCTGGAAAATCCCACATACAGAGGAGCCTGGTGGGCTACAGTCCACTGGGGTATCAAAGAGTCAGACATGACTGAGCGACCGAGCGAGCATGCATGCACGGGAGGACATTCTGGAGGAGACAAGCTGTATGGGCAGAAATGACCTCGGTGGCTGCCAGCAGTGGGGGATTTTGTCATGCATAAGCTATCCTGTAGCTGCAGGACAGCCCTGCCTGATGGCAACGTTAGGCAGAGCAGTGTCGTGGTTCCCTACCCGGGACCCCCCTCCCTCAACCCCTCCCACTGGATCCCATTAGTGATTCCCACCAGCCTAATTCAACCAGAAGCCGGAGGCAATAGAGCCCTTGTGACAGGTACGGTGGTGGGGTGGGCGGTGCCCTGGGAAAGTTACAGGAAGAGAAATAGATCAACTCAGTAGTTCGGCAAGACTTCTGAAGGCCTGGCGTTTGGCTTCAAACCTCCATCAAGGATTCCACAGAGCGAAGCAGAGACTACAGAGTCTGCAAATTAAATCTGTACATGTCCACCGAAATCCGAGTTGTCATTTTTGCAAAGGTGCTAAGTAGGCTTTGAGGAAGAGGGTTGTTATATAATAGATGCAGGATAAGAAGGCTGACTCCAAAGGGAATGGATTTCAGCGTGATTGCTGAGAATTACTGAATTCAGCAGCAAAACACACAGCCCTCTTAGAATATTTCATTTTCAAAAGCCTCTGAAAAAGCATTTGGGCGAAGCTTTCCTAAAGACTAGAAAGAAATATGATGTCGAGCATATATTTTAACTCAGTTCTGCTAAGAGTGTGGTAAGCGTCTCAGAAAGCCTGATATTATATGTTATATATATATAAAAGGTAATTAAAAAAAAATGTTAAGAGGGGAAAAAAGTATGCAGTCCATAAAGGATTTACATTTTATTACTAGGAAATATTCCTGGCAGGGATCTCATAAACATATTTTTTGTTAGATCGGCTAAGTGCATACAAACAAGTAAATATTTGTCTATCTGTCCACTAGTGGGCTGTTTAATCATCCTCATTATAGTGAGTATTTATATACTGAATTTATTTCTGGAATGCTTTCTAAATATTATCTGATTAATAGCTGTGCCAGCCCTGGGTTGGGCAGGCAGTGTGCCACCCACTCTGATACAAAAACAGAGAACTGGAATGTGTTCTGGGATGCGGGGCAGGAGTGGTCTGGGTCCATCTGGGCTGGTGTGACTCAATATCGTACCCTGGGCGGCTCACCCACAACAGAAACCTCCTTCTCAGGTCTGGAGGCTGGGATTCCTTGGTTGGGGTGCCCACACGGTCAGCTGCTGGGGCAGGCAGAAGCTTCTTGACTTTTTACTGTGGCAGGAAAAGGGTCAGCAAGCTTTCAGGGGTTCCTTTTCAAAAATATATTTTACTGAAGTATCCTTGATGTACAGTGTGCTAATTTCTGCTGCTGTCGCTGTTCAGTCGCTCAGTCGTGTCCGACTCTTGGTGACCCGCAGCACGCAGGCCTCCCTGTCCTCCACCATCTCCCGGAATTTGCTCAACTTCCTGTCTATTGAGTCGGTGGTGCTATCGCTGCTGCACAGCTAAGTGATCCAGTTATACATACATGTACATATTCCTTTTCATATTCTTTCCGTTGAGGTTTATCACAGGATACTGAATACAACTCCCTGTGCTGCACAAGGATCTTGTTTATCCATCCTAGATGTACCAGTTTGCATCTGTTAATCCCAAACTCCCAAACCATCCCGTCCCCACCCCTTCCCTCAGGGGTTCCTTTCTTAAGGGCAAAACTTCCATCACCTTCATGACCTAATTATCTCTCCAAGGCTCCAGCTCCTAATATCACCACATGGGGGGTGAGGATTTCAATATATGAATCTGGGGGGAGGGACACCTGCAATCTACTACAGTCCCTAAGGTGGCAAAGAATCGGACACCACTGAGCGACTGAGCACGTGTGCACACACACACACACACGCACAATCAGTCCTTCCCAGGGGGACTATATTACAGCTGAGATTTCTTCACAGAAAAAGAGATGATTTTTTTTTTCTCATTTTCCCCTACAAACAGTTCGCCTAGCCAAATAACTGAGTGGAAGAAGGGGGTTGGGGAACAAATGATGTAGAATATTAGAAGAGTTGGGTTCCAAAGTCATGGCAGATGGTGACTGCAGCCATGAAATTAAAAGATGCTTGCTCCTTGGAAGAAAAGTTACGACCAACCTAGACAGCATATTGAAAAGCAGAGACATTACTTTGCCAAAAAAAGGTCCATCTAGTCAAAGCTATGGTTTTTCTAGTGGTCATGTATGAATGTGAGTTGGACTATAAAGAAAGCTGAGCGCTGAACAATTGATGTTTTTGAACTGTGGTGTTGGAGAAGACTCTTGAGAGTCCCTTGGACTGCAAGGAGATCCAACCAGTCAATCCTAAAGGAGATCAGTCTTGAATATTCACTGGAAGGACCGATGCTGAAGCTGAAACTCCAATACTTTGGCCACCTGATGTGAAGAACTGACTCCTTAGAAAAGACCCTGATGCTGGGAAAGATTGAAGGCAGGAGGAGAAGGGGGTGACAGAGGATGAGATGGTTGGATGGCATCACCGACTCGATGGACATGAGTTTGAGTAAGCTCTGGGGCTTGGTGATGGACAGGGAGGCCTGGCGTGCTGCAGGCCATGGGGTCGCAAAGGTTCGGACATGACTGAGCGACTGAACTGACCTGCCCTGGGCTGTGAACCAACCTGAGGAAGTAGCGGTAGAAAGGCAGAGGGAGGGTGAGCCAGGACGACTTAGTTACAGCAGGAGAAGGGCAGAAGCACCCACCTGTAGACGCTGCTTTTGTAGACACTCCAGCTACATAAACACAGCCAGTGGCTACAAGCCGCAGGAAGGCAATTTCAGCTGAGTCTCAGAAAGGCTTTTCTCATCTCACAGGCACCTCGTCCCTGAAGGTGGAGAAAAAGGCCCCTTTCCTCCCAGAGGGCTCTGTGGTCTGTAATCTGCTTTATATCCACCAGCAGCGCAAGGCTGTTACAAGTCTGGTTACAAGAAAATGTTCAGGTGGTAGGTACTGAAATGAGAAACTCAGGCACGGATAAAGTGACCTACAAGGGACCCTATGTCTAATTAGCAATATATTTGGGTTAAAAACTAAAGACTTTGATTCGTAGCTCTAATAGTTATTCTGTCATTAGACAAAGACAACTACAGTTCCAAGCACCATATATATGACTTCATTTGTGAGTTATTGTGTGTGTGATGGTTCGCAGCTCATCTTTTTTTTTTTTTAAGGATAAAATCAATTCCAATTTTTGAGACTCAAAAGCGTAGACAATAATACAATTCATCATAAACATAAGAAATAAAGACAAAATGAGATGAAAGTAAAGATAATAAAGGAATTAATCATAAATAAATATCCTAAAAATAACAATGGTTTCCTTCTAGGCTTTTCTATGCATATTGCTTATGTGAAAGAGATTATATTTGTCAACAGTATTGTATTCTGCATTTTCCCCCATAATGTTATGAGGATTTGTTAATGTAATAACCAAAGTAATGAAAAAATATTATCTTATTCTTCCTCTATAGTTATTATTCATGTAAATCTCCACCCTTGGCTTTAATTTTTGGCTTATATTTTACCACTATTACTATGATTAATTTATAATTATGAAAGATATCTGTGGGTGTAAGGGTAAAATTTCAAAATAGCATGGAAAAGTAATAGTAAAAATGCAAATTATTCCTCCTCTCCATGATCACCACCAAGACCAGCATCACCTGAACTTCAGTCGCATCCTCAAAGGAAATCACTTGGGCGGTACCACTTCTGAGTCTCCTGGCAGCTCCCTCTACAGTCTGTGGAAGAAGCTTAGCAAGAAACTTACTTCTTTTTTAAAATTTATTTTATTGAAATATAGTTGACTTACAATGTTGTGTTAGTATCTGCTGTACGGCAAAGTGATTCAGCTATACTTACATATGTGTATGTCAGCTTAGTCGCTTCCGTCTTGTCCGGCCCTTTGCAACCCCATGGACTGCAGCCCGCCAGGCTCCTCTGTCTACGGGATTCTCCAGGCAACAGTACTGGAGTGGGTTGCCATGCCCTTCTCCAGGAGATCTTCTCGACCCAGAGATCGAACTTCATCTCTTATGTCTCCTGCATTGCAGATTGCAGGCGGGTTCTTTACCACTAGCACCAGCTGGGAAGCATACACATTATATAAATAATGAGCATATATAGACATATTAATACTTTAAAATATTTAAACATTGTTTTTTAGATATTTAAACATTATGTTTAAAATATCTTTTTCCATTACGGTTTATCACAGGACACTGAATACAGCTCCCTGTGCTGTATAGTAGGATCTCATTGTTTGTCCCCTGTGTAATAGTCCGCGTCGGCTAATCTCAATCCGTTCCTCCTTCACCCTGCCTCCCTCTTGGCAACCACAAGTCTGTTCTCCGCGTGGGAGAAGCTGGTGTCATGCTTTCCCATACAAGTAAGCCCCTGGAGAACGGAATGGCAACCCGCTCCAGTGTCCCATGGACAGAGGAGCCTGGCGGGCTACAGTCCACGGGGTCGCAATGAGCCGGACACGACTGAGCGACTGTCACTCACTCATACAAGGAAGCCGTGGGCCTGGCATCATGTAACATCACTTGCAGAACGTTCCTTCTCTCCCACAGTCCGTAGTGCCCTGGTGTCAGCCGGAGTCGACAGCCTCAGCTCTCCAGGTGGGAGACAGGAGGGTGGGCTTCACACGAATTGCCTGGCTCCCCTTCCACAAAGCAGTCACTTTGTTCATCTGCGGTTTCTCTCTGTAGCTGCTCCACCGCCAGCATGTTAGTGACCAAAGTGCCTCCCTAGCGCATGGGTCTCCGTAGGCTGAAAGCGTCTTTTACGGATACCATGACTTCCTCTTTGAGGATATATTAGTATTTGCCCATGTGATCCCATCCTCTTTCTTAGAGGAATTTCTCAAAATTTTAATCTGCTGCTTCTCTCTTGGCTTTTCAGTCGCTTATAACCACAGTCCCTTTTGTATGTCTTTACTCTTATGTCAAGTTTTGAGGGAAGAGAGATTTAACTATATAAGCTTTGTCCACCACTGTGAAACAGAGCCTTAAATATTATTCGAATGGATAATCATTTTGGTGCTGTCATCAACATTTCTTCCTAGGAGAAATACTTATTTCTAGCTTTCCAGTGTTATAAACAACACAGCGATAATTTTTAATGAGCTCAAACATTCTCCCATATTTTAGAACATCCTGACTATGTATTTTCCACAATTTTTCTAAAGAATGTACCTGATCTGTTAGCATATTAAATGCACATGAAATTTGTTGCATCTTACCATCTTTCCTTTCCAAAAGGAAATTTGTTTTCCTTTTATTCCTGCTATAGACTTTAAACATATATTTGTACATAGTTTGTTGATTAGACAATTAAAAGCTAAAGAGTATATTTTCCTCATGCTCATTTTATTGCTTTATTCTGAGGATGTTGTTCTTTATTAAGATAATAGGCAATTATCCCCATTTTTCTTCATTTTTATGGTGCAATATTCTTTTTTTTTTGTTTTTATATTTAGATAGTTAAATATATCTGGAATTAAGTTTAGGATATGATATGTGCTGAGAAAATTGATTTATACAATAAATGACATTGAGGAAAATAGCTAGGTTCTTGAAAAAAATGGACCATTCCTTATTCTACTAGTTGGTGATATTTGTAATGTACATTATTTCTTTCCATAAATATCTTTTAATAAAATCTGTAGACTAACAAATAAAAATTTAGAATGCTGGTTTGTGAAGATAAACTCCATTTCCACGTGAAATACAGATAATTTGCATGGGAGTGACAGATTTGCAGGTTTAAACAAGACTCCTGACAACATCTCTGGCCTGCGTTGCATCGAGAGAGCTCTACAGGTGACCTCACATTTCCCTTGTTCTGACGGAGGGTGAACTACGGGGACTTTACGTAGTCTCTTCTGCTGAAGCACCACCAGGGTGCCTTGGGATTTTTATGTCAGAAAGGCTATTCCTGGGGGTGACAGCAATGTCGATTTTGATTTAAAACTCATCTTCATGAGGCATTTTGATTTAGGATTCTGTATTTCATATCCTTCCATGGTGCATCTTCATTAACATTTAGCAAGGCATGTGAAGATCTTTTCCCCACTTCTAAAAAAAATCTAAGTCTTTGTTTCAGCGCATTGAATAGTTCCTCTTCCCTCTCTGGCCCAATCTTTGTTTTTAAAAAAATTTTTTTAATAAAAATTTTTTTTGGCTGCACCTTGTGGCACATGGGAATCTTAGTTTCCTGACCAGGGACTAACCTGTGCCCTGTACACTGGAAGGTAGGATCTCAACCACTGGACCTCCAGGGACGTGCCCTCCACCCCCCACATCCAATTTTTAAAAAGTGACCTCAGCCCTCAGAAGAACTGACCTGGCTGGAAAAGTCTAATCAAACTGGGATAAACCAAACAGTCCTCTCTGGAAGACAGACAGAATCAATAAACCAAACAGTTCCCTCTGGAAGACAAACAGAATCAATACCATAGTTGCTGTTTCACGAGCGTTTTGCTGAGTAGGAGGACACGAGGGACAGAAAGAGGAGAGAGTGTCAGTGGAGGGTCCAGGGGAAGAAGAGGCGGGATAGTCAAGGCTTAGTCTTGCAGATGAGGCTCTGCATTTGGGGCAGGAAAGATGCCACCTGGGCAGTGTCCCATCCACGTGTGTGCGTGCTCAGTCGCTTCAGTCGTGTCTGACTCTTTGCCACCTCTTGGACTGCAGCCCGCCAGGCTCCTCTGTCCATGGGATTCCCCAGGCAAGAATACTGGAGTGGGTTACCATGCCCTCCTCCAGGGCATCTTTCTGACCTAGGGATCGAACCTGCGTTTCCTGCATTACAGACAGATTTACCACTGAGCCACTGGGAAGGCCCCCGCCCCAACCATCCACGTGGTGGTGAATCAAATCTCTCTATGACCCCAACCACTTCTGGAGGTCATCAAATCCCTATATATAGTCGGCACACTCACTCAAACCACACACAACAGAATCCAGTGCCAACAGATGCTGCAAACTGTTCTCATTCATGAAATTGAAGAATTCACGTAGAGAATCATTGGCTGGAACCGGGAAGAGGATAGCAGAAACACGTCAGTTACACAAGCATCAAAATGGCCTTTACACATCTCAACAGAAATGTGACATTTACATCACAGGTTTGTGCCCTGAAGAGAAGAGCCCTCCTCTCCGCATCTGTGAAATGAGAGATCCAGACAGGTAACCTCAAAGGCTCCTGTGACTTTGCACATCGAGACCTCGGTGGTCCATTTCCCATCATGGCTCAAAGGCAGCCTTCCCAAGAGGGTAAATGTGCCACCTTCGTCCAGCAGAGGGGCCCCAAGGAAGTTACACGGAGAACCACCCATGGGCCAGCATGGAGGAGGTGACGTGGGGACCGGCTGTGCCCTGCCCCTCTCTGCCCTTCCTCCCCTTGCTGCGTTCTCTTAGACACCTGACTCCAGGGCTGCACAGGTTTTCGGAACCAGAGAAGAATGACTTTGTCCACATGATCCATCTAAGATGCTGTACCTCTTGGACTGCAAGGAAATCCAACCAGTCCATCCTAAAGGAGACCAGTCCTGGGTGTTCACTGAAAGGACTGATGTTGAAGCTGAAACTCCAATACTTTGGCCACCTCATGCGAAAGAGCTGACTCATTTGAAAAGACCCTGATTCTGGGAAAGATGGAGGGCAGGAGGATAAGTGGGCGACAGAGGATGAGATGGTTGGATGGTATCACTGACTCAATGGACAAGGGTTTGGGTGGACTCCCGGAGTTGGTGATGGACAGGGAGGCCTGGTGTGCTGCAGTTCATGGGGTCGCAAAGAGTCGGACACGACTGAGAGACTGAACTGAACTGAACGAGCACAACACTGCAAATCAACTATACTTCAATACTTTTTTTTTTAAATAAAAGAGAGGCAGATATTTGGATTATTTTGGAGAAAAAATAGGAAGGAGAAAAGAGATACTGAGAAAAAGTCAGATAATTCCATTTACATTCCTACTCTTTCTGGGATAAGCACCACAGTAGTGTCAAATGGCTTTGTTCTCCAATAGCCCAGTGTATATTTACACATATTCGTTTTTTTTCCTTTTTACATTTTTTTATTGGAGTATAGTTGATTTTGTGTTAGTTTCAGGTGTATAGGAGAGTGAGTCAGTTACACATATAAATATATCCACTTTTTAAAGACTCTTTTCCCATATAGGCCATCTCAGAGTATTGGGTAAGTTCCCTCTGCTATAGAGCAGGTTCTTCTTAGCCATCTGTTTTATTTATGGTAGTATGTAACTAGAGAAGGCAATGGCACCCCACTCCAGTACTCTTGCCCAGAAAATCCCATGGACGGAGGAGCCTGGTAGGCTGCAGTCCATGGGGTAGCGAAGAGTCGGATGCGACCGAGCAACTTCACTTTCACTTTTCACTTTCATGCATTGGAGAAGGAACTGGCAACCCACTCCAGTGTTCTTGCCTGGAGAATCCCAGGGATGGGGGAGCCTTGGTGGACTGCCATCTACGGGGTCGCACAGAGTCGGACAGGACTGAAGTGACTTAGCAGCAGTATGTAACTAAATATACTTTCAACACTTTTTTCCCTGTTACCTCTTATTCCAATGGCATTGTTTTTGCCACTTATCTTGACTGTGTATCAGAATCACTATATTAGGGCTGAAATAAAAATAAGTGTGTGTGTGTGCATGCTCAGTCGTGTCTGACTCTTTGGGACCCCATAGACTGTAGCCCACCAGGCTCCTCTGTCCATGGGATTTTCCACAGAAGAATACTGGAGTGGGTTGCCATTTCCTTCTTCAGGGGATCTTCCCAACCCAGGGATCAAATCTACATCTCTAGCATCTCCTGCACTGGCAGGCACATTCTTTACCACTAGTGCCACCTGGCATAGGAAAATGCATTTATTCTATCTAAAAAAAAAATTTTTTTTTTTTTTTGGCACAGCTTGCAGGATCTTAGTTCCCTGATCAGGAATTGAACCTGGGCCCTCGGCAGTGAAAGCGCTGAGTTCTAACCACTGGGAAACCCAGGACTTCCCCCCATCTAGAACTGTATATCATTAAAAACTGCATGACCCATGGAGGGGCTGGTTAAGCCTATGTCTGCTAGTCTTACCGTCTCTGAGTTCTCTTCCAACTCTGAAATCCTGAGGCACCTGTCAACACCAGACATGAGCTGCCATGAACAATGATGATTTTTCAGTTGTTCACTGAAATCAAAGTGTAACGCAGACATGGCTTCACAGCTGTGAGATGACGAACATGGGGCTTGTCTAGCTGATGTCACGCTGAACACCAAGTCAGTGAACTTTGTCTAAAGTTTCAGCTTGAGGTAGCTGTGAAGGGAACCTAGGTCCCCTTGGGACACCAAGCATTTTCCTCCTGAGTTGGGCTGGGATTTCTTTTTATCAGCCATTCCTTAAGGCCCTGGAGATTTCCACCAGAATGCAAATATGTGCCCTTGGCGAGAAGAGACTGAATAATTATAGTTACTAATCTGTGTACGGATGTGAGAGTTGGACTATAAAGAAGGCTGAGCACCAAAGAATTGATGCTCTCAAACCGTGGTGTTGAAGAAGACTCTTGAGAGTCCCTTGGATTGAAAAGAAATCAAACCAGTTCATCCTAAAAGAAATCAACCCTGACTTCAGTCCTGGAAGGACTGATGCTGAAGCTGAAGCTCCAACACTTTGGCCACCTGATAAGAACTGACTCATCGGAAAAAACCCTGCTGCTGGGAAAGATTGAAGGCAAAAGGAGAAGGGAGTGGCAGAGGATGAGATGGTTGAACGGCATCACCGACTCAACGGACATGAGCTGAATAAACTCCAGGAGAGAGTGGAGGACAGGAAGCCTGGTGTGCGGCAGTTCATGGGGTCAAAAAGAGTCGGACGTGACTTAGTGACTGAACAACAAAAACAACCCATGAACAAAGCCTTTATTTGAAGGCCTGTCTTAGAAAGCTTTCACATCAATGAACTCATTTGATCCTTACAACAGCCCTGAGGAGAAGGCCAAGAGGAAGGATCACATATTAGCAAGAGATGAGAAAGTCCAGCTCAGAAAACTTACCTGGCTTGGCAAAGAGCATCCTCAGAAGGGAGCAGATCCCAGTCCAGAAGGCAGGCTTCTGGGGCTGGCCCAGGCTCTCCTCACTGTATGTAAGTTTATCACTGCTCTTGGGTCCTGAAGCTGGAAAGCTCACAGCCATTCCCACATCAAGTCAGGGGCTGGAGGATCCCTCTAACTCAAATGTCCTCAGAAGGAGTCATGAGAAGAGCAGCAGAAAGGGAAGGCAGCTACTGAGAGACACAGACCATGGACTACTGGAGAATGGGAGGCGTCAGGCCACACTCACTGACCTATTCACGCATCAGCACTTTCTGAACCTCTGCTCCATGATTGGCTCTTTGCTAGGTGATACACACACGCAGGACAGACAACTGTGTGTGTGTTCACTCACTCAGTCGTGTCTGACTCTTTGTGACCCCATGGACTGCAGCCCACCAGGCTCCTCTGCCCATGGGATTCTCCAGGCAAGAATTCTGGAGTGGGTTGCCATGCCCTCCTCCAGGGGATCCTCCCGACCCAGGGATTGAACCTGTCTCCTGCACTGGCAGGCAGATTCTTTACCAGTAGCACAGGGGGAGGTTCTGAGCCCCTAGAGAGCAGAGTTAACCAAAGGGAAAAGGAGGGATGGAGATGCTGTTTAGAATACTGTCTGCTTCCTGCCTGGAGTCGCCTGTTGAAACTCCTCTCCTTAAGGTGGGGGGTGGCATTAATATTTCTCTCATTTCAGGCCACCTTACTGCTGTTCTGGGCAACAGATTTTTCTCTCACACTTCATCCTGCCCCCACAGCTTTCAGGGAGAAGCTGCCTTCAAGCCAGAGCATCGATCTGCACCTACAGAGGAATCAATGTGGGCGTCTGGAAATGAAGCACAGCCTGGAGTGGAGGTGTTCGGCTTTGGCACACAGCCATCTCCCCTGAGCTGGGGGCATCCAGATTAAAACACAGGCTCTGTCTCAGAGCGTTTAAGGAATAATTCATCACCTGCATTCCACCTAAACACGGCTAAAACCTCAAATAAGCAATATTTCCTCGTTATTTATAAACTTTCAGAAGAAAAAGGCAGATCTCCAGAAAGGAAGCTGGTTTAAAGACTTGGCCGCTTTTTTTTCACACTATGCCTGCATCAGTATGTATTCCTAAAATGGACATCAAATCTCCTACACCTGTAAACTCTCCCTCCATTATCTTTTAAGGTAAGTTTCCAAAAGAATTTTCAGTTTTCTAAATCTACCTGGGTCATGTCAATTCCTGCTTAAAGAGACAGGAGGGGAAGTCTGCAATTTTATACAGATTTCTAGCAAAAACAATGGAACTAAAAAGGCTGTGTAGGGGTCATCAGTTAAATCACATTTAATAATCGTAAGTCTAATTTCTAACACATTTTGATAAGTCAAATTTCCACCAGAGTATTTATTTATATTCAAAGAAAACTTTCTCTCATTTCTATTTAATCTTTTTCCTGTTTCTCCCATCTTCACCCTGAAACCAGGTCAATTTCCTGCCCCAGTACCGCCACTAGAACAAAGAGGAATGATCATTCTTAAAGGACCATAAGAGTAAAACCCACTGCAGTACAACAAAGACACTTGCTCCCCAATATCCACCGCACACTATCCACAACAGCCAGGACACGGAAGCAACCTAGACGGCCATCGACACGTGAACGGATAAAGTAGCTGTGGTACGTACATACAGTGGAATATTACTCAGCCATAAGAAGGGGAAATTTGAGTCAATTGAACTGAGGCGGACAAATCTAGAGCCTGTTACACAGAGTGAAGTAAGTCAGAAAGAGAAAAACACATATTGCATATTAATGCATGCACATGGGATCGAGAAAAATGGTGCTGATGAACCTACTTGCAGGGAAGAAATAGAGACGCAGATGTAGAGGATGGACTTGTTGACATGGGAGGGGAAGGAGAGGGTAGGATGAATTGAGAGAGTAGCTTTGAAATACATATACTACCATGGGTGACACAGATAGCTAATGGGAAATTGCTGTACAGCATAGGGAGCTCAGCTTCATGCTCTGTGATGACCTAGAGCAGTGGGATGGGGTGAGGGAGGGAGGTTGGAGGCTGGCTCAAGAGAGACGGGACACACGTGTACACACAGCTAATTCATGTCGTCGTACAGCAGAAACCATCACAGCACTGTCAAGCAACTATCCTCCAGTTAAAAGTACAGACCAGGAGTAGAAAGCATATATTTTATAAGGAAATGAATATTTAAAAGAACAGATTGGTGGCTGCCACCAGAGGTGAGGGCAGGGAGGGGTGGGGGTGGTCCAAATGGGTGGAAGGGGTCAAAAGTTACAAACCTCCAGTTATAAGATACATAAGCCCTGGGGACGTGATGTACGGCTTGGTGACCACTATTAACAACACTGGACGGCTGTACTTGAAAATACGTGAAAGTTTCTAAAAGAGTAGATCTTTAAAAAATCCTCATCACAAGGAAAAAGGTGTGTAACTATGTGTGGTGATTCAGTGCAGCTCAGTTCAGTCGCTCAGTCATGTCCGACTCTTTGTGACCCCAAGAACCGCACGCAGCACGCCAGGCCTCCCTGTCCATCACCAACTCTCAGAGTCCACCCAAACCCATGTCCATTGAGTCAGTGATGCCATCCAACCAACTCATCCTCTGTCATCCCCTTCTCCTTCTGCCCTCAATCTTTCCCAGAATCAGGGTCTCTTCAAATGAGTCAGCTCTTCACATCAAGTGGCCAAAGTATTGGAGTTTCAGCTTCAACATCAGTCCTTCCAATGAATACCCAGGACTGATCTGCTTTAGGATGGATTGGTTGGATCTCCTTGCAGTCTAAGGGACTGTCAAGAGTCTTTTCCAACACCACAGTTCAAAAGCATCCATTCTTTGGCACTAAGCTTTCTTTACAGTCCAACTCTCATATCCATACATGACCACTGGAAAAACCACAGCCTTGACTAGACGTACCTTCGTTGACAAAGTAATGTCTTTGCTTTTCAATATGCTGTCTAGGTTGGTCATAACTTTCCTTCCAAGGAGAAAGCGTCTTTTAATTTCATGGCTGCAGTCACCATCTGCAGTGATTTTGGAGCCCAGAAAAATAAAGTCTGACACTGTTTCCACTGTTTCGCCATCTATCTGCTGTGGAGTGATGGGACCAGTTGCCATGATCTTAGTTTTCTGAATGTTGAGCTTTAAGCCAACTTTTTCACTCTCCTCTTTCACTTTCATCAAGAAGCTCTTTAGTTCTTCTTCACGTTCTGCCATAAGGGTGGTGTCATCTGCATATCTGAGGTTATTGATATTTCTCCCGGCAATTTTGATTCCAGCTTGTGCTTCTTCCAGTCCAGCGTTTCTCATGATGTACTCTGCATATAAGTTAAATAAGCAGGGTGACAATATACAACCTTGACATACTCCTTTTCCTATTTGGAACCAGTCTGTTGTTCTATGTCCAGTTCTAACTGCTGCTTGGTGATGGGTGTTAATTAAACTTATTATGGTGATCATTTTGCAATATATACAAACACTGAATCATTATGTTACACACCCAGATCCAACATCATGTTATATGTTTATAATGTTATATGTTATAATGTTATATGTTATATGTCTACATCTCTATACTAAAAATACAGAGTAGTACCAAAGACTCCAAAAGTAAAATTAATCTAAAACCAAATTAAGTTGATAGACAATAAAAATATGCAAATTATATATTTTATCAAGTCTAAAATGTCCTCAGTTGTAAGACAAACCATTACTTTATGTATAACTAAGAAAGAAACAGCATTTTGAGATGTAAAATCTGAAATACTTATTTTCACTTGTGTTTATTTTATTAAAATAATACTTTAGATTTATTTGTACATAATTATTTATCATATGGCCTTCTCTGATGGCTCAGGCGGTAAACAATTCACTTGCAATGTATCATTCTCGTCAATAATTAATAACCTATTTTGTTAATAATGAAATAACCCAAATTGATATTTCTCTAAAAAAGACATCCACATGGCCAACAGGCAGATATAACAATGCTTGTCATTGCTAATTATTAGAAGAAAGCAAATCAAAGCTACAAAGAGGTATCACTTCACACTGGTCAGAATGGTCCTCATTAAAAAGACACACTGGAGAACGCGGAAACCTCCTACACTGTTGCTGGGAATGTAAACTGGTGCAGCTATTGTGAAGAAGAGTACAGAGGTTCCTTAAAAACCAACAGTAGAGGCACCAGATAAGCCAGCGATCACACCCCTGGGTGTATACCCAGAGAAAACTCTAGTTAGACAAGATCCATGCACCCTATGTTCACAGCAGCACTGTTTACAACAGCAAGACAAGGAAGCGACCTAAGTGTCCGTCCACAGCTGAAGGGACAAAGAATGTATGGTGTGTGTGCATATTTAGTGCAATACTACCCAGCCATGAAAAAAGAATGGAATAATGCCCCTTGTAGCAAGAGGGAAGGACCTGGAGACTGTCATACTGAATGAAGTCAGTCAGAGAAAGACAGCTGTCACAAGATATATCACTCATGTAGTCAAATCTAAAAATGACATAAACGAACTTATTTACAAAACAAACACTCACAAACCTATAAAAACAAACTTATGGTTACCAAAGGGGAAATAAGGGGATAAATTAGGATCTTGGGATTAACAGACACATACTATTATATATAAGATAGATAAGCAAGGACTTACTGTATACCACAGGAAACTATACTCAATATCTTATAATAATCTAGAATAGAAAAAAAAATTGAAAAAGCACATATATGTACTTTATACACACGCTACTGGGTACACCTGAAAATAACACGGCAGACTAAATCAACTATATCTCAATAAAAACAGAATGAACCAAGCTGGTTAATCCCATGGACAGAGAAGCCTGGTAGACTACAGTCCATGGGATCGCAAAGAGTTGGACACGACTGAGCGACATCACTTTCACTTTCAAGCTGGTTAAGACATTCCCAAAACATCTTCATGTTCAGGACTGACTCTTCTGAGTCACTTTCCAAAGCAAATCACATCGATGTTTTCCCCTGCACAACACCACCCTCAGTGCCCCAAAGCCCGTCTCACTGCTGTTACTGGGCTCTCCTTGAAGCCTCTGAACCTGTGCTGTAACTTCTGATGTAAGTGGATCCATAATGGCCACAACCTCAGCACCTTCCCCTGGCCCCAGAGCCACTGAAGATGTATCCCAGTGTAACTTAGAGATTCCAACAGGTGGGACACAATCTCTGGCTTAGAAGTGAGGAATGATCGCATTTTGGAAAACAGAACACGCAGAACCAGGTTAGAAAGCTCAGGAACGCTAGAGAGCACGGTACACTTTGCAACTGAGTGGACGGCAAGGCCTCCCTAGAACAGTAACCTTTGAGCAGAGACTTGGACTTGCCCGGAAGGGAGAAAGTCACACTGATTTCCGAATGACGCGTTTGCCTCCAGTGGGAACGAGCGGAAGAACATCCCAGACTGAGGAGTGCCGGGTGCGAGAACACCCCGGGGCTGACGTCTCTGGAATGAGCGGGCCAGCGGGGAGAGGTGAGAGATCAAGGCCACAGCGGCCAGAAACGCTCCGAGGCTGCACTTGGGTCTGGGTTACTCTGAGTGAAACCTTGTCGTCCCCTGTCCTTACAGCTTTCTGAGCGCACCCGTGAGACGACCCAACCTCTGTCTTTCCAGGACCACTCTGCCTGCCCTGCTGGGCATGACAGAGGACAGGGAGGGAAGCAGACTGGTCTCGAGGTCCTGCAGTGATGGGCAAGACACGGTGGCTCAGACAATGTATATCTGATGTATGTATGTCCGGATGCATTTTGAATGGAGAGCCAGCAGGGCTTCCTCTCCTGTTGAAATACTTCCTTCCAATTAGTTAGAAGAAACACGGGGGAGCAGGGCTTCTTATTCAGTTTTAGAAGTTTTGTCGTTGTTCTGTCACTCAGTCGTGTCTGACTCTTTGTGACCCCGTGGACTGCACGTCAGGCTTTCCCGTCCTTCACCATCTCCCAGAACTTGCTCAAACTTGTATCTATCGAGTCAGTGATGCCATCTAACCATCTCGTCCTCTGTCAGCCCCTTCTCCTGCTTTCAATCTTTCCCAGCATCGGGGTCTTTTCTAAGAAGTCGGTTCATAGCACCAGGTGGCCAGAGTACTGGAGCTTCAGCTTCAGCATCAGTTCTTCCAATTAATACTCAGGACTGATTTTCTTTAGGATTGAGTGGTTTAATCTCCTTGCCATCCAAGGGATTCGCGAGAATCTTTTCCAACACCACAATTGAAAAGCGTTAATTCTTTGGTGCTCAGCCTTCCTTATGGTCCAACCATAAAGTTTTAAAAGTTTATAAAATTTCATATAAAGTTTTCAAGCATTAAAACCAATTTCATCTTCAGCAATGAGATTTACAATTTCCTTTCCCTACGCATTTTCTGAGCAGGCAGGGAATGGCAGGTAGCACCATCAGAGAGAGAAAATTCCAGTGCATTTTAAAGCATCAATAATTGGGTCAAGGAATGTAATAACTTGTGCAGAAGGAACGATGATCAGATGTCATGCTTTGGGCCAGCGTAGGCGCTGATTTCAGAAATCAGCCAGAAGTCACTATTTTTGCTTGTTTGTCCTTTCTTTCTTAGTGTCTGTCAAATTTCTGGAGAACAGACAGAATTCTTATGTGGAAGCATTAACCATATCAGCACCTCAATACCATGTTGGCATCTCAGCAATGAACCCCCTAAATAAAGCCCAAGATGACTCATTCCAAGAAGAATTCCCCACCGTGTTCACTGGAGGTTTTGACCTTGGGCCTGGAGTTCCCATGATGACTTGCACCTCACTGGACCCTCGCTGGGGCCTCTGTGCTGGGGGTTCCCCCCGGTCCCGGGTGAGGTGCTGGTGGATCAGGTATACGCAGGCCAGTCCCTGATGGAAAAGACCCTGATTTTGGAAAGACTGAAGGAAGGAGGAGAAGGCGATGACAGAGGATGAGATGGTTGGATGGCATCACTGACTCAGTGGAATGAGTTTGAGCAAGCTCCAGGAGATGGTGAAAGACCGGGAAACCTGGGGTGTTGCAGTCCATGGGGTCGCAAAGTGTTGGGCACGATTGAGCGACTGAACCACAACAACAAGGCCAGTCCTATTTCAATCCTGTATCCCCCAAGTTGCCTCCTGCAGATCAGAGTGTCCCCAGCTCAGTGAATTCAACATCTCTTCATCAATGCTATGAAGCAGGTCAAAAAAAACCTGACCTTAGGCAGGTCACTTAGATTACCCCTGCACTGCTCCTTCTAGGGATGCGAAAATCAACACCTGACCTTTCTTCCTACCAGAGTTTTTGAAAATAAATTGACATGCTAGATGTGTGAAAATCTTAGAAAGTAAGAAAAAAAAAGGATTGGGGTAAAAAATGTCTGATAACCTTCCTGCCCAGCCCAAGGACAGAAGCTGACTCAAAGGTTCCCAGAATGCAATGCACATTTTTGTTTCTTTCTATACCTGCTTTTTATAAAAACTTATGCAACAGATAATGTTTTCAATCTTTTTGTTCAATTACTGTGCACTCTTCTGAGTTTCTCTCATTGTTTCATGTATATCTTATCTCCCAAGATTATAATCTGGAGGAAGAAATGGTAACCCACTCCAGTATCCTTGCCTGGAAAATTCCATGTATAGAGAAGTCTGGTCAGCTACAGTCCATGGGGCTGCAAAGAGTTGGACACAACTGAGCATGCACACAAGTTTGTAAGCTTGGAATATCTCACCACAGAAAAAGTAAACAGTGGGCATTCAACACTGGTTGCCCAGTGGTCAACTGAAGCATGTTTGTCTACATGAACTTGAGAGTGTTTATGAAGAAACACCCATCTAATATCCTTCATGCTTCATTTTCTGGGTAACGTGAGAACATTGATTTAGATGACAAATCTCAAATCTGGAAGAAATAATGAATTGAATACAGTGTGACAGAATTCTACACAGTCCAGTTCTAACAGATTACAGGTATTTCCCAATCTGACAACAATAAGGGTCATTTTCCAAAAGTTGTGATAAATGAAAAGATTATAATTTGATGGTCATCATAACTCTTCACTTCAAGGAGAACACAAGAATATGTGAAAATCTGGAGAAAAGGAAAGATATAAACATCTGAATGCAGAGTTCCAAAGAATAGCAAGAACAGATAAGAAAACCTTCTTCAGCGATCAATGCAAAGAAATAGAGGAAAACAACAGAATGGGAAAGACTAGGGATCTCTTCAAGAAAATCAGAGATACCAAAGGAACATTTCATGCAAAGATGAGCTCGATAAAGGACATAAATGGTATGGACCTGACAGAAGCAGAAGATATTAAGAAGAGATGGCAAGAATACACAGAAGAACTGTACAAAAAAGATCTTCACAGCCCAGATAATCACGATGGTGTGATTACTGACCTAGAGCCAGACATCCTGGAATGTGAAGTCAAGTGGGCCTTAGAAAGCATCACTACGAACAAAGCTAGTGGAGGTGATGGAATTCCAGTTGAGCTATTCCAAATCCTGAAAGATGATGCTGTGAAAGTGCTGCACTCAATATGCAGCAAATTTGGAAAACTCAGCAGTGGCCACAGGACTGGAAAAGGTCAGTTTTCATTCCAATCCCAAAGAAAGGCAATGCCAAAGAATGCTCAAACTACCACACAATTGCATTCATCTCATATGCTAGTAAAGTAATGCTCAAAATTCTCCAAGTCAGGCTTCAGCAATACGTGAACTGTGAACTTCCTGATGTTCAAGCTGGTTTTAGAAAAGGCAGAGGAACCAGAGATCAAATTGCCAACATCCGCTGGATCATGGAAAAAGCAAGAGAGTTCCAGAAAAACATCTATTTCTGCTTTATTGACTATGCCAAAGCCTTTGACTGTGTGGATCACAATAAACTGTGGAAAATTCTGAAAGAGATGGGAATATCGGAACACCTGATCTGCCTCTTGAGAAATTTGTATGCAGGTCAGGAAGCAACAGTTAGAACTGGACATGGAACAACAGACTGGTTCCAAATAGGAAAAGGAGTTCGTCAAGGCTGTATATTGTCACCCTCCTTATTTAACTTCTATGCAGAGTACATCATGAGAAACGCTGGACTGGAAGAAACACAAGCTGGAATCAAGATTGCCAGGAGAAATATCAATAACCTCAGATATGCAGATGATACCACCCTTATGGCAGAAAGTGAAGAGGAACTCAAAAGCCTCTTGATGAAAGCGAAAGTGGAGAGTAAAAAAGTTGGCTTAAAGCTCAACATTCAGAAAATGAAGATCATGGCATCTGGTCCCACCACTTCATGGGAAATAGATGGGGAAACAGTGGAAATAGTGTCAGACTTTATTTTTCTGGGCTCCAAAATCACTGCAAATGGTGACTGCAGCCATGAAATTAAAAGACACTTACTCCTTGGAAGGAAAGTTATGACCAACCTAGATAGCATATTCAAAAGCAGAGACATTACTTTGCCAACAAAGGTTCGTCTAGTCAAGGCTACGGTGTTTCTTGTGGTCATGTATGGATGTGACAGTTGGACTGTGAAGAAGGCTGAGCGCCGAAGAATTGCTGCTTTTGAACTGTGGTGTTGGAGAAGACTCTTGAGAGTCCCATGGACTGCAAGGAGATCCAACCAGTCCATTCTAAAGGAGATCAGCCCTGGGATTTCTTTGGAAGGAATGATACTAAAGCTGAAACTCCAGTACTTTGGCCACCTCATGCGAAGAGTTGACTTATTGGAAAAGACTCTGATGCTGGGAGGGATTGGGGGCAAGAGGAGAAGGGGATGACAGAGGATGAGATGGCTGGATGGCATCACGGACTCGATGGACGTGAGTCTGGGTGAACTCCGGGAGTTGGTGATGGACAGGGAGGCCTGGCGTGCTGCGATTCACGGGGTCGCAAAGAGTCAGACACGACTGAGCAACTGATCTGATCTGATTTGATATATAGTATATACTTATACACTAATATAAGATCTCAAATGAGATTAAACACCAATTTTGCCAAGTACATCAAATAAGGATTAGAAATACATAGATAATCATAAATACTTCTGAGCTTTTATTATGCTCTTATCACTATGAATAGATACATGCAGAGGAAAAAGTCATTGTAGGGATATTTAAGAACGAAGGGATTTCCAGAGTCTTTGCAGAGTATTTTCCAGTGATCTTGCTAATTCTAGAACTTTCTACAGGAAACTGTCACCCACTGACTTAGGTGCTGATG
Organism: Bos grunniens; assembly: GCF_055505025.1. Lineage (NCBI taxonomy): Eukaryota > Metazoa > Chordata > Mammalia > Artiodactyla > Bovidae > Bos > Bos grunniens. The sequence continues at coordinate 4,357,293 of NC_141168.1, forward strand.
TCACCATGTGTCTTTGCGGCCTCAAGAAGAATGAAGATGGACCTGGAGAAGACGATTATTTGCAAGTTTGTCACACATATGTGATATATATACTACATATATCACAATATACAAAATCTCAATCTTCCTTTGTCCACTTAATATACATTCATTGAAGATTTCACCACATATATCTATATATATAACACATATATGTTACATATGTGTTCTCAGTGTGTGGGTGTATACTCAATACATATATGTATTATATATGGATACACAATGCTGCTCAATGCTGCTTATCATTTCAATGGTTTCTGTTAAGCTGGCATCAATTAAAACTTCACTTCTTTAGTTACTAGTTTGATGAAATTTCTGTTGTATTTGTTCTAAATGTTCTTCATACTTTGTCTTCTGTTCTCATAGATTAAAAGAATTACAACTTCAAAGCTTGCAGGTTCTTTGAGACATTTTTCTTTACTCTCAAGCTTAGGATATATCTCCCATCCACTGTTTCCATTAATTTTGTATGGCTTTTTTTTCTTAATATAGCTGGAATTTAATATTATGTATATATGCGACACAGCTTTTAAATTGATTTTCTTGCAGAAAGCTGTTCCAGCATCACTTGCTGAACAATGCTTGCTCTCTTTGCTTAAAGCAAATGAAACATTCATAAATATAACAATAGCTAAATTAGATAAATGCAAATGTGTATATTGTTTTATACTTTTTTGTCCTAATTAATTCTAATTTAAAAAAGTTCAGTTCAGTTCAGTCGCTCAGTCGTGTCCGACTCCTTGCAACCCTATGAATCACAGCATGCCAGGCTTCCCTGTCCAGCACCAACTCCCGGAGTTCACCCAAACCCACGTCCATCGAGTTGGTGATGCCATCCAGCCATCTCATCCTCTGTCGTCCCCTTCTCCTCCTGCCCCCAATCCCTCCCAGAATCAGAGTCTTTTCCAATGAATCAACTCTTCGCATGAGGTGGCCAAAGTACTGGAGTTTCAGCCTTAGCATCATTCCTTCCAAAGAACACCCAGGACTGATCTCCTTTAGAATGGACTGGTTGGATCTCCTTGCAGTCCAAGGGACTCTCAAGAGTCTTCTCCAACAGTTATTTCCATTTTAAAAAGGAGCTATAACACAGTGTTCTTGGTTTGACTTTAGCAATGAATCATTTTTGTATTAGTCCTGATAAGACTAATAAAAAGTGACCTAAAAGTGAGCCTTCTAGAACCTTTCCTACATATATCTGTTTCCCACATTTTTCATTTTCATTTTTTGCTGTGCCTCAAGGCATGTGGGATCTTACTTCCCTGATCAGGGATCAAACTTGTGCCCCCTGCAGTGTAAGTGCTGAGTCTTAACCCTTAGACCACCAGGGAAGTCCCTCCCACACAATTCTAATTTGACTTATATTCTTCCTGGTCAGACTGAAGTAGACACTTACGGCACTGTGCTCATTTCGTGTGCCTCTGTGTGCTTCTATGAGTCCTTCTTCTTACACCTGAGGAGTCACCAGCTATGCCTGGGATCCCTGCCTCAACGATTACCTCCTGGAATTAGCAGGTACTGGGCTGTGCTGAGGCCCAAAAGAAATAAGAGAAACTTTCGTGTGCAGTCTGGGCTGAATCGAAATGCTGAAGTTCCAAAGTAATGACATGCTACTTTCACTTGCCAGTCCCCAGGGACACTCCTCGCGCTGAGGGAGAAGGCTTCAGGCTACATCCCATCATTTTTTGGTCCAGATTTCCCCAGAAGAACGGCACACCATTTTGGGATGATTCGAGTCTCTGACTAAAATGCAGGTCCTCGTTTATAGTGAGGTCCTAAGCGTCACTACTTAATTAACTGAAGGGTCCAACCTGGATCACAATCTCCTCCCCACTGAAATATGCCCAAAAAACATGCAGTAAAACAGTCCTGCAGTCAGCACCCATGCAGACTTGGGGATGGAGTTCGACTTCCTGCTCACCTTCCACTCTTTGCTCCCCAGGTTAGTGACCACAGTGGCTCTTCACGGGGGCAACACAACCCTGAACTGGGATGTTTGGAAAATCTGCACTGGTATCTTTAATTAGGGATCCTACTGGGTTTTAATAAGTTGGTTCAAATTATGCTATTTTTTTTAATACACGGACCAATCCTAGAAAACAAAATTGTCCCACGACACTTGCGAATTTCAGATGCCCCAGCAGATGACATCAGCTGTGGATAATACATTTTCAATACTTTATATCACTGTGGGCTGAACGTTCAAGTCCTCACAGTACTCATAGGTTGAAATCTCATCCCTAGTGTGATGGTATTGCAGGCAGGGCCTTTGGGGAGATTAGGTCATGAGGGTGGGGCCCTCATGAATGGGATTGGTGCGCTTATAAAAGAGACCCTGGAGAGCCCCCCTCTCCTGTCACATGTGGATACAGTGACAAGACAGCCTCCAGTGAGATAGGACGTGGGGCCTCAGCAGACACCAAGTCTGCCACTGCCTTCATCTTGGACTTCCCAGCTTCTAGCTGTGAACAATAAATTTCTGTCATTTAAAAGTCACCCCAGCCTATGGTATTTTTGACATAGCAGCCTGACTAGACTGAGATATAAATGTTTAACAAAAAGTGAAATAAAAGTACAGACATTTGAGAAAATATTGTGGAGAGGGAGGATTCAATGGATTAAAGAGATGGTCTTGAGTAATGGAATGCTTTATTCACTCCATACAACTGCTTCGTGTATTGTAAAATTTTCAGTGTCATAGTTAGTAGAAAATGTAATGAAAGTGAAAAGTTAGTCACTCAGTTGTGTCTGACTCTCTGTGACTCCATGGACTGTAGCCCGCCAGGCTCCTTTGTCCATGGGATTCTCCAGGCAAGAATATCGGAGTGGCTTGCCATTCCCTTCTTCAGAGGATCTTCCTGACTCAGGGATTGACAGGTCTCTCATATTGTGGGCAGATCCTTTGCCATAAGAGCCACCAAGGAAGCCCAGACAAGTGTAATAGCAAGTGCTTAACAAAAGCATATGGACCCAGTTGCAATGATGTAAGAGATGAGATTTGAGACTCCTTCTGGGAGACTTTAAATCAACTACAGTTACATGGATGAAATCACATAAAAGGCAAAAGGCAAAGATCTCATTGAATTTCATTAGTAAAGGTAATTTTAAAAATAATATTATTGCCAACTTATACATCTTAAAAATTACAAAGCACAATGACATAAACTTATTTTATGAAAACTAGCTACTGAGATATTTATTCATTATGAAATTAGCTGTTATTTTCCCCAACCCCCTCAGATAATACCCCTAGAGGTTTACACAAAAATTCTCTATAGACATCTGTGTAATCATTTCTTTCCAGTTGATCTTTGAAGAACATTGCATATCATCTCCCAAGATCTTTTTAAGTTCTAGAGACCTGATTCACACCTGGACTTTGAGAAGAATTTCCTAAGAGTGGATATTTTCAATGACAGTTGTCACTGACTCATCTCGCATCATCACAAAGGCAATGATGTTGACACTACACTTGTAAACAAATCCCAGCTCTTCTGTGAAAACACTTTCTCATTATTTCCATTTCAGCACCTTATAATTTCCCGAGGTGTGTTATTTCCATCTCAATTAAGGTTATTTTCTTCTTTGTCTCATCAGCACAAATAATTCTCGCTTGTTATTGTTTATTGTAGCATGACTTTCTACTCTAGCATCCACCTGTACCTGTGAATCTTATTTTCACATGCTTGCTGTAAAGCATAGCTTCTGATTCTCTCATTTCTCTTAAATTCATTGTTATTCACCATGCATGAGTGTGCGTCACCAGATGCCCAGTCGTGTCTGAGCCTTTTGCAACCCCATGGACTAGCCCACCAGGCTCCTCTGTCCATGGGTATTCTCCAGGCAAGAATACTGGAGTGGGTTCCATGCCCTTCTCCAGGGCATTGTCCTGATCTGGGAATCGAACCCACATCTCCTGCATTGCAGGTAGATTCTTGACCCGCTGAGCCACAGGTAGACACAGTATCTGACTCCTCCACCACCTGTTTGGAGTGTATCCCCGGTGACTCAGCAGTAAAGAGCCCACTTGCAATGCAGGAGCTGCAGGAGATGCAGGTTCGCTCCCTGGGTGGGGAAGATCCCCTGGCAGAGGGCATGGCAACCCACTCCAGTATTCTTGCCTGGAGAATCCTACAGAGAGAGGAGCCCAGAGGGCTACAGTCCATAGAGTCACAAAGAGTCAGACACGACTAAAGTGACTTAGCAGGAAAGACACAATTGATTGTAAGACATATTACTTTATGTTAAGACATTTACCATGACATAGAGAACAGACCATTGGAGAAGGAAATGGCAACCCACTCCAGTGCCGTCTATGGGGTCGCACAGAGTCAGGCATGACTGAAGCGACTTAGCAGCAGCAGCAGAGAACAGACCTGTGGTTGCCAAGGCAAAGGGGAGGGAAGGATTGGGAGTTTTGGATTAGTGGATGCAAACTATTATATATAGAATGGATAAACAAGGTCCTACTGTACAGCACAGGGACCTATATTCAACATTCTGTGATAAACCATAATGGGAAAGAATATGAAAAAGAATATATATGTATATAAATGAATCATCTTACTGTACAGCAGAAATTAACACAACATTATAAATCAACTGTACTTCAAAAAAAAATTTAAGAGATATTGACAAAAACAGGCAATTACATTCTGACACAATGTCTTGTCATAACTCGAAATTTTAGGCAGTGTCATTTTCTAGACCATCGCATCATTCAGTTCAGTTCAGTTCAGTCGCTCGGTCGTGTCCGACTCTTTGCGACCCCATGAATCGCAGCACGCCAGGCCTCCCTGGCCATCACCAACTCCTGGAGTTCACTCAGACTCACATCCATCGAGTCAGTGATGCCATCCAGCCATCTCATCCTCTGTCCTCCCCTTCTCCTCCTGCCCCCAATGCCTCCCAGCATCAGAGTCTTTTCCAATAAGTCAACTCTTCGCATGAGGTGGCCAAAGTACTGGAGTTTCAGCTTCAGCATCATTCCTTCCAAAGAACACCCAGGACTGATCTCCTTTAGAATGCACTGGTTGGATCTCCTTGCAGTCCATGGGACTCTCAAGAGTCTTCTCCAACACCACAGTTCAAAAGCATCAATTCTTCGGCACTCAGCTTTCTTCACAGTCCAACTTTCACATCCATACATGACCACTGGAAAAACAATAGCCTCGACTAGATGGACCTTTTTTGGCAAAGTAATGTCTCTGCTTTTGAATATGCTATCTAGGTTGGACATAACTTTCCTTGCAAGGAGTAAGCATCTTTTAATTTCATGGCCGCAGTCACCATCTGCAGTGATTTTGGAGCCCAGAAAAATAAAGTCTGACACTGTTTCCACTGTTTCCCCATCTATTTCCCATGAAGTGATGGGACTGGATGCCATGATCTTCGTTTTCTGAATGTTGAGCTTTAAGCCAACTATTTCACTCTCCTCTTTCACTTTCATCAAGAGGCTTTTTAGTTCCTCTTCACTTTCTGCCATAAGGGTGGTGTCATCTGCATATCTGAGGTTATTGATATTTCTCCCGGCAATCTTGATTCCAGCTTGTGCTTCTTCCAGCCCAGCGTTTCTCATGATGTACTCTGCATAGAAGTTAAATAAGGAGGGTGACAATATACAGCCTTGACGTACTCCTTTTCCTATTTGGAACCAGTCTGTTGTTCCATGTCCAGTTCTAACTGTTGCTTCCTGACCTGCATATAGGTTTCTCAAGAGGCAAGTCAGGTGTTCTGGTATTCCCATCTCTTTCAGAATTTTCCACATAGTGATGCAGTATTTCTTAAAAAGTTTCTCCACTATTGACAGCTAGATTCTCTTCTAAATACCAATAATCTCACTGGCACTTTCTTACCCAAGATGTCAAATGAAGGTTTTCAGGTCACAATAGGAAGGACTTTTTTAAAGTTGCATTTATTAACACCTGTGTTGGCTGTGCTGGGCCTCCACTGCTGCGCGGGCTTTCCTCTAGCTGCGGCAAGCAGCGGCCCCTCTCTAGTTGTGGTTGCAGCTTTCTCACTGTGGTGGCTTCTCTTGTTGCCGAGCACGGGCTCAGGGCACGCGGGCTTCAGTAGTTGCGATACATGGGCTCAAGAGTTGTGGTGCATGGGTCTAGGTGGTCTGTGGCATGTGAGATCTTCTCAGATCAGGGATTGAACCCATGTCTCCTAATGCACTGACAGGCGGATTCTCCACCAGTGCGCCACCAGGGAAGCCCAAGAAGGAATTTTTGATGGGAAATGAACCCAACACAAGTTGCTACAATAATCCACAGAATTCAAGTTATCAGCTCCCCTGACCAGGAGTGCAAGTGTCCAGGCAAGGATGCCTGTGTCCCAGGGACCAGCAGTGATGGTGACATGCCATGAGCACAGAGCACCTGTGATCGCAGAGATACTGTCAGTCAGTGGGACAGGGTATCAAGTGGGGGCGGAAACTGGAAGTTTCAGAATCACTGGGCTAATGGGATTGTTCACACCTGGGTCTTTTTCCAGCTAAACTTTTGCATTTATAAGTTGGTCACCACCACGATGCATGAAAAGTCTATACTCGCCTCATTTTGAACAGGTCATTCAACCGGTAGCTACAGAATACCGTTCACTACATGCTACCAATAGGCCAAGGGATCCATGCTCCAACAGAAAAACTCCCAAACCACATCAACAAGCTTTAATGGAGAAATACAGCTTTGGGGTTTTCAGATTCAGTGTCTGCAACATAGATATTATGAAATTATTCCTCGAGTCTTAGAGAATTCAGAATTTCTGTTTCTGTCATAAAAGAAAACAGGATAAGTAGACATGAGTTGGCTCCTTGAATCTAGGCAGCCTGAGAAAGACCAGGAGTGAGCCGCAAACATGCCGATAATATTTTTCTTTCTCTCCTGTTCTAGCTCCAATGGTGGACACTACAGGCTCCTGGAAGGAGTCCCTTGTCAATTCAGATCACCATTATAGACAGTTAGGCAAAACAGATAAGCTCACAGGAAAACAAAAGGCGCAAACCACTCCTCACCTCAGCATCTAAATACAGCTGCAGTACACAAACTTTCTGATGGGATTTTTAGAAAATGTGTATTTGTTTATTTTTGGCTGTGCCACACAACTTGTGGGACCTTAGTTCTCCAACGAGACACTGACCCTGGGCCCACGGCAGCGAGGCACCACTGGACACTAGGGAAGTCCCTGTTGTGTAACTTTCTTAAAACAAAATGGACCACTTTTCTCAACTGACTATGTTGCATGTATAAAGGACATAATCTCTGAAGAACGACGATTTAGCTTTTCCACGTTATATTGCTTGTTTTTTGTTTTTTTCTACTGTCGTTCAGTTGCTAAGTTGTGTCTGACTCTTTGCAACCCCATGGACTGCTGCACGCCAGGCTTCCCTGTCCTTCACTATCTCCCGGAGCTTGCTCAAACTCATGTCCATTGAGTCGGTGATGCCATCCAACCATCTCATCCTCTGTCGTCCCCTTCTCCTCCTGCCCCCAATCCCTCCCAGCATCAGAGTCTTTTCCAATGAGTTGTCTCTTTGCATCAGGTGGCCAAGGTATCGGAGCTTCACCAATGAACTTATTTGTATATTTATCCAATTGCTTTTTCAAGACACATTTTGAAAGAATAAATATTCTCCCTCAGAGTTTTTTTTAATATATATTTCTGAATTCCTTTCTAAAGCGTTTGTATACTTTTTTATTTCTTTAAGCAGTGGAGAGACTTCATTCCTTTGCTAAAAATAACACTGGTGTAAATTAAAAAGAAAGATCTCCCCAGCTTATAGACCAAATTAGTAGCCTCATTTTAATTTCTGTATTTAATTTATTTATCCATATATCTCTATACAGATTTTGTCATCTGAAATGTCATTTTGTGGATTGGTTAGCATTATTTACATATTTTCACTGTGTTCCTATCTCCATTGTACTTTGATGAATGTTTTTACTACCATTGCTAGTCATATACCAATAATACAACTAAAGAGTTAATATAAAAATATTTTAGTATGAATTTTGCAAAAGAGACATAAAAATGAAAAACGTTTGGCAAGAACACTCAAACAAGTCAACTGAAAACCTGAGCCATGATCCAATAGATGGCCAACTACAAAATAAATGTGCAAAAGTCAATATGGCTGTAGCAAATACGTTCTGTTAGAATACGAAATGGGTACAAGTTTACATAACAAATAATAGCTAATATCTAAATACTTCAGCCTACATATATGTTTTTTATTCCCACATGAATAAGACAATCAAGTGCTACTAAAGATTAAAAAAAAAAACACTTTTAAAAATGAAGAGATACAGCATGCATTTCTGAATGAGAAAAGTCAATTTTAGAAAAGCATTAGAATTATAGATCGATTTGAAAAGCACACCTATCATAACATTGAAAATAAAGCTTTTTCAAAATTAAAACAAATGTGTCTTAATAAATTTGAGGAAATTGAAAACACAGGAAGACACACAGTAACTGATTGGAAAAGATTAATAAATAGAAAAAAATGAGAAATAAAGAATGAAATTGCCCCTACAAAATACCAAAATTTGTATAATTAATTCAACCAACAGATATATATTGAATACCCATATCCCAGACCCTGTTCAAGGCAACTGTAATGGTTCAGTGAACACAGTCCTGCCCTCAGAGAGCTGTCAGTCTAGCAACTGACCAAAGAGTGTGTTAACTGTGTTAGAACAGACATACAAAGAGACCTGCAGAGAGGTACAGACTAACCCAAACCCAGCGATGTGTGTGTGATAATTCCTGATAACCACCTTCTTCCTCCTTACCAACCTCCCTCCTACCCTCTTGGGGATCTAAAGGCTTTCCAGTTCCCAGCTGCTCATTTTCCAGATTAACAAACAAAACAACAGCAGCAATGACCAGAAAGCCCTAAAGGCTATTTCAGATGATTGTGGATTTATTATTTAGATTTCTTGATTTCCTGTGGATTAGGCTTCCCAGGTGGCTCAGACAGTAAAGAATCTGCCTGCAAGGCAGGAGACCCAGGTTCGAACCCTGGGTGGGGAAGATACCCTGGAGAAAGGAATGGCTACCCATTCAGGTATTCTTGCCTGGACAATCCCATGGACAAAGGAGCCTGATGGACTAGAGTCCATGGGGTCTTAAAGAGTTGGACACAACTTTGCTGTTCAGTCACTCAGTCGTGCCGGACTCTTTCTGACCCCATGGACTGCAGCGTGCCAGGCTTCCTTGTCCTTCACTATGACTGAGGAACACTTTTACTTTCTTTCAGAACTCCATTCTCATCCCAGTTTACCAGGTGATTGAGAATTACCTATATGACCCAAAGGTTTTATCTTTCAATAATTAAAGACGCTTATTCAGTCTTCAATGTTGGTCTGGCAGTTTAGGAGCTAATTTTATTCCAATCCAGTAAGTACAAATGAAATTTAACTTTCCATCATTCTCTACTTGCTTTTTCCTGGTGAAATTCAGCATTTCAGGGGAAAAAAAAAAAAACCACAACTTTTTGGGTGGCCTATTAATAATGGGCCACTGGATCTTTTCAGACTCCTAATGCTATCATTAGAAGTCCAATGTGCCATCATTTATAGTCAGTGGTTTTTATGAGCTTCTCTGCAATTTAACTCTGTGGGTGTTTAAGATTTAAAATGGAAGTCATAAGGCATAACTTCACCTTAAATTAAGCCATTCTTATCACAATATATCACCCAAAACTAATTCTCTTCAAAAACAAGAAAAGCTAAAATATTGAGGATTATCAAATATCTCCCTTACAAACAATTTGATTCTTCTCAGTGACATAAAAGATTATGGGATGAGTGCCAGCTAAATATTAATGAACAAGGTAGAATCAATTCTAGGAACTCAAGGGTAACATTCTTTATCATTTGTACTATCATGTAATTCCAAATTCAAAACCTCCACCTTCTACAATTAAATTCATGCTAAATACAAAAGTACATATTTTTGTTTTCAGATTGATGAGTTAAGATATGCAACACAGGCTAGATTATATGATGGCAAAGTTCTTTGCAAAATGCTGATTATACATTTATTGTATTTGTTGATACACTTCAATTATACATGCCATACCAGAGGTACAGAGAAAACTAGGAAAACCCATTTAATTTACTCACTGAGCACTAACTATAATTTCTCATATTTAACAGGAATGACAAAGCAACATTTATAAAGTAATGAATGTGTTCCAGGTATGGCAGTACATGTTTACACATACATCAAGGATTCTCTTCCTTAAAAAAATATGATCATGTGATTCATTCAAGCTGCTGCATGTAATTTGGTTTATTCTTTTGCATTATTTTAAATGCTGGGCTGGAGGAAGCACAAGCTGGAATCAAGATTGCTGGGAGAAATACCAATAACCTCAGATATGCAGATGACACCACTCTTATGGCAGAAAGTGAAGAGGAACTAAAAAGCCTCTTGATGAAAGTGAAAGAGGAGAGTGAAAAAGTTGGCTTAAAGCTCAACATTCAGAAAATGAAGATCATGGCATCTGGTCCCATTACTTCATGGGAAATAGATGGGGAAACAGTGGAAACAGTTGGCTGACTTTCTTTTTCTGGGCTCCAAAATCATTGCAGATGGTGATTGCAGCCATGAAATTAAAAGACACTTATTCCTTGGAAGGAAAGTTATGACCAACCTAGACAGAATATTAAAAAGCAGAGACACTACTTTGTCAACAAAGGTCCGTCTAGTCAAGGCTATGGTTTTTCCAGTAGTCCTGTATGGATGTGAGTTGAACTATAAAGCAAGCTGAGCGCCAAAGAATTGATGCTTTTGAACTGTGGTGTTGGAGAAGACTCTTGAGAGTCCCTTGGACTGCAAGAAGATCCAACCAGTCCATCCTAACGGAGATCAGTCCTGGGTGTTCATTGGTAGGACTGATTTTGAAGCTGAAACTCCAATTCTTTGGCCACCTGATGCGAAGAGCTGACTCATTTGAAAAGATCCTGATGCTGGGAGGGATTGGGGGCAGGAGGAGAAGGGGATGACAGAAGATGAGATGGCTGGATGGCATCACTGACTCAATGGACATGGGTTTGGGTGGACTCCAGGAGTTGGTGATGGACAGGGAGGTCTGGCGTGCTGCGGTTCATGGGGTCACAAAGAGTCGGACACGACTGAGTGACTGAACTGATAGCAGTCCAGTGTCCAAAAGTACCACCATGCATTTACATGGTCTACATTGATGTCCACCAAAGTTGTTTCCAACTGAGGGCTCTGATAATAATCTTGCTCTGAATGTGTTTGTACACATCTTTTGGTGCGTATGTGTGTGTTTAGGAATGAAATTCCTGGGGGACAGGACCAGGTCACAGTCAGCTTTAGTATATAACAGCAGTTTCCCCAAATGGCTGTACTAATGTACATTCCTATCATCAGAGTATGCAAGTTCATACTGCCGTTTTAACTTCCTAACAGTGTTTGGGGAGTGATACTTATGGTTACCAAAGGGAAGGAGGGGGGCAGTGATAAAGTAGGAGTCTGAAAGTGACATGTACACACTGCTATATAGAAAACAGATAATCTACAAGACTTACTTATAGGACAGGGAGCTATACTCAGTATTCTGTAAGAACCTATAAGGGAAAAGAATCTGAAAAAGGATATACATATATATGACTGAATCACTTTGCTGTATGCCTGAAACTAACACATTGCAAATCAACTATCCTTCAATAAAAGTTTAATTAATTAATTCAAAAAAGGAAAATCAAGTACAGAGAATAATAAGAGCTTTCATAAGGGAAAATAATGTACACGAGAAGACACTGTTGAGACAGGAGGGGGTCCAGGCACAATCTTTAAAAGAATGACAAAGCCTGAGGACACGACATAAAAGGATTAGAACCAGCTAGTTCCAAGCTGGCAGACAAGTCATCTTTCACTAGACCTTGAGCCTGAGTTCTTGTTGTTCAGTCGCTCAGTCATGTCTGACTTATTGCGACCCCATGGACCACAGCATACCAGGCTTCCCTGTTCTTCACCAACTCCCGGAGTTCACTCAAACTCACGTCCATCGAGTCGGTGATGCCATCCAACCATCTCATCCCCTGTTGTCCCCTTCTTCTCCTGCCTTCAATCTCTCCCAGCATCAGAGTCTTTTCCAATGAGTTGGTGCTCTGATCAGGTGGCCAAAGTATTGGAGTTTCAGCATTAGTCCTTCCAGTGAATATTCAGAGCTGATTTCCTTTAGGACTAACTGGTTTGCTATGCTTGCAGTCCAAGGGACTCTCAAGAGTCTTCTCCAACACCGCAGTTCAAAAGCATCAATTCTTCAGCACTCAGCTTTCTTTATGGTCCAACTCTCACATCCACACACAACTACTGGAAAAACCATAGCTTTGACTACATGGACCTTTGACTATACTGAGCTTCAGTATATGTTCATTATAACACAGCATCTAAATAACACATCACAGGCATCATGACAGTTACAAAGCCAACCAAAAAGGTCAAAAAGTGAAAAGCAGCCCAATTTATGGAAATCTCCGCCCCTACCCCCAAAGAACTCAAATACTCCTCCCACTCATTAGCCTATGAAATTATCTACTCTATAAAAACTGACAGCCCCATGTGCTGGGGCCTCTCTCACTGTCCAAGATGACCCACACTCTGTCTACTGAGTACCTTTCCTCCCTGAATAAACCTTTCACTTTACTATAGCTTGCTCTTGAATTCTTTCTAGGATGAAGCCAAGAGCCCCTCCTTGGTGGCTATCCCAGGGACTCAGACATGACCTGGGATGTGAGCATCCTCTCGCACCCCACTCCCTTTCCTGCAGCATTGTCATTAGCAGAGGATGGAGTAATGCTCTTAAAGTTGTAAGTAAAATAACTTTCAACCTAGAACACTTAGACCAGCCAAATTATTAATCATGTTGCTGTTGTTCAGTTGCTTGGTCATGTCCAACTCTTTGCAACCCCATGGACTGCAGCACGCCAGACTTCCCTGTCCTTCACCATCTCCTGGAGCTTGCTCAAAGCCATGTCCATTGAGTCAGTGATGCCATCCAACCATCTCATCCTCTGTTGTCCCCTTCTCCTCCTGCCTTCAATCTTTCCCAGCAACAGCATCTTTTCTAATGAGTCAGCTCTTTGCATCAGGTGGCCAAAGGATTGGAGCTTCAGTTTCAGCATCAGTCCTTCCAATGAATATTCGGGACTGATTTCCTTTAGGATTGACTGGTTTGATACCCTTGCAGTCCAAGGGACTCTCAAGAGTCTTCTCCAAACCACAGTTCAAAAGCATCAATTCTTTGACACCCAGCCCTCTTTATGGTCCAACTCTCACATCCATACATGATGGATACCATACCAGAATGAAAACCACAATCACAGAAAACTAAACTGATTACGTGGATCACAGCCTTGTCCAACTCAGTGAAACTATATTGTGAAGGGCCACCCAAGACAGACAGGTCATGGTGGAGAGTTCTGACAAAACATGGTCCACTGGAGAAGGGAATGGCAACCCACTTCAGTATTCTTGCCTGGAGAATCCCATGAACAGTATTAATCATTAGTAAATGCAAAATTAAAGATGTTCATACCTGAAAGGACTCAGAAAATTTACCCCATCCCCCAAACACACACATACTCTTCCTCAGGTTTTGAGTTTTAATAAAATGAGAGAAGACTCTCCAAATGAGAAAGTTGTGAGCTAAGGTAAACAGTGGATCAACCACACAGAGCAACAGAAGGAAGCCTTAGGCTAGCAGCTGTGCACCTAGGAACCCAGCCTGAAGCTGAGGGTGGAGGCCTGGGATCGAAGATGTGATGTTTTTAATTATGATGGAGCTTAAAAAAAAAAAAACATAAACACACAAGTTTATCCATCAGAAACACGTGACTGTACGTCTGCACCATGCCTCACTTTGTGTGGTTGACATGTCTTGAATGTACCTTGCATACTAAGCTCTGCCGGCTCCATAAAAGGTCTTGTGGGTGACCCAGCCTCATCTCAGTGAGGTTCAGTTGACCAGATGAAGAGAGACAAGCACGTCATGAACTTGCAGGTGGCATGGAAACCCAGCAGGACCCTGTGGGGCTCCTGGGCACAAAAGCCTTTCTGGGTCCCCCATTTCTTGACTACAGGAAATGGCCTTCATTCAGCCTCCAGGACCTTCCCTGCATTCCAAAAGGCAGGTACAAACAATTAGAGAAGGGAGGGGGTGTAGAGACAAGGCAAGAACAATCAAGAAACAGTGCAGCCTTAGGGCAGAGTCCTGGCTTCCCCTCAAGGGACACACGTACAGTATCTTTGAGCTGTTTTGCATGCATTGGAGAAGGAAATAGCAACCCACTCCAGCGTTCTTGCCTGGAGAATCCCAGGACGGGAGAGCCTGGTGGGATGCCGTCTATGGGGTCGCACAGAATCGGACACAACTGAAGTGACTTAGCAGCAGCAGCAGCAGCAGGTACCGAAACCCCATTAGGTGGGAGAAGTTAACTGTATGCTGCCCACAAGCCCAGAGGCCCCAGTAGGAACCAGAAGGTTGATGATACAGACTCCCAATGACCTCATCACCAACCAATCAGGTCCACCAGCTGACCATGCTCTCCTCTTTGAACCATTACAAAAACTCCTCACTATCCTTTCAAGGTTGGGACATATAGTTTTGAGGGCACTACACAGTTTTTCCATGGCCTGGCAGAAGCAGTTTCTGAAGCAGATCACAGGAGTGGGGAGACTCCTGTGCCCTCAAAGCACCTCCCACCTCCAGGACTTGGGGAGCAGCTCTGTCTTCTTCCCTGAGAGATGCCCATGGCAACTGAGGAGCTCTCAACAGGGCAAGTGAGTTGGCAAGACCTGACTCCCCCTCCTGGATTGGAGGGGACTGTGCTGGGAATTGCCTTGTCCCCACAGGGTCACACACCCATCCCTCTCCACTGGTCAGCCTGCTGGCTGGCCCAAGAGCAGAACACCACAAGGGACCAATCACTCCGTGCCCACATCTGCCACTGCTCTACCTGAACAACTTTCCCTGAAGCCCTGGGGAATCTGGATCCAATATTAATGAGGGATTCAAGCAAGCTGCTGGGCTATTTCTCATCTTGGGCTAGAACTTCAGGACTCTAAAGTGATGGGTGACCAGTCCAAAGCCTGCAGAAGGCTTGAGTCTGCACAAGCAAGATGAGAAATGGACTCAGAAGTAGCCAGAATGCTTCATGATCCTGGTTGGCATGGATAATTCATTCATCTGCACTAGAAACTCTCTCTTCCGAAACAATTCAGAGAGGACGCCTAAGTACGTAAATTGGTCCAGGCCTCGGCAATGCCTCTCGCAAATGTCTTAGGAAAGGATTGTAATAAATATAGGAAATTTATCATGGCTATCACGGCTCATTATCGTCTCTTGAATTCCTACTCCAGCATTAGGAACTGTATTTATCTCCTTTCCTCTGAATCCAAGATTATGAGGCGACTTCACGTGATGACCCATCCCATGGGGAAACATCTTTATGTCAACCCAGCTCTCTGCATCAAACTCCAAATGGAACCCTAGAGGTCAAGTGTGTAGAATGAATCAACCTAAGAATCCTATTCTGTCCACGATGACACATCCCTCTGGACTGAGCCCCAATCTGGATGCTCACTTCATCTTCCTCATCTGCAGGCTTGGGAGAGAACTGGTCCTCACTTTTTATGCCCAGATTCTCGGGGTTGGTTGGTCATTCATATTTGCCCCTCGGCTACCACCTCTGGTTATTCTGATGTCTGTTGAAGCTTCACCCAAGCGTTGGGCAAAGGTCTAAGGGAATCTAGGTGTGTGTGCAATAAATACTTGATTAATGAATAAATACCTATAATGTGCTGCAAACTGTATTTCTTTTTAAAATTTTGTTTTTTTATTTATGGCTGGCTGGGTCTTTGTTGCTACACACAGGCTTTCTCTGGTTGCAGCAAGCAGGGGCTACTCTTTATTTTCCGGGCTCTGTCTCCTCATTACGGTGGCTTCTCTTGTTGCAGAGCAAGGGCTCCAGGGTGTGCAGGCTTAAGCATCTGGTGCATACGGACTCAGTAGTTGTGGCTCTTGGCCTCTAGAGCACAGGCTCAATAGCTGTTGCTCACGGGCTGAGTCACCCCGAGGCATGTAGACTCCTCCCAGACCAGGACTGAACCTGTGTCCCTGCATCGGCAGGTGGATTCTTAACCACTGACCACGAAGGAAGCCCACAAATGGTAATGTTTTCAAGTAACTCCAACTAGACCTCATTCCTGATTTCATTGATTTCAAAAGGCTATTGGAAAATTAAAAGGCACAGCTAAAGAATTTGGGGCACATAAGTTTTTTTTTTTTTTTTTAAGAGTTCTGTGGTGAAGCCCTTCTCAAACCCATTATTGTGTTCATATAAACTGTTAATTTCAAGAAGATCGACCACCCCACAAACTTATGTCATCTTGGCATCATTTCTTTGTTTGGAGGTATGTTCATGGGTGTGCTCTATAGGGGTGCAATTCCAGCACGGCCGTTTCCTTGGTTTGTAAGACACGATTTTCTTTGGATTCACTGCTTTTCTTCTGTAAACCTTCACACTCGGTTCCCATGAATGTTCCTTTCTCTATTTGCACTTTTTTTAAAAAACAATAACCAGTTTCACACATTTCTTCACATGCTTATCTCTGTAATCCTTAAGCTCTTGTTTAAAAGCTCTTTATTTTGAAATAGTTTTAGTCTTACAAAAAAGCTGCAAATATAGGAGAGCATTCCTCTGTCCCCTAATGTTAGCATCTGTACAGCAACAGTACAAGCAGCAAAGTCAGGAAATTAACATTGCTCCAGTACGCTTAACTGAAGAATGTGCTGGATTTCTGCAGGTTTCTCACAAAGGTCCTTTTTCTGTTCCAGGATCCAATCCTGGATCCCAAGTTGTGTGAGCGACCATTAACGTTTGATAAGTTCTCCTTCAGGAGAGCGTGAACCTTCCCCCTCCCCCCAAGAAGCAGCCCCCACGGGCTTCAGGTTCCCACCTGCCAGCACTTAACCTCCACCCATCCACCAACTCTTCAGGCTGAATTCTTCCTACAGGGATCTGAAGCATCAGAATCAAGTAAGCAATTGTTTAAACCCTGTTCTGCCAGCGGCCTCTGTCTCTCCCTAGAGTTGAGTCAGTTGACTGTCCTGAAACCTCATATCTATCAGAGATTAAAAAAAAAAAGTCATGAACTTGCATGTCAACTGACATTTTCTTCGTTGTAAGGGTGGCTGTGACACTCTTTCCAGCTTTTAAATAAAAAAAAAATTTTTATTGACGTATAGTTGATTTACAATGTGTCAATTTCATATTTATTTCTTTTGGACGTTCTTTTCCACTATGGCTTATCACAGGGGATTGAGTGTAGTTCCCTGTGCTGTACAGTAGGATCTTGTGGTTTATCCATTTTTCCAGCTGTTAACAGCCCTGAGCAGAAACTGGAAATTCACCTCACATTTTAATACCCATAAGCTGATGATGCTCAAGCTGAAACCTCCGGAAGTGACCGTTTTCCAAAGCAACAGACGTTTATGTAGATGTGGACCCATCACACGGATGGCTCTATTTGCCTCCCAAGCACTCCTCTCTCATTTTTCTCTCTCTCAGTAAATGGCACCAGTACATATCTTAATCATGCTAAAATAGTGAGCAATCCTCACCAGAAATACTGCTGTGTAATGGTACCTGAGGTCCTGACAGAGTCAAAGGAAAGATAAATACACAGAAAAATCTGTGTGGGAAGTAAGAGATATACTTGTCATTAACTCAGACTTAAATTGAAGAAAGTAGGGAAAATCACTAGACCATTCAGGTATGACCTAAATCAAATACCTTATAGTTATACAGTGGAAGTGAGAAATAGATTTAAGGGCCTAGATCTGACAGAGTGCCTGATGAACTATGGAATGAGGTTCTTGACATTGTACAGGAGACAGGGATCAAGACCATTCCCATAAAAAAGAAATGCAAAAAAGCAAAATGGCTGTCTGGGGAGGCCTTACAAATAGCTGTGAAAAGAAGAGAAGTGAAAAGCAAAGGAGAAAAGGAAAAATATAAGCATCTGAATGCAGAGTTCCAAAGAATAGCAAGGAGAGATAAGAAAGCCTTCTTCAGTGATTAATGCAAAGAAGTAGAGGAAAACAACAGAATGGGAAAGACTAGAGATCTCTTCAAGAAAATTGGAGATACCAAGGGAACATTTCATACAAAGATGGGCTCAGTAAAGGACAGAAATGGTATGGACCTAACAAAAGCAGAAGATATTAAGAAGAGATGGCAAGAATACACAGAAGAACTGTACAAAAAAGATCTTCACAACCCAGATAATCACAATGGTGTGATCACTGACCTAGAGCCAGACATCCTGGAATGTGAAGTCAAGTGGGCCTTAGAAAGCATCAATATGAACAAAGCTAGTGGAGGTGATGGAATTCCACTTGAGCTATTCCAAATCCTGAAAGACGATGCTGTGAAAGGGCTGCACTCAATATGCCAACAAATTTGGAAAACTCAGCAGTGCCCACAGGACTGGAAAAGGGCAGTTTTCATTCCAATCCCAAAGAAAGGCAATGTCAAAGAATGCTCAAACTACCGCACAATTGCACTCATCTCACATGCTAGTAAAGTAATGCTCAAAATTCTCCAAGCCAGGCTTCAGCAATACGTGAACCGTGAACTTCCTGATGTTCAAGCTGGTTTTAGAAAAGGCAGAGGAACCAGAGATCAAATTGCCAACATCCGCTGGATCATGGAAAAGGCAAGAGAGTTCCAGAAAAACATCTATTTCTGCTTTATTGAGTATGCCAAAGCCTTTAACTGTGTGGATCACAATAAACTGTGGAAAATTCTGAAAGAAACAGGAATACCAGAACACCTGACCTGCCTCTTGAGAAATCTGTATGCAGGTCAGGAAGCAACAGTTAGAACTGGACATGGAACAACAGGCTGGTTCCAAATAGGAAAAGGAGTACGTCAAGGCTGTATATTGTCACCCTGTTTATTTAACTTATATGCAGAGTACATCATGAGAAACGCTGGACTGGAAGAAACACAAGCTGGAATCAAGATTGCCGGGAGAAATATCAATAACCGTACTCTTACCTGGAAAGTCCCATGGACAGAGAAGCCTGGTAGGCTGCAGTCCATAGGGTCGCTAAGAGTCAGGCACAACTGAGCGACTTCATTTTCACTTTTCACTTTCACGCATTGGAGAAGGAAATGGCAACCCACTCCAGTATTCTTGCCTGGAGAATCCCAGGGATGGGGGAGCCTGGTGGGCTGCCATCTGTGGTGTCGTACAGAATCTGACACAACTGAAGCGATGCAGCAGCAGCAGCAGATATGCAGATGACACCACCCTTATGGCAGAAAGTGAAGAGGAACTCAAAAGCCTCTTGATGAAAGTGAAAGTGGAGAGTGAAAAAGTTGGCTTAAAGCTCAACATTCAGAAAAAGAAGATCATGGCATCTGGTCCCATCACTTCATGGGAAATAGATGGGGAAACAGTGTCAGACTTTATTTTTTGGGGCTCCAAAATCACTGCAGATGGTGACTGCAGCCATGAAATTAAAAGACGCTTACTCCTTGGAAGGGAAGTTATGACCAACCTAGATAGCATATTCAAAAGCAGAGACATTACTTTGCCATCAAAGGTTTGTCTAGTCAAGGCTATGGTTTTTCCTGTGGTCATGTATGGATGTGAGAGTTGGACTGTGAAGAAGGCTGAGCACCGAAGAATTGCTGCTTTTGAACTGTGGTGTTGGAGAAGACTCTTGAGAGTCCCTTGGACTGCAAGGAGATCCAACCAGTCCATTCTGAAGGAGATCAGCCCTGGGATTTCTTTGGAGGGAATGATGCTGAAGCTGAAACTCCAGTACTTTGGCCACCTCATGCGAAGAGTTGACTCATTGGAAAAGACTCTGATGCTGGGAGGGATTGGGGGCAGGAGGAGAAGGGGACACCAGAGGATGAGATGGCTGGATGGCGTCACTAACTCAATGGACTTGGGTATGAGTGAACTCCGGGAGTTTGTGATGGACAGGGAGGCCTGGCATGCTGCAATTCATGGGGTCGCAAAGAGTCGGACACAACTGAGTGACTGAACTGAACTGAACTGATCTGTGGATAGAATGATCAAATACACAGGATTAACCCAAACTTGCCATTAGAACTAATGAGAGAGTGGTGAGATTAATGGATACAAGATCAATTTGTTAAAATAAATGACCTTTCGACAAATGAATCAAAGCCACAGCCTCTACAACAGCAGGACACTGCTACTGTACAATAAGGTTCTTCTAATGCAGAAGAACTTTATTTATTCGATAGTCAAGTCAACTAATGCCCAAATTGCTAAATGACAATTTCGATTAACTGACTTCCTTTCCACCACTTACTACCCAGAATGGTGTTAGCAGGGGATTCCCAGGTGGCGCTAGTGGTAAAGAATCCACCTGCCAATGCAAGAGGTACAGGAGACGCCAGTGAGATGGCTGGGTCAGGAAGATCCCCTGGAGGAGGAAATGGCAACCCCCTCCAGTATTCTTGCCTGGACAATTTCATGTCCATGGGGTCACAGAGAGTTGGACACCACTGTGCACACACGCAACGCAACCAGCACGGTCTAAGCATGAAGCGTGAGATTTCGAGTCTAGGATCTGGAGCCCAGGTCTGCACCTTCATGGACAAGTGACCACAGGCAGGTTAGTTAACATGCCTGAGTCCCACAGGAGCACTTGGAGGCCCACTGTGAGGGTTGAGGGAAAGACATACACTCCTGGCACAGAGTTCTCCATCTTCTAATCCACAGAGAAACCATCTGCCTCTTCCTCTCTGAGCATTGCCCGTTCACAGGGAATACGTCCTCCTTTTTCAAATTGCTGCACTTTACCAAGTTAAAAATTCCTGGGCCACATAAATGTACATTATAGATTCCTAACTGCATTTCTGCTGCTGCCCAGATACTGCTTTATTGATCCTGGATTAACTTTCTAGTTTACTTCCCATAACACCACACCCAGACCCAAATAATTGTTTCTCTTCTGCAACTCTGATTCCATTACCAATTTTCTAAGTTCGAATCTTCTACTTCAGAAATTGATATCCATTTAGACCAGGGGTCCCCAGCCTCTGGGATCTAATGCCTGATGAT
Organism: Bos grunniens; assembly: GCF_055505025.1. Taxonomy (NCBI): domain Eukaryota; kingdom Metazoa; phylum Chordata; class Mammalia; order Artiodactyla; family Bovidae; genus Bos; species Bos grunniens. Next base: position 4,378,485 of record NC_141168.1, read on the forward strand.
CTGAGGTGGAGCTGATGCAATGATGATAGAAGCAAAGTGCATAATAAATGTAAGGAGCCTGAATCATTCCCAAACCATCCCCCACACACTGCGGTCCGTGAAAAAACTGTCTTCCAAGAAATCGATTCCTGGAACCAAAAAGGTCGGGGGCTACTCATTTCAGTGATAAAAGAGCTCATGCTGCTTCATACCCACTCACTCGGCACTCTTGACACTAGGGGCTGCCTTCACACCCGCTGTGAGACATCAGTCCCAGTGTCCTCTTCACAAGACACACAACAAAAACGGATGCGCGTGGAGCCATCGACACAAAGAGCTGCAAAGGGAACGTGGAGTGGTGTAGATTTTAACATTCGTATTGAAAAACCCAAATGGAACTTTTTGGCTAGCCCAATAGTCTCTGGTAGATTTATCCTGAATAAGATTTCAAAGTCTCCCAGAATATCCAATCCATATACACAGAGCTTTTCCCACTTTCGTGACATACACTTGACCCTTGAATGTTCTATTTTCAAAGTTGCCCTCAGGGCAGCAATTTACTCAATCTATCCCTTAAAAATGAGGCTTCCTTGGTGGCTCAGATGGTAAAGAATCTGCCTGCAAAGCAGGAGATCTTGGGTCGGGAAGATCCCCTGGAGAAGGGAATGACAACGCACTCCAGTATTCTTGCCTGGAAAAATCCATGGACAGAGGAGCCTGGGGGGTTACAGTCCATGGGGTCGCAAAGAGAAGGACATGACAGAGTGACCAACACTTTCACTTTCAGCCCTTAAGTGCCATCATTCAGCGAGGAGATGAACAATGGGTATTTTCTGCTCTCCTGGATAAAGGGAAACACTTGACTCAGTACGGCAAGAGGAGGTACCAAGCAAGAATCTCTAGACTTCACAAGCCTATTTACGACTTCTGCTCAACCCCTCCTCACTCCTCTTTTCCAGCTACTAAATGTCATGGTGACATTTCCTTGTTTGTAATAATATGCAATTTACAGACTGTGACTGGGTCATTTTGCCTTTTCCATCAGTCATTTTCTTGACTCTCCTCAACTTACGGCTCTACAGCCCAGGAGACTCTGAGACGGGACAGCTCAGAGCTCCACGAAGCACTCTGCAAATTATCAAGTGGATTCTGATGTGGCTAGAACTCAAATAGCTATTTTAAAATATATAGCAACTATTTAGAAAGATGAAGTGATTTTGATAATGTCCTGGTGAACTATAACTTAAAGAGAACACATTTTTATTGATGTAGAATCACCAAAACATGTGAGCAAGGAAACACAGGTTTTCTTTGCCTGTATTTCCTGGCCTGTTTCTTAAAAAAAAAGAAAAGAAAAATTCATTGTTTTATAACAATAAAGTTTATAACTCTTCTCCTCTACTGATCTGATTGGATTTTGGAAGTGTTACCTCTCTTAGCTCTACTCAAAGTCAGAGATGAGAAACAGCATATATGAATACAATGGGATTTACTATTTTCACTTAGAAAGTCAACATCATTCAGCAATAAAGATTTGTTAAAAAAAAAAGATGTGCTAAATACATTTTCAAAAAGCCAGTGGATCCCTCAGTATTTGGATCCACTCTCCTATCACCAAAGTTCTTCAGCATCGTCACAAACATTTCCTGACCATGAACTAAGGGCAAAATTCTAGCTCCTGTTCCACAAATAAAAATATATGCAAAAATACAGAGATGGTTCCCAAGTTTTTCAGTAATAAAGTTGAATTGCTGTTGTTCTTTAGTTGCTAAGTCATGTCTGACTCTCTGCAACCCTATGAACTGTAGCCCACCACGCTCCTCCATCCATGGGATTTCCCAGGCAAGAATACTGGAGTGGGTTGTCATTTCCTCCTCCAGGGGATCTTCCCCACCCAGAGATTGAACCCAAGTCTCCTGCATGGCAGGTGGATTCTACACCGCTGACCCACATGGGAATCCCAGTACAGTTGAGTAGATAAGCATAAAATTGGGGCTTCCGTGGTGGCTCAGATGGTAAAGTGTCTGCCTGCAATGCGGGAGACCCAGGGTCAATCCCTGGGTTGGGAAGATCCCCTGGAGAAGGGCATGGCAACCCACTCCAGTACTCTTGCCTGGAAAATTCCATGGATGGAGGAGCCTGGTTGGCTACAGTCCATGGGTTTGCAAAGAGTCGGACATGACTGAGCAACTTCACTTTTTCACACTTAAAATATTACTATTTCCGAGGCCATCTGAATAATAAAGTCTAATAAAGGTGGTTAAGCTCTGGAAATGCTGACCCCTTGGTGATGGCCACAAAGCTGCTGAGAGCACAGTTGACAATAAGAAGCCCACTCTCTTTTTGTCTATTTCAATCCTCCTTTCCAAATGAATGGCACCAAATAGTCTAACCATGGACTGAAGAAATTAGGTACCATTAAATGCAAACTACGACCAAGCCTTTCCCAAGCAGGAAGGCTTCCAGTGATTTGTCACAACTACATAACCAAAGGCATCCTGTAATATGGGATGTATCAGTGTTACCCTGATACATCTGAAAGCAGTGGAGCCTTGCTACTCAGAGTGTGCTCTGGGAGAGAGAATACCAGAGCAAGAGGCAAAGAAGATGGCATCTGACAGCTGACCCAAGTGGACAGCTGACCCAAGATGCTGGACCAGTTATTCTTGTTCTGTCGCTAAGTCCTGTCCGACTCTTTGTGACCCCATGAACTGCAGCACACCAGGCTTCCCTGTCTTTCCCTATCTCCTGGAGTTTACTCAAATCCATTCCCATTGAGTTGGTGATACTATCTAACCATCTCATCCCTGTTGTCCCCTTCTCCTCCTGCCTTCAATCTTTCCCAGCATCAGGGTCTTTTCCAATGAGTAGGCTCTTTGCATCAGGTGGCCAAAGTATTGGAGCTTCAGCTTCAGCATCAGTCCTTTCAATGACTATTCAGGGTTGATTTCCCTTAGAATTCATTGGTCGATCTTGCAGTCCAAGGACCCTATAGAAGACCAGCCTGGGCATTTCAAGGGCTTCCTGGTGGCTCAGACAAAAGGAATCTGCCTGCCAATGCAGAAGACATGGGTTCGATCCCTGGGTCGGGAAGATCCCCTGGAAAAGGGAATGGCAACCCACTCCAGGATTCTTGCCTGGAGAATCCCAGGGACAGAGGAGCCTGGTGGGCTACAGTCCACGGGGTCACAAAGAGTCAGACACAACTGAGCGACTAACACACACTCACACTCATCTGTAATACAAAAGGACACAGAAAAAGCTAAATAGCTTCACAAATCTGGGTACCAACCAGTCAAAATACTTGTTTCAAAGACACATTGGAAAAAACCAAGAAGTTTGTCTCCTGATGATTCCAAGAGTCGTCGGATGCAGTCAATAGAATACTGAGCATTCATTGAAGAAAGAGATCAGGTCTCATGTTTACTGAACCCCACCCCACCACCCCACTCCATGCTTTACACATTCCACACCATTTCTGTTACAGCTCATTGGATTGAGAAAAACATAGAAACCCCTGAAAGTAGCTCAAATTAAAAAACAAAATGAAAACAATAACAAATATATTGTGGAGGTAATCTGGATTTTCTGGGCGCCCCCTGTGCACTTGAGACCTTGTCCCGCCCTCATCTTGAACCTATATTCAAAGTTACATCAAAAGACCCAACTCCAGTTGCTGCAGAAAGCCCATGTCTAGCCAGGCAGCACATCAGTGAGCCCAGAGATTTTTCTTGCCACATCTCTGAAAAGGGAGATACCACCCCCAACATTTCTATTCCACTCCCCAGTGTACAGCTCCTGGCCGCCAGCAACATCATCTTTTTCTGTCTTGTTCCTTTTATCTCTTGCCACAAAGCCGCACAGATACCCTCTATTTTTCTGATAAATTCAGCTCTTGGCAAGCTCTATCCAATAATAACCTGGAACGTAGCCATCACTCCCACTCCTGCTTAGAAAGCAATTCGGTGACTTCTTTTCCCTCACTTGTGTCTCTTGAGATATCAAGCGAGAATGCAAAGAAGTTTAACAAAAAGTTTGTTCCACCAAAACAGTTCTATTTGGTAGGAGTGGGGAGACGGAATGAACATAGGAAGTCTTGCTAGAAATTTCAGGTTTTCTTTATTTTCTGTCAATTTTACATAGTAGTACATCTCAGAAAGCACAAGGAGCTTAAAGGACATATAGGGGCATAGAGACAGGCTCAAACTGCGGTGCTGGAGAACTCTTGAGAGTCCCCTGGACTAAAAGGAGATCCAACCAGTCCATCCTAAAGGAGATCAACCTGAATGTTCATTGGAAGGACTGAAGCTGAAGCTGAAGCTCCAAAACCTTGGCCCCCTGATGCGAAGAGCTGACTCACTGGAAAAGACCCTGATGCTGGAAAAGATTGAGGGCAGGAGGAGAAGGGGATGACAGAGGATGAGATGGTTGGATGGTATCACCGACTCGATGGATATGAATCTGAGCAAGCTCTGGGAGACAGTGAAGGACAAGGAAGCCTGGCGTGCTGCAGTCCACGGGGTTGCAAAGAGTCAGATATGACTTAGCAACTGAACGGCAAAGACAACAACAGAGACAGGCTTCCTGCGAACTGTAACTCGGCGGCCTGAAGGCGAGGCCAGGTCCTCTGGGCCTCACCACTCCTGTCACCTCTGCTGCCCCCTTCTTCCTCCCAGCAGGCATCCTTAGCACCTCAGGACTGTACATGGCTGTCAGAGCCTACGTGCTCTTACACAGGCGACCTCTGCCCTCCGATGGGCATCTCTGTGTCTCTCACTTCAAAATTGCCAAGAGAGGGTTTGACTGGCTCAGTTCACCCTGCCGATTTCCTCTGTGGGAGGACGTGGTCAGACCCAGTCTAAACAGCTGTGTTCAGGAGAAGGCTGAGTCCTCTGTTTTAAACAGGAAAGCAGAAGCTGTGGGCAGGCATCTACTCTCACTGACCATAAACGGCCCAGGAAGCAATGAATAGCATCTCTGTTACACACATGTCCAGCTGGCAGCTGACAAGTGAATTAAGAAAGAAATGTTGTGGCACCCCCAAAAGTGTGGATACGGCGTGGGAGATTTTACCCACTGCGTATTGTTTTTATATATATATATATTTTTTCATATCAGGTCCCTTTTGATGATTTCTCAGGCTCCTGACTATTACACAGAGGAAATTAAGCACAGTTCCTCTACTGGAAAGAACTGGAATCTATTCTCACAGGTCACATACAAAAAGCACCAGGAGCCAATACAGACAATGTTCCATAATAACTCTACAGGTCCCTGAGTTGCCAAAGATTACAGTTATCTATCTGGAAAGCGGGCAAGCCTGTTGCATGGAGCCTCAAGCCTGTGTGCTCCTTCTAAGACTGCAGGCCACGTGGAAAGGACAGTCAGCAATGTCTCTGCCTCGCCCCGGAAACTCCACTGACCACTCTCTGCTCTGACCAACTGCAATCCCACAGGGCAGCCTTACTCGTTTTTAACACCCCCTGGTATTGTACTCTGTTGTTTCCTGTCTCACCTGTGAAGATCCTATCTCATTATTAAAAGTAGCAGCAATTATTTTTCTTCTTCTAAGTATCACAGGTAAGGAATCCAACGCCCACAAGATATATAAATAAAGGAACAGGGAGACTTAAGGGTGAAAGAAACAGAGGTTGAAGCTACCAAGTAAACAAATCCAGTACTAGTTATTATTTATGTGTTTTCAGTTTGAATACATTTTTGAATACATTTTCTTCATTTTACCACCCCTGGGGCCACAAATGATTTGCATATAATCATGGAACTCCATTTCCTCAGTTAAAAAAAAAAAGGAAGAAATAAAAATTCATGTATCTACCTTAGTGGCTGTTATGAAGGTGAAATAAGCTAACATTCAGGAAAAAAATTGGAAAAGTGGAAGGAGGGAGAAAGGCAACTCAAATTGTTGGTTGTGTCTTCAATTCATTTAGTACCTTCCCATTCTGGCCTCAGTTTTATGTCAGATATTCACAGTATGTGTTTGCTTTTACACTAAAGTGTGAAGGACTCCTGCTGGTTTAGAGTTTCCATTGAATATATTTTATTACAGAATTGCCTTTGACTTCTGCAGCTGGGAATGCCTTAATAACATCAAACCACCTCGCTGCTGGCTCTTTCTGGGGATGGGATATTCGCAGTGAAGAGCTTGGTGGGGCTCAGAGGCCTAGTGTATGTCCTGTTTTTACATTTAAAAAAAAGGCCCAGGGAGCTTCAGTCACTTCTCTGTGACTCAGTCCACACAGAAGGCACAGCTCAACCAACTGTGAGGTCCAGGCTTCCTCCTTTCCCCTTATTTCCACGCTTTCGCAGTAAGTAATCCTTCACCAAAGGAGTTTTTCCATATCTGAGCTCTTACGTTTGAGATAACTTTAAGAAAGGTCCCTTGCATCTTCATTTTCTATCACAAAATGATATCACATTCAGATATCATTTTAATCATCTGCTGCTGCTGCTAAGTCACTTCAGTCATGTCCAACTCTGTGCGACCCCATAGATGGCAGCCCAGCAGGCTCCCCCGTCCCTGGGATTCTCCAGGCAAGAACACTGGAGTGGGTTGCCATTTCCTTCTCCAATGCATGAAAGTGAAGCATCTAGTAATCTCTAAATATCTAATGCCCTCTTAGTATTGCATTTGAATATTTTGTTTAAAAAAAAGAAGTTTGGGATTCAGAGTACACACTTTATATATTTTATATATCTACATATACACAGTTTATATATATATATATGTATGTATGTATATATACACACTATGGTTTTTCCAGTAGTCATGTATGGATGTGAGAGTTGGACTATAAAGAAAGCTGAGCACCAAAGAATTGATGTTTTTGAACTGTGGTGTTGGAGAAGACTCTTGAGAGTCCCTTGGACTGCAAGGAGATCCAACCAGTCCATCCTAAAGGAAATCAGTCCTGGGTGTTCATTGGAAGGACTGATGTTGAAGCTGAAACTCCAATACTTTGGCCACTTGATGTGAAGAGCTGACTCATTTGAAAAGACCCTGATGCTGGGAAAGATTGAAGGCGGGAGGAGAAGGGGACGACAGAGGATGAGATGGTTGGATGGACATGGGTTTGGGTGGACTCTGGGAGTTGGTGATGGACAGGGAGGCCTGGCGTGCTGTGATTCATGGGGTCGCAAAGAGTTGGACTCGACTGAGCGACTGAACTGAACTGACACACTACAACTCATAAAGTAGATAGGCAACAGGACCTACTGAACAGCACAGGGAACTACATCTAATCTCTGGTAAAAACCTGTAATGAAAGAGTCTGTGTAACTAAATCACTTTCTGTGCACCTGAAATTAACAACACTGTAAATCAACAAGACTTCAGTAAAAGTTGTTTTAATTAAATTTTTTAAAAATTTAAAAAGGACAGTGCAGATACTGAGACAGCATTATAACCGTGTGTCATGAAGGTAATGCAGACTTTCTAAGGCCCTAAGAATATGGGGAGGGAATGAGCAAGGTGTTAGATAACTTTCCTCCATCTCTGTTGACTGAACACAGATTTCTAGGCCCTTAGTCAAAAACAACATCAGATTTGGGGTCTACAAGATACAAGATGTGAGATTATTGAAACACTGCACTCGAGGTCCAGCTTTTGACTTAAATAATTTGAACAATGCAACATGCTAGATTTAGACCAGAAAAACAATTACTTCTCATTTACGGCCCTCTATTCCTGGAAATTTAACTTATGCATGAGCTTATATTTGTTTTATGCATTTTACTGAGAAAACGAGGACAATTAAAATTTTAAAAATCAATAAAATGTATAACCAAAATAACATAAATAGATTTTCACTAATATCCTGGAAGTCATTACAGCAATTTATGTTTTATGCATCCCATTAAACTTTCTAAAATTCTCCAGCATGATTTAGATTCTGGGTAGTAAAAGGAATTTACATTTTCTTTTTATTTATATGGGTTTTCTTTCCTATTTCTTTCAGCAATTACCAACCAAAAAAGGAAGCCACTTGTTTAGCATGCAGAACTATGGTTGGTGGGACTTCTCTGGGTCCTGTGGCTAAGACTTGGCGATCTCAATGCAGGGGACCCGAGTTTGAACCCTGGTCAGGGAGCTAGGTCCCACTTGCTGAAATTAAGACCCAGTGCAATCAAATAAATAAAAATAAATATTAAAGAACTATGATTGGCAAGTCAAACTCAGAAAGAAGACAAATACCCTAGGACATCACTTACATGTGGAATCTAAAATGTGAAGCAAATGAACTTACCTGTGAAACAGACTCACAGATGTAGAGAGGAGACTAATAGCTGCCAAAGGGGAGGAGGGTCGGGGGGGATGGATTGGGAGTCCGGGTTTAGCAGATGCAAACTAGTTCATACAGAATGGATAAACAACGAGGTCCTACCGTAGAGCACAGCGAACTCTATTAGACACCCTGTGATAAACCATAGTGGAACAGAATATGGAAAAGAATGTGCACACGTATGTATAACTGACTCACTGTGTTGTAGTCTAAAAATTAACACTACACATTAAATCAACTATGCTTCAATAGAATAAATAAATGCATAAATAAAACAAAGTTCAGAGGATTCCCTCTGACGGGAAGAACCAGGCACTCCCACAGAGGATGATGGATATCGTCAGCCGTCAGCATCAGGGAAGCTGGGAACTCAGTCAAAGCTGTCTGCTGAGGTCCTGGGAGGCCCAGGGATCAGAACAGGTAGAAAGCCCTGAAATTCAAGCCACAAGACAAGCTGGAGTGATCCGAGAAGCAGGAGTCATGAAGGACACCGTCTCAGCTAAATTCTAGCTCTGGGATATGCTCGGTCCCAGCACAGGGATGGTGGTCACGAAGTAGAATGTGTGAGGGAGGAGAAAAGACAGGATGTGAACCAAGTTATGACAGCGATAAATCACAATTCACAAGCTTCGCGTGTGTCTGTGATGCCCAGAGCAGCTTGTGAGTCATGGCTGATGTAACCATTAGGGGGGCCGCACACAGGGAGGAAGCCGGGGATTCAGCTGCGTCCTCAAATCCAGGCGGGGAACCCTCTCACCCGCGAAAAGGAGGCGGAGGTCCTTAACCCCAGAGTGTAGACTGAGGAAAAGCTTGGAGAGTGGGTGAAATGCCTGGTGAAGGGAAGCTCCCAGATCTAAGCAGGAAGGGGCAGGAAAGAGGGGGAAGAACTAGGTGTTATACCTTGGAGAGGGGAGATCATTAAATTGGGCTTTGTTTTGTATGTATGTGTGTGAAAGGGGGAAAAAAAGGACCAAATAGGAACCTTTAGATGTAACAGGATATGATTGGTCAAAATGTGAATTTTGGAGAGCATACATTGGGAAAAGTAAAGCAAGAAGAAGAGGAAAAGGTGACAGAAGAGGAAATTAAAAAAAAAAAAAAACACACAGAAAACAAGACTCAACAAGAAGAGAAGTTCACAAAGATTTAACCAGTCTTGGGGAGGAGGAGATTAGGAGGGAACAGCAACATTGGCTGGAATGGCATTGACCCTTGTTTCCTGGATGTGGTCCCAAAATGCAGAGGAACATTAAGTTGTGTACTAAAAATTTATAAAAAATAAAGTTAGGAGTACGTCTAGTGAGTCATTATTATACAAACTTGATTCCACTGATTCTAGGGCTTCCAGTAGGTGAGGTCCCCCAAACCACTGATTTGGAAATCAGGGCACTGAATTTATTGATGGGAAAGACATGGGGAGTCCCAGTCCCAACAATAGGTGAGTTAAGGTCCTGACAAACCAGCTTCATACATACAGCTGTCAAAATGCAAAGCAAGCACAATCTGAAGGCACTGGAGAACAACCCAAAGCGAGAAGATTTTGCAGGGAACAAGGTCTGCGGCAACTGCTTCAGGTAGAAAGTGGTGGGAGTGGGGGGTGGGGGTGGGGCAGGGATTCTAGAATTAGCAAAACCAGTGGGAGAGTCTCAAATTCTGTGCGAAACTGCTGCCCAAATGGCTGGCTGCCCCCCACCCAGCCATGTGAATATAGGGGGATTCAAGTTGAACTAGATAATAGAGCACAATACAGGTAAGTTGCCGTTCACTTAATTGTCCACTTCAGGGAGAATCCACCATCTCCATCCAACATTCACAAGGTCAAGCTACAATTGAAAGTGACTCAATATAAAAAGAAACACGAAAACGTGGCCCATCCTCAGCAAAGAAGCACAAGCAACACCAGTCGGTCCCCAGACAACCCAGATGTTAGAGAGCAAGGATTTTAAAGCTGAGATTACAATGAGGCTCATTGATTAAAGGAAAATGGGACTCGCACAACAAATGAAAAGACACCAGAACGAAGTGGGGGTTCTAGAGTCGAGACTCCAGCATCTGGAGTAAACCACTGGAAATGCAGACAGTGAAATGGAGAACAGCGCACAGAGAGTGAAGCCTGAGCCAAAGAAGCGATGGTATCTGAAGAAGAGAGGAAAGAGGAGCATCTGCGGAATGAGATAAAGCGTCTAACCTACGTGTAATTGCCATCCCAACAAATTAAGAATAGGACAGAAAAAAAAAAAAAAACCCTGAGAAACAATGGCTGCAATATTCCCAAATGTGGTGAATTTAAATATTCAAGATGACCTATGACCCCGTGGCAGGACACCCAGGAGGAGAATCATGCCCAGGCACGTGACACCCAAACATTGAAAACCCAAGAGAAAGAGAAAATCCTGACAGCAGACGTAAAAACGGCACCTTACACGCAGACAGCAGTGAATCAAATGACGAGCCACGTCTCAGTAGAAAAAAAAATGGGACCAGAATTCAGCTAACGCCACCTTTAAAGTGCTGAAGAGAAACCAAAATCTTACCCACTCAGAACTCTATAACCAGCAGAAAATATTTTTAAGACTAAAGACAAAGTAAAAGTTCAGGTTGGCTCTAGCTAGCATTATTGCGCAAAATGCATTCTTATTGAACTAAAATACTTTCAGCTGAGTCTTTTTTTTTTTTTTAACGCCCTAAAGGGAAGGTGACAAAGACCCAAGCCGAACTGAGCCCACAGGCCGCATCTTTGCCATCCATGTCTTGCCATGAAGGAAGCACCAGGAGTAGACGGTAGACATGGGTGGGGAGGAAGAAGCTAAGTTCATCAAAAAGAAACTTTTCATGCTTGGATTACTATTGGTTCAGATTCTCAGCAGCTTTAGGGGGTGTAACCTAAAATCTGCTCCCGCACATGGAGGGCAGGGAGAGACCTCAGAAAGAGGCAGGTCACTTCAGATCAGCAGGGGGCACTTTTAATAAGGAAGGGGACTTAGAGCTTGGGTGACCAGAAGACCAGCAGTATCTCTACACACTCACCAGCATCTTCAAACTTACAGAGAGGCCTTACTGGGTCCAGGCATTCAGGCCAGGTGGTCTCGAAACCACCTCACTCTCTCAAGCCTGCATCTTTGGAATGGCTCCCACTATGGGAATTGGGGGGGCGGGCGGGCCAGGCTGGGGGTTCCACTGCAGTGGAACCAGAAGTCACATCCTCTTGATAACCTCCCTCAACAATTATAGCAATGCCCAGCATAAAGCAATCAAGATTAGAGCTTTAGATACAGTAGTGTGTCTAGTTCATGTCAATAAAATGTTTTCAATATAAAATTTATTTTCCTTTAAATATGCATGACATTGGAAATGTAATACTCCAGAGAGAAGGTCAGAAAACAGAATGTGAGGCTGCCCTGCAGGCCTGAAGATCCTCACCCAGCATCGAGCAGTCACATCTAGGTACCACTGCTCCTATGTTTCAAAGAGCAGTGACGAAAAGGATCAGTAATTAGTGCTGTGAGAAGTTAAAACAAAGGGAAAAATGTAAAACAACAAATTGCAGAATAATTTTGGAATACAGTTGAGTGACTGCATGTTAAAGTTTAAGTTGTCCGTTCTGCAATACTAAGACTTATCAGTAACCTCCCCTTTTACCACAGAAGACTTTAGCATCCTTTAGACAATGAAAAAGAAATGAAAACATCTTGTGTAAATAATAAAGCTGCAGCTCTTCCTTCCATAAAGGTTATACTGGAGTTTGATAAGTCCCTTGTACAGTGGTACAGTCATCTCTAATCTCTGGGAGCTAATGCCTGAAGATGTGATGCGGTGCTGATGTGATAATAATAGAGATACAGTGCACAATAAATGCAATGCATGAGAATCAGGCTGAAACCATCACCCACCCCCATACATGGAAAAACTGTCTTCCAATAAGCCAGTCCCTGCTGCCAGAAAGGCTGCTGCAGTGGTATATACGTTTTCAAAACCAACATTTTACATGTTCACATAATTTTGTAATACTACTGAAAAATATATTCATTAAGCACTCAAAAAACAAAAATGCACAATACATTATGAGTATTGAGTAAGAATCACTTTATCTCCTGGTTTTGAGCTGATCACAGTTACCAGTTTGGTAGAGTTCCTTACTGTCTTTTCTCTTCATGTATATTTCTAGGTAATTAGTATCATAAAGTGTATACCATTTTTATCTTAAAAAAATAAAAAAACAAACGAGTCTGGCACTTACTGACTTTCCAGAAAGTATCCAAATAGAGCTGGCGGAAGTCACCAAACCCCGCCCCACGGATGCAGAGCCCCGCCCCTGCAGAACCACCCCAAGTAGGCTGCTCTATGGGTCTGTGGGCTGCACCCAAATGTCAGCCCTCCCACAAATATTTAGAACAACCCTAGCTGTTGACTGGTGCTTGACGGGTGCTTGATGGATATGCTTATGGTGCCCAGCACCAGACCAGCATGGGGTGGGTAAGACAGTGCCATCCCATGGGGACATTTTCCTTGCCCCATCCCAGATGACTGGTACTCCTAGAGCTCCCTCCTCAAGACCACTGGCTCCTGCCCAGACCAGGGATGGCAGTCGGATCGGCACCCTCTGTGGCCCTTAGCAGCTATTAGCACATGTTGATGACCCCCCCCCCCTCAGTCAGGAGCAAGGAAGCTACAAAAAGGACCTTTATTTTCCCAGTTCTGGGGGCTCAGTATTTGAGAAGGAACCTGGAGGTAAATAACACATCTCAGTCTGGCTAAACTCAACCGCTGAGTAGCCACCCCTTAAAAGAGGAAGACAGGAACAAACTGCCAAGCAGAAATGACTGTGACAGTAATCAGTAAATGGATAACACACAGGAGAGTCCAACAGAAAAGCCTTCCTGAGAGCTTGAGGTGCTTCCTCCCAAGAGGTCGACAGGATGAACCCTCCCAACAGCACAGAAAACAGAAACAAACTTACTGCAAACCTACAACTAAATAAACTGATGTTAATGTTTGATGTTTCACTATAACTATTGAGTCTCATGTAGTCTGTCCAGTACTTTCCAGTTTCGACTGTCAACCCTGCTCTGTACGTGCCCCTCATTCTCTCCAGAACATTCACCAATACTCCATCCCAGCCCTGCCTTTCACTGCTGCAACCTTCAAGACGAGCCACCGATTATACAATCTAAAAATGACAGAGGCAAACTACAGTCTAACTGGATTCTTCTTGGAGGAAGAGGACTGGAATTTTTTTCTTTTCCCCAGCAGATGGAGAATCATAATGTCATGTTAGGCAGTGGGGACCATCAAAGACTCTAAAGCATGAAAAGTGGTTATGACTAGAGCTGTGTTCTAGACAGTGAAGATCTCTAAACTCATATTCGGGTTCATGGAACTTAGCTGGAGTCTGCCACTGTACAAATGACTGATGATAACTGTTTATTGAATTAATATGGACAAAGCATTTGTTAGACACCTGCTGGAGGCACAGGGAGATGCCTAACTCATGACTAAAGGTTTTCTAGTACCTTCTAAACTGTTGCTGTGTGCTTGAACACTTCCCGCAAAGTTTTGTTGGTGTCAATAGCTCGCAGTATTGCCAAGAAGCCACTTTACCATTGGAACCGAAGGCATGTTTTCAAAAAGAAATTACTGAATGATTTTCTGAGTGTCTCTACTACATAGTCACTGATGAGTGAAACTTCCTTATTTTTAATAAATGTCTTATAATACCAGCTATCCCATATTAAAAAGGCATTTCCTAAGGATATTAAATAAATTGCAAAGTGTAACTACCTGAATCATAGTTAATGAGGACAGAGATCAAGATATGACTTGCTGATTCATATGTTTTACCCAGGCCCAAATGGGGTAGAAAATGCTGGTTATCCCTTAACTGAAACAAAAGTGTTCAGTCCTAAATCCTTATCTTATGTAACTCAACAGACCAGGAGTCCCCTTATCCACCAGATGAATCTAATATCATTACTCCCACCAACTTCGCATAGGGCCAGGCCACAACAAACAGATGTTAGTGGGAATCATCTCTTAACACGCTCATAAACACACATGCTGCTCTCTGCATAGAACAATTTAGAAGCAAAAACAGGTGGAGCAAACACAAGACAAAAGCTCAGCGCACAGATTCCGGGTACACATCAAATCCAAGATCTAAAGTCCTTGCCTTCTTTCCATTAAAAAAAAAAAAAATTTAGCAACACTCCAAAATATTTTTAAAGTACATTTGATTCATAGACGCCGGCACAGCTTCCCTGTGGAACCCGGGTAAGGAATTTCCCTGCAAACCGACACAACCCGAGGAGAGGACAGACATGCAAGGCAGCGAAGAGGAGGACCACTGACCATGGCCAGGTAAGGCTGCGCGGTGCACCTGACCGCGGCGGAACCCAGACCTCCGCGGGTATCCGCTCCTGTGGGCGCAGAAAGGGATGCTTCCCGGGGCATGTCCCTCTGGCTCTGGGTTACTCGAGGGGTTCTGATGGCTCCTCGGGTCCGGACCCGCCCTCTTTTCTCCGAACATCAGTCATTTCCTGGAAATCATCCCAGGCACGCAGCGGCCCATTCAAGTTAATTAAGCACGTGTCTCTGACACCGACCAGAGCGTGCGCCCCGGCCAAGCCCTGAAGGGGAAGCTCGGGCCGAGGGGTCACGGGCCCTGCCTCCCCGCCCCTGCCGACCTCTCCCGCTCCTCGAAAACCTGGTAATCCCGGGAAACGGCGGCTTCTGCCAGCGAGCTGGCTGGCTGAGCCCCGGGCAGCCCGGAGCAAGGGAACCAACAGAGCCTGGCGTCGGCCCGGGGTCGACTGAACACCGTCCATCCTCCCAACACCCGACTCTGCGTCCACCGACTGGACTCAAGGACCCCCTCCCCGACGGAGGAGGGGTAGGCGGCTAGGAATCCGCAAACCGGCGCGCGTCCACTCGCCCGCCAACTGCAACCACCACCTGCTCTCTAGGTCCCGCGCCAGCCCCGCCGTCGTGGGTCCCTTACCTTGTGGCTTTTCCCCCCCGGGGGACACCTGACGTTGTTGGAGGCTCCCGCTGTCTGATTCATGTCCGGAGGAACTTGGGAACCGATGCTCTAGAACCTCTCCAAGTTCCTCGGCGCCTGGAAGGTGGCGAGGGGCGCGTCTCCCAGAGGCGAGGTGGGTCCTGGCAGTCCAGCCGTGTCCGGGCGGCGTCCCCTACGCGGCAGGTTTCCGAGGGACCCCTCGCCCAGGGAGGCTGAGCACTGCAAGCCCCAGAGCCGAAGAAGGAGAAGCAGCTGCTGGGATCCCAGAGGGAGCCGGGCCGGCGCCCGCGGCTCCGAGGGCGCTGTGCCCGGGGCTGCCTTCTCCGGGAAGCAGTCCAGGACTGTCCGGACCTGAGCACCAGCAGATCCTAAAGGAGCTCCTGGGAGAGGCGAGGAGGTATGTACGTGGGGAGGGGTGGGGGGGGGGAGGCAGGCAGGACTGGCCCTGGCTGGAGAGACTGGCAGCGGAGAGCCGCCGAAGCTCTAGAACCACGCGCCCCCACGCGCCCCCGGAGCCGAGCCGCCACTGCGAGGCGCGTGGCGCACGTGTCCGCGCGCGGCTCCTGCGCCGACCTTAGCACACACCTCCCCGCCCTCCTACGCCCGGGCTGGAGCCGCAATCCGTGCGCACCCGCACACGCCCGGCCGGCGCGGGGGCTACTGAGACGGGCCACTCGCAGGGCGGGCGCCCGCTCTCGCCTGCCGCTCCTGCCCCGGGTGCAGTCGCCAAAGCTTCCCGGGGTGGTCGGGAGGTGGCACGCGAGGCTCTGCCAGGCGCCTCTGCCCGGGGGAGGCGAGGAAGCGGAGGGGGGAGCTGGGACGGGACCGGGCTCCCTGGCAGAGTCCGCCACAGCCACGGCTCCGGACACGCGCTGCGCGGGGCGGGGGTCTGCGGTGACCCGCGCGGGCTTGGGGGAAGGGCGGCAGAGTGCATCCACTTCTCAATGCAGCGCAAGTATTTGCAGGTCCCCAAGGCTTTTCTTTGTATTTTCTTCTCTTCTTGTTCTTTTTTTTCTTTTTTGACTCCCGGGAAGTCGCGATCTAATTAGGCAGCATTCGAGTAGAGGTGGAAAAATCCACCCTTGAGAAATAAAAAAAAAAAAGATATATATCAGGAAAGAGCAACTGCTCTATGAAGACTGCATTGCAACATTTTAGAATCCCAAGTCTGAACGGTGGACCTTTAGGATACAGCCATATTATTTAGCCAAATGTGAAGTTTCGTCTAGGTGTATCCAGGCGGGGGTGGAATATTCTAGTGGAAAATCCAGCCACATAATTCGGTTTCCTGAATCTTGCAACCTCACAGCCTTAGTGTTCTTCAGAAAGCGAAGGAATTGGTTTCACCTGTGGGAAGCAGCCTGTACAGGGAGTTGCTTCCAGAAGCCCATCTCCACATGGTACCCTTGACTAGAAAGGAGATTTCTGTCTCAGGCGTTGGGTGATGTTCACTGCGTGCCTGCTATGTCGCTTCAGTCCTATCGGACTGTTTGTGACGCGATGGACTCCACTTCACCAGGTTCCTCTGTCCATGGGATTCTCCAGGCAAGAATCCTGGAGAGGGTTGTCATTCCCTTCTCCAGGGGATCTTCTCGACCCAGGGATGGAAACTGGGTCTCCAGCATGGCAGGCGGGTTCTTTCCTGTCTGCGCCACCGGGGAAGCCTGATGATGTTCGCTGTCCTTTCTTTAATAGCCCCAAGTCCAAACAGGAATCATCTCCATTTTGTGAAGTAAGTCATCACTTACCGATAAGTGATAAGCTGCTACTGCTAAGTCACTTCAGTCGTGTCCAACTCTGTGCGACCCCATAGACGGCAGCCCATCAGGCTCCCCCGTCCCTGGGATTCTCCAGGCAAGAACACTGGAGTTGCCATTTCCTTCTCCAGTGCATAAAAGTGAAAAGTGAAAGTGAAGTCGCTCAGTCGTGTCTGACTCTTCGAGACCCCATGGACTGCAGCCCACCAGGCTCCTCCGTCCATGGGATTTTCCAGGCAAGAGTACTGGAGTGGGGAGCCATCGCCTTCTCTGAGTGATAAGTTATCACTTATCAAAGTCCTGTCGCTTTTGCCCATTGACAAAGTTCAAAAAGTGACTCGTGACGTCATTTCTGTTCTACAAACGTGAAGGTGCACTTGGGGCGTCTGAGTACCTCAGGGATGCGGTTTGGTTGTGGAGGGTAATGTCGGTCTGGAATTTTGGCATTGCTTCCCCTGGTGCATGTCTTTGGACAAATTATTTCTCCCACTGATTCCACAGCTCTGAGGTAGGTGGTGGCGTGCTATTTTCCAAGTAAAGAAACTGGTTCCAAAATATCAATGTGTAGAAGGAGCTTGTTGTTGTTTTTCAGTCGCTCAGTCGCGTCTGACTCTGCGACCCCCTGGGCTGCAGCACTCCAGGCTCCTCCGTCCTCCTCTATCTCCCGGAGCTTGCTCAGACTCTTGTCCATTGAGTAGGTGATGCCATCCAACCATCTCATCCTTTGTCATCCCCTTCTCCTCCCGCCTTCAATCTTTCCCAGCATCAGGGTCTTTTCCAGTGAGTCGGCTCTTCCCATCAGGTGGCCAAAGTATTGCAGCTTCAGTTTCAGAAGAGGCTTAGCAAGGCAGTAGATGGTCATCAGGGGGCAGGTGTCATTGTCGCCACTGCCTGGAGCAACTGGGAGCACGTCACACAACTTATAGACACTGATGCTCTTTTCTGGAGGTAAAATCCACAAGTGGGCGGCGCCCTGAGGCCACTTGGAGTTTCCTGGCCCCACACTGCTCCTCTCTCAGCCTCTAGAAATTCACCCAGATTTGCTCTGAGTGTCCCCTGGGTTTGTGTCTCCAGCGCTTCTGCTCTCGGGATGCAGATCTCAGCCCCACCTCCCTGGATTTCCTCATCTCTGCAGAGTCCCGGGAAGCCCTGTGCCCTAGCACCGCCGTTATCTTCTGGGTCCAAGAAGCATCATCACTTTTCAGTGTATCCAGGTTTCTCTTGTGAGGATGGACACAGTGACTTCTAAGCTCTTTCCACGTTGGGGCTAAAGCCAGAAGTCTGACTATATCTTTTTAGTCTCAGGGGTCTCCTGCTTTCTTTTGGTTTACTAATTCTTGCCTCAGTTTCTCTCTCCTTCTCACATATTATACCCTGAGCAGCAAGAAAAACCCAGGTGGTAACTTTTACAGCTCAGAAATCCCTTTGGTTAAATAACCAAGTTTATTAGGTGACATTAGAAAACCTCTTCTGTTTTTGGTATAACTTCAGATTATGATCTGCCCTCTCCATTGGAAGCATAGACATGATGCTTCCAATGGGATCCCTGGGAGGCATTTCCGAAGCAGTCTTCTTTAAGTCACATCGCTTTTTTAAAAAAAAGTTTTATTGACATATAGTTAGTTGATTTACAGTGTTCTGTTAATGTGTACTGTGCAGTAATGTTGTATCCTTTTGTATTCTTTTCCATTAGAGTTTATCACAGGCTAGTGGATCCAGCTCCCTGTCTTGTTCAGCAGGACCTTGTTGTCTGTCTGCTCTCTGTATGTTAGTTTGCATCTGCTGATCTCAAACTCCCAATCTTTCCCTTTCACACCCCTCTCTCCCTCTGTTCTCTATGTCTGTGAAACTATTTCTGTTTCATCGGTAGGTTCCTATCTGTCATGTTTTAGATCCCACGTATGAGTGCACATCATTATTTTTTAATGATTAATACGAAGGCTAGAAAATTCACTGCAGTGTGACCAGCCATACTAATGAATCATACTTGTTGGATAGTAAAATTTGGAGCTTACAGATCTGGCTGTATTCTTCATCATTTTTCAGTCTTGAATAAGCAATATGACACAGCAGATCATACTATGTCAGGCTTTAAGATCTCTGGAGAAGGGATAGGCTACCCACTCCAGTATTCTTGGGCTTCCCTTGTGGCTCATCTGGTAAAGAATCTGCCTGCAATGCGGGAGACCTGGGTTCGATCCCTGGGTTGGGAAGATCCCCTGGAGAAGGGAAAGGCTACTCACTCTAGTATTCGGGCCTGGAGAATTCCATGGACTGTATAATAGTCCATGGGGTCGCAAAGAGTCGACACGACTGAGCGACTTTCACTTTTCGTGTTTCATGTGGTAGCCTTGAGGAAACTGGCTGACTCCAGCTACAGGAGAGAAGCAGCTGCTGTGCTCCGAAATTCATCATGGAATTCGAGCAACAGCAAGCCTCCCTCTTCCCAGCTGGGAACAGAGTGTGCTGGGGATGGTAACATCTCTTGGAAGAGCGGGGAACCTCACTTATGGCCATCTGTCATTCAAAGATGCCCTGAAAAACATCTTTGGACTCTAAATGCACCGAGCTTCTCACCCTCACTCTTGCATTGTGGTCTATAGCTTCCAGGCCACCCTCTGTTTTCCTTCCCAGGGAAGCGGGTGTTTTCCCTCATCAAATTGTTCATGTTTAACAGTAACGTGGAGTTTGTTTCTTGAGGAGTGGGACCAATGCACTGCCATTCCCCACCCTCCTGGTGTGTTTCGGGAATCATCTTCCAACTTACATGCTTGTGCTCAATAAGCCTTGATTTAGAGTCTACTTCTGGGGGCCCCGGACTAAGACATGGGCTTCCCAGGTGGCTCAGAGGTAATGAATCCACCTCCAGGAGATGCAGAAGACATTCGATTCCTAGGTCGAGAAGATCCCCTGGAGGAGGAAATGGCAACCCACTCCAGTATTCTTGCCTGGAAAATTCCATGGACAGAGGAGCCTGGTGGGCTGCAGACCACAGAGTTGCAAAAGAGTCAGACACAACTGAGCAACTGAACATAAGCTAAGACATATTAGGAAGTACCACCTAATAGCCCTAGCCTTTGTTTAGTTTTTATCATCATAAAACCACAGGATAGTTAGAGCTAGAAGAACTCTCAGAGGAGATGTAGCTCAGCACACCCATGCTTCACAGCAGGGAGAAAAATCGGTTCGCCTCTCAGGAAAGGCAGAGAGGCAGGAGTGGAAGATGACTTCAGATAGCGATTGCAAACTTAAGTGTTACAGACTGATGCTCCGTGTTATGAAAGGAGCCACCGCGCCTGAACAGTGCAAATAAGTGGAATTGGCAGCTGTCTTCCACCAGCGCAGACACTGGCAGAGCAAGCTGGAAATCCCAGGGCACAGAGCTGGGGATTTGTAGATCCCATGCCATGTGAGCAACGTCTGGAGTCTGCATAAAGAGAGCAGTTCACCCACCTGTGCACAGCTGTACTCGAGCTGTCCTAGAGGCTGGCATGAACAGCAGTGTTGGAGGAATTGCTACGTGTCTCTTAGCCACCACATGCCACCTGTTCATCTATTACCCAATAAGCTTATGTGAATGGTTTTGACGTTTGCAGAGGTTGCATCATATTAGGAAAACCATGATCTCTTCCATTTCTTTGCCCCCAATAAACCACATGGTTAGTCACACTCAGTCATGACTGTCTCTTTACCACCCCATGGACTGTAGCACACCAGATTCCTTTGTCCATAGAATTCTCCCAGCAAGAAATCTAGAGTGGGTTGCCATTCCCTTCTCCAGGGGATCTTCCCAACCCACGAATTGAACCAGGGTCTCCTGCATTGCAGGTGGATTCTTTACTGTCTAAGCCACTAGAGAAGCCCCAATAAACCATGCAACTGTGACTGAGTGAATCCTTTCCCACAGCTTTTTTCCTTGAAGGATGAAATCCCAAATCATTGTTCATTTGTGTCCGTCTGATTATTCGGCGCTCCTGAAAATGTACAGGTGCCTTTTGAACTGATTGTGTAAAGTCACTCAAGGTACCAAATTATTATTTCTGAAACTTTACAAAACGCTTGTATCACCGAGTCCCTTCCCTGGGTCTTATTATTTTAATTAGCTATTGTCATCCTGCCAGGTGAACACAGCAGAGTGACAGAGCATATTCGCGCCTTGTTTTTCTTTACAAAGGGCTTTTCATCGTCTGCTGTCCTTCTGTGCCCCCTAACTAGGTCTGCCAGCTTTCATTTTCTTTTTGTGGTCCCTGCATGTGTGGGATCTTAGTCTCCTGACCAGGGATTGAATCCACAGCCCCTGCACTGGGAGCACAGTCTTAACCACTGGACCGCCAGGGAAGGCCTTCATGTTCTTCCTGGCAGCCCCCTACACCTTCCTTTCCCAAGTCTGCATCTCGGGGTGCGGCATCCCACATCTGGACCAGCTTCACTCATCCCTTCTGGCCATCACTCTGCATCCTCTTCTTTAATACCCTGACACGTGCTCTGTCTCTGCACACGTGGAGCAGCCCCCCTAAGGTTTTGACTCCAGTACATTAATTCCCCAGGAATTTTTTGTGACATTGTGGTATAATGGTGTGTGTGTATATATAGTATCAGATCAGATCAGTCGCTCAGTCGTGTCTGACTCTTTGCGACCCCATGAATCGCAGCATGCCAGGCCTCCCTGTCCATCACCAACTCCTGGAGTTCACTCAGACTCACGTCCATCGAGTCAGTGATGCCATCCAGCCATCTCATTGTCTGGCGTCCCCTTCTCCTCCTGCCCCCAATCCCTCCCAGCATCAGAGTCTTTTCCAATGAGTCAACTCTTCGCATGAGGTGGCCAAAGTACTGGAGTTTCAGCTTTAGCATCATTTCTTCCAAAGAAATCCCAGGGCTGATCTCCTTTAGAATGGACTGGTTGGATCTCCTTGCAGTCCAAGGGACTCTCAAGAGTCTTCCCCAACACCACAGTTCAAAAGCATCAATTCTTTGGCGCTCAGCCTTCTTCACAGTCCAACTCTCACATCCATACACGATAGACATAGGTATGTAGACGTATGTGTATGATTTACTATAATCTTAGAATTAGAGAATCTGCATCTCTTAAAGTCATTGTCACTATCCCTACCAGAGAAGCTGAAAGATTTCAGTGCAGAGACGTAGAAACTGCTGTCCATGATATATACTTTTTAGGGAAATAAATGAATTGTTCCATTTTAGGAAAAAAAAAAGTCATTGAGACCCTCTCTTGATATTGGTGGATCTGGCTGGACTTCTAGTTTGGTTAGTGATTTTTTAATTATAGTCAAAAGCCTCATTAGATGGAATGTTACTAATTTGGCAGAAATCTGAGCTGTTTTACTTTCGTGTCTTCCGTGATGAAGAGGTTGACTAAGCAAATCAACAGTGCAAGTGAAACCGAACTCCTTAAGAGATATAACAAATGTTTCAGCCAGTGTAGCACATCAGTCACCTTTCTTATCCTGGTGAAATACGCATGCCATGAAATTTACCACCTTAACCATTTTAAGAATAAAATTCAGCATCTATGCATTAATATACAATATTTGTTTTTCTCCTTCTGATTTACTTCACTCTGTATGACAGACTCTAGGACCATCCACACCTCTGCCAATGACCTTATTTCATCCCTTTTAGTAGCTGAGTGATATTCCATTTTATGTGTGTGCCACCTCCTCTTTATCCATTCATCTGTCACTGTCATTTAGGCTGTTTCCATGTCCTGGCAGGAAGCTCAGCTCAGTGCTCTGTAATGACCTGCAGGGGTGGGGTGGGGTGGGGTGGGAGGGAGGCTTAAGAGGGAGGGGGTATATGTAAGCATATAGCTGATTCGCTTCATCGTACAGCAGAAATTAACACAGTATTGTAAAGCAATTATATTCAATTAAAAAATGAAACTGGTAGCCTTAAGTGCATTCATTGATGCTTTTGAACTGTGGTGCTGTAGAAGGCTCTTGAAAGTCCCTTGGACAGCAAGAGGATCCAACCAGTCCATCCTAAAGAAAATCAGTCCTGAATATTCATTGGAAGGACTGATGCTAAAGCTGAAACTCCAATCCTTTGGCCACCTCATGCAAAGAGCCGACTCATTTGAAAAGACCCTGAAGCTGGGGAAGATTGAAGGCAGGAGGAGAAGGGGACGACAGAGGATGGGATGGTTGGATGACATCACTGACTCAATGGACATGAGTTTGAGCAAGCTCCGGGAGTTGGTGATGGACAGGGAGGCCTGGCATGCTGCAGTCCACGGGGTCATGATTGGTGATGGATGGGAGGCCTGGCGTGCTGCAGTCCACGGGGTCGTGAAGAGTCGGCCACGACTGAGTGACTGAATGGAGTGAAATGCCTTCCCAGTGTTGTGCAAACATGGCTACCATCTAGTTCCAGAACTTTTTCATCACGCCTCATGGAAACTCTGTCCTGGTTGTAAAGACCCTTTCTTGGAAACCCAAGCATATTCACTGCAGCATTATTTGTGATGGCGTGCAGCTGTGGTCTTTACTAAGGAGAGTAAATCCGGAAAATGTGTGGACTCGCTGGGTAAACCAACACTTTGATTGTCAGACAAATTCCTTCTCCTGCAGAGACTGTGGACACCACTTGTCCACATTCCTTCCTAATGGCTGGTGCTGGATGAGAACCCAGAGTTTTGCTATGCTTACAGACTATTGCCAAAAGAGTAGTTTAGCCCAGCCAAGGTTTTTGTTTTGATTTCCACAAAGTCTCCTGTGGGCAGCACGATGACTCAGAGATTAAGCTGTTTTCACTGTGCTGCTCTGCTCCTCCGTGTTGGGCTTGCAGGCCCCACAGCTGGAAGCAGAGGGCTGCACGCAGCTGCCTGCTTCCTTGGAGAGGGGCGTTCCATCTCTGCTCAGAGTCCACAGGCCAGAGTTAGGCCTGCGGTCCCAACTGCCTGCACACCTGCCCGAATTGGGAATTGTATTCTTTTGTGTGCTCAGAAAGGAAACAAAGCAGACGGTGGGGGCGGGGGTGAGCAAAGGCTCCCACAGCAGAAATCTTGACTCCAGGTTCTTCCTCCATAATAAGGCCACGTGTGGGTCACCTGTCATCACATATGTTCACTGTCATATTTGTGGTGCAGGCTTTCGGAGCCATCCATGCAGGAATCTGGGGGGCGGGGCTGCTGTGGGTACTGGGCAGGTCAAGATCGCAGGCAGGAGGAACATGTGCCCTTTGTCTTGAGGACTCAGGAGGATTTCAAGAGGTAAGAAAACAGTTCAGGTGATTCCCAGGTGGCTCAGACAGTAAAGAACCTGCCTGCAATGCAGGAGACACAGGTTCTGTCCCTGGGTCCAGAAGATTCCCTGGAGAAGGGAATGGCAACCCGTTCCAGTATTCTTGCCTGGTAAATCCCATGGACAGAGGAGCCTGGTGGGCTACAATCCATGGGGTCACAAAGAGTCGAACTTGACTGAGCGGCTAACACTTTTAGTCCTCCGCTTCTTTCACTTCAGGTTATTGGGCATCATTGAAGGGAAGGTGGGAGGGGAGGAAAACCTTGGCTTGGTAAACCCAGCAGGTCTGTCTAATCCTTGCAAAATGGTTCTGTAGCAAAAAAAGCTGCTTGGATCTTTGAATGCTTGACTATAGAGCTTGGGCTAGATCTCACAGTTGGTAGGTTTGCTAGCCACTCATTCTGAGCAGGAAGGAGGAATGTGCTATTGGAATTCTCTAGAAACAATTTCACCCTCCATTTGTACTTGCAGATTCAGCTTCAATCCTGTTTTCTTACGTCTTAAAGTTCAACAGCAAGCACTCAGGACATAGTGGCTGAGCATTTGTGCCTGGGGTTTTCTAAGACTAACCACCCGGTGAATTCCCTCAATATCTGTTCAGGGATGTTCTTATCTGTGGAGGACCCGGGAAAACCAGAGACACAGTCATGGTCTCAGTGAGCCATGGTGGAGCCATGGACGCTAGAATTATTAATGGGATGGGGTTGGGCGATGCTTGTCATCTTGAGGTGCCCAGGATGATCTCTGGGTGGCTTGGAGGACTTGTAGCCCTTACTTTGGTGTGTACAGTTACACTGTCCATGACAATATGTTAAAAAAAAAAAAAAGTTAGGTATTCACTGAATACAGTATTTTTGAAATAACTTCATCTTTCAAAATAAAATGCAAGTTCTTTTTTAATTTTTTGAAGTATTGTCGATTTACAATGCTGTGTTAATTTCTGCTGTGTATCAGAGTGACTCAGTCACACACATATACATTATTTTTCGTATTCTTTTCTGCAATGCTTTATGTGTTCAGTGTGTGTGTGCTCAGTCATGTCCTACTCTTTGCAAATCCATGAACTGCAGCCTGCCAGGCTCCTCTTGTCCATGGAATTTTTCAGGCAAGAATACTGGAGTGAGTTGCCATTTCCTATGCCAGTGGATCTTCCAGACCCAGGGATCGAACCTGAGTCTCTTGTATCTCCTGTGTTGGCAGGCAGATTCTTTACCGCTAGGTGTCACCTGGGAGGCCCCGTTTTTAAAAATTATTTTTAAAAAATGTATTGAAGTATAGTTGAGTCACAATGTTGTGTTAAGTTCTGCTGAACAGCAAATGACTGTTATACATACACACATCCTTTTTCATGATGGTTATCCCAGGATACTGAGTACTGTTCCTTGTGCTCTGCAGTAGGACCTTGCTGTTTCCAAAACTCATGCTTTTGAAAGACAAGTAAATGAATAGAACACCAGCCCATCATTGTTGAATTATCCTGTGTTTACTTGGGGTGGAAGTTGTAAGGGGTTCACTGAAAGCACTTTACTTGGATGGGAACCCCGAACGTTTTTGCCCTCTTCCATGGCATTGTTAATGACCTAATAGGGTCATCATTAGGTTCTCAAAGGGCAGGCAACTTTTTATTATTGCCCCCCCCTGGCTAGTTCTAAAGGAAACAGTAAAATCACGAGCTTTTAGGTGACGTCCAAGCTCCTTTCTCTCTGTGAAATGTTTACATTCTTCAAGATTCTGTGTATAAAGAGTCAAGGTCCAAAGCCGAGGACCAGATAGGCGCCGTCCTGAGGATGGGCAGCTGTGAGAGGAGGCGGCACGAGGGGAGGAGATGGGACGCAGGTGAGTCTGTACAATAGCGTCTCCTTAAAGAACCAAAGCAAGCATGACGAAATGTTAAGTTTGGATTAATAGCCCGTAGGATGCCTATTAGCACCCGAACACTTCCTTTTGTTTGGAATAATTTATAATTAAGTAGAGAGTTGTAAAATAAAGCCGCGGTGAAATCACAGTCTCAGAGACCATTATGAGTAGTTTTGATTCATTTAAATACAGTTGAATGAACAAGGTAATAATATGGATTCAGGTGTAGTATGTAGTCTTTATTGAGACATTATATATTTAAGCGATCACACAGGAAAATGGAAGCTCAAGCAACATTCTGTTCACAATGGTATTACTCAAAAGTCTTCCCACTCAGTCCCAAGGAAGGTTGTTCTTAAGTGTAGGGACAGTTCAAAATTCATGTTTTGTTATTTAATTAACTTAGTTGCTGGAGGTAATCACACTCCAGCTTCAGACGGACCAGCGGGATGGGACCCGTGTAGCGAAAACTAGGATCGCCTAGTCAGCTCACTGAGAGGAGATTGAATCTAGCCCTGCCTTATCTACATGTCTAGTGGCTACTTCAGATTTTTGGGGAGCATGAAAAATGGTACAGGAATCTAAAGATCGGTGCACTCAAATCGGTCCCCCTTTCTGATTTCCTGGCTTTGCCAGCTGCTTATCACTCTTCTCTACTATTATACACACAAGGCAAAATCTTCTACGGTCAGTTCCTATCATTTGCAGTGGTGTGTTCTGTAAAGTCTTGTCAACACCGAATTAGCAAACATTCAACCACCGCTCCTGGAAGAAACCCAGCTTTGGTTCCCTGCGAACCTCTGGTCACCACCTTTTCGTTACCCGATCAACGCAGGCCTTCTGTTGTGTGTGCCCTGGGGAAGGACACCGTATGGAATACATACCGTTGATTTATCAACACTGAACACAAGCCCTAAGCAGCAGAGGTCACGTTCATCTCACACAGGGCTTACTCCGTGAGGCCCTCATATTTAGGGCCACGGGGTGACACTTCTGCACTGCACTTAAGGGCCCTTTTTCAGCAGCAAAATCATGAAGGAAAACCCCACAAAATGTGAAAACCATGGCAGGAGATCACCATGAAAGGGCCCTGGTTTCCAGTCTGAGCTGTTGACCACCTCCGGGAATGTACGTGACAGCCTAGGATCCTCACCCCTTGGTGCAGGTTTGTGAGTGACTTCAGAGGTGACGCAAGTATTGATCTTGGGTTTGCAGGTGGATGTCAGCCAGTCGGTGAATTTGCAGATACGAAATCTATAAACCATGAAATACAGGGCGACTGTCCTTGGCAAACGAGCTCCTCCCTAGTGACCTCTGCAAGCAGCCCTTGTGCGTGTCTGTCTAGATGTAGGTGCAAGCGTCGGTGTAGACGAGGATGTAGATGCAAGTGTGGACATGTCCAACTTGAAAAGCAGAAGCGTCTGGTGCACACCAGGAATAATGCATCTCGCAGCCTTTTTTTATGTTTAGTAGCGACGATCCTTCTCTGGTCAAAAGACAAAACCGAGTCGTCTCCAACCCCAGGGACTAGCTCTCAGTCCCTCGCCTGTCTGAGACAGGCTGCTGCTGTGAGGACTTGGGCTCCACGTTGCTGTCCATCCGGAATCCTCCTCCCTCCTCCTATGGCTGGCCCCTTCCTCGTCTCAGCATCTCAGATTCAGCCTTGCTTCCTCAGGGCTCCTTCTCTGGCCAGCCTTGGCAATCTGGTTAACCCCGCCCGCTAAGCCCCAGCACACCCACGCGCTGTCTCCCTGGCAGCACTGTCCACAGTCAGCTTCTCTGGGGTCTGTTTTGCACCCACCCTCTGCCTTCGAGCACCCCTGATGCTCTGACAACGGTCAGGGCGTGCTTGTTGAATGAGTGATGGGATGAAGGATGCTGAAGATGGCCAGGTCAGTCCAAGGTTGCACAGATGGGGCATCTCCTGGTTCCCGGCTTGAGAGGGAGTTCAGGCATAGCCAACTGTTGCCCCATGGTATTAACTAGGTTTCTTGCTGAGGTGGATGCATGTAAATTACACACAGGAAGGGAAACCCCAGTGATCCGTGGCTATGGTCTTCAGGGGTCTGAAGAGTCTCCATTTCCATGAGGACCTCCAAACCGTGGAAGCCAAGCGAGGGGAGGTGAGCAGTCCACATACCTGGGTCATACAGAATAGCCAATCATGTAACTGCTTTAGAGATCGAGGCCTCAAATTTTAGATAGCTGCATGGCTGCTTCCACTTTTTTTTTTTTTAGAATTCTTTTTTAAAACGTGAACCATTTTTAATTTGTTACAGTGCCGCTGCTGTCTTGGTCCTTTGGCTGTGGACAGAGGTGCCTGGCGGGCTACAGTCCACGGGGTCGCAGAGAGTCGGACACGACTGAGCGACTAAGCACAACACAGCGCCTGTGGGATCTTAGCCCCCTGACCGGCGGCTGAACGTGCACCCCTGCTGAAAGCCGAAGTCTCAACTGCTGGACCACCTGCGAAGCCTCTCTTGTTTTGTTTTGTTTGACAAGAGGCTTTCCTGGCTTGTTCAGGTGATGTGAATTGGCCAGTAGTTCACAATAACTGAGTCTGGTTTAAAAGTCTTCCACGATGTAGGCGCCAGTCGCGTGACCGCTTGTCCTCTCTGTTTCCCTGCAAGAAGCTTCTTTCCTGGCAGGGTGATTGGCTCTGTGTCTGGAGAACACGTGGCCTGTGGTTCAGACCCTGCACCTTTGGTTATGCTGGTCCTCCTGCCTACAGGCTTCATGCACATCTCTGACCAGCGTCCTTGCTTCCAAAGGAGGTGAATTCTCACCTGCATGAAGCCATGGAGGATACACTAGGCCACACTCATCTCACACTCTTCTTAGATGCTACAAGTGTTCAGTTTTCTCTTCTGTTCGATTCTATCAGCAGAGCATCTTAAATTTTCTAATACAAAGCATGTATTCAATAATGCATGTTGACTGTTTAGAGGTTAAATCACATCAAGTCTGAGGCCTCCTGTCTCTCCTTCTTTGCCTTGTACACACACGGAATATGTGAAGATAACATACAATTAACACCAATTGTTTTTCAACGCATTTTTTTGTCACCTGCTAATCCAATAAATAATTATTGAATGTTTATGATGTGTCAGGCCTTGGAGATACAGCAGTGAAAAAAATAGAAAAAAAAAGCCTCTGTTCTCATTTAGTTTTGTCTGTTAGTAGGGAGAGAGAGAATAAAAAATAAGCTTGATATTTTATATGTCAGATCATGATAAATGCCATGAAATAGTGCAGGGAAGGGCTCTGGGGTGTGCAGGGGGTTGGATGGAGAGAGCCTTACTGAGAAAATGCTGGTTGAGCGAAGACATGAAAGAGGAGAGAGAGTGGGTCCGTGGCCGTCCGTGGGCAGAGCCCTGGATGTGGTGGCAGCAGGTGCAAAGGCTCCGAGGCAGTGCTGCGCCCAGAGTGCCTGAGAGGTGAGGGGGCTGGTGCAGGGAGTGAGGAGAGTCATGGGGTAGGCAGGTGACTGGGTGAGTTCTGTACAGGCATTGGGCTCTCTGTAAAGCTGGTGTAGCTGTTCTCTGAACCAGATGCTATTTCGTTGGAGTCATTGAGCAGTGGGTGACTCAGTCTTACTGTTTTAAAAAGTCACTTGGCTACTGTGTTGAGATTTAGGTGTAGAGGTTTAAGAGCATTTGCCTTATAAGTTATTAGAAAACTGTTGTAGGAATCCAGGCAAAGCCTTTGGGGGTCATGGTGGTGGGT
The DNA here is from genome assembly GCF_055505025.1 of Bos grunniens. Lineage (NCBI taxonomy): Eukaryota > Metazoa > Chordata > Mammalia > Artiodactyla > Bovidae > Bos > Bos grunniens. The sequence goes on from NC_141168.1 coordinate 4,408,381, forward strand.
TGGGAGAAATCAGCAGATTCTGAGGGCACAGCACTTTTTGGGGGGGACAGGGCTGCACCATAAGATTTGTGATCTAAGAATCATAGATCCCCAGGCAGGGATTGAACCCAGGCTCCCAGTGTAAGCACAGAGTCCTAATCACTGGACCACCAGGGAATTCCCATGAGGGCCCAGCAGTTATAGCACAGAACTTAAAGATTTTTCTACCAGAAATTCTGGGGTTGGGGGTGGGGAGAGGAATCAAGGCTGACCTCCAATGTTCGTGGGAGGAGCAGGTTGGGTGTGGCTGATCAAAAGTCTGGTTGGGTTTGAGATGTCTATGAAACATCCAAGCAGTGGGATATTCCAAATCCACACCTCAGTGGAGAGGGACCCACCTGGAGACACCAAATTGGAAGCAGTTGCTATGTGGATGCTTCTCGATGCTATGAGGCTGGACCACATCACTGTGGGAGTGAGCCTCAGTCCTGTTCATGCACCCACAGACATGAACTCCAGGAGGAGTAGCTGGAACACAAGCCCTGATTACCCCCAATTCTTCATAATTCCCTCAGCACATAGTAGCTGCTCAATAAAATTTATTGCCCGAGGGGTGATTGACAGGACTTGTCCAATACGACCTGGCCATAGTTCAGGCATTGAAATATCCTAATTTCTAGTCCAAGGGTCTCCTGCTGTCCTTTACTCTCCGCTCAAATTTAATTCTCATTATTTTACTCACAATAAGCACATCGGTGCATTACACTTCTATTCTAGTTTCTTTATTAAATTGCAGTTTAGCCAAGTAGCTATGTTTAAATAAAATTTTCTTAATCTTATGTTGCCTATAAAACTAGTTAGCTGCATTTTTTCTTCTATTTTAAGGACAAATGAAGACATGAAATAATTTTCTCAATGAATCCAATTTTTAAAAGGGAGAGTAAGAATTTTTTTAAATTCAATAACAATGCTTTTTACCCGTTCCGTTGAATTACAACAGTATTCAACCCTTTAAAAATCTGATTGTTATAGATTTTTCTCTGTCGTTAGAAATGACATGCTCTATTAGACACTTAAAAGCCTGAGAAAACATAAAGTTCCATCATGATTTGTGTCAAATAAATTCTATAATAAAAGGAATAATAGGTATAGGGAATGGATTCTTAATATAATGTACATGTTAAAAAATATAAGTTAAATTAGATTTAGGGTTGCATTAAATCCAACCGAATCTTGCTGTCAGCACTAACATAGAGGACCAGTTTCCCTCGAATGTACAGGTGAGTTACTGCGCATACACAATGCTTGTTGTTGTTGAGTTGCTAAATCATGTCCAGTTCTTCTGCAACCCCATAAACTGTAGCCCTCCAGGCTCCTCTGTCCATGGGATCTCCTGGGCAAGAACACTGGAGTGGGTTGCCATTCCCTTCTTCAGAGGATCTCCCCAACCCAGGGATTGAGCCTGCATCTCCTGCATTGGCAGGCGGATCCTTTAACACTGAGTCACCAGGGAAGCCCCACGTTACTAAATTATAAAAGCCCTGGCTCTGGCTTCTTGTCCTGACTCTGGCTTTTCTCCATCTGAGTGAAAACCATCCTTCGCACGTCTTTACCACTCTGTCCCCTAGTGACTCTGGAATTGTCACTGTTTTCTATTCTCTTTTTCTTTAGGGCAGAACCTATAAAGACGGGAGATTTTTTTTCCCGAAAACGGCCCTGAGGTGCCACTTACACTTGCCTTGGAGAATGTAGACCCCCCCTGAGCACTGCTGGTGTGGACATCAGTTCTTCTCTGACAGAAGACACCAGGACGGTGGGTTTTGTTGGGGAAACGTGCCCCCTGGGCCCCGCACTGGGATGGAGCAAGTGCCCTGGGACCCAATGGCTACTTGAGCCTTAGCAGCAGACAGAGCTAGAACTTTCTGTGAAGGGTCGGATGTGAAGGGCTGAGGCTCTCTGCCCACGAATGTCTCCCTCTCTGGTCTGACGTTTCTGCAGTCGAGATGTACAGTTGGTCCCCTACATAGAACTTTCAGAGCTGTGACCTGCGTGCCCGAGTCTAATCGCGCGACTTCGCGAGTCTGGCATCCCCTACGCGTGTTGTGCTCTTGTGTCATTTGTGTACAGTCCCGGGTGGCGCTAGCGGTGACGCATCCGCCTGCCAACGCGGAGACGCAAGAGACCCAGCTTCGATCCCTGGGGGGGAAGATTCCCTGGGGAAGGAAATGGCAACCCACTCCCAGTATTCCTGCCTGGAAAATTACACGGAGAGACGAGCCTGGCGGGCTACAGTCCATGGGGTCACAAAGAATTGGACACAACTAAGCACGCACGCACGCACACACACGCGCGCGCGTGCGCACACACACAGAGTACAGTAGTGCAGGATCTTTATTTCACATCCAGGATGTCTCAGTTCAGTTCAGTTCAGTTCAGTCGCTCAGTTGTGTCTGACTCTTTGCGACCCCATGGACTGCAGCACGCCAGGCCTCCCTGTCCATCACCAACTCTTGGAGCTTGATTGTACTGTATTACTGTACTTTTCAAGGTGTTGCCCTGTAAGATCAAAAAGGTTTTATTTTTGTGTCTGTTTGTTTTTTTGTGTTATTTATATGAAAAGTGTTATAAACCTATTGCAGTACAGTACTACATAGCTGATGCTGTTAGGTGGGTACCTGAGCTAACTTTGTTGGGATTAACGAACAAAACTAACACCTGTGCTCTTGGAATGGAACTCAGGCATGTGTAGGGATGTACTGTGTTCCTTGGCAATCCCTAAAACGACAAACCTAACGGGAAGGGTTCTGGGAAGGCTGTCACTTTACAGTGATGTGCCTACATCTCGTGACACCATTGGTTCTTCTTCTCAAAGAGAAAATATATAGACGAATGAAGAGTCAGGGAAAGATGTGGGGAGCCAGTTTCCTGACAGGGGATAGAAGGAGGAGCTCATAAAGTTGCTTCCGGGAAAGCAGATTATCCTGGAGACGTCATCCATCACACCGTGTTTATGGAGGATGACTTCCGGGGCATTGCAGACGAGCTGCCCAAACTGAAAAGTACACGGGTCAAGTATTCACGGGGGAATCCGAATGAGAGCCCTGGCAGACGTCCTGGCGCATCTCTCAGAGTACGGATAATTGCGGTCCAGCCCATCACCTGCCCTGGAACCGGGCTGGGAAGGATGAAGGGACCCACCTGCCACCAGGGAGGGTTGGGCAGGAGCCCTGGTCTGGGGCCTGCCCCGGGAGCCTTTCACATCACTGACCACACAGAGCCTGGCTTCTATCATGGAGGCAGGAGGGAAATCTGAGAGGGTCCGAGGTGCCCACTGCTCTGTGTCCTCATCTGCATTTTCAGCAGCACCAAACCCTGTCAGAGCGTGGCTCTCTCATCTTCATCACACTGTGATGTCACCCCTGATGGTGCTTCCATCCCAACTGGGGGCTTCAAGGAGAGTTTCCTGATTTCCTCCTGTGGTGATGACTGTCCTGGTCTTCAGTGGCATCCAGTGATTTGTGAGGGTCGTTCTGTGGCCACATAGTAAGCAACTGTTTTAAGCAAACAGTGTTTGGATGTGGGAGCAAGCAGCTCAAGGACTGCAGTTTAATGGGGCTGGGGCAGATCACTCTTAACTTTAAAAAAAAGGGCTAATTTGGGACTTCCCTGGTGGTCCAGTGGGTAAGACTCTGTGCTTCCAATTCAAAGGATGCAGGTTTGACCCCTGGTTGAGGAGCTAGGATCCACACGCCACACAATGAGCAATAGATAGAGAGACAGAGAAAGAGAGAGAGAGAGATAGAGAAATAGATAGATAGGTGTAGATGGGCTTTAGGGAAACAGTGCGGAAGGAGAAGCCCCACCCATTTCTGAGCGTTCTGTGGGTGATTCTGGGGCCCCTGCATGCTCCCTCCAACAGGGAGTGTCGTACAGAGTTGATTTTCCTTGTTGGCTGACTCCATATTCAGGAAATCACCCACTTGCTAAAAGGTATTTGTCACCCTCACATCAGTGCACCCCGCGCCTTTGCAGCTGTTCACAGATGAACGAAGAACCTCGGAACCCGCAGTTGCTGGAGGCATCATTCCTCACCGAGCTCAGGCAAAGTGTGCTGACTTTGGGTGTCAGCTCACATGCCATAAACAAGTGTCCTTCTTGGGGTCTTCTCAGTGACATGGTTTCTGCATTTTTGAGCTTTTGGTGGGTGATTCTGTTGTTTAAAAGGGGGCCCCGTTGGAACGCCAAGGTGCTTTCTCATGTTCCTAAGCACAAGAGGTTGTGAACCACCTCATGGAGAAAATAGCTCCGCGTGTCAGTGAGCTTTGTTCAGGGGGAGTGATGGTGCTGTTGGCCATGAGTTCAATGGTGATCGATCTCAAAATATGTTAGATAAGGCTCCTTTTAGCAGAAATACACATAAAACAAGGTCACATATTGATTGGTCAGTGAGAAATGGGACCAGAGTCTCCCAGGTACCTAAGCCTATATTTTCTGTAGGAAGCATGGTTCAGTATTTCTAATTCAGGACTCATGGAAGTTCTACAAAATATAGCAATTAGAAATATTGAAAACTGGACTGTCCCTCTTTGAGTGCTTTAATGCCTGCATTTCGGTTGGGCGTAAATATTTAATTCCTTTGGTGTGCGTACACACGGGTATGAGTGTTTATGATAACAAATAACTATAGTCGTTTTCCCAGATCCTCTTGGGCTATTTAATCAACACATTTCTAAAGCTCTTCCTTTGCATCAGCATTTTCTTAAGTTCTTTGGAGAATATGAATATGTGAAGTATTCATCACCTTGGCTTAAAAATGCATTTTAATGAAGCAGGCTGCTGCTGCTGCTCAGTCGCTCAGTCGTGTCTGACTGTGCGACCCCACGGACTGCAGCCCACCAGGCTCCTCTGTCCATGGGATTCTCTAGGCGAGAATTCTGGAGAGGGTGGCCATACACTCCTGCAGGGGATCTTCCCGACCCAGAGATCAAACCCATGTCTCCTGCATTGCAGGCAGATTCTTTACTGTCTGAGCCACCAGGGAAGCCCAAGAATACTGGAGTGGGTAGCCTATCCCTTTTCCAGGGGAACTTCCCAACCCAGGAATCGAACTCAGGTCTCCTGGATTGCAGGTGGAATTCTTTACCAGCTGAGCTACCAATGAAGCGCACACACACACACACACACACAAATCTAAGGAATACGATATTTTAAAATTGAAGTATAATTGTTTTACAGTGTTGCATTAGTTTTATTGTACAGCAAAGTGAATCAGCCATTTGTTGTTGTTTAGTCTCTCAGATGTGTCTGACTCTTTGTGATCCCATGGGCTGTAGCCCACCATGCTCCTCTGTCCATGGGATTTCCCAGGCAAGAATACTGGAGTGGGTTGCCATTTCCTCCTCCAGGGGATCTTCCCAACCCAGGGATCGAACCCATGTCTCCTGCATTGGCAGGTGAATTCTTTCCCTCTGAGCCACCATGGAAGCCCTGAATCAGCTATACATATACCTATAAGCTCTCCTTTTTGGATTTCTTTCCCATTAGATCACCACAGAGCATCAGGTAGGGTTCCCTGTGCTAAGCAGAAGGTTCTCATTCAGTTGTTCAGTTCAGTTCAGTGGCTCAGTCATGTCCGATTCTTTGTGAGCCCTTGGACTGCTGCATGCCAGACCTCCCTGTCCATCACCAACTCCCGGAGCTTGCTCAAACTCATGTCCATCGAGTCAGTGATGCCATCCAACCATCCTGTCCTCTGTCGTCCCCTTCTCCTCCTGCCCTCAATCTTTCCCACCATCAGGGTCTTTTCTAAGGATCAGTTCTTCGCATCAAGTGGCCAAAGTATTGGAGCTTCAGCTTCAGCATCAGTCCTTCCAATGAACATTCAGAACTGATTTCCATTAGCATGGACTGGTGTGATCTTCAAAGTTCTCATTAGTTATCTATTTTACATATTATCAATAGACAGAACCTTGTGCTCAGTCATGTCTGACTCTGTGACCCCATGGACTGTAGCCTGCTAGGCTTCTCTGTCCATGGGATTTACCCAGACAAGAATACTGGAGTGGTTGCTGTTTCCTTCTCCAGGGGATCTTCATGACCCAGGGATTAAACCCATGTCTCCTGCATTGCAGGCAGATTCTTTACCAACTGAGCCACCGGTATCAATAGTGCATACATATCAATGCATATATATATACCAATCTCCCGATTCATCCACCCCAGCTTTCCCCTCTTGGTAGTCAAACGTTTGTTCTCTGTGTCTCTATTTATGCTTTGCAAACAAGATCATCTGTACCAGTTTTCTAGATTAGAAGTCCAGTGCACTATCCATTTCCCCACAGAGCCACCTGGAATTTCATACTGAAACAGAGCTAAGAAGGGCCTTGGAGATTTACTGTCCTGTTCCTGCCTTGAAGACCAGTGTGGTCAAACAGGGGCTGCTGGAAGGATGAATAGGCTGAAGGTGGCCAGGATGTGGTCAGATGCTTGAGAAGGTGGTTTATTTCAGGAAAAACCCATGACAGCAGGTGCATCAGAAACTCTACGGAAAGGAAACAGAGAACTTGCACCATAAGGAATATTTTAAGAGTGATACAATGCGATTCAAAGCTGATGGGAAAAGACTGCTGAGTTATTGCCATTTCATAACATTTTATTGTGATTTAAAAGCTTTGCATAAGACAATATCTGACATTTTCAGGGCTATAGTTAAGTTGAAATGCCTTTGTATTAAAACGGCTATGGACATTGAATAGTACCTTGTTTTTAAAATAAAAATGTGTCCCCCCCACCCCAACACACACACACAGGAGGGGAAAGGCAGGCCAGAGACCCTTCTCCATCTAGTTCAGAGATGTATAAATACTGCACGCATGCAAGGATGGAGCAAGCTATTTTCTACTTCTTTGAACTCTAAAATTTAATTTCACATTACCTTCCTGAGTTTGCCAAGTTTTTTAGACTCAGAGGTGAGGCCGGCCTCCCGGTCTCCTGGTTCCCGGTGGAGCATTTTCCATGCTTGACACCAATATTTTTCTGTGGTCCAAGCAGAGCTCTGGGCCTCCGCCCTCTTTTCCTGCCTTAATATCTTTAATCCAATTGGAGTCGAGCCTTGCTCCCACCTGAGTTCTCTTTTCTTCCCACAGTGACTTTGCATAATGCATTTTTTGGTCCTTTATAGATTGATTTTACAGTTTAACTCTCAGAGGATATTCTTTATAATAATTGTGTTTGTCAGCTCAGGCTGCCAGAACAAAATACCATACACTGGGGTGGCTTCCGCTGGAGAAAAATAAACTTCTCACAGTCCCAGAGGCTGGAAGCCCAAGATCGAGGGGCCAGCTGATTCATTTTCCTGGTGCGGGCTCTCTTCCTGGCATTCAGATGGTTGCCTTTTTGCTCTGTCCTCACATGGCAGGGAGGGGAGGAGGTAGACTTTCTGGTGTCTCTTCTTATAAGGGCACTAATCCCATCATAAAGGATTTTTCCTTATTAACTCATCTAGCTTTCATTGCAAGTAGATCAAACCAGTCCACCCTAAAGGGAATTAACCCTGAATATTCTTTGGGAGGACTGATGCTGAAGCCCCATACTTTGGCCAGCTGATGCAAAGAGCCGACTTATTGGAAAAGACCGTGATGCTGGGAAAGATTGAGGGCAGGAGGAGAAGGGGGCAACAGAGGATGAGATGGTCAGATGGTCAGATGGTATCACTGACTCAAGGACATGAATTTGAGCAAACTCCAGCAGATAGTGAAGGACAGGGAAGCCTGGCATGCTGCAGTCCATGGGGTCACAAAGAGTTGGAAACAACTTAGTGACTAAACAACAACAACCTTCATTACATTCCTATTTTCAGATACCATTGTGCCAGGTTTAGGGCTTCAAAAATGATGGGGGTGTGGGGAATGCTCGTCCATGGCATCAAGTAACTTGCAGGTACCAGACATCAGCTATAATATCCAGAAGTGGAAATCACTCACTTGGGGACAGTAATTACTAGTAGAAAGTCTTTCTTAAAATCTATGCTATTTTTCTAAATTACATGTTGATACTTTCTAGAGACAGACTTCCCATTAGTATCAGCGATTAATCATAATTGAAACAATACGCCGAGCAATTACCTGGCGCTCTCCAGGTATGATGAAGCACAAATCTGCCAGATGGAAGTTACAGGGTGATGTACCTGGCCCGCCATCCCAGCGTCTCCAGGCAGGGTTTCTCTCTCAGCGTTTTCACAGGCATATTTGTCTCTAGATTCAGAGTCAGTAGGGATTATAGATGTCTGAGCTTGGGAACTTGAAAATTCATTCCAATGCCTGCTTGAATATTCCCCACTCATGTCCCTGCTCTCCTGTTTACACCTGATGATAACTTCCACCATCAATTATAAGGTACTCATCATGACATTTGCCATCCTTCGAGACAGAGAGTATTTGCCAGAGGACATAGATTTCTTCATTTATCTTTCTTGTCTTTTCATAACAGAGCATCAAGCTGAAAAGCAACTCTCCAGCTTTACTGACTTGACTTAAATGATATTGGAGGCCGTGTTTTAAGCCAAATTGCCCTCTGGAGTCTCTACACAGAAATCTCATAACTGTGGAATCTGTGGGGTTTCACTTCCTGGGTACTACTTCATCATCTTTCAGGAAGATTTTGAACAACTAGAAAAAATTCAAATCCTGCAGAAGTCGTCACACAAGAATATGCTCGAACTCCCTGTGATTGTGTGTTAAAGGGAGAGGATAGTCCTTGTGAGGGTGGAGTGGTTGCCTAGGGCAGTTGGGAATCTGTCCAGAGCTTTGTGGGAATTCCTTGCTTTTGCAATTTTTTCCCCCTAAGCTTGGAAGATAGCATAAAGGAATCAGCCTGTTGAACAAAGCAGGCAGTTGTCTGCTTATATCAGATTTATACCATTTCTTGAGACTGAGTTGCACTCGGACCTGAATGCAACTAAGCTCCCATATTCCTTCCTCGAACTAAGGACTCTACAGGGGCTGTTGTGAACACCTGGGCTCAAGACACCCACCAAAGCTGAACAGAGACTCGGCCTCATCACACACCTGCTTCCAGGCAGAATGGAGGACCCAAGGGGGACCCATTCCCCCCCTCAAAAAATGTGGACGTGAAGAGACTCCTGCTTGGGTGGGAAAGCGAAAGTGTTCTTTGCAACCCCGGGGACTGCAGCCTGCCAGGCTCCTCTGTCCATGGGATGCTCTAGGTGAGAATAGTAGAGTGGTAGCCATTCCCTTCTCGGGGGATCTTCCTGACTCAGGATTGAACCCCGGTCCCCTGCACTGCAGACTGTCTGAGCCACCAGGGAAGCATGCATAGGAGGTTCAGAGCAAGGAAGAGGAACTGTCTGCAGTGGTGTGAGGCCACTTGCCAACCAGGAGAGCAGCAAACTCATCTCTGTGGTGTGACTTATCGAAGACCAGCTCCCTCCATCTTTACCCAGGGCTCGGGTAGGTGTGAGCGTGTCTGTCTGAAGTTGTGCTTGTGTGTTTGTGCTCAGTTGTGTCTGACTCTTTTGTGACCCCATGGACAGTAGCCCCCCAGGATCCGCTGTTCATGGGATGTCCAAGGCAAGAATACTCAAGCAGGTTGCCATTTCTTCCTCCAGGGGATCTTCCTGACCCAGGGGTGGAACCCGCGTCTCCTGTATCTCCTGCATTGGCAGGCGGATTCTTTACCGCTGAGCCACCTGGCAAGGCTGTTAGTCTGAAGTTACTGACCACAATATTTGTAGGTTCTCTAACATGTGAGTTATCTCAGAATTTTAGGAAGTTTATTTAACCAGGAAAAGAATATTGTAGAAACTCACTCCACAAAGGGATCACATACTTTGAAATAAAAAAGTCAGTGGTTTCTTCCTGGACCCACAGTCATTGCTCGTAGGCTCTGATTTCTAGAGAGCAGGCAACAGGGTAAGCTTGGTCTTCCTTCTGTTGGCTGAATCTCCCCAATCACGCCCCCGCCCCCTGCCCCTCCGGGCCCTCTCTGATGGGAGCTCTTCTCCTCTGCGTCACTCTGATGCCCCTGGCACCTCCCACCCATCGTCCTCCTCTTGTGAGAGACTGCTTTTGCTTCCCTGTCAGCTTCACCTAGACCCCACCTCATCACTGTCGGGAAGAGGTTTTGGAAGCAGGCGTCTGCTCTTCTTCATGTGATACTGAGGTCAAAATTTCATTGATCTAGTTTTCTGCATCTTTGTTTCTGTTTTGGTGTGAGTGGAGGTAGGAATGAGTTTAAAAAATTTTTTTTTCCCCTTGAGACTCCTGTGAGAGGAAAAAAGAGAGTACATCAAAATCAACCAGAGCAAACATAGTTTTGCTACATGTGGTCCTACTCCAGGTTGGAATATGGTGAAGAGGTCTGCTCCTTTGGAAGTAGGGTCATCTTTTCATACATCAGAAGTAACATGTTGAGAGCATAGATCTCATGTTAGGACTCCTACCAGAAAGCACACAGGCACACAAGAACACAAGGAAATTTTGGAAGATAATAGAGATATTTAGTACCTTGCTTATCGTGATCATACCATGGATATATGGGTATGTCCAGAGTCATCAAGTTGTATGCATTAAATGTGTGCCATTTCTGTATATCGATTACACCTCAATAAAGTTTGAAAAAGAAATGGTCATTCTCCTGGGGCAAATGAGTACAGAAAGCATATAGAGTCAGCAACGACAGAGCGGGAAACAGACTCTCTTCGTTCACTCCGACGAAACAGCAAGGCGACAGGAAAGATCACTGCTCAGGAGCAGAACTCAATTCGAAAGAACAGCCAAGGTGCAGGGATGCAGCTGAAGTTACCCAGCACATCAGGTCTCCAGCTCAGATGCAGGGCAACCCTGGGGCATCCTGATGCGTGGGGAGGGCGGACTAAGGACGAGTGAGGTAGCGGGAAAGCCCGCCGTGAGGGTCTCTGGCTGAGGACCCTGTTTTCTGGGATGGCCCCCATTGGCAAGCAGGTCAGGGAGGCTGAGACAAGCCCATTTGTGGAGACCTGGTACTCTTGCCTGGAAAATCCCATGGACGGAGGAGCTTGGAAAGCTGCAGTCCATGGAGTCACTGAGGGTCGACACAACTGAGCGACTTCACTTTCACTTTTCACTTTCATGCACTGGAGAAGGAAATGGCAACCCACTGCAGTGTTCTTGCCTGGAGAATCCCAGGGATGGGGGAGCCTGGTGGGCTGCCGTCTATGGGGTCGCACAGAGTCGGACACGACTGAAGCGACTTAGCAGCAGCAGCAGGGAGTCCCATGGCTTGCTCCTATGTTTCAAATTTTTGCTCAAATATTTCCTTCTTAAGGAGGCCTTCCCTGCCCACTAGTTCATTGCACTCTCCCCTCATGACATCCCTCACCTGTACCAAGTAGGCTTCCCAGTGTGGCACCTCTGTCCTTAACGAGAAGTGTAGAAGGAATATGTTCCCTCAGCTCACCGTGCAGGTGCCCTCTAACCTCCACGCAATGGGGACTTTGTGGCCCTCGTCCAGGAGAACAGATGTTAGCAAAACACAGCCTGTGGGCTCAACACGGCCCCACGCCTGCTTCTGTGAATCAGCTTTTGGGGCACACAGTCACCCGTGTGCTTACATGTTATCTGTGCTTGCTTTCGTGCTGCACTAAGCGCTACAGAGACCGTCCAAGGACCTGCAAAGCCTAAAATATTTAATACTGGCCCTTTAGGGGAAAAGTTTGCTGCCCTTGGGATAGAAAGTGTTAGTCGCTCAGTCATGCCTGACTCTGTGACCCCATGAACTGTGTAGCCTCCAGGCTCCTCTGTCCATGGATTTCTCCAGGCAAGAATACTGGAGTGTGTAGCCAGTGCCTTCTCCAGGCCATCTTCCTGACCTAGGGATTGAACCCATGTCTCCCATATTGCAGGCAGATTCTTTACCATCTGAACCACCAGGGAAGCCTTGGAATAGGAAGCACCTGGCAGATAGTATGTGCTCAATAAAAAGTCACTTGTCTCTTCAACATTGTGTCTAGCACAAAATTGGTGCTCAAAATGCTAATTTTTGCATTTCAGTTCGGTTCAGTTGCTCAGTCGGGTCTGACTCTTTGTGACTCCATGGACTGCAGCACGCCAGGCTTCCCTGTCCATCACCAACTCCCAGAGGTTGCTCAAACTCACGTCCATTGAGTCAGTGGAGCCATCCAACCATCTAATCCTCTGTCATCCCCTTCTCCTCCTGCCTTCAATCTTTCCCAGGATCAAGGTCTTTTCCAATGAGTCAGTTCTTCGCATCAGGTGGCCAAAGAAAGTATTGCAGTTTCAACTTCAGCATCAGTCCTTCCAATGAATATTCAAGACTGATTTCCTTTAGGATTGACTGGTGTAACCTCCTTGCAATCCAAGGGATTCTCAAGAGTCTTCCTCAACACCACAATTCAAAAGTATCAGTTCTTCAGTGCTCAGCTTTCTTTATAGTCCAACTCTCACATCCATACATGACTACTGGAAAAGCCATAGCTTTGACTAGATGGACCTTTGTTGGCAGAGTTTTGTTTTTGGGGGGTGAATAATAGTGAGTGTGGCCAGATCAGAGCATCAAATCCCTGGTAATTTATAGGGTGAAACATTCTCCCACTTGAACTGAGAGATTTGCTAAGATTGTGAGTAGAAAAGAGTACTGCTTTTCTTATCACTTTTCTTGCAGAGGAAAGGGGAGTGATTGGGAAGAGGGAGGTTTCGTTACCCCCTTTAGTTGCCCTTATAATTTTTGTGTTTGTTTTCAAGCCTCAATTAATAACAGTCAAAGGCTAGGACACAGAAGCAACCCAGATGTCCATCATCAGATGAATAGATAAAGAAGCTGTGGTCCATATATACAATGGAATATTACTCAGCCATAAAAAAGGAATGCATTTGAGTCAGTGCTAATGAGGAGGATGAACCTAGAGGCATTGTTATACAGAGTGAAGTCAGAAAGAGAAAAACAAATATCGTGTTTTAATGCACACATAACGAATCTAGAAGGATGGTCCTGATGGACCTGTGTGCAGGCAGCGATGGAGACGCAGACACACGGAACAGACGTGTGGACACAGTCGGGGCGAGAGGGCGGGGCGGATGGGGAGAGGGCGGGGCGGATGGGGAGGGCGGGGCGGATGGGGAGAGTGTGGGGCAGATGGGGAGAGGGCGGGGCAGATGGGGAGAGGGCGGGGCAGATGGGGAGAGGGCGGGGCGGATGAGAGGGGAGCGAGGAAACGTATGCATCACCATATGTGAAACAGACAGTGGGAATCTGCTGTGTGACTCGGGGAGCTCAAACTGGGGCTCTGTAGCAATCTAGAGCGGTGGGATGGGGTGGGAGAGGGGAGGGGACTCTGAAGGGAGGGGACATGTGTGTACCTGCGGCTGATTCATGTTGATGTATGGCAGGAACCAGCACAGGATTGTAAAGCGATCATCCTTCAACTAAAAATAAATGCATTTAAATAAAAGAAAAGAATTTTCCCATTTAGGAAACTGGGCTCTTGTATTGCTCTGTGAAAGCTAAATCTCCCTGCATGGGAGTTCAGGCTTCTGACCCCCCATAAGGTATGGGGTCTGGATGACCTTTGGCGGCAATTTAGAAGTTGTGTCTGGAATTTGCTCATCATCATTACCCTGAGATCGATTTTTACATTGTGCATTAGTGTATTCATGAGGGAACATCCGCTTTTTCTGCCAAGAGCAAAATTGTGAAGTTGGAGAACTTTATCAACAGACTACCTGGCTTTTCCTTTCTTCTTGGGCTTTAAAGGTAGGGTTCTGAGCCTTTGTTGAGACATGGACCCTTTGGCCATCTGGTGAAGTCTATAGACCCTTCTCAGGATGGACTGTAAAATAAAAGAAGAAAAGAAAGCCATCGGATTACAAAGAAAATGAATGCTATGTTGAAATTGCAGTTATCAAAACTTAAAGAAATTTTGATACAGGAACATGATTTTCAAATTAAAAAGTTGCAGGTAAGAATTCTTTGCTGCTGCTGCTACTAAGTCACTTCAGTCGTGTCCGACTCTGTGCGACCCCATAGACGGCAGCCCACCAGGCCCCCCTGTCCCTGGGATTCTCCAGGCAAGAATACTGGAATGGGTTGCCATTTCCTTCTCCAATGCATGAAAGTGAAAAGTGAAAGTGAAGTCGCTCAGTCGTGTCTGACCCTTTGCAACCCCATGGACTACAGCCTACCAGGCTCCTCCGCCCATGGGATTTTCCAGGCAAGAGGACTGGAGTGTGGTGCCATTGCCTTCTCTGAAGAATTCCTTGCTAAGAGTAAGTAATGTTTTGAGATATTTGCCACAACCATAATATGATAGTAAAACATCACTGATTTCTAATGGTAATGAAGTCAGAGGTTTGGCTGCTGCAGCTTCGGATGTTGCTGTCATTCATAACAAGGAGATGCTGGATATGCGCTAGTGAAGGAAATAAATAGGTGACTTTACCTCCATATTCTTCCATGTGCCCCCCTTTCTACCCCAGTGATATTTTCTGGGCACTCTTCAGTCTTGGAAAGTACCCTTCAGTTTAACCTTGGGGTGAATTTAAGCTCATGCATTGTATCACCCAAAGAGAAGTAGCTTTTATTCATTTATGTGCGAATCAGCTCTATGAATACACGTGTCCCCTCCCTGCTGAGCTTCCCTCCCACGCCGCCACCCCAGCCCTCTGGTTCATCACACCCAACTGAGCTCCTTGTGCTGTCCAGCAGCTTCCTCCTGGCTGCCCGCTGTTCATATGGCAGTGCACATGTGAATGCCTCCCTCTCAGGTCAGCCCATCCTCTCCGGCCCACCTGTGTCAGCAAGTCTGCACTCTGTGTCTTCGTCTCTCTTCCTGACCCGACCTTAGCACATACACACGCCTGCACACACGGATGGACATCTGTGTGTGCACGTGTGTGTGTACTAAGTCACTTCAGTCGTGCCCGATGCTTTGTGACCCTTTAGGTCTATCCATGTCGCTACAAATGACCCAGTTTTGTTCCTGTTAATGGCTGAGTAATATCCCATTGTGTGTGTGTACCATATCCTCCTTATCCATTCATCTGCTGATGGGCATTTAGGGTGCTTCCATGTCTGGGCTATTATAAGTAGTGCTGCAATGAACGTTGGGGTAGATGAGTCTTTTTGAATTATGGTTTTCTCAGGGTATATTCCCGGGAGAGCTACCTTTTAAGCTGCATCTCTCAATCACGAAGGAAGACTTAATTTATTTTCAATGGCGTCTCCATGGCAGCCCCTTAGGTCTTGGTGCCGGTGCCCTGGGGACTCTGTTTGTGTCTGCAATTTGCCTGCATTTGAATTAGTCAGTTTGCCCATAGCTGGCACACGTGCTGAAAGCAGGTGAGACGGACACAGAACCGTGCAGTTTGCAATGAACCTGTAGGCAGTGTAGGCGAGGGTTGGCTCTCTGCAAAATAACTCCTGTCGCGTTATGGGAATTTGTCTTCTGCCTTGCCTCACTGTCTTGCTTTTAAGGGCACTTATTCCTAAGAAGTTGTTCTAATGGCGTATTGGATTATTAGTGTTGATAAAATAATAATGATCTTTTGTGGTTACTGAGCGTCCCTGTCCCCTGACTTTGTTTGCACAGGAAAATTAAAGGAACAAATTGCCACTGAGTGCTTTTCCACCTCTGCAGGAAAAATCAGCAGGAGAGAGAGCACAAGCTCAGAATTATCAATGAGCAGATGCTAACAGGTTACGAAACAATGCAAATCACAGGACCCTGGAATAAATGAGCTACAGTTGCTGCTCTGTCAACGTTAGACATCGTTCATGGAACTCAGTAAGGGATGTTAAGGAAAATAGAATGAAATGTCAGTAACATTGTCTTCTCCAGACTGAGCCATTTATAGGAAAGCAGGATTACTAATAAATTTATAAACCTTGTCTTTCACTCGCCCAGTGGCCATGGTCCTCCCTTTTCTTTGCTGCCAGCAGATATTCACCTTTCTTTCCTCCCAAGAAATGAGACTGTAGGCACGTAAGCCTGTGCAGGTCCGTGATTTCAAGAGGCAGGGCTAAGAGTAACCTGACAGATCGTCAGCCCTTAAAGCTGAAACCGAGGGACCATTACATACGACACTTATGGAACACAGCATGGGTATCCTTCTGCGGCTCACATTTATGATTCTAATACAGTCTTGCAAGATAACAAAGTTAGAACATTGGGTCATACGACACACTTATGGAACACAGCATGGGTGTCCTTCTGCGACTCACATTTATGATTCTAATACAGTCTTGCAAGATAACAAAGTTAGAACATTGGGTCCCCTGATTATCTGGTGAGAACAGGAGAAACCCTGGGAATTACTCTGTGCCAGAGCCTCCTGATGAGGGTGAAAGAAGAGAGTGAAAAAGCTGGCTTAAAACTCAGCATTCCAAAAACAGATCATGGCATCCAGTCCCATCACTTCATGGCAAATAGATGGGGATAAAGTGGAAACAGTGACAGATTTTATTTCCTCAGGCTCCCAAACCACTGCTGATGGTGACTGCAACCATGAAATTAAAGGACGCTTGCTCCTTGGAGGGAAAGCTATGACAAACCTAGTTCAGTTCAGTTCAGTCGCTCAGTCGTGTCCCACTCTTTGCGAACCCATGAACCGCAGTGTTGGAGAAGACAAACTAGACACTATATTAAAAAGCAGGGACACCACTTTGCTGACAAAGGTCCATGTAGTCAAAGCAATGATTTTTCCAGTAGTCATATACGAATGTGAGAGTTGGACCATAAAGAAGGCTGAGCACCAAAGAATTGCTGCTTTCAAATTCTGGTCCTGGAGAAGACTCTTGACAGTCCCTTGGACAGCAAGGAGATCAAACCAGTCAATCCTAAAGGAAATCAAGCCTAAATATTCATTGGAAGGACTGATGCTGAAGCTCCAGTACTTTGGCCACCTGATGCAAAGAGTTGATTCATTGGAAAAGACCCTGATGCTGGGCAAGATTGAAGGCAGGAGGAGAAAGGGATGACAGGGGATGAGATGGTTGGATGGTATTGCTGACTCAGTGGATCTGAGTTTGAGCAAGCTCTGGGAGTTGGTGATGGACAGGGAAGCCTGGCGTGCTGCAGTCCATGGGGTCCCAAAGAGTCTGACACGACTGAGCAACTGGACTGAACCGATTGACCTGCGAGCCAGATCTACATAAAGCACTCTGTTGCTCTGTTGAGAACTGTATCGAAATATGTCTGAGCAAGAGTTGAAAAGGATTAATTAAGAAAGTCTAAACTCCATCCCATCAAAGTATCAGAAAGGCAATGAGGAATATGGAAAAGAGATAGTATTTGGAGAGATCATGGAAGGGAGTGGAATTCTTTGTGATTGTTGAAGGCCAATCTTCAGGAACAGGAAGCCAAAATCTTGAGCAGGAGGAATAAGAAGGAATGGACACCTGGACGTGCCATGGTGAGCACGCAGAATAAAGAAGACTAAAATTCCACCACTAAAAGACAGAAAAGACAGACTACCTACAATGGGAAGATAAGCAGGCAGGGAGCTGGTCTCTCAGCAGCATAATCAGCAAATAGAGAAAGTTTCTCAACTGATAACTTTTTATGCAGTGAATTATTTTTCCAGAATGAGGACAAAATAAAAATCACTTAGTACCAACCAAAAAAAAAAAAAAAAAAGTTTACAGAAACTAAGAAAGAAATCCAGAAAGCACAGGTTTGTCCAGGACAAGATAAGGAAATTTGCTCCAGGATGTAAATCAACAGAGTGCCTCTTTTATCGAGAGCCTTGCTGGAAACACAGGCTGGCTGCACTACGTGGAGTCCTTAATGATGTGACTGATTTACATTCTGGGTGAAGCTCCTTATGAGGTTATGAACAAGCTGAGAGCTTGCAGGCCAGGGCTGGCGTGTGTGCTACGCACTGCATGACGGTGTTCAAAGGATATACTCTAGGAGAAAAGAAAACCATCCAAGGAAGGGTTCAACATGTGAAAATGATGATAAGGAAAGAAAATGACAGCAACCAGATCAAAGAAGAGTAGTAAGTGTATTTTGAAGACAAATGATCTTTGAAGTTAGGAACTTAACTAGTACAGTAGTCAGGAATGGGCAGTCAGACTTAAAACATTCTAATTGGCTTAATTTGTAAATATGTTGATTGCCTTTTAAAGTTTTTCAAAGTCAAAATGCATGTTAAAATTAGAACTTCCAAAAGATATAGAAGAATAACAGCCAAAGTAGTAGAGGAGAAAACAAAGACAAACAACAAAAATGGACCTCAACTGCTCCCAGTGAAGAAAAACAGGAGAAAATGAGGAAAGGCAGAAAAAGTAAGACACATAGAAAAGAAAAAAAATTGGGGAAAAAAGAAATGAATTCAGACATTTCAGTAATCTCAGTATGGATCCAACCTATCTAGCTAAAAGTCATAAAAAAGAAGGATGCAGAAAATCTGTGAAGTCAAAGTATGGAAAAAGGTATAAACAACGTTAATTTATTTTTATTTAGGAAAAGCTAGTAAAATAATAATATATACAAGTGGTAAAATTCCATTAATATCAGAAAAACAGACTCTGGGGGAAAACATTTAAAAAATAAAGATATTAATTATATGTTGATGGTTGGCTTGTCTAAGAAGATTAAGCAGTTTTATTCATTTTTTTTTTTAGATTTTTGGGTTGGAGGATAATTGCTCTACAATGTGCTGGTTTCTGCCATACAATAATAGGAATGAGTCACAATTATAAATATATGTATATACACGTCCCCTCACTTGTGAACCTCCCTCCCCTTCCCCTCCCACCCCACCAGGCCTTCACAAGGCAGAACCTGGGCTCCCTGGGCTCAGCTCCCAGTGTCACATAGCAGCTTCCTACTAGTTATCAGTTTTACAGGTTAGGTAGAGTGTATATGTCAATTGAGAAAGTAAATTCAGATCAGATCAGATCAGTCAGTCATGTCCGACTCTTTGCAACGCCATGAATTGCAGCACGCCAGGCCTCCCTGTCCACCACCAACTCCCGGAGTTCACTGAGACTCACGTCCATCGAGTCAGTGATGCCATCCAGCCATCTCATCCTCTGTCATCCCCTTCTCCTCCTGACCCCAATCCCTCCCAGCATCAGAGTCTTTTCCAATGAGTCAACTCTTCGCATGAGGTGGCCAAAGTACTGGAGTTTCAGCTTCAGCATCATTCCTTCCAAAGAAATCCCAGGGCTGATCTCCTTCAGAATGGACTGGTTGGATCTCCTTGCAGTCCAAGAGACTCTCAGGAGTCTTCTCCAACACCACCACCCAATTCTATAACTTCAAAATATATAAAAAATATATACAGATATAAAATGTCAAAACTTAATGACATAAATAAATGAGATAGTTTAGGAGTTTGGGATTAATATATACACAGTATGCCCAGGTACTCAGTCACGTCTGACTCTTTGTGACCCCATAGACTTTAGCCCGCCAGTCTCCTTCATGGAATTTTCCAGGCAAGAATACTGGAGTGGTTGTCATTTTCTTCTCCAGGGAATCTTTCTGACTCAGGGATTGAACCCGAGTCTCTTGCATCTCCTGCATTGGCAGGAGGATTCTTTACCACTGAGTCACCCGGGAAGCCCCCAAACACACACCACCACAGATAAAATAGATAACCAACAAGGACCAGTTGTGGAGCCCAGGAAACTGTCCTCGATACCTTGTAATAATCTGTAATGGAAAAGAATCTGAATGACTTTGCTGTACAGTTGAAACTAACAACACTGTATATCAACTATACCTCAATTAAAAACGCAGAGTTATTTAATGACAAACCCTTCATAAGACCAGGGTAGCCTATGACTGCTAATGAACCAAGGATACCAGCCTCATGTGCTCGGGTGTCAGCCACGCATCCAAAGTCGTCCTGGGAAAGGACACACAAGGAAGATGACAGAAACAGTGGAGGAAAATGAGGTAGCTTCTCTTTCTCGTTCAGATAAAAAAAAAATGGATGCAGAGTTTCAGGTG
The DNA here is from genome assembly GCF_055505025.1 of Bos grunniens. Classification (NCBI taxonomy): domain Eukaryota; kingdom Metazoa; phylum Chordata; class Mammalia; order Artiodactyla; family Bovidae; genus Bos; species Bos grunniens. Next base: position 4,428,335 of record NC_141168.1, read on the forward strand.
CAGAAAGGAAAGCTTATTCCCGTCATCCTAGGGCTTTGTTTCTGAGAGTGGTCATCTCATGCACATGCATGGGAGACCCTGCAGGGAGATTTCAAGCCTTCAAACTTCCCAACCTGCACCGCTGTGCTCCTATCTGAATTTCTGGGTGCTATTCCAGACCGAATTTCAGCAACAACTGGGAATGGCTATGTGTCAAGAAATTACTAGCCATCAGCAGATTGGCATGAATCCGTGAACGTGTTGAGGGAGGGACCCCAGGGTATGCAGCTTCAGCCGTCAGGATGGAAGGACGGAACAGCAAGCATCTTGATTAGAGTCAGTTTCTAAAGCAGGAGACTACTCGTGGCTACTGGGGGGTCCTTCATGTTTCATCAGTAATTTATGGAGGTGTTTCTCCTTCTCTTAGATTCTGTCTTAATCAACCGCTTTGGCAACACTTGACTATTTAGTAATATTTATTATGATCATGTGGGGTTCCCATGTGGCCCAGTGGTAAAGAATCTGCCTGCCAATGCAGGAGACTCGGGTTCGATCCCTGGGTCAGGAAGATCCCCTGGAGAAGGAGATGTTAACCCACTCTGATATTCTTGCCTAGGAAATCTCGTGGACAGAGGAGCCTGGTGGGCTGCAGTCCATGGGGTCACAAAGAGTCGGACACGACTGAGTGACTAAAACACCAAGAGCATTCTAATCACGTACCAGACATCTGAGGGCAAGAGTGAGCACCATTGTCCGTGTGGCCACCATGCGTTTACCCCTGGCTATTAACTACACCACTCTGCTCTCTGGCTCACTCAGGCAGAGCTCAGTGTCTTAAATCCTCACCCACGTTCTTCCTGTCTCTTCAAATGCAATTTTGAAAGTCAAAGTCAAATTTTACCTCTTCCAGGCAGTCCCCTGGATCAAACAAGTTTTGCCCTTTGCTGAACTGCCAAGCCATCCCCGGTCCTCAGCATGTGTGTGCACGCTGCATGGTCGCCCCTCCTCCTTTCCAAAGCTTTAGTCCTGGGTCCAAGTTCCAGGAAAGGTTCATGTTTCACATTTCCATGACATCAGACGCAGGGAGAGATGCTGAGTGATGGATTCACTGTTATATTGATGGAGACACCAGAATGAAGGAGATCATTTCTCTTGGGTTCTTGTAGCTTGGAAATGCAATGATTTTATGACAAAAGATCTGAATTTCAAAAAGGTGAATTTTGAAAGTGATTTGGTTATAATTTCATTTTCTAGCTCTTTCTTAAACTCCAATATATCTGCTGAGTTATCCAGTGTTTCAGTCTTTGTGAAAGTGGTGCAGTAATTCACCTCTGCCAGGTAAGATCCATTACTAACTTCATGAGAATAGATTTGTTCCAGCTCCTCCAGCTTCTTATTTGGCTTTGTAAATCATCATTACAATCAACCCTGAAGTCCCTGCTGTCAAACGATCCAGGCAATAGTGAACTAAAGGCAGATTTGGAAACACTCGGGCAACTTTTTCTCCTCTCATAAAAGATCATTATCTTTGTCTTCGGCTCAGAAGAAACACCTTGGGGTAAGCTGAATGAGAAATGTGGACATTTTGCCATAAAGCGCTGAAAGAAAATGCAGGAAAAATACAGTGTGTCATTTAGATGAACGGAAGAGACAAACAAGAAAAGCTGTGTTTCTCAGCTGCAGCCTAATGGAATGAACTGCAACGAGATGTAAATGAACTCATTGACATGGTCTGAGCTCACGATCTGACCTGGGATCTGTTGACGTGAGGAGTAGCAGCCCCAGCCCACCACCTTGAAGTCTTGTTTGAGAGAAAAGTGCCCAGAGCAAAAGGGCCCTGGGAATGGTTCAGCCTCTCCAAGGGCACAGGGGAGGCTGTGTACACAACGATGAATCCGTTTCAGTGTCTGCTTACCTTCTCTCAGCTGCTCCCAGGTTGCCCTCGGCTCAGATGACCAATGCCTTGTTAGTCAACTATGCAAACCTCTGCTGTGGTCTTTGGGTTAGCTGCACACAGCTGGCCCAGGATGCTGCCTGCCACAGCACCAGCTGAATCCCCCCATCATCTTCCTTGGTATCATCTATCTATCCATCCGTCCGTCGATCTTCCTATCTTTTTCCTTCTACCTATCCATGTATTTTTCCATCACCCATCCATCCACTCACCCACATGTCTTTCTTTATATATTCTATCTTTCTATCGACACGTGTGTCTGCTTCTCTGTCCATCGTCCATCCATCCATCTTCTACTTTTCTGCCATCTATATTTCTGCATCATGTATCTCTTACCTATGTTTCTGTCACCCATCTATCTAAGTGTCTCTCATCAATCTATCTTTATCTGTCTGTCTATCAATCTGTCTAATAATCTAAGTGATGAAAGCGCCCGGGTGTGTGTACTCATCCACAGAGGCATGCATACCACATTATTGTCACTTATTACGTCTTTCATTTGGGAAAGGAAGACGAAGATAAAAGAGCGTTTTGTGCTTCTGTTCTCCCCTGTCTCAGATCTAGAAAGCGGTGACTGGCGAGGGTGGCCTGGGGAGTGTGCCTGACCACTACACCCACTGGTCCTCTTCAGACTTGATGTGACACTCCTACTTGATGGAGGTGTCACTGGGTGGGTGATGGCATCTTCCCTCTGCCTCTTCCCCGTTATATCCCAGAGATGACCCTTGAGCCTTTCTGTGACTGAGCCTCACGCCCTTGGACGCAGGACAGCCCTGCTGGGGGGCTGGGGAAAGTCCCAGGCCAGATGCCCCAGTCTCAGTGCTCGAGTCTTGACTGCAAACCTCCTCAAGTAAAGGCATCACTCTTATCTTTCCTGACTCTTAGTTTTCTCGTCTGTCAGATGGGCTGGCAGTCACTACTCCAACTCACAGGACCATAGTGTCACATTAAGTCCCACATGAGACGAAGCCTTGCGCCTGCCAAGTACAATACCAGGGAGGAACCAGGGCAGAGCCAGGCAGGCTGGTTTCCGGGACAAAGGACACCAGCTTCCAGTAGCACACGCACATATTCTCTTTCTCTCACATACACACTCACACACACACTCCTGCATCTGGTTATTCCTGACAACATGACTCCAGATCCTGTATCCCCCTCATTCAACTTGTCTCTCTGTTGGCACGGCATCTCCTCTCCCGCCCCTGGTGTTTGCCTCAGCAATCCACCCCCTCCAAAGAGCCCCCTCCCCTCCTGAACTGCTCACTGACACACAGCAGTGTGTGCTGCTCTTCACACACTGACCACCTACCTATTGTTTAGGGACCGTCATTACCTGCCCTGCAGGCTAGAACCCTGTCACCACCATGACAGTATGGTGATGCTGTTCATGTCACTCACCGGAAACAATCTGAATTGCTTACTGACCATGCAGGAAAAACACATCTAGCGGTCTCAAAACTGCCTCTGCCAATTGGGATGTATTTGGTGATTAGAATGCAGTCTAGATCACTGGCAGTTCTCCAGTGATGCAGGCGTACCAAACAGAATCAGCTCAGACATAAAAACCACATCGTTACCACTGAGCTCATTTGAAGAAAAAAAGAAAATGAGTTTTTAAATTTATTTTTATTGCAGATCATTTTGTAGGATTAAAAAAAATAACATTTGCTTACTGTAGCCACCACGATGATTAAAAATGGATACTGTTGAAATGCTAATGAAATAGATAATCACGTGCTGGGAAAACAGTTTCCGATGGAAGAGTTAAATAGCAATTTGGTCCGGCAGTTATTACCAGGCTTTATCCCTGGATCTTTGAGGGTCTCTTCATTTAAAGATAATCCAGAAATAATGAATTTAGAGCTTACATACACTTTATGAACATTCCCACGAGTATTTGACAAAGCTTTTTAATGCTAATTACATGTAATTTATTTGTAAGTTTACTTACTGGAGGATTTGTACTTCAGTATTATGTTGATTTTTAGTATAATCAGGATTTACTATTCCAATATGTGTCTCAGGTTATTAAGTACCTGAATTCTCTTTCCTTCCTTCCTTTCTTGCTGTGGCTTGTTCATTTACTCAGTTAAGTGTTACTGAGTGCAGCTATGCATTGTTGTTCAGTTGCTAAGTTGTGTCCAACTCTTTGTGACTCCATGGGCTGCAGCCTGTCAGGCTTCCCTGTCTTCACTGTTTCCCACAGTTTGCTCAAATTCATGTCCATTGAGTAAGTGATGCTAGCTAACCAGCTCATCCTCTGCCACTCCCAAGTCCTTTCGCCTTCAATCTTGTCCAGCATCAGGATCTTTTCCAATGATTCGGCTATTCACATCAGGTGGCCAAAGTATTGGAGCTGCAGCTTCAGCATCAGTCCTTCCAATGAATATTGGAAGGGTTGATTTCCTTTAGGATTGACTGGTTCAATCTCCTTGAAGTCCAAGGGACTCTCAAGAGTCTTCTCCAGCACCACAGTTCAAAAGCATCAGTTCTCCAGCACTCAGTCTTCTTTATGACTCTCACATCCATACATGGATACTGGCAAAACCATAGCTTTGAATTTGCAGACCTTTGTTGGCAAAGTGATGTCTCTGCTTTTTAATACCCCGTCTGGGTTTGTCATAGCTTTCCTTCAAGGAGCAATCGTCTTTTAATTTCATGCTACGTACCTACCATAAGCTATGGGCACGTAGGACGGTGTTCTTACAGGTGTGAGGAGAATTATAAACCTTTGTAAACACTTAGAGGTGGAAAAGGAGGCTTGGGACCCACCTCTGGGAGATCAGAGCCATAGGAGAGACCTGATTCGTGTGTGGGATTTTTTCCAAAGAACAATGGATTCTTTTTCCATTGTTCCCAAAGAACAATGGGTGAGGTGTTACATCTGTGTTTTCAATACCAAAGCGTGTAATTGGATCTGTTGACATAGTGGGGGGTAACTGTAGGAAAAACCTCAGGAAGGACCCTGGGAAGAACTAAAATAAACAAGCCTAAGTATCCAGGATAATGAAGGGCAGCAGAGTTAAAAATTATTTAGAGAAACATGAAGTTGGCAGAATCATCAAGACTTAGTGATGGGAAGTGGAGAGTGAAGGAGAAAGGGAATCTAGGATGATGCAGGATTTGTACAAACCTCAGGACTGGTCCCTGAGTCAGAAAAAGCAGCAATAAAGTGAGGAGTGTAAGTGTGGGTGTGGCAGCTCTGAGCTGCCTTTAGGATCTCCAAGGGGAAATGCCACGAGGCCATTCGAGAGTCCTGACAGCGACCACTGATGCTGTGTGAGTGGGTTTGTTGCCAAGGGTGAGAGAGTGAGAACACCGAAGTGTCATCTTTCAGGTACTGGGCCGTGATGAAGAACCTCCAAAAGAGTGGCCGGAGCAGAGGGAGGGAACCCACGAGCATCCGGGGCCTGCAAGTCTGAGAGCAGAGAGCAGTTCAGGAGAGAGGGGAGGTCAGCAGGGCACTGAGGTCCAGGTACACAAGGACTGTAAGGGATGCTGGTGGGGCTGCTGCTCCCGGACACCTGGGTTCTGCTCTTCCTCCCGGGCTCCAGGCACTGCCTTTCCCAGCCTGATGGATTTAGGTGGGAGCCATGTGACTGTGTGGGTGAAGTGCAGCACGCTAAGGGGATCCATTCCTCTTAGACACCTGACCCCACGTCATTTGCCCAGATGTCACCCTCTACTCTCTGTGTCCCAAGCAGGGAAGATGCAGTGTCATGAGATGAAGGCACCTGGGTCCCTGATGACATGAAGCAGACCCCCTCCTTGACCGTGCTCTAAAAAGATCTAAAGGATCTAAAGGATGTTCAGTTGCCTAAAGCCACTAAAATCTGAGGATTGTCTGTGTGGAACTGGGCACATTCTAATACAGCATATGCTGGACTGGGAAATAAGCAGTATCAACCCTGGTGATATTTGCTGGTAGTGATTTCACGATGAGGACAGAACTGGGTGTCCATAAACTGGAAAAACTAACTCAAGAAGTGTAACTGTGGGAGTAGGGCAGTATTTATTATTTATAGACTTTTTGATGATGGCCGTTCTGACTGGCTGGAGGGGATAGCCTGTGTTAAAGTGACTGTGGAGAATAGAAAGGAGGCTCCTTAGAAAACTGAGACTAGAGCCACCGCATGCCCTGTTGTCCTGCTCCTGAGCAGATATCCAGAGAAAAACATAATTTAAAAAGGTACATGCTCTTCTGTGTTCACAGCAGCACTGGTCACAATAGCCAAGACATGGAGGCAAACCACCTAAAATGTCCACTGAAGGATAAATGCATAAAAGGATGTGTGTATATGCAAAACATACGATGGAATTCTATTAGCCATTGAAAGAATGAAATAATGCCACTTGCAGTAACATGGATGGACCTAAAGGTTATTCTGTTAATACTAGGTGAAGTAAGACAGAGAGTGATGAATGTATATCATTACTCGTGGAATGTAAAAAAGTGATACAAATGTACTTGTTTACAAAACTGAAATAGACTCACAGACATAGAAAACCAACTTATTGTTACCAAAGGGGAAAGGGGGGCATCAGTTTGGAGTTGGGGATTAACATGCTAAGTTGCTTCAGTTGTGTCCGACTTTTTGCAACCTTATGGACTGTAGCCTGCCAGGCTCCTCTGCCCATGGAATTTTCCAGGCGAGAACACTGGAGTAGGGTGCCATTTCCTACTCCAGTGGCTCTTCCTGATCCAGGGATGAGCCTGAGTCTCTCGCCTCTCCTGAGTTGGCAGATTCTTGCATTTCCTTGTTTGTAAGCCTCCTCTGTTGGGGCAGAGGAATCTATTTGCCTCACAGAAATTTAGGATTATTCCACTCATGATGAGAAAGAAAAATTAATAGTGTTCAGCTTTGGACATTCAGAATGGGATTTTTTAGGGTCTCCAAGCTGACTTGTTTTGCACATAGTGAGAAAATAGTTTCAAAAGCCAGATTCTGTGGAGAGAGAAAAGATAATTAGAAGTTACCAAGCTCCATTTTTTCACATCAAGGGTTCCTGTCTGACACCCTAAACCAGAGGCAGCCTTGGCCACCTGGAGAACGTGCCCCAGAGAGGCGATTCCTAACTAGGACACTTCAAGTACCAGGAACCTCTTCTAGGTATCAATCAAAACTAATGTTCTAATGTGTGAGTATATACCCACACCTAGTCACACTGATACTGAAATGTTTTAAAATAAATTACAACACAGAAATGTAAAATTAGAAGCTTCCCTGGTGGCTTAGATGATAAAGAATATACCTGCAATGTAGGAGACCTGGATTTGATCCCTGGATTGAGAAGATCCCCTGGAGAAGGGCATGGCAACCCATTCCAGTATTCTTGCTTGGGAAATCCCATGGAGAGAGGAGCTTTCACTTCAGTTCAGTTGAGTTCAGTTCAGTCACTCAGTTGTGTCCAACTCTTTGTCACCCCATGGACTGAAACAGGCCAGGCCTCCCTGTCCATCACCAACTCCCAGAGTTTACTCAAACTCATGTCCATTGAGTCCGTGATGCCATCCAACCATCTCATCCTCTGTTGTCCCCTTCTCCTCCTGCCTTCAATCTTTCCCAGCATCAGGGTCTTTTCCAATGAGTCAGTTCTTTGAATCAGGGGGCCAAAGTACTGGAGTTTCAGCTTCAACATCAGTCCTCCCAATGAACCCTCAGGACTGATCTTTAAGATGGACTGGTTGGATCTCCTTGCAGTCCAAGGGACTCTCAAGAGTCTTCTCCAACACCACAGTTCAAAAGTATCAATTCTTTGGCACTCAGCTTTCTTTATAGTCCAACTCTCACATCCATACGATTCATGGACCTGACATTCCAGGTTCCTATGCAATATTGCTCTTTACAGCATCAGACCTTGCTTCCATCACCAGTCACATCCACAGCTGGGTGTTGTTTTTGCTTTGGCTCCAACCCTTCATTCTTTCTGGAGTTACTTCTCCACTGATCTCCAGTAGCATGTTGGGCACCTACTGACCTGGGGAGCTTGGCAGGCTATAGTCCATGGGTCGCAAAGAGTCGGACATGGCTGAGTGACTAACACTTAATGTAAAACCACATCTTTACTCTCTAGGGATCATATTACACACCTATTCATAAACGACCAAACAGAAGAAAAGCAGGCTGCATCAGAGACCCACTTCTGAGAATTATTTCTGCAAATGCCAATACTTAAGCCCTTTATCTTTTCCCTTCTCTTTTATGCCCTCTATGTTGACTCTCTGTAGTTGTTCAAACACATTGTGATTCTACACTCTCCACCCAGACATCACTGGGTGGTTCTCCTCCCATGCAGGACTCCCCAGGACTCTGATGTGGACATTTTCCAGAACTGTCACTCGTCTTCAGAGATGAGCCAGTAATATTGCTGCATGCAGATGTGTCTCTTGTGTGCACCTGGTCATCAGTAAGAATGAGAATATAAAGCTTAATGCTCCTTGCTTGGGTCCCAGAGATTCTGAAATTTCGTTATTTCTTTACCTTGAGTTCCATATCACCCTCTTCGGGCATTCTTAACAGTTTTAAGTTGGGGGCGGATGTAAGAGGAGACCCTTCATCAGCAGGCACTGGTCCAGGCTGGAACTGGTCCAGCCCCCCAGGCGGAGCTGTGAGGACCACCTGTCCCCAGAGCAGGAATCTCCAGCCATTGGACCTCGGTCCTGGTTCTGCCCAGGGCAACTTCTGTGTTGTTCTCTGCACTCTTTCTGGAAAGACCCTCTGGATAGTTCTTTCTCTTCCTTTATCCATCTGGGCCACACCTAAAGTCTTGCGGGAGGAGTACAGTCTGACAGGTTGCTGATTTGCTCATTCACCCAGCCTCCTGCTCCTGCAAAGTTGGGGAAGCAGCTGTGTGTTCTGTGGCTTCACTGTCAAAATCCTCCATTGGCCTGTCTCTTTGGCACTATGGTTCAATCACACGAGTTAGATTCCAGATTGATTTGCTCTAGTCAGTTCTTCGAACCAGCAACTTTACCAGAAATTATTATTATTATTATTTATATTTCCAGTAGTCACATATGGGTGTGAGAGTTGGACCATAAAGAAGGCTGAGGGCCAAAGAATTGATGCTTTCAAATTGTGTTGCTGAAGAAAACTCCCGGGAGTCCCTTGGACTGCAAGGAGATCACACCAGCCAATCCTAGAGAAAATCTACCCTGAATATTCACTGGAAGGACTGGTGCTGAAACTGAAGCTCCAATACTTTGACCACCTGATGCAAAGAGCTGACTCATTAGGAAAGGGCCTGATGCTGGGAAAGATTGAAGGCAGGAGGAGAAGGGGGCGACAGAGGATGAGATGGTTGGATGGCATCACTGACTCAGTGGACATGAGTTTGAGCAAGCTCCAGGAGATAGTGAAGGACAGGGGAACCTGGTGTGCTGCGGTCCAAGGGCTTACAAAGAGTCGGACACGACTGAGCGACTGAACAACAACAAAACAAGACACCATGTGGAATCTTAGTTCCCTCACCAAGGATGGAACCTGTGCCCCTGTGGTGGAAGAACAGAGTCTCAGCCACTGGACCACCAGGGAAGTCCCTGCACCAGAAATTACTGCCTAGACTCGTTTTCAAGCTTTCTGTGACTCTTTCCACCACTCTCATTCCTTTGTCCTCCTGGTTTGGCCGCTGCTACCTGCGGTGACCAGGTGTGGGGACAGAGCGTGTCTTTGTCTGTTCTTTGTGGGGAGGCTGGGGCTTGTCTGCCGGTGTCACTGTAAGATCTTCTCAGCTCCATTGCCCACTGGTTTAGAAGCAGTACAGCCCTCCCAAGCCTCTGTGTACTGGACTCTTGCTACTCTTATTTTCTTTTGAACCAAACTTTGCTGATAACACCTTGACAAATGTACCCAATATGAGCTCTACACATCAGGCTCTACTCCTCCCAACTGCTTACCCCACTGTGATAACATCCCCTGATACCGCAGGCAACAGTTTTCATAAAATGCTTGTTCAGTGCAATATATCCTACACCAGCTTTTTTTCCCCCTTCACACAGCCCATCATGAAGTTATTGTCTCATATTTTAGATGTTCACATGGTCCCTTCTTCTCTTCCTTTCTTTCTGGGAAACTCCACTCCTGGTTCAAATTTGTGCATCAGTCAGGTCAGGATAGGATAATTGCTATAACAGCCATCCTAAAGGCTCAATAGCTCAGGACTGTAAAATGTGTCTCTGATTCTTGAAAATTCCAGTGCAGACCTTTCTTCTTAGGACACCTCAACATGAAGTCCAAGATGCCCCTTGACCCTTGTGTGGCTCTAACTCCGAGTCCTCAAGGTCTGGTATTGAACGCGATGCTGTCAACTGTCCAACAAGCAAAAGGAGACAACCCTGCACTTGTTCTGAGCAATAAGCCCAGTGTTTGTGGACTGATATATTCTTCTGAAATGCAGGAGATTATTGAGAGAGGTAACATATTTTTAATCAACGAGAAAAAGGATGGAGCCCAATGGCTTCTGGGAGCCTTGGAAGAGCATATGTGTTGGGCCAGGGAGGGGAATGAAAATAAATTTAAGAGGTTAAAAAAGGTTAACCTGTCTTTGAAGTTAAAGACAAAAGTGACTTATTTAAATTTTCTTTCAGAAGAGTAGTGATGACTGCAGAAGAACAGAGGAGGATAGACAGGAGTTGATATAAACAGTATGGAAAAGTAAATTCTTCAGGAGTTTACTGTTAGCATTAGATGAGCTTTATAGAAATTGAGCAAATGTATAGAAATACTTAAGTATGTCTGCACAACTACAGACATGCTTAAGAGGTAGCATAAGTGTAATATAATAATTACATATTTAGTGTTGAAAATTTCCATTGTCAGCTGAGCTCATTAGAAATCAGTTTAGATTTTCTCCAGTAACAAAACTGAGAACGGTCTATCTATTCAAAAACATGTCACGTGGTCACAGCAGTAATGGTTATACAAACTGCAGCACAAGCAATAATATTGGTCATCATTACAGAGTACATTCAATTTAATCTCCTCCTTTCTCTATTTTATGTGAAAATCATGTCTGCAGCTCTACAAGGAGAAGTGTATCTAAACACAGCCAGGATATCTTAGGTTCTCTTGCAGGTGGGCTCACATGGAATTGCCTGGGGAATGACCCCAGTGGAAACAGGAAGACTAACAGATGTCTAGTCAAGGCTATGGTTTTTCCAGTGGTCATGTATGGATGTGAGAGTTGGACTATAAAGAAAGCTGAGCGCAGAAAAATTGATGCTTTTGAACTGTGGTGTTGGAGAAGACTCTTGAGAGTCCCTTGGCCTGCAAGGAGATCCAACCAGTCTATCCTAAAGGAAATCAGTCCTGGGTGTTCATTGGAAGGACTGATGTTGAAGCTGAAACTCCAATACTTTGGCCACCTGATGCGAAGAGCTGACTCTTTCCCTGGTGCTGGGAAAGATTGAGGGCAGGAGGAGAAAGGGACGACAGAGGATGAGATGGTTGGATAGCATCACCGACTCAATGCACATGGGCTTGGGTGGGCTCCGGGAGGAGTTGGTGGTGGACAGAGAGGCCTGGCATGCTGCGGTTCATGGGGTCACAAAGGTTGGACACGACTGAACGACTGAACTGAACTGAACAGATGTGAAGTGGGGTTCATTCCTTAAAGTTATTCGTTTCTTGTATGATCTGGAGAGAACACTTTTCCCTTTGTTGTTACCACTCTTGTCATTGTTTTGCAACTCAAATGTGGTGTAGACTTCCCGAAGATCATGTGTTTATGAGGTTCTCCCCCCAGTGGTGTGTAGACATCTGTGTCCTGCTGATTAATTGGGTTCAAGGACATGAAGCTGGGAAAATGGAGTTCAAGGATCGGACAGGACATGATCTCAAGGGCTCCTAAGTCTTTCTGTTTGATGACTCTTCTCAACAATGGCTTCAAAGTAACCCTAAGACATCCCAGGTTTAGAGGTATCAGGGCAGTTGGAACTTTACATAAGATTGAGGACAAGTACAAATTAAATGTTGTTACATAACACTGTATGCTGGTTTGGCCTTCAATAATCCCTGAGGATGACTGCTTTTATAGGCCCCAAACAAATACATCTTCTCCCTCAAAGGTGGTTAGGAAATAAAAGTGAAATTGACTCCATAATATAAATTATTCTTATATTTCTGTAGGAGTGGCAGGATTATGAATATTTTGAATGTTTTCTCCAGGTTTGATGTTTTAGTGTCTAATGCTTATGAGCAGTATTATCATAATAATATCTTAGATCATTTTGTAATCTTTGTAAATGTCCCAGAAAGTACAAACAAATAAATTTATGCAGCCTGGAATCCATTATGTAATTGCTTACCAGACTAAGGTCTCTTGAGTTCTAAGTGAATATTTACTTATTGTTTACATAAACCCAACATACTTTCTGACAAATCCATTTCTTCTAATTACCCTAGCTGCACAATTTTTTATTGATCAGATAATTACAAGGAACAATCTCAGCCAAGAGTTATCTAAATACATTTCCCCCTTCCATAACAATAAACTCTATCTCATTCTTCTGTGTATTTAGATAATACCCATCTCCACAGGGTCACGAGGAGTCAGACAGGACTGAGCGCAGCACAGCAGCATCTGCACAAGCGCTTCCCTGGTGGCTCGGAAGTGAAGAATCCGCCTGCCACGCTAGGAGACGTGCATTCAATCCCTGGCTCAGAAAGAACCCCTGGCAGAGGAAATAGTGAGCCACTCCTGTATTCTTGCCTGGGAAGCTCCATGGACGGAGGAGCCTGGTGGGGCTGAAGTTCACAGGGTCACAAAAGAGGCAGAACAACTGAGCAACGAAACAACAACAATATCTCCATAAATAAGTGAGAAAATATTCGTCTCCCTTACTTATCTCAGTAACAGATTTAATTAATAAGAAAGTGCAGGACAAAAGCCAACAGTGCAAAAATCTTATTCCTAACTTTCTTTTTGATCTTCTTTTACAGCTAGGATTTCCTCAGACATACACCAACAAACATCAGTTTGAAAGTTATTTTCTCTTCTACTTTAAAGTTTTTTTTTTTTTTTTTTAATGTCTTTCCAGGACTTCCCTGGTGGCCCAGTAGTTAAAACTCCACATTCCCACTGCAGCAGGCATGGGTTCCACCCCTGGTCATGGAACCAAGATCCCGCATGATCTGTGGCATGGCTAACGAAGATGTCTTCCCAGTGTAGAAAGTGCAGAACCCCATCATGGTCAGCATTTCCTAGTTCCACTCAAGTTTTATCTACTTCTATGTAAGGAATTCCTCTTCAGGCACGTATTACAGGAGGTATGCTGATGTAACGCCATCCTCATGGAGTTAACTGTGTTAATGGGGAGGGGATACCACCATAGAATACAGCATCTCCTTTGGTGGGGAGCGTAACAAGGGATGGTACAGGTTCTCACCTATCTCGGCCCAGCCTGTGCTCCAAACCACACTTGCTGTACCCATTCCCAGCCAGTTATGGAGCTCACTGGGGATACAAAGGCAGGCCCATCTTGGCAAAAGATGGATTCTTCTTGGCTTAAGGATTCCTCATCAGCCTAGCCTAACTGTCCTTGGAGCTGTGCTGCAGGCTCTTAGTGTCCAAACATCCCCCTGTCCCCTTTCACAGGTGTCAGACCAGCTTTCTCCCTCCTCAAGTACGCCCCCCCACTAAGCTCTTACAAGCCTGACATCGTTTCAGAATCTGCTTCTCAGCTCCTGGAACTAATGCAGGAGGTGCGATCCCCTTTCACAACCATCAGGCAAATGGACAGGCATGATGGCTAACATGGTGTGGCAACTCGGCTGGCTGTGCTGCCCAGTTGTTTGGTCCGAGACCAGTCCAGATATTGCTGTGAAGGGTATTTTTCAAGATGCGATGAACATTTCAATTGGTAAACGTGGAGGAAAGATAGACATTTACATCAGTGGACTTTGAGTAAGCAGATTATATTCCATCATGTGTGTGGGCCTCCTCCAACATCTTAAGAGTAAAGACGGGTTTCTGAAGAAAGAATTCTCAAGATCTCAACAGAGAAAAGAGGCAGGCATTAAGGAATTAAATACCCTAACATGGGATGTGAGAGTTGGACTGCAAAGAAGGCTGAGCACTGAAGAACAGGTGCTTTCAAATTATGGTGCTGCAGAAGACTCTTGAGAGACCCATGGACTGCAAGGAGATCAAACCAGTCCATTCTGAAGGAGATCAGCCCTGGGATTTCTTTGGAGGGAATGATGCTGAAGCTGAAACTCCAGTACTTTGGCCACCTCATGCGAAGAGTTGACTCATTGGAAAAGACTCTGATGCTGGGAAAGACTGAGGGCAGGAGGAGAAGGGAGCAACAGAGGATGAGATGGTTGAATGGCATCACCGACTGGATGGTCATGAATTTGAGCAAACTCTGGGGAATAGTGAAGGATGGGGAAGCCTGGCATGCTGCAGTCCATGGGTCACAAAGAGGTGGACGCACTGAGCAACTGAACAACAACAACGTGGGATCAGGGGACATGACAGCATGTGGTCAAAAGAGCCCTGAGGAATTTTATAAGGAAAGGGTTACACAGGGAGGAGGGGTCTCCATTTTTGAAAGGAATGCTACCGAAATCTCTGCAAGAATAATTTGTCGGAATCTTCAGGAACTCTTCTACAAGGTAGTTGAATGTCTGATACTGTATTTTTGTTATTGGTAAGAATTCATTATGGAGCTGAAAGTGGTCTTAAATTTCAGAGTTAAGGAACCATAATTTCTTTCTCTGAATTAATCATAATATTTGTGATTCAATAAACATTGAATTCATGCCCTGCCTTTTTAGGGTAAAGTGATCTCAAGCATAAAAATGAAACAGAAGCAGCAAGTGACTTTGCATAGGATAAGAACCAGAGGGAAGAAAATGTATTGTTAATAACAATTTTTTTTGTTGTTATTATAGAATTCATAGGTGCTTCCGGTCTTCACTCTTTTCCTGAATTTCCAAGGATCACTACAGTCAGCAAGTATTGATTTTAGCATATAAAACTCTTTACTAAAGATACTATGGCATGTGTGAATTCTCCCTGCAAAAGTCCTGGGCTCCTATAGGCCAGGATCCCCCAGCTTTTTGGTTTTCATGCCACAGCTCAGTTTTCTCAATCATCTCTGTGAAGTAGAAATTCCTGGCTTAAAACTTAGAGCCACAAAATCGCCACAATCTGCAGAGGGACCTTTCAGTCGAGTGAAGAGAAGGTTCCATCCAGGGGGAGACACAAGGCACGCCCTCCGGCTTCCTCCAGAGCTGCATCATGCTGTTAGGGTTCCTCTCTATCACCCGTGCCCACGCGGCTGGGCACCTTCCCCCTCTGCTCTTCCTACTGAGTGCCCTCCTCTTTCACAGCTTCTTTCCATCCCTTCCCAGGAGTCTCTTCTATACTTGGCATTAAAATTTCCTTCATCCCTCCATGTAGCCATAACTACAGTCTGGGATTTCCCTGGCACATTGACAGAGAGGGATGAGTGGTAGAGTGGCCGTGGACCGCTATCTCCCCTGTGGGAAGTCGGCCAGGAAACTTCATGACTCATCACACTCTGCCACCATGTAAGGTTGCCCTAAGCCAGTGGTACCCAGGCAGCCCATGAGTGAGGGCTGGTCCTGGCACCTGCTGTGACTTGCGAGACTTAAAAGTGTCATTGTTTATCTGACCCATCCTAGAAATGACTTGGTATTTTTTTAACTGAGCCACTGTGTCAGTAAGAGAGGGAATGGATGACCTGGAACCAGAGATCCCTGCTGCTGCTGCTAAGTCACTTCAGTTGTGTCCGACTCTGTGCGACCCCGTAGACGGCAGCCCACCAGGCTCCTCCATCCCTGGATTCTCCAGGCAAGAACACTGGAGTGGGTTGCCATATTCTTCTCCAATGCATGAAAGTGAAAAGTGAAAGTGAAGTCGCTCAGTCGCATCTGACTTTTAGCGACCCCATGGACTGCAGCCCACCAGGCTCCTCCATCCATGGGATTTTCCAGGCAAGAGTACTGGAGTGGGGTGCCATTGCCTTCTCCAAGAGATCCCTGAAATCTCCACAAAGGAGGCAATTGCATCTCAGGAGGGATGGATGCCCCGAGGGACATCTGGAGGTCTAGTCACTGCAGGTCCATTTAAGAGTCTCAGCCGGATGCAAATGTCACCATTGGAAGAGGCCTCGGATGATATGTCCCAAAATGGCAGTGGTGGTGTGTGTGTCTGTGGTTTGTGATGTGTGCATCTGTTTCTAAGTGGCAAGTATGTGTGTGTGTGTGAGCATGTTCTGTCACTCAGTCATGTCCGACTCTTTGTGACCCCATGGACCATAGCCCACCAGGCTCCTCTGTCCATGGGAGTTTTACCAGCAAGAATACTGGAGTGGGTTGCCATTTCCTCCTCCAGGGAATCTTCCTGACCCAAGGATCAAACTTGTGTCTCCTGCATATCCTGAATTGACAGGCAGGTTCTTTACTACCACACCACCTAAGAAGCCCATGTATGTGTGTACATGGTATGTATGGTGTGGTGTGTGTGCGATGGGGTAATTGGTGTCATTAGGTCAGCGATTTATTAATTCCTACAGGCTTGGCCATTAGAAACCACAGATTGTCTTTTGCGTGGGTAAGGTGGCAACTCACAGTGCAAGCTAGTGTTAATGATTTATCTCAGTGCTGGTGAGGATTCTAGGATTCAGATAGACACGGCCTCTCCCACTGTGGGTGGGGATGATGTGCATCGTTGCTCCATTGCATCCTACAGAGTGGCCTGCATGTCCACACATGGGGAGACCTGTACTGACACGTATCTTCCCTGCCCAGTAACCCCAGGACCCCCTTCCCCCTGAGTCCCTCTGTGCAGGGCACAGCTTTCCCCTCCATTCAGCTGCGCCTGTCTTTCCCACATCCATCATGTTCTGAACTCTGATGCTGGTTTAAGCTCTTCTTTTCCTGAAAGATAAGTCAGATATTCCAGAGAAGAGTAGTTCTCATCACAGGATCACCTCGACTGACACACCAGCCATGCAACCTCTTCTGACAATTCATGGAGCCAACTGCCCCACCTCCAATGGATGAGTTTGATCTGGAGATGAGTTTGATCTAGAGATGAAAAAAATGATAATAAAATAAGCTAGGTGATCTGCTTTTGAATATTACCATGGACCAGCAATTTTTTAATGATAAAAATACTTTTCATGATAAAATACTTTTCCCTGAAACAAGCTCTTGTGGTCTAGATTGCATATAGCTTTTGTGGTCATGTTGAATTGTAATAATACATATATATATATATATATATATATATATATAGAGAGAGAGAGAGAGAGAGAGAGAGATGAGTTTGATCTGGAGATGTGTTTGATCTGGAGATAAGTTTGACCTGGAGATGAGTTTGATCCCTCCCTCACATCAGGGCTCAGTCCAACTCTTCATGGTAATCAACACCTTACCTGGATCATAGGGACTTTGCCTTCAAGAATGGACACATTGTCTAATTTAAAACAGTGACAGTTAGGTCCAGAATATACATATGTATGTGTATATATATGTGTGTGTGTGTATATGTTTAAGAATATTTATATATTTTGGCTGTGCTGGGTCTTGGTTGCTGTGTGGGCTTTTCTGTAGTTGCAGTGGACAGTTACTCTCTAGTTTCCATGTGTGGGCTTCTCATCACAGTGACTTCTCTGGTTATTGAGCATGGGCTCTGGAGCACTTGGACTTCAGTAGCTGTGGTTGGACTCAGTAGCTGTGCCTCCTGGGCTCTAGGGCACAGGCTTAGTTGCTCCACAGCATGTGGAATCTTCCTGGACCAAGGATCAAGCCTGTGTCCCCTGCATTGGCAGGCAGATTCTTAACCACTGGACCAGGGATGTCCCTACATATATTTTTAATATCGAGGGAGAACGTATGCTTTTTCCCTGGTGGATGTGAAGCCAAGTGAGGGAGCAGAGCTGAAGCCATGTTAGCACCTTGGCGAGGGCCAGTATGAATCAGGGAGGGGAAGTCTGGCCAAGAATGAGACCAGTGCCTGGAGAAGAACAACATGGAATTGATGGGTGGGATGAAGTAGTCATGGTGACATTGTTTGAGGTCATGCAGTATTGTGGCATGGTTGATTCTAACCCTAGAACTGAAATTTTCAGTGACCTTGGTCAAAACTTTTTAAAACTTGAGTTGGTTGTCATTTCAGTTTATGGTTCCCTTTGCTGTGCAAAAGCTTTAAACTTTAATTAGGTCCCATTTGTGTATTTTTGTCTTTATTTCCATTACTCTAAGAAACAGATCCAAAAAACATTGCTGCAATTTATGTTAAGTGTTCTCTTCTAGAAGTTTTATGGTTTCAGGTCTTACATTTATATCTTTAATCCACTTTGAGTTTATTTTTACATATGGTGTTAGAGAATGTTCTGATTTCATTCTTTTCCATGTAGCCATTCTGTTTTTCCAGCATCACTATTGAAAAGACTCTTTTTTCCCCATTGTATATTCTTGCCTCCTTTGTGGTAGATTAATTGTCTATAAATTCTTGGGTTTATTTCTGGTCTTTCTATCATATTCCATTGATCTATGTTTCTGTTTTTGTGCCAGTACCATACTGTTTTGATTACTATAGGTTTGTAGTATAGTCTGAAGCCAGAGAGACTGATTCTTCCAGCTCTGTTCCTCTTTCTCAAGATTGCTTTGTCGATCCTGGGTCTATGAGTTTCCATACAGATTTTTTTTTTTTTAATTTGTTTTAGTTCTGTGAAAAATGCCATTGTTAATTTAATAGGGATTACTTTGAATCTGTAGATTGCCTTGGGTAGTATGGTCATTTTAACAATATTGTTGATTCTTCCAATCCAAGAACATGGTTTATCTTTCCATCTGTTTATGCCTTCTTCAATTTCTTTCATCAGCATCCTATAGTTTTCGGAGTACAGGTCTTTTACCTCCTTAGGTAGGTTTATTCCTAGGTATTTTATTCTTTGTGATACAATGGTAAATGAGATTATTTCCTTAACTTCTTTCTGATATTTTGCTGTTAGTGTATAGAAATGAAACAGATTTCTGTATATTAATTTTGTATCCTGCAACTTTACCAAATTAATTGATGAGCTCTAGTATTTTTCTGGCACCCCACTCCAGCAATCTTGCCTGGAAAATCCCATGGATGGAGGAGCCTGGTGGGCTGCAGTCCATGGGGTTGCAAAGAGTCAGACACGACTGAGTGACTTCCCTTTCATTTTTCACTTTCCTGCATTGGAGAAGGAAATGGCAACCCACTCCAGTGTTCTTGCCTGGAGAATCCCAGGGATAGGGGAGCCTGATGGGCTGCCGTCTATGGGGTCGCACAGAGTCGGACACGACTGAAGCAACTTAGCAGCAGCAGCAGTATTTTTCTGGTAGCACCTTAGTATTTTCTTATTTATTTATTTATTTTTTACTTTACAATATTGTATTGGTTTTGCCATACATCAACATGCATCCACCATGGGTGTACACGTGTTCCCCATCCTGAACCCTCCTCCCACCTCCCTCCCCATACCATCCCTCTGGGTCATCCCAGTGCACCAGCCCCAAGCTTCCTGTATCCTGCATCGAACCTGGACTGGTGATTCATTTCTTATATGATATTAAACATGTTTTAATGCCATTCTCCCAAATCATCCCCACCACCCCCCCCCCCCCAGAGTCCAAAAGACTGTTCTATACATCTGTGTCTCTTTTGATGTCTCACATACAGGGTTATCGTTACCATCTTTCTAAATTCCATATATGCAGGGAGCGAGCTCCGCCCCTGGCAAAGGTCATGAGGAAGGAGGCTTGGCATACGCAAAGGCGGGATCAAGCCTCAGGAGTCTCCCTGGAAATTCTCGAGCAATCTACCCCCAAAACCAGAGTCTGCCTACTTTCTGCTTTGTGCTTTCACCTACACCTCTGACTTTACGGGGGGCTGTCCCCCACTACCTCTCTCTGAAAAAAGAGTTAGCTTACAGCTCCAGTTAATAATTCCTGGGTGTGACAGTGTTTCAACCTACAAACTCCCTTGGAAGTCCTCTAGCCTGCCTGAATAGGTTTTTCCAGCCACATGTGATTGCTCAGAGCCTCCAAACTGTGAGAGGCATGAGATGTTCTAAACTGTCTAAATACAGATTCCTTTGAGCAGTTAAAAGATTGATTAGAAAATTGTATTGGTGAAGGGATTTTCACTTGTTGGGCCAATGTTTGCTGCTAAGTTTCTATATCCCTTACCTGCTGTGTCCCTGGTAGTGTATTGATTAATATAATTGGTGTAAGTAGTAGCTTTAATGTTTGTAACCTGGGACCCTTGAGTTAATTCTTTTTCTTGTTATAGCCCACCACACCTTTGCTCTGTAGGAATGCAACTTTATCTAATGCTTTTGGAGGGTGGCTCCTGACCAATCACCTTTAGAGAAAAATAAGTTTTCTGAAGAAAGGGTCTTAAAATGTTAACAGGCCTCCAGGCCAGAAGATGATGCAAATCACCTAAGCTTTTGCATATGATAAGTTTGCAGGAAGAAAGCCTGGCTTGCTGCATGACTCTACCCCTTCCCCCATTATCCTCTATGCATAACTTAAGGTATAAAAACTACTTTGGAAAATAAAGTGCGGGCCTTGTTCACCGAAACTTGGTCTCACCATGTCGTTCTTTCTCTTACCTTCTGGCTGAATTATTCAGTCTCTTTTCTCCACTGAATTTCCTCACTGAGCTATCCTCATTCTATTACTCTTTATATCCTTAATTAACATTTAATTAAGCAATTGTTTCCTGATCTTCGCCTACGCCGTCCCCACTTCGAATTCCCTGGATCCACCGGGGCTGGACCTCGGCACATATATATGCGTTAGTATACTGTATTGGTGTTTTTCTTTCTGGCTTACTTCACTCTGTATAATAGGCTCCAGTTTCATCCATCTCATTAGAACTGATTCAAATGTATTTTTTTTAATGGCTGAGTAATACTCCATTGTGTATATGTACCACTGCTTTCTTATCCATTCATCTGCTGATGGACATCTAGGTTGCTTCCATGTCCTGGCTATTATAAACAGTGCTGCGATGAACATTGGGGTACACGTGTCTCTTTCAATTCTGGTTTCTTCAGTGTGTATGCCCAGCAGTGGGATTGCTGGGTCATATGGCAGTTCTATTTCCATTTTTTTAAGGTATGTCCACACTGTTCTCCATAGTGGCTGTACTAGTTTGCATTCCCACCAACAGTGTAAGAGGGTTCCCTTTTCTCCACACCTTCTCCAGCATTTATTGCTTGTAGACTTTTGGATCACAGCCATTCTGACTGGTGTGAAATGTTACCTCATAGTGGTTTTGATTTGCATTTCTCTGGTAATGAGTGATGTTGAGCATCTTTTCATGTGTTTGTTAGCCATCTGTATGTCTTCTTTGGAGAAATGTCTATTTAGTTCTTTGGCCCATTTTTTGATTGGGTCGTTTGTTTTTCTGGAATTGACCTGGAGGAGTTGCTTGTATATTTTTGAGATCAGTTGTTTTTCAGTTGCTTCATTTGCTATTATTTTCTCCCATTCTGAAGGCTGTCTTTTCACCTTGCTTATAGTTTCCTTTGTTGTGCAGAAGCTTTTAAGTTTAATTAGGTCCCATTTGTTTATTTTTGCTGTTATTTCCAATATTCTGGGAGGTGGGTCATAGAGGATCCTGCTGTGATGTATGTCGGAGAGTTTTGCCTATGTTCTCCTCTAAGAGTTTTATAGTTTCTGGTCTTATGTTTAGATCTTTAATCCATTTTGAGTTTATTTTTGTGTATGGTGTTGGAAAGTGTTCTAGTTTCATTCTTTTACAAGTGGTTGACCAGTTTTCCCAGCACCACTTGTTAAAGAGATTGTCTTTTCTCCACTGTATATTCTTGCCTCCTTTGTCAAAGATAAGGTGTCCATAGGTGTGTGGGTTTATCTCTGGGGTTTCTATTTTGTTCCATTGATCTATATTTCTGTCTTTGTACCAGTACCATACTGTCTTGATGACTGTGGCTTTGTAGTAGAGCCTGAAGTCAGGCAGGTTGATTCCTCCAGTTCCATTCTTCTTTCTCAAGATTGCTTTGGCTATTTGAGGTTTTTTGTATTTCCATACAAATTGTGAAATTATTTGTTCTAGCTCTGTGAAAAACACCATTGGTAGCTTGAAAGGGATTGCATTGAATCTATAGATTGCTTTGGGTAGTATACTCATTTTCACTATATTGATTCTTCCGATCCATGAACATGGTATATTTCTCTATTAGTGTCCTCTTTGATTTCTTTCATCAGTGTTTCGTAGTTTTCTATATATAGGTCTTTAGTTTCTTTAGGTAGATATATTCCTAAGTATTTTATTCTTTTCGTTGCAATGGTGAATGGAATTGTTTCCTTAATTTCTCTTTCTGTTTTCTCATTATTAGTGTATAGGAATGCAAGGGATTTCTGTGTGTTGATTTTATATCCTGCAACTTTACTATATTCATTGATTAGCTCTAGTAATTTTCTGGTGGAGTCTTTAGTATTTGCTATGTAGAGGATCATGTCATCTGCAAATAGTGAGAGTTTTACTTCTTCTTTTCCAATTTGGATTCCTTTTATTTCTTTTTCTGCTCTGATTGCTGTGGCCAAAACTTCCAAAACTATGTTGAATAGTAATGGTGAAAGTGGGCACCCTTGTCGTGTTCCTGACTTTAGGGGAAATGCTTTCAAGTTTTCACCGTTGAGGATAATGTTTGCTGTGGCTTTGTCATATATAGCTTTTATTATGTTGAGGTATGTTCCTTCTATTCCTGCTTTCTGGAGAGTTTTTATCATAAAT
Source organism: Bos grunniens (assembly GCF_055505025.1). Lineage (NCBI taxonomy): Eukaryota > Metazoa > Chordata > Mammalia > Artiodactyla > Bovidae > Bos > Bos grunniens. The sequence goes on from NC_141168.1 coordinate 4,451,043, forward strand.
GGATGTTGAATTTTGTCAAAGGCTTTCTCTGCATCTATTGAGATAATCATATGTCTTTTATTTTTCAATTTGTTACTGTGGTGTATTACATTGATTGATTTGCGGATATTGAAGAATCCTTGCATCCCTGGGATAAATCCCACTTGGTCATGGTGTATGATCTTTTTAATGTGTTGTTGGATTCTGATTGCTAGAATTTTGTTAAGGATTTTTGCATCTGTGTTCATCAGTGATATTGGCCTGTAGTTTTCTTTTTTTGTGGCATCTTTGTCAGGTTTTGGTATTAGGGTAATGGCAGCCTTGTAGAATGAGTTTGGAAGTTTACCTTCCTCTGCAATTTTCTGGAAGAGTTTGAGTAGGATAGGTGTTAGCTCTTCTCTAAATTTTTGGTAGAATTCAGCTGTGAAGCCGTCTGGACCTGGGCTTTTATTTGCTGGAAGATTTCTGATTACAGTTTCAATTTCTGTGCTTGTGATGGGTCTGTTAATATTTTCTATTTCTTCCTGGTCCAGTTTTGGAAAGTTGTACTTTTCTAAGAATTTGTCCATTTCTTCCATGTTGTCCATTTTATTGGCATATAATTGCTGATAGTAGTCTCTTATGACCCTTTGTATTTCTGTGTTGTCTGTTGTGATCTCTCCATTTTCATTTCTAATTTTATTGATTTGATTTTTCTCCCTTTGTTTCTTGATGAGTCTGGCTAATGGTTTGTCAATTTTATTTATCCTTTCAAAGAATCAGCTTTTGGCTTTGTTGATTTTTGCTATGGTCTCCTTTGTTTCTTTGTATAGCATCACGTCATCTGAAAATAGTGACAGTGTTAGTTCTTCTTTCCCAATTTGGATTATTTTTATTTATCTTTCTTCTTTGATTGTTGTGGCTAGGACTTCCAAAACCATATTGAATAGAAGTGGCAAGAGTGGGTGTAAAATATTTGCAAATGATGCTACCAACAAGGGATTAATTTCCAAAATTTACAAATAGCTCATACAGCTTAATATCTGAAAAACAAACAACCCAATTTTTAAAAATGGGCAGAGGACTTAAATAGACATTTCTCCAAAGAAGACATCCACATGAACAAAAGGCACATGGAAAGATCCTCAGCATCACATTTGCATTAGAGAAATGGAAATCAAAAGTACAATGAGGTACCACCTTCGCAGTCAGAATGGCCATCATTAAAAAGCCTGCAAATAATAAGTACTGGAGAGGGTATGGGAAAAAAGGAACCCTCCTCCATTGTTGGTACAACCACTATGGAATACAGTATGGAGATTCCTTAAAAAGCTAAAAATCCATTTTTAGATTTACAATATGATCCTACAATGCCACTCCTGGGCATATATCTGGAGCAAACTATAATTTGAAAAGATACATGCACCCCTGTGTTCATATTGGTGCTATTTGCAATGGCCAAGACATGGAAGCAACCTAAGTGTGTGTTAACAGATGAATTGATGAACTCCTGGAATATCTTAATATCATTACCCAGTTTTCACATGCGAGGATCGTATATACAATGGTACATATATACGATGGAATATAGCTCAGTGATAAAAAGAATGGAATAATGTCATTTGCAGCAACATGAATAGACCTAGAGATTATTACGTCAGACAAAGACAAATATGATGTGATATCACTTATATGTGGAGTCTGAAAAAATGATGCAAGTGAATGTACAAAACAGAAATAGACTCACAAACATAGAAAACAAGCTTGTGATTACCTAAGGGGAAAGAGGGTGGTAGGGATAAATTGGGAGCTTGGAATTTACTGATACACACTAGTAGTAGGTGTATTGGTACACTGCCACTAATAAATACTACAGATATACACATACACATACATACACACCACAAATAAAATAGACAAACAACAGGAGTTTACTATACAGCACAAGGAGGAGTTTTCAGTATCTTATAACAGCCTATGATGGAGAGGAATCCGAAACAATATATATATATATACACACACACCTGTATAACTGAATCATTTTGCTGTACACATGAAACGGACGGCTTGTGATGAGCGGTGTCAGTCTCGTGATCTCCAAAGATGTAGCTTCAGGATCAGGGACCAGACTTGATCACTCAGAGCTTTTGTGTGGCGGAAGTTTTATTACCGTGAAAAGAGACAGAGAAAGCTTCTGATATGGACGTCAGAGGGGGACAGAGAGTGGCCTCCTCATTAGTCTTCAGTTATTCAGTTCAGTCGCTCAGTCGTGTCCGACTCTTTGCGACCCCATGAACTGCAGCATGCCAGGCCTCCCTGTCCATCTCCCGGAGTCCACTCAAACCCGTGTGCATCAAGTCGGTGATGCCATCCAGCCATCTCATCCTCTGTCGTCCCCATCTCCTCCTGCTCTCAATCTTACCCAGCATCAGGATCTTTTCCAATGAGTCAGCTCTTCCCATCATGTGGCCAAAGTACTGGAGTTTCGGCTTCAACATCAGTGCTTCCAATGAACACCCAGGACTGGTCTCCTTTAGGATGGACTGGTTGGATCTCCTTGCAGTCCAGGGGACTCTCAAGAGCCTTCTCCAACACCACAGTTCAAAAGCATCAATTCTTTGGTGCTCAGCTTTCTTTTAGTCCAACTCTCACATCCATACATGACCACTGGAAAAACCATAGCCTTGACTAGCCGGACCTTTGTTGGCAAAGTAATGTCTCTGCTTTTCAATATGCTGTCTAGGTTGGTCACAACTTTCCTTCCAAGGAGTGTCTTTTATTAATTTCCTGGCTGCAGTCACCATCTGATAGTCTCATCAAGGCCTTATATACTTTTGCCAGATTCACTCCCACAACATTCCTCTTAAGATAACAGGATTAGTCAGAAGGTTCTTGTTAAGAAGGAGAAACATGTCCTCCAGCAAGATACATTGTTTTTATATAATCATTAGTACAGAGCTTAAGGAAAAGCATACCCTTGAGCAAGATGGTGTTTTGCTGTTTTTTCATTAGCTCTAAGCTTAGGCAATGGCACCCCACTCCAGTACTTTTGCCTGGAAAATCCCATGGATGGAGGAGTCTGGTAGGCTGCAGTCCATGGGGTCGCTAGAGTCGGACACGATTGAGCCGCTTCACTTTCACTTTTCACTTTCATGCATTGGAGAAGGAAATGGCAAACCACTCCAGTGTTCTTGCCTGGAGAATCCCAGGGATGGGGAAGCCTGGTGGGCTGCTGTCTATGGGGTCACACAGAGTCAGACACGACTGAAGCGACTTAGCAGCAGCAGCAGCAGGCTTAAAGAAAGTCAGTCATAAAGATTGTTGTCATAACAACTCAGAGTTTAAGAAAAAACATCTTCTGTGACTAAGACAAAGCAATGTAGAAAAAAGTGTTTGTCTCTTTCTCCTCAAGAGCCGTGGACCCCTTTCTCCTCCTTGAGGACCCTGGGACCCTTCCTCCTCGAGGGCCCCAGACTTCTTATCAACCTGCCTAAGCATTGCTAAGTCTGCTAAGTCCCTTCTGTTGTGTCTGACTCTGTGTGACCCCATAGATGGCAGCCCACCAGGCTCCCCCATCCCTGGGATTCTCCAGGCAAGAACACTGGAGTGGTTTGCCATTTCCTTCTCCAATGCATGAAAGTGAAAAGTTGAAGTCACTCAGTCGTGTCCTACTCTTTGTGACCCCATGGACTGCAGCCCACCAGGCTCCTCCATCCATGGGATTTTCCAGGCAAGAGTACTGGAGTGGGGTGCCATCGCCTTCTCCAATGCCTAAGCATTAGCTCTCTCAAAACTAACACAACATTGCAGATCAACTATACTTAATTTTTTTTAATGGTTAAAAATAAAATTTAAAAAAAAACCTTTGGATTGGAAATCACGCAAAGTGAGTGGAGTGCAGTCTGGACTGCAGTTCACTTCTGTCCTCACTTCTTTTGAGAGCAGGGGTATGGGACAGACATTTACAAGACAGGCTGTTGTGACCCTCTAGATGTCTTTCTCCTCTGTTCTGTGTCTCCAGAAGTCCACTGGGCTCCTGTTCCCTTTGAGGCCGAGAAGAAAGGCACTATTAATGGTGATGGTTTCTGCTTCTGACTCATTCTTTCATCAAGATATGTCCCATCTTTATCGTCATACAAGTGAAACTGTAGGTGCTCAGTCATGTCTGACCCTTTGTGACCCTGTGGACTGTAGCCTGCCAGGCTTCTCCATCCATGGGATTTTCCAGGATACTGGAGTGGGTTGCCATTTCCTTCTCTAGGGGATCTTCCCAACTCAGGGGTTGAACCCGGGTCTCCTGCATTGCAGGCAGACTCTTTACCATCTGAGCCACCAGGGAATCCATCTTGATCCGCATATGTGAAAACTGTTTGGGTAAGGATATCATGAAGATTTTCCAGAGATCTACACTATATATAAAGTACTAACTTTCTTTCAAAGCAAACTGATCTTGTCTTCCATAATGAAGACTCAGGAATTGAGCAGATATAGGAACAGTAGCCTCACCGTGCAGAGCTGAGAAGCACGCTAGGTTTCAGTGGACCTCTGTACCATGTAGCAGTTCATCCTCTTCCCCAGATTTCTCTCCAGATAGAAATGAAGAAGCAGTCTGGAGAGAGAGAGAGAACCTCACTTCATCCACAGTGTCAGTGTCCCACTGAGGGCAAAGCTAATGCTGCCAGTGAGCAAAACAAGGCACTGTATCTACTTTTCTCTGACAAAATCGTAGAGACTAGGTTTTCTCTTGATTTACAGGGAACTGATTGATGGAGGAAGTGCTCAATTCTGAGAATCAGAACCCTTGATTTCTCTCTACCTGAAGTCCCATATCTCATTCTTCCTCCCTTTGCCTTGAGTTATTCATCTGTCTGCTTGGCCAGAGCTGAAAATAAACTTCTTCCAAATGAGTGGCATTTTAACTCCAGCCATAGAGCATGTCATGTGGAGGAGGGCTGCTCCTTTCTATGTAGTCTATGTAGCTACACACACAGACAACAGCTTGCACACCTGCCCATTGCAAGGAGTGCACACACACACACACACACACACACATACACACACACAGAGCTGTGACAACACAAACATGTTAGAAATCTAGGGATGCCGGCTGCTTTCACGTGGCCAAATACCTCCTAACGAGACCAGCTGCATCTCTGATTTAGTGTCAGGTGGGGTCCCCTGGGACGCTGAGAGAATGATGGAGAGGGACATGGATACAAGAGAGTTCCTCGGTTGCGGGATACCTGTGAAAAATACAAACGATGAAACCAGATAACAGGAGCCTCAGACTATGACAGTGATCTGAAATGTCTCAGGTGACCCAAGTCAGGCTCAGAGCACAGAGTGTACATCAGAGGAGCGGGCAGGAGTGGCCTGGCCCATCTCAGGTGGCGTGTGGGCCACCCCAGCAGCAAGGCTGTGGTGAGATGTGATGGGAGGTGCTGGTGCTCGACCACTATGGGAGACTGACCACACTTCTCCAAGCTGAAAAGCAGGCTCTCACTGGTGGAGAGATCTGAGCTGGGCACCTGCCTGACTGCCCAGCACAGGAGTAACTATGACTCAGGGCTAGAAGGGAGAGCAGCAGGGGACCCTTAGAATTGTTCTCGATTGAATAGACATGTTGGTTTGGGGTCACGATACAGCTTGTACATCTTGGGGGCACTTTCCTGTTTACCCTCCTTGTAGAGATTGGGGAAGCACCTTGTACAAAGTGCAAACCCGGTAATTTGTTGTCTTTAGTTGACAGCTTAATAGACCAGTGCAGTTTACTTTCAAAATCAGGGTTACTGTGTTGAAATTGGATATGAAACTCACCAATTGTAAGGGCATAACTTGATGAATATTGATAAATGTACACAGTCAGGTAACTGTCACCACAATAATCATAAAGAGCATTTTCATCCATCACTCCAAAAAGTTTTCTCTTCATTCTCCGGAAATCATTGATGTGCTATTTCACTAGAGTTTTGCCTTTTCTATTATTTTATTATTTCATATAAATAGGATCACACAGCATATCTATATCTCTATCTATCTATATGTTGTTTAATCAGTAAGTCCTGTATGACTCTTTGTGACCCCCATGGACTTTAACCCACCAGGATCCTCTGTCCATGGGATTTCCCAGGCAAGAATACTGGAGTGGGTTGCCATTTCCTTCTCCAGGGGATCTTCCTGACCCAAGATCAAAGCCATGTCTCCTGAATTGGCAGGCAGATTCTTTACCACTGAGCCACCTGGGAAATCTATTCATCTATCTATATATATGTGTGTGTTTATGTGTGTGTATTTCTTTCTGGCTTCTTAATAGAATGCTTTAGACATTCAGTCATGTTGTTGTAAGTATCAGTTTGATAAGGGGTATTATATTTTATGCAAATGCCACAATTTATCCACTTGCCAATTAATGGGTTTGTATTCAGTTTGGAGTTAGGATGAGTAAAGCTGCTATGGACATATGAGTACAAATAGTTGTGTGACGTATTTTCCTTTCTTTGGGGGTAAATACCTAAGAGTGGGATTGCTGGGTTGTGTGATGTGTATGTTCAACTGTATAAGAAACCATCACACTGCCTTTCCAAGTAGGTTTAGCATTTTATGCTTGAGCTCTAATTGCTCCACATCTATACCAGAACTTGTTCATCTTCTTAATTTTAGTCTTTCTACTGATTAGGTAATAGTGTGTCATTGGAGTTTTAAAATTTCCTTTATGACTAAAGCTATTAAGCACCTTGTATTTTTGGCAATCATATATTTTTGGTGAAGTGTCTATTCAAAATTTTTGCCTGGTTAAAATATTAAATTCTTAATTTTCTTGTTATTGGGTTGCAAATGTGTGTATATGTTGTGGATACAAGTCCTCTATCAGCTATATGTTTTGCAAATAATTCTTAGTCTGTGGATTGTCTCTTCATTTTATTTACATTGTCTTTTGATGAACAAAAGTGTTAAATTTTGATGAAGTCTTATTTATCCCTTTTTGTTTTATTTGAAGACCTTTTGCCCAAGTTCAATAAGGCACTGCTCATGCTTTTTTGTTAAAGGTTTATGTTTTAGTTCCTATATTTAGATCTGTGATCTATTTCAAGGGTAGTTTTGTGAATGATGTGAAGTAAATATTGAGGTTTATTTTCATTCATATGTTTATACTTTTGTTGCTGCTGTTGCAGGGTTGTTGAAAAGACAGTCCTTTTCCTTTTGAATTACTTTGGTACCATGGCCAAGAAAAATCAATGGATTATATGAGTGTAAGACATTTGTGAACTAGCTAGCCTGTTGCATTGTACATACGGCTCCTCCTTATGCAAACATCACGTTGTCTCATTTCCTGTAGGTTAAAGTAAATCTTAAGGTTGTTGTGCTGTGTGTGCTCAGGCATGTCCGACTCTTTGTGACCCCATGGACTGTAGTCCACCAGGCTCCTCTGTCCATGGAATTTTTCAGGCAAGAATACTGGAGTGAGTTGCCATTTCCTTCTCCAGGAGAATCTTCCTGACCCAGGGATGGAACCAGAGTCTCTTGCATCTCCTGCGGAGCAGGCAGATTCTTTACCACTAGCACCACTTGGGAAGCCCAATATTAAGATTAGCAAATGTTAAGTCCTCCAACTCTGTTTCTCCTTTTTTCAAAATCATATTGATTTTTCTGACTCCTTTGCAACTTCATTTGTACTTTGTAATTAGTTTATTTCTATCTTTTAAAAAGCCTATATGGTTCTGATTGCAATTATCTTACATTTATATACCAATTTGTTAGTCACTCAGTCGTGTCTGACTCTTTGTGACCCCCATGAACTGTAGCCCTCCAGGCTCCTCTGTCCATGGAATTTTTCAGGCAAGAATACTGGAGTGAGTTACCATTTCCTTTTTCAGGGGATCTTCCTGACCCAGGGATCAAACCTAGGTCTCCCACATCGCAGGCAGATTCTTTACCGTCTGAGTCATCAGGGAAGCTTGTATATCAGTTTGGGTAGAATTAATCTCTTAACAAAATTATGCCCTTTAATCCATACAGGTGGAAGATCTAATTTGTTTAAGTGTTCTATAATTTCTCTCAGAAATGTCTTCTAATGCATACTAAATATACAGAATATGTACATATTTTGATCATTTTAATTTTGAGTATATTATTGTTATATTTCAATTTCCAGCTTCTTATTGCAAATACGTGGAGATACAGTTGATCTCTGTACATTGCGTTGTATCCTACAACTTTGCTGAACTCACCTATTATCGCCAGTTGACAATTTGTGGATTCCTTGGAGTTCTTTCTCTTTCTCTTCTCTCTCCCTCATTCTTTCTGTGACTTTGCTTGGGCCTTCAGTAAAATACTGAATAAAGTATTTAATTCACCCTTGCCTTGTTCCCAGTCTTGGAAAGCATTCCATCTTTCATCGTTAAGAATGATGTGAGCTGGATCTTCTCATGAGAAAGAGATTTTTACTTTTGTGAACTTCACACCAAAGGATCTTAACATGTGAGCCCTTGGGCCAGTAGCAGTAGTATCATCTGGGAACTTGTTAGGAATCCAAATTCTTGACCTCATTCCAGACTGAATCAGGAGCTCTGAGGATAAGGCTTAGCAGTATTTATTGCACAAGCCCTCCAGGAGCTTTTCATACATTCTGATGTGTGAAGACATCACTTCCAAGTCTTCCTTCCTTTCTCTTCTTTTCTTCCTTTCTTTTGCTCAACAATTTTTGTTGTTGTTGTTCAGTTGTTGAGTCATGTCCAGCTCTTTGTGACCCCATGGACTGCAGCACACCAGGCTTCCCTGTCCTTCACTATCTCCCAGAGTTTGCTCAAACTCATGTCCATTGAGTCAGTGATGCCATCCAACCATCTCATCCTCTGCCATCCCCTTCTCCTCCTGCCTTCAATCTTTCCCAGCATCAGGGTCTTTTCTAATGAGTCAGCTCTTCACATCAGGTAGCCAAAGTATTGGAGCTTCAGCTTCAGCATCTGTCCTTCCAATGAATACTCAGGGTTGATTTCCTTTAGGATTGACTGGTTGTATCTCTTTAATAGTTGCTTCCTCTGTGTTCTCAGTCATGTCCAACTCTTTGCAACCCAAGGGACTGTAGCCTGCCAGGCTTCTCTGTCCATGGAATTTCCAGGAAAGAATACTGGAGCAGGTTGCCATTTCCTACTCCAGGGGTCCTCCCAACCCAGGGGTTGAACCCGCATCTCCTACATATCCTGAATTTGCAGGAGGATTTGTTTTACCACTGAGCCACCTGGGAAGCCCATTCAATAATGATTCGGCCATTCATCTGATGTGAATCCCCAAAAGGATACTCTGCTGCTTTGAGTAATGGTTTGCCAACTCAATGGTGGGCAGACACTACAATGTGAGTTTCTATCTATGTGCTTTCACTAACCTTTAAATAAAGCCCACTGCTTTCAATATGGCAACTCACTCTCAAACTTTTATGAAGCAACATCATCACAGGTAATTTGCTGATAGTTTCATACTTTTTCTCACAAAACCCCACACTCTTAGGAAAACAGAGTAGCTTGAGGAAAGATACAAAGACAAATTAGTGGTCAGCTTTTGGCTGATTGAGATTTGACCCCACATAGAGGATCTCTTCTGCAGAACTGGTGAGACTGAGGAGTGAGGTATAATAATGCAGAAGAGTGCATGCGAATATCCCCCAATTGCTCTTCATTTCTGTTCTTCTTTTTTCCTACATTGAATTAGCCTAAATTTGCACCAAAGAGAAGCAAATCAAATAAAAAATCACTTACTGTGTTTTGACACATTAAAACAAGGAGTACAATGTGCACTCACATATCAGACTCTTCAAGAGAAAATGCAGAGAGAAGATGTGAAAGACAATTTATCTGAGTTTAATCTCAGAGAGGCGGAAATCAGAAAATTTCACTGTGCCACTGGAAGCAACACTTTTTGGAAAATAGGGTTAGAATTAGGGTTAGTTCTGAAATAGTTCTGAAAGGGTGATTTTTAAAAATTCTTTTCATTCCCTGTTAACCTAATTGTGGTGAGTCCACTTGATAGGCTAAATCCCAGGCTCTCCTCTTACAAGCTAGAAGAACTATTTTTGCCTCCATGAAACTGTGGCTTGGAAACATGTACATAAGGATATGTGAGTGCTCTAGTATATAGCTTCTAAAAGTCTTCAAATATCGCCCTAACCCCACTTTCTAGTTTCATCTCCTTTTTATTTACTTATACAGATAAAAAAAATTTGGCCACATCATTCAACATGTAGGATCTTGGGTCCACAACCAGGGATCAAACCCACACCCGTTACAGTGGAAGTGCAGAGTCGTAACCACTGGACTGCCAGTAAAGTTCCGTTTCCTCTCCTTTCATTCCATAAACACTATTGACCTGCAGTGGTCCATAAGAAGGGTATATGGGATTGTTTTATCAAGAAGTCGCCTATTCTATAGCCCAGGGTGGAAACTACAAAGATCTAAAGGAAGATGCTCTTGTGGTGGATGGACCTTTGGACATCACTGTGTAGGACCTCAACCCAGCACCTCCATGCTCCATTCATTAGACTGGCCCTGGGAAAAAATCTATCCCTGGGCATCCACTGTGGCCAAATCAGAGCCAAGAATATTCTCCAAAGCAAATTATTCAAAGGACACACACAATATAATAATTTCTAGAAGCTGGGCAAATACAGATGAACAGAAGGATTGCATGAGCAAAATAATTAAGGTTTTTTCTTATGTTACTCTAATATAGAAGCCCACAAATCTATTCATTTCAAAAGAAACTGAGAATTCTTTGCCTCTGTTAAAAATAAGAAACTGCATAAATATTTAAGCAGGTTTCTTAATGATGTTCTTAGGCCTAAAACTCTCTTGGCAGTGGACTTTGTGTACCTACTTGCAACTTTTATCCCCATTAGTATCTAAATCCTTTCCAAGGAATTGGAAGAGAATAGAATTGTCTTTATTGTTATAGCATGGACATAAAGTTGGCATTATAAGAATTTAGGCTAAAAATAATACCAAGTACAGCCAAAGAGTAATATGTGATATCATTATCCACAGTTTTCTGGAAAACAAGAGCAGCCCTACCTTCTGCCAGTTTTCAGCAATTGAATTTCTGTGTTTTGGGTAAACCATAGTGTTCACCTTGGATACAGTAGATATGCCCTGCCACCCTGGGACATCATATAGCAATTATTTTAAAATAGAGACCTATTATCTGTGAGTCTTCCTATAGCCAGTGTTTTAAAATTTATTTATTTATTCAACAAATATTTCTTAAAGAGAATTCTAGGCTTTCCCATTGTGTTGTTTTCCTCTATTTCTTTGCATTGATCACTGAAGAAGGCTCTTGACAATCTCTTTAAAAAATTAGAGAGAGAGAAGGAATATTTAATGCAAAGATGGGCACAATAAAGGACAGAAATGGTATGGACCTAACAGAAGCAGAAGATATTAAGAAGAGTTGGCAAGAATACACAGAAGAACTGTACAAAAAAGATCTTCACAACCCAGATAATCATGATGGTTGATCACTCACCTAGAGCCAGACATCCTGGAATGATAAGTCAAGTGGGCCTTAGGAAGCATCACTACAAATAGAGCTAGTGGAGGTGATGGAATTCCAGCTGAGCTATTTCAAGTCCTAAAGGATGAAGCTGTGAAAGTGCTGCACTCAATATGCCAGCAAATTTGGGAAACTAGCAGTGGCCGCAGGACTGGAAAAGGGCAGTTTTCACTCCAATCCTAAAGAAAGGCAATGCCAAAGAATGCTCAAGCTTTTGCACAATTGCACCCATCTCACGCGCTAGTAAAGCAAAGCTCAATATTCTCCAAGCTAGGTTTCAACAGTACATGAATCGAGAACTTCCAGATGTTCAATCTGGATTTAGAAAAGTCAGAGGAACCAGAGATCAAATTGTCAACATCCATTGGATCATCAAAAAAGCAAGAGAGTTCCAGAAAAACATCTATTTCTGCTTTATTGATTATGCCAAAGCCTTTGACTATGTAGATCACAGCAAATTGTGGAAAATTCTTAAAGAGATGGGAATATCAGACCACCTGATCTGCCTCCTGAGAAATCTATATGCAGGTCAGGAAGCAACAGTTGGAACTGGACATGGAAAAACAGACTGGGTCCAAATTGGGAAAGGGGTATGTCAAGACTGTATTGTCACCCTGCTTATTTAACTTATATTCAAAGTACAAATTGTGTAATGCTGGGCTGGATGAAAGCACAAGCTGGAATCAAGATTGCCATGAAAAATATCAATAACCTCAGATATGCAGATGATACCACCCTTATGGCAGAAAGCGAAGAACTAAAGAGCCTTTTAATGAAAGTGAAAGAGGAAAATGAAAAAGATGGCTTAAAACTCAGCATTCAGAAAACTAAGATCAGGGCATCTGGTCCCATCACTGCATGACCAATAGATGGGGAAACAATGGAAACAGTGACAGACTTTCTTTTCTTGTGCTCCAAAATCACTGCAGATGGTGAGTGCAGCCATGAAATTAAAAGATGCTTGCTCCTTGAGAGAAAGTTAGAATCAACCTAGACAGCATATTAAAAAACAGAGACATTACTTTGCCAACAAACGTCCATCTAGTCAAAGCTTTGTTTTTCCAGTAGTCGTATATGGATGTGAGAGTTGGACTATATAAAGAAAGCTGAGTACCAAAGAATTGATGCCTTTGAACTGTGGTGTTGGAGAAGACTCTTGAGAGTCCCTTGGACTACAAGCAGATCCAACCAGTCCATCCTACAGGAAATCAGTCCTGAATATTCATTGGAAGGACCGATGGTGAAGCTGAAGCTCCAGTACTTTGGCCACGTGATGCAAAGAACTGACTCATTGGGAAAGACCCTGATGCTTTGAAAGACTGAGGGTAGGAGGAGAAGGGGATGATGAAGAATGAGATGGTTGGATGGCATCACCAGTCCATGGGGTTGCAAAGAGTCAGGCATGACTGAGTGACTGAAGTGAATGACAACAAATATTTACTGAGTACTTAACATGCTGAAGGTGTGAAAGATGGGACAGACAGCATTATAATAATAGTGCCTAAGAGGAACTAAAAAGCCTCTTGATGAAGGTGAAAGAGGAGAGTGAAAAAGTTGGCTTAAAGCTCAACATTCAGAAAACGAAGATCATGGCATCTGGTCCCATCACTTCATGGGAAATAGATGGGGAAACAGTGGAAACAGTGTCAGACTTTATTTTTTGGGGCTCCAAAATCATGGCAGATGTTGACTGCAGCCATGAAATTAAAAGATGCTTACTCCTTGGAAGAAAAGTTATGACTGACTTAGATAGCATATAGAAAAGCAGAGACGTTACTTTGCCAACAAAGGTCCTTCTAGTCAAGGCTATGGTTTTTCCAGTGGTCATGTATGGATGTGAGAGTTGGACTGTGAAGAAAGCTGAGCACCGAAGAATTGATGCTTTTGAACTGTGGTGTTGGAGAAGACTCTTGAGAGTCCCTTGGACTGCAAGGAGATCCAACCAGTCCATTCTGAAGGAGATCAGCTGGGATTTCTTTGGAAGAAATGATGCTAAAGCTGAAACTCCAATACTTTGGCCACCTCATGCGAAGAGTTGACTCATTGGAAAAGACTCTGATGCTGGGAGGGATTGGGGGCAGGAGGAGAAGGGGAGGACAGAGGATGAGATGGCTGGATGGCATCACTGACTCAACAGATGTGAGTCTGAGTGAACTCCGGGAGTTGGTGATGGACAGGGAGGCCTGGCATGCTGCGATTCATGGGGTCACAAAGAGTCAGACAGGACTGAGCGACTGAACTGAACTGAAAGCTAGAGAGAAGGCAAAGGTGGAAAGAGACAGTTGGCTAAGACATAGTAACTTAAGGTTATTACATGCTGTGTGCAATGTGGGTGATGGCCTTCCCTGGTGGCTCAGATGGTAACGAATCTGCCTGCAGTAGAGGAGACCTGGGTTTGATCCCTGGGTTGGGAAGATCTCCTGGAGAAGAGAATTGCTACCCACTCCAGTATTCTTGTTTGGAGAATTCCATGGATGGAGGAACCTGGAAGGCTACAGTCCAAGAGGTCACAAAGAGTTGGACACAGCTGAGTGACTAACACTTTCACACTTTCATCTGGGAGATGGGATGAGGGGTGAGTGAGTGAAGGAGACGAGTGACGGAGGAGATGACATTGAAGATGGACCTGAGGGCTGAGAAGGAATCATCCTTGTAGAACTGGAGATTATGAGATAAGAGTTATTTTCCTTCAATGTATGCATGTCCCTCAACACATATCATGGCCAGGAATTTTGAAATCCGTAATTCTTATTCAGAAATCAGGAAACGTAACATTGAATGTACAATAATGTGACCTATTTTCAGTTTACACAGAAAAATAATGGGTGGATTTTGACATAAACCATAATCTTGCTCAACCCTCTAGAAATCCATTCTTTCTGTTCTCTGGTATAATCTCATACCCGTCAAAAATTGGAAGATCCCATAATCTTGTTCTCCAGACTCACGTGCATCACCATTGTTTTTTTTAATTATTATTATTATTAGTTACTTTTTGGCTGTGCCACATGGCACATAAGATCTTAATTCTCTCACCAGGGATCAAACCCAGACCTCCTGCAATGGAAGCTCAGAGTTTTGACAGCCGAGTGGCCAGGGAAGTCTCCTGGATCACCACTGTGAGAAAACTGCGTCTCTCCTTTCTACCTGCATTCTGGCCTCAAAGAGTAGTGTATGTGTCTTGGCTGATGAGATTCTATGTGTCCAGGATAATCTTCTGCTATTTACTGTCTGTTTCAGAGGGAAAGTGCATTTCTCCCTGAAACACTTCCCCTGCTTGTCTCTTCCTGAGATGCAAAGACCCTGCCGGCTGCTCTGGGTCTCCATGCAGGGCTCACTCTGCTCAGATGGGCTGAAGGGGCTCCTCCCTCCCAGGAGAAGGCGCTGCTAATGCAATGGAAGGAGATACCTGAGAGGGGGCTGTCCCTGCCTTCTCCTTGTCATTCAGTCACTCAGGCGTGTCCGACTATTTGTGACCCCATGGACTGCAGCACGCCAGGCTTCCCTGTCCATCACCATCTCCTGGAGTTTGTTCAAACCCATGTCCATCGAGTCGGTGATGACATCCATCCAACCATCTCATCCTCAGTCATCCCCTTCTCCTCCTGCCCTCAAGGTTTCCCAGCATCAGGGTCTTTTCCAATGACTTGTCTCTCCGCATCAGGTGGCCAATGGCATCACCTCAATAATTCCCTATTTCAACACCTCTGAAGAGAGGGTACTGCCTGTCATTGCAGACGGGCCTTTTAACTTGTGTCTGCAATGCTTTGTGCTGTGTGTTCCTAGTCTTTCGTGTGGTTTCCCACATGAACAGTGAGACCTAGGAGACTGTTCTTGGCAGAAGAGGGAAAAATTGAGCTTCTCTCTTGAGCAGTGAGATTCTTGGTTATTACCCTAGGAAGACTCCGTCATTGTCCAGGAGAACATGGGCTGTGATGGCAACATCAATACATACACACACACAAACCCCTAAAATGGAAACGTTCAGATGTCCATCACAATAAAATAGATAGCATATAGGAGGGAGGATCAAGAGGGAGGTGATATGTGTATAATTATGGCTGATCTGCATTGTTGTACGGCAGAAGAAACACAACATTGTTAAACTATTTTCCCCCAACTAAAAATAAAAAAAATAAAGTTGAGAGTAATGGGGAAAAAAGAGGATAATACAAAGTGGTGAAAACAAATACATTTGAGTTATACATTTTAATACATGTGATTCCCTTACATAAAAATTCTTTTGTAGAATAAAAGCAAGTAACACAATTTCATCATATAGTATGAAATCATTTTGAAAGCTCCAAACCAAAGATAATTGATGTATTTTGGGGATACATATATATTTAGCAAAGCTGAAAAGAAAAATGAGGAAAAGATAACCATAAAATTTACAATAATAGTTCATTTTGAAGGAGGAAGAGAAGCAGCTGAGGATGGGGCTCAATTGGTTGCTCAGTGGTTTGGGTAGTCATCATCCATTTCCTGGGCTCTGTGATCTATGCGTGCCCTTTTATCTTTTGTGTCTCATATTCTTTATATTATAAAAGTTCAAAAGTGATTCATAAAAGTAAATGGTTCTCTGCCTTATTAGCAATTTGTTCATTCCAATTAATCAAGCTGTGCAATTACATCCACACTGGAGTTTGGAGTCCACAGAGAAAGTAACTTCCAAAACCACATTCCTGTGAAAACTGGAAAATCCAGGTGTTTCCCCAGGAGAGTGGCTCTTCTCTGATTCAGCTCAATACTGGAAGAGAGAAGCATGGCAGACAGAGCTGGGGCTTAGGCTCTGGCCCAGGAACTCTTGTGAATTTCTGCTGTGTTCTTAGATTAGCTGTGACGTGCCTGCTCGCTTCATCCAGAATCATTTTCTTCCCAAGGGAACCTGTGGTCCATGGTCCGTGGAGACCCTGAGTGTGCCAGAAGTAACTGTTCTTAAACGCCTGCCTGGGAAGTGCTGTGATGGGCAGAGAGAGAACCAGGAGTGATGCTATGTGCTGTCTAAAAGGGAGACTGGCTGTGACCACAGCCCTTCTAGAATGTTCTTTCCAGCTCCAGAACCCTCCCCACCTCCAGTCCTTATCTGCAAGGCTCTCCATCACCCACAGTCCATGCCTGGCGGGCTCATCTTCCCACCATCTGCAGATACCTCCCATTTCCACCAAAGACTTTGCTCAAGTGGGCATGCTTTCTCTCCACTGAACACATCTAACTTCTGGCAAGGTCCAGTCCAAGCCAGTCAACCAATCATCTATCCAGCAACCAAACAGCTTGTTTGTAAATGCACTGCTAAGTCTCTTCAGTGGTGTCTGAGCCTATGGAGCCTGCCAGGCTTCTCTGTCCATGGGATTCTCCAGACAAGAACACTGGAGTGGGTGGCCATGCCCTCCTCCAGGGGATCTTCCAAACCCAGGGATCGAACCCATATCTCTTTTGTCTCCTGCATTGGGAGGCATGTTCTTTACTACGAGCATGCCACCTGGGAAGCCCCTATAAATGTAAAGTAAAATTCAAATTTGACTGCATCAAGGAAACTCTCTCAGCCAGTTCAGTCACTCGGTCGTGTCTGACTCTCTGTGACCTCATGGACTGCAGCACACCAGGTTTCCCTGTCCATCACCAACCCTTGAAATTTTCTCAAATTCATGTCCATCGAGTCGGTGATGCCATCCAGCCATCTCATCCTCTGTCGTCCCCTTTTCCCCTTGCCTTCGATCTTTCCCAGCACCAGGGAACTATCTCAGATGAATCTAATCTCCATTGATCTCACCACCATGTAGACATTTAGTTTAACACGTAATAGGCATAGGGCTTTCCTGGTGGCTCAGGCAGTAAAGAAAGCACCTGCAGTGCTGGAGACCCAGGTTCAATCCCTGGGTTGGGAAGATTGCCTGGAGAAGGAAATGGAAACCCACTCCAGGATTCTTGCCTGGAGAATCCCATGGACAGAGGAGCCTGGTGGGCTACAGTCCATGGAGTTGCAAAGAGTCAGACACGACTGAGCAACTAATAGTTTGACTTTGACTTTGTATTAGACATGTATGCATTATCTTATGTTTTTGAGGGCAATAGTTATCAAATACTTTTTACTTAATGTCCAATTACAGTGCAATGAGTCAAGGATGAACTTACAGTTGACCAACAAGTCCAGATCCAAGTTTATATGGGAAAACTATGAAGATAATGGTCAGCCACTGTACCTGAATATTTCAGTGGACTGTTTATTTGTGGCAATATGGGGATGGTGATTAATGCACGGGTTATAATGTAGACCCCGTGAAGGTCTATTTATGCTATAGTTCCAGCCACAAATATTGCTAATGCCTCTATATTCATTTCTACTCATTTTGTGTTAATCCAACAGTACTAAAAAACTGAACTGATCATAAATATAAGCTAAGAAATAGACACGCAGATGTACAGAGCAAACATATGGACACCAAGGCAGGATGGGATGAACACCAAGGGGTTGGGATGAATTGTATAAGTTTTTAGTCATTATGTAAAAATGAAAGTGTATGGAGTTGCATGTGTCTTACAGGTAATCCAGGGTAACACGTTGTTCTGAAAATTCTCAAGGTGTATCTAGAAGTCAGAGATCACAATCTGTAAACCACTGCTTTAACTGTTCTAGAGCCCACGTGCTGTATTTGGTTATACTGTGTTGGTTTGGCTTGTGTGAACAGCTCTTCAGTCTCTAAGAGCTGCAGAGCACACTTGCAGGTTGATTAGAAGGACCTCCACGGGAGGGCAGCTTCACAATTTACCAGTCAGGCGACCTTGGCCAAGCCGCTTAAGCTTCTCAGGCCTCAGTTTATTGACCTGTAAAAGAGGGATGATACCTCATGAGGTTGTTCTAAGAACTATCAGCGTTCAGGGCACAGAATCAAACTGTGGTTTTAAGGACTTGGAAACACGGCTTCTGCCCTCAGTGAATTTGAAGGTGAGTAGGAAAGACGGTAGAAAGGGAAGAGACACTGTGGTCCCAATAGCCCAGCTCTGATAGCCTGAGACCATCTGCCACGACACCATGTCACCTGGACAACAAAAACCAATCTGGGGCTGACCATAGCTTGCATGGTTCCCAACCCAAGGGCTGAACCCAGGTCTCCCGCATTGCAGGTGGGTGCTTTACCAGCTGAGTCACAAGGGAAGCCCAGGAATACTGGAGTGGGTAGCCTACCCCTTCTCCAGAGGATCTTCCCAACCCAGGAATCAAACCGGGTCTCCTGCATTGCAGGCAGATTCTTTACCAGCTGAGCTATCAGGGAAGCCCAACCACAGGTTGGGGTCACAAAAAGTCGGACACAGCTGAGCGACTGAACTGACTGATTGACTGATAGGTTGCATCCCCTTTCCTATTACCTATTCTTCCTCAAAGGCCTTTTTCTCCCACAAAAGTGACTCTCCCTCCGTAAGAATTCAAGCAATATCTGGCTTGCTAATCTCTAATAAAGTCTGTTGCATATTACCCATTGCAGGGGTGGCATTGTGAAAGCTTGTTCCTAGAGACAGCAAAAGCTTCATCCAAGGGAAAATAACCCCATCACAAGGAGATGGGGCACCACGTAGGCTGCAGACTCCTGGAATTGTACGCAGAGCCCTGTGCTGGTCTGACTCTAGCATCGTATGTGTGTATAGTCTGTAACTTTCGCTAGATTGCTAAGGGGATCCATCACCCAGAAAGTGTTAAAAGCCAACTCTTTCCATGATTACACTGCAGAGAGTGCAGCAGGCAGACGCTTGCATGGGCACAGACACTGTCCCCCACTGTCATGGTATAATTCATGCCCTGCAGCATGAACACTCGAGCTGCCTTAGGAGGTTCGGCCTAAATCTTTTCCCAGTTACTTTGCAGCCTACAAGGATAAGCACAGACGCTTGCACAATTTTCTACAAGGAGAGCTCCAGAATCCTTTAAGCAGTGGTACAGGGCCTTATAAACCATCCTCAAAGAAGCATGAACTTTTATTTCCCAGGAAATTGGTCATCCTTCTTTGAGACATCTTTATGGACTAGTCTCTCTAGTAAGCCCTTACTGCTAGGTCCTGTGGGAAGCCGGCTTTATTACTTCATCTATGTCTCAGATCCTTTGTAAAGTGTTCCTGGGGTCTCCTGCCAGGCAGAGGATGTCTAGAAGTGACTCAGTCCTCAGTGGCTAACTAAAGGAAAGATGAAAGGCCAAAAGAAAAGAGAGAAAACGCCTAAACGCTAAAAAACCTGCTCTGTAACAAAATCGGAATCAATTCTGGATTAGTCTCTTTTAATATGGAAACCACATACAAGGTCTGGGAATACGTGATGGCAACTATAAATACCTCCTGTGAAGCTGGAAACCGCTCCGGGGAGCCAAACTAGAAAATCAATTTACCATCAATTAGAAAAATGCAATGTTACCTTAAAAGGCTTCTAGGCCCAGATTTGAACTATAGTCTGATTGATACAATGTGAGGGCGCAAAAAGGCTCTGGAGATGCAATTCCTGAGTATCCACCCTAGCTCCTGTGCGAGCATGGGGAAGGATATTTCTCAGTTCATCAGTTTTCTCAAGTCACGATGAAAATTCCATGAGTTAATATATGTAAAGCACTCAGAGCAATATCAGACATCCTAAGTGTTACAAGCACCATCTCTTATTTACTACCATTATTATTTCAGCTGACACATTTTTTAGGTTAATAACTGTATCCATGTAGAAATCATCCACACACATATGAAATGTCCTGGGAGAACCACGCAAGGGGTCTGTCTAAACACTGCCCAGGGCGGATGGTGCCCCAGCTCATACTCACAGGTCAGAGGGGCAGGTGCCTTCTATGCTGGGACCTTCAGGAGATGGCATTTCTCTCTACTCTCCCCGGATGTGTTACATGATGGTCCTCCATGTAAGTTTGCCAATAGGATGCAATGCCCTGATCTGCCCAGGTGGAAATCCAAGCCTGCTGGACACGTTATAATCTAACAAGTTATTATGCTGAGTTTCTGACATCTATCTTTTGTGAGTTTGCTTAACATTGGCCAGTCACCTGCCATTCCACCATCTCTGAGTATTTCATCAGACTTAATTTGGGGCCATAGAATCCTCTGTGTTCCCATCACTGTCCTATCTCTTTGCGTCTCAGCCTGCTGTGGTGGAGGCCGCCCACACAATGGGTGCCTGCCCCTCTTCATGAAGTCTGAAATGAAGCCATTAGGATAGTCATTATGCTTTGGTTTCGTTCCCCTGACATTGTCTTTCAATGTGCAAAACCTTGTGGGGAGTAAACAATTCGTGTGTCGTGAAAGCTTTAGTTGCTCAGTCATGTCTGACTCTTTGCGACCCCAGGGACTGTAGCCCACCAGGCTCCTCTGGTCATGAAATTCTCCAGGCCAGAATACTGGGAGTGGGTTGCCATTCCCTTCTCCAGGGGATCTTCCCAACCCAGGGATCAAACCCAGGTCTCCCCCATTGCAAGCGGATTCTTTACCGTCTGAGCCACCAGAGAGGCCAAGATAATTATCAGATAGCCAACTACCATGGGCTGGTTGACAGTGGTGGAGGAAACTTAGGTCTTGTTGGGAGGGAGCTGAAGAGTGGAACTTTAACACAAGGTATAGGAGATGGAGAGGTGGGCGTCTCGAAGACGACCTCTTGCTGTCCTGTGTCCCCTTCTTCACACTCTGCTCACCATCAGCTGTGTCAAAACACATGACTGCTCTCTAAGAAGTGTCTGTGGAGTGAACAGAGACAGTCTGTGTAGCAGGGAAGTGGAGGCCCGCTCAGCCTAGAAGTGCCATGTGATAGAAAGAGGTTGGGGTGAGAAGAGAGGAAGCATTGTCAAACAACTGCTAGGTGATAATGTGGTCTCATTCTAAAATCCATTTAGTAAGTAGAGTAGAGGAATAGAATAGGCCTAGAGCAACTTCTTTTTGCATTTTTAACGTTTGGCCAGGAGGGACCAACAGAGCAAGAAAGAACATTTGTTTTCTTTTTTCCTGCTGGGACTAATCAGAGATAGAAGCCTGGGCATCTCGGTGTCTACATTCAGTGTGTTCACAGAGGCCGATCTCTTAGGGTAGTCGAGAAGTTAACTACGTTTGGATAATCAATTGTAAAATTTAAGAAAGAGCCTTGTTTTGTAAGGAATCTCCATAGTGGATGTATCAATTTGCATTCCCACTAGGAATAAAGCTACCATATACTCAACGATCCCAATATTGGGCATATACCCTGAGGAAACCATAATTGAAAATGACACATGCACCCCAGTGTTCATCACAGCACTATTTACAATAGCTAGGACATGGAAGCCACCTAGATGTCTATCAACAGTTGAATGGATAAAGAAGTTGTGGTATACATGCACAATAGAATATTACTCAGCCATAAAAAAGGAACCCATTTGACTCAGTTCTAATAAGAAGGATGACTCTAGAGCCTATTATACAGAGTGAGGTAAGTCAGAAAGAGAAAAATAATATGGTATATTAACACATATATGAAATCTAGAAAGATGGTCCTGATGAACCTATTTGCAGGGCAGCTGTAGAGACACAGACTTGTGGACACACTGGGGAAAGAGAAGGTGGGGTGAATTGAGAGAGCAGCGTTAGAACATATACATGACCATATGTAAGATTAGGTAGCCCGTGGAAACTTACTGTGTGATGCAGGGAGCTCAAACCAGTGCTCTGTAACAACCAAGCGGGGTGGGATGGGGCAGGTGTGGGAGGGAGGTTCAGGAGCGGGGGACATGTGTATACCTGTGGCTGATTCACGCTGAAGTATGGCAGAAACCAACACAGCATTGTAAAACAGTCACACTCCAATGAAAAATGCATTAACTTCTTTTTAAAAAAAGAAAGAGCCTTGACCCTTATTGGTCATGATTAAGGTAGTTTACAGAAATTCTGGTTTTGCTCTTTCTGGATGTTGTAGAAGGACTGTACTTCACAACTCTCCTTGAAGTTGATCAGACCATTTTGTTTGGCCAATACTGTCTTGGTGGAGGTGACATGCCACTCCTAGGTGTAAACTCTCGGTTCACTACTCAGATGACCATGCTTTTTGCTCTGATTGTGGAAGCATATGTCAAGATGCAGCCTCCTCTGTGATCAGAACCATCCTCCCGGTCCATCCTCACTAAACATGTAGTGTGAGTGATAAATATTTGATGTATAAAGCCATTTAGATTTTTAGACTTTTTTTTTTTTCAGAGTAAACCTACCCTATCATGATTGAGGCAAAAACTGCTGAGACAAGTATATTATGCTGGAAGTTGAGATATTTGTATTTTAGACTGATCATTTTCTCTGCAACCCTGAGAAAATAATTCCTTTAGGCGGCCACTAAGAGCACTTCTCTCCCAAGTTGGAATTATCCCTGTGGTAATGGATCAGAGTTGGAAACATCAGGATGATTTCATGTTAAGCTTAGTATAAAACAGATGCTACTTATAGCAATATTTATAGACATGTGCATATACCCAGCTTATAGATTCACACATATCTCCTTGTTCTGTAAGCTGAGAGGACCTAGAAGCAGTAGACACCCCATCCTCACACCCCCAGTAGCAATAAAAACAGCCAGATTTTGGTTTCTAATGTCATTCTCCAATATTGGAAAGCAAACCCCTTGGAAAAATGGGATAGTAAAGAGACAAGACGAAACCGAAGCTTTTCTTTTTGTGCCAGGAAGTGAGAAAAAAGACAACAATAGTTTGCAATGCTGAGAGTTTGTCAAAGGATGCAGGCACAAACATAAATAATTCCCAGTGGCCAAAACTGGAGCATTTTGAGTGAAAAAAGCATAAAATAATATTGGATGTTTTGCTTCCCCGATGGCACAGCAGGAAAAGAATCTGCCTGCACTGCAGGAGACACAGGAGATGTGGGAGACATGGGCTCAATTCCTGGGTCAGGAAGATCCCCCGGAGGAGGAAATGGCAACTTGCTCCAGTATTCCTGCCTGGGAGATTCCGTGGACAGAGGAGCATGGCAGGCTACAGTCCAAACAATCACAATAAGTCAGACACGACTGAGTGATAAATACACAATATTGAATTTTAATCCAAAGTACAAAATAAATGGACTAATCAGTGGTTGCCTGCAAATGGAGCGAAATAGGGCAGTGGGATTACAAAGGACCCCAAGGAATATTTGAGGGAATGGGCATGTTCATTGTTTTGATTGTGGTGATGATGGTTTCTTTGGTTCCAAATCGATCTAATTATATACCTTGAACACTGCATTTTATTATATGTCCATTGTTTTTCAGTAAAGCTATTAAAAGTATATGTCCTCACATACCATTTGTTTAAAAATGCATATAACGGGTTTTAGTCAAAAGAGCCCAAAACAAAGATAACTCAAATCTCTTAACAGGAAAATGAGTTTAAAAATGTTGAATCTTTGTACAGTAAAGTTTATCACAGCAGGTAAAAGGAATGGACTCGATATAGGCAGCACTAGAGATGAATCTCAGAAACATTATATAGCAAGGCAAGAAGGCCAGACACAAAAGTGCATGATTTGATTCATATTGAATCTAAAAAACAAGTAAACTATTTATAATGACAGAAATCAGAAAGTGATTTTTTTCCCCCTAGGAGTCGAGGCAAAGGTAATGGAGAAACTCCCTGGGGTTTGGAAATGTTTTACATGTTGTATGGCTTCCAAATCGGGAAAGGAGTATGTCAAGGCTGTATATTGTCACCCTGCTTATTTAACTTTTATGCAGAGCACTTGATGAGAAATGGCGGGCTGGATGAAGCACAAGCTGAAATCAAGACTACTGGGGGAAATATAAATAACCTCAGATACACAGATGACACCACCGTTATGGCAGAAAACGAAGAGGAACTGAAGAGCCTCTTGAAGAAAGTGAAAGAGGAGAGTGAAAAAGCTGGCTTAAAACTCAGCATTCAGAAAATGAAGATCATGGCATCTGGTCCCATCACTTCATGACAAATAGATGGGGAAACAATTGGAACAGTGACAGACTTTATTTTCTTGGGCTCCAAAATCACTGCAGATGGTGACTGTAGTCATGAAATTGCTCCTTGGAAGAAAAGCTATGACCAACATAGACAGCATATTAAAAAGAGACATTACTTTGCCAACAAAGGTCCATATAGTCAAACTATGGTTTTTCTAGTAGTCATGTATGGATGTGAGAGTTGAACTGTAAAGAAAGCTGAGCACTGAAGAACTGATGCTATTGTGATGTTGGAGAAGATTCTTAACAGTCCCTTAGACTGCAAGGAGATCCAACCAGTCAATCCTAAAGGAAATCAGTCCTGAATATTCATTGGAAGGACTGATGCTGAAGCTGAAACTGTGATTCTTTGGGCACCTGCTGTGAAGAACTGACTCATTGGAAAAGACCCTGATGCTGGGAAAGATGGAAGGCAGGAGGAGAAGGGGACAACAGAAGATGAGATGGTTGGATGGCATCACCAACTCAATGGACATGAGTTTGAGCAAGCCTTGGAAGTTGGTGATGGCCAGAAAAGCCTGGAGAGCTGCAGTCTGTGGGATCACAAAGAGTCAGACACAACTGAGTGACTGAACTGAACTGATGGCTTCTCTGGTGGCTCAGCAGTAAAGAATCTGCCTGCAGTGCAGGAGACACAGGTTCAATCCCCGAGCAGGAAGATACAAATGGCAACCCACTCCAGTATCCTTGCCTGGGAAATCCCACGGACAGAGGAGCTTGGTGGGCTACAGTCCATGGGGCCACCAGAGCTGGACACAACTTAGTGACGAAGCCGCCGCTGCTTGACGCTTAAAGGCTGGATCCAAAGCACGTGGAACTCTTGAACTTATAGTCATACCATAATAAAAATAACAAGAAACAGCTATTCTTAGACATGATGAGAGGACATAGGTAGATAGATAGATGGATAGATAGAGGGCGAACAGCTTCCTTTTTGAGCAGTGCGATGGAGGATCGCATAACAGAAAAGGCTGCCGTGCACAGTCATGCTCCAGACACCAAGGAAGTGCTGTTAAAAGCAAATGTGTTTGTCCCCGTCTCCCAGGTACAATTAAAATCAAAGAATACGTATTTACGTAGCGGTGCAAGTCAACAGTGTGCATCACAGACCGTCTGGTCTTCCTGGGTTCTGTAGCTGTGGCAGACACACCCTCTACTTCCACCTCTGGGAGTATCTGACTCCTTCCCAGCTGTTGAGAAAATGCCCAGGATAGCATGTCATCCCTGGTCGTCAGTGGTGTGGGGGAAGGCTGTGGGCATAGTGATGGAGATGAAGCTTGTCTTCACCCACTTCATTTCTTTTTTTAAAAAATTTTTATTGAAATATAGTTGGTTTACAGCATTGTGTTAGTTTCAGGTGTATACCAAAGTGGTCCAGATATGTGTAATATAAATATAGAACTAAGCTTTCGCATGCATATTTTTTCTTTTTCAGATTCTCTTCCACTATAGTTTATTATATGGTCTTGAGTATAGTTTCCTGTGCTATACAATAGGTTGTTGTTGGTTATCTACTTTGTATACAGCAGTGTGTATATTTTAACCCCCATTTCTTAATTTATCCCTCCTCCCCTTTCCCCTGTGGCAACCATAAGTTTGTTTTCTATGTTTCTGAATCTATTTCTGTTTTGTAAATAAGTTCATTTTTGCATATTTTAGATTCTGCATGCAAATGATATTTGCCTTTCTCTGTCTGACTTCACTTCACTTAGTATGATCTCTAGGTCCATTCACGTTGTTCAAATGGTACTGCTTCATTCTTTTTATGGCTGAGTAATAGCCCATTGTGTATAGGTCCCACATCTTCTTTAGCCATTGACCTATTGATGGACACAGGTTGCTTCCATGTCGTATAAATAACACTGCTATGAACATTGCCAGTGCATGGATCTTGTGAATCAGAGTTTTCTCTGAATATATACCCAGAAGTGGGATCGCTGGGTCATATGAATATCTCACAAAGCTTTCATGTTTTGAAAGTTCAGAGATTGTGCAAGAGACAGACCTGAATATTCACAGTACAGTTCTGCCACCCACTCGGTCCTTGACCTTTGTAAGTTAGTTCACGTTTTCATGACTGAGATGGGTAAATAGTAAAAATGTCTGCCTAGGATTTGAATTGTTATCATAATTAACAATAACAGACTAAAAACAGCTGCTATAGTGCTTTGCACCTGATGTACACTCTAATGGATACATTTCATTGTTATCATCTCAGAAAGTATTCTATCCCTTTCCTGACGGGACGCAAATGACTAGGGCATAAATATGTCCTCACGCATAGGTGTTACTCATCAGATTCTCTTGTATGACATGAGGAACCAGGAAACTAATGGGAAAAAATAATAAACTCTGTGAGTAAATAGTTGAATGAGGAGAAAGAGATTTCCTAAAACAATTCATCATTTTTAAAAGCTGGTGAGTGTGTATGTTATAAAGGAATAGAAACAATTATATGCATACACAGCCATCTTGCATTGAATTTCCATGTTGTCTGCAATTTGTGAATAAGGAGTTCTTACAGTGGTCTGGGAGAATCCCTATTTGAGACACAAAAAACAAATCAGAGAGTTAAAAAGAAATTAAGTAACAAATTCTATTCAGAGCAACAAGACACTGTCAACTGTACTTTCCCATCAGCTGAAACTAGGTGCATGTGAGCTGTGTGTGTGTGTGTGTGTGTGTTAATTTGCATACACGTTTGGCTGTAGCCACACACTGACTTCTGAGAATTTTTCAGAAATATCAGGTACATGATACCCCCTTCTTGGAGCGGGGTGGCAGAGGGGAGTTTTACATCTACTTCTCTCTTTTTGAAATGCGATTTCCTTGTTGCTTTCATGTCTTGCCCAAATGTTGCTTTTTTAGAGATCCCTTTAAACATCTTTGATAAACATCTTTGATAAACAGAGCCCAGGGTCATTCTCTATTTCCTTACCTAGTTTTACTTTTATTCACAGTCCTTATCATGATCTCATGATACAGTGATATTTATTTATTCATCCATTATCCCCTCCATACACATACGCACACTGGAATGTTAGTTCCATTAGGTCTGTAATCTCTGTAACCCTAGAGTCTAGGACCATGCCTGCACACAGCTAAGACTTGATAAACATCCTTTGTATAAAACATGAGACCACGAGAGGATACATTTTTACTGTGCTCATTTAAAAAAAAAAAAAAACTCCAGGATTTTTGGAGGTAAGTTGTTAAAGAAGTAAAATAATCAATGGATAGACTTTCACTCTAAAAGCATCTGTATATTGAGCTTTGTACATGTGAATGCCTGCTAGGCACAATCCAATCCCTGTTAAAATAATTAACTTTGTGTTTGCTGAGTACTTTCCATCTTAAGAGTTCTTAGCCTTTAGGACAAACTGCAGAGTTGGGAGTCGGGGCTGAGTGATGTGGTGAGACAGGGGCAGCGCTGTCAGGACCCTGGACAGAGGCAGCAGGAGCGGGTCTACCCAGAGCGTCAAAAGGAGGGAAATCAGGGCCCCCAGCGTGCTTGCCTCCCTCTGGGGTCCAGCCTCCCGCGGTGATGAGGTGGAACCATGCTCCGACTACCATCACTCCTCTAATCTGGCTAAGTGAAGTGGGTGTAGATTACACAAACACTGCACAGGCAGCTTTCTTGCTGTAGAAAAAAATCACAGACTCACTGACCTGGTGGAAAACTAGACGAGTTAGACACACAATACATTTGCCCTCCTTGTTTCTTTTTCTATTAATATATTTCAAGTCAAATGGCACTTTCTTGGAAACACAGGATTTGGGCTGTTGAAAGGAACCTCTTTATTTTCCAAATGGCTTGGCGGCCTGTAACTTTAGATGTAGCAATTTGTTTCAACCTAAGAATGGGGGAGGAGAAGATTCCAGTCTAAGGGAAAATATTTGTGGTTTTTGAGAGTTTCTTTTGAGCCAATCAGATAATTAGATAAAAGCTCTAAAGGTATTTTTCAGCCTTTTTAGAAAACTAATCCCCCTCAGGGAGCCTTTGTAGGCAGCCCCACCCCCAACCCCGGCCCGCAATTGCCCCTCTCCAACTTCATGGTGTTGCTAAGTAATCACATTCTGTTAGGTGGGATTAAGTTTCAGAGGAATAAAAACCATTGTAATATCTGAGATTTTTGTTGTCCTTACGGGAACTGATTTTCTTGGAGACAATGTCATCTCCATTGAGAACATGCACTCTAAGTACATATTGTTACTTAATCCACACGGCCGCTTCACAGGACTTTAAATCTCACAGTGAGGGGGAAAAAAACATGGTAGTGACATAACGTGCCAGAGCTACTGAGTTGGTAATAGCCGAACTTGAATGTGAACCAAGTCTTGTTTGACTTAAAAAAAAAAAAATTGTCCTTAAACTCTATGCAATGCAGCCTTGAGCATGAGAAGCAAATTGCAAATGACAAATCACAAAGCAAATGCTAAATGAGCATTGTCAGTTGCTTTGCAAGAATCTGTCTGGGGTATTCAGTCAGGTTTTGGTCTGCAAATTCTCTCAGAGGTTTTATATTTTTAAATATTAGCTTTATTTAGATACAATTAACATAAGATAAAACTTATTCTTTTAACAAGTAGAATTCCGTGTTTTTTGGTGCATTCACTGAGTGGTACAGCCATC
Source organism: Bos grunniens (assembly GCF_055505025.1). NCBI lineage: Eukaryota > Metazoa > Chordata > Mammalia > Artiodactyla > Bovidae > Bos > Bos grunniens. Next base: position 4,480,150 of record NC_141168.1, read on the forward strand.
ACCCCTCCCTAGTTTCAGAACATTTTCATCAGCCCCCAAAGAAATTCCATGCTCATTAACCCCTGTGCTGCCTTCTCAATACCTGGCAATCACTGCCATACTTTCTCTTTCAGAGGCTTTGTCTATTTTGAACAATTTATATGCATGGGATTATATAATAGGGGACCTTCTGTGATTGACTCCTCTCATTTAGGATAATGTTTTCAAGATATATTCATCCTGTAGAACATTAAGCACACAATTCCTTTCTGTATCTGGATAATATCCACATTTTGTTTATCTGTTCATTAGTTGATGGACATTTGGGGTGTTTCCAGTTTCTGGCTGTCGTGATTAATTCCACTATGAATGTTCTTGTGCAGATCTTAGTATGACTCTCTGGTTCCCATGCTCTCGGGTACTGTGGAAGGCAGAGTAATGCACCCCACATCCATGGGGTGCACCCATGGTCTAGTCTCTGGAACCTAGGACTATGTTTTACTACATGGCGAAGGGGAATGAAGGTTACCAGTCAGCTGATCCTAAGGCAGGGAGTTCTCCTGGGTTATCTGCGCAGGTGCAGCGGAATCACGAGAGCCTCTGGAAGTGGAAGAGGGTGGGAGAACAGGAGGTCAGAGTGATATGAAGTGAGGACGCACCTGCCGTGTCTGGCTTTGGAAAAGGCGAGGAAATGGACTCTCCACTTGAGCCTCCGGAGGAGCAGAGCTCCGGGTGAGCCCCGGACTTCAGCCCACTGAGATCTGAGTTGGGCTGCTAGCTTACAGTACTGGTGGATAATACTTCTGTATTGTTTTATGTCATTAAGTGTGCCGCAACTTGTTATGGCAGGCAAAACAAGTGTATACCCACCACTGGAGTTGCTGAGTCATATGATGACAGCATGTTTAACATTTTGAGGAACTGCTAGACTGTTTTCAAAAGTAGCTGCAGCGTTTTCTGTTGCTGCCAGCAGTGTATCCTGTTAAGCCCCTGGAGCGACTTTCTCATCGTGGTTATTGTGCTAGAGTTTCTATTTGGAAATGTATCACTGTGTATCTACCTGTGCTTGTTTGATGAGCTGTTATTGTCCTACTTTTCTTTAGTTCTTTAGATATATGCTTTCCTTTAGTTCTTCAAGCATATTTAAAATAAGTCACTAAAAAGATTTTTTGCTCAGGAAGCCCAGTGTCTGGGCTTCCTCCTGGGCAGTCTGCATTGACTGTTTCCTTTCTTGTGTATGGCCTGCACTTCCTTGTGTTTCCCCTTCTTTCTCTTAAGTCCCTGTGGGCTGCCGGCCAACTTAAGTATTGTGATGGGGTCTCTCTGGAAGTCATATTTCCTTCATCCCAGGATGTGCGGTCCTTGATTATTGTTGCTGCTGCGGCTGCCATTTGTTTCTTCAGTGACTTTTTTGAACCAATTCTATCAAGTCTACATTCTTGTCCTACATGGCTTCTGAAGCCTCTGCTGTTCATCTGTGTGTGTCCTTAGTCACAGGCTCCCCTGTCCATGGGATTCTCCAGGCGAGAATGCTGGAGTGGGTGGCCATGCCCTCAGGGTGTCTTCCCAACCCAAGGATCGAACCCAGGTGGCTCAGACAGGTATTCATTGTCTGAGCCAACAGGTTGAGCTAATAATTGGCAGAGGTTTCCTAAAATACCAAATGTCCTTAAACTCCTTGAACCCACATGTCTTCCCCACTTTGCCTCAAGACCCTCAACACCCAGGCCTGTGCGATTCTCCCTTAGCCTTCCCTTTCTGCTTGCACATAGCCTCCAGGTCAGTCAGTAGTGAGAGATCAGAGTCTCTCAGACCTTTCCTGGGCATGTATATGGCCTTCAAGATCCTCAGAGCATGTTGGAAAGTCTCCACTGGGTCCAGGGTTCACTGACATCACTGCAAGGAGCCAGCGTCTCCCTGTATCTGCAGTTTTACACTGCGGGCATTTGTCATATCTATACATCTATGTGTCTGTATCTAGCTCTGAGTTAACAGTCACCCTTTGATGTCTGGGGATTATCCATTTCATGGATCTTGGATGAGGAAGAAGACCACCTCCCCTATGGAGGGAGAAGGGTTTATACCCGCCTTCCAGCCCTCTCTTGAAGCTGGAGCCCAGGCGTACTCTTTGGGCTCCACCAATCACGGTGGCAGCATACATCAGGATAAAGAAGGAGCAGTTACTAACAGCACAGCAGAAAGATACAAAGATTCGGGGACACCAGTACCACTGTTGAAGCACTTCAGTCCACACCCTAGGCTGTTGAACAGTGAGCGTGCGTGCTCAGTCATGTCCTATTCGCTGTGACCCTGTGGATTGTGGCCTACCAGGCTCCTCAGCCCGTGGAATTTTCCAGGTGAGAATACTGGATTGGGTTGCCATTTCCTCCTCCAGGAGATCTTCAGGGCCCCAGGACTGAACCCAAGTCTCTTGTGTCTCCTGCATTGGTAGGCGGGTTCTTTACCACTGCATCACCTGGAAAGCCCGTATTGAACAGTAGATGTTTTTAATGTGAAAAATACCAAACCTGATTATTTGAGGCCATGCTGTAGCTGGTGTTCTGTTTTCTGATACATTCTCTCTCCGCCTCCCAAATGGCTGTCCAGGGTGTTTCATGTTCAGCTTGTTATTAGAGTGCAAGCTTTCTTCCATTTTTTTCTTCTTTTTTCCCCTTAGATCCTTTCCCTTAGGTCACAGAACATGGTCACTGAAAGGACTGTTCTACTACATATTTTAATTTGCCATCTGATTATTAGAGAGGCTTCAGAAATCACACTGAGGAGGCCTTACTGTATGAATCAAAAGCTCGGATACACGGTCATCAGATGAGAGGGGCTCATGTGTGTACACTGTTCCCATGTGTGTGCAGGCATATACAGGGTTTCAGCATCCTTATATCTTTCAAACCATAACAAAGGCTTGGCACGACCCATAGAAAGTAAGGGCAAAAGAAACATTTATCCATCGTGTGTTATGTGCTGGAGATTGCTCTTAGGGTTTTCATTCATTATCCAACTGTCCCCACTATTTCCGTTTTCAGACCACAAGGTGAGACTGTGAAGCTACAAATGTCTGGAAATCATACAGGTCACCGTCGGTACAGCCAGAAGGGAAAGCCAATTCTGCCTGACTCCAGAGTGCCTGCTTTGCCACTTGGAAAAGGTGTCTGTGCAGAAAGTTCGCATCTGCTGCCTCGTGATGGGGAAGAGCATCTGGGTGCCACTCCATGGGATTCCTCTTACTTCTATATCCTTTTCACAAGCCTCTTGGAAGAGAAAAAATTGTCTAGCTATTGTGCCTGATGCCTGGAGTCTGGCAAGAGAATCAGGAGAGCTGTGACTGTCTACAATAATTGGTTGGCCCAGTAGAGAATCACTTAGCCCTGGCTTTCCTGGAGCAAATCAATGGAAAGAAGGACCCCTCTTCTGCACCATCATCCTTACCACTGTGTGAAAGGGAAAGTCACCGCTTATGCAGCTTAATGCAAATGAACGGTTGGGTCATTGAAAGCTGGACCCATTTACTTCTGTACCTCCACTCAGGAGCCCCCCAGTCCTGTAACGTGGGACCTGTGAAGTAAGATATGACGGGGTTCAGGTGTTAAAAGTGCAGGAACCCTTGTGAGCCAATTTGGGGCTTTCCATTTTCAATAGTATCCTTTTAATGAAGACGTTGTTTCGCTAAAGTGTTTGAAACTAGTTTTGCTCCTATGTGAGGAAACAAAGCCAGCTCCTGAGAAATCCGGAGGAACCAATTTTCAGGGCAGAGCTGGGATGAAATAATTTTGCATTTATCATTTAAGTTAATTGCAATGAGCCTTCATCTAATGAGCCTTACCTCGAAACCCCATTGAAAACAATAGTTAATTGCTTCATTTTAATAAATGTTGTCAGGATAGTGAATATAACAGTGACTGAACACTCAATTAAGACTGGTGTTGGAAATGAAGATGTACAGAGCTTAATGAGATGCAGCATTGGAAAAGAAAATTAGCATCCAGAGGTGGAATAGGACATCCTTCGAAAAGCAACATAAAGCGAAGGAGTTTGTTTGAAGTAAACACAGAGACTCAGACTGTTGTCACGGCTGAGTGTCTGCTATGTGACTGTGGGTGTGTTGGGCAGTCAGTGTGTTCCCACACTCATTTTGTTTGGTTCTTATTTTATCTGATGAGGAACTTGAGGCTCAGAAGGTTTTGCAAGTCAGGCAGTAATCAGTTCAGTTCAGTCGCTCAGTCATATCCAACTGTTTGCGACCCCATGGACTGCAGCACACCAGGCTTCCCTGTCCATCACCAACTCCCAGAGCTTACTCAAACTCATGTCCATTGAGTCAGTGATGCCATCCAACCATTTCATCCTCTGTCGTCCCCTTCTCCTCCTGCCTTCAATCTTTCCCTGCATCAGAGTCTTTTCTGAGTCAGTTCTTCACATCAGGTAGCCAAAGTATTGGAGTTTCTGCTTCAGCATCAGTCCTTCCAATGAATATTCGGACTGATTTCCTTTAGGATGGACTGGTTGGATCTCCTTGCAGTCCAAGGGACTCTCGAGAGTCTTCTCCAACACCACAGTTCAAAAGCATCAATTCTTTGGCGCTCAGCTGTCTTTACAGTCCCACTCTCACATCCATACATGACCACTGGAAAAACCATAGCCTTGACTAGATGAACCTTTGTTGGCAAAGTAATGTCTCTGCTTTTGAATATGCTGTCTAGATTGGTCATAGCTTTTTTTTTCAAAGAGCAAGCATCTTATAATTTCATGGCTGCAGTCACCATCTGCAGTGATTTTTCAGCCTAAAAAAATAGTCTGTCACTGTTTCCATTGTTTCCCCATCTATTTGCCATGAAGTGATGGGGCCAGATGCCAAGATCTTACTTTTTTGAATGTTGGGTTTTAAGCCAGCTTTTTCACCCTTCTCTTTCACTTTCATCAATAAACTTTTCAGTTCCTCTTCACTTTCTGCCATAAGGCTGGTGTCATCTGCTTATCTGAGGTTATTGATATTTCTCCTGGCAATCTGGATTCCAGCTGCTGCTTCATCCAGCCTGGCATTTTTCATGATGTACCCTGCAGAGAAGTTAAATAAGCAGGGTGACAATATACAGTCTTGATGTACTTCTTTCCCAATTTGGAACCAGTCCGTTGTTCCATATGAGGTTCTAACTGTTGCTTTTTGACCTGCATACAGATTTCTCAGGAGGCAGGTAAGGTGGTCTGGTATTCCTGTCTCTTAAAGAATTTTCCACAGTTTGTTGTGATCCATACAGTCAAAGGCTTTAGCGTAATCAATAAAGCAGAAGTAGATGTTTTTCTGGAACTCTCTTGCTTTTTTGATGATCCAATGGATGTTGACAATTTGATCTCTGGTTCCTCCACCTTTTCTAAATCCAGCTTGTATATCTGGAAGTTCTTGGTTCATGTACTGTTGAAGCCTTGCTTGGAGAATTTTGAGCTTTACTTTGCTAGTGTGTGAGATAAGTGCAATTTTTCAGGAGTTTGAACATTCTTTGGCATTGCCTTTCTTTGGGATTGGAATGAAAACTGGCCTTTTCCAGTCCTGTGGCCACTGCTGAGTTTTCCAAGTTTGCTGACATATTGGGTGCAGCACTTTCACAGCATCATCTTTTAGGCTTTGAAATAGCTCAGCTGGAATTCCATCACCTCCCCTAGCTTCATTCATAGTGATGCTTCCTAAGACTCACTTGACTTTGCCTTCCATGATGTCTGAGTCTAGGTGAGTGATCACACCATCATGGTTATCAGGGTCATTAAGATCTTTTTTGTATAGTTCTTCCATGTATTCTTGCCACATTTTCTTAATATCTTCTGCTTCTGTTAGGTCCATACCATTTCTGTCCTTTATTGTGCCCATTTTTGCATGTAATGTTCTCTTGGTATCTCTAATTTTCATGAAGAGATCTCTAGTCTTTCCCATTCTATTGTTTTCCTCTATTTCTTTGCATTGGTCACTGAGGAAGGCTTTCTTATCTTTTCTTGCTATTCTTTGAAACTCAGCATTCAGATCAGTATAGCTTTCCTTTTCTCCTTTGTCTTTAGCTTCTCTTCTTTTCACAGCTATTTGTAAGGCCTCATCAGACAACCATTTTGCCTTTCTGCATTCCTTTTTCTTGGGGATGGTCTTGATCCCTGCCTCCTGTACAATGTTGTGAACCTCTTTCCCTAGTTCTTCATGCACTCTGTCTGTCAGATCTAATCCCTTGAATCTATTTGTCACTTCTACTGTATAATTGTAAGGGATTTGATTTAGGTCATATCTGAATGGTCTAGTGATTTTCCCTACTTTCTTCAATTTAAGTCTGAATTTAGCAATAAGGAGTTCATGATCTGAGCCACAGTCAGCTCCCAGTAGCTACTCAAAGGCAACTTCATGATTCAGAGCCTTTCTGTTTTTTTTTTTAATTGAAGTATAGTTGATTTACAATATCATGCTAGTTTCAGATGTGAAAGTAAAAGTGTTAGTTGCTCAGTCATGTCCAATTCTTTGCAACTCCATGGACTGTAGCCTGCCAGGCTCCTCTGTCCATGGGAATCTCCAGGCAAGAATACTGGAGTGAATCAGCATGCTCTCCTCCAGTTATACACAGTAGCATATATATATTAATCCCAAACTCTAATTTCCCTCCTCGTTCCCCTTTGGTAACCACAGGTTTGTTTTCTCTGCCTACGAGTCTCTTTCTGTTTGGTAAATAAGCTCATTTGTATCGTATTTTTAGATTCCACGTATCAGTGATACCATAAGTACTTGTCTTTCTTTGACTTCCTTCACTTAGTATAATCTCTAGATCCATCCATGCTGCTGCACATGGTTCAGGGCCTTTCTTCTGGAGCCATTTGTTAATTTATTGTCTTGTCACTTTGTTTCTAACTTTTCCATGAATGAAGTAGAAATCCAGAAAGTCTGTGCATCAGCAAAGGGTCTAAGTAAGAGAAACAAATTCTACCCTCTGAGGGAACACAGTGCTTGAATTTTTACACACTGGTATGTTCCTGAAGCTTAAAATTTTAGGTGTGGGGATGGGGAAGGAGGTGGGAGGGAGGTTTAAGAGGGAGGGGACGCATGTATACCTATGGCTGATTCATGTTGAGATTTGGCAGGAACCAACACAATACTGTAAAGCAATTATCCTTTAACTAAAAATAAATAATTGTTAAAAGTGTAGGTGTGTATAAATGGAACAGGTTCCTTATGCTCCCAGAGAAGGGAGGAGCTCTCTCTACATAAATGGGTTGAAACAACTCTTGGCAGGTAAATGTACCTCACTGGTTTGATCAGGCATTTGCCACTTGTATCTGGAGCAATGCAATTGTTTTGACTCCCTTCCCTCCTGTGGGATGGTTCAGGTTGTCTGAACCTTGCTTCCTCAGAAGTCAGAGCTGTAGGAAAGAAAAAATAGCTGAAACAGGTTTGTTAGGAAGGAGCAAGGGAAGAGAGAGAAAGTGGGGAGGGAAAGGTGGGTGCCTGGGGGCTGGATTGGAACAGAGAGAAAGAGCCCATGACCATGTGATGTATACCAAATATAAAGATGCCTTTGGAAGGAGTCATCTGACATCTGACCCCACTCTCCAGACACAGGAGGGTGAAGGGCCATCATTAGAGAGCACCCAGCCCTGACCCAGCTCAACACCTCATTAGCTGGAAGCAAGCAGAGGCTTCCGTAGGGAAGAATATTCTCCACTTCAGTTTCTACAGTTCCTTTTTGCACAATATCCAACATGCAGTAAAAAATAATTATGTGACAAGAAGCAGGAAAATGTGACCATAATCAAAAGAATAAAGTTGACAATAGAAGCAGAGTCAAAAGTGACCCAGATTTTGGAATTAGCTGGGAAGGCTTGTGGTGGTGCTGTAGTCACTGCGTCGTGTCTGACTCTTGCGACATCATGGACTGTAGCCCACCAGACTCCTCTGTTCATGAGATTTCCCAGGCAAGAATTCTGGAGTGGCTTGCCATTTCCTTCTCCAATAATTGAATTGACAGTTATCTGAAATGATGAATTATTGGATCAGTTTACTAGCAAAAGATCAACAAATCAAAGGCATGTCAATAAAAAAAAATGTATAAGCTCTCAAATCTCTGTCAATTTCTAGTAACTCAGATTTTTATTATGTCACTTTTTCTTATTATCATATCCATTCAGTTTTTTCCTGTCAGCTGGAGATTTTGGATGGTGTATTTTAGTGTCTGTATGAAGTTATCCGAAGAAGGCAATGGCACCCCACTCCAGTACTCTTGCCTGGAAAATCCCATGGATGGAGGAGCCTAGTAGGCTGCAGTCCATGGGGTCGCTAAGAGTCGGACACGACTGAGCGACTTCACTTTCACTTTTCACTTTCCTGCATTGGAGAAGGAAATGGCAACCCACTCCAGTGTTCTTGCCTGGAGAATCCCAGGGACTGGGGAGCCTGGTGGGCTGCCGTCTATGGGGTCCCACAGAGTCGGACACGACTGAAGCGACTTAGCAGCAGCAGCAGCATGAAGTTATCTTCCTCCAAAGAGTGTTGAAATTGACTTTGGCAAGCAGTTAAATTACTGAAAAGTAGCTCACTTTTCTCTTGTGAAGCCTGGGTTCAGGGCTCAGTTAAGGTGTGCTTAATTCAGTTTTTCCCTTTTCACTCGGGAGTGGCCTTTCGAGGGTCACACTGCCTAGTTCACCAAGGTCTGACCTTTCTTTCGGTTCTGGGTAGGTGTGGGCTTAGTCATGTGCAATTCTTTGCAACTTTTGGCCCCACCAGGCTCCTCTGTCCATGGGATTTTTCAGGCGAGAATACTGGACTGGGTTGCCATTTTGCTCCTCCAGGGAATCTTCCCAACCCAGGGATCCAACCAGCACCCCCTGTGTCTTCTGCATTGTAGGTGGATTCTTGACCGGCTGAGCCACAAGTGCCAGCGTCGCCCTGCATCTTCTGATGTTAGTTTCTGCTCAGCCCTTAGGCTCCAGGGAAGTGTTCTGTTCTGTGCTGTTCTTTCTGCGGATTACCCTGTGCGTAGCTGGGGAGTCACCTAGACTCTCAGGGCATATGCTTGAAGTTGTCTGAGGTCACCTTCCTGGAATATCCCCCCTCGCCAGTGCCCTGCCTGCTGAGACCACCCCTCTCAGGTGGCTCAGTGGTAAAGAATTCACCTGCCAATGCAGGACACACAAGAGACGAGGGTTTGATCCCTGAGTTGGGATGCCGCAAGCACTGATGTTTCCTCTGGCCAGTGAAACTCTGCCTCCCTCTCAGGAAGCTGCGGTGAATATGGGCTCAGTGTTGCGCTCCGTCTCTCTCCAGCGTTGTGGCTCGGTGTTGGGCTGGGCCTGGGTCCTGAAAGAGCGGTTTTACCTGTTTCATCCAATCAGAGGCTGGCTTCCGGATCTTGGCCCACACCCCGCGTTCTCCTGCTGCCTTCCTCCCTGCAGATCAGGTGAAGCGGCACGTCCATTTTCCTTTCTTCTCCCCGAATGCAGAAGGGGTGCCCTGAGCGTCTGGGTTGCACTCTGTGTCACTTCCCACTGTGCACCTGTGCGCCTGGAGGTCTGTCACGGTACATACAGCTCTCTAGGTGCTCTTCCGGACTGTGAGCTCCCTGAGGGTAGCGGTCGGGCCAAACTGCTCTTTTACTGATGTATTTTTTATTGAAGTATAGTTGATATACAATGTTGTGCTGATTTCTGCTATACAACAAAGTGATTCAATTATACACTTGTGTATATATATACATGCATGCATACTTAGTCGTGTCCAGCTCTTTTCAACCTGACCGACTCTAGCCTGCCAAGCTCCTCTGTCCATGGAATTTTCCAGGCAATGATACTGGAGTTGTTGCCATTTCCTTCTCTGGAAGATCTTCCCAACTCAGGGAGCAAACCCTCGTCTCTTGTGTGTCCTGCATTGGCAGGTGAATTCTTTACCACTGAGCCACCTGGGAATATATATGCCTTATTAAAAATATTCTTTTTCATTTTGTTTTTTAAACTTATTTATTTTCTAATTGGCGGATAATTGCTTTCCAATATTGTGTTGGTTCCTTCCATACATCAACATGAATTGGCCATAGGTATACACTTATCCTCTCCCTCTTGAGCCTCCCTCCCACCTCCCACCCCATCCCACCCCTCTACATTGTCACAGAGCACTGAATTTGAGCTCCCTACATCATAACAACAAATATTTATTTATTTTTTGAAGACAGCAATTTATTTTAAAAATATTTATTCATTTGGCTGTGCAGGGTCTCAGTTGCAGCATGTGGGATCTTAGTTCCCTGATCAGGGATCGAACCTGGGCCCCCTGCACTGGGAGCAGAGTCTTAGACACTGGACCACCTGGGAAGTCCCCACTGCTCTTCCAATTTCCACACTCAGCTCAGTCCTACCGCCATTGATGTAAGCTGAGTGGTCCTCAGCTGAAATGGACAGAGTAATTGGGCAGGCGCCTGGCACTGTGGGGAGAATCCGACTATGCAGGGAAACTTCTAGCTAGAAAAGACATGAGGCTCCATCACCTCTCTGATGTCACTCAGGCAGACTTGAACACATTTCTTTTTTTAAAAAAATTGAAATATAGTTGATTTGGGCTTCCCTGGTAGCTTGGGTGGTAAAGAATTCCCCTGCAATGAGGGAGACCTGGGTTCAATCCCTGGGTTGAAGGACACGGCGACCCACGCCAGTATTCTTGCTTAGAGAGTCCCCATGGACACAGGCCTGGCGGGCTACAGTCCACGGGGTCGCAGAGAGCCAGACGCGCCTGAGCAGCTGAGCAAGCACAGCACGTAGTTGATTTACAACGCCGTGTTAGTTTCTGCTGTACAGAAAAATGATTCCGTTACACACATACGTGCATTCTTTTTCATATGCTTTTCCATTGTGGTTTATCTCAGGATACTGAATATCATTCCCTGTGCTATACGGTAGGACCTTGTTGTTTATTCATCCTGTATGTAATAGATTGCATCTGCTAACCCCAAACTCCCAATCCAATCCTCCCTCAACCTCCCACCCCTTTGGCAACCACAAGACTGTTGAACACATTTCTTAAAAGAGCAACTGTTCGACGTGCTGCGGATTTGCACAAGGCTGCCTTTAACAGACTGCCTGGACCCTTCTCTGTGCTGCCCTCTTGAGGTGGTACTTCCAGAACAGATCAAATTTTCAAGGCACAGGGCTTCTAAGGAATAACATAAAGCTGGTCAACCAGCTGGTAAACAGAATAGCTTCAAATCACAAGGATACATGGAGTCCAAGCAGTTCTGCACAGCTGGAACCAGACATGGGTGATGCAATCAGCCACCAGAGGGGTGTGGCAGTGCTACAGGTTGAGCTGTATTTTTTCCCAAGATGTGTTGAGGCATTGACCTCCAAGACTTCAGCGTGTGACTTTATTTGGAGATAGGCACTGCAGCCATAAAATTAAAAGACGCTTACTCCTTGGAAGGAAAATTATCACCAACCTAGACATAATATTAAAAAGTGTAGACATTACTTTGCCAACAAAGTTCTGTCTAGTTAAGGCTATGGTTTTTCCAGTTGTCATGTATGGATGTGAGAGTTGGACCATAAAGAAAGCTGAGCACTGAAGAATTGATGCTTTTAAACTGTGGTGTTAGAGAAGACTCTTGAGAGTCCCTTGGACTGCAATGAGATCCAACCAGTCCATCCTAAAGGAGATCAGTCCTGAGTGTTAATTGGAAGGACTGATGTTGAAGCTGAAACTCCAATATTTTGGCCACCTGATGTGAAGAGCTGACTCATTTTGGACATTAGTTTGAGCAAGCTCCTCAGTTGGTGATGGACAGGAAGGCCTGGCGTGCTCCAGGCTCACACGACTGAGTGACTAAACTGAACTGAACTGAACTGAGAGTCCTAAAGCTGTAATTGACTGGGTTAAGACGGGATCATATTGGAGTAGTGAAGTTGCTCAGTCATGTCCAACTCTTTGCAACCTCATATTCTTGCCTTAGGAACCCCATGAACAGTATGAAAAGGCAAATGATAGGATGCTGAAAGAGGAACTCCCCAGGTCAGTAGGTGCCCAATATGCTACTGGAGATCAGTGGAGAAATAACTCCAGAAAGAATGAAGGGATGGAGTCAAAGCAAAAAGACTACCCAGCTGTGGATATGACTGGTGATAGAAGCAAGGTCCAATGCTGTAAAGAGCAATATTGCATAGGAACCTGGAATGTCAGGTCCATGAATCAAGGCAAATTGGAAGTGGTCAAACAGGAGATGGCAAGAGTGAATGTCGACATTCTAGGAATCTGCGAACTGAAATGGACTGGAATGGGTGAATTTAACTCAGATGACCATTATATCTACTACTGCAGGCAGGAATCCCTCAGAAGAAATGGAGTAGCCATCATGGTCAACAAAAGAGTCTGAAATGCAGTACTTGGATGCAATCTCAAAAATGACAGAATGATCTCTGTTCGTTTCCAAGGCAAACCATTCAATATCACAGTAATCCAAGTCTATGCTCCAACCAGTAATGCCGAAGAAGCTGAAGTTGAATGGTTCTATGAAGACCTACAAGACCTTTTAGAACTAACACCCAAAAAAGATGTCCTTTTCATTATAGGGGACGGGAACAGTCTTATGGACTCTGTGGGAGAGGGAGAGGGTGGGAAGATTTGGGAGAATGGCATTGAAACATGTAAAATATCATGTATGAAACGAGATGCCAGTCCAGGTTCGATGCACAATACTAGATGCTTGGGACTAGTGCACTGGGACGACCCAGAGGGATGGTATGGGGAGGGAGGAGGGAGGAGGGTTCAGGATGGGGAACACATGTACACCTGTGGCGGATTCATTCTGATATTTGGCAAAACTAATACAATTATGTAAAGTTTAAAAATAAAATTAAATTAAAAAAAAAAAAGAAATACTATCCCACCCCTATTTCTAGGGGAGCTTCTGGTCTGGCATGACAACAAGAGTGACTCTGATGATGCTCATTGTTTAAACAATCCGGAGGCCCTTGCTGGGGGATTGAGGCTGAATAAGGACTGGTCAGCTGGAGCGTGAAATGATCACTCCCAGGAGACGACAGCTGGAAGGTGAGCTTGTGATAGAAGCCTGCCCCAGAGAAGCAAGTGGTCTTTAGGAATGTCGATGCCTATGTATCCACGTCCTTGCCAAATCTGTCACCTGCTCGGCCATGCTGGTAATATCCATGAGACCCTGAGTGAGTCACCATCTGCTGAGGCATCAGGTGTCATCTGTAAAACAATGGACTTTAATCACCTAGTCTTTACCATGATTTGCAATTGAAAGATAATATGGTTGAAAATTTGAGGTAGAAAGGATTTGAAATGACCTCTCAATGGAGGCTTGGCTAACGGAAGAGAAGCCCCAGTGAAAATAACATTCATTACTTTGTTGATACGTGTGTGTGTGTGTGTATACATGTATATGGAATATATGAATCCTATTAAGTGCCAGAATTATCCATTTTCAACAGCTCCATGCTGCAGTAAGAACAAATCAGGTTTCGAAAACAAACTTACGGTTGCCAAAAGGGAAAAGTGGAGAGGGGAGAGAAAAATTAGGCGTTTGAAATGAACATATACACACTACTATCTACAAAATAGATCATCAACAAAGACCCACTGTGTACTGCAGGGAACTCTACTCAGTGCTGTGTAATAACCTATGTGGGGAAAGAACCTGAAAAGAAAAGAAATATGCGTATGTACAACTGAATCACTCTGCTGTACACCTGAAGCTAACACAGCATTGTCAATCAAGTACGCTCCAAAGTAAAATAAGCGGGAAATAACAGATTACACGTGTGATAGCTCTCACGTCCATATTTTTCCTGGATATTCTGCAAGTCAACTTGTGTTTTAAATTTTACTTTTGTCCTTTATTTGGTAGCAAACTGTTCATTTCATCATTGTACGTCATCACTCCTACAATCTTGAAGTTACTGGAGGTCCATTCCACTCTTGTTATTTGCTGAGGTTACGCTACTGAGCACGACAACCTGAAAGGTCCTGCTTGCGGGATCATCACTCAGCTTATTAACAGAAACAACGGGCTGTGTCATCCTGTCCCAAGACTGACGGAGCCTGTGGGGAGGCTGTTCTTGTTTACAATGAGGACAGCACGCTGGTGGCAGTAGCAAAAGTCCTTGGAGTTCAGCGTTTTGCTTCTAGTCCTGGCTGTGTATCCTAAGAATAAGAATCAACATTGATGGATTTTTTTTTTTTTTTGTATTTTACTGTGAAGTGTGTTCCCTGTGGATACAATTCTCAAGATCTTTCCCAGATTTGGAAAGCTCTTCCAGTTTCTAAGATTCCATGCTGTTTGCAGCATCATTCAAATTTCTCGCTCTTGGCAAATATTGCCTGCTTCTGTCCTTTGACTGAAGTTTAGTTTGACACAGAGAAACTTAGGTACAAAGCAGCCCGGATGCCCCGCTACTGTGTTATATGCACTTTCATTACCGTTGCTTTCATTAACTGATAGTAAAATTCAAAAAATTCTTAACAAGCTGGTGAAGCGTAACTCTTTCTTCATGAAATCACTCTGGTTATCGAAATGAGGCTTCTAGAATTCATTGTCTTTTCTCTAAAGACTGCTAAGTGAATGGTACCAAAACTTCTCTATTTTAATGTTGGGCTTCCCTGGTTGGCTCCGTCAGTCAAAGATCTGCCTGCAATGCAAGAGTCTCAGTTTCTGTCCTGGGGTCGGGAAGATCCCCTGGAGAAAGGAATGGCAACCCACTCCAGTATTCTTGCCTGGAAATCCCATGAAGACAGGAGCTTGGCGGGCTGCAGTCCATGGGGTCGCAAAGAGTTGGATGACTTAGTGACTAAACCACCACCATTTTAATGTAAAGGCTAAGAAAATGGCTAGCCGAACACCACCACCTTCATGTCTATACCATCTCCAAGTCAAAGAAAGGGTTTTCCAAACAAACAAACCAAAAAAATGATCTGAGTAAAGGGCAAATTAGTCTGTCCCCTAATTGACTTAATGTCAGTTAGAAGATATGGGCAAAATGAGCTTTACTAATTTGTTGGAATCATTGTGGAGGAAGAAACAGAATAGAAGTCTTATGTTTTCATATTGGTACTTTCTTTCCTCTCCCAGTTAGAGTGAGATCGCACCCAGGAGGTGTGAGTTTGGGTAATATTTACAAGTAGTTGCTCCTGTAACTGTCCATGTGACATACTTGTCATTGCCAGATCCTGCTGGTGTGCTTTGTGCATGGGGGCTGGTCACCAGGTTAATGAGGATCTGTTTCTGGTGTAGCCAATTGTAAACGGTGACTGGAAGGCTTCTCTAACCAAGAGTATGCCTTCACAGACTGGCCACACTGTCTGAGGTTCCTACCAGGAGAAGGATGCGGGCTTCATAGTTCCTGGAAGGGATAACAAAGGAACTTGCCAATGGTTTTTTCTGGAATCTGAATCCAAGTCGAGTTGTAGTATTACCATATTCAATTTTATTTTAGCATGAAGAGAGGATTGGGGAGAAGGATATGAAGGGTGTCATAGTTTTGCTAAAGGAAAGATAGGCAGTGTTATTTGATATAAACTGTGCTGCTGTGCTGCTAAGCTGCTAAGTGGCTTCAGTCGTGTCCGACTCTGTGTGACCCCATAGACGGCAGCCCACCAGGTTCCACCGTCCCTGGGATTCTGCAGGCAAGAACACTGGAGTGGGTTGCCATTTCCTTCTCCAATGCATGAAAGTGAAAAGTGAAAGTGAAGTCGTTTAGTTGTGTCCGACTCTAAGCGACCCCATGGACCGCAGTCTACCAGGCTCCTCCATCCATAAGATTTTCCAGGTGAGAGTACTGGAGTGGGGTACCATTGCCTTCTCCAATGAACTGTGCTAGACTGGATGAACTTCAGGATATTAGTGTTTGAGTTAAGCTTCCTAAAAGTTAATTGCCTACATTTGGGTGAGTCAATCTTGTTTTACTGATGTATAAATATAGAGAACTTGACAAAACCATCTAAAATCTCTCCCAGTTCTGAAAATCCATAAGTACCTGCTATGTGTTCCTGTCTTGCTTACCTGGCTGGGAAGAAGATAGCAACCAGGGGACACCATGGGTCACAATCACTGCCAGACATGGTCAATGATAACTGTTCTGTAGGCAAGGAATAAAAATGAACCTGTGAGGTGTGCCCATGTTGATCTAGGGTCATAGATTCTAATACTAGAAAAGGTGGCTGAAGCCCAGGATAGTCAACCCTGGGGGAGCGGCAGAGCACAGCTGGTTGGGAGGTCACTTCCTGGGAAGCTCCGAGGGGCTGCAGACCGGCAGCAATGGCACTCTACAGATGCAGGAGGTGAAAGAGACAGGGAAGGACCACCCCTGCAGATGTGGAGTGAAACACTGGTTAGGTGGATGTGGGAAAGCCAGCCTAGTGGGTGGGACAGAAGAAATAGGCAAACAAGTCAGAAGACAAAGGTCAATGGCAGGGGAGCAGAGAACACAGGAAAAGGGAGAAAAGTCACTAGACACCCAACACATCTCATGTATACAGACCAACACATCTCACATATACAGTCCGAACAGGGGGTCGCTCATGACGGTACCAGCCCATGTCATCACGATTCTAGTCATCCTCAATGGGTTGAGCCCTACTTAAACTGATATGCAAATCTTCCAGTGGCTGGTTGGACAAGATGAGCTATACAGGTTCAGGACTTGAGGGATTAGAGCTGAATTTCTCTTTAAAAAAATTGTGGACCATTCTTTAAAGTCTTTATTGAATTTGTTACAATATTGCCTCCCCCCATCCACCCTCAGCATCAGAAGGCAAAGTCTCAGCCACTGCACCACCAGGGAAGTCCCCTAGAGCTGAATTTCTGAAGGCTCAGCACACAGAAATTGTAGGAACCTGTAAAAGCAAAGAAAAAAAGAGGGGGGAGGGAACTACTGAAAATAATTTGATATTTCAAGGAAATGAATGACAGATCAGACCTTTATTGGTCTCGCTATATTTTGGTAGCTTTTTCTTTTTAATTAATATGGGTGGAAGCTGGTTTATCATAATCGTTTCAGAGGTTAGGGTCTCTAAACTCAGAGAAAGTCCTCTAAGGAATTGTTGCAACTGAAGCAAATTAAAGCCATTGAGCTCACCTAGGGTTCAGTTTCTAATCCTGGCTCTGTGATTTAGAAGTATTGTGAGTTTGAAACAATGGCTTAATCTCTTTAAAAGCCCATTTCCTAATTGGTAAACTTGGAACTGCAATTATCAGATTTAAATCAGATAGTAGGTCCTGTAAGTCATCATTTTCTTGCCGTAGTCAGGCGTTGAGCTCAGCACTTGACATAAAGGGTACGGTGAAGAAAGGAGGAGAACACCTCTCACATCTCACCACCATGCCTTCACTCCCACACCACAGATAATGGCTTTCCTTTGCCTGCCTACCTTCTGCCTTCTTGTTCTGTTTTTTCCTCCTCTCTCTGAATTGAAGATTTAATAAGACAGCTTTGAGGCATAATGATGAAAATTGCCGCTCTGCCCTTTACCAACCATGTAACCTTGGAGAAATCACTTAATATCCTAAACCTCAATTTCCTCATCAGGAAATCAAGGATGGAAACATGGTCTTTGAAATATTATCGGGCAGACAGAAAATAATGAATGTCTGGCAGACACTTGGCAATTAATGAATTGTAAATACAGTTTTCCATGGGAAGTGAAATGGAATTTTGTTGGTTAATATTTGTCAAAGGACATCTGTGTTGTTTTTTACTTTGCCTCGAGAATATAAGAGTGTATTATTGGAAGGGGAACAGTTTGCCTACTTAATGTTCATAGCACATGCATTAACCAGAAACTACAAAGTAAATAAACTTGGTGTTTGAAATGGAGGTTTAGGGAGAGGAGATGTAATGACTTGAAAGGCCCCCAGAGCCTATGGTTCAAAAACCATCACTCTGTCATAAAGAACATTGTCATTTAAGATGTCCTCAGACCAAACTGGACAACTCCTAGGTAGCCAGGCACAGAGAATTACAGACGTCGTCATAAGGATACAGAATGATACAGCCCACAACTTTATTGCCATGGTTGCTTACGTCTTTGGAAATAGACATTGCTTCCGGCCCCAAGGGTAGAATGGTGAGGGAAAAGGGAAAAGCAAGAGAGCAGACATGGACACCATGCACAGCGTGCCTGAGCCTGTCTTGATGGCACAGAAGGAGGAAGAGCTGGTTTCTGAAGCCAGATGAAATGCAATCCTTTTTTCTGATAGAATACACAAAAGTCGGGCTGCCATATTTGAATATGTGCACACCTCAGGTATCCCACTGTTGATCATGCCCCTTGCTGTGCAGAAACATTTTTGCTTGATGTAGTCCCATTTGTTTAATTTGTTTTTCTGGCCTGAGCTTTAGGGAGTCATATGAAAAAAAAAAATCATTGCCAATGTCAAGGAGCATCTCCCCTTTGTTTTCTTCCAAGAGTTTTACAGTTTCAGGTCTTACATTTAAGTCTTTATTTGAGTTGATTTTTGCATATGATACATTACAGATAAAGGTCCAATTATATTCCCCTGCATGTGCATATCCAGTCTGCCCAACAGAGTTTATTGAAGACACCATCTTCTCCTCCATTGTGTATTCTCGGTAACTTTGTTGGAAACGATCTGACCATATATGCTTGGATTTATTTTTGGGCTGTCTGTTCTGTCCCCCTGGTTTATGAGGAAGCAAACATTATTTAGAATAAGTGTAGTTAATCTTAGGTTTGGAAAGGTCTGTAAAAGTCTCTATGTCAAGCTTCAAGTGTATAACAGAATCCCTCCAAAGTCATTCATGGCGATACTACCCCGCCCTCTGCTTAAATAATTTCAGTGCCTGGAAGTTCCGTAACAAGACGGCTGCCATTGCTGGAACGTCTTGTTCTGGATGACCACACCATAATTATTTTCTCTAGACAGAAATGGGAAAACCATGACCCTTGGGCCAAACCAGGCTCAGAAACTGTTTCTATAAATAAGATTTCACTGCCACATGCATAAGCCCATTCATTTACCAATTGCATATGGCTGTTTTGATGCCACGAAGGCAGATTTAAGTATTTGCTGCAGAGACTGTAAGGCCTATGAAACCTAAAATACTACCGTCTGACCCTTTCTAGAAAACTTTTGCCGGTCCCTGATTTAGAGAAGTGGTCTCCAGACCAGATTCAGTTCAGTTCAGTTCGGTTCAGTCACTCAGTCATGTCCGACCCTTTGTGACCCCATGAATCACAGCACGCCAGGCCTACTCCCAGAGTTCACTCAAACTCACATCCATTGAGTTGGTGATGCCATCCAGCCATCTCATCCTCTGTCGTCCCCTTCTCCTCCTGCCCTCAATCCCTCCCAGCATCAAAGTCTTTTCCAGTGAGTGAACTCCTCATGAGGTGGCCAAAGTACTGGAGTTTCAGCTTTAGCATCATTCCTTCCAAAGAAATCCCAGGGCTGATATCCTTCAGAATGGACTGGTTGCGCCAGGAGGACCTACCCCATGCCCGAGGCCAGGGGCTGTGGCCGGGAGAAGCAACCCCACCTCCAAGGAGCGGTGGCTGCATGGGCACAGGAGGGCCTAGAGCAGCTATTCCACGTTCAAGGTCAGAAGGGGCGGCAGTGAGGAGATATCCCTCGTCCAAGGTAAGGAGCAGCCGCTGCGCTTTGCTGGAGCAGCCGTGAAGAGATACCCCACGTCCAAGGTAAGAGAAACCCAAGTAAGATGGTAGGTGTTGCAAGAGGGCATCAGAGGGCAGACACACTGAAACCATACTCAAAGAAAACTAGTCAATCTAATTACACTAGGACCATACCTTTGTCTAACTCAATGAAACTAAGCCATGCCCGTGAGGCCACCGAAGACCGGCGGGTCATGGTGGAGAGGTCTGACAGAATGTGGTCCACTGGAGAAGGGAATGGCAAAACACTTCAGTATTCTTGCCTTGAGAACCCCATGAACAGTATGAAAAGGCAAAATGATAGGATACTGAAAGAGGAGCTCCCCAGGTCAGTAGGTGCCCAATATGCTACTGGAGATCAGTGGAGAAATAACTCCAGAAAGAATGAAGGGATGGAGCCAAAGCAAAAAGAATACCCAGCTGTGGATGTGACTGGTGATAGAAGCAAGGTCCGATGCTGTAAAGAGCAATATTGCATAGGAACCTGGAATGTCAGGTCCATGAATCAAGGCAAATTGTAAGTGGTCAAACGAGATGGCAAGAGTGAACGTCAACATTCTAGGAATCAGTGAACTGAAATGGACTGGAATGGGTGAATTTAACTCAGATGACCTTTATATCTACTACTGCAGGCAGGAATCCCTCAGAAGAAATGGAGTAGCCATCATGGTCAACAAAAGAGTTCGAAATGCAGTACTTGGATGCAATCTCAAAATCAACAGAATGATCTCTGTTCATTTCCAAGGCAAACCATTCAATATCACAGTAATCCAAGTCTATGCCCCAACCAGTAATGCTGAAGAAGCTGAAGTTGAACGGTTCTATGAAGACCTACAAGACCTTTTAGAACTAACACCCAAAAAAGATGTCCTTTTCATTATAGGGGACTGGAATGCAAAAGTAGGAAGTCAAGAAACACCTGGAGTAACAGGCAAATTTGGCCTGGGAATACAGAATGAAGCAGGGCAAAGACTAATAGAGTTTTGCCAAGAAAATGCACTGGTCATAACAAACACCCTCTTCCAACAACACAAGAGAAGACTCTACACATGGACATCACCAGATGGTCAACACCGAAATCAGATTGATTATATTCTTTGCAGCCAAAGATGGAGAAGCTCTATACAGTCAGCAAAAACAAGACCAGGAGCTGACTGTGGCTCAGATCATGAACTCCTTATTGCCAAATTCAGACTTAAATTGAAGAAAGTAGGGAAAACCATTAGACCATTCAGGTATGACCTAAATCAAATCCCTTATGATTATACAGTGGAAGTGAGAAATAGATTTAAGGGCCTAGATCTGATAGATAGAGTGCCTGATGAACTATGGACTGAGGTTCGTGACATTGTACAGGAGACAGGGATCAAGACCATCCCCATGGAAAAGAAATGCAAAAAGGCAAAATGGCTGTCTGAGGAGGCCTTACAAATAGCTGTGAAAAGAAGAGAAGTGAAAAGCAAAGGAGAAAAGGAAAGATATAAACATCTGAATGCAGAGTTCCAAAGAATAGCAAGAAGAGATAAGAAAGCCTTCCTCAGCAATCAATGCAAAGAAATAGAGGAAAACAACAGAATGGGAAAGACTAGAGATCTCTTCAAGAAAATTAGAGATACCAAGGAAACATTTCATGCAAAGATGAGCTCGACAAAGGACAGAAATGGTATGGACCTAACAGAAGCAGAATATATTAAGAAGAGATGGCAAGAATACACAGAAGAACTGTACAAAAAAGATCTTCACTACCCAGATAATCATGATGGTGTGATCACTGACCTAGAGCCAGACATCCTGGAATGTGAAGTCAAGTGGGCCTTAGGAAGCATCACTATGAACAAAGCTAGTGGAGGTGATGGAATTCCAGTTGAGCTATTTCAAAGCCTAAAAGATGATGCTGTGAAAGTGCTGCACTCAATATGCCAGCAAATTTGGAAAACTCAGCAGTGGCCACAGGACTGGAAAAGGTCAGTTTTCATTCCAATCCCAAAGAAAGGCAATGCCAAAGAATGCTCAAACTGCCACACAATTGCACTCATCTCACACGCTAGTAAAGTAATGCTCAAAATTCTCCAAGCCAGGCTTCCACAATACATGAAGCGTGAAATTCCAGACCAGATTGGACACTTGCTAATGAGCATACAAGTGATTGGTCAGGAGCTAGAAGAAAACAACAAAAATTATATTTCTATTTAGGTTTAATTCATACTTTAAAAATCTCCGCTTTCATGTGTACTTATATATACAAATAAATATATTAAAATATCTAAATATTTATTTAAATATGATATTTTATATATTCAAATATTATATTTCTTTAGCAGTACCTAGCACAGAATTTTAACAATTATTTTAACTGTATTGCTACATAGTATATTAATATATTATCACTCATTATACATACTGCAATTATTGGAACTATATTATAAACACACTCAAGTGCAACTGTATATCAAATGTAATATTGTATTGATCAAATGTAATAAGGTGACAGTAATTGCTCAAATGCTATAGAACTCACTCTGAGCCAGGCACTGCTCAAAGTCATTTGCATCTATCTGCTAATTTAATTCTCGTATTAACTGTTAGTGTCGTTATTCTTACAATTCTCATTTTCTAGATGGTGAAGCTAAAGCAGTTAGGTTAATAAGGTGCCAAGGTCTACAACGAGTAAGTGGCAAAACCAGGATTCAAACCTAGATGGTCTTGCTCCATCTGTGTTGTAAACTCCTTTACGTACAGGAACACGTGTATACAGTCTTCTTCAGTAAATGCACAGATATGAGATTGTGGACTCAAGCATTTCTTCCTGAGGGGGTGCACCGTTAATAATGTTTATAGCCTTTTGCTCTATACAAAACAGTGCTTATGGCCTTTTGCTGTATAAAAACGGAAACGAAGTGGGCATGTTCAGTACCTGCCATAGATTTGCAGACAGCTACTGAATTCCTACTGACTCTTACGTAGATCTGCTGGCAACTGCAGAGCCACACTGGCATTTATTACTTTCTTGTCATCTCATTTAATCATGTTTAAATTAGGCAAATTACATGATTGATACTATCTGAAGGAGCTGACTAGTCCTCAGACCGCCCTCTCTGGAGCCAGAGTCTCCTTCCAAGACCTCCTTAAGGTTATATTGTTATTTCAAAACCAAAATTATGCCTCTGTGTTAGACAGGCTGCGTGCCTTTGCAGTCTGGGCTTCCTTTTCTCAATTCTAATGAAAGGAGAGAGGCATATCATTCCAGCAGGAATTTCTCAAAAGCTCCCTTCCGTTTGCTGAGTGGGTGGGTGAGAGAGGGAGTGAGATTCAAGTGTTGGCTTTCAAAAGGAAACCCAATTTTGTGTTTCAACCCGCTCTGAGTTTGGTGGCTTTCAAAACTGTTGTGTGTGGGCAGGAAGTTTGGGGTTTGGTTCCAAAAGGTATGGAAATTCTTAAAAACAAGGTCTGTCCAAGGCCTGAAATTCACACCAAGAGTTAAATATTGAACTAGCAATTTGTGGTTTCTATTTTAAAGCTTGTTTTCCCAGATAACCACTGCACTTGAATTTTACATGATCTGCTGCAATCTTGCTGTGACTTGCTTCAACAAGCCAGTGTCAGCTCTCTATCTGGGGACTCCGGTTGGGGCAAGAAGGAGGATTTCCTTCCTAGGAAGAGGCATCTCTTTCATCAGCCAATTTCATTTAACTCTCACCTTCAGGTCTCTTTAATGAGGAGCTATTATCCTGGTGAGATGTGTTTGAAGTGCGTAATTGAGAATGTCCACTTCAGTGTTTAATTATGTCTCAGTTGCCTCATGTGTGACACAAACAAAAACGGCACCCACATCAAGCAGACATTCTTAAATGTTAAGTCGTAAGATATATGAAAAGTGGTTAGTAAATGGTTTATAATAAGCCGTCTATGGGGTCGCACAGAGTCGGACACGACTGAAGCGACTTAGCAGTAGCAGCAAGCCAGCTATTGCTGTTGTATTTCAGTGTTCTAATTCCCAAAGATTATAGTAACATACTTTGTGCCACTCAGGACTTAATCTGATGGAATTCCTTATTTTGGCATCTAGACAATGGTGTTCTTTGGGCTTCTCAGCAATGCAGTGTATCAGGGGGCTGGAAGAAGGGGAGATATCTAAAAAATGGAATCTTGCTAAAGACAGATGAATTGGGGTACCAACATGCAAAGGGACCCAAGGAGCCTGAGAAGCAGAGCTAAGGTGGGATGAAGCCAAGAGTCTCCCTCAGCCTGGCAACTTGGTGCTGAAAGTTCTCTTCATAAATGTCTAGACACAAGGAATATGGTTGCCTCTTTCTTCGTGAATTCCTAGTCCTCTGGTCCAAGACAATACCAAGGGTCTGGTCTTGGGGGGTGGGCTCACTATGGCACTTTATGATCTTCTATGATATTCTTTTTTTTTTTTTAATGAAACCTTAGACCACATTTTATTTTTAAATTTTATATATACATATAATTCTTCCTGATTGGGAAAGTAATATGAGCTCTTTGTCAGAAGTTTGGAAAACATTAAAAAATGATTTTTAAAAGTCATATTTTATTTAAATTATCCATAGTCTCATTACCCAGAAACAACCCTGTATACCATTTTTATGTATTTTTTTCATCATTTAATTTTACTTTTTTCCATATATAATGAGCCTCCACACAGTTCTCACTTAATATATCCCCTCTTTTTTTCACTTAATATTACACTGGGAGCAGTTTTCTCTTGTTACCAAAACATCATTTTTGTTGTTTCATCATTTGAAACATTCATCTGTTAACCATCCCTCCCCTTGTGAAACATTCAGTTTGGTCGCTCAGTCATTTCAGATTCTTTGCGACCCCATGGACTGCAGCATGCCAGGCTTCCCTGTCCATCACCAACTCCCGGAGTTTACCCAAACTCATGTGCATTGAGTCGGTAATGCCATCCAGCCATCTCATCCTCTGTCATCCCCTTCTCCTGTGCCTTCCATCTTTCCTAGCATCAGGGTCTTTTCCAATGAGTCAGTTCTTCCCATCAGGTGGCCAAAGTATTGGAGCTTCAGCTTCAACATCAGTCCTTCCAATGAACACCCAGGACTGATTTCCTTTAGGATGGACTGGTTGGATTTCCTTGCAGTCCAAGGGACTCTCAAGAGTCTTCTCCAACGCCACAGTTCAAAAGCATCAATTCTTCAGCGCTCAGCTTTCTTTATAGTCCACCTCTCACATCCATACAAGACCACTGGAAAAACCTTAGCTTTGACTAGACGGACCTTTGCTGGCAAAGTAATAAAAGGTTGTTGCTAAGTAAGACCAGTACGAACATAAAACCAAGATGTTCCTTCTGAGCATCACCACACCACTATAAGCGATAGCAAAAGAGATGATGAAGGGCTGGCCAGTGAGAAAAAAGTGATTTTTGTCCTCAAGTTATTAGAGCCAGTCCTTCCAGTTCATTCCTACCAATTCCACAGAAAGAATATTTAAGGAGTTGGGGCAAAAGCCACTGGAGAGCCTTCTCTGGTCCATTAACAGCTAGCATTACCAAAGGAAGAAGCCCATCGTACTTCCTATCTGAGTAACCTTTAACCTGAGAGATGCTCTTGGAACTAGAGCTCCATCTGTCTTCTGAGCCTTTGACTCCTAGCGAGACTAGGTGCTTCCTGACTTCCCCGCCAAGTGTGGGACCTAAGTAACAGTACAGAGTAACAGCATAGATCACAAGTCCCGTGAAAGTCTGTGATCCAACAGATTAGGTTAGTAGTTCTAATCCCCAAGAAGTTATGAAATGGGGTCTAATTTTGGAAGTTGTACGAGGCAGTCGCTGCAATTTAGAAATTCAAGACATGTCGTAGCTTTAAAAAAAAATAACAGCTTTATTGAGATATAATTCACATGCCATACAATTCACCCACTTAAAGTGTACAGTCTAGTAGCTTCTGGTATATTCAAAGAGCTGTTCATCCACCACTGCAATCAATTTTAGAAAAAAAATCATTGCTTCAAAAACAAACCCTGCGTCTGTTAACCATTCCTCCCTAATCCCCCACCTGTCTTCCCCAACCACAGGAAACCACTGATCTATCCTCTGTCTCCAGATCTGCTTGTTCTGGACTTTTCATATAAAACCAGTCATGCTTGTGTGGTCCTCTGGGCCTGGCCTCTTTCCGCTAGCATGTCTTCAAGGTTCATCCTCGTGGTGTGTAATTGTCCTTCACTGTCTTTTTTTTTTTTTTCTGGCTGTGCTAGGTCTTCCCTGCAGCCCACAGCCCTCTCTAGTTGCAGGTCTCAGTCTTAGTGGGACCTTAATCCCCTGACCAGGGATTGAACCCATGTTCCCTGCATTGAAAGGTGGATTCTGAGCCACTGGACCACCAGGAAGTCCCAACCTCAGTGCCTTTTATGGCTGAATAACACTCCATTGTGTGGAAATACCACAGCTCGTTTCTCCGTTCATCAGTTGATAAACATTGGACTTTTTCCCACTTTTTGGCTGTTATGAATAATGCTGCTATGGACGTTCATGTACAAGTTTCTGTGTAGACATTTATTTTCCTTTCTCTTGGTTGCTGTAGCTTATATTAAAAGTGTGTTTGTTTATTAGTTTTTGGCTGTGCTGGGTCTTTGCTGCGGTACCTGAGCTCTGTGGCTGTACGTGGGCCTTTCTCTACTTGCAGATGTGGGGGCTGCTCCCTATTGCAGCGCACGGACTTCTCGCTGTGGTGGCTTCTGCTGTGGAGTACGGGCTCCAGGTGCCCTGGCTCAGTCATTGAGGTGCACAGCCTCAGTTGCCCAGGGGCATATGGGATCTTCCCAGACTAGGGATCGAACCCATGTCTCCTGCATTTGCAGGCGATTCTTAACCACTGGGCCACCAGGAAAGTCCCTCTTGTAGTTTTATGAGGAGACTCCTCGCCCCTCTTTTTTCTGCTTCTCCCACCTACCTCTTCTGCTTCACCAGGGTAATCCCCTCTCCACTTCCTTGTAACCACAAAATCCAACCATCCTGTTCAGGCTGTGACCAGGACATAATGAACTGGTTTCCATTTCTTTTCTGAAGGACTCTTACCTTAAAGCCATCAGTAGGTAATAACTTCTCTCTGGCTGCTAACAAGGGGCTGTCAAGTTCCTCATTTCCCAAAAGAGCATAAATGAAGATGTCAAGACCAGCCAGTAAGTCCAGAGCTGGGAACCAGTTCCTCTCTGGGACATTCCATATGAGTGCTGCCCATTAAAACACTCCCTACAGAAAACCATTTTAACTGAAATCATGTCCCAGAGAATGCCCTCTCATCATCCAGACAGCCGTTTCTCTTTTAAGGGTCACGTGGCTACAGCCCATGTCTTCCAAAACCCGTAAAGCATTTATCCGAATGATTTATTAGATGAAAGGTTAGAAGAAATGCATGTGTATCTCTGTGTCTGTATATGTCTGTCCGTGTGCATCTCTGTGCATCCGTGTACGTGTGTGCCCGTGTGCATTTCTGCGTGTCTATACCTCTGTCTCTGCGTGTGAGTCTCTGTATATGTTGTGTTTGTGTCTCCGTGTCTATGTGCGTCTGTTTGCATGTGTGTCTGTGTGTGTCTCTGTGAATGTCTGTGTGTGTCTGTGTATCTCTGTGCCTCTGTGTTTGTGTGTGTCCTGCTGAACTAGATTTTAAATTTTCCTGATCAAAAATTTTATGCATTCGTATGTCCTCAGTAGTACCCAGAATAGTGGAAAGTACATAGCAGATTTCAAATGCATAGCTATTGATCATTCAATTGGTGATCATTAGCAATATATTTCCATCTAGCTGATGTCGATGAAAATTGCCCATATCTTAATTTAAATACATTATGTTTACATACATGTATTTAAATTAAGAGATTTACTCTAGTGTGTAGTATAATTCACTCAGTCATGTCGGACTCTCTGCAACATCATAGACTGTAGCCCGCCAGGCTCCTCTGCCCATGGGGTTCTCCAGGCAAGAATTCTGGAGTGGGTTGCCGTTCCCTTCTACAGGGGACCTTCCCCACCCAGGGATCAAACCTGGGTCTCCTGCATTGCAGGCAGGTTCTTTACCATCTCAGCCACCAGGGAAGGCCCAAAAGATTCATTTTTTCTTGTTAAAAGATATAGGAAAGGACATTAACTCCCTCCATCCGGAATTTACATCTTAAACATATAAAATAAGAACACTGGTTTGTGACACTAGTTTTGTAACTTTTTAACACAGTTCATTCTGTCAGAGTCAGAAATTATCTGAATTTTCCAGGGAGCTCACAGCCGTAGGCCCAGTCAAGGGTTCAATTAATAGCTAATGACATTTGAACTTACACAGAGCGAGCATGTGGTGGAATTCCCTTTAAATAGCCACTGAGTACTGTTTTTGAAAATTGAATTTACCATTGAGGAAAATAATGCTTCCCATTTCAAGCTTTAACTGCAGTCACTGGAGGCTGGAAGACTTACGACCCGGTTGCCTTTGGAACCCTCCGAGCTGCGCTGTTTCAGTTCCTCCTAATGGCCAGTCCTCGTGACAAGGCACCATCATGTCAGCAGGCGCTGAGCGCCCAGGCAGGGAGCTGGCACCTGAGCTGGTTTCCTCGCTGTCTTGGGAAAATCTGCTTCAGCTCCGCCTCAGCCAGGTTTCCCTGCCTTGGTTATGGTACCACCCTGCTACTTACACTCCAGGGATGGAAAGTTTCTCAGGGGAGGCAGCTCAACCCCAAACATGGAACAAATGGATGAAATGCTGTGACGTGTGCCAGACTTCTTGAAACATCGGCTAATCTTGTTACAAACACTTAATACTTTAGCTGGTGTTTGTGATTTAATACCTGAAGCCCACAAAGTTTTTGCAGGCATGGAGGATGGAAGCAAGGGTGATGGCCGCCATTTATAACCTTGAAGTTGATGGCATAGAAACTGGGAGAGTGTGGACAAGGAATCCGCCAGCATCAGAGGATGTCCTGAAAGGGGTCTGTCCTGTCCGTCACCTTGAGTCTCCTTAAGTGGCCTTTTCACAAGGAGCTGCTCCTTAATCCAAGACCTAGAACAATTTCTCTACTCCAGAGAGGTTGAGCAGCTCCTTTCTCTGTGGCTCACAGAAGCTGACCTAGAGGATACGACCCTCATCTTTTCCTGGATTCTCATGAATCACAAAACCCTGGCAGGCCATGAAGGTGTGAAACATTGAGTCTATTCTGTCTTGACATAATAACAATATATTGTAAAGTTTTTAAAAATTAATTTATCCTATATATTAAAAAAAAATTAATTTGGTTAGTATTTACAAAAACCCAATGACAAACCTGGTGGCTCAGACAGTAAAGAATCTGCCAGCCATGCATGAGATCCAAGTTCAATCCCTGGGTCAGGAAGATCCCCTGGAGAAGGGAATGGCAACCCACCCCAGTATTCTTGCCTGGAGAATCTCATGGACAGAGGAGCCTGGTGGGCCCCAGTTCTTGGAGTTGAAAAGAGTCGGACGCGACTGAGCGACTAACACTTCCACTTTCAATGGCAAACAAGTCAACTTATGTTATAGTCAGAATTATGCCTTCTCACACACAAATTCAGAGGATGGGGTGGTTGGATGGCATCACTGACTCAATGGACATGAGTCTGAGCAAACTCTGGGAGATAGTGAAGGACAGGGAAGCCTAGTGTGCTGCAGTGCATGGGGTCGCAAAGAGTCCAACATAATTTAGTGACTGAACAACAACACACACAAGTTTGTATGTTGGAATCCTGATCCCCTCGGACCCCAGAATGTGACTCCTTGGAGCTGGGGTCTTTAGTATGGGCCCTGGTCCAACCTGACGGTTGTCCTTAGAAGAGGGACAGGTGTGTGAGGACAGGGGGAGAGGATGACCATCAGCAGGGCAGGGAGTGAGGTCTCAGAAGGGACCACATGCTGATTTATACCTATTAAAATTTGCATTGCCTAAGTGTATAGTCTTTTTCTTTCATCAGATGAAGAACTGAGTTCTCCTGAGATTTAACCTGGTTGTTCCTCTGCAGCCTAGTGAAGAGGTGGGTGGGATTCCTCTTGAGGTGTATGCTCGTGTCTGGCCCAGGACACGTGTACAATGCTCCCAGATGCTCAAAGTGCATTCACATCCAAAGCATAAAAGGCTAAACTCATGTTTCCACGTGTTTATCTCTTTTTAATTTTATTAGAGTGTGGTTGCTTGACAGTGCTGTTCATATCTGACGCACAACATAGTGACTCAGCCGTATGTTTACAAAACCACAAGCAGCTTTCCATCTGGCTCAGAGCAAAAGCCCGAGTCCTCAGGACTTTCTATAAGACACCGTGTCCTCTGCCGACACCACGTTCTCCCTTCACCATTAACCAGTTTCATTTGCTACCATCCTCCTTGTCAAGCTGTGCTCCGGTCACACTGGGCTTCTGTTTCTCAAACTGACCCATCAGTTTCCTATCTCAGGGTCCCACTCTGCTGTTCCCTCTGCCTACAGTGCTGTGTCCCCCATTGTTCTCATTACTCACTCCCTTACTTTGAAGTGTTAGTCGCTCAGGCATGTCCAACTCTTTGCGACCCCATGGACTGTAGCCCGCCAAATTCCTTTGTCCTTGGGATTCTCCAGGCAAGAATACTGGAGTGGGTTGCCATTTCCTTCTCCAGAGGCTCTTCCCCACCCGGGGATCAAACCCAGGTCTCCCACATTGCAGGCGGATTCTTTACTGCCTGAGCCACCAGGGAAGACCTTGCATGCATGTGTGCTAAGTTGCTTCAACCATGTCCCACTCTATATGACCCTATGGACTAGCCTGCCAGACTCCTCTGTCCATGGGATTCTCCAGGCAAGAATACTGCAGTGGGTTGCTGTGCCTTCCTCCAGGAGATCTTCCTGACCCAGGATGGAGCCCACATCTCTTATGACTCCTGCATTGGCAGGTGGGTTCTTTACCACTAGCACCACCTGGGAATCCCCAGGGAAGCTCTTAAATATTAAGAGCTTAATATATAAGTGGGTCACTTAAATATTCTCTTATTGACGAGGTCTTCCCCTAATCACTATACCTAAACATCAACTCCAAGAACACTCCCGCATCACCCAGCACTTCACCCAACTTTGTTGATTTTAAAGATTTTTTTGTAGACCATTTTAAAGTCTTTATTAATTTGTTAAAATATTGCTCTGTTTTATATTTGGTTTTTTGTCCGCAAGGCATGTGGGATCCTTGCTCCTTGACCAGGGATTGAATGCTCACCCTCTGCCTTGGAAGGCACAGTCTTAACCACTGGACCACCAGGGAAGGCCCCCAACTTTGTTTTTCTCGACAGTATTTACCCTACCTGATCTATTCCTGTCTGTAGTCTGTCTCTCCCCACTAGAATGTTGTGTCCACTCAGAGAGTTTTACATGTTAGGTTGATGCTGGCATTAGCACACCCATTGAATCACACTGAATGAATGAATGAGTTAAAAGACAGGCTAATTCCAAGGGGTGTGGAAATTTTGCAAAAAATTAAAGAGAGACGGATGGACAAGCAAGAGTATGAACCGTATACTTAAAGGAAGAAAAGCTAAATATATGAGACACATTCCCCCTCAACAAATTCTATTAGGATAAAAGAATTGCACAATGTTTCCATCTGTGGCATAGTTACAAATGTATGCTTTTGCATGATCTCTTAAAATTCAACTTTTTTTTTTTTTTGCATTTTTGTTTTGAGTAATGGAAGGGATACTTTGTCCATGGAATTCTCCAGCCAAGTATACTGAAATGGGGAGCCATTCCTTTCTTCAGGGGATCTTTCCAACCCAGGGATCAAATCTGGGTCTCCTGAATTGCAGGAAGTTTCCTTATTGTCTGAGCTACTTGGGAAGCCCCTGAAAATCAATGAATACAGCAAAACCAGCTCATTGAGCTATGAAATATGGATTCTCACAAAGGTAGGATTGTCAGATTTAGCAAATAGAAGTACAGGATGCCCAGTTAAAATTGAGCTTCAGAAAAACAACAGAGCATGTCTTTGTATAAGTATGGCTCATGCAATATTAAACCATGCAACAAACAAGATGTTTGCTGTTTTTTGAAATTCAAATTTATCTGGGGTACTGTATTTGATCAGGATGCCCTCCAAATCGCCAATGCCATCATGAGACCTAAAGGCTGAGACACCCCATCTGTGCTGAGCTTCCTGCCCTCAGTCCCCCCAGCAATCATTGGAGAGACGCCATTTTGACACCTCTCCATCTTGCTATGGGCTTCCCAGGTGGCACTAGTGGTAAACAGCTCACCTGCCAATGCAGGAGACACAAGAGATGCAGGTTTGATCCCTGGGTCAGGAAGATCCCCAGGTGGAGGGCATGGCCACCCACTCCAGTGTTCTTGCCTGGTGAATCCTATAGACAGAGGAGCCTGGTGGGGTTGCAAAGTCCATGGGGTTGCAAAGAGTCAGACACAACTGAAGCGACTTAGCACACATGCACACACCTTGCTATAAAGAAGAGCTAGAGGGTAGTTCTCATTTAAGAATGAGTTTTCCAAACTGAGGTGAAAAAAAGCAAAAAAAAAAAAAAAGAAGGACGATGATTCAAGTGTGGATTTTAACAAGTCATTCTAATCTCAGTGAGGCCCCCAGTGACCCAAGAATGTTGGTTCACAGCAACAGGTCCATGTGAAAGATAAATAGGCGGGAACTCTCCCCAAGCACCCCAAACCCCATAACACACTGGGTAGCTCCTATTCTCCTCACAGCCCAGATGTTTAAACTACAGATGAGAACAGGGTGAAGAGGCACCACCCTGTTCCCTGACAGCCGCATTTAGTCCTGCACTTTGGTCCTGCGTGTCACGGTCTCTATTGTAATTTGCACAGGCATGCCCCATCGGGGGACTTTCTCTCAGGACGATGAGAGCAATGACAGTGTTGTTACCTCCTAACTTGCTTTGATCCTTAGCTGTCACCGCTGTCTAAAGGGGAAAGTCTCCACTGGTTCTGCGTATGAGCCCTGACCCTTGTGGGGAGGCGAGTGTTGGGGTGATGTCGCAGAAGCCAGACCCGCAGGGGGCAGGGGCAAGCCCCTGCAAAGTTTTCTCTCAGCCAGTGGAGAGCAGGGACCTCTGCTTTCTGTTTGGATGTTCTTTATGAGAGCCAGACGTTGCTTCTGGTCCACTGCCCAGCACGCGGTATGAAAACAGCAGTTAAGCCCCAGCAGCGAGTGAGTGCTGTGCTGTCTTATTGCCTGGTCGTATCCATTCTCAAATCTGCCTGTCTCCCCTTCAAATAACCACACACTGTGTTCTCCAGCATGTATGACTCTGAAGACTTAGACCAGTGTTTTTAAAAAGTGAGGCACCCAGACCCACAGCATGAGCATAAATTGTATGCAAATTTTTGCACTTGTTAGAAACGGGCACATTTTTGGACTTCATTCCAGAATCAGAAATTCTGGAGGTGGAACCAGGAAATCCAAGGGAAAGGAGCCTTCCAGGTGATTCTGATACAGCCAGTGTTTGACAGCCACTGACCTAAACTGCTGAAACCACTGGATTAAGATTAAAAATTAAAAAAGGAGAGCAGGCTGGCAGGAAAGATAAACACAGCAGGCCATGATCCCTCGGGGACTGTCAGTTCAGTTCAGTTTAGTCACTCAGTAGCATCTGACTCCATGACTCCATGGACTGCAGCATGCCAGGCCTCCCTGTCCATCACCAACTCCGGGAGCTTACTCAAACCCATGTCCATTGAGTCAATGATGCTATCCAACCATCTCATCTTCTGTAGTCCCCTTCTCCTCCCGCCTTCAATCTTTCCCAGCGTCAGGGTCTTTTCCAGTGACTCAGTTCTTCCCATCAGGTGGCCAGAGTATTGGAGTTTCAGCTTCAACATCAGTCTTTCCAGTGAATGTTCAGGACTGATTTCCTTTAGGATGGACTGGTTGGATCTTCTTGCCATCCAAGGGACTCTCAAGAGTCTTCTC
The DNA here is from genome assembly GCF_055505025.1 of Bos grunniens. Taxonomy (NCBI): domain Eukaryota; kingdom Metazoa; phylum Chordata; class Mammalia; order Artiodactyla; family Bovidae; genus Bos; species Bos grunniens. The sequence goes on from NC_141168.1 coordinate 4,513,726, forward strand.
CAACACCTCAGTTCAAAAGCATCAATTCTTCGGCGCTCAGCTTTCTTTATGGTCCAACTCTCACATCCATACATGACTCCTGGAAAAACCATAGCTTTGACTAGATGGACCTTTGTTGGCAAGCTAATGTCTCTGCTTTTTAATATGCTGTCTAGGTTGGTCATAGCTTTTCTTCCAAGGAGCAAAAGTCTTTTAATTTCATGGCTGCAGTCACCATCTGCAGGGATTTTGGAGCCCCTCAAAATCTATTTGCCACGAACTGTGCCGGGACCTTATTGGTTCTCCAGGTGAGTCTAGAACTCACCGGGTTCCTGATGGGAAACCAGGCCAGCGAGTTCTGCCGGGGCGGGGGGAGGGGGGGTGGTGGCGCTGCGATGGGCGGGGCTTTCTGAGGAAGGAGCGGGTGGATTTCCGCACTGTCCAGGTAGCTCCCAGTCACAATTCCTCTTTCTCTTTCTTTTTTCTAAGGGGGTTTTGAACACTGCAAACACAACAGCTTTTTGTCTTCTGTTTTTCCAACTTGCTTTCCAATGGTGGCTGGCACTGAGCTCCTGTGCGCCATCTGCATATCAAGGGACATTTTCCCGCCTCCTCAGACGACAGCTTCGGGGCATCGGCGGCAGGGTCCGTCCAAACCGCCCCTCGGGGGACATGATCCCAGCAGTAGGCAGGAGGGGCACCACCAGCCAGGATTCCAACTGCTGTGGGACCAGATGATCCTCTCTGGGTCTCATTTCTGTTCACCTGTGAAACATTCAGACTTGCTCTCAGAACTGTCCTCAGAATGTTCTTAGAAATCTTCCCCTGCACTGACCAACCGTCTTGCAAATGTCTGGCTTGCTGAGAAGCTATTGGAAGTGCACAGTGTCACCAGTATGTGAAACGTGGGCCGCCCGACCAACTATCAATGAGGCTGAATTTAAGGGAGCCCAACCCGGCTGGTCACCCTCCCTGCAGGTGGTTTGGGCCCACAGCTCTCCCTTGGGCCTCTTCCGCTATCACGACTTTCTACTCTTGGGAGTGGAAAATGAAGGGTAAGGCTCTGTCGGTGACTAAAATGGACATTAGCCCCTCCCTGAATGAGAAGCACAAAAGCAACAAGGGAATGCAGCAGTTTTCCAGGAAGAGTAATGTACCAGTAACCACCCATTAGCACCTTCCTTTCAATGAATTCCATCTTCAGTTCAGTTCAGTCACTCAATCGTTTCCAACTCTTTGGGACCCCATGAATCGCAGCACGCCAGGCCTCCCTGTCCATCAACAACTCCCGGAGTTCACTGAGACTCACGTCCATCAAGTCAGTGATGCCATCCAGCCATCTCATCCTCTGTCGTCCCCTTCTCCTCCTGCCCCCAATCCCTCCCAGCATCAGAGTCTTTTCCAATGAGTCAACTCTTCACATGAGGTGGCCAAAGTACTGGAGTTTCAGCTTTAGCATCATTTCTTGCAAAGAACACCCAGGACTGATCTCCTTTAGGATGAACTGGCTGGATCTCCTTGCAGTCCAAGGGACTCTCAAGAATCTTCTCCAACACCACGATTCAAAAGCAACAATTCTTCGGCACTCAGCTTTCTTTATGGTCCAACTCTCACATCCGTACATGACCACTGGAAAAAGCATAGCCTTGACTAGACAGACCTTTGTTGGTAAAGTAGTGTCTGTACCCTTTAATATGCTGTCTAGGTTGGTGATAACTTTCCTTCCAAGGAGTAAGCATCTTTTAATTTCATGGCTGCAGTGCCTATTTCCAAATAAAGTCACATGCTGAGGTTTTGGAGGTCAGCGCCTCAACGCATTTTGGGAAGAAATACAGCTCAACCTGTAGCACTGCCACACCTGGGATTGTTAGTGAAGCTCATATTCTCCCAAGATGCTGTTAAAACTCAAACACACTGTGGCTGAAGGGGAAGTTCCTAATGTTATAAATGTGAGTAAAATGTAGACAAGTGGATTTTATCTGTAGTGTTGATAGAAAAATGGAGAATCTTGATTCAATAAATCAGCTTCAATTTGAATGAAGCTCATCCATGACACGTTTCTAAACTTGGCTCCGGGTTCAGTTCTGCCTCAGTATTTTACAGAAGTGGTTTGAAAGCAAATGTATACACAACATCCCTTTAGTCATGTGTGGTTTGGTGTTTGTTTAGCTTTATTGAAGTAAAAATTGATGACATGTACATGCTCCTGTATTTAAAATAGATCACCAACAAGGTCCTACTGTATAGCACTGGGAACTCTGCTCAATGTTATGTGGCAGCCTGGATGGAAGGGGCCTTTGGGAGAGAATGGATACATGCATATGTATAGCTATAGTCCCTTTGCTGTCCCCCTGAAACTACCCTAGCATTGTTAATCGGCTATACTCCAATATAAAATGAGAAGTTTAAAAAATTGATATGCAAAAAAATGCACACATTTAGCATATGCATATTGATGAGCGTGGAGGTAGGCACACCCCCAGCCAGGGCCACACGCACCCGTCACCTCCAAGCATTTCCACGGGTCCTGTGTTGTTTTTTCCCTTCTTTGAGACCATTCAATATGAACTCTGTTCTCTTAACATAAACATGCTCTACGTTTCATTGTTAACTATAGGTACTGCATTGTAAAACACATGTCTAGAAAGTATTTGTCTTGCACAGTAGAACCTTCCTACCCGTTGAGAAGCAAGTCCACATTTGCACCTCTCTCCAGCCCCTGGAAACCACCCTTCTACTCGCGGCTTCTCTGTTTGATCATTTTAGATTTCTCACACAAGTGGAATCAGGTAGTACCTGTCTTCTGTGACTGGCTGATTTCCCTGAGTCTAATGCGCTCTGAGTTCATCTATGTTGTTGTAACGGCAAGATTTCTTTCTCTTTGAAGGCTGAATAATATTCTGTTGGGTGTACATATCACATTTTCTTTGTCTCTTCACCTGTTCTTGGAAATTTGGGTTGTTTTCATATCTCGGCTATTGTGAATAAAGCTGCGATGACCATGGGGTGCATGGTATGATAGATTTAGCATTTTTAAGAGCTTTTTTAGTGAAATAGTAGATTAAACCAATAGTGATTTTTTAAAAATAAGGATTAATGAAGTTTTTGCACTTAAGGTAAAAAAAATCAATCATATAAATAAAGAATCAGATCCTGGTTCATAGGACAAACACCTAGCTGATATGGCTAATTTTAAGCTCACTATGACTCACCCATCGGAGAAGGCAATGGCACCCCACTCCAGTACTCTTGCCTGGAAAATCCCATGGACGGAGGAAGCTGGTGGGCTGCAGTCCACGGGGTTGCGAAGAGTCGGACACGATTGAGCAACTTCACTTTCGCTTTTCACTTTCATGCATTGGAGAAGGAAATGGCAACCCACTCAAGTGTTCTTACCTGGAGAATCCCAGGGACGGGGGAGCCTGGTGGGCTGCCATCTCTGGGATCGCACACAGTCGGACACGACTGAAGTGTAGCAGCAGCAGCAGCATGACTCACCCATGTCACATGGATCTTAAAAAAACAGCACCCTGATCTTAGGCAGAGCTCTGAAATTGAAAAAGAAAAAAAACTTTTAGTTTTTAAATAGTTGGAAATTTACAGGAAAATTTCAAAGATAGTGCTGAGTTCCTGTGCACGTCCCTGATCAATGTCTCCCGTGGTCATGGTGTAATTGTCAAGACTAAAAGACTAACTTTGATATGTTACTAACTAAACTAGGGACTTTGTTCACTTGGAGCAGCTTTTCCACTAATGTTTTTATTGTTATCCAGGATTTTGCAGTGCATTTAGTTCTTCTGCTTCCATAGTCTTCTCCAATCTGTGACAGTTCTCAAACTTTGCCTTGTTTTTCTTTCATGAACTTGACACTTCTAAAGAATAATGGTCAAGTGTGTGTGTAGAATGCTGCTGAATTTGAGTTTGTCGGATTTTTTTCATGATTAGATTGAGGTTATAGTTTCGGGGGCAATATGTCACATAGGTGATGTGCCATGATTGTGATCTGCTTAGTATGTATGTCATATGATGACCGCCTGATATTGGCAAGTCTCATTATTAAGTAGGTAACCATGGTGACCGTGTGGTGATGTGTTAATTCCATGTTACTCTACTGGAAAGGTGCTATTTTTCCCTTTGTAATTAAAAATTATTTGAGGAGAGATAACATTAGAACTGCGCCAATACCCTGCTCACTCATTTTGTTACTCGTCAGGGAATCTTGCTTGCAGTGAATATTATTCTAGTATTCTGGTGATGGTTTTCTGTCTCCCTCATTTCTTCCTTGTTTATTGGAACTCTTCTGTTAGGGAACAGTTCTCCATTCTTCTTCATTTATTTATTCAGTCTTTTATCCTTATTCACTTCGCTGTGTCAGTGTGGAATCATGAATTCTGCTTTATACTTTCAGTGATAATCAAATGCTATCAGTGTCTACTGTGTTTCTCAATTGTTTCTAGTTTGAACTCTGGGAGATCTTTCCAGTTGGTTCCTGTGACCTTCTAACACACACCAGTCCTCTTTTTCCCCACTCTCTTGCTTTCTGACTCGACAAGTAGTCCAGGTCTCTCTTGTAATTCTTAGGCAGACATTTTAATGTTGAGATCGCACGTGGATATTGGTGTTGAAGTTCTCAATTTCGCATTTTAGGAAGGATATGGCGTTCATTTCAGATTTTCAGGTGGTAACAAAGAGAATGGCATCAGGGTATGAAAATGCCCCACCCTTGAGCTGTCTTGGAATCTTCATTTGAGGTTTGACTTCTGGATGGAAGGTTGTACCTATCTAGGTGGAGTGGGAGAAAGGGAAATGACCAGGGGTCACCTTCTGGTCACTTCCATGGTAGAATTCCACGTGACGTAGAGGGGACAAAGCCTCACAGAAGAGAAGGGAAGAGTGGAGAAAGACAACAATCAAACCCTTCTGCCCTGATAAGGTTACTGCAGTTTCAACTGCAGTGACCAAGAACCAGTTTCGTGGAAGACAGTTTTCCACGGACTGGGGTGACAGGGTGGTGGGGGGGTGATTCAAGCACGTTACACTTATTATGCACTTTATTTCTGTTGGTGCTACATCAGCTCCATGTCGGAACATTAAGCTTTGGATCCCAGAGGTGGGACCTCTGCATTTTGAGGTCAGCCAGCGAGTGAGGGAAGGAGCGCAGGCTGGGTGCAGGGCAGGGCGAGGAAATTGCAGGGGAGAAAACCACTACCCCAGAGCAACCGTCAAATCTTCCTTCTGGAGAGACAGCTCAGAAAACCTGTCCATTCACAATTCCAGGCTGGCTTCTCAAAAGACAAAAACCAAAGACACGGTCCACCCCTGCTGGTAGATTCTCCTAGGGAGAAGAACCTGATGGATTGAGCGACTCTCTCTTAAATATGTAGGAAATCATATCTGCTCATATATTTTTCGGAATGTTTTCTGTTCTTGCATTAAAGAAAGGAAAGCATTGTGGCAGCGGTGGGGGCAGGCCTATCTAAAATTACCTCAGGCTTTCTTAGAAACATAAAAAAGATATTTAAACTCTCCAACATAAAACTTATTTGTAGTGATTTTATTCATGTTTTCCAAATACAGTAAATTCCAGTTTATGGGGCATTCTATTAAACGGAAGCCTATTTACTGGTAGTTTAGTGCTTCTGTAGAACCCAAGCCAACAAAAACAAAACAAAAATCAAACATGATTTCGTAGCTTGTCTTGTTATAAACCTTGATGTTGATAGCTAGAATGGACTGAGAAAAAAATTTCCCTATAATCTCAGTGTTAAGTGTTTTCTCTTTGATGCTGATGTATTTAAAATTGATGCACTACCAGAATGTTTATTCAAATGAAACATCCAGTTACTCTACTCTGCAAATCTGAAAGGTAATGCAACAAATACCTCTCCTTCAAGGGAGGGTTTGGATCTGTACAACTTCAGGAGTGCAGCTTCAACCCATTAATATTTCTTGGAAGAAATGGTTCTCTAGATATGAATTATGACACATACATCGAAATGATATCTTAGGCCTGAGGTACAACCAACCCACTCCTTTGAAATTCATGAAGGTCAAGTTCACATGGCAAGTGTTTTTGCTTTTAAACAATCTTCTCTATACAGTGCAGCAAACTCAACTCAATATTCTATAATAGCTTACATGGGGAAAGAATCTAAAAAAGAGTGTATATATGTGTGTGTATAATTGAATCACTTTGCTGTACACTTGAGACAAGTACAACTTTGGTAATCAGCTATACTTTGATTTAAAAAAATTTAAAACGGAAAAAAACACATAAACCACCCCCCCTTCTCTCCCATATATAAGAATTTCCTGGAGGAGCTAAGATGGCAGAGGAGTAGGATGGGGAGAACACTTTCTCCCCCACAAATTCATCAAAAGAACATTTAAACGCCAAGTAAATTCCACAAAACAACTTCTGAATGCTGGCAGAGGACATCAGGCACCCAGAAAAGCAACCCAAGTCTTCGAAAGAAGGTAGGAAAAAATATAAAAGACAAAAAAAGAGACAAAAGAGGGAGGGACGGAGTTCCGTCCCGGGAAGGGAGTCTTAAAAAGAGAGAAGTTTCCAAACACTAGGAAACCTTCTCACTGCCGAATCTGTGTGGAGCCTTGGAAGCACAGAGGGCAACATAACAGGGAGGAAAAATAAATAAACAATTAAAACCCTCAGATTACCAGGCCTACGGTAACTCCCGCAGCGGAGAAGCAGCGCAGACGCCTGCACACGCCATTAGCAAGCGGGGGCTGGGCAGGGATGCGCGGCGCGGGCTGCATCGCTTAGAGTAAGGATCTGGCCTGAATACCCTGAGCGCTATCTGAGCAAAATAATGTGGACTAGCAAACCAGACTGTGGGATATCTACCACGCGAAAAGCCAGCCCTAACCTAAGACACCGCCAGGCCCGCGCACGGAACAAAGGACTGAACAGAGATAGCCGGCTGCAGACCTTCCCCCTCCAGAGACAGGCAGGCAGAGCCAGAAGGGGGCAATCGCAGCCCCAGAGAGACATTATCTATAAAACTGTAAGCAGGCTTCTTTGCTAACTAAGACTTCTTGGGGGTCTGGACGGTCAACATGCGCCTGAGAAGGTGCGCCAGTTGTACACCTAGATAACTGAGCGGTGGGGAGGCGATAAGTCGCAGCAATCGCGCTTGCCAAACACCTCAACACCTGAGCTGCTCAGACCTGGGAAGGGCACAAAATGCAGGCCCAACCGAGTCTGCGCCTCTGAGGACTACCCGAGTGCCTGAACCTGAGTGGCTTGGACCTGGAAGTGCAGGCAGCCCAGGGCTGGCCACGGATGGTTCCCAGGGAGCAACCTAGAGCCTGAGCAGTGTGGGCAGGGAGGCTACACTCGCCGTGAACTGGGGCAGACCCAGTGTGGCTGAGGCACTGTGAGCCAGTGTTATTTGTTTGCAGCGTCCCTCCCTCCCTCCCCACAGCGTGACTGAACAAGTGAGCCTAAAAAAAAAAAGTGTCCTCCACCGTCCCCTTTGTGTCAGGGCGGAAACCAGACACTGAAGAGACCATCAAACAGAAGAAGCTATAACAGAGGGATCCGCCTTGGAAGCTACAGGCAATAGATTAAAACCCTGTGGTTAGTACCAACTACATAGGAAGGGGCCTGTAGATCTTGAGAAATATAAGTCGGACCAAGGAACTAGCCGAAAATGAACTGAACCGACATTACCGACAACAAAACCAGAGAAAGTCCTAGATATATTTTTACTATTTTTATGATCATTCTTTCTTTCTTTTTTTTTAATTTTTTAAAAAAAATTTTAAGTCCTCTATTATTCCTTTAATTTTCACTTTTATAACCTACTATTACTTTGCAAAAAAAAAAACAAAAAAAACAAACTATTTTTTAAAGCAAACTTCATATATATATTTTTTATAATTTTTTTGACCTTGTTTTTTTTTCCCTTCTTTTCTTTAACATTGTATTTTTGAAATTCCAAACTCTACTCTAGATTTTTAATTTTAGCTTTTTGATATTTGATATCAATTTTGTACCTATATATTTTTTTAATATAATTTTTGTGACTTTTTCTTTTCTCTCTTTCTTTTTCTTCTTCTTTTATATAACATTGTATACCTGAAATTCCAAACTCAACTCTAGATTTTTAATTTATGCTTTTTGGTATTTGTTATCAATTTTTTACCTATATTTTCTTTATAATTTTTGCGACTTTGTTTGTTTTTGTTTGTTTGTTTTTCTCTCTCTCTCTTTTTTTTTCTTCTTTTTTTTTAACATTATACTTTTGAAATTCCAAACTCTACTCTAGATTTTTAACTTTTGCTTTTTGGTATTTGTTATCAATTTTATACCTATGTTTTCTTTATAATTTTTGCGACTTTGTTTTTGTTTGTTTGTTTTTTCTCTCTTTCTTTTCCTTCTTCTTTTCTTTAACATTGTATTTTTGAAATTACAAACTCTACTCTAGATTTTTAATTTTTGCTTTTTTGTATTTGTTACCAATTTTGTACCTTTAAGAACCCAATCTTCAGTACCCATTTTTCACTAGGGAGGGAGATTACTGGCTTGACTGCTCTCTCTCCCTTTGGACTCTCCTTTTTCTCCACCAGGTCACCTGTGTCTCCTCCCTAACCCCTCTCTACTCTACCCAACTCTGTGAATTTCTGTGTGTTCCAGACGGTGGAGAACACTTAGGGAACTGATTACTGGCTGAATCTGTCTCCCTCCCTTTCATTCCCTGCTTTTATCCTCCTGGCCACCTCTGCCTGCTTCCTCCTTCTTCTCTTTGTGTAACTCCATGAACATCTCTGAGCGGTCCAGTTGTGGAGTGCACATAAGGAAGTTATTACTGGCTAGCCCACTCTCTCCTCTATTGATTCCACCTCATCTCATCTGGGTCACCTCTAACTCCCTCCTCCCTCTTCTCTTCTCCATGTAACGCTGTGAACCTCTCTGGGTGACCCTCACGGCAGAGAAACTTTTCATCTTTAACGTAGATGTTTTATCAATGGTGCTGTATAGAAGGAGAAGTTTTGAAACTACTGTAAAAATAAGACCGATAACTGGAAGCAGGAGGCTTAAGTCCAAACCCTGACTCCAGGGAACTCCTGACTCCAGGGAACATTAATTGACAGGAGCTCATCAAACGCCTCCATACCTACACTGAAACCAAGCACCACACAAGGGCCAACAAGTTCCAGGGCAAGACATACCAAACAAATTCTCCAGCAACAAAGGAACACAGCCCTGAGCTCCAAGATACAGGCTGCCCAAAGTCACCCCAAAACCATAGACATCTCATAACTCATTACTGGACACTTCATTGCACTCCAGAGAGAAGAAATCCAGCTCCACCCACCAGAACACTGACACAAGCTTCCCTAACCAAGAAACCTTGACAAACCACCTGTACAAACCCACACACAGTGAGGAAATGCCACAATAAAGAGAACTCCACAAACTGCCAGAATACAGAAAGGACACCCCAAACTCAGCAATTTAAACAAGATGAAGAGACAGAGGAATACCCAGCAGATAAAGGAACAGGATAAATGCCCACCAAACCAAACAAAAGAGGAAGAGATATCATTATTATTATCATTAATAATGATAATAATATCATTATTCCAAATAATGATAGTGAAATTGATCCAAAATCTTGAAATCAAAATGGAATCACAGATAAATAGCCTGGAGACAAGGATTGAGAAGATGCAAGAAAGGTTTAACAAGGACCAAGAAGAAATAAAAAAGAGTCAATATATAATGAATAATGCAATAAATGAAATTAAAAACACTCTGGAGGCAACAAATAGAATAACAGAGGCAGAAGATAGGATTAGTGAATTAGAAGATAGAATGGTAGAAATAAATGAATCAGAGAGGAAAAAAGAAAAACGAATTAAAAGAAATGAGGACAATCTCAGAGACCTCCAGGACAATATTAAATGCTGCAACATTCGAATCATAGGGGTCCCAGAAGAAGAAGACAAAAAGAGAGACCATGAGAAAATACTTGAGGAGATAATAGTGGAAAACTTCCCTAAAATGGGGAAGGAAATAATCACCCAAGTCCAAGAAACCCAGAGAGTCCCAAACAGGGTAAACCCAAGGCAAAACACCCCAAGACATATATTAATCAAATTAACAAAGATCAAACACAAAGAACAAATATTAAAAGCAGCAAGGGAAAAACAACAAATAACACACAAGGGAATTCCCATAAGGATAACAGCTGATCTTTCAATAGAAACTCTTCAAGCCGGGAGGGAATGGCAAGACATACTTAAAGTGATGAAAGTTATTTAACCTACAGCTCAGATTATTGTACCCAGCAAGGATCTCATTCAAATATGAAGGAGAAATCAAAAGCTTTACAGACAAGCAAAAGCTGAGAGAATTCAGCACCACCAAACCAGCTCTCCAACAAACACTAAAAGATATTCTCTAGACAGGAAACACAAAAACGGGGTATAAATTCGAACCCAAAACAATAAAGTAAATGGCAATGGGATCATACTTATCAGCAATTACCTTAAACGTAAATGGGTTGAATGCCCCAACCAAAAGACAAAGACTGGCTGAATGGATACAAAAACAAGACCCCTACATATGTTGTCTACAAGAGACCCACCTCAAAACAGGGGACACATACAGACTGAAAGTGAAGGGCTGGAAAAAGATTTTCCATGCAAATAGGGACCAAAAGAAAGCAGGAGTAGCAATACTCATATCAGATAAAATAGACTTTAAAACAAAGGCTGTGAAAAGAGACAAAGATGGTCACTACATAATGATCAAAGGATCAATCCAAGAAGAAGATATAACAATTCTAAATATATATGCACCCAACATGGGAGCACCACAATATGTAAGACAAATGCTAACAAGTATGAAAGGGGAAATTAACAATAACACAATAATAGTGGGAGACTTTAATACCCCACTCACACCTATGGATAGATCAACTAAACAGAAAATTAACAAGGAAACACAAACTTTAAACGATACAATAGACCAGTTAGACCTAATTGATATCTATAGGACATTTCATCCCAAAACAATGAATTTCACCTTTTTCTCAAGCGCACATGGAAACTTCTCCAGGATAGATCACATCCTGGGCCATAAATCTAGCCTTGGTAAATTCAAAAAAATAGAAATCATTCCAAGCATCTTTTCTGACCACAATGCAGTAAGATTAGATCTCACTTACAGAAGAAAAACTATTAAAAACTCCAACATATGGAGGCTGAACAACACGCTGCTGGATAACCAACAAATCACAGAAGAAATCAAAAAAGAAATCAAAATTTGCATAGAAATGAATGAAAATGAAAACACAACAACCCAAAACCTGTGGGACACGGTAAAAGCAGTCCTAAGGGGAAAGTTCATAGCAATACAGGCATACCTCAAGAAACAAGAAAAAAGTCAAATAAATAACCTAACTCTACACCTAAAGCAACTAGAAAAGGAAGAAATGAAGAACCCCAGGGTTAGTAGAAGGAAAGAAATCTTAAAAATTAAGGCAGAAATAAATGCAAAAGAAACAAAAGAGACCATAGCAAAAATCAACAAAGCCAAAAGCTGGTTCTTTGAAAGGATAAATAAAATTGGCAAACCATTAGCCAGACTCGTCAAGAAACAAAGGGAGAAAAATCAAATCAATAAAATTAGAAATGAAAATGGAGAGATCACAACAGACAAGACAGAAATACAAAGGATCATAAGAGACTACTATCAACAATTATATGCCAATAAAATGGACAACGTGGAAGAAATGGACAAATTCTTAGAAAAGTACAACTTTCCATAACTGGACCAGGAAGAAATAGAAAATGTTAACAGACCCATCACAAGCACGGAAATTGAAACTGTAATCAAAAATCTCCCAGCAAACAAAAGCCCAGGTCCAGACGGCTTCACAGCTGAATTCTACCAAAAATTTAGAGAAGAGCTAACACCTATCCTACTCAAACTCTTCCAGAAAATTGCAGAGGAAGGTAAACTTCCAAACTCATTCTATGAGGCCACCATCACCCTAATACCAAAACCTGACAAAGATCCCACAAAAAAAGAAAACTACAGGCCAATATCACTGAAGAACATAGATGCAAAATTCCTTAACAAAATTCTAGCAATCAGAATCCAACAACACATTAAAAAGATCATACACCATGACCAAGTGGGATTTATCCCAGGGATGCAAGGATTCTTCAATATCCACAAATCAATCAATGTAATACACCACATTAACAAATTGAAAAATAAAAACCATATGATTATCTCAATAGATGCAGAGAAAGCCTTTGACAAAATTCAACATCCATTTATGATAAAAACTCTCCAGAAAGCAGGAATAGAAGGAACATACCTCAACATAATAAAAGCTATATATGACAAACCCACAGCAAACATTATCCTCAATGGTGAAAAATTGAAAGCATTTCCTCTAAAATCAGGAACAAGACAAGGGTGCCCACTTTCACCATTACTATTCAACATAGTTTTGGAAGTTTTGGCCACAGCAATCAGAGCAGAAAAAGAAAAGGAATCCAAGTTGGAAAAGAAGAAGTAAAACTCTCACTGTTTGCAGATGACATGATCCTCTACATAGAAAACCCAAAAGACTCCACCAGAAAATTACTAGAACTAATCAATGATTATAGTAAAGTTGCAGGATATAAAATCAACACACAGAAATCCTTTGCATTCCTATACACTAATAATGAGAAAACAGAAAGAGAAATTAAGGAAACAATTCCATTCACCATTGCAATGGAAAGAATAAAATACTAAGGAATATATCTACCTAAAGAAACTAAAGACCTATATATAGAAAACTATAAAACACTGGTGAAAGAAATCAAAGAGGACACTAATAGATGGAGAAATATACCATGTTCATGGATTGGGAGAATCAATATAGTGAAAATGAGTACACTACCCAAAGCAATTTATAGATTCAATGCAATCCCTATCAAGCTACCAACGGTATTCTTCACAGAGCTATAACAAATAATTTCACAATTTGTATGGAAATACAAAAAAACTCAAATAGCCAAAGCAATCTTGAGAAAGAAGAATGGAACTGGAGGAATCAACCTACCTGACTTCAGGCTGTACTACAAAGCCACAGTCATCAAGACAGTATGGTACTGGCACAAAGACAGAAATATAGATCAATGGAACAAAATAGAAAGCCCAGAGATAAATCCACGCACATACGGACACCTTATCTTTGACAAAGGACGCAAGAATATACAGTGGAGAAAAGATAATCTCTTTAACAAGTGATGCTGGGAAAACTGGTCAACCACTTGTAAAAGAATGAAACTAGAACACTTTCCAACACCATACACAAAAATAAACTCAAAATGGATTAAAGATCTAAGCGTGAGACCAGGAACTATAAAACTCCTAGAGGAGAACATAGGCAAAACACTCTCCGACACACATCACAGCAGGATCCTCTATGACCCACCTCCCAGAATATTGGAAATAAAAGCAAAAATAAACAAATGGGACCTAATTAAACTTAAAAGCTTCTGCACAACAAAGGAAACTATTAGCAAGGTGAAAAGACAGCCTTCAGAATGGGAGAAAATAAAAGCAAATGAAGCAACTGACAAACAACTATCTCAAAAATATACAAGCAACTCCTACACCTCAATTCCAGAAAAATCAAAAAATGGGCCAAAGAACTAAATAGACATTTCTCCAAAGAAGACATACAGATGGCTAACAAACACATGAAAAGATGCTCAACATCACTCATTATCAGAGAAATGCAAATCAAAACTACTATGAGGTACCATTTCACGCCAGTCAGAATGGCTGCGATCCAAAAGTCTACAAGCAATAAATGCTGGAGAGGGTGTGGAGAAAAGGGAACCCTCTTACACTGTTGGTGGGAATGCAAACTAGTACAGCCGCTATGGAGAACAGTGTGGCAATTCCTCAAAAAACTGGAAATAGAACTGCCTTATGATCCAGCAGTCCCACTGCTGGGCATACACACTGAGGAAACCAGAAGGGAAAGAGACACATGTACCCCAATGTTCATCGCAGCACTGTTTATAATAGCCAGGACATGGAAGCAACCTAAATGCCCATCAGCAGATGAATGGATAAGAAAGCTGTGGTACATATACACAATGGAGTATTACTCAGCCATTAAAAAGAATTCATTTGAATCAGTTCTAATGAGATGGATGAAACTGGAACCTATTATACAGGGTGAAGTAAGCCAGAAAGAAAAACACCAATACAGTATACTAACACATATATATGGAATTTAGAAAGATGGTAACAATAACCCTGTATACGAGACAGCAAAAGAGACACTGATGTATAGAACAGTCTTATGGACTCTGTGGGAGAGGGAGAGGGTGGGAAGATTTGGGAGAATGGCATTGAAACATGTATACTATCATGTATGAAACAAGTCGCCAGTCCAGGTTCAATGCACGATACTGGATGCTTGGGGCTCGTGCACTGGGACGACCCAAAGGGATGGTATGGGGAGGGAGGAGGGAGGAGGGTTCAGGATGGGGAACACATGTATACCTGCGGCGGATTCATTTCGATATTTGGCAAAACCAATACAATATTGTAAAGCTTAAAAATAAAAAATTTAAAAAATTAAATAAAAAGCATTAAAAAAAAAAAAAGAATTTCCTTATTTGGTTATCAAAGACAGAGGTCATCTACTTGCCCTAATGAATAACTGGTAACCTTCAAGGTTAAGGTCATTTACACATGGTCTTTCCCAGCATTTATCAATGTATGTCCTCCTGAAAAGAAATGTCATTGCTTGTCTGTGTGTCCTTAACGATATGGTCATTCCCAACCCTCCATCTCTTAGCGCTCGTCCCAGATCTTCCTACGTTCTAGCCACATTCATTTTTCAGTTTGGGTTTTTTGTGTTTTTTTTTAGTTAGCCGGATTTGTGCCTCCTCTGGAATGACTTTTTCTTCCTAATCGCCTCCTGCCCACTTCCCCATCCAGTTTAATCATTCTCTGCTCTTCAAACCTCACCCTCAAAGCACACGTCATTTGTTCGGTGACAGTGCCTTCTCTGTTGCCATAGAGCCCTGTCCACACCTCCCTTGGGAAACGGTGATGCTTCATCATTACCATGACCTGCCTTCCGTGAAGCCACTCCTGGCCAGGACTCCTGGCCTATTTGTGCTGTAATTTTATGTTCTCCTCTCCAGACTGAAGCCCCAGCATCTGGAAGGCACTCAGAGGATGCTTGGTGGTTTTCATACCTGGGTTATCAATGAACGGTGCCGGGGCAACATTTTACCAAAAAACAGTCATAGAGTTGCATGTCAGGTGTGTAAGACATTGGTGTCTTCACTCCTCTTCTACATCATTCTCTTTCTCTTTAAAAATACCGTCATTTTCAATGTGTTTGTGTTTGTTAGTTTCAGGTGTACGGCAAAGTGATTCTAATATGTACATATGTATATGTATGTGTGTGTATGTATACATATATATATACACACACACACATATATATATGCTTTTGAATTGTGATATTGGAGAAGACCCTTGAGAGTCCCTTGCACTGCAAGGAGATCCAACCAATCCATCCTACAGGAAATCAGTCCTGAATATTCATTGGAAGGACTGAGGCTGAAGCTGAAACTCCAATACTTTGGCCACCTGATGCAAAGAACTGACTCCTTGGAAAAGACCCTTATGCTGGGAAAGATTGAAGGTGGGAGGAGAAAGGGATGACAGAGGATGACATGGTTGGATGGCATCACCGACTCAATGGACATAAGTTTGAGTAAACTCTGGGAGTTGGTGATGGACAGGGAGGCCTGACGTGCTGCAGTCCATGGGATTGCAGAGCCAGACATGACTGAGCGACTGAACTGAACTGATATATACGCTTTTTCAGATTCTTTTCCCTTATAGATTATTATAAGATATTGCCTATAGTTCCCTGTGCTATACAGTGGGCCATTGCTGCTTATTTTATATACAGTAGTGTGTATCTGTTAATCCCAAACTCCTAATTTACGTGGCCTGCTGACTTTCCCCCATGGTAACCATTTCTATGTCTGTGAGACTTCTTCTGTTTTGTAAATAGGTTCATTTGTATCATTTATAAATTCCACATATAAGCAATATCATATGATACTCATCTTTCTCTGTCTGACTTACTTCACTTAGTATGATCACCTCTAGGCTCATCCATGTTGATTCAAATGACAATATTTTCTTACTAAAATATCAAATTTAGAATAAAATGAAAGGAACTATACATTAATATCCATTTACCAATAACCTCAATTCTACCACTAATGTTATGCTGCTGCTGCTAAGTCACTTCAATCGTGTCTGACTCTATGCGACCCCAGAGATGGCAGCCCACCAGGCTCCCCTGTCCCTGGGATTCTCCAAACAAGAACACTGGAGTGGGTTGCCATTTCTTTCTCCAATGCATGAAAGTGAAAAGTGAAAGTGAAGTTGCGCAGTTGTGTCCAACTCTTCACAATCCCGTGGACTGCAACCTACCAGGCTCCTCCGTCCATGGGATTTTCCAGACAAGAGTGGGGTGCCATCGTCTTCTTCAAATGTTATGCGCCTCTTACCAAATATTTCTCTAATCACTTCTGTATCTGTTAATTCATCTTATTTTGTTGATGCATTTAAAAATAAACTGCAGGCATCAGTAACTCCCCCCTAAATACTGCAGCATGCTTATTACTAAGTAGAATTCCATATCTTTTTTTCCTATTGAGGCAAAAATGTACGTACACTACATGTATAAGTAGCAATGGTACTTTCTTCATTTTAAAAAAATACACAAAACACTGAAAAAGAGTGGCTGTATGTATGTGTGTGTGACTGAATCACTTTGCTGTATACCTGAAACTAGCACATTGTAAATCAAGTCTTCCCTAACAGAAGACAGAAATGGAAGAAGAAAAAGTACAGACGCTTACGACACAGAACATGACCCACCAAATGCGGGACATTCCTGTCACCCCATAGAGTTCCTTCACATCCTCCCTGTCACGCCTTCCATCCAAGGCAACCACAGCTCTGATCGTTTTTGTCATCAGAGATTAGCCTTCGGTGTGGTAGGACTTCTCATAAGTGAAGTCATGCAGCGCGCTGTTACGCGTGTGGGTCTTTCCCCTCAGCCCAGCATTTCTGAGGCTCCTCCGCAGTGTTGGTGTGTCGGTCTCCTCCGCCTCTTTACTAATGAGCAGTGTTCCATCGCGTGACTGTCACTCAGACTCTTGCCTGTTCTCCTCCTGGTGGTCCCCTGGGCCGTCTCCAGGCTTTGGATAATATTACGAATAAAGATGCTGTGACTTTTTTTTTTTTGCAATTTTTATTAAGTAAAAAGTCATTTCTTTTGGTGAATTACCAAGAATTTCTATGTTTGGGGTAGGTATATATTTAAATGTATGGGAAGTTGTCAGACTTTCAAAGTGATTGTACCATTTTCTACTCTCGTCAACAGTGGTTAGGAATTTCAGCTGCTCTGTAGTCTCATCAGCTCTTGGTATTGTCAGATTATTAATTTTAACCATGCTAATGGGTGCACCCTTCACCTTTTAAATGCCTGGAATCCATCACCAGACTAAATCAGTGTCTAGAAAGTCCACATTTCCACATGTATGTGTAATTTTAAATTTTTGTTTCCATTTTAAGTAATTTTATTACCCAGTTATTTTCTTCAGGAGAACAGTTTTTATAATGACAAACTCATTATTAACTAGACATTTTGAAAATGTCATACAAATTGCTGTGAATAATTAAATATAAAACCTAGAAATGGTGCATGGCATCCAAGAGAAGCAGAATTCATAGCAAGATCTGGGAGAATTGCTGCAAAATTGTCATACATGTAATGGCTTTACTGCATCACTGTGTACAGATGACCACTGGGAGAAGTTGCATTCTTTGTCTCAGGACTGACGAAATGTAGGCTTTGGAGCCCAAGCACCTGATTGGTTCTTATTCATCCTGCTCATTTATACTTCTTATTCCTCCTACTTCTATGACTACTTCATATTCACCCTATGTACACTATATTTACTACTACTCCACTGTTTTTCAGTCACTAAGTCGTGTCCAGCTCTCTGTGACCCCATGGACTGCAGATCACCAGGCTCCTCTGCCCTCCACTATCTCCGAAGTTTGCTCAGATTCATGTCCATTGAGTTGGTGATGCTATCCAACCATCTCGTTCTCTATACTACTATATCTACTACTTCGTATTCATACTACTTCTATAACTCTCAGAAAGTTACTTATCAGAAGCCATTGCTTCTGGTTCTCCATCTGTAAAATAAGAATAACAGTATACCTCCTCGTAGGATTGTCGTGAGGACTAAATGAATTACTGCATATAAAACAAGACCTCACATATTCTTTGGTTTTGGTGGATGCTGTGCTGTGCCCCACAGATCCTGGTGGGACCCTCTTCCTTCAGCTGCCAGTAGCATTGCTTCCAGAAATGAAGTAGCTCAAATCTCCCAGCAATTGCCCTTGATTAAAGGATGCTGCCCCCACCAGGGCACTTGACCTCCATGAGGGCAGCCCACATCCAATGGCTGGTCCATGTAGGGGTACGAACGCCTGGCTAGCTTGCCTCTGTTTGGAGCATCTCTTAAGTGCCACCCAGCTCCAGAGCTCACCTATCATATATATTCCTTTTATTTCATCCTTACTTCTACTGCTTTAGTTCATCCCCCAATCAGTTGTTGCCAAGATTAATCTAAAAGCTTCATAGCTCATTTCCTTGTGTCCAGGTCCAGCCCCTTCTAATCCATATTCATCTCTTTTGCTGAAATAATCTTTTCTGAAATGCCAGTCTAATCATGTCACCTTCCTGCTTGAAATCATTTAATGAATTCTTATTGCCTTAAGAACAGAATCCAAAATTTCTCAGCACAGAATAGGAAACTGTCAAAATCTAGTCAATGTCTATCTGTGTAGGTTTAAATCTTACCTCTCCCTTACCAATTCTTCAGCACCACAATTCAAAGCATCAAAAGCATCTTCAGAGTCCCTTGGACAGCAAGATCAATCCAGTCAACCCTAAAGGAAATCAACAATGAATATTCATTGGAAGGACTGATGCTAAAGCTGAAGATTCAATACTTTGGCCACCTGATATGAACAGCCAACTCATTGGAAAAGACCCTGATTCTGGGAAAGATCAAAGGCAGAAGGAGAAGAGGGTGGCAGAAGATGAAATGGTTAGATAGCATCACTGACTCAATGGACTTGAGTTTGAACAAATTCCCAGAGATAGTGAAGAACAGGGAATCCTATTTTTCTGTAGTCCATGGGGTCACAAAGAGTGGGACATGATTTAGTGACTGAACAACAACAGTAAAACCATTGTTTATTTCTGAACCATTCTTGAAGCTAAAGGTTTCAATGTGACTTAACATCAGTTCCTTTGCTATGATGGTGATATTAAAGTCTTAAATTCAGTGCTGTATTTTTCCTGAAGTTGCATTCACCATTAAAACTCTTTTTCCAATAGGGATCTGATAGCCTGTAGTATATTTACATTGAGTTAGAGGAGAGGAAAAGGGTTATAGGAATGATGTTCAAGCTTTTCCCCAAGTACCTTTTCTGTCTTTTTTTCTTTTTTTATGGGAAATAGTGTGAAGGAGAGAAATGTGACTAATGAATTTCTACCTGTGTGCTCATAAAGATTTATATGCTGGGCTGAATGCTATTACTGACCAATCAAATTGCTCAGCTACTCCTACCCATTTCATGAAAGTTAATAAGATCCTCACTGCAGCACTGGTGCAAAAATAAAAACTGATTTATGAAGAAGGTTGATTTTTTGTACCAGTCACTCAGCTCTATTTTCCTTATATATATGGGGAGGATGGGTAAAGACTATTAATACGTTGTAACCCTAAGAGTATCTCAACCACCTGTCTGCTGTGAGGTCACAATGCAGTTGCATTGCTATCCTGTTCTTGGTACCTACAGTATCAAAAATAAAAGTGATTGCAGATAAGGCCAGGGACATGGTCAACTAGTAGTTTAATGTTGAGCAATTCAACTAATGTTTCTAAGTTTAAGCTTTGAATCTGAGTCTTTTATTTACACAGAGTTTTTTTTTTTTAAGGGCAGCCAAAGAAATAAAAATCATACAGATGAAAAATCAGGGAGATGGAAAGAGGTAAACTTATTCTTTGCAGATGATATGATTATTTCTGTACAAATAGTCATGATTTTCAAGTGAATCCAGTTAGTAAGATCATAAAGTGTAGTGTTGATATTCAAAAATCAATTGTATTTCTGTAATAACAGCAAACAGTTGGATGACAAAAATGCTACTTGCAATAGCATTAAAAAGATGAAATAACTAGAGATAAATGTAAGTTAGTAACTGAAAAATCTGTGCCATCTAAATTATGAAACATTGCTGAGAAATAATAAAAAGACCTAAGATAGTGAAGGGAAAGGCACTACTGATTAGAGACTCACACTGTTAAGATGTCAGTCTTGCCCAAGCTGATCTTAAGATACAAGTCCATTCCAAACTCCAACAGGCTTCGTTGTAGAAACTGGCAAAGCTCTTTCTAAAATTTATTCAGAAATGAAAGGACCTAGAATGCCAAAATAATTTTCAAGAAGAAAAAGAAAGTTGGAGAACACTATCTGACTTACAAGCTCACTAAGAAGCTGCACCATCAAAACCAAAAGGATTGGTGCTAAGGACAGATGTAGACGGGGTTCCCTGGCAGTTCAGTGGTCAGGGCTTGGTGCTTACATGACTGGGGCCCTGGCTTGATCCCTGGTTGGGGAATTGCAGTCTTGCAAGCTGTGAGGTTCAGCAAAAAAAAAGAAAGACAGCCATATAGATCAATGAAACAGAACAGAGACCAGAAATAGATCCACGTCTATATACAGCCAAATGAATTTCAACAGAGATGTCAAGGTCATCAGTGCAGAAAAAATAGAGATAGATGTGAATTCCAAGTGGTACCTTCAGCACTGAGAAGGTAGTAGCGAAAAAGAACACAGCATCTTCAAGGAAGAGGGAGTGAAACGGCATGATGCATCAGTTCAGTTCAGTTCAGTTCAGTTGCTCAGTCGTGTCCGACTCTTTTCGACCCCATGAACCGCAGCACGCCAGGACTCCCTGTCCATCACCATCTCCCGGAGTTCACCCAAACTCACATCCATCGAGTCAGTGATGCCATCCAGCCATCTCATCCTATGTCATCCCCTTCTCCTCCTGCCCCCAATCCCTCCCAGCATCAGAGTCTTTTCCAGTGAGTCAACTCTTCACATGAGGTGGCCAAAGTACAGGAGTTTCAGCTTCAGCATCAGTCCTTCCAATGAACACCCAGGACTAATGTCCTTTAGAATGGACTGGTTGGATCTCCTTGCAGTCCAAGGAACTCTCAAGAAGTTTTTCTTGAGAAAAACTTTTTCTTTCTCCAACACACAAGCATAAATGAATCCAAAGCTGGGTATAGGGAGTAAGAGGCTTAACAAAAAGACATGTGAATGTCTCTGGATGCTTCCAGTCCCAGCAAGGTACTACATCTATACAATAATCATTCATAAATGTAATTCTTCAGTAGCTGTGCAGCAGCCGTGAGAATAAATCCTTCATTTTCTCTCACATTTACATCCCTTAGTAAAATCTTTGCTTCTCAGAGTGCACAAACTACACCAGCTCCAAAAAGCTCCTTCCAGGGGAACAATTTAAAAAAGGAAAGAAGTGAGAGAGCAATTAAAATAGAGGAACCACAACTTCCACTTCCTATGCTGAGCCATAGATGGTAAGGGGTGTTAACTTAGAAGAAGAAGACAAAGACAAAGATAGAATATTGTGTTGCTCAGGGTTTCCCAGAGAAACAGAGTCAATAATATGGATGGAGCTATGTGTCTATAGACGGATATAGATACATGCCAACAGACTTCTTATAAAGGAATGAGTTACAGGATTATGGAGGCTGACAGATCTCAAGAACTTCATGGTGAGTGTACAAGCTGGAGACCCAGGATGGGTTCGAAAGCAGTAAAGAGCTGAAACAATCGCTCTTTGATTTCCTCTGCCTAAGGTTTCCCTTTTTCTGATCCCCCCATTTTGTTATTTTGACAAGTCCTGTCTAAAGGCAGGAAAGAGCTGAAGTCCTTGTTCAATGGCAGGCAGGCAGGAGAAATTCTCTTTTACTTCACAGTGTACGGAGGACTAACAGGATCAACTTTCACGCCCCCAACTGACTGAGTGAGGCCCACCCACACTGGGAGAGCAGTCTGCTTTGCTAAGTCCCACCATTCTAATAATAATCACACCCTGAACACTCTCACAGACACACTCAGAATAATGTTTGACCAAATGTCTGGGCAGCCATGATCCAGTCACATTGACCCATGAGAGTAACCATCCCAGATGTTTTGGGGTATGGGTTGTTGTTGTTATGTTGGTAGTTGCTAAGTCATGTCCAACACTTTGCACCCTAAAGACTGTAGCCCACCAGGATACTCTGTCCATGGAATTCTCCAGGCAAAAATACTGGAGTGGGTTACCATTTCCTTCTCCAGGGGATCTTCCTGACCCAGGAATCAAATCCATGTCTCCTGCATAGAAGGCAGATTCTTTATTGGGTTATGGGTACTGACCTTATATTCTAAAATAGAGTTCTGTGAGTGGATCATTTAGCATGAGACTTATTTTCACATTCTCCAGCTCTGTGTATAGATTTTACACAGGAAGTAAAAAGGAAAACTAAATATTCTTATCGTTTGATGCTGAAGTGAAAAGAACTATCATAACTCCAGAAAGGACTTCAGTCCCCACCCCAAACCCCAGGGAGGAGGGAGATTCTGGACCCAGACTGGGGCCTGGTGATCACACGTACACCTGGTGATTGAGACAAAAATGAGCTCATCCATGAAGGGGAAACAGGAAATGATCATTTTATGAGATTTTGTACACTTACAGCTTCATTAAGCTCCTGTTTCACCCGCCTCCAAAGTTTAATCACCCTTCCTGGGAAAGAAGTTATGTTTGTTTTCATGAGAATTTCCTCTGTCTCTGCTGATTTCCTGGGACTAGATGGTGACGGTAGTCCTATAAAATATTGAATTCTGTGGGCTTTACTTTCCTAGGATTATCTGAATACTTCTCTCCTTCAAGACCAATTTTGAGTCTAACATCTAGGAAACCTTACAACCATAGACCTGTCTGCCTGGTAAGGAAGGTCAAGTCTTCTAGAACTTGTGGTCTGTGCATTTCACCTTGACACTTGATTGTAAAAGTCTTCAGTTTCTCCAACTTTTCTTATGGTTAAGTAGTTCCAAACAGACAGAAAAGGTCTCGAAATAGTTTTGTTTTTGAAACCTCATTCCTTGTGCCTGTACTTCTCCCGTATCTCATTTTTCCTTCTTCGTATCCCCCACGTGGCATTAAATTTCTGATCATAAGGATAAAAGAACACATGGGGCCACCCTGTGGATGGCACAAGAACCAGCTTCAAAATGGGTTCTCTTTCTTCTTTTTCTGTTGCCACCACTCCAATCCAAACGAGCAAGAGGATCCTGCCATGGTCTCCTAAGTGGTTCCACCCGCCTCTCATGCATTCCCTGCTTATCCTATTACAGTCAGTCAGTTCAGTCACTCAGTCGTGTCTGACTCTTTGCGACCCCATGAACTGCAGCACACCAGGCCTCCCTGTCCATCACCAACTCCCAGAGTTTACCCAAACTCATGTCCATTGAGTCAATGATGCCATCCAACCATTTCATCCTCTGTCCTTCCCTTCTCCTCTCGCCTTCAATCTTTCCCAGCATCAGGGTCTTTTCCAATGAGTCAGCTCTTCCCATCAGGCGGCCAAAATATTGGAGTTTCAGCTTCAACATCAGTCCTTCCAATGAGCACCCAGGACTAATCTCCTTTAGGATGGACTGGTTTGATCTTCTTGCAGTCCAAGGGACTCTCAAGAGTCTTCTCCAACACAACAGTTCAAAAGCATCAATTCTTCATTGGACCTTGCTTCTATCACCAGTCACATCCACAACTGGGTGTTGTTTTTGCTTTGGTTCCATCCCTTCATTCTTTCTGGAGTTATTTCTCCACTGATCTCCAGTAGCATACTGGGCACCTACCAACCTAGGAAGTTCATCTTTCAGTGTCCTATCTTTTTGCCTTTTCATACTGTTCATGGGGTTCTCAAGGCAAGAATGCTCTTGATTAAAACTTTAGAAGGTTTATCCCATCAATTTTAGGACAAAATCCAAGCTTGCTAGTCTGGCCTATAGGGGTCTGCATAATCTGACCTCTTATCATCACCAGTGAACTTAACCCTCCTGCTACTGCTTCTGCTAAGTCACTTCAGTCGTGTCCGACTCTGTGCGACCCCATAGATGGCAGCCCATTAGGCTCCTCTGTCCCTGGGATTCTTCAAGCAAGAATACTGGAGTGGGTTGCCATTTTCCTTCTCCAATGCATGAAAGTGAAAAGTGAAAGCGAAGTCGCTCAGTCGTGCCCAACTTCTAGCGACCCCATGGACTGCAGCCTACCAGGCTCCTCTGTCCATGGGATTTTCAAGGCAAGAGTACTGGAGTGGGTTGCCATTGCCTTCTCTGAATCCTCCTACCATAGGAAAAAAAAAAAAAAAAGGATCTCTCAGTCATGTCTGACTCTTTTGCAACCCCAAGAACTGTATCCCACTAGGCTCCTCTGTCCACTGGGTTCTCCAGGCAAGAGTACAGGAGCAGGTAGCCATGCTGTCCTCCAGGGGATCTTCCCAACCCAGGGATCAAACCCAGGTCTCCTGCATTGCAGTTGGACTTTTTACCATCTAAGCCACTGAAGTTCAGTTCAGTTCAATCACTCAGTCGTGTCTGACTCTTTGCAACCCCATGGACTACAGCACACCAGGCCTCCCTGTCCATCACCAACTCCCAGAGCTTACTCAAATTCATGTCCATTGAGTCAGTGATGCCATCCAAGCATCTCATCCTCTGTCATCCACTTCTCCTCCTGCCTTCAATCTTTCCCAGCATCAGGGTATCTTCAAATCAGTCAGTTCTTCACATCAGGTGGCCAAAGGATTGGAGTTTCAGCTTCAACATCAGTCCTTCCAATGAATGTTCAGGACTGATTTCCTTTAGGATTGACTGGTTGGATTTCCTTGCAGTCCAAGGGACTCTCAAGAGTCTTCTCTTAGAGTATAGATTATTGGTAATCTATAATCTGCATGCAAACCATAAGTACCATGGTCTCCCTGATCTCTTAGCTCCATCTTCTCAACTTGGAAAGCTTCCTGGTTTATACCCGTTCCTCTCCTTCACATCGCTGACTCTCCAGGGCAAGAGAGTTGCTCTGTGACTCTTCTTCTCTAGGGCAAGAATCCAGGATGATGATAGGGATCTTGTTTATTTCCCATGTCTCAGGGATCACTGTCCAGCTCTGCTTGATGCCCCAAACCTCCAAGCCATTGTCTCTTGGACCTTTTTCTGCTTTTCAGTTTCCCAGTCAGGATGGTAAATCCAGTCTCTATGAAACCATCTTGGTCATCAGCAGATAGCTCATTGACTGAATCCATACAGCCTTTAAAAAAGTTGTGATGTCATTGACAAAGTATCACATTCACCCTCTAACAGTGTACACTTCAGTGGTTTTCAAC
Source organism: Bos grunniens (assembly GCF_055505025.1). Taxonomy (NCBI): domain Eukaryota; kingdom Metazoa; phylum Chordata; class Mammalia; order Artiodactyla; family Bovidae; genus Bos; species Bos grunniens. The sequence continues at coordinate 4,539,343 of NC_141168.1, forward strand.
ACATTCGCAGGATATTTATTATATTCAGTATTACCATTAAGGCCAAAACATTTTAATCACCAGAAAAAGAATTTCCATCCCCTTTATTTTTTCCTTTTCTTCTTTTATTTAAAAAAAAATGATTTAAAAAATATGTATACCTATGGCTGATTCATGTTGAGGTTTGACAGAAAACACCAAAATTCTGTAAAGCAGTTATCCTTCAATTAAAAAATAAATTAATTAAAAGCAAAAACAAAAAATAATGTATTGGAGTAATGTTGATTTATGATTGCAGTCATCTCCATTACATTCTCCTCCCAGTGCCTCACACCTGAAATCTACTTTCCATCTCTGAGACTCGCCTGTTGTGGACAGGGCGTGTAAACTGCTTCACGGGACATATGGGCTCTGCTCCTAGCTTCTTTCAGCAGAGTCGACAGAGTTGTCAGCGGCCTGCTGAGTGTTGACGGTGACCCAGCCCACAGTGAGACCCTCAGTAGAGCCCAGAGATGTAGCGTCTCCAACAGCACCTCTCTGCAGAAAAGAATACAAACTTTACAAGAGGTACTCATGAAACAAACATCACAACAACGGCCGACAGCAACCCCGGAGCCTGGAGGACGGGATATCTGACTCCCAGAGTCGCCACATGGTATCACTTAACAGAATCCATTTTCCATAAGGGGCTTCCCAGGTGGCGCTTAAAGAATCTGCCCGCTAATGCCAGACTTAAAAGACGTAGGTTTGATCCTTGGGTTGGGAAGATACCCTGGTGGAGGAAATGACAACCCAGTCCAGTGTTCTTGCTGGGAGAATCCCATGGACAGAGAAGCCTGGTGGGTCCATGAGGTCACAAAGACTCAGACATGGCCGAACATCTCACCGCTTTTTCAATAAGACCCAGGAGGCCTGTAAAAAGGCCGGAAGAAAGGGCAGAGCCTCAAGATCAGCCAGAAGCAGGAGCCCAGCGCCTTCCATGTCTCTCCTGTGTACTCAGGCGTGTTCACTCCCACATGCGGACATCTAGATCCCCAGGAATATACCAGAACCTCCTCAAGCCTCTCTGGACACCACCTATTCCCAGATTCCCCTTTTGAGGTTTTGTGTGTTTTTTTTTGGCCTGCCATTTGGCCACTAATTATTTGTTTGTGTATTCCCTAAATGTTTTTGATACATGCCCCTTTGAAAGGCTTTAGGTGCCAGGCAGGCTCTAAATCAGGTAATAAAAACAGCCACCACCCAGGGGATATCTTCCAGAAGACCACCCGGTGTGTCAAGTAATGAGATTCTCTGGGCGAGAAGCTATGAAGGGACTTTAACCCCGTGGTGCCCACTGCACGACTCTGAGGCTCCCGGTCCTCACTGTGATGAGTTCTCGGTTTCCCAGGCTACTGCAGAGCCACAGACAGGAAGCCGGAAGAGAATATATGACAATACCACAGAGGCGTGCTGATTTTACTGAGACTGGGCTGTTTTTCTTAAGTAAAGTCTCCCGGAATTGCTGCAAGCCTTTCGTTGAATTTTCAAAGCTGATTTTGACATTTTTGCCAGTTTCCTTGATGCTTTTATGGAGCAGAGAATTCCAAACCTCCAAAGGAAAAGCTGAATTATGCACTTCGTTGCTTAATATCTTTCTCCCCTGCTAGAATGTGGTCTCCACGAAACAGGACATCTCTCTTGTTTAAGACAGCACTTCCAGGGCAAACTAATGTGACTTGGACAAAACAGGGGGGCCATAAATACTTTTAAGTGGATAAATGGGTGGATGGATGGAAGGGCAGTCTCCCTATAATGAAGCACATGGACTGTGACCTCAGCACCCGGTTGCCTTTCCATCCATTTGCTTTTTCTCTCCAGCCAATAACATCCACTCCCTAAGGCTCACACCCTCACTCAAGGGTCTTCATTTTACCCCAGCCCTCAATGCAGAAGGATCACCAGCAGCTGCACCAAAGCTACACCCAACACAATCCAGCATCTAATCATGAGCAACCTTTAACTGCACTTCACAGAGCAACAGAAAGCACATCTTTAGGATGGAGTTTTTGCATCAGTCCTTCATTCGGGTGCCCTAGAGCCTCTTAAATCTTAGCATGCATGCTCAGTCACTCAGTCGTATCTGACTCTTTGCAACCCTTTGGACTGTAGCCCACCAGGCTCCTCTGTCCATGGAATTCTCCAGGCAAGAATACTGGAGTGGGTTGCCATTCCCTTCTCCAGGGGATCTTCCAGATCCAGGGGTCAAACTGATAGCTTACGGTGAATGATGTTGGATTCGTGATCTCCAAAGAAGATTTAACTTTGGGACCAGGGACCAGGCTTGATTACTCAAGACCTTTTGCATTGCAGAGTTTTATTAAAGTATGAAAAGGGACAAAGAAAGCTTCAGACAGAGACCTCAGAAGGGGGATGGAGAGTGCCTGCTTGCTAGTGTTAGCAAGGAAGTTATATACTCTTTTAATTGGTTATTCCAGTAAATCAAAAGAATGTGTCAAGGTTGGAAAGATCTTACTAGACCCACTCCCACAATTTATATTTTAAAACAACAGGATTAGAACTTAACAACAGAAAGATCTTACCAGACCCACTCCCATAATATACATTATAAGATAACAGGATTAGTCAGAAGGTTTTCAGGAAGAAGAGACTGTCCTCCAGCAGGAGCAGGCAGATTCTTCACCATCTGAGCCACCAGGGAAGCCCCTAAATCTTAGCAATACATCTTCAATACATCTTTAAAAGTCAGTTTTCAGCTTTGCTGAGATTACACAATGCATCTGTTAATGAACCACTCCCATCCTGCTGCCAGTTGCCACTGAATATTTTCGAGAAAAGCCTCTGGATAGGAGAAGGGTTTTCTGCTGTTCCTGTTGGGAGGCTGAAGGGGTGGGGGGTGGCTCTGGCTATAGCCTCACATGCCCTAGTTCCTGGAGTGGAATCTCCCTCACTTTCCCCTAAAGGCTTCCACTGAGTTGGAAGATCATTTACTTGACACGAAGGATGCTCCTATCTCTCTCCCAGTCCTCATTCCCCTGATGGTGCCCTTGACCTGATTTTCCAGGCCCTATTCATTCTCCACAGTGGAAAAAAAAAAAGAAAAAACAGACTCTTCTTTGTTCGCTAGAAACCAGAAATAGGCAGGGGGAGAGGGTTAGCACAGGAATCTGAAGTTGAAATCACACTATTCATATGGAACCTGATCCTTGGGGAAAATCAAGCCTGTCCATGCATGAACACACAGAATGTGTCCCAAACTGGCTTAAGCTTGTCTTATTTGACTTGCACTAGCCGTTGAGAGAAACGAATGCCCTCTTCAGATCACCATATGGGATGCCAGTGCCTGAAACATGCAGGTTGCCTCCTCCAGCAGCTCCCCTCTTGACGAGCTCTGACATTCTCACGAAAAAGAACTGCCTGTGCGGCTTTGAGTTGCAGTGTCTGTTCTTGCTTTAGCGCTGACTATTGCTTTGAGTGGCTCCATTCTCAATCCGCTGCTGGGAATGCTTTCAAGGGTGAAAATGAGCCTCTATCAGATGCCCTCGAGGCCTGGGGCCTGAGGGTGGTCATTCGGTGGGTCTTTGAATCTCCTGGATGGATTTGCAAAAGTTTGTGAATATTATGTTTGCTAATTTCAAGATGGGGTCTGTAACTTTGCCCTTCAAAGGGGCCCAGCATTCAAAGGACATTAAGAACCAGTAGTTTACATCGTTGGAAATGGTCAGTTGTTTATTTAACTTTTCCAGCCTGCTTCTGGCATTGAGCTTCTCTGGGGGCTCAGATGGTAAAGCGTCTGCCCACAATGAGGGAGAGCTGGGTTTGATCCCTGGGTGGGGAAGATCCCATGGAGAAGGAAATGGCAACCCACTCCAGTACTCTTGCCTGGAAAATTCCACGGACTGAGGAGCCTGATCGGCTACAGTCCATGGGGTCGCAAAGAGTCGGACACGACTGAGCGACTTCACTTTCACTCTGGCATTGACCCAGCTCACGGCCCTTCTCCATGCCCTCCCCAGACATCTAAGCTCAGCCTGAGAAAGGTGCTCCTTTGCCTCCTGCTTCTGAGAACCACCCCCGCCCCTGCCTCCCCGCCAAATGTTCCTTCTGTAGCTGGTCTTAAAGCGTTCTCGTTTCTCTCCTGAGTAACTCTCAGCAGCCAACTGAAGAAGGAAAACTCCAGTCTCCGTGTTCTGAGACCCTCACACAAGGGCAGCATGCACGTCTCCTCCTGGAAGAGCAGCCTGGCACTTATCCGATGCTGCCTCCAACAGTGGCCCCCAACCTTTTTGGCACCAGGGACCAGTTTTGTAGAGGATGCCGATCTTGGTAGATGGAATGGACAGACCTAAGTGGAGTCGTGATGGGAAAAAGCCAAAGGGATGACAGGGCTGTTGGAGGGAGAGGCAGGAGAAGGACTAAGCCTGCGTGTGACCTTCAAGGATGACTCAGCAGTCACATTAAAGTCTCAGGGGAATCAGGGTAGGATGGGGCAGGAGCCTATATGTGGACCTGTAGAAACAAGTAGAAGTTGGGATGAGTTCTTGGCTTTAAGCTTTACTCCCCCGAAGATCTAGAACCCACGTTTAAATGGGAAGTGGCGTTTCTGGCTCCGCTTTCCATGGCCCTTAGGCTCTTTTATGGCTGAACTTCAGTAGCAGCACCTGAGTGAAGCTGCTGGAGGACACGCAGATGGATCAAACAGGTTTTTGCAGAATTTCCCCACCATCTCCCCAGCAGCTTCTGCCAAATGTGATCTGTTCAGCTTACAGAGTTTACAGCAAAAAAGAGCCGCTGTGTGCAGTGCTTTCCATGTAAGTCAAAAATGTGTTTCTCACCCTCCGGGGAGATGCCCAGCATCACAGGCAACCAAGAGACTGGTCAGAAGTGACAGAAATGTCTCCACATTCCTCATCCCAAACGGACTCCATCTGAGAAGAGAATTCTCTGGCCCAGGGGCCCTCCTTGGCATGTCAGTGTTCCCATCTGTTTTTACTTCCTTCTGGCTATGACAGAAACAGGGAAAGGAAATCATGTCTCCTAAGAACCAGGGCTTGTATTATCTCTTCAGTATAACTATTGGTTTCTTACCCTCAAGCCATTTTTCAAGAAACCCTTAGAGTGCCCTAGCCTGCAGGAAATAAAAACTCTGAAATATTAATAATTTAAGCAGGAAGGAATGGCATTTAACCTTTCTGCTTCTGTATCTGGGAGAGGTTTAAATTAACAAGACTGAACTTCATTGATAAGCTTGGTCACATGGTCGGGATTCTACAACACTTAAGAAGTCAGGAAGTTTAGCGCTTTCAGATCCATTCCAACATTAAATAAAGAACCTCCAGCCAAATTTTGCCCATGAGCAAAATTTAATGAGCTGGGTAAGAATGATTTCTAATTAGTACATTAATTAATTTTTATGTAAAGAGATTTTCTGTAGTAACTGGGAACAGTTTATTCTCTGGAGCAGAGATAAATTGCCTTATTTATGATGTTCATTTATTTGGGGAATCTTCTTTTTGTTTTTTTTCATCATAAAAAAATTGAAGTAATCTTTGGTCCAAACTCTTTCCAAATTATCACACGGTTTCACTAATAGAATTGAACTGAAATAGGTTTTATTATGCTAAGAATTAAATTTATTCAGGAAGATAAATTATAAAAGGACACACACTTACACAAACATGTGCACACATAAATGAAAATCTACCAAACAAAAGAATTCTTTAAAGGAGCAAATCTCTTCTCATTTTTTTTTTTTTCAGTATGACTCATGCTAAAATTTAGACCTCGTAGGGGTTAGTGAAAGAGTCAATATTCTGAAACTTTGGAATGGCAGAATATCTGAAACGTAAGTAGAATCATTAAATAACAGAGCAGAACACTTAAAACCACTTAATCATGATGCCAAATTCCTCTCCCACCCGTCACAGTTCAGTTCAGTTCAGTCGCTCAGTCGTGTCTGACTCCTTTCGACCCCTGCAGCACGCCAGACCTCCCTGTCCATCACCAACTCATGGAGTTTACTCAAACTCATGTCCATTGAGTTGGTGATGCCATCCAACCATCTCATCCTCTGTCATCTCCTTCTCCTCTAGCCTTCAATCCCTCCCAGCATCACAGTCTTTTCCAATGAGTCAGTTCTTTGCATCAGGTGGCCAAAGTATTGGAGTTTCAGCTTCAGCATCAATCCCTCTAATGAACACCCAGGACTGATCTCCTTTAGGATGGACTGGTCCAGCTCTCACAGGAGCCTGTTTTATAGATATGAAAACTTAGGGATAGACATGTGGATATACAACAAGTTCACATAATTTGTTGGTTAGGATTTGGCTGCATGTAAGACAGTGAAGGTCACTCAGTCGTGTCCGACTTTTTGTGACCCCATAGACTGTAGCCTGCCAGGCTTCTCTGTCCATGGAATTCTCCAGGCAAGAATACTGGAGTGGGTTGCCGTTTCCTCCTCCAGGGCATCTTCCCGACCCAGAGATCGAACCCTGGTATCCTGCATTGCAGGAGGAATCTTCACCGTCTGAGCCACCAGCCGTGCTCATTAACACCGGCTTAAACGTATAAGGACATATTCTGTCCCACATAAAATAAAAAATAAAAGAAAATAAATCCAAGATAAATAAATCTAGGCTGTTATGATGGTCCCGTGTTCCTTAAAAGTCCAGACTGGGGACTTCCTTGTTGCTCCAGTGGTGAAGAACCCACCTGCCGACGCAGGGGACACTGGTTTGATCCCTGATAGGGGAACTAAGATCCCGTATGTCGGGGCAACTAAGCCCGCACACCACAAAGTCACAACTAAGACCCAACACAGATAAATAAATAACTAGTTTTTCAAAGTCCAGGCTATTGGCAGCTTCCATTTCCACGGTTCCCCTCATGAGCTCAGGCGGGGCTGCAGCATTCCGTCCCCCGCCAGGCAGCAAAAGCCTGGAAGATGGAAGAGCAGAAAGGGGCGCACTCCACTCTGTCCCAGCCGAAGGAGTCTCTCAGATTCCCCGCCAAGGACACAGTGACACTCACAACAGTCATATGACTGTTCAGCCTGGGCTGAGAAATGTCACCGCTCACCTGAATGCATTGGTGGCCTAAACACATCCACGCATACACAATAACAGCAGCAACAGAAACTCCAAGACTATCATTGAAAGAGGAATTTTGCTAATAAGAAGGAGGGAAAATTTAATATTGTGCTGTGCTGTGCTTAGTCGCTCAGTAGTAACAGACTCTTTGAGACCGCATGGACTGCAACCCGCCAGGCTTCTCTGTCCATGGGATTCTCCAGGCCAGAACACTGGAGTGGGTTGCCCTGCCCTCCTCCAGGGGATCTTCCCAACCCAGGGATCGAACCCAGGTCTCCCACATTGCGGGCAGATTCTTTTACTGACTGAGCCACCAGGGAAGCCCCTGGTGGAGCTAAATTTAATATCAGGCAGATAATTGGTTTTTTGCCACATAACCAATTCACGTCAAAACTAAAATTCAGAGTTCTTAAATAGCAATTCTTTCTATGACAGAAAACCTGAGAATTGTTGGATTTAAAACTCCTTGCCTATAGTAAGAATCAAGAGCCAGACCTCAGAACTGATGACTCTTCTCTGCTGTCCCAGGAGCTGTCCTAGTGGCATTCAGATGCCATTTCCTGGGGAGAAGCCTGACTTTTACAGCAGAAAGTCTGCTGGAAGCCCCAAGGCCGCAAGCCCGTGGCGGGATCTTGGTCACGTCTTATATCCTTTGTGACCCTCTTAGCTTGTACCTGTGGAGCGGAGACACCAAAGCATAGACTGAAGGGGCAAGTCAGCTTCAAGACAAAATCCTGTTCCCCTTTCCAACAAGACTTACTCACCTCTTAAGCTGCTTTACGTGAATCTTGTGACGTTGCTGCTAAAAGCCCACTTACATGTGATTTGTGATGCTCTTGGAAGCTTATTGTATAAAGTACACACACACACACACACACACACACACACACACATGTCACTTCCTCCTAAGAAACAAGGATGTTGAGACTGGAGAGCAGAAGAAAGATGAGAAAGAAAGAAGCTGCTCTTAAGAGTTTGTAGCAGCAAGTTAATGCATCATGTGTGCTCAGTCATGTCTGATTCTTTCTGACCCCATGAACTGTAGCCCACCAGGCTCCTCTGTCCATGGGATTTCCCAGGCAAGAATACTGGAGCGGGTTGCCATTTCCTCCTCCAGGAGATTTTCCCGACCCAGGGATCAAGCCCACGTCTCCTGTGTCTCCTGCAAAGGCAGGTGGATTCTTTACCACCGTGCCACCTGGGAAGCCAAATAATTAATTAATTATCTGCAATTATTGCATAACTGAGTTTTGAGAGTTTGTCCTTTAGCTAGTCAGGTGATGGTCTCCCAGAGAGGAAAGAAGGGAAATTATTCTTTTCCTATTTGCCAGAGAGGAAAGGAAAATAGGGGAAAGAAAATTGACTATCAAGAGATGACAATAGACAAATGACTAAAAGCCTGAAAAAAAAAAAACCCTGAAAAACTATAAAATGCAAACATTGGGCTGACCAAGTAATTTCAAATGGCAAGGGCTTTGTTTGGGTGGATGTTTTCATCAATTTCAGTTCAGTTCAGTCACTCAGTCATGTCCGACTCTTTTCGACCCCATGGATTGCAGCATTCCAGGCCTCCCTGTCCATCACCAACTCCCAGAGTTTACTCAAACTCATGTCCATCGAGTCAATGACACCATCCAACCATCTCATTCTCTGTCATCCTCTTCTCCTCCTGCCTTCAATTTTTCCCTCTTCTAAGGAGTCAGTTCTTCACATCAGGTGGCCAAAGTACTGGAGTTTCAGCTTCAGCATCAGTCCTTCCAATGAATATTCAGGACTGATATCCTTTAGGATTGACTGATTGGATCTCCTTGTAGTCCAAGGGACTCTCAAGAGTCTGCTCCAATACCACAATTTAAAAGCATCAATTCTTCAGTATTCAGCTTTTTTTATGGTCCAACTCTCACATCCATACATGACTCCTGGAAAAACCATAGCTTTGACTAGACGGACCTTTGTTGGCAAAGTAATGTCTCTGCTTTTTAATACGCTGTCTAGGTTGGTCATAGCTTTTCTTCCAAGGAGCAAGTGTCTTTTAATTTCATGGCTGCAGTCACCATCTGCAGTGATTTTGGAGCTCCCCCCCAAAATTAATAAATTTTATATTTACATCTTATAATTTATATTTTATAAAAATGTATTTAAAAATCTGCAGTGATTTTGGAGCCCCCTCAAACATAAATTCATCCATTTATTCACTCATTATTTCATACATTCAGCAAGCATTTCTGAGGAAGTTGACAACCCGACAGAAAGCTCTGTCCTAAGGACATTGTAATACAGTGGTGATGGTGGTGATGATGATGATGGTAATGAAGATGATGATGATGATGGTGGTGATGATGGAGGTGATGGCGATGATAGTGGTGTGATGATGATGCTAAAGAAGATGAAGATAACTATAAATACTGATGTCATACTAGCTATGTGCCAGACATTCTTCTAAGGATTTTGTTGAATTTTTTCATTTAATCTGCACATCAATTCCATGATTGGATGATTATTTTTTCCCCTATTTTGCATATTTAGGGATCTGAGACATAGACGTGTGAGTCATCAGTTAAAGGTCATTCTGTTTTTATATAAACCTCCAAGAAAGCAGAGTAGTATATTGCAGTAGGTAACTTCCATGATGGCCCCGATGATCTCCACCTCTGATAGTCACGGTCTTGAGCAGACCCTTTCCCCAGGATAAATTTCTTGCAGCCGGTAGGATAACTGAATGTTGATTAGTCTCACTTCAGTCTTGCCAGTAGACTCTGACCCTTGTGAATTTTGATGAAGCAAGTTGCCATGTGCAGAAGGCCCACCCGATAAGACCTGGGGGTGGTCTCTGGTTCACAGTCAGCTAGAAACTGAGACCCTTTAGTCCAATAGCCTGAAAGGTACTGGATCCTGTCAAAAACCACATAAATGGACTGGAAGCTGATTCTTTCCTGGTTGAGACGTTGGACCTGGCTGACACCTTTACTGTAGCCTTTGAGAGCCTCTGACATGGAAGACTCAGCTAAGCCAGGCCATATTAGTGACCCTCAGAAACTGTGAGATTAAAAAAAAAATACATTTAGTTTTAAACCACTAAGCTTGTGGTAGTTTGTCATGAATAAATAGGCATATAAATAATATGTGTACAATAAGGGGGCTTCCCTGGTGGATCAGCAGTAAAGAATCTACCTGCAATGCAGGAGACGTGATCTTGATCCCTGGGTCCGGAAGATCCCCTGGAGAAGTTAATGGCAACCCACTCCAGTATTCTTGCCTGGGAAATTCTATGGAAAGAGGGGTCTGGTGGGCTATAGTCCATGGGGTCGCAAAAGAGTCTACTTAGAGACTTAACAACGACCATGTGTATAACACTTTTCAGGAGAGTTCCCTCCAAAAAATCTAAAAGCAAAGGGAATACGCATTAGAAGTGCAATTAATATCATTAGTGACAAAAAGTAGAAATTAAACTAGTATTAAGATACAGAACGGAGAAGGCAATGGCACCCCGCTGCAGTACTCTTGCCTGGAAAATCCCATGGATGGAGGAGCCTGGTAGGCTGCAGTCCGACTTCACTTTCACTTTTCACTTTCCTGCATTGGAGAAGGAAATGGCAGCCCACTCCAGTGTTCTTGCCTGGAGAATCCCAGGGACGGAGGAGCCTGGTGGGCTGCCATCTACAGGGTCGCACAGAGTCGGACACGACTGAAGCGACTTAGCAGCAGCAGCAGCAAGATACAGAAATATTTTATAAATTGCCAGGAAAAGCATAGTGAATTATATAACCTGCTTTGGAGAGGGCTTGAGGAAGTGGTACTAGAGTATTGTCTTTAGGGAAGAAATTTTGCACCATGTATTAAAACTTAAACTGGACTTTCTCTTTAAAGTTTTTAAATTTTTAAAGTTTTTTAAAATCTACACAGCAATTCTGCTTGTAAAATTTTTATCTAAATAAACAATTAGATTTTTGTATAGAAATATACCAAGGTGCAGCTCACTTAATAGTTTTGATTATATAATTAAAAACAATCTAACGTGGAAAACGATCCAAATATTTAGCAATTTGTTATTGAGTAAATGTTAGGACAACTCCAGACATAGAATTGTATGCCTTCCTTTGCATGTTTAAGGTAGGAAAAAACTGAATAACATCGAAAAATAATTATGATTTATTAAATCACAAAGTATCTTAAAAAGCAGACCTCACAGTGAATCTTTACTGTGTGAATTACATGTATATGGATGTAACATGCTCAGGGATGTGTATATGTAGCCTGAAAGTGAAAGTGTTAGTCGCTCAGCTGTGTCCAACTTTTTTCGACCGCATGGACTCCAGCCTGCCAGGCTCCTCTGTCCATGGAATTCTCCAGGCAAAAATACTGGAACGAGTAGCCAATCTCTTCTCTAAAGGATCTTTCCAAGCCAGGGATCAAATCCCTGTCTCCTGCATTACAGGTGGATTCTTTACCATCTCAGTCACCAGGGAAGCCCACTCCTGGAGCAAAGGACTGAAACAATTTATATTAGGGTGGTTAAAGATACTCGCCCCACTGCCTCATTGCAGTGAGGCGAGTCGTCAATATTATGGATGGTTCTTATTTTCATGTTTGTTCTTTTCGGCATTTTCCACACGTAAAATGATTCTAGGTTGTTCTTGTAATTAGGAAAAAAGTAATGCATTATTGCTAATAATATAACTCACTTCATGATGCCAGACAGATGTGTTACTGAATGTTCATTTCTCTTTAATTTGTAGGCAGAAGACCCTGAAAAAATACATTGAAGCAAGAAAACGCTGATAATATATTGTCTCTGGTAAGTAATGAAGTTAATCTTTCATTTTACTCTTGATAGTTAATTTGCTTCAGCTCGTACGTTGCCTTGCCAATGAGTCAGTGCCTCACCATGGCTGTTGGAAGCAAAACGATATTTTGATTATGTTGGCTGTTGATAAGAACTGCTGACCGATTAATTATAAAGGGTATACAGTAATCAGAACCCATCCTATTCTAAAATATCGAGCACACAAATGTTCTTGCAAACTTCCCAGAGAAGAGACAATCTACAAAAATATGGAGCCAATTTACTGTCCAAGAGAGTTTCCCAGAATAAATCATTTATTGGTCACTGAAGCTTCAAAGTGATTCCTGGATGAAATGAGCAACTGAATACAGATCAACCTTGAATGTATGTCTCAGGCTCTCACAGAATCTTGCACAATTAGACCATTCATAGTATGCATTCCTCAGCAGGAAACTCTTTGATTCAATCAATCAATCAATTAAGGCTCTAGTAGATCAAAAACATGATTAATTAATGATTGCCTATAACACCAGTGACTCAGGGATAACTTGATTTTCTCAGGTTGTCTACCCATATGGAATGAATAGATCACGGTAGGGAGTTAAGTTGGTGACTATGGTGAGGGGCATGCAACGCTTTCTTTATCGCTGCTAAATTGGAGAAAACACTATACTCTGCACAAAAATAACCAACCACTCTGTGTGAGTTCTGTATAAAACAGGATGGCCCAAATGAGGGCCACGCTGAGGAACAATACCTTATCTAGTGAGAACCAACGCTGTCATGGGCTCGTCTGTGAAATACACACCAAAGGAAGAGACAAAGTAGTAAAGAACAGCTTGAACAGACTCTCAGAGATTTTTCAAGTCTGTAGTGAAATCCATGGGCCAAACAACACAGCTGATGCCTTCTAATGGGCCTTCAGTTCTGTATTATCATTTTTTATTTGTGTTACTTTCGTTGATTGCGTATTTTTGTAAGACTTGATCTCACATCCATTGTGCGGCTGAGACAGGGATGTGTTTCTCTGCTGTAACTTGAGTTATGGGCACGGAATGCTAGGATTTAGGGATTCAGCCCCAGCAGACACCCTCGGTCTCTCAGTGAGCCCTGGGGACACTGGGATGCCCCCATTTTTCTCTTTGAATGACACCACTTCTCAGAATAACTGAGCAGTCCCCAGGGACATAAGATCAGGTGGCAGATCTCAATACAAGGCAAGGCAAGGCAAGGCATGAGGTGGGGTTCACCATCCCAGTCGTCATGAAGGCTTACAGCATCACCTGATGATCTGATAAGAAGCACCGCACTGCTGAGATGAGCACAGTGAATGGGCAGAGGTGCCAGACAGGCCATGGGCGGTCCCTCTCCAGGCCGGGACTTCTGCACGTCCTTCCTGCGATACCACCATGATTAAGGGCACCACCAGGGCCGAACTCCGCTGTGCAACTTCAGGGCCTAGTCACCTGGAACATGCTACGTTCTCTCTGAGCTGACGCAGCAAAACACAAACTGTTGCACCTGGGGCATACGGAAAGGGAACGTAGGTCATATGAAGTCTATGATTATTGTCGCTAATATACACTTTTTGACATTCTGGAAACGTCTGTGGGCCTTCTGCACACTCTGTAGGACACTGGAATAAATACTGGCTTGCTATTGGGTTGTGGATGGTGCAAGAATGGAACCTGGGAATTCCTAGCTGCTGTGTCACGGGCTCTGTGGAGTCCTGCCCTGAGTTGGCCCACAGGATTCTGCCAAGGTGAGTTTAGTAGATGCGTCTTGAGGTGGTGGGCATATTTCCCTGGCATCTATTTGGTGTGCCCTGTTTGTCTCCAGGTTTGGAGGGTATTGTCCATGAAATCTACACTCACCTGTTCTCTGCCCACCTCCTACAGTCTCAGGACTAGACTGGGTACCTCGTCAGGAGTTGAAAGGAGAAGAAAGGTAAGGTATTTTTGTGATTCCTTTACTTCTACCCAGCACTTGATGAGCAAAATCCAGGCTTGTCACATTTTAAGAAACTCGGGAATCAGAAGAGAGTTCAGTAGAACAAGGTGTCCTTGGGAAGTGAACTGACTTAGAATCATTGAAAACTGTATTTTAAGAAGCTCGACTGGCCACCAATGGTCAGTTAGGAGAGTGTGTGTGTCAGATGTACTCCAGAGCAACGGGCTCCCTGCCACTCAGCTCACACACACCTGTCAACACGCTTGCCTGTCCAGATTCGCACTCCCCCATCTTATCTGTGTCTGGAGAGGCGGAGAGTGGCTGGTGGGCTTCCAGACGCACTTGACTTCAGACTGCGGACTTTCTGGCCGGTTCCCGTATGCTGTCGTGACCTGCGTTTGCCCATGTGATGTCATGACCCTTGTCTAGCTTGTTATTATTGTTAGCTTACGGTGATCATACATCAGGGGGCAGCAGATCAGAGTCCAGGCCCTGGGGCTAGACTGCCCAGGTTCAAATCCGGCTCGGCAGTGACACCTTAAGCAAGTTACTTAAGGGGATCTGACCTCTCTGATCTGCAGTTTCCTCATTTATAAATTAGACATCACTGTTGTTGTTCAGTTGCTCAGTCGTGTCCACCCCTTTGGGACCCCATGGACTGCAGCATGCCGGGCTTCCCTGTCCTTCACCATCTCCTGAAGTTTGTTCGAACTCATGTCCATTTAGTCCATGATGCCATCCATCCATCTCATCCTCTGTCGCTCCCTTCTCCTCCCGCCTTCAATCTTTCCCAGCATCAGGGTCTTTTCCAGTGAGTCAGCTCTTTGCATCAGGTGGCCAAAGTATTGGAGCTTCAGCTTCAGCACCAGTCCTTCCAATGAATATTCAGGGTTGATTTCCTTCAGGATTAGAGCTCATAATTGCTCCCATTTCATAGAGAGATTATTGGAAATAAGTTAATATACATAATTTGACACAGTACTGTGCACATGATAAATTATCACTAAATATGAGCTTTTATTACTAGACCATGGGGTCAGAGAGAGAGCGAATAATGAAACACCCCTATAGCATCATATGTCAGGATTTGGTGTTTCAGCTAGCTGTCAGTCACCTAGTGTCCTATCCATCTCCTTCCAAATAAAACCTACCCCTGGGTTCCATCTCACCAGAAGTATCAGCATGGTTCTGGAAAAGGATTAGCACATCAAAAGGGAAGACCCAGTCTTATAATGACCTTCATTCACCTGCCTACTGAGAAAATAGTTCTCATGTGCTTCCCAGACTCAGGTCCTTAGTAAAATCAGATGACGCAATGGAGATCATGATTGGCAAGCCCTCCGCTGTCATGAAGTGTCCATTGTGAGCCACCTTGACTCCTCCTGGAAAAAGCTAGAGAGCAAATTAATTAAGTCCTTTCTGGAAGGAAATTCACAAAAATGTAAATCATAATTACTTCAGGGTGGAGCATCAAAACTGACCTTTATTTCCTCCTTTTCACCTGCCTACATTTTATACATCTCTGTAAGAAGGTATTCCTCTGACCCAGAGCATATTATACAAAGCGAAGTAAGTCAGAAAGAGAAAAGCAAATATCATATATCAACACATACATATGGAATCTAGAAGATACTGAGGAACCTATTTGCAGGGCAGCAGAGGAGACACAGACAAAAAGAACAGAATGTGGACGTGGTGCGGTAGAGAGGGGAGTGGAGGGGGGAGCCAATTCAGACAGTATCATGGAAACATACATCATCATATGTAAAATAGAGAGCCAGTGGGAACTTGCTGTATAACACAGGGAGCTCAAACCCGGGGCTCGGTGACAACCTAGAGGGGTGAGGAGGGGGAGGAGGGAGGCTTAAGAGGGAGGGGACATATGGCTGATTCATGTTATATGAATATATGGCATGAATATATGGCAGAAACTAGCACGATGTTGTAAAGCGATTATCCTCCAATTAAAAATAAATACATAAAAAGAATGTATTCCTTTGAAGAAAACTTGCCTGCCTATATGGGCTTCCCTGCTGGCTCAGATGGTAAAAAAAAATCTGCCTGCAATGCAGCGGAGAAGATCCCCTGGATAAAGGAATGGCTACCCACTCTAGTATTCCTGCCTGGAGAATTCCATGAACAGAGGAGCCTGACGGGCTACAGTCCATGGGGTCCCAAAGAGTCAGACACGACTGAGACACTAACACTTTTCACTTCACTACCTGCATATCTATAGTGGCAACTTTCTGAAAATGAAGTTTCTGACTCAGAAGTGCCCAGTCGATAATCTAAGAGCCCTATTTTGTGAAGATTTCAGGAAAGGGAGGCAAGACATAGGAGAAGCCCTAAAAGCAGGTTGAAGGCGGCAAACCCATGACCCAGGAGGCTGACATCCAGGTGTGAGCACTGCTGGCGGGCAGACCACCACATTGCAGCTGCTCCTTCCTAACAGAGCCATGAGGATTTGCCTGTCTTCTCCCACTACTGTGAGAGGTAAGAGAGTGTCCACAGGGCTGGACACAGGAGAGGAGCATGTTACAGGGTTCCCACAGCAATGCTGGGCTTCCCAGGCAGCTCATTGGTAAAGAATCTGCTGTCAGCGCAGGAGCCACAGGAAACATGAGTTCCATCCCTGGGTGGGGAAGATCCCCTGGAGCAGGAAATGGCAACGCACTCCAGTACTTTTGCCTGGAGAATCCCATGGACAGAGGAGCCTGGGGGCTACAGTCCTTGGGGTCACAGGGTCAGACACGACTGAACAGCCTACACACACAGCAATGTTGTCAGCCCCAGCTGGTCCCTGCAGGCAAATCTGGCCTTTAAGCCAGTCGCCCCTCCACCTCAGCAGCCAGAGGTCTTGGTACAGGAGCTTTAACATCCCCAGGGCTCAGACATGATTAGAAACTGGTTCTCATCACTGCAGTGCTACCAAAGTCAGGCTGGCACCGATCCTGCACCTCAGCCTGAAGCTCAGTCCTCCTGCCATTACATCAAGGGTTTTGTTCTTGGGTCCTATTTTCTGCACCTGTGACCCTCTGGGACAAGTGAAAGTCACTCAGTTGTGTCCAACCCTTTGAAACCCCATCGACTGTACAGTCCATGGCATTCTCCAGGCCAGAATACTGGAGTGGGTAGCCTTTGCCTTCTCCCGGGCATCTTCCCGACCCAGGGATTGAACCCAGGTCTCCCGCATTGCAGGTGGATTCTTTAGCTAAGGCACGAGGGAAGAAGCCTTTGTGGCTAGCATTCTCCCTTTTCTCAGCATTGGAGACCTGCTCCCAGATCTCAGGTCTGAGAGGCTGCCTTGACGCGAGTGAATGGACTTCTCTGGTGATCTCCATGTGCTGTGCTGAGTCTCTAACAACATTCCTAGCACAAGCAAGCCTGAATTTTTCAAAGTAGTTTCATTGCTCTTTTGAGTTTTGAGATGCCTTAGAATAATTGATTGGACTTCCAGAAATTTTCTATATTTATCACCCTTATGCAACCAAATTATAAGGATGAGAGTCAATGGTATGCTTGAAGCTTATCTCAAGAGTGATTATTGCAATCAATTTTATTGAGGTTCACTTCCATACCAATAAAACACTCATTTTACATGTACAGCTCAACGAGTTTTGACAAATGTACTCACCACTTCCAAGATATGGAATATTTTTTTAATCACCCCACAATCCCCCTCTTACCCCTTTGCAGCCAATTCTTCCTACTTCTAAGAGGGGGCAACAGCTGCTATGCTTCCTGTGACTATAGTTTCACCTCTTTTTAGAATGCCACAGAAACTGAACCATACACCATGTCCTCTTCAAGGCTTGCCCTCTGTTGTTCATCAGAGGGTTTTTGAGGGTCATCATTTTGTTACATAAATACAGCAGTGGTTCCTTCCTCTTTGTGGATGAGCAGGAGTTCCATATTGCAATGCACAGATGTAGCCCCATCTGTCCGTCCCTTCCCCTGGCCACTTCCACTTCTTGCTAATTTTCAATTAAAATGAAGCAACTGCTCAAGTCTTTCTGTGGACATATGTTTTCGTTTCTCTTGGGTAAGTACTGGGGGTGGAATTCCTGGATGATACAGTAAATATACTTGAATGTAGGAGAAACTGCTGAAATGTTTTCCAAAAATGGGTACGCACGGCACTCTTTCTTTGGCTGTCACATGTCTTTGTTTTCCCGTGTTTCACAGCTTGTCACCACTTGGGTTGCCAGTCTTTTATATTTTGGTTATCTAGTGGTTTTAGTTTTCATTATTGTGATGTCTAGTGATGTTGAGTATCTCCTTCCATGGGTGTGCTCACTGGCCACATATATATAATATATAATACATAACACATGATACAGAATATGGAACATTTCTTTTGTGAAGTGTCTGTATAAATCTCGTGGCCTTTACAAACGTCTCCTTATTGAAGTACGACTGGCCTATAAGTACTTGTAGGTATTTAATGTATACAACTTGAAGAGGTTGGAGACACACCTGTGGAGCCATCGCCACAGCCAATGCCATAAATATGTCTGGTCACCTGCAAAAATCGCCTCCTGCCTTGTGAATTTTTTTCTTTTTTTGTAGCAAATATTTAAGCATACAATATAGTATTCTTGTTGTTCGGTGGCTCAGTCGTGTCTGATTCTTTGAGACCCCGTGGACTGCAGCACACGAGGCCGCCCCGGCCACTATCTCCCGGAGTTTGCTCAGACTCGTGTCCATTGAGTCAACGATTCCATCCAACCTCTAAAAATAACACCGGTGCCATTTGAACCAGAAATCTCACTTCTGGGCGTGGATCCAAAGGACCTGAACTGAGGACCGCAAAGATGGACCTGCGCCGCCCTGTTCACTGCAGCACTGCTCATAACAGGCAAGACGGGAGGCAGCCGAACTGTTTACTGACAAATGAACGGTCACAAAAGGTGGCGTTTATATACAATGGAGCTTCCCTGGGGGCTCAGTTGGTAAACAGTCTGCCGGCCAGTGAAGAGTCTACCCTGGGTTGGGAAGATCCCCTGGAGAAGGGAAACACTACCCACTCCAGTATTCTGGCCTGGAGAATTCCATGGACTGTATGGGGTCGCAAAGAGGCGGGCACGACTGAGCGACTTTCCCTTTCATTTTCAGAGTTAATTTACACTGTTTGTTAGTTTCTGCTGAGCAGCAAAGTGACTCAGTTATGCATCTATATATCCTTTTTCATGTTCTGTTCTATTATGGTTTATCACCCACCACTCTTGACTGTAACAATTTCTGCTGTGGTGTTTACCTACTGGTGGCTTCCTTTTCCCTCATCCATTCTACGGTATGAATCATTATTCCAGTATAAGAATAAGCTGGCCCTGGGACTCCCTTGTTGGCCCAGTGATTGGGATGCTGAGTTCTCAATGCAAGGGGCACAGGTTCAATCCCTGGTCGGGGAACTAAGGTCCCACATGCTGCCCGGGACAGTGGGGAAAAAGGGAGAATGCTACTGACCCTTTTCCTCCATTTATTTATATTAACACAGATATTTATTTTACCCTACAGCTTTATATTCTTTACCCTCATTATTTACTTTCTTCCTCAAATTGTTTCCGTTTTGGTCGCTGTGATATAGGAACTGTGATTTAATAAATTCTTCAAAAGGTCTTCAGGAAGGTGCGGCATCCCCTTACCTCTTATATATTAACACCTGTTTTCCAATGGTCTTCATGCTTTTTTAAAATGCTGCTTTCTCTTTACCTTCCTTTATGGTCCCCTTTGAAGAATCAGATGACAGTCTAATTCTTTTATCTTTGTAAACTATTTGATCTTTGCTTGAGGCCTTGAGAATTTTTTTTTTTCCATCTTTGAAATCAAGTTTTACTCAGATGTGTCTCTGAGTTGATCATTCAGAGTTCCTGCTCCCAGATACCTAATAAGTCCTTCCAAGGTATAGGTTAATCTTTTTTCTCAAAGATTTTCTTGGGTTATAGTTTTTAAAATTATCTTATTGTCCTGTTTTCTTCCTTGTTAGAAAGTGAAAGTGTTGGTCAGTCAGTCGTGTCTGACTCTTTGTGACCCCATGGACTGCAGCCCGCCAGGCTCCTCTGTCCATGGGATTCTCCAGGCAAGAATGCTGGAGTGGGTTGCCATTCCCTTCTCCAGGGGATATTCCCAAACCCAGGGATTGAACCCGGGTCTCCTGCATTGCAAGTGTATTCTTTACCATCTGGGCCACCAGAGAAGCTCCTTGGGATCCCCAGAATTTAGCATTCTCTCTTTTCATGGTGTAGATGTCTTGAGGTTTAGGCATTTTCTGTTATGCTGAGAGTATAGGTTTTGTGTACTATTTTCTTTTCTTGATGTTCTTACTTGGATCTGGGGAAAGATTGGAGGGATGGAGACTTAGGCTATTGCCATTGTCTTCAGCTACTCAGGCACCATTTACTTTTACTATTTTACTGTTTACTTCTATTACTTTTACTATTGTTATTATGGCCATGCTCCATGTGGGATCTCAGGTTCCCAACCAGAGATTAAACCTGTGCCCCTTTCATTGGAAGCATGGAGTCTTAACCACTGGAAATTAGGAAATTCCCTTTATTATTTTCTTAATTGTACTTATTTTTGCTTACATTTCTCTTCTCTTTTTTTTACCTTTTATAATTTGAAATATTCAATTTTTATTTTTAGATCTTTCTACTTAGCTACAAATTTCTTATAAACACTTTATGTTGTTTTCATTTTCATTTATTCAAATTATTTCCTTGTGTTTTCCTTTAAAGAAAAAAACATATATAGGCATTTTAAAGTATCTTGTTCAATTTCCAAACACTGGGGGGATTTGTCAAATATATTCTTATTCTATTTTAATTCCATATGATCCAGACATTATACTTTTGTTTGATTTAATTTGTCTAAAGATTATTGAGAAGTGTTTTACCTCCTGGATCATGATCTATTTTGGTGAATATTTCATGTACAGTTGATGTTATGTGTATCTGGCCTCTGTGAGATGGATGTACCATAAATTCCAGTTAGATTAGCTTGTTGACAGTGCCATTCAAATGTTCTAGACTCTTCAGAGTTTTCTATGTATTTTTCTATCCATTACTGAGAGAGAAGAAGTGATGGAGTTTCAACTGCTGTGGTAGATTTATGTATTTCTGTTTTCAGTTCTCTCAGAGTTTGTTTTGTGTAATTTGAAGTTCTCTTACATTCATATACATTTAGGATAGTTGTGTCTTCTTAATGGATGTTCACATGTCTCACTACGTAATGTCTTTCTTTAACCATGGATATCCCTTTGTTCTAAAGTCCGCTTTGCGTGATATAATTATTACCACTCCAACTGTCTTATAATGAGTGTTTGCCCAGCATCTTCTCCATCTTTTTTTTACTTCCAACTTAACTGTATCTTTATATTTAAAGCATGTCTTGTAGAAGACCTGTAATTGATCGTGCTTTTTCATTAATCTAACTTCTTCCTTTTGGTTTTTAAATGGAGCATTTGGATCCATGTGCAAAGTAAATAATGTTAAATTTAAAACTACCATCTGTGTGTTCTTTGTCCTTATTTTCCCTTTTGTCTTGTCTAATCTTGGATTAAGTCTGTTTTACAAGTCTATTTTATTGCCACTATTGGCATATTAGCTATACTTTTTTTTAAGTGATTGATTGTTCTATAGTTTGGGCTTCCCTGTGGTTCAGCTGGTAAAGAATCTGTCTGCAAGGAAGAATACCCAGCTTCAATCCCTGGGTCAGGAAGATCCCCTGGAGGCGGGGCATGGCAACTCACTCCAGTATTCTTGCCTGGAGAATTCCATAGACAGAAGAGCCTGGTGGGCTATAGTCGACAGAGTCACAAAGAGTCGAACACGACTAAAGAGACTTAATATGCATAAATGTATACTTCAATTTCGTCCCACCCACCTTCTATGCTATCTTTTCAAACATTTTATTTCTGTGTAAACTGCACAAAATATTATTATCATTTTCTTGAAACAGTTATCTTTCAAAATATCTTTGGAAAAGGAAGACAGTTTTAAAAATATTTTTGCAATTACTGGATATTTACAATATTTTGTATTCTTCATTTCTTTATGTAGACCCATCATTCCATCTAATTTCAGTTTTATTCCATCTGAAGAATTTCAGATTTGATTTTTTATTCCACAGAGAGCTGAAGCACTACCTGATCTCATGCTTCTTCCGACGTCAGCTTCACAGTGTTTAAACCAGAGCCTAGAGTGCTCTCCAAATTTGGAATTAATCAGCTCTTAGAATCTCTCCCCTTTACTGCTTCTTCTACTTGTTAGATCTTCTCCGATAGCCCTTTTTCTAAACTTCCGCACTAGATTCTGAGGTGAAATTCCCAGGTCCTGTACCCTATAGGACTGAAGAATTCATTTATCCAAATTCTGAAAGTACTGTTTCCTGACAGCTCAGTCTCATTCTCTGAAAGTTTCCCTCAGATGAAGACAGTCCCTCCACTTCAGGTCACAGTGTCTTACTAGGGACAGTTCACGTCCAGTGATGACTGTACCCCACCAGGTCCTTCTGTCCATGGGATTCTCCAGGCAAGAATGCTGGAGTGAGTTTCCCTTCTCCAGTGGATCTTCCTGGTCAGGGATTGAACCTGGGTCTCCTGCATTACAGGCAGATGCTTTACCTGAGCTACCAGGGAAGCTCACCTCCCATCTTTTCTTTAGGGCAAGTTCTCTGTAGAACAATTCCCATTGCAGACTTATCATGGAATCTGCTGAGGTCAGGGATTGAACCTGGGCCTCCTGCATTACAGGCAGATGCTTTACCATCTGAGCTACCAGGGAAGCTCACCTCCCATCTTTTCTTCAGGGCAAGTTCTCTGTAGAACAATCCGCATTCCAGACTTACCATGGAATCTGCTGAGGTCATTTTGCACTGGATGCTTGATCCACTTCTGGGACTGCCATTCCTGCATCCATCACTCCCCCGTGGATGTTGGTCTTCAAGGCATCATTTCAGTTCAGTTGCTCAGTCGTGTCTGACTCTTTGCAGTCCCATAGACTGCAGGCTTCCCTGTCCATTACCAACTCTGGAGCTTGTTCAAACTCATGTTCATTGAGTCAGTGATGGCATCCAACCATCTCATCCTCTGTCATCCCCTTCTCCTCACACCTTCAATCTTTCACAACATCAGGGTCTTTTCCAATGAGTCATTTCTTCACATCAGGTGGACAAAGTATTGGAGCTTCAGCTTCAGCATCAGTCCTTCCAATGAAGACTGATTTCCTTTACGATGGACTGTTTTGATCTCCTTGCAGTCCAGGGATGCTCAAGAGTCTTCCCAACATCACAGCTCAAAAGCATCAATTCTTTGGTGCTCAGCCTTCTTTGTGGTCCAACTCTCATATCCATACATGACTACTGTAAAAACCGTAGCTTTGACTAGACAGACCTTTGTCAGCAAAGTAATGTTTCTGCTTTTTAGCATGTTGTTTAGGTTGGTCATAGCTTTTCTCCCAAGGAACAAGCAGCTTTTCATTTCATGGCTGCAGTCACCATCTGCAGTGACTTTGGAGCCTAAGAAAATTAAATCTATCACAGTTTCCATTGTTTCCGCATCTATTTGCCATGAAGCGATGGGACCGGATACCATGATATCACTTCATTTTTTTAATATTGAGTCTTAAGCCAGCTTTTTCACACTCCTCTTTCACTTTCATCAAGAGGCTCTTCAGTTCTTCTCTTTCTGCCATAATGGTGGTGTCATCTGCGTATCTGAGGTTATTGGCATAACCCAGTGAATTTCTTCCATTAAATCTGTGTCTCGTGGTCAGTCTCATAGATTACCTGATCTGTGATATCTAATGCCAGGAGTAGTCTGAAGAAACAGATTCCAAGATGAATTTGGGAGCCGATCCCCTGCTGGTGGGCTGGCAATAAGCAT
The DNA here is from genome assembly GCF_055505025.1 of Bos grunniens. Taxonomy (NCBI): domain Eukaryota; kingdom Metazoa; phylum Chordata; class Mammalia; order Artiodactyla; family Bovidae; genus Bos; species Bos grunniens. Next base: position 4,563,026 of record NC_141168.1, read on the forward strand.
GATGTGAATGACAGACAGAGGACAGGGAGCCTGTGATCTGCAGTCATCAACATGCAGTTACTGAAACTTTCATCAGTGATGAAATGGGATGAGAAGAGAGGAAGGAAGTGCACTGGCTGGTGTGAGATACGACTTCTCAGTTGCTGGAGAGGCAAGGGGGTAAGAGCAATTACAAGGGTCATCAAATCAGATGATGAATGCACAGCAGAAAAACAATAAAAGGCTGAGGTTGTTAGCCATCCATTAGAGGCTCAGTGTGAAAAGCAGAAGACTTTTTAGTTATCATATTTATATTGTAAAAAGGATCTCATCTTCTGTAGCCAAAGGACAGAAAGTAAATTGTGTTTCAGGCCCGGAACTTAATTATAAGATGAGTAGAACTCCAGAGAATCTTAATTCTCAACTTCAGCAGTAATGCATGGCCAAAGTCAATGCCATGACTGAGAATAGTGGGATCCTGAGACTTGGGGTAAGGAAATATGGAAGTAGGTAATGGAAAATCTAAATCCTAAACCCTCTGGGTGTTTGTACATGTGGCTTCAATCATGTCCGGCTCTTTGCAACCCCATGGACTGTAGCCCACCAGACTCCTCTGTCCCTGGTATTCTCCAGGCAAGAATACTGGAGTGGGTTGCCATTTCCTCTCCAGGGTAATCTTCCTGATCCAGGGGTTGAACCCATGTCCTCTGCACTGCAGGCGGATTCTTTACCACTGAGCCACCTGGGAAGCCAAATCCTCCCAGTTGACTGATGTTCCGTATTCACGCAAAGATGATGTAGAGGATTTCTGCCTTGCAAAAATACATTAGCTGTCTGTTCACTCCCCGCTCCTGGTGTGACACACATTTCCCCTCCTTGCCACTAGACCAATAGCAAGGCATGGAACAAAGCATAACCTGGATGGAAAAGTTCTGGGTCTGCCAAGAAAAAAAGGAGTGGTATTCTGAATGAGCTGTAGAAATTAGTCAACAGGTGCCAGGAGAGTATGTACAGGACAGGGTCCTGAGGTCACCAACTCAAAGCTGAGAGTATAGGATGAGACAAGCAGAGTTTATTCACATGGGAGAATTCTACCATGACAGAGGGTTTAGTATCCTGGGAGCACCTCAAAGAGGAAGGGCTAACAAGTTAATAAGAAAGCTCTTAGAAGCTTTCCCTGAAATGTTACAGAAACCTGAATGAACTTTTTGGTCAACCCACTATGATGAATGGGGCTCCCCTGGGGGCTCAATGGTAACAAATCTGCCTGCAATGAAGGAGACTTGGGTTCAGTCCCTGGGTTGGGAAGATCCCCTGGAGGAGGAAATGGCAACCCACTCCAATATTCTTGCCTGGAGAATCCCATGGATAGAGGAGCCTGGCAGGCTACAGTCCCAGGGGTCTCAAAGAGTCAGATACAACTGAGCGACTAAACAACAAAACAAGTATAATGAACACTGCTGTATATTACATCTGAAATTTGTTAATAGAGTTAAATCCTAAGAGTTTTCATCACAATGAAGTTTTTTCTTTTATTTTGAAGTTATCTGAGATAATTATGGATGTTTACTAAACATTTTGTGGCAATTATTTCCTAATATATATGCATCAAATCATTATGCTGTACACCTTCAACTTAGTGCTCTATATCAGTTATAGCTCAGTAAACCCAGGAAGAAAAATTCTTAAAGATGACAATGTTACATGAAAGGAAATAATATATATATTTTAAATTTCAAGTAAATAATAACATATTCTAAAATTAAATTATAATAATTATAAATATTATAATTATAATTATGCTTTAAAATACTACATGGGAAAACAAAGATTGTAAGAAGATGAACCACACATTGAGTGGTTATTTCCAGGAGAATTGTAGGTAACATTTGCTTTTTATTTTCTCTTATATTCTTTGTGTATTTAAAGAATTCTCCACAATAAGTGGGCATGGCTCCTAGAACCCAGCAAATATATACTCCTTTTAGTTTTATAAAGATGGATTATTGTTTTTAATCCCAGTTTAAGTGGGGGATTAAACCAGGTAAATTAAATCTATCTTAATACTTGAATCCTTTGTTTTAGTTTCAAAATTCTGTATTTTGAAGATGGTTCTCTTGTAAAACGCTCTTAAAAATGAAATATTTTTCTTCTTTTTGTTTAAGAGAACTAGCACTTGTCCTATGGAATATAACCAGAGATTTCAGATAAGGCTAAAGGATAAGCACACGGCCCTGAATCCCTTGTCCTAGTGCTGAGATCCCATCATTCTTCAATGGCTCCACGGCAGTACATTATTCAAATCCCATTGGAGGGCTTGCATCAGGGCTGAGGTAGTACTCTGATAGATTCAGAACAGTGACGTTGGGTGAACTACATTAAAGAAAGGAAAAAGAAATCTAACTATACCCAAGACTGAAGCAACATCTAACGCATCCTAAAGAAACCAGGAGATGTGGTCTATAGCAAAAACTTAAAGCAAGAATCATTGCAATTTGAAATGACCTCCTTGGCCAATCCCTTGAATTTAAATTAGTTTTTACAAAATGACTTGTTCAAAGGAAGAGATCAGAAGGTATTTCCTAAAAAATACACTGATTTCATTGCCATATGATAAAATGTTTTATGTAAAAAGATTTTTTATGAAAAATTCTCTTTATAAAAATAAAAATATTTTTACTGCTGTTTCCAATTCATCTACAAATAATGAAAGGTCTATCATTTGATAATTGGGAGATTTCATACATTTCACACTGGGTTCTAACGTGTAAATAAGCTTCAAGGGCAAGTGAACCTTCCAGGAGGAGAAAATAACAGGAGCAAACATTTCTATTGAAATCCCCAGCTACTGAACTCAATCCTCCCCACTTCAAATGCTATCTTGCACAGTGAGTATGAGCACCATCTTGTTTTTTGCCTTAGTAACCGGTTCATTCTGTAGGGTACAGGCCAAGTTTTATTCTGCTATAGGCTTCCCTAGAAGCAGAGTTTGAGAAAAGGATTCTTCTCCTTGAGATTTGTTGAAGAAGTTCCCTCAGGAGAGGCAGTGAGGGGAGCATGGTGGGGCAAGGTAAACAGCTTAGCAAGCTCGTGTGATCTCAGCAGGACACCCGCTGGAGGCAGAGCTGGGGGAGGTGAGTGGAACCCACCAGGTACTTACTCCTTCTCACTGTTGCTATGGAAACCCGAGCTGTGATGGGGAAGAGGAAATGTTTCATTCAGTCCTTGGGCATCATTTACTTGCACTCAATCCAAGGTCAACATAACTGGTCACTCTTGTTAAGAATGAGGTCAATACCAGGGACAGCCCAGATGAAGTAGAAAAGACCATGGACAGGAAATCAAGAGAATTTTCTGAATTCTGGCTCAAAATCCTGGTACCACCTTGTGGAGTTTCTTTGTTTCTGGTTTTTTTTTTGGCCCATGCGACATGGTTTTCAGGATCTCGGTTCCCCCTACCAGGAACTGAACTGGGGCCAAGGCAGTGGAGGCACGGAGGCCACCAAGGGACTCACTAAACAAGTTTGTTCTTGATGTTCAGATTCTACTTCCGGAAAACAGACGAAAGAGTCGATCACCTGGGTCATTCATTGTAATGCTAAAAATACATGAAAGCTGTTTTTTTTGCCTTAGTTCATCTAAGAGTTGTCCAACACGGGCAGGGTGTGGCTGAGAAATACACATATGTCTGACTTGTCAGAACTCAGTTTTCAACGCCTCCCCACAGTGCCTGGAATAACCCTCTCCGATAAGAAGCTGGTCCCTGGAGGGGTCTAGTGCGCCTGGTTCCATTCATCCCTGGGTATATTTGCTAATCATCCAGAACATAATAGAAGTCTCAGAGGCAGCCACTGGGACCTCATCCCTGGAGGCGATGACTTTGCCAGGAGGGAGTGAAGTCATAGCTTCAACACATCATGTCTGAGTCTGTTGGGTGGTTTGGGAAGATCAGAGAAAAAGAAAGAGTAAGGCTCCTTATAAGCAAGTCATGCCAGCAAGAAGTCTGATGGCTCATTCTGCAGCCTATCTGGCCAAGTCCCTGGGAAGGATGACTGCCTGGGGACAGAAGATGTCTCCTGGAAGGGGTCTTCTTCCTTGACAAGTACCCACCTTGAGCACCACGACCACCATCTAGCACAATCCTAAGGACCTGAGCCAGAGTCAGGGAGGCATTTACTGCATTTAAGTGTGAGAATCGTGGAGAAAGATCGGGAGTGACTTATCAGCTGTGGACAGAGAGTTACACCACAGAGGGGGCTACCCCGGGCCGTGTCCATCCAAAAAGCTCTTTTGGGGAAACCATTCAAGTTTTCAACCTCCTCTACCTCCAGGTCCATAGGGGAAATAACCCCACCCCCTTCCTCTAAGGCACAGGGCCCTTCTCAGTGGGTGTGTGTGTGTGTGTCACTCAGTCGTGTCCAACTCGTTGTGACCCTATGGACTGTAGCCCACCAGGCTTCTCTGTCCGTGGAATTCTCCAGGCAAGCATACTAGAGTGGGTATCCATTCCCTTCTCCAGGGGATCTTCCTTACCCAGGGCTCACACCCAGGCCTCCCGCATTGTAGGCAGATTCTTTACCATCTGAGCCCCCAGGGAGGCTCTCTCTCAGAGCAAACCTTGCTCTTCCTGCTCAAGACGAGACTGCCCTGAGGTGCTAGAACAGGGCACACCGGGGGAGCACCTCCATTGCACACGTGACCACGGTGGATCTTAAAGGAAGTGCTGCAGGGAGCACCAGAACCCCGTGGTCACAGAAACAGCCCTCCACCGGACCCCCCACTCACTTTCCAAGAGGGTTCTCAGAAATCCTTCCCTCCTCTCCCTGGAGAAAAGAATGACCAGGTCTTCGTTGAAGGAATATGATTCTCGTCCACATTTCTGCAGAGTGGACCAAGTATTTTTTATTCATGACTCACATTAAATACACATTAAGTGCCTACCATATAATGCATTAATATATATTAATCTCATTTAATACTTCAGGTTTGGGAGTTAAGGGAAGGATGGAGAGGATATTTAAATGAGGGCCAAAGCCAAGGAAGACAAAGCACATTCCATCACTGACGTGATGAGGCCCAAGGATCCAAAATATTGTAAATTTCCACGAAAATGCCCTGTGGTGGAGGCTTTCACCAGCGTAGTCAACACATACTGGTAAAACACCTCTTTTATATTACACAGCATACTATATAGGTGTGTTACTATTATCAACAGTTGAGTTGTTAAAGAAAAAGAATATAAGCATTTGAAAGTGTCCAGAAAGAAGCAAAATGTCTTAATAAGATAGTCAGCCTTCTTTTCAATGTAGGACTGACCTTGAGGATGTGTTCACAAGCCCAAATCTACACTGCATCCAATCCTCAGTTTTTTCTGCCCTTCTTCATGAATTCTGACAAAGAAAGAGCTAACAGCGAAATCATATGTTGGTTTATTATTATTATTTTGCTGAAAGCTTCTCCCTTCCTTCCCACTTGGCAGTCATCAGAAGAATCTAATTAATAGAATAAAATCACATTTCATCAGTGCGAGGACTTCTCAGGACTCCAAACCACCATCATAAACATAAACTCCCAGGGCTTCCCTGGTGGCCCAGTGACTAAGACTCCGAGCTCACAATGCAGGGGGCCAGGAGTTCGACGCCTGGTCAGAAAACAAGATCCCACGTGCCACACCTAAGACTCAGTGCAGCCAAATAAATATTTTAAAAAATAAAAATAAACTCCCAGAGCTGAAGCAAGTGCAGAGGGTGAGAAAGATGCTGCTTCTTTTTTCCTGGCTCCCACTTCTGGATTCCTGTCTCTCCTTCCCTCTTCTGGATTTTTTTTTCTGGATCCCAACAAAGCCTACTTCTCTCCCCATCAATCAAGTTCTGATGGTCTCTCCATGCTTCAGCTGAAATCCCTGCTTTTTAATGGAGTTTTCCCCGATCCTTGTCAACCCAGACTGCCCCCTTCTCTGAAATTCTGTGAGGCATGATTCAGCCTCTGCTTCCTTCATTCTCCCCACGCTTTTTCTGCTTTAGTGAAGATCTGCATGGCACTAACAATTACAAACTGAAGGGCTTTATCAACCTTCAAGGTTCTGGATGCATGGCTAGGCACTTAGTACCTGCTACACCCTTCTTGGTTGGACTCAGGCTCATTGTCTGCTCACCAGTCTTTCTTCTTTCTGCAAATATTCACTGACCACCGGGCCCTTCTCTAAAGCATAAGACCAGCTGTGGCACGGCCAGGGCATCCTTCACTCACAGGAGGAGACTGTGCTCATTTCTGGGCCTTTGCAGAGCGGTAAGAGCGCCTCTTTCCCAGCTCCTGGTATGTGTTCTGCTTCTCTGTCTTTGCCTTCGGAGACCCTGGTGGTCCAATGGACAGCCGTCTGAAAAGGCTGACAAATAAGCCTGGTAACGCCCCGAAGGACCTTGGGGAGGTGCAGGCAGAGGAGCTGAGGTGGGATTACGATGCTGCCACCACTCCCGGGGGTGGTAACCTCAGAGGAGGAGAGGAAGTGGGATGTCTGGACAGCAGATAATGGGCTGGCAGCGCAAACTGTCTTCACGATCATCAGCAGGTTGTTGTTGAGTTGCTAGGTCGTGTCTGACGCTTTGTGACCCTATGGGCTGTAGCCCACCAGGCTCCTCTGTCCACGGAGATTCTCCAGGCAAGAATACTGGAGTGGGTGGCGTTTCCCTTCTCCAGGGGATCTTTCCGACCCAGGGATCAAATCTGTGTCTCCTGCACTGCAGGCAGATTCTTTACTGCTGAGTCACCAGGGAAGCCCACCCGTCCCTGTGAAGTGAAAGTTGCTCAGCCGTGTCCGACTCTTTGTGACTCCATCCATGGAATTCTCCAGGCTAGGATACTGGAGTGGGTAGCCTTTCCCTTCTCCAGGGGATCTTCCCCACCTAGGGATCGAACCCAGGTCTCCCGCACTGCGGGCGGATTCTTTACTATCTGAGCCGCAAGGGAAGTCTACATGTCCCTTTAGGTAAAAACAAAACCTTTGGAATCAGTAAAATTAGACCTATTTTACAAATCTGTTAACTGGCTACTAGCCTGGGGCTCTCACTTTCTCTTTCACCTGTGGCTGTGAGAAAAAAAATGTGACTCCGACTGGGAAAGGTTTCAGACCCACAAAAGAGACGCTGAGCCCACCAGCTCACGGTGGTGTCTGTCATCTTCCTGAGAATCGGCTGTGACTTAACTCCACCTTGAACCGAAGAAGACTGGTTGGCTTACAGGGCCTGCTTTGATATTACATTTGAATGTTTTCTGGCTTACAGACTCAAACTGATTTTACTTAAAACTGAGCTACAATAGAGAGAAAAACTCGATCTGCCCGGTGAGAAAAGCAGCCTGAAAACATAGCACCCTGTCTGGGTGACACTATGTCTCAGGGAGTTGTCACTGTCACCAGGCGAATCCGGTCTTGCCAAGTGGCCTCCCGGCGTCATCACCATGTTTTGGCAGATTTTCCATGGGAGTGTCCAGAAGGAAACATGGTGATATGAGTTCCAATTAAGCCTGAATTTCTGCTGAGATTAAACACCCACACAGTTCTCACTCGGGGGAAAGGCCCAGTTTCCACAGCAAACAAAAGAGAAGGTTGTGATCTTCTCCTGTGCTTGGAGCCCCTGTAATTTCCTTCAAAGTGCTTTTTGAACTATTATCTGAGTCTATCCTCCTAACAACTCTGTACAGTGTCAAGGAAAGTCTGTATCCCCACTTGGGAGAAAAGGAAACAGTGAGCGTTGCCTTGTGGTTAGAGTCAGGAACACAATTTCCAAGCCCACTTACTCTCAGAAACTAAGCTTCTTGACTCAAGATGTTGCTGTTCGGTCGCTCAGTCGTGTCCAGCTCTCTGTGACCCCATGGACTGCAGCACCCCAGGCTCCTCTGTCCTCCACTATCTCCCGAAGATTGCTCAAATTCATACCCATCGAGCTGGTGATGCTATCTAATCATCTCATCCTCTGCCACCCCCTTCTCCTCCTACCCTCAATCTTTCCCAGCATCAGGGTCTTTTCCAATGAGTTAGCTCTTTGCATTAAGTGGCCAAAGTATTAGAGCTTCAGCTTCAGCATTAGTGCTCTCAATGAATATTCAGGACTGATTTCCTTTAGGATTGACTGGTTTGATCTCCCTGCAGTCCAAGGGACTCTCAAGAGTCTTCTCCAACACCACAGTTCAAAAGCATCAGTTCTTCAGTGCTCAGCCTTCTTTATGGTCCAACTCTCACAGCCATATGTGACTACTGGAAAAACCATAGCTTTGACTAGATTGATCTTTGTCAGCCAAGTGCTGTCTCTGCTTTTTAATACACCGTCAAGGTTTGTCATAGCTTTCCTTCCAATAAGCAAGCGTCATATTAACTTCACGGCTGCAGTCACATCCATAGTGATTTTGGAGCCCAAGAAAATAAAATCTGCCACTGCTTCCATTCTAGATGAGCAGATTTAAGTTCCAGACAGCAGAAGAGGTCATGAGACCGGAATTTTAATTCTTCCTATACCTCCTCCTACGACCGGGCCATTTGAATATTTTGTCCCTTTTCTCCATACTTCTAAGCCCTACCCATGTTCCGTGCACTAATCAAGCCCAAGTCCCCCTGAGCCGCTGCTTGGAGAGATGGCTCGATGGCTGAAAGCCTGAGGCGGTCCTGGTTTGGGTTCCACTCTCACCATGTAGGTGATGTTTCAAGGATCTGGCAACTGTGTACACACTGTAATGTGTCCTGATACCCTTAAGTCTCTGATTCAGAGAGGGCGGGCCAGCGTGTGTGGAACCTACACACAGAAACAGTCTTAACTGTTTGAAAAAGTATTTAATTAAGGGCTTAATTGTGTGGAACAAACAGTATGTCCTAGAGAGGTTCATAATGAAGAGGGTGAACCAAACTGTGGTCCTCGGGGAAGACAAGGTAGTTCTGGCATTTTATTTTAATTTATTTTATTGAAGTATAGTTGATTTACAATGTTGTATTAATTTCTGCCATGCAGTAACTCGGCTCTGCACATATATGTTCTTTTTCATACTCTCTTCCATTATGATCACAGGATTCTGAATATAGTTCCCTGTGCTGTACAGTAGGTCCTTTGTTTATCCATTCTATATGCAATAGTTTATATCTGTTAATCCCAAACTCTCTATCCTTCCCCCATGAGCATTTTAATAAGCTGTGATTTTCCCTGAAGATCTTTAAACAAATTATATTTAAAAATAGATTTGGCTTTTTTTTTTTTAGCTTTTTAATGCCCAATTTAAGTGATGTCCTACATAGTCATTTTACAAATCAAGATTTAAGAGAAAAATCATGCTTTGTTAGAACAAGTATGTTACATTGGAAGGTAAGAGGCAGGGTTGTTTTCATTTTTAAAGCACGTCATTACCTATATTACTTCACTTGTACTATGTATGGGCAAAGGAATTCGCTTTTTAAGTGGTGGGCAGACTATGACAAAAATTGAGAGATCCCTGAAGGAAATACTTCACTTGCCTAGTGATTCCTGCTGATGCTCAACAGAAACCATAAACCTGGATGTTTGGGAGAGGTTCTTTGAATTTCCATTCAGGCATCTTTAAACTTTATTGCAGGATTAAATAGCGTCAAGACTTGTGTCCAGAAAAATCCAAGGCTCAGGTTAACTCTCATTTCCTTCTGTGCTTTGTTCCTTGATCCAGCTTGGAGACTGCAGGCCAGACACCAGTTATGCACGCTGTCTATATTTTCAAAGGATCTTGGTAGCCAACCCTTATAATTTACTTAGATGTTTATATTAGGTTTTCTTAGGAGAAAAAAAAATTTTTTCTATGATGATTCAGTCTTTTCCATGACCCCTTTGGAGAGGAGGTCTGAATTTAGATAAAGCGCTTGCCAAGAGAAAGTGATATAAAATGGAGAATGAAGGAAGAATGCTCTGCTTCTTAATTCTGCTCTACTCTGATTAGTACAGCACTAGTTACTTCCAACTGGCTTTCCTCTGCTTGTTTTGTTGAACTCATTCTTCCCCTTTTTTCAGTCATTAAACCAATATTTGTCTTGAGAATGTAAAGTTGTGTGTATAATGATGAACAATACTTTAAAGAAAGGCAACCTTAAGAAATGGTTCTTCATCTTTGATAATTATCAGGCATCCTTGATCTGAGTTTTATATTCTACAATGTTGTTCGTTGGGACTCAGCAAAGAATATTTGCAGTAGTTTAGATGGTTCAGTTCAGAGAAGGCAATGGCACCCCACTCCAGTACTCCTGCCTGGAAAATCCCATGGATGGAGGAGCCTGGTAGGCTGCAGTCCATGGGGTCGCTGAGGGTCGGACACGACTGAGCGACTTCACTTTCACTTTTCACTTTCATGCACTGGAGAAGGAAATTCAACCCACTCCAGTGTTCTTGCCTGGAGAATCCCAGGGACAGGGGAGCCTGGGGGGCTGCTGTCTATGGGGTCAGACAGAGTCGGACATGACTGAAGTGACTTAGCAGTTACTTAAGGCCTTGCACTTGTTGGGCAAATGCCCTTTTCTGGATAGATTTGATCCAGGATCAATGCAAAGTCCTATTAATAAGCTTTGGAGTTGGACATCGTTTAGGAGGTTTTGTGAAGTTCTATGTTTAAGTCAAATCGGTGAAAACAATCATGGAGACACCTGCTAGGAAACTGCGGATCTTCCCCCCACTTTTGGAGCCTGATCTACCTTCTCTGGGCTGCCCTGGTGACTCAGTCGGTAAAGAATCAGCTTGCAACGTGGAAGACCCAGGTGTGATCTGTGGGTCAGGAAGATCCTCTGAAGAAGGCAATGGCAACCCACTCCAGTATTCTTGCCTGGAGAATTCCATGGACAGAGGAGCCTGGGGGGGCTACAGTCCATGGGCTGCACAGAGTCTGACATGACTGAGCGACTAAACCACCACCAGCTCTACTTCTTCAGTTTCTCTAGTGCAGAAAGAGTTACAGTTACACAGAAGAACCACCGGTTCTCAGAAGGCGGGGTGACTCGCACATAACATACACGTGCAGTAACAGCCCTGTCTCCCCGCTGGATGGATAGTGTAAGCCTCGGTCTCCGTCTCTCTCCTGGGGGCATAGTACCTGTCACGCCATTGGTACCACTGCACGTATATGCGGGGCAGATGAGTGAGGCTGGAGATGTGATGAACTTAGGGGGACAGGTAGGGAGACTCCTGTGCCCTGACTCTTCCACACTTGTCCCCAAGCCACAAACTATGATGATTTTATTTTGTTTGATGCTTCATTGGGTTTTCCTTTCAAAGAGCAGAAGTCATACATGCTAGGAACGAAAGCAACAATTTGCCACAGGAAATCACAAAGTGAAAAAAATCAGCTATTTCTCATCTCCCCTTCCCTACCCAATCCTTTATCCAAAACAATCAGTGTGACAACTTTATGTCTGTATTCACACAAATGCACACGGCCACCCACAGTCACAGAGAACACACACATATATATATATGTACATACATGCCCTCACTCAAAATATAGACTCCTTTTCAGTTCATGTATATTTCTCCACCAATTGAGTTTTTTCAACAAACATATATCTTATAGATTCTTTAATAGAGGCATAATATTTACAGACAAATACACCAAGATTGATTAGTTTTTATGCATTGACAATTGCAATTTCAGCTTCCCTACTTGCCACCACTATGAATAATGCCTTAGTAAACATCATTATTCCCATATTCTCATAAACTGATGGTATTATTTCAGTAAGATAAATTCCCAAAAGGTGCTTTTCTCTGTCAAAATGCAAGTGTATTTTTACTTTAATAGGTTCTGCCAAGTTGTTTTCCAAAGCCTTCAAAACAATTTATCCCCCCACCAGCAGCAGAAACACAGCATCCTTACCCCGTCCTAACGTCGCAAGAACCATCACTCTTCCAATTCATTGTTGCTAAGATTGTAAGAGGAATTGTTATCTGTTTTTAGAAAGAACTCCTTTAAACCACAGAGGAAAGTTTACAGACTCTACTATTCTGCTTATTTTTCTTCACGTCCACTGTACTCAGCCTTAGCAGATAAGTCATTGTAACAATATGAGATTAAACCTGTCCACTCCTCTAGGAACCCAGGCTGTTGCCTTACTCTCCAGAAACTTGGCATCAAGGACAAGAATCCTCACCTCTCTGCTCCCGGCTGCCTTTACCAGGCTTTGCCCCAAGGTTGACTTTAGGCAAATGTGTACAGCACACTGACCTTGGGTGACCTTCAGGATAGATTATTGCAGGGCATCTCTTGCTCATTCATATGACCAATATTTGTCCAGTTCACAGAGCCGAGAACGTGATCTGTATACACTGTCAGTTATAACATGAACCTATGTCACAGCCACGAATCCTTTGGAGACAATCGATATCATAACATGCATGTAAGAATCCTCACAAGACACAGTAGAGTTGGCAGAACAAAGCCAGACCACATCACTTCCCTCCCACCATCAGTCAGTTCAGCTACTTAGTCGTGTGTGACTCTTTGCAACCCTTTGGACTGTAGCCCAACAGGCTCTTCTGCCCATGGGATTTTCCAGGCAAGAATACCAGAGTGGGTTGCCGTGCCCTATCCAGGGGATCTTCCTGATCCAGGGATCGAACCCACATTTCTAGCATTGCAGGTGGCTTCTTTACCACTGAGCCACTGGGGAAGCCACAGAGAAATATGCAGAGTCTTAATTAAATCAAATCAGTCAATCCTAAAGGAAAAAAAAATCCTGAATATTCATTGGAAGGACTGATGTTGAAGCAGAAGCTCCAATACCTTGGCCACCTGATGCAAAGAGCTGACTCATTGAAAGACCCTGATGCCGGGAAAGATTGAAGGCAGGAGGAGAAGGGGACAATAAAATATGAAATGGGTGGCTGGTATCTCCGATTCAATGGACATGAGTTTGAGCAAATTCCAGGAGATTGTGAAGGACAGGGAAGCCTGACGTGCTGCAGTCCATGGGGTCACAAAAAGTCAGACATGACTGAGCAACTGAACAACAGTTAACTCCACTGATTATCTGGTAAGACATAAACAACCCTTAGATCAAAATATAAAAGAACTCTAAAAATAGGAACTGAGTTTGAGCACTGCACTTGGTTTTAAACCCAGAATACTGGATGAGTCTGAATCTTAGAAATTCTGGGACCATCCAGAGAGAGAATCCAATAGACATTCTTCCAATAAAACTAAGACAATCCCACCCAGGTGGTTCAGCATCTTATTCTAAAAGCCAGTTTCCCAAACAGACATTCCTAGGTTGGTATGAACTATATTCCCTGTCAGTTTTCATTTTGACATAATTTCCAACTCACAGAAGATCTGTGAGAATAAGACGAAGAAGTCCTCAGTCCTTCACTCACATTCAGTGTTGATACGCGTTTGCTATGGTGCTTTGCCATTGTTTCTCAACTATATGTAAATTGTGGAAATTATGCCTATTTCCTCCCAAAGACTTTAGTATATGTGTGTTTCCTAATACCTGGGATGTCCATTTGCATAACCATACTACAGTGATTGAAATCAAAGAACTTAAAATTGACAAAATGCTAAGTAATCTATGGACCTTGTTCAAATTTGCCCAACCATCCCAATAATGTGCTTTTCAGAAAAATTTGTCTAGTCTAGGAGCCAAACCAGAGTCACACATTATATTTCATTTCCATGTCTCCTTAATCCCCTTTAATCTGAAAGGTTGCCGAGTCTTTCTTGGTCTATCTTAACATACTCGTTTTTAAAGAGAAGACGACAGTTAGGATGTCCTGAGTTTGAGTTTCGATGATACGTCCTTATGATTCAATTCCAGTTATCTACTTTTGGAAAAGCTACAACATAAATGACACTGTGTTCTTCTCATTGCATCACGTTAGGAAACACAGTCCTGTATTTTCTTCGTTTGGCCCATTATTACGTTCACTTTGAACGCTTGTTGAGGGTTTTGTCTATAAAATGTGACTTACTTTTCCTTTTGTAATCTGTAAGTGATCTGTGGAGAAGTGCTTTGACACTCCATAGATATTCCTGTCTTATCAACTGCTCACACGTTAGTTGTGTGGCCACAATGATTCTGCACTATATCAGCACAGAGTGATGTTCACAAAACGGTTGTCTCCTAAACTCCTCACTCCTACGTTCATCAGTTCACATTTTATTCAATGAATAGCTTTCCTTCCCCCCATCTCTCGTTCCTTCCCTCCTTTATTTTTTTCCTTCTTTCTTTCTCTCCTTTCTTTCTTCTTATTCTTGTGTATTCTTATTTTATTCAGGAAAGTATAATTAAGCATTAATTTTTATTAAAGTATAGTTGATTCACAATGCTTTGTTCATTTTTGCTGTACAGCAAAGTGATATCTTCCCTGGTGGCTCAGAGGTTAAAGCATCTGCCTCCAATGTGGGAGACCTGGGTTTGATCCCTGGGTCGGGAAGATCCCCTGGAGAAGGAAATGGTAACCCACTCCAGTATTCTTGCCTGGAGAATCCTATGGACGGAGAAGTCTGGTAGGCTACAGTCCACAGGTCACAAAGAGTCGGACACAACTAAGCGACTTCACTTACTTACTTAAAGTGATTCAGCTATCTATAGATGTATTCTTTTGCAGATTCTTTTCCATTATAGTTTATTGCAAGATATAGAATAGAGTTCCCTGTTGCTGTACAGTAGGTCCTTGCTGTTTATCTATTTTATATACAGTAGTGTATAACGGTTAACCTCAAATTCTAATTTACCACTCCCGCTCTGGTCCCCTTTGCTAACCATAAGTTTGTTTTCTGTCTTTGAGCACTAATATTAATGCTGCCAGGTTTGGCCATGAGTGCCCTTCAAGCCAGCCCTGTGTTGTCATGCTGTGTCCCACTCTCTATGAGCTCTTCCTTACTTCATGGAACAAAAAGTTTGCTCCAGGCTCATCTTTTACTCTACCTGTCCCACACCTGGAATAAGTGGTTTTCCCAAGGTTCCCTGGATTGTTTAAATGGAAGATGGTGTATGGAAGCAGTGATCTGTGTGCCAGCTGGTTGACGGGATCATGAGCACTTTATCGTCCTGTGAGGTTGGATGTTTCTAGATGACAAGCACGTGGTAAGACCCGTGCATCCCATTACGGTCTTTTGCTTGTTGCTGCACATCATTTGCTGTAGCATGCTCCCTGGGACTGAGGTCACGTTGGGTGGAACATCAGCAACTCTGTAAAATCTCAAATGGTGGTGCTGAAGGTGAGAAAGGAGGGGAAAACCTAAATCTGAACTGAGCACAAGGACTAAATCTGCCCGCCTCGAGAGTGGAAGTTCAGGGCAGTTTATCTGCCACCGAATGACCAGTGGTTTACGGAGAAGTGGGACCATATCAGCTGTTGACCCTCTTAGCCTTCAGGTGTGACCATGGTTCCATCTGCCTTAGTGACATGGCGCCCACGCTGCCCTTTCATACAGAGCTCAAAGCCTCCGTTTCTGCCCCCGAGGCCGATGTACTCATGGCCAGCTGCGAGCTTTGGAGCAGCCAAAGAGGGAGGCCAGCCGGCTTCCATAGGTCAGATCATCCCGTCCAGTGTGCTGCTCAGTACCTTCTTCCCGGTGACTCTCAGGTGGGTGTAACGTGAGACCCAGGAATCCCCACCTGTGGGGTCCATTCTGCACAGGTCCAGGCACGTACCCCAGACTTAATTTTCCTGAACTTCCAGCCGTATTCCATCTAGAACCCCTGTTCTAGGCTGAAACCTAAAATTTAGGTCCAATACTGTGTGCTGCCTTGACATTGGGATCCATTACCAGAACAGATCTTGGAAGGTCAGGGCACTCTTCTTACCCATTATGATAGCTGCATACCCCAGGCCTCTGAGAGGAAGTGCTTCCTTTAGTCCCTGCAGCTCTGGAATCGTCCTTGTTGATGACACAGAGCCCAGTATCAAGACATCGTCTCTGGAAGAACTTCCAAAGGAGCCCCAGTTTACAGCCCTCCTGTAAACCCATTCCTTATTGCCTTAGTACAGAGGTGCTCTTTGGGCCCTCTTGGGAAATGTTTCTGGTGATGGTTTCTCAGATCTTACATAATAAATCCGTTCGACTATCACCACTTTCTTTTACATTCAAACTCTTTCTTCAGTACCAAGTCAAGGAAAATCTAATATCTCCCTCTCATTTACTATGGGATATTACCATATTTGGGCTTCCCAGGTGGCTCAGTGGTAAAGAATCTGCCTGCCAGTGCAGGAGATGCAAGAGACGTGGGTTCCATCCCTAAGTCAGGAAGATCCCCTGGAGTAGAAGATGACAACCAACTCCAGTATTCTTCCCTGGAAAATTCCACGGACAGAGAAGTCTGGAGGGCTGCAGTCCAAGGGGCCACAAAAGAGTTGGACACAACTGAGCTCTCACACATATTGTCATGTTTAAGGATCCATCCCAGCAGATGCCAGATGACCGACAGATGTCCTTGTCAGAGCACTGGCTCATGGATGTTGCAAATGCTCCCGTGTCAACATTTCTTCCCTGGACAGCTTTGATCACCCAACAGGGTCCAACACACTTAAGATCCACTCCCACACACGTTTCGCAGTTTCTACTAGGAAAACTAGCCAGCTCCTGTAATCCCTTTTAGCATATTATCTACATACCTCCAGGCCAAGAATTACATTTCATCCAGAGTTAGTTAGTGTTAGTCAGTTAGTCAGGCTGGACTCTTTGCGATCCCATGGGTTGTAGCCCACCAGGCTCTTCTGTCCATGAAATTCCCCAGGCCAGAATACTGGAGTGGGGTGCCATTCCCTTTTCCAGGAGATGTTCCCAACCCAGGGATCGAACCGGGGTCTCCTGCATTGCAGCCAGATTCTTTACCACCTGAGGCACCATGACCCTCGCCAGGAAGGATGAACATTGCTCTGGTGATGCCACATAGTAACAAAAACAAGTGTCT
Source organism: Bos grunniens (assembly GCF_055505025.1). Classification (NCBI taxonomy): domain Eukaryota; kingdom Metazoa; phylum Chordata; class Mammalia; order Artiodactyla; family Bovidae; genus Bos; species Bos grunniens. The sequence goes on from NC_141168.1 coordinate 4,579,911, forward strand.
CCTGGCTTCTGGCGAAGTCATGCTTTATTCTTCAACCTGTCCTTCTCTGACGGCAGGGACTATCCTACTTTTGCATCCTGAATATGTAAGTAGAATTTGGAATTTGAGGATCCTCAGGATCATCCATCCAGATGTCCCCATCCTATGTCTCAGGTTGCCACTAGGTTCCTATCAGGGACACGTCAAAGCTGTGCCTTTGGTCTCTTTGGCAGCCTGCCACCTTACAGTGACATTCTGGACTTCATTGTCAGACAGCCTCTCCTAAGACTACAGAAGGTGAGAGCTTCCTGTTAGTCACTCAGTCGTGTCCAACTTTCTGTGACCGCAAGCACTGTAGCCCGCCAGGCTCCTCTGTCCGTGGGATTCCCCAGGCAAGAACGCTGGAGGGGATCTTTCCTTCTCCAGGGGATCTTCTCAACCCAGGGATCAAACCCAGGTCTCCTGCATTGCAGGCAGATTGTTTATCATCTGAGCCACCAGGGAAGATCTAGTCTAATGCTAAAGAGGTTCTTTGGCTTTCAGAGAGTGTATTAAGTTTGCATTTGATGCCCTGAGGCTATTTTATTTGCTTTTTAAAATACTTCCAGTGTCATTAATGAAGCTGAACCACTTCACAATCCTTATAAATATTATTTCCCTAGTGCTGTGTGTTACAATCACACAGCCCAATGCCTCATCTTCCACCTATACCTTGTCCCAGCTAAGTGCAGATGATGCCACCACGTGCCTGAAGACATGAGAGCCACCCACTGCACTTAAACCAGCACGGGGACCCTTAACGCTATCCGTAAACTAAAAGTATACCAATATACTGCCTTGATATGCTTTGTTAATGACTAGAATCGACATTCAGAAAACTAAGATCATGGCATCCAGTCCCATCACTTCATGGCAAATAGATGGGGAAATAGTAGAAACAGTGTCAGACTTTATTTTTTTGGGCTCCAGAATCACTGCAGATGGTGATTTGCAGCCATGAAATTAAAAGACGTTTACTCCTTGGAAGGAAAGTTATGACCAATCTAGACAGCATATTAAAAAGCAGAGACATTACTTTGCCAACAAAGGTCTGTCTAGTCAAGGCTATGGTTTTTCCAGTGGTCATGTGTGGATGTGAGAGTTGGACTGTGAAGAAGGCTGAGCGCCGAAGAAATGATGCTTTTGAATTGTGGTGTTGGAGAAGTCTCTTGAGAGTCCCTTGGACTGCAAAGAGATCTAACCAGTCCATCCTAAAGGTGATCAGTCCTGAATATTCATTGGAAGGACTGATGTTGAGGCTGAAATTCCAATACTTTGGCCACCTCATGCGAAGAGCTGACTCATTTGAAAAGACTCTGATGCTGGGAAAGATTGAGGGCAGGAAGAGAAGGGGATGATAAAGGATGAGATGGTTGGATGGCATCACTGACTCAATAGACATGAGTTTGGGTAGACTCTGGGAGTTGGTGATGGACAGGGAGGCCTGGCATGTTGCAGTCCATGGGGTTGCAAAGAGTCGGACACGACTGAGCGACTGAACTGAACTGAATTACCTTGAAGATATGCCTTGTTAATGACTAGAATCGATATCTTAGACTGAATTTAACACCAAAAGAGCCCTGTTTGTTATTATTATTTGAAGAAGTCTAATTTGAGAGAATTAGACTAAGGAATAAGATGAGTGAGGTAGGCGAGATGAGAGGAGGCAACGTAAAAATGTGATACCAAGTGGGCTTTTGCTAAGTGTGAATGACGGCTTGGTTCATAGGAATGTGGCCCTGAGAAGTATATAAACTGCACCTCTAGACTCTCTCCTGTCTAGGGAGCGTGGAGAAAGGGGGAACAATTTAACATTGTCTCTCATTTTCCGTTCTTCCAAAAAAGTCTTCCCCTGGGTGTCGACTCCTCTGCCCTTTGCGGTCACTTCGGTGCTGAGTAGAATCCTGGGGTGACATTCACAGGGCAGCCCTGAGGAATTGAGACGCACAGCATGGCAAATGGTGCCACACTCTCATATTACATCTTTATAAAATTGGCCCTCACCATGCAAAGTGGCAGCAGGGGAGAGATGAGGTCAGAAAGGTCTGAGAGATGCATGAGACATTTGATTCTCTAATGAGGCATTTGATTCTCTAATCTTTTTTAGCTCTTGAATAAACTTTGAGACACAGTTCCTAAGGAGTAGATTAATATTCATCTGAATTTGAACTCTTCCTTAACTCTTTTTTCTCTAGATAAAATCGAGGATTATTAAGTGTGATCCTTCTAAAGTTAAAAATAAGATGTATGGTCTGAAGCTATACTTAACAATCCATCGTCCTCCTCATCCTTCTATTTCTATATCTGAGTAGAGAAATATCTGAAATGATAGTCACAAAATGACTAGTGTTTTGGAGGATTCGAGATGATTTATTACTTTCTTTATACTTATTGGAATTGCTTGAATGTTTTATAGTGAGCATGTATCATTTTTATAAATGTAATAAATTCACCTTTCAGGTAATAATGTTGGCACTTGTATCTTTGATGTCACCCTGGGTAAGTGAATCTGTCCTCAGTTCCTGTCCGATAAGTCAATTCACCTAAATTCATTCAGAGCAGAAGAAAAGCACCTGGTATTTATAATAATAGAAGGTAATGGCACCCCACTCCAGTACTCTTGCCTGGAAAATCCCATGGACGGAGGAGCCTGTTAGGCTGCAGTCCATGGGGTCGCGAAGAGTCGCAAAGTGAGCGACTCCACTTTCATTTTTCACTTTCATGCATTGGAGAAAGAAATGGCAACCCACTCCAGTGTTCTTGCCTGGAGAATCCCAGGGATTGGGGAGCCTGGTGGGCTGCCGTCTATGGGGTCGCACAGAGTTGGACACGACTGAAGCAACTTAGCAGCAGCAGCAGCAGTGGTTTATTAGAAGAATAAAAATATATCTAGATTTTTTTTTATAAATAGAGTTGACACATGTATCAAATCTGGGAAAGATCAATAGCAATTAGGTACAGTTGAGACATTGGAGGAATCCCTCTTTGAAACCAAAATGTATCCAAAATGCATACAAGGAACCTCAGAAGCGACCATCATCTGTGTCAGGTGGGTACTGTTGCCCAATCGACTCTAAGCTACATCTTGTGTTATTTCTCAAGTCCGTGGGCCACCGGAAGGTGATGGCCTGGACAGGCTCTCTTATGCATCTGCGGTCAGCTGCTGAGTTGAATGGAACTGCTGATAGCCTTACGGTGGCCTTGCCTGGGACGGTATGGCTGTGTCTCTCACTCTCCAGTGGGCTGGTCTGTATGAATGCTGTAGGTATTTCCAAGAGAAAAAACAAAAGCATGCACGTTCTCCTGAGGCCTAGGTTTGGACCTACACATTATCACTTTCTCCACATAAACTCAAAATGGTTTAAAGGATCAAACCCAGGTCTCCTGCATTGCAGGCAGATCCTTTACCATCTGAGCCACGAGGGAAGCCCAAATATGAGACAGAATACTATAACACTCTTAGAAGAGAGTGAAGGCAAAACATGCTCTGACATAGATCACAGCAATATTTTCTTAGGTCAGTCTCTCAAGGCAAAAGACATAAAAGAAAAATAGATAAACAAGTGGGATTTGGTAACACTTAAAAAGCATTTACACAGCGAAGGACATCATCAGCAAAATGAAAAGACAGCTTACAGAATGGGAGAAAATGTCTGCATAACTGACAGCGGTTAATTTCCACAATATGCAAACATTATATAATCCAATATCAAACAGCTTAATGGGTTGCCATGCCCTCCTCCAGGGGATCTTCCTGAGCCAGGGGTCGAACCTGCGTCTCTTGTGTCTCCTGCATTTGTAGGGGCTTCTCTGGTGGCTCAGTTGGTAAAGAATCTGCCCACAATGTGGGAGACCTGGGTTTGATCCCTGAATTGGGAAGATCCCCTGGAGGAGGGCATGGCACCGCACTCCAGTATTCTTGCCTGGAGAATCCCATGGACAGAGGAGCCTGGAGGGCTGCAGTACATGGGGTCCCAAAGAGTCAGATACGACTGCACGACTAAGCACAGTCTTTACCACTAGCATCACCCGAGAAGCCCAAATCAGCCATATATATACACACATATATCCCCATTTAAGTTACCACAGAGGTCAGTGCCTGTCTCCCTCTTACTCTGTCTCGTCAGGACCCTGTTTTACTTCTCCAGTGGCAATAACGTGATGGACACATGGTCTCCCTGCATGCCCTTTGGTCATGAATGGCCTGCACTGTATCAGAGGGGACAGACTGTTGACCAATACACAGTGGTGGGTGACTCTTGTTCTTTGAGAGACAGAATTTCTTCCCTCAAGGCAGCAAGCACCATACAGGATTGGCAGAAACGTTCTGAAAACTGATTTCCATAAAGGAGGATAAAATAGGGGGAAAGGGGAACAAGAGCAAGGGTTGGGGGAGGCTGTAGAAGAGTCCTGGAGAGACCCCGGATAATATTGCCATGCGTTAATACTGAAGGAGGAAACAGACAGAACAGGCTCCATCTTGAAAGCAGGACTCCATCTGTGGACTTTGAGCTTTATGCCCAGTGTCTATGGAAATGACATACCAACTGGAAACCAGAACCCCCTGGCCCCCCCGGATGGAAGAACCCCAGGGCTCATACCTAGACTCTCCGTGGCCTAAAAGAATACCCTAATTATCTGTGTAACCAAATAGAATCATCAATCCTATTATTGGGGTATGACCACAGGCCTATTGATAATTGTCCACTGTTAACTACCTAGGCTTAAGGCATATGAGTCATTGGTTAACTTTGGTTGTATCTTTCTTTTTCCTTTGTTCAGACTAGTTTCAGGGAATTTGGGGAGGTGGGTTTGTGCATGTACACTTAGGGTATATAGTTCAGTTCAGTTCAGTCGCTCAGTCACGTCCTACTCTTTGTGACCCCATGAACCACAGCACACCAGGCCTCCCTGTCCATCACCATCTCCCGGAGTTCACCCAAACTCATGTCCATCGATTCAGTGATACCATCCAGCCATCTCATCCTCTGTCATCCCCTTTTCCTCCTGCCCTCAATCCCTCCCAGCATCAGAGTCTTTTCCAATGAGTCAACTCTTGAGTAGGGTATATAAGGTTTTCACAAAAACTGGTCGGGGTCCTTGGCTAAGAGGAGACTCTGCCCTGGGCCCGCTGGTGTAATAAACTGCACCCCACTATCTGCATTGTCCTTCTGAGTAAATTTGCTTCCCAGAACGCATGGCTACAACAATACTACACTTTGGGCTTCCCTGGTGGCTCAGTGGTAAAAAATTCTGCCTACCAATGCAGGAGACACGGGTTCGATCCCTGATCTGGGAAGCTCCCACATGCCCATGCAGCTAAGTCTGGGAGCCACGACTATTGAGCCTGTGCTGGGAGCTGCAGCCACTGAAGCCCGAACACTCTAAGCCTGTGCTACCCAGCAAGAGAAGCCACGGCTGTGAGAAGTCTGCACACCACAACCAGAGAGGGGCTCCCACTCTCCACAACCGGAGCACGGGCTGCACAGCCGTGAAGAAGACCCAGCACAGCCAACGTAAATAAACGGCATTCTTCAAAAAAGAAAATACTCCACACTTTCATATTGCTGGTAAACAAACTCGGATTTGACCATGGTGGTATATTCACCCATTTAGACAGCCAATTTAGAATTCCGTGTTGTTGTTGTTGGTTTTTTTTTTTTTTTTTTTCATTTTGAATTCCATTCTCTTTAATGGTAGTTTTGATAAATGGTGATTTTCATACGCACTAGAAAAAAGGATGATTGATTTTATAATGGATTTTTTAAAAAGCAGTACATTCAGATGCAAATTAAAATGTGTTGCAGCTGTCGTTCTCACAAAGGAAAAAAGGTCCAGAGAATTCAAAAAGTAATTCTTGTTTTGCAAGTGTTCCGCCGAGGCTTCAGTCTCTGCTCTGACCCCAGCTGCCCCCAGCCACCAGGCCACTGGAACAGAGAAAGGCTTCCTGCTTTCTGTCCACACTGCCTCGGGAATTAAAAACTCATCTCCCCAAAGGAAAACCTGAGAGGGAGGAAATGGCCACTTTTCTTCTATTTCACGCCCCCAAGCCCCCAGGCTGGCCTCTTTGCTTATTCCAGGCCACTTGCCGTGATTACAGCAAAAACCAAAACACAAACAAGAGAGGAGACCTCTTTGCTCTGTAGATGAATGGTTTACAACCGGGCTTTGAATAAAAGAAGGAAACACCTGAGAACTACTCATTGTGTATTACTGCCCCCAGACAGTCTCTGCATTAGCAAACACAACAAAAATCCCTAGTTTCCTGGAGTTTATATTCTATTTGAGAAGAGAGCAAAAATGTGAACAAATAGTTATATATCAGATATTACGTTGCTAGTAAGAAAAATGAGCTGAAAAGGGCTATAGGGAATGGTAGAAATGTACTGAGGGGAGGGGACCCCTGATTCTCCAAGAAAGTGGAGTTGCTCAGTCGTGTCCGATTCTTTGTGACCCCATGGACTATAGCCTACCAGGTTCTTCCGTCCATTCCAGGCAAGAATACTGGAGTGGGGTGCCATTTCCTTTTCTAGGAGATCTTCCCAAGCCAGGGATTGAACCTTGGTCTCCCAAATTGTAGGCAGACGCTTTACCATCTGAGCCACCAGGTCTCTCCAAGACTTACTAGCAAAGCCCATCCCGAGACTGAGACACAAGCCCATCTGTCTCTCTGGACTGGAGATTTTACTAGACGGATCACTTTCCGACATCTCCTTTGGGAAGAAAAGCCAAACCTGCAGGTCATGGGGAAAATTTCCCCAGAGGGATGGGCTTCCACTGACAACCAGGGACCTTGGGTCAAACTGGCAACTAAGCATGCACGTTCACAAAGGTGGTTCCTGACGAAAGAGGAAGGCGTTCCTCTGAACCCCTGGAGAGAACCGGAGGGGTCCCAGAACTCCTTACAGCCGTGAACATTAATGGCAGCATGGCATCAGTAAACAGCATCGTGTTTCTGCTTTCATGTGGGACAGAAATACAACTGAAAGAAATGGAAAGAACTCTGGCATCTCGAGCTTGCTGTCAGCTATTTTTTATTAACATTTGGGAAGGTCAGTGGACGGCTCTGAGGTTTTGTCGGTTGAGTCGATGACTCCCAAAAAAGCAATGAAGGGAAAATAAACTCAGAGAAGGACTGATGGTTGGGTTTGCTAAATGCTCCTAAAACAGAAACCGCTGCTTCAGAAGGGCTCCTTTAAATAAGCTTCCAAGTTGTCGTCTCAATTGTATATCTCATTTCAACACGTTTATTTCTCTTAGCTCACAGACCTTGTGAGAACAAGTGAAAATAGTTCCACTTAAATCTATTTGTCATCTTAAAATGTACATGTGAAATTTTTAAAAATATTCATTCAGATCAGAACAGATCAGTCGCTCAGTCGTGTCCGACTCTTTGCAACCCCATGAATCGCAGCACGCCAGGCCTCCCTGTCCATCACCAACTCCCGGAGTTCACTCAGACTCACGTCCATCGAGTCAGTAATGCCATCCAGCCATCTCATCCTCTGTCCTTCCCTTCTCCTCCTGTCCCCAATCCCTCCCAGCATCAGAGTCTTTTCCAATGAGTCAACTCTTCGCATGAGGTGGCCAAAGTACTGGAGTTTCAAAGGTAGCATATTCCTAATGTGCAATAACGTCTAGTTTTAAATACTGTCAAACCTACAGACATTTCCAGAGAGCACTAACTCTCTATCAAATTATACTTTTAAATTTTTAATATTTTTTCAATTTAAACACTTTATATAATATTAAAGGTTACTCTCCATTTACAGTCATTATACAGTGTCAGCTCTGCTCCCCGTGTTGTGCAATATATCCTCGTACTGTACATCTTAACACCCCATAGTCTGTGCCCCGCCCCCACCCCTATATTGCCTCTCTCCTTCTCCCCTCCCCACGGGTAATCACTGGTTTGTTCTCTGTGTCTGTGAGTCTACTGCTTTTTTGTTATTTTTCACTAGTTTGTTGTATATTTTAGGTTCCACATATAAGTGATATCATACAGTAGTTGTCTTTCCTCTGTTCATGAAATTCTCCAGGCAAGAATATTGGAGTAGGTAGCCATTCCTTTCTCGAGGGGAATCTTCTCGTCCCAGGGATCGAACAAAGGTCTCCTGCATTGGCAGGAAGATTCTTTCCCACCAGAGAAGCCCATGATGCCCTACATGTGCGTGTGCATGGTAAGTTGCTTCTGTCATGTCCGATTCTTTTCAACCCTATGGACCATAGCCCACCAGGCTCCTCTGTCCAAGGGATTCTCCAGGCAAGAATACTGGAGTGGGTTGCCATGCCCTCCTCCAGGGGATCTTCCCAACCCAGGGATCGAACCAACCCTGTGTCTCTTATGTTTCCTGCATTGGCAGATGGCTTATTCACCACTAGCACCACCTGAGAGCACATGATGCCCTCCAAATCTATCCATATTGCTGCAAATGGCAAAGTGTCACTTTTTTTATGGCTAAGAAGTATTCCATTGTATATACCACATCTTCCTTATTCATTCATCTGTTGATGGACTCTTAGCTTGCTTCCATATCGTGGCAATTATAAATAATGCTGCTATGAACATTGGGGTGAATGCATCTTTTGGAATTAGTGTTTTTGCTTTTTTTTATTATTATATACCCAGGAGTGGGCTTGCTGGGTCCTGTGGTAGCTCTATTTTCAGTTTTTTGAGGAACTTTCATGTTGTTCTCCATAGCAGCTACACCAATGTGCATTCCCACGAACAGAGCAGTGGGTTTCCCTTTTCTGCACACCTTCTCCAGCATTTATCAGTTCTGTTCTTTTTGATGATGGCCATTCTGACAGGTCTGAGGTGATAATCTTGGTTTTGATTTGCATTTCCCTGAGGGGGAAGTTGCTGAACATCTTTTTCACGTGCCTGTTGGCCATTGCATGTCCTCCTTGTTCAAATGTCTATTCAGTTCTTCTCTCATTTCTTAATTGGATTTTTTAGGGTTTTTTTTTAATATTAAGTTGTATGAGATATTTATATGTGTTGGATATTCGCTTCTTAGAGGTCACATCATTTGCAAATATTTCCCCCCACTTAGTAATTTGTCTTTTCATTTTGTCAGTGGTTTCCTTTGCTGTGCAAGAGCTTAGAAGTTTAATTAGGTCCCATCCATTTGTTTTTGCTTTTATTTTCTTTAGGAGACAGATCCAAAAAATATTACTGTGATTTGTGTGAAAGAGTGTTCTGCCTAGATTTTCCTCTAGGAGTTTCATAGTATTGGGTCTTACACTTAGGTTTGTAATCTACTTTGAGGTTATTTTTACATTTTTACCACCTCTCTCACACATAGTTCTGGCCTAGTGACCCAAAACAAAAACTTTCTCTGCTGCAAATAACTTTTGTATCATTGGAAGGCTGAACACTCTTACCTCCTTTCAATGATAACTGAATGGGTTGAGCACCCACCATGCATTAGAGATCACCCTAACCCTTTGCATAACTGTCCCACACATCCCTGTGAGTTAATTTTGTTTTCTATAGACAGCATGATGTGAAAAGTCAACTCATTGGAGAAGACCCTAGGAAAAGGGGGGAAAGATACTAGGAAAGATTGAGGGCAGGAAGAAAAGGGGGCAACAGGATGCAATGGCTGGATGACATCATCAAATTCAAATTTGATGAATTTGAGCAAACTCCGGGAGATAGTGGAGGCAGGGAAGCCTGGCGTGCTGTAATGCATGGGGTCACAAAGAGCTGGACACAACCAAGCGACTGAACAGCAGCAACAATAGAGGGCAGAGGGAGGGGAAGTAACTTGAACAAGTTCCCATGGGTTTGTGCTAGAGCTGATGTGAACTTAAGCAACCTCAGAACAGAGGTATTCCACCCCCTCCCAAAGCCAGACCAGTAGACTCAGGCATGCCTTGGGGGCAAGTGCCCCCAGACCCCCAGAGAGCACGGGGAAACAGCAATGGGGTCGTGGCCATAGACAACAGGGGCTTTGGGCACTACACAGTGAAACAGCTCTTATTTGTGTTCCACATAAAATTTAATTTGAACACTGCTTCTAGGCTTAAAAAAATTTTTGAAAAAGTTTGAAAGAGCAAAAGAATTGTGTTTTCTCTGACGCTTCTTGCTTATGCTACTATCTAGAGTGACTCCATGTAATTTTAAGTTGGGTTAAATTTAGGCAGCTGAATCGTTACAAATTATGTCCTTGAAAATAAACCACAATAATTATGTCAGCATAAAATGCCATTTTTTTCCTTTCCTGCACGCTCCTGTGAGACATGATAATATCCAGTTAGCAGCAACCCTTTACATGAGATGTTATGGTCCTATTGTTTAGAGCCAGAGGAGTCGGCAATATGTAAAAACCGGGGGCTTGAGTAGGTGGACTGTCTGGTCAAGTGAGCATCTTGGTTGGTTCAGTCTTCGAAGAAAGGTTTTTGCCTACAGAGTTTAAATCCACGCTCCTGTCTTGGTATATCAAAGCCAAAATCCAGTGACTTTCCAGACATTGGACTCCTTGTCCCAAACATGACTCTTGTGCCCAGAACCAGTGGTGCCTGTGAAGGTTGGGGCTTGAGGGACAGGAAGGCTGAGCCCGGGACACGGCCTGGCATTTCCTGATGCTGCTTTCTGTACTTGATATAAGTGCTGGCTCCTCACGGCCTCATGAAGTGCTTCTACCACAAAAGCAGAATTCAGTTTTAGGGGGTAAAAGCCTTTGGCTCAGTGATGAGGTCAGCCGAGTGTTTGTGCTTTGGCTTGATTTCTACACGACTGATTTCTGTTCACTGTCTCTGACCTTGAGCCAATGCCATGTGAGGATCAAGGGGAAGATAACTAAATGGGGAAACAGACCCAGTCCTTGAGCAGCCCTGCCCACAGGAGGTCCGTGTCCTGCCGTATTTTCTACATCAGGATATAAACTGACACGTGCTGTAGTCTTAACCCTTCCACAGGAGACTGTGTGGAAAGCCAAGGGCGAGGGGAAAGCTGGGGTCTTATTGGGAGGACCTCGGGGATGTAACAGACGGAGATGTCCTCCCAGGAATGCAACTCCGTATGTGTGTGCGTGCGTGTGTGTGTTTCAGCTCAAAAGGAAAGTATTTCCATCTTAACGACAATGGTGGCTCGAATGGTGGAATTTCTAGAACAGAGAAAAGTTGGTTGTGCCACTGACACTCTGTGCAGGCTTTTCTCCATCACAGGAGGGCTTAGCTTCCAGCCAACACAAACAAACAGCTCATATTTACTGCAAAAGAAACATCCGGGCCCTATTTACCAAGAAGCTCACCCTGAGATATGTTGGCTCCACTTCCTTCTGGTGCTCACCCACGGTGGATCCTCAGGTCTTGTTTTGGGTTGAACGGGCCCGAAGCCCACTAAACCCCAATGGGGTTGTCCCAGGATCACCTCTTTCACTTGGTTCAAGTACTTTCTCTTAAGAAAATCCCTGGAGCGTCCCTGCTGGCTCAGTGGTAAAGAATCCACCCGCCAATGCCGGGGATACACGTTCGGCTCCTGATCCAGGAAGAAATCACAGGTCTCAGGACAGCTGGGCCCGAGTACCACGACTACCGAGCCTGTGCTCTAGAGCCCGGGAGCCACGACTGCTGAAGCCCGTGCACCCTTTGCTTTTGCACCACAGCCGGAGAAGCCACAGGCTTCCCTGGTGGCTCAGACGGTAAAGCGTCTGCCTGCAATGCGGGAGACTCAGTTTCAATCCCTGGTTTGGGAAGATCCCCTGGAGAAGGAAATGGCAGCCCACTCCAGTACTCTTGCCTGGGAAATCTCGTGGACAGAGGAACATGGTGGGCTACAGTCCATGGGGTCGCAAAGAGTCGGACACGACTGAGCGACTTCACTTTCACTTTTAGGAGAAGCCACCACAGTGAGAAGCCCATGCAGCAACTAGAGGGAAGCCCCCACTCGCCACAGCTAGAGAAAAGCCTGCACAGCGAGGAGCACAGTCACAGATAAATAAATAGAAAGCCCCCTGAAAGAAATGCCTCGTGTTATTACCTTGAACAAACTCATCAACACAAGAAATATGACTTAATAACTAGAGTGGGGCAAAGTTATTAAAGAAATCATTTCACCTGCTAAGTAGGAATATTATGATCCACAATACAATTTAAGAGAAACAAGAGAACAAAAGCTAAGCGCTTTTCAGGGATGTTGATTAGATATAATTTTTTCGGAGCATTTTCCAGTCAGTGCCAAATAGTCCACTTGCAGATACAGGTGTGGGTGGTGACGCTGAGGACAGATTCCCCTCTTGTGTCTAATGATTTGAGGGCGGCTTGTCTGCACGAGGGCGCTTTCCTGGGAGGAGGTGGAGGGGAGGTGAGCTGGTTCCTGTCTTGTTCTCCCTCCTGTCTTCTTGCTGTTACTTTGTGTGTGTGGAAGCACAGCAAACAAATGCTGAACTACATGCAGGAGACGTGATGGACACCTGTCTTTATCAGTGGCCAGAAAACAGGTTTCGCTTCGGCCATCTCTTAGCCTGGTCATCTCCGTGGTGTGAACTGAAGACCTTGGGTTCCTGCGACGCTGCCCCTTTGCTCCATGCCCCCACAGGCTGATGCCAACATCAGGGTCTCTCTCAGTGGGTTATTGGAACACACGTGATATAGTAAAAGCATTCCGACTGGGTTACTGGTGGCTTGTGACTCAGGGTCTCCATTCTGTGTGATAGTGAAGGTCATGTCTGAATTAATATTCATAGTCCTTACCTGCACACCAGGTAAAAAGGTGTGAAAATGTGAAAGGGTTTCTTGACTGCCACTTGCCTTATGAATGATATTTCACTCTTTTATAAATGAATTATGTTTTTAACTGAGTCCAGCTCATACTGCTCACTGCATGACAGACCAATAAATCTAGAGACGAGTTATTGGAACAAGGAACCATGATTTGTTTTGAAAAGCCAGCACACTGAGAAAATGGTGGACTAGTACCCTCAAGGAACTATCTTCCCCGAGTTAGAATTCAGGCCTCTCTTATACTAAAAGGGGAGGGTGTATTGTTGGTTTTTGCAAACTTCTTGGTGTCACAACCCTTTGTTCTTACAGCTGTCCAGTAGGTCAAGTCGATGTTCCTGTAAACCTCCAACCAGACACATGTCATTCTCTGTTCTGCAACTTTTTGTCTGTGTATGGAGGGAAGAGAGTTATACTCTTAAAGCACAGAGCCTTGAGAATGGTCTGCCCTGTATATTTCATGCTAGAGGAGCATTCTTATGGCAAAAGCAATAGAATACAAAGATTAAAGTAAAAGGAACAGCTCCAATATGGAGTCAGGTTTGTTCGTCCCTCTTACACGCTGACCTTGGGAGTGTTCAGCAGTCCTTGCATTAAAGGAATTTCATCACATTCTTTCCTTTTTGACAAGGAAGATTGGGGACAGGGAGTTAAAGTCAACAGAGTGAGACTCCACTGAGAGAGAGGGATGGACAAGGAGATGGAGAAGGGGTACAGTCTTTGCCACACCTCTGCCTCCTCCTCCCCGTGGCCTTACCTGCTCCCCTCCCCTCTAGTTCCCAGATGCCTTGTAGTTTTTCTTCTTTTCAAGTCATGAGTCCGCATCCTGCCAGGGAACACAGCTGGGCCATAAAAGACAGACGCTGTGCCCATGTGGGCAGGAGGCCGCGCCCCAGGCCAGTGGTGTGCAGCTCTGATGCACGTTGAATTTCCTGCCTACATGGAACTGTGTGCAATTGTGTGACAACCTCCCTGGGATTGTTCCCACCAGGTGACAGACACTAGGAGGTTTTCAGTCCTTTGGTGCAGAGACAAGCCTACTTTAGTGACTTAAATCATTTCCCAGCATTCTCAAGTTTTCATCAGGAACCCACATTTCATAAGAAAGCATCTTGCTTGGCCCCTACCATGCCTTTTCCATAAACACTGTCTAACAGGCAGTTGATAAGGGAAGAGTTCTATCAGCCAGAGCCCAAGTCCTACAGAGATGGCACCACTAATCACTACTGCATCTCTTGGAGCATGTTTCCTACTGCACCGGCACCTTGCTCCTGCTTGGATCTGTTGTTTTTGTTCGGTCACTAAGTCGTGTCTGACTCTGCAACCCCATGAACACAGCACGCCAGGCTTCCCTGTCCTTCACCATTTCCCAGAGTTTGCTTGGTTAGAGCCTTGTAATGTGGGCTTTTTCAGCTTAGAGTCGTTTACCCCATTACTGTGAACGCCTTGAGAGCAGGCAACATGCCTTCACTTAGATTTTTGTTCCTAACTCCCAGAAATAATTTCAATTTGAAGTGAATTGAATAGAAATAGTGGCTATTAAAAGAATAGTTCAAAAATGTTTGAGAGTATATGCTAAAGAATTTCACTCAAAATAAATTATATAAAATATAAATAAATGATCTAAAACACCAAGTGCCATAATTATATGCAATTTGCCCAACTTATAGGAAGATCTCTTGTGGTTTGAAATTATCCTTCCTTTGATATTTTATGAATGTACCAATTTTAGGTGCAAAGCCCTGAATGGATAGAAATTTCACAAACAGATAATAAAAAAATCTCTTTGAAATCTCCAAAATAGATGCTGGCATCTGTAAAATTCAAAGGAGATTAATGATATCAGGACTGATGCTGAAGCTGAAACTCCAATGCTTTGGCCACCTGATGTGGAAAACTGACTCATTGGAAAAGACCCTGATGCTGGGAAAGATTGAAGGCAGGAGGAGAAGGGGACGACAGAGGATGAGATGGTTGGATGGCATCACTGACTCGATGGACATGAGTTTGAGCAAGCTCCAGGAGTTGGTGATGAACAGGGAAGCCTGGCGTGCTGCAGTCCATTGGGTTGCAGAGTCAGACATGATTGAGCTACTGAACTGAACTGAACTGAATGGTATCAGGAAAAGCATGGTTTTTATCTGTCTTGGTGAAGGCAAGCAAGTTCTCCATTCACTGCATTTAACTGTGGTCTAAATAAAACATGTGATAAAAAGCCTTATAGTTATGTATGGATGTGAGAGTTGGACCATAAAGAAGGCTGAGCACCAAAGAATGGAAACTTTCGAACTGTGGAGCTGGAGAAGACTCTTGAGAGTCCCTTGGACTGCAAGAAGATCAAACCAGTCAATCCTAAAGGAAATCAATCCTGAATATTTATTGGAAGGACTGATGCTGAAGCTGAAGCTCCAGTAGCGCGGCCACCTGGTGTGAAAAGCCAACTCATTGGAAAAGACCCTGATGCTGGAAAAGATTGAGGGTAAGAGGAGACAGGGGCGGCAGAGGATGCGATGGTTGGATGGCATCACCAACTTGATGGACATGGGTTTGAGCAAACTCTGGGAGACAGTGAAAGACAGGGAAGCCTGGCGAGGTGCAGTCCACGGGGTTGTAGAGTCAGACATGACTTAATGACTGAACAACAAGGCTTGTGAAACATCAGGTCAAGTATTTGCTCAGTACTTCTATCCCTAGCCAGTCAGTTGACAGGCATTAATTAAATGCCTAACCCTGGTGCTCAGACGGTAAAGAATCTGCCTGCAATGCGGGAGATGCAAGTTCAGTCCCTGGGTTGGGGAGATCCCCTGGAGAAGGGAATGGCAACCCACTCCAGTATTCTGGCCTGGAGAACTCCATGGACAGAGGAGCCTGATGGGTTACAGTCCATGGATTGCAAAGAGTCAGACATGACTGAGCTATTAATACACACAACAAAATAAAAATAAAGCATTTGGGGTGGGGGGTAAGGTGGTCATGGTTGTATCAGGCTTTGTTTGCCACTAATAGCATGTAAAAACAATAAATAATTGGAGGACAGTTAATTTACAATGTTATGTTAGTTTCTGGTGTATGGCAAAGTGATTCCATTTTACACACACACGTATATATATTCTTTTCCATACCGTTTTTCATCACGGTTTATTATAAGGTACTGAAAATAATTCCCTTTGCTGTATAATAGGACCTTGTTGTTTATCCATTATATACATAATTATATCTATGTGTTATATATTATATATGTAACAGGCATATACATTATACATATATAATACATATATTATGTGTAATATATATTATATACATATATATGTTTGCACTGCCAGTCCCAAACTCCCAATCCTCCCTCCCTCTTGGCAACCACAAGTGTGTTTTCTACGTCTGTGGCTCTGTTTCTGTTTCATAGTTAAGTTCATTTGGGTCGTATTTTAGACTCCATACGTAAGAGACATCGTATATGTGTCTTTCTGCGTCGGACTCATTCCGCTTAGTGTGATGATCTCTTGATCCATCCATGGTGCTCCAAATGGCATTATCTCATTCCTTCTTCTGGCTGAGTAGCATTCTGCTGTGTATACGTGTGGTATCTTTTTTATCCTTTTGTCTATTTATAGACATTTAGATTGCTTCCATGTCCTGGCTAACAATAAATAATTAAGTCGCAAGATACCTAAATGCTAAATTCTGTAGCACAGATTAGGAAGGCATAGAGATTTTGAAGAGGGCTGGTCAAGGAAGATCAGATGTCATGCTGGAGCTGGGTTATGAAGGATGAGTAGGACTTGACAGGGAAGTGGAGAAGGATGCAGAAAAGTCCTCACTAGGGCAAGATGAACAAGGAGGATGCTAGAGGCACTTGGAGTCAGAGCCTGGAACTCAGGAAGAGGGATGAATTCTTAAAATACAGAAGGAACATAGAGAGGAAAATGCCCTAAGGAAAGTGGTGTGAAGGAGTCTTTGTTTGAAAGCAGAGACTAGGACATCTATAGCAGAATAGCAGGACCGTTCATATCTGTTTTAGAGCCAATTCCTGTGGTTTATACTGCAGTAAGCACACCTTCCATAGGAGCTTCTTGACTGGCTGGCAGATACTTCTCCATTCTTTTGTGGGCATCAGCCCTAAGAGGCCCACTCTGACCCACTGCTCAGAAGGGAACGGGTTCCAGCCATTCCAGGAAATGTTTGATATCCCGTGCTCTGCTGTGGGAGGTACCATCACACCTCCCACGGGGTAAGCACGTGTATGAAGGAGTACACTCAACAAGGAAGACTGTCCAGAAATGTTCTGTTGTTGTTTTTCAATCGCTAAGTTATGCCTGTCTCTTTATGACCCCATGGACTGCAGCTCACCGGATTTCCCTATCCTTCACTGTCTCCCAGAGTTTGCTCAAATTCGTGTCCATTGAATCAGTGATGCTAGCTAACCATCTCATCCTCGGCCTCCCTCCTCTCCTTTTGCCTTCCATCTTTCCCAGCATCAGGGCCTTTTCCAGTGAGATATTCTGGAAGATAATAAACTTGTGCTACCTGAGTCACACTGTTATCCTCAGGATCCCCAGGAAGCAAAGAGGTAAGTTATAAAACAAGCTCATAATGCAACTAATTTATGCTAAAGACTGTGTTATTTGCATATGGAATATATGCAGTGGTATTAATCAAAATCATACATGACATTTTACAAACTCCAGGCAGTACCCTGGAGGTGATACCACGTTGACTCTGTTACAAAACCTAACAAGAGTCCACTGGCTTCCCCTCAGCAAAGCTGATCTACTGACACTGGGTTGTGGTAAAGGAAAGTACAGCATTCATGTTGCAGGTGCCAAGCTAGGAGAATGGGCATCTCATGCTCAAAAGACCCAGACTGCCCAATGGCTTTCAGGGGAGGAGTTTTAAAGGCAAAGGGAGAAGGGACCGCAGTGGGTGTAATCAGCTCTTGGAGAATCCTCGGAGGGACTGGCATCAAGGTGAAGTTTTAAGCGTCATCAGCCTTCTGGTGTTTCAGCCAGTCTAGGGTCTATGTTCTTGCCATCACCAATTTTCATCTGGTGGGGCTCTGCTTCATGTAAAAACAACTTAGGAATGTTTGTTGGTTCTTTATCCATGTATTTTGGAGAACTCTTATTTCAGTGATTCTGCTGTGTTGCTGGTTTATACTCCAAAATGTTACCCATTCCCCAGCCCAACAGCCAACCTCTGTTTCTACATCTTTGCATTCCTCCATGTTAACTCCTGAGCCAGCCCTTTCGAGACTCAGGGAGGCCTGAGGCTAAAGCAAAAGCCTTTGACTTCAAAGGACAGGGGCTTGTATTTGGGTTCAGCTCTGCCTGTGGCCCCTCTGGTCATTCAGAAATGCAGTCTTGGGAAACTTCTGTGTGCTGAGCGCTGCCTGGGCAAAACAGAGAGGAACTGGGAGAAAGTGACGATGACAAAGCGCCACATGTGGCAGGCAATGCCCTGATACCTTCTGGCTAGCTGGTTGGTTTGTTTCTTCTAGCTTTGTTATAACATGCATTTATATTAATTTTATCCTGAATGCACACATCAGGTATTCTGAAGACAGATTTCTCATGAAATACTTCACAGTAAGTAACCACTGTGTCAGCCTCCCATGTCCTGTTCTGCAGTGAGCTTTGGTGAGACTTGGCAGGATTTTTTTCCTGCATGAATGAGTAATCAGGTACCCATATTGAAGGGCAAGCAAATATGATTTTTCTCTGTTCATACAGAGAAAGAAGAAATTGTTCTCCCCTCCTGCAGGGTGGCCCCTCCTTGGAATTGTGGCCCCCTATTCCAACCCTTTGATGTGGAGATACTAAAGCCACAGTTGCCTGGTTTTGTACATTTTGAGATTAAATACCTAAGAGATGGACTCTTGGCACCTGGGGCTTAACCCTGGGACTTAGCTGTATTGAACCATTTGGCTCTTCATGAAAGAAAAGGGAAGTTGTATTACTTTTAGGAGCAGAACAATTAACTTCACAAACCGGCTCCAGACCTCATTCCCATAGGCTGAGGAATAAGGCTCAGAGATTCAGAAATTTTAAGAGGTGAAGGTTTTACTGGAGCCCTGAGAACCCTGGGGAGGGTTTATTTCTCAACAGTCCCAGTTAATCCCAGCATCTCTGTGAGGAAGCCCTCATGATGCCTCCAGCCCTGGTGTTGGCTCTTCTGGAGACTGTTCCTCAGCATCATCTCCTGCTCGGAAAGTGGAAGCGTAAAGTACAAGGAGGAGCCAGAGTTCTAAGTCATCACAGCCTGGATGCAGCGAATTAGGGACTTTTCAAAGATGACACAGTTAAAGAACGACAGAGCTGAGAGCAGACTCCAAACCTGCTGACTTTATATGTGGAGCCTTCACAGTAACATTGCAAGTTTCTGGCGCCCCTGTGGAGCATAGAGACAGGTGCTGAGCAGATAGATGGTGCGGGTGACGGTTGTTTTCAGTGGATGTGTACATGTGTGAGTGTATTGTTAAGAGTTCACTTAACTTTTTAAAAGCTCGACCTGTTCTTCAATAATTTCTGACATGAAAACAAGTAGTTGAGAAAACACAAATCATGATGCAAATGCCTCAGCCCTCATTTTAGCTGCAAATGGAATTAATGTGAACTTTCTTCACATTCCTTTTCTGCTGGAAGATTTGGGCAGGGGCTACTTCCAAAACTGGCCTCCCTGGTGGCTTAGAGTGGTAAAGAATCTGTCTGCCATAGCTGGAGACATGGGTTCCATCCCTGATCTGGGAAGATCCCCTGGAGAAGGAAATGGTAATCCATTCCACTATTCTTGCCTGGGAATTCCCATGAACAGAGGAGCCTGGCAGGCTATAGTCCATGGGGTCACAAAGAGACACAACCTCGAGACTGAGCAATAACAACAACTCTCAAGACCAGAACTGGACCCATAATGGGCAAACTGCTCTTGCTCAGGTGAATATTAGAAGAAAATTGGTAAGCTGTTCTGATGCACAAAAGACTTAGAAAGTGATCAATGTTGTGGACATCTCTTAAATGTAAGCATCATGTAAAGAAAATCTGTGGCCATGATTAGTATTCGCCTGTCAGAGAAAACTTTCAGTCCGTTATGTCAATTCCCTATGGCTTGAAATAAGACATTTCTTAAAGGGCTGGAACGGGAGTTATTAGTCAATATCTGAAGGCAGCTCTATCCTTATACCTAACACTGAAGGAGACCTAGCGTCTCAACTGACTTAGGTTCCAAATGACCTAGAATCTGGGAGTCTTTCTCTTTCTTATAAGCCAGAGATAAATCAGTGGAACAAAGCAGCTTGTTTTCCTACCTAGAAGTTATTCGCTTTCTGCCTACATGGGTCATTCCAGTAGCTAAGGTTTTCTTTGGGGAGAATTTGGCCAGTAATTATGCTATCAGTAATGACTAACTCAGTGATTGCCAATGGCCCTTGATGTCCATTCAGTTTCATTTGCTTGGGTCTGGAGAGAACAGATACACTCAGAGTGTCTTGGTTAATAAATATTAATGTAGAGGAATTTTAATCCATTATTTATTTCTCAGCATCTGCATAATGCCCTCTCAGGTAAAAGTAATAAAAGCTTCACAGCGTTTGCAGTTTAACAAAATTTCCAAGCAGAAATGCAGTGAAAGCAGGATAGAAGCTAGCCAGAGGAGGGCACCGACATTTTTTTTTTTTTTAAGTTTTTAATTTATATTGAATTGGGCTTCCTCGGTGGCTCAGATGGTAAAGAATCCACTGCAATGCAGGAGACCTGGGCTCAATCCCTGGGTTTGAAAGATCCCCTGGAGGAGGGCTTGGCAACCCACTCCAGCATTCTTGCCTGGAGAATCCCACGGACAGAGGAGCCTGGTGGGCTACAGTCCCTGGGATCACAAAGAGTCAGACACAACTGAACAACTAAGCATATAGTTGATTTACAATGTTAACAAAGTATAGACTCAGATGTACAGCAAAGTGATTTAGTTATACATATACATATCTATTCATTATTGAATATTTTCCCATATAGACTATTACAGAATTTTGAGTAGAGTTCCTTGTGCTATACAACACGTGCCTGCTCAGTCATGTCTGACTCTTTGCAACCCAATGGACTGTAGCCTGCCAGGCTTCTCTGTCCAGGGGATTATCCCAGCAAGAATACTGGAGTGGGTTGCCATTTCCTCCTCCAGGGGACCTTCACAATCCAGAGATCGAACTTGTGTCTGCTGTGGCTCCTGCATTGGCAGGCTAGTTTTTTATCACTGAGGCAGCTGGGAAGCCCTGTGCTATACAATAAGTCCTTGTTAATTGTCTATTTTATATGTGGAGAAGGCAATGGCACCCCTCTCCAGTACTCTTGCCTGGAAAATCCCATGGATGGAGGAGCCTGGTAGGCTGCAGTCCATGGGGTCGCTAGGAGTCGGACATGACTGAGCGACTTCAGGTTCACTTTTCACTTTCATGCATTGGAGAAGGAAATGGCAACCCAGTCCAGTATTCTTGCCTGGAGAATCCCAGGGACAGTGGGGGAGCCTGGTAGGCTGCCATCTATGGGGTCGCACAGAGTCGGACACAACTGAAGCGACTTAGCAGCAGCAGTGTGTATATATTAATCCTGATTTATCCCTGCCCTAATAAATCCCTAACTGATCCCTGCACCCTTTCCTGTTTTGTAAACTTGTTTGTTTTCTAAGTCTGAGCATCCGTTTCTAATTTGGGAATAAGTACATTTGTGTCACTTTTTATATTCCATATATAAGTGATAAGGCTTCCCTGGTGGCTCAGATGGTAAAGAATCTGCTTGCAGTGTGGGAGACCTGGGTTCGATTCCCAGGTTGGGAAGATACTCTGGAGGAGAGCCTGGAAGCCTCTCCAGTTTTCTTGCCTGGAGAATCCCCATGGACAGAGGAGCCTGGGGGGCTCCAGTTCATGGGGTCACAGAGTCAGACACAACTGAGTGACTAAGCACATGTAAGTGATGTCCTATGACATTTATCCTTGTCTGACTTCACTTAGTGCAGTGATCTGTAGGTCCATCATATTGCTGCAGACTACATGATTTTTATGGCTGAGTGATATTCTGTTGTGTGTTTGTACCACGTCTTTATCCATTCCTCTGTGGATGGACGTTTAGGTTGCTTCCACCTCTTGGCTATTGTAGTTAGGGCTATTTAGCTATAAGACTAAGACTTTCAAGTCTCAGAAATCCATCCCACTTCTGTAATGTGTCCTACAGAAAGAGACTCAATCTATTTTGGTGAGTAGATATTCCTTCTTTCTTATTCCCCCTGAGCAGTGCCATGGAAAAGAGACATTGCCATGCCCATCCAAGCCCTGAAATTAATGGAACATTCCAGGAACATTTCTACATTAATAGTAAAATAATATAAACCAAACAAAAGGAACTACTGAACCATGATTCCAGGTCATCTGTAGATCATGTGGACTTGTAGAGATTTCGATGTAGAGTAAACTTACAGAGAATGTAAGCTCTGCAAACCCAGGGATGATGTCTGTTTGAAACATTGATGTGTTCAAAGTTCTGAAGATAGTGCCAAGCATGTGATAGGCACCTAGTGAATACTCATTCAGTAGCTGAACCTTCTGCATCCATGGGACAGGACTGTTCATGTCCCTCTGTGAGTTTCTGCAACCGAAGGGCAATTGGAGGTGGCATCTCAAATGCTTGACTAGGTGGAGCACTTTTTAAAAAATTGTTCCTGTCAAAATTCATCTCTTAAAGGCCATAACTAGAAACAGGAAAATTACAAACTAAGAAAGCTCATCAATAAAGGCAAACATACAGGAAAGGTAGGAAATTATCCACACACAAATGTGAAATCAAAACCAGGAATCATGAGAGATGGAGAGTACAAATGCAGGGCCTTGAAAATGCATTTGAAATTGGGAGATCAGCAACTTAAAACAATCATGTATATAGACTACTATACCAAACCTTCAAACTGTGGTGCTGGAGAAGACTCTTGAGAGTCCCTTTGACTGCAAGGAAATCAAACCAGTCAATCCTAAAGGAAATCAACCCTGAATAGTCATTGGAAGGACTGTTGCCGAAGCTGAAGCTCCAATACTTGGGCCACCTGATGCAAATACTCAACTCATTGGAAAAGACCCTGATGCTGGGAAAGATTGAAGGCAGGAGAAGGGGATGACAGAGGATGAGATGGCTGGATGGCATCACTGACTCAATCAATGGACATGAATCTGAGCAAACTCTGGGACATAGTAGGGGACAGAAGAGCCTGGTGGTGCTGCAATCCATGAGATCGCAAAGAGCTGACCACAACTTAGCGACTGAGCAACAACAGTACCGTACCTCGTGGTAACCACACCCCAAAAGCCTGTAATACACACAAAAAAGGAAAAGGAATCTGAATGCAACGCTAAAGATAGTTGTCAAATCACAAGAGAACAAAAGAGGAAAAGAAAAAGAGACCTACAAGAACAAATTCAAAACAATGAACAAAATGGCAGTAAGAACATACATATTGATAATTACCTTAAACGCAAACGAATTAAACGTTCCAACCAAAAGACACAGAGAGACTGGTTGAATGGATACAAAAACCCATCCTTTAAAAATGATTAAAACTTATTTCTGCCTGGCTTCTGGATGTAACATTATTTAGTATGTGGCAAAGTTAGTTTTTTAAGTAGTAGGGTAAAAAAGATGGAATATTAATAAACAGCCTTAAAAACTGGCAAATCATTGACAAAGAAAAAGAAAGCTCAATCTCTGCCTTTTTTTTTTACGTGAAAATTAAGCATGGAAGGGTCAGATGTTAAAATGTGAAATAAATGCAACCAGAGCACATACGTGTATGATATATGTATAATCTCGACTGTATAATTGAGTCCGAATCATATCATCTAGCTTCCTCTCCAAAAAAGGAAGATTGATACATTAGAGCATGAAAGTGTTTTGAATTTCTGAAGAGAAAAACCACAATATGCAAGGTTAAACGTGAACGCCAACCTGTGAGAAAATTTATGCTTCACATTTTCAATCCATCGTCAATTTTACTATGTTCATATAAATCAATTAAGTAATAAAAGATGACTTTGCCAGGTAGAAAGTAGGCAACAAGCACAGGTGGGCAATTCCTCCTAGAATAACAAATGGTGGGTAAATACATCATTTTTCTTTTGTTAGTGGCAGGGCTGAACATTGCCACAACGATAGTTTGCCTCTTGATTTGCAATTATCTTGAAAGAGTGATAAAATCCAGCATTGACAAAGAAGAGTGAACACGTACCTATACCAACTGGGAGCATAAACAGTCTTTCTAAAGTATGTGATAGCTGGTAACATTTTGAAAGGTTATACAGTGGTTCACATAGGCACACAGACACTCACATCCTCAAACCTCCCAAGGAAAAAATGTTACTTATCAGATATCTGCAGAGAAAAAATATATTTCTGTGTGACTCTCTCCAAAAGTAGCTCAACTGTTTCTCATCCTGCAAACAGTGTTGGATTTTCATCTTCAACAGTGATTCACAAGTTGTCCCCTGAGGCTTAGAAGGAGGAAGCAAATAAAATAGCCTGCTGCTGTTTGGATAACCTGTCTCCTCTCCCCTTGGCTACTCGAAGTCCTTGCCTGTTTTATTTTTTTAACTTTTTATTGGAGTGTAACGTAGTCCATTCTGAAGGAGATCAGCCCTGGGATTTCTTTGGAAGGAATGATGCTAAAGCTGAAACTCCAGTACTTTGGCCACCTCATGCAAAGAGTTGACTCATTGGAAAAGGCTCTGATGCTGGGAGGGATTGGGGCAGGAGGAGAAGGGGACGACAGAGGATGAGATGGCTGGATGGCATCACTGACTCGATGGATGTGAGTCTCAGTGAACTCTGGGAGTTGGTGATGGACAGAGAGGCCTGGCGTGCTGCGATTCATGGGGTCGAAAAGAGTTGGACACGACTGAGCAACTGAACTGGACTGAACTGAACATAGTTACGTATAAGAAAATGGCAATATAAGTGTATATAACTGCATACATTGTCATGAAATTAGCACACCTTTCTAAGCAGCATCCAGATCAAGAAACAGTATCACCAACACTTAAGAGCTGCCTTTGTGACCTTTTCCACTAACATTGTCCACTGGCTAACATGGTCCTGACTTCCAACAGTGAGATTGGTTGTATCTGCTTTTTTTGCTTGAAAGAAATGGTGTATTTATTGGCTGTTTGAATATCTTCTTTTGTGAAGTGACTGTTTCAGAATTCTATCAGCTGGCTTGTTTTCTTATTGATTTAAAGGTCTTTTTTTAAAAAAGAAAAAAGTCAAAGTGAACCCTTGGACAGATGCTCCAAAGAAGACATACACATGGCCAACAGGCATACAAATTGTCACCGAGGTTCCACGTCAGTAAGCATCAGGGAAATGCAAGTCAAAACCAGTAGACACCACCTCGCACCTGTCACAGGATGACGATTAACTGAAAATCTCAGAAAGAAAACAAGTGTTGATGAGGAAGTGCAGAAAGTAGAGCCCTGGTGCACAGTTGGTGGGAACATAAATTGATACAGCCACAATACAGAAGAGTATGACAGTTCCTCTAACTAACAAACGATCGAGAGTAACTATTGAAATGAGGAGTGGTTAAAGACTCAAAGAAATATTTAGCCTTATCACTTCCCATTTAAGACAATGGGAAGCTTTATTTTTCCAGTTTCATCTCATTCATCTGGTTTTATACCTTTACGCAAATGCTAAGAAAAGCACAAATAGGCTTAGAGGAATATCTGGGTAGATGCTCACCAAAATATTAATAACAGCTTCTTCTTCATGGTGAGATTTCAGTAATTTTAATTTTCTTCACTGTTTAATTTCCTTCCCATTTAATTTTCAAATAGGCAGGGAGTATCTTAGTCTCCTGGGGCTTCCCTGGTGGCTCAGATGGTAAAGAATCCACTGCGATGCAGGAGACTCGGGGTAAAGAACCTGCCTGCTAATGCAGGAGATGTAAGAGACACAGGTTCAATCCCTGGGTTGGGAACATCCCCTGGAGAAGGAAATGGCTACCCACTGCAGTATTCTTGCCTGGAGAATTCCAGGGACAGAGGGGGCCTGGTGGGTTACACTCCATGGGGTTGCAGAGTTGGACATACAAGAACACACACACACACACAGAGACTGAGCAATTAACACTTTCACTTTCTTTCGCAGCTTAGGGCTACTATAATACAGTACCATAGACATGATGCCTATGATGGCTTAGAGCAGCAGAGACTTATTTTCTCACAGTTTTGGAAGCTATAAGTCTGCAGCCGAGGTGTCCCGTAGCCTCTGCACACCTTCCGGTCGTGGACGTCCAGCCTTGGCTTGTAGTTTCATCGCTCCAATCTCTGCTTCTGTTGTCACGTGACCTTTCTGTCTCTCTGTCTGTGTCTTCTTATAAGGACACTAACTGGTGTAGGGGCCCACCCTGCTCCAGTATGATCTCATACTAAATCATTACATCTGCAATCACATTATTTCCAGATAAAGTCTCCATCTGAGGTGGTAGACAGTCCTGTGTGTTCCCAGATAACTGTGGCTGGAGGGCACGCGGTAGCTTTAGAGTCAGTGGGAGAGATTATCAAGTTGATTACACACCATTCTTATGAAATGATTTTTCCCATCCCTGGGGAGGCAAATTTGGGAATACTCCAGGAATACAAAGTCTAGAAAAATATTTTGCTATTGCCAAGCTAGTTACCTCTCCAAGAAAGACTTCCATCTGGGCGTATTAATACAATAGTCAAAATAGTCAAAATTCACGGCTGGAGGCAGTTGACTATAAACCACTAAAGGTATTTAAATGTGACCATAGAAATTGTTTCTTGTCATTGTCCCACTCTTACAGTTTTTCCAGGGTAATGAGTTTGACAGATGGGACCAGTGCCAGGACAGCCTTAGAATTTGAATGAAATGTCCTCACCGAAGACAGAGTAGCTCTGGATAATGTATTATGTTAATCAGAATTTTCAGCATGGAAGAGTAAAATCCTCTCTTGAGGTAAAACACATAATTAGTTTATGAGCAGGAAAGGCAGTGGGAATAAGAACATGTTAAGAGCAGTGAGAGCATTGAGAGACCTTCTCAAAGAATACTACGATCGTCTTCAATTGTATCTGATTGAAAGGGCTTTGAAATCTACAACTAAAAATCAGTTCATAGATGCAAGCTATTGTATATAAGATGGATAAATAATAAGGTTCTACTGTAGAGCACAAGGAACTATATTCCGCATCCTGGGATAAGCCATAATGGAAAAGAATGTGAATAAAAAGTATAATTATGTGGATAACTGAATCACTTTGCATTATAGCAGACGTTAACACAACATTGTAAATCAGCAATATTTCAACAATATAAAAAATGTTAAATATAAGAAATAAAATTAAATAGGTAAGTTACAAGGACATACTGTGTAGCACAGGTAATTATAGCCTTTATCTTTAATAGCTTTTAATGGAGTATAATCTGTAAAGATACTGAATCACTATGCTCTATACCTGAAACTAAGAAAATATTATAAATCAACTTTAATATTAAAAATAGACCATTATTAATAAAAAGATTAATTCATAGACAGTTATTGCACCAGTCTTTGAAACCATATTGAACTACAATGCATGTGTGTGTGTGTGTGTGTGTGTGTGCTCATCCCTCAGTCGTGTCCAACTCTTTGCAACTCCATGGGCTATAGCCCACCAGGCTCCTCTGTCCATGGGATTTCTCAGGCAAGAATACTGGAGTGGGTTGCCATTCCCTATCCAGGGGATCTTCCTGACCCAGGGATCGAACCCACATCTCTTGAGTTTCCTGCATTGGCAGATGAATTCTTTATCACCGCACCAGCTGGGAAGCCCTTGAACTACAATATCAAAATTATTTCTGTAAGGTAAAACAAGAGACTAAAATCATCTCTTAGTTTGTCAAGTTTTTTTCCCAGTTCATCTCAGGTTTTGTTTTTTTAAAAAGGTTATCTCAATAGCTGAATAATCAAATAAAATTGAAATGTCAAGCTATTTTTATTACCCTTATTTTTATAAGATAAAGCGTTACCTCTTGGACATTGTAGCAAACACAATGATAGCTTTAGACTTTTTTAAAAAGAGTTAATAAAACATTTTATAATTCTGATTTGGGGAGCTGAATTTGGAAAACATAAAAATATGATGAACTGTTAGGGGAGACAAGTCATGAACATAAAGTCATAATTTTTTTTGGATTAAAATATTTATAGTAAAACCACAGCAACAGAAAACAATGATTGTTTTAACCTTTTCAAAATTAAATGACTTTTTAAAATGATTCAAGAGTATACCACAGGCACAGAATTAACTATTTTTTTATCCTTTCAAAAAATATTGTTCCACATAACCTCTTGTTCTATATAGGTTGTTTTAGTGTATGATAAATATAACACATACTAAAACGTGCATGGGGTGAGGGCTTCCCAGGTGGCTCGATGGTAAAGAATCCTCCTGCCAATGCAGAAGACATGGGTTTGATACCTGTGTCAGGAAGATCACACATGCCATGGAGCAGCTAAGCCTGTGAGCCACAACTGTTGAGCCTGTGCTCTGCAACAAGAGAAGCCACTGCAGTGAGAAGCCCGCGCACCGCTGGAGAGTAGACTCCACTCAACGCGACTAGAGAAAAGCCCAAGCAGCAAGGAAGACCCAATAGCCAGTAAACTAAGAAATAAATGAATTTTTAAAAAAAGTGTATGGGGTTCAGCTAAAGCTGCACTTAGAAACATATCACTAACAAAGCTTGCAGGGAGCCACCACGGGAGATCCCACCCATGACAAAGGTCATGCGGAGAGATCCTCACAGGCAAAGATGGATCAGTCCTCAAGGAACCCCCTGGATCTGCTTGAGCATCTGCCCCAAAGCCAAAATCTGTCTGTCTTACTATTTTGTGCCTGTCACCAACTCTTCTGACATTAACAGGGGGCTGTCCCTGACCACCTTTCTCTGAAAAAAGTCAACTTAGGGCTCTAATTAATAAGTCTCCTAGGCATGATAGGAGTGTTTCAATTCAAACCCCTCTGATGGCTTTCTAGCTTGCCTGACAGGTTTATACTTACTCTTAAATTAACACACATGATTGTTCACAACTCCCCAACCTTGAAAGGCATGGGAAGCCAAAACATTCTAAAAGTCCTAATGAGCATAGAGTCCTTTAAGGGATGAAAAATTATTAGAATAGATAGTACTGGTAAAGGGCTTCATTATTGGGCCAATGCTTGCCGCCAAGTTCCCATATCCCTTATCCATTGTGCGCCTGGGAGTGCATTGGTTAACATAGTTGGAATGTAAGGAAAACAAGTAGCAGCCTTGGAATTCACCACATCAGACCTTAGAGCTGATTGGTTCTTTCTTTGTTGTGACCCACTGCACCTTTGCTCACTGAGAATGTAACTCTGTTTAGCACTTTCTGAGGCTGACATAGATTAAAAATATAAAGAAGAAACACTTCAAGAGAAAACAAGTTTTCTGATTGAGCAGCCTTTATCAAAAAAGGGTCATAAAATGTCCACAGGCCTCCAAGGCCAGAAGATATTGTACACAACATTGTTTATGGGAAAGGTATGCAGAAAAAACCCTGGTTTTGATAAAGACAAAACAGATGTAATGTTTGGGCTGACTGTATGACTTTGCATCTTTCATTTCCCTCTATGTACAAGTCAAGGTATAAAAGTTCCTTTTGAAAATAAAGTTATGGGCCTCACTCACCGAAGCTTGGTCTCCCCGTGTCGTTCTTTTTTTCCTTTTCCCTCCTTTTCTTTCTCTGTTCTTCCTTCAGGATGACTCCTTGGGGCACAGGAGCTTTATTGACTTTCTGTGTTTATCAAGGAAGATCAAGCCCTGCTCTCCACTTTGCTATCCTTATCACCTAGGCCATCATCCTGAGGGTACCCCTGGATCCTACTGGGGCTGGACCCCGGCAAAAGCTGATGTTTATTTAAGAGAAAGGTTAAAAGTGAATAAGCCAATCAGTTAATTTAAGGAGTTTCTTTAAAGTGAGTAGAAAGGTATACTACAGATAAGGAAAGAAAAAATAAAAATATTGGATATAGTTGAAAATAACCGCAAACCAAAAGTTATTTATTTTCTTCTTTTTTTATTCACAAACTCTTGTTGTATTTTTGTTGTTATATATTAAAGTGGGGATACACAGGTACCATGCTCAAGGATGAAGCTCCCCTTGGTCTGTCCTACGCAGGTTATGCAGGACAATAAATGCAGCCCACAAAAATTATTTATGCAAAAACACTAATAAAATGGAGACGTCCTCAGTGAAATGAAAGGAGGAGGCAGAGAAGAAAGTAGAGGACAGAAAGGAGTGGAGGAAAAAATCACACAAGAAATAACAATGGATCTGATCCATGTTTCACAACTGCAGACTTCTCAGAGACTTTAGAGTTATTAGTGTGGCTCAGCTGGTAAAGAATTTGCCTGCAATGTGGGAGACCTGGGTTTGATCCCTGGATTGGGAAGATCCCTTGGAGAAGGGGAAGGCTACCCACTCCAGTATTCTGACCTGGAGAATTCCATGGACTGTGTAGTCTGTGGGGTCGCAAAGAGTTGGACATGACTGAGCGACTTTCACTTTCTCTTCTTTCACTTAGAATTATTAAGAGAATACTTTGAGCAACTTTAGCTAATAAGTTTGAAATTAGGGAAGTAACCACATTTCTCAAAAACATACCTATGATAACTCAAGGAGAAAAATTAACAAAGCTTGAAAATATTGTAACCACTAAGGAAATTGAATTAGTAATAAGGAAATAAGTTGCCTTTAAAAAAGGCACTCTAGTCTTATCCATCTTGTATATTCTTCCAACTTTCAAAGAACTTCAAACTCTCAACCCTGTTTATCCTTCGCCAGTGAACAGAAGGGCTTCCCAGGTGGCACTAGTGGTAAAGAACATGCCTGCTAATGCAGAAGATGTAAGAGATGCAGGTTCGATCCCTGGGTCAGGAAGATCCCCTGGAGGAGGACGTGGAAACCCACTCCAGTATTCTTGCCTGGAGTCAGGAAGATCTGGAGGAGGAGATGTCCCCTGGAGGAGGACATGGAAACCCACTCCAGTATTCTTGCCTGAAGAATCCCATAGACAGAGGAGGGCTACAGTCTATGGAGTTGCAAAGAGCTGGACACAACTGAGTGACTGAGTACGCACACACAATTTCAAGTCTTAACATATGAAGAATCAGAGAACTTCACTAACTATGCAAACAGTTTACCAAAAGGCCA
Source organism: Bos grunniens (assembly GCF_055505025.1). Classification (NCBI taxonomy): domain Eukaryota; kingdom Metazoa; phylum Chordata; class Mammalia; order Artiodactyla; family Bovidae; genus Bos; species Bos grunniens. Next base: position 4,610,910 of record NC_141168.1, read on the forward strand.
CACCAGAAATCACTGTTAATGGTAAAATGTTAGTGAAAATACCTTACTTGTTCTTGACCCAAAAAATCTTATATTACTGCTTCTATTTAATACTAAAAAGAAGTCTTGGGTACTGAAATAAGACCAGGAAATAAATTGTAACTTTGGGGGAAAAAAAAAAAACTGACATATAATTATAAATGTCTTCACTTAAAATGCAAGAGATTCTATAGTTAAATTTTATAGATGATTACTAAAAAAGTATAGAAAAGTAGCTGCCAAATAGATCAATGTAAAAATTATTTTATGTGTAATAATACTATTTTAAAATCTGGGTCTATATGTTTTGGTCTGCTTTTGCTTCACAGTGGTTAATAAAGTCATGACTCATTCAAAAAACCTGAGGGCTGATTAGATGGCTATATTTGTGAAAAATCATCAAGCTGTTCACAGTAAATTGCACCTTAAAAAAAAATTTAAGTGATACTTCGTAAAAGTTTACTTGGCTAAGTAACCCTCACAACACATCAAAATTAATAGTGACATTTCATAAGCATGTCTTTAATAAATAATTACAAAAAGATCTGTGCCAACCACTCTCCATTATAATCTTCTTGGAGACCCTCCTGGCAAAGCGTCTCCATTCTTGTAAAATGACAGAGGTGTGTAGTATGATGTTTAAAGCTCTTAACAGTTGAGCAGCTGACTGGCCAAAAGCAGCAGATTAAGAAAAAAATGGCAGCAGGGACTTCCCTGGTGGTCTGGTGGTTAAGAATCTGCCTTCCAATACAGCGTTCCATCCCTGGCCTGGGAAGATTCTGCATACTCCGGGGCGACTATGCCCAGTGGGCAGCTCCTGAGTCTGTGTTTTCTGGAGCCTGCGCACCACAACTGTAGAGAAACAAGGCAAGATCCCATGTGCTGCCACTAAGACCCAGAGCAGACAAATAAATAAATAAACATTAAAGAGAAGAAAGAAAGAAAAAGCGACTGCAAGCCGTCTTTCCAGCAGTGTTGCAGGAACGAGGGTCTGTGAACGGGGGTGGTGGGGTGGGTCTGGGAAGGGGCTGCCTAGCAGAGACCACACCTCCCAGGTCCTGTGCCCAGTTCAGTTCAGTTCAGTCGCTCAGTCGTGTCCGACTCTTTGCGACCCCGTGGACCGCAGCATACCAGGCCTCTCTGTCCATCACCAACTCCCGGAGTTTACCCAAACTCATGTCCATCGAGTTGGTGACGCCATCCAACCATCTTATCCTCTGTCGTCCCCTTCTCTTCCCGCCTGTCCTGTGCCCAAGGGACTATCAACAGTGAGATGTACACGAAAGCACGTATTTCATCTCAGGACCAATATGGTCAAGAAGCAGGAGAACCTTCTCTGCTCTTTCTCGCCCTTCTCTGTGATCTTACAAGCCACGTGTTGAAGATAGAGAGCCACTGCTGTAAGCCCCCATCCTCTTGAATGGCCACAGGGAAGGCCCCTACAAGCGCCAACGGTGGCCTGATCTGGGGGTTGCCAGTATCTTGGGGATGGAGGTGTGTGCTGGAGGCTGAGGCGGGAGGGTTCACAGAAACCACACCTGTGCCATGAACAGAGGCAATGAACCTGAATGGACACGCGGTGTTGGAGAGATCCCAGCTGATCCCGTGGGGATCTCCGGAGCTGGAGGGGCCCCAGAGTTTTCCTGAGTTGAATTCTTGCTCTCCTGCTATATAACACATACTCATATACAGTGATAAGCTTTGCACAGTCTATCACCAACTTTGTGTATGATGAATTTTCATATACGGAAATCAGTTCTTATAAAACTATTCTGCAAAGCTCAATAAACTTCAATGTGAATTACTTTGTGAACGAACGTGAATTATTTATTAATTAATACTTAAGACTCCCCCAGTTTTCATGCTGTTTAGGTTCTGAATTAGTTTCCTTGTCCAGATTAATAAGTCCCCTTTTCTTTGCCTAAATTAGAATATAGCAGGCAAGAATGGAGGGCATGCACGCTGAGACATGATAGAAATAGCTCCAAGGGTAATTCCTACTTCTTACAATAATAATGATATGAGTGTAGAATTTTTTAAATGTCAGGTTCTCAATAAAATGAGGTCGCAGTTTTTAAGTACAGACAACTGCAGCTTGGTGAACATGTCAAAACAGAAGAGCCAGTTTAATATCTATAGATAGTAAGTTTGGAAACCTATTTTCTTTAGATGGTATGCATAATCCATGCCATTTCTCTATTAGATAATAGATAATAAGTATTCATTAAGGAATTTTCATGGACCAGATAAATCTTTTTCGTATAAATCTTCAGAGGGTTATTTTCTCAATCTTTTTTTAAAACATATGCCTTTTTGTGATAAATATGACATCTCACCCCATCTCCTCTTCAGGATATTCTTATAATCTTTACATCTCTTGATAATAACTGAAGTCATTTATTCTTGTTCTGTTCAGTCGCTAAATTGTGTTCAACTCTTTGCAACCCAATGAACTTCACCACTTCGGGCTCCTTTGACCTCCACTGTCTCCCAGAGTTTGGTCAAACTCAGGTCCATTGAGTCAGTGATGCTTTCTAACCATGTCATCCTCTGTTGTCCCCTTCTCCTTTTGCCTTCAATTTTCCCAGCATCAGGGTTTTTCCAATGAGTCAGCTCTTTGCATCAGGTGGCCAAAGTATTGGAGTTTCAGCTTCAGCATCACTCTTTCCAATGAATATTCAGGGTTGATTTCTTTAGGATTGACTGGTTTTATCTCCTTGCAGTCCAAGGGACTCAAGAATCTTCTCCAGCACCACAGTTCAAAAGCATCAGTTCTTTGGCACTCAGCCTTCTTTATGGTCCAACCCTCTCATCCATACATGACTACTGAAGAAACCATAACTCTGACGAGACAGACCTTTGTCTGCAAATGCTGTCTAGGTTTCCGTAGCTTTCCTTCCATGGAGTATGTGACTTTTAATTTCATGGCTGCAGTCACCATCCACAGTGATTTTGGAGCCCAAGAAAATAAAGTCACTGTTTCCCCATCTATTTCCCATGAAGTGATGGGACCAGATGCCATGATCATTTTTTGAATGTTGAGTTTTAAGCCAGCTTTTTCACACTCCTCTGTCACCTTCATCAAGAGGCTCTTTAGTTCTACACTTTCTGCCCTTAGAGTTGTATCATCTGCATATCTGAGGTTGTTTATATTTCTCCCTGCAATCTTGATTCCAACTTGAGCTTCATCCAGCCCAGCATTTTGCATGATGTACTCTGCAGAGAAGTTAAATAAGCAGGGTGACAATATACAGCCTTGAGGTACTCCTTTCCCAGTTTTGAACCAGTTTTTCCATGTCTGGTTCTGTTACTTCTTCACCTGCATACAGATTTCTCAGGAGACAGGTAAGATGGTCCAATATTCTCATCTCTTTTAGAATTTTCCAGTTTGTTGTGATCCGCACAGTCAAATACTTTAGCTTAATCAATGAAGCAGAAGAAGATGTATTTCTGGAACTCCCTTGCTTTCTCCATAATCCAACATATGTTGGCAATTGGATCTCTGGTTCCTCTGCTTCTTTGAAACCCAGCTTGTACAACTTGGTAATTATTAAAAGATGACTTTGGGGTCCACTGAGTGCTAGCACTGTTCAGTTATCTTGATAATATGGACCATTTAAGCTTACAAAGAAACCCTCATGGATCCCATTTGTACGTTTAATGTTGAGGAAATTATCATATTATTATGCAGAATCTGGCACTTGGGACTCAGGATCTGAGAGGTGAATGATTTACTTTGACTTGACTATTCAATCCTCACTATGCACAACAAGATAATTATTTTTTACATTTTTTACAAGATAATTATATTTACATGTTATTTGGAAATTGAGATTAATAGGCAGAATAGTAATTTTTTTTCAAAATCATGTAGAACAGCTAGTCACTTGCCTTTTATGCCCAAACAGGACTGGTGAAGGTGACGTTCCCTATAGACAGTAACAGGGAGCAGCACATATACAGCGTCCAGATCAGAATGTCCAGGATAAGAGCTCCTGCTGGCTTAGCCTTGATGATGCTCTGATGTCTGCTCCTTAAGCCACCCCAGTCACCACAGATGGCATCTATACTTGTGCTTCTTGGAATATAGTCCGTATAACACTTGTTTTTTTAAGTAATTTTTATTGGTCTTTAGTTGATTTACAAAGTTGTGTTAGTTTCTGCTGTACAACAAAGAGACTCCTACATTCTTCTTTATGTATTTTTCATACACACATTCTTTTTTATATTCTTTTCCATTGTGGTTTATCCCAGGATATTGAACATAGTTCCCTGTGCTATACAGTAGGATGTTGTTGTTTCTGTATTCTGTATGTAACAGTTTGCTTGTATTAACCTTATGACTACTTACTTCTGAACCCCAGCCCTACTGTTCCCTTGAACTGCCTTCAGTTCAGTTCAGTTGCTCAGTCGTGTCCGACTCTTTGTGACCCCATGAATCTCAGCACACCAGGCCTCCCCGTCCATCACCAATTCCTGGAGTCCACCCAAATCCGTGTCCGTTGAGTCAGTGATGCCATCCAATCATCTCATCCTCTGTCATCCCCTTCTCCTCCTGCCCTCAATCTTTCCCAGCATCGGGGAACTGCCTTAGGAAAAAAAAAAAAGAGGTGAAATGGCCATTGAAACTTGGAAACAAAGGGGAAAGCACTTTGAATTCTAAAATCTACAAAAAAATAGATCAGAAATATGTTATATAATCTTCAAAAGATTATAATATGATAACTCTGCCTGGCAAGATGTTGAAATAATCCAGATAAATGAATTAAATATAAATAAATACTGTGTGAATTAGAATGACACAGTAACTTAGGGCAAAGAATTCCCATGAAGACACAGAGCAGGAAAGAATAGGCTGTATGTTTTACATATAATGGCATGCACACAAGTGTACTATCAGTTCAGTTCATTTACTCAGTCGTGTCCAACACTTTGTGACCCATGGACTGCAGCATGCCAGGCCTCCCTGTCCATCACCTACTCCTGGAGCTTGCTCAAACTCATGTCCATCAAGTCGGTGATGCCATCCAACCATCTCATCCTCTGTCATCCCCTTCTCCTCCTGCCTTCAATCTTTCCCAGCATCAGGGTCTTTTCCAAGGAGTCATTTCTTCCCATCAGGTGGCCAAAGCATTGGAGTTTCAGCTTCAGCATCAGTCCCTCCAATGAATATTCAGGACCGATTTCCTTTAGGATGGACTGGTTGGATCTCCTTGCAGTCCAAGGGACTCTCAAGAGTCTTCTCCAACACCACAGTTCAAAAGCATCAATTCTTCAGTACTTACCTTTCCTTAGAGTCTAACTCTCACATCCATACATGACTAGTGGAAAAACCATAGCTTTGACTAGACGGACCTTTGTCGACAAAGTAATGTCTCTGCTTTTTAATATGCTGTCTGGGTTGTTCATAGCTTTTCTTCCAAGGAGCAAGCATCTTTTAATTTCATGACTGCAGTCACCATCTGCAGTGATTTTAGAACCCAAGAAAATAATGTCTGTCACTGTTTCCATTGTTTCCCCATCTATTTAGCATGAAGTGATGGGACTGGATGCCATGATCTTAGTTTCTTGAAAGCTGAGTTTTAAGCCAGCTTTCTCACTCTCCTCTTTCACTTCATCAAGAGGCTCTTTAGCTCCTCTTCTTTCTGCCGTAAGGGTGGTGTCACCTGTGTATGTGAGGCTATTGATGTTCCATTACATTGATCGTATTGGGTTGGCCAAAAAATTCATTTGAGGTTTTCCATATGACATTGTAATATAATTATATTATTGTTGGTTTTCCCATTAATAAGTTTTGCCTATGGAGTAAAGATGTCTCAAGTTTCTTCATTCATTAGGATCTGAGAATCAGATCCTAATGAATGATTTTTATCAAAGTCATGCTGAGACAAATATTAAAAGCCATATTATAGAAGTATTAGAAGTCCTATAATACATTCCTCAATCCCATTACAGAGGATAATGATATTTTTCCACTTGCAGTTTTAATTTTTCACTAGTTGTTTCCATATTGCTAAACAGGATGTTGTCCAATAAGTCCCCTACATATGAATGAGTTCCATCCCAAGAGTATGTTCGTAAGACTGATTTGTTCCTATGTCCAACAAAGTTAGCCTAGGTACCCAACTAACACACTCAGCTGCATAGTACTATGCTTTAATAGGTTCATAATACTCTATGGGAATAATACATAAAGAATAAAGAAAACGTTTTAAATCTTACAGTCCAGCCCCTTGAAAAGTACAGTAGGAAGTATAAGAGCTGGTCTGCAGTCGCTGGTAGCTCTGTCGGCTACATCAATACTGCTTTCTGCTTGCTTCCAGACATCCTGGGCTTGAAATAAAGACACTGCCCTACTGTACTCTACACAGTACTGCACAGCAAAGTACACAAAGCACAACCACTTGTGGAGGACACACGCACAGTGCACACCAGACCCGTGAACACACTTAGGAGACTGGACATGCCAAGGCACAGGCCATCTCTGAAAGTCCACAGACTCGAAGGGCACTTACTGTGTCCCTATTTCTTGACTTCTCCCTGCCTTCTGGTTGTAAGAGCTAAAGATTCAGGGCGCTGACTTCTGTCTTCTACTCATTCCAAGTTGTTATAATTACATCATCATTTTTTTGTTCCTCAAAAAATGTTGCTAATTGGTCCCATTGGATGCTTAGTGGTGGTTTGGTTGCCAAAGTGAAAGTAAAGAAAGTAAAGTCGCTCAGTCGTGTCCAACTCTTTGCGACCCCATAGACTGTAGCCCCCACCAGGCTCCTCCATCCATGGGATTTTCCAGGCAAGAGTACTGGAGTGGGGTGCCATTGCATTCTCCAGAGGATCTTCCCGACCCAGGGATTGAACCAGGGTCTCCCGCATTGTAGGCAGACGCTTTACCGTCTGAGCCACCAGGGATTGCCTGGTCATGTCCAAATCTTGCGACCCCACGGACTGTTGCCCGTCAGGCTCCTTTGTCCATGGAATTCTCCAGGCAAGAATACTGGAGTGCGTGGCCATTTCCTTCTCCAGGGGATCTTCCTGACCCAGGGATCGAACCCAGGTCTCCTGCATTATAGGCGGTCTCCTGCATTGCATGTGGATTCTTTACCAACTGAACCATTTCTTGACTTGTCCTTGCCTTCTGGTTGTGAGAGCTGAGGATTCAGCATACTTATACTGATTTCCATCTTCTATTCATTCCAAGTTGTCATAGTTACATCACCATTTTTTTTTCTGTTCCTCTAATGGTCCCATTTGAAACTTAAGTATATTAACTTTGAAAACTCAGGTTTTGCTTGGCCCTGGATAATTTGGGGTTTTATTTACTTGACCATTAGCTATTTCTACTTGCCTTGGTCTCTCTTTCTGTAAAACACCCTTTAATTAAATATTAGAACTTCTGGATCAAAACGCAGGCCCTCTCATCCTTCTTCGTGTATTTTCTCCCTCTCTTTTTGTGCGCTAGATTCTGCATGGTTTGCTCAGACTTTGTGTTGAACTCTTACACTGAATAATTACTATCCTGTCCCACAATACACACGATCCTATTTTAACTTCCAAGAGCTCATTCTTCTTTTCTTATCAAATGTTTATCTCACCATGCTTTTTTGCTTTTATTTGTATAAACTTAAGTGTCTCAGGTTGTTCTACTCACTTCCATCTTTCTTTTTCACCCCACAGGATTTCCTCAAATGTCTGGTTATTCTCTGCTGCCTTTTTTCTTTGCAGAATGAGGCATATTGAAGGTCCAAACCCTGGTGGGGTCCCTAAGGCTGGGGTGGTTATCAACAGGAAACTCAAATAAATTCAAATGCCGTAGCCTCCTCCTCTCCTGAGCTTCCTGTATAGACACGGTTTGTTCCTGTTCTGTGCCTTAGAAGAATCACATTTTCTCCATGAAGACGGAATCTTGTTTTATTCTTGCTTACCCATTTATCCCCAGTTTAGTGCTTTGGGCAGAGGAGGCCCTCAAGAAAGAAATGCTCAGTGAAAGGATGAATTAATTAACATCGAGTCAGGATTGTGCTCGGAGAAGGCAATGGCACCCCACTCCAGTACTCTTGCCTGGAAAATCCCATGGATGGAGGAGCCTGGTAGGCTGCAGTCCATGGGGTCACTAAGAGTCGGACACAACTGAGCGACTTCACTTTTACTTTTCACTTTCATACATTGGAGGAGGAAATGGCAACCCACTCCAGTGTTCTTGCCTGGAGAATCCCAGGGACGGCGGGGCCTTGTGGGCTGCTGTCTATGGGGTCGCACAGAGTCGGACACAACCAAAGGGACTTAGCAGCAGCAGCAGCAGTAGTATTGTGCTATCATTATTCTGAAGTAAAGAGTTTATTATGCATTATTGGTCTTCACTTGAGAATCACAGCTTGAATCAGCAAAAAAACCACAACTTTTAATTAAGGGAAAAGCAGATAAATTAATGGACAAAAGCATTACTTTTAATGAAAGATGGCCTAAAAACAGAGGCAGGACATTAAAATAGGCACCACAAACATTCCATTCAACTTTAAACCAGAGGTTGAACTCTTCTTAGATTTCAATAACAACATTTAGTAAAAGCAGAATAATATAAAGAGCTATATCCATGGATGACTACCACTGCACTTGGTTTAAAATACAAACTTTGAAGGCAAAACTTGTATAATTTGACAATTAAGGTATCAAGATTTACCTATCAAGTATTCTTTAGGTCTGGACAATACAGATGATAAATCCAAGAAAGAAAATAAATTTAAAATGTTAAGGGAGAGGGTGGGAAGATTTGGGAGAATGGCATTGAAACATGTATAATATCATGTATGAAATGAGTTGCCAGTCCAGGTTCGATGCACGATACTGGATGCTTGGGGCTGATGCACTGGGATGACCCAGAGGGATGGTATGGTGAATAAGGAGGGAGGAGGGTTCAGGATGGGGAACACATGTATATCTGTGGCGGATTCATTTCGATATTTGGCAAAACTAATACAATATTGTAAAGTTTAAAAATAAAATAAAATTAAAAATTAAAAAAATAAAAATAAAATGTTAAGCCTTTATACTAGCTAATCCTTAGAATGCATTCTGATAGATCACTTTTTAAAAAATTGAAATATAGTTGATTTGTAATATTGTGTTAATTGCTGCTATATAGCAAAGTGATTCAGTTATACATATATAAATATACATTCTTTTTCATATTATTTCCCAGTATGGTTTATCATAGGATATTAAATATAGTTCCCTGTGCCATTCAGTAGGACTTTATTGTTTATCCATCCTAAACACAATGGTTTGCATCTGCTAATCCCAAACTCCCAATTCTTCCCTCACCCAACATTCTCCCCCTTGGCAACACAGTCTGTTCTGTGTCTGTGACTGCTTTGTAGGTAGGTATATTTCTATCATATTTTTGATTACACATGTTCAGTTCAGTTCAGTCGCTCTGTTGTGTCCAACTCTTTACGACTCCATGGACTGCCGCACACCAGGCTTCCCTGTCCATCACCAACTCCTAGAGCTTACTCAAACTCACGTCCATCAAGTCAGTGATACTATCCAACCATCTCATCCTCTGTCATCCCCTTCTCCTCCTGCCTTCAATCTTCCCCAGCATCAGGGTCTTTTCCAATGAGTCTGTTCGTCCCATCAGGTAGCCAAAGTATTGGAGTTTTAGCTTCAGCATCAGTTCTTCCAATGAATATTCAGGACTGATTTCTTTTCGGATGGACTGGTTTGACCTCCTTGCAGTTCAAGGGCCTCTCAAGAGTCTTCTCCAACACCACAGTTCAAAAGCATCAATTCTTCAGCACTCAGCTTTCTTTATGTTCCAATTCTCACATTCATACATGACTACTGGAAAAACCATAGCTTTGACTATACAAACCTTTGTTGGTAAAGTCTCTACTTTTTAATATGTTCTCTGATATCATATAATATTTGTCTTTCTCTTTCTGACTTACTTCACTATGACAATCTCTAGGTTCATCCATTTTGTTACAAATGACATTATTCATTCTTTTTTGTAGCTGAGTAATATTCCATTGTGTATACGTACCAGATCTTTATTCCTTGATCTGTCAATGCATATTTAGGATTTTCTTTCCATATCTTGGCTGTTGGAAACAGTGCTGCTATGAACACAGGGGTGCGTGTATCTTTTGAATTATAGTTTTGTCTTGGCTTCCCAAGTGGTTCAGATGGTAAACAATCTGCCTTGCAATGCAAGAGACCCAAGCTCAATCCCTGGGTCAGGAAAATCCTCTGGAGAACATAGTGGCTGGAGAAGAGAATGGCAACCCATTCCAGTATTCTTGGCTGAAGAATCCCACAGACAGGAGCCTTGTGGGTGACAGTCTGGGTTGCAAAGGGTTGGATACAACTTAGTGACTAACATACGCTGGACACATGGCCAGAAGTGGGATCGGTGGATCACACGGCAACTCTATTTTTAGTTTTCTGAGAAATCTCCAGACTGTTTTCCGTAGCGACTGCACCAACTTTTCATTCCCACCAACAGTATAGGAGGGCTCCCTTTTCTCCACACTGATGGATCACTTTAAAAGCTGAGAAATAAGAAGCAAATACAGAACTCAAAGTGGAGAGAGGGAAGTGTTTGCTAATTTGTCTGCTCTGGGAGTTCTCACGGAGCTGGTGGCCAGCCAAGAGCTTCTGCTGTCTGAGTGAGTCTGAGCCCCAGGATGCGATTTGGGAGGAAATTTGTCCACATCACGGCTGTGGCCCTGAGACTCCTGGTTCATTCCCGGCTCATACCACTGTCCCTGTCCATGCTCTTTTTTGAAGCTGAGACTCATCAGCAGAGACAGGCTCCTAGGGAAACCTGTTAAGGAACTCTTTCAAAGCCATTCCTGACTCTTGTCTTCCTTTTAAACACTAGAGTCTCACAGGATGAGGGATCCAACCCTCTCCACACCCCCCTCTAAATTTCTGCTGAATGGAATTGAGATTTTCCTAAATAATACTTGAAAAATCACAGCCAGGAGATGAGTTTCACCTCCTTAATTAGACACAGAGAGGAGCATCTGGAGAGTCAGAAGCTTCAGGAATGAAGCTCGGTCACTGGCAGGAGCAAATGCACTGGGGTCCGTACCAGCTCAGGATTTAGGGAGGGTCCAGGGAGGGGACCACAGACGGGTGAGTGCAGGAAGGTGACCGAACGCCCTGGTTTCCTCTGGCTCACGTCCCCACTCACACCACCAGTGGATCTTATGACCAAGACCCCAAAACTGCAGAGACCTGCGTACTTCCATGGCCATATTACCAGGTCCAGCCGACTTATACGGTGTGCCGCCATGCAGCACCCTGTGGGACTCCTGGGCACAAGGCCTTTCTGTCCCTCATTTCTTAGATTATAGCAAACAGCCTTCATTCAGCCTCCATGACCTTAAGGTCCTGAGTGCCAACGGGCAGATTCAAGCAGTTGTTAATTAGGGAAGGGAGTAGATATGAGGGCTTCCCTGGTGGGTCAGATGGTAAAGAATCCACCCACAATTCAGGAGACTTGGGTTCAATCCCTGGGTTGGTAAGATCCCCTGGAGAAGGGCATGGCAACCCAATCCAGTATTCTTGCCTGGAAAATCCCATGGACAGGGGAATCCAGTGGGTTACAGTACCTGGGGTCACAAAGAGTCAGATATGAGTGAGCAGATAACACTTTGACTTTGAATTTTGGAGATGTGAACCAAGCAGAAACAATCAAGAGCAGCCTTGGGGCAAGACTCTGTCTCTCCATCAAAGGATACACACAGCTATACCTGTGAGCTTGCTCACACACTAAGCTGCTCCAGGTGGCAGAAGCTAACAATTAACCATGGTATGCTGCCCAGGAGCGTGTAGACCCCAGACCAGTTGGACCTGAAAGTTGATGACGCTGACTCCTACTTGGCTCACCATCAACCCATCAGAAGAATGTCCATGAGCTGATCACGCCCTCTTTGGACAATAAGCCTTCTCACTATCTTCCCCAAGCTGGGATACGTGGTTTTGGGGACATGAGTCCTCTGTGTTTCCCTTTGCCTGGCAAAGCAATAAAGCTATCCTTTTCTTCTTCACCCAAAACTCTGTCTCCAAGATTCAATGTGGCATGGGTGCATAGTAATGCTGAGCTTTCAGAATCAGATGTAGGGCATCTGAAATGTCACAGGTGCTCTTGAACCCTGATTCCCAACCCTAGCCTTGCTGGTCACAGGCACCATATCACACTTATTCTTGAAAGCATCTCTCTCTCCACTCAGTCTTCTCCCACTCTTTGTGACCCCACAGACTGTAGCCTGCCAGGCTCTTCTGTCCATGGAATTCTTCAGGCAAGAATACTGAAGTGTGTTCCATTTCCTTCTCCAGAGGATCTTCCCGACCCAGGGATGGAACCCAGGTCTCCTGCGTCTCCTGGATTGCAGGCAGAAGCATAGACGACTTCTATCAGAGAAGCCTCCTTTTGCCTTAAAGTGCTGTCTCTCGGATTCCTATATTGCACACAGTCAGGGATGATGGATGGCTTCCGAATTCCTAACTATCCTAGGAGTGATACATTTCTCAGTTATTTACTCAAAAGAGAACTCTGATAAATGACCTCCTCTCAGGAATCACAGGTAGGTAATAATGGGAGTCACGTGGGTAGAGGTGTAAGAAGCACAGAATTAATAGAAGAGAAGTGAGCCTGGGTCAGGAATTGTAAGGGAAAACAGTGAAAGCTGGGGAAAGAGGGATGGGGTATAGAACAAATAGTCCTTAGCTCAGTAATTGGGCCGCCATGTAGAAGGCTGCCAATGCAGGAGACATAAGAGATGCAGGTTCGATCCCTGGGTCAGGAAGATCCCCTGGAGGAGGGCATGGATACCCACTCCAGTATTCTTGCCACTCCAGTATTCTTGCCTGGAGAATCCCATGGACACAGGAGCCTGGTGGGCTACAGTCCATGGGGTCACAAAGTGTTGGACAGAACTGGGTGACTAACATACTTTCAGGGAAAAGCCAAGAGCTGGACGGTTGTGATGGTTAATTTCATGTGTCAACTTGACTGAGCCATGAGTTCCTGGTTATGTGTTCAGACTTTATTCTGAGTGTGCTTGGGAGGGTGTTTTGGATGAGATTAATGTTTGAATTGGTATAAAGCAGATTGTTCTCCCAATGTGGGTGGGCCTTACCCAGCCCAACCCATTGAGGGCCTGAACAGAACAAAAGGGCTCACCCTCCCACAAGTAAGAGGAATGCCTCCTACTTTGAGCTGAAACATTATTTTTCCCTGTCTTCAGTCTCAACTGGGTCTGGAATGTGTTAGCCTCTGGACTAGAGCTAGGTTCCTGCTTTCCTGGGGCTCCTGAGGCTGGCTGCAGAACTGGGGACTTGAGAGCCTCCATATGACATGAACCAGTTCCTTACATTAGCTGTACACATGCACACACACGTACACACACGCACGCGCACACACACACACACACACACACACGGTCTATTGGTTCTGTTTCTCCAGGGAGCCCTGACTAATGCATGGATTTCTTCTCCTTTTGAGCTATGCATGCTCAATCACTCAGTCATGTCTGACTCTTTGCAACCCAATGGACTGTAGCCTGCTTGGTTCCTCTGTCCATGGAATTTCCCAGGGAAGAATAATGCAGTCAGTTGCTATTTCCTCCTCCAGGGGATCTTCCCAACCCAGGGATCGAACTCACATCTCATGCATCTCCTCCACTGGCAGACAGGTTCTTTACCAATGAGCCACCTGGAAAGCCCCATTCTCTTTGAGTTTGGGGTCACATTGGCCATCTTTCCTGCCATATGAAGAGAACCACTAAGTATACCACCTCTTAAAGCTGTTCATACTGATTAGTACGAAAATACTCCCTCAAGCACACACCCTCTAGCACCTTGGTGCTTTAGTCGAAGTCCCTTGGCATAGATCCAGGCATCACGATGTCTGGGGAGCAAATAAATCATTTGGACAAATAAATCACAGTGGACAGCTGTGACCCCAGTAAGTTGCCCATGACACCCACCCAGTGGCTTTATTGTTGGCTCTGAGGGAACTCGGATTTCCTCTTAGGGAGCTGGGGAAATGCTGTCGTGGGTGGCTTGGGCTTGTGAAGACACAAATATAAAGCGGATTCTCTCTCATGGAATAAAAGTTGCAAAAGGAGGGGGCCGGCAAATAATCCTTCCTCCCACCCACAGCATGAACCGTCACCACAACCATCCTAACATGATCAGAATATTTTCTGATGGGCAAGACCCCCACGAACTCTGAACAACCATGGACTCAAGGTTTGGAAAGATTGAGGGCAAGGCAGAGGTGAACAGAAAGACCACTCTTGTGGCCAAAAATTGTGGCTTTATGGTTTGGTCTGGGAGGGAGAAACATCTCTCCATCAAGAAACATCAGATGTTTCCTTGCACGGGGCTGGAACTCTACCATTAGAAATGTTTCCCTTCGGATCAAGGCATTGCTGGCTTCAGAAATGAAAACTGCCATTATCACAGAATTTTCATTTGCACTTCAGGGGACTAGAAGCTTTGTGTACATTATCTCAATCGGATTCATCAGATGGCTCGCGGAATTCCACAGACTACACACAGGAAAGTCACACGAGTTGTCCTGACCATATGGAGTGGGGTGTGTCTGGGGGTCTGTGACCAGATACCCAGCAGGCTCTCTGGCCTCGGCAGCTGGCACCCTCAATGCCCAATTCCTGCCCTAACTTTACGGAATTGGGCATAACCCTCAGGGGGAACCCAACCTCTTACCTCCAGGGCAGTGGGCTCACTTCCACCCTTTGTGTTTTAGCAGAAAACAAAAGCGACCACCGCAACCGCCAGTCTCCCCAGCCCCAGTCACACTTCATGTAAGGAAAGAACAGAAAGTAAACAGCAAGTTGTTAAAGCCTCAGAAAGAAGAAGAGGGGAGGGGGAGTGGTACTGTGACCCGGTCAGAATCTTACAACAGGAAGGAGATGCCCCACTGCTCACGTGGTCACGTCTAACCAGGAGTGTGTCCTTGGGAAAAAAGACAGACGGGCAGACCTCTGCCTTTGATCGCTCTTCCTGGAGCCAGCAAGGTGCCCCTCCCCCTCCCGTCTTCACGTGGCCCTGGACAGGCTGGATGGCTCTCCCTGGGGAGTACCATGCCAGGTGTGCTGTGGCCAGAGGGGCTGGCCCCAGACGTCTGTGTGGCCAGTTCTCCCATGTTCTTCAAGAGCTGTTCAGTTCAGTGGCTCAGTCGTGTCCCACTCTTTGCGACCCCATGGACGGCAGCATGCCAGGCTTCCCTGTCCATCACCAACTCCTGGAGCTCAAGAGCTGTGAGCTGCTGAAATTACAGCTTCTGGTGCCAACCGCTCTGAGGCCCCATTTATAATTGCAACCACCCCTCCCCATGCAGGTGCTTCTGATCTCCCGTACACATCCTGAGTTTTTCCCGTGGCACTGATCACCTTCTAACATACTGCAGACACACACTCGCATGCACATCTAGAAAGGTACATGTGTGTACTACACGGACTACCTAGGTAGTATGCTTTGTGTACTGTGTACATGTGGATGCTGCTGCTGCTGCTGCTGCTAAGTCTTTTCAGTCGTGTCCGACTCTGTGCGACCCCAGAGACGGCAGCCCACCAGGCTTCCCTGTCCCTAGGATTCTCCAGGCAAGAACACTGGAGCGGGTTGCCATTTCCTTCTCCAATGCATGAAAGTGAAAAGTGAAGTGAAGTCGCTCAGTCTTGTCCGACTCCTAGCGACCCCATGGACTGCAGCCTACCAGGCTCCTCCGTCCATGGGATTTTCCAGGCAAGAGTACTGGTGTGGGGTGCCATTGCCTTCTCTGATACATGTGTATAGGGTCTGCCAAAAAGTTCATTCAGGTTTTTGTAAGATGTCGTGGAAAAACCCAAACAAACTTTTTGGCCAACCCTATATAGTATAGTCTTACACACACACACACACACACACACACACACACACACGGGCTTCCCAGGTGGCGCTGCTGCTGCTGCTAAGTCGCTTCAGTCATGTCTGACTCTGTGCGACCCCATAGATGGCAGCCCACAGGTGGTGCTAGTGGTAAAGAACCCACTTGCCATTGCAGAAAATGTAAGAGACTCTAGTTTGATCCCTGGATCAGGAAGATCCCCTGGAGAAAGGAATGACAACCCACTCCAGTATTCTTGCCCAGGAAATCCCATGGACAGAGGGGCTGGTGGGCTACAATCCATAGGGTCTCACAGAGTTGAACACGACTGAAGTGACTTAGCATGTGTACATATATACATGTGCACACATTACGGCATGTAGTATATATATAATGCATATATGTACTACACAATCTTAATTATAGTTATATGTATAAACTCTGTATTCATTGAGTATTGTCTGCATCTCCTTCTAGAGGGTAAGCTCCATGAAGGCAGGGAGGTTTGGGCTAGTTTTCCTCTGCTCTACTCCAGCCCTTAATTTGGTGCCTGGTGCGGCAAAGTCATTCAATAAATACTTGCTGATTGATGGAATGACGCCTCTCAGTGTGCATCTTTCCCTTGAGAGCTGTCGCGTCCCTTGGTGTTTTCAACACATAAGATGAATGGTCCTGGGGGAATGAATGGAATACGGACACTGATGGTTTCTTGCTATCGTGACTCCCAAGTGACAGACTGGAGTGCTGTTGTAAACACTGAGAAGTTCAAGCTCCTCTCCTCCAGTCAGCCGTCCATTCACTCATTCATTCTCCATTCATTCATTCAGCAGATCTTCACATTCCTTCTACCTGCTGGGGCTGCATAAAGCAAGATTCATCCACAGCAATTGCACATCACTTGGTCTCAAATTGGTGAAACTCTTCATTTTAAAATGCAATTTCAACATTTTAAAAATTCATTAGGAAAACCAAGGAATGATGAACATTGAGTATTAATTGTCCTCCTTGTTCGCTCTTCTGCAATGATCTGCAAATGACACGTTGCTAGGTCTCCAGAAGGCTGTGGCCGTAGCACCTGTGCGGAGCCCGGGGTTCAGAACCCTGGGCTGGGAGCCAGCTCAGCGCCAGGTTCCCTGTCCTACTTAGACACCTCAACTCCCAGCCTCGCTGTAAGATGTCCACATGACGAGAAGTGGGTGCACTCAGCGTTCCCTGAAAGAGCAGCGTTTAAGGTAGAATTCACACAACTGACTATTGGACGCAATGCTGAGGGACGTGCGGGAAGAGGGCCTCCCTGCAGAGATATGAGGTAGGACTCGAGGAAGTGCAGGATCTGGTGGGGAGGGGAGTTCCCAGAAAAACAAAAATTTTACCTTCGTGATATTAATAATTAAAATTATGTCAGCATACACTCAAGTTACTTTACCAAGCAGATGGCGAGTTCTCACATTACTTCACTAAATTAATATTTTCCCTCCAAACAGTGGATGGAAATGCCCCTCACGTGAGGAAAAAGCCCATAGTGCCGGTTTCCCAGAGGAAAGAGATGGGCAGGGGTGAGGGGAGTCGCTGATGAGCCCTGTTTGGAGCTGCTGCATTTGGCCCCTGTTCCTGTTTCCCCAAATAAGAGGATCACGAGAGATACCTGAAGCACCAAAAAGGTTCATCTGTGTGTCAGCAGGGCCTGGCCCAGGAAGAATCAGGGGATTTGAGAGGCTGAAAGCCCCTGCATGGGTGTGCTAAGTCGTTCAGTCATGTCCGACTCTGGGAGACCCCAGGGACTCCATCGGGCTCCTCTGTCCGTGGGAGTCTCCAGGCAAGAATACTGGAGTGGGTTGCCATGCCCTCCTCCAGGGAATCTTCCAGACCCAGGGATCGAACCCATGTCTCTTACGACTCCTGCGTTGGCAGGTGAATTCTGTACCACTAGTGCCACCGGGGAAAATGTCTTTATAGAAATGCAAATAGATGGGCGGTGTCATTGAACAGAAATGACACTTAAGGGACTTATTTAATCAGATCAACCTCAACCACCAGCCTGCTGAAGTCCGGAAAGGTGTATGCTCGGTCTGGGAACAGAGGCAAGGAATTCCTACAAAATAACAGGAACAGCTATGCCCGTGTGCAGAGTGTGTGCGGTGTGAAGCGTGTGTTTGTGTCATGGGTGCACTGCGTGTCATGTGTGTGGAGACTGTGTGTTCAGTGTGTTATGAGAACCTGCCCAGCGAGGAGGGGGAGGTGAAAGGGGACGAGAGTGGGGTCATGGGGACCCCCCAGCCCCAGAGCCATTGCAGGTCCAGGTAGAGGCTCGGGGTCCAGCCCCGGGCATGGTTTCCGGGCACACCTACAGAGGAGGTAGGTGGGGAGCGGGTGTCCGGGCACCGGCCTTTGCCAGCACAGATGGCCTCGCAGGTGGCAACCAGTGTAACGCTTTGCAAAACAAGCTTCAAAGGAGGCATCAAGCTGAGACGTGGGCGGTGGGAACAAACCAGCCACGGGACCATGGGTGGCTTCCAGACTCCGCACGGCATTCACCCAGCGGGTCCACTGGCAGCTCGGAGCCTCGGAGACCAGACCCCACAGCGTGTGTCCACCTCCTGCACCCTGACCCACAACCCTTCTGCGCCCTGCCTCTGCCGGTCCATTTCTGGGGTCTCTGTGATGGTCTCCTCTCCCCAAAATCCTTAACCTTCTTCCCTCCCTTCCCCAAAGCCACCTGTGTTCAAGGTGTCCCCTGGGATCACGTTTCAGTGAAGGGTCCCTAACCTCCGAAAGCCCAGCAGAAACGTGAACTGACCTAAGAGGGAATGGTTTTTGCTGGAGGAGCTAGAAATGAGAGGAGCTGCAAGTAAAGGAGGTCCCTTGCAGGAGGTGATCCCTGAGACCTGGGAGACATCTGTGCAGGTCCACAGAGTTGGGGGCTGAGACCCTGAGCCCAGAGCCCAGAGGCTCACCCGCTGGCCCCGCGGGGGCCCCTGTTGTGTTTACTCAGACACTCACAGCTTGTTCCTGGAGGGTCTCGCTTTGCACACGTACCTCCCACTTCCCAGCGCATCTTGCCACACACACCCAAACCCAGGAGGCAAAGGATGGACAGAGAAGAGGGTGCAGAGAAAGCCCAGTGTGCAGACTGCGTCCAGATGGCATCTTTCTGCCGGCTCTGTGTGGCCTTGGCTCCCACAGGGCGACTCGCCAGTCCTCAAAACGAGGCGCTGATCAATCCATGCCACTTCGCTGAACGGAAGTTGTGTCCTGCTCGGGACGCTGCTGAAGCCACAGGGCCTCAGGGGCTGGGACCAAGGGCCCGGGAGGCCTCCAAGCCAGCACTGATTTGGGGCGGGGAGGTGGAAATGTGGGTGTTGGCACCCACAGCAGCATGTGGCCGGGATGAAGACCGAACCACCACCCCAGGAACTGCAGCTGGGGGACACGCCCCTGGAGCAGGAGCCCTAAGGAAGGTCTGCGGCTTCCTGAGATGCCCGGGTGCCTGCAGGGCTTCATGGCTGACCCTGGAGCCGCTCCATCACCTGTTCCGCCACAGGATGCACATCCGATCATAAGGCGCAAAGAGGCCTGTCTGCAGAAGAAGAAAGAAAAGAAAATGAAAGTCTGCCCTGGGGACAGACTCTGCCCTTCCCTGCCCCTCCATCCTCTTAGGATCTGACGACCAGTGAGCTGAACGTGTTAGTCGCTCAGTCGTATCAGATTCTTTGCAACCTCGTGGACAGTAGCCCACCAGGCTCCTCTGTCCATGGGATTTCCCAGGCAAGAATACTAGGCATGGGTTGTCATTTCCTCCTCCAGGGGGTCTTCCTGACCCAGGGATCGAACCTGCATCTCATGCATTGGCAGGCAGATTCTTTACCGTCTGACCCACCAGTAAGCTGGGGATGTCTTTGTATCTCAGGTTCCCTTAGATATTCCCTACTGTGGTCATCGCCTGCACAGTTTCTCTTCCAATGCCTTCGTGCAACTGCTGGGGGGAGGGGGGCTACGAATACACAGGAACCAGGACTGACCTGCCCTCTCCCTTGCGGCAGGAGGCTCGGGCTCCGTAACAATGCTGTCCCCCAGCAGATGGCCCATCGGTGCAGCGGACAGATTGCTCCCCACCACCGCCCACCTTGGAGAGGGCCCTGAGCCACTCCCGGGAACACATCACATGCGGGCAGTTCTGTTTCTCGGGGACCTGAGTAAACAGTCTCCCTCATAGGCAGGCTCGTCCTCTGTCTGCCAGGCCAGCGGCTGGAACAGCAATGTAAACACGGTTGTGGGAACCAGCGCGGCCCCGCTGGCCTCAGCCAGGAGGGAGGGGACAGGAGGAGCAGGGTGACAGTGGAAAGCGGGGCACTCGGTGGAGACCCTCCCCGAGGTCTGGCCCTGAGACCCTGAGGCTGGCCAGGTGCGCCTGTCTGTAACGAGAGGTCACTGCCATCCGGGGGGCTGAGTCAGGCCCAGGGACGAAGGGCGGAGGCAAGGGAAGGGGGGCTCTGACTGCGGGGCACCGAGTCACAGCTGGGTAGAGCTCTGGGATGAACTCCATCCCCCAAATTCACACATTGAGGCCCCCACCTCCAGATCACACAGTGTGACTCTATTGGGTGGAAAGAAAATGAAAGGGAAGTCGTTCAGTCGTGTCCAATTACTTGCGACCCCATGGAATATAGCCCACCAGGCTCCTCTGTCCATGGGATTCTCTAGGCAGGAATACTGGAGTGAGGTGCCATGCCCTCCTCCAGGGCATCTCTCCAACCCAGATACATGCCCAAGAGTGGGATTGCTGGATCATATGGCAATTCTATTTTAGTTTTTAAAGGACCCTCCATGCTGATCTGCATGGTGGTGGCACCAATGTACATTCCCAGCAGAAGTAGAAGGGTTCCCTTTCTTCTGCACCCTCTCCAGCATTTATTATTTGTAAACTTTTTAATCATGGCCATTCTGACAGGTGTGAGGTGGTACCTCATTGTACCTTTGATTTGTAAAAAATGCTCCCTACACTTACGGTAACTAAATGAGCTTGTTTTCCCAAGATAGGAGCAACTAAACTCCTGGGGCTCTGGAACAAGGCTTAAGTGATTCCTTTCCCTCTTTCATCTGGTTTGGGTGATAAATTATTTGGTGAAGTTATGCTTCTGAGTGTCACATT
Organism: Bos grunniens; assembly: GCF_055505025.1. Classification (NCBI taxonomy): domain Eukaryota; kingdom Metazoa; phylum Chordata; class Mammalia; order Artiodactyla; family Bovidae; genus Bos; species Bos grunniens. The sequence goes on from NC_141168.1 coordinate 4,631,978, forward strand.
ATTAAGTTAGTAATACAAACGAATAGATCCTTGTACACACTTTCTGGGAACCAACAGTCTCATTTCAGCAGGTGAGAAAATGAAGCAAATGATGTTAATCATAATATTTAAGCAGAAGTAGATGTTCTACTGGGCTTCCCTGGTGTCTCAGATGGTAAAGAAACAGCCTGCAATGCAGGAGACCCAGGTTCGATCTCTGAGTTGGAAAGATCCCTGAAGAAGGAAATGACAACACACTCCAGTACTCCTTGGAAAATTCCAAGGACAGAGGAGCCTAGCGGGTTACAGTCCATGGGATCACAGAGTCAGACATGAATGTGCAACTAACTTTCACATTCATTTTCAGATGGTCTTCTGGAATTCCCTTACTCTTTCTCTGATCCAATGGATGTTGGTAATCTGATCTCTGGTTCCTCTGCCTTTCCTAAACCCAGTTTGTACATCTCGAAGTTCTCAGTTCACATATTGCTGAAGCCTGAGTGACTGAATTGAACTGAACATGAGAAACGCTGGACTGGAAGAAGCACAAGCTGGAATCAAGATTGCCGGGAGAAATATCAATAACCTCAGATATGCAGATGACACCACCCTTATGGCAGAAAGTGAAGAGGAACTAAAAAGCCTCTTGATGAAAGTGAAAGTGGAGAGTGAAAAAGTTGGCTTAAAGCTCAACATTCAGAAAACGAAGATCATGGCTTTCGGTCCCATCACTTCATGGGAACTAGATGGGGAAACAGTCAAACAGTGTCCGACTTTATTTTTTTGGGCTCCAAAATCACTGCAGATGGTGACTGCAGCCATGAAATTAAAAGACGCTTATTCCTTGGAAGGAAAGTTATGACCAACCTAGATAGCATATTCAAAAGCAAAGACATTACTTTGCCAACAAAGGTTCGTCTAGTCAAGGCTATCGTTTTTCCTGTGGTCGTGTATGGATGTGAGAGTTGGACTGTGAAGAAGGCTGAGCACTGAAGAATTGATGCTTTTGAACTGTGGTATTGGTGAAGACTCTTGAGAGTCCCTTGGACTGCAAGGAGATCCAACCAGTCCATTCTGAAGGAGATCAGCCCTGGGATTTCTTTGGAAGGAATGATACTAAAGCTGAAACTCCAGTACTTTGGCCACTTCATGTGAAGAGTTGACTCATTGGAAAAGACTCTGATGCTGGGAGGGATTGGGGGCAGGAGGAGAAGGGGATGACAGAGGATGAAATGGCTGGATGGCATCACTGACTCGATGGACGTGAGTCTCAGTGAACTCCAGGAGTTGGTGATGGACAGGGAGGCCTGGCGTGCTGCGATTCATGGGGTCACAAAGAGTCGGACACGACTGAGCGACTGAACTGAACTGAACTGGACTGAAGCTTGAAGGATTTTGAGTATTACCTCACTAGCATGGGAAATTAGTGCAATCTCTTTCCATAAGGTCATTACGTGTTTTATTGTAATTGAGTTTCATGCAAATCCCTCTGCGTTCAGGAAGGCAAAGCCCTCTTTCCTGGGAGGTTCATGGACAAGACCGGTTTCCCTCAGAGCCTTTGGGGTCTTCTCTTGGGTCCAATAGTAGCAGGTCTGCTGCTGCTGACAAGTGTGCTCAGTCGTGTGCATCTCTTTGTGACGCCATGAACTGGAGCCTGCCAGGCTCCTCTGTCCATGGGATTTTTCCAGGCAAGAATACTGGAGTGGGGAGCCATTTCCTCCTCCAAGTAGCAAGTCAGAGCTGGAATTTTTGTGTTTACCACACGTCCGGGAGAGCTCAACATCAATTTTTCTTTCTTCAGGAGTATGTGTGGGATGCCGTGTTTTTCCTTTTTGTTTGCTGATTGGCTTTTGGTTAAATATTTGAAAATTAATGGCAGAGAACCAGAGATAGCAGGTCTCACCCTGATAGACTCCAGGTGTGGGAAGTGTGCTTCTCTTTAGTCCCTCTAGAAGCATAGAATGTGTCTGTTTCCCCTTTGCTTCTTCTTCTTGCCCCTTCTTTTCCTTCTTGATGGCTTGCGGGCCATGGGCCTGTGTCTTAGCCCACTTGGGCTGCATGAATAAAATACCATGACGGGGTGGCTTGTAAACACAGATACTTATTTCTCACGGTTCTGGAGGCTGAAGCACAAGATCAAGGTACCAGCACACTTGGTGTACAGTGAGAGCTGTCTTCCTGGTCCACGGGCCTTCTCTCCGTGTCCTCACATGGCAGAGGGACAAATGGACTTCCCTGGGCTTCTGTAATGAGGGCACTGACCCCACTAATGAGACTCTGCCCTCACTACCTAATCACTTCCCAAAGGCCCGGCCTCCAAATAGCCATCATATGATATCAAGTTTTCAGCATATGAGTGATGTGAGTGTCAGACGGACATAAACATTCAGTCCATAGAAGCCTGTGTGCAGATTCCTCCTGAGGAGTTGAAAACCATTAAAAGCTACTGTCCTGCCAATTTCCCTCTGCTGTGCCAAATTGCAGAGGAATAAGGTCGGGTTTACATCAGCTCTGAGTGGAGGGAGATGCCTTGGGCAAAAGGCTACATACGGACTGGAAGGCAGGCCCAGAAGCCAATGCTTCTCGACTATATAAGGCAGTGAAGCCAGCAGAGAACAAGAGATGTGTCTCCCTGGTGATGAATGGCCCCAGAGCGCTCAGACCTGCAGCCAGCTGGCGTGAGAGATGGGCTCGGACAGAGAGGCTAAGAATTACTAAAAGGGAAGCAGTTTTCAGAACGAGGAACATAATGTTCTAAGGAACTATTTGACACCTATGAACCAAACTAGAAATTGAAGAACGAGGCTGTCCAGAAGTAAGTAGGAACTCTTCAAAAGCAATAAATACCTCAGGTGGGGGACAGGAGAAGGGAGCATTGGTGATCACATGACCACGACACACCAGGAGGAACTGAGTTCAAGACCCAGCAAGAAGATGCATTCAGTGCAATTTTACAGTTTAACCCAGCTTTAACTCCTGCAAGTGTACAACTGCATAACTGTTAGTAACTCTGCAGAGATGAGCCATCATTACCATAATTTAGTCGGAGCACATTTCCTTTGTCTCTAAAAACTTTCCAGGAGCCTATCTTCAGTCAGTCAGTGCTTCCATCCCAATAACCGCCCGTCTGTGCTCTGTCTCTATAAATGTACATTTAATACAGATATTCACTGACTTTGGAGTAGGAAATGGCAACCCACTGCAGTCTTCTTGCCTGAAAAATTCTATGTACAGAGGAGCCTGGTGGGCTACAGTCCATGGGGTTGCAAAGAGTTGGATATGACTGAGTACACACACACCCGCACACATTCATTGGCTTATTAATATTAACATTTACTGGTCAATCCTAAAGGAAATCAGTCCTGAATATTCATTGGAAGGACTGATGCTGAAGCTGAAATTCCAATACTTTGACCACCCAATGTGAAGAGGGGACTCATTAAAAAAGACCCCGATGCTGGGAAAGATGGAAGATAGGAGGATAAGGGAATGACAGAAGATGAGATGGTTGGATGGCATCACTGACTCAATGGACATGAGTTTGAGTAAACTCCGGGAGATAGTGGAGGACAGGGAAGTCTGGCATACTGCAGTCCATGGGGTCGCAAAGAGTCAGACGCAACTGAGCGGCTGAACAACAACAAATTGCCTGGCTTCTTTCACTTAGCAAAACATTTTAAAATTCATCCAGGCTGTAGCATATACCAGTAGTGCATTCTTTTTTGAAGAAGAAGAAGAAATTTGACTTGTTCTCAGCTTGGGGCTGTGATGAATAAAGCTACCATGAACATTCATGTACATAGGTCTTTGTGAAGACATACACTTTCTTTTCTTTCAAGTAAATTCCTAGGAGTCTCATGGGAATTTTAGTGGGTGCAAAATGGTTTTGATTTCACTTCCCTAAAGATTAATTATCTAGCATTCAGCATCCTTCCCATGTCCTTCTTAGCCATTCATGTGTCTTCTCTGGAGAAATGTCTAGTCAAGTCGTCTGCTCACTTTTGAGTTGGGTTCTTTGTGGTTATGACTGAGTTGTAAGTGTTCTTTATGTATTCTGCAGGCCAGTCTTTCATTAGACGATTGATCTGCAAATATTTTCTCACAGTCTGTTACTTACTGTTCACTTTCTTAATGATGTGCTTTGAAGTACAGAAGTTATTAAATGTAGGGAATCTTCCCAACCCAGGGATCAAACCTGCATCTCCTGCATTGGCAGGTGGATTCTTTACCACTCTGCCACCTGTGAAGCCCTGTTAAATGTAAGAATTTGCATCTTAAAACTTAAGTATAGAAAGCTGTGGGCTGTTACTAATCTCTGCTGTCTCACTGCCTTGGGTTTGATTTCTTTCTTTTTTTAAAAAATTTATTTATTTACTTATTTTAATTGGAGAATAATTACTTTACAATATTGTGATGGTTTTTGCCATACATCAGTATGAATCAGCCACAGGTACACATGTGTCCCCTCCATCCTGAACCCCCTCCCACCTCCCTCCCCACCCCATCCCTTCAGGTTGTCACAGAGTGCCTTTGGGTGCCTTCTTTAAACATGAAACTTGCACTGGCTATCTATTTTACATATGGTAATGTATATGTTTCAACACTATTCTCTCAAAGCATCCATGGTTTCATCCATATATAAAATACATATATATATATATATATATATATATATATATATATATATAAACCAAAGTAAGCAGTTCCCTCTATTACATTCCTCTGGTTAAGAACTACAGGAAGTTTCTTTGACCCTGATTGGACCCTGGCTAACACACATAAAAGTCCTGAAACTTTATTTGCTCCTAATAATGGCTCTTTCATCATGAGGTTTTTCTGCCAAGAACGATCTCTCCAATTCCTTAGCCCCACCCTTGACACACACCACTGACCAAGCAAACTTTTATTCATTATTGAGATTGCAGAGCCAAAGTCACTTTTTCTTCATGTATCTTCCCTGGCCCCCACCCGCAGTCTAGATCAGGTTTCTTTTTCTTCCAGAAACATCAGCTCCAGGAGAAGAGGACTCTCCCCCTCATTATCATTTTCCCCACCACTCAACACAGTGCCTGGAACACCGTTCAACTTCAATAAACCGGTTTGAATGCTTGAATGTGGCAGAAGTTCAATGGGTCTCTGAACTTGACACTTCATATTTTAAGAAGATCAGAATAAGGGTGAGAGCTGTTGAAAGGAAGAGAGCTGAACAGATTGACTTAATGAAGTAAAAGGAATTCTCTCCAGGGACCAGGCACTGTTCTCAAGTTGAATGATGAACAGACTCTGGAAAGCCAGGATGACAGGTGTTTTGAAAGACCTGGGACTCCAGACATCAGGGGAGAAAGCAGCTACTCAGGAGCCTGACTGGGACCCCCAGTTATGCTGATAAGAGTGGAATGAAATGTGAGTGAGGGTGTCCCTGTGGCAGGAAGCTCGGGACTGGAACCAGGATGCCTGGTGGGAACGTTCAAGTTTTTCCTCTTTCTGTTTGGAACCTGCCTCTGATATGGACTGAATGTATGTGTCTCCACCAGATTCCTGGCTGAAGCTCTGCCCCTAGCGTGGCTGTATTTCAGAAGTAATTAAGATTAGATGAGGTAGAGAGGTGGGGCTCTGATCTGATAAGACCAGTGTCCTTATGTTGTCAGAAGGAGGACCCCTTCAAGGGTCAGAGCGTGGACTCTTGTCTAACTCTCAGAAATGATTGTCTGAGGAGACACACGAGCTGACAAAGCAAGAGACTACTGGGAAGGGGGCGCCCCGGCAAAGAACAGAAGGCTGAGGGAACCCAGGAGAAATGCTTGCCATGTGGCTCGAAGGCTTGGGTTTTATGGCGATCAGATTGCTTTCTGGGTTGTCTCTGGCCAATCGTTCTGATTCAGGGTCCTTCCTGATGGTGCATGCATTGCTCAGCCAAGATGGAGGCCAGCGAGAAGGATTCAGGGAGGTGGTCAGACATAGGACGTCTCCTTTTGACCTTTCCCGAACCTTTCCAGCGGGTGGTGGCTTATTAGTTTCGCGCCCCTTACCAGGACCTCCTGTCGTAAAACATCTCACGCAAATGCTTACTGTGGTGCCTGGCCAGGGTGGGCGGTTTCAATCAGTGTGCTTCCCCTAACACATAAAAGAAGAAACAGCAGAGAGCTCTCTCTCCATCCCCCCTTCCCCACCCCACGGGCACACACAGAGGAAGGGCCACGTGAGGGCAGGGAGAATGTGACCCTCTGCAAACCAGAAACAGAGCTCTCACTGGAAAGTAAACCAGACAGAACCTTCATCTTGGACTCCTAGCCTCGAGCACTATGAGAAAATAAATTTCTGTTGCTTAAGTGAAGAAGGAAAGAAGCAGGTTGCCCGGACTGAACTAACTCCATCTTGAAAGAAAGGAAACTCCATCTCACACTTGTAGGGAACTCTGGACTACATATCTGGTAACCATGGAGATAATATACCAATGGCCAAGCAAGCCTCCCAGACGGATAAACACCAGACCAGGCTGACCTCCTACCTAAACTCCCTGGAGCCAAGAAGAATACGATAACTCACTATGCATCAAACATTTTCTGTAATCTTAAAGGGGCCATTGATGCGGGCTACACTGCACGGCTAGTTGACCTTCAGAATGGGAATCATGTCTGTCATGTAATTGTATCTCTTTCTAACATTTTCCAGAGTAGACTTGAGAAAATTGGGGATATGGGCTTGGGCACGTACATTTTGGGTGTAAAAGGTGGTCTCAAAAATCAGTCAGGGTCCCTCGCTAGGAGGCAACTCTGCCTCAGGCCCGCCGGGGGGATAAACTGCACTCCACCATCTGCACCATCCTTCTGAGTGAGTTTGTTTCCTGGGGTGTTTGGCTACAACAAAGCCAAGCAGTTCGTCGTATTTTATGTCAGTCCAAGATTCAATCAATGGCTGGATTCAATGAGGGAGGGAGTTTGTGTCTTTGCTTGAGTGACAAAGTGAGGAGAAAAAAATAGCATCCTGCAAAATAAGGATGACAGCGGCTTATGGACACAGGGTGTTTAAAGAGCCCGGCGTCTGGGCTAAGTGCTTTGTGTGCTCAGTTGCTCAGTCATGTCTGACTCTTTGCAGCCCCATGGAGCCCTCCAGGCTCCTCTGTCCGTGGGATTTTCCAGGCAAGAATACCGGAGTGGGTTGCCATTTCTTCCTCCAGGGAATTTCCCGAACGCAGGGATCAAATCCGCATCTCTTGTGTCTCCTGCATTGCAGGCAGGTTCTTCACCACGGTGCCACCTGGGAAGCCCAACTGCTTTACATGTGTCAGCGTGATTAATCCTCGCAACAACCCAAAGCGATGGGATCAGGAGCTAAGGCGCGGGATGGCTGTCACACAGTTAGTCCAAGTGGAGCTGGGGTCCACACCCAGGCGTGTCCCATATTGCACTGACTCTCAGAAACACGGACCAGATGCGGGCAGGTCAGAGGGCAGAGGGGAAATCAGAAACGAGGAGCAGGACTTTAGAACTTGAAGTGATTAGTGACCCAGTCCTTCTATCTCTGATCCTGCTGTTTTCTGAGACAGGTTTGGGATGAGTAGAAAGTGTCAGTTTCTATAGGGTGTACCGGAAGGCAACTCTCTCTGTCCCTTCTCTATTCATCTCCAGCAGCAGCTGTGGAAACCAATGAAGACCAACCAAATGAGAATAAGCAAGCGCTCTTCATTCAGAGGCTGCTCCCATCTCTTGTGTTCGGCAGAGAATCAAAGGTAGATGGGTGAGCAGGACTGTTTCACAGAGGGATAAGGAGCCTCAGAGGCGCTCAGATGGAGGCTGTGGGGCCAGGAAGCTGCAGGCAGGCCAGCTGGAAGCGGGAAAGGTCCTGTATGATTAGTTGGGGGTGTATATTGAGATTTCTCTGTTTGCTTTAGAGACGCACACAGATATTAATCAAGTCCTAGCTATTTCGGGCAGATTGCTGTAGAGGCTCTCTGTTGGTTTCTTGAGCTGGTTGCTAGAGACAGTGTTCTGTCTTCCTGCAAATCTGACTTATGAATAGTGGGCTGGCTTCCTGGGCTACTATTGACTATCTGGTGATGTCCATATGTAGAGTCTTCTTTGATTATGCCAAAGCCTTTGACTGTGTGGATCACAACAAACCGTGGAAAATTCTTAAAAAGATGGGAATACCAGACCACCCGACCTGTCTCCTGAGAAATCTATACGAGGTCAAGAAGCAACAGTTAGAACCGGACGTGGAAAAACAGACTGGTTCCAAATTGGGAAAGGAGTACGTCAAGGCTCTATATTGTTACCCTGCTTATTTAACTTCTATGCGGAGTACATTATGCAAAATGCTGGGCTGGTTGAAGCACAAGCTGGAATCAAGATTTCTGGGAGAAATATCAATAACCTCAGATACACAGATGATACCACCCTGTGGCAGAAAGAGAAAAACTAAAGAGCTTCTTGATGAAAGTGAAAGAGGAGAGTGAAAAAGTTGGCTTAAAGCCCAACATTCAGAAAATGAAGATCATGGCATCCAGTCCCATCACTTCATGGCAAATAGATGGGGAAACAGTGGAAACAGTGACAGACTTAATTTTGGGGGGGCTCCAAAATCACTTCAGATGGTGATTGCAGCCATGAAATTAAAAGACGCTTACTCCTTGGAAGAAAAGCTATGATCAACCTAGACAGCATATTAAAAAGCATATCACTTTGCCAACAAAGGTCCGTCTAGTCCAAGCTATGGTTTTTCCAGTAGTCATGTATGGATGTGAGAGTTGGACTATAAAGAAAGCTGAGCTCCAAAGAATTGATGCTTTTGAACTGTGGTGTTGGAGAAGACTCTTGAGAGTCCCTTGGACTGCAAGGAGATCCAACCAGTCCATCCTAAAGGAAATCAGTCCTGAATATTCATTGGAAGGACTGATGCTGAAGCTGAAGCTCCAATACTTTGGCCACCTGATGCAAAGAACTGACTCACTAGAAAAGACCCTGGTGCTGGGAAAGATTGTAGGCTAGAGGAGAAGGGGCTGACAGAGGATGAGATGGCTGGATGGCATCACCAACTCAATGGGCATGAGTTTGAGTAAGCTCCAGGAGTTGATGAGGGACAGGGAGGCCTGGCGTGCTGCAGTCCATGGAGTTGCAAAGAGTTGGACATGACTGAGCAACTGAACTGAACTGAACTTCCTGGGGCACTGTAGCTAACAGATTGGGCTCCTGGGCTGGCTGCTGAAGATTTGGTCAGAGTTCTAATTTTGTATGGGCTTTCCAGGTGGCACTAGTGGTAAAGAATCCACCTGCCAATGAAGGAGATTTGGGTGTTGGGAAGATCCCCTACAGGAAGAAAGGACTACCTACTCCAGTATTCTTACCTGGAAAATCCCATGGACAGAGGAGCCTGGCAAGCTACAGCCCGTGGGGTTGCAAAGAGTCAGAAGCCACTGAGCACGCATGCACACTAATTTTATGTCTGGTCCTGCCATTGTCCATTTGTATATTCAATTTCTCAATGCTAAAGGAAAAGAGCTATCATTGGAGACATCCATGTCCTCCAGCATCTTTTGCCTCTGGTGGGGAAGAACTCCTTAAATCAGAAGCTTTTAGCCAAGACTGTGCATGAGGACCACCTGGGAGCTGAAAGGAGGTACTGATCCTTGGGGGCTACCCGAGACGGCCTCTGTCAAAGTCTCTGAGTACAGATGGCTCAGTCCCCAGTAGGTTCTAAAACCTGTTCTGTTGATTCAATTACTGCCAAGAACAAGAACCACTGCTCTGAAGGTTAAATGCCTGGGGCTGAGCTAGGAAAAACCCTTTCAAATGTTAATGTGCAAACAAAACACTTGGGGATTTGGTTTAAAATGTAGATTCAGAAGAAAAAGGTGGATTTTGATTCGGGGTGTGTAACAGGCTCCCAAATAGGCTGATGCTGTAGGTTCTCTGGACACACTTTTGCTGTTCAGCCGCTCAGTCCTCTCCGACTCTGCGACCCCACAGACTGCAGCACGCCAAGCTTCCCTGTCCTTCACCATCTCCCAGTATTTACTCGAACTCACGTCCATTGAGTCTGGTGGTGCATGCCATACTTTACATACAAAGAACCAGCATTTGGCTCAGAAAAGGAATAATTAAAGGGCAATTATGGATGGAGAAGGACAACCTGCTCCAGTATGCTTGCCTTGGAAATCTCAGGGACAGAGCCTGGAAGGCTATACAGTCCACGGGGTCGCAGAGAGTCGGACACAACTGAGTGATTAACACTTTCACTTTTTTCATGGTTAGATCTTTCCACTTACTGGGACACTGTATCTGGAGCTACTATAACCAGTGAGATGTGGAAAAGTCAGCTGGGGGTGGCATGTCTGGAGATTGAGTTTTGTCTCTGGAGAAATAAAAAAGAAAAAAAACTGAATATTTTCTTGGGTGTGTAGCATCAACTTTCCAAGCCTCAACTTGCTAATATACTATACAAGTGATTTGTACTAGATAATCTTTTTTCTTTATTGAAGTATAGGTGATTCCCAGGTGGCGCCAGTGGTAAAGAACCCACCTGCCAATGCAGGAGATGCAAGAGACATGGGTTTGATCCCTGGTTGGGAAGATCCCCTGAAGGAGGAAATGGCAACCTGCTCCAGTATTCTTGCCTGGAGAATCCCACAGACAGAGAAGACTGGCAGGCTACAGTCCAAGGGGCCCCAAAGAGTCAGACACGACTGAGCACACACCTCCTCATAGTTGATTTACAATGCGGTGTCAGTTTCAGGCATACAGCAAAGTGATTCAGTTATACATACATACATATATATATATATAATTTTTCAGATTCGTTTCCCTTATAAGTTATTATAAAATATTGAGTATCATTCCTGAGATAATCTTATAGAATAAAAATTGTGGTAATTAATATTTTATTGCTTGCGATGTGCATAAAATATGCTAGCTTTTTGCTATGAGATGTATATAAGATAATGAAAGCAATCTTGGTAGAATTGCCAGCTTAAATACAGGACAACCAGTTAAGTACCAGATTAGCAACAAACAAATGACTAGTTTAATTATGCCCCATGCAAAATTTGGGATATACCTGTACTCAGAAAGTATTCATAGCTTATCTGAAACACAAACTCAACAGGGAATCCTGTATTTTTATCTATTAAGCCTAGCAACCTAAAAAGGTCTTAGACCCATTGCACAGATGAGCAGACCAGGTAGTAAGCGGAGGAGCTGGTATTTGACACAGTCTCCCTCTTCAGCCCAGGCTCCTGGTTGCTGGGCTAACCTTGTTTGGATGCTAATACTGGTGAGACTTAGTCCCACCACCGCGGGACAGGAGGCAGCAGATGAAAACAGGAGCTTTACCTGCCAGAAGGCATTGACACGGAGGTCTGTTTTGTTCGTGACTTTGTTCATCAGCCTTTCCTTGTCTGTAAGGGGTCAGCCTCATAGCCCGACTTTCTTGTAGCAATGATCAGGACGGCACTAACACAGTATCAGCGCTGGTGGGTCTGGGTATCACTCCATCTCTCTCTAGTCCTTCATCTGCCATTTCGGAGGAGAAGGGAATGGCAACCCACTCCAGTGTTAGTGCCTGGAGAATCCCATGGACAGAGGAGCCTGGCAGGCCATGGTCCATAGGGTCACAGAGAGTCAGACACGACTACGCACACCCTCCATTTCGGAAGAGGTGCCCTCCTCCTGAGTTTTGTTGCATGCTGAGTACAGTATGATCCTTTTAGTTCAGGGAATTTTTACTTGCCATCTTGGAATGTGTGGTTTCCCCCTGAATTGACTTCCTTTATTCGCTGTGTGTCTTCTGTTGTGTAAAGGAAACCCCAGGACTCTGACATTTCTCTGGGACCCCATATCCGGCATCCTATTCCACTCACATTCATTGCCCCGACCCTCACACTAAATGGCACCCTCAGTTCCCAAAGTCGTTGCTTGGAGGACCTCATCTTCCTCTTTCCTCCTCTACACTTTGCTTCTCCCCTGGTTTCAAGAAAAGACCTTACCTCAATGCTCAGGTCTCCAATTTCTCCTGGAGAAACGGACAGGCCTGGAACTCAGGGTCTGGACAAGAGAAGACGCCAGCCCTTCTGTGAGTTTACTCTGGCTGTCCCCTACAGTAAGCTCCAGGTAAGCGTGACCTCTTCTCGTCCATTGTTACAGGAGGCTCTGCGGGAATGTGGATGGCCTTAGGGCTTGCCTTTCCAGGCATCTCAACAAGCTCTTCTCCAACCACCCCATGTCTGGAGGAATCCTCATCCTTGGATTAAGAGCCCAGGTCCTGACAACATGCCAGCCGATTTGACCTTGCTTCCTGCCTCCAGAAAGTGTACCTTAGCCATATCCCTTGTGTGGGGGCTTCACACGTCTATGAATGCACTTTGTAAACTCTGATACACCCTAAGTTCTGTTCACTAGATCTCTGTCTTATGCAGTCAAGACAGCCATTGCCAGGCCCCTGCAGGACATCTCAGGGTCATTGAAAATGGGGTTTTGTAAGAACTTAGTAGTCAGGTCAGGACCTGGGATACCAGCCTGTGTTCTGCCAATGGGCAGACGAAAGGCAGACCTGCCTCTCGCCTCCCCCACAACACAACAGCACCAAATATTTTACCTCCATTATCGCCTAATAATGAAAGAAACACAAACCAAGAGACAATATCCTGCTTCGAGAATTATTTGGCAAAGATTGAGACCCACTCTTCTAAACAGGATACAAACTATCACGTCTGAAGTTAATTGGGACGGCATCTGTGGACAGTGGATTTTAAAAGCGACCAATATCATTTTCAAAATGAAATCCTCAAAACATTCAAATTAATTATTCATCTATTTTGTCTACCAGCCATTTCCTCCAACTGCACCAGCTTTCCATGAAGTGAACAGGAAGCAGAGGTTCACCACAATGGATTATGGCTAAAGAGGAGAAAAAGGCAAAAACGGGTCCACATTTATCAGTAAGGGAGGAAGGGAGAGCAGAGCAAGCCATAAGCCAGGTGGCGAGAGGACACACCAGGAGTGAATTACAGGGAAATCTCAGAGAAGGGAATCCTGGGGGGAAGGAAAAACCTACAAGGAAACCCAGTGAGACGGGGGTGTCCCAGCCGGGGAGTAGAGAATGATTGTTTAAGTAAATTCCAACCAGCAAATCAATGGTCCATGTCAGGAGTCTGGCACCAAATTTGGAGTTCAGAGGCAATGTCCAGACCCTGTCTTGGAGTCATAAAGACATCCCATGCATGTGTGCATGCTCAGCCATTTCAGTCATGTCCAACTCTTTGTGCAACCCTATAGACTGTAGCCCACCAGGATTCTCTGTCCACGGGATTCTCCAGACAAGAATACTGCAGTGGATTGCCATGCCCTCCTCCAGAGCATCTTCCTGAAACCCAGGATCGAACACAGGTCTCCTGCATCTCCTGCATTATAGGTGGATTATTTACCACTGAGCCACCTGGGAAGCCAGATGGATACACACTACTATACATAAAATAGTCAGTAAGGACCTACTGTATAGCACAGGGAACTCTACTCAATACTCAGTAGTAACCTGTATGGGGAAAGAATCCAGAAAAGAATAGATGCCTGTATGTGTATAACTGAATCACTTTGCTGTGCTCTTCGAACCAACACAACATTGCAAATCATCTATACTCCAGCATACGAGAAATTTTTTTTTTTTAAAAAGAGAAAACTGTGGCATCTTCTGTATTGACTGGTTAACTATTGCAATGTATTTGGGTGTGTGGCCAGGAATGATGTAATGTTGGAAGAGGTGGGGCAGAGAGGGGAAAATAACTGAAATACAGACATTTTTGAAAAAAATATGATATTAAATATAATAAAAGTACTTTAGCCAGCAGCATGCGCTTCTATTTTTGAAGATACCATGAGTCTGATGGCAGGAATGTGTGAGCCTTTGAAGTTCTTCAACATAAGCAACCTAAACAATGGTGTTAAGCTTCTTTTCAGTATTATATGAATCCTTTAAATTTTGATTGTGTGTTTTCCAAAGTCATGTGAAAGCTTTTTTATCTGAAGAATTTCAACACCTAATATAATAAGATTAACTTTAGATTTTATACCTTTTGTTGTTCAGTCGCTAAGTTGTGTCCAACTCTTTATGACCCCATGGACTGCAGCATGCCAAGCTTCCCTGTCCTTCACCATCTCCTGGAGTTTGCTCAGTCCATGGAGTTGATGATGCCATCCAACCATCTCATTCAATCTTTCCCAGCATCAGGGTCTTTTCTAATGAGTCAGGTGGCGAAAGGACTGGAGCTTCAGCATCAGTCATTCCAGTGAATATTCAGGGTTGATTTCCTTTAGGATTCCCTGGTTTGATCTCCTTGCTGCTGCACCTTTTAGTAAATTGTAACTATAGAAAACAAAGCATTCAGGAAGGAGGTACAGAGGCACTGAAAAGTATCAGTGAACACCTTTGATATTTTTGCACATTTAAAAAATAAAAGAAGTTGACCTGAGAATATCCTGCACATAGCAGAATTTGTTCTGTGATCACTATCTCAAGGAAGGGGAAGCAGCATCCATATTCCAAGCATAATTGTTTGGCCTGTGTTCATTTTTAATATTTATTAAAGCAATATAAAGAATTTTACTTAGCTTCAATGTATATGGATATATCATTTGTTTCAAAAATAACTTTATTTTTGAAAATGGTTTTAGAATTTAGCTAATTTATATATCTACCTATATAGTAAAGGCAACTTGTCAGACACTTGACATAAATCCCAGGGTCACCCTATGTCTGCGTGCATGCTAAGTCACTTCAGTCATATCTCACTCTTTTTTTGTTTGTTTGTTTGGAGGCTAATCACTTTACAATATTGTGGTGGTTTTTGCCATATGTTGGCATGAATCAGCCATGGGTGTACATGTGTCCCCCCTCCTGAACCCCCTCCCACCTCCCTCCCCATCCCATCCATCTGAGTTGTCCCAGTGCACTGGCTTTGAGTGTCCTGCTTTATGCATTGAACTTGGACCAGTGATCTATTTCACACATGGTGATACACATGTTTCAATGCTAGAGAAGATGTGGAGAAAAGGGAACCCTCTTACACTGTTGGTGGGAATGTAACCTAGTACAGCCACTGTGGAGAACAGTGTGGAGATTCCCTAAAAATCTGGAAATAGAACTGCCATACAACCCAGAAATCCCACTGCTGGTCATACACACTGAGGAAACCAGAATTGAAAGAGACACGTGTACCCCAGTGTTCATCGCAGCACTGTTTACAATAGCCAGGACATGGAAGCAACCTAGATGTCCATCATCAGACGAATGTATCCAACTCTTTGCAACCCCATGGACTGTAGCCCACCAGGCTCCTCTGTCCATGGGATTCTCCGGGCAAGAATACTGGAGTGAGTTACCATTTCCTCCTCTGGGGGGGTCTTCCCGACCCTGGGATCGAACCTGCATCTCTCATGTCTCCTGTATCGGCAGGCAAGTTCTTTACAACTAGTGCCATCTGGGAAACCCCCACCCTCTGTGTAGGCCTTTTCGACTTTCTCCAAGATAAAGTTCAGCATTGAGGCATCTCAGAGGGGAAGGTGTTTGACTTGCTGCAGGAGCATCTGTAGAGCTGGAATCCTGGAGACAGGGAGACGGCAGGAGGATGCAGAGACGGATTAGATAGTCACGGCCATGCTGGGTGATGGACCTCACACTTAGTATCTACATTCCTGGTTTCTGGTGATACAATCATTGCTTGGGCCTACCACCAATTGAGAGAGGAAGAATCTTTGAAGAAACAGCCCGACAGAGCCATCCCTGTGTGTTTTCTTGAGGAGGAGGGATCGTCCAATCAGCACTGTCACTGGAGAATTCCAAACCGAGCTCTAGCTTCTCCCAAGTTCTAGAGAATCTCCAGGCCTGTCCATTTCCTTGTAGTATACAGCAAGGGGAGGAATAAGTCATATTTCACAAAAACCACAGCTTTGTTCTCCCCTTCAGAGCAATTCATTGGGAACAATAACTAAGATCTTACAATTCAAAGCCAGTTCAGGTTAAATTAAGCTGCTCAGCCTCAAAATACATGAAAATTGAACTGTTAGAGTTGGATGTGCTGGAACACTTAAGTGGACAGTGATCAATAATCAAAACCCCAGGTCGATTGATTAGACTGCTCCGTGATGAATTTTGTAAATTGCTCATTCTTGTAATCTACCAAGAAGCAATTTTATCCAAACCGAGCCAGTAAAATCAATAAATAAATTAACAAGGAGAAGTCAATTAACACATTCACTTAGACATCTTTGGCACGTGTGTGAAGGTTCCATCGCATGGAAAAGACTTTAAGTCTGAGAAGTGTAGAGTATGTTACTTTTAAGTCCTACAGATCGCCCTGCAGCCCACTGGGTCTCTACCTGATATTAATTCTATACATTGGAATGACAGCTCTTCCTAAAGCGTGACTGGTGTTGAAAACATGAGACTATATTACATTAATGAGCCCCAGTGAATGACTGTGCTCCAGGCACTTGCTGGACAATTCAAATCTGAGTAGGTGGAAACCCTTGCCTGCCAAAGCCAACTTGAGGCATCTGATATCTGAGAAAAGCCATCATATGCTCAAGTTTGTGAGTGCGCTCAGTTGCTGAGTCGTGTCCAACTCTTTTCAACCCAGTAAACTGTAGCCCACTAGGCGCCTCTATCCAGGGGATGTTCTAGGCAAGAATACTGGAGTAGGTCACCATTTCCTTCTCCAGGGGATCTCCCTGGGTCAGGGATTGAACCTGCATTCCCTGCATTGGCAGGCAGATTCTTTACCACGGAGCCACCTGGGAAGCCCCATGCTCAAGTTTACTAACAATCTAATAGGTGTTTTTTTTTTAAAGTCCTTTTGCTACAGGAAGTCAGAACATTAGATTACAATGAACAAAGATTGTATTATAACCTAGTCAAAGCAATTTTGCAGGCAACTACAGTAATTTTATGTGGTAAAATTAACAAGACGTATGCATGTTTTCAAAACTGTGTTTAATTGCATTGTCTATTCTGTTACCCAGGATTCTCTAAATCACCCTCATTTGAATTCAATAGCAGGAAAAAGCTTGACAAATAAACCAGAATATTTGCCTTCAGAAACCAGCAGAAATATAAATCAATGCCTTTCTCTTTTTCCTTGGTAACAAGGAAGCTAAGAAGTATAAAGTCAATTAACAGAAAGCAAACATGTTCTTATGGCACGATAAGAGAATTATTATAATTTTTAAATGTTTCGTATTGAAGTCCGTGTTTAATTTTTAAGAAGTCTCAGAACTGTGTCAACACCAGATGGAGTATCAATTCCAGTCAAGATACAATAAACAGACTAGGGCAATGGGCAAAATAAAACTTTTGCAAGCTTGTTCTGGTCGCTAGATGTTGGTATCAAAAGCTTAAGGGATTAGAGGAAATGTTTGCCTTCTCAAATCTTTTCTGTTCAAATGTTCTTCAATGGTTGTATTTATCAATTGAGAAATGGGATATTTCTTGCCATATCAGTAAACAAGCATGTCACAATCCTCAGCGTTTGCAATGCTCCGACGTGAGCTTCTGAGCCCTAAGTGCACTCAGGAAGGAGAAGCATGCCTGTGGTCTAGCAGCTTCAGGCTGCAGCCACGCCCTATGGTGAGCCCCAGGGAGCTCTGGATGTGAAAAAAATATCCCACCCAGGATAGCTGAGATACGTATGAAAGAAATGATTTCAGTGAGCCCAGACTCTTGCATCTCCCCATACGTAGAAAAGCGCTAAATTACTTGAGATATCTAGCTTCCTTTAGTTAGCATACTCATTTGGTGTCCATTCTACCTGTGCTTTGTTACAAAACTTCTATATAACCTGACTCCTCCCCTTGCCTCCTCAGAGCAGTTCTCTCAGGGTCACTTGAGATGCTGTCTCCATAGCTTGAAGCCCTAAAAATTCCCGCTGAATAAAACATAATTCTCAACTTTCAGGCTGTGGCTATTTTTGAAGCTGATACTATGTATCTATATGAAATAAATATAGGCTTTTGGTATTAATTCTTCAGGGGCTCACCAGATGGTGTGGTAAAGAACCCACTTGCCAGTGAGGAGATGTAAGAGATCCAGGTTCCATCCCTGGGTCAGGAAGATCCCCTGGAGGAGGGCATGGCAAGCCCACTCCAGTATTCTTGCCTGAAGAATCTCCTGAACAGAAGGGACTGGGTCAGACATGACTGAAGCAATTTAGCACACATGAATTCTTCAAGAACATATTTCTTTGTTTCCCAAATTTTATCTCCTCCACAAAAACACCCAAATTTAACCTACAGTGATTCTTCTGTCTTGGGGCATTGTGGAATATATTTTGTCTATATTTCAAATTATGTCACTTAACATTGCTGCTGCTGCTGAGTCGCTTCAGTTGTGTCTGACTCTGTGCGACCCCATAGACGGCCTCCTACCAGGCTCCTCTGTCCTTGGGATTCTCCAGGCAAGAACACTGGAGTGGGTTGCCATTTCCTTCTCCATCACTTAACATTAGCCTGTGGTTTATTCTCTATATACTATTTGAGAGTTGACATTATATTTGATTTCTCTTTTCAATCATATATGTGTAAAGGGTACAACTGTATACATTGTGTAAGAATTAGCAGAATCAAGCTAATTCACGCATCCATCTCTTCATACAGTTACTTGTGTGTGTGTGTGTGTGTGTGTGTGTGATGAGAACATCTAGGATCTAACCTATTAACAGATTTAAAGTATACTTTACGAGGTTGTTGCCTGTAGTCTCCATGCTATACATTAGGTCACCAGAACTTATTCATCTTAAATAACTGAAATTTTGTACCCCTTGAGTAGGGGCTTCCCAGGTGGCACAGCAGTAAAGAATCTGCCTGCCAGTGCAGAAGACACAAGAGTTATGGTTTGGATCCCTGGGTCAGGAAGGTCCCCTGGAGTAGGAAATGGCAACCCACTTCAGTATTCTTGCCTGGGAAATTCCATGGACAGAAGAGGCTGGCTGGCTATAGGTCATGGGGTCACAAAGAGCTGGACACAACTGGGCACCCCTTGAATAACATCTCCCCATCAACCCTTCCCTCAGCTCCTGTCAACCACCACTGTACTCTCTGCTTCTGTGTCTCTGACTATTTTAGAGTCCACGTCAAATGAGATGGTTCAGCATTTGTCTTTCTCTGTCTGGCTTATTTCACTTAGTATAGTGCCCTCCAGATCCACCTATATTACTGCAAGTGCAGGATTTCCTTTTTTTTAAGGCTGGATAATACTCAACTGTGTGGATGTACCATATTTTCTTTATCCATTCACCCACTGGTGAATATTAGGTTGTTCTCATATCTTGTCTATTGTGAACAATGCTGTAATAAATATAGAATGCAGATAAGTTTGAGATCCTAATTTTGTTTCTCTGGGATAAATACCTAGAAGTGGGATTGCTGGACCACATGGTAGTTCTATTTTTAATTTTTTGAGACATCTCCATACTGCTTTCTGTAATGGCCTTACCAGTTGGCATTCCTGCCAACCATGTAACACTTCTCAACAACACATCACTTCTCTCTACATCCATGCCAACATTTGCCTTTTGTTTTTTAAAATAATAGCCACCCTAACAGATGTAAGGTGATATCAGTTACGGTTTGATTTGCCTTTCCCTGACGGGTTAGACCTTATTCTTCTGCTCTGGTGTCTTGTAGAGGACCTAGTGAAGACTGGATAGAGTAGTGCAGATGCTTAGAGAGGCTCACTGTACACCAATGATGGCAACGAAACATTTTCTTAAGTAAGAGTGGTCTGGTTGACATAGCCCAAGTCAGAGTTAGTGGTTTAAAACTCTAAACCACACCACATGGTTTTCTGGATGTATCCTAGGTTAACTGGTTGTACACAAGCAGACCTAGAAGTTAAGAATCAGAGTGTGCTTATGAATTCGCACATGGAAATATCCACTCTCTGTGCCTGGGACTGAGGCTGACATTGGCACTGGGGTATCAGGAGACAGTGAAATATGGAGAAGACCCTCCTAAGCTCAATAGACACCTCCCCCTGCCCAAAGTTCAATTTCTTTCTGCAGTCTCTCATCAGAAGACAAATTAGGGAGTTTGGAAGGACAAGCAGATGGAGCAGCAGCAGCTGGGAAGGAGGACAGAGAAGGAGCTTCCTCACTGATGCTGAGCCATCTGTTTCGGAACTGGAAAGGGGCACCCTGCTGGGAGCTCCTGAGCTTGGATCCTTGGCCATAGGATCCTGAGCAAACAGTGGCCACATCCAGGCTCAGGCCAAGGACAGCACCAGCTATGCCTATTTTTAGCTTGGGGATAAAAAAATAAAGGAAACCTGAAGGGCTGGCCCCACTTACACTTCCACTATGTGTCCCCCCACTCTATACCTCAGGGGTTTGCAGTGAAGATAAGCAAGGGAATGATTAATCTGACGGAAAACCAGGGGTTTCCTCTTTAAAAAGTATCACCCCTTGGAAGAAAGCCTCATGAGATCTCCTTGGCCCCACCTCAGGGACAGACAAGGTGCTGAAGGCGTCACATGGATCAGGAGGCACCGCTTCACCTCTCATAGCCTCAGTTTCCCCAACTGCAAGAAGAAAAGCATCCCTGTGTTCCCTTCCTATTATTGCATAACTAACCACCATGCAGCTAGCAGCTCAAAACAGCATCTTTTGATAAGCTCATAGCTCTGCAGGTCTAGTCCAAGCTGGCTATGGTCAGATTCTCTGCTCCTCCTTATTTGGAGATTGAATGGTTGTCACGAAACTCAGCCCCTGTGGTTATAGCCTTGAGGTCCCATTTCCTTGCTGGGTATTAACAAGAGCTGCTCCAGCTTATACAGCCACATGTATTACCTGCCATGTGGCTGCCTCCATCTTCAAAGCCAGCAAAGGAGAACTTCTCTCAATACCCTTCATGCTTTGAATCTCTTTCTTCAGGAAAAGTCACAACTTTTTCTAAGGGCTCACCTGGTGAGGTCACCTTGATAATCTCTCTACTTTAAGGTCAACTAATTTGGAATCTTAATTACATCCACCCTGCGGATAGTGACTGCAGCCACGAAACTCAAAGACGCTTGCTCCTTGGGGAAAAAAATCTATGACAAACGTAGGCAGCATATTAAAAAGTAGAGACATCACTTTGCTGACAAAAGTCCGTCTAGTCAAAGCTATGTTTTTTTCCAATAGTCATGTATGGATGTGAGAGTTGGACCCATAAAGAAGGTTGGGTGCCAAAGAATTGATGTTTTTGAACTGTGGTGCTGGAGAAGACCCCTGAGAGTCCCTTGGACTGCAAGGAGATCAAACCAGTCAATCCTAAAGGAAATCAACCCTGAATGTTCATTGAAAGGACTGATGCTGAAGCTGAAGTTCCAATACTTTGGCACCAGATGTGAAGAGCTGACTCACTGGAAAAGACCCTGATGCTGGGAAGACTGAAGGTAAGAGAAGAAGAGGGCAGTAGAAGATAAGATGGTTAGGTAGCATCACTGACTCAATGGACAAGAGTCTGAGCAAACTCTAGGAGATATGAACAGGAAAGCCTGGCATACTGCAGTCCATGGGGACACAAAGAATCAGACATGACTTAGCGACTGAACAACAACAAGAAATTACATCTGCAAAATCCCTTCAAAATAGCACCCAGGTTAGCACTTCAATAAGTGGGAGAAAGTGTGTACACCAGGGGCTGAGAACTTTGGGGACAAACTTAGACTTTTGCCCATCACAATTCCTTATAGATCCAGTGATCTATGGTTCCATGAGTAAATAAAAATAGAATTTTCATTCATTGAAAAGCAGAGATGAAATAGGTTTTTCAACAAAAAATTAATCAATGTATGAAAGAAATGGAAATTTTCATTCAAGCCATATTTGAGGATTATAACCCAGGAAGAGCATCTCAGAAATCTTTGAGAACTGTTCCACCCCTTAGAAATAAAGACACCGTTTATATAAGTTTTTTTAGACAAAAGGCTGTATGTCAAATGGTGTATTATTGACAATTTACATAATCAAGATCTAAGCATCATCATGGTGGGTCATGCAACCCCTTAAAGGATCAAGAAAGAATGTTACCTTTAAGGAATTGTTGATGCTAGAAGAATGTTGTTCTTAATGGTTGAGCAGGTATTTCTGCTGATAAGGCAGATTTTGTCTATGCATAATAGAGATACACAATGCACAGCAGAGAGAAGTCTTCATATTTAAACTTCTCTTGTCTTACCATAAAGTATGAATTTTATTTCACAGTCTCTATTAAAAGTTTAAAACTCAACTCCAGCCTGGTAGGAAGAGGGGAAAAGGAGGAAAGAAGAGAAATGAGGTCTATCATGTTGTTGTTGTTTAGTCACAAATTCATGTCCCACTCTTTGTGACACCATGGACTGTAACCCATCAGACTTCCCTGTCCATGTAGTTTTCCAGGCAAGAATACTGGAGTGGATTTCCATTATCTTCTCCAGGGAAACTTCCTGACCCAGGGATCGAACCCACATCTCCTGCATTGGCAGGCAAATTCTTTACCACTGAGCCACCAGGGAAGCCAGTGACCATGTGTTTTGTATATGTCAACATATTAATAACATTTCTCCATGTGTATTATGAGAAAAACCTTTCCACTGGTTGTTAATACATATGGCACAAAAGGGTAGCTTTATAGCCAGGTAAGTTTGAGAAGTTTACAAATAGCTGTGAAAAGAAGAGAAGTGAAAAGCAAAGGAGAAAAAGAAAGATAAACCCATTTGAATTCAGAGTTCCGAAGAATAGCAAGGAAAGATAAGAAAGCCTTTCTTGGTGATCAATGCAAAGAAATAGAGGAAAACAATAGAATGGGAAAGACTAGAGATCTCTTCAAGAAAGTTAGAGATACTAAGGGATTTTCATGCAAAGATGGGCTCAATAAAGGACAGAAATGGTAGGGACCTTACAGAAGCAGAAGATA
The DNA here is from genome assembly GCF_055505025.1 of Bos grunniens. Lineage (NCBI taxonomy): Eukaryota > Metazoa > Chordata > Mammalia > Artiodactyla > Bovidae > Bos > Bos grunniens. The sequence continues at coordinate 4,654,870 of NC_141168.1, forward strand.
TTAAGAAGAGGTGGCAAGAATACACAGAAGAACTGTACAAAAAAGATCTTCACAACCCAAATAATCATGATGGTGTGATCACTCACATTCACCTAGAGCCAGACATCCTGGAATGTGAAGTCAAGTGGGCCTTAGGAAGCATCACTACGAACAAAGCTAGTGGAGGTGATGGAATTCCAGTTGAGCTATTTCAAATCTGAAAGATGATGCTGTGAAAGTGCTGCACTCAATATGCCAGCAAATTTGGAAAACTCAGCAGTGGCCACAGGACTGGAAAAGGTCAGTTTTCATTCCAATCCCAAAGAAAGGCAATGCCAAAGAATGCTCAAACTACCACACAATTGCACTCATCTCACATGCTAGCAAAGTAATGCTCAAAATTCTCCAAGCCAGGCTTAAGCAATATGTGAACCGTGAACTTCCTGATGTTCAAGCTGGTTTTAGAAAAGGCAGAGAAACCAGAGATCAAATTGCCAACATCCACTGGATCATGGAAAAAGGAAGAGAGTTCCAGAAAAACATCTATTTCTGCTTTATTGATTATGCCAAAGCCTTTGACTGTGTGGATCTCAATAAACTGTGGAAAATTCTGAAAGAGATGGGAATACCAGACCACCTGACCTGCCTCTTGTATGCAGGTCAGGAAGCAACAGTTAGAACTGGACATAGAACAACAGACTGGTTCCAAATAGGAAAAGGGGTATGTCAAGGCTATATATTGTCACCCTACTTTTTTAACTTATATGCAGAGTACATCATGAGAAATGCTGGGTTGGAGGAAGCACAAACTGGAATCAAGATTGCTGGGAGAAATATCAATAACCTTAGATATGCAGAAGACACCACCCTTATGGCAGAAAGTGAAGAAGAACTAAAGAGCCTCTTGATGAAAGTGAAAGAGGAGAGTGAAAAGGTTGGCTTAAAGCTCAACATTCAGAAAATGAAGATCATGGCATCTGGTCCCATCACTTCATGGCAAATAGGTGGGGAAACAGTGGAAACAGTGTCAGACTTTATTTGGGGGGGGGGGGCTCTAAAATCACTATAGATGGTGATTTCAGCCATGAAATTAAAAGACTCTCACTCCTTGGAAGAAAAGTTATGACCAACCTAGACAGCATACTAAAAAGCAGAGACATTACTTTGTCATCAAAGGTCTGTCTAGTTAAGGCTATGGTTTTTCCAGTGGTCATGTATGGATGTGAGAGTTGGACTATAAAGAAAGCTGAGTGCTGAAGAATTGATGCTTTTGAACAGTGGTGTTGGAGAAGACTCTTGAGAGTCCCTTGGACTGCGAGGAGATCCAACCAGTCCATTGTAAAGGATATCAGTCCTGGGTGTTCATTGGAAGACTGATGTTGAAGCTGAAACTGTAATACTTTGGCCACCTGATGATAAGAGCTGACTCACTGGAAAAGACCCTGATGCTGGGCAAGATTGAGGGCAAGAGGAGAAGGGGACACCAGAGGATGAGATGGTTGGATGGCATCACTGACTCAATGGACATGGGTTTGGGTAGACTCTGGCAGTTGGTGATGGACAGGGAGGCCTGGCATGCTGCGGTTCATGGGGTCATAAAGAGTTCGACGTGACTGAGCAGCTGAATTGAACTGAACTGAACTGAAGTTTGAGAAATGGGGGAATTTTTTAAAACATTAAATAAGAATAGGACTGAACATGCACTTCCCATGTGGCTCAGTGATAAAGAATCTGCCTGCCAATGGGTTGGGAATATCCTTTGGAGAAGGAAATGGCATTCTACTCCAGTATTCTTGCCTGGGAAATCCTACAGACAGAGAAGACTGGTGGGCTACAGTTCACGGGGTTGCAACGAGTCAGTCGGACAAGACTGAGCACACACTTAGTAGGAATAGTAGTAGGACTAAACACATGAGACATTCTGAGAACTCCTGCAAGGATTGACACCACATAGTCAATATTCAGAAGGGGAAGTCGTCAGCATACTAAGGATGTGATTCAAAAATAGACCATTGTTCATGTTTTAATGTTTCTGAAAGCAGGTCACATTAAAGCTGATATGTGCAGTATAAGCGGCATCATGTGAAAGTTGACACACGCTTCATATAGTGTGACTTCACTTATTCCCAAAGGCTGCTGTATAGTTGATGGTACAGAGGACAATCAATGAAGCCAGAACAGACATGGAGTCACAGTGACACAGTCCAGACATGAGCTCTCACAGGAGCCACCACTGTCCCCATTAAGATGAGAAGTGGGAGGTGGTCACAGCGAACCCATCTTCCCCAGGCACGTGCTTCTTCAAAACCTGGCATTTCAGTGGGAGGCTTAGTACCCAAGCTGGGTTTCTGGATAGACGGACTGTCTGACAGAAGCAGGATCCTTGTGGGAGGAATGGTCCCACCATAGACACTGCCTGAAACAGAGAAAGGAGGAGTGTGGTCCTCAGCACAAGTCTCCCAATGGCTAAATCAAGCCAGAGATCAGTTGACAAAAAAGCTTGGGGAGTCTGGTTTTCAGACCAAAGGATCAGACAAAGGAGGGCAGGAAAGGAAGGGACGAGCACACAGGAAGTGCCTGGAAGAGCCAACAGGAAATGCCTGGAACAGCAAATGGGAAATGCCTGGAAGAGCACACAGGAAGTGCCTGGAACAGAAAACAGGAAATGCCTGGAAGACCACACAGGAAGTGCCTGGAATGGTTAGGTTAGGTAGAAGGAGGAAGCTCTCACTGGACATTCCTTATTAGAGTTTTGTTTTATGAGGGAAGGTGGGAGCATCAGCAGATAGAGGAGAAAGGCAGCCTTTCTTTTATCCCATTAGCTGCAGCATGGCTTCCCTCCCAGGACCCATGGCAGGTAAGCTCAGTGGATGAGCAATGGTGTCTAAAAAAAGACAAAAGGCAAAGGAAGTTTGGAAGTCAAAGTTACAGACAAGTCTCCATTTGGGGAGAAGATTGGAATGTTGCAAGGTGGGAGCTGGGAGAGTCAGACATCCTGATGGAGACAGGAACAGCCAGGCTTAGGTGAGCATGAAAGCCAGCAGCTGCCTTCCCTGAAGACATAGTCCAGTGCAGGATTCAGGGTCAACCCAGTGGCAGAAGCCCAGGAGGTTCAGAACCATGAAGACAGCCAGTGGCTCAGGAGGAGGCATGGTGCCTACCAACAGTCAGCAGGACCATCAATTTTGGATCAACCATGTGGAGTGAGGTGTCCAGGAACTGTGTGTGAAACCAAGGAGTCTGTGCAACAAAGAGCCTGCAGGAGAGGCTGGAGGAAAATCAGGAAGATCAGAGGCTAGGGCAGCCTTGAATCCTGCTGGGACAGAGCAGATGGTCCAGCCCAATCCTAAGCCCTGGGCTCCAAGGAGACCTGGGGAGAAGGTATCAAAACTAACATGTGAGAGCCAGGAGCACAGCTGGGACACAAGGTGAGAACCCAGTGTGAGGACCCTGGAGAGGAGACGCTGGCAGGATCAGAAGTCCGACTCAAAGCTCAGCAGAGGAACAAATGCCTGGGGCAAGGGTCCTTGTGACTCTCTGCTCCAGGCCATGGTCAGGATGGATCCTGGAGGTCAAGTTTCAAGTGGACCCAAGGGGTGAAGTCAATGGCATATTGTTGCAAGTTTGCAGGGAGCAGAGGTGAGGGACCAGGAAGCCAGTGCAAGGCTCTGGGACCCTCAGCAGCAAGAGACAGGCTGGTCTCTTCTGTAAGATAAAGTTGGTCTCATTTGTAAGATAAAGTTGTTGCTGATCCTGGGCAGGTTGAAAGGTTGGTTTCTAAAGTGAGTTTGGTGCTGAGACGTGTATTGCTTCATAGCTGTGTGACCGATGGAATTAGGCGTGTCATGCGCGGCCAGAATTTTTTGTCAGGAACCCGAGTAGTCAAACCCGTTCGTATTTTTTGAACTCTCCTTCCGTTATTCCAGCTAAAACTTCAAAAGTTCCCTTCCGTGGAGTGCAGCTGGTCTCTGCCCTCCCCCCGCCCCCGCCCCCCACTTCACCAAAAACATCATCTGCACGTATATCTTCTCATAAATGTAAATAAGGAAATAAGCACTGGGTATTTTCTTATACATAATTCATTTGCACAATCACTGAATGGAAAACACGAAATATTTAACTATTAAACTTTCATGGGATGTGGTAACTATGCATTTCTGATGCAAAAAATACATTTTCATGATTTAAATACCATTTTTATGGTAATAACTTGAGGCATTTGGACCAATACCTGCTAGATAATATTTCTTTTGTTTTTTAATAAACTCAATTATTCAATTGAAAAATTAATAAGAGGAAACCTTTGACTGTGTAGTGGAGTTTAATTTACAGATCATTTCTTAATTCTACTGCACTGGAACAAAGTTATAAGTGGTGCAGATCATCAAAAGATTACCATTTCAGAGTTTAAGATTAGTCCATTTAAACTTTATAATGATTTCCCAGAAAATTCTCTGCCTTTCAGAGGAAAGAAATAATGACAACTCACATAGATGAACTTGCTTTGGAAACATCTGACTTCTTAAACAGCCTGTATTTCCTCATTTGGCTCACTTAAAACCCTTGTGAAGACCCTGTTAGACATAAAATAGATAAACTAGCAAGAGCATACTGTATCGTACAAGGGACTCTACTGAACACTCTGTAATGACCCATATGAGAAAAGAACCTGGAAAAGGCTGGGTGTGTGTGTAGGAAGGGCTGATTTACCTGGAAAAAGCTGGGTGTGTGTGTAGGAAGGGCTGCTTTACTTTGCTGTAGACCTGAACTAACACAGCGTTGTGCATTGACATGTGTGTGTGTGTGTTAGGTGTTCAGTTGTGTCCCACTCTTTGCAACCCCATGGACTGTACCTCCAGGCTTCTCTGTCCATAGAATTCTCTGGGCAAAAATACTGGAGTGGGTTGCATTGCCTTCTCCAGGGGATCTTCCGGACCCAGGGATCAAACCCAGGTCTTCTTCAGTGTAGGCAGATTCTTTACCATCTGAGCCACCAGCATCAACTATACTCCAATAAAAAATAATTAAAAAAAAATACAACCTGTGAAGTTAAAACATATTCACATTACTTCTCCTTCTGGCCTCTGTAGAGTGTCACCACTCTTGGCCTGAGACTGAGCCCTCTCCAGGGTCACTAGCTTGCCCTCAAGAGAAAGGACTCAGCTGGCCCCACGCATGGTCAAACGTGTCAACCTAAGCGCACCCCACCCACCCCCAGCTGACGGCTACCTTTTCTGGCATCTGATCCTGAAGGCACAGCAAGCACAGTCTGACTGCAAATCATTACCAGTGGGTGCAACACGTGGGCCAGGAAAATACCACACGGCTGGACTTGGACCCTGTCATGTGAATGAGGACCTCACGTCCCTGAGGAAGGGTTCTTGGAGGCCTGGGGGATACCCACTGGTGCCTTTCAGAGGCCCCTCTGCCCACTGAGGTCAGTAGCCCATCACTCGCCACTAAAACTGATCCACGCGCCCGGAAAAGTTAACTGTCGCCCTGATTGCTGGGGAAACCAGGGGCAGCGGAATGAGTATTTTTAGTGTTCTTTGGTATTCATTATCAAAAGTTGGCTAAAATCACCTGAAAGTCCATGGCCACGATTTTCCAAGGACAGGAGTAGGAATGTCCGAGGGACGAAACATAGCGTTTCCGCCGTGGGGGCCTCTGCCTGAGATCTCTCCCCTCCTCTGCTTTTCCAGCACATCCTTCAGCACCACTGCCAGGGAGCAGGAAACGCCGGACCCCAGAAGGTATTAGAAAGAGCTGGACCACCGCTCTCTATGTCCTCCCATGGCTGTTCCTGGAGCTGTGGAGGCTGCTTCCCACTGACCCGTGTTCAGATCAGCTGTGGAAATGCAGGGATGAGGCAGAGGAGATGCACCAGACGCAAGACGCTTGGAAACAGGACATTCACAGTTGCAGGACAGAAACCTCACGGGAAGTGTTCTCTCTCTGTGCCCTCGCAGTGCCTGGAAGTACACCATTAACATTTTTTAAAGCATGGGTCGACACGCTTTTGGGGAAGACAGAGGATGACATGGTTGGATGGCATCACCGACTCAATGGGCATGAGTTTGAGTAAACTCCAGGAGTTGGTGATGGACAGGAAGGCCTGGCTTGCTGTGGTCCATGGGGTCACAAAGAGTCGGACATGACTGAGCGACTGAACTGAACTGCAAGTATGGATCATCTCAAGCACAGCAAGAATGTTGGAACAAGCCCCCACCTCGTATCTACCCTGTAGTGGGCATTTCCACAGACCTTAGCCCTTTGCTCATGCAGCTCTCACAGGGCTGCTGAGAGGAGGAAATGAAAGACATGGGACACATGACCCCTGTCAGCACAGGTGTGGGCTGGCATGGGTGCCAACCGGGGGGAGAAGCTTGTCTCGAGATCATCACGGCTCACCCCACTGCTCTGTAACCTGGATGGTACAGGGGGGCCCGCACACTCTCCTGACCAGTAAAAACACAAAATCTCCATGCGATGCAAAGGCTTTTTCCACATACAGGATGCAGAGCAAACATCTGCTAACAAGAAACAGTCTCTTCCAGCAGAGGGAGGAGGCATGTGATTGAGGCCACATCTAACATCAATCAAAGGACCATAGCGAAAGTGTGTGTCGTATTCTCAACAAGCACACGTCTGCAGGTTCTTTTGAATTTGGAGGGATGGCTAGACAGCAGACATCTATTCCAGTTCGTCCAAGGCATTGAGCTGTCCAGAGAGGGCCTGTATTTCCGGTGACACTGTTTGTCTTTCTGGAGGAAGACTGTGAATCCCACAGCTTCATCTGGTGACTAACAGCACATATGAGCAAAGCACCAAATAACTCAAACCTTGTTCTCCGAGGGCTTTCTGCCTGCTGGGTATTGCTTACGTACCATGAGGAACTGAAGTCTAAGTCTCGGGGGTGGAGACCACTGCCGGTGAGACAGCAGAGGACAGCAAATGACCACAGTGAGTGAAAGCAGAATGCACAACCGTCTGTTGATTAAAGGACTCTGAGAACACAGAGTATTAAAACTAATCAAATAGTATCTAATAATATATCAAATAATACAAAAACTAATCAAATGACTCAGAATAAAGGAATGTAAAAAGACAGCATCCAGTGACTAAAACATGAGTGAATAAATAAAAGAGAGATCTGATTAAATGGACACCATCAAAATGAAAAGCTCTGATTTTTTATCATGTTTTGCAAATGTGTTTTGTTGAAGTACAGCTGACTCACAGTGTCAGGTTCATTCCTGCTGTACAGTAACGGGATTCGGTCATACCTGTATATACACTCTTGAGCAAGCTCCCTGTGCTGTATCGTAGGAGCTCGTTGCGTATCCATCCTAGGTATAACAGTATGCACCGGCTACTCTCAACCCCCCAACCCCCATCTCTCCCCACAAAACTTCTGCTCTTTACAAGGTGCTATTAAGAAAACAAAAAGTCAGCCTTGGGTGAGGACGAAATAGTTTTAAATCCTGTATCTTATAAAAGTGTACCGTACAACCCAGCAATTTCACTACCAGCTATATCTCTTAGAGAAATAAAAACATATCCATGTAAAACCTTGGTCATGAATGTTTAGAGTAGCTTTATGTATAATAGCCCGCAACTGGGAACAGCCCAAATGTCATCAACAGGTGAATAGATAAGCAAAATGCACCATCTATATCTGTAGTAATATCTCTCTCAGATTATAGTACTCAGCCATTTAAAATAATAAACCTTTGATGCCCTGCAACCTGGATGGCTCATCAAATAACCATGTTTATTTATTTTTGTTTGTATTTATGTATTATGTTCTGAAAAATAATCATGGTGATTGAATTTACATAAAACGAATACACTGTAGGCTGCCATTTATATAAAATTCTAGATGACACAAACCAAAGCCTGTTGATAGAAATAAGGCCAGGGATTTCGTGTTGATGGCCAGGGACGGGCGGGGAGACCAAGGGGCGCACTGGGGCTCTCAAGGGTGAGCACATGTCAACACTCGTCAAGTTATAGCCTTAACACTCACAGTTCATTATATGCCAATTTTACTTCAATAACACTTTAAAACATACATGAAAGTAAACAGAACAAGAAAAACAACACACTAAAAAATGGAATATAAAAAATGCAGTATAGAAAACAGAAGAACAGAAATATATGAAACCTGGAGAAGACAAATGAGATAGAAACCCAAGCACTTCAATGATTACATTAGATGTGTATGTTCCATACAGTCGAATCATAAGACACAGATTTTCAAACTTGATTTAAAAAAGCAAATCCCACGATAAGTTGTCAGCAGGAGAAACACTTCAGATTCAAGGACACAAATAGCTTGATCATGAAAGGATGAAAAAGATGCTTTGTGCAAACATTGATCGTGAAAGACCTAGAGCAACAATATTAATACCATAGAAAATAGACTCAGAGACAGGAAATATTGCCGAGTCAAAGGGGGACATTTCAGGATGATAAAAAGTGTCAATTCACAGTTCGGTTCAGTTCAGTCGCTCAGTCGTGTCCAACTCTTTGCGACCCCATGGACTGCAGCATGCAAGGCCTCCCTATCCGTCACCAACTCCCAGAGTTTACCCAAACTCATGTCCATTGAGTCGGTGATGCCATCCAACCATCTCATCCTCTGTCATCCCCTTCTCCTCCTGCCCTCAATCTTTCCCAGCATCAGGGTCTTTTCCAATGAGTCAGCTCTTCAAATGAGTCAGGTGGCCCAAGTATTGGAGTTTCACCTTCAACATCAGTCCTTCCAGTGAACACTCAGGACTGATCCACAGGAAAGCATAAAAAATATTAATGTATAGATAATGCTGAAGCTGAAGCTCCAATACTTTGGCCACCTGATGCAAAGAGCTGACTCATTGGAAAAGACCCTGATGCTGGGAACAGTTGAAGGTGGGAGGAGAAGGGGACGACAGAGGATGAGATGGCTGGATGGCATCACCGACTCGATGGACATGAGTTTGAGTAAGCTCCAGGAGTTGGTGATGGACAGGGAGGCTTTGCGTACTGCAGTCCATGGGGTTGCAAAGAGTTGGACATGACTTAGTGACTGAACAACAGTAGACAACTAACAGCAAAGTTCTACCTCTAATGTTAATCACAGGATAATAGAAGGAAAGTGTGCATAGCCTTTGCCCCCTGCTTTTCTCTGCCTGTAGAGGTGAGCAGAAGTTAAGTTCCCTGTGGTTGAGTTTGCAGAGATTATGGCTGAGGCATAAGGCCCACCTGTATTTTGACAGGAAGACCGGTGAATGTGAGCCAGGGGCACAGAGGGTATAGACAGGTATGACTGTAAAAAGGGAAGGAGATGGGGCTGGAGGTGGGACCGGGGATGGACTGAGAAAACAGATGAGAGAAGGAGAGAGAAAAGGACTCTGACCTGCAGCTTCATGAGCCAAGTTCCACTCATCGACTTTCTGCTCACGTAGGAGATAAAATGGGGTCATCCCCACACCGCAGATGGAAGACTGAGGTCCTGGGGGGAGAAGCACCCCTCTCGGGAGCAGGTTTATGACTGAGCCAGACTCCTAAGTGTCTGGTCCACTGGCCACACCAGGCTCCGTGTGGGCAGCCCCTCCAACCACCTCTCAGGGTGACTCCAAGCTCACATGGTCCCTGGGACCGGCTTCTCATGCAGTCTGAGACACAGGAAAGGCCACTGGCACATATTGTCCCAGGATCGAGTTTGCTGGTTCTGCCTGTGAGGATGTGAAAAGAGGGCTTTGAAAGGCAGGTGACATCCCAGAGATACAGAGGCTCATCTCTCCTTCACCCACCTGGGGTGGCCAGATTGAAATAACAGCACCTTCAAGGACTAGCCGGGTGCATGATGACTCTGCCTCTGACACCGGCTGTGTCTGAGAAGCCAAAGAAGCAGGGTGATTAGCTAAGAGCTCCAGGCACCACCGGGAGACACGGCCCCCACCCTCTTTCCCCAGTGGATGCCCTTGACCTCATTAAAAATAAGATGCGGCAGAAATCAGAGAGGACCCAGCCTCAGCCCTGGAGCATGCTAAGATTAGTGGGAGTTCTGAATGCCCTCCCCCGCTTCTTGGACCTAGACTTCTAAGGAGGGGCCAGGGGCAGCATGCTCCATTAAAAACCCATCAGCTACAGAAATTATTTTTAGTAAATTGATGACTTCGTGGAGGGCTGGGAATGCTACACAGAGGACTGGAGCGGTGACAGGGACAGCCGGGTCAGACGATGTCAGGAGCTGGAGCTGGAAAGGTGGGGAGCATGTGTGCCCAGCCCTGTCACACCCCAGCTGTGCAAATGTAGGCAAGGCACTTGACTCCTCAGAGCCTCAGCTCCTGTCTTCATGGTAACGATATTGTAAAGGTACAAAGAACCGTGACACAATATGCGAAATGCTTTGTGTAGTGCCTGCCTGGTGCGTGCAGCTGATCGTTATAAACTGTAAGTCAATGCTTTCTTACTAGTCTACATGAAGTCCCTGGCCTACAAGCAGGATATGTTCCGTTATTTCCTGTGTTAGAAACCTGTTTATGTCATTGTTGTACCCAAAACACACTGACTGGTTTGCACAGCCAAGTGGTGCTGAACAGCACACATTCTGGAGTCTACTGGGCTTTGAGTCCTGGTTCTGCCTTTCATGGACTCTCAACTCCCAGCCACTCACAAAGCCCTCTTTGTTGCAGTGCTTTGTTTTGTTTTTCTGAAGATAAGAAACATGCAGGGTTGTTGTAAAGATTAAATGAGCTGCTACTGTTATGTATCACCCTTTGTTCCTGAAACGTCTCCCGCCAGGCTCCTCCTCTATCCATGGGGATTCTCCAGGCGAGAATATTGGAGTGGGTTGCCATGCCCTCCTCCAGGGGATTGTCCCAACCCAAGGATCGAATCCTCATTACAGGGGGATTCTTTACCATCTGAGCCACCACGGACGCCCAAGAATCCTGGAGTGGGTAAGCCTATCCCTTATCTAGGGGATCTTCCCAACCCAGGAATTGAATCGGTCTCCTGCACTGCAGGCGGATTCCAGCTGTGCTACCTGGGAAGACCTAAAGATTCAATGAGCTACTTCTATTCACCCTTTGTTCCTGAAAATTCTTTCTCATGAGAGTGTGGACACAGGATGCGCATGGGAACAGGGGGCAGAAGATAGGAGGGGACGAGGTTTCTCTTTATTCCTGAGTGTCCCTGGTTCTGTCTTGAGGCAGATCGCAGTCCGGCTGAAGGCTGCCTGGGCCCCTCTATATCTCAGTTATGACCATGAGCAGATTGATTTGGCTGTAAACCAGGTAGCAGAGGGCCTTCAATTCAAGGCTGCCTCTTTGATTTTGCAGTTGGCTTGAAATCCCAAAGGTGGGGAGGCCTTGCCAAGAGGATCCCAGGAGCAGCGTGGGAAGTGAAGCAGTATCAGGGTTGCCTCATTACCCGCAAAGCCCCTCCCCACCATTGCTGATGGCTACTGCTCCGGCGCGAACACATGGGCTTGCTTAACTGTTCTTGCAGCAGTTTCTGAGCTCCAAGGGCAGAACGCCAACTGCAGAAAGAAACTCTGCTACTTGGGAACAGAAGGGAGGGGAGTCGAGATTTGATTGTCCTGTTGCTGTTCAGTCTCTCAGTCGTGTCTGACTCTTTGCGACCCCGTGGACTGCAGCACACTAGGCTTCCCTGTTCTTCACTATCTGCCAGAGTTTGCTCAAACCCATGTCCATTGAGTTTATGATGCCATCCAACCTTCTCATCCTCTGTCACCCCCTTCTCCTCTGAAGTATTAGAAAACCTACAGGATGATGTCTCCAGAGCATTTAATATTTAGTGATAAGCACAGTGAGGGATAAAAGGAGATGAGTTTCTGTCCCTAGGGCGCTTACACTCTGTATGGAAGTCTCTTTCCTTCACAGTCTTCAGAGGGTGGTAGCTGAGGGCAGTGTGCTGGGCAAGCCAAACACAGGGTCTTATCTGCACCTGAATGTATTAGATGGTGAGATTGTGAGTCTAGTCCCAGGACAGATGAAACTTTGGGGGATCTTGGGAGGAGGTAGGCATGTGAGACGAATCCAATTAACTTGTGGCTAGAATGTGAACAATGTGCTTCTTTTTTAATTGGTGTATAACTGCTTTACAATATTATGTTAGTTTCTGCTGTACAACAAACAATGTGAATCAGCTATGTGTATATACATATATTCCTTCCCTCAATCCTCCCTGCTATCAGTGTGCTTTTAAAAAGAAGAACAAGTAACAAGCAAAGAAAAATTATTTGAGGACTCATTAATGAGGGCTTCCCTGGTGGCTCAGACAGTAAAGAGTCCACCTGCATAAGGCAGAAGACCTGGGTTTGATCCCTGGGTTGGGAAGTTCCCCTGGAGAAGGAAATGGAAACCCACTCCAGTTTTCTTTGCCTGGAGAATCCCCATGGACTGTGGAGCTGGCGGGCCACAGTTAATGGGGTCACAAAGAGTCAGACACGACTGAGCGACTAGGCACAGTATAAACCAATGTCTTGAAACTAAGATAGAAAAAAAAAAAAAAGAGAGAGAGAGAATATCCCTGGTCTCTAGGAGTTGGGGCAGGAATTGACTGGGAAAGGGTGTGAGAGGACTCACAGGGCTGATGGTTTTGTACCATGATAGGGCTTAGATTACATAGGCGTATTCATTTGTCAAGCTCAACCGATGTATGCAAAAGACTTGTGCATGTAATCATGTGTAAGAGTTACTTCAAAAGAAAAAAAAATGTAAAAAATGTTGAACTCTTATTAGTGATAGAAATAAATTTGGAAATAAACATATTAAAAAATATATGTCTGCACATGTTTTGACCCTCCAAAAAAAGGGTGACTCTAATTCACCTCTCTTTGCAGACAAGCCGTCTTAATGGTTCACTTCTAATGAGTAGGGCATGGCAGAAGGAACCCAGGGCTGGGTCTTAAAAGAGATACAGCTTCTATCTCAGCTTGAGATGCTTGCCCTCCACATCCAGGTTGACAGACTCCCACAGGGAGTAGCTTCAGGTGTTTCTGACCAATTGCTATTAATAGGAGTTGTCCGGTTGCTCCTCTAACCATAGCATCAGATCAGATCAGATAAGTCGTTCAGTCATGTCCGACTCTTTGCGACCCCATGAATCGCAGCACGCCAGGCCTCCCTGTCCATCACCGACTCCCGGAGTTCACTCAGACTCACGTTCATCGAGTCAGTGATGCCATCCAACCAACTCATCCTCTGTCATCCCCTTCTCCTCCTGCCCCCAATCCCTCCCAGCATCAGAGTCTTTTCCAATGAGACAACTCTTCACATGAGGTGGCCAAAGTACTGGAGTTTCAGCTTCAGCATCATTCCTTCCAAAGAAATCCCAGGGCTGATCTCCTTCAGAATGGACTGGTTGGATCTCCTTGCAGTCCAAGGGACTCTCAAGAGTCTTCTCCAACACCACAGTTCAAAAGCATCAATTCTTCGGCCCTCAGCGTTCTTCACAGTCCAACTCTCACATCCATACATGACCACAGGAAAAACCATAGCCTTGACTAGACGAACCTTTGTTGGCAAAGTAGTGTCTCTGCTTTTGAATATGCTATCTAGGTTGGTCTCAAGACAAGTCTCCTGTCTCAGACTCTTGTACCAACTACAGCACTGTTCCTTCCTGGTCCTTTCTCCTGACAGCTGTTCCTACATGGCCCCAGACTGTGACTCTGCCACAGTGCTCAGCCTTGTGTGACCCACACCATGACCTTGGTCTGTGTGCCTTTCAGCCAGCACCACTCACTGACCAGTGCAAAGGCAACCCTAAGTGTAAGTGGCTTTCTCAGGGCTTGACTCGTAAGCAAGGAGGAAGCTCTGCCTGTATGAATGATATTCTTTACTGGGATGCCACAGTCCCACTAATTCCTGGTGGTATCACTTAAGGACTGCAAACTTCCTCTGCGGCTGCTCTTGGCTCCCTGCCCCACCAAATGATTAACTGTTGTAGCTGGAGGCATTTAACCACCAGCCCCAGACTCTCTGTCTACTTCTGTCCTTGGTGAGGGAATCACAAGGACTCTTGGACCATAGTAGAGGGACTTCAGGCAGCTGGGCCACTTTCTCCATTCTGATCACTGCTTTTCTGCCAGGTCCCTGGAGAGCTGGCCACGCACAGAGCCAGATTCATCAGCTGACTTGCCTTCTGGGAACTGAGACTTTCGTTTATCCCTTGAGGCCTGAGGAGCAAGGCCGTCCTTTCCCCAGCACATTTTTCACAGCTGGAATCCTGGGCATGAAATTCATTCTCTGTGAGTTGTTCCATAGTATTTCCCAGATGATAGTGACCACCTTCATGGAATGTTTCCCCACCACTGAGGCGATGACTCCTGTCTGCTCTGTCCCCGTGCTTTGCTGGGATCCACATTGTAAAGTCCACTCATCAGACCTCACACCACTGGCTACATCCTACATCCTTATGATACAATGGGAGGTTCTAGGACACAAGCTGGCTTGTAGGGACCACTCTGGGAATGTCGTGGAGGGGATAAGTTACAAGACAGAGGGAAGGCTTTTCCTGAATGAGGAAAGCAAGCCAGTGTGACTGCTCCACTCAGAGAAATCTCTCCTCTCCCTGGGCCCCGGGTGACAGTCAGCGTCGCCTTGTCACCGCCTCCACCTGGCACTGGGAGTGAGCCCCAGGGTGCCTGCCACGGACTCCACTCCCCCCAACACAGCCGCCTGCCGGAGTGACTGGGTATGGCCTCCTGAGGATGCTGGATGAAGGTCATGGTGCACGTGTGCGTGCTCAGTCACGTCCGACTCTTTGTGACCCCACGGACTGTAGCCTGCCAGGCTCCTCTGTCCATGGGATTCCCTGTCCAAGAACATTGGAGTGGGTCGCCATGTCCTCCTCCCGGGAATCTTCCCGGCCCAGGGATCGAACCTGTGTCTCCTGGTCTTATATACATTTCAGAAGGGTCCTTTACCACTAGTACCACATGAGAGGCCCGACCAACGCCATTCGGAGCCACTGTCCCCGAAAGAGCTACCAGTCCTGTTGGTGAGCCAGGAACCTGTCAGTAGACAGGACCAGTCTTGTGGGTCAAATCCTCAGGGAAGAAAAGCTTCCTAACATGTGACGGGGGCAGGGGGACAAAATCCAGACCCCCTGTGGCAGAGAGTGTTGCTGCTCACAGAGGATCCGCACGGGGCTCTCCACTCTCAGACCCCTCCTTGTCTGAGGCTAATGCAAGCACGTGCGTCTTCTGTGGCCTGGCTCGCTCTCTCCGTCTCTCTCTCCCTCCCTCTTTATTCTTCTCTCTCCCTCCTCATTCCTTTCTCTTTCCCTTCATCTCTCTCTCCATGAACCCAGAAGGAAAGGATGCTAAGACACTGTAGCTGCATTATGAAAACAGTAGAGACCCCAGAGTCGCTACCAAGAACAGCACGCAGGCCCCTGAGAGGCACGGAGCAGAGAGACAGAGGGGAGGTCACACGGGGTTCCCACGCAGGAGGCCCACTCAGCCGCGTGCGTGAGAACCAGGGTCTCTACACATGCCAGGGTTGAGAGGCTAGGGTCCATTTGCTACAGCAGCTTAGCTTGTTCTAGCCCATCTAATATACTCTGGGTATTGTTGGGATTTCTTCATCTTTGGTTTTCTACTCATCTGTTGTGAAACTTGCAGGACTGAAGTTCTGTTGAGACACGCTAAGTAGTTCAACGTGGAATCATGGTGACCAGTGGGAACTTACGTACTAGCAGTCTTGAAATGTCCACTGTAGGACTGAAAGTGAAAGTGAGGTCACTCAGTTGTGTCCGACTCTGCAACCGCATGGACTGTAGCCCACCAGGCTCCTCCATCCATGGGATTTTCCAGGCAAGAGTACTGGAGTGGATTACCGTTCCCTTCTCCAGGGGATCTTCCCAACCCAAGGCTCGAACCTGGGTCTCCTGCATCACAGGCAGACACTGTACCGTCTGAGCCACCAGGGAAGCTGTAGGACTGGAGGGTCTCAAAGCGATAAACTAAGAATACTGCTTTAGATACGAGGTTCCATGGGTTGTGTGTGTCTCTGGGGCAGAAGGAACAGCAGATAGAGCCAAGATCCCTTCCCCCTGGGGAGACTGTTACCCCTTGAAAAGAGATACTGAGCAGAGAGGCTTGAAGGCCCTTTGCTAGAGGGCCTGACTCCACACGGCTGAGAGCAGGTCCAGATGGAGGCTCTGTCAGGACAGAAGGCCAGAAGGCAATATCCGACCCACACTTATCTTAAGACCTCTTGCCAAACTTGAGATGCTGCTCACGCCAAGACACCTCTGTCTCAGAGCTCTCCTTGGAGTGGTTGGTTGCCCCCTTTTCCCTACTTGGCTGGCCTGTGTCGTGTTCTGCATGTGAGCAATCTGTGATTCATGAATTGAATGTTGGCTACTGGTCATGTATCTCCAATCCTGTGATTCTTACCTGTCCCTCCTGCCAGGCCCTGCAACAAACAGGTATTCTGGAGGGTGGCCCAGAGAGAGACTGGTGAGCTGGGCATTTCCGGTGGAGAAGTAGCATGTACCGAGAACTCTGGAGTGACTTCCCTGGTGGTCCAGTGGTTAAGACTCCCTGGACTGTAGCCCAGCAGTCTCTTCTGTCTATGGAATTCTCCAGGCAAGAATACTAGAGTGGGTAGCTATTCCTTTCTCTAGGAGATCTTCCCGACCCAGGGATCAAACCCAGGTCTCCTGCATTGCAAGCAGATTCTTTACCATCTGAACCACGAGGGAAGCCACACTTTCACTTTCAAGAACTCTATGGGGACATCTCTGGTGGTCCAGTGTTTAAGATTCTACAATTCCACTGCAGAAAGCACATGTTCGATCCTTGGTCAGGAAACTAAGATCCTGAAAGGCACACGACCAAAAAAAAAAAAAAAAAATTCTAAAGTGGGATACAACACAAACAAATGTGGGAAGTTTAAGCTTCTCCTCTGAAGTCACCCAGAATAACTTTTGCTGACAGTAAATCTCCAATCACAAGCTGTAAATCATTTTGCATATTATTAGTCCTGATGAGTTTTCAGTGTGATGTGACATATTTCAGGCCCCTCCATCAATTGTCAAGAAATGAAATGTCAGATTCTGAGTTGCTTGGCCTAATGGAGAGCAATGAAAGAGCATTATTTGCAAAGCTTACCAGCCTGGAAGGAGCCCCAGACTGATAGTCAGGCTGTCGATTCTAAGCCCAGCCCCTCCCAGCTCCAGCCAAGGCCGTGAATACGTATCAGTTGAGCTATTACTGTGAATGAGAAGGTTGGAAATGATGATCTTCATGGTTTCCCTAATAGCTCAGTTGGTAAAGAATCCACCTGCAATGCAGGAGACTCCAGTTTGATTCCTGGGTTGGGAAGATCTGCTGGAGAAGGGATAGGCTACCTACTCCAGTCTTCTTGGGCTTCCATTATGGCTCAGCTGGTTAAGAATCTGCCTGCAATGTGGGAGACCTGAGTTCAATCCCCGGTTGGGAAGATCCCCTGGAGAAGGCAAAGGCTACCCACTCCAGTATTCTGACCTGGAGAATTCCATGGCCTGTATAGTCCATGGGGTCGCCAAGAGTTGGACACGACTGAGTGACTTTCACGTCCATGGTCTCCGCTTGTTTTGATAGTTGTGTACTATTGTGATGCTAACAAGGCTTATATTTCCTGAAGTTTGTCTCTCTTTGTTACTCCAAGAAAGCTCAGCAAAGCAAACAGATTGAACACATCCGCAGCCATTTGATTGCAACTCAGAAGGGGGCACCATGACTCTGATGGGTAGCAGGGGAGGCTGGCTTTGGTCTTGTGACATCCTGGTAGGTGGAACTCAGTCTTGGTGAGAGATCTTCTAAGAGAGGAGAACCTTCCTGGTTTGTTCATAGGAATGCTCTTGGTCAGCCTCATGGATATCTGACCCCACAACCTGTCCTTTGTAAAGACCACTGAAGTGAAGTGAAAGCCACTCAGTTGCACCCGACTCTGTGAACCCATGGACTGTAGCCCACCAGGCTCGTCAGTCCATGAAATTCTCCAGGCAAGAATACTGGAGTGGGTCGCCATGCCTTCCTCTAGGGCATCTTCCCAACCCAGGGATTGAACCTGCGTCTCCTACATTGCAGGCAGTTTCTTTACCATCTGAGCTACCAGGGAAGCCAAAGACCACTGGACTTTGTTTAAATGCTGGGAGTTTTCAAACTAAGCATTAACATGACTTGTCAGCCAGATGAATTTGGACAAGTCACTTAACCTTGCTGAGCCTATAACTCCATTTGTACAATAGATATAATCGTATCTACTTAACAGAATTGTTACCTGTATTCAGTGAAGTTCTATATAGGAAAACCTATAACAAAATCTGTTTGACAGAGTAGACTCTTACAAAATTTAATGAACAGAGAAGTACAGGGGGGTAGATGGATGGACAGATGGCAAGTATTCTATCCAGAACCAACTACTGGGGGTGGGGGACTTCCCTGGAGGTCCACTGGTAAGAACCCACCTTCCAATGCCGAAGACGTGAGTTCAATCTCCGGTCTGGGAACTGAGATCCCAGACGCCTAGGGGAAACTGAGGCCAAGCACCACAACAAAGACCCAGCATAGTTAATTTTTTTTTTTTAATTAAACCAACTACTGGGGGGAACCATCAGTATGACATGAAGCTCACCTCCTCCCACAAATAAAACCAGCTACTTCCTGGAGAGACAGAGACTATCTTAGGATATTGTTAAGGGGTTTGTGGCTTGAACCAAAACATTGCTTGAATCTCTTTGCATTATACTTTTGCTATCTTCTACGGAATGGGTTCTCTAAATTCTGTATCTGCTGCCTAAAGAAATATTTTTTATAATATTATTTTTCATTAACTAACCTCTGGATTCACTTCCATAATTTTTTTTTTTTTTTGGCTGTGCCCCATGACATATGGGACCTTAATTCCCGAGCCAGGGGTAGAATCCACGCCCCCCTCCCCTGCACTGGAAGTGCAGAGTCTTCACCCCCGGTCCACGAGGAAAGTCCCAAGGAGTGCTTTTTCCCTCATTATTGGTCTTAAGGCTAATGACATCGAGCTACTCAGCCCCCATTGTTCTGCTGTTTTTGGATTTCAAAACATTCTGCTCAACTTTCCATTTACTTCATGACTTTACAAACTTTGATCACCCTGACTTTTCTGCCTTCTTTTTCTAGCTTGAAGAGTTTTGTTCTTTTTAGGTTATCCTCCTGAGACAGCCTCCGTATCCCCTTGATCTTATGAAGTTTTCTTCTTTTAAGTCATCTCCAGCACCATTATGTCATTATTCTTAAGAAGCCCTGACTTTCAGTTTAACAACATGTGGGATGGGAGGGGGAGAGAATTGAGATCAAGTCAGTTATGAAATCAGTGCTCTGAAAATAGAAAGATATGGTACTTGCCACCTGAGTGACAGGGGCTTTGATGTACCCCACCCTGATACGCTATCCAACTCTTTCCACACCATAGACTGTAGCCTGCCAGGCTCCTCTGCCCAGGGGATCCTCCAGGCAAGAATATTGCCATTTCCTTCTCCAGGGGATCGTCCCAACCCAGGAATCGAACCAGGGTCTCCTGCATTGCTGGCAGATTCTTTACTGACTGAGCTATTAGGGAAACCCCTCGAAATGCTAAAAGAAAATGAGAACTGATGTTAGCACAGGTCTGTGTGCCCAAGGCTCAGTAAGTCCAAACAAACTGAAAGGTTGGTGTTCGGAGCAAAGAAAGATTCATTGCAGGGCCATGCGAGGAGACGGGCGGCTCACGCTCCCCTCAGCTTCATCGCACGGCCACGCGAGGAGACGGGCGGCTCACGCTCCCCAAAATACCCCAAGATCCTAGAAGGGTTTTGGCAAAGCACTTTAAAAAGCCAGATGAGGGAGGAGGGTCTCAGCGGATGGGATGAGCTCACGCACTGTTCTCTGATTGGCTGATGGTGAGGTCACAGGGTGGGGTCACAAGTGTTAACAGGATCGGTCCTTAGGCTCCAGAGACCTGGGGGTTATATACTCCTGACCAAGTAGTTAACATCTCCATTTGGTGGGGTTTTCACATCTGTGGAACAGCTCAGGAGATGTGCATCAGATACTATTATGTAGGTCCTTCAGAGAGAAGGCACAGCAGAAGGGATGGGGGCGGCCTGTCCCAGGAAGACCCCACAGGGTCCCGCTCGGTTACACTGGGAGTCCTTCTGGGGTGCGTCTAGTCTAGTCTCATCCACACTTGCTCAGTCGTAAGAATCTTCCAAAGCACTGGTTAAATATTCAGACCCCAAGGCTCTGCACAGACCTGTGCTGTCCAAGATGGTGGCCAGCGGCCACAGGGTGCGACTGGGCCCTTGAAAGGTGGCCACTCCAAGCTGAGTTATATTGTATGTGTATAATACACCCTAAGTTTTACAGTCTTCATTCAAAGAAAGAATTGAAAACATCTCACCACAATTTTCTATCGACTACATCCTGCAATAAGAGATGATAGCATTTTCAATATATGGCATCAAAGAAAAGATTAGAATTAGCTTCACTTATGTCTTTATGCTTTTTTTTAAAGATATGGCTGCTAGAACATTTGCCACGACATGACCGGCCCACACTACATGCTGCTGGACAGGCTGGTCCAGACATATGGAATCAGAGTCCCCGTGGGCGAGGCTTACAGGTGTCCAGCGTTCCTGGTGATACTTATTTGACTGGGAAAACTGGGAGCACGGTGAACTCATTTGACAGAGGAGGAAATTCACATTCAGAGAGTCTGATCAGCTTGTCCAAAGTCATGCCAAGATCCACATTGTAAGGGCCAGCGAGTCAAACTCTAACCTCATCACAATGGACGCTGGCTAAGTGCAGAAATGTGGAGCAACTTGTCCACTGATGCTGAGAGCAGTATCTTACAAACACATGCTGAATGGATGAGGCCACTTAGACACAATGTTCATGAAGCTAAAGGCATGATTCCAGTCCCCCAGAAGCCTGGTCTGCTGCGTTCTCTTCTCCAGGCTGCAGCAAAGAGGGTTGTTATCCACCAGGGAAAGAAAGACAGGTTAGAGGCCATCGAGAAACTATCCTTGCTTGAAAAGCACAGCACAAATCACATTAGCATCTCCTGGAGAGCGTCCTCTTCACAGGCAGGTTTGGCATTCAACTCATATCCATTCCGGGAGTGTCCTAGGAGTCATTTGTACCACTAAGAAATGTAATCAGGGCTGCCCTGGTGGCTCAGTGGTAAGGAATCCACCTGCCAATGCAGGGGAAAGGGGTTCGAGCTCTGGCCTGGGAAGATCCCACACCCCACAGAGCAACTAAGCCTCTACACCATAACTACTGAGCCTGTGCTCAAGAGCCTGGGAGTCGTAACTCCAGAGCCCTCGTGCCTCAACTACTGAAGCCTGTGTGCCCTGGAGCCCGAGCTCCACAATGACAGAGACCCCTGCAATGAGAAGCCTACATGTGCAACTAGAGATTAACCCCCGCCTCCACAACCAGAGAAAAGCCCACGCGACAACACAGACCCAGCACAGCCAAAACAAGTAAGGAAAGATTTGGTTTTGTCTTAAAAAAGAAAGAAACATAATCACCACAACTCTTCCCCCAGTTCCACCTGTTGGAAATTCTACCTCCTCTACCAAAAATAAAGAAGAAGGAATTTTTTTCCCCCTAAACCCCCTAAGCTATTCAGCACCCAGAGGACTTACTTCCAAGTCCCTCTGGGGCTCATGGTTTCTATTTTTAATCATGCAAGGTGCAGAGAGAAAAGCAGCTCTGAAAGAAACTGGTGTGCAGAGAAACCGTGAACACCCTCTGGCCTCTACAGGTGAATGTGAGTGACACAGCAGTAGGCTTCTCAGAATCCATGGAGGACACGGCCTTTGAGTCACCCAGGAAGAGCAAAAGCCAAAACCTCATTCCTCTCACCATCCTCTCCATCCTATACATTACTCACCAGGCAGCTGCAAGTAGGAAGCCCAATTTCACACCGAGTGAGGGAGCAAAACTTCCGTGTGGGCAAACATTCAGTAAGTCGGGGGATGACTCATAGACCCCTCAGCCCATTGTTAGAGTGGTCCCCACCTGCCTCTCGGCAAGCTGAAATAATCCGTTGTCAATGCTGCTGCAGAAAAATCTAATTGCAACCTTGGTCCCCCAGCCTCTGTTGAATTGCTCACCCACAGACTCGGCTTTAATTACATAACACTTGGAGAGAGGAAGGCAGAAAAGACGAAGCCTACGTTGGTCCTTCAGTAAAAATGGAAATTGATCAGAGTTCAGTCACGTGCCCAGGGGCCTGCGGACCATGTGTTGTATCGCCAGGTCACCCAGGAAACTTGCTACTAAGCCTGCTGCGGGGGTCCCTCCCCCGAACTCTCTACACTGAGTGCAGCCCCCAGGAATATGTACATATTCAGTTCTCCTAGTGATACCTGTGCATGCTAGGCCATGAAATACCAGCCTAGAACCATGTCTGCCACACTGAATTTTGTTGAAGGGAAGTTGAAGTATGTAGATAAATAAATACTTGTTATATGTGGGTACACAGGCCTCTTCCCTCAGGCCCCAGACTCTGCTTCTGAATCCCAGCCCAGGAGCAGCCACTATCCAGCAGGATATCTCTGTGGCAGCAGCACCCAGCAGACAGCCTCGCCAAAGACCCCTCGTTCCCAGATCCCCTGATCTGGACCACAGCTCTGAAAGCTTCACGGGAGACTGAGCTACTAACTACAATCCAAATCAGAGCCGGGCATTGCTCCTTGGCCCGTATGCCTGACCCCCCCAACCCCTGGAAGACCCTGATGACCGGCCCAGCTCCCTAGTCTACCAATCTACCCTGGGGAGGTGCCATGCAGACCTCTGTGCCTCAGGTCCCATTCCTAGACAAGCCGGGGCTCACCATACATGAGGAATCCAGAGATGGACACCGCTCAGGGCAAGGCTGCACGCTTGGCCTTAGTTTGGAGGATGGGGGGTGGTCAGGGTAGGGGGGAAAAGGAGGAAGCCAGGGTGGAGGCTGTGCAAGAAGGTGGCAGAGCAGATGGTGCCCACCACAGCGTTGCTGGACAAGGGGACCACAGGGGAGCCACGGCCAGCTCTGGTTTCTTCCCATCGTTTCGGCCCCAACCGCCCGTCCCCCACTTCTGACGCGTCCAGGACTGGATGCGGGGGAGGAGCTTCCGGAGCAAAGGTGACGCTACTTTCCCCAGGCAGGTGCGCCAGAGGGGGTGGCGTCGGCGCCACGGGCTGCACACACCGCGGAAGGCACCTGCGTGTCCGTGCGGATCTCTGTGCATGAGTCTGCATGTGTCTCTGTGTGCATATCTGTGTCTGTGTATTTGTGTGTGGCTGTCGGTATGTATCTGTGTCTCTGTGTGTGTATCTGAGTATCTGTGTGTATGTGTGTCTATGTGTATATGTGTGTGTGTGTGTGTGAATCTGTGGTTGTGTATATCTGTGGGTGTGGGTATCTGTGTGTATCTGTGGGTGTCTGTGTGTATCTGTGTCTGTGTCTGTGCGTGAGTGTCTGTGTGTATCTGTGGGTGTCTGTGTGAGTGTCTGTGGGTGTCTGTGTATCTGTGTCTCTGTGTGTGTATCTGTGGGTGTCTGTGTGTATCTGTGTCTGTGTGTGAGTGTCTGTGTGTCGTGTATCTGTGTCTGTGGGGGTGTGTGTGTATCTGTGTGTATCTGTGTCTGTGTGTGGGTGTCTGTGTGTGTGTGTGTATGTGTCTGTGTGTGTGCGTATCTGTGTGTTTCTGTGTCTGGGTGTGTGTATGTGTGTCTGTGGGGGTGTGTGTGTATCTGTGTGTATCTGTGTCTGTGTGTGAGTGTCTGTGTATGTGTGTGTATGTGTCTGTGTGTGTGCGTATCTGTGTGTTTCTGTGTCTGGGTGTGTGTATCTGTGTCTGTGTGTGAGTGTCTGTGTGTCGTGTATCTGTGTCTGTGGGGGTGTGTGTGTATCTGTGTGTATCTGTGTCTGAGTGTCTGTGTGTGTGTATGTGTCTGTGTGTGTGCATATCTGTGTGTTTCTGTGTCTGGGTGTGTGTATCTGTGTCTGTGTGTGAGTGTCTGTGTGTCATGTATCTGTGTCTGTGGGGGGGTGTGTGTATCTGTGTGTATCTGTGTCTGTGTGTGAGTGTCTGTGTGTCGTGTATCTGTGTCTGTGGGGGGGTGTGTGTATCTGTGTGTATCTGTGTCTGTGTGTTTCTGTGTCTGGGTGTGTGTATCTGTGTCTGTGTGTGTGTATCTGTGTCTGTGAGTGTGGGTGTCTGTGTGTATCTGTGGGTATCTGTGTATATCTATGTCTGTGGGTGTGGGTGTCTGTGTGTGTGCAGGCCTGTGATTTGCACCTTCCTCAAGACTCTTCCTCTGGGACCCCTGTCCAGCTGAGCAGTCCTGTCCCCAGGTCAGCCCCTGCAGCTTGCAGTGCCTGAGCTTCAGTGCCCCCTCTCCACCCTCCAGGGCCCCTCAGCAGGGATCCGGTTTAGGACAGCCTCCAGGCATCTCGCACAGGAGGGTTGTTGGGGAAATGTGTGCTTTTGCCTCCTCCCACGGGGTGCTCCACACATCCTCCTGCCTCCAGGCCATTCAAGGAGACACCAGACACCAGCTGCATTCTCTGCACATGGAAATACCTACAGTCTCCTGTGGTTTCCTTGATTAAAACACCCCACCCCACCCTCATGGGGGTGCTGAAGTGGCAGAGTGGAGCGGAGATGCCCAGAACTCTAGGGCCCCCAAGGGGTTTTCTCCCTCATCCTCTTCAACTTCATCTTTCCGGCTGGGCTGGAGGTTGAAAACGAACTGACACCGATCAAGCAGGTTCAGTTCCTTCCTGAGCGATTCCCGCTCAAGGCCCCCAGTTCCTCTCTGGTGCTCCCAGGCTTTGGGGCCTCGGCCTGTCAGGCGAGTGTATCCTCCTAAGTTCTGTCTCGTCACAACAAAGATTTGGAGCGACGGACATTAAAGCCCTTGGCGCATCACAGCTCTCGGGTCTTGGACAAACCGTATTATAGCTCTTAGACAAATCAGTGTTACAGCTCTATTCTATTTAGAAGATAACAGGAGAATCCATCCTCAAAATGTGAGGGCATGCCAACCCAAAGACGCGAAGAGAGTGGAGGAGTGTGCCAGCGCAAGGGAGAGAGGGGGAGAGAGAGAGAGAAAGAGAGAGCGCTTTGGTTCCTCCTTTTACATGGTTTTTTTTCCCTCCCCCTGGGCCTGCCCTATGCAAATTGGGCTTAGCCAGGAGTGCTGTTTGTTTTTCCTGAGGTCTTCACTCCGGTCCTCGGACCTTCCTTTGACCTTCCTTTGTTTTATTTTCGCAGGCTTTTCCCTTCCTTGTCTTTTAGCCACCGCCATTTTGGACTCCTTTTCCCTATTCTAACTACCTAACAAGCCCAAACCGAAGCATCTCATCTGAATATCTTCTTTCTCATATGCAATTATAATCCAAGGTGATATTTATTCAAATGGAAAAGCCTGTTTATTGCAATAGAATTAACAGGTAATCTAGGAGCAAACAGAGGAGGGAGTGTCTGACCTTGTCTGGGGCAATTAAGAGGATCTTTGCAAAGGAAGTGATATGTGAGCTACGTCTGGAGGTTGAAGAGGAGATATTCAATTCTGCTGGAGACAGGGTGCTATTCTAGGTTTGACATGGCCGAGTGCTTCTCTGTCTGTGACAGCTCCTGTTCTTTAGATGATTTCAAGAATGGTTTCCCAAATCTGACATCCAGCGGCTGTCAAGCCATTTGTAGGGAGAGGACAGGGAGATGCGAACAATAAGGATGGATTTGAACAGATAAGTTAGAAGGAAGCTGCATCTTCTTACTGCATACGCGCTTCACTGACAAAGCAAAGGGAGAGCTCTAAGTCAATGAAAATATTCACATCGCTGCCTGTGTGTGTGTGTACACACACACACGTATAAATAGGCCATGGGTTTAGAGTCCATTTTTTGCCCCCTTTATCCAAATCCCTTCCAGAAAGTATAGGTAATTTTAGAAAAAGGGAGAAAAGCATGAATACAAGGCCAGGAACTCCCATATAAAGCCCATGTTCTACAAAGCTCTCTAAAGGTGACGAAAGGGAGAAAATAGCAATTGCATTCTACAGAGAGATGCAAAGGGCATGTGAAGCATTTGCAGAGTTAATACAAGCTGTCTCAGCCCCCTAAGAAGAGGACGGTTTGTCAGTCCGGGCATTTCCTGGGGAGAAGGTGGGAGGCAAGGATAGAACGAGGTTCCCTAAGTCAGAAGATTAACCCAATTCTGCCCTGAGACACTGAGCAGTAGGGCTTTCTGTGTTTCTACGATGGGCAAAGGTGGAGCTTAGATAAAAGCATTTTAGATGCAGAGGGGGTCTCAGCGATCAAGTCACACAGTGGATTTCACTGATGAGGAAACCGGGCCCCCAAGGCATTCTGAGCCTTGCCCCCAGTCTCATCGTGAATCACAGCGACACAGAACCGGGGCACAGGTTACACTAGGTATCAGCGGAAATGCCAGCTCCCCTGTGACTGGGGTGTAGAGCATGCAGAGTTCTCTCCCTACAACCTCTCTGGAAGCCACTAAAAAGAAAGCAAACATGTGACATTATATTCCAAACCTACAAGGACGCAGAGACCCATTGAGGAGCTGATCCCAGATGAGAGATGTCAACAAAATTCTAAAAGAGGCAAAGCAGATGCTTGGGTGGTAAATAATACATCAGAGTGGAAAAAGCTGAAACCTAAACTCTTGCCGAGAAAGAAAGCAATGAAACGCAAGGCAATTGACACCCCTGAACTGTGTGCAAACCCCAGAAGGGGAATGCTCCAGGTGCCCCTGAAAGTGGGGCTGAGGGTGGGGTGGGGGGCTGGGACGGAACCTTAAGAGCCCCAGGTCCCTCTGCCCCTTCACCCAGTCAGCTGGCCAGCTCATCCTCCAACACCCACACAAAGACACAAACACAGGCCTCTTCGTGCACGGACTCCAAAGGCAGTGCTGAGACAGGCTTGCGTGGGGAGCAGTTTACTTAGGAATCTGATCCTAAGAAGTGGGAGGGAAGGGAGAGCAGAAAGGACGGGGGAAGGAGACAGAGTCCCTCGCAGATGCCTTATTCTGTGTGCCAGCCCGTGGGTGACCAGTTGTTCTAGGTCACCAGGATTTCTGAGGAGGCTTGTGAACTGGTTACCAGAACCCCCTACCCTGGGCTTCCCTGGTGGTTCGGATGGGACAGAATCTGCCTGCAATGCAGAAGACGGGTTTCATCCCTGGGTCAGGAAGGTCCCCTGGAGGAGGGCATGGCAGCCCACTCCAGTATTCTTGCCTGGAGAATCCCATGGACAGAGGAGCCTGACAGATTACAGTCCAGGGGGTCACAAAGAGTCAGACACAACTGAGCGATTAACACTTTCACGCTTTCTTTTCACTTTCCTGCCCTGGGGATGGAGTGGGGGGTGGAGGTGACTCCATCAACACCTGTGGCATCCATTTCTTTGTTCCTCTTGATTGCACACATGTGATACCTTCCGAGTTCCCCCTGTGAGGCACCCGGAAGTGTAGGGATAGAATCAAGAGTTGCTGGCCAGAAAATATTCTTAAATTTAACTACTACATAAAAAAGAAAAAAAAAAAAAGTTGCATGGCCCCAAATACCACTGCTGGGCTTCCCAGCTGGCACTAGTGGTAAAGAACCCGTCTGCCAATGCAGGAGACATAAGAGATGTGGGTTCAATCCCTCTGTTGGGAAGATCCCCTGGAGAAGGAAATGGCAACCCACTCCAGTATTCTTGCCTGGAGAATCCCATGGACAGAGGAGCCTGGCGGGCTACAGTCCAGGGGGTCACAAAGAGTCGGACATGACTGAGGCAAGTTAGCACACACGCTGTGGAAAACAGTATGGAGATTTCTCAAAAGACTAAAAATAGAGCTGTAACAGGAGGGAAAGGGGCAGGGTGCAACTTCTGAGAGAAGGATGTAGCCCAAGGACACAACATAAACTGATTAGGATCAAATGGGCCCAAGCTGGCAGACAAGACTAGAACCTGATCCTCAATCAGTAAGTGAAATGACACACCCAGAGGTGCCCCGACAGTTCCAAGGCACTGTTAAAACACCAAGGAGTGGGCGGTGGCCCAGATCCTGGAAATCTCCGCCCCTTCCCACAATAGTTGGAATAACCCTCCCACTCATTAGCATATGAAATTACCCAGCCTATAAAAGCTAACGACGCCAAATTTCATGACCATACTCACCCTCTGCGATGGCCCACATTCTGTCTGTGGAGTGTATTTCTCTCTAAATCTGAGCAAATCTATTTCTTACCTATCACTTTGTCTCTCACTAAATTCTTTCTGTGATGAGACATCAAGAACCTGAGCTTCATTATGTCCTGAAACCAGGTACCATGGGTTTTGATTAGATTTGAGTCTCAGCCACATGGGTTTAAGTCCCAAACAGGGTTTTGGCTGGGTTTGAGTCCAAGCCACATGGGTTCAAGTCTCAAACTGGATTTTGGCTGGGTTCATCAAGTCCCAGGACATATGGGTTCAAGTCCCAACCTGTGGTAAACGGTTTCACGGCTACCATAGGACCAGCAATTCTGCTCCTGGATATATATCCAGAAGAAGAAAAAAAAAAACACTAATTCTAAAAAATACAAGCACCCCAATGTTCATAGCAAACATTATTTACAATAGCCATGACATGGAAACAACCTAAATGTCCATCAACAGATAAAAGGATAAAGATGTGGTGCATATATACGAGGGAATATCAGCCACAAAAAGAACAAAACTTTGCCATCTGCTGCACCATAGGTGGAGTTAGAGGGCATTAGGTAAATGAAATACGGCAGAGAAAGACAATAGTGCACCACAGCACTTGTGTGTGAGGTCTAAAAAATACGACAAACCAGTAAATGTCATTTTAAAACAGCAGCAGACCTGTAGAAACAGAGGACAACGTAGTGGTTACCAGTGGGAGAGGGAAGGGGGGAGGGGCAACATAGGGGTGGGGATGGGAGGTGCAAACTATTGCGTGTAACACTGGCTCAAGGATGCACCGCAAAGGGGAACACGGCCGATACTGTATAGTAACCGTAAATAGCAAATGACCATTAAAAGCTGTATTAAAAAATAAACCTTTGATTTTAGAAAAAAATCTGACTCCCTTAACAGCAGTAGCGAGAAATGGGGAAAGTCACTGAACTCACCTGTTCCTCGGTTTCCTCATCAGCAAAATGAGAGATAATCACGAGCCCTACATGCTTCTGGTGCCTCCGATCTCTGCAGAAAGCTGCCACGCACATGGAGCAAACGGAAACAGCGCCCCCTGGAGGTATGCAGCGGACAAAGGCAGGACCACATGACAAAGCCCTGTTCCTCCAAGCCACCAGGGAATGTCCCCAGGGCTCTGCACACCGCTCACCAGCCACCAACAACCTCTGTCCCACCGTCAGTGTGATGGGACTGGAGACGCACAGAACCCTGCGTGAATCTGGAGGAATCTCCTCCCTACCCCGCGTATGCACAGCCTCACCACCGCAATCTGCTAAACACTCTTACGTCGCACTTCGCCACATGCATATCCATCACAGGGTCACAAGTCATCTTTTGAACAACATTTGTTTCTTGGACTGTGCCAGGTCTTAGTTGGGGCATGCAGGATCTTTAGTTGTGACAGGTGAACTCTTAGTTGCAGCCTACGGGATCTAGTTCCCTGATCAGGGATCAAACCCAGGCCCCTTGCACTGGGAGCACAGAGTCTTAGCCCCTGGGCCACCAGGGAAGTCCCAAGTCATCCTTTATTAACTGGAAACTCACCCCTTTCAGCTTTGTACATCTTTAAACCTTCACGCCCCACCCCCGCCCCACAGCCCAGATCCTTGCCCTGTTACTTCTACAACTCAAGGTCATCAGCAAAATCTCCTCTATTTCAGCCTCTTCTTTGGAATATTCCCCTCACCTTCTCTAACGGAAACTGGCTGACTGCAGAGGAATCTGCCTCCCCTCAGACTGTTCTTTCAAATCCCTTGTACAAGTGGACTGGGCCATGAAGTAGATGTTTCCAGCTCCTTATTGTGGCTTCTGGACTGTCATCCTTCCTCACTCATGAAATGAACCTAACTCCTTGAAGCTCCTTCCACTGCAAGGAGATCCAACCAGTCCATCCTAAAGGAAATCAGTTCTGAATATTCACTGGAAGGACTGATGCTGAAGCTGAAACTCCAATGCTTTGGCCACCTCATGCGAAGAGCTGACTCCTTGGAAAAGACCCTGATGCTGGGAAAGATTGAAGGCGGGAGGAGAAAGGGGTGTCAGAAGCTGAGATTGGATGGCATCACAGGCTCTCCTTGGAAAAGACCCTGATGCTGGGAAAGATTGAAGGCGGGAGGAGAAAGGGGCATCAGAAGCTGAGATTGGATGGCATCACCGGCTCAATGGACATGAGTTTGAAAAAACTCCGGAAGTTGGTGATGGACAGGGAGGCCTGGCGTGCTGCAGTCTGTGGGGTCACAAAGAGTCCACGGGGACACGACTGAGCGACTGAACTGAACTGAACTAACTGAACTTTGAAGCCCTTGCCATTAGGCAACATCATTAGCTGTCTGTCACTGTGACAGCCATCTACGGACCCCTAGGTCAGCCCCTCTATTCTTAAAGATCACTGTTTTGATCCCTTTGCCTGTATCTAAGGACAAGTCCCCCTCCCCAGTTTGTGTCCTGAATTGAATCCCCTCTCATCTACTCAAAGATATCACTAGTGATTTTCCATCCTCTCTCACATCATAACTTCCCTCTCTGTGGATTATTTCCCTTGATCATACAAAGATGCTCTCATCTTTTCAAAATAATAATAAAAGAACTTCCCTTGAACTCTCATGAGTCTCTTGCTTCTCTATGCGTCCAACTGGCTTTATATCAAGATTCATCAAGAGAGAGCCTACCCTCCCTGAATCCCCATCTTTCTCCATCATTATCTTGGGCAGCTACTCCCATTTAGGCAGTTATCTCCACAATAAAACCAAATTCACGTTCATCAAGGTCCATTCCATGTCATCAAATCTAATGGTTCTTTCACCAGGATCATCTTTCTCAACTCAGTAGGTTAGCCATCAACGGTTTTCTTTTTCTTGAAATGAAACATTGCCTTGTCTTCAAGGAGGTTACGGACTGTTTGGAGGAGCTGTGCAAAGAGCAACACAGGCGTCCCCTGATCTGGGTCTCTGAAATTTGGGACCAATCTTAGGATGAAAAGAGGCACAGTGTCTCTGGGGCCTCTTCCACGTTCTGCATTCAGTGACCATTTCCTACGCACTGTGCTGACCTCTGTGTGGTTGCTGAGATGGAGACCGTGACCTCGCCCTCACAGGGCTCACAATGCAGAGGGGGACACTCTCACTGGTCTAAGAAAATAACTCTTATTCTGTTCTTTCCCCCTCTACCCAAACGGACTTTTGCTGACTCCTCTCTGACCACTCAGTGAGTCTGTGACAGTATCTTAAGTCATATTTCCTCCGCTCGCTCTCAAGCAGATCTTAGTGGCAACTGGGAACAAAAATTCTTGATTAAATTCATTCATTCTCAGGGCAAAATGATTGGGAGTCCACTTTTAACTCCTCTTTTTAATCTAATAATTCTCCCTGTATTAAAACAAGAAGCAATATTGAAGCTTAAGAAACTTTGTGGCACAAAATGTATACATTAAGAATGGCATTAAGGCATGCTTTTCAGTTTGTGAAGATCTATTTTCCTTCCAAGACTTAAATTCTTTCATGCTGCGGACCCATACAACAGACAGCGGGACCCAAAGCGCAAACACTTACAAAGAGTTTTCCTATCTGTTTTGTGTCTTCCCCTGCATTTCTTTTTCCACACCAGAGCACACAACACCTTCTGAAAATTGTGTCTGCCAAGTGTACATAGTATCAAAACTTTCCTATTTGAGAAATAGTTCTTTCTCTTTTCATAGTCATGAACCACTGTTTGGAGAAACAATTGCATTGGGGGCTTTTTTTGTTTTTTGTTTTTTGATGCTGTCATTTCTATGTTATGAATTCTGAAAAACTGTGGAAATATTCCTATTCAGTAAACATCTATTAGTTTAGTAACTCCTGATGACTTTTATTTGAGAAAATGCTATACACTGAAGAAAATTTCCTAATAGGTGGACTAAAGACCAAAATTATCTTTGAAAATACCAATAGGGTCCCAAATTTTTGTTTTCTAAGACATTTTGTCATATAAGAGCATGAATACATCATCGTCTAAAGTTCTTCTCACTCTCAACAGTTCCCGCGTATTTTGTATTTGGTTCTATCTTTCCAAATATCATCTGTACCCAGGATTTGTGTATACTGAAGGATGGGGAATTACCTGGGCTTGAATTCACACCGATACGGTGACTCACTTATTCCTCCTCTAAGAGATGCTCAAACCCGAGACCTGAGCCTCATTTTCATCATTTGTGTTTGCTTTGTTTTCTTTACTAAAGTGTAGTTGATATACTGAAGATAGTACAGTTAAACACTTCTCTGGAGCAGAGTGACTCAGATATATATAATATATATATATGGGGCTTCCCTTGTAGCTCCGTTGGTAAAGAATCTGCCTGTAGTGCAGGAGACCCAGGTTCAATTCCTGGGTTATGACAATGCCCTGGAGAAAGAAATGGCAACCCACTCCCTTGTTCTTGCCTGGAGAATCCCATGGACAGAGGAGCCTGGCGGGCTACAGTCCATGGGGTCGCAAAGAGTCGGACACGACTTAGCAACTAAACCAACCAACCTATATGTGGATATTCATTTTCTTTTCCGTTGTGGCTTACACAGGATACTGACTGTAGTCCCCCGTGCTCTACAGCAGGGCCTTGCTGCTCAGCCATCCTGTGTACAATAGCTTGTATCCGGTAATCCAAACCCTCTCTCCACTCCTGCCTCTCCTCTTTGTCTTCTTGCCATCACTCACCTTCAGACCCTTCACCTGGCCTTATCAGTCACATGTCCACATCAGTGGGCCTGAACTCTGTCGGTTTATCTCCACCCTCACTGTCAACTCCTATCCAGGGTGGCCATAACCTTTCACCGGAACTGAAACCACAGCCCCCTAATTGGTATCTATTTCTGATCCATTCTAGTGCCTTCTACACAGAGCTGACAAAGTCTTATTTGTATATCACTTCCCTGGTGGCTCAGCAGTAAAGAATCCACCTGCCAATGCAGGAGATGCAAGAGATGCTGGTTAGATCCCTGGGTTGGGAAGATCTGCTGGAGAAGGAAATAGCAACCCACTCCAGTATCCTTGCCTGGAGTATTCCATGGACCGAGGAGCCTGGTGGGCTACAGTCTACCGGGTCGCAAAGAGTCGCACATGACTGAGCAACTGAGCAGGTCCTGATCAAAACCTACAGTGATTTCTGTCCACAAACAGGATATCCGACAGAATCCATATGAGGTCCAAACAGCCATGTGTGATCTGCCCCCACGTTCCCCTCCACCTGATTCCCTGGGTTTTAGTGAGGCGCATCTTTCAGGCCCAGCAAAGATCTCTTCTGAGTCAGGACCTTTGCTTGGGCTCCTGCCCCTGCCAGATGTTAAATTAGAGCAGCCTCTGCTAATGAAACTTTTCTTGTGTGTGTGCGTTTATGACTTCTTTAATTTTTTTTTATTTATGAATTTCTATTAATTTATTTAATTGGAGGCTAATTACTCTACAGTATTGTAGTGGTTTTGCCATACACTGACGTGAAATCCACCACGGGTGTACTTGTGTTCCCCATCCTGAACCCCCCTCCCAACCCCCTCCCCATCCCATCCCTCTGGGTCATCTCAGTGCACCAGCCCCAAGCACCCTGTCTCATGCATCAAACCTGGACTGGCGATCTGTTTCACATATGGTACTATACATACAAATGTAACTTTAAATTGTTGAGTCAGAGAGTCCTTTCTAAAATCCAAAGAGAGAGTATCACCCTGCTCACTGACTCCAAGCACATCACCTTGAACCTATGGAAGTCACACTAACGATCTATCTGTTTTTAGTCTGCCTCCTACCGGATCATAAGCCCCACAAGGGCAGGGATATGTCTGTTTTCTTATTAAAAACATCTCCTTTGCTCAGAAACCTCCAAAATAAATAATTGCCTACTTAATAAATATTTGTTAAAGAATAAACTAGTTTTCCTTCTAAAATCTGGCCTGCCCCAGAATGTGTCGCTTTTTCTTATTCAGCTAAATTCAGGTTTTTTTGGAAAAGGATGTTTCTGAGAAACAGAGCTCTCTCTCAACTGTGACTATAAAAAATAAACATTTGTGTTGAGCTATTGCATGTTTTTATATTTATTCTTCACTCACGTGAAACTCACATGAATGTTCTCGGCCTGCCTGCATCTTTCCTTCGCTGGAAGGAAACCCATTCCCCGTCAATTGGAGAAGCAACCTGTCCAGCTGAAGCAGTGAGGATGTGCTGCTCATTTGCATCAGGACGGAGGAGGTGAGCATGCAGGGAGGGGCCGGGATGCTGGACTCCACACCTACCCTCACATCTGCTTAATGGATGCCTCTGACTTGGTGCACAGAGCTTCAGGAGGGACGGGGAATATGCTCTGACCCCCAAAGAAGAGAAAATGATCTTGCAATCAGCTCCAAGAGGATTCCAAACTTACTGAGCAATTGTGTTTCCGGAATCCATCTCAGTGCAGTTCTTTATTTTGGGGGTGCACATTGCCCCACCCGCTCCCTCCCCTGTATTGCACGGGCTGGGTCTTTAAGCTGGTGCTCAGGAAACACAAACGCAGCAGAATGGCAGCTGAGCGGGACAAGGTACCCACCCTTTGTCTCCCCAGGACCAGGTCACCGAGTAACCACGGGGTCTAGGTCTGGAGCCCGCAGATCTGAGGCAGGAAAGGCAAATGGAGATGCCCATGGTCTTTGATGTGAACAGAACTGAGGTGGGGCGAGGTGGAGGGGAAACGCTCTCACACAGAGGAGCCCTAGTCAAGGCTATGGTTTTTCCAGTGGTCATGGATGGATGCGAGAGTTGGACTGTGAAGAAAGCTGAGTGCCGAAGAATTGATGCTTTTGAACTGTGGTGTTGGAGAAGACTCTTGAGAGTCCCTTGGACTGCAAGGACATCCAACCAGCCCATGCTAAAGGAGATCAGTCCTGGGTGTTCATTGGAAGGACTGATGCTGAAGCTGAAACTCCGATACTTTGGCCACCTGATGCGAAGAGCTGACTCATTTGAAAAGACCCTGATGCTGGGAAAAATTGAGGGCAGGAGGAGAAGGGGACGACAGAGGATGAGATGGTTGGATGGCATCACCAACTCAATGGACATGAGTTTGAGCAAGCTCCGGGAGTTGGTGATGGATGGGGAGGCCTAGCGTGCTGTAGTCCATGGGGTTGCAAAGGGTCGGACACGACTGAACAACTGAACTGAACTAAACTGAATCTCTAATTTGTACACACCCTTCAGGAACCACTGAACCCTCAAGACCCCCACCCCCGAACCCTCCCCACTTGTTTCCATTTTCCTCCTTCGCCTTCCAACTCTTTGACTGAAATACAATTTGTTTTCCTCTGAGGTGTGGGGAAAATTCTTTGTTTAAAATTCAATTCGGGGCTTCCCTGGTGGTCCAGTGGCTAAGACTCTGTGCTCCCCATGCAGGAGGCCCAGGTTCGATCCCTGGTCAGGGAACTAGATCCCACAAGCCACAACTAAAGATCCTGCATGTTGCAACTAAGACCCAGCACAGCCAAATCAATAAATAAAAAATTCAGTTGCTTGTGAAAAATTCTGAGTCTCAGTGTCTTGTGTACACCTTTGAGTTTTGATACAAGGGCTCAGTGGAAAAAAGAGAACTGTTCTGCATTAGTAGATGCCTTTTTAAATTTGCTGTCTTTTGGAGATTTTCAAAGGTTTGAAACAAAAGTAATGTGCTTGCTCTAGGACCATCGAATATCTGATGTTGTTCCATCACGGACCCCAAGTGAGAAACCTCCGCTAAAGGGAGTAAGTTAGAGAAAGAAAAGACTGAAGGCTGCCACCTGGGAGCCAGGGAATAAATTAATAAAGGTAAGGGGTTGAGGAGCCCTCTGAGACCCAAAGGGTTAATCAGGCCACTGCATACGCAGGAGACGAATCACCAGGAGTGACGCGCGGTGGAAGCAGGCGCCTCTTAATGGCAGCATCGTTTCCTTTCTCAGAAGGATGGAGGGCAAAGACATCAGTGGGCAGGTTGACAAAAATGAATCAACAGCCCGCGTGCCCAGATGTCCACTCCGGGACAGCTGTGGGACTTTGATTTGCACAGCATATGTTGAATTCAGAACCACCTGCATCAGCCCATCTCTTTTTTCTTTCCTTCTTTGGCTGTGCCGGTCTTAGTTTCAGCATGCAGGAGCTTCAGTCTTCCTTGGGGCACGCAGGATCTTTAGTTGCATCATGTGGCACCTCGTTCCCTGACCAGGGATCAAACTCAGGCCCCCTGCACTGGGAGCATGGTGTCTTAGCCACTGGATCACCAGGGAAGCCCCTCAATCCGTTTCTATACTGCAGCATGAAGATGGACAAAGTAAGAAAGCCATCACCTGTCTTATGACGATTACACGAAGCCCACTTTGTTCTTTATTGTCTCTTATTGAAGTATATTTGACCTATATGGGTATGTTTAACGTATACAACTTGTTGATTTGATGGATGCGTATATTGTAGTTTGGTTGCCAATGCAGTGTTAGCTAGCACCTCTGCTGCTGCTGCTGCTGAGTCACGTCAGTCCTGTCCGACTCTGTGCGACCCCATAGACGGCAGCCCACCAGGCTCCTCCATCCCTGGGATTCTCCAGGCAAGAACACTGGAGTGGGTTGTCATTTCCTTCTCCAATGCACAAAAGTGGAAATTGAAAGGGAAGTTGCTCAGTCATGTCCGACTCTTAGCGACCCCATGGACTGCAGCCTACCAGGCTCCTCCGTCCATGGGAGTTTCCAGGCAAGAGTACTGGCGTGGGTCGCCAGTGCCTTCTCTGAGCTAGCACCTCTATTTGGGCACAGTTATCATCACCTTCTCCTGGTGGGATTAATTAAGAGCTAGTCTCTTAGCGAGTTTAACGATTATAATACAATAATGTGGTCTGCATTCACTAGACTGTGCATTACCTCTCCAGGGCTCATCTACCGGTTACAAGTGTGTATCTTAAAGCGCTCCCCCAACCCCCCACCCCAACCCTGCCTCTACCCCTGGGGCCCTCCATCTTCACTCTCTGTTTTTATGCCCTGGACTTTTTTAGATTCCGTATATAAGCGAGATCAAACTGTTTTCTAACTCCAAGCACTCATTTCTGTTACTTCCTATGCTTTTTCTGTCTACTTTCTTTACTCATTCTGATTCACTTCTGTCACCTTCCCCCATTACTCCCCTCCTTAGTTCTTGGTTGCTTCCCCATCCCTGTGTCCTCTCGCCACGTAAGCCCCAGGATCTCGGAGGAGCTGGTCCAGCTAATTTCCTCCTCATGCTGGGCGGCAGATGCCACACTTCCATCTTCATTCCACTTGTGATCAATCAATCCAAAAATATTTATTGAGTGCTGGTACCTGCCAAGCACAGGCATGGAATGAGGATGGGGGGCAGAGAATTTCATTCCCAGGATGTCAGAGGGCTGACAAGATTAGTAAAACGCCTGGATTGCTGCAAGCTTTAATGTGATCTTGAAAAGTATCACGTATTAGTTCTGTGGCTTTATTCAAAGGTGTTTACCTTCCCCGAGGCTGAATTTTCTCATCCATAAAATGGGCTGCAGTGGAAGGCGCTGGTGCAGATTAAACAGGATCATTTCTAGGGAACACTGATCACAGAGCCAGCTAACTGTCTGGCACCAGCCCATGACATGTACTAAGATCTTCCCACCTCCTCAAATGAACGCCGAACTAACAAAGTGACAGCACTGATCACCCTGACGTCTGTAGAACATGATGGCTCCTGAACCTCATCTGTCATTTAAAGGCTGATCATTCCTGGAGCTACAGTGGCCGTCTGCTCCAGCCCCTTTCCCACCTGTCACCACCTGCAGATCCACATCTCCTGCCTGCATCCAGGTGGGAAAGGCAAGCGCTGTAGGACCAGGGGCTGGCAGCCCCATCCGCTAATACGAGATCTGCCTGATGAAAAGCCCCTGGGGTGGGAGCGGGTGCCAGTGCTCTCAGCATCGGTTTGGAGCTTGGTAATGGCAGCGTGTGTGGGAAGCACACAGGGGCAGCTCAGAGTGCTTGCTGACTCACGCCGACTGGCTGTGAAATTATCTGGGTTTATGTTTACTGTGGGCAGGGAAACGTCCTCCCCCAGCAGGGGAACTGAGGCTACTGTTTGGTACCACATACACTTACGCCTGAATGACAATGTTGATGAGAATCATGTCCTTCAGAGACAAGCTCTTAGGGAAGAGATAGCTCTTTTTTATTGTTTCTCCTGGAAATAGGAAACTCCCTTCCTGCCATGATGCAGAGCGGTCTTCTGTCTCCCTCCAGGAGCGCACAGATGCCACCGGGCTGTGCCTCCTCTGGATCCCTCGTCTGGGCCCGACACGCAAAAATTATTGTCACGAGGATTCCAGTTGCATGGGGATGTTAACAATGATCGGCCTAACTTTTCAAAAGTGTTTTCTGCCTAAGTCTTCTCTCACTCTCAAACTTGCGAAGCAAGCCCTGATATTATGGTTGCTTCTCTCATCCAGGAGTAAGAGGTGGTCCAGAGAAGTTAGCTCGATTTTCTAGGATCAGTGTTTTAGTCTTATGGCAGCTCTGGTCTCCTGGGTTCTGGTCCCATTTGTTGACTTGACCCCAAGGTTCCTTCCAAGAGGCATCCGTTTCTCCAGTCGGCTCGAGGGGCCCACTGTTCTCAGAGGGCCAAGTGTCCTCTGCCCTGAGGCCCCTCCCACAGAGATTGGCTGAGCCTCCCGATGGCTCCCGGAGCCTTTCGGACCACACCCGCCAGCAGGGACCTCTCCTCATTCAGGTTTTCACCTCTCACCTGCCCCAGCACAAATTCTGCCCCATGTTCCTTAAGCAGGAGTCTGTTTGTTCACTCTTCCCACAGAACTCTAGGGAACTTGACTGCCCTGCTTTCTTTAAAAAAAAAAAAAAAAGTTTCTGTATCGGCTGTATCGGGTCTTAGCTGCAGCCCACGGGATCTTTCCGTGCAGTGAGTGGTCTTGGTCTGCTGGTGGTGCTCAGCCTGCGGACCACGTGGGCTTAGTTAGCATGTGGGATCTTAGTTCCTCAACCTGAGATTGAACCTGTGCCCCCTGCATTGCAAGGCGGATTCTTAACCGCTGGACCACCGGGGAAGCCCCTCGCACCAGCTTCTTTAGGCTCCAAACATGGTGTGATCCTCCGCACATCGCAGACAAGACGTTTGTACCCTTGTTGAGCTGCGGAGGATTCCAGAGCCCTTGGGAGAAGGGGAGCAGAAGGGATGCCAAACGAAACAACAGAAAAACCAAAACAGCCAAGAACGTTAATGTGGATTAACGTCCAGCGTGGATGACATTTGAAATCGCCCAGTAGCCGTGGCAGAGTCAGCTAACAAAGTTCAGCCGTGTTGTAAATAAGTAAGTAAACTAAGTAAGAACAGAAAAGGCCACGAAGCCCTCTGAGGCTGGGAGAGGAGCACCGAGGAGCCCCTGACTTCCCGTGGAGGGCCATTTCTCAAAGGGATTCAGTGTGTTTGCCCGCTCACAGAGAGGTCAGCTTCTGAAGAGGGCGTCGGGCAGTCTCCACGTCTAAAATCGCTTTTAATGCAAATCTGTATTTCCTGTAGCCAGTTGCTCTGAAAGACCTTGCTGAGCCCTATGACGCACCCCAGGGCTGGACTCAGTCATCAGCCCAGGAAAGGAGGCAGGGTTGCCACCAGCTGTCTGAGGGTCCTCGAGGTCACGCTGGGGGTCCCCGTTCCTGGGGAGAAGAGCGCGAAGGTGCCGTGCCCTCCACAGGGGTTGCCCTGGAGGCCACCATGTCTCTCTGCATCACCCGTCAATCCTGATCACTTGTCCTTATGCCCACAATCCCCTCCCAGTCCAGCTTTTCAGGCTGAGGGCTGGATCCCAGACCTTCCCTTTGAATAGCCCTGGCCAGGTGTCCACTGTTGGCTGCCTGGCCTGGATGCGTCTCTCCTGAAACGGTCAAGCAAAGCCTTGTACCCCGGTTTACGTTATCACTTAACCAAATGTGTTTGCATGCTTGTGTGCTCAGTCATGACCGACTTTGTGATCCCAAGGGCTGTAGCCCACCAGGCCCCTTTGTACAAGGGATTTCCCAGGCAAGAATACTGGAGTGGGTTGCCATGCCCTCCTGCAGGGGGTCTTCCTGACCCAGGGATCGAACCTGCGTCTCCTGTGTCTGGTGCAGAGGCAGGAGAGAATCCTTTACCAGCTGAGCTGTGCCCGGGACTTGTCCTTGCTAAACTCAACCAGACAGCTGCTCGTGACCATGTCCTGTATGACCTGCAGCTTGATTCAGTCAGTCAGTTCAGTTCAGTTGCTCAGTTATGTCGGACTCCTTGTGACCCCATGGACTGCAGCACACCAGGCCTCCCTGTCCATCACCAACTCCCAGAGCTTGCTCAAATCATGTCCACTGAGTCGGTGATGCCATTCAACCATCTCATCCTCTGTCGTCCCCTTCTCCCCTGACTTCAATCTTTCTGTTAGTTAACCTAAATATCACCTGTGGCCTTTGACTGACAATCTGCTGGGCAGTGCAGTTCAATTTCCTTTTCAGGTAGACCTGAACCGTTTTGGAAAAACGATCCTGGCTGGGGTGAGTTCAGAGGTTCCTTAGTCAATATCAGTAATGACTACCTGGCACCTGCGGGCTGGTTACTGTACAGCAGGCATTCTGTGAGCACGCGCTCTCTGAATCCCTGCCACCATCCTCTGGTTAGGCATGATTCTAATTTTACAGGTGGAGAAGCAGCGCCCCTCTCTTTCTCCCACACTAATTTGCAAATAAATTTGCAGATAAATGCCCACACTCCACATTCATCCGCTGCAGCACCCCTTTCATGAGGATTATGTTCTGGCTCAGAAGTCATTTACAAAGCTGTGCTTTAAAGACGGGTTTGGAGTTGGAGGCCGTCTCTGCAGTCCAGAATCCAAACATCCCTCAAGGATGAAGCAGGCTATTTTGAATTCTGCACCTGACTCGGACATTCATTTGCGTTCTGACTTTGGAAGTCCACTGATAATACGTCGGGAAGAAAGCAAGGCTAGCATCCCTTAGACAGTTAGGTCCTCAGTGTCCAGTGTGTGCCAGCCCCAGACACAACACCGTGGAGATGCAGAATGGCATAAACACACCCCTGCTCTCAAGAAGCCTAGAACATAGACACGGAACCAAAGCTCACACCGGAGATGGTCACCAAATGCTAAGGGAAGTGACTATGGACTTAGAGCTGATGGAGTACGTGGGGAAGGGCTCACGCTGGGGACAGAACCAGAGGGGTTTGAAGGATGGGGGATTCGGATGGGCAGGGACAAGAGGACGATGACATTTCCCTGCAGGATGAGTGGCCGGGGAGAATGCTGAGCAGCAAACACCAGGTTGATGGGAGGATCAGCCGTGGCCCTGGGTGATCCCACCAGAGGGAGGTTCCAGACTTGCCTCGCTTTTTACCTTGAAGCCTCTGCCCAGCTAAGGACTGCTGAGCCCCTTCTTAATTTGTGGGATACTTCTGGGTGAGTGCATCACACTGGTGAGGTCTCAGGTGCACCGATGGCCACCAGGCCCTCCTGCAACACCATCACAGAGAGCCAGCTTTAAAGAAAGTCTCCTCCTGCCAGAGTCCACGGCTTGGCTCCATGGCCTGTATCACTTTCATCCTCTCCTGTCTCTTGTCCTGTCTGTCCCCTGACTCCCCTCCCACCCACTGATCCTGTCCTTCTATCGGAAGTAAGGACGGAGCCTAAAGGGACTTCAGGGAAGCACACACCTCCCCTCCCTGGGGAAGCCCTTCCAGGCTCTTCTGACACAATGATCTTCGCCACCTCTGACCTTGGAGCACTTGACCTTCAGAACTTCCCTCCTTGGCCCTTAGCTGGCCCAGCAGCCGCCACTGCAGGGCCGGCCACGTGGGGCACTGTGCAGAAAGGATGCGGTGATGAGCACAGGTGAGGGGTCAGGTCCAGCAGGCGTCTGGGATGTCTGCACCTTATCCGGGCTCCTCTCTGGCCTGGCTCTGTGCTGCTTTGTGCTTGGAACAAACAAAGACTAGGAGAAAGCCAGGTCCTCCCACTGCCTCACGTCTAGACTGACAGCAGAGGCGTCTGCCTTCTGGAGGGGGCACCCAAAGTGCCAGCCCCTCCCTGACTCACACACAGCGCAGGACTGGGTGTGCTATGAGCAGAGCTGTGTTGCGATCGGATCGTCCAGCTGCCTGATCCAGTTTCGGCCACCCTCCAGGCGGATCTCCGCTGCAGCCCAGAGATGAGCAGGCATCTCCCAGGGAGCCTGCTGGCCACCCGAACCAGGCATTCACAGGGGAGCCTGTCCTCAAAGGAACCTAGGGGACTTCCCTGGAACTCCGGTGGTTAAGACTCCACCTTCCAATGCAGGGTGTGCAGGTTTGACCCCTGGTCAGGGAGATGCTTCCCTGGAGTCCCTTTAGGCTCTGTTTTATGTTTGGGTTTTTGGCCACAAGGCCAAACAGAAACAATATTGTAACAAATTCAATAAACACTTTAAAAATGGTCCACATTTAAAAAAAAAAGTTTCCATGATTTTTCTGTCTTTGTTCCTGGCTGCGCTGGGTCTTCGTGGACGTTTCTCTAGTTTTGCCAGGAGCGGGGGCCACTCTCTGGTGGTGTTGCAGGGGCTTCTCACTGTGATGGCTTCTCTGCTTGGGAAGCACAGGCTCTTCGTGCTCTGGCTTCAGTAGAGCCAGGCGGGCTCGGTAGTTGCGGCTTCTGGATTCTAGAGCTCAGTACAGGCTCAGTACTTACGGCACACGGGCTTAGTTGCTCTGCAGCACGTAGGGTCTTCCCGCAACAGGAGTCAAACCTGCTTCCCCTGCTTTGGTAAGTTGATTCTTCACCAGCCACCAGGGAAGCATTTTTTTAAAGAGGAACTGAAGAAAGCAAATCAGGGTTGCCGCTCAGCCCATGCAGGCTCTCAAGGCACAAGGCTCCCCCCGGCCAGATGGAAGCCAAGCTCTTTCCTGGGGTGGGTAACCCAGACCTTCTTTCCTGGGGCATCTTCTCTCTCAGCACTCCTTGCCCTGTCCCCATGTCACTGGGTCTCTTCTCCCTGATGAGCTGGTCTCTGGGTGCCCCGTGGTCTTGAAGACAAGAAGCACTTCATTGACTGCCGCTGAGTTACCCTCTCAGGCAGGTCTAGCCAGTGGTCCACTGTGCCTGGCTCAGGGCTGGCCCTGAGAGCTTTCACAGAATGCAGAAAGACAGGATGTTTACATGAGAGGGACCCTAGCAGTCACCCCGCCCAAGCTGCCATTTATAGATAAGAAAGCCCACGTCCAGTCTGCTGGAACACTTAGCTCAAGTTCACCCAGGCTCTTAGTGATGAAGCTGAGAGAAGCTACACCCTCAGTATCCCATATTAGCCCCCAATTCTGAGTGTGAAACTGAACGAGGAAGTGTGTTTAAACCGTGTCTAAAGTGAGACTAAATAAGGGCTTGGGGAAGGTCTGAGTGGTTCTGTGTGATGAAGCATACGAATTTGGGGCAGTATAATAGGTGTCAAACCCTCGGTCCACTGAACGCTTCTCAGATCACTCATTCCGAGCAGGTGAGCCTGTGTGACGGTTATCCCGCCCCCTCGATGATCCTGAGGTTCCTGTTCACTGATCCTGTCCCTTGATGGAACGCACAGTCTCTTTCTAGGAGATGTTGAGTGGCAGCTCGATTAGGGGAGAGTGAATATTTCACACCCGTGAGAGGAAAGGCAAAGAGGAACGGTCACCCCTGCTCACCATAGCACAGTGGGCAGAGTCAACCGCAGCGAGTCCTGTTCCCACAGGGAGGCAGGGAGGGGTGAGCTGTGACACGAACGAATGCCAAGGCTTCTCTAATTTGTCTGCCTCCGCTCTCATTACTAACCCAGAAAGGCACAACATCACCTCAAGGTTGCATTAAAATTCTCCAACGGAGGTGTTCACCAGTAAGCAGAGTGGGTGCAAACACCAAAGGTGGAAATAATCCCTCAAAGATCATAATTAGGCTACTCAAAACCCCCAACAGAATCACTGAGTGAATGAGTGGCAGACAGATGACTTGATGTGAAAGCCTCATGCCTTAGGATGCAGTGTGCCCTGGAAGAATGTCTGCGTTCTTAGACACATACTTATTGTTGAGTCGCTAAGCCGTGTCTGACTCTTTGCAACCCCATGGATTGCAGAACCCCAGGCTCCTCTGTCCTTTGCTATTACCCTTAGTTTGCTCAGATTTGTGCCTATCGAGTCGGTGATGCCATCCAACCATCTCATTCTCTGCTATCCGCTTCTCCTCCTGCCTTCAATCTTTCCCAGCATCAAGGTCTTTTGCAATGAGTCAGGTCTTGGCATCAGGGGGCCAAGATATTGGAGCTTCAGCTTTAGCATCAGTCCTTTCAATGACTGTTCAGGGTTGATCTCCTTTAGGACTGACTGGTTTGATCTCAGATATGGGGACAGGCTGTTTCCAGAAACGAGGTAGCCTGTGGGACTGAGGACAGCA
The DNA here is from genome assembly GCF_055505025.1 of Bos grunniens. NCBI lineage: Eukaryota > Metazoa > Chordata > Mammalia > Artiodactyla > Bovidae > Bos > Bos grunniens. The sequence continues at coordinate 4,699,519 of NC_141168.1, forward strand.
GGCGGTGAGCTGCGATCCCCACAGGCCAGCGTGGGGAGGTGCCGTTCTCACAGTTGCAGACAACCTCAGGGTTTTTCCATTGTGACTTTCAGTTTTAAAAATTGAGTGCAATATTGGCTTTTAGTGAACAATGGTTGTTTTCTGAATACTAACATGTCACTAATTTAAGAGTTCATATTGTATTTTCTAATAATGTCTCTTTTAATCCTGTTTTATTATTGCAGCTGCCATGCTAATTACTGTGCATGTATAATGCAGGCATGGGTGTGCCTCTGCCTTGGAGAATTTACAATAAAACTAGAAACATAAAGTACTTTGATATTCCTGAAGAGTTCATCATTTTCTCATGAATGACTTTTGATGATTGAAATACCCTCTTCCTATATAAATAAGCACAATGATATTTTCCCATAGAGTGGAAGTCAGGAGAAATTATATACTTTCCCCCATGTTGAATCACCTCAATTTCCTTCAGATTTATCCTGTACTAAAAATTACCAAGGCAATTTGACTTCAAAACAGAATTTTAAAGGGCGTAAGAGTAGAGAAAGTCTCTTAGAAACATCATTATGGGTTTTGAAACAATCCTCTATTTTCACAGCACCTCATCTTATAAATAGGAGACATGTAGAGAGGAGGTTGGGCTTCCTTGGTGGCTCAGACAGTAAAGAAGGAGAGAAATGAGTTATGACTGTGAAAATTCAATAAAGTAATTTCCAAGAAGAGCTGTCCACAAGAATGAACAAAGAACCCCATATGCCCCAGATAAAAAGTGAAAGCATTTATTAGAAGCATCTCTAAATAGTGCAAAGTTGAAACACAGCAAAGCACAGAGGAAATTAGAACATGTTAGCACACAAGATGCAGAAATAAATGATCAACACTTGGAGATTATAACTTGAAAATAATCTTCACAGAGATAGGAAGAAGCAAAGAAATAACCAGATCTAGAATAGATAAAGAATCTCTGGGTTGTAAAGAAAAGGAAATTCCCATGGGTTAAGAATTCTGAAACTACTTTGCTTTGTGTTCTAGAGTCAAACCAATAAGGACATTGCAGACAGAGAATGAAGTGTCTCACTGCCAGAGAAGAATTTACAAATAGGAGAGGGGAAGGCTAGAAAACATTCTCTGGTGCTGGACTGGGGTTGGAGGTATCAATATGGACTCACAATTTTCTTTTAATATATGTACTAAAAACAGACAAAGGCATAAATACCGATGTGCATGCATGTGTTATGTGGATACATATTTTCTTAGCTATATCCACTGAGGACAGCTAGAAGCAGCAGAGACTGCCCCCCTCCAACAATGAGCACAATTATCGTCCATGATTTGGCTTCTAAATACTACTCTCAAAAACAAACAAACAAAAACAAAACTATGGACAAAAAAGTTGTCTGACATTCCAGTAAGCAACAAATTATTCCTGCCTTCAAGTCAACAGCCACTGCAGCCTACCCCACCCCTAGCAGGAATTCAGGATGGAGAAAAATAGGCTACTGGCCCTAGATGGTTAATACACACATGGAAGGAGTCATTTCAATAACCCCAGACTCTTGCATTTTCTTATACATAGAAAGGACTAAAATCACTAACTTTAGATGTCTGGTTTTTTTTTGAGTGGCAGTAATCTTTTGATTTTTAAGTACATTTTTTTTCCCAGCAAAATCTCCCATGTATCCTGGCTCCTCCTTTCTCTCCTTGGAGCTGCTTCTCAGAGCTGTCTGCAAGGCTGTCTCCCTGGCCGCACAGTCCTCGGTTAGTAATGCCCCCAAATAAAACATAATCGGCAGCTTCTAGGTGGTGCATTTTCTGGTTTTGGAGTTTTTTTTTCAGTTGACAAAAGCAAAGCTCCTTAGTAAAGCAGTTGATTCCAGGACTAGAACAAAGAAAATGCCAGATGAGTAGTGAGCCTGGAGCAGCTTGCAGAGCTAGAAAATAAGAAAGTGCCGAACAAATAAAGCACACACAAAAAAAGGCACGGAGACCAACCCGAAAGGTCTCCCAATGGGCAAAGTTAGAACAACTCAAAACATAGATAAACAAAATAAATAACCATAGTACTAGGTCATAACTCAAAGAATAAAAGAGATATCCATGAGTCCATACTGACAAAATATAAACAACTGAGTAAATAAGTCAGTGGAAGAAGTGACAGCTCTTTCTCACAGGAGAATTCCAATTAATAGATATAGAAAGAAAGAGAGAAATAAAAAACCACCGTTAACGTAGTCAAAACATTCTCAGGCATACATCGTAACAGCATTTCCTTCGATCAGTCTGTCAAGGCAAAAGAAATAAAAGCAAAAATAAACAAATTGAACCTAATCAAACTTAAAAGCTTTTGCACAGCAAGGGAAACCATCAACAAAATGAAAAGACAACCTACAGAATGGAAGAAAATATTTACAAATGATGTGACCAACAAGGGGTTAATGTCCAAAATACAGAAACACTTCTTGCAACCGAATTGATTCTAAAAAAAACAACCAACAGCCTAATCAAAAAATGGGCAGAAGACCTGAATAGACATTTCTCTAAAGAAGACATACAGATGGCCAACAGGCCCATGAAAAAAATGCTCAACATCACTATTTATATGGGAAATGCAAATCAAAACCCTAATGAGGTGTCACCTCACACCAGTCAGAATGAATGGCCACCATCAAACAGTCTGCAAATAATAAACGCTGGAGAGGGTGTGGAGAAAAGGAAACACTCCTACACTGTTGGTGGGAATGTGAATTAATACAGCCACTATGGAAAATAGTATGAAGTTTCCTTACAAATCTAAAAATAAAGTTACCATATGATTTAGCAATCCCACTCCTGGGCATATATCCGGAGAATACTCCAATTAAAAAAAAATAACATGCACACAAACAGTCATAACAGCACTGTTTACAACAGCTGAGACAGAAACAACCCACACGCCCATCAACAGATGGCTGGCGTAGTAGTGTGTGTGTGTGGGTGTGTGTGCGTGTGTGTGTGTGTGCGTGTGTGTGGGGGGGGCGTGTGCACGTGTGTGTGTGCATGTGTGTGTGTGTGCACGTGTGCATGTGTGTGTGTGTGCACACATGTGCATGTGTGTGTATACATATATGTGTGTACATGTGCTTTCCCTTTCATTCAGACAGCGTAGTGGTTTCCCTTACTACCCTGTCTGAACAGAAAAGTCCCCATAAGAATAGAAAGGGCCCCCGCGAGTCATGAAAGGGGTAGCTTTATGGCTTAGGCCAGAAAAGGGAAGAAAATGTCTAAACTTTCTCCCCCCAGAGCCAAGGACTCTCGCTACCACTTGCTCTGACTCACACTATTCCTTCTAAATTGGTATTCCATGCCCTATTTACAGTCATCCAAAAAATGATATAAATTCAGTGCAAGGACTGTCTCCTCATGGCTGGTAACACACCTCACTGGCTTGACTTTTCCAGCACGTAAATCTCATCTTCAGTATTTCTTCCTACCTCTTCCACACCAAAGAGCCGTGATTATCACATAGCAAATACGACAACCTCACATTTGTGGGGTAATCACTCAACATATTTGTGTTGATCATCTATTGCTATATAACAAATTACCCCAAACTTGGACTTAAAGCAGTAAACCCGTTTCAAGTTTAGCCAGGGATTGTGGCCGAAGGGCCATCACTAGGTTGCAGTCGGATGTCAGCTGGGGCTGCATCATCTGAAGGCTGGACTGAGGCTGGAAGATGCTCTTCCCAAGTGATCCACCCACATCCTTGGGAAGATGGTGCTGGCTTTGGGTGGGAGGCCCCCATTCCTCACCAGGTGGACTTCTCCACAGGACTTGTTAAGTGCCCCCATCCAATATCGGGGCTGGTTTTCCCAGAGCAAGGCTCCAAGAGAGAGAAAAGAAGAAGCCACAATGCCTTTTATGGCCCAAGCTTGGGAATCACATTGCATCCTTCCCAGCACATCCCCCTGGTGACACAAGTGGTCTCTGTCCAACATGGGAGAGAGGATGGGTCCAAGGAGATGAGAATTGTTAGGACCATTTTGGAAGTTAATTTCTCAATATTTTAGAGGTGGAAAGCTAGAATTCAGTGGTTTATAAGATGCTCACATGCTCTATCTTCATGTTGACTTGTCCTAAAAACTTCATTATCAAAGCACAGTAAGCCAGCCACACAAGGACCCTATTTCCTCATCTACAATGTCACAGTCATCTTTCTCCAGCTCCAATACTTCTCTTTCTGTTCAGAGAGTATAATCCATTGACTGAGAGAAGATCTTAATTAACAGGTGGGTAGAGGTGATGGATGGCAGGGTGCATGAAGCCTTGAAATCATTGAGAAGGAGATTTCTCTAACCTCCAGACTTCTCCTAATACTCTGGGTGATGGGAACCACCTCATCAGACTTTCTGAGAGACAAAAGCATTTCTTTGTGACTCACACCAAACAGGCTTCAGCTCTGCAGGCCCATTGCAGGCCTCCCACAAATTTGATCTGGTGAATCACTTCAATTCTATTGCTGAGTTCAGTCAACTGTTGCACAGAAGTGGAATAGACCAGTGATTGTTGAATTTGACTGATGACCTCATTCTTCTGGGTCAAAATCAGATTTCCAAGCCCTATCCATGAACATCATGATTTAGTGGTTATATGGCGAGGTCCCAGAATCCTTATTTTATGGAAGCTATTTCAGAAGGTTTAAGAATTAGATTTTCTTGACTAGGGATAGCAGACCCTCTTACTTTGGGGAAATAAAAATAGTGTTTCTTTTTCCTTGAAAAGAATTTCTTCATCACTGAGAATGGACTAAATGATTTAGCGGATGGTTTTTCAGATAAAAATATATAATATTTTATGCCTTTAGGTAGAAAAACAAGTTTGTGTATGGTGATACAAAAATCTTATTACAGTAGATTTGGTCTAATCTTTCCTATAACTTTATATTTGTTATCACTTTCCTCTAGGGCAGTAGGTCTTGAACTCCAATGTCAAAAAGGAATCACCCAGCCTAGAATCATCCTCCTAAACCTGGATTTCCAAAATTTCCCTCGTGATAAGAACCACACGGTGCTGTTTGTTACATAGGAGTTAGATTCCATCCCCGATTCTACTTTGGAACATCTAGGTCATTTTGTAAACAAGTGTTCCAGGCAAGATTGGGAGAGTCTGTTCTTAGGACTTGTGGGTGGAGAAATCTATAGAGATGATATATCCCCATCTTGTCTTTGAGCACTTCAGGGGACACAGGCCGCCCACCTGGCCAAGCTTAACAGTTGGATAAACTCCACTTGATTTGCATACTATCTTAATTGTTTTTTGAATACTGGGTCTTCAGAAGCTGTGTGGGCTTGACAGCTCTGGTTGGTCTCGACAACTTTGGCTGGCCTCACTGGAGACAAACTGAAGCAATAAGATAATGCAGGTCAGGAAAAGAAAACTAATTAGCAAATTCATTTTATGCCCTGTCAGAATTCTTTTTTTTTTTTTTTTTTTAGAAGAATCAGAGGCACAGTACATAGAACAAACTTATGACTGCTTTGCCCGCAAGAGACAGAGGGCTTGACAGTTTGGCTTATAGAATTTGCTTTGGGATTTTTTTTTTTTTTTAATTCTTAAAAAGAATTCTTTTTTTAAAAAAAAAAGAAGAAGAAAAAGCAAAGAAAGCCAATAAAGCAATAAAGGGTCTAAAAAAAAATTATTATTTAACCCTATGAACCAGATAGCTTCTGGAGTCCAAGAACTGACAGTTCCAATGGTAATTAGGGAAGACAAGTAAGCTACTCAAATTATAAATGGGAAACATGCTTTCTAACCACTGGCTACTTTCTCCATATTATTTCAAGCGTGACCAATTCCAGCAATAATCACTAGAATACCTAATTTGGAGGAGATCTCCAGTGAATTGTAAATTATTGTTTATTATGACAGTAGAAACAGGGCATTCACTAGATGGCTCCATGGAGATCGTAACTACCGAACAAGAGGATATTGAAAAGTTTTCTGGTGATCAATCAGGAAATTAGCCTCCTTGATTTGGGACCACTCTGAGGGCTTCATGTGGAGAGGATGCTGAAAGTGGCGACTGTGCCCAACACTGGGTGAGTACCAGTCTCCTGGACTCTGCATCTGAACTGCCATCCAACAGCCTGATGCAGGGACTCCTATTGGATATCTCTAATACTGGGTCTCCCTCCACAGACCAAGGAGGGGCCCATAAGTCTAGAAAACAGTCAGGCTAGGGCAAAGAGAGCAGCCTACCAGGGTGCCTCACTGTCCTGTCCTCTGAGAAGGGAAGACCCTACTCCCCTTCCATGTTTCTGCCTCCTCTCCATCCCTGACTTGTGTGTCCCCAAGGAAGAAAGATTGGCTCATGTGATCAGCTCACACTTGACATTATTGGGCAAACCCTAGAAATAGGGGATGCCGTTGTGTTCTAAGTTGGTGCTTCTGTACAGAACACCCCTTACACACAGACCTTTTCTGTTTCATTGTCTCAGGCAAGCAGGTCTCCTTCACGGATCCTCTCCATGGGGTAAGGTAGGAGGAATGCCTTGCTTTGACCACTGTCCATCCTATTTCCTCTCTTTCTGCCTGTCCTCGAAAGAGATAGAGAGTTCCAACTTCTTGTCCACATACAGTTGGAGGAAATAGACTTGGAATCCACTGTGGTTCTCTGTTACCAATTATTGCAAGCCTTTCTTTGGGTAATTACAGGATTCTTGATCAGTAACTGTATTCTCACACAATTTATAAAATGAAGATACACCCTCCTCGGCTCTGAGCCCTGAAGGGCAGAAAGAGCAATATGTAACTTGAGTTCTTAGTGAGTAACATCCAAGGGCTGTGGACTCTGTAGACAAACCCCCTCAGTGTGAATCTTGAATTTGCTCCTCACTGGTTGTGTGACCTCTGCTAAATATTAGGAGAAATAAGAGTAACTGATTCAAGGGCTTCCAAGGTGGTGCTAGTGTTGAAGAATCCGCCTGCCAATGCAGGAGACACAAGAGACGCAGGTTCAGTTCCCAGGTCAGGAAGATCCCCTGGAGGAGGAAACGGCAACCCACTCCAGTTTTCTTGCCTGGGAAATCCCATGGACAGAGGAGCCGGGGCCACAAAGAGTTGGACGTGACTGAGCGCGCACACACACACACACACACAAAACTCAAAAGATTATTGTGAAGATTAAATGAGTTAACACCTATCGGCAAGGCTGATGTTTAAAATGCCTGGAACATAGTAAAGAATAGTTAGGTTTTTCTTACTATTATTGTTAACATCATCACAAGAAATTATCACTTTAAGAATCAGTGTTGAGGGACTTCCCTGGTGGTCTGGTGCTTGGGGCTTCACCTTCCAATGCAAGGGTCATGGGTTCAATCCCTGGTCAGGGAGCAGGAATCCCACATGTCTTGCAGCCAGAAAACCAAGGCACAGAACAGATACAATAGTGTAGCAAATTCAGTCGGGACTTTGGAAATAATCCACGTTAAAAAAAAAAAAGCTTAAGAAAAAAGAATCAACATTGATGTTGACGGTGCCTCCCTAGGACTTTAAAGGCATAATGTAGACATGTGGGATCTGGTTGACATTAAGCTCAATGTTAATCAATAACCACAAAGTCTAATCTGTCCTTCAAAGATCTCAGCGGAAGAGCATCCTTCAGGTTGAAGAGGACTCGTCCTCTAACCCTCTCACTAGGCAGAAGGGCTTCCAAGACAGAGCTCCTGTGATGGTGCAATATTAAGGACGGTCAGCAAGTGGGAGCAGGACCCCATGAAAAAGGACAGTAACTGGGTCCTAAACACAGGAAAGCAAGAGGAATAAAGGGTTGGAAAGTCTGGAAATTTTTCACCTCAAGAGAAGAGCGGATATATCTCAACAGCATATGGTTCAGAGTCCCAGGCAGCGTGGAGAGAGCAAAGACCATTAAACGGCTCCATCCTGAGTGGTACTTGTCTCTCTTGCTCTGACATGCTGTGACCTTGGGTAATTTACTTCATCCGGCTGATCTTTGTTTTTCTCGTCAGTATAATGACCCTCAGTTCCTTACAGTTTCATACTCCGGGATGCTGAAGGTAGATTGGTTTTGGATCCCAAATCCTCCCATTTACCGGCCTCTTCTTTTTTTTTTTCCCCCTGCTCCAGAGCTCTGGCTGCTAAAATTTAAATACAAACAACTGAGCCAAATGGGAAATATGATAGTAGCTACACTGATGGCAAAGTAGTTAGGAGCAAAAAAACTTGGCACTGACATTGAAGCAAAGGTTATAACAACCTCTTTGCTGCCTGGATTGGAGCCAAGGGCAGAGACCAGAACTGATCTTCCTACTGACCTATCCACAGGCTGACAAGTCTGAAAACTGAAAGCACCCAAGAGGCCAAGAAGAGGAAGCAGGGACATTGTAACCTCCCTCTCTTCACATCCTGTGTGTTCTCCCAAGAGGGAAGACAGTCTCCTTCCGTTCCTTGGAACATTTTGAGCTCTTACTTCTCTGAGTCCTTTTGCTGGAAAAAGTGTGATGATGTAACGGTGTTTTGACTTTTATTTCTGAGATTCAGCACCACATTTGCCAAAGTCTCCACTGTTGCTGTATTCACTTCTTGATGATTTCTTGTACACAGAGGCATCATTGTGACCAGATTCAGTGCAGTAACTATGGAAACTTTATTCGAGGGTTCAGTGTGACTGAAGAGTGATTGGAGGTAAATGATCACTGTTCTAGAGAAGTCTTCTTCCTTAGAACAGTGAAGCAAGTTACGGTTGTTCAGTCGCCAGGTAGTGTTCAACTCTTTGCAACCCCATGGACTGCAGCACACCAGGCTCCTCTGTCTTTCACTGTCTCCTGGAGTTTGCTAAAATTCATGTCTATCTAGTCAGTGACGCTATCTAACCATCGCATCCTGTTGTCCCCTTCTCCTCCTGCCCTCAGTCTTTCCCAGCATCAGGGTCTCTTTCAATGGGTTGGCTTTTCGCATCAGGTGGCCAAAGTGTGGGAGCTTCAGTTTTAGCATCAGTCCTTCCAATGAATATTCAAGGTTGACTGATTTGATCTCCTTGCAGTACAAGGGACTCAAAGTAAATTGTGAAACCTTTAAATAGACATGCTTTTCTCTTCTGTCTTCTTTATAGAAACATTTCCTGAGTAGTTAAAATTCTTCAGCCCAGGTAAATTTATCACAGTCCCATGAAAGAGATACAAAGCTTGGGATGAGGAATGAAGACTTACTCATTGCCTTCTTAGACTAGGTATTTTAATATGAGTTCTCCATCAATCCTTCCAAGGATCTCATGATGTAAATAGCATTTGCCACATTTACAAATGAGAGAGCCAGAGCTCTCCCATGGGCAGTGAATCAAAGAACTACATTCCAACGTGGCTCTCTGATTCTCAAACCCATATGCTGTTTTACCACCTTTTCCTGGTTGCATCAATACGGATTTCACTACTCTCGGCACAGCCATGAAAGGAAAGTCGCAACTTGGGATAAAAATATGTACAACGCACCAGAGTATCTCAAAACACACACATTGAAAGCACATCTAAAATGCAATGCTTTAAATAAATAAATAATTAAAAAATAAACAATAAATAATAAAATAAGGTAATAAAATAAATGATACAAACAGAAAAAATGTTATTCAGTCGCTCAGTCATGTCCAACTCTTTGTGACCCCATGGACTGCAGCATGCCAGGCTTCCCTGTCCTTCACTGACTCCTGGAGTTTACTCAAACTCATGTCCATTGAGTCAGTGATGCCATCCAACCATCTCATCCTCTGTTGTCCCCTTCTCCTTCAGCCTTCAATGTTTCCCAGCATCAAGATCTCTTCCAATGAGTCGGCTCTTCGTATCAGGTGGCCAAAGTATTGGAGCTTCAGCTTCAGTATTAGTCCTTCCAATGAATATTCAGGGTTGATTTATTTAGGATTGACTGGTTAATAAACAGTAAATTAAAAGCTTTAAATAAAAAATGAAGTTGAGTTAAAATGACAAAACAAAATAAACTGCAGAGCTTAGGTGCGTGCCCCTCACCAGCTGAGTCATCAGGGGCACCTGACCGTGTTCCAGTCTCTAGTACTCAGCACAGCACCTGGTGACTTACAAGTCCTCCAGAAAGAGTTCAAAGGGTCCAGTTGTCAGATTGCCTTGATCCTGGCAAATGTCACTGTGAGGTCTCATTCTGCCACTGCGGTCTCCCTCCCTGAACCGAAATAAATCTACACGCCAGAGGAAAAATGGACAAAGGGCTTCTGTTGAAATACAAATGAAATGTAATCTATTACATGGTAAGATTATCCCATAAATTCAGAAAACTTCGAGAGCTGTTACAGTCCTAGAGGTGTGAGGTATGAGGACTCATGGGGGTGCAGAGCAGCCTTGGCTGCCTTCCTGAGCGGATGGGGGCACTTCTGATAAAGGCCTGTCTCTCCGAGATCCAAGCAAGAACTGAAGCGGTCTTTATGACCTTCTTGCTTTCAGTTCCTGCACAGGTCCCTGAGTCTCTGCATGACAGGTGGTCAGACATTCCAGGCTCAAGGGAGAATGAAAGAGAAGGCAACAGTGAGTTCCTTCCAGATTCAGCAGACTTGGAGCTTCACTGCCATCTGCACTGCTGACCAGGACTCCGTGTCATTTCCCCCAAGAGTGAGTTGCCTCTCTGTCCTTCCCCTCCCACCAGGGCTTAGTGGCAGCCCCTTTCGCTTCATAATCAGAATCAAATCACCCAAATGTGAACTCCCTTCTGTTCCATTTGCCCAATGACACAAAGATGCCAGTATTGCCAGGGATCAATCTCAGCCCCAAATGAAAGAACAACTACTTTGTGTTTTGTTGAAACCTTTCTTATTTTCTACAGCCTCTAATTCAGCCAAGTTCACAGTGGAGCAAGAAATAAAAAGTAGCTGCAAATGTGTCTTCAGATACGGGTGTGTCAGGACCCACCCGTGTTCCTCACTTGATTCCTAGACCAGCGTATTCTGGTTATGGTGGGGAAACCACTGCCTGTTACTGTTTCACTGTATCACTGTTCATGTGATAGTCTGAAGGGCAATACCTCAGGCTTACACTGTAAAATCTCCTTCAACTGGAACTAAATTTCTTTTCAATTTAATTTTTTATATAGGTGTATGGTTGATTTGCAATATTGTGTCGGTTTCAGGCATAGAACAAAGTCTCTCAGTTATACATATGCCTGTATCTATTCTTTTTCAGATTCTTTCCCCAATAGGTTATTACAGAATATCGAGTAGAGTTCCCTGGGCTACACAGTAGGTCCTTGTTAACTGTCTATTTCACATGTAGCAGTGTATATATGTTAATCCCAAACTCCTAATGTGTCCCCTCCTCCCCTTTGGTGACCATAAGTTTGTTTTCTGTGAGCCTGTTTCTGTTTCTGTTTTTGTTTGTATCATTTGTTAGAGTCCATATACAAGTGAAACATGATATTTGACTTTCTCTGTCTGATTTAGCATGAAAATCTCTAAGTCCATCCATGTGACTGCAAATGGCATTATTTCATTCTTCATTGTAGCTGAATAATATTCCATTGTATGTACATATATACACCACATCTTTATCTATTCTTCTGTCGATGGACATTTAGGTTCCTTCCATGTCTTGGCTATTGCAAGCAATCCTGCTATGAACATAGGGCTGCATGTATCATTTTTAATTATAGTTTTCTCTGGATGTGTGCCCAGGAGTACCATTTCTGGATCATATGGCAACTCTAGTTTTACTTTTTTTGAGGAACCTCCGTACTGTTCTCCATGACGGCTCCACCAGCTTACATTCCTACCAGTGTAGGAGGGTTCCCTTTTCTCTACATCCTCTCTTGTGTTTATTATTTATAGGCTTTTTGATGATGGCCATTCAGACCAGAGTGAGGTGTTCAATTATTCCATGTATTTCTTCAGGCAGAACCACACTGGGTTTGACTCTCCATTTCCCGGATGGTGCTTATTGAATGGGTCAACCCCCTGTATTTTTAGAAAATATGTGGTCCATTGTAACCAGTATTTCTAGATGGTGAAGCTTTTCCATGTTAAGTTACTCTACTGTGCTCTCAGACGCAGATGAACACTGACTTTAAACACCCCAAACCTGAACTCCCTTTTGTGATTCCAGTGGTGAGTCAGTGCCTGCACCCCTGAGAAGACTTCTCAAATGGCCTGCATGAGCACATAGGTGACCCAGGGTGAATTATCAGCCCATCATTTAATTCATCCCTGAAAACTAAAGCTCCCTCCCACTGCCTTGTTTTTGACAATCAACCTCCCAACAAATATCTATCAGGAACTCTGATAAGCATTCAAAACTCCATGTTGTGCTTTCAGACTGATAACAGAACCAGCAGGAAGAAAAGAACACTCCCTGTTTTGTTGACCCAACAATTTAAAGGGAGGAGAAAAATGAGGGTGAGTTGTTACAGACCATCTTATAGAGGAAGCAATGTTGGAATTCAACCTGCAGAGTTTGTAGATTTGGGGTTAGATACTCAAGAAGACAAAAGCTTTAGACAAAAGCTTTCTCTCATCTCATGAAGCACCACCTCCAGGCCAGTCAAGAAGAAGAGAAAAAAGCAGAAAGAAACCTCAGAAATCATGAGCTCATGTTGGTTCAGGCCCTCAACTGTACTGAGTATTTTAATTTGAAGGAACTGTTGACTGGCACTGGGCCCTCCGCTCACTCTGTGTCTCTGGTGTATAATGTTCCTTGTCTTGTGCCAACCACACACTTTATTGCGCTGAAGCCACAGGGCTTAATGGATCCTGCCTGGCCCACATGTCATCCTTCATTTCTTCCATCCTGAGGTCCTTGAAGGCTGTCCAAAAGATCCAAAGAGCAGTACCTACTGTTGGCAGATCACACACACACACAGACACACACACACATGCAGAAGTTTTAAAACCATTAAAATCTACCAGATAAACCAAGCATACAATGTTTATTTTAATCAGAAAGGTCCTTTTTGTCCCATATCCATTCTATATTTGCAGATCTCAAACCCCTGCCTCAGACTTCTACCAGGATATCTACATGAAGACTAGCAGAGAGCATTCTCAAAACTAAAGAATTTTAGGACAAGATGAAAAATCATCTTTACTTAGTGGACGTGAGTGAGAGCCAAGAATCTGGACTTCGGTTGTGATGGCCTTTTGACAGATCACCTTGGTTAGATGACAGTGCTCAGTTACTTAGTCAGGTGTTTCTGTGAAGGTGTTTTGTAGATGTGATTAATAATCACTGTGTGTCCAGTCTGCTAGCAGAGAGACCAACACTGAGCCACTAATTCAGCACCATTTCCTGGGGTGATCAGCCAGCTACCTGCTGGAAGGTTGACTGCACTGGGTCACTTCCATTCTAGAAGAGGCAAAGCTTTGTCATAAGTAGAACAAACACTGAATCTAGACACAGATGCTCCTTCTTTACACGCAGTGCTTCTTCCTTATCCACTGACATGTCATTCCACACAGCACTGTTTCTGGTCAAGGGACTCCCTTCATAGAAAATTCACTAGTCTTCCCGTGTTTCCCTTCCTGAAGCAGCAGCTGGTTTGACAGATGATGGAAAGGCATTTTGAAGATGCATTTGCAGCACAAGCCAGACGGCAATACCCTGCAGGCTGGGCCAGTGTTCTCCAGAAGTCTTACTATTTTGAGTCACTTTTCATATATGGTGCTATTTCTTCCAGAGCCGGGATTCATATGTCCTGGAATAAAGACATGGAAATAAGAGTGAGTCTAGTTTTTATTAACAACAATGATCCACTAGCAAAATTGTTGTCCCCATCCTTGCGAACTTGCCCTCTGCTCATCTAGAGGTCTTTATGCCAAATTAACAATTGCTTGCATCGGTGGTGGGGACAGGGGGACAATGATTCCGTTGAACTAAAAGCTGACATTCCATCCAGCCACTTTGAACTCCTTCCCTGGTGCGTCAGATGGTAAAGAATCTGCCTGCTGTGCCCCAGGCTCCATCCCTGGGTCAGGAAGATCCCCTGGAGGAAGGCGTGGCAGCTCACTCTAGTATTCTTGTCTGGAGAAGCCCATGGATAGATGAACCTGGTGGGCTACAGTCCATGGGGTCACAAAGAGCCGGACATGACTGAGTGGCTAACTCACACCGATGGGGTGAATGACCTTGACCTTCACAGGGAGCTTTGGTAGCGCTGACACAACAGAGGTGAAGAAGAGGACATCTGGAAGCATATCCCTTTGTGCCTCTTATTACCATCATGTTCTTTAGTTGAAAGCAGTGGAAAACCACCAGAAGCCAATTCCATACAGACGGCAAATAGCCCAGAGGCTTTGGGATGAAGGTCTGGAACATTTCACCAGGCGAGACCACGACTGGCTGAAGTGCTTACTGAAGGAGAAGGGAATTGGAGCTGAGAGTGAACGAAGTGAAGTGAAAGTTGCTCAGTTGTGTCTGACTCTTTGTGATCCCATGAACTATAGTCCATGGAATTCTCCAGGCCAGAATACTGGAGTGCGTAGCCTTTCCCTTCTCCAGGGGATCTTCCCAACCCTGGGACTGAACCCAGGTCTCCCGAATTGCAGGCAGATTCTTAACCATCTGAGCCACAAAGGAAGCCTGAGAGTGGATGAGTTAGTTATAAATACCAACTACACTCAATGAACATGAGTTTGAGTGAACTCCAGGAGTTGGTGATGGACAGGGAGGCCTGGTGTTCATGGGGTCGCAAAGAGTCAGACACAACTGAGCAACTGAACTGAACTGACAGCCTTGTGACCAGTTGTAGGTATAAAGATTGTAATAGCTATAAGAACATCATCATTTTGTTATGTTTGTATATATGCTACCCAAATAGTTTCTTTGCTTTCTTCTACTGACCCCTTATCATCTCACACACGGTGTATTAATAGTAGTGAACTGTACATCATATTGAGGAATAAGAGGGGGCGTCACCTAACGACTGACTCTGCACTCCCTTCAGAAGGAAGGGCTGGCCTGTTTTGGTTGTACACAGAATAGTTGCGTCATGTAGGGTTGAAGGATAATCTTGTTATTGTCTTTAGTTAGAAATTGATATGGCTGAAGCTTTGCATAGTCTCAAGCTCACAGCGGCAGGGGGCACTGCACGGCGAAGGTCTAGTGCTGTTAACTTAGCCGCAGTTTCATTACTCGATGAGACATCCGTCTAGACGTTCCTGGAAAGGCTATTATGCCCATGTGATTTTAGGTGGTATTTATAACTACCTTCCTTTACTGTAAGAACATTTTTATTCCAATGTATTTTTCAAATGATTTTAATACTCACTATAGTAGTATCCATAGATGGGCTTCCCAGGTGACTCAGTGGTTAAGAACCTGCCTGCCAATGCAGGAGACACAAGTTTGATCCCTGGGTCAAGAAGATCCCCTGGAGGAGGACATGGCAACCCTTTCCAGTACTCTTGCTGGGAAAATCCCATGGGCAGAGAAGCCTGGAGGGCTACAGTCCATGGGGTCGCAAAGAGTTGGACATGACTGAGCACAGCACAGCACAGACAGTATCATAGATACACCCTGAGTTCTCATCCTCAAATGATGCGTAAGTAAACAGGAAGGAAAAATGTTTCTCAAAACCACAGAGACGAAGAACTAAAAACAATAAATGTATCTCTATGATTTTGTCCGTTCTGTTCATCAGCAACTTTAGCTAAACATGAGGGAAGCATGATGACTTTTGTTCCCTCTCTGACCCTCCCTCAACCCTGACAATCTCACCACAGAGGGTAGTTTGCCTTCACATTTGCTATCCTTCAGGAAACATTTTTGTGTAATTAATAAACTTTAATGCTTACTTTATTGGCTCCAAAACCAAATGACTGTCATTCGTAACACTTATTCTCATCAATTCTGACATTCTCTAAGGCTTTGATTTCTGTAAGTGCCTGGTGTAGAAATAGTTGACATAACAAAGCTACCAAGTCTGGGATTGTGTTAACACTGACAGTTTTGAAAATAAGAATTTGATATAAATATGGAATTCACCGAGAGTCAGCAGAAAGCAGAAGTTGAACAGCAGCTAAGGACAACCGGCGAAGAATAATCAGTTGATTCTCATTTGAGGAGAGACATCGACACAGGAAATGATGAGACAACAGCAAGTCTTTTAAGAAAGTAATAGTCCCATAAACACAGGCTCCTGTGAAGAGGAAATTGAAGCTGGGACTCTCCCACTCGAGAGACAGACCAGGATGACAGCTCGTCAGCTCCACAACTTGTTCCCCGAGAAAGTGAAGTGAGTGATTAAAATTTTCCCAGCACAAATACCCACACTTCCAATCATGTGTATAACAGGCTTCTGATTTATCTTGCCACTAAAAATTAACTAGACACTTGGACAAATACATATGAAATTATAATCTTCAGACGCTGGACATTGACAGCAGGGCAGTGTGATTTCTAAAAGAAGGAAAAAATTAAGATGAGCCTGATAATTATCCTGGGTTAACCTGAAGCAGTTTTCATTTCACAGCACAGGAGAAGAAACTAAAGAGAACCCAGAATGAGATGGTGCAGAGAGCAGTCTCCACATGTGACAACATTTCGTAAAATCTGATGCCATTCAAAATGAGTGTGTAAAAAAACAGCTAAATCCCAACAAAATCTTCAGTTTCATTACTGTTGTTGTTTTTCAATCGCTATGTCATGTCCAACTGTCTTTGACCCCATGGATTGCAGCATGCCAGACTCCCCTGTCCTTCACTATCTCCTGGAGTTTTTTCAAACTCACGTCCATTGAGTCAATGATGCCATCCAACCATCTCATCCTCTGTCATCCCCTTCTTCTGCCTTCCATCTTTCCAGGCATCAGGATCTTTTCCGATGAGCAGGTTCTTCACATCATGTGGCCAAAATATTGGAACTTCAGCTTCAGCATCAGTTCTTCCATTGAATATTCAGGGTTGATTTCCTTTAGGATTGACTGGTTTGATCTCCTTGCAGTCCAAGGGACTCTCGGGAGTCTTTTCCAGCATCACAGTTTGAAAGCATTAATTTTTTGGCATTCAGCCTAATTTATGGTTCAACTCTCACATCCAAACATGACTACTGGAAAAACCGTAACTTTGACTAGATCCACTTTTATCACCAAAGTGATGTCTCTGCTTTTTAATATGCTGTCCAGCTTTTCTTTCAAGGATCAAAAGTCCTTTAATTTCATGGCTGCGGTAACCATCCAAAGTGATTTTGGAGGCCAAGGAAATAAAATCTGTCACTGCTTCTACTTTTTCCCCATCTATTTGCCAGGAAGTAATGGGACTGGATGCCATGGCCTCAGTGTTTTTTGTTTATTTTTATAATGTTGAGTTTTAAGTCAGCTTTCTCACTCTTCTCTTTTACCCACGTCAAAAGGCACTTTAGTTCCTCTTTGCTTTTTGCCATTAGAGTGATATCATCTGCATATCTGAGACTGTCGATACTTCTCCTGGCAATCTTGATTCCATTTTGTGATTCACCCAGCCTGGCAATTCACATAATGTACTCTGTATATAAGCTAAAATAAGCAGGGTGTCAATATACAGCCTTGGTGTACTCATTACCTAATTTTGAACCAGTCCATTGTTTCATATAAGGTTCTAACTGTTGCTTCTTGACCTGCACACAGATTTCTCAGGAGACAGGTAAATTGGTCTGGTGTTCCCATCTCTTTAAGAATTTCGCATAGTTTGTTGTGATACACACAATCAAAGGCTTTAGCATAGTCGATGAAGCAGATGTTTTTCTGGAATTGGTTTGCTTTTTCTCTGATCCGACAGATGTTGGCAATCTGATCTCTGTTCCTCTGCCTTCTCTAAATCCAGCTTGTACATCTGAAAGTTCAAGTACTGCTCAAGCCTATGTTGAAGGATTTTGAGTTTTACCTTCCTAGCATGTGAAATGAGTGCAATTGTATGATAGTTTGAACATTCTTTGGCATTGCCCTTCTTTGTAATTGGAATGAAGACTGATCTTTTTCAGTCCTATAGCCATTGCTGAGTTTTCCAAACCTGCTGGCATATTGAGTGCAGCACTTTGACAGCATCATCTTTTAGGATTTGAAATAGCTCAGCTGGAAATCCTGCTTCCTAAGGCCCACTTCACTTCACACTAAAGGATTTCTGGCTCTAGGTGAGTGATCGCACCATCCTGGTTATCTGGGTCATTAAGATCTTTTTTGTATAGCTCTTCTGTGCATTCTTGCTGTCTCTTCTTAATCTCTTCTGCTTCTGTTAGGTCCATACAGTTTCTGTCCTTTATTGTGCCCATCCTTGCATGAAATGTTCCCTTGATATCTCCAGTTTTCTTGGACAGATCCCTAGTGTTTCCCATTCTATTGTTTTCCTCTAGTCCTCTGCATTTTTCATTTAAGGCCTTCTTGTCTTTCCTTTTTATTCTCTGGAACTCTGCATCCAGTTGGGTATATCTTTCCCTTTCTCCATTGCCTTTCACTTCTCTTTTTTCCTCAGCTATTTGTAAAGTCTTCTCAAACAACCACTTTGCCTTCTTGCATTTGTTTTTCCTTGGAATGGTTTTGATCACTGCCTCCTGTACAGTATTACAAACTGCCAGCCATAGTTCTTCAGGTGCTCTATCAGATCTGATCCCTTGAACCTATTCATCACCTCCACTGTACAATCATAAAGGGTTTGATTTAGGTCATAGCTGAGTGGCCCTGTGGTTTTCCCTACTTTCTTCACCTTGGGCCTAAATTTTGCCATACGGAGGTCATGATCTGAGCCACAGCCAGCGCCAGGTATTGTTTTTACTGACTGTATAGAGTTTCTCCATCTTTGGCTGCAAAGAACAATGTATCAAAGCTTAGTCAAGAAGAAATGGATGTGCAGAAACTGGAACACTCACGCATTACTGGTGAGATCACAAAGTCATACACCTACTTGGGAATACTCTGGCAATTCTGTATAAAGTAAAACGAACACTGGCTGAACAGTCCAGCAATCACACTTCTCGATGCTTTCAGGGGAAGCGCTTACAGACTCGTATGTGAATATCTATCTCACCTTTCATTATTATGACCAAATCTCAGGAAAATTCAAGTGTTCGTGAACTGGTAAATGAATAAAGTTGTTATGTTCACACCATGGACCACTACTCAGCCATTAAATAGGGCTGCATTGCAGATAGGACATCATTACTGTAAAATTTTACAACGGGTTTTAACTGTCATGACAGAAAGCAGATCAGTGGTTCGCAGGGCCCATGCTGGGGACAGAGCTGTGTGCACGAGGAGGGACATTTGGGGAGCACACACAGGAGGTGCTCCCTGTGCCGATTGCGTGGTGGTCACACAGTCATACGCTTGTCCAGTTGGACAGTGAGGTTAATGAACTTTATTTCATAAATATTATGACTCAATAAAAGTCATAAGAGGGAGAAAAAGCCTTGGAGGGGTCTTGTGGCTGGGGCACGTGGGGGTCAGTGTATCTGAGAGATGCTGGTCCCGGGCCGTGGCCCTGACGGGGCTCTCCTCGGCCACCAGGGGCCATGTGCAGGTCACACAGAGTGGCTCCCGGACGGGTCACTTCGGTGAACATCCTGACCTCAGAGAATGTGAGCTAGCTCAGGGACACAACCCACTGAGAGAGGGCCAGGGTCTGAGTGTGGGCTGTGAAAATGCAGAGCTGGACAGAGCAGGAGACACACACACAACACAGCAAACACACAGAACACAGCAAACACACACAACACACACGCACAACACACAGCAAACATACACACATGACATACAACACAGCAAACACAGAACACACGTGACATATAACACACACACAACACACAGCAAACACACACACAGAACACACATACAGCAAACACATAGAACACACACATAGCAAACACACACAACACACAGATAACACACACACATGACATACAACACTCGGCAAACACAGAACACACACACAACACAGCAAACACACACAGCACACACGCACAACACATAGCAAACATACACACATGACATACAACACACAGCAAACACAGAACACACACGTGACATACAAAACACACACAACACACAGAAAACACACACACAGAACACACATACAGCAAACACATAGAACACACACATAGCAAACACACACAACACAGAGATAACACACATACACTACATACAACACACAGCAAACACAGAACACACACAGCACACACACACATGATCTACAATACACACACAGCACAACACACACGGAAAACACGCAACACACAGCTAACATACACACACGACATATAGCAAACACACACATACTATACAGCAAACACACGCAACACACAGAGCGCACACAAAACACACAGCAAACAACATGCCAGCAGACACACACACACACAAGGTCACATGTCAAAATTAGGTGGAGTGCGGTCCAGCAGATGACCACAGAGCAGCCGGTTCTGCAGGTGAGGGGAGGCCGGTCTCCACCGACAGAGGTGCCCACTCAGCGCTCATCAGGATTCCCTGAGCACCAGGAGAGACGCAGGAATAAACACCAAAGTCAGCCCGGGTAGCCGGGTGTGTGCAGGCTCTGCCCCCCACACGATGGGGAAGCCTGGCCCTGCCCGGGACTCTCCCGCGGGGCAGGGTGCCTGAGGTGCAGGGGCAGGGCGGTGCCCGGGACGCGGGGCAGGAAGCTGCCAGCCAGGACCGCAGCAGGACAGACGGCACCACGGGAGGGGAGGGCAGAAGTCCTCCAGGGGGCTCGGCTGCCACAGCAAAGACCACAGGCAGATGGTGGCTTACACAACAGACACTTACTGTCTCAGCATTCTGCAGGCCGAAAGTTCTAGACCAAGGTGCCAGCAGATCACTGTCTTCCTGGCATGGAAACAGCCTCCTCACATGGCCTTTCCTGGTGCTGCACGTGGGGAAAGGGAGAGAGTGAGATAGAGACAGAGAGAAGGAGAGAGAGAGACAGAGAGAGGGAGAGAGACAGAGGAAGAGAGAGACAGTGAGAGGGAGGGAGAGACAGAGGAAGGGAGAGTGAGACAGAGAGAGAGAAGGGGAGAGGGAGACAGAGACAGAGAGATGGAGAGAGAGAGACAGAGAGAGGGAGAGAGAGACAGAGGGAGAGAGAGAAACAGAGGGAGAGAGACAGAGAGAGGGAGAGAGACAGAGAGAGGGAGAGAGACAGAGGAAGAGAGAGACAGTGAGAGAGGGAGGGAGAGAGACAGAGGAAGGGAGAGTGAGACAGAGAGAGAGAAGGGGAGAGAGAAGGGGAGAGAGAGACAGAGACAGAGAGATGGAGAGAGAGACACAGAAAGAGAGAGAGAGAAAAGGGGAGAGAGGGAAGGAGAGAGAGAGGTAGGGAGAGACAGAGTGACATAGGGAGAGAGAGAAACAGAGAAGGGGGAGAGAGAGAAAGCGAAGGAGATGGAGGAGAGGATGAGACACTTTTCTATTTCCCCTTCCTCTGAGGGTGCTAATCCCATCACGGGGGCCCACCTGCATGACCTCATCTAATCCTAGTTACCTCCCAAACCCATACACTCCTCCCTTAAATCTCTTAGAGGCTACAAACTTAAGCCATCTCTGAAAACCAATCCTTTTCTTTTACTCTCCTGAAGACTCTGCTGTCCCCCAGTAACATGTTTCTGTGCCTCTAGCCTGTAACAGGGTTTCCCTGATGGCTCAGAATGTAAAGAAACTGCCTGCAGTGCAGGAGATACAGGAAAGGCGGCTGTAATCCCTGGGTCAGAAAGATCCCCTGAAGGAGGGTGTGGCAACCCACTCCAGTATTCTTTCCTGGAGAATCCCCATGGCCAGAGGAGCCTGGCAGGCTACATTCCGTGGAGTTGAAGAGCTGGACAGACTGAGCAACCACACACTCACACATACAGCCCATAAAACATTTCATAAAGCCTAAAACCCTGCCGTTTGGGGTTTGATTTTTCACTGCCAGCATGAATGTGTTCCATATTTTCAGGAACAAGAATTAAACCCCAAATCAAAAGTGCCCTCCATGCCACCCTCATTTGAAGGAAAATGCTCACATTGTAATTTTCTAGATGAAGAAAATGTTCCCAATCAACTCTCCCTAATTTTTTGATTGGATGTTAACAATGGAGGCCCAGGCTCCTGCTGATGGTGGTGGAACATTTGGGGACCTGCTCCATTGTGTTGTGGAAATAGTGACTCAGAGGGGGGGACCAGTGGCCCCTGACCGCCAGCGCCCACTGCATCTCCTTCCCACATGTTTCTAGGACATGCACTTCATTCACTCAGCTCTACAGACAGAGGTCTGAGGATTCATCCACACGCTTCCACGATGCTCAGTCTCCGGGCTGGAGGCCCTGGCCCGCGAGGGCTCTGGCCAGGTGTCTCTGTGTCCCTCACCTACCCACTTCCTCTCCCCCAGCCTAAAACCCCACCATGCCCTGCACAGATGCCCCCACGACCACCCCAGGGCAGAGTCCACCTTGCAAATTGACCAGCAGCTCTCTGTAAACTGCCACTTCTCTTGGCACTGAGGGTCAAGAACTTTAAAAGCATGTATACTTTTTTTTAATCCAATCATGACATTTTCTGAGAATCTATCCTGAGATTCTGAGAATGTCATCCAGGGTGGGCTGCACAGAGCTGCGTAATTGCTAAATACAGTTTTTTAATGATGGAAAACTCAGAGGTAATTTAAATATACAACAGTAGGGTAGATGCTTTATAAACCATGATTCACCAATTCTATGGACAGTTATGCGGTCAGGAAACGATTAGTGCAGTCATCATTGCCATGCTTTCGTATTGTGATGTTGCCTTCCCGTTATTTCTTCATAAACACAGAACACATATAAACACACACATGTATAGTTTTATTTCTTTTTTGGACATGCTGCATCTTCCTTGCTGTGCAGGCTTTTTCTCTAGCCATGCAGGGGCTCCTGGTTGCCGTGGGTCCCCTTGTTGCAGAGCACAGGCTGTAGGGCACAGGCTCAGTAGTTGTGGCATTTGGGCTTCGTTGCCCCGAGGTATGTGGGAATCCTCCCAGACCAGGGATCGAACTTGTGTCTCCTGCATTAGCAGGTGGATTCTCTACCACTGAACCACCCATGAAGTCCCCAGGCTTCTTTTTGAAGGAAAGGATTAATATAAAGTTAACTGTGATGACTAGCAGTGTTTGCTTTTTCTACTTTTCTGTGTTTTCCTACTTTGTATGCTCCACATGAATTTGTCTAATGGAGCGATAAACAAATTCTTCTCAAGGAGTGAGAGAAAGGTTGTCTTTGCCGCTCGGGGTGATACCCTGAGTCCTGGTGGAAAAGAGCGAGCTTGGCTGGGAATCAGTCCCAAATGGAGGCACTACGGTGAGCATCTGTGAGCTTTGTTTTGTTTTGTTCTCCAGCAGGCTCCAATGCCTCGTTCCTACAGAGCTGTGCTGGATACTAACATAGACGTGACAAATGCTATCACACGGTCATCTGTGAGCACATGCATGTAAACCCAAAATTCCTCAATGTGTGATGAAGATAGAATTTCACACTAACCTGGAGGCTGAGAAAGTTTATTCTACCTGGAACCCAAGGATTGGACAAACCTACTGTATCTGAATTTGAAGTGACTGTGCAGCCCCAAGACAACCTAAACCACATACGAGTCCCTGGGTTCCAGTTCTTTGAAGGAAAAGACATTTGCTTTAGTCTCCTAAGCCTCCCTTGAGTCTCAAAAGTTGATCAGGAGCTATTGATTAGGAATGTGAAGATGTAGAAATAAAGAATAACTGTCAGGCTGAGGAACTAGCAACAATTTAGACAATGAAAAAGTGAAAGTCGTGTCCGACTGTTGTGACCCCGTGGACTACACAGTCCAGAATACTGGAGTGGGTAGCCTTTGCCTTCTCCAGGGGATATTCCCAAACCAGGGATTGAACATGAACCCAGGTCTCCCACATTGTAAGCAGTTTCTTTACCAGCTGAGCCACAAGGGAAGCCCAAGAATACTGGAGTGGGTAGCCTATCCCTTCTCCAGGGGATCTTCCCAACCCAGGAATTGAAGCGGGGTCTCTTGCATTGCAGGCGGATTCTTTACCAGCTGAGCTACCAGGGAAGCCCATTTAGACAATAACCAGCCACATAGCAGAATTACCAAACTCACAGTTCTTTGAAATACATGAATAAAGGACCAACACACATTCCTAAGTGATTTTTACAGGAATCAGACCCCCACTAGATGAAAATCGCTGATGGCAAGAACACAGAGGGTAGACTGGTTGAAGCCAGAAGGTTGATGATGTTTGAAACTTAACATTGATGCCAACCAATCTGGGAACTGTCCATGAGCTGATCGCAGCCCCTCCTCCCACTGCCTTTAAACGCCTTCTCTGAAAGCCATCAGGAAGTTCTGGTCTTTTCCTTGGTGCCTGCAAATAAACATTGCACTTCTCTTCACTACAAACCCAGTGTCAGTAGACTGTCTATACTGCATGCAAGCGAACAGCCCCAGGTGTGACTTAGTAACACTACCTTTCGAAAGGTTGTTGTTGAATCACGCGAATACACCAGGATTCTTGGCCCCCGGAGGAGAAGAATTCAATCCGGGGCCAGAGACGAGGCTTGATCGCTCAGAGCTTTTGTGTAATAAAGTTTTATTAAAGTATAAAGGAGATAGAGAAAGCTTCTGACATAGGCATCAGAAGGGGGCAGAAAGAGTACCCCCCTGCTAGTCTTCAGCTGGATGTTATATAGTCACTAGCAGTCTGTTAATGAAAGAAAGGAATGTCTTAAAATTCAGAATGGCACCAGGCCCCTCACCCATAAGATGCATTTTGGGATAATCTTGGCACCAAATGGTTTATCCTGGGCCATAAAATGATTAACTTGAATCTTGAAGAAGGGCAGACCACCATACAAATAGTTTCATTTACATAGATTAGGGGAACAATATCTGAGTATAACATACTGGTTTGTCAAGTAGGTTCTGGGCAAAGAGGCGGAACCAACTTGGAGACAGAGTTTGGGGTAAAGGCATAAAACATTTCCATAAGAAAAAGGCATTGGTTATCTCTAGGCTCAAGAGTAGCTAACTTCAGGCGAAACCAGGTGTCATTATGGCCACACAGTATTTTAAGAGAAACCTCCCTTTGAATTTGTATAGAGAAGGAAAAAATATTGCTAGTTTGTTTCCTCCTGCCGCTTAAGAGAGATAAAAATGTCTGACACTTGCAGGCTATTTCCTCCATTTGGAGACCCCTGGCCTTCCTGCCTGTTACCCTCTCACTTTCTGGCCTCATCCTTCTTACCACCCCTGCTTCTGACGCTCCACATCTGCCTGAGATGTGGGTCCACTTTGAATTTCTCTTGACTTTTCTCTCAGTGCTCAGCTGTGTCACCCACTCTCTTCTCCACGGAGACCCTTTACCATTCCCAAGGCCACCAGGAAGCCATGCTGATGAGGCTCACTCTCAAGGGCTGGAAGGACGTCCCTTCCTGGGGCCAATGGGACCAGCACCCCAGGTGGGGAGGAGGCCTGGGGAAGATCGAGCCTCAGTGGGAGAGAGACTGAAGGGAAACCAGAGACAGAAAGGGGGAAATGAGGCCACAAGCTGAAGCTGGAGGAGAGGATGAGGTGGCTGTGACCTCACACTCAAGCTTTCAAATAATCCTCATGAAGTCTCTCCTCACCCTCCAAAGTCAAACAGATGCATCAGAGCTTAACTTTGGAATTGAAGTAGGATTCAGGCTGAAAGAGGCAACATGTCAGGGTTAGCGGGATAATCACTCAAATTATAGGACTAACCCAAACTCTACATTTTAAAAAGCAAAGGATGTTTAAGAAAAGGCAGAGGCATTTCTTTCCTGAATTGTAGATTTAGACCAGTAGATCCCTAAATTGTCCCATGAGAAGTGAAATGTCCCATGAGAAGTGACAATCATCTCCTTCAGAGCATTCTTTCCTAATAACAGGTTTTCCACGGTCAGGTAGAGCACCTTCCTGCTCTGTTCACAGTGGGAGGGAGACTGAAGGGCATTCTTGACGAGGGAAATAGAGCCTCTGGAAACTGTCATCACGGCAGGCTGGGAGCTCAGGTGACAGGGGTGACCTCGGCTTCCCTGGCACTGCCCTCCCCCCACCCCTCCTCCAACTTCACTGTGACTCCAGTCTCCCTGGATACCTCAGCTCCTGGTGCCCTTCTCCAGATGCAGAGGGCAAAGGTCATCAGGAGCCAGTGACACACTCATGCCCACTCATTCTGCAGTTCCCACCACAGTTACCAACTTCTTTGCCAAGTTTTCGCAGGTCAAGGTCACACTTTCCACTTCCTGTTAAGGACGTTTGCTTGTGCCTCGGTCTTCTTGGCTGACTCCTCTCCTGCAGTAATGGGAAACAGAGAATCCGGTCTTAACTCTCAGCCAAAGTGGGAAAGAATTAATGATGTCAAATGTGTCTGATGCTGGGATGTTCCAGAGTCAAATACAGCCTTTGGGGAGAGTTTCTGATCTGAAATAAAAAATTGAACAGTTGTGAATATGTGAACTGTTGAAGCTAGAAGGAAAGCAGGGTTACTTTAGACAATAATTTAAGATGATTAAGTAAAAACAGGATACCTAAGTTACACTCTATGCTTTTTTCCCTTTAAATAATTAATTTTCCCTACATAGCAATGTTTTATATTCAATGCTTAGTTACTGACATAGATTACAA
This sequence comes from Bos grunniens, assembly GCF_055505025.1. Taxonomy (NCBI): domain Eukaryota; kingdom Metazoa; phylum Chordata; class Mammalia; order Artiodactyla; family Bovidae; genus Bos; species Bos grunniens. The sequence continues at coordinate 4,726,138 of NC_141168.1, forward strand.
TATCCGTCAGGGGCCCACCCAGAAAGAAAAGGCATGTTCTGTGGGGAGCTGCCCATAGAGACTGTATGTAGAGGGTGGGGAGGGTTAGGTGAACCACCATAGAAGGTTGGAGCACCCAGAACTGCCAGCCATGGGGAGGAATTATCATTCCCAGACACCAAGGATCAGGAAGGACCACAGGGCTTCCCTGGTGGCCCAGCAGTGAGGACTCTGCACTTCCAGTGCAGGAAAGCACGGTGCAGGCACAGTTTTGACCCCTGGTCAGAGAACTGGATCCTGCATGACTCGTGATACAGGCAAAAATGGGGGGAAAAAATAAAGGAACTTGGCATCCTGGCGAGAACTTGAGCCATGTTGGAGGGGGTGTGGCACCCGACAGAGCTAACTTGCAGACAGAAGCACCACTACCAAGAGAGAGGCCAGAGGTGTGGCAGAAAAGGAAATCCTTGCCCTCTCCCCAGCTGGTGCCTGAACATGAGGGCACAGCGTGAGGACAAGCAAGCAGGAGATACACACACACACACACACACACACACACACCCCAGAGCATGCAGAGAAGACCAGGAAGGCAGAAGGAGAGGAGGATGGGGAGGGAGGAGGAGAAGGAGTAAGGGGAAGACAAGGGCAGGGATGAAGAATAACCAGCACAAATATTTCATCTTGTTTTTTTTTAGAACATATATTGGTTGGGACTTCCCTGGTGGTCCAATGGTTAAGGTTTCTTCCTCAATTCCTGGTTGGAGAACTAAGATCCTACATGCCCCACAGAGTGCCCAAAATTAAAAAAAAAAAAAAAAGAAAGAACTTAAAGGGAAAGAAGAAAGTACATTGGTAGGAAACGCTTCTAATCTCCCTCCTATTTTTTCTGCCACACTTATCACAAACCTCAATTCAGATCAAAGGAAAAATGCCAAATGGAATTAACACTTGAACCAAGAACATAGTCAGAGCCAAGCATTGATTTTTTTCCCAATGAAAACCTATAAGACAGCATCAAATATGCAAGAGAGAGACAGAGAGGGAGGAAGGAAATGAGATGAAGAGAGGAGTCTGTAATGGCCAATAGAGTATGACCAATGATTTTCTCATGTCTCATCCTCTACTGCAGTTTTCTTGACAAAGCCCTGAATTAGCACTAGACTGTATTTTAATGGGCTTCCCAGGTGGGATTAGTGCTAAAGAACCCATCTGCCAATGCAGGTAGATGTCAGAGACTTGGGTTCGATCCCTAGGTTGAGAAGATCCCCTGGAGGATGGCATGGCAATGCACTCCAGTATTCTTGCCTGGAGCATCCCATGGACAGAGGAGCCTGGTGCACTATGGTTCATAGGGTTGCAAAGAGTCAGACACGACTGAAGAAACTTACCATGCATACACTGTATTTTAACAGCCTCCCATGAAGAAAAACTAAGTTGCATTTGTTTAAAGCTATTTAAACAAAGCAGGTTACTTTTTTCTAACCAGTGTCTAAATAAGTGCAGCACTCCTGATGATTTCCTGTGTGAAGAGTACAGTTCTGGGAGCTGGAGTCCAGTTCCTGCCTGCGAGAGGTAACAGACCGATCCCGGTTCACAAATGTTCAGTCGGTGGAAGTGAGCTGCATCTCACGGTGAATCTCTGTAGAGCGTCCACTCACACTGGATCACACACCCCTGTGTCGTTTTGTTGTCCACCTCCCCCCATGGAATGTGAGCCCTCCTTGGGCAGGAATGGCTGTCTCTTTCACTTCCTGCTGTTATCCACATCAAGAACGGCGTCCAGCACATAAAAGGTGCTCAGATCTATTCATTCAGTGAACCAAAAAATGAATGCACAACCAGTGAGACCTCCAGGTCTGAAGGAGACACGTTGTTTACAACATGTATGATGGTAAATGCAGGGTCCAACTCCCAGACCCCTGGTGCCAACTCCCCGAGTCCTGCCTTTTGGTCCAGGTCACCAGAAGCCTCTCCTCCTCAGACCCAGCCAGCTTGTGAAGAGCTAACAGAATCAGGTAATGCTGGCTTTCTCTGGATGGGACTTCCTAACCCACTAGACCAGGGTCAGACAGAGTGGCCTCTGCTTCTCTTCATGCCCATAACTTAGTTTTCCAATTTTTCCATTAGTCTTGTAGGAATGTGAGAGTTGGACCATAAAGAAGACTGAGTGCCAAAGAATTGATGCTTTTTGAACTGTGGTGCTGGAGAAGACTCTTGAGAGTCCCTTGGACTGCAAAGAGATCAAACCTAAAGGAAATCAAGCCTTAATATTCATTGGAAGGACTGATGCTGAAGCTGAAACTCCAATACTTTGGCTACCTGATGTGAAGAGCTGACCTGTTGGAAAAGAGCCTGTTGTTGGGAAAGATTGAGGGCAGGAGGAGAAGGGGACAACAGAGGATGAGATGGTTAGATGGGATCACTGGCTCAATGGACATGAATTTGAACAAACTCTGGGAAATGGTGATGGGCAGGGAAGTCTGGCGTGCTGCAGTCCACAGGGTCACAAAGAGTCGGACCCGAGTGAGTGACTGAAAATAGCAACAACTTAGATTCATAAAGATGACATTGTGAGTGTTTAGAATAGGAAACGTGTTGGAGGAGGTTATCAAGGGGACATGACCATCAGTTGACCCTCAAGGTAGATGCCGGCAGTGGGGGTTCCTCCCCCTCCACCATCCTTGGAGGGTGTGTCTGCCCACTTTTCCCACAGTGAGAACCTTTCCAAGCATGCAGCCGGGAGAGAGTGAGATGGTGTAAGACCATCTGCAGTGAAGATCTACTCAACAGTGGTGCCCAAGACAAACCTCGTAAGTCCCCCCATTTAGTTAAACTGGGATGACCCAGAGGGGTGGGAGGCTCGACAGGGAGGGGATGTATGTATATGTAGAGTTGACTCACACTGTTGTACAGCAGAAACCAACACAACATTATAATGCATTATGTGTTCAGTCTCTTCAGTCCTGTCTCTTTGTGACCCTACGGACTGTAGGCTGCCAGGCTCCTCTGTCCATGGGGTTCTCCTGGCAAGAATACTGGAGTGGGCTGCCATGCCCTCCTCCAAGAATGCAATTATACTCCAATTAAAAATAAATTGAAAAAAAAAAAAAAAAAAACTGCCAGCTGCCAATCTGGAGTGACTGCCTCTTTCTTCCCTATGTCCTTGCCTTCTGGGTACAGGGACCAGTTGGCAAACCAACAAAACATTTATTCAACAGTTTTTGAGCATCCACTTCTGGTGAGGTTCTGTTCCCCTCCCAAACTGGCCACTGGCTTAACTGGAAAGAGAAAAGTCTGGTGGAAAAGCAATTCTTACACTATAGGATTGTAAGTCTGTAATAAGGATCATAATCGATGTGCAAACAGATTTCTTCAAGTTCTTTTCTGGTCTCCTGCAGTGCACACATGCACACAGGATTCAGATTTTTACCCATCTCCCTTCTAATTTGTCTAATATAGTTCACATCAATATGTCCACAAGAAAATATCATGACACACCAATGTGTTCCTTTGCAAATATAATTAGGTATTCTTCTGGCAAACAAATAAACTCCTAGCTAATGCAAAACTTGTTTTCAAAATGTTTTTTTTTTCTCTCTCTTTTTCTGCCTGGAGCAGGCTTACAAATAAATATTGAGTGTGCCAGGAAGTTGCTCAATTATTCATGTACTGAACTTTTTAAGCATATCTGGGAAAGACAATCTCCTTGAATTTACCTACTTGCCCAAAAGCTATGTGTTATTTACTGGCAGGAAAGAGTTCTCCACATTCATTTTATTTACCTGTCAGTAGCATGTCTCCAGGTGAAGTATCTCAAAATGCATTTTCAACCACTTAATTTCACCCTAGTTGCTGTCTGTCTTTCTTAAGCCCAAATTGAAAGGCTCCTTTCCCCTCAATTGTTAAAGCAGAGGGCAGAGATACACACCTTAAACATCCATGAACAGACACCTATCCATCATCATTCACTCCACAAGTCACGAGGGAGGTGACACGGTGAAGAAAGGGCAGTATGGTCAGGGTACGGAATGCTATTTCTTGCCAAACACAGTCATGACCTTGGCAACCACTTCACCACTCTGAGGCTCTATTTCCTCATCTTACAACGAAAACTTTAGAAACGTAATATTTACTCTTCCTGGCTCACCAGGCTGAGGTTGGATAAATCAAGATTTTCTGTGATTTAAGAGATGATTACATATGCCTATGAAAATCCCTACTTTCCCTAAAGCTGGAATTTGCATGCATCTCCCAGAAATCTGGGCTTCCCTGAGAACTCAGTTGGTAAAGAATCCACCTGCAATGCAAGAGACCCCAGTTCAATTCCTGGATCGAAAAGATCCACTGGAGATGGGATAGGCTACCCACACCAGTATTCTTGGGCTTCCCTGGTGGCTCAGCTGGTAAAGAATCTGCCTGCAATGCGGGAGACCTGGGTTCGATCCTTGAATTGGGAAGATCCCCTGGAAAAGTGAAAGGCTACCCACTCCAGTATTCTAACCTGGAGAATTCCATGGACTGGATAGTCCATGGGGTTACAAAGAGTCAGACATGACTGAGCGACTTTCACTTTCACTTCACTCAGAAATCCAGGAACATTCCATGGACAGAGGAACCTGATGGGCTACAGTCTATGGGATCACAGAGTCAGACGTGCCTGAGCCTGCATGTGTACATACCCAGAAAGCAAAACAATAAACATCCCTGACTGAGACAACTTTCATGAGTTAGAACGTATGGGTCATTCTTCTATCTGATCATTTCACAAACATCTAGCACCCTCCAAGGAGGGTGGTCAGGGAGAATTGGGGAATTTCAACATGAAACCAACCAGGCCACACCCCTGGTCTGTTACACCAAGAGATGGCCTCCTCATCCACCACGCCAGCCGCCGTGCAGGGTATAAGTTGAGTGGACGGGCTCTCCAGACATGATGTACCCACAGCTCAGACACTCGGTTACTATTCTAACTCTGCCTTGAGGGTCATTAGCAAATCTCTAGGTGTCCTCCCATAAGAAATTTACTTTACCCTCTAGTGGCTCAGATGGTCAAGAGTCCGCCTCCCATGCAGGAGACCCAGGTTCCATCCCTGGGTTGGGAAGATTTCCTGGAGAAGGAAATGGCAGCCCACTCCAGTATTCTTGTCTGGAGAATCCCATGGACAGAGGAGCCTGACGGGCTACAGTCCACGGGGTCACACAGAGTTGTATACGACTCAGTGATTAAAAAAAAAAAAAAAAGATCTAAAGCACTAAAAGGAGAAAGGTGGATTTCTCATTCATAGTTACTTCTTCCTTTCAGACACATGCATCTGTAACAGAGGCCTGGCATTCAGTAGAATTTGGCTTTCCCTCTGCAAGTGAGTTACACACGGGGAGCTGAGACTCAGACAGAAGTCGTTTCTCAAGGACACAAAGGTAGGAGGAAGGCCAAGATGAAGACCTGGTTCCTTATCTCTAAATGCAGTGTCTCGGCAAAGGTCACATGCTTAATTCAATCACTCACTGGACAGGTTGAAAATTAAACACATGCTGGATGCTAAGAAGAGGTGGCGAGACAGGAGCCCCTCCTTCAGGAAACTCACTGAACTAAATCATGGGAGATCAGGTGTTTTCTGGGGAACCAGCCAAATACCTTCGGAGCGAGACTTTGATCCCCACCTGCCTGACGGGAGGTCGTCTAGTGTCTTCGTAAATGCTTGAGATCAGAACGCCCCAGCCCTACATCAGAATGCTTAGAGAAAGCCCTCCTTGGTCTCTGTCTTTCTCTCCCTCCCAACTCCCAAAGGTCACCTGAGCCCTCACCTCTGATCCAGGTGGGGCCTCCTGGCGACCCCCTCAAGGCTCTACAGAGCCACAAGCCTGGCAGTGCCACCTTCTCTGGATCAATTCAGAGAGCAAAAGTGGAGATGTTCCTCTCTGCTCTTTGGCAGAAAGAGGTGAAGAGGAGGACAGGCTGTGAGCATAGCTGAGACAGAGTGTGACCGGCATCCAGCATCCTTGCTGCGACTTCGCCTGCCCCGGTGATGCTGCAGTGCCTTCCTCCACTCAGGGTCGTGGCCTCCAGCCTTCCCTCTCCCCCAGCTAGGAACCTCTTTCAGCGAGGACCCGGGAGTCATCACTTAGGGTTGCTATTGAAGCCATGACCCATGTGGTTCACACTGGAGAACTCTACCACAGATTTTTAAAAAGCATTGTACAAACAGGAGGGAAATTAATTAGAGAAGAATTCATTTCCATCCTCACTGGTAACTCTCAAAGACTGCTAAACCTAGGAAGAGGAGGTGTAGTGGCTAAGTCATGTCCAACTCTCTGAGATCCCTTGGGTTGTAGCCTGCTGGGCTCCTCTGTCCATGGGATTTCCCAGGCAAGAATATTGGAGTGGGTTGTCATTTTCTTCTCCAGGGGATTTTCCTGACCCAAGGATTGAACCGCGTCTTTTGCATCTCCTGCACTGGCAGGCGGGTTCTTTACCACTAGCACCACCCAAGAAGCCAGCTAAAGGTAATCTAACTTCTAAACCCTAAGAGTGCTTCTCACATCCCTTTTTATCTTCTCCAAGATTCTCCCCCATCCTATCCCCATAGCCCTCTCCATCGCACTCCTGTATGCCAAGCAAACAAAATGACACTCCCTGCCCACTGGATTCAACTCTGACACCCCCAGGTGTCCTGTCTTCCTCCTTCCAGCTCCAGCCCTTCCACCTCTCTCCTTGTTCACCTGTGTTCACAATGGCCTGAAGCCCTGCCATTTGGGGCAGGGAATGAACCCACCAGAAATAGAAACCTTGAGGGCCGGAAAGAGCAAGGCTGGGAACATCATCATGGCTTCAGTCATGTCCAACTCTTTGTGACCCCATGGACCAGGCTCCTCTGTCCATGGGACTCTCCAGGCAACAATACTGGAGTCGGTTGCCCTGCCAATGTTCCATCAAAGCCACTCAACCCAGGTGTGATAGGTGTTTTATTATCTTTCTTGGCCCCAAACTCATGTGCGGTCATGGGGAATACACGGTAAATTATTTCTAAGAAACCTGGAACCACTTTGCAAGGATGACTACTCACTGGCCAAGGGGGAAGACAAGGAATTCTCTGAAGAGTATTAGAGTCTGGCTCTGCACTGGTCACTGAGGGTCGGACACGACTGAGCGACTTCACTTTCACTTTTCACTTTCATGCATTGGAGAAGGAAATGGCAACCCACTCCAGTGTTCTTGCCTGGAGAATCCCAGGGACGGGGGAGCCTGGTGGGCCGCTGTCTATGGGGTCGCACAGAGTCGGACACGACTGAAGCAACTTAGCAGCAGCAGCAACAGCTGCACTGATTATCAGAAAAGCTTTATTTTAAAACAAGAAAGCTACGATAAGTCCTGGGAGGGCTTACGGAGGTCAGGCAATGGTAGTCTCAGTCTCACTCTATATCACAGGGAGTCAGTGGAACAGTGAGCACGTTGGGTGGTTAGTTCCCCAGCCCTGGAGACGTGCTGAGAGCGGGTGAGCCTGACTACTGTCAGAACCCCACGCAGATCCCCTGGCCTGTGGGGGTGACAGCTGTAAAGGTAGAAAAAGCCAGCAGGAAGCGCCAGGAACTGGCTCCCTGTGGCCAGCATGGTAAACCACGCGTGACAGTATGTGCCCAGGGGCTTCAGGCACAAGAGCCTGCAGAGTGGAAGGAACCACACCTGCCTCACCTGTGTGAAGGGCGCCAAACCCAGACGAGCCTTAGCAGACTGGGGGTTGTCGCACACTTAATTGGGTGGTGATGTCCATCATTTCTGGGGTCCCATAGTGACAGACTTTATTTTTGAGGGCTCCAAAATCACTGCAGATGGTGATTGCAGCCACGAAATTAAAAGACGCTTGCTCCTTGGAAGAAAAGCTATGACCAACCTAGACAGCATATTACAAAGCAGACATTACTTTGCCAACAAAGGTCCATCTAGTCCAAGCTGTGGTTTTCCCAGTAGTCATGTATGGATGTGAGAGTTGGACTATAAAGAAAGCTGAGTGCTGAAGAATTGATGCTTTTGAACTGTGGTGTTGGAGAAGACTCTTGAGAGTCCCTTGGACTGCAAGGAGATCCAACCAGTCCATCCTAAAGGAGATCAGTCCTGAATATTCATTGGAAGGACTGATGCTGAAGCTGAAGCTCCAATACTTTGGCCACCTGATACAAAGAACTGACTCATTGGAAAAGACCCTGATGCTGGGAAAGACTGAGGGCAGGAGGAAAAGGGGACGACAGAGGATGAGATGGTTGGGTGGCATCACCGACTCAATGGACATGAGTTTGAGTAAACTCCGGGAGTTAGTAATGGACAGGGAGGCCTGGCGTGCTGCAGTCCATGGGGTCACAAAGAGTCAGACACGACTGAGCGACTGACCTGAACTGAACATGTGGTAGCTTTACTGAGACAAATCAACATCGCTCTACTACCGAGTATACAGCGGCTGACCTGGCACGTAATTTTCTCCATTTCTATCGGTAAAGGTCCTCAGAAACAACTCATTCTCACGTGGCAGGAGCATCAGCACACCTACCTGAGCCAACTCTCCTGTTTGGGTCCTAGGATACACCAGAGGGAATTGAATGTCTTCGTATCTCAACCAGTACTGCATCACGTTGATGACATTGTGCTAAGTGGATCTGGTGAGAGGGTAAGAGATGAGCCCACAAGAGCTTGGAGACCTATCATACTGATAAAGTGTCTAGAGATGAGATATGTCAAAATATCCCCTGTAAGCTGAAGATATATAGTGACACTTTGTAGCACCCAATTCAAAGGAATAGACACACTGTTGATGGACTTTTTGCTTGTTGAAAGCTAGGATATGAAAGCATGATCCTATAACATGATTACTGAGTAATCCATAAGATGGCCAGTTTGGGGGGTAGGGTGCAGAGAGAGAGTAAAGAACAAGAAAATCTACTGCTTAGACTCCCATGTGATATCCAGGAAGTAGTCCAAGCTGTCTTTTCACATAATCTGTGTGTCAAGACATGCAAGGGTATCTGGGATACCCTTCATTCCCATGAAGTGTATTTCCTATGTGTGAGGCAGATAATATACTTTATAGCAACTGAAAAATCCCAATGAAAGAATCACTACATAATCCCTTGGGTTTGGGATTGAAGCCGTGCCTTCTGCCAGTAACAACCCTCACCTTGGTGAGCAGTTCCTGGCTTCCTACTGACCCTACTGTGCTTGACCACAAGGCAACGGATTGCCCATTGTCACTGTTTTTTTCCAATCTACCATCTCCAGGTGGAATGGTAGTACATTTGGGTTCATGATGCAAATCTATCTGCAAACCGGACATTCCCCTTTGTTAACTTTTCATAGTGAACCCTCGTGAGGCCACAGGTGTGTGCTGAGGGCGAAGCTGTAGACAGAAATGGGCACAGGTGCCAGGTGAGCTAATGACCCAGTTTCCTGTGCAATTAACTTGTTCCTGTTCTGTTATATGTCATTTCTGAAGGATAATTGGTTACTACTACTAATGTCCAAAGTGATGATTTTGTAGATCAGGAAAAGGCATGCCATTGATGGTGGGCAGTTTGAGGTGGTAAACTTTTAGTTTTGGAATATTGACTTCACACCTTAATAGACGTGGAGGCTCATGGAGCTTTGTTTTCCCCGGTGTTGAGAGAGCATTTATTTCACTTGAATGACTGATGGATAACTGAAGGTTCAGAGGGGACAGAAAGGATGGACTGTGCTGGACACTTTCATTATGCCATCCAAACCCACTCTCTGGCTTTCTTCAATCTGCCTCGTACCCTGGGAGGCTGAACTGGATGGACTTGATCCATGGCTCACTTGCCACTGGCTTCTGGTTGGTTCACATGAATGGGAAGGATTGGATTGGGGAACAGAGTGAGATTACTTATTTCCTGGATTCCTCTGTGATGGGTCAGTACTTTATTATAGGTTGAAGTGAGTTTCTCTACCTGACCACAGCCCTTGTCAGGAAACCCTCTGCTACAACAACAGCTACTATCTGATTTCTGGTCAACTTTGCTCTCCTTAAACTTCAGTCCTGAGGATGCTAATGGCTCCCCCATCTTGCTAGGTTTCCAGTGTTCCAACTGTTGCTCTTGGTTTCCTGTGGCCTTGCTTGCACTTTTATAAATAGCCTCCTCATTAAACTTTCCTCAATTACCCACTTGAGAGTCGCATCTGTTTCCCATTGGAGTGTAAGGTATCTGATACACATTCAGATCAGATTCTCAGAGCAAAGCTTCAAGTAATGAGAAATCAGCACCAAGTACAGGCTTATGTGGACTCTCTTAAATAACTTGAGGTAATAAGGTGTTCACACAGGAAACCATGATGTATTTGGAACTGAATGGCGAAAAGCATACCACATGATAGTCATTTACGGTGGAATGGAAAAAGGGAAATATGTGCAACCATAAAGAAAAGATTCAAAGTAAATGTCTTAAGAACTTAAAAGCTTAGATTAAGCCTTTAATAAGCTTTTTAAAAATAAGGCAGACATATAGACTTGAAACTATTAAAGTGGGAAAAAAAAAAGAAACAAACGAGCTTCAGCAAAAGAGAAATTTTCTTTTTAAAAACCTCTAGGAGGAAAGATCAAGAAGAAAAAAGAAAAGGGACAAAAAACCCCTTACTAGGTGAAAGTGAAAGTCGCTCAGTCCTGTCGACTCTTTGCAACTGTACAGTCCGTGGAATTCTCCAGGCCAGAATATTGGAGTGGGTGGCCTTGCCCTTCTCCAGGGGATCTTCCCAACCCAGGGATCAAACCCAGGTCTCCCACATTGCAGGCAGATTCTTTACCAGCTGAGCCACAAGGGAAGCCCAAGAACACTGGAATGGGTAGCCTATCCCTTCTCCAGGGGATCTTCCCAACCCAGGAATTGAACTGGGGTCTCCTGCATTGCAGGCAGATTCTTTACCAACTGAGCTATGAGGAAAACCCTTCTTACTACATATCAAGACTTATAAAACTGTAGTAATGAAAACACTGATATCATTACCAACATACATAATGGAGAATAATTGCTAATTATAGAACATTGATAAAGGATGTTACAAATCAAAGGAGAAAAGCTAAGCTACTCAATAAATGGAGCTGGGAAAACTGTTTATGCATACATTAAAAAGCTGATACCTACGTCACACCACCAATAGAAAAAAAATTAATGAATTAAGTATCAATATGTAAAAATCAAACCCTCAAATCTTACCAAAACATTAAGACAGTGCCTTGAGGGAGAAAAGATATTATTAAACAAGTGAGAAAAATCACAATCAATGAAGAAAAGTGTGGATAAGTTTAAATTTATGTATGTGCATATAATGTATGAACAATATATATAATATTTGTAAAACTGTATGTAAGTTACATAATCAACATAAAAATGTATTTATTCACCCAAGAAAGTGAACAATTACCATGTTCCAATAATACCCTAAACTGCTGTAAATCCTACAGCAAAGCTGAACACAATCTCTGCCCTGGGCTGTATGTTGGCAGATAAGCAAACACGTTGAACAACGCTGCACTTAACAGCACAATGAAAATATCACTTTAATTTCCAGACAAATTATTAATCAATGTATCAATGTAGTTGTGGTGAGTTACGACAGACCGGAGAGATGACCGCTTCTCCTAAGGCATTTTACCCATTGGTTTAGCCGTTCAGTAAGCATTTATTGACTGATTGTGAGTGTCCCACACTATAATAAGCCCTAGGACTCAAGATGATTAAGAAACAATTTCTCCCACAAGCAGGAAATCTCTGAGATCAGTGCTGCATAGAAGCAGACATATAAACAAAAAAACACAGCATTACGTAATAAATATTATGGTGGGGGAGATCTTATGATATTTTGGGAGCATGTGGAAGTACCTACCCCAGACTGGGCAAAGGGGTAGATGGGTTTCTAGTGGCGCTTCAAAGTCCAGCAGTGAAGACAAAGAAAATAGTTCAATTCAGATAATTGAGTGAATCAGAAGTCAGAATGCATGATTGCTATAAAATTATAATTCTGCATTAAAGGCTGTCATTTCAAATTTGAGCCAAGAAAGTTCAGAGGTTCAGAACAAAGCAGGTATTTCGGAGCCCTCCACAGCGAACGTTGCTACAGCAGGAGTGTTCCGAGGTAAGAACAGTGTAACAGTAGAGTATTGTTTTGTGGAAAAGTGAAAGCTGAGGGAAAAACTTGAGTTTCTGTCACAATTTTGCTGTACACTCACTTTTGAAAGCCTAGAATAAACCAATTATCTTCCTGAGTTTGGGAATAACATCACAAACATAATGTATATTTATTATGAGAATTAAATTAGAGCATCAAGGTTAAAGCATTTAATAAAGCAGTTCACACATATTATTACTAAGTGACATGTGTTCATAAAGACTCTACCAGCATTTCTCACTGATGGAAATTACATCATCTTCACAATTGCTTCATTTTGTTTTTACCAAGGTGTAAGTTTCTTATAATAAACTGCACACATCTTTAGTAGATCATTCATTGAGTGTGGCAACTGTATACATCATATAACTACAAATATCAAAACATAAAAATGTAGAAACTTACCATACCCAGAAAAGATCTTCTTCCCATAAATTGATAACAACACCAACAAAAAACCCTGCTGTCCTTACATGTGGAACGTAAATGTGATGCAAATGAAGCTAGCTATGAGACAGAAGCAGACTCATACACACAGAGAAGAGACTCGTGGTTCCCAAGCGGGTACTGGGGACGGATGGAGTAGGAGATGGGGGTTCGCAGATACAAACTATTCTACATAGAATGGGTGGAAGCAAGGTCCTGGTGTAAGGCACAGGGAAATCTATGTATGCATCAGTCAGTTCAGTTCAGTCGCTCAGTCGTGTCCGACTCTTTTCGACCCCATGAATCGCAGCATGCCAGGCCTCCCTGTCCATCACCAACTCCCAGAGTTCACTCAGACTCACGTCCATCGAGTCAGTGATGCCATCCAGCCATCTCATCCTCTGTCGTCCCCTTCTCTTATTTGCTGTACGGCAGGAATTAATGCAACAGTGTAAATTTTCACCTATACATCAATAAAATAGTTTCTAAAAACTGCTGTCCTGTTTATATCATCATGTTCGTGAAGGATTTTAATCTGTAATTTTCTTTTCTAGTAATGTCATGTCGGGTTTCTGGCCTCGTGGTTATGCCAACCTCATAAAACTATTGAGTACTTCCTTCTCCTCTCATTTCTGGAAAAACAAATGTGCAATATTGATAATATTTTTCTTTAAATGGTTTGATGGAACTCGCTACTGACATCATCCTGCATTCAAGCTGTCTTTGATGATATAGCTCTTTAAAAAGTGTAAATTGTTTTTGTTGTTCAGTCACTAAATCGTGTCTGACTCTTTGTGACCCCATGGCAGCACGCCAGGCTCCTCTGTCCTCTACAATTGCCTGGAGTTGGCTCAGATTCATGTCCGTTGAGTCCGTGATGCTTTCTAACCATCTCATCCCTGGCTGCCCCCTTCTCCTTTTGCCTTCAGTCTTTCCCAGCATCAGGATCTTTCCCAGTGAGTCAGCTTTTTGCATCAGGTGGCCAAAGTATTGGAGCTTCAGCTTCAGCATCAGTCCTTCCAAGGAATCAGTTCAGTTCAGTCGCTCAGTTGTGTCCGACTCTTTGCGACCCCATGAATCGCAGCACACTGGCCTCCCTGTCCGTCACCAACTCCTTGAGTTCACTCAGACTCAGGTGCATCGAGTCAGTGATGCCATCCAGCCATCTCAAAGGAATAGTCATGGTCAATATAAAAAATGTAAGTATATATGTATATATAATTTCAGATTTCCTATGTCTTCTTGTGTTCAGTTTAGTCAAATTTATCCATTTATATTATTGACTTTATTGCACATGTTATTCACAATATTTCATTTTTATCTTTATTTCATATTTCATATCTTTATTCCATATTCATTCCTTTAAACTTTCTCATACTGGTTATTTGTGTTTTATTCACTTTTTATTGATTAATCTAAAATGAAGCTTGATTAATCTAAAATGAAGGACTTCCCTGGTGGCTCAGACAGTAAAGCAGTCTTCTACAATGCGGGAGACCTGGGTTCAATCCCTGGGTTGGGAAGATCCCCTGGAGAAGGAAATGGCAATCCACTCCAGTACTATTGCCTGGAAAATCCCACAGACAGATGAGCCTGGTAGGCTACAGTCCATGGGGTCCCAAAGAGTCAGACACGACTGAGCAACTTCACTTTCACTTTCAAAATGAAGCTTATTAATTTTGTAAATCTTTTTCAACATGTACACTTTGATTTTACTGTTTTTTGTCTAGTTTTTCTTTTGTTGATTTCTGCTCTTAATTTCTCTCTTCTATTTATTTTGACTTGGTGATTGTTTTATATGTTCTGAAGCTCTGTTATTAAGTGCATTCAAATATTAAACCACTATGTCTCATTTCAACTTTGGAATTTCCATCATTTATTTTTATGGCTTTCACTTCTCTGCTAAAATTTCTCATCTGCTTATGTATATTGTCCACTTTTTCTATTGTATATGTTAGCACATTTATTATGGACTTCTCAATTATTCTTTTACACAGAATGTACAAAGTGAAACTTTAAACATTAAAGAGACAAGCAAAGAGGCAAGAAAATATGATCCACTTTTTATTAATTTTGTAAATATTTATCAATATGTCCACTTTGATTTTACTGTTTTTTTGTCTAGTTTTTCTTTCATTGATTTTACTGTTTTTTTGGTCTAGTTTTTCTTTCATTGATTTCTGCTCTTAATTTCTCTCTTCTGTTTACTTTGACTTGAAGATGCCCTTCTGTTCCTAGCTTCTAAACATGGAAGTTTGTTAGAAAGGGGGGAAATGGAAAATCAATTATCTGCATGTACAAAGCTATAAATATCCTTCTCAGCACTGCTTTAGTTGTGTATGAATTTCATTATGTTGTTGTTGTTATTGTACAGTCTCTAAGTCACATCTGACTCTTTGCAACTACATGGATGGCAGCAGGCCAGGCCTCCCTGTTCTTCACTAACTCTCAGAGTTTGGTCAAATTCATGTCTACTGGAAAAACCATAGCTTTGACTATATGGACCTTTGAAGTCATGCTTTGTCAGCAAGATAGGCTTCAACAGTACATGAACGGAGAACTTTCAGATGTACAAGCTGGGTTTCGAAAAGGTAGAGGAACCAGAGATCAAATTGCCAACATCTGCTGGATCAAAGGAATTCCAGGAAAACATCTACTTCTGCTTCATCGACTATGCTAAAAGAATTGAAAAATTCTTCTTGTGACTATGCTATCAGTCTGGGAAAGATTGAGGGCAGGAGGAGAAGGGAGCAACAGCAGATGAGATGGTTAGATAGCACCACTGATTCAATGGACATGAATTTGAGTGAAGTCTAGGAGATAGTGAAGAACAGAGGGGTCTGGCATGCTGCAATCCGTGGAGTCACAAAGAGTTGGACACGACTTAGCGACTGAACAACAACAAAATACAGTGCTTTCCCCTGGAAAGGGGGGGATGCTGAGTCAAACATATCTGTGTTGCGCGGAGTCTGGGCTGTGTTGCAGCTTGAATTAGACTCATCCCACCCCTGGCTTCACAGACCTGGAGGGCAGGGTCAAGACTGTCCCTTCAGCAAGCCTTGTATGTGCTTAGTAGCTCAGTCATGTCCAACTCTTTGCAACCCTTTGGACTATAGCCTGCCAGGCTCCTGTCCATGAGAGTTTTCAGACAAGAATACTAAGGTAGGTTGCCATTTCCTTCTCCAGGGGATCTTTCTGATCCAAGGATCAAAACTGCATCTCCTGTGTCTCCTGCATTGTAGCCTGATTCTTTACCCACTGAGCCATTGGGGAAGCCCCTTCAGCAAAGTTTAGCACCTGAGAATTGGAGAGATTCTGAAATTCCAAGCTTTACAAGCCAGCAGCCACTTCCTGAGCGTTTGGCGATCTTTCCCCGTCCTGCTACAAAAGGAGCAGGGTTTGATTTGCTGCTGCTTTGCCTCCAGGCAGAAGTTACTGTGCCCTAGGAATCTCCCTCAGCCTTCCTGCACATCCCCAGACCTCCAGGAGGACCAGGCACATACTAGGTCAAGCTGCCAGGCACTGCACATCAGGAGTGCTTACTCAGCCTTGTGATCTGCCCTCTGCCTTGACGCTGCTACCACACACCCACGAAGGTCCCATGAGAAGGATGTGATGTATAGATGTGGATCTCTCCATACTGGGAATTCTCAGACTTCCAAACCATCTTCTCAGCCCACGTTTGTTGTTACTGTTCAGTCATCTCCTACTCTTTGCGACCCCATAGACTGCAGCATGCCGGGCTTCCCTGTCCTTCACTATCTCTCAGAGTTTTCTCAAACTCATGTCCATCAAGTCAGTGATGCCACCCAGCTATCTCATCCTCTGCCACCCACTTCTCCTCCTGCCCTCAATCTTTCCCAGCATCAGGGTCTTTTTCAATGAGTCAGTTCTTTGCATCAGGTGGCCAAAGAATTGGAACTTTCAGCATTGGCCCTTCCAATCACGGTTGATCTCCTTTAGGATTGTCTGGTTTGATGTCCTTGCTGTCCAAGGGACTCTCAAGAGTCTTCTCCAACACCACAATTCAAAAGCATCAATTCGTTGGCCAACATGTGGATGATGAAAAGTTGACTAAGAAAACGCACAATGTGAGAGCTGTCAGTTTAGCTTTCTTGGGGGCAAAATGAGGACTATAGCCTGGGAGACAGCATTTCGGATAGCTCTGAGAGACTGCTCCACAGAGGCAGGGTGAAGGTCAGTTGCAAATTTTATTTTAGTGAAAGGGCAGAGGCTGGCTACTAGTCATGAGGAGCTGATGTCCCCATTAATGATTTTAGTGCTTTTCTAGACATAGAGAGATGCAAGAATTGGGCTCATAAAATCTTCTCCTGGCAATATCTATCTGAAGACCTGCCAGTTTTTCCCAGAATGCAGAGGGCCTCATTCCTGACCTCCACCCTGGACTCCTTCCTGGGGGTGTTGAAGGTCAGAGGCTGTAGCAGCTCATGATTTAATTCTTGTAGAGGCAGATGGCAAGTGCCAACTTGTAGTCAGCAGAAGTTTAAAAGACAGGGGGCTGCAACATCCCACACGCACTGAGCAAAGAGAAGTGTGCCAGGGATGAACGTGCCCCCAGTCTCTGCTAGGAAGGGTTGGACTCTTACTGGAATGAAGTTCAGCTGGGTTTCCCCACGCTCCCAGTTCTAGACTGCTTTTAAACATGCATATGATTTTGCCACTTCTCTGGACAGTTCTGACTTGTAGGGTTGGAGCACCATGGTCTTCTGCGGTTCACAACATCAGCTGCTGAAGTATTCATTCGATGTTGGGTCTAGCATGTAGAAATGAATAAATCATCTTTGTGGTAGGAAAGACACAAATGCAGGTTTAAATAGTTCTCTGGGTCAATCTTTGTTTTATCAGTTTTACACACACTGAAAACAAATGGTCTTTGCTACTGACCACATTTTCACAGGAAGTGAAGCAGATGTGCTGCTTGGAGCTTCCAAGTCAAAGGGATGGGAGAGGGTTAAGACACAACCTCAGCTACACCCTCCCCCCAAGAATTATCTTCTCAAAGCAAAATCTGTTCTTAACTTCATCCACGTGCAAGAGCAAGCAGCGACCCCAGTGTTGCCGTCCTGTCTGCGGATCAATAAACTCCTCCCATATGGCCACCTGATGTGAAGAGCTTACTCATTGGAAAAGACTCTATGCTGGGAGGGATTGGGGGCAGGAGGAGAAGGGGACAACAGAGGATGAGATGGCTGGATGGCATCACTGACTCGATGGACGTGAGTCTGAGTGAACTCCGGGAGTTGGTGATGGACAGGGAGGCCTGGCATGCTGTGATTCATGGGGTTGCAAAGAGTCGGACACGACTGCGCGCCTGAGCTGAGCTGAGCTTATAAATGCTAAGCGTGCACTGCACTCTGTCTCCTGACATTTCTGTGTTTCCTGCTAATATAAAGAGTGTAAACTGCGGTGCACAGATTAGTGACAGAGACCAGTCTGCTCCGCTGTCCCAGACCCTGCAACAGTAGAGGCTGTCTTTCTCAAGGGATTCAAGTTCCCCAAACTCAGAAACCAAGTGGAAAATACCTGAAAGATTCTGGTATAATTTTGAATAAAAACTGGAGACTTTTTTTACTTGATAAAATTATTTATCTTTTCCTTATACTCTCCAGACACAGGTGTTCTGCTTATTTTCTTGACTGTGATGTCTCCCATATATTTTATTTGCTGGAAAAGAGACAAAAGTGGGCATTATGGCTATGTGCAAGAATATTGCCTAAATTATCTGGAATAAGCTGTCATGAACCAAGGCCAGATGTTGAAAAGGAAAAATTGACAAAGATCCAGAAGACTCCAGCTACTCATGGAGAAATCTCTGACTTCTTTAAAAAGGTTCATGCAATGTAGCTGAAGCAACATTTCCAAGCAAGGTTTTTTTCCAATGAATTTTTGACAATTTCTTTGCAATCTCATTCCTCCAAATGACTGAGATAATCCCTATTCATATATGATTTGAAGCAGGAGATCGCATAACTGTAAAATAAACCTGATCCAAAACCTTCACTTACGTTTGTTTATATGTCTACGTACAAACACTTGATGTGGAACCGGTCACGCATCTCATTTAACTGCTTCCGTCAAAAAGTAACTGATTGTGTTCTCACAGTTTGCATTCACTCTTGCCTCGCTGGTGCCTAAATAATTACCTGGCACAAAGGTAATTTTTTCCTCTCCTGTTCCTATGTTCTAGTGAGGAGACATCTACAGAGGATACAGAAAAATAAATAAATGTCATTTCTAGAAGTGATACATATGATACCAGTATAATTTCATATTTAAACTGGAACCCTCTTGAGAGTAGTTAAAGAGGACACCAGGAAAGCAGGTGCCCTCTGTGAGGGCCTGGAAGTAAACAAGACAAATGGAACTTAGGGGAAAGTTCCGTGAAAAAAAAAAGGGTATTGGGATTACGGCTTGGATTTGAGAGGGAGTGGAATGGAGTCTGAGCGGTGGGGAGCTGGCATTAATGGGGGCCCAGGGGAAGCCCCTGGAGGGTTGTTGGCCTAGGATCCTATGCGGAATGATGGGAGTGAATCCGTAATCAAAGCTTGGAGGAAGGGCAAGTTCAGGCAGGCCCATGGCAAGCACAAAGGGTCTGAGGAGGAAACGAACACGGTGTGTTCAAGATAGAGAGAGAAACCTGGGGCTCCAACAAGTGAGGGAGACTGAAAGGGGTGGGAGATAGGGTCAGAGACTCAGGCTCTGTGGTCCTTGCAGGCCCTGTGGGGGACCTGGCAATTAACTCCACTGAAAGAGGTGATTCTGCAGAGATCCAAGTGAGGAAGCTCTCATTTATTAGCAGAAAATAATCATGAGTCGTGGACTAAAGTGATGCTCTTAAATCAGTCTGAACACAGCCACAGGCTAACTTGCTATCTCAAGAAATGTCCAGATTAAGTGTTTGTTTTCTTCCCCCCTCCCCCCAACGTGAATTATTTCACAATGAGAATAATAGCTTATCTTTTGCAAAAGTTTCCATACGGTGGTTATACGGAAGTACGTTTTTATTTATTTTCTGCGTGTAAAGCAGGGTCCTGGAAGACGACAAGGCTTTGGAAGGACTGGGAGGGGTTGTGTGCATATCCAGGTCTAGTCCAAGTTCAGCAAAGTGCTATGAAAGCCTGGCTGGGAGGGGTGATGACGAGGAAGAGAAATCAGGACCAGTGACATCTCATAGGTCAGAAAGTGTTTTGCTCATTAATACAAAGGCCTGTTCTAAGTTCAAAATATCAGCTGCAGTACACAATACAGGGGATGAGGCTTGACAACCGAGTCAACCAAAACCTCCCATGGTCGGGCAGTCAGCTCAGGGTGTGATAAGGGTCCTTAGATGTCAAAGCGGGGAGGCAGAGACACCCCCTCCCCCAACTCACCTCCCCCTTGCTTAGAACACATCCTGGAGCCAAGACTGATTAGAAGCCAGAGTGGGAGTCACTCCACAGGGGACAAGGTAAGTGACATTGCTCTGAAGTCAGGAAGAGAAGATGGTCAGAAACCGCTTCCAAACTCACCCAGGGCAGCCATGTACATCACGCTTCTCTGAGTTGCTCTGAACCAGTGTTGGCACAACTAACCCAAAGGGTACAGGTCATCCTGTGTCTGGTCATCTTATCGCAGGATGAAGTATGAGAAACGTGTGTCCAGATGCTTCTTCTCACAAGTGTGTATCAACACCTTGAAATTTCCAGGAAAGGATATCTAAGGATGGGAGCACCTCTCAATGAGAGTCTGTGGGCCAGGCGCTGACCCCTAGTCTGAGCAGTGATGTTTCAGCCATCACTTTCACCCCTAGAACAATGCTACCAGGAGCCAGGTGTGTAGAGTAAGAAATGAGCTGTGTAAGAAGCTGTCTGGGTTTATAGCAGCTACTGGAATCTCAGTGTCTCTGCTCTGAGCTGCTCCTTAAAAACGATGCCCAACAGAAACACTGGGTCACCCCCCTGTAGAGAATTCTGAGAGCTGGGACAACTTCCACAAGGAGCGAGTCACTGAGAAACCCAAGGATGGTGTTAATGAAATAAAACTGGTAACAAAGGCAGCTCCCACATAATCTTCATGCCCAACATTGAGCCGAGTGCTTTATGTGGTCGCTTACCCACACATAAACCTCTCCATGGCTTCTATCATCGTGGCCTTTTTACGCACAAGGAAACTGAGGCTTGGGCTGAGGACGCGTCTGGGAAGTCGGGTGATGAAGGGCTGGAACCTGGGCTGTGTGGGCCCCTAACCAGCCTCCACTGAGACTGGGGAGGGACGGCTGAGGACAGAAACCACAGGGGCCAGGACCACTGCCAAGAGCTCCACTCGGCTCCGGTGAGAGCCCACAGCAAACCTAAGCAACCCCGTGCCTCTGTCTGCCATTGCAATATCTTCACTCTGAGGCCCACAGGAAATTTTTATCACTTTTTATTTCTCACTATGGAAGCAAATATAATGATTTCCCTCCAGAGACATCCTCATAGATTTGGCCTATAGATGCTAGCTAGGGCTTAATTCAATCACAGCAGTCCTTAGAGAATTGTGCAGACCAGCTCAAAAGCAAAGATGTTTCATTGGTATGAGTAACTTGTCTATCAGACCTATAGCTCTTAAGATATAAAAACTCTATGTTTGAAAATATAGTCTCAGCAGGATTTTAGATGAATAGTAAAAGTAAATGTAGACAAACTTCCAGTTATAAGATTTGAAAGTCCTGGGCATCTAATGTACAGAAGGGGCTTCCCTGGTAGCTCAGCTGGTAAAGAATCTGCCTGCAAGTCAGGAGACCCTGGTTTGATCCCTGGGTTGGGAAGATCCAATGGAGAAGGGAAAAGCTATCCACTCCAGGACTCTAGCATGGAGAGTTCCATGGACTGTATAGTCCATGGGGTTGCAAAGACTCAGACACGACTGAGTGACTTTCACTTTCACTATAGTGATTATAGTTAACGTTTCACGGTATACTTGAACTTCACTAAGAAAGTAGATGGTAAATGTTTTCACTACAAAAAAGAAATGGTAATTAAGTGACAAGATGGAGGTGTTAGTTAATGCTGTGCTGATAATTATTTTGCAATATGTAAATGAGCCAATCAACAGGCTACACACCTTTAACTTACCGAATGTTATGTGTCAATTATATCTCCATCAAGCTGGGCGATTAAGATACATAAATAAATTAAATACATATATAAAAAAGAAAGCCTACAAGACGTTATAAACAAAAAAATATTTGAGTCAGTGCTAATCATTTTTTAAAAGGATAATAAACATTGCATATTCCAAGGCAATGATTAAGCATTCAAAATGGAGGCTTAAGTGGAAAGCATGTATTTTTTTAAAAATGACCGAAAGAGGATCTCCCATTGTAAACGTTCTAGTAGATGAGGCAGAACCTGCTTCTGCTCCCCTTGAACCTGGGCAGGCCTGAGACTCACCTGGAGCCAGCAGGCTCCCTCAGAAACAAAGATGGCCTGGGGGTGTTTTCTGCAGTGACGGGTGGCTGGGTCTGCAAGTCTGTCCTCAGCTCCACGGACAGCAAGAGAAATGAAATTCATTTCCAAAGGCACACAGTTTTATCAGATTCCAGGTTAGAGACCAGATTTCTCAATATTTGCTATGCTATGCTAAGTCACTTCAGTCGTGCCCAACTCTGTGCGACCCCATAGACAGCAGCCTATCAAGCTCCCCTGTCCCTGGGATTCTCCAGGCAAGAACACTGGAGTGGGTTGCCATTTCCTTCTCCAATGCATGAAAGTGAAAAGAGAAAGTGAAGTTGCTCAGTCGTGTCTGACTCTTAGCGACCCCATGGACTGCAGCCTACCAGGCTCCTCCGTCCATGGGATTTTCCAGGCAAGAGTACTATATTTAATCCAACATTATTTCGACTCCAGCCTCCCCTGCCATGAAAATCATCACAACTGATTCTTTTGACTTTTTTGTTTGTTTAGGTCTATGATCCACTTTGAGTTAATCTTTGCATATGGTACAAGGTATGATCAGTTTTTGTTGCTGATTTGGGGGGCTTTTTGCACAGAAGTATTCAAGTTTTCCAACAGCATTTGTTGCTCTGCACCACGGGGCATGTGGGATCTTAGTTCCCTGACTCGAGATTGAACCCATGCCCCCCTCAATGGAAGGCAGGGTCTTGACCATTGGACCGCCAGGAAGTCCCATTCCTCTGATGTTTACTACTGAATTAACTGAATCTTAAGTTAAGCTACCTGGTTGTTTGAGCAGTATATTCTCTTGTCACATTCTGTTGGCCCATATGCAAATTTTCTGCAGTGGGAATTCATAATAAAAAGGACAATGAAAAAATACATCATCACCTTAGTTCTTCCATACATTTTCCCCAAAAGAGACCCACATTAGTCATTCATAATATAGCTCCTTTTTGCCTTTATCATGGTCCCAATTAGTTGCTATTAATTTTTTAAAAGGAAGAAATTAACTTCTAACTTTCTGAAAGAATGGGAAGAAACTTCAAGACTGAAAATGACCTCAGTGGGGTATATTAAGTCAGATATGAAAGGCCAGAATCTAGCAAGTGTAACTCAGAGAAAGCTGCTGACCGAAATGTGTCATTTCTCTCTCTTGCTCTTCCTTCCTGGGTTCTCTGTTTGGGAAAAAGAGGGAAAACTGAAACAGGAGAAGCAGAGATTTAAACAAAGGACTAGGTTTAGACAGAGGTGAGCAATGGTTTGTTATGATGGGTGAATGTCAACAGAGGAAAAGCAGAAAAATAGCCAAAACCTGAGAAATAAAAGCAACAGGCCCAGAATAAAAGATGAGAAACTTCAACTCTAGGCTTTGTTTTCTTATTTATACCAATTACAGATATATGCGTATATATACTTATATGCACACACTTACTGAATGACTGTTCTGTACACTGTAGATTGATTGTATTTCAATTAAAACTTTTTTTTTTTTTGCTCACTCCTGGAGTTTATTGTCCACTTGGTGCAAGGCACAGGGTCATGGGGTGTGAGGAAGGCGCGTTCCTGTGGCTCGGATAGCAGACAGTGGGATTCTCTCAACTTCCTTTTTGGTGTTTTGCTGTTTTAATATTAAAAAGTGAACTGCTTCCCTTGACTGTAGCCTGCTTGGTCTTGGGGAGAAGAGGTGAAGGGAGGGTACAGGGCAGGGGGAGGAAGAGGGCTCTGATGAGCCTAGCGCCTTAAAAGGAAGCCTGGCAGCTGGTGGTGGTCACTCAGGACGGGGGCCTGCAGTTGGCTTTGCCAGGCTGGCCGCTGGGCTGCTGCTTCCCCACAGCTTCCCAAGCCAGGTCACATGTGATCGTGCAGGTGGAGGCCTGGGCAGACTCCGAGTGCTCTGGGGACTCCAGCACTGGGGCCATGAACGGGAGAGTGGACTTCCTGAAGAAGCAGCTAGCCCACCAGTGTCCCGGGTCTGCTTTGGGGAGACCCGGGTGGTGGGGGATGGCTTCCCCGGGGTACTCGGCACTTCCGCAGGAGCTGTTACGGGAAGTGGAGCCCAGGCAGCGCCGGTAGCAGTCGTGGGTGGCCACGAGCCAGCCTCTGGAGGGGATGGCTGCCATGCTCTTGCTTGAGGACTGGTGGAAACCTTGGCGGCGACCCCTCGAGGGCCTTGGCATGAGATCACGGACGGTGGGCACGGGGCGCTAGGCCACAGAGCCCATCTGCATAAGAAAAAGTGGGAGGCCACTCCACAAACTAGACGCGAAGGCCTCAATTAAAACTTTAAAAAAAGAATATTAGTATGCTGTCACTCTAGCAGCTCCATACTTAAAAATACATTAAGAAATTAGTGGTACCTTGATGACATATAAACACAATCAGAATGTATGTAGAGAATATGAAAAAATCAAGAAAACAGATATCCTGCTATTTCCTCCAGTTGATTCTGTGTCAAAGAGATGGATGTTAAGCTAACACCCATATCTACCCTTTATGGCTCTTGGTTCCTTCTTGATGTCTCCATTATACACCTACTGTAGGCAGCCTGGAGGGGTTCTTACTCACCTTGGAAAAGAGACATCACAGAAACACCCCCACACACACACACACAAACCAGCCACAAATAGATTTTTGATTTCCTTTTGAAAGGCATTGCATATGTTCCCTGAATTCCCCTTGCCATTATATTTACAGTTATAATTAACATTTTATAATGTGCAATTAGTTGGAGAAGATGGGAAAATGGTTTTCCCAAAACCAATATATTAAATTTAGCATTTCTATCTAGTTATTGCAGGAAGAAATATTACTTATAACAACCTGCATCATATCAAACTAATGGATTCTGCAACATCTCTAAGTAGGAAAAAAAATTCTTTAGGGAGAAAGTAGAAATTAAAGTGTGATGGAATAGCCTCCGTGATTACATTTCCAGGAGAAAACATTGCACTTTCTTTAGGTCGACAGAAACAAGATGATGCATTTCTGGGAGTAAGGAATCTCTTCTCCATCTGCCAGAATCTTGCCTACATGGGATAAATTTTTCTTCTTACCTGAAGCTCGCTGTTACGTGGTCAAATAATTAGGCAGGAGAAATTCCCCCAGAGTATCAGAGACACCGCAGAGTGGGAGGTTAGGCGGACCCTGCCGAGTCCCTGGCTCCAGAACGCTGTGCCGGCCAGCTTGGCTGTGTGTTTTTGCTACAGCTTGATTCTGCAGTCCTCTTTTTGTCTTTTTCCCTCCCATCATCCTTATTTTAGCTTTCATTTTGCAGTTCGGGGTTATTTCTTATCAGCTTGGTCATGAGTCCCTGCCTGCCTATTCGAGCATCTCTAAGATGGTCGTAAGAGACCCTTTGCATGAGACATCCTTTTATTCTGTAATATTCCACCTCATTCCTCAGCCTCAGCCATCCCTAGCTTTCCTTAAGGAAAGTTAGCACATCCTTTCTTCTGTTGAGGCAGATTTAATCTCCATGAACACTGAATGACTCCAACTGTGGCACCGTGTTCTCAGGAGGTAGCAGGAACAGTTAATAAAGTTGTGGCTAAGCTGCCATCTTTCACGGTGTTTTAGAAAACTCCTCACATGGGGAAGCATCAGGATGGCCAAAAAGTCCATTTGGGTTTTTCTGGACCATCTTATGGAAACACTTGAATAACCATTTTGGCCAACCCAATACTTTGTAGTACATACACACATGTTTAATTGCTCAGTCCTGTCCATTCTTTGAAACATCACACATTGCAGCCCACCAGGCTCCTCTGTCCATGGGATTCTCCAGGCAAGAATACTGGAGTGGGGTACCATTCCCTTCTCACCTCCAGAAACAGTCTGCTTCTCACACTACAGTCCTAAGTGTCTGCTATGAATCCATGAAAAGAAAGTGAAAGTGAAGTCACTCAGTCATGTCCGACTCTTCGTGACCCCATGGACTCTAGCCTACCATGCTCCTCTGTCCATGGGATTCTCCAGGCAAGAGTACTGGAGTGGGTTGCCATTTCCTTCCCCAGGGGATCTTCCTGACCCAGGGATCAAACCCAGGTCTCCTGCACTGTAGGCAGATGCTTTACCATCTGCACCACCAGGTCAGCCTGAACCCCACCAATTTACCATTGAGGAGAGGGCAGAGAACAAGACTCCCTGCAGCAGACTCTCCTCCAGCCCCGCTAACTAGATGAATATTTTAAAAGGAACATGCAATCTCAGCTTTCTCTTATTTTGGATCTCATCTTCTTTTACAAAATAAAAGGGATTAGCCCAGCTGAATGGCTGGCTGCAATTCAATACCTTTCTTTCTAATTACTGCACAATAAAAGAGGGTTAGACAGTGAGCAGGGTTGAGTGGTCTGTGTCTATCTAGGCCGGCGCTAAGTGTGTTGAGGGATTCATTCCAGTCGATGAAAAGCTGCGTTTCAAGTTGCTTCAGATTCACATAACAGTTCACAGCAAATGCTCCAGAATGTGGTCCACAGCATGTGGGAAGCTCTCACAGGTTAAGTAAGGAGCTGGGTTAATTTTGTCTTCATCTGGTGCTCGATATTTCCCTGTCTTGACTAAGATGTCCCGCATGCCAGCATTCTGAGCCCCACCAACATCATCTCCACAGTCATCTCCAATCATAACGGTCTCCTCAGGTTCACAGCCAGTGCCCTGCAATGCCTCCATGGCTTTCTCTAAATCCTAATCCTTTGTTTACTTGATAACCACACATAAAAGCATAATATCCCCATCATTTCATGGTCAGAAACAAAGAGTGTGAGTGACTCTTTGAGCTGAGGAAACAATTGACAGATTGGGAGACAGAGGTTACTCCCCTCAGAGAACACCACGTGGAGGAGCTGACCCAAAGACTGTAACCTCAAATTCCCAGGACCTGTCATCACACACACCACCACATTCCACACACTGCCTTCATTTCTTAAGTTTACAGCCCAGAGTTGTTCAAGAAGTTTAGGAGGCAACATCATTGCCCAGTGGAGATGCCTAGCTTCAAGAAAGCAGCTGCCCCTGGCTGGGCCTTAGAGACCTTTTGTGGATCGGATGACAGATGAGGAAGTTAAGTCCTCCTCTAGGTCCCAGTGCTTTGATCATAAGACAGTCTGTGACTAGCCTGGCTAGGATGTTCCAGCTCAAAACCTTCTTGAGTGGTTTTCCTAAAGGTGCATCTCTGGGAGACTCTTAGCGTTACTACCTAATTTAAGGAGTTAGTCATTAATTTCTGAAGCCGCCTTGGTGCATCAAGCCTCTCTTGATTAGCATTGCGCTTCTTCAACCTGTCACTCTGCAGCCACTTGAGAATGTTAGCTCGTTCCTACCTGCTTCTAGGTTTGGATGTACAAATCTTCAAGCAGGCACAGGACTCACCTCTCTGGCAAAGCATCCGTTCTTTCTGCAAGCCCTTCCAAAAGGCACTGTCTGGGTGCTGTATCAGAGAACCACACAGATAAGTCATTTGTTAATTGCCAGGACATCATGGTGCAGGAGGAAAGGCAAGCTGCTGACAAAGGACCCCATAAACCATCAGTCTTAAATGCTATGGAAGAATCAACCACTTGGTCACTTTGACGTGAAACAAAGAACGACTTGTCCAGGCTTGGAAGCACAAGATGGAATTATTTTAAGTTTTCAAATGAGAGTTTTAGCCCCACTTTACTCTCTAGCTTCATTTCATGTGATGAATTATTTCCACCAAGTAATACTCCTCATTTTGCTTACTCTGTTCCCTAGAAAATGCCTGGAGCACCCTCTCCCACCAAGCAAATAAATTCCAGCCTCTTCTGGAAGTCTAGTTCAATATATTCTATAAATAACTTCTATAAATTTAGTCATCACTATTTCAGCACATACTCTTCTTCCCTCCCTTTAATTTATATAGCACTTAGTAAATGCAATATAACACTAAATTATAAAGGTTGCTTATGGCTCTCTATTTTACAGCAAGAATATAAAACCTGGATCAAAGGTCCTGGGATACAGTCCCTATTGATTATTAAGCTAAATCATTTAATATCTGAACTCTAGTTTTCCCATCTTTAAAACGCTGATGGCATTAACCACTTCAAATGAGCATTTAATTTATTTAATCAATTATTTCTGCATCTTACTTTCTCTCCAGTCAGCATCCCAGATCCAGTAGCTGCAGTCTCTTCCTTCAATGAACTCAAGTAAACGACAGTGTAAGTAGAACCTGAAAGGCTTTCAGACTCAGTTCAAGCCTGTAAGGAGTATGGAAGTCATCGCTTTTGTCCTTACAACCAGGAAAAGCTGGACATACTGAAAATCAGTGATTTTTACTGGACCCATTAGAGAACTGAAGTGACAAGGAAAATGCCCCCCATCCAATTCTCTGAATTGTGTTAACTTGTGTCCCCCACCACCACCAAATCATTATGTTGAAGTCTTCACACCCCTCCCAGGGCCTCAGAATGTGACTGTATTCTGAAACAGGGCCTTGAGAGAGGTGTTTAAGGCAAAATGATGTCCTTAGTGTGGGCTCTAATCAAGTCAGGCTGGTGTCCTCATTTGTCATTGTTCAGTCTCTCAGTTGTGTCCGACTTTGCGACCCCATGGACCGCAGCACACCAGGCTTCCCTGTCCTCCACTGTCTCCTGGAGTTTGCTAAAATTCCTGTCCACTGAGTTGGTGACGCCATCCAACCATCTCCTAAGAAGAGGAAATCTGGACACACAGAGCCCCCAGGGATGTGCCTGCCCAGAGAGAGGACCACGTGAGGTCCCAGTGAGAAGGCGGCATCTGCAAGCCAAGCAGGGAGGCTCCAGGGGAACAGACCCGGCTGGTACCTCACTGCGGGCTTCCAGTCTCCAGAACTGCGCATGAAGTCCCGTTGTTTAAGCCCCGTCTGTGCTTCCAGAGGAGCCCGCACACCTCCATGTTCTGCAGCTGCAGCGAGCAGCCTTCTCTTACAGTGCACACATGGGCTTCTCACTGCAGTGGCCTCTCTTCTCACAGAGCAGAGGCTCTAGGGTGTGTGGGCTTCTGTAGTTGTGGCAGGTGGGCTGAGGAGCTGTGACGCACAGGTTTAATTGCTCCATGGCATGTGGAATCTCCCATCTCTTGCATTGGCAGACTGCTTCTTTACCACTGAGCTACCAGGGAAGCCCCCAGATAAACTTCAAAAAGACCCATTCGTCCTCATTATGTATTGGCCTAGCCTTTTCATTAATAGTGTTCATTGATCCCTAAAGAACTACGGGATTTTTCTGACTGATTTGAAAGAAACACTTACCTTCACTCCAAAATCAAATACGATGACTCTCTTCACATCCTTCCCCTCCATTCTATCAAAAAAAAAAAAGCCAAGAAAGCCCAAAACAGCCAAAGCATCCAGTGGCTTTGGTACTCACCCATAATGCAGGAATCTTAGCAGGTATAATGAGATAACAGTCTTCTTTAAGAATTACAGTGTGTCCTGTTTCACATTCTATATCAAATGGGAAAAAAGAACTCTCCTGGCTGAGATTTACAAGGGAAAGCAGCCTGGTTCTCTCTTTCCATAACCCTTTGAATAATTGAGACACAGATGATAAACACATCAGCATTCAGACAGGCCACAAGGTGCCCACGAGGAGAGAGAAATGATTGTTTTTTGAGAGCCTCAAAGGATCTTAACATTGGAAAGAAAATGTTCCTGAAAAGTAACTTTGGAGCTGACACATAGTTAAATCTTGATCTAATGTTGCTTGTGGAGCTAAGACCTGCCTTTCCAGATGGAGATATTATATCTCATTTGGAATTTGTGACAAGGGTCAACACCAATAAGCCTGCTTGTAGTGTTGAGCAGTGGAGATACCAGAGCGTAGGGGTTGGTAGTTGGACCGCAGACGCTGGGTTAGATCTGCTGTATTCTCAGGATGCACAGCCTTCCATAAACCCTGACCTTGGCAAGTCAATAACCTCCCTGGGGTGGCTCCTCTGTGAAATGGGGGTAATCATAGCGCTGACTTGACTAGTGCTGGTAACTGCTGCCGTGGGACCTGATGCAAATTTTAGTGCTGACTGCATCTGTTTAATGAAAAATAAAAACGGACAGCCACGACACATGTGGAAAGAGAGCAGAAGTTAGATTCAGGAGAGCTACTTTCTAGACCCACGTCTTTTGCAGAAAATTGAGCACTGGTCACCGGATCTTTGAGAGTCTTGCTTTTCCCATCAGTAAAATGAGGAACTTGAACTGGAAAACCTTCCCAGTTTCTTGCTGCTCATCCAAAGAGGCCACACCCATGACACCTATGAATGGTGTCACATGAATCTTTAAATGGCGCATCTGAAAGATTGCTGGAGGCTCATCAGCCCACAGACATTCCAACAAGAAAAAATTTGGATCCAGAGCTGAGGACCAATCAGACACAGTGGATACAGAGAAGGAAAGACATAAAGTTGTGATGTAGTTACTTAATTTTCATGCCTTTTGGAGAATTCCAGGATTAAAGGAAGTGTTGGGACAGAGGCATCTTTAGTTGTCTTATTGACACAGAATGGCTGCCATCCGTCAAAGACGGGCTGAACGGATTGAGTATCTGGTAGTAACTTCTGCTTTGAGGGGAATGAGAAGGTTCTTGCGTCTGCTTTTACCCCAAGTGTTCAATTCTAAACTCATTTAAATTCTAAGCTCAATTAATTCTAAACTCAATTCAATTCTAAGCTCATTTAAACATGCTAGAAGTTTCTAGTGGGGTAGGGGGCCCATCACGTCATTCAGAAGAAATAGAGGGGCAGGGGCAGTCTTGTTTTCTTGAACATTCCTGCAGCACCAAGAGTCAAGAGGCTCGCTAGGCTTGATGGCCAAGAGGATGAGTTAGCATCCGATGCTCTGTGGCACCCACCATCCACCAGAAGATGTGTAAACATGGGCACTCTAAGCCCTAGAATCACATTAGGGTTTCAAGAAGGAGCTCTGTCTCTCTCAACTAAAAGCTCTTGTCTTTAAAAACAAGGAAAGAAACAGATTCACAGACACAGAAAACAAACTTACTATTATCAAAGGGGAAAGATGGGGAAGGGATAAATTAGGAATTTGGGGTTAACATATACACACTAGTATACATAAAATAGATAATCAACAAAGACCTACTGTGTAGAACAAGGAATTATACTCAGTGTTTTGCAATGATCTACATGGGAAAATCATCTGAAAAAGGATGAATACACATGTATTTTTAACCGAATCAGTTTTCTGTACACCTGAAACTAACACAACATTGTAAATTAACTACACTCCAACATAAAATAAAAATAAATAAAAACTATAAACAAGGAACATTGCCCTTTTTCAAGGACTATTGAAATTTGAGAACTAAAGCCATAAAATGACAGGTACACTCAAGAGCGAGGAGCAGTTGGGTGTGCTGAACATCTGTGGACCTGGATTTAAGACAGGTACACTCAAGAGCGAGGAGCAGTTGGGTGTGCTGAACATCTGTGGGCCTGGATTTAAAGGCACCGTCAGCCTTCTCCGCCTCCTCACTTTTAGCAGCGCCTTTGCATAAGGAGACGCACTTCTGTACTCATCTGGCCAGGAGAGGTAATTCAGCATCCACTAAGGTGGAAACAGCTTCCTCTGCTTCAGGCCATGCTCAGAGCACGTCTGATACAGGGAGGCTTGGGTTACTAATTTAGAAGTCACCTTATTTGAAATAAAAGATAAATACTGCTGCTCCCCAAAATAAAGGCTATTTTTACAAGACATGGAAGAAACTTAAATGCATGTTACTAAGTGAGAGAATCTGAAAAGGCTACATACCATATGGGTCCAGTGGTATGAAATCCTGGAAAAAGACAAAACTATGGATACAGTGAAGAGATCTGTAGTTGTCAGGGCTTAGTGAGTGAGTGAAAGTCGCTCAGCCGTGTCTGACTCTTTGCAACCCCATGGACTATACAGTCCATGGAATTCTCCAGGCCAGAGTACAGGAGTGGGTAGACTTTCCCTTCCCCAGGGGATCTTCCCAACCCAGGTATTGAACCCAGGTCTCTCACATTGTAGGCGGATTCTTTACCAGCTGAGCTATCAGGCCAGGGCTTAGAGGGGAGGGGTTTCTAGGGCCATGAAGCCACTCCGAATGACACTGTAATGGCAGACATATGTCATTATACATTTGTCCACTCACAGAATGTACAGCACCAAGGGTGAACCATAGCATAGACTGTGAACTTGGTGGATAATAGATGCAGGTTCATCCAGTTAACCTGTGTACTCAGACCAGGGATGTTGATCATTTGGGAGGTAGAGTGTGGGCATCAGGGGGAGTGTGTATGGGAACTCTGTACTTTCTGATCCATCTTGCTGTGAATCTAAAGCTACTCTAAAAAATAAAGTCCAGCTTTAAAAGTTTAAGTGAATGCTATACTGCTGCTGCCGCTGCTGCTGCTGCTAAGTCACTTCAGTCGTGTCCAACTCTGTGCAACCCCATAGACAGCAGTCCACCAGGTGCCCCTGTCCCTGGGATTCTCCAGGCAAGAACACTAGAGTGGGTTGCCATTTCCTTCTCCAATGCATGAAAGTGAAAAGTGAAAGTGAAGTCGCTCAGTCGTGTCCGACTCTTAGCCGCCCCATGGACTGCAGGCTACCAGACTCCTCCATCCATGGGATTTTCCAGGCAAAAGTACTGGAGTGGGTTGCCATTGCCTTCTCCAGAATACTACACTAGTTAACTCTAATTTCCACAAGAAATAATATTATAAAACACCTGAGTGGAGAGACACAAATTGGTTCTGGTCTTATTCAGGCTATAGGATAAATTGCCTATTTTATCCTCCTTAAGGATGGATAATTCCTTAAGGATACTCTCATCTAGACAATCCATCATTATTGTGTTGCTATTATTGTTGAAAGCAATGCATTTTTCCTTCATGTAATGGACCCTGCTT
This sequence comes from Bos grunniens, assembly GCF_055505025.1. Lineage (NCBI taxonomy): Eukaryota > Metazoa > Chordata > Mammalia > Artiodactyla > Bovidae > Bos > Bos grunniens. The sequence goes on from NC_141168.1 coordinate 4,759,036, forward strand.
TCATATCGATTGAAGAATGTATTATTAAGTAATGGATGCCTCTAATTGTAAGTGAAGTCTGAGATCAGATGGAAGCGAGAAAGGAAATAAGTTTCCTATACAATGAAGGGAATGACATCTAGTGGGCGGGAGGGGACAAAGGTTTAAGGAAAAGAAGGCTCACGTTAGTCATGTTGCTAAAGAAGGGCACCAGGCACCTGACTTAAGATACGAAGGCAAAGAAAGATGTAGATAAATTGTTTCATTAAAGATTTTTATTTCAGCACGCTCTGGTTGATTGCTAAGGAAAAACTGTAAAATTTTTGTTTTGAGAGGGTACGAAATTATTAGCCCCTTGGGAACAGCCACGTAACCAGTCCAGGTCTTACCTGCTCCAGCGGTTATGTAGGTTTCCTGGGTTGTTTGGGGTTAAGTCTCAAGTTTCGAAACAACTTGAAGCCTCAAGTCCAGGCTTAATTAAACCTATTGAAGAGCAAAGGAAAACAAGCTTTAAATGTCCCCTGTTTGGCTCATAAAATCTCAGCACAACAAACCAGGAAATACTCAATTATTCCTAGGACGCCATAAACCTTTTACGGCTCAATCCGAGGGTTCCTCTCGTCTCTCTGAGGCACGGATGTTTGGACCGCATCCTCCTCTCCTCCCCTGCCGTTGCTTTTGATCTTTTTTATGGACTTGAAAGAGGAGTTTGCTTTTCAATTTATTCTTGCTTCTTTTGCTCCAGTGCTTTTGGAGGAGGAAGTCGGGGAAGGGAGTGGGAAGGGGAGGAAAGATGCTCTCAGAACTGGCTATTGTTTCCTGTGTTTGTGTGGCTCTCCCTTCTCTCTCGGAGAAGGCAATGGCATCCCACTCCAGTACTCCTGCCTGGAAAATCCCATGGACGGAGGAGCCTGGAAGGCTGTAGTCCATGGGGTCGCTGAGGGTCGGACACGACTGAGCGACTTCACTTTCACTTTTCACTTTCATGGATTGGAGAAGGAAATGGCAACCCACTCCAGCGTTCTTCTCTCTAAAGAGATAGAAAACATTCTGACTCCCTTTGTGAATTGACGCAGGCCAGGAGGACTTCCCTCCCTACGAGGGAGCACTATCGCCCCCAGAGAAGCGATGGTCTGAGCCACACACTACACTCCAGCTGCCAAGGTGGGGGAGGTTTTCTCCCCATCTCTGCACCCCAGTCTGCAGTTTTCTTCCCACTGGCCCCTCCCCAAGGCCCTGGATCAATTTCAATGTTCAAGTAGCAAGAGCAGGTCAGACCTGCTGATAACTTGGCCTGATCTCGGGCTCAGTTCCAATTACTGGGTTTCCACTTTGTGCCTGAGTGAAAGTCGCTGTTAATGTTTGTGTCTGTCTCGGGTTAAACCCTGACTTGTATTATCTCATCGCACCTTCCCAACGACCCTGTGGTGCGCCTGGTTCATGATCCCACTTTGCAGAGAAGGCCACTGCGGCACAGAGTGGCTGTGCCCTCTGCCCAAGGTCACGGCCCTTGATGGTGGTGGAGCCAGGACTCAAGGGCAAGAAGCCGCCGCAGGGTTAACTGGTGTGCCGTCTTCCCAACTTGGGCCCCATTGCTGTGGCTCAGCTGGTAAAGAATCCACCTGCAATGCAGAAGACTTGGGTTTAATCCCTGTGTTGGGAAGATCCCCTGGAGAAGGGAAAGGCTACCCACTCCTGTATTCTGGCCTGGAGAAATCCAGGGACTGTATAGTCCATCGGGTCACAAAGAGTCGGACACAACTGAGCAACTTTCACTTTCACTTTTCTGATAACTGAGTCTTAACTGTATTCCCATTCCCTAAAAATCAGCCCTGGGATTTCTTTGGAAGGAATGATGCTAAAGCTGAAACTCCAGTACTTCGGCCACCTCATTCGAAGAGTTGACTCAGTGGAAAAGACTCTAATGCTGGGAGGGATTGAGGGCAGGAGGAAAAGGGGACAACAGAGGATGAGATGGCTGGATAGCATCACTGACTCGATGGATGTGAGTCTGAGTGAACTCTGGGAGTTGGCGATGGACAGGGAGGCCTGGCGTGCTGCGATCCATGGGGTCGCAGAGTCGGACAGGACTGAGTGACTGAAATGAACTGAACTGAACTGAATGTAAGCTCTTTTGCTTTTCTTTTTTTAAATTGAAGGGTAAAGCATCTGCCTGCAATGCAGGAGACCTGGGTTCGATCCCTGGGTCAGGAAGATCCCTTGGAGAAGGAAATGGCAACCCATTCCAGTACTCTTGCCTGGAAAATCCCATGGACAGAGAAGCCTGGTAGACTACAGTCCGTGGGATCACAAAGAGTCAGACAGGACTGAGCGACTTCACTTTCACTTTTCATAGTTGAATTACAACGTTGTGTTAGCTTCAGGTGTACAACAAAGTGATCTGTGTGTGAATATATATGGATATGAATTCCTTTCCCTTACAGATTATTACAAGATACTGAGTATATTTCCTCATGCTACAAAGTAGGCCTTTGGCATCTATTTTATATAAGTAGTGTGTATATGTTAATTCCAAACTGATGGTTGGATGGCATCACTGGCTCAATGGACATGAGTTTGAGCAAACACAGGGAGATGGTGGAGGACAGCGAAGCCTGGCATGCTGCAGTTCATGGGGCTGCAAAAGAGTCAGACACAACCGAGCAACTGAACACAACAATTTATCCCACGCCTTTCCCCTTTGGTAAGTTTGTTTTCTATGTCTGTGAATCTATTTCTGCTTTGTAAATAAGTGTATTTGTATCATTTTTTTTAGATTACACATATAAGCAATACCACATGATATTTGTCTTTGTACGATTTACTTCACTTAGTATAATAATTCGTAGTCCATTGACCTCGCTGCAAATGGCATTACTTCATTCTTCTCTATGGCTGAGTAGTATTCCATCGTAAATGTGTGTGCCTTCCTTATCCATTCCTCTGTCGAGGGACGCTCCTTTCCAATCCCAAGGCCCCGTGCTTCTCTGAGGTCTGCTCCTCCTATTGCTTCCCTCTGGAGAAGAAGTCTCTGCCTTGAGTCTGCCCGAGCCCTCTGGGCCTCACTGGACCCGACACCAGCTCTCCTCCTGTCTCCAAATGCTGTGTGGTCCTGGGTCACCAGTAGCTGCTCCCAGGCATTTTCCAGAGCAAGCACACCTCCCACTGGTAGATGTTCTGATGTCCATGGTCTCCCCACGGTCCCCAGAGAGGTGTTCTGCTTCCCTGAGGGGACTTGGTATGAACTAATTAAGATTTCATTAGAAACAGCCCCAGGATAAGGGAAATTCTCTGCTTACTATTCCAACAGTTACTCTCCGGCCTTTTTAAGTATCTAGATAGACCCCCCAGAGACCCCATCCACACTCACTCCAAATTAGCCTGGCCTCACTGAGCTGGGGCCCATGAAGATGCTGCAGGTAGGTGGGCCTCTGCCATCCCTGATGGGCCTGCACCCTGAGACTTCCCGCAGTCAACTGAGGACGCTGGTTTCATCAGGTACCAGCCCCCAGCGGAAGTGGCTCATCTCAAATGAAAGTCCAAGGAGAAAAATGACAGATGTAACTTCTCACTTTGTCCCCTGAGCAATGCAAGCTGTGACACCTCCCATTCAGCTGAGCACACTGAGGGCCCAGATCTTGGTGAATCAGGATCATCCTCCATGGTAAGAGCTCAGTGGTCCTTTGGAGACACAGCAGATTCCAGGTTTGGAGAAGAAAAGAACAAGATGACATCTCATCGTACCAGAAATAGGATGTGAGCAAAAACAACGTGACCCATCAAAAGACAACAGTCAGCTTAAAGAGGCTCCCACTGACCAAATCTGAAACAATTTGAACATGAAAATAAATATCACTAAGAAGAGACTAGTAAAACTCCTTGGATGAAATAGAAAACCACAAGTCTTTACTGCTATAATTAATAAATTGAAAATCTGAGGAGACATTAGATATTTGCATAGCTTCAAAGTCCTTCACCACAAAGTACCTATCAATTATAAAGGGGCGGGGAGAGGCAGCTTTACATGGAGAAATACCACTTTCATCAAATGATTAAAGTGACCATAATTCATAAAAGAACAATTTGGAATTACACATATGTCGGATAGACTACAAAGAACAGAACTCAGGGTGCTTCAGTGGTATAATTAGATTCAGGGTGTACATGTTTAATAGGGATTAAGGGACGTTGGATTGACCAAAGGTCTCCTGCATTGCAGGCAGATTCTTTACCAACTGAGCCACCAGGGAAGCCCATTCTACAGAATAACTGGCCTAAAAACTTCAAAACTGCCAAGGACATAAAAACAAGAAGAAAAAAAAAGAACTTTTCCAGATTAAGGAAAGATGATGACCTAAGTTATTAGTGATTCTGAATTGAAATCTTTAACTACAAAGGAAATTTTTGGAACACTAAGCAAAATGAGAATGAGGTCTTTGCATCGGTTGGTGGGATGCAAGAACACTGCTTTCAGAATTTGATGGTTATATCCTGCGGTGCCATGGTAAAGAGTCCACCTGCAATGCAGGAGATGGGGCTTCACTCCCTGGGTCAGGAAGGTCTGGAGTACGAAGTGGCAACCTGCTCCAGTATTCTTGCCTGGAAGATTTCATGGACAGAGGAGCCTGGCGGACTACAGTCCATTGGGCCGCAAAGAGTTGACAGGACTGAGTACACACGCACGTAGACCCATATGTTGGGACTGTATAGGAGGTGCACTTGTCTGCAGGGAATATGTATGTTAGTTGGTGATGTCGCACCAGTGTCCTTTCTGCTGTAATTGCAACCTTTCTGTAAGTTTGAGATTTTTTTCATTTTCTTTTAAATTACATATTAAGCTTAACCACTATAAAAAATGTGAATAAGATATATAACTTTCCAACCAGTAGAGAAAAAAAATAGAGATTTGCTTTCAAGAAGACAGTATAGAGATGAGGGGAGAAAAACAAGCAAACGTGTAGTAAGTATAAGGCATAAAATAAGGGTGTAGATCGGCCCACTTGAATGAACATACACAGGAAAGGTAATTGGATAAAACCTCCCATGTAAAAGACACACTTGTGTTTGGTCTGAAACAAGTAACATGGAGCTATGTGAGATTGTTGAGAGATATTTATAAACTGTGAGACTGAAAATAGAGTAAGAGAATAAAATAGGACAAATACCAACCAAGGGAAAGCTGATGCTTCATCACTGTTGTTCAGTGGCTGAGTCGTGTCCAACTCTTTGCTGCCCCATGAAAGGTAGCACGCCAGGCTTCCCTGTCCTTCACCACCTCCTGGAGCTTGCTCAAACTCATGTCCACTGAGTTGGTGATGCTATCCAACCATCTCATCCTCTGTTGTCCCACCTCTGTCTTCTCCTCCCACCTTCCATCTTTCCCAGCATCAGGGTCTTTTCCAATGTGTCAGCTCGTCTCATCAGGTGGCCAAAGTATTGGAACTTCAGCTTTAGCATCAGTCTTTCCAATGAATATTCAGGACTGATTTCCTTTAGTATGGACTGGTTTGACCTCCTTGCTGGCCAAGGACTCTCAAGAGTCTTCTCCAACACCACAGTCCAAAAGCATCAATTCTTCAGCACTCAGGCTTCTTTATGGTCTAACTCTCACATAGTACATGACTATTGGAAAAACCATAGCTTTGACCACATGGACCTTTGTCAGCAAAGTGATGTCTGTGCTTTTTAATATTAGTATCATGCAAAGTTGACTTGATGTAGTGCATATTACTACTGGGTTATAAAAGAGATGAATCACCAGGAAACTAACAGTTTGGAACTGGTATGATGTTTGGGATGGACATGTACACACTGCTATATTTAAAACAGATAACCAACAAGGTCCTCCCGTATAGCACATGAAACTCTGCTCAGTGTTATGTGGCAGCCTGGATGGGAGGGGAGAATGGATACATGTGTATGTATGGCTGGGTCACTTTGCTGTCCACCTGAAATTATCACAACATTGTTGACTGACTATATTCCAATATGAAATAAAAACTTTCTTAAAAATAAAATCAATTTGAAAAAAGTGAAACTGATAAGACCTCAATATAGCTTCAAACGAAATAAACTCAAAATTGAAATAACCTGGAAAATGTGACAAATCTAAAATAGCAATGTTTATACCTCTTTCAATGACTAACCAACCAAGAAATTTAAAATATTAAGGATACAGAAATTTTTAACAACAAAATTGCAAGCTTATCCTCAGGAACGTACATAGAGTGTATATAAAATAAAAATCCTTCTCAGGCATGTGTGGAAGTTTTAAATTGATCATGAAGTGAAACACAAAGAAACAGATGTTAGTAAACAGAACCATGAATTTTGAATCAAGTGATATATTACCCTTCCCTCCATTCTAGGACAAAGAGGAAGCAGAGTAGGAGCCTTAAAATTCAGAGAGATAAGCCTTTGTTGTTTTAAATTAACTTGGATCAGATTTTATTAATTTTATTGAATTTTATTAAATTTATCATTGCTTTACAATGTTGTGTGAGTTTCTGCTGTACAACAAAGTGAATCAGCTATACCTATACATATACATATATAGCCCCTCTTTTTTGGATTTCCTTCCCTTTTAGGTCAGCACAGAGCTTTGAGTAGAGTTCCTTGTGCTACACAGAATACAGTAAATTCTCATTAGTTATCCATTTTACACATAGTAGTGTAATCCCACTCCTGGGAATATATCCAAAAAAGCCATCATTCAAAAAGACACATGCACCCCAATGTTCATCTACCCTCTCTGGTGGTCAGATGGTAAAAAGTCTGCCTGCAATGCAAGAGACCTGGGTTCAATCCCTGGGTCAGGAAGATCCCCTGGAGAATGGAATGCAACACCAATGTTCATAGCAGCACTATTTACAAAGGCCAGGACACAGAAGCTATTTAAATGTCCATTGACGGAAGAATGGATAAGGAAGATGTGGTACATATATACAATGGAGTATTACTCACCCAGAAAAAGGAACAAAATAGTGCTGTTTGCAGAGAAGTGGATGGACCTAGAGACAGTCCTACAGAGTGAAGTAAGTCAGAAAAAGGAAAACGAATAGCATATACTAACACATATATGAGGAAATCGGTGAACTTATTTGAAGGTTAGAGATAGAGACACAGATGTAGAGAACAAATGTATGGATACCAAGGGGTGAAGGGGAATTGGGAGATTGGGACTGACATACAAACACTCAATATGAAATAGATAACTAATTAGAACCCACTGGACAGCACAGGAAACTACTCAATGCTCTGTGTTGACCTAAATGGGAAAGAAATCCAAAAAAGAGGGGTTATATGTGTACGTACCACTGATTCACTTTGTTGTACAGTAGAAACTATATTGTAAAGCAACTATACTTAAATAAAAATTAACAAAAAAAATAAAGATGGACAGAATAGGGTTTTCCTGGTTGTATCTTCAGCTCCTTGGTGATGATCTCATTTAGAAAGTCCTTGGGCTTGGCACCCTCTGTTCCTCAGTACAGCGTTGCCTGCATGTTTGTTTGGGTGTCGTAATAGCCTACCAGGCATGAGGACTCCAGGTTGGAAGCCAGCCACATCAGGTGGATTGAAAGCCAGCCCTTCACTCCGCCTCTTCTGGTCATCTCTACAGGGATGACAGTGGATGTGAACCCTGATGGTAGACGTGAACCCCGACGGTGGACATGAATCCCGACAGTGGACGTGAACCCCAGGGGTGGACATGAACCCCGACGGTGGACATGAACCCTGATGGTGGATGTGAACCCCGATGGTGGACATGAACCCCGATGGTGGACGTGAACCCTGGTGGTGGACATGAACCCCGACAGCTGTGGACATGCCTCCTGCTCCCACTTCTCTGAGGTCGAAGTCTCCAACAGCCGCAGAGTTGAACATGAAGAAAGCAATACTTCAAAGTTATTAAAAGAGAATATGGTGGATTGAGGGTTAAAAAAAAACTCTGTGAGTTTTTCAATACATAAAGATGGGTTTGCAAGTTTCCAAGAGACATTCACCACACACGGCACCCTTGTCCTGCTGGGATCTGCACGAGGTTCCCTCTTGCAGATTGCAGGAGAGGCATTTTTATTTTGAGATGAGTGTTTTATAAACTCCTGGCAATCCATGAGTTGGCTGCTAAAATAGCATGTAAGCAGATATTTAGGAGAGGGGGCCAATTTGTTGCCACTATTTTTAGAAGAAGGGAAAGTACAAGCAGAATTGTTAATTAGACGGTCTTCAAATTCAGAAACATCTTTTTTTTTTTTAATTGGAGGATAACTGCTTTACAATATTGTATTGGTTTCTGCCATACATCAACACGAATCAGCCACAGCTATACATATATCCCCTCCCTCCTGAACCTCCTCCGATCTCCCCCACCCCCATCCCACCCCTCTAGGTTGTCACAGAGCATTGGGTTGAGCTCCACGTCCCATATGCTACCTATTTTACGTATGGTAGGCTTCAGCAATACGTGAACCGTGAACTCCCAGATGTTCAAGCTGGTTTTAGAAAAGGTAGAGGAACCAGATATCAAATTGCCAACATCTGCTGGATCATGGAAAAAGCAAGAGAGTTCCAGAAAAACATCTATTTCTGAGTTATTGACTATGCCAAAGCCTTTGACTGTGTGGATCACAATAAACTGTGGAAAATTCTGAAAGAGAAGGGAATACCAGACCACCTGACCAGCCTCTTGAGAAACCTATATGCAGGTCAGTAAGCAACAGTTAGAACTGGACATGGAACAACAGACTGGTTCCAAATAGGAAAAGGAGTACGTCAAGGCTGTATATTGTCACCCTGCTTATTTAACTTATATGCAGAGTACATCATGAGAATTGCTGGGCTGGAAGAAGCACAAGCTGGAATCAAGATTGCCAGGAGAAATATCAATAACCTCAGATATGCAGATGACACCACCGTTATGGCAGAAAGTGAAGAGGAACTCAAAAGTCTCTTGATGAAAGTGAAAGAGGAGGGTGAATAAGTTGGCTTAAAGCTCAACATTCAGAAAACTAAGAAATACATGGCATTTGGTCCCATCACTTCATGGGATATTGATGGGGAAACAGTGGAAACAGTGTCAGACTTTTTTGAGGGGAGCTCCAAAATCACTGCAGATGGTGATTGCAGCCATGAAATTAAAAGACACTTACTCCTTGGAAGGAAAGTTATGTCCAACCTAGATAGCATATTCAAAAGCAGAGACATTGCTTTGCCCACAAAGGTCCGTCTAGTCAAGGCTATGGTTTTTCCAGTGGTCATGTATGGATGTGAGAGTTGGACTGTGAAGAAAGCTGAGCACCGAAGAATTGATGCTTTTGAATCGTGGTGTTGGAGAAGATTCTTGAGAGTCCCTTGGACTGCAAGGAGATCCAACCAGTCCATTCTAACGGAGATCAGTCCTGGGTGTTCTTTAGAAGGAATGATGCTAAAGCTGAAACTCCAGTACTTTGGCCACCTCATGCGAAGAGTTGACTCATTGGACAAGACTCTGATGCTGGGAGGGATTGGGGGCAGGAGGAGAAGGGGACGACAGAAGATGAGATGGCTGGATGACATCACCGACTCAATGGATGTGAGTTTGAGTGAACTCCGGGAGTTGGTGATGGACAGGGAGGCCTGGCGTGCTGCAATTCATGGGGTCGCAAGGAGTCGGACACGACTGAGCGACTGAACTGAACTGAACTGAATGTGTAAGTTTCGATACTATTTTCTCAATTCAACCCACCATCTCCTTCCCCCACTGTGTCCAAAAGTCTGTTCTCTATGCCAAAGACACCTTGTGATAAATGCTTCCATGCTGCACAGAGGCCACGATTCCCCAGAAACAACTGTTGGTCACACAAAATTGAACACCAAAAGAATAACCTTTCCAATTAATCTTCCAAGTGCATAGAAGAAAACAGTTTGATTTTTATCTGTATTCCATTTTCAAGGTAATACAAGCCAATGCTCACTTAATTTGCTTTTGGCTTGAAAAAGGGAGATCAATACGATAAATAAATCACATTGAACAAGGACTTTATTGGTATTTGGCTGAATATTCATAGGTTTATCTGGGCCTCCTCGTCCTATCTGCCAGGGGACAACAGGCAACCTCCGTTGACAGGGAGCTGTCAGGCAAAAATGGGGAGCTCATCACCTGTATGGGGCAACTGATTCAGTACATTCCCAAAGTTCTCATGGGCAAATGATGCTGAGCATGGTGTATTATTGAAGGATAAATAGCAGCACTCATTGGGAAAGACCCTGATGCTGGGAAAGCTCAAGGGCAGGAGGAGAAGGGGGCAACAGAGGAGAAGGTTGGATGGCACCACACACTCAGCGGACATGAGTTTGAGCAAACTCCAGGCGATAGTGAAGGACAGGGAAGCCTGGCATGCTGCAGTCCATGGGGTCGCAGAGTCTGACATGACATAGCGACTGAAAAACAACAGCAGCACAAATTTCCTACACATGAAGAGCCTCAAATAGGACTTCTTCCATTCTTAATTAGCTCATCTTCCCTTTTCCACATCACTGGTGGGTTCTCAGCCTTGTCATTGGGCAGCGGGCACTCCACGGTCACAGCTCACAGTGGCTCCATGGACTGTGGGTGGCTGGGAGGAGTCACAGTCACTGCATTCAGATGGGTGTATCTTTTTCTCCTTTGCCTTTTGCTTCTCTTCTTTTCTCAGCTATTTGTAAGGCCTCTTCAGACAACCATTTGCCTTTTGGCATTTCTTTTTCTTGGGAATGGTCTTGATCACCACCTCCTATACAATCTCATGAACCTACATCCATAGTTCTTCAGGCACTCTATCAGATCTAATCCCTTGAATCTACTTGTCACTTCCTCTGTATAATCGTAAGGGACTTGATTTAGGTCATACCTGAATGGTCTAGTGGTTTTCCCTACTTTGTTCAATTTAAGTCATAGAAAAAGCAAGAGAATTCCAGAAAAACATCTACTCCTGCTTTATTGACTATGCCAAAGCCTTTAACTGTGTGGATCATAAAAGACTGTGGGAAATTCTTCAGGAGATGGGAATAAAAGACCACCCGACCTGCCTCCTGAGAAATCTGTATGCAGGTCAAGAAGCAATAGAACTGGACATGGATCAACTAACTGACTGGTTCCAAATTGGGAAAGGAGTACAACAAGGCTGTATATTGTCACCCTGCTTATTTAACTTATATGCAGAATGCATCATGCAAAATGCCAGGCTGGATGAAGCACAAGCTGTAATCAAGATTGTTAAGAGAAATATCAATAACCTCAGATATGCAGATGACACCACCCTTATGGCAGAAAGAGGAACTAAAGAGCCTCTTTGCTGGGGTCCAGCTCCAGCTGATTCAGGGAGTTCGAAGCGGGGACGGCGTCAGCGAGAATCAGGATACAATAGCTTCAATTAGATATTAGTTAGAGATGTAAAGAGTAATAGAATGAGGATAGCTCAGTAGGAAAATTCAGTGGAGAAAAGAGGCTGAGTAGCTTGGTTTATGCGGGAGACCAATAAAACTTCAAGACAAGAAGTTTGCACCACTTACGTAGGCCGCAGGTGTCCTTCCATTCTCCCGAAGGAGAGGAGACACTGAGGCCTCCCTGGTCGGATCTTAGAAGCCCAGGCAAAATTAGTAAGCTTGGTGGGTTCTGTGCTCCAGATGGAGACTCAGCCAGAGTTTGAGAGAGAGAGAACAACATGGGGAGACCAGTATTTCGAGAAACTGATCCCAATTCTTTATTTTCAATGGCCTACTTTTATACACTGAGATGTTATGCCAAAGTCACGCGGGGTCAGCAGTCCTGACTTTTATCAAAGTCAGGTGCTTCATACAAATGTATACAGAGGTCTTAGGGGTGTTACATCATCTTCTGGCCAGGGGGCCTGCTGACAATTTATGACCCTCTCCTTGTCACAGCGGTCAGTCAACCAGGACACTTATTTCTCCAGGGGTGATTATTCTTAAAAAAGACTCCACCTTCCGAAGGTACCAGATAAAGTTACATTCCTATAGGGTGAGGGTGTAGTGGGTTTTAATTAAGGAAAGAATTTACTTAGCCTAAGGTCTAACGTGATTAATATCAAAGGTTAATACTTATTTCTTCTATATATTCATTAGTGTGTGTAAGGGCAGGGGATGTGGAGACTTAGCAGTAAACATTGGCTCAACAAATGAAAAACCCTTCACCAATACAATTTCTAATCAGCCCACTATGCTTATACTAATAGTTTTCTAACTTCTCTAAAGAACCTGTTTTTAGAGGGTTTAAAGCATCTCGTGCCTCTCATGGTTGGGAGGCTGTGAGCAATCACATGTGGCCGGACAAGCCTGCGAGGCAGGCTAGAGAACCTTCAGAGGAGTTTGTAGGTTAAAACACTCTTGTCATGCCCAGGAGTTTTTATTAACTGGAGCCCTAAGTTACCTCCTTCTCCGAAAGAGGTGGTGGGGGACAGCCCCCCGTAAAGTCAGAGGTGTAGGTGAGAGCACAAAGTAGTAAAGTAGGCAGGCGCTGGTTATGGGGGTAGATGCTCGAAGATTTCCAGGGGGACTCCTGAGGCTCGATCCCGCCTTTGCGTATGTCGAGCCTCCTTCCTCACGACCTTTGCCACGAATGGAGTGCCTCACGCTGGCCCCCAACACCTCTTAATAAAAGTGAAAGAGGAAAGTGAAAAAGTTAACTTAAAACTCAACATTCAAAAATTATGGAATTATTATGGAATATAGTCCCATCACTTCATGGCAAATAGAGAGGGAAACAGTGGAAACATTGACAGACTTCATTTTCTTGGGCTCCAAAATCACTGCAGATGGTGACTGCAACCATGAAATTAAAAGACACTTGCTCCTTGGAAGAAAAGCTATGACCAACCTAGACAGCATATTACAAAGCAGAGCCATTACCAACAAAGGTCTGTCTAGTCAGAGCTATGGTTTTTCCAGTAGTCATGTATGGGTGTGAGAGTTGGACCATAAAGAAAGCTGAGTGCCCAAGAATTGATGCTTTTGAACTGTGGTGTTGGAGAAGACTCTTGAGAGTCCCTTGGACGTCAAGGAGATCAAACCAGTCAGTCCTAAAGGAAATCAGTCCTGAATAGTCATTGGAAGCACTGATGCTAAAGCTGAAGAAGCTCCAATACTTTGGCCACCTGACGCAAAGAACTGACAGTGGAAAAGACCCTGATACTAGGCAAGATGGAGGGCAGGAGGAGAAGGGGACGACAGAGGATGAGATGGTTGGATGGCATCACTGACTCAATGGACATGAGTTTGAGCAAGCCCTGGGAGTTGGTGATGGACAGGGAGGCCTGGTGTGCTGCAGTCCATGGGGTCACAAAGGGTCGGACATGACTGAGCAACTGAACTAAACACCAGCATTAATCCTTCCAAGGCAGAGGTTACCCTCACTGACTCAGAAAATAACTCTCTGTTTATTTCTCATGTTTTTAGACAATCAACCATGCTTAAATATGGAGATGGACAGTGGTACTAACACCCAAATGTACATGATTAGTCTTTTACTAGGGTTTCCCAGCTGGCGCTAGTGGTAAAGAACCCTCCTGCCAATGCAGGAGACACAAGAGATAAGGGTGTGATCCCTGGGTCAGGAAGGTCCCCTGGAGTAAGTAATGGCAATCCACTCCAGTATTCTTGCCTGGAGAATCCCATGAACAAAGGAGCCTAGCAGGCTACAGTCCAAGGGGTCCCAAAGAGTTGGACATGATGCAGCATGTAAGTGCAATCTTTTACTATGTATGATTTTCAGTATCTAAGAGATGCAGTAATTGCAGACTCCATCAACTCCTTGTTATAACTAGAATTTGATTTTTCCCTTTTTCCTCCAAGTGAAAGAGACATCATTGCAGATTTGGGTCAGAAATCCTAGTTCCTTTTGGCCAGTGATTCTGCGGACAAATCACTTGGTGCATTTAAACCTCAATGTCTTCATTTATAAAATGGAAATAATTAAACAGACGTAGCTTAGTGTTTCATTAAACTTTAATTAAGCACAAAACAACTGGACCTCACTGATGAAGGTAACAACTACAAAGGACATTTGATTCCTTCAATGAGCTAGACTAACTGCAGCAATTTATCCACTCACCATCACCAGCCACCCTCTTTTTCTAGACTTTAGAACTTAACGCCCAGATGTCTTCAGCAAACCAAACTCAGTTGGGTTGCATGTTCAGAAAAGCCACAGGCTTCTCAGCCATACCACCCTGAACACGCCCGATCTCGTCTGATCTCGGAAGCTAAGCAGGGTCGAAAAAAGGAGTAGCAGGGGCCGTGCTGGTTCAGAGGGTCTGGGTCCTTGACTCTGCTGTTATTAGCTTCACTTCCCCCAACTGTCAAACGAGAAAAATACTTCCCCTTACCATACGGGGAATCAAATGCAAAGTACTCAGCTAGGAGAATGCTTTTGAAAGTGTCATTATAATGAAAGGTTTATATAGCACTGTATCTGGGGCTTCCCTGGTGGTTTAGTGGTAAAGAATCGGCCTGTCAATGCAGGGGACACAGGTTCGATCCCTGGTCTGGGAAGATCCCATGTACTGCAGACGAACTAAGTCCGTGCACCACCACTAACAAGCCTGTGTTCTAGAGCCTGGAAGCTGCAATTACTGATGCCCACATGCCCTAGGGCCTGTGCCCCACAACAAGAGAAGCCACGGCAATGAGAGGCCCACACACCGCAACGAGAGGGGAGCTCCAGCTCTCTGCAACTAGAGAAAGGCCCTTGCAGCAACAAAGACCCAGCACAGTCAACAAAATTAATAAATAAGCAAATATGTAGTTCTGTACCATCAGCCCCAGCCAGGTCTGGAGGTGGGGGGCCAACCTTCCAGGAAGAGACCTGACAGATCCCAAGGGGGCGTGTCATCCCATGAGCGGGGAGCCTCATGCTGGGCCAAAGGGTCCCAGAGAACGCCCCTCCCCACCTTCCCTATAGATGCTCAAGGCCCCTGCCTGGAGCCTTCTATTGGCTGAAGGCATTGTGTTTCCAGGAAGGGGTAACTCTTCAACAGTGTATTCATTGACTCATTAGAAAAGACCCTGATGCTAGGAAAGATTGAGGGCAGGAGAAGAAGGGGACGAGAGAGGATGAGATGGTTGGATGGCATCACCGACTTGATGGACATGGGTTTGAGTAAACTCAGGGAGTTGGCGATGGACAGGGTCCATGTGGTCACAAAGAGTTGGACACGACTGAGTGACTGAACTGAACTGAACTGAATTGTTTATATGAATTATTTTTATATCATTATCATTTAATAGACAGGGTCCTGGAAAGGTAGAACAAAAATAGGTGTTTTCAAGGGCCAAGGGGAGAGAATTCTGAGATGGGATGATGACATGGGGTGGGGTGGATGAAGAACCACTGGAGAGGAACCCAGGGCAGGAGGGAGTTGAAGGTCCCTGAGTCCTCCTGGGGAGGAGGGAGAAGCTGTGGAAAGAGTTTGAGGTGCTCCAGAAGTTGGGAGTTTTGTTAAGGACTGGCTTTGTCAAACGAGAGAGCCGAGACACAGATCTCTACCTGAGCATGCTTGTCAAACGGGAGAGATGGGATACTGACGTCTGCTCTGACGTGCCCGTCAAGCTCCATGGGCTGGGCTCCAGGATGGCCCCTCAGACACCTCCTGACTTCCTGACTCTCATCTGGGTCCTGGGTCACCAGGTGTTACTGGAACTTTCTGATGTGTATCAGTGTGATCCCCAATCAGGACTGCACACTTACGGAAACGAAGTCAGTGTAGGTTTGTCTTGGGGAGAATGCCCTGCTTCCCATGCCTTCGGACTTGGCCTGCAAGACATGGCCAGCTGTGACCACCAACCCACCACACAGATCAAACATTTCCTCTCCCCAGAAGCCAAAACACTAGCAGGGTCAATACCGTCTAGTGGAGGAGGAAGACTCCTTTATTCTGGCATCTCACGTTCATGGACAGACTCTTCATCTTTTCATTTCTTTTCCACCACTTGGCCTTAAAGAGAGAGTGTGATACACTGAGAGGATGCGTGAATCTCCCGTGTTCGTGAAGCTCGGCCCTGTACGTCTGCCGAAAGACAGCAAAGCCCTACTGCACGAAGCAGAGGAAACCAAGATTTATTTACTCATAATTGCACTTCTATTACATCACTTACCCAATATGTTTGTCTTGCTGAACTGTAACACATCCAGGGAGTGGAAAAACCCACAGGATATATAGCAAAGTGCCGGGCATGACAAGGTGAATTAAGTAAGCATAGTTTACCACTTCTAATAAAATCACTTTTATTTATGGGTGAGTGCTAATGTGTTCTGACACGCTCCTAATTTCTATTTTGTTATTTATGAAATAGAAACCTGACAATTCACTAAATCACCATGAGCCATTCCTTTTCAAATAGGTTCCATTTGCTGGATACAAATTATTTTTTTATTTAAGAGCTGCACTTGGCTTCAACAGTTCAAAGTTTGCCATAAGGAGTGAATAAGTCAGATGATTGCCTAATGACATCTGTGAAGGAGTCCCCACCAGAATATGAGTCTTCCCCAAGAGGCAGTGGGGGTCTGAGGTCCCAGCCTCTGTCCATCCAGTAGCTCAAGAGTTTAATAAGAAGGTCCTTGTACCAGTCAGAGTCTGCAGCATCCTATTCGCAGGGCAGCAATGGAGATGCAGACATAGAACGGTCTTGTGGGCCTGGTGGGGGAAAGAGAGGGTGGAATGAATACAGAGAGTAGCTTGGAAACAGACGCATTACCATGTGTGAAATAGGTGGCCAGTGGGAGCTTCTTGTATAAAGCAGGGAGCTGAAACCCAGTGCTCTGTGACAACCTAGAGGGGTGGGATGGGGTGGGAGGTGGGAGGGAGGTTCAGGAGGGAGGGGACATACGTGTACCTGTGGCTGATTCATGCGGATACACGGCAGAAACCAACACAGTTTAGGTGGCCAGTGGGAGCTTCCTGTATAAAGCAGGGAGCTGAAACCCAGTGCTCTGTGACAACCTAGAGGGGTGGGATGGGGTGGGAGGTGGGAGGGAGGTTCAGGAGGGAGGGGACATACGTGTACCTGTGGCTGATTCATGCGGATACACGGCAGAAACCAACACAGTTTTTTGTAATTAGCCTCCTATTAAAATAAATAAATTTTTTAAAAAAAGAAACCAACACAGTGTTGTAAAGAACTGTCCCCCAATTAAAAATGAATTTTAAAAAGAAATAAAAGAAAACAAGCAAGCAAAAAGCCAGAACACTGAACTGTGGGCCCTTCAGGCAGGGTTTATTTTCAGAGGGATGAATTGCAAAGGTGAGGAGAGAGCCTGCGGACCAGAGAGGGCAGGGGCCCAGGGCTGGTACAAGTTGGGGAACAGGCTGGCAAGCCCCAGAAGGCGAGGAACCCAGTAGGGCAGCTTTCCTGGAGAGGAGCAGCTTCTTTTAGCCAGGAGATACCGCTGGACAACCCCCTACACACACACCCAGGGAGAAAGCCAAAGGAATGAGGACCTGGGCCTGCCCTCTTCCCACCCATCCCTGACCTTCTGCCAGGGCTTTGCACTGAGAACAATCAGCAGATAACAAGTTCAGTTCAGTTTAGTTGCTCAGTCATGTCCGACTCTTTGTGACCTCATGAACTGCAGCACGCCAGGCCTCCCTGTCCATCACCAACTCTCGGAGTTTGCATAAACTCATGTCCATTGAGTTGGTGATGCCATCCAACCATCTCATTCTCTGTCCTCTCCTTCTCCTCCTGCCCTCTATCTTCCCCAGCATCAGGGTCTTTCCCAATGAGTCAGTTCTTCCCATCAGGTGGCCAGAGTATTGGAGTTTCAGCTTCAGCATGTGGACTGATCTCCTTTAGGATGGACTGGTTGGATCTCCGTGCAGTCCAGGGACCCTCAACAGACTTCTCCAGCACCGCGGTTCAGGGAAACAGTGAAAAGAGACTGGGCAGGCAAGGTGGTGGAGGGAGACCCTCCAGGACCGACGAGGAACGACCGCAGATCATCCTCACAGACCTCAGGGCGGAAGGAAGCGCCCTGGGCTGGGAACCACGTGATCGGAACTTTCACTTAGTGGTTGGACCCGGAGGAAATGAACCGCTATTTACAATCCTCATTGCTTCCGATGTGGTGGACCGGGGGCATGTTTTTCACTGTTCAGTCTCAAGCCGACAGCCACCTTTAGCACGTAAACGAGAGTTAGATTCCGTTCCCTCTGCACTGTTTCAGTCTCCTTCTGGACAGAAGGGCCCTGTCCCACCTCCCCCTGTTCCCTGGAGGTGCCTCCCAGGCAGAACTTCATCTCCGTAAATACTGGCTCATTGAGTGAGGGGTAAGGACAGGTCTCATTCAAAGTAACAGCAACAAGAAAAAATCATGAACTATGTTAAAGGAGAAGTAGGTTACTGCTTTTTACCCCGTGGAGTAAGGGAAGCCAAGATCAGTGCTAGTTAGGACTCATGCTTTTTTAACCTACTTTTTTACCCCAGTATTCTTGGGCCCCCTGGTGGCTCAGCTGGTAAAGAATCTGCCAGAAACTCCGGAGACCTGGGTTTGATCCCTGGGTTGGGAAGATCCTCTGGAGAAGGGAAAGGCAACCCCCTTTAGTATTCTGGTCTGAAGAATTCCATGGAATAGTCCATGGGGTTGCAAAGAGTCGAACAAGACTAACTGACTTTCACTTCACTGGAGAGAGATAAGTGTTTTGTTGTTGTTTTTAAAAATAATGAATGGGCATTTTTCGAGTACCAAAGGGAAAGCTTGAGAGATTTAAAGTGAACTTCTTAATTTAATTTCTGAAAAAGACTAAGCCTTGCCTTTACCTTCTCAATTTGAGTATTAACTTGTTTTTTAATACCCTCTTTTTCTCAAGGAATAAAGAGAACCCTCAGTCTATCTCTTAGAGGATGGACTATGAATTAGAAGAGTCTGCAGAAGAGAGGAACAGACTTCCTTCCAAAAAGGGATTTAAAGCAGCAGGTCTGAACCATGGTGATTTTACTGTCATCTTTAACACAAGGAATTATGCCAAATGGTGAAGAACAGAATTTTTATAATCAGCTTTACTCCACAAAAATACTAGGAGGAGGAGATCTGTGAGTGGAATAAAAATTGAAATTCAGCACAAGATTTGATAATAAAGTGTATGAAACTCCAGAGTTCAAGCCTCCTCCCCCTCCCAGACACATGAGGTCTCCTTGGGCCCCCTATCCCCTCCTTGCGTGTTTTATCAGAGCGACACAAAGACAGTTCCTGCCAGTTATTTATTTCCGCCCATCATCCCTTTCCCACAGACAAGAAAATCTTCCAATATCTCTCTTCCAATATTATGCGACTTTTTCTCCCTCGATCGAAGGGACAGGTGGAGCTCAAGCTGATCTATGTCCACCTCCTCTGGACATTCAAGATGGAAAGCAATCCCATTAAAATAGCAGACTGTGGCAGCTGCATTGGGAAAACAACTGAAATTTCCCATTAAAAGTCTGGATAGACTCATATAAAGTTAGAGGTGCAAGGATCCTTAGACACCATCTCATTAAAACTATGTACCAGGAGCATAAAAGGGGCATTTCAAGCGTCCGAAGTCTCTACCAATGCCATTCGCTTTATGGCTTCATCTCCTAGCATTGTCCCTTGAGGTCACTGTCCTGCCACAATCTGTGACCCTCTTTCTATTCCAGGTGACAGATTTTTAGAGTTCTGCAAAGCTTGGATCATTTTGGTACTGACCCTCACTCTAAGAATCATCCAGAACTATAACCTTGTCTCAAGTGTCTGTGGGATTCAAGGCAGGTATTTCCTGCCAACGAAGTGTCTTTGATTCCCTAAGCTGGCTCAGAACAGATTAGACCACCTGGTATCTTTCCCACAGCTCTTCTCTCTCTTCCTGTTTTAATGTCGACGATTCAAGGCCGTCAAGTCTCTGTCGGCCTATCCTACTGTCTCCCTCCATGGCAGAAAAACAAGACACGTGTGAATCCCTGTGTGCTTGGCACCCCAGCTGGGGGTGACTCCGGTGGCCCTAAAGGATGATAAGAGGCAGATGAAGCAGCCCGCCAGAGGAATTCTTACACAGGTACTAAAGACAGTCCTAGCACAGAATGCATCTTGAGAAGAAAGTCAAAATTCTCAAGTAGAGTTTGCAAACAGTGGGCAATGCCAGAGATGGAGAAAAGGAATTCAATTACAATGCTGTGTCTGTCTCTCGGGGTGTTTACCCCAGCCCTGATTAACATGGCAGCAACCTGGGATGAGCCGGTTGCCATGGACACTGAGTGAGAATCAGAAGAGGTACCATGTCTGCAGAATCGGTTCCAGGAGCTTCGGCCATGGGGGCACCATGCCTTCAGGGCAGACATGAGCCCCTTGACCTCTGGTGTTGGCAACCTCCCTTCCAGTGGTGGCAAGAGCAAGGCCATAGAGTGTTCGTGGCTCAGATGCTGATTTGGTGATGGCAACTGTGGGGGGGGGACCACCCCTTCGAGCCTGCAAGGGAGCAGGAAAAGGAAAAATGCCTAGTGACTTTCGATAGCCAAGGAAAACACTTGGTGAAATATATGAGAATTCCGAGGTGATCTAAGTGAACCTTGTTGTCATGTTTCTTAGACTGGGAAACATGCCTCTTTGGGGAAACTTTTGTCCCTATGTCATTTTTTTTTTTCAGCTAACGCAGCCTTTTAAATAGTTTCAAAACTAAAGTTACATTTGTTGTTCATAAGGCCAATAGTTCATCATCTATAGACTCCGGATTCCCAGATGGCACAATGGTAAAGAACCCACCTGCCAATGCAGGAGACATAAGAGACATGCGTTCAGTCCCTGGGTTAGGAAGATCCCCTGGAGGAGGAAATGGCCACCTGCTCCAGTAGTCTTGCCTGGGAAGTCCCATGGACAGAGGAGCTGGAGTGGGAGCGTCACGAAGAGTCGGACACAACGGAGACACAAGCAAGTAGTTCATCGTCTGTAAGTGCACGCACACCAGTCGCGTCTGACTCAGCAGCCCCGCAGACAGTAGCCTCACAGGCGCCTCGGTGTATGCA
Source organism: Bos grunniens (assembly GCF_055505025.1). Classification (NCBI taxonomy): domain Eukaryota; kingdom Metazoa; phylum Chordata; class Mammalia; order Artiodactyla; family Bovidae; genus Bos; species Bos grunniens. Next base: position 4,780,024 of record NC_141168.1, read on the forward strand.
GTTTTTCAGGCAAGAATACTGGAATAGGCTGTGAGTCAGCTGAGGTTGGCTTCAGTCTCTGATTTGGGTTCACTTCTGTTCCGCTTGTCTCCACATTCTCTTTGGACCAGCAGCTATCCAGGACACATCCTTTTCGTGATGGATCCCAGGAGGGCAAGAGGCCAAGCCAGACCACGCTAGCACCTCTAAGAGCATGGGTCACATCAAGTTCGTCAAAATTCCATTGGCCAAAGAAAGTAGTCGAACCCGAGGACTCTGGGGCCAAGAAATATACCCTCCCCACTCTACACGCTGGGAAATCACTTGCCAGAGGGAGGGAATAAAGAAATGAGGACGAGAAGGCAATCCAGCACCAAAGACTTAATCAACAGTTACTACTGCAGTGGAAACAGGAATCATCTTTTCCCTCACTCCTTTTCTCTAAAGCACTGTTTGCTAACTTGGCCGGGAACTTATTCACATTCAGCACCTTGCTTGGTGTAGATCTAGCTGAACAAATGTTTGTTGGGTAAATGCAAACATCAGCGGGCATTGCTATCACTGATTTTATTTCCTCCAGTGTTTCTTTTTTTCCCCATTTGGCTTCCTTATTTCAAAAAATACCCTTATTTCAAGCTTCACCCTAACTTTGGTCTTCCTACCTTGGGGAAAAGAATAGTTTACTTACAAATAACGTTATTTCCACTTAACGTCTGGATAACATTCAAGGTCAGATTCCAAGTGGCCGTGTTTCTGCTTTTCAAATTTATAATCCCTTTTTACGTTTTAATATCAAGAAAAGTCGATCAAAAGGCTTCATTGATCTCAGCTGACTCTCAGCTCTCTTCTTAGGAAAGCAAGCCATGGAGATGAGCATTGTTGGATGGACTCTCAACACCTAGGAACACCATGAAATGTACAGGAAACCAATCAATCCAGTAATGGCCCTCCAACACCAAAGATTCTCACCATCTCCATGGGGGAAACCAGCGGAAGTAGCAGAGAAGATGAGCCTCTCTAAAGCAGATGGACAGCACCTCTCCTCACAAGCTAGTCCCTGCCTTACAGAAAAGATGGATCCAGAGAAAGACAGAAAGTCTTCATCTGCTCTTTTGCTAAGTGATTTATTACATCTCAGTGATACATTTGTACTGTATCAGCCGCCTTCACATCTTGTCCTGTTAACATCACACCGAGGCAGGTCTTGCCTCTCCTCATCAGGCACAGGGGAGGTGATTGCTTCGGACTTGTCTGAGCTCAGAGAGGAACCAATGTGATCAGACAGAAACCTGGGGCTGCCGCCAATGCTGTGGGAAGGCATGTCACTCACCAGTGGTTCTGCAATCGAGGGTCCCCACCGTCCCCTGAAAGGATGCCCAGCATATGCACAACCTTGTGAGATGACTCACTTCTGAATACAACTCGACTTAACTAAGCAGTGATTACTCTATGGGGTCGCACAGAGTCGGACACGACTGAAGTGACTTAGCAGCAGCAGCAGCAGCACTCTAAGTGCGTAGTTTTGTTACTCATGTTCCCAATATATGGCACGCATTTGTTCTGGGATCCCAGAAAGCTGGGGAAAGGGGCAGGGGAAGGGGGCCCAAAGGAGAGAGAATACTTAGACACAATAGGGTCCAGCCTTTGCATTGTGAAGCCAGCAGACCCTGGTCATCAGGTCTCCTTCTGAATGCCCTCTGGAGCCTGTTCTCTCCCTCCGGGTCACAGGGTTTTCCAACCCAGTCTCTTTTTTCTCTATGTACAGTTGCTGTTGAGTTGCTAAGTCATGTCCAACTCTTTCACAATCCCATGGACTGTAGCCCACCAGGCTCCTCTGTCCATGGGATTCTCCAGGGAAGAATACTGAAGTGGGTAGCCATTCCCTTCTCCAGGGGATCTTCTTGGCCCAGGGATCAAACCTACGTCTCCTGCACTGGCAGGCAGATTCTTTACCTCTATTCTGGACTCAGGGTCAGTGCAGTTCAGTCACTCAGTCGTATCCGACTCTTTGTGACCCAGTGGACTATAGCACAGCAGGCTTTCCTGTCCATCACTAACTCCCGGAGATTACTCAAACTCATGTCCATCCAGTCAGTGATGCCATCCAACCATCTCATCCTCTGTCATCCCCTTCTCCTCCTGCCTTCAATCTTTCCCAGCATCAGGGTCTTTTCCAGTGAGTCAGTTCTTCACATCAGGTAGCCAAAGTATTGGAGTTTCAGCTTCAGCATCAGTCCTTCCAATGAATATTCAGGACTGATTTCCTTTAGGATGGACTGATTTGATCGCCTTGAAGTTCAAGGGACTCTCAAGAGCCTTCTCCAACACCACAGTTCAAAAGCATCAATTCTTTGGTGTTCAGCTTTCTTTATAGTCCAACTCTCACATCCATACGTAACTACTGGAAAAACCATAGCTTTGACCAAACGGACCTTTGTTAGCAAAGTAAGGTCTCTGCTTTTTAATATGCTGTCTATGTTGGTCATAGCTTTTCTTCCAAGGAGCAAACATCTTTTAATGTCATGGCTGTGGTCACCATCTGCAGTGATTCTGGAGCCCCCCAAAACATAAAGTCTCTGTTTCCATTGTTTCCCCATTTATTTGCCATGAACCAGTGGGACCAGATGCCATGATCTTAGTTTTCTGAATGTTGAGTTTTAAGCTAACTTTTTCACTCTCCTCTTTCACTCTCCTCTCCAACTTTTTCACTTTCTTCTCATCAAGAGGCTCTTTAGTTCTTCTTCATTTTCTGCCATAAGGGTGGTGTCATCTGGATATCTGAGGTTATTGATATTTCTCTTTGCAGTCTTGATTCCAGCTTGTGTTTCATCCAGCCTGGTATTTCACATAATGTATTCTGCATATAAGCAGGGTGACAAAATACAGCCTTGACATACTCCTTTCCTGATTCAGAACCAGTGTGTTGTTCCATGTCCAGTTCTAACTGTTGTTTCTTGACCTGCATACAGATTTGTCAGGAGGCAGGTCAGGTGGTCTGGTATTCCCATCTCTTTAGGAATTTTCCAGTTTGTTGTGATCCACATAGTCAAAGGCTTTGGCATAGTCAATGAAGCAGAAGTAGATGTTTTTCTGGAACTCTCATGCTTTTTTGATGATCCAACAGATGTTGTCAATTTGATCTCTGGTTCCTCTGCCTTTTCTAAAACCAACTTGAACATATGGAAGTTCATAGTTCACATACTGTTGAAGCCTTGCTTGGAGAATTTTGAGCATTACTTTATTAGTGTATGAGGTGAGTGCAACTGTGTGGTAGTTTGAGCATTCTTTTGCATTGTCTTTCTTGGGGATTGAAATGAAAACTGACCATTTCCAGTCCTGTGGCCACTGCTGAGTTTTCCAAATTTGCTGGCATATTGAGTGCAGCACTTTCACAGCATCATCTTTCAGGATTTGAAATAGCTCAACTAGAATCCCATCACCTCCACTAGCTTTGTTCGTAGTGATGTGTCCTAAGGCCTACTTGACTTCACATTCCAGGATGTCTGGCTCTGATGAGTGATCACACCATCGTGACTATCTGGGTCATTAAGCTCTTTTTTGTACAGTTCTTCTGTGTATTCTTGCCACCTCTTCTTAATATCTTCTGCTTCTGTTAGGCCCATACCATTTCTGTCCTTTATTGTGCTCATCTTTGCATGAAATGTTCCCTTGGTATCTCTAATTTTCTTGAAGAGATCTCTAGTCTTTCCCATTCTGTTACTTTCCTGTATTTCTTTGCACTGATCACTGAGGAAGGCTTTCTTATCTCTCCTTGCTATTCTTTGGAACTCTGCATTCAAATGGGTATATTTTTCCTTTTCTCCTTTGCCTTTTGCATCTTTTCTTTTCTCAGTGATTTGTAAGGCAACCATTTTGCCTTTTTGTATTTCTTTTTCTTGGGGATGGTCTTGATCACTGCTTCCTGTACAATGTCACAAACCTCCCTCCATAGTTCTTCAGGCACTCTGTCTATCAGATCTAGGCCCTTGAATCTATTTGTCACTTCCACTGTATAATCATAAGGGATTTGATTTAGGTCATACCTGAGTGGTCTAGTGGTTTTCCCTACTTTCTTCAATTTAAGTCTGAATTTTACAGTAAGGAGTTCATGATCTGAGCCACAGTCACTCCCAGTCTTGTTTTTGCTGACTGTATTATATTCTTTGGCTGAATATAATCAATCTGATTTTGGTATTGACTATCTGGTGATGTCCATGTGTAGAGTCTTCTCTTGTGTTGTTGGAAGAGGGTGTTTGCTATGACCAGTGCATTCTCTTGGCAAAACTATTAGCCTTTGCCCTGCTTCATTCTGGACTCCAAGGCCAAATTTGCCTGTTACTCCAGGTATCTCTTGACTTCCTACTTTTGCATTCCAGTCCCCTATAATGAAAAGAACATCTTTTTTGGGTGTTAGTTCTAGCAGGTCTTATAGGTCGTCATAGAACTGTTCAACTTCAGCCTCTTCAGCACTAGTGGTCAGAGCATATCACTTACTGTGATACTGAATGATTTGCCTTGGAAATGAACACAGGTATCTCTGTTGTTTTTGAGACTGCACCAAAGTACTGCATCTTGGACTTAAACAGGTATCCAAACTTTTGAGCTGAAAAAATTAGTGGTCAGAAAAGTGAATTGTAGTGCTCCACACACACACACATACACACACACACACACAGAGATGGGGGAAGCCAGAGGGATGTTTGCACCTGATGAAGGAGCAGGTGAGAAAAATGGTCTTGGTTTCAGACGTGGGGAATGATGGGAGACTTGCTGTGGAAATAGGGTGACATGCAATCTGTGCACTTCTGACCTCCATAAACTATTATGCCAATTTGTGATGCACTCTAACTCATGGGGGCTTTGGTTTTACCACCATCTCTCTGAAATAGCCTTCCGTGGTCCAGCCGCTGCTAAGACTACCATGGCAACCCATGGCTGACCTTCCTGCCCTGGTGATGGCTCACGTTCCCTCCACAGCAGGCCTCTCCATCTTCATTTGTTGCCAGAGGAAATGCATTTCGCCTGCAGAAGAGTCATCGATTAGTGAAGGGTGGATTTGGGGCTGGCATTTAAGAATTGTGCAGGCATTTTAAACTGTGACTAACAAACATCTAATTGAGAAATTATGAAACACACGTGGCATGACAAAGCGTAATTATGGCCTCTGAACCCTCTCTGACTGTCATCTCCAAGGAAAAATAAGTCCAAACCGACAAAGCATCCATAACAGTGAAGGAAACCACAGACAAACAAGCCCTGCATCAAGGGTGTTGCCATGCACACGGGCACCGCTGAAATAATCATTCAGGAACACTTGTCCAAAAAGGACCCCATTTCTTTCTTTTCGACAATTGACTCCATGATGAGCTCCCATCCTTCTGAAACGCCGTGAATTACAATTCAACTTCAGCCATTCTTGCCGGTTTCTGCCCCAGGATAATTTCTAAGGCCTGTGATTCGACTCAGGGCCCAGGCACGAGACAGTCATCACCTGCCCAGGTGGGCCCCCCATCCCTGCCTGTGTGGTCCTTTCTTTTTTTAGCCAGCAGGCTAAAATTCAAATCCTTACTGTGGAAACTCATTTTGAGTCCAGCACTTGGTTTATTTTTACATTCCTTTCTCCACTGCTAGGCTTTAATTTGGTTTTTCGAGTGTTTTGTGTGACAATTTACAGCTGCTCCTTATTTGGATATTTGATGGGATTATTCTTCCTCTCTTGATTTGAAATCAGTAATCCTTACTCCATGTTCACAAAGGTAACCCTCACTTCAGTGAGTTCCTTCTGCTTAGGTCTCCTGCTGTAATTATCCTCCAAACTTCTTCACTAGTTGACTCTTGGGCAAACGTTAAGTTGTTGTCTCTGTTTATCTTGAAGCCTCACAGCTACTTCTTGGTGGCAAGTTCTTCACTCCTCCACTCACCGAGCACCTCCTGGGATCAGACATGGAGCCAGGGGCTTTGCATGAATGACTGCTCGTCTTCACACCCAGTCCAGCAGGTGTCATCACCCTTGCCTAGCGGATGAGAACCACGTGGCCCAAGAACTTAGTCAACTCACCTGGGATCCTAAAACTACCAATGGCAAAGCCAGGATTCACATCCAGCTCATCTGACTTCAGGCTTCTTGCTCATCCTGCCGTGCAGGAGGACCGCTCCAGCACATGGCACTGTCCAATGGATGCTGTACTGCAAGAGCATCATTCATCCGAGAGGAACTTCAGCACCTATGAAGCCACTGATTCATCTTTAACGCCCAACTTAGCTCTAAAGTTTGATGTACGCTCCTCTTGGCTTAGCACCAGTTTAGAAATGTTTCACACGGGAACAATCGCCAATAACCATTCTGTCTTAGGGCTAGAAAATTGTAATTTTTTCATCTTCAGAGTCCTTCTCAAACTCAAATCATTCTTCACAGATGTCAGAAGTTTATGATCAGGTCTCACATGAAAAAAAATTGAGAAAGTTATATGGAATCATTTATTAAAGAGGACAAAATTCTAAAAGAATATCTGGTAACAACACTAAGATCTAGTCACTTACTAGATTTGATTTTTTTAAAAAAGATGTTTCAAGTTTTTGACGTGGACCATTACAAATCTCTGTATTAAATTTGTTACAATATTCCTTTTGTTTTATGTTTTGTTTTTTTGGCCACGAGGCACGTGTGATCTTAGCTCCCCAGCTGGAGATCAAACCTGCACCTCCTTGTGCTAGAAGACGAAGTCCTAACCACTGGACCGCCAGGGAAGCCTCCCACAAGTCTTTCAGTGTGTGATACGGTATTCTTATTTATTCGTAAAACATTGCTTGCTAGCAGATCTCCAGAACTACCTCGTTTGCATAACTGATATTTTATACCTGCTGATTAGCCATACCTCATTTCTCTCTTTTCTCAGCCCCTGGCAGCCCCCATTCTAGTCTTTGATTCTACGAGTTTGACTCTTTTAGATCTCGTGTAAGTGGAATCACGTGGTGCGGGCCCGTCTGCGACAGGCTCATTTCTCTTAACATCATGTGTCCTCTGCCTTGTCACACATTGCAGGATTTCCTTTTTTAAGACTGAATAATATTCCGTTGTGTGTATACATCACTTTTTTATCCATTCACTGTCGATGGACATTTAGGTCGCTTCCACACCGTAGCTGCTGTGACTCATGCTGCAATGTAGGGAATTCAAGCTGATAGGTGAGGAAAAAAAAAAAAAAAGATCAGGGAAATATATTTGAACTCACACATTTTGATATGACAGGAGGGAGAATATATCTTATATAAACTAATATTTTTAAAAGTTTGACTCACATGTATTTTCCCAAGTATTTTTGTTTTGTTTTTCATTTTTATTGGAGTATAGTTGATTTACAATGTTCAGTTAGCTTCAAGTGTACAGCAAAGTGACTCGTCCATAACCATATATCCATTCTTTTTTAGATTCTTTTCTCATATAAGCCATTACAGAGTACTGAGTAGAGTTCCCTGTGCTCTATGGTAGGTCCTTATTTGTTATCTATTTTATAAATAGATAGTTATCTAAATTTATCTCTCTCCCCCTCTTGTCCCCTGATAACCAAAGTTTGTTTTCTACATCTGTGACTCTATTTCTGTTTTGTAGGTAAGTTCATTTGTATCCCTTATTTTAGACTCCATGTAAGTGATATCATGTACCTCTCTTCCTCTGTCTGACTTACTCCACTCAGTATGATACTCTCTGGGTCCATCCTTGTTACTGAAAATGGCATTATTTCACCCTTTTATGGCTGAGTAGTATTCCACTGCATATATGTACTGCATTTTCTTTCTATTTCCACCTGTTCCTCTGTTGATGGACATTCAGGTTAGCATTCCAAGTATTTAAACACAGAGAAACTAAGATGTCTACCAATCGATCAGAACAGAAGAGCATCTCCAAGGTCACACAGAAATATATGTAGACACAGACAGAGATGCCAGAGGCTATCAACCCATGACCTGTTCATTGGGAGGATGTATTTTCAGTCACTCTATACTCCACTCAATGGCACCCCACTCCAGTACTCTTGCCTGGAAAATCCCATGGACGGAGGAGCCTGGTGGGCTGCAGACCATGGGGTCTCGAAGAGTCAGACACGACTGAGCAACTTCACTTTCACTTTTCCCTTTCATGCATTGGAGAAGGAAATGGCAACCCACTCCAGTGTTCTTGCCTGGAGAATCCCAGGGACGGGGGAGCCTGGTGGGCCACCGTTTATGGAGTCACACAGAGTTGGACACGACTGAAGTGACTTAGCAGCAGCAGCAGCATACTCTACTCAGAGGCTTATTTACTGATGGCAAGTGCCCTTCACTTTAGGTGGTATTAGTGCAATAAACAGACATTTCTTGAGTTTGGCCAAGTGAGAAATATTGTCAGCAATCTCCTACTTCATCTTTAATTTCTTCAGGGTACAAAGACACTGTCATGAACTTCCCTTAATAAACAATATATTAAGCTGAGGTTAGACGTGTCAAAACGGTTTCCTGAGGAGTCATGAGGAGCAGCTTCCTGGACATATTCACACTTTAAAATGTAGGTCGTCTTTCCTGAGGTTGACAAACTGACCCTTTGATCTGGTTGAACGTTTTACACACAAACTACAGAAGAGGCAGAATCTGACAAACACTGCCCTGCTTTGCCAGCTGAGATCTGGAGTTAACATCCTAGGAAGTGTGAAGGCCCATTTCCAAGGCCAGAGCTTAGCCCCTGCACAGACACTTCTTGTTTCTGCTGAGCTGGAGGTCCCCCTGGACTCAGTCCCCCTGGTGCCTCCCCGGGGAGAAAACACTGGTGGTGGATGGCTCATGGGACTGGAGTCAAACAGGAAGAAGAGACTGGAGGAGCACGGTCCATCTTTCTTCTCCCCATTTTGGGTGCTTTCCAGTTACTGATGCACATGAAAATGTCACCTGCCACCTCAGTAAGCAGTAAACAGAAAATGCAGCCATCAAGCCAGCAGCCACTGCCAGCCTCCCCCATATGTGCACCCTAGGGGACTCAGGATGGAGAGAAAGAGGATGCTGGCCCCAGACAACTAAAGTGCATCTCAAAGGAAGGATCCAACGAGCCCAGGCTCTTGCATCTTTCCATACATAGACATGGAACAACAGGCGGGTTCCAAATGGGAAAAGGAGTTCGTCAAGGCTGTGTATTGTCACCCTGCTTATTTAACTTCTATGCAGAGTACATCATGAGAAACGCTGGGCTGGAAGAAGCACAAGCTGGAATCAAGATTGCCGGGAGAAATCTCAATAACCTCAGATATGCAGAGGATACCAGCCTTATGGCAGAAAGTGAAGAACTAAAGCCTCTAGTTCTAAAGAACTAGAGCCTCTTGATGAAAGTGAAAGAGGACAGTGAAAAAGTTGGCTTAAAGCTCAACATTCAGAAAACTAAGATCATGGCATCCAGTCCCATCACCTTCTGGAAAATAGATGGGGAAACAGCAGAAACAGTGGCAGACTTTATTTTTCTGGGCTCCAAAATCACTGCAGATGGTGACTGCAGCCATGAAATTAAAAGATGCTTACTCCTTGGAAGAAAAGTTATGACCAATATAGACAGCACATTAAAAAGCAGAGACATTGCTTTGTCAACAAAGGTCCATCTAGTCAAGGCTATGGTTTTTCCAGTAGTTATGTATGGATGTGAGAGTTAGACTATAAAGAAAGCTGAGCACAGAAGAATGGATGCTTTTGAATTGTGGTGTTGGAGAAGACTCTTGAGAGTCCCTTGGACTGCAAGGAGATCCAACCAGTCCATCCTAAAGGAGATCAGTCCTGGGTGTTCACTGGAAGGACTGATGTTGAAGCTGAAATTCCAATACTTTGGCCACCTGATGCAAAGAGCTGACTCATTTGAAAAGACCCTGATGCTGGGAAAGATTGAAGGCAGGAGGAGAAGGGGATGATAGAGAATGAGATGGTTGGATGGCATCACTGACTCAATGGACATGAGTTTGGGTGGATTCTGGGAGTTGATGATGGACAGGGAGGCCTGGTGTGCTGCAGTCCATGGGGTCAAAAAGAGTCAGACATGACTGAGCGACTGAACTGATCATAGAAAAGAACTAAGTTCGTTAACTTGAGATGTCTGTGTGTGTGTGTGTGTCCTCAGTTGCTCAGTCATGTCTGACTCTTTGTGACCCCATGGACTGTAGCCCACCAGGCTCCTCCATCCATGGTATTTTCCAGGCAAGAATACTGGAGAGGGTTGCCATTTCCTATTCCAGGGTGACTTCCCAACCCAGGGATCAAACTCACATCTCCTGTCCTGCATTTCCACGTGGATTTTTTTTTTAACCGTTGGCATCACCGGGGAAGCCCCTGGTCTTCTTTAGCAGTAATCATTTGATATCCCCACTATCTGATTTTTGTTGCAACAACTCCCTCCATCCTGGTTCCCCCTTTCAGAGCAGCTCCTCAGAGCTATCTGAGAGGCTGCATCCCGGGCTTAAGTCCAGCAAATAAAGCATAATTCTCAACTTTTATTCAGGCTGTGCATATTTTTTCAGTTGACACTGGGAACTCACTGATGAAGCACAAATGTGATTCTTAGAATCCCGGACCCACCATCATCAAACAGAGCACAGAGGGGAGGGCATGGAGCTAAGTGCAGAGAGTCCAATAACGAGCACAGGGATTCGATCACAGCAGGGAGAAAACAGCAGTGTGGAAACCAGTGGGAGGTAAATGGAGGTGTTCTTTGCAGATCAGATCGCGTAGGTAAGAGGTCGATGAAGAAACCTCTCCTCTGAGGCAGAGGTCCTGGACCACTGGTCCTGACTTGCCTCCTGCATCCTGTCCTGTATCTTTCTGCATCATTGAAACCCAAGCACCAACCTGCACTTTCACAGGTGAAACCATTGACCTAGACAGCCCTCCATTCCCCTCTGCTGCACTGAAACTCAGATGAGTTTCTTCCTGACCTCCCATTGCTTAGAGACTTTACTTCAGAAAACTTATAATTGAAAATCCTTTCTCTGCCCTTTGGAGATGTAAATCTTTTTAGAAGCCTCTTACCAGTTTTACAACCCATGAATGTCTTTTTCAAGGACCCCGGAGCCATCCCTCCGAAATGCACACCCCAGGGGAGAGGGGACCCGTTCTCAGTCCCTGTGGAAGGGCGAGATCCTAGCGTCCTAGGTGCCTGGCTTCAAGCTGTAAAATTACCTTTGTTAAACAGTTAGGAGGAGGTTTACTTTTTCTCTGGGGAAGCCACTTAGCCAACACAGATGGTCGACAGCCCTCCCCAGCACTGAAAACTCCTCCACCCTCTGTTTCCGTGGATCCAAGTATCCAAACCTGGTCCATTCTCCCTTCACTGTGTGTGCTCAGTCGTGTCTGACTCTTTGTGACCCCACGGACTGTAGCCCGCCAGGCTCCTCTGTCCATGGAATTCTCCAGGTAAGAATAGCGGAGTGTGTTGCCATTTCCTCCTCCAGGGAGTCTTCCCAACCCAGGGATCAAACCTGAGTCCCGTGCATTGGCAGACGGATTCTTTACCACTGAGCCACATGGGGAGCCCTCTCCCTGCATTGCTCCCAAACAAACACATGGGAAAAAAGTCCACTTCTGTCTGCTCATCTCATCCAGGGCAACATTTAGCACCATGTTGAGAGTTTCTTAGAATGAAAGAAACTGCTAGTGATCCTCACAGTGAAATATTTTGCAGAATGTCATTTTAATCTGACTCCCAAAGTGTTCACTAAAATAAAAACGGAGGGATTAAAACTAATTTATGCTAATTTTTATGAATATGACAAGGTTTCTCTAGTGGCAGAATGTACAAACATTACAGGAAACATCTTGCCATGATACAGCAGCTTCATAAAATCCTTACGTTGCAGGAAGGGGGACCCCTGCCAGGGCCCGAAACTGGGCTCTTGTCTAACACTCGGAAATGAATTATCTGAGGAGACACATGTGCTGACAAAGCAAGAGAGTTTACTGGGAAAGGGCGCCCAGGTGGAGAGCAGTAGGGTAAGGGAACCCAGGAGAATAGCTCTACCACGTGGCTTGCCGTCTCGAGTTTTATGGTGACGGGATTAGTTTCTGGGTTGTCTTTAGCCAATCATTCTGACTCAGAGTCCTTCCTGGTGTGCACGCCTTGTTCAGCCAAGATGGATTCAGCCTTGTTCAGCCAGAGAGGATTCTGGGATATGGTCAGACATGTGGTGTCTCCTTTTGACCTTTCCCGAACTCTTCCAGTTGGTGGAGGCTTATTAGTTCTGCGTTCCTTACCAGAACCTCCTGGCGTAAAACAACTCATGCAAATGGTTACCATGGTGCCTGGCCAGGGTGTGTGGTTTCAATCAATGTGCTTCCCCTAACGCTTAACATAACTGTCAAAGATTTACTTTTAACTTGAATTACCTGCTTTGCAGTTATTATGGAAGGAGCCAGAATCTGGCATACAAATGTGAACATGAACTCTGCTTTACTAGTCATGGAGATTTGGATCCCAGGACCTGGATGAGGAACTCAATCAGTATATTGACATAATGTGATTGTCTCAAACTTCATATATTGTTAAATAGCGTTCTACATAGTTTTAAAGTTGCCTACAATATTTATCATTGGATTGAGGAAATATATAAAACCTTAACAAAAATCAAAAAGTGACAGCAACATTCCCAAGTGGCTCCCGTGAGGAGCAAGAGAAGAATGAATTTTGAATGAACAGGCTCTTATGAGAAAGCAGGTTGCTTGGCATTCACACAGAAGCCGCTAATACAGATTCTTATGTAACATTTATCACGCTTGTCTTTTTTTCCAATGCCCCAGGTAGATTTTCTATTTGAACAAAACAAATTCTGCAGTCATAACATAATAATAACCTGCAGTGTTGCTCAAAACAAAACCTTACATGTAGGCATTTTATAAAAATTTATCACAGAATATATTCAAAGTCAAATATGTAACCATCAAAGGGGATTCAAATTCCTTAATACAAACCCATGGAAGCAGGTCATCCTAAAGTGCTTAATCTACAGAATGGGTTGTGATATCCTTTGAAAAACCTAATAAGCTATGGCTCAAAAGCAAACAGGAGAAGGCAGTGGCACCCCACTCCAGTCCTCTTGCCTGGAAAATCCCATGGATGGAGGAACCTGGGAGGCTGCAGTCCATGGGGTCGCTAGGAGTCAGACACGACTGAGCGATTTCACTTTCACTTTTCAGTTTCATGCATTGGAGAAGGAAATGGCAACCCACTCCAGTGTTCTTGCCTAGAGAACCCCAGGGACGGGGGAGCCTGGTGGGTTGTCGTCTATGGGGTCGCACAGGGTCGGACACGACTGAAGTGACTTAGCAACAGCAAAAGCAAACAAATGAAAGGGAAGCAACTCAGGGAAGTTTTCATCATCCATCCTTTTGAAGCTTTGTTGAGACACAATTGATACACAACACTGTGTAAGTTTAAGGTGTACTGATGTGTTGGTTGATACATTTATTTATTACGAATTGATGACCAACAGGATTAGCTAACACCTGCATCTTGTCACATAATCACCATTTCTTTTTTGGGGTGAAGACATTTACCATCTCCCGTCTTGGCAACTTTCTTTTCATTTAATTATCGGAGCATAATCGTTTTACAGTGTTGTGTTAGTTTTTGCCATACAACAAAGTGAATCAGCTATATGTAGACACACATCCCTTCCCTCTTAAGCTCCTTCCCACCCAGCCCCATCCCATCCCACCCCTCTAGGTCATCACAGAGCCCCAAGTTGAGCTCTCTGCTGTTCGGCAGCTTCCCACTAGCTGTCTCCTTTACACCTGGTGGTGTATCTATGACAATGTCACTCTCTCGATCCACCCCACCCTCTCCTTACCCCTCTGTGTCCACAAGTCCCTTCTTTACACCTGCATCTCTATTCCCGTCCTGCAATCAGGTTCATCAGGACCATTTTTCTAGATTCCATATATGTGTGTGTGTATATATATATATATATACACACATTAATATGAAGTATTTGTTTTCCTCTTGCTGACTTACTTCGCTCTGTATGACAGACTCTCGGTCCATCCGCATCAACAACTTTCAAGTCTATGATACAGTATTATTAGCTGTCATCACCACACTGTACATTAGACCCTCCCTCACTTACCGTTGGAGGTTTGTACCCTTTGAACAGTAACAGCATATTTCCCAACTTCCAGCCCCTGGTCGCTATCACTCTGAGTTCAGCTTTTTTGGACACTCCAGATACAAGATATATCATACAGTATTTGCTTTTTTCTGTCTGACTTATCTCATTAGCATAATACCCTCAAGGTTGGGGTGATGAAAATATTTTACAACTTGATTCCATTGGTGATTTCAAACTGTGTACATCTCTCCAAAGTGATAGAACTATGCACCTTAAAAAAATGAATTTTACTGTAAAGAAATTGTACTTCAATACACCTGAATTGTATAAATGTATGCTATTGTTGTGGCTCAGCTGGTAAAGAATCCATCTGCAATGTGGTAGACCTGGGTTGGGAAGATCCCCTAGAGAAGGGAAAGGCTACCCACTCCAGTATTCCGGCCTAGAGAATTCCCTGGGGTAGCAAAGAGTCGGACATGACTGGGCGACTTACTTTCACTTCCCTTCACTCCATGCTATGATTATCAGGGTGACCTCCTTCCAGATGTGTGTGTCCACTCAGCTGCAAACTGGCGCTTGCCATCTGCACTTACTATCCACCTCTACAGTGACTCAGATACATATATATACACACATATGTATATATATGTTCTTTTTCAAATTCTTCCCCCTTAAAGGTTATTACAAAATATTGAGTCTCCTTGAATTTAAGATCAGTAATATAAAACTAAATGATGGACAGGGAGGCCTGGCGTGCTGCAGTCCATGGGGTCACAAAGAGTCGGACACAACTGAGCAACTGAACTGAACTGAATATAAAACTAAAGGGCTTCTCAGGTGGCTTGATTGGTCAAGAATCTGCTTGCCAATGTAGAGATGTAAGAGACAGGATTCAATCCCTGAATCAGGAAGATCCCCTGGAGGAGGGCATGGCAACCCACTCCAGTATTCTGGCCTGGAGAATCCCTTGGGTAGAGGAGCCTGGCAGGCGACAGTCATAGGGTCACAAAGAGTCAGACATGACTCAACACCCACACACCATCTACAAATAAATGAAGAAGTTTAACCTGTTCCTTAAATTTCTGTATTCCAGAAAAATAACCTGACATTTTATAATATTTTAGACTGAGTAACAGGACAGGCTCACTGAAACTTCTGAGCCTGATTGTGTGTTAATTTAGGAAGACTAAAAGGAAGAGGAGAAATTGTTTAAGAACACAGAAGTCTCTGGTTATGGAAAATCACCGCCCTTGATTCACTGGGACATCGGGAGACACCTGTCCACAGTTGCTTAGCAAACCTGGCCTTTCTAAGTTCCTCTCAGTTGGAAACTTCCATCTGAGACTTGGAGGAGAGTTTGAAGAGCTCTGCCTGCTGATGGCTAACCTAACCTCATTTAAAAATAATGCAGTCCACCACTGACATACAATAACACTTCCATACTCACTTACTGCCCCCATTTATATGAAAAATTCCACAAGCTTTTCAAGAATCCTGGCTCAAAAGTTTATCTTAGTTTGACCTGTACACACTACTCACACTCAGAAATTCTGACGTCTTGGACCATCTCTAGCTTGACAATTTAAAAGCTAGGCTTTCACCACCGCTATACCTTTTGGGGTAAATTGCAATTGAGAACTGAGCCCAACACACTCTCCTGCCCACGTCATAAGACTCAATACACAAACGGATAGCGACCAGACCACCGTGACCACAGAACTCTGACCCACAGCCTCTGTGGCAACCAGCCTGGAAAGCCAAACCACAGCCTCTGCAGCCATCAGGCCAGATGGTCAGGGTCAGTGGAAGACCACCGTCTTCATGCTTTCTGCCCCACTTCCAGCCCTGTGCCAACAAGAGAAAGCCAAATACGCCCCCAAACCAAGGATATAAAATGCCATGTCTTTCTAGTTTGTCAGCTTCCAGCTTTCCTGGGCCAACAACCTCCAATCAGAGCATCCCTGAAGCCTTCCCTTTTTTTACTATAAGATTTCCTTTGAGGACATCCCTGGTGGTCCAGTGGTTAAGAATCTACCTGCCAGTGCAGGGGACTCCTGGTCTGGGAAGTTCCCATATGCCCCAGGGCAACGCAGCCCGTGCACCACATCTACTGAGCCAGTGCGCCTAGAGTTCCTGCTCTGCAAAAAAAGAAGCCACCACGATGAGAAGCCCATGCTGCAACTAGAGAGAGCCCACATGCAGCAATGAAGATGTAGTCAGGGCAGCCAAAAATAAACACGTAGTTAAATAAATCTTAGAAAACTTCCTTTGTGTCTCAGCAAACAGGTGACAGCAGTTGGCTCTGTTGCTACTGCAAACTCTGAATAAATAGCCTCCATTCACTCTCATTCGGGTGTCCTTTGCTTATTTCCATAATGTAGACGTTCATCTTCTCCTGGTTTGATTTGTCAAGCGTGGTCATCATTATCAGAGAACCATGGTGATATACATGCTTCTAGGAAAAGACATATTTCCCCATTCTGTCTTAAGCAACTCTTGGATGAGGCAAAAATCACCTATTTTCCAGAGGCAAGTATTTTCTGGAAAAATAGCGAAGACATTGAACCAACTAGATAGCCTCCTTGTTAAAACTAACAGCTGGCTCATCAATATTCACACCAAGAATTCCACCCTGCTGGGCCCACCTACCTGAAGCGATCATAGACTCTCATATCAGCTGCCCTTCTTGCAAGAACCCTCTTAAATCACTCAACCCAGACCCCAACCCCACAAACATACCCCCAGATTCCCCCTTCTCAGACACTACCAGATTCTGTCGATCAAGGTAGTGTTCTCCCTAACTGCAGTTTTGTTTCGCTAGTTTGATGCATTTGATAGCTCAGTTAGTAAAGAATCCACCTGCAGTGAAGACCCCAGTTCAATTCCTGGGTCAGGAAGATCCACTGGAGAAGGGATAGGCTACCCACTCCAGTATTCTTAGGCTTCCCTTGTGGCTCAGCTGGTAAAGAATCTGCCTCCAATGCAGGAGACCTGGGTTCAATCCCTGGGTTTGGAAGATCCCTTGGAGAAGAGAAAGTCTACACATTCCACGGGGTCGCAAAGAGTCAGATACGACTGAGTGACTTTCACTTTCACTTTCATGGTGGCCTCTTAGGAAATTGACAGCTGATAATCTTGGAGATTTTGCCAAAATCCAACTGATACCATCTCACTGCCCTGACTCCACAACCCCCACTCAGAGCAGCACACCCCTCTGAGGCCCCAGAGCCACACACACAGGTCTGAGCTGTGACTTCTCTCTGTCAAGCTCCCAAATGCCGAGTTTCCTTTGTCCCCCAGGCACCAGAATTCTGCCCTCTTGAGGAATCCTTTGATTATCTGGTCCAATTTGTACATTCTCGTCTTTGGCAGAATTGTGTCTTTTTTCTGTTCTTATCTCTGTTTTCCCTCTGTTCTTGTCACTTTCTATTTGAAATCTATAAGATGAAATTTACAAGCCAGAGAATGGGCCTCGAGCTGGTGAGTGTTTCTTTGCTATTGGCTCCAAGCCGGGTACAGTGTTATTGAAAAGCTTTTATAGATGACCAGGGTCATTTATACCAGTCTACAGTTATTAAAGGTATTGGTCCATAGTTCTCTTTTTTTGTAAGGTCTTGGTCTGATTTTCATATCAGGGTAATCCTGACCACATAAACTTAGTGAGGAGTGTTCTGGCCTCTTCTATTTTTTTGGAAGAGTTTGTAAAGAACTGGCATTAATTTCATAATGTTTTATAGAATTTGGGTACTGTGGAGGGTGGGAAGCTTTAATTTGCTAACTTAATCTTTTTATTTGCTATAGGTCTTTTCAGATTTTTTTTTTAATTCTTATGAGTCAGTTTTGGCAATTTGTGTCTTTCTAGAAATTTTTCTATTTCATCTAAGTTATCTAACATTGACATACAATTTATTCCCCTGTTATTCTTTTTCTTTCTACAAGGTCAGTAGCAATGCCCCCTCTTCAGTCCTGGTTTTACTAGTTTGAATCATCTCTTTTTTTCCTCAGTTAATCTAACTCAAGATTTGTCAATTTTGTTGATCTTTTCAAAAGACCAACTTTACTTCTGTTGGTTTTCTGTTTTCCTCTGGTTTATTTTATTTTTCTCCACTCTAATTATTATTATCTTCTTCCTCCTGCTTTTTTTGACTTAGTTTGCTCTTCTTCTGTGAGTGTCTTAAGTTGGAAAGTTAGGCTAAAACACAAGATCTTTTCTTTCCAACATGGAAATTTACGACTCTAAATTTCTAAGGACTACTTCAGCACCTTGTTTGGTTATGCTGTGCCTTGTTTTCATTCATCTCAAAGCATTTTCTAACTTCCTTGGCATGTCTTCTTCGACCCATTGTTTATTTAAGACTATGTTTTCAGTTCTGCCTGCATACCGAATTCCCTAAATCCCCTTCTGTCGCTAATTGCTGTGAGTTAGCCATGGGTTAGCCCAGGACTGTAGTGGAGTTGATTCTTGAACAATATGGGTTTGAACAGCATGGGCCCACTGACAGGTGGGCATCTTTCAGTGGTGAATCCTACGCTGCCACACGGTCACGGTTGGTTGGATGCACAAATGCAGGAACTGTGGAGACAGAGGCGCGGCTCTAAGTTACACTCGGATTAACCCCCGCCCTACGTTGTTCAAAATTCAACGTAGCTTTATTTCTGGTTCTAGATTGTGATCTCTGGTAAGAGCACTTAGAGAAATACTGCAAAGGACTCGCATAATAAATCCAGTCTTATCACCCACTGGCATGAGTGCCCTTCACTCACCATCCTCCTAAGCAACGCCCGCATAATCTCAAACCTGGAAAAGTGATTTTAAGACGCATCTGAGAAAGACGGTCCTCAAAGCCTGAGAGATACAACCTCACCCTGTTACGTAGCACAGCAGAAAAACATCTCAAGGGTTCGATCTTTGAATACACACTTGCCCTTCACCAACCCCACCCCCCAACAAACAGACGAGGCAGTTTATAGGAACTGAAAATCTGCCCTGTATGGAAACCTCAAGCTGGAAGTTGGTCAGAATTTTCTAAAAGCAGATATTCATCGGAAGAAAACAGCTTCCATCAAAAACTTGCACATCCAGTGGACATCGGCACAAAGTAAATAGACAGATTCAACCAAGATCCACTGAATGAGTTGCAGATACTTTGAACCACGCATTCTCATACTTGAATGCTTTTGCTTTTCTTTTCTCTGAGTTTACTGTAAGATTATGGACCATTAGGAGGTGCTTTTCGTCTGTTAACTATGGTACTTGTAAGATCCTTATCAGTTATACATAATTTCGCATCCTTTGCTTCTCCTTGGTACAAACCCAGTTTGGAAATAAAATGTATCGATAATTTAGCCAAAATATATAATCAAATGAACCACTTGGTTTATCTTCACTTTTCTCTGTCACCAGCTTCCTTTGCTACTACTTTCTTCAATGTCAGTTGGGGTCGTTGGTAATTGGATTCAAACACTAAGCACTCCTTAGATTGCCAGCAACACAACAGGATAGACAGCCGAAAATCTAACATCCTTTATCATACGGTACATAGAAAAGGAGTTTTCTGTCAGCATTCAAGTGCCTTTTATAGGCTATGCCTTTGTAATTGCACTTTAACAAAAAGACAGTCTGTAAAGAAACATGGGAAAAGTTGCTGTCTACTTAGAGGCTGGCTCACGCCCACAAATCTTAGGGAAGGGGCATTGCTCAGGCTCCACCCCCAGTTCTTTTGCTTCACATCTATCTGATGATCTCTAGTCCCAAAATCCTTCACCTGGCAAGAACCACACTTGATGGGTGGCTTTAAAACTTGGCCATCCTGTAAATAGCACCATAGCATCAGGTATGTTGTGACTAAAACATATCATCATATTGTTCCTAATGAATGGCTTTGGATTTGCATCGCAAAAGCCTATTGACTCTGACCTGTAAACTACATGAGAGTCTGTTTTCTCTGTACTCTGCTTCCTGCCTTCAGGATCATCCTCTCGAGAGGACTTCCATGAAAATAAACACATAGCATTTAGATACGGGCTGGCCGATCGAGACGGACTTGCTCCTTGCTCCCTGGACTTGCCCCTTGTGAGACGACGCCAAGGCTGTTGTGGGGGTTCTGTCCCATGGCTAATACACTGAGGTCCTCTGGTTCAACACACTTTACAGGTGGTGTTTTAGGGGAACAGGACAGCCTATGTATCCCCTCAACACACAGCAAGCTGAACTCATACCTCACATACAGATGTGACCTTCATTCATGAAACCTTCCTTTGAGGTATGAATTTTCTCTCTTAAGTTCAGTCTACAGTCTATTCCTTTGTCAACGGGAATTTGATTGGCTTCCAGTTTTTTCACATCATGAATCATGCTGCTATAAACATTACTATACACATCTCCCAGTGTGTATGTCAAAGAAATTTTCTCAATTATGTACCTAGGGATAAGACAGCTTCTGTTCACAAGGCCTGCAAATGTCCAACTTACAAGAAAACATGAATATTTTTAAAGCAATTGTCCTAGATAATGTCCCCACCGGCAATGAGTATGACAAGTTCTTGGCTCAAATCCTTTCAACCATTTAATGTATCAACTTCCTTCACTTTGGCAATCTGATCAATAATGAAATGGAATATGTCTTCTATTTTTATAGGCCAGTTCTTTTCCCCTTACAGTAAAATGTCCATCCATGTTTTTTGCCCGATTTTTATCTATTGCTTTTTGTTTTATAAATGTTTTTATGTATTCTGATATTAAAGAAAAGTTTTGTAAAATGTTTTAATATATTCTGATAATAATATATTATCATGTGATATTGATAATTATATCTGATAATAATCCATTTACTATGTGTGTTCCAAATATCTTCTCAGTTTGTGTGGGTTTTTTTCATTTTTGTAATGCTTTTAAATAAACAGAAATTATTAATGTTAGTAATAGGTAAAATTATTAAATAATTAAATAAACTTAATACACAAATCAAATAATTAAATGTATCATTCCTTTGATTCATAGTGAGCATTTCTGGATTTTGTTAAAAAAAAAAAAAAACTTTACCTTAAACAAGGTAAAGAAGATATTGTAGCGCACTTTTTGTTTTCAAAAATTTTAAACAGCGCCACAGTAAAACGTGAGTCCTTTTATATGTGATGAGTGGAGACAAGGAGCCATACAGGAATGAGAATTCCACTGCCCACTGGGGACCCACAGGGCGTCTCAATACTGGCTCTTTCAGAGGTGAAGTATGAATCGAACTTGTCTTAAAGCGACAAACAAACCGAAGGGAGGACCCCTGACAAGAGCTGATGGTCTCCGGCCTGCTTCTCCCAGGTGGGAGCTGTGTGACCACGCAGCTCTGCTTTTACCAAAGATGGCTTGATTCATGCCTGAAGGAACACTGTCACCCCAAACCTTCTCCCCTCCAAGCTGCACCCGGAATATGAAATCCTACAAAACCAACCAACCTGTCAAAGCATCACCAAACAGCGCTGTGTGCAACACTGCCACCCTGTGGTCACGTGGAGCGATGCGCGGTGAGCGGTTACTCGGCCCGTTTCCTAAGGCGTCCTGAAAGTGTGACACAGCAGGTTACAGCTGCGATGTCACTTTTCTGGGACCGGCAGAGATAGCACACCTCAGAGCAGGAGAGGAAGGAAGGCGAATCTATCCCATCCCCCGGCCTACTCCCGTCTTCTGTTTGCAATCAGTCAACATCCATCTAGTGGGGAATTAATTCTTCTGCACACACTTGTCACCTGATCTGTGCTCTGGGCCACCTGAGATACAGGTGAGACAGGAGGAGCCAGAAGGATGGGCCTTGCTCCTGGAGGAAGAGCTGTGACCAACAACGTATTGAAAAGCAGAGACGTCACTTTGCCTACAAAGATCCATCTAGTCAAAGCTATGATTTTTCCAGTAGTCATGTATCGATGTGAGAGTTGGGCCATAAAGAAGACTGAACACCAAAGAATTGATGCTTTTGAACTGTGGTGTTGGAGAAGACTCTTGAGAGTCCCTTGGACTACAAGCAGTTCAAATCAGTCCATCGTAAAGGAAATCAGTCCTGAATATTCATTGGAAGGACTGATGCTGAAGCTGAAACTCCAATACTTTGGCCACCTGATGTGAAGAGCTGACTCATTGGAAAAGACCCTGATGCTGGGAAAGATGAGAAGGGGATGACAGAGGATGAGATGGCTAGATGGCATCACAGACTCAATGGACATGACTTTGAGCAAGCTCCAGGAGACCGTGAAGGACAGGGAAGTCTGGCATGCTGCAGTCCATGGGGTTGCAAAGAGTCGGACACGATTGAGTGACTGAACAGCAACAAGTTGCTGTGAGGGCTTCCCAGGTGGCTCAGTGGTAACGAAACCACCGGCCAGTGCAAGGGACACGGGTTTGATCCCTGGCCCAGGAAGATCCCACACGCTGTGGGCCAGCTAAGCCTGTGAACCACAACTACGGAAGCCTGCGTGCCTAGAGCCCGGGGAGACGCTCGGGCGCTGTAACCAGACTGCCCCCGCTGGCTGCAACTAGAGAAAGTCCTCGCAGCAGCAGACACCCAGCACAGCCAAAAATGAAGCAATAAATAATTTTTTAAAGTAGTGTCCAGGCATACAACGGAGAAGGCAATGGCACCCCACTCCAGTACTCTTGCCTGGAAAATCCCATGGACAGGAGTCTGGTAGGCTGCAGTCCATGGAGTCACTAGAGTCGGACACGACTGAGTGACTTCACTTTCACTTTTCACTTTCATGCATTGGAGAAGGAAATGGCAACCCACTCCAGTGTTCTTGCCTGGAGAATCCCAGGGATGGGGGAGCCTGGTGGGCTGCCGTCTATGGGGTCGCACAGAGTCAGACACGACTGAAGCGACTTTGCATTGCATAGGCATACAAAGTCATTTCAGTCATGTCTGACTCTGCAACCCTATGGACTGTAGGCCACTAGGCTCCTCTGTCCGTGGGGATTATCCAGACAAGAATACTGGAGAGCGTTGCCATTCCCTCTTCCAGGGGATCTTCCTGACTCAGGGATCAAACCCGTGTCTCCTGCAGCTCCTTCACTGCAGGCAGATTCTTTACTGCTGAGCCACTGGGGAAGCCCTAAGTAGTGTACTCTTACCTAATTTTTAAAAAATTGAATGTGTATGAAGTAGAAAGTGACTATGATCAAGTTTTCACGTGCTGGGTATTGAGTCCTAACAAATGTGGGATATGCTTTGATTTTTGCAAAAGAAACATTTACCCATGGCTTCTTAGAATAGTCGATTCTGCAGCCAGAAAATTAAAAATATGAATCCATCGCTCTTCAGCCTATAGCAGGCCTTCAGTCACTGCCCCGATCATGCAATGCACCTCCTCGAGAAATCTCAATGCCTTAAAGTCAGCGTGTCCACAAGCACAGCGCTCACGGGGATCGTTCATCTGCAGGATGGGCCTGGGTGTTGGGCAGAAAGACTCTCAAATAAAGCACACACAGCTCATCGAGAAAGGACTGGAAATCATTTACCCACCGAGTCAAAAGGACCAAGTGCAGGTCTTTGGATTTTTCAGAAATACAGTTGGAAAACAGTTCCTGGATCTTGAAGAGATCTGGGCAGAAAGTAGGATGGAGTTGTGTGGGGCAGACAATGGGCATCTGCTTCGCTGGTGGCCAGGGATAAAGAATCCGCCTGCAATATGGGAGACCTGGGTTTGATCCCTGGATCAGGAAGATCCCCTGGAGAAGGGCATGGCAATCCAGTCCAGTATTCTTGCCTGGAGAATCCCATGGACAGAGGAGCCTGGTGGCCTACAGTCTATGGGGTTGCAAAGGGTCAGACATGACTGAGCACAGAGCGCACACACACACACGGGCACCTGGGCCCCTGAGATGGCAGAGGAGCCCAGACGCCTGCTCATGGACCACATCCATGAGCCTGGGCTAATGTTACATGGACTTGGTGTGCTGGGCCTAGAGGAAGGCCCCCTTTCAAGGTGAGTGCTCTGTTCCACGGGATTCGGAGCACTTCTTCTTGTCTATGTGTCTCAGGGGCCAACTCCCCTGGGCAGACCCTTAGGCCTGATCAGTGGGTGCTGGGGATAACCCAGGACAAGTGCGTCCTCTCCCCACTGTCCTGCTCCCCTCCTGGCAGTTCACATGTGAAGACACTCAGGTTCCAAAAGGTGACGCTTCTCACCCACAGTCATCCAACTACCAAGTGGAGGGTGGGCACTCAGACCCAATTCTGATTGCAGTGGTGCCCCTGCTGGTCAGTGACCGAGCCAGACCCAGGCAAGTGGGGTGGGTGCTCAATAAGGCTAAACCCACTCCCATGCGTAAACCAAATAGCTCGTGGGAGCTGCTGTATAGCTCGGGGAACTCAGCTTGGCGCTCTGTGATGACCTAGTGGTCATAGAGGGGTGGGACAGGGAGGGTGGGAGGGAGACTCAGGAGGAGAGGATATTTGTATGCGTATGGCCGATTCACTTTGTTGTACAGCAGAAACTAATGCAACACTGTAAAGCAATTATACTCCAATTAAAAAAAAAAAGATATGACTGGGAAAATGGTGGGTCAGTTCAGTTCAGTCACTCAGTCATGTCCGACTCTTTGCGACCCCATGAATCGCAGCACGCCAGGCCTCCCTGTCCATCACCAACTCCCGGAGTTCACTCAGACTCACATTCATCGAGTCAATGATGCCATCCAGCCATCTCATCCTCTGTCGTCCCCTTCTCCTCTTGCCCCCAATCCTTCCCAGCATCAGAGTCTTTTCCAATGAGTCAACTCTTCGCATGAGGTGGCCAAAGTACTGGAGTTTCAGCTTTAGCAGCATTCCTTCCAAAGAAATCCCAGGGCTGATCTCCTTCAGAATGGACTGGTTGGATCTCCTTGCAGTCCAAGGGACTCTCAAGAGTCTTCTCCAACACCACGGTTCAAAAGCATCAATTCTTCGGTGCTCAGCCTTCTTCACAGTCCAACTCTCATATCCATATATGACCATAGGAAAAACCATAGCCTTGACTAGACGGACCTTTGTTGGCAAAATAATGTCTCTGCTTTTGAATATGCTATCTAGGTTGGTCATAACTTTCTTCCAAGGAGTAAGCGTCTTTTAATTTTATGGCTGCAATCACCATCTGCAGTGATTTTGGAGCCCAGAAAAATAAAGTCAGCCACTGTTTCCACTGTTTCCCCATCTATTTGCCATGAAGTGATAGGACCAGATGCCATGATCTTCTTTTTCTGAATGTTGAGCTTTAAGCCAACTTTTTCACTCTCCTCTTTCACTTTCATCAAGAGGCTTTTTAGTTCCTCTTCACTTTCTGCCATAAGGGTGGTATCATCTGCATATCTGAGGTTATTGATATTTCTCCCAGCAATCTTGATTCCAGCTTGTGCTTCTTCCAGCCCGGCATTTCTCATGATGTACTCTGCATATAAGTTAAATAAGCAGGGTGACAATATACAGCCTTAAAGAACTTGTCAAATGTTGAAATGCCAGCTCGAGTTTTATACATTTGGAATCAAGTTTCAGTGCAGATGTTAGTCACCAGTTCTGGTTTCCTCTAGTACACTGTATGAAAAAGCCTGGAGTGTGAGGCTGCTGAGGTGGGTAGGCCTCTCAGGCGCCCTGACTCGGATCGCCTGTAACAGCCTTTGATTCCATCTCAAAGCCCAGGGTCCCCGATGGCTGCATCTAATATCCTCATCGTCACAGAGGCCTAATTAAATGCCCTCAGCCCTCAGCGCCCACACAGCATTCAAAGACAGCCACCCAGTGCCCGCTTCCAGCCCATCAGAGTCTAGAGAAGGGCGGGGAGAAGGAACCCTAACACAGGCTGGGTCATTGTCATGCATAACAGGAAGAGAGGAAAGAAAACCGCTGATTGAGAGATGCTTAGATCTTCAGGATGTTTGGGAGACAGCGCTGGAAGTATGTTTTCAGAGAGTGTTCTGTTTGGATGTTTTCAAAGCTTTCCTTGAAGCTGGTCAAGACAGAGCTATTTGCATCCTGAATGTAAAACAATGGCCCTCACGCTCCGTGAATAGACAACTCCTAGAAAGCGATCTGATATTGTCCCGATGTCTGTGTGCGTCATCTCCCTGGGAAGGGCACGTGCTCTCAGGGAAGAGGGGCCCGTGCTTCGGGGACCCCCAGTGAGGATGATGAACAGACAAGTCAGAAGAAAGCCACGGCCCCGGCGCCCAGTCCCTGCAGAGTCTGGGTCTTCTGCTAGTTGGGGGATACGTGTCCTCAACAGGCCACCTGGGAAAGAGACACACGAGACTCAGCACCAGGAACCGGACTCGGAGGTAAAAGGAAAAGGCTGAAGCCGGGTTAGGCTCCTGGGCAGGACCAGGAAAAGAGGAGAGGAGTAACTAGATCCACTCAGCTGCCCAGCTTGGGACGCCTGAGCCTGGAAAAGCTTCCATTCGTTCTTAGAGAGGATGACCAAATAATGCATGGGAGATGCTTCCCAGAGCAGGAGGGGGTGCTGTGTGGTCCCCTGAACCAAAGCCATCCAGCGCAAGTCTGGACCCAAGGCACCCTCCTGCCAGGTCATGACCCATCTCCTCTGCCCAGCAAACAGAGGCCGCCGGGATCTGACTGCACACTCCTGTCCTTGGCCTCAGGTCGCTCTCCTGCTCGTCCTGATAACTAAATGCAGCCCACTTCCCATCCTGCCAAACCCTCACACCCATGTGTCCACACACATGCCCACACAGGCATGCACACCCCCCTGCACACACACGCACACTCGCTGTGGTGCGTGTTGGCACATCCTTCTGAGCCATCCAAGCCTGTCTAAGTCTCCTTTGCTCTTCACAGTAGATCAAGCCCCTCCCAACATCCACGCATTTGCCTTCAACGGCAGAGCTCTGAGATTCAAAGAATGCTAAAGGACTTCAATGCTTTGATGTTCAGCTCCCAAACCAACAAAGATGGGAGAAGGAGAGTCAGCAAGGGAGGAACGCAGGAGGTGGTGGAGACAGCCAGCCTTTCCTCTCCTGCAGGCTGTCAACACCATTTCCATCCCCTGCGTGCCATTCCTCACGGCAGCAGGTGGCTGGACGAGAAGGCAGCCCACCAACCTTCTCCACTCATCAGGCCTCCCGTCCCAAATGCATCCTGGCAGGATTCTGGCAATCATAGGAGCCCCCTTTCCCAGTCCCCGCCCACCCTTGTTTTGCATCGGCTGAGCCTCAAGTCAAGAGCCCATGTGGCCAGAGACCCTCCTGACCTCAGACCCACTCTTGTCCTCTGTAAAATGGGCTTGATCCGCCTGCCAGACCTGCCTCTGGAGGTTGTCAGGAGAACAAAACAAAAGCACAGATGATGCAAAGGCCGTTTACCTGCAGTGTAGTCTTCTGGGCTGAGATGCTGACCGTCAACCTGTCTACCCTCTCCTCCCGGTCCTGGCTGCAGCCGCGGGAGGCACCCAGGATGCCGGGGGCAGGGAGGGCAGCTCCTGGTCACTTTGGGCTGGAGACTTTGATGGTGGCCAGCCCAGACTTGGCAGGTAAAGAATGAAGCTGGCATTTGAGCCAGACCAAACCTGGCATTGGAGACAAACAAGGGAGTCTTGAAAACTCCAAAATTTAACTGCGTGGATTTCTAGTGTTGGTGTGTAGGTGGCTTTCCTCTCCAGAACTTCTTCTCCCCAGTGATCATAAATCCATTTTAAGTTCCTACAATCCTGCCTGCCATGCTTGAAGGAAAAGCCTGGAATGGATTGTCACATCCCACCCAAACGAGCTCTCCGCAGAGCCCACCCACGTGCAACGTTAAGCAAACTCGGTCCATGATGGCAAGAGTTAAGTAATATTTATCTCCTCACAACTGCTTTCAATTTGCAAATTGGCTCTAAACGACTCGTAAGAGGCTGATCACTTTTGAGGGTTGTAGAGCCCCTGTTGCTGAATCCTTATATTTTCCAAAATACTGAACGTAATTAAGTTCTGTCCAGAGAGCAGCTCAGTTACCCACTTGGGTCCCTTATGACTCAGCATGAGGCTGGAAAGCTGAAGGTTTGGATGTTTGTTCCCAAATCATCTTGTGTCTATAGCAAGTAGGTCAACACAGTGGCATAACCTGGTCTTTCCTTCAGACCTGGGAACAGAAGCAGCTGATCTCTGCATTTTCAGCGATGCCTGGATTCCTTCCAGGACAGGCCACCTAGTCTGCGATGAATGAACGGAGAAGGGCTTTCCCACAGGAGGCTCGGGAGGGGAGCAAGGTCAGTCTTCCACTCTGCTGGGGCCGTGACCTCCCTACTGTTTTGTCTTGGACGTAAGAGGCGTCCTCCCCCGCCGGTGCCAGGCGCCCATCCGCACGTCCCCCCGAGATGCTGCCTGGTCCTGCTTCTGGACCACCATCCAACCCCGCCTTCCACCACCAAAGAGCCTCAGTGGAGTCACGTTTCCAGTCCCCAAGACCCTCTTCCTGAATGGTTAATGACGGTGAGGTGGGTGTGCTCATCTTATTCCCTCCGTGATAACCTTTTGCACAAACTTCGATTTTACCCTCTGCATTTACTTGCCCAAGGCCAGAACTTTAGACTCCCAGGCACTTACAAAGCTGGGAGCAGCAGGCATGGAGGTGATTACAGGCATGGCCTTGAGAAGAAGGAAGAAGAGCTTTAAATGCAGAAACTGAGAGAGGAGAAAAATGAAAGTCGGAAAAGAAAACCAAGGGAAAGCCAGACGTGAAGTTAGAAGACAGAGCATCAGGACTTTCCTGGTGGTGCAGCGGTTAAGACTTTGCCTTCCATTGCAGGGGACCCAAATGCAAACCATGGTCAGGAAGCTAAGATCCCACATGGCTTGCAGCCAAAAAGCCAAAACATAAAACAAGTAATATTGTAACAAATCCAATGAAGACTTTAAAAATGGGCCACATCGATCATAAAAATTGAAGACAGAGGATCCCTTGAGAGCCTGCTGCTAAATCCTCAGAGTATCTTCACAAATGGGGCTTAAGAGCAAGGCCAGGGGAAATGCGATTCATGGGGGCTCCCAGGCAGAGCTGTGGTACCTCCCAGGGAATGAAAGTGAACGGAAACCTACAATGGCTGGCAAATTCTCTGCGTAAAGCTGGCTCCTACTCACCATTATCGAAGGGCCTGGCAGGCTGGAGGCCTGTGAGCTGTGACAGTGGGAGATGAGAGGGGCACAGGTACCCCTCACGTGAAATAGGCACTCAGATGACTCTAGAAGCACATCAAAGGCGACGTAAGGGACACTTGCCTACCAGGAACTGGCCCTGACATGTGGGTCCAAGAGACAGGAAGAACAGAAGTGACTACTCAGGTGACCAGAATGCCGTCATCAGAACCACAGAAAGCCAGAAGCTGCCTGCCTTATCTGGCCCAAACTCCTTCTTTATTTAATAGATGGGAGAGAGAAATAGGTAGACGAGGATACTTGGAAGGGAAGATGAGACTTTAGCCAACATCACCCATTGGAAAAATGCAAGAAGAATACAGACCTCTTGTTATCCAGCTCACGACAGCCCCTCTTGTGAACTTTTATTCCATTTTGGGTAAAGTCGATCAAGACACTGAAAATTATCACCATTAGGATAAGGCCCTATGTAATACCCTGATACTCAGACGATGCCTCATTTCCCAGATTAAAATGTATCTGCTTCCAAATACAAATGTGTAATAACAGAACAAACTGAATAAATGCAGTTTTAAAAAATTACCTTGCACTCTGGTTCCTTGGTTAATCTGTCTTATCTCAGTCCAGTGAGGATGGAATTTTTACTTAACAATTACATTCTCTCCAAGAAATGGAGAAATGGTAGGTGCTCAGAGCTTGTTCTAGGTTCTGGTCACTGGGGTACAGGATTGCGGGCCGCCTCCCAAGGCTGCTGGCCTTGTGCATCTCCCATTAGGCTGCAACAACCTGCAACCAGGAGTTCGTGTTGCGCTCACGAGGTTACATTCTGAGTCGATCAAGTGCAGTAATAATGCTGACCTTGGAGCACCTCTGTGACAATTAGTTTGGATAAACACACAGCATTCGATGATGGACATAGTAGGACATCGTAGGTGCTCAGCAAATGGTAGTTATGACTCTACTGCTCTTTTCCTAAGACAGAACAAACGTTCTGTTGCTTTGCAACAAAGATTTGTGGCTGGTAACGCGGTTTCAATAGACAGTTGAATCATTGTCTGCGAGCACAGATTCAGAGCCCTGACACGAGATGCGTTGAGTCGGGTCCTGCTTCTGAGAGCCCCAAGGGCACTGATTCTTCCATCTTCCGTCTTTTCACAGAGATGCTGAGTCAACAGATTCAGGGTGCTAATGAAAACTCGGAATCTCCAAAGAGGAGCCACAAGAGGTGAGTGGTCTTCCCAACTTTGTACCCCCGAATACTCACTGTGGGGCAAAGATCCTCAACAGGATGCGGGGGGATGATTTTGCCCCCAGTGGACATCTGGCAATGCCTGTAAACATTTTTGTTGTCAAACCCTAGAAAGAGGAAGAAGGGCTACCAGCGTCTAATGGATGATGGCCAAGACTGCTGGTAACCATCCCCCAGGACAGAGAATCGTCCAGCCCAAAACATCAATAGTTCTGAGACTGATCGAAGTGTAATGAGAGATAGTGTGAAGCCTGTGTGTCTGGCTTATGAATGGCGTGGACAGTGGAGGCAGAATGTAGGATGGGACTTCTGGTTAAAGAGGGGGAAAGAGGCCCCTTGTCTGAGTCGAGATTGGAGCAGTTGAAGAGAGAGTAGAAGAACCTGGAAAAGGTCAAAAACTAATCTGCGGTCACCCCTGACCCCTCTGCTGCTTTGTCCACATTCCTCAAAAGTTCCAAGAGGCCTCCCGGGAAGGGAGAGAGTGTGGAAATGGGGGGGCTCGCTTTTCATTTTATTCTCCTTAATCCCTAGTTTTCCCTGTGAGCTGAAGATCCAGT
This sequence comes from Bos grunniens, assembly GCF_055505025.1. Lineage (NCBI taxonomy): Eukaryota > Metazoa > Chordata > Mammalia > Artiodactyla > Bovidae > Bos > Bos grunniens. The sequence goes on from NC_141168.1 coordinate 4,811,011, forward strand.
ACTTGGCCACCTGATGCAAGGGGTCAACTCATTGGAAAAGACCCTGATGCTGGGAAAGACTGAGGCCAAAAGGAGAAGCTATGGCAGAGAAGGACATGGTCAGACAGCATCGCCGACTCAATGGACATGAATCTGACCAAGCTCCGGAAGACAGGGGAGGACAGGGGAGCCTGGCGTGCTGCAGCCCATGGGACCAGGAAGAGCTGGACACAACTGCACAACCAAACAACATAAGCTTGAAAGAATGTTGTGATTTCCTCCTCCTGAAAGCAACTAAATGTGAGAATTATGAAAAGAAAAGCTGTTCAAACATGATTCTGATCTCCAAGGAGATATAAAATGCCCCTGTTAATAAGGATGACCATTGAGTGGCCTGGAAATATTTATGAAGGATCTCCTGTATCTGTTTGGTTAGCCAAAACAAAGACATGGTTCAAACCAGTTTAAATAGTAAAGATCTTCAATTGGAAAGTCCACAGGCAGGCTTCAGTCCAGCAGTTCAATGTTGTTCTCACACCTCTCTCTACTCCGCCTTTATTTTAATGCTGGTTCTCCTCGTGGTCACATGATGGTTACTAGTAGCTCCCAAGGATATACGCAGGGTATAGTACTTAACTCACATCCCAGAAAAGGCTCTGAGGTTTACCCTGATGATGTTGTCTTAGGCTACCTACCCATCCCTGAACCAATCACCAATCACTATGCCAAACCAGAATGAGGTTAACTGATCATTCCTAAAGAATGATCAATCTCACAAAAAACTCAGGGTCGATATCAGAGGACTGAGTGACCTCTCAAATCTTTGGGACTATTACCCCATGGTATTATTTTTAGAAAGGGAAACGATGGCCACTGGGCAGCTACTCCTGCCAGGTCTGACCAATCACCAGCTATGTGTGACATCTCTATCATTTCCCCAGCATGGTGCTCCATGCAGGAGAGAGAATACGGGTCTTCTGTAAGACCTGATCAATGGCTGCAAAAAGGCAGATCATCTAAATGGTGAGGCTAACACACAAAGGACACTGTGAGAATCCACAAGAAAGAAGACAGGACGTCAGCTAAGTGCCACCTTGCACAGCCCAGATACAGATGGTAGAAATTCAGAGAAGGACACTCTGACTTCCAAGACAAGAGACGGAAGTTGGCCCCTGAAGACGTACAGGATTTGTAGCCCAGGCAGACAGGAGCTTGCCTCCGAAGCAAGACAAAGAAGTGAGTGAGATTGGAGACCTGCCTGGCTGGAGCAGAAACAGACCCTCCACCTCCAGGTTGATTTCCTCCACTAAGGACCTGGCTCCCACCACCCACAGTGACCGCGCCTCCTTATTTATTTTGACAAGCTCACTTAATGTGAGCAGAAATACCATCTCATCGACACGAGCGAGATTTGGGTAGTCAATTCCTTTTATCACTTTTCCCTTCTAGGAGAAGCATTTGACCCATCAGTTTTCCTCTTCAAAACCATTCCTCAATCAGCAAGAAAGGGAACCAGTGCTTCCGCTCTGCAGGCTGATGACAAACGAGGGCATTAATTTCCCTGAGCAGGCGCCTCGGTTTGCCATTTGCCTAACCAGCAGCAGACAAACGCACTGTCATGGAGAGTGTCTTTAGGGGCGATAACTAAGCGTGATTGGAAATGTTAACTCTGCAGATGTAAAAAAGGCAGCTCGGCCATGAAGGACTGCTCCATGCGGACCCATATACGGACTGCAGGCATGGAACTCGGATCCTTTCCGATGATTCCGCTGAGTGTAAAGGACAGAGAAAAACATGTCCTCTAAGTATCTTCCATACTACCCTTCTCCCCTCAGGAACACGCAGTGGTTCCCTACTCCCCATTGGAACGCAGGCAGAGGTTTTCAGACGAGATTCAAGGTCATTAGGAATTGCCCTCTGCCACGTGGAACTGCCTTACCGGAGGTTATGACCTCGAGGACTTGCTGGTCAGGGACTTGTTGATGGAGAAACCCGGAAGACTGAGCCCCCTTGTCTCAATCTGGGAGAAACCTGAAGAGACAGCCCGGCTCCTTGCAGGACTGTCTGAGGCCTCAGTCACAGCAGCAAGGCAGCTATTTCCCTTCTGCCAGTCTGCATTCCTTCCTGCACTGTGAGCGGCCCCTTGTCACTGAAGTCTTCTGCATCCTTCTGGTTTGTCAGCTTGATCTGTCCTACCGAAAGTGGTGTGGTAACATCTCCTGCTGCTGCTGCTGCTAAGTCGCTTCAGTCATGTCCGACTCTGTGCGACCCCAGAGTCAGCAGCCCACCAGGCTCCCCTGTCCCTGGGATTCTCCAGGCAAGAACACTGGAGTGGGTTGCCATTTCCTTTTGCAATGCATGTAAATGAAAAGTGAAAGTGAAGTCGCTCAGTTGTGTCCAACTCTTCGCGACCCCATGGACTGCAGCCTAACATCTCCTACATGTTGCAATTTCTAGCTCCCTGCTTCTTCTGTAATTGTTGCTCCATAACAGTGGTTAATTGGCTAATATATATATATATAAATATACCAATTAATGGAATTACATCATGTCTTTATTACATATTACCTCTGTAGCATTTTAGAATGTTCTTGTTTGTCGTATTGAATGCTTTTAGGTGTCAGTTCTGCTTTGACACTAGGAGTGCAACCTGATGTCTCTCGTTGTTTCCATTCCCCTTGCGTTCTCTGTTGCTTGAGTTTTTCCGGCCCTCTCTTTGGAGATGAAGCTGCTCCTCTCTTGAATTCCTCAAGAAGCGGTCACGGCACACGGCTCCCCATACTGTTGAGTGTCTGGAACCACTGGCTATCGTCTTGAGGATTCACAGACGTTTGATTAAAAATAAAATAAAGGGCCTTTATTTCTTTCAGTTTCTTTCACTGAGTTTTTTGGAAAAAAATCTGCTCCGTTGTTGCTTTGTTATTTTTTTAATGTGTTGAGAATTCTAATTACGGATTAACTCTTTTGCTCTTGTAAGTTATTTTAATCTTTTTTACCTGAAAACTTTGAAACGTTTTTCTTTGTCTTTGAGGTCTAATAGTTTTACTGAGATATATTGTGAATCTAATCATTCACTCTGTTTTCTAAGGAAACCAGTGAACCCTTTCAATGATAAATTTCAGGTCTTTTTTGTATCTGTAAAGTTTTCTGGGTTTACAATTGACATGTTAACTCTGCTCCATTGTTTTCTATATTTGTGACTTTGGTTATGTACATGCTTCTTTGTTGATTTTCCCAAGAAACAAACCTCTTTCTGTTTGATTCTTTTTTACTTCTCCCTTTATCTTATTTTTGCATTGTTTTCTTGCATTTCTTCAATGCCTCTTATTACTCTCTTCATTTCTTTGTTTTTCTGTCCATTTTGTTTTTAATTTTTTATTTCTGATTCAAGGTGGTTCTTCATAGTATAAGTGTTGGAAAATCTTTAATTCACTTGGAGCAGGTCTTACAGTCTTGTTTCATGGGTGTCTCTAATGAAGTAGTTCCATCAATGGGAATGTGTTATTCTCATTTTTTTATATTTTTGTGGTAATACGACTGAACGGCTGAACTAAACTTGTATAGACTTATTCAGTTCCACAGTATTCATTTTGCATATTTGTGGTGGTTTACAAGACTTCTACTCTCGTGGCACGATGTCATATTCTGCCTGTCGAGTCCGGTTTCTTTAATGCGTGAGCCTCTTACTGATGCATGGAGTGGTTTGCACCCTCTATTTTCTATATTACCTTTGGTCTTGCAGGACCTTAACTTTTAATTTTGTTCCTTTTCTTTTTCCCACCCAAACCCCAAAAGTGCCTATCCCTTGTTTTCTGTCTTTTTCTCAGTGGAAACTGCTTTTTGACCACCACCTCGAATCACATATACTTTAAGTCTCTTCCCTGTAATCAGTGCTATGGTGTACCAGCACAATGTTTTCCAGCGTTTTCACAATTAGGTTAACTATTGTTATGGTTGTGGCTGCTGCTCATTCCCGTATTCTCTCTTCTGGGCAACATTTTTGTTTTGTGTTATTTTGTTTCTTGAATCAGACCGCCTTTGCCTAGGAAGAAGGTTTGCAGAAGAGTCTGAGAGATCGCTTACTGCGATTTTATTTTTACTTAAAAACAACTTGAAGTTCGTGCCTCCATTGTCTTCCAGTTGTGCCGATGTCCCGGGCTTCGTGTGATTTTATAGACTCTTCTTTTGTATTGTGGTGAGATGTGCATTTAGGAAGCTGCCATTGACCACCCCCCACCCCCACCCCCAACTACCTGGAAGACACAGCAAGTGTTTTTTGAGAGATTCCTACCATCTTGACTTAATCTCTGAATTTGAAACTTATTAATTATAAGGCAGAGAATTTTCAAGGTACTAAATAGCAAAACTCCAAAAGCAGCTGATAAACCTGCAGGAATCCGGGTGAGAGAATAATTTTTGTGTGATGAGCACAGTGGTTGGCAGGCAGGCTGTGAGGTCACAGGGAAGGGAGCTTGAATTCTTACCAGCTGCGGGCCTCAGGTCAGGACTTTCAGGCTCATTTTACAGATCAGGAGGCTGAGGTCGAGAGTTAATCACACACCCACCTTCACAGAATGTGCACGCATGCTGAGTCGTTTCAGTCATGTCCAACCCTTTGTGACCCTATGGAATGGGGCCCGCCAAGCTCCTGTGTCCATGGGATTCTCCAGGCAAGAATACTGGAGTGGGTTGCCATGCCCTCCTCCAGGGGATCTTCATAGAATACTAATAGCTAAGTGAAATAATGCGTAAGAAGGGCTTTAGGTAGAGTTTATGGTGCATAGCAAATGTTTATGAAGTGTTAACCATTATTATTAACAAAATAACGAAAGAAATTAGGAAAGCCTTTATAGATGATAAGCACTTAATTTGTACATTAAAGTTTAAGTGCTAATGGTAGAGAGAAATTCCTGGGAGAATTATAACTTGAACAAAGATGCAGTAACGACCCTTGAACTTGAAATATTGGCCAAAAAAAAAAAGAGAGAGAGACATAGAATTTCAGAAAAATGAAACAACCTTCTCTCCCCATCTCAAGATTTCCACAGAATATCAGTAGTATGTAAGATTAGATTGATTTGAGGGTCTGAGTATGGAGGCAACTGAATGAGCTTGAGGACTTGGGGTTTTACTTAATTCAATGTTTCTGAAGAAACTGATTCAAATAGTATTTATAATGTGCTGTGGTAAAAGCATGTTCTGAGTCTATATACATTTGGGAAAGTTGATTGAACTACACTAAACTCGTTTCTTTATGCCAGAAACATGCTCTGAGTTTTAATATATTGGTTTGCATCATGAATCTTCAAAGTGATGAAACTGTTGAACAAAATTTCTCACATTTGAGTATAGTTTGTGACCCTTTTAATAAAAATAAAATAAAGGGCTCAGATCCCAGTTTGAGTAGAGCAGAAAGAGAATTCAAGTCAGCCTGGAAGCTGGGTCTGCTAAGGGATTCTCCTAGATCACTGACCACTCCTCTTCACTCAGGACAGACTGGAGGGATGATACGAAACCTCATTATAGGGGAAAACTGTTTGATCCAGCTCACCTTATTTCCATGCGCAGCACATTAGCTATCATTCTGTGCCTACAGAGTGAGCTCTGGAGATACAAGAAATCAGTGACTCATCTGCAGTCTATAGTTGTTCTTGGTTGTTGGGCCATACAGGTTTGCATTTGATGGTCGTGGCCACACCATCCACACACTTTCAGCGGTTTCTTGCTCTTCCCAGCCCATGCTTTTATCATGTGCCTCTCTTCCAGGAGACAGGACCAGCACCTGCATTCTTTGGACCCTGAAGGAGGAATGGATGCTGACTCCAGATGGACTGCATCTCCTGCTCCTTCATCTTCTGTGATACCTGCACCAATCATTAAAACATCTCCACACCTTACCAACCTCTGATACACCTAAGTTTCTGCATTCTCAGAGGAGTCTATCATGAAACAGTCATATTTCTTCAAAGAAAAACCAAGAGTATGAACATTTGAGCATGTGTAATCTTCCAGTCGCTGCTTTAGAAATGGTTTCAAACCAAAACTGAGCAGAGCTCCCCCAGGTGTCTGTGGAGTGTGCTATTTTCCAAGGCACAGCTTTTCCACATCTGTATCTCTGTTAGCTGAGGGGCATGTGACCTTTTGCCTCAAGAGGTGGTTCTCAGAACCTGCAGAAAGAGCTCACATTGTCTTCCCAAAAGCTCACAATGTGTCAGTCCTGACTGAAACTTGTGGGATGGTCCTCGTTTGTCCTGGCCAACAGAGCCTGAGTTGGAGCTACAGGAATCACCTCCTCTCTCTAGGAAGAAGTTTGAGTCTCTTACACATCCAGAGTCTGATAGAAGGGTCTGCAACATCCCCACGAGTTGTGAGCCCTGTAGAGGATTTCATGTCGTCGGCCAACTTTGGCAAGGCTGCAGTTACCCTTTCTTCTCTTCCGTCAAGCCCCCTCTCTCTGCAAGGGTCTGGCGATCATTCTGAAATCCTCTCCCAACTCAGTGTCATCAGAGATGACAGGAGGGATTTGAAGATGAGTCATCTCTATCTATATTGTAAGAGTATTTCTGATATTGTTTTCAAAAGAATGGGCCTGCTTTCAAGGGTATAAACGATCAGCATTATGCTTGGCCACTTCACAAGTAGGTTTGTTGATACTGACTATGCACCAGGTGCAGTTATAAGCCGTTGACATGGACCAATGTATTCCCCTATTGCTTGCAATCTGCAAATATTTATGTCTTAAATCATCACCAATATTGAAATTTTCCAACCATGTCACAAGTGACTTCCATATGGGCAGGCATAAGGCGCTGAGTTAGAGGCTGAGTTTGTGTGTGTGTGTGCGCTATTGGTCCATGAATCAAGGCAAATTGGAAGTGGTCAAACAAGAGATGGCAAGAGTGAATGTCGACATTCACTAGACCATTCAGGTAGACCACTCAGGTATGACCTAAATCAAATCCCTTATGATTATACAGTGGAAGTGAGAAATAGATTTAAGGGCCTAGGTCTGATAGAGTGCCTGATGAACTATGGACTGAGGTTCGTGACATTGTACAAGAGACAGGGATCAAGACCATCCCCATGGAAAAGAAATGCAAAAAAGCAAAATGGCTGTCTGAGGAGGCCTTACAAATAGCTGTGAAAAGAATAGAGGCAAAAAGCAAAGGAGAAAAGGAAAGATACACCCATCTGAATGCAGAGTTCCAAAGAATAGCAAGGAGAGATAAGAAAGCCTTCCTCAGCAATCAGTGCAAAGAAATAGAGGAAAACAATAGAATGGGATAGACTAGAGATCTCTTCAAGAAAATTAGAGATACCAAGGGAACATTTCATGCAAAGATGGGCTCGATAAAGGACAGAAATGGTACGGACCTAACAGAAGCAGAATATATTAAGAAGAGATGGCAAGAATACACAGAAGAACTGTACAAAAAAGATCTTCACAACCCAGATAATCACGATGGTGTGATCACTGACCTAGAGCCAGACATCCTGGAATGTGAAGTCAAGTGGGCCTTAGAAAGCATCACTATGAACAAAGCTAGTGGAGGTGATGGAATCCCGGTTGAGCTATTTCAAATCCTGAAAGATGATGCTGTGAAAGTGCTGCACTCAATATGCCAGCAAATTTGGAAAACTCAGCAGTGGCCACAGGACTGGAAAAGGTCAGTTTTCATTCCAATCCCAAAGAAAGGCAATGCCAAAGGATGCTCAAACTACCACACAATTGCACTCATCTCACACGGTAGTAAAGTAATGCTCAAAATTCTGCTAGCCGGGCTTCAGCAATATGTGAACTGCAAACTTCCTGATGTTCAAGCTGGTTTTAGAAAAGGCAGAGGAACCAGAGATCAAATTGCCAACATCCACTGGATCATGGAAAAAGCAAGAGAGTTCCAGAAAAACATCTATTTCTGCTTTATTGACTATGCCAAAGCCTTTGACTGTGTGGATCACAACAAACTGTGGAAAATTCTAAAAGAGATGGGAATACCAGAACACCTGATCTGCCTCTTGAGAAATTTGTATGCAGGTCAGGAAGCAATAGTTAGAACTGGACATGGAACAACAGACTGGTTCCAAATAGGAAAAGGATTACGTCAAGGCTGTATATTGTCACCCTGCTTATTTAACTTCTATGCAGAGTACATCATGAGAAGCCCTGGACTGGAGGAAACAAAAGCTGGAATCAAGATTGGCGGGAGAAATATCAATAACCTCAGATATGCAGATGACACCACCCTTATGGCAGAAAGTCAAGAGGAACTAAAAAGCCTCTTGATGAAAGTGAAAGTGGAGAGTGAAAAAGTTGGCTTAAAGCTCAACATTCAGAAAACGAAAATCATGGCATCCAGTCCCATCACTTCATGGGAAATAGATGGGGAAACAGTGGAAACAGTGTCAGACTTTATTTTTCTGGGCTCCAAAATCACTGCAGATGGTGATTGCAGCCATGAAATTAAAAGAGGCTTACTCCTTGGAAGGAAAGTTATGACCAACCTAGATAGCATATTCAAAAGCAGAGACATTATTTTGCCAACAAAGGTCCGTCTAGTCAAGGCTATGGTTTTTCCTGTAGTCATGTATAGATGTGAGAGTTGGACTGTGAAGAAGGCTGAGCACTGAAGAATTGATGCTTTTGAACTGGGTGTTGGAGAAGACTCTTGAGAGTCCCTTGGACTGCAAGGAGACCCAACCAGTCCATTCTGAAGGAGATCAGCCCTGGGATTTCTTTGGAAGGAATGATGCTAAAGCTGAAACTGCAGTACTTTGGCCACCTCATGGGAAGAGTTGACTCATTGGAAAAGACCCTGATGCTGGGAGGGATTGGGGGCAGGAGGAGAAGGGGACAACAGAGAATGAGATGGCTGGATGGCATCACTGGCTCGATGGATGTGAGTCTGGGTGAACCCCGGAAGTTGGTGATGGACAGGGAGGCCTGGCATGCTGTGATTCATGGGGTCGCAAAGAGTAGGACACGACTGAGGGACTGAACTGAACTAAAAGCACAGAATATTAAGTTTACCATCTTAACAACTCTAAAGAGTATAATTCATACTGTTAAATATATTCACATCGTTGTACAACAGAATCTAGACTTTTCATCTTGCAACACTGAAACCAGAGAAAACCATAATTCAAAAAGGTATATACACACCAGTGGTCACTGCAACACTATTTACAATGGCCAGGACATGGAAGCAACCTAAATGTTCATCAACAAAGGAATAAATAAAGAAGATGTGATACATATATGCAATGGGGAAGCCTAATGGAATACTACTCAACCATAAAAAAGAATGGAATAATGCCATTTGCAGCAACATGGATGGGCCCAGAGATTGTCACACTGAGTGAAGTAAGTCAGACATAGAAAGACAAATATCACATGATATTGCTTATATGTGGGATCTTCAAAAATGGTACAAATGAACCTATTTACAAAACAGAAATAGAATCCCAGCTGTGAAAACAAACGTAGTTACCAAGGGATGGGGGGAACGGGATAAACTGGGAGATGGGGATTGATATACATGCACTGCTATACACAAAATAGATAACTAATAAGGACCTACACAATACTCCGTAAAGACCTATATGGGAAAGAATCTGAAAAAACTGCATGTATATGTAAAACTGACTCACTTTGCTCTACATCGGAAACTAACACATTTCAAATCAACGAGACTCTAACAGAAATGTTTAAAATAATAAATAAAATAAAATATAAGTGAGAACTTTGCCTAGAAAAAAATATATATACCCACCCACATTCTGGGGTGCACCTGGCCATCTTGTCAACCTGGGGCCTTGAGAACTGATATAACCACTCACATCCAGTGTCTTCTTGTCTGGCCTCCTGGGTGAGCCCTGTTTTTCACTATCATGGGGCTCAGCAGTCACTGAGGGGTGTCATTGAAAACAGAGTGAGTGAGCCTTCTGAGCTGGCGTCTCCTGCCTGCGTGTCTGTCTGTCTTTCCCCTCCCCATGCAATTCACAGGCTTCCCTGGTGGCTCAGCTGGTAAAGAATCCACCTGCAATGCAGGAGACCTGGGTTCGATTCCTGGGTTGGGAAGATCCCTTGGAGAAGGGAAAGGTTACCCACTCCAGTATTCTGGCCTGGAGAATTCCATGGACTGTATAGTCCATGGGGTCGCAAAGAGTCGGACGTGACTGAGCCAATTTCACTTTTCACGGCAGTTCACCACATACTATTAGACGTGAAATACTCCACCAGGTGTACAAACCTCACCCTCTGTAGTTCTCAGGTTGAGGGCACCTTCCATCAAAAAGCCCTGGGTTCTGGCTTCCACAACAGGCTTCTCTGCGGGACAGCAAGAAAGAGTTCATGCATGCCTAAATTTCCTCTTTCCTGCATCTGTTTTTTTTTTTAAGCAGGAAAGAGAAAAAATACTAATTTTAAAAGTAACTCACACCAGGCTACTTATTTTCATAAGCCCGTTCTGATTTTTAACCAGTGCAGAATAGCCCAGCTCCATCTAAGATGAACCAAACTGCATGCTTGTCGATAATTACTAGCTTAAAATGTATACAAGGCAAGCTTCCTCTTGCTCACTCACCTCTACAAACTAAGTATATACACTGCATAATGTATGCCATGCTGATAAACCATCCCTAAATCCACTTGCCTTAGCAGGGAGTTGGTGGTTATAACCTGGTGAGACCTGCTTTAAAATTTTTCTTGAAAAACAAAGTTGGAAGCAAAGCTGTCAAGTAGATTCTCCACACCAAATAGAACACCTGAACACAAATAGCCTCACATCTAACATGGGTGGTTGTTCTATTTAAGTCAAGAAGGAGGAATCTGTTGCTAAAACAGTAATCCTTTCTCCCTTAACATGCTTTGATTTATTGTACTGCTGTTTTGGGCAAAATTCTGTGTAGGAAATGTTAATCAAGGAGGGAGAAGAAGAGCAAGGGTTTACCTTGCTTGTTGTCTCTTTGAGTTAGGACTATCATTACTTTCCATTACGTTTGATCCTCTCAGTTACAGTGTAGGAGTGAATTCAGCACTTTGGGAAATCATATTTACCCTTGCAAGCCACCAAGGCACCATTTAGTGAATTACTAATCCAAAGCAACAGAGTTAACTTGAAATAGTTTTCAGAATTCATTAGGATGACAAAATTCTACCCAAGCTGAAAATTTGCTTTGACACATCTCACATTTATTATGGCAAATACCTCCCACTCCCGTCCTCACTATGCAATGGCTGGTAATTCTAAACCAAGAGAAACCATCTCAACATCAGTTCAGTTCAGTTCAATCGCTCAGTCGTGTCCGACTCTTTGCAACCTCATGAATCGCAGGACAACAGGCCTCCCCGTTCATCACCAACTCCCAGAGTTTACCCAAACTCACGTCCATCGAGTCAGTGATGCCATCCAGCCATCTTATCCTCTGCCGTCCCCTTCTCCTCCTGCCCCCAATCCCTCCCAGCATCAGGGTCTTTTCCAATGAGTCAACTCTTCGCATGAGGTGGCCAAAGTATTGGAGTTTCAGCTTCAGCATCATTCCTTCCAAAGAACACCCAGGACATACATCCTCCTTTAGGATGGACTGGTTGGATCTCCTTGCAGTCCAAGGGACTCTCAAGAGTCTTCTCCAACACCACAGTTCAAAAGCATCAATTCTTCGGCGCTCAGCTTTCTTTACAGTCCAACTCTCACATCCATACATGACCACTGGAAAAACCATAGCCTTGACTAGACGGACCTTTGTGGGCAAAGTAATGTCTCTGCTTTTAAATATGCTATCTAGGTGGGTCATAACTTTTCTTCCAAGGAGTAAGCGTCTTTTAATTTCATGGCTGCAATCACCATCTGCAGTGATTTTGGAGCCCAGAAAAATAAAGTCAGCTACTGTTTCTTCATCTATTTGCCATGAAGTGATGGGACCAGATGCCCTGATCTTAGTTTTCTGAATGTTGAGCTTTAAGACAACTTTTTCACTCTCCTCTTTCATTTTCATCAAGAGGCTCTTTAGTTCCTCTTGACTTTCTGCCATAAGGGTGGTGTCATCTGCATATCTGAGGTTATTGATATTTCTCCCGCCAATCTTGATTCCAGCTTGTGCTTCTTCCAGCCCAGCAATTCTCATGATGTACTCTGTATATAAGTTATATAAGCAGGGTGACAATATACAGCCTTGATGTACTCCTTTTCCTATTTGGAACTAGTCTGTTGTTCCATGTCCAGTTCTAACTGTTGCTTCCTGACCTGCATACAGGTTTCTCAAGAAGCAGATCAGGTGGTCTGGTATTCCCATCTCTTTCAGAATTTTCCATAGTTTACTGTGATCCACACAGTCAAAGGCTTTGGCATAGTCAATAAAGCAGAAATAGATGTTTTTCTGGAACTCTCTTGCTTTTTCCATGATCCAGTGGATGTTGGCAATTTGATCTCTGGTTCCTATGCCTTTTCTAAAACCAGCTTGAACATCAGGAAGTTCACGGTTCACATATTGCTGAAGCCTGGCTTGGAGACTTTTGAGCATTACTTTGCTAGCGTGTGAGATGAGTGCATTTGTGCAGTAGTTTGATCATTCTTTGGCATTGCCTTTCTTTGGAATTGGAATGAAAACTGACCTTTTCCAGACCTGTGGCCACTGCTGAGTTTTCCAAATTTGCTGGCATATTGAGTGCAGCACTTTCACAGCATCATCTTTCAGGATTTGAAATAGCTCAACTGGGATTCCATCACCTCCACTAGCTTTGTTCATAGTGATGCTTTCTAAGGCCCACTTGACTTCACATTCCAGGATGTCTGGCTCTAGGTGATCACACCATCATGATTATCTGGGTCATGAAGATCTTTTTTGTACAGTTCTTTTGTGTATTCTTGCCACCTCTTCTTAATATCTTCTGTTCTGTTAGGTCCGTACCATTTCTGTCCTTTATTGAGCCCATCTCTGCATGAAATGTTCCCTTGGTACCTCTAATTTTCTTGAAGAGATCTCTAGTCTTTCCCATTCTATTTTTTTCCTATATTTCTTTGCATTGATCACTGAGGAAGGCTTTCTTAACTCTCCTTGCTATTTTCTGGAACTCTGCATTCAAATGGGTATATTTTTCCTTTTCTCCTTTGCTTTCCACTTCTCTTCTTTTCACAGCTATTTGTAAGGCCTCCTCAGACAGCAATTTTGCTTTTTTGCATTTCTTTTTCTTGGGGCTGGTCTTGATCCCTGTCTCCTGTACAATGTCACGAACCTCCATCCATAGTTTATCAGGCACTCTGTCTATCAGATCTAGTCCCTTAAATCTATTTCTCACTTCCACTGTATAATCATAAGGGATTTGATTTAGGTCATACCTGAATGGTTTAGTGGTTTTCCCTACTTTTTCAATTTAAGTCTGAATTTGGCAATAAAGAGTTCATGATCTGAGCCACAGTCAGCTCCTGGTCTTGTTTTTGCTGACTGTATTATATTCTTTGGCCGAATATAATCAATCTGATTTTGGTGTTGACCATCTGGTGATGTCCATGTGTAGAGTCTTCTCTTGTGCTGTTGGAAGAGGGTGTTTGCTATGACCAGTGCGTTCTCTTGGCAAAAGTATTAGCCTTTGCCCTGCTTCATTCTGTACTCCAAGCCAAATTTGCCTGTTACTCCAGGTGTTTCTTGACTTTCTACTTTTGCATTCTAGTCCCCTATAATGAAAAGGATATCTTTTTTGGGTGTTAGTTCTAAAAGGTCTTGTAAGTCTTCATAGAACTGTTCAACTTCAGCTTCTTCAGCGTTACTGGTCGGGGCATAGACTTGGATTACCGTGATGTTGAATGGTTGCCTTGGAAACAAACAAAGATCATTCTTTCATTTTTGAGATTGCACCCAAGAACTGCATTTCGGACTCTTTCGTTGACCATGATGGCTACTCCATTTCTTCTAAGGGATTCCTGCCCACAGTAGTAGATATAATAATCACCTGAGTTAAATTCACCCATTCCGGTCTATCTTAGTTTGCTGATTCCTAGATTGTTGACGTTCACTCTTGCCATCTCATTTGACCACTTCCAATTTGCCCTGATTCATGGACCTGACATTCCAGGTTCCTGTGCAATATTGCTCTTTACAGCACCGGACCTTGCTTCTATCACCAGTCACATCCATAACTGGGTGTTGTTTTTGCTTTGGTTCCATCCCTTCATTCTTCCTGGAATTATTTCTCCACTGATCTCCAGTAGCATATTGGGCACCTACCAACCTGGGGAGTTCATCTTTCAGTGTCCTATCTTTTTGCCTTTTCATACTGTTCATGGGGTTCTCAAGGCAAGAATACTGAAGTGGTTTGCCATTCCCTTCTCCAGTGGACAACATCCTGTCAAAAGGCTACTAAACTCCCAGTACTTAATGCAGAGCCTCATAAGTAGGAGGTGTTCAGAAAACAATGTGTTAAGTGAATAACACAAGATGCTATTCTAGATAAAGACAAGGGGAGCAGGTTGGTGGCAGAAATGGGGAGGCTGAAGACAAAAAAAGCATAAAACAGACCCCTGCTCACAGGGGCTGATAATCTGATTGGAGGGAGAAGGCAGCATACATGTGAAAATGAGTTAAGTGGTGTCATATTTTCTATGGAATCCTTCCCTAGTCCCGGAGCAAAGCCTAGCATATTGGAAAAATAGAAACTGCTGAGCCTGGCTCCAACATTAGCCCAGAATTTGAGAGTATGAGATGAGCTGATGATGGAGGTTGCAGAGGCCGAGGTGAGGCTCATTTATCTCATCAGAACAATAAAGAGTCCCTGCTTGAGAACGTAAATGATATAATGGAATCTGACTTGTGTCTGTGACAAGTCACCGGAGCGGCTCATGGCAGAAAGTTGGGGGATAAAGGAGGAAGCAAGGAGGCACTTACCGCATTACTCCAGGCCAGAGGGGAAGGTGGCTTGGTCCAGAGTAAGAAGAATGGAAAGTTCCAATGGAACAGCAATCTGTGCAGAGGCCAAATGCTGAATTTTCAGATGAATTGGGCGGTCAAAATAAGGGGAAAGAATAAAAATCAAGGGTGGTAAATGGTTAGCTTGATAACCAGTCATCTCCCCACTGGAACCCCAAATGGGCTCTCTCCAGTCTCTCTTCAGAAAAATAGCAACTTATTGCCATCATAAGCTTCACTTGCACCTATCAATTGCACCTATCAATTTTAAGATGCATATTCACCAAGTGGGGAATTCGTGTAAGCAATTGGGCGTGTGTCAGAACTCAGGGGAGTGGACAGGCCTGGAATCACTAGCATCCATCTGATTCCCCTCTGCCAGATGGATGAAACTATCTAGAGAATAAATGCAGACCGAGATGAAGGAAAACCCTAGGAAAACTCTATAGGACGTGCCAATGTTTATGAAGGAGCCAACAAAGGAAATGGAGGAGCAGAGGCCAGAGAAACCAAAGGGAGCCTGCCAGAAGTCAAGAAGGAAATCAGTTCCAAGGAAGGCGTGATCACCAGGTCAGAGGCTGCTGAGCTGTCCTGAAAGATGAAGAAAAACGCCATCTGCCTTGGTGAGACTGAGGTTGCTAGCAAATTTGACAAGAGCGGGTTCTGTGTGGTGATGGGAATACAGGCTGCCATGGAAATGGGGATGAAATAGACTCCAGACGTCACCCAGTTCAAGCCATCTCCACAGACACTGTGCCGTGGAGAAATCGGGGCCTCTCTTCAGGGCTCAGACTGTAACTTGGGGTGACTGTGAATGCTCAGTCTTCGCCACTCTTTAGGATGTGTGAAATTTATACCCCAAGAGGCCAAAAGCCAGATACGCCATTCATCACAGCACACCACTCAGCACACAATAGCCATGCGTGTTCTATCAGGAGTCACTGATCTGGGGCCCACTGGATGTATGGGTTTAAGAGAGACTATACGCAAAATAATGTGCAAATACATTTCTCTAGTGAAAGGGACCATAGCCTTTCTCAGATTCTCAATAGGCCCATATCTTCCTCTCAAAAAAAAAAAAAAAGAGAGAGAGAGATTTTAAGAACTTTGTTCTACACCAAAGAAATTGTACAGCCGGCTCACCAGGCCACAAGAGCCCTTCTCTGAGATCACTTCCCTGTGAAAGCATCATCTATCATCACCCAGGGCACCAAGCGGCAGCTGCACCACAGTCAGAAAACTCCAAATGGTCCAGCAGCCCAATAAATCACCCGCCCATCAGATCGAGCACTCCCTTTTAAAGGCTTTGATTCCAAGGAAATGTCACTTCCAGGCATGGAGCTTCAGAGGCTGATAAATGCTAGATGATCCATCAAATCATGTGAGGACAGAGATTCAGTGGGGCCTTAGCGTGGTCTGCCTAAAGACTCGTGGCTCAGAGAGCAGAGCAGTATCTGACAAAGGTCCTCCCAGCCCAGCTTCTGAAATCGGTTCTCATCAGGAGTGCCTGCTGTGGGTAAGATATGGCTCATAAGTGGTACTTGGCATTCTGATTGGGTCAAGGCTGTCTCGAGGGTTTCACTCCACTTTAAACACTTGCTTCAGTTGCTAAAACTGTTCAGCAATGACGTTGAACCTTTTTCTTTCAAGAACATAAAGGGATTGAAGGATGCTGTGTTCTTCAAAGTGCCAGAAGTGGGGCATGACCTGGGGAAGTGGGGCATGACCTGGGGAAGTGGGGCATGACCTGGCTCTCCATCCACTCAGTGCACTCCTTCCAGGACACGGCGAGTGTCGATGTCAAAGTTCATGTTCAAGTGACAGTGTTAGTCGCTCAGTCGTGTCTGAGTCCTAGTGACCCCATGGACTGTAGGCCACCAGACTCCTCTGTCCATGGGATTCTCCAGGCAAGAGCACTGGAGCGGAGTGCCATTTCCTTCTCCAGGGGATCTTCCCGACCCAGGGATCGAATCAGGGTCTCCTGCATGGCAGGCGGATTCTTTACCATCTGAGCCCCAGGGAAGCCTGTAAAAGTTCAAGTTCTCATCACATTCAGGTGTAACTGTCAGCTGTCACCACCATATCTGGTCACTCTAGAACCAGAACTAAAGTCCATTTAAGAAGCCAACATTTAGGGACATCCCTTCTGTCCAGTGGTTGAGACCCTGCCCTTCTACTGCACAGGTTTGATCCCCGGTTGGGAAACTGAGATTCCCACATGCTGCACAGTGTGCCCGCCTGCAAAAAAGAGTCTAACGCTTAGCCACTAGTGGAGATACGGTTATGTCTCCTCTGAAATCCTTTCCCTGCGGAGCGTTCCCGGTCATGGAGTCAAAACACAGAGACGTCCAAAATATTCAGTGCCTGCAGGTGTGGCAAGGCTCAAGGCAGGAATGACGTCCCTATGCACACCTTCAGTCACTGAATTTCAAGACAACAGATACTGGTTCAGTTGTTCCCCTTTTTCTTCTTCAGTGCTCAGCATCCAGCACAGTGACTGGTATGTAGAAGCAGGACAATTATCTTTTTTTTTTTTTTTCTAACAGTGAATTGAGAAACTAGTTGAGAAACTAGATGACCCATTGTATCAGTCAGAAAAAGAAACCAGAGTAGGGAATTTAGTACAAGAAATTAACACAGGTATTGGAAGAACTGAGATGCTGAAAGGGGCCACGAGGCAACACGGATATTCACACCAGTAGGTACCGTTCCACCCCCGGGGGTCAGGCAGGCCTCCCAGGGCAGGAGCAGAGTGAACCACAGTGGTGCTGCCTGCCTGAGTCAGGAGGGCGGTGGGAGGAGCTGCCCCTGAGGAGGGGGAGCACTTGGTAGTAATCCCCTCGCCTCCAGGAATCAATGGGATGCACCTATTTGAAGGATAAGTCTATGTAGGTGCCATCAGGAAGACTCACTGGAAAAGACCTTGATGCTGGGAAAGACTGAAGGCAAAAGGAGAAGGGGACAGCAGAGGATGAGATGGTTAGATAGCATCACCAACTCAATGGACATGAATTTGACCAAACTCCAGGAGACAGTGGAAGACAGAGCAGCCTGGCGTGCTGCAGTCCATGGGGTCAAAAAGAGTTGGACACGACTGAGCAACTGAACAAGTGCCAAAGGACGGTGCAAACCAGGAACACTCAAGTCACTCAGAAGAGGAGTTTCATTTGCTCCTCAAAGGGAAGGCTGGGATGCCCATGGCTGTATCCCAGTCCATGAAAGGCATTCTTTCCAGAGACATTTGTTGGGCTACTGGCTAGTATGGTCTGCACAGGTTTCCATAGAGGACATGGATTGAGCTCCTTCCTTTAAAGATGAGTAGAATTAAGTTGGAAAAGAAAATGCAGAGATTCTAGAATGCTGATATCAAAGCAGAAGCTGAAATGACTAACAGAGATGCAAACCTCGCCCCGGAGCAGAGCTCGTCTCTACTGAGCACCCGTGCGCGAGCCTCCCATGATCCCAGGTCCTTGTGCCATCTCCACACTGGGAATGTCAAATCTCTGCAGACAGAAAGGACCCTACCCCTTGTCTTCTCCCGGGTTTCCTGGCTACGGAGTTGCTGATCACATCCTCTGCCTCCCCCGGGGTCCCTCAGGGTCCTCCTCTCACCCCTCCTGCCACCTTTCAGCCCAAAAGAGGAACCAGGTCCTCATGTTTACAGTTCCTCCCTTCTAGTCACCCTTGAAATAAAAGAGATACAAAATAAGAACGACCTAAAGGCCATTGCAAAACAGGAAGGGTGTCAGCGTGGAAGTGTGTCTTTGAGCAACATCTGGGTCATTTAAAGACAGTGGATGTAGGTAAGTGGGAATGACGATCAGGATGCAAATAGCAATATCAGCTGGAGGGGTGAGAGGGGGGTGACATCTGTGCCCCCCCACAGAAGGGGGAGCCTCGGCTCACAAAGAAGAGACTCCGTCCTTCCCACACTCACCACCGAGCACTCATTTTCATCTTTTCCCCCCTCTCCGAGGGAGCATGGTGCAATAATGGGATTGGCCAGGACCTAACACTTCTGTCCTTGGGTGTCAGAGGCAAGAACCAGGCAGGTACCTCCCACTGCCTGGGTGTCACAGCAGATGCCCCCTGCCATCCTTGTTCAGTGTGCCCGCTGCCCAGGTGCACCAGCCCACCTGGAGGGGGTCCTCTTCCCCCTCTTCCAGCATCTCTGCTTGCAGCAGAGATGGAATCATCAAACTCAGATGCGCTGAATTAGGTCTTCAGTTTGTGGGAGATCTCAGCTGCCTTCAGGGCTAAGCCTCACTCTTCAATCCAGCTTTTTCTTCACTTATTAATGGAAATAAAGCTATTCAGAAAAACACACATTTTGAGGCTGTTTTAATCAGAGAGCCCTGTCACTTCAGATAAAGTGTGTGTTTGCTCTCTTTATCCCACCAGCTTTCTCTGTGTGTGTGCTGTACCAGCTATGGCCTGGGAGGGTCAGCAGGAGCCGGAAACCCTGGAGCCCTCAGTGGGGTCTGTACTGCGGTCCCTGCCCAGCTTCCTGAAGGGAAGCCTTGTACTGGGGCATCTTACCCTCCAGGACGAGGTTTACTCTGAGGAAATGGAGAGCTGGCCTTCACAGTTTCTGAGACAGTTCGCCCCAGGTTAATCTAGCTGTGGAATAAAAATTAATAAATAACGAAGAATCGCCAGATTCTTTAATCTGTTCTTTAATCTAGGAAAGATTCTTTAATCTTTAATCTTTAAAGTTCTTTAATCTAACTGCAGTTCTTTAATCTAACTGCAGCCAGTTAGATTAAACTGGCTGCAGGTAAAGGACCAATTTCAAAACAGGCACCATCACCAGAACATTTTACTGATATCTCCTAGAAAAATGTGAGATAAATATAAAATCTAGAAAACTCGATAAAGAAGATAGATAGGTACACACACAGTGGAATACTGGTTTAGTCACTAAGTCGTGTCTGACTCTTGCAACCCCATGGACTGCAGCCCGCCAGGCTCCTCTGCTAAGGGATTTCCCAGGCAAGAATATTGGAGTGGGTTTCCAAATACTACTTGGCCCATAAAAAAAGAATGAGATAATTCCATTTGCAGCAATATGGATGGACCTAGAGATTATCATAGTAAGTGAAGTAAGCTAGTCAGAGAAAGACAAATTTCATATGACATATTGCCTATTTGTGGAATCTTTAAAAAATGGTACAAATGAACCTGTTTACAAGACAGAAATAGACTGGAAGAGATAGAAAACAAACGTATGGTTACCAAAGGGGAAAGGGGGAATGAATTAGGAGTTTGGGGATAGCATAGAAACACTACTACACGTAAAATACATAAGGACCTACTGTCCAGCACAGGAACCTATAGTCAATATCGTGTAACTCTAACCAGTGTCTTATAATCACCTATAAGGAAAAAGAATCTGAAAAGCAACGCATGCGTGCATGCTCAGTCACTTCAGTTGTGCCCAACTCTTGGCAACCCTATATTCTGCAGCCCACCAGGCTTCTCTGTCCATGGGATTCTCCAGGCAAGAATACTGGAGTGGGCTGAAGAGCAATAGAGAGAGAGAGAGCTCTAGAGAGAGCGGGATCACTTTGCTATACACTGAAAACTAATACAACTTTATAAATCAACTATACTTCAACTTTTAAAAGATGAAGCTACATTAACACACACACAAAATATGTATAAGAATCTGTTATGCTGGAGGTATGAAGGATGGGACTTCGCAACAGCGATGCCTTCGGCAATTACTCAGCTGCACACGGTGCCTTGTAATTTTAGGCAGAGCCAGTACATTTTCAGTTAAGTGGAAGCAATCATCCCTTTTAAAGGAAGTTGAAGAATAGACTTCTAAACTAATGTTAATGAAAGAAAATCAATCACTAAATTCCAAGGAATTCATCAGACATATTTCCAGGGTGACTGGAGAGACTGGGAAGTGTGCTGAAGGCCCTGAGAAGGTGGCTGGGACTTGAGCATTCTGCCTTCCTTGTAGATTTCTGTCTCTCCATATACTGTCCTGATTGGCGGAAATCTTTCTCTTTCTTTCCTTTAGTAATTTCGACATCTTATCTCCATTGGCTAGCGCTTTTCCTTCAAAATTTAAACAGAAGACCTGGCAATAGGGTCACTGAAATAACTTGAGACATTAGTCATTTTAATAGGTTGCATTCCTATTAAAAGGCATCTTCCCACAGCTTAGATATAAATGCACGCTCTTTACCAGAGATGCATCAAAACTGAACCATAGTGGCATCATTAACATCCTTGAATGTTAATAAATGAAGGAGTAGATGAGATGCATGAGGAAAACGCCAAGGAAAAGCAGGTACGTGAATATCAACATGAGATTTCAAAGCCAACATTCTTTAAAAGGACAAGGACGCAATTTTATATTGATTACAGAGATAATTCACAGAGAAAATATAATAGTCGTGTATCCTAGGACACATAATAAAACATCAAAATAGTTACAGTGGAAGATGTGTAAATTCAAGGAGAAACTGAGAAAATTCGATTAGAAACACACATCTCAGAAATGGATTAAATAATAAAAATGGGGTTTAAGAATTTGAATAACATGACTAACAACCTTAATATAATATTTAATAACTATGTATAAAAGCTTTACACCCAAAACTAGAATAAACACTTTTGGAGTGCCAGTGGAACATTTAATAAAAAGTTCACTAGTTTATTTTTTTTTTTTTTATGTCTTTCTCATTTATTTATTTTTATTTTTTTTATTTTTATTTTTTTTTTTTTACGTCTCTAACCATCAAGGTCAAGAATGTCCAGTTTGGTGAGAGGATAAATGACCCCCTTCCTATGTGTCCATGTTAACAGTCCCCTGAACATAAGACTCCCTTCCCAGACACTAGGGCCCAGCCAGCTCACTGTATATGTAGTAAGCAGTCTCTTTTTTAAAAAAAATTAAATAAAAAAATTTATAGCTTATACAAGATTTTTCTTTACGCAACAAGTATTTTCTTTTTTTTTTTTTTACTTCAGTTGTAGATACAAATACATTCTATTCCTTATCAGTGTCATGACATCTGCATATTTCTTACTGAATCCTCCAGACTGATAATGATATCTACAAACTCTAGTTATTTTTTTTTTTGCACATTTTTAATTTTTAATGTCAAGCTTAAAGAAAAGTTCCAAAAATAATACAAATAATATCCATATAACCTCTGCCCAGATTTTTCACTTGTTCTTATCATTTCACCCCATTTCTTTATTATTTGTCTGCTCCCCACCCAAAAAGTTTTTTTCTAAACTCTTGGAAGGCCTGCTGCAGATATCATGGTTTTTATTCCCATGAAGTATCCCACATACTTCAGTACATATTTCTGAATTTCCTAAGAATAGGGAAATTCGGTTAATAACTGTAATAGTACAGTTGTCAACTTCAGTGATTTAACATGGATAAAATACTTTTATTAAATCTACTGTCTGTATTCTAATACTGTTAACTGACCCTCAGTGTCCTTTTTAGCACTTTTTCCTTCTAGTACAAGATCTAGTCCAGGATCAGATATTGCATTTCATTGTCATGTTGATAAAGTCTCTTTTAATCTGGAACACTTTTACAGCCTTTCTTTGTTTTTTATGATATTGTCATTGTTAAAGAATACTGCCCCTACTTTGTTTTTTGTTTTTTTTTTTGACAGCTTTAATTTTTCAGCACTTTATTTATTTATTTTTTTAACTAGTTTATAAACATATTCTCCATACCGTCTCCCTACGACAGTGATCATTCAGAACTTGCTTCCTGATCATTGCACAAGTAAACACCAGAGAGCACAGGAGGGCAGTCAGAACAAATCTAACCACTCACAGAATGCCAGACACTCACTCATTTGATGCTCTTCCTCAAGCATAGTAGAAAAGCTTTTGTATACATATATAAAGAGCATGTAAAATATAAATATTTTAGAAAACATGAATTTTTGCCTAGTTAAAAAATTTATGACATTTTGGTTCCATGCGCTTGACAATATGAACAGAATGCTAGAGTTCTAATTTTTAAAACAGTAGATACACAACAAGCAACAAAGGTTTCCTGTATAGCACAGGTAACTATAGTCAATAACTTGCTATAATGGAAAATAATATGAAAAATAATATGTGTGTATATGTATAACAGCGGACTTATTGGAAAAGACCCTGATGCTAGGAAAGAGTAAGGGTAAGAGGATGTTAGAGGATGAGACGGCTGGATGGCATCACCGATGCAATGGACATGAACTTGGGCAAACGCCAGGAGGTGGTGATGGACAGGGAGGCCTGGCGTGCTGCCGTCCATGGGGTCGCAAAGAGTCGGACACAACTGGGCGACTGAAGAACAACAATAACTGAATGTTACAATGCTGAAACATTGTAAGTCAACTATACTTCAATTTTATATATATATATATAAATTAAAAACTCAAATATAAGTTTGGGGCTAAAGAAGACCTGAAAGTAAAAGTCACCAACCACAAGTTCTGATACAAAAAACCTCACATACCGAGACTCAGGGAAGTCATTCTGGCTTATGCATGAGTTCACTTGAATTTGATACTAATTAGAATGGCTTGTTTGTGTCCTATCTATACATTGTACATCTGCTTTAATTATTTTAAAAAAAAAAAGCGCACACTGATCAGAAGCAGAGAAGGTCCACGTTAAAAATAATGATTAAATGCCTCGCTTCCTGGGACCCAATGCTTGTCCTCCTTTACTGATAAGACTCTCTCTCCATACTGACTTGCTGTGCATGGGAATGGTAAAAGTGACAGTCGCTCAGTCGTGTTCGACTCTTTGCAACCCCACCAGGCTCCTCCATCCATGTGATTCTCCAGGGAAGAACACTGGAATGGGTTGCCATTCCCTTCTCCAGGGGATCTTCCCATTCCCAACCAACTCAGGGATCAAACCCGGGTCTCCTGAATTGCGAGCAGATTCTTTACCATCTGAGCCACCAGGGAAGCCAGCTGGTCTGCTTTTGTTTTTGCTTTGAAGCCTTGAAGAAATGGAACCCTGACTTGTTTAAAGTCCTTCATCCTGACAAGATATAACATTGTCCTAAAAACCCCTGCTTCTCCAAAGCGACTTCTCACAGTCATCTGGGAAGTGGGCGTCTAGGTTAGTTCTCAGTTTGGCTCAAATAAAGCTCCTTTCCATCCTCTTATTGATTATTTATTTATTATTTCATCCACAATTCAAACAAGCCAACAAAAGCCCAAGGTCTGGGGAGGAGGCTGGCCCCTACCCTGCGGCTCGCATTTCTTCGTCCATGACGCCAGACAGCTCATTCCCCCCGACCCTCTTGTGTCCGACAGCCCCCTCATCTGTTTGTGGGAGCCGTGTGCACAGAGGGGGAACTTTGCTCACGCGAGCCACCCTGTGCTCTTCCCATTTCTCATACCTGTTCTGACTTGTGTCTGCTTGTTCAGAGACTTTATGCTTTTATGTGGCAAAGACCATTCATCTTTTCTTCATGCATTCTAGTTTCTAGTCTTAGTTTTTAATCTTTTTAATTGAAGTATGACTGATGGGGCTTCCCGGGTGGTGCTAATGGTAAAGAACCCACCTGCCAAAGTGGGAGACCTAAGAGAAGCAGGTTCAATCCCTAGGTCTGGAAGATCCCCTGGAGGAGGGCATGGAAACCCACTCCAGTATTCTTGCCTGGAGAATCCCATGCAAGAGAAGGAGACTGGCGGGCTACAGTCCATGGGGTTGCAAAGAGTCGGACATGACTGAAGCGACTTGGCACACAGCATATAGTTGACTTACAATATCTTGTAAGTTTTAGGTGTACAGCACCTGAATCCAAGGTGTCACAAGAGTCGGACACGACTTAGTGACTAAACCACACCCATATATGTGTGTGTGTTTGTATCTACTCTTTCAGATTCTTTTCCCTTATAGGTTGTCACATAGTGTTGAGTTTCTAGTTCTACTCAAGCAGATGCTCCTCCTTCCTCCAAGCTCCAAAAATATCATCCCCAAATTTTGTATTTTAAAGGTCATCCATGTTTATATCTTTAATACATTTGAAACTATTTTTGAGTATGATTGGCATACAAGGCCGAGCTGCTTTTTCTGATAAAAAGATTGATACGGTTACATAAGCAAGATTAATCTGGGACTTCCCTGGTGGTCCAGGGGCTGAGACTCCATGCTCCCAATGCAGGGGGCCCAGGTTCAATCCCTGGTTGGGGAACTATTAATTGATCCCACCTGCCAAAACTGAGACCCAGTGCAGAATAAATAAATAAACTTTTAAAGTAAGTTCAATCTTACTTACATAAGATTAATCAACAACAAGTTTATCACTCTTATATAAGTAAGGCTGATCTTACTTTTAAAAAATTATTTATAAGATTGATCCACTGGGGGTGGGGGGTTCTTTTCCCAATTGATCTGAATGGCCACCCCATCACATATGGAGCTCTGTAGTCACACTGCCCACTGGGCTCTCTTCCTTCGCCTCCCTCTTCCACTTACCAGGACCCTCGTGATGCCACAGGATCCACTTGGGTAACCCAGGACTCCCTCTCTCTTGAGGTGAGCTGGCTAGCACCTTCCATGCCCCTCCCCACGTGCCCCTCCGTGGGTCCCCAGCAAGGAGGTGAGAGCTCTCGTGCCCACCGCAGGGTGACGGATGGATCTCCCACCTCTTTCTCTGAAGCGAGAAGTAAGGGCCAGCCTGGCCCTGGAGGCATGAGGTCATGAAGGGGACCCTGCCTGGAGCTGGGAGCCAGGAGCCTGCACCCTGGACAAGAGAGGGCCTGAGAAGCCAGAGACAATGGAGGGGTGGGAGTCCCACCCCGGAGCCGTGTTCACAGGTGCCAGTACAGGCCAGCTTGGCTGAGTCAGACCCTTCACGTGACTAGAGGATGGGAAGCAGTGGACCCTCCTCCTCCCTGAGGAGGGGACAGTACGTCCATCACTCCCCCATCCCCTCCATTTCCCCCATTTCTCTGTATTTCAGTTTCCAAGCTTCTTTTGTTGCTCAGTCATGTCCAGCTCTTTGTGACCCCATGGACTGCAGCACGCCAGGCTTCCCTGTCCTTCACCGTCTCTCAGATTTTGCTCAAACTCATGTCCATTGGGTCGGTGATGCCATCAAATCATCACATCCTCTGTCGTCCCCTTCTCCTCCTGCCCTCAATCTTTCCCAGCATCAGGGTCTTTTCCAATGAGTCGGCTCTTCACATCAGGTGGCCAAAGGATTGGAGCTTCAGCTTCAGCATCAGTCCTTCCGGTGAATATTCAGGCTTGATTTTCTTTAGGACAGACTGGTTGGATCTCCTTGCAGGCCAAGCGACTCTCAAGAGTCTTCTCCAGCATCACAGTTTGAAAGCATCAATTCTTCAGCACTCAGCTTTCTTTATGGTCCAACTCTCACATCTGTACATGACTACTGGAAAAACCATGGCTTTGACTAGATGGACCTTTGTCAGCAAAGTGATGTCTCTGCTTTTTAATGTTTCTTTGCCAACCAGCTTTCTGGTAACTTTGACCAATGGGAGGCCCCCGAAGGCCCTGTGGAACAGGAGGAAGGAGGCAGCTGCAGCCAGCATCTCCTTGCTGCCCACAGCCCTCACAGGAGTCCTCTCTCAGGTGCTCCTAGAACCTTCTGGATCTGCCAACACCCTTTCATGCGTTGTCCCTCCAGAAGCAGCAGGACGTCCTATTGGAAACCTTCCTGTCGCCCCCATCTCGCCCTTGCCTCCCCCACCCCATCTGGCTCCTCTGGCCTTGGTCACCTTCATGGCCAGCTCCCTGTGTTGTATTCTCTCTGTTCCAAGGCCCAGGGTGGTTTCTGTTTTCCCTCACGAGTGTGAGGGGCCAAGGTCCTGAAATCAAGAGCTGCCACTAGTCAAAAGTAAGGAAGAAATTAACAGGGAACTTAAGTAGCTCAGACTCGAAAAGATTATCCAAGGCAGAACGTATCAATACCCTGTGAGGTCTGAATTCTTAGGATAAACCACACTGTTTCTCTTCTCTCAGTAAGTTCTAGCATTCTCCTCAGCAGTGTAGGAGGGTCCCCTTTTTCTCCACACCCTCTAGACAGATCCACTTCAGCAATTTGTCCATAACCAGAATTCACATATGTCAAGGAACAGCTATGCTATAGATGTAGTGATCTAACTTTGGTGTTTACACAAACAACTTAGGGAAGCAATTACAAAAAGGAGAATTTTATGTCTCAGTACCCCAAATTGAGAGTCTGTGGGTAAGACCCCTGAATCTGCATTTTGAAATCCCATGTGATTCTGACAGAGTCATAAACTCTGTGTTGAGAAGCTCTAGGTCTGATCAGTGATCTCCAGAAGGTTCTTAAACATGTTGGCTTTCTTCTCCATCTGCCACATATGGATAGCATGACCTCAGAGAGACGTCATATGGAGGATTAACCAACGCGCTGCAGAGCGTCTGCCCATGAGCGGCAAGGATGGCAGAAGGGAAAAGGTGCAGATGTTCCCTACAAGGTGATTTTTGCTGAGTGTTTGGGACAAACCTGTTTCTTTGATTTTTTTAGTTTAAAACATGTTTTTACGTTGTGAGGTGTCAGTGGTCTGGACTGGGCATGTTCCCGCATTCCTTTAACTGATATGCCATTGTTGTTGTTTAACTGCTCAGTCGCATCTGAGTCTTTTGCAACCCCATGGACTGTAGCCCACCAGGCTCCTCTGTCCACGGGATTCTCCAGGCAAGAGTACTGGAGTGGGTTGCCATTCCCTTCTCCAGGGGATTTTCCCGACCCAGGGATCTAACCCAGGTCTCTTTCATTGGCAGGCAATTCTCTACCTGAGAAGCCCTTGATATTACATAGAAACAGTTAATGCAAGACTAGAATCAATTTAAACTGGGAAATCTCTATTTTAAGTAGAATTTTAAAAGCTATCTGATGGATAGGCGATCCTAGTTTACTTTCCTAAATACTTTTAAACTTTGCTATCTGGTACAATAAACCAAACGGAGAGTAAACACCCCCAAACTCAGAATACTTAAGACTAGTTGAGTTATTTATGGTCAGAGTCCAATAATGTCTTAGGAGCTACTTCTTTTAAATTTAGGTATAAAATGTTAAGAAGAACTTACTCACTTGAAAAGACCCTGATGCTGGGAAAGATTGACAGCAGGAGGAGAAGGGGACGACAGAGGATGAGATGGTTGGGTGGCTTCACCAACTCGATGGACATGAGTTTGAGTAAACTTCAGGGGTTGGTGATGGACAGGGAAGCCTGGCATGCTGCGGTCTATGGGGTTGCAAAGAGTCAGACATGACTGAGCAACTGAACTAAACATCAGATCAGATCAGTCACTCAGTCGTGTCCGACTCTTTGTGACCACATGAATCGCAGCATGCCAGGCCTCCCTGTCCATCACCAACTCCCGGAGTTCACTGAGACTCACATCCATCGAGTCAGTGATGCCATCCAGCCATCTCATCCTCTGTTGTCCCCTTCTCCTCCTGCCCCCAATCCCTCCCAGCATCAGAGTCTTCTCCAATGAGTCAACTCTTCACATGAGGTGGCCGAAGTACTGCAGTTTCAGCTTTAGCAGCATTCCTTCCAAAGAAATCCCAGGGCTGATCTCCTTCACAATGGACTGGTTGGATCTCCTTGCAGTCCAAGGGACTCTCAAGAGTCTTCTCCAACACCACAGTTCAAAAGCATCAATTCTTCGGCACTCAGCCTTCTTCACAGTCCAACTCTCACATCTATACATGACCACAGGAAAAACCATAGCCTTGACTAGACGGACCTTTGTGGGCAAAGTAATGTCTCTGCTTTTGAATATGCTATCTAGGTTGGTCATAACTTTCCTTCCAAGGAGTAAGCCTCTTTTAATTTCATGGCTGCAGTCACCATCTGTAGTGATTTTGGAGCCCAGAAAAATAAAGTCTGACACTGTTTCCACTGTTTCCCCATCTATTTCCCAAGAAGTGATGGGACCGGATGCCATGATCTTCTTTTTCTGAATGTTGAGCTTTAAGCCAACTTTTTCACTCTCCACTTTCACTTTCATCAAGAGGCTTTTGTTAAAAACTTTGTGATAGCTCTTGGAAAACTAAACTTCCCATCTCCTGCCTTCAGCTCAGAAATTAGCCAGTTAAAAACCAGCTGATACACACGGGAACATAGAGACCCCTGGACAACGTAGCGTCTAGTCGGTACTTAATCATCATGAAATTGGCTTTAAAGTAAGTTAACGTGCTAATGGCATCAATGCTAACAAGGCCCTTTTATTTTTCACATTATGTGAATAATCAGTGGGAGGAGCTCTGTCTGAATGGGCTTCGTTGCCTCACTGGGTAAGTATGCTGCAAATTCAATTCACTGCACAGTTATGGCACACCTTTCTGCAAAGTACTAGGGAGCAGGGAAGGGTTGGGGGCAGAAAGTAAAAACTGTCTTGTGGATGAGCCTAGATACACAAAAAAAGGAGGAACAAAGAATTGCAGGGGACTGAAGAAAAGCAAAATGCAAATCCATTGGTTTTGGGTGGAATCTATCACCTTGAATACATTTTACAAACCAGGAAATGTCTCCAGCAGAAAAGAAAGAAGTTTAATAGATCAGCGTCTGGGAGGAGATTGGATTCAAAGGCACCAGAAAATTTTCAGACTGGCCACCACATTGCAAGTGTGGAAACAGAGAATTTAACCCCTGTCGGTAGTAACTGATATCATCAGTCGGGAGAAGGGCTGCAATTATCAAGCATCCAAAGGCTGTTCCCAGTCTGGCTCGAATTTGCACAATGAACACTAGGAGCAGGGGTCCCCACACACGGGAGCAGACTGTGCCCGCGTCCGCATCCTCACAGCTTCCTCACAGGACCCTGTTTAAAAGCGTCCTCGGTCGCTGCGTCAGTGAGGATGCAGGGATCAGCCTGAGCGCTTCCTTCCCTCTGCCCTCCCTTGCATGCAAAGTTGCTCATTGGATATGTGGAAGCTTCTCTAATTCTGAGACTATATATCTAGAATTCCAAACACAGGGACTTCCCTGGTGATCCAGTAGTTAAGACTACGTGCTTCCACTGCAGGAGGCATGGGTTTGATCCCTGGTTGGGGAACTAAGATCCCACATGCCACACAGCACAGCCAAAAATAAAGTAAAATAGTAAAAAATAGAATCCTAAATACTATATATGGGTACAGGGCTTCCCAAGTGGCGCTAGAGATAAAGAACCAGATTGCCAATGCAGAAGACACAAGAGATGTGGGTTCAGTCCCTGGGTAGGGAAGATTCCCTGGAGGAGGGCATGGCCATAGTCTTGCCTGGAGAATCCCATGGACAAAGGAGCCTGGTGGGCACATGGGGTGGGCACAGAATTGGACACGACTGAAGTGACTTGGCACACACGAGGATATGTATATGTATCCTATCCTTTTTGATGAGCTTCCCTGGTGGTTCAGATGGTAAAAAATCTGCCCGCAATGTGGGAGACCTGGGTTTGATTCCTGGGTTAGGAAGATCTCCTGGAGAAGGAAATGGCAACCTAGTCCCGTATTCTTGCCTGGAAAATCCCATGGACAGAGGAACCTGGTGGGCTACAGTCCATGGGATCTCAAAGAGACATGACTGAGTGCCTAACATTTCACATTTCATCCTCTTTGATGACATGTTGGCTCATGTTTTGGGCCATTTTCTAATAAAATTGTTTGTTTTTGGGTTTGAGATTTCCTTACATAGTCTATATACAAGTCCTTTATTGAACCTGTGATTTTCCATAAACGTTCTCTGATATTTTGAATCTGTAAGGGCTTTAAAATTAAAAACGCTGCACCCTGGAGTCCAGAGGATTAAATGAAGTTTTCAGGAATTCAAACCCTTACCGTGTGCTTTATTAAGGAGGCAGGAGAAAGCCTGTGTCCTGCTTCCACAGGGGAAGAGAGACATTTGGGGCCAGGGATTTTTGCACACAGCATTCTGACATCTGCGTGTCAGGCGAGGGAGCTCCTGGGAGGCGGGCTTCGGTCCAGCTCCGACCACCATCATCCCTGCTGCTCACACGCCACCTAGTGGGCTCTGTAAACACAGCCGCATTCTCTTCTCACCCAAGCCCCTCTCCAGGGGAACTAGCCACATCTGATAGTTATTTCCACTCACCAGGACACCCATCACACATGGCTGAGTCTAAGAAGAAATATACTTCAGGAAGCGCTCTCTGCCTCATTCCTTGGGACTGGTAAACCCCCCGAAGGAAGCGAGATGGTGGACACACCCCCTAATGCAGTAGAATCACGTAATAACGCTTTGCCAAGGAGCCTGGCGAGTCTCCTGGTTCGCTGTATCAATCACCCTGGGGTGCTCCTCCTACAGGTGGAGATGATCTGCCTTCAGCCCCGCAGCCTTCCTTTGACTCTGCTTCCAGGGCGGAGCTGTGATGGGCACCTTTCCTGGGTATTGTCACCATCGTGTGCTGCCCAAGCGCCTGCCGAGAAAGGGTCTCAGCCCCTGTCCCGTGTTAAACAACCAGAGAACGTTACAACCGAGAGAAAATCAAGGGAAAGGGTGACTGCAATATTTCCTCTGACACCTGTTTGACCAAAACAGAGCAAAACACTTGAAATCAGGACTATAACCATATTCAGATCATCTAGTCCAGGATGCCT
The DNA here is from genome assembly GCF_055505025.1 of Bos grunniens. Taxonomy (NCBI): domain Eukaryota; kingdom Metazoa; phylum Chordata; class Mammalia; order Artiodactyla; family Bovidae; genus Bos; species Bos grunniens. Next base: position 4,842,485 of record NC_141168.1, read on the forward strand.
TCTTACATAAGGAATGTGAATGTGCCAAGAGGTAGGGATGGGGTTGGGAGAGAGGACAAGCCCGCGGGTTCTTTAGTCATGTCCGCGTGGCCCCCAAGGCAGCTCCTAAGTCTTCCTAGGACTTCAGATACAAGTCAAAAAACACCAAGATGCCCTTCTTTTTAAAGGCTGAAGAGTACTTAATTCTATGCACATACTACATCCCCTGGAGGATGGAATGGCAGCTGACTCCAGTATTCTTGCCTGGAGAATCCCATGGACAGAGGAGCCTGGTGGGTACGGTCAATGCGGTCACAAAGAGTCAGCATGGGACATCTCACCGTGCTGCAGTGACATTTCACGGGGTGGGTGCTGGGACCCATAGAACCACAGAAAGACGTAGTCACACAAGCAGTGAAGGCCTTCAGGGGATCCCCAGGCTCCTGGGATGTGATCTGGTCCAAGAGCAGAGTCTTCCCCACAGTCCACAAATCTTGTGGGCAAGGATGCTCCTGGAAGGCATCCGTGAGGACAAGAGCCAGATTTCAACACTTGGAAGCAGAGGCTTTCTTTTCAGAAAATCTATGGAAAATCAATGATATAAGATGTATGGTGTTAACAGTTCCAAATTTCAGGACCACACAGAAAAATCAGGGAACCGATTTATAACACCTCTACTCCTGCAAACCTGGGGCAAACCAGTTTATACAAGTGGCCGTTTTCTACTATGGGGTCGCACAGAGTCGGACACGACTGAAGCGGCCTAGCAGCAGCAGCAGTGAGAATGCAGGGCTAATATCTATATTTTAAAATGGACTAATATCTGCATTAAGAACAGTCAGGAATTTGAGCCCTGTTGGCATCTGCATTAAAGAATCCACCTGCCAATGCAGGAGACACAAGAGACGCTGGTTCAATCCCTGGGTTGAGAAGATCCCCTGGAGGAGGGCATGGCACCCCACTCCAGTATTCTTGCCTGGAGAACCCCATGTAGAGAGGAGCCTGCGGACTACTGTCCACGGGGTCGCAAAGTGTCAGACACGCCTGAGTGACTAAACACACATACAGAACCTGCATTACCAGAATAAATTTCATTTAAATATTTGGCTCTACCATACTTGGAGTCATAGAGTTATAGTAGGTTCTTGGGGTTCTTAGAAATCATCTAACCCAAATCCCTCATTTTTAGAGATGAGAAAATTAAACCACAGGCAATCCACTAGGTGAAATAAAAACCATATTCAGGTGTTATTTACAATCCTCCAGGGAATTCCATCTCCAGGGCAAAGACAATGGTATCCCACCCCTCACCAGCTAGAGCTTTACAGCCATTCCTAAGGGAGGATGTAGGAGACGGTATCCCACCCCTCACCAGCTGGAGCTCTACAGCCATTCTTAAGGGAGGATGTAGGAGACGGTATCCCACCCCTCACCAGCTGGAGCTTCACAGCCATTCCTAAGGGAGGATGTAGGAGACGGTATCCCACCCCTCACCAGCTGGAGCTTCACAGCCATTCCTAAGGGAGGATGTAGGAGACGGTATCCCACCCCTCACCAGCTGGAGCTTCACAGCCATTCCTAAGGGAGGATGTAGGAGACGGTATCCCACCCCTCACCAGCTGGAGCTCTACAGCCATTCTTAAGGGAGGATGTAGGAGACGGTATCCCACCCCTCACCAGCTGGAGCTTCATAGCCATTCTTAAGGGAGGATGTAGGAGACTGTTTGTGTCATCAGGTTTAGCACGTTCTGGACTTTTGTCCATTTGGAAAGGAAAACTGAAGTTTGCCTTTAAAGGAGCTTTGTAAATCAGTAAGCAGAAAGAGCCAAACAGTACCTCAGAGGCAATGCAGCTCAGCACAAGAATTACAAAAATTATCTTTGAGGTCTTTCCTGGTGGTCCAGTGGTTAAGAATCAGCCTGCCAATGCAGGGGACACAGGTTCAATCCCTAGTTGGGGAACTAAGATCCCATATGCCACAGAGCAACTAAGCCTGAGCACCTCAACTACTGAGCCTGTGCATCTCGAGTTCATGCTCCTGAAGAAGAGAAGCCACCACAAGAAGAAGCCTATTCACTGCAACTAGAAAAAGTCCATTTGTCTTTGTGTGTCCTTAAGACCGAAACCATTCTCCTACCTTCAGCATCTCTGGTGCCTAATAGGCGCTCAGATCTGTCAAACACGTGGACACCACCTGCCTGCCCTGCACCCAGTGCTAAGCAGTTTCCTGGCATATCCCTGCTCTTCTGTCCATGGGATTTTTCAGGCAAGAATACTGCAGTGGGTTGCTATTTCCTCCTCCAGGGAATCTTCCCGACCCAGGGGTTGAACCTACTTCTCCTACGTTTCCTGCATGGTAGGTGGACTCTTTACCCGCTGAACCATCAGGTAACTCTTCAACCTCATGACCATGATTGTTAAAAATATAGCCAGATGCTCATCTCAGAAGAGAGTTTCACAAATGGAAGCGACAATGCTGTGTTTTAATTGTTAATCCGCACCTCTTTTCCATCTGTCTTTGTGTGTCCTCAAGACCGAAACCATCCTCCTACCTTCGGCATCTCTGGTGCCTAATAGGCGCTCAGATCTGTCAAACACGTGGACACCACCTGCCTGCCCTGCACCCAGTGCTAAGCAGTTTCCTGGCATATCATTAACAGATGGGGGTGAAGGAGGAGGTGAATCTAAATTGCTAGAGAGTCCCCAGAGGATTTATGTCCTGACTCTTTTGTCTAGAAAATTAATTTTGGTTCAAAGACATGCTGTACAGAATGAAGACCCAAAAATGCACGATTGAGCCATCCCTGAGTGGTTGGTCGTCATCGCTGCAACACAGTGGAGTGACCGAAGTTTCCTGATGAACAGTTCCCAAGGTAGCCTTGTAAGAATGCTGAAAAACTCTTCATCACAGATCATTGAGAATGTCTGCTGAAGGAAACCATGTCCTAGTGGTGTGGGACTTCAGCAGAGCTGTCCTCTGTACAGACGGTCACCCGCCTTTCTAAGCTGTTTGCTGGTATTCTCTATATTGGGGAGATATGCCCCCATCCCTCCTCCTCCTGTTTTCCAGGCTGAGCAGCATGTGGGATCATGGATTCCCTGACCAAGGATCAAATGGGAAGTCCCTATGCCCCTTTCAAAGAAGTAATTTTCCCTTAAAATGATTGAGACTTGCCAAAAATTGTTCCTTGATCACATCATTTTTCTTAGTGAAAGCAGAAATTCTTCATCTTCAGTTTCCTCCATATAGCCTCCTCCCTGATTGTGAGACCAGAGAAGAGCGAGATAGGAGAGGAGGCATCTTTTCATTACATTCTCCTTGGAAACCCTGCCTTGGACCAGCAGCTGGTGATCTGAAAGCAGGAATGGTAACACCTGTCTCCCGGCTCCCCCAGCTTCGGGTTTAGGAAGATTCGACCCAGATGTTCAAGGTCTGGATGTTGAACTTATCTTCTTGGAGCAATAGAAGAGTGGCCAAATGGCGAAAGTTTCCTTTGAGGGTCCTTTTAAGAAAACCAACTACTATGGCTACAATCCTGCTCGTCCTGGGAGCAAAAGACAAGCTTACACAGGGCCCCTCTGAGGATATTACCATGCTATGGCTAAGCTTCAGTATCAACACTTCTCTTTCTACTCTAAGTCTGATCCACTAACCTAAGCAATCTATGTGATTATTTTCCTCTGTTTTTGTAATCCGTATCCTTGGAACATTAAAGTCATGAATGTTCATGTATAAGTGAAAATGTCCTTAGATTGTCACTGACATGCATGGAATGGAAACAGCCCACATGTCAAAGCACAGACTTGACCAAAGACCAGGGAGGCGTCTGGACCTCCCAGACACCAAGGAGGCATCTGGACCTCTCAGCCAGCGGCCCATGCCTCTCAGACCCACCTACAGCATCCTTCCCTCCGTGTCTTGTTGCCATGCAGCCACATGGTGCCCACATGCTGGCCTAGAAAGCTAAGGGAGGAAGAACCTCAAATTGACAGGAAATGTCTGTCACCCTGATGGAGTGGGGCCTCCAATTAGATATTAAATTTTGAAACGTAAGTTACAATTTTAAGCACCTGATTTGTAAATCAAAATTTGAGCCCAGACTACAGAAAGGCTTATCAAGACTCTCCAAGAACACTCATACAGGCATCAACGGATAAAAAGCCCCACACATAGAACCAAGTGCCTGGAATCAATGGCTGTCATCCCAGGAGGGGATGACCAGACTCAGATATCGTGTCCAACTTGCAAAATCACAGACAACGATGGACCTATGACTGAAAAAAGTGTAACGAAATTCTGCAAGATTGGTCATTCAGAAGAGGAGGGAAAGAGAAAGCCTGTGGCCTTGTTGTAGTTTCTTGCAGATTCCATTCTCTGGGAACCAGAAGAATGCCCGAGAAGAGGAGAAGGAAACTTACAGCCTCTGATCGGGACTAAGCTGCAGCTAAGTCACTTCAGTCGTGTCCGACTCTGTGTGACCCCATAGACGGCAGCCCACCAGGCTCCTTCATTCCTGGGATACTCCAGGCAAGAATACTGGAGTGGGTTGCCGTTTCCTTCTGGATCACACAAAGTAGCTATTTTCCAATTTCTAGAAGAGGCACTTCATGATCAATGTGTGTGAGTGTGTGTGTGTGTGTGTGTGTGTGTGTGCACGCACACAGTCCCCTCAGTTGAGTCTGACTGTTCGACTGTGGGCTGTAGCTGCCAGGCTCTTCTGTCCATGGGATTTTTCAGGCAAGAATACTGCAGTGGGTTGCTATCGAAACTAAGGGGTACTCTAAGTACAAACCTCGCTCTGCAGAGAGGAGAGTGGCTTCAGTATCACGGGATCCAGCCCCTGAGATGCCACCTTCCCACCAGTGGCTTGCCCTTTCCCTGGCCACAAACCCTGAAGGATAATGGGGTGTGTGGAGAGGTTGTGCTTGGAGAAGTGCTCCTTCACAAAGTGGGTGGGCGATGGTAGAAAGCACACAGGGGACTTCTAAGATCTGCTGGTGCAGCTCCTGTGGTCTGGAGACGGCCAGAGGCAGCAGGAGACCCTGGCTCCCGAAGGGCCTTGACGGTGACCCAGAGGCATGACCCTTCATCTGCCTCCCTGGATCAATGACCACAGGACCCCAGATCCAACCAACGCTTGCCCTCGGAAAGTGAACAGCACCCCCGGGAAACAGAACAGGGGCGACCACAAATCACTGTGACTGGTGGAATGAGGGCTTGAATAAAAATTAAATCCAGGCATTTGAAAAGTCTGCAGTCTGAGACATATTTTAAGTCTATGGTTTTAAACCACAAATCAGACCTCACACGGTAAGTGCAGTCTGGCTCCCTGTGCACAGCGGCATTGGTTGCCAACGGTTGCAAAGAGCACCAATGTCAGCTTCATGTTAATGACCTGAAGAACTAGTCTGTCCCCCGCCCCCCCACCCCGAGGAATGCCGTCAGTCCCCAGGCAGGCACTGTCATGGTGCTCGCCCTAATTCTGCCTCTGAGTCTCCTGACAGGTTAGTGGGGCTCTTGACCCTTTACTGCTCTGTGACACCTGGCCGGCTTTGCTACCTGACCTCCTGCACTCTGGACTCAGAGTTCCTGGGTCCACGAGGCCTGGTTTCATCAACCTGCTGTGGCTGAACGTCTTTGAACTTGGTCTTTGGACAATTTGACTTAGAGCTCTGCCAGTCCAACTTCAGGCTCATCCCTTAACCCAGACCAGCCCATTCAAGATTCTCCAGAGGACACAGAGAAGACCCCTCTGAAGTAAGACAGCACCCCATCCCCTCAAAGAGCTATTTGTAGAGACAAGGATGGACCTAGAGTGTGTCACACAGAGTGAAGTTGGTCAGAAAGAGAAAAACAAATATTGTATATTAACACATATATATGAAGTGACGTGAAAGTCGCTCAGTCGTGCCCAACTCTTCACGACTCCATGGACTATAACCCCCCAGGCTCCTCTGTCCATGGGATTCTCCAGGCCAGAATACTGGAGTGGGTAGCCATTCCCTTCTCCAGGGGATCTTCCCAACCTGGGGATCAAACCCACGTCTCCTGCACTGCAGGCAGATTCTTTACCATCTGAGCCACCAGGGAAGTCCCTGTAAATACTCCCAATAATTTTTTTTAATAGCACTGTCAAGAGTAGCAGGTAAAAGGGCCATTAGACCCTGAAGAAGAGAAGGTCAAACTGCAGCCTGAGGTGGAATTTCCACATTTCACATCAAGCTAGATGAACATGTCAAGATCACTAAGATGCTAGCTCACATATTTATTCAGAACTGGCCACAGAAATAATTTTGCATCTCAAAGCAGCTGAAAGAGTTGAGATGAATAATACATTTTTATCTATCCCAATATTTTAAAGCCCAAGCAGCCCCGTGCTATTTGCTCAAACCTGTCGGTGTTTTACACAGCACTCTAGCATGAGTGTTCGAGTAGAAATCTCATTTGAGATGTGAAATTGTTTATGGTGCTGACACAAATTCAAAACAATCTACCATCTATAGACGCCCCACTGTAATGGATTTTTAAACACATGTATTATCACAGAGTCACTGCAGAGATGAGAGGCCGCAAAACGGAGCCAAGTGTGTTTCCTTCATGAAACTTCCCAAGGATGCTCCTTTTGCAGAGATTGAAGGTCTGTGAGCCATTCTGCTCCACTCAAGAGACCCATGTTCAGATATAGAAAAGAGACCCTGTAGTTGAAAGCTACATAGGAATTTGTTTCACCTCCAGTTGCTTCAAAGGTTTCCAGGACAACAGTTCAAATGAAAAGGTAACATACCGGTAGCTTGAACAAGATCTAGAATTCTAAGCCGTAAATTCCAATGGTGTTTCCAAATCACGACCCAGAATCAGACAACATGAACGGTTACATGTTACCTGTTACTTCTATGTGTCCCAGTGAGATCTATCCTGGCCAGTTACTGGGGAAAAAAATTCTGTGGACACTTAGAGTCTTGCCAGTTTGCTCCAATAGTGAAGTTTTGTACCTCTGGTGGTCCAGGACAAGTCAAAATGACCCTTTACCTTCAAGGACTTGTTGCAACTTGTATCACCTGCCACCAAAAAAAAAAAAAGGCACAGTGGCCTCTTCTGCAGCCTTTCAAGTCAACTGATAATAGGCTGGGACAAGATTCTGCAGTCTGACATATGTTATTTCCCAAACCTAGGTTCAGGAGTGCCCCGGGGCAGAAGCGAGCTCTGCAGCAAATCCAGTGCCTGCCCGGGTGGGCCATGTGCCCGGCAGACCCAGGCCCTGGGGACCAGGAGCAGACAGGTCTCTGGCAAAGCCCAGCTGGAGAGTTAGAGCACACACCTGCCATTCCGCAGTAAAGCTCTGCCTCTGCCGCAGAGGGCTTCCGGATGTGATAAGCGGCGCCGGGTTGTAGCAGAGATTATGTGCCTGACCACTCGTGGGGAGCCAAGGATCGAGTATGCCCCATCACATGACCCCACGTTGGGGCAAAGGGACCCCGCCCTCGTTTCCCCCTTGGTAACTGTAAGGTTTTTTCTATGTCAGGCTTTTTAAATACATGGTTTGGTCTCTACTGAATGGGTTTCCCTTGTGGCTGGTAAAGAATCTGCCTACAATATGGGAGACCTGGTTCAATTCCTGGGTTGGGAAGATCCCCTGGAGAAGGGAAAGGCTACCCACTCCAGTATTCTGGCCTGGAGAATTCCATGGACTGTATAGTCCATGGGGTCACAAAGAGTCAAACACGACTGAGCGACTTTCACTTCACTTCACTTCACTCTACTCAACATGTGTCCCCCACCACCTGGCTCCTCCAGCAACCTCTAGGCTCCAGAAGAAGTGTGTTTGCCCAGGACACCAGTGTCCCTGCCCCGATGACCTGTGATAGATCATTGGTTAATGGAGACCCTAGAAATTTCGCCGCTGGTAGCATCACAGAGTCATTTGCACAGACTCTTGGGATCCTAGCAAAACATCCACTTTTCACATGAGACATACTCGATCATGTGCATGTCTCCACCTCACATCAACCACCTTTCTCAGTTTTAATCAAACTTCCTTTTTTGCTTGAACAATTTTGGCACTGCCTAGAATCCTCACTGCCATTTCTCAGGTTGCTTTTCTTGTTTATAAAGAGAATGTATGGCCGCCTTAGTCACATCACAACATTAAGTTATGATTGAATTTGGCATTCTATATTTTTTAAGTTTGGGTTATGATTTCTAAGACCATTGCCTTTTTTGACTGTTTCACTTTTTATTTCAGCAAGACTGGAAGTTGATGTTCTTTGGGGAACTGTGTTTTACAAAGAAATGGAACTGATTGCTGGGGGCAAGTCAGTGAATGTCTGGAAAGTATAAACCAACAAACTGTTTTGAGATATGGCCGTGAGGATGTGTAGACACCAGGGTCAGCCGCCCCTCTGGCTAAGGAACGCCCCCCTCCCCGCCTCATGGCACAGACTCAGAGTCTGCCGGGTTCAGATACATCCTCAGTAACCTTATAACACAAGCTGGAGCCTCAGGGTGACTCACAGAATGCTAACTACTGAAATTCCACAGTAGTACATCCTGCTCACCACTTCATGCTTCATCATGAGCATTTCCCTCAGTCATTATGGTCATTAAATATTTGCCTGGCAGCCCAGTTAATGGGTTTAAAAGATCCCATTATATAGATATGCCACGTGTTAACCATTCCCCAACTCCTGGGACATTTTGATTGCTTAATACCTTCTAGTCATTGGAAGGACTGATGCTGAAGCTGAAATTCCAATACTTTGGCCACCTGATGCAAAGAACTGAGTCATTGGGAAAGACCCTGATGCTGGGAAAGATTGAAGGCAGAAAGAGAAGGGGACGACAGAGGATGAGATGGTTGGATGGCATCACCAACTCAATGGGCATGAGTTTGAGTAAACTCCAGGAGTTGGTGACAGACAGGGAAGCCTGGCGTGCTGCTGTCCATGGGGTCGAAAAGAGTAGGACATGACTGAACTGAACTGAAGTCCTTCTATTTTCAGTATTCTCATCTGCAGAAATGGAGACGATAAGCAGAAATGCTCTACCTCTGTACCTCCAAGATACGAGGTGGGGGTGGTCCGAGGTGGGACCTTAAAGGAAGGTCGGTATCACTGAGCGAGCCCCCCAGCTGTGAGGACAGGTTAGAACCCACCCTGCAGGGCAGTCTCCCCTCCACAGATGAAATAGCAACACATCTAAAGAAGTTATAAAGTGGGTTCCTTGCTAGATTAACCCACTGAGAGGAAAATGAAACAGGTGTGGGTAAGAATCAGGAATGGACGAGTGGCATTTGCATTACATGGATGGACCTAGAGACGGTCATACTAAGTGAAGTGGTCAGACAGATCAACAAATGCCATATGACGTCACTTCTACGTGGAATCTAAACACATAATGGTACGGATGGACGTATTCACAAAACAGAAATAGAGTTATAGATATAGAAAACAAACATGGTTACCAGGGGGTAAGGGGAGGAGGGATAAATGGGGAGATTGAGATGAACACATACACACTTTAAATATAAAATAGATACACAACAGGACCCACTGTTTTGTTGGTGCTCACTCAATCAGTCGTGTCCGACTCTGCGACCCCATGGACTGCAGCACACCAGGCTTCCCTGTCCTTCACTATCTCCTGGAGTTTTCTCAGACTCATGTCCATTGAGGAGGTGGGCCATCCAACCATCTCATCCTCTGTCACGCCCTTCTCCTCCTGCCCTCAGTCTTTCCCAGCATCAGAGTCTTTTCCAATGAGTCAGTTCTTTGCATCAGGTGACCAAACTATTGGATCCTCAGCCTCGGCATCAGCCCTTACAATGAATATCCAGGGTTGATTTCCTTTAGGACCTACAGTACAGCTCAGGAAATTCTACTCAGTACTCTGTAATGACATATATGGGACAAGAATCTAGAAAAGAGTGGCTGTATGTGTGTGTTATAACTCAGCCACTTTGCTGTACAGCAGAAACTAATACAACATTGCAAATCAGCTAGGCTCCAATAAAATTTTTTTCAAAAGAACCAGAGGAGTGGGCGATGAGAGACAAGGTCAGAGCACTGCAGGGTGTCCGCCTCCAGTTGCGGGAGGGGGTGTAGCAGTCACAGGGACCACTGACCAGCCCCGTGAGAAACAGCCCCGTGCCCACACCGCAGTGCAGGGGGAGGGGCAGTGACTGAGTCACCACAGAGCCTGGAAGTCCTGGGCCCTCTGTCCAGGCTGATGCGGCTCAGCAGATGGCTTTCCTTGGCTCCATGAGGCAGTTGGATCGTCCAGCCCCCTCTCGAGTTCCCTTTCGCACGTTCCCTGCAGCTCACAGACCCCTACTGTCTTCTCCCTAGCCATCACGCGCTGCCTCTGCCATAGCACACGACCTGAAGAAGCATTAAAAGTAGTTTGATGAGTTCGGTTGAGATACGGAAATCCAAGATTCAAAGCCATGCGTGTTTCCTGAAAAGAACATGAAATGCATTCACTTCTGGCTGAACATCTATAATAGGAAAACTAAATTGTTCTTTATTCACAATAGAGATCACATTTATAGTTCTCACTTACTTGAATTGCACTGTCCAAAGGTCCAAGGGAAAATGAGATCCTGCTCCTTACTAGGCAAGAGCAGCTTTAGCAAGGCGGCTGTGGAGCCACAGGTACATGGATCTTTCCTTGGGTGTCACTTCCATGCAGTGACCCAATCAGGAGGGTCAGGAACTTTCAGGATCCTCGTCCGCCAGATTGTTCAGTCCACACTCGTGCATATTTGTTTCTCTAAACTCAGTTATTCTACAGGCTCTTATGATATTGACTTACACAACTCACAATATTCGAAATGGCTCATTTGTTCTGGGAATTACATGCCTCTAATTGTATCACAAAAATGCTGACAACCAGCAGAATGGTAATGAAACACGGCCCGCCACCAGCAGGCTTTGACTGCGAAGCGAGATGGCACGCTTAAATATTGCTACAGTGCAGGTCAAGCGCATGATGGCTGTGACCGAGTCCCATTAGGGGCAATGAGGATTCGTATTGATGCCACTCCCTCCTCCAGAGAGCTTTGCCGTCGGCCTATAGCCTTCGAGGATGCTTCCTGCTTTACGGATTGGAGGACTCGCTCATTCTGCTGAAGACATACCCAACCTCCAAGTAAGCAGTTTGCCCCGACAACAGATTCCTTAAGACATGGCAGTGACGGACAGCGAGATCCCGGTAAGCGACACCACAGTGTGCCACCCACCCCTCCTTCAGGGGTGAAGGACTCTCCACACCCGCTCCCCACCAGATGGCTGGCCGGGAATGCCGTCCTCTCTGCAAACTGCTCTCAGATGGGCAGCGCTCCTTCACCCCGTGACACGCCACCGGGGGCAGAGGAAGCCACAGCCAATGACTGGCCAGTGTGAGAGGAGCAAGGCCAGGGCCCCTGAAAATGCACCAGCGTCCGAGGTCCTTCCTGGGGCCGTCAGCGGGGGCTGCTGTCGACAGGCCCTCCTCCCTCCGGCGGGCCCCCCGGCCCTCCTCCCTCCGGCGGGCCCCCCTCCCTCCCTCGGGCCGTGACCTGGGAAGTGCTCCCGGCAAGCTTCCTGCAGCTGTGCCCGCATCCCAGCACGCGCTTGGCCACCGTTCCCCTTCTCCATCAAATTTAAACCGGTCACCTTGGCTCTCGAAGCTCCTAGAATCCAGCCCCACCTTCTCCGAATGTATGCATTTAATGAGATCAGACTTCTCACTGTCTTCGTTCATGCCACTATCATTTCTGAATCCTTTTTTTTATTTTTCTCCTTCAACATGAGGAATTTTTACCCTACATAGTAATTGCTAAGCTTAAGAATGATAATTAAAGACATCGGTATGGATGAGAAGGGAATTCTCACAGACAGCAGCCAGTTTTGGTGGAGGAAGAAAACCCATCCCTCTCTCTGCTTCTGTAAGAGTGATGCAGGCACTGAAAGAGCATCGCAGAGATGGTCCCTGGTCCCACCCTGAGCTCCCAGGAAAGGACGAGAGGTAGGAAAGATGAGCGAGCAGAGGAGGTGGGACTGCCCTAGAGGAGGAGAAAGGCCCTTAACACGGGCAGCAAGACTTACTCCAGATGTTCCGGTCCCGTCTCCTCTCCGATCGAGGGCAGCCCTTGAGAAAAACCAGATGCCCACATTCCTGAGAATATTCCCACTCCTGATGTCTGATAATGGATCCGCCTTTGAGGCGGAGAGAAGCGAGTCGAGTTGAGAAGGTTTCTCAGATGCTGTTACAGCCTACTTAGTTCTCTACTCCACGCAGCACTCAGAGAGCCCTGCCTTGGCCAAGGATACACATTAAGAACTGCACCGTTTCTGTTTCAGCTGCAGGGGCCTTTGCACTCTGTTGCAATACCTCTAAAATATCATTAGACTGACACCAAACAGCACTTTTCGTGTGACAGACACACACGAAACCATAATTTAAAGGATTAAATCGGGGATGGTGACATTTCGGGTAACTTGCATGACTGTAGTTCACATTAAACAAATGCAAATCCTTCATAATCCTTTTTCAAAAACAGTTAAAACTGCTTTTTGCTCTAAGAGAGGCCAAGTTGCCAAAATTAATGACTATAGATCAAAACTCTCGTTTTAACTGTATTTTTCTCGAGTAAGCTCATTCTTTCAGACCATTTTTCCTGGGGCCTGAAAACTTTTAATACAAGATAGAGCTCATACATGAGGGGCACTCCAGGCTGTGTTGATCCAGCGAGAATCCTACAAATAATAATTATTGATCAATGCTAATAGCATATCTAAATTTCAGCCAACAAAACAAAGACTGTTAACACTTATTAAAATATTTAAATATATTTACAGTCTGAAATTGATAAATTGAGTTATTGAACAGAATTGATCCTTTGCATTTTAAGCTCTGGTATGTTACATCATGCTTTACTGTCCATTGTAATCTACAGTGAAAGGAAATAGTCAAGTAAGGAAAGATCAATAACTCACCAGTTTTCATGATACAAGTGTTCAAGATGTGGCTGTATGAAAATTATTAGAAGGGAACACATGAGGTTTATTGACAAGCATCTTGTGTATGTCAGAATTTTCTGAGGAGCTTATTAAAAAGTAAAGATGCTCAAACTTGCCATATATACTCATCAGGGGCAGACATAGGAATCCACTTTTTAATAAGTCTCTCTGTTGGAGCAGCAGATGAGCCAACGTCAAGAACCCCCATTAAAGTAGATGACATCATATTCCTAGTACTGAGCCTGGCAGATATTCATTCTCTTTACCTTAAGAAGCTTTGTCCTGTCCTAAGAGCTCTGGGAACCTACATGAAGCATTCTGGTATCCCTGGGGGGAAATGGCAATTGCTAAATCATGTGCCAATCATCCCCAAGACATGCAACCACCCAACAAAACATTCTGCACATGTGGAAGTGCTGAGGACAGTGTTGCCAATGAGAAAGGCTCGTTGTGAAGCTGTGTTACATGCAGCAGGCATGTCACTATACCAGTGGGGCTGTTGTTGGTCACCAAGTCATGCCCGACTCTTTGTGACCCCATGGACTGCAGCACACCAGGCTCCTCTGTCCTCCACTGTCTCCAGGAGTTTTCTCAGATTCGTGTCCATTGAGTTGGTGATGCTCCCTAACCATCTCCTTCTCTGCTGCTCCTTCTCCTTTTGCTGGAATTAAACATTTTTCAGTGCATGGTTGGAGTTCACAGCCACATCTGTGTTTATTCCCTCTTGTAGAAGTGAAAAATGACTTTAAAATTGAAGGCATTGTCAGTTTGGGGCTTCCCTCATGGGTCAGCTGGTAAAGAATCCACCTGCAATGTGGGAGACCTGGGTTCAATCCCTGGTTTGGGAAGAGCTCCTGGAGAAGGGAAAGGCTACCCACTCCAGTATTCTGGCCTGGAGAATTCCATGGACTGTATAGTCCAGGGGGTCGCAAAGAGTCGGACACGACAACAACTTTCACATTCATTTTGTCAGTTTGTAAACAAATTTTACAAAACAAAATTCTTAGAGTCATTGCTACCTATTTTAATTATTGTAATAAATAGGAGACCACATCACTTAAGGAGAAACAATTCTCCAGTTCTGTGCATAATAGTTGGATTATTAGTGGCTACATGAGCAGCCCTTCTTGTTGAATGCAGCCAGGTATCTTTGCAATACCTAATCACTAATTAATTACCATTTAAAATTCTAATCACCAAGATTTTTTTATAAAAATATTGGGTTCAATTTGCATACTTGGTCTCTCAAACAAAATGGGGGCCAATAAGCATCCTTTATATTAAAAAGCAGAGACATTACTTTGTCAGCAAAGGTCCATCTAGTCAAGACTATGGTTTTCCAGTGGTCATGTATGGATGTGAGAGTTGGACTATAAAGAAAGCTGAGCGCCAAAGAATTGTTGCTTTTGAACTGTGGTGTTGGAGAAGACTCTTGAGAGCCCCTTGGCCTGCAAGGAGATCCAACCAGTCCATCCTAAAGGAGATCAGTCCTGGGTGTTCCCTGGAAGGACTGATGCTGAAGCTGAAACTCCAATACTTTGGCCACCTGATGCAAAGAGCTGATTCATTTGAAAAGACCCTGATGCTGGAATAGATTGAGGTCAGGAGGAGAATGGGACAACAGAGGATGAGATGGTTGGATGGCATCACCAACTTGATGGACATGGGTTTGGGTGGACTCTGGGAGTTGGTGATGGACAGGGAGGCCTGGCGTGCTGCGGTTCATGGGGTCACAAAGAGTCGGACACAACTGAGCAACTGAACTGAACTATTTCAAAAGTTAGAGAAATAAGAGACAAAACACCCTCCTAAATATCACAAAGTCATAAAATGCACTGGCTCTCTCCAGACTCTGCTGCTAACTGTGTACAAACTCTCTTCCGACTGAGTGACTGAACTGAACTGAACCCTCTACAGAAACTCAAACAGAATTGGTAATAGAACCAACTAACTCTCCTGTACTTTCTCTCTCTCTCCTCCTTTCTGCCCTTGAGGCAGGTAGACCTGGGTCTCAGTGATACCCTCTGGCCATGGATTCCCAAGAAACGCTAAACCAAAAAAGGAAGGGCTGCCCACATGTGTACTGAGAGCAGAGTCAGCATTGTTATGGCCAAAAGAATAGTATCTAGAGCTAAGCAGAGTCCCAAGGCCTCCATACCTGCAACCAGAGATGTCCCCAGGGCCATGTTTTCCCCTCAATTCTGCCAGAAGGCTTTGCTCTCGACTCTGGGAAGAGCCCAAGTCTTCTTGCTTTCTCTTTCTTTTCTCCTTAAGCAGGAAGACAGACACTAGTCCCGTTCAAAGATTCCATAAAGTGCCCTGGTGTGCCGTGTGCTGTCCCAGTTCATCATCAGTTGTTGCTCAGTCGTGTCCGACTCTTGGCGACCCCATGGGCTGCAGCACAGCAGGCCTCCCTGCCCTTCACTCTCTTCTGGAGCTTGCTCAAACTCCTGTCCATCGAGTCGGTGATGCCATCCAACCATCTCACCCTCTGTCTCCCCCTTCTCCTCCCGTCCTCAATAGTTTTCTCTATTTCTTTGTTTACCTCAAACATGAAAAGCATAGAAGGGTGTTGTGGAGGAGTCTGGTGGTGGTTTATATGACTGTCCTCCTCAATCAGACTTCAACTGGGTGCTTACGTTGGACTTTCCATCTAATCTTTGGACTCCAGGTCCCCAGTTTTGACCTTAGTGATCATCCATGCCTGGGCTGACTCTTTCCAGTGATCCAAACCCAGGCTCCCTGACCCTGTCTTGGCCAAGATCACTGACATTGACCACCCGCCTGCACTAAAGTCTCTTGGAACTGTTTTAATTCATCATCCTTTCTTCCCCAGGAACATATACAGCTCAAGTCTTAACTCAAAACCCCCATCAGAGTTTTCCAGTCTTACGTCCTAACCAATATGAGAGGAGCTGGTCTCTTTCTTACAAATATACAGGATATAAGACTGGCACGCATTCGGTCTACTATGTATAGAAACAAGGCAGACTTCAGACTTCATCTTAGGAGTTCATGATCACAGGTAGTGATTATGAACCCCCTAGAATAGTCTGTCTTCTCCCTGACTTCTTGAAAACTCCTAGTAAGCACAGGATATTACTGTGCTTAAAACTCAGATATTCAGGATGTCAGCTTGCATAAACAGTACTTTTAGAAGAATTAGTCAAAGGTGGTCCATTTAAGATTAGGGCATAGAAGCTGTAGTGAGATCCCATTTTCCAGAACAGTCCACAAGGACTCAGGACTGGGAAAGTAAGGTCTGACTCCAGCCCATCACGTTGCCACGTTGGCCAGGGGCCCTTGCACGGGGCACAGTCTATACACCCAGAAGTGCTGGGACCCACGACTTCCTGTAGAAGACAGACACGTCACCGGGATCCATGTAGTGGAAATATCCTTTCAAAACAGTGTTCAAAAGCATGAAAGGAGGGGCAAGATAAAAGGGCAGATAGTATTTGAGAGAAGAAAGGAACACATAAGAGAATTTATTTTAAAGGAGAATCCAAAAGACAAGAACAAGCTTTTGTCTGCTTCATAATTTAACATGTGGAGCTTTGCCTGACGGGGGTCCTTGCAAGAGAGTCAGGCTGATATTTCTTCATATCCCTGAGATACCACTTGGAGTATTACGCATTGTAAGCCATCAATAAGCTTTTGGTTGATAGAGGAAAAGGAGGGGTGACTAGCCAGTTTCCAAGAGCCCAAAGGGTTGAATTAAACTGTGTCTGGTTGGAGACTGCCCTGGTGATCCAGCGGTTAAGAATCTGCCTGCCAGCGCAGGGGACCTGGGTTTGATCCCTGTTCGGGACAGATCCCACATGCTGAGGGGCAACGAAGCCCAAGCACCAGGACCACTGAAGCCCGCGCACCCTACAGCCAGTGAGCCGCGAGCAAACTCACCACGATGAGCAGCTAGAGCAGCCCCTGCTCACCACGATGAGAGAAAGCCCACAAAGAGTAATGAAGACCCAGCACAGACACAAAGAAATACATAATCTTTAAATGATACCCGGTTAAAAGCTGTAACTCACATGATAACGTTCTAACCGGCCACTTACTTTGTAAATGTGGCCTAAATGGATCCTCCATACATGTCAATGATTCAAATATAAGATGGGAAATATGCACATAGAGCATAGTATATTAGATAACTGAAGGATACTGATAAATCCTTGTAAGTAAACCTTAAAAGGCTTCCCTGGTGGCTCAGTGGTAAAGAATCACCTGCAATGCAAGAGACGTGGGTTTGACCCCTGGGTCGGGAAAACTCCCTGAAGAAGGAAGTGGCAACCCACTCCAGCATTCTTGCCTGGGAAATTCCATGGACAGAAGAGCCTGGTGGGCTCCAGTTCACGGGGTCACAAAAGAGTCAGACATGGTGACCCCCATGAACAGTCCATGGAATTCTCCAGGCCAGAATACTGGAGTGGGTAGCCTTTCCCTTCTCCAGAGGATCTTCCCAAACCAGGGATTGAACTCAGGTCTCCCGCATTGCAGGCAGATTCTTTACCAGCTGAGCTACCAAGGAAGCCCAACTGAAAAACAACAACAATCCTTAACAATCCTAGTGCTTTCCCTGCTGAGGGTCTGGGGAACTCTTGGCTGGGGGAACTAAGATCCTGAAAACATGCGAAATGCGGCCAAAATAAAGGCTGTTCAGTTCAGTCACTCAGTCATGTCCAACTCCTTGTGACCGAATGGACTGCAGCACGCCAGACTTCCCTGTCCATCACCAACCCCAAGAGCTTACTCAAACTCATGTCCGTTGAGTCAGTGATGCCATCCAACCATCTCATCCTCTGTCATCCCCTTCTCTTCCTGCCTGCAATCTTTCCCAGTATCAGGGTCTTTTGAAATGAGTCAGCTCTTCACATCATAAAGGCAAAGGGGAGAACATAAAATACACCCCTGCCACACTCAATTTCACCAAAGATCAGAGAATACAGCACAGCATAAAGGTCACTTGGCTACTTGTTTTGGTATCTTTGGCATCTTGGTCTGCAGTATGGATAAAGGAAAGTGGATAAATTATCCACCAAACATCAAAATCTCAGAGTGTTTGAACAGAATGCACACATGACTAGACATTTTAAGGACCTCTGTAGAGCATTGTTGTCTGGTCATAAAACCCCATAAAAATGTAGCTAGACTAAATCTCTCCCTAGGGAGCAAATACCAAATAATAAATTTATCTCTAAGACCAAGTCGAGGATTTAAATCTATAATAGGACCACTGGTCCAAAGGCATTCAGTAATAAAAATTCACAAGTTGTTGGGTTAAATATTCATGGAGCAAGAACTGCAGCTATAACAGTAAGTTTCCTTTTTGGATCAAAACTGTAGCATTACAAATATTTAATGTCGTATCAGGAGACTCAGTCACTTATTGCAATAAAGATACTTGTGCTAAACCTTTTCCACCAGACAAAAATGGCGAATTACAGCCCACATGCCAGGCAATTGAAAACAAGAAAAAGGAAACGTTTATTTTCATGTAGTTCAGAGTTGCCTTTAGAAGAATTCTGGAATGAATGGGGAGTCCAATGACTCCATTCTCCCTGGAAAAGCAACCACTGAACTAGTGAAAGTAATTTTTTAAACAGTCATCTAAACCTCCTGGGGACTGTCCTGAGGGCATTTAGCAATTGGAAAAATATTCAAGAAAATCGACAAAGGCTCAGTAAGAATGGTAGGGGTCTAGGGGATCTTAGCCCACTGTCTCCCCCACCCTGGGTAACTCGATCACAGGCACTCTGATCTGGGCAGGTCCAGCCAAGAAGACAGGGCTCCTCTCCCAGCCTCATCCCAGTGGAGCTACAATTTCACTTTGAAAGGCATAGGTGACTGGTGCTTCTCAGGCTTTCAGAATTCCAGGGAAGAATGGCTGAAAAGATGAGGCTCCTACCTTGTGGGGCAGAATGTCTACCCCAGGTACAATGGGCTGGCAATACTGAGCCCTCGATCACCCCTACACCAACTCATTCATAAGGAGAGGCTCCACACCAGGAGGACAGGGGCTCCCACCCACCGCATCGCTGCTCAGACAGCAGGAGTATCACTCCAGGAGAAGCAGTCCAGAATGTGAACAGATCAACAACACAATCAAAAGACACAGACTGCCAAACTGGCTTTTCAAAAAACAAGACTCAGCTTTATGCTGTGGACAGCACTTGGTTATGGCCACCATTTATATCATGGTGTGCTATCAGCAGCCACAGGCTGCAAACTGAAAACCTGGGGCTTGGAGGGTCCAGGAAAGGGTTTCAGCCACAGGGACCAAGAGAAGGTTAGCAGTTAGGAAAACCCTCTGGAAGAAAAGCTAGCAATAGCTTGACAAGAGTTTTAAATCTTTTAAGCCAGTAATTCCTCCGCCTCTGGGATTTTAGCTTTATAAAATAACCATCAGTGTGCATAGAGATTTAGTGCCAAGGATGGTCACAGCTGTATACTTCTAGTAACAAAGAAGAAACAGCTTCCGTGTCCAAAAACTGAGGATTAATTAAAGCTATTCTGGATATTTTAGACAGAGGATTTTTAATACAAGAAATTGGTTTTCGGCAATTCCATCTCATTGGTGAAGAAGCAGAGCCTGGCGAGGCAAGACAAAGACAGATGCTACCACTGCAAGGCTGGCAGAGGGGGGAAGGTGCACGGCTCCACTCTCAGAGACCAGGGGCTGTGGTCATCAGTCTGTGAGTGCTGGAGCCTCCCCCTTGAGCAAGAGGGTGGGAGGTGGACGGAATATCATGCCTCCTGACAACCCCCAGCCTTCCATCCAGTTTCCCCTTGGCCCAACCAGGATCTGAAACAGCCTGGGAAATGGGGTCCTCATGACACAGAGCAGAGCAAGCTAAGAGTAGGGGTGAATGTGAGAACCAAGAGAGAGAGGACCAGCATGGTACACTAGCCAGCTTTGCATAGAAGGACTTCTTTTCTATAAAAATGTGTGCACATCAAGACCTCATACTCCAAATGAATAGAAATGAAATATGCTTCGCTCCAGCTGTTGACCTAACAGATGGAAGTATTTTCCTATATGTTTGCCAAATCATCTATATAAACAAGAGAAGTGGATGCCACAGACCGTGGTCCAGATTCCCTCCTCTGGGACTGAAGCGCACATTCCCAAGTCTAGGGGGAGTTTTGGTGGTCAACTCCTGATGTCTTCAAGCCCCGCCCCTTCCTGGGGTGGGTGAGGTCAGGCTGCAACCAGTGACAGACTGAGGAGAGCAAATCAAAGTCTCCTCTCCACCCCTCCCCACTCCAGGGTTACTCTCAAAAGTCTTCCCAGAACTGGAGGGCCCTCTGGAATCAGCCAAGGGCCAGTGGTATGGACAGGAGCCAGGAGAACGCGCACGGGACCTGAGGGTTCTGGATGGAGGGGAAGGAACACAAGTTTACCAGGATGGGACCACTTCCCAAGGCAGAGGACCAAGCGCCCTGGGAGGACCCTAGAGCGGTGCTGACATGATGCTCGGGTAGCACCATGCGCGGGCCGTTGCTTCCTCCAAGCCCTCAGTGAAGGACAACGATCTGAACTGCTATGGTCAATGGTGTCACAAGGGTTCGAGAGACTCAAAAGTGTGAGCTTGTGAGGGGGACTGCTGTGGAGGGCAGAAAACCCCAGGTATCTATGCTGCTAACAACCTAGACAGTGTGTTAAAAAGCAGAGACATTACTTTGCTGACAAAGGTCCATCTAGTCAAAGCTATGGTTTTTCCAGTAGTCATGTACTGATGTGAGAGTTGGTCCATAAAGAAGGCTGAGTGCCCAAGAATTGAAGCTTTTGAACTGTGGTGTTAGAGAAGACTCTTGAGAGTGCCTTGGGCCACAAGAAGACCAAACCAGTCATCCCTAAAGGAAATCAACTTTGAATAGTCATTGGAAGGACTGATGCTGAAGCTGAAGCTTCAATACTTCAGCTGCCTGTTGCGAACAGCCAACTCATTGGAAAAGTCCCTGATGCTGGGAAAGACTGAAGGCAAAAGGAGAAGGGCACAACAGAGGATGAGACATAGCATCACTGACTCAATGAGCACGAGTTTGAGCAGGGAGATAGTGAAGGACAGGGAAGCCTGGCGTGCTGCAGCCTGTGGGGTCACAATGAGTCAGACACTACTGAGCGACTGCACAACAATTCCAGGTTCTAGTAACCTTTCCTCTTCCGTCTCTCTGACCAAAGGGTATAACAGTTCTGTCCATCGTGACCTCCTTTACCTAGCCCAGACTCTTACAAATAGCCCATTTTTAAGTCCTCCAGAAATGGTCCTAATTGAAGAATGCTCCTCTTTCTTGTTGAAACCCTCTGATGCATCAGCAGAGATCACTCCTCACCAAGGACTTTCAAGGAACTTCCAAATTGGTGGGAGTCGTCCAAGCCAGCAACCAAATCACCTGCTTCCCCTGGTAACTTCTTAAATCCTAGCCATGTTTTTTCATCCTCTGAGAATGCAATGCCTCAAGTCCCAGTGATCACAAAGCAAAGTCCTTTTGTAGCAGGATTGATTGGAACTCATTAATCCAGTTTTATAGAAGAGAATACCAATAACACAATATAAAGCATTACTTTTAATTAACAAAAGCAATTAGCACTAATTAAAAAGCGCTCACATTTGTCAAAGAGCCATTTCACCTTAATTGCTAGGTGTGTTAAATAGGCAATTAAAAACAAATTAAAAGGAAGACCCCCGGATAAAAAGGGAGGCTGGCAAATGCATCTGTGACAACACAGAAAAAAAAAATCTTCAGCTTGGAAACACACCGCACTGCCCTTGACACACATCACAGCAACCCCAGCCCAACATGCTTCATGAGACAAGGTCATAAGTGCAGATCAGGGATTGGGGTTAAAAATTCAAAGCAAGCAAATTTGAACTTCGGCACTGTTGTTGCCAACAGTTGCTAAGTTATGTCTGACTCTTCTGTGATCCCATGGGCTGTAGCCCACCAGGCTCCACTGTCCATGGAATTCTCCAAGCAAGAATACTCGAGTGGGTTGCCCTGCCTTCCTCCAGGGGATCTTTCCAACCCAGGGATCAAACCCAAGTCTTCTGCATTGCAGGCAGATTCTTTACCACTGAGTTACCTGGGAAGACCCTGGTGGCACAGGAAAGTAAAAAATTCTTTCTGGAAGTTTTTGTACTGTCCATACATGAGTGGGCTTCACAGGCAGCGCTAGTGGTAAGGAACCTGCCTGCCACCGCAGGAGACAGAAGAGACGTGAGCTGGATCCCTAGGTAGGAAGATTCCCCAGGAGGGCATGGAAATCCACTCCAGTGTTCTTGCTGGAAAAGTCCCACAGACAGAGGAGCTTGGCAAGCTGCAGTCCATAAGGTCGCAAAGAGTCAGACACGATTGAAACAACTTAGCACGCACGCAAGTACGTCCTCAGTGCCTCCATGGTCAAGTTCAACAAGGAACGTGGAAGCCGTCCACCGTCCAGATGCTTAAATAATGTTGTCTTGTGATACATACTGTTTTCATGACTCAAGTGGACAACAAAGACAGGAAGTGTGGTAAATACACTCAGTGAAAAGCTCTTTAAAGGGTGTCATAACCAGATGGGTTTTAATGGAAGTAGAATTTATGTCAGACCTTGAAGTAGGAGTAGGAAAAATTTGAATAAGAAGAAACAAGGGTATCCCAGGCAAAATGAGTAGTGAAAACGAAGGCTCAGAACTGGAGCCAATTGGTCTGACACACATCCTTATATTTAGAAATGCTGTAAAATATGTTGGTTTGAAGTATATATTGTAGGAAGAGTTGTCTCCATAGGGGAGCAACTGAATGTTTTCAGCTTGGGTAAGTTATACAATGAGTTGGCTGTTTGCAGCAGATGAGTTGGCTGTTTGCATCAGGTGGCCAAAGTACTGGAGCTTCAGCTTCAGCATCAGTCCTTCCAATGAATATTCAGGACTGATTTCCCTTAGGGTGGACTGGTTGGATCTCTTTCAGATCCAAGGGACTCTCAAGAGTCTTCTCCAGCACCACAGTTTGAAAGCATCAATTCTTTGGTGCTCAGCCTTCTTTATTGTCCAACTCTCTTTTCATTGGAAAAGACTCTGATGCTGGGAAAGATTGAAGGCAGAAGGAGAAGAGAACAGCAGGGGATGAGATGGTTGGATGGCATCACCAACTCAATGGACATGAACTTGGGTAAACTCTGGAAGATAATGAAGGACAGGGCAGCCTGGAGTGCTGCAGTCCATGGGTTGCAAGAGCCGGACACAACTTAGTGACTGAACAACAACAAAGTTATACAGTATTCCTGGCATGCTTCTCCAGTGGACCTAGTGATGGGCTAGCTCTTCTCCAAGCTATAATAAGAAGAGGATTCTCCAGTTCACCAAGAATCACCTAGCTGCCAAAGGACAAGCCTACCAGCATTCATGTAAATACGTGACCTTCCGTAAGCTACTTCACTCAGAGGGGTTTTTCCAAAAGTGATGGGAAAGTGACAACAAGTTAGCAAATTAAAAAAAAAAAATTTGTCCATGCCTGGAAGCATGTAGGACTGTAGCTCCCTGACCAGGGATTGAACCTATGCCCCCTGCATTGGAAGGCAGTGTCTTAACCACTGGACCACCAGGGGAGTCCCAAGTTAGCAAAAGAATAGAAGACATGAAGGTGGGAACATAGAAAGTTCTCTACATGCCTCCTACAAATAAATTACATAGTCAGGATTCTTGAGCTGCCATAACCTCACTGACAGGAGGGCAAAATGTGAAGACATTAAGCTCTGATTCAGTGGTTGGTTTTAATGAAAGTGAGGAAACTGAAGACTTCATTATTTTGAGAGCACTAATATTTACAAAAGGTCTTGAGCTGATGTTGGCATCCCAGATGAAAAACTTCTCCCCTCAGGGATTTCTGACTCTTGCAGGACCATTGCAATTAAAAGCAAGTGTGAGGCAGATGTTTGGCTGGGGAAATCACCAATAAATAATAAAATGACAGATACAATAAGATTTAAAGTCCAGGATACAATAATTTCTAACTCTGAATGGTGGGACAAAGTCAAAGCCTTTCTGTATCTCTTACAATCTTAAGACAAATTTAGTGACCCCCCCAAAAATTGAAAAATACAAAGGGCACAGGGAGGTGGGCATCATACACATCTCTAAAAAGCTGCCAAGCTCTGATCCTTAAAAAATACATATAATATCCCAAGGCCATGAGAATCTTCTGAAAGTTGATCAAAGGAAGTTGGTAAATGATGATATCTACCCGTGCCTGTTGGTAGGAATGCAAAATGGTACATCCACTATGCAAAACAGTATGGAGGTTCCTCAAGAAATTAAAAATGAAACTACCATAATTTTTAAAAATCCCACTTCTGGGTATTTATTCAGGAGAGTTGAAATCAGAATCTTAAAGACGTATCCACACCTCCATGTCCATTAAAGCACTATTCACAGTAGTCAAGATATAGAAATCATATATGAGTCCATTGAAGGACGAATGGAAAGAAGAAAATATGGTATATAGCTATGATAGAATATCATTCAGCCTTTACAAAGAGTGAAGCTGTGCCGTTCACGACGACTTGGATGAACCTGGAAGGCATTACCCTAAATGAAATAATTCGGACAGAGAAGGATAAATACTGCCTGATTCCACTTATACGAGGCATCTAAAATAGCCAAGTTTACAGAAACATGGGGCTTCTCAGGGTGCTGGTGGTAAAGAACCCACCTGCCGATGCAGGAGAGGCAAGAGAGGCAGGTTCAATCACTGGGTCAGGAAGATCCCTGGAGATGGCAACCCACTCCAGTTTCTTGCCTGGAGAATCCTATGGACAAAGGAGCATGGCGGGCTAGTCTATAGGGTTGCAAAGAGTTGCACACGACTGAGCACGCAAATGCAAACAGAACAGAGAAACAAAGGGCAGGATGGTGGTTATGCATCTTTTCTTCTCCCATCAAACATTCCTAATCTGACCCCCAGGGGCTCATGGTGGCTCAAGCTAATAACAGCCTACTAGTCCTGCTGCTGTGCTGGGCTTTGTTAGTCGCTCAGTCGTGTCCAGCTCTTTGCGACCCCATGGACTGTAGCCCGCCGGGCTCCTCCGTCCATGGGGATTCTCCAGGCAAGAATATCAGAGTGCGTCGCCACGCCCTCTTCCAGGGGATCTTCCCAACTCAGGGATCGAACCCAGGTCTCCTGCACTGCAGGCAGATTCTTTACTGTCTGAGCCACCAGGGAAGCCCAGTCCTGCTGCTAACCAGGTGTAAGCCTCACAGACACGAGGACCGCACACCGAGCTCCCTTGTGCCTTTCTCCCCACATCTGGCATCTAGCACAGGGCTTTAAGCGTAAGATGCTGTATCTTTAAAACCGACGTGGAGTGCAGACTGCCCAGTGACCACCGCTCCAGGAAACACATTCGCCTTGACTCACGTGACCAAGATGGTATTTCTGGCAGTCCAGTAAGTGGAGGAGGAAGCTGTCCAGTAAAGGGTGTATTTGGGGCCAAAGTTCTCCTCAACCCCACAAAACAAGTCACCAGATCTGACTAAGCTCATAGCCGGATGTAGACTACACCTAACCTTTGTAGCCCCTTTCCTATCAAATAAAAGTGGCAAAGACATTTTTTCCAGCTAAATTTACTCAAACTACAGGCACTGGGCTCTTGAACTTGAGAAAGCCACTGCTCCCCAGGCTGCTGCAACTACAGGATTTTGACCCCGTGGTCGAGATGCTATCAGGCAGCCTCGGGACAGGATGTGTCTGACAGAAAAGCAAACCCTGTCCCTCCGTTAGGTGACTTGAAATGTCAGCCTCGAATACCTCCCCCGGCTCCCTCAACCTGCTCTGACTCCAGAATTCAGGCAACGTTTCTGTTTCAGCTGACATGGTGGCCGGATGACTCAGAGCCGGGCTGGTCTGGACCTCCTCCCTCCATCCTGTGTGGTCCACTCCTCCGAGGAGCTGGGGCTCCTGGTCAGAGCCTGGGCATCTGCCCAGACTCCGGCAGGACACTCAGAGACTCTGGGGTGAGCTGCCACGTCACGGTGGCCGTTGTCGGGGCAGATGACATCCCAGAGGGAAGGGCAGGAAGCCAACATCGACCAGTGGTGGAAAACTTACTCTCCCTCCCCTCAAATGGACTGTTCCCAAGCACAGTTCCCCAAATGGCCTGCCCAAGGCCATCCACGTGGTCGAGCGGGCACCCCACGTGTGATAGGGTGTCTCCGCAGTCCCACGGGAAGCAGAGAGAAACAACACCATGTTACCTGCTCTTTGCCCATCCTTCCCTCACTGCCCTTTTCCATCTCTCTCTGCCCCAGGATGGGCTTCCGAGGTGGCTCAGACAGTAAAGAATCTGCCTGCAATGCGAGAGACCCAGGTTGGATCCCTGGATCAGGAAGACCCCCTGGGAAGGGCTACCCATTCCAGCATTCTTGCCTGGGAAATGCCAAGGACAGAGGACCCTGGCAGGCTACAGTCCATGGGGGTCACAGATCATCATATGCAAGTGAGCATCTAACACCTTCACTTCACTTTCTGACCTGGGGTAGCACCTCCCGGTGATTAAACCTCACCTTGGGTCTGCGGTTTTGGAAAAGTCTAAGTCACTTGGTCTTCCATTCTACTCATGAAAGGAACTCCCATGTCCACATGCAGGGCACCAAATGCCAGCGTAAGCAAGGGCGAGTTGGCACGAGACAGACCTCAGCCCCAATGCTGCTTCCGTCACTACCCAGCTGGTGTCTCTAGATTTTTATCTAGTAGGGACTTCATAAAAATCCTGCAAGGTGGTTAGACAGAAATTGGCTCATTTGACAGATAAAATACTGAGACAGAAGTTAGCTTTCCCAGTTCACACAGCAAGTGGCTGCATTAGAAACCCCTCCCTCGTAGATTTCTCCACAAGGGTCTGCATATTATTGGACGAGCTCAGGGACAGGGTCTTCGGGAGTGATGAACTGAGCTGTTGAAAAGGCTGCCGTGCCTAACGCTCCCTCGTTAAAACAAAGATAGAGTGCACACCCAGATTCTCTCCATGACCCTAAAGCAGCCACTCGAAAAGCGAGTAGTAGGTGAAACAGGTGTTTGGCATTGTGAAGACCAAAAGAAAAGTTTTGCAAGCGAGTTTCACGAATCAAGGGCCACACACCGTATCCATCTGCACTGCCAGAGGTTGGGGAATGTTTGCCAGCCATGTGCTCACGTCAAAAGTAAATCTGTATGGCTTTTTTGAAAGGAGCCAATACCTCAAAAACACTGCTGAGATTCTTGGCCTTGTCCTCGACAAAGTACAGCGAGACTTTGCACTGCAGCTGGCATTGTGTGTCTGTGCCCATGCGGAGCTCCCGGAAGCACCTGCAGAATTCAGGATGCCAAGAACAACTGTGGAATATACTGAAACAACCCAAGCTTATTGGAGGCCAATTCCTACAAGAAGCCTTGCACATCAAGCCATACAGACATAACAGTGGCCAGTGTTGTGGATGAAACACAGCTGCCCGTATGCGCTGGCCTCGGTACTGTTGTGTCCAGCCACCCTGTACCACGGTAGGGTCCCCAAAGCTTCTGGTGAGCTTCTTTGAATGTCTCTGAAGTCCCAAGGCTGCCACTGAAAGGATGAAGGAGATAGGAAATGTCAGGACAAAAACTAACAGCTCACACGATTCCCAGGATCCTTAAGTCCCAGCAGATGGCCTATCCTGCTGGGGATTTCCCTAAATGGGGGCCACACTGGTGTGTTCAGGTATCGGGCAGGTGAGCTGTCAAGAGTGGCAGGTGGGTCTGCTTATTGCAGAGCCCTCCAGAGCCCTGCTTTCCTTCCTGTTCACGTGTGCTGTCTACAGCAAAGGGCTCGAGTTCCACAAGTGTGTTTCTTCTGGACAACTTCGCAGGACCCAGGCCCGCCCTGGGCACACACCTCCTGATGGCCTGCTATGGCAAACATCGCTCTGGACACAGAGGGTGGGGCTGAAAAGAGCGAAAACCTCTGACTTCAGGAGTGGTTGCTTTGCTGGGGAAGACAAAACAGTAAATAACAGAGACAAGATCATTGTAAGCATTCTAACTATAGATTGGGATAAAGGCAATAAAAGAAATAAACACAGTCATAGAGCTGTGTATCACAACAAAGCCTCTTTCCTGCAAACTTCATCCAGGCTCCTCTGAGCCCTCCTCTGGACTAACCTTGGCCCCATCCTTGCTGGGCCAGCAGAGCCCAGTGATCATCTGGCCTGCCTTCAGCACGAGCCCAGTTAGGCCAGTTTGGGAGAGCCCTGCCCCCACCCTTGATGGTGTCTCCTGGTCCTTCCCATCCACTGGCACCCCCATACCCTGCTCCTTGGCTGTAAATCCCCACAGGTCCTGTTGTATTCAACATGAGCCGCATTTCTCTCCTCTATTGTCAACACAATATCCGGATAGTCCTAATGAAGTCTTCACCACTTTAACAAATATCAGAATACTTTTTTTCTTTGGCAAAAAAACAAAAGAAGAGGTGTGCAATCTTTTATAAGGTGGATGAGAAAGGCCTCTCCAGTGAGTCCAGGTCTAAGGATGGGAGGGAGGTGGATGCAGGGAGAGCTAAGGGCAGGGTGTCCACACCCAGAGCAGGGTCGGCACTAACCATGGTCCTGTTGGCTCTGTGCCCAGAGCAGAGACGCAACAGTGGGGCAGATTCAGCAGGAGAGGGGGCCAGTGTGACAGGGTCCTCGGGAGTGAGGGGCAGAAGCTGTTGAAGATAAGGGCAGAGACCACCTCACATGGGCTTTGCAGGGGTATTCATGGATTTCATTTCATTGAAAAGGAGTAGCCAGGGAAGATATTTCAATAGAGGCACATCATGTTTCAATGACTATGGAGAAGACGGTGGCAGTTGACTTCTGATTTTAAAAAAACTAATTAATTGCATTACTGTTGATGGTTAACTTTTGATTTTACATCTATTATCCATTTGAGCCTGAGAATACACCATCTCCAGCCCCACAGAAAATTTGTGGTTTGTCTAAAATTGTTAGCTTGAGACTCAGGGAAAGCCAAACAGCACTGAGGTCTCCCACGAGGGGATGAAAGATGACACAGCATAAGACTACACCCCGCCTTCGGACGTTCTCTTTACTGAAGCAATATCTCAGGCAGCTCCAGGGACCCAGACTTCATTACACAGCACAGCTGTGCCCAGCTCTGTCCTAACCAGATCATTATTGGAAGGACACCAGATAGCCACTGGGTCAGGAAAACATCTCTGGGCTTTGGAGAAGCTGAGATGTCCTGCCCTGTGCAGGATTAGCCTGTCCAGGAAAAGTAACAAGGCTGAAGCAGAGACAGTGTCAGGAATCAGCTCTTCTATTTCCCAACCACCGCTCTCATCTCTACCCTGCATTGACTTACACATCACAAGGAAGAAAGCACATTATAGGGGCTTTGTTGAGTTTCTAAAGTCCTAAAAGTGCTTCCCAAAATGGTTAGATGACAACACAATGCCTTCTTTAAAAGCCTGCATTCAGAAGACGGCAGATGAAGAGATGCTCTGCATCCTTCATCATTGTCGTGTAGTCGCTCAGTCATGTCTGGCTCTTTGTCATCCCGTGAACTGTAACCTGCCGGGCTCCGCTGTCCATGGAATTCTCCAAGCAGGAATATAGGAGTGGGTTGCCATTCTCTTCTCCAGGGGATCTTCCCAACCCAGGGATGGAACCTACATCTCCCACATTCGCAGGAGGATTCTTTCTTTACCACTGTGGCATCTGGAAAGCCCTTCATTCATCATTAGAGGAACATAAGTCAAAACCTTACTGAGCTACTACCTCACACCTGCTATAATGGCTGTAATAGTACTATTTGGCCAGGCCTGGGTCCCATGTCCACCCCTGGAGCAGAAGCTGGACACAGCTCCACCACACAAGGGACAGAGAATGAGGGGAACATGATATCCAGGGGGGCTGACTCTTTGTTTATCAGAAAAAGGGGAAATGGGTCCTGGATGGGTGAAACAGCAGTGCCCACTCAAAGCCTCCCCGTGTCAGTGGTAGGCTGAAAAGGCCGATTTTTAAGTCAAAGCAAATTAATAACAATCATTATTCCCTGGGAGATGCTCAAGCAGCAGATTCTGACTCTAATCACTTTGCGAATTATAATTATTTCCATTAAAGCAGGTGCTCCAAAGCTTTCCACTTGGCAACACATTGTTCATGGTCTGAGTTATTGGGTGCAGTTGGGAGCTTTTAAAGCTGTGTTTCTTGCTGAATGTTTGATCAAGAATTTGAAGCCATCAGGGGCAAGTTCCACCTAATTGGAGTTTTGCTCTATTGCTATCACTTTTCGTTCTTTTATTCTGTGAATGAGCAGCTGCTTGGAGAGGCTACATGGGGCTGGGATCACAGAGTGGCCCCAGAATAGCTTGCTTTTAGGGGATTCAGAGGGCTTTCCTGGTGGCTCAGTAGTAAAGAATCAGCCTGCAATGCAGAAGTTGCAAGAGACACAGGTTCGATCCCTGAGTAGGGAAGGAACCCTCGAGGAAGGCATAGAAACTCACTCTTATATTCTTGCCTGGAGAATTCCATGGACAGAGGAGCCTGGCAGGCTACAGACCATGGGGTCACAGAGTCAGACACAACTGAGTGACTAAGCACACATTAGAAGCTAAATGCAGGTCTCCACCTTCCATGGAAGAAAAAGCACAGATCTCCTGCTCTCAGCTGAAACCAAAGTGCAATAACATTCAAGGAGCTCTGCAAGCACCTCAGGTTTTCAGTTAAATCCATCTTTGCATCTGATGGAGAAATGGCTCCAGCCATCCCTCATCCTGGATCACCCACACCCTTGATGCCATGCATGATAGATCTCATGTTCATTTCATTTACTGGGCGGCAGACACATAAGCAGGGATTGACACAAAAAGCCACGCTGCACAGGGCTCTCGGTGTGATTGAATTTTGGATTAAAATCCACTTGAGGGATTTAAGGTGAAGCAGTCATTCCAAATGTAAAGGATTTCTGATGTGGCGCTGGAAATGAACTCTACCAGCTCTTCTCTGTATTGCATATAATAAGAGATAAAGCAAAAGAAAACCAAGTGTGGAGCTCTTTTTCAATATGCTTTTGACAGAGGTCAATATCCACAGAAAATTCTCCAGTTCGAGATTTGCTCTAAGTCTGGAGGAGAAGCGAGTGAGGAGACAGGAGCTTTGGGCACAGCTACCGGCCAGGGAGGTCCAGGTTTGGTTTTGCTTTCCCTGGGGACCGCTGGTCACAAGGGTCGGCATCATTTGCTGATGCTGATGGAGGGAAGAGTCGTCACCCCAAGCCCAAGGCGGGGTGTTTGCTTCCTGAACACTGAGCATCTTGGAGTCAGCTGGCTTCCTGTCCCTTCTCTTTTCTGTTCACAGGAGGCATGTCCATGTGCGTGAGCGAGTCACTGACACGCACGCTCTGTGACCGAAACTGCCACTGCGCTTGATTCTTTTCCTGCTCCGCTCTGGTTAGCCGGGTCAGAACCTGCGTCGGCAACAAATTGCAAAAAGAATTACGAGCCGACTCATATCATCACCTCCTGGCTCGACACTTGCTCTTCCACATCCTCGCCCGGTTGTTTCAGAAGAATTTTTTAAAACAATTAAACTGCGTGTTTGCTGGCATTTTCCAGCATCACTGATGCAGCGGTCTGCTCCTGGGCTTTGTGATGGAAGAAATGAAATGCAATACACTCTCCCCACTTGGGGAGCAGTAACAGGAAAATCTAATTTTGTCTTTGCGAAGACATACCCTGCTGCC
The DNA here is from genome assembly GCF_055505025.1 of Bos grunniens. Taxonomy (NCBI): domain Eukaryota; kingdom Metazoa; phylum Chordata; class Mammalia; order Artiodactyla; family Bovidae; genus Bos; species Bos grunniens. Next base: position 4,874,204 of record NC_141168.1, read on the forward strand.
ACTTTGATCCAAATTGTCTCCTGGAGAAAGTCATTGGACTAGAAAGAATGATGGCTATGCACAGCTTCGAATTCTTTCAACCAGCTTTTTATTCTACAAATTAGTATATTTGATTAAGAACTCTATAAGGAGGCAAAGGGACTGTTTGTATTAACCAGGAAAATTAGTAGACCTTTTTTGTAAACCTTTTACAGTTTACAAACACCCTAATTTCAATCACATTGATTTTTTGAGATGACACCTACATCTCTCTCTCTCTCTCTCTATCCCTCTGTCTACCCAGACAAACACATATGTATTTATTTTACAGAATTAAACCTGGTTTTGATTTAGAGGTCTTAATGCTGCTTTAGATATTATTGGTGGCAGCATAAAAAAGTCAGCACTGCTAATATTTTTAAATAGTATTTATGAGATTTCCACTAATATCATGAAAAAGACAGTTATTTCTCCTTTTTCCAAATCCAGAGGGTTTCTTATTTTCCTTTCTTGCTGTTCTGAGGGTGGATGTCTGGTGCTCAGAGCGTGTGCTTTCCATGGTGGATGGTGTATATCACACCCATTTCTGTGCCAGGTTCTTAGAGGCGAGTGTGCAGCCACAAGCTGTCCTTGGCTTTTCTGCCTTGTGTATGGCACAAAGAAGAAGTGTTTTGGAGTATTTAAGGCATAGAGCGCAAAAAACTACTCATCTATAGCAAGGGTGATGAATGTTAGAATACTTTTGGCTAAAAAGGGGACAGAATGGAACCAAACTGAGTGATCTCAGTAAGGAGGCCTTGTGGTTGTTGCTCAGCCACTCGGTAGTGCCCAGGCCTTTGTGACCCCATGGACCACAGCATGCCAGTCTTCCCCATCCTTCACTGTCTCCCGGAACTTGCTCAAACTCATATCCGTTGAGTTGATGATGCCATCCAACCATCTCATCCTCTGTCGTCCCCTTCTCCTCATGTCCTTGATCTTTCCTAGCATCAGGGTTTTTTCAAATGAGTCAGCTCTTCACATCAGGTGGCCAAAGTACAGCCTCAGCATCAGTGCTTCCCATGAATATTCAGGACTGATCTCCTTTTGGATGGACTGGTTGGATCTCCTTGCCGTCCAAGGGACTCTCAAGAGTCTTCTCCAGCACCACAGTTTGAAAGCATCAATTCTTCAACACCCAGCTTTCTTTATCAGGAAGCTACTTTGACTCTATAATTGAGTGTCTGCAGGAAGGGCAGGTCTTAGAACTGGTTACTGGGAGCGAGGTGTTGTCCCAGTGTTCTCATCTGTTCACAAGGAAGATGCTTCTTCTCTCATCTGTGTGCTGCTAAATGCTTCCTCAGAGTGGCTATGTAGAGACCTCGGGGACATCGAGTATAACAGTTTCCCCAGATGAGTGAGGAACCTCCTTCTCTAGAAGTCTCTAGAAAACCCTGTCTCATGTCCCACTGGCTAAAATTACACCACAGTCATTCCTCGGCTAATCATGGGGCAAAGAGGAGGAAAGAAAACTCAGGCCACCCCTAGAGCGGGTGTCATTTCCCTGTAGCACTGGACTCTGAGACAAAGGGGGAAGACCCTGGTGCTGGGAAAGACTGAGGGCAGGAGGAGAAGACGACAACAGAGGACGAGGTGATTGGATGGCATCACCGACTCAACGGACATGGGTTTGAACAAGCTCTGGGAGATGGTGAAGGACAGGGAGGCCTGGCGTGCTGCAGTCCATGGGGTCGCAAAGAGTCAGACACAACTGAGCAACTGAACAACAAAAACTGAGTTCCTTTTAGGAAAGGAAAAGAGAAAATCTGTGCCAAGTGCCAGCCAGCAACACCACTCCAGGCACTGAGGCAGAAACAATGTTACTGTATCTAATTTGAAGAGATGCACACCTATCTATCCCTATACATATAGGGGTATAAAAATATGCCCTATGTTCACAGCAGCACTACTTACAATAACCAATACTTTGAAGCAACCTAAGTGTCCACTGACAGATGAACAGATAGAGAAGATGTGGCACATATATACAACGAATTCAGCCATAAAAAAAGAATGAGGTAATATCATTTGCAGCAACATGGATGAACCTGGAGATTTTCATAATAAGTGCAGTCAGAGAAAGATAAATCTCATATCATTTATATGTGGAATCTAAGATATGACACAAATGTTGTTTATAAAACAAAAATAGACTCACAGTTGTAGAAAACAAACTTATGGTTACTGAAGGGGAACGGAGGTGGGGAGGGATGAATTAGAAATTTGGGATTAACAGATACACACTACTATATAAAAAAAAACAGGTAAACAAGGGCCTACTGTGTAGCACAGGGAGCTACATTCAGTATCTTGTAATATCCTACAGTGAAAAGGAATCTGAAACAGAATAGATACCTGCGCGTATGTACACAACTGAGTCACTTTACTGTACACCCGAAACACTGTGGATTACTATGAAAGTCAAAGCGTTAGTTGCTCCGTCGTATCCGACTCTTTACGACCCCCTATTGCCCTCCAGGCTCTTCTGTGGATAGAATTCTTCAGGCAAAAACACTGCAGTGGGTAGCCATTCCCTTCTGCAGGAGATATTCCCAACCCAAGGCTCAAACCCAGGTCTCCTGCACTGCAGGCAGATTTCTTACCATCTGAGCCACCTACCTCAACAAAAGAATAGTGTTACTGCAGAAGGGAATCTTCCAGAGCTCTACACATAACAGCTGGATCAGGTCCCAAGTCAAATGAAAGCAAAGTCCGGCAGGGTAACAAATGAATGGACAGGCTGGTGTCCTGCAAAAGGAGCCGTGGATTCTGGTCAATGGGGGTGCGTGCCTTCCTGGGGCATCCCTGCCCAATTAAACAGAGGCAGACCTCCACTGCCACTCTGACCTGAATGGCAGAGAAACTGGCTTTGGGCAAGAAGGAATAGCGATCAATGTGCAGCCTGCATGCCCTCAGGCCCCTCCCCCACACCCATGACCTGTCCCCTCCCTTTTCATCCAAATCTACTGGACCCTTAACCCCAGGTCCCCCCAGCCCTGTCCATTCAGTCCCCTCTCACCTGGGATGTGGTGTAGACCCACATTCCACACACCATGTAAATCCCATCCCACGGGCCAGTCATACGGGATTACCTGGCCGGCAGGCAAACACATGTGAGCACAGAAGCCAAAAGTCGAACTTCGATCCATTTGTTCACATCGCTCAGGGCACTGCCTCAGCTTATATTCAACTTCTGGAACTCAACCGCTTGAATGCACTAATAATCGAATGAGCTGGACAGGTCTTGTCTGCATTTGAATGTAAACTTTGCCACCAACGAGGTCCCTCACCTTGAACAACAAGGCACGTCCCTTCATTTGATGAATGAAAACTCCCAGGCTCAAAGATGAATACTCACCTTCAAGCCTTTTGGGAAGATTACATGAGGGTTTATGTAAACCACCACCCACTACCTGTGCACTTAAGTGTCACCCCCACAAACACCCTGGGCTTTGGCATGTGGACGAAGGTGAAGCAAAAGTATTACATTGTTTCCTTATCTTCTAAGGGGGTCTCCCCAAGACCTCAGACCCCAGCTGCTTGGGCCTTGGACAGCTATCTGGTCTTCTCAGGTTTCTGCAGAGAACACAGTTTCTGACGTCAGCCCGCCCGCCCCCCAAGTCTCCCTCCGCCCTCCCATCCCAGACTGCCAGCACCACCCACCCGCTGGGAGGCCAGGGGGCAGGCGGCCTTTCTGGCATGTCACTTCTGGCACGTCCAGAGCGTCTGGCCCACGGGCACCTCTCACAGGGACAGGCGAGGTGGGCAGCGGGCCTCCTGTCTCCCAGCCCCATCTGGTTAATCCCCAGGGACCCCTGCCGCATGGCCATGCTGACTGTCCTCCACCGGCCTCCCGCACTGAGTTCACCCCTAGTTTTCTCAGCAACGGAACGAAACGCCTCCATGATGCACAATGCTTGATGCAGAGAAGAACCTGAAATACACCTGGTGCCTCCCGACCCCTACTCTCGCATGAATGGAACCCCCATCTCCCAAACTGCCACGGCTGCTACTGAAGACAATAAATAATAAAAGATGCACACACGATTTCTCAAACAGTGTCTTGTTAACTTGCTTTTTATTGGAGCATAATGCTTTACAATGTGTGTTAGTTTCTGCGGAACGACAACGCGAGTCGGCTCAGTGTGTGCGTATATCCCCTCCCTCTTGAGCTTGCCTCCCACCCACCCCTCTAGGTCATCACAGAGCACCGAGCTGAGCTCCCTGTGCTATAGCAGCTTCCCAGTAGCCACGTATTTTATACAGTCGTGTATATACATCAGTTCTACCCTCCCAATTCGCCCCACCCTCCCCGTCCTAAGACCTAAAACAGTATTTTTTATTACCAACCATCCTCTGATTCCTCCCGCAGCCCGTGAGATTACCAGGCAGCCGCTGAGGTCCCCATTTGACCAATAAGGATACAGAGGCGGGAGGCGGGGAAACCACCTGCCTATCAATCCACACCGTGAGTGATGGATGGAGGTGGGGCTCAAATCCAGGCCTGTGACTTTGGATGACAATTTTTTTCCACTTTATATTCCAATTTATCCCCTCATCTATGAATCCATAAACCATTCCTTTAGTGCTTCTTACTCTAACCTTCCTTTATAAATCAAGAATAAAGATTCCACACAAAGCTCGGAATGACTTCCATTCCACCCTGAATAAAACGCTCCATGGGCCCTTACATTTCGAATTCACTGTGCTTCCCACCCGAATACATGCTTCCCATCACACTCAAGGGGATCACGTGATCAACTGTTGGCTGTTACTCCCTGCACAACCACAGGGGCTGCCCTATTTGGGGGGTGAAGCTACACTTTAGTTTCCACTTTAAATGTTCAAATATGAAAAAGAATCATGTCAATTGACATAAATATGATATTTTAATGAAAATCTGAAATTGCATTTGGCCCCAAATCATCGCAGACAGTGACTGCAACCATGAAATTGAAAGACAATTGCTCTTTGGAAGAAAAGCTACGGCAAACCTATTAGCGTATTGAAGAAAAGCTTTGACAATACCTCCAAGTGTGAGTCAGTTCTTCACATCAGTTGGCCAGAGTATTGGCGCTTCAGTTTCAGCATCAGTCCTTTCAATGCATATTCAGGACTGATTTCTTTTAGGATTGACTGGTTTGATCTCCTTGCTTTGATCTCCTTGAGAGCCCTAGGGACTCTCAAGAGTCTTCTGCAACACAGTAGTTCTTACTCGAAAACCCATAGCTTTGACTAGACAGACCTTTGTTGGCAAGGTAACATCTCTGCTTTTTAATATGCTCTCTAGGGTGGTCATAGCTTTTCTTCCACAGAGCAAGTGTCTTTAAATTTCATAGCTGCAATCACCATCTGCAATGATTTTGGAGCCCAAGAAAATAAAGTCTCTCACTGTTTCCATCGTTTCCCCATCTATTTGCCATGAAGTGATGGGACCGGATGCCATGATCTTCATTTTTTTCAATGTGGAGTTTCAAGCCAGCCTTTTCACTCTCCTTTTTCACTTTCATCAAGAGGCTCTTCAGTTCCTCTTTGCTTTCTACCATAAGGGTGGTGTCATCTGCATATCTGAGGTTATTGATATTTCTCCAAGCAATCTTGATTCCAGCTTGTACTTCATCCAACCTGTCATTTCACATGATGTACTCTACAAATAAGTTAAATAAGCAGGGCAACAATATACAGCCTTTCCCAATTTTGAACCAGTCTGTTGTTCCATGTTCAGTTCTAACTGTTGCTTCTTGACCTGCATACAGATTTATTAGGAGGCAGGTAAGGTGGTCTGGTATTCCCATCTTTTGAAGAATTTTCCACAGTGTGTTATGATCCACACAGTCAAAGGCTTTGGCATAGTCAATAAAGCAGAAGTAGAGGTTTTTCTGGAAGTCTCTTGCTTTTTCAATGATCCAATGGATGTTGGCAATTTGATCAGCTTGAACATCTGGAAGTTCTCTATTCACATACTTTCATTGGAGTATGTCGCTCTATGCTGTTGTGTTAGTTTCTACTGTACAACAAAATGAACCAGCTCCACATGTACAAATATCCCCTCCCTTTTGGACTTCCTTCCCATGCAGGTCACCACAGGGCATTATGCAGAGTCTCCTACGCTCCATAGTAGGTTCTCATTAGTTATTTTATATTGTTGTTGAGTCACTAAGTCGTGTCCAACTCTTTAGTGACACTGTGGACCATGGCCCACCAGGCTCCTCTGTCCATGAGATTTGCCTGCCTTTATCCAGGCAAGAATACTGAAGTGGGTTGGATTTTCCCAACCCAAGGATTGAACCCACATCTCCTGCATTGGCAGTCAGATTCTTTACCCTGGAGCCACCTGCAAAGTTACGTAGCATCAATAGTGCGTATATATATCAATCCCGATCTCCCAATTCCTCCCACCCCCTCCTTTCCCCTTGGTATCCATACATTTGTTCTCTATATCTGTGTCTCTATTTCTGCTTTGCAAATGAACTTGAATAGAATTCTCAAGAATATTCCCTGGGCTAGAATGAAACACTTTCACTGAAGAGAATCAGTTTTTAACTCAGCCACAGGAGAAGAAGATACAAAAATTGCCAAAAAAAAAAAAAGTTCCCAGTTCCCAAACTCCCCTTCCAGGGCCCCAGGGTCCCAGACAGGAAACTTAGAGAAGCAAGTGCTTATTTATGAAAGAGTTTCTGTAATAATTATATAGCATTTGCCTCACGCACGAAGACTCTGAAAAGACAGCCAAGTTGTTTGAGGTCTCTTCTAGGTAAGATGGATTTAGATACCTATAAATCTCCTAGACACAGCCAGACAGCATCAATAAACTTGAATGATGGCCCAGCACTCACATAATTAAGAAGAATTAATCCTCCCAACTCTGCAGTGATAGGTGTGTTGTCCGTAAGAGCCTCGTCAGCACTTCAAATATTTCTCAGCTGACAAAGATTGGACATTGGGGAAGAATAAACAGATGTCGTCAGACACAATCAGACAAGATCTGCTAAGGTGAATCAACCTCCCCAACCTGGGGCAAAAGAGGAAAAAGAGCATTAGGGAAGCCGAGAGTGGGCAAAGCTTATCTCCCCAGACTCTGGAAGTCACTTCACACTGGAAGTGACTCTGGAAGATTGACTTCACAAATAGAGCCGATTAGGAAACAACCTGGAGAAGGCAATGGCACCCCACTCCAGTACTCCTGCCTGGAAAATCCCATGGACGGAGGAACCTGGTGGGCTGCAGTCCATGGGGTCGCTAAGAGTCAGACACGACTGAGCGACTTCACTTTCACTTTTCACTTTCATGCATTGGAGAAGGCAATGGCAACCCACTCCAGTGTTCTTGCCTGGAGAATCCCAGGGACAGGGGCCTGGCGGGCTGCCGTCTATGGGGTCGCAGAGAGTCTGACACAACTGAAGCGACTTAGCCGCAGCAGCAGCAGCAGCAGGAAATGACCCAGCGTGATTTCCTGTTGGACAGCATCACAGTTGCTTGGCAACAGTGCTCCTCGGAGGACCTTGCTGACTGTGCCAACTTGCAAACTCTCCGGGTTCATCAGGAGATAAGGAGTTTGTGCCAGAATATGTCAACGACAGCCCTGTTTAGTTCACCTCACTTTTTTTTAAATGTTTTATTTTTTATTCAGTTCTGTCACTATGTCACGTCTGACTCTTTGCGACAGAACTGCAGCACATCAGGCTTCCCTGTCCATCACCAACTCCTGAAACTTGCTCAAAATCTCAGGTCCATCAAGTTGGTGGTGACATCCAACCATCTCATCCTCTGTCATCCCCTTCTCCTCCCACCTTCAATCTTTCCCAGCATCAGGGTCTTTTCCAGTGAGTCAGCTCTTTGCATCAGGTGGCCAAAGGATTGGAGCTTCAGCTTCAGCATCATTCCTTCTAATGAATATTCAGGACTAATATCCTTTAGGATTGACTGGTTGGATCTCCTTGCAGTCCAAGGGACTCTCAAGAGTCTTCTCCAACACCGCAGTTCAAAACCATCGGTTCTTTGGCGTTAGCTTTCTTTATGGTCCAATTGTCACATCCATACAAGACTACTGGAAAAGCCATAGCTTTGACTAGACGGACTATTTTGTATTGGAGTACAGCAAAAGGAGAAGGGGGCAGCAGAGGATGAGATGGTTTGATGGCATCACCGACTCAATGGACATGAGTTTGAGCGAATTCCAGGAAGCAGTGAAGTACAGGGAAGCCTGGCCTGCTGCAGTCCACGGGTCACAGAGAGTTGGACAGGACTTAGCGACTGAACAGCACCTGGATGGAGTATTAGCTGCTCACGACTCACAGCTAAGAGCATCTCCAGGAGTTGTTTAGACCAGGATTTCCCTGCTCTGTCAAACACCATCACCTGCCCGCAAGCGCTCTCTTCTGCCCTGTCTCAAATCCCTTATAAATGGCACCGTTCTCTCTCCTCCAGCCAAGGCAGGGTCGGGGGGTGTCAAGGGAATGATAAGGTGGGACTTCTAATATCTCCAGGCCTAGTTCCTGGGGCAGACACACACCTGGGAAAGAAAATCGCTGCCACATTTCAATGAAACAAAAAATAAAATTCCTTAAAATATGTAGAGATTTATGTCCCTGGTGGTCCAGTGGCTAAGACTCTACACTCCCCATGCAGGGGGCTCGAGCCCTGGTCAGGGAACTAGATCCCACACGCTGCAACAAAGATCACGCCCATGGCAATGGAGATCCCGAGAACCGCAACTAAGACCCGGGCGGCCAGATTAATTAACCAATTTCTAAAAATAGATTGAAAATATAAATAACATGAAATGAAAAAATATATATATTTCTGGTTAAGATTTTGAAAAAGAAGAAGAAAAAATTCCTGAGTATCCCCAAAACAGTGAACATACTTTGTACTCTAGACTGTGTGTTTGGTCACTGTGTCTGATGCTATGAACATGAACATTAGTTCTGGGAATGAATTTTCATATTAACAAAGAAATATTCAACTTAACCAAATGCCTGACAGGAGTCCTCACTGACTGTTTTGAGGAAAGTAGACGACTAGAAAGATTAACAGATTTAAGTGTCTTTAAGAACAGGAGAGAAGTGTCTAACAACTGTTCATGTGTGTGTGCAGAACAAGCTCAGGGCACTGCCCGTGGAAGGCAGGTGTGAACACACTGAGTGTGTCCACGTCCCCAGCACAAGCCTCCCCGCCCCATCACACGCCCAGAACACAATCCTGGACCCACAACTTCCTCTCAAAGTCCAATTAGCTCCACCTGACTTACCCAGACGAGAACACCAGCCGTTTTCAACAAGAGTCTGGGTTTGGATATTTCCTTTCTAACCACCAAAAATTGTTTTATTGCCACTGATAAATATTCATTATTCATGCCTTCTGAAAATGAAATCTTTTTAAATTTACAATGTTGAGTTTAATTTCTGCTGTACAGCAAAGTGACTCAGTTATATATGTATATACATATTCGTTTCCATATTCTTTTCCTTCATAGCTATCACAAGGCTTTGAATACAGTTCCCTGGGCTCTGATGTTTCTGATGAGTGGAGTCAGAGACCCCCGCCGCCCCCGCCATGTCACGGTTATTTGAAATATGCCTAAAGCTATGCCTGAAATTTAGCGAGTGATCAATCAATATATATTGAATGAGCGAGTGAATATGCATGGTATTTTGAGAACTAAAGCCGGAGCTGGGAAGATTTTTGTGAAGTTGGTGGGGGTGGGGCATGACCACCGGAGGAAGGAAGGGAGGCAGTGGAAAAGGGTGAGTGTGAGATGCTGGGCAAAAGCCATGCTGCCTCTGCAGACCACCGGAGGCCAGAGGCAGGGTCCCAGCCCCGCCCCTCTGAGCCCCCACCTTCTATTACCCAGCTGAGGCTGACCACCAGAGCGCTATGCCCAGCAGAGCACATGACTCAGAGCCCCAATCAGGAGGCATTTCAGTCAAGGGTCCCTGCAGGATGAAAACACATCACCCTCATCTCAATCTTCATAGTCATTCAGCGTTCGTTTCCCCTGCGTCTCTGCACATCGTCTTCCCTCTGTGTTGTCTGTCCAAATTTACATTTTTTTAAGGACATCAGGGGTTTCTCTTGTGGCTCAGCTGGTAAAGAATCCGCCTGCAATGCAGGAGACCTGGGTTCAATCCCTGGGTTGGAAAGATCCCCTGGAGAAGGGAACGGCTACCCACTCCAGTATTCTGGCCTGCAGAATTCCATGGACTATGCAGTCAATAGGGTCGCAAAGAGTCAGACACAACTGATCGACTTTCACATTCAAGGACATCAGAGTGTTAGCTCAGTCATGTCCGACTCTTTGTGACCCCATGGACTGTAGCCCGCCAGGCTTTTCTGTCCATGGGATTTCCTAGGCAAGAATACTGGAGTGGGTTGCCATGCCCTCCTCTAGGGGATCTTCCTGACCCAGAGGTTGAACCTGTGTCTCCTGCATTGCAGGCGGGTTCTTTACTATCTGAGCCATCAAGGAGGTTCCATTGGGAATTAGAGTCCACCCTAATGACCTGGTCTTAACTTGAAGATGGCAACAAAGACCCTATTTTCAAATAAAATCACATTCTGAGGAGTGAAATAAGGATGAAGCCAGCCTATAGATGCCCCAGAAAAGGGAAACTAGAAAGTCACAGAGACAGGATTTAAGCTGAAAATGCCCCCAACCTGCACTTTTGCTTTATCCCATGTTTCCTCTCATAGCTACATCACCAGAATTTAAATAAGGCTTCTCTAATTTTTCTTTCCTCTTAAGAAATATTTTATTGTTAATTCTCTAACCTGGAGTCATATGGGCCTTTTCCTCCAACTTACAGTTGCCTTGCTAAGCTCCAGGGCTGGTGTCTGCCAGTGCCCTTACGAGGCTTTCTGTGAATTTCTCCAAGACTCAGGCACTTGGTTCCAGGTCCTCTCTGTTCTCAAAACAACATTCTTCCACCTTCTGAGCAATAGAAATTTTAGCGAAGTTAAGCCAGAAATCAAGCTGTATAAAATCACAATCACAGCAACTTGGTATTATCACCATAGACCAGAATCCACTAGGAGCAAAAATCCCAAAACCCCTCGACAAGAATGTCAAAGGTCATTTACTCCTTCTCCCTCAAAGTAGATGTTGCCAATTGGATTCTCAACGTGTGTCTACCACTCTCTTTGCACATATGCAAAAAACAAAAACAAAAAAAAAAACAATTAGTACAGAAGTATATGGGGAAGAGCTTTGTTTACACACCCTCAGGAGGAACAAGGTAGCTTCCCATTGGCATGGGCACACTTTAAATGTATTAGGGCTTATCATGTCACGGAAGAATGACAAATGAGATTTAGTGATACTCCTGGTGACTAAGGCCATGATTGAGAACTGGCTGTAAAGAGCTCTCTTCATAGACTGGAGCCGTGTATTATTACCTTCTTATGAATTCAAGAACTCCGAGAATGAAAGCTTAAGGAGCAAATAAGCTTTGTTCCTGCCATGATTTAATGGACGAGAGGGACAGCATCCTTGAAATGGATTATTATTATTTTTTACTGTAAGGTGAGTGAAATCTCAGTAAAAGACAAAATCTCTCCCCGCCCGCTCCACCCTCACATTTCCACACAGGGACATGCCCTGGGGAAGTCAGTCTGGGATGAACCAAAGCCGAGAATCCAGCAGTGACCGCGTCTGACATTGTCTAACAGAGGGAGACTGAGTGGCTTCAGCGGAGACAGATAGAACGCTGTGAGTCTGTGGTGTGAGCCAGAGACGGATGGACTTGGCCACAGCCTCACCTCTCATCGGACTGCCAATACCTCCAATGCCGGTTCGAGGCCCTGATGTCAAGGCCAGCCTGAGTTCTGCAGTTTCCTCCCACCCCAGGGTACGGCTCTTCTAGAAAATGTTCACACGGCCTTTCAGGAAGGGGTCAGGGAAGGTTATTTTAATATGTGTGGAGAAATGGAAGGGTCCTTCTTCACGGGAACTCAGCTGTCCATTCACCTATAAAATCTAAGCTGGAAACTTGGCAGCAACCTGGTGAGGCATCACGGTGTCTCTTGGTGGGAGCCTACAGCTTTTTCTGCTCACGCAAGGCAAGCCAGATTGCCAGCACTGCATATCTTCACCTGAGGTAATCGTGAGTTACTGGACATAGCTGCAGATTTCTGCGGGTCAGAGAGCCTTGGTGGCCAGTCCAGCCCTTTTTCATCACCAGTGTCCCTGGGGCCGGATCTTCAGTCACCTGTTCAGCTCTGTTGCCCACTGTACTATTTATTGAGTTGGCCAAGAAGTCCATTTGGGTTTTTCTAGATGATATTATGGAAAATCCAGATGGACTTTTCGGCCAACTCAACACATCCACTAGCCTCTAACACTTAATGGCTGCACCTTACCTTGTGTTTCTTCAGAATCCTTTCTTCCCCTTGGCCACAGGAAGCCCGGCTCCTGGGCAGTAGTTTCTACCGTCAATCTTGGCCTACAGAAGACAGCCACCACTGGCTTCTCAAAGATGCTGGTGACTCCCTCGTGCAGTCTTTATCGGCATGGTGACTGAGTGTCCTCCAGACTCTTTTAGGGAACAAGCAGATTTCCTCCTTATGCAATAAATCCTCTCCAAACTGCACACTTCCCTGAACCTCCTAACCTGTTTTGCAAATCCCTGACAACAGACTTCCGAATCTTTCATTTCCCGTGTTCTCCCTCATATTCAAACTTTGGGGAGTCAGCTCAGCTGTATCTTAGGACCTGCTCCAGGAGTTCCCGCCTATACTCAGTTATGAATCCCAGAAGGATGCTCCACGTTCATCAGCTCGCCATTTTTCACCCTGGAGTCGATCCCTCCCGCCATCACCTTCAAGCTCCATCCCCATGCATTCTCTTGCTTTTGTCCATTCCTTCCACCCAGGTCCTACAACTCTTTCACTGAGGAGGCAGCTCTTCCCATAGCAGAAACTGGATTTCTCCAGCTGGGCTAGAGTGGAAACTGATTCAGCTGTTGGTCTGGAGACAATGAGGAGAAATGGGAGCAGATTTTGAGGAGGAAAAGCATCATCTTCAAGGCATTGGCCTAACCAAGATCTCATCATGGTCTCCAGGTCATAGCAGAAGTGTTCTCTGGGAATAGTGTTAGTCACTCAGTCATGTCCAAGTCTTTGCAGACCCATGGACTGTAGCCCACCCGGCTCCTCTATTCATGGAATCCTCCAGGCAAGAATACTGGAGTGGGCTGCCATTTCTTTCTCCAGGAGATCTTCCTGACCCAGAGATAGATCCCAAGTCTGCCACATTGCAGACAGATTCTTTAGCATCAGAGCCACCATGGAAGCCCTCTTTGGGAACAGAGTCTACTGCTTTTTCCCACTTTGAGACTTCAGGAGGACCTCAGAGTTCCAAGTGGAAGAGGAAATGGGGGCCACATGGGGAGCAGAGGGTCCTTTAGAGGAGACCCACATCATGCATACCTATGGGAGCACTGTCCTGGAGCACAAGCAGGTTTTATCACCAACCAAAACAAAATGAGGAGTGGATGTATCAGTTAAGTTACCCCATCATACCGTCTCCCCCAAACAGCAAGCGTGAGTCGGGAATTACCCCAAACATACCTTTTAGGTCTCAACCTCTTGCACGTTTCAAGATTTTACAGGAAACATTCATTCTTACAGCTTCTCAAATGATCCCAAAATATGAGAAATCTGTCACTGCTCTCTTAAGTGCTCTAAGTGCTTTTTTCCTGTAGAGAGCAATCTGTCACTAGCCTGGGAAAGTGGCCCAGGAACAGGAAGATCAGCAAGGCAGTACTTCTCAGGGCAGCCTCATGAAGCCACTTTCACGGCCACCGAGAGATCGATGGATAACGTGCAAAGAAGGTGTGCTGATTCTCCAGCTGTCATGGGCTCACAGGAGATGTATGGGATGCCCCTGGCAGGCGGGGACATCGGTGCCATTAATGTGCCACGGTGTGAGGTGGGGACGCTGGGGGCTGGAGGGAGAGTCATTTGTTAAGGGGCCCATTTAATCTCCTGCCAGGCCATTAGCATATTTAAATAGTTTTCTTCTGGCTTCAGCACTCCGATTAAAACTGCCAACAAGGATAAGAAGTTCTGCTTGACGGGGTGAAACATGGCCAACAACGTGGTTTCCGATTGGTTGATCGCAGGGCAGGTGTGAGTCTATGGGGCGAGAGAACCTAACCCCACAGGTGAGACATTACGGAGTAGAACTTGCATCACTTTACAGGGTGAGCAGCCCCTCACCCTAGCCCACAACATTTCTGTGTCACGTGTGACCTGCTGTGAAAGAGCCCATGATTTATTGATATATAATGTCTTTACTAAGTCATCATGCCTCCATGAGTACTGTTGTTCGGTCTCTAAGTCATGTCCAGCTCTTTACAACACCGTGGACTGCAGCATGCCAGACTGCCCTGTCCTTCACTGTCTCCCAGAGTTTGCTGAGATGGTGATGCTATCTAACCATCTGATCCTCTGCCACCCACCTCTCCTTTACCTTCAGTCTTTCCCAGCATCAGGGTCTTTCCCTGTGAATCGGCACTTTGCATCAAAGTATTGGAGCTCCAGCTTCCGCATCAGTCTTTCCAATGAATATTCAGGACTGATTTCCTTTAAAATTGACTGGTTTGATTTCCTTGTAGTCCAAGGGACTCTCAAGAGTCTTCTCCAACACCACAGTTTGAAAACATCAATGCTTTGGCACTCAGCTTCTTTATAGTCCAACTCTCACATCCATACACGACTACTGGGAAAACCACAGCTTTGACTATATGGACCTTAGTTGGCAAACTGATGTCTCTACTTTTTAATACACTAAGTTGGTCATAGCTTTCCTTCTCAGGAGCAAACATCTTCGATGAATGAAAAAATACAAAAATGCCATAGATTAGGACATTGCTTGCCTTCCCTGTAAATTTACTCTGTAAATTTTGTATCTAGGTTTTCAAATGCCTGGAGAGGCTTGCCGAGCATCATGGTCACTATGGAAATGGAGCCTGGGGGGTTTCCTGGCAGCTGAGGAAGCAGCGGGCATGAATTACTGTCTCCACTTTGGGCTGGACTCACCTGTGCTGCCTCCTTCAGCCCCACTGCAGTGAAGCAAGAGTGATCCGTGTCATACACCGTCTTATAGAGGAATCCTTGCTTGGGTTCGTTTTTTTGGAGGAGAGTTGAAGAAGAGATATATCTGGTAATGTTTAACAGGAAGCCTCAGGGAAGTGAAATAAATCTCTCTAAATCTGATCCCTTCCCCTGTGCTGTTCTGAAAAGAGGCTGGCGACCCCTTCCCCAGCACTCGCTCACTCCCTTCCACCCTCCTGCACATCCCTTCATCGCTGCTTCTGAAAGAGATGGTGCCTCGGAGCTCTTTAAGATGCCAGATTATTGCCGTAAAACGCAATGTGATACAAGGACAGATCAAATTTATGGAATGCCTTTTACGAGACGATCCCAAAGGGCTCCACATAATGGCTATAAAATTGTGGAACACATTGTGGAACAGATTTAATTTTTAAAGCAGCTGAAAATATATATTAATGATTTACCATCCCCATTCCTCATTAGAGGTCTTTAGGAATACTAATAAAATGACTCTACCTATAATGATTTCCATCCAAGTGTTTCTTCATGGAATTCAATCTGATCGTATTGCATGTAATTGACCGATCAAGATAACGTTCTGAAGGGGATGGGGGGAACGGGGGGTTGTTTCAGCCAAACAGCCATCCGATTTTGTCATTAGCTTCCTCCTCTTCCTGCACCATCTGCTCAGCCTTCACCTGCTTCACTTGGCTTGGATTTGCTTACAATTATGCATCGTCTGAACATCATTCAGGTAATGTAAGTTGGATGGAAATCTGTCCTTGATAGACAAGGCGCGTGGATCCAGGTCTACTGTGTAATTGCTGTGTGCAAATGCTACCCATTCTTTAAGATCTGACTCGGGGCCCCATCCTTATCTGGCAAAGGTGGTGATGTTTCCCCAATGTGCTCTCTGACTGCCCTACCCTTTCCCTGTCTGCCTTTGATGTCACCAGCTAGAAGGCAGCAGAACCACGGACCTCTTCACCCAGCGAGTGGGGGTAATAGATTCAACTGGGGAACAGTCCAAGGAGCTGTGTAGATGCACCGTGTGTCGGGGGGTGGGTCTGTCCTACAGGACAAGGGTCGGGGCAGTTTTGTTAGTGGGGTTCCCAGCAGGCAGTCTGGGACGCAGAGCCATCCGACACAAGAGCGGTCTTGCAAACATCCAGGAACACTGGGGCTCCGAAGGATTGCAGCCCCTCTTCCCAGGGAGTGAGGCCCCTGGTGCTGTGGGAAGCTGAGTGGAGTGTAATCCCCGCCCCCAGTCCAGCAGGCTTGTGGTCCATGCACCCCAGGCTCACTGCTCCCCAGTAATATACATTCAGGAAATATACTGAATGACTGAAGGCCTGGAAAAGACTGAACAGGAGGAGGAATCGGGTACCAGTCCGAGGTCTACGGCAGGAAGTCACCAGGCAGGACACGCAGAGCCAGGCCAGGCTGTCAGGCTTGGACAGGGCACAGCCTGGGAGCCAGGGGCCCTGGTTGTGACCATGACCTCCTCTCACCTGGCGATTGGCCGTGACCACCGTGCCTGGTCTGGCACCAGCCTCAGTCTCCTGCTTGAGTCTCACGCCCACCCGCCCAATGCCCCCTCCCCCACATCACCCCATGCCATGCCTGGCCCTCTGATGCCAGGCACAGACATTCCTGATACCCACTAGCCCGTGCTTATAGCTGCAGCAGCCCCATCCCGTCTGCCCGGGATGGCACATTGCTCCGGGCTCTCCCGTCCCTCCCGTCCCTCCCCACCGGGGAGGCCGTCACCTACGTGCAGCGCTTTGCCCACCTGTGGATGCCTGCAACTGCTGCCCCTGGACCCACACTCCCCCAGAGTCGTGCCCACGCTCACCTGTGACAGCGGGGAGTCAACCCACTTCCAGTTAAATGTTCGACATCTGTTTATGTCAACGCCCTACAGCCACGATCAACAAACAAGCCAAAATGGAGAAAAATGGGCACCTTCTCAAGAAATAAGCCCAGGACACTCTGAGCTCAGAAGCACCCAGGCAGCTGGCACCTGCCTCGAACTAGATGGACGGTCACTGAGGGCAGAGCTGAGGCTGAGAAGAGCCCGGAGGAGGAGGGGGGACCCACATCCCGGTCCTGCCTGGAGTGAGAACGAGCCTTTCATTCCTCCCAGGACTTGTCCTCTGCTCTCTGGAGAGAGGACTCCGGAGCACCCAGTGGAGGTCCCCTCCTCGCCCGGGGAGCCTGTCCTGCATGGGGAGGACAGTGGCAGAAATCCAGGGCCCCTGGTGGGTGAGGCCGGAGTGTTGCTCACCGAGGAGCACTTCCTGGACACAATCTCTCATGGCCCCTTTCCCTTCTCTCCCCATCTCATAACCCTGTAACTTTCCCCTCACGTCACTACCCTGGTGTCTGCGGTAAATCATCAGAGCTGTGTGTTGTTGAAAACCAACCGTGTATCTTATTTCAAGCAGAGAAAGTGTAGCAAAAACCTCCCCTTCATCCCTTCCTCTGGGCATCCATCCCTTGGTGGTTCGGTATCTACTTCTGGGGAAGGAGAGGACTAAACGGTGCTGATTTAGGAGACAAGGGACCTGGGCTGTGCTCTCCACTGTGCCTGGAACTCGCCGTGTGACCTCCAGCAAGTCAGTTAACTTCTCTGGCTCTCTTATCTACACAGTGAAGTTTGGGGCTATGATTCTTTCTAATCTCCCCTCCAGCTTTTCTCTTCGATAATTCATGGCTTGCAAAACCGCAGAAGGCTTCATCATTTTTGACTGATCTCATTAATACAAATGAAGGGAAAGAATCTGGCATTTTTTTAAGAACAGCAGCCCAGAACTCAGCGCGTCACCATTCTCCGGGGATGGGTTTGGTGATCCCCGGAAGGGAAAAGCTCCTTACTGCTTAATCCCTATCTCTCCAACAAGCCAGACATAAAATCCTTTAATCAAATCTAATAAACTCAGCTAAGCTTCAGAATGGGGCTAAGAAATAACTAATGTGTTTTCTGTCCATCCAGATTTATTCACACGGTCCCCTTTGTACATGTGCTCCCAGCTGATGCCGGGAACAAACAGGAATGGTGGAAAGCAAATAAGTACCACGAGGAGCCCTGAGGCTGTGGGAGCCACTTGAGTGCCGTTTGCAAAGGATGCTGTCCTCACCCTTCCTGAGACGAGGGTTGATCTCACTGTGGATTAGGAAGGAGGGTCGAGGCAAACCCCACCCCAGGTGTAGGCAGGTAGGGCATCAGAGCTGGCTGTTAGCACCCACCTCTTGTTATCCCACAGTGTCCGTGATTTTTTTCCTACTTCCGTGCATTTGCAAATAGTCTTCCTTGACCTGGAAAATGCATCCAGTTTCTCCGATGTCTATTCCAGTATATGCAGTGTACACACCACTGCACCTCCTCTGCTGGGAAGTGAACAATGTTATGCAGTGGGTCAAATACCCTATAAGCCCTTGGTCAGTGGTGCCAGTTAAGACCCGGCAGGCAGGAAAGAAAAATACATACTTAGAGTACGCATCAGCTCTAGGAAGACAAGTGGCTTCCCTCTCATGGATGGAGTTGGTCCAGGGCAGTCACTTTGTTACCGGACATCTATTTGGTCTCTTCAAGGGATGGACCCATACTGGAGTTTAGGGTTTGTCACTGACTACGCTAAAGCCTTTGACTGCGTGGATCACAACAAACTGTGGAAAATTCTTCAAGAGATGGGAATACCAGACCACCTGACCTGCCTCCTGAGAAACCTGTATGCAGATCAAGAAGCAATAATTAGAACCAGACATGGAACAATGGACTGTTTCCAAATTGGGAAAGTACATCAAGGCTGTATATTGTTGCCCTGTTTATTTAACTTATATGCAGAGTACATCACGAGAAATGCGGGGCTGGATGAAGCACAAGCTAGAATCAGGATTTCTGGGGGAAATATCAATGACCTCAGACATGCAGATGACACCACCCTTATGGCAGAAAGGGAAGAGGAACTAAGGAGCCTCTTAATGAAAGTGAAAGAGGAGAGTGAAAAGGCTGGCTTAAAACTCAGCATTCAAAAAATGAAGATCATGGCATCCGGTCCCATCACTTCATGGTAAGTAGATGCGGACACAATGGAAAGAGTGAGAGACTTTTTATTTTCTTGGGCTCCAAAATCACCGCAGATGGTGACTGCAGCCATGAAATTAAAAGACACTTACTCCTTGGAAGGAAAGTTATGACCAACCTAGACAGCATATTGAAAAGCAGAGACATTACTCTGCTGACAAAGGTCTATCTAATCAAAGCTATGGTTTTTCCAGTAGTCATGTATGGATGTGAGAGTTGGATTATAAAGAAAGCTGAGTGCCGAATAATTGATGCTTTTGAACTGTGGTGCTAGAGAACTCTTTCGAATCCCTTGGCCTGCAAGGAGATCCAACCAGTCAATCCTAAAGGAAATCAACCCTGAATATTCACTGAAAGGACTGATACTAAAGCTGAAGCTCCAATACTTTGGGCACCTGATGTGAAGAATTGACTCATTGGAAAAGACCCTGATGATGGGAAAGTTTGAAGGCAGGAGAAGGTAATGACAGAGGATGAGATGGTTGGATGGCACCACTGACTCAGTGGACATGAGTTTGAGCCAGCTCCGGGAGTTGGTGATGGACAGGGAGGCCTGGCATGCTGCAGTCCATGGGGTCGCAAAGAGCTGGACACGACTGAGCGACTGAACTGAACTGAAATTGCTGCTGACACGATGGACACCAGCGCAGGCAGTAGCTAGATCAGCCTCGGCAAGTGGTCTCCACACTGCCTGGTCTCCATCCCAGCCATCCATGGCCATGTTATACATGCGTGTATGGTGTCAGCCCCGGTGGCCCGACTTCAACCAGCTAGGTCTTTCTGTATAGTTGGTTTACCGAGTCTTCTGAAGTAGCTTCTTCCATGACACCAGCACTGCCGTGTGATAAAGGTCTTCAGGCTTCACGCTCGCTGCCTTTGGCTCATCTCTACACCTCTCTCCTTGCTACGGAGGCCGCACTGTAGCTCTTTCCAGGGCCCTAACCACCCAAGCCATTTGCCACTTGGTTCAGGCCCCTTCAAATTCCTTGGGAAAATAAGAAGTTAATGTAACCATGTGACAAGACTATAAACATATACTACTGTCCTTCCCAAGTAAATGGGAAGAATGTCTGATACTCTTTTCTGATAAGGATCAGGGCAGATCAATGACCATGTGCCGAAATATTCGTGCATGCGTGTGTGTTCATCTGCTCCAACAATGAAGCTGTGTGTGGGATGGCAGCTGCACGTGGGGCTACCCCCTGGGTAATGTGGCTGTTGTCCACTTTCCTTCCCCTAGAGATGAGAGGCGGAGAGGGGGAGAGAGAGCCGGTAAAGTAAATGAATGGATGATGAGTATCGGCCTGTGCAGCCCCTCAGTTTTTAAAGGTTCGGTTAACATGTACCCTCCCCTGGGGTGTGACACTGTTTTGGGTATTTGTATCTCGGTCATGGCAAGGCAATGTTAGAGCTTTGGCTTGGCTTCCCCTGCAACGATAATAGCTCTTTCCTTCAGGATGAAATACCAATATTGAATTCTGCCAATTACCATGTATGTCTAGCCCAGTTATAAATTCAAGGGCAGGGAAATTAACCACAGGGTGAACCCAAACTCAGTGGATCCACTGCTAGCCACTCTGGGCCAAGTTTCCACTAATCAGTCAGTCCTCTCTGGGGGGAGGAGGGGACACCTGATGACGCTTTAGATCCATAGGTCATCGCATCAAC
This sequence comes from Bos grunniens, assembly GCF_055505025.1. Classification (NCBI taxonomy): domain Eukaryota; kingdom Metazoa; phylum Chordata; class Mammalia; order Artiodactyla; family Bovidae; genus Bos; species Bos grunniens. The sequence goes on from NC_141168.1 coordinate 4,895,031, forward strand.
ACACACTTCACATTGTATGTGCCACTTCTGCCCACTTACCGAGCAACCTGGAAAGTTACTGGTTTTGAGTGGGGCCCAGAACAACAGAAGGCTTTCCTTTTGGCCTTTGGAAGCAGAATTATGACCAGAAGTATTGTCTTTATTTGGAGATTGAGGGTGGTGTAAGGAGATGTGTGTGGGTGGCAAGTAGACAAGGGGGTAGACTTGTGACGGTAAATTTTCTGTGTCAACTTTACTGGGTTATCGGTGGGGGGAGGGGATACAGGGGCAGATATTTGGCCAGACATCACTCTGGATGTTTCTGGATGAAGTTAACAGTTGAACTGATAAAGAAAAGCAGATTGCCCTCCCTAATGTAACAGGCTTCAATCAGATGATGCTCTGAATGTGACAGAAATGCTGGGTAGGAAAAAAGAAAGAAAGAAATGCTGAGTAGGAAGGAATTTCTCCTTCTGGCTGCTATCAAGCTGGAACATGGGATTTTTTTTCCTGCCTTTGAACTTGAACTGAAATATCAGCTCTCCCTGAGTCTCTAGATTGCTGACCACAGATCTGGGGACTTGTCAGCTTCCATAATGACGTGAACCAATCCCTCATTTTACATACATACATATATACCGGGCTTCCCAGGTGTCATTAGTGGTTAAGAACCCCCTGCGATGCAGGAGACCTAAGAGATGAGGGTTCGATCCCTGGGTGGGGAAGATCCCCTGGAGAAGAAAACAGAGACCCATGCCAGTGCTCTTGCCTGAAGAATCCCATGGACAGAGGAGGCTGGAGGGCTACAGTTCATAGCGTCACAAACAGCTGGACACGACTGAAGCGACTTAGCATGCACACATACGTGTACCACATACACACCCACGACACATCCTTTTAGTTTTCTTTTGCTGCATAAACCTGATATAAGCCTTTATATGTTAATTGCTAGACGCTTCTGCATGAGGGTCAAGCTCGCCTATTTCCTACTTCTGCTCTACAGTGAAAACTGTCCTAACTAAGCCTGAATGCGCTTGGGAACGTCCAGGGTTGATACAAACATTGAGTCCTATTCCCGCCTGCACATCAAGTGAGTGAAACAAAGGCTTGCAAGCTACTTGCAGACCTGTGATCCTCTCACCGAACCCGGGAGGACTAACTCTAACCGCAGTGAATGTACACTCTTAGATGGCGTGTTTTCCCTCTGTGCCTGTTGACCGATCCTTTGGCAAGGCATCTATATCCAGGGCAATGTCAAGTGTAGCTATCTTTTAATTTATGGATTTATTTTCGGTTGCCCTGCGTCTTCGTTGCTGCACGGGCTTTTCTCTGGTTGTGGTGAGCAGAGGCTATTCTTCGTTGTGGTTCATGGGCTTCTTGTTGTGGTGGCTTCTCTTGTTCTGGAGCACAGGCTCCAGGCATGAGGTCTTCAGGAGTTATGGCATGTGGGCTCAGTAGTAGCTGTGGTTCTCAGACTCCACAGCACAGGCTCAATAGTTGAGATGCACAGGCTTAAATACCCCATGGCATGTGGGATCTTCCCTGACCAGGGATCAAATCTGTGACCCCCTGCATTGGCAGACAGATTCTTAAACACCGGACCACCAGGGAAGCCCCAAGGGTAACTATCACAACCCTGGTTTCAGGCGTGTTCCTGTGCTTGAAGACTGAGTCCACTCCAAGTTATCAGACCACAAGAGCCTCGTGAGCAGCGGCCCTCGTCTGCAGCCAGCTCTCCCCAAGCACCATGCATCGCCACAGGCTAGAGCAGAGAGGGGAAGCATTCAGCACTTTCCTTTTCCCTGGCTGGCTGCAGGCAGAATGGAAGATGCATGGTAGCCATCTGGGGCTCTTGTTGCGTCATTTGTCATGAAAATGAGGTATTAGAATTTCAGCGTCTAATATGCTCCCTGAGTTATAGTGGAGCGTGGGGCTGCTCCTCTGGTGTATCTCCCATAATAATGCAGCTTTGTCAAAGGCTGACGGCCAGCGAGCAGTTCAAAAGTGCCTCGGCAAAGCACACGCTTCATGTTGAAACAGCTTACGTTGCAGAAAAAATGACAATCGGTCAAAATGGCACATGGGGGGGGAGCTCACATACCTAGAGGAAGCCGTTTCAGCCCTTGGAAAACACCTGGAAGGTGACTCGGTGGATAAAGGAGCGTCATGGAGCCTGTGTAACAGCAGGTTGCTCGGTGGCTCCCAGGTTGCTGATACCCCACTAAGCCCTCGTGCTCCCCGAGACCACCAGGCCTTGTCTTGTGCGTAGAGGAGGAGGCAGTGTGTGATATTTCCCCAAAGAACACCTGCCTGAGAGTACCTCCCCACCCACCCAACACTGTGCACAAACATCCACCATTAGACTTACTTTTTGAGAGCCATGTGGAGTTAGATGCCTTTGCTGTTGTTCAGTCACTCAGTCGTGTCTGACTCTTTGCGACCCCATGGACTGCGGCACACCAGGTTTCCCTGTCCTTCACCATCTCCCAGAGCTTCCTCAAACTCATGTCCATTGAGTCGGTGATGCTTTCTAGCCATCTCATCCTCCAGCCCCCTTTTCCTTTTGCCTTCAGTCTTTCCCAGCATTAGGGTCTTTTCCAATGAGTCAGTTCTTCGAATCAGGTGGCCAAAGGATTGGAGCTTCAGCTTCAGCATCAGTCCTTCCAATGAATATTCAGGGTTGATTTCCAAGTTACTCTCAAGAGTCTTCTCCAGCACCACAACTTGAAAGCATCAATTCTTTGGCCTTCTTTATGGTCTAACTCTCACATCTATACATGACTACTGGAAAAACCATAGCTTTGACTATATGGACCTTTGTCAGCAAAGTGATGTCTCTGCTTTTCAATCAAGTTAGATGTCTATCTTCCCAGGGAAAGATAGTACATTCATCAGTTTGTAGTGTTCATTTAGAAGGAAAAACTAGGGCCAGTTGTCAAGAGCTCTAGGAAAGAAGATTTTAATTCCACGAGCACCCGACACAGAAAGGGTTCCTTGATCACAGGACACATTTGGATAATGGTCAGATGGTCTTCTTCCTACATTGGGTAGGAAGATGGAGCAGATGGGCCCCAGGTTCCTTCTGACTCAGATGTCCTGTAATTTATTTTACCATTAATTCAGAATAGGGAGAACAAGGGGATTCTCCTCCTCTTTGGAAAGATATTAAGAACGTTAACAGATCGCTGGGCAAGGAAATGTAGGTTCTGTGTGTGTCCATGGGGGATGCCCATCTGTTAAGTAGAGAAGTTGTTTGCATTCCCTAAGGCTCTTCTCATTCTGAAATTCCACAATTCTTCAGCCTGGGTGAGTCATGTGGGATCCTCCTTATCTCTTTAGGGAGGCAGAATAATAATATCACACCAAGCAGCAAAGAGAGACGAAATCTAGCACCAATTCTCATCGATTGGTAGTGGCTACTTAAAATGACTACATCCAAGAAGGATCTGAGGCCAAGTCCAAAGAGAAGTGGGGAGTACTTTCATGAATAATTAAGTGTGTCTGTCAGGAGGTCTAGAGTGTGGAAATGTTGACAATAAGTACCATATTTGTCAGCCCTACAGTAAACCCTTAAAAATCCATCTTTGTCAGTTTCAACAGTCACAAGTGATTGCTGAGCCAAGATATGTCAAATAAAAGCGGTTGAACTAGACTGAGAGGCTGAGTGAGGTCACTGGTCACAGGCAGGAAGGTCACCAAGGTCTCGGTGCCCCAGACTCAGCCCCGGGGGGTCCAGCCTCTTCCTCACCCTATAGCATCGTGGTTCTCTGTGTAGCCTGTCTGAAGGTATCCTTCAAACATTTCCACTACATTCTATTCCATTTTCGGAGGGAAATGACAAATTGATTTTGAAGACTTGAGAAGGGTCCTGGAAAAAAAGAGCGCTCATAAATACTAGCGGATTATTGTATAAAGCCTTTGCTCCTGTGCAGGAAGGTTTAAGATATAAAAGTGCTTTCTGAGGTGCAAAGCTGTACGATGTCAATGCATCATTAATGTTATTAATACTAATTGGTCCTTCATGTCTCCAAAAGAGGCATCTAAACACTTTGTGCGGACTTCCCTGGCAGTCCAGAGGTCAGGACTTGACACTTTCACTGCCAGGGGCGTGGGTTCAATCCCTGGGGAGGAAAATAAGACCCCAAAAGGTGCCTGGCATGGTTAAAAAAAAAACATCGTGGACAATGAAACCTGAGTGAAACAGTCCACTGTAACGTGAGGAAGTTTGCTAGAGAAGTAATTTATAAAGGAACAGATAAAACTGGATGAAATGAACAAATAGCATGTCCCCCGGCGGCGGGTACCACACCCTCCAGTCATCCTGCATCTCTTTTTTCTAACTCACCTTTTTCTAAAAATTTCTAAAATAATATGGGGATTGAGAATAAAGAAGTGGGCAGCTCTCCACGAAACTTTTCAATGAAAAAAACTCAATGGCTGAGCCTCCCAAGGCAGCAGGAAGAGTGGTTGATGGAAAACCTGGAGGTTGATTCCACAGTAGGAAAAGGAGGTTTGCACAAACAGGTTCACTATTTTCCCAAAGATGAGGCAGATTCTAAATTTCTTGGTATAAGCTGATTTAAGTCACCCCCAGCCTGAATGTGAAAGGCAGAAAAACATTAACTCCAAGCCACCTCTAAGCTTGTATTGGTCTGGTGTCTTCAGAGAAACAGAACCAATAGGAAACATTCCTACCTGTGGAGCTGTTGGAGGGAGAGGTTTTGAGGAGCTGGCATGTGAGACTGTAGGAGCTGCCCAGTCTGAAATCTGTAGGGCTGGAAACCCAGGTAGGAGCTGAGGCTGCAGCCATTTTTTTAACTTTTTATTTTATTTTTAAATATTTTTTACTCTTTTATTTACTTGGCTGCTCCAGGTCTTAGTTGCGGCACACAGGATCTAGTTTCCTGACCAGGGATCAAACCTGGGCCCCCTGCTTTGGAAGCACAGCATCTTAGCCACTGGACCACCAGGGAAGCCCTCAATCTGCAGTCTCCTTCTTCTCAGGGAAGCCTCAGTTTTTGCTCTGTGGCAAACTGAATGTTTGTATCCCCTGAGAATGCATCTGCTGAAGTCCTAATGCTCAAGTGATGGTATTTGGTGATGAGGCCTTTGGAAGACGATTGGGGTTAGTTGAGGTCATGAGGATGGGGCCCCATGGTGGGATTAGTGCCCTCAGAGGAGACACAGAGGGCCTGCTCTCTCTGCCACGTGAGAGCACAGTTAGAAGCAGCTGTCTGCAAGCCAGATGGGGGTGCTCCTGGGCAGAGGCAGAGAAGGTGAAGAAGGTCATCAGAATGGCTGAAGGAAGGACTGACCTGAGCCAGCACACACCCAGAGTTGGAAGGGAAAGCATTTGACACGTGAAGGATCTCAGATGTCAAGCTGAACAGACAGTGTTGAACAGCTCAGGGGGAGAAAAAGGAGACCAGAGGCAAATAGAAGAAAGTCAGGTTAGTAGGAAGATGTGACAAAACAGAAAGGGGAACTCATGCTACCCAGATGCCTGTAATGCTGGGTGTTGTGCTGGGTGCGGGCTTTCTCATTCCATCCTCACCACGACACTGCAAGAAGACACACAGAATCTTCCTCTCCTACAGCAAAGAAAAGGAGGCTGAAGGCTACACGCCTCAAAGAGGCGGACCCTGCTTCCACACCAGGCCTGTCTTGCACAAGCCTCTGCTCTCCCACCCTCTCCTTTCCACCCACAGTTGCTCCTAAAAGGATGGACTTATAATGTGTGTTGAAACTATGAACCACTCTCTGGGTCATAGAGAACAGCCACTGCTAGTCACCTGGCATCCACCTTGCCACTTTCATCACAAGGACTTCCCTGAAGAAGAGGAGGAACAAAGGAAGACCAAGGCTCAGTTTCCCCAGTAGACTTGTGTCATCTGCTCAAAGACAGAACCAAATGGAGCGGACATTTTTCTTCCCTGAAAACGTCCAAGGCCAGTTACCCAGGACCGGTTCCCAGCCAAGCACCAATGGGAAGATGGTGAAGGCATCCTCCTCACACCTCCGTGGTCCCTCTTTCCTGCTTTCCTGACACTCCCAGTCTCCTTCCAATGGGAAAGGGATTCCCAAAGACCAAAGGGATTCCCATCGCTGCCTGTTTATAGTGATTAACGGTTAGATTTGAAAGTCATACTCCTCAGTTTACATCCCTGTCCTGCTACTTCTAACTTTGTGTCCCCGAGCACATGAGCCTCCTTACATTTTGTTTCCCCAGGTATAAATTGTAAATCATAATAATACCAGCCGGGCAGGTTATTGTGAGCATTGAATGAACCATGTATTAGAATGAAGCATGTGTTGAAAGAGGAGGGCAGCAAGTCTGGAACGTGAAGCAAAGCGGCGGAGTGAGGGGTTGAGGGGAGAGAAAGCGTAGCCAGTGACCTCCTGTGGGTCCTCCAAACACACAGACGGGGGTCTGCATAATCCTTCCTCCTCCCTCTCCACTCACGTTTTGAATGAGGCTGACAGAAGTCAGTCCGGAGTTGTAGCACAAAGGATACAGGTCTAAAGTCAGGACACCACCATCGAATTTTAGGTTATTTTATATATGAGGAAGCTGGGGTCTGGCAAGGTGAGGGGCTTGTCCAAGGTCACACACAGCTGGTTGTTACTGAGTCCAAACTCAGACTGCTCGTCGCATGACAGGCCAACAAATGGAGAGATGCGTTGTTGGGGAAGGAATAGAGATTTTATTCAGGAAGCCAGCAGACCAAGAAGGTGGTGGGCTCGTCTCCCAAAGAACCATTTCACCCCAGTTAGAACTGAGGCCCCTTTTATAGTGGAATCCTTTGTTCCTGTAGCTGCCCACCTCAATCAGGTCATAAAGTCATAACATTCTTGTAAACCACCAGCAAGATACATGTTACTCTGTTCTGCAACTTTTTATATCCATATGAATGGGAAACAGTTAGACCTTAAAAGCTCAGAGCCTCCATTAATGCACTTCCCTGTACACTTCAGGCTACAAGCAACATTCTCAACTTTAGCAGAAACAATAGAATACAGAGGTTTAAGTAAAAGAAACAGATGAAATATGGAGTCAGATCTGTGCTTTCCTGTCACACAGTGACTACTCCGCAAGAGGCTGCCAGCTTAGAACCCACATCTGTGGACTTGCAGGCTGCTCCCCCGTGCCTTCCATATGTTGCTCGGTCTCTCACACTAAGTGACAAGTAGACAATGAAGAAAAACGTTGGTGTGAATGTGATTTAAAATCGTGAGGAATATGACAGTCTAACCAGCTGCTTGCCATCACTTCTGGCGGTAGGCTGTTGTAGTGATCGTGCTTCAATTAAACCTGAGCAGAAGCAGCAGCTTGTTCCTGGGCATCTGGCAGGCATCTTGTTCTTTGGCTTCAGTTCAGTGCCACAGAGATGGGTGCAGACTCACTGTGACCCGTGGGAGCTGCAGCCTGGGCTCCCTTAGAGAACAGAGTGTCCACCCCGAGTGGCTATCTCCACCCTGTGCTGAGAGTGAGTTATGGTCACACCCTCACTCTCAAATCTATCTAAACCTTTCCCTCAGAACTGACCAAAGGGAATCCCAAGAACCACTAAAGCCATGCTAGAGGAAGCTGATCCCCACTTCCTCCCGCAGACGCTACCAGGCAAACTGCACAGGTGTCCACACAGAAGCCAAAAATGATGTGACTGCTGCCCACCTGACCCCTTGACCGGGGCACAGCATTACTCGCTCTTGACTAGTTGTTCCAAGTGTCAGCTACGGATTCAATAAACAGCTTAGATAGTTTACTGATCACCATGTGTCCTTGGGCAGCTTTTTTGTTTTAATTTAGGTTAACATGGGCAAGACAATCATTCAAACTAGACAATGTTTGGATCCCACACAATAACTCCACTGCCTGCAGGTTGGGAACCCTGTTTTAGGATGTCCCATAATCTACCCCAAGTTCCAACAGCCCTGTGGACCCCTGTCACTGGACTTGGCCAAGGAAATCAATGGCTAGAATTTCAAGCAGCTGCACAGAGAACTGTTTCAGCATGGAGTTCCTTTTACCATAATATCCAGCATGAACTGTCAGTATTTACAGTCCTTGTCAGGGCAGGGAACAAGAAAAATGAAAAAGAACAGGAAATTGATCCAAGGATTTTAATCAGGGCTGAGGCAGGCAGAAGGTGGGAGAAAGAGAACAGGGTCTTAACTGAGGCTTCAGAAGAACACTTCCTATCCTGCCCCCTGGTAGGGGGTCAGGAAAGGGGTCACAGCCTCCCTTTCCAGTTATTCCTAGACTCACCACCTCTCCAAGTTACCTTTCCCCATCCTTTCTTCTCCCATCAACACAGACACACTCATACGTGTACATACAAACATACACACTCCCTCAGTCAGTCAGTTCAGTCACTCAGTCGTGTCTGACTCTTTGTGACCCCATGGACTGCAGCCTTCCAGGCCTCCCTGTCCATCACCAACTTCCAGAGCTTGCTCAAACTCATGACCGTTGAGTCAGTGATGCCATCCAACCATTTTATCCTCTGTTGTCCCCTTCTCCTCCTGCCCTCAATCCCTCACAGCATTAGGGTCTTTTCAAATGAGTCACCTCTCTGCACCAGGTGGCCAAAGTATTGGAGTTTCAGCTTCAACATCAGTCCTTCCAATAAACACCCAGGACTGATCTCCTTTAGGAAGGACTGGTTGGATCTCCTTGCAGTCCAAGGAACTCTCAAGAGTCTTCTCCAACACCACAGTTCAGAAGCATCAATTCTTCAGTGCTCAGCTTTTTTTATAGTTCAACTCTCACATCCATACATGACCACTGGAAAAACCATAGCCTTGACTAGACAGACCTTTGTTGACAAAGTAATGTCTCTGCTTTTTAATATGCTATCTAGGTTGGTCATAAGTTTCCTTCCAAGGAGTAAGCGTCTTTTAATTTCATGGCTGTGATCACCATCTGCAGTGATTTTGGAGCCCAGAAAAATAAAGTCAGCCACTGTTTCCATTGTTTCCCCATCTACTTACCATGAAGTGATGGGACCGGATGCCATGATCTTAGTTTTCTGAATGTTGAGCTTTAAGCCAACTTTTTCACTCTCCTCTTTCACTTTCATCAAGAGGCTCTTTAGTTCTGCTTCACTTTCTGCCATACGGGTAGTGTCATCTGCATATCTGAGGTTATTGATATTTCTCCCAGCAATCTTGATTCCAGCTTGCGCTTCCTCCAGCCCAGCATTTCTCATGATGTACTCTGCATAGAAGTCAAATAAGCAGGGTGACAATATACAGCCTTGACGTACTCCTTTTCCTATTTGGAACCAGTGTATTGTTCCATGTCCAGATCTAACTGTTGCTTCCTGACCTGTATACAGGCTTCTCAAGAGGCAAGCAGGTGGTCTGGTATTCCCATGTCTTTCAGAATTTTCCATGAGTCTTCTCCAACCCTGCAGTTCAAAAGCATCAGTTCTTCATTGCTCAGCTTTCTTTATGGTCCAATTCTCACATCCATACATGACTAGGGAAAAACCATAGCTTTGACTAGATGGAGTTTTGTTTGCCAACAAACACACTCCCTACTGACTCCAAAAATGATTGGGCAGTTCAGGTCAGAGTACAATTAAGCATAGCCACTTATGAGCCCCTTATCAGTCATGCCTAATTACCAAGTAGCATATGATCACGGTACATGTAATTAATAACATGTTTGACTAGTTTTGTTGTGCTTATTTGCTATCAATACTGAATCCTGTTCTTCGAGTTCAGCCTTCATGGTCTGGAGGACATGGCTCTAAAAGGGTAAAGTGAAGTGAAAGTGAAAGTCGTTCAGTCGTGTCTGACTCTTTGTGACCCCATGGACTATACAGTTTGTGGAATTTTCCAGACCAGAATACTGGAGTGGGTAGCCTTTCCCTTCTCCAGGGGATCTTCCCAACCCAGGGATCAAACTCATATCTCCTGAATTGCGGGCAGATTCTTTACCAGCTGAGCCACAGGGGAAGCCCCTAAAAGGGTTAGGAAGGGCTGAAACCTGGGCAGAGTCAGAGCCCAGGAACACCTGCCAGGAAACATGCAGCCAAAAGAAGTTTATTAGTAGACCAAAGGGCTAAGTGCAGTTCTAGAGACAGAGAACAAGGCCAGCATTTCAGAAAGCCAGTTGCTGCAGAGCAGAGAGAGGGCCGGAGAAAGGACAGAAGAGGGTGGAGACCGCTCCACACTGAGGGCAGGGCAAGAGCAAATGCAGGTGAACAGGGCTGATACACCTGGTCTGCACGTGCATGTTTCAGGAGCTGAAGATGGTATTGGATCCACAGGACAAACTCAGTGCATTTGAGAGGGTCTGGATATGGCAGGCATACCTTTCAATGATCAAAACTGGAAGAAATGCATCAATGTGCACAGCATCACTGTTCACTAGAGGCAAAAGGCAGCAACACCGCCAAATGCCCATCGAGCCCTGAATGAACGAACAAGATGTGGTCTATCCATACAATAGAATGCTGTTCAGTCTTGAAAAGGAAGAAGATTCTGGCACCTGATACAACATGAATGAATCCTGAGGACAATTGTTCTTGTTGTTCAGTTGCTAAGTCATGTCCGACTCTTTGCGACCCCATGGACTGCAGCACTCCTGGCTTCCCTGTCCTCCACTATGTCCCAGAGTTTGCTCAAATTCATGCCCATTGAGTCGGTGATGCCATCTAACCATCTCATCCTCTGTCGTCCCCTTCTCCTCCCATCTTCAATCTTTCCCAGCATTGGGGTCTTTTCCAATGAGTCAGCTCTTCACATCAGGTGGCCAAAGTACTGGAGCTTCAGCTTCAGCATCAGTCCTTCTAGTGAAGAGTCAAAGTTGATTTCCTTTAGGATTGACTGGTTTGATCTCCATACTGTCCAAGGGACTCTCAAGAGTCGTCTCCAACACCACAATTCGAAGCATCAGTTCTTGGGCACTCAGCCTTCTTTATGGTCCAACTCTCACATCCATACATGACTCCTGGAAAAACCATAGCTTTAACCATACAAACCTTTGTAGGTAGAGTGATGTCTCTGCTTTTTAATACACTGTCTAGTTGGTCATAACTTTCCTTTCAAGGAGCAGGCATCTTGCAGTTTCATGGCTGCAGCCACTGTCCACTGTGATTTTGGAGACCAAGAAAATAAAATCTATTTGCCATAAAGTGATGGGACTGGATGCCATGATCTTAACTTTTTGAATGTTGAGTTTTAAGCCATTTTTTTCACTCTCCTCATTTGCCCTCATCAGGAGACTCTTTAGTTCCTCCTCACTTTCTGCCATTCGAGTGTTATCATCTGCATATCTGAGGTTGTTCATATTTCTCCCAGTGATCGGGTTTCCCAGCTTGTGATTCATCCAGCCCGGTATTTCACATGAAGTATTCTGCATGTAAGTTAAATAAATAGATGACAACACATGTCCTTTCCCAGTTTTGAACCAGTTTTTCCATGTAAGGTTAATATGCTAAGTGAAATAAGCCAGACATAAAAGGACAAATCCAGTGATTCCACTCGTCTGCTGCTGCTAAGTCGCTTCAGTCATGTCCAACTCTGTGCGACCCCATAGATGGCAGCCCACCAGGCTCCCCGGTCCCTGGGATTCTCCAGGCAAGAACACTGGAGTGGGTTGCTATTTCCTTCTGCAATGCATGAAAGTGAAAAGTGAAAGTGAAGTTGCTCAGTTGTGTCTGACTCTTATCGATCCTGTGGACTGCAGCCTACCAGGCTCCTCCATCCATGGGATTTTCCAGGCAAGAGTACTGGAGTGGGGTGCCATTGCCTTCTCTGCCACTCATATGAGGTACCAGAAATAAGCATATTCCTGATGAGAAAGTAGAACAGAGGTTACCAGGGGCAGGGGAGAGTGAGATGGGGAGTTAGTGTTAGCAGAGACAGAAGTTCCATTCGGGAGGGTGAAAAAGTTCTGGAGATGGGTGTGGGATGGCTGCACAGCAGTGTGAATGTACTTGTGCACGGGTGATAAGTCGCTTCAATCATGCCGACTCTCTTTGACCCCGTGGACTGTAGCCTGCCAGGCTCCTCTGTCCATGGGATTCTCCAGGCAAGGACTCTGGAGTGGGCTGCCTGGCCCTCCTTCGGGGGATCCTCCCAACCCAGGGGTCGAATCCACATCTCCTAGGTTTCCTGCATTGGCAGGCCACTGGGCCACTTGGGAAGTCCATGAAAGTACTTAATTCTACACAATTGTACATTCAAGACTGTGCAGTTTACACAATGGAAAAAATCTAGAAGGTTGGGATGTTACGGGAGGAGACTAACAAGAGGTGAAACATTTTACCTGGGGCCTGGGGTTTAAGTGGAGGATAGGACATACAAGGATTCACCAAAGTAAGGAGCCTGACCTGGGGACAGACAAGGAATGGGGGCCAACCACGCCCAGGGGACCACAAGTTCCCTCCTCATCCGCAGGGAGGTTTGGCTTGTTCTTCCCATAGCCCCGTCTCTGCAGCTCCTGTCCCAGTTCTAATTACAGCCACGGTGATGCCAAGATCACTGCAGAGAACACAGGCTAGATTCATCAGAGTCAGCTGGTGAACACTCACACAAAGCAAGGAAGGCACCAGACTGGGGGAGGGATGGAGTGGGAGTTCGGGATTAGCAAACGCAAACTATTAGATAGAGAATGGATGAACAAGGTCCTACTGTATAACACAGGGAGCTATATTCAATATTCAGGGATAAACCATAATGGAAAGGAATATGGAAAGGAATGTATATGTGTGCATAACGGAGTCACGTTGCTGTAAGGCAGAGACTAACACAACAATTTAAATCAACTATACTTCATAGTAATTTAAAAAAAAAAAAGAAAGGCACCAAGCTGAGCCCAAGAAATAGATATATTTGGACATTTATCTAAGCAAATACTCCTTTTAAAAATGTCTACCCTTTGCTATCTTGAGCTGCTTGGGTTTTTTTAATTATGTTTTTATAAAAACAAAAGAATCATGAATGTTTAGCATGACATTCCAGTAGCTTCCTGTAAATGATGTAACCGATGCACATGGAAGCTCAAAGGCTGAAGCCTGAAGGTCGTGGCTGGACGAAGAGCTGAGCCCCAGAGGGCAGAGCTCGCTGCCCTGGGGGGTCCCTCCAGGGCCCTGCTGCCAGGCTGACCCAGCACTGTGTCTTGTGTCCTTCCCATGCGGTTGGCAGCTGCTCTGTGGGTTTAGATGGCAAGTGCTGGGAATGATTCATCATCATCGGCCCCCTCTTAATCACATTTTAATAAAACCATAAATCAGCTCCCGACAGCGAGACAAGTCCCTGAAGGCATGGCAGTGCCATAGGACAAGAGCCAAGCCAGATGGCATGGATGGTTCAGGGACACCTGGGCATTGGCAGTGCCCAGTGGGAAAGGCCTAGTGGGGAGTGAGCGCCTGGAATCCACGGCCATAGCCACGCCTAAACCCATACCTTTCCCTGAGAGCTCAGTCCTAGATCTAGGGCTAGAAGCCAGGTTTAGGGCTATATTCAGCCCATAAGTGCTTGATACTTTCTAAGTGTAGTGCTGGAGAAGACTCTTGAGAGTCCTTTGGACTGCAAGGAGATCAAACCAGTCAATCCTAAAGGAAATCAACCAGAATATGCATTGGAAAGATTGATGCTGAAGCTGAAGCTTCAATACTTTGGCCACCTGATGCAAAGAACTGACTCATTGGAAAAGGCCCTGATGTTGGGAAAGGTTGAAGGCAGGAAGAGAAGGGGGCAACAGAGGATGGGATGGTTAGATGGCATCCAACCAATGGACATGAGTTTGAGCAAACTCCAGGAGATAGTGAAGGACTGGGAAGCCTGGTGTGCTGCAGTCCGTGAGTCACAAAGAGTCAGACACTGAGCAACTGAACAACAGAGCACCTGCACAGCTCTTCAGTTCAGTTCAGTTCAGTTCAGTCGCTCAGTTGTGTCCGACTCTTTGTGACCCCATAGACTGCAGCAGGCCAGGCCTCCCTGTCCATCACCAACTTCTGGAGTTTACTCAAACTCATGTCCATCGAGTCGGTGATGCCATCCAACCATCTCATCCTGTCGTCCCCTTCTCCTCCTGCCCTCAATCTTTCCCAGCATCAGGGTCTTTTCCAATAAGTCACCTCTTTGTATCAGGTGGCCAAAGTATTGGAGTTTCAGCTTCAGCATCAGTCCTTCCAATGAACACCCAGGACTGATCTCCTTTAGGATGGACTGGTTGGATCTCCTTGCAGTCCAAGGGACTCTCAAGAGTCTTCTCCAACACCACAGTTCAAAAGCATAAGTTCTTCAGCACTCAGCTTTCTTTATAGTCCAACTCTCACATCCATATATGACCACTGGAAAAACCATAGCCTTGACTAGACAGACCTTTGTTGACAAAGCAATGTCTCCGCTTTTGAATATGCTGTCTGGGTTGGTCATAACTTTCCTTCCAAGGAGCAAGCGTCTTTTAATTTCATGGCTGCGATCACCATCTGCAGTGATTTTGGAGCCCAGAAAAATGAAGTCAGCCACTGTTTCCATTGTTTCCCCATCTATTTCCCATAAAGCGATGGGACTGGATGCCATGATCTTAGTTTTCAGAATGTTGAGCTTTAAGGCAACTTTTTCACTCTTTTTCACTTTCATCAAGAGGCTCTTTACTTCTTCTTCACTTTCTGCCATAAGGGTGGTGTACCTGTTGATAAAATATTTAAATGGTTCCCAGCAGATACTGTGGACTCAATGTTTGTGTCCCTCTGCCCCAATCCATGTGTGGAGACTAATCCCCAATGTGATGGTGCTTGAAATTTGGGACTTTGGGAGTGATTAGCTCATGAGTCTGGAGCCCTCAGGAATGGGGTTCATGATCTTATAAAGGGATAGAGAGACCCCAGCACTCTCTTTCCAAGAAGACAGCGTCTGCCAACCAGGAAGAGAGCCCTCAGCAGACACCCAATCTGCCAGCACCTGGACCTTGGACTCCCAGCCCCCAGACAGTGAGACACAGGTGTCCGTTGTCCAAGCCCCACAGTCTGTGGCACGTGCGATAGCAGCCTGAACAGTCTAAGACACCAGATGACAAATATCCACAGCACCAAGGTCCCAAAGCACCTGGCCATCCCCACCACCCCCTGACCTCATCCGTGCCCCCGTAAACCTCCCCACCACCAAGCAAGCGCAAGGCCCTCCTGGCACAGCAGGGAGCTGGCCGTCCTGCTGTGGTGGAGCCCTTCCTGACGGGTGGGTGGCTGGCTGCCCTGATAGCTATATGTTTCTAGTATCCCTGCCACCTGTGCTGCTTTAATTTATATCACACAAAACAGAGCAGACCTGCCTATAAAGATGCAGAGTGGAGCAGGAAAAGTCAGTTGTGACGTGTAAGTATGCTTACACAAAAATTTTCTTTCTACCCCTTAGAAAAGTCCATTTATCAGGTCCAGAAATATATGTTTTGAACAAACGCACACAGTTTTCTTTATGTTTCTAGAATCAGGATGGCTTTGGGTTGTGACTTTTGTAGAAAAGCTGGGTGATGATTTACTACTGGATCCATGGCATTTGATATTCCCAAGGTCCGATCTTCTGTCCTCGTAGAGCAATTTATAGACAACATATGACACATGCGTGCATGCTCAGTTGTGTCTGACTCTTTGAGACCCCATGGACTGCAGCTTGCCAGGATCCTCTGTCCATGCAATTTTCCAGGCAAGAAATACTAGAGTAGGGTGCCATTTCCTATTTACATAATTCAAAAAAATAAATATAACTCCTTACTTTATTAGAGATATAAAAAGAAAACAATTTCTAATGCATTGATATGTGTTTCATACTTGGGCACCACAAAGCTCAAAAATAAGAATAAGTTATGCTGTCCCGGCCATACATATAATGAATGAGTTTGGACTAGGAAAAGGGGGGGAAAAGGATCAGAAGCCATTGTCACAAGTACAGAGAAACCAAAGAGAGAAGACACCAAAGTAAAACCCAGTACAACCAGCATGCACTAAAAATAAAATAATAATACTAACAGATAATCTATGTTTATGAATAAACTGGAATTAGGTTCTAGGTAAACTGGAATTTGGTTCTAGGTTCAGAAATAATAAACAAAATTTCCACCTTTTTGAACGAACTTTGAACACCGTGCTAAGATAGCATCCTTGGACAGTAATTTCCAGGACACCCAAAGATGACCCGGGAGCTCACCATCTGAATGCTGGTGGTGGCCCCTCCTGGTGACAGCCGGGTGTGGTCCCCCAAATTCCAAAAGAGCTGCATTGTGGATCCTTAACTAACCAATGCCAAAGAGACAGAGACCTCACTCTCCTGGTGGTGAGCCTGCCTGAGTGTGTTGGGGCCATGAAAGGGCTTGGAAGACAGGGGAAAGTCAGCCTTTTCTCCCCACACCGGACGTTGGAAGAAAGGGAAATGAAGACTCAAAGCTGCAGGTTAGGTTTTCTGCTCGAATGGTCTGGATGGTGGTGCAGCGAGCACGTGGCTAAGGTTGGCTCACGCCAGCCCCCAAGAGCCCATGGGAGTATCCCTCCCATCCTCACGTCAGGACACCACGTGGGAAGCTGGGAATCAGACCCAGTGGAAGCATTTGCACCAGGGAAATCAGGACTCTTCTTTTTTTGAAAAAAAAAAAAAAAGAGCCCAGCATCTTTGTTTTTGGCCACACCACGCAGCCTGTGGGGTCCTAGCACCACGGTAAGGGACTGAACCCGGGGCCATGGCAGTGAAAGCACTGAATCCTAAGCCCTGGTCAGCCGGAGAACTGCTGAGAGCCCATGGTTACACATTTAGCAGCACACCCCTGCAGGAGCATCTCCCCACTGGCTTGGCCCAGAAGTCCATCCGGGTTTTCCCGTTACATCTTACAGAAAAATCTAAACGAACTTCTGGGCCAACCCAATACAAACAGGTAAGACAAGAAGAGGAGGATATTCTAGGAGGCACGGTGAATTCAGTGAATGGTGAATTCAGCTTTTGACATCCTGAGGTTGAGAACAACGATGTTCAATGCCTAGTTAGCCCACAAGTCACCCAGGAAAACAGCAATTCTAGCTACATGATTCTCACTTTCTTCTGTCCCAGAGAATGGAGTGGCTGCCCTGGTCCAATGCTTGGAATATTGGGCACAGGAGACCCAGCCTGGATCTTTGGAACTAGAAGGGGTCTCTAGGAGCAGCTGTAGGAGGTGAGGAAGGAACGAGAGAAGGCTGGGCTACAGATGAAGCAGATCCCACACCACTGGGAGTGGCTATCCTCTCCAAGATCCCACTCACCTTCACTGTCGTTCAGTCACTAAGTCATGTTTGAACTTTCTTTGGCATTGCCTTTCATTGGATTGGAATGAAAACTGATCTTTTCCAGTCCCATGGCCACTGCTGAGTTTTCCAAATTTGCTGGCATATTGAGTGCAGCACTTTCACAGCATCATCTTTTAGGATTTCAAATAGCTCAGCTGAAATTCCATCACCTCCACTAGCTTTGTTTGTAGTGATGCTTCCTAAGGCCCACTTGACTTCGGACTTCAAAATGTCTGGCTCTAGGTAAGTGATCACACCATCATGGTTATCCGGGTCATTAAGACCTTTTTGTACAGTTATGTGTATTCTTGCCACCTCTTCTTAATTTCTTCTTTGGTTAGGTCCTTACTGTTTCTGTCCTTTATTGTGCCCATCCTTGCATGAAATATTCACTTGGTATCTTCAATTTTCTTGAAGAGATGTCTAGTCTTTCCCATTCTATTGTTTTCTTCTATTTCTTTGCATTGTTCCCTCACCTTTAGGATTCTTGTTTTATGATTGGTTTGTTGTTTGTTTTCTTTCAACACTGCCCTTAAATACTGCTTAATGTATGTGTGGTACGTAGAAGGCTCTTAAAGAAGGTCTTTTGAATGATCAAATGCCCAGGTATTATGTTATCCAGAGTCCACAGATAAAGAAAGTTAAAGGTGAGCAGAAGCACGTGGCACTCCGTCCCCTGGGCCCTGGCTGGGCCCCAGCAGCAACACCACAGCAAGTCTCTCTGGATTGATCTGGAAGCCCGTGGACCACAGGACTCAGAGTGGCCCCCACACCGGAGCTGCTCCTTAATGAAGTTCCCAGCAGCGCACGTTCATTACTTCCTGTGACTGGACTCCACTCAGCACTGGGAGAATATTAAGTTAAGAGGAACACATTAAGTGCTGGTGTAAATTAAAAGCCAAATCATTCTATAATCAAATAGTCATTATTCCAAAAGGAATTGCTCACTGGGAACACTTTTAACAGTATTTATTGCTCTATTATATTATAATGGGCTATTTAATAATAAAAAAATACATTATATTGATTAGAAGCCAGCCTTTGATTCAGACAAAATCGCAGAGGTCCTGTGTATATTTTCGCCCTTCCTGTAATTTATCCCCCGCTACCCCACTTTTACTGTGCCCTGGTCTGAAGAACAGTTAAGGACACATAGACACATCTGTCTTTCTGCCAGAGAACTATGCGTGCGGACGCTGTGAACCAGCTTTAAACTGGGCGTTCTTCTTGGCTGCACTTACAGAAATCAAAGGTGACTGCCCTGTACACCCCTGACCTTCTGGGTTGGGAACGTGCCACTTCGGCTTTGGTTCTGCAAGGGGGAGTCAGGGTTTTCAGGCTGCTGTGTGGTCAGGAGCAGGGCGTGAGCTGCGGGCAGCAGAACTAGGATGGAGGTGAAGGGAAGGAGGAGCAAAGAGAGGACAAAGGGTGGGAAAGAACGTGGAAAGGAGAGAAGAAGAGATGGAGGAGAGGAGGGAGGGCCACAGGAAGGGAGGCTGGGAAGAGGGCAGGAGAGGCACCAAGCCTCAGCGGAGCCCCAGTCCAGGCAGTGGGGTGCACGGGGCGGGGGAAAGCTTCCCCTATCCCGTCCCTAGCATCACTCCCTCCCCAAACCACCCCCAAACCACGTGCAAACCCAGCTAAGCCAGTCACATCTGCCCCTGGGCCTCTCTCCCCTTGAGCCGGTGAAGACCATCTCTCAGCGGGTAACGTGGCCAAGGCTGGACCTAACTCATCTTGTCAAGAGTGTAAAATCTTGCTGGCTTCTCAGATCTAATTCCATCAGCACTAGCGTGCCAAGTTCTACCATCTCCAGCAGAGAAAATCATGGCATTTCCAGTAGTTTCTTGTTCTGTAATAGCATTGTTTCCCACAAGTCATAATACAGAGCTTTCAAAATACACCTAAGGAAACTCAGAGAAAGAGATACTTTCTAAGTTAGGTAGTAATGAAAAAGAGAGAGAGAGAAATATAAGAATAGAAATAACTTGCATTCATGTAGAATCATGTGCCATTCAAAGTGCAAGACTAATTTCCCAAGGTCAGAAAGTAAATAATTAGAAGAAATGGAATCAGAACTCTCTTTTTCTGACTCAAAGTACTGGAGTCCTTCCTCAAGGCCAGACGTTCCTATGGAATCGCTAAGGCGGCTCACTGAGAATGAATGAAACAAGGTCTTTTTTATCCCTTCCTTGACTTGTCATGTTTCCCGCATTCCTCATTGAAAATATAGTAAGCTGACACCACACTCCCCCCGCTCGGTGTCCAATGTACCTTTCTCATAGGCTCAGCCCATTCTGTTCAAAGCCATTTTCTCACCATGAGGAGATAATCGATTCAAGCCAGGCATGAGCACACAATCCCAGGGTCCCTTTTGGAATTCCAATTGCCTCCCACACTTCAGGCACCAGTGACTATGTCGGTCAGGACGCTGATGTGAACAGCACGTCTCCAAAAATTAAATTAGGGGTGTTTAAGGAAGGTGTCTTCCCAAAGTTGGCTGCAGAGTTCAGAGAAATCAGCAAAGGAAGATGAATTAGCCAGGATGGAGTTCTTCAGGGGGTCACTGACCCTCAGTCCAAGTGTAAAGGGGAAGGGTTGGTTCTCTGATCCAGTGAGCTGCCTTTGGAGAAAAGGGTTGTAACCTCGGGTGGAAAAATGTTTTCAATGATGATTTTTAAATTCTCAAAGCTTCAGATCAGATCACATCAGATCAGTCACTCAGTCGTGTCCTACTCTTTGGGACCCCGTGAATCGCAGCATGCCAGGCCTCCCTGTCCATCACCAACTCCCGGAGTTCACTGAGACTCACATCCGTCGAGTCAGTGATGCCATCCAGCCATCTCATCCTCTGTCGTCCCCTTCTCCTTTTGCCCCCAATCCCTCCCAGCATCAGCGTCTTCTCCAATGAGACAACTCTTTGCATGAGGTGGCCAAAGTACTGGAGTTTCAGCTTTAGCATCATTCCTTCCAAAGAAAGCCCAGGGCTGATCTCCTTCAGAATGGACTGGTTGGATCTCCTTGCAGTCCAAGGGACTCTCAAGAGTCTTCTCCAACACCACAGTTCAAAAGCATCAATTCTTCAGCGCTCAGCCTTCTTCACAGTCCAACTCTCACATCTATACATGACCACAGGAAAAACCATAGCCTTGACTAGATGAACCTTTGTTGGCAAAGTCATGTCTCTGCTTTTGAATATGCTATCTAGGTTGGTCATAACTTTCCTTCCAAGGAGTAAGCATCTTTTAATTTCATGGCTGCAGTCACCATCTGCAGTGATTTTGGAGCCCAGAAAAATAAAGTCTGACACTGTTTCCACTGTTTCCCCATCTATTTCCCATGAAGTGATGGGACCAGATGCCATGATCTTCATTTTCTGAATGTTGAGCTTTAAGCCAACTTTTTCACTCTCTACTTTCACTTTCATCAAGAGGCTTTTTAGTTCCTCTTCACTTTCTGCCATAAGGCTGGTGTCATCTGCATATCTGAGGTTATTGATATTACTCCCGGCAATCTTGATTCCAGCTTGTGTTTCTTCCAGTCCAACGTTTCTCATGATGTACTCTGCATATAAGTTAAATAAACAGGGTGACGATATACAGCCTTGACGAACTCCTTTTCCTATTTGGAACCAGTCTGTTGTTCCATGTCCAGTTCTAACTGTTGCTTCCTGACCTGCATACAAATTTCTCAAGAGGCAGATCAGGTGGTCTGGTATTCCCATCTCTTTTAGAATTTTCCACAGTTTGTTGTGATCCACACAGTCAAAGGCTTTGGCATAG
This sequence comes from Bos grunniens, assembly GCF_055505025.1. Lineage (NCBI taxonomy): Eukaryota > Metazoa > Chordata > Mammalia > Artiodactyla > Bovidae > Bos > Bos grunniens. The sequence goes on from NC_141168.1 coordinate 4,916,062, forward strand.
TCAACAAAGCAGAAATAGATGTTTTTTTGGAACTCTCTTGCTTTTTCCATGATCCAGTGGATGTTGGCAATTCAATCTCTGGTTCCTCTGCCTTTTCTAAAACCAGCTTGAACATCAGGTAGTTCACAGTTCACACATTGCTGAAGCCTGGCTTGGAGAATTTTGAGCATTACTTTACTAGCATGTGAGATGAGTGCAATTGTGCGGTAGTTTGAGCATTCTTTGGCATTGCCTTCCTTTGGGATTGGAATGAAAACTGACCTTTTCCAGTCCTGTGGCCACTGCTGAGTTTTCCAAATGTGCTGGCATATTGAGTGCAGCACTTTCACAGAATCATCTTTCAGGATTTGAAATAGCTCAACTGGAATTCTATCACCTCCACTAGCTTTGTTCATAGTAATGCTTTCTAAGGCCTACTTGACTCCACATTCCAGGATGTCTGGCTCTAGGTGAGTGATCACACCATCGTGATTATCTGGGTCATGAAGATCTTTTTTGTACAGTTCTTCTGTGTATTCTTGCCATCTCTTCTTAATATCTTCTGCTTCTGTTAGGTCCATACCATTTCTGTCCTTTATCGAGCTCATCTTTGCATGAAATGTTCCTTTGGTATCTCTGATTTTCTTGAAGAGATCTCTAGTCTTTCCCATTCTATTGTTTTCTTCTATTTCTTTGCATTGATCGCTGAAGAAGGCTTTCTTATCTCTTCTTGCTATTCTTTGGAACTCTGCATTCAGATGCTTATATCTTTCCTTTTCTCCTTTGCTTTTCGCTTCTCTTCTTTTCACAGCTATTTGTAAGGCCTCCCCAGACAGCCATTTTGCTTTTTTGCATTTCTTTTCCATGGGGATGGTCTTGATCCCTGTCTCCTGTACAATGTCACGAACCTCATTCCATAGTTCATTAGGCACTCTATCTATCAGATCTAGGCCCTTAAATCTATTTCTCACTTCCACTGTATAATCATAAGGGATTTGATTTAGGTCATGCCTGAATAGTCTAGTGATTTTCCCTACTTTCTTCAATTTAAGTCTGAATTTGGCAACAAAAAGTTCATGGTCTGAGCCGCAGTCAGCTCCTGGTCTTGTTTTTCCTGACTGTCTAGAGCTTCTCCATCTTTGGCTGCAAAGAATATAATCAGTCTGATTTTGGTGTTGACCATCTGGTGATGTCCATGTGTAGAGTCTTCTCTTGTGTTGTTGGAAGAGGGTGTTTGTTATGACCAGTGTGTTTTCTTGGCAAAACTCTATTAGTCTTTGCCCTGCTTCATTTCGTATTCCAAGGCCAAATTTGCCTGTTACTCCAGGTGTTTCTTGACTTCCTACTTTTGCATTCCAGTCCCCTATAATGAAAAGGACATCTTTTTTGAGTGTTAGTTCTAAAAGGTCTTGTAGGTCTTCATAGAACCATTCAACTTCAGCTTCTTCAGCATTACTGGTTCAGGAGACACAAAATTCCACTTGAATAAATATAATCAAACAATGGAGGGAAAAAGAATAAAGTACAAAACTGCACATTGTTGAAAGTGTATATAAGTGCTGATAAAAGAAATTCACTGTGATAGTTAGAATTTGAAAAAGAATAGATAAATACAGTAACAAGAGACAACTCTACACATGGTCAACACTGAAATCAGACTGATTCTATTCTTTGCAGCCAAAGATGGAGAAGCTCTACACAATCAGCATGCAAGACCTGGAGCTGACTGTGGCTCAGCTCATGAGTTCCTTATAGCAAAATTCAGGCTTAAATTAAAGAAAGTGGCTAGACCATTCAGGTATGACCTAAATCAAATCCCTTACGATTATACAATGGAGGTGACAAATAGATTCAAGGGAATAGATCTGGTGGACAGAATGCCTGAAAAACTAGGGACAGAGGTTCATAACACTGTACATAAGGCAGTGACCAAAACTATTCCAAAGAATAAGAAATGCAAGGCACAGTAGTTGTCCGAGGAGGCTTTACAAATAGCTGAGGAAAGAAGAGAGGCAAAAGGCAGAGGAGAAGGGAAAGATATACACAACTCAATGCAGATTTCCAGAGAGCAGCAAGGGGAGATAAGAAAGCTTCTCAAGTGAGCGATGCAAAGAAATCAAGGAAAACAGGAGAGGAGCGTGGCCTGACCCCTCCCTGCCGTTGGCACGTGTGCTCCTAAAAGTGGGAGTCATCTGGCAAAAAGGTCGCTGTGCCTGCTGTGCACAAGGCTCCCATTCAACCAGATATTGTTAACTGTGTTCACACCAACTTGAGGAGAAACAGCAGACAGCCCTACGCTTTCAGTGAATCAGCAGGTCATCAAACCCGTGCAGAGGCTTGGGGTACCGGCAGAGCTGTGGCTCAAATTCCCAGGGTTCGAGGGGATGTGACTCACCATTCTGGCCAGGGTGCTTCTGGAAATATGTGTTGTGTGGGACGCATGTTCGCACCCACCAAGTCCTGGCAATGCTGGCACCGTTGAGTGAGTCCAACGCAGCAGCGATATGCCATCTGCTCTGCCCTGGCTGCCTCAGCCTTACCAGTGCCAGTCATGTCTGAAGGTCATCGTCCAGAGGAAGTTCCTGAGCTCCCTTTGCTGGTCCAAGATACAGTTGAAGGCCACAAGAAGACCAAGGAAGTTATTTTGCTTCTGAAGAAACTTAAGGCCTGGAATGATATCAGAAAGGTTGACGCCTTTCAGCAAATGAGAGCTGGCAAAGGCAAAATGAGAAATCATCGACACATCCGGCCCAGGGGACCCTCATCTGTAACGAGGACAATGGTACCATCAAGGCCTTCAGAAACATCCCTGGAATTACTCTGCTTAATAGAAGCAAGCTGAACATTTTGAAACTTGCTCCTGGTGGTCACGTGGGACGTTTCTGCATTTGGACCGAAAGGGCCTTCCGAACTTAGGTGAGCTCTACGGCACTTGGCGTCAAGCAGCCTCCCACAAGAGAAACTATAACCTCCCCGGGCACAAGATGCTCAATACAGACCTCAGTGGGGTCTTAAAAAGCCCAGAAATCCAAAGAGCGCTCCAAGCAGCACGCAAGAAGATTCATCACAGAGCCCTGAAGGAAAATTCCACTGGAAAACCTGAGAATCGTGTTGAAGCTCAACCCATATGCAAAGACCATGCACCAGAACACCATTCTTGGACAGGCCAAGAGCCACAAAATCCAGATGGATAGGGCAGCAGCGGCGCTACAAGTGAAATCAGATGAGAAGGGGGTTCGGGCAAGAAGTCTGTGGTGGGAAACAAAGACAGCTGTCGGTGATAAGATGTCGAAGAAGCCTTTAGTGGGAAAAAAGGCCACAAGGGCCAAGAAACCAGTGGCTGAAGAGAAGTCCACAGAAAAGAAACCCACCGCAGAGGAAGAGAAGACTGCTGCATAGACTTAATTTTGTTTGAAAGTGAAAGTGAAGTCGCTCCGTCGTGTCCGACTCTCTGCGACCCCGTGGACTGTAGGCCACCAGGCTCCTGCATCTATGGGATTGCCCAGGCAAGAATACTGGAGTGGGTTGGCATTTCCTTCTCCAGGGGATCTTCCCGACCCAGGGATTGAACCCAGGTCTCCCGCATTGCAGGCAGAAGCTTTAACCTCTGAGCCACCAGGGAAGCCTTAATTTTGTTCATTTAACACCAAATCATTTTGGACAGCCAATTTTGAATAAAGACCTGAACAAAGAGGCAATGAGAAACATGAAGAAGAAAAAAAAGAAACAGAGGAAAGCGACAGAATGGGAAAGACTGGAGATCTCGTCAGGAAAACTGAAGATCTCAAGAGAGCACTTCATGCAGGGATGGGCACGGTAAAGGACAGAAACAGTAAGGACCTAACAGAAGCAAAAGAGATTAAGAAGAGAAGAGGCGGCCAGAACACACAGAAGAGTGTTCTGTATTCTAGTTCTTTGTACAGAAGAACTGTACAAAAAAGCTTTAATGACCCAGGTAACCATGACGGTGTGGTCATTCATCCAAAGTCAGACATCCTGGAATGTGAAGTCAAGTGGGCCTTAGGGAGCATCACTATGAACAAAACTAGTGGAGGTGATGGAATTCCAGTTGAGTTATTTAAACTTCTAAAAGATGATGCTGTTAAAGTACTACACTCAGTGTGCCAGCAAATTTGGAAAATTCAGCAGTGGCCATAAGACTGAAAAAGGTCGATTTTCATTTTCAATCCCAAAGAAAGGCAATGCCAGAGAACATTCAAACCACTGTACAATTGCACTCTTTTCACACAATGGCAAGGTAATGCTCAAAATCCTTCAAGCTAAGCTTTAGCAGTACATGAACCAAGAACTTCTACACCTACAAGCTGGATTTAGAAAAGGCAGAGGAACCAGAGGTCAAATTGCCAACATTTGTTGGATCATAGAGAAAGCAAGGGAATTCCAAAAAAACATCTATTTCTGCTTCAGTAACTATGTTAAAGCCTTTGACTGTGTGGATCACAACAAACTGGGGAAATTTCTTTAAGAGATGGAAATACCAGACTACCTTACCTGCCTCCTGAGAAATCTGTATGCAGATCAAGAAGCAATGGTTAGAACCAGACATGGAACAACAGACTGGTTCAAAATTGAGAAAGGAATACGTCAAGGCTGTATATTGTCACCTTGCTTGTTTAACTTATATGCAGAGTCAGTTCAATTCAGTTCAGTTCAGTCGCTCAGTCGTGTCCGACTCTTTGTGATCCCATGAATCCCAGTGCGCCAGGCCTCCCTGTCCATCAGCAACGCCCAGAGTTCACTCAGACTCACGTCCATCGAGTCAGTGATGCCATCCAGCCATCTCATCCTCTGTCGTCCCCTTCTCCTCCTGCCCCCAATCCCTCCCAGCATCAGAGTTTTTTCCAATGAGTCAACTCTTCACATGGGGTGGCCCAAGTACTGGAGTTTCAGCTTTAGCATCATTCCTTCCAAAGAACACCCAGGACTGATCTCCTTTAGAATAGACTGGTTGGATCTCCTTGCAGTCCAGGGGACTCTCAAGAGTCTTCTCCAACACCACAGTTCAAAAGCATCATTTCTTCGGTGTTCAGCTTTCTTCACAGTCCAACTCTCACATCCATACATGACCACTGGAAAAACCATAGCCTTGACTAGACGAACCTTTGTTGGCAAAGTAATGTCTCTGCTTTTGAATATGCTATCTAGGTTGGTCATAATTTTCCTTCCAAGGAGTAAGCGTCTTTTAATTTCATGGCTGAAATCACCATCTGCAGTGATATGCAGGGTACATCATGCGAAATGCCGGGCTGGATAAACCTCAAGCTGGAATCAAGATTACAGGGAGAAATATCAGCCCCTTATGCAGACGATACCACTCTAATGGCAGAAAGTAGAGAGGAACTAAAGAGCCTCTTGATGAAGGTGAAAGAGGAGAGTGAAAAAGCTGGTATAAAACTCAGCATTCAAAAAATTAAAATCATGGCATCTGGTCCCATCACTTTATGGCAAATAGAAAGGAGAAAAATGGAAACAGTGACAGATTTTATTTTCTTGGGCTCCAAAATCACTGCAGATGGTGATTACAGCTATTAAATTAAAAGATGTTTGCTCCTTGGATGTAAAGCTATGACAAACCTAGCCAGCATATTAAAAAGCAGAGACGTCATATTGATGACAAAGATCAGTAGAGCCAAAGCTATGGTCTTTCCAGTAGTCATGTATTGATGTGAGAGTTGGACTATAAAGAAAGCTGAGCACTGAAGAATTGATGCTTTTGAACTGTGGTGTTAGCGAAGACTCTTTAGAGTCCCCTGGACTGCAAAGAGATCCAACCAGTCCATCCTAAAGGAAATCAGTACTGAATATTCATTGGAAGGACTGATGCTGAAGCTGAAGTTCCAATACTTTGGCAACCACATGCAAAGAGTTGACTCATTGGAAAAGACCCTGATGCTGGGAAAGATTGAAGGTGGGAGGAGAAGGGGATGACAGAGGATGAGTTGGTTGGATGGCATGACCATCTTGATGGACAGGAGTGAAGATAGTGAAGGACAGGGAAGCCTAGTGCGCTGTAGTCCATGGGATTGCAAAGAGTTGGTCATGACATGGGGACTAAGAAACAACAACAAATAATAATAAACACTGAGACTTCAAAAAAAGAACAGATGCCTAGAAAAAGGAGGCTAGGGGATCATTTACAAGCAATGCGATCTAAAAACTGGCCAGAAGAAAGGACAATTTTTCAAGACTACTTTCCCGTTGCTAAGGACAATCTGATTATAGGAAAGGAGATTTAATTCTCTGTTGACATATGCCATTAAACATGATGATCAGGGGAAAAAAGCAAAGTAAATAGAATCTCAAAGGTTTGATAAAACATGCTTCAAAGCTAACAGTGTGGCGGCTTCGTGGTATTGCTACGAATTTTGCTGCCGTGGAGTAGCTCTATGACCCCCACACCTACCCTGACCTCACTCAAAGTTAGTTTTGTCACCTTCAAACAAAACTGAAGAGCCGACACTCCCCTCTTCTCATCCGGCAGGTTGTCTCAGGCTTTACTGGTGTGTGAGCAAGTGTTTCCTAAATGAGCAGGCCTGATGCAACCAGAGTCACTGTTGCTGAGGCCACAGGGTAGGTGTTGAACAGACGCCCACCACAGTAATATTTTCACTGTAAGCATTTGGCTATTAGTTGCTGATAGACTTTTTATTTAATCAACATGAAGGCAATACATCAGTCTCACTAATAAGCCCATTGTGCCTGTGAACAACAGGCAAAGGCTTTATAAACCTGCCGTTCTGGTTGGGGGACATGTAGCCACAGGTTCTAAGGTAACACTCATCACCCACAATTTAGATTCAATCAGTAATCCATTGAGTACACACATCTGCAGAGGGGTATGTATTGAGAACAAATTCAAGTCTCATAATTTCAGCCTCAACATCAAATTTTTAAAGAACCATCAGGGAAAAAACGATCACTCTTTGTAGACTACTGCGGACTACTGCCCCTGTTTCATTTCTTCACTAGACTTAAGGGGTCATGTGGAGGGCCGGATGTTGGGTTCCTGCCATTCACATGGTTTAGGGTCTTTCCTGAGAGTTCACGGTGACTCTAACACAGCATCTAACACATCTGTGTCTCCTTTCCCCCTGCCCCATGTCCCCAGGCTCAGTGCTGCATCAGAATTGAGCCCAATCTCATTGCTGGGAAATTCAGAACCTTCCAGACTATGATTCCTCCCACTTTATCCCAACAGACAACCTTGCCCTTCTGAGCTTAGCTTTTGGGGATGAGCTAGTTGACTGGTGATTGGTTGGGTTAGAATCAGCGATGCTATGAGGTAAGCAACAATCCCCCAAAACACTCAACACTCAACAACGTCACTGTTAAAAGGACAACAAATATATATACACACTACAGATAAAATAGGTAACTAATGAGATCCTACTGTCCAGCACAGGGAACTCTAGCTGGTACTTTGTGGTGACCTAAGTGGGCTTCCCTGACAGCTCAGTTGGTAAAGAATCTGCCTGCATTGCAGGAGACCCCGGTTCAATTCCTGGGTCGGGAAGATCCGCTGGAGAAGGGATAGGCTACCCACTCCAGTATTCTGGACTGGAGAATTCCATGGACTGTATAGTCCATGGGGTCACAAAGAGTCGGACACGACTGAGCCACTTGAAGACATTAGTGGCAAGGAAATCTGAAAAAGAGGGGATACATGTATACATACGGATGATTCACTTTGTTGCACAGTAAGAACTAATACAATATTGTAAAGCAACTACACTCCCAATAAAAAAATAAATTATAATGCATGTATCAAATAAATAAATAAATGGCAACAGAAAAAGTGACATAAATGTAATTTCCAAAAGCTTTCACATTCAAAAGCCAACAGCCTATAAAAGCAGATTTATTTTTCCAACAACAATAACAGATTTTGTGCGTCAGCAGTTCATCAGAGGGGGAACTATTTCCTTTGACCTTGTTCAGGACCCCGTGGAATTGGTGACAAGTCCACAAATGTTAATGCTAGGGCTTCACAGCAGCCCTGACTGCTCCCGCCCAGACGACATTGTCTCCTTCAAGTTGTCACCCCCTCAGCGACAGGGGAACATTCCAAATCCAGAATCAAGTCCTGGAGAAGCGAGCCATCAGGGGCTGCAGCGAGCTTCTTCCTCTGGCCTTTCTAATCACAAGGCTCCCTTACATGAGATCTCCAGGGGACTGACTGCTGGCATTTGAGCCCCCATAACCTGCCCACCCTCTGAAGTTCAGCCCCCTCTCCTGTGATAGGCACCCTCAGCTCCCATCGGATTAGCATCATCTCCAACACACCTTGCTTCCCTGTGCTCACAACTCTACCTGCCTGGATCCACCTGCCCTTTTCTTCACCTACTGAAACCACGTGTAAATAAATAGCTGTATTGGCTACTGCAGACTGATCCATGGCACTCTTTCCCCTTCTTAGCCACCCCCTGGACTGGGAACTACATTTCCCAGACTCCCACTCCAGGGAGGGATTCCAATTGGTTTCCTCCAACAAGGTACACTGGGCTTCCCTCATAGCTCAGTTGGTAAAGAATCTACCTGCAATGCAGGAGACCCTGGTTCAATTCCTGAGTCAGGAAGATCCCCTGGAGAAGGGGTAGGCTACCCACTCCAGTATTCTTGGGCTTCCCTTGTGGCTCAGCTGGTAAAGAATCTGCCCGCAATGTGAGAGACCTGGGTTTGATCCCTGGCTTGGGAAGATCCCCTGGAGAAGGGAACAGCTACCCACTCCTGTATTCTGGCCTGGAGAATTCCATGGGCTGTATAGTCCATGGGGTTGCAAAGAGTGGGACACGACTGAGCGACTTTCACTTTCACTTTTCAAGAAGGTGCACTACTGCAGAATTTGCAGGCAGAATAAACAAAGAAAGCCATTATTCCTGGTGGTTTGTGCTTTGCCAGGTTAACAACAGTGGCGCTCTGAGATCACCTCTCTTTGGTTCTGCACTGAGGTCGTTTGCAGCATCTCTGGATATCCTCCCAGGAGTCTCCACTTTAATGCTATTGCAGGTGAGAATTCCAGCCATTTCTGCACTTGGAGATTTCCTGAAGATAATGTCCTCACCTAATGGAAGTTTAATCTGATAATTCTCTCTACGAAGACTCTTCCCATTTTAGTATCTAAAGAGCATCGTCCTCTGGCTGATCCTAACTGATAGGGTGGAGGAGATGTTAACAATCTTAATAGACGGCTCTGGAAATGTTTGTAGGAAAAGAACAATATATGCTTGGAGGGAAAAGAAAACCTTGAGATGTACCTCGAGGAGAAGGTGAGATGGCCAGGGTCAGGTGTGTGGGCCAAGTCACTTCTCTAGAGAAGCAGATGCCAGAGGAAGAGGAGAGGCAGTGGAGCTGGAACTTGGTATCTCTTCCCCAGACCTTGGGTCTTCAGTGACCCAATGTTGAGGTCCTTTAATGGACCAGAACCTGGTGGTCCAGAGTTGACCAAAAAGAAAATAGAGAGAAAGAGGCTGATATTCCTTGGTTTATGCAGAAAGCCAATAAAGCCCCTGGCATGGGGCTTGCTCTGTTCACAGAGGCCTCAGGCGCCCTCTCGATGGGGTGAAGGTGCAGAGCACCTTCTAGAGAGGGTCTTAGAAGCCCAGGCAGGAAAGTGAACTCAGAGGGCCTCTGTGTTCCAAAGAAATAGACTGAGAGAGAGAGAGAAAGAGAGAGAAAGAAAGACACAGGGACCAGAGCTCTGATGGAGCAAAGGTGTTTTAATCAACATGGTGTGGGCATATATACTGTAGTTATTCTCAGCAAAGATAAAGATTAAAATTCAGTCTTAGAAAACATAGGCGATCCATATTAAAGAGAGAGAGAGTTGTAAGCAATCACTTTTACTGTATGGTTCACAAGAAGGAAGAGGGTAGGTATCACCATATAGAAAAACTGATGAAGGAAATGCCTGGATCCCTCAGCCCCGGGAGAGGCCTCCTATTAAATGCTTCCTGACAACCCAAAGCTTCAGCGTGGCAAGCCAAGAGTCAATTCCTTGTGTGTGCATGCTCAGTCATGTCCAACTCTTTACCACCCTAGGATCCATAGCCCGCCAGGTTCTTCTGTCCAGGAATTTTCCAAGCAAAAGTACTAGAGTGGGTTGCCATTTCCTCCTCCAGGGCATCTTCCTGACCCAGGAACTGAACCCACATCTCCTGCATTGGCAGGCAGATACTTTACCTCTGAGCCACCAGGGAAGCCCAGATTTCTTGTAGGAAGGGGTAAAGGGGTGACATGGGGAAAGCATGGAGCTGGGGGAACCTGAGCCCTGGAGATAAGCAAGATGGTGGAGATGAATGATGAAGTGCCTTCCCTCAAGGACCAGGAACCCTGCTGCAATCCCAGGCTGCTTGGGAGTCATGGTACCAACCCAGCATCTCTTTCCATCCCATTGAGGAGCCTTGAATGTGACCGGACACCCTACCCGCTGCCTAGCATAATCTGGCCAATCGTTCCATGTTAAATGGTACCCATGGGGTGCCTCCTCCCACAAGCCTTCCAGAATGATAACTCAACCCAAGAAAAGTTTAGTGGAAGATGTAGTTAGAGATTTGGTGGCAGGAAACTTTTTAGTAATCATTAAAGTCAAGTTGTATAGAATCGACTCCCAAACATGAAGGAATTATCACACAATGTAAAAAGAGATGACATCAAGCATGAAAGTACTGGTTAAAACAGTAGAGACTCCAACAAACAACGCATGCTCACTGAGATGTCGCCCACCCTTGCACTCCATAGATACCCTCACCCACGTCCAGAAGTGCCATTTGATGGTTCTGGAAATGGGTGAAAATTTCTTTCTGATGCTGCAGAATCCCTGCTGAGACTGCAAAATGTAGCTAGGTAGATGCAGGTAATCTACACCTCTCCAGGGCACCTGACTATGTTCTGTGAGAGATTTTATATTTTAAAAAAAGAGAGGTTAAAACTCAAATATGTTTCAAAAGTGCTGCCTATCTCATCCTCCTCATCCTGCAAAAAAAATCTTCTTTGCAGATTTACAACATACATTAGCAAAATAAGGACTGTAGAATCCAGCAACAAAAAGATCCTTTTAAATTCCATTTAATCAACAATTCATTTCTTAAAAGGTTCTATGAAACAGTGATTCAAACGAAGCCTGTTTGGGAAACTCTGCTCTAGAGAAAGTACAGCCAAGGTTTTACAAATCCCGGCATCCCTGGTTATCTATCTGTCTCTTAAAACTCCAGTAAGTGTTTCTCTAGAAGAAGAGAGACTAACCTGCAATGTTACAGAATCTGCCTCTTTCCACATATTACAGGCAGCTTCTCCTTCATCTCTAAACCAAAAAACCTGCTTTCAGACTGAATGCTTTTAAGACAGGAAATCCATTCAGTTCTGTCTCTTCACAACTCCCAGAAAGGCTGACCTTCACCTCCAGACTGTCGAGAAACTGGCCACAGAATGCAAGGACAAGCAATGCCTTATGCAGCGCCAAGGGGCAAGTACCATCCTCAGGTCTTGGAGTATCTTAATCCATTCAATCCTCAGGAAACCCTGGAAGGTATACACTACTACCTTCAAAGGGGCAAGTACCATCCTCAGGTCTTGGCATATCTTAATCCATTCAATCCTCAGAAACCCTGGAAGGTATACACTACTACCTTCATTTTGCAGATTGAGAGTCTAAGGCCCAGAGAAGTGAATCACTTGCCCAAAGCCATACCTGCACCAAATGATCAGACAGGCCGCCTGGCTTCCTAGCCTGTACCTTGACCACTGAGCTACTTTTCACAATTACTTCCTTTTTTTTTTTTTTTTTTGTTTACCTTGTGGCTCAGCTGGTAAAGTATCCACCTGCAATGTGGGAGACTTAGGTTTGACCCCTGGGTTGGGAAGATCCACTGGAGAAAAGAAAGGCTACCCCCTCCAGTATTCTGGCCTGGAGAATTCCATGAACTGTATAGTTCATGGAGTCACAAAGAGCCTGACATGTCTGAGCAACTTTCACTTTCACTTTTTTCCTTTTTTTAAGTTTTTTTAAATTAAAATATAGTTGATTTACAATGCTGTGATAATTTCACATATACAGCAAAGTGATTCAGTTATATATATATGAACCATGAAAGTTGCTCAGTCACATATATATATAAATACATGTGTGTCACATATATGTGTGTGTGCGTGTGTGTGCATATACATATATATGCATATACACAAAAGCAAGGAAAGCTTTATTCTAGGCTATTGCGGTAGGAGAGAGATTGAACCGACTCAGCTGAAACACGGTAGGAGAGTTTTAATCCCTGGGGTGAACTAGTGGGAAAGTGCTGGAGGAAGCTAGGGAGTGGGCGGCCAATGTGATGAAGCTTCTGAGTTTGCTAATTTACACTGACTGTAGTTAGGCCCTGCTCTCCCAGGGACACTGGGAAATAGGGCATTATCTTTCCAGATGATGGCATTTCAAAGGGATGGCTCCCCTGTCCTCAAGAAGGACAGTCCCGGACTGTAAAGCTGGCAAGAAGCTAGGAGATGTATGTCTCAAGGCACAGAGAAAGAATTCACAATGTTACGTTTTCTAAGGGACTTCCCAGGTGGCACAGTGGTAAGGAATCCATCTGCCAATGCAGGAGACACAGGACATGCAGGTTTGATCCCTGGGTGGGGAAATTCCCTGCAGAAGGACATGGCAACTCATTCCAGGATGCTGGCCTGGGAAATCCCATGAACAGAGGGGCCTGGAAGGCTACAGTCCACGAGGTCACAAAAAGTCGGACACGACTTAGCGCCTGAGCACACACACACGTGCGCACGCACACACGCGCACATATGCACACAAGCTAGTGTTCTAAAGTAAATGCTGTGAGGAAAGGAAGGTCAGAGGGCAAGAGTCAGGAACACCTCTGTCTAAAGTTTAGTCAAGCTGAAAGGAATGTGAAGGTCATCTTGGATCACACTCTAGAATTCCTGAATCAGATCTGAGTGGACTGGGCCAAGGAATCTGCTCTTTAACAAGCTATCCAAGTGTTTCCAAAAGGTGTCAACCTTCCAGGTCTTAGATATAATAGCCCAACTAACTAGAAACCTGGTGTATTAATTTGCTGAGCTTCACAAATGTCATTTTGATGAACTAGCTCCCCTACGAAATAAAGCTGGCCAGGTGGTGAATCTCAGCACTGTTCTCCCCGTGTTAACCTTACGGAGATGACACCCAGCCTGGAATTGAGAGGAGCCTGGAATTTAGAGGAACTCCAGGGTGTTTTAGTTTATTTTGTTTTGTTTCAGTTAAGAACCCATCCAAGAAAATTTACTGTCATTCAAACAGGAATTTTCCCTGGGACCCTGGAAGCCCACACTCTAGTCAAGGCGATTCTTTCTTTAATGTTCTGTATCGCTTTCAGTACATGAAGGGTATTACTTTCCCAGTGCTACGGGGAGAGGTTCTTTATAGACCCAGTAAATCAGGGATAAGAACTAATTGAAACTTGCCTGCTATACCTTTGTGGGCTGAGTCTTGCAACAGGAAGGCAAACAGCCAGCAATTAAAATGCTAATACAGGGCTCACCCCAGTTGGGTACTCCTGCCAGAACGCAATGGGCAGCTCCAGGAGAATTCATAACAGCCAGCCTGGACTGGGCTTAATTTAAAAGCCATCGATTTATCAGAGCTGCAAGCAACACTTTAAGAGATATTTTGCAAATGGAAAATAACAATAAAAATAACAATAATAATAATAAAAGAACTGATTGTTAAGAAGCAAACCAAATTATTCTCAATGAACTGAGTGTAGACAGCTCAGCTGTTTAGGATTTGGTACAAACAGAGCCAGCATCTTGGGTTTAGCTACCTCAGGCTAGCTTTTTAGGGGGCCTGGCCAATAGAAAAAGCAGCGGATGCAATATACAAAGACTCAGGACTGAAATGTTACTGAGACAAGTGAAATGCAGAGGTGAACAAGGAAACAGGATTTGGCCCCAGATAGCTGAGGCCCCATATGCGTGCATGCTAAGTTGCTTCAGCCGTATCTGACTCGCTGCGACCCTATAGACTATAGCCTGCCAGGCTTCTCCCGGCAAGAATACTGGAGTGGGTTGCCATTTCCTTCTCCAGGGGATCTTTCTGACCCAGGGATCAAACCTGTGTCTCCTGCATTGCAGGCAGATTATTTACCACTGACCCAAGGGGAAGCCCTGAGGTGCATAGGAAAGGAATAAATTCAGTGAGTCCAGAAGCTTACATCTTCCCATACAAAGAATACTAAATTCCTTAACTTGATATCTGATCTTTGATGTTCAGACTGCCTACTCCCTTTCTTTCAAACTTGTATGTAGCCTGACTCCCCCAACTCCAGCCTCCTCAGAGCAGTTTTCTCAGAGCTGCAGGGATGCTGTCTCCTGGGCTCAGAGTCCTAAACATTCCCATCAAATAAAACAGCTCTCTACTCTCAGGTTGTAACTCTATTTTTCAGTCAACACAATGCAGAGGACAAGGCTTCCATATCCCGTCCAGGATCTAAGATTCCACAAGCCTCAGGGCAGTTAACCCGTTTCTTGTACCTACTGAGCCCCCAAGCTCTGGAGCCTGTGTACTGCAACTGGAGAGCCCACACGCAGCAGTGAGGACCCCGCATGACATAGCTAGGACCCAATGCAACCAAATAAATAAACAAATGAAAAAAAAATCACTCTCCTTGCTAGCTCTTGATGTGGGACAAGTACAACAGAGGATGAGATGACTGGATGGCATCACCGACTCAATGGACATGGGTTTGGGTGGACTCCGGGAGCTGGTGATGGACAGGGAGGCCTGGCGTGCTACGGTTCACAGGGTCGAAAAGAGTCGGACACGACTGAGTGACTGAACTGAACTGAACTGAGCACAGTAGTTGTACAGAAAGATTGTTCACATAATGAACTATTATTACTAACATCATTATTAGTCTCTCCCTTCTCAGGCGTCCCACCCTCACTTGTTATGTTTTGCTGCCTTAGCTGCTGTCCCTCTGCTTTGTACCTATTTGGTTTTTCTCCCCAAAGCCGTACATCATGATTCCATTAGGAATCTCAGCTCCCACCTCACAGCCCATGGGCCAGTCCTGTATGGCCTCACACTCAACTGCTTCCCAGGAGGAAGGTCAACCAAAAACTTTCCTCCTACTGATGGCAGCTTGTGAGCAACATTCTGAATAAACTCCAATTTAATTCAAAAACATGCATCCAGTATCCGTCATGGGTAAGGCACCATGATGGCCACCATGGTGCTGCCCGTAGGTATTTCTTCACTTTGATATTAGATGGTCCGGTAAGCAAAACAGTGCCCCACACACACAAAGACACCCACATTCTAATCTCCAGAACCTGCAAATATGCTGCCTTGCATGCCCAAGAGATTCTGCAGATGTAATCAACTTAAGACACAGTCATATAGGATTAGGGCAAGCCCTGAATCCAAAGACTGGTGGCCTCATAAGGAAAGAGATTTGGAGACAGAGACACAGGAGAAGAGTCCACTTGACAATGTGATGCAGATGTATGCTAAAGAACACCAAGGATGGATGGTCACTTCCAGAAGCAAGAAGCAACCAAAAAGGGCCCTCCCCTAGAGCCTTCAGGGACAGCATGGCCCTGCCAACACCTTGAACCCCAGAACTGTGAGAGAATATATGTCTGTTGTCTTCAGCCACCCACTTTGTGGTGCTTTGCCATGGCCACCCTAGGAAACTAATACACTTAGCAACGCAAAGCTTTTGAGAATGAAACTCCTCTTAATAGGACAGGAAAGGTTCACTTCATTCACTCAGTCGTGTCCAACTCTTTGCGACCCCATGGACTGCAGCACGCCAGGCCTCCCTGTCCATCAACAACACCCAGAGCTTTCTCAAACTCATGTCCATTGAGTCGGTCATGCCGACTAACCATCTCATCCTCTGATGTCCCCTATTCCTCCCACCTTCAATCTTTCTCAGCATCAGGGTATTTTCCAATGAGTCAGTTCTTCAGGTGGTGAAAGTATTGGAGCTTCAGCTTCAGCATCAGTCCTTCCAATGAATATTCAGGACTGATTTCCTTTCTGATTGACTAGTCAATCAAAGAGGGATTGACTAGTCTCCTTGCCATCCAAGGGACTCTCCAGAGTCTTCTCCAACACCACAGTTCAAAAGCATCAAACCTTCCATGTTCAGCTTTCATTATGATCCAACTCTCACATCAGTACATGACTACTGGTTAAACTATAGCTTTGACTAGACAGACCTCTGCCAGCAGAGTAATGTCTCTGCTTTTTAATATGCTGTCTAGGTTGCTCATGGAGAAGGCAATGGCACCCCATTCCAATACTCTAGCCTGGAAAATCCCATGGACAGAGGAGCCTGGTAGGCTGCAGTCCATGAGGTCACTAAGAGTCAGACACGACTGAGCGACTTCACTTTCTCTTTTCACTTTCATGCATTGGAGAAGGAAATGGCAACCCACTCCAGTATTCTTGCCTGGAGAATCCCAGGGACGGGGGAGCCTGGTGGGCTGCCATCTATGGGGTTGCACAGAGTCGGACACGATTGAAGTGACTTAGCAGCAGCAGCAGCAGGTTGGTCATAGCTTTTCTTCCAAGGAGCAAACGTCTTTGGATTTCATGGCTGCAGTCACCATGAAATCTACAGTGATTTTGGAGCCCCAAAAATTAAGTCTGTCACTGTTTCCCCATCTATTTGCCATGAAGTGATGGGACCAGATGCCATGATCTTAATTTTTTGAATGTTGAGTTTTAAGCAGCTTTTTCACTCTCCTCTTTCACTTTCATCAAGAGGCTCTTCAGTTCCCCTTTTCTTTCTGCCATAAGGGTGGTGTCATCTGCATATCTGAGGTTATTGATATTTCTCCCGGCAATCTTGATTCCACCTTGTGTTTCTTCCAGTCCAGCATTTCTCATGATGTACTCTGCATTTAAGTTAAATAAGCAGGGTGACAATATACAGCCTTGACGTACTCCTTTCTGAATTTTGAACAAGTCTGTTGTTCCATGTCCGGTTCTAACTGTTGCTTCTTAACCTGCATACAAATTTCTCAGGAGGCAGGTAAGGTGGTCTGGTATTCCCATCTCTTTCAGAATTTTCCACAGTTTGTTGTGATCCACACAGCCAAAAGCTTTGGCTAGTCAATAAAGCAGAAATAGATGTTTTTCTGGAACTCTCTTGTTTTTTCAGTAATCCAACAGATGTTGGCAATTTGATCTCTGATCCCTGTGGCTTTTCTAAATACAGATTGAACATCTGGAAGTTCACGGTTCATGTATTGCTGAAGCCTGGCTTGGAGAATTTTGAGCATTACTTTGCTAGCATGTGAGATGAGTACAATTGTGTGGTAGTTTGAGATTTCTTTGGCATTGCCTTTCTTTGGGATTGGAATGAAAACTGACCTTTTCCAATCTTGTGGCCACTGCTGAATTTTCCAAATTTGCTGACATATTGAGTGCACCACTTTCACAGCATCATCTTTCAGGATTTGAAATAGCTCCACTGGAATTCCATCACCTCCACTAGCTTTGTTTGTAGTGATGCTTCCTAAGGCCCACTTGACTTTGCACTCCAGGATGTCTGGCTCTAGGTGAGTGATCACACCATCATGGTTATCTGGGTCATTAAGATCATTTGTGTATAGTTCTGTGCATTCTTGCCACCTTTTCTTAATATCTTCTACTTCTGTTAGGTCCATACCATTTCTGTCCTTTATTGTGCCCATCTTTGCATGAAATGTTCCCTTGGTATCTCTAATTTTCTTGAAGAGATCTCTAGTCTTTCCTATTCTATTGTTTTCCTCTATTTCTTTACACTGATCACTGAGGAAGGCTTTCTTATCTCTCCATGCTATTCTTTGGAACTCTGCATTCAGATAGATATATCTTTTATTTTCTCCTTTGCCTTTAGCTTCTCTTCTTTTCTCAGCTATTTGTATGACGTCCTCAGACAACCATTTTGCCTTTTTGTATTTCCTTTCCTTGGAGGTGGTCTTGATCACCACCTCCTGTACAATGTCACAAACCTTTATCCATAGTCCTTCAGGCACTCTGTCTATCAGATCTAACCCCTTGAATCTGTTTGTCACTTCCACTGTAGAATCATAAGGGATTTGATTTAGGTCATACCTGAATGGCCTAGTGGTTTTCCCCACTTTCTTCAATTTAACTCTGAATTTGGCAATAAGAAGTTCATGATCTGAGCCACAGTCAGCTCTCAGTCTTGTTTTTGCTGACTGTATAGAGCTTCTCCAAGATGGAGAAGCTTTTTGGCTGCAAAGAATATAATCAATCTGATTTTGGTATTGACCATCTGGTGATGTCCATGAGTAGCGTCTTCTCTTGTGCTGTTGGAAGAGGGTGTTTGCTATGACCAGTGCGTTCTCTTGGCAAAACTCGGTTAGGCTTCATCCTGCTTCATTTTGTACTCCAAGCCCAAACTTGCCTGTTATTCCAGGTATCTCTTGACTTCCTACTTTTGCATTTCAGTCCCCTATGATGAAAAGGACATCTTTTTTGGTGTTAGTTCTAGAAGGTCTTATAGGTCATCATAGAACCATTCAACTTCAGCTTCTTTGGCATTAGTGGTTGGGACATAGACTAGGATTACTGTGATACTGAATGGCTTGCCTTGGAAATGAACAGAGATCATTCTGTCATTTTTGAGATTTCACCCAAGTACTGCATTTCAGACTCTTTTGTTTATGAGGGTTACTTCATTTCTTCTAAGGGATTCTTGCCCACAGTAGTAGATAGAATGGTCACCTGAATTAAATTCACACATTCCCACCCATTTTATTCACTGATCCCTAAATTGTTGATGTTCACTCTTGCCATCTCCTGTTTGACCACTTCCAATTTACCTTGATTTATGGACCTAACATTCTAGGTTCCTATGCAATATTGTTCTTTACAGCATTGGACTTTACTTCCATCACCAGTCACATCCACAACTGGGTGTTAATAAGCTGCAGCTAATTTAGGATGAAGCCTCCAAATACAACTTCTCCATGAACTGGAAGAACAGCAGCAATAGCCTGTGATACCATCTCTTCTAAACTTCATATATTTCAGTGTTTACCAATAATTTATGTGCCTCCTACAGGAGTCAAGCAAATCAAGTAGTTAAATAATGGGGGGAAATCAGGGTAGACATCACCAGGAGACCTTAGCTGAACTGTTCACCAGAGCTGAGCTAATAAACTCTCCTTGCACCAAAATCTCCACTTCCAGAAGAGAACACAGAGATGTTAGTAATCCTACAAATGACCTCAGGCTAATTAAATCAATAGTCCCTGCAAATGAGGTTTTTAAATGGAAGTGTTTTAAAGGCCTTAAATAAAAACTTGGATCCATCCCTACTGGGGAATGTTATCACATTTGAGGATAAATCCACAAGCAGAAGAGAGCAAGGGTTTCCCTGGTGGCTCAGTGGTAAAGAACCTATATGCCAATGCAGGAGACGCAACTCCCATCCTTGGGTTGGGAAGATCCCCTAGAGAAGGAAATAGCAACCTGCTCTAGTATTCTTGCCTGGGAAATCCCATGGACAGAGGAGCCTGGCAGGCTAAAGGCCATGTGGTCGCAAAGAATCCGACATGACTGAGTAACTAAACAACAAAAGGAAAGAGTAAGAGAAGGAAACAGAATTGTCTTCTGCTATCTAAAAACTCAGTTACCATTTGAACATGTTAAACTGAACACATAAAGACCCTTTTCTGTTCCATTGAACTTCCACATCCGTAAATCTTCCTCTGCAGTTACTATCAACCATGCAGGAGCCAACATGGAGAGCAAGGGGATTTGCCTTCCTGTGTGAAATGTGTCTGCACAGACTTCTCAAAATTTGTTAAGAATAGCTTGCTCTAAGACAGCCTATCTCTACAAAAAGAAAGAAAACAATCAGAATGATTTCCCTACTGACTCTGGGCCCAGGGTCAATATCCTTGAATGTCTCTAACCTAGAGCAAATCTCTTCGCTTTCTAGACTGCCACTTATTCATAATATGGTTAATAATGATGTCTGCAGTAAGATGCTATCCTTGGATTTTAAATTGCACAATCTTATGCAAAGGCAATAAATTCCAGGGATACCAACAAGCATGCTTTTTGTCACATCTCAACCTCTCTGAGATCAAGATGCCCTACAATCCCTGCTCTACAACCTCCTACTGTACCGTGTATGATCCAACAACCACTGTCTCCCGAGTGATGGTCCCAGTGTAGTTGCCATCAGTTCAGTTCAGTCCAGTTGCTCAGTCGTGTCCAACTCTTTGCAACCCCATGAATTGCAGCATGCCAGGTGACGGACAGGGGTCCATCACCAACTCCTGGAGTTTACCCAAACTGATGTCCATTGAGTCGGTGATGCCATCCAACCATCTCATATGGTAGTTGCCAACACCTGTCCTCAAAACCCATCTTGACTGCTCACCTATCCTCACTGCTATTGAGTAGCATGCATGGTCCACCCTACATGACTGTATTTGCTGGTTACAGTGTCTTCAAAACGATGGCATGCAGGAGGAGAAGTTCATAGAACCTTGCTGGCCTTTCTGCTCAATTTTTCTGTAACCCTAAAACTAATCTAAAAGAAAGCTCTAGGGGGTGGGGGAAGTGGAGAATGGTTACTGTTCAATGGATACAGAGTTTCAGTTTTGCAAGACAAGAAGAGTTATGGAGATGGGCAGTGGTGATGGTTGCACAACAATATTAATGAACTATGAATTCCTAGGGGGAAAGAACAGCCTTTTAGACTCTGTATTTGCAGGATCTTTGTACAGTATCTCATAACATAAATAGTGCTCAACAAAGTTTGCCAAGTGAATGAACTGACACACCTTTAGTTCTATGATCACGACCGTTACTTTTGAGTTTCCATGGCTGGTGCTCGGTCACTGTCTTAGACAAATATATCACTTGCTTTATACCATGTGTTGCATAATCACTTAGAAAAACGCTGGCAAAGGAATCATTTTTATCTCAGAGTGTCCTTCAAACTGTCTGACTTTCCATGGTTTCAGAACAGGGGTTTCCTTTTTCCATTTCCATCCATCTTTTTTGTTTTTCCATTCATCCTGTAAATTCTCTCAAAACCCCTGGCCCAGGGTCACCGGGTGCTGGTGGAGAATAACTGTCCCAGTCATGTATTTTCTCCCATTCAGGATTACCTTGTATCATATTTCAATAGCTGGCCAGTTTAATCATCCCTACTTTCGGGAAAGTTTGGCTTGTGGATAAATCAAAGCAGCTCTGCAACAAGAGTCAGGGACAGACTAACTTCCTGGGAAGAACTTCCCTTTGCAAATATATTGCTCTCTTGGTCATAAACAAGGTCACTAGCAGTGCCTTTCACCTTGATGAGAAATTTAAAATTTCGAAAGGAAAAATTACCCTGCAGGCAGAGGGAATCTTAGCTCATCTCACAGAGTCTTTAAAAAAAAAAAACACACATAATTCTCCATCATAAATTTGTCCTGGTTAACCCAAGAAGATCTGTGGTTTTTGATTTGTGTGACCAAACATCTTAAATCTCACTGCTAACTACAAGTCCCTAAATCTAACTGTTTTTGCTGACAAGAGAAGAAAATCTGGAAGGCCCAGACTTCGCAGACATTTTTCTTGGCTTTGGCATTTCCCACCGGTGGTTGTCAAGTTGATGCTGTCACTTTGATCACTTTGTTTGTTTGAACATGAGAATGTAAAAAAGGACAACGTTCACCCCCATCCTTCCTGTGAGTCTGAGCCATAGTCAGCAGTGTATGAAGGAAAGAGACCAGCGGGTGCCAGGAGAGGTGAGAGGAAGGGCTGGGAGCGGGTTCAGGAAATGATGGGAACCACAAACACGAGTGTGGCAGAATGCATCCTCCCAAACACCCATAGCAGCACTTCCAGTCCCACGGCTCCTCCACAACATTGTAGGGAACAACACTTCCCGTCAAAAAGGGAAATCTATTGACTTTGAACGTGGGAGGGACTTTGTGAATGCCTCGATGAATAGAAGCCATGGCAAGTAATGGTGCATGCCTGCCAAGCTATCATCAGAGACAGTCCTCTCTACTTTTCCCCCTCTCTCATCCTCTCTCTCTCTCCTCCCCCCACCACCTTGCCCTTGGAACCAGCCACAATATTTATACAAAGCTCAAACCACATAGAGAGGCCACATGGAGGGTGTTTCAGACGAGAGACCAACTCCAGATTGGCCCCAAATCCAGCATCAACTACTAAATATGTGACAGAGTAGCCTTTAGGAGATTCCAGCCCTGGGCTTCACCAGCTGATGCTGTAGTGGGTAAACATCAGGCATCTCACCAATTCCCACACAAACCGAAGATTCACGAGAAAAATATATGTTCATTTTCTAAGCCACTAAGTTTTGGGGTAATCTGTTCCACACCCGGAGTAACTGGATCAATATGGAGGCTGGAGACCAAGACTGGCCAAAGTGACACAAATGAGCCCGACCAAGGGACCACACGGAACCAGTTGGCAGGCACAACCAGTTATGAAGCAGAGTGCTAGAGCCAAGACCAATTTTGAAAGGTCATGAGATCAAGAAGACCTTTCTATTTCTGCACCTATAAGAAAAATCATTCTCATGATGGAAATCCATTTTCATAATCAACGGCTGTCTCTGCTGTGGTCAAGAATATTGTTGAGCCTCCAGTGTTAAATTTTTATTGGTCATGATTACACCATTAGGCCATCACTGTACCACAGTTCTCTCTCTGAAGCTCCCAATGACAGCCCCATCTACTGACCCACAGGTGCCTCAAATTCAGTATGTGAGGACAAGTCCATCTCCTTACCTCTGCAACTGTTACAACAAAACACTTCTGTAAGCCTCATGCTAACTCCGATCACAAAATTAGCAGACCTGAAAGGAAAAGGAGCCACTACCAAAAAATCGTCGTCAAATCAAAAAGACAGACAGCAAGAAAGAATGAACTTTAAACTACAAAATAATCAGAAAACAATAAAACGGCAGTAGTAAGGCTTTATCTATAAATAATTGCTTTAAACGTAAATGGATTAATTCTTAATCAAAAGACATAGCATGGCTGAATGGATTTTTTTAAAAGATCCAGGTATATGCTACCTGTAAGAGACTCACTTTAGGGACTTCCTTGGTGGCCCAGTGGATAAGACCCTGCACTCCCAATGCAGAGGGTTCAGGTTCAATTCCTGGTCAGGGAGCTAGATCCCACAGGCAACAGCTAAAGAGCAAAGACCCCCAGTGCCAGACTAAGACCCAGCTCAGTCACATACGTATTTTAAAAAAAAGAGAGAGAAATTCACTTTAATATTAAAGACACACATGAAAGTAAAGGAATGGAAAAAGATATTCAAGGCAAATTGTAACCACAAGAGAGCGGGGGTGCTATACTTAGACAAAATAGTCAAAAATTGTCACAGGGATAAAGAAGTTCATCACTGAGTGATAAAGTGGTCAATTTATCAAAAGAATATAAGATGGTGGCTCAGCTGGTAAAGAATCTGCCTGCAATGTGGGAGACCTGGCTTCGATCCCTGGGTTGGGAAGATCCCCTGGAGAAGGGAAAGGCTCCCCACTCCAGGATTCTGGGCTTCCCTGGTGGCTCAGAGGTTAAAGCGTCTGCCTCCAATGCAGGAGACCTGGGTTCGATCCCTGGGTCAGGAAGATCCCCTGGAGAAGGAAATGGTAACCCACTCCAGTATTCTTGCCTGGAGAATCCTATGCACGGAGAAGCCTGGTAGGCTACAGCCCACGGGGTGGAAAAGAGTCGGACACGACTGAGTGACTTCACAAAACACTATGCTGCTGCTGCTGCTGCTAAGTCACTTCAGTCGTGTCCGACTCTGTACAACCCCATAGACGGCAGCCCACCAGGCTCCCCCATCCCTGGGATTCTCCAGGCAAGGACACCAGAGTGGGTTGCCATTTCCTTCTCCAATGCATGAAAGTGAAAAGTGAAAGTGAAGTCACTCAGTCGTGTCCGACCCTCAGCGACCCCATGGACTGCAGCCTACCAGGCTCCTCCGTCCATGGGATTTTCCAGGCAAGAGTACTGGAGTGGGGTGCCATTGCCTTCTCACTATAAATACATAAGCACCCAACATTGGCATATATTGCTACCAAAAGATCTATCCAAGGATATATCACAGCTTTATCTGTCAAATTCAAAAACTGGAAACATTCCAACTGTCCATTAACAATGGAGTGGATTAAAATATTCTGCTATAGCTATTCACTATAACTACACAGCACACAACAATGAAAAAAATGAACGACTCCTCCATATACAACATGGATGAATCTCACAGACATAACGAGCAAAGATGAGAGAAAAGTGAAAGTCACTGAGTCGTGTCCGGCTCTGTGACCCCATGGACTGTATGCAAAAGATGGCAACACACAGAAGTTGCACACATAACAACACAATGTACAGGAGCTTCAGTGACAGTAACACTGATCAGCAGTGGTAGAAGTCACAAAGCTGGTTGCCTCTGGTTGAGAGATGTGCAGGAAGGAAGAGTCCTGACTTAGGAGAGTGGCCCTAGGGAACCTTCTGGAACTGTTCTCTATCTTGATCTTGTCACTTCAGTTCAGTTCAGTTGCTCAGTCGCGTCCGACTCTTTGCCACCCCATGAACTGCAGCACACCAGGCCTCCCTGTCCAACACCAACTCCTGGAGTTCACTCAAACTCATGTCCATCGAGTCAGTAATGCCATCCAACTGTCTCATCCTCTGTCGTCCCCTTCTCCTCCTGACCCCAATCCCTCCCAGCATCAGGGTTTTTTCCAATGAGTCAACTCTTTGCATGAGGTGACCAAAGTATTGGAGCTTCAGCTTTAGCATCATTCCTTCCAAAGAACACCCAGGACTGATCTCCTTTAGGATGGACTGGTTGGATCTCTTTGCAGTCCAAGGGACTCTCCAACACCACAGTTCAAAAGCATCAATTCTTTGGTGCTCAGCTTTCTTCACAGTCCAACTCTCACATCCATACATGACCACTGGAAAAACCATGGTAGGAACACATAAAACACACACACACACACACACACACACACACACACACACACACCCCTTAAGAGTACCAGCTCCTGCAATCATCATGTGTGTGGTAAGCTCCACTCACCCACATCTGGTAAACTTTCCTTCAACTTCAGATAATCCTCTTTTCACCACTTTCCAATAATTCACCAGTGACAATCTTTCTGACATTCACATCCCCAAGCAAAATTCAGAGCATTTTGTAGGTAAAGTGCCATCTTGATTGTGGTATTGATGCATTTTCTAACCATTTACCAAGTGCACAAGCCAACTACTGTTTTTATCAGATGCCAATATTTGTTTTAATAGGTCACTGATGAAGTTTTTGAGGGTTGGTCCTCTAGCCCTGTGACCATGGTTTTGCCTAGCAAGGTCATTTCTAGGAGCATCCCTATCGCATTAGGGCATAATTGACCATGATGCTGGGAATGAATTGGAGGAGCGAGGTGAAAAGATCTTTCACTTCTTATTAGACATGTCCATGTTATACAGGTAAAATCAAAAGCAAGTCAAAAGAAGCTAAGAAATAAGGGACAGAGGAGCAGAGCCCCAAGGGAACACTGGTCATCAGACTGTGATATTACTGGAACACCGAGTGGTATGCCATGGCAGTGCTATGCTCTTAGAAAACTCCCTTGGGTTTAGAAAATGGTGTGTAAGACCATCCTCTTAACTACCATATGATCCTGCAATCCCACTCCTGGGCATATACCCAGAGAAAACCATAATTCAAAAGATGCATGCACCCCAGTGTTCATTGAAGCACTGTTTAAAATGGCCAGGACATGGAAGCAACCTAAATGTCCATTGACCGAGGGATGGATAAAGAAGATGTGGTCCATATATACAACGGAATACTATTCGGCCATGAAACAATGCCATCAGCAGCAACATGGATGAACTAGAGATTGTCATACTGAGTGAAGTGAGTCAGAGGAAAACAAATACCATATGATATCACTTATATGTGGAATCTTAAAAAAGTTACAAATGAACTCATTTACAAAACAGAAGTAGAGTCACAGATATAGAAAATTGCCGGGGTCCAGCCCCGGTGGGTCCAGGAAATTCGAAGCAGGGACGGCGTCGGCAAGGATCAGGAAACAATTGCTTAATTAAACGTTAATTAAGGATATAAAGAGTGGTTAAATAAGGATAGCTCAGTGAGGAAATTCAGTGGAGAAAAGAGGCTGAATAATTCAGCCAGAAGGTGAGAGAAAGAACGACATGGGGAGACCAAGTTTCGGTGAACAAGGCCCACACTTTATTCTCCAAAGTAGTTTTTATACCTTAAGTTATGCATAGAGGATAATGGGGGAAGGGGTAGAGTCATGCAGTAAGCCAGGCTTTCCTCCTGCAAACTTATCATATGCAAAAGTTTAGGTGATTTGCATCATCTTCTGGTCCGGAGGCCTGTTAACATTTTAAGAAACTTATTTTTCTCTAAAAGTGATTATTCTAAAGTCAGGTGCCACCCTCCAAAAGCATTAGATAAAGTTGCATTCCTATAGGGCAAAGGTGTGGTGGGCTATAACAAGAAAAAGAATTAACTCAAGGGTCCAAGGTTACAAACATTAAAGCTACTACTTACACCAATCATATTAATCAATACACTGCCAGGGACACAGCAGGTAAGGGATATGGAGACTTAGCAGCAAACATTGGCCCAACAAGTGAAAATCCCTTCACCAATACAATTTCTAGTCAATCTTTTAACTGCTCAAAGGAATCTGTATTTAGACAGTTTAGAACATCTCATGCCTCTCACAGTTGGGAGGCTCTGAGCAATCACATGTGGCCGGAAAAACCTATTCAGGCAGGCTAGAGGACTTCCAAAGGAGTTTGTAGGTTGAAACACTGTCACACCCAGGAATTATTAACTGGAGCTGTAAGTTAACTCTTTTTTCAGAGAGAGGTAGTGGGGGACAGCCCCCCGTAAAGTCAGAGGCGTAGGTGAGAGTACAAAGCAGAAAGTAGGCAGACTCTGGTTTTGGGGGTAGATGCTCAAGAATTTCCAGGGGGACTCCTGAGGCTCCATCCCGCCTTTGCGTATGCCGAGCCTCCTTCCTCATGACCTTTGCCACGGGTGGAGCTCCTCACGCTGGCTCCCGGCAGAAAATAAACTTCAGGTTACCAGGGGAAAAGAGGGAAGAAGGAAAAATTGGGAGATTGGGATTGGCATATACACACTATTATGTGTAACACAGATAACTAGTAAGGACCTACTGTATACAGCACAGGGAACTCTACTCAGTACTCTGTAATGACCCATATAGGAAAGGAATAAAAAGAAGAGTGTATATATGTATAGGTATAACTGATTCACTTTGCTGCACAGCAGAAACTAACGCAACATTGTAAATCAACTATAGTCCAATAAAAATTGATTTTTTAAAAAATCCTCCCTTTAAGAGACTAACATTGCCCACCAGCATATCAAAAGCTCTATGAAGACTTCAGCAAAAAACTTGTGTAACTGGATTAACCCAGCATTTCTAAAACACATATGACCATGAGACACTGTTTTGACATCCACTAATATCAATGTGATATTAATGTGACATCCATTAATGTCCCCTGGATGGAATACAACACTCAGGCCACATCAGCTGGAAAATAAATTCTGCCCTCTTGTTATCCAGTGAATGAATGAAGAGTATATGTTTGGGTGGAAATAGGAGGATGGGAAGGAGGAGACAAAGCACATGAAATCTAATGGAGAGCTGATGGAGACATTTTCAAACTGCAGGCTTGGAATCTTCACCTGCTGACTTTCCGGAGGGTACTCTGGCTCTGCTGGACTGCGGAGCATCAGACAAAGGAAGTTCCCGCCGACTCTGACTCAAGCTGGTGCCTGCTTCGCTAGGAGCACCTCTCAGCAAATTCATGACTTGGCATCACTTTACACTCGCTGTCAAATCAAAACAGCTTTTCTATTGACCTGAGAATTCTTCATCTCATCTTGTATTCGTTGAATTGACATGAGTTTTTAAAGACACACCTCCTCTGGGAGCTCAGTCTCAGACATTTTCACACACTGATGGGCCAGGATTCTTCCCAACACTTTGTGAAATGATCAGCCTTGATAAGAAAACTGTGAAACAGAATATTTTAAAATGGAGCCTGCAGACTGAGCAACATTAGACCTAGGCTGGCGTAATATGTCAGTTTCTCAGGCCAATCCTTACTGCCAAGAAAGTAGGTACCATTTCTGCTACTGGCAATCAGACCAGCTGGGAACGTGGTCAGCCTCTCCTGGGAGTATCCTTGTCCTGCCTGGAGAGGTGAGCTAACCAGAAGTGCTAGCATTTCCAGATGCTGAAGATCTGTTTTAAAGCCTGAGAGAAAGTATGAAGGAATCTTTTTCCATGCTCTAAGCATAAAGACTTAGGGGTCTGAGTGAAACCTTCTCTCAGAGGGAAAAGCATTCCTGTGCGGGATATTTCAGCATAAGTGACTTCATGCCATGCCCTGCTAAGTTGCTTCAGTCGTGTCCAACTCTTTGCGACCCTATGGAGCCCACCAGGCTCCTCCATCCATGGGTTTCTCCAGCAAGGATACTGGAGTGGGTTGCCATGCTCTCTTCTAGGGATATTCTGTGGTGGCTCAGATGGTAAAGAATCTGCCTGAAACATGGGAGACCCGGGTTCAATCCCTGGGTTGGGAAGATCCCCTGGAGAAGGGAATGCCATTCTACTGCAGTGTTCTTGCCTGGACAATTCCATAGACAGGGAAGCTTGGTGGGCTACAATCCATGGGTCACAAAAATCAGTCAGAAATGACTAAGCCACTAACACACATCAGTTCAGTTCAGTCACTAAGTCATGTCCGACTCTTTGCGACCCCATGAATCACAGCACGCCAGGCCTCCCTGTCCAACACCAACTCCCGGAGTTCACTCAGACTCACGTCCATCAAGTCAGTGATGCCATCCAGCCATCTCATCCTCTGTCGTCCCTTTCTCCTCCTGCCCCCAATCCCTCCCAGCATCAGAGTCTTTTCCAATGAGTCAACTCTTCGCATGAGGTAGCCAAAATACTGGAGTTTCAGCTTTAACATCATTCCTTCCAAAGAAATCCCAGGGCTGATCTCCTTCACAATGGACTGGTTGGATCTCCTTGCAGTCCAAGGAACTCTCAAGAGTCTTCTCCAACACCACAGTTCAAAAACATCAATTCTTCAGTGCTCAGCCTTCTTCACAGTCCAACTCTCACATCCATACATGACCACAGAAAAAACCATAGCCTTGACTAGCTGGACCTTTGTTGGCAAAGTAATGTCTCTGCTTTTGAATATGCTATCTAGGTTGGTCATAACTTTCCTTCCAAGGAGTAAGCGTCTTAATTTCATGGCTGCAGTCACCATCTGCAGTGATTTTGGAGCCCAAAAAAATAAAGTCTGACACTGTTTCCACTGTTTTCCCATCTATTTCCCATGAAGTGAAGGGACCAGACGCCATGATCTTCGTTTTCTGAATGTTGAGCTTTAAGCCAACTTTTTCACTCTCC
The DNA here is from genome assembly GCF_055505025.1 of Bos grunniens. NCBI lineage: Eukaryota > Metazoa > Chordata > Mammalia > Artiodactyla > Bovidae > Bos > Bos grunniens. The sequence continues at coordinate 4,945,575 of NC_141168.1, forward strand.
ACTTTCACTTTCATTAAGAGGTTTTTGGTTCCTCTTCACTTTCTGCCATAAGGCTGGTGTCATCTGCATATCTGAGCTTGCTGATATTTCTCCCGGCAATCTTGATTCCAGCTTGTGTTTCTTCCAGTCCAGCATTCCTCATGATGTACTCTGCATATAAGTTAAATAAGCAGGGTGACAATATACAGCCTTGACGTACTCCTTTTCCTATTTGGAACCAGTCTGTTGTTCCATGTCCAGTTCTTACCGTTGCTTCCTGACCTGCAAAACTAGCACACATACATAAGTACTTTCAGGCAGCCTTAACTGAGTCCACTTTAGAAAACACATCTAACCATGAGGAAATGTTTTTTAGTCCCAAACCCAAGAATTTAAAAGTGTTAGGCACTCAGTCGTGTCTGACTCTTTGCAACCCCACAGACTGTAGCCCACCAGGCTTCTCTGTCCATGGAATTCTCCAGGCAAGATTACTGGAGTGGGGAGATATTCCCTTCTTTGGGGGATTTTCCCAACCCGGGGATTGAACCCAGGTCTCCTGCATTGCAGGCAGATTCTTTACCAGCTGAGCCACCAGGGAAGCCCCAAGAATTGAAAAGAAAGGAAAGTCTGCACTTGGGGGCCCAATGGGAAATCAATTAGCTCAAGTAGAAAGAGGTTCTGGGGAAACCTGGCTAAGGCTGTGGAACTGATACCTGAGATGCACATGAAAGAAATAATTTCAGTGAGTCCAGACACTTGCATCTTCCCATACATAGTTCAGTTCAGTTCAGTCTCTGTCATGTCCGACTCTTTGCCACCCCATGAACCACAGCACGCCAGGCCTCCCTGTCCATCACCAACTCCTGGAGTTCACCAAACTCATACCCATTGAGTCAGTGATGTCATCCAACCATCTCATCCTCTGACGTCCCCTTCTTCTCCTCTCCCCAATCCCTCAGAGCATCAGGGTCTTTTCAAATGAGTCAGCTCTTCGCATCAGGTGGCCAAAGTATTGGAGTTTCTGCCTCAGCATCAGTCCTTCCAATGAACACCCAGGACTCATTTCCTTTACAATGGACTGGTTGGATCTCCTTGCAGGCCAAGGGACTCTCAAGAGTCTTCTCCAGCACCACAGTTCAAAAGCATCAATTCTTTGGCACTCAGCTTTCTTTATAGTCCAACTCTCACATCCATACATGACCACTGGAAAAACCATAGCCTTGACTAGACGGACCTTTGTGGGCAAAGTAATGTCCCTGCTTTTTAATATGCTGTCTAGGTTGGTCATAACTTTCCTTCCAAGGAGTAAGCATCTTTTAATTTCATGGCTGCAGTCACCATCTGTAGTGATTTTGGAGCCCAAAAAAATAAAGTCAGCCACTGTTTCCCCATCTATTTGCCATGAAATGATGGGGCCAGATGCCATGATCTTAGTTTTCTGAATGTTGAGCTTTAAGCCAACTTTTTCACTCTCCTCTTTCACTTTCATCAGGAGGCTCTTTAGTTCCTCTTCACTTTCTGCCATAAGGGTGGTGTCATCTTCATATCTGAGGTTGTTGATATTTCTCCCTGCAATCTTGATTCCAGCTTGTGCTTCTTCCAGCCCAGCATTTCTCATGATGTACTCTGCATATAAGTTAAATAAGCAGGGTGACAATATACAGAGTTGACATATTCTTTTTCCTGTTTGGAACCAGTCTGTTGTTCCATGTCCAGTTCTAACTGTTGCTTCCTGACCTGGATACAGGTTTCTCAAGAGGCAGGTCAGGTGTTCTGGTATTCCCATCTCTTGAAGAATTTTCCACAGTTTATTGTCACCCACATAATCAAAGGCTTTGGCATAGTCAATAAAGCAGAAATAGATGGGGTTTTTTTTAACTCTCATGCTTTTTTGATGATCCAGTGGATGCTGGTAATTTGATCTCTGGTTCCTCTGGCTTTTCTAAATACAGACTGAACATCTGGAAGTTCATGGTTCATGTATTGCTGAAGCCTGGCTTGGAAAATTTTGAGCATTACTTTGCTAGCATGTGAAATGAGTGCAATTGTGGGGTAGTTTGAGCATTCTTTGGCATTGCCTTTTGGGGGGATTGGAATGAAAACTGACCTTTTCCAGTCCTGTGGCCACTGCTGAGTTTTCCAAATTTGCTGACATAATGAGTGCAGCATCATCTTTTAGGATTTGAAATAGCTCAACTGGAATTCCATCACCTCCACTAGCTTTGTTCTTAGTGATGCTTTCTAAGGCCTACTTAACTTCACATTCCAGGATGTCTGGCTCTAGGTGAGTGACCACACCATCGTGATTATCTGGGTCATGAAGATCTCTTTTCTACAGTTCTTCTGTGTATTCTTGCCACCTCTTCCTAATATCTTCTGCTTCTGTTAGATCCATACCATGTCTGTCCTTTATTGAGCCCGTCTTTGCATGAAATGTTCCCTTGGTATCTCTAATTTTCTTGAAGAGATCTCTAGTCTTTCCCATTCTATTGTTTTCCTCTATTTCTTTGCATTGATCTCTGAGGAAGGCTTTCTTATCTCTCCTTGCTATTCGTTGGAACTCTGCATTCAGATGCATATATCTTTCCTTTTCTCCTTTGCTTTTCACTTCTCTTCTTTTCACAGCAATTAGTAAGGCTTCTCAGACAGCCATTTTGCCTTTTTGCATTTCTTTTTCTTGGTGATGGTCTTGATCCTTGTCTCCTGTACAATGTCATAAACCTCCATTCATAGTTCATCAGGCACTCTATCTATCAGATCTAGTCCCTTAAATCTATTTCTCATTCCCACTGTATAATCATAAGGGATTTGATTTAGGTCATACCTGAATGATCTAGTGGTTTTCCCCACTTTCCTCAATTTAAGTCTGAATTTGGCAATAAGGAGTTCATGATCTTAGCCACAGGCAGCTCCCAGTCTTGTTTTCGCTGACTGTATAGAGCTTCTCCAACTTTGGCTGCAGAGAATATAATCAATCTGATTTCAGTGTTGGCCATCTGGTGATGTCCATGTGTAGAGTCTTCTCTTGTGTTGTTGGAAGAGGGTGTTTGCTATGACCAGCGTGTTGTCTTGGCGAAACTCTATTAACCTTTGCCCTGTTTCATTTTGTACTCCAAGACCAAATTTGCCTGTTACTCCAGGTGTTTCTTGACTTCCTACTTTGGCATTCTAGTCCCTTATGTTGAAAAGGACATCTTTTTTGGTGTTAGTTCTAGAAGGCCTTGTAGGTCATCAAAGAACCATTCAGCTTCAGCTTCTTCAGCATTAGTGGTTGGAGCACAGACGTGGATTACTGTGATGTTGAATGGTTTGCCTTGGAAACGAACAGAAATCATTCTGTAATTTTTGAGATTGCACCCAAGTACTGCATTTCGGACTCTTTTGTTGACTATGATGGCTACTCCATTTCTTCTAAGGGATTCCTGCCCATACATAGAAAAGCACTAAATTCCTTAACTTGAGATATCTGGTTTTCTTTAATTCACAAAAATACTTTTGATGCTAAGATTCTCTCCCCTTTGTTACAAATGTCTATGTAACCTGGGTCCTCCCCTTGCCTCTTCCAAGCAGTTCTTTCAGGGTTATTTGAGATGCTGCTTCCTGGGCTTAAGTCCTAAAAATGTCCACCAAATACAGCTCTCAACATTTAGGTTGTAACTATTTTTTAAATCCACAGTACCGTTTTTTACTCCAAAAAAAAAAAAAAGGTGATTCCCCTGTGTGCAGTTTTTAAAATTAAACCTAACCAGACAGACAGCAGGGCATAACTTGGAGAGCAAGTCAGGTGGGGAATTATTTTGGTTCTGACTTCTAAATTCAACAATGGATCATGTGTGGGTGACTGCACAGAACCAGCAGTAGGGACCGCTGCCATCAGCAAATACTCTGAGGTCATCCCAGTCTGGGTTTGATTCCAGCTCTGCCATTTCTATGCTTGACATGCTGGGAAATTCACTCACATCTGTGGAATTTAAAAAAAAAAAATTGCCCAATCTAAAAGTTGAGAATTATGTTTTATTTGGCAGACAAAACTGAGAATGTAAGCCTACAATTTAACCTCTTGGGTAGCTCCAGGGTCTGCTCCAAAGAGGAAAGGGAGGAGCCAGGATAGTTGGGAGGTTGTGAAACAAACACCAGGTATTTGGAACTTCCGAAGATTATTGTTAATGAAAGAAAACCAGGCATCTTAAGCAATTGAGCGCTTTTCTAAGATGCAAAAGTATGGGCTCAGTGAAATCACTCCTTTGATCTGCACCTCAGCTACGGGGGCCAGGATCCTGTGATTTCTCTTCCTGAGTCTCCTCAAGGTGTACCCTCAGGGGGTAACTGCACCCTGAGTTCCCTCCGGGCGACCCTCAGGGCAGCCATAATGTGCCTTGTTTACTGATACACCGGGCAATGTTTTTTCACTGACACACCCTTTAAGCCTCAGCTTCCTCCTCTATCTGCTGCTGAGCTGAGTCGCTTCAGTCGTGTCCGACTCTGTGCGACCCCATAGACGGCAGCCCACCAGGCTCCGCTGTCCCTGGGATTCTCCAGGCAAGACCACTGGAGTGGGTTGCCATTTCCTTCTCCAATGCATGAAAGTAGAAAGTGAAAGGGAAGTTGCTCAGTCGGTTCCAACTCTTAGCGACCCCATGGACTGCAGCCTACCAGGCTCCTCCGTCCATAGGATTTTCCAGGCAAGAGTACTGGAGTGGGGTGCCATTGCCTTCTCTGTCCTCCTCTATAGAATGTGAATAAGAGGAGCACCTTCCTCCTGGGGCTGGGGTGGGGGACGAATAGGTCATACCTGTGAGTAGGGCATCAGTCACTGTCGGTAAGTGCCCAGTTTCTGAGGGAGTGACCGACTCTTACACATGCCTTCAGTCCTTAGGAGTTTTCCAAACCGCCTTTTGACTCGTCCTCCAAGTTATTGTACCATTTCCCAGAAGAAAAAAAATAATAATAACATGCTCAAAACAAGAGTTATTATTCTGTTTACAAAGTTCCAGAACATCATTCTAAGTGAGTTATACATATTATTTTTTAATCTCCCAAACAAGCCCAGGAGATAAGTCTCATCATTATCCTCATTTCACAGATGAGGAAACCTGAGAACAGAGAAATTAAATAACCTGCACAAGGTCACACAGCTAGTAAGGCTCAAACCCAGACAGTCTGGCCACTGAAATTGCTCTCCACGTCCTCAGTGGCTTTGGTTTTTGACTCTGACTGATCTATTAAATTATCCCACTGATTCTGATTTGCTTTTATTACTCAGGAGAAGAAAAAAAATGGACATATTATGTTCAGGCATCAGACAGACCATTAGAAAACAGTCCATCTGTTGGTGCCTCAATCCAGGCAGGAAATAACAAAAAGAAATTCAAGAAAGGGGGAAAAAAAACACTTAAAATGTTTGATTGCCAATAATTCTACATGGCTTAAGAAAGCCTCCAGCTAAAAATAATCTTTGGATCTAATCTTCAATTACAAAGGGATAAATTAACTCCCTAGAGACGGTATCAACATTTTAAAGTATCCCCACTTGTCCATTATTTTTCAATCTGTTCAACTGAAAACAAAACAAAAACCTACAAGAAAATAAATCCAAATGTCATACTGCTGTGAAATACAGCTGCAACATGAGAGCAATGTTTCTTTCATTTAAAGATTTCAAAAAACTGTTCCCTTTCTCAGCCATGCCACATCAGGACAGTGGAGGGGACGCTGTGCTGTGTGGCAAAAATTAACACAGCACTGTAAATCAACTCAGTTCAGGTCAGTCGCTCAGTCGTATCTGACTCTTTGCCACCCCATGGACTGCAGCACACCAGGCTTCCCCTGTTCATCACCAACTCCCGGAGCTTGCTCAAACTCATGTCCATTGAGTCAGTGATGCCATCCAACCATCTCATCCTCTGTTGTCCCCTTTTCCTCCTGCCTTCAATCTTTCCCAGCATCAGGGTCTTTTCCAGTGAGTCAGTTCTTCACATGAGGTGGCCAAATGGAGTTTCAGCTTCAGCATCAGTCCTTCCAATGAACACCCAGGACTGATCTCCTTTAGGATGGACTGGTTGGATCTCCTTGCAGTCCAAGGGTCTCTCGAGAGTCCTCCAACACCACAGTTCAAAAACATCAATTCTTCAGTGCTCAGTTTTCTTTATGGCCCAACTTTCACATCCTTACATGACTACTGGAAAAACCATAGCTTTGACTAGATGGACCTTTGTTGGCAAAGTGATGTCTCTGCTCTTTAATACGCTGTATAAGTTTGTCATAGCTTTTCTTCCAAGGAGCAAATGCTTGTTAATTTCATGGCTGCAGTCACCATCTGCAGTGATTTTGGAGCCCAAGAAAATAAAGTCTCTCACTGTTTCCATTGTTTCCCCATCTATTTGCCATGAAGTGATGGCACCAGATGCCATGATCTTAGTTTTTTGAATGCTGAGTTTTAAAACCAGCTTTTTCACTCTCCTCATTCACCTTTATCAAGAGGCTCTTCAGTCCCTCTTCAATTTCTGTCATAAGGGTAGTGTCTTCTGCATATCTGAGGTTATTGATATTTCTCCCAGCAATCTTGACTCCAGCTTATGCTTCATCCAGCCTGGCATTAACATGATGTTAAATAAGCATATAAGTTAAATATACATTAAATGCATATAAGTTAAATAAGCAGGGTGACAATATACAGCCTTGACATATACAGCTCTCTGTCTTGTTTTTGCTGACTGTATAGAGCTTCTCCATCTTTGGCTGCAAAGAATATAATCAATCTGATTTTTTTATTGACCATCTGGTGATGTCCATGTGTAGAGTCATCTCTTGTGTTGTTGGAAGAAGGTGTTCTGACAAGTGCATTCTTTTGGCAAAACTCTGTTAGCCTTTGCCCTGCTTCACTTTGTACTCCAAGGCCAAACTTGCCTGTTACTCCAGGTATCGCTTGACTTCTTAATTTTACATTCCAGTCCCCTAGGATGAAAAGGACATCTTTTTTTGGTCTTAGTTTTAGAAGGCCTTGTAGGTCATCATAGAACCATTCAACTTCAGCTTCTTCAGCGTTACTGGTTGGAGCATAGACTTGAATTATTGTGATATTAATGGTTTGCCTTGGAAACGAACAGAGATCATTCTGTCATTTTTGAGATTGCATCCAAGTACTACATTTCGGACTCTTTTGTTGACTATGAAGGCTACTCCATTTCTTCTAAGGGATTCTTGCCCACAGTAGTAGATATAATGGTCATCTGAGTTAAATTCACCCATTGCAGTCCATTTCAGTTCGCTGATTCCTAGAATGTCGACGTTCACGCTTGCCGTCTCCTGTTTGAGCGCTCCAACTTACCTCCACTTGTGGACCTAACATTCCAGGTCCCTATGCTCTTTACAGCATCAGACTTTTACTTCCCTCACCAGGCACATCCACAACTCGGTGTTGTTTTCATTTTGGCTCCATCTCTTCATTCTTTCTGGAGTTATTTCTCCACTCTTCTCCAGTAGCATATAGGGCACCTACAGACCGAGGGAGTTCATCTTTCAGTGTCCTATCTTTTTGCCTTTTCATACTATTCATGGGGTTCTCAAGGCAAGAATACTGAAGTGGTTTGCCATTCCCTGCTCCAGTGGACCACATTTTGTCAGAACTCTACACCATGACCCGTCCATCTTGGGTGGCCCTACACGGCATGGCTCATAGTTTCATTAAGTTAGACAAGGCTCATAGTTTCATTGAGTTAGACAAGGCTGTGGTCCATGTGATCAGTTTGGTTAGTTTTCTGTAACTGTGGTTTTCATTCTGTCTGCCTTCTGATGAATAAGGATAAGAGGCTTATGGAAGCTTCTAGTAAATCAACTAGACTTCAATAAAATTTTTTAAAATTTAAATAAAGAACTGGAGTGGGGGATCTCAAGATTCCCAATGTCCAGGTCAGACATCATGCAAAACTGGGCAGAATGAGGTTTTTGGAGCACACATGCAAAGCCGAGCATTGGTCATTTTTGAGATTTGCACACAAAAATAATAAAGATGGGTCCATGCAGGGGATTAATGTGGGGAGCTAAGGAGTCGGGAGTGTGGGGAACATACAGGAACAGGCGAGGGAGAAGGGCAGACAAAAATCAAGGAATCCTAGTCCAAGATCCAAGTGCAATGTCCAGAGTCCATAAAAACCAGGCGGGAGCACACAGTCATTCACTGGAAATACTTGTTAGTATTATTATGTTCTAGACACAGAGCTAGAAGGTGGTGCAATCGACAAAAGCCAATTGCAGCGATGAAGACAGCAATTGGATAAGGATTCGGAAACCCTAAAGATCACTCACTTCAAGTTCAGTCACGGAGAGAAATCAGTTCCCTCAAAAGACTAGAGCACAAGACCAGGCATGCCGTGATGGGAGAGCAAGATGGACCCCTCATGAGTGTTTTGCTGTTACTTGTCAGGCTCTGGGGTCCTTTTCTGGCCTTGTTGCTTCCACTAGGCTTTCCTTCCAGGCTGACGCTTGCTGAGCTCACACAGAGCCTGTGCAGTACAGACAACTATTGGCCCTGCATGATGGACCGGGCAATGGGTGGTGGAGACGCGAAATTGTAAACCAAAGAGTGGAGTAACCCAGTCCAGGGAGTGAGACCAGAAGTCACCTATGATGGACTGGGCAATGGGTGGCAAAGACGTGAACTTGTAAACCAAAGAGTGGAGTAACCCAGTCTAGGGAGAAAGATCAGAAGTCACCTACAGGTGAAAGTGAAAGTTGCTCAGTTGTGTTCAACTCTGTACAGTCCATGGAATTCTCCAGGCCAGAACACTGGAGTGGGTAGCCTTTCCCTTCTCCAGGGGATCTTCCCAACCCAGGGGTCAAACCTAGGTCTCCCACATTGCAGGTGGATTCTTTACCAGCTGAGCCACAAGGGAACCCCAAGAATACTAGAGTGGGTAGCCTATCCCTTCTCCAGCAAATGTTCCAGACCCAGGAATTGAACCAGGGTCTCCTGCATTTCAGGCAATTCTTTACCAAGTGAGCTATCAGGGAAGCTCCACCTATGGGTATCAGGATCTAGGTGGAACCAGCAGGAAGACCAATAGACTGCTGAGCTCGAGATTAATTCCTGAGACTTCGGATTCCTCAACCTTAACCAGGAAAGAATCCTTTACTACAGGGTTGCACAGAGGATTTTAAACATGGTACTAAGGTGCTTAGCAGAGTGCTTGAGTCATAGTAAAAGCCAGATGTGGTTACAGTGGACAGGGAGTAATGGTGGTGGTAGTGATATTGATGGCAGTAGTAATAGTGGCAGTGGTGGTGACAACAGTAGAGGCAGGGCTGGGAGTAACAGTACTAGAGGTAGTAGTATTTGTGGCGGTAATACTAGTAATGGTTGCAATAGTAAGAGAGGTAGTAATGGTGGTGGTAGTAATGATAGCAGTGACACTAGTGGCAGTAATACTGAGAGTAGTGGTGGTAATGGTAGTAGTAATGGTAGTATTAGTGGTCGTAGTAATCATAGTAGTGGTGGTAGTAACAGTGACAGTAGTAATGGTAGTAGTCGTGATTGTGATAGTAATGATAGTAGTAGCACTAGTGTCAGTAGCAGCGGTAGTAATAGCAGTGGTAGTGCTGGTAATAGTAGTAATGGTAGTAATGGCAGCAGTGGCACTAATGGTGATGGTAGTAATGATAGTAGTGGCACCAGTGTCAGTGGTAGCAATACTGACAGTAGTGGTGGCCATGGTGGGAGTGGTAATAGTAGTGATGGTAGTATTACTGGTCATAGTAACAATAATAGAGGTGGTAGTAGTAGTGACAGTAGTAATGTTAGCAGTGGTGGTTGCGGTAGTAATGACAGTAGTAGGGCTAGTGTCAGTAGCAGCGGTAGTAATAGCAGTGGTAGTGCTGGTAATAGTAGTAATGGTAGTAATGGCAGCAGTGGCACTAATGGTGATGGTAGTAATAGTAGCAGCACTAGAGTCAGTGGTAGCAACACTGATAGTAGTGGTGGCAATGGTGGGAGTGGTAATAGTAGTGATGGTCGTAACAGTACTAGTGATAGTAGTAGTTGTGCTGGTAATAGTAGTAATGATAGCAGTGGAAGCAATGGTGATGGTAGTAATGATGGTAGAAATAGTAGTGGCACTAGAGCCAGTGGTAGCAACACTGATAGTAGTGGTGGCAGTGGTGGGAGTGGTAATAGTAGTAATGGTCATAACAGTACTAGGGATAGTAGTAGTTGTGCTGGTAATAGTAGTAATGGTAGTAATGGCAGCAGTGGCACTAATGGTGATGGTAGTAATGATGGTAGTAATAGTAGCAGCACTAGAGTCAGTGGTAGCAACACTGATAGTAGTGGTGGCAATGGTGGGAGTGGTAATAGTAGTAATGGTCGTAACAGTACTAATGATAGTAGTAGTTGTGCTGGTAATAGTAGTAATGATAGCAGTGGAAGCAATGGTGATGGTAGTAATGATGGTAGAAATAGTAGTGGCACTAGAGTCAGTGGTAGCAACACTGATAGTAGTGGTGGCAATGGTGGGAGTGGTAATAGTAGTAATGGTCGTAACAGTACTACTGATAGCAGTAGGTGTGCTGGTAATAGTAGTAATGGTAGCAGTGGTACTAATGGTGATGGTAGTAATTGTAGTAACAGTACTAGAGATAGTAGTAGTTGTGCTGGTAATGGTAGTAATGGTGGCAGTGGCACTAATGGTGATGGTAGTAATGATGGTAGTAATAGTAGCAGCACTAGAGTCAGTGGTAGCAACACTGATAGTAGTGGTGGCAATGGTGGGAGTGGTAATAGTAGTGATGGTCGTAACAGTACTAGTGATAGTAGTAGTTGTGCTGGTAATAGTAGTAACGATAGCAGTGGAAGCAATGGTGATGGTAGTAATGATGGTAGAAATAGTAGTGGCACTAGAGTCAGTGGTAGCAATACTGATAGTAGTGGTGGCAATGGTGGGAGTGGTAATAGTAGTGATGGTAGTAACAGTACTAGTGATAGCAGTAGGTGTGCTGGTAATAGTAGTAATGGTAGTAATGGTGGCAGTGGTACTAATGGTGATGGTAGTAAATGCAGTAACAGTACTAGAGATAGTAGTAGTTGTGCTGGTAATGGTAGTAATGGTAGCAGTGGCACTAATGGTGATGGTAGACAGCAGTGGCACTAGTGTCAGTGGTAGCAATACTGATAGTAGCGGTGGCAACGGTGGGAGTGGTAATAGTAGTGATGGCAGTAACAGTACTCGTGGTAGTGGCCATGGTGGTAACGGTAGTAGCGGCGGTAGCAGCAGCACTGGTACTACTGGTGGTGGTGGTGGTGCCTTGTCTGCGCTATCTTACAGCACACCATCGCCATCGCTTCCTTGGTTTGCTTGTCTCGTGTTCTCCTGCAGAGCTCATCTAATGAGAGAGTCCGCGAGTCGATGGTTTTCTTTCCCGGATCTTTCCTCAATAGTCTTTTCTCTGCGGTCCCCACTCTGTTTCAGGTTGGGCAGCTGGGTGAGATTCTTCTGCACCCTTTACTCCCTCAGCCAAAGACCAAGAAGCTATGAGCCCGTTCCTTACAGGCACACTCCGACTGCAGCTTCTACTGATATTTTTTGTCCTGCTCTGAGTGTAAGCACCTAGTTCACCCTCTTTTCATCACCTTCCCATGAATATTTCTCTGCACTTCTGTTTGTCGTACTCCCCACCCTCAGCCTACAGAGTTCGGCCCGTTTATTTACTTCATCCTCCAAGATGCCCCTCAAGTTCCACTGCTCCACTCAGAAACCTCCCGAAACACCATGTGTTCATGGGCAGTTCCATTCTCTCCGTGGAAAACTGACTCACCCTCCACCTCTCCCCCTTCTAGAATGGACAATCTGTAAAGAGAAAAGACCAAGAAAGGCGCAAGAGCAGACAGGATGTCAGATGAGCAGAAAGTTGTGATGAGGGGGGGCGCTGAAGTCACGTGTCAGCCCGCAGGCATCACGCACGCCCCAGTCGGCACCGCCCTCTGCTGCCTATGGCAACCCCAGGGCCCTCCCAGAGCCAGGCCCCCCGGGCTGGTCCAGCAACTGAAGACTCCTAGGATCACATCAGAGGGATGGAGATGCTGTTGAACAGTCTGAGCACAGCATGGCCGGGAAGGCAGGGAGTCAGGAGCCAGCGGACCAGAGTGTGTGTGTGTGTGTGTGTGTGGTCATGGCTGTATGTGCGCATGTGTATGTGAATGTCCAGGAAGGAAGAAGAGATAACACCTGGCCAGAAAACAGCTGTCTGAAAGCAGAGCAAACTGGTCACCGTGGTGCTGAACCGTCTCTTACTGAGTCTCACTAGTGCACGGTCCTGCCCCCACCTCCTTTGGAAGTAGTCTGACCCTTCTCCCCTGTCCAGAGAAGGACCCCATGGAGCAAGCTGGAGGGGAGGGAGGGGGATCGCCCCCTGCCTGTGCCAATAGGAAGCCTGAAAGTTAAAGACACATTCAGAAAACAGAAATTAAGTTTGCCTAGAGGGTGGCCTAGTGTGGGAAAGAAGGAAAACACACACACCCCGTAAAGCGAGGTCTTTGCTCCACATCTAACACATACAGGAGTAACATTTGGTCTAAGAAGTTGTATTAAATGTGGGAACACCATTAACACCGTCCACAGGAGGAGTCATGAAGCTTTGCCAGTCAAATGAACAACGGCCTCCTGCTGTGCAATGGGGAAGAGGAGATTGCTGTAACAAGTGTTTTTTCCTGTTAATTCTTCTACATGAAATAATTGATAACACGTCAAGCTTTTCCTTTAAAGCATCCATCTTGTCCATGTGCCTCACAGGAAAATATTCTCAGGCTGCTCAGTGTCCGCCTGCAGCAAAGCAATTATTTATTTTAACATTTGCATTTAAACCAACTGGTGTTAAAATTCATCAAGGTGCCATCACTGATGTTACAAAATGGAGGGCGACGCTCTCCCAGCCCAGCTCTTAAAAGCAATCTATCCTGAATAATGAGATGGCCTGTGGTCAACACAAGTTATATTGACTTTATCACATTTGCCATTTAGATATGATAACACCATTAACCAAAAAAAAAAAAAAAAAATATCCAGCAGCAGAGCTTTCTATCAACAGTGAGGTCAATTTCAAGCAATAGTGGGCCAAGAACATTCCCTTTGCTTTAAGGACACCGTGTCCATTTTGTTAGATTACATGGGGTTTTTTTGTTTTTTGTTTTTTTAATTCTAAAGAAAACAGCAATGTGCCATTTCTGCAGCGTCACTTGCAACACACGAGTGCTTACAACACACGAGTGCAAGAGCCTCACCCAGCATCAAGGAGCCTGAGCTGCAAGAAGCCTTCACCCCCCTTCAGCAAAGCCACTTTCTAGAACCTGCCAGGGTCCAAGAACTCTTTATAGTCAAAGGAACACTTCCTTGGTGAACTCTAATTAGTGGTGAAATATAATCCCCAAATAAGCCAAAGAGGATGACAATTTATTCTTCTAGGATTCAAATCAATACACCAGGAGCTCCCAGACAGCCCGGATTTGTATTTATTGTGTACTTGCTTCTATTTCATTTCAAAAGCAGAAGAGCCTTTTGGAGGAGGGAAGGCAACCGACTGCATGCAGCCCCGGCTATTCAGAAGGCCGTTTGGAAATCAAGCAGCTGGTGTGCTACTTTGTCAGATTAAAAACCCTCCCTGCCTGCTTCATCGGGGGCGCTCAGGGTTTGTGCATGAAGGCTCAGCATCAGATGCTCATCAATCCCTCACCAGCTCCAGCATCTTCTGTTTGTTCTCCAGCAACAGACCAGGGAGAACAAGACCAGGCATTTCACTAAGACCGCCGGAGTGGTTTTCTGGGCCACAGTTATGACAGCCACAATGAGGAGATCCACATGGGCAAAACAAGCCTTGAGAGCTTTAAACTGAGTTTATGCCATGTGATTTGTGTTCCTGCTTCCAGAAAGTCCCTTTGGACCCTTTCCCACTTATAGACCCAAAGGCAGCTCAACGGCCATCAGATCTGCTCAGTGTAGAAAGGAGAAATCCACCCAGAGCAGTGATCACAGGATGGAATCAGGTAAAATGTTCCAGCTTCCCACCTGGAGCTCCTTTGCCAAAGCCAGAGCCAGAGCTAGAAAAAGCAGCTCTTGTTTCTCTAATCTGACTCATTTGGCATCTGTGATCGTTAACCTTAATTTGGGCTGCTAAAATACTAATTTGGAGAGTTCCTTGTACTGCAAGGAGATCCAACCAGTCCACCCTAAAGGAGATCAGTCCTGGGTGTTCACTGAAAGGACTGATGTTGAAGCTGAAACTCTAATACTTTGCCACCTGATGCAAAGAGCTGACTCATTTGAAAAGACCCAGGTGCTGGGAAAGATTGAAGGCAGGAGGAGAAGGGGACGACAGAGGATAAGATGGTTGGATGGCATCACCGACACAATGGACGTGGGTTTGGGTGGACTCTAGGAGTTGGTGATGGACAGGGAGGCCTGGCGTGCTGTGGTTCATGGGGTCACAAAGAGTCAGACATGACTGAGTGACTGAACTGAATTGAACTGAACTGAAAATACTAGCATTAATTTTAAAAGTAAATACAAAACTTAGTTTTGAGTTTTCTGACAATTATAAGTATAGGACTGAACTGAATTGAACTGAACTGAAAATACTAACATTAATTTTAAAAGTAAATACAAAACTTAGTTTTGAGTTTTCTGACAGTTATAAGTATAGGGCTGTGTGACCCTGTGGACTGTAGCCCACCAGGCTCCTCTGTCCATGAAACTTTTCCAGGCAAGAATACTGGAATGGGTTGCCATTTCCTCCTCCAGGGGGTCTTCCTGATCCAGGGATTGAACCCATGTCTCTTGTGTCTCCTGCATCAGCAGGCAGATTTTTTACCACCTGGGAAGCCCTAATTAGAGCAATTAATATATTTATTATATGTTGTATATGACATATAATGAACATATAATAACTAACATATCTAATTTAATAGGTCAGACCATCTAATTAAAACATATCTAATTTAATCAACATTGCCAGGAGAAATATCAACAACCTCAGATATGTAGATGATACTAATGTCAGAAAGTGAAGAGGAACTAAAGAGCCTCTTGATGAGGTTGAAGGAAGAGAGTGAAAAAGCTGGCTTAAAACTCAACATTCAAACAACTAAGATCACGGCATCAGGTCGCATCACTTCATGGCAGATAGAAGGGGGATAAGTAGAGGCAGTGTCAGATTTTCTTTTCCTGGGCCCCAATATCACAGTGGATGGTGACTGCAGCCACAAAGTTAGAAGACACTTGCTTCTTGGAAGGAAAGCTATGACAAAGTTGCATTGAAAAGCAAAGACTTCACTTCGCCAACAGAAGTCCATCTAGTCAAGGCTATGGTTTTTCCAGTAGTCATATATGGATGTGAGAGTTGGACCATAAAGAAGGCTAAGCACCAAAGAACTGATGCTTTTGAACTGTGGTGTTGGAGAAGACTCTTGAGAGTCCCTTGGACTGCAAGGAGATCAAACTAATCAATCCTAATGGAAACCAACCCTGAATACTCTTTGGAAGGACTGATGCTAAAGCTGAAGCTCCAATACTTTGGCCCCCTGACTCGAAGAGCTGACTCACTGGGAAAGACCCTGATGCTGGGAAAGACTGACGGCAGAAGGAGAAGAGGGTGGCAGACAATGAGATGGTTCGATGGCATCACCGATTCAATGAACATGAACTTGAGCAAACTCTGGGAGGTAGTGGAGGACAGGGAAGTCTGGCATGCTGCAGTCCATGGAGTTTTGAAGAATCGGACATGACTTAGTGACTGAACAACAACAAATTTAATAGGACAGACTACTTTTGAGTGTTAAGGAGCAGTTAAGACAGTATAAGCCAAAATCAAATTCAAATCATTGTGTATGATCCACTCACTCATTAAAACGGAGCCTTGGAGTCTGTGTGATGAATACATGGTATTTTGCTAATCTCACTAGTGTTTTGTGCTCAGAATCATGGCCCCAGAGGAAGCAGGGAGTGAGGCTTCCAGCTGAAGAGACAGACACCAGTCCACTGGCCTCAACATTCTGGATTTACGATGATCGTGTGAAAACCACCAATTATAGGGGCTGCATGGGGGCATGATGTTGAGCAAAATGATATAGAAGAGATGTTAGAAAGATCTGACCCCCGACCTTGAATTGCTCACGATCTGGTTGGGGACCTATGCTGCCCACCCTGGCCCATCTTCTGATCCTGAAGATGTAGCTCATCTGCTTGACTTTCAAAATTATAAACTGCTCTCTCGTAGGTTTCCTGGAGTGGTTCCCCCCCACCCCCCCGCCTGTCTCTGAATTTTTGGCTCTGGGCAATAACTCCTCGTAAAGCTTCCTGTTCTGCTGAAATTACATCCATTCCTATATTTTATGTTTATTCTTCATCTATCAGCATGCTCTTATCTGCTACACCAGTGGTTTCCCAGTTCATCTCCCTGCTGCTTTAACCATCAGAGACTCCTACTTCTCCCCTGTCGCCTCGTTTCATAACATTTCACAGCCTTTTTCTGCAGAGGCTTGAGAGCAGTGAAATTATTCAGGCAAATGGGAAATATTCATGAGGCATCCGCTTCAGGTGTGAGAGGCACGAGGGGCCCGCTCAGATCCAGGACCACCTGTCTCCCGTGTCTGCAGCCCCTGGTGTTGCTGTCTCTTCCTCTGCCTGGTCCCACCCCTCCCCAAGCTCCCTGTCTTCATCATCTCAGGCTGTGACGATGACAGAATTCCAGACTGGATGGTTAGAAACAACAGAAATGGGCTCCTCATAGTCTGGAGACTGGAAGTCCAAGATCAAGGCCCCAGCAGATGTGGTGTCTGGTGAGAACATGGATCGTGGTTCATAGACGGACATCTCCTCACTGTCTTCATGGGTAGGAGGGAGTTCATAGGATCTCTTTTATTAGGGCACGAATCCCATTAGTGGGGGCACCACCATCAGGACCTCCAAAGGCCCCCCTCCAAATACCATCACTCTGGGGGTTAGATGTCAACATGAGTTTGGGTGGACATGTCATTCAGTCCATAGCATCCACCTCGTCCTTGACCGCCATGGTGTTTGGTGGTCTGCCCCTGCCCACCTTCCTCCAGTAGAATCTGCTCTCAGGAAAACGCTGAATTCCATCCTTTTCTCCTCTCCATGGGAACCCACAGCAGCTCCTCCCTTCTCGCTGTGTGGAGGGGCCAGGCGCCTGGACAGAGCAAGGGCAGCTGGCCCAGGCTCTTGCACGGCCTGTCCTCACACCCTGATGTCAGAAGGGTACCCACACAGAGACGTGGACGGCGACAAGGTGAGCCATCTTTAGCCAGAAGTGTGTGTGTACCAGACTCAGGTGGGAGTGTACTGGACTTGAATAACAAAAAAGACAGCAGAGTTGGCTTCTAAAATGAGCACAGTTCAATTAAGTCCCCTACATATGAACCTTCAAGTCACAAACTTTCAAAGATGCGAGAGTACATTCACAGGTCCAACCAGGTAAGTTATTCGAATGTCTGGCATAATCGTCACCTGCGTGCATCCTTCATAAGCAGCTGTGCTTCTGGTACTTTACTATACACTACTGTATAGAGTGCAGTAGGGCAGTATCTTTGTGTCAAGCCCAGGATGTCTGGGGGCTAGTGTTTAAGTAGTAGTGATGTAGCCGGCGTGTGTGCGTGCTCAGTCGCTCCGTCGTGTCTGACTTTGTGCAACCCCATGGACTGTAGCCCGCCAGGCTACTCTGTCCATGGGATTCTCCAGCCAAGAATACCGGAGTGGGTTGCCATGCCCTCGTCCAGGGGATCTCCCCACCCAGGGATCGAACCAGCATCTCCTATGTTTCCTGCATTGCTGGCAGATTCTTTACTGCTGAGCCACCAGGGAAGCAGTGTAGCTGGTACTACTGCGCTTTTCAAGGTACTGTACTGTACGATTAAAAATGTTTTCTTTTGTGTTTCTTGTTTATGTGTTATTTATATAAAACGCTTTATAAACCTATTACAGTACAGTACTATATAGCCAATTCTGTTAGTTGGGTACCTAAGCTAACTTTGTTGGACTTACAAACAAATTGAACTTATGAACACTCTCTTGTATGTAGGGGACTTACTGTACATAAAAACCACCAATTTCCAAATGACCCTCTAAAACCCCTTAAAGCAGCACCGTATTCAACATCAATGTGTCAGCTCCCAGAAAATACAGCACAGCCCTGTGCCCACCTTGGAAGAAGCCACGTGGGAGTATTCGTTTAGGGACTTGCTTGGCAGCTGCTGCAACATATGTCTTACTGTTGTTGGTCTTCAAAAACTTTGTAGGTCACTTATCAATCCAATTAATTTGCCTATGAGACCCGTGTCACATGTCAGAGCACAGAGTGTTCAAGTTTCTGAGATTTCTCCCACTTACATATTTACAATTCAGTAATTCTGGTCCTGGGTGTGGGTTTTCCCCCACGTGCCTCTGAATCTACACACACACACACACACACACGCACACACGCACAGCTTTAACCAAACACCGTGCAGCTCCTGGCACTGCCAACACCTCCTGAGGCCAGGCGCCAACATATCATCCCAGTGCTGTGCTGGTGACGGATCACTGTGACCCATGGCTGACTCACGCAGCTCCCGTTAGGGGCCCTCAGCCATGGATGGAAGGCAGCTGGTCAGACAGCAAAAGGACACAATTGATCATCACAGAGATTACCTGAGACAGAATAGACAGGGCATAAAGATGGTGACCGTCAAGATCAAACACTGCACTTGGAGGCCTGAGGCAGCCCGTCACTTCCAGCCAGCGATCCCAGCAAAGCAGAAGAGCTGGCTGCTGGATTTGTTTCCCAGGAGGCTCTGTGGGACCCCAGTTGTCAATGTCTGTGAGCGAGAATGGCCCTGGGCAGTAACTACCCAGCAAACTGACTGTGGAGACCCCAGAAAGGCCTCCATGGAGGGTCCCCCGAACCACAGGGCCAAAGAGGACCCTCCAGCAAACCTTAAATGTCCTCTGTCTCAATCTGTGTCAGAAACCATAGTCTCCCTCCTGTTCTCAGTCCTCTGATTGAAAGACTAACCTCTTCCAGAAGCACCCTCCCAGACTCACTCAGGAATAGTGTTTTGCCAGCTGTGTGGGAAACCTTTAGCTGGAAAGGAACGACAGTGTGTATAACCAAGGCATAAGACAAAAGGGAACCGTGGGGCCTGGGGTGCCATGGAGACCCTACATGAGCAACCAAAAGTATTCCAAAAAACTGTACATGCAGTCCACAGGAAGCACTCCTGGGATTTCCCCAGTATTGCAGTGGAGGGAACATAGGTTTGATCCCTGGTCTGGGAAGGTCCCACATGTCAAGGAGCAACTAAGCCTGAGCCCGCACTCTAGGGCCCAGGAGCCACAACTACCAAGCCTATGTGCCTAGACCCTGTGCTCCACAGCTGAGGAGCCGCCAATAAGGAGCCCACATACCACAACAAAGAGCCGGCCCCACTGACTAGAGGAAGCCCATGGACCGCAATGATGGCCCGGTGCAGCCAAAAAGGAACAAACACTCCTGCGGATCAGCAAGTCTAGGGCTGCATGACCTCTGGAGCCCACTTTACACAACATTTCTCAGTTCTAAGGTTGATATGAGGTAAGGTCAACCATCTCCCAAAGAAACCTGTTTTAATCGGGATATATTTGGTTGTCTGGAATATAAATCCAAGAAGGCTCGCTCCAGAAAAAAGGGTTTATTGTAGGTTGTGGGTTTCAGGGATCCCAAGAAAAGCTGAAGAAATGGAGTAGGGGCACCTCCAGAGACCTCAGCGCAGAGCCACGCTCTAGCAGGATGGGCAACACGGCGGATGCTGCTTCTTCCCCAGCCCTCTACCCTTAGCTCTGTCTCCAGGTGCCCGCTTTCAGATTCCACAGGGAAGATACCCAGGCCTGTCTTAGACTCAGTGTCCATCCTTGAGTAAGCAGCCATGACCTGGTAGGGCCAGGTTTCACGATCCAATCACAGTCATGCAGGCTTATCTCTTCCCTAGACAGTGGATGAGGATTCACAACAGAACGCCCCCCAAAATGGAAAATACCGATGTTCCCAATGATGCTTTTCCTGGCCATAGACATTTTTGATCCTCCTTTCCAGGGGCACCCTCTGGCTAGTTTCTGTCTTCTTCCTTCTGCAAGTTCATAGACTCTGTCCCTCTGGCCTTTCTCTAGCTTTGGTTCCTCCCCACCCACTGAGGACATGCCCGCCCTGGGTCTCCTCTCTGCTAGGTGAGAAGGGAGCCTAAGAAGGTGAGTCCGAGGATAAGCTGTCCTCCTATAACCAGGACGGTGTAGGGACACAGAGGAGCTCTGCCTCCTTGTCATTCATTCTCGGTGCGTATGAGATGTCGTGGGACTTTATGAGTGCTAAATCAATTTTATCGCCCGTATGATTTGATTGATCTTGTTAGACCTGACAAGAAATCAATTGGAAAAAAATATATGTACCTTCCCGGAATGGGCTCTCCATCTTAAGGTAAAAAGAGCAATCTAACAATCACAGAGGAAGATCCAAGAAAAAATATCACCCAGCCCATGGCCCAGGGAGGAGCCTACTTTCTGACCTCCAGGAACCAGAAGGAAGTGAAGAGGGAGACGGATGGAAGGGATCCGGTAAGTTCAAGGATATCAGCACCAAAGGGACCTCAGAGCCTCAGAAAAGGTGAACTGTGTGCCCAGGCATCCATGAGACTCTGACTGCAAACACTCGTGAGAGTGTGTGAGCTAAGTCGCTTCAGTCGTGTCCGACTATGTGCAACCCTATAGACTGCAGCCCGCCAGGCTCCTCTGTGCAGGGAATTCTCTGGGCAAGAATACTGGAGTAGACTGCCATGCCCTCCTCCGGGGGATCTGTGAGGCTGATCCCACAAAGCACCCCACACAGCCCCAGGGAACTGCGGGTGCAATGCAGCCTCCTCACCTCCTCCCATCACCAGTGAGAAGGGCAAGCCCGGCATTGGCTCGATACAAAGGCAGAGTGGCTCAGTGAAAGAATCTGGGATACTGACCAAGGTTCACCTATGGGTTCTGACCACCTAACGAGCTGTGACATCCTTGATTCCTTGCCCATAAAATGACCTTGTGCAGAATCCCTTGTGCTGTACCAGTCAGCTCTGGCTCTTGTAAAAGAATGCCCTCAGCAGGTGGCTTAAACACAGAACTATTTTCTCAGTGCTCTGGAGACTGGCAGTCCAAGGTCAAGGTGCTGGACGGTTTGGATTCCAGGGAGGCTCTCCTCCTGGTTTGCACACAGCAGCCTTCTAACTGTGTCCTCACATGCTGGAGAAAAAGCAAACCCTCTCCTGTCTCTTCTTAAAAGTTACTAATACCATCTGATCAGGGCCCCACTCTTCTGAAGCATTTATCCCTACTTACTTCCATAAACTTTATGGAAGTTATGTTTTTGGAGCCACCCACTCCAAAAACAGTGGGTGGCTGGGGCTTCAACATATGAATTACAGGTGGAACCCGATTCAGTCCATGGCAAGTGCTTAATGAAAATACAGATTCCTCTTAAAAAAAAATGATACAAATGAACTTGTCTACAAAATAGAAATAATCTCACAGACTTTGAGAAGAAGCTTGTGGTTGCTGGTAGGGGGCAGGGGAGGGATGGAGGAGGGGATGGTTAAGGAGTTTGAGATGAAAAGGAACACACTACTCTATTTAAAATGGGTAACCACCAAGAACCTACTGTAGCACAGGGAACTCTGCTCAGTGTTATGTGGCAGCCTGGATGGGGGTGGGGGAGTTTGGGGGAGAATGGATACATGTGTAGGTATAGCTGAGCTCCATGGCTGTTTACCTGAAACTATCACATCGTTGCTAATCAGCTATGACGTGTGCATGCTTAGTCGCTTCAGTTGTGTCCGACTCTCTGCAACCCTATGGACCATGGCCTGCCAGGTTCCTCTGTCCATGGGATTCTCCCACTGGAGTGGGTTGCCATTTCCTTCTCCAGTTAATTGGCTATGCTGCTGCAGCTAAGTCGCTTCAGTCATGTCCGACTCTGTTCGACCCCATAGACGGCAGCCCACCAGGCTCCCCCGTCCCTGGGATTCTCCAGGCAAGAACACTGGCGTGGGTTGCCATTTCCTCCTCCAATGCATGAAAGTGAAAAGTGAAAGTGAAGTCTCGTAGTCGTGTCTGACTCTTAGTGACCCCATGGACTGCAGCCTACCAGGCTCCTCTATCCATGGGATTTTCCAGGCAAGAGTACTGGAGTGGGGTACCATCGCCTTCTCTATACTCTAATACAAAATAGAAAGTTTAAAGTTTGAAAAATAAAATAAAATGGATAACTAACAAGGACCTACTTATAGCACAGAAAATTCCACTCAGTGTTACATGGCAGCCTGGATGGGAGGAGTGTTCTGGGGAGAATGGATGCGTGTACAGGTATGGCTGGGTCCCTTGTTTGTTCACTGAAACTATCACAGCACTGTTAATTGGTTTACTCCAATACAAAGTAAAAAGTTTTTTAAAATGCTGCATGGCCAAAAAACAAAAGCATACAGATCCCTAGGCCCCCTTGAGGCCCATAGAATCAGAGACCACGGGGGTGAGGCCCAGGAAGCTGAATGACGAGCAAGCCTCTCTTTCCCACTTCAGGTGCCGGCCCTGCACAGTTTGAGAACTGCTGGGTGTGTCACAGGCAGCCTGGGGCCACCCCATCACTTGCTCACAGAGCGGTGGAGCCCTTTACAAGAAGGAAGGAGCTACCAAAGAGTCCCCTGTCAGCCCCCCATTTACCAGCAGCCATATTAAAAAAAAAATGAAAACTGTGACAGACTTTATTTTCTTGGGGTCCAAAATCAGTGTGGACAGAGACTGAGGCCATAAAATTAAAAGATGCTTGCTCCTTGGAAGAAAAGCTATGACAAACCTGTGCTTAGTCACTCAGTCATGTCCAACCCTTTGCGCCCCATGGACTGTATCCCACCAGGCACCTCTGTCCACGGTGATTCTCCAGGAAAGAATATGACAAACCTAGACATCATACTAAAAAGCAGAGATATCACTTTGCCAACAAAGGTTCATATAGTCAACGCTATGGTTTTTCCAGTAGTCGTGTACGGCTGTGAGAGTTGGACCATGAAGAAGGCTGAGCGCCGAAGAACTGATGCTTTGAAACTGGAGTGGTGTTGGAGAAGACTCTTGAGAGTCCCTTGGACTGCAAGGAGATCCAACCCATCAATCCTAGAGGAAATCAGTCCTGAGTATTCATTGGAAGGACTGATGCTGAAGCTGAAGCTCTAATACTTTGGCCACCTGATGAAGAGTCGATTCATTGGAAAAGACCCTGATGCTGAGAAAGATTCAAGGTAGGAGGAGAAGAGGACAACAGAGGATGAGATTATTGGCTAACATCACTGACTCAATGAACAGGAGTTTGAGCAAGCTCTGGAAGATAGTGAAGGACAGGGAAGTCTGGCATGCTGCGGTCCATGGGGTAGCAAAGAGTCAGACACGACAGCAACTGAACAATAAGATCAACTTATATGAAAGGGCTCCTTATGCTGCCACCGGGGAGCCTCTGTGTGTTTGAGAATAAAAGTCAAAGGGAGCTTTTAGAGACCTCGTCACTTCAGAGGAGAAAGGTGGGAAGAAATTAAAAGCAAGCGTGCTTCAGAGGCCAAGCCCAGGACAGCTAAACGCATCGCCAGCCTGCTCTGTGGCAGACACCCGTCACCCCACCCACCCATCTGCCAAAACTCTGCCAGATTTATTCCGTGTTTTTTCACCTTTAATCACTTTGGTCAGAAAAGACTTTAGAAATTCATCCTTAGAGTTCAATAGGAACATTTTATGGGGGAGGAATCAGAGAACTAAGAGATCTAGGAATTCTGATTTTAAATTCATTAGGGTCTTTAGCAGCAATATTCACAGTGAACAAATGAGAGACCAAGAATGGGAGTGTCTAGGGAATTCAGGGATTATCCGTCCATAAACATTCCTGTGAAATGAGCACTCAGAGTCCTTTCGATTCTAACAGCTCCCAAAACAGCCGTGTGGATGGAAGGACTTTGGGTAGGGGAGCAGCTCCCTGGAGGACACCTCTCACGACCACCAGCCTGGGCAGACTCCCCCAGGGGTCAGCAGACCCTAAGCTGTCCCAAGGGTCCCGGGGCCGTGTTGGGTGGGGGAGAATGGACTGGGAGGTGGGAAGAGGTGCAAGGAGAGAGGGGACAGGTTAGAGAGAGAACTTCTCTGAGATCCCTTTAAAACAATGAGATGTCAGGACACACGGGATGCCGGTGGGGAGGCAGAGCGGCAGCAACTGGCATCGTTGCTAGTGGGAAGGCAGCCTGGGCAGCCACCTGGGAAGGTGATAGGCGAGGTCTCAGGGAGCTCAGCCTTCTCACCCTGCGACCACGCCTGCTGCCTGGGGAGCCGCCCCACCGCCTGCGCCCGGGGGCTGTCCCCAAACCGAGCAGTCTCGGCCCGGCCGGAGAGGGGCCTGAGAGGCAGCAGCGAGGGCTCCTCCGCGGACCGATGCCGGCGGCCAAGACAGGGCCCCCCTGACGGCAGCTAGCCGGCCTGTGAATGATGACGGCCGAGCCCTCTGCGTTCCTGCCCCGCACTCCCCAGTCCCCAGTCAGCACCAGCAGCGACCGGAACCCACCTCCTGAAGCAAGTCACACACACGCACGCAATACCGTCATGCACACCAACTCACACCCCAACTCACACCCCAACTCACACGCCACCTGCACACACATCCCAACTCACACACTGCTACACACACCAACTCACACCCCAACTCACACACCACCTGCACTCACACCCCAACTCACACACCACCTACACACACACCACCTACACACACACCCCAACTCACACGCCACCTACACACACACCCCAATTCACACAGCACTACACATACCAACTCACACCCCAACTCACACATCACCTACACACACACCCCAACTCACACACCACCTATACTCACACACCACCTACACACATACCACCTACACACACACCCCAACTCACACACCACCTACACATACCAACTCACACCCCAACTCACACACCACCTACACATACACATACATACATACCAACACACACCAATACACACTACCTACACACACACACACACATATATGAACTCACATATACACATGAACTCATACCACCTACACACATACACACACCAACTCATATACACAGCAACTGACACACACCATCTACACACACATACCATAACACCCAGGCACACCCCAATTCAGATACCATGTGCATGCATACATGCACACACCAACTCATACACTCACACACCACCTACACACACACATACACACATACCAACTCACACGTACACACCAACTCACACACTGCCTACACACAAACATCACACACACGCCAGTTTACATACCACCTGCATACCCATACACACACCCCCGACATACATCCCGATTCACACACAACCTACACACACACACAGGCACCTGTGGGAGGTAAACTCGGTACAATTGCACATCACGAGTGGGCTTGGGGAAGATGGACCTCTGAAAGGCAGCCTTGGGGAAGCGCATGGAAAGGGTTTTCCACCCCACGCACAAGGTGGCATTTGCAGGTTAGAGAAGGGGGTAACGTACATTTTTTTGGAGCATACACACAGATGCAGCGAGGTTCATCCCTCTCTGTGACCAGCCTCCTGACCCCGGGCCCTGCAGCCAGCCGGAGAGCCAGCCTTGACCCATAGAGAGGGAGGCTGCTCTGGGGCCGCCTCCTCCATGTCCTTGGACGGGAGCTGGTCCATCGCCGAGTAACTCAGCAACCAGCGCTGCTTCCTGCAGGACCAGCCTCCAGTGGGGGCCCCGGGAGCCAGGCCCGCCCCCCAGCACAGCCCACCTTCTCGGGGAGGCCCTCCCAGCGTGGATTTCATTTTCAGTCAATCGGCTCCATCACAGCGATCTTTTTCACCAGGCGACAATATATTTCAGGCCAGGGGTGGTCACCCATTTAGTATATTAGTGCTTTGGGTCTAAATCAGTGGCCGTGGCCTGGGCTCGGTGTGTGTTCGCTCTGCTTCAGCGGGTGATGTATTTGAGTCAGGCTGATGCATCTGGTTTAGGAGGTGATCTATTTCCATTTCCAGCCAGTAATTATGTTTTAATGTGTGATATATGCCTTTCTGGATGAGGTGTATTAAACCCCTGATGACTGTAGTATTTATTTCAGCGTGTCATGTATGCACACAGCCATTCATACACATTTCCACGTTTAATGCATCCGCTCTGCCATGCCATACATATTCCTGACTCCTTCTGAAGTTTCAGACTGAATGGCACCTCATAAAAACGCCACTTCATTAAGAATCAACAGGAATAAGCCAACCAGGAAAAAAAAAAATTTTTTTTTATTGATGAAGGTTGAACAGAGAAATATCAAGTTCACGTCTCACTTCCCACAGGGGAACCAGACAATGAAATCTTTATTGGGAGAGTCTGGATGTCAGGAATGCACTTCATCTTGTCAGGGGTTGTACAGCTGGGGAAAATAGATCACCTGAGGTGAATCGTGGCCAAAGAAGCCTTCTCATCTCGGCGGCTGGGGTGCCTTTGTGTCAAATGGCCCCGATGTTTCCCTTCTTGAGCGACCTCTTTTTGTCAGTGGGCCCTTCATTCCAGTCCCTCCCAGAAGCCCTTGAACACTGAGCGTTGAGCCTTCAGAATCCTCTCTTCCCCATCGCAACCAGCTTTCCCAGAGTGGATGCTGTGATGGGGTCCAAGTGGAGGGACCTGGTGGGCATGATCATGTGTGGAGGGCGAATACTGCAGAGCTGCCCCACGGGACCCACTGGCAATGCCTGTATCCCCATCACACCTGGAGGTGGGAGGTGGTACCCAGGATGGCAGCTGAGGCAGCTCTGTAGCCGAGACAGGACCTGAAGGCCTCCTAGTATTTGGGGCTGCAGGACACCCCACACCTAGGGGCACTGAGCAGCCACCTCCCCAACTCCCAAAACACACAAAATACACACCAGCTCCCCTCCCTCTTCCCTGGTGGCTCAGCAGTAAAGAATCTGCCTGGAATTCAGGAGACCTTGGTTCAATCCCTGGGTTGGGAAGATCCCCTGGAGAAGGAAATGGCTACCCACTCCAGTACTCTTGCCTGGAGAATCCTGTGGACCAAGGAGCCTGGCAGGCTACAGCCCATGGGCTTTCAAAAGACCTGGACACGACTTTAATGAAGACTAAACCACCACCACTCCCTCTAACAAGGCTCTCCCCAGGAAGTTCTCCAGCAATCCCCACCCTGTTGTCCTTTTAACCAACAAGGAGAATGCTGCAAACACTCTCCTGGTGGGTGGGATTTTGGTCAAGGTCAGGCTGATCTTTCTTGACAAATACCATGTGATATCACTTACATGTGAAACCTCAAATAAGACACAAATGGACAAATCTGTGGAAAAGAAACGGAAACATAGAGAACAGACTTGTAGTTGCCAAGGGGGTAAGGGGGTCGGGGAGGGATGGATTGGGCGTTTGGGATCAGCAGATGCTAACTATTGTGTATAGGATGGATAAACCACAAGGTCCGACTGTAGGGCACAATATCCTGTGATAAACCATCATGGAAGAGAAGCTGAAAAAGAACATACATGTGGGTATAAGAGTCATTTTGCTGTACAGCAAATCATTAATATTTAATATGTTGGAATTAATACAGCATTGTAAATCAACTTTACTTCAATAAAACTTTTTCAAAATTAATCTTTTTATTCATAAAATCCATTCTAGATTTTTTTAGAAGTAAATGAGCGCTCCTGCCTCTTCCCTGGGGGACTCATCATTCCCAGACACCCTGGTCCTGCCTGTCACCAAAGAAAGATGCTGCCGTCAGCATCTCCAGAGGAATAAGGAAGGAGCTCCCGTGAAGGCCAGGGCAACACTAGGAAGCAGAGAGGGGCTCTCACGGGTGGGGAGCTGGCTGCACCCATGGAGGCCACCCCAGCCTTCATCTTTCCTTGGAGGTCTCGAGCTTTAACTTCCCAATGTCGTGGGATCCCTAAGCTGTGGGAAGATAGAAACCCCTCCTCCTTTACCCTTGGGCCCATGAGCCTGACAGCTCTTGGCTGTGGGGTTGCTTGTACATTTTAGAGTGTGGGCACCTGCCTAGCTTTTACCCACTAGATACCACCTCCGACCCAGTCACGACAACCAAAAACGTCTCTCGATGTGGCCAGATGTCCCCAGAGGCAAGACTGTCCCCTGGATGAGAATCACTGCTTTAGGCTTATTGTTTTCAAATGGAACGTAACAAAAACTGACTTAAAAAAAAAGAAACATAGTATATAGTGCAGTAAGGCGGAAAGAGAGACGGAATCTGGGAAGATGGTCCTGATGGACCCGTCTACAGGGCAGCAATAGCGCTGCAGACGCAGAGAACAGGCGGGTGGACGCAGTGCGGGCGGACCGGGCGGGCGAATGGGGAGGGGAGCGCGGAAGCGCACACGGCCGTACGTGAAACCGACGGCCGCGGGAATTTACTGCGTGAGGCAGGGCGCTCGGACGGGGCTCTGTGACAACCGAGGGGTGGGATGGGGCGGGAGGGGGAGGGAGGTTCAAGAGGGAGGGGACGTCCGTATACCTGTGGCTGATTCTTATGGATGTGTGGCAGAAACCAACATATTACAAAGCAATTATTCTCCAATTAAACATAAATACTTTTTTTAATTTTAAAGTAGAAAAACAGTAAGAACAGAAAATATGAACAGCATGAAAATAGCCAATCTAAAACTCTGGGTTTACATTCTAAGAACCTCATTCCAAACCTCCAAGGACTGAATGGCGCCCAAACGGCCTCCTTCCAGGACAGCTGCCCCAGCTGGGTCCACACAGCCTCAGGGCCCCCGCCCCAAGCTGTGTCTTCTCACACAGGCCCAGCAGGTTCCACATTCATCTTTCCTTTACCATAAAGAAATGCCCGCTTCCCGGTTCCTTCAAAAGTATACTAGGGAGGAGGAAGAGGCGAAGACAGAGGAAAAAGGAAGAAAAACTATTAGAGTAATTTCAAAGATTTTAAAGACATTTCAAGGACAATTTTTTTCATTTCAATGACTCATCCCCTGCATCAGTTCATTTCAGTAGCTCAGTAATGTCCGACTCTTTGTGACCCCATGGCCTGCAGTATGTTAGGCCTCCCTGTAGTTTAACTCCTGGAGTTTACTCAAACTCATGTCCATTCAGTCTGTGATGTCATCCAACCATCTCATTCCCTGTCGTCCCCTTCTCCTCCCACCATCGATCTTTCCCAGCATCAAGGTCTTTTCTGAGGAGTCAGTTCTTCACATCAGGTGGCTAAAGTATTGGAGCTTCAGCTTCAGCATTAGTCCTTCCAATGAATATTCAGGACTGATTTCCTTTAGGATGGACTGGTTGGATCTCCTTGCAGTTCAAGGGACTCTCAAGAGTCTTCTCCAACACCACAATTCAAAAGCATCAATTCTTCAGTGCTCAGCTTTCTTTATATCCAACTCTCACATCCACACACGACTACTGGAAAAACCATAGCCTTGACTAGACAGACCTTTCTTAGCAGAGTAATGTCTGCTTTCTAATATGCTCTCTAGGTTGGTCATAGCTTTTCTTGCAAGGAGCAAGCATCTTTTAATTTCATGGCTGCACTCACCATTTGCAGTGATTTTGGAGCCCAAGAAAATAAAGTCTCTCACTGTTTCCATTGTTTCTCCATCTATTTGCCATGAAATGATGGGACCAGATGCCATGATCTAAGTTTTTTGAATGTGGAGTTTTAAGCCAGCTTTTTCACTCTCCTCTTTCACTTTGATCAAGAGGCTTTTTAGTTCTTCTTCACTTTCTGCCATAAGGATGGTATTATCTGCATATCTGAGGTTATTGATATTTTTCCCAGCAATCTTGATTCCAGCTTGTGCTTCATCCAGCCTGGCATTTCGCATGATGTACTCTGCATATAAGTTAAATAAACAGGGTGACAATATACAGCCTTGATGTACTCCTTTCCTGATTTGCAACCAGTCTGTTGTTCCATGTCCAGTTCTAACTGTTGCTTCTTGACCTGCATACAGATTTCTCAGGAGTCATGTAAGGTGGTCTGGTATTCCCATCTCTTTAAGTATGTTCCACAGTTTTTTGTGATCCACACAGTCAAAGCATTTGGCGTAGTCAATAAAGCAATTGGTGTAAGCATTTGGCATAGTCAGTAAAGCAGAAGTAGATGTTTCTCTGGAACTCTTGCTTTTTCTATGATCCAACTGGAGAAGGGAATGGCAAACCATTTCAGTATCACCCCCATCATCTTCACACAAATATTTTAACTTTTATACATTCAGTGTGGGCCACATGTATATTCTTCAGTGACTATGTATCAACTACATGCAACTTTGTAGCCCAATTGTTTTACTTCACCTTGTATTATAAGCATTTTCCCAGGAGGCTGTGTAAGTGTTAGTTGCTTCAGTGGTGTCCGACTCTTTTGCAATCCCATGGACTCTAGCTCACCAGGCTCCTCTGTCCATGGGATTCTCCAGGCAAGAACACTAGAGTAGGTTTCCATTCCCTTATCCACAAGTTGCTTTATAGGTTTAGAATTATAAACTATTCATAGTTGAGCAATATCTCAACGATGGTAAAAACAGGTAGGATAAGCTCAGTTTTGCTGTGATTAGGATTGATTCCAAACCATCCCAATGAGGTCTATTCTGTGCTCACTCCAAGTCCATGAGGGTCCATGAGGGTCTGAGGACTGTCCAGCAGCTGTCCCCGTGGATGACTGTCCAGCAGCTGTCCCCGTGGATGGCCTGAACACTGTGACCTCCCATGATGACAACACCAGGGGAAGAGCCCACGGAGAAGCCCCAGCAGCTTTACCTGCTGCCCCGAGTGGCCGGGATCAGTTCCCCCCACAGGGGTGGGAAACACTTCCTGCGTAGCCAGGAGGGGAGGAGGCGCTGGAAATTCTGTGCACCCAGCGGTCCGTAAGTCTCCAGAGGTAAACTGTTCACCCCCATCGCTGACCTTTATTTTCAAAGTGAAAAGTCGCTCAGTCGTGTCTGACTCTTTGTGGACTCTTTACAGCCCAGGGACTGTAGCCCACCAGGCTTCTCTATCCATGGAATTCTCCAAGCAAGAACCCTGGAGTGGGTTGCCATTCCCTTCTCCAGAGAATCTTCCCAACCCAGGCTTTGAACCCAGGTTTCCTGCATTATAGGCAGATTCTTTACCAGCTGAGCCACCAGGGAAGCCCCCTTATTTCCAAAAGCAACATTTTATAACTCAAACTGCCTAGTCTTCATAAGGAACTCTCAGTTACTTAAATCCTTGATCTCAGATTCCACTGATTATCAGAGGTACCTGGGATGCGACTCAGAAGGTATGGAGTGGGAGCCTAAGAATAAGCATTCTGAAAGTGGTTCCCTGACAGCCAAGTTAGGGACCACAGCAGTTACAGGTAATTTTCAAGGCAGTGGTGACCAATGCCTCAATTTCCAGTGATCTATGACAAGGCTTCCCAAGCCCAGAGCTCTAGGTCCTTGCTGGGAGCCTGGGAATTAATTACAAGAGGTCTACAAATCTGTGCTCAAACCAAGCTCTGATTGAATACTGAGTAAATAGTATTGATTGTGCATATGATTTGGGGAATGGATGTGACACGATTGTGACTGATAAACTATAGATGCATTAAAAACATTCCTGCATATAGAGTATATTTCTGACTTTATGAGTTGACTCAAGATCGACCACATCAGTCAGAAGTGTCCCAAAAGGAAATGAACAGACACACAAAGCTGGTAACTGAGGAGTTTAACAAGAGGACTATTAATCCAGGGAAATCCAAGAAAAGATGGGGATGGTCCCCAGAGCTAGGATTGGTGGAGAATGAGGGAACAAGGAAGGGGCTGTCACCAGAACCCAAGGGGGAGACCTGGGAGCAGCAGAGGGTTAGGCAACCAGCAGCTCCACAGCGGAAGGAGCTGGAGAAATCAACACAGTGACTATACCTTCCTCTAGGTTCCCCCCACCCTCATAGGAAGCTAGAGAGCCGAGGACCTGGTGAGTCAGTACAGGGCAACCTCCCAGGGCTCAGAGCAGATGGTGAAGGGCAGAGAGTGCACCTGGAGAGGCAAAGAAGGCCTCTGGCATCAACACTAAACATACCACTGTTATTACGTGAGCACCTGTGGCCTCCCAGGAGGCGCTAGTGGTAAAGAACCCGCCTGCCAAAGCAGGAGACTTAAGAGACACAGGTTCGATCCCTGGGTTTGGAAGATCCCCTGGAAGAGGGCGTGGTAACCCACCTCAGTATTCTTGCCTGGAGAATCCCATGGACAGAGGAGCCTGGCAGGCTACAGTCCACGGGGTCACAGAGAGTCGGATTCAACTTAGAGACTGAGCAGCCCAAGCAAAGACTCCAGTGGTTCATCGCCGCCTAGAGAACTCCACTTCCAGCCAAGATGTGGGGGGGGGGGTCTGTGTGATATAACTGTGCCAGGGGGTCCCTAAGGCTATTTTCAAACTTGATGATTCACTAAAAGGACCCACAAAACTCAGGAAAAGCTGTCATTCTTATGGTTATGGTTTATGACACAGAAAAGGTACAGATTAAAGCCAGCAATGAGAAAAGGTCGTGGGTGGAGGAACCAGCCACAAGCTTGCTGGTTTGTCTCCCAGAGCAATTACAAGTGAAAGTCACTCAGTCGTGTCCCACTCTTTGCGACCCCATGGACTATACAGTCCATGGAATTCTCCAGGCCAGAATACTGGAGTGGGACCTTTCCCAGGAGATCTTCCCAACCCAGGGATGGAACCCAGGTCTCCCACATTGCAGGCAGATTCTTTACCAGCTGAGCCACCAGGGAAGCCCAAGAATACTGGAGTGGGTCGCCTATCCCTTCTCCAGGGGATCTCCCCAACCCAGGGTCTCTTGCCTTGCAGGCGGATTCTTTACCAGCTGAGCCACCAGGGAAGCCCAAGAATACTGGAGTGGGTTGCCTATCCCTTCTCCAGGGGATCTCCCCAACCCAGGGTCTCTTGCCTTGCAGGTGGATTCTTTACCAGCTGAGAGACACACAACTCCCAGCAACAGCGTGTGACAACACAGAACGTGGGAAGTGCTGCCGCCCAGGGAAGCTCGTCTGTGCTTCGGTGTCCAGAGATTTACCGGGGTCTGCCATGGAGTCCAGGCAGCACGTCCACAGGCAAGAGACAGCAAAGGCTGCCAGGGACCACCTGCAGGCGGGAGAGAGGCCTGGGAGAGGTGCTTCCTCCCAGACGCAGAGACCAGCCCTGCCCACCCCTGGATCTCCGCTGTCCAGCCTGTAGACCGTGAGACTAATTCTCTTGTGTTCGCCACCCTGTTCGGAGAAGGCAGTGGCACCCCAATCCAGTACTCTTGCCTGGAAAATCCCATGGATGGAGGAGCCTGGTGGGCTGCAGTCCATGGGGTCACAAAGAGTCGGACATGACTGAGCGACTTCACTTTCACTTCTCACTTTCATGCATTGGAGAAGGAAACGGCAACCCACTCCAGTGTTCTTGCCTGGAAGAACACTGAGACGGGGGAGCCTGGTGGGCTGCTGTCTATGGGGTCGCACAGAGTCGGACACAACTGAAGCGACTTAGCAGCAGCAGCAGCATTCCGCCCTGTCTGCAGTGCTTTCTTTGTTCAGCAGCCCTAGCAAGCCAGTACAGCTCGGGTGTCTATTGCAGAGACCCCGGGGACAGATGCTTTTTTTCACTTAACGTTCTCTTCCTGTACGAGTTTCCGATGGGTGCTCTAACAAATCATCACAAACTGTGAATTAAAACAGCGCACAGATCTTCTCCTACAGTTCTGGAGTCAGGAGTCAAAAACCAGGGCTGGGTCAGGACTTCCCTTGTGGCCCAGCTGTGAAGAATCTGCCTTCTTAAGAACCTGCAGGGCATATGGATTCCATCTCTGGTCAGGGAACTCAGATCACACGTGTCTTGGAGTCACTAAGCCCAAGCTCCATAGCTAGAGAGAAACCCAAGTGCCACAGCTAAGAACTGACACAGTCAAATAAATAAGTAAAATATTTTTTATAAAAACCAGAACTAGGTCAAATCAAGGTGCTGGGAAGGCCATGCCCCACCCAAGGCTCTAGGGGAGAATCTGCTTCCTTGCTTTTTCCAGCTTCAAAAGCGTCTTCCTTCTGGAATGTTCCACAGCCCCTTCCTTCCTCTCTAAGTCAAGCAGGGTAGCACCTGCTTCAGTCGTCACATTGCCCTTTTCTGCAGCCTGGTGATCTCCTTCTGACCCCTTCCTACAAGGGCGTTTGTGATTCATCCAGGGTCCACCTAGATTATCCCGGGCTTCCCCATTGGCTCAGATGGTAAAGAATCCGCTTGCAATGCAGGAGACTTGGGTTCAATCCCTGGGTCAGGAAGATCCCTTGGAGAAGGAAATGGCAACCCACTCCAGTATTCTTTTCCTGGAGAACCCCACGGACAGGGGAGCCTGGCCAGCTACAGTCTGTGGAGTTGCAAAGAGTCAAACACGACTGAGCAACTAACACACTCACACACTAGATTATCCACGATAATCGCCCCATTTTAAGATCTTAATTTAACCATATCTGTAACATCCCTTTTGCCATATAAGGCTAACATTCACAGGTTCCAGGGATGAGGGTCTGAAGATCGCTGGGGACCATTTTTCACCTTCCTTACTTCTCTCCTGGGTCTGCAAAGAGATTTTATTATGGATTAAATATCTAAATGTAAGACCTGAACCATAAAACTTCTAGAAGAGAACATGGGCAGAACACTCTGACATAAATCATAACAATATCTTTATTGGATCTGTCTCCTAAGGCAAATGAAATAAAAGCAAAAATAAACAAATGGGATTACACTGATTTTTAAACATCAGTCTCACATTCCTGGGATAAATCCCTCTTGGCCATGATGTACTACATATTTATATATATATTTTAGATTCAAATTGCTATGTTGTGCTAAGAACATCTGAATCCATGATGGCTATTTAGTTTGTGGCTTTGTGTTTTCTTGAACTGTCTTTTTCTGGTTTGGGTATCAATCCAATGCTGGATTCAGAGAATGAATTGGAAAGTATCCTCCTCTTCAGTTTTCTGAAAGCCTGTGTGGAATTGATATTATGTCTTCCTTAAATACGCTGGAGTGGGTAGCCATTCCCTTCTCCAGGAGTCTTCCCAACCCCAGGATCAAATCTGGGTCTCCTGCATTGCCAGCAGATTCTTGACCGTCTGAGCCAGCAGGGAAGCCCCACAATTTTAATAAACTTCACCAGTACGTCTACAGTTTTCTTTATGTGAAGGCTTTTAACTGTAAATTCAATCTTTAACAGATGCAGGGCCATTCAGTATATCTACTCCTTCTTGGGTAAGTTTTGATAGTTTGTGTTTCAAGAAACTTACCCATTTTATTTCTAAGTTGTGGAACTTTTTGACATGATCGGTTCATAATATTCTCTCACCTTTTTTTAAATTTAAATTTATTTATTTTAATTGGAGGCTAATTACTTTACAATATTGTATTGGTTTTGCCATACATCAACATGAATCCGCCACGGGTGTACACGTGTTCCCCATCCTGAACCCCCCCACCTCCCTCCCCATCCCGTCCCTCTGGGTCATCCCAGTGCACCAGCCCCGAGCATCCCGTATCCTGCATCGAACCTGGACTGGTGATTCGTTTCTTATATGATATTATACATGTTTCAATGCCATTCTCCCAAATCATCCCACCCTCTCCCTCTCCCTCTCCCACAGAGTCCAAAAGACTGCTCTGTACATCTGTCTCTTTTGCTGTCTCTCATCATCATCAGGTAGAATAGTTCCCTCTCATTCCTGACACTGGTAATTTGGGCCTTATCTTTTTATTTCCCCATCAGTCTTTTGAGACATTTATCAATTTGGTTGATCTTCTCCAACAACCAGCTTTCAGTGTCACTGATTTTTCTCTATTGTTTCTCTGCCGTCTAGCTCACGGTTTCTGCCCTTATCTGTCTTGTCCCCTCCATTCCGCTTAATCTGAGTTTCCTTTGCTCTTCCTTCACTACTTTGCATGCTAGGAAAAATCACCGACAAAAATGCGACTTCTATATTATGTGGAAAACAGTCTCCAGGTTGCCACTTACCCCTGGCTCTTTTGTGTTATACCCACATATACAAAACACATCCCTGGCCAAGGAAGACAAAATTTGCTTTAAGGTCAAATGGAACACGCTCTGTGTCTGATTGTTATCAGTCTCCATCTTCAGAGAATTTGTCCTCATTCCCTACCTATAACCTCAAGTTTAGATTAACTTGAGATTCCCTTAAATGCTTGTTAGAGGAAACTGTATGTGTTGGAGTATGTTTCTGCAGAAAATCACGCCTGTCCTCTTACAGTGGCATGTGGCAACAATGCTTGCCACAGAAAATTGAATTTACTTACCAACTGGCTATACTTAACCCAGTCATTTTGACCTAACCAATCTCTTATGAGTAAAATTGCCTCTATATGAACTGAATCAATTCTCTTGCTAGTTTACAAAATATCTCAGATTATGGGTCCAGATCTTTCTTCTTGTGAGCTATTCAAGTAAAATTTAAATGGAAGTGTGCGCATTCATTTTGGAAAGCTACAGGAAATATATTTTCACCACATGCACCTTGCCAATGGTCCCCCAGGAGTGGGGTCTGGGTGGGATGGTAAACAGTCCTCCACCCGCAGGGCTGTTTTCTTTCAAGTTTGAACTCCCCTGAAGCCCATGGCAGGGGGGTGGTGCTGGCCCACAGGAGCAGGGAGCTTCAGGGGCTGCAGCCTTGAAGTGAAGCGAAGTGAAAGTTGCTCTGTCGTGTCCGACTCTTTGCAACCCCATGGACTGTAGTCCACGGAATTCTCCAGGCCAGAATACCGGAGTGGGTAGCCTATCCCTTCTCCAGCGGGATCTTTCTGACCCAGGAATCCAAGCGGGGTCTCCTGCATTGCAGGTTGATTCTTTACCAGCTGAGCTATCAAGGAAGCCCATTGCAGGCTTGGGGGCTGATAATCCTCCTTGCCTGCCCTTCGCCCCTGTGAGGCCCTCCTGCTACTGTGCCCGCCCCCAACCCCAGCTCCATGGACTTTCCTGTGAGATCGGCTTCTCTCCTATTGTGCTGCCTGCCTGCCAAGAAGTCAGGAAATCTGCAAAGACTTCTGGTGCCAAGAAACTACCCAAGGTGTCTCTTTGCCAGTAAATTTGATGTGACAAAGAGACATGAGGGAGGAGGAAATCAGGTCGCCTCTGCCGGCCCTGAGGGGTCGTGGGGGTCACGTGAGGAGAAGACTGGCCTCGGCTGTGCTCCATGGGTGCGTTGGAGCTGCAGGAAGTCGTGGCACCGTCTCCTTCCACAGCACCATGTATTTAAGTATAGCGGATTTATCCTGTCCTGTTAATTTCTAGTATATAGCAAAGTGGTTCTGTTATACATATATACACACATTTTTTTCAGATTCTTCTCTGTTACAGTTTATCACAGGGTATTGAATAGAGTTCCCCGTGCTGTAGAGTCAGTCAGTCAGCTCCGTCGCTCAGTCGTGTCCCACTCTTTGTGACCCCGCGGACTGCAGCACACCAGGCCTCCCTGTCCATCACCAGCTCTACAGTAGCACAACCTTATGATATAGCGACTATTATTACCTCCACCTGACAAGTTAGAAAAATGAGGCAAAGAGGTGAACTAGCTTGCTAAAGATCTTTGGACTAGAAAGAAAAAGCCAGTCTACAGCCATGCCACCCGAACACGCCTGATCGCGTATGATCTCTGAAGGTAAGCAGGGTCGGGCCTGGTTAGTACTTGGATGGGAAAGGGAAAAAGCTGGACTTTGGCCCCATCCCCTCTCTAGATCCCCACCTCTTGGGGCCCACACTATGCTCTGCATTTTCATTGTCACTTAATACATGTTACTATCACATTCAACAGTGGGAAATGTTATACTGAGGCATAGGAGAAAAACAGACAGACGCACCTCAGTGCTACCTCACCTGCCATTCCTTTTTGAAGGAAACTCTGTCTTGCCTGGAGAATCCCAGGGACAGGGGAGCCTGGTGGGCTGCCGTCTCTGGGGTCGCACAGAGTCGGAGACGACTGAAGCAACTTAGCAGCAGCAGCAGCTGTTGCAACAGGTGGTTTTCCAGGAACACACCTGTCGCACAAAGCAAGGCCTGGCTGTGCTGGAGTTTCAGGCCCACGGCCGCCCTACGGGTCAGGGCCAGCCGGGGCTCTGTGACAGCGACAGGCCCAGAAACA
Source organism: Bos grunniens (assembly GCF_055505025.1). Classification (NCBI taxonomy): domain Eukaryota; kingdom Metazoa; phylum Chordata; class Mammalia; order Artiodactyla; family Bovidae; genus Bos; species Bos grunniens. The sequence continues at coordinate 4,983,828 of NC_141168.1, forward strand.
CGGCACACTCGGAACAGCCAGGGGTTGGTGGACCCAGCACACAGCGATGGAAATAAAGAGAAACCAAGCCAGTTCACGGGCAGGCTGGGTTACGAAGGTCACCCCTCCTGTTTGTCATAATCCCAACCTCAGAAGGTCAGCACTTCCCGAGTCTGTCAGATGGCTAGCTACCTCCTGGGGCCCTCAGGGGACAGGGGATGGTAAGGTTTGGAAGAAAAGGCAATGGGGAGGGCCTGGAGGTGGTGAGCCCGCCAGGTGGGGTCTGGGGTGGGGATGTCGAGGCCGCTGGAGGCACAGAGGACTTCGTGGCGAGCCTCCAGGTCTCCTGCCATCATCAGTTCAGTTCAGTCGCTCAGTCGTGTCCGACTCTTTGCGACATCTTGGACTGTAGCACACCAGGCCTCCCTGTCCATCACCAGCTCCCAGAGTTTACTCCAACTCATGTCCATTGTGTAGGTGATGCCATCCAACCATCTCATCCTCCATCGTCCCCTTCTCCTCCCGCCTTCAATCTTTCCCAGCATCAGGGTCTTTTCCAAGGAGTCAGCTCTTCGCATCAGGCGGCCAAAGTATTGGAGTTTCAGCTTCAGCATCAGTCCTTCCAATGAATATTTAGACTGATCTCCTTTAGGATGGACTGGTTGGATCTTCTTGCTGGACAAGGAGCTCTTATTGTCATCTCTTGATGACACTCTCTTGTCATCATACCAGGCTACAAACTCAAGACGCAGGTGTGATTGTGCCTGGAAAGTGTGGGGAGCCACGGACTACATTTTCAGAACGGAGGTCCGTGCCTGGTTGAACGACACCTCCTGGCATACATGAGCACGTGAAGGCAGGCCGCACAAGTGGGAGACATGTGGACCAGCCTGGAGCCCGGTGCCTGCCCACCGGGGGCAGGTCCAGGAGTCAGGAAGAGCCTCAAACCCCCAGCCCCACCCTTCCATTCCCTGCCCCACGCCTGCCCACAAAGCCCCAGGGCCCACATCACCCCCAGAGGGTGGCAGGGCTCCCCCAGTCTGCCCAGCCCCCACCACCCCCCAGGGCTCCACTCTGACCTCCCCTGGGCACCTGCACTCCCCACAACCCCACCCCTGCTTCCCCCCACCTCCATCCCTCCCTCCTTCTATATCCCGGCCCTTACACCCCCCATCCACTCACCCCTCCAGCTCTGCTCCACCCACCTCTTGCCTGTTGAGAGCATCATTAGCTCCCAGGACACATCCCTGACCCACTGGGCTCCTCTGGGGTTTCTCCACCCCACACCCCTACTTTCAGGTCCACGTGACAGACTGCCACCTCCTTCCCACACCCCCCCCCCGACCCACTCCACTCCCCCCATCACACAGGCCCTCTCCCTCCCCAAAAAGCGGAAGCCAATAGAGCAATGGAGACTCAGGGAATCTGGTGGGCATTTTCAGGAACAAAAATCAAGTAACAAACGCAGGAGAGGGGGCGGTGGCTTTGGGGGAGGGGTCTCTGCAACCACCCTCTGAGCACCAACCCGGGGAGACCCCCACGATGACAGTGCATTAAGCAGGTGACTACACTCAGACACAGGCTCAGCTCCAGTTTTATTCTCAGCACACTTGCCAGGGAGAGAGGGGATATACAGTTGAGAATCTGCCCAAGTAAGCAGTGGGTTCTCAGAATCCCTTCAGAGGCTTCCGGTGGAAAATTCTAGAAGCATATAATTCTGTGAGGGAACTGCACAGTTGTCTGAGAGCCGGTCAAGCAGCCTCATGGTCTCACAGACTCTGTGAGCTCCTCTGATGATGGCGGGGGTCGCCCGTGGGTGATGGACGGGGCGGGGCCCGAACACCCGGCCCCGCCTCCCAGGCGCCCCTGGCGGATCCAGTTCTGAGTAGATCCTCCTGAAATGCAGCTCGAAACCAACACACCAACCAACACACCGTCTGCGACTCAAAATCGGGAACGTTTGGACAGGATTTCATTTTTAAAACAGTTTAGATTGCGCTGGCAGAAGGTTTCCAACATGAAAAGAGAAAATTTGCAAACACATTCCTAAAGTCACGAACTCCCCTTGCCTTTGGCAACAGCTGCACCTCCCCCCAACCCCTCATGGAGGAAATTCCCCAGGACGGTGCCCGCTCCTTGCTGGGTCTCCGCTGGGGAGCGGGTGGTCCAGCCCCCACCCCCTGGAGGAGTCGGGGAGGGGCTGCACTTCACTAAGCACGTGTTCAGTTCAGTTCAGTAGCTCAGTGGAGTCCGACTCTTTGCGACCCCATGGACTCTGGCAGGCCAGGCTCCCCTGTCCATCACCAACTCCCGGAGTTTACCCAAACTCATGTACATTGAGCCGGTGATGCCATCTGACCATCTCATTCTCTGTCTTCCCCTTCTCCTCCCACCTTCAATCTTTTCCAGCATCAGGGTCTTTTCCAAGGAGTCAGCTCTTCGCATCAGGTGGCCAAAGTATTGGAGTTTCAGCTTCTGCATCAGTCCAATGAACACTGAATGTTCATGGATGGACTGGTTGGATCTCCTTGCAGTCCAAGGGACTCTCAAGAGTCTCCTCCAACACCACTGTTCAAAAGCATCAATTCTTTGGCACTCAGCTTTCTTTATAGTCCAACTCTCACATCCATAGGTGACTACTGGAAAAACCATAGCTTTGACTAGATGGACCTTTGTTGGCAAAGTAATGTCTCTGCTTTTTAATATGCTGTCTAGGTTGGTCATAGCTTTCCTTCCAAGGAGTAAGTGTCTTTTAATTTCATGGCTGCAGTCACCATCTGTAGTGATTTAGTTAGAAGCACTGATACCAGAGATGTCCTTGACTCCGAACTTGACAGAAAAGGTTCTTTTTATTATGGAAAGGACACACAAGAGTGATCTGAGCCGCGCTTAAGGGTTTGGAGTGGTGGGGCCCCCAGCTCCGGAGAGAAATTAAGGTCCAGGGGAGGGACATCCTTTACAAGGGGTGGAGGGGGGATGTCCAGAGGTGTGTTATCTGTGGACAGAGGCCCAGCAGTGCCGGCCACCCTGTGTTTGCTTGGCTCTTCCCAGGCTTATGTGTCATGATGCTGACCTGTTACAGTAACGAAATTCCACAGGTCGCTTGCATGGTCTTGGGAAGGGTGCACCTGCTGTTGTAAATTTTATGGATTTAGGCATAGATATAAACATAGAACAGGGCTTCCCAGGTGGCACTAATGGTAAAGAATCCACCTGCAATGCAAGAGATTTGGGTTCAATCCTGGGTGGGGAAGATCCCCTAGAGAAGGAAATGGCAACCCACTCCAGTGTTCTTGCCTGGAGAATCCCATGGACAGAGGAGCCTGGCGGGCTATAGTTCATGGGGTTGCAAAGAGCAGGACTGACTCAAGTGACTTAGCACACATGCATAAACACACATAAATATAAATCAAGGGACTTCCCTAGAGGTCCAGTGGTTAACAATCCTCCTTCTGATGCAAGGGGTGTGAGTTTGATCCCTGGTCAGGGAACTAAGATCCCACATGGCCAAAAACCAAAAACAAAACAAAAATATATATATTGTAACAAATTCAATAAAAAGACTTTAAAAATGGCTTACATAAAAAAAACTTTAAATTTTTTAAATTAATTTTTTAATAAATCAATAAACGTTCATTTATTTTCATTCCAATCCCAAAGAAAGGCAATGCCAAAGAATGCTCAAACTACCGCACAATTGCACTCCTCTCACATGCTAGTAGTAATGCTCAAAATTCTCCAAGCAAGGCTTCAGCAATACATGATGTTCAAGCTGTGAACTTCCTGATGTTCAAGCTGGTTTTAGAAAAGGCAGAGGAACCAGAGATCAAATTGCCAACATCCACTGGATCATGGAAAAAGCAAGAGAGTTCCAGAAAAACATCTATTTCTGCTTTATTGACTATGCCAAAGCCTTTGACTGTGTGGATCACAATAAACTGTGGAAAACTCTGAAAGAGATGGGAATACCAGACCACCTGATCTGCCTCTTGAGAAATTTGTATGCAGGTCAGGAAGCAACAGTTAGAACTGGACATGGAACAACAGACTGGTTCCAAATAGGAAAAGGAGTATGTCAAGGCTGTATATTGTCGCCCTGCTTATTTAACTTATATGCAGAGTACATCATGAGAAACGCTGGGCTGGAGGAAGCACAAGCTGGAATCAAGATTGCCGGGAGAAATATCAATAACCTCAGATATGCAGATGACACCAGCCTTATGGCAGAAAGTGAAGAGGAACTAAAAAGCCTCTTGATGAAAGTGAAAGAGGAGAGTGAAAAAGTTGGCTTAAGGCTCAACATTCAGAAAATGAAGATCATGGCATCCGGTCCCATCACTTCATGGGAAATAGATGGGGAAACAGTGGAAACAGTGTCAGACTTTATTTTTTGGGGCTCCAAAATCACTGCAGATGGTGACTGCAGCCATGAAATTAAAAAATGCTTACTCCTTGGAAGGAAAGTTATGACCAACCTAGATAGCATATTCAAAAGCAGAGACATTACTTTGCCTACAAAGGTCCGTCTAGTCAAGGCTATGGTTTTTCCTGTGGTCATGTATGGATGTGAGAGTTGGACTGTGAAGAAGGCTGAGCGCCAAAGAATTGATGCTTTTGAACTGTGGTGCTGGAGAAGACTCTTGAGGGTCCCTTGGACTGCAAGGAGATCCAACCAGTCCATTCTGAAGGAGATCAGCCCTGGGATTTCTTTGGAAGGAATGATGCTAAAGCTGAAACTCCAGTACTTTGGCCACTTCATGGGAAGAGTTGACTCATTGGAAAAGACTCTGATGCTGGGAGGGATTGGGGGCAGGAGGAGAAGGGGACGACAGAGGATGAGATGGCTGGATGGCATCACTGACTCGATGGACATGAGTCTGAGTGAACTCCAGGAGTTGGTGATGGACAGGGAGGCCTGGCGTGCTGGGATTCATGGGGTCGCAAAGAGTCGGACACACCTGAGCGACTAAAATGAAATGAAGACACTGAGACACATGGGGAAAAAGGAGAGAGGGACCTCCTCCCCTCACCAGCTGCTGGGAATCAAACTGGGTCCTCCCCAAAATTGAGCCTGACCCCCAGGACCTCACCACGTGACCTTATCTGGAAATAGGCTCTTCGCAAATCAAGATAAAATGAGCTCAGGGGGGAGCCCTCCTCCGAGATGGCTAGCGTCCGTATCTAAGCGGGAAATTTGAACACAGTCAGACATGCACACGAGACACGCAGACCCACCTTTCCAGGAAGACGAAGACCCACGTCCACAAGCTGAGGAGAGAGCCCTCAGGAGGAACCCACCCACCTCCACCTTGATCTGGGATTTCCTGCCCCAGAACCTGGAGATAACTCATTCGGGTCGAGCCACCCAGTCTGGGCTGGTTTTTTATGGGGGGCCCAGGAGACTGATGCCCTGGAGGATAATAGGTTCTCAATAAAATCTGAAAATGAAATAAACCATGTAGTGGTAGCAATTGGGAAAATCCCAAAAGGGACAGACGACCACAGCTGCTGTGTAATCCTTTTTCCTCCCTCCAGAGCCAGTGACACCAACAAGCTGGCAGCAAGGTCCACCAGGTGCCAGCCTCTGTCCAAGACAGCACCGCCTGCTTATCTCCCAGTTCCCGGCCCTGAGGAAGGAAACCCTGCCTGCATGTTCTCTCTGATATGTGTACACTGGAGAAAAGAAAGCGGTATCTGGATTTCTCCCACATCGACCATCTCTGCTCTGAGAAAAGTCACAGATTAGGGAGAAATGAACCCTTGGTGTTCTGAATAAGGCAGAGAGGTTGTCCTTGGTTTTCACCTCAAGTCTCTAGTTGCTGAAAACACGACAGAAATGGAGAGACCCCCCATGTGGTGCTGGTGACAAGGGGCCAGGCTTCTGTCTGAGGCTCTCTGCTGTTCCGTGTGCACCCTGGGGACAGCACTATTCAGACGACATTGGGTCCCCACCCTCTGGGTCCCCACCTGGAAGCAGGGCCAAGACTCAGAACAAGCTGGAAACTTTCAAGCACCGCCCATGATGGAGCACAGAGGGCCCTCCGAACACATGAGCCAGTTCCAAGATATATATCTTGGTGTCTTAAAATTTCTCTCTCTTTTTTGTGATTAAAAGAAAGGGTATGATCTGCTCCAGAGAGCGGAGGCAGCTTCAGATATGGCTCACCCTATCACCACTGCAGATGGCGACTACAGCCGTGAAATTAAAAGACGCTTGCTCCTTGGAAGAAAAGTTATGACCAACCGAGACAGCATATTAAAAAGCAGAGACATTACTTTGCCAACAAAGGTCCATCTAGTCAAGGCTATGGTTTTTCCAGTGGTCATGTATGGATATGAGAGTTGGACTATAAAAAAGGCTGAGCACTGAAGAATTGATGCTTTTGAACTTTGGTGTTGGAGAAGACTCTTGAGAGTCCCTTTGGACTGCAAGGAGATCCCACCAGTCAATCCTAAAGGAAATCGATCCTGAAGATTCATTGGAAGGATTGATGTCGAAGCTGAAGCTCCAATACTTTGGTCACCTGATGTGAAGAACTGACTCATTGGAAAAGACTCTGATGCTGGGAAAGATTGAAGGCGGGAGGAGAAGGGGATGACAGAGGATGACATGGTTGGATGGCATCACCAACTCAATGGACATGAGTTTGAGCAAACTCCGGGAGTTGTTGATGGACAGGGAGGCCTGGAATGCTGCAGTCTGCCAGGGTCGCAAAGAGTTGGACACAACTGAGTGACTGAACTAAACTGAACTGATCACCACTGGCACACCCTCTAGCCAGCAGTGATGAAGAACTTTCAAATAGCTCTAGGTCGCCAAGGACAAAACTGCACCACCGAAAGGCATAAGTCAGGCAGTGCTGTGTATACTTCAAAAGCCACAGCTCTGTACCGCAGATGTGTATGTGACACGTAAGCCCAAAGAACATGGCCCACTAAATTTTCTGGCTTTTGTATTTAAAACCTGGTGTGGATTAGATGCTCTTTGGGAAGAACTGCAGTTAAAGCTGCTGGCCAATCTGGGACTCCCGTGAAGATAAATGAAAAAGACAGGAGGGGTTACAGTCCTATACCTTGGTGTGCTGGGCTGTTCTCTAGAGGAAGGTGGAGTTTGTGTTCTCAGCTCTCCCTTCAGATAAGAAGTGCTTCTTGCGGCTTTCCTGGTGGCTCAGTGGTAAGGAATCCGCCTGCAAATGCAGGAGACATGGGTTCGATCCCTGGTCCTGGAAGATCCCACATGCTGCAGCAAGGAAGCCCGAGCGCCACAACTCCTGAGCCTGTGCTCTCGAGCCTGGGAACCATGACTACTGAAGCCGTCACCCGCTAGAGCCCGTGATCAGCAGCAAGAGAAGGCACCCGGATGCAAAGCCCGCCTGCCACAGCTAGAGGGTAGGCCACGTGGCAATGAAGACCTAGCACAGCCAAACAAATAAAAGTATCAGCCATGGGTATGAACCAGATTTAAAGAGTTCCTCGTGTAAATGAAGTTTGTCTACATCATCCTGCTGGTGGGCTGGGCGCATTGCAGCTTGCCCTCAATCCCTCCAACCAAACGCCAGCCCCAGGACCCCACCTGGGCACCCCTCCAAAACGTTCCACCTGACAGTGAATGCCCAGCCAAATAGCATCTCTCCACTCTCGTGTCTTGTCTGAAATCCTGCAGCATTTGCAGATAGATCAGAGGCTTAGCCTTGGTTACATATTAACATACAGTTTTCCTAGCAAGATTGCAAAATCTCAAGGGTCGAGAAGGCGCTGAACGCTTCCTCTGGGGCACCTGTGTGTTCAAGGGGAGATGGGAAGGCAGCTGCAGTTGGTCAGGGCGGTGGTGGGTACCCTGGGGTGTAGCAAGGGAAGGACAAGCTTTCTGCGATCCGGGCTCACACGCCACAGTGCAAAGCAGGTGTTAGAAACACGGTTAGGACATGGTCCTTTCCCTGCCAGGGCGTGGGTTGAATCCCTGGTCAGAGAACGAAGACTCGGCAAAGGTGCACAGCACAGGAAAGGAGGGAAGGAAGGAGGGAAGAGGGGAGAGATGGAGAAGGGAGCAGATGAGGAGGCATTGCCAGCAGGTGGAGGGGAGGGACCCTCCTGCCCTCTCTCCATCCCCATCCACCACCTGTGCCCACCCCATGATAACCAGGGGCACCACAGCAAGGTACAGAGGACCCTCATATTTACAAATCAACACACAGTTCCTCAGTGATGGGCCCTTGCGTGAAAATTCCAGGTGACTCCGTTAGTTTCCAGGTGGTTCAGTGGTAAAGAAGCTGCCTGCCAGTGCAGGGGACACAAAAGACCCAGGTTCAATCCCCGGGTCGGGAAGATCCCCTGGAGGGGAAATGGCAACCCAGTCCAGTATTCTTGCCTGGAGAATCCCATGGACAGAGGAGCCTGGCAGGCTACAGTCCACGGGGTAACAAAAGAGTCAGACGCAACTGAGCACCATTAGTTCCATTTATTCATTTACGAAACCTTCTTTTAACCATTTTAAGCTAAAAACTGTCTTAAACTGCTGATACGCCTTTGAGTCTCCTTAGTGCATGCGGATCCTGTTTCGTCTTCCTGGTTCGGAATCGCCATCATGTTCACCAAGTCCTGTGCCGAGTTGACCTCTTCCTCACCATCGGGGTCGGTCCTACAGTTGGAGGGCAGCCCCTTCCCCCACTCTGATTTGTGGCTTCTGGTGGGCAAGAGGCTGGGTAATTTGTGTGTGTGTGTTTGTGTGTGAGACAGAGAGAAATTTAAACTCTGAGGGAACGAAGCCCCCAGACCCCCCCAGCACGAGGGTTTGGTGAGGTCACACCAGCTCTCCTGGGTTCAGGCGCCTGGGCACCCCGCCCCCAGGCAAATTCCACACAGTGAGGCTGCTGGGTGTACAGCCAGCAGGGAGACGGAGCGCCCTGGAACCAGGCTTTCCCTTGGCGCTGAGTTCTTGTTCCAAAGAGCCAAAAGGGTCATATGGGCACACTCTCTCTGTCCCCAAAGCCCAGCTGATTCATTACCACTCCCTGCAGTGATGAGTCCCTTGGACACCAGGAGGTCACAAGTCGATCCTAAAGGAAGTCAACCCTGAATATTCATTGGAAGGACTGATGCTGAAGCTGAAACTCCAATCCTTTGGCCACTTGATGGAAAGAGCTGACTCACTGGAAAAGACCCTGATGCTGGGAAAGATGGAGGGCAGGAGAATAAGGGGGCAACGGAAGATGGGATGGTTAGATAGCATCACGGACTCAACAGACATGACTGTGGGCAAACTCCTGGAGATAATGGAGGATAGAGGAGCCTGGCGTGCAGTCCAAGGGGTCACAAAGAGTGGGACACGACTGAGCCCCTGAACAGCTGTGATAAGTATTTTCAATAACCCGGAAGGGTTAATGCATGTAATTTGTCCTCTCTTCTCTTGGATTTCAGCTTGGAAGTGATCTCCGAGGATGGATAATGAGGTCAGCACTTTGCAGCCACATATGGCCCACCCCCAGCCCCACGACCACACCCCACACTCTCCAAGGTCAGCCTGGAGCCAGAACCTACCAGCCGGAGCAGGACCAGAGCGGTCAGTGGTGCTGGGGCGCCCTCTGGTGCCCACTTCCAGGACAGGCGCTGGAAACCTGCTTCCAAGGGTCAGATGGACCGTGGCCACTGGCATAAAATCACACATCTGTTAACATGAGGACAGGTATCTGTTCCATTAGCCGACATCCATAAAGAGTGCCCCATAGAGTTAGAAGAGCAGACAGGTGCCCTCTCTGGTGCCTACTGGGCACAATCAGTCCCTGCATCTTTGGGGTGATTTCTGAGGCTGAGTCCAGGTCAGGAGGAAAGATCCTGGCTGGCAATTACACCGGATACCCCGAGCCCAAGAGACGACAGAGACAGAGAGGACTGGAGGTCAGGTGTGGGTCAAGGCTCTGCAGAGAAGCAGATGCAATAGGAGGCGTGCATGTGTCTGTGGGCAGTGTTCCACGGGGGATTTATTTTAAGGAATCCACTCATGTGATTGGAGGGACTTGGCACATCTGCGACTCAGAGGGTTGGCTGACCATCTGTGAAGTCAGTAACAGATGGTGTTACAGTCTCGACTCTGAAGCCTGCAGGGCAGCTTGGCAAGCTGGCCACTCGGGCAGGACGTCTGTGTTACAGTTTAGAGGCAGAATTCCTTCTTCCCCAGAAACCCTCACATTTTGCATTTAGAGCCCTCAACTGATGAGATGCGGCCCACCCACATTATGGAGGGCGATCTCCTTAATGTCCGTGCTCACAGATGTGACTCACATCCACGGCATACCGTCCTGGTAACGTCTAGACTAATGTGCAGCCAGACAACTGGGCCCCAGAGCCCAGCCAAGAGGACCCATGAAACGTGCCGTCACAGGCACTCTGAATCTCCCTTCCCTGCTTAGAAAGGGCTGCTCATCCAACCTGTCACTGACTTCGTGTACCCTTAGAACAAGGCTGAGGCCGTTAGATTCTCAGTGGGGCCACTTCTGAGTCAGATTTCTTCATTGGTTTTCTTGTTTGTTTGTTTGTTTTTTTTTGATTGAAGTATAGTTGATTTACAATGTTATGTTAATTTCTGCTCTACAGCAAAATGATTCTGTTATACTTACATACACATTCTTTCTCATGTTCTTTTCCATTATGGTTCATCCCAGGATACTGAACACAGCTCCCTGTGCTCTGCAGTAGGGTTGCTGTTTTTTCTATATACAGTAGTCTGCATCTGCTAACCCCAGACTTCCAGTTCGTCCTTCTCCCTCCCCCATCACCTGGCCTTGGAAACCACGAGTCCATCTCAATGTCTCTGTGTCTATGTCTGTCTCACAGGTTCATTGTGTCTTATCTTAGATCCCACACATAAGTGGTGATCATACAGTGTTTTTCTTTCTCTTTCTGACTTACTTTGCTGAGGTTTTGATAATCTCTAAGTCCATCCATGGAGCTGCAAATGGCATTATTTCATTCTTTTATACAGCTGGGTAATATTCCTCATTGGGACCACTTCTTAACAAACTATGCAATTAATAAAGTCGATGCTTGATTGTAGAATTTAGAAGCCTTGAGGAATTTAATAACTCCATAAGGAAGTTCTTAGAGGGTCCAAGACACGTCTGGTGAGCATCTGGTTCATTCCCCTGAGCTTGGAAGTCTCCTATTCACCATTTTTAAACCCAGAAGAGACTCTTCCCCGATGCCTGAGAAAAGGGAAGCAGAAGGAGGATTTACAGGAAAAACGGAAGGTAAAATCTAATATGCACTAATAGCTTAATAAGCAGGAATAAATTGATTTTTCCATTAGAAGCCAAAAGGCAACAAGCTCAACAGGCCTCCGCCTGCTTCTGGCCTGTGCGCATGGTGGTGTGTGGATGCAATAAGGCTTAACTGGTTTTGTTGAGATGGCACAGAAGGAAATAGTACAAAAAAAAAAAAAAAGAAGGAAATAGTACAGATCCCAGCTGCCAGCCCTAATTAGAACCTCAGAGAAACACACCACCCACTCCTGCCACCACATTCTGATCTTCTTGATCAAATGTGTGCACCCAGCCATCCTGGTGAGTCCTCCAACAGCCCTCCCACCAGATCTGTACAATTAGGCCACCCTTGCACATGGCCACGGATGCCCAGTCTGGGCCGATGGGTGCTTGGGAGCCCGTAAGGACAACTCTGTTCGCTTAGCTTTGTGTCTCCAACTCAGAGTCTCACTTCCTCCCTGAAGGCTTCCCCAATGACTCCTGGTGGTGCAAGCAGTAAGTAAAGAACCTGCCTGCCAATGCTGGAGACCTGGGTTTGATTCCTGGGTGGGGAAGATCCGCTGGAGAAGGAAATGGCAACCCACTCCAGCATTCGTGCCTGGAGAATCCCCATGGACAGAGGAGCCTGGCGGGCTATGGTCCATGGGGTTGCAGAGTCAGACACGACTGGCACGACTTAGCACACAGCAACCACTGGTGCCCCCGTGATCTCTTGTCGTGTTGACCCCAGAGCCCTGACCCATAGCCGCCTCCAGCACTTACACATGACTTATGTTATTTAGGATGTCTTGTGGACATCTCGTCTCTGTATCAGAATTACGAACATTTAGAACAGCAGTCGCATCTTACCGCCCATTATTTTGGTCAGCAAATGTTCCGTGAACGATGCTTCTTATACAGACATCTGCCGAACTTCAGACACCATCACAGCAGCAGCGATTGAGCAGATGGTGTACTGAGCACTTCACATTACCTTATTTGATTCTCCCCATATGATATGTCCCTATAACATATGTGGCTTGACTTCTCATGTTGTCAATAGGAAACTGAATCTCATGTCTTCAGCTGCGGATTGTGAAGGTCCGCACAGAGCTTGTCCATCAGCTCCAGCCTTCTGAATCTGAACTCTGCTCTTTCACACCAAGCAGCAAGGACCCGATTTCCCCAGCGCTCTGGGTGGGTGGGGAGGGGTCAGCATGAAAACAGTGGCAGCTTCCATTACATTTCGTAGATCTGGGAGTGACCAGATGTCAGCTAAGACGTGTGCCCCCCAGTCTTCCCCCTCAGTCTTGCTCTCCTTATCCCTCGGGGGAAAGGACATTTGTCACTTCTGACTTCTGTTCACTATTCCAAGAATACTGGCGTGGGAAGCCTGTCCCTTCTCCAGCAGATCTTCCCGACCCAGCAATCTAACCGGGGTCTCCCACATTATGAGTGGATTTTTACCAACTGAGCCATCAAGGAAGCCCTTTCAAGAAGCTAAGTGCCTCAATAAGAAATTTGTGTGGGGGGGGGGGCGAGGGGGGGGGGTTGATGATGTAATTTTATTTAATACTTTATTGATTCTAGTTGATTTACAATGTTGTATTAGTTTCAGATGTACAGCAAAGTGAGTCAGTTATGCATATACATACATCCATTCTTTTTCAGATTCTTTTCTCATACAGGTCATCAGAGATATTGGGTAGAGTTCCCTGTGCTACACAGTGGGTCTTACTGGTTTTCTACTTTATGTACAGTAGCGTGTATATGTGTGTTCATCCCAAAATCCTGATTTACCCCTCCCCTTTCCACCACGTTTCTGCTTTGGCAACCATAATTAAAACATTTGCCTTTCAAGTGAGTTATTTCTAGTTATAAAATGTAAAACTTGAATCTATCAAGCTGTCATCCAAAAGCAGTGTTGCACACCTTAAGCTTACACTGCCGTGAGCTTACACACTGCCGTGAGCTTACACACTGCCGTGAGCTCACACTGCCGTGAGCTTACACACTGCCGTGAGCTTACACACTGCCGTGAGCTTACACTGCCGTGAGCTGACACACTGCCGTGAGCTCACACTGCCGTGAGCTCACACTGCCGTGAGCTCACACTGCCGTGAGCTTACACACTGCCGTGAGCTTACACTGCCGTGAGCTTACACACTGCCATGAGCTTACACACTGCCGTGAGCTTACACTGCTGTGAGCTTACACAGTGCTGTGAGCTTACACACTGCCGTGAGCTCACACTGCTGTGAGCTTACATTGCTGTGAGCTTACACACTGCCGTGAGCTTACACTGCCATGAGCTTACACACTGCTGTGAGCTTACACACTGCTGTGAGCTTACACTGCTGTGAGCTTACACAGTGCTGTGAGCTTACACACTGCCGTGAGCTCACACTGCTGTGAGCTTACATTGCTGTGAGCTTACACACTGCCGTGAGCTTACACTGCCATGAGCTTACACACTGCTGTGAGCTCACACACTGTTGTGTGTCACTGAAAGTGAAAGTCGTGTCCAATTCTTTGTGACCCCATGGGCTGTAGACCGCCAGGCTCCTCTGTCCATGGGATTCTCCAGGCAAGGATACTGGAGGGGCTTGCCACTTCCTTCTCCAGGGGATCTTCCCGACTTAGGGATCAAACCCGGGTCTCTCACATTGCAGGCAGACTCTACCATCTGAGCCACCAGGGAAGTCCCGTTGTGTCATTACACCTCAATAAAGCTGGAAAAAAGAAAACATAACAGGTAGCAAATTGGGGGGCGGGGTGTCAGCGGGGCACTGTAGAGGAAGCCCTCTTGGGCTTCTCCTTGACTCGCTGGTCCTGTCCTGGGGCACCCCGCCTCGCACACACCCTCCCACTGCCTGGCTAGACTGCAGGGTGCGACCCACAGCCACAACCACTCTGCACCTCGTCGTGACGGCCCTGGTCAGGCCGACGGAGGCAAGTGCTCTGCCCCACACCCCTGCTGCAGTGAAGCCATCTTCCTGCTGGTTTTGTCTCAGTGGGTAAAGAAGCTGCCTGCAGCACAAGAGCCACAGGAGACTCAGGTTCGATCCTTGGGTCGGGAAGATCCCCTGGAGGAGGAAATGGCAACCCACTGCAGGATTCTTCCCTGGAGAATCCCCATGGACAGAGATGACGACTTGGAGTCTCAAAGAGTTGGACACGACTGAACAACTAAGCACACACCCCGGAGAAGGGCGGGCCTTAGTCCCCCACGGCAGGTGTCCTTACCAGGAGAGGAGAAGAGGGAATTCTCTCTCGGCGGGCCAGTGCTTAGGACTTGGTGCTTTCTCCACCCCAGGTTCAAGCCCTGGTTGGGGAACTAAGATCCCGCAAGCCGTGCGGCACAGCCAAGAGAAGAAGAGGGGGAGAGACACGGGAGAAGGCCGTGGGAAGTCAGACCCCAGAGGGCAGGCGGCCACGGGGTGATGGAGGCAGAGCTTGGAGTGATGCCGTTGCAACCAAGGAAGGCGGAGGACCGGGGCCACCTCCAGAGTCCAGAAGGGGAGCCTGACCCTGCCGGCACCTTGACCTTGGACTTGCGGCCTCCAGAACCGAACAGCAGAGATGTCTGCTGTTTAAGCCGCCTAGTTTGTGATAGTCTGACGGCAGCAGGCCTAGCAGACTCATCCAGGAGCCTTGTTTTCATTTGTTTTGTTTGCTTTAAACAGCAGGGAGAGGGCAGGGGGGATAACGAAGAGATCGACAGCCTAAGATTAAAATGAAGGGTCTTCTAGTAATTTCTATCACCTCAGTCCTACTCTCAACGGTCCAAATAAGACAATATTAGCTGTGTTGATGGAGAATTCAAGGCCAGGAAAGAGCATCCTCCAGAAAAGTGTCCTATTTCCTTAAGTTTAGATCAAAGAAGAGAAGCATAAAGACCCACTGGTGTGCTTTTAAGCCACCGGCTTGACTCTTGGGAACTAGAACTTGATGTCAGCGCATATAGCATCGCAGGAGGGGGCAACCCTGAACTCAGGCCAGGACAGGAGGCCCTATCGTCCTTGACGTCATCGATCCTTCAACTCTGCTGTGGCAGAGACGGCTCATCACCGCCCAGCATCCACCCTCCTACTTTCTAATCATGAAACACTGATTCTTAGCTAGGCCCACTGTCCCTCGGCCAAATGATTACATTTACCAGCATCCCTGGTAGCTGGCTGTCACCTTGTTCAAGCAAGCTCAAGAAAGTGTGGGATGATGCCTCTGTGTAGTACCCTGAAAAGGGGGCACTCCCTTTCTTGTCACTTTCTTCCTCCTGCTGACTGGAAAGCAGGTGTGTTAGCTGGAGCTCCAGCCACCACTTTGGGCTATGAGGACCGTGGCCACACTCTAGGGACTGTAGGCCAGAACACTGGGAGGAGCACGTCCCAGGGGCACTCAGGTAAACTTCAATGCCAGCTACGGACAGCCCGCCTACAGGAAAAAATAAAACCTTATATATTGAAACTACTTTTGATACTTGTTTTTTGTCACAAGGAGTCAAACTAACTAGATCCTTTTATTTACACATAAAAACTCCACTCTTTCACGAGACCAATAACTATATTGAAGGCAAAAAATAGGCTTCTCCATGAAGTGTTTTAAACCAACTCCTCTACTCCTGAAAAGCTTGTTTGTAGATAATTAGATTCATGAAATGGGAATATTTTCTTACTTGCCTGACAGGAATCATTACTCACCCTAAAGAAGTCATAGACCTACTACAAGCAGCGCAGTTTAAATTCTTTCTTTCATTTTTTCATTGCTCTAACCCTTAGTACATCTGATACGCCAGTCTAACAGTAAAATTGAGCCTCTGTCTTCAGATCACCCGGGCAGTTTATGCTTATATCGCTTAGTCATTGGATAACATTTCCATTTCTAAAATGGTTAAAAGAATCTGATCCTATTAAAAATACAATTGAACCAAATTTGAAACTAGCGTATCTGTCTCTTCTGACAAAGGGGACAGTGTGTGTGTCGGGGGGGTGGGGGGGGGTTGGCTTTCCAGCTTTTTCCTTCCCACATGATGGTGTCTCTTGTTCTTTCAGCTCTTTCCTTGTTCAGCCTCTTCCCACCTACAGCTTCTGGAGAGGAACTCAATTTGCTTTCATTTTAACTGCCTCACAGCCAGAGTTCAGATGCAGAGACAAAGGACATAAATCACCATGTTTAGGATCAGACTGGTGAGGAAGCCAGGCAGAAAAAGCGCTGGGGTCTGAAGAAGCCTGAAGTGAACCGGGCAATTCAACTGCCTTCTCCAGGAGAAGGCAGCATGAGCCACCTGCCCGGGAGGACACGTTTCCCACGTGGTCTCGCGGCTGGCATTCCCCATGGGACCAGGTCTGCCCGGCAGAAGTCAGCAGTGGGGAGAAGCAGCCCCACACCAAGACGTCCTCTCCGGCAGCACAGGCGTGCAGGCTTGTGTTTCTTTTTCGGGCGGTAGCAGCAAGGATGCAGCTACGTGGTGCGGCGGGCCAGTGGTTCGGCACTTCCGGTTGGCTTCCGGGCATTTCTCCTCGTGACTGTCTGTTGGTCCTCCTGGGTTTTCTGAAACCATCAGCCCTCTTGTTCTTGTAGACTCTAACTAGGTACAGTCATTATTTTATAATAACTTTAAGTGGAGTATGAAAGAGAGTTGTGAAAGTATTAGTTGTGTCTGACTCTTTGCAACCCCATGGACTGTAGCCTGCCAGGCTCCTCTGTCCATGGAATTCTCCAGGTAAGAATACCGGAGTGGGTTGCCATGCCCTTCTCCAGGGGATCTTCCCAACCCAGAGCCTGAACCTGGGTCTCCTGCATTACAGGCAGATTCTGTACCATCTGAGCCACCAGGGAAGGCCCAATACTAAATTCTATACTAAACCTATATATTGGATTGGCCAAAAAATTAGTTCAGGTTTTTCCATAAGATCATAAGGAAAAACCCAAATGAACTTTTTGGCCCATCCAATATTATTCTTCAAGCTTTCTGCTGCTGAATATTATTTAAATTTGAAAGTCTCAGGAGCAGAAGCAAGTTTTGAAGCAAGTATTTCTTAAAATCCCCTCCCAACCTAATTCTGCTGAAATAACTTACTGTGTTTTCACTCTATCCTATCTGGAGATAAACCACATGCTTTGCAAATAGGAAATAAGAATAATCTGTTCTGAAGGACAACCTCAATTTGACAAAACCCATGGCTCAGAGGGTAAAGAATCTGCCTGCAATGCAGGAAACCCTGGACATGCAGGATCAATCCCTGGGTCGGGAAGATCCCCTGGAGGAGGAAATGGCAACCCATTCCAGTTTCTTGCCTGAAAAAAATCCCATGGACAGAGTTGCCCGGCAGGCTACAGTCCAAAGGGTCACAAAAAGTCAGATACGACTGAGCAACTAAGAACATACACGCACACAAAACACTTATTAACCGAAAACTCTTTGTGGGGGAGAAAAAGACAATCTTGTGAAAGTAAAAGGTAGGTAGGTATTGTTTGAATAGATCGAAAGTTTATAGACGCTCCTGCCTGAAATCCATGGACATGGTAGCTCTTGCTATCCTGAGCTTGCTTTAGTTCACGGACTATCTCCCTTTGGAAGTGTTCAGTTCAGTTCAGTGACTCAGTCATGTCTGGATCTCTGCAACCCCATGGGCTGCAGCACGCCAGGCCTCCCTGTCCATCACCAACTCCCGGAGCTTGCCCAAACTCATGTCCATCAAGTCGGTGATGCCATCCAATCATGTCATCCTCTGTCTACGTTCCCTGGGCCCCTGCCAAGTGTACTGAGTGTATGATATTCATGATGCACCCTCGCAAATGTTTTAATTCTTCACTTGCTTTTGTCTGACACAAACACAAGTTTAAGCTGGATAATCATTTGTGCTTCACCAGGAGAACAAGATTTGGTAGAGAAGCAAACCGGGTCCATCAATAGGAGTGTCCCTGTCCCAGGGCTGAGCCACAAGCCACACATCTGCCCCACCCCGCATTCAAGTTCCCCCCTACAGCCTGAACTTGGGGACCCCCCAGCTATGCCAGAGGGAAGAGCGGTGGGCCCTGGCAGGCCGCTCTAGTTGACTGTCCCAGTGTGAGCATTCACCGGGTGCCCTCGAGAGCTCAGAATGTGTTTCCTGGCCACAGTTGTTTCTTCTGTCTTCGGCTTTACAGGAAGACTCATGGATCAGTAAGCAGCACGGCCAGGCGCGTGGCAGACTCACCCCTGGGCAGTCTCACCTCCTGCTCCCCAGGGAGGAACGCAGCCTGGTGACAACGGGCATCCTTACAAAGGACTGGGATTCCCCCAGGGGCCTGTGCTCTCCCACCTAGGAGGGGTTGCCCCTCCATCAACCCCTGCAAGGCGGGTGGGCCACGCTGCATCTCTGCCCTCCTGCACACGGCTGCTTCCCCAGATGTCGGTGGTCCTTTGGACGCCTCTTCCTGGGAAACTCTGGCGGCTGCTTGATCACAGGGACTCCGCGCTCAGCCTGAACAGCTTGCTCCTGCCATCCTGAATTCTGAATCATTTTCACACAGGGGTCCGCGTTCTGATTTCCCACAGTGGTCCTGAGACCACTCAACGAGGGGCCTGGTGACGAGACCAGTATTCCATGTGCAGAGAAGTTTCTTCACGAGGCCCTGCCCTCAGGAACAGAGCCCCAGGGAGAGGGGCGAGGAGCAGCAACGTCCACGGCCCAAAATGAACTTGAGAACATTGATTGCCAACTGCTTCCTGGAGAAGCGAGGCCTGAGCTGGGCCATCCACGTCTGCAAGTGTCTGGGAACGCAGGCCGGGCCGTCAGAGGTGGAGGAAGCACTTTCTCCCCTGAGCCCAGACGCCCGGTCCCTTAGTGAGACGTGCTGTTCCTCTTTCCGCATGCTGATCCTTGCAGTCCTGCAGACCGAGGGCTTCTGGTCACATTTCCAACAGCTCTTCTATCCCAGGAACTGTGCTGAGCCCTTTCCTTTCCACCTATTCCCTCTTTTAATCCTAAGGCACATGAGGTCTGCCTCACCACCCTCCTCTTACAAGTGGGGAGACTGCCTGGGTAATGTGGCCCAGTTGCCTGCGGAGACCCCAGGAGCACGGCAGACAGACACCCAGCAGCCCCAAGGAACCCAAGGCTCGTGTGTTCAGGGGTCTCGTTATGCATTAAATGGCCTCCCCACAAACCTGTATGTCTTTGTCTAACCTCCAGTACCTCGGAACATGATCTTATTGGAAAATAAGCAGTTTTTTGTTTTTCTCTCTTTTTTTTTTTTTGGCTCACCAGCATGCAGGGTCATAGTCCCCCAACCTGGGATCAAACGCATGCCCCCTGCAGTGAAAGCACAAAGTCCCAACCACTGGACCATCTGGGAACTTCCCAGGAGATAAGTGGCTCTGATGACGTAACTCTGTGATGAGGTCATGTTGGAGCAGGGCAGCCCTTCACCTGAGATGATTGGCATCCTTATAAACAGGGGGAAGGTGGGCCCCGACAGGCCCAGAGGGAGAAGGCCACCGAGACCAGGCATCCTGCTGCTCCCAGCCCAGCCCTGCCACACCGTGATCTTGGACCCTCGGCCTCCAGACGGTACGACAGTGCATCTCTGCTGCTTTCGGCGCCCCTGCGTGCGGTCCTGCGTTAGCACAGCCCCGGGAAATGGATGCAGGTCTCCCCAGCTGTCTTCCGGGTTTCACTGTGTCATCACAAAACCCCAGAGAGTTGGGGACCTCATCATACCCACCCCCAGGGCCACTGGCGGCCCAGGGATGGGTGATGCTCGTGGGACCACAGAGCACAGCCGAGCACGGCAGGGACCAGCACTCTGGTGCAGCGGCTGCATCTGGGGGTCTTTTTGCCATCACCCAAGTCTTCTATGGGAAAATGCAGTTGGTGGTAGAAACACTTCAAAGGCTTCATTGCCTTAAAGTGATAGCAGCATGCAGAGCAGCATGGACTCCAGATTGGGCGGCCAGTGTGCGTGCTTTGAATGTAGACTGGACCATCCACACATTACTCATAATTTCACCTTCCCATTGAAAAACTAAACACACAACCTGACGGCCGTCAGACCGAACGTGACAGCCTGCCCCAGACCCACAGCCTGCAGCATGTGATATAAAATTCATATCTTATGGCAAGACAAGAACAATCTAAACATAAACATTCTTCTCTGCCCTTCGACCTCTTCCCTCCCCCCACCACCCAACTGCTGTGCACATGCATACGCATTACGTATGGATCAAACCTCTCCCATTGGCAGAAACATGCTCAGCCTAAAAGAGCAACCCTGGGACTGCCCTGGTGGTCCAGTGGCTAAGACGCCGCACTCTTAACGCAGGGGCCTGGGTTCCATCCCTGAGCAGAAAACTCGATCCCACACGCCACAGGTGAAAAGATCCTGGGCACCACAACTAAGACCTCATACAGCCAAAGCAACAACAATAACGAAAGCCCAGGACAAAAAAAGCAACATTCTCCCAGCATCAGCAAGACAACTCCTTAAAGGTAGCATTCCTCCTTGATCCTGTAAGGGATTCCCTGGTGGCTCAGATGGTAAAGAGTCTGCCCACAAAGTGGGAGACCCAAGTTCGACCCCTGGGTTGGGAAGATCCCCTGGAGAAGGAAATGGCAACCCACTCCAGTATTCTTGCCTGGGAAATCCCATGGATGGAGGTGCCTGGTGGGCTACAGTCCATAGGATCGCAAAGAGTTAGACACAACTGAGAGACTTCATTTTCACATTTTTGATCTTATAAAGTGCCCACATGACCCACCCTGATGGTGCTCAAGTCTGGATTATGTAAACTGTCAATAATACATCATTTCAGGTACAGCCCTCTATCTCAAAAAACTGTGTCTTGACTTCTAAAGAGTGGAACAGTTCTCAGAGCTTTCTGAGATGTACTTCCCAGGTTATAGTCTTCAAATATGGCTTGAATAAAGTGTTCCAACTCTTCCTTAGATCAAAGGATTCACTTTTCATCACGTGTTAGCCCAGGAGGCCAAACCTCAGGGGCAGCTTGTGGCTGTGTGGTTTAGACGCTAAGTCATGTCTGACTCTTCAACCCTGTGGACTGTAGCCCACCAGGCTCCTCTGTCCATGGGATTTCCCAGGCAAGAATACTGGAGTGGGTTGCCATTTCCTTCTCCAGGAGATCTTCTTGGCCCAGAAATCAAACCCAGGTCTCCTGCGTTGCAGGCAGATTCTTTACCATCTGAGCCCCCTGGGAAGCTCAGCAACCCAGTCGATGGCTAGGACTCCATCAATAACAGCTTCTCTGATCTCTTCCCTCACTCCCAACTTAGGACCAACTGCGGAAAGCCTGATACACTCCCCTAACAAGTCACATAGTGAAGTCAGCTGCCCCAGGTCCCCCGCACTCACAGCCTCCACCCCAGAGCCCCCTTCCCCACAACAGAGCTGCCCCACCAAGCACACAGAACGGTGGCGACCCCCAAGCTCCCACAGCTCTGAGTAATCAGCCTCTTACTTACTTGGGTCTTCATTTATTTCCACATAACAAAGTTTTGTCTTCTGTACTACCAATTATTTTTCCCCAAACTAAAAGGAAAGCAGTTTCCATCTTTATTTTTCCTTTTACTTTTTCCAGAAGTAAAACTACATTCTCACAAAGAAAAACAGCCAGAGCGCAGGGCTGGGGTACAATCAGAGACACACCCCCACACCCCCACCCCTCCCCCGTCATATAACAGGAAGCGCCTATGTAATGGAGAACTGATCACGCTCTCCAAAGTCCTGAACCAAGAAAACATCCACAAGTAAATGACCTTTAGAAACTCCTTGCACTAACCACAAATGCGATGCCCACTACAACTGTTAAATTGGAAAAAAAAAAAAAGATTATTATCCTCTTTAAGAATATCCACCTCTCCCCACCCAAAAAAAAGAATATTCTCCAAAGCACACAACTGTGACTAGAGATTAAAATAAGGAAAATGGGACTCCCCTGGTGGTCCAGCAGTTAAGAATCCGCCCACCAATGCAGGGAACATGGATTCGATCCCGGTCCGGGAACGAAGATCCCACGTGCCTTGGGGAAACTAAGCCCCACAACTACTGGAGCCTGCACACCCTGGAGCCCACGCTCCCCCAAAAAAGAAGCACCCCAATGAGAAGCCCCGGCAGTGCAACTAGAGAGTCGCCCCTTCTCTGGGCAACTAGAGAAAGCCCACAAGCAGCAAGGAAGACCCAGGAGCCAAAAGTGAATTAAAATTTTTAAATAAACAAAAAATAAAACTGGTGATTCCTCATACGAGAACAAAAGACGAGTGAGCACAGCATCACATCGCTCATATTTTTAATCATACTCTTAAAAGGAGTTTGTTTTCCCTAAAAACCAGAAACTGATGTCACAGTGAGCACCATACTGTCGGTCCCCAGCATGTTAGCATGGCAGGAACCACTAACATCTCTAGGTCCTCTCCCTCCAGGAGTTTTGCTCATATTTGAAAGCAAATTCCAATAAATAGAAATCATGTCCTCACAGGAAAACCGCACAAACGCAGCCTGAAGCGGGTAACACCCTGAACATGTGCGTCCTCTCAGATAAGAGCATGAGAAATGAAAACCCACAGGAAGGAATGCCAAACAGCCCATTCTGTGAGTTACAGTCTTTCTGCAAAATACCCTCTGTGACTTCAATTTTCCTTAATTTTTTTAATCACCAATGACCATCAGAAGCACAATTTTCATTTCTCTTCAGTTCATAGTAAAAAAAAAAAAAAAAAAAACATAATGATTCCAAAGTAAAAAAAAAATCCTTTTCAGAAACCTCAATTTCTCTCACCAAGTCTACCAAGAGCAAGATGAGAGATGGCTCTCCATGGACAACGCCCTCTGAACACAGCTCTCTCCTGGGGGGATCCCAGTAGGAGGGCTCCCCTGACTCTGTCCTCTGGACCAGTGGCGCTCAGAGGCGTTCCTATTTCAGGGATAGACACTGAACAGAACGCAGCAAACAGTATCCTGCTTAGAAGGACACCACGCATCCCAGCATGTTAAATGCTCTCATCTGGGTTGGGAAGACCCCCTGGAGAAGGGAACAGCTACCCACTCCAGTATTCTGGCCTGGAGAATCCCATGGACTGTATAGTCCATGGGGTCACAAAGAGTCGGACATGACTGAGCGACTTTCACGCTTCCGTTGAGTAAAAACGCATGCTTGGGTTTTTTGGGTTTTGCTTTGTCTGCGCTGGGTCTTTGCTGCTGCACACGGGCTTTCTCTGGTTGCTGCAAGCGGGCGCGACTCTTCATGGTGGTGTATGGGCTTCTCACTGCAGTGGCCTCTCTTGCTGCAGAGCACAGCCTGGTGGTCGTGGTCTACTGGCTTAGTTTCCCTGCGGCATGTGGGATCTTCCCAGACCAGGGATTGAACCCACAGCCCCTGCACTGGCCAGCATGTTCTTAACCACTGGACCATGAGGGAAGTCCAAAATATGCCTTCTAGAAAGAAAGAAGGAAGGAAAGAAAAGAAAAAAGGAACATGCCTTCTCTAACACAAGGATTCCTAAATATACTTGAGCTTGGAACTTGGTTTTCATCTCTCTGTTATAACAAGCACCTCCAGAAGCCACAGGTCACTTACGAAAAGTCCTGAGTAGCTTCTGTTGGTCTCCACGGGGTCTCTGGTTCGAGTCCTGTGCAATCCAGTAAGGCCAATGCTGTGCGGTGGACGCAGGCAGGAATGTTGATCACATCTATCTCTTCTCATCCTGTGTTAACAAGAGGATCTTGTGGTGAGGAGGGTGGGGAGAGATGAGCTGGTTGGTCTACAGGTCTGTCACTCTGTCGTCCCCACAAATCCATCTCTGATGCTGGGGACAGAACTCCAAGTCCACTGACCATTCTATTCATGCTGGCAACAAGCCTTCCCCGGGTAAGGAACTGAATAGGTATAATTCCAGTACGTACAGCCCAAAGCTTCCTACAGCAATGCACTGGAGTGGTAGAGCTTAAGATTTAAGAAAAAATACATATGCTCAAAAATGTACATCTCTTTGTGTGAGTGTGTCAATGGTATTTTTGTTGGAGTATAATTGCTTTACAATGCTGTGTTCTTTTCTGCTGTACGATGACGCGAATCAGCCATATGCATACACGTGTATTCCCTCCCTCTGGGACCTCCCTCCCACCCACCACCCATCCAACACCTCGAGATCATCCCAGACCACCAAGCTGAGCTCCCTGTGCTTTATAGCAGCTTCCCACTCAGTTCAGTAGCTCAGTCGTGTCCGACTCTTTGCGACCCCATGGATTGCAGCACACCAGGCTTCCCTGTCCATCACCAACTCCCAAAGCTTACTCAAACTCATGTCCATCGAGTCGGTGATGCCATCCAACCATCTCATCCTCTGTCATCCCCTTCTCCCACCAGCTATCTATAAACAAAACTCTGAAAAACTATCCCAGGGTGTGGTTATTAAGTCCTATGGACATCATGATTCCATTTTCATGTAGATAACCTCCTAACATGACACTGTGAAACAGGGCACCTACTTTCCTATGTCATGAATGTAACAACCTCTCAGGGCACTGATACAACTAACTTAGTAGATGTGTTACTATCAGAGGCTTAGGAATCACTGCCCAATCACAGAGGACACTCCCTCTTGGAAAGGTCACTGCTTATAACAGCTCAGCACAAGGGCCGTCAGCTCTTTAAAAGTTACTCAACTGTAAATCAACCCAGACGTGAAGGGCGTGTTACCAGAAACTTCATAATACTATTCATCTTTGCAGCAGGGACATTTAAGTTACATATACTATTGTAATAGCATTCTTAAACTGTAATTCAGAGCTCTGTAATGATATCAGGCAATAATGTTCTGATTACCTATAAAGTTTAATTTATCACAGACATGAGAGCTAATGGATAAATGTTAAAACATACTGATTCAGCTCAAGAAAATGACTGCACAATCAAAATGCAAGTTCAGTACACTATCCTTATTAAGAGGAGACATGTCAGTGGAAAACACCAGTCGTTTGTACCTTTATAGCTCACAAACTTACTTCTCTTGATAGTTTATGTTTAATGACTAGTTAGAGCACCTAATCTATACTGTGTTGTATCATAAATCCTTCTGTAAGAGCTCTCAAATACCACTGACTGTGGACAAATCATAGAAGCTCTTTTTCTGCAAAAGAAAGAAAGCACAGTGCTAAGAAGAGTGAAGAACACCTGTTATTTTTTTTTAATTGGAGGATAATTGCTCTACAATGCCGTGTTAGTTTCTGCTGTAGGACAACGTGAATCAGCTGTAGGAGTACATATATCCCCTCCCTCCTTGAGCCTCCCTCCACGCCCTCATCCCACCCTGGAGGTCACCCCAGAGCGTGGAGCTGACTGTGCTGGACTGCAGCTTCCTGCTGTTTTCCACATGGTAGTCTGTACGCGTCAACGCTGCTCTCTCAATCCATCCTCCCCGCCCCCTCGAGGTCCACACATCTGTTCTCTACGTCTGTGTCTCTATCGCTGCCTTGGAAATAGGTTCATCTGCACCATTTTTCTATTAATAGAATAGAAAACACATCCCATATACGTGCGTTAATATACAATACCTGTGAAAAACATCTACCACGTTTTAATTCAGCAGAACATTTTTAAACGTTTTTAATTTTAAGTGTAAATTTTAAATTTTCAGTTTTAAAACTGAAAACTGGGCTTCCCCGGTGGCTAAGCGGCAAGGAATCGGCCTGCCAATGCAGGAGACGCGGGGTCGATCCCTGATCCGGGAAGATTCCACATGCTGTGGAGCAATTAAGCCCACGTGCCACAACCACTGAGCCTGAGCTCTAGAGCCCAGGAGCTGCAACTGCTAAAGCCCGAGCGCCCTGGAGTCCATGCTCTGCAACAAGAGAAGCCACCGAGAGGCCCCTGCACCTCAACTAGGAAGTGGACCCTGCTCTCCACTAGAGAAAAGCCTGCACAGCAATGAGGACCCCGCACGGCCAGAATAAAGAAATAGATAAATATCTTTTAAAAGACTGAAAACTAACTGCATCCTCATAGCCATGCGGCCTACTTCCCTAGACCACAAAGAGTCTGTCCCCCACCCTCATCTGACAGCTCTGATCCCCTCCACCCGCTGGTCTACAGGGTGGGGCACGAACATCCTGCAGCTCTTCGCAGGCGGCCTCTGCCAGACTCTGGTGTCATGAGTCAGCTTTCCCAAGAGAAGACTCCTGAGCAGTCCTCAGGTCTGGCCGACCCCCTCTTTTCTTCCTCATCTGCTCAGTCTCCAGAGAAAAGCTACAGGCCTCGGCTGAAACTTCCAGGCATGCCTGGCCAATCTGATCACCGGGTCTTCTGTTTACAGTCTTGTGACGTGTAAACAGAGGGGTTTGCTCTGGAGAGAAAGACCAAACTCCTGCACCAAGCCCCACCTTGAGTGCCCTTACTCCATCCACACCAGGTTTGTATGCCTTGAAAGTGAAAACCGCTCAGTCATGTCCAACTCTTTGTGACGCCATGGGCTATTCTCCAGGCCACAATACTGAAGTGGGTAGCCTTTCCCTTCTCCAGGGTATCTCCCCAACCCAGGGATCAAACCCTGGTCTCCAGCATTGCAGGCAGATTCTTTATCAGCTGAGCCACCAGGGAAGCCCAAGAATACTGGAGTGGAAGATGGCGGAGGAATAGGACAGGGAGACCACTTTCTCCCCCACAAATTCATCAAAAGAACATTTAAACGCTGAGTAAATTCCACAAAACAACTTCTGAATGCCAGCAGAGGACATCAGGCACCCAGAAAAGCAGCCCATTGTCTTCGAAAGGAGGTAGGAAAAAATATAAAAGACAAAAAAGGAGACAAAAGAGGGAGGGACGGAGCTCCATCCAGGGAAGGGAGTCTTAAAAAGAGAGAAGTTTCCAAACACCAGGAAACACTCTCACTGCTGAGTCTGTGCGGAGCCTTGGAAGCACAAAGGGCAACATAACAGGGAGGAAAAATAAATAAACAATTAAAACCCACAGATTACAAGCCCAACAGTAACTCCCCCAGCGGAGAAGCAGCACAGACGCCTGCACCCACCACTAGCAAGTGGGGGCTGGGCAGGGAGGCGCGGAGCGGGCTGCATTGCTTAGAGCAAGGATCTGGCCTGAATGCCCCGAGCACTATCTGAGCGAAATAACTTGGGCTAGCAAACCAGACTGTGGGATAACTACCACACGAAAAGCCAGCCCTAACGTAAGACACCGCCAGGCCCACGCACAGAACAAAGGACTGAAGAGAGATAGCCGGCTGCAGACCATCCCCCTCCGGTGACAGGCAGCCAGAGCCGGAAGGGGGCAATCGCGGCCGCAGAGAGGCATTATCTACAAAACTGTAAGCAGGCTTCTTTGCTAACTAAGACTTCTTGGGGTTCTGGATGGTCAACATCTGCCTGAGAAGGTGCGCCGGTTTTACACCCAGAAAACCGAGCAGTGGGGAGGCGACAAGTCGCAGCGACCGAGCTCGCCAAACACCTCATCACCTGAGCTGCTCGGACCTGGGAAGGGCACAAAACGCAGGCCCAACCGAGTCTGCGCCTCTGAGGACTACCCGAGTGCCTGAACCTGAACGGCTTAGACCTGGGAGGTGCAGGCAGCCCAGGGCCGTCCTCAGATGGTTCACGGTGGAGCAACCTAGAGCCTGAGCAGTGTGGGCAGGGAGGGTACACGCGCCGTGAGCGGGGGCAGGCCCAGTGTGGCTGAGGCACTGCAAGCACACGCCAGTGTTATTTGTTTGCAGCGTCCCTCCCTCCCCACAGCGCAACTGAACAAGTGAGCCAAAAAAAAAAAAAAAAAGTGTCCACCACCATCCCCTTTGTGTCAGGGCGGAAATCAGACACTGAAGAGACCAGCAAACAGAAGAAGCTAAAACAGAGGGAACCGCCTTGGAAGCGACAGGTGCAATAGATTAAAACCCTGTCGTTAGTACCGACTACATAAGAAGGGGCCTATAGATTTTGAGAAATATAAGCCGGACCAAGGAACTAGCCGAAAATGAATTGACCCCACAATACCCACAACACCAGAGAAAGTCCTAGATATATTTTTACTATTTTTACGATCATTCTTTTTTTTTTAATTTTTAAAAATTTTTAAGTCCTCTATTACTTCTTTAATTTTCACTTTTATAACCTACTATTACTTTGCAAAAAAAAAAAAGACCCTATTTTTTTAAAAGCAAACTTCATATATATATTTTTTATAATTTTTGTGACTTTGTTTTTTTTTTCCTTCTTTTCTTTAACATTGTATTTCTGAAATTCCAAACTCTACTCTAGATTTTTAATTTTTGCTTTTTGGTATTTGTTATCAATTTTGTACCTTTAAGAACCCAATCTTCAGTACCCACTTTTACTTGGGAGCGAGATTACTGGCTTGACTACTCTCTCCCCCTTAGACTCTCCTTTTTCTCCACCAGGTCGCCTGTGTCTCCTCCCTAACCCCTCTCTGCTCTACCCAACTCTGTGAATTTCTGTGTGTTCCAGACGGTGGAGAATACTTAGGGAACTGATTACTGGCTGGATCTGTCTCTCTCCTTTTCATTCCCCCCTTTTATCCTCCTGGCCACCTCTGTCCCCTTCCTCCCTCTTCTTTTCTCTGTATAACTCCATGAACATCTCTGAGTGGTCCAGTTGTGGAGTGCACATAAGGAAGCGATTACTGGCTAGCCTGCTCTCTCCTCTATTGATTCCACCTCATCTCATTCGGGTCACCTCTAACTCTCTTCTCCCTCTTCTCTTCTCCATGTAACTCTCTGAACCTCTCTGGGTGTCCCTCACTGTGAAGAAACTTTTCATCTTTAACCTAGATGTTTTATCAATGGTGCTGTATAGAAGGAGAAGTTTTGAGACTACTGTAAAAATAAGACTGAAAACCAGAAGCAGGAGGCTTAAGTCCAAACCCTGACTCCAGGGAACTCCTGACTTCAGGGAACATTAATTGACAAGAGTTCACCAAATGCCTCCATACCTACACTGAAACCAAGCACCACACAAGGGCCAACAAGTTCCAGAGCAAGATATACCAAGCAAATTCTCCAGCAACACAGGAACACAGCCCTGATCTCCAATATACAGGCTGCCCAGTTACTACAAAACCATAGACATCTCGTAACTCATTCTTGGACACTTCATTGCACCCCAGAGAGAAGAAATCCAGCTCCACCCACCAGAACACCGACACAAGCTTCCCTAATCAAGAAACCTTGACAAGCCACCTGTACAAACCCATACACAGTGAGGAAACTCCACAATAAAGAGAACTCCACAAACTGCCAGAATACAGAAAGGACATCCCAAACTCAGCAATATAAACAAGATGAAGAGACAGAGGAATACCCAGCAGGTAAAGGAACAGGATAAATGCCCACCAAACCAAACAAAAGAGGAAGAGATATCATTATTATTATCATTAATAATGATAATAATATCATTATTCCAAATAATGATAGTGAAATTGATCCAAAATCTTGAAAGCAAAATGGAATCACAGATAAATAGCCTGGAGACAAGGATTGAGAAGATGCAAGAAAGGTTTAACAAGGACCTAGAAGAAAAAAAAAGAGTCAATATATAATGAATAATGCAATAAATGAGATCAAAAACACTCTGGAGGCAACAAATAGTAGAATAACAGAGGCAGAAGATAGGATTAGTGAATTAGAAGATAGAATGGTAGAAATAAATGAATCAGAGAGGAAAAAAGAAAAACGAATTAAAAGAAATGAGGACAATCTCAGAGACCTCCAGGACAATATTAAATGCTGCAACACTCAAATCACAGGGGTCCCAGAAGAAGAAGACAAAAAGAAAGACCATGAGAAAATACTTGAGCAGATAATAGTTGAAAACTTCCCTAAAATGGGGAAGGAAATAATCACCCAAGTCCAAGAAACCCAGAGAGTCCCAAACAGGATAAACCCCAGGTGAAACACCCCAAGACATATATTAATCAAATTAACAAAGATCAAACACAAAGAACAAATATTAAAAGCAGCAAGGGAAAAACAACAAATATCACACAAGGGAATTCCCATAAGGAAAACAGCTGATCTTTCAATAGAAACTCTTCAAGCCAGGAGGGAGTGGCAAGACATACTTAAAGTGATGAAAGAAAATGACCTACAGCCCAGATTATTGTACCCAGCAAGGATCTCATTCAAATATGAAGGAGAAATCAAAAGCTTTACAGACAAGCAAAAGCTGAGAGAATTCAGCACCACCAAACCAGCTCTCCAACAAATACTAAAGAATCTTCTCTAGACAGGAAACACAAAAAGGGTGTATAAACTCAAACCCCAAACAATAAAGTAAATGGCAACAGGATCATACTTATCAGTAATTACCTTAAACGTAAATGGGTTGAATGCCCCAACCAAAAGACAAAGACTGGCTGAATGGATACAAAAACAAGACCCATATATATGTTGTCTACAAGAGACCCACCTCAAAACAGGGGACACATACAGACTGAAAGTGAAGGGATGGAAAAAGATTTTCCATGCAAATAGAGACCAAAAGAAAGCAGGAGTAGCAATACTCGTATCAGATAAAATAGACTTTAAAACAAAGGCTGTGAAAAGAGACAAAGAAGGTCACTACATAATGATCAAAGGATCAATCCAAGAAGAAGATATAACAATTATAAATATACATGTACCCAACATAGGAGCACTGCAATATGTAAGACAAATGCTAACAAGTATGAAAGGGGAAGTTAACAATAACACAATAATAGTGGGAGACTTTAATACCCCACTCACACCTATGGATAGATCAACTAAACAGAAAATTAACAAGGAAACACAAACTCTAAATGATACAATAGACCAGTTAGACCTAATTGATATCTATAGGACATTTCACCCCAAAACAATGAATTTCACTTTTTTCTCAAGTGCACATGGAACCTTCTCCAGGATAGATCACATCCTGGGCCATAAATCTAGCCTTGGTAAATTCAAAAAAATAGAAATCATTCCAAGCATCTTTTCTGACCACAATGCAGTAAGATTAGATCTCAATTACAGGAGAAAAACTATTAAAAATTCCAACATATGGAGGCTGAACAACACGCTGCTGAATAACCAACAAATCACAGAAGAAATCAAAAAAGAAATCAAAATTTGCATAGAAACGAATGAAAATGAAAACACAACAACCCAAAACCTGTGGGACACTATAAAAGCAGTCCTAAGGGGAAAGTTCATAGCAATACAGACATACCTCAAGAAACAAGAAAAAAGTCAAATAAATAACCTAACTCTACACCTAAAGCAACTAGAAAAGGAAGAAATGAAGAACCCCAGGGTTAGTAGAAGGAAAGAAATCTTTAAAAATAGGGCAGAAATAAATGCAAAAGAAACAAAAGAGACCATAGCAAAAATCAACAAAACCAAAAGCTGGTTCTTTGAAAGGATAAATAAAATTGACCAACCATTAGCCAGACTCATCAAGAACCAGACTCATCAAGAAACAAAGGGAGAAAAACCAAATCAATAAAATTAGAAATGAAAATGGAGAGATCACAACAGACAACACAGAAATACAAAGGATCATAAGAGACTACTATCAGCAATTATATGCCAATAAAATGGACAACGTGGAAGAAATGGACAAATTCTTAGAAAAAGTACAACTTTCCAAAACTGGACCAGGAAGAAATAGAAAATCTTAACAGACCCATCACAAGCACGGAAATTGAAACTGTAATCAGAAATCTTCCAGCAAACAAAAGCCCAGGTCCAGACGGCTTCACAGCTGAATTCTACCAAAAATTTAGAGAAGAGCTAACATCTATCCTACTCAAACTCTTCCAGAAAATTGCAGAGGAAGGTAAACTTTCAAACTCATTCTATGAGGCCACCATCACCCTAATACGAAAACCTGACAAAGATGCCACAAAAAAAGAAAACTACAGGCCAATATCACTGATGAACATAGATGCAAAAATCCTTAACAAAATTCTAGCAATCAGAACCCAACAACACATTAAAAAGATCATACACCATGATCAAGTGGGCTTTATCCCAGGGATGCAAGGATTCTTCAATATCCACAAATCAATCAATGTAATACACCAAATTAACAAATTGAAAAATAAAAACCATATGGTTATCTCAATAGATGCAGAGAAAGCCTTTGACAAAATTCAACATCCATTTATGATAAAAACTGTCCAGAAAGCAGGACTAGAAGGAACATACCTCAACATAATAAAAGCTATATATGACAAACCCACAGCAAACATTATCCTCAATGGTGAAAAATTGAAAGCATTTCCCCTAAAGTCAGGAACAAGTCAAGGGTGCCCACTCTCACCACTACTATTCAACACAGTTTTGGAAGTTTTGGCCACAGCAATCGGAGAAGAAAAAGAAATAAAAGGAATCCAAATTGGAAAAGAAGAAGTAAAACTCTCACTGTTTGCAGATGACATGATCCTCTACATAGAAAATCCTAAAGACTCCACCAAAAAATTACTAGAACTAATCAATGAATATAGTAAAGTTGCAGGATATAAAATCAACACACAGAAATCCCTTGCATTCCTATACACTAATAATGAGAAAACAGAAAGAGAAATTAAGGAAACAATTCCATTCACCATTGCAACAAAAAGAATAAAATAGTTAGGAATATATCTACCTAAAGAAACTAAAGACCTATATATATAAAACTATAAAACACTGGTGAAAGAAATCAAAAAGGACACTAATAGATGGAGAAATATACCATGGTCACGGGTTGGAAGAATAAATATAGTGAAAATGAGTATACTACCCAAAGCAATTTATAGATTCAATGCAATCCCTATCAAGCTACCAACGGAACTTTTCACAGAGCTAGAACAAATAATTTCACAATTGTATGGAAACACAAAAAACCTCAAATAGCCAAAGCAATCTTGAGAAAGAAGAATGGAACTGGAGGAATCAACCTGCCTGACTTCAGGCTCTATTACAAAGCCACAGTCATCAAGACAGTATGGTACTGGAACAAAGACAGAAATATAGATCAATGGAACAAAATAGAAAACCCAGAGATAAACCCATCCACCTATGGACACCTTATCTTTGACAAAGGAGGCAAGAATATGCAATGGATTAAAGACAATCTCTTTAACAAGTGGTGCTGGGAAAACTGGTCAACCACTTGTAAAAGAATGAAACTAGAACACTTTCTAACACCATACACAAAAATAAACTCAAAATGGATTAAAGGTCTAAACGTAAGGCCAGAAACTATAAAACTCCTAGAGGAGAACATAGGCAAAACACTCTCCGACATACATCACAGCAGGATCCTCTATGACCCACCTCCCAGAATATTGGAAATAAAAGCAAAAATAAACAAATGGGATCTAATTAATCTTAAAAGCTTCTGCACAACAAAGGAAACTATAAGCAAGGTGAAAAGACAGCCTTCAGAATGGGAGAAAATAATAGCAAATGTAGCAACTGACAAACAACTAATCTCAAAAATATACAAGCAACTCCTACAGCTCAATTCCAGAAAAATAAATGACCCAATCAAAAAATGGGCCAAAGAACTAAATAGATATTTCTCCAAAGAAGACATACAGATGGCTAACAAACACATGAAAAGATGCTCAACATCACTCGTTATCAGAGAAATGCAAATCAAAACCACTATGAGGTACCATTTCACGCCAGTCAGAATGGCTACGATCCAAAAGTCTACAAATAATAAATGCTGGAGAGGGTGTGGAGAAAAGGGAACCCTCTTACACTGTTGGTGGGAATGCAAACTAGTACAGCCACTATGGAGAACAGTATGGAGATTCCTTAAAAAACTGGAAATAGAACTGCCTTATGACCCAGCAATCCCACTGCTGGGCATACACACTGAGGAAACCAGAATTGAAAGAGACACATGTAGCCCAATGTTCATCACAGCACTGTTTATAATAGCCAGGACGTGGAAGCAACCTAGATGTCCATCAGCAGATGAATGGATAAGAAAGCAGTGGTACATATACACAATGGAGTATTACTCAGCCATTAAAAAGAATACATTTGAATCAGTTCTAATGAGGTGGATGAAACTGGAGCCTATTATACAGAGTGAAGTAAGCCAGAAAGAAAAACACCAATACAGTATAATAATGCATGTATATGGAATTTAGAAAGATGGTAACAATAACCCTGCATGCGAGACAGCAAAAGAGATACTGATGTATAGAACAGTCTTGTGGACTCTGTGGGAGAGGGAGAGGGTGGGATGATTTGGGAGAATGGCATTGGAATATGTATAATATCATACATGAAATGAGTCACCAGTCCAGGTTCGATGCATGATACTGGATGCTTGGGGCTGGTGCACTGGGACGACTCAGAGGGATGGTATGGGGAGGGAGGAGGGAGGAGGGTTCAGGATGGGGAACACGTGTATACCTGTGGCGGATTCATGTTGATACATGGCAAAACCAATACAATATTGTAAAGTTAAAAAATAAAATTAAAAAAAAAATAGAATACTGGAGTGGGTAGCCTATCCCTTCTCCAGCAGATCTTACCAACCCAGGAATCGAACCAGGGTCTCCTGCATTGCAGGCGGATTCTTTACCAACTGAGCTATCATGGAAGCCTAGCTCATGGGCACTTAGCAAACGTAAGATGACAGAATGGGGGCTTAGCACAGTACCCAGAACCCAGCAAGCATGCAACAAACAATGGCTTTTCCTGGTTTAAAAAAAAAAAAAAAACAAAAACCTGAGGCAACCGCACAATCTGAGAGGTGCACGGAGAGCTGGACCACAGCCTGCTGTTGTTTCCTTGACAACGTCATCTCATTTTTCCAGAAACTCTCATCACTGGAGTCGTCCAGTGGGATCCTGGAGTCATTGACTCCTCTGGCCCACATCATCACTTCTCAGAAGGTGAGGAGGAGACAGAAATGAACTGATGTTAACAAGGACCAGCAGCAAGCCAACAGCGACACCAGAGTCGAGAGTCAGGATTTCAGGCCACCAGTTCTCTGCTCCGTCCCCACGTTCAGCCACACTGTCCTAAACAGGAACACCAAGAGCCTTCCCTCAGATCCCCTTCTCATCTGATCACTACGGCCAGACAAGCTAGAAGCACAAAGAAAGGCTACTCGAGGTCAAACTGTGTCTGATGGGAAGCCATTAAAAATTTATCTGCAGTAAGTGCTAGTGTAGCCATGACTGAATTAAATGGAGATCTGATCAATTACTGCAGCTGATCTGACCCCTTAATATTGAAAATATAACCAATGGCATATCATTTAAATTTTATTGGACACCATAAACTCTTGGGTTGGTGATTATTGATTTGTTAATAATTTATAACTGTATTTCCCTTTTATCAATTAAAATTTTTTGGAATTCTTTATGGTAAATACTATTAACATACACACACACACACACACACACACATAATTGTTGTTGTTCAGTGGCCCAGTCGTGTCTGACTCTTTGTGACTCAGTGTCTGACTGCAGCACCCCAGGCCTCCCTGTCCCTCACCAGGAGGAATATATATATATGATTGGGTGTGTGTGTGCGTGCGCATGTGTGTGTATGTGTGCTCGGTTGCTCAGTTGTGTCCGACTCTTTGGGACCCCATGGACTACCAGGTTCCTCTGTCCATGGGATTTTCCAGGCAAGAATACTGGAGTGGGCAGCCATTTCCTCCTCCAAAGGGTCTTCCAGACCCAGGGCTGCGTCTCCTGAGTTGGCAGGTGAATTCTTTACCAGTAGTGCCACCTGCATAGACCCTCATAAGCAGAAATAATCTGTAGCATCCCAGGCTAAAAACAATGACTAGGCCTTCCCCCGTGGCTCAGCGGTAAAGAATGTATGGATGTGAGAGCTCAAGGGCTGAGCACCGAAGAATTGATGCTTTTGAACTGTGGTGTTGGAGAAGACTCTTGAGAGTCCCTTGGACTGCAAGGAGATCCAACCAGTCCATCCTAAAGGAGATCAGTCCTGAATGTTCATTGGAGGGACTGATGCTTAAGCTGAAGTTCCAATACTTTGGCCACCTGATGTGAAGAACTGACTCATTGGAAAAGACCCTGATGCTGGGAAAGATTGATGGTGGAAGGAGAAGGGGACGACAGAGGAGGAGATGGTTGGATGGCATCACCGACTCGATGGACATGAGTTTGAGCAAGCTCTGGGAGTGGTGATGGACGGGGGGCCTGGCGTGCTACAACCCATGGGATCGCAAAGAGTCAGACATGACTGAGCAACTGAACTGAACTGACTGAACTGAACGAATGCAGGAGACACAGGTTCGATCCCTGATCCAGGAAGATCCCACGTGCCTCAAAGCAACTAAACCTGTGAACCACAACCACTACATATGCTCTGGAGCCCGGAAGCCAAAACTACTGAAGCCCACGCACCCTTGAGCCCATGCTCCGCAACGAGAGAGACCCACACTCTGCAACCAGAGAGTAGCCCCTGCTCTCCACTAGAGAAAAGCCTCAGAAGCACAGCCAAAAATAATTTTTTTTAATGGATAAAACCTGAGAAATCAATCTTCAAAGAATGAACAGCTGCTTACTTTTGAGACATAATACAGGGTAGAAGGAATTCATATTTTAACATTAAAAAAAAATCCTTCCATGATACCAATAGCAAACTACAGGACTTTTCCTCTTTTTAATTAACGAGATTTATTTCCCTCCAACCAAGTGAAATTGATGTAATTGCCAATCAGAACCCCACACAATTATTTTGCCATTTAAGAATCCTGACAGTTAGTTTTAAAAGAAACACATGAAATATATTTCAACTAAGTAAAGAATTATTTAACAGATAAATATTCTTAATGAGGCTCTCTTGTGGTTTTAAATAAGCGACACGCTCAATTAACCTCACAAGCTTGTTTGGCACAACGGTGCTTTTTACAAATGAGATACAATGGAGGGATCATAAACAATGAAATCACAAAACTCT
Source organism: Bos grunniens (assembly GCF_055505025.1). Classification (NCBI taxonomy): domain Eukaryota; kingdom Metazoa; phylum Chordata; class Mammalia; order Artiodactyla; family Bovidae; genus Bos; species Bos grunniens. Next base: position 5,020,969 of record NC_141168.1, read on the forward strand.
GGGGGCATCCATCAGAGACGAGCTCGTGATTCATACTAGTTACCTTGGAGAATGAACTGGTTATCACTTCCATAAAATCTGCTTATGTTTTCAAGATTCCTGGGGGGTCATTTCTTCTTCTGGGCTTGCTCACTGACCACACTGCAGACAGTGACACAGTGGAAAGAGGTCCACTCACACATGTGTTCCACCGCGCTGAACACCTACCTCTCAGGTTTACAGAACATTTACTGGAGTTACACTTTAAGACCTGGATTTTTTTTTCTGTTTTTTAACAGCTTTACTGAAATATAATTCCCATGCTATAGAATTCACCCACTTAACGCATATATTAATAATTCAACAGCTTTTAGTGTATTCACAGTTGTGGATCAATTTTGGACACTTTGTGTGCGTTTAGTCACTCAGTCATGTCCAGCTCTTTGCAACCCCACGGACTGGAGCCTGTCAGGCTCCTCCGTCCATGGGATTCTCCAGGCAAGAATACTGAAGTGGGCTGCCATCTCTAGGGAATCTTCCCAACCCAGGTATTGTACCCGAGTCTCTTGTGTCTCCTGCATTGGCGGGCAGATTCTTTACCACTGAGCCACCTGGGAAGCTCCCTTGGAGGGTTTACTCACCCCAGAAAGAAACCCCGTTCCTACTGGTAGTTACATTTCCTCCCAACCTTCCCTACCCCTGCCCACAATCCTCTCCTAAGCAATCACTGATCTATTTGATAGAAGAGCTAGATTGGGTGGATGGAGTTATAGTAGACAATCTTATTTTCTCTTTAAAAAAAAAATTTATTGGAGTATAGTTGATTTATTCATACAACATCCAGTTAGTTTCAAGTATACAACAAAGTGAATCAGTTATACATATATCCACCCTTTTTTAGATTCTTTTCTCACACAGGCCATTGCAGACTTGCCTTGTGGCTCAGCTGGTAAAGAATCCGCCTGCAATGTGGGAGATCTGAGTTCGATCCCGGAGTTGGGAAGATCCCCTGGAGAAGGGAAAGGCTACCCACTCCAGTATTCTGGCCTGGAGAATTCCACGGACTGTACAGTCCATGGGATCGTAGAGTCTGACACACTGAGCGATTTTCACTTCGCATAGGTCGTTGCAGAGCACTGAGCAGAGCTCCCTATGCTGTGCTTCCTAATTATCTGCACTGGTCCTTCTGTGCTGGTTATCTGCATTATACACAGTGGTGCGTACATGTCTTGTCAGTCCCAACCTCCCAACTTACCCCTCCCCCTTACCCCCTAGTAACCGGAATTCTGTTTTCTACATCAGTCACTCGAGCTCTGTGTTGTCAATAGGTTCATTTGTACCACTGCTTCAGATTCCACATGTAAAGGATGTCATAGAGTATTTGTCTCTGCTTTACCTCACTGAGTATGACAGTCTCTAGGTCCATCCATATTGCCGCAAATAGCAATACTTCATTCTTTTTTATGGCTGAGTAATATTTCATTGTACATGGACCACATCTCCTTTATCCATGCACAAGCTATATTTTATATTGTTAAAAAATCTTAAAATACCAATGGGAAACATCCCACACCTCCAAAACCCAGCTTTCATCTAAGGTTACCCAAACACACAATGCTTCTCACACCCAGCCTGGAAAATGGGATGGAGTCTTCACTTGAAAAGAACCTTCATTCAATATTTACTGGGTACCCACCATGTGCCAGACATAGCGAGGGTCCTGGCGGCACAAACATCAGTCCCGTTTTCAGGAACCTCAGTCCAGTGAGGGACAGCAGGCACAACTGGTGTCTGGGTAACTCGAGACTGACTCGGTGGGGAAGGTCCGAGAAGACTTCCCACACAGGTGATGCTGCAGCTGAGGGCAAGGGTACTCAGAAAGAAGCCGCTTCTGGGCGGACCCCTTCAGGATGCTGTGCACCAACCTGCTGCTGAAACCACGCCGTTAACACCAAAGAGTAACTGTCAAATCCAGGCACGATCAACTGAAGCATGTCTATGGTGCACATACAGCCAACACTGAGCATCCTCACGGTGTCAGAGAGAGACAGCTCCCAACACTGAGCATCCTCAGGGTGTCAGAGAGAGACAGCTCCCAGAACCAGGGGAGGAACAGCCGCTGTGAAGGAACAGGATAGCTGTATCACATGGATGATGAGAATGATTCAGCTATATCAGCATTGTGATTAAAAGAAAGTACCCTGTGATGTTTAGATTCTACAACTATATACCTTTTCTAAAAAAAAATGACTTTTTAAAAAATACTTGGCTGTGTTGGATCTCACTTGCTGCACGCTGGCTTCCTTCTAATTGTGGCATGTGGCTCAGCAGTTGCACCAAGCAGGCTTATTAGCTGGTCTGAGGCATGTGGAGTTTTAGTTCTCTGACCAGGAATCGAATCCGTGTTTCCTGCATTGCAAGCTGGATTCTTAACCACTGGACCACCAGGGAAGTCCTGTAATATCTTTTTAAAAAGTACCTTCTTATTGAAAGTCCTTAAGGCCATTTAGTTCATGATCCAAAATTTTATTTTCCCCTACTCAAACAATTTTATTACAATTTTAAATTTTTAATACAATTTTATTACAATTATGATGCAAAATGCAGAGACATCACTTTGCCCGCAAAGGTCCATACAGTCAAAGCTATGGTTTTTCCAGTAGTCATGTGTGGATGTGAGAGGTGGACCATAAAGAAGGTTCAGTGCCAAAGAACTGATGCTTTCAAATTGTGATGCTGGAGAAGACTCTTGAGAGTATCTTGGACAGCAAGGAGATCAAATTAGTCAATCCTAAAGGAAATCAACTCTGAATATTGACTGGAAGGACTGAAGCTGAAGCTTCAATACTTTGGTCACCTGATGTGAAGAACTGACTCATTGGAAAAGACCCTGATGCTGGGAGAGGCTGAAGCAAAAGGAGACGGGGGCAGAGGATAGATGGTTAGATAGCATCACTGACTCAATGGACATGAATTTCAGCAAACCTCAGGAGACAGTGGAGGACAGAGGAGCCTGGTGTGCTGCAGTCCATGGGGTTGAAAACAGACACGACTCAGCTACGGAACAACAATATGATGTCTCAAGACACAATAATTGCTTTATAACAGAATAACAAAGGCTAAAATTTACTGAACACTTATCATGGTCCCATTATTGCTCTCTTTTATCTTATTTGCCTTATACAATCCAGTCAATGCACACGACAAAACATACATTCACAAAGCCTTATGAACGAAAATGAAAATAATTTAACATCTAAGCATCCTCGATCAGCAGCTCCCTAGCACACATTACATACCAAGGGATTTGGATTAGAGGGGGAATGCTCACACATCAGTTACCAAATTTTAAGTAAAGCATCCCAATAATATGCTTATCATCGTAAAGTTGAGATTATGTCTACATCTGTCAAATAGGGTACCATGATTTCTTATGCTATCTAAAAGCTTAATAGTTGTTTTTAAAAAAAGAACTATTGACATTTTAGAATATGTTCTGTGAAAGTGTAAGTTCATTGAAATTTTTTTAATAGAAAGCTGTTCATTGAGAGCTACAAGGCATTTTCATCATAGAAGGCTGATTTTACCCATTAACCAGTAATACCTAACTCACGATATTATGATCTTGTACTAATTCAATCTGAAAACTACCACCATAACTCTAAGCATTTACCCTCCTTATAGAATGACCAATGCACATTGCAGGTGGCTCATCTGGTAAAGAATCCACCTGCAATGCAGGAGACCTGAGTGATCCCTGGGTTGGGAACATCCCCTGGAGGAGGGAATGGCTACCCACTCCAGTATTCTGACCCGGAGAATTCCATGGACTGTATATAGTCCATGGGGTCACAAAGATTTGGACACGACTGAGCGACTTTCACTTTCACTTTGACATATGGCATCTGGCAGGTTGATTGAAGAAACAAAAAATGATAACTCCAATCTACTTGGCGCCTGGCCAAGTCAAGGCAAGGTGGGAATGGAAGGAGGGAGGAGACATGGTGTGTTCACGGTGAGAAGCGCAGAGACCGGGAGGCTGGGGAGGCAAAGGGCCCACATGTGAAGACGCCAACTGATATGGAGATGGGACAGCAGAGGGGCCCCTGGGTCCAGTGGTTTCTGAGCAGAAGCAGAAGTGGTGTCAGGGCAGGTGATCCTGCCAGTATGCTGTGTGGTACACGGTGGGAGGGCTGCTGAAGGAGGCACACCCACCTGGACTTGTGACAAAGTGGTGGCTGGAAGATTCAAACAGCAGCCCTGGGACTCTGAGCAGAGCCAACCCCAGAGAAAGTGGAGAAACTGTCTGGACAAAGGAAGAACCAGGTGGCCTGAGACCCTCCGCTGAAGGGCCTGGGTCACTGACAATCGGGAACAAGTGGCAGGGGCCACCTACAGCCCAGGAAACCCAGATTTTACCATACTGAGCACAAAGATTCCTTTATTATCCCCAGTGTCATCTTAACCTTAAATAATAAAACCAAATGTTTCTTTACAAATTCAGATCTTTAGAGAAAAAACAAAACATACTTCGTGACCTAGAAGAAACGCCATAAAATAGCAGCTTAAACAGGAACATAAGTATTATATGAAGAATGGGCTAAAACTAAATCCCTAAATTTAGCAAATTACCTTTTAAGCCAGCAATCTACTCAGCAGATGTCAGAGTAGTTGCTCCAGTCTTAAAGCCATGAATTCTGAATTCCTGGGACGGGATGGTGGAAACCACCAGGATCACCCAAGCCCCAACACTCGCACAAGTTCATCCAGCACCATCCACACCACTTTGAATGACGGAGTGGTCCCTGCATCACAGGCATCCCACACCGTTTCAGGAAACTTCCTCCCCAAACTTCTGTTATCATCAAAGCCTCCGCGGATGTGAAACAAATTTCGATACTCTTTGAAAAAACCACAGGCACCAAGGCGAAAACCCAAAGACCACCACAGCACCACAGTAAATCTTTATAAAGAGTTTAAGTGCTTTTATTACAATAGTGCAAGGTAGTATTTCATCCAACGCTCACCAACAGCACACTGGCATCTTCTATAAAAGTTCCAGAAAGTTCACACAGGAAAAGGAAAAGATACATTGTCTGTTATGATTCTCATACAATACTGCTTAGTGGTTAAACTTCATGTCGCTCAATCAAGTGTAGTCGTTATCTAGCAAACATGTGGCAAAAACGTTTTGCTCTGCTTTATTTTGCTCGCCTACAAACACGTCAGAACATGCCTCATGATTAGAAACGCTTTATGACGACACTCCATGACACCGACATCTACGCGTGCTCGCGGTCAAGCCAGTTGTACCAAAGAACCATAAAATACAAAATGATAGGAAATATAAACATCAATTTTGTATTTCAAGTTTATAACATTTTATTTACAAAAATAGTCTGGGAGGAAGAGGCTTTACAGTCCCATACTCTGTCCTGGGCAGGGGGGGTGGGGGGGAGCTATTGTCACATTCTAGGGTTTTCCCTTCCTATGACTCAAGAGTCGCAGCTGAACTCCAGAACCCAACTGTGGACTAGAAGCTTGGGTGGAGAGGAGGGCGAGGGGGCGGGCCGAGGGGCTGGTCGGGGGTGGGGCAGAGCTGTGTGAGGGGCGGGGCGGAGGCGAGGGCAGAGTGGAGCGGAGCAATGGGTGGGGGGAGCTAGGGGCAGAGTGAGGGGCGGGGAGCAAGGGCGGGACGGGGGCGAGAATGGGGCGGGGCGAGGGGCAGAACTCTGTGAGGGGCGGGGGTGGGGGCAGGGTGAGGGGGGCAGGGAGCAGGGGTAGGGGGCGCAGGGGCAAGGATGGGGCAGGGTGAGGGGCAAGGGCGGGGTGAAGTGAGGGGCAGGGTGGAGAGATGGGCGGGGGCAGGGTGAGGTGAGAGGCGGGGTGAGGGGCGGGGCGAGAGCATAGAGCCGGGTGGGGGCATAGAGGAGCGGGGCAGGGAGATTGGCAAGGTGAGAGGTGGGGCGGGGGTTGGAAATGGGGCGGGGTGAGGGGTTGGGCGAATCAGGTGGGCAGGGTGAGGGCGGTGAGATGGATGGGGTGAGGGCGGAGACATGGGTGGGGTGGGGATGAGTGGGCGGAGTGGGGCGGGGCAAGGCGAGGTAGGGTGAGGGTTAGGAATGGGGCAGGGCGAGTGAGGGGCGGGGCTGGGCGGGGCGAGGGCAAGGGCGAGGGCAAGGGCGAGGGGCGGGACGGGCGCGCAGATGGCTTTGCGAGCTGTCCGGCGGGCGGCGCCGCATGCAATGGGACACCACGCTCGCGCTCTATGTACAGGGCCCGTCATCTCCGGGTCTGAAGGACACTTGCGCTCCGACACCACTGCGGGGGCGGTGCCCAAGCCGCCACTAAGACATGACCCCGAAGACAGGGTTGTGACGGCAGATGCTCGGGCCGCACTCCTCGTAGTCCTTCTTGGTGTGACAGACCTGCAAGAACTCCGGCTGCGAGAGGAGCACGCACACGCGCCGGCAAGGGAACAGCATCAGACAGACGACCAAGCAGAGCAGACAATCCCCCATCCGAACCGCCACCCTCGCCCCCACCTCGGCCGCGGACTGTGTGAGCCTGAACTGCCAAACGGGAGTTTTACTTCGTTTTTTAAAAAAGTTGCCCGCGTGCTCAGGCGCTCAATCGCATCTGCCTCTTGGCAACCCCATGGACTGTCGTCCGCCAGGCTCCTTTGTCCATGGGATTTTTCAGGCAAGAAAACTTATTTAGCTTCTATTTAGGAGCAACTATGTGCTTGCTCGCCCTAAGTTAGCAATTCGTTAGCTAGTCACAAATTTGAGGAGAAAAAGCAGTAATTACTCAGAAAATTTCTAGAATTAATGATTAATGCGACATTGTAGGTTATTTTCAGATTCACTTATCTACAATATCTGTAACCCCTAATTTGCAAGGGTATTTATGAATTAGTGGTACTAATTTGCACCACTAATGGTCATTAAAGTATTTTTTCTATCTCAATTAAATGTGGGGCTGTTTAGAGCCACACACAATTAGAGCACACACCATTTCATCTCCGGTAAGAGAGAATTAATTCAAACTCAACAGAGAACAGAGATGAAAAGAGCACAATCCAGGAAAGGACTCACAGTTGAGGCCAGCATGGAGCCTCCGAACCACACGGCGTAGCGCTGCATGTGGTGCGTTATCACCTGGACCTCCACGGGCTTGGGCTGCAAGGGAAGTGGTGTGAGCTGACTGTCCTGTGCACAGGGCACCCTGACGCCTTCCCACCTGGGACCCTCCTCCCACCCCGCTGGCCCCACCTTCAGGCTCAACACCTCCACCCTGAAAGGAAGGTGCTCAGCCCTCCCACTGCCAAGTCCACGGCCCCAGCCCCAATCCCAGCCCAGGTGGTGCAGAGAACAAAGTATACAACACAAGGGCAGGTTACCTCAATTTAAAGGCATTTTTAAGAAATAAACACTCCATGCAACTAACCCAGCTTATTTTTTTGAACTAAGCAAATTAGATGTTTTCACACCTAGAGATAATTCTAAGAAACACTTAAGAAAGATAGGGCTAAATGGTGTCCGACTCTTACAACCCCATGGACTGTTGCCCGCCAAGCTCCTCTGTCCATGGGATTCCCCAGGCAAGAATACTGGAGTGGGTTGCCATTTCCTTCTCTAGGACATCTTCCCAACCCAGGGATTGAACCAGGTCTCCAACATTGCACACAGATTCTTTACTAACTGAGCTACATGAGAAACCCAAAGTCACTTAGTCATGTCCGACTCTTTGCGACCCCATGAACTATAGAATTCTCTAGGTATTCTCTAGGCCAGAACACTGGAGTGGATAGCCTTTCCCTTCTCCAGGGGATCTTCCCAACCCAGGAATGAAACCAGGGTCTCTGCATTGCAGGTGGACTCTTTACCAACTGAGCTATCAGGGAAACCGTGGGGCAGTAACACTTAGGTGTCCCAAAAATACTCCAAGAAATGATACCACCTTGGGGTGATCCCAGGAGGTGAGGACACGCGGGTTTGCTCCCATGGGCCCCACACCAAACCCAACACTGTAAATCCACCAGCTGGTTAAGGGTTATGATCTTGAGGAACACAGTGGAGTGCCATGCTCATTCCAGTGATGAGAGCTTAATCAGAACGTTCCAAAGGACATTAGAGTTCCTCACTGAAAAGTGATCCACTTCCTTGGGGTACTGGTCATCACAGGACATGCCTGATCTCTGACAAGAGGGAAGAAACTGCTGGCAGGCGTAGAGGGCGGGGGGAGGAGGGGGGGTGCTGGGGAAGAGTTGCGTTGGTGCATTGGGAGGTCCGCACCTGTCCTGACTGCACAGCTGGAGGGAGTCCGGGCAACAGACCTCTGACTGTGACTTCACAGTGTGGCTAAGAAAGTGGCTCCAACTCGTGTTTACCCCTCATGGCCCAGACCAGCGCAGCGTCCAGCCCCGCCTGGCTGCCCAGAGGCCTCACCTTTATCCTGCCACCGCTGAGCTCCTCGCTGAGCTTCAGCCTGGCGTCCACCACCCTCTTTAAGTCTCTCTGCAGACGACGTCCGAAATCCCTGAACATTGTCGAGCCTCCCGAAAGAACGACATTCTAAAAGACACAAAACAGAGGTTTCCTCGCGTGAAATCACCTGCCCACAACACACTCCCCACTCACCCTTCAGTCATCTGAGTAATACACTTCAGGCTTTATGAGAAGCTAATCACTGAGGCAACGTCAGTGCTATCAAGGAAGAAGTATAAATCGGGGCTTCCCTGGTGGTCCAGTGGTTAAGAATCCACCTTGCAATGCAAGGGACACCGGTTCAATCCCTGGTAGGGGAAGGAAGAGCCCTCGTGCCTTGGGGCAACTAAGTCCGTGCCGCAACTAGTGAGTCAGTGGGCCAGGACCAAAGATCCCACGGGCTTGCAACGAAGACCCCACGTGTTGCAACTAAGACCCAACACAGCCAAACAAATGCATAAATATATTTTTTTAAAGTACAAACTGAGCTTTTCTCCTGCGTCACAAATTGTCTCTTGGTGCTTTTCCTCCACCATAACCAAGTAAAATCATGCTGCCTGTTCTACTTCTCAAGGGGGCAACTTCTACCACACCCCTCCCCACACAGGCCTCCGTCTTCTCTTGACAAATCACAAATCTGCATCTTTCTAACAACATCCTGCCCCAACATCAATGTCACCGATAATCACTGCCGCACCCTGTCATCTGTGGCAAAATCACTCAGAAACAACAGGAGGGGGCTTGGTTCCCGCCAAGAGTCAGGGGGCCACCCACCAACGCTGCACCCAGCGTTGCCTGCTGCCCCTGCCAGGTGCCCCCCCTCAACACGGCTAGGAGCTGAGAACACCAGAACCAAGTCTAGGACGGGTCAGACAGCAACCTTAATAGAGTAAAACAAGGGTCTTCTGAGCCTCATCTTTTTTTTTTTTTTTTAATTGGAAGATAATTGCTCTGCAATGTTGTGTTGGTTGCTGCTGTACGACACTGTGTATCACCTGTAAGTATACATATACTCCCTCCCTTGTGAGCTTCCCTCCCCATCCCACCCCACCGAGGCGTTGCAGAGCACCACAACCCTCATCTTCTTGAAGAGACTCCTGCTAACACCTTCACACAAAATGCATACCTGTGAGCTACTAAGAACCACAGTTTAAAAGCATTCTTGGTTATTTTGGGCATTGGCTTGTAGAAGAAGACTCACAGTACAATTCTCAACCTCATAAATTTACACTAATACAATAACTTTCACCTATTACTGTTACTGCAATTCTGTCACCTGTTCTATTAGCACTTTCTAGCATTTTTAACTCCAGTCCAGGATACAGTCATGGGCCAGTTACTGCAATTACCGGTCATATCTCTGTAATGGATTTTTTTAATTTACAAATTAATTCATTAGAGTATGAAAAAACAAATGTTCATTATATTTCAGAAGCATTGCAAGATCTTCAGTTCAGTTCAATTCAGTCTTTCAGCCGTGTCCGACTGTTTGCGACCCCATGAATCGCAGCACACCAGGCCTCCCTGTCCATTACCAACTCCCGGAGTTCACTTAAACTCATGTCCATCGAGTTGGTGATGCCATCCAGCCATCTCATCCTCTGTCCTCCCCTTCTCCTCCTGCCCCAATCCCTCCGAGCATCAGGGTCTTTTCCAATGAGTCAACTCTTCTCATAAGGTGGCCAAAGTACTGCAGTTTCAGCTTCAGCATCATTCCTTCCAAAGAAATCCCAGGGCTGATCTCTTTCAGAATGGACTGGTTGGATCTCCTTGCAGTCCAAGGGACTCTCAAGAGTCTTCTCCAACACCACAGTTCAAAAGCATCAATTCTTCGGTGCTCAGCTTTCTTCACAGTCCAACTCTCACATCCATACATGACCACTGGAAAAACCATAGCCTTGACTAGATGGACCTTTGTTAGCAAAGTAATATCTCTGCTTTTTAATACACCATCTAGGTTGGTCATAACTTTCCAAGGAGTAAGTGTCTTTTAATTTCATGCCTTAGGTCACCATCTGCAGTGATTTTGGAGCCCAAAAAAATAAAGTCTGACACTGTTTCCACTGTTTCCCCATCTATTTCCCATGAAGTGATGGGACCGGATGCCATGATCTTCTTTTTCTGAATGTTGAGCTTTAAGCCAACTTTTTCACTCTCCTCTTTCACTTTCATCAAGAGGCTTTTTAGTTCCTCTTCACTTTCTGCCGTAAGGGTGGTGTCATCATATCTGAGGTTATTGATATTTCTCCCAGCAATCTTGATTCCCGCGTGTGCTTCTTCCAGCCCAGCGTTTCTCATGATGTACTCTGGAGTCACTTGCAAAGGCATAACGTGTAAGATTCATTCATCCATTTATACAAAACAGTGCTGTGTACACATGGTTAAATGATTTTGGACAAGGTTGCCAAGATGCTTCAATAGGAAAAGAATAGTCTTTTTCAACAAATGATGGTGAATGATTAATATCCATGCAGGGGAAATGAACATTTACTAACTATCTTACTTTACACACACAACTGAACTCAATATGGATCATAGATTTAAGGGCTAAAATGTACAGAATTTCTAGAAGAAAATATTTCCTTAAAGTCTTCGTAACTATGACATAGGCAGAGGAGATGACACACTCTGCTGTCCATGTTCTCAGCATACCTTCTCCAGCAGTAATTGGCTGGCTTCATGAAAATAAGGCTGGTTCGCTAACTAGTGTTTTATGAGCATCAGAATGTTATACAAACTTATTATTTTCAACCCAAGTGGCTATTCAGAGTTATCCTGAGAGTTTAAACTTAGCTAATAGGCAGTGTTGGCTTTGGTCTATTATCACCTATGCTTGTTCCACTTTCAGAATGGTGGGAAAAAAAAAAAATAGAGAAATAAGTGAAATTACCAATACATGAATTCTGTCCATCTCATTTCAAGGGAAGCAACAGTGCTTCTCTTAATGATTTTGCACCTTAGAAACAGGAACATTTAGCCTCACAGGATTCTTAACCAATTTCCACACAGAAAAGTACACAAATATTCTTCTAAGGGAAGTCTTTCAATATGATATCACAAATAGTAAAACTTTAATACTGTAATTTAAGCCCCTCACTTACAGGAAGGAAACAGCCTCCTAAGCAGACACCACAAGATATGTACAGAGAGCTCTCAGCAGAAACCCCAGCTCAGAGAAAGCGTTTCTATTGCCCTCCTTAACTAATACCATCTTTGAAGTCATGAGAGAACACTGTAAGCCCCCCACCTTACTTCACTGTTTGTACAGCACAGGCCAACACAATCTCTTAAAATAAGATTTTTTAACTCAGCATTTAACAGCTGAGCAAATATGTACTGAGGCTCCCTTTGGAAATCCTCATTTCACTAAGGTTCTCATCTTATGCTCTAATCCATACACACGCCCTTCACATCTCACCCCAGCCCACGTTCCCACCTCCTCCCTGGTCTCGCCGGGTTCTTTCAGGCCCTGCTCTCCCCACGGGACGTCACTGTGTCTCAAAGGTCCTGCGCCCCACCCTCCGATCTAGGGGCCCGTCCTTCCCTGAGTGTGAGCAGTCAGGGGTCAGAGACTCACGAGGCACTCCACACGCTCATCCGTTCACGCGGCCCCACACAGCCTGAGAGCCGGCTGGTGCAGGCAAAGAACCTGACCTATCGCAAGAGGGGAGATGCAACTGTACGTCCAAATGAACGAAGGACAGTCGGCTCTCGCGGGCCAAGAGCTGAAGCCCTGCCATTAGCCCCTATGGCCCCAGGCCGCTGCACGGGCTGCTCGCGGCACAACTCCAGGCCTGCCAAGCACTCAAGTCAGGGGATGGCACCTCCCTCCAGGCACCAATCTGTGCCACTGACTCCTCTAGTACAACCTGGGGGATGAGGTAGGATTGGCCTTTCCATTTCTGAAAGGTTTTGGGGTGGTAGGGATATCAATGGAATTTACTGCACACTGAATAAATGAGTGGGTTTGCTAGACATTGCCATGCCCACTCAGATGCCATGCTTACCCTGCCCGTGTCTACTCACAGGTCTTCTTGGCCTCAGCCACCCTGTCCTCCACCCATGGAGGTGGCTCACCCGTCCACCTCTATCTGGACCTTCTGGGAATCAACTTCAGCTGAGGGGGACCCTCTCTCCTGTATTGCCATCATGCAGAGTCTTTATGAAGCTCTAATAAGAAGTAAAATCTCAAAATGCACTCACCTGCTGAAAGTCTTAGCAAGTCTGATTATTGATTTACCAAATTACAGAATTCCTCCCTTTTCCTTAACTGAGTTAATTCAAATAATAAAAAATGCATATTTCAACAACTACTTTATCGGAATAAAATGTTTTTAAAATGTAGCATTTTCTGAACTAAACCAAAACTCAGCAGTGGCCACAGGACTGGAAAAGATCAGTTTTCATTCCAATCCCAAAGAAAGGCAATGCCAAAGAATGTTCAAACTACCGCACAATTGCACTCATTTCACACGAGAGCAAAGTAATGCACAAAATTTTCCAAGCCAGGCTTCAACAGTACGTGAACTTCCAGATGTTCAAGCTGGACTTAGAAAAGGCAGAGGAATCAGAGATCAAATTGCCAACATCCGTTGGATCATTGAAAAAGCAAGAGAATTCCAGGAAAACATCCACTTCTGCTTCACTGACTACGCCAAAGCCTTTGACTGTATGGATCACAACAAACTGTGGAAAATTCTCAAAGAGATGGGAATACCAGACCACCTGACCTGCCTCTTGAGAAACCTGTATGCAGGTCAAGAAGCAACAGTTAGAACTGGACATGGAACAACAGACTGGTTCCAAACTGGGAAAGGAGTAGGTCGAGGCTGTATATTGTCACCGTGGCTATTTAACTTACACGCAGAGTACATCATATGAAATGCCAGGCTGGACGAAGCACAAGCTGGAATCAAGACTGCCGGGAGAAATATCAATAACCTCAGATATGCAGATGACACCACCCTTACGGCAGAAAGCAACGAGGAACTAAAGAGCCTCTTAATGAAAGTGAAAGAGAAGAGTGAGAAAGCTGGCATAAAACTCAACATTCAAAAACTAAGATCATGGCATCCGGTCCCAACATCTCATGGCAAATAGATGGGGAAACAATGGAAACAGTGAGAGACTTCATTTTCTTGGGCTCCAAAATCACTGCAGATGGTGACCTCAGCCATGAAATTAAAAGATGCTTGCTCCTTGGAAGAAAAGCTATGACCCACCTAAACAGCATATTAAAAAGCCAAAACATTACTTTGCCAACAAAGATCCGTCTAGTCAAAGCTTTGGTTTTTAAAGTAGTCATGTATGGATGTGAGAGTTGGACGATAAAGTTGGGTGCCAAAGAATGAAAGCTTTTGAACTCTGGTATTGGAAAAGACTCTTGAGAGTCCCTTGGATTGCAAGGAGATCCAACCAGTTCATCCTAAAGGAAATCAGTCCTGAATATTTACTGCAAGGATTGATACTGAAGCTGAAGCTCCAATCCTTTGGCCACTTGATGCGAAAAACTGACTCACTGGAAAAAGACCCTGAGGCTGGGAAGGATTGAAGGCAGGAGAAGGGGACAACAGAGGATGAGATGGCTGGATAGCATCACCTACTTGACACACATAAGTTTGAGCAAGCTCTGGGAGATGGTGATGGACAGGGAAGTCTGGCCTACTGCAGTCCCTGGGGTCGCAAAGAGTTGGACACGACTGAGCGACTGATCTTAACTGAAGTAAAAACTCAAAATGCACTAACCTGCTGGAAGTCTTAGCAAGACTGATCACTGATTTACTAAATCAAAGAATTCCTGCCTTCCCTTAACTGAGTTAAATAACAAAACTGCATATTTCAACCCTTTATCGGGATAAAATTTTTTTAAATACCACAGCATTTTCTCTGAACTAAACCAGAACATTATGGTGTCATTTCAAATTCCTGGCCTATGAACAGTCCTAACGGTGACCACATGCTTATTTAGCAAGGTGCCGGGTGATGGTCGCTGTCCCACGTAAGTAAGCCTCACATGGCGTTATAAAACAGGCATTGCCACACCATTTCACAGATAAAAGAGCAGGGCCGGCAGTCAAATCACAGTCTGGAGCCACACAGCGAGTAAGCTGTAGGCCTGACCGCACAGCCCGAGCTTGTGGCCATGAGGTTTAGAGACGCTAATATAATGGCAGTAGTTAACATTCACACAGTACTTGCTACACCCAGGCTCAAGCTCTACCCTGCGCATGCGTTCTCTAACCGAATCATCGCGAGAGTTCTGAGGGACCGTTACGCTGATCTGATCGTACCCACCATGCTCCAGGGCAGGAAGAGGCTCAGAGAGCGCCAACCATCACTGCACTGAAGTGACGCCGCCTGACGCCTCAGGCAGCATGAAGAAACCCCGTGGTCTGGCTCCGGAGCCTACACTCTTACATGTTACGACACAAAAAATGACACTCCTCGAGAAACTTTCAACAAAAGCCGAAGTTCAGTGTGATTCATTCTAAAGAAAATTTAAAAGACCAGGTGATCCTTTATCACACGGAACAAGAGTGGTGGGTAAGTTTCCAAGGTACGAGTTTCTAGCAGTCCGCCCTCCTCAGGAAAGACGTTCCCCCAACACCCAGTTACCCCCTCCCGCCAGCTCCTGTGGGATCCTGCCTGGAGATCCTGACGAGCTCAGAGCCCGCTGACCCACGCGAGCATCTCAGCATTTTGGAAGGCGTCCGCTCCATCCAGTCAGCAAATCCTCAGACCGGAACCTGCCCATCAAGAAGCATCACTAGTCAGTACACCACCAAGTGTGTCCTGGGAGAGAAGGAAAGCTTGACCTGAGCTAGAAAAATATCCAAAACTTAACACGCAGGAAAACCAGTTGGATACCGAAGCAGATGAAGTGTGGAGCATTAGATACCATAAAAAAATGCTTCTGAAAAACGTTAATTCCTTAAGACAATGTTCACAACACAATGCTAGGTTAATATACAAGATACAAAATGTAAATACAGCATGATATATTTACCTACCTACCTATATTTCAAGAAAAGGAGAAAGACAAAGTGATAACTGATAAGCAGTGGTTACTGTTCTATTAAAGATTTTGAGTGAGTGAAAGTCGCTCAGTCGTGTTGGACTCTTTGCGACCCCATGGACTATACAGTCCCTGGAATTCTCCAGGCTAGAATACTGGAGTGGATAGCCTTTCCCTTCTCCAGGGGATCTTCCCAACCCAGAGATCGAACCCAGGTCTCTCACATTGCAGGCGGATTCTTTACCAGCTGAGCTATCAGGCCAGGGCTACTTCTCAAATTTTCTAAATGCATTTTAATCTGGAAATAGTCATCTCTGCTCATCCGCAGAGTCTACGTTTTCCTGTGTTTTCACAGTGCTGTCCGCTGACTTGCTCAAAGGCCACGGACCCCAATCTGCACAACACACCTTTCACTCATCTGCTTGTTGAAACCCCTGTAGTGGACTGGCCTTTTCAACAGGTCCTTACTTTGCTACATAAATGTCTATTCCATGATGTTAAATAAAAAGTCTCAGTCATAATTATCTCTATAGGACAGGCCCTGTCTTTATGCCAGTAAAAAACATCCTGGCCAACATCATCATATACACTAGCCAGAGCCTGTCACCTTTTTAAGTAGAAACACAAAGTCTGTATTAATAGTAAAGTCCACTGAATATCTTATATGGGATTAAAAATAACAAAAGTTCCACTCCTGTAACATGAAGTGTATTTTGTGCTAGAGGCTCTATCCTTATTCTTCATCCAGCTTGACAGATTCACAGCGCCCCCTGCCCACCATCCTGTGTACCTTAGCCAGCTTCCTCTCTAAACTGTAGGCACAAAATAGCTGCATGTTTTGCTGGGATTGCAGTATTTGGGTTCCGCTCTTGGCTCAGCTGGTAAAGAATCCGCCTGCAATGCAGGAGATATGGGTTCGACCCCTGGGTTGGGAAGATCCCCTGGAGAAGGGAAAGGCTACCCACTCCAGTATTCTGGCCTGGAGAAGTCCATGGACTGTATAGTCCATGGGGTCGCAGAGTCGGACATGACTGAGTGACTTTCACTTCACTTCTTCACTCGTCCCTGAAGAGATCTCCATGCCAACAGCTCCCTACAGGTTGAGAAAACCTCAGAGTGACTAGCTGCTAACAATGGTTCTCAGTTCAGCTGCACATCAAAATCTGGGAAGCTTTTAAAATCCAGATGCCCAGAAAATTATATCAGAATCTCAGGGTGAGACCCAGACGTCTGTGTACTTTACTGCTCCTGGGATGAAGCCCACAGACAGCCAGGGCCAAAAACATCTTGTTTCCAGCAGCATCTGCTGCCTGGAATGACTTGGCCTCGTGGGGAAGTCACAGGCCAAGAGTCAGCTCTCACATGCTAGTCCTCTCCAGACCCAACTTCCATCACACTTAGAGACTAAACAGAAAAAGGGGGCGTGTGAATACCCCTTTTAAAAAATTAATTTTTAAATTTTTCTTCTTTGCACAGGCTTTCTCTGGTTGCAGCCAGCAGAGGCTAGTCTTCACTGCAGTGTGTGGGCTTCTCACCGCGGTGGCTTCCCTTGCTGTGGAGCAAGGGTTCAGTAGCTGAGGCTCGCAGGCTCAGTAGTTGTGGTGCATGGGCTTAGTTGCTCTGTGGCACGTGGAATCTTCTTGGACCAGGGATTGAACCCATGTCCCTTGCATTGGCAGGCAGATTCTTACCCACTGGACCATCAGGAAAGTACCATGAATAACCTTCTTATCTTCAGGCCAGACAAAAAAAAATTAAGATTACGACTCCTCCTTTTGTCTAAAACAATTGTTTGGCTTTTTTTAAGATTCTCAGTTTTCAAAGGTACATCGTATTTTCCACCAACTTCTTTTTCTTGCCTACTAGCCTGAGGAACATGTTAACTCAAGGCTCGAGGAGGTCTCGGGTGTTTTCAGTAGGGCCTACAATAAGCCTTCTGCTCACTTCACCATAAAACACTCCACCTAGTTTCTGCGACTGGGCCTGGGAAACACAATAAATCCTAACCCTCCTGGTCCAGGCGGTGCCTTGAAGCAGATGAGGCAAAGGGGAGACACCCTGCTCTGAAGCCAAGGGCAGGCCTCAGGGCCCCAGGGAGCTGCCTCAGAGCCTTCCCTGCAGGTTCCCCTATAACCCCTTCTGCCACCAGAACTGCCCATCTCAGCCTGTGGGGACTGGAGGGACCAGGCACGAAAGCAGAAGTCAGGAGCCCAGCCTCCTGCAGGGCCTCGTGCCTGAGTGGGTAACCCATCAGGGCTCAGCAGACAGCAGTCATGAGCTTGTGTGGGTGTGAACCTGCTTCCTACTTCCTGGGTGGTTTACTGAGCATTTTGGAAGCCCCATGGCAGGTGCCTGAGACACTGACAAGAGTGGGCCCAGCAAGCAGGAAGAAGCATCAGAAACAAAGAAGAGAATGACAGTAAGACTGGAGAGGAAAGACATGATCCCAAAGACATGCCCACTCAGCTCTCTAGAGCATGATATCCGTGTGTTCTGCAGAAGCACTTGTATGTAGCATGTCTCTAACCAGAAGAGGGCTTTAGAGTTACTCGTAAAATCCCACCAACCGTACATCCATGCATTTCATGAACACAGACGTCATGGTGGAAGGTTCTGGCCACAGCATGCTCATGTCCACGCTCACAAGGAGGAGCTGACGACAGGAAGCGGGACCACAAGTACAGAGTGAATCCGAAGAACAAGGCTGCCTACCCGAGAGCCTGTAACCTGGGGTGACAGCCTCCAGAGGTGACGGGCAGAGCAGCGGCTGGTGGGGGCCATAGGTCTCAGGGATAGAGAAGCCTGACAACCGTACTAACTCAAAAGATACAAGCACACCTATGTTCATGGCAACTTTATTTACAATTGCCAAGACGTGGAAGCAATCTAAGTGTCCATCAACAGATGAATGGATAAAGATATGGTACATATATACAATGAAATGTTACCGAGCCATAAAATGAATGAAATAATGCCATTTGCATTATTTATGCAAAATAATGCCATCCACAGCAACATGGATGGACTTGGAGGGCAATAGGCTAGAGGGATAAGGCAGAAAAAACAATATGATATCACATAGATGGAATATAAAAAACTAATGAACATAACAAGAAATAAGACACAGTTATAGAAACAATCTGCTTCCCTGGCGGCTAAACTGATAAAAAATCTGCCTGCAATGCGGGACACCTGGGTTCAACCCCTGGGTTGGGAAGATCCCCTGGAGAAGGGAAAGGCTACCCACTCCAGTATTCGGCCTGGAGAAGTCCATGGACTGTGTAGTGCATGGGGTCCCAAAGAGTCGGACACAACTAAGCAACTTCCACTTTCACTTTTCATAGAGAACAATCAGTGGTTACCAGTTGGATCGGGAAGAGGCAAGACAGGGGCAGGGGATTGAGAGATACAAACTATTCTGCATAAAATAAATAAGCTACAAGACATGCTGTGCAACTCAGGAAATATAGCCAGGATTTTATAACTACAAGTCCAAGACCAATTTGCTCCATTTAACCTGGGTCCGTCTAGTTCTGGGGCCCAGGGTAGTCCTCTATCAAGTAAGGAAGGAGCTCAGGCTACCAGGCCATCTCTACTTCCTGTAATTCCACTGAAAGTGAACTCAACTGTCTAAAGAAAAAAATCTCACCCCATCCTGAACCTTCGTAGCCACTGGCACAAGTTTCATCTCCATTACAATGAAACGAAGACTAAAGAGAGCACACCTGTTCCGTGCTTTCATGGACATGAAGATACAGCCAATGTCAGCTGAGATTTAAGAAGTAAAGAGAACAAGGCATGAATTTTACTAAACTTTAATACTCTCCTCTGTCTCTAGTTTCCCTTTCTTGCACATTTTATTGGAGGAGAGAGATGTTTAATTAAGCACATGTAACAGTAAAAATCAAATCCCACTGGCCTCTAAAGTCAAATTCCCTGGGGTTCTCGGTCCCTTTGCCAGATCTCCAGGTTGGAAAATCTTTTGTAGGTCTGAGAATTTCTTTGGTATAATTGTTCTGCCTCCTGAGAAATCTGTATGCAGGTCAAGAAGCAACAGTTAGAACTAGACATGGAACAGTGGACTGGTTCCAAGTTGGGAAAGGAGTATGTCAAGACGGTATATTGTCACCTTGTACATCATGTGGAATGCTGGGCTGGATGAAGCACAAGCTGAAATCAAGATTGCCGGGAGAAATATCAATAACCTCAGATACGCGGATGACATCACCCTTATGGCAGAAAGTGAAGAGGAACTAAAGAGCCTCTTAATGAAAGTGAAAGAGGAGAGTGAAAAAGCTGGCGTAAAGCTCAACATTCAAAAAATGAACATCATGGTATCCGGTCCCATCACTTCATGGCAAATAGATGGGGAAACAATGGAAACAGTGAGAGACTTTGTTTTCTTGCAGACTTTATTTTCTTGCAAAATTACTGTAGATGGTGACTGCAGTCATGAAATTAAAAGATGCTTGCTCCTCAGAAGAAAAGCTATGACCAACCTAGACAGCATATTAAAAAGCAGAGATACTATCTTGCTGACAAAGGTCCATCTAGTCAAAGCTATGGTTTTTCCAATAGTCATGCATGGATATGAGAGTTGGACCATAAAGAAAGCTGACCACTGAAGTATTGATGCTTTTGAACTGTGGTGTTGGAGAAGACTCTTGACAGTCCCTTAGACTGCAAGATCAAACCAGTCAATCCTAAAGGAAATCAGTCCTGAATATTCATTGGAAGGACTGATGCTGAAGCTGAAGCTCCAGTACTCTGGCCACCTGATGCGAAGAAATGACTCATTGGAAAAGACCCTAATGCTGGGAAAGACTGAAGGCAGGAGGAGAAGGGGACAACAGAGGATGAGATGGTTGGATGGTATCACCGACTCAATGGACATGAGTTTGAGCAAGCTCTGGGAGTTGGTGATGGACAGGGAAGCCTGGTATGCTGCAGTCCATGGGGTCAAAAATAGACATGCCTGAGCAACTGAACTGAACAATAAAAATAAAATTATAATTTGTTTTCACCCACGAAAAGCTGTCTACATAGGAGAATGTTCCTACATAGGAAATAATAAAAATAATATTTAACTATAAAATTTCAAACAATTTTAAAACACAAAAAGTAGAAAGTAAAAGTTATCCATCTCCCAACCCCAAAGATATTTTAAGTCTGGCATATATCATTCAAAACATTTTCAAATATATATGTATGTATATTGAATGGTTTGCCTTGGAAACGAACAGAGATCATTCTGTTGTTTTTGAGATTGCATCCAAGTACTGCATTTCGGACTCTTTTGTTGACCATGGTGACCACTCCATTTCTTCTGAGGGATTCCTGCCCGCAGTAGTAGATATAATGGTCATCTGAGTTAAATTCACTCATTCCAGTCCATTTCAGTTCGCTGATTCCTAGAATGTTGACATTCACTCTTGCCATCTCTTGTTTGACCACTTCCAATTTGCCTTGATTCATGGACCTGACATTCCAGGTTCCTATGCAATATTGCTCTTTACAGCATCGGACCTTGCTTCTATCACCAGTCACATCCACAGCTGGGTATTGTTTTTGCTTTGGCTCCATCCCTTCATTCTTTCTGGAGTTATTTCTCCACTGATCTCCAGTAGCATACTGGGAAAGTGGAGAGTGAAAAAGTTGGCTTAAAGCTCAACATTCAGAAAAAGAAGATCATGGCATCCGGTCCCACCACTTCATGGGAAATAGATGGGGAAACAGTGGAAACAGTGTCAGACTTTATTTTTCTGGGCTCCAAAATCACTACAGATGGTGACCGCAGCCATGAAATTAAAAGACGCTTACTCCTTGGAAGGAAAGTTATGACCAACCTAGATAGCATATTCAAAAGCAGAGACATTACTTGGCCAACAAAGGTTCGTCTAGTCAAGGCTATGGTTTTTCCTGTGGTCATGTATAGATGTGAGAGTTGGACTGTGAAGAAGGCTGAGCGCTGAAGAATTGATGCTTTTGAACTGTGGTGTTGGAGAAGACTCTTGAGAGTCCCTTGGACTGCAAGGAGATCCAACCAGTCCATTCTGAAGGAGATCAGCCCTGGGATTTCTTTGGAAGGAATGATGCTAAAGCTGAAACTCCAGTACTTTGGCCACCTCATGCAAAGAGTTGACTCACTGGAAAAGACTCTGATGCTGGGAGGGATTGGGGGCAGGAGGAGAAGGGGAGGACAGAGGATGAGATGGCTGGATGGCATCACTGACTCAATGGACGTGAGTCTGAGTGAACTCCGGGAGTTGGTGATGGACAGGGAGGCCTGGCGTGCTGCGATTCATGGGGTCGCAAAGAGTCGGACACGACTGAGTGACTCTGATCTGATCTGATCTGATGTGTGTATATATACATACACAAACTACATTTTAAATTAAATAATAATATATATAAATTTTACGATTTCCCTTTTCACTTAACATATACTATAACGTCTTTTCATCTGAATTTACACTGATTCACCTCATTCTTTTTGAAGACTACACAGTACTCTACTGTGTACGCCCTCACTCCCGGGCCTGATGGTCTCCTCTAAGCTCAGCCCCCCGAGCTGAGAAGGTAAGACTCGGCAGAGGCTGCGGGCCTAGAGCATGAGGCAGAGGGCAACCACAGGTGAAGGAAGGCCAGCTGACCGCCACTTCCTGCTCTCAATATCCAGCTGTCAGCAACATCTCCTTTTATCCAGTAATTACACAGACTAGTCTTTTCTCATTTCAGGTTTCAAAGCTCCCTGGTCACACAGAATTCTTGAAAACATTATCACATGGGCATTCCCACCCGACGCTTCAGTTAGGATCTAACTTCTTTCTGGCAACAGCACATGTGGGACAAACCTAAACATGCGTGAAGCAAGACCAGCGAATTCAGGGAGAGCAGGCGGGGAAGGGCTGCCTTTATCTATCGGTCACTATGCAGGGTTAAAATTGTCCAATTTAAAATACAGCTGGCCAGATAAGAATAAAGATACAAGAAGACTTAAATTAAAAACTTCCGGTTAACTGAGTCCTATTTCCAAACATTTATGTCATCTCCACTCCAAGAAAAACATTTCACCAGTATGCTGGCCTTTAACAAATCCTACAAGACCACGGTGAGACAGGAACGTCTGCACACTGATGTTAAGAACCTGTTCTTCTAAGAACGCTGGGCCTTAGGCTGTGGGATGAAACCCGAGCACCTCCCCCAGGCGGCTGATACCTTATACAGCGGACGACGAACGTCGATGGGGCAGTTCTGTATGACTTCATCAACAACCTCCGAGATGGACTCCATGAAATCTGGGTTGGCAAACTGAATTTTGTACAAACATAAAAGAAACATTACATACTTCTCTCAATAACTTTTTTTTAAAGTGACTGTAATAAATACAGTATGTACTGTAACTTTTAAAACCATCAGGCTAGAATGACCACGTCAAATATTGGTATGTCAAACGAACCCAAGTGAGTGTGCATGGGGTGACTGATGGTGACACGTCCCGGCGACACATGTGGGCTCAGTGAGGGGAAAACATCACATAGGAGCCAAGAGCACCCAGCCCTGCGTCAGGAGACACCAGGAGTCCTTCAGTCCAAGACTGTAAGTCACATGTGTGTGATGTTATGGAAACACCGTGAGTAAGAACAAGTGTATCACTTATGAGTATTAATGTCATGTAAAAATTAGCCCAGGATACAAGAGAAAACACAGCCAATGAACGATCACACTGGAAACCTGAGCCAGAAGCCTGGCGGAGGTGCAAGGGGGACGGCTGGAAGGGGTGGCTTTCCAATGAAACAATATGGTAATGGTCACGTCACTGAGTAAACAGTCTTCGATTCAGTTCTGTAAGTCAAATAAGGTGAAGTGTAAAAGAATTCAATTTTAAACATTTGAACTATGCTTTAAAAATCAAGGACACCTTTAATGAACTCAAGAAAGTAACATCCAGGTGCTTACCAGCTGTTCACTGGTCATGGTCAGTTTTGTGTCTGTTTTAAATCTATGATATCAAAGGGCATGAATGAGTGTTAAGACTGTGGTGAGGTGACACTGTGAGCCATCTGCCTGCACAAAAGGTGACACACAGTGGAAACAGGTGGCAGCGTGTAACCTACCTACCAAAAGCAAACTGAATTAGAAAAACAAACCAAAATACGAATACAACCCATTTTATTAAATCTTAAAATGTCGTCTCTTCATTACTGTATCTGTAAGAGTTAATAATAACTCTTTGTGACTATAGTTAACACAATGAGGCCTGTAATTCTTAAAGCCTAACTGATGGAAAGGCTGCTGCTCAGACAGGAGCTCTAACTAATTTTAATTTGCAGCAGGAAACACGGGGTTCAAAACTGGAGTTGGGACAGACCGTCACAAAGAATGGAAAGGTCACGTGCCCTCCTACGCCCACACTGATGGCCTGCGGGGGTTAACTAGTTTTCTCGTTACTATGAGAGCAACACCATTCCATTATCTTCTGTTGCTCTTAAAGCATCTTCCTAATCACTTGTTACCTGTTTTTTCAACAGAGAGCCAGGTCTAAAAAGGGCGACAGTCAAGCAGGTGCTATAACACACGGTGCTGTAACAGCTGCAGAGGGTACAGCGGGCGCCCGGCGGTCCTTACGGGAAGGCGGCCCGAGGACTGCTGCCTACATACACCAGGGGGCAGCATCGCTCCACCACACACGACGGACTTTGCTCTCAGAAAGCCCGCCTCTTTACCTCCGGGTGAAAGAAAATCTCAGGGCCCAGGAACCTTTCGTAGCCAACATCTATGACGAACTTCTTCTGGTTGATGGCATTGATCCCCGTGTACTGTTTGATCCACTTCCGAGGATCCACGTCGTACTTGGCGAACTCCTTGACTATATCAGGGCAGATGTAGCAGTATTTCTCCTGCAGACACACACACACAGAGAAGTCACCAGAGTCTGCCTCTGACCGAGACCCAGTGACCCCCAGCCCTGGACACCCCGAAACCAGTCCTGCCCGCTCATCACAACTCCAGTGCGGACGCGATCCGGCCTCACAGACTTTTCATGACTCTGCTCCAGACTATGAGTGAACCTGCTTGCTTTGCAGCTTGGCTATTCATCTCAGCCCTCCCCTGTCATATTCTGCTGCTTATCAGCGGAAGTACTGACAGCATGTACTAGGTATCTTGTCTCCATCTCCTGTCTCCTTATTCCTCGTGGGGCCCCACGCGGCGCCTGCCCAGGCACTCACAGCCGTCCACCCAGACCAGCAGACCTGCACTGCAGCCCCACACTGAACACGGCCAACTTTACCCTGATACTGAACACGGCTGATCACGGGTCCTGAACCTGCTGTGCAGTCTGACACGGCACAGCCACCAGCTCTACAACGTGGACACACAGGACTCACAAGAAAACACACACCCCTGCCCGCTGGAGCACACACTCCAGCACGGAGTCAGGAGAGGAAGCAACGACGTGACGAAGAAGCAGACGACACGGCACGCTACAAGGTGCCAGGCGCCACGGACAAGAGGCCAATGGGCAAGACAGAGTGGCCACGCACCGCAGCCTGAGAACCTGCTCCTGGTTTTCACCCAGGCACCAGCACCAGCCTGAGACGTGCCCAGTGTCTCCTTGGCGTCTGGTGATGCTCCCCTGGGGATCTCTGGTCAACCACCTGTCCTGAGAGCTGACCTCAGCAGAGAAGCAGGTGGCTCTTGGTTACCAGATCCTGAAATAAGCTTCCTGTGGGCAACGTAGGCTGTGTTCAACACCAGGCACAGAGCTCATGCTCACCGCACATCTTAGGGCCTCAGGAGTTGGTGATAGACAGGGAGGCCTGGCGTGCTGCAGTCCATGGAGTCGCAAAGAGTCAGACACGACTGAGAGACTGAACTGAACTGAAGGTGGTTTCACGATAATAAGTTTGAAGTGTCCTAGAATCCCTGAAACAGATCCTATTGCCATCCTTGATATACTCTGTCAAATTATAAGCTCCACAACACTGTGCTCGTTAACATCAGAGTGAGTCCATACGACTGCAAGTCTGTAGACTGCAGACAGAAGTGTGCCGCTGCCCTGGAGGCCTGCTGAGTTCTTAGGGCATCTCAACTGGTCTAAGTGACGGCATGAACACCTCAGTGACGCTGGATGGGGCGCAGCCGTGTCTGCACTAAGCTCTGAACCCCCGCTGCCAGGACCGTGAGTGCCAGGCCCACCAGCCTCAGGCCTGCGGAGACCACCCCTGTGGGGTGTAGGGGCTCCACCACCTTTCCAGG
Source organism: Bos grunniens (assembly GCF_055505025.1). Taxonomy (NCBI): domain Eukaryota; kingdom Metazoa; phylum Chordata; class Mammalia; order Artiodactyla; family Bovidae; genus Bos; species Bos grunniens. The sequence goes on from NC_141168.1 coordinate 5,046,712, forward strand.
ACGCCCCCGCCCCGGTCTCAGGAAGGAGTGAGTGGAGGACTAACCACAGGCCAGGCAGCTGGCTAGAGGGACAGGGGTCTCTCTCAGCCCCACTTCACAGCTGAGCCACAGGCTGTGCGTCCTGAAAGCACCAGATCCAGGGTCAGGGTCAGCACCGGGCCCCAGAGGGCCCGCGACAAGGAAAGGCCACCACGGGGACCCGGAAAGCAGCCCCCCAGTCACCGCTCAGGGCTCCGCTCCCCCACGTCCACCCCGAGGGCTGGTCACGTGCATGACAGAGGGGGCAGGGAAGGAACAAGAAGAAAGGCGAAGGGAGGGCAGATGGGGGAGGTTTCAGTCTAAAAGGACGCTTCCGTGACCTTCCCAGGAGAGAGGGTGGATCTGGGGTCGGGCCGGGGCTGCAATTTCAGCTCTGAGGCGCCTCCTCCCTGGAAGCTCCTGTCCTGGACACCCAGGGTAGCGGGGGCCCCTCCTCGCAGAAGCCTCGGCCCCAGAACACCTGTGCTCACCGAGGGCGGGGGGAAAAAAGGGAGTGCCCCCTTGCTCCCTTCAAGCCCCTTACTGGGTGCTTAGTTGGGGACAGGCACGGGAGGCTAAACTCCCTGAGGTTCAGATGCTGTGTGCTCTATGAGAAGGGGAGACGCCCAAGGCCCCGTGTCACCCCCACACTTAAATGCTTCTCCATAAACAAAACCCTTGCTCTTCATCTGTATAATAATCACCCTTGTATTATGAAGACTCTCTTGCATTTTGGCTCTAATAAAAAACAGTAATTTGTCCTGATTTCTAGTGATCTGTCCTGATTTTCAGTTATTTGTCCTGATTTTCAACCTGGAAAGAAAGCTTCTTTAAAAAGGGTCTGTCAGCTGCTAGATACAGAGAAACACAAAGACCAGACTGATGGGCCCGGTCAAGCAGGCACTTTTAGAAAGGCCCTGTAGGACGTTTTTCTTCTCATCTTACTGATTTGATCTTAAAGCCCCTGAAACCTTTCCAGCATGGTCATTACAGTCTAGAAACGACAGGGGGCGGGGTGGGGGGCGCCGATCAATGACCGCACCCTGGAACAGCATTACTCTGAGCTGTAATTCACAGGGCTCAGAACCACACTCTACAGGTGCTGGAAATGCGTCTGAACGCTGGCTGACTTCACCAGACCCCTGACATCACTGCTGCTGCTCCCTAAGCTAGAGATGAACTTGGAGGGAGGGGAGGCAGACACGCTCAGCTAACTGAAGTTCTAACCTAATTAGGCTCCTTGAAATGATGCTGGCCTGGGTCCGGTGCTCAACCCCGGCCACCAAGCTGCCCTCATTAACAGCAGGAACCCCCGCAAGCATAAACGGATAGAGACCCACATTCTCTTGGGGAAGGAGGAGGAAGGAAGATGAAGCGGGGGGCGGGGGGGATGGCAGCAAGGGAACCCTCCAAACACCATTTCTCTCCGGGCAGACCGGCCTGCCCCCGCCTGTCTCTACCTTGATGGCTTTGGCGGTCTCCAGAGACTGCTCCGGGGGGATCCCCGCCTCCCGCTCCCGCAGCAGCTGCTGGATGAAATAGGTGATGTCCCGCCCTGCAATCGGGATGTGCTTGATGCAGCTTCCAATCACGTAGCCTTCTGCCTAGGGAAGGAGGGAAAAGACCAGGGGAGGCCTGTGAGCAAGTCCAGGAGGCACGGGCTCCCGGGCTGAGTCTGCCCTGCCCGCGCAGCACCACGGGGTTTCCCTCAGCCACACTGTCTGCGGAGGGCTCGCTCAGGCCTGGAGCCAAGTGCGGTTCCGTCAGTAGAACCTGATGTTTTCAAGAATGTGAAGAGAAAACCCTGTAAGACAGTTTATTTCCAAAAAGTATGGCTGCCAGTCAGAACAACGGATGAATCCTCCTTTTGTTCCTCTAACGAAAAGGAAAAAGTTTTATTTATAAGTGTTACAGCAACGAGAAGTGGACCTGTCGTGAAAATTCAGCAATCTGGTTAGCAGGCAGGACGCAGATGCCAACAACCTGGACTCAGTCTGGTTCCACAGGCATGGGCTGAGGGGCCGCGGACGCTGGTGACACGTTTCAGCCTCGGTGCCCTCATGCATAACGTGGGGCACATGGGGCGGATGTTGGTGACACAGCCTTCATGGGTAAGTCCAGCACCCAGCCAGTCCCGGGCAGGTAGTAAGCGCCCAGGAAGTGGTGCCCTCCACCATGCAGTGAGTGGCACTGCTCAGGGATGACTGGTCAGCCCCCCTGAGCGCTCCGCCGCGGGGGACCACGCTGGGAGGGGCTGGGCCGTCCTCCGCCGGTGCCAGCAAGGAGCTGCAGCCTGGCGCCCCCGCCCACTGCCCTGCGGGCACAGCCACCACAGAAGCCAGGCTGGGCGCCTCTAGCTCGCTCCAGGGAGCTGACGGTCAGCGAGGCCAGCTTCCTCGAGTGCAGAAGGGACCCTCAGTCTCCCGTGAAGCCCTGTCTCCTGGGCCACGAGCCCCTGGGACAGAGCGGACAGAGGCGGCTCTGTGTCACAGCGTGTCAGTCCTAACAGCCGTAAGCACAGACGCCATCACCAGTTAAGTTGCAGGAACAAGTCCCTGAGTTCCTCTTGAGGTTTCTTCTGACGTAACTCCATCTAGCAGAGAAGCTGTGGCCTTCCCAAAGAGTCCAAGCCATTTATTAAATATTTTAAGATCGAGATAAAAGATATGAACAAATTATTAAAATAATAAAGATAAACATAAACACTCATAAGAATATGAGCTCTCTCTGACACAAACCACTCACAATTTTTATATTCTATGTCTTGTGTTAGTCACTCTGTCTTTGTAACCCACCAGGCTCCTTTGTCCACAGAATTCTCCAGGCAAGAATACTGGAGTGGGTTGCCATTCCCTTCTCCAGGGGATCTTCCTGACACAGGGATCAAACCCAGGTCTCCCACACTGCAGGCGGATTCTTTACCATCTATGCTTTATATATAACACTTTCTAAAATGAATTCAACCAGTGTTCAATCAGCTTCATTGCAGCATTAAATATATTAAAACGGCCCACAAAACCAACAACAGGAAAATAAATGAGTGATGCTATACCCAGAGGATGGGCTATTATGTAGTAACTATTTTTTACACAGAATATTTAACCATACACTAGGGATAAACCAATATGCAAAATATAAATTTAGGATTACACTATACAGTCAGAATACAAAATCAGACACAGAATATTCTAATTCTGCTTAAAATATATGCACGTGTGTTTAAGAGCTTAGAAAGATATATAACCAAAAGCATAATGCAGTCCTCTGAGTGGGTACTACAGGTCTTTTTTTTTTTTTCCCTTCTCTATCTGTCCAAATTTTGTTCAACAAATGTAATTTTTATAATCAGGAAAATACTGGAAATAAGAAACAGATAAAAAGCTGAACAACAGCTTTCTCTGTGGGCCTGAACACCATGTAGAAGTTTTCTTTTCTTCTCCTCAACCAGATGCCAGAGGGAGGCAAAAAGCAGGGCGCCGTCCAGACCCAGGTCTGCCCTGTCTCTGAGGGCATGACCTCAACGCGGAGGCCAGCCCTCAGCAGTAACCTCGAGGGTCTCCAACACTGGTCATGGCCCTCAAGAGTGGGGAGGGCTCAGGGCCCAGCGGAGGGTGCTCTGCCAGCACGGAGAAGGCTCTGCCCCGTCTCTCCTCACCCCCCCGGGGCTCAGGGCACACTGGCAGGGGGGCAGGCGGGAGGAATGTGGCTGTATCCTCCTGACTGTGGACTGTGGACACAGGAACCTTGCCCTGCAGTGAACGCTGGCCTTCCAGGAATTAAAGCTTTAGCGTATTAGTATATCACTTCTCAAATGCCTGAAATGAAATGGTGACTATTTTTTCAATTAAAGTAAATGAATTGCTTTTAAAAAAAACCACCAGTTTGCACTTTTAAAAGACACACACACGCACCCATGTATGCAAAAAACACACTTGCAGTATCCGTTGATAACTAGTAACAGGGTTGAATCTGAGTCTGGAGGAGGAAGATGAGGAATCAGAGCGGGTCTGACTGTCCATTGTGCGCCCCCTGCAGGCAGCTTCAATTCATCTTTAAAAGAGCAAACCAAATAATGTGCTTCCCTGGTGGCTCAGCTGCTAAAGAATACACCTGCAATGCGGGAGACCTGGGCTCGATCCCTGGGTTGGGAAGATCCCCCTTGGAGAAGGGAACAGATAGCCACTCCAGTATTCTGGCCTAGAGAATCCTATGGACTGTGTAGTCCACGGGGTCAACAGTTGGACACGACTGAGTGACTTTCACTTTCAAATAATTAATTTAAATAATCCACTGGACTGAAAGAAAAAACAGATAGTGTTCTCTTGAAGCCTGAATTAAGAAATCACTTCTCTAACACTTTGAAATTTAAAACCAAAAACTGACATTGCAGAGTATTCTGCAGGCCAAAATAAACAATCATCCCTTGAAAGTGAAAATCAGTCATGTCCAACTCTGCAACTCTATGGACTATAGCTCCTCTGTCTGTGGGATTCTCCAAGCAAGAATACTGGAGCGTGGTGCCATTCTATTCTCCAGGGAATCTTTCCAACCCAGGGATCAAACCTCGGTCTCCTGCATTGCAGGCAGATTCTTTACCATCTGAGCCACCAGGGCATCTCCCTTTCTTGGCTCTTAAATAAGAAGCAAGAAGTGATTCCTCTAAAGCAGGAGCTGGGTCAAGCTACCCACCTCTTGTGACACAGCAAAGAGGTCATCCTGAGCTACTGATACCCAAGCGGACAGCTCAGAACAAGAGCCAGGAAAACCCCCTGGTGATGTACCGTGGGATCACGCGGAACCCAGGAGACCCCAAACCACTGCTGACACTCTGACTGCAGGAACCTCCCACTGCAGATCCCAAACTGCCAGCACCACGGACACAGGCCGCTGTCTTCTTTCTCACACTCCTGGGTGTGAAACTCCTGCTACCTTGGCTGAGTACAGCCATGTCCTCTAAAGTGGTGTCTTAACTCCAGAAGGGTGTTTTCCCTTCATCTCTTCCCTCACCTCTGATCAGGTGAGGCCCACAGAGTAAGGCCCTGAAGATGCCGCTTACCACTGGGATGGCGTGGGTGACCCCGTCCCCGCTGTCGATGACGATCCCCGTTAACGTGCGTTCGCCCACCTGGCGCGATGTCCACGAGGCGGCCAGAGCCAGCACTGCCTGCAGGGGAGACACGGAGACCATGAGCCTTCGGGGAGACTCTTCCCAAGGCCTTCACCTGAGGGTTCTCAGGTTCAGTCAAGCCTTCTCTTACTCAACAAGTCTGAGTAACTTCTTCCCTTCCCCACCCTCCATCTTCCCCCAAGAATTCAAATCCCAGTCCCATGGGGGACTAACATGCAAATTCTGTAAGCTTCACCTAAGGAGTCAAGCTTTCTGCAAAATAAACCAGAGTCTTGCAAAGAAAAGCTGGTAAGAACCACCAGAGGTCATGGCATTTGCTATCTCCCAGATTAATTTTCTATGTAACTCCTCCTCCTCCTTTTTCTTAGAAGTGAAGGACCAGAGTATGCAGAAAATATTTTGGGAGATACTTTTTAAAAATTTATTCCCAAAAATCTCAGTTCCTTTATATAGAGTAGCAGATAAATAACAACAACCAAAACCAACAAAAACCCCACATTCAGAACAATTAGCTTCTACAAGCTCATGGAGCCCAAATCCCAAAGGGATTTTTGTTCTCTAGAGAGTTTTGTTCTGTTTTTCAACAGATTCTATAGCATCTTTTCTTTTTTATGATCAGAAGGGAAAGAAGCCAAAAAAGAACCATTGTCTCAAGCCTGTCACCCAAATACCTTAGATGCTCATGTATGTGAAAAGACAAAAGCTGGACAGCTCCATACCAGCAGTAAAAACACAGATCACAGAACACGTTCAGACAGCATTTGAGTTCAAACCCAAATAGTGTGTGTGTGTGTGTGTGTGTGTGTGTGTGTGGAGGGTGCAGAAAAGGAAGAACACACAGCAGTCTCACAACAGGAGCCTTTAGGATCACCTTCCACTATGAGACAGCCAAGGATATTTAAGAATCATAAAAATCACTCTGCTTTTACCTGAACTGCAATGTAGAGTCCTGGGACATTAAATGATTCAAACATAATTTCTGCGAGATACTCTCGATTTTCTGGTGTATTCAGTGGCGGTTCTGTCTGTAAGAAAACATTCACTGTATGTAGCGTTCACTCAAATTTCATGTCACTACAACAGAATCATAAAAGAGTTACCCTAAAAGCATGATAACTAGGCTGCTGTACCATTTCTTAATTTCACAGGTAGGGCACACTCAGGGAGTACTCTAAAGAAATCAGTACTTTAAGAAATGGTCTAAAAAAAAAAAAAAAGAAAGAAATGGTCTTACAGCTCCTAATGTCTTAGGAGCTTTGACACAGCAGAGCAAGGACCTCTCTAAACACTTCTGCTCTTACTAGCCACCCCCAAAACAAGAACCAGACACAGAAAAGGAAACTCTACCTTCGATAATGCAACACCCACACACCCTGAAGCTGAGGAGACCTGCGGCGAGCTGCCAAGGGCAGTAACACCCCCCGCCCCCGGGACAAGAGAGGACACCAAGAAGGGGAAGGACCGGTGACTCCAGATGGCAGGCCAGCCACGCAGGTCTCCGAGAAGAGCTGAAGCAGGGCGCCCCGGCGTGGAACAAGACCAGTCTGAGCAGAGAAGAGCTGAGAAGCCTCCCTCCCCGAGCCCCAGCTGCTGTGAGAGCACAGGCCACAAGGTCAGATGAGGCAACTTTGCCATCAGCTGCGAGGCAGAAAGACCCACACAGAAGCAGCTTCGCCCAGACCCTCTTCACCCGCGCCCGGCCCAAACTCACACGCAGAGCTGTCCAGAAGAACTCCCTTCATTCCAAGATGAGGAAAGAACTCAAAGAAACCAGCCAAAGGCCGTATAAAAACACCACACGAGAAAGGGAGGGAAGGCAGAAAAGTAACAGGAAAAACAAACGGCAGACCAAAAAACATTCACCCAGAAAAACAGAAAAAAACGAATCAGGTGAAAATCATGGTAAAGACATTTCAGAAAATTCAAATATCTGTTTTAAAATAACTACCATTATCAAAGAGGAGGAAGTAAACAGGATTACAGAAAAAGAATAAATAAACCTGCTTTTTGTCATTCAGCAGTATGTTGTGAACACTTTTCCATGTCAATAAATATGGATATACATCATATATTTAAGCTGCAAAAAAAAAGAAAGAAAAAATAAATAAATAAAAATTCTCTGGGCCTTTAGGCAAAAAATTCCACGTTACCCTTTGTTATAGACTGAGCTGTGTGTCCCAGAATTCCTACGTTGAAGCCCCAACCCTTGTGTGAACGCATCTGGAGAGGAAGCCTCTAGGGAGGGAAGAGGGGTACATGACGTCATGGGGGAGCCCTTATTCCACAGGATTAATGTCTTTGCAAGAAAAGGAAGGCAGACCGGACAGCTCTCTTTCACACCCGCACAGAGGGAAGACTGTGGAGGACACGGAGAGGTCAGGAAGGACGGTCTCACCAGATACCAGCCCTGACGGCACCTGACTACAGACCTGAAGCCTCCAGAACTCTGAGAGAACACTGTGGGATTTTAGCACGCTTAGTCTGAGCAGCCCCTTCATGGATCACACATCTGTCATGGCGAAGGGGCTTGCATAACTCAGTGAAGTGATGAGCCATGCCCGGCAGGGCGACCCAAGATGGATGGGTCATGGTGGAGAGTTCTGACAAAACGTGGTTCATTGGATAAGAAAATGGCAACCTACTCCAGTATTCCTGCCAGGAGAATCTCATGAATAGTACAAAAAGGCAAAAAGATACGGCATCAGAAGATGGACGCCCCCCAGGTCGAAAGGTGTCCAATATGCTACTGGAGAAGAGTGGAGAAATAGATCCAGATACCTTGGCCACATGATGAGAAAAGCTGACTCGGTGGAAAAGACCCTGATGCTGGGAAAGCTTGAGGGCAAGAGGAGAAGAGGAAGACAGAGGATGAGATGGTTAGATGGCATCACCAACTCTGTGGACATGAGTTTAAGCAAACTCCAGGAGATAGTAAAGGACAGGGAAGCCTGGCGAGCTGCAGTCCATGGGGTCGCAAAGAGTCAGACACGACTTAGCAACTGAACAACAAAAAATGTTTGAGCACACAGAACAACCCTTAAAGCACAGAAAGTACAGCCGGTCTCAGCCATCAACACTACACAGGTGTGTACCACTGGGTCACTTACAGGGTCCTCAGGGCAGGAGGGTGTGACACATTGCTAACCAGTTGTGTTGTAAAAACAAATCTTCCCTGGTGGCTCAGTTGGTAAAGAATCTGCCTGCAATGCGGGAGACCTGGGTTCGATCCCTGGGTTGGGAAGATCCCCTGTGGCAGGGAAAGGTTCCAATATTCTGGCCTGGAGAGTTACTGTATAGTCCATGGGGTCGCAAAGAGTCGGACACAACTGAGTGACTTTCCCTTTTCACTTTTAAACATATAAGAACCTGGGAGAATCTCATTCCTATGAAGCTTTCCTGAATTAACTATTAGGAGATAAGTTTTAGCCAGACAATCAAAATGCAGAAAGTACAGCCAATGACTCACAGTGAGCAATTAATCCATATAAGATGTAGAAATAAAGATTTTTCTTTTCTGAGAATTATAGCCATAGAACAGAATGTAAACACTGTAAATTAAATCAGCAGAACCAGTATTAAGTTGAGAGGTATACATGGAAAGGAGGAAAGAATAAAAAGACATTGATAACCTTGTATCATGGAATCAAAAAATAATTGTTCTATTGACAGAGTATCACATATATTAGTATACACAACGTTACAGATGTAAATATTAGAATGTGTAGTGAAAGTGTTAGTCGTGTCCAACTCTTTGCAGCCCCATGGACTACAGCCAGGCTCCTCCATCTCTGGAATTCTCGAGGCAGCAATACTGGAGTGGGTAACCAACCCCTTCTCCAGGAGATCTTCCTGACCCAGGGATCGAACCCGGGTCTCCTGTACTGCAGGCAATTCTTTACCCTCTGAGCCACCAGGGAAGCCCAGTGTTTAGTAACAATCAGTCCAAAGCAGGTGACAGAGGAAAGGAAGAGAAGGTGAGAAAATGTTCAAGTGTAACAACTTAGTCACTAAGCACAGGAGGAAGCAGTCACCCCTACAACGCAAGTAAATACACAAACGTATAGCTACATTAAAAAAAAGTTTTAAATACTGAGTCTTGGGACCAAAAAAAGGGAAATACCAGAAAAATTCAAATCTGGATTGTGGATGAGTTAGCAGCATCACATCAATGTTGATTTTCTAGTTTTGATAATTACATTGCGGTTACGAAAGATGTTAACAGAGGGAGCTGGAGAAAGAGTATATGGAAGTAATCTGTAAAGATTTTTTTAAACTTTCAAGTCTAACATTCTTTCAAAATATTTTAAACTGTACAAATAAAAGGAACTAAAACAATTTTTAAAAATTACTGAATTCTCAGCAAGAACTCACCCAATAAAAATCAAAGAGAAAAATCAAACCTGAGTTTTCAAACATGAACACATAAACAAAACACATAAAAACCAGACACCATAGCGGGCAGCAAAACAGCTGAGCCGAGCCCACACCAGCCCGCCCAGGAGGAGAGCTCTGTGGTTCACGCCCCGCCTTCGATTTTCCTAAGTTTGGAAACTGACTTCCTCTCTCTGCACAATTAGTGCTGACCTCACAGGAGCCTAAACCCAGGCAGCACCTGGCATGTGGTGAGTTATTGTTACCAAAAGCATCAGCAAGGAGCAGTGAGAGACACGCCTACTAGCGACAGTCTCTCGGCTAAGACCAGGAAACAAAATCGCATCACCCTATCCCCGCAAAAAAACCAAAGTGCCTCAGAGAGGCGCTGTTTCTAAGATGGGAAAAAACCCAAATGCCCATCTCTAAGAACTGATGCAACAAACGACCCCACGTCCATAAACACAACCTTCCGCAGCGATTAAAAAGCATGGGCTCTATGGGTGCTGACACGAGACACTCCCTCGAATAAGCTGTCACATGAACACGCCTTCATGTTCTTCTGTGTCAACAACTTCAAAAAAACAAAACAAGGTGTGCAGTGGAGAGGAATGGGAGCTGCTTCAAGGGCAGAGTGTCAGATAATGAGATGGGAACGTTCCAGAGACCTGTCACAGCACAGGGTGAACACAGGCAGCACGCTGGACTAAACAGGAACATACGGATAAAGGGGTACATTTCACACAACGCTTTTCATCACAATTGAGTCTAAAATAAAATGTAAACCCGAGATGTACAGCAGTGTGTGTACCTCGTCACCACGGCACACACAAGCTCGTGTGCAGTGCCCGTGCCTGCACACTAAGCCCTCTGCTTGAGACCCAGGAAAGGCGGGTCCTCTCAGGAACATGTCCTCTCAGGACGCACACCGGGCGGCAGCGCAGAGCCGAGAGGAGGCCCCAAGGACTGGAAGTCCTCTGCACCTTCTGACTCCGTGCTGTGCGCTGTCTCTTCAAACAAGTCAGCGGGCTGTCGACGGGGGCTTTGGTTCAGACTCCTGTCTAGCAACTAAGGCAAAGCTCAAACCCAGTGCCCCAAGCAAGTTTTAATTACTGTAATTAGAATCAATATATTCCCCGGATGGGAGAGAGAACGCAATCTTAAGAAGAAATAATAGAGGCATCAAAAGCAGACTGTAAATAAGGGATCTAAAAGTCACCCAACATGTAACTTATTTTAACGTGCCAGCCTCAAGGTGTTGCGATTAAACCTGTTACTTCCTTAAAAACAAACAAACCCACTGCATGGTCAGCACAGCGTCATGGCTGCTATTCTAGACCTCTTTCATCTAAAGCACGTGAGTAACAGCTGCAGGTTTCAACAGTGCTGGCTACCAAATATCTCCTTAAAGTGCTTCCTATCAACCTGAAACGGAGAAGGCAATGGCACCCCACTCCAGTACTCTTGCTTGGAAAATCCCATGGATGGAGGAGCTTATTAGGCTGCAATCCATGGGGTCGCTAAGAGTCGGACACGACTGAGTGACCTCCCTTTCACTTTTCACTTTCATGCATTGGAGAAGGAAATGGCAACCCACTCCAGTGTTCTTGCCTGGAGAATCCCCGGGAAGGAGGAGCCTGGTGGGCTGCCGTCTGTGGGGTCGCACAGAGTCGGACACAACTGAAGTGACTTAGCATAGCATAGCATATCAACCTGAAAAACAAAGGCTGTTGGTGGGGTTAAATAACTGGGTAAATACATGCAAACGCTGAGTGGGGGAGGGGCAGGGCACACAGCAGGTGCTGGGCAAATGTCAGCTATACTGTCGATAACCTAACTCATGCCAGAAGAAATTATATAGATTAACCACAGAGTGCTACAAAATCTTTTCTCACCTTGAAGAGGAATGCAAGCACCTTAATAAGTACACTTGATAAACAAAGCATTTAAACTAAGTAGAGGAGAAAAAAGGATCAGGAGAAGACAAAAACAGCATGGAAAGTGTGCTTGCTAACAGGGAGTGTTTCTCGTCTCCCAGCCAAGAGCTGCCTGTTTGGTGTGAAGCAAAAACTGAGCCTATGGAAGACGTTCCCAGCAAGAAAACAGATGAAGCCAGGCTCCTGGATTCTTCCTGGGTTTGAGCTCAGTGTCAACTGGTGCTCCAAATAAATCCCAGACGGATGAAAATTACGTGTCAATATCAAAGCAAAATAGGCTTACTACATAAAAATTCACAGGTATATTAGCTCAAAACATAATCTGCAAAGGGGGGAAAATGATAAAAACAAGTATGTGCTCTTGACAAAAGGTTGCTACCTATTATACGTAAGAGTTCACAGTATAAACAAAATATGGTACATACCTACAACAAGAATATTTATTGGCCCTAAAAAGATGGAAATTCTGATACGCTACAATGTGGCTGAACCTTGAAGACATTATACTAAGTGAAGCATGCCAGTCACGAAAGGGCAAATACTGTTCAAGTCTGCTTGTATGAGGGCCTGGAAGAGCTGCAGTCACAGAGATACAAAGGAGGATTGGGGGAGCCGGGGGAGGGGAAAGGGGGGAGGTATTCTTTAACAGGGTCAGAGTGCCAGGCTGGGAGATGAACCAGTCCTGGAGGTGGATGGTGGTAACAGCTGCACAACAATGGGAATGTATTCCATTCACCAAACCGGACGTTCAAAAATGGTTAAAATGGTAAATTTTACGGTATGTACGTTTTACCACAAAAGAAACTTTTGTTGTTCAGTCTATCAGTCATATCCGAATCTTTGCGACTCCATGAACTGCAAGTCAGGCTTCCCTATCCTTCACTATCTCCTGGAGTTTGCTCAAACTCATGTCCACTGAGTCGGTGATGCCATCAACCATCTCATCCTCTGTCGTCCCCTTCTCCTCTTGCCTTCAAGCTTTCCCAGCATCAGTCTTTTCCAATGAGTTGCATCATGTGGCCAAAGTATTAGAGCTTCAGCTTCAGCATCAGTCCTTCCAATGAATAATCAGAGTTGATTTCCTTTAGGATGGACTGGTTGGATCTCCTTGCACTTCAAGAGACTCTCAAGAGTCTTCTCCAACACCACAGTTCAGAAGCATCAGTTCTTCAGTGTTCAGCCTTATGTTCCCGCCCCCCTCTCACATCTGTACATGACTACTGGAAAACCAGAGCTTTGATTACACGGACCTTTGTCAGCAAAATATGCTCTCTAGGTTTATCATAGCTTTTCTTCCAAGGAGCAAGCATCTTTTAATTTCATGGCTGCAGTCACCATCCACAGTAATTGTGGAACTCAAGAAATAAAATCTGTTACTGTTTCCACTTTTTCCCCATTTATTATTTGTCATGAAGTAATAGACCAGATGCCAAAATCTTTCTTCCCTGGTGGCTCAGACAGTAAAGAATCACCTGCAGTGCAGGAGACCCGGGTTCAATCCCTGGGTTGGGCAGATACCCGAAGAAGGGAATGGCTACCCACTCCGGTACTCTCTTGCCTGGAGAATCGCACGGATGGAGGAGCCTGGTGGGTTGGTACAAGGGGATCACAAAGAGTTGGACGTGAGTAGGCGACTAACACATTAAAAAAATCTTCTAGGTTAAAAAAAAAGTTCATAGAAATCACAGCTATAGGAAAAGCAATATAACACTGATATGTAAAAACACAGCACAGGACATGAACAGGCAATTCACAAAACAGGACAGACAACTAACATACGAAAAAGGTTTAAGGTCCAAGTTATTAAAAATGCGAATTAATGTCAGATAATCAAAAATATTAATCCAATTCCGACAAGAGTTCAAATAATGTGGTCTCTTGTACACTGAAGATTTTAGTATGAAACGGTACACTAAAGATTCAAACTTATTAATACTTCTGGACCCCAAAATCATATTAATACATAACTTTTATATCTTTAACATAACAAGTATTCTAAATATAGAAAAAACTATGCAAAGATTACTTCATATTACTTCTTATAAAACCAAGAAATTGGAAGTGAAAGTAAACATCTAAAAATAGTGGAAGTGCTAAACAGACAGGCAGTATTCACTGGATGGAGGGTTATATAGCCACTAAAATGAGGATTATGAAAACCTCTCCCCTCATGGGGGGAGAGGGATGGAAAACATAATATTGATGCAAAAACATATAAAAACACACTGAAAAGATTAAGTGAAGATACGCTAAATATTAAAATGTATGTTAATGGCACAGGGGTGTGAAAAGTCCCACAGATATCTTCCAAATTTTCTAATTCACACTTACAGTCCTATACTAAAAAATCTTTACAAATGTTGTGAAATCTGGGGTTACAGCTTGTGTGCAAAGTTCCACAGAATTGCCCAGTACAGCTGTCTGATGTATCTATCCAGACAGAGAGACTCACAGAGGCAGGGCGGCGAGCAGAGCTGGGGAAGTGGCCTGCTGGCTCCTAGCACAGGCGACCTCGCCACACCCGGCCAGAGTGTTAAGACGCTGAATGGGATCTTGTCTTGCCACTGTCTTCATGCCCACAGTCACGTCATTACGGCAGGCAATGCGAGCTCCCTACCCAGCACCCAGTCTCCCTTCTGCTTTAATGACCACTGATCGACCATGGGCCCACAGGAAAAGCATTTCCCAGACTTCCTTCTGGACAGGGACGGCTAAGTGATTAAGTTCTGGCCAACAAGAAGCTAAAGCTGGTGGATGTGGCTTCTAGGAGAGCTCCTTACAAGGCTGAAGGGATACTCAAGTAGTAGACTCCCTTCTGCTGCTCTTAACACCTTCCTGGAATGCAGAGGTTATGACTGGAGCTGCAGCAGTCAATCTGTGGTCATAAGGTAACCTTTGAATGGAAGCCATGTGCTAAACAGATCTCCAGTAACATAAAGAAGCTGCCCTGCTTACTACAAATGTATTTAAGAAAAAGAGAACCCTTAACTTGCTTAAACCACTGCATTTTACATTTTAATTACTTGCTACCAAACAATTCACCATCTGGGAAGAATTTACCTTAAAATCTGTATACTTCCATTTAAGGGAATGTTTTCAATATAATTAGGTTCTCCTGGTTCCCAAATTAAATTCAGCATTATTAAGAGCCAATTCTCATGGGGTCTGAGAACCGTAATCATAAATCTGTTTTTTCTCAATCCTCCACTTCCTTTGTGTCCTGCTCATAACTGTTCCTTTAGGACACCAATCTAAATGAAGCTTTCCCAAACCATTATTTAGTATGAGATTTAAACTAGAGATATCAAATTCTTATTTTTTTAATACTGAAACACGATTGAAACGTCACATGAACACAAGTTACACATTTTTATTCATTAATAATGGTGACACATCATCTGGCACTAACTCTAAATGAATGAATCGGTGCCTCAAAACCAATCCACACGCCTGATGAAGACAGCAAACTGAACACATGGGCTAACACTGCTCCACCCCCAAGACTCTCGATAACTGCAGCGAAGTAACCTTTTCAAAAGTATAAATCCTCAAGGAGGGGAGAACAGGAGAGGAGATGACAAGGTGCTGGAAGGTGGAAAGCACGCGGTCAGGGGTGGGACCACGCGAACCCAGGGCCATCCACCTCCGCTCCAGCCGGCGACCACCACGCTGGACAGAGTGGGTCCACGTCACTCTCAAGAGTCAGGAAGGGAAGCAGCACGGAGGGTCAGGACACACGGCAGCGTGAGGGACGAGAAAGCGGGTGCGGCATCGCTTCTGGGTGTGTCTGTGAGGTGTCTCAGCGAGACATGAGCAGTCAGGACCGAGTAGAGAGAAAGGCCCTCACCCACATGGGCGGGCATCACCCAGGCCACTGAGGACCCCGTGGCAGAAACACACGAAGGAAGGGCGGTTCTCTCTGAGCCGGCACGTCCATCTTTCCTGCTGCTCCTGGTTCTCGGGCATGCATGCTGCTTGCTCCTCCTCCTTGACTCATATTCAAAAAGTCTGCAAATCTCTCCAACGAGACAACTCAATTCCCACTCAAGAGCACCCCAAGGTTCTAACACAAGCGATTCTGTTTTGAGCTCTGGGCAAATCAGTGTTGGGAAAAGGGCAGGACTCCCATTTGCTATCTGCTCAATCCACATGACCGAGAGGAGCTGAGTCTCTGAAACGTCTTGAAATACATGAGCCACGATGAGATCATTCTCACGCTATCCAGGCATCTGGTCACCACAGCCATAAAGAACAATCTGCGGGATGACTGAGGACCTTTAATTTAACCCCATTGGCTTCTCTTATCCCAAGAAGCCTTCATCTGATGCCACAGTTTCATAAATGTCTTCAGCTAACTTTCAGACTCGACCATACATCTCTCTACACCAGCTTCACCCCCCGGAACTTCCCCATTAACAGAGGACTGCGGGGATGAACCTGAAAGACACGTCCCTCTTGTTACCGCCTCGGTCACACTGTGCAATGAACTGATCTGGAAAGTCCAAAGCACAATACGTGGAACACAGGATTTTCTGACCTTTAAAAAACTGGATTATTTCTGAGGGTTCATTGTAGGTACTCGTTTTTGGCCAATGAACCTTTCCATGTTCATATGAAGCACGCCACACTTCTTTCAAGACCGTGGTTTATCTTGTGCGAGTGTGTGCTCAGCTGTGCCCGACTCCTTGTGACCCCATGGACCACAGCCACCAGGCTCCTCTGTCCATGGCGTTTCCCAGGCAAGAACACTGGAGAGGGTTGCCAGGTTGCCGTTTTCTTCTCCAGGGGATCTTGACTCTGGGATCGACCTCACGGGTCCTGTGTCTCCTCACTGGTGGGCGGGTTCTTTACCACTAGCGCTTCCCAGGCTAATGCAGGCTCAAGCAGAAAAAAATTTCTTGGAGGAAACGTTGCCTGTGAGCTGTGTCCTAGCGGTGTGCATCTGCCCCACAGGCTGAGAGCAGGCATCCTGAGTGGAGGGAGAAGAAAGCTCTGGCAGGGAAGCTGGGGCAGACAGAAGGAAGCTGCTGGGTGGCACCTCCCCTAAAGTCCTGTCCAGCAGGTAGGTAGTTACGTGATGCGCAAGAGAAGGGGAAACGCCAAATGTGACAGGTGGGAATCTGTGATTTGCTCTGGCTCTAAAGATAAAACCACTCAGACACACCGTCAGCTTCCTGGCTCCAATTGTTTTACATAAACCACAGTAGATGCATAAGAGAGAAAATACACGTGGCCAAAAAAACACGGTACTCACCCTCGATAATTTCTAGTTGTGGTGACATAGCCAGAAAAAAAAGATCAGAGCACCTTCAAGGACTTGCTCTAATAGATTTAAATATACAGATTCCATGGGCCACTGTAACAGTCTTTGTAGTTAGCATATTTTAAGGCAGATAATTCTAAAGAACACTCCATATTTAACATTAGAGAGAACTATATAATTGGACCAGGGACCATTTGAGAATGTACTTAAATGGAAAAAATCCAAAGCTAAATTATGTAGGTTTTAATGTGCAATTTATGTTGTGTGCAATTTCTCTCCATAACGCACGTGTTTTCTACGTGCAATTAATTTTAACTTAAAAAGAACATTTCATGGAAGGGAACATGTGATGTTGAAGAGAACAATTGGGAAAGATTCCATAATGAGAGATTTCTTTTCATTTCTCTGTCATGTTTTACCTTGTTTGAACAAGATCAATTAAGTACCACACTATTAGGGCCCATAATTCAGCTCAATTTTATTTCAGAGTAAGATTTAAATCCTGGCAAAGTAACATCTTGACTCAGTTTCCTCCGCTATAAGAAGCAAAATCAGAGTCGTACGCTTACTTCAGGAGGACATCTGAGTACACAGCTGGGTTCCCACCCAAATCCATTCCTCCCCCATTTTCGGTGTCTCTGGAGGCCCATTTACGGACCTGCCCTCCTGGGGCCAGGTGTCTGACGTGGTCCCCTCATCAGCCCCAGGGAGAATCTTGGTTACCCACACCTGTGAAGGTCACTGCACTCCCCTTGCAAGGGACCAGGTTAGGCATGGAGGGATGGCGCAAATCTACCAGGAAGGTTTCTGGGAAGGGGTTCTTAATTCTTAGGAAGCACTTCTACGTCTGAAAGCCAACACACCAAGAGGTGGTACAGGAACTTGGGCCACCATCCCGGCCGGAGGGCAACCAACATGAGAGGCCGAACTAGTGCCTAGGCTGGCCGTCGCCTCCCATCTCTGAGCTGCTGAAATAACCAGCCCTGGAGCAGCCTTCCCATTTTGTGAGACAGTAAGCCCCTTTTGGTTCTAGACATTTTTGCTGAGCCTTCTGTCATTTACCCAAAAAGTACCCCGATTCATACAAACAGCTTCAGCAGGAATTTAAAGCTCCCCAGGGAAGAATGAAACTTGGACTTAAAATCTAAGCAACTTGGAATTTACGGGGATATATTCTTGTTAGTTCCAGTCACTCACCATTAAAAAATAATGATCCTCAGGTTCAGCTCGAAGATATTTAAAAATCACTTGTTCCATGAACCTTTCCATCAGATCCCAGTCTTCAATTATTCCATGCCTTATTGGCCACTAGAGCAAGAGAAACCAAACCACGTTCATATCAGTAAGATCCACAGTTTAACAACCACACTGGCCCAGGAGAGATGGAAGAGACCCAGTTATTAGAGAAAATAGGGCCTTTGCATGGAGAGAATGTGAACTTACATAAGGAAGTAACAGGCATTTTGCCAGAAAGATTGTATTAGATTATTGCTTATATTCTACTCCAGCCATTTCTAAGCACAAAGAATTGTCTTAACAATGGGATAGGTAACAGATGGGAAAGTACAGCTAACCTACCACACCATTTGATCTGTGGAGTTTGTAGGGTTTTTAGAACAAACGTCTAGTTAAATAATTTTAGTGCTGCTTTTTCACCTGATCAATCTACAACTTTTCCACATCTGGCGGGGTATTTAGCCCACCTGCAATACCCCAGGGGAGCAGACCTTGCTTCCCACACGGTCCAGCATCCCAGGTCAGTCCTGCATCCCGAGGCTGTGTGAGCTCACCTGCTCTCCCACATCAAAACACCCGAGTCAAACCAACAACAACAAAAACCTCTTTTCCAACAGAAGAATTAAAATGCACTCTGCCGTTCACGGGCATCGTCTCCACACAAAGCACCCCTCTGCATCACCTGTCCTGCTGCCCTTCCTGGCTGTGCTCTTACAGGGGGGTTTACCCTGGCGGCATCTGTGCGCTCACAGAGGGGTTTACCTTGGTGGCATACGTGGGTTTATCTATGGCTTCGTCCCCTATGAAGAAGTCCAGGTCGTCAACTCCCCTCAGTACTCTCCTCTGAGCTTGGTCGACCACCTTCGCCGACTCTCTGATGGCGATACCTGAGGGAAAACAGCACAAAGCATCCATCACCACACACGCTCACTCCAACCATCAAGAAAGGATAACATAGTCCCTATAGAGGTATAAGCAAAATTTCAATGTTAGGGTTTTATTTGGGGTCAAGCGTGCTCACAGAAAAGACTATTATTGAGGAGTACATAAAGTAATACAGAAACAAGCTGTTAGGTCCCAGTATTATTTTCAGCAAGGCACAAAGAAACTTAGCTGGTCTACTTTCAAAGCTGACAAAAGCTGTATTACTAAATTTCTTAGTTTCATCTGAAAAAAAAATCCCTCAAGACAGTAAATGAAATGCCCATGGAGTATCAAATAGGTGCCAAAATTTAAAATATAGAAAGAGACAAAATTTAAAATATTTTAAAGAGTAAACTGAAAAATGACTATATGCTCTCAAGTCATATTCATAAAGCTCTATGTCAGATTTAAAATACATTTTTAGTATTGTTACAAAAAAAACCTGACTTCTCATTAAAAGAAAAACCAAGATTTTGCTAATATCTGACAAAAGAAAAGTAAAATAATCAAACAACTGTATTATGTAAAAATATTAATGACTTTTTGGAAAAATTTTAATAAGAGCTTAACCTTGATATTTAGAAATATACTTAATAGTAAATAATCATATAAAACTTAACTCCAGAATTTAACATCTAATGTGGAAAGCCTTACAAAGATTCAATTTTCCATTTCAATTCCTAGCCCCTGGTTACATTCTGAATTCCTATAAACTCGTCTTCATCAACTTTATTCCAAAACAAATTAGTAAACACATACAGTTATTTTTAAAGGTAGACTATCTGAAATTCCCAATTTATTTACAAATGAAGAACAGCAACAAAGCTATGGGAGTGAATTTTAATCCTTTTCCTCAGAAAGGCATCTTCAAGTAACAGCCTCAAAAGCAGGAAAAAAAGGACAGAAGTCACTCTGCCCGCCTCCTTTTCTCACCCCAACCCACTGCACATTGAGCCTCGAAGCTTTCAAGTTATGAAGGGTGGCACGCATCTGAAGGACCAGAATTTCCTGCAGGACACGCTGGGGACTGAGCCAGAGAAGACATTCGGCTGAGAAGCAGTGAGCCTGTCGGGGCCTCGAGGCTGAGAAAGGGGCCAGAAGAGTCCGGAGGGCCAAGGCGTACGAAGGCGCCTGCAGAAACAAGCACAGCCCACCTGTGGACACGGCGCGCACCACCACACGGCACACGGACACGCCGTCATCCGGTACCCTCGGCACCTCAGAGGGCCCCGCGAGCGCCCTGCCGGAGACCTCGGAGCTCCTGACCGCGCGGCGGCACCGGACAAACTTAACCAGGCCTGAACCTAGAATCCCACCCCAAGTACAAACTTAACCAGGCCTGAACCTAGAATCCCACCCCAAGTACAAACTTAACCAGGCCTGAACCTAGAATCCCACCCCAAGTCAGCGTCAGAGACTGCAGACACACAAAGACTCTTCCATTCATGACGCCATGGGCAATCGATCTAACGAAAGAAAAATCACCACCTTAAAGAAAAACATGCTAAATTTCGTGAGAATGAAGCCACCGCACTCAAAAATTTACACAAGAACAAAGTCAGTCTTTGTTGTAATCCCAAAAGCTACACGCAAGTACTCTGACCCCAAATTACAAAGGACCAATGTTTTAGTGGCCCTTAGCAACAACAAAACCATAAAGTGTGCTTCTTTTAACTGTTATACAGAAGTAACCAAAGTCATGAAAGAGAGGAAAGGTGGGTACACAGAGCTTATATTCAAAACCTTTTGTTTATCCCTACGAAAGCAAAATGTGAACCAAGCAGTCCTTGTGAACATGTTGGAGAAAAGCGTGGCTATCAGTGAGAACCTCTGAGTGTTCCTGGAGTATATATACGTGAGTCATCGCAAAACACATAAGTAACCCATAGCTTTCTCCAGCACACCAAACCTTACTACAGGACCCTGACTCAGGTGGAAACAGAGAGACAAGAAGTGTGCAGCCAACACTGAGATGTAGGACAATAAATATAACAGATAACAGGGTCAACACCTAGGCCTTCCAGCTGCTTACATCCATGTGGCATCTCCATGCAACGAAATACCATGAGGTTGTGAAGAAGAGCCAAACGGTTCTCCATGTGTTAATCCACAAGGAGGGTCATGAGAAAAAAAAGAAAAAGCAAGGTCCAAAATGGTGTCTGTGGAATGCCACCACTTGGGTACAAACACGTCTGTGAATATTAATATTTGCTGGTGCATGTAGGGTTAGCTTGGGAAGGAAGCACAAGAAACCAGAATCATTAGCTGCCCATCTAAGAGGGCAGTGGGCAGGAGAAAGTGAATTTTCACTGGACATTTTTAATAACATTTAATGTGTATGTCACATGACTGTACTGCCTATCCAGTTCAGTTCAGTTCAGTTGCTCAGTCCTGTCTGACTCTTTGTGACCCCATGGACTGCAGCACGCCAGGCTTCCCTGTCCATCACCAACTCCCAGAGCTTGCTCAAACTCATGTCCATTGAGTCGGTGATGCCATCCAACCATCTCATCCTCTGTCGTCCCCTCTTTCTCCCACCCTCAATCTTTCCCAGCATCGGGGTCTCTTCAAATGAGTCAGTTCTTTGCATCAGGTGGCCAAAGTATTGGAGTTTCAGCTTCAGCATCAGTCCTTCCAATGAATATTCAGGACTGATCTCCTTTAGGATTGACTGGCTTGATCTCCTTGCAGTACAAGGGACTCTCAAGACTCTTCTCCAACACCACAGTTCAAAAGCATCCAAAATTCATTAAACTTCGAGTTCTGCTTCTGGAAAGATGGAATAAACATACTTTTCCCTACTCCTCTCTCTAAGCACTGCTGGAATAATTGGACTTTATGTTTGAAAGAAACATAAAAATGCTGAGGGGTGAAGCGGCAGACTGGCTGGGGACCCCAGGACCCGAGGACCAAGACAGGGGTGACTTCCTGGGTCTCCTTTGTCCCATAGACACCCTGGCTGCCAGGGAAGCCAACGACCCAGAAACATCAATGGGAGCAAACAATGCTGGTCCCCAAAAGCCTGCTATCTCGAGCCAAAGATGAAAGGGGCAGTAGAAACATGCCACTCTCCGACTCCAGTCAAACTCAACAGAAGAGCAAACCCCCACACACAGTGTAGACACCACCCGGGAGGCAGGGCTCACACGCGGCTCCATCAGAGAAGGCCCCGTGGAAGTCAGCACCACCACCTGCCGCCCTCCCAGTGCACGGTACCTGCAGAGGCCTGGGGGGCGGTGCCAAACTCCTGCCCTCATTCAGCAGTAGCATGCAACCCCTCCCCAAATGACTCTCAACAAAGGCCAAGAGGAAAACCTGAACTTGAACCCCAAACCAGCATTAACAAGGGGTATCCCCCTTTTCCTGCTTGAAGCAACACCAGAAATGACTTGCTAAAAGCTAAGAGTTAAGTAAGACCTGGAATCTCATAATAACCAAAATGTCCAGGTTTTAAAAAAAAATTTCTCACCATAGCAGGAACCAGGAATATCTCAAGTGAAAAAGGAAAAGATGGCCCATAATGCCAACATTGAGATGACACAGATAATAGAATTAGCAAACAAGATTTTAGGAGCCATCACAGAACATTTTAAGGAGCAACTACAAACATATCTGAAACAAATGAAAAAGAAAAGAAGGCCACAGCAAAGACAGAAGATATAAAGACAAAACCACACACCAATTTAAGAGCCAAAAAACACAATACCTGAAATAAAACCTCAATATTGGCCCAGAAGAAGAAAAGGATGGGGAACAAATCAATGAACTTGAAGACGTAACAACAGAAATTGCCCAATCTGAACAACGGAGAGAAAACACACTGGAAAACAAATGAACAGGACCTTTGGGACGTGTGGGTTGGACCAAGGCAGACGAAACATTCATATGGGATTGGGGGCAGGAGGAGAAGGGCACGACAGAGGATGAGATGGCTGGATGGCACCGCCAACTCGATGGACGTGAGTCTGAGTGAACTCCAGGAGTTGATGGACAGGGAGGCCTGGCATGCTGCGATTCATGGGGTTGCAAAGAGTCGGACACGACTGAGCGACGGGAACACGCTCTGAACGTTCAGTTCAGTTCAGAGTGACACGAACTTAACTGAACTGAACATTCATACACCCTGAGTCCCAGACAACAGGAGAAAGGGAGGAGGGCTGAAAAAGTATCCAAAGAAATGATCATTAAAAATTTGTCAAATCTGACCAAAAAAAAACACAAAAGGAACCAAAAGAAACCTACAGATTCAAGGCTGAGTAAACTCCAAAGAGGATAAACCCAAAGAAATCCACACCAAGAAACATTATAGTCAAACATCTAAAAACTAAGGACCAAACAGAAAATTCGGAAGACCTCCAGCAAATCTGCCATCAGAAATCAGGGAGCTCAAAAGGAGACTGTGCATTTCTAACTGCTGAGAGAAACGTCTGCTACGAATTCTATATTCAGCAAAAATCTCCTTCAAAGATGAAGAACAAATCAAGACATTCTCAGATGAACAAAAACTAACAGAATCTGTCACCAACATATCTACTCTAAAAGAATGGCTAAAGAAAGATCTCTACACAGAGGAGAAATGATACAAGATAAAAGAAGGAATCCTGGGACACCAAGAAGGAAGGAAACTGATGAAAAGAGCGAAAACACGGGCAATTACGATTACTTTCCTTCTCCTCTTTTGCTTGCTAGATAGTGTTTGGCAGTTGAAGCAAAGATTGTTAACGCTGAAGTGTTTCTCAATGTAAAATCTTAATATAACAGAAAGGAGGCTAAAGAGACCTATCTTTATAGCAGATAAGGTTTCTACATGTCACTAAAACTGGTAAATGTTAACACAATCAGACTAAGAAAACCCGTGTATACATAAGAGCTAGGTGATGGTTTCGTTGCTAAGTCGTATCCGACTCTTGTGATCCCGTGGACTGCAGCCTATCAGGCTCCTCTGTCCATTCTCCAGGCAAGAATACTGGAGTGGGTTACCATTTCCTCCTCCAGGGGATCTTCCCAACCCAGAGATCGAACTTGGGTCTCCTGCATTGCAGGCAGATGATTTACCAACTGAGCTATGAGGGAAGCCCATATAAGAGGTAGAGCAACCACTTTAAAAAAAAAAAAAAAACACACACAAAGAGAAGCACTCGAAAACACCCCAGATAAGTCAAAATGAAATTCTAAAACACACTCAAAGTAATCCACACAAAGGTAAAACAAAACAAAGAAATGAAAAACAGAAACAACAAAACAGAAAAAGCACTAATCAGTAATCACAATAAATGTAAGTGGTCTTTTTTTGTTTTTGGTCGCACTGCACAGCTTGTGGGATCCTAGTTCCCTGACCAGAGATCAAACCCAGGCCCTTGGCGGTGAGAGCATGGAGTCCTAACCACTGGACCTCCAGGGAATTCATATAAATGTAAGTTGTTTAAACACACCAGCTAAAAGACAGATACAGGTCCAGTGGATTTAAATGAAAAAAAAAAAGACTTGAGCTCTACACCGTCTACAACGCTCTTCAACCATAACAATACACAGGCACGCCTGGTTTTATCGCACTCTGCTCTGTTTAGTTTTTCACCAGTTGAAGGTGTGGGGCAGCCCCGGGTCCAGCGAGTCTAGCAGCGCCACCTATCCAACCACACCTCCTCACTTCATGTCTCTGTGTCACATGTTGGCAATTCTCACAGCATTTCAAACTTTGCTACAGCAGTTAACAGACAACAGTAATTTTTTAAAAATAAAAATATTCAGTGTATTTCCCAAAAGAATGTCATTTATTTTACTAAACCCTCAAAGGATAATTCCTAACTTACATAAACTGTTCCGAAGGACAGAAAAGAAAGCTAACAAACTCATTTTATAAAGCCAGTATAATTTTGATACACAAACTAGACGAAACTAGTACAAAAAAGGAAAATTATAGCCTAATCTCACTTTCGAACACTGATACAAAAATCCCAAATAAACATTTGCAGATACAATTCATGTACTTGATATTTCTAACCATGTAGGGTTTATTTCAAGAATGATAAAACACTGTTCAACATTCAAAAATATATCAATGTAATACATCATATTAAAGTTTAAATGTCAAAACCACATAATTGTCTCAACAGATACACAAAAAGCCTTAAGATCAACATCCATTCATAATTTTTTTTTTAATTTTAAAAACCTCTTTAGTAAACTAGGAATACAAGGACACTGTATTAACCTGAAAAGGAATCTCCTCAAAAGCCTACAGCAATCGCTCCTGAAACACCAAAACCATTCTTTTTAAATTCAAAAAGACAAAAGTACCTGCCATCCCCAGTTCTGGTCACTGACAGGAGTCCTGGCCAGTGCAGCCAGGTCAAGAAAAAAAAAAAATGAAGAACTCAGACTGGAAGAGACAAAATAACCATTATTTGCAATTAACACAATAGCTTATGTAGAAAACTTAAAAAGAACCTGAAGGCAATCAGAACAAGTAAGACAGGACAGCAAGACTGTCGATTAAAAAAACGACTTCAAAGATCCAGCAGCATTCCTACCATGCTGGCAATTAGGAATTTTAATTTCAAAAAACATTCACAGTGAAAACATAAAGAAAGGTACCTAAAAATAAATGCAGCAAAAGCTATGTATGGGCTTTTTAATGAACACTGAAAAACACAGGAGATAGAAATAAATAATAAAATACATATACCATATTCATGTATAGGAAAATTCAATGCAGTGAGATACCAAGTTTTCCTCCAAATTACTCTACAAATTTAATGTGTCTCTAATCAAAATCCCATCATAATTTTTCATGGACTTAAACTGATTCTAAAATTTATTGATAAAGAGTAAAGTGAAAGTCACTCAATTGTGTCCGACCGACTCTTCACGACCCCTTGGACTACACAGTCCGTGGAATTCTCCAGGCCAGAATACTGGAGCGGGTAGCCTTTCCCTTCTCCAGGGGATCTTCCCAAACCAGAAACTGAACCCAGGTCTCCCGCATTGCAGGTGGATTCTTTACCAGCTGAGCCACAAGGGAAGCCGGATAAAGAGTAAGGGTCTAAGAACAGCTGAGGGTATTTAAGAAAGAAAAAGGAGGAGGAACCAGACCTACCAGATATAAAGAGACAAGCCAAACTAACAGTATTTACAACAATTTGTAAATGAATTTGGAACAGAGAGAAACAAATGCACGAGCGAAACAAAATACCACCAGAAGCGCTCCCACCACACAAGGCGCCTCACAGGCCTGGAGAGGCGCTCTGCGACAAAAGGCAGCGGGGCAACTGGCCTTCCACTTGGAAAACCGCGCTTCTCTCCCACACCATGCTTTTTAAAAACTTAAAATTTCCTTAGAAGAAAACATAAAATCTTTATGACATTGGAATACAAATGCATTTTTAATAGAAACAGATTATAAAAAGACTGGAAAACTGTACTACGTGAAATTTTTTAAAGTGCTAGCTGTGCATGTGAATACATCAAGTCACACGTTGTTCAGGTGCTAAGTCCTGCCCAGCTCTTTGCGACCCTAGGGACCGTAGCCCACCAGGCTCTGTCCACGGGGCTCTCCAGACAAGGGTGCTGCAATGGGGTGCCACTTCCTTCTCCAGAGGATCTTCCCGACCTGGGGACCCAATGTCTCCCACCACTGGCAGGTGTTTTCCTTACCGCTGAGCCACCGTGTGCAAAATTCTTATTTAAATCAAATTTGATTTGACTGTATGTGTTTAAATCACATGCGCTGCATTATAAATTCCCTTTGTTGGAATAAATGTTATAGTAAAAACATATGGTAATCCCATGGGAAAATACTTTGAGGTAATCAATTTTGCAAAAACATGATACATAGGAAATTACCATGCTTAAAAGAGTGTCTCAAATTTCTCAATAAAGGCTTTAAAATTGTATCTTAAAGAAAAAAAAAAATTTAAAAAAGATGTCATAAAATAGGAGAAGGTATTTGCAAGAAATTGGCATTCAAAAGGTTAGGATGTGCAGAACCAGAAACTGCCGTCCGCTGCTGATATGCACGGAGGTCAGTACAGGCTTCCAGTCAGTACAGAAGAGCCACCCTCCTGGCAGTAAGTGACAAGGCTGAGGAGGTGCGCACCTGAGTGGTGACATGACCCCATTTCTCATTATGACTCCTGGGAAACCGGCACGAGCAGATAAGAGACACACTGCAGCATTTTGTATACCAGGAAAAACTGGAAAATGCCCAGATGCTATAGATTCACGGATTAAGAATTCTCATCTAGATCTGCATAGAGCAACACTGATACATCTTAAAAAACATAGTACTGAGGGGTATATTTTCCCCCAAAAAAAACCACATGAAGTTATCTTCCCCATGATATCATTTTGGAAATGTTTAAACTCACAAAACAATACGAGAAACTGTCATTGCATCCTGCATCTGAGACATGAGGATGAAGCCTGGACTGGATACAACACCCAGCGGAGGAGGGGCAGTGGGGAGGCCTGGAGGAGGAGGAGGGGCTGGCACTCGCTCTGAGGGCGTCTGTGTTTATGTATTTACAGGACGCAACGGTGCTCACATCTGTTCTTTCTGGGTGGTGGGTAAATGGGTCTTTGTTATATAATCTTTTTTTTTTTTTGACCAAAATAAAGGTTTTAAAGACATTCAAAACACAAACACATCTCTTGGCTCTGTCTCCAGTCTAGACCTTCCCCCACAGCATCACGCCTTTTCCCAGCTGCTGACGGGACCTGTACACCTGACCTTCCACACATGGGACTGTCTGAAGTGTGCTCCATGTCTCCTGACCCCTCCCGCCCTCCCATGCCCTCCTTCTACGGGTGGGATCAGCACGCACACACTCGTCTGCCTAAAACTTTTCCATCACGCTCCCCATTTCCCAACAACGTGGGGAAAAAAAAAAAAAATTCAAACAATCAAGTGAATTCTGCACAGAAGCTCAAATACTGATAAATGAGACTCAAGCAGGCCACCCTGGTGAAACAGGACAGGGCACTGTGCCTCTCTCTCTAGGCCAGGACAAGGCCCCTGGAAAGTGAAGATTCCTGGGATGCAAAACAAAATCACAGCTCCATTCTCCACGTTCCCGGCCAGCTCTCTGGCCACCCTCTGCCCGGGGTGATGACCACACATCAGGGCTTGCCTCCCCTCTGTGCCCACAGAACCAGGAAGCCCTGCTCCGGCATCTCTACACAGCCACACACGTATACAAGCTCCATCTTCTCTCCCTGGAAGGCACCCTGCACCTTGAACTTCCACCGTGGGAGCAAAGCCTCTGTGACCAAGAACACAGTTCAGCTCCCCGGGCTGGAAGGAGCAGCCCGCCAGCTGCCCAAGGCACCTGAGGCCCGCTCTCCACTTGTCTCACCACACTCCCTACAACCCAAACACCTCGCGCTGCCTCCCAGCTTCTCTACTCTTGCAACAAATTCAGCCGGTGATGTAACTCTTCCTTGATGTCCATCTCCTTGACATTTTTCTCTCTAGCTCCTGCCACTGCTGTTCTGACAGCAAGGACCTGACAGCTTCTGGACTGAAATCCTGCTAATAGTTGACTTCAATTGCCCTCTCTATTGGTGATGACAGGTCAGTGGGGCGGCCAACTGCATGCTGCTGCCAGCCTTATTAAAGCAAAAGGTGCAAGGTCAGCCTCTTAGAGCTGCAGCACTTAAGGCAAAAACTACGCTGCTCGGAAAAATCAGAAAGCCCAATTCCAAGGTATCAATTCAGCATGGAATGATCCAATTCTGTTGTTGTTTAGTCACTTGGTCCTGTCTGGCTCTTTACGACCCCATAGACTGTAACTTTCCAGGCTCCTCTGTCCATGGGATTCTCCAGACAAGAATACTGGAGTGGGTTGCCATTTCCTCCTCCAGGGGATCTTCCCAACCCAGGGATCAAACCCGTGACTCCTGCATTGGCAAAGCGGATTCTTTAGCACTGAGCCACCAGGGAAGCCCTTAACTGAACTGTGTCCCCTCAAAATTCCTATGTTGAAGCCCTAACCCCAGTGTAACTGTATCTGGAGACAGGATGTCTCAGGAAGTAACACAGGGTAAATGAGGTCACAAGGGTGGGGCCTCAACTCCACAGGACCGGTGTCCTTATGTGAAAAGGAGGAGACGCCAGAGGTCTCCCTCTCAGCCATTTGCAGAAAAAAATGGCCATGTGAGGCCACAGTCAGAGCCACCACCTGCAAACGGAGGAGAGAGGCCTCACGGGAGACCAACCCAGACCGCGCCCAGATCTGGGACTGCAGAGCCTCCGCTGTGCCATCCGTTTAATTTCTGTTGTCAAGACATCCGGTCTATGGTGCTCCGTTACGACAGCCCTAGCAAACGAATACACCAAATCATGAATTTAAGATGAAGATGCAGCAGACAATGATGCCAACTGTCAGGGATGCCCCATCACGGAAATCAGGTACTGAGACCTAGAAGACCAAACTCGTGATCGGTGACCCAGCAAGGACGGACCTGGAATGAGGTGAGTTAGGCCTTCTCAAGGAATCTGGGTGCATTTTCTGGTGGCGTGAATACTCATCTCTGCCAAAAAGGCCTTAGTCTCCCTCGAACGATACTCGTGACGAAGCCCCTTCCCCTCGGCTCTGCAGGGCTGCCCGCCGTGCTCCACGCTGGCACCAGAGCCTGCGACTCCAACGTCCTGAGCCCGCAACCGCTGACCATTTCTAAGAGCACAACTTACCTGACGAGGGGCTACATTTAGGAGGCAGAACCTCACTCCTGCCTGACATAACCTCTTTGGGCAACAGTCTCCAAACAATAACCCAGCAGTTACACAGTTTCAGAGAAGAATTCTGCCCTGGAGACGACGACTGTGCGTAAAGAGTGGGCAGGAGCACGCTGGCCAAAAGGGAGGGCGTTTCTTCCCCTAGCATGCTCGACCGACTAAAACAGAACAGGACGCTTCCGAACACAGTACAACAATCACTGGGCCTCTCAGTTTAAAAAAAAAATCCTTCAATAAAGGGAACAGTGTAACACAACAGATAATCCACCAAAGTGCTAAATTAATAAAACTATACTTACTTAAAATTACAAATTAACCTTAAGCAACAGGCACACCTCTTGCAAGCAGCTCAGACATGTATGCCTGAACGAACTGTGTGACTCATTTGGAGACAGGCTGTCTCAGGAAGTAACACAGGCCAAATGAGGGCAACAAGGTCGTAAGGGCTACATTTAGGAGGCAACCACCCAAGCTGAAAAGTGAAAAGAAAGTGAAGTCGCTCAGGCATGACCGACTCTTTGTGACCCTATGGACTGTGTAGCCCACTGGGCTCCTCCATCCATGGGATTCTCCAGGCAAGAATACTGGAGTGGGTAGCCACTCCCTTCTCCAGGGGATCTTCCTGACCCAGGGATCGAACCTGGGTCTCCCGCACTGCAGGCAGGCTCTTTACTGTCTGAGCCACCAGGGAAGCCCACCCAAGCTGAAACGCCACTGACTGTGACAAACGACTGTATCACAAGAAAATCAGAGGACTGGGGTGTATGTTGAGGGTGGGTGGGTGGCATGAGAATTAGGTGACAGCCGTAGCCAATAGCAACTCTCGGCAGCCAGATGAGTAACTCCCCAGGAACCAGGACAATCTTCTAAAAGGAGATGGCAAATAAATTAACATACCTTGAAAACCAGAATCAGAATGCTTAGAACAGTTATGAGAAACACAACCCTTTATAAACCAAGGGCGGAGCTTTACTTACATGAAGGGATAATGAACTGTGGCTCTGTGTTGCCTGCGTAGCCAAGCTTGGTATACCTAAAAGCACAAAGTCATCAACACAGGTTTAGATAATAATACTCTCCTCTGTGTTCCATTAACGTCTTTTATTATGAGCTCTCCAAGTCCTAAAATATCAAGACTCAAAATACCCCCATGAACTTAAAAATAAAAACCTTGTGGTGACTAAGAATCAAGCACTAAGTTCAGATCAGCAAGCAGTTAACAAAAATGTTAAAAACATGCTTGTCTCTACTGGAAAAACTGTTGCACACATACATTCATACATACAGCACATCTGTGTATCCCTAATGATTTTTAAGGTGCTTTCATACTCTTTTAACCTTTACAGGAATCCCACAAAGGAAGTAAATATTGTCCCCGTTTGGCCGGTGAGAAAACACAAGGCACTGGGAAGTTAACTGAGCTGCCCAAAGCCAAAGAGCCAGTGAACGGGAGAGAGAGCCCACATCCCAACACGCGGGCTCTAATTCTAGAGCTGCCTCTCAGCAAAGTGTACTTACTTCGCAAACTTCGTGAACTTTTAGGGGGCTCAGGAAATTATATAATTTTCTTAAAATGTCATGGCATATGTCTAGAAAAGCTACTGCCACCTCCCGAGAATATCTGACAGAAGCGTCTCTTTATCATCTCGTTGCAGAGCGAGCCCACTTTCTGTCAAGATGCTCTGTATGACGGATTCCAAAAGTCTTAACGAAAATGAATGCCAAAATACTACTATCTGTTCCAAAAGCACTTGCTAATCTCCTAAATATATTAAAAAAAAGAAAAAAACAAAGTGGGGAGGGGGACCACCACTCGGAACCATCTGCTGGAAATGCAACCCTGGAAACACTCCTGAGCGCCCCGTTCTCAGCAGGCCCGCAGTCCTGAGGGGTCAGGCCCGGAAAGGAGGCTTCATTCTGCAGTAACGCTTACAATGAACAGAAACACTTCCTAGCCGCGCTGAAAATCATTTTATTAATTCATCTTATTTTATGAATTAGTTCAAGATGCTTGATACTCAATTTTTTAAATGTACTTTTATTCATTTATTTACTTGAAAAGTGTCAGTCACTCAGTCATGTCTGACTCTGTGCAACCCCATGGACTGCATAGCCCACCAGGCTCCTCTGTCCATGGGATTCTCCAGGCAAGAATACTGGAGTGGGTGGCCATCCCCTCCTCCAGAGGATCTTCCTGACCCAGGGACCGAACCTGAGTCTCCTGCATTGCAGACAGATTCTTGACCGTCCGAGCCGCCAGGGAGGTACGCATTTAGTTAACTGGTTGTTTTGGGCTGTGCTGGGTCTTTGGTGCTACGGGAGGGCCCTCTCTCGTTGAAGTGAGCAGAGGAGACCCTCTGTGACAGCGCACAGGCTTCTGCTGCAGTGGCTTCTCTTGCTGCAGAGCACAGGCTTCAGCAGTTGCAGCTCACACGCTTAGCTGCCCTGCAGCATGTGGGATCTTCCCGGAACAGGGATCAAACCTGTGTCCTCTGCATTGGCAGGCAGATTCCCATCCACTATCCCACCAGGGAAGTCCTAAATTTTCTATGTGATTAAATCATTCCACATCTTAATAAATTAATTTTATGATTTTTAAATATACATTAACCATCTGCTAATTTTACTTTTTTTGAGCATACAGTAAATGAACAAAGTTTATGAAGAAAAAAAACAAAAAAAAAGCAAGTCAACCCCACTTAAATCATGCCTGACTGCTCAGTCTCCAAGGATCTAGGGTCCTGGTATCATTAGAAGGTGGGGCAAGGCCTGGCCCTGAGACCCATCCAGTCAGTTCCTAAAAGGCCAAGACCCATCTGAGGGCACTCCCAGGTTCTACTCAGGACACAAAACAAGTGGGCACGCAAGACCTCCACTCCAGGGCTTGCCAGACCCACAAGAGACGTCCAGAGCCAACCCAGGGGGCAGGGACTTACTGAAAGGAAAGAAATATATACTGAGCTTCAAAAATCCCAGGCCATCCTCAATCGAACCATTTTTCTAGAAGTATATTCCAACTAACAAATATAAAAACTGAATGACTGACCCAAGGCTAAAGAAGCCTCAAGAAGCTAACAAGCAGGCCGGGAATCACTGAAATCACTACACCCAAGTCTGTGCTTTTAACAGGTCACATGGCCCACTGCCCCCAGGCCTTCCCAAAATTACACACCTTGTATATAAATAAGTCTGCCTTTCCACATGGATTAGAGTGTGAGTTTCAGGATGACCAGGACAGGGTCCTTTTTCTGGACTGTCTCCCACCCCTGGTATAGCCCTGACAAGTAGCAGACATTCCATAAACATCTGCTGAATGACTTCTCACGGGGTGTAAGAAGAGGCAGTCACTGTCAAACTGCTGGGCAAGGAACCAGCATTTGAAATGGCAGGGCGGGGGGTGGTGCTGACAGTCAGAAAAACATTCTGATGGAACCAGAGAAGACCAAGTTCAGTGCAGTCGCTCAGTCATGTCCAACCCTTTGCAACCCCATGGACTACAGCACACGAGGCCTCCCTGTCCATCACCAACTCCCGGAGCTTGTTCAAACTCATGTCCATGGAGTTGGTGATGCCATCCAATCATCTCCACCTCTGTCGTCCCCTTCTCCTCCCACCTTCAATCTTCCCCACCATCAGGGTCTTTTCCAATGAGTCAACTCTTCACATCAGGTGGCCAAAGTAGTGGAGTTTCAGCTTCAGCACCAGTCCTTCCAATGAATATTCAGGACTGATTTCCTATAGAATGGACTGGTTGGATCCCCTTGCAGTCCAAGGGACTCTCAAGAGTCTTCTCCAACACCACAGTTCAAAAGCATCAATTCTTCAGCAATCAGTTTTCTTTATGGTCCAACTCTCACATCCATACATGATGGTATACAAGAGATAACCTGGAGTAACAGGCAAATTTGGCCTTGGAGTACAATATTAAGCAGGGCAAAGGCTAACAGAGTTTTGCCAAGAAAATACACTGGTCATAGCAAACACCCTCTTCCAACAACACAAGAGACAACTCTACATATGGACATCACCAGATAGTCAATATCGAAATCAGACTCATTTTATTCTTTGCAACCAAAGATGGAGAAGCTCTGTACAGTCAGCAAAAACAAGACTGGGAGGTGACTGGGGCTCAGATCATGAACTCCTTATTGCCAAATTCAGACTTAAATTGAAGAAAGTAGGGAAGACCACTAGGCCATTCAGGTATGACTGAAATCAAATCCCTTACAATTATACAGTAGAAGTGACAAATAGATTCAAGGGATTAGATCTGATAGACAGAGTGCCTGAAAAACTATGGACAGAGGTGCATAACACTGTATAGGAGGCAGTGATCAAAACCATCCCCAAGAAAAAGAAAAGCCAAAAAGCAAAATGGCTGTCTGAGGAGGCCTTAAAATAGCTGAGAAAAGAAGAGAAGCAAAAGGCAAAGGAGAAAAGGAAAGATATACCTATTTTAATGCAGAGTTCCAAAGAATATCAAGGAGAGATAAGAAAGCCTTCCTCAGTGATTAATGCAAAGAAATAGAGGAAAACAATAGAATGGAAAGTCTAGAGATCTCTTCAAGAAAATTAGATACCAAGGGAACATTTCATGCAAAGATGGGCTCAATAAAGGACAGAAACTCTATGGACCTAACAGAAGCAGAAGATATTAAGAAGAGGTGGCAAGAATACACAGAAGAAATATACAGAAAAGATCTTCATGACCCAGATAACCATGATAGTGTGATCACTCACCTAGAGCCAGACATCCTGGAATTCAAAGTCAAGTGGGCCTTAGGAAGCATCACTGCAAACAAAGCTAGTGGAGGTGACCGAATTCCAGCTGAGCTATTTCAAACCCTAAAAGATGATGCTATGAAAGTGCTGCACTCAGTATGCCAGTAAATTTGAAAAACTCAGCAGTGGCCACGGGATTGAAAAAGGTTAGTTTTCATTCCAGTCCCAAAGGATGTTCAAACTACCACACAGCTGCACTCATCTCACACGCTAGCAAAGAAATGCTCAAAATTCTCCAAGCAAGGCTTTAACAGTACATGAACCGAGAACTTCCAGATGTGGAAGCTGGATTTAGAAAAGGCAGAGGAACCAGAGATCTAATTGCCAACATCTGTTGGATCATAGAAAAAGCAAGAGAATTACAGAAAAACATCTACTTCTGCTTTACGGACTACACCAATGTCTTTGACTATGTGGATCACAACAAACTGTGGGAAATTCTTAAAGAGATGGGAATATCAGACCACCTTCCCTGCCTCCTGAGAAATCTGTCTGCAGGTCAAGAAGCGACAGTTAGAACCGGACATGGAACAACAGACTGGTTCCAAATTGGGAAAGGAGTATGTCAAGGCCGTATATTGTCACTCTGTTTAACTTATATGCAAAGAAGACCAAAGACTTTGCTTAATACTTTAGACATTGTTTTAATGAACACAAAGAAGACAAAGACACTGTTGAATCTCTCCTTTACACTGTGTGTGTGTAACAGGGTCATTTCAGAAACAAACCAACCTTGAAACAAATACAGCTGACTCTCATAAACACAGGTTTGAACTGGGCAGGTCCACTTACAGGTGGATTTATTTTCAATAAATATACACAGAAGATCGTGTGCAAGACCTGCATTCAAGTGGAGAGCCTATCCTTACACAAGCGTAAGATGACTGAAATTTAATATAAACTTAATAATGTGTTAATTTTCTTACTCCTTGCCTTACTTTCAAGGAGTCACATTATTGTACAGCATGACTGCCCCTCCACCCCCAGTAACCGGAGACCCTGCAGATCGGCTATCACTACAGGCCAGTGGTGGTGGTTAAAATGCAACAGTGTTTCCAACTCTACAGGAATAGGGCTGTAATACTGCCTGCCATAAGAACTCTGTAACCATTCATTCCCCAGTGTAGAGGCTGGGCTACCAAGAAACTGTAACAGCAGTTACACCTGCTTCCATCACTCTCTGCCTCAGTGTTATCAACGCATGAACGACACTGTAAACAGATCTGAATTTCTTTACATTTCATTACCTTTTCATTTTTGATGTCTACTGTTAATAACAGTGTTTTATGTAATATAATATTGATGTAGGGACTGACAGGTGATTCGTCTTACATACAGACGATGTACACTTAGCAGTATCGATAAATACAGCACACGACCGACTATAAAGCAAGCTGAGCGCCAAAGAGTCGATGCTTTCGAACTGTGGTGCTGGAGAAGACTCTTGAGAGTTCCTTGGGCTGGAAGGAGATCCAACCAGTCCATCATAAAGGAAATCCATCCTGAAAATTCATTGGAAGGACTGAAGCTGAAACTTCAATACTTTGGCCACCTGATGTGAAGAACTGACTCACTGGAAAAGACCCTGATGCTGGGAAAGATTGAAGGCAGGAGGAGAAGGGGACAACAGAGGATGAGATGGTTGGATGGCATCACCGACTCGATGGACATGAGTTTGAGCAAACTCCGGGAGCTGGCGATGGACAGGGAAGCCTGGCACGCTGCAGTCCATGGGGTCACAGAGAGTCAGACATGACTGGACTGAACTGAACTGAGGGCTTCTGGTCAACGGAAGACTATTAGTAGTAGTTAAGTTTTGGGAGAGTAAAAAGTTATACGTAAATTTACAACTGTGCTGGGGTCGGTGCCCCTAACTGCAGTGTTGTCCAAGGGTCAGCTGTACAGAAAAATGCTAACATTTATTAAAATTAGGTGCTAAGTATCACTCATGTCTGTTATATTACTTTTTATATTTCTGTTTTTTTTTTTTCAATTTTAATTTAAAAAAATTATACATGTGTTCCCCATCCTGAACCCTCCTCCCTCCTCCCTCCCCATACCATCCCTCTGGGTCATCCCAGTGCACCAGCCCCAAGCATCCAGCATCGTGCATTGAACCTGGACTGGCATCTCGTTTCATACATGACATTTCACATGTTTCAATGCCATTCTCCCAAATCTTCCCACCCTCTCCCTCTCCCACAGAGTCCATAAGCCTGTTCTATACATCAGTGTCTCTTTTGCTGTCTCGTATACAGAAAGGCAACAGAGTATACTGCACTGGTTGAGGCCATGCGCTCTGGCACCAGACTGCCAGAGCTCAAACCCCAGCTCTCTCCTTTGCCCAACAGGTCTCTCTGTGCCTCAGTTTCTCCATCTGTAAAAGCAGAGTCATAACACAGCCCACTTCCCAGGGGTGGCGAGCTAATGCATTCAAAGTGTAATCAGAAAGAGAACAAGCATGACAGCAGTGCTCTCTATATTTTTCATCTGCCTACTACTATTTTTATGTGTGATTCAGTTCAGTTCAGTCACTCAGTCGTGTCCGACTCCTTGCGACCCCATGGACTGCAGCACGCCAGGCCTCCCTGTCCATCACCAACTCCCGGACTTTACTCAAACTCATGTTCATCAAGTTGGTGATGCCATCCAACCATCTCATCCTCTGTCGTCCCCTTCTCCTCCCACCTTCAATCTTTCCCAGGATCAGAGTCTTTTCAAATGAGTCAGTTCTTCGCATCAGGTGGCCAAAGTATTGGAGTTTCTGCTTCAGCATCAGTCCTTCCAATGAATATTCAGGATTGATTTCCTTTAGGATGGACTAAAATACTTCCTAATTTAAATTAAAAAAAAAAAAATGTTTCCAAAGCTGTGCGTTCATGTGTCCCAAACCGCACCGCTCAGTCTTTCTGCTGTGCCCACTCTGAACACCACAGACACACTCATGCGTGAAGTGGAGGAGATAAAATGCGCCGACGGTGACACTGAAGATACCAGGTGTCCCTCAACAGCTGTGTCTCACCCCCATCTCCAAGCTGTGTGCCCTGAAATCACGAACAGCGGCCCACCATGGCCAAAGGTCAGGCTGGACAAATGGACACGGCCCTTCCGGGTCCCACAGCTCTAACATTCCACCCTCTGCGGATGATGCCGCCACCGCATGCCGCCCGGCAACAGTTGCCAGGGTGTTCGGGTTCTGAAGTCACCGCGCTGAGATGGCACAGCCCTCACAGGAGGCCTCTGTCACAGAGTCACATGGGTACCGGGCGGCAGTAATATGCTGCAAGCAATGATCTCCACAACCAACACGAAGAGACCATTAACAGGTGTAGGTACTAACCACTATGAGGCTTTCCCTCCTCACCTTCCTGGCAAAACCAAAACCTTTATTAAAAAAAAAACACTGGCAAGAGCACAAATTACTCAGATCCCTTTATGGTAATTCAACGTCTTTATAAACTCTCCTGTGCTAATTTTGACACAGCATCAAGCACAGTTGAGGTTTTCTTACTTTGAATACTCACAATGTAAGGAACATCTTTTAAGATTTTTTAAGAGACATGCAAATTTTAAATTTCAACAAAATCTTCATCAACGCAGGTCCATATGGAACCTCAACGAAACCCTATTAAATAGAACATTTGTACATGTAACTAACAAGTGGTCCTCCTACAGTTCTCTCTAGAAGGACTGGCACGCCCCATTAGAGGTGACCTGACAACAGCTCAGCTTTACAAAAATCATCGAGCAAAACACAGCTCTTAAAATAGGGAAGGTGTTCTAGACACCATTTATGCAAAGATACATTCCAACCAGCCTGCTAGCCAGAAACCACATAGCAGGCACATATGAGGATACGGAGAGGGGAGGGGAGGGAAGCACAGTCCTAGTGCTCCAAACGCTCCCCAAATGCTCACCTGTTAGACGCAGACACGGAAAACACACTTACGACAATCAAAGGGGCAAGGGGCAGGAGGACAAATCAGGAGCCTGGGATTCGCAGATACACACGACTATACACAAAACAATAACAACAAGGTCCTGCTGTACAGCATAGGGAACTATACTCAGCATCTTGTAATAATCTACAAGAGGAAAGAATCTGAAAAACCATTGGAAATTGCCATTTCCTCCTCCAATGCATGAAAGTGAAAAGTGAAAGTGAAGTCGCTCAGTCGTGTCCAACTCTTAGCGACCCCATGGCCTGCAGCCTACCAGGCTCCTCCGTCCATGGGATTTTCCAGGCAAGAGTACTGGAGTGGGGTGCCATTGCCTTCTCCAAATAAATGATGAGAATTAGGTTTTTAAAAAAAAGGTCACCTGTCAGAAACATGATTTCAGGTTGTGCTTCTCACAGTAGCATGGCCTACATTATCTGGCAGGTGAGTTTCAGATTATCTGGGAAGGCATCTGGAAAGAAAGTACCAACCCTGACTGACCGGATCACCTGGGAAGCTTCTGAAAAATGCAGATTCCTAGGGCCTGTCCCAGAGTCACAGAGAAGTCACCTGGATTTGTGTATTTTAAACATCCCCTTCCTTCCTCCCCACCACCGTCAGCCACAGTTCTGAAGACCAACCAGTGCAGGAATCGCTGACTCAAGTATATATCACATGCAGTCATCTCTGAATTTTTATAAAATGCGAGCTCCCCATCCTCGTGCTCACATCCTAACAAAAAAAGAGACAAGAATCAGCAACTTTCCTACCAGTAACAAGTAAGAATCCACACTGGATGGAAAGATGCTATTCAGAACGGCAACGACACAGAATAACATTACCCCTGAGAATGAGACATATGATGGGAGGAACACTCCATACACACGGAGACAGAGACACGCCTCACTCATATAGTAAGCATCAATGGGTGTAAAAGCAGCAGCACATATCACCACTAAACTCACCTACGAATTTAATGCGAAACCATTCAAAATCTGGGCCAATACTGAAAAAGGTGGTAGTACATTTTACACTGAAAATTACACTTAACTTTACAATTAAAAAGTTGAAGTCTCATTATAAGGAGAAGTTTCATCTTATTTTTCAATACTGTAAATGCATACACCATTTTATTCAAATAGTTTTAAATGCATATACCCCACTGTCCAAATAGCACATTTCTAGGAATTCACCCCACTGAATCATTTTACATGTATAAAAAGAAATGCACAAAAAATGTCCTCTACAGCAGTGTAACAGGAAAACAACAACAACAAAAACTGGAAACACGCAAATGCCATCAATAGGATAAATTAAATAGATCGCAATCGTTCAATAAAATGCTACACAATCATCAAAAATGAAGCAGACATGTTACTGGTCATATATAAGTATACTTTGAAAATAGTTGACCCAAAAAACGAATCAGTCAACAGAGAAATCGAAGAGGAAATTAAAAAATACCTTGAGACAAATGACAAGGAAAACACAATCACACACAATCTATGGGATGCAGCAAAAGCAGTTCTTAGGGGGAAGGTTCACAGTGAAAACAGCTGCCAGACAGCACGTATTCACACTGCAGGGAGTTAAACAGGGCCCGCAGTGCCGGGTTCAAAGCGCAGCCCTAGCTCTGGGACTTCAGGAAGTAAAGGAATCCCTCCAGCTTCGGTTTCTTCATTAGTACAAGGTAATAACAACGCCTCTGTTGTTGCCGTTTAGTTGCTCAGTCGTGTCTGACTCTTCGTGACTCCACTGTAGCCCACCAGGCTCTCTGTCCATGGGATTTCCCAGGCAGGAATACTGGAGCGGGTAGCCATTCCCTTCTCCACGGATCATCCTGACTCAGAGATTGAACCAGCATCTCCTGCATTGCAGGTGGATTCTTTACTACTGAGCCACCAGGGAAGCCCAATATCAATCCCTACCTCAATGCTAAATATGACTCACCGTTTCTAGAAAATACCTCCTAATCCAAAAAGTAAAAGGATCTCATAGTCAATAATTTCATTCAACTGCTGAATTATTTGATATATAGTCACCAACTGTATTTCTTCCATGAACTGCCCATAGATCATTTTTCCACTGGACTTTCGGTATCATCAATTTGTGTAAACTTTTGCACACTGAGGGCTCCCTGGTGGCTCAGATGGTAAAGTGTCTGCCTGCAACGTGGAAGACCTAGGTTCGATCCCTGGGTGGGAAGATCCTCTGGAGAAGGAAAGGCAACCCACTCCAGTATTCTTGCCTGGAGAATCCCATGGGCAGAGGTGCCTGGTGGGTTATAGGCCAAAGGGTCGCAAAAAGTTGGACACAACTGAGCGACTTCACTTTACACACTGAGGATATAATGTTTGCTCACATATATTACTAATTTTTCTGAATTTGTGGTTTACCTGCAATTATACATTTTCTGAAGGATAATCGTTGAAACAATTTAGATGATCAAATCTATCAATTATTTTCCTGAACAATTTCCTTTGCAGTTTCTACTTTGAAAGTCTCTCCCTACACTCATTTCCCTTCCAGTTCTGTGAACATCCGATATACCTATATATGAAGAGATACAGCAGTCAAGATTTTCCCAGGCACGTGTACATGAAGAATTAAGATTGACAACGTTCACATTAAAAGGCTTTGTTTAATGTTTATCTGAAAACTATCTTCCCAAAGGACAGCTAGCATGGCGCAGCCAAGCATCATTCTCAAAACACAGAAACCCTGCTTACAGACAGCAGTCTTCCCAAACACAGTGCCACCTCTGAGCATCCCGGACCCGAAGCCTCTTCTCATTCGGAAGCCAGGACAGACCGAGGTTACAGAAACAGAACCGAGGGCTGCATAAGGCAGGCCCAAGAGTGACAAGTCTGCCACTAACCAGAACGTTCCTGCACGTCGAACTTCCAAACCCGCTCACGAGGTCCTGGAGAAGCCTCGCTCCCACTCCGACACCCACCACCCACTTCGCCTTCCACTCTATTCTCGTGTAGCCTCCAACGTCTCTGTCTGCAAACACAACACGTCCTTATTCATCTTGAACATTTTAAAAGGTCCCTGAATTGAAAGAGACACGTGTACCCCAATGTTCTCTGTCTGCAAACACAACACATCCTTATTCATCTCGAACATTTTAAAAGGTCCTTGTGCGAAGCTTCTTCTGCTCCCCGTGTTAAAGGCCCCTCTCCGCACAGCAGTAACTGCCTGCGGTGAGGAGAGCTGATCTGACTAGCGTCAACTCTACGCACTTACATATCTCCCTCCTACAGCCCTGTGTCTAGAGCAGAAGGTGACAGTGTCAGCTCAACCAATTTATGTTTGAAAGCGGAGATGTCACATCTTAAAACAGCGTTCTTAAAGCTGCATCCAGGGCGCAGGTTCTTTTGTGTGAGGCCCCTTATGTGAGACCCCTTATGAGGTCCAGTCTCAAACCCCAAATTCAACCAGAATAGCCCTACCCACTCCTAAGATGTTCTGTTTAAAAAAAAAAAAAAAAAAGTGACTACATTGCTTCAGAGCATGACTTTGATAAAACTAAAATTGTTCCCAGACCTTAATGTAGTATTCTAGATAACACACACTCCACACACTGTATACGGCAAAAATTAATATATAATCATAACCAAGTCTTCAAACTTTCCTTAGGTTGTCATAGAGAACATGGTAGTTTCTGTTTACGGGACACAGTTAAATATGTAAGTTCAAATTGATTTACTTTCTCTAAATCCAATAGTCTGTGTTTTTCTTTTTCTCTATTTGGTCCGTAAGTTTTACATTACCCAATATACATGTCCACTTCTACGTGCTAAGTCGCTTCAGTCATGTCCGACTCTTTGTGACCCCAGGGACTGTAACCGCCAGGCTCCTCCGTCCATGGGACTCTCAAGGCAAGAACACTGCAGTGGGTTGCTGTGCCCTCCTCCAGGGGATCTTCCCAACCCAGGGTGGAACCCACATCTCTTATGTCTCCCGCGTCGGCAGGTGGGTTCTTTACCACTAGCACACCTTTGCTCCATGTCTGGTAAATACAATATCGTGACCTGTGGCCTCCTTATGGGTTTGGGGCATTATCAAGTGAATTTTGACTTCCAGGGTAAAACGGTAGACTAAACACGTGATCTAATTTCACTCTGTCCCGAAGCCACACTAAAACCAAAACAAAATGATTCTTTCTAAGACGCAGAAACCACAACAACAGGGAGAAAAGAAGAGGTGGCAACTGCAGGAATTGGGCCCTGGACAGCTGAGGATCAGCGCTAACTGTCCTGGGAACGTCCGAAAACCAGCCGTGGGCAAAGCTGAGAACCGGCCCCACACCCCCGGGACCCTGAAGAAAGGCCCCGCGATGGGCGGCTGCACAGGGCCCTGTGGATCCAGGACTGAAGGGCCCAAAACACAGGCCAAGATGAGCGCGGCCCCCACCCCGCACCAGGGCGGCGGCTGCTCTTCCCTGACCCCCGAGTCCCCACAAGCCGACTCGGGGAGTGCAAAGCGAGACTTGGAGCGTGAAGCAAGGTCACCGGCCTGGGAGAGTCCGGGAACCACTCTGAGAATTACCCGACTGAACACAGAAAACCCTGATAGCTGAGACGTGCTCCCTGCCCCCAACCCGGCTCTCAGAACACAGACCCCGCCCTCCAGGCAGAGGGTCAAAAGTGCACTCTCTGGGGAAAGCGACCAGCTCAAGAAGAAAGACCCAAAGACCGTTAAGACAGAAGCTATTCCAACAACAATCCACCTGGGGTAGTGGTGGTGGTGGCGGCTTAGTCGCCAAGTCGTGTCCAACTCTTGTGACCCCAAGGACTGTAGCCCACCAGGCTCCTCTGTCCATGGTATTCTCCAGGCAAGAAGACTGGAGTGGGGTGCCACTTCCTTCTCCAGGGGATCTTCCCGACCCAGGGATCGAACCCAGGTCTCCTGAATTGGCAAGGCAGATGATTTACCAACTGAGCTATGAGGGAAGCCGCCTGTATCACCCGCCAAATCTACAGACCTGATCTACTGCATAAGGCAGGGCTTCCCTGGTGGTGCAGTGGATAAGAACCTGCCTGCCAATGCAGGGGACACAGGTTCGATACTTGGTCTGGGAAGATTCCACAAGCTATGGAGCAACTAAAACCTGTGTGCTGAGAGCCTGTGCTCTGCAACAAGAGAAGCCACTGCAGTGAGAAGCCCTCGCACCGCCACCAGAGAGCAGCCCCCACAGCAATGAAGACCCAGCGCAACCAAAAATAAATAAACAAATTTTTAATTAATTAAAAAATAAGGCAGCAGTAACTTTCATAGAACAAGAAGAAATAAGAAACACACTAAAGACAGGAACATCTAACACATCATTCTCAGTTAAAGATGAGTCAGTGGACCCTGATTCTGGGAAAGATTGAAGGCGGGAGGAGAAGGGGACGACAGAGTATGAGATGGTTGGATGGCATCACCGACTCAATGGACTTGAGTTTGAGCAAGCTCTGGGACTTGGTGATGGACAGGGAGACCTGGCATGCTGCAGCCCATGGGGTCGCAAAGACACGACTGAGCGACTGAACTAAGGTGGACAAAAATAAGCAGAAGGCCTCAAAAATGTCATTAATAAGATAGCTCATACAGATATACTCAGAACACACCAACAGGGAATATACCTCTTCTGAAGCACATAGAGAACATTCACAAAACTGCCCATACCGTAGACTCAGTGAAATCTAAAGAACAGAATATAAACAGCACTCTGAGCATAATGTAATTAAATTAGAATCAAAAACAAAATTTGAAAAGGCCCTTCTACTTGAAAATTTTCAAACATACTAGTATAGAAATACTGAGTTAAGAGGGGAATTCAAAAGAAAAACACAGGAATTTCTTGAAAATGGTATCGATAAACTATACCCAAATCCCAGTGAGGGATACATACAGTTAAAGACATCAGAGCTGGGGACTCTCCTGGCGGTCCAGTGTTAACAGCTCGCCTTCCAGTGCAGGGGGTGTGGGTTCCATGCCTGGTCAGGAGCTAAGATCCTAC
The DNA here is from genome assembly GCF_055505025.1 of Bos grunniens. Classification (NCBI taxonomy): domain Eukaryota; kingdom Metazoa; phylum Chordata; class Mammalia; order Artiodactyla; family Bovidae; genus Bos; species Bos grunniens. Next base: position 5,091,054 of record NC_141168.1, read on the forward strand.
AAACCTCCCAGCCAAAACACCAAAATGAGAAACAGACACAACACTGTAACAAATTCAACAGTTTAAAAAATGGCTCACATCCAAAATAAATCTTAAAGACTTAACAGCCAAATTTTCACAGCATCAAATGCCTTTTCAATACAAAGGGAAAATTAAAATGAATTTAATATCCAACTCAAAAAAAAGAAAAGGAAAGCAGAGGAGATAAAAGTAGAAATAAATGAATCAAAAAAAACAGAAAAATAATAGAATAAGTGAACCCCAAAGCTTATCCTTTAAAAAAAAAAAAAAAGATCCACAGCACAGCCATATTATTAGCTAAGCCCTGAAGAAGAAAGGATGAAGACAAGACAGATATATTCAAGTGACAAAAGGAAAACATAACCATAAAAACAGAGATTTTTGAAAATCATGGCTACTCTATACATAAATTTGAAAAATTTAGATAAAACAGAATTGTTTTTAGACAAATACAACATAACCAAAATTGATTCAATTTGAGAGGGGGCATCTAACCAGCCTCAGAAGAACTACACAGAGGAGCACTGAAATTCTACCCAGACCTTAAACCTCAGATAATTCCAAAATTACTTAAACTACCCTAGAGCACAGAATAAGAAAGAAAACTCCTTCGTTTGTTTCACGAAGACAGTGTAACACTGATCCCACACGCTGACAAAGAACTCACCAGAAAACTAAACTATAATGCATACCAAGTTCCAACGGGAAAACCTAAATAAAGTACTAACAGAATCTACCTACACATCAAAAAATGAGGCATCATGATCAAGGGGGGATTATTATGAAATGCTGGAGTGCTTCAACGTCAGGAAATCCACCATGTGAACTAAGAAAGAAAACCGCACGTCCCATTTATGATAAATCGTGTAACATGCAACACGCAACACGCATTCATGCTTTAACATCCCAAAACACAGCAGTTGACAGATACTTCTAGACATATCTGGGTAGCTTTCTTAACATGTATTTGTACAGGTGTACATATACACACAAACAGCAGCCCAAAAGCCTGCATCTTACTTATTTTACAAACACCAGGAACTATTCCACTAAGATAAGAACAAAGGATAATGCCCACTAACTCCACTCCTGGTTAACACCATTTGGAGGCAACGGCCACTGCAGTGTGTCAGGGAAAAAAGTGAGCAGACTCCTAAAAATGGAAAGGAAAAACAATCTCTATTTGCCCGTGACAAAATTCTCTATCTAGAAAGCCTGAAAGATGAAGGGAAAAAATTCATTCAAACAATAAAAATCATTTAGTAATTCAGTAAAGAAGCAGACAAAATAAATGGCTTTAATATAGTGAAGAAAAACAGAAAATGCAACGGAAAACGTCATTTACAATAACCAAAAAGAAAATCACATAACTGAGTGATTAACAAGAAAGCTACCTGAGGTAAACACAATATTCCTACAAGGCACAAAACAGACTTGAACTGATGGAAAGAATACACCATATTCTCTGATGGGAAGACAGTATCATAAATATAATAGTCCTCATTAACATATGAGTTTAATGCAATCCAAGTCAAAATACCGTCAGCAGTTTTCCCCGGGGACTAAAAGAAGAAACTGCATGTGAAGTCCATTTGGAGAAATGATAAGGAGAATAGACTGGAAAACACGTTTCACAAGAGGAGGTGGAGAAACTCCCCTGGTGCTCCAGTGGTTACGGCTGCGTGCTCCCGAAGCAGGGGCCTGGGTTTGATTCCTGTTCAGGGAGCATCCCACATGCTCCAACTGACCCCAGGTGAAGCAACTAAGACCCAGCACGGCCAAATAAATAATTTTTTTTTTTAACAAGGTGTACGGTTGAGTCCCTTCGCTGTTGACCTGAAACTATAGCAACACTGTTAACTGGCTATACCTCAGTACAAAATAAAAAGTTCAAAAAAAAGACTAAAAAGTCCAAACAATATTACCTGACAATAATAATTTTTTACAGTGAACACAGGGATTTATTTTTCTGGATGATTTACTATCAAATAAAGTAAGAGTCATTTATACTCTTAAAAATGAGGTGGCTGGGACACCAACCTCATCACATATGAAGTCATAAAGCCTCAGGAGTTAAACTCAGTAATGCTGCCATAGAAGCAGACAGGTTCAGGCACCCAAAACGAATCCAGAAATAAACCACTGCATAGACAGATGCAGTACACAATGAAAGCGGTATCTTCAAGCAGTGTTTTGTTACGCTTTTTTCATAAATGAGGCTGAGATAAACGGGGCAACCAGAAGGAAAGAAGATAGAATTGGCTCCAATGAGGTCCATTCTTCATAGCCCATCCCAGGATAAATTTCAAGTGGAACAGAGATTCATATAAAATCCGGCAATGGGGAGGGGGAACACCCATCTTAACTATGATTCAAAATCTAACAACAATAAAGAAAAGACAAATAAACCTACTGCTTAAAAAAAAAAAAAAAACTCTTTGCATGGCAAAAGGCAAATGATACATAGGGAAAATGTATTTGCAAGTTGTATCACAAAAGGCTGACGCCTCAGTATGCAGGAAGGAGACCTCAGACTGCTCTCCCTACCAAGGTGAAAGTTTGCTTGTAACTTTGGCCCCTAAAAAGCCTCTTGATGAAAGTGAAAGAGGAGAGTGAAAAAGTTGGCTTAAAGCTCAACATTCAGGAAACGAAGATTATGGCATCTGGTCCCATCACTTCATGGGAAATAGATGGGGAAACAGTGGAAATAGTGTCAGACTTTATTTTTTGGGCTCCAAAATCACTGCAGATGGTGATTGCAGCCATGAAATTAAAAGATGCTTACTCCTTGGAAGGAAAGTTATGACCAACCTAAATAGCATATTCAAAAGTTGAGACATTACTTTGCCAACGAAGGTCTGTCTAGTCAAGGCTATGGTTTTTCCAGTAGTCATGTATGGATGTGAGAGTTGGACTGTGAAGAAAGCTGAGCGCCAAAGAATTGATGCTTTTGAACTGTGGTGTTGGAGAAGACTCTTTCGAGTCCCTTGGACTGCAGGGAGATCTAACCAGTCCATCCTAAAGGAGACCAGTCCTGGGTGTTCACTGGAAGGACGGATGCTAAAGCTGAAACTCCACCTCGTGCGAAGAGTTGAATCATTGGAAAAGACCCTGATGCTGGGAGGGATTGGGGGCAGGAGGAGGAGTTGACAGAGGATGAGATGGCTAGATGGCATCACCAACTCGATGGACATGAGTTTGAGAGAACTCCAGGAGTGGGTGATGGACAGGGAGGCCTGGCATACTGCGATTCATGGGGTCGCAAAGAGTCGGACACGACTGAGCGACTGAACTGAACTTGGCCCCGGGCTGGCATCTGGGAACTTAAGATTTCAGGAGGGTTCCCATCATGCCCCAAATACAGTGGATGCTGAACACCTCCTTTCCTTCTGGGGCTGGAATTTTGGTTTGTGCCAGGCGGAAGGTGCCACAACCAGCCCCACAAGAGATACTCTGGGCACTGAGCGTCTAAGGAGCTTCCCCAGTGAACAGGGTCTCACACACGTCACACTGGATGTCAGTGACTCCACTGAGAAAGGACTTGGGATGCCCACGGCTGGCTCCCCCAGACTCCGCCCCACACGCCTTTCTCCTCGGCTGTTTCTGCGTTTACCTTTTCACTGTCATCCTGGGATTATTCCTAGCAAATCTCTGAACCTGGTGGTGGCCTGTGGGACCCTCAATAGACCCTAATCCACAAGGAGCTTCCAAAACTAAAGCAGCAAAAGGCCGAAGGCCTGCAGAAAAACGGGCTAGAGAAACGAAGACAGAAAACGGAAATGCAGATGCCACTTCATCAGGTGGAAGGACGCTCATCTTCCCACATAATAAGAAATTCAAATTAAAACGATATCATTTCCCACCTTCCAGATTGGTAAAAAAAAAAAAAAAAAAAAAAAACTTCTTTAACTCAGCAATTACAGAGATGAGTCTGTAAGAAGACGTAAGCACTGACACACATTGCTGGGGAAGACACACACTCCAGGGTGGGATCTGACACAATCCGGCAAAAGGACCTTATGACTCAGAAGTCCCACTTCTAGAAAGCTGTCTCAGAGATGCTCCAGAAAAAAAATGCGAAAAAAAGACAAATGCACAGCACTGACTTCACTGCAGTCTTTTGATAAAAACAAAATGCTCAAAAATTGATGGGGACATGTCTCAAGATGACCAGAAACACCCTGAATGGGGCTTCTACTACTGGACAGCTGAAGCATGAAAACAAGGAACAGCAGTAAGAAATCATGAACCATTGAATGTAGTAAGAATCACCATAAGTAACTCTTTGAAAACCGTAACCCATACAGATGATAAGTAAAAGGGAGTTACTGGAAAGTGCACCCTTTTTGTAAAATGTTAACTAAAAAATGTAGATAATACTTGAGTTTAAAATACACACACAATTTTGCAACCATTGCTGTAATCATCAATTAGAACAAGAATACCACCAATGGATACTAAAACTGATGGGTGAAAAGTTTTAAGGCAGAACAGGGTATTTACACAATCTCCTAACCTCTCTCCACAAAAGACATGAATTACAAAGGGGAAAACGGTGACCACACAGCGAGAAATCTAGTGGAGGGCACTATATCCAATGATCTAAGTGAACTTCATCAACTGCCTTAAGCCTCCTGATAAGAGGAGTTAAGTTCTAGGGAGGTGGTGGACAGCACAGAGATGATATTAGCAACACTGTGTTGTTATATACTTGAAAGTTGCCAAGACAAGTGGATCTTAGATCACAAGAAAAGGGTGTTTACAATGACAGGATGGAGGTGTCAGTAATGCAATATGATAATCATTCCGCAATGTACAAACACACCAAATCAACATGCTGTAACCTTAGATTTATGCAATGTAATATGTCAACTACTTCTCAATAAAGCTGATTTGATGCACTGAGAAGCTCTGACATGACTTCTCTGGTACCCCTGACAAAAACGCACACCCTGTGTCTACTGTAAGGAAACACCAGACAAGTGTAAACTGAGGAGCATTATCCGTAACAACTGGCTGCCAAAAATACCAACGTCCTGAAAGAAAAAAAGCCTAAGGAGCCGGTCCAGGGAAACGAGACTAAAAAGACATGATGACAAGCAAACACGGTGTACGGTGCTGATGAGGGCGGAGAGCTGAGCGTCCAGAGACACAGCGAGACCATTCATGGGATCCAGACTGCAGAGCAGGTAACACTCGGCATAAACGTCACATTTTCTGGTTCTGATCACTGGTCTGTGCTTGTATGTTCTCATAAAGGATATACTGAAGTACCCTGGTGTAAAAAGCAGGATGGCTGCAACTCACAAACAGTTCAAAAAGATAATAATGTATAAAGTATACAGAGAACAGTAAAGCAAATGTTAGTAGTTAGAATGCTGGATGGAGACTATATAGCATTTTTTTGGTACTCTTCTTGCAGCTTTTTAGTAGATTTGAAATTTCTCAAAATAAGTTTAAAGAATACAAAAATCTTCAAAACTACAAGTTCAGTTAGGAAAAGTGAGGCTATTCTCTGAACACTCTGCAGCCCAGTAACTCACTTAAGTGGGGCAGGCAGAGCCGTGGTCCATGTCATCCCAGCCCCCAGAACATCTGAGCTCACCAAGCTGGTCTCAGGGTTTATTAGATGAGGCCAGGCTCCCAGGATGGAATTTATTTGCTATTTTAAAAAAGCACCATTTAGTATACTGTCTACTCAATCATAAATGCCCACTATCAGTATGAATTTTCCTTTTAGAATTTAGTACGAGAAAAAGATTTTTCACCCGAAAAACAGGTATTTCTCTTCTTCCCTGATGACAGGAATTACGTAACTGACAATGACTCTCTCATAATCCTATCCCATACAGGAAGGCCAAGCTTGAGACCAAACCAGCTGCACGACGGACCTACAGTTTAAGGTGACTTTCCAGGCCCGTTCTTGTCTTCGGTCCTAGTTATATTTATCTGCATTTTATCCCTTTTTATCCTATTTTGAGTTAAAGGTCAATCCAAAATCACTTGGCTCTGCAGGAAATACAAGCAGCAGTAATATGCTTAAATAAACCTGGGCTCTTCCAAGCTCCTCCTCCTGGCCACACACTGGACACTGGAAATTCCTGACTGACCATCACCGTTTCCACAACAGACTATGTCCGTGTGAAACCCACTGGGAGGATTCCCGGCCACTATTTCTAAGTCCTGACACAAAGCCTACAACAGCATGAAGACGATAACATAACTTGGAGCCAGAAAACAAAGATATCCTTAAGTTATACCGCCACGTGAGATACCACCTACCTCCAACGGTCATAACTGAGCACCACACTTTTGATATTTATAGCAAGAACGATGAGTAAGGCTCCCAGCTTACTATTATTAAAAGTATGACAAATCCTGTGGGCACATTTTACTGCTTCTACCAAGAAATGCTTTGTATTTCAATAGTTTTATGAGACCAAAACCACAAAAACCTCGTGCAAATGTGGGGATGAAAGATTCTTTGACCAGCTGCCTTCTCTCCTGACACAACCAGACCTCAGGTGGGTGTGGGGTGAACACTAGATGGTTGGAGAAAGGGACGCGTAAGGAAGCCAGTACCTGGGGGGTGTTCCTATCAATACCGCTATTGGCTCAGGTTCTGGGTAGCCAAACAACTACTGAAATAAAAAGCCCCAAAACTTCTGGTACAGTGTGTATCTCTGAAAGGAAAATTAATACATGCAAAGAGGCAGTTTTTTCCAGCTTGTAACCACTCCTTTTTCTGCAGCAAAAGGAAAGAACAATCCGTAGGAGATGGACTGTAGCAAATTAAGGAAGACACCCCCACAAGGTTGTCAAGGAAACTAAACCGAGTGCGTTTCTCTACAAAGAATCGAGGCTAAGGTGAACGTGCCATGGAATATTCATTCTGTGGCAAAAAATGACTAAAATCCCATCTTGAAAAATCTTTTTAAGAGCCTAAACTTACTTCCAGGCTATTTTATTAAGCACTTCACCTACAGTGCAAGCAGGCAAGCTTGAATTTCTAAACCAAAACCTAAATGGATTCAGCGAGCACCTTCCTAAAAATGAGCGGAGCCTGGGCCACTGGAATGGCCCGGGAGACTTCCGAAGGGTATCTCTGGCATATCTCAACATCAAAAGAAGCAATCATGGCCCACAAGTAATGCGCTGGGGGGTCCGGCGGGGGGGGTGGGGGGCGGGGGGGGGGGGCGCGGGGGAGAGATAGAAACTATACTACCACCAACAGCCTTTCCCACATTTTAGATGTTTCTGTTTTTCAAAATGGAGCCTTTTTAACATTTTTAAATGCAAAGGCAACTCTAGGCAAACTAAAGCAAGACCTTAGCCTGACTGAGCCATTCAATATTGGAAGAGGACAGAGTGGGCTGCAAAAACAAACATTTTTTTTTTTTAAGATGTCAACTTGGGAGACGGTTGTAAAAACCTCCCACAAGTAAGTGATAAAGAAGCCCTATCAGCGAGAAGAAATGGCATGCGCTTGGGGACCCAGGACGAGGGCCACTTCTGAAGAGAAGGCAGGGGCGCCGTGAGGCAGGCGGAAGGCGAGGGAACGGCAGCGGGGTGCGCAGCCGGCACCCCCGGGAGGCGGAGGGGTCCCGAGGAGCCCCGGCCGAGCGCGGGGAGTAGGCGGGGAGGCCACGTCTCCCTTCGGCTCCCTCCCCAGCAAGGTGAGTGAGTCAGGGGGCCCCTGGGCAGGTGAGGGCCGCGACCCGGGCCCGGGGCACCCCAGGTGAGACCGGGGGGCCGGGCCGCGGGGCAGGCAGGCGCCAGGCGCGCCGGGGCCGGAGCGGGCGCCCGCGGCTCTTACCCGGTGCCGCAGTCCACCACGCAGGGAGGCAGGGAGCCCGCCATGCTCGGCCCACGCGGCCGGCCGGGGAGGCTCCCCCGATCGCCGGCCCGCTCGCCGCCCCGCGCAGCCGCCGGGCTCCCGGGAGCCTCCGCAGCGCCGCCGCCGGGAGCCCGGATGCTCGCCGCCGGCCCACGTGACGCCCCGCCCACCGCCGTCTGACCAATCACTACGAGGACACGCCCTGTCCCCGCCCCCGGCCGCCCGCCATCTTTAGTGCTGGCAGCGGGGCCTCGTTGCCCGTACGTCCCACCTTGCTGCGGGAGAGGCTGTGAGCTCGTCTAACTGACTTACCGTGGACTTGACCCCGAAGCCTGACTCCTCATCCTTTTAAGTCTCCGCTCAGATGTCACCTCAGCGAAGCTGTCCCTGCTCATCTGCTAGATGCCCCCTCCCCCCCGCACCTTACTCACTATCTCAACAATCTATTGCTTTGCTTCACAACATTTGGAGTAAATTTATTCCGTGTATATATATTTATTTGTACTCCTATAGCAGGCTATAGGCTCCGCTAGATACGGCTCCTGAATGTCTTCCCACTGATGACAAGGATGCGCAGCACAGTATTTGGTGCATTCATGCTGCTGCAACTGCTGCTAAGTCGCGTCAGTCGTGTCCGACTCTGTGCGACCCCATAGACAGCAGCCCACCAGGCTCCCCCGTCCCTGGGATTCTCCTGGCAAGAAGATTGGAGTGGATTGCCATTTCCTTCTCCAATGCATGAAAGTGAAAAGTGAAAGTGAAGTCGCTCAGTCGTGTCCGACTCTTAGCGACCCTGTGGACTGCTGCCCACCAGGCTCCTCCGTCCATGGGATTTTCCAGGCAAGAGTACTGGAGTGGGGTGCCATTGCCTTCTCCGGGAAACACTCAAATGTTTTCTTAATAAAGAAAAAAAAAACAAAACTTGACCTTAGAATTCTTACACCTGTCAAACACTGCGTGCTTTCCTCTATAGAAGAAAAACCGGTGCAACAAATGCACCGACAGCTTTAAGGGGTGATTGACCTTCAATCAGGTTAACACTACACCAGGATCATTATGGAACATATTCTCAAGTATCAAAGGTGAAGTGATGTCCAAAAGATCTTCCTGGAACCCGGACCGAAGTACGCACCACTTACCAACTATGTTATGAAGGTCGGGAAGGTCCCACGTGCTTCCTCCTCCCTCCCTATCATGTATTCCTGACCTTACTTTTTAGAACTCTTCTGGAGACGTAGTTCCATGCAGTTTAACTGGTATTAAAAGCATTTTTAAACTTTTTCCATATGAGAAGTAGTGGTAGATTACTTGATCACGTTAGATAACCCATGATGATTCCCTTTTTTTTCCCTTAACCTATTCAGGTCAAATAAGGCGCAGATCTAGAAAATTTTTGAGGAACCTAGAAAGAGAAGTAGAAGGTGGGAAGAAAAGAAAGGTGAGGAGTGTGGAGGAAAGCCTGTATAGGACCCTGAAGTAAGTAAGTGAAGTCGCTCAGTCGTGTCCGACTCTTTGCGACCCTGTGGACTGTAGCCCACCAGGCTCCTGCGTCCATGGGATTCTCCAGGCAAGAATACTGGAGTGGGTTGCCATTTCCTTCTCCAGGGGATCTTCCCGACCCAGGGATCGAACCCAGGTCTTCCGCATTGCAGGCTTTAACCTCTGAGCCACCGGGGATGCTTAGCACCCCAAGGCTGGGGGCAAAGGCTCACTTGCCTCCCTTGTGTTTTGCCAAAGCCCTGGCCAACCCCACTGTTCCGTGGCCCTCATCAGAATTCTGTGGATAAACTCTAGGTTGCAGACAGTCAGCACTACAACCTCTTTCACTCCCTTAACACGTATTTATCAAGTGCCTACTATGGGACAGGCCTTGCATTAGACAGGGCATGAAACAGTAAGTGGGACATTTGCAGTCTTTGCCCCTAAGACATTTTTTTTAATATCTATTTATTTATTTATTTGGCTGCACTGGGTCTTCACTGTAGCATGCAGGATCTTTAGTTGCACAGAGTTTTAGACCCTGGACCACCAGGGTTAGGGTTACCCTCTGCCCATAAGACTTTAGAGTCTTGTGAGAGATAGCAGAAGTCTGAGCAGCACAACTAAAGCGTAACCCTTGCCCTCCACGACTAGAGAAAAGCCCTCACAGCAAAGAAAACACAGCATGGCCAAAAAAAAAAAAAAAAAGCCAAACAAGGCATCTACACCTGTCTTAGGAGTCAGTGAAGCCTTCTCAGAGCAACGGTGCCTAAGCTGAAACCCAGAGGGTGGATGGAGAAACACTCGATGGTGGAGAGGGTGGGGCAGGAGAGGATTTCTGGGATGAGGAGGCCAGAGGACCTCAAGACTCATAGACGGCCCTGTCACCTTCACCAGGGAAGAACCCTTAGTGGGATTTGGAACTGCCTAGTAATAAAGGCTGCAGTCCATGGGGTCGTGAAGAGTCGGATGCGACTGAGCGACTGCACTTTCACTTTTCACTTTCGTGCATTGGAGAAGGAAATGGCAACCCACTCCAGTGTTCTTGCCTGGAGAATCCCCGGGACGGAGGAGCCTGGTGGGCTGCCGTCTGGGGGTCACACAGAATCGGACACAACTTAAGCAACTTAGCTGCAGCAGCAGTAATAAAGGCGGTTCCTTTTCAGGGAGTGTCCCTTCTGCAAAGGACTTACTGGAAATGGCGACCAAGGCCAGCAGCTGGTAGCAAGCAAAAGACTTCCTGATTTCAAATGGGTCCTCTCGACCCCACTAACCCTTGATGTTTGAGTAAAGGCGTTTTCACATGTGAGGAACAGAGATTTCTTCAGGGGGCACAGGAGCAAATTTTATTATTCCATATAAAGAAAATCCAGAAATTCCAGGGTAATTCAACCGTTGGATGACATCAGTGTGGAAGTACTAGAAACTTGATGGCCTAAAACAACGGATATTTATCATCTCATGATAGGGCAGAAGGTCAAAATCGAGATGTCAGCAGGACCAGTCCTCACCGAAGCCTCGAGGAGGAGCCCCGGTGTTCCCAGAAATCCCTGGTGTTCTCAGCTTATAGATGCATCACTCCAGTCTCTGCCTCCGTCTCAACGCCATGCTCTCCCTCTGTTTCTGCACCATCACCTGGCATTCTCTTCCTTTTTAATATTTATTTATGTGGCTGCGCCGGGCTTCCCGGGTGGCTCAGCGGTAAAGAATCCACCTGCCAATGCAGGAGATGCGAGTTCGGTTCCTAGGTCAGGAAAATCCCCCAGAGGAGGCAATGGCAACCCACTCCAACATTCTTGCCTGGGTAATTCTGTGGCAGAGGAGGCTTGTGGGCTCTAGTCCGAAGGGTGGCAGAGAGTCAGAGGCGACTGAGCACGAACTCGTTTGGCTGCACAGAGTCTTAGTCACTGCGCGTGAAATCTAGCTCCCTGATGAGGAATTGAACCAGGGCCCCCTGCATTGGGAGCATGGAATCTTAACCAGTGCATCACCAGGAAAGTCCCTGGTGTTCTCTTCTTATAAGGACCAGTCACACTGGATTAAGACCTGCCCTAATGACCTCATCTTACCTTGATCTCATCTGTAAAGGCCTTGTTTCCAAATAAGATCCCTTTTACAGGTGCTGGGGTGACTACTCCAGCATGGCTTTGGGGGAGACAGTTTAGCTCGTAATAACACCAGCTTATACCAAAAGCAGCCACTGGTGAGGGGGATTGATGCATTTGATTAGCTTAGACTATTAAAACCACACCCCTGGGCTGGTGAGGAGCCTTGTCATGTCTTCAGAAGCATATGGCACCCATACCTGCGGCGAATGGGATCTGATGAGCATAAGGGGAATGACTTTCCAGGTGGCGCTAGTGGTAAAAAACCCACCGGCCAATGCAGGAGACAAAAGAGGCGCAGGTTCTATCCGTGGGTCGGGAAGATCCCCTGGAGGGGGCATGGCAACCCACTTCATTATTCTTGCCTGAAGCATCCCGTGAACAGAGGAGCCTGGTGGGCTACAGTCTGTAGTAGTGAGAGTGTTAGTCGCTCAGTCGTGTCCGACTCTCTGCAACCCCTCAGACTATAGCCCACCAGGCTCTTCTGTCCACGGCATTCTCCAGGCAAGAGTACTGGCGTGGGCTGCAGTTTCCTTCTCCAGGTCTACAGTAGAGTGGTCCACAGAGGGTCGGACGCAGCTGAAGCAACTTAGCCCGCACGTGGAGAAGGACAACAGTTTCCGCCTCACTCGTCATTCTCCTGATGAAACCACATACGGTCGCTCATTCCGTGTCTTTTCACTCCTCTAGCCTCTTGCTTGCTGACCCAGGTGGAGCTCTGCCCCTTCTCTGAAGCTCTCCCTCAGCTTCCAGAAAGAGTCGTCTCGCTCTCCTTTGGACTCGGAGAGCCTCCTACATGGTCCACGTGTTCGCTTGTCTGATGGCATCACAACGGTTGCGCTTCCATCGCCCCTGGTACAGCAGCCTGAGAGTAGAAGTATGTCTCCGATAATTTTATGTCTTTGGGTTATCGGGCACTTGTGACATTTTGTGGCCACTCAGTGAAAGGTTCTTAAATAAATGGAAGTCATCAGCAGTTGTTAAGCCTCTCAATTACACATAACATTTGTTTTTACTTGCTTTCTTGTCATCATCAAAAGCAAATAAAGGCGAACCTTACGTGTGATTTCTGTGTTAGTGTTTTCACTGTTTTTTTCTATATATCAAAGCATATTCTCTGTTATTCTTCTGAGGTCATAAACTCCTATGGATCGGAGACTGATGGCATCCCTTTTGACAAAGGCCAAAACACCCACAGAGAAACAAACCTCCCATTCTGTAAGAGGCACTTCAAGTACAATCTCTGTTAATTGTATTGCTAAGGTTTGCTCCTTCCAATATACTTTGCAAAATTCTACTCTCTCCTTATAGTGAGAGGACTTTTTAGTTGACTTCCCGTGACAGAAAGAGGCTTCTCTTTACTATGTTTCTACCCAACAATGACTTCCTACTCCTCCATCCCCCAACTCCTAAAGGGACAGAAACGTGGGAACAGGAAGTCTTCCTGTATAGAATTCAGCATCTCTTCCATGGCAGACGACAGGACTGTCTCATAACTACTCTCCTGAGGTCTGGATAAGCCAGCATCACTCTCCAATGAACCTTTAATAAACATGTTTGATGCTGGTTACAATTTTTATGCATACGAAGACAACTTAAAATAATCAGGACTTACAGAGCTTGTCAATCTAATGGAATTTAGTCAGGGCACACTCAGACAATGTGATCTTCATTTCCTGCATTTAACTAGTCTTGCTGGGCCAAGAAGGAAAAAGAACACAAAAACGAAAGGCTATCCTGAAAAGCTGCCCAGCCAGTGGCTCTATGAATCTTAAGTTGCAAAGCTGTGGGCAGAAGCCATCAGTGTGTTCTCTGTTGCCATGAGGATGCAAATAGAGAAAAGAGTGCCCCCAAAATAGGGCCCATTCCTTTGAAAGTAGCTGGCACCCTCCTTCAAGAGGAAGGGTCTGTCATTGCAGTCAATGGACCTCCCAGAGGGCTTGGCAATAGTGGGACAAAATGGTCCAAGCTAGAGCTGATTGGCCGGAGTGCGCTGAGTTGATAACCGACCTAAAACCACAAGCCTGGGAAGGAAATCACCAGGGGCTTCTCTGGAGGCTCAGATGATAAAGAATCTGCCTGCAATGCAGGAGACTCTAGTTTGATCCCTGGGTTGGGAAGAGTCCCTGGAGCAGGGCATGGCAACCCACTCCTGTATTTTTGCCTGGAGAATTCCATGGACAAAGGAGCCTGGTGGGTTATAGCCCATGGCGTCACAAAGAGTTGGACAAATTGAGCAACTAACACTGATTTTATTCAGATCAATTCTGCTGCTTCTGCCTGCACCCACAGCAGTGACTTCGACTGGAAAACTGGTCCTCCACCGCCTCTCCTCTTACACTGTCCATTCAGTCTCTTCACATCCCTGATACCTACCCCTCTGCTTTTTTCCTCTGTCACTCTTGCTAAACTACTCCGTAGCTACCCACTGGCCAGCCTATCTCCATGTTTTCCCCACCCAAGACATCTCTGAAGTGAGTTGCGCTGCTAGGAGAAGCAACCTGGCGAGACCCAGGACCTCTGTCCCTCACGTCTGTCTCCTTTCCCCACAGTCTTCAGCGACTCCCTCTTGGAGAAGCTGATCCCAGCCCTCAGGTGGCATTCAAGGTCCTCCATGATCTGCTCCCGAGTCACCAGCTTGGTTTTTTTCAGTTTGGCTGCACAGTCTTAGTTGTGGCACTGGGGATCTTGGTGACGTCAGGCAGGATCTTTGAGTTGTGGCATTCGAACTCTTAGCTGCAGGGTGTGGGATCTAGTTTCCTGACCAGGGATTGAACCCAGGCCACCTGCACTGGGGGTCTTAGCCAATGGGCCAGCAGAGAAGTCCCCCAAGTCACCTTTCTAATCTCATCTCACTAGACATCCTTGACACGTCTGGGCACGACGGACGACCGGCCAAACCCTCTCTATCGTCTGGTCTTCACGCAGGCTCTGCAGTCTAGAACATTCTTCTTTGCCTACCCCATGCTCTCCACCCTTCCTGATTCCATTCAGAGCTCACTCATCCTTCCAATTTCAGTACAAATCCGCTTCATCTTCTCATTCAGGACAGGTGCATCTTTATGACTCTCATCAGAATCAAGCACCTATGCTGTCAGCATCTATAGCTGAGGTCTGGAGAGATGCACTCTAATGAGGTCTTCTGTTCTGCCAAACAGTATTATGGTTTTATCTGGAACTATTTCCCAGCCACTTCTTAGGGAGAAGGCTGGATGACAGCAAAAGCTCACAAAAGCACTTTCAGTCCATCACACATTCAATCATCATAATCCCAAGAGGGAGGTATTATGAAAACCTCTCTTAATCAAATAAGGAAACCAAGGCTTGTACTTTTCAATTAAGATATGTGCTTAGTCACTGAGTCCTGTCCAACTCTTTGCAACCCCATAGACTGTAGCCCACCGGGCTCCTCTGTCCATGGGATTCTCCAGGCAAGAATACTGGAGTGGGTTGCCATGCCCTCCTCCAGGGCATCTTCCCGACTCAGGGATCAAATCCAGGTCTCCTGCATTGCAGGTGGATTCTTTACCGGCTGAGCCACCAGGGAAGCCAGTAAAACTTTAATTTTGTTCTGGGCACTTTCTTTAGGCCCTCTTGACAAAATAGGGAGATGCTAAATTGTTCAAAGCCAGCATTTGGTAAGCAGAGGTTCAGTGTATATTAGAGCCAGAAGGAATCTCAACATTCAGTCCTTCAGAACAATCGTGTCCTTTGAGAATTTCAAATACACTTTGAAATTTTTTGAGCTCTTCACCTTGAATGTCTTCTATTTCCAGTAACAAATGCCCAAGGACTCCCATTAGGCAATCACTATATGTTCTCGAGACTGAGTAGCATCCAATAAAAATCTAATTCTTCTGCCAATGGGAATGAAACTGCTGAGTAGTAGAACTGGACGCCAGGCAATCTGGACAGGACGTTCTGCCAAGAACTTGGCCCAAATGCTTCTTGCCATTGTGCAATCTCACAAGCAACAGGTTTTGGAGGAGCTGCCTTCCCAGGGCCTCCCCTTTCCTTATTGATGTTCATTCTAGAACATTTTTTTAGAAGCATCACAGCACACACTTATTAATATAAGAGAATAAAGGAAGCAAGACTGTACCATTTCAACTTATCTTCACTGGATATTGACTTGGTCCCTTTGGGCAGGAGAAGATGTGCAGGGAAACTTGTAGAATTTCCACCTGAGGGGCTTCCCTGGCAGCCCAGTCCAGTCCAGTTCAGTCGCTCGGTCGTGTCCGACTCTTTGCGACCCCATGGACTGCAGCACGCCAGGCTTCTGTGTCCATCACCAACTCCCAGAGCTCACTCAAACCCATGTCCATCGAGTCGGTGATGCCATCCAACCATCTCATCCTCTGTCATCCCCTTCTCCTCCTGCCTTCAATCTTTCCCAGCATCAGGGTCTTTTCCAATGAGTCAGCTCTTCACATCAGGTGGCCAAAGTATTGGTGTTTCAGCTTCAGCGTCAGTTCTTCCAGCAAATATTCAGGACTGATCTCCTTTAGGATGGACTGGTTGGATCTCCTTGCAGTCCAAGGGACTCTCAAGAGTCCTTCTCCAACTCCACAGTTCAAAAGCATCGATTCTTTGGCACTCAGCCGGCAGTCCAGTGGTTAAGAATCCATGCTTCCTGGGTTCGATCCCTGGTCCGGGATGATTCCACATGCCATGGAGCAACCAAGCCCATGCACCACCACTGCTGAGCCCATTCTCCTAGAGCCTGTGCTCGGCAAGGGAAGCCACTGCAAAGAGAAGCCCAAACACCAAAGTTGGAGAATAGATCCTGCTTGGTGCAACTAGAGAAAGTCTACACAAAGCAACAATGACTCAGTGCAGCCAAAAATAAATAAACAAAAATAAACTAAAAAAAAAAATCCATGCTTCCATTGCAGGAGGCACGGGTTCAATCCCTGGTCAGGGAGCTAAGATCCCACATGCAGGGAAGCCTAAAAATAAATATTAAAAAAAAAAAAAAGGAGTTTCAACTGAACAGTAACAGGTAAGAAGGTGCAAAGTGAGAGCCCATGCCTGCTGAATTTCTTTTCATCTGGCTGAAACTCTGGTTGCAACAATGTGTCCCTGAAAACCAGACGCACCATCACAATGTTTCCAGTCTTATCTTACTGGTTTTTGTGCTTCTTACTTATCAAGGTGCAAGATGAATTCAGAGCAGGAGTAGTTTGCAGAAAAGCATTTGCTCTCTGTGTTCCCAGTAATTATAACTGATAACAAATAGCTTATCAGTTAAAATAAAAATTACATCATATTCTTAATCCAGATATTTTCGGTTGTAATAGTTTGTACCAACAGAAAATGTATAAAATTAATTTTGCTTGTTTATTGACGTATGTAAAGAGTCTAAATTTTGAGGTCTTTCAGAACTGTGTCCAAATCTCATCTCAGGAACTTAAATATGTTTCTGCACGGGTTACTTAATGTCTCTAAGCTTTCATTGCCTAATCTATAAGGAGGGATTTTTCTGAGTTTTCAAGTTAGCTTATAAAAATACCAGGCATTATAACATGGAAAGTGTTCAGTATCATTACTCTCCTGATTCTCAGAGGCTTCTTTCCCTTGATTAGTAATTTTCTTAAACTTAGACTTTTGTGGCCACATCACACAGCTCCAGTCCAGCTATTTGGGTTGTAACTAAGGGATAAAAAGGACTGACCTGCCCTCAGTAATGCTTAAGATTTGAGACATTTTGCATTAGTGGAGATGAGCTTTGTTGAATCATTCATGTCTCCTAACAGCTCTCCCTTATGACCAAGGACACTTCATTGTCATGGTGCTAAAGATTTTGTGATTCAAAGCTAAATAGTCTTTAATGGTGAGAAGTACAGACTTTGAAGCCAAACTCCCTCAGTTTGGATTTCAGCTCTGACTTTATGCATTTATTAGCAAGTCCCTGGTGGTTTAGTTGGTAAAGAACCCGCCCGCGGTGTAGTAGACCTGGGTTCGATCCCTGAGTTGGGAAGATCCCCTGGAGGAGGGCATGGCAACTCACTCCAGTATTCTTGCCTGGAGAATCCCATGGACAGAGGAGCCTAGTGGGTTACAGTCCATGGGGTTGAAAAGAGTCAGACATGACTGAGCAACACTTGCACTTGTATCTTTCAGATGCTGACAGTGGGCTAAGTGATTGGGGTCTAAAGACAACACCTGTGAGGGCGAGTCAAGGAGGGGGTGTAGACATGTTAGTCTTTGAATGTGCTAGAATCGAGTGGGGACAATGTAGGGAGCGCCCAGGAGAGAATGATGCATTCTGATCAGGAGAGCCAGGACAAGCTCCACAGAGAAAGAGACATTTAAAAATAAAACAGAGAAAAGTGGGAAAGGAAGAACAGCATTTGCAAAGGCACAGAGGCTTACTTCAGGAAATGACTAGTCCAGTGTAAGTCAATGCAGGATGCAGGGACTGAGATGAAGTTAGAAGAGTTTGAAATTAAACTAAGGAAAACTTTCAGCACTATGGTGGGGCATTGTAGTTTATTCTAGACAATAAATATGCAAAGTGTTTTGGGAGGACAGTGTGTGTGTGTGTGTGTGTGTGTGTGTGTCTGGAGTGTGTGTCTGGGAAAAATAGGGAGGAGGAGATGGAATGCAAGGATATCAACTAGGGAACCAATGAAGCAGTTAAAACAGAGGATCATGACGGCCAATAGGGATAGAAAAGACATTGCAGTGATAGAAATGTAGAAATAAAAGTTCTCAGGGGCCAGCTGGATTTTTAAGTGAGGAAGAGGAAGACAAAAAAATCAATATATTTAGTTTGGATGGTTCTGTTCATCATGAAGCCGTGAACTGAGACCAAAGATCAGCGTTCCCTCTGAGGCACTTCCTGCACATCCAGGAAAGGATGCTTGAGAAGCAGTTAGAAGTGCTGGTCGGGAGCGGAGCGGGTGCACAGTGTTTTTTGCTCCAGTGCTGTAGAAAGGGCATCACTAATTCCCTGTTCTGTTTGGAAGGGGCGCCGTGGGTCGTTGGGCTATTCATCTTGGTCTTTGCCCATGACACAGGAATATAGAAATGTCAAGACTCTTCCTGCTGCCCCGCAAGCCTCCTCTCTCCGGTTATCTTTCTGGCTCTTTCAGCTGTCATGTCTCTGGCATGCATTCCAGTTTCAATTCTTTGGTTCCGTTGTCTCATAAATTTATTTGTACTTGTCAGATCATGTGTCCGGAATTTTGGCTTGGACAAGATGAGAACTTTAGTCCTCAGTGATCCGTCACCCACACGCTCTGTCACTGGCCTGCATGTATTGCTTGTGTCTCACACAAATACATCAACAATCCCTGACTTGGTCACTGAACGAGCACATACCCTATCAGAGGTCCCAGTTTTTACCAGTCAGTCTACCTTACAACTTTTTTTTTTTTAATCCAGAGGCTTTTAGGAAAAAAAAAAAAAAACTGGCTTAAGGAATGGAAGAAGGGAAGAGGTGATGAAGACAACAAGATCAGCTTAAGAGAGATGTCGTTGCTCAGCCCCTCATTGCGTCCGACTCTGCAACCGCATGGACTGCGGCACGTCAGGCTTCCTCCACTATCTCATAGAGTTTGCTCGAACTCATGTCCATCGCGTTGGTGATGCCATCCAACCATCTCGTCCTCTGTCGTCCCCTTCTCCTCCTGCCTTCAGTCTTTCCCAGCACCAGGGTCTTTTCCAATCCATTGGCTCTTTGCATCAGGTGGCCACAGTATTGGAGCTTCAGCTTCAGCATCAGCACGATCCCAGGTCAAACTTCCAAGTGAAGTTGGCCTGCCTCAAAGTATCTTCCGTCATAAAAGTATTAGGTAAGGAATCAGATGGGGCACCAATCAGCCCCATCATTCTCAAAATGGCATTGTAAGAAGGGCATCGTTAATATCCCAGTGCTTGCGATGCTGGGATTGCTCTCTGACTCACTGCCTGAAACTCTAGATTCCATTTCTTCAAAACTGTAAACTGCTCTGGGAAGGTTAAGGGCTCACAGATCATCATAAATTAGCGGCTGTTTTCCTGAGCCAGCTATTGAGGAAATATTCGACGCAGGGCAAAGGCAAGGGTGCAGGGGGGAAGAGGACTGTTGTTTTTTTTAAGGTTTGAACAGCTGCCAGAGGTGCTGACTAGCTCATGACTACTGCAGGAAGAGAGTAATAATGAAGCAGAAAACCTAATCGAACCGTGGAGCAAGGGCTTAAGGCAGCTTGGGAGCTCTTGGACTTGTCCCCCTACCCTCCCTGCCCCCCGACCCAGGGAGAACAACCCTGCGGTAGAGTAGATTGTGCCAGGCTCCATCCTCATCCTGCAAAGCCTCCGCTCTGGGATGCAAATCTAAGAGCACACAATGCCAGCGATACAATAATAGCACTTTACGGGGGACTCAAATAGAACCTCTGGGTTTCCCAGATGGGGCAGTGGTAAAGAATCCACCTGCCAACGCAAGAGATGCGAGTTCGATCCCTGGGTCAGGAAGATCCCCTGGAAGCTTTCATTCCGAAAAGGAGAAAAGCTTGTCCATCACCACGGCAGTTCTGGGCATTATCTTCACAGGAGGCTGTGTGAGGAGCGATTAAAGATGGAGATCTTGAGCCAAGTGGACATGGGATCAAGTTCAGATTCTGCCACTTACAATCTGAGTTACACTGGACAAGTTTCTCATTCTCTCTGAAACTTAATGCCTCCATCTATAAAACAGGGGGGAACAAGTCAGCCATGAACAGTGTGAAGGTTTAATCAGTTGGTGAAACAGAGCCTGGAACTTCGTAAGCACTCAGGAAATGGTAACAGCACCCCTGCTTTGGCGGCAGGTGTGTAAGCTCGGCAGTACCTGCAAACACGCAGCTTCTGCAAAGAAACGGCAAGGGTTTCACTGAAACCGGAGTCAGCTCATGCCTCCTGGGTCTTAGAACTCCCTCCTCACCAAGTAATATGCAAGCAGACAAAAGATGAGAAGCATTTTTACACAGTCTTTACTAACTTCTCTGGTTTCTCACTGGTTCAAAAAAAGAAAAATCCACCTGCAATACAGGAGATGTGGGATCAGGAAGATCCCCTGGGTCAGGAAGATCCCCTGGAGGAGGAAATGGAAACCCACTCCAGTATTCTTGCCTGGGAAATCCCATGGACAGTGGGGCCTGGTGGGCTACAGTCCATGGGGGTCACAAAACGACGAACACAACTGAGTGTGATCACATAGCAGTAGCCAACCTCATAGCGATGCAGTTTTATTCCTAACCCTACAGCTGACAAGAGAGAAAACTGATGTAAATTCTCAAGCTCAATTGGTTGGGCTGAGATCAACCAGTAGGTTAAAAAAAAAACAACCATGTCTTGTAGTTGCCTTTGCTATTTTGACCACCAGGGGGCATGCAAGATCTTAGTTCCCCGACCAGGGATTGAACCCATTCCCTGCTGCAGTGGAAGCAGAGTCTTAACCCCTGAACTGCCAGGAAAGTCTCATGCCTTTGCTATTTTGTCCATGGGATAGAAGGCACTGGAAAATAAGGGAGGAAACACAGAAGATAACAAGATATTCCAGAAACCTTTCCATGGATTTTTATGGTTACATACATGGTTTACTTGCTAAGTCGTGTCTGACTCTTGCCAGGCTCCTCTGTCCATGGGATATATCAGGCAAGAATACTGGAGTGGGCTGCCATTTCCTTCTCCAGGGGATCTTCCCGACCCAGGGGTTGAACCTGGGTCTCCTGTATTGCAGGTGGTCTCCTACACGGTAGCCAGACTCTTTCCCAGCTGAGCCACCAGGGAAGCCCATGGTTATATGTGCCAGTCCTAAATCGCTCAGTTAACAAGCCCTGCTCCACCACAGACCAGCTCTGCTGTCTTGGACAAATTACTTAACCTCTGGTTTCAGTTTCCTCGTCTGCAACTTTGGAACATAGAAATGCCCTCTTTACACAGATGGAAAAGTTAAATGGTCAGCCAGCATTTAATAGCTCCTTCCACTGTTTCTCTGCACAGACTCACTGGGCTCCAGGGTCGGGGCGATGAACGGAAATCAACAGGACCCTTCAGCAGAGAGTTTATTGCCTCTTTAGGTGAGACTGTTGCCCGCGTGTAGAAGAAAACTGGAGAAGGACGTTTCTCAGGAGTGGGATCAATGGAGAGATGTGAGAGTGTTAACAATGCTGGAGACGCTTCAAGTCTACCTTGCTTGAACCTAAACTTCAAGAACCCTCTGAAGATGCATTGTCATCACTTTACAGATGAGGGAGCCAAATTCCAGAGAGGTAAAGAAGCTGTCCAAGAGCCATTTAATTTTCAAATACATGAGGTTTCTGAAGGACCTTTGATGCTAATTTCTCATTTTGATATTAGTCTCTCATTTAAATGCTTTCTTCTCTGCAATCACCCTCTGTGTTTTTTTCAGCCTTCTAACTTTATTGAAGCTTTCAATGGCTAGGTCAAGGTCTCTCTTGGTAAATGTTACATTGCAATTGAAAGTATATGGATTATTTTCAAGTCACTTTCAAATTTCTAATGTAATTCCGCAGTGATAAGAGAACAGATTCGGTATGGTTTCAAAACCTTTAGACCATGACATTTTTGGACTTGCTTTATGTCCCTGGATATGTTCTAGTGTCTCCTAGTCTATAGTCTACGGGAACTTGAATAGAATTTCTATCCTACTATTGTGTGAAAACTGTATAAATCTTAATTGTGTTGAATTGGTTCATAGTGCTTTTCAGTTCTACTTTATCGTTCTACAACTCTGTATATTCATTCTATTGATTTTTGAGGCTTTGATACTGAAACTCCAATTAAAAATCTTTATCTACTTAAAATGGAATTGTAATATATAGTGGAACTATATGTAACTTTGTTCTGTATTTTCCTGGTTTCCTGTCAATGTGTTATCATACTTCCATAATTTAAAAAAGAAAAAGAATTTGTCCAAGAGCACAAGGCTGGCGAACAACAGAGTAGGAATTTGAAGAGGTCCCTCCCACACACACTGCACAAGCCTGGTACATCTTAGCAAATGTATTTTTGCATTTTTTCCAGATTGGTATTTGGCATTAATAAGGAAAGGTTAAATCCAGCTATAGAGACCAGAGTCAGCTGAGGGTACAGAGCAGAAGCCAGTCCAGGGGAACTGGTCTCCAAATGCTCAGTCATGCGCTGCTCCAGGGAAACTGGGCTTTCCCTGTGTATATGTGTTTCTGTGTGTGCCTGTGTGTACACACACATACACATAGTTCTGTGTATATGCTACTGCATTAATATTATTCTCAAACATAAATGAATAAAATGAATCATCTTTTTAAAGAATTCTCGTTCACCTATTAACAGAACAAAACACACTTTACTTTGTGACTGTGCTTTGTGATCGTGAATTTCACAAGATCTTGATCTAACACTGATGCAGTCATTCAAAGTCTATTATCAAATTTGGTTTCCTTCTGTGTTCATTTCACTACTAAACCCTGCCTATCTTGCTGAAAAAAGATACTTCAAGAAAGCTGAGAAATGAATAGCTCCTCTTTATTTGGTGGTTTGGGGGAAGCGGGGCAGTGATTTCCAAGCCGCATGGCTTGCAGGATCTTAGTTCTCCCAGCAGGGGTCGCTGGACCCTTGTGAAAAGCCAAGTCCTCACCCCTGGGCCACCAGGGAACTCCCCTGAACAGCCAGCTGCTCTTTAAACTCAAGGATTCTTTGAAGTACTCTGGGACGAAATAACCAATGAAATGAAGTGTGGTACAATACACGTTAAGGGTCATTCCCCATCTCATTACAAAACTTCTGTGAAGATTGTACAACTTAAGATAATACATGGTGTATGTGTGTGTGTGTATGTATATGTGCATATTATATATATATATGTAATGAAATATTACTCAGTTATTAAAAAAAAGACAAAAATAATGTCATTTGCAGCAACCTGGATGGACCTAGAGATTTTCATACTAAGTGAAAAAAGCCAAACAGATAAAGACAAATATTATATGATATCACTTATTTGTGAAAAAAAATTTTTTTAATGATACAACTAAACTTATTTACAAAAGAGAAATAGACTCGCAGACATAGAAAATAAACATGGCTACCAGAGGGGAAAGGAAGGGGTAGAGAGAGATAAACTGAGAGTTTAGGATTAACATATACACACGACGGGACATAGAGCAGATTAACAACAAAGGCCTGCCGTGTAGCACAGGGACGAATAGTCAACATCTTGTAATAAACTGTAATGTAAAAGACGGTGAAGAAGAATATTTATGTGTGTTTAGTTCAGTTCAGGTCAGTCGCTCAGTCGTGTCCAACTCTTGGCGACCCCATGAATCGCAGCACGCCAGGCCTCCCTGTCCATCACCAACTCCCGGAGTTCACTCAGACTCACGTCCATCGAGTCGGTGGTGCCACCCAGCCCTCTCATCCTCTGTGTGGGTGTGTATAACTGAGTCACTTTGCTGTACACTTGAAACTAACACAACATTGAACATTAACCATACCTCAATAAAAAATAATAAAAATGTTAATAAATTATAAAACAATAATACAATGTGTAAAGCCACTTCACCCCGTGCAGGTAACCTGCCATCCTCACCAAGTGCTGAGAGCAAGGAGCCATGGAGAGGCTGTGTCAGCCCCTGGGCGTGGCCATGAGCAGCTGTAGTGCTGACCTGTGTCCACCAGGCTCTCAGATATGAGCAAAGCTTTGCTTGCGTCTTTTTGTATAGAACATATAACAGATCCAATCAGAATTCTGCCTTCCCTGCAGCCTCATGAACTTTCTTACATATACCCAGCTTGGCTGTCTGAGCTCCAGGGAGGTGACAAGCCCTCAGTGCGCTGTGAAGGGCCCCTGCACCAAGCCTCTGGCTTGTCACCCAGCAGGTGCCCTGAGCAGGTGCCAAACGCCAAGCCCTGACCGCAGTGCCCCAGGTCTTGGTGCCTGGCCCCAGGTTGCAGGTGTGATGGCAACTAAGCCAAGCCCTCGCCCCACCCACTGGGGAAGAGGGGGAACCCAGTGATTTATTTTGCTTTGTGTTGTTTTCTCATTAACTCAGGGGTTGCACGGAACCAAACTAAAAGGCTACAGATGTTTGATTCTGCAGTTGGACCTGGCCATTTTATAGGGAGTGCCTTGCAGCAATAGGGCTTCTCTGATGGCTCAGCTGGTAAAGAATCTGCCTGCAATGCTGGAGACCTGGGTTTGATCCCTGGGTTGGGAAGATCCCCTGGAGAAGGGAATGGCTAACCACTACAGTATTCTGGCCTGGAGAATTCCATGGACTGTATAGTCCATGGGGTCACAAAGAGTCAGACACAACTGAGCAACTTTCACTTTCACTTTGCAGTAATAAGTGACTGAGAAAATCATTTTCAATGTCCTCTATTGGTTTTTGAAATATGGGACCTTAAGCAAAGCACATAGCCTCCGGAGATCGCTACCTCATTAGTGAGATGAAGGGGTTAGACCAGGTGATCTTCTCAAAAAAATCTTAATTGTATGAAATAAAAAAGGAGGCCAAGGACTTCCCTGGTGGTCCAGTGGCTAAGACTCCAGGGTCCCAGGGTTCGATCCCTGGTCAGGAAACTAGATCCCACATGCAGGCAACTAAGAGTTCACACGCTGTAACTAAAAGAGACCCCGCATGCCACAACTTTAAAAAAAAAAAAAAAAACAGACCCTGCATGCAACAGATAAGATCAAATGAATTTTTAAAAAAGTTTTTCAAAAGTCCATGCAAACTATCTCTGGGGATTTAGTATCTTTCATACATTTCATTTGCACCTTCTTCATCCTTTTAAAAAAAGCTAAGAGAAACTATTTAATACTTTTCTACAATCTTTCATCCACTGCCTTTAGTTCCAGCTGCCTTTCAGAACTTAGGATTTGGGGTTTTAGAAAGGAAACGGTGCGGGTGTAGCCCATCGGGTAACAGCAGCAGGGGCCCGAGCAGCGCTGTAATCAATCGCGGTAGCGTTTCTGCAGTGAAACACAGGCGTTCTCACACTAAGTAGGATACAGACTAAAAATAGTCTCACATTGGTTCAGGTGGGGTTTTACGGCCCAAAAGTTTGCCACATACCAAACAAAAGCCCTTCTGTTTTCAGAGCCCTTTTGAACTTCAGAACTGCCCCCGGGGATCCAGCCCTGTGGCGTGTCCTGACTCTTACTAACCCCTGTGTAATCATTGTGTGTGTGGGTATGATGTAAATCAACCTATTAGTAAAACCCAAATGTTTCCCAAGCTACCAGGACCTACTTGCATTATTCAGAATTTAAAGGCCAAAAACTCACTAAAATTGAAATGCCCCATACTCGTTCTAAGCTCTTCTCATAGTTAACCTCTATCGTCGAAGAAAATTCAAGTTGGCCTGACAAAGAGTGTCCTTTACAAAATCAGCGTTTGAGATCTTTGCCTCTGGCTTTCTGAACATTTTCAGAATTAGAACTAAGTAGACTGGGGCTTCCCAGGTGGCATAATGGCCAAGAATCCGCCTGCTAATGCAGGAGACGCAAGAGACACGGGTTCAATTCCTGGATTGGGAAGATCCCCTGGAGAAGGGTGTGGCAACCCACTCCAGTATTCTTGCCTGGAGAATCCCCATGGACAGAGGGGCCAGGTGGGCTACACCCATGGGCGTCGAAAAGAGTGGGACCCGACCGAGCAACCTTCCACGCACACACGCCCCCATCTCTTTTTCACAATGAAAGCGAGCATTAAGGTTGTACATGTCTGAACACAATCCTGGTAGAAGGGAACGTTTGAGCCAAGACCTGCTACTCCTGGGCTCACTATTTGCAGGCAGTAATGAAAGCAGAAATTATGGGGCAGCTTTGTCCAGAAGAAGAGGGTGAGATACTTCTTGTTTATCTCTGTCCCCATTTTCTTCAGGTTGCTTTTGCTCCATCTGAGTGAGATTGCTGTTGACATACTGAATTCCCAAAGGCAGTTTGCATTAATGTCATGCTAGAAACTTGGAGAATGTAAGATGCTGACATTAGTTATTAGGAATCAAAAGTGGGCAGAGCTGGAGCTGATAAATATACTACCTGTGTATGGAAAATGAGAGCAAAGTATGTCTAGAGATTATAGACCAGTCTACTTGATTTTTTTATCTTAAGGTGGATATAAAGTATATAAAGCTAGATTTGTTATTTTTTAGTTACTAAGTCACGTCCTACTCTTTGCAAGCCCATGGACTGTAGCCTTTCAGGCTCCTCTGTCCATGGGATTCTCCAGGCAAGAATTCTGGAGTGGGTTGCCACACCCTTCTCCAGGGGATGTTCCTGACCCAGGAAGAGGGAGACACATGTATTTTAACTGACCATTTGTTATAACAATCTGGTCTCACAAATATTAGAAGGCAGCAGAATGAACTAGGTTAATTTTCCATTATTTTCACTGTATTTTCTCAGGTCCCCTTCAAATGAAAATCCTAATGATTTTAAACTCTCACCCCACTGGCTCTTCAGATGAAGAGAAAGGAAAAACCTTAATCAAGATGTGTAACCACGTAGGGGTCATTTATCCACCACCCCCCCCTTACCTTATGTTGCTGTGACATCTAGAACAAAGATACGTACTCAGAGGCATTACATGTACATATATGTACTATATCTATTAGAATTTTATATATTTTAATTCATATCTGGTGATGACTATGTTACTCAAAATATAAAACTTAAATGCTTCATGAAAATCAAAATATTGCATGTCTTTTGCTTCACTACATCTAGCAATTAAAACAGTCACTCCATTGGAGAAGAAAATTAAAAGGGACTGACAAGTCTTGCTCTCATGATCGTGCTTTATGACTGATTGATTGATTGCTGTCAGCCATTGATATCACTCTCCTGTCGGTCAATGTCTTAGGTGGATACGTGGAAAATTAGAAGATTTGATTCGTTAATATGACTCCTTTACTTACAAGAGTATAAGTAAAATTCAACTAAAATAGTACAGCGTTTCCTTAATTGAAGAGGCACCATCAACTTCTGCTTTAAATTAAGTGTTTAGGAAATTTAATGAGTAAAAAAATGATACCTGGGGACTTCCCTGGTGGTCCAGTGGTTAGGACTCTGCCCTCTCAATGCAGGGGAACCAGGTTCAATTTCTGCTCAGGGAACTAGATCCCCCATGCTACAACTAAGACCCGACCAGCCAAATAAATAAAACTTGTAAATGATACCTTCTAATTGAATAGAAAACTTAAGTGCGTGTAGTGTGTGATAAATCACTTCAGTCATGTCTGATTCTTTATATATAATATATATTCTATAATATATATATATATAAAATATGGTGTATATATTAATCCCAAACTCCTAATTTATCTCCCCCTCCCTCTCGGCAGCCATGAACATGCTTTAGAAACCAGTGACGCACTTGTCAAATGTTAAGCTTTTGTAACTTGTGCCTATCACTGTGCAGAAAACAAAATAAGTGGTCAATAAACAGTTGAATAATGGATTGGTCATTACTGGCCATCCAGGCAAACTGCTTCAGGAAACCCTAGCAAGACACAAATTCAGCACAACTTACTTTTAAACATTTCACTGTCAACACCAGTACCAAGCTGCCGATTTTGTTTAAATTTCCAAGTCAACCTTGCAACGAGTCTTCACAGGAGAGTCAAACACAAGTCAAACACAGGAGAGTCAAAAACAAGTCCATCTATTCAACTGGGTCATGGGCCAAAATGGGCAGGATTAAGTCAGAGAGAAACAAGCTGCAGCTCAAGTGTGGGTGGAAGGCTATTCTTTCCACCGATAGCAGCTAACACCAGTAGAGAAGAGACAGGAGCAACTGGCAGTCACGTAGGGGCCATGGGAGGGACCTCGTTTAGCAGTGGAATCTTTTTCCATAAAGGTCAGCTTGACTCTAGCTGTTGACTAGAGAGATTCTTTTCTTATATCAAGTCTTTTGCTTCTTTGATTTCCCAGTTCTTAACTTTTAAAAATCAATCACCATTAAAATTCTAGCTCTCCTCTATGGTAATATTTAAATCAAAAGTTTTCCGTAAAAAGAAGCCGTAAATTCGAAACTGCTCGAGATTCGATGTCCATTCAAAGAAAATTTCTTCCTCTTCCTTTGTCATCTTTCCTCTTCACCTCATTCTTCCTATTCTTAGCTCCTATTACCTCTATTTCTTAGGATCGGCCATCCAATGTAAAAAAGAATTTTCTTAAGCAATTGCTTATGATAATTAAGAGAGACTATTAGCATCAGCCTCTACCGGAAGCAGACAGAAGGCTGGGGCTCTTCTGCTACTTACTTGACCTTGCAGGATTTCAGGCACCCGGATCAACTCACACATCCTTGCTGTCAGCAGATGGGGCTAACTGCCTCCCTGTCTACCTGAAGGGATGATTGGGAGGGCAAGCGAGATAATACCTTCACGTTGTGATGAAATGAGAAGACTGACACAAACGTCAGGTGCTCTGATGAATAATTCATGAACCGAAACACTAATATTCCCCAACCAGAGAAAACTGGTCTTGGATTTTTTCTTTTTTAGTCTTATTAGAACATGGCCTTCACTAAAACCTGGAAATGTAAGGGTGGCTCATTCTCGACAAGTTGTTTGCATGCAAGGCACTCAAAAGTAAAGACTTAATATGTCAACAGAGACAATTAACTCACGGGTAAAGCTTATTGTACAACATCCAAAAAAAAAGTTAGTACAAAAGGCTTTCAGTAATCGTCCCTGTGGAAGCCTTTGGGAAGGTGCTGATGGCCGTGGGGAATCAACAATCGTTTAACAGGATTTGATGACATCAGTGTGAGTCACGCTAGTGTGTAAAACTAGCATGAGGTCATTTTAAGCTAATCAGATGGGTGGCTGGAGAAAGGTGCCATTCACTATTTATTACCTCCACCGGCAACAAAAGGACTGGTTTAGCTAATGGAAACCAAGGGCTTAATGAATCAGGCTAAATGAGGAGGGAGGTGGTAATTGTGTCATTAGGGCACTAATACTGGGAACCTGTCTACCTCTTCTATTGGCCCTAAGGCAACTCTTCCAAAGGTGATTCTATGGTCATTTAAAAAGCTTTCTGCTTTCGGCGGTAGAGCTTTTCTTATTGCAGTCCCTGAAAATTCTGGGTTATTGGGAGTTTGTTCTGGGTCACTGGGAATGTTCGTTATGGGTCTGTAAAAATGTTGGTGATGTCCACGAAATTCTCTTCCAATGGCAGGTGTCTAATCAGCCAGTTGACGTGATGACATTAAAAAAAAAACAAAACACTAAAGCTGATTATATTGAATGGTTTCTGGAAACCTGTCTCATTTTCTTACTGCGCCATCATGTCAGACAAGCACACACATTATTGCAATTCAAGTGAGGTGCCCTAAAAGACATATAAAGGGCTGTGGGGGAGGGGAGACCTGAGAATCGAGACTCTTTATCTCTGAATGGTGGGTCAGGACCTGCTCTTCAGAATAGCTCTCACAGACACTCATAAGACAGGCTGAAATAGGGACAAGGGGAAGAGTTAAAAGGCTAGATGACATAAGACTCTGAGAAAACTGGTATGAGGGCTGGAAGAGATTTTATAAGATGATATAGATAGGCTGTGGTGGTTTAGTCATTTAGTCGTGTCCAATTCTTTGCAACCGCATGGGCTGTAGCCCACCAGACTCCTCTGTCCACGGGATTCTCCAGGCAAGAAGAGTGGGGTGGGTAACCATTCCCTTCTCCAGGGTATCTTCCTGACCTGAAGATCAAACCTGAGTCTCCTGCACTGCACGAGGATTCTTCACCTACTAAGTCACTGGGGAAGCCCCCATAGATAGAGTAGCAAAAGCAATACAAAATTAAGAACTTCAAATTTCAGTTTGAGTATATGGGAAAGAAGTGAAATAAGAAACCAAAATGGAGCGAGGGAGGAGGCATTCTGAGGAGGGGAAAAGATGGCTTGGGTTTCTGGAAATGCTGTCTGAAAAGGTGCAGATACCCAGGAAGAGAGAAGACGGAAAGGCAGGGACCTAGAGCCAGAACGCAACCTGCCCGCTGCTGCGACGCTCAGACTCTGAGGGAGCAGGAGTGGGGAGGGCCCCAAACCTGGGCTACCAATTCCAGGATGCAGAGAAGGCAGACAGCAACGGGGTAAAAAGCGGCGGGAAGCAGTGGCTCAAACTTGAGCATCCGTCAGAATCACCCCGAGGGTGTGTTCTGAGGGACTGCTGGGCCCACCTCCCAGAGTTTCAGATTCAACAGGTCTGGGGTGGTGGGTCTAAAAATTGCATCTCTAACCAGTTTCCGGGTGCTGATCTGGGGACCACACTTTGAAAACCACTAGTGTAGAGGAAGAAGCAGGAGCTTTACGTTTAGAAGGATTTGAGATCAGTTTCCAACCCCATCAAGTTATCTAACCTGTCTAAGCTTCAGTGTTCTCAAGAGGAAAGTGAAGGGAAAAAACTACTGATCTTGAATATGAAGAGTATGTGCGTAACCTATTAATAGTGTCTGGCATATAGGTGGTGTTCAGTGTGTGATCTACAGGCAGGTAGGTAGGAGGAAGATAGAAGTGGTTGGTAGGTAAGTGGACGGTCATGTAGGGGAGCAGAAACCTGCCAGACATGGGCAGGGAGAGAGGAGATGACAAATTGTACAAGGAAGTCTGTGATCAAAAGGAGATGTGGGGGATAAAGAAGATACGTCCGTGGAAAACAGGTGGTTCCCAAGGGGTCAAGGCAGGGGGAAGGGAGGGACTATCATTTTGGGACCCACAGATGCAACTATTACATACAGGATGGATAAACAAGGTCCTATTGTATAGCACAAGGAATTCTGTCCTGTGATAAACTGTAATAGAAAAGAATATGAGAAAGAATATGTATGATGGAGTCAACTTTGCTGTACAGCAGAACTTAACACAACAATGAAAATCAACTATACTTCAATCAGTTCAATTCAGTTCAGTCACTCAGTCGTGTCCGCCTCTTTGTGACCCCATGAGTCGCAGCACGCCAGGCCTCCCTGTCCATCACCAACTTCCGGAGTTCACTCAGACTCACTTCCATCGAGTTGGTGATGCCATCCAGCCATCTCATCCTCTGTTGTCCCCTTCTCCTCCTGCCCCCAATCCCTCCCAGCATCAGAGTTTTTTCCAATGAGTCAACTCTTCGCATGAGGTGGCCAAAGTACTGGAGTTTCAGCTTCAGCATCATTCCTTCCAAAGAACACCCAGGAGTGATCTCCTTTAGAATGGACCGGTTGGATCTCCTTGCAGTCCAAGGGACTCTCAAGAGTCTTCTCCAACACCACAGTTCAAAAGCATCAATTGTTCGGCGCTATATTTCAATAAAATACAATTTAAAAAAAAGCAGATATGTCAGAATAGTGGCCTGAGCCGAAGAGTGTTCAGCCCCATATGCTTCTTTACCTGATACCTAGGTTTGCCAGCAGGGTCACTGACTGTTTAAAGATACAGTTGGAGAGCAAGAATAAGCATGGTAGCCAGACGAGGTCCAGTAAGAGACGATGGGTCCAAAGCGTGACGATGCCTGGGCTTCCCCGTCCGTGTCGTCACGTGACCGTGGCAGGTGCACTTCAGAGGAAGACACACACTCCTAGTCTTAGAGGCTGGGGTTGGGGAGTAATAGATGGGTCTAGACTACCATCACCGAGACTCTTCTCTTTTTCCGGGCAAGGCTTAGGGCACAGCAGGGTGCTGAGAACAGAGAGTCAAGGCAGGAAGTGGGGAGAAAAGAGAAAGGTAGCAAATTCTATTAAAAGCAGAACCAAGTACATGATTTGCAGGTCTCAGTGCAAAAGGATAAGGTGGGGACCATGGTTCAGAAAGTGTTAAGAAGCTCAAGCTAGCATCAGCACGTTGAACCCAGCGTGGGACCATCCTCAGCGTGGAGCCCTGTGGGTACCAGCCGTCGTCCTCTTTACAAGACCCCAGTATCCCTCCCCTGCCGTATGTCTGCGGTACCTGGGGACTGGGCAAACAAGTAGCCTGTTTTTGCAAACTCTGGAGCTCGGTTCACTGGCTCCAGGAAACTCTTAAAGAAAGAAACTCCAAAAGAAAGCAAATCTCTTTTCTCCCATGGACGGGTTGGCAAAAAAATTCTTTTGGGTTTTTCCATCGCATCTTATATAATCCTTCAAGTGCAAACAGGTGGCTTAGGGTCTGAGGTGGGCCTCTGAAGTGTTTGGGGGCGGGGAAGGGGGCGTGGAGGGTCCCCTGAATCTTCAAGGGCTTCTCAGGTGGCTCATCGGTAAAGAATCTGCCTGCAACACAGGAGACGCAGGTTCCATTTCTGGGTTATCCCCTGGAGGAGGAAATGGCAACCCGCTCCGTATTCTTGCCTGGGAAATACCATGGACAGAGAAGCCTGGTGGGCTACGCTCCATAGGGTCCAAAACAGTTAGACAGGGCTGAGCACACATGCACACACACACATACACATGAATGATACTATAAACGCTGAGAAAAGTGAATGCCTTTACCGCAGCTCTGTGAACCCTACCTGCCAGCCTCAGGAAGGGATGTGAATTTGAAGACCTGGTTTGAATCTTGGTTGTGAAAATTCAAAAGTTCCTTGTGTGGGATCCAGTTTGTGATTAAACTACGGGTAAATACACACTCAACCAACCCCGAAACCTCCGTCTCCAGGCACCACGGTTCTGTCCTCGGATGTGAAGCAGTACCTATATTAGACACTAGGGGGCAGTGTTGTCTAGTTGTCTTGTGAGGCCACATTTCAAGGGATTTTTTTTTTTCCCCCTCTGTCTCAGGTTCCACTTGCTAAAGGATTTTGAACCCTTATTGTAAAGAGGTGAAGGGACAGACATTCACTTATCTACTTCACAGCAATTTAAATATATTAGCTTCATGAGGGACTCTGCCAAAAAGCAAAAATGCAAAGACGCCTTTGAGGGCCGGGTGCTGTTACCAACTCCACTAGGTAAACCGTTCAACCAAAAACCACAGGGTCAACTGCCGATTCAAGACGGGCTGAGAGGGATTCTGGAACTGGAGAGTGAAAGTTAGCTGCGCAGTCGCGTCCGACTCTTTGCGGCTCCATGGACTGTAGCCTGCCCTGCTCCCCTGTCCATGGGATTCTCCAGGCAAGAGTACTGGAGTGGGCTGCCATTTCCTTCTCCAGGGATCTGCCCGACCCAGAGATCGAACCCAGGTCTCCTGCATTGCAGGCAGACTCTTTACCATCTGAGCCACCGACTGAGGGGCACAGGCTTTCTACCCCACCCCGATGCCCTACAAGTAAACTTGGAAGGCGGTGTAGCCCATGTAGCCATGTAGCCATGACTGGCTTCATGATTCTCATGGCCTGAGGCTAAACATCTTTGTTGGCAAAATTAAATAGAAATGATGGGAGATGGAAGAGAGGCCCCAAAAGGAGGGGATATATGTATACCTAAGGCTGATTCATGTTGAGGTTTAACAGAAAACAACAAAATTCTGTAAAGCAATTATCCTTCAATAAAAAAATGAATTAAAAAGAAACAAAAAACTAAAAGTGAAACTTCCAAGGCTGTTCATTCGCCCTCACTGGGACCACAGATCCCTCCTGGTTCCACTTCCCAAAAAAGCCGGCAAGACCTGTCTTGTGGAAACACTCATCGAGTTCCCAGGTGGGGATATAGAAAGAGCCGTGCACTGCTTTTGTCCGTCTCCCAGGATATTTTCCTATCAGGCAATAATTCCTGTACACAAATAACTGTACATAATAGTGTATTTAAGGAAATAATATAAATTAAGCAGTCCCTACCACACAATTTCCAGACGGAATAGCAAGAAATCCCTCCAGACAGGAGTCATCTAGTTTCACAAAAGCTTGGCCCTTGAGGAAGAAAGGCCTTTGGGTCAGAGGAAACAGCAGCAGATGAAGCACAGCTCAGGTCCAAGGACAGCACATGGGTGCATCTCATAGAGAGTCTAGAGAGATGTGCGTGCGTGCAGGTTCAGTGGCTCAGTCCTGACTGACTTTGCGACCCCGTGGACTGTAGCCCACCAGGCTCCTGTGTCCATGGGATTCTCCAGGCAAGAACACTGGAGTGGGTTGCCATTTCCTTCTCCAAGGGATCTTCCCGACCCAAGGATGGAAACTGAGTCTCCTGCATCTCCTACATTGGCAGGCAAGTTCTTTACCACTGAGCCACCTGGGAAGCCCCTAGAGAGATGGGTGGGAGCGTTATCATGAAGATGCTGAATGCCAGGTTAGAAATGCAGAGTTTAATGGTGCGAATCAAGGGCCAGCTGAGATTTTCAGAAAAGAACAATTTGAGGGACTTCTCTGATGATCCAGTGGCTGAGACTCCATGCTCCCAATGCAGAGGACCCAGGTTTCTTCCCTGGTCGGGAAACCAGATACCGCATGCCATAATTAAGGCCCAGCATAGCCTGATTTTTTTTTTTAAATAATGGTTTAATAAGTGTCTTATAGGAGGATGCGTAGAATAGAATGAAGGAAATACAAGCAAGAAAGCACTTTAAAAAATTACCTCCCAAATACCGCTCAGACTATTTGCCCATGAATTCCCGTTTCCTCACTGCGGGCTGTGACCTTGGCAAGCTAATTATCCCCCCTGAGCCTGTTGCTCATTTGTAGCACAGGTTAATCAGATATGATCCTCACAATGTTGATGTGTAGATTACCTAGATCTTCTGTGTAAGGAACTTAGTGCGTGGCTGCATATCCTAAGCGCTCACTAAATACTAGCTATGATGATGCGATACAGATCATTGTATTGTGAGGAAACTGCAGCTCAAATAGATTGAAAAAAAAAACTAACAAGAGGTAAACCTGGGACACAAACCAAAGTCTTCTGACTCAGATCCAGTGTTTCTCTTCCCTGCTCACACATTTTAAGAATTTGGGAAAGTCCTAAAATATCTCCTGCAATCTTGTGTTTTGATCTTTATGTCAAAGCACACATTCTTTCATAAATATAGATCCTGTTGAAGCTCGTTTTTCAAAATTGCGAGGAAGAAAGTTGAATTAGTTCCTGCAGTTAAATGATTTCCAGTTCATAGAGATTTTATATAGCTGGGGATTTAAACTGTTTTTCAATCGAATCCATTTATTTGCATTTCAATAAGAAAACTTGATAGTATCTATAAAGAGGCCTAGTGGTAAAGAACCCACCCGCCAATGTAGGAAACATAAGAGACTCCAATTCCATCCCTGGGTCGGGAAGATCCCTCGGAGGAGGGCGTGGCAACCCAATCCAGTATTCTCGCCTGGATAATCCTATGGGCAGGGGAGCCTGGTGGGCTACGGTTCATGAGGTCGCAGAGTCAGACACGACTGAGCAGCTGAGTGCACATTATATTATAATACATGCAATGCAGTGGCATAATAAAGTTATGATAGAAAAAACAAATCTTCCACAGAAGTGATTAACTCATTTTATGTAACTTCGAGCGAGCTTACTTCTCTGAAAGTTTTTCTTTGGCACGAAATGTATACAGTTATTTTAGTTCTACAATGCCCCATGAGGAATAAAGAAACTCAAAATACCGTGATCTGAGATGAATCAGGCGGTAAAGGGGCGGTTGAGGGGAAAGTCAGAGTTGTAACCAAACACAGGTTCTTCAGCTCGCCACTCCACAACCAATAAATCGAGAGGCAAGCTTCGTTAGAGAAGAAAGGTGTTTTATTCGGAAAAGCCAGTGATCTGGGGAGCAGGTGGACTTGTGTCAAGAGATCAGCTCCTAAGATTCTGCTCAGCTGTCCCAATTTTCAAGATGTTATTTTTGTTGTGTTGTTTTCTGGCCACACCACACGGCTTTTGAGATCTTAGTTCCCTGACCAGGGGTCGATCCTGCATTGGAAGTGCGGAATCTTAACCACTGGGCTGCCAGGGAAGTCCCAGCCGTGATAAAGAATCTCAGTTAGTCATTAAGGCTGGAGGCCAGATTCTTCATCATTTTTCCACTGCGTGCAGGCTTGCTGATCTTGATCTTCCTTGGGAATCTCTCTGGCCTGCCAGGCCCACCTGTGACTGGCTGTTCTTTTCCCATCTGGTCCATCTGTGTCCACGTGGTCTGCCTGCAAATTTCCTAAGGGAAATCTAGGGCTTGAGAGTCAGTCATTCTTTAACTACTCAATTCTTTATTCTTATTCCTTCTAATCCAGGAAAGGAATCAACAGGTTAGGTAAGGTGCTATGTACGTGTGGTGGTATTAGTGGTAAAGAACCCGCCTGCCAATGCAGGAGCCATAGGAAACTTGAGTTTGACCTCTGGGTGGGGAAAATCCACTGGAGAAGGAAATGGAAACCCACTCTAGTGTTCTTGCCTGGGGAATCCTATGGACAGAGGAGCCTGGTGGGCTATGACCCATAGGTTTTCGAAGAGCTGGACTTGACTGAAGCGACTCAGCACAGCACGCAATGCGGAAAAACTGAAATCAGGAGCTAAGTTAAATGTTGCCTAATGATCTCATCTTTATGATGAAGGTCTAAGGAAAACAGCAGAGGTAAACAAACAGAAAAGGGGCAAAGGAGCTGCTTACAGAGGGTTTGAGAAGATAAAAGAATTTCGCTGTCTTGAAATTCTTGCAGAACCATCCTTCGTGCAAGAGTTCAGCTCATCCTTTAAAGTCCTAGAAATCCAGGCAAGGACTCGACCCTTTGAAATCTGCAGAAATTCCTCTTCAATTTTAGGTACAACTTGCTGTCAATTAGAGTGCTTAAAAACGCAACTTAATATGGAATTACGTTGTCATTTGTATAAAAAAATAAAGGCGTGCGTGGTGCTGGTTGAAGGAAGGGTGCTACGTGCTTGTGAACACACATACAAAGCCCTCCTGGGACAAAACAACAGTGGTTCTGCAGGGAGGAGGTGAGGCAGGGTGGAGAATTACCTGCTCTGCACACGCTTTGGTTTTGCACGTGTTTCTGTTGCTGTTTGTTTTGGCTGCGCTGCGTGGCTCGCGGGATCTTAGTTCCCGACCAGGGATTGGAGCTGCCTCCTCGGCAGTGAAAAGCAGACTCCTAACCACTGGACAGCCAGGGAATCCTGGAATGTGTTTTAGCACAGTTTAATGGTGTTTCTGACATTCACACAGTAGTTTTTCTGCCATTGATGGTGCTTAGGCTAAGTCCTGTCAATGAGATGAGGAGAGCGCTTTAAAAGGAACTCCTGCTTAGGGTAAGGCCCGGCTCGTGTCAGGATCAGTACCTCGTCTTTGAATTTATGGATACTATGAATGAGGTCGATGAGGCAGGGAGCGGGAACCAGGGAAAGTGGGGAGCCGTTGAGCGACCCCATTTCCTCCCAGGTTCCAGGAGGGAAGGGGTGTGAGGCTCTCGGATGCCCGACAGCCCAGACTCAGCGGTGGTTACGAGAGGCAGACAGGAGCCTGCAAGCTCGTGTTGATTTTTTCCTTATGGCTTTTTGCTTGAACATTTAATCCCTCTTTTAGTTTCAAATCAGCACAGTGGCAGATATTATCAACAACCATTATCCCTGTCCTGAGGTAGTTGTCAACCCAGGGAGAGAAATAGGATCAACTCTGGGGAGAGGCCGCCTGGGCTTTGCCTCTGGAGGCTGTAATTGCCTCTGTCAGGAGAGGGATACAATTCCACTTCCCTCTCTGCCTGCAGACACCAGTGTGAAATTCTCTTCCCCTGCCCTCCTCTGGGGGCTGGTCCTGTTGAGAACGAGGCTGGGTCTGGACAAGGAGGAAATGAAACCTGCTGCCCCAGTTAAAAGGTCTCAGCGGATCCTTCCAGCTGCCATGGCCCGCTCCAGGTCTGCTGGCTTCCCCCGGGCCCTGCTGACTGCCAAGGCCACCGAGCATCCTTAGCTCATGTCCACTGTGATGGGCTGGCCCTGGCCCTGTAGGTCTGATGGATTTCGCGCTGATCCCTGACTTGGCCACAATCTTTCTGATGAGGTCACCTGCCTGGCTTGCACCTTCAGCCTGATGCCGTGTCCCCCTCACCCCTCCCCCACGTGAGACATATGGTGTTGCACAACCTCAGATCATCAAAGAAGTGAGAAACAAGTTCGGTCCCTCTTGATGAAATACCTGATTCCTTTATGCTTTGCCTAAACAGAAATTTGCTTCAAGGGAAAAAATTACACATAAACGCTGAAAATGAGCTTGCTTTTGAAAAAGGAGGATGTCTGTTCAGCCTTATGGGGGGAACCATTCTTTCTATCTCCATTGTTCAGGCGAACTCTACAGTCTGTGATGAACCAGATCTTAACCTTTATCTTGTTTGGCCATCTGCCTTCTGCTTCTCAGTTATTTAGAAAGTGCTTTAATAGCATTTCTACCCATGAGTAAAGGGACAGAAAATGGGGACTTCCTTGGTGGTCCAGTGGTTAAGAATCTACCTTGAGATGCAAGGGGTGACGAGGGTTCCATCCCTCGTGTGGGAATTAAAATCCCACATGCTGCAGAGCATCTAAGCCTGAGCACCGCAACTCCTGAGCCCGCAAGCCACAAGCAGAGCGTCCACGCGCCGAAACGAAATAGCCTGCGCGGTACACGGAGGTCCTGTGTGCTACAGCTAAGGCCTGACACAGCCAAAGGGATGAAGAAGCACTGGAAAGTAACAGAAGACGACACTCAAAAAAAAGAAAAGGCCTGCTTGTTTTTTACTATTAGGTTATCCGGGAAGAATAAAACTTTACTCAGGAGTGATTTGGATATCTTCTGCAAAGGGCAGACTAGATCATGGGAAACAACTCTTTCACTGAGAACATTTTAAAAAGCTGCACCAAATATACGAATGCTTGGCTTAAAGTCATGGGAGGCGGCGGCTACCTCACAGCATGGACTTAGGGGCTGAGATCTAGACAAGACTTGAACCCGGGGTGGAGCATCCACCTTCGGGCCTACTGCTCTCCCAGGGCATTGGCTAACTCCTGAGGAAGGAACCGGAAGACTGAGAAGATAAACAGTGCTGTGAAAGCCTTGTGCGGGGACCTCCCCACTTCATACCCAGTGAAATCCTGCATATGGCAGGCTCAGCACAGACTCAGTGACTGGTGAGTGTAGGTCACTGATATGAGCTAATCTAGCCTGCCTTCCTCCAGCAGAAATAGAAAGTAAGACTTGTTTTAGGAATACATGGCAGGTCCCAGCTAAGCTCAAACTAGAGCTCAGAGTATGGAAGCAGTCATCTGGGAATTCCTGCAAGTGCCATATTGGCTTGAATTGGTATGAACAGAGGCCTTGGTCCTGGGCTAGTGGGAGATGAAGGCTGGGGAGAATGGGCAGAAGGAGGATAAATAGTAAGGATGGCTAGGCACAAGTCCCATCAATATCTGTTTATTTTTATTGGCGTATAATTGATTTACAATGTCGTGATACTGTCAGGTGTACAGCAAAGTGAATCAGTTATACGTATATGTGCGTATACTCTTTTTTTACATTCTTTTGCCATAGGTCATTGCAGAGTATTGAGTAGAGTTCCCCGTGTTACTGATCAGTCGCTAAGTTGTGTCCAACTCTCTGTGACCCCATGGACTATAGCACGCCAGACTCCCCTGTCCTTCTCTGTCTCCCAGAGTTTGCTCAAATTCGTGTCCATTGAGTCAGTGATGCTATCTAACCATCTCATCCTCTGCTGCCCCCTCCTTCTTTTGCTTTTAGTCTTTTCCAGCATCAGGGTCTTTTCCAATGAGTTGGCTCTTCACGTTAGGTGGCCAAAGTATTGGAGCTTCAGCTTCAGCATCAGTCCTTACAATGAATATTCAGGGCTGATTTCCTTTAGGATGGACTGGTTGGATCTCCATGCAGTCCAGGGGACTCTAAAGTCTTCTCCAACACCACAATTGAAAAGCATCAATCCCTCAGCACTCAGCATTCTTTATGGTCCAACTCTCAAATCCATACATGACTACTGGAAAAATCATAACTTTGACTAATGGGCCTTTGTCAGCAAAGTAATGTCTCTGCTTTTCAATACACTGTCTAGGTTTGTCATAGTTTTCCTTCCAAGGAGTAAGCATCTTTTAATTTCATGGCTTCAGTGGGTTCCTACTAGTAATCTATTTTATATATAGTAATGTGTCTATGTTAATCCTGATCTCCTGATTTATACCTCTGCATCACTATTGACTAAGGGGTTAGACCCCAAAGAGGAAGAGATGTGCTCCCCAAAAGGCTCTGACCGAGAGCTATGGTGCTCTGGGGACCAGCTGACAGACTGAGCCAGGTGGAGGCCCATCCTCTATGGTCTGCATGTTTGGTTCTCCGAGGACTCGGTGTGGCCACCGCAGAGGACTGCAGAACTCAGTCAAACTCTACGCTCAAAAACAAGGGTACTCGGGTTTCCTTACTGTTCCAGTGGCTAAGACTCCACGCTCCCAGTGCACGGGGGCCCAGGTTCCGTCCTGGGTTTGGCTAAGACTCCATGCTCCCAATGCACGGGGGCCCAGGTTCCGTCCTGGGTTTGGCTAAGACTCCATGCTCCCAATGCACGGGGGCCCAGGTTCCGTCCTGGGTTTGATTTATATTATTTTTAAATAAACATACAAAGCACATAACAATAAAAAACACAAGAGCACCAATAGCAAAGGCCAGGGCAAGATCCCTCAGAAGAAAGTCGAGCAGAAGGACATAACCCAACCCTGTTGGGTCCTAGATTCCCTGGGGAGCGAGTGGGGCTGGGGAGATACAGGTGCTGAATTATCTCAGAAGCGTGTGGGAACTGAGGCTCTTCCTGTCTGTGGCGTGGCTTCAGTTGCACCCTGAGTGGGGCCTGAGACCTTTTGCACTGGATAAAAAATAGGAATTTTATGAATGAAAAATTTTCAGATAGAGATTACTCTTTCATAAGGGTATAGAAATTCAAGTGTTAAAGATTATCCTTTTTAATTAGGTTATTCGTTTTCATGCTATTGAGTTGAAGGAGTTCCTTACATATTTTGGAAATGTATCCCTTATCTGACATATGGCTTGCAAATATTTTCTCCCATCCCGTAGATTGACTTATCCTTTTATTGATTATTTCCTTTGCTGTGAAGAAGTTTTCTCATTTGATGCAATTCCACTGGTCTATTTTCAGTTTGTTGCCTGTGCTCTGGTGTCACATCAAGAAATCATTGCCAAGACTAATGTTGTGGGGCTTTTTTAAAAAAATGAAGCTAATGAGTTGAGTAGACGATTTCTAAAGACAAACAAGTGGCCACACTTTTCAAACAAGTGTATGAAAAGATGCTCAATATCACTCA
Organism: Bos grunniens; assembly: GCF_055505025.1. NCBI lineage: Eukaryota > Metazoa > Chordata > Mammalia > Artiodactyla > Bovidae > Bos > Bos grunniens. Next base: position 5,132,628 of record NC_141168.1, read on the forward strand.
TCATCAGGAAAATGCAAATTGAAACCAAAATGAGGTATTACCTCACATCTGTCAGAGTGGCCTTTATCAAAAATAAAAAGAAGAAAAAGAGATAAGTGTTGGAGGAAGGGAATTCTTGTACACTGTCAGTGGGGATGCAGACAGTGCCGTCACTCTGGAAAACACTGTGGAGGAGCGGCAAGAAATTAAAAATAGACCTACGGTCTGATCCAGTAAATCTACTTCTGGGTATTTATCCAAAAGAACTGAAACCAGGACCTTGAAGAGAGACCAGCACTCCAATACCTGATTAGCACAGGTGTTCTGAAGACTCAGAATCGAGGCATTCTCAACAGCCAAGATGTGCAAACAACCCGAATGCCCGTGATGAACAAAATAAATGATATAATGGAATATTATTCAGCCTTCAAAGAGATGGAAACTCCGAAAGTGTGACAAGGAGGGTAAAGCTTGAGGATGTTCCGCTAAGTGTAAGAAGCCAGTCACAGGGCGAACGGTGCAGGATTCCACTCACATTGCACCATCCAAAGTAGTCAGACTCATAGACTCAGAGAATAGAACGGTGGGTGCCGGAGGCTATAGGAAGGGGGAAAGAGTGTGTGGTTATATACGATGTGAGTTTGCAAAATGAATACATTCTAGAGACCTGCGGCGCAGCATTGTCCCTATAGCTACCAGTACGGCCTTGTACGCAACATTTTTTTTGTTCTTTGATCTCACTGTTAAGCGCTACCAGAATAAAATTTTTAAAAAAATTTTAATCCTACTTTTTCTTCAATTCATTTTTAAGTTTCTGTTCTCAGCCAGATTATTTTGAAATTAGAAGAGAAGATTCTATTCTCAAAGAGGCTTTAGTCTTAACCAGAGAGACAGCTAAGGAGAAAAAAAAAAAAGCTAGGTACACTGACTGTTTAACTAGCAGTGAAACTGACAACTGCTGTTCCTCTTGTTGCATTTCACGTTTCATAATTCTAATCCACAATGTCACTTCGCTTCCCAATTCCAATTGACATCATTTTGATGTACATTTTGGGTTGATGCCTAAGGACATTTGAAAACAGTTTAGTGCTGAGCATAAGCTGAATATATTCCCAGAATTCCTGTGCTGATCAATTATTTATCCCTTACAAATGCTAAGATCAAAACTGAAAAAAATGTTCTATATTTCAGCTTAACAGGAGCTTTTGGGAGATTAGCAGGAACAAAATACTTTTGAGTGTTAAGTTGGTAAAAGTGAGCTTCCCAATCCACTTATTCTTTATCTACACAAGGCAATTCCTTTGCCCCCAATAGTTAAAAATAAATTTTTACATTATGAAGAACTTATAATTTATATCAAATGTTTTAGTCTTTTAACATGAGAGTTATTGGGGATTTTTTAATACAACTACTAAACATTGTGATTCTTTTTGTTTTAATTCAAAAGGTAGTAAAAATGCCTAATTGCCATGTTAATGGCATCTTTTGATCCATGATCTTCTCATTTTTATATATATTCATTTTTTAATAGATTATTTTTTTTAAGAAACTTCACATTCACAGAAAAATTGGGAAGACAGTACAGAGTCCCTGTGTATCTGGCCCCATCTTTCACCAATTATTATTATTATTTTTTAGTCTTTGAGGACATCGTGTTATATATATTTTAACATTTACTTATTTGGCCGCACCAGGTCTTAGTCGTGGCCTGTGAACTCAGCTGTGGCATGTGGGATCCAGTTCCCTGAGCAGGAATGGGTCGCAGGCCCCCCTGCGTTTGAATCACAGCCTGCCCCTGCACTGGATCACCAGGGAAATCCCTCCCCCTGATCTTCTAGCTCTTTCACAGGTCTGGGAGAAGTTACCAATTTTCAATTTACTCAGCTTTTTTCTTGTTGTCAGGATAGAGTGGCGACTTACAAGAACTTGAGAAATAGGACCCGTAACAGGAAGTCACACACGCATTTTTAAACTTTAATCTAGGTTTTCATGGACGCAATAAATGAAGAGTAGTGCATCATGTGTGATTAAAACAGGAGGGTGCTGATTTCCAACTGTGTCCCTGGCTATGGCTTTCAAAGAGATCACTGTTTCAGGCCTTCCCTGGTGGTCCAGTGGTTAGGATTCCATGCTCCTGCTGCTGGGGGTACAGGTTCAATCCCTGGTCTGGAAACTAAGATCCCACATGCCCCGTGGTGTGGCCAAAAACTTAAAAAAAAAAAAATCACTGTTCCTAAGGCCTAACTTCACATAGCTGAACATGAAAATCAAAGACCTGAAGCCCCTTGAGGACTCATATCCTTTCTCTTCCTTTCAGTCATACTAAAACATTTCAAATAAAAGTTTACATTGTCACTCAGTCATGTCCAGCTCTTTGTGACCCCGTGGACTATGCAGTCCATGGAATTCTCCAGGCCAGAATACTGGAGTGGGTAGCCTTTCCCATCTCCAGGGGATCTTCCCAACCCAGGGATTGAACCCAGGTCTCCTGCACTGTAGGGAAATTCTTTACCAGCGGAGCCACAAGGGAAGCCCTCAAATAAAAGGGGCATGGTCAATGGAGTGTGTGCATGTGTATGTGTGTTAATTTTTTTTTTGAGGGGGGGTGTTCAGTCACTCAGTCGTGTCTGACTTTTTACGGACCCGTGGACTGTAGCAAGCCAGGCTTCCCCATCCTTCACTATCTCCTGGAATTTGCTCAAATTCATGTCCATAGAGTCAATGATGCCGTCCAACCATCTACAAGTAAAAGAAAAGCAAACTTAAATTGGTTTGGTTTATATCACAGAACGTTGAGGTCTAGATTCAGGTGAGCTGATTGCTATGGTTCAAATAATACCACCCAGGATCCCCCTTCCTCTGTTTCTCTCTACTTTAGCAGGTCTGGGGTCTGCCCCAGGCTCCACCTCCCCCTGCTAGGCTTTCCCTTTGCAGTTACAGCTGCTGCCCTTGCAGAGTTCAGCCCCTCTGACCACATCATGCTTGGCCTCTTGTTTTTCTCCTGGACAATATGGTGTTCATATCTTTTTCATAACGATACATAGGGCCACCACTGTGAGCGAAATAGCCATAATTTATTAAACTAACCACCTGTTTTCAGACATTTGTATTATTTTACTTTCCCCTATCACAAGCAAAGCTCTAGGATTTATTTTTGCAAATATTTATGCACCTTAGCTGGGTTTTTTATTTTTAAAAGGTTTTTAGGACTTCCTTCATGGTACAGTGGATAGGAATACGCCTGCCAATGCAGGGGACATGGGTTCAGTCCCTGGTCCAGGAAGATTCCATGTGTTTTGGAGCAACTAAGCCCACGGGCCACAACTGCTGAGGCCTGTGCCCCTGGAGCCTGGGCTCCGAAACGAGAGGCCACGGCAGTGAGAAATCATGCACCCCAACAAAGAGTAGCCCCGGATTGCTGCAAGTAAAGAAAAGCTCAGCAATAAAGACCTAACACAATGAAAAATAAATAAATAATATATAAAAAAGGAAAACTCAAAAGAGTTGTTGTTTAAAAAAATCTATTTATTTGGCAGCAACTACTATCTATTAATAGTTGCAGAATATGAAAAAAAATAAAAATAAAAATTAAAAAAAAAAAAAAAGAATATGAGATCTAGCTCCCTGACCAGGGGTCAAACCCCAGTCCCCAGCAATGAGAACGCACAGTCTTAGCCACTGGACCACTAGTCCTTTAGCTGGTATTTTCAAGGACAGATTCTTACAGGGGAATTAATAAGTCTAGGGGTATTGTTCACACTCCTCTCAACCTTCCAGAAATAAAGATTTCACAGGAGAGAACCTGTTTCATCACTCAACTTTCATTTCTCTATTTCATTCACAAATCACTAAATGCTTGGTTTAATCAAAATGTTTTATGTCTATGATGATTCTGTGATATAATTTCATTATAAAGGACTCATTTTTGGAGACATCTTCCTTTGGTCTTATTTTCTTTTAAATTGTCTACCCACAGGGTTATAGCTTTTTGTCTCCTTGAAAATTGTACTCTTCTTAGGTTTAGGACATCTCTGGCTGGGCCCAATATTCCCTCTGAGATAATGTGGTCATTTTCCACTACTGCCTTCCCGCACGGTCAGAACGAAGATCTATAAGGCAGTTCCTCTCATTTAACATTTAAATCTGAACCGTTTAATTTCCAACCAAGACAGTTAAGGACATATCTGATATTCAGCTTCAAACAGAGTGAGATTTTCATCAGTGAAGAGACAATTCAATTCTGTTTCTCACACTGGTTTTACATCCATTTTGGAAAACATGACTCATTTTCTCTATGTGGTCTGGTGGTCTCCCGACAACAAGCCTCCTGCACCCTCTTCCTCAATTCTGGTTTCCCAAATGCTTTCCACCATTTCTCTACTAGAATGTTTATTTCCTCAACAAGTGTGTAAGTTTTGAGCAAAGAGTACAGAGTCACACCTCTCTTTTAATATATGTGATTTTTAGAACACAGCGTACTCCCTGATTTCCTCATTTGTGTCGTGAATTTTATACGCTTCATTCTCAGTGACGTCATAAGACCCATTTCTTATCCATGTATTAGTTCACTTTGTTTAGTACCCAGGGTCTAGACGCGGCATATCACATGCTATGGCAATATGGATTCATTCAGACCCTGCCATCTTGTCCCCTGAAATACTGGAATGAATGTTGCTGCTGTGCCTGCTCCTATATTACTAACATCTGAACTAGCCTGGACTGAAATCTGCTTCTTCCCTGCTGTATTTTCAACCTGTTACCCAAGGACTGGTTACACAAAACCACTGGTTCTAGCCTCATTCTGGGCTTTTCCCAGAAAGCATACCCAAAGTGGAGTAGAAATGCAACAAGCTTTGCGTTTGGAGCTGTTGACTGCAAACCATCAGGTCACTGAGAGTGGTTTTCTTTTCCTGCCAGCCATCCCTCCTCCACAATTAAAATGGTTTCCATGTTTTCATAGAGCGAAAGTAAATGTTTAGTTTTGAAGCACAAGCTTTATTACCTAATCTTTGTACATATACCTGGGCATCTGTGCACATATTTTGAAAGGTAATTATTAAGTAATGAACCTATTAAAATGAAATATGAAACCTAGTCAGAGGAACTGCTATCAGGAATTTAGTGAGGACTAAAACCCCGGTTCTCACAGTATGATCTAAGTGCCCTGGGGAGCCCCAAAATCTTTCAGAGGTTCATGAGATCAAAACTAGTTTGTAAAAGGGCTAAAACGACATTTTCCTTTTTCCGCGGTGTCAGTACTGGTACTGTACTCACATCACAACAGATTGGATCCAGAAGCAGGCATGCGGGACGCCCTGGTGGTCCAGTGGTTGAGAATCTGTCTTTCAATGCAGGGGACGTGGGTTTGATCCCTGGTTAGGAAACTAAGATCCTATGTGCTGTGTAGAAACTGAGCCCGAGCACAGCAGCTAGAGAGTCTGCATGCCACGATGAAAGATCCCGCATGGGAAAATAAGACCCAACACCACCAGATAAATCAATGTTTTTAAAAAGAAGCAAGTATGAGATTCTACCTCTCATTTGATTAAGCCAACCGTTATAGAGATTTGCAAAAATGTGGACCAATGCTATTCTCCTCTCTAATTTTTTATTTTAGAAAATAGGTTTTTTTTAATAAAACATGTTGACATGTAACAGGTTGAATAAATACACATTCAAAACTTTCTTCAATTTAATTTGTAATACAGTAAATATCAACATATATAATTCACATAATCAAGAACTCTTTGGGATCCTTAATTTTTAAGAAGGTAAAGAGTTCCTCAGCCCCCAAATTCTGAGAGCTATTATACTCAAATGATTATTCAAATTCAGTCTAGTTATCTTAGCTTCGAATAATTTTTTAGCTCACAAAGATGGGAAAACTCTATCCACTATTTCCATCTTCATATATTATAGGTTTTTATTATAACAACTCATTTGTATATACCTATAAATATAAATGAAAAGGAAATTGTAAAAGGGGATTGGAAGCCCCATCCCATACAACCCAGAAAAGACACACACATGAGTAAAAATCTGTCCCTGAGAAATAAAAATTTCTTCTGGTATCAGTTGAAGTGTACAGAATTCTGTGTCAAAGTAATTAAAATGTTACTTAAAAAAAAAGAGGTTAATAAGGGCGTTCCCTAGTGGTCCAGTGGTTAAGACTCTGCACTTTAGAGTGCAGGGGGGCCCAGGTTTGACCCCTAGTCAGAGAACTAGATCCTGCAGGCCACAGCTAAGAGCGGTGCAGCCCAACAGATTCAAAAAAGAAGAGAGAAGATAGCATCCTCTTCACTTCACTTCAGTCACTCAGTTGTGTCCGACTCTTTTCGACCCCATGAATTGCAGCACACCAGGCCTCCCTGTCCATCACCAACTCCCAGAGTTCACTCAGACTCACGTCCATCGAGTCGGTGATGCCATCCAGCCATCTCATCCTCTGTCGTCCCCTTCTCCTCCTGCCCCCAATCCCTCCCAGCATCAGGGTCTTTTCCAATGAGTCAACTCTTTGCATGAGGTGGCCAAAGTATTGGAGTTTCAGCTTTAGCATCATTCCTTCCAAAGAAATCCCAGGGCTGATCTCCTTCAGAATGAACTGGGTGGATCTCCTTGCAGTCCAAGGGACTCTCAAGAGTCTTCTCCACTATCCTCTTAGTTCATTCATAACTCCTGTTTCTCTAAAGTCACGATCTCACAGCATTTTTTTAAATGGCTTTCTTGAAATATAACTCCTATGTCATATATAGTGTATAGCTAAATGGCTTTTAGCATATTTAAGAATTGTGCATCCATCACATAATCAACCTTAGAATATCTCCATTACCCCAAAAGGGAATGTGGTACCCATTAGCCATCATCACTCAGCTCTCTTCATCCTTGGCAATCGCTAACCTACTTCCTGTCTCTATAGGCAACTATCCTGGACATTTCACATAAATGGGATCATGCTGTAGGTGATCCTTTGGGACTGACTTCTTTCACTGAACATGTTTTCAAGGCTCACACAGGTGTAACATGAATCAGTATATTGTTTCTTTTTATTGCCAAATAATATTCTTTTGTATGCCTATCCCACATTTTATGTATTCATTCATCAGCTGGTGGATATTTGTGTAATTTCCACTTTATGGCTATTTTGAAAAATGCTGCTATGAACATGAATGTACAGGTGTTTGCGTGAGCATGGGTTTTCATTTCTCTTCGGTATGGACCTGGGAGTGGCAGTGCTGGGGCAGATGGTAACTTAATGTTTGAGATTTTGAGAAACTGCCAGACGGTTTTGCAATGGGGCTTATCCACTCCACATTCTCGCTAACAACACACCAAGATTCTAACTTCTCCAGACCCTCACCAAAAAAAAAAAAATTCTAGCCGTTCTGGTGGGTGTGAAGAAGCATCTCATTGTGACTTTAGTTTGAAATGGCCTTTTCATTGTGAAATGAAGATTGTCAACTGGAAAATTCTAGAATCTCAGGCTTTAAACACCCAACTTCCTCAAAACTCCTCTTCTCATGGGGATGCTAACCTCAACAGCTTTCCCTCCTAAATAGTAACATTAAGTTTAGGGCAATTTTCTTTCTGTAAGGTGTCTCAATAACCCTATCAGTTGAAAGCAAGACCTAGAGAGTTCAGTAGCCCCACACACGGTCACAAACTCAATGACTTGGTTCTCTCTTCTGTGTCTCAGACAGTAAATAACCTGCCGGCAAAGTGGGAGACCTAGGTTGGATCCCTGGGTCAGGAAGATCCCCTGGAGGAGGGTATGGCAACCCACCCCAGTATTCTTGCCTGGAGAATCCCATGGACAGAGGAGCCTGGCAGGCTACAGTGCATGGGGTCACAAGGAGTCAGACACAACTTAGCGACTGACACACACACAACCTTCTTTATGGTCCAACTCCCTCCTGAGAACACAGCAAGAAGTCTGCACTCTGCAACCAGGAAGAAGACTCTCACCACCGCTCCACCAGACTGGCACCCTGATCTCAGGCTTCCAGCCCCTGGAACTATGAGAAATGTGTGTGTGTGTGTATAAGCCGCATAGTTAACAGTATTTTCTTATGATAGTTTGGTTGGACTAAGATACTTTCCCTTAAAGGACCCGGATGGAAATTAAGCAAAGGTTAACAAAGGAAATTGACCTACAAAACAGGAGTAAAACAAGGCCCCAGGAAGATTCCCTTTGGAGACAGGAATACACAGCTGATGTTTACTGAAGACAGGTTTCTGAAGCATTGTGGATATTGAGAAGCCATTCTATAATTGAAGCAATGTGGGGCTTCCCTGGTGGCTCAGATGGTAAAGAATCTGCCTGCAATGCAAGAGACCTAGGTTTGATCCTGGGTTCAAAAGATCCCCTGGAGAAAGAAATGGCAACCCACTGCAGTATTCTTGTCTGGAGAATTCCATGGACAGAGGAGCCTGGTGGGCTACAGTCCATGGGGTCACAAAGAATTTCACATGACTGGATCAACTGACACTTTCACTTTCATTCTTCTGGACATAGAATCTATTAGGCAGTATTGTGTGAAGTCAAGAGCACTGGTTTTGGGTAAATCCCAAGGTCAAAATAATCTCTAACTCTTCCCAGCTATGTGAACTTCATCCTGTAATTTGTTTCCCCCCTCCAGTCTCTTTGTCTATAAAAGAGGACATCACCATCTATCTAAGAGAAGTATGTTATTACAGTCAGAGTCACAAGCTCTGGACCTGATCTACCTAGATTTGTAATCCAGCTCTGCAACTTCTCGGCTGTATGACCTCGGGCAAGTTGCTTAACCTCTCTGATCCTTTGTTCATTCATCTGATGCCTACCCACAGAAGCGAGATAAAGACCAAAGGATGAAATGATGTAAAGTGGCTGGTGTATAGTAAAGCACTCAACAATAGTTAGTGCCGTTACCTAGTACTACTATTACTATGAAATTAAATAAAGCAAAAATGGGAAAGTTGGATGATGCCAAGAGCTGGGGATATGAGGAAAGAATATCTTTTGTTGACCAATTGGGGGAACTTAGTCAAGTTAAACATATGTTTACTTTATGACCCAGCCATCCCATTCCAGTGTATATATTGCAGAATAATTCTCAGACAAGATTCACAAGGGAACAAGCGCATGAGAATGTTCATCAAAATGCTGTGTGTGGGAGTAGGACTTGGAAACACATGTTATCCAGGACACGGATGAGTAAAGTGTGGTGGATACAGTGTAGCTCAGTAATGAGCAGTCAGAGAGCTACATATACAAATAAGAACAGAGACAGACCTTAAAATACAGTGTCACACACATAAAAAGGGGGAAACCAAGTGTATTAGCTGGGGATTAGCAGGAATGCATAAAACATTGTAAGCATTTTAAAACAGAGAGGAAATTTAATATGGGGAATTGGTTACACAGGTGAAGAAAATTTGAGACACTGACGTGAGACAGGTGAGGCAGCCTAGGTGTTCACAGCAGCAGGAAGTAATCACCACCACCCCAGGCTGGAGGGACAAGGGACTCAGGTGCGACCTGAGTCCAGGGACTGAGGTCACTGGGAGAAGCTGGATTTGTGGCAGGGTTTCGTTTTCAGTTCAGTCACTCAGTCGTGTCCGACTCTCTGCGACCCCATGGACTGCAGCATGCCAGGCTTCCCTGTCCATCACCAACTCCCAGAACTTATTCAAACTCATGTCCACTGAGTCAGTGATGCCATCCAACCATCTCATCCTCTGTCATCCCCTTCTCCTCCTGCCTTCAATCTTTCCCAGCATCAGGATCTTTTCCATGAGTCAGTTCTTCCCATCAGGTGGCCAAAGTATTGGAGTTTCAGCTTCAGCATCAGTCCTTCCAATGAATAGTCAGAACTGATTTCCTTTAGGACTGACTGGTTTGATCTCCTTGGTGTCCAAGGGACTCTCAAGAGTCTTCTCCAATACCACAGTTCAAAAGCATCAATTCTTTGCCGCTCAACTTTCTTTATAGTTCAACTCTCACATCTATACATGACTCCTGGAAAAACCACAGCTTTGACTAGATGGACCTTAGTTGGCAATGTCTTTGCTTTTTAATATCTAGGTTGTCTAGGTTTCTCATAGCTTTTTAATAGCTTTTTGATATCTAGGCTGTCTAGGTTGGTCATAGCTTTTCTTCCAAGGAGCAAGTGTCTTTTAATTCCATGGCTACAGTCACCATCTGAAGTGATTTTGGAGCCCCCCAAAATAAAGTCTCTCACTATTTCCATTGTTTCCCCATCTATTTGCCATGAACTGATGGGATTGGATGCCATGATCTTAGTTTTCTGAATGTTGAGCTTTAAGCCAACTTTTTCACTTTCATCTTTCACTTTCATCAAGAGGCTCTTTAGTTCTTCACTTTCTGCCATAAGGCAGGGTTGTCCAGGGGGAATTGGAGCCATGGGGAAACACAGCTGCTGCAGGATATCCTAAGAGAGAGAGACTGAGGAGCAAACACTGGACTCCCCCTTCCTCCATCCTCGTCTCCCACCGTGTCTCCCACTGGCTCACTTCAGGCAGAAGCTGACTAGGGAACCCAGCAATGCAGCTTGCCCAGATGAGTCCACCCCCATGCCCCCCATTTCACTTCACTCCACTCCACCCTACAGTGCGTGGTGATACAAACCAGAGCAGAGAAAGAACAAGAAACAGGTATGAGAGTCAGAGATACCAGTCAGCACACAATTAGTCATGTAAACTGCAAACACCTGTACATTCAGGGAAATGGCAACCCACTCCAGTACTCTTGCCAGGAAAATCCCATGGACAGCGCATGGGGTCGCTAAGAGTCGGACACGACTGAGCGACTTCACTTTCACTTTTCACTTTCATGCATTGGAGAAGGAAATGGCAACCCACTCCAGTGTTCTTGCCTGGAGAATCCCAGGGACAGGGGAGCCTGCTGGGTTGCCGTCTATGGGGTCGTGCAGAGTCGGACAAGACTGCAGTGACTTAGCAGAAGCATACATTTAGGGATTTCTCTGGTGGTCCAGTGGCTAAGACTCTGTACTCCCAGTGCAGGAGCCCTGGGTTGGATCCTTGGTCAGGGAACTAGATCCCACGTGCCGCGTCTAAAGCTCCTGTGCACCACAACGAAGACCCAGTGCAGCCAAATAAATATCACAAACACACACAGAAAACAAGTACCTACACATTCAAAGCATAGCTACTTATTTTGCAAGGAACCTACAAACTCAAGGACACATAGAAAACACACGAGAATAGGTGTCCATGCATGAAACTTTCCTGTCAATCCAGAGGTTGGAATTTTGCCTTCCAATGCAGGGGTGAGTGGAGAAGGCAATGGCACCCCACTCCAGTACTCTTGCCTGGAAAATCCCATGGATGGAGGAGCCTGGTGGGCTGCAGTCCATGGGGTCGCTAAGAGTCAGACACGACTGAGCGACTTCACTTTCACTTTTCACTTTCATGCATTGGAGAAGGAAATGGCAACCCACTCCAGTGTTCTTGCCTGGAGAATCCCAGGGATGCGGGAGCCTGGTGGGCTGCCGTCTATGGGGTCGCACAGAGTCGGACACGACTGAAGTGACTTAGCAGCAGCAGCAGCAGGGGTGAGGATTTGATCCCTGGTCTGGGAGGATTCCACACGCCGCAGAGCAACAAAGCCCATGCACCACAACTACTGCACCTGTGCTCTGGAGCCCGGAAGCCTCAACAGAAGCCACTGCAATGACAAGCCCACTGAAAACTAGAGAAAAGCCGGAGCACAGCAGCGAAGACCCAGGGCTACCAAAAACACAAAATAAATTAAAAAAAAAAAAAAAACTGGTCCACATTAAAAAAAATTCTTAAAAAGAAATTGTCCATGTAGGAATGAGTGAGGGAGTAAGAAATGGGGCTAAAGAGGAATAACAAACAAATAAATGAAACGAGAGCAGGACTTTGCAGGAGCACAAAGATACCTGCTCACAAACCAGGAAGTACAATTAATTAACCCCAAGTACAATTAATCAAACCCATGTCTTTTGCACTCCTGCCTTACAGGCGGATTCTTTACTGAGCCACCAGGGAAGTCCCATAGTGTTAGTCACTCAGTTGTGTCCCCATGGACTGTAGCCCACTGGGCTCCTCTGTCCATGGGGATTCTCCGGCAAGAATACTGGAGTGGGTAGCCAATCCCTTCTTCAGGGGATCTTCCTGACCCAGGGATCAAACTAGGGTCTCCTGCATCGAAGGCAGGTTCTTTACCACTTGAGCTACCAGGGAAGCCCCAACTAACCTGCTGCTGCTGCTGCTAAGTCACTTCAGTCGTGTCCAACTCTGTGCGACCCCATAGACGGCAGCCCACCAGGCTCCCCCGTCCCTGGGATTCTCCAGGCAAGAACACTGGAGTGGGTTGCCATTTCCTTCTCCAATGCGTGAAACTGAAAAGTGAAAGGGAAGTCGCTCAGTTGCGACCCCATGGACTGCAGCCCACCCTCCATCCATGGGATTTTCCAGGCAAGAGTACTGGAGTGGGTTGCCATTGCCTTCTCCCAACTAACGCTGAGGTGCATAAAAAACAGGTGGAGCTGAAAATGACGATAGGGTAAGGGAATGTCATCAGTTGCTGTTTAATTGTTAGCACCTTAGCAGATCTGTCAGTTCCCATCCTCTTCTTGCTCCTTCATAAAGAATCACAGAATCTAGAGGTGTAAAAGGACTTAGATCCTCTGCATCTTCTGGAAGGAATTTAATGTGTTAGGAAGACCACAGGCTTCACAGGCAGGTAGGCCTGGGTTCTTACTGGCTGGAGGACTGTGTGCTTGCTAAACCTCTCTGAGCTTCAAAATCCTCACCTATAAAATCACAGTACATTAAAACCTTGCAAGGCAGGGCTGGAAATGACACACATAGAACAATAAGCGGATTGTCTGGGACACATTTGGCTTTCAATAAACGGGGGCTCTCCTCAAGTCCAGGGGGCTTCCCTGGTGGCTCAGTAGTAAAGAACCCGCCTGCCAAATACAGGAGACACAGATTCGATCCCTGAGTTGGAAAGATTCCCCTGGAGGAGGAAATGGCAGCCCACTCCAATATTCTTGCCTGGAGAATCCCATGGACAGAGGAGCCTGGTGGGTTACCGTCCATGGGGTCACAAAGAGTCAGACATGACTTAGCAACTAAAGAATAACAAATCATTGAGTCCAAACCCCTCACTTTCCAGAGAAAGAAATGGACACTACCATCTCACGGAAGCTGGAGGTGTTATCTGGGATTGTACAGGCAGAACAGAGTTGATTATGGATTTAAAATATCCATATTTAAAAATCTACTTAGGGAATTCCCAGGGCTTCCCTGATAGCTCAGTTGGTAAACAATCTGCTTGCAATTTGGGAGACCTAGGTTCAATCCCTGGGTTGGGAAGATCCCCTGGAAAAGGGAAAGTCTACCCACTTCAGTATTCTGGCCTGGCGAATTCAAGTCGGACACAACTGAGTGACTTTCACTTTCACTTAGGGAATTCCCTGGAGATCTTGTGGTTAGGGCTTTGCACTTGCACTGCAGTGGCCCAGGTCCAGTTCTTGGTCAGGGGACTAAACTCCCAAGCCACACCAAGCAGCCAAAAAAAGAGAGAACTATTTAAATGGATCTCAAGGGTATCTACCTAGGACTCGAACTGAAGGTAGGACTTTAGGATAAATTCCTAGAAGTAAGATTGTTGTGTGAAAAAGTTAATAAATATATAGTTTAGTTCAGTTCAGTTCAGTTGCTCAGTCGTGTCTGTCTCTTCTCGATCCCATGAACTTCAGCATACCAGGCCTCCCTGTCCATTTCCAACTCCTGGAGTCTACCCAAACCTATGTCCATAGAGTCAGTGATGCCATCCAACCATCTCATTGTCTGTCGTCCCCCTCCTCCTCCTGCCCTCAATCTTTCCCATCATCAGGGTCTTTTCAAATGAGTCAGCTCTTCACATCAGGTGGCCAAAGTATTGGAGTTTCAGCTTCAAAATCAGTTCTACCAATGAACACCCAGGACTGATCTCCTTTAGGATGGACTAGTTGGATCTCCTTGCAGTCCAAGGGACTCTCAAGAGTCTTCTCCAACACCGCAGTTCAAAAGCATCAATTCTTCAGCGCTCAGCTTTCTTCACAGTCCAACTCTCACATCCATACATGACTACTGGAAAAACCATAGCCTTGACTAGACAGACCTTTGTTGACAAAGTAATGTCTCTACTTTTTAATATGCTTTCTGGGTTGGTCATAACTTTCCTTCCAAGGAGTAAGCAATCAGCATCTGCACTGATAATTTTGTTAGGTATTGCCAAATTCCACCTCCCCAAAAGAATGGACGTGTTTGCATTTCTACCAGAAACTTATGAGAGTGCCTTAAACTTTTTTTCAAAAGAGTAGTGACGTCTCTAGTGTAGGAAGATTGAAGTAATTTCAAAACCATGTTGTGCAAGACGCTGCATACAAACAGGTGCGCCCTTAATGGATTAAACGAGTTCAGCTGACACGTCATTTTCATTGGGGACGGTGTGAGTACCAAGGAAAGCGTTTAGCACAGAGCAGCTATTCAATTGGAAAGCTTTCTTTTTCAAATATTGATTTCCTTGTGTGTGAGGGAAGCTCTGCTTTGTAGAGAAGTGTGAGGGATGGAGGTGGGGTGACCCAGATTTGTGGCTTTGTAAACACACATCCTCATGAACAAGGTTTAATGAGATACACGCTGCCACCCCACCAGCCACTCCCACTTCTCCTAAGGACTCTGATTGTGCTGCTGTTTACTGTTATCCACTTCGTTCCCCAGAGCCTTTCTACTTTGGAAGAATATGCCTCTACCCCTAGATCTAGAAGGTCTAGGTGGGTCATGTGACTCAGGCCTTAGCTAACCAGCCCAATCTTTTCTTTTGAAATTTCCTTATTTATTTTCTCCATGCTCTGTGGCCTCCAGGATCTTAGTTCCCCGACTAGAGAATCAAACCCGCTCTTCCTGCACTGGAAGTGCAGACCTTTAACCCCTGAACTGCCAAGGAAGTCCCCTAACCAGCCCAATCTTATTCCATGATTGTGTTGATATTTCCGGTGTGGATGTATAACACGGTGAGGACCACGGTAGAAAATATGAATCTGACAAGAGAAAAAAGAAAGTAAGGATGTGTTTGCCTAGCTGAGCCTCTCAATAAACTAACCATGAAGACTGTCTACCGCTGGGTCTCCATCTGCATGACCCAATAAATCCCATTAAGTAAATCAGTAAGACCTGGGTGTTCTATAACTGCAACCAAAACCATTCTGATTTATACAATGAGAAGCTTCAGTATTACCTACAAGAAATGTTTCATAAGTACATGATATTCTTTAGTTTTTTTTTAAAGAACAGGTATGTGAAAAAATACATATCTTTTTAATCAAAGTATAGCTGACTTACAATGTTGTGTTAATTTCTGCTGAACAGCAAAATGATATATATATATATATTCTTTTTAACATTCTTTTCCATTACAGTTTATCCCAAGAATATAGTTCCCTGTGCTATATAGTGAGACATTGTTGTCCATCCAGAAAGATATACATCTTTGCATGAAGCTTCTTAATTCCAGAAAACAGTTTGTCATCTTAATAGCCGATGCTACTGGTTCCAGATTCTTGCCTTTTAGAACCTATCATGTACTAAGTCGCTTCAGTTGTGTCCGACTCTGTGCAACCCTATGGACTGTAGCCCGCCAGGCTCCTCTGTCCTTGGGATTCTCCAGGTAAGAATACTGAAGAGGTTTGCCGTGCCCTCCTCCAGGAGATTTTCCCAAATCCAGGGATCAACCCTTATCTCCTACATCTCCTGCATTGGCAAGCAGATTCTTTACCACTATTGAAACCTGGGAGGCCCTTAGAAACTAAAGTGGGCATTAATATTGGTAGTTCTAAATTTATGACCTCTCAGTCTTACAAGTTAGATTTAAAAGTTTATTGAGAAAGTTCAATAAGTCATGAAACATCTTTAGATCGGAATGAAAGACATATACACCTAGATTGGCTACACTTTCCCACCATTTTAAAATACAGTTGCCCCACCTTTCTCAATTACGATTATATTTCTGCTTCTCCAAGCTTCTGCTTTGTTCAATCAAAACCTTTAATTTATCCTGTTACAGATTGTTTAGTGTGGGTTGTCAAGACCTAAAAAGATCCTGGGCTTTAATTCTTCCTGCAAGCTGACAAAGCAGCCTATGACAATTTCATGGATGCTGACAGACCACACAAAAGTCAAAGTTAGACACAAAAGATTTTGTTGCTCATAGTAATAGGAGTAACCAGCAAATCAGCATTTCCTCTCACTGCTTGCCAGAGCCCCAGTAGCCATAGGGCAGTGGGGAAAGGGTGAGACATGATCAGCACATGGAGTGGGCTGCATACAGGAGAAGAATCTTTGGCTTAGGGAACCCAAATCTTTTATAATGGGCAGTATGCATGACTTTTCTCTGGTTACTCTACAAATGGCTTAGGAAATCCAGGACCTCAGTAAAAAATGGGTTGTAGTTCAAATCATTGCCATCATCAATATTATCTGAATCAGATTAAGATTTATGGACTTGGTAAGGGAGCAAATAATACAATTTGGCACCTTGACAGTATTTGTCTTATTTTCTGGAGACTCCACGTGTGGTAGTGGATGGAGAGGAGGCAGAGGAGAGAGATGTTGGTGGAGGCAAATGGAGATGGTGGGAACACACCAGCTTGTTCACCTCGCCTTCAATCACAGTCCTTTAAGCCCACACATGGCAACCTCATGTTACGAAGGCGCATGTTTTCTGGCACCTTTTTCACCCTCTTTCCAAGAGGCTTTGCCTCCTAACCTCATACAGTATTCACCTTGAAAACAGCTGTGATAAAAATACATTTTTTTCCCATATCACATGTCTGCAGCATTTTCGTACCTAGAGAAGTTGCAACACTTTTTATTCAACTCCCAGACAGGCTCATCTCTTAATCTGGCCTTAATCGCTGCAATCATGGGGAATGGAAGATCTCTACCAAGTATTATTGTATCTTTGGTGCTACATTAAGTGACAATCTAAGAAAGGCAGGGAGGTAGGAAAGGAATTTATATTTTGGGCAAAGTACCGTGCTAACCATTTTAAGTACATGGTTTCACTTAGTCATCATCAGTTCAGTTCAGTTCAGCCACTCAGGCGTGTCCGACTCTTTTCGACCCCATGGACCACAGCACGCCAGGCCTCCCTGTCCATCACCAGCTCTCAGAGTTTACCCAAACTCATGTCCATTGAGTCAGTGATGCCATCCAGCCATCTCATCCTCTGTCGTTCCCTTCTCCTCCTGCCTTCAATCTTTCCCAGCATCAGGGTCTTTTCAAATGAGTCAGCTCTATGCTAACTAAGATCCAGAGAGATAAGTAACTTATATCAGGGTAATAAGTGACAGAATCAGGTTAAAACTTCTACGTGTATCTGACATCAGAATCCATGGTGAGTTCAGAAAATTCATCTTGAAATTCAGGAACATTGTAACTCAGGGAAGAGCTCTGTGCAATGAAAGAATAGTACTGCTGCTGCTGCTAAGTCACTTCAGTCGTGTCCGACTCTGTGCGACCCCATAGGCGGCAGCCCACTAGGCTCTGCCATCCCTGGGATTCTCCAGGCAAGAACACTGGAGTGGGTTGCCATTTCCTTCTCCAATGCATGAAAGTGAAAAGTGAAAGTGAAGTAGCTCAGTCGTGCCCGACTCTCAGCGACCCCGTGGACTGCAGCCTACCAGGCTCCTCCGTCCATGGGATTTTCCAGGCTAGAGTACTGGAGTGGGGTGCCATAGTACTAACATGTGTTGAATATTGAACCTGATTATAGATAATTACAGGAAAATTTCCCTAGTTAGAACAATTACTGCCGTACTCTACCACAGTATTAGGTCTCTCACCTACTGCATTATATATACAAGTAGATCAAGAGTGGTTTTCTGGGGAGGGTGGGGAACATTTGTTTAGAGTTGGGTGCTCCTTTTAATCTTCTCAAGAGGAATTTAAACCCCAATCTTGTATTTCTACTAGCTAGCTATTTACTTCAGAGAAAAAAACATAAGTGCTCAGACTAGAACTTCCTGAACCTCTTTGAGCTCCACATCCCAAACTATATCTGGCACCTACATCCATGTTTTAAATGAAGCATCATTGCATGTCAAGAAGCAACAGTTAGAGCAGGACATGGAACAACAGACTAGTTCCAAACTGGGAAAGGAGTACGTCAAGGATGTATATTGTCACCCTGCTTATTTAACTTTATATGAGTACTTTATATGCAGAGTACATCAGGAGAAATGCCGGGCTGGATGAAGCACAAGCTAGAATCAAGATTGCTGGGAGAAATATCAATAGCCTCAGATATGCAGATGACATATACAGGATGGATAAGCAACAGTGTCCTTTTGTGTAACACAGGGAACTATATTCAATATCTTGTGATAAACCATAAGGGAAAAGAATATAAAAAAGAATGTATGTATACATGTATAACTGAGTGACTTTTCTGTACAGCAGATATTGTAACACAACACTGTAAATCTACTACTGTTGTTTTTTAGTCAATAAGTCATGTCGGACTCTTTGTGACCCCAGGGACTGCAGCACGCCAGGCCTCCCTATCCTTCACTATCTCCTGGAGCTTGCTCAAACTCATGTCCACTGAGTCAGTGATGCCATCCAACTATCTCATCCTCTGCTGTCCCCTTCTCCTGCCTTCAATCTTTCCCAGTATCAGGGTCTTTTCCAATGAGTAGGCTCTTCACATCAGGTGGCCAACTTAGGATTGACAGGTTTGATCTTCCTGGGACTCTCACATCAGGTGGCCAACTTAGGATTGACAGGTTTGATCTTCCAAGGGACTCTCAAGAGTCTTCTCCAACACTACAGTTCAAAAGCATCACTTCTTCAGTGCTCAGCTTTCTTTATAGTCCAACTCTCACATCCATACATGACTACTGGAAAAACCACAGCTTTGATTAGATGGACCTTTGTGGGCAAACTAATGTCTCTGCTTTTTAATACACTGTCTAGGTTTGTTATAGCTTTTCTTCTAAGAAGTAAGCATCTTTTAATTTCATGGCTGCAGTCACCATCTGCAGTGATTTTGGAGCCCCCCAAAATAAAGTCTGACTCTATTTCCACTGTTTCCCCATCTATTTCCCATGAAGTGATGGGACCAGATGCCATGATCTTAGTTTTCTGAATGTTGATCTTTTTTTTTTTTTAATTTCTTTTACTTCATTAAGATATATTCAGGACAAATTTATTGGACTCATATATGTTTAATTATACACCCTCTATGTACAAACTTATCCTATGGCTGAGTTCAGTGAGAAAAACGGGCTGCTTTTTAAATAAGTCAAATTCAATTCAATGCTTATCATTGAAAGTATGAAATCTACTACAAATATGATTTAAGAGAACAAGGAGAGATGGAGTGCTTGAAGAGTGCTCTCCCCTGCCCTCATCAGAACCCCCATCAGCAGTCAGTCCAGATTAGATGCCTGTGTTTGGCTGCAAGTTCAAAACCACAGACATAACGTTCATCTGTGTTCCTGCCTCACTGCACTAGAATTGTCAATTTGAGGGTCTTTCTATCCTTCCAGTCTGTGGGAGCCCTGAGAGCAAGGTCCACATTTTCACTCTAATTCCAACTTTTATTTTTATTTTTTTTATTTTTAAACTTTACATAATTGTATTAGTTTTGCCAAATATCAAAATGAATCCGCCACAGGTATACATGTGTTACCCATCCTGAACCCTCCTCCCTCCTCCCTCCCCATACCATCCCTCTGGGTCGTCCCAGTGCACTAGCCCTAAGCATCCAGTATCGTGCATCGAACCTGGACTGGCATCTCATTTCATACATGATATTTTACATGTTTCAATGCCATTCTCCCAAATCTTCCCACCCTCTCCCTCTCCCATAGGGTCCATAAGACTGTTCTATACATCAGTGTCTCTTTTGCTGTCTCGTACACAGGGTTATTGTTATCATCTTTCTAAATTCCATATATATGCGTTATTATACTGTATTGGTGTTTTTCCTTCTGGCTTACTTCAATCTGTATAATAGGCTCCAGTTTCATCCACCTCATTAGAACTGATTCAAATGTTTTCTTTTTAATGGCTGAGTAATACTCCATTGTGTATATGTACCATTGCTTTCTTATCCACTCATCTGCTGATGGACATCTAGGTTGCTTCCATGTCCTGGCTACTATAAACAGTGCTTCGATGAACATTGGGGTACATGTGTCTCTTTCCCTTCTGGTTTCCTCAGTGTGTATGCCCAGCAGTGAGATTGCTGGATCATAAGGCAGTTCTATTTCCAGTTTTTTAAGGAATCTCCACACTGTTCTCCATAGTGGCTGTACTAGTTTGCATTCCCACCAACAGTGTAAGAGGGTTCCCTTTTCTCCACATCCTCTCCAGCATTTATTATTTGTAGACTTTTGGATCGCAGCCATTTTGACTGGTGTGAAATGGTACCTCATGGTGGTTTTGATTTGCATTTCTCTGATAATGAGTGATGTTGAGCATCTTTTCATGTGTTTGTTAGCCCTCTGTATGTCTTCTTTGGAGAAATGTCTATTTAGTTCTTTGGCCCATTTTTTGATTGGGTCATTTATTTTTCTGGAGTTGAGCTGTAGGAGTTGCTTGTATATTTTTGAGATTAGTTGTTTGTCAGTTGCTTCATTTGCTATTATTTTCTCCCATTCTGAAGGCTGTCTTTTCACTTTGCTAAAAGTTTCCTTTGATGTGCAGAAGCTTTTAAGGTTAATTAGGTCCCATTTGTTTATTTTTGCTTTTATTTCCAATATTCTGGGAGGTGGGTCATAGAGGATCCTGCTGTGATGTATGTCGGAGAGTGTTTTGCCTATGTTCTCCTCTAGGAGTTTTATAGTTTCTGGTCTTACGTTTAGACCTTTAATCCATTTTGAGTTTATTTTTGTGTATGGTGTTAGAAAGTGTTCTAGTTTCATTCTTTTACAAGTGGTTGACCAGATTTCCCAGCACCACTTGTTAAAGAGATTGTCTTTAATCCATTGTATATTCTTGCCTCCTTTGTCAAAGATCAGGTGTCCATATGTGCGTGGATTTATCTCTGGGCTTTCTATTTTGTTCCATTGACTATATTTCTGTCTTTGTGCCAGTACCATACTGTCTTGATAACTGTGGCTTTGTAGTAGAGCCTGAAGTCAGGTAGGTTGATACCTCCAGTTCCATTCTTCTTTCTCAAGATCGCTTTGGCTATTCGAGGTTTTTTGTATTTCCATACAAATTGTGAAATTATTTGTTCTAGTTCTGTGAAGAATACTGTTGGTAGCTTGATAGGGATTGCATTGAATCTATAAATTGCTTTGGGTAGTATACTCATTTTCACTATATTGATTCTTCCAATCCATGAACATGGTATATTTCTCCATCTATTGGTGTCCTCTTTGATTTCTTTCACCAGTGTTTTATAGTTTTCTATATATAGGTCTTTAGTTTCTTTAGGTAGATATATGAATGTTGATCTTTAAGCCAACTTTTTCACTCTCGTGTATTCGTCCTGTATATGTGCTGGGCTTGTGCTTAGTCGTGTCCGACTCTTTGCAACCCTATGGACTGTGGCCCACCAAGCTCCTCTATGGGAATTCTTCAGGTAAGACTACTGGAGTGGGTTGCCATGCCTTTCTCCAGGGGATCTTCCAAACCCAAGGACTGAACCCAGGTCTGCCACATTGCAGGCGGATTCTTTACCATCTGAGCCACCAGGGAATCCCACGAATACTGGAGGAGCCAGGGGATCTTCCTGACGCAGGAATCAAATTGGGGTCTCCTGCATTGCAGGCGGATTCTTTACCAGCTGAGCTATGAGGGAAGCCCATGCTATATATAATAGTTTGCATCTGCTAACCCCAGACTCCCAATTCATCCCTCCCCCACCCCATTGCCCCTTGGCAACTACAAGTCTGTTCTCTATGTCTGTAAATCTGTTTCTGTTTCATCAGTTCAGTTCAGTTCAGTTGCTCAGTCATGTCCGTCTCTTTGCGACCCCATGAATCACAGCACGCCAGGCCTCCCTGCCCATCACCAACTCCCGGAGTTTACCCAAACTCATGTCCATTGACTCGGTGATGCCATCCAACCATCTCATCCTCTGTCCTCCCCTTCTCCTCCTGTCCCCAATCCCTCCCAGCATCAGGGTCTTTTCCAATTAGTCAACTCTTCGCATGAGGTAGCCAAAGTACTGGAGTTTCAGCTTCAGCTTTAGCATCAGTCCTTCCAATGAACACCCAGGACTGATCTCCTTTAGGATGGACTGGTTGGATCTCCTTGCAGTCCAAGGGACTCTTGAGAGTCTTCTCCAACACCACAGTTCAAAAGCATCAATTCTTCGGTGCTCAGCTTTCTTCACAGTCCAACTCTCACATCCATACATGACCACAGGAAAAACCATAGCCTTGACTAGACGAACCTTTGTTGGCAAAGTAATGTCTCTGCTTTTTAATATGGCATCTAGGTTGGTCATAACTTTCCTTCCAAGGAGTAAGCGTCTTTTAATTTCATGGCTGAAATCACCATCTGCAGTGATTTTGGAGCCCAAAAAAGTAAAGCTGACACTGTTTCCCCATCTATTTCCCATAAAGTGATGGGACCAGATGCCATGATCTTAGTTTTCTGTTTCATAGATAGATTCATTTGTGTCATATTTTAGACTTCACATATAAGTGTTATCATTGGTCTTTTTCTGTCTGACCTACTTCACTTAGTAGGATAATTTCTAGGTTCATTCCTGTTTCTGCAAATAGCATTATTTCACTCTTCTCTATTGCTTAGTAATAGTCCATTGTGTGTGGGGATGAATACCAACTCTTCTTTACCTGTCTGTGGACATTTAGGTGTTGCCATGTCTTGGCTATTGTGAATAGTCTGCCCCTATTATTGATTCCACTCCCTGCTCACAGTGGAAGATGCCCTCCCCCATCTAAAGCTGATTCTTATATCCAGACCCTCCTTCTTCTTCCGGTCCAACTCCATCAACTATCCTTCCTCAGATACAGTGTCTCTAACCATTACATGTCTACCAGCTCTTAACTATCAGCATTTAAACATGAACCAGGCTTTACCTTCTTAAAAGACTCTTCCTATATCCTATATATATGTTTCTTCTATGTAGCATGTTATTTCCTTCCTTCAGAGCCAAGTTTCTTTGAAGAACTGACTGTATTCATGGTCTTTGCTTCCTATTTCTTATTAATGTCCCAACCACTATGATGATTGAAGTGAAGTGAAGTGAAGTGAAGTCGCTCAGTCGTGTCTGACTGTTTGCGACCCTGTGGACTGTAGCCTACCAGGCTCCTCCATCCATGGGATTCTCCAGGCAAGAATACTGGAGTGGGTTGCCATTTCCTCCTCCAGGGTATCTTTCCGACCCAGGGATTGAACCTGGGTCTCCCACATCACAAGCAGACGCTTTAACCTCTGAGCCACCAGGGATGATTACAACACAGTAAAATGGGCCAAAATAAATGCCTCAGTCTCCTCACCAGTACAATGCAGATTATTACAATACCCACATCAGGACTGTGAGGATTAAATCAGTTATTATATATTAAAGCCCTTAGGACTGCCTGGCACTGTAAATGTTAACTATCATTACTATTATAAAATCATTTCTTAATTACACAGCTGCAAGTGTAAGGATAAGATTAAGAGAATGGAGAGTGCCAACCTCAAAGTTTTGCCCAACCAAACAACAGATACAGCTGTTGGAAAGTGACTTTTTAAAGGACACATTGGAATAAATGACTTTCCTATGCTGTAAACTTCATTCAGTGAAAGTGAAAGTCCCTCAGTCGTGTCGGGACTCTTAGCGACTCCATGGTCTGTACAGTCCATGGAATTCTCCAGGTCAGAATTACTGCAGTGGGTAGCCGTTCCCTTCTCCAGGGTATCTTCCCAACCCAGGGATCCAATTCAGACCTCTCGAATTGCAGGCGGATTCTTCACCAGCTGAGCCACGAGGCAAGTCCAAGAATAACTCCATTCAGACATGTATCTTATTCTTTGTTCTGTTCCCAGGACTCCGCACAAGGTCTGGAGAATAGCAAATACTCAATATCCATCCATTTTTCTATCATCTCATCTAATATTCATCTTAACGGATAGACACTTGATAGCAACTTATTAATAGAATTCTTCTGCCTCCAAAATGAACTCAATAAATCTGTCGGCTTGGTACATTTTTAAAAATTCGTTTAAATTTAATGTACTTTTTTTCAGAATCAACCATGAACCACACGCACACGCTGCTAGTTTTACTTAACAAAAGCATATTGAAGTTTACGAGAGAGGAAAATAACCCTCTAATGGCACCCCACTCCAGTACTCCTGCCTGGAAAATCCCATGGACGGAGGAGCCTGGTGGGCTGCAGTCCATGGGGTCGCTGAGGGTCAGACACGACTGAGCGACTTCACTTTCACTTTTCAATTTCATGCATTGGAGAAGGAAATGGCAACCCACGCCAGTGTTCTTGCCTGGAGAATCCCAGGGACGGGGGAGCCTGGTGGGCTGCCGTCTATGGGGTCGCACAGAGTCGGACACGACTGAAGTGACTTAGCAGCAGCAGCAGCAGCAGCAAGCTGTCTCCTAGTCTCCTAGGAGACGGGGGTCTGACGTCAGTGAACCGGCATGCTAGAACGCCCTACTGCGCATGCCTGCCGGCTCCCCACCGTAGGCTGGGTGCAGTGCGCATGTCACGCCGGGGTCAAAGGGTCAGCGTCTTTGACTGGCTGAGGGGAAGACGCCGGGCGGTAAATGGCGCTGTAGGCGGGAAGATTGAGTGGCTGGTGCGCCGAGCCTCCGGGGAGATGTGTAGTGACTTCCATAGGGCTGAATCTGGGACGGAGGTGAGAGGCGCCGGGGTGAAAGCCAGGGAGACGAGAACAGGGCCGCGGGTCGGCGCGGGAGGCCAGCGGGCGCGGGAGGCCCGGGGCCTCAGGAGGAGGAGGCGCGCGGGGCCCGGACCCCTGCGACCCTGGTGCCCCGTCCCCCAAATTTGCGCCCCCCGGAGACTTGGGGCCCTCAGAGGGCTCACTGCGTACACGACTGCGTGTAAAATGGGAGCTGTCTAGTCTCTAACGTTATGGGCCAAACCCGTGCACGGCAGTCAAACACGGTTTGCAGGAGAGGCTAAGAAAAGCAGGGTGTCGCCCGGCTGAGCGTTCATAGATTTTTCTAGAACAGGGGTGTTTGAGTAGGTGGCGCCACCTTCGCCTTCTGTTCTGTACGTCTTTGCTTATGGCGTCCTGCCCTCGCTATTACAATATATATCCAGCCCAAGTATCCAGGGCCACACAAGCAGTGAGTGTGAGGCCTGCAAGGATTTATTCAGGAATTGAACCAGCAAGGATCAAGCACTTCGTATGTGTTAGCCGCGGGTGAAAGAACTAGAGTTAGAAGCAGGAAACAGCTTCCGCTATTGCAGAACTGAGAACTGAGGCTGACCGCCAATTACAGGACCTTGGGCAACCTGGAAGACTTAACTGGGAGGGGGAGGCGACAGCGGAAGTTTCAGGGACCTTTTGAAGGTGACTTGGCAAGGAAGGGGTGACATGGGGCAGGGAGTTGGAAGTATGTGGGTTCTGCCTTTGGGCATCCCTGATACCTCAGTTGGTAAAGAACCCGCCTGCATTGCAGGAGACCCCAGGTTCGATTCCTGGGTCGGGAAGATCCCCTGGAGAAAGGATAGGCTACCCACTCCAGTCTTCTTGGGCTTCCCTGGTGGCTCAGCGGGTAAAGAATCTGCCCGCAATGCGGGAGATCTGGGTTCGATCCCTGGGTTGGGAAGATCCCCTGGAGAAGGGAAAGGCTACCCACTCCAGTATTGTGCTCTAGAGAATTCCATGTACTGTATAGCCCATGGGGTCGCAAAGAGTCAGACACAACCGAGCGACTCTCACGTTTATGCTCCCTGATTTAGGGGAAGTGCAAGTAGCTCTTTGTAGTTAAAGCCAAACAAAGCTAGTGCGGACACATTGTTGGGAAGTCAGCCCTGAGAAGTAGGCAGTGCAGGTTACGGAGGATCTTTTATACGGAGGAGGGAGGACGGGTAGCACTGCCCTAAACTGATGAGCAAGCTTTCTGCGGAGGTCCAGATAGTCTGTATTTAGGTTTTGCGGGCCATTCCGTCTGTCAGGACTACTCAACTCTGCTGTTTAATGTGAAGGCAGCCAGAGACGTGTAAACAAATGAGCGTGGCTCTGTTCCAATAAACCTTTTGTTCTTTTGGGGAATCTTATTTTTGGTGCCAGGTCTTCATTGCTGTACCAGCTTTCCGTAGTTGTGGCAAGTGGGGGCTGCTCTCTGGTTGTGGTGCTGCGGCTTCTCGTGTTGGAGCGCGGCCTGTACCGCACAGCAGGCTTAGACAGCTGTGGCAAGTGGGCCGTGTAGTTGTCCGCAGGCTCTAGAGCACAGGCGTGGTAGTTGTGGCGCACAGGCTTGGTTGCTCCACGGCCTGTGGGGTCTTGCTGGACCAGGGCTGGAACCCAAGTCTCCTGCATTGACAGGCAGATTTTTTTTTTTTATCACTAAGCAACCAAGGAAGTCCCAACCTTTTGTTTTTTAAACATCAAGGTTTGGTCTGCTGGCCGTTGTTTGCCAACCCTTGCTCCTTTAGAGTGGAGGCTCCGCTCCCCATAAGAACTGCCACAGTTACAAGCTCACTGATTGAAATGATAATTTGAATCCTAGGTTAAACTCAGATGACTTTGGCAGTCAGAACAAGGCTAGCATCTAAAAACTGAGAACCCAGTACAGTCAAATCACTGAACAAAAAATTCATCATATCGTTTGCCTGCCCCAGCCTTCTGGCGATCCTCAGCAAGATTGCCTTGCTAGAATTACTTTGGAGTACAGAGTGGGCGGGGGTGGGGAGGATGCTTCCTTATTCTTTTTCCTTTTTGTCAACAAAACCAACTAAACAAGCCTCTTTTTTAAGTGCTGGGCACCCTGTGGCCATTGCTGAATTTATTTGGATTTTGTTTCTTTTCTTAGTACATTAGTCTAGTACACAAACTACTTCTTGGAGTCCTTGTGTTGAGGAAGATATCTGAGGTCACAGACTATCCCAAGAAACTGAAATAAGCTACTTTTTAATTCACAAGAATAGCCACATTATAAAATAGCTAACTTTCCCCCATGTCTTGTGACTAGGAGGCAAAAGACATTTCATACAGGGTCTTAAAAAAAACACAGAAGTTGCAAAGAGGATTTTTTTTTTTAAGCAGATTCCAGGGATGCAATCTCTGGTAGGCGAGAGAGCAAGTGGAAAACTTACGTAGTGAGCCCTTGATTTAAAGAAGACACACCTTGGAATGCAATTTACAGTAGATAATCTGTTCTTTACCTTACTTTTAAACAGTAGCAGTGGTATTTTTACTTTTATATCCTCTGAACATTAGAAAAGATTTTGGCGATATTTTGGTATCACCCACCAAGTGGCTGCATTTGCACGTAGTTGTTAAGTAGTGACGTACTTTGAGTTTTCTCAAAAATGCCAGTATTCGTTAAGTGTAAAAGTAACCAGGGGATAAAAAAATTTGCTGTCCAGTTTTGGTTGACATGCACAACATACTCTTTCTTCTCTTTAATTTTATTATGATAGTTTATATTGTATTTATTATTAAAGTATTACATGCTTATGGCAGAACATTCCAGTAGTACAAAGTGAAAAGTTGGAAACCTCTCCACCCCAATTATCATGTCCCAAGGGTGGTGCTAGTGGTAAAGAACCTACCTGCCAATGAGGGTTGCTCCCTGGGTGGGGAAGATCCCCTGGAGGAGGAAATGGCAACCCACTCCAGTGTCCTTGCATGGAGAATCCCATGGACAGAGGAGTCTGTAGGGCTACAGTCCATAGGGTCGCAAAAAGTTGAACAAGACTGAAGCAATTAGCATGCATACAAGGTGGATTTTTGTTAGGTTTCCCAGAAATTCTCTTTTTTTTTTTTTTTGGTATTTTGGCTGCTCTGCTCAGCATGTGGGACGGTTTTCCAACCAGGTATCGAACCCAGGCCACCACAGTGAAAGTGAAGAACACGAACCACTAGACCACTAGGGAATTCCCTGCCAGAAGTTTCCCAATGTCATTGTTTTGGAGGCTGAGATGGAGAATGCTGGATCATGATTCTAGTCTTGGCTCTGCTGGCAGCAAGCTGAGAGATTTTGTATAAGTTGTTAAACCTTGGGGCTGCCCAGGTGGTGCCAGTGATAAAGAATCTGCCTTCCATCTCAGGAGACCTAAGAATGGGGGTTCGATCCCCAGGCCAGGAAGATCCCCTGGAGGAGGAAATGGCAACTCACTCCAGTATTCTTGCCTGGAAAATTCCATGGACAGAGGAGCCTGGCGGGCTGCAGTCCATGGGCCGCAAAGAGTGGGACACTGCTGAGCACATGTATTAAGCCTTGTCTTCTAGCTGTAAAGTGAGGGGATAGATGATGATTTCTCAGTTCCCTTTCAGCTGTACTTCTAGAAGGTGAGTCCTTATACTTCTGCATATCCTTCCACTAAGCACAGTATTCCCTGCACAGTGAACACTTGATAAATATTTATTAATAGTAGTACCTGGTTTTCTTTATTTTTTGGCTGTACTGTGCTGCACACGGGATCTTAGTTCTGTAACCAGAGATTGACCTGTGCCCTTGGCAGTGACAGTACCGAATTGTAACCATTGGTCCACCTGGAAATCCCCTGGTTTTCTTTTCTTACAAAAGGTTCAACTCACCTGCCAAATCAACTGGCCCTGAAAATAGATGGCACTGGAGCGTCGGGCCCATAGCTGGCTGTTGCTGGCAGTCAAAGAGGCACAAGAGGACCGGTGTGCCAAACAACACCCCTCCACGCCCCCCATGCTGTAATGCATAGGAGGGCCACTTCGGTGGGCCTTGAAGCCTGGGTTGTGGACCCATGTGGAGCCACAAGAGGCAAATATTACATAAGACAAGTAGTGTTTCTTAAATAATAATATTTGGTCTTGCAGTGATAGAACAACATCTATCCCCTTCTCTCTTTTCGTCCCTTCTTATCCAGAACCGAATAAGTGCTCCATTATTACCATTACTCCATTGTAAGTACTTTCAACTTCTTGTCTTTTTACATCCTAACCTACAAATGCAGAGACATTACTTTGCTAACAAAGGTCCGTCTAGTCAAGGCTATGGTTTTTCTGACAGTCATGTATGGATGTGAAAGTTGGACTATAAAGAAAGCTGAGCACCAAAGAATTGATGCTCTTGAACTGTGGCTTGAAGAGTTGAAGAAGGACTCTTGAGAGTCCCCTGGACTGCAAGGAGATCCAACCAGTCCATCCTAAAGGAGATCAGTCCTGGGTGTTCATTGGAAGGACTGATGCTGAAGCTGAAACTCCAACACTTTGGCCACTCATGCGAAGAGTTGACTCATTGGAAAAGACCCTGATGCTTGGAGGGATTGGGGGCAGGAGGAGAAGGGGACGACAGAGGATGAGATGGCTGGATGGTATCACTGACTCAATGGACATGAGTTTGAGCAAGCTGCAGGAGTTGGTGAAGGACAGGGAAGCCTGGCATGCTGCAGTCCATGGGGTCACAAAGAGTCAGACACAACTGAACTGCTTTCCTGACCGTGGTTAAACCCAGCTGTCTACTTCCTACTTCCTACTGTTTACTGTCTACCCACTCAGCTGGATATTGCTAGGGAAAATCACGACCAGGCTGACTGATTTCATTTTTAAATTTATAACCATCAACTTCAAGTGGACTCCCAATCCCACCTGTGCTTTCCTAGCTAATTCACTTTGTCTCAACAAAATACCTGTTATCAAACCCAACTTTATGCCTGAATTCCAGCCACACGTGTTCTAGTACCTTCTTGATACCTACATGGATGTCTAATAGGCCTCCCACACTTAACATGTTCATCATGATTGACTCCTGGATCCAAAGAAAATAGGAGAAGCCTTGCCCCAAATTGAACCCTTGGTGTACCACCACACATGTACACCCAGCCCCAGCCTGCCCCCTCCTCTGCCTTCCCTATCTTGTTAAATGGTGAACTAATTTTTTTCTACCTTTTGCTCAAGCCAAAAACCTTGAAGTCATTCTTGAATCCACTTTTTCCTCTCATATCAGCCCACATTCGTTCGTGCATTCTGTCTTCTGTACCTTCAATGTGTTATCATGGATTTGACTACATTTCACTACCTTTCCTGCAGCCATTCCTCTTCCTAGTAACCATCACCTGCTTGACTGCACTAACCTCCTAACTGGTCTCTGCTTCACCCTGTTCACACTTCCTCTAATGTATATTCCACGTAGTGTCCACGATGCTCTACTCAAAACATAAGCAGACTCTACTGCCCAGAGCTTTCCAGAGGTTCCTGTATCATTCATAATAGAACCTGGAATCCTGTTTCTTACATGATTTGCAAACTGTGTGATTTGTCCTTCCGCCCCACCCATAACCTCAGCTCTCCTCTCCTGCCTTTGTGATCTTCTCTCCCACTCTCCCTGACTCTTCTTCAGGCACGCTGTTCTTGCTCTTCCTTGAATGTACCAGATCTGCCTCAGCCTCAGAGCCTTTGCAGTTCCTGTTGAGTCGGCCTAGATACTTCTCCCTCAGAAAGTGACACGGCTCACTTCCACACTTGGGTCGTTTGTGTTCACAAGCCAACTTGTACGAGGAGGTCCTTCCTACTGTTGTTTTTTAAGATTTATTTTTGTTTATGGCTACAATGGGACTTCGTGGTATTGTGCAGGCTTTCTCTGGTTGGGGCGAGTGGGGGCTGCTGTCTGTCAGTCACTGCGGTGGTTTCTCCTGTTGCCGAACGTGGGCCCTAGAGTGTGCAGGCCTCAGTGGTTGCGGCTCACCGGCCCTAGAGCACAGGCTCAGTTGTCCCACAGCATGTGGGATCTTCTTAGGCCGAGGGTTGAACCCATGTCCCCTGCATTGGCAAGCAGATTCCTAACCACTGAGCCACCAGGGAGGTGCCCTTCCTACTAGTAATTTTATTCCATTTAACCTTTTTCTCCCTCTGAACACTTACATCTGACATCTTACATTGTACATGTGTTGTCTTCCCACCTCCCACCCCCGCCATTTAAGAATCATGATTGCAGATGTTCTCTGCTGAATTTATTTCTTCAAGTCTCAGCGTTTTGAACAGTATTTAGCTCACTGAAGGCGCTCAGTAGGTGTTCCCTAGTAACTCAGTAAAGAATACCTGTGCGATGCAGGTTCGGTCCCTGGGTTAGAAAGATCCCTGGAGTAGGAAATGGCAACCCATTCCAGTATTCTTGCCTGGGAAATCCCATGGACAGAGGTGCCTGGTGGGCTGCAGTCCATGGGGTCACAAAAGCTGGACACGACTTAGCTACTAAACAACATCTGGCTTCTGTCTCCATCTTCCACTAAGTGCTTTTCTCAAGGTTACCGTCAAACTTTATGTTGCCAAATGCTCATTTCTAAGCACCCGTCTTAGACTAGAAAGGCAGAAGGTGCACTTCGTGCAGACAAGCTGTCAGGACCCCGGCACAGGCTGATCAGTGCGTGTCTAAAATAATCCATTAGGAAAATCCCTCCTTCCCTGCGGAAGAGAGAACAAGAGGATAGGAGAATGCACCTCACATGTTTCTCCAGCGGAGTCTCACAACGGGGCAGGAGGCCAGGGGAGGGAGTTCCTCCAGTGTTAAGCTTCTGCAGTTTTGAGTCTATGCTTTGTTGTCTCTTTCTGAGGTCTTGTGTATAGTTGATTTTTCTAAGTGAAATTTTGAAGCACAGTCTGATAATGACTTCCTAGTGAAATCTTAACTGTGTATTTAATGAAATTACTAATTTGTGAAATGTCATAAATTAAAATTTAGTCTTTATTTTGCTAGAAATTAATGCTGCTTAGGTATGTATAGTAATTTTCCCCTGACTTTTAATAAATTTTTCTTATAGGATGATTGCTTTTTAAAACATATTAGTGAAAGGCAGCAGCTCTCAGGGAATATACTAGAAACAATGGAATTGTACTATTTAGTGTCTGAGTAACAGCTGTCTTTTCCATGTAATTTAGACAAAAGCTTTATTGAAGAACCAGGCCTAGTACTCTGCCCTGAAGGGCAGTTGAATTTTCTAAGTAGCAGAAGAGCCTGATTTCATAAATGAAAAGAATTAGTCCTCTGATTTAAGGGACTCCATGATAAGGGCCAAATTTTGCATTGATCACATACATGTTAACATAGATGCTGTTTCCTTGCCTTCCTACACGTTCCAGCTCATCTCTTTATGTGTTGTTGAGTCACTAAGTCGTGTCTGTCTGACTCTTTGCAGTCACGTGGACTATAGCCCACCAATCCATGGGATTTCCCAGGCAAGAATACTGGAGTGGGTTGCCATTTCTTCTTCAGGGGATCTTCCTGACCCAGGGATCGAACCTGCATGCCCTGCATTGACTGATGGATTCTTTATTGCTGAGCCACCTGGGAAACCCTCTCTGTGTTATAGTTACACATATTTGCCTGGAGTGAATTTCCTCTATATATTGTATATGTAGGAAAACTAAGAATTGTATTCAGTTTGTAGATGAAAGTCCAAGCCTGTTATAGGGCAGGGGGGTGAATATTTGGTTTAGAGTGTAGATGGACTTTCACACTTAACTGGTTTGAAACCTTGCTGCTGGGTCCATCTGCAAACAGATTTCATCACAAAAGGTCAGGGGAAATGAGCCTTTACCCAAATGACAATTACATATGCATGTTTGCCTTAATATCATTCATTTCTGGTAATTTGATC
The DNA here is from genome assembly GCF_055505025.1 of Bos grunniens. NCBI lineage: Eukaryota > Metazoa > Chordata > Mammalia > Artiodactyla > Bovidae > Bos > Bos grunniens. The sequence goes on from NC_141168.1 coordinate 5,165,399, forward strand.
TTTAAGCTCCCCTTCCTGCTCTAGTGTAAGCTTCTCCATAAAAATAAAATGATGCTTTAAAGCATCTTTATGATACATATTCTACTTAATAAGCATATATAATAAACATATACCTTGAAGGTATATGTTCAATAAAACAGACTCTTGTTAATGACTATTAATAACTTTAGCGATAACTGTGAGTCTGGGTGAACTCCGGGAGCTGGTGATGGACAGGGAGGCCTGGCATGCTGCGATTCATGGGGTCGCAAAGAGTCGGACACGACTGAGCGACTGAACTGAACTGAACTGAAGAATACTCATGGGCTTTTGTAGAACTTTGCATAGGTTGTCCAAACATAGAAAAATTTGTATAGTTTAAGGATCCTTTTACTCCAGCCTTTGCCCAGTTCTACCTACCTGTGCCCTGTTTACCTTCATCTTAACAAGCAGCTACTAAGGTTGTGCCAGATGTAAAGCATTTTGGAATTGGTGGTGAGCCAAGATAGAGCCCTCTCCTTTAAGCTCTTACGTCCAGATGAGGGAGACTGGTAATGTGTTCTGAAGTATAGGAATAGCTTTCTGGAAGGAGGTGGCCCTCAAGAATGTATAGAGTTTTCATTCATTCAATAGTCTGGGCCTTAGAGCATTTGAGAGTATAGGGAAAGGACATTTCTTGATTAATGAACGTCTCTTTCAAAATTAAAGTAGCCTCTCACACAGATTAGAATCCACTCTCCCTTTTCAGTGCCTTCACAGAGCCCCATGTCATTTCTGTTACAGCACCTACAATACGTTGAATTCTTTAACCTTTTGACTCTGCCCCATTCAATTTTTTGAGGATAGAAACTGTGTCTGTTGTATCTGTGTATGCCCAGCAAGTTATTCACTGGACTATTTACTGGAAATATTCAACTGGAATATTTACTAATGAATATTTGTATAATTAAGTATTACCCCCTTTCTTTCTGCTGTTGAAAGAAAATATTTGGGGATCCTTGTGATGTTAGGGTGTGTTATGAGAGATGGTGAGAGAGCCCAAGTAAGTGTTTAGACAGGACCTTAGGTTGGTTTGACCTTCCGCTGAGGAAGTCCAAACCCATTGTCCCTGTGTCCAGTGATGCAGACTTCGAGGCTTTGTAGCGCAGGGGAGAGCTCCAGGCTTTGGGAGGCAGAGGTCTCAGTGAAATCCTAACTCATTTTCTTATCTGAGAAGCAGAATGATAACAAATAGAGTTAATGTAACAATTAAAAGAGATAATGTATAGAAGTTATGTACCACTGATACCACAGCAAGTACAAATAGTAGTTGTTTTTAGATAGGTATTGTTACGATGATAAAACCTGGCAGATAACTGATTTACAAACCAAATGCAAAAACTGTTCATTTACAATTTGAGTGCATGTGCCAAATAGATGAAGATTGTGTCCTCTGTGTATTCTTTCCCAATTAGGAAATTTGGGCTCAGAAAGGGTGCTTAGAGAATCAAGAGAAATAGTTTAATTATCTTAATAGCTGCCATCACCAAACTCTGTTTGCCTGACGTGGTCATCTTCCCTAAAGGAATTAAACTGTCCCGTCAAGCAGAATTTAGTTGGATTCCTTGTACCTTGGCTTAACTTACTTTTTGCACTTCTGAAGCTCTAGTTTGATTACACCTTGCTTCTTTCAACTCCTCAAATCTGGACATCATTCACTTAAATTTATGTAATGGTCAGGTTTATGCCAAATTTTTAGGGTATTTTCTACTTGGGTTTGGAAGATACTTCATCCCATCAGATGACTTTTATATGTTGTTAATATTGCCTATTTGTGTAAGTATTATTATGAAAAATAGCTATGTTTTCCTAAACAAAAAATGTAGTGAGGAGTGAAGTTAACTGGGTTCTCATCTCTCCTTCTGTATCTAATCTATTACTATGTGTTGTTCTGGTTAAAGTTTGTGAAGATCATCTCAGCTCTTACAGAGCTGGAAAAGGAAGAAGTATTTTTGGACAATTGTGGATATTCTTCCTTGACAGTATACCAAAACTTGACAAGTAGTGAAGTTACTGCATTGTAGAATATGAAATTATTTCAGTAAACTTTTCATATGTTACAGTCCATTGACTTATAACTTTAAACTGTCTGGGAGTGAATTTTACCCAGTGATTGGTCATTTGGAAATGGTGGTTCACTGAGTTATGTAGATCTTCCAAGTATTTACACATTTGTTAAATAATTAGCCCCCCAAAATCACATTTGTTAAAATCACCAGTGATTTTACCACTACCTTAAGTATTGGGATGCTGTCAAGCTCACAGTAGTAGATAAAAGTTTTCCAAAATTCATATTTTATCATTGGCAACAAATACTGACAGTTACTTTTCCTTAAAGTGATAGGCTCACTTCCTTCATTTTCAATAAGATGTCTGACATCTACCCATGTTTGTGTAATCATAATTTGTCAGTCATTCTTCAAATAAAAGTGTTTTGTGAAAAAGTATCCATCTCATATAATCACACAAGTGCTTTTCCTAGAGAAAACCCACTGCGTTTGAGTTTGCAGCAGAAGTGCTTTCTTTGTGTGTGAAGTTGGGGGAAGTCCCCAAGACTCCGTCTGCAGAGTTCCAGGTCCTCACCCCCTCACTCATTCAGACATTAATTGCATGTTTGGCGGTTCCCAAGGCTACCTTCAGGTTTAGTGATTTTGCTGGAAGGACTTACAGAATACACTGAAAGCTTAGTCACACTTATATTTTGCTGCAGCAGAAGGAAACATTGAAATCAGCCCAGGGAAGAGGTACAGTGGGACGAAATCCAGCATTCCCAACAGGAGCTTCCGGTTGTCCTGTCCTGGTGGGGTGTGGGCAGTGTGCTAGCTTTCCCCAGCGGCAGCGAGGACAGTGTGCTGGCCGAGGAAGCTCACCTGAGCTTTGGTGTCCAGAGTCTTTATGGGGCTTTGTCATGTGGACATAGTCAGCCCACCAATAACTGAGGTTGAGCTGCCTCCAGTCCCTCACCCCACCACTCTAGGCATCAATTTCTCTTGGAACACTTTGAATCCTTAGCAGTCTTGTGAAGGAAATACTGGTTTTTTCTTCCCTTTACCTATGAGAAACCTCAAGCCCAGAGATCTAGTGGGTCAGGTTCTGAAGTCCCAGCTGTCTACTCTTAACTGTTGTAAATTGCTGCTTTTTTTTTTTTTAAACTTATGATTTACTTTTGGCTGTGCTGGGTCTTTGTTGCAGTGCACGGACTTTCTCCGGTTGTGATGAGTGGGGCTGCTCTTCACTGCAATGCTTAGGCTTTTCTCGTTACGGAGCACAGGCTTTAAGGCAAGCAGGCTCAGTAACTGTGCTTAGTTGCTCCATGGCATGTGGGATCTTCCCGGACCTGGGATTGAACCCATGTCTCCTACATTGGGAGGCGGATTCTTAACCACTGGACAACCAGGGAAGTCTATTCATTGCTTCTGAAAACCCCTTGCTCTAATCTACAGACCAGAGAGCAAACTCATAAAGGTGACATCCAAGATCTTTTGTGATCTGACTTCTGTTCTTTAGGACTTCGTTATGTCCTGCCTGTTTTGTGCCGAAAGCTCTGGCATTTCAGATCTCCTTACAGTTTACCTACACACAGCTGTTTATAACCTTTTCATCTTGGCTGATGTTGCATCTGCCAGGTATGCCTGCCTATGTGCCCTATTCACAGATTCAAGTATTTGGAGCTTCTCAGGGAGAGTTTTTCTCCATTGTCCCTTCCCTTCCCATCCCCTCCACCAGATAAGGAGCTGGCACTATAATGGACAGACGAAAGCTGATACCTGTGTGACAAGTGTGGTAGGCATAGTGAGAAAGATAATTATAGCAAGTAAGGAAGGTAAATACTTTGCAATTAGTTTGATTCTGTGTCCCAAACTATGCTATCGGCTTCTTTGAAGGCAGACTCATTTTATACCAAGAGTACTTGGTACATAAAAAATAAAGTATATTCTGGGTAAATGAACACAACTTTTCTTCTAAATTATATTTTCTATTTCATAATTTCCTCCAAATCCTCAAAATGCTGGTGAAAAGTTTCTTACAGACTTTTGGTAAATTGTATAAATTTTGATGTGTTGTGTGTGTGTGTATGTTGGATTTTAAATTTTTAGATAATAAATTTTCCTTCTCTCTCTTTTTTTCCTGCCTTTTGCAAGCTCCTTGCCCGACTGGAAGGTAGAAGTTCCTTGAAAGAGATAGAACCACATCTGTTTGCTGATGAAGAGTCACCTGTGCATGGTAAAAACACAGTCTCAAGCCAAAATACAGTGTCATAAATGAAGTTTTATAAGACAAGTTTTTCCCCTGCATATATCCATATATGGGTTTCCCTGGTGGCTCAGATGGTAAAGAATCTGCCTGCAATGTGGGAGACCCAGGTTCGACCCCTGGGTTGGTAAGATCCCCTGGAGAAGGGAAAGGCAATCCACTGCAGTATTCTTGTCTGGGAGAATTCCATAGACAGAGGAGCCTGGTGAGCTACAGACCACGGGGTTGCAAAGAGTTGGATACGACTGAGCAACTAACACACCCACACACACACATTCATGTACATACTCATACTTCTAGCAAGAGCGTACATAGATTAAACGTGAAATTAAAAACCGGGACAGAGATGATGGCGGCACACTTTTTAACCTTCGTTGTCTGCCAGCTGAAATAGAGCCTGGCTTACCTTCAGTAAGTCTTCAGTGTAAAAACCTCTCTTATCCCAGCACAGTAACTGTGGGAGTTTGTTACTTATTTTTTGTGTCCGTACAAGTTTGAGGATCACAGGAAAGTTCTTAGGTACTTGGTAGTTCTGTGAATATTTTTACAGTAGGGAAAATGATAGCCGCTTATTCTGCTAACACTTCTCCACTAGGGAAAACTTAAAAAAGAAGGTGGTGTGCTTAGATGTGTGTGTGTGTGTGTTTCTTTTCCACTGTAATAGCTTTAAAGAGATAAAATTCACTCAAGTGTACAGTTTGCACTTATGCGTCTATTGGCACAGTCAATTCTAGAACATTTTCTTCACCCCCAAAAGAAACCCATGCCTGCTGGTAGTCACTCCTCAATTCCTCTCGTATCCCTTAGCTCTAGGCACCTATTAATCTACTTTCTGCCTCAGTGATGTGCCTTTTCTGGACATTTCATGTCGTTGGAACCATCCAGTATATGGTCTTTTGTCACTGATGTCTACTTTGCTTCATATTTTCAAGATTTATTATACTGTAGCATGCATCAAGTAGTCTGTTCCTTTTTATTGACTAATGTTCTGTTGAATCCATTCATCAGTTGATGGCCATTTGGGTTGTTTCTACTTTTTGGTTATTAAGAATAATGCTGCCATGATCGTCCTGGGTACAAGTTTTTCTCTGGAGAAATATTTTCCGTTTTCTTGGGTAGTACCTATGAGAGGAGCTGCTGGGTTGTATGGTAGCTCTGTGTTTAACCTTTGGCAAAATTTCCAGGCTGTTGTTTAAAGTGCCTGTTGGGAAACCCACGTTTCACCTGTCAGCGTCAGTGAAGTGTGTCCTGGTTCCAGTCTACCCAGGTCCTGCACACAGCTATTGTCTGTCTTTTTGATTATAGCCTTCCCAGTGAGAATGAAGTGATACCTCATTGTGGTTTTGATTTACATTTCCCTAATGGCTAATGGTGTTAAGCATCTTTGCATGTGCTTTTTGGCAGTTTGTGTGTGTAATTTGGGGAAATATCAGATCTTTTGCCTATTTATAAAATTGGGCTGTCTTTTTATTATTGAGGTGTAAGAGTCCTTTATATATTTTAGCTACAAGCCTTTATTAAATATGTGATCTGCAGATATTTTCTCCTGTTTTATAGTTTGTTTTCTCCATCGAGGCACAAAGTTACTAATTTTGATGAAGTCCATCAATTTATCCAGTTTTTCTTGCTCTTGTCTTTAGTATCAAAGCTAAGAAGCCATTGCCTAATCCAAGGTCAAAAAGATTTAGGGCTTTTGGTATTATTGTAACTGGTTTCTGTTTTCATTATTTTCTGATCAGAGAACATACTTCTGTGATTTCAGTCTGTTTAAATTTATTGAGATGTGTTTTCTGGCCAAACATATGGTCCATCCTGGAGAATGTCCTACGTGTGCTTGAGAAGACTGTGCATTCTGCTGTAGCTGGGCCAGGTGTTTTATTGATGTCTCTTAGTTCTAGTTGGCTTTTAGTGTTGTTCAGGTATTTTTTTCCTTGCTGATCTTCTGTCTTGTTGTTCTGTCTGTTGTTGAAAGTTGGATATTTTAGTCTTTTAGTCTCCAACTATTGGTGAATTGTCTGCTTCTCCCTGTCTGTCAGTTTTTGTGGGTTTCATGTAGTGTTGGGCACATGTATGTTTATTATCATTATTATAGCTTATCAATGAGTTGACTTATTAATCATTATAAAATGTTTCTCTTTGTCATCTCACACCCTTTAAGATGGCTACTGTCATAACAAACTCACAAGTGTTGGTGAGGCGGGGAGCAGATTAGTACCATTGTGCACTATTGATTGGGATCATAAAATGTTGGGATCATAAAAATGGGATAATAATGGTGCAGCCATTATGGAAAACAGATTGAAGGTTCCTCAAAAAGTAAAATATAGAACTACCATTGTACTTCTGGGTATACAGTCGAAAAGAATCAAAAGCAGGGTATTGAATAGGTATTTATTTGCATACCTGTGTTCATAGCAGCACTATTCACAGTAATTGCTCAAAGATGAAAGCAACCCAAGTGCTCATCAACAGATGAATGGATACAAAAAAAGGTGGTCTGTACATAGAATGGAATATTATTCAACCTTCAAAAGGAAAGAAATTCTGAAACATGCTACAACATGGATGAATCTTGAGGACATGCTTAGTGAAATAAGCCAGTCAGAAAAAGAAAAATATTTCCTGAATCCCCTGTATTATATGGGGTATCTAAAATAGTCAGATCATAGAAACAGAAAGTGGAATGGTGGTTTCCAGGGGCTGGGGAGGAAAGAGAGAATTGTCGTTTAATGGGTACAGATTTTCAGTTTTGTGAGGTGATAAAGTTCTGGAGATCTGCTTCACAGGTGTGTGAATGTACTTAACACTACTGAACTGCATGATGAAGATGGTAAATTTTATGTTATGTCTTTTACCACAGTGAAAAAGAGGTCCTTTGTCTCTAATAACAGTTTTTTGTCTTAACATATATTTTGTCTGATGACAGGCTAGCCACTTGTGGTCTCTCTTGGTTACGTTTGCATAGTATTTCTTCTTCTGTCGTTTTACTATCAACCTTGTGACTTGGGATATAAAGTATGCCCGCTGTAGACAACCTGTAGTTGGATCATGTTTTTTTATTCCCTTTTGTCAGTCTCTGCCTTTTGTTTGGACTGTTTAATCCATTTGTTATTATTAGTTGAGATGGGGTTTATGGCTGCCATTCTGCTATCTGTTTTATATGTGTCTTACATCTCTTTTGTTCCTCTATTCATCCTTTACCGTCTTCTTTTGTGTTAAATGGGCTTCAGTGGTGGCTCACATGGTAAAGAATCTGCCTGAAGTTCAGGAGACCTGGGTTCGATCCCCAAGGCAGGAAGATCACTTGAAGGGCCTGGCAACCCACTCCAGTATTCTTGCCTGGAGAATTCCATGGACAGAGGAGCCTGGTGGGCTGCCATCCATGGGGTTCTCAAAGAGTTGGACACAAAAAGTAAAGAAAAAATAGTTGGACCTGACTGAGCAGGAAGTGAAGAGGAACTAAAAAGCCTCTTGATGAAAGTGAAAGTGGAGAGTGAAAAAGTTGGCTTAAAGCTCAGCATTCAGAAAACGAAGATCATGGCATCCGGTCCCATCACTTCATGGGAAATAGATGGGGAAACAGTGTCAGACTTTATTTTTTTGGGCTCCAAAATCACTGCAGATGGTGACTGCAGCCATGAAATTAAAAGACGCTTACTCCTTGGAAGAAAAGTTATGACCAACCTAGATAGCATATTCAAAAGCAGAGACATTACTTTGCCAACAAAGGTCCGTCTAGTCAAGGCTATGGTTTTTCCTGTGGTCATGTATGGATGTGAGAGTTGGACTGTGAAGAAAGCTGAGTGCCGAAGAATTGATGCTTTTGAACTGTGGTGTTGGAGAAGACTCTTGAGAGTCCCTTGGACTGCAAGGAGATCCAACCAGTCCATTCTGAAGGAGATCAGCCCTGGGATTTCTTTGGAGGGAATGATGCTTAAGCTGAAACTCCAGTACTTTGGCCACTTCATGCGAAGAGTTGACACATTGGAAAAGACTCTGATGCTGGGAGGGATTGGGGGCAGGAGGAGAAGGGGTCAACAGAGGATGAGATGGCTGGATGGCATCACTGACTCGATGGATGTGAGTCTGAGTGAACTGCGGGAGTTGGTGATGGACAGGGAGGCCTGGCGTGCTGCGATTCACGGGGTCGCAAAGAGTCGGACACGACTGAGCGACTGAACTGAACTGAGCAACTAACACTTTCACTTTGTGTTAAATAGATATTTTCTAGTGTATCATTTTAATTCCTTGTCATTATTTTTACCTTTTTTTGAGTTAGTTACCTCATGATCACCCTCAGGATTACAATCAATGTCTTAATTTATAACAGTCTAGTTTGGGCTATATACCGTCTTAATTTCTATATTTTTTGTAAAAAATCTTTGCTATCATATAGCTCCATTCCTGTCCCCTTCCTCTTGCTGTTATAAATTATGTATTATACAGTATATGCCCTTCACACTTAAATTTTTGCTTAGTTAAAATAATTAAAATTACTTAATGCAGTTGTTTCTTAAATCACATGAAAAAATAATTACAAATATAAAACACACATAACTCTTATATTTACCTATATAGTTATATTTACCTGTGTTCTTTATTTGCTCATTTGGAATTAAGTTACTGTCTACTGCTATCCTTTCATGCATCCTGAAGGACTCCTTTTAGTATTTCCTATAGAGCATATGTGTTAGTCAAAAAAATTCTAAACTGTCAATAATAAATGACAAATTTTGGTCAAACATATTAGACAAAAGATTCAACTATCTTTTTATTCTATCAGAAAGGATATTATTACATTGAACCTTATGGAACTGACATTAAAACATGGATTTGAAGCATAGCTTAAACATTTGAATGTTATGTTTATAGAAACTTTAAAAAAAACCATTATGTTCAGTCACTAACAAAAAAGTTTACTTAAAATTATGATAGATCTTAGAGCTATAAAACTAGTTAGATGGAAAAAAATATCTGGTTAGGTGAATATTCTTTAGAGCAACAGCAGACATAAAACTAGGATTATAAGGGTTATTTATCAACAACAGCACTTTAACAGAGTATTATAGGGAAGTTCATTTTGAAGCAGTAAGAGATTGAGGGGTTACAAGCATCTCCAGTACTGTTGTGAAACGTTTTTAATGCTTTTTTTGGATAGGAGTTATTCAGTACCATATGCAAACTCATTATCTCTTCAGCACTATAGTGATTGCTCTGCAAATTCAGCATATTTCTTACATGATTGCTCAGTCGTGTCTGACCCTTTGAGACCCCGTGGACTGTAGCCCGTCAGGCTCCTCTGCCCATGGGATTCTCCAGGCAAGAATACTGAAGTGGGTTGCCATGCCCTCCTCCAGGGGATCTTCCCAACCCAGAAATCAAACCCAGGTCTCCTGCATTACAGGTAGATTCTTTACTGACTGAGCCACCAAAGAAGTAAGTTGGTACCTAGAAGATGTATTTTTTGGCTTTTCTCTCTTTTCCTTATTTTGAAGGCTCTTTAGATTCTTAAACTCACTCTGACAATCTGTTACCCAAACCCCTTACAGCATTCTATTTGTGATAGTAACTATCAAGGCCAAACCATCCAGATTTTCTGATTTAGTTTAACTTGTCAACTGTCAAACTGTAGAGGTAATTTTTTTTTTTTTGGTTTGGGTTTTTCCTTTAACTACCAGTTGTCATACTCAATACTTTGACGACTGGGGCAAGATTTCTCTTAACAGCTCACAGAAACTTATGAGATAGTGTTTCAGATGCAGTTAAAAGGACCATGTCTCTCTATAGAACATTATGTTTGAATATTATTTTTGATCTTATGATTAGGTAGTAAATGTTTATAAAAATCAATGAAATTTAGTTCATCATTAAACAAACATATTTGTAGAGAATCTAGTTCAAGAAGTTAATGATCATATTCATCTTTAATTTCCAAGTTGGCAGATTTTACTCACCCAGTTGTTAGAAATGCCCTTCCCCCCCCCCCCCACTTTGCTACTAATCTGTAAAAGGGGAAGAGTGCTTCTACCTACCTGATAGTCTCTTCAGTTCAGTTCAGTCGCTCAGTCGTGTCCGACTCTTTGCGACCCCGTGAATCGCAGCACGCCAGGCCTCCCTGTCCATCACCAACTCCCGGAGTTCACCCAGACTCACATCCATCGAGTCAGTGATGCCATCCAGCCATCTCATCCTCTGTTGACCCCTTCTCCTCCTGCCCCCAATCCCTCCCAGCATCAGAGTCTTTTCCAATGAGTCAACTCTTCGCATGAGGTGGCCAAAATACTGGAGTTTCAGCTTTAGCATCATTCCTTCCAAAGAAATCCCAGGGCTGATCTCCTTCAGAATGGACTGGCTGGATCTCCTTGCAGTCCAAGGGACTCTCAAGAGTCTTCTCCAGCACCACAGTTCAAAAGCATCGATTCTTCAGCACTCAGCCTTCTTCACAGTCCAACTGTCACATCCATACATGACCACTGGAAAAACCATAGCCTCGACTAGACGGACCTTTATTGGCAATTAGACAGCCTTAAACTTTGCCTCAGTTTCATTCATGCTGAACCAGGGCTCTGAAGAATCCATATTCACACCACACTGGCTGTTCCTCAATTAATGCATGGGTTTAGAAAGCCTTGTTAGATCTTGTAGGAGAGTGCTCTCAAAGCTTTACTCTTTTGAATTACACTGAAAAAATGTTTATGAGCACCACCCCTCTCTATCCAAGAAAATACTTAGCAAAGTTTTCATTTTCCCTCTGTTCTGAGAACTCCAGAAAACACCCGGAGAGGTCTCACAGTTACCGTCTCACCAATATCATGGGTTTCTAGCTCCCTGCGGAGTCCCTCCTCTGTTGCTTCAGAATATGTTACATTTCTCTTACCTTATCTTCATTTGACTCTCCAGCCACATGAAATTGCTGTTGAATTTTTACTCTTTAAACGAGCCTGCTGCTGCTGCTAAGTCGCTTCAGTCGTGTCCGACTCTGTGCGACCCCATAGACGGCAGCCCACCAGGCTCCGCCGTTCCTGGGATTCTCCAGCCAAGAACACTGGAGTGGGTTGCCATTTCCTTCTCCACTAAACGAGCCTAAACCATTGTTATTTTTCTGGTTCCTCATGTATGCCTCCCTTCCTCCAGTCTGATTTCCATCCTGCTCTTACCTAAAGACAGTGACTGCTCCCTGTGGTGCTGTTTCAGACTGAGTATCTCTGTTTTTAAAGTTTGGTTCATAAAATAATGTTTATGTTAAAGGTGCTTTTGCAGACTGTACATTTCCACGACAGTTCAGTGATCTGTTCCTTACCTCTCCCCTGCCATTTTTTAATTTTTAGAACTTTTCTGCTGCATTTACTATTATTTAGTACTGTTTCTATTAAATTTGTGTCTTAACTGCCTTCATGCTGGCTTCTCTAGCTGTGGATGTGTCCTGAGACTTGAGTTTCGGCCTCTGTCTTAGTTTTAGGTTCACTCCCACTCCCCTGAAGAGTTTTCTGTTCTCCGTTTCTGTGTAGCTTATTCCTAAATTGCTCTCTTCAACCTCTTATTACTGTCATGAATCTTGAATCCTAGTGGCCGTAGGATATTTTTATTTTTGACACCTAGAGATACATCTTAACATACCATTTTGAAAGCTAAATTCTTGTTAGAATATTTATGTGATATGTGGATTAAAAATCTCTACTCAGTTTTGGTTTTTTCTTTCTTTACACGGCACTTCCAAGCCTGTCTTTGAGAACTTTTAAGTCACTACGCTAGGTTTCCCCTTACCTTCTGAGTAAGTGAAGGAGGCCGAAGACGTGATAGAAATGAAGCATCAGCACACTTGGGCCCAGGGGCAGCTGGCGGGGGTGAACTAGCCCTGGACCATTGGTTCCTGTCCTGGCTTATCTCTGGTGTTGGCCCCTCATTCCACGCCTCGGTCAGTGGCCTTCACACCTGCCCACTCTGCTAACCAAAGCCGCACCCCACCTGCGCCTCCCTGCCACACCTGCTCCCTTTCAAAATGCTGTGTTCCAAAACTGACTTTGTGCATGGAATGAGAACTTACATTTTCATTTTTTAGATTTCTTTCAAGACATTCTTAAGAAGAAAAGAATCTGATGAAATGCATTCAAAAGATTCTGTACTTCGCACTAGGGATAGAGTATTCAAGTCCTCACCTTAAAGTAGTGAACAGGAAATCTACCAAGTAAATCGTCAGAGATGACATACCATGTAAATGTAATGATGATTGATGATAAAGTTTGCTTTTCCTACCTCTGAGTGTTATTATTAGGATTCCCTTTTTCAGTTGGAAGGCCCTGTGGAAGTGTTGATGGCTGCTCCTCAGCCTTGTGGGCCAAGTTCCTAGGAAAAAGAGGCGCATGTGTGTGGTCTGCTTGTTTATCTCCCCACTGCGTCTCTTCGTGGCCCACTGCGTCCTCACAGCCACTTTCCCATTAACCTTGCTCATCTGTGTTTTCAGCTTTCCTTCCCTATCGTTAATATTGGCTCAATGTTAATGTTCCTTCATCTAGTGATGTAGTTTATTCTCTTTCTGTAATATAGGGCGATAAAAGAGTTTTATCTGGGGGCATGGGGAGGATTTCCACTTAGTTCTTCCTTAGCTATATGGTAGGAGGGAGTAACCTGAACTTCTGGGTTGAACATAACTGAACATAATTTTAGTCACTATAAGAGCATCCGTGAACAATTGTTAATGTGAAGATAATTTTACTCTCTGAGGCTGAAATCTTGGGAATGGGGGTGGGGAGAATCTTTTTAATTAAAAATTTGAATTGCAAATTGTATATAAGATTATAGTGAAAATTGGCTGAAGTTTTGTACTACTTAAATATGGTATGGTGGCAGATTGCTAGATTTCTTACAGATTATTTGTGAGTGTTCCAACATACAATGGTTTGTTAGTAATAACAGGAAATAAAGTAACTGGACTCTCAGACAGACCTTGTAGTTGGTTCAGAGCCTAAGAAACTGCCTTTTTAACGTGGTGTTTCCACTTATACTATTCAGACATAAAGCGAATGGCAAATAGACAAGAATTGAAAAGCCCCTGTTGTGAGTGGATTTTGAAAGTCTGGCGGCAGGACAGTTTCCCCAGGTGTTTTATTTGTGCTGTCCTCAGTAAACGAGAGTGACTCGAACCTGCCAAGAAAGAGATTTGCGTCTTCAGAGTAGCTGACCCTGACTTATAATGCTCGGAAAATAACTCACAATGCAGGTGTCATTTGAACGAAATGGTGTCGAGCGGTATTCATACAGCACAGAGCAACTCAAGGCAGTGTGGAAACGTGCAGAGTGTTTCCCCTGCGGATGCAGTTGGCACTCAGGGCCTGAGGGCTGGGGGCCCTACTGCCTGTGTGCGTGAAAATGCACAGTCAAGAGCCCTTCCACCCAGAATGCCAGCCACTCTGGGAAGCCCTTGTTAGGGAGTGTTTCAGCTGCACATAACAGAAGCCCAGCCTCATGACTTCGTTCTTCATGTTGGTGTGGAGGCAGGCTGCGCATGGCTGCTGTGCAGGGTTCTGTATTGTCATCCACGTCCTGGGCACCTCCAGTCTTCCTGCTCTGTCCTCCTTAGGGCCTTCCCTCTGCGATGTATACCTGTCGTCCTCGCTGTTTCTAGATAGCTGTCACTTCCGAGAAGGGAGCAACAGAGCAGAAGTGGCGCCCATGTCAGGACAGCACAACTGGAAAACCCCAGCAGACGTCCACCTGTGGCTACACTGTGGTACCTGGTGGCCTCTCTTTGCAAGGAAGACTGGGAAAATCGCTTTTAAGCTGTGCACATTGCTTTTCCCCCCAAAGTGGGGTTTTACACTTAAAGAAAAAGGAGAAACCAGATATTGGGTAATTAACGACTAGAAATGTTGTGTACCAGTAGTCAGTATCTTTTTAAAAAATGCTTGGTCTAAGGCACTTTATTCGCAGTGCTGTAAGAGCACTTGTGAATGTATGAGGACCCATCTCCAGGAGATGCCCATAGGCCCATTTCAACCATCTCATTTTGTTTGTCAGATTTTCTTGGTGCTGATTAACAGCGAACACCTTTTTCAGAGGTGAAATGTAATGATTTATGTTTAATGTCTTTATTTGTATTTGCATATACAAATTCCTTTTGGCAAATGGGTTTAGATTTTCTTTCAAAAGAGAAAACTTTCCATAAATGTCTTTATAAAAAACATTTTTTGCAGACTTCATTTTGTATCCTGTCATTATTGTGCTGCTACATGTTGACTGACATTTTAAAATTTTACACAGGTGATGTTCTTGAATTTCATGGTCCAGAAGGAACAGGAAAAACAGAAATGCTTTATCATTTGACAGCACGATGTATACTTCCAAAATCGGAAGGTGGACTGGAAGTAGAAGTTGTGTTTATTGATACAGATTACCACTTTGATATGCTCCGGCTTGTTACAGTCCTTGAGCATAGACTGCCGCAGAGCTCTGAGGAGATGGTCAAACACTGCCTTGGGCGGTTGTTTTTGGTGTACTGCAGTAGCAGCACCCAGTTACTCCTCACCCTGTGCTCGCTGGAAACGATGCTCTGTAGGCATCCCTCTGTCTGCCTGTTGATTTTGGATAGCCTGTCAGCTTTTTATTGGATAGACCGCGTCAATGGAGGAGAAAGTGTTAACCTGCAGGAGTCTACTCTGAGGAAGTGTTCTCAGCTCTTGGAGAAGCTTGTAAACGAGTATCGGTTGGTTCTCTTTGCAACAACACAAAGTATAATGCAGAAAGCCTCAAACCCGGAGGAAGGGCCTTCCTGCGCCCGTAATCGCCTGAGTGACGTGGATGTGGACTATAGGCCCTATCTCTGTAAGGCGTGGCAGCGGGTGGTGAAGCACAGAATACTCTTCTCCAAGCAAAATGACTCCAAAGCCGGCAACCAGTTTTCTTTATTTTCACGTCATTTAAAAAGTAACAATGTAAAAAAACACTTTTTTACTATTGGAGAAAGTGGTGTTGAGTTTTGTTGACGTGTATCATAAAACAGTCTTTTGTCAGATGTTATGCAAGTTTTAAAAAGTGTTTAATAGGCTAAAATGATTTGATTCTAAAATTTTAAACTCTAAGGGAATCTAACATAACCACGTTTCTACACAGAATGGAGTTCTTAAACTGGAACCTTAGACTGTTCTGTTCCTGGGTTGTTGAAGATTATTCAGAGTGATAACAATAATAGTTAAACTATATTAAGTTGTTTTAAAACTAAATAAATAAGATACACATTTCAGTCCAAATAAAATGGAGTTTTCTAACTTTGTGTCACATTTCTGGAACTCAGTTAAATACTTGTTTAGGAAAGTTGAAACGCCTTTCTGATTTTTCATATGTAACTCCTTTAAGAAGCTGTGAACTTGGAAAATGTTTCTCTGGAGCTGTTATTTCTGTAAAGAGGATGAAAGCAAGGAGCCTACCCAATCTGCCGTTCACATCCAAGACTACGGGAAGTCAGAGCATTCTGATCTGTTATACCGAATCCCAGGACACAGCTGCATTGTGGTTGGGTTTCTGTCTAATTGTTAAATCACGGGGAAATGAGATACCCATTCAGAGAATTCTGTGAAGGTTGAAATTTTCATCTTTCTTGTTAAGTAACTTGTTGTTTGTTGTTCAGTCGCTCAGTCATGTTCAACTGTTTGTGACCCCATGGACCGCAGCACGCCAGGCCTCCCTGTCCACCATCTCCCGGAGTTTGCTCAAACTTGTGTCCATCGAATCCATGATGGCATCCAGCCATCTGGTCCTGTCACCCCTTTCTCCTCCTACCTTTGTTAAGTAAGAGGCAAATGCTAAAACTATAGTATAATTGCACGTTACTTGTGTTTTCTTACCCATTTAGAATAGGTCAGACATACCCTGAAATGAACTGAAATGTTGCCAGCTGAGAGCTGGACAAGGCTTTATATTCCTTGGTCTAGTAATGGCCAGAAAGGGGTGCATGCATCTCCAGGGGCACACAAGGTAGCCTGTGGTGAAGGAGCAAGAAAAATTTAGAACCTTGATTCATAGATTCTAATCTAAGAAAGGATTGAGTCATATCAATATTTGATATTGACCCTATCACTCATTCAACCCATATATCAGATTGCCTTATGTCACTTGTATTTTTGAGGTATCCTGTAGGAAAAGTGGAAAGAACAATGGACTTGGGTGTTCTCAAGGGTGTGATCATTTAAATGTAACCTGTTTAGTTAAAATTAACTGTATGTTCACTTACCTAACAAAGCTGCTCTGTAAGGGCTTAAAAGATCATTTTCATAATGCAGGCATAGCAGATGTAGCATATGCTGTTTGTACCTGCAGCTCCTCCAGCTTTGGGGAACCTACAGTTCCCCAAACCCAGCGACTTCTGCAAGTGTCATCTGGACACAGAGCCTGCTGGGCGGCGTGTGGGCTAGGCGGGGCAGTCCTTACCAGTGAGGGCCAGGGCTTGGTAGGTTGGTAACGCCTCTCCTCACCCCTTGGTAAGAACCAAGGTGTTTCTCAGGTGGCCCCTGTAGGAGCCATCTCCTCATTATCTCAGTGTTTCTCGCCTTCCACCCCCCACTCTCATGCGGCCTCATGGGATTCTCTCCCTAAAAAACAAAATCCTTGTCTAGGGACTGCTTTTGTTGTGAGTTGGAGGGGAACCAAACTGTCGGCAGGCAATAAAAAGTCGTCAGGCTAACAGCCCTTCTAGGTGCGGTATTTGCTCTTCAGCCATATTATGGAATTTAAAATGATGGCATTCTAATTGTTAATCAAGTTAAATTACATTGGATCATATTACTGTCATTCACACCCACTTGTGTGCCCTCAATAAATGTTATTTTGCTATTAATATACTTTATTACCATATTTTATCCACAGTTCCTTTTTCATTTTATATTCTTGTGTATTTTATTACATGTAGTACATGTTACACATAAAGTTCAATTCAGTTAGTTCAGTTGCTCAGTCGTGTCTGACTCTTTGTGACCCCATGAATCGCAGCACGCCAGGCCTCCCTGTCCATCACCAACTCCCAGAGTTTACTCAAACTCATGTCCATCGAGTCAGTGATGCCGTCCAGCCATCTCATCCTTTGTCGTCCCCTTTTCCTCCTGCCCCCCCAATCCCTCCCAGCATCAGAGTCTTTTCCAATGAGTCAACTCTTCGCATGAGATGGCCAAAGTACTGGAGTTTCAGCTTTAGCATCAGTCCTTCCAATGACTGATCTCCTTTAAAGGACTGATCTCCTTTAGAATGGACTGGTTGGATCTCCTTGCAGTCCAAGGGACTTTCAAGAGTCTTCTCCAACACCACAGTTCAAAAGCATCAATTCTTCGGCACTCACCTTTTTCACAGTCCAACTCTCACATCCATACATGACCACTGGAAAAATCATAGCCTTGACTAGACGGACCTTTGTTGGCAAAGTAATGTCTCTGCTTTATAATATGCTGTCTAGGTTGGTCATAACTTTCCTTCCAAGGAGTAAGCGTCTTTTAATTTCATGGCTGCAGTCACCATCTGCAGTGATTTTGGAGCCCAAAAAAATTAAGTCTGACACTGTTTCCCCATCTATTTCCCTTGAAGTGATGGGACCAGATGCCATGATCTTAGTTTCCGAATATTGAGCTTTAAGCCAACTTTTTCACTCTCCTCTTTGACTTTGATCAAGAGGCTTTTTAGTTCTTCTTAATCTATAAATATTTGTATGTTGGGGGAATATGCTTATTTTTCCTCCCCATAAGAGTGTGTGATCAATAAGAGTGACAGTCTCTTGCTCTACTTGAGAGGACTTCTCCTTTTAGCTGTTGAGATGTGAAAATTCTGTTACCTTCGTTATCAAGCTCTGGATGTGTGTTACACACATTTATGAAAAACTTAGCAACTCTTAGCAGGACTCTGGCCTTGATTGTGATAGGAGCTTCCATTTCTCCTCTGTATAAATGAAGTGCTAATTGCATGGACTGTTATTCACAGATTTATAACTTATTCTTCAGGAACATGATTAAAAAATAATGAACTTTTATTATTAACTTAAATTATCAATTATATATTAATGTGTCAGACCAAAGACTTAGTTATCTTAAAAAGATTTGTTATCTGACATGTTGGAAGGAATTAAGAATCCTGGTTAATAAAAAATTCTTTTAAACTAAAAATTATACCGGTGGGATTTCTTGAGCACTAGAAAAATGAATACTTGTTTAAAAAAAAAAAATTAAAGCAAAGGAAGCAGCACATCCCGAGTCCCAGATGGCAGATAACGCGATGCTGGGTAGAAGCAGGAGAGTAACGGGGGTGAGGGAGTACAGAACTTAGGGTATTTATTCCATTTCCTTGTTTAAAAGAGAAGGGGGGTCATAAAATAGTCCATATGAAGATCACTGTGAGAATCTAGTTTTCAAAAAATGTGTTTGAAAGATATTTCAGACATTCTTCTGATAAATGCTATACAAAAATCCATGTACTGCTTACCTTACCACTTCCTTTCAGCTTTCAACTCTCAAATGCTGGATCATTAATGTCATTCCAGAAAACTTTGATGCAGACTACTCTTCTATATGGATTACCTAAGAATGAGGATGAAACAGACATTTTCAGATGTACAGAAACTAAGAATTTACCATAAAAATTGCCTCATTAAAGGAACTTCTAAAAGGTGGACTTCATGGAGGAAGAATGTTATCCCAAAGTCTGAAATGTAAGAAGTAATAGTGAGTAGAGAAAATAGTAAGTCCTTGAGCAAATCTAAAGAAATATTGATAGTGTAAAACAATGTCTAATTTATGGGAGGAGAAAACAATATAAACATTCTAGTTATCCCATTGCCTATAAGCCTAGTATGTGTAAGGTAGGTAACTGAAATTACATCAGTCTAAATAGCTTGTATTACTCTGAAGGAAAGTAAAGATGGGCCAACTTTAGACTTAAGTTTTAACTTGACAATTTGAAGAACTGCCTCTAAAATTAATATGTGCTCCAGTAGTATATGTTGAAACAAAGGGGAAAACAAAATATTAACAAACACAGGAGAAAAAGCGGATAGGACAAATGAGCCCAAAATACTGGGGTCGAGGAAAATCCGGTTATAGATGTGCTGCACTCTTCTGTGAGAAATCTTAGGTCGTTAGATTAGATTTTTAATAATCTGCCCTGTCCTTCTTAAAGAAATGCTACTAGGGAGGTGGGTGGGAGGCTCAAGAGGGAGGGGATATATGTGTACATATAGCTGATTCTGGGCTTCCCTGGTGGCTCAGCTGGTAAAGAATCTGCCTGCAGTTTGGGAGACCTGGGTTTGATCCCTGGGTTGGGAAGATCCCCTGGAGGAGGGCATGGCAACCCACTCCAGTATTCTGGCCTGGAGAATTCCATGGGCAGAGGAGCCTGGCAGGCTACAGTCCATGGGGTCGCAAAGAGTCAGACATGGCTAAGCGACTAAGCACAGCACACAGCAAATAGTTGATTCACTTTGTTGTAGAGCAGAAACTAACACAACAGTGTAAAGTGGTTTTACTCCAATTAAAAAAAAAAAAAAAAACATCTAAAACAAAAATACAGAAATGTTGAGAGCCTAAAGATGAAAAAGACTAGAAAGATAGGAGCTGTGAAAGCAGACTTTATAACTATGGTAATATTTTCTTTTTTTAATGAAGATCACTTGCTAATGATAGAAGGTTAAGTTTATATGTCCTTTGTAAGATAACTTCAAAAACATAAAGCAGAAATTTCAAGAACTACAAGGAGAAATCAACAATCACCATCATAGTAGATATTTTAATGTACGTGGGAGACCAATCAGTTAAAAACGTTAGTTAAAGATAGAGAATCTAAGCACAAGTTCAGACTTGATCTCATGGACATACATAGAACTCTACAGACAAAATGAGAATGCATATCTTGAATACAAAAGGAACATTTATGAAAACTGATCATGTGCTATGAGAAGACATCAGATTTCAAAGAATCAATATGGAGCTAATTTTTCTTCATTATAATGCAGTTGTCAGAAGTCAACAACAAAAAGGATAACTAGAAAGCTTCCAAATTTAGAAAAACATTTAATTTCTAAATAGCAATTCACATAAGTTCTATTCACAATTAAACAATACTAACATACAAATCAGAGAAGGCAATGGCACCCCACTCCAGTACTCTTGCCTGGAAAATCCCATGGACGGAGGAGCCTGGTGGGCTGCAGTCCATGGGGCTGCTAAGAGTCGGACACGACTGAGCGACTTCACTTTCACTTTCATGCATTGGAGAAGGAGATGGCAACCCACTCCAGTGTTCTTGCCTGGAGAATCCCAGGGACGGGGGAGCCTGGTGGACTGCCGTCTGTGGGGTCACACAGAGTCGGACACGACTGATGTGACTTAGCAGCAGCAGCAGGTTGCTCATAACTTTGCTTTCAAGAGGCAAGCGTCTTTTAATTTCATGGCTGCAATCAACATCCGCAGTGATTTTGTAGCCCAGAACAGTAAAGTCAGTCACTATTTCCACTGTTTCCCCATCTATTTGTCATGAAGTGATGGGACCAGATGCTGTGATCTTAGTTTTCTGAATGTTGAGCTTTAAGCCAACTTTTTCACTCTCCTCTTTCACTTTCATCAAGAGGTTCTTTAGTTCTTCTTCACTTTCTGCCATAAGGCTGGTGTCATCTGCATATCTGAAGTTATTTATATTTCTCCTGGCAATCTTGATTCCAGCTTATGCTTCATCCAGCCCAGCATTTCTCATGATGTACTCTGCATATAAGTTAAATAAGCAGGGTGAAAATATACAGCCTTGACGGACTCCTTTTCCTATTTGGAACCAGTCTATTGTTCCATGTCCAGTTCTAACTGTTGCTTCCTGACCTGTATACAGGTTTCTCAAGGGGCAGGTCAGGTGGTCTGGTATTCCCATCTGTTTCAGAATTTTCCACAGTTTAATGTGATCCAAACAGTCAAAGGCTTTGGCATAGTCAATAAAGCAGAAATAGATGTTTTTCTGGAATTCTCTCGCTTTTTTGATGATCCAGCGGATATGGGCAATTTGATCTCTGGTTCCTCTGCCTTTTCTAAAACCAGCTTGAACATCTGGAAGTTCACGGTTCACATATTACTGAAGCCCGGCTTGGAGAATTTTGAGCATTACTTTACTAGCAGATGAGATGAGTGCAATTGTGCCGTAGTTTGAGCATTCTTTGGAATTACCTTTCTTTGGAATTGGAATGATAACTGACCTTTTCCAGTCCTGTGGCCACTGCTGAGTTTTCCAAATTTGCTGGCATATTGAGTGTAGCACTTTCATAGCATCATCTTTAAGAATTTGAAATAGCTCAACTGGAATTCTATCACCTCCACTAGCTTTGTTGGTAGTGATGCTTTCTAAGGCCCACCTGACTTCACAGTCTAGTGCTTAGTTTTCTTTAATTTCATGCAAAACAACTTTGTTAGATTGTATTGTGACAGCTGTCATATGACCATGTATTAAAAAAAAAACAACAAAATTTGTGTAGCCATTTTAAGATTGAAGATGGAAGAAACAAAGCAATATTTTTGGCATATTATGGCTTATTATTTCAAGAGAGGTAAAAGCACAGCTGAAATGAAAAAAAAAATTTTGCCGTGTATGGAGGTGGTGTGACATTAAATGTGCGGTTTGCAGTTTCCTGCTGGAAATTTGCTGGATGATGCTCCACAGTTGGTTGACCAGTTTGAAGTTGATAGTGGTCAAATCGAGACTTTAATTGAGAACCATCAACATTATACTACTCAAGAGAGAGCCCACATATTCAAAATATCCAAAAAAGCATTGAAAATCGTTTGCACCAGCCTGGTTGGTAATTGCTTTGATGTTTTGGTTCCACACAAGTTAAGGGAATAAAACCTTTCTGACTTGTTTTTCCACATGGGATGCTCTACTTAAATGTAATGAAAATGTTCCGTTTTTAAAACAAATTGTGACAAGCGATAAAAAAAAAATGGATACTGTGTGAGAATGTGAATGGAAAAGATAATGGAGCAGGCAAAATGACCCACCACCAACCACACCAAAGCCCAGTCTAGATCCAGAGAAGGTGATGTTGTGGGAGTGGAAGGGAGTCCTCTATCATGAGCTCCTTCTGGAAAACCTAATGACTAATTCCAATAAGCATGCCTCCCAGTTAGACCAACCGAAAGCAGCAGTCCGTGTAAAACGTCTGAAATTAGTCAATAGAAAACACATAATCTTCCATCAGGATAGTGCAAGACCGCATGTTTCTTTGATGACCAGGCTGAAACTGTTACAGCTTGACTAGAAAGCTTGGCTGATTGCTTCCTTCCTTCCTTCATTCATTTATTTTGGTCTTTGCAAAATTCTCTTAATGGAAAAAAATTTCAGTTCCCTGGAAGACTGTAAAAGGCACCTGGCGCAATTCAAAAAGATAAAAAGCTTGGGGAAGATGGAATTATGAAGCTGCCTGAAAAATGGCAGAAGATAGTGGCACAAAGTGGTGAGAGCATGTTGTTCAATACAGTTCTTGGTGAAAATGAAAACTATGCCTCTTATTTTTACTTAAAAACTGAGAGAACTCTTTGGCCAACCACTGTTTGGCACTAAAGACAATCAACAAACAATTCAATGAAAGGTAAATAGTATCGCAGCCAAGTTGGTTTATTCCGGGGTCACAAGGCGGGTCTAGCATTTGAATGTCAGTAAAGTTTGCTATGTAAACTAGATTAAAGGGGGGAAAGTTACAATAACAATGCAGAAAAAGTGTTTGATAGAATTCAGTTATTCCCTGATAAATCACTGTAATTTTCTCACAAACAGATTAAAGTTTTAAAAATGTGAGTGCATAAGTAGATACAGAGAAGCTTTTAATAAAATTGAACATCTTTTCACAATATTAACTCCAGAAGATAATTTCCTTGAATAAGAAGTAGCTACAAAAATCCCACTGTAAAGATTCCTACATAGTGAAATAGTAGAAGTGGTCTCTTTAAAATCAAGAACAAGTCAAAAATGGGTACTGTCCCTTCAAATATTGTACGAAAAGGGTCAGCACAATAAGGCAAGGAAAATGAATAAAAGGCTTAAGGGAGAAATAAAATTGTCATTATTGTAAGATTGTACAGTTGTGTACATGGAAATCCAAAAGCCATCTATAAAGAGATGTTAGAACTGAGTTTAACAAAATTGCTAGTTATAAGATCAACATTTAAATATTTTCTGAATACCAGCAACGGGATTAGAAAAATGGAATTTTGAAAGTGTACAATATCAACTGTAACTAAAAGTATACCTTAAAAATCTCACAAAAATACGCAAACCCCTTTGGGAGAGAATCACAAAGCTCACTTTTATGCACTGGAGAAGGAAATGGCAACCCACTCCAGTGTTGTTGCCTGGAGAATCCCAGGGACAGAGGAGCCTGGTAGGAGGCCGTCTATGGGGTTGCACAGAGTCGGACACGACTGAAGCGACTTAGCAGCAGCATGTTGAAAGAAGCTAAAGAAAACTGAAACGAGTGGAGGGAGGTGGCATGCTCGTAAGGTGAGAGACTCGGTGTTATAGACATCAGCTCTGCAACTGAGACATTAATCGCGTGCAATTCCTGTCAAAATCCTGACTTTTCCTTTTCATTTTGGAACTTAAATGATTCTTAATTTCTTAAATTTAGTAGAGCAAGGAACCAAGAATAGCCAAGAGCCTTGTATCAGTTCAGGTCTTTCAGGAGACAGATACCAAATGTGGTTAGAAGTAAAAGATGTGAAGGATAAAGAGAAGGAGCAGGAGGAGGCGGCTAGGGTGTGGGGCGGGGGGTAGCCTTCAGAGTGTGCCGCCGGTCTGATGCCCATGGGGGAAGGAAGGGCTGACAGGGAGAGCTTGGTTCTGGCCACACAACCCCGAGAAAATCTTGGCCTGACCACAGCGAGCTCTGGTGCAGAGATGGCAGAGAGGTCCTCAATTGGGCCAGCCTTAGTCCCCTGCCCTGCTCAGGCCCTGGTTAGCTGCACAGGAGGGGCGCTACCTTGCTTCAATCGCGGCTGATCCAGAAGATGCTTTAGGTGGAGGCTGTCAACTAACCCCACCCCTTGTGGCAGATGCCAATTAAAGGAAATTGATCAGCGCGCCGGTGTTCTCAACAAACCCACCCATGTATGGAGCTTAATACAGGTCAGAAGTAGCAAATCACTGTGGGAAGGATGGACTCTTCACATGGCAGTAAGGATAGCTGACACATGGAAAAAAGTGAAACTGAATCGTGTGTGTGTGTGTGTGTGTGTGTGTGTATAAAATATTTAGAAACCCATTCCAGCGGTTAAAGACCTTAATGTAAAAACAAAACATTAAAAACTAGGGAAGACTATGAGAATATACTTGTGATCTTGGAGAAGGGAAATACTTATTGAAGTAGACATAAAAAGCAATCAACCATAACAAAGAAAATTTTGACATTAAAACTTTGACAGAAATTAACACAACATTGTAAAGCAACTATACTCCAATAAAAAACTTTAAAAAAATTGAACATTTATTCACTGAAAGATAAAGTGAAAAGCTACAAACTGAAAGTGTATTTGTAAAACCCATGTAAAGAGCATGTTTAATACCCAAACCAAATTATATACATATATGGCATATATATATATATGAATATACATATTATAATTTTTCCTGTTCATTAGCTTTTCTAATTCATTATAAGTCATTTATACATATGTTGTCAAAGGAGGCAATGGCATCCCACTCCAGTACTCTTGCCTGGAAAATCCCATGGATGGAGGAACCTGGTGGGCTGCAGTCCATGGGATAGTGAAGAGTCAGACGCGACTGAGCGACTTCACTTTCCCTTTTCACTTTCATGCATTGGAGAAGGAAATGGCAACCCACTCCAGTGTTCTTGCCTGGAGAATCCCAGGGACGGGGGAGCCTGGTGGGCTGCCGCCTATGGGGTCGCACAGAGTCAGACACGACTGAAGTGACTTAGCAGCAGCAGCAGTAGCATACATATGGTGTACACACAAATCAATCAGGAAAAAATCAATGCATAGAAAAATAGGCAAAACATTTGGAGGCATTTCACAGAAGGGATTCCGTAGTGGCTTAGATGGTAAAGTGTCTGCCTGCAATGTGGAATACCTGGGTTGGATCCCTGGGTCAGGAAGATCCCCTGGAGAAGGAAATGGCAACCCTCTCCAGTATTCTTGTCTGGAAAATCCTATGGACAGAGGAGCCTGGTGGGCTACAGTCCATGAGGTCACAGTTAGATACGACTGAGCGACTTCACTTTACTTCACAAAAGGAGAAACAGGAATAGTCAGAAAAAATATGAAATGAAGTTCAATCTCATTGGTAATTGGAAAAGCAGGTTAAGATCTCAGTAAAGTGTCATTTCATACACACCTGGATGACAGCCCTGAAGAAGGCAGGCAATAAAAAGAAGTCCAATTCAGTACTGGTGGGAATGCAAACCCACATGGAACAGCACTTAGGAAAGTAATGTAGCATTGTTTTATAAAGTTAAACACAAATCTCTGTAGTCTGGTATGTATCCTTGCTCACGTACAGCAGGAGAGATGTATACATCTATTGGCATTGTACCAGCAAGAGCTAGAGTCAAGTAAAACTTTCACTCACTACAGAATGGGTAAGCAAATGGTAGCATCGATACTATGGAGCACTCAACAGCATTAAAAATGAATGCACTACTGCATGATACATAAACATCAGATAAATCTTAGAAGCATCGTGTTGAATTTTCTTAAAAGACTGCAGAAGAATACATTCAGCAAAATACCTTTTTTGATAGCTTTATTGAGGTATAATTCACATACCATAAAATTTACTCATTTAGAGTATACTCTGGTGGGTTTTAGTTTAATATTTAGAATTCTGCAGCTATTTAATTTTAGAAAATTTTCATCACCCTTACAAGAAACTCCATATCCACTGTCAGTCACTCTCCCCAGCCCCTGGCAACCACTAGTCTACTTTCTGGCTCTAGGTTTGCCTATTCTGGACATTTCCTGTAAATGGAATCACACAATCGGTGGCCTTCTCTGAGGCTCCTGTCACTTAGGATAACGTTTTCAATGTTGCAGTGTCAGTCCTTCATTACTTTTTATTGCCATATGATATTCTATTATAGAAGTATATACCATTTAAAAAATTCCTTCAGTTGATTGACATTTAGGTTGCTTTCAATTTGGGGCTGCTATGAATAACACTTAGGTCAGATGGTAAAGAATATGCCTGCAATGCAGGAGACCAGGGTTCAATCCCTGGGTTGGGAAGAGCTCCTGGAGAAGGGAGTGGTTACCCAGCCCAGTTTTTTTGCCAAAAAATCCCACGGACAGAAGAGCCTGGAAAGCTACAGTCCATGGGGTTGCAAAGAGTCAAATGAGACTAATACTTTTCACTTTTCATGAATAATGCTGCCATGAACACTGGTGCGTTTATATTTGGAGATTCTTTTAAAATAAGGTTCAAAGAGGGACTTCCCTGGCAGTCCAGTGGTTGGGCGTCGCACATCCACTCTGTGGAGCGTGGGTTCCATCCCTGGTAGGGGAAATAAGATCCCACATGTTGCGTGATGTGGCAGGAGCGGGGGAAAAAAGGTTCAAAGACAAAACTAAACGTGTGCTAACGTCAGAAAAAGAAGGGGACGGCAAAATGAGATTTAGGGATGTTCCATATTTTTTTTTTTGGCGGCATCTCAGGCATGTGGGATCTTAGCTCGCCGACCAGGGATCATACCCGGCCACCACCCCCCTGCCCCCACAGTGGAAGTGTGGAGTCTGAACTGCTGGAGCACCAGGGAAGTGCCCACTAAGGTTCATTTTTAATGCATCTCATAACTTGTGTTCATAGGTTACAGTAGTTAGAACATATACACCCAAATGCATAGGAATAGGGTGCTCAGGCCTCAACAGCCTGTAAAAGTCTGATGGTTGGATGTGGGGAGATGCTGGCCTCTAAAATCTGCAATAGGTTTTGATTTCTGAGGGAGACCTGGGTTCTTCTCATTTCCCAAGTACGTTTTCCACTTTCCAGGTGTGTTCATTTCCTGAGCACTTTGAGTTCTGACGGCTGAATCGGCCTGTGTCTGGACTGCCTGCCTAGCTTTCTCTGTCACCTGTTTTACTGGTCCACAGGGTGCCCCCACCCACCCAGCTTTCTAGCCTCAGAAACTGTGTTGCTGTTGTCTCCTCCCCTCTCCTTGTCTTTATGGATTTCTACTCCCCCACTTTCCTGTCACTGTATTTTGGCTCCAGGAGGAATTGGAGGTAAATGGGTATGTTCAACTGCTGAGGTTACCCAGAGATTTTTGAGCCTGGGTTTCTTATTGCTTGCAGCTAATGGCATCCTGATGTTATCGACAGTATTTTCACACAGAAATATTCTATGACATGGTATTTAGTATTCCCTCTTATAGATGCACAATTATTTAATCATGCTTGAATATGTGAGTGCTTCCAATTTCCTGAATATTTAAAAATAGAATTTAGAAATATATTTACTGCAATGTTATGTTATCAAATGTCTCGAGGAGGTTTTTTCCAGTTTATACTCCTGCTCTCAGTGGAGAATACCAGTATCTTCACACTGACAACAGAGAGTACTTACTTTATTTACACTGTACACTTTATTTTCTAATTATATTCATTTAAAAAAACTCAGAAAATACTATCAAGAAACAGAGCAGTCATAACCCCACCATCCAGAGATGGCCACTATTAGTATTTGGAGCGTATTCTGGGCTTCTCTCCGCATGTGTGTGCGCACTGTGAGGCACTGTTTGGCTTTGTTTTGCTTCGCTCTGGTCGTGTTCTTGCTCTGCTTACTTGGCAGTGTGCTGTGGACACCGTGCCGCAGCAGTACTGATTAGTCATTGTCAAAGCTCTGATACCATTGCTTGCTTAACCTACCCCATCGAGGGATGTTCAGGTTGTTTAAGGATGTAGGAAAAGATGCAGACATGTAGCTTTGAGGTAATACACATTTTTCCCTTAGATAAATAAAGAGACACTGCTTGGTTAGCAGATGTTTACTTTTTGGAGTTCTTCGTCCACTACTTACTGCTGAAGGCTGCAGAAACAGCAGAGCCAGGAAGGCTCCGACAGTATTGTTTGATCTGCGTCATTCAATTCCTGTACTTTTAACTTGTGTGAACTAATGAATTTACACTTGGCCTACTCTGGCAAAATGTGTAATGTGTAATTTCAAACTCTTGCTAAGCTAAAGAGAGGGGCACTTGACCCTGTCTGTATTTATATTTTCATAACATAAAGTTCAGATTTCAACCCTGATGGGAACTGCAAAATGCTATAATTCATGTGAATGCTATTCAAAACACAAATTATTCAATAACAAATCATTCAATATTTAGGAAGTTTGCATCTGTTTTATGTAGTATGTCTAAATTAAGAATATGGGGTAATATTTAGAGTATTCTTAGCCTGATATATTACATCACATATGAAGTCTTAAATTGACATGAATTAGCCTATACATCTTTAAATATTTGCAAAATTTTATTTTATATGAGCCTGTAATAAATGACTGTATTACAATTCAGAAGCTGAAAAGTGTAGTGAGAATTGCCATGGGAACCTTAATGTGATAACCCCTTGCTTTCATTTAAATTTCATTTTTAATATTACATTAACATTTTTGCATTTAATAGATAGATATTTGAATTAATATTGAAGTACCCTCTCTAATATAAATAAAATATAAGAAATGAAAATGTGATTTTTCTTTCAGTGAACAAATGAACATATAATCCAAGATCTCATAGAAATAACAGCACTTGAGTTTTAAATTATTGGATTTCATTCATTTATTTTGAAGTTTCTTAAAGGATCCCTTTTAAAAGATTAAGAAATATTTATGGATAGCCACATAACTCATGTCTTTGACATTTCAAATACGGTTCAGAATTTTCTGAAGGCTATTTGGGGGCAATTTACTTCACGGTGCCTTGATTTATTCTGTATATTTCAAACTCGATGACCTCAGATGCCTCTCCCACCTCAATAAATCCATATTAGTATACCAATCATTTATAGGTGGATACACTTAATCTTACTTAAAACAAAACACAATATTACCAAATACAGATTCATCTATTTAAGTTTATTATAGATAATAAAAATCTAACTCATGCCAGAGATATAGGGTACTTTTTTATTACAAAGGAATCTTGACTGCACTAAGTAAATATTCACTCAGATTATACATGGATTGTGTGGTTAAAGTTGAAATGAATATATAAAATTTATGGACAGCAGAATCTTTGGTTGAAAGTCTCTCAGGTGTCAGGAGTCTCTGGTTCTCTAACGCACTACAGCCAACTAAATCTTAACTCTGTGCAAATCATTTAATCTCTTGTGTGTGAAACAAAAAGAGTAGTGAATTCCCTGGCAGTCCAGCAGTTAGGACTCAGCACTCTCACTGTTGCTGTGGCCCAGGGTTCAGTCCCTAGTTGGGGATCTAAGATCCCACAAACTGCACACCCAAGAGAAGAGCCATGTGAAAGGGAGGGCGGTCTGGAATAGGGCAGGAAATGACACCATCACTAGTTACACACCTGGAGCGAGCTACAGCAGTAGGGAGTGGATCTTGGTGTGCGTCAAGGGAATGAGTGACTACTAGCGTTAAGATGATTCTTTGCTTTCTTCTGGAGAGGAAGTGAGGGCATCTGACGCAATCTGGATACAATAAGAGGATATGAGTAGATCCAGGTGGTGCAAGCGGTTGACTGTATCATACTCTGTTCTGTACGAACCAAACTCTGCATGGCCATGCCTGTTTCACCTCATACCTGCTACCTGTCCCCTGCACACACATACACACACACATACACACACACATGGAGCAACACCAGCAGTGGCTTATAGTTCTCTGTGGTCGTGGACCCAGTAAGAGATGCTGCCACCACAGCCCTGGAAATCAGGGAGCACCACCCACCATCCTGACAATGAAGAGCATCTGCTATGCCTGCCAGTAACTGGGAACTGTGCTTCCCCAGTAACTGCCTGAAGAGGCCACCTAACACCACCTGGCACTTGAGGTGCCTTAATGTGTACTCAGGACTAATGATCAGGAGTTCAGGAAAGGAAGTGAGCTGCTCTGTAAGTTATTTTCCCTTCCTCTCCATGAATGGACTACTCCTAGACTCAGTTCTTTATATCAACATACTGAAGACACCCTGTGAGACCAGGCTGACTCTGTTAGGATGCTGTGGCAAGCTTTATTGGTGTATATACTCTATAAGATTTTCTTAAGCATTATAATAGTTTTTTTTTTTTTAAGCAGTATTTTACTAGTTTGTTCCAGAGCTTCTCATAAGGAAAGAAAAATCTATCTTCTTAGAATTAGATCATTGTTAAATCTAAGAGATGAGACCTAAAGGTATAACCTGGAGATGAACAGGAAGACAACGATCCTTTTTTTGTTTCATTTTTAAAATCAAAACTAGGACCATATTGACTGATAGACTTTTATAACATACTTTTTTCCTCTCACTTAATATTTTGTAATTTTTTTCCACATCATTAAATTTTATGATTATATTTTTAAGGCCACATGATATTTCATGGTTCCATAATTTATCAACCAGTACTCAACTGTTGGATATTTCTTTGCTTTCTCCTTTTAAACATTGTTTTGTGTTTTGGTGACATTCATGCAGATATAATCTTTGTACTACTGTGTAATTATTTTCATAGGATAACTCCTTTGCAGTGGAAATAAATTCTAAAGGGAAGGTTGTACCAGTTTAAATTCTTAATAACTGTATATGAGGACACTGGTTTCTTTGCACACTTGCCAACTGCAAGTATTGTCTCCTGCTTTAATCTTTGTATGCTGCTCTCTGCAAAAGGGTATCTCATGTTCCTGTGCATTTCTCTGGTTATTAGCAAGGTCAAATACAGTTTTGGATGTTCATTGGCCAGTACCATTTCTTTTGTGAATCGTCCACGATACAGGTCTGTCTTTTGTCATGTTTTTATCTCAACTTGTCACTCATCTTTGTTTATAATATCACATGTATTTTTCTACATAATTGGAGTTATTTTGAGGAAAAAAAAATAGCAACCCTTCATTTATTCACAGTCATTCCTTTTAGAGAATTTTTCAGTCAAATGGATAGTAAATCCTTCAAGGCACAACCTAAATGTTCCTTTCTCCATGAAGTCTTCCGTGACTTCATCTAATTTAGTCCTGAGTGACTCTTTCTCGCCTACATGTTTCTACATGGGCACTAATGCTTTATTCAGCCTTTCTTGTATTAAATGTGTTTGTATATCTCCCTAATCATAGCTTTTTGAAAGCAGGAACAATGTTTTATTCCTATTAGCACAATTCAGGGCCCAGTAAGGTATCCTGCCCATAATATATAGTCAGTGGTGGTGGTGGTAATTTAGTTGCTAAGTCATGTCTGACTCTTGTGACCCCACAGACAGAGGAGCCTTGCAGGTTACAGTCCATGGGATTCTCCAGGCAAGAATACTAGGGTGGGTTGCCATTTCCTTCTCCAGGAGATATTCCCAACCCAGGAATCAAACCCGGGTCTCCTGCATTGTAGGCAGATTCTTTACCAACTGAGCTACAAGGGAAGCCCATATATTCAGTAGTGGGAGTTGAATTGATTAGTTAGCTCTTTCAATAACAACACGTTTACACTTGAAACTGTTCTTCACAGAATTTGTTTTGAATTATACATTTGTACAAACATCTATTTTTGCTTTATTGACTATGCCAAAGCCTTTGACTGTGTGGATCACAATAAACTGGAAAATTCTGAAGGAGATGGGAATACCAGACCACCTGACCTGGCTCTTGAGTAACCTGTATGCTGGTCAGGAAGCAACAGTTAGAACTGGGCATGGAACAACAGACTGGTTCCAAATAGGAAAAGGAGTATGTCAAGGCTGTATATTGTCACCCTGCTTATTTAACTTCTATGCAGAGTACATTGTGAGAAACGCTGGGCTGGAAGAAGCACAAGCTGGAATCAAGATTGCCAGGAGAAATATCGATAACCTCAGATATGCAGATGACACCACCCTTATGGCAGAAAGTGAAGAGGAACTAAAAAGCCTCTTGATGAAAGTGAAAGAGGAGAGTGAAAAAGTTGGCTTAAAGCTCAACATTCAGAAAACTAAGATCACAGCATCTAGTCCCATCACTTCATGGCAAATAGATGGGGAAACAGTGGAAACAGTGTCAGACTTTATTTTTTGGGGCTCCAAAATCACTGCAGATGGTGACTGCAGCCATGAAATTAAAAGACGCTTACTCCTTGGAAGGAAAGTTATGACCAACCTAGATAGCATATTGAAAAGTAGAGATATTACTTTGCCAACAAAGGTCCGTCTAGTCAAGGCTATGGTTTTTCCTGTGGTCATGTATGGATGTGAGAGTTGGACTGTGAAGAAAGCTGAGCGCTGAAGAATTGATGCTTTTGAACTGTGGTGTTGGAGAAGACCCTGATGATGGGAGGGATTGGGGGCAGGAGGAGAAGGGGACGACAGAGGATGAGATGGTTGGATGGCATCATCGACTCAATGGACATGAGTTTGAGTGAACTCTGGGAGTCAGTGATGGACAGGGAGGGCTGGCGTGCTGCAGTTCATGGGGTCGCAAAGAGTCAGACATGACTGAGCAACTGAACTGACTAACTGACACTTTCTTTAGGAGAGTTTATTAAAACAGTTTAGGGTTTTTGATAACTGATGCTTCTATAAAGATGATGTGTAGAACTTTACTATTAGACATTGATACCTTCAGAGATTTAGAGAGCTGCCGCCTGTAACTAAGTGGCCCTGGGTGCTTATGGATTATGTATTCCTCTCTAAAAGCACCTCTCTGCTAATAAATCACTGTATCCAGTACTCTCCAGATGAGAAAGGCTGTGAGAATTAACTCTAAAACTGGACTTCAGTGCCCTTTAAATTTATGTGTAGGTTGGTTCCCAACTGGGTTCCAGATCACCGAGGCTGCCATGTAGATGACCTCTGTGCTCATTAATATTCACTGGAACATATTTTTGTGAGCCGTACATCTCTGAGTCTTGTCATTACATAAATCAAGTCATGTTACCTCAAACTGTACAGAATGAACACCAGCCCTAAGAGTGTTCTTTTCTAACTGGTACAATGTCATATGCATTAGTGAGATCTGCATGCTATTCTAGTATGATGTCGGGCATTTGTCATTCCCTTTTGAGAGCCTCTTCCGAGTGTCAGGACAATTATTCAAAACTCAGGCTAGAGACATGAGAGGAGGTTTCTGGGTGTTCTTCCAGTGCACTGCCCAGATTGCTCCTTTAACTGTCTGTTGACAGTGTCATTTGACAACTCCATAGCAGCAGAGGTTAACATGTGTATTCCTGTCTGGTTAGAGATGCAGATGATTTCTGTTCAGTGGGAAGGATAACCCTCTAGGCTGTGGCCCGTGGCCCTGTAGGACATTAAGTAATTTTGCATCTAACTTAGTATCTTAAGCAATACTAACATTCCTTTTTAAATTTATAAATACTTAAGCTCCTCCAATTCTAATTCAACCCCAGTCTTTTACTATTTCCCTTATTAACTGAGTTGAATAAAATCATTCACCACATGTTTATTTTATACAGGTATGAGATCATCTTTTTAGCCTTTTGAAAATTATTCTCCAGCATTATTTTAGGACCCCTCATTTTTACTGTAGCTGCCAAGTAGTTTAGATTGCTCGGTAAATAATAAAATACACTATTATTAACAAAAACAAAAGCAAGTCAGCTGGTAATCAGATCCCAGCCTGTTTCCCCCCCCCCTCCTTCTTCTTTCACTGTTAAATACTTTTTCTGCTTGTAACCTAGAAAAGATGGGCTAGAAAGCCGCACAGAATCATTCTTTCTGTGACTCCATCTGCCAACAACATTTGTTAAGCCCCGTGTGTAAAGAGCATGGCCCTGGAGGATGCAGTGAACTTGCAGCAAAAGTGGGGATGTTGCTGCATGGTTTCATGTTATTTTCAACTGGAGTCCTGCTTGGCCGCAGCAGGAGGGAAAATATCCATCAGGATGGTGAAATGAAGATAACACGGGAACATTTTGCCAGATAAAGAAAGAAAGCTCCATTAGCTAAATTATCATCCAAACATCCAAAAATGATCATTTTGTTGTTGGGCTTTTTTAGTTGAATTGTTAATAACATAGTGAGACTAACACATTTGGTCCTTAGAATCAGATATGAGAGTCCCAAGGAAATGTTTCTTTTGGGAAAATCACTATGAGAACTATGGCTGATGGAGAATATTTTATTCCAACCAACTATCAATTCTATCATTTTGTTCAACTTCGATTGAGCTTCAGTGCCATGTCAAATCCTGTGTGCTCTGTAAGCTTCCCTGATCACCCAAGACCAAAGTTAACTTCTGCACACTTGTTTGTAGTCCTCATTTGAGACTTATATACTCTCTTGACCATTATTTTTATATGCATCTAGTTTTTCCTCTCAGTCTAGGCCATAAATTCCTGGGGAACAAGTTTTGTTTCCCACACTTTTATATCTTTCACAGTGTTGGTTATATAGTGTGTGCACGCTAAGTTGCTTTAATCATGTCTAACTCTTTGAGACTCTATGGACTGTAGCCCACAATTCGCCTCTGTCCCTGGGATTCTCCAGGCGAGAATACTGGGATGGGTTGTCCAGCTTTCCTCCAAGGGATCTTCCCCACCCAGGGATCAGACTTGTGTCTCTTAATGTCTCCTGCATTGGCTTGCGAGTTCTTTACCACTAGCACCTCCTGGTTATATAGTAGCAGCTCAGTAATCAGTATCTGTTGGTGGGTTCACAGGAGAGCAGATTACTCTTGGCCAGTGTAGGCAGAAAAGTGCTATAGCCTGACTTTTTTTCCCTGAGATAACCAAGTTCATGGGCAAATGATACAGTTATTCCTCTGGAAGATCCTGAAGTAATGCATGCAGTCTCCTGTATGGCATTTTTAAACTCTCCACAGCCATTATTGCTGTTTTCTTTATACTGCACTATGCTTAAACAGCCAACTCATTGAAAGAGTCCCTGATGCTGGGAAAGACTGAGGGCAGAAGGAGAAGAGGGCATCAGACATTGAGATGGCTGGATGGCATCACCGATGCAATGGACATGAACTTGGGCAAACTTCGGGAGACGGTGAGGGACAGAGAGGCCTGGTGTGCTGCCCCCATGGGGTCGCAAGAGTCAGACACGACTGGGCGACCGAACAACAACAGTGCTTAGAGTTGGAGTTGTGCTTACTGAGCAGAGAGCTTAGGAAACTACTCTAGACTTTTCGATGCAGTATTTAAATTTGACTCGTCTAATGAAGAGCAGGATGCGCACAGGGAGAACAAATCTAATTCCATATAATAACATGCATTTTTACATTTGTTTAAGGGAAGCATTTATTAAAGCAGCATGCCTTGCTTTTCATGGAGCCAGTTAGAATCTTAAAGAAGTCTAATACGGCAGAGAACTAGAGTTGAATCTAACAGAATATGTAGACTATTTCCTATTTTAAGGATAGCCTGTCTCCCAGTAATAAAAATTAAGGATTTTAAAGAGTGCACATCCTTCATAACACATATCTTGGCCAAAAGGTTTGTTTGGATTTTTCCTCAACATCTTACTTTTTGGCGAACTCAGCGCTTTGCTCATGGGATTCAATTAAAAATTCTTTGACCTTGAGTCATTAGGGTGAGCTGTGAGCTAACACGGGGACAGCACAAGGGACCACTTTGTCTTCTGTGACATGAACCCCCTTCCAAGTACTTCCTGAGTCCAGGTGCGTTTTAGGGTGACTCTAAGAGCCCTGAAGTAAGGCAAGAGCATTGTGGCATAAAAGGATAAAACTCTTGGTATTTTTCAACCAGTGATCCTCAAACTTTACTGTATACACAGATTACCAGAGGATTTTGTTAATGCGGATTTTGATTTTGTGGGTCCTTTTAATAAGCTCCCTAGTGGTGCTCCTGGGGCTGCACGGTGATCATCATTGCCTTAGAGAATCTGGGGCTTTCAGACCCCTCATTGCTACGCTAGAATCTACCCTCTTCCTGAAGCTCTTTATCCTTTTCTTCTTTTGGTGTTCTAGCCCGTGGGGCCACTGTGCCTCCTCCCTCCCAGGGATCCCTGTCATTTCACCAACGCAAAATAGGACTCACTCCTTTCCTTTTTGATAATAAGCTGTTTGTGACAGGAAAATGGAACAAGATGACGAAGTGAAGTATCAGATGCTCCCAGGCAAGAATCCACCGCATCTGAGATTATCGAGACAAAATGTTGCATGTTTTACATCGTGGGCAAGGATTTGTCTCTAACCCTTAGTAAAATTTAATAGCAGTTACTGTGATGAAACTTCAAGACAAAATTCTGTCACCAGTATGGTTTTGTTCATATGGAAAATGGGAATCCTTGGAGAATAGTAACCAGAGGGTTGTTATCTGCTGGTTTTCATTTGGACAAGAACTCCAGCCATACTATAGTAACATACAAAATGGAAAACATCCATGATGCCCTTTAAAATTCTGGCTTCAAATATAAATCTCAAATATTTTTTAAAGTTCTTTTATCTTTTAAATTTCTTGGCCCCACTGTGCAGCATGTGGCATCTTAGTTTCCCAGCCAGTGATTGAAACTGTGCTCCTTACATTTGGAAGCGGGAATCTTATTTACCATTGGACCACTAGGGAGTCCCCTCAAACATGTTTTAGTGTGAAATAGTGAAGAGAAGCCAACAGAATGAAAAAACAGCCCTAAAGAAAAACATCTATTTCTGCTTTATTGACTATGCCAAAGCCTTTGACTGTGTGGATCACAATAAACTGTGGAAAATTCTGAAAGAGATGGGAATACCAGACCACCTGACCTGACTCTTGAGAAACCTGTATGCAGGTCAGGAAGCAACAGTTAGAACTGGACATGGAACAATGGACTGGTTCCATATAGGGAAAGGAGTACGTCAAGGCTGTATATTTTCACCCTGCTTATTTAACTTATATGCAGAGGACATCATGAGAAACACTGGGCTGGAAGAAGCACAACCTGGAATCAAGATTGCCGGGAGAAATATCGGTAACCTCAGATATGCAGATGACACCACCCTTATGGCAGAAAGTGAAGAAGAACTAAAGAGCCTCTTGATGCAAATGAAAGAGGAGAGTGAAAAGTTGGCTTAAAATTCAGCATTCAGAAAACTAAGATCATGGCATCTGGTCCCATCACTTCACGGCAAATAGATGGGGAAACAATGGAAATGGTGTCAGACTTTATTATTTGGGGTTCCAAAATCATTGCATATGGTGACTGCAGCCATGAAATTAAAAGACGCTTTCTCTTTGGAAGAAAAGTTATGATCAACCTAGACAGCATATTAAAAGCAGAGACATTACTTTGCCAACAAAGGTCCACCTAGTCAAAGATATGGTTTTTCCAGTAGTCATGTATGGATGTGAGAGTTGGACTATTAGGAACGCTGAGCACCAAAGAATTGATGCTTTTGAACTGTGGTATTGGACAAGACTCTTGAGAGTCCCTTGGACTGCAAGGAGATCCAACCAGTCCATCCTAAAGGAGATCAGTCCTGAGTGTTCATTGGAAGGACAGGCTGATGCTGATGCTGAATACTTTGGCCACCTGATGCGAAGACTGACTCAATGGAAAAGACCCTGATGCTGGGAGGGATTGAAGGTGGGAGGAGAAGTGGCTGACAGAGGATGAGATGGTTGGATGGCATCACCAACTTGATGGACATGAGTTTGAGTCAACTCCGGGAGTTAGTGATGGACAGGGAAGCCTGGCATGCTGCAGTCTGTGAGGTCACAAAGAGTCAGACATGACTGAGCAACTAAACTGAAGTGAACTCAACCCACCAAGCAACCTTCTGAAAACAATACCCTCTGGCAGTCTAGATTCAGAAATTATATAATTTATCCAAGAACAGCAACTAGTAAATTGAGTTAAATATGAAAAAAAAAGTGAGTGTTAGTCACTCCGTCATATCTGACTCTTTTCGATCCCATGGACTGTCGCCCGCCAGCCTCTCTGTCCATGGAATTCTCCAGGCGAGAATACTGGAGTGGGTTGCCATTTCCTTCTCCAGGGGATTTTCATAATCAGTGATCAAAGCCAGTCTCCTGCATTGCCTGCAGATTCTCTAGCATCTGAGCCACCAGGGAAGCTCATTTATTTAAATCTAAGGCCTACCAGAAAAGTTGGCAGTCTACTTCTCATGGACTACAAAAGCCCTGGGCTAGACTTTTTCCCCAATCCGGTGCCTGTGTTAGCACTCCTCACATGCTGGTCTGAATTCTGTAACTGAAACGGTCTCCAGGACCACACACCCAAAGAAGTTCCGTTTGCATTTCTGCTGCTGTCAGTGCAAAGTGAGCACTGTTCTCCTGGCCTCTCTCACACTCACGTCCCACCTGTTTCTCAAGTAAGGGAGAGGCACATTTCATTTACCTAGAGGTTTTTGAAAGACTTAAATGAGTTTGTTGAAGAGCTGAGTTCTCCAGATTCCATCTTTAAATGTTATGTTCACTGCCTCTCCTCTTTTGCCCCCTGAAGTTTGAGTAAATATATTTTTGAAAGGTATTAATCTAATTATGTGTCCATGTTTACTTCTCTGTTTATCCATCTGTTTAATTCCTATCCCTCTGTACTGAAAATAATAATCTCATACACTGAATTATTTGGATCACATTTAGGTTTTTGCATTTAATTTAGAGAGACATTTTTTTGAAGTGGTTATGATGTTTAGAGATTCAGACCTTTCCTCATTTAAAGAAACTGGTTAATCAATTTTAAAAAGAAACAAAGGGAGATTTGATGCCTGGTCTTGAATATTTGAAGAACTGTTTAACACAAGAATAATTAGATAATTTATTTGCTATTAAAAATGTTACCGGGACTTCCCTGGAGGTCCAGTGGTTAAGAATCCATCTTCCAGTGGAGGGGACATGGGTTTGAACCCTGGTCAGGGACCTAAGATCCCACATGCTACGGGGCAACTAAGCACACACACCACGACTACTGAGCCCACACACAGCCGCTGGGCCCATCACTGCAGCCACTGAGCCCACGCGCCACAACCAGAGAGGAACCCACGTGCCGCAGCAGAGAGCCCAGCTGCTGCCTAAGCCAAAAATAAATAATTTTTTTAAATGTGTTATCAATTGCAGGCATACTTAGGTCAAAATGACTTCTTTTGGGACTTCCTCGGTGGTCCAGTGGTTAAGACTCTGCGCTTCCGCCACCCAGGGAATGCGGATTAGATCCCTGGCCCAGGTGGCCCTAGTGGTAAAGAACCCACCTGCAAATGCAGATGACTTAAGAGATGTGAATTCGATCCCTGGTTTGGGAAGATGCCCTAGATGAGGGCATGGCAACCCACTCCAGTATTCCTGCCTGAAAAATCCCATGGACAGAGGAGCCTGCTGGGCTGCAGTCCCTAGGGTCGCAAAGAGTCAGACACGACTGACGTGATTTTGCACACACGCTGGAAACTAAGATCCCCTACGTGCATTGTGGTGCAGCCAAAAAAAAGAGGGGGAGCAGCAGCTCTTTCCTGGTTGGAACCATGGAGGGTTCAGAAGATAAGAAAAAGAAGGTTTTTGCTATGCCAGAAACCCTTAGATCAAATAAAAGATTTTTGCAGAGCTTAAGATCAAGAGCTTGAGAAAGAAGTCTGCCCTAAAGATGCTTTGAAAAGCAAAGAGAAAGCTCATCTATGAAAAAGTTCTATGAAAAAGCTAAGCATTATGACAGGAATACAGGCAGATGGTATCACAGGAATATAGGTAATCATATCCATTACCTGCAAAAGTTTCGAATGGCTAGGATGGCAAGAAAAGCCAGCAACATCTATGTACCCTCTGAATCCAAACTGGCGCTTGTCATAAGGATCAGAAGTATCGGTGGCATTTGCTAAAAGGTTGGAAAGTTATTGCAGCTTGTTTGCCTCTGTCAGATCTTCAGTGGCACCTGTGTGAAGCTCAGCAACGCTTCAGTTACCACGCTGAGAACTGTGGAACCATACACTGCATGAGAGTCCCCAGACCTGCGGTCAGTAAATGAATTGATCTACAAGTGTGCTTATGGCAAAACCAACAAGAAGTGAATTGACCTGACAGATAACACAGTGATTGCTCGATCTCTTGGCAAAGATGGCATCATCTGCATGGAGAATCAGATTCATGAGGTCTGTGCCATTGGAAAATGTTTCAAAGACGCATGCAACTTCCTGTGGCACTTCAAGTTGTCTTCTGCACGAGGTGGAATGAAGGAAGAGACCACCCATTTTGTAGAAGGTAGAGATGCTGGCAATCGGGAAGACCAGATCAACAGGCTTATTAGAAGGATGAACTAAGGTATCTACTGTGATTATTTTTGTAATCTGGTCAGTTAATAAACAGAGGCTGCTTTCAAATTAAAAAATTTAAATGATAAAAATAGGCAAAGGATCTGAGTGGACGTTTCTCAAAAAAACTGGCTAATAATCTCACGAAGACCTGCTCAATGTCAATATCTATCAAGGAAATGCAAGTAAAAACCATTGTGAGATGGCACTTCTCATCCTGTCGAAAAGTAGATGATCCAGGTGTTGTAGAGGATGTGGAGAAAATGGAAACTGTCCATCGTAGGTGGTGGTGTAAAGAGCTGTGTCTGCTGTGGAGAACACTCTGGAGTTCCTCAAAAGGTTAAGCGGGGAGTTTCTATCAGTTCAGTTCAGTTGTTCAGTCATGTCCAGCTCTCTGCGACCCCATGGACTGTAGCACGCCAGGCCTCCCTGTCCATCACCAACTGCTGGAGTCCACCCAAACCCACGTCCATTGAGTCGGTGATGCCATCCAACCATTGCATCCTCTGTCATCCCCTTCTCCTCCTGCCCTCAATCTTTCCCAGCATCAGGGGTCTTTTCAAATGAGTCAGCTCTTCGCATCAGGTGGCCAAAGTATTGGAGTTTCAGCTTCAACATCAGTCCTTCCAATGAACATTTAGGACTGATCTCCTTTAGGATGGACTGGTTGGATCTCCTTGCAGTCCAAGGGATTCTCAAGAGTGTTCTCCAACACCACAGTTCAAAAGCATCAATTCTTCTGTGCTCAGCTTTTTTTATAGTCCAACTCTCACATCCATACATGACTACTGGAAAAACCATAACTTTGACTAGATGGACCTTTGTTGGCAAAGTAATGGCTCTGCTTTTTAGTATGCTGTCTGGGTTGGCCATAACTTTCCTGCCAAGGAGTAAATGTCTTTTAATTTCATGGCTGCAGTCAGGACCCAGCAACTCTTTTTTTTTTTTTCCCATCTTTATTGAGGTATTATTGTACATCATTGTGTGTGCGTGTGTACTCAGTCACTTTAGTCCTGTCCAACTCTTCAACTCTATGGACTGTAGCCAGTCACGCTCCTGGGTCCATGGGATTATCCAGGCAAGAACACTGGAGTGGGTTGCCATGCCCTCCTTCAGGAGATCTCCCCAACCCAGGGATGGAACCTGTGTCTCCTACAGCTCCTACACCTCCTCCATCAGCTCCTGCAGATTCTTTACTTCTGAGCCAATTAATGGATACAGTTTGGTTGGACATTTGTATAAACCCATATTATTAACACCACAATATAGGTATTAAACATATTCATCACCTACAAAAGTTTCGCTGTGTCCATCTGTTGGATAACCATGTTATTTTTCACCAATTCATATGTTTAAACACATGAAATCTTCAAAATAGTCCTCTTCGTTCAATCCTCTGGACACAGCAATTCTAAGATTATTCTAATTCTAATCCTCAGAATATAAGAAACAAAAACATATGTCCACATAAAAACTTGTACACAGGGCTCCCCTAGTGGCTCAGTGGTAAAGAATCCACCTGCCAATGCAGGAGACACAGATTCGATCCCTGATCTGGGGAGATCCCACATGCTGCAGAGCAACTAAGCCCATTCACCACAACTACCAAGCCTACAGCCTAGAACCCGTGACCCGCAACTGCTGAAGCCCACGCACCCTAGAGCCCATGCTCTGCAACAGGAGGACCACTGCAGTGAGAAGCCTGTGCCCCATAACTTGAGAGCAGCCCCCACTCTCTGCAACTAGAGAAGCGCCCTGGCAGTAACAAAGACCCAGCATAGCCAAACAGAAAAAATACATAACTTTTTGGAAAAAACAAAAAGAAGTGTACGCAAATGTTTGTGTGCTGTGCTTAGTAGCTTCAGTCGTGTCCAACTCTTTGCAACCCCATGGACTGCAGCCCACCAAGCTGCAGTCCATGGGATTCTCCAGGTAAGAATACTGGAGCGAGCTGCCATTTCCTTCTCCAGGGGATCTTCCTGACCCAGGAATCGAACCCGAGTCTGCCTCGTCTCCTGCACTGCAGGCGGATTCTTTACCACTGAGTCA
Source organism: Bos grunniens (assembly GCF_055505025.1). Taxonomy (NCBI): domain Eukaryota; kingdom Metazoa; phylum Chordata; class Mammalia; order Artiodactyla; family Bovidae; genus Bos; species Bos grunniens. The sequence goes on from NC_141168.1 coordinate 5,208,059, forward strand.
CTGGGGAAGCCCACACAAATGTTTTTAGGAGCATTATTCATAATAGCCAAAAAATGGAAACAACCCATCAACTTGATGAATGGATAAATAAGCTGTGGTATATCCATGTGATTTACTATTCCTTGACAATGCGAAGGAATGAACTTTTATTGGATAGTACTGATACACACTATAAACTGGATGGACCTTGAAAACATAGTGCTAAGTGAAAGGAGCCTGTTGCTAAAGGCTACATGTCACATAATTTCCTTTGCATAAAATATCCAGAATGTGCAAATCTATAAGATAGGAGGACTTGGCACTTTCACTGCTGAAGGTCTGTTTTTGATGCCTGGCCCAGGAATGAAGATCCCGAAAGCTTGTGGCACAGCCAAAAAATATATATATTAGTGATTGACCTGCGGGTGGAGTGCGGGTGGGAAATGGGAAGTTACTTCCAATGGGTGTGAACTTTCTTTTTGGGTTGGTGAAAATGTAAAATTGATTTGTGGTGATGGTTGCACAACTTGGTGAATACACTAAAGTCCATTGAATTCTATACTTTATATGATTGAATGATATTTCTATAAAGCTATTGAAAAAGAAAGTAGAAGTATACCATGTGAGAATGTTTAAACAGTAGAAAGGTATTACCTAATTATTAAAGTGTTCCACTTTATACTCAAACATGAAAGATGAGTGTTTTGCCAGGATTCCAGTTTTTTGATGTTGAAGTTGCCTTTCCAAGGATGGAGTCAGATACTCTGTCTTTATCTGAAAGCACCCAGGGCTTGGTCCCAGGGTCTCTGCTTTGTGACTTTAGTGTGATTTTTCTAATACTTTTTTTCTCATTAACTCCTGAGTCTACTGCTGTCTCTTAACTTCATACACTGGCTTGGATATTTTGAAGTTTAGAGACCTATTCACTGGGAAATCAAACCAGGGCTGTAAGGAAGATTTTGGGATTCTTAGAATGACAAGAGTTCAAATAAGGACAATGGAACCAAAGCAGAATAACAAATAGCAAGTCCTGCTCTACCAAGGAAGGTGAAGTACTCCTAAGAAAGAAGGTGTAGAAAGTGTTAGTCACCCAGTCGTGTTCGACTCTTTGACCCATGGACTATAGCCCACCATTCTCCCTTGTCCATGGAATTCTCCAGGCAAGAATACTGGAGTGGGTTGCCATTTCCTTCTCCAGGGGATCTTCCCCACCCTGGGATCAAACCTGGGTCTCCCACATTGCAACCAGACTCTTTACTATCTGAGCCCCCAGGGAAGCCCAGAAGTACTCCTAAGACGGGAGCAATTGAACTACCAGCTGGAATTCAGAATTCTCCACTTCACACTGAGATTGCCCAAGTTCCTCAAATCCTACAGTAGGAGAACTTCCTTTAAAAGTTAGGTAAAAATAGAATATGAACGTTTAAGATCAAGACCTCTTAGGATCTAGATTTTTATTTCAGAGTTCTTCCTTGTTAACTGCACAAAACTTAGGCATAATCAAATGTATCAAGTTTGAATGATATTCTAATTACTAAAATGGGATTCTACTTACTAAACGGGAAAACTGTCCCGAAGTTTTGAGGTAGCAAAGGCTGTAACACCAGATACGTCTGCCGATTGCTTTGTCAGCACCTTCTCATACTCAGACTTCCAGGTAGCTCAGCAATTTCTTGGGCTTCCCGAGTGTCACAGTGGTAAAGAACTCACTCGCCAATGCAGGAGACACAAGAGACCCTGGGTTGGGAAGCTCCCTGGAGTAGGAAATGGCAACCCTCTCCAGTATTCTTGTCTGGAAAATTCCATGGACAGAGGAGTTTGGTGGGTTACAGTCCATGGGGTCACAAAGAGCTGGGCACAACTGATCCACTGAGCCTGCACACTCGCAGCAATTTCTGGATTACAGGAAATTTACATAACTGAAAAGAAAAGAGAAGAAAAAGTAGAGGGGAGAAATTAAAAGCATCCAACTGAGATAAAGGATAAATAGGGAATGGGAAACAAAAAGGAAATAGACAAATTTAGGGAAAAAAATAGCAAAGTCAAAAGAATAGCAAAGGATGATCAATGGATTAGAAACAGAGAATCTGATTCTGGGACCAGCTCTACTGTTAGTAAATTGTGTAGTCTTGGTCACAGCCCTTCCCTTCTCCCAGGTTTATGGGCCCATATAATCAGTGATACTGGTCTTTGGGATCAAATGAGTATGAGTTCTAAGTATTAAAAAATGAGATTTGATTTCCTTTGCAGTTTGTCTCCTTACTATATAGTTGTTATGAAAACACTCTCTGAAAAAAAAAATATAGTACTTAAAAAAGGTAAATTTGCCAGTCACTGACAAGCTCTATTCTTTTGATGACTCCCTGAACCCAGTCACTGAGACTTATCTGTCACTTTCAGTGTCCTGCGTGATTTTGTCCGGATTCAACAACACAAAGTAATGGTAAGAATCCCCTCCTATCAGAAAGTCTTCTAAACAAAAAGTGTTGATTACCTTAGAGACATAACTGAACAGTGTAACCCAGATCATTGCCCCTGGGATCTTTCTGTCCCTTTCTGTGGCACTTGTCCTTGGGGGCGGGGGGTGGTGCAAAGCCCTCTAGGAAGTTTAAAGATTTCTTTATAAAATGGTTACGGCATTTGAAGTCATCTCAAGTCTAAATTAAACAGCTATACAGTACTGCTTTGGGAACATCTGAATTATTGTTTTAACAGAAATGCAGTTAATTATTAAATATGCACAGCAACTTAAACGAGTCGCTGCTGACTTGAATAAATGGATCACTTGTAATGAATCTGATTTTAAAGCAAATGAATACTCTGAAGTGCTTTAAAAGGTTGTTCTAGATTATATCTGAGGTAAATAAGTTAACATATAGTAATCTTTTTTAAAAAAACGAGTTTTTCTTTAATGCTTTTCAGACTTTTGCATTCAATCCAAGAAGATCAAGAATTTGCCTCTGGACCAAGTTGGAAAATAACAGTGTAGTTATTCTCTTGTCTGATTTTCATAAGCTTTTTAAAAGAGGCATTTTATTTCTGGAGAAACAGTCACAGCTTGAATTTAGTCTTCATGTCCAATACATGGAGGGACTTTTAGTTCCTGAATACCAGATAAGCAAGGACTTTTTGTCCTGCTTGTGAAACGTACCTAAAGTAAGCTCAGGAATGTATTTTCTCAGATAATACTATCCAGACTTCATTATAATATCCTTGAATTTATAATATCCTTGCAAATAAGTAAAAACTCAAAACTCCTTGTGCATATGTATGGTTCATTTTAACAAAAATTTCAAGTAAGTGAAAAAATACAGTGCTGGGTTAAAAATCCTCCTTATTTCGTTCTCATAAGCAGTTTAAGTAGCCTTTCTGTGATGTCTGTTTTTGAATTCGCATAGATCACAGGCTTCCTTGGGTGTCAGGACCAGATCTTAACAATCTTTGCACTCTCGGAGCCCAGCCGTGTAGTCAGTTGAAATTCTTCCCATGAAAACCGCCATCCTCTGGTGCCCAGTCACACAATTTCAAACTGGCAAGGATCTAAAGTGAGTTTTTTCAGTAGCTACCAGTGCGTCTGAGAACTGAATCTACTTGATGCAGAACAGCTATTTTGAGTAAATTTCAGAGGTCAGCTGAAACCCCGCACCGGGCGGAACCCTTCCCGGGGACTCCTGCCCGCTGCGCGCTCGGGCTGCATGCGGCATCTCCAAGAAACCTCCCGTGTGAGGCTATTCTTGGCGGACACAAGTTTCTTTCAGTGATAGACCAAAATCAAGGGGGAAAGAAGGCTCTCTTCGGGGGTCAAAAGGGAACCACGAGAGTGTTTTAATAGTGTAGTTTCCCAGGAACACGGGCAGGGTGGGGGTTCCCTTGGCGCGCTCGGTGAACTCTAGTAAACACGCCTACAGCTCCGCGTACGCGCGCTCTCCAGAAGGCAGTGTCTTCCTGCACCGCCTTTTCCTAATGGATTTCCATTTCATCGATCGGGACCTAGATGCTGGCTAGCAATTAGTCCTAATCAGGCAGCAGGAGTGTCTGGGAGGGGACTGCCAGCTAGCCTAATTGCTGGCAGCTGCGGGGACGCCCCACGCGCAGCTGCAGGGCACCGGCTGTTAACCCTCTGTGTCCCGAGCTCCACACGGAGGCTCGGCCCGGCAAAACTGCGGCACGTGTGGGGATCGGTGGGTTATCTTTATTTTGGAAAACTGCACTGAGAAGCTTGGATTACTTTATCTCCAAAGATACTTTAGGATAAGGGGTGAACTGTATAACCCTGCTCTACAGCGGAAATTCATAGAGGGACTGAAACAGGATTTTTTAAAAGCTCTATCATGAAAATCATCAAAAATTCACAGAAGTGGAATAAGCCCATACATCCATCAAATACTACTCTACATGCTGCCATTCTTTTTCATTTATTTCCCATCTCCGTTTTTGTTTGTATTGTAGTTGCTTTTTTTTTTTACTTCTTAATACATGTTTATTTGAAATAAGTGAGCTTTGTTCACAGTTCTTCTGTTCCTTTTTTCATAAAAGCTGCCACCTCTCTTTTCTTTACATTCTGTCCTGTTTTTTTCATGATAGGTATTTTAGAGGGATGACAATTTTTCTCCCCACCCACCCGCAGAAATCCCCACAACCACCTCACACAAATGCAGATGACCAAATTCTGAAAAGTGACTTCATAATGGATTTCCAACCTCTGAGCAGTAGAGATAGCACAGTCTGAAAACCAGGGTGGCGCAGTGACATGTCTCCAGAGATGAAGAAGGGCCCTTTTGGTTTCCAGAACAGAACAGACTTGCTCGAGAGGCCCACAGACCTCGGCAGATCACCAGAATCCACTTGATCTTTCTACTTGGGAGGACCGTCACTCCGTCCAGGACATCACTGCCCCCTACCCTGGGCCCCCTGCCCCGGTTCATCAGTGCTCCCAGGGCTCCTCAGCTTACTGGAATATTTTAAAGCAGCTCTCAGACTTCTTTTCACTTCTAAGTGCTTTAGTGTATGATTCTAATATATATGGAATATAGCCACAAAATTTACTACACTCAACAGAACAGCTAATAATAATTCCATTGAATGTGTCTGCTTCAAGGATCTAGTCAAAGTCAGATGTATATAGTTGTGATTGAGGTGACCATTTGTTCTGTACAATTCACATTTTAAATATGGTAGGTTATATCCTCAAGGTGTACTTTCATGTCTTCCCCATGTTTTCTGTAAATCCACAGTAAAATCTAGAAGCTTCATGAGAATTAGGTTTGGGTTTTTTTTCCCCAAGAATACTTCATAGGTGGTGCTATGAAGTTCTATCACTTCTTCCTCAGGAGGCACAAATGTCTAACTGTCCAATCTCAGTGATGTTAGGATTGACCACTGAGTCCAAATGTCGTCAATCTGATGCGTCCATCACAAAGTTCTCCCATTAACTTTACCTGATAGTTTCAGCAGACATTAATAATCCTTGCCTAGAATGATTCTTTCATTTGGGGTTACTAAGTGGTGGCATTCTAATCTTTTCATTCCTTTGCCATGTATTAATATTAGCCATGATTCTTACAGAGAAGAATTTCCCCCTTGTGTTTTTTAAGGCAGGATAAATAACTCGGTTCCTTTCTCTTGTATCAGATTGATTCCCTAAGCCACCTCATAATGTAACTATGAACAAAGTTTTGGATTTTTATATGTTTGATATGTTTTAATCCAAAGTAGTCCTAGTTTTTTAAATGCTTAATCATCTCAGATTTATTCAGTGGTGCTTTTCAAACTTATTCTGTACCCTTTTTATTTGTCTCTGTTAGCCTTGGAAACTTTTCTGCCCTTTGCCTGGACTAATAGTTTTCCAAGGAGCCCTGGTTGCTTTTAGTAAACTGGGAATGATGGGTATTCTGTCTAATGGATTGTCATTGCTTCTAGTCCAACGCACTATGTTTAAAGAGACAAAATGAAGCTGTATTGAATTCAGGTTGGTATTAGTCTCCTACGGAGCGATACCCAACTGTACTCATCTTAAACTTCCTCCTTCCTGTCCCAAAGCAACAAGTGTCTGGTTTTGGCATCTCCAGTTCCAGGACACATGGTCAGTTCCCTCCTCACTTGCCTCCTCGGTCATCCTTGCCTTCTCTATCAGTGAGTCAGGGACAGCCACTCGCTCCTCTGTCCCCTAGCTTCCCTCCCAAGCTAGCTAGAATGAATGCTCTCTGAAAGCAATAATGATTTCTACTCACTTGGGAGTCCTCCATAATGCTGAGCACAGAGTAGGTTTTCAATAAACTTTTGCAGTTAATTGTCACAGATCCCAATCTGTGCTGCAAATTCTCTGCTTTACATCAATCAATCTCCCATCCAGGGACTGGGTTGGTGTTTTTTTTTTTTCCCCCAACACAAAAGAAGCATCATTCCACAACCATTTTATAGAGATGGAATAAAATAAAACTCTGTAATTGATTCTGCTCCAAAGAAGCCATGCATTAAGGGGGAGAGACCGTGCCTCGAGGAGCTGTCGGCTTCATTACAGGCTCCACGGCAGGCCACGTGGGAGGGCAGGCAGGCTCTATGGAAAGGGGCTGGTTAATGACCTCCAGCCCTCCTGAAGCACACTCCCGCCCGCACCTCCACGGGGCTGCCAGAAACCAGTGGGGCGGGGGGATCTTTGCTCTGTTCCTTGATATTCCAGGAACAATGTATCATTAACGATTTCTCATATTTCCTAACTCCATATTTAAGGAAGATTATTTGATGGAGCCAAATAAGATGATCCCAAGATAAACCAGCTATATATCCGGAGAGCCGCTGGACACCACCTATAGATGTCCTGTGTGCATCTAGCAGTGGCGAGACCTCGAGAGGAGCAGATAAAATAGCACCCAGTCTTCCACCGCAAAGAGGCATGGGCCCCCCAGATAGGAGTTCCAGAATTAACCTCCACTGCTGTTTCTTCATTGAGCTTCTAATCACATGCTTCACCCATTATACTATTGATTTGTCTTTTTCCTCCTTAATTAGTAGGTGGAGTCTTTATGTGCTGTGGTTATTGTATGCCAAGGGCAGACAACCCATCAAATTAGCTTAAGAAAAGAGTGAACTCCTGGACTCTCCTAATTGGGAGTCCAAGAGTAGCTCTAAACTCTGGCGCAGGGGAATGCAAGGACCCAGACAATTAGGCAGGACTCTTCTGCATTTACCTTTCAGGTCTGCTTACCTCTGTTACCTTGGTTTAATCCTTCTGGAGTTAGGTTTTCCATATGTACCCAGAAACATCGATGCCAACAGGAAAACATTCTTCTGTAGCTCCAAGGCTTGTGCTGTGCGTGCGCTCAGTCACTTAGTGGTGCCTGACTCTGCAGCTCCATAGTCTGTAGCCTGCCAAGACTCTAATTAACTAACGATTCAAATGTCTGAGGAGTGATGGGACAAAAGAATGGGGTCCTGAACAGCCCAACCTATTACAGACATCAGTCCTCTCAGTATATATGTGACATGTGACCTTTCTAAGCCTCAGTTTCCCCTCCTATAAAATGGAGTGATCAAAATCGTAACCATACCCATCAATAATAATTGTAGTTAGATAATTCATATAAAATACTTGGCATAATTCCTGGCATATAGTAACCCTTGTTACTATATCTTGGCTATTATTATCTTTTAATCATTGTATATTTTTCCTAGGTGGTCATTTTTTTATACTGCATTTTTCTATTTATGTGAAGTTCTAGAACAAGAAAACTACTTTTTTTTTTCTTTATAAAATAATGGTTATAATTTCCTGAGCTATACAATGTACCTTTTTGTTTTAATTTTTTAATTATTTAATTTACTTTAAATGAAACATGAATATTTTTAATGATAAAAGGTACAATTCTTGAAGAAGATAGACATCATAAACCATTACACTTGTTAATAACAAAGAAACAAAGATACATAAAGCAAAAATCAGAATAAATATGAGGGAAAAGAAAAGAATATATACTCATAGTAAGACATATTAACATTTCTCTGAGAATATTTTATCAAGTGCAGAAAAAAGAATAAGAGCATCTTGGATGTCATTGATAATTTAAATATAATAGATTTATATTTAGTTAATATTAATCATATCCTACACAAATACATTTAAAATTTTGTATCTCCTACATTATTAGATGTCCATAAGACATTTAGAAAAACTGGCAAAGAGATAAGCATTACTAAATTTAAAAAAATAGAATTCTTTTTTGTATGTGTAATTCAGTTATACACATTTTATTTTTGAAATTATTTCCCATCATCAGTTCAGTTCAGTCAGTCAGTCATGTCCGTGTAACTGAATTACACATACAAAAAAGAATTCTATTTTCTTAAATTTAGTAATGCTTATCTCTTTGCCATCATAGGTTATTATAAGACATTTACTGTAGTTCCCTGTGATAACAGTAAATTTTTGTTACTTGTTGCGTATCTATTTTTTAAGTTAGAAACCTAGCAATCTATTCATACTAAATCAAACAAGTGGAATCAAAATGTCATTATTTTTTTAGTTAGGCAAAAATTCATGTTTTCTAAAACATACACATTATACATATTATTTATATATATGTATACAAAAGCTTTCCTACTATGCTTGATAAAGGCTTGAGAAAGAACATAAAAAAAAGATGGAGAAATTGGAAAACATAAACTAAATGAAATGGGAGCACTGAATATGAAATGGAAAAAGTGAAACAAACTAGATAAAAGTAAAAGTTCATTATGTTGTCCAGTTGTTTTTAAACATGGCTGCTCATTAGAAATATATCTGGAGCTCTGGCAAAAAAAAAAAAAAAAGAGGAATACCTGGGTATTTGTATTTTTCAAAAACTTCCAAGATAATTCTGATATGCATCTGAATTTTAAAAAAGTGATTATAGGTTTTTCTATTAAATGGTAGTTTTGATGATATAGAATTCTATCATTTTTCTGTTGACCAATCATGATTTATTTTTTTAACAAGTTGCTCAGTCGTGTCCTTTTGCCTGGAAAATCCTATGGGTGGAGGAGCCTGGGAGGCTGCAGTCCACGGGGTCGCTAAGAGTCAGACACAACTGAGCGACTTCACTTTCACCTTTCACTTTCATACATTGGAGAAGGAAGTGGCAACCCACTCCAGTGTTCTTGCCTGGAGAATCCCAGGGATGGGGGAGCCAGGTGGGCTGCTGTCTATGGGGTCGCACAGAGTCGGACACGACTGAAGCAACTTAGCAGCAACAGCAGCAGCAGCAGTCGTGTCCGACTCTTTGTGACCCCATGGATTGTATAGCCTGCCAGGCTCCTCTGTCCATGGAATTCTCCAGTCCAGAATACTGGAGTGGGTAGCCTTTCCCTTCTCCAGGGGATCTTCCCAATTCAGAGATCGAACCCAGGTCTCCCGCATTGCAGGTGGATTCTTTACCATCTGAGCATACAGTGGTATTAAGGGAGTAATAGGTACATAATCACAATAGTAAAAAGATGTTTACCAGTCTTCACAATCAATAACCAGATGAAAAATAAATAATTACAACTGCAAGCCATGATTGGAATATGATTAACCCAACAATATAAAATAATTACGTGTAATTTAGGGGGTCAAGCAGACTGATGTGGTAAGTGGAAGTGCATGCATGCACAAGTTTCATCTGCTCAGCCAGTCTGTGTCTTTTGATTGGTGCATTTAATCCATTTACATTTAAGGTAGTTATCAATATGTATGATCCTATTAGCATTTTCTTAATTGTTCTGGGTTTATTTTCTATAGGTAGGGCTTTTCTTTCTCTGGTTTTCTGCCTAGAGAATTTCCTTTAGCATGTTGTAAAGCTGGTTTGGTGGTGCTGAATTCTTTTAACTTTTGCTTGTCTGGAAAGCTTCTGATATCTCCATCAAATCTGAAGGAGAGTCTTGCTGGGTAGAGTATTCTTGGTTGTAAGTTTCTTCCCTTTCATCACTTTAAATATGTCATACCATTCCCTTCTGGCTTGTAGAGTTTCTGTTGAGAAATCAGCTGATAACCTGATGGGAGTTCCCTGATACGTTATTTGTCATATTTCCCTTGTTGCTTTTAATATTTTATCCCTATCTTTAATTTTTGTCAGTTTGATTACTATGTGTCTGGGTGTGTTCCTCTTTGGGTTTATCCTGGCTGGGACTCTCTGTGCTGCCTGGACTTCGCTGTTTATTTCCTTTCCCATGTTAGGGAAGTTTTCAGCTATTATCTCTTCAAATATTTTCTCAGGTCCTTTCTTTCTCTCTTCTCCTGGGACCCCAATGATGCAAATGTTGGTGCATTTAATGTTGTCCCAGAGGTCTCTTAGGCTGTCTTCTTTTCATTCTTTTTTTCTAAATTCTGTTCTGCATCGGTGATTTCTACCATTCTGTCCTCCAGGTAATTTATCTGTGCTTCCACCTCAGTTATCCTGCTACTAATTCCTTCTAGTGTATATTATTCATCTCTGTTTGTTCTTTAGTTCTTATAAAGTGAAAGTGAAGTCGTTCAGTTGTGTCCGACTCTTTGTGACCCCTTGGACTGTAGCCTACCACGCTCCTCTGTCCATGGGATTTTCCAGGCAAGAATACTGGAGTGGGTTGCTATTTCCTCCTCTAGGAGATTTTTCTGACCCAGGGATTGAACCTGGGTCTCACATATTGTAGGTAGACGCTTTACCGTCTGAGCCACCAGGGAAGTCCCAGTTCTTATAGGTCTTTGGTAAACATTTCTTGCATCTTCTCAATCTTTGCCTCCATTCGTTTCCCGAGATCCTGAATCATATTCACTATCATTTTTTCTGAATTCTTGTTTGGAAGGTTGCCTACCTCCACTTAATTTAGTTGTTTTTCTGGGGTTTTATCTTGTCCCTTCATCTGATACGTAACTTTCTGCTTTTTCATGCTGATTAACTTTTTGTGACATGGTTTTGTTTTAGTCGCTGTGGGATTGTGGTTCTTCTTGCTTCTTCTGTCTACTCTCTGATGGAGGAGGCTAACAGGCTTGTGTAAGCTTCCTGATGGGAGGGACTGGTGGTGGGAAAAAATGGGTCTTGCCCTGGGCAGGGCCTTGCTCAGTAAAGCTTTAATCCAACGATCTGCTGATGGATGGGGTTGTGCTCCCTCCCTGGTAGCTTTTTGGCCTGAGGTGGCCCAGCCCTGGGGCCTACGGGCTCTCTGGTCGGGTTAATGGTGACCTCCAAGAGTGTGCCAGAGGGGACCTTCCCAGACAGCTGCTGCCAGTGCCCCCGTCCCTGTGGTGAGCCCCTGCTGACCCGAGCCTCCACAGGACCATCCAACACCAGCAGGTAGGTTTGGTTCGCTTCCTGTGGAGTCACTGCTTCCTTCCTCTGAATCTTGGTGCAGGCAAGGTTTTGTTTGTGCCCTCAGTCCATGGAGTCGCCAAGAGTCGGACATGACTGAGCGACTACACTTTCACTTTCCAAGCCTGGAGTCTCTGTTTCCCCCAGTCCTGTGGAAGTCTTGTAGTAAAATCCTCCTGGGCTTCAGGATCAGATTCCCTGGGGATTCCCAGTCCCTTTGTTGGGTCTGCAGGCTGGAAAAGCCTGACATTGGGTTCCAAACCTTCACAACAGTGGGAGAACTTCTGTGGTATTATTGCTCTCTAGTTGGTGGGTCACCCACTGGTGGGTACGGGATTTGATTTTATCGTGATTATGCCCCTCCTGCCGTCTTGCTGTGGGCTGTTCTTTGTCTTTGGACACCGGGCATCTTTTTTGGTAGGTTCCAGCGTCCTCCTGTCCATGGCTGTTCAACAGCTAGTTGTGATTTTGTACTCGCAGAGGAGGAGATGAGTGCACGTCCTTCTACTCCACCATCTTGAACTGGAAGTCCTCCCCCAGGTTGTCATTTTTAACGTTATTTATGGTATCTCCCATTGAACAGAGCTTAATCTTTTTTCTGTAGCAACATCTAAAAATCTTTTCTTTATGGTTTCTGAGTGGTGTCCTGCAGGAGCCGGGCCTTCCCTATACCCCCAAACAAAAAGAAAAAAAAATTTTTTTTGGCCACTCCTCGCAGCCTGCTGGATATTATTTCCCTGACCAGGGACCCAACCCATACCCCATGCAGTGAAAGCACGGAGTCCTAACCATTGGACCACCAGGAAAGTTCTTGCAGTTTTATTTTTATTTTTAGTGTTTAAGTCTTTACTTCATGAAACTGATATAATGTTATATGTCAGTTATACCTCAATTTTTTAAAAAAGAGGAGGGAAAAAAGTGCTTGAGTCCACCTTCTTTTCCCCACTAATTTGAAATTTTGTTTTTATTATTCAAATTTAATCTTTATCAAATGCTAAGTTCCTACTGTGAACTGACTTGTTTCTAATTTCTTCTGTGTGATTCTTTATTTCTTCCTATGCCAGTTTTCATTGTCATAGTTTTATACTAAATTTGATATTTAGGAGGATAAGTTTCCCCTGCCATCATTCCTGTTTTTTTTTAATGTATTTTTCTGTTCTTCCACTCTCTGCTGTTCCAATTAATCTTTAGAATCAACTTATAAAGACACAATTAAAAATTAATTAGAACTTTATTTAAAATGGCATTGAATTTATGGGACAATTTGGAAGTAATTAATATTTTCCTAATAATGAGTCTTCTTGTTTAGAAAACAAAATAAATCACCATTTTTAAAGGTATTCTTCATGTTCTTGAGTAAGTTTTAGAGAGTTCCCTTACAGGTAATGCCTCCAAGGTAGTACTAGTGGTAAAGAACCCACCTGCCGACGCAGAAGGCTCAGGTTCAAACCCTGGGTCAGGAAGATCCCCTTGAGTGGGAAATGGCAACCCACTCCAGTCATCTTCCCTGGAGGAGGGCATGACAACCCACTTCAGTATTCTTGCCTGGAGAATCCCCATGGACAGAGGGGCCTGGTGGGCTCCAGTCCACGGAGTTGCAAAGAGTGGGACATGACTGAGCACACATGTTACAGGTAACAGAAGTAACATACTTATCATTACGCTTATTCAGAGATACTTTATTTTATATTTTTTGTGGGTTTTTGTTTTTGCAATTGAATACAATTCTTCTTTTCCATTAGATTTTCTAATTTATTTTTATTATTTTCATGACTATTAATGTTTTTTTACTTATAACTAGCTATCCTACTGTGATCTTTTTACCTGAAAATCTTAGTTTTTCAGTGGATTTCCACAGATTTTGTAAATGGCCAATCATGTCATATGTCAATAAAGATACAGAAGTCACTTCCTCCTGTAGCTGTTGTTGCCTCTTTTTGTTTTACAGTTGGAGTTGGTCCTGCAATGAAATAATGGCCGTAGTCATGACAAGCACTCCTGCCTTGTTCCTAGCAGGGTTTTTTCAGCTTTACGTATGGCATTTGTGTTGACTTTTTTTTTAATCAATTATCTATTCCTGGGTTTGTTGCTGTTCAGTCGCTAAGTTGTGCCTGACTCTTTGCGACCCCATAAACTGCAGCACGCCAGGTTTCCCAGTCCTTCATTATCTCCCTGAGTTTGCTCAGTGATGCCATCCAACCGTCTCATCCTCTGTTGCCCCCTTAAACTCTTGCCCTCAATCTTTCCAGCATCAGAATCTTCCACTGAGTTGGCTCTTAGCATCAGCTAGCTGACGTATTGGAGCTTCAGATTCAGCACCAGTCCTTCCAATGAATATTCAGGACTGATTTCCTTTAGGATGGACTGGTTGGATCTTGCTGTCCAAGTGACTCTCAAGAGTCTTCTCCACACCACAGTTCAAAAGCATCAGTTTTTCAGTGCTTAGTATTCTTTGTGGTCCAACTCTCCCATCCATACATGACTACTGGAAAAACCATAGCTTTGACTAGACAGACCTTTGTCGGCAAAGTACTGTCTCTGCTTTTTAACATGCTGTCTAGGTTTGTCATAGCTTCTCTTCCAAAGAGCAAAAAAACTGTCTTTTAATTTCATGGCTGCAGTCACTGTCTGTAGTGATTTAGGAGCCCAAGAAAATGAAATCTGCTACTGTCTCCACTTTTTCCCCATCTATTTGCCCTCAAGGAAAGGGATCGGATGCTATGATTTTCATTTTTTGAATGTTGAGTTTTAAGCCAGCTTTTTCACTGTCCTTTTTCATTTTCATCAAGAGGCTCTTTAGTTCTTCACTTTCTGCCGTAAGGGTGGTGTCATCTGCATATCTGAGGTTATTGATATTTCTTCCAGCAATCTTGATTCCAGCTTGTCCTTCATCCAGCCTAGCATGACGCTTACTCCTTGGAAGAAAAGTTATGACCAACTTAGATAGCATATTAAAAAGCAGAGACATTACTTTGCCAACAAAGGTCCATCTAGCCAAGGCTATGGTTTTTCCAGTGGTCATGTATGGATGTGAGAGTTGGACTGTGAAGAAAGCTGAGTGCCAAAGAATTGATGCTTTTGAACTGTGGTGTTGGAGAAGACTCTTCAGAGTCCCTTGGACTGCAAGGAGATCCAACCAGTCTATCCTAAAGGAGATCAGCCCTGGGTGTTCTTTGGAAGGAATGATGCTAAAGCTGAAACTCCAGTACTCTGGCCACCTCATGTGAAGAGTTGACTCATTGGAAAAGACTCTGATGCTGGGAGGGATTGGGGGAAGGAGGAGAAGGGGACAACAGAGGATGAGATGGCTGGATGGCATCACCAACTCGATGGACGTGAGTTTGAGCGAACTCCGGGAGATGGTGATGGCCAGGGAGGCCTGGCGTGCTGCAGTTCATGGGGTCGCAAAGAGTCGGACACGACTGAGTGACTGAACTGAACTGAACTGAACTGAACTCTGCATATAAGTTAAATAAACAGAGTGACACTATACAGCCTTGTTGTACTCCTTTCCCAATTTGGAAGCAGTCCGTTGTTCCATGTCCAGTTCAAACTGTTACTTCTTGACGTACATGTAGGTTTCTCAGGAGGCAGGTCAGGTGGTCTGGTATTCCTATCTCTTTAAGAATTTTCCATAGTTTGTTCTGATCCATACAGTTAAAAGTTTTAGCAAAGTCAATGAAGCAGATGTTTTTTGGAGCTCTCTTGATTTTTTATGACCTAGTGGATGTTGACAATTTGATCTCTGGTTCCTCTGCCTTTTCTAAATCCAGCTTGAACATCTGGAAGTTCACGGTTCACTATGTGTTTTTCGGAAACGATTGTTGAATCTATTGAAATACTTTTGTTTTTCTGCTTTTCTTTATTAATGCAGTGAATCAGTAGTAGATTTCACAATTTTATGTCACCCTACATATTAATCTTTTTATTTTTGTTTTCCATTGAAGTATAATTGACATACAGTGTTATATTAATTTCAGGTGTACAACGTAGCAATTCAACATTTATATACATTACAAGGTGATCACCACAATAAGCTAGTTACCATCTGTCACCATTTAAATTTGTCACAATATTGACAATATTTCCTATTCTGTGTATTGGATCCCCTATTCTGCCTATCCTTCCACTTCACTCCTCTCTGGTATCCAGTTTATTCTCAATATCTGTGAATCTGTTTCTGTTCTGCTTTGTTAATTTGTTTTATTTATTTATATATTTTAGATTCCTCATATAAATGAAGTCATATGGTATTTACTAATATTTTAATTGACTGGTAGATTTGATTTACTAATATTTTACTTGGCATTCCTCATCAGTTGTGTCCAACTCTTTGTGACCCCGTAGACTGTAGCCCACCAGGCTCCTCCGTCCATGGGATTTCCTAGGCAAGAATACTGGAATGGGTTGCCATTACCTTTTCCAAGGGACTCTTCCCAACCCAGTGATCAAACCTGGATCTCCTGCGTTGGCGGTGGATTCTTTACCACTGAGCTACCTGGCAAGTCTCCTCTATGTTTGTAGCTCTCCTTTTTGTATCTTTGGCCGATTTTTTGATCCAGGTTTCACTAGGCTTGTAGAATGAATTGAAATTCTTTCTTTTTTCTATTATCTGAAATAGTTGAATACCAAAAAAAATTATAGTGTCTATAACTTTGGAAGATTTAATGGATAATTTACCTATTATAACATGAAACTGGCTGGAGAATTTTGTGGAGATAAATCTGTGACCACACTTTCAATTTTTTCTATACTTAGTAGGTCATGTTTTCCTAAAATTTTTGAAAAAATCGTATCTATGTTTTCAAGCTTATTAAATTTTTTAAAGATTTGATGTCTGTACTTGTCATTGCCTTGTCAAATTTTAGTATTCTTTGCTAGGAATACTAAATCATTTTTGCTTTATGATTTTTAAAGCTATGTTGCTCAATTCATGAAGAATCATTGTTATATCTTCGTAGTGGAATATCTTTTGTTAGTGTAAGTGTTTGTTTTTAGTCCCATTAATGCTTGTACGTCCTGCTTTCTTTGTTTTTCCTTGTCTTTATCCATCCCTGGCTTTTCAACCTTCTTGTGGAATTTTGTTTTGGATGTACTTCTTATGAAATGCATATAACTTTTTAAAATGCAATATAAGATTTTTTTGTATTTTAATAGAATTTAGTCTATTTAATTTTTTACTTAGTCTATTTAAATTTTTAATGATCCTTGATATACTTGGTCTGATTTTTAATATCTTCATGTTTTCTATTTCAGTGTATGTCTTGTAAAAAGCTTATAGCTTTTTTAAATGCAATCTGAGATTCTTGGTATTTTTAGGGAATTTTAATAGAATTTAATCTATTAAAATTTTTAATGATCCTTGATATGGCTAGTCTGGTTTTTAATATCTTCATGTTTCACGTTTATCTTGCTTTTTATAGTTTTGCTTTTCTCCCTTCTGGCTTTTGCTGCATTAATCTAATTTTCTATATTCCTTTGCCCCCTCAATTTAGTAATTCTAATTCATTTTGTTTTTCTATTGGCTATATTGCTTTAGCTTGTGTTTATAGTGAAATGGAAAAACACTGTATACAAATAAGTACTTAACAGATTCTCTTAAGCAAAATGATGACAATGGCAACATCATCAATGAAACTATCTTAAATCTTCTAAATCCACTTCACTTTGCTGACGTCATCTAAAACAAAGTTCCTAACTTTAAGGTTCTCCAGTGGACTTTCTCCTTTTGATTCTCTGGCTGCCTACTTACGTGAATGCTGCTGCCTTGCTTAATGCCTCTTCACACACGTTGCCCGTGACTTTCCACATTTGGATGTTGTTCTTTGAAGTGGAATTCTCTTATCATCTGTCTTGTCACGTAGTTCACTCCATGACTGACACAGCTTCTATCCACTCAAACTTAAAAGTGGAAATCATAAGTAGTTTCTGAAATTCATTCAACTAGCCCTGAGTTTATGGAGCACATGAGATGGCCAGATGATGTTCTACCTCGTGTAGGTACAGGAGTAAACAGATGAAGAGGGGGCGGATTGGCAGTAAACAGATAATAGCAAATATATAAACAAGTAGGTGTATGATATGATGTCCAAGGGTAACAAATGCTGTAGTAAAGAAGAGAGAGGTGACAGGTGATAATAAAGTTGTTTTGTAAAATAAAATAAAATTTAGTTAGTTCTCTATTTTTTTAGCCAAGCCACACAACTTACGGGATCTTAGTTTCCCTACCAGGATCTAAACAGAACCTGGAGCCTCAGGTGTTAAAACACCGAGTCCCAGCCACTGAACCACCAGGGAATTCCCTGAAATTGCTGTTTTATTTTATTCTATTTATTTGGCCGCACCAGGTCTTAGTTGCAGCACATGGGATCTTCACTGTGGCGTGTGGAATCTGTTTCCCTGAGTAGGGATCGAACTCAGGCCCCCTGTTGTATGGGGAGCACGAAGTCTTAGTCACTGGACCACCAGGGAACTCCTGTTTTAGATAATGTGGTTAGTGAAGAATTGATGCTTTTGAAGTGTGGTGCTGGTGAAGACTCTTGAGAGTCCTTGGACTGCAAGGAGATCCAACCAGTCCATCTTAAAGGAGGTCAGTCCTGGGTGTTCACTGGAAGGACTGATGCTGAAGCTGACACTCCAATACTTTGGCCACCTGATGCGAAGAACTGACTCATCTGAAAAGACCCTGATGCTGGGAAAGATTGAAGGCAGGAGGAGAAGGGGATGACAGAGGATGAAATGGTTGGATGGCATCACTAACTCGATGGACATGAATTTGAGTAAGCTCTGGGAGTTGGTGATGGACAGGGAAGCCTGGCGTGCTGCGGTCCATGGGGTGGCAGAGGACAGGACTGAGCAACTGAACTGAACTGAAGACATCTCTGAGGAGGTGATATTTCAGCAGAACCCTAGATGCAGTGGTGGAGAATCTTGCAAATACGTGGGAAGAAAACCTTCCGGGCAGAGGAAGCAGATAGTGCAGAGGCCTACCGGGGGGCGGTGGGGTGGGGTTTGATGGGCTCACATGCTCCAGGAGTAGCAGGCCTTCATCAGCAAAAGTGAGGGCGGTGGGAGGTTGATGGAAAGTCTGGGGGGCCATGGTAAGGATTTGAGGATTGTACGTTAACCATAAGCAGAAGGCACTAGAGAGTGTGGGCCTGGGCAGTCACGTTGTCTGGCTCACGTTTTAGAAGGTCAGTCGACGTGGCAGAGCGTAGATGCCCAGGAGCAGGACTGGCATGGGAGCGGCTAGGAAGCAAGCTCAACAGGAAAGATGAGCGGTAGTGACTCGGACAGCTGGTGGCAGGGCAGAAAAAGAGACATCGTGCACTCAGCCCCACAGACTGCAGCCCGCCAGGCTCCTCTGTCCGTGGGATTCTCCAGGCAAGAATACTGGAGTGAGTAACCATTCCCTTCTCCAGGGGATCTTCCTGACCCAGGGGTTCAATCCTAGGTCTCCTGCATTGCAGGTGGATTCTTTACTGTCTGAGCCACCAGGGAAGCCCTTGTAATATTGTGCCGAGGATTTTATGTAGAATGTGAGAGAAAAACGAACTTCAGTCAGAAATGATGCCATAGTTTTTTGGGGTTTGTTTTTTTGTTGTTTTTGGTTTTGGTTCTTTTGTCTGTAACCATGAGGCTTGCAGGATCTTAGTTCCCCAAACAGACTGAACCCACGCCCTCAGCAGTGAAAGCTCAGAGTCCTAACCACTGGCATGCCAGGAAATTCCTGATGCCGGGGTTTTTGATCTGAGTAAAATGATGATATTTACTCAGGAAAAAAAATTGACAAGGAAAAAGCTGGCTCCATGATTTTATAATCATGAAAATTTTTATTTTGGTAATCATGTGCCCAAACAGGATGATGGAAAGAAAAACCGGAAAGCAAGATACTGAGAGCACAAAATGCTGGCCAGATAGTGGAGCTGCGGGAACTGTGGGAACGCACAATGGCACAGCCACTTTGGAAGGCGGGCAGGTTGTTCTTACAAAGCTAAACACACTCTTCGCTTATGATCCAGCAGTCACACTCCTTGGGGTGCACACAAGTGAGATGAAAAGTTAAATCCACACAAAAACCTGCATATGAATGTGAATAGCAGCTTTATTCTTGGAGGCAACCAAAATATCCTTCAGTGGGTGAATAAACTATGGTACATCCATACAAAGGAGTATTACTCAGTGATAAAAGTAAATAAGTAGTGAACCACAAAAAAGACATGGTGGAAGCCTGTGTGTGCATTCAGTAGTGTCTGACTCTTTGTGGCTCCATGGACTGTAGCCTGGCAGGCGAGAATAGTCTGCTAGGCAAGAATACTGGAGCAGGTTGCCATTTCCTTCTCCAGCAGGTCTTCCCGACCCAGGGATCCAACCCACATCTCGTGTCTCCCGCATTGGCAGGCAGATTCTTTACCAGCAGCGCCACCTGGGAAGCCCACATATTACCAAGTAGGAAAAACCTATCTTAAACAGCTTCCCCATGTGTAATTTCAACTATGTGAGATTCTGGAAAAGGCAAAACTCGTGACCATAAAAAGATCAGTGGTTGCTAGGGGTTCGGGAAGAGAGAGGGAATGCTAAGTGCCCAGAACAAAGGGGATTTTTAGGGCAGTGAAACCGTTCTGTATGATACTATAACAGTGGATACATGGCATTCTACACTTGGCACAGGCATAGAATACACATCACAGAGGAGCTAATGTGAACTACAGACTTCAGTTAAAACTAAACTATGGGCTTTAGTTATTTGTTAATAATTATAAATATTGGCTCATCGAGTGTAACAAAAAAGGGAAAAAAAGGAAGCAGGAAGTATTATGCATCTTCTGTTAGGTTTACAACTAGCAAAAATGAGCTCACCCAGCAAAAGCCAGAAAACCTGCTTCAGCCAACGCTTGGAACTCAGGAGCTGAGCAGGAAAAGGAGGTGTCATTACTCCAGGCTCCCTGGGTGGTTTACTCTCTGGCCTTTTTTAAAGATCAGTTTCAGAGTCTTTGCATCATTGCCTAAAGACGTCACTTTTTTTTTTTTTTTGGTTCAGAAAGCACCTCTTGACTTCCCTGGTAGTCCAATGGTTAAGACTCCTTGCTTCGAATGGAGGGGGCACCGGTTCATTCCCTGGTGGGGTAAGTTCCTGCATGCCACAGGGCCTATATATATATATATATGTGCACATGCAGAACTCAGCATCTTCACGGAGGCCAGCACCTTCACTGTAATTCACGTGTGCTGTCCCAGGCCTTGAAGTGGCTCCCGAGTCTCAGATATCCTGCTCTTCATGGAGAACATAGGCAGCCCAGGCTCTTTCTTGCCCTGCTTTTTGGTGGTTCATCACACATAAACATCCCCAAATATCCTGCTGATGTCGAATCTGACAAAATTATAGTGAGTGGCATTGGGACTGTATCCTTTTTCAGAGACAGTAGATTACTCATAATCCCAGAGTCCAAATAAAATAAATTTGTTACATCACTGCTTAAAAAATAAATTTATGATATTGATTCTTTCAGGTTTAACATATCAAGCTATGCAAGCAGAGCACATTTTAAACGAATTGTAATTTATTATTCCCACTGTTTGAGAAACACATTCTGGTCGCTCGCGATCTTTGCTTAGGGTCTTCGTGCAAGCATAAGCTGTCGGGTCTTTACGCTGGGACTACAACCATGCTGGTGGGGATAAGGCGGTAGTCACTTGCTACGAGTGAACCAAATGGTTTCTAAAAACCAGTGGGCAGGTTAGGCAGCGTGCAGTAGCACAAATTGCCTCGGCGAAAAGTTTTTATAGGGCTCCCCTGTTGGCCCAGTGGTTAAGAAACCACCTTGCAATGCAGGGAACCCTGGTTCGATCCCTGGTCCGGAAGATCCCATCTGCCTAGGGGCAACTTAGCCTGTGTGCTACAACTACTGAGCCTGTGCTCTAGAGCCCACGAGCTGCAACTACCGAGCCCGTGTGCCCCAGTACCGCAGCCCGCATGCCCTCGCCGCCCTGCCCTGCAACGAGAGAAGCCATCACAATGAGAAATCCACACACCACAGCTAGAAAGTAGCCCCTGCTTGCCAAGGCTACAGGAAGGCTCAGCGTAGCAATGAAGACCCAGTGCAGCCAAAAATAGAAATAAATAATTTTTTAAAAGCTTTTATAAATTAATAGGAAAAACACTCAGAAAAATGAACCCAGTATGTAAACAGACAATTCTCAGAAAGTACGTAAAATGTCATTAAAAATAATGAGACTAACTGATAAGCCAGAAATACAAATTTAAATGCTGTGAAACAGGGACTTCCTGGCCATCCACTGGTTAAGACTCTGTGCTACCATTGCAGGGAGTAGGGTTCAATCCCTGGTCAGGGAACTAAATTCCTGCATGCCTTCTGGCACTGCAAAAAAAAAAAGAAAAGAAAATTTAAAACTAAATTAAATTTAATTTAAAAAATAATAATATGGAACATCATTTTTAGTCAATTCAAGATGATAATTTTGGGGAGAGTGGAATTAAATTTTCAAGCACTATAGTAGAAGTGAAAGTCAGTGCAAATGTGAATAGCACTTTGGAAATCCATTTCTAGATCCTTAAAAATCCCTATCCTTTGATCTGGGAATTCCCCTTCTCAGACTATATCCAAAATATTTTTTCAACTGTGGAAAATAATATATAAAAATGCTGAAGTTATTACTAATAATAGCAAATATAATTGAAAACAACCTTATTATTTAAAAATAAAAATCTGATAAATAAGCTAAAATATATTCATATAATGAGATATTATGCAGCCATTAAAACGATGTGTTTTAGCTATTTTGTTTTTGGTGGTTCCCCAAGTTTTCTCCCACTAGCGCCAGGCGGCACTAGTGGTAAAGGACCCACCTGCCAACGCAGGAGACATAAGAGACGAGGGTTCCATCCCTGGGTCGAGAAGATCCCCTGGAGGAGGGCATGGCAACCCGTTCCAGTATTCTTGCCTGGAGAATCCCACGGCCTGAGGAGCTTGGCAGGCTACCGTCATAGGGTTACAAGAGTAGGACCCAACTGAAATGACTTAGCATGCACGCACTCACAAGTTTCTGCCATCTGCCTAACACCTAGAGTCTTCTCTAAGTTGGCCATAATAAATTTAGCTTATTTTTTATTGGGGACATTTAGGTTATTTCCAAGCTTTTTTTCCATTTTAGACTACACTCAAGCAATAATGTATGTGAACATTCAGATGCACTCTAAAGACCAAGAAACACCCTGAAAGATGTCTTCAAAAGCAGATCTACTCTTAGGGTCCCATGCTGGGTCTCTGAGCCAGCCCCACAAGCTTGGTGAGAGCCCCAGCCTTCATCACTCCTTCCAAACCCAGAGGAAATGTTCACAGTCACTGTTAAGATCACAGCTCCCAGGACCTCACGTTTGTATCAAAACACCCATGTTTATCTTCCCTGAAGTCTCCACAGGCAAATCTAGAAACTGCTCAGGGACAAGCATACTTGCTCCTGGGAAGAGAGGTAAATCCCTCTGAGGTGTTTGCGGGCAACTGGGCCATGAGAGATAAGGAGCAAACTCTGAATCGTTATCTAGGGAGGAACCAAAGGTACCCAAGTGTAGTCGAAGATGTAGAGGGAAATAGACAGCCAAACAGGGGTGACTGAGGGGGCGCCTGGGGAGGAGGCCACATTAACACTCCGGTCCCCAGTTACGTGCTCTTCAGTTGGTTTGGTTCTCGTGCTAGCCAGTTGTTCTAGTACCCTCCCCCAAACCACCAGGGATGCTGCCCTGAACTACGAGGACCAGGGAAAGGGGTGAGGTTACAGCTGTGGGGGTCTGGTCTCCTTGTACTTTGTTTTGACAGAAGGACCAAAGTTGCAGCAAGAGCCTGAAGTGGCAACTTCTTAGTTTAGGAAATGCAGTGTACAAAGCTGGAAGGAAATGAACCAGTTCTTTGCGAGCATCATCTTCACAGAGAATTTAGTGATGGGACATGCATGCTGAGAGGAAATACAATTTTTCCCCCAGTTAATGGAGCGTCCTGGGTCTTGTTGGTGATGGAGGAACCAACTGGAGCATTGAATGAGACGCTTTCCTGGAGATGTCGCAGTTAGGGTTCCAGCTGTAGGTGTGGGACCGATGTGTCAAGACAGCATTACTTCTTCTGAGAAGCATGACAGGGGTGAGGGAGACGAATGCAAGAATGCGAAGAGGCAAGGGGAAGTTAAAGGGCAAAGGCCAGTTCGGGGAATAAGTGGAGCCGCTGAGCGTCTACTAGCGGCCTTTACCTGGAAGGTATCAGAGAGCTCCGCCTCCAGGTACCAGTCATGCCAAGGACCCCACAACTACCCCAGGCTATTTCAGTACACCTACAGATCACCAATGACATGAATGTTAATATTTTATCATTCCAACTTGCACTTCTGAAAGTCCTCATTAATTTCACCGGATTAAAACCTGGCAAGCATGCTGGTGCAGATGAGAATCAGCCTCCTTGCGGTGTGTGTGTGCCAGCTCGTCTGGGAGCCTGGAGTGATCGGCCCTCCCTGTCTCAGCTCCTTAAGGGGGCTAATAGTTAGCATTTGGAAGCCAAGTCACGCTTCCCCCACTGGAGGCCATTTGCCGATTGCTCATTAATTAATTAACTGATGGGTTAGCAGTTCCTCTAGCACTGGCTAGTAAAGATCTTTGAGGCACTCCCCCTGCCCCCCCACACACCCTGGTGGGAGAAGAATTTCCATAACCTCCTGAAAGCCTTAGACGTGTGTGTGGGGGTGTGTCTGTGTGTGTGTGTGTGTCTCATGTTGTATAGCTTGCATAGTGCCCTGCACACCGAAAACACCTAAGCAGTGAATGGGTGGATATGTGAATAAATAGACACGTGAAAATACATACTTTCTAGCTTTTTCCCACGTAGTAAATTTTTCTTTAAGCTTTCACTTGGAAGAGAACTTGAAAAGTAAAAGTGTTAGTCACTCAGTTGTGTCTGACTCTGCGACCCCATGGACTGTAGCCTGCCAAGCTCCTCTGTCCATGGGATTTTCCCAGGCAAGAATACTAGAACAGGTTGCCATTTCCTTCTCCAAGGGATCTCCCCACCCCAGGGATCAAATCCGAGTCTCCTGCAGGCAGGATTCTTTATCATCTGAGTCATCAAGAAAGTCCAATATCACCCAATCTAATTTCATTTTAAATCTTAGGAAACAAGAGAATACATATGTGATTTCAGCTATTAAGAGCACAGACTAATCTATATGGGAAAAGAATCCGAAAAAGAATAGATACATGTATATGTATGCTTCCCAGGCGGCGTGGTGGTTAAGAATCCGCCTGCCAATGCAGGAGACCCAAGAGACTCAGCTTTGATCCCTGGGTTGAGAAGATTCCCTGGAGTAGGAAATGACATCCACTCTGGCCTGAAAAATTGCATGAACAGAGGAGTCTGGCGGGCCACAGTCCCTGGGGGTCGCAAAAAGTCAGACACCACGGAGCGATGAGCACGTGTATACGTATCACTGAATCACTTTGCAGTATACTTGAAATGAATGCAATAGTATAAATTAATTATACGTACAACATTATAAATTAATTATATTCCAATATAAAATAGAAAAATTAAAAAATAAAAAAGACGGGACTTTCCTGGTGGTCCAGTGGTTAAGATTCCAGTCTTCCACAGGGGGCGAGAGTTCCATCCCTGGTCAGGAAAATAAGAGCCCACGTGCTTCATGGCACAGCCAAAAACAAAACCACAGACTAGACTATAAATTTGGTCTTTTTCCACTAGAGAAAGGTGCCCGGTCTGCCTGCCTTGCCCTGCACAGATGCTGTGTGTGCCTTCTGCCTCACCCAAGCTGGGCATGCTGATGCTCCTCCAGGACGTGTTTGGACGGTGAACCAGAACAAGGCAGTGGCTGAGGGTATGGGCAGATCATCCTCCCTGGCTCATGGGCAGCACTGAGTGTGAAGAGAGGTGAGACTTGCCACATACTGAAGGATTCTATAACATTCCAGGTAATTGCAGCATCGAAATGAAAGTGGCCGCCATCTCAGGAACCCCTGCGTTTCAGAGCTAAGTCAGACTTTTCAGACCACTTCAGAGCCTCTGGTGTTAGAATTCAATATTACTATAATTATTTAAAACCTCCAAAATCACTGCAGATGGTGACTGCAGCCATGAAATTAAAAGACGCTTACTCCTTGGAAGAAAAGTTATGACCAACCTAGATAGCATATTGAAAAGCAGAGGCATTACTTTGCCAACAAAGGTCCATCTAGTCAAGGCTATGGTTTTTCCGGTAGTCATGTATGGATGCGAGAGTTGGACTGTGAAGAAGGCTGAGTGCCAAAGAATTGATGCTTTTAAACTGTGGTGTTGGAGAAGACTCTTCAGAGTCCCTTGGACTGCAAGGAGATCCAACCAGTCCATCCTAAAGGAGATCAGCCCTGGGTGTTCTTTGGAAGGAATGATGCTGAAGCTGAAACTCCAGTACTTTGGCCACCTCATGCAAAGAGTTGACTCATTGGAAAAGACTCTGATGCTGGGAGGGATTGGGGGCAGGAGGAGAAGGGGATGACAGAGGATGAGATGGCTGGATGGCATCACGGACTCGATGGACATGAGTTTGAGTGAACTCCGGGAGATAGTGAAGGACAGGGAGGCCTGGCGTGCTGCGATTCATGGGGTCATAAGGAGTCCGACATGACTGAGCGACTGAACTGAACTGAACTGAGGATGGAATTAATTTTAAGATGATGACTCTTCAATGAAAAAAAAAAGTTAAATTCAAATCAGTTCAATCAGGTTTCCTAGAAGATTACAAGATTTAAAATTTTAAACTGTTGACCAAAATGAGGGAGTGAGGCTTGGGAACGTTTATCTTTGCTTTTCATGAGGCACAAATGGTAACCCCCTAGATTTGTATTGCACTTTCAACACTTCAGATCTGTTATCTTATTTGATTATTTGAGATGGGTACAGAAAATGTCACTATCCCATTTTAACAAGTAATGAACTCTAGAAATTGAAATAAGTTCATCATGAAATCACCAATTCAGAGTTGGATAGTTAAAATGAGAAAAGACCTTAGAAATTACCTATCCCAACACCTCATTTTTGGAGAAGGAAATGGAAACCCACTCCAATATTCTTGCCTGGAAAACCCCATGGACAGAGGAGCCTGATG
The DNA here is from genome assembly GCF_055505025.1 of Bos grunniens. Lineage (NCBI taxonomy): Eukaryota > Metazoa > Chordata > Mammalia > Artiodactyla > Bovidae > Bos > Bos grunniens. The sequence continues at coordinate 5,234,494 of NC_141168.1, forward strand.
GGTTCCAGTCCACAGGATCACGAAGAGTCGGACATGACTGAGCAACTAACGCTATACCTCATTTTAGAGATGAGGAAACAAATGTCCATCCTCTCTTTCATCTTAAAATAATATTTCTCTTGATATCATCATCTTCACAATTTATAGTAAGTAACTTCCTATATCAGAGAAGGCAATGGCAACCCACTCCAGTACTCTTGCCTGGAAAATCCCATGGACGGAGGAGCCTGGTAGGCTGCAGTCCATGGGGTCGCTAAGAGTCGGACACGACTGAGCGACTTCCCTTTCACTTTTCACTTTCACGCATTGGAGAAGGAAATGGCAGCCCACTCCAGTGTTCTCGCCTGGAGAATCCCAGGGACGGGGGAGCCTGGTGGGCTGCCGTCTATGGGGTTACACAGAGTCAGACACGACTGAAGCGACTTAGCAGCAGCAACTTCCTATATCATTAGCAACTAACCCACCTTATATGATGCTTTGATTAAACAAAGCCTATACCATGAATTCTCATCACTCCTGTATTAAAAGATAATTTGAAAGATTATTATTTTAAAGGTATAAATTATTATTCCTGGGTGAGTCTAAAATGAACATATGTCAAAACTTTTATTTAACTAATGGGGAACCAGTAAAATGTTACAACTGACTCAAAGGATAACTCAGAGAACAGGAGATGATATAAAAATGATTTTATAGAATATGCAGAATAGATCTGTATGCAGGGCAATGATTAACTTGAGTTTCAAGTTAAGAAGAATTATTTGCATTATTATCAGTTTTCTGCAGTTTACAAAGCTGTAAAACAGCTCAACGACAAAGAAAGATAGCCTAGAAGCATGAGCTACACAGGATACACCCAGTAATCGTTTGAGCACATTTCAGTCTTTCAACATTTTTTCCTACATTTGTAAGAATTCATCTTGAGTACTACCAAATATTGAATAAGTAAATAATAGTAATTCTATACAAAATTTTCCAGAGGATCAAAAACGAAGGAATACTTCCCAACTCATTCTATGAGGCCAGCATTACTCTATTACCAAAACCAGACCAAGACATTACAGAAGAAAAGCTGTCACCCAATATTCTTCATGAACATACATGTAAATATTCTTACCTGATTAAATATACCAATATATAATAAGGAAAATACATCAGGACTAGGGCGGTTTCTCCCATGAACACAAGGTTGGTTTAACATTGGAGAATCAGTTAATGCTGGGACTTCCCTGGTGATCCAGTGGCTTAGACTCCAAAAGCAGGGGGCCCAGGTTCAACCCCTGGTCAGGGAACTAGATCCCACAGGGTGCAGCTGAGAAGTTCACATACTGCAACTGAAAGATCCTGCATTCTACAACTAAAGACCCACATGCCGCCACTAAGACCAACAGAGTCAAGTAAGGAAATGTTTAAAAAAGAAGCAGTAATGTAACTCACCAAATAAACAAAGTCAAAAAAAGAAATAGCATCTCAGTACTGAGATGCAGAAAAAGCATTTGACAATATTCATCATCCATTCCCAAGAAGGGTACTTGTTCAACCTGTAAAAGGGCATCTATGAAAAACATACAGTTAACATCATACTTGACTTCCCTGGTGGCTCAGATGGTAGGGAGTCTGTCTACAATGTGGGAGACCTGGGTTCGATCTCTGGGTGGGAGGATCCCCTGGAGAAGAAAATGCAACCCACTCCAGGATTCTTGCCTGGATAATCCCATGGACGGAGGAGCCTGGCAGGCTACAGTCCACGGAGTCACAAAAGAGTTGGACACGACTGAGCGACTTCACTTTCTTTCTAATGATGAGAGGCTGAGTGCTTTCCTCTGTGATTAGGGAAAAAGCAAGCGTGTCCACTCTTATCTCTTTTTTAGCAGTGTACTAGACGTTGCAGTCAGGGCAGTAAGGCCTAAAAAATAAAAGAAAGAAAGGAAGCAGTAAAGGAAAGAGAAAATAAAGCTGTCTTGGGAGTTCCCTGGTGACCTAGTGGTTAGGACTCCAAGCTTTCACTGCCATGGCCTGGATTCAATCCCTGGTCAGGGAACTGAGATTCCATAAACCACTCGACATGGCCAACAAAAAAAATGGGGAAAAAAAGCTATCTCTATTCATAGATGACATCATAATCTATGTAGAAAATTTGATGGAATCTACAAAAACGCTAACAGAACTAGTAAGAATTTAGCAATATTTTTAAGATGCAATATTAATTTGCAAAAATCAATATATTTCTATATGCAAACAATAAACAATTGGAATTTGAAATTTGAAAAATTACATTTATGATGACATCAAAACAAATGAAACAGGGATCCATCTGATGAAAGATGTGTGAGATCTGTACACTGAAAACTAATAAAACATGGCTGAAAGAAATCAGAGGAGACCTAAATAAAGGGAGAAATATATTTATTTGGAAGACTCAATCTTGTTAGAGTCAACAATTCCAATTAGAATCCCAGGAGGCTTTTTTTTTAGATATTGACAAGCTGATTTTAAAATCCACATGGAAATGCAAACGACCTAGACTAGCTGAAACAAATTCGAAGAGGAAGTTTGAGGAACTGCATTACCTGATTTAAGATGTATTATAAAACTACGGTAATCAAGACAATGTGATATTGGTGTAAAAGTAGACAAACAGATGAATAGAACAGAAGTCCAGAAATAAACCCATATGCTTATACAGACATCAGTTGATTTCCAACACACCTACAAAGGCAACTTGGGTGAAGGTAATCTTTCCCACAAATGCTGCTAGAACAATTTGGTGTCCAAATGCAAACAGTGCTTTAGAGCCTACACCGTACACAAAGCTAGCTCTGAATGTAAGCCTGAAACTTCCAGAAGAAAATCTATTGACCTTGATTGTATCAAAGATTTCTTAGAAAACCAAAAATATAACCTACAAATGAAAAAATGTATATATCTGAAAAAGGACTTCTATCCAGAACTTTTTAAGAATAAAAAAAAGAAAAGGAAGAATATATATTCTTTTTTTCTTTTCTTTTTTTTTTAACTCTCAAAACTCAACAATAAGAAACTGGAAATCCCCTGGCAGTCCTGTGGTGAGGACTCTGCGCTTTCACTATAAGGGGCATTGGTTCAATGAACAAAGATCCCACAAGCCATCTGGCAAGGCCAAAAAAAAAGAAAAAAAGAAAGAAGCCAGGTATGAGAGACTCCATACTGCATGATTACATTTATGTAGATCTCTAGAGAATGCAAGCTACTCTGTAGGCACGGATCAGCTGTTACCTTGGGACATGACTAGGAGCTTGGTATGGATCGAGGCGTGGGGAGAGGCAGAGAGATGGGTCAGAAGAGGGCGTGAGGAGACTTTGGGGTGAGGATGTGCTCACTATCTTGTGTTGGCAGTTCACAGTATATGTCAAAATTTATCAGATCGTAACTTCAAGTGTGTGTAGTTTATTGTACGTCAATTACACCTCGGTAAAGCTATTATTAACTGAGACCTACCATTAGAAGGCTTCGTTGCTTTTTTGTGCAATTTAGGTTGCCACCATGGTTTGAGAAGCTTGCTTTGGAATGTTAAGATGATGTAAGAAGATAGTCCCATCCCCAAATCCCAATGCGACACACATTTCCTTATCTTTGAGACTGGATCCACGCTGCTGTCCCCCGACAAAGCGTGGAATATTCTTGGGTCATCCCCTGGGACGGTGCCTACTTCAGCCTCTAGGTAGCAGCGACCCAGCACAGACTCACCTTCCACCTTGGTTTGCTGGATGTATTGAGCTACTCTAGCTCCTGGGCAGGACCTCTCACGCGCCCTCATCTGAAGAGAACAATCTTCCCTGATGGAGGAAGACTGTTTTTCAGCCATTTTCAGGGAGGTCTCCAGGCAGCCACCACGGAGACAGGCCTGGGTGGGGGATTAGGGTAAGATGGAGAACCCAAGCTGGGAGACTTTCTGTACTTCCTGTGCTTTGGAAGGTGGGGTGTGGCCTAGAGTACCAGCTGGAAAAGCAAAAGAGTGAGCTCAACTGTTTTGTTTTTGTTTTTGAAATTTGAGCCTCTTTGACATAAAATCAACCCAGAATATTTGTCACCAAGATAAAAAAGCTGGATTAACCCTACTTCCTTTCCACATGTACCTGTCAGACTTAATTGTTCTATTTAAATTTTGTTTCCTTCCACATACATTTAACTATGTTTTCTCATTATGAAATGGTTGGGAAACATGTGAGAGCCACACAGTCTACATCCCATAATTTTAAGAGGATGTGAGATGACAGCCCCATCCTCAAAGCCCAGTGCCGTGTCCCTTTCCTTGTCTTTTGTCTGCAACATCTGTCTACAACATTCATGAACAGAAAAAACACACAAAACATATATCCACATGACTAAGTCTGAGGTTATAAAAAAGTCAGCAAAGATATCTTTCAATATCCAAAAGCAGTGAAAATGAAAAGGTATTGTTACTTAGGAGAGTGGAAATGAGATCCCTGCAAAGAGTGTGCTTGGACAGCAGAAAGTGCTTCCCTCTTATTAATGACTAGCTGCAGCCTAGTCCCTTAAAGTCGAGAAGCTTCTTGCCAGCAGCACAAGGATCTCCACCCAGGAACAGAGAACTCTGGGAATCAGGCAAATGGACTTCGTATCCCAGAGAGGAACACAATGGTATACGCCCAGGTCCAGCAGAGCACTGCTCTAAGGAAGTCACAGCAAAATGGCCAGGGCAGTGATGAACCTTAGCAGCAGCAACTGCAATGAACGCTACCACCTACCCATCACTTACTGACAGCATGGCCCAGCACCACGCTGCTGCTGCTGCTGCTGCTAAGTCGCTTCAGTCGTGTCCGACTCTGGGCAACCCCATAGACGGCAGCCCACCAGGCTCCCCTGCCCCTGGGATTCTCCAGGCAAGAACACTGGAGTGGGTTGCCATGTCCTTCTCCAGTGCCTGAAAGTGAAAAGTGAAAGGGAAGTCGCTGAGTCGTGTCCGACTCCTAGCGACACCATGGACTGCAGCCCACCAGGCCCCTCCATCCATGGGATTTTCCAGGCAAGAGTACTGGACTGGATTGCCATTGCCTTCTCCCAACAGCATGCTAACTGCTCTGAATACTCTTCTCTCCAGTCCTAGCAATCAGCAGAGGGGGCGTTGATGAAGGACGTCTCCAGCTCTCTTTACAGATGAGGAATAAGAACCGAGAAGGATTGGGATGATTTTTCTAACACTGATTCCGGAAAAGTCAAGGAGAGCGACCTGGCGTGGACAAACAATAACATTACATAGGACCTATTTTTAGAGTTGCAAGCTCTTCGGAGGCAAACGGGCATCAGCGTGACACAGGAAAGCCAGCGAGATGCGAGGAAGGCGCTGTGCTGGTTTGACTTTGGGACCCTCTTGCTGCTCTTTGAAGTCTCAGTTTCTCTGCTTCTTTTTTTTTAACCTTTCATTTATTTATTTTTGGCTGTGCTGGGTCTCTGCTGCTACACAGGCTCTTCTCTCGTTTTGGGAGTGGGGGCCACTCTCTGGTTGTGGTGCTCGGGCTTCTCATTGCTGTGGCTTCTCTTTTTGCAGAGCGTGGGCCCTAGGGTGTGCAGGCTTCAGTAGGTGCAGCACGTGGACTCCCGTGTAGCTCCCAGGCTTCAGAGCACAGGCTCAGTAGTTTGTGACGCTTGGGCTCAGTTGCTCCGTGACATGTGGGATCTTCCTGGATCAGGGATCGAACCCGAGTCTCCTGCTTTGGTAGGTGGATTTTTTACCCCAAAGCCACCAGCGAAGCCCCTCTGCTTGTCTTGATACAGAGATATAGGCTCCGTCTTCTCTCCAAATTGAAAGCCATGATAACCAGACATGTACTCCCACCTCCCATATTAATTCACCAGCATGTAAGGAGGACTTGCTTAAATGCTTACCGTACACTGGGCACCAAGTTACAAATATACACAAGGACAGCTCCCCAGGCTTGCCGCGACCAGAGAAGACACAAAAAGAAGCAAAGCGTCATGATGCAGTGGGATGAATAGGATGAATAAGTGGGCAGAACCTGGCATGATGTCAGGGAAGCTTTCCGGAGGTCCAGGATCTCAGAGGAGGGGAATGCTCTAGCCGGGCCTTCTTGCTGTTTGGGGTGCTGGTGGTTCGTTCAGTTTGTGTTCAGGAGAGGTGGCTAAGGTATGGACTAAGCCAAGTGATGGAGAGCAGAGACAGCACTTAGGTACTGGAGAACGGCTGATGCTTTGTTACCAGGGGACGTTTGAGGTGGGAGCAGCAGAAACAAAGCTGATGAAGAGCCGCTCTCGGAGGACCTTCTGCGCTCTGTTAAGAAGCTCTTCTTTTTAAAAATTGTACGTGTGTGTGTGTGTGTTTCATTGACACATAGCAGTGTGTAGTTTCACCTCGTATAGCAGGTGATTTGGATTTCTTTTCCCTTCTAGATTATTGCAAGATATGGAGTCTAGCTCCCTGTGTTATACAGTAGGTCCTGGTTTGTTATCTGCATCCGACGGTGTGTCTCTAGACAGTAGTGTATGGATGTTAATCCCAAACTCCTGATTCACTCCTCCCCTTTCCTCTTTGGTAACCATAAGTTTGTTTTCTTTGTGAGTCAATTTCTGTTTTGTAAATAAGTTCACTTATATCACTTTTTTTAGATTTCAAATGTAAATGATCTGCTGCTAAGTCACTTCAGTTGTGTCCGACTCTGTGTGACCCCATAGATGGCAGCCCACGAGGCTCCCCCGTCCCTGGGATTCTCCAGGCAAGAACACTGGAGTGGGTTGCCATTTTCTCCTCCAATGCATGAAAGTGAAAAGTGAAAGTGAAGTCGCTCAGTCGTGTCCAACTCTTCGAGACCCCATGGACTGCAGCCCACCAGGCTCCTCCGTCCATGGGATTTTCCAGGCAAGAGTACTGGAGTGGGTGCCATCACCTTCTCCAGCAAATGATCTGTCATATGGTATTTGTCTTGCTCTGTCTGTCTGACTTCACTTGGTAGGATAACCTCCAGGTCCATCTATATTGCTACAGATAGCAATATGTTACAGATGGCAAGAACTTCATTCCTTACTATGGCTGAGTAATATCCCACTGGGCTTCCCCGGTGGCTCAGATGGGAAAGAATCTGCCACAGATTGTGGGAGACCAGGGTTCAGTCCCTGGGTTGGGAAGATTACCTGGAGAAGGAAATGGCAAGCCACTCCAATATTCTTGTCTAGAGAATTTTATGAACAGAGGAGCCTGGCAGGTCCATAGTGCCGCAAAGAGTCTTGGGCACGACTGAGTGACTAACACTTTCACTAATACCCCACTATATTTATATACCATTCATTCTTCTTTATCCATTCATTTGGCAATGGACAGTTAGATTGAAGAAGCTGTTTTTCCTTTTTTAAAAATATTTACTTACGTTTGGCCACATCTGGTCTTATTTGCAGCGTGTGAGGTCCTCAGTGCAGCACGCAGGCTCCTCTCTAACTGTGGTGTAAAGACTCAGTAGGTGCCCCATGGCATGTGGATCTTAGTCCCCCAACCAGGGATGGAACCTGAGTCCCATGCACTGCAAGGTGGATTCATAACAACAGGGCCCCCAGGCATATCCCAGAAGTCCTTCTCCTTGATGAGCACAGGAAGCCTTAAGAATTTTAGGCAAGGAAAAGCATTGTTTTTCTGGCTCAGTTACTAAGTCATGTCCCACTCTATGTGTCCCCACGGACTGCAGCCTGCGAGGCTCCATGGGATTCTCCAGGCAAGAATACGAGAGTAGATTGCTGTTTCCTTCTCCAGGGGATCTTCCCAGACCAGAAATTAAACCCACGTCTCCTGCATTGGCAGGCGGATTCTTTACCACTGAGCCACCAGAGCTTTAGGCAGATGATTTTTGGTTTAAAATGATCACTCTGTTGACAGTGTAGAAAACTCACATAAGACCACCCCGTATGTGACTGATGATGGAGAGAAAGAATGTGGGTCTGAAGGTGGACATGGGACTTTGTTGTCACGGAGTGGGGACAAAAGTTTAAGGACTCTGTATTTTGGGGTGTTTGAGGGGAGAGGCAGGTCCCTGGGCCAGGGTGGACACTGGTCCACGTGTCCTGCGTCTCTGTCCACTCTCCCCACTTGGCTCACTGCAGGCCTTCCCACTCCTCTGCTTTTGGATAGCTCCATGGATGGAATAATTAACTGATTAATCACTCTGCTGAGTAAATTGCAGCTGAACATAAACACTTTTTTTCCCCTTCTTTTTTGCCAGAGTGGGTGTGGTGCAGAGAGAAGCTTAGAGTCTGTTTCACGTTATTGTAACTGAAATTAAACATTTATGGGGTTCTCTGTGGTTGCAGAAAGGGGTTTCTCATGGACAGGCAAGTAGGCGGGGCAGAAATTAACACTCCCCATTGTCTGTCTGGGTGGCTCAGACGGAAAAGCATCTGCCAACAATGCAGGAGACCCAGGTTCAACCCCTGGGTTGGGAAGATCTCCTGGAGAACGAAATGGCAACCCACTCCAGTGTTCTTGCCTGGAAAACCCCATGGATGGAGGAGCCTGGTTACAATTTACAGACTATAGTCCATGGGGTCGCAGAGTCGGACACGACTGAGCGACTTCACTTTCACTATTGTCTGTCTGAGATAAGCTTGCCTAGGGCAGCGGGATTTAAACCCTGCAGGGCAAACTTGACTGGGAAGGTTCTGGGATATCCTAGACCCTCCCAGAACCTTCCCACTCAAGAGAAGACTACAAATGGACATCCTAAGATGGTCAATACTGAAATCAGATTGATTATATCCTTTGCAGCTGAAGATGGAGAAGCTCTAGACAGTCAGCAAAAAACAGGACTGGGAACTGACTGTGGCTCAGATCATGAATTCCTTATTGCAAAATTCAGACTTAAATTGAAGAGTGTAGGGAAAACCACTAGACCGTTCAGGTATGACCTAAATCAAATCCCTTACAATTGTATAGTGGAAGTGACAAACAGTTTCAAGGGATTAGATTTGATACACAGAGCGCCTGAAGAGCTATGGACGGAAGTTTGTGACATTGTACAGGAGGCAGTGATCAAAACCATCCCCAAGAAAAAGAAATGCAAAATGGCAAAATAGTTGTCTGAGGAGTTGAATAGTTGTCTCAGCTACAAATAGCTGAGAAAAGAAGAGGAGCTAAAGGTAAAGGAGAAAAGGAAAGATATTCCCATCTAAATGCAGAGTTCCAAAGAGCAGCAAGGAAAGACGAGAAAGCCTTCCTCAGTGATCAGTGCAAACAAATAGAGGGAAACAGGAGAGTGGAAAAGACTGGAGGTCTCTTCAACAGACTTGGAGATACCAAGGGAACACGTCACGCAAAGATGAGCACAATAAAGGACAGAAACAGTATGGACCTAACAGAAGCAGAAGATATTAAGAAGAAGTGGCAAGAATACACAGAAGAACTAAACAAAAAAGATCTTCACAACCCAGATAACCATGGTGGTGTGACCACTCACATAGAGCCAGATATCCTGGAGTGTGAAGTCAAGTGGGCCTTAGGAAGCATCACAATGAACAAAGCTAGTGGAGGTGATAGAATTCCAGTTGAGCTATTTCAAATCCTAAAAGATAATACTGTGAAAGTGCTGCACCCAAAATGCCAACAAATTTGGAAAACTCAGCAGTGGCCACAGGACTGGAAAAGGTCAGGTTTCATTCCAATCCCCAAGAAAGGCAATGCCAAAGAATGTTCAAACTACCTCACAATTGCACTCATCTCACGTGCTAGCAAAGTAATGCTCAAAATTCTCCAAGTGAGGCTCCAACAGTATGTGAGCCAAAAACTTCCAGATGTTCAGGATGGATTCAGAACAGGCAGAGGAACCAGAGATCAAATTGCCAACATCCACTGGATCATAGAAAAAGCAACAGAATTCCAGAAAAACATCTACTTCTGCTTTATTGACTATGCCAAAACCTTGACTGTGTGGATCAAAACAAACTGGAAAATTCTTGAAGAGATGGGAATACCAGACCACCTGACCTGCCTCCTGAGACATCTGTATGCAAATCAAGAATCAACAATTAGAACTGGACATGGAACAACACATTGGTTCCAAACTGGGAAAGTAGAACGTCAAGGCTGTATATTTTAATGAAGGGCTTGTAAAAAAAAAAAAACAACATTTTTTTTTCCTCCCCCAAATATAACAGACTGGTTCCAAATTGGGAAAGCAGTATGTTAAGGCTGTATACTGTCACCCTGCTTATTTAACCTACATGCTGAGTACATCATGCAAAATCCTGGGCTGGATGAAACACAAGCTGGAATCAAGATTTCCAGGAGAAATATCCATAGCCTCAGGTATGTAGATGACACCACCCTTCTGGCAGCAAGTGAAGAAGAACTAAAGAGCCTCTTGGTGAAAGTGAAAGAGGAGAGTGAAAAAGCTGGCTTAAAACTCAGCATTCAAAAAATGAAGATCATGGCATCCGGTCCCATCACTTCATGGCAAATAGATGGGGAACCAATGGAAACAGTGACAGACTTTATTTTCTTGGGCTCCAAAATCACTGCAGATGGTGATCACAGCCATGAACTTAAAAGACAATTGCTCCTTGGAAGAAAAGCTATGACCAACCTAGACAGCATATTAAAAAGCAGAGATATTACTTTGCTGACAGAAGTCCCTGTAGTCAAAGCTATGATTTTTCCAGTAGTCATGTATGGATGTGAGAGTTGGACCATAAAGCTGAGCACCAAAGAATTGATGCTTTTGAACTTCAGGGTTGGAGAAGACTCTTGAGAGTCTCTTGAACTGCAAGGAGATCCAACCAGTCCACCCTAAAGGAAACAGTCCTGAATATTCATTGGAAGGACTGATGCTGAAGCTGAAACTCCAATACTTTGGCCACCTGATGCAAAGAACTGACTCCTTGGAAAAGACCCTGATGCTGGGAAAGATTGAAGGCAGGAGGAGAAGGGGATGACAGAGGATGAGATGGTTGGATGGCATCACCAACTCAGTGGACATGAGTTTGAGCAAACTCTGGGAGTTGGCGATGGACAGGGAAGCCTGGCGTGCTGCAGTCCATGGGGTCACAAAGAGTCGGACACGACTGAGCGACTAAACTGAAGAACATCCTTGGGATAAAGGTGGTGCTAAGGTGTCTGCATTGTTTTTCTGTTTGGCCTCTGGTGGATCATGGAACCATTGAATTTTAGATCCTCTGATAGGCTGACCCTTTTTTTGAGGTTTCTGTGTTTATAGCTGAGAGAAATGAGGCCCAGAGGTTTACTTGCCCAGGTCACAAAGCTAGTTGGTGTGAGAAAGAAGCCTAGACTCCAGATCAGCAAAAACTTCATAGCCAAAAACAAGCTTTTTAGTATCCTGAAAGCTGCTCTGAGCTAAAAAAAAAAAAAAAAAAAGAAAAACAGTGTTGATGTATGGCAGAAACGAACAACATTCTGTAAAGCAATTATTCTTCAATTTAAAAATAAATTAATAAAAGAAAGATAAGACTCCTAGTGAGCTGTGCAAATCTTCCTCCACACTCCTCATGTGCAGGGAAGAGACGAAGCCAGGACTGAGTGGCTCTGAAAACAACTGTGTCTGAGGTGAGTGTGTGCTCAGCCATGTCAAACTCTTTGCAACTCCATGGATTGTAGCCTGCCAGGCTCCTCTGTCTGTGGGATTCTCCAGGCAAGAACACTGGAGTGGGTTGCCATTTCTTACTCCAAGGAGTCTTGGAAGCATGTCTGGAGTCAGTCAGTCAGTTCAGTTGCTCAGTTGTGTCCGACTCTTTGAGACCCCATGGACTGTAGCGCACATCAGGCTTCCCTGTCCATCACCAGCTCCCAGAGCTTACTAAAACTGATGTCCATCCAGCCTTCTCCTCCTGCCTTCAATCTTTCCCAGTATCGGGGTCTTTTCCAAGGAGTCAGTTCTTTACATCAGGTGGCCAAAGTATTGGAGTTTCAGCTTCACCATCAGTCCTTCCAATGAATATTCAAGACTGATCTCCTTTAGGATGGACTGGTTGGATCTCCTTGCAGTCCAAGGGACTCTCAAAAGTCTTTTCCAACACCACAGTTAAAAAGCATCAATTCTTTGGTCCTCAGCTTTCGTTATGGTCTAACTCTCACATCCATACATGACTACTGGGAAAACCATAGCTTTGACTAGACAGACCTTTGTTGGCAAAGTAATGTGTTTGCTTTTTAATATGCTGTCTAGGTTGGTCATAGCTTTTCTTCCAAGGAGCAATTGTCTTTAAGTTCATAGCTGCAATCACCATCTGCAGTGATTTTGGAGCCCAAGAAAATAAAGTCTGTCACTGTTTCCATTGGTTCCCCATCTATTTGCCATGAAGTGATGGGACCGGATGCCATGATCTTCATTTTTTGAATGCTGAGTTTTAAGCCAGCTTTTTCACTCTCCTCTTTCACTTTCACCAAGAGGCTCTTTAGTTCTTCTTCACTTGCTGCCAGAAGGGTGGTGTCATCTACATACCTGAGGCTATGGATATTTCTCCTGGAAATCTTGATTCCAGCTTGTGCTTCATCCAGCCCAGGATTTTGCATGATGTACTCTGCATGTAAGTTAAATAAGCAGGGTGACAGTATACAGCCTTAACATACTGCTTTCCCAATTTGGAACCAGTCTGTTATATTTGGGGGAGGAAAAAAATGGCTTTTTTTTTTTAACAAGCCCTTCATTAAAATTTCCTTGGAAAGAGATACTAAAGTTTTTAGCAAGCAACAGATGGTAAAGAGAACTTAATTGTACATTAACCACCATTAGTAATTTAAGATGTGGAAAATGTCACTGATAATCTCTTGTTTGAAAATGCTTCCTTTAATGTTTCATTTTATTGAAAGTAAGAAATATTTACTAGGTTTTTGTAGAGGTTCATTCAAAGTTTACAGCCCTCTTCTCAGCTTTGCTCCAGAGGTCTCGTGTCCTGCAGTGCAGGCTGTAGAAGCCATAGGGAGGTATTCTGCCTAAAATAAGGACAGTTGACAGAAAATCTCAAGTTATCAGAGTGAGTTTGAAAATTACTCTGCTCCTATAGGCAACTGCCAGTGTTTTGAGTAGGCAGTGAAGGGATTAAAGCAATATTTTAGGAAAATTTAATCTGCCTCAGTCTGCAGGATGAATTAGGTGGGGAGGGAGAGAAACTAGAAGGGACATGGTCTGGAGACACAGCTACAAGTGAGGGGTGGTTTTCTGCTGTTAAGAGATAACACGGGGGAATCCCCTGACCGTCAAGTGGTTAGGACTTCACTGCTGAGAGCATGAGTTCAGTCCCTGGTCAGGGAACTAAGATCCCACATGCTGCACATTGCCACCAAAAAAAAAAAAATAGACCCCGCATATCATCATGATTATGAGGACAGGCTTTTGAATTAAATACAGCCTCCTTCAGATCCAAGCTGTTTCCCTTGTGAATCACGTGACCTTGAATAAATTGCTTAACCTAATGCTTCAGTTTCCATGTATAAAACTGGGTAATAAAACCTCTCTCACAGGCTTATTATGAGAATATGAGAATGTGCTCTAAAAACCAGAGCCTCATACTTGGAACATGGTATACCCTTAAATAAACTGGAACTTTTTCTTATTGCTGTAGAGTTATTTATGATATTATGTAAAAGCTTAGAAAATTCTGTTAATATTGACAACAATAACAACAAAAATATTCCTGCCCGACAATCTGTTTTTTTCATATCTGTTCCTTCTCAGAAGGAAGCACCGATTCATATCGGTCTGGCCTAGTTACTGCTAACCACAGCTCCCTCAAATTTAACATGGACCCTTCTACTACCAGTAGCCCAGTCCTCCCCGACTCTGCAAGTTTGTCCTGGAAAGACTGTGGCAGGTAGAGAGCACCCCGGGAGCAGGGGTCAGGCCTGGAGCCCAGACTCCCGGGAGCTCCCGGGAGAACCCTGCCTGTGCAGTGGTGCTCACTAGCAAGACTGAAGCAGGGCTTCAGGGCTGGGCTGCAGAGCTGGGCAAGAAGGATGTAAGCTTTGCGGGTGGCACATCCATTCTCTTCCTGAATCTCAGCACAGTGGATGGTGTACCAGAGTCAACCACAGCAGCTGCAGGTCAGCCTCCCATCAGCAAAAACTCTTCCCAAAGCTGAAGAAGATAGCCCTGTCTATTTCCAGCCACTGGTCGGTTTTCCAAGCACCAGGCAGTCAGAGAAAAGCAGGGGAATCAACTGAGAATCCACATATTATTAACTCATTGAAACCTAAAAATCCAGACCTTTAGCAACCTAAAGCAATGTTTCCTGGGTAAGTATTCACTCAAAGTGATTCAAGTTTGCATTTATTTGTTTCGTTCTGTTTTTTTTTTAAGCTTGTTAGAAAACCCGTAATGTCTTACCAGAAATGCCTGCAGAGCCAGTGGAAGAGCTGTCGGACTCCTGGACATGTAGAAAACTCACTGTTTGGGCAAGAGGAGTACCTGGGCCTGATGACCCCAGAGCTTGGTTCACACAGTTTGTCTTAATGTGGACTCTGGGCAGTCACCCCACGCCGGCTCCCCGCAGAGAATCCCCTGGACAGGATGTGGCCTCTTTTGTGGAGTAACATGCTGGCTTTCTCAAATAATGGTTAGTGGATGCCAGGCATTATCTGTGCTGTGATAACAATAGGAATCTGTGGGATGGAATCAAGCACTCATTCAGTCAACAATCACGTATTTAGTACAAACTGACTGCTGGAAAGGCCCAGAGAATGCAGGAATGCAAGTGCAATCTTTGCTTCTTCCCAGGGCTCAGTCTGTAAAGACAGAGACAAATAACTACAGTAGGCGAGTAAGCCACGAGGGCACAGGGCCAGTGGCTGTAGATACAGACCGGAAGCCTCTGTTCTCTGCCTTTTTTGTTTAAGTGAAAGTGAAAGTCGCTCAGTCGTGTCTGACTCTTTGCAACCCCATGGACTATAACAGTCCATGGAATTCTCTAGGCCAGAATACTGGAGTGGGTAGCCATTCCCTTCTCCAGGGGATCTTCACAACCCAGGGATTGAACCCAGGTCTCCCGCACCGCAGGTGGATTCTTTACCAGCTGAGCCACAAGGGAAGCCCCCCAGTAAACTCTTTGAGCCTCAGTCTCCTCATTTGTGAAATGGATGACACCACCCTTATGGCAGAAAGTGAAGAAGAACTAAAAAGCCTCTTGATGAAAGTGAAAGAGGAGAGTGAAAAAGTTGGCTTAAAGCTCAACATTCAGAAAACTAAGATCATGGCATCCGGTCTCATCACTTCATGGGAAATAGATGGGGAAACAGTGGAAACAGTGTCAGACTTTATTTTGGGGGGCTCCAAAATCACGGTAGATGGTGATTGCAGCCATGAAATTAAAAGATGCTTACTCCTTGGAAGGAAAGTTATGACCAACCTAGATAGCATATTCACAAGCAGAGACATTACTTTGCCAACAAAGGTCCGTCTAGTCAAGGCTATGGTTTTTCCTGTGGTCATGTATGGATGTGAGAGTTGGACTGTGAAGAAAGCTGAGTGCCAAAGAATTGATGCTTTTGAACTGTGGTGTTGGAGAAGACTCTTCAGAGTCCCTTGGACTGCAAGGAGATCCAACCAGTCCATCCTAAAGGAGATCAGTCCTGGGTGTTCATTGGAAGGACTGATCCTGAAGCTAAAACTCCAATATTTTGGCCACCTCATGCGAAGAGTTGACTCATTGGAAAAGACTCTGATGCTGGGAGGGATTGGGGGCAGGAGGAGAAGGGGATGACAGAGGGTGAGATGGCTGGATGGCATCACCGACTAGATGGACAAGAGCTTGAGTGAGCTCTGGGTGTTGGTGATGGACAGGGAGGCCTGGCGTGCTGCGATTCATGGGGTCGCAAAGAGTCAGACATGACTGAGCGACTGAACTGCACTGAACTGAATGAAATACCTAATTGGCCAAGTTACAGTGAGTTCCGAAACATGTCAAGATATGGCAGGCAACTACCATCTGTCATTTACCACGGTTCTTTTAACAAAGGAGTACAACAAGCCTATACTGTCACCCTGCTTATTTAACTTATATGCAGAGTACATCATGCTAAATGCTGGGCTGGATGAATCACAAGCTTCAGTCAAGATTGCCAGGAGAAATATCAATAACCTTAGATACACAGATGATACCACTCTTAATGGCAGAAAGCAAAGAAGTAAATGACCCTCTCTTGATGAGAATCAAACAGGAAAGTGAAAAACTGGCTTAAAACTCAACATTCAAAAAATGAAGATCATGGCATCCCATCCCATCACTTGATGACAAATAGAAGGGGGGAAAGTAGAAGCAGTGACAGATTTTCTTGGGCTCCAAAATCAATGTGGATGGTGACTGCAGCCATGAAATTAAAAGTCAATTGCTCCTTGGAAGAAAAGCTATGACCAACCTGGACAGCATATTAAAAAGCAGAGACATTACTCTGCCAACAAAGGTCCATCTAATCAAGGCTATGGTTTTTCCAGTAGTCATGTATGCAAGTGAGAGTTGGACTGAGCACCAAAGAATTGATGCTTTCAAACTGTGGTGTTGGAGAAGACTCTTGAGAGTCCCTTGGACTGCAAGGCGATCCAACCAGTCGGTCCTAAAGGAAATCAATCCTGAATATTCATTGGAAGGACTGATGCTGCAGCTGAAACTCCATTAATTTGGCCATCTGATGAGGAGAGCCAACTTCTTGGAAAAGACCATGATGCCGGGAAAGATTGAAGGCAGAAGAAGAGGGAGACAGAGGATGAGATGGCTGGATGGCACCATCGACTCAGTGGACATGTTGCTCTTCAGTCACTCAGTCGTGTCCTATTCTTTGTGACCCCATGGACTTCAGCATGCTAGACTTCCCTGTCCTTCACTCTCTCCTGGAGTTTGCTCAAACAATGGTGAAGTACAGGGAAGCCTGGTGTACTGCAATCCATGGGGTCACAAAGAATCGGACATGACTGAGCAACTGACAAGAATTTTAATGATAGCGGAATGGATGGAGGCCCCATAGAGGGAGGAGGGCTCAGAGGAACCAGAAGGGCTTAGTAGAGAAGGTAGCATTTGAAATGATTCTCAAATGAGGTTTTAATCATCTCTGGTTCCTGGGCCTCTATGGAGTTCAGGTTATAGACCTTGGAGTTTGTCCAGAGCATCTGAAATTGTATTCTAAACTTCATGTTGTCTGCGTATCCAGTTTTGGAGGGGCGGAGGACCCATAATTTGCAAATTACTCTTAAATGGGTTAATGACCATCTCAAAACGTTAAGAACCACCATGCTGATCTAGAAGTGTAACTAGAAGTTCCCCAGGTAGGCAACTTCAGAAAAGCCATTTCAAGCAGAGCAAACAGTTCACAGAAAGCACAAATGTGAAGAGGAAGTAAAGTGCAGGCCCCAGACACCCACGCTCAGAAGGGTCTTGCTCTCAGTTTAATGTTTGGTTGTCACTGCCTTGAACTTCTCGGTTTTGTTTTGTTTGTGCTATACCATATGCGAGATCTTAGTTCCCTGACCAGGGATTGAACCCGAGCCCCCTGCAGTGGAAGGGATGAGTCTTAACCATTTAACCACCAGGGAAGTCTGGACTTCCTGATTTTTTGACAAAAAGCCCAGTGTTTTCATTTTGCACTGGGCCTCGAAGATTATATAGCCAGTCCTGAGAGGAAACATGATATTTTCAAAGAATTCCTAATGGATGGCGTGAGATAAGGGTAAGAGGTAAGAATAGCCACATGAAAGAGCTACTATTCCAGCCAAGAGACTTAAAAATTGTTAGAAGTGTAGAGACAAGGGGGGATTTAAAAAGGAAACTAGCGTGGCGTCTTATTGTGGAAAAGGTCACTCTGGTGGCTTATAGAGGTGGAACTGGGGGCACTGACAGCTGTAGACCGGAATCAGGAGGCAGCTACCACAGTAGGTGAGGCAAACAAGAAGAGGGCTCGAACCAGACGATGGTCACAGAGGAGAGGAGGAGGGCTGCTCGGTCGGGAGGTGGGGCCCAGCGGGACTCAGTGGCACTCTGGATTGGATTGGGTTTAATGGAGGAGACCAGCGCGGCTGCTACGAACCTCACTTGAGGAGTGGATTTTCAAAGAAAATTAATTCTGTTTGGGACCATGTCAGGACTTCCCTGATAGCTCAGTTGGTAAAGAATCCGCATGCAATGCAGGAGACCCTGGTTCAATTCCTGGGTTGGGAAGATCTGCTGGAGAAGGGAAAAGCTACCCACTCCAGTATTCTGGACTGGAGAACTCCATGGACTATATAGTCCAGGGGGTCACAAAGAGTCGGGCACGACTAAGCGACTTTCCCTGGGGTGTCTTGGAGTGCCCCAGGTCAGGAAGTTTCCGTACAGCTGATGTCTAAAGGATGGAGAGGGAGGGAGGGAGCTCTGAGATGAAAAGTTTTTCTCTTTCTTTTTTGGCCGTGCCGTGTGGTGACCAGGGATCAAACATAGAACCCCTGTATCGAGACCATGAAGTCTTAACCCTCGGAACCAGGGAAAAGTCCCTGAGATGGAGAGTTCTGAATCATCAGCCTTGGTTGTGGAGAATGTTCAAGGGAACATCAGAGATCTGAGCCCAGAACCCTAGCAACTGCGGTGGCAGCGAAGGGAGGGGGTCCGAGAGGGAACCCGCTGTGAAGCAGACGGGCTGAAGGGCTCCAGGGACCCCGAGGGGCAGAGGGGCCTGGCAGTCAGAGAGACCCCTTTTCAAAAGGGGAGAGCCTCCAGCTGGTCAGAGAGGTGACGAGAGAACAGAAAACAGTCCTGAGGGCCTGGCTGTGGGACAGTCTCTAGCGATCACTGGCAAGAAAGGCTTCTGGAAAAGCCAGCCCAGGGCGAGTGGAGGGGAAGGTGAGAGCCGTGGAGACACTGAGCAGGACCCTGCAGGGGGATGTGACCCCGAAGGGCTGAGCAGCTGGAGGAGGGAGCAACATTTGGGGGGTGAGGGTGGGGATGGGGGGCCCTGAGGGAGGGGAAGGGGTGAGCCAGCCCAGACCGCCTGTCCTGAGCCTGAAAGTACAAAGTCAGACATGGATACTTGCGGGGCAGGAAGTAGACTGAGACCACGCGGGGTGGGTCCACCTGTTTTTCTCTGTAGAAGCTGCAAAGTTGCTGCAGGGCAGAGGGCTGAGGTGGGACAGGGGGCTTAGGGAAGGATGTGCCGGGCAAAGCCCAAGCTCAGCCGGGACAAGA
Source organism: Bos grunniens (assembly GCF_055505025.1). Classification (NCBI taxonomy): domain Eukaryota; kingdom Metazoa; phylum Chordata; class Mammalia; order Artiodactyla; family Bovidae; genus Bos; species Bos grunniens. The sequence continues at coordinate 5,253,640 of NC_141168.1, forward strand.
GGAAAGGTGCTGGTGTCAACTGAGGATCTGCTGCAGAGCCTTTTTACAGCCTCTTTGGGCTTCCCTCATAGCTCAGTCGGTAAAGAATCCACCTGCAATGCAGGAGACCCCGGTTCAATTCCTGGGTCGGGAAGATCTGCTGGAGAAGGGATAGGCTACCCACTCCAGTCTTCTTGGGCTTCCCTGTTGGCTCCGCTGGTAAAGAATCTGCCTGCAATGTGGGAGATGTGGGTTCCATCCCTGGGTTGGGGAGATCCCCTGGAGAAGGGAAAGGCTACCCACTCCAGGATTCTGGCCTGGAGAATTCCAGGGACTATATAGTCCAGGGGGTCACAAAGAGTCAGACACGACTGAGCGACTTTCACTTTCACTTTGTTCTGTCTGGGCCCATCAGGTCCTCCCCACCTTCTCCAGGCTCACCAGAGCTCAGACAGCTGTGAACTCCAGGTTCCTGCCATGGTCCACCCTCTGCTGTCCACATCTTGCACATCAGGCAGTGAGTGTCTGGTCTCATCACTTCCCTCCTCAAAACCATCCAGGGGCTTCTGCTGTCCCTGGAATAAAACGCAAAGCCTTCCTTTATGTCATTCTGAGGCCCATGAGCTCTGGTCACTCGCCCACCTCTCCAGGTGTGTCCACCACCTGTCCCCTCATCCGGCTCTAGCCACAGGGGCCTCACCCCACAGACGCACTGCACTCTTCTCATCCCAGAACACTGGTGACTGTCCCTCCTGCTGAGAACGTTCTCCCCACTGGATCTACAACGTGGCTGCTTCCTTCTCAGCATCAAATCTCCCCCTCATAGTCATTAATGCTAAAAATTATTCTATTTATGTATTTGCTTGCACACTTACTGTCTGTCTCCCCCCACCCCAAAGAATGTAAGCTCCTGGCAGGCAGGGACTCTCTTGCTTCGTTGCTGGGCTGACACTGTTGGGCACAGGACAGGCTGGAGGAGAATACCTGCTGGCTGGTGGCTGTGAGGAACAGAGAGGGAGAAGGTGGTCCGATTGAAGCAGGAATCAGGCTTGAAAGTAGCAACGGGACTGTGTGAAGTCCTTCCTTGCAAGAGTGTATTCAGGTGTCACGTGTAGTTAAAGATGAATAAACCAGCAGGTGCCGCAGTGGGAAACTAGGAAAATATTGCCGCCAAAATATGGTGACTCACACAACTTTAGAACTGGAAAGAACCTTCAAGATGCAGTCACAACGGTCCCACCAGACAGATGAGTGAAGGGAGATTCCCCTGGAAGGCCAAGGGACACGGCCCCTTCAGGCTAGCGGCTGGCATTCCAGCCAGGCAGGGCTCCTGTCTGTCTTGCTTTGATATTTTTTAAAATTGTTCTTTGGAAGATAACTGCTTTACAGTATTGTGCTAGTTTCTGCCATCCAACGTGAATCAGCCACAGGTACATGTATGTCCCCTCCCTCCCGAGCCTCCCTCCCGCTCCCTCCCCATCCCCCCACCCCTCTAGGTTGTCACAGAACTCTGGGTTGAGCTCCCTGTGCCGCACAGCGTGGGCCCGCTGGCTCTCTAATTTACACGTAGCAGCGCGTCTGTCTCCGTGCTGCCCTCTCAGCCCCCTACCCACCCTCCCGCACTGTGTCCACAAGTCTGACCTCTAGGTCTGCGTCCGCACTGCTGCTCTGCAAACAGGTTCATCTGATTTGGAACTTTTGTGGAAGCCTGGTAATCGTCTTAGAAATTAGCTGGGCTATTCAAGATTTCCCTCCACTCCTTCTGAAAGACTACAGTGATCTCTTGTTCCCATGAAATAATGGGGGGAGTTTGCCCTCCCCTTGGCATCCGTCCTCTCAGCATCAGGAGATGGTGTGTGGACGGCTGCTTCATCAGGGCTGGCCATGGAGGCTTCTCCCCTCCTGAAATCCATGGGGTTGAGGTACAGCCTGCCTCGGCTCCCGGTGACTATTTCTTGTGACAGCTCAGGTTGGGCGTCAGAGCCAGATGAAGCAAGGAGGTACTGCAGCAGATTTTTCATTCATCATGTTGCTTTTTCTCTTTTTTGGCCGTATCGCGCGGGATCCAATCCCAAGCCCACAGCAGTGAAAGTGCTGAGTTCTAACCACTGGACAACCAGGGAAGTCCCTCCATGGCTTTCTCATGAAGCAGGAAGTGAGGCCTGCACAAGGAGAGATCTGCTTGTTTTGTAAAGCATCTAGACTTGACCCAGAACACGGAGCTAGCAGGTCCCACGTGGCACCCAGCCAGCAGGAAGCCTGGGCTCTCCACACATGTGACTGTCCCCTCCTGCTGTCTCTTAGCAGCAGAGAGAGGGTTTGCTCAGAAGTTCTTGACCTCAGGCCTAAGAGGCCAAACAGAGGCATTTTCCCAGGAGCCTTGGGAAGGAGCACAATTCAGACTTGACTGTGGAGCAGTCAGGCAGTGAGACCCTCCCTGGCTGCGCACACCCCAACCCACAGCCGTCATGACCTCAGCAGGGTCATGGAGGTGGTAGCTCTCACTCTGTGAAAACACTAACATTCTGGAAAGGCCGCATACTGAGGGAACCACTCAGCAATCCACGCGTGCGCTTTTGTAGCCATCAATTATGAAGCATCCGTTGTGTGTCCGGCCCACTGCTAGACACTGGGGAACAAGTGGCTAGAAGCCTTGGCTAAGTGACTCTTCCTCTCCAAACCAATTCTGAAACCTCAAAACAATTCTCCAATCAAGGCTTATTGCACAAAAGCCCTTTTGCTAATTTCTTGGTACATGTTGGTTTCTTGCAACCCATTCTCTTCCAAGATTACTCTTTCTTCTTTTTGAAGATGTCGTCCATTCATTCTCTCAGAGAGGGCTTGTAGGTCATAAAACGTCTTCGTTTTGACAAATCCAAAGATGTCCTTATTTTTCTTCTAATGTTGAACAGGAGGCTGAGAAAACGAATCTCAGATCAAAGGTGCTTCCTCAGCACTTAGCTGTACTCTTCATTATCCCCTGACAGGCCAGGTGGCTGACAAGGCATCTAGTCCTTATTCCTTTGTAGGTAATCTGTCTTCCTCTGATAGCTTTGGGATTTCCTCTTTATTCCTAACTACTACATGTCCAGATGTGGAGACTTTTGTGTTTTTATTCTTCTCAAGACTCAAAGAGTTTCTTCAATATGAACATGTGTTCTGGGACATTCTGTGGTCTTTTTCTTTCTTTCTTTTTTCTTTTTTGGTTAAGAAGCAGATTTATTCAGATACAGAGAGAAGCACACTCCACAGACAAGAGTGCGGGCCGTCGCAGAGGGCGAGTGCAGCCCCGAAATGTGGCGTGGTTAGCTTTTATAGGCTGGGTAATTTCATATGCTAATGAGTGGGAGGGTTATTCCAACTATTGTGGGGAAGGGGCGGAGATTTCCGGGATCTGGGCCACCGCCCACTCCTTGGTGTTTTAACAGTGCCTTGGACCTGTCGGGGCACCTCTGGGTGTGTCATTTCACTTGCTGATTGAGGATCAAGGTCTAGTCTTGTCTGCCAGCTTGGGCCCATTTGATCCTAATCAGTTTATGTTATGTCCTTGAGCTACATCCTTCTTTCAGAAGTTGCGCCCTGACCCTTTCCCACCTGTTACATTCCCCCCTCAGAGATTTTACTCCCATATTCTTATGGGAAGCAGAAGGGTGAAGGTCCATCTTCTGTAATTGCTTCAAGGCTGAATAGGGGCATTGACCCTGCCTATCAGGGAGTAAAAATCTCTGGAAACTTGATCTAGGGGCCCCAGGGGCAGGGTGGCTCCTTGTTTCAGTCCACACTGGCTGAAATCCCTACATAGCCATCATCTTGATGTAGAACTTTGTAACTGTTTCCTTCGTCTTCCTCTGTATCTTCTTGATGACGAAGCATTTTTGTACCAGCACCAGTGTACAGAAATGTCTATAAATGACAAAAGACTCAAAAGGAATGGTCAAACATTTGATTACAGTATACAATAAAGTTTGGTTACAATAACCAGAATTACAAATGATCACATTTAATATAACATACCAAATAACCCAGTTAAACATTTCTTTTTAAGATACCTCAGGAGCCCTCTAAAACATGCCAAAGTTAGTTTTTAGTCATATAATATCATAAGTCACTGGGAGACAATACTTATTCCCTAACCTAAAGATTTTTTTTCCCTAAAGATTTCAAAAGCAAATATAATCCACTTACAGTCAAGGAAACTCATCTCAATCTGTTTGTTAAAAACAGCATTTCAAGAATACTTTGGAGGGAGAAACCAAATCCAGTCTCGTCTTCAGTTCAGTTCAGTCGCTCAGTCATGTCTGACTCTTTGCTACCCCGTGGACTGCAGCACGCCAGGCCTCCCTGTCCATCACTAACTCAGAACTTGCTCAAACTCATGTCCATTGAGTCAGTGATGTAATCCAGCCATCTCATCCTGCCTTCAATCTTCCCAGTATCGGGGTTTTTTCAGTGAGTCAGTTCTTCATATCAGGTGGGCAAAGTATTGCAGTTTGAGCTTCAGAGTAGGGTAAGGAAGTTAGAGAAAGCGAAGTTCAGAGAAAGAACGAGACCGGCACTTTACAGGAACAGATCACCTTTAATGAGGCGAGAAGGGGCAGCAGTCAGACCAGTGAGCTGCTGCACTTACCCAAGAAGAGTAAGTATATATAGGCGTGTATGGGGAAAGCTACTGTCTTAAGGGACCTGTTCTTCTCCAAGGTTGTTCTGAGTAGTTATCTCTTAAATGGCTGGGGCAAGGAATTTTGGAGATCGGCCAGAGGCTGGACCTACTGGGAGCTGGGCGTAATCAACTTAATGTCCATTTTTTCTTTGGGTGAGAGAATTCTTTGTTTTGCATAGAATGGTGGGGACACCTGGAAGGGAGTTTTAACTCCAGGCTATTTTGAGCCATGTAACTTTGCTTCATTCAGCATCAGTCCTTCCAGTGAATATTCAGGACTGATTTCCTTTAGGATTGACTGGTTGGATCTCCTTGCAGTCCAAGGGACTCTCAAGAGTCTTCTCCAACACCACAGTTCAAAAGCATCAATTCTTCAGCGCTCAGCTTTCTTTATGGTCCAACTCTCACATCCATACATAACTAGATTTTAGATGCTATCCCTTCCAAGGGAGCCTCCCAACTAGTGCCCAAAAGTTGTCACAAGAAACAGCATGAAGACATCCCCAGTGGTGTTGACGACTAGCTGGAGGTGGTTTAGCTATAAGTTGGGAATAAAGGGTCAACACTTATAAGAGTTAGAGGGAGGGGAATAAAAGCAATCTTCTGAGGTTAACAGAAGAAACAGAGCGGAAATGAACAAGAACAAAAAAAATGTAGGAGGGAAACCTCAGAGCCAAAGAAAAAGGTATAATTTTGTCCTGGACCTGCTGTTGGACACGCATAAGCGTACAGGATTGACCTGCCAGTCACAAATAAGCAGACAACAGCAGAGAGTTCTCCTCAGTAAACCTGGCCCACAGGGTCCCAGGGACCTCTTCAGGACCAAGACCTGACTCCGAACCTTTTCTTACCTTATCACCAGCTCTTTGTGGTCGCCAGCTGAAACCGTTTACCACGGACTGGGACTTGAACCCACGTGGTGGGACTTGAACCCACCCAAAACCCAGTTTGGGACTCAAACCCATGTGGTTGGGACTCAGTTCAGTTCAGTTCAGTTCAGTCGCTCAGTTGCGTCGGACTCTTTGCGACCCTGTGGACTGCAGCACGCCAGGCCTCCCTGGGACTGAAACCCAGCCAAAGCCCAAGGTACCTGGTTTCAGGGCCTAATGAAGCTTGGGCTCTGATGTCTAATTGCAGAAAGAATTCAGTGAGAGACAAAGTGATAGGTAAGAAGTGGATTTATTCAGACACAGAGGGAAGCACACTCCACAGACAGAATGTGGGCCGTTGCAGAGGGTGAGTGCAGCCTGTGGCCTTTACTGCTTTAATTCTCACCTCTCCATTCTCTCCTTCTGGGATTCCTATTTAAGGAACACTAGAACTTGTGTGTCCTTCCTCCCTGATTCTTACCTTGCATATAATGTCTGCTCTTATTTTTTCTGTGATCTGAGAGAATACTTGAATAAAATCTTCCATGTTTACTTTTCGGCCCTTATCTAATCTTTTATTTATCCTACCTACTGACTTTTAAATTTTTATTTTTTCTAATTTCAAAGATATTTAATTGGTCCTCTTTTTAATAATATTTTTTATAACTTATTTTTGTTTATTGGATGTGATTCCAACTTTTCACAGACTGATGATGTTAAATATACTTGTACTCAAGTCCTCTTTCTTTGGTGTTAACTGTTTCCTGGGGTTGAAAGGTCTTGTATCTGTTGTGTAATTTTTTCTCTTTATGTGTTGATGTTCCTCAAAAGTTCAGTGACTGGCGCTAGTGTTTTCAGAGTATTTAGTCACTCAGTCGTGTCCGACTCTTTGTGACCTCATGGACTGTAGCCCTCCAGGCTCCTCTGTCCATGGAATTTTCCAGGCAAGAATACTGGAGTGGGTAGCCATTTGCTTTTCCAGGGTATCTTCCTGACCCAGGGATCAAACCTGGGTCTCCTACATTGCAGGTGGATTCTTTACCATCTGAGCCACCAGGGAAGCCCAGCAACATCGGAGGAGGTGTTGTCTCGAGCAGCCTAAGCTTCCCTTACCCCCAGTTTGTCCTGGATCGGTAGGCACTTCTTGCTTTAATTCAGCAGCTTCCCTCTGTAGTCTTAGGGATTCCTGGCCATTGCCTCAGTGAAATACTACGGCCTCCTGTCTCCTTTCCTTATTTTAGGGATCATCATAGTTTTTGGTCGCAAATATTCACTTTCTCTCCAACAGTGACCGTATACTTACTGATTTTTTACGTCTTTTTCCATCATTTCTATGGATGTGAAGCAGAAAGATTTCAGTGTGTGACAAGCCACCTTCTTGAAACAGAGTCTGTCATAGGGTTTGGGTTTTCTTCATCATTGACTTTTCAGCTTGAAGAGGGAATGATCAGATATGTGTTTTAGAAAAGTTATTCAGTTGGCGACGATGGAGGACTTGAGATAAGCATGAAGTCCTCAAGCCGGAAGTTATGTCAACAGCCTGCGCCGGCAGGACCAGAAGGAACAGACTCAACATGGATAGAAATGACAGAGCCAGGAGCCTGGCTGGGAGACGAGGGTGAGGGGGGTGTTTTGTGATAAACATCAGGCTTCAGACTTGGCCCAAAAAGTAAACAGCGACGGCATCCTCTGAGAAAGATTTTATAGAAGGAAAAAGCAATGATGTGATGTGAGTTCAGTGTTTGCCATATTAGGTTTGAATTTGAGGTGTCTATGGCACCCCACTCCAGTACTCTTGCCTGGAGGATCCCATGGATGGAGGAGCCTGGAAGGCTGCAGTCCATGGGGTCACTGAGGGTCGGACACGACTGAGCGACTTCACTTTCACTTTTCACTTTTCACTTTTGACTTTCATGCATTGGAGAAGGAAATGGCAACCCACTCCAGTGTTCTTGGCTGCAGAATCCCAGGGACAGGGGAGCCTGGTGGGCTGCTGTCTATGGGGTCGCACAGAGTTGGACACGACTGAAGCGACTTAGCAGCAGCAGCAGCAGCAGCATAGCTTAGCCATCTGTAAGTGTCTAATTGGCAGCTGGAAGTAAGGGTCTGAGCCCAAGATTGGAATCTGGGAATCTGTACCTAGATACTAGTCGAAGTCCTCAATATGGAGTACATCAAGGAGGGAGAATGTGTAGTAGAGGATGTAGGCGAGAACCTTTTTTAAAAAAATATTGATTGATTTTTGGCTGTGCTGGGTCTTCCCAGATCAGGGATGGAACTCATGTCTCCTGCCCTGGCAGACAGATTCTTAACCACTGAGCCTCCAGGGGAGCCCAGGAGAGAATCTCGGGTCACACCAACATTCAGTGTGTGAGTAAAAGAAGAGAAGGCATAAAGGCATAAAGAGAAGGTGTAGGGACCGGAAAGTGATACTGCAGAAGTCGAGGAAGGAGGCAGGTGAGGGAGGCGGCGATCAGTGTCAGGGATGCAGGGGAAACTAGTCCGATAAGGACTGGCAACTATGAACAAGAGCAGTTGTAGTGCATTTGAGAGAGTAAAGCTGATTCCCGTGGACTAATTCCATAACTTTCACTAATGGAAGAGAAAAACGGAGAAGACAAGAACACGTAGGTCAACCACAGCCTCCTCCTTGAGGCCTTTCAGACCGCACAGCACTGTCACATCCCTCTTTTTATCATTATCATTATCTTTCATAAGGCAGAAAAGGAAAGGAGTGGGAGAAGGCTTTGGACAACTTTTGAAAGGGGCCAGGAGGGCAGTGGGCACAGAGAGTGAACAGGGGCCTGTACTGGAGTTGACGCTCAGCTGGGCAATGAGTCCATGTTCTTTGCTCTTTTTGCTTCTTTTTCTCCCGCTGGGCTCAAGAGTCCTGGAATAAGAGTGTAAAATCAGGTGGCCCCTCTTTCTTCATTTGTAAGATGCAAGCGTTAGAGTAAACGACCTTTAAGGTCCTTCCAACTTTAAAAATCTGTGATAATTCAAATATACTCAGAAAGCTAGGTATTAAAATACTCTTTTGTTAAATGAATAATCACTTATTCATTATCTATCCTCCTGAAGTTCTGAGTTTTACATATTCCATTTCCTCAGTAGACGTTCCCTTTATACTTGTCGGTATATTTCCCCCCAGCTTTACTGAGGTATAATTGACACTTTTCAATTGTATAAATTTAAGATGTACACGGAGAAGGCAATGGCACCCCACTCCAGTACTCTTGCCTGGAAAATCCCATGAATGGAGGAGCCTGGTGGGCTAGGAGTTGGACACGATTGAGCGACTTCCCTTTCACTTTTGACTTTCATGCATTGGAGAAGGAAATGGCAACCCATTCCAGTGTTCTTGGCTGCAGAATCCCAGGGACGGGGGAGCCTGGTGGGCTGCCGTCTATGGGGTCGCACAGAGTTGGACATGACTGAAGCGACTTAGCAGCAGCAGCAAGATGTACAATGTGATGATTTGATATATACATGTGAAAAGTCACCACAATCAAGCTAATTAACATTTCCATCCCCGCACAGTTACCATTTCCTTCCTTCCTTTCTTTCTAAATTTTGTGATAATTAGCTACAGCTCTATAATCTTAATTTCAAATAATATGACGATCTTGCACACACAGGGTTGTACATGGGTATACTTTTTAAATGTTTTCACATGACTTCTAAGAGTCGGTGCGCTTTCTTATAGCAACATATTTTCAGTTCGATTTGGCATGTTAGTCGCTCAGTCGTGTCCGATTCTCTGCGACCCCATGGACTGTAGCCCGCCAGGCTCCTCTGTCCATAGCATTTCCCAGGCAAGGATACTGGAGTGGGTTGCCATTTCCTTCTCCATGGCATTGGCATCCATGGATTTTCTTTATCCGTGGATTTGGCACGGATACACTTTATTTCTCCACACATGGTGAAAATTCCTGAAGAGCACACTCTGGGTTTGAACAGTTTTCCTCCAGCGTCCCTGGTAAGGACGAGAACAGTGGCCACCTGGATGACTGACACTCAGTGAAGGGAGGCTCCTTATTCAGGCTCCATTAGCAGAGGTTGTCCAAGGGCCAGGGGCCCAAGATGCTGCTGTGCTGTACAAACGGAAGGTGCTCGCAAGCCGGAGGCCTCGGCACAGGGGGCGCTTAAGTGTGCAGGCTGAGAGATGATATTTAATGGGGCCGCTGGAGAACAGCCGGAACCAGGCTCCTGGTTTAGAGGGAGTGTATACTCAAAACATCAGGCAAATATGTATCATCCCGTCATGCAGAACTCTATTTCTCAGTGTTATTGTATACCTTGAGTGTGTGTGTGTGTGTGTGTGTGTGTATTTACATGATACAAAATGTACATAAGTCATTCTCAATGAATGTTTCATTGATTCATTCATTCTTTCATTGATTCATTCACTAAATATCTATTAGACATCTATAATATATAAGATACTGTGGTGCAAAGAGTCGTACACGACTGAGTGACTTAGCACACATGCATGTGTTTTAGGGCTGGGGAGAATACAAGTGAATTTCATACACATCCTTCTTTCAAAAAGCAAAACGAATAGGAGGAAGAAAGATGCACTCCAGTGACCAGAATCCGGAGCAGGTCATGATATGCTTCGGAAGTTCAAACGAGGGGGAAATTCACCTTTGCTTCCGAGAGGACCTCAAGAAGTACTTCATAGAGGAGGGGCTGTTTGTGTTGGGCCTTGAAGGAGAGAGAAGCTTTCTAAGGGCAGGGATGGAGAGACGGGAAGGTATTATGGGCTATCAGGGAATGGAAAACTATTGCATGGAAGAGGGTTGAGACTTTTTACGAGTGTCATTGTAGAGGGTAAAACTAGGACCAATGATTAAAATCATTAAATTTCAGTTTCATGTCAAACTGTTTCAGCAAATGAATATTGAGACTCTCGTGCACCAGAAGGATTTCTGCAGCGGATGAAGTGTTGGACTGGGTCAATGTTTTTCACACTGAGAAAGGTACGGGTCCATCTTAAAGGAAAAAAATTCTCACACATAACCAGATATTACTTTATTACAGTATTATTTTAAAATAGTAAATATTAGCCTAGGTATAAACTCATGATTATAAATCTTGTGCTACACTGAAAAAAAGAAAAGGAAAGTAATCTACAAATACAAGTACAAAGCAAATAAAGTCAGGTGAGCAACTTTAATTGAATATCATAGTTGATGTTGTTTTGCTGAAACAAAATTCAAACAAGATTATACAAGATTATATTCATACAAGATTATAGTACAAATTGCCTCTGCCTGGTGTGTCCTGGCCACCGCTGTGAGGAGTCATTTTCTCCTATGCTTCTCTCTGTTCAGACCACTCAGTGTCTCTATAGAACAGGCTGAGGCACAAGGTCCATTGATGGGGGTGAATCCTTCCCAGATCCAGCCCAGCTCTCCCTGAATTAGCCTGGAAACACAAGAGCCCCCTTCCTGGGACCAATCAGGCAGGATTCCAGTAGAAGGTGGAGGACACTCCCCCTGAATCACCTGAGGAGGGTTTTCTCATGAAGCGACCGCTTAAAAGTGTGTGTGTTTGGTGGGAGGACCTCGTGGTGGCATGTACCTGCCAGGAACTTAAGAGGTGCTGCAGGGCCTGTGGACCCTGCGACAGGAAGGACACAGGCAGGGCTTCCTTACTCACTCGGCAGCATTTATTGAGCACCTACTGTGTGCCAGGCAGTTCCAGACTCTGCTGTCCAAGAAGAGCTCACATACTTGTTGAGGGAAACAGAGAACAAACTAAGAGAGAAGCAAGAAAAGAACACGGAGTGATAAGTGATTGGGAGAGAAACCAACCAGGGTGATGGGTGGAGTGACTGGGCTGCTTCAGACCAAGCGGTCACGGAGGACTTCATGGAGGAGGTGGCTGCCAGGCCTCGTTCAGGGGGAGGAGCCTCCGGAGGAGGAACAGCCAGGGCAAGGCTGCCTTTGGAGGGATCCGATCTCTGCCCACTGTGGTCCGTCTCCCTGCTCTCCACCACGTGCTTTCTCCCCTCTCTGCATTGAGCTTCTCCAGGTAAACCTGGCCTTGTCGTTCCAGACTGATTGATTGTTTGTTTTCTGCCGCCCTCGGCAGCTCTCTTCCCCTGAACTCTGTCAGGCACCTCACCTCCTCCCCACGTCACCTCCATGCCCGCCAGGCCTCTTCTTGTCTTGAGCTCTGTCTGATAACATTGTAACCACAGAGCGTCCTGCCATACCGTGGCGGGTATGTGTAACAGTTACGAACACAGTGATTCGGTCCATTTTAAATAAAACTGTCAGATTGTATTTCTCTCTTGCTGCTGTTCACCGTTACTACCCTGTCTTCCCAATTACTTACCTGTCTGCAAGCTGCTCTCCCCATCTCCTGCTTGTAATCTGGAAAGTTCCTGCTGCAGGATGGGTTACTTCTGGTCCACAGGGGAACCAGAAGCAGCTTCTTTGTTTTCTAAGGTGGTCTCTAAATGTATATCTTACGTGTGAACGGAACACAAAAAGCAAGCTTGACCCAGTGTGAATGCAGAGAAGGTAGCAGGTCCTAATGACATTGGGTGTTGGGGTTGGGCCAAACTGGGACCATGCAGGTGACGAGTCAGACCCACAGTGGAAAAGAGGAAGACGTAAGGGAAACAGGACAGGGCCGCACAGGTGGGGAGAGTGGGAAGATGACGGGTCCGTGAAGAGAGTTACAGCCTGCTGGAGAAGTCCAAACTCCAGTCTCTCTCTGCTCATGCTAATTGCAAGTCCAAGAAAAAGAACCTTCAGACCATCTGCCAAGTAGACTATGTCATCTATAGATCTGACTTTCCGGCCCAGGGATAATCAATAGTATTGATAGTCCTCAGAGGCATCTAGAAAGATCATATCTATTTGAAGAATGCTATTAAATTACCATATTTGGGCTACACACACATTTTAATGGCATCTCCCGTCCTCCAAGGACCCAGAGAGGAAGGGGGAGGAGGCCCCGGCAGAGAGAAGCTTTCTGCTATGCGGCCTCTTCTCCTCGAGGGTTCAGAGCCTGGGGAGGAGCCCAGTTGTGTGGGCAGCCCCGCGGGTTCTCCCCCAAACTGCTGTTTCTTCCCTGGCCGCAGGGAGGGCGCCCTTCTCCCAGCGGCTCTCAGCGCAGACCCGGGCGTACCTGCTGCCTCAAGCTGTCCGGGAAGCCGCCCTCAGGCCTCCGAGTCGGCGGGCACGGGCAGCTCACCAAGCACACGCTGACCCTGACAGGGGTCACCAGGAGCCCCTGACCTCCTCACCCTTCAGACAGGCTCCTGGAGCGAGTTTCACCCCTGAGCCACCTTTAGTCCCGGAAAGACTTAACAGTTCAGTCAGTTCAGTCGCTCAGCTGTGTCGGACCCTTTGCGACCCCATGAACCGCAGCACACCAGGTCTCCCTGTCCAGGGGAAGAAAATGTCTCCTCAGAAAGTGGAATTTGTCTGGAGACCACCGGTCCCCTCTAAGGGGTGTCTGCTAGAAATGACAGAGGTCAACCTCACTGTAGGTGTCTACACCTCTTCGGAAACGTTGGTTGAGACAGAAGCGTACCCTAGTGGGAGTCCACGCTTGGGTGTGAACGCTCATGGACTCATTTCAGGAAAATGAGGAACAATTTCTACTTACGATTCCCTCACCAGCAACTGTCCCCATTACAAGAAAATCACTGCATTCTGATGGGAGTTTTGCTTTAATGGTGAGGCGATTCTATAATCACCTTGTCTCAAAGACACCCCCCCCCCCACACCGTGGACAGTGACAGCAAGTTGCCCTGGGGGCCCGCAGAGTCCCGGGAGGGACTTCACTTTGGAATTCTCTGCTCATGCTCGCCTTCCTATTTTTAACTAAAGGTACCTTTTATTTTTTCTATCACTACATTCTTATGTGTAGAATTTAGGAAAAAAATATAACTGCAGTAGACTCAAAACAGAGCATTAAAGTCACACTACTCTGTTCCTTCAGAGAACACCATTATTCACAACTTGGCACAGCTCTTCACGCTCATTTCTCACTGTGTATATTGTTTTATTTACCAAAAAGGAAGAAACAGTGGTTTGTTCTGATAACAAAACCTTGGAATTTTTTCACTTATAGCATATGTATATACTGCCATATTAACATTTCTTTTGCATGTTTTTCTATTGCTTACCTGTTATCCCACTCCATGGAAAAGTCCTGCCTCATTTAGTCAATCTCTCAGTGTTGAACACTTGCGATTTTTTAAAAAAATATGTATGTATCTGGCTGCTCCGGGTCTTCGTGGCAGCACTCGGGATCTTCAGTTGCCATGTGAGGGATCTAGCTCCCTGGAGGGCGTGATGGTTTCCTGTGTGCTCAGTTGTGTCCGACTCGTTGTGACCCCGTGGACTGTGGCCCGCCAGGCTCCTCTGCCCGTGGGATTCTCCAGGCAAGAGTACTGCAGTGTGTTGCCATTTTCTCCTCCAGGGGATCTGCCCGACCCAGGGGTCAAACCAGCATCTCCTGCATTCGCAGGCAGATTCTTTACCACTGTCCTACCTAGGAAGTGCTTGTTCCCTAACCAGAGATCAAACCCAGTCCCTCTTGCATTGGGAGGACAGAGTCTTAGCTACTGGACTCCAGGGAAGTCCTGGACATTTTTATTTTTTTTCCTAACTGTTCCTGGGTTCTGCTTCTGTCTCACTCATCAGCTATTCAATCTCAAACAGGTAACTGCACCTCAGTTTCCATGTCTGTAAAATGGGGATAACATGTAACTCACAGAGTCACTGTAACAATCCCATGATTTTCTATTAATACATGCGAAGCACCCCAGCTCATGGCAAGCATTTCGTAAGTGTTAGTTATTCTTTTACCACTGAAAAATAGACATGTAAGAGCACATTATTGGACTTCCCTGGAGGCTCAGTGGTAAAGAATCTGCCTGCCGATGCAGGATATCCAGTTTCAATCCCTGGTTCGAGAAGATCCCACATGCCTTGAGACAGCTAAGCCCGTGCCCCACCAGGTACTAAGTTCTCACACTAAAGCCCGTGCTGCACGAGAGAAGCCTGTGCACCGCCACTAGAATAGCCCTTGCTCCTGCAACAGCAGTGAAGACCCAGCACAGCCAAAAATTTTAAAAATATATATTTTTTTCAGAGAGCACATTATTGAGAATAACATACCTTTACCGCATACTTTGCAATTATTTTTGCCTTGTCTTCCTTTTTTTTTTTTAAGAATGTTTCATGATAAAATCGTAAGGAGAGTTTTGACAAGAATAAGGAAGAAGGTTTTTAGAATGACACTATTTCCTCCAGCTGTTACTATGATCAGTGTAATATTATCTCCTGAAGGCCTTGGTCAGGACAGTGAACTCAAGTCTTAGGGGCTGGAAGGGGCACCTTGCTGGGGTCAGCGGGGCGAGGGGGTGGGTGCCCCTAACCTAAATGAACTCAGCACACTGCGAATTTTCTTCTGTTGAATTTCACCTGAGAAGAAAGTATTTATGGGACTTAGTGACTGTCTTCAACTGCTGGAAAGGCAACAGTGTAGAAGGAAGAGGAATGGAGTCGTTTTTCTTGTTCCAAAGGGTAAAGATTGCCAGGAAATCGGCTTAGGCCTAATCTAAAAGGGACTTTTTAACCCACCCAAGCACCCTGGCATCACCGACTCGACGGACAGGAGTGTGAGCAAGCTCTGGGAGTTGGTGATGGACAGGGAAGCCTGGCGTGCTGCAGTCCATGGGGTCACAAAGAGTCGGACACGACTGAGCGACTGAACAACAACAACAGGCAACCTGGAAGCATCCTCCTCCCGCCAGACTCCCAGAGCCCCCAGGCCCTGCTGCGGCAGTGGGGTCCCCAGGACAGAAGAGGGGAGCCTGGTTTTGCTTTTAGCCACTTGTACATGGCCACAGTGTCCCACATTATTTTGCCGACAAAGGTCCCACTAGTCAAAGCTGTGGTTTTTCCAGTAGTCATGTATGGATGTGAGGGTTGAACCATAAAGCTGAGCGCTGAAGAATTGATGCTTTCGAACTGTGGTGCTGGAGAAGACTCTTAAGAGTCCCTTGGACAGCAAGGAAATCAAACCAGTCCATCCTAAAGGAAATCAGTCCTGAATAGTCACTGGAAGGACTGATGCTGAAGCTGAACCTCCAATACTTTGGCCACCTGATGTGAAGAACTGACTCACTGGAAAAGACCCTGATGCT
The DNA here is from genome assembly GCF_055505025.1 of Bos grunniens. Lineage (NCBI taxonomy): Eukaryota > Metazoa > Chordata > Mammalia > Artiodactyla > Bovidae > Bos > Bos grunniens. The sequence continues at coordinate 5,269,328 of NC_141168.1, forward strand.
GGGAAAGATTGCAGGCGGGAGGAGAAGGGGACGACAGAGGATGAGATGGTTGGATGGCATCACCAACTTGATGGACAGGAGTTTGAGCAAGTCCAAATTTTGGTGACAGCTATGAGCCTGTTATTTCTTATTCTATTCCTGAAAATGTATGCCAAATCAAAACAGGGGTTACCTTAGATCACATCTTGGGAAGTTTTGACAGAGCTGTCCCTGCTATATGAGGAATGGGGTGATTGGATTGGAACCCACAGAGGAGGCAATGGGGTCCAGCACTGGAGAGAGGCCTGTAGGGGAGGAAATAGAGAGAACCATTTCCCACCCCCACCCCCCACCACCGAGAGACCCCTCCTTCCTTCTCATTATCAAGGCCCTTCTCTAAGCTCCCCTTTCCTTCCTTTTATCTGGTGGTGGAACATTAAAACATAGTTTGGAATCGAGGAAGCAAACAACACTCCTCCAGAGCTTGAGTCCTTGGGGAGCACCCTACAAACCTAAATTGTCATCCTCTTAACCACAGTCATCACTGTGGCCCCCCAGGGCCTCCCTTCCTCTGGTAAACAAGGGGAATAAAGCCAACCCCCAAACATTTCTTGACTAATCAGAAACACTCCCAGAAAACAGTGTCTGGGAAAAGTCCACCCTCCGCCCAGGGCCTCTAGACCAGGCCTGGGTTCTCCAGCTCCTCCCCGCTGGCCCGGCTTCCTGTCACTCACTGCCCCGCGTGGCCATCTCGCCCGTGGAGAATAATTAGCCGTTGATGAGCACTGGTTTCATCTTCATCAGCTCCATTTCCAAATTCCTGTAATTTCCGTCTCATCCAATTAGTATATTTTGGCCCATTCTGTTTCAGCAGCCTGGGAAGAGAGGCCTCACTCACACTGAAATAGCAGCCTCATTTTCTAAGAAACCAGAAGACGCTGCTGTTGGGGTGTTTGGGTCCACCCCATTTTTCCAAGGCCTGAAAAATTAACTTCAGTTAATCTAATATTCTAATTCTATACTGAAGTGGATGCCCTCTCAGGAACAAAATTACCTCAACTCAAGTTTCTGGGAACAGTATTTTGATGGAATTGTAACATTCTAGTTCTAGTCCAGATGCCAAACAGCACATGCAAGAACAGCTTTTCCCATCACCCCATCCGCACCCCAGGCTTGTGTTTCAAGAGGGGCCCTCAGTCTTCCCAAAGTGTGAGCCGCGCGACTCTGGTCCCGTGAGCTCTTCCCCGGCCACAGGGCAGGAGTTCCATTCCATTCCAGTGAGCGTCAGAAGCCTCAGCTCTGTTTAATCCAGTATTTCTCAAACTCACTTAGTGGTGGGCCCTTTTGTGAAGTCAATGCCCAGCCCACTTCCAAGCACTCAATAAACATCTTTCAGATGAATAAATGAACCTTCCACAGAATACACACCGGGAGAGGCTGCTCTAAACCAAAGCATGAAATAAGACGAGAATGTTTGTTCTTTTAAAAAGGCGGGAGATATTTTCTTGGCTAGGTGGCCTTTTGTTGTTCAGTCGCTCAGTCGTGTCCAACTCTGCCACCCCATGGACAGCAGCATGACAGGCTTCCCTGTCCTTCACCATCTCCTAGAGTTTGCTGAAACTCATGTTCATTGAGTCGGTGATGCCATCCAGCCATCTCATCCTCTGTCATCCCCTTCTCCTCCAGCCCTCCATCTTTCCCAGCATCAGGGTCTCTTCAAATGAGTCAGCTCTTCGCATCAGGTGGCCAAAGTATTGGAGTTTCAGTTTCAGCATCAGTCCTTCCAATGAATATTCAGGACTGATCTCCTTTAGGATGGACTGGTTGGATCTCCTTGCAGTCCAAGGAACTCTCAAGAGTCTTCTCCAACACCACAGTTCGAGGGCATCAATTCTTCAGTGCTCAGCCTTTCTTATTGTCCAGCTTTCACATCCATACATGACTCCGGAAAAACCATAGCTTTGACTAGATGGACCTTTGCCAGCAAAGTGATGTCTCTGCTTTTTAATATGCTGTCTAGGTTTGTTATTTCTTGTCTTCCAAGGTGGCCTGTTACCACCCCTTCAAATCACACTCTAGGCGGATGTGTGCCCCAAGTCAGCCCTGGTTAGCACAGGCTCCTCCACTAGCATGGAAACTCCATGACGGATTAGACCAGCTTTTCATCCTTACTCCTCTGTTTCTAGCATGAAACAGAGGGCCTGGTGGCTAGTAGGTGCTCCTAAGAAATTAATAATTCAACTAATTACTGCTTGCTGTGTGCTGTGCTGTGCTAAATCTCTTCAGTCGTGTCTGACTCTGTGTGACCCTATAGACTGTGGCCCGCCAGGCTCCTCTGTCCATGGGATTCTCCAGGCAAAAATATTGGAGTGAGTTGCCATGTCCTCCTCCAGGGGATCTTCCCAGCCCAGGGATCGAATCTGTGCCTCTGAAGTCTCCTGCAGGAAATAAATAAACTAACAAGTAAATATCACCCTTAGTACCAGAGACTCTCCCAGCTAGAAGGGAATATCTTCTAAGGAAGCCTCAGAAGTCATCTCTTCCGGCCCTTATTCTATACTTAAAGGAACTGAGAGCCCTAGAGAATCGAGTGGTTGGCCCAAGGTTGTGCTCAGAATTAGTCATGAGGGTGCTTTATCACTATTCTTCCCAAATAATACCTAGCCCTGGCGTGCTTATCCAGCCAGCATGGCTTGTTTTCAGCTATACGCTAATACTATACTATATCATAAAGCAGCTCCTTCAGCCAAGCAAATACTGTATGTAGGCACTGTCATTAACCCATAATTAGAATACCAACAAGCATATTATAAACACATGTATAATAGTATTAGCTCCAAGCACAGAAATGTTCGAATGTCTGAAGGGTTTTTAATCTTGGTAGAATTGCTTTAACAACCAGGTTATGCCGGGGTTTTTCCCTTCACTATTTCTTACATTTTATGAGAGCTTCCCCGACACACAATTTTTTTTTTCTTCTGGCTCCCCATTAAGTTCTTTGAAAGCTCAGAAGAAATCACATCTATTCCCTTCTGAAATTGGCTTATTCTCCAGGGAACAGTGGGAGGTTTGTTTTGCTAGAAGAAGGATGAATGATCCTCCACAAACTTCTGGCCTTTTGCTGGTAAAAACTGAAGAGGGATAATTGGTTTGGCCACTGGAGTATTGAATTGGTCTTCAGAGAGCCTGAGGGGCCCTCTCTAACCCATCCGTTCCAATGTTCTTACTTAGACAATTGCCAAATCCAGATAAATGAGAGATCAGGTGATATAACTTTAGGAGTTATAATAAATTAGCCCTTATGTCCAAGAAGATTCCCTCTCTTATTTTCCCCAGTAACTAAATTCCACGATAATATTTTAATAATTTGCATTCAAGTTTTGGCCATACCTTCCAGTCCACAAAATTTCATGATGTGTGAAAGAAAGTTGGACGTTGAGGGTGGGCAAGAGCACAGCTTTTAAGCCAGACACTGGATTATGTATTCAAGTTTTGCTCTTGTTAGATATGAAGCTATGAGCACATCACATCAGCGTTTACTTCCTGAGTTGTGAGAAATGGAAATGCTATGATGTCCACCTCCTAGAAATGTGACAACTCCAAATACAGCAATGCATGTAAAATGATCAACACAGTTTCTGGCTCAACAAATAGTAGCTATTTTAACCCTGTCCATTATCTCTCTCCATCCCCTTATTTTGCCAAATTGAGAAAAGAAGCATTCAAAACTCCCAACTCCATCTGTAGATCAGAGGCTTCGATGTCCTCTCAACCGTAGAGTTGAACCCATTTGTCAGTATTTCCCAGCCTCGTGGAAAAGCTGAGGACAAGACCATTTGAGAAGCAGCTAAAACTGTAAAGAGTATGTGGCGTGCCTGGATTGGTGAGAAGGCCACTGAGGGCACGGATGGGAAGCTTTCAAGACGTATTTCAAAAACAAAAATCGACATTACCAACCTTGCTCAACCTTACTGGTTTTGCTAAGGGTCTGCTCAGACTGCTTATGATTATTTTCTAATTTTTCAAGCCAATCAAGGATCAGTTAAACTAATCCACGATCCATTATTGAAGAAAAAAAAAAAATCAGTAGATGTACGACATTGAGTTTATGCCTAGAGAGACTGCTTATCTTTCAGATTCTTTCAATTACTATTAATTAAACAGGACTAGGAGCAACACTAGTGGTAAAGAATCCACCTGCCGGTGCAGGAGACATTAGAGACACGTTGGGAAGATCCCCTGGAGAAGGAAATGGCAACCCACTCCAGGATCCGAGCCTGGGAAATCCCACAGGATTTCCCCAGGTGGACACAGGAGCCTGGAGGGCTGAAGTCAGTGGGGTCGCAGGAGTCAGACACAACTTAGCAACTAAACTGCTACCAGACAGGACTAGAGCGCAGTTATTAAGTCCACTGCGTGCCAGGCACTGGGCCACCTTCTGGGAATACCACGATGAACGTGACCTGTACCCTGCCCTCACAGATGTCACCACAAGCGGCGGGACAGACCGTGAACAAGTCACTGCCCTGTAACAAGGTGAGCGCTGCAAAGAGATGGAACAAAGGAAGTGCCATGAGAATGAAAAAGCTCCCATCTCCTGAGCTCTCCCGGAGACTAGTGACTGTGGAGTGTGTCTAGGTGAATGAGAAACTCTTCACAATTAAGGAGGAGGAAAGGCACTACACATAGGAAGAGAAAGAAGAAAAACTGTCAGAACAGGCTGTGCAGCCATGGTGAAGACCCAAGCTCTGGTGTCAGAGTCCCTCTGTGTGACCCTAACTAACTGTCTGACCTGAGGAAAATCACTTAATGTCACCTCGCCTCAGTTTCTTCATCTGCAATATAGGAGCAAAAAGTATCTGCTCCATAGAGTTATTAAGAGATACAAAGTACTCAGAGTAGAGTCTAGCCAAAGAAAACACTTACTAATGTAAGCTGTTATTATTAGCAATGTGGTGGTTTTAGTTGCTAAGTCACATCCGACTCTTTAGACCCAATGAACTGTAGCCCTCCAGGCTCCTCTGTCCATGCACGCTCCAGGCAAGAATACCCAAGTGGGTTGCCATTTCCTTCTCCAGGGGATCTTCCCATCTCAGGGATCAGACCCACATCTCTTCTGTCTCCTGAATTGCAGGCAGATGCTTTATCACTGAGCCACCAGGGAAGACCCAGATTATTAGCAAATAAGCATGCAATAGTCTGAATCCAGTGCATTTTACTTTGAATAAATAAGTAAAAGCAACAAGTTAAATAAGCTTTTTAAAAGTTCCATTTACTTATCTAAGTAGTCTGCATGTTTTGCTTGACTGGGCGGTACTTAATAATATTTAAATCATATGTATTTATACTAAATGGAGAAGGCAATGGCACCCCACTCCAGTACTCTTGCCTGGAAAATCCCATGGACGGAGGAGCCTGGTGGGCTGCAGTCCATGGGGTGGCTGAGAGTCGACACGACTGAGCAGCTTTACTTTCACTTTTCACTTTCAGGCATTGGAGAAGGAAATGGCAACCCACTCCAGTGTTCTTGCCTAGAGAATCCCAGGGACGGGGGAGCTTGGTGGGCTGCCATCTATGGGGTCGCACAGATTCGGACATGACTGAAGTGACTGAGCAGCAGCATTTATACTAAAAAAACCCAAACAAACCCTAGTATCTTTTGTTGTGTTGCCCATAAATCCAATCATTCCTTGAGAAGGAGTGACGTAGGGGCTTCCCTGGTGGTCTAGTGGTTAAGACTCCCTGCTGCCAATGCAGTGTGGGCACAGGTTCAATATCTGGTCAGGGAACTAAGACCCTGCATACCACATGGCTTGGCCAAAAGAGAAAAACAAAGGAGTGAGGTGAATGGTCGTTAAGCAAGCCTATTCCAGCTCTAGGTCTCAGTTTTTTAATCTGCAAAATGGGAAAGTTGTACTGTTCTGTCATGGATGCTTTTTCAGCTCTAACTTTCTGTGCTCTCTTATTGCTGGCTGTATTCATGATTGTAGGAATAAGGCAAGCCCAAAATTTATGGAAATTAAATATAAGTTCCAAGGGAAAAAACAGGGAAAAAGAAAGGAAAAACACAACCCCTGAATGGTAGATTACCTTTTGATTTCTAGGGTTTTACATAAATGACTCTGTAACTTACCTGTTCAGCAATTAAATATGGGATTTACTGCACTGACTTTTAACAAGTTGGAAATGGTACTGGTGAATGGATTGATTGCTGTCCTTGGTCAGCAAGCAGGCGCGGTTTCGGATCACAGACTTGGGCAAAGGACCAAGGCGAGCAGCAGGAAGCCCAGTGTGCCTCCCAGAAGGAGACAGTGGGAGGGGGTCGAACCAGCTCACGTCCAGGAGGCTGCAGTCAGAGGCGCGCCGGGGCTGCGGTTCTGGCTGAGGCAGTGGTGGCTCAGAGTCCACGAGGTCACAGAAGCAAGATGGCAGATACAGAAGGGTGCGTTACCACATGTGAGCAGAACACACAAACAAGAGAACAGATCCCGAACAGAAAACAAAGCCAGCTAGTGAAAAGGAAAGTCACTCAGTCGTGTCAGACTCTTTGTGACCCCATGGACTGTACAGCGGAATTCTCCAGGCCAGAATTCTGGAATGGGTAGCCTTTCCCTTCTCCAGGATTCAAACCCAGGTGTCTCACATTGCAGGCAGATTCTTTACCAGTTGAGCCACTAGGGAAGCCGGATAGAGTGGGAAACAAAAGAGAAATGGTAACTCCAAAGAAGCGCGATTCTGAAGCACACCCCAGGCCAGACCAGATGCTTCCTCGAGTCCTCTTGCCATGTCAGAATCAATGCAAAGCCTTTGCCAGCCACAGGCCTGTAATCAAAGCCAACAACACAATGGCACCTAGACAGAGAAAGTATGTGGGTTGAAAAACAGGGACAGACCGTCAGTGTTTCACAGTCAAGGGTGAGGTGTCTGGTGAGATCATTTAGAAAGGGCAGCAAGCAGGACCTAGGGGGTGAGACGGCTACAGCCGAAAACAGAGCAGGCCCGGGGAATGCACGGAGGCCAAAGGAACAAGAACCAGAAGTGGGCTCGAGGCTGTGTAGATTAAGCTTTAAATCGAAAAGCTATGACTTTAAGAACAGTTGTTTATTTGTTCACTCATCATATGCCATAAATATCAGCTAAGCAACTTCCATGTACAAGGCATAGTTAATCCAATAGCAACACAGACCTACATTGTCATCACGAGACACTGAGGTTCGAATTCCTTTTAACGTTGGAGGATTCAGACCAAGGTGGGGAAAAAGATAATAGGAAATTATAATGTAATGTGATAAGTGTCTTAATTCAAGTTCACAAACAGGGCTCAGGTAATCTAATCCAAACCTGCAACACTCAGCTGATTCTGAAGGATGAACACTAAACTGAGTTGGTCAGACAAGGAGCCTGGTGGGAGGAGCTGGAGAGGATGGACAGAGGATTGGAAGAAATGTGTCCTAATGTTGCGTTCATGCAAGCTCAGTTGCTCCGTTGTGTCTGACTCTTTTTGTCCCCAAGAACTATAGCCCGCCAGGCTCCTCCACCCATAGAATTTCCTAGGCAAGAATACTGGGGTGGGTTACCATTTCCTTCTCCAGTCCTAATGTTGCAGATGGCAGCAGATTTCAAAGAGGAGAGGCACACGTTCTAAGAACCATAAATAGAAAAGTAATAAAATTGACTCATATTCTGTAATTAAATAATTCAACAGAAATACAAGGAGAAATAGTCAAATCTATGATTATCCTGGGAGAGTCCAACTCACCCCTCTTCAGTAATTAATAGAACTTTAAAAATCAGTGAGAATATATATAATTTGAACAACAAGATTAAGAAACTGACTAAAGGACATAAACAGAACTCTCCACTCAAAAACTGAAGAATATATACTAGTTTGAAGCACACAGAGAATGTTTCAGTTCAGTTCAGTCGCTCAGTTGTGTCGGGCTCTTTGCGACCCCATGAATTGCAGCACGCCAGGCCTCCCTGTCCTTCACCAACTCCCAGAGTTTGCTCAAACTCATGTCCATCAAGTCAGTGATGCCATCCAGCCATCTCATCCTCTGTCGTCCCCTTCTCCTCCTGCCCCCAATACCTCCCAGCATCAGAGTCTTTTCCAATGAGTCAACTCTTCGCATGAGGTGGCCAAAGTACTGGAGTTTCAGCTTTAGCATCATTCCTTCCAAAGAAATCCCAGGGCTGATCTCCTTCAGAATGGACTGGTTGGATCTCCTTGTAGTCCAAGGGACTCTCAAGGGTCTTCTCCAACACCACAGCTCAAAAGCATCAATTCTTCAGCACTCAGCCTTTTTCACAGTCCAACTCTCACATCCATACATGACCACAGGAAAAACCATAGCCTTGACTAGACGGGCCTTTGTTGGCAAAGTAATGTCTCTGCTTGTGAATATGCTATCTAGGTTGGTCATAACTTTCCTTCCAAGGAGTAAGCGTCTATTAATTTCATGGCTGCAGTCATCATCTGCAGTGATTTTGGAGCCCAGGAAAATAAAGTCTGACACGGTTTCCACTGTTTCCCCATCTATTTCCCATGAAGTGATGGGACCGGATGCCATGATACAATTGGTCATATCCTGCCTAATGAAGGAAGTCTCAACAATTGTCAAATGATTGAAATAAACAGAATACTTTCTCTGAGCACACCACAATTATGTTAGAAATCATTAATAAAAGTTTAAATCTCTATGGAGTGCAGGTTCGATCCCTAGGTTGGGAAGATCCCCTTGAGGAGGGAATGGCAACCCACTCCAGTATTCTTGCCTGAAGAATCCCATGGACAGAGGAGCCTGGTGGGCTATGGTCCATAGGGTCGAAAAGATTCAGACATGACCGAAGCGACTTAACACACACACACACACAGCACACATATTGTATGGAAAGTTAAAAAAAATCTAAGTAATTAATGGGTTAATAAAAAGAAAGCAGTGTAAATTATAAAATACTTAACAACTGCAATGATAATGACAATATCACATATGAGTCTAGCAGGATGCAGGGCTCCCCAGGTGGCACAGTGGTAGGGAGTCTGCCAGCCATGCAGGAGACACAAGAGAGGTGAGTCTAATCCCTGGCTGGGAAGACCCCCCTGGGATAGACAGTGGCAACCACTCCAGTATTCTCACCTGGAAAGTTCCATGGGCAGAAGAGCCTGACAGGCTACAGTCTATGGGGCCACAAAGAGTCAGACTTGACTGAGCGAATATTTGAAAAAGGTCTATAGCCTTAAATGCTATATTAACGAGGAAGAAAGACTGAAAGTTAATGAGTAAAGCACCTATTTCGAAAGTTGGAGCAGGAATAGCAGAAAACACCAATTGAGGGAAGGAGGAAAATAAAGAACATACATTTAACGAAATAGAAAACAGATGTAAAAGAAATAAATCAGTAAAGTGCAAGATTGGTCCTTTAAAAAAGTTTGTTAAATTGATAAATCTCTAATGAGACTGCCCCCAAAACAGGGAAGGGGAACCAAAAAATGTATTTGTAATGAAAAACGAGACATCAATACAGATCTTGTAGACATTAGAAAGATAATGAGTATAATATATCTTTATGTAAAAGATTTGAAATTTTTTGTGGAAAAACTGACACGAAAAGAAATAGAAAACCTGAATAAGTCCTATAACTGTAAATGAAGATGAATGTGTAATTTAAAACCTTCTCCTGGAACTTCCCTGGTTCTCCTATGGTTGAGACTCCATGCTCCCAAAGCAGGGGGCCCGGGTTCACTCCCAGGTCAGGAACCTAGATCCCACATGGCTCAAGTAAAAGATCTATCATGCCTCAGCTAAAGATCAAAGAACCCGTGTGCCACAGCTAAGACCTGGCACAGCCAAACAATTAAGTATTTAAAGCAAAAAACCTTCCCCCAAAGAAAATCCCAAGCTGAACTGACCTGCCCCGTGAGTTCTATCAACATGTAAGAAGGAAATAAAATCAGTTTTCATACAAACGCTCCCAGGTAACTGAAAAAAGAAAGGACATTCCTCAGCTTCACATATGAGGCTATCATAACTTCGTACGAAAACCTGTAAAGGATTTTACATGAAACAATATAGTTTAAAAATTGCAGGGACTTCCCTGGAGGTCTGGCAGTTAAGGATCTGCCTACCAGTGCAGGGGACACAGGTTCCATCCCTGATGGTAGAACTAAGATCCCACCTGCCAAGGAGCAACTAAGCCACAGAGCCCCCAAACTCTGGAGCCTGAGAGCCACAGCTAGAGAGAAACCCACATACCACAATGAAAGATCCTGTGTGCCAGGGCCCCAAAGACAAAGAAATAAGTGAAAAGTGTTAGTCGCTCAGTCGTGTCCAACTCTTATCAACCCCATGGACTATAGCCCACCTGGCTCCTTGTCCATGGAATTCTCCAGGCAAGAATACTAGAGTGGGTAGTCATTTACTTCTCTAGGTGATCTTCCCTGACCCAGGGACTGAACCCGGGTCTCCTGCTTTGCAGGCAGATTCTTTACCATCTGAGCCACCGGGGAAGCCAATTGAAAAAAAAACAAAACATATTTTTTAAATGCCAAATTAAATATTGCCAAAGTGATTCCAAAAATATAATGCATAAAATGTTAATACATTGTGACCAATTTGAGTGTTTACCATGAATATAAAATTGGTTTGCTAGAATACAGTGTAATTTTAGCATGCTAACAAAATAAAGGAGGAAAATTGTTTTAATCAAAGCATTAAAGTGTTTGATAAAGTTAACCCGTGCAAAGATACTTGTAGAAAATGTTTAGCTTTCCCTTTGAAATCAGAGGTGAAGAAAGATGCCCGCTCTTGGAACTTGTATTCAACAGTGTCCTGGAGTGGGAGATGGTCTGAGGGAGCTGGAAAGACAAGAAGTTACAGTTTGAGGGTAATCCTTCTTTTTTCTTTTTATTTCTTAATTAATTAGTTTACTTATTTATTTTTGGCTGTGCTGGGTCTTTGTTGCTACGAGTGGGGCTACATATACTTCCTTGCAGTGTGCCGGCTTCTCATTGCAATGGCTTCCCTTGTTGCAGCCCACCCCCCCCACACACACACACCCCCACACACACACCCCCACACCACACACACCCCCACATATGCACCCCATGCACCCCCCACCACACACACACTCCCCACCCCCACATCCTACCCCCAGACTCTGGAGCACAGGCTCAGTAGCTGCAGCTCATGGCTTTCTTGCCTCTTCGCCATGTGGGATCTTGCTGCACCAGGGATGAACCCATGTCTCCCGCACTGGCAGGTGGATTCTTCACCACTGAGCCACCAGGGGACCTCTTTCTTTTTTCTTACTTTCTTTTTCTTTTTTTTTTTTGTCAGTGCCACACAGCTTGCGGGATTCTAGCTTCCCTAACAGGGACTGAATCCCAGGCCCTTGGTGGTGAATGCTCAGAGTCCCAACCACAGGACTGCTGGGGAACTCCTGAATGTGGTGTTTCTGATAAGCATCTCTAGTCCCAGGGATGGCAGAGTTTAGGGGGACCACCGGAACAGGTGGCTGAGAGAGAAAGGAGGTGACGGCTATGGGAGTTCAGGGTAATGTGGCCTTGGGCTGGAGTTGTATGTGAGCTATTCACAAGGACCCTAAGGTCCCTTGGGCTGGAGTTGAATACAGGTTATTCACATGGGCCCCGAGGTCCCTTGGGCTGGAGTTCTATACAGGTTATTCACATGGGCCCCGAGGTCCCTCCAGATGACAGGATGGGAGTGTAAGCCCATGCCAAAGCCTTCAGTGAACACAGAAGGGTGGCCAGGACTTGAGTAGATGGTACAGAGGGGGAGAGGTAACACACCCAAGTGGCACACCTTCAACAAGCTTGAGGAGTATTATACTAGGAGATCTTACAGTAATTTGGAAAAGCCGGTGGGTAACAAGAACCAGCAGAACCCCACTCTCAAGTCCCCGTTACGTGGGCTTTGCATGGACAAACCACCGCCACCCTCCACGGCTCTAGAGGGAGCCTGTCATTAAACAAGGAGGTGAAGGGGTTTTGCATCAGATGATGGGTACAAAGCCCCTTCTTGCCAAGTCTGGCTCCCGGGAAACGTTGAGTGAGTGTCAGCTAGAGGCTCTGTGGAGCTACAGGGGAGAGGGGTCATGACGAGTGTGTCTGGGGAGGGGGCTTCCACCAGTGGGAGGATGAGCGGGATGTGAGGTCTGTGGAGTCATCTGGCCTAACCTGGTTCTTACAGGTTCAAACTCTCTGGGATAGTGTCTGGCAAAACGACATTGGCTCAGGTTCTCCATGGAGCTTGTGAGGCCTGTGCGCTCAGTGGTCACTAGGTTCTGTGATGACCAGTTCCAGGGTGTCTCTTGCATCCTTCTCATTTCTATTTCCATTAACAACAACCCGACTAGTGCCGCCATGATTCCTATCCTGGACAACAAGTCTCCCGGCTGTTTTTTCTGCCTCCAGGTTATTATTCACTATCTGACAGTTCATCTGTCATCTCCCTTCTCAAAGCTCTCAGTGCTCCCCAACTAAAGTTAAACCTCCTCACTTAAGGATCGAGACCCTCTACCATGCTCTGTTAATGTTTGAATTCCTGTTTCCTGTGATGTCACCAGTTCCTACTTGCCGTTCCCTAGTTCGCTGTGTTCGTTTCCTCCCTGATTTCGTTCATACCGTTCCTCACCCCTGGCTCTGATTTCTTCTTGTCAAAACCACCGCCACCCCCTGTTCTCGTCAGGGTCTCTTCAGACACCAGCAAGTTCCCCCCTTATCCATCACACACAGCCAGGGGTGGTGTTGAAAAGGTGTAACCACTGCCACACACCGTCCCAATCAGGACAGACTCTGGCCTGGGTAGAGGAAGGCCTCTGAGTCCCTGCCATGCTGGAGTGCGGGGTCTCTGGGTTCCCAGGGAGGCAGCCAAGGCGGGTGGGGAGGAAAGGAGAGTGGGGCGCTCGGAGGAGCAGGATTTCACCATTCTCACTGTGGACAGAGCAGTGCGTGTGCCGTGCTTAGTCACTCAGTCACGTCCAACTGTTTCTCACTGTGGACACAGCAGTTTGTGTGCTGTGCTTAGTCGCTCAGTCGTGTCTGACTGTTTCTGACTGTGGACGAAGCAGTGTGTGTGCTGTGCTTAGTCACTCAGTCATGTCTGACTGTTTCTGACTGTGGACACAGCAGTTTGTGTGCTGTGCTTAGTTGCTCAGTCATGTCTGACTGTTTCTGACTGTGGCTGACTGTTTCTGACTGTGGCTGACTGTTTCTGACTGTGGACACAGCAGTTTGTGTACAGTGCTTAGTCGATCAGTCATGTCTGACTGTTTCTGACTGTGGACACAGCAGTTTGTGTACAGTGCTTAGTCGCTCAGTCATGTCTGACTGTTTCTGACTGTGGACACAGCAGTTTGTGTACAGTGCTTAGTCGCTCAGTCATGTCTGACTGTTTCTGACTGTGGACACAGCAGTTTGTGTGTTGTGCTCAGTCACTCAGTCGTGTCTGTTTCTGACTGTGGACACAGCAGTTTGTGTGCCGTGCTTAGTCACTCAGTCATTTCTGACTGTGGACACAGCAGTTTGTGTACTGTGCTTAGTCGCTTAGTCATGTCCAACTGTTTCTGACTGTGGACGCAGCAGTGCATGTGCCATGCTTAGTCACTCAGTTGTGTCCAACTGTTTGTGACCCTATGGACAGTAGCCTGCCAGACTCCTCTGTGCATGGGATTCTCCAAGCAGTAATACTGGAGTAGGTAGCCTATCCCTTCTCCAGGGGATCTTCCCGACCCAGGAATTGAACCCAGGTCTCCTGCATTGCAGGCAGATTCCTTACCAGCTGAGCCACAGGGGAGCCCACAGCAGTAAATACCACGGGCCGTTAGTTCCTCGGACACCCTCGTGCAATCCGTTTCTTTTGGCAACTTGGAATTCAGCATCTAACGCATTCTGCTTTTCGTGTAAGTGGCGTCCACTCCCTCCCCCCACCCACAACAAGAGGGTAAGCTCCTTCAGGACTGTCCCCGTCATTGCCGTGCTGCTGCACTACATCGGCACATCACAGACACTCAACAAACGTTTGCCCCTTGGCAACCAGCAAGCGGAAACTGTCTACTTTCAAATGTCAACAGAGTGGGGTTCCTAAGGAGAAAAATGAAATGATAAATAATTCTTAATGAATGCCTGCCCTGGACACGTCACTTCATTTCATTCTGGCAGTAAACTAAGAGGTTGGTTTTCTTAGTCCCGTTTTACAAATGGGTAAATCAAGGCTTAGACTTTTTCAGTTGGTCCAGGACCACCCAGCTGGAAGTGGCAGAGGGGAGATGGCCATCCTGTTTGTCTTTAAACTCATTGTCTCTTTTTCAGAACTTGGTGGGCAGTTGTTTTGTTTATTCTATGGTTCAAATCAGAGATTATATGGACTTTACATTATTAATCTGGTGACTTTTTTCAAAATGTGCTTTCAAAATTAAAAAAAAAAAAAGTCTCCTACTGGACTGGTAACCTAAATGAGCCTTAATAACAGATTCTGTGGAAAGATCCCTTGTGTTCAGTCTTTTCAATTACTTTACCACCATTTTCTCTTTCACCAACTCAGTTACATTTGATAGAGTTCTTTTGAGAGAGATCTCTTTCTGAATCTTTGCAAAAGGCAGAATTTCAGCACAGACTAAAAGTATAAAGGGAAACCATTTTAATTTTTTAATTCGGGCCATTATTAGCTCCCCCTTGCATCAGCTTCTTCTAATTATGCAGAAGTGCACACATCTGACAGAGTGCCTGGCCCTGACTCATGACTTACTAATGAGATCATATTTTTCATTACAATTCCAAAATCCCATCAATCTTTTCTTAATTATTTTTAAGTGAATTTGCTGCTTTAGAAAGGGAAAGGGCGCATGTGGCCCTAGCAAGAACCAGAAAAGTTTCATGCGATTTCAATTTCAGAAACTTTGTTGGCGAGAAGACCTGTAACCATTGCCAATGTTAATAAATCAGATTTCGATGTCTAGGAACGGGTTTAATGCCATGCACCGCTCCCCCCTCTCCACCCCCCATATACCAGAACTCACTCTCAGACTCAGTGAATCAGACCTTCAAGCATTGCCACAGCAAAGCTCCTTCCAAGTGTCTCTGCCAACACGTATCCTAGTCATGGGTACAGCCGGGGAAACGCTCACAGAGCCTGACAGTGGATACTAGCTGTAACGCAGACTCGGGCTCCTGGGCACCAGCTCCGCCGGACTTCACCCTTTAGCTGCCAGACGTGAAGAATCTCCCGGAGGGGCCTGGAGGGGGCCGGACCAGATGGATTTTTGAGAAGGTGTGGGTCGCAGCAGCAGCTATTTTAACGACCGCTGCAGGGGTATTTGAATAATTTAATATGCGGTGTGGTTCAGGCGCCTACCAGGGCCTGGCAGCCCAGGCCCCACAGTAGAGGCTGCCCTGAAACCTGGATGGGGGGCTGCTTTCCAGGCATGTTATTCCGCCACGTCCAACACTCCGGATGGGCCTTCATTAACAGTGGCAGCCTGGAAACTGCCCCCAGCTATCCTCCACCCCTTTGCGTTTCGTCAGCTGCCATGTAAGCTGGCCCTCTACTCCTAGTCCTCACCCAGCATATTCAGCAAATACCCACTTGTCTGAGCTTTTGCCTAAGTGAGGGGAAAACCCAAGGTGGCCGGGGAATCTCCTCTTCCTTATGAACTTTCATATGTTCCCCCGTGAGACCTAGGTCCTCAGAAACGAAACTCCAGTTGTCTGATTACAAATTTTAAAGGTCTAATTTTTTTTAAAAAATTATTTTTAATGTAAAACAGATGTTTGTTGTCAGTGCCATGTGATATAGCCCTTGGAGGCTTAAACCCCTTGAAAAGGTGACTGAAGGAGGACATGAACACTCTGGACGGGAAGGGGCCCCACGGTCGTGAGTTCCCGGCGGGTTGCTCCTGGTTCAGGCAGAGAGGACACCTCCCTCCATCCACGGACAGCGTCCCCCAGGCCTGACCGGCCGCTCTTCTCCCATCTGCTCCAACAGCAGTCCTTTGCCTTTAACAGGAGCAGTTTTCCTTTTTATTATTACTCGTATTTTTTGGCCGTGGCAGGTCTCCCTTGCTATGTGTGGGCTGTCTCTAGTCGCGATGAGCGAGAGCTCCTCTGTGGTTGCGGTGCGCGGGTGTCTCGGGGCGGGGCTTCTCTTGCCGCGGGGCACAGGCTGAAGGCGCTTGGGCTTCAATAGTTGTGACGGGTGGCTTTAGTTTGTCCACGGCATGTGGAGATCTTCCCAGATCAGGCATCGCTCCCGCGTCCCCCGCATTGCAAGGCGAATTCCGAACCACTGGACCACCAGGGAAGCCCCAGTATTCTTTCCTAAGCGTGTCCTTCTCATCTACGGGATTTCATGCCTAGGCTGAGCCGTCTGCCTCACTCCCGCCTGACTCTGTGCTCAGTACTCTTTTGAGAAGTGTCCTGGGCCGGTAGGGGCCAGAGCCCTAACAAAGATGTCGGCCAGGGTTCCGCTCGGGAGGAGTGTGACCGAAGACCCCCAGTGACGTCGGCCTTCAGACTCCAGTGCCCAGCCAGCCTCCAAGTCTTTCCTGCCCCCGATCCAGGCACTGTAATAGCTAAGTCAGCTGGAAAAGAAATGCTGAAGAAAGACAAAAGGGAAACAGAGCACGGGGCAGCCGGGGCCAGGAAGGAGAGCGCGCAACACGCACAGAGGGCCATTGTGCTGGGCTCCGCGGGCCGCGGGGGGCTTGGCACCCCGATCAGCTGAGCCCGCGATGATGCGTGTTCTCTGGAGGGAGATCCTGGGATCCCAGCTGAATAAAGGACGGCTTGGGGTGGGGGGTGGGGGTGCTGGGGGGGAGCTGTCAGGAGGGTCAGGGGCCAGACAGAGGAGAGAGCTGCCGAGCAGAGAGAGGGCTGAGGCACAGAGCCCCTGTCTCTGCTCCCTCACCACCCCGGGTTAGCCAGGGTCCCATCAGCTTGACAGCTGTCTACAGGAAGAGCAGTTTTCCCAATGACTTGTCCACGAGTGTGAGAAGGGTGTTCTTGAAGGAAGGAGGGGAAAAGGAAAGGAACTTGGCCTCCGTTGCCGCCATAGTCCATTGTGAAGCCATGACCGCGGGGCTTAAACATCCTTTGAATGAATGCATAAGGAACGGAGGAAGACCACGGAAGAAAGGACAGTGGGAGGTGAGGGGTGGGGGTGTCGGCTGTAGGGACTGCTTTTTACTTTGTGAATAGCAGCACCTCCTTCTCAGCTTCCCGGTTTCGGGGCGGCTCCCTGTCTGCCTCCTGCTCATTTCTCGGGGAGATAACGTAGAGCCAGGACTGTCCTCTGAAAGTGACAGTAATTGTTCAGAACAAAATTTACTGAGGAATCAAGAGAATCTGGGAGTCCAGGGTCCAGGTAGGCTTCGAACCTGAGCTCCCCTCACTTGTGAAAGGCTCCTCAGCCCCTCACCTCAGGGGTGGGGGGGTGGGGGAGTGGGGGAAGGGGGGAGGCAGGTACATGGGGTGACAGCCAGCCTACCCTGCTTTTTCCAGGGAAAAACCCAGTTCATCCTGGACCAATGATTTGCCCCCAAGTTGGGGGAGGGGGAGACTGGGACAAGCCCCGAAAAAAGAAGTGTTAAGAGAAGGAAAGAGCTGGCACTGGTAAATGGAGAAAGGTTCCAGCAGCTTAATCCATCTTGAACAGAATCATTAATCAGGTGCAAAACTCCTAAAAGGAGCAAAATTAGGACCAGCGCCTTCCAAGGGCAGCCTGCCAATTTCCCCCGCTCGCGTTTTCATTTCCAGATCCTTAGTGTCTTTGTATCAGGGCTGGTCCCAGCCAGCCCAGTCAGGAGCCACCTGTTCCTGTCCCCTCCCACCACCCTGACCTCGGAAGTGAGAGGAGAAATGATGGGAAACCCAGACAGCTGCTATAAACCCCTCCCCCACAAAACAAGCCACCCGATTCTAGGAACTGGGCCAGGCCCTGGCAGATGAGTTACTCTCTGTGAAAAATGCTTCTGTAAGCACATTAACTCTTTCCTTCACAGAGTTACTCTCTTGTTTACTAGAAGACACAGTCAGGGCTGGAAGGGACATCATAGATTCAAACCTTGCCCTTCCCTTGTTGTTCTGCCCAAGGTCATGACATGGATTATCTGCAGTCACGACAGCCAACCTCCAAAGTTGTCCTGAGTGATTCCTGCCACCCAGGGTCCACAGTCTTGGAGTCTCCTCTCAGAGTGAATAAGGCTCCCTGTGAAATTGATAAAACACTGCAGAAGTGACCATGTGTGACTTCCAAGGCTAGATCATAAAAGACATGCAGATCTCTCTCCTCTCTAGATTGGGAGTGGGAAAGCCAGCTGTCATGCTCAAGCAGCATTGTGGCAAGAGGTGGAACCTGAGACTTTCCTCCAACAGCCAGCACCAACCTCTCAGCTAGGCAGGGGAGCTGCCTGGGAAGACCCTCCAGCCCCAGTCAAACCTTCAGATGAGTGCAGCCCCAAGTTATATATCCTGAGGTCTCGATCCAGAGCCACCCAGCTGGACTCTGCTGAACTCCTGACCTACTGAAACTCCTGGCTTAAGTTAATAAGTGTTTATTGTAGTATCACGGAGAAGGCAATGGCACCCCACTCCAGTACTCTTGCCTGGAAAATCCCATGGACGGAGGAGCCTGGTAGGCTGCAGTCCATGGGGTTGCTAGAAGTCGGACACGACTGAGCAACTTCACTTTCACTTTTCACTTTCACACATTGGAGAAGGAAATGGCAACCCACTCCAGTGTTCTTACCTGGAGAATCCCAGGGACGGGGGAGCCTGGTGGGCTGCTGTCTCTGGGGTCGCACAGAGTCAGACACGACTGAAGTGACTTAGCAGCATTGTAGTATCAAACAGAAATATAGTTGGACATTCATTAAAGGTGACAAGTGAGATTTCATGCAGACTGCTGCAGCAGGGGAGCAAGATAAGCAACTCAGCTCCACTCTGTGCAGAGAGACAGGGTTTTCAGGGAAGCAGGAGAGAGGAGGAATTATTGAGGGCTTAGGCAGAGTCAGAGAAGTAGAAACTTACAAAAAGGGAAAGGGGCTGTTTTCTGAGAAATGTTAGGCAAGGTGTTGGGTGAAGGCAAACCTTACACAGAAAATACTTTCGGCAACCTGAGCTTTCCCAGGCAGAAACTCGGGAGGGCTGGGGCTCAGGCCAAGGGCACAGTCGTTATAAACAGGCTTGTGTTTATTCCACTGTCAGTGTGAGGAGCTGGCTTTGTGCCAAACTGTGCCAAGGTTTTGCTGTTCTCATAGGTCATGCCTGAGATCTGGTCAAAAAGTCCCAGACACGCCTGACTGAAGTCAGTCAAGGAGGGAGTCTTTGTCATTAGTTCTCACCACTGTGAGTTCTGGGAGAGTTTGGTCTGCAGCAATAGACGATTCTACCCATGAAAGATGCAAAGCCAGATTTCCAGGGCCCATGTTGTGTGCTTCCGCCCAAACATGCAAGACAGTTAGGGATTATCACCTTTCTATATACACATTCTCACAATCACTCAGGGCCCAGTAGATTATCCAATACATTTCTTAACCTGACAGCCCTCATAGAGTCCTTCCTTACAGTGAACAGCTCCCCAGATGAAATCCCCCAGAGTCGGTGCGTATTCCTGTGAGTGGCAGGCAAGAGTCATCAAAGCCAACACATAACCAACTTGCTGAGCACTTCCTTGTGTCATGCAGGTGCTGATGGTGCAGAAATGTGCATCCCTACCCCCAGTGATCAGCATTCTGGAACCCAGTGAAAACTTCCCCTTTAGACGAGGTTTCAGAGTAGGAATCAGGGTCTGCCAAATGCAACGTGAGTTTATCCATCGAACTATTTTGTCCCAGCTGAGCCAAGGGAACCCTCAAGGGAACTGGCAGCCAGAAACACTTACTTACTTCATGTTTTAACTGTGGGGCAGAACAGAGGCCAGCACCATCATAATCATACACAATTGAGACATGAGATGTTCACAACACAGACACCAAGTGGACTTCATCTTTTTTCTTTTCTTTTTAATTTTTGGCTGGGCCGGGCCTTCGTTGCCGTGCAGGCTTTCTCTAGTTGCGGTGAGCCGGGGCTACTCCCTGGTTTCAGCGCGTGGGCTTCTCACTCAGTGCAAGCGGCTTCTCTGCTTGTGCAGCACGGGCTCTAGGCATGTGGGCTCAGTAGTTGTGGCTCCTGGGCTCTAGAGCACAAACTCAATAGCTGTGGCACACGGGCTCGGTGGCATGTGGGATCTTCCTGTATCAGGGATCAAACCTGTGTCTCCTGACTGGCAGTGGTTTCTTCACCGCTGAGCCCCCAGGGAAGCCCTATCTTCTTTCTTAAGTGAAGACATTGCAGACAGGTGTGTACCTGCCCTTAGGACCAGTTGACTATCCATCCTTAAGCATCTACATTCAGAGTGGAATGACACTCAGGGTGGCTACTACTGCAGCTTGAGAAGGCAGGTCCTCACCAGGACAGAGCAAGAGCCATTTCCTCTGGGGAGCCTCCTTTGGCCTCTTCCAGCAGAATTAAGCGTCCACTCCTCCGAGCTTCAGGTCCTTGTCATACCTCTCATCTCCAGTCTACTGAACCTCTGGTTTCAAGGACTCTGTTGTCCACCCTGGTGCCTAGAATAGCAACTGGTAGACAGTAAGCCCTTAACAGTAAGTATATATGATGAATGAATAGGATGAGTGAATGAATAACAAAACATGTACAGGCTGACAGCCAGTCATCCTTGAAGTAAATTCTAAATAAGTAGGCAGCCTCAAGGGCAGTCCATAGGTTATCAGAGTGATGGTCTAAAACTCAGGTCTAAGACCATTCCTTAAATTTGGACTGTGTTTTCCCAAAGGAAAAATGTAGTAAAACTGGGAAACATGACCGTCAACCCACTAATTGTGTTAACCCACAATGTACCCTGATGCTGGAAAAGATCGAGGGCAGGAGGAAAAGGGGGCGACAGAGGATGAGATGGATGAATGGCATCACTGACTCAATGGACATGAATTTGAGCAAACTCCAGGAGATAGTGAAGGACAGGTAAGCCTGGTGTGCTTCAGTCCTTGGGGTCGCAGAGTTGGACGCGACCTCGCAATTGAACAACAACAAATAAAAACCATGTACTTTGAAAGTGCGCTGTTTCAACAACACATAATTTCCACTTTTAGTCCAGGTTCTGAACAACAGATACTTACAGATGAACTCCGTTCATTTATTAGTTAATTTAGCAAAAATAAAGAAGGCATTGATTATTCATAGGGAACACCTACGGTTTGCCAGGGTCTAAGATGTTCAAGCTGGTTTTAGAAAAGGCAGACGAACCAGAGATCAAATTGCCAACATTTGCTGGATCATCGAAAAGACAAGAGAGTTCCAGAAATACATCTATTTCTGCTTTATTGACTATGCCAAAGCCTTTGACTGTGTGGATTACAATGAACTGTGGAAAATTCTGAAAGAGATGGGAATACCAGACCACCTGACCTGCCTCTTGAGAAACCTGTATGCAGGTCAGGAAGCAACAGTTAGAACTGGACATGGAACAACAGACTGGTTCCAAATAGGAAAAGGAGTACGTCAAGGCTGTGTATTGTCACCCTGCTTATTTAAGTTATATGCAGAGTACATCATGAGAAACGCTGGACTGGAAGAAACACAAGCTGGAATCAAGATTGCCGGGAGAAATATCAATAACCTCAGATATGCGATGACACCACCCTTATGGCAGAAAGTGAAGAGGAACTAAAAAGCCTCTTGATGAAAGTGAAAGAGGAGAGTGAAAAAGTTGGCTTAAAACTCAACATTCAGAAAACGAAGATCATGGCATCCGGTCCCATCACTTCATGGGAAATAGATGGGGAAATAGTGGAAACAGAGTCAGACTTTATTTTTGGGGGCTCAAAAATCACTGCAGATGATGACTGCAGCCATGAAATTAAAAGACGCTTACTCCTTGGAAGGAAAGTTATGACCCACCTAGATAGCATATTCAAATAGCAGAGACATTAACTTTGCCAACAAAGGTCTGTCTAGTCAAGGCTATGGTTTTTCCAGTGGTCGTGTATGGATGTGAGAGTTGGACTGTGAAGAAAGCTGAGCACCAAAGAATTGATGCTTTTGAACTGTGGTGTTGGAGAAGACTCTTGAGAGTCCCTTGGACTGCAAGGAGATCCAACCAGTCCATCCTAAAGGAGATCAGTCCTGGGTGTTCATTGGAAGGACTGATGCTGAAGCTGAAACTCCAATATTTTGGCCACCTCATGTGAAGGGTTGACTCATTGGAAAAGGCCCTGATGCTGGGAGGGATTGGGGGCAGGAGGAGAAGGGGATGACAGAGGATGAGATGGCTGGATTGCATCACCAACTCGATGGACATGAGTTTGAGTGAACTCCGGGAGTTGGTGATGGACAGGGAGGCCTGGCGTGCTGCGATTCATGGGATCACAAAGAGTCGGACACAACTGAGCGACTGAACTGAACTGAAGGGATAGATGGTGGCGACTGAGAGGCGAAAAGCAAAGCTATACCCCAAGGTAAAGCTTTACCCCACCATCCACTGGGGAGAACCCAGGTGTTAAACAGAGCACGAGGGTGAGCATGGGGTGGCGCAAGCAGAGAGACCCTTGAGCCTGAGAGTCAGGAAAGTTTTCCTGGAGAAGACACTTGAAGCTTAAGAAAAGCAGGCAGAGGAAACAGTATTTTAAAAGACACAGGTAAAAGAGAGTTCAAGATTTACAACAACTTAAGAGTCAACAGATCTGGGTTTCCTGTAATGCCTCTATGCTTTCCAGCTATGCTGGCTGTGGGTCCTTAGCACTCCCAAATTCACCATCTCCTCTGTAAAGTGGGTGACCTCAGCCTTAAAGGGGTGTGAGTGCTCCAGCCAAGATGGTGCGTGGAAATGCTCGGACTGCTCCTGACACAAGCTCTGCGCCTGGTGGGCTGCAGGACAGGAACGGCATATGGGTCATCCTCTGGGCAAAGGGCCACCCGGTTGCACAGGACTCAGGGCAGCGGAGGCCAGGTTGGTGCCTAGAGTGATCGACGTCACGGGAAGAAAGGCGCACAGGCAGAACTGGCAGGCGGCAGATAGGAAAGGAGACTCGGAAATGGAAAAACCTGGACGGTTACATGGTGAAAATAAGCAAGCCATGAGCCATTGCTTGAGAAAGGAAGCCTGGAAAACAGAGGAAGGTTCTGTGCATTTTGGTCCAAAACCCAATTCAGAGGCACCAAGGAAACTACTATTCTAGCTGCTTCTAATTTCAACTTTCCTGCACCTTTATTTTAGGTGCAAATTACCCAAGTGAATGGCAATTTTTCTCAGAGCTGTAGATAATATGCCAGAAGTGGAAGAATTAAACTTTGAAGACGAAAGATTTAATTAATTTTTAAGGTTCCCAAATGGGCTTTTAAAAATGAAATGGCTCAAAAGTACATTTACATCACAGTCAGAGCTAAAAAAAAAAAAAATGGATTATAGAGGATGCTTGCCTGTCTGCAGCTCATTGTTTGGAGTCAGGCTTAGCCTCGCCATCCAAGAACTGTAAAATTCACCATTAGCTGCTTTGATCACTTTATGAAAAATGAAAATGTCCAGTTCCACTGTGAAAACAAGGATACATGGATGTATGTATATATATATAGAGAGAGAGAGAGAGAAAGAGAGAGAGAGAATTGATACAGGATGGCCAATTGGTTGGATGGCATCAATGACTCAAAGGACATGAGTTTGAGCAAGCTCTGGGAGATGGTAGAGGACAGGGAAGCCTGGTGTGCTATACAGTTCATGGGGTTGCAAAGAGTCAGAGATGTTAACATCAGGTTAACATGACCAAGCCATCACAGTTTCTCCCGTGTGAAGTGGGGACACTAACTGTCCCTACTCCAGAGAGCTGCTATGAGGAGTAACAGTATGCAGTAACTATGAGCAACAATGATAATAAAACTAGGGGAGGGCAACGGCACCCCACTCCAGTACTCTTGCCTGGAAAATCCCATGGACAGAGAAGCCTGGCAGACTACAGTCCACGGGCCTGCAGAGTCGGACACGACTGAGCGACTTCACTTCCCTTTTGTCAGTCTTGCCTCGGAAGTATCTCCTGAATCCAGTGTGCTTGGCTTGGGTCCCTGAGGGAAGGGGTGGTCCAGAGAGCTCTGTAGGGCATCCCCAGGCCAGTACGTCACTCTCACACTAAGACGGTGTTTGTCTTTTCCATCCTCACTCCCTCCCAAGTGTGCAGCAGAGCCTTCCAGAGGTAGCGTGGCAGAAGGTATTGCAGCAGATCAAATGAGAAGCGGACAAGGATTCTACTGTTTCCTAATAACCCAGGCATTGAAGAGATTTATGAAAATATGAAATAAGGTCACTTGTCACTAAATTTTCTTTGTTTGGGAAAACACGGCCATTACTTTTCATAAAAATTAACTTACTAGGAACTTCCTGGTGGTCCAGTGGCCAAGACCCAATGCAGAAGGTACGAGTTCAGTCTCGGGTCAGGGAACTAGATCCCATGTAGGACAACTAAGATCCGGAACAAAAGAAAGAAGAGAGGACCTTTTTAAAAAAAAAAATTTAACTTAACTCTGTAATGGATTTATTGTTTTTCATTTGAAATCAGTTAGAAAGAAAGTGAAAGTGAAAGTGAAGTCACTCAGTCGTGTCCGACTCTTAGCAACCTGTGGACTATAGCCCACCAGGTTCCTCTGTCCATGGGACTCCCCAGGCAAGAGTACTGGAGTGGGTTGACATTTCCTTCTCCAGGGGATCTTCCCGACCCAGGGATTGAACCAGTTCTCCTGCATTACAAGCAGATGCTTTATAACGATCTAGTTTGGGGGGGGGGGAGGTGGAGCTTAATTTCTAACTTGTGATCACTAAAATCCACATAAGCAAAAGTCATTAAGGGTCTCGGTAAGCACGACCAGATAAAGGGGGCCAAGCCCTGCCATGTTGACCCCTGCCTCCACCCTCAGTCCTTGTGGTCACCACCTCCCCAGCGCGCCCCACCTAAGGTCTCCTCTGATCCCCTCACCCCCACCCTCCGGAAACATCTAAGGAGCCACTTTGAACCAGACATGGTGTTAGGCAAAGGAAATGCAAACAGCCGCAGTCTCTCCCTCCTGGATCTCACACGAGGAATAGTACAGGCAAAAGCAGGTCAAACAGATAAAAGCATTGCAAAGTGGAATACGTGTCCCCTCCTCCATCAGCACAGTCCCTTGCCATGGCTGCCCTGTTCTTATCCCTTGTCCTCAATGACCACAACCCAGAGTGCCTCAGTCTCTCTGGTGTCCACTCCTTCTGTAACTTCTTCTCAAGGCACACTAACCTCCTCGCCTCCTTTTGGGCGATAACGAAAAAACACCAGGAAATAAGCCTCCACCAAAAAACTTGGCTGCGGATATGGGGAAGCATTGCATAGGGCAGCCTGGAGTGTCCGGGCCCTCCTAGGAAAAGATGGTGCTGGGCCGGCTCTGCTGGAGCACTATGCCTCTCCACCCTCTAGATGAAGGTATTTTTTTTCACTAAAGTATATTTGATTTACAAGGTTGTGTTAGTTTCAGGTGGACAGCAAAGTGATTCAGTTATAGATACATTTGTAACTATTTTTTTTCAGATTCTTTTCCATTATCAGTGCAGTTCAGGTCAGTCGCTCAGTCGTATCCAACTCTTTGCGGCCCCATGAACCGCAGCACGCCAGGCCTCCCTGTCCATCACCAACTCCCAAGAATTTACTCAAACTCATGTCTATTGAGTCGGTGATGCCATCCAACCACTTCATCCCCTGTTGTCCCCTTCTCCTCCTGCCCTCAATCTTTCCTAGCATCATGGTCTTTTCAAATGAGTCAGCTCTTCACATTAGGTGGCCAAAGTATTGGAACTTCAGCTTCAATATCAGTCCTTCCAATGAACACCCAGGACTGATCTCCTTTAGGATGGACTGGTTGGATCTCCTTGCAGTCCAAGGGACTCTTAAGAGCCTTTTCCAACACCACAGTTCAAAAGCATCAATTCTTCCGTGCTCAGCTTTCTTTATAGTCCAACTCTCACATCCATACATGACCACTGGAAAAACCATAGCCTTGACTAGATGGACCTTTGTTGACAAAGTAATGTCTCTGCTTTTTAATATGCTGTCTAGGTTGGTCATAACTTTCTTTCCAAGGAGCAAGCGTCTTTTAATTTCATAGCTGCAATCACCATCTGCAATGATTTTGGAGCCCAAGAAAATAAAGTCTGACAGTGTTTCCACTGTTTCCCCATCTATTTGCCATGAAATGATGGGACTGGATGCCATGATCTTAGTTTTCTTTTTAAAAAAAAAAAAAAAAAAAAACTTTTATTTTGTATTGGGGTATAGCATATTAACAGACAATATTGTGATAGTTTCAGGTGAACAGCAAAGGGACTCAGCCATACATATACATATATTCATTCTCCCCCCAAACCCCCCTCCCATCCAGACTGCCATGAGACATTGAGCAGAGTTCCATGTGCTATACAGTAGGTCCTTGTTGGTTATCCTTTTCTTTTCTTTTTTTTTTTTTTAACATTTATTTATTTTAATTGGAGGCTAATTACTTTACAATATTATAGTGGTCTTGCCATACATTGACATGAATCCACCACGGGTGTGTTCCGCATCCTGAACCCCACTCCCACCTCCCTCCCCATCCCATCCTTCTGGGTCGTCCCAATGCACCAGCCCCAAGCAACCTGTCTCGTGCATCGAACCTGGACTGGCGATCCATTTCACATATGATAATATACATGTTTCAATGCCGTTCTCCCAAATCATCCCCCCTCTCCCTCTCCCACAGAGTCCAAAAAACTGTTCTACACATCTGTGTCTCTTTTGCTGTCTCGCATACAGGGTTATGATCTTAGTTTTCTGAATGTTGAGCTTTAAGCCAACCTTTTCACTCTCCTCTTTCACTTTCATCAAGAGGCTTTTTAGTTCTTCTTCACTTTCTGCCATAAGGGTGGTGTCATCTGCATATCTGAGGTTATCGATATTTCTCCCAGCAATCTTGATTCCAGCTTGTGCTTCTTCTAGCCCAGCGTTTCTCACGATGTACTCTGCATATAAGTTAAATAAGCAGGGTGGCAATATAGATTATTACAAAATATTGAGTACAGTTCCCTGGGATATACAGTAGGTTCTTGTTACTTACCTATTTTATATATAGTAATTTATGTCTATTAATCCCAAACTCCTAATTTACCCGTCCTTCAATTTCCGCTTTGGTAACCAGTCCATCCTAAAGATCAGTCCTGGGTGTTCATTGGAAGGACTGATGCTGAAGCTGAAACTCCAATATTTTGGCCACCTCATGTGAAGGGTCAGAGAAGGTAATGGCACCCCACTCCAGTACTCCTACCTGGAAAATCCCATGGACGGAGGAGCCTGGAAGGCTGCAGTTCATGGGGTCGCTGAGGGTCGGACATGACTGAGCAACTTCACTTTCACTTTTCACTTTTGACTTTCATCCATTGGAGAAGGAAATGGCAACCCACTCCAGTGTTCTTGCCTGGAGAATCCCAGGGACAGGGGAGCCTGGTGGGTTGCCATCTATGGGGTCACACAGAGTCGGACACGACTGAAGTGACTTAGCAGTAGCAGCATGTAACTCATTGGAAAAGGCCCTGATGCTGGGAGGGATTGGGGGCAGGAGGAGGAGGGGACAACAGAGGATGAGATGGCTGGATGGCATCACCGACTCGATGGACGTGAGTCTGAGTGAACTCCGGGAGTTGGTGATGGACAGGGAGGCCTGGCATGCTGCGATTCAATGGGTCGCAAAGATTTGGACACAACTGAGCTACTGAACTGAACTGAACTGAACCATAAGTTTGTTTTCTAGCTCTGTGGTGGATTTATTTCTATTTTGTATATAAATTTATTTGTATCCTTTTTTTTTATTCCACTTGTAAGCAGTGTTATGCACTACTTGTCTGTGTCTGGCTTATTTCACTTAGTATGAGAATCTCTAGGCCCACCCATGTTGCTGCAGATGGCGTTGTCTCATTCTTTTTAATAGCCGAGTTATACTTCATTGTATATGTCTCCTACATCTTCTTTACATTCAGCTGTTGATGGATATTTAGGTTGCTTCCAGCAGGTATTTATTTGACTTTGAAATTTTAAGGGAACGATTAGGCTGTTTAGACTCTGGATCCCTCCTGCCTGGGTGTGAATCTCAACTTTACCCCTTACAAGCTGTGTGAGCTTGGTCAAGTTCCTTCACTCTCTCTCCCTTCATTTTCTCATCTGTAAAATTGGAGCAACTACAGAATCTTTCTGAGTGGGTGGTTGCTAAGATTAAATTAGGTAGTAAAAGAAAAATTATTTAAGACATTACTTGCCACACAGTAATGACAATTTATCATCATCATTAGGACAATGTCCTCCCCAAAAAGAAAACAAAATTTTACACACACAAATATTTGCCTCTGTCCTGAATTCCACCTAAAACTGTAATCTATATGTTTATTAGACACACAGTTATACACTGGTTACCTTCAACTTTGATAACATCCCCTCATATATATTTTAAATATCTTTCCTTTTTATTTTGCCTAAGTATAGATATGAAGTTATGCAAAGTAGGGACAAGAAGAAAATCTTCCAAATTCCCGATGACCCTCTGTATTTTTTTTTTAATTATTATATGTACTTGGTAACAAGAATTTTTGCTTTGGTTTGAAATTTTTAATTCAAGATAACATAAATTCACCCATTCTTTTTTTATAACTTATTTACTTTTTAATTGAAGGATAACTGCTTTACAGAATTGTGTTGGTTTCTGCCAAGCATCAACATGAGTCAGCCGTGGTCCACCCGTTATTATTGTAGGCGATTCAAACCAACACAAGCCTACAGAAAAAAAAAAAAAGGCTGTCCCTTCTGTTCCTCCCCTTTGCCCTATCCCCACCCCAGAGTTAGTAGCATCCTTACCGAGGGTGACTTGCCATCCACTTTCTGTGTCCCCACATGTAGAGTTTAGCTTTTTTCCTACACACAAAATTATCTGCATACTGATCTTTCAACTTGCTTTTTCCACTTAATATATCATAAACAGCCTTTCATATCAGGACCTGATGGGCTGATAGATACTACTGCTCTAACTAAACCCTTTGATTCATAGACATCTGTTTCCAATTGTTGTTATTGTAAGCAAATGCTGCAGTGAACATCCTTGTACATGGCTATGTACATGTGCACCACTATGATTTACATCGTACTTATCTGCAGGCTCCTTACTACTAAAAAGGCTTTTTTATAGCTAAAAATTATTTTCTAAGTTGAATCCAAATCTAAAAGATGCCAGTTGTGATCTTAGATAACAAGTTGGGGGAAATCAATTGAATGTCAGGAAATTCATAAGTGAATTAAGCGGAAATGCTAATCCAGAGAGGGTAAACCAGATGGGGCTGTGTAATGCGGGATCCAAAGGTTTCTGGAGACACTTACGTTTGAATCAGAAGATGCAGCATGAGCTTTCTTGGCAGCAGAAATTGAAAGCAAAGTGATATTAAATTGATTTCCCCCCCCAAACAACTACTCCCACCAAATCATCGTTCATCATTCTATTTTTAAGTAGCAACAAGAATGTTGTACACATTTCCCATAAGCGAATGTTATTTAATGAAATTTTTATTCATGCACGTGCGTGTGTGCTAAGTCGCTTCCCAACTCTGTGGGACCCCATGGACTGTAGCCCACCAGGCTCCTCTGTCCATGGGGATTCTCCAGGCAAGAATACTGGAGTGGGTTGCCATACCCTCCTCCAGAGGAATCTTCCCAACCCAGGGATCGAACCAACTGTCTCATAGGTTTCCTACCTTGGCAGGTGGGTTCTTTACCAGTCGTGCCACCTGGGAGTCCTTATTTATGCACATTTTCCTTTTGAATAAATAGTTTCATACTTTTCCTCTCTCTTCATTGCTAATGTTACTAGAAGTGTGATGAGAACCTTGCCCTGTCCTCCACACTGGCCAGATTAGAAAAAGGGATGAAATCAGCCACACATGTTACTCCCCACAGGAAGATACACGCCCATTAAAAGTCTATCCAAAAACAAAAAACAAAAAAAGTCTATCCAAAGGCATATAGAAGAGAGCCAGTCAAACAGGGCCCTTCCACTCCCAAACTCTATACAGAGATGTTTGGTAGAGACATCGCCCTAATGGGAACTCCTTCCAAGAGTAAGGCCAGGGCGTGAACCAAAGGCAGCACTCTGAGGATGCACAATAAATCCTGGAAGGATGACTGGTGATGGTGTCGGGGAGGGGCAATGGGAGGGAGACTCGAGAGAAATCCAGTTAACAGTCAAACGGGATTTTAATGCAAAGGAGGGACTACTGCCTTCCTTCACTGTTACACTTTTTCTACGGTTAAATCATCTGTCACTTGGTTCTCCTTACCATCCTCCCCACAGTGACTGCCTCTGCTCATGCCTAGAGGTCCCCAGGTGACATCCATGCCCCAGGACCTGCTCCACCCCTTTCAAATCACACAGTTAGGCATCCAGTCACCACTGCCTCCTGTTCTCAGGGTCTTCCCTTCCTTAAGACTGTGGCCCTCGCAGTGGCCAACCTCAGGCACCTCCAAGCCAAGCTCATCCAGTGCGATCACAGCTGGACGCCTTCAGTGTCTCTCCTGTCTGAACTCTGGGTCTTTGCTGGGCACCTGCAGCAAACTCCTCTGAGTCAAAATCTTGTTGTTCAGTCTCTCAGTGGTCCAACTCTTTGCGACCCCATGAACTGTAGCACACCAGGCCTCCCTGTCCATCACCAACTCCCAGAGTTTACCCAAACTCATGTCCATTGAGTCGGTGATGCCATCCAACCATCTCATCCTCTTGTCCCCTTCTCCTCCTGCCCTCAATCTTTCCCAGCATCAGGGTCTTTTCAAATGAGTCAGCTCTTCGCATCAGGTGGCCAAAGTACTGGAGCTTCAGCTTCAACATCAGTCCTTCCAATGAACACCCAGGATTGATCTCCTTTAGGATGGACTGGTTGGATCTCCTTGCAGTCCAAGGGACTCTCAAGAGTCTTCTCCAACATCACAGTTCAAAAGCATCAATTCTTCAGTACTCAGCTTTCTTTATAGTCCAACCCTCACATGACTACTGGAAAAACCATAGCCTTGACTAGACGGACCTTTGTTGACAAAGCAATGTCTCTGCTTTTTAATATGCTGTCTAGGTTGGTCATAGCTTTCGTTCTAAGGAGTAAATGTCTTTTAATTTCAGGGCTGCAGTCACCATCTGCAGTGATTTTTTGGAGCCCAAAGAAATAAAGTCTGCCACTGTTTCCACTGTTTCTCCATCTATTTGCCATGAAGTGATGGGACCGGATGCCATGATCTTAGTTTTTTGAAAGTCACTCAGTCGTGTCCGACTCTTTGCAACCCCATGGACTGTATAGTCCCTGGGATTCTCCAGACCAGAATACTGAAGTGGGTAGCCTTTCCCTTCTCCAGGAGATCTTTCCAATCCAGGTGTCCTGCATTGCAGGCGGATTCTTTACCAGCTGAGCCACAGGGAAGCCCAAGAATACTGGAGTGGGTAGCCTATCCCTTCTCCAGGGGGTCTTCTCAACCCAGGAATCAAACCGGGGACTCTGCATTGCAGGCAGATTCTTTACCAGCTGAGCTACAAGGGAAGCCCATCTCCCTGAGTTTGCTCAAACTCAGTGACACCATCCAACCATCTCATCCTCTGTCACCCCCTTCTCCTCCTGCCCTCAATCTTTCCCTGAATCAGAGTTGGAGTCTTAGTTAAGTGTAAACTCAGTGTTACTAAACCATGGCTCCTTTTCCTTGTCCCCCTTATTACGATAAGGATACTCACCTGAGGCAAACGCTGTGCCTGGGGTCGTGCTGGGGGTGTACTGCTCACCCCAGCAGCCTGCACGAGCAAACCGGTACAGGGTTAAGTGTTCTGCAAGCAGAGGGTATCATCCTAGTAGCCAGAAATCAGCCATGGCGTGTGGGGTTTACACCTCAGAAATCATCAAAGAGGGCTCCCTTGGTTGCTCAGTGGATAAAAATCCCAAGTGCCAATGCAGGGGATATGGATTTAACCCCTGGTCTGGGAAGATCCCATAGGCTGCAGAGCAACTAAGCCCATGCACCACAGCTACTGAGCCTGTGCTCTAAAGCCCAGAAGCCACAACTCCTGAAGCCCGAGCCCCTAGAGCCCGTGATCTGCAACAGGAGAAGCCACCGCAACGAGGAGGCCACGCACCACAACGGGAGAGCAGCCTCACTCGCCACGGCAGTCACAGAAAAGCCTGCGCAGATATAGAGGCCCAACACAGCCAAAATAAACAAACAAAACTTTTAAAATAAAAAGAGCAAAGGAAGCCTTAAAAAAACAAAAACAAAATCAAAGACTACAAATCAGAAAGAAAAAAAAATGCATTCCAGGGAGTTCCCTCACAATCCAGTCATCAGGACTTTCACTGCCCTGGTCAGCGAACTAAGATGCCACAAGTCTCATGGGGTGGCAAAAAAGAAAAGAAAAGAAAGCATTCCAGAGAGCTATTTATTTAAAATTATCAGCAGATCACAGGTTATGTCTACGTCACTGAGACGACTCTCTGAACTCGCTTCTCACTGATAACTGCAGTGACCCTGGAAACGCATATGGGCCCTGGGGGAGTCGGCAATCCTTTTGAGGCTGTATTTTCAAAGAGCCAACCTGCTTTGGGTGAAATCAGCTAGAAGCAAGTGAGGAGGGGTGGGCTCTGGAGGGAGGTGCTGTAAAGCTCTGGAAGATTCTTGGCTGACTCTCGCACCTGCCCACAGAGCTCTCCTTTCGCACAGGTGACCAGGATCTTCACCTCATGCCAGGCTACGAACCCGCAGAAGGAACGCGGTGTGCTTCCAAGCTAATTAGGAAGGCAGAAGCGGGGGCAGGCTCCAAACCAGCCTGTCCGGTTTCAGTTAACCCCACAGGCCGGGACAGAAGCCCTGGGCCTCCTAAACTGATACCTCACATGGTTTTGATGTTTCTGTTTCTGCTTCATTGAAAAAAATTTTTTTAATTTATTACCTTGAGTGTATCAGGTCTGAGCTGTGTCATGTGGGATCTTCCGTTGTCGTGCACGGACTCTCCAGTCGTGGCGTGGGGTCAGCAGTTGAAGCCTGCCTGCTCAGTAGCTCTGCGGCACGTGGGATCGCCGTTCCCCGACTAGGGATCAGAACCTCCACTGCTGCATTGGAAGGTGAATTCTCAACCACTGCACCACCAGGGAAGGACCTGGAGACATTTTTTCTAGTTGTTTTAGGCAGGGAGAACAAGAAACAAAGAAACTGCAGTGGGGACAGAGTGCCAGCTGGACGAGAATGAGGCATAAATGTTTTGGCTGCCTGTTCCGAATTTCTGGGCTTTCCTGGTGGCTCAGCTGGTAAAGAATCCTCCTGCAATGTGGGAGCCCTGGGTTTGATCCCCGGGTTGGGAAGATCCCCTGGAAAAGGGAAAGGCTACCCACTCCAGTCTTCTGGCCTGGAAAATTCCATGGACTGTATAGTCCATGGGGTCGCAAATAGACACGACTGAGTGACTTTTGCTTTCTGAACTTCTATCTCTTGTGCACATGCTTTTTTTTTTTTTTTTTAATGTTTATTTATTTTTAATTGATTGATGATTGCTTTACAATATTGGTTTGATTTCTGTCATACATCAACATGAATGAACCATAGGTATACATGTGTTCCCTCCCTCTTGAAGCTCAGGGAATCCAAACTAGGGCTCTGTAATAACCTAAAGGGGTGGGATTGGATGGGGCGGGGTAGGGGTGCACGGGGAGGGAGACTCAAGAGGGTCAGCACACACTTTTAAGAGCAGCTGAATGGAGGATGGTAGGGATATAGGCTCAGCTTCTGGCCTGGGTTGGACCCCACTCCGCCCCCTGGGGCAGGCTTCTTACTCCCCGTCTGCCTCAATTTCCTTATCTGTAAAATGGGGACGATAATAACACCTGATTTCACAGCCTCACTGTGAAGATTAGAGAACCAATCCCACAAAAGGCTGGCTGCAGAGGCGCACAAGGGCAGTGATACGAGGCCCCTGGCTGTAAACGGCCTGCACACTCAGGGTGAATGCTCTGGGTCATCTTTTTGAAATTCTTAGTAATTTCATCTTCAGAATTTCTTTTTTAATTAAAAAAAAAGTTTCTGTTGGCCAGGCTGCACGACTTGTACTTAGTTCCCTGACGAGGGATTGAACCTAGACTGTTGGCATTGAAAGCTCAAAGTCCTCACCACCGGACCGCCAGGGAGTTCCCACAGGGCTGGAATTTCTGTTTTGTCAGTGAAGTCTCACGGGACAGGAACAAGGCCAGGGCTGCCCTCCGTGGTGGTTGCAGCCGGCCTGTCTTCCTAGGGAAGGCTCCCAAGCCCCTGCCCCAGTGCCCCCCAGCAGCCAGGGTGTGTGCCCCACCATGTCTGGGACCAGGGCCCACTCCTGACCCAGGTGCCCAGCGTGTCCAGGCGCCAAGGCTGCGAAGCCCTGGGGGGCCACCTGTCTGCCAGGGATTGGGTATACCTGCCCTGTCCCCAGCCAGGGCGGTGCTTTGGTTTGGCAGCTGGTGGGAGGGGATTCAGCTGCTGGGAGAAGTGGACGTGGACACTAACAGTCAGGACAGGGCTCCTGGGCACTGGAGGGTCTACCCCGCCTCAGGAGAACGATCTTAGATAGAAAACGGAAATCAGCAGGACAGGCTGAGCACACAAGAAAGCAACCACGCTCAGTGTGTCAGTGCCTTTCACGGCGCTTTCCCTGCTGGTTGAGCAAGGGGCTCCATACTTTCACTCTGTGCTGGACCCCGAGAATCATGCAGCCAGTCCTGCTGAGAACCAGCCCTGGCACACAGTATGGCACGATGAGAGTTAGCTGTCATAATAATTATTCAACTCCGTGTGTTCTGCGTGGAGTCACGTGTCTTGCAGGCCTTTTTCCTGTCCTGGCATAGAAAGGTTAGAAAGAAAGGAAGAAAGAGCGCTAAGTCGTGTCCAACTCTTGCGATCCCATGAACTGTAGACTGCGAGGCTCCGCTGTCCATGGGGTTCTCCAGGCAAGAAGACTGGAGTGGGTTGCCATGTCCTCCTCCAGGGCATTTTCTGGGCCCAGGGATTGAACCCAGACCTCCCGCATTGCAGGTAGATGCTTTTACCGACTGAGCTACGAGGGAAGCCCCAAAAGGTTAGGGGCCATGTCTATTCAGGGTCCCCCTGGGGCCTCATACAGCCCCCTCCCACTGATACGGATGCCCCCCCAGTGACAAAAGATGACATCCATCACGGAGATGAGTTTTCTCATTGATTCTGACAGGTCAAACCACCATGTCTGTCAAAGCAGGCGAGCACTAAAGCCCTATTGATGTCTACAGGGGAAGTGGGGAAGGGGTCGTCTGTCTACCTGGATCTGGAGAGACCCACCACCCGGGAGCCCTTTAAAAGGAAGCTGGGCTCCAGGTGAGACACTGTGGACACTAAACGCGTCAGAGCCGCTGCCCAGGAGGAGGCCAGCTGCGCGCTGCCCCTTGGCCTTGGCCGTCACCCAGCCTCAGCTCTCCTTACAAATGGTAAGGGCAAATGCGCCGTTAGGGTGGGATTCCTGACTTCATCGTAACGCCGGAGTTGTGAACCGCGGGTGGTGTTTCCCCCTAACCTGCCACAGACTCGGCGTGTATGTGAACCGCCAGGCCACAGAGGACAAGAACACTCCTGGAAATTACAACGTTGGTCCCTTAGGGTGTGTTTCTCTGTCTTCTGATTTTTTAAAAATTGGGTTTATGTCATTCTTCCAGTGTAAACATTCCCTTTAAAAGCTTTAAGTCTTTAGATGTTCCTCAGTATTTATTTATCCGAGAGTTTCAGTTCAAGTTCCTAGTGACGATTTTATTTTGATTTAGTCTCCTTTGCCAATCCTGTAATAGTACAGCTGCCGTTTTTCTAAACATTCATGGTGAGCAGGGTAATTTACTGAAAAATATCAAGGGTTTTAGAGACAGGCTGAGCTTTTCCACGGATTAGGAACTTGATGAATGTGTCAGGAAAGTAGAGATAAAGACACCTGCTTGTAGCAGGGAGGGTGAGGGTCAGCTGCAAGGGAGTAAGCACCCCCAACAGTAGATAGAGGTTTATTTCTCTCTCAGGTAGAAGGCCAGGTAGGCGGCTAAGGCAGGTGTGGCGTTTGGGACACAGACTTCTACCAGTTTCTCTGCTGAGCATCACCAAGTTGGCCTCATGTGCCCACGCTGGCTGCTTCAGCTCCTGCCTTCTCCTCTGCCAGCTGGTTAGAAGCAAGGAAGTTTCTAGAAGCTGCATACACTAGCTGTAAGAGGAGCTGAGCTGGGAATTCCCTGGTGTTAGGACTCCGTTCTTTCACTGCTCAGGGTATGGGTTTAATCCCTGGTCAGGGAACTAAGACCCAGCAAGCCACATGGTGTGGCTTTTTTTTTTTTTTTTTTTTAAAAAGAGGAGCTAAGCAATGTTAGTTTCACAACCCTGTGTCCAGCAAAAAGTCAGGGATACTGTTGCCAAAAAAGAGAGGGGTGGGATGGGGTAGGAAGGATGAATTAGGAGTTTGGATTTGAGTCTTTTTTAGTTTCTTTTATGTTTTTCCTACACACTACTCTATATAAAATAGATAAACAACAAGGCCCTACTGTCTAGCACACAGAAGTATAATCAACGTCTTGTAATAACCTATAGTGGAAAGAATCTGAAAAAGAATAGATATATGTAAGTATGTGTAACTGAACACTGCTGTACAACTGAAACTAACACAATTTTGTAAATCAACTATACTTCAACAAAAAGTTGTTTTGAAAAAAAGAAAAAGGATAGGAATGCAGATATTGGGAAGAACTCATTTAGATTATATCTGTAAAATGCCACCGCAGTGCTATATACAAAGAGAGCTGTAGAGCACTGACCTTTGTTATCATCACTGTATGTATTTCTGCTGACCTTAAACATACCATGAAATTCTGACAAGACGTCAGCTGTCATTCTTACGTCTGTACCTTTCAACATACCATGTCATCACCTCTCACAGTTTTTCAAATTTCTCTTTTATGCTAGTTTTTTTTTTTTTTTTGAGGGGGCTGGATAGTGGCACTGTTCTGGGTCTTTGTTGTGGCATGTGGGATCTAGTTCCCTGACCAGGGATCACACCTGGGCCCCCACATTGGGAGCCCAGAGTCCCAATCACTGGGCCACCAGGGAACTCCGTCTTTACACTAGTTGTATGCATCTTTATTATCAGGGGCCCCAGTGCTTCAGGCTTCCCAGCTGGCTCGGTGGTAAGGAATCCCCCTGCCAGTGCCGGAGACACAGGATACGCAGGCTTAATCCCTGGGTGAGGAAGATCCCCGGGAGGAGGGCATGGCAACCCACTGCAGTACTCTTGCCTGGAGAGTCCCGTGGACAGAGGAGCCTGGTGGGCTAGAGTCGGACACGACTGAGCGTGCACATACGCTCTGTTCTTCAGCAGCGCCCAGATTCATGAGAATGTTTTTTGTTTCTTTGGCTTGGGGTTCATCGTGCTTCTCGGAGCTGTGGGATTAGAGTTTTCATCAAATTCAGAAAATTGGGAGCCATTATTTCTTCAAATTTTCTTGTTGTCCCTTCCTCTCTTCCCTCTATTTGGGAATTACACTTCCAGGTATGTTAGGCCACTTGAAGTTGTCCAGGTTATTGATGTTCTGTTCATTTCTTAAAGACTCCTTACTCTTTGGGTCTTACTTGGATTGTTTCTATTGTCTTCAAGTTCACTCATCTTTTCTCCGGTAGTGTCTACGCTGTTTATTCTTTCCAGTGTGCTTTTCATCAGAGATGTTGTAGTTTCTATCTCTCCACCTTTGAGTCTTTTTAAACTTCTTTTCTGTCTCTCCTAACAATGCTTTTGCTGTCCTCAGCCTTCTGGTGCATATAGATTCTGTTGCAGTAGCTGTTGTAACCTGCTTGTCTACTGGCATCCGTGTTGTCACGGGCGGTGATTTTCCCTCACTCCTGGCCATTTTATCCTGTTCTTTGTATGCCTGGTAATTCTTTATTACAGGCTAAACGTTTTGGAGTTTACCTTCTTGGTGCTGGATATTCTTTTTTTTTTTTTTTTGTAATATGCTTATCTTCTGGGACACAGGTCAGTTACTGGGGAATGGTTTGATCCTCCCCGGGGCTTTATCAGATAGGACCAGAGCAGCCCGTAGCCTCGGGCAGATTTTTCTCTGCTTCTGAGGCAGTCTCTGGCTTCTCTATCTGATGCCCCGCGGGCATGAGGTTTTTTTCCACCACTGGGGGGAACACCGCCTATTACTGGGCCAGGATTCCTCTGCCTGCTCCTTTCAGGGAGTCCTCCCCTCAGCCTCGGGCAGTTGTCTCACCCATGAGCTCTGGTCAGGGAGGGACTCTGCAGATCCCTGCAAGTCTGGCTCTGGGGGCTGGCTCCCCCTGCCACACACACACACACCTGCCCCCAGCACTCTGTCAAAATTCTGTCTTGGCTTCTCTGGACTCCCAGCTCTCTACATCCTCAGGGTCCAGAGAGAGACCCCCGAATTCCCCAGCCCCTGGGTACAGCAGTGCTCACAGCAGGCTCTCTGGACACCCGAACACCAGCCCCACTTGCCTGCATCCTGGAGATTGCTTCCCAGAGCCCTCCTGACACGACAGCAGGCACTCTGGGCTTCGTGCTTGCAGCAGCACCCCCAGATCACCCAGTGCGCCCCTTCTGTGCCCACCTGTGCACTCACCCTCTACCAGTGGCTGCCATGCCCACCAAGGTCTCTTCTCCTTGCCTGGAGGCTGTGACTAGACCTGGCCCAGACGCTCCCAGAACTTCTCGCGGTCAAGTGGGTTACAACCACACCTTCTTCAACGAATTCCGAGGCCCTCTTCCAAGTTGGTCCTTTAGGGGCAGGGTCCCCCACCTCCGGGCTGCGGACTGGTACCTCCTGTCAGATCAGCGGCAGCATTGAAGTGCAAAATAAATGAAAGATGCTTGAATTATCCTGAACCACCCCTGGTGCCTGGGAAAATTGTCTTCCACGAAATCAGTCCTTGATGCCACAAAAGGTTGGGGACTGCTGCTTTCAGACTTCTTCTAGAACTTTCCTCCCATCTTGACAATTTACTCGCCTATCTTGACTTATCCTTTACATGAAACTTTCCCCGCTGAAGTTATTGTGTGGTTTCTGGCTCTGGATGGACCTAGATTGCTAGAGACACTGATTTTTTTCATAAGTCATTCTTGAACCTGGCATCATTGCTGAATTTCTCATTAGTTCCAATAGCTTGTTGTTTTTGCTGGCTTTTTAATAGGTGACTGCATCATCTCAAACAGTGACAATCCTGACACTCCTCTTTCTCTTCTGATAACTCTTTCATCCAGTTCCACTTCTGTTGTGTTGGCCAGGGTCTCCAATACTATGTCCAGTGCTGGAGACGATGGACAGCTTGGATCCTTGTCATGTTCCCCTAAAGGAATACGCCTAGAGAATTCCCTGGCAGTCCAGTGGTTAGGACTCTGTGCTTTCACTGCTGGGGGCCCAGGTTCAACCCCTGGTCAGGGAACTAAGATCCTATAAACTGCGCAGTGCAGCAGCAAAAAAAAAAAAGTAAAAATTATCTATCACCTAGGATATCTGCTACAGATTTTTGGTACCAGGTTAAGGAAGTTTCTTCCTATTCTTAATATTTTAATTATTTTTAAAATCACAAATGGATGTTAAATTTTTTCACATACTTTTTCTGGAGCTTTTGAGATAATCCTCAGGACTTTCTCCTTTAGACTACTGCAAACTTATTGATAGATATTCCCCTAATTGAGAGAAAGACAAGGGGTACAATAAAGTGTGGAGGAGATCCCAGTTAATAGCTTAAAATCTTGTCTTCTAATCCATAGCAATAGTATCTAGAAAGTATTATCCTATGCGAAAAGAAAGAGATTCTGGGAAACTCCCTGGCGTTCCAGTGGTTGGGACCCTGAACTTTCATTGCCAAAGGCTCAGGTTCAATTCCTGGTCCAGGAACTAAGATCCTGCAAGGTATGCCACGCAGCCAAATTAAAAAAAAAAAAAAGTTCTGCTTTATTTAGGATCTACACCTGCTTTAAGATTTGACTCTTGATTATAAAATATCAACTGCAAATAGTCTTTATTTCAAAACAGTCTCAACCATACAGAATAGTATTATAGGTAACACTTTGAAGTTAAGATGATCTTTTTTCTAGAATACTACTCAACAATTTTGGAATTTTTCTTTTTTAATCGAAAAGTCTTGATTACAAAAGTAAGGCATGCTTACTGCATAAAAACTGAGGCAGTTGTCAAGGTACAAAGTAAAGACAGAAAGTCTCCAATCTCCTCTTTCTTCTCTCATTCCAGTTACCAAGGCTGGTTTATAATTCAGAACTTGGGGAAACCTTTTTTACTATGCCAGTTTAACAGTATTACCCATCAATTTTCTGAAAGCCAAATAGATATTATAGCAAAGAATATATATCCAATAAAAGTCAGGAAAGCTCCACATGGTAATCCTTTCTTAAAAATGCTAAAGTGTTATCATCTCTGTTGAGCTCATATTCTTATATGATAGCAATAGCACAGAGGAAGATGAGGAGAAAATTACTTTTTTCAGTCCCACGAAAACCTGAAGAAACACAGTGGTACCCTGCGTGGGCATGATAAGTGACAACGTTCCCCAGAGCGGGAGCAGAGGGGTGCCTAGAGCAAAGGGATAAACGGGGGAAATTCAGCAGTTTCCGGAGCCCTCCTGCATCAGCCCTCCACGGAATGAGTTCACTATTCTGTTTGAAATATCATGATGTCCCCAAACTTTACACCAACTCCAATTCTGATGCATTTATGAAGAACACTTTCAAAGCCAACAGTAAATAATTTAGGATTGGCTGACACTTTGGGCTTACCCCTGCCGCTGTAAACACTGCTGTAAGAACAAAGCCAAGATCTGTCAGTGAGGGTCCTGGAAAGTGTCAACCCCATTATAAACACTCAGATAAATGTTAAACCACAGCAGCAGCAACAAACAATGGCCCGTGAGCCTTTGCTCCACAGCCTTTAATTAATGATGGAACGGTAGTAGCTTTGAGCAGGGGTGTGAGGCAAAGGGTTTGGGAAACATGCTGGAGTTCCCATTAGTCTTCATCACCCAGCTCCCTTCCTGTCATGTTCAAAAAGAGGATTGAAAAACACTTGGAAAGAAAGCCAAAAATATAGAAGCATGCCTGAAAGACTCCCAGATTGTGGGTGAGGATCCACAATATCAGGGTTTGTTTTTTTTTTTAATTTGGAATTCCCTGGTGGTCCAGTGGTTAGATCTCTGCACTTTCATTACTGAGGGCCAAGGTTCAACCCCTGATCAGAGAACTAAGACCCTGCATGCTGCAAGGTGCAGCCAAAATATATATATATGTAAGTGAGTAAGTGAATTCACTCAGTCGTGTCCGACTCTTTGTGACCCCATGGACTGTAGCCTACCAGGCTTCTCCTCCGTGGGATTCTCCAGGCAAGAATACTGGAGTGGGTTACCATTTCCTTCTCCAGGGGATCTTCCCGACCCAGGGATCGAACCCAGGTCTCCCGCATTGGAGGCAGACACTTTAACCTCTGAGCCACCAGGGAAGATGCCATATATATATATATATATATATATAATTCTGACTGTAGTGCAGAGAAGATTGGAAGAATAAGTGGAGCCTCAAATAGTCAAAGATTGAGGCTGCAGCTGTGACTTGAACAGGTGGCAGGTGATATTTTCTGTAGATAAGCTCAGTTGCCCCTGGAGGAGGGCATGGCAACCCAGTCCAGCATTCTTCCTGGGGAATCCCATGTACAGAGGAGCCTGGCAGGCTACAGTCGGGCTACATAGACGGGGTCGCAAAAAGTCGGGCAGAACTGAAGCAACTTAAAAGGCATGCGTGGAAGCTCAGTGGCATCTCCCGTTCTGTGTTCTTCTGCACTGTTCACATCTGTTTCTTCTCTACCCCCTCGAGCCTGGGTGGGCAGTGGGATTGCTTCAGCTATTGCAATATGGGGGGGGGGGGAGGGACACTGTGCCAGTTATGGGCAAAAACTTTAGCTGGCCTGGCAACTGCCACCTCCTGCCTTTTAGGATATTGCTTTTGGCATTCAGTCATAGTAGAGTGAGAAGCCCAGGTCCCATGGAGAAGCACACGGGAGACTCCACTGACAGCCCCAGCCAAGCCTCCTGTGAGAGCCCTGGTTTAGACCAGCCCCAGACAACTGTAGCCCAAGCTGCTACCTGAGCAATCCTGAGCAGAGCCACCCTGCTGAGCCCAGTCCGCCCACCAGCCATGCGAGATGCCAGCTGTGCTGGCTTACGAGGGATGCTCCTGCTAGCAAACTGGGTGCTTATACAACAGAAACGTCTTGTCTTGCAGTAGTTCTGGGAACGAGGGGTCTGAACCAAGACGTCAGCAGCACAAACCCTCCTGAGGCTGTGAGGGAGGATCTGCTCCAGCCGTCTCTCCTTGGCCTACAGGTGACCGTCTTCTCACTCTGGCTCTTCCGTCCTTCTGCATAGCTCTGTGTCCCAGTGACCCCTTTTTAACAGGACACCGGTCGTATTGGATGGGGGCCCGCTTTAATGACCTTGGTGTAGCTCGATTACGTCTATAAGGC
The DNA here is from genome assembly GCF_055505025.1 of Bos grunniens. NCBI lineage: Eukaryota > Metazoa > Chordata > Mammalia > Artiodactyla > Bovidae > Bos > Bos grunniens. Next base: position 5,311,987 of record NC_141168.1, read on the forward strand.
CTGATTTCCAAATCAGGTCACATTCTGAGGTACTGAGGCTGAGGACTTCAGCATAGGAATCTGCTGCTGCTGCTGCTGCTAAGTCACTTCAATCTGAGGGACACATAATGATGATAAATTGCTCTCTGAAGCTCTCCAGTTTTGAGGTGGTTTGCTGTGCTCAAAAGGTAACCAGAACAGGTGGTTCTGAAGATGGAAGCACACACTTCAGGAGACATTAAAAATCCCTAAAATGGGTGGGATGGGAAGGGAGGTGGGAGGGATGTTCAAGTGGGAAGGGACATGGGTGTGTAAACCTATGGCTGATCCATTTCAGTTTGGTAGAAGCCGAAACAATATAGTAAAGCAATTATCCTTCAGTTAAAAATAAATAATTTAAAAAAATCCCCGTAATGTGGTCATTGGGTTGGAGGTGAAAAAGACACTACAGATTTCCTACCCAGCCTTCATTCTTCTTTCTCCTTACTATACCATTGCTGGCTTCAAGGCCTCATTTTTGGACTTCTCTGGTGGTACAGTGGATAGGAACCCGCCTGCCAGTGCAGGGGACGTGGGTTTGATGCCCGGTCCAGGAAAACCCACACGCCTTGGAGCAACTACGCCCCGCGCCACGACCACTGACCTGCGCGCAAGGGCCTGCGAGCTGCAGCTGCTGAGGCCCGCACTCTGCAGCCCGAGCTCTGCAACAGAAGAAGCCACCACGGTGAGAGCCCATGCACCGCAAGCAAGAGTGACCACTGCTTGATACAGCTGGAGGAAGCCTGTGTGCAGCAAGGAAGACCCAGTGCAGCCAAAATTAATTAATTTTTTAAAAAAGACCTTGGACTTCCCTGGTGGCTCAGTGGATAACAATATGCCTGCCAATGCAGGGCACTGGGTTGGATCCCTGGTCTGGGAAGATCCCACATGCCCCGGAGCAATTAAGCCCATGCGCCACAACTATTGAACCCAAGTGCTCCAACTCCTGAAGCCCGTGCCTGCCTAGAGCCTGTGCTCCGCAGTAAGAGAAACACCAGGAATTCTCTGGTGGGCCAGTGGCTTAGACTCTGCGCTCCCAATGCAGGGGGCCCAGGTTCACCCCGTGGTCAGGGAACTAGATCCCACATACTGCAACTAAGACCCAGCACAGCCAAATAAAAATAAATATTTAAAAAATAAAAATAAGAGAAGCCCCCCACTTGCTGCAACTAGAAAAAGCCCATGCAAAGCGATGAAGACTCAGCAAGGCCCAAAATAAATAAATAGAAAGACCCCATTCTTCCCTTCTGGTTTTGTCTTCACTAAATTCTGGCCCGATTTACCTCTTAAAATGAGAATCCTAAATAAGCTGGGGGAATCACAGTAATTACGTTTGGTGATGGGATTAAGGCATGTGGCTCAATGCTGAGAGAGAAACATGCTGAAGGTGCTTCTGGGGAAAGTTTCTTGTCTCTTAAATGGGACACAATGAAACAATCATCTCTTTTCTCCCTCTGGATCTTCCTGTGTAAGGGTCTGATGCCTGGAGGGAGCCAGGCAGTACCCTGAGGACAGCAGGAAAGAACGCTGAGCCGCTCCCAGGTTCTTGGTGACACTGGAGTCACTGCATGGACCACCCTGGAGTCAGCCCAGCTCACAACTTCTCTTTATGAGACTCTACATCCTATTGTTGTTTAAGCTTTTTTGAGTCGAGTCATCTCTCACCTATGGTTTGCAGTTGTCCGTCAAATAGATAATTAACTATTTAGGAGCTCAGAAGTTTGAGATGCAAGTAGAAAATTTCTGGCCATTTAAACATGAATGGAGTTGGGTGCCAGTAGACACAGGAGACTCGGGTTCAATCCTTGTGTGGGAAGAACCTCTGGAGGAGGAAATGGCAATCCACTCCAGTATTCCTGCCTGAAAAATCCCATGGGTAAAGGAGCCTGGCGGGCTACAGTCCAAAGGGTCACAAAGAGTGGGACACCACTGAGCGACTGAGCAAGGCAGGTATATGAACAGGAACAAGGGAAAATTGCAAAAGAAAATACACAAGGGATATATGTATGGAAAGTTCCCGTTCATTTACCTAATAAGTATTGACAGACTGCCTAGTATATGCTAAGCACGTTTCTAGGCTCTGAGAATAAAGCAATGACTGAAAGAATGCAGAAATCCCCATTGTCACGGAGCTTCATTCGAGCATTGGTATTTAGTGGGGGAAACACATGGAGAAGGAAATGGCAACCCACTCCAGTATTCTTGCCTGGAGAATCCCATGGACAGAGGAGCCTGGTGGGCTGCTGTCCATAGGGTCGCACAGAGTTTGACACGACTGAAGCAACTTAGCATGCATGCATGCAATGGAGAAGGAAATGGCAACCCACTCCAGTACTCCTGCCTGGAGCATCCCAGGGATGGAGGAGCCTGGTTGGCTGCCATCTATGGGGTCGCACAGAGTTTGACATGACTGAAGCAACTTAGCAGCAGCAGCAGCAGCAGGGGGAAATACATGAGCACAATGTCTAGTGTAGACTGGGGAAAAAACACACAATGTGAAAGTCGAGAACCATGTTTTTTTTGTGGACAAACCTGAGGACGATAGCCCAGGATGCAGCCTCTCAGGTAGCTCTGAAGTCCTGCTCCACAGAGGCAAGGCAGGAGCCAGAATGGGGAGGAGCTTTTGCAACAAACACGAGGCAGTCGGAACTTCAGAAGATTACTGTGAATTCAAGAAAAGCAAGCATCTCAAGTTAAGGAATTTAAGCACTTTTCTATGCATGGGAAGTTGCAAAAGTCTGGGCTCACTGAACTCATCCCTTTGATCTGCACCTTAGCTCTCTGGGGCCAGGGTTCTTTGTTCTTTCTCATCTGACGTCTCCTCAAGGTGCACCCTCGGGGGTGGCTGCAGTGGCTGGTGGCTTGATCAGCCATCATCACGGAGACAAGAGGGCGGGCATTGTGTCTCCATCCTGAGTTCCCTTGGGGCTCAGCTCACCATCAGGGCAGCTGGAATGTGATGGCCGCAACATCCTTATTTACTGGCGTAGCAGGCAACATTTTTTTTTTTTCACTCACACTAGAAAATGCTTAACCTCAACCATTATTGCACGCTCTGTTGCTCAGTCAGGCTGGACTTTTTTTACGACCCCAAGGACTGTAGCCCTTCAGGCTCCTCTGTCCCTGGGATTTTTCCAGGCAAGAATACCAGGGTGGGTTTTCCTCTCCAAGGCATCTTCCTAATCCAGGGATCGAACCCATGTCTCCTGCATTGCAGGCAGATTCTTTACCACTTAGCCACCAAGGAAGTCCCTTATTATTGAAGAGGTACAAATAACACATATTTATACTCACTTACCAACCTGACAAAAATATAAGATCTTGACAGTACCTGGCACTGGCAGCAGAGTGGTGAGCTCTCGTCCACAGTTGGTGGAACTGCAGCCTCATGCAATATTATGGAAGATCAGCTGGGCACGGTTATCAGAATTGTACCAGGATGTTCATTTTCACAATAAAAGCCTGGACCACCAGCAAGGTATCTGGCAACACAGCGCTGGCTAGACAACTTATGTGTGATCCATCTATACCACAAAGCACACCTGTATATGCAAATAGGAAGCACTTAAAGATATATTATTAAATGAATAGCACAAAATGCAAAAGAGCATGATCTGTTTGTATAAATTTTTAAATAGAAATTTATTATAATAATATGTATTATACGAATTATTTATTAGAATATAATAAGTGTTAATATGCCTTAAACTTTTGTGGGGTTTTTTTTCCCCCCAGAAGGAATAGTAAGAGGATGCTCCTAGCATTTACCCATTAGGGACAGGAAGTCCCGGTCATTGACGTTGCTTTTTAACTGTAGCAGACCCTGTGGATTGGTTCCCTCGTGGCATTCGTAGCCCCGCCCTGTTGCCTTCCCCTCCTGTAGTGCTAGGAGGGCAGGAATGCTCCTGTCCTTAGATTCTCTTGCAGCGAGGCTGGTCTTGTCGTCTGCGAATGTTCGTCCCAGGAAGGAAAAGACTGAGACAGTCATTCAGAAGGGACTCACGGGAACGCGCTGCGGGCACCTCCCTGTTTTCCCCAATCAGCCGCGTGCGGAAGAAGGCCTGACCTTCGCTCCCAGGGTGACTTCCGGCCCTCATCTAGATTACGGCCACATCGGAGCCCTGGGGAGGGGGCGAGGCAGCTGGATCCTCCACTGCACCTGGATCTTCCACTGCCCACCGCTCCCACCTGGCATCCCAGTCAGCCACAGAGGCCAACACCCAGTTAGATGCCTCTTGCACAGAGAATACTGGACTGAAGTTTGTGCAGTTGAAGTGGCTATGGTTTATTTGAAAGAACCAATGACCAGAGCGCTCAGGAAGTTCAGCATCTCCAGGAAAGCAACAGGATCACAGCCAGTCATCTGGGAAATGAAGCCATCGCTCCAGGAGCTGGAGCCACAAGCCTTCCACCCATGACTTTGCAAGAAGATTCTGAGCTTCGGAACCCTACACCTACTAAACACAGCTGATTGATTTTAATGTCAGTAAGGAGTAACAGAACGCGACTCCCAGACACGTTTTTCAATGAGGCATCTGTCCTAGAGAGGATGTAGGGTTATGGGTCTTTCCAAATTCCTGGGGGGTGGGTAATGGACATTTCTGGACTCAGTTGCACAAAGATGGACTCAACAAATATCTATCTGACTTGAAACAAGAGAAATGCTAGCTTGCACCTGCAGCTTTAACACCAGGTCCAGTAGCCAGATGAAAATCCTGAGACCAAAGCCCGACGCTGAGGACGGCAGAGGAGGCGGTCAGAGCAGTTTGGAGCTGGGTGACATCCTGGAGGGGCCGCACCAGATCCTGCAGCTCTCCCCTGAACCTGTCACTGCAGGAGAGAAACAGACCTCTCTGCTTCAGATATGCCGGTCTGGTTTTCTGTCGCTTGCAGCCAAGCTTGTTCCTAAAGGCCACTCGAAGTTTTCTGTCTGCCTCTCCACGTCTGTGTTCAGGCCTTGTCTTCTGCAGGATCCCAGGAGGAGGATCCATCTGGACTGGAACAACACAGGCTCCCTTGCCCTCCAGCTTCTGCTTGGGCTCAGCCCACAAATTCTACTGCCCAGAGTTTGCACTGTTAAATACTTGCAAGGTCCACCAAGATCTGTTTACAAGGATGATCTCTTCAGTATTGTTTAAAATGGCAAAATGCTGGAAACTGCTTAAATGTGCTTCAATCAGGGGACTAAGTTAAATAAAATATCGTATTGCCTACATTGGAACACTTTGCTGGAATTAAAAAACAGGTAGCTCTGGGGGTGCTGAAATGGAAAGTTCTCCAAGATTTTCTATATACATTTTGTTTTTGGTTGCACCAGTATCAGCTGCCACATACAGGATCTTTAACTGTGGCATGTGGGATCTGGTTCCCCAACTGGGAATCAAGCCCAGGTCCTCTGCATTGGGAGCTTGGAGTCTTAGCCATTAGAGCACCAGGGGAATTCCTTCCATGATATATTATAAATGAAAAAAAAAAAAAAGTGTAGCATGAGCCAATTTACGTAAGTATATAGAAGCATATATGAACTTTTTTTTTTTCAGAAAAGATAATAAGAAACTGTGGTTACCACTTTGAAATACTTTAATATTCTTACCATGTTTGTGTTACTACTTTCATTTTTATGAATATGTTTCTGAAATGTCAGTGGGGCCAGTTAAGGACCCTCTCATCCTTGGTTCCCCAGAAAGTACAGCCCAAACCACAGTCTTAGTGCTCCTGCTTTAATAGGCAATGTAACCCCAGGAAGGTGCAAGGGAGGGGCCCCAGAGAAAGCCAGGCAGGGAGAGAGCCAGGGTCCACATGTGCTGTGACGCTGACCAGTAAGCACGATAGATTGTTCAGTCCCACAGAACATTCTCTGGAAAGCTACATAGTCCACATCTCAGGACAACGTGTCCATGGCAGAAAGGGGGAAGGATTTATTGACTGAGTCCAGCCTCCCTCCTTCAGGGCTACGCATGTGCATCTGGTGCTGAGCCGGGCCACTGGGCAGCTTGGACCAGGAGCCCCTAGGATGGAGGCTGGGAGGTACTGGGAGGGTACAAAGGTGATCGGGGCCTCGCAGGCCTGGTTGTAGGATCAGGAGCAGGAAGCAGACGGGTCAGGAGGATGAGATGCAGCACAGAGGGGTCCAATGCGTGGATCTTCTTTCATTGTCTTTTGTTTTGGCCAAGCCAAGGCTTACAGAATCTTACTTCGAGGACCAGGGATCTGTATTAGCTTCTGAAGGCCATCTTAACAAATGATCACAAACAGGGCCGCTGAAGCTCCATAGGAAGCCTGCAGGGTTTGTCCCGTCTGGGGTCCCAAGGGACAGCCGGTTTCCCACCCTCCTCCTGACTCCCGGTGGTTGCTAGCAGCCCTGGCTGTTCCTTGTCTGCAGGCGAGGAATTCCAGCCCCTGGTCTGTCTTCTCACGGCGGCCTTTTCCTGTCTCTGTGTGTGTGTCTGTCTCTGCCTCTCTTCTCCTCTTGTGAGGATGCCAGTCATATCGGATTAGGGCTCACCCTGTTCCAGAATGACCTCATCTGAATTTGACTAACTACATCTGCCTTGACCCTGTTTGCAAATAAGGTCACCTTCTGAGGTTCTGGGAAGGACATGAAATTGGGGGGTAAGGAGCCACTATTCAACACAGTTCAATATATTTATGTATTTTTAAAACTAAGCAACATTATTTTAAAACTGAAATTAAAAGAATGTTATCAAAATCTACATGCATGCTCAGTCGCTCAGTCGTGTCCTTACTTTTTGCAACCCCATGAACTCTAGCCCGCCAGACGCCTCTGTCCATGGGATTTCCCAGGCAAGAATACTGGAGTGGGTTGCCATGCCTTTCTCCAGGCGATCTTCCTGACCCAGGGATCAAACCTGCATCTCCTGCGTTGCAATTGGGTTCCTTACCACTGAGCCACCTGGGAAGCCCGTTACTAAAACACTCATCTCCCAAAAAGAAATTTGTGTTGGATGTGAGGATGATTTATCTGCTTTTGCTGTCACCACCCTGGACCTGGACCACTTTCAGCTGTTTCAATGGACACAAACTCCCTTTCTCTTTATCACCCACGTATAACCCCTGTTGTCAAAGATCTATGAATGGCTTTGTTGTGGTTCATTTGCTAAGTCCCCTACTAATTTCTGCCAATATTTTGTTTCTAATGTTTCAGACAAAAATTAGTTTACTTAATGGAGTTGGAAAAATAGTTCAGAAAAAAGTCCTAGAAGCAGTAACCTAGACTGGTGGTTCTCGAAATGTGGCCTCTAGACCGGCAGCAGCGGCACCCCGGAATGGGTGACAACGCAGATTCAGAAGCACCAAAACCCAATGAACTGTGAAATCTAGTAGAACACGCCCTCCAGGGAACTGTGATGCCCATGCAGGTCGGAGACCCATCGGCCTAGACCAGCTACATACTACATACCCCACTGTACACCATGCTTAAAGCTGGAGAACTCTTCATTTAAAATTTTGACTTCTTTCCATCCAATATGAAAACCATTTGCAACATGATATATGTTTCTGCCAGAGCAGAAAGTTCTCAGCAGAAAGTTTTCCAGTTTTTGGTTTCAGGACAATTTGCCCGGTTAAAAATTACTGAGTCCCCAAGGAGATTTGTTTATGTAAGTTATATTTACCAATATTGGAAATTAAAATCAAGAAATATTTAATTCCTTAGCTTATTAATTCATTTTAAAGGAACAATAATAAACCCCTGGCATGTTAATTTAAATAACACATTTTATGAAAAATAACATTTACTGAAACAAGAAAACCTTGAGTTAGGATGGCATTGTTTTACAGTTTTCTAAATCTTTTTGGTATCTGGTTTAATAGAAGACAGCTGGGTCCTGATATCTGCATTCAATCTACTGCAGTATGATGTTTGGGGTTGAATTGTAGGAAGAAAATCTGGCCTCACACAGAACATAGTTAGAAAAGAGAGGACCTCACAGACCCCCTGAAAGGGTCTCCAGGACCCCAGGGATCCTCTGACCACACACTGAGAACGGCTGTGCTCCAGAGGGTACATCTAAATAAAAATGGGGCAATGGTGGGAAACGAAAAGATTCACTTTGAGAGCTTTGTATTAATAACTGCTTACAATTCAGTCATTTTCATGATACCTCAGTTGGAGGTTGAAAAATTCTCTACTTGTCAATTCTTCCCCATTTCCAGCACAGGATAAAATATGAATAAATAATAAAATTAAATAAAGGGCTAAATTTATCATTTAAAATATAGTTGTTGGTATTTAATGGAGAAACTATATCTAATCATTTCACTGAGAATTAAAAGTATGAATAAATGTGTACAAAATTTTTTCTCCAATATGTAAATTGGTAGATAAGACAAAATTCAAACATAAACTGATTCACATTTTAAAAATACATGACTCAAATAATAAAAGTAATAAAATTATAAGACTAGACAGGATAAAGATCAAAAAGGCAATTTCTTCAGCAGATAAGGAAACTACTTCACCAAGGCACAAATACTTGACCAATTGAATTTAAAAATTAACTGAAACTCAGCTTATTTAAAAACAATTTGCTTAATAGGGACTTCCTTGGCAGTCCAGTGGTTAGGACTTGAAAATTTCACCGCGGAGGGCTTGGATTCAATCCCTGGTTGGGGAACTAGGATCCCACAAGCCACATGGCCAAAAATATATATATGTATTATTTCACTGCATAAAGGCTGAATTGCACAAAGGCTAGAGCCGATGGAGAAATCTTAGAGAGTTTTATGAGATTTTATGAGATTAATTTTGAACTCAATAAAAACAATAGCTGACATTTAGTGGTGCCAGGAATCTTACATGGGGCATATTATTCAATTTTCACAAGAGAGAAAGTAATATAAGTCTTGGTCAGTTCAGGCTGCTCTAACAAAGTACCATAGTTGTTGTTGATGTTCAGTAGCTAAGTCGTGTCTGACTCTTTGTGACCCCATGGACTGTAGCGTGCCAGACTCCTCTGTCCTTCACTGTCACCCAGAATTTGCTCAAATTCATGCCCACTGAGTTGGTGATGCTATCTAACCATCTTATCCTCTGTCCCCCCCTTCTCCTCCTGCCTTCAATCTTTCCCAGAATCAAGGTCTTTTCCAATGAGTCTGCTCTTCACATCAAGTGTCCAAAGTATTGGAGATTCAGCTTCAGCATCAGCGTCACTCCTTCCAATGAATATTCAGGGTCGATTTCCTTTAGGATTGATTGATTCAATCTCCTTGCTTGCTCTCAAGAGTCTTCTCCAGCACCACAATTTCAAAGCATCAATTTTTTGGCTTCTTTATAGTCCAACTTTCACATCTGGACATGACCACTGGAAAAACCATGGGTTTGACTAGACGGACCTTGTCAGCCAAGTGATGTTTCTACTTTTTAATATGCTATGCCAGACTGATTAGTACCATAGACTAATTAGCTTAGCTGGTTCTGGAAGCTGGAAGTCTGAGATCAGGTGCCAGCATGGTCCAGTCCTTAGGAGGGCCTCTCCCAGGTTATGAAAGGTAGTGGTATCCTCACAGGGCAGAGAGAGAGTGAGAGAGCTCCCTGGAAGTCCCTTTTGTAATCCCATTCATCAGGGTTCCACCCTCAGGATCTAATCACCTCCCAAGGGCCCCACTTCCTAACACTAGCACATTAAGGTAAGGATTTCAACACATGAATCTGGGGGGTGGGGACACGAACATTCAGTCCATAAGAATATAGAGATATATTTACCCCATTTTTCTAATCAGAAAAATAAATGTAAATAAGTTTAAGCAACTTCCCCACAGTCACAGAGTCCGAAAGTGAGGGAGACATGTCCCTCTGACTTCCAGATCCATACTGTGGACAGCGCTGCCTCTCAACAAAGTGTTTGTTCAATTCCATATGTTTTTAAAACTGTTTATTTGATTTCTTTCTTTGGCTGGGCCAGGTCTTAGTTCTGGCACTCAGGATCTTTTAGTTGCAGCATGCGAACTCTCAGTTGCGGCATGCAGGGTCTAGTTCCCTGGTCAGAGACCGAACCTGGGCCCCCTGCTTTGGGGCTTCTCACTGCGGTGGCTTCTTTTGTTGCTCTAGGTACACAGGTTCAGTAGTCATGGCTCCCGGACTTAGTTGCCAGGGAAGTCCCACCTGGGGAACTTTGAAAAATGCCGATGGCTGGATCTCACCTCTAGAGATTCCGATATAACCGATCCTGGGTGAGGCTTGTGCATTTTCTTAAAACGATTGGTTTATGTTTCTGACTGTCGTAGGGTCTTAGTTATGGCACATAGAATCTTTCCTTGTGGCTCTTGGGTTTTCTCTAGCTGCAGTGATCCGGCTCCAGGGCTTAGTTGCCTGGAGGCTGGCTTTCCAGGTGGCTCAGGGTTAAAGAATCCACCTGCCAATGCAGGAGACACAGGTTCGATCCCTGGGTTGGGAAGATCCCCTGGAGGAGGATTTCCCAGATACTTGTCTGGGAAATCCCAAAGACAGAGAAACCTGGCAGGCTACAATGCATGGGGGCGTAAAAAGCCTGTTCATGACTGAGCACACATGCATGCACCCACATGTGGGATCTTAGTTCCCTGACCAGGGATTAAACCCACGTCTCCAACACTGGAAGGCAGATTCTTAACCCCTGGACTGCCAGGGAAGTCCCTCATACATTTTTTCAATAAGGTCTGCCCCCATGCCATCTGGTATGCCACCTACTGAGAACCTAGGTAACCAGAAATGTCAGTCCGGTCACGAACAGAAGTTGCGGACACAGGATGTATTGGTTTGGGAGAAAACAGAAAGCCCTTCTGGGTTCAGTGAGTCAAAGGAGTGGTGGCATTTAGAGGTAGGAGAGCCCAGGCAATGTTGCGACTGCAGACTGGGAGTGGTTGAGAAGTTTCAATTAGACAGTAGATTCAAGAATTCACTGGGTAGAGGTGCTAATTGAAAACAGCTGCCCTGGATATTGTTTGAAAGTAGGTTGGGCATTTGGCAAACAGTAAGTAAATTACAAAATTGTCCTGGGAGACAGAGAGAGACAAAGATGGGCTAGTGCTAGAACCTGAGGAATATTGGTATAGTGGGACTCAAGAAAGCAGACCGTTTTAATGTTTAACACTTGAACGAACTCTCTCCCTCCATTTTTTCTTTTTCTCCTTTCTCCTTTTGAGGATTTGTATGTTAGGGAAAGTAGAAAGTGCTGAGTTAACACACTTAGATAATTAAATTCCCAACCTGACCCACTTTGGCCTCTATCCTGGGTTGGCTTTCCCCAACATTACACCATCCTTTGGAAAAAAAAAAGAGGAAGAAGACAACTCTTCACTATAGGTATGGAGTTGACTGTAGAGAGTGCCAGGTACACTGGCCAGGGTAGGCTGGAATTCAGCTGAAACTAATTAACCTCTCAGAGAGCCAGCAAGTAGAAATCCAGCAAGTCCCAGAGCTTGGTCACGGAGACCAGGATTCACTTCTGTTTGGGAAAACGCTGGCCTGTAGGTCTTTGGTTAGCTGTATAGTCACGGCACCAATCTGGGTTGCCAGGCGCCTCTCCCCTCCTCTTCTGGTAATTCTCCTGTTACTGTGTTGGAGGGCGTGGCCAGAGGTGTTGGCCTCAGGCCCACGCTGTCAAAACTTTTACACAAGGATTTCTTCAGGAGCAAATACCTTTATTGATTTTCTGGTGGGGGAGTTCCTGAGGGGGGCAGGTTCTGGAGGGGTGTAGAATCGTCAGCCATGGAGAAGGAGGTCTACTTGCCATCTCTTCACCCTCCAAGGAGGCAAAGGAACAACTTTTGGTACCTCGGGGTCGTAAGAGCCACCTCTGTCTATGCAATAATTGTGAGTGAAGACAGTCATGGATAAAAAGAGACAAACAAGCAAAAAAAAGCCCCCCACACTTAAATAAATCGGTTTTCCCAAGGGCTGACCTGGGTGCAGCCATGAAAAGCACCCCAAAGGATGTCAGGATTTCATCCATGTGTCGTCCAAAGGCATACGTGTGCCCCAGTTCTCTGGGACGCAGGTAACAGGGCTGAGATTTCCATGGTGGCTCATACTGACACAGAATTAATTCATCTGGATTAAATTTGTTATAAGATTTAAAAACACTATGATCTTGTTTTAGCATCCCCACCCTTACCTCAGCCCGGAGAAGTTGGTAGGGCAGGTCCTGGTGGAACCTTACCCTTTTAAAGAGGAAACCCAGGTGTGGGAAGTGCTGAGCGATTAGCCCAAGGTCACACAGCTAGTTATAGCCAAGTCGGAACTGGAGGACAGATTCCTGGCATCTCAGCAATGAACACTTGTCATATACTTGCTTATTCAACATCATCATCTATTAATTAACTGATAAGCCAACTTTGAGCAGATTCTCTTTCCTACCCAGTCAGAGCCTATTTTGAATGAAATAGAGAACCAATTCAAGAGAGCTCTGGTTTACTGAATCCTTATATTAATTGTCTAACCTAAGTTTTGAAATATTTGATATATTTGCTATTAACCTCGCTCAGTAAATGTCCTGCATTGTGACTGGAACACTCAAAAAGTCCTCTGACCCTTTTACTCACCAAAACGGGCACAGCTGCAGTAAACAGAGCCTTTCCCTTGCTGCCCGAGGGGATCAGCCTTCTGCTTTGCTGGGGGTGGGGGGCAGGGTGCCCTGTGTCATGAGTCCCCCATGCTGATGCCAGTGAACATCAACAAGTCAAGGAATAAACACTATAAACACAGCCTGGTTTAAACGCTTTGTTAAAAGTACTCTGACAAAGAATAAGAGGCGACTTATTTTCCCCAGAGAGGACTGGGTGTAATTTCTTCAGAAAAGAAGGTGATGAAGAGATAATTACGGTGCAGACTTAGAAGCTGCAGAGGGAGATGGGCGAGTGTTAAGCCATTTCTATCAGCCTTGACTGCCATACTGTAGACTGGCCTAAACAACATTCATTTTCTCACAGCTGCACAGTCTGGGAAATCCAGAATCAAGGTGCCCACTGACTTGGTTTCTGGCTTTCTGGCTCCTGGCTTTCCAGCTCCTGGCTTTCCAAAGGCTGCCTCCTTGCTGTGTCCTCACATGGCAGGAAGAGAGGGAGCTCTCAGGTGTCTCTTCTCAGAAGGACACTAATCCTGTCGGATCAGGGTTCTACCCTATGACCTCATTTTCCTTAGTTACCTCCTGAAGGCCCTGTCTCAAGATGCATCACACTGGAGGCTAGGGCTTCAGCTTATGAATTAGAGTAGATATAGGTCAGTCCATGCATGGGCTTGCCAGCTGGGTCAGTGGTAGAGAATCTGCTTGCAATGCAAGAAACCCAGGTTCAATCCCCGAGTCGGGAAGATTGCCAGGAGAAGGCAATGGAGACCCACTCCAGTATTCTTGCCCGCGAAATCCCATGGACAGAGGAGCCTGAGGTGCTACAGTCCACGGGGTCGCAGAGTCAGGCACGACCGAGCGACTGGGCACTGAGCGCAGTTTAGTCATTTAAGCATCAGTTAAGCTTTCTGCGCCTCAGGGCTGCAGCAACATATCAATCCTATGAGGCCTACATAATAAGAAGCGCAGTAGACAAGAGAGTCAGAGTTGACGCAATGCCATTTGCTTAAGCTGACTGATTTCCTCTGAGTTTATACTAACTGATATGGGTGCCAGGCAGTTTTTTTTCTTTTTTTTAATTTTTAAAGCTTTGCTTTAATCCAACTAAGCAATTTAATATTGAAACAAGGAAGAGATTGTTGCTTGCACATGCAGGTTTTTTTTCTACTGAGGCCAAATATGGTGATATTATTTATTCATTATATGTACCCTTATCTTTTCCAAAAGGGACCAGAGCCCACTACAGAACAAAATGGAGAATTCTTGGGCTCAAATTCAAAATTCTTTGACTGCAGGAAAGGCCAGGTCAGGCTGGAGTTTGTCTTGCTGTGTATCGTTGCTCTACTTGTCCTTGTCTTTGCTTTCACCTCCTTGAGACTCCACTTCATCTTTCATTACAGACAACATAAGAAATGTGCCAGGACCCAGAGTGCTACAGGGCATTGTCACATTGCTCTGAGTTCTTCGAGCACAGTTTCTGGTGGGTGGTATACATGTACTTTCTAGGAGATCCCCAAGTAGGCAGGATGCAGTTCCTATACATTACATTAAAGGAGGTATGGAGAAGATCATTTCAGGTATGCAACAGATCTGCTGTTGTCTTACCTTCCTCAGTTCTAATAATCCCTAGGTTGGCAAGCCCTATCTAGAGGTTAGGCCTTAAGATGGTTTTCTTCCATGCTACAGAATTTAAATGGAGCCAACTGGCCAAAAGTTTCTGAAAACACAGCTAAGTACTCCGAGCAGGCATTTCCTTCCTTCCGCTTTTTGGCCGCGCTCCTCTCTAGTCACGCCACTTTTCTGTCTAGGACCCAGACAGCCTCACTTCCATGCTTCCGATTCAAGGATAACCGCCCAAGTGTCTCAGTGAATATTGCCAACTTCTCCAACCACCCTGACCTTCTGCTACAGTCTGCACTGTATCACCCCAAAAGTCATGTTCAAGCCCTAACCTCCAGGGCCCCAGAAAGTGACTGGTTTTGGAGACAGGTCTTTGAGGGGATAATGAAGTCATTAGTGTCAGTCACTCAGTCGTGTCCAACTCTGCGACTCCATGGACTGTAGCCTGTCAGCCTCCACTGTTCATGAGATTCTCCAGGCAAGAATACTGGAGTGGGTATTCCCTTCTCCAGGTATCTTCCAAACCCAGGGATGGAATCTGAGTCTCCTGCATTGCAAGCAGATTCTTTACCATCTGAGCCACCAGGGAAGCCCCATTAAGATGGATCCTAATCCAACCTGGGTTGGGTTTGTATCTCACATGGGTCAGCAGTGGCCTGCCGCACGGGCAGGGCTCTGGGTGCAGCAGACCTGGGTGTGGCATAAGCCCTCTTGTAGGAGGTCACCATTAACCCCACCATAGAGCTGCCAGAACTTACACAGGACTGGGGAAACAGACTCTTGGATGGCACAAAGAGAACCTTGTGCACCAGGACCCAGGAGAAAGGAGCAGTGACCCCACAAGAGACTGACCCAGACTTGCGCGTGAGTGTCCAGGAGTCTCCGCTGGAGGTGTGGGTTGCTGCAGGGTCAGGGGCACTGAGGGCGGCAGTGCATCATGGGACCTTCTGAAGGAGGTTGCCATTATCTTCACTACCTCTGAGGCTTCCCTGGTGGCTCAGAATTACCTCCACTACAGTTTGGCCTCAGGTCAAACAACAGGGAGGGAACACAGCCCTGCCCTTCAACAGAAAACTGGATTAAAGATTTACTGAATATGGCCCTCCCCATCAGAACAAGAACCAAGTTTTTCTAAGAAAATGCACTGGTCATAGCAAACACTGTCTTCCAAAAACACAAGAGAAGATTCTACACATGAACATCACCAGATGGTCAATACCGAAACCAGACTGATTATATTCTTTGCAGCCAAAAATGGAGAAGCTCTATACAGTCAGCAAAAACAAGACCAGGAGCGGACCATGGCTCAGATCATGAATTCCTTATTGCCAAATTAGGACTTACATTGAAGAAAGCAGGGAAAACCACTAGACCATTCAGTTATGACTTAACTCAAAACCCTTATGATTATACAGTGGAAGTGACAAATAGATTCAAGGGATTAGATCTGATAGAGTGCCTGAAGAACTATGAATGGAGGTTCATGACATTGTACAGGAGGCAGGGATCAAGACCATCCCCAAGGCAAAGACATGCAAAAAGGGAAAATGGTTGTCTGAGGAGGCCTTACAAATAGCTGAGAAAAGAAGAGAAGTGAAAGCAAAGGAGAAAAGAAAAGATATACCCACTTGAATGCAGAGTTCCAAAGAATAGCAAGGAGAGATAAGAAAGCCTTCCTCACTGATCAATGCAAAGAAATAGAGGAAAACAATAGAATGGGAAAGACTAGAGATCTCTTCAAAAAAATTAGAGATACCAAGGGAACATTTCATGCAAAAAGGGGGCACAATAAAGGACAAAAATGGTATGGATCTAACAGAAACCGAAGATACTAAGAAGAGGTGGCAAGAATACACTGAAGAACTGTACAAAAAAGGTCTTCATGATCCAGATAACCGTGATGGTGTGATCACTCACCTAGAGCCAGACATCCTGGAATATGAAGTCAAGTGGGCCTTAGGAAGCATCACTATGAACAAAGCTAGTGGAGATGATAGAATTCCAGTTGAGCTATTTCAAATCCTAAAAGATGATGCTGTGAAAGTGCTGCACTCAGTATGCCAGCAAATTCGGAAAACTCAGCAATGGCCACAGGACTGGAAAAGATGTTTTCATTCCAATCCCAGAGAACGGCAATGCCAAAGAATGCTCAAACTACTGCACAATTGCACTCATCTCACACGCTAGCAAAAGTATGCTCAAAATCCTCCAAGTCAAACTTCAACAGTACGTGAACCATGAACTTGCATATGTTCAATCTGGATTTAGAAAAGGCAGAGGAACCAGAGATCAAATTGCCAACATCCATTGGATCACCGAAAAAGCAAGAGAGTTCCAGAAAAACATCTACTTCTGTATTATTGACTATGCCAAAGCCTTTGACTGTGTGGATCACAGCAAACTGTGGAAAATTCTTAAAGATATAGGAATACCAGACCATCCAACCTGCCTCCTGAGAAATCTGTGTGCAGGTCAAGAAGCAACAGTTAGAACTGTCAGGGAGCAACAGACTGGTTCCAAATCGGGAAAGGAGTCCGTCAAGGCTGTATATTGTCACCCTGCTTATTTAACTTCTATGCAGAGTACATCATGAGAAACGCTGGGCTGGATGAAGCACAAGCTGGAATCAAGATTGCCAGGAGAAATGTCAATAACCTCAGATGTGCAGATGACACCACCCTTATGGCAGAAAGTGAAGAAGAACTAAAGAATGTCTTGATGAAAGTGAAATACGAGAGTGAAAAGTTGGCTTAAAACTCAACATTCAGAAAACTAAGATCGTGGCATCCCATCACTTCATGGCAAATAGATGGGGAAACAGTGGCTGACTTTATTTTTTGGGGCTCCAAAATCACTGCAGATGGTGACTGCAGCCATGAAATTAAAAGACGCTTGCTCCTTGGAAGGAAAGCTATGACCAACCTAGACAGCATATTAAAAAACAGAGCCATTACTTTGCCAACAAAGGTCCATCTAGTCAAAGCTTTTGTGTTTCCAATAGTCATGTATGGATGTGAGAGTTGGACTATAAAGAAAGCTGAATGCTGAAGAATTGATGCTTTTGAACTGTGGTGTTGGAGAAGATTCTTGAGAGTCCCTTGGACTGCAAGAAGATCCAACCAGTCAATCCTAAAGGAGATCAGTCCTGAATATTCATTGGAAGGACTGATGCTGAAGCTGAAACTCCAATACCTTGGCCACTGTATGTGAAGAATTGACTCAGTGGAAAAGCCCCTGATGCTTGGAAAGATTGAAAGTGGAGGAGAAGGGGTTGACAGAGGAGGAGATGGTTGGATGGCATCACCTACTGGATGGACATGAGTTTGAGTAAGCTCTGGGAGTTGGTGATGGACAGGGAAGCCTGGCATGCTGCAGTCCATGGGGTCACTCAGAGTGGGACAGGACTGACTGAACTGAACTGAATCCAATCTGAGTAGTGTCCTTATAAGAAGAGATTCAGACAGATACAGAGGAACAGGCATATGTGGACACATCAAAAAGGTTGTCACTCGCAAGTCCATGAGAGAGACCACAGATGAAGCAAAGCCTGCAGTGCCTTGATCCCAGTCTTCTAGCCTACAGAATTCTGAGAAAATAAACATCTGCTGTTTATGCCACTCAACTTGTGGTACCTCATTATGGTAACCATAGCAAGCTGAAATAACTTCTCAGATGCTCTGGATCACATACGAATCCTTCTTTAAGGACCTGGGCGCTAATAGGCTCCAGGAGCTACAGTAGGGGGACACATCATATGCCGTCCTTCTCTGCTCAGAGCTGGCGTCACAGGTGAGACATCAGTGGACGTGTACTGTAGGTTTCTGCTCCAGACCTGGGAGGAGATTCTGCTCGGCCATCCATCCTTTCTGGCCCGGTCCCCTGAGATGCCTGGAGAACACTTCTGAAATCTGGAGATGGTAACCTCTGTCAAAGCAGGATAACATGTTTCATTTCTTTTATGGAATTAAAACTCAGTAGGTCCATTTTTCTCGGCTTGATTTTTAACTTTTCCCCCTAGTTGTTATTTTATCTTCTTTTGTTTATATAAGTACTTTATGATCACTAGAAAATTTTTTGGAAATCCAGACCACTACTTGGAGAAGGAAATGGCAACCCACTCCGGTATCCTTGCCTGGAAAATCCCATGGACAGAGGTGCCTGGCAGGCTACAGTCCATGGGATCGCAGAGTTGGACACGACTGGGCCACTAACACACACAGACCACTACTATTTTGACAAGTTTTCTTCTAGCTTTTTATTTATTTATTTTAGTTCTACCAGTTTATTGCTACCAACCCATCTCCCTCCACCCTCATGCATGTGTGCTCAGTCATGTAACCCCACGGACTGCAGCCCACCAGGCTCCTCTGTCCATGGACTTTTCCAGGCAAGAATACTGGAGTTAGTTGCCATTTCCTTCACCATCTTCTAGCCTTTTAAATATGTAGATAGAATCATATCTCTATATATGTATACACAATTTTATTAATTCATATTTGGTGGTGTGGGTCTTCATTGCCACTCAGGCTTTCTCTAGTTGCAGTGAGCAGGGGCTGCTCTCTAGCTGCAGTGCATGGGCCTGTCATTGCAGTGGCTTCCCTTGTCTTGGAGCATGGGCTCTGAGGCTGGGGGACTTCAGAAGTTACAGCACGTGGGCTCAACAGAGCACAGGCTCAGTTGTAGCGGCCTTAGTTGTCCTTCGGCAGGTGGAATCTTCCTGGATCAGGCGTTGAACCCATGTCTCCTGCATTGGCAGGTGGATCCTTTACCGCTGAGCCACCAGCAAAACCTGATAGAACACCTTAATCAATTAACAATCTGAAATAGTATTTTGACTCCTAAAAATGTGTGTGGGTGTTTGGTTTTTTCCTGGCCTCACCTTGAGACTTGCAGGAACTTAGTTCCCCAACCAGGGATTGAACCCAGGCCCTTGGCAGTGAAAGCACGGAGACCTAACCACTGGACCACCAGGGACTTTCCCTCAATATGTTTTTGTAGATAATTTTATTTTCAGCTGTTTCTTCATCTGATACGGCATTGAGCCCTCTTATTAACATGTTCACAAACGTTCTATTATATGAAAGTGTGCATTCTATGGGCTCTTTCCCCCAGTGGTGTATCTGGACTCTACCCGAATGTAACTCTGCTCACGTGGTCTCCTTCACACTCCCAGCAATCGTCAAACACGTAATCCGTCTGGACACAAACTTGGGGCCTCTTCTGGTGTGCATCCGTTATTACTGGACTTGTTGCTTTCGATGATGGTGTTGTTATGGTTGGAAAGGGCAGGCAGTGGCTTTATATGTCCTTAGTGCTACCCATCTTATTTCTCTGTCTCTTCCTTTTACATCTGTTGCCCCAGTCTTGGCTGATTCTCCCTCTTCTCTGCCCTAGAAAAGGAATATCTCTTGCTGAGGTGAGAGGTCTGATGTCGACAGGAAGACACACAGACCATGACAAGAAAAGCACCAAGAGAGGGCAAGAAACTCCAATACTTTGACCACCTGATGCGAAGAACTGACTCATTGGGAAAAAACCCTGATGCTGGGAGAGATTGAAGGCGGGAGGAGAAGGGGAAGACAGAGGATGAGATGGCTGGATGGCATCACCGACTCGAGGGACATGAGTTTGAGTAAGCTCTGGGAGCTGGTGATGGACAGGGAGGCTTGGCGTGCTGCAGTCCATGGGGTCGCAGAGTCGGACACGACTGAGCGACTGAACTGAACTGAAGCTACAGGAAACCAGAGTACTCACCGCATGTCTGGGTCTTAGAGGGTTCAAGGCAGCTTCAAGAGGACAAGGAAGATGAGGCAGCAAATAGGAAACTAAAGTATAATGACGAGGAATTCTCTGTGGTCCAGTGGTTAGGACCCCGAGCTTCCACTGCTGAGGGCCCGGTTTAATCTCTGATCAGGGAACTAAGATCCTACAAGCCACGTGGCATGGCCAAAAATAGATAATTCAGATAAAACACTTAGAACAATGCCCAGCACATGGTCACTGCTCAGTAATGTCAAGGCATTGTTGTCATTATCATTATTCTGTAGCCTTTGGGGGATCCCTTCTTGCACAAACTTTCATAAATGACTACTGTTCCTGGATTCTACCAGGCAAGACATTCAGTGAAATTCGTTTGAACCAAGTCAGTGACTTTGCAAGCAGAAAGTACAGCATACACACACACACAATTATTTCCATTTTTAATTAAAAATTTAACTTGACATAACCTAACGTCTCCCTGTGCCAGGGGCCTGATAAAGGGCATCATGAGATGAAACCAGTTGCCATATATAATTCCACCAAATTTTCATTTCTGAGCTCATTATGTTTACTCAGAGCAAAAACCTAGGATCATCTCTTCTTCCAAAGTTTACCTTCTCCCTATGATGAAGACTTTCACAATTTTATATACCTAGAGCAGGTATTCCAAACACTCGTTCCTCCAGTGGTCAGGTAGCTAAACTGATGGCACGAAGCCAAGGGCATAGCATGTCGTGTATGTGTGCTAAGTTGCTTCAGTCGCCTTCGACTCTGCGACCCCATGGACCGTAGTCCGCCAGGCTCCTCTGTCCATGGGATTCTCCAGGCAAGAATACTGGAGTGAGTTTTCATGCCCTCCTCCATGGGATATTTGCAACCCGGGGATTGAATGCGCGTCTCATACGCCTCCTGCACTGGCAGGTGGGTTCTTTACCACCAGCACCACCCCGGAAGCCCATAGCACGCTACCCCGACGGAAGTGGGAAGCAGCTAGTCAGCCAAAGCGCATGTCACCAGGCAAGAAACAAGCCGTATTAGTCTAGTTGTCAAGAGAAACAATTCTGTATATTCATCTGAAGCCTCCCATTTAAAAAAAAACCTTGGGACACTAATTTTAAAATCTCTAAATATCCTGAGAGGCAAGCAAAACACCTCTGCAGACCACAGGTTTGCAACCTTTAACTCAAGGCGTGTTGGCTCCCGATTCATAGACTCTTTTAACTCTTCTGGTCCGAGATGAATTCCCAACCACAAAGCCTAGGCTGAGCTGACCTGAGGATGTCTTCGTTGTTGTTCTTCAGTTGCTCAATCGTGTCCCACTCTTTTTGACCCCATGGACCACAGCACACCAGGCTCCCCTGTCCTTCACCATCTCCTGGAGTTTGCTCAAACGCATGTCCATTTAATTGGTGATGCCCATCCAACCATCTCATCCTCTGCTGTCCCCTTCTCCTGCCCTCAACCTTTCCCAGCATCGGGGTCTTTTCCAATGAGTCAGGTCTTCACATAAGGTGGCCAAAGTACTGGAGCTTCAGCTTCAGCAGCAGTCCTTCCAATGCATATTCAGGGTTGATTTCTTTTAGGATTGACTAATTTGATCTCCTTGTAGTCCAAGGGACTCTCAAGAGTCTTCTCCAACACCGCAATTCAAAAGCATCAATTGTTCAGTCAGCCTTCTTTTTGGTCCAGCCCTCACATCTGTACCTGACTAGAGGATGTCTTTACCCTGTGGGAAAGCCACGCACCTTCCTCCCCAATAGAAGAGGTTGCCTACTCTTTCCTTCTGGTCCCAGAAATGCACTCAGTGCTCATTCACTCAATCACGCCCAACTCTTTGTGACCTCCTGGACTGTAGCCCACCAGACTCCTCTGGCCATGGAATTCTCCAGGCAAGAATACTGGAGTGGGGTGCCATGCCCTCCTCCAGGGGATTTTCCTGACCCAGGAATCAAACCACCATCTCCTGCATTTGCAGGTGGATTCTTTACCCACTGAGCCACCTGGGAAACCCATGAAATGCACTACCAACTGACAAATAAAGCTGTTCTAAGACATTTGGGTAGGGAATTATAAAAATCCTTCATACAGGAGGGAATTACACATGCAGTGTTTAGGCAAAACAGTAACTCCATTTATAAAGGTAATTAATTTTCCCAATCTATTCCAAAAGGATTTGCTAGCAAGGGGTACAACAGAAGAAATAATTAAGGCAGAATGTTTCTAATTTTCATATTTGAGGAGAGAAATGGAAGGAGTTAGCTTGCTTATGAAATTAGAACTTTAAAAAATGTGGCACATCTTATTAAAACACTCATTTTAAGAAATGCTGTTTTTAACTCCTTGTTAAAGGAGTGAAAGAAAGTGAAAGTCACTCAGTCCTGTCGGATTCTTTGTGACCCTGTGGACTATACAGACCATGGACTTCTCCAGGCCATGGAGTGGGTAGCCTTTCCCTTCTCCGGGAGCTTCCCAGAAATCAAATCCAGGTCTCTCACATTGCAGGCGGATTCTTTACCAGCCAAGCCACAAGGGAAGCCCAAGAATATTGGAGCGAGTAGCCTATCTCTCCTCCAGTGGATCTTCCCAACCCAGTATTCAAACCTGAGTCTCCTAAATTGCAGGCAGATTCTTTACCAACTGAGCTGTCAGGGAAGCCCATGATAGGAGTGAAAGTATACCCCAAAGCAGCAAGATGACTGTTTTAATACTGTACTTGTTTAAACTGAGAAATCTCTAATTTTACTAATTAACGTGATACTTAGTTCCAGTGGCTAAATGCAACATGCAAGTTCTGTGTGTGCTGTGCTGTGCTAAGGCGCTCAGGCGTGTCTAACTCTTTGCCACTCCATGGACTGTTGCCCACCAGGCTCCTCTGTCCATGGGATTTCCCAGGCAAGAATACTGGAGTGGGTTGCCATTTCCTCCTCCATGGGATCTTCCTGATCCAGGGATCAAACCCGAGGCTCCTGTGGCTCCTGCATTACAGGCAGATTCTTTACCGTTGAGCCACCAGGGAAGCCTCAGTTTTGTATAAGGATGTAAATTTCATTCTCATATTTTCAGTGGCAATTTTCAGTAGACTGTCTTGTGGTTCATTTGTTGAAGAAAAACACATTGTTTTATTGTCTTCTTAGTGAGTGGTCACTCAGTTGTGTCCAACTTTTTGTGACCCAATTGGACTATACAGCCTGCCAAGCTCCTCTGTGCATGGAATTTTTCCTGGCAAAAATATTAGAGTGGGTTGCCTACTCTAGGGGAGCTTCCCTACCCAGGGTTAGAACCCTAGCTGCCTGCGTCTCCTGCTTTGGCAGGTGATTTTTTACCACTGCGCTACGTGGAAAGCCCCTTCTTAGAGTATTAACTGTAAAAATGTGACGTGCTAAGTTGCCTCAGACAATAATGAAATCTAAGAGGTCTTTTTATTGTTAGATTTTTACTTTATCTTATTTTTCATTCAGTCACTCAGTAATTATTTTAGCTGTAATGCATAGCTTGCAGGATCCTAGTTCCCCCACCAGGGATGGAACCTGAAGCCCTGCAGTGAAAGCTCCAAGTCCCTGGACCAGGGAATTCCCAGATTTTAATTTTGTAAAGGTTGGACGTCTTGACCAACCCTTTATTATCTTATAGAATAATAAATACCATATTTCTTCAGCCTAATTAATGATCAAGCTCATGTATGTTGAACTAAAAGGACATTTTAGTTTTAAGGGTTTTTTTTTTTTACTTTGTCCATAGTTTTCTTTCTTGGTGACCATAATACATGTAAAAATGTACATGTGTAATTCTGTACATGGATGACATAGTATATTGTTTTATTTTCCCAGTGTGTTACCTAATATGTGTTTAATTCACGGCTGAACTTTAAAAGGAAAAAAAATTATTTTATAGATGAAATATGCACTTCGTAAAGTAATAAAAAGAATGTTTGAGCACGATGCTTTACCTGTAAACACATGCAAATGTTAGCACACGACGCCTGTATATATTCAACAAATATTTGTTCAAAGAAATATGAATGGAAAGGAAATGTTTTTCCCTTTGTTCCACTTCACAGTAATATTGCAAAGAAACACTTCAAATAACTGCTGTGTCAAAAATTTTAATTTACTGCTCAAATTTTAACGTTTTTAATCTACATTTCACCCTTAGCTCACATATAGTTTGGGAAAGGAGTAGAGGAGTTGGTCACCGTCAGTTCAAAGAATGCATCACCTTGTTTAGGGGAGAAACTAACCTAATTTGAATGGCCAAGTAAGTAGTAAAAATTAAACAAAGACATTCTGTCCATTCAGTACAAAACTCCTCAGCAAAACTGGCATCGAGGAACATCATGAAGGGACTCAACATATGAGCCTAAGTATTGTTTAATTAAGACTGTGCATCAACATCCATTTTGAAGACCTTAAAAAAGACGTATATAGCTCTCTTCTGGATCCGTATTGAAGAGAAGTGGACTTATGGTCTAAGCAGGAGACACACAGGGGCATAAATCCTACGTGATGATGTTGGAGCCAGTGTATGATCCCCGACCGGGACCAGTGCTGACTTCTACGTGAGGCTTTTATTTCATTGCATTCGCCTGGCAACAGTCTAAGCACTACGTGTCCAGGTGACGCGGGGAGCAGCGTCTGGACGACCGACCGACCAGCAGGGCCGGGACAGGGGACAGTGAGCGCTTCCCTGTTATGCCCGCCGGGACACAAAGCGCCGTCCTCGGCCTGCCGCCCAGTCAGCCCGCGGCTCGTGTTGCCCGCAGCACAGCGAGGGGAACCCGGTTTCCCTCCCAATGGACACCGGTGAACACCGGTGAGCGGGGACGAAAGGCCGCGAGGCTCAGGGCGGCCGCGCCGGGCCCGCTCCGCGCGCGCCCCGTCGGGACCGGGCGGGGTCCCCGCAGCCGCCCGCCGGACCCGGCGGCGGCGGCGGCGGCGGCGGCGTCTCTGGAAGCGGTGCGCGCGGGATCCCTCCGCCGCCCGCGGGTCCTTCCGCGCCAAGTAGTGCGCGGCCGACAGGCTTCCGCAAACGCGGGCCCCGCCAGGACGCGTCGGCGGGCCCCTCGGTCGGGGGCCGTGAGGGCGGCGGGGCTGAGGCGTGACGGGGGCACGGTTCTCAACTCGGCGCGCCCGCTCGGGAGACACACGTTTCCAACTGAGGAGCCACGGCGGTGGGCCCGGATCCTCAGGGAGCGACCATGCGGACAGGCGCCTGGGAGCGGCGGGAGGCCGTGGAGCCGGGGAGGCAGGTGTCCCGGCCGGCCGCCCCGCCCCCACCGCCGGCCGGAAGAGGAAGCAGCCAGGCCGGGCCCCGCGGGGCCACCCGCCGGGCCTCGCGGGGCGGCGGGGGGGCGGGGTGAGGATGCCCTGGCTCGGGGAGGCGCGTGACCTAGTTCGTCCCCGAGTGGATTTGACAGGTTGTCAGCCCGGCTCCCAGCCCCCACCGCCTTCCGGGTCCCTCTCCCTCTCCTCCCCTCCCCTCCTCCCCCCACCGCTGGCGCTTGGCCGGGCGGCCGCCGGCGCGCCGCGGCTCAGCCGCCCATTGGTCCTCTCGGCCCCTCAACCTCTCGAGCGCCCCGCCTTCGTTCCGGGCTCGGATTCCCATTCGCCCAGGGCCCCGCCCCCGCCCCTACTCCCTTCCCATTGGTCCTCAAGCGGTACCGGTGCCCGCCCCCACGCCGAATCGCCCTCCCATTGGCTCCACGCAGGCGGCCCCGCCCCGTTCCGCTCCGGTTCGCCCTTCCATTGGCCTCAGGCCCGCCGCCCCGCCCCCTCTGCGGCGGCCTCACACCCCCTCCCCCCCACTTTCGGGGAGCCGAGCCGGGGAAGGCCCTTCAGCTCACGGCTCCTGCGGGCGTCTTCAGTCGCCAGCGTCCCTCCCACCCCCTTTCCGCTCCTATCCCTCGCCTCTTCTCTCCCAATATCTAACGTCTCCACTCTGTCTTTCTCCCCGCCTCGCTTCCGTCGTCCGGGAGCCCGAGCCGGGAGCACCCCACCCTCCTGCCCCGCCTACCCTGGGGCTCCGCGTCCAGCGCTGCCCGCGCGCTCGCCTCCTGCCCCTTTCCTCCTTTGCGTCACTTCGCATTTTTCCTTTCTTTCCTGAAATCTCTTGCCCACTCCAGGTTTCCTCCCGGGGTCCAGTCCGTCAGGTCTTCACCGCGCCCCCTTTCTCCGCCCCACGCCTCCATTCCCTCGTCCCCTCCCCGGTTTCACCGCCCTCCCACCCTGCCTTCCCCTGAACTCAACATACAGGGGAGAGGCAGGGATAAACAGAGAAATATCAGCGTTGAGATGGTTATTGCTTTGCGTCTTTGAAACGGAAAATGAACTGAAACGCCCAAATCCACCCAGCCCTGAGATCGAGATTGAGTTCTTAAAGGACCATGTGAGACCAGAATGACAAACTTGATTAGCAGCAACATAACCAGTTATTTTTCCTTGAGGAATCTACTGTTAATATCGGTTGTTTATGCAATACGGTCATCTGACAGTTTAAGGGGTGTGTGTGTGTTTAATTTGTGCCAGTTTTCCTAAGTGTCTGCTTTTGTCTGTAAGGATGAATTGTCTGAAAGAGCTGAGGGTTGGAGCAAATCCCCACACAAGTCTTTTGCTTTCCTGCAGGAGAACCCTTGATTATTCAAATAAGGACACTCCAGTAGCTTTCCCAAGCTTATGAAAGAGGGCGGTTGATATAAAACTTAAACCCAGGTCAGACTCCAGCGGTGCATGGAGAGATTCCATCTAGACTGGTGCGTCTAACGCCCGTTGCACGTGTCACAGAGGGTCTTTACAAAGCTCCTACAGTGGCCTCCAAGGTTCTGCCTTAGACGATTCTGGCTGCCTCTCCTGCCTCTGGTTACTGCACCCCAAGAACAATGACCACCTAGGGCTTCCTGCCACAGGGCCTTTGCACTTGCTGCTGTTTCCTCATGTCACCCCAGGAGGCACTTCTGACCCTGTATCTAGCGTGATCAGTTACTGCCATATCACCCAGTTATTTCCTTCAGAGTATAAGCACGGTCTGAAATCATCTTGTTTACTTACCTGTCTAGCCCCCTGGACACAGGTGCGATTTTGGTGTTTTTCCAGAGCTGTATCTCCAGGGCACAAAGTAGGCACTCTGTAAATCCTTGATGAATAAATACAAATGGAACATTAGCTATGGTCAAGTGAACTAACCAAACTGTCCTTCTCATCTGGTTCTACCAGCGTTGTATAGACACACATGTAAGTAAGTGAACTGGAAAATAGCTCTTCTGTTGGTAACTATTCTGTGTTTCTTTGTGTGCTTTATTTCTGGCTGTTCTTTGACCAGGAGAGTGAGAGACAAGGCCTGTGGCCCCGAGGCCACCCACTTGCCCCCCTCTTATCCAGCTGTCACAGCGTGTGCTCACTGCCTCGCTCTCACCCTTACCCCAGGTGGGCAGATACTTGGCTGGCAGTACCTTCCTCCTCCAGGGCAGTCTCAGAGGCGCTTTGCTTGGCTGAGGGCTCAAGTGGGGGAAGGGAAGGAGTCAGTGTTACCATGAGGCTCTGCTGGACAGCTGGGGCCCTGTCCTGGGTTCAGCCTTAGGCAGGAAAGCAAAATAGGAAGACGCCCCTTCTAGTTTCCCCTTCCTTTATCTCCCTCAGACATACTGCTGGGGTTCCGTTCAGCAGTGAGCCCTCTGGACCCCTGCACAGGGTTGCATCCTCTACCTGCTTAGGCCCAGAGAACCCTGGGTAGGTTGCTGGAAAGATGAAATCTAGTCCTAACTGCCCCAAACAGGCAGTGTGAGTCTGGCCAAGTTTAGTAACTCCCTGGTTCTCAGTGACTTCATCGTTCTTTGCCTCTGTTGTTTGCTTATAGTTTTAGAGATACAGACATCTCCTGGAAACTGTCAGCCCAAAGGACAGTCCTGCGGCTTCCCCTCAGGGCACACAGAGGCTGCTGGTTCCTAATTTAGGTTCTCTAGGAGACAGTGCACTTCCCCTCCTGCATTCCAGGCCAGAATCCTCCAGTTCACTCTGCTTGGACTGCCTGGCCCAGGCCTTAGACCAGTGACTGACCAGGAGAATGGAAAGCCTTGCTCAGGTTAAACTAACCAGCCAACCAGAGCATATCCTTAAAGCAAGGGTGGGGTCACTTCCTGATCAGTGAGTGTAGAACTGAAATCTACATACTTTTAGATACTGGGGTGCTGAACAGGGGTGTTGATAGGTATTCTGCAGTGCTCCTGTAAGTAATTAGCTCAGGGCCAGCTAGTAAAGGTTAGCCACTGCTGTTGTCGGCAAAGACCAGGCTGTGTGGGGGAAAATTCACCTTCATCTCAGATCACTAATCCACCACTAACCACTAGCTTTGTGACTAAAGACAAATGATGGAAATCGTACCATTTTACAAGTGGAAGAGGACTTAGATGTCACAGGGCTCAAGACTTCACTGGAAAGACTTGGAAACTGACCCCCACCGCCCCCACCCTGAAGATTAGTTTGGGTCTCAGTTTCTGTCTGTGAAGTGGGTCTGATCATATTGGTTCTGGCTAATGTCACAGTGTCTATGTGGATCAGATGAGATAATGTTTCTATAAAGGCCTCAGTGTTGGGTGCTCAAGTCGTGTCCAACTCTTTGTGACCCCATGGACTGTACCCCACCAGGCTCCTCTGTCCATGGAGTTATCCAGGCAAGAAGACTGGAGTGGGTTGCCATTTCCTTCTCCAGTAAAGGGCTCAGGAAAGAAACAAGAATGCTGTTCTTATGCAAGACATCTTATTATTAATGTAGTAATAACACGTTAGTAAGAGGAGAACTGAAGAAGAGAAAAGGAGAGTATATTCAATATTCAAAAGATATACTTACTTGCCTCAAAGAGATGAATATTAATACTTACAAATGAGGAAGGGGTGTGTCTGCTTAGGTGAAGTAGGGGAGGTGTGAGGTGTGGACTGCTGTTCCCTTAGGGAGTGGTGTAGGGAGTGGCTGTTAGGGTGGGGAGGGCTGGTGAGGTAGTTGGTTATAAACTGAAGTTATCTCTCCTGGAGTGACTTTTGAGAAGAGGAAGGTCATTCACTCAGGAGGACAAATCTAGATTTCAAGGTAATCTTACATTTCTGTAGATCAGGTCCTCTGCTAAATTGATGCCAAGACAGGACTGTCATGCAAGAGACTGATAGGAGGAAATATTCACATGGGAAGGAAGGGGAGAGAGTTGGAGGGGGCAGAGATCTGGCCCCTGGGAAGGGGAGGCAGAGCTGGTCAAGTAGATCAGCAGTCTCTGCTTGCAGGGCGGCTTTGAGATGGCTTTGAGACTGGACCGAGTGCCAGTCTCTCTGAGGAGCCAGGTTCCCTTTGAGGAGTGTGCTGGTGGATTCCAAGGAAGGTGAGGAGGCGTTCAGTTCCTCTGCCTGTAGCAGGAGATGGGAGTTCGGTGTTTACACAGTCCCACACCATCCAGGAGGTTTAAAAACAGCTTCCTTCATTCACTCACTCCATAGGCTGATCATCTACCCAGTGTCATGAGTCAGTGGCTGTAGCAAGAGATGCATGTGACTCATGTCTTTTCTAGTTATCTTCTGTCTACTTTCTAGTATCTCTAAAGGAAAAGTTTGCCTGATTGAGATTCCTAGCCTGTTGGCCAAGTTAATTCCTGGTATCTGGGTAGTTCTTAACACTGAGTTGGTACTGAATAAATGTTCAAGTTGCGATACTGAACCCAAATGTCCCCCACTCTTACTTGAAATATAAAGAGCCACATTTACTTCTAGAACTCTCCACAGTTTACTATGAAGAATGAAGAAAATTTTGGGCTGTCAGCACTTCTAGAAACCCATTATTTAGTTAAGTTCAAAATAAGAGAGTTCAGTAGAAGAAAAACTTTATGAAAGTAAAATGCGGAAGAGATCAGAAGAGAGTGAAAGACAGAAGTTTAAGGAAAAAAAAAAAAAAATTTTTTTTTTTTGGCCACTTGGCTTGTGGGATCTTAGTTTCCAGACCAGGGATAGTACCCAGGCCTTTAACAGTGAAAGTACAGAGTCCTAACCACTGACCCACCAGGGAACTTCCAAAGGAGGAGAAATGTAATTTATGAAAAGGAAATCCAGATCTTGGGGAGAAAGTAGGGTATCATGTTTCTAAAACTGCCAGGGGGAAAAAAAAAAAAAAAACTCCAGGCAAAGAATATTAATTACTTGTTGTAATGAGAGCCCATCAAACTGATGGAGAAGTAGAAACCATGGGCAAAAGAAATGAAGAACTGGTTGCTTCAGGGTTTGAAATAAACCAAGTGAAAAGACAACACAGAAAATAAAATGTTGGTGGGAGGAGAAAAGCAATTATATCTAATGAATTTGTAACATAATAGAAAAATGGAGTAAAATGAAAATATTTTCTCTGAATAAATATTATATTACTATTTCTATATTGCAAATCACTGATGGTATTCTCATTCTCTACTACTTAGTGCCTACCATCGTATAGGGCAAAATAAACATTTGCACAGAAATAGGAAAGCATCATTTCAAACTGTGACATTAACACCTCAGTCTCTATGGATGGACCTCTGTGGTGTGATGCTGAACATCTGAATACAGACTTTAAATTTCAAGAAAAGCTCACACAACTCAATAGCAAAAAACAATGTAATTGTAAAATGGACAGAAGATCTGAACATTTTTTTCTAAGAAGACATACAAATGCCAACATTTGAGTACATGAAAAGGTGTTCAACAACTCTAATCATCAGAGAAATGTAAATCAGAATCAGAATGGGGAGGGGAGGGATGAATTGGGAGACTGGGATTGACATACACTCACTACTATATATAAAATAGATAACTCACTGCTCACTCACCACCATATATACAACAGATAACGGATAAGAACCTACTGTATAGCATAGGGAACCTTACTCAACACTCTATAATGGCCTATATGGGAAAATAATCTTAAAACGGATACATGGATATACATAACTGACACACTTTGCTGTACACCTAAAGCTAACACAACATTGTAAATCAACTATACTCCAATAAAAATTGTAAAGAGAAAATAAGAATGGGCTATCACCTCCCACCTGTCTATTATCAGAGAGACAGGGACCTCCCTGGGGGTCCAATGGTTAAGAATGCGCCTCGCAGCTCTCTGCCGGGACCTGGTTTGCCGCGACATGGTGAAACGCACCGAGGAGGTTAGAATCGTGGGCAAATACGGACCCGTCCCAGTGCCTCCCTCAGGAAAATGGCGCGGAAAATTGAAATCAGCCAGCACGTGGACTACACCTGCTCCTTCTGTGGCAAAACCAAAATGAGGAGACGTGCCGGGGCGTTTGGCTCTGTGGTTCCTGCGTGAGGACAGTAGCTGGTGGCGCCTGGGCCTGCAGCTCCACCTCTGCTGTCACTGGAGAGCCGCTGTCAGAGACTGGAGGGGCTGAAGGGCCGGTGGGAGCGCCACCATCTGATAATGCTTCTGGCCTGTAATAAATGGGTTAATTTATGTAACAACAGAAAAGAGGGTGCCTTACAATGCAAGGGCCTTGGGTTCAATCCCTGGTCAGGGAATTAAGGTCCCACATACTGCAGGGCGACTAAACCTGTGCAGCAAGTCCCCATGGGCCTCGACTAAGACCCGATGCAGCCAAATAAACACATTAAAAACCCAAAAACTTGTAGCCATGTGTGGCGATACGTGTTAGCTAATTGTTGGTGATTGTTTCACGATACATGCCTATGTCAAATCATTCTGTCATATGGCTAAAACTAATACATTGCTTATATCTCAAGCAAGGCTAAATTTCAGTAACATCTGGGTATACTTCGAAATGTTTTCTATTTAAGTTTCAGAAATTATAGGATGTGCAGATTTTTCTCAGGTTAAAATCTAATGTAGGAAAAACATTCAGGTCTTTTTGTAAACTGTTTTTCATATGAGACAATATTGCAATGGATTATTTCACCTTCTGTAAACAAACTGCATTAATAAAATTGAGGGAGAAGGAGGTTTTCAATCAAAATGAATGTAGGAATGAAATGTGAAGCGTGTAGTATTTGGCATCTACACAGGCAAGATGGGGACTGGCTTGCAGATCTCGCTGCTGGGGGTTAGGGGCGGGGATGCTGGGCCAGAGCTTGGGGTGCTTCCCTGGAGAGCAAGCTCAGGCATGCAGCACAGTGGGGGTCTCTGCAGTGCTAGTTTCTGGAGTCAGTGGGCACAGGAGACAATACTGGGGTAACTACAGGGGTGAAGATGTTTTTTAAAATGTGTAATGTCTGGATATGAAAACGTTTTCTGTTGTGCATTCAGTGAAGTTCAGAGAGGCACTAGCCAGAATCCACCGCTCCTTTCTGATGCATTCGTTCAGTGAGAAGAAAACTTATGGGGATAGCCATGATTTTGTTTTTAACCTGTGTGATGAATAAGAACAGCATCTCAAATCTGTCCTTTGATACAGACAGATGGCCACTGTAGTCTCTCTTACTTAGCTTCATAGTAACCAAAGGTGAACTCTGTCAGTGCTAGTGTCCGAAGGCCGCATTTGGTCTTTCCATGTGGAGAAAGTTTGAATTTCCAAGCCCCGAACTCAATGTGTTGAAAAAGTTTCTATAATTAAATTATCTTAAAATTTCTTTTTCCTGCTCCCTTTCTCCGTTGGTAGAATATTTCATTTAGTTAATTCCAGATAAATTTAGTCCCTTCATGGTTATTCTTGATCAGTCTTCAATTTTTTTTAAATTGTAGTTGATTTACAATATTGTGTTAATTTCTGCTGTACAGCAAAGTGATTGTTATACATACATATATATATTATTTTCCAGAATGGTTTATCACAGGATATTGAATATGGTTTCCTGTGCTATACAGTAGGGCCTTGTTGTTTATCCATTCTGTATATAATAGTTTGCATCTGCTAATCCCAAACTCCCAATGTATCCTTCTCCCACCCACCACACCACCCCACTTGGCAACCACAAGTCTGGTCTCTGTGTCTGTGAGTCTGTTTATATATATATATATAATTGTGTGTATGTCTGTGTGTGTATGTCTGTCTGTCTAGGGGAAAGGAGATGGTAATGTTACAGTATGATTTCTCCCCAAGTAAATTATCAAAAAAATCACTTGTGTATCAAAGTTAGGGCATTTAAAAGATACTAAGTTACATTATTTGACTTACGTATGTCTTGGATCTATAACTAAAACGTTCTCTGTGAGCAAGAGCCATCTTTATTTTATTTTGCAAAATGAATATGGCTTTCTGCCTAATTTAGAAAACACTAATTGTACATTTTCCAAAGGCCATTTTGAGGCATACTTTCTTCATAATCATAGGGGTTGTGTCTATGAAAACAGCACAACAGAGGAATTTGATGGGGCAATAACATAATGAAGAAGAGAATGGGCTTTCCACTTCTATTTACCGTGTAACTTCACCCAATCACTTAATTTTTCTGGAGCTCAATTGTGTCTCCAGCAACGGAGCGATAACAAGCTTCTTTCTCCTAAGTTTGTTTTGATGATTAAATAAAATGAGTACAAAGTGCTTTTGAACTGCTTTACAAAGTTAACTATCATCATCACTATGATTATGGAATTTGAGACTCTATGAGAACAATATGGAACCTGAGGGCAGGGAAGAAATATGACAGCATTTACTTATATTTGCTAAGATTTAATAATGAAGACAAACAAGGACAGACCCACCCATGGAGGATGTTGTATAGATCTGAAGTTTGTAACAGTGAGTCTAGTTCTAGTACATTTTCATCCACCATCCTTTGTTCACTAACAGTCTCAGGATTTCGCTTCCGGGTTTCAAAGAATCTTTGCCTGCTGTGAGACAGTTGTTTCTTGAGTTTGGTTTTCTCTCCAAATGCTTAAGCCTTTTTGTTTTGATTCCAATAGACTGCAGCCTCCCATCGCCTCACTTCTGCCCCGACATGCTGCTCTTTTCCCAGAGGCAAAGAAACTCAGATGGCTAAGTGGGAAAGGCTTTGGGTAACATGCTCTGGCTCTACTCAAACCCCCCTTTATTGCCCAGGGATACCTGGTCATGGGCTTCCCTGGAGGCTCAGACAGTAAAGAATCCGCCTCGAAATGCGGGAGACCTGGGTTCAATCCCTGGGTTGGGAAGATCCCCTGAAGGAGGGCATGACAACCCATTCCAGTAATCTTGCCTGGAGAATCCCATGGACAGAGGAGCCTGGAGGGTTAGCGTCCATGGGGATGCAAAGAGTTGGACGTGACTGAGCGACGAAGCACAGCACAGCACAGCACCTTGTCATAATCACAGCCTGGCCAGGACACCCTGGTGCAGGGTGCTCCCCACTGCTCCTCTCCTACTCCAGAGCTGTGTGTGGTTCTAAAGAGTGTGTTCTTACCTTTTGTTATACATGCCAAGGATGCTTTTTAAAAATAGTTGCCTCCCACCTCATTTTTTTTCTTTTACATTGATTTTTTTTGCCTTAATATTCTCCCTTTTCCCAAATAATCACAACAGAAATGAGTGGTCACTCCTTTAAGCTGAAACTGATGTTCTCAGATTGTTAAAGTGACATCTGGATAGAAATTCACATATATTAGAATTCATGCAGGAATACTCAAAATAGTTGAGAAGAGATACCTGCTTTTTTTTTTTTTTTTTCACATTCCCCAAACCCAGTTACTCAATTTAAAAATCTTTAATGGAATTGAATCTTGCTTTTCTTGGAGGGAAGGAACAGAACCTGATGGAGAGAAACAGGAAACGAAAAAAGCCAAGAATCTGAAAGGAAGTAAATCAAGAAGAAGGACTCTGCTTGTGGTTCTTTATATGTTGTTTTTATCTAAAGAAATGGACTCAAATAGCACCAAGCTTGGAGGCAACACAAGGCAAGCAATCATTTTTTGGGGTGGCAACGCCCTTCTTAGCGACCCCACTTTATTAAGGATGTTACCACTTATTTGTTCCAAGGGCTCCGTTTTTCTCACAGGGGACGGGCACTCCCCTTCTTGGGTTCAGGATTCGGGTCCTGCGGACATGCGGGACTTTTCTTGGCCAAGACAACGTCATCAACAGTAAGGAGCTGTTGAACCACGTCAGCCACGGCTCGAAGTCCTTGGGCTTTGGCTATCAGGGTGTCCCACACTTCTTCCTGGGCCACATTTATTATCCCCTCGACCCCCACTCCTATGAGGAAGTTTCCAGCCTGGTGAGCTCCGTTCATTTCTGCCATCACGTGAGGGACAGCTAAGCCCGCGTTCTCTGCCAAGGTTTCCGGAAGAGACTGCAGGGCCTGGGCGAACGCCAGGAAGGTGGGGCCGTTGGGCCCTTCCAGTTTGGTCCCTGTCTCTGAGAGCATCTTCGCCAGGGCCATCTCTGTGGCCCCAGCTCCGGGGAGCAGTCTGGGGTCCTGGCACAGCTGGAAGTAGGCGTCAATGCCGCTGTAGGCGGCCTGCTCGGCCCCCCGCAGCCCATGGGCGGTGGCCCCCCTGAGGACCAAGGTGAGGGCAGGGGTGCCTGTACTCTCCCACTCAAACACCACGGCCAAAGCTTCTCCCAGCTCCTGCCCGTACACCCTCTGACACTTCCCTGGCTCCAGCGGAGGAACGAGGTAAGGCGTCAGAGGGGTGCGCAGCACCTCACTCAGATAAACCATCTCCCGCCGGGACGCGACCTGGATCACCATGAGGCCGTACTTGTCCGCGTGCGTGAGGGTCTTCTCGTCGATGTCCCCTGAGACCACGACCACGTTAGCCGCAGCGGCCAGCTGGGCCACCTGCTTTTCTATCAGACTCTCGCTGCCTTTCCGGAACCGGATCAGGTCATCGGGACTGGAGAGCCGGGCAGTGGCCGGAGCAAGGGGGCGGGCGGGCCCGAAGTCGCAGGCCAAGAGAGCCACGCGGGCACCACTGAGCACCATGGTCACCTGGCCGCAGGGCTTGCCCGGCAGGGCCAGGCCGGGCAGCAGGCACGAGTCCTCCTGCCGCGCGCCGGGCAGCGCGCACACGCCCACGCGCTCCGGCCGGAAGCCGCCGTCCAGCTCCCGCGTGGCCCAGCACGCACGCGCCACCAGCCCGGCCAGGTGGTCGGTGCGCCAGAGCGCGTGCGTGTTCATGACCGAGCGCAGCGCCCAGACCGGGTTCTCCAGGGGCCCCAGCGCGCGGACAGCCAGCGACGGCAGCAGGGCCAGCGTCTCTGCGGCCACCGCCGCGTAGGCCTCGCGGAGCTGGGCGCGCGGCAGGCCGGCCCGAAGCAGGCGCTCAGCCTGTGCCAGCAGCGCCTGGGCCAGGAGGACCACGAAGGCCGCGCCGTCGCCGCTCTGCTCCGCCTGGCCCTGCGCCGCCTCCCGTAGCAGCCGGGCGGCCGGGTGCTCCAGCTCCAGCGCCCGCAGGATGGCCGCGGCGTGCCCCGTGAGCACAGTGTCTCCTTTGGCGGTGACCAGGAGCTTCTGCCGCCCCTGGGGCCCGTAGCAGGGCCGCAGGACTCGGGCCAAGGTGTCTGCCGCGGCCAGGCTGCTCAGCAGGTGCTTCTCCTCAGCCGGCAGCCGCTCGGGCAGCTCCGGCGCAGTTGGAGGAGCTCTGCGGTCCATGGCGCGCGCGGGGGCCCAGCGGGCCGCACACACGCGCTAGAACAGCCGCGAGGCGCCCAGAGAGGCGATCTTTGAAGGCTCTCCAGGGGTCAGAGGGAAAAGCAGTCTCTGGAAAAGTAGGCACAAGGGTGATCTGCTGAGACCTCAGCCCTAAAACCACCCCCACGCCCCCGAGTTATCTGCAAAGGAACGAGCCTGCGGGGCCTCTGGAGCTTGTGTGCTGAAACAGATCTTACCTCGATTAAGTCACAGAGTGGCACACGGAACCAGGCAGGGAATGAGGTCACAGAAGGACGGACCATGAGTTGGGAGGCTCTGGGGCAGGCGGCCGTCAGGCCTGTTGTCCAGCAGAGAAAGGACACCGGTGCTCGCGGCCCCGGAGTTTCTTTTAAACTTTCAAGACAACAGATGAGGACAGAGAAGAGAAAACCAAAGGAAAACACCCACTCTCTTCAGATTCTGGGTGATGCTGTGGCTCCTGTTTGGTTGGTTGGGGGTTTGTTTGTTTGTTTGTTTGTTTTGAGAAGGAAATAGTTTTGTTTACTTTTTGTGCAGTACTCTGTAACCCTAACCACCTCAGTTACCTGTGTGCCCAGGCCTCTTCGGCTACCTTATCCTCATCAGGTTCCTTAAGGTGTCTGCTGGCCTGTTTGTCTTTCAAGCTGCAGGAGTGAGAACCTGCCCAGCATAGGACAAGTCTTCCCAGTGACAGTGACTGACCTGGCAAAGGCAGGTCAAGACAAGGGAGGGCAAGAGGCCAACAGCCTGCAGACTAATAGACATGGTCGCAGAGGAGTGAGAGTGAACGGGAAGGCGGGAAAGCAGAGCGAGCGAGACTGGGCCTGCCACCCTCCCCCTCTGCCCTTAGAATCTGAGCTCCCTTCTTCCGGCCTCCCTCTCTTCCTTCTCCTGCTCCTTCCTTTCTGCAAGTGGCACCTCCTGGAGTAATGATTGCTTCTTTTTTAGTCTGTGTAACAAGTATTTACGAGCATCCAGCTCATAGTTCAGTGTACTGGGGACACAAAGATGGCAGGCATGTGAGACCGGTGCGGCAAAGAGACTGGTGCCACATGGGTACAGCTTCCTTAGGTGTTGGGGCGCTAGCTGGCGGTGATGAACCTAGCTGTTAAGATTAGGGAAAGACCTGTGACATCCGGGAACCTAAAAAGAAATGACAGAAATGAACTTATTCACAAAACAGAAACAGAGTCACAGACGTAAAGAAGGAATTCATGGTTACCAGCTGGGAAGGATGAAGGGGAGGGATCGTTAAGGAGTTTGGTATACACACTGCTTGTAAAATGGATCACCTGCAAGGTCCTACTGTACAGCACAGGGAACTCTGCTCAGTGTTACGTGGCAGCCTGGATGGGAGGGGAGTTTGGAGGAGAATGGGTACGTCTGGCTGAGTCCCTTGGCTGTCCGCCTGAAACTATAGCAATATCAGCTATACTCTGATATAAAATAATTAAAAAAAAATTAGGGAAAGAGAGAAAAGCCATTTTTCATTTGGAAAAACTGTTTTTACTTCAATTAATGGCGAATGAAAAAGGAAAACTTCTAAAAACTAGAACTCTGAAACTGATTATTACCAGGCAGGATTGGTGATAGTTTGGTGAGTGTTGTTTTAATATTTCCACAGACAAATGGATAGTAATAAAGAAAAGGAAAAGGATGTCACATGAACGTTAAATACAATTAAAGCTAAAAAAGATAAATTTGGAGAAAAATTTTTCTTTGAAAAGCAACTTGATTCCTTTTGTAAAAATAATAGCCATTCATCACACAACTATAAGGAAAAACAACAAAGAAAGTAAACCTTATTTGGAATCCCAGCCCAGAGACAGTATTTGTTTATATTTTGATGAACATTATTACATTATGCGCATATGTATATACTGATTGTTGTGGATTTACACAGTTTTACATAAGTGGGTTCAGTTCAGTTCAGTCGCTCAGTCGTGTCCAACTCTGTGCGACCCCATAGACGGCAGCCTACCAGGCTCCTCCGTCCTTGGGATTTTCCAGGCAAGAGTACTGGAGTGGGGTGCCATTGCCTTCTCCAACATAAGTGGGTTACATGATACATATTGTATATGCTTTACTGTAATAATTTTCCCCTTGATATTATCTTGGATGAGAAGTCTTTCTTAGGACATACTATGTTCTCAGAAGACCGTGGGCAACTATTTTACCTTTTTAGATTTAAGAGACTCCATTAGAAAAGGTGTGATCCTCCACGCCCCGTTTCTGAAAGCCAGTAGCGCTGAGAAGAGTGTTACGTATCGAATGCTGGTTATAGGGGGCAAAGATGACTTGCTTGTTTCCTTATAGCGAAGTAAAATGTAAAGACCAACAAAATGTAGCAAAGTATCGGTGTATACTTGTATACCTTGATATAAATAGTTTCTTTTTTAAAGTTAAATACTCCTGTAAGGGATCATCCTGGAGAAATATCAATAACCTCAAATATGCAGATGACACCACCCTTATGGCAGAAAGTGAAGAGGAACTAAAAAGCCTCTTGATGAAAGTGAAAGAGGAGAGTGAAAAAGTTGGCTTAAAGCTCAACATTCGGAAAACGAAGATCATGGCATCCGGTCTCATCACTTCATGGGAAATAGATGGGGAAACAGTGGAAACAGTGTCAGACTTTATTTTTTGGGGCTCCAAAATCACGGTAGATGGTGATTTCAGCCATGAAATTAAAAGATGCTTACTCCTTGGAAGGAAAGTTATGACCAACCTAGATAGCAAACTAAAAAGCAGAGACATTACTTTGCCGACAAAGGTCCGTCTAGTCAAGGCTATGGTTTTTCCAGTGGTCACATATGGATGTGAGAGTTGGACTGTGAAGAAAGCTGAGCGCTGAAGAATTTATGCTTTTGAACTGTGGTGTTGGAGAAGACTCTTGAGAGTCCCTTGGACTGCAAGGAGATCCAACCAGTCCATTCTGAAGGAGATCAGTCCTGGGTGTTCTTTGGAAGGAATGATGCTAAAGCTGAAACTCCAGTACTTTGGCCACCTCATGAAGAGAGTTGACTCATTGGAAAAGACTGATGCTGGGAGGGATTGGGGGCAGGAGGAAAAGGGGATGACAGAGGATGAGATGGCTGGATGGCATCACTGACTCGATGGACGTGAGCTTGAGTGAATTCTGGGAGGTGGTGACGGACAGGGAGCCTGGCGTGCTGCGATTCATGGGGTCGCAAAGAGTTGGACACGACTGAACGACTGAACTGAACTGAACTGAAGGGATCATCTTAGCTGTATTTCTTAAAAGTAACATTTTCCCATTTATTTTACTTATTCAGCAACTCTCTTGGGCCTCTGCTGAGTCATAGGGGTAGATGGTGAATAAGGCAGACATGAGGGGTCGTCTCCTGTGGACTTAGGCTGGGAAGCAGACAGCTAAGGGGGCCATTCATTACCAGCTAGGAGAGCTGTGATGAGGAGAGCACAGGTATTGTAGAAGCATCGAGGGGAACTGCAACCTTCATTATGGGGAGAATGGTGGTCAGGGTGAGGTGAAGTCTAAAGAGAGCTGAAGGGCTGTTCAGGTGGCTCAGCGATAAAGAATCTGCCTGCTGATGCAGGAGACGTGGGTTTGATCCCTGGGTCAGGAAGATCCCCTGGAGGAGGAAATGGCAACCCGCTCCAGTATTCTTGTCTAGGAAATCCCAGGGACAGAGGAGCCTGGCGGGCAAGCTACAGTCCCGCAAAAGAGTTGCAAAAGAGTCAGACTAAAACAACAACAACAGAAAGCTGAAGGGGGGAAAAAAGAAGTGGGAATTGGCCAAGGGCTGGCGGGGTGGGAGGGGCTGGGACAGCCTGGTGAGGTTTGGAGCCCACCAAAAATAGTCCTGAAGACTGGAGTTCATGGTGTGGCGCATGAAAGGAAGAACAGCACTTTGGCTGGAGGGTGGCAGGGACTCTCGAGGGCCTAGTGAGCCATGCTGAGGAATTTAGAATTCAACTTGAAGGCTGATGCGGGGCTGTAAGTTCCATGTCCATATTTATTTTTGGTTGTGCTGGGTCTTTGTTGCTTCACGGGCTTTTCTCTAGTTGGGGCGATCGAGGGCTACTCTTTCTTGCAGTGCCTGGGCTTCTCCTTGGTGTGGCCTCTCATTGCGGAGCACAGGCTCTAGGGCACGTGGACTTAAGTAGTTGTAGCACGAGAGCTCAGTAGCTGTGGTGCATGGGCTTAGCTGTTCTACCGCATGTGTGATCTTTTCAGACCAGGGATCGAACCTGTGTCTCCTGTGTTGGCAGGTGGATTCTTAACCACTGAGCCACCAAGGAAGCTCTGAACTGAAATTTTTTGATGTACTTCTACACAGATCAAACCAACCACGGAACTACTGAATCTCAACTCTGTTACTATGTGGACACCATCGTTGTTAAATTCACTTTGATTTTATTTATTTGGATAAGTTGATTCCATGTAAAATAATGTAAACAACTTTTGTGTGCATCAAGAAGAGCTTGCATGCAGTTGACTCATATACAAATTTCTAACAATATACACCGTGATCTGCTAAGATGGGTAGGCATCAATATAGGCTGTTTGGTGGTTATACTGCGTTGAATATTCCCACCCCACCCCTGCCCTCCAGCATTCACATTCTCTCCCAAAACCTCAGCATGTGACCTCATTTGGAAGTAGGATTGTTGTGGATGTAATTATTAATAGAGATGAGGTCATACTGGTGGAGGGTAGACCATTAATCTAATATCCCTTACAAGAAGAGAATACACACACACAGGGGAGCACCACTCGGGAGGACACAGACACTCAGGGAAGATGCCACGTGATGATGGAGGCAGGTAGGAGAAGTGCATCCGCAAGCTGAGGGAAGCCAAGGACTGCTCGTCACATCCACGTCCCCCCGACACTGAGAGGGACGTGGAACTGATGCTTCCCAGAGCCCACCAGGAAGAACCAGCCCTGCCGACACCTTGGTTTTGGACTTCTAGCTACTGGGACTGTGAGAGAAAACATTTCTGTTGTTTTAAGCTGCCTATTTGTGGCCGCTTTTTGCAGTAGCCATAGCAAGCTAATAACAGTAGTCTGCATCAAGGAACCTAAGAAGGTGTGTGTGTGTGTACACTGGACGGGCCTGTCTGCTGCCTTCTCCCATCCCTGCCCTTCCCCCACATCCCCAGATGCGTTTCTTTTAAAACTATGGTCTTGTACACAGTAAATATTTAATCTATTTATGTGTTTTCCCATGTTTATTTTTCAGTTGCCTGCCACCCTTTTTGTGGTTGTCTTGTTCAGTAGTGCCAGGTTTAAAGTATAGAACCCTAGAGGGCAAGATGCATATCTCTGTAAAATGAGCTCTGCTGCTGCTGCTGCTGCTAAGTCGCTTCAGTCGTGTCCGACTCTGTGCGACCCCATGGATGGCAGCCCACCAGGCTCCCCCGTCCCTGGGATTCTCCAGGCAAGAACACTGGAGTGGGTTGCCATTTCCTTCAAAATGAGCTCTAGACCATCTCAAACTCTGATACACAAGTTATTTCTGAAGGTGATTATTCTGTTTATTTCCTTCTCAGTTTCTTCCCTTAATTTTTCCACCACACAGTTACATGTACACAGGTACATTATTGAAATAACTTATGTAATACAATATGAATTTTTAAATTTAAAAATGCACTATGGACTAAATATGAACTCATAGTGGCTGAAATTCTTTTAAAAACATTTTTCCCCCCCACTGAAAAATAAAGGACCAAAAAAGACAGCAATTACTGCAACTTTTAAAAGTGCAACTTTAATAGTAAAAATATGAACAGAAATTTTATAAGATCTAGAATTTACATTTTAGTGGTCTTTTTACACAATCATAAAAGTTTGGTTCCTAAAACCTTGAGGAATTTAAGACTATGGGAATACAAAAAGAGAGGGATACCATTTAGTAGTGAACTTATGGGAAAGCCTCATAAATACTTTTATGTTCACTGAAACAAAGAGATAAAGACTGCTCTGTAAAGAAAGACATATCAATGACATTTTATAGGCCTACAATTAGTAAGAAAGTCTACTACTGTACCATGAATTTTTATTTGGTCATTTGTATGTTAGACTCTTTGAGAATCTCCTTTGCTTATAGGAGTTTCATGAGATGTTGCTTTTTCTTTTTTGAAGATAACAACCCTCACTCCCCATCCACATTTTGAACACCTACTATATATTTGTGATTAGACTACATCTGCTCTGGAAGACTGATACAAAGAAATACAAGTGCAAGTCCAACCCTGTAGAGTTCCTTGCTGTTAACACGGTTGCATACCTACCCTGTTTTCAAGGTGCCTACTTAACGTGTACTTACGTAGAGCTCCTTGCTGTTAACACGGTTGCATGCCTACCGTGTTTTCAACGTGCCTATTTAACGTGTACTTATGTAGAGCTCATTGCTGTTAACATGGTTGCACGCCTACCGTGTTTTCAAGCTGCCTACTTAACATGTGTACTTATTACAAAGAGACATTCTTTTTTTTGCATTTGGTCCTCCCAGGTGCTTGCTGACTTTCTGATTTTATAATTTTGAGGAACCCACCTTAGCTACCTGCCTCCTGGATTTTTGCCATTGTGGTCTCAAAGCTGTGTAATTTGGATGACAGAGACAGAAACAACTTTGAAAGACCTTTATTTATGTCGAATAAGTATTCCTTGAATACTTCCTCTGCATCCCGGGTTATGTTTTGCCTGCTCTGCCCTCAATAAGTTCAAGCTGATGAGCCTCCCATCAGTCCTGTTAAAACAGCTCCCAGCCACCTGTCTGCTCACAGCAGCCAAAAGAATGGAAATTTAACATCGGGTTTACCTTCATCATCTGTCTTTCTAGAAGCACAGCCTCTATTTCTACCCTTCCATTTATCCTGCCCACTTTTCTCTTCCCAGTCCCTAGGTGTTTCCTTTTAAAACTGTCTCCAGCAGGAGTGACTTGCAGTTTGCACATTTCTGACCCTTAATTTCTCCAAAGAGCTGACAAGTATACTGAAGTAAGTTGCCCTGATGTAGAATTTTGTGCATATGAAACACACAGTTGGAAATGACTCTTCTCAATGCAGTACTTAACGAAGATAAACATTTGGATCGATAATCCAATTTTTGAAAGTATGTTTGCAATGTACAGAAAATGAAAAAGCGTGAGTAATAATAAGCATTAAATATATAACTTCTTACATTTATCATTAGTTATGTATATGTTGTATTTCAATAGACAAAGTCAGACACTTAAAGTTTGTATTTACCAAGCCAGCATCTCCTCAGTCTCAAATTGTAAATTTATTAAACGTGGAAAAGCCAGCACGAACCAAACCCTGAAGGAATTCAAATTCTTACTGTAATCCTCATTTCAAAAAACTATGCTTTAGTCAGAACAGGCTCTGGAAATCAAACTGTATTTGCCTAAATAAGAAAACACAATTGAAAGTTTATATTCTGGCTACTGGGGAGGAAGTGAAGGCAAACGACAAAGCAGGAAAAACGGCGTATTATTCTTACCTTACACTAGAACTGTGTTGTGAAAACTGATGAAAATCCTGAGAATGCCTTGGGTGTCCGGCCTAGAGCGTGTGCCTGGAAAATGAGAGTTTGTCCCT
Organism: Bos grunniens; assembly: GCF_055505025.1. Lineage (NCBI taxonomy): Eukaryota > Metazoa > Chordata > Mammalia > Artiodactyla > Bovidae > Bos > Bos grunniens. Next base: position 5,356,094 of record NC_141168.1, read on the forward strand.
GTGCTTTCGCAAACGGTTGGTTGCTAGTTCTTAGTATTTTGTCCCCATTCAAATCTACGATCTTTCCACTCCGCTAGTGAACGGGAAGGCAGGCTCACAAGAACACATTGTCCCAGGGTTGATCCCTGTTGGAATAAGCAGCCCAGGATCCCACCCACATCTGTAACTCTCCTTTCTGAGTAAGTGTCCATTTCAGGTTTCTGACCCTCAGCCCCGTTTTTCTTTCATCCTTTTCACGTATTTTAAGAGACAGCTTACAACTCCTTCGATTTTTGTCCCCGCATCGCATCTCACCCAACGTTCAAATCGAGTTGTAGGTGTGTGTGTGTGTGTTTTTGTTTTTTTTTTTTACTGGTTTATTATGTCTTTCAGCCTTTTTATTCCTCAGAATGCCATCTTTTTGTCTGACAGCTCTATAAACCCTTTCAGGATCATTTTGAAAACGACGTGGCAATAACGAAAGTACCCCTGGAATAGGATTAGAACGAAGTTGCACTCCATTTCTTTCTCTCCACAGACGCGCATTAAAAAAACGAAAGAACGCTGAACGTGCGCCCGGCGCAGTCCCTCCGGGCCGGTCCCCTAGCGCCCCGCCGAGGGTGGGGCGGGGTGGGGTGGGGCGGGGGCGCCGAAGGGGGAGCCCGGGCCGGCCGCGCGCCGGGGCGCGACCATCTCGCACCCACCCGCCCTCCCGTCCGCGGCTGTGTGGGGGGGTGGGGGCGCCGAGCGCCTCCGGAGCGGGGACGCGGCCCTGCCCCCGTCCTCGCCCTGCCTCCGCGCGCTCCCCGGGACCCCGATCCCGGACTCCCTCCTCCGCAGTTTGGCGTTCTCCCGGGGCCGGGGCCGGAGCCGGAGCCGCGGCGCAGCCGGGGCCGCCGCGTCAGAGGAGGAGGGAGCGGGGGCGGGGGAGGGGCGGTGAGGTCAGCGGCGGCGGCGCGTCCGCGGGCGGCGCATGCGCGGAGCGAGCCCCCCCGTGAGTGGCAGCGGCGGCGGCGGCGCGCGGGGGGCGGCGGGGTGGGGGAAGGGGAGGGGGCGGGGGCGTCGCGGCGGCCGTGTGTGGGCGAGACCGGCGGCGAGTTTGAGAGGGCTGAGGTGCGGGGGCGCTCGGGGCAGACCCGGCGGCGGCCCTCGCGCGACGGCCCCGGTCGAGTGTGTGTGTGTGTCTGTGTGTGCGTGTATGTGTGTGGTACACGCACACCCGCAAAACTTCCTCCTTCCCAGCCCCGGAGGGCGGGCGCGGGCGCTGAGGGGCCGGCGCTCTCGCGCAGCCCGGAACCCACAACAACAACTGGAGCAGCTGTCAAAACTTCGCCGCCGCCGCCGCCCCGCCCGACGCGGCTCGCGCAGGGGAGGGGCAGCCGGCGGGGGGCGCGACCCCCGCCCGCGGGGCCGCAGCTCCCAGAACCGCGGCCCCTTTCTCCTCCCCGCCGCGGGCGGCCTGGGGGAGGGGCGCGGGCGGAGACCCCCGGGGCCGGCCGCCCCCCGCCCCCGCCCCTACCCCTCAGGAGCCCCGCCCCGCCCGGCGCCGCCCGCGCCCGCTCCCGCAACGCCCGGCGCCCGCCCGCCGGCCCCGCCCGCGCTCCCCGGCCCGGCCCGGCCCGGCCCGGCCCCTCCCTCCCTCCCTCCCGCCGCCCCGCCCGCCGCCCCCCGCCCGGCCCCTGCGCGCCGAGGTGCGCGCGCCCGCGCGTATGTGTGTGAGTGCGTGTCCTGCTCGCTCCATGTTGCCGCCTCTCCCGGTACCTGCTGCTGCTGCTGCTGCTGCTCCCGGGGCTGCGGGAAATGCGAGAGGCTGAGCCGGGGAGGAGGAACCCGAGCAGCAGCGGCGGCGGCGGCGGCGGCGGCGGGAGGAGCCCCCCAGGAGGAGGACCGGGATCCATGTGTCTTTCCTGGTGACTAGGATGTCGTCGGAGGAGGACAAGAGCGCGGAGCAGCCGCAGCCGCCGCCACCACCCCCCGAGGAGCCCGGAGCCCCGGCCCCGAGCCCCGCAGCCGCAGACAAAAGACCTCGGGGCCGGCCTCGCAAAGATGGCGCTTCCCCTTTCCAGAGAGCCAGAAAGAAGTAAGTTGAGTGTGAGGGAGCCAGGCCGGGAGCCAGCGGCGGCGGCGGCGGCGGCGGCCGGCCCGGAGCTGTCACCGGCGCGCCCCGGGCCCCGCCGCCCCCGCGCGCCCCCGGCCGCCCCCGCGGGGTGGGGGTGGGGGTGGGGCCCCGCCGGCCGCGCGGCTCCGGGCCCCGGGGGCGCCCGCCCGCCCCGCGCGCCCGCCCCGCGCCCCGCGCGCCGGCGCCCGGCCTCCCGCGGGCGCCCCGCACCGCCCTCCGCGGCCGGGCCCCCGACGGCCCGCGCCGCCGCCACACTTTACTTTTTTTTTAGTTTGGGCCCCGGCGCCGCGGTTTCTGGGGCTTCTGTGTTTGGAGAAATTTCTCGTAGCCGCCGCTGGGCCTCGCCGGCTCGTTGGCTATCCCAGCCCGAGGCGCAGCTGGAGAGTCGCGGGGCCGGCTTCGCGTTCGGCACCCCCCGGGCGCTCGCCGAGCTGTCAAAACGCCGGGGCCAGGTGGTCCCCCGGGCCTGCCGGCGGGCGGCGAGCAGCGGCCGGAGCCGGGCTGCTTTTGTCAGCCGGCCGCAGCTTTAACTTTCCTCGCCTCCCCACCCCCGCCAGCCTCGGGCTCCGGGGCTTCACCGGCGCGTCGGGAAGTCTCACGGCCGCTCCCCTCCCCCGCCCGGCCCGCACCGCCCGGCCCGAGCCGCTCAAACTCCGTGTGGTGGCCGCGCGGGGACCGCGAGCGCCAAGTTTTTGGAAATGTCGCTCCCAACCGCCGGCCGAGCGTGGGGAGCACGTTGGTGCAGCTCCGGACGGATGGAAACCGCGACCGAACTCGCCTCGAGGAGCCGCCTCCGAGCCGTGAGCGGGGCCGGAGCGGCTCTTGGGTGCTTCGGAGCCGGCACCCCAGGGCTGGGCAGCGCCGGTTTTCAGTTGTTAGAAATGCCTTTTTGCAGCATGGTTCTCGGACAACTTTGCCGGTGGAATCCAGAAAGCCATTTCGTACCGGGGAGTCGCCGAGCGCTTATGGCTCTCGAGGGTGCCGAGCAGGTCCGTGGCCGCCCTCGGAGTTGTGGAATGGATTGGGTGCTTACTCATTTCATTATATGGTCGTCTCCTGCTAGTGCGAGGGTGCAGCGGACGCAGCGGAGAGCAGCTCACTTACGGATTCTCTGGGTTTTTGTTCTAGTTTGGCTTTTTTTTTTCTTCGGATGGGGTGCATTCATTTAGCAATAGCATTGTTAACGTTTGGTGATACATAGTAAAAATAGGAGTGTGAGCCCAGGCAGAGAACAGGGTTGTGGGAGCCCCATGAAGCCCTGGACTGGGTATGTGCTCCTTCTTGCTTCGCTGTCCTTGTACTGTGAAAGCGATTCAGGGCCTTCGATTTGCCTCCATATTTTATGGCCAGCTCTTACCTAGCTGTGACAAATCGCGAGGGAAACAAGTACAGGATGTATACAGTATTGCATTTGCTCCTTTGTGATACAAAGTTGGGGGTTACTGTATCACTCGCATTGTAGTGTCTGATACAAAATGCCATTGTTATTCCTGTATTAACAAATCTGGAGAAGGAAGGTGCAGGTTTAAGTAATTTTAAACTTCTTTGCCACTTTTTTGGTATCCTTTAAAGCAACACATAGGAAGCCACAGTAGGGATTTAACTTCATTACTTCCCATTTTCACTATTTCATTCTTTGTGAACATTAATTTTGGATTATTATATGTTCTAGGCTTGTTTTTAAATTTTTACCCTAGAAAGAGTAGACCTCTCAGTATTGTTCTCACCTACGCATGCAAGTGTGTGTGTGTATGTGTACGTGTACACTTCCCCTGAAATTGCAATGAGCTCATTTGTATTAGTGCAGCTCCTGAGTGCACCGGGAGAAAGGTTGGTTTAGGGTATTGCCACTTTTATTATTTTAATTTTTATCGCTTATATTATGAAGGAGAAGGTAGCCCTCTGAGAGATTAAAACTTTTCTATAGAATGACAGTAATACATCAATATAAAAATCTCAACACTTTGGAAGATGTTTAGAACAATTCTAAATTTTGAGAGTTTTCTTTTTTAGATTTGGAAGCTGGAACTGTAGTCCTTACAGGTAATTAAGTCTAGTGGTAACTTGGATGGCTTCAAACTTTTTAGTGAATTCTTTAAAATTAGGTGTGTCTTTTGAAGAAGGAAATAGACTTTCCAGTTGTTTTGGAAATATGTAAATAGAAGCTAGTATCTGAAATGGGAGGCAAGGAGAGGGGTTTTCAATTGTGTAAATCCATACTGTACTAAGATACATGCAGAAAAGACCATGTAGTTAGCTGGGTAGTGCAGACCCTGAAAGTGAAACCGATGTGTAACAAATGTAAATTAGGTTTGTAAATGTTAAAATTATGTGGAATTGCAAATAATTACCTCAGAAATGAAAATTAGTGTGTTTGTGGAATGCAGTGGAGATAAACGTGTTTAAATTGTCAGTGATATTTAGATGATCAGTAAGTGGGTTGTTTTACCCTAGAGAAGATGCCTTATGGCAGTATTTTTTAAAAGTAGGTTGGTGTATTTGTTTTGGTTTAAAAGAAAAAGCTAGCTATGGACTAATAAATACACATTGTTTTGAGTTTAAATTTTTAAATATTTAATAATTAGGTAAGTATTTCTTGTTTCATAGTGTTAGATCATTTTTATGTTTTAATCACATTTGAAAAGCGTATGCGGTTACTGATTTTACAGTAACTATTGTTATTTTAAAATTATGTATACAGGACTACCCTAGTGGTCCAGTGGGTAAGACTCCAAGCTTCCAGGGCAGGGGCCCAGGTTCGATCCCAGGCCAAGGAACTAGATCCCACATGCCAGAACTAAGAGTTTGCACGTTGCAACTAAATCCCAATGCAGCTAAATAAATTAAAAATACATATATGTTTACAACCTAAAATCAAGAAATTTGAACTGAAGCTATTAATCTTAGAGGCAGAGTTTGAAAAGTGGGTATGAAAATAGGGAAATACTAAGTAGAACGGTCAGGTTTGCACATGTCTAAAAGTTCTTTTGCGCAGTAAGGACTGTCTGTCACTTGGTCCTTATCAGAGGTGCAGGTCTTCCCATTGGTGCGGAAGCTCCTGCTGTTGGGCAGGCACTACCAGTGCATGGAGTTATTTTTGTTAAGGTTAAGGAAACTCTTCCTGAAGCTTCGGTTGGTTCTTTTCTTCCTGAGAATATATATTCGCATTACTCTGTTGGAAAGCCAAGGAAGCATTCCACCCTGTTTCTTACCAAGTCAGTAAAGTTGATGTTCAGCGTGGGGGTGGGTATGGGGATGGCACAGAAGCAGCATGTGGCGGGGATAGGATTTCTGAGGCTCTATCCTTGACCTTTTCTGAATAAACTTCTTTTACCCTGAACCAGGTTTCTTTTCAGAGGTCAGTTAGTGTTATTAGAAAGTCACCTTGAGCATTATTGTAGAAAAAAGGGAGGCAGAACCAGCGATGTCTTCCAAGGGACCAGCAAACATGGCGGCGCTGCCGGGGACTGTTGCTGCCCTGTGTTTGTAAGCACATTTCCCTGCCCCTCAGAGTTCTCATTTCTGTGGCTGTGAACTTGAAATCAGCAGAACGAAAACAAACAGAAAACTGCGTTGCGTTATAACATATGCAGTTTCATAAAACAGCAGTTTATAGTTAAGGGGTACCACTGTTGTCTGTGCTTTTTGAGATGATGCAAATTTGTAACTTTTATGATAGTTACTCTTTTTCTTACTTTTCACGAACTTAGATATGTGGGAATTTTCAGTAGTTACTGGTCTCTAGCACTTAATGGGCACTGAGATGCTTTAATTTACCTGAAGAGCTGATCCTGGAATGACAGCCTCTCTCATCTCTGAGGTGGGCTCATTAGCTTGCTCTCGCCCTGCTGTTGGTCGTCTTCATGGAATCTCTCGTCTTTCAGAATGCATTTTTAGTCTAAAATACAAATTATATTTGATACAATATGATTATTAATATGTAAACTTGGTCAACATGGATTTCCAGGTAAATTTAAAAGTATTAAAACAATTTGCTTTCTCATTTTACAGATAGGGGTTTAGTACATTTTCTTATTGTCAGTTAATTCTGCCATGCCAGATCTGTGGTCACTTTGCAGGGTGACAAGACACACTCCTCTAACCTCTCCTTCTCCTTCACCTTTTTGTGAAACTGCATATTATTTATTCCCCAGCCCAGAGTCAGATTCCCTCTGGGCAGAGAGTGATTGTCCAACCTTGTATTCTTGAGGCATTTGTGGTTATGACTGAGGGGCTTCAATGAAACGTCACTGACCTTCCAAAATGGAAACAGTCAGTTTTTAGTTATAGAGAACTTCAGATGCTCTCACCTGGTGAGGGGGTACATGAAACCCTTGACAGCATTCGACATAGTTCATCTGTGAGACATTTGGACTGAACACAATTTTTAGCTGATACAGAATAAACTTTCTAAACTCTGTGTGTGTCCCTCCCATCCTCCCTCCCTCTCTTTTATAAAAAAAAAAAATAGTTTTGGCCCGTCTTTAAATTTCAACAAGCAGATTAATCCCTTCCTCCTTTATTTTAACATTTTCTGTATCATGTTTGTGCTGCAGTGTTTATTTTCAGAACTTCTTGGCAGTGTAAGTTCAAAAGTTGTGGAGTGAAATAGGGATAATTTTTTTTTTTTCTTCTCTTTGGTGATGGCCTGCATATAAATGTATACTTGTGGCTAGTGTGAATATTCAGTAGAAAGATTAATCTTGAATTTGTAATTGGCAGTGTCAGTCTCCCCATTTGCAGAATTTAGAGGACTTAAGAACACAGGTTAAGAGAAGGAGGAATGACACAGCTCTTTTTGCACTTTCTCTAGAAAAAGCATCATGTAAAAGACAGGAAAATTGTTTGACTTTGCTTCTGCTATTAATTTAGTAATAGCAGTAACTATGATGCACAAATGTGGCAACTGTTTAAGTCTGAGAAATGCTTTTCTGTAACTTTTAAAATCTTTCATGTGACACCTTATTCAGAGAGCATGTAAGTGCCAAATGTATGCTGGGAGGGACAGTCAAATCTGGAAGAAGGTTTACTGTGGCCCAAAGGGTCCCCAGAAATGTGGAGGAAGCAGAGCATGAATTATACCTTGAAGAGTCAATAACATTTAGCTAAATTGAGTGAGAAGAAAGTTGAGAGGGTGTTCCGGGGCAGCAGAGTGAATAAAATTATTGAGGGAAGTGTAAAAGGTGCTTTCTTGGTGGGGTGTGACTGGAACAGAGGCTTAATGTGGGGTTTGGGGCCAACCTGTGATGGTCCTTGAATGCAGGGCTAACGAGTTTGGGCTTTATAGTCCAGGCATTATAAACTTTACAGGGACCAAGTAGGTAATTTAAATGAGTTGCATGCAGTTTGTAAGCTCCAGAATGACAGCTGACATTTTTGAGGCCTTAAGTTGGGGAGAAAATGGTGAGTAAAAACAGTCTGAAGAGTCCTAGGGGTCTTTGTACCTTGCTTAGGAGACGCTGAGAGACAGTTCTGGCTGATGGCTGCCACCTGAGACTGTGAGATGTTGCTAGATACTCTGGTTTTTCAACAAAGGCTGAAAACTTGGATCTTCATGCGAAATCTCTTGACTTCTAAGTATTTTCAATTAAGATCTAAAATGCTATTTGTAGCTATACCTTGTGGGCTAGGTTTAATCTGTAGACCACCAGTGGACAAGTTTTTCACCTCTGCGATATGCCTGGACTATTTTATTTTTAAATTGAAAGTTTTAAAAGTAGATGTCTACAGTCTGCCTGAGGACAAGAATGGCTATTATTCTGTATTCTGCGCCCATCTTGCAGTTGAATGTAGCCACTCTGATGCTTGATGATGTCTGGCATAGATGTCTACAAGACAGAAATGTCTAGAGTGTCGGAGGATTTGGGAGTAGGTTTAGATTAGGATGTGTGTGTATTCACTTGTGTCCGACTCTTTGTGACCCATGGACTGTAGCCTGCCAAACTCCTCTGTCCATGGGGTTTTCCAGGCAAGACTACTGGAGTGGGTAGCTATTTTCTCCTTCAGGGGATCTTCCCGACCCAGGGATCGACCCTCGTCTCCTGCATTGGCAGGCGATTCTTTACCACTGAGCCACCTGGGAATCAATCCCTAGTGTGATTTACTTGAGGTCACTGAGACTATGGAGAATGCGTGGAAAATAGTAAAAGGCTTAGAATGCTTCCTTACCCTTAGGAGATGGGGGGAAAAGGTCAAGAAAGCCTATAAAGGTGAGGAATGAGATGAGAATATATTCACAGTAGAAATGGGCCAGTATACACATGCAGACATGCTCATGACAGCAGAGGAAGGTAGAAGGCTAGTAGACGAGAGTCGGCAAGAACAAAGCACCCATCCGTGGACTGCCACGCAGTTCTGATTTTAAACCGTTTTTCTTTTAAATTGAAGTATGGTTAATTTACCGTGGTGCAGTTTCAGGTGTACAGCAGAGTGCTTTAGTTGTGTCTGTGTGTATGCTTTTTTAGATTCTTTTGTTATAGGCTGTTAAAATACTGAGTATAGTTCTAGATCCTTGCTGTTTACTTATACATTGTTATGTATATGTTACATAACAGTAATTGTTTTTTATTTTGTACATAGTAGTATGTATATTGTATCCCAAACCTCTCATTTGTCACCCCCCCGTTCCCTTTGGTAACCATAAATTTGTTTTCTATGTCTGTGAGTCTATTTCTGTTTTTTAAAAAAGTTCATTTATATTACTTTTTTTAGATTCCACATTTAAGTGTTATCACGATATCTCTGGCTTACTTGACTTGGTATGATCATCTGTATGTCCGTCCATGTTACTGCAGATGGCTTTATTTTGTTGCTTTTTATGGCTGAGTAGTGGTCCACTGTGTATATGCCACATCTTTGTTATCCACTCATTTATTGCATATTTAGGTTGCTTCCATGCTTTGCTTAGTGTAAACAGTGCTGCTGTGAACACTGGGGTGCATGTGTCTTTCCAAGTTAGTTTCCTCCAGATATATGTCCCAGAGTGGGATTGCGGGATCATATATCGTATAGTTTTTGTCAGGACAGAGAGTGGGTACCAAGATGGGAGTATATCTGGGATACATTTGTTGACTTGAGGAAAACTTTTCTCAAGAGTTGCAAAGCAGTAAGTTTATTACAAACTCTGTTTTGTACAAAGAATACAAACACCAACTGTGTGTGTATTTCCTGTACAGAAAATGATTTGGAAGGCTATGTAGTGAATATTAATACATATACTTGCATATGTACATCTGTGCAATATTTAAAAAGCCAATAAATTTAAAATCATAGTCTCTTTTTAGAAATGAGAAAAGTACGTTCTTGGGATATTACTGATTCTAGAACTAAGATCACCTGAATTCAAATCCAGGTTCTGCTACTTGTTAACTATTTGTCGTTAGGAAGTAACTTTTCTGTGCCTTTGTTGCCTCATTTGCAAAGTGATCTTCCTACCACATCTAGTTTAGGATTATTGTGAGTTTATATATGTGTAGAATTCAGACCGTGTCTGGCACACAGGAAATGCTAGCCTGAGGTGGTATTATAAGAATTTGCTATTAGTGTTAACGGCTGCTGTCATCAGTGATCATCAGGTGTTACTGTGACATCATTGATTATTATGGGCTGACATGTGATGAGGTACCAGACTCACTCCAAAACCACCACGGCGTCAAAAATAAGGTAGTGGTTATGTCGGGGGAGGCGGGCGATAAAGAGTGCCCTCCTACACAGCTCTCCCTGATAAAGAGAAAGTACAGAAACTTAATCGGTAGAAATCTCTATAGAATGTTTTTTATTATGAATAACACATGAAAAACAACCAGAACAACTTCCTAGAAGCTATGTGTATATAAAAATATATACATAGTAATGTTATTACAAAATCATTAGAAAAACTTTTTTATTACGCTAACTTGTGAATGTTGTCATAGTGGTCTTTTTATTTTACATCTCTGCTGACCATGGTTTTATTAGTATGTCTCCCTAAATGAGATGAATTACTAGGTGGTTTTAAAATGATTTCTTATGTCTTTTTAGACTGAATCACTTTTAATCTTTACACCTCAGTGTATGTAACCTGTTTACATTAGTAACAATATAGTTGATTGTCACTGGTGAAGTTTGTGTGGTTTGGTTCTTAAGTGTTCTAGTGGAGCCTAGCAAAAAAATCTTGTTTGATTTCCTCATCTTTGGGGATCCTAATGACATGCACACGTGTTTGGAGTAAGTACCCGGTTGCATGTGAAATAGCAATATGAAACATATGAAAGAATAACCATATTTTTTTTACCTTAGAACTCTCATCAGTGAATTGTTCTACTAGGGTCGAAGCATTTGCTTAGTTACGGCCGAGTTTTTCTCCTGTTAAGACTTACGTACTTGAAGAGTTGTAACTCGGTCTCCTAGCTGAGTTCAGCCCCTCATCATCTTGCTTGTTGAATCCAGCTTCAAAACTGACTCTCCTGAGATGAGCAGAGGAACCAGTCAGCTAAGCCCCGCCCAGACTGCAAAATTACAAATAAATAAAATGGTTGTTGTTTTAATTTGTTAGACTTTATGGTGGTTTGTTACATAGCAGTATAAGATGGAAGCAGATGACTTTGTGGAGTCAGAGACTGAAGAATAAAAAAATACTTGAGATACAAATGATAAAAATTATTGTTTTCCAGCTTTTACTGAGATACTTTAAAAAACTTATTAAAATTTATTTTTAATTGGAGGGTAATTGCTTTGAAATTTTTATTGGTTTCTGCTGTACAACCATCTTGAGTTGGTTATAACTGAGATAGTTAAGTGAGGTTGCTGTCTACCTTCTGCTCCTCATTTCACTAGGGTGTTTTGAGGTAGAGATGGATTTTTATTATTGGGGAATTTAAATGGTGTTTAAAAATACAGTTGTCACAGTATAGATTGGAATAGAGAGAAATACTAACTTTCTCTGTATGCGAATGCAGAATATTTGGAGTGTGCTGGGGTAACGAACAACCCCAGTTCTTAGTGTATTCAGGCAGCAGAGGTTTATTTCTTGCCAAGGCCACACATTGATCATGGGCTGGCTTGGGAGCTTTCCTCTACAGCATCTCCAGCCAGGTGTGGGTAGACAGGATCTCTGCCTTTCGTAATTGCCACGACAGAAGAAGAACGCAGCAGGGTGTGCTGACACTCAGAGACTCTCCAGAAGGGGCACGTGTTGGACCCAGAAAGTCACATGGTAGCATCTAACTTCAAGGGGGTAAGGAAATGAAATCCCGTCATATTTCTGGAGAGGGAACTGGAAATACTTGGTGAAGAGCCCTGGTAAATACCACACACAGTAACATTTAACTTAGTCTGAAATTCCTTTTCTTTTTAACTGCACTGAGAGGCATGCAGGATCTTAGTTCCCCAAAGGGGTCGAATCTTGCAGTGGAAGCTTGGAGTCCTACCTACTGGACTGCCAGGGACTCCCCCCAAAATTCAGATTTGACCTTGGAGTATGTTATGTTACCTATCATTGAATCTGACCGTCTAGTGGACTGTTGTATTACAGCATATTGAGGGGTGTGTTTAATAGTACTATAAATATAAAAAACATTCTGTAGAGATAGAAATAAAATAGGAAGCATGGGGCTTGGGCTCTTGATTCTTTTTTCCTTTACTGTACTTCATGCTTTCTGCCTTTCTCCCACCCGCATGACGGTGTGTTACTTGCTCTGTCGTGTCTGACTCTTGGTGACCCCATGGACCGAAGCCTGCCAGGCTCCTCTGTCCATGAGATTTCCCCAGACAAGAATACTGGAGTGGGTTGCCATTCCCTTCTCCAGGAGATCTTCCCAACCCAGGGATCGAACCTAGGTCTCCTGCATTGCAGACGGATTCTTTGCCGTTTGGGCCACCAGGGAAGCCTACATGACAGAAGAGAAGGAATCAAGTAGTAAAACCGCTGTATAACGTTAGTGAGGTTATAGGTGAATTAGAATCTTTTCCTCTCAAAGTAAGTTTTTAAAGCATGCATGTTATTTTCAGCCAGGGTTCCCTTGTCTGTGTGGTTTCTGTTATTCACCCAAGGAAGATGTTACTGAGCACCTGCTGTGCGCTGGAGGGACCAACACACGATGGGTCCCTGCCCTCATTTCGTTCTGCCAGCTGGAATGCAGGATGACAGATGCTGCAGTGGAACATTGCGTGTAGTGCTGCGAAGCTTCGAGAAGGAAGAACTTTAAGGCAGGGGCCTGAAAAAAGACATCTTCTGAGTTGATTCTTTTTTTTTTTTTTTTTGCTTTTATTTGCATTTATTTTTTGCGGCATTTATTCCCGGGCCATAAGTTTTTGTTTCTTCAGTTTCTTCTGGGATATCTTTTTCTTCTGTGCAACCTCCTCTTCTGGTTTAGGAACAATCTGTTCTTTTTCAGTAAGGATCATCTCAATGTGGCATGGAGAGCTCATGTAGGGGTTGATCCGACCATGAGCTCTGTAAGTCCTGCGCCGCATCTTGGGGGCTTTGTTCACTTGGATGTGCTCAATGACCAGAGAATCTACATCTAAGCCCTTAAGTTCAGCATTACTCTCTGCATTTTTGAGCATGTGTAGTAAAAATTCAGCACTCTTTTTGGGCCACCGACCCTGCGTCCAGCCCCACTGTTTAGCCTGTGCACACCTACCAACTCCACCGTTGTAACGACGGAATGGCACACATTGCTTCTTTAAAGTGACATCCTTCAGATACTTGGTGGCTTTTCGGATATGCATACCCTTTATGGCCTGGGCAGTTTCACGAGTGTTCTTAAAATGAACACGAAGATTTGAACCTCTTGATTTGCATGATTTTGTGGGGTTTTCTGGGTCAAGTGAATAGCGCACCATTTTTAGGGGTCACCGCGAGACACTGGCCCTCAGGAGTCGGCACCGACCAGAGCCGGCCTCTAACCTCGTCACCCCCATTCTCGCCCACTGCGGCCTCTAGAGGCCCGATAGAAGAGGGGCGCCGAGCCGAGGGCTCCGACACGTCCCCCGGCACAGGACTGCTCCACCACGGAGGAATCAGTAGCCGCGAGAGTCCTCCTTCTGAGGGTCTCGAAATTGGCGCCGAGAGTGCCAGGATGGCAGGGATTACCGGAGGATCCTGAGTTGATTCTTGAAGAACAGAAACAAACTTGAGTGAAGAGAACAGGCAGGTGAGGAGCGGTTACTCAGTGGTTGCTCCGGGTTAGGCGCTCCTGGTGTCACCAGAGAAGTTATCTCCTTTGGAACTTAAAAGTTACATCAGTGGAATCATTCGTTCCAGTTTTACAAATGAATGAGCTAAATTGCAGGAAGATCACACAGTTGATAAGTCACTGAGTCAGGATTTAAATCCAGGTTTGTCTGCCTCTGGTTTTTGCTGTTTAAGAAACTCCAGTTCAACTTTCACCTATAAGGTGAATAAAGTCTAAGTTTCTAAGGTGTACAACATGATTTCTATAATTGATAACACTGTGTTATATAATTGAAATTTGCCAAGAGAGTAGAAGGGAAATAATGTCTGTCGCAAACATATATATAATGTGAGGTAATGGATGTGTTAACTAATGGATGGGAGGAATCCTTTCACAGTGGATATGTATATCAAATCATCAATGATATCTTATAATTTTATTTGTCAATTATAGCTCCAAGAAAGCTGGAAAAAAATGCTTACCAAAGAAAGAAAAGGAAACTGCAGCCCATTTTGTGAGTAAATGAGGAAGGGAAACTAAATTGGGAAGTTTGACTTTTTACCATAGGCAACAGGGTGCCATTGACAGTGGCTACGGGAGAAAAGCCTTGTGTCTTTGTTAGAAAACTAGCCTTGCCAGTAACACAGTTGGGAAAGATGGTATGGAAGAAGTATAGATTCCCCATTTGTGCTGTTATACAAGGACCCAAATGAGAACCCAAAGTGATTTACCATACTGTTTTTTTTTCTCTTCGAGTTTGGCTAAGGTATCATTGACATACAGCCTTGTATAATTTTAAGGTGTGCATAGCAGAGTAATTTGACTTAACGTACATCATGAAATGATTGCTGCAATAAGTTGAGTGAACATTCATCTTATGCAGATAAAAAAGGCAGAAGATTTTTTCGTCGTCATCGATGAGAACATGTAGGATTTTTTTTCAGTACTTCTGTATCCAACATACAGGAGTGTGGTATTAATCATGTTTTCACTTCCGTTCGCTGTGCAGCAGCTCTTTGTGGCCCCATAGACTGTAGCCCCCCTGACCCCCCTGTCCCTTGGTTTTCCCTGGCAACAATACCGCAGTGGATTGTCGTTTCCTCCTCCAGGGGAGCTTCCAGATTCAGGGATCAAACCTGCATCTCCTGCATTGACAGGTGGATTCTTTACCGCTGAGCCACGAGGGAAGCCCCATTACATCCTTAGTACTTAAGTATTTTGAGTGGAGGGTAGTACCTTTGGACTACCTTCCTCCAGTTCCCCTCCCCCAGCCCCCACCACTGATAACCACAAATGTAATCTCTTTTTCTTTGAGTTTGTCTATTTGTTTTTGAGGTATAATTGACCTTCCATACTATTTTCCATTGAGAAATAGTACTTGCCTAGCTTCCATTTTCAGATTATCCAGCCTCAGAACTAGAAAGAGCCTCAAAATCATCTATTCTAGTATCTTCAACGTGTGTATTAAAAGTTAAAGTGCCATCAGAAAACTTTGACATCTGCATTGTTCTTTTCATTTTTTTTTTTTTTGTTCTTTTCATTTTTAAAAAGTTTGTTTATTTGGCTGTGTCGGGTCTTACTGGTGGCATACAGGGTCTTTGTTGCAGCAAGTGGTACCTTGTGTTGAGGCCACGGACTCTACTTGTGACTCAGGCCCCGTAGTGCGGCTCTTGGGTTCCAGAGCACGCAGGCTTCAGTGGTTATATATGGTATGAGGTAAGGTCTAAGTTAGTTATTTTGCATGTGAAAGTACAATTATTTTGAGACAGTTTGTTGAAAAGAATATCCTTTCTTTATTGAGTTGTCATGGCACCTTTGTTGAAAATCACTTGATTATAAATGTATGGGTTTATTTCTGCTGTACTGCAGGCAGATTCTTTACCATGAACCATCAGGGAAGCCTGGATTCTATTCTGTTCCCTTGATCTTTTTGCTAATCGTTATGCCACTCCAGTACTCTTGCCTGGAATATCCCATGGGCGGAGGAGCCTGGTAGGCTGCAGTCCATGGGGTCGATAAGAGTCCGACATGACTGAGCGACTTCACTTTCACTTTTCACTTTCATTCATTGGAGAAGGAAATGGCAACCCACTCCAGTGTTCTTGCCTGGAGAATCCCAGGGATGGGGGAGCCTGGTGGGCTGCCGTCTATGGGGTCGCAGAGTTGGACACGACTGAAGTGACTTAGCCATAGCCGTATGCCAATGGTATACTATCTTCATTACTCTAGATTTATTGTAAGTTTTAAAATCAGGTACTATAATTCCTCCCAGTGTTCTTCTTTTCCCAAAATTATTTTGCCTGTTATAGGTCCTCTGCATTTCCATGTAAATTTTAGGGTCAGTTTGCCAATTTTGACCAAAAAAAGTCTGTTGGGATTTTGACAAGGATTATAATCAATCTGTAGATTAGTTTAGAGAGAATTTATTCCTTCCCCAGTACATGAAATCACGTGTCCCTTCATTTTGGTCATCTTTAATTTCTTTCAGGCCTTCCCAGGTGACTCTGTGGTCTGCAATGCGGAAGACCTGGGTTTGATCCCTGGGTTGGGAAGATCCCCTGGAGAAGGAAATGGCAACCCACTCCAGGATTATTGCCTGGGAAATCCCTTGGACAGAGGAGCCTGGTGGGCTACAGTCCATGGGGTCAAAAAGAATTGGACATGACTTGGTGACTAAACAACAGCAATTTCTTTCAGCGGTATTCTATAATTTTCAGTGTGCAGATCTTGTGCTTTTTTTGTTTGTTTAAATTTATTCCTAAGTATTTAATTCAAGGCTGTTATAAAAGGAATTTTTTGAATTTTATTTACAGATTATTGCTAGGAATACATTTTTTAAAAGCTAGGCTGACTTTATTTAGGGAGGACTCTGCAGTGGTGAGCTTTGCGGTAGGAGAGATTGGGCTCAACTCCTGAAGCATCATTTACGTCTGTGTGTATGTCGTGTATTTTGTTGTCTTGCTGCGTTTAATTAGTTTCAGTGTGTTTTGGTAGGTTCTTCAGAATGTTCTACATTCTAACAGGTATCTTTTAACTGATCAGATGCTTACCTTAAAAATCCCAGACCAAGTTTTTATCCTGGCCAAAATGTCTTTCAAGTTCCTCTTCCAACACTTGTGGTACTTAAGGTCTTTCTTGACTTGGGTGATCTGTCTGTGTAACTGGCAGCCTAGCAGAGATATGTCTTTTGACAACAAAATCATTTTTCTTGCTGACTAAGGTGGGGCTTAAACAGAAAGACCCAGTAGCTAGAAGTAGGAAGTGTGCACACAAGCAAACAGCCATATTTCATTTTGAGGAGGTGTACGGTTTTTGAACAGAGCTACAGCGTAACTTTCGGTAGATGACTTCTTGGTGCTTTAGTTGTTTCATCTGCTAAAGGGGATAATGCCAACTTCACTGGGTTGTAAGGATTTAAATAATAAACTAATGTGTGTGGTGTTTGATATACCAATCACTTTTAATGTTGGTAAATTTTATTAGCATTAAATAGGTAGAGATTAAACAAGGATTAAGAAAGGAAAACAGCTTAACTGATCTGAGTTCATCAGAGTGTGGGTGCAATTAAATCTTGGGTGGTTCTTAATTTGTTTTGGGGACTTCCCAGGTAGATCAGTGGTAAAGAACCTGCCTACCATTGCAGGAGACACAGGAGATGTGGGTTCAGTCCTTGGGTTGGGAAAATCTGCTGGAGAAGGAAATGGCAGCCTATTCCAGTGTTCTTGTCTGGGAAATCCAATGGATAGAGGAGCCTAGCGGGCTGCAGTCCATGGGGTGGCAAAGAGTTGGACACAATTTAGCAACCAAACAACAACAATCTTACTTTGGGTTACAGATTCCTTTGGGTATATCTTTACTTTCCACAGAAGGATGCATTCATGAATGTAGGTATATACGTTTTATAGAATTTAAGGAGGAGAGTTCAGGACCCCCTGAAGCTTATTTGAAACCTTTTTGGGGCTCATAGCCTCCAGAGTAAGAGCCTCTCCTCTGCAGAGCACGGGCTCAGTAGTTGTAGCACAGGGGCTGAGTTGTTCTGCGGCATGTGGGATCCTCCTGGATCAGGGATCGAACTTGAGTCTCCTGCATTGGCAGGCAGATTCTTTGCCAGTGAGCCACCAGGGAGTCTGAGATGGAGGTTCTTCCTCACAGATGATTTTTGGAAGGGAATAGTTCAGGAAGTAAACACAGCATTAGTGCTTTTTTCTTAGGGGAAGTCACTTGATGTTGACATTCAAGGGAAGGTTCTCTTACAAGTATTCAGATTTCAGGGGACTGTGGGTAATGTGCATTCCAGAGCGTATACCCTGATCGTACCCCGGGAAGCATGTTGAAATACACGTGAGTGGAAGTGAGGTTATTACAGGCATAGCCTTAAACTGCCCCAACTTATTTTAAGTGGATTTCCACAAGCTTCAGTACTTCAGATGTAACTAATAAGAAAGCGCTCATGACAAGCCTTACGTTAATACTGGGGTGGAGAACTGCTGTGGGGTTCCGGAGTTCTGCAGGTTAGCCAGGACACAGCGGAGGGAGGTGACGGATCCCGCTGTGAGCTGGCTGAAGGTGGAGCCTCTGGTTTTTCAAAGTTATATCCCCAGTAAACAGTGCAGAGTTTTGGGTAGTCTTATGTTTATGTTTTTGTTGTTTTTTAAAGAGTGATGAAGGTTGGTAATAAACCAGTAAACCAAGCTATAGCTCTTTATCCCTCAGTAACAGATTTTTATCAGAGATTATTCTCTTTCTGTTAATGGCTTCATTTCTCTTTGTCTTTATCAAACAGCCCATTTACTGGCCTCTGAGTGGCTCTTTACTCTTCCAGTTAACCCTTCTTTTTGAACCACTGTATCTTTTATTTTATCCTTCTTGAGGCAGGGAGAAATCCCTCTAGAAGCGGCTGGGCTGTGGAAGCTCTGCAGTGGTGCAGTGTTGGTGACAAGTGTCCTGAGAGTCTTGATACCATGCTTGACACAGTGCTGCCATTGGAAACTGATGCTGGATAAAGAACTTAACAGTCATGTCCCGGTCTGTTTGTTTGCTTTTTAATCTGCTTCCTTCTGGCTGTGCCGCGTCTCTGTTGCGGATGGGCTTGTCTCTGGTCGTGGCGAGCAGGGCTGCTGTCTGGTTGAGGGGCACAGGCGCTTATTGCAGTGTCTTCTCTAGCTGTGCAGTGCAGGGTCTAAGTGCTCAGTGGTACTCAGGCTTCAGTCGTCACAGCTGTGGACTCAGTAGCTGCTGCTCCCGCGCTTAGCTGCTCTGAGGCATGTGTGATCTTCCCAGACCAGGGATGGAACCCGGCCTCCTGCATCGGCAGGCAGGTTCTTGACCACTGAGCCGCCAGGAAAGCCCCATTTCAAGTTTTAAAGAAGGGTTTTTAGGCTGTCTTTATTGCCAAAATTTCATGTTGGATGTGTGTTTATGAGATCTCATTATAGTTCTTAATGCTGATATTTTTGAATCCTAATACAGAGTTCATACTAATTTAAAAAAATATTTTTTATTGGCTGCGCTGGGTCTTCATTGCTGTGTGCAAGCTTTTTCAGCCGCAGTGAGTGGGAGCTGCTCTCTGGTTGGGATGGGAGGTCTTCCCATTGAGGTGGCTTCTCTTGTTGCAGAGCACAGACTCTAGGGTGCATTGCAGGGTGTCCCCTGTGTGGTGGGGTGGATTCGTAATCACTGGACCGTCAAGGAAACCCCTGTGGTAACTTTTACCTACCTGTATTATTAAGAGGCGGCTGTCAAAGTAGGCCTTTTCTTTGGAATAAAGGGCATTGTGGTAATAGTGTGATAGGTTGGAATTAACTTGAGCTTTGCTTAAAATAGAATTTGTTTAGTTTAAAATTAGCATGATGGGGATTATATTATGATATATGTAATTCTTTTCTAAAATTTTTTGAAGTCTTAACTAGGTTATCTTCTTACTTACCAAAACATGTAGAAACATTGTCTTTTTTAGTTTGAGCTTGAATTTCTTCTGCTGTCATTATATAAATTATGAATTTCTAATTGTAGAACTCTGTTATTTCTTAAATTTTGTCATTTAAATTTTAAGTGTGGAATAGGGAGAAAGTATGGAGTACATGGAGAAAAAGAAAAGTTCACTCCTTTTCGTACCACTCTAACATAGACACTAATTTTGATGTTTTCTTTCCAAGTTTTTTCAAATGCATATTTTGTTTTCATTGTATTAATCACTGTATACATAGGATTTTGTAGCTTACTTTCCTCCTTAACATGTAAAAGAAAATTTTCATGTTGTCAATCTTTATAACCTTTTTTTGAAAGGTGCTTAATTTTCCATTGAGTAGACTTCCCTGGTGGCTCAGATGGTAAAGAATCTGCTTCCAATGCAGGAGATGTGGGTTTCATCCCTGGATTGGGAAGATCCCCTTGAGTAGGAATTAGCAACCCATTTCTGTATTCTTGCCTGAAAAATTCCATGGACAGAGGAGCCTGGTGGGCTGCAGTCTATGGGGTCACTAAGAGTCCAGCACGACAGAGCGACTTCACTTTCACTTTTCACCTTCATGCATTGGAGAAGGAAATGGCAACCCACTCCAGTGTTCTTGCCTGGAGAATCCCAGGGATGGGGGAGCCTGGTGGGCTGCTGTCTATGGGGTCGCACGGAGTCAGACATGACTGAAGCGACTTAGCATAGCATACCTATTTAAAGGTGAGGGGGCTCTAATGTTTAACTGCTGGATCTCAAGTTCTGGCTCTGTCACTTTCTAGATACTGGACTTAGTAAAACCAGTCAATCAACTGGAAAACCAGGAAATTAACCCTGAATATTCATTGGAAGGACTGATGCTGAAACTGAAGCTGCAGTACTCTGGCCACCTGATGTGAAGAGCCAACTCATTGGAAAAGACCCTGATGCTGGGAAAGATTGAGGGCAGGAGGAGAAGGGGTGGCAGAGGATGAGATGGCTGGATGGCATCACTGATTCAATGGACATGAATTTGAGCAAACTTTGGGAGATGGTGGAAGACAGGGGATCCTGGTGTGCTGCGGTCCATGGGGTTGCAAAGAGTCAGACACAACTTAGTGACTGAACAACAAGCTGTTTAATCTGTTTGTTTATGCATCTGTGAATAGGGTCATGATGATCAAATCCCTGTCATAGGATTTTTGCGAGCAGTAATGATGGTACATGTTCAGAAAGCCTATTTAGAACAGTGCCTTTTAACTCAATAAGTTTCTACTTAAATGTGAACTCTTCCTTATTTTAAAACGCTTCTCAAAAGGGATGAATTAAATTATAGTGTTGATAGCAATGTGTGTTAGGACAGGTATCATTGATCTTTGTCATGTGTGGTATACTGAACCCTTTATACAGACCTTTTTATTTCTTCGTTTAATAATTGAGAAACATTAAGTACTGTTTTTTGCTTACTTGATTAGTAGGACTACTGGGCATTTCTGAATTTTATTACTTGTATTTCTTGTGTATTGTGCAATCATGTTTTGTCCATAGTTTATTGGTTGAGGGTGTTCTTAATGTTTTACATGTTATTTTATTTATTTTTGTAAAGTTAATTTTCCTCTACAACTGTTTTTTTTTTTTTTGGCCACGTGCAAGGTCTTAGTTTGCCGCATGTGGAATCTAGTTCTCTGACCAGGGTTGAACCTGTTGTTCAGTCTCTCAGTCGTGTCTGACTCTTTGTGACCCTGCGGACTGCAACACGCCAGGCTTCCCTGTCCTTCACCATCTACCGGAGCTTGCTCAAACGCATGTCCATTCAGTTGGTGATGCCATCCAACCATCTTACCCTCTGCCACCCCCTTCTCTTGCCCTCAGTCTTTCCCAGCATCAGGGTCTTTTCTGATGGGTCAGTTCTTCTCAGCAGGTGGCCAAAGTTTTGGAGCTTCAGCTTCAGCATCAATCGTTCCAATGAATATTCAGGACTTATCTCCTTTAGGATGGACTGGTTGGATCTCCTTGCAGCCCAAGGGGCTCTTAAGAGTCTTCTCCAACACCACAGTTCAAAAGCATCAGTTCTTTGATGCTCAGCCTTCTTTATGGTCCAACTCTCACATCCATACGTGACTACTGGAAAAACCATAGCTTTGACTAGATGGACCTTTGTTGGCAAAGTAATGTCTCTGCTTTTTATACATTGTCTAGGTTCGTCATAACTTTTCTTTCAAGGAGCAATGTCTTTTAATTTCATGGCTGCAGGCACCATCTGCAGTGATTTTGGAGTCCAAGAAAATAAAGTCTGTCACTGTTTCCATTGTTTCCCCATCTACTTGCCATGAAGTGATGGGACCGGATGCCATGATCTTTGTTTTTTGAATGTTGAGTTTTGAGCCAGTTTTTTCACTCTTCTCTTTTGCCTTCATTAAAAGGCTCTTTAGTTCCTCTTCACTTTCTGCCATAAGAGTGGTGTCATCTGCATATCTGAGGTTATTGATATTGTTCCCTGCAATCTTGATTCCAGCTTGTGCTTTGTCCAGCCCAGCATTTCTCATGATGTACTCTGCATATAAGTTAAATAAGCAGGGTGACAATATGCAGCCGTGATGTATTCCTTTTCCAACTTGGAACAAGTCCGTTGTTCCATGTCCAGTTCTAACTGTTTCTTCTTTGACCGTCATACAGATTTCTCAGGAGGTAGATCAGGTGGTCTGGTATTCCCATCTCTTAAAGAATTTTCCACAGTTTGTTGTGATCCACACAGTCAAAGGCTTTAGCGTAGCAATGAAGTAGAAATAGGTGTTTTTCTAGAATTCTTTTGCTTTTTTTATGATACAGTGGATGTTGGCAATTTGATCTCTGGCTCCTGTGCCTTTTCTAAATCCAGCTTGAACATCTGGACATTCTCAGCTCACGTACTATTGAAGCCGGGCTTGAAGAACTTTGCGTGTGAAATGAATGCAATCGTGCAGTAGTTTGTTCATTCTGTGGCCTTGCCCTCTTTGGAATTGGAATGAAAACTGACCTTTTCTAGTCCTGAGGTCACTGCTGAGTTTTCCAAATTTGCTGGCCTGTTGAGTGCAGCACTTCCATAGCATCATCTTTTAGGATTTGCAGTAGTTCAGTTGGAATTCTGTCGTCTCCACTAGCTTTGTTCTTAGTGATGCTTCCTAAGACCCACTTGACTAAACACTCCAAGATGCTTTGGGAGCACAGAGTCTTAACCACTGGACAAGCACGAAGTTCCTGTTTTTAATGTTATTAATTTCAATTCTTTATATTACATATTTTGAGACATTTCCATTAAGTGTTTTGGCTCCTTTGACTATATAGAAAATCATCTTTTGTGTAGTTAGTTTTATGTCTTTTAATGCATTATGGTTTTATTCAAGTCATTGTAGAAGGAGTGAATTAAAAAATTTTGTGGGTTAGGATAACAACACCTTAGGATTTTTGACTTTTTGGAAAGTTAAACATTTGATTTATTGTCCTTCCTGTTCAGTCTTATTCTCTACCTCATTAGTAGGGCACAGTACTTGAGAGGAGGAACTTTAAGTTTTAATTATGGTGGTGTTCCTTTTTTTTTTTTTTTTAATAACCTAGGATTAGTAATGAGTTCCTCTTTTATGAAGAAGTTAACTTATTTTGCAGTCTTAATGAAAAATGATTAAATATATTACATAAATGCAGAGTGGTTCTCTTTACTGCAACACAGTCCTATTTTCTGTGAGTCTTACTGCTTTTTTCCCCTCAATATTTGTATTGGCAGTTGCTATAGAGCAGCCACATGCACTGTGCGTATAGCTTGTTTTGTAGGTATTTATGATTTTAGGGGAAGTAGTGGGGAAGCCAGGGGAAATACAAAGTGGGTGAGGGGAAGCCGTAAGTTAATTAAAGGTAGTGGTGCTTGGTTAATCTACTGCTACCAACAAGATTCTGTGCGGCATCTTAAGAGTTTGTGCCTTGGTGGAAGGCCATGAAACTAAAAATGATTAAGTGAAAGAAATCTGTTAATTGATAGATAATAGGAATTATTTGGGACTTCCCAGGTGGCTCAGATGGTAAAGTGTCTGCCTACAATGTGGGAGACCTGGGTTCGATCCCTGGGTCAGGAAGATCCTCTGGAGAAGGGAATGGCAACCCACTCCAGTACTCTTGCCTGGAAAATCTCATGAACAGGAGGAGCGAGGTAGGCTACAGTCCATGGGGTCACAAAGAGTATTTCCCCAAATACATTATTTTTATTAAATCTTATTGAGTAGTTTTCACCACTGACCAGTCTTTGTGCTTCATACCCATTTTCTAAAAGATGTTTGTAAATTTAATTAGGATAAAAGTCTTGAGATGAAATGTGTAGAATTTTATCCATATTTGAACCTTCATAGCAGTGGAATAAAAATAGAAACCATTTCAAGTAAATCCAAGGTTCATTACGGATAATCTTTTGGAATGATGTTATTTAATTTGGTGATAATGAAAGGATAGACTTCTATTGTTTTGGTTGTTTCCTTCTGACCAAAAAACCTAGTCTGTGTATACACAAGCATCAGTCATGTGATCAGTATTTTTATAGAAGGGCTGCTTTCTTGGTTGGGTAACTCCTTTAATTTTATCATTCTGCATTTTACTATAATTTTGTAGATTTGGAGAATATTGCATGGAAGATGATGGTCTATCTGTAATCAGTGTTCTGAGTTGGTAAGATTTCACAAGATACCAGATCAGGGGAAAAAAAATTTTCTTGACCTGGACTGGCCTTTATGGAAACAAAGTTAAGAACTTGATTCCTATTTCCTGCTCTCCACCCACATATTGACAGTCTTTAAAATATTTGTTTATTTAAAAATAGGCATTCTTTAGTAACCAAGACCTCCGTTAAGTCATAATTTAAGCTGGTTTATTAAAACAACAGCCGTAGGCTGAGGTTACATAATGTTTCTTTTTATTTGTTCAGTGCCAGGAGTAGAAAATATTTGGCCAGTTTCCTAGAAGATTAGAAAGTTTGAGGAGGAAAAGTAAAATTGTTTGTTTTTGAGGAGGAGGGTAATTGTTTGAAATTACAGATGCTTGTTTTGAGGCTTGAAAAAGGTTTTTTAAAAAATCTTATATTAAAAACATAATGAACACCTATAAATAAAAGGACTGTAAGAAGAAATTGTCAAAGTATGGTTGGAGCATTTTAAGTAGACTTGTTTCATGAAAACTTCTTTGTTAAATGGGGGAAAAAATGGCTCTGGTTTGGGTGAGTGATGCCCAAGTGAAGTCCAAAAATGATGCACATTTTTGGTAGACTTCTAAAACTGTTTTAGGTTGCTAATATTTCAGCGTTGACCAGATAGAATAGAAAGAATTTGGAGATGTACCTGTAGGGTTAACATAAGGTTTTAACGTTGTTAAAATGCAAAATATGTCTGTTACCCTTTGTTTCATATGCTGAACTTTGAACAAAATTTGATTAAATAGTATAAAACAATAAAATGGACTTGTTGGTTTGTTGGCAATGAAGCGGTAGAGGGGGAAGTTCCTGTGAACGGTTAGCAAAGAGTTAACGTTAGGGACTTTCTCTGTTGGCTGTCTCCAGCAAGGTTCCCGATCTAGGCTTTCAAGAAATCCATCCCACCTTTTTGAGGCGCCTGCTACGCGCGGATCTACTTTCTCTAGTCGAGCCTTTTCCTCCACCTACCCCCACCCCTCCCCTTTCTTGTAGGATCCTCGAGTGTGTGTGTGTGTGTGTGTGTGTGTGTGTGTGTTGGGTGTGTGTGTGTGTGTTGTGGGGGGTGTGTGTGTGTGTGTTGGGTGTGTGTGTGTGTGTTGGGTGTGTGTGTGTGTTGTGGGGTGTGTGTGTGTGTTGTGGGGTGTGTGTGTGTGTGTGTGTTGTGGGGTGTGTGTGTGTGTGTGTGTGTGTGTGTGTCGGGAGAGCCTCAGAGCGGTAGGAGAAGTTGCAAGAAAGAACGTTAATGCTCATTTACTGTGTGTGTGTGGACGGGTGCTGCCCGGGGTAGGGTTGGCAGGGCTCGATCGGGAGCCACGGAGCCTCCCGTACTGAATAGAGCTGCCAAAGGGTGGATGGTGGAGCGCAAAGTGTTCTCATCAAGCAGTGTTGGATCTGGGAGGGTAATATGGCTGATTCGAGCGGTGATAACCGTTTTCTATGACGTTTTGAGTACAGAAATTTAAATGACAGTAAAGAGACTCAGAACCTCGAATGCCCCAAGGGCAAAAAAGTTCTGTTTCTTTTCAGAAGGTCGTATTTTTGCGTCTGGTTCCGGAAGGTGACTTGGCTTGGATTGTTCCTGTAAAAAATAAACAAAGGGAAAACTAACAGAAGCATTGCAGTTCTCTATGATGGGTTTAACTGTGTTAAAGCATTAACTGTGATGGCACAGTTATTGAGATGTGTGGTTTTATCGTGGCATCAAATCTGGGTTAATAAGGAAAGAACAGATCTCACAAGTTTCATATTCTGGGTTTGGAATTTGCTTGGTCCGAGAGTGATGGGAATAAAGTAGTATCTTTAACAGCCTTCTTTGGTTGTCCAAAATTTTCACTTAATTTTTTCAGTAGTTTAGCTAGCTATTACAGAATAAATCAGCATTTAGATTCCAATTCTGTGTAAGTTGTGTATGTATGTAAGACTACATATACTTCTGTAAACTAGGAAATATGAATTTGACACATTTTGAAATGTTTATATAATTTAAAAACTCTGAAAAAACACTTGGACTCAAGTATTCCATAGCAGGTTTGAGAACCTTCAGTACATTTCTTTATGTGTATTTAGTGACCAGTTTTAATTAAAAAAGAAAAAAAAGTAAAATCTTTAGTCCCTTCACCAACATCTGAACATTTCTTCTGGTTATCTAATCTAATTTAATTATATTAGAAGAAGAAGAGAGGGAAAAAACCCCAAACTGTTTTGTAGCTGTTGTGTTTTAGAGAACTTGTTTCAAGCCGAGAGAAGAAAACAGTTTGTAGATTTAAATATTTTAAATGACATGTTCCTTTTTTGTTAACTAAAGCTATGATAGTATAGGGTTAATTGTATTATGTTACAGTTGACTCATATTTAGACTACTTTTTCTGAAATATTTAATACTTAATAATACTTATATATAATATTTAATATATTTAACCTCAGCTGATATTAGTTACATCTTTTTTTTTTTTTTACAACATATTGTATGTGTTAAGTATGATAAACTCTCTCTTCTGGAATAATTTTTTATTATATATTAAAGCTATTGCACTGCTTAGTTTATAAGTAGATTTTTTTTTTTTTTTTAATCCAGGGCATAAAATCCTGCCTGGTCACTTTTCTAAAAGTAAAGTTAAATGATACTAAAAATACATGTCTTATTTTCTCTAAGGCCCATTGGTTTGGAAACAGTGTATTTTAATAAAATTAGTTTGAATTTTAACTGTTTGGTAGTGTGTGTCTCAGAATAAACAGTTGCTGCTTCCAGTGTTAAATGTTACATTTATCACAAAATCATGAACATTCTAGTTGTGTAATTTCTTTATGCACAGGTCTAGACCTATATGCAAAACATGAAATAAATACAAGATTGATACAGCAGAGTCCCTTCTCAACTACCCGATGCCTAAAGAACACCGCATCATTTTTTTCTTTGCTTCATTTTATTGACAACAAAGATGTAATTTCTCTCAAGTGTCAAAGTATGCAGTAGCTTCCTATGTTTTGATTTGAGAGGAGTTTGGTAAATTATTTTTAACCTTTCTTAGCTGTCTGCTGTATTTCATGGATAGTGGGAGAGTGCCTGTGACTTAGCTGAAACATGATGTATGAGCTGCTCATCTCGTTTCATCACAGGCAGTTGGCTCTTGGTGCTGAAGTGGAATGTGAACTGTTCTGCCTACAAACAAGTGCTCTCATTTATGCTGTTTAATTGATATTGATGACACTGTGCTGTTACAGAAAAATCTCGTCATCATGTGGAAGCTCCTTCACAGTGTAATTTGTATTATGAAGAAGCTAATCTCAGTCTGTTTTTAGATGTTTTACTTATTTTTTAAAAAGCTGTTTCTTGAGTATTGTTAAACAAATGGTGAACTACATAGACTGAAGTAATGCAGCCATTCCTTACAAAAGAGAAGCCCTCTCCTTCTTTAACAGCAGTTAAAGAGAAAAAACAAGAACCCCAGAAAACAAAAGCCCCCCCTTTTTTTGATCTGGGAAGATTAATGGCTTATTTAACATTTTCCTGTAGCCATTTTTGATACCTCCAATCTTTCATCATGGGTTGGAATTGAATTTGTTCTTATCTCTGTATTTGCTCCTGCTGTCAACCTGTTACTTTATAGTTTTGTATAAACATCCTTTTTTTTTAACTAAGTTGTCTGTTTTGAATAGAAATAAATGATAACTTGCTCCTTTTTGCATGTTCCCCTTTCCTGAAAGATTAAAAATAAATAATGAAATAAACTATTACCGAAAAGGATAAAGGAAAAGATGGAATAAAAACTGAAGTAAATTTAGGCGTGATGAATTTGAAATGCTGTTGTATATACTGCTAACACCAGTAGAACCTAAAGCAATCTAGAAAAAGAAGTGTTAAAGATACACTTCCATATATATGGTAAAATAATTATTAAAATTGAGAAACTGTGGGAAAATGTGGATGTTTCGGCTTGGTTGACGTGCAGCAGAATTAAACCTGTAGTTATATTTTACTTCGATATGGAGTGATAGTCCAGTAATTTTGATGATAATAACATGTATACATCCTGTAACTTGAATTGTTAGATTGTCTACAAATACCTCTAAATATAGTGGTAAAGTTTTAAAAAAATACTTAACATGGCACTTAGAAATATTTGGAAGTTTTGTTACATTACAAGGAAAAATGTAGGCAGGATGTGTTATGAATTGTGTTTTCAAGAAGAGATTAGTATTCAGTGTTTTTTTTTCCCTTAAGTCCATTGAAAAATTTTAGAAAGTAACACAAGTGCATCACTGACAGAAGTCGGGTATCTAAATGAAGTCAGCAGCCCTTCCTAACTCCGTAGTGCGATTCTCCAAAGGAACTGGAAGTTATTTCCTTGTGTGGTTTTGTTATGACTAAATAATAATCTTATTTTATGATTTATCAATTTTGGATTGATTTCGGCTCTGATAAATGAGGATTTGGTTCTTTTTGTTTGTTTGTTTAGTTACCTAGTAGGTGTATCACTTTTAATTCCCCTGTTCTCTTTGCAATATATGTAATATAATAGTTTTTTTCTTCATGTTTATATGGATTGTTTATCTTGATTTCCCAGCAGGCTGTTGCTTCTGAAGCTGTTACTGCTATCTCTTTTCACATTTCTTTTCTTCTTTATGCCATCATGTCTGTCATTTCTGCTTTGGATTCTCAAGGTTGAGATCGTTTGTATTCTGTTCTGTTCTTCCTTATACTTTGCCTCTGACTTGGTTTTAATAGTAGGGAATTGATGAATAGTTTCTACATTATTGTGGTGGTATAAATATTGTTCATAGCAGAGACAAGGAGAACACAGTTACATTTCCTATACTGGCTCTTGGTTTGTCTGTAATTGCCATTTTTCTTGTATTATTTGTTACTATTCTTCCATGTTACCCTCTTTCCACAGAGTTTGTTCTTACTTTGAGTACCTTCACTCCTGAGGGAAGGCTTCTTCTAGTCCTTTAGTCTGGACCAGGTGTTATTTAGACTTGTTAACTTGTTGGTTTTAGTGCGGGTGGCGGGGGTAGGGGCGGGGGCTTGTTTCACTGCTTTTGCAGTTTGACTCTGCTCTTATTGGGTCTTTATTGTTTGAGTTTCTTCCCTGTCTCAATGCAGTACACCCCCACAGAAGTCTCTAGAAAGAATGTGTGGACAATACATTTTTGACTCCTGGCATATCTAGAAAAGTCTCCATTAACGCTTACAGTTGACTGTTGTTATTTTTGCTCAAGCCAAACTTAGTTGAAAGTTATTTTCTCTCAGAGCTTTGAAGACGTTGCTGCAGTGTCTTTTAGCATCCACTGTTGTTGTCGAGGAGAAGTCTGATACAATGTGATTCTGGTTCCTTTGTGCATGATGTGTTTTTCTTTCTCCATGCAAGCTCTTTAGAGCTTTCTTTTAGTGCTTTTTAAATAGAAACTTCTCAAAAGATGTTTAGAGGTGGTTCTTTTCCATTACTATTAAACTGAAGACTCATGTTTTTTAGTTCTTGAAAATTCTCTTATTACTGCTTTAATTCTCTTTATAATTTCATTTAGTTGGTTACTGGGCTTTGGGGATTCATGGTCCCTCCCGCCCCCATTCTTTTGTCTTTTTGTTTTAGTCTTCTGGGCATTTTCTCTATTTTATTCTCAGGCTCTTTTAGTTTTATTTTGGCAGTCATATTTTATTTTTTGAAACTTGTAGTCAGTGTTTATTAAACAATGTGTGGCATTCATATTTTTTTCAAGATTCCCCTATCCCATGCCTAGCATTCTTCTACCATTTTTATGGATTCATAATCTTTGTTAATGTCTTTGAAAACATTAATAGTTTTCACTAAAGCTGATCCTCCCTCTTAATCTGTTTGCTTTAGGGAAATTGTTGTTGTTTACCTTGGTCTCATTTATGTTGTAGGCTTTTTAATCAGACATCTGCTCATTCTTATCAGTTATTATTTAAGAACTAGTAGAAAGGCTTACAATGGAGAAGGCAATGGCACCCCACTCCAGTACTCTTGCCTGGAGAATTCCATGGACGGAGGAGCCTGGAAGGCTGCAGTCCGTGGGGTCGCTAAGAGTCGGACACGACTGAGCGACTTCACTTTGACTTTTCACTTTCATGCACTGGAGAAGGAAATGGCAACCTATTCCAGTGTTCTTGCCTGGAGAATCCCAGGGACAGGCGAGCCTGGTGGGCTGCCGTCTATGGGGTCGCACAGAGTCGGACATGACTGAAGCGACTTAGCATAGCATAGCATAGCATAGAAAGGCTTACAGTGAGTTCTTGGTGGGAATTAATGGTTAGCTTGAAGCTTATATCCTTTGTATTCTAACGTTTAGGAGTCCATTGTTTTACCCTAAAGTGTCTCACCAGTTTCCTTTCCCAGCCCATGATTTCTTTCCTTTAGAAAAAAATCTCTCCATTTAATTTTATTTGTTAAATGATGATTCTTTTTCTTAAAAAATTTTTAAAACCATTTCAGTGATTTTTGATTAAAGGAAGTTCAGTTCAGTTCAGTTGCTCAGCTGGGTCCGACTCTTTGTGACCCCATGGACTGCAGCACACCAGCCCTCCCTGTCCATCACCAACTCCCAGAGTTTACTCAGAACACATGTCCATTGAGTCAGTGATGCCATCCAACCATCTCATTCTTTGTTGTCCCCTTCTTCTCCTGCCTTCAATCTTTTCCAGCATCAGGGTCTTAATCAAATGAGTCAGTTCTTTGCATCAGGTGGCCAAAATATTGGAGTTTCAGCTTCAGCATCAGTCCTTCCAATGAATATTCAGGACTGATTTCCTTTAGGATGGACTGGTTGGATCTCCTTGCAGTCCAAGGGACTTGCAAGTCTTGAGAAGACTCTCAAGAGTCTTCTCCAGCACCACAGTTCAAAAGCATCAGTTCTTCAGTGCTCAGCTTTCTTTATAGTCCAACTCCCGTCCATATATGACTACTGGAAAAATCATTGCTTTCACTAGATGGACCTTTGTGAGCAAGTAATGTCTCTGCTTTGTAATATGCTCTCTAGGTTGGTCATAACTTTTCTTCCAAGGAGCAAGCGTCTTTTCATTTCATAGCTGCAGTCACCATCTGCAGTGATTTTGGAGCCCCCGAAAATATAATCTGTCACTGTTTCCATTGTTTCCCCATTATTTGCCATGATGTTAGTTTTCCGAATGTTAAGTTTTAAGCCAACTTTTTCACTCTTCGGTTTCACTTTCATCAAGAGACTCTTTAGCTCTTTATTTTCTACCATAAGGGTGGTGTCATCTGAGTATCTGAGGTTATTGATATTTCTCCCAGCAGTCTTGATTCCAGGTTGTGCTTCATCCAGCCTGGCATTTCACATGATGTATTCTGCATATAAGTTAAATAAGCAGGGTGACAATATGCAGCCTTGACGTACTCCTTTCCAGATTTGGAACCAGTCTGTTGTTTCAGGTCTGGTTCTAACTATTGCTTTTTGGCCTGCACACAAATTTCTCAGGAGGCAGGTCGAGTGGTCTGGTGTTCCCATCTCTTGAAGAATTTTCCACAGTTTGTTGTGATCCACACAGTCAGAGCCTTTGGCATAGTCAATAAAGCAGAAGTAGATGTTTTTCTGGAACTTTCCTGCTTTTTTGATGATCCAACGGATGTTGGCAATTTGATCTCTGGTTCCTCTGCCTTTTCTAAAACCAGCTTGAACATCTGGAAGTTCACGGTTCACGTATTGCTGAAGCCTGGCTTGGAGAATTTTGAGCATTCCTTTGCTAGCGTGTGAGATAAGTGCAATTGTATAGTAGTTTGCACATTTTTTGGCATTGCTTCTCTTTGGGATTGGAATGAAAACTGACCTTTTCCAGTCCTGTGGCCACTGCTGAGTTTTCCAAATTTGCTGGCGTTTTGAGTGCAGCACTTTCACAGCATCATCTTTCAGGATTTGAAATAGCTAAACTGGAATTCCATCACCTCCACTAGCTTGTTCATAATGATGCTTCCTAAGGCCCGCTTGAATTTGTGTTTCAGGATGTCTGGCTCTAGGTGAGTGATCACACCATTGTGGTTATCTGGGTCATGAAGATCTTTTTTGTATAGTTCTTCTGTGTATTCTTGCCACCTCTTCTTAAAATCTTCTGCTTCTGTTAGGTCCATACCATTTCTGTCCTTTACTAAGCTCATCTTTGCATGAAATGTTTCCTTGGTATCTTTATTGTCTTGAAGAGATCTTTGGTCTTTCCCATTCTGTTGTTTTTCTCTATTTCTTTGCAGTGATCACTGAGGAAGGCTTTCTTATCTCTCCTTGCTATTCTTTGGAACTCTGCATTCAAGTGGGTATATCTTTCCTTTTCTCCTTTGCCTTTTGTTTCTCTTCCTTTTCAGCTATTTGTAAGGCCTCCTCAGACAACCATTTTGCCTTTTTGCATTTCTTTTTCATGGGGATGGTCTTAATCACTGCCTCCTATACAATATCATGAACCTCTGTCCATAGTTCTTCAGGCACTCTGTCTATCAGATCTAGTCCCTGAAATCTATTTCTCACTTTCACTGTATAATCATAAAGGATTTGATTTAGGTCATACCTGAATGGTGTAGTAATTTCCCCTACTTTCTTCAGTTTAAGTCTGAATTTGGCAATAAGGAATTAATGATCTTGGAGAAGGCAATGGCAACCC
Source organism: Bos grunniens (assembly GCF_055505025.1). Classification (NCBI taxonomy): domain Eukaryota; kingdom Metazoa; phylum Chordata; class Mammalia; order Artiodactyla; family Bovidae; genus Bos; species Bos grunniens. The sequence goes on from NC_141168.1 coordinate 5,388,605, forward strand.
ACTATAGTACTCTTGCCTGAAAAGTCCCATGGATGGTGGAGCCTGGTGGGCTGCTGTCTCTGGGGTTGCACAGGGTTGGACACCACTGAAGCAACTTAGCAGCAGCAGCAGCAGTTCATGATCTGAGCCACAGTCCGCTCCTGGTCTTGTTTTGCTGACTGTATAGAGCTTCTCCATCTTCTCTTCAAAGAATATAATCAATCTGATTTTGGTATTGACCATCTGGTGATGTCCATATGTAGAGTGTTCTCTTGTGTTGCTGAAAGAGAATGTTTGCTATGACCAGTGCGTTCTCTTGGCAAAACTCTTACTAGCTTTTGCCCTGCTTCATTCCGTATTCCAATCTCAAGTTTGCCTGTTATTCCAGGTATTTCTTGACTCCCTTCTTTTGCATTCCAGTCCCCTATAATGAAAAGGACGTCTTTTTTGGGTGTTAGTTCTAGAAGGTCACGTAGGTCTTCATAGAGCCATTCAACTTCAGCTTCTTCAGCGTTACTGGTTGGGGCATAGACTTGGATTACTGTGATATTGAGTGGTTTGCCTTGGAAACAAACAGAGATCTTTCTGTTGTTTTTGAGGTTCTATCAAGTACTGCATTTCAGACTCTTTTGTTGACTATGAGGGCTACTCCATTTCTTCTAAGGGATTCTTGCCCACAGTAGTAGATATAATGGTCATCTGAGTTAAATTCACCCATTCCAGTCCATTTTAGTTCGCTGATTCCTAATATGTCGACGTTCACTCTTGCCGTCTCCTGTTTGGTCACTTCCAATTTGCCTTGATTCACGGACCTAATATTCCAGGTTCCTATGCAGTATTGCTCTTTACAGCATCAGACCTTGCTTCTATCACCAGTCATATCCACAGCTGGATGTTGTTTTTACTTTGGCTCCTTCTCTTCATTCTTTCTGAAGTTATTTCTCCACTGATCTCCAGCAGCATATTGGGCACCTACCAACCTGGGGAGTTCATCTTTCAGTGTCCTATCTTTTTGCCTTTTCATACTGTTCATGGGGTTCTCTAGGCAAGAATACCAAAGTGGTTTGCCATTCCCTTCTCCAGTGGACCATGTTTTGTCAGACCTCTCCACCATAAGCGGTCTGTCTTGAGTGGCCCCACACAGCATGGCTCATGTTGAAGGAAGACAGCATGTGTATGTTTGATCTGCTGTTTGAACCAGAGATGATTCTTCAGCTTTTAAGCTGGACTAAACCAAAAGCTAATAAACATTCAGATGTGTGTTTATCCCGCGTTTCAGAATTAGTTAGGTTGTAGAATAATTGGGTATAAGTGTTCTGGGTGTTGAGAAAAGAGATTACCCACTTTGTGTATTGGGCCTCTTATAGCAGGTGGATGAATAGGAGTTATGAATATGCATAACACAAAGGAGTTATGAATATGCTTCTCAGGTGGCGCTAGTGGTAAAGAACCCACCTGCCTATACAGGAGACACAAGAGACATGGGTTTGATCCCTGGGTGGGAAAGCTCCCTTAAAGGAGGGCATGGCAGACCACTCCAGTATTCTTGACTGGAGAATCCCATGGACAGAGGAACCTGGCGGACTACAGTCCATGGGGTCGCAGAAAGTCGGGCACGAGCGAGTGCCTCAGCACACACATATGCACACGTGTGTGTATATATGGGCTTCCCAGGTGGCGCTCGTGGTATAGAATCTGCCTGTCAGTGAAAGAGATGCAGGAGACGTGGGTTCGATCCCTGGGTCGGGAAGATTCCCTGGAGGAGGGCATGGCAACCCACTCCAGTATTTTTGCCGAGAATCCCATGGACAGAGGAACCTGGTGGGCTGCAGCCCATAGAGTCACAAAGGTTTGGACACGACTGAAGCAACTTAGCATGCATTCATGCATGATCCGTGCTGTTGAAAATATTCAGATAGCTTAGGAGAGTGTACTTAATTAAACAGTATAAGACTTTCTTCCCCTGTCTTCAACCCTATATTTCAGAGAGAATTATTGTGAACTCAGTCTTGTATCCTTTCTGACTATTGCTCTGCGTACATGTTTTCTATTTTTACATAATGTGCTTACACTCACTTTCACACAGATGGGATCATTTTGTGTGTATGCTCTGTGATTTTCTTCTGTCACTTAACAGTTTATCTTGGACATTTTTCCATTTTAGCATCTGTACATCAATATCATTCTTTTAAAAAACTGCACGATATTCATCCAGCCAATATGAAAGGAATGCTTGCTTATGCCAGGGAGTGTTCTCGATTCTTAGGATTCAGTGGCAGGCAAGGGAGACCAAGCCCCTCTCTCTCATTGGGCGAATACTTCCTTTCCTTATAATTAATTTCAGGCAGTGAGAAGTACCACGAAGAACATAAAATTGTGGTAATGGTGTCGAGAGTGTGTCCTGATGGTTCTGAGAGACAGTAATGCGTGTGGTGAGGTTGTCGGGATTTAGGTCATAGCTGAATGGTCTAGTGGTTTTCTCTACTTTCTTCAATATAAGTCTGACTTTGGTAATAAGGAGTTCATGATCTGCGCCACAGTCAGCTCCTGGTCTTGTTTTTGTTGACTGTATAGAGCTTCTCCATCTTTGGCTGCAAAGAATATAATCAATTTGATTTTGGTGTTGACTATCTGGTGATGTCCATGTGTAGAGTCTTCTCTTGTGTGGAAGCATTGGAGGGCTTTAAATCAACAAACTGAACTGAACTGAAATCAACAAAGCTATTGAAGTAATCGCGGCAGGTATGGCTTAGAGTAGGCTTTTGACAGAGGAGAAAGGTGATTAGGTTTCATATGTGCTTATGTGTTTTGAAAGCTACAATGATAAGGTCTGTTAAAGGATTTGATGAGAGGGATATGGGAAGAAGTAGCAAAACTGTGGTCTAGATTTTTGTCTTCAGCAGCTGAGGTGGACAGTAGTGTCATTTAGCTTAGAAAGCCTAGTGGAGAAACTTTTTTTAAAAAACTGGATTGGAGCACTCTGATTTACTTAACCATTCCCTCATTGATTGCCATTTAGTTGATTGCCAGTTTTATTGTTATCTTTGTAGCAAACGTCCTTGTATTTTGTATAGTTTTATCAGTACTTGTTGGCATATTTTAGAAGGTAAATTTCTAGATGTAGAGTTCTCTTATTGAAGAATGCTTGTGTTTCAGATTTTGGTAGCTGCTGACCCAATTGCCCTCCAAGAATGAGGTATTGATTTCGACTCCCACACCAGAGTGTCTTTTCAGCTGCATCCTCGCCAGCAACTCATGGTGGGGGTGAGGGTGGGGTCAGATGGGGGCACACAGCATGCAGTTGTGGAAATGGGGATGGTAGTTCTAATAGAATTTTCCTTCACTAAGTCACTTAAGCAGTGTGTTCCTAGAATGAAAATCATTGGCACACAACTTTTTCTTTCTGGTATCCCTGAGGTCATAACGCGTCTCTGGCCTTTGTTTCTTCCAACTGGTCATACAGTTGTTGGTCAGTTCTTCTAACCTTGGTGACATGTATGAAGACCTTCATCATAATTATGATAATGATGAAAATAAAAACTGTTGATTGTTTAATGTATCCTACCCTAAGTATGTCGCATGTGCTATATTAATCTATTGAATCATCCCCGGTAATCTAAAGGTAAATTTTATTATATCTCCATTTTTTTCAGTGGAGAAAATTGAGACAAAGGACTTCTACCAATCTTTGATTGTCTTTTCATTTTTATCATCTTCTGTCCAAGTGTTTCTTTCTGGTAAGGGTGCACTGCCACTTGAATTCCTTTTTCAGGCTGTAGGCGTCAGAGCCCAAATGCAAAGTGAATGGCAGACGAGAGGCAGGGGCAGAGTGAATGTGCAGCGGAACGCCCGGCTTGGGAGAAGCTCTGCTTGCTGGGGGCCAGACTGCCCGAGTTCAGATTCTAGCCTTATAGCTTAGTAGCTGCTTGATTTGAGGCTGATCATTGATCTTCTTTCTGTTTCAGTTTCATCAACTTTAAAATGGGAGAGCAGTAGTACATATTTTGTAGGGTTATAGTGGGTAATAAATAATGCATATAAAAGTGGATAGCACGCGGGTGGGGTAGAGAGATCACTGTTTCTTCCCTGGTGGCTCAGACGGGGTAGAGAAAGTACTTCATTGGAGTTAACTGTTCTTGCGTCACGGGTCAGGCGTGAACAGTCCTGTCTCACATTCAGAACAGGGGGGAAAATATGGGCAGTGCGATATCACAGTCTTAAGAATTACATGTTTATGTGTAAAATTAAAAAATACTAAATACCACTTGTGTTTACTGAGTCTTGTTGGCTTGGGATATCCATGTATTACACTTTTATGTTTTGCTGGGTGGCATTATTTCATGGTTATTCAAATTTGCACGTTTAAGGATTGAGTATATTTGCCACTGTGTTAGTTGCTCAATCCTGTCTGACTCTCTGCGACCCCTTGAACTGTAGCCCGCCAGGCTCCACTGTCCATGGGATTCTCCAGGAAGGAATACTAGAGTGGATAGCCATTTCCTGCTCCCGGGGAATCTTCCTTACCCAGAGATTGAATCCAGGTCTCCTGCATTGCAGGCAGATTCTTTACTGTCTGGGCCGCTAGGGAAGCCCATATTTGTTATTAGCATTTCTTTTTGGCCAGTTAGCTACCTATGCCGTGTATTAGGTGCCTTTTGGCTTCAAATAACAAAACTTTAAAATGGCTGAAATGAGTCAGGTTTCACCTCATGTAACCAGATGTTCCATGAGTCCAGGTGTTATTCAGTAGCTCAGTGAGACTGTGAAGGACCCAGAGGCTGTCCCCTCTCCTGCCTGCCCTCTTCTGCACCGCGTAGTTTGTGGGGTCTTAGTTCCCTGACCAAGGATTAAACCCCAGGCAGTGAAAGTGCAGAGTCCTAACTGCTGAACCACTCGGGAAGTCCCCTCTCCTGTTTTTTAAAACCTTCAGCCTGTTGTTGATAGTTGCTGGATTAATTCACTTAAATAATTATTGAACACTTAGAGTTCACCAGGCAGTAATTTGTGTATATGGAAAATGATCGCAGTGATCAAAACTGACCACAGTTACTGCCCTCAGAAAGCTTACATTTAAACAAAAAGGAGACGGGGGAGGACTTCCCTGGTGGACCAGTGGTTAAGACTCCAAGCTTCCAACGCAGGGGACCTAGGTTCTGTCCCTGGTCACAGTATTAAGATCTCACATGCTGTGTGGCATAGCCAAAAGATTATTAAAAAGAAAGGAAAGCTTTCATTTTGGAGGTGGGGAGGCAGGGAGGTAAGCTCTAAAGTATGTCACAAGATGTTGAGTGTTACGGAGAAGAATAAAGCAGCGACGGGGGTGGGCAAGGCCGAGTGGGGTTGTTGTAATGAAGCGATGAGGGAAGGCCTCATGGCGGTGACATTTGACTGGAGTCTCAGAGGTAGTAAGGGTGCCCGGGCCGAGGTACAGGGAGGCGGGAAACTGGTGTGCTGGCGCCTTCAGAGGCCCGGAAGGGGAGCCCGAGGGAGCTGAGCCGTGGCCAGTAAACCGTGGTGAGAGCTGCGGGCCTTTATTCTGGCTGGGATGAGGCACACTCGGGGTTTCTGAGCAGAGGCCTGACCTCTGACGAGCACTCGGAAAGGGTCCTGCTGGCTGCTGTGTTAAGACTGGGGTGGAGGTCATGAAGGCTGAAGCAGGCGTGGTGGTTGTGAGAATACTGCAGGCAGCCAGGTGAGAGGTATTTTGGAAAAAGAAGTCAAGAGAAGTGATTCTGCACCTGTATCGAGGGTTGAGCTGAAAGGGTTTGTTGAGGAGTCAGTGTGAGGTGCGAGCAGGAGAGAGGTATGTTCCCGTTTCCCGTAGTCCACTGACCACAGCCACCAAGATGGGGTCTATCTGTTCATGTTTGTCTATTTTATTTGGGACAAAAACCTGTCCTGGACACCCTCAGGGGACTTCCCCTCGGATCCTGTAGGCTGTGATTGTTCATGTACTCTTGGTGTAGGTGTAGGTGAGGCCAGGATAGCCAGCATCTGCTCCTTTGAGGCTTTATGATAGGAGGCGGCTTCTGACAGGAAGAACAAGTTGGTGGAGAAGGAGGGGGTGGCTGTTGGCTGGATAACGGTAGTGACTTAGGTATGTCACTGTCCACTTTTCTGTTGGATTGGCCATCGTTTAAAATATTTTCTTGGAAAATGACTTGTAAATAGTCTTTGCATGTTAAGACAATAAGTTCTTGTAATAATCAGTTCAGTTTAGTCGCTCAGTTGTGTCTGACTCTTTGTGACCCCATGAATAGATTGTAAATATTTTTAAGCCATATTTTTTATTTCATTCATTTATATTTTCAATTGTTTGCAATAGATTTCATCAGTTACCTCCTTTAAATGAGTTAGCTGTTCTGTTTTTAGCTGGAGGATAATTGCTTTACAATTGTTGTGTTGGTTTCTGCCATACGTCAGCATAAATCAGCCACAGGTATACACATGTCCCCGCCCTCTTAAACCTCCCCCCACCCCCCACCCCATCACACCCCTCTCGGCCGTCACAGAGTGCCAGGCTGAGCCCCCTGTGTTACCCAGCAGCCTCCCGCCAGCTCTCTGTTTTACGCATGGAAATGTACATGTTTCAGTGCTATTCTCTCAGTTCATCCCCCTCTCTCCTTCCCCGACTGTGTCCTCAGGTCTGTTTTGTGTGTCTGTGTCTCTCTTCCTGACCTGCAAATTGGTTCATCAGTACTGTTATCAGTTCCATGTTGCACATTAATATACAATATTTGTTTCTCTCTTTCTGACTTCACTCTGTATAATAGACCTTGTATAACAGCCTCTAGGTTCATACACCTCACTAGAACTTACTCAAGTTCGTTCCTTTTTATCAAGCCACATATTTTGATGAGACTTTTAACCCTGAGATCAGTTTTCTGATTTTGAAATAAATGAATCCTTTGAAAGTTACAGGTGGGGGCGGGTGAATGCAGGGGCTGATGCATAATTTATTGTTTTTCCTACTCTAGGTGCAAGTGTCATTTTAACCTGAACACTGGCTAGTCCTTTTTTATAGAACTATCATTGTGGTCTTGTAAAGGCAGCCGCGGCATGGAGTGGAAAATCAGAACCACCCTGATTCCTCCGTGCCCCTTAGATCTGTCTGTTCTCCCTGCCTCCTGGCCCCGGAGCGGTGCAGCTTCAGCCAAGGCACATCCTCCAGTAAGATTTTCTTCTCGCAGTTTCTTCCTGCTTCTCTCCCCAGTGGTCCCTGTCTACTGACTTATCCTTCCCTCCCTCACTTCTTATCATCAAGGCTGATAACCGGCTGATTATCTAAGAGATTTTTGTTTTATTGTGCGACTGCTTGTTCATCCTTCAGTTTCAGCTCGAGAGGCAGTGTGTTCTTTCTCTTCAGACACAGCAGGGTTTCTGAGCTTCAGCTTCACTCACTGCTTGCTAGTGGTGTGGCCCAGACTGCTTCATAGCACGCCTCCTTCAGTGTGGGGCTGGGGTGGCGTTCCCGTAAGAAACCATGCAGTTGCTGCTTCCTGAGGTTGTACAGTTTGCGTTCTGATATGACAAGTTATTGAGACTCTGAGCTTTCAATGAGGCCATGAATGTGGACTTCTGAGAACCTTGCATTTAAGAGACTTAAGGGCAAATCATGAACAGCTCCATAGCCCTCCATTTTTGCCTTTGACTAAGGGTAGATTACTAGTGACCAACTGAGTTGTAAGTGGGAAAGCAGGATCACTGTGAAGTAGCGTGAGCTATCGTGGAAGGTATATTATAAAAAGCTCTATTTTTCCCCTCTTAACTACACACTTCATTGTTAGAAAAAGAAATTGTGAGTATGAGTTTGGATCATTTCCACAGTTCATCTGGTACTCTGAGACTGTCCAAGGCGCAGTTGTGTTGATACACAGGGTGGGGGGTACAGATAGATGAGGTGCATTTGCAGTTTTTGTATGATAACTTATCACAGCAGAGCCAAGAGAGAGAATTCAGTGCGGGCAAGTGGAAACATATTTAGTTTTCCTTTCCCAGAGCGTTCACTGTAACGTACTTTTGGTAGGGTATTAGAATAATTTCCAAGTTCCAAGTTCTGTACTTAGAATTAGAAACAAGAGATTCCTGAAGGAGTCACTGGTTTACTTTGTGGTGGTGGTGCTGTTCAGTTCCTCAGGGGTGTTCAACTCTTTGCAGCCCCGTGGACTGTGGCACTCCAGGTTTCTCTGTCCTTCACCATCTCCTGGAGCTTGCTCAAAGTCATGTCCATTGAGTCAGTGATGCCATCCAAACATTTCATCTTCTGTGGCCCCCTTCTCCTGCCCTCAATCTTTCCCTGCATCAGGGCTTTTTCCAGTGAGTTGGCTCTTTTGCTGACCAGAATATTGGCGCTTCAGCATCAGTCCTTCCACTGAATATTCAGGGTTGGCTTTCTTTAGGAAATTTCCCTTAAGATTGACTAGCTTGATCTCCTTGCAGTCCAAGGGACTCTCAAGAGTCTTCTCCAGCACCGCAGTTCTAAAGCATCAATTCTTTGGCCTTCTTTATGGTCCCAACTCCCACGTCTGTACCTGACTACTGGAAACACCATAGCTTTGACTGTCTGGACCTTTGTTGGCAAAAGGTATTATTTTATGTCCCGTAATTCAAATAGAGTTAACACACCATTGCAGTAGTTGGGAAGTTAGGATTTTAGGGCTCAAAATAAATACACATTTACTTATGTCCTTTTTATGCAGAATATTTTTTTGGGGGAGGAAGGTTTAAGTTTAGATTTACAAGGCAAATCAATTTAGTGTGTGTTAAGTACAGTGTATTCTGATCAAAATTTGCCTAAAGGAATGTTTTTCTAGGAAGTGCATATAGTCATAATTAAGATTGTTTCATTCTTAATGAAGTTATATCTTAAAGCAAGATAAGGCAATGTAATCTTCTCCTTGTATTAGCCCTGTGTTATACTTTGACTTACAGCCTTGTAGCTTTAGATTTGTAAGGTGATCACTAACCACCTGTCACCATGCACATCTGTAAAGACTCCATGGTTAGATGAATGGCTGTTTGCTGAGAAGGGTAGGGGGAGTTTTGTGCTGGTGGATGCCTGGGCAGAAGGAACAACGTAAGGATTGGGGGCACAGACCTGGGAAATTGCTTGGCCTATTTGTGAAGTTTTCTGTGTTAATAAAAATACAGTGTACTGTGTATCATAGTTCCCACATTCAGTTTAACCACTACTGATCATACACTGTGGCTCTAAAGCAGTTGTGTCCAAACTCACATTTGAATCCTGCCTCCATCAGTAAGAATTTGATTCCGTGGTCTCAGCATCTATATCCTTTCTATTTTTTCTTTTCAAAATAAACAGTATATAACTATCGCAGTCTTTATTGATTTTGTCAAAAAGTGTGTCTTTGGTTTTTTCCATGTGATCTTAACACGGGTTGCTAATTTTTAGGAGATCTGAACTTCACATTCCTTGTTAATCTCAAGTTCTAGAATTTTCAGGCCCACAATTAGGAAGGCTGTATCGTGTGCACTCTCTGCTTTGGAGGCCACTACTGTAAAAGGCTGTCGTATAAAGAATATTCAGAATGTTTGTTTTTCTGCTTTGAATGCTAAGTAATAGGTAGTGTAGATGAGTGGGATAGAGTGAGTGATGAGTGCAGTCTTTGCATCCCAAAGAGGCCATTGGAGAAATCAGAGTATTGATGAAATAAAAAATTTGAGTTCTGGGTCTGCTTAACTCTGTGAAGGTTGTAAATGAATATTCATGTTTCCTTAACATTTATTTAGTATCCACTGTGTGCCAGGCACTCTTCCAAGCAATTTCTATATGTTACTTAATCCACAACCCTTTTACTGATGAGGAATCCAACTTGTTAATTTATGGAAGTAGAAAAAAGTCAGAATTCTTCCAGGACTTTGACTCAAAGCTCTTTGTTTTTCCTTTTCTACTATAGCTATTTGGAGGAGCTCTAAAATCTAGTTGATGAGATAGGAAAAAATAGACATGCAGCACTGTATCAAAGAGGAAGTTCTGAGTCCTTGGAATAGTGCCTGTTTTTTGGGTCAGAGCTCCATCTAGCAAAATGCATACAGCAGATGTTTAATAAATATCCGTTAAGTATTCGGGAGCTCTTAGTATCAAGCACCATGCCGTTTCCAGGCATGTGGAGTGGAGTCCAGACTTCCACTTCCTGACTGTGTGATCTTGGCCAATTATGCTCTCTGAGCCTGAGTCTCCTTATCTGAAAAACGGGGGACTTGATCTCAGCTGCCCTGGGTAGTTATGAAAATTAAATGATAACGTATTAAGATGCCTAACTCATGGAGTCTGTTGTACGGTACCTAGCTTGTGTGATGACATTTAACGCCTCTGCAAGAAGGTTCTGTGCCCTGCTGTAACTGTTGTTTCTCTAGTCTCCATCAGTGTTTAACGACAGTGGGCTCCTCCAGTTTCTACCTCTACCAGTTCCTTTTTGAGCTGGTAAAAATTAAAACAAACAAACAAACTTTATTTTAACATTGTATATTGTTATGTTTCAGATGATAAACAGTAAAATAAACTGTAGCTTTTGTGGTCAGTGTATGGTAAATTCTGATGTTCAGGATATTCGATTATGTCATTTAATTTAGTAATTGCTTTTTTTGGGAAAGTGAAGTTGCTCAGTTGTGTCCAACTCTGCGATCCCATGGACTGTAGCCTACCAGGCTCCTCCTTCCATGGGATGATTCTTCAGACGATATTCCTGGAGTGGGTTGCCATTTCATTCTCCAAGGGATCTTCCTGACCCAGGGATCAAATCCAGGTCTCCTGCATTGCAGGCAGACACTTTACCGTCTGAGCCACCAGGGAAGCTTTTTTAGGAGAGGGGGGATAAATACAGACCAATGTGAAAAAGAAAATAAAAACGCCCACAATCCCACTGTTCACACAATCCTTGTTGGCTTAAAGAAGTTCCATGTACATGGTTGGAAATTTAAATCTATAAACCAGAAGTCCCCTCTATTAGCTTGGGTGTCACAACAAAAACACCACAGACTGGTGGCTTAAACAGCAGAAACTTATTTTTAGCACCCAACATGAAGGTATCTGCAGGTTTAGTTTCTCCTGCGGCCTCTCTCCTTGGCTTGTGGCTGGCCGCCTTCTCACTGCGTCCTCACCGGGTCGTCCCGTGTGTGGTCTGTGTCTTGGCTCCTTCTCCCGAAATGACATCCACCATGCTGGATGAGGGCCCGCCCTGACACCTGATTGTAACCCGGTCACCTTGTTAAAGGCCGTATCTCCCAATACAGTCACGCTGTGCCGTCTGGAGGTGGGGCCTCAACGTGTGACTTGAGGGGGACAGAGTTCAGCTCATACCTGCCCTATCCTTAAAACCACTAATAGCTTTTATTTCTATATTTCCAGAAAAAGTTCCTTTTCATATCTGTGGGCATATGAATTTAAGTGACTAGGAGTAATTAGTTTCTGTGAGCTCAATGTGGGCAGTATACATAGGAACGAAAAATTGCTGTAGGGTTGTGCTAGGTTGGGGAAGTGAATTTATGTGGAATCAGACCTGATGGCATATTGTTGTGTGTATGTGTGTTGTATATGTGAGTTTGTGTATGTAAATACCAATGTATTACAGCCTCTTCAGTGTAAAATTGACCAGTTTCATATTTGTCTTAAGTCCTTGATGTGCTAAAACTGTGTGTGTGAATCTATGAAATCGATTTGTCCATTCAGTTTTTATTGAGCACTATTACTACGCTGGGCCCTCTCTTAGTCGTGGGGAGTATGCACAATCATGAGATGAGATCCCCGCCCAGAAGCCCTGAAGTTGGGTGAAGGGGCCAGGGTGGAGAGACACGTGGAGCTGTTTGCAGACTTCTGAGTCCTGACTACGGGACAGGAGAGGAGGAGCTTGTTGTCTCCGGAGGCTTATACAGTGCTTTCTGGAGGAGGTAATTGAAGCTTGTACGGTCTGTCCAAAGAGTATTTCAGGCAGAGGGGCTAGCACATGGAAAGGCAGAGAGTTTTGAAGAGGATGGTCAGAGGTCAAATACAGTGAAAATACAGCCTGGAGAGGAGTAACAGTGGGTGAGGCTGAACTGGTGGCTTCAGTTGCATCCTGAAGGGTCTTTTATGCTCTCTTTTTTTTTTTTCAAGAACTGTATCTGTAAGGCTTGCTGTTTGCAACCCTTGAAGGATGAAAGGAGGAAAGTGGCATTGTATTTGCATTTTCAAAGTGAAAATCTGGCCTTGGGATGAAGGATAAACGGAGGGGGATGGCAGGTGAGAGGGGAATGGAAGTGGAAGTGAAAGGCACTCAGTCATGGCCGACTCTGCGATCCTGTGGACTGTCCATGGGATTCTCCAGGCCAGAATACTGGAGTGGGTAGCCATTCCCTTCTCCAGGGGATCTTCCCAACCGAGGCATCGAACGCGGGTCTCCCACATTGCAGGCGGATTCTTTACCAGCTGAGCCCCCAGGGAAGAGGGCAATGACTGCCTGAAAAAAGACAGTTCAGGGGATGACAGAGGCAGCCGGCAGGTTGGAAAGAGGTTTCACAGGTGGGATTAATAGGACTTCCTTAGGAAAGGAAGAATACTGAAATGATTGAAGTTTCTAGATGGACGGAACAAACTTGGGTAAGAAGCCAGATGATGACTGAGTTTTGGATCTGTGGAATTGGAAGTACTTTTATCCCATTCAGGCGAAGATGCTCCCTGGGAATTTGGATGCATGGGTAGTGGGGTGTGGACTGGAGCGGAGACTCCCTGTGAAGGTGTGAGCTGAGGCAGAAGAACCTGTCTAGTGAAGAGCAGTGGCTGGGACTGTATCCCAGGGCGCGTTAGCATTTTCACCGGTGGTCAGGAGGAAGTGCCGTGACATGGCCAGAGAAGCCAGGCGAGTGAGCCCTCGGGGGGACGGTGTGTGCTGTCCAGTGCCAGGGGTTCGGGGAGTCACTGGGCGGGGAAGGCAAAGACGACTGTGAGAGTGTCTGATAGATTCAGATTGGACAGTCCGTCTGAAGCCAGTCAGCAGTGGGCTTGTTAACCAGATCGCAGGAGGGTCTGTGGGGAATTGGAGACGAGACACAATAGGCATGAAGTAACTGATGGGGCTTTCCAAAGAAGGTGAAGTATATGGTATCCAAGAGGGGGAAGCGGGGCTCAGGAATTACGGACATTTAGGAGTAGATAAGACTTATGGTGGGGGAGACAGTGGCAGGAGTGGTGGAGGTGGGCAGAGGTTACGGATGCACAACAGGAGGGTGTTTTGGAGTGAAGGGTTGACTTGGCACCCACAGCTCAGGGAAGGGTGGGTACCTCAGCACTGTGCTCATTTGGTTCTTAAAATGGTGCTACTGTGAATGTTTTATCTTTATTTATTCCTCCTCTACTAAGTGGTTATCTTATAATGTCTTGACTGTGAGTTGGAATATCCTCATTTGTCTCAGGAAAAAGATGTATTCTGGTATTGGGAACGAGTTGTTTTTTTCTTTTTTTTTCTTTCCAGTGATACTTAAGTGGGCGAAGTTGAATTAGTGAGTCTGTCACACAGCACTGAGATACGTTTCTGGTGCTGGGGAGAGGAATCCATCTAGCACATGAGTGAGCATGTTCCTGGGGGAGAAGGTGGCTCTAGAAGTTTCCTAAGACCCTTGCAGCACAGCAGGAGACTGGGTGGCTTAAAGTGACAGGAACTGATTGCTTCGTGCTGGTGCCGGGCCTCCCTCTGGTTTCTGGGAGCGGCTGGCAGTCCCTGGGGCTCCTTGATTTCACAAGGTCTTCTCCTGTTATCTCTCTCTCTGTGTCCGAACTTCCCTCCTGCACGTACACTGGCCTTGCTAGGCTTAGGGTGCATCTTACTCCAGTGTGACCTGGTCTTAACTTGATGACATCTGCAAATACGGTCATATTCCTTGGTTCCAGGCAGACGTGAATTCTGGGGAGACACCATTCAACCAAATACAGTAGTTTTAGAAATGAATTTCTAATGTGAAATTTCATGCATCAACTAAAGTTGTGTAGAGGGTTTTCCTAATGGAATTATTGAGGCAGGACATTAGAATTGTTTTAACCTATTTAGGGCTTAAGTCTCTCTGATTATATGTTTTTAGTATTGTAAACCAATTCAGATAAAATCCTGTAAATCTAAATCTGAATGATAAATGCAAACTTCCCCAAATTTGTTATTTTTAAGTGTAGTGAAAATGAAAATGTTAGTTGCTCTGTCTTGTCTGACTATTTGCGACCACATGGACTGTAGCCTGTCAGACTACTCTGTCTATGGGATTATTTTAGGCAAGAATACTGGAGTGGGTTGCCATTCCCTTCTCCAGGGGATCTTCCCAATTCAGGGATTGAACCTGGGTCTGCCGCACTGTGGGCAGATTCTTTACTGTCTGAGCCACCAGGGAAACCCTTTTTATGTGTAACAGTGCCTTTATTATCAAGGAGAGGTCATTGACGGTAATATTTTCTGAAAAGAAAAAGAAATGCAAAAAAGCAAAATGGTTGTCTGAGGAGGCCTTACAGATAGCTGAGAAAAGAAGAGAAGCTAAAGGCAGAGAAGAAAAGGAAAGATATACCCATTTGAATGCAGAGTTCCAAGGAATAGCAAGGAGAGATAAAGCCTTTCTCAGTGATCAATGCAAAGAAATAGAGGAAAACAATAGAATGGGAAAGACTAAAGATCTCTTCAAGAAAATTAGAGATACCAAGGGAACATTTCATGCAAAAAGGGGCACAATAAAGGACAAAAATGGTATGGATCTAACAGAAACAGAAGATACTAAGAAGAGGTGGCAAGAATACACAGAAGATCTTCATGACCCAGATAACCACAATGGTGTGATCACTCACCTAGAGCCAGATATCCTGGAGTGCAAATTCAAGTGGGCCTTAGGAAGCATCACTATGAACAAAGCTAGTAGAGGTGATGGAATTCCAGTTGAGCTATCGCAAATCCTAAAAGATGATGCTGTGAAAGTGCTGCACTCAATATGTCAGCAAAATTGGAAAACTCAGCAGTGGCCACAGGACTGGAAAAGATCAGTTTTCATTCCAATCCCAAAGAAAGGTAATGCCAAAGAATGCGCAAACTACCGCACAATTGCACTCATCTCACACGCTAGCAAAGGAATGCTCAAAATTCTCCAAGCCAGGCTTCAGCAATACGTGAACCGTGAACTTCCTGATGTTCAAGCTGGTTTTAGAAAAGGCAGAGGAACCAGAGATCAAATTGCCAACATCCGTTGGATCATCGAAAAAGCAAGAGAGTTCCAGAAAAACATCTACTTCTGTATTATTGACTATGCCAAAGCCTTTGTGTGGGTCACAACACACTGTGGAAAATTCTTGAAGAGATGCGAATACCAGACCACCTGACCTGCCTCATGAGAAATCTGTATGCAGATCAAGAAGCAATAGTTAGAACTGGACATGGAACAACAGACTGGTTCCAAATCTGGAAAGGAGTACACTAAGGCTGTATATTGTCACCCTGCTTATTTAACTTATATGCTGCTGCTGCTGCTAAGTCGCTTCAGTCGTGTCTGACTCTGTGCAACCCCAGAGACGGCAGCCCACCTGTCCCTGTGATTCTCCAGGCAAGAACACTGGAGTGGCTTGCCATTTCCTTCTCCAATGCATGGGAAGTGAAAAGTGAAAATGAAGTCGCACAGTCGTGTCCGACTCTTAGCGACCCCATGGACTGCAGCCTACCAGGCTCCTCCGTCCATGGGATTTTCCAGGCAGGAGTACTGGAGTGGGGTGCCATTGCCTTCTCCAACTTATACGCAGAGTACATCATATGAAATGCTGGAATGGATGAAGCACAAGCTGGAATCAAGATTGCTGGGAGAAATAGCAATATCCTCAGGTATGCAGATGACACCACACTTATGGCAGAAAGTGAAGAGGAACTAAAGGGCCTCTTGATGAAAATGAAAGAGGAAAGTGAAAAAGCTGGCTTAAAACTCAACATTCAGAAAACTAAGATTATGGCATCCAGTCCCATCACTTCATGGCAAATAGATGGGGAAACAATGGAGACAGTGAGAGACGTTATTTTTTGGGGCTCCAAAATCACTGCAGGTGATCACTGCAGCCATGAAATTAAAAGTCTTGCTCCTTGGAAGAAAACCTATGACCAACCTAGACAGCATATTAAAAAGCAGAGTCATTACTTTGTCAACAAAGCTCCGTCTAGTCAAAGCTGTGGTTTTTCTAGTAATGTATGCATGTGAAAGTTGGACTGAAAGCTGAGCGCCGAAGAATTGATGCTTTTGCACTGTGGTGTTGGAGAAGACTCTTGAGAGTCCCTTGGACTGCAAGATCCAACCAGTCCATCCTAAAGGAGATTGGTCTTCAATATTCATTGGAAGGACTGATGCTGAAGCTGAAACTCCAATACTTTGGCCACCTGATGGGAAGAACTGGCTCATTGAAAAAGATCCTGATGCTGGGAAAGATTGAAGCAGGAGGAGAAGGAGATGACAGAAGATGAGATGGTTGGATGGTATCACTGACTTGATGGACATGAGTTTGAGCAAGCTTTGAGAGTTGGTGATGGACAGGGAAGCCTGGAATGCTGCAGTTCATGGGATTGCAAATAGTTGTACACAGCTGAGTGACTGAACTGAACTGAATATTTTCTGATGAGAAAATGATGAGAAATGCCATTGTATGTTTTAAACTAGATGGTTGTAAAATGCTTACTGTTGGATTCCCCTCTGACCCTCCAAAGACCAGACTGGTTTGTGAAAAAAACAAACTTTTAATCCCAGATATAGTAGTAAATATAATAGTAAAAGCAACTTGACTAGTCTGGGTTGATAGATGCAACTGAAGATGCAACTCTTCAGGTGATGGTGAAAAGAAATTTACTAGTCTGGGTAAATTCTAACTGAAATCTAATAACAGAAGTAGAAATCACTCATTTAAAAATGTGAACCTCTTTATTAGACTTATTTAATAAATACATGTGGTAGCTCTCCCTATTTTCTTTTATTTTGGCTTAGTCTTGGTCTCACAGCTTTATTTCCTGAGTTTACCTCTTTCTGACTAAAACTCACATCAGAGCATGTTAATTCTTTCCAGTGAAACTTGGTTTTGAGTGATTGCACCCAATTCTAATAACCAAGCAGATGGTCCTATTTGTCATAAAGCAGGACTTGTAATTCAAACTTAAAAGTTTTAAAGCTGCTAATCCTTGATTAACCATGTTTTTGGAGCAGTGGGGAAGCAGAATGGAAGTAGAAAGGAAGTGTGTGAAACTTTCCTTCTTTCCTCTTATAGTTACTGGCATCAAGGAAGCTGGGTTTAGGTTGAACCATATGAAATTATCCTTTTTAAAAAGGATTAAGATGGTCACATACTGGCAGTTTTACGAGGTCCAAACTAATTAATTGACTTTTCCGATTCCACATAGGAAGCCTAAACTCCTCTAGCTCAAGGAAGGCTGCACAAGTGGAGGGGTTTCACGTAGGGAAGCTCAGCTAAAGGTTGCGCATCAGCTCAACGCCCACTTATTAGAACCGGAAGCAGGGTCAGGACCACATTGTCAATTATACTTTTTGCTGAATCATCTTTTTTTCTTAGTATAGCTTTATATTTAGACATTTTCTTTTCAGAATATCAGAACATTTCTCATATTTAAGCAGATGGGTTGAGAAAACATTTTGAAGCTAAATAGAATTTATTATAAATTCTTATTGTTTTGAATTACCTTTATTCTAGTCTTTCAACCCCCGGTTGTATTAACATGTGTAATAAAAATTTGTTTCTTATTTTGCTGTCATATAGTTGTATGAAATTCTCGGTTAAGGAACGCTTATCTTAATACTCATTAATTGCAATGATAACTACCTCTGGGCTCTTGACAAATGCTGTTTCTGATGAATGTGATACAATCTTGTGTTAATGAATCTAGAATAGTGTTTGAGACATAGTGAGGTCCTTGAGAAACGATGTTTGAATTTCTCTTTTCTTTTGAAGGGTCTTAAACTTTTGAAGACAGCATAAAACTAAAATATAGTCCCTGAAAACATTATGAAGTTTGAACCCAAAATGAAACCTTTAAAATTCCGATCCTGTATTGTTTCTCCTGATGTAGTCTGCGGTATTCTTCATATTGAAACTACATTTCACAAAAAGGAATGTTCTTGGTTAACTTATCAAAATCCCTTGATTAAAATATATGCCTATTTGTGTATCTGTGTGTGTATTTAAATGTATTAAAAGAGATTTACTGAGATGTGTAAGCAAACATATATCCACATATATGAGTGAGATTGATCACATGATATATTCTTTATAAAGGGCAACATTTTTTTTTCTCTCCAACCTAAATGCTTCACTCTATATATAATGATAGTGTGGGATTTGGGGAGTTTGATCACTTTACTGTAAATCATAGATATGTCTTTAGTATTTTGTATTCTAAAAGTTCACATGCTCATCATAAATTCAAACTCTTAAGAAGAGGTATAAATCACAAGCTCAGGTCTACTCCCCAGGGATAATCACTGAAAACTTCCTTGTGTTTCTTTCCAGATGTTTTTCATTTGTGGGTAAGAAATGGATGTGTGTAGGGAAAAAAAATTTAAAAAGACAGGTATATACTTGTTGAAAACAAATCGAATTATGCTGCAAACTTGCTTCTTTTGCTTAACAGTATATCTTGTACATCGTTTTATAGGTACATGTTGACTATTAATATAGGTGCAATTCAGTGATTAAGAATGGAAATAATTCCCATTTACTTAATCCTGTTTTTTTTAACATTACTCTTATTAAATCATGTTGTATAATTGTCAGTCAACAGGGATGGCTCAGGTAAAATCTAATAGAAAAGGTTGGATTAAAATTGTAAATTTGTACTGTATATGGCTGTTTGCAAGGGTAAGGCAATGTGGTTTTTTTAATGTACGTGATCTTTTAAAAATATCTTTTTCTAATGTCCCTTGTCTGTTGTAAAACCCCTTAAACTTCTGGTAGCTGATTTCTGTCTTTTTGCTTTAAGGTAACACTATTCTGTAGTTATTCTTCTGAGAGATTAAAGTGATTTATTTTTTAAAGAAATACATAAAAAAATTCTGTATTAATTGTGTTCATTGTAAGTTAGAAATCCTGGTTCTGCTTACTGTTCTTATGATCTTAGAAGATGCTTAAGAGCCTGAGCTCTGTGTTAATCCAGTGCTCGTTCAAATCCTGGATGTGCCACTTAATAATTAGTTGTGTGACCAGGATCCTCTCCGTGCTTCAGTTTTCCCGTCTGTAAAATGAGGAGTGATGATTGTTGTGATGGGTCCGTAAAAAGTATTATGATAGTTGAAGTTATGTCAGTTGCCGTAACAGATAAACCCTGAAATCTCAGGGGCTTAAGAAAATAGTAGTTTATTCTCCTGGGACTTGAGTTAATCTCATCTCTGATGTCTTCTGCACAGGATTTCCAAGATTGCCCTGGGCATTGATGTCCACCTGGCAGATGGGGGAGGGAGACGTGCAGGATTGTGTGGGAGGTTTGGACGTTGGGCCTGGGAGTAGTGAAGGGGTCTCTAGCACATTTGCCCACATGTCATTGTCAGGATCTCAGACATAGGGCAGGGAGGCTGGGAAAGTGTAGCTGAAGCTGCTTGCCCAGGAGGATAGGGAAGTGAGTTTAAGTGCATTTGGTGATAGTCAGCCAGTCCTTGGGGTAAGTACTCAGCCTGGAAGATGGTGAAAAAGTAGTTACGCAAGTCTTTTTACCTCTTGGGGGTCTGTTAGGGGAGGGTGGTGATGCAGAGGGGAACAGTTAGCATTTGTTGAGAACTGCCATGAAGCACTATTGTAGGAGAACTCTACATTATAACCGTATTCATTCACTTCATTCTTTAAAAAGTCCTCTAAAGACTATTATTATCCTTTTTTTTTTTTTTTTTTAACAGCCAAGGAAGCTAAGGCACAGGCAGAGGCATGCATGGAGCTGGGATGTGAACTCTAGCAGTGCTCACTCCAGGGCGTGTGCTTTTACGCTCTGCTGAAAGTCTGGTGCACACACAGCTCCGTTTAACCCCCGCACGTGGCTGAATCTTCCTTCTCTTGGTGTCTCGTCTTCCGCAGATCTTCTTTGTGCCAAAATAATCTCTTTCAAGTTGCTGCCACTTCCATCCGTGATCTTCTTCCTCCCCTCCACTTGTCTTGATATTCAGTAGTCACTCCTTTTCTCTTTCCACCTTTTTCTTTTTTTAAAAAAATTGAATTTGTTAGATAAAGAATCTGCCTGCAATGTGGGAGACCTGGGTTCGATCCCTGGGTTGGGAAGATCCCCTGGAGAAGGGAAAGGCTACCCACTCCAGTATTCTGGCCTGGAGAATTCCATGGTTTGTATAGTCCATGGGGTCGCAAAGAGTCAGACACGACTAAGCAACTTTCAGTTAACAAAAAAAAAACAAAAAACAAACCAGTGTGTTTGAATCAGGAGCTGAATAAGGCCCTCACATTGTGATTGATTCTTTTTTACTCTGTAGGTTGCTGCCTGCTTTTTTTCCCTGAAATGTATGTGTTGAAGAAACAACTTACTTGCCCCGTGGAGTATCCTACTTGTCTGGATTTTGCTGATTGTAGGTTTAACATGTCTTTCTAGTCTCTGTATTTGCAAGTTCAAGTTCAGCCCCCGAGCAGTGTTGGAGTCAGGGCGCCTGTCCCCTGCATAGTTGTAAATCTGCGTAACTTTAAAGTGAGCCCTCCATATCTGTGGTCCTGCGTCCACAGACTTGTCCCGCTATAGATTGTGTACTTGGGCAGGACCTATTCACTGGTAAAACCCGTGTGCACGTGGACCTGCCCAGCTCCGACCTTTGTGGTCAGCTGTAAGTAGCTGGAGCTTAGAGGCTTGATCAGATTCAGGGTCAATAAAATATTTCCCGTGGCTGCTGCTTGGGGTGCGTTCTTTTCACCTGGAGGCACATGCTTGTCTGTAACACTGGCGGCTATTGAGGACCAGTGTCCGAATCGGATTTATGAATTAGGTTGTCAGGTGGCGATGCTCTGATTCTGTTATGCCTTCATTTTATTAGCCTTTTTTTTTTTTTTTAATAAAGGGACAAGTCCCCCATATCTCTTACTTGGTTGCCTAGTGTAACAGTTTATATAGGAAAGGCAGGATAAATGTTTGATTCTCTTTCTTTACCAGTTGGTGGTGCACTCAGTTGGTTCACAAGCATTTCCCAGTTGTGCTAAATATGCTTTTCTTATTCTTATTTTCTTACGTTTAAGTTACCACAGGAAAGTATCTGAAAACCGACAGAGGTAGGATTGCACCCGAGTCCCTGTCTGGCGGTGGGCCAGTGCGATGCCACCGAGGTGGTATGGGGCACATGCTGGGGGGCTCAGCCGGCAGGTTGGGGAAGGCTCTGTGCTTGCTCTTGAGCTGCATTTGAAGGCGGAGTAGCAGTTTGCTTCTGGAGGAGGTGACTGCTCTCCAGGCAAAGGAGCCGTGTGTGCAAAGGCTTGGGAAGCGGGCATGTTTGTTAAATGTGGGGATCTCGTGTGGTTGGAGCTAACTTGCTGGACGTAGGAGGGTCAGGAGAGGAGGCCGTGGAGGTGGTGGGGATGTTCAGTCCGTTAAGGAAGAGTTGTGACTTCACTCTGAAGGTGGTGGAGAGCCTCTGAAAGGTTCTTAGGCAGGCAGCGACAGAAACGCAATTTCCGGGATCACCCTGGCAGCACCAGTCACGCCGGCAGACCGGCGCGCGTGCCCTTCTCTGAACGGCTGACACAGACTCGGTGGGTTCTCTCTCAGTGTTGCTCCCTGTTCTTCTTCCCCAGTAAACCGACACACCCCTGCCTCAGGCCTCCTCCTCCAGTCCTGGCTGTTGGTCTTCTCAGGGCTTGGGCCCCGGGCAAGGCTAGAAAGGAGGCTGTCTGGGAAAAAAGAAAGTGGTTGTAGTATTTAAGGAGTCACTGCTGCCGTGCAGGCAGCCCAGCGCCGGGCGTGCGAGTTGGGAGAGGAGCGATGACAGTGACTGGGGGTGACGATCGGGCCTGGACTGTGGTGCCGGTGACCCCTGCAGCCTGCTGCCCCCCCACCTGCACGAAAGGGGCGTGCTGGGGAAGGGAAGGGGCTTGCTCAGGGCTGCGCTCTAGTGAGAGGCCGAGGGTGGACAGCCTGAGCCCTCCCCACGGTGGACTGCCTTTCTGGCTTTGTGACCCCCTTCTCGTCTGTGCGCTGTGCC
Source organism: Bos grunniens (assembly GCF_055505025.1). Classification (NCBI taxonomy): domain Eukaryota; kingdom Metazoa; phylum Chordata; class Mammalia; order Artiodactyla; family Bovidae; genus Bos; species Bos grunniens. The sequence continues at coordinate 5,410,757 of NC_141168.1, forward strand.
TAAGCACACCAGCAGCCCCCCCAGCCTGTGTCGTTTGCTCCCTCCCCTCCTGAGGTTTCCAGGCCCCTGCTGCATCCCCTTAGTCTTGTATCTGGAGAGCCTTTGCTGGGAGTCTGACCTGGAGCTGCCATCCCATCTCAAAGGGAGAAGCCCAGTGTGGCTGAGGATACAGGTTGATCCTTGAACTGAGGGGGGCGGGGTGGGGGGTGTTTTAGCACTCCTATGGAGAAAATTTTTTCGGATGCATACATTAAAGCAAAGTTTCTTAGGTTTCGTAGGGCTGCCATTCAACTATTAAGTAGTTGAGTTTAAAATGTGTAGGAGAAAACTAACATGCCTAAATTAAAAATATTTATCAGCAAAAGAAAATAAAACCCCCTTTCTACTTGAACTGCACAAACACTTAGAGGCATGCATGTATTTTACACACAAACTATCTCTGTGCACACATACATGTGCGTGTTTAGGAAACAGAAAATAAACCACCAACAGCTAACTCGTCAGTAAATGCAGTAGTGTTGCAGGGTGCAGAAGTAATGTGCAGAAATCTGCTCTTCTGTACACTTTTATAACAAACTACCAGAAAGAAAAATTAAAACAATTCCATTTAAGGTTGAATCAAAGAGAATAAAATACCTTGAATAAATTTTAACTAAGGAGGTTGCCGGGAGAAATATCAATAAGCTCAGATATGCAGATGACAGCACCCTTATGGCAGAAAGTGAAGAGGAACTAAAAAGCCTCTTGATGAAAGTGAAAGAGGAGAGTGAAAAAGTTGGCTTAAAGCTCAACATTCAGAAAACGAAGATCATGGCATCTGGTCCCATCACTTCATGGGAAATAGATGGGGAAACAGTGGAAACAGTGTCAGACTTTATTTTTCTGGGCTCCAAAATCACTGCAGATGATGATTGCAGCCATGAAATTAAAAGACGCTTGCTCCTTGGAAAGTTATGACCAACCTAGATAGCATATTCAAAAGCAGAGACATTACTTTGCCAACAAAGGTCCGTCTAGTCAAGGCTATGGTTTTTCCTGTGGTCATGTATGGATGTGAGAGTTGGACTGTGAAGAAGGCTGGGCGCCGAAGAATTGATGCTTTTGAACTGTGGTGTTGGAGAAGACTCTTGAGAGTCCCTTGGACTGCAAGGAGATCCAACCAGTCCATTCTAAAGGAGATCAGCCCTGGGTGTTCTTTGGAAGGAATGATGCTAAAGCTGAAACTCCAGTACTTTGGCCACCTCATGCGAAGAGTTGACTCATTGGAAAAGACTCTGATGCTGGGAGGGATTGCAGGCAGGAGGAGAAGGGGACGACAGAGGATGAGATGGCTGAATGGCATCACCTACTCGATGGACGTGAGTTTGAGTGATGGAGTTGGTGATGGACAGGGAGGCCTGGCGTACTGGGATTCATGGGGTCACAAAGAGTTGGACACGACTGAGAGACTGAACTGAACTGAACTGAAGGAGGTGAAAGATTTGTACTCCGAAAACAATAAGACACTGTTGAAAGAAATTGAAGACAATGTTAATGGAAAGATATACAGTGTTTTTCATGGATTGAAAGAGTTAAAATTAAAGTGACCATACTACCCAAGGGAATCTTTGCAATCCCTATCAAAATACCAATGGCATTTTCCAAAGAACTAGAACAAATCTAACATTTTTATGGAAACAAAAGACCCCAAATAGAACCGTCTGGAGAAATTAGAAAAAATCAGGAGGTATCATGCTGCTTGATTTCAAACCATGTTACAGAACTGCAGTAATCAGAAACAGTATGGTCCTGGCACAAAAACAGATCAGTGAAACAAAATAGAGCCCAGAAGCAAACCGCACTTTCTGTGGTTAGTTATCTACAACAACCAAGGAGGCAGGGATATGCAATGAGGACAAGACAGCCTCTTCAGTAAGTGGTGTTGGGGAAAACTGGACAGCTGCTTGCAAAAGAATCAAACTGGATTACTTCCTCATAACATTTTCAAGTGCACGCACACACACACACAATAAATATAAAAACTCAGAATGGATTGAAGACCTGAAAACATAAAACTTCTAGAAGAAAACATAGGCAGTATGTTCTTTGACATTTCTATTAGCAGTATTTTTTGTGTATATCTTCTCCAGGCAAGGGAAGCAAAAGCAGTCTAAGCAAATGACACTACTCAAACTAAAAAGCTTTTGCACAGTGAAGGAGACCGTCAAAGAAACAGAAAGACCACCTAGTGAATGGGAGAAGATGCTTGCAAAAGACATATCGGAAGCAGTCGGTGTACAAAATACACGAAGAACTCATACAACTCAATGTCAAACAACCCAGGTCAAAAATGGGCAGAGGAACTGAATAGACGTTTTCCCAAAGAAGACGTACAGATGGCCAGTAGATGAAAAGATGCTCATTATCACTGAATAGTCATGGAAGTGCAAATCAGAACTACCAGAAGTGTCTCCTCACACCTGCCAGAATGGCTCTTATCAAACAGACAACAAAGAAGAAGTGTTGGTGGGGATGTGGTGCAGTGGGAGCACCGGACACTGTGGGTGGGCATGCAGTTTGGTGCGGCCACTGTGGAAGACAGTATGGAGGTTCCTCAGAAAATTAAAGGTAGAACTGTCATAGAGTCCAGGAGTCCCACTCCTGGATATTTGTCTGAAGGAAATGGAAACACTAACTTTCAAAGATACACGCACCCCTATCTGTGTTCATAACAGCACTGCTTGCAGAAGTCAGAAGATACGGAAGCTCCCTAAATGCCCATCAGTGATGGATGAAGAAGATGTGGTACATATACACACAATAGAACGTTACTCAGCCACGAACAAGAATGGGATCTCGACATTTGCAGCACGTGGATGGACCCAGAGGGTATTATGCTAATGATGAATAAGTCAGAGAAAGACAAATGGCATATGATTTCACTTACATGTGGAATCTAAAAAAAAACAAAGGACCAAACATAACAAGACTGAAACAGAGTCATAGCAGAATAAGCAGGTGGTTGCCTGAGGGGAGGAGAGAAATAGGTGAGTGAGATGAAGAGGTGCAGACTCCCAGTTTTAAACTAAATGAGTCACAGGTATGAAATATATAGTGTGGGGAATACAGTCCATAATTATGTAATACCTTTGATGACAGATCATAAGTAGACTTTTGGTGGTAATCATTTTGAAATGTACAGAAACATTGAATCATGTTGTATAACAGGAAGTAACAATGTTGTAGGTCAATTATACTTCAAACACTTTTGTAGAAGATTTTTTATTGGAGGTGGGGAATAGGAGTGGGGAATTGGGTGAAGGGAGTCAAAGGGTACAAATTTCTCATTTATAATAAGACTAGAAATGTAATGTTCAACATGATGAAGATGATCACTGTTACATATAAAAGTTGTTAAGAGAGTAAATCCTGAGTTCTCATCACAAGAAAAAGAATTGCCTTTTTTTACCTGTACAAAATGATGAATGTTCACTAAACTTGAAGCAGTCATTTCATGATGTATGTAAGTTAAAATCATGCTGTACACTTTAAACTTACACATTGCTGTATGTCGATGATGTATGGATAAAACTGGAAGAAACAAAAGAGCATTGAAGATTGGTTTGGGAATGTAAGTAAATACCCCGCCTGTCCCCCATTCAGCTGCCAGATGAATCGATCCCAATCTTGGCTGCGTGTAAAAGAGAACTAGTGAAAATGGCCCGAGAACCACGGATCCGGGGTGAGATGAGGCAGGTGGTAGAGATCAGGTGTTATGAGGATTGTTTACAAAGGTGGTAAATTTTGTCTCCCTAGTGGTCTAGTGGCTACGAATCTGGCTTGCAGTGCAGGGGGCACTGGTTCCAGCCCTGGTCCAGGCAGATGCCACGTGCTGCGGGGAAGCTAAGGCCTAGAGCCCATGTGCTGCAACAGGAGAAGCCACTGCAGCGAGAAGCCCGTGCGCCGCGACCAGAGGAGCCCCCGTCTGCTGCAGCAAGCGCCCCGCAGTTAGAGCCCTCGCGTAGCAACAGAGACCCAGCACAAAAAGAAAGAAATATTAAAAGAGAAAAGGTCACAAGTAAAAAGTACGGTAAATTTGAAGGGTAAGATAAGTTCAGAGCGGAGGAAAGTTGAACAGGGGTGTTTTGAATCAGGACCATGAGCCAAGGGGGCTGTGGGTAGACCAAGATCCCCAGTAAATGGCTCTCTTATCGCTGCGCTTAGCTGAAAGCTTACCTGTTAACTGAATGAGGCCCGCGTGGCTTCTGGTTTCTCTGATCTGGATAGGTGGTTTGTGTGCCTCAGTAACTCATTTTGCTGAAAAAGACCATTCCTGAGGGGAGCAGTGGGGATACGAATTGGAAAGGTGGATCCAGGCCAGCTGAAACAGTCCTTGAATGCCAAGCTTCGGGAACTGGGTTTTTATTTGGTATGCTGTAAACCATTTTGAGCAGGTGAGAAATGCAGTGTTACTAAGTCAGATAGCTAGGGATGGTGGGAGGCACCGAGAATGCCAAGAGCTCCAGAGAAGACGTCCCGTGAGGTGGCACCGAGGAGGGCACGGGGCATGGGAGGGGATCCACTGCAAGGAGAGGCATCGAGTGGAAAGAGGTGGCAGAATGTGGTGATTTGCTGACGTAGGGACATGGAAGGAAAGGGGGAATCAGACTTTAAGCAGAGCTTTTAGCCTGAATTGTGAGAATCGTTGTCAGGAAGACTATTTTATTTCTAAAAGGTATTCTGGAATAAGTGCAGCTTAACCCAACATTGAGATTCATGGTATGTTTAGTTTCACTTGCTAAATTATTAAAATGGTGTTGTGCATTTAAGATATTTTAAGGCCTCTGTTGTAGAATAGTAACTGCAGAAAAGGAAAGGAACAAGCATTGATAGGAAGAGGGAGCAGTGTACTCTCGTCCAGGGCAAGGCTCCTCGTGCTTGGCCGGATCCTTGTGGGGGCTGTGTGCGCACTGAGAGCTGTGTGCACTGGGGGCTGTGTGTGCACTGAGGGGTGTATGTGCACTGAGGGGTGTGTGTGCACTGAGGGGTGTGTGCGCACTGGGGATTGTGCGCGCGCTGAGAGGTGTGTGTGTGCACTGAGGGGTGTGTGCGCACTGGAGGCTGTGTGTGCACCGAGGGGTGTGTGCGCACTGGAGGCTGTGTGTGCACTGAGGGCTGTGTGTGCACTGGGGGCTGTGTGCGCACTGAGGGGTGTGTGCGCACTGAGGGCTGTGTGCGCACTGAGGGCTGTGTGCACACTGAGGGGTGTGTGTGCACTGACGGGTGTGTGTGCACTGAGGGATGTGTGTGCATTGAGGGATGTGTGCGCACTGAGGGGTGTGTTTGCACTGGGGGTTGTGTGTGCACTAGGGAATGTGTGCTCACTGAGGGGTGTGTGTACTGAGGGCTGTGTGCACACTGGGGCCTATGTGCACACTGGGGTGTGTGTGCACTGGGGGCTGTGTGTACACCCAGGGGTGTGTGCGCACTGGAGGCTGTGTGTGCACTGAGGGGTGTGTGCGCGCTGGGGGCTGTGTGCGCGCTGAGGGGTGTGTGTGCACTGAGGGGTGTGTGTGCACTGGGGGCTGTGTGTGCACTGAGGGGTGTGTGCGCACTGGAGGCTGTGTGTGCACTGAGGGGTGTGTGTGCACTGGGGGCTGGTGTGCCCTGAAGGGTGTTAGCACCCCGGAGCCCACCCCCTCCAAGTCTTCAGACATGGATAGCAGGCCTGGGCGTGGGAGGGGCAAAAGCTGTCCCTTCCCCTAGTTGAGAACCAGAATCACTAGACAGAAGTATTGGCATGCCCTGAGCAGTGAGTGTCCAGCACAGAGCTGGCTCTCAAATATTTGTTGAAGAAATGAATGATCATATTTTGGCTTTGAATTAAAACTCCAGAACTCGAGGTGCTTTACCACAGAGCAGGGGGTCCGACGAGCAGCTCTTCCAGGTCTCATCCTCTCATCTGGGTTATTAAACTTAGGGGTTTTTCCCCCTTAGGTATAGTTGGTTCTGACCCTTACTTGCTGTAGAACTCTCTGAGCCTCTCTGCTGCCGTTTGCTCAGATTTCCCAGCTTGGCACTCAAGCCCTCTCCATGTCCTGGGTCCATCTTGCCCGTCAGCCTTTGTTTGCTCTCTTCTTGCGCCCCCTCCAGCTGTGCCTGCGGCCTGCACTCCTCCCCTCCCCTCTCTGCTTTCTCCCCTTTCCACTGCCTGTCTGAAGTCTTGCCCGCCCTTCTTCGTGAGGTCTTCGCTAATCATGAAGCGGCCTCTGGTCTCTCAGGTGGGCTAGTTGCTCTCATGGTGCTTTGCTTCCTCGTGCGCACACCCCTTCAGTCTGATGGATGTCTCTGTTCAGACTTGCATCTCCGTCTGCACGGTATTGTCGTAGGCTTTGTGTTGATTGAGGTAGAGACCGGATGTCTTGTCTGGGATGTTGTAGGAGGAATTCATTCATTGGGGAGCAAGTTGAACATATCCTGCAAATGTTGAGATTTTATGATACTACTTTAGATATGCTTTTAGTCATAGTTATTATCAAGTAGTAAACAAGTGTTTCTAAAACCTTTACAATTTTAAACATATGTATAAGTAGACATATTTTCCTGCCAAACCCATGCTCCCATTGCCTTGCTGTTGTTTGTCATTGCCTTGTGGTCAGTCAGTCGTGTTTCCTCTGGGCTGTTGTTCCTCTCCCCTCTGCTCCCTGCCCCTCCGTTTTGAAACAGGTTTTAAGATTTCAAATGATCAGTAAATACTTTGGTATGTGACTAATGTGAACATGCGGTTGGAGTTTAGAAACTGCTCAAAAAATGGCCTTGGAGAGCAGTTTGGTGGGTGGTGTGAGGGTCCTGTTAGAGGGGCGGATGGGAGGTAGGCACGGTGTGGGTTCTGTCCAGAAACTGGGCCTTGAAGGCCGGAAGAAGTCAGGAGAGGTTCTTTTTTCTGTCTTCTCTTCCTCTCTTTCCTTCCCACCTGTCTTCTGCATGGCATACAGATCTTGGTTACCTGACCAGAGACTGAATCTGTGCCTTCTAAGTCTCAGCCACTGGACTGCCAGAGAAGTCCCAGGAGATTTCTTTGAAGCGGGAGAAAACTGAATAACTTTTATGCATTTAATTTTTTTTTTGATATCTTGTAGGTTTTTAAAGGAAATAGAGTTTGTATTATTTCATCGAAGTTGAGAAAGAGCACAGAAAATTAAAGATGCAATCCCTGAAAAACCCCCAGGACTTCTGACTTACTTAACACACCAAAGAAAATATTTACTTCAGAGTGAAGAAAATACTGGAACTTGAATTTCTTAATTGGTTTGTGTGGTTCATAATTACTGTTTCACATTAACTGGTTAAGGAACTTGAGACTGAGGACTAGGTAACCCGGGTATATACAGATGTAAATCTAGAATTGGATACAGAAATGAATAAACATCTGGATATCTTCTTTGAACAAAGAAAGGTTCTGGTAGGTTCTGGACAGGGCAGGAAGCCCCAAAGAACCATGTCTGCCTTACAGAGTGTACAGTCTAGGTACAAAACAAAAAGTCAAAAGAAAGAAAAAAAACAACGAGTTAATTAACAAATTGCAGTTTAATAATAAAGAATGACACGTGTAAAAGAGATGTCAAGTAGGACATAATTAATGGTACTAAGTTGAATAGGCCTTGAGGGAAGAAGAGATTTATAGTCAAGGATATTTTAGAAGTCTGTAATTAAGGATTGGAGGAATCTACAATATTCAGAGTGGAGGGAGATTCCAAATTAGCTTTTTAAGTTGTGAAATTTCATATTCTTCTACATGTAATTTTATTTATAATTAATGTAGTTTAAAGAATAACAAATATTTCTATACCTATCTTACAGATTGGGGAAAAGAATATTCCCCAGTATTCTCTGAAGTTCCCTAAAAGCCTCTCCCTGATCACACCCCTTGTTCTCCTACAGAGTAATCATTCTGAAGTTTGTTTTTAATATTTTCTCAGTTCTCTTTTAAAGTTTTAAAAAACCACATGTGTGTGTCTCTCCATATGCTTTGGAGAAGGAAATGGCAACCCACTCCAGTATTCTTGCCTGGGAAATCCCACGGCCAGAGGAGACTGGCAGGCCACAAGTCCACGGGGTCATGATAACTGCATATCTGAGGTTATTAATATTTCTCCTGGCAATCTTGATTCCAGCTTGTACTTCATCCAGCCCAGCATTTTGAATGATGTACTCTGCATATAAGTTAAATAAGCAGGGTGACAATATACAGCCATGACATCAGTTCAGTCTCTCAGTTGTGTCTGACTCTTTGCTACCCCATGGACCGAAGCACACCAGGCCTCCCTGTCCATCACCAATCCTGGAGCTTGCTCAAACTCACGTCCATTGAGTTGGTGATGCCATCCAACCATCTCATCCTCTGTCGTCGCCTTCTCCTCCTGCCTTCGATCTTTCCTAGCATCAGGGTGTTTTCCAGTGAGTCAGTTCTTCGCATCAGGTGGCCAGAGGATTGGAGCTTCGGCTTCATGCTCAAGATGAAGCCTTGACACAGTCCTTTCCCAGTTTTGAACCAATCCATTGTTCCATGTCCAGTTAACAATTGCTTCTTGACTCTCATACAGGTTTCTCAGAAAGCAGGTAAGGTGGTCTGCTATTCCCATCTCTTTAAGAGTTTTCTAGTTTGTCGTGATCCACACAGTCAACCGCTTTAGCGTAGTCAATGAAGCAGAAGTAGAGGGTTTTTTTGGAGTTCCCTTGCTTGTTTCTATGATCCAGTGGATGTTGGCAATTTGATCTCTGGTTCCTTTGCCTTTTCTCTCCCTTACCATTCCCTCTTACATCTCAGATTTTCCTTCTGGGACAATTTTTCTTCTTCCTGAAACTTTAGAGATTAATTGGTTGGTGTCTTTAGGTGGTATAAATATCTGTTTGTTTTTCTAAAAAATTGTCCTTTGTTTTAAATTTATTTTTTATTGAAGGATAATTGCTTTACAGAATTTTGCTGTTTTCTGTCAAACCTCAACATGAATCTTTGAAAGATAGTTTTACTTCTGTGTAATGTTTTGTGTATGTGTTTGGTCACAACTTAAAATACATTTCTTACATTTCTAAAATATATTTCTCAATCCAGCTTGTACATCTGGAAGGTCTCCGTTTACATACTGTTGAAGCCTAACTTGAAGGATTTTGAACATAACCTTGCTAGCATTTGCAGTGAGCTCAATTGTACAATAGTTTGAACATTGTTTGGCATTGTCCTTCTTTGGAATTGGAATGAAAACTGACCTTTCCCAGTCCTGTGGGCAGTGCTGACTTTTCCAAATTTTCTGGCATATTACATGCAGCGCTTTAACAGCATCCACTTTTAGGATGTAACTGTAGATCAGACGTTAATATTAGTTTGCTTTAACTCAGTCAGTGTTTGTTTAGAAATAGTGAGATGTTCCCTCTTTTTCTCTCCTTACCTTTCCCTCTATAGCTCAGATTTTCCTTCTGGGTTACTTTTCCTTCTTACTAAGACTTTAGCAGTTAATTGGTTGGTGTCTTTGAGTGGTGTAAAAATCTATTTTGTTTTTCTAAAAAAATTGTCCTCTTTGAAAGACAGTTTTACTTCTTTGTAGTGTTTTGTGTATATGCTTGGTCATAATTTAAAATAACATTTCTTACTCTTAATCATGAGTAAAAACCATGCCAGTGCCTTTTAAGCTATGTACACAGGTCACTTTACTGGGTGAAATAGAAAGTTTCTATTTCTATAGTTTCTTGCCACTTCTTGGTATTATTGGATTTAAAACATTTTTCCAATATAGTAGATGAGAAGTATCTTTTAATACTGTTTTAGATTTCTTTCTTTTTCTTGATTATCTATAAAATTGAATTAAAGCTCAACATTCAAAAAATGGAGATCATGGCATCTGGTCATTGCATTTCATGGCAAATAGATGGGGAAAAAAGTGGAAACAGTGTCAGATTTCATTTTCCTGGGCTCCCAAATCAATGACGACGGTGACTGTGGCCATGAAATTAAAAGACAGTTTTGCCTTGGAGGAAAAGCTATGACAGGCCTAGATAGCATGTTAAAACGCAGAGACATCACTTTGCTGACAAAGGTTTGTCTAGTCAAAGCTGTGGTTTTTCCAGCAATATGTACAGATGGGAGAGCTGAACAATAAAGAAGACTGAACACCGAAGAATTGATGCTTTTGAACTGTGGTGTTGGAGAAGATGCTTGAGAGTCCCTTGGACTTCAAAGAGATCAAGCCTGTCAGTCCTAAAGGAAATCAAACCTGGATATTTATTGGAAGGGCTGATGCTGAAGCTGAAGCACCGATACTTTGGGCACCTGGTGTGAAGAACTGACTCTTTAGAATAGACCCTGATGCTGGGAAAAAGTGAGGGCAAGATGAGAAGGGGACAACAGGATGAGATGGTTGCATGGCATCACTGACTGAATGGACATGAGTTTGAGCAAACTTATGCACATTTGTATGCACTTAAAAAATTCAAGGACTCATGTATTCTGTAATGTATCTTTTCCTTGTGGAACTGTGTCTCAGAGATCTTAGAGAGCTTTCTCTTTTAGTACAAATAGGAAGTCCAGATACATTGTTTTATTGTTGTGTTGTTTGTGATTGTGCTCAGGCGCTCAGTCGTGTCCAGTCCTCTGAGACCCCATAGACTGTAGCCCACCAGGCTTCTGTGTCTGTGGGATTTTCCAGGCAAGAATACTAGCATGGGTTGCCATTTCCTCCTCCAGGAGACCTTCCTGACGCGGGGATTGAACCTGCATCTGCTGTTTCTCCTGGATTGGCAGGTGGATTCTTCACCACTGAGCCTCCTGGGAAGTCTTTGTAGTGATCAGAAAGTGCAAATCATTGAGTGGGTATAGTTTGCTTTATTTAAATATTCCCTTGATCAGCTTTGGAGTTCCTTATGCTGTAGTGGACATGTCTGTTCTCTGTGTAATTTATGCAGTGAGGTAGGTTCTGCAGGTGGAGCTGACGGACCAGGTGGTGTGCATATTCTCTGTTTCGGTCGATGTTGGTGAATGGCCGTCCAGGGTGTGCTGGACTATGTACATCCCTGCCGGCTGTTGTGAGTGAGCATTTGCCTCCGCTGCACTCCCACGGTCACTGGGTATTGTCAGCATTCTTCATTTTCCACCTCAGTGTTTGATTTCCTTGATTGCTTGGTGCGGTTGAACACTTCATCATATTTTATAGGTCAGTTTGTTTTGTCTAAGAATTGCTTGTTTGTGTTTGTTGTCTCTTTTCCTGTTGGGTTTATCTGTCAATTTCCTTGGTTCTTCCATTGTGTCCATAGGTAAAGTTTTATTGTATTTCTCATTAAAGTGATTCCTAGTAACTTGATTGTTACTATATCTCCTTTCATTATGTTCAAGTGGATTATTGCTGCTGTTTGTTCAGCATGAGGTATAGGAAAGTCATTGATATTTTTTATTATGTTACTATGCTGACCAGTCTTACAGAAAACTGTTAGCTTTTTAGTTGCTTAACTTGTGTTTTCTAAGTAGATGTTGGTGATGTTGTCTATCAGCGATGATAGTTTTGTCTATTCCCTTGTGGTGGTAAAACTTCTTTCTCTTTATTTACCTTAATGACATAACATTCAGCATTAGGTTACATGGCTTTTCTTTTAAAGTTTGACTCTGTGTGAAATTTTATTTTTCTGTTCAGTGGGAAGCAGGACTGTAACTTGTGTATCTTTAGAATGGTTAGGTAGTTATCTCAGTTCTAGTTATTAAATTCCTGTTTCCCTCCTGAGCTGTGGAACCATTGTTCCTCATTCAGCAAAGCACGCATGGAGTGCCTGTAAAACGCCTGGTGCTGATAGGTGTGGGGGGCGCGGCAGTAACTGAAGCTCCAGCCTTGGTGGTGATTGCGTTCTATCTTAAGAGACATTGAGCTAGAGATGGCGACAGAGCAGTGCCTCTCACGTACTAAATGCTCAGTAAAGGTTAGTTGTGTGATTCCCAGTTGTAATGGTAACAAAAAGAACACTGGTGACTCTACGCTGTTAGCGGTCATAATTCCTGAGAAGTTGGCATGTTCGGAATACCCATCTCTCCTGCCCTCAGTAAACAGAGTTTTCTCATGAAAGCTTTCATCAGATGGGATGACAGAAAGTGAAGAAGCAGTCACCCTCTCCTCACCCCCTTTCTTTGAGAAGTGCAAATCCTCTTCGGATTTGTTTTGGTTGGTGAAAACAGATACTAATGTCGGCCTCTTATAAAAGTGGCATAAAGTGAACTTTTGAGAGGTGAGGGACGTGTGTGTGTCTTGAAGGTGCGCTGCCGGTATTTGCTGACACGACGCGTGGGAATGAGACAAGGCCCTGAGTCGTGAGGCTAGGTTCCTCAGCCCCGGATGCCATTGCTGACGAGGCGGGGCGCGTTGGAAAAGCAACTTTCCAAGGGTAGGGTGCAGAGTCACATGTGTGTTTTTGACATGTTAACGTAGAGATGCTGCTGAGTAGGCAGATACTGAATTGTGATTGAGAAGGCAATGGCACCCCACTCCAGTACTCTTGCCTGGAAAATCCCATGGATGGAGGAGCCTGGTGGGCAGCAGTCCACGGGGTCGCTAAGAGTCGGGCACGACTGAGCGACTTCACTTTCACTTTTCACTTTCATGCATTGGAGAAGGAAATGGCAGCCCACTCCAGTGTTCTTGCTTGGAGAATCCCAGGGACGGGGGAGCCTGGTGGGCTGCCGTCTGTGGGGTCGCACAGAGTTGGACACGACTGAAGCGACTTAGCAGCAGCAGCAGAGAGGTAGGCAATGGAGGGATGCAGAAGTTACCAGTGTTTATAGAGAGACTGTGCCACGAGCCTGTGCAGAGGATTCAGTGACGGAGCCCCAGACACTCGACCATTGCGGGGTCGGTAAAGCGCAAGAGGAGCCAGCAGAGGAAGTGAGAAGAAACGCCCGGTGTGGTAGGGGAATCTCAGGAGAGTGTTGTGTCCAAGGAGCTGGGGAGAAAACAGCCCCTGGTCTCACGGGTGTCTGACGGGTGGAGAACTGGCATGTCGTAGGTCCTTGGCAGTTAGATAACTCAGGGATCTAACCAAGACGTTGTTGAATGTGACAGGAGCCCAGTCAGCTATTCGAGAATGACAGGCACAGTCCAGGCGAACCCAGCTGTCTGTCAGCCTGTTCTTCGGTGACTCTGATCCAGGCCCTTCGATGGGGTGAGGGGAAGGACGATCCATCCGATGGAGCCGAAGGGCGGACCTGGGTCCTGAGCACTCAAGGAGTGCTGCTCTCAGGACTGGGAGAGGATGTGGTGTCTGGGGAGGGTTTCTTTTTTTTCCTTTGTTTTTTAAAGAAGACTGTGTTACTACAGTCCATTTGTATGCTGCTCGGACTCCTTTTTCTGGGGAAGGGTTGGTCATTCAGGAGAAGAAGGGAGTCGGGCAGGTGCAGAGCTCATGAACAGGAAAGAGAACGTGATCCTGAGCACAGGCAGAGGGAGGGTGTCAGCAGGGAGACTGGATGGCGTGTTTAGCGGGAGGGAACGAGGAGTCTACAGGGGAGCTTTCAGGGAAGTTGAGGGTTTGGTCGGAGGAGGATAGGAAACTCTCAGACTAGCTCTATGTCCCCAGTGAAGTAGCAAGCCAATTCTGTCAAGGGTGTAGAATGGAGAGTCTTCAATTGTTTGAAGACAAAAAAGTATGAAATAAGTATCTAAGGAAATGGGAGAGTGAACCGAGCCAAGCGGTGATTGCTGGGCAGTGAGGGGCTTCCGGAGGGGCGAGGTTGGAAGTGCAGACTGAAGGCAGTGACTTGGCTGTGTCTTTTCCCCACAGCTTGAGCTCCTGGGCCAGAGCAGATGCCAGGTTCATTTTCATCAGTATTGAGGTTTTATCAGGCAAATTTAAGGGAATGAAATAAAGGGAGGAAGTATTGAGGATCAGAGCATTAGGCCTCCTGATCATGGGGTTCAAGCTGGGAAAGGAGGTGATAAAGGCCCGGGATAGGAGAGGGTCACAGGGAACTGGCATTGGAGGCGCTTTACATTTAATCCTCACGGTAGTCCTGTGAGGTGGTTCTTTTATACCAATTTACTGATGAGGAAAGTGAGGCACCAAGTTTAAGCCCCTCACACATGGTTGTGCAGCTGGTAGTTAGCCTTGTGATCCAGGCAGTCTGGCTCTGCAATCTCTGCTTGTAACCGCTGTATTACCACTGCCTCTGAGCTGCTTTCCCTCATAGTTCAGCTGGTAGAGAATCCGCCTGCAGTGCAGGAGATCCCGGTTCGATTCCTGGGTTAGGAAGATTCCTGGAGAAGGGAAAGCCTACCCACTCCAGTATTCTGGCCTGGAAAATTCCATGGACTGTATAGTCCAAGGGCTTGCAAAGAGTCGGACACGACTGAGTGCCCTTCACTGAGCTGGGTGGTGAGAGGCCGGTAGGGGAGATGAATCAACAGATGCTGTTCAGTTGAGCACCTCTTGGAGTGAGGTCCTCGGGGGTGTAAACTCCTGTGAACATGGGTGTAAATCTGAGATAAAGAGGGAACATCTCACTATTTCTAAACAAACACTGACTGAGTTAAAGCAAACTAATATTAACATCTGATCTACAGTTACATCCTAAAAGCGGATGCTGTTAAAGTGCTGCATTCAATATGCCAGAAAACTCGGAAAAGTCAGCACTGCCCACAGGACTGGGAACGGTCAGTTTTCATTCCAATCCCAAATTCCTGTTTAAATTCCTGCTTTCAGCCTCTTGTTTTTTTGAGTGTGTCAGTCAGTGTCCTGTCCAGTGGAGTGAAATCTGAGATGCTTGAGGAGAGGTGGCCTCGAAGCGTTTTTCCTTTGCCCGTTTTGATGGCTGAGCAGTGGGATTTGGTAGCAGATACAGGCACTGGCCCAAGGTAGCAAGCTTCCCTACCCTCAACAGGTTTTTTGTTGTTGTTGTTGTTGTTTTAATGGAAGTTTAGGGCAAACCAGTAGTTTATAGACCTCAGCAGGGGGAGTGTGTGGATCTTCTTCCAGTATGTTGACCTCACTACAGTTTAGCTCTGACCAGTTGAGTGACTTTGGGTAACCTATTTAACCTTTCTTAATTTCAGTTTGGGGCTTCGTAGGTGGCTTAGTGGTAAAGAATCTGCCTGCCAATGCAGGAGATGCAGGAGACACCGATTCAATCCCTGGGTCAGGAAGATCCCCTGGAGGAGAACATGGCAACCCACTCCAATATTCTTGCCTGAAGAATCCCATAGACAGAGGAGCCTGGTGGGCTGCGGTCCACGGGGTCGCACAGAGTCGGACACGACTGACAGATTCAATTTGCTTATCTGTAAAACGGGGACAGCAGTGCCTACTTCAGCAGGGTAGTTATGAGGATTCAGTGAGAATAATGTAAGGGTTTTTTTGTTTTTGCTTCATGTATTTTGAAGTTCTGTTGTTAGGTTTACATACACATTTGGAATTATTTGTTGTTGGGAATCAGCATTGCATGTGATACCCTTCTTTATCCTTGTCATTTTATTTGAAATGACATACTGCTTTGTATGGTACTAACATATCCATTTCAGCTTAATTTCGGTTAGTGTTGTATGATCTGTTTCCTTAAATGTGTCGTCATTTGATTTCAGCTTCAAGTAGACAGCATGTAGTTGGGGCAAGTTTTTTTAAATTGATTCTCACATAACCTCTGTATTTTGATTGGAGTGTCTAGGCCACATATGTTTTGAAAGTTAAAGTGAAAGTTAAGTCACTCAGTCGTGTCCGACTCTTTGCAACCCCGTGGACTGTAAGCCCGCCAGGCTCCTCGGTCCATGGGATTCTCCAGGCAAGAATACTGGAGTGGGTTGCCATTTCCTTCTCCAGGGGATCTTCCCAACCCAGGGATCGAACTCAGGTCTCCCACATTGCAGGCAGACGCTTTTACCTCTGAGCCTTTGTGCTCTTGTTGGAGAAGACTCTTGAGAGGCCCTCAGACTGCAAGGAGATCAACCAGTCCATTCTAAAAGAGATCAGTCCTGGGTGTTCTTTGGAAGGACTTATGCTAAAGCTGAAACTCCAATACTTTGGCCACCTCACGCGAAGAGTTGACTTATTGGAAAAGACCCTGATGCTGGGAGGCATTGGGGGCAGGAGGAGAAGAGGACGACAGAGGATGAGATGGCTGGATGGCATCACCGACTTGATGCACGTGAGTTTGGATGAACTCCGGGAGTTGGTGATGGACAGGGAGGCCTGGCGTGCTGCAGTTCATGGGGTCGCAAAGAGTTGGACATGACTGAGCGACTGAACTGAACTGAATTGAACTGAGGGCCATCAATGATTTTTTTTATTTCTACTGAGTCCTTTATTTTGGTTTTGTAATTTTTTCTTTCTAAAATTTCCTCTTGGTTGTTCTTTATGTCTTTTCATTATTTGCTTATACTTTCTATTTTAAGCTTTAAGTGTTCAGAATTGCTCATACGAACATTTTATAATAGCTGCCTGAAAGTGTTCATAATTCCAACCTCTGTCATTTTACCATTAGCCTCTTGTGTTCATTAGCCTCTTGTTGTATTTTTTCGGGTGATTTGATTTTATTGTAGTTCTTTGAGTATCAAGTAATTTTGAATTGTTTCCTGAACATCTTAGATATTATAAGACTGTGGATTTTAGAAACATCTTATGGAGAAGGTTGGTAATTTTGATTTAACAGGCACTGAGCCTGGGTAGGTACAAGCTGCAGGTTACAACCAGCCTTTTGTGGGCTGCAGTAAGGTCAGTTTAGTTTTCAGAATCTCTTGCGGGACCGTTTCTGTTTGTGCTGTGTGTGCAGTACCGAGTCACCCTGTGGGACCTGTTAGCTCAGCTCGCAAAGGTGTTCTTAAACTAATTCGGATCAGGCCCACCCACAGGCAGGTTGTGGTCAGTTCAGGCAAGCTCTCTCTTTTTCTGCACCTCAGCACTGAGTTCTGGGTTTCAGACTTCTTTTAGTTCAGGCCAGGGTTCGGGAGAGGTAAAATAGTAGTAAACTTAGTGATACTTTGATGAATTTTGGTGTCTGTTCCTGAACAAACTGCTGTTACAAGTTTTTAAGGCAACTCAAATGGTTGTTTCATGAATTATTTACATTCAGTGGAAAAAAAGTTTGGCATATATTTCTCCAACTTATTTAGAGGTGGAGCCCCTTGATATCTTTTGTTTGGAGTTTTTAAAGTGAAAAATAGGCTGTAATTTTATTTTCTTTCATTACCCTTGTTTTGACTTGGTATGTATAACAGTTGTAATATCTGCAAAAAATGGGTGGAAGAGTGTTCTTTTTTTATCTTATGGGACAGGCCTATGTTTATAATGGATATTAGTTTTCTGTAATGTCTTTGATTTTTACTGTCAGTGGCATGCCAGCCTCATAGAATGAGTTAGAAAGTGTTCTTTTCTTATTCGTTATTTTACAAAAGATAGTGTAGGATTAATATTATTTCTTAAAAGTTTGATAGAATTCATCAGTAAAGCCATCAGGGATTGGATTTTCTTTTTGTGAAGGTTTTTACTTACAAATTCAGTCTTTAAAATATGTGATTGGGTTACTCAGATTCTCTGTTCTTAAGTCATATTTGATAATTTGTGCCTTCCAAGGATTTTGCTCCATTTCGTCTGAGTTGCTGTTTTAGTGACAAAATTGTTTGTAATAGAATATCATCCTTTTAACGTGTGTAGTCTCTCTAGTGATGACCCTCTGCTTTCAAATTTTTTATTGGTAATTTGTGAGGCGTTTTAAATTTTTGTTGAACATTTTTGTTGGTTAGTCATCTGTTCTTTCAAAGAACTATCTTTTGTTTTCAGTTTTAAAACAAACTGTTGTGGTTTTATGTCATCAATTTCTGCTCTTTATTATTTCTTCCCTTCTACTTATTACAGTCTTGATTTTCATTTTTTAATTTCTTTTAAGTGGAGACCTATGTTACTCTTAAGAGGTTTTTTTATATAACTTTTTTTTTTACTGGTTTTTTATTGAGGTATAATCTATGTACACTATTTCAGAAGTGTCAGGTGTATGACATAATGGTTGTCAGTGATTTGCAGTTATTAAAGGTTATATTACTGTTTATAAATGGAGTAATAAAACCTTTAAAATATTTTATAAAATAATTATTATAAAATATTGATTATATTTCCTGTGTTGTACTATATATCCTTATAGCTTATTTTATACAAAATAGTTTATACCTCTTAATTCCCTACCCCTATCTTGCCCCTGATATTACTATTTAAAATCGTAAATTTCCCATTCACTGCTTACCTGAATGTTACAAATTTTGAAATGCTGTGTTTTCCTTTTCATTTGGCTCAAGCTGTTTTCTGATTTTCCTGGTCATTTCTTTCTGGACTAGTGGTTGTTGCTATTTCTCCCGTCAGTCTTGATTCCAGCTTGTGCTTCATCCAGCCTGGCATTTCACATGATGCACTCTACATATTAGTTAAGTAAGCAGGGTGACAGTATACAGCTTTGACTACTCCTTTCCCGATTTGGAACCCGTCTGATCTTGGGGTCAGTCACCTGAAAGGAGTAGGTGGTCTGCTGTCCTTAGGAAGGGTGTTCTTTAACTGTCAGTTCAGTCCATGCGGTTGGTGAAGTGAAGTGAAGTCGCTCAGTCGTGTCCGACTCTTTTCGACCCCATGGACAGTAGCCTGCACCAGGCTCCTCTGTCGGTGGCGTTTTCCAGGCAAGAGTACTGGAGTGGGTTGCCATTTCCTTCTCCAGGGGATCTTCCCGGCCCAGGGATGTGGTTGGTAGTATTAAATTGAGTCTCTTTACTGAGCTTTGTGTCTGCCTGTGTCAGTTACTGAGCAGAGGGTTGTGCTAACAAGGTGTAATTGTGGCTTTAAACATCTCTCCTTTCATGTTTTGAAACTTTGCTGTGGAGTACATGCATTTTTAGGACTGTATCTCCTTAATGAAGATTCTTGCTGTCTTCATTTAATCTGACAAGTTTTGCCTTTTAATTGTTGGGTTGAGACCATTTACCCTTAAATAATTACTGATGTGGAGGGATTAGCTCTATTCGCACTTTGTTTTGTGTTTGTCCCTTCTCTCCCATTTTCTGCTTTGTTTCCTTCTCTTCATTTCCTATCTTTTTTGGGTTAATTGAATATATTTTTAGGATTCCGTTTTTGTTTCCGTTGGACTAATAAACTGACCGTGTGTGTTTACAAAGGATTTAGGATTTACATTGCACAGTGTTAACTCTTCAGAGGGTGCCTCAGTTAGTACCACTTCAGATACAATATAAAACCCGTACATCAGCATACTTTCACCCTCCTATGTGTTGAACTATTTTTTCTATACATTTAAATTTTCTACATATTTTGAAACCCACAATAAGTTATTATTTTTGCTTTGAACAGTGAGTTAATTTTTAAAGAGGTTTAAGTATAAAAGTCTTTCATAAATGTACTCACATACCATTTACATCACTCTTTATTCTTTTGCATACAGGAATTTTGGTCTAGATATTTATTGAGTATTATTTTCCTTTTGTCTGAAGAATTTCCTGAACATATAATGAAGGTTCTTTTAACTTGTTTAGCGTCTGTTTATTTTTCGTTTTATTTTTTGCTGGTTTTCTTTATTTGGCTACGTCAGGTCTTAGTTGTGACACACAGGATCTTGGTTGCGTCGTTGCGTCTCTTCTGTGGCGCTGGCCTAGCTTCTCTGGTTGTGGAGCATGGACGTCGTTGCCCCACTGGCATATGGGATCCTAGTTCCCTGACCAGGGATCAAGCCTGTGTACCCTGCATCGCAAAGTGGATTCTTAAGCACTGATACACCAGGGAGGTCCTACTGTTATTTTTGAAGGATGCTTTTTGTTGTATGTTTTATTCAAGGATTTATGGGTTTTTCCCCCCCTATAATTTTCTTCCAAGCACAGATGAAAAGGTTGCAGTCATTATTTTTGTTACTCTATAAACAGAGGTCTTTTGAGGGGAGTTGCTGTTACAAATTTCTTTTTCTTGCTGTTTGCAGCAGATTGACTGTTACGTGCCTTACTGAAGGGTGGGTGGGTGTGTGTGTGTGTGTGTGTGAGAGGAATTTTGTTGTGCTTCTTGTGTCTGTGTTTTGTTTTGTTTATTTCTTTTTATTTATTTATTTGGCTGTGCTAGGTTTTACTTGACTTCCCTGGTGGCTCAGACGGTAAAGCAGGTTTTTACTTGGCAGCATGTGGGATGTAGTTCCCTTGACCAGGGATCAAACCTGGGCTCCCTGCATTGGGAGCACAGAGTCTTAGCCACCAGATCGCCAGAGAAATCCCTGTGGGTTTTTATTTTTTTCTAATTTGTAAGATTTTGTTGCTATTATTTCTCTAAATATTTTTTCCATTCCCTTTCCTCCTAGTCAAGCTTCACACATATTAGACTGGTTGTTACTGTCCCAGAGGGCACTGCATGTAGCTGTGTTTATCTTTTTTTCACTTTGTCCTTTATTTGGGGAAGGGTTTTGTTTTGCTGTGTTTGAAGGTCAGTCATCTTTCTTATGCAGTTGCTAATCAGATGTTAATCTTTCAAAGTAAAGTTTTCATATGATGTCATCTTTTGATGTTAGCCTTTATCAGCTTCCATTTTGCTTCTTTTTTCATGTTTTCCAAATTCAGTAAGCATGAGGCATAGTGATAATAGCTGGTTTACTATCCATGCTTATCTGTTTGTCATCTCTGCTTTCTGTTTCTATTCCTTGATTTTTCTTCTGGTTATGTCCTTTTTTTTCCTTTCTGGCCACCAGTTGAATTAATTGTGGGTCATTCTGATTCTGTTGTTACTCTTCAGCTCTTTTAAGGCTGGTTTAGAATAGTGTTTGTTCTAGGCTTCATGTAGCCCTCTTTCAAAAGGTGTGCTCCAAATCCGTTACGTGTAGTCCCTGAGGTCTTGGCACTCTGGCCAGAGGGAGCATGACTGATTGCTGGCTCGTTGTGAGCTCTGGGACTTGTCCATGTTGCATCTTTCCTCTATTGGTTCTTGCCTTGGAAGCACTTCCTGTTCGGCCTTGTGAGGTTTTACACCACAACGGTACAGTTTGGTATTCAGACTAAAACCCAAGGGCTCTCTTATGCAGATTTCTGGAGCTTTTTCTCTGCTCCCTCGTATTGTGTACTCTGCTCCACAACTTCTGATTTCTTTGTGCTCATTTCAGCACAGTTGCCAGCCCTGAGTTCCCTCTGTGTGCTGCAGTTTGTAAATTAACCCCATGCAGAAAGCCTCTTTGAGGGTGAGGTTCACCTTTTTGGTTTCCTTTTTCTCAGGGATTACAGCTCTCTCCCTGCCTGTTGTCCAGTGTCTGATAATACTGTTTCTTATGCTTCGTCTGTTTATGAGTGAGTGAGTGAATGCTCAGTCGCTCAGTCGTGTCCGACTCTTTGTGACCCCATGGACTGTAGCCCACCATGCTCCTCCATCCATGGAATTCTCCAGGCAAGAGTACTGGAGTCCCCATTGCCTCCTCGAGGGGATCTCCCCCACCCGGGGATTGAACCCGGGGCTCCCGCATCAGCAGACGGAAGCTTTATTGTCTGAGCCCCCAGGTTGTTTTAGGAATTCAAATTAGTTTTTTTTTTTAATTAGTTTTAATTTTATAAGATTAACAAGAAACATTGAATTTTGGAAAATTTTCTCAAATAGAGTTAGTTGTATTATTTTACTTCATATTTCTCTGCAGCAAAGTGAAACAAGGAAAAGTTAAGATGAAAACGTTATGAGATACAAAGGAAAAAGAGAGAAAAACTAAAGAAAGATTAAAATAAATAATCTTAGTGTTATCATTTGTAATTAGACTATTTAAAACCAACGCCGAGAACATGTGATTGAGCTGTGAAAATCTATGCATCTATTTTGCTGTTTAAGTTTGGAAATTGCCAACTGCTGTGGGTTTGACAATATGAGCTTTATGTTTCGCATTCAGAAAAATCAAATTTCTAATGTTGATCCATTGATCCGTTGACAGAAGCAGTAGTATTCTGATGGATTGATGAATGTGAAAAGCATGTTTTCAGTGGTGCCAAAAATCAAGAATGGAAGAAATAAATAGAAGCAGGAAGAAAAGCAAGGCAAAAATTAAAATTTATTTTTTAGGAGTAAATACCACCATTCAGGGGCTTCCCTGGAGGCTGACTGGTGTAAAGAATCTGCCTGCCAATACAGGAGATGCGAGTTTGATCCCTGGATCAGGAACATCCCCTGGAATAGGAAATGGCAACCCACACCAGTATTCTTGTCTGGGAAATCACACAGACAGAGGAGCCTGGTGGGCTACAGTCCATGGGGTCACAAAGAGTCCGACATGGCTTAGCCACTAAACAATAACTACCACCTGATGCAGACAACCAATACGTTGAGATACTAACAAGATAAAACAAGTTTGACGTAAAGCCAGTTGTGCCCCAAACTTACGACTAGTGATGGCGAGGATAGTGGCGAGAGAAACTTAGAACAGGGCATTGGCCTGGAAGATTAGGTTAGCCTAGCAAAGCCATGTGTGTTTCCGTGTTTTCAGCAATGAGTGGACACAGGTATAAAGAACATGAAGGGAAGATTAAATGGAAATTTTACTTCCATAATCTCGCTTGAATTAATTTCTTATTCTCTTTCCCACTACAGTAGTCATGTTGGGATTATTTCAAGAGTTTCCTGTCTCCCTGTATCCAGTCATTATATTGGTCTGCGAGTTTCTAAACAAATGAATCGCCACCCCCGCCTTTAAAAAATATTCTTAGGCCGCCTGTCTCCTCACGGCTCCTCTCAGTCAGTCTGCTTGGGCAGTGTGTCCTTGCTGTCCTGCCAGCTCTTCTCTTAAGAATTTAGCATTTGCTGTTTCTTCTACCGCAGCGCTCTTTTACCAGATATCTGCCTGATTTGGTTCCTGTTCTGCTTCACATCTGTACTCAAGTGTCTCCTTACTCAGATGAATTTCATTTCACCAAGTTTATTTTTTAAATGTAAAAGAGTCGGACACGACTGAGTGACTGATTTTATAAATGTATTTAAACAGATAGCTAGTCCTTCATTCTTTGCCTTTTTCCCCCTAGTATTTTCTTGTGTTTTATTTGTTTTCAAGAATAAAAAATATATCTTCCTACTAGAGTGTAGTTTGGAGAAGGCAGGGATTTTGTTTTGTTTATCCAGTGTTTTAACAGAGCCAGACACAAGTAGGGTTGATCGAGTTGTCTAATGTGGCTTGTTAAATGTATTGTCTAAATACTTGCTTAAAATGCTTTTAGTGTTTGATCTATCAGTTTCTGAGAGTGAGATGTTAAAATAGCCCATGATGATTGTGAAACTAGCAGTTTCTTTCTATTGTTCTTTGTGTGTTTGTTTTATGTAATTTGAAGTTCTATTGAGTTAACACTGCTGAATTACTTTCATCGTTAAATAATGGCAGCATTAAGTTTTGCTGTGTAAACTCATATTTATTTCTTACTTTCTATTTACCAGGTGTTTTTTTTCTCCTGGTCTGCCTGCTGTTGGACTGATCAAACCTTCGTTCCTCTGTTCCTTTTTTACCCTTTAACTGTTTTAAGTTCAACATAACAAGTTGCCTTAATAAATTCTAAAGATAATTATTCTCTCCCTTTTCCCATGAACAGTAAAATCAGCCATAGCCTCAATACCCCCTTCCCAAAATTTTTGTCATTTTATTCTGCCTCTTTTCCCTCTTCTTATGAATGGTGGTGTTTTGACTGCTTGACTTGGTGTGTTATATTGGCAGATTTCTAATATTAATATTCTGATTATTGGTATTTTATTTAGATTTTTTTTCATCCACAGTTTTTGGATATGTTAGGGTTTTGGTTCAGGTATTCTTTTTTAATTTTGGGGAGGGTGAGGATGACTTTAGACAGTTTGTAGTAGTTTGTTTATCAAATATTTGAACTTTGATTACTTTAACTTAAAAGATTTATACTTTTCCTTTATTAGTTTTGAGGGATTTATTTCCTTTAAAAAGTAAAATTTAAATGGGTTTCCTGTTGTTTAAAACAGCCTTTTGCTTTATTTTCTTCATATTATTTTCTCTATTTCTTAATTGTTTTCGACTCATTTGATATTTTTCAAATAAACAGTTCATTTGTGCCTTTTCTTTTTAAGTAATGAAATAATTTAAAGCTCTGAAATTATCTGAATACTGATTTATCAGTTGCTAAGTTTTTTTACGTGTAGTGTCTTGTTTTTTTCTTTATTTGTTTAAATTTTTTTTTTGACTCATTTATGAGACATCAAAGACGTTAAAGGCCTTAGTTTTTTTAAATTGTATTGGTTTAAAAAAATATTACTTTACCATGATTCTTAACATTTATTTGACTTTACTGAAGTGTTTATAAGTTAAAAATCCATCACACTTCTAGTGTGATTAAATTATGTTTAATGGAGGGTGTTTTGAGGGGTGGGGCATGGTTTGCAGGGGTATGCCTCACTTTCTCCTTAAGGAGTAAAATTTTAGAAATAGAGATCAGAGATGTCACTCCCCGATTTCTTTAGATCTAGAGGTATAACCTGGTGTGTGCACTTTGAAAAGAGCCACCTGGGCAGTTAAACACCACTGCTGTAGACAGGAGTCATCTCAAGGTCTGGTGGAAGAGGGGAAAAGCCTCGCCTGAGGAGTGTGTGAAGAAGTGAGTTACGATGACACGGACGTAGTAATGTGGGCCTACCCCCATGTTTGGGTGTAAGGAGCAGCTGAGTCTGTGGGGAAGGCAGCCATGAAGTGTGGCATTTACTGCTGACACGGTGAAATGAAGGGAGGATCGCCTAAATCATTTTATTCTAAGGACCTTTTACTGTGCTTCATTTTGAGTAGAATTCTAAGTCTTCAAATGTACCATTTAATTATGTGTTTATTCTTGGTCTGCAGGCCTCGAAGCAGAGGAAAAACCGCAGCAGAAGATGAGGACAGCATGGACGGACTGGAGAGCGCAGAGACGGAAAATACTGTGGAAACAGGTGCCAGAGCTTAACTAGCAAGTTTAAAATTTACTCAGTCCTTTGCACAAGCAGCGTTCGGCTGTCCACTGAGTTCTAAAGTGTCCATGTGCTGAAGTAGTTTGAAAAGTAATGACAAAGTGAAAAAAACCGAGTTTTCTTTCTTTTTTCCCCAAAAAGCTCTTAGTAGAAATCATTTAAACTCTGTATAGAAATATTTTATTAAAGCAAAATTAAAACTGGAATAAACATAATTCTAGGCCATTTGCATGATAACTCCTGGTAAATTTCTGCCTTATGAACCATCTGGTGTTTGTTTATTGTGTTAGTATGTAGGTGAGGGGAAAGTACATTTCATTAGCTAATAATACTGTGAACTGCTGGGTTAAACCAGACCAAATACTTCCTTGTCTCCTTGACTTTGGGTGCCTTAAGGAAGCTCATGTGTTTTTGCATCTGCAAGAGGAAGGTAGAGCAAGTTGCCAAGGTAGTTTCCAGCATTCACCCTGAGTTAGTGATTTAACGAGCTGTCAAAGGGAGTAGGTTTCATACCGTGTTCAGAGGTTTGTCCAAGCGAGGTGGCCTCTCAGTGTGTTTGCAGTTGTTGGATAGACTGTAGACACAGTGGATAGGCTTCTTCTCTGCAGTTGAATGGCATCTCCTTGATGCTTAAAGGAGAAAATTAGAAATTGCTACGTCTTTTAAAATATTATTTTCTATGAAGTACTTTTGGTTATCCCATATGTTCCTGTTACATGCCTGTAATTCTTGAAAAGCCTTCAGAAGTCCAGCAGTTCTCATTGCTTTTCCCTTAGGGTCTAGTTAAGTAGACAGAGCAGGGAGAAGCTGGGAGTTCAGAATGCTTTTCCTTACATTTTACCCCTTTGGTGCACATTCATTGCCACGTTAATATTTTATACTTGGATTTATTTCAGTTCCCCATAGGTGGTTTTTCATAGTTTTTCCCCTTAATTTTAATTTTTTTTCTGTACTTTGTGCTGTTACTATCGTGTCAAAAGTGATTTGTACTTTTGAGCGATATTTATCATTAAGTAGACGTCCCTCTAAGCCAGTGCACGGACTGCCCACAGTCCCGGCTCGCAGTGGCGCCGTCTCCCCGTCTGTGTCATCCTCGGAAGACTCAGTGCCTCCCTGTCCGTTTTCCTCTCCTTCCCCCATCGTCCATTCTCACAATCTATTTAATACCCAGAATAGTGGCGCCTTCCTTTCCTCAGCAGCCCTCTCTCCAGCCCGCGTGAGCCACTCATTCCTTTATTTATTTATCAGGCTGTGCTGGGCCTTTGTCGTGGCCCTTGGAGGCTTCTCTTCGCCCTGTGGAGCTTGGGCTCCAGAGGGTGCAGGCTCAGTAGTTGGGACACGTAGGCTTAGCTGTCCAGCGGCATATGGGATCTTAGTACCGTGACCAGGGATTGAACCTGGGTCCCCTGCCTTGTAAGGCAGATTTCTCAACCACTGGACCACCTGCGAAGTCCCAGCCTCTCTTTCTTATGGCCGTACTTTAGCCTTTAGTATTGTATCACTTACTAGGACAATTGGCTGTTTCACTTCCAAAGTCTCAGTTTCAAGTCTAACTCTTCTTTTACCAGCTCGATATCCACATCACGATAACCCTTCAGCCATAGTGACTTGTCCAACTTAAGGATCTTACCCATGGGGTTTGTCAGCCTTTTTCTCGTTCAGATTCTGTCATCCACTGTGGTAGTCTCTCTCTTATGCACCTGGAACTCCGTTGTCATCTTCCCACTGTTTTGGTTTCATAACGAAACTGAGACTCTGCATTGCAGCAGCCAGAGTGACTGGAGAAAACCTCAGCCTCCAGTGGGTCATGGTTGACTTGCCACTCATACCACTTATACCTAGAGTTCTCCCACCCATTATCAGGGATCATCCTTTACCTACTTTCTCTTCTTTCAGACTTTTGACACCTCATTTTCCATTTTTCAGTTGATGATCTTACTTATTTCAATGAAAAAAAAAAATAGAAGCAATCAGGAAAGAAATTCCACAGTTATCCACCATCAGATCTTCTTTCCTGCTCTCATCTCTACCCCTCTGTTTTACCAGCCCTCCTGTTAAAATGGGATGAAGAGTCTCTGGGGTTTCTACAGCCAGCTCCTCTGCCTGTGTCCCTCGTTCTGTCCCCCTTGCCCCTTCAGTCTTCCTTGGTTTCCAACATCTTGAGCTCCCTTGCTCAGAGAATTATTTCCATTAGTGTTAAGCATTTGCTACACTTTTTTTTTTTTTTAACTTTTTATTTTACATTGGAGTATAGGTGATTAGAAATGTTAGGTTAGTTTCAGGTGTACAGCACAGTGATTCAGTTATACCCATACATGTATCTATTCTTTTTCAAATTCTTTTCCTATTTAGGTTGTTAGATAATGTTGAGCAGAGTTCCCTGTGCTGTACAGTAGGTCCTTGTTGGTTATCTATTTTAAATATAGCAGTGTACAGTATCACCCTTCTTAAACAAAAGTACCTTCTCGTGATCGGATATTGTTTTCAGTTACTGTTTTGCTTCTGTGCTCATCTTCACAGCAAAAGCTCTTGAAAGAATTGTCTGTACTTACAGTTCAGTTCGGTTGCTTAGTTGGTTCCGACTGTTTGTGACCCCATGGACTGCAGCACACCAGGCCTCCCTGTCCATCACCAACTCCCAGAGTTTACTTAAACTCATATCCATTGAGTCGGTGATGTCATCCATCCATCTCATCCTCTGTCCTCCCCTTCTCCCACCTTCAATCTTTCCCAGCATCAGGATCTTTTCCAGTGAATCAGCTCTTCCCATCAGGTGGCGAAAGTATTGGAGTTTCAGCTTCGGTCCTTCCAATGAATATTCAGGATTGTATGGTAGCTGCTTATTTTTGACCATTTTCTTATGAACCTGCTACTGGCAAGCTTTCTTCCTCTCGCTCTACTAAAACTATTTTGATCTCATGTTGCCAGAACCACCATTGAGTCTTTGTTCACCTTAAGTATTCAGTCTCACTTCATGCCTCTAACATTTTCAGGAGTGAAAGTCTCTCTCTTTTTAATTTGACTTTCAGGATACCACATTCTCTTGTTCTTTCCTATCTCACTGGTCTCTTCCTTTCTTTTTTGCTCATCTTCTCACAGATTAGGTGGTCTCATTCAGTTTAGTTGCTATAACTACTGTCTGTGTGCTGGTGACTCTTAAGAGTTATATTGCCAGCTCTTTTCTTACTTTGAACGCAACCAGTGTCTTCACCTTAGTTCTTAACATCTCTTAGATGTCTCCAGTGGATCCCTCGCTTAATATGTCTTCTGTGGAACCATTGGTTGTTCCCAAACCTTCTCCTCCTCCAGTGTTCCTGCCTCAGTAAATGACATCATGTACTGTTCAGGCTAAAAACGTGGAGCCTGTTGGAAAATGCTTCGGGCTGTACCTTAGTACTGCATCCTGATTTCAGACAGCTCTCCTCTCCTCACCGTGGTCACTCCAGACTCGGATCACCACTGTTTGTGTGAATTGCTGCCAAGCTACCAGCTGGTCTCACTGTCACCCATTCTAGTTTTGTTCTCCATGTAGTGGCAGAGTGAGCTTCTAGTACCCCAAGGAAGGACTTCCCCGGTGGTCCAGTGGCTAAGACTCTGAGCTTCCAATGCAGGGGGCCCGAGTTCAGTCCCTTGTCAGGGACCGAGATCCCACATACCACAATTAAGATCAGCCAAACAAATAAATAAATGTGACTGTGCATTCAAATAAATTAATTAATTTAAAAAAAAAGACAAACCCAAGAGTCTTTTACACTCCTTCTGTCAGCTCTCCAAGGCCTCCAGTGACACTTAAAACCCTAAGTCCACTTGCGATCTTCACGCTCCCCTGACCTCGCAACCTGTCCTGTCTTCCCCTTGCTCTCCAGGCTCCAGCCCTTTCTCAGGCACTTTTTGTCGTCTTAGCTCAGAGCGCCTTTCCCCCAGACCCTCAGGGGACTTACTGCCTGACTTCAGCCAACTCTGCTCGATGCTCCCTTGTCAGGGAGGCCTTTCCTGCCCAGCCTGTCAAAAAGCAGCCCTTGTTGGGCTCCGTCCTCTTCTCCCGCTTTACCTTTCCTCCTGGTGTTTACAGATAAGGCATTGTGTTACATACTTGCATGCCGTGTGCCTTGTATCCTAGATTGTGAGCTTCCTGAGGTCAGGGGTTTGTCTCCTCCATGGGCTTGTCCCCAGCGCCGCGGACACATCACCCCCACAGTGGGCATCACTAAGCAGTAGTGCCTGCTTGTACTTTTCTCGCGTGTTTCCTAAGCTACTGCTGTTCTTCGAACATCACCACATAAGTAAGATTTTGGCGTTTGATTTTTTCCTTACCTGCTGCTGCTGCTAAGTCGCTTCAGTCGTGTCCGACTCTGCGCGACCCCATAGACGGCAGCCCACCAGGCTCCCCCGTCCCTGGGATTCTCCAGGCAAGAACATCTTCTCTTACTATCTTCTGTGTAATTTCAGTGCAAATAAAATTTACTGAAAGGATTTAACAGGAGCAGGATGATGTATATAGATATAGATATATATACACATACATATATATCTTATCCTGTCCTTCTGTATGAAAGTTAAATAAAGTCAAACGTCTCAGTCTTTGCTCTGTCTCTGTGCTTGGGGAGACCTTTGTCCATCTCCTTTAGTGCACACACACAGCAAGAAGAATACTAAAGAAAAGGATAAAGAACAATTGTTAAAATCACCAACCTGCAAGCAAAGAGAAGAAACAGTTCCATAAATCTCTAGTCAATTTAAAAGCGCATTCCAGTTGACTGCAGGGCTTCAGCATCTCTGCACATTTCCGTTTCCAGGCCCAAGATTTATCGGAAGGTCTCTTAACCTGTAAACTGTGTACCTTAATACATTTAAAAAAAAATTATTTGTAGTGTCAGACTTTATTTTTTTGGGCTCCAAAATCACTGCAGATGATTTTTCATGACTGCAGCCATGAAATTAAAAGATGCTTACTCCTTGGAAGGAAAGTTATGACCAACCTAGATAGCATATTCAAAAGCAGAGACATTACTTTGCCAACAAAGGTCCGTCTAGTCAAGGCTATGGTTTTTCCTGTGGTCATGTATGGATGTGAGAGTTGGACTGTGAAGAAGGCTGAGCGCCAAAGAATTGATGCTTTTGAACTGTGGTGTTGGAGAAGACTCTTGAGGGTCCCTTGGACGTCAAGGAGATCCAACCAGTCCATTCTGAAGGAGATCAGCCCTGGGATTTCTTTGGAAGGAATGATGCTAAAGCTGAAACTCCAGTACTTTGGCCACCTCATGCGAAGAGTTGACTCATTGGAAAAGACTCTGATGCTGGGAGGGATTGGGGGCAGGAGGAGAAGAGGACGACAGAGGATGAGATGGCTGGATGGCATCACTGACTCGATGGATGTGAGTCTGAGTGAACTCCGGGAGTTGGTGATGGACAGGGAGGCCTGGCGTGCTGCGATTCATGGGGTCTCGAAGAGTCAGACATGACTGAGCGACTGAACTGAACATTGTTTATTAACAGTGTTTATTCTTTAGGATGTGTGTGTGTGAGGGGTAAGTGGTGGGAATGAGTCTTCAAGTGGTCATTGGGAAGGTAGCAAGAATCCTCACAGTTTTTATGGTGAGAACATTCCCTCTTTGTAGCTGGTGATGTTGCCAGTTCTCTGTGCATTTTTCTTTATAAATAAAATCTACTTGAATGAAGTGCTAGTTACTTGAGAGAAATTCCACTTTTTTTTTTTTTTAAAGAATCATTATATAATCAAGGCTTTGCAGACTTGTTTTAGTTAATTATAATTGGTTAATTATGATTTAGCTAATTATAATTAAAGTTTTTTTTTTAACTGCTTACGTTGTCTTAGTGTGGCTAGTGGGAACCCATTTTTGTCTGGCATTTGAGTCCTTTTTAATGTCATCTCAATGTTTCAAAATTATTGTTTGCTGGGAAGAGTATTTTTCACGCCCATCTTCAATATTCTCTGGGCTTCTGGATATGAATTCGACTATTCCATCAGGACTTGTGGTTCTTTTTGCTGGAGAATAGTATAAGAGATGAAAAGTCTAGGCTGCCAGGATGCGTCCCTATTTCTGCTGAGAGTTCGTTATGTTGTCCATTAGTCATTACAGAGATGCGAGGTTGTCTATCAGTTCAGTTCAGTCGCTCAGTCGTGTCCGACTCTTTGTGACCCCATGAATCGCAGCACGCCAGGCCTCCCTGTCCGTCACCAACTCCTGGAGTTCACTCAGACTCACGTCCATCCAGTCGGTGATGCCATTCAGCCACCTCATCCTCTGTCGTCCCCTTCTCCTCCTGCCCCCAATCCCTCCCAGCATCAGAGCCTTTTCCAATGAGTCAACTCTTCCCATGAGGTGGCCAAAGTACTGGAGTTTCAACTTTAGCATCATTCCTTCCAAAGAGCACCCAGGGCTGATCTCCTTCAGAATGGACTGGTTGGATCTCTTTGTAGTCCAAGGGACTCTCAGGAGTCTTAGAGGCTGTTTATATGTGCTTGTAAATTGCAGTTCCCATTGATAGTTTCAGTTTGTCTCTAGCATAATTTTAAATAGGCTTTACTCTTACAGCAGTTTCAGGTTCACTGTAGTTCTATAACTATAGCAGTTATGGAGTTGTAGTGGAAGGCACGGATTTTCCTGTTTGCTTCCTGCCCCCCCACCCGCCGCAGCTGCCCATTTCTCACCTCCCCTCCGGCACTGGCACATTCGTTCCGATTGACCATGCTGCAATGCCACCCCCTTTCACCTTCAGCCCCTGGTTCACGTTAGCGTTCACTCTTGGGTTTGCACACTCTGTGGATTTGGGAAAATGTATAATATGCTGACATGTGTCTGTCAGTAAGGTATCAAACAGATACCATCACTGTCCTAAAAGTCCTCCGTGCTTTGCCTGTTCATCCTTTGCTCCCCTTTCCGCCCTGGCAACCGTTGTTTTTCTTCCTGTCTCCGTAGGAAGACAAAATGTCATATAACTGGAATCATACAATATGTAGCCTTTTCAGGTTAGCTCGTTTCACATAGTAGTATACATTTAAGTTCTTTTCATGGCTTAAAAACGCAGTTCTTTTTATTGCTGAATAATTTTCTCTTGTATGTATGTACAACAGTTTATCTGTTCACCTTCTGAAGTACATCTTGGTTGATTCCAGGTTTTCACAGTTTTGAATAAAACTGCTATAAACATTTGTGTACAGAGTTTTTGTGTAGACATAAGTTTTCGACTCCTTTGGGTAAATACCAAGGAAGATGATTGCTGGATTGAATGGTGAGAATTAAGAGTTCTTCATATATTTTGGGTAACAGTCCTTCATAAGATACGTCTTTTGCTAATATTTTGTCTAGTCTGTGGCTTTTCTTTATATATCTATTGGCTGGCAGTGTTTTCTGCAGAGCAGAAATTTTAAATTTTAATCAAGTCTATCTGTCATTTGTTTCTCGAATCATAATGCTTTTGATGTTGTATCTAAAATGTCATTGCTGAACCCAAGCTCATCTGGATTTCCTTCTGTGGTGGTCTTAACCATTGGACTACCAGGGAGGGTACTCATATTAGGATCAATTTGTTGATATCCACAAAATAACTTGATGCGTTTTGATTAGGATTGCATTGAGTTTATAGATCAAATTGGGGAGAACTGACATCTTGGTAATGCTGAGTTTTATAGTTCACTAACATGGAATAACTGCTTACTGCTGTGATTTTTCTTCATTAGCGTTCTGTAGTTTTCGACATGTATTAAATAGATCTTGTGCATATTTTGTTGGCTTTATACCGAAGTATTTTTTGAGGGGAGTGCTAATGTGAATTTTTAAATTTATTTCCAGTTTCACTTGTTCATTGTTGGTGTATAGGAAAGTCATTTACTTTTGTATATTAACCTTGTATCCAGAGACCTTGCTATATAGACAAGGAGATTTTGTTGATTCTTCCAGATTTTCTACATGGACAGTTATCATGTCTTTGAACAGAAGATACTTTTTTATTTCTTCCTTCTAAATCAGTATGTCTTTCATTTCTTTCTCAAGTCTTGTTGCAGTAGCTGGAACGTCAAGATGATGTTCAGAAGGAGTTGTTCCTGATGATAGTAGGAAAGCTTTAGTCTCTTACCACAAAACATGGTGTTGATGTAGGTTTTTTGTTAGGAATTCTTTGTCAAATTGAGAAAGTTCCCCTGTATTCTTACTAATAGTTTATTGAAAGTTGTTTCGTTGATATTTAAAGTCATGAATGGCTATTGTGATTTTTGTCAGATGCTTTTTCTGCATCTATTGATATGATCATGTGACTTTTCTTTTTTAGCCTATTGATGGAATGGATTACATTCATCCATCTTCACATGTTGAACCAGCCTTGTGTACCTGGGATAAATCCCACTTGGTTGTGGTGTATAATTCTTTATATACATTTTTAGATTTAATTGATTAAAATTTTGTTGAGGGCTTTTTGCATCTGTGTTCATGAGAGCTATTGATCTGTCAATTTGGGGGTTGTTTTTTTTTTTCCTTTTTTTGATGTCTGTTTTTGGTATTACCGTAGTGCTGGCCTCACAGAATGAGTTGGGAAATAGTCCATCTGCTGCTGTCTTTCAGAAGAGATTGTAGAGAATTGCTATAATATCTCCCTTAAGTGTTTTGTGGAATTCACCAGTGAACCCATTTGTGCCTGGTGCTTTCTATTTTAGAAGTTTATTGATTACTGATTCAGTTTCTTTATCGGATGTAGGCCCTTTCAGATTGTTTCTTTCAGTGATGCTTTTGCTTTGCTTTGAAAGTCACTCGGTCATGTCGGACTCTTTGTGACTCCCTGGACTATACAGTCCATGGAATTCTCCAGGTCAGAATACTGGAGTGGGTAGCCATTCCCTTCTCCAGGGGGTCTTCCAAACCCAGGGATTGAACTGAGGTCTCCCCACATTGCAGGTAGATTCTTTACCAGCTGAGCCGCCAGAGTGTTGGCAAATTGTGTCTTTCAAGGAACTGGCCCATTTCATTTAGGTTTTCAGATTTGTGGGCGTAGGTTTGTTCATAGTATTCCTTTAGTATCCTTTTAATGCCCATGGGACCTAGTGGTGGCCCGTCTTTAATTTCTGATATTAGTAATTTCATCTTTTCTCTTCTTAGTTAAGCTAGCTAGACTTATCAATTTTATTGAGCTTTGCAAAGAAGCAGCATTTGGTTTCACTGATTCCCCCCCCCACTTTGATTTCCTATTATCAATTTCATTGGTTTCTGCTCTAATTTGTATTAATTGTTTTCTTCTGCTTTGTTTTGTATTTAACTTGCTATTCTTTTTCTAGTTTCATAAAGTGGAAGCTTAGTTTATTGGTTTTTAGATCCTTCTTTGTTTGCTATGTATACATTCAATGCTGCCAATTTCCCTTCTTCTGTTGGTGCTGAGAGCAGGCATTCTATGACTTCTATCATTTTAAATTTGTTTCAAGGCACAGAAACAAATGTCTTTGGTCTGTTGGTAGAGTTTCCCTCTGAGCTGTGGAAGAACATGTATCCTGCTGCTGTTGGATGAGGTCGTCCATTACCTCCAGTTGATTGATGGTGGTGTGTGGGGCTCAGCTGTCTTACAGATGCTCTGTTGCTGGATCCCTTTTGATAGGTGGCTATTAATGTCCCTGTGCATGATAGTGGGTTCATAGATCTGCCCTTCTAGTTCTGTCAGTTTGTGCCTCATGTATTTTGACCTCTGTTGTGACGTGCCTGTGTGTTAAGAATTGTTATGTGTTGTTGGAGAATTGATGTATCATACATACATATAGTTACATAATGTTCCTTTTTTTTCTTGATAAGTTAACTTGCTGTGAAATCTGTTGTATCTGAAATCAATATAGCTTCTCCCCCTTTTTTTTTTTAATCTGATATCTACTGTCTTAGCAAGTTTTCAGTATTCAATATTACAGTACTAGTAACTTTAGTCATCACTGCTGGTACATAGATCTCCATACGTATTCATTCTATATAACTGCAACTTCCTACCCAGTGGTCAACAGCTCCCTATTTTCCCCACCCCCAGCCACTGGTAACAACTGTTCTTCTCTCTGTCCAGCTTTATATTTTTTATTAGAATTTTGACTTAGATTGTTAGTTTTTCTAGGCTGCAGAGTTTTCAAAGTCCACTGGAGGGAACTTTTCCCCAATTGTCCTTGGAACATCAATTCTATTCTCAAAAATCTGAAGAGTTGGTGAGCATTGGCTTGAATCCTTCCATATTTTGATTAACACATGATTAAATGATATCTTTAAGACTATATCATTAACAGTTTTATCCAGTACTTTTAGTTCATAGTAAATGTCAGTCTTGCCTAGGGGACCTCATTTTTCATGATGAAAGAACATAATTAAAATGGGTTGTGCTTGTATCTTGGCATTCTCTCAGTATAGACCAGTCTCTCAATTATCCAAGTCTTTTTCTAAGAATCACCTCAACTCTTTGTGAGTACCCACTCCAACTTCCTTTCCAGAAATTCTGCCTTGATCGTTAGACTTCACTAAGCCTGTTTTTCTGGAGTTTCTGTGTAGCCAGAACTGTCTGTACAATAATTCTTTGTGGAGACATTTTTAATGGATATTGTGTTATACCTGAAAGTCTAGACATGATACTTAATTAATCTTTATGTTTGAACGAGTTTAGCAGATCTAGAGGTAAAACTCACTAAAAGCCCCAGAAGGGGAGCTATTATAAATGACACACACAGAAAAGCCATTCTTGGTTGCTAAGTTGTGTCCCACTCTTTGCGACCCCATGGACTGTATCCCGCCAGGCTCCTCTGTCCATGGGATTTTCCAGGCAAGAATACTGGAGTGGGTTGCCATTTCCTCCCCCAGTGGATCTTCCTGACCCAGGGATAGAACCTGTGTCTCCTGCCTTAGCAGGTGGATTCTTTACCACTGTACCACCTGGGATCCACCCTCCTCCCATTCCCCCCCTCCAAAAAAACCCCCAGCACAAACTGGCCTCAAATTGTACTGATATATGAAAATATA
Organism: Bos grunniens; assembly: GCF_055505025.1. Lineage (NCBI taxonomy): Eukaryota > Metazoa > Chordata > Mammalia > Artiodactyla > Bovidae > Bos > Bos grunniens. The sequence goes on from NC_141168.1 coordinate 5,446,672, forward strand.
ATTTATTTTTGTATGTTTGATTGGTATTAAACTTATTTGTTACACACTAACTGTAAGAAACTTTTGCGGATGTTGTTTCCAACTTATGATGTAGATGTTTGATTATTATTATTACTTTTTTTTTTTTTTAGTAATTACTAAACCAAAAGGGGGAAAAGGTATTGAAGGTTGGTGTTTCTTTTAACATGATTTCTAGTGCTTTCCCTGGGTTTGAATATTATAATTCTTATTTTATAAATGGTGTTTGATTGTAATTTTGGTCTCGTCCTTGACTTTTTGACATTTTTAATTGGAGGATAATTGCTTCACAATGCTGTGTTAGTTTCTGTTATCAACATGAACCAGGCATAGGTGTACATATGTCCCCTCCCTCTTGAACTGTGCATCTCCTCTTTCGCTTCTATGCTGTTTAAGAGAGTTTAAAACATTTCCAGGTGTTTCTGTGAATTTTATCTTTGTTTTATTACTTTTCACTTCTAACTGTTGTATTGGTTTGGTACTCTTTTTATGCTTTGGAATTTGAGGTTTCTTGCCATATTCATCAGCTTTGAAAAATTTCCAGCTATTATATATTCAAATACTGCTTTTGTACCATTCTTTCTTTCTTCTACTTGAAGGTTCATTAGACTGATTTACTGTGTTTGGAGTCATTTACCCTCTGTTTTTGATTTTTTATACTTGTGTCCCTGTGTCCTTTATTCTAGACAGATCTTACAGTTTTCTTACCCCTTTTAGCTATCTAACCTCTTATTAAATGTATCAATTAAGTCCATGTGTTTGTTTGTTTGTTTGTTTTGGCTGCTCCAGGCTTAAGTTGGGGCATGTGGGATCTAGTTCTTTGACCAGGTATTGAACCCAGGCACCCTGCATCGAGAGCCCGGAGTCTTAACCACTGGACCACCAGGGAAGTCCCCATGTGTTATGTTTTAAAAGTTCTTTATTATTTTTTTTTCAAGTTGGCATTTTTTTTAAATAGTTTTTAGTTCCTTCCTGAAAATTTTAATGCTTGAATTCTATTACTTTGAACATAATACATACAGTTAGTTTAAAATTGTTTGATTATTTTAATATCTGGAGTCTTTGGGTTTGTTTCAGCTGTTTCTGCTCATTCTTGCCCATGTCATCCTGTGGTGTCCTCAGGTAACTGATTATCTGTGATTGTGTACAGGATAATATACTTGACAGTTTATTTGTAGAAATAGATTGATGATTGTTTTTTCCCCTCAAGGGCAGTTTTTCTTTGATTTCCTTTTTTACTGGTACCTAGGGGCACTCGTTTTTAAGGACCACCTCAGTTCACTTTTACAGCTTTATTTTCTGTTCCAGGCACGTGACTCAGAGTTGTGCAGCAGTCCTTGCAGAAATTGATTTCTGTTTCACTCTTCCTGTTAAGGCCCAGCCCTCTGGGGTTCCTGCCATCCTGAGTTCCCAGGATGTTGCAGGCTTCTAGAACCATCCCATGTGTCTTGAAAGTCAGAGCGAGTGCTCTTAGTCGCCTCTTCCTGAGCAGCTGACACCCCCTTGGGAAAGGCAGCCCCGAACACCAGGCTCACCTTGCTCGTTGCCCCGTCCTTGCAGTTTTGTCTCAAAATTCCTTACTATCTTGTTAACTTTGTGATGCTTTTAGGACTCTTTTCACTTTAAAAAATATTTCACTGAGTTTTCTTATTTGTGTTCAACTGGAAGTTTGTTTCAAATTACCTAGTCTGCTGTTAGTGAAGTAGATGTTTTTCTGGGGTTTTCTCTGCATTCTAGCATGTGCTAGTTTATGTAAATCTGGGGGGCACTTGAATAGAATATATAGCTGACCTCTTTTGTTTCCTTAGATAGTGTATGAAACTTGATACCTGTTTATTAGATTCTCTCAGCCAGGATATTGTTATTAAAAGTTGTTCATTTGCTAAATTGTATCTTGACACTTTGTGATCTCATGGACTGTAGCACACCAAGCTTCCCTGGCCTTCATTATCTCCTGGAGTTTACTCAAACTCACGTCCATCAAGTTGGTGATGCCATCCAACCGTCTCATCTTCTGTCACCACCTTCTCCACCTACCTTCAGTCTTTCCCAGCATCAGGGTCTTTTCCAACGAGTCAGTTTTTGCATCAGGTAGCCAGAGTATTCGGAGAAGGCAATGGCACCCCACTCCAGTACTCTTGCCTGGAAAATCCCATGGACGGAGGAGCTTGGTGCGCTGCAGTCCATGGGGTCGCTAGGAGTCGGACACGACTGAGCGACTTCACTTTCACTTTTCACTTTCATGCATTGGAGAAGGAAATGCAACCCACTCCAGTGTTCTTGCCTGGAGGATCCCAAGGACGGGGGAGCCTGGTGGGCTGCCATCTGTGGGGTTGCACAGAGTCGGCCATGACTGACGTGACTTAGCAGCAGCAGCAGCAGCAGCAGCAGCCAGAGTATTGGAGCTTCAGCATCAGTCCTTCCAATGAATATTCAGGATTGATTCTTTAGGATTGACTGGTTTGATTTCCTTGCTGTCTAAGGGATTCTCAAGAGTCTTCTCCAACGCCACAGTTCAAAAGCATCAATTCTTCAGTGCTCAGCCTTCTTTATGGTCCAACTCTCCCATCCATACATGACCACTGGAAAAACCATAGCTTTGCCTATACAGACATTTGTTGCCAAAGTGATGTCTCTGTTTTTTAATACACTGTCTAGGTTTGTCATAGCTTTTCCTCCAAGGAGCAGGAGTCTTTTAATTACATGGCTGTAGTCACCATCTGCAGTGATTTTGGAGCCCAAGAAAATAGTCTGTCACTGTTTCCATTTTTTGCCCATCTGTTTGCCATGAAGTGATGGAACTGGATGCCATGATCTTAGTTTTTTGAATGTAGATTGTTAAGCCAGCTTTGAATATTCTTTTCATTCAGTGTATTTTCTTTGTCAGGTAGCAGCAGTTACTCGTATTTGTTGTGTGTGTTGTTCTTCCTTGACTAGTCTTGCAGCATTTCCACTGTTTCAGATTCTTCTGTGTCTTTTCTCCAGTCCATCCAGCATATTACCAACATTGTCTTCAGAGTGGTTTTTGCTTCATGTGATCTTCTTTTTTTTAAAAAGAATATTAAAAGAAATTCTTCGTGCATTTATGGTTGTGCTGGGCCTTGGTTGCTGCCGGGCTTTTCCCTGGTTGCAGCGCGCCGGGGCTGCTCTCGTTGTGGCGTGTGGGCTCCTGGCTGCAGTGGTTCCTCTGGTTGCAGAGCACAGACTCCAGAGCGTGGGGGCCTCAGTAGCTGGGGCGCACGGGCCCTAGAGCCCAGGCTCCGTCATTGTGACAGGCTTAGTTGCTCCGCGTCTTGTGGGATCTTCTGGCCCAGGGATTGAACCCGTGACCCCTGCATTGGCAGGTGGATTCTTTACCCCTGAACCACCAGGGAAGGCCCTCATGTGATCCTCTTGTTTTCAGTTCTGCAGTTATTTTGATTTCTTCAGTTTCTTCACTTCAGCTCACATTCCGTGAAGTAGTGATTAGTCGTTCAGGTTCTGGAGCCACACTGCCTGTGTTTGAATCCAGACTCCCCTGCTGATTGTGTCCTTGAGCAGAGCCCCTTCACCTCTTATCCTTGTTTCCTCACGTGTAGAGTGGAGACGTAATAGTAGCTGTGGTTGGGGGATACCCCTCCGTGGGTCCCCAAGAACGGAAGGCCTGGACCACTTCCTGTCTGTGCCTTTTCCCAGGGTTGTGTTTGCAGTGAGCAGCCTTGAAGAACGAGGTCACATCTCCCTCGGGGACAAGGCACAGGCTTGTTTAATGTTTACTCTAAAAGTGGTGGTTCCCGCCCTCTCTGGTCCTGTAGTACAGTTCACTGCACGTGCAGACCGTCGTTTGGACCCACGGTTCTGCCCCCGTGACACCTGGGGCAGCAGTGAACCGCCAGCGGCATCCTCACGCTTGTGATGCTCGCTGCAGTGAGGGGCACAGTCCTTAAGTATTAGAGTCTTTTTCTTAATTCTTTTGTGCTTGCATCAAAAAATCACATTAAAAGTATAATAGTAATGTATGGTTGTATTTATGAAACTGTGGATAAGTTATAAAGAGAATTAAGTTAGCTGTAAAAAGTGTTATCTTCTAGGGAACCACTGTTTGACAGTTTTGTGTATATATTTATAGTCAGCTTACATTTTAGAGTCTTTATATGCCCTGTGAAAGCAGTATATTATTAATCAGTGTCAACATTTTAAGTAGTTTAGTGACTAAAGATATGATAAGTAAAATACTTGCTATTTCTGATATTGTGCTAATTGTTTAGCTTTATAGCACATTTTGGATGTAGTGGATACATTAAATTCAGTAAGCTACAAACACAACTGAAAAATGTAACTCAGAATGCATACTTCTTTTGAGCACCACTGTTCAAAAGAAGGAAAGGACATGATCACGCAGTTTCTTAGATATGTTTTCTTCTGTAGTCTTAGTATTATATATAAAGGAAGCAAGAAGAGTATTGTCAGTTCTTTGGAGATGAAGTTAGGAGAGAGAAACATTTTTATTCTACTTAATAGCTGCTGAAAGCATAGAAGCATGCATATGGTTTGGGTAACTAGTAGAAAATGGGTGTTGGTGCTGACTAATGTAATTGCCAAATAATAGCCCATTAAAGGGCTTCCCAGGTAGCACAGTGGTAGAGAATCCACCTGCCAGTGCAGGAGACATGAGAGACATGGGCTCCATCCCTGGGTCGGGAAGGTCCCCTGGGGAGGGCAGTGGCAGCCCACTGCAGTATTCTTGCGGGAGAATCCCATGGGCAGAGAGGAGCCTGGTGGGCTGCTGTCCACAGGTCACAAAGAGTTGGAGGAGACTGAGCACATGCAGCCCATTACAAGTTGGTTTATGTTTTCTTGTGCTTTTTCTAATTTATGTGTTGCCTTATAATAAGGTTTATTTGCTTACTTTATATTATACAACATATAATTAATCAGTTAATTAAACAATTACTGAACATCTAGGTTTTGTGCTAGGCTCTGGTTTGCAACGCAGATACAGTAGCTGCTTTGCAGTGTGTGTAGTGGGGTGCTGCCTCCTGTGTTTGGTACAATAAGCAATAAACAGAACCCCCAAATTGTTTATGGTGTTATGTATTTTCTGTTGCAGGGGGATAGAAACAAGGAAATACCTGAGATTGCGCCTCGATTTGCCAGAAGAAAAGTTTTAACTAGAGGCCCTAGTGGTAGCTAGTGAAATATTAAGAGAGAGCAGGCAGGCCATACCCTATGGAGGGCTCCTGATTTGGGAGTGAGGCTGACTGGAGCTGGTTTTTAACAGAAACATGCTCCAAGAGGATGTGGTGCCATGACGCTCGTCCACCTGACCCACTGTCTGTAAACTTCTGAGGACTTCTTATTTCTCGTTTATAGTTCTCATCTCTTCTCTGACTCTTACCCTTTCTTATTACCTAGTAATGGAAATGGTACACATGTGCTCTGGGCATCTCTGAGTAGAAATGAAGTGCTTCTTTATAAAGTGCTTTTATACATGGTCACTTTATAGTATTTTGTCATTTTGTGGTATCTGGGGGCTTCCCAGGTGGTGTGAGTGGTAAAGAGCCCGCCTGCCAATTCAGGAGACATAAGAGATTCAGGTTTGATCCCTGGTTTGGGAAGATCCCTTGGAAGAGGTAATGACAACCGACGGACAGAGGAGTCTGGCAGACTGTAGTCCGCAAAGAGTCAGACACGACTGAAATGACTTGGCACGCGTAGTATTTTGGGTGTGTGTGTGCTCAGCTGTGTCTGACCCTGTGGGCAGAGAGACTCTCTCAAGCAGTCCCATGTTCCTTTCTGTCTTTGGTTGCAAAAGCGCTAGAGGGCAGGCACCACAGAATAATTTCTGTGTCTCTCCAGATGCTTTCCCTAGAGCTCTGGAGGCAGCTGGTCTGCCTTTCAAGTTACTGCAGGTCACAGCACTACCGATGTTTTGATACAGCATCAAAGGTGTCAGTTGATTTCCAAACACTACTATTACTGTTTTCTTGCCTGCTTATCAGCCCACCCATTTTCCGTTTTTGTTACGGCACTTCTCCACACCTGGTGCCATATTCTGTGTTAATTAGAGCATGGGTTAAACTGCTGTATCAGAGATGCCCAGATGCAGCAGTGGCTTGGATATTCATTTTTCCTTCACGTAGTATTTCTGAGAGGGAGAGGTCCAGGCTGATGGGATGTCTTTGTTCCTTGTGGTTATTTGTGGACCCAGGTTCCTTCCGTCTAGTTTCTCTGCCCTCCTCAGAGTGGTGTTCTTTTCTGCATTATTGCAGAAAGGTTGCTGACACCTCCATGGTCCAGTCCATACGAAAGATGGAACATAGTTTGGTCCAGAGCACCCTCCCTTTAAGGTGATGAAGAAATCGCAGGGTCCCTTCTGGTCACATTCTATTGGTGAGAGCTTGCCATGCTGAGCTGCAAGAAAGGCTTGAAAATACAGTCAGCTCTACTAAGACTTGAATAACAGAGAGCGTGGATTTTTGTCCATTGTCCATTTTTTTCTACAGGGTTATGTGCCTTGTTCATCTGTGGAGTTCTTTACATATTCTGGACTTGAATATCTTCTGGGGGATGCAAATCACATGTGTTTTCTTTCCATCTGTGATATATTTTAAAATTTTGTTCATGGAGTCCTTTGTTATACAGAAATTTAACATTTTTATATACTAAAAACTGCAGAACTTTTTATAATCCTTCTTTGATACAAATGTATTTTGTATTTGTATATTTGATTCTGTACCAGTTTTGTGGCTGGGGTAGATAGGACAGACACTATGATTAATAGGATCCACAAGCACTTAATTTATGGTCAGCTTTTCTGTTTCAACTTGAAAAAGAACCATTATTTTAAATAGGAAAGTCAAAATCATCTCTGATGCCTCATTTCATCATTAATTATTTGACAGGATTTACAGTCTAACTAAACAAATTGCTAGTTCTCAAAATTATTTGTCAGAATGAAAGTGAAAGTGAAGTCGCTTAGTCATGTCTGATTCTTCTCGACCCCGTGGACTGTAGCCTACCAGGCTCCTCTGTCCATGGGATTTTCCAGGCAAGAGTCTTGGAGTGGGTTGCCATTGCCTTCTCCAGGGGATCTTGCCAACCCAGGGATTGAACTCTGGTCGCCTGCATTGTAGGCAGACAGACGCTTTACTGTCTGAGGCACCAGGGAAAGTGTTTGTCGGAATAGCTCCCTAGAATTCATTTTGAATCTAGAAGACTTTGATAGGGAAGTCCTAGTGAAGTGGTGATCTGAGAGGCAGGAAATCAAATTTGATATCTAAGTGGATGTTAAAGCTGCTGGATGTGCCTTGTATGCAGCAAAAGTGAGGTCTGGAGCTCAGGAGAGGAGTTAGGGCTAGAGATACTGATTTAAAATTCAGGAAGACAGGAGATTGTTGAAACCTGGATAATAATTACGCTCTTCAAAGATGAATATATAAAGGACATATGGAGAGCTGTACTCACATTTGGAGGCCTCAAACCAGCTGAAGCGACAGGTATTAGACCGTTTTATCTTTGTTAACAGCCTCATGAGATACAGGCGGTTTTCTAACGTTTCGGGGAGCACATGGAGGCTGAGAGAGGCGACTTCTACGTCAAGCTGCCTGGTTAGTAGTTGGTGGAACTGGTGCTTGAGAAGAGGGCTCCAAGCTGGTAGTGATCCCTGATGCCCCTGCATTTCCAGAATGTTGAGCGGATCCTGGGTTGGTTGCTCTCTTGCCGCCAGCGGAGGTGGAGGGAACTCTGCATGGCAGGGGGACGGGTGCTGTGTGGGAATGCCCATCGAGGGGGAAGGTGGTGCAGGGCAGCCCCTCCAGAGGAGGAGGGACGGGGCGCTGAGACTGCTGTACGCTGTTTTTCTTTTTTTTGGTTTGCGGATAGTTGTGCAGAAAGCTGTAACAGGTAAATTTCACGTCAGGAAAGAAAGATGGCGCCAAGAGCATGGGATTTTATTAGGAGCGCTGGTGGAGGAATTGTGCCTGTTGACATCTAACAGTACAGTGTGGGAGACAGTGTGGATGTATCATTTTACTTAAAGAGAAGAACGATATTAGGGGTAATGGTGTTTGAAAATGCTCTCAGAGTTAGATTGCCTCCTAAGAAGGTATGTGTAGTGTTCGGGGTGGGAGTCTTGAGCATAACTGAAAAAGGCAGTGGAGTTAAGGTGTGTCATTTTTAGTCATTTTGCTCCTAGAATGGCTGACAATTAGAGACTGTGTCATGATTGTTTTAAATTAATGGTAATTTCAATTCATAAATTATGAAGAAATTTTTTTACGAGTCACCTTAAAGTATGTTTGTTTTGTGGAGGACTTGCTGTAATCCTGAAAATTCTTAACAGCTCTTAACAGATTTTACTAAGATCGAAACTTAAGTCAGCGGCAATTTGGAAAGCTATGCTGTTTTACATTATTTTGATTATATGTAGCCTGACGTGCTGCAGTCCATGGGGTCGCAAAGAGTCGGACACAACTTAGCAGCTGAACAACAAATACAAAAGTTTTTCCTGTGTTCGTTATGTATTGTCATTTGTTGTTATTTTTCCTTTGTGCTATCTGCATTATAGATAAATTCATCAAAGAGTGATGTAATGCAAAGTGACTTTGATATTCTCTTGTTTTACTGTTAAGCAGAAATCAAAGAACAATCAGCAGAAGAGGATGCTGAAGCAGAAGTGGACAGCAGCAAGCAGCCGGTCCCAGCCCTTCAGCGTTCTGTGTCTGAGGAATCCGCAAGCTCCCTGGTCTCTGTTGGTGTGGAAGCCAAAATCAGGTTCGAGAAGGAATGCAGCTGGGTCAGAGATTAGTGATAGGAAGAAGGGCAGTGAGTTGACCAAGAGGAATTGCAGAGAGTGCAAGCTTAGGTCGCAGACCTGGGTGGGATTTGAGAGCTGGTAGCTCTGTGTGTCCCTGGGTGGAGTGTGTCTGGGGCTTGCGTGGCTATAGGACAGAGCCATGGTCTGGCCTGTGACTCTGCTCCCCTCAGACCAGAGCAGGGTGTTTCCAGTGTGCAGCTCCTAGATGAGGAAAAAAGTCTAAACTCTAAGCATAAGGACTGATTTTCTTATTTACTTGTAAACGTAAGCTTATACTCTTGTTCTTTACCCTCTCTCATTTTTTTTTAAAAAGAAATATAGGATGTTATAACCTCTGTGTATATTTTAGCTTTGGAGTCTTTTTAGTTTTTAGATCTTTCTTGGAACACATGAATAAAACTGAAACCATCTATTGGTTGACTATTCCCATCTCCTTGAAACATTTTCTGTCTTTTGTTCTCAGCACATCTCCCTTCTCATTTTGTCTTTGCTGGCTTCTGTGGAGACCCCCCCAACTTTGTAACGGTGGAGTCCTCAGGTTGAAGTCCTCAACGTGTTCACTTCTATTCAGTCTGATAGCTAGGTCCTGTCTGTGTGCTGATGAACACACCTTTGTATTTCCAGGGCCGCCCTTTCTCTGAACTCTGGACTTCAGATGAACGCTGTCCATCTCTCTGCCTGACATCACTATTTGGAAGTATGCTAGATATTGCACCCGTAACATGTCCAGAACCACTCTTGATTCTTAACCCTATGCCTACCCCAAATCTTCTTCCCAGGATTTCTTCATTTCAATAAATATTACCAATATTTATCCAGTTGTTTAGGCCAAAACCTTTTGAGTTAATCCTTGATGTCTGTCTTTTCTCATACCTCACACCCTAAATTTTGTAGCTCGACTTTAGAAGATGTCGCAGACAAGTACTCAGCGTCCTAACTTCCTGCCATTCTTGGTTCCAGTCCCTGTTACCCTTAGGAGAGAGCAGTTGCCTTTTAGATGGTTTCGCCACTTCTGTTTGCTTTCCCCAGTCCAGATTGTTCTTAGTGCAGTTGCAGAAATGATCGTTCTAAAACATAAGTCAAGTTTCCCTCAAACTGTCTCTAATGGCCATCTCTTCTGTTTACATTAAATATTTTAATAATGCTAAAAATTTCAAATCCCTGCCATGTTCTACATCTTGGAGAAGGTTTGAAAATTTTCAAAATGAAAGATAAAAAATAAACAGTCTGCACTGCATTTATCCAGTGTTTCCGCTTTATTTCCCTTTGTTACACTTTTTATTTCCCAGCAGTTCATTTGATTATTGTCCCCCTTTTATGTGAGCTCTGTGAAACCAATACTTTTCTCCTCTTTTTCTGCTTTTTATTGCATTGGTAATTTTTTTCTATTGGTTGCATATTATATTTTGTTTTTAAGATGATATCCCTGAAGGCTCATATTTCTTTCCCCCCCCCCTTGGCCACACCCTGAGGCATGCAAGATCTTAGTTCCCTGACCAGGGATCAGACCCCCAGCCCAGCAGTGAAAGTGCGGAGTCCTAACCACTACACTCCAGGGAATTCCCAAGACTCCTGTTGTTGTTGTTGTTGTCCAGTCGCTAAATTATGTCTGACTCCTTGCGATCCCATGAATTGCACCATGCCAGGCTTCCCTCACCTTCACCGTCTCCCTGAGATTTCTCAAACTCTAGTCCATTGAGTCGGTGATGCCATCCAACCATCTCATCCTTTGCTGTCCCCTTCTCCTCTTGCCTTCAGTCTTTCCCAGCATCACGGTCTATTCCAGTGAGTCAACTCTTCGCATCAGGTGGGCAAAGTATTGGAGCTTCAGCTTCAGCATCAGTTCTTCCAGTGAATATTCAGGGTTGATTTCCTTTAGGATGGACTGGTTGGATCTCCTTGCTGTCCAAGGAACTCTCAAGAGTCTTCTCCAACACCACAGTTCAGAAGCATCAATTCTTTGGCGCTCAGCCTTCTCTACGCTCCGGCTCTCACATCTGTACCTAACTACTGGAAAAACCATAGCTTTGACCATGTTTCTTTATGAATTTCATTTTGAAGTTCAGATTTATAGTCCTAATTGATTTCTTAGATTTAGCAGTATAAATGCTTTATCTCTTTGCGTTGATCATCTAGCATTTCATTTTCTAGTGATTTAAATACATCCTATTTCTGTTTTCTTGGTTGGGCCCCCAACCTTTTGCTTATTTTTAAAAACTCAGGTTTAGTTTATATACAGTAAAATTCATCCGTTTAGTGGGTTTTGACAGTTGCATACTGTCATATAATCACTACCACAAAGGTAAAGAACAGTTCCGTCATCCTGAAAAATTCTCCCAGGCTCATTTGCGGTCACCCCTGACCCCATCTTCTGCCCGAGGCAGTCACTTACCTATTTTCTGACCCGGTAGTTTTGCCTTTGCAATAACATCATGTGAACAGAATTGTGAATCATGTGTCCTTTTGATTCTGGCCTTTTAACTTGGCATTATGCTTCGGAGAGTCACCTGTGTGGTTGCATATGTCAGTAGCTGTTTTCCTTTTTATTGCTGAGGTGGCTTCTGTTTTATGGTGCCTGCTGCAGTTTATCATTTCCCGGTTAAGGGATATTTGGGTAGCTTCTACTTTGGGACAGTTAGGAATAAAATTGGGATAAATATTCACTTGCAGGTTTTGGTGTGAACCATAGCGTTTTTATTACATTTAGCTGAATACCTAAGAGAGAAGTAATTTTTTAAAAATGCTGAAGTATTTTTCAGTGTAGCTGTACTATTTTGCATTCCAACTCATGGTGTGGATTGGATTGGCAGGCCATTTCTTGTTCTGATTCACTTTTGCTCACAGGTGAACACTGTGTCTCTGTGTCCGGGGGGGCCTATTGGAGACCTGGCCTGGCCTGGGTCTAGGATGGAGCCTTGCCCCTCCTCCATGATGGAGGCCCGCTCCACACAGCCCGCGCCACCGCCCCCCCCCCCCCCCCCATTCCTTCATCTACAACTGGTCTTGAGCTTTGCAGGTGGAAACTTTTTCTCTCTCTCTCTGCCAGTCCTTGGCTTTTGTTCTCCCTGGGAAAGTGGAGGAGGAAGATCTGGCTGGGTCTCTGTGTCTTCCTCCCCAAGTTGCTGCGCTTCTGCCCCCAGGCTTGTCCCGTGACTGGTGTGTTCCCAGGGCTCTTCCCCAGGCCCCAGTGGTGGCCCTGAGCCCCTGGGGAGGGGTGCGGAGAGAAGCTGGTGATTGGGCTATAATTCCCCATGTGTCTGCAAGTCCCAGATGCTGTGTAGTCTCATACTGCCTCCTCTTGGCCTGGAGCAGTTTATAAAATTGTCACTGAATTCATAAGCCTGCTTATACGATGTCGGGGGCCTCTTCCTCAGGTTAAGCAAGTGCTTGTGTCTCCTGTCTTCTTGGAAGCACCTTTCGTTCAGTTGAAGGTGAATTGGCTGCTCTGTGACTCCTGTAATCAGAAATGTTCAAGAAAAGTGAATTTGTATGTTGTGACCATGGGGCCAGAGCTCTCCGTGACTTTCCACCTCCAGAGCAGAAGCCAGGAATTTCCCTTGCGCATCCTTTAAACTTAGCAATAAATTACTCTGGGTTGTCCATCTTTATATCCTGCATCTCTTGTAACATTTCCTATTTCTTTAATAATTTGAATATTTCTCTAAAAATATTTTTGTTGTGGGTCTGTTGTGTGGTGAAATTTCTGAGGTCAGTGATTGTACTCATGAAATTAAAAGACGCTTACTCCTTGAAAGGAAAGTTATTACCAACCTAGACAGCATATTAAAAAGCAGAGACATTACTTTGCCAACAAAGGTCTGTCTAGTCAAGGCTGTGCTTTTTCCAGTGGTCATGTATGGATGTGAGAGTTGTACTATAAAGAAAGCTGAGTGCTGAAGAATTGATGCTTTTGAACTGTGGTGTTGGAGAAGACTCTAGAGGGTCCCTTGGACTGCAAGGAGATCCAACCAGTCAATTTTAAAGAAGATCAGTCCTGGGTGTTCATTGGAAGGACTGATGTTGAAGCTAAAACTCCAATTACTTTGGCCACCTGATGCGAAAAGCTGACTCATTTGAAAAGACCCTGATGCTGGGAAAGATTGAGGGCAGGAGGAGAAGAATGAGGATGAGATAGACGGAGATGAGATGGTTGGATGGCATCACCAACTCGATGGACATGGGTTTGGGTGAACTCCAGGAGTTGGTGATGGACAGGGAGGCCTGGCGTGCTGCGGTTCATGGGGTTGCAAAGAGTTGGACATGACTAAGCGACTGAACTGAACTGAACAGAGACTTGGGAATAATTTCAATATACCGTCACATTTGAGCGATAGTTTTGGATATAAATTGAAGGTTAAACTATTCTTTGTTAGTATTAATGCTTTAAAAGTATTGCTCCATTTCCTAGTCAGTTGATGTTGATGTCCATCTGATTGTTGCTCCTCATAGGTAATGTTTCTAGAGGACGAAACAAACCAGAAACAGGGTATGCTGAAGAAAACGTAAATTTTAATAGCTTAAAGAAAATTATAAATAAGAAAACTTAAAAATTAATAAAATACTGGCTAAGGATATTGGTGGATAGCATCCTTGAGGCAAGAAGAACACTTTTCCCACATTGGACTTTATTTTTCTGAAAATAGACTACATGTAATTGTGTGTGTGTGTGTGTGTGTGTGTGTGTGTATGTATCAATAGGCAGCACATTTATTACAAAATGGAAATAGATAATATTGGAAAAACTTAAAATAGGTAACTTGTTTTTTTTTTAAAAAGGCAGTTTGTCGAGAGGTCCACTATGAATTTAACTTCTGTTAAACATTATCTGAAAAGATTGTAGATAATTCCTATCCCCTGTTAATGCAAGACTGGGGTAGAGACCACAGAGGTGATGGTGGGAACTTCAATACTTGAGAAGAAAGAGTTGAGGGCAGCAGCCATGCATATGTTGTGAAGAGAAAATACATCCAAGAGGAGTGGTTCTTTTTCATCCTGTTTTGTTCCTAAGATCCCTTACTAAGTATATTTTCCATAAATATATATTGTTTTTTTTTGTCCTTTAGCTTTTAAAGTGGTCTCTTTAAAAAAAAAAATAATAGATTTTATTGTTTAGAACAACTTCAGGTTTACAGAAAAATTAAGCGGATGGCAGAGTCCCCATTCCCAACCCTCCTGTGCCTCCGTTTCCCCTGTTGTCAGCATGTTGCGTTAGTGTGGTATCTTTGTTACAACTGAGAAGCCAGTATTGATCTTAGTATTACAGTTCACAGCTGCAGTAGTGTTCATTCTTGCCTTACATAGTCCTGAGTTTTGATCAGTGTGTGATGTCCCATCCCTGCCTTGGTTACAGTGTAGCAAATGAAAGGCCTCTCCACTCCAGGTTCATCCAGTTCCCACTGCGCTCAGACCCTGTGCACCCCTTCCTCCCCTCCACCACTAACTGCTCCTTAGCCCGCTTACATTTGTATTTGTGTATCTCTGTGTGTGTGTTCCATCTGGTTAAATAAAATTTGGTTACCCCTTGCTTTACACAGCTGGGATATAATTGAGTGGCCATTAAACCATACCCTCTTGTCCAACCTTAGCTTTTACTTTATTCCTTTTTAATACTTTGATTTTTTTTTTGGAGTCAGATTTAAAGGAAAATTGTTTTTCTAAGTACAAAATATAATATTTTGGTATATTTACTATTTCTAAAAATCATGCTGTAGAAAAATAGAATTATAAATGTATAATTACTATAGATTTAAACACTTAGCTTGCACTAAAGATAGTATTTAATTTTAAAGCACAAGTATTTCTGCAGTTGTCTGGAACTTGAAATCATTAAATAAAACTACTTCTCTGTCTTTCTTCCTTTTCATTTTGCCAGTGAACAGCTCTGCGCTTTTTGTTACTGTGGTGAAAAAAGTTCCTTAGGACAAGGAGACTTAAAACAATTTAGAGTAACGCCTGGGTTTATTTTGCCATGGAAAAATCAGCCTTCTAACAAGAAAGATGTTGATGACAACAGCAACGGAACTTGTGAGAAAACACAAAACTCGGCACCACGAAAACAAAGAGGACAGAGAAAGTAAGCGATTTGGAATATAAATGGGTCAAATGCAGTAAGACTATATATAGTTTATTTTCATTGAAATGTTTAAGACTGTATGAATGGGATTGTTACCAAATGATTTCTTGTGTTTCCAACGTCCATACAATGCTTTATGACTCACCATTAACCCAGCAAACATTCATTTTCTCAAAATTTTCTTTATTTAAAAAAACATTTAGTTGTATATTAACAAAAAAGAAGAAAACTTTAAAGAACATAATATAAGCCTAGAGGGGATTCATATAAATGGAATGACAATTTTTAAGAATTAATGAGATCTTTCTTTCCTTTTTCTAAATGTTTTAAATAGTTTGTAAGAATATAACATAACAGAATAGCAAAACCAAAGTGGTTTTTACTAGTCTTGTCCTTTAAGTGTCATTTATTTATTTGTGTTTACGCTTTAGAGAATGGTGAACCATCCTATAAACACTTACACTATAATACAGCTACCCTTTCTAAAGTTAAAGATCTTTTTTAAATCAAAGAATTTACATATATGTATATAGTTATAAATCAAATGTAATTAAAAAACATTTACTGTTTGTATAATCATACATGTATGTCTATATTCATGGATGTTTTAGTTCCCTAAAACTCCTATCTTAATATGTTTATTTTTGGAGTTAAATTTTTTTTTATATGTTTTAGTTTTTTTTGAAGGCCATCTTCATACGTGGACTTGGCTCTAGTAGTTGAGGGAGTAGAAGTTTCTGTGGTTGATGAGAAAGTGTAAAAATTAATTTAGCTTGGAAGGCTCACCAGCTCTGGCCCTTGAGGGTGATGATGTAATCACCCAAGTGCCTGCCTGGCTGGTGGCCAGAGTTAAGTACTGAGGCATTGTTGTGTTGTACTTATTTGATTGGCTCCTTCTTCTGGACTGCTGCCAAAGCCTTGAAGACCAGAAGTAGGAAATGAAACAATAACAAGAAAAACTCTTTTAAAAGAATTTAAGGTGGAACAGCTTAAGGAAGTTCAGAAGTATTGTATTTAGAGTTTTGATGTTTTAAAGGCTGTGGCTTGCTTTACCTTTTGTGATCAACTGAGTGCTCACATTCTAATAAACTGTATCAGAAGTCCAGGAAACTTCCAAAGTCCATCAGTCATTAGTAAATTTAATAGACTGGACCAGGTTATATCTGATATACTGATGTTCTGCTTTGAATGATGGCAATTAATAAAGAACTGTTCTGGGAAGTACAATTGGGTTTCATTTATTTATTTTATAAGCTTAGTTAATTTTTAATGAAAACTTTTATGAGCTAAAAATAATTATGTAAAAAATAACCTTGGTTTAGTGAAAGTCTTTATATGCACTTAAGTGTTTAACAAGTTATTAAGTGATGATAACAGGCCAGTTAATGGACCTTAGGAATAAAACATGTTTGCAAAATTTGGAAATCATTTAGCTTGGTAATGATTTTAAATATTTATAATATTTATGTTGCTAATGAGTTGTAATCCAGATAGACAGCCAGTTAATTTTTTTAATTTGAAAAGCAGCATTTTAAAATAGTTTTTCCCTCATAGTGTACTAAATATAAGAATATATAATCAAGGAATCATTTCCTCTCTTTTTGGTTTGTTTTAGACTTAAACTTTGTTGGGGGGGTGGGTAATGTGTGTTTCTGCTCTTTCCTAAGCTGGGCTCCTGTCACCCTTAGGGTTGGCATCACATTGTCTGCATACACACTGACTGTAAATACTTAAGGTCAAATTTGACTAACCTACTGGTTAGGAACTGCTTAGTAATAGAATGTTTAGTCATTCCATTGGTTTTTATATCTGTGCCCCCATCAAATTCTGGTGTAAAGAAAATATGTTCAAACAGTACGTTCATCGTTATAGACAAACTGTTGTTCTTTTTTTTCCTCCTGATAAATTGGCAGTGACTAGTAATGAAGGTGTATTTTCAGGAAGGGCGCGATCATATTTATAGGAAGGTTTGTTCTCATTTGGTTCACCGTGGGCATTCATAAAAATGAGATTTGGAATTAGCATAGCATGGTGAACTTTAAAAAAAAAAGTGAGTCTGTGCATTTCTAATGCTGCACATAAAAAATACTGGTTATTTTGTACATGGTTTGATATTTAAATGTACTTACTGAAAAATGTTAATACTTTTTCTCTTTCAATGATTCCAGGTATAAAAAAGTTTAGTTCCCTGGTCATTGTGCTGATTTTCTCTTAATAGGAATCATGATAAATATCCAGCAGACAGATGTGCAGTGAGTTATAATCTATATTCAATAGTGACTTAATCCAAAATTATCATCAGGCTGAATACTTTGATATCAGGAGAAAATTGAAGTTTTAGTGCCAACCATCTGATTTCCCGTGTTTACTGTTAGACACATTAACAGTCATTGTTTACTTACCAATCTCAATGAATATCTAAAGTTCTAGGGCTTTCAAAGTATGAAACCTCCCATCTGTGGTGTATCTTATTCAGCATTCACTTTTATCAGGAACTTTTAGCTGTTGTTACACTATTTCCCTTATTCCCAAGTCACCAGTAGCTATTTTGGTTTTGCTTTTGACTTGCGGTTTATGAGGTGAAGTCTTAGCGGAGGGTACATGTAGCATCGCGGCATAGATCGGCTGTCAAGATTGCTGACACGTTCCCCTCCCCCTGCCTCCCTCGTCACACTTCGTAGTGGGTTTTCCTTCCCCTGGGAAATAACCTTTCTTTCTGTAAACTTAACTGCCGGCTCTGTTGTTGGTAGCCCTTGCCATAAAGCATGTTAGAGATTTCTGATTTGCTCATGTTATGTTTTTTAAGCATTTAAGTAAGGCCAAAGGGAATATTCATTTTATATGACAACATACAGTTCCTGACTAGAATAGTAGAGTATCAATTAAAAAATTACAGATTTATAACATTTCCTTATGGATTTGGAGACTTTTTTTTAGTTGTTGCTTACATGATATATAGCTACCCAGTTTTATATTAATATTAATGCTATGAACAATGACATATATCCTAGAAGTTATTTTATAAGCAGTTTATGCAAAATAAATTAAAATTGATTTGGCAATACCTTATATTTAAGTCGTTACGAAGCGAAACCGTTTTCTCCTTTTTCTCACTTTCATGTCTGTTTTGTGTTCTCTTTTCCAGGGAACGGCCTCAGCAGAGTGTCGCGACTCGTGTCAGTGTGAGCACGCAGACTGCTTCAGACGACCAGCCTGGTAAACTGTGGGACGAGCTCAGTCTGGTTGGCCTTCCTGATGCCATTGACGTCCAAGCCTTATTTGATCCTACAGGTATGAGCCAGTCTTCAATAATAGCTACCTCTTGATTCTGCAAGGCTTTTTAACTTGAGCCAATTATCAACTTAATAGTAAATAGCATTCATCTAGAAGTAATTATCACTGTTGTTAAAAACATCTTCGTTAAGTATGCCTGCTTAGGTAAAAAAAAATTGTCTAATTATGTTTAACTTATTTAGCATCTGCACAGGGCCATAACTGGGCTGTGGATGCTTTTATAAATATTTGCATTTCACTTGTGTAGACAGCACTGCCATGGAAATCTGACAATTGCAGAAAGAGAGATTATAAAGGAATCTGTGAAAACTTGGGACCATAGCAGTCTGGGTTTTCCTAAAGTAGGGGTGAAGGATAATAGATCTTAGCCGTGTGAATGTCCTGTAATACAGTGTAGTAGCCCATATTTATGACTCAGTGCTGTTGGGGCTTTGAGTAAATTTCATTCTGCAGTTGAATTGCATGTAATTGTTCAAGTGATAAAGAATTTAAAGACTGAGCTGTTATCGATGATTGGTGTGGAATGCAGTGGAAGAGTGGGTATATGTAGTTTGTCATAAAGCAAGAAATAAATTTCCTTTATAGTTATGTAAATATATCAAATAAAAATATAGTAATATTTAAATAGAATTACTAGAAACTAATTTCTTGAAGAAACAGTCATTAATACAGTGTGCACTAGAATCACTTGGAGGGTTTGCTAGCATAGCTTTCTGGGCACCGTGGCAGGAGGTTTTGATTCGTAGGTCTTGGTTGTGATCTAAGATTTGCATTTATCACAAGTTCCCAGATGATGCATTTTGAGAAGGGCTGCTTTAGTGGAAGCACAAATATAGGATGCATTGTATATTCACACGTTAGAATCGACGGAAGGGTTTTACGTCTTTACTTATCAGCGTTAGTATGTTTAATGTTTACTTATTTGCTTCTTTTCACTTTAACCATGTTAGGCACTTGTTGGGCTCACCACCGTTGTGTGGAGTGGTCACTGGGGGTGTGCCAGATGGAAGAACCGTTATTAGTGAACGTGGACAGAGCTGTTGTCTCAGGGAGCACAGAAGTAAGTACAAGAAACACATATTTAAACCACAACTTTATAACGTTTGCTGTGTCAACATAAAGATCCACTTGTAAAATTTATTAAATGATTACTGTAATGTAAAAACCCTTAAAATAGGAAATTATTGATATCCAAGAGTAGTTTGTGCAGACCACTAGATTATATAGTATGTTAAGTTGTGCAATAAACACTAATCTTTAAATAATTTACATTTAAATAAGAAAATTTTTAGAAACAGAGATTACTGACTGTACTTAGGCATCTTACACTTTTAAGACAAAACTCTTTGACGAAGATTTAAATTAGGAGAGACAGGATTTGACACATCTTTAGTCCACAATGTGAGCTAGTTCTGTTTGCTATTTTAAAAATTGATTAAAATAATTTCTTTTCAGTCAAGTTGGCAGTTTGGTTTGTCTTTCTGGCACTATCCCAAAGCGATACCATATACACAGTCTGCCATCTTTCAGAGCTTTCACTGTGACTTTCAATCAAAAAATAAATGTAGCATTTACCTTCTATCTATAAAGCAACAAACCCTGTGAAGTAAAACTGCTTTGCTGCTTAAAAATTCCCCTTGGTTTTTGACAAATATGTTTGGGAGAAGTGAAAAGAGGCCTTCCAAAGGAATATTAAAAGTGGAATTTTTTGCCATAGAAATTACACAGATTTAATACAGATAAACCTTTCAAAGGCATAGTTGAGACAAGGATTTAGATTTAAGTAATTATTCAGTTACTGTAACATTTACTTTACTCAGATGATCAAATTGACCTAATTTAAATGGATGAGTAACTCTCACCTCTAAACTTAGTCAAGTTAGAGTGTTTGTTTTGGAAGTGTGACCTTACGTTTAAAGGCTTACATTATTACCACATTTTGAACAGTATAATGCCCGGTAATGATTTCCATAGTCTGAGCATATTTGATGGCCAGGTCATCATTGTGATAGGTCATGGAGCTGGTTCTTCCCTGAGCTTCTTAAAAGTAGTTTTGGAATATTTTTGGACAGTGAGAAGCAGAAGCGTTATAGGAAAGGCAGTGAAGAAAAGTGAAAAGGCACTTTGTGGTGTTGGGTTGTTGAACTGTAGCAGCTTATTTTTGATAAGGCCATAGGGAAATGGGCACTCATATGCCTGTTGACAGGAATGCAAATGGGTGCATATCTTGGCGAGAAGGTTGGTAGTGCCTCACAAACTATATATGCACTTATCTTTGGACCTTTCTGAGATTCTGTCCTGAAAATATGCCTTCACTAATACAGAAACTTGTGCCATTAAAGGTTAATACTTGCTAGCACTGTTTAATTTTCAAAGTACTGTAAACAACCTAAATAACCGCACAGAATAGAATGGTTGAAGAAGCTATATATATCTTTTTGTACAGCTCTGACTTTTGGAACCATAGGAGTGTTTCACCTACCCTGTAAATAAGCAATTACAGCTGTCTGGGCTCTAGGGGAACCTTAAAAGGAATAGCCAAATTCACAGTGAAGGGTAGAGAAGAAACTGAGCCCTGAAAAATAGTGTATTGACTAGATACCCATAAAGCTAAAGACAAAATCAAACAAAAACTGCACATACATGCTGTAATCTAGCGAGTACTATTCTAAAATGATTGTTGTGGTGTTAGAATGGAGTTATCAGAGGTATCAATATAAACTCATGGTTTTTAGTATTTATGTGGACAGATACTGAAATCTAGGTATATGTGTATGCAGGTGTTAGTATGCATGTGTGTATCTCCTAGCTCTGTCCCTTCTGAAAGCACAGAAGGAATGACTTCTAGCAATGAGCCTGTCAAGTGCCCAGATCTTGGTTTGTAACCAGCGTTCTCCAATAAAAAGGACCAAGGCTCTTGGAAGTGGCTCATGGTGCAGGGAACGACCAGGTGCCAGAAAGCAAGGAAGTGCTGACTGAGACGGGGACTTGTTGAAAGCATAGGAGCCAACCTCAAGGAGCTCCTAAGAGCTGGACCAACTTGAGCAATAACAAAAATTAACGATAGTCTTGGGTTTTCATCCATAGAGTGATCCACACTGGTAAATAGATAAATAAGTAGCGAAGGTCAAGTTACATCACTTCTCTGCTTAACACTCTCCAGCTACTTCCCATTTTATTAAGAATAAAAAAAAAAGCGAGTTGCTACTGACCAGCTGGGCCTCCCTGATCTTCACGATCCCCATGGGCACTTCTGAGACATTGCTCGCAGTAACCCTTCCCCTCCCTCGCTTCCTTCAGCCGCCCTGACCTCCGCGGTCTTACTGAGAACTGTCCAGCTCTGGGCCTTTGCAGTTCCTGTTCCCTTTCTGCTGACTGCTCTCCTCAGACACATGCATGGCTTCCTCCCTCGTCCCCTCTAGGTGTTGACTCAAGTTTTCTTTATCTGTGAGGTCTTTGCGGGGCTCCCTGTTGAAAATTCAGGTGCCTCCTCCCGTCACACCCCTGGTGGACTGTTTTCTCCTCTGTACTTAGCGGCCTCTAACACAGTGTGCATTTACTTAATAGTCTTGTCTGTCTCTCCTCACTACATAATAGTGCCATTCTGATAACTGTCTTTTTCTGTTTTGGTCATTCCTCAGTAAATGTTTGTGGCCTAAATGAATAGCACTAAAGATCATTCATGGAATCATTCATAGTTACGAGAAAAAAATAAGTGCCAGAGTGTTAAAGGAGGTCACCACTGTGGTGAATTTTACTCGCATTTATACATTTATACTTGTCAGAAGAACCCTTCTAAAATAGAGGACATCTTTATAGTCCTGCTTAAGTGATGAGGGTGGGGAGGTGTGACAATGACTTTGAAATCTCAAAAGGTTCCTTAGGGGCAAAGTATGTAAAAGTGCTGTTGAGCCCAGAACAGGCTTTATTTTACAAAAAAAAAAAAGGTGTTACAAATTTGTTGACCATTATTAGGACAGCATGTGACTGAATAAATTACGGTACCTGCCTCTGTAAAGAAAATAAACATTTAATCTGCCTCTTCAAGATAAAGGTGATGTTTCAGCAATGAGAATGCAATGACTTCTCAAAGAAATATTTGCTGGGGGTATTTTGGTAACATGTTACCAGGTGAGCATTTTGGTAACAGATGTTTGGAACTGTGTCTATTGTTAGTTTATTGCCAGAAACAATGAAAGTTTGTACTCAAACAACAAAATATTCTCACATTTGTTGCCAAAAAATCCTGGACACAGAATTTCCTGAGTAAAATATTTTAAAGCGTTGATGTATGTTTTAAACCCATTTGTTAAAAATTAATATTTTTTGACTCTGGAAAGTGAAACTCTGCTGGCTAATTTTTGAGAAGTTTGGCTGGGATTGAAAAATGGTCGTTGAAAACAGGTGCCTCTGTTTAGACCTCCCTATTTTTGTGGGAATCCTTTTTTAAAAAGCCTTCGACAGATGCTGAAATAAACAAGTAGAATTGGACCTTTCAATCTATGATGATGGAAAAGAACAAGATGCAAAGCTCAGATGGGGGTGTCTGTACGCTCTAAACTTTTGGGTTGTTCACATCTTTTAAGAAAGAAATGTTTGAGTACGTGTCCTATTTGTCGTTGGAACATATGTATCTCTCCTTTCTGTCACTTACCAACATGTGTCAATTTATGTTGTTACCGTGAGAGCATTTAATTACTTTTGGTGCCCCCACTAGGGCTGTAGGCGTTGCGAGAGCGTGGATACTGTGTTGGCTTGTCATTTTATCTCTGGTGCCTCACAAAGTACCTGGAGCACAAGGAGCCATCTCTGGGATGAGTGGGTCCTGAGTGGAGTCTGTCGATGAAGGGCAGTGCTGAGCGCAGCGGTCCAGGGAGGGGAGTGCGCTGCTGGCACCTAGTGGCCACTGCCAGCCATCGCGCGCTGCACAGAGGGAACCCAGCCGCGGTAGTGCTGAGGCTGACGAGCCCCCCTGCAGTCAGCAACATTGTTCCCATTTTATAAACTAATACATTATTTCCCTCAGTTGTTAAATTGCATTCAGTATCAAGCAGTTCAGTTTTTCTGGAATTTCCCTCAGATTGTTCTTCAGTGTTTCCACGGGAACCTTTATCTTTTGCTAGATAGAAGAATATGCTAAACTCTTCTCTTTTAATTTCCTCTTTGGATTCCTGGGGGTACTGACAAACATTAAAACATTACTTGTAGCAGCTTTCCACTTAGAATCGATAATTTCTCGTGTTTTCTTCACCCTCATCATTGGGCTTCCCTGGTGGCTCAGACGGTAAAGAATCTGCCTACAGTGTGGGAGACCTGGGTTCAGTCCCTGGGTTGGGAAGATGCCCTGGAGGAGGGCATGGCAACCCACTCCATATTCTTGCCTGGAAACTCTCCAACGACAGAGGAGCCTGGCAGGCTATGTCCATGGGGTCGCAAAGAGTCAGACACAACTGAACGACTAAGGACATATTGCAATTCCATTGTGTTCTGCTGATTTTGTACCACTTGTCCGTGTAAAAACCAACTAATTTCTACAAGAAGAGTTTTAAGTTTTTTAAAAAGTACTTTGGGCTCTTTTTGTAGACTGAAAAAGAGAACAGAAATAGCTTTTCTGTAATAAGGTGGGAGTACAGATTTACAATGTAGGAAAACAATGTAATATAAATGTAATTTTTGTTTAAAAAGCCTTAATGACAATGACAATAAAAATCTCCACACACTTCTCTAACCAGTTGAAAGTAGGTTTATATAAGATCATTGAAAACATGGTCTCTATATATGTAAGATGGTCCCAGGTACCTGTTTTATGAATAATGTTATCTAATATTGTTTTTTATATAATCCTAGTGCTTTGCAGTGTAAAATAAAAAAGTATCAGTTATTTAGTCTTCATTTTACCTTACACTTTTTTAAGAGGAAGGAAACATTCGCATACCTGAATTTTGTGTTTGTGTTGAGGGGTTCTCAAGACCACATCTACACTGGAGACTGACTCAGACTCAAGGGCCTTGTCATAGAGTTGTAATTATGGCTGAGGCTTACTGCCCTGATGTGGTAGAAAGATCTTAATGGGAAAAGATGTTGACGAGGTCTGGAAAAATCTGTGTGCAGGCTTCCTCGGTGCTCTCCCTCCCGTGAGGGGTCCCACACAGCACCTTTGTCCTCCAGCAAGGGAAATTCAGTGACGTGTCTGGTGCTTCTGCCCTGAGACGCTCAAGGTCTTTACTGGGGGCTGGTCGTGTAGGCCCTCCTGCCTGTCACGTACCAGAAGGGAAGGCCACGTTGTTTGCACAGATAATCCAGGCACAGTAAATTGCCCTTATCACCTCGGGAGCCGTGGGAACCCTCTCCAAACCTAGCCTCCCATCTAGGCAGGCAGGCCTTTCTAGGAATGGTAGTCTTGGGCATGCGTGTTAAACATCACTCCCCCCCCACCCTTTTTTTTTTTTTGCATTGAAATAAAGTTGGATTGTGTCTCAGTTTCAACATGTTTCTGTCTGTAGAATTATAGTAGGTGCTTGTTAGTTTACAGCAATGAGTTATTCCACATCCTGGGGAGGCTGTGACAGATTTAGTGGTTACATTAAAAGAACTTCGTAAACTTTGATCAAAGGGAAGCTATTGATAAGGATACCTGTGACTGTAACAGAAAAATCCTGTATTTGACTCTGAAAGCTACTTTGATGTTAACATACCCATCCCAGCTTTCTTTTGACTAATGTAAATACGGTATATGTAATTCCATCCTTTTATTTTACCCTATTCGTATTTTAATATTTAGAGCATGTTTCTTGCAGTAGCACAACAAAAAAAAATCTAACCTGACAATCTTCTGCTTTTTATTTGTAATATTGAGGCTATACATATTTAATAAAGTCTTTCTCTCTGCCCCATTTGTGTTTATCTGTTCATTCCTTTTGCATGCATTAAAAAAAAATATTTATTTTGTATTTCAGCTGTGCTGGGTCTTTGTTGAAGCATTTGGGATCTTTAGTTGTGGCACATGGAATCTAGTTCTGCCCTCCTCTCTCTACCCTGACCCACTACTAGCCATTCGCCTGTCTTTCTCCCTCTCTTCAGGTTTCCCTATTCCCTCAGACACAACAATACTGAAATTAGGCCTGTTAATAACCCTACAGTGGTCTCTTAAGTGCTCAAGCGAAAGGAAGAGTCTTAACATCTCTCACTTTAAATCAAAGGCTAGAAGAGATTAGGCTTAGTGAGGAAGACACGGAAGGCTGAGATGGGCTGAAAGCTAGGCCTCTTGTGCCAAACAGTTAGCCACGTTATGAATGCAGAGGAAAAGTTCTTTCAGGAAATTAAAAGTGCTACTCCGGTGAAGGCACAGATGATAAAAACGCAACACAGCCTTACTGTTGTTATGGAGAAAGTTTGGTGTCCTGGATAGAAGGGCAGTTCAGCCACAGAATTCCCTAAAGTTAAAGCCTAATCCAGAGCAAGGCCCTAACTCTTCCGCTCTACAAAGGCCGGGAAAAGCTGTAGAAAGACACCTAGAGGCTGCAGAGGTTGGTTCCTGAGGTTTGAGGAAAGGGGCTATCTTGATAACTTTAAAAGTGCAACATGAAGCGGCCAGTGCTGATGCAGAAGCTGTAGATCTTCCAAAAGATCTAAGGAGAGATAATTATAATGAAGTTGGCTACAGTAAACCGCAGATTTTCAGTGTAGACAAAACAGCCTTCTATTGGAAGAAGACACCATCAAGGACTTTCATAGCTAGAGAGGAGAAGTCAGTACCTGGCTTCAAACCTTTGAAAGACAGACTGACTCTGTTGTTTAGGGTAGTGCAACAGATGGCTTTCACTTGAAGCCAGTGCTCATTTACGATTAAAAAAAAATCCTAGATCCCTTTAGAATTATGCTAAATCTACTCTGCCTACACTGTATAAATGCAGCAATATTTATGGATGATAGCGCATCAGTTTACAATATGGTTTACTGAATATTTTAAGCCCACTGTTAATATCTAGTGTTCAGAGAAAGAAAGTGTTCTTTGAAAACACTACTGTTCATTGACAGTTCAATGAACAGGTCACCCAGGAGCTCTGATGGAGATGTATAAGGAGATTAATGTTCTCATGCTGGTGAACACAGCTATTCTGCAGCCCACGGATCAATGAGTAATTCTCTCTTTCAAGGCTTATTATTTGAGAAAATAAGTTTCATAACGCTATACCTGCCATGGGTAGTGAGTCTTCTGATGGATCTGGGCAGAGTCACTTGACCTTCTGGAAAGGACTTACCATTGTAGATGCCATGACAACTTAACAGGAGTTGGGAAGAAGTTGATTCCAGCCCTCGTGGATGACTTTGAGGGCCATAGGACCTCAGCAGAGGAAGTAACTGCAGATGTGGTGGATACAGCAGGAGAACCAGAATTGGAAGTGGAGCCTGAAGATGTGACTGAGATGCTGCAGTCTCGCGATAAGACTCAAGCAGATAAGTTGCTTCTGATGGATGAGCAAAGAGAGTGGTTTCTTGAGAGTGAATCTACTCCTGGCGAAGATGCTGTGAAGACTGTTGGAATGACAACAGAAGATTTAGACTATTCCATGAATTTAGCTGACAAAGCAGCAGCAGAATTTGAGAGGATTGACTCCAATTTTGAAAGAAGTTCTACTATGGGTAAAATGCTGTCAGACAGTGTTGCATGCTGCAGAGAAATTGTTGGTTGAAGCAAGAGTCAGTTGACTTTACAAACTTCATTATTATCTTTAAAAAATCTCCATAATCATCCCAACCTTCGGCAACCACCACCCTGATCAGATACCAGCCACTGAACGTCAAGACAAGACCCTCCACCAGCAAAAAGATTATGACTTGCTTAAAGCAGAGATGATGGTTAGCACCTTTTAGCAGTAAAGCACTTTTAAATTAAGATATGTACATTGTTTTCTTTTTAGACAGAATGCCGTTGGACACTTAACAGAGTACAGTATAAATGTAACTTTTATGTGCACTGGGAAGCAGAGTTTGTGTCACTTGCTTTACTTCGGTGGTCTGGAATTGAATGTGCACTCCCTTCAATGTATGTCTGTAAGCCTTGTTGTTGTATTGATTCCTTTAAGATTTCTAGTATGCGTCTTTCACTTACACAGCCCACCCTGAATTAGGTATTATGTAGTTGTGTGTATTATAAAACTGTGCTTTCACTTCTTTCCACTCTCTCTGCTGTACTTTGTGCTTTTGTCATACATTTGACTTTCACATGTTATAAACTCCTTAAGATACTGCTCTTTTTTGAGTAAACATATCTTTTAAAGAGAATTAAATGATAAAAAGATTTTAAAATATACTTACCTATGTATTTACCAATATTGTATTGTATTGTGTTGTTAGTCGCTCAGTCTGACTCTTTGTGACCCCACGAGCTGTAGCCCTCCAGGCTCCTCTGCCCATGGAATTCTCCAGGCAAGAATACTGGAGTGGGTTACCATTGCTTTCTGAAGAGCCCGACCAAGGGATCAAACCCATGTCTCCTGCATTACAGGCAGATTACTTACCATCTGAGTTATTTACCAATGCTAGTCTCTTCATTCCTTGGTGTCGACCCACATATCATTTTCTTTCTGCCTGAAGTCCTTTAACATTTCTTGCAGGGCAGGTCTGCAAGGTGATAGATTCTTTCAGCATTTTTATTTCCAAAGTGCTTCTGTTTTCCTTTGAAATGCATGTTTGCCAAGTTCAGAAATCTAGGTGACTTTTCATCCCAGTACTTTAAAGATGTGATGATTCACTCTTCTTGTTTATGTTGTTTCTGACACAGGATGGCATAGGCTGGTGTCATCCTTGTTTTTGTTCTATGCTTTATTTTTTTGGGCTCCAAGATCACTGCAGATGGTGACTGCAGCCATGAAATTAAAAGATGCTTACTCTTTGGAAGGAAAGTTATGACCAACCTAGATAGCATATTATAAAGCAGAGACATTACTTTGCCAACAAAGGTCCGTCTAGTCAAGGCCATGGTTTTTCCTGTGGTCATGTATGGATGTGAGAGTTGGACTGTGGAGAAAGCTGAGTGCCAAAGAATTGATGCTTTTGAACTGTGGTGTTGGAGAAGACTCTTGAGAGTCCCTTGGACTGCAAGGTGATCCAACCAGTCCATTCTAAAGGAAATCAGTCTTGTGTGTTCATTGGAAGGACTGATGCTGAAGCTGAAACTCTAATACTTTGGCCACCTCATGCGAAGAGTCGACTCATTGGAAAAAGACTCTGATGCTGGGAGGGATTGGGGGCAGGAGAAGAAGGGGAAACAGAGGATGAGATGGTTGGATGGCATCACTGACTCAATGCACATGAGTTTGGGTGACCTCCGGGAGTTGGTGATGGACAGGGAGGCCTGGCTGCGATTCATGGGGTCGCAAAGAGTTGGACAGGACTGAGCGACTGATCTGATCTGATCTGATCACTGATTTTGGACAATTTGATAATGTTATTCCTTAGTGTAATTTTCTTTGTGTTTCTTAGGGTTTGTCGCAGTTTTGGGGATCTGTGAATCTATAGTTATCATTATGGTTAGAAAGTCTTTGGCAGTTATTTCTTGTTGTCACAAGTGACACGATTTCTTTCTTTTCTTTTTTTTATTAAGTGACTTAGGGACTTACCTGGTAGTTCAGTGGTTAAGACTTCACTTTCTGATGTAGAGATTGTGAGTTTGATCCCTAGTTGGGGAGCTAAACTCCCCATATGCCTAGGGGGCAAAAAACCAAACCATGAAGCAGAAACAATGTAACAAATTCAGTAAAAGACTATAAAGATAGTCACATTAAAAAAATCTTTAAAAAGTGGCTTAGTAGTGTTCTGTTGCAGGTATATACACCACATCTTCTTTATTCATGCATCCACTTACGGGCACTTAGGTTGATTCTGTATCTTTCTACTGTAAATAATGCAATAAACATATGGATGCATATATCTCTTTGAATTCATGTTTTTATATTGCTAAGTGGAACAGCTGGATCATACATTGTTTTAGTCTTAATTTTTTGCGGAATGTCCGTACTGTTTTTCATAGTGACTGCACCAGTTTACATTCCTGCCAGCGGTGTAGGAGGGTTCTCTTTTTGTCACATCGTTGACAACACTTGTTTTTTCTTGCCTTTTTGATAACAGCCATTTTAGCGAGGTGATAGCTCACTACAGTTTGGATTTGCATTTGCCAAATGATTAGTGACATTGTGCATCTGTTCATGTGCCTGTAGGCCACCTGTGTGTCTCTCTGGGAAGGTGTTTATTCAGCTCCTCTGCCTGTTCTGTGATTGAATCATTCTTGTTACTGTTGTTGCGTCACTAATCTTGTTACTGTTGTTGAGTTCACTAATCTTTTCCTCTGCAGTTTCTAATATGCTGTTATAATATCCAGTGTAATTTCATCCTAGGTATTTTTATTTTATGACGTTTGACTGGGACCTTTTTATACCTTCCATGTCTCCACTTAGCTTTTTGAACATATTCAATATGCTTATAAGAGCTGTTTTAATGTCCTTGTCTGGTAATGTTAACATCTCTGTCCGTTTGGGGTCAGTTTTCAAGATTGTTATCGGCATAGATCATGTTTCCCTGCTTCTTCGTGTGCCTGGTGGTCTCCGTTTGGATGTCAGGCATTGTTGAGTTTTACCTTGATGAGTGATGGATTTTCGCTGTAGGAAATGAGCAGTTAGGGTGATGAGTGGCTCCCTGGCTTCATGACACCAGGTTCTGACTGTCTTTACATTGTGTACACACAATGTGTTGGTCTTTTCCTTGGTTCAGTTTCTCTCATAATCAAAACATGGTGAGCAGGAGCTCTTAGGGTCATATCCTCATTATAACTTTTTTTTTTTTAATAAAAAATGAAAAAAAAAAAAAAAAGCTTTTCTTTTTTAATTCAGGGAAATCCTTTCCATATGCTTTTCTCTACTGTAGCAGGTTTCTCCTAACAACTCATTAGCTAGAATTAGAATTAGTTCCCATCAATTGTTTGAAACCAGTAACTAATACAAGTGTTGGGACAACCACCATTTGGTTAGACTGTGATTCTCTTCTGGGGCAGGGGATGGTACCTACCTCTCTGAAGGTCATTGCTGCTTGGAAGAGGCCATCTCTGAACAAAACTGAGAGCCTTCGAAGGAAGAAGGTGGAATGGGTGTTTGTCAAAGTAGGAAATACTTTAGATGGTTTTGGAGTATGGGTTAAGCGTCAATAGATTGACACAGGAAATCTCGACAAAGGGTCGTCTATTTGTTATTGGCAGATTTTTCAATAATAACTATTTTTACAGGTGTTTGATGTTCAGCATTTTATGTGCCTGTTGGCCGTCTGTATGTCTTCTTTGGAAAAGTGTTTGTTCTAGTCTTCTGCCCATTTTTTAAATTGAAGTCTTTATTTTTGATATTTTGTATGAGCTTTTTATAAGTTTTGGATTTTGACCCCTTATCTGTCATACTGTTTGCAAATGTTCTCCCATTTAGTAGGTTATCTTTTCATTTTGTTGATAGTTTCCTTTACTGTGTAAAAGTTATAATTAGGTCCCATTTATTTATTTTTTGCTTTTATTTCTTTTGCCTCAGGAGACAGATCCAGAAGAAATATTGCTGTAATTGATGTCAAAGAGTGTTTTGCTTGTCTTCTCTTCTAGAAGTTTTATTGCTTCAGATCTTGCATTTAAGTCTCTAATTCACTTTGAGTTTATTTTTGCATATGGTATGAGGAAGTTGTTCTAATAGCCTTCTTTTACATGTCCAGTTTTCCCAGCACCACTTACTGAAGAGACTGTCTTTTCTTCATTGTGTATTCTTGCTTCCTCTTCTTAGATTAATAGACCATAACTATGTCTATTTTCTTCCATTGATCAGTCTGTTTTTGTGCCAGGACCGTTTTGATTATTGTAGATTTGTAGTATAGTCGAGTGTGGAGTGTCATAGGCAAAGGATCATCTTAAATTTGGGGATATGTGGACTATGAAAGAATGTCACACATGAGCATGACTAGGTAATAAGTATGGTGGGGAGTAGTGAGAAATGGAAAATGTTCTTAACTTCACATTCCACGTGAGGAATTTAATTAATGAAGTTTCGTAATAAGAAGAGCCGCTTTAACAGGTCTGAACGTTTCAGCTGTCTGTAGTTAAGTTTGAAGACGTTTATTTGAACACAGATATACTTAGGATTGCTGCAGTGATTAAAGGCCAGTAAGTGTGAGTTTCTGAATTTAGGTATTATATGTGAAATATGAAGATAGAATTGTCGTAGAGGTGGAATGAGTTATGTTTTGAATTAGTGGAGGAGTTGCAAAATACCTCCATGGTTTCAAGTATGAGTATATGGGAAAATTAGGAGTTTGACTGTAATGAGCCTTAAATCCCATGAAACGTCTTTGGAACTGTGTCAGGGTTGGAATCTTAGACTGTGTTCCTAGCTAGCTGTGAGAGCAAATCAAGCTGCCGATGGAGAATGTTCAGCAAGAGGATAGAAGGACGATCAACCCTTTTGGCCGTGTTCCGAGGAGGAAGAGATGGCTGTCATGTAGAGTACCTACCAGTTGTGGGAAGGGTGCTAAGAATGACTGAATAGATTTCAGGATATGGCCATTGATTTCACATGTGTTTTCTTTTTTTTTTTTTTTTTGGGTATGATAAAGTTTCCTAAAAGTATAGCATGTTTTTCTAAATAAACCATACTTGCTGTATTGAATGGGGGAGGATCAGAAATCTTGACTTCTTCTTCTGTGTCTGACATTGTTAGCTAATGTCAAGTGACACCCTCACCAAGCAGTTCTACCTGTCTGCAAGGAAATGGCAACCCACTCCAGTGTTCTTGCCTGGAGAATCCCAGGGACGGGGGAGCCTGGTGGGCTGCCGTCTATGGGGTCACACAGAGTTGGACACGACTGAAGTGACCTAGCAGCACCTAGTTTTTTCATTTTGCACAATAAGAAGTTAACATGCTGTCTTCATTCTAAAGTGCAAGGCTGTGAGGAGGACTCAGGATCAGTTATGGTTTCTTGCCTCAGAATGCTGTACCAAGTGCAGAATCTGTTATAGCAGGACAGTGGAAAGTTTGACGACAGAATGCTTTAGGTACACCTAAGTATAAAAATCAGTGGGTTTGTTTTCATTCGCTCTGCCAACTTGATTCTTACCATTTATTTAGAATTTAAGTTGGGTGGAAGCTAACAGGAAACTAGGAATTTCTGTTACAGAGCTGTTAAGAGTTTGATGTTCCTATTCGGTTACGCATAGTTAAATTTGGAAGGCCCATTTAGTGAAAATGTTCTTGGCCTTAGTGTTTCTCTTAGTAAAAATCATATTTTGTTTTTAATCATTCTTTTTAGTTTTAATTAAGTTTGATATAATTACCTTTACACTGAGGTAAGTGGTAGTATTCCTGGATGTTATAAATAAAGAGTCCCTTTGTAAAACCTGGGGGTGGGTGGAGAATATCATGAATTACAGTGTGCATAGAATATTTGAAGGCTACACAGGAAACGGGCAAAATTCTTTGCCTCTAGGGAATTTATCCCACGTGACTCTACACAAAGTGACTTCCTTGTGTACCTTTTAGAATGTTTTGAATTTTGAATAATGAAGTTTTTTTTCCTAATAAAAAACAGTTCCTAATATATAATTAGAATTAATATAGAGTTAATATAATAATATACAATTGGGATAATTTCTAATATATCCCTGAAAAATGTATTTCAAAAGTTCATTTCTATAGTTTTGCCCTAGCGATGTTTTTTTATATATTGTGCGATATAAGCATCCAACTTCATTTTCTCACGTAAGGAGAGCCGGTTGTTACTACCTCATTTATTGAAACCTCTTTGTTTTCCCCCTCATTTGAAAGATTACTTCTGTCAGCTAGCAAATGTTCAGTAAATGTATGGCTTGTTTCTAAGCTCTGTATTTTAGTTTATATTCTTTATCCCAGTGACACTACCACCATACTGTTACGGTCACAGAAGCTTGGTAGTAAGTCTTGGTAGCTGGTCAGCCATGTCTTACTTTCATCTCTACCTGTAGCAGAGAAACTTGTAGTAGAACAGTCCTACCACTGTGAATAACTAGAAAATCTGTTTTCAAAGAAAGATTTAAAGGCATTAGAGAAGTGAGGTGAGGACTGGAGGGAGTGAGAGAGAGCCCAGAGGGGAGGATCATGTCAAGAGAGTTTCTGGCCATCTGTAGAGCTGGGAAGACAAAAAGTTAGGGTTTAGGGGCCATTAACATAATAGACTTTCACTTGGGACCCTTGAAGTCTACATTCGAGGTCAGCATATTATGTATATGTCCTCATGGTCAGATCCAGCCCACCATCTGTGTACATGGTCCAGAAGCCCAGATAGGTTTTATTTTAAAATGTTAAAAAAAAAAATAAAAAGAGTGTATTTCATCACACATGAAAATGATATGAAATTCAAATTACAGTATCCATAAATAAGGTTTATTGGAACACAGACTTGTTTATTGTGCACATGATCTGTGACTCCTGTTGCTCTACAGTGATGGTCAAGCCTTGGCCGGAGCGACCACTTACGCCCTGCATTATTGTGGGCAGGCTGCACATCACAGAGACCCAGTCGTAACTCATCAGATTTGGATTGCCACATGTGTTCTCTTGGGATCTTCTCTCTTTTACTACTGCATGCCTTTCATGTTAAAGAAGAGGAAACGAGAAGAATGGACCTCAGTAATAGTGCTTTTGAGGCATTAGTGGAGTGGATTCAGTTGATACCAAATTGGATGGCAAAGCATTGTATTTATTATTATGCTGAGACACTATAGCTGTGCTGAAAAAAATACAGTGTATGTCAATATTAACCTGATTGAGCACATACCATGCTAATCCCAACTCATAGGAAAGCAGTGAGTTTCATTTGCTCTTAGGGATGTCACCATCTCAATGCTAGGAGTTTTTGTTGGAAATCAAAGCTGAATGGACTGAATTGCCTTACAGTGTAGCAGTTTGATGACTGAGCAGTGGTAATGTTTTATTGCAATTTTTAAAATTTGGGGGTTGTGATTAAATTTTTCTGAAGAAGATTGCCCTCCAAATACTTAATGGATGTAGAAGTTAACTTCTGTTGCAGACTTGGTAATACTTGATAGTGAACTCAGCCTAAGGTTACAAGGCAGAGCACTGCTTCCATGTGAGACCTACACCGTGATCAATTGATTTGTACAACAGCCAGTGTGTGAATCACAGGTAATGTCAAGCTGCTCTATACACTTTTCATGCCATCAAAATTTAAAGTGAAAACCAGAATCTCCATTCACACACAAAAGTTTGATACAGAAATATTTTCCAAGCTCAAACTATAGTTCCAATAGCAGTTTTTGGGTCTTGAGGCAAATACAAAGGAAATGTCCATATTTCAGAATCCATTTACTTATGTAATTGAGAAGCTCAACCTGTGCTTTAATTGAAATATAATTACATGCTAAAAGCAAACATCAAGACTAATAAAAAATTTTAAGTACCTTGCAAAGATGAATATGCCCAAAGGAAATTATATGCTTATGGATTGGTATCAGTATGTGGCCGTACTTCTGTGTGGAAGATTTTTTCAAGATGGATATATAAATTTCATTGTGTATCAGAATGAACAGATGAATATTTACAATCCATTTAGTTACAGCTTTGGAAAGTGAAAGTGAAAGTGAAGTCGTGTCCGACTCTTTGTGACCCCGTGGACTGTAGCCCACCAGGCTTCTCCGTCCATGGGATTCTCCAGGCAAGAATACTGGAGTGGGTTGCCATTTCCTTCTCCAGGGGATCTTCCCAACCCAGGGATCGAACCCAGATCTCCCACATTAGAGGCAGACGCTTTAACCTCTGAGCCACCAGGGATATTAAATGAAGTGTTATCCTCTCTTCAGATCCATTCTTCTCATTATTAGGCTTACATTACCCCCTCAATTATATTCAATTATGATCATATTTTGAATAATTACTAGTTGTTTAAAATTTGTAGAAATTTATTTTCTCTCTTGGTAGAGAAATACTTGTCTAATATTCTTAATTTTGCCTTTGTCCTACAAAGCATAAAATATTTAATGTTTGGCCCTTTTGAGAAAGGTTTGCTGATTGCTCAGAATAAGAAAAAAACTGGGTGGCATGGAAGGTGTGGGATGGGCTTGGGAGTGGGAGGGAGGTTCAAGAGGGAGGGGACATGTGGCTCAGTTGTAAAGAATGTTCCTGCCAGTGCAAAAGATGCAGGTTCGATCCCTGGGTCAGGAAGATCCCCTGGAGAAGGAAATGGCAACTCACTCCAGTATTCTTGCCTGGGAAATCCCATGGACAGAGGAGCTTGATGGGCTATATAGTCCATGAGGTCGAAGAGAGTTGGACACGACTTAGCGACTAAACAACAACAATCCAAATGTCCAGTAAGTTTTTGAAAAGATGCACAATCCCGTTAGCAATCATGAAATGCAAATTGAAGCTGCACTAAGATAGTATTCCATACCTATTAGATCAGCAGAAATTAAGTCTGAATGTAGCAAGTGTTGGAGAAGGCAATGGCATCCCACTCCAGTACTCTCGCATGGAAATCCCATGGATGGAGGAGCCTGGTGGGCTGCAGTCCATGGGGTCGTTAGGAGTCGGACCCGATTGAGCGACTTCCCTTTGACTTTTCACTTTCAGGCACTGGAGAAGGAAATGGCAACCCACTCCTGTGTTCTTGCCTGGAGAATCCCAGGGACGGGGGAGCCTGGTGGGCTGCCGTCTGTGGGGTCATACAGAGTCGGACACGACTGAAGCGACTTAGCAGCAGCGAGTGTTGGTCTGGTTTGGCCCGTACTCTCAAACTCTGCTAGTGAGAGTGAAAATTGGAGCAGTCATTTGGGAGATTGTAATCATCTGGTAAAGTTGAAGAGACCCCTATTTTATGACCCAGCAGTTTCGTTGCTGTTTATATACCGTTATGATACAGCGTTCCCAAACTTTTTGCTCTCAGGATACCTTTATGCTCTCGTTTTGAAACACCAATGTGTACAGTAACAGAAGAGAGCTGAATTCTCCTATGGGCTTCTGTGTTCAGCGTGTTAAAATACGCTGGTTTGGTTGAAGAACACAAGGAAAATCCAGCCTCAGAGCACCTCGGAGTACTTCCAGGGCTTTCTGGTTTCAGCAGTCAGCATGCTGTGCCTGGGGGTGATTTTCTCTGTATTCTTACTGCGTGGGGTTTGTTGAGCTTCTGAAAATTCTAAGTTTTTTTCCCCACCAATTATGTGAAAAGTTTGGCCTCTTTGTATTCTGTTTTGGTCCCATTTTCTCTCTCCTCTTCAGCTCTCAATACATGTGTATCAATACATTTGATCGTGTTGAGTATTGACGTAGGTTACTGAGGCCGTGTTAATTTTTCAATAATTTTACAGTTTCTTCCTCCAAAGGGACGAACACTTTGTTTTCAAGGTCAGTGACTATTTCTTCTGTCATTTCCATTCTCTTTGTTAAGCACACCCACTGAAATTTTTATCTAAATTCCTATGTGTAGGAATCTCTGTGGGGTTTCACCGTGTAACTTTCATATCTTCTGTTGTTCTCCTGCTGATTATGACCAGCTTTTTCCTGTATGTTGTTGAACATATTTCCAGTAGCTGCTCTAAACTCTTCTGTTTATCTTGTCATTTTCTATTGGATACATACTTTTTTTCTTTGCGGGTCCCATTTTCCTCTTTTTTTTTGTCCATATCATTTTTGTTTTTTTCTTTTTTGGGAGACTTTGATTATTGCTGGCCTTAAAAGTCCAAACTCCATCATCTCAGCAGCCAGCGCATCAGCAGTCTCCCTTAGTCCCTTCAGCTCACAGCTCAGCTGTGACTCTCCCTGAACTGCGCAGTCTCTCTCTGTGAACGCGATCTCCGTGGTTTTGAGAGTCTGGGGGGCTTGCTTTGCTGTGGCTTCCACCCTGCAAGCCTTCCTCTCAAGTTCCATCCTTTCCGTCATTGTTGATCTCTTCCTGTCTTCTCACCCCAGTAAGACTGATGTTGTCAGTTTGAGATCTGGTACCACTCTGCCCCTTCCGTGCACACTAGGAAATGGCCTTAGCTGAAACCCCTTTAAATATGGATCTTAGCCTGTGATGTTCTTTCTTGTCAGGAGTCTAATGTCCTGCCATTACAGGCTTGGTTGTTCACAAGTGACTTCAAGTATATAGGTTTTATATGTTACTGAGATTTTACAAATTTTGCTTCCAAGAAAGTTATTCTGATACTGGCCTGTTTGCCCTTACCCAATAAATAAATTGCTTTTTTTTTTTCCCCCTGAGTGAGTCATTCTTTGATTAAAGTATATTTTATATACAATATAACTTACTCCTTCCAATCATACCGTTGAACATATTTCAAGAAAAAAGTACAGTGTATGTAACCACCATCATAGTCAAGGTACAGACTATTTCCTTTACCCTACAGAGCTCACTCATGGCCCTTTCACGCCAGTCCCCTCCCACTTCCCCAGCTCCTGGGCACTCATAATTAGATCTGTTTCTCTTCCTGAAGTTTTTTTTTTTTTTTTTTTTTTTAACTTTTTCTGCCTTCTCCAGACTGATTTGTAAATGGAATCATCCAGAAATCTTTTCTGTCTTTTGTACTTAGCATAGCTGTTTGGGGATTCATCCGTTCACTAGCTGAGAGATTTCTTCCTGTTTGGTGCTCTTATATTTATGCAGTGGCTGTGAACACACATGTAACACGATGTTCTGCGTTATTACCACCACTGGGCATTGTTGGTATTTCTAAGTTTCAGCCATTTTGGTTGGTTGGTGTATAGTGATACTTCATTGTGGGCTTGAGGATTTTGCACTTCTGGATATTAAGAAGAGGTGGCAAGAATACACAGAAGAACTGTACGAAAAAGATCTTCACGACCCAGATAATCACGATGGTGTGATTACTCACCTACAGCCAGACATCCTGGAATGTGAAGTCAAGTGGGCCTTAGGAAGCATCACTATGAACAAAGCTAGTAGAGGTGATGAAATTCCAGTTGAGCTATTTCAAATCCTGAAAGATGATGCTGTGAAAGTGCTGCACTCAATATGCCAGCACATTTGGAAAATTCAGCAGTGGCCACAGGACTGGAAAAGGTCAGTTTTCATTCCAATCCCAAAGAAAGGCAATGCCAAAGAGTGCTCAAACTACCACACAATTGCACTCATCTCACATGCTGGTAAAGTAATGCTTAAAATTCTCCAAGCCAGGATTAATTAAAAGACACTTACTCCTTGGAAGAAAAGTGATGACCAACCTAGACAGCATATTAAAAAGCAGAGACATTACTTTGCCAACAAAGGTCCTTCTAGTCAAGGCTGTGGTTTTTCTAGTAGTCATGTATGGATGTGAGAGTTGTACTATAAAGGAAGCTGAGCGCTGAAGAATTGATGCTTTTGAACTGTGGTGTTGGAGAAGACTCTTGAGAGTCCTTTGAACTGCAAGGAAATCCAGCCAGTTCATGCTAAAGGAGATCAGTCCTGGGTGTTCATTGGAAGGACTGATGCTGAGGCTGAAACTCCAATACTTTGGCCACCTGAAGCGAAGAACCGACTCATTGGAAAAGACCCTGATGCTGGGAAAGATTGAGGGCAGGAGGAGAAAGGGACGACAGAGGATGAGGTGGTTGGATGGCATCATCAACTCGATGGACGTGGGTTTGGGTAAACTCCGGGAGTTGGCGATGGACAGGAAGGCCTTGCATGCTGTGGTTCATGGGGTCACAAAGAGTCGAACACGACTGAGCGACTGAACTGAAGTGAAGGAAATAGAACACATCTTCAGTCAGGTGTCTGTTCAGATCTTTTGCTCCAGACTCCCCCATTTTCCAGTTGATTTGTCTTCTTACTTTTGAGCTATAAGAGTTCTTTATATTGTTGCCGTAGAAGACATTCATTAGAAGTGTATTTTGCAGATATTTTTGTTGAATCTGTGACTTGTTTTCCTTTTTAAGTATTTTTTGAAAGAGCTGAGTGTCTAATTTTGATGGTTTGTTATTTGTCATTTTGTCTTACGATTATGCTCATTATGCCTTATATTAGAAATAGTCCAAGTTTTCCTGCATATTCCAAGGTGGTGGTTATTGTTTAGTCCCTGAGATATGTCTTGACTCTTGCAAACCCATGGAATGTATCCTGCCAGGCTCCTCTGTCCGTGGGATTTTTCAGGCAAGAACATTGGAGTGGGTTGCCATTTTCTTCTCCAATTCTAAAGTAACTTTAAGGTTATTTATTCATTTTATAGTTAAATTGCATGTGTGATAGTGAGAATATAAGCTAAGGTTTAAGGTTTTTTGTTTCCAACGTGGATATTTAGTTGTTCCAGCAAAATTCTAAGACTATGATTGTCTTGAATTATCTTGACTCTTGGTCAGAAATAAGCCACACACACATACAAAAAGATACATATTTTTAAAAACATGAATTCATATTGATATGTTTAAATTCAGTCCATTAGCTTGTTGTAACATTTAAATTTTTTTTATTCCCCTGTCCAACCTATAATTGTAACTTTTAACTTTGATTAATAGCTCCTCTACCTAAAAAAGGTATAAGAAAAAGGTAAGTTGTTTATTTGTGTATCAATTTAAAAGAACTCTGAAATAACTATACTCGTATTACACATTCAAAACTAGTAATCTGAAATGAGATTTAATATCTTCATTGCTTTTTGCCATCATCTTTTGAGCCTACTACTAGTATAGAAGACATTTTGAGTTATTTGCTATGATTAGGTAAGTACTATGTTAATACATAGTCAGTTGCTATAAGCATTTTAGTTGATGGCATTAATGTTTTTACTGATCACACTTCTGTGAAAGTAATTTTCTCCAGTGGCTCTTACTTGTCAGTGGAGAGTGATGGAAGTCTGCGCTGTCACTGCTCTGTCTGTGAGACAGGTGGAAACACTGAAATTTGTTTCCATGCTGCCTTCGGATCACTGCTTGCAACTCCTCCAAGCTGAGCTCTGTTATCACTGCCTACAGCATAGATGAGTCTTGCCTGTTTTTGTGCTGATACAATGGCGCTTCCAGGCGGCACTAGTGGTAAAGAACCCTGCTACCAGTGCTGGAGACGTAAGAGAGGAGGATTCGATCCCTGGGTCGGAAAGGTCCCCTGGAGGAGGGCATGTCAGCCCACTCCAGTATTCTTGCCTGAAGAATCCCATCGACAGAGCAGCCTGGAGGGCTCAGTCCCTGGGGCTGCACAGAGTCGGACACGACTGAAGCAACGTAGCCTTGTTGTTGCTGTTCAGTTGCTCAGTCATGTCCCTCTTTGAGACCCCATGGGCTGCACCATGCCTGGTGTCTTTTTTTTACATGCTATTATACTTGTGAGATTCACTCGAATTATTGTTTGTAATATTATTCATTTATTGTCATTGTTGTATAGTATTCTGTTGTGAAAAAAAAAAAAAATTTATCTCCATTTTTCTTATTGGGCATTTGTTGGGCTTTCCAGTCTGGGATTGTTATGACTTGTGTTTTGTGAACATTCCAGGCCCCAAGGATTAACATTTAATGGCATTCTAATTTAAATTTTCTTCTTTTCTTCTTTTTTTCTTATGAGTGAGAGTCATCATGTAAACGAGACAAAGTATATTTATTATGTTCTGGGGTTAGGTTAGTGGAATTTGCGTTACTTACCCATATCTAACTATTTGTGAATTCCTCAAGTTCAGTTCCTCTTCATGGCATTGTGAGCGTGGGCAAGGAATTTGACTACTGCTCTTCATTTATAAAAATCAAAAGTCATGGTACCTACCTAAAATGGTGGTTGTTAAATAAGGTAATATTTGTTAAATGCTTGGCATAGTTGTTCACTTCATCCTGTATGTTATGTGTTTTATTGGCCAATTTTCTGTCTTCTCTAAATTATTGGTGTGTATAAAGTGTCATTGTTTTGAAGTTGCTTTCATTTTTATAATCTTTTATATTCAGGGTACTAGAAATTTGTAATTAAAATTCAGGGTTTTTTTTTTTTGTCATTTTATTTTCTCTAAGATGTGTATGTGTTTACCATATAAAAGTTTAAAAGTTTTATGGAGTCAGATTTATTCATGTTTTTATTTTTGGTTAAAGCTGTTAGGGAACTATAGATTAAAGATTATAGATGTTAGAGGACTCTTGGTTTAAGGCTTCTGATTTGTGAGTGCTTCTGTCCACCTGAAAATTCACTGTAGTCTTGACGCAGTAGGGAGAGGGCACATTTGTGGGCTCAGGAATGCTTGCCTTAGGATAGCCTCTGAGGTTTGCTTCTATATGTTGAAGATGGAGTTTAAAACATTTACCCTGTTTACTGTGGACGGTGACTGCAGCTATGAAATTAAAAGACGCTTGCTCCTTGGGAGGAAAGCTATGACAAACCTAGACAGTGTATTAAAAAAGCAGAACATCAGTTTGCTGACAAAGGTTATTGTTCAGTCAGCACGACTTGTCTGACTCTTTGTGACACCATAAACTGCAGGCCGCCAGGCTTCCCTGTCGTTCATTTGTCTCCTGGAGTTTGCGCAAACTCATGTCCATTGAGTCAGTAATGCCATCCAACCATCTCATCCTCTGTTGCCCACTTCTCCTCCTGCCCTCTTATCTTTTCCAGCATCAGGGTCTTTTCCTGTGAGTCAGCTGTTCGCATTAGGTGGCCAAAATATTGGCGCCATAGCATCAGTCCTTCCAATGAATATTTGGGGTTGATTTCCTTTAGGGCTGACTGGTTTGATATCCTTGCTTTCCATGTAGTCAAAGCTATGTTTTTTCCAGTAGTCATGTATGGATGTGAGAGGCTGGACCATAAAGAAGGCTGAGCATCGGAGAATTGATGCTTTCAAATGGTGCTGCTGGAAAGGACTTGAGAGTCCCTTGGACAGCAAGGAGATTAAACCAGTCAGTCCTAAAGGAAATCAACCCTGATTATTCATAGGAAGGACTGATGCTGAAGCTGAAGCTCCAGTATTTTAGCTGCCTGATGCGAAAAGCCAACCCATTGGAAAAGGCCCTGATGCTGGAAAGATTGAGGACAGGAGAAGAAGGGGGCAACAGAGGATGAGATGATTGGATAGCAGCAGCGACTCAATGGTCATGAATCTGAGCAAACTCCTGGAGATAGTGGAGGACAGGGAAGCCTG
This sequence comes from Bos grunniens, assembly GCF_055505025.1. Lineage (NCBI taxonomy): Eukaryota > Metazoa > Chordata > Mammalia > Artiodactyla > Bovidae > Bos > Bos grunniens. The sequence goes on from NC_141168.1 coordinate 5,488,969, forward strand.
GCATGCTGCAGTTCATGGGGTCACAAAGAGTCAGACATGACTTAGCAATTGAACAACAACAACCCTGTTTACTTCATAGCATTGAGTAAGGAAGACACTGTGTAATGTTAAGTATCATGACAAAAAATTTTTTTAAATATTTGCTTGGCAGATACTAAATCATGGAGGGCCTTGGAATACTGTTATCTGTTGCTGTATAAAAGTGACCGTAAGTTTAATGGTCTAAAACAGCACCCACTTGTAGATGAGAAGTTTGGGCCGGCTCAGCAGTGCTTTTTGTGTAGGATCCCACAGGGCTCAAAATAAGAGATCTATCAGGCTGGGTGTTTGTCCAGAGGTTTAGGAGGAATCCTCTTTTAAGCTCACTTAGCTCATGGGGTCAGAGTTCAGTTCTGTGCAGTCTTAGGACCAAGGTCCCCATTTCTTTCTTGGCCATTCACCTGGGGTTCCTTTCAGCTCCTCGGGGCACTCTCTGGTCTTTCTATGTGGCTTCTTTCATCTTCAGAGACATCCTTGTGGTGCTGAAATCCTTCACTTGCTTTGAATTTCTTTGACTTCCCTTTCTGCTACCAGTTGGAGAAAAATCTGTGCTTTTAAAGAATCATGTGACTAGACTGCGTGCGTGCATGCTAAGTTGCTTCAGTCGTGTCCGGCTCTGTGCTACCCTATGCACTGTAGCCCGCCAGGCTTCTCTGTCCATGGTGTTTTCCAGGCCAGAATACTGGAGTGAGTTGCCATTTCCTACTCCAAGAGATCTTCCTGACCCAGGGGTCGAACCCGCGTCTCTTGTGTCTCCTGCATTAGGAGGTGGGTTCTTTACCACTAGTGCCACCTGGGAAGCCCGTGAATGTCATTTATCATCTTCCTGAACATGGGATTAGGGTGGGTTGACTTCCTTAGATGGCTCATCCTATGTATTACGTGCTGATTCTTACTGGCTTAGTTCTGGTGTCTAGCTTTACTTATTTTTGTTTGGTCTTGAGGTTTCCCTATTTGCCCACGCTGTGTGACATGTGGGATCTTATGTCCCTGAGCATGTGCTTCTGTGGTGGAAGGGCAGAGTCCTAACCACCGGATTGCCAGGGAAGTCCCCTGAGTTTTGCCTTTTTCAAGCTGTATTTTTTATTTCTGAGCTAAATTTGCCATATCTCAAGGATTTTGACATGTTTCTTATTTAATCACTTCAAAAATAATATATATATTCTTTTGATTTAAAGGCCATCTGCTGCTATTGAAGAAAGTTTTCAGTTTTTCTAGTGGATGAATAGATTTCAGGAGTTTATCCTTATATTGTGAATTTATAATTATTAATGTGTTAGGTTTAGGACATAAGTGCTTTAAAAAACAAGACCTAGGAAATACCTGATTTTTTGAATTGGTTGGATTTTGTTATAGCCATATATGAAGGTGAAGGTGAAAGTCGCTCAGTTGTATCTGACTCTTTGCGACCCCATGGACTGTAAAGTCCATGGGATTGTCCAGGCAAGAATACTGGAGTGGGTAGCCTTTCCCTTGTCTAGATGATGTTCCCAACCCAGGGATCGAACCCAAGTTCAAATCCACATTGCAGGTGGATTCTTTACCAGTTGAGTCACCAGGGAAGCCTTGATATTGTGAGTTAAAAAGAATTCTGTGTACATTTAAATAGATTGTATATTTACTATTTTTGGAATTTGGAGATCTATCTATGTGTAAATTGGAATTAGATTTGACCATCGTTAATTGCACTCATCTCACACGCTAGTAAAGTAATGCTCAAAATTCTCCAAGCCAGGCTTCAGCAATACGTGAACCGTGAACTTCCAGATGTTCAAGCTGGTTTTAGAAAAGGCAGAGGAACCAGAGAACAAATTGCCAACATCCGCTGGATCATGGAAAAAGCAAGAGAGTTCCAGTAAAACATCTATTTCTGCTTGATTGACTATGCCAAAACCTTTGACTGTGTGGATCACAATAAACTGTGGAAAATTCTGAAAGAGATGGGAATACCAGACCACCTGACCTGGCTCTTGAGTAACCTGTATGCAGGTCAGGAAGCAACAGTTAGAACTGGACATGGAACAACAGAGTGATTACAAATAGGAAAAGGAGTACATCAAGGCTGTATATTGTCACTGTGCTTATTTAACTTATATGCAGAGTCCATCATGAGAAATGCTGGTCTGGATGAAACACAAAGCTGGAATCAAGATTGCCGGGAGAAATATCAATAACCTCAGATATGCAGATGACTCCACCCTTATGGCAGAAAGTGAAGAGGAACTCAAAAGCCTCTTGATGAAAGTGAAAGAGGAGAGTGAAAAAGTTGGCTTAAAGCTCAATGTTCAGAAAACTAAGATCATGGCATCTGGTCCCATCACTTCATGGAAAATAAATGGGGAAACAGTGGAAACAAGTGTCAGACTTTATTTTTGGGGGCTCCAAAATCACTGCAGATGGTGATTGCAGCCATGAAATTAAAAAGATGCTTACTCCTTGGAAAAAAAGTTATGACCAACCTAGATAGCATATTCAAAAGCAGAGACATTACTTTGCCAACAAAGGTTGTCTAGTCAAGGCTATGGTTTTTCCTGTGGTCATGTATGGATGCAAGAGTTGGACTGTGTAGAAAGCTGAGGGCCAAAGAATTGATGCTTTTGAACTGTGGTGTTGGAGAAGACTCTTGAGAGTCCCTTGGACTGCAAGGAGATCCATCCAGTCCATTCTGAAGGAGATCAGCCCTGGGTGTTCTTTGGAAGAAATGATGCTAAAGCTGAAACTCCAGTACTTTGGCCACCTCATGCGAAGAGTTGACTCATTGGAAAAGACTCTGATGCTGGAAGGGATTGGGGGCAAGAGGAGAAGGGGACGACAGAGGATGAGATGGCTGGATGGCATCACTGACTCGATGGACGTGAGTTTGAGTGAACTCCAGGAGATCATGATGGACAAGGAGGCCTGGCATGCTGTGATTCATGGGGTCGCAAAGGGTCGGACACTACTGCGTGACTGAACTGAACTGAATAAATTATCTTGATTTCTGAGAGCTGTGTTAAATCCAGTCTATTTATATATTTCTATTTAGCTTTACTGTTTTTTGTAAACGAATTTTTATTGTAGTATTAAAACTTTTTTTTTAAGTTGAAGTTAGCTTTATTAAGGAAATTCATTGGGCATGTGAACTTTAATGACTATTCTTCTGTTGAGATTTTCATTCTAACATTAGACTCATTTAATGTGAACTTTATCTTTGCCCTGCTCACTGCTTTTTGATTTGAACCCTATTTTTATGATCAATAATTGCTAAACCTGCTTTTGTTTTGATAGCAATTGTCTGCTGTTTGCCCCTAGCTCATTATCTTTGAATATCTTGTGTTACTGTGCCTCATTCACATTGTGTGTATATATATTTCTACACATAAATAAAAGCTTTATGTGTATTTATATCTACAATAAGTGTGTGCACTCGTGTATATAAAGTATCTTTTGCACATTTTGAAAGTTGCTGTTTTGGGGGTTTCCCTGGTGGCTCAGTGGTAAAGAATCCACCTGCCAATTCAGGAGACACAGGTTTGATCCCTGATCCAGAAAGATCGCACATGCCTTGGAGCAGCTATGCTGGTGCGCCACAGCTACTGAGCCTGTGTCCTAGAGCCCAGGAACCCAGCGACTGAACAGCCCGTGCCCCACCACCAGAGAAGCCACTGTGAGGAGAAGCCCCTGCCCCTCAACGAATAGCAGCATTCTTCTGTGGAAGCTCATGCTCTCCACAGCTAGAGAAAACCCCGAGTGGTGACCAAGACTCAGTACAGCCAAAAATAAATACATAAAATTACTCTTTTTAAAAGTTGCTATTTTTTTAATATGGACTTTATCCTATTTACATTTATTATCTAAATTTTACAGTAATGTCGCAGGTATTAAAATTTTAGGTTCAAATAATTTTTTTGTAGACTTTGAAAGATACTGCTTTTTTTTATGTGTTTAATATTGCCAGTGAAAAGCAATGCCTGATTCTCTTTCCTTTGTAAATGCCTTGTTTTCTTCTTGGTGGGACTACTAAAATTTCCTCTTTTATCTTAAAAATTGTGCCAGTGTTTCTAGGTGTAAGACATCTTAATCAGAAGCTGGTCTTTGTTCAGGCAGGTGTTTTTTGTAGTGATACAGATATCAGTGGAACAGAATAAAATTGGCTCTTGTCTTTCACCTTCCTCATCTATTAAATGGAAAGTATGTTTAATCAATGTTACCTCTGATGTTAGATATTATCATAAATTTTCTAGAGTACTTTGACCATAATTGTTCCATTCTCTCTTCTGGTGCTTTGTAATAGACAGACATTGGACCATTCTGATCAGTTTCACATGTCTGTTTTATATTTTTTTCTTACTTTCTGTCTTCATTTTTAATTACTGACTGCATTCTGGGAGAATCCTAGTTGACTAATAAGAAGAAAATTTGGTAAAGGTTGTAAGCAGTTTTCTTCCTTAGAAGAAAAGCTGTGACCAACGTAGACAGCATATTAAAAAAGCAGAGACATTACTTTGGCAACAAAGGTCCATCTAGTCAAAGCTATGGTTTTTCCAGTGGTCATGTATGGATGTGGAGTTGGACTATAAGGATAGCTGAGTGCTGAAGAATTGATGCTTTTGAACTGTGGTGTTGGAGAAGACTCTTGAGAGTCCCTTGGACTGCAAGGAGATCCAATCAGTTCTTTCTAAAGGAAATAAGTCCTAAATATTCATTGGAAGGACTGATGCTGAAGCTAAAACTCCAGTACTTAGACCACTTGAAGGGAAGAACTGACTGACGGGAAAAAACCCTGATGCTGGGAAAGATCGAAGGCTGGAGGAGAAGGGGACACAGAATGAGATGGTCAGATGGCATCATCGACTCAATGTAGATGAGTTTGAGCAAGCTCTGGGAATTGGTGGTGAACAGGGAGGCCTGGTGTGCTGCACTCTGTGGGGTTGCAAAGAGTCGAACACGACTGAGTAACTGAACTGAACTGAAAAACAGTTTGATGTGTGAAAAACTAGTAGGATTTTATACTTCTTAGAGCATGTAGACAATTACCGCAGTTGATATAGAATAAACACATGATAATTAATTGAACGAGCTTTGAAATACCTGAAAATTTTTGTTAGTGCTTCATAATTCATCTTTAATTTCTGAAATTTTGCTGATTGTATTTTGTTGGATAGTGCAAATTTATTTGGGAAGAGCCTTATTTTTATTTAGTGAAATTAAAGTTTTGGGAGTTCCTCAGATCTTTCTTACAGGGGAGAACTCTTGTAATATGAACTGTCATCGAGAGTTTTCTCTTGGATATGTTCTTGGACAAATGTCAAAAGATATTATAACACTTTTTTTTTATCTCTCTGTCTCCTTGTCTCTTTTTTTAATGATTAAAAAAGTAGAAAAAATTATTCAGGAATTTTAAATATTGAGTAAAATAAATTGTTTAGTTGATAAGCCATTTAAGAGCTATTTACTTTACCTTCTTCTCACTAGATGTTAATTCACTTTGTAATTGTTTATAACTTGTTAGTTTATAATTTGTTTGATTTCTGACATGTAGTATATGAGGGTGCTGATGTTTAGAGAAGTTCCTTTTGGAGATTCTTTGACATTTTCTACAATTTTACAGATGCATTTATTTGATTCAAAAAGATACAGTCTATATAGAAAGTATATATTTTCTTTCAATGCCAAATGTCTTTCATTAGCTGTGCTGTTACAACAGATGGGTTTGAGGCGTTCAGTTAAATGCAGCTAGTACTTTATTTCTCTTCCTTTATTCCCTGATATCTTTGTATGTATTTATAAATTAGTATGTTGGATACATTCCAGATCTTCACATAGTAGTTTAGCTAATGTCATGTAATATTTTCCATTGCAAATATGATTAAGAGAACACCTTAACGTTTCTAAAATGATACAGACAGTGGGAAAAGAATCAATTTAAATTATTTTGTTTCCTTATGCAGTTAAATACAAGTTATTATGTTTTATTTGACAAAATTATTTTTAGAGCACAAGGCTTCTGTACAACTCGCCATGTACTATAAAAATAATGGAGATTCTAGATTTTAACAGTTTAGCAGACTTATTTTGTGATGTTAATGAGTTAATAAAAGATTTTCAGTGGTTGACTGAATGTATACATCCACTTTCCACCATCAGCATTATCTTGGCGTTTGCAGCATGACTCAAGGATACTCAGATTACCCAGATACCATATGTGTCTGTAATTCTGGGTTCTGTTAATATAACTAACATGTTTAGATACCATTGGAGGGTATGACATAAAGATATATTTAGTTTGGAAAAAGCTGATTATTATACTTAATTCCTTCAGTTTTTTTTAAGTGCAGTAATATCTTTGAGTACAAAAGGACAGCTGAAATGTGTGGTTAGTCTCTGAACTTCAGGACATTAAGTATAAGTTAAATGTCACAAATACAGCTCGTGTTTGAGTTCTTTGGGCTTCCCAGGTGACTGAGTGGTAAAGAATCTTCCTGCCAATGCTGGAGATGGGGTTCAGTTCCTGGGCCAGAAGATCCCCTAGAGTAGGAAACGGCAACCCACTCTAGTTTTCTCGCCTGGAAAATTCTATTTAAAGAAGAGCCTGGTTGGCTCTCGTCCATGGGGTCTCAGAGAGCAGGACACGGCTGAGCCCCTGAGCGTGCACACATAAGTTACTCAGAAGCTGCAGCTGGCTTGTTCCTGCCGCCAAAATGTGTAGAAGACACGCCAAGAGGCAGTTAGCTTTCTTACATTCATTTAGTGTAGTGGGTTGATGGTTAAAGCAAGAGCTTGATGGCATGTGATATCTTACGTAGATTTACGTGCAAGACATTGAAATTATTTATAACTTGAAACCTATTGTATTCTCTAATTGACTAGCAGAATATAGAATCAGTATATAAGCATGTGAAGATATCCATGGTAATGTTAGCAATTTTACCATATTACATGAGGCTCAGTTTTACCATATATTGTTTCATTTGGCTTCAGTTATTTCAGCTCTGTTATTACCAAAAATGTAGTTCATTTAGTGTACATAAATATGAACATCAGTTTGTTAGTGCCTTTCTATATCAGGCAGTATTCATGGTGCTGAGAATACAAAGATAGTACAATCTGCTTGCTCTACTCAAGGATCTTGGACCAAGGTGAAAAAAGACCAATAAGCAATTATCATGCAATAGCATAAATACTGAAACGGAAGCATATGGCAAGTAAGCATCTCCTACATGCAGAGGGAGATTTTATACTGTGTGATGCAGGCCACCCAGCAGACTCCTGATGCCCAAAGTGGGCTTGGGAGGATGAGGATGTTCATTGATTATTCTTAAGGAAAGCTGAGTAAGTACATTGGCTCAGTGGATAATCATACTGACTTCTTAACACATTTCACATGCCGTAGAGTTCCTCTGCTGTTTGTTTGAGACATTTCTTTGATTTTACCACTTGCAAGAGAGTAGAGGCAGATTGCAATGGGGAAAGCAGAAAGTCAGAGGACTTTATTTTTCTTCACATCTCCAACTTTTTAAGGAAACATGAAACTGACTTCTGCAATGAAGTGTGCAGATTTGTTTGTGTGCCTTTAACAATGTAGTTGCCACTCATTAGCTTATTCTTGTGCACTGATTTACATCATACTGATTGCTGTCTGTGCTCACGCTCAGTTGTGTCCGACTCTTGCGACCCTGTGGACTGTATCCTGCCAGGTTCCTCTGTCCATGGAATTCTTCAGGCAAGAATACTGCAGTGGGTTGCCATTTCTTTCTCAAGGGGATCTTCCCAAACCACGGGTCGAGCCTGTGACTCTTACGTCTTCTACATTGGCAGGGATTCTTCACTGCCTGTGCTACCTGAGAAACCCCATATTGATTTTTAGGCAGGGTGAAAACAGTAAGAGATTTTGTAACTAGTTTTTCTCTGTTTTATCTGCTTATTGATGGGGTTTAATCACCTGTTGAAAACAACCCTCAACTAGAAAACTGCCCTTTTAACCATATTATTAATTTTTTAAAGAATGGTAGTTGTATGTTTTTGACAGAGTCAGTAGAAAAAAAAGTGAAATGCTAACTTTCTAAACTTGATGGAAGGATTAACATATATTAAACCAAGCACTGAATGGAGACCTTAGATTTTACCGTTTTCACTGATTCTTTATTTAGTATTTTGCAGGCTTCAAAGTGTTTCACTAGTAATGTACAGGGATTTCTTAGAACCTTCCTTGCCCCACATTTGAATGTTGCTTTTCCAGGTGTTATAAGGAAGTTTCTTTATGCTTTGCTCCCTCCAGCGATGTGCATTTTGTAAGCACCTTGGAGCCACTATCAAATGCTGTGAAGAGAAATGCACCCAGATGTACCATTATCCTTGTGCTGCTGGAGCCGGCGCCTTTCAGGATCTCAGTCACTTCTTCCTTCTTTGTCCAGAACACATTGACCAAGCTCCTGAGAGATGTAAGTTTACTACAGATACATCTAAAAACACTTACCGATGTAGTTACTTAAAATAACAGATGTTGTAAGTTCCCTAAGTGTTACTCTGCTTGTGGTAAAAGGTAGTATCATATAATACTGAAAGAGGTCTTCAGAAGAGATCCTTGGGGGAGCGAGGAGCCGGGGGAGAAATCTGTTATCAACAGTATCATCAATGGTATATCCAAAAAGTTATTTGCTTGAAAATTCAAAGATAGTTTGCATGTTTTGTTTTTTTTTATTCTTATTTTAAGAATCTAACTACTGTATGCAAATAGATTTGCTGAGTATATGGTATTTTAATATGTACTATAAAGTATTAATAGGTCATTTAAAAAATTAAAATGTCTTTAACTCAATGTCTTTTACACTAAAAAAGAAAAACAAAAACTCCCTAGTTGGAAATTTGGAAGATGGTTCACTCAGGTGTTATTTCAGGATATATGTTGATAGGATCACCAAAACACTTTGGAGAATCTTGGAAAATGTATGGTCCTGATATTCTGTTAGTGCTTCTTCTTGATTCATCTGTCTTGGTTATGGTTATCTATTATCCTCAGTTGTCTTTTTTTCCCTTTCTTTTCCAAACAGTATTTTATAATTAGGTGAAAAGGTTTAAGTGTTTTAAATTTATGTTATACAGAAAATTATAGCTCTTTTCCTATACCTTTCATTAAATAGAGATCTTACTTGTTTCTTAGTATATGGATTTCCAATGAGTATGCATGTTTTGGGTTCTTTCTTCCCCCTAGTAAATTGAATTTCCAGTCTGCTTGTGAAATTTCTGTAATTCAGTCTTTTTTTTTTTTTTAATGTCATCTCTTAGTTATCTGTTAGGTTTTACCTGTTTCTTAGAATGTCGATAAAGGCTTTTTCCCTATCTTTTCCAGCTTTGTGAAACATAAATACAGCTACCTCAGGCTTAAACTAATCTCAGACACAGTCTTCATGATTATTATTTTTTCTTTGTTCAGTACCCTAATTTTATCTTTAGTTATTTTGTGTCTACATGTATAATCATATTGCCCTTAATCCCGTAAAGACATAAATTATAGGGAAGGCAGACTGAAATGTCAGATTGTATTTAAGCTAATAAGGAATTTAAAGTTTTAAACATGTTTTGGATTATACACTGTTTCATCTGGGAGAAAAAGAACATTCATGCACAGCTACTATTACGGGTGTTGTTTATTTTAAGATCTCAGGAAGTGAATTACTTCACTAAGTGCACAGACTGTGATGCCAGTCATCAGAGTTGATTATATTCTGGGTGTTAAAGTGTTACCAACATGCTTTTCCAATTGAATAAAACAATTGTGGGTGTGTTTGAGAATTTTTATTTAGCCTTTTGTACATCATCGTGATTTAGACTTCACTAAACAACATGCAAACTTTTCTATGACTATGGTTCCAACACAAGAAATTCTGTTACTTATTGACAGTACTACTTTCTCTTGCAGACTATGTTCACATAACATACATGATTTATATACATTTATATGTTAGGGATCATAAAAGGTTTTGTAAAATAATGAAATGTAAGAACTGAGGTGAGATAATTTACTGTCAGTTACCATGCAAAGTTCCTGCTGCCAACATAAAGCTAAAAAGATACACTGAAATTGTTGGTGCCTTCCCCTGTCCCAGAGTAGACTTACAGAGACTCAAGGTAAGAAGAGAATTTGGCCAATGGTAAGAAGAGGGAGAGGACCGATGGGAAGGTCACGGTGAGGTCGACTCCCAGAGGAAGTGCCTTCCCTACGCCTGAGCCCGCCCGCGGGCTGCAGAACGCCCCAGCAGTCAGCGTGAAGAAGGGCGCGTGAGCGGTTGCCTGATTTGTAGTAATAAGAATTCACTGAGACCGTGTGTACATGCTACAGGGCAGTGGAAATTTGTCTCACAGTAGCTTAAGTAGATCCCACAGGGCAGTTTCTTGTAACAGCCCTCAATATAAGTCAGTGGTGTAGAACCAAAGCCCAGCTGAGCAAATTCTATTCCTTGGGGATCTTAAACAATGCAGCCTAAAGACACAGCTTTTTGACTCTCTGTTTTAATGCACGGATGTAAAGAATTGCCAATAGACTTTTGCAGAAATATGCAGATGAGGTAATAGTCTTATAAAATCTTTCATTTGTATTTTCAGTTGTCCTAGTTGTCCGTCACATGAAGCACTTTCTGTGTTTTAGAGGTGGGGATATCTTACATGACAGTGTTATTATTAATGCTTAAATGACAATCAGTGAAAATCATATAGCCTTGTACCATATACATGTATACATATATGAATTACTGTACTAAAAGGTAGTTCTTTCAGCTCTTATCTAAGGCTCCAGTTATGGGTTTGCACCAAGTGTGATACTTGGTCCTGCTGGCTAAGCTCAGAGCCGTGTGCAGTGGTAGTGAACTGAGTTAGTAGTATGATATCTTTTTTATGAAAGTTGAGAAATCTAAAAAAAAACATGGACCTCAAAAAATCGCAGCAAAGAGAGCATCTGTGAGCAGGACTGAGCCTTTCATCAGAAAATAATTTTGGATGCTGTGTCCTGGAGACATGCTGGTCAGGACTGTCACCTTACTTTCACGCTGACGCCAGTGTCCACTAGCCTAGCCTGAAAATTTTACATTAAATATCCATTTAGGAGACACACCACATGTTCTTCCCAGGTAGTATTCTGCCCCTCAGGGAAGCCTAAATGGCAGAGAGCCAGCCGTGCAAGATCAGAGGAGAGAATTTTCCAGGTAGAGCGAACAGCTACTCTGCAGGCCATGTGGCATGAGCTTGGCTGATAGTGGAGGAGGCAGGAGTCACTGTGCTGGAGCTCCGTGTCTGCCAGGTGCATGGTGCAGAGCACATGCAGCTGGACGCAGGCCTTGTGAACAAGGGAAGGCGTTTGGATGTATCCTGTCTGCCGTGAGAAGTCTTTTGCAGGGTCTGAACCTGGGAACGATGCACCTCAAGCCACTTGGCCTCCCCCAGTGTGTTTACTCAGCTGTAGCTTCTTCTACTTCATTTTAACTCCCTAGCTAATATGTTATTAGCTGTGTCTCTCTTGACACCAAGTCCTGCAGCTTTTCTGTTCCCTTAAATCTGTCAGCCCAGTGACCTTTCTTTCTTCCCTACCTGCCTGCTGTGTGGGCCACCCTCTCTGGACAACATCCATGGTTTGCTTTTTCTTTCTGGAGATTCCATACTGATAGGCAAATCACCCTGCAGTGTCCTACCAGTGATGAAAACCTAGATCATAGAAGTTGTAACGTCGATGGAAGTAAGAAAGCTGTGCTGGTTTAGTCGTTTTTAAATCGACTGTCTGATGATACTTTCACTTCTGTTGCTCTTTCTTCCTGTGTGCTATCTAGGCTCTCTTAAGCAGTGGTCTCCCCTTCCAATCTGACCATGTTTAGAGACCCATGATAAGCCCCTGTGTAATTTAGGCTCCATTTTTTTTGTCTTTCCTCCATTTCTTCTCAGTGACGTGTCTAAAGCTTGTCCTGTTGCTCCCCCTCCTCTCTTGCTCCCCCTACGTCATTTAGCTCCTTCATGCCGTGCCTGTGCTGGCACTTCTCCTTCTACTTTTGACCATTCTACTTTTGTGCGTACTTGGATATTCTTTGCCTTCCTTGCCCTTCCAGTGGGCATCAACATCTTTGAAGAGAGATTGACCTGGATTTTACTCCTGCCCTTCCTTAAATTGTCTTTAGCTGTAGTCTACTCCGTCTATTTTGCTTTGCCAGCTGCTTAAAGAAAATGTTCACTTAGTCATTTGATTATTGCTTCAAACTTAATGCTTCTGTGACTTTCAGACATACATGTATGTATAAGTACATATACTTATGTCTGACGTGACACACTACCCAGTAATATTTTCTTATGCATGACCTTCAAAAGGCCGTTTTAATATTTCTACAGATTTCTGTATGTTCTCACAGGTTGAACAAGTGGTTGGAACCAACTTTTTTCTATTATTTTTATATAATGCTTAATAGATCTTTTATGCTGATTCTTTTATGCTGAATATAATCGTGGAAATTTTTTTTTTGGCTCCATTTATTATATGAGGCATACTAATCAAGCAACATGACTATTGTCATCAAGGAATTGGTGGGAAATGTCATAGGATAAAAAGTAATCCTGCCACAGTGATGCACAGAATTATCTTGTTACAGAATGAGCTTTGCTACATAAAACAGGGCTGTGCAATAGAAATATAATGTGAGCAATATATGTAATTTTAATTTTTCCAATAGTTATTTTTTATCTGAAATTAATCTTAACAATACATATTTAATCCAGTGTATCCAAAATGTTAATATGTCAACTTGTAATCAATAAAATTTTGAGCTATTCACAGTAATATTTTTTCCTGTTAAATCTTTGGAATTCAGAGTGTGTTTTATGTAAAACACATGTAAAATACATGTCAGTTTGGACTAATCACGTTTCCATCACCCAGTTAGCTACATGTGACTGGTAGCTCCCAGGCAGGTTGAAGTTGCAGAGTAGCAAACTCTAGAAGTTTCACAGGATGAACTGAGTATCTGATAGAGTCCAGTATTTGCCACAATTTCTGTACATTCTGAGGGTAAGAAAAATCAAAGGTTAGTTTTTAAATGTACTTGAATGAGTTAAATATGACACTCTCTTTTAGTATTAAGAGAAATAATTTATTTTGTTGTCATTTCTATAAAAATGAATTAATACGTGTAATTTCATTTTTAATGCTTTCTTTTAAATATAATTAACTGGATTATATAATAATTTATTCTAAGCATACAGGGAAAGAAATAGTCAACAACCAAATGGGCATTTAGGTGTGGTAACGTTACATCGTCAGGGTTTATGTCTGAGCAAGAGTTTTAAAGGCCTCCTTGGAACGGGCTTGCAGTGCAGCAAAGGAACACGGTTACAGGCAGAAGAAACAGGATGCGTACAACCTCACAAGGGTTGAGCAGTCTGTTGTGTTGTGTTCTGTGCACAGCAAACTGCTTGATCTAACCAGGAAATAGTGAGTGTTCTGAGATTTAGTTGGAAAAGGAGAGAAGGCCCCCATTCCTTTTTTTTTTGCCTCAAAACCTCAAGAAACTTGTGGTTTTTTTTAAGGTGAGAAAGGAGGCACCGATAAAGTTTAAATTTAGGCAGGGCATAACAGTCGCAGAAAATTGCTCTGGATGTGTGGCTGATTAGGGAGAAGGTCAGAACCCTAGGCAAACATTCCATTCAGCAGGTAACTGCAGTTATTAATACCAAGACAGAGTGTGATGGACTGAGCTGTACAGATAGATGGAAGAGGGGTATAAGAACTGGTGTCCATTTGAGTATGTTGGGTTAGGGACAAGTTTAGGGTCAGTAGTGACACTAATGCTGCTTTACCCAGCAGGTCGAGAAAGAAGGGAGAGGTTTCGGTTTTAAAAATAAGTTTTATGCTAGAGGTGTAGAGATTGGGTGTTTTTAGAACACGTGGCTATTGAAGTCTGGAAAGATTTGAAAATAACATTTGAGGGTTAGATAGAAAGAAGTTTGGGGCTAGTGATAAGAGTTCTGAGAATTACGATGTTTTTATGGTGTAGAAGTTGATGTGATTACAAAGAAAAAAACTATGGGGGATTCGGAAAGGAGGAAGAGAATGGACTCCTGAGAGCCTCCAGCATTTGGAGGCCTTGTGGAGCTACAGAAGGAGCACAGGGCTTGAGATGGAGGCATGGGAAGCCTCAGGAGTTATCAGGAGAAAGCAGCTATCCTAGAACTCAAGGTAGGACACTTCAGTGTGAGTGCAATGCTGGCTGTCAGTGCTGCGACACGGCAAGAAAGGTAAGGCCCGAGAAGTTACGGGAGCTTCCGATGAGTGGCGGGTGAGCAGCTACCAGGCCCAGCTTACATCTCGAGGCAGCCCAGGGCCTGTCTGTGCGCTGCCCTCACACCGCAGATTTTGGTCTTTTTAACCATTCTATAAGGACTCTGTAAATAAGAGGTCTGTATGGCCAAAGACTTCTACAGCGCACAAGACCAGCTGCCAACTAACATCAGGTATAAGGAAAAGGAACAGATCATTAACCGTTTCTAGACTGGGGGAAAGGAAGGCACATAGGAAGGACTTGAAGCCAGAGAGGACTGACCAGCTCTTCAGAAAGCAAAAGAGAAGAAAATCCTATATATGATTTAAAACAGTCCTCAATCAGTTGATCAGACCGTTTAGTTGAGAGCATACTAAATGCAGTTACAGGCATACTCATATATATCACCAAATTGGTATGATTTTAGAATACATTCTTTTCCTTATTATATTGTAATATGCATGAGTTTAATTTTGTGCTGGGCAAGGCAATTTATTTTAGATGGTACAAGAAGTGTTAAAAAGTGCCATTCCTTTTAATCCACATTTAGTGATAGATGATGTTGATAATTATATGGATTTTTAATGTTTTGTTTTACAACTGGTAGTTAATATACATCAATATAGAATTAGTATATGAAGTATTGTATTTGTGTATGAATATGTAGCTTCCATCTTTAATGTTCTCCCTCATATATTTTCCAGTATTTAAAAACCCTTATTTGATTTGAATAAAAATTAGTCTGTTTATGCTTAAGAAGCATCTTAATCTACTTGATATTAGCATTTCTTAATTTTGTCTCTTTAGTTAATTTCAAAACCTTATGTATAATATCCAGATAAAAATGTTTGTTTTTGCACTGCAACGCGTCTCTCAGTTCATATTTTCCTTTTTGATTCTTTTCGGCAAGTATATATTGAACATTAACTAGGTGCCCAGGATTATCATTGGTATTAGGGATATAAAATAAAATAAGAACTGCATACGGTCTCAGGTAGATGTAGGCACAAATAATTGCAAAACTATATGATTAAATTTAATGTGACTAAAATTAGATTAAAGATAGTATAATGTTTTTATTGAGACCTTATTCTGATTGGATATCAGTTCAATGTGGATAATTTCACGTGTCTGAAAGATTTACCATGAAAATTCCCTTCGAGTGATTTTTTTAAACTGTAAAGTCAGAAATATTAAATTCTTATACAACAATTTCGTTGTTTTACTGTTAATTATAGCAAAGGAAGATGCAAACTGTGCAGTGTGCGACAGCCCGGGAGACCTCTTAGATCAGTTCTTTTGTACTACTTGTGGTCAGCACTATCATGGAATGTGCCTGGATATAGCGGTTACTCCATTAAAACGGGCAGGTTGGCAATGTCCTGAGTGCAAAGTGTGCCAGAACTGCAAGTAAGTTTTAATTTCAACTCAAAGGTGTGTATTGAGTTTAAGACAGACCCTATTATTAGGTCCTAAAGGTTTGTGTAAATATGGTAAAGGTTGTTCATGCTGCAGCTGTATTCGTTCACACTGACTTCATCATGTCTTTAAAACTTGCTAGATATTTATTAACTTATATTACTTTGAAACAAGTCTAAACAAAAAATAATTTTAACAGTTTAAATTCCTGGTTGCCTAAAAAGCCAGTTTAAGTTTGCCAACAATTTTAAATGAATGATTTTAACAATTAAAAGTAAGCATTAGAAAAATAAAGCAGCTTCCCCCCCGCCTTCTTCCTGAGGGACACTGGGGGTGAAATTTAATAGGAAAATAAACCATTCACTATGGAAAGTAGTTATTAGAGTGAGCCAAAGAATCGGTGATAAGTTTCAGTTTCTATTCCAGGAGGAACAACTGATACTAAATCTACTGTTTTAAGAGAAATTTCCATCTATCTGAAAGGCAGTTACCTTCACTGTAATCCTGAAACAAAATGTTGTATGGATGTAAATGTTTGCAGTGGGGTTATCTTTTCTTGTTTGTTTTATTCCGTCCTTTGATCATTGCTCCAGTCTTTTCTGTGATTTTTTTTTTTTTCATGCTACTAATTAATTAGCATGATAATTTGGGGATGTTACCTCCATCTACAGCAGTCTTCAAATTGTTTACAAGCGGAGAATTTTTATAAGAAATGATGCTCACCATTGCCACGTTCAGTCTGTTTTATTTGTAATTTAATTTGACAACAATAAGCATCAATATCTTAGAATTATGTGGAATAAATAAGACCGCGTGAAAATATCAGTAAACACTTAGTTGATACCTAGCCTATGC
Organism: Bos grunniens; assembly: GCF_055505025.1. Lineage (NCBI taxonomy): Eukaryota > Metazoa > Chordata > Mammalia > Artiodactyla > Bovidae > Bos > Bos grunniens. Next base: position 5,505,549 of record NC_141168.1, read on the forward strand.
TTAGCTTCTTGAGAAGGAATAAGAGGTGAGGAAAAGAGTGCTATTCTTCTAGGATCTTTCCACATAGCTGAAGAGATACAATGTGCAATTGTACATGTAGAATTTGTTAAATTAAATAAGAAATTACTGAAGGCCAACTAACCGATCTTCCTTTTTACTTCTGTTTATCCCCAGGTTTTATTCAGCGGTTCCTCTCTCAGCTCTTCTTGCATTCCCTAGTTTTTCTTTTCCCCTCCTCTTGAATTAAATTCTTAGTTTCTGATAGGGATGAACAATCAAGAATCAAGGCACAGACTATGGACAGGACAAGGGCCCAATCTTCAGGGTAAAAAAGTGTTCAGGGGAAGATTTTAGGTTTTTAATTACAATTCCTAATAATTATGACAATATTATTATTCTTGTATCTGTTTATTTAGCATTTATTATTTAATGGATGTTCTTAGCTCTTCAGCCAGAATTATATTTAATTCTCGTGGTAATCTTTGATTTTCATTCACATTTTGTACTTGAAGCCAAGAGGACTCAAGTCTGAGTTAGTCAGAAGTCTCACAGCTAGAAAAATAGAAGTCTGAACGCAAATGTAGGTCAGATCCAAATTTGATCCTCTCTGTATTATATCACACTGTTCTTCCAGTTCACCGTGCCAGGATTTGTTCCTTTCCATGCAGCATCACCTATTGGTTACCACTCCTTGCCCAAAAGAAGATGGGTATGGGATGTTTAAAAAATAAAGATCAAAATCACTCTTCTTGCTTTAACCCCTCCTTCTCTGCAGGAATCCTAAAATGACCAAAGCAGGTTCACCATAGGTGAGCGTTCAGTAAGGATAGTCCTTTAGAGACCTTTGGAAGACGTCTGTCTCGTCCTCTGGAGGGTTTGCACTGTCATTATCTGGGCATAGGCAGAACTGACACTGAGGGCATTTATGGACTGGGCAGTTCCCAGGACAGATTCTTCTCATGATTACTTATGTCACAAACATAAGTTTAAAGATAAGGCATCATTAATGCTATCTTATTTTTTAGACAATCGGGAGAAGATAGCAAGATGCTAGTGTGTGATACGTGTGACAAAGGGTATCATACTTTTTGTCTTCAACCAGTTATGAAATCAGTACCAACCAATGGCTGGAAATGCAAAGTAAGTTGTTTATTTTTTTAAGAAAAATATCATCTGTATGTTTTTTTTTTAATATATAGAGCAGACAAATCAGATACCTATTCAAATCTGTATATTTCATTCAACTTACAAAAAATTTAATTGATGTATAATTGATAAACAGCAAACGGCACACATATAAAGTCTGTAATTTAATTAGACACATGTACACTCATGAAACCATCATCATCTTCAAGATAACGAACAAATTTACAACCCCTGAAAGTTCCCAGGTGCCCTTGGGAGTTCCTCTGTTCTCACTGTTCACTGCACTGCTCCCTCTGATTTTCCAGACAGTATGGTTTCTCTCACCATAGATTAGTTTGCATTTTCTAGAATTTTATGTAAGTGGTGTCATATAATATATACCATTTTCTTTTTTTGGGGGGTGGGCATTTTTTAAAACCCAACATAATTATTTTGAAGTTCACCCCCAATGTTGCACATACCAGCAGTGATTCCTTTTAATTGCTGAATAGTAGAAGCGACTTAGCAGCAGCAGCAGCAGAAGTACCAGAATTTGTTCATTGAGTCACCTAGTGGTGAACATTTGGGTTCTTTACAGTTTTAGGCTGTTTTCAAAAGTGCTGCTTATGAACCTATCATCTAACATAAATATCTATATGGTACTTCATGGCTAAGGAATTGTTCCTGAATGATTCACCTTTAATCTTCGAAACTCTTTGAAGTAGGTAGTATCCCTGTATGCAGATACTAAAATAGGTATATTTTTAAAATCTGTTAATTTAAAATCCAGAAATAAAGCAGAGTATATTTGGTTAGATTGACTTTTAGATGATTTTATTGTGATTTCACATGTATATATATTTGTGTGTATTTATGTATAAACTTGTATTAAATATTTGGAATCATTGTATATGCATATGTATATTGTTCCTCCCCCATAGTAGTTTTAATAAGTGCTTATTCATTTAGATCTCTGTTGTTTTTAGATGTAAAGTTTCTTTCAGGTTTTGAGAGTTAGGATCTGCAGACATTTTCCCACTTCTTTTTCAGTACTTATGATACCAGTCTTTCTGCTTGGTTGGATGCTTTTAATAAGGTGTATTTTCAGCTATTTAAAGTTTTTTCTAGGTAGTCTTTCAGTCAGTGATTCTCCCCAGCTCCATCTCTTCTGTTGCCTTTGCATCTTTATGACCTTGAGGTGTTGCATTCTGAGTTTCTGTAAGCTTCCTGAGGAACTTATGGAGGCTCTGTTGTCTGAATCTCTAAATGCTATAGGCTAGCTGAGAGCTCTACCCACTGGGCAGTTAGTATAGTACTAGGTAACAACACCAGTACTCTTGCCTGGAAAATCCCATGGATGGAGGAACCTGGGAGGCTGCAGTCCATGGGGTCTCGAAGAGTCGGACATGACTGAGCGACTTCACTTTCACTTTTTACTTTCATGCATTGGAGAAGGAAATGGCAACTCACTCCAGTGTTCTTGCCTGGAGAATCCCAGGGATGGGGGAGCCTGGTGGGCTGCCGTCTATGGGGTTGCACAGAGTCGGACACGACTGAAGCGACGCAGCAGCAGCAGCAGCAGATAACAACAAATTGAGATTTGTTCATGGAAGCCAAAATATTCACATTCTTAAAGTGAAAGTAGAAGATGAGAATAACTCAGGTTTACCTTTAATTCCCAACTAGCTGAATAAAACTGTATTTTCTGTTAGGAAGATGTTTACAAACATTATTTACTTTGACTTTTTGAATGTTCTCTAGGATGAGTCAGTCATAAAAATAGTTAATTTGCTTCCTTTGAAATCTGTAGGGTAAACTAATAAATTTAGAACTGGTGAGGGACTAGCAATTAAGTGAATTGCCTGAGTTACTAATTTGCAGAGGTAGAAGAGAGACTAAAATCCATGTTTCTTGTATTACATTTTAATGCTTTATCCAATATATTATGCTCCCTGTGCTATCATACTAACTTGAGGAACAGAGTAGTTGTTTTTTTTTCCCCGGAGCAAGAAGGGGGGCGGCTTGTGGGCTGGGCTTGTGGGATCTTAGTTCTCCCGCCAGGGATTGAACCCATGCCACCTACATTGGGAGCACAGGCTTAACCACTGGACCACAAGGGGAGTTCTAAGGAATATTAATCTGATTTTCATCTATGTTAGGATTTGGATCCTAGAGAACTAAAGACTTTCTAGATCCATTGGGCATCTCTACATACCCCCTCAGGCTGAAATTTTTTTTTTTTAATTATTATTGTCTTAATTTCAGAGTAGACATGAAGCTAGGCATAAAGTTCTTTGATCTATGGTAATTACACTGGCTTAACCTAGAAAATATTAATCTAAAATAATTTTGCTTTTTAAACTACATTGCCAAGATGTGGTTTAATAGAATGGCATTCTTTGTCTTTCATAATGTTCATACAAAGAATGCCTTTTGTATAATAAGTATTTGTATAAAAGTAGTTTGATAAAGCCAGGACTGGGTTTACTGTGTTCAGAGTAATTGGACCTCAAAAGTGCCAACCAGCAATTCCTTGCACGGCAGATGTAATGAATAAAGTGATACTCAAAAACTTAAGAAACCTTTTTGGTCCAGAAGTGAACTGTAATGGCACAGTTGAAATCTGTAGTAAACGGGGGTATTAATTCAATTGTTTCTAAAACGCAGGCGTTTCCCTTTATAAATTACCCTGTGCTGTTTGCGGTTCCTGTTGTCAGGCGATGGTGAAGAATCCCCTGGCTCCGCGGGTGCTGCTCACTGCTGCCCGAGCAGATTCCCTGTGCGGTCCACAGCCTCATTCTTAACTGTGCAAAATCTTGCATCTTTCACACGTCTTAGAGAGCACTTGGGACTAACATTAACAACAAATATACAAATGCTAAGTGCAGTTGAAAGTGCAAGTGTTAGTCGCTCAGTCGTGTCTGAGCCTTTGTGACCTCCATGCACTGTACAGTCCGCTAGGCTCCTCTGTCCATGGGTTTCCCCAGGCAAGAATACTGGAGTGGGTAGCTATTCCCTTCTCCAGGAGATCTTCCCGACCCAGGGATCGAACCCGGATCTCTCGCACTGTAGGCGAATTCTTTACGTCTGAGCAGTTACATTTACAGTTACATTTTATATTAAATGTATACATTTATATTAACTTTTATATTAGAGCAGTTACATTTTATATTAACTTTTTTAGAAAATTGATTATCTTGCGGGACCTTCGTTCCCGACCAGGGATTGAACCCCAACCACTTGACCGCCAGGGAATTCCCTGTATTTTTTAGAGTTAGCATTTCCATGAAAAATGTCAGGGTCTCAGGAAACATGTAGACCGCAAAGAATACACCTGCGGTCTCCCTGCGCCCTCGCACTCTAGTCCTAAGGCCACAGAAACGCGCTTCTATCACCTCTGCCCTTGATTTTGCGCTCGGGTTCCTGCTGGTGTCCGCATCCTTCCGGCTGGAGGGGCGTGGCCTTCAGGGGCGGGGCGGGCGGGGCCTTGAGGGGGCGGGGCGGAGATAGAGGAGGTCGTTGGAAGCCGAGGCCTCGCGGTTTGCCTGTAGGAGGCGTCCCCGCGCGGGGCTTTCAGGCCCCGAGGTGGCTCCAGCCTGGGGCTGCTTCCCGAAGCTGCCTGCGGGGACGCGGTGCTGGCCGGTGGTGCGGTAGGTGTTGGTGGTCCTTCCTCGGAGAGTCTTGGAAAGGGCGGCGATCCTGCTGGTAGGTTCCTGGGGGTGGGGCCTGGGTGGGGCGGTAGGAGGAGGTGCCGGAGGCCGCTCCCCGCGCCCCGCTCCACCCCGTGGGAGGGCCGGCACCTGGACCTGCCGGCGCGCACCTGGTCCTAGGGCGTGGGGCGTAGCAGGGCGGGGCCTAGCCCGCGGGTAACGGCTCTCAGGTGTGGTCACCTGGGAGGGCGACCCCGGGGCGGAGGCGGCTCGGGCTCCTGCAACCTCGGAGCAGTGGCTTCCTGGCTGCGGGATGGGGCGCTTCCGCGGGTTGTCCCATGGTTTGGTTTGGTTCGGTTCCGGGTTGAAAAAAGAAATCTGCGTCGGATGCGTTTGTATGTTTACCCTTAATCTCCACCACCGCTCTTCTTTTTACTTTTCTGAAATAGGAAGTTGAATTCGTGATCGCTTCCTTCGCTTTCCTAAGGAAGAGATATTTTAGACTATAAATTTAACTTTGATTATAGCTTTGGCTGCACTCAAATTTTTTGTACTGGTAACTTCAGGCACATTGATTTTTTTAGGTTGTACTTAAACATATTAGATTCTGCTTTAATTGTGTTAAATCAGATAGTTTCGCTAGTGTAGCTTTATGACGTATATTTGGATGCCTTCCAATGGTGACGTTTTAAACTTGTAGTATTTGTGTTTATTAATTAAATGAAGCTCTTTCCCCGTTTTTTGGCCGTTTGATTCAACAGCATATTCAGATGTACTTAGATTGACCACTACCAATTTCTCCTTGCATTTTGCTCTTTTTTTTTTTTCCTTTAAAAAACTATTTTGTGCTGGTTATTAAGCAGGTATGTCAGGCTAATGATGATCTGCTTTTTATCAGTGTAAAACTACTCTGTATTCTGTGTATGCCCCCTTTTTGGGAGGAGGGAACCAGATATTTTGCTTTGCTTGACAATATGGCCGTGCGGGGTTTTAGTTTACAAGCTGAATATGATCTTTTCACATCGTTATATTGGATCCTTCTGTGTCTTTTAACTGTACCTTTTGAAGGGTTTAATAGTCAAGCACTTAGATTAATGGATGTAATTGAAATGCTTGGCTGATTTAAGACAAGTCTGTTCTTTTAGCTTTCTGTTTTTCAGTTCTTTTTATTCCATGCAATGATTGCAATTCAGAATTGTATTTTATGAATATTAAGTTATAAATGAAACTTTAAAATTTTCTGCTCATGTTTCCCATTGAAAAGGAAGAAATCAGAAGTTTTCTCTCTGCCTGCTGTCTTAAATTAACCCAGACTGTAGACCATGTCACTTTTTCTTGGCAGGGGGAAAAAATCTTCTCTGTAGTTTACAATGTCATCTCATTACTAGTCTTTTGGAGACATGGTTATGCACCTCTGTTTTTAAAAAATCTTAAATTTTCTGGACTCTTACAAACCTGAAAGAGACTATTGCCTTCCACCTATGACACGAATTTCGTCTGGCAGAGTTTTGCATTACAACTTTTTTCTTTTTACTCTGGAAACTTTTTCTTTCCGTGTTGACCCTTGTCATTCTCCTTTTAGGTCCAATGGAGAGATCTAGAGAAGTGTTGATTAAATTCACCTTCTTTCTTTTTTTAAAACACATTTACCTTCTTTACTTTCTCTTTAATAATCTTTAGTAGCATCTAGGTAATTTTGTTTCCTGTTTTAAATCATTATTTTCTTTGTTGTGGTTTTCATTATCTTGGAAAATGTGTCCAGAATTCGGAGTTTATTTCTGGAGGTTGTTCTCTGGCTTCCTTTTGTGCTGCCCTCTTACTGATTTGTTTTCAGTAATTGCTGCTATTTTTCACGTGGCAGAATTTATAATACTGCTGAGAATATGAGTAGATAGTGCAGTGTGTTTTCTTCTGTTCTATGGAGGTATTATAAAGTGATTAAAAAGATTAGGCAGTGGAGTCAAATCTCAGGTTTTTCACTTAGTAAATACAAGATCTTTGGCAATTTATTTGACTTCTGTAAGCCAAGTTTCATTTTGTAGCTAAAGTCCTTCCCTCACAGGGGTGTTGGATTTAGTGAAATGATTGTAACGTGCTCAGCATATTGCTTGACATAAGTGCTCAGTTATCCTGGAGTTTTTCATACGAGTACTTACCCTCTGAGCAGTTTGAAGAGTGATACTCTTCTTCCACTGTTGAATTCTTTCATATGTTTATAGTCTTTTATATGTTTATAGTTTATAGTTTGAGTCAAATTCAGACACTGTGGTGGAGGCTGGAGGTACAGGGGCAGCTAGGTGTGCTTTCCTGGAGGTGTCAGTCTAGTGTGGCTGTTTGAACTGAGGTAGAGATGCTCCTTTCAGGATCTTGTATACCAGTCATTGTCCCACAGCTTTCTTTTCTCTGTTTCTCTCTTGAGAACGCCAGTGTGCTGGTATATGATGCATTTTAAAAGGCTTTATTTGGGAGTAATTTCAAACTTTAAAAGCAAGAAAAATAAAAATAATGCCCATATGCTGTTTACCTGGATTCTTTAGTTGTTGGGATTTCAGTAAGGTCATCATGCCCTTTCTCCTTTCTACCTCCTCCCTGCCCACTCCACCCTGTGTATTATTTTTTTTTTCCCCTGAACCATTTGAAGGGTGAGTTACACCATGTTCCCTTTACCCTTAAGTATGTAAATGTGTATTTCTTAATAATGAGGATATTCTTACATAATCATTGCACTATTATCACTCTGCACATTTATATCCATCTAGTCTACCCTTCGTATTTCAACTTGTCACTCAATTTAATGTCCTTACAGCATGTGCCTCTTCCCTGTAGGTTCCAGGATCTAGTCTAGGGTCAGGTGTTCCATTTAGTTGTAGTGCTTCTTTAGACTCCTTTAATCTGCAAAGTTTCTTAAACCCTCCTTTGTCTGTTTGATATTGACAGTGTTGAATAGTAAGAGTTTTTCCTCACATACCTGGATTATTTGTTTGTTTGTTTTAATCACAAATGGAACTTTGCTCCTTTTGTCTTTGTCTGACACATCCTCACGATTATATGGTTCCTCATTCTTGGCCAGAAGATTGAGCAAGTCTGTGCCCTTGGCAGGCCCTCCCCTGGATGCACCTGGAGCTTCCTTCTCCCTCACAGGCGATGTGAGTTGTGAGCATCTGCCCAGGTTTCTCCACTTGTTTTTCCCTCTTGTATCTAAAAAAGTGTTATGTGAGGAGACACTTGACCTTGCAAATATCTTATTGCTCCTCAAAATTTTCTCCAAGATGATAGGAACCAATGCCTGATGCAGTGTTTTAACCTGGTTTTTGTAAAATATGCTTTTCTAAGTAAACGTTTACCTGTCAACCTCTGCATTCTGTTGTAATCCAGAATCCGCCCTTCTTTCACATGTTAAAATGATTTATATTTTGTCAGTACTGACTCATGGATTCTTGTTCTTGTCAATAATTTATTACTGTACCTGATTTGTTTTGTGCTCAGATTGTTCCATCTTTGCCTTTGGTGGTCTTTTCAAGCTGGCTCCTGTGTTTTTGTTTGATGTCCTCCCATTTATTTGAGCACTTCATTGTATTTGGGCATAGCAAGATATTCCAAAGTCATCTTATACCTTCCCTGCCCTGGACTCGGTAGTCCTCCTTTCTGTAAATAGGCTGTGTTCATTTAGTGGACATGGGCTCCTGGCTTTGCTCACTGCTCTGTGGGTGTTTGCTTCTTTGTCCTCTCATCAAGTGAGGCAGGAACTACATGCCTGCACACACACTTACACATGTGCATGTGTACAAGTACACACGTAAGTATGTGTGTACTCACATATGGACATTATTTATAAATGATGAATTTAAACCAGTACCCCAACTCTGACCCCTCCCGCCGAGTTCTTTGCCTCCCCTCATGCTTACGTATCCATTCTTGTATCTCGCATAGTGAGAATCCTTGTGCTTTGCCTGTTATTCCTGAAGTGTTTTTAATTTCTCATTCTTGGCTTATTTAGTTTTTAAAAGTACATAGGATATTAACATTGTTTCAAAAACTTTTGGTTTATCCTTCCTGTGTGTATTTTTTTAACGATAAGCAAACATGTTTCCCTTTTCTACACTGAGGGTAGCATATTGTTATATGTGCTCTTTGGCATGTTACTTTTTTTACTTATTATCTGGAATTCATTTCAGTTTATAGAAATCTTCCTCATTCCTTTTTTTTCCCTTATATTTGAAACAGTTTTCCAACCTGTGACCTATGCTTCAGTATTTAGGTCGTTCGTAGTATTTTACATTAGAATGATTCTGTAGTCAGTAACTTTGTGCATATGGGAGCAAATCTCTAGAATAAATTCCTAGAAGTGGGTTTGTTGGCTGGGGTGGGGGGATAAATGCACATGTAATTTTGTTTGGTATTGTCAAATTCCCTTTCACGGGACTTGCGTCAGTTCCTGCTGCCGCCACTCACGCATGAGAGAACTTTTCTACATTCTTGCCAATAGGGTGTCCTATTTGGCTTTTGATTTTTTGCCTGTCTTATGAGTGAAAAATGTTCCCTCAATGTAGTTTAATTTTCATTTCTCTCTAGTGAAGTTGGCCATGTTTTTTTATGCTTAAGGGTCATTTTCACCCCTTTTTATGAGTAGTCTTTTCTTGTGTTTTGTGTGTTACTCTTGAAGATTTTGACCCCTACCCCACCCCAATTAAGAGTTCCTTATATGATCAGGATATAAGGCCCTTATCTGTGTTATATGATGCAAGTATTTTCTTCCAGTTTATTTGCCTTTTGACTTTGCCTGTGGGGTGTTTTTTTGTTGTTTTTTTTTTTTTGCCATGTAAAAGTTTATTTTTATGTAGTCAGATTTATCAGTCTTCTGTTGCTTCTGAAGTTTTTAGTTAAAATTAGAAAGCCTTTGCCTATACTGAGGTTATATGAGAGTTCATATGTTTTTCTAGTTTCTGCATTATTTTTTTATGTATGACTCTAATCCAGTTTTCGTAGTATCCTGCCAGGCTTCTCTGTCCATGGGATTTTTCTGGGCAAGAATACTGGGAGTGGGTTGCCATTTCCTCCTCCGGAGGATCTTCCAGACCCAAGGATGGAACCCACATCTCCTGCTTTGGCAGGCAGATTCTTTACCCCTGAGCCACCTGGGAAGCATGTGAACTCTAGGCTCCATGAAAAATCTTACTGAAATTTTTATCAGGGTTACTTTAAATGTAATGTTGATAGTGACATCTTGATGTTAGGACATCCTAAGAACACGGTATGTCTTATGTCTTTATATTTGTTCAATCCTGGTTTAAAGTCTTTTAGGAATGCTTTCTAATTTTCCTTGTATAGGTTTTAGACATTTCTTTGTTGTTGTTCAGTTGCTCAGTCGTCTCTTACTCTTTGTGACCCCATGGACTGCATCACGCCACGCTTCCCTGTCCGTCACCATCTCCTCTAACTTGCTCAAACTCATGGCCATTGAGTCGGTGATGCCGGCCAACCATCTCATCCTCTGTCATCCCCTTCTCCTCCTGCCCTCAGTCTTTCCCAGCATCAGGGTCCTTTCCAGTGAGTTCTCTCTTCGCATCAGGTAGCCAGAGTATTGGAGCTTCAGCATCAGTCCTTCCAGTGAATATTCAGAATTTATTTCCTTTAGGATTTAGGTCCTACTCTCACATCCATACATGACTACTGGAAAAACCATAGCCTTGACTAGACAGACCTTTGTTGGCAAAGTAATGTCTCTGCATTTTAATATGCTGTCTAGGTTGGTCATAACTTTTCTTCCAAGGAGCAAGCGTCTTTTAATTTCATGGCTGCAGTCACCATCTGCAGTGATCTTGGAGCCCAAGAAAATAAAGTCTCTCACTGTTTCCATTGTTTCCCCATCTATTTGCCATGAAGTAATGCAACCAGATGCCACCATCTTCCTTTTTGAATGTTGAATTTTAAGCCAGCTTTTTCACTCCTCTTTCTCCTTCATCAAGACAGAAAGCTTTCTGTCAGGAGGGTGGTATCATCTGCATATCTGAGGTTATTGATACTTCTCCCGGCTTGATTCCAGCTTGTGCTTCATCCAGCCTGATGTACTCTGCATATAAGTTAAATAAGCAGGGTGACAATATACAGCCTCGACGTACTCCTTTCCCAATTTGGAACCAGTCTGTTGTTCTATGACCAGTTCTAACTGTTGCTTCTTGACCCATATGCAGGTTTCTCAGGAAGCAGGTAAGGTGGTCTGGTATTCTCATCTCTTGAAGAATTTTCCACAGTTTGTTGTGATCCACACAGTCAAAGGCTTTAGCGTAGTCAATAAAGTGAATGTTTTCCTGGAATTCTCCAGCTTTTTCAGTGATCAAACAGACGTTGGCAATTTAATCGCTGGTTCCTCTGCCTTTTCTGAATCCAGTTTGAACCATCTGAGAGTTCTCTTAAGTTTCTTCTTAAACATTTTCTCTATTTTGTTGATGGTATAAATTGGACTCTCCCATTCATTATGTCTTTTAACTAGTTATTGTTTGTGCATGTAAATTCTATTGAATTTTATTGCTAATTTTATATCTTGCTATTTAAATTCTTTTATTACATTTAAAATAGATTCTCTAGGATTTCCGAGTGTGCTGTCATCTACAAGTACTGTTAGTTCTTCTCTTCCTTTTCTTGCCTCTGTTTTCATTTGTTTCGGTGTTTACATTGATTCAGAACCATGTTAAACAGTGGAGATAGTAGGCATCCTTGCTTCCTTTCTGCCCTTAGTGGGAATGTCTCTAGGATTCCCCAGTTAGAAACAAAATGCTGGCTTTTGAGTTGAAATTTGTGTGTATCTCACATTAAGGAAATACCCACGCTTTTTTATTGTCTGCAAAGTTTTTTTTTTAATTAGGGGTGGATTTTAATTTTTTTGCAAAGGCCTTTTCAACATCTAGTGAAATAGTTTATCTTCTCAGACCTAATAATATGTTAAATTTTATTATCATGTTTTTTTCTAAAATTTAACCATCCTTGCATTTTTTTTTTTTTTAATAAACTCCATTTGGCATGGTTTTATTATTTTCTTAATTTGCTATTGGAGTTTGTTTTCTAACATTTTAGGGTTTTGGCATCAATATGTATGAGCACATCCACTTTATAATCTGTATACAGACTTTAGCAGATCTGTGGTTCATGCTCATTTCTCTTTTTTAGTGAACATCTCTTTTATATCAAAATGGCAGCTCAAAAAGAAAGTTCCTTTTTAGTGGTGATTTAGATTGCAAAGTTGGGGTTGAGTAATGAGCATCCCACAGTTTATGAGCCTTGTGCCCTGGGTGTTAAGGCCACCTTGCTCACGGGCCCAGAGGAGGTGTCCCAGGCCTCTGCCAGGCCGGCCATCAGTAGTTCTTTGCTAAGGATGGTGCCACTCTCTGTTCTGAAAATACAAGCAGTCATATTGGATTTTCGTGTTGAGTGATTATTTTCATAATTTCAGACACCTAATCATTTGGAGTGGATCATCGTTGTTTCCTTAGCACGTATTCTTCGTTTTAGTTTCTGAGCTACACATAAACAAACGGAATGCCCTAGCAGGGCCATTTTGCTTTCACAGTAGGGAGTTTAGCAAAACTTACTCAACACAAGCTGCTTCCTGATTCTGGATCGTGTTTCTTTTTTTGAAGTTTGGATTGCCATGTTTTTGGTTTTCTTCCTCCCCCATTTATGTTTTCTTGGATGTCTCTATCCCCTACTTACACTTTCCAGGAGGTTTTAGTGTAAATTGAATGATATCAGATATTCAAAACAAGCAGCTTTTTCAAAAACATACACCCTAAATTTAGTGTCATAAAAATTAAAGTTTAATATATGATCTACAAATGTGTCATTGGTTTTTTTAAAAAGATGTACACCAGAACTGCAGTTCACATGCAGAACAAACTGTTTCTGTTTTCATTTTTCCTGGTGTTTAGAATTGCAGAATCTGTGTAGAGTGTGGCACACGCTCTAGTTCTCAGTGGCACCACAATTGCCTGGTGTGTGACAGTTGTTACCAACAGCAGGAGAACTTGTGTCCTTTCTGTGGGAAGTGCTACCATCCAGAATTGCAGAAAGACATGCTTCATTGTAATATGTGCAAAAGGTAAGAAGATAGTTACTGTACTGAAGTATTTGTGTGTGCTTCTGTTCACGTAGTCATCTGCTTTGCCGTATATTTTGAAATCCAAGCTTTTGTCATTCCAGTAATCCTTTTAGTACTGATTGCTGTTATAGATGGAATTAAACATGTTTTTTATGAGTCTGAAAGACATGATGATGTAAGTGGGCAAAAAAATAAGACCAGAAGCAAGCATTGGGAGGGAAAAAAGAAAGAGAAAATAGTTTGAAAATGTGTGTTTTTTTTTTTTTAAAGTCAACACTTTTGGTGACATCCAAAAATGACAGCTCCTTTTCTAGAACCTTCAATTGCTGACTCCTCTAACTCTCTTCTGTCACCTTAGCCCTTTCTGTATCTAGTTTTTCAGTCATTATCTCTTTTCCTTAGATATTAATTAAACTTTAAATTAGAGCATTTTATTTAAATATATTTATCATCACAGATGGGTTCACTTAGAATGTGACAAACCAGCAGATCATGAACCTGACCTTCAGCTCCGAGAAGAGTACATCTGTACATATTGCAAACACTTGGCGGCTGAGATGGGCCCCTTGCAGCCAGGTGAAGAGGTGGAGATGGCTGAGCTTCCTGCAGGTACCTGTGGGACGATTGTTCTTTGTGATGACGTGCCAGGCAGCCACCAGTGGGCCGCTTCAGGAACAGTGAGGGACTCCAGTGTCCATACAAGTGTTCTTGGTCATCTCTGAATCTCATGGCTAACATCTAATCTAGCTTTTTTTTTTTTCACAACTATTCACCTTATATTTTAATTCCAAGACTAGTGTACTCTCCTGTTTTTTGGGCCATTAAGTGGAAGTTCCTTATTGTTTTGCTGTATGACCTAATTTGCACTTCATACTCTAGTTGTATTTTACTCCAAACAAATTTCATGTGGTTTTATTAGCATACCATTGATTATAAATGTAATAACAAGATTCTTAGATTGTAAAGGGAACAGACCTGCTAATCAGATTGGTTTTCATTTTCATCATCATGAGTGGCAGCGTCTATAGTTCTAATTCATTATCTGCAAGGGGTTTAGGTAGACATATCTTGGTTACTAACATTTTCTTTCTAGTTTTCCATCAGTATACAGTTGTGTGATGTCCTTTTAAAATAGTAAAATGCGAGTTAACCTTTTTAATTCATTATATTTTCCATATTAGAAAAAATAAGATTATGTGTTTGGTCCAAAGTAGAAAAATCTGAAGAATTTATGGTATTTTTAGTGATAATTTACTCCCATTAGAACAAGGGAATGATTGTTGACTTAGCAAAAACAGAAAAGCTCATTCTAAGGTAAAGGATGAATAATTTTTTGTTAAGATTATAACAATGAAATGGAAGTTGAAGGCCCTGAAGACCACATGATATTTCTGGAGCAAGCAATTAATAAAGATGTTGCTGGTCAGGAGCCCGCACCTGGAATTGTTCCAGATGGTAAGGATGTTTTTGGTGATGGATATAGTCTGTTCGCTGAAGAAAATGTGTGTATAGAGTGAATATGTGAACATATACTGAAATTTTTGTAACCTAAAGAAAATTTTGCCAAGACATCCTCATGTATTAAATTATTTAGAGGGGTGCCTTTTTAAGTAAAATAAACTTCATTAAATCTTTATAATTTATTACAGTTAATCAGGGAAAGGGCATGTATATGTTATAGTTAGCTGTAACCTAGACATCCAATGGACGGAGGAGTGTGGGAGGCTGCAGTCCATGGGGTCGTGAAGAGTCGGACACGACTGAGCGACTTCACTTTCACTTTTCACTTTCATGCATTGGAGAAGGAAATGGCAAGCCACTCCAGTGTTCTTGCCTGGAGAATCCCAGGGATGGGGGAGCCTGGTGGGCTGCCGTCTATGGGATCACACAGAGTCGAACACGACTGAAGTGACTTAGCAGCAGCAGCAGCAGCAGACTTAAATATATGCCTTGTTTAGGGATCAAGTGATTCTCTTTAAGAAGCAATTTCTTTAGTTATTACTAACTAGAGCTGTTGCTGATTGTGAAATGTTGCATGCTGAGATAATGAAAGATTGTTTCAGATCGTCTAAGCAGTCCTCTTGAGGATTATTTTAGTTATTTCAAGGATATTTCATTTATGGTTTTTGCAGTATTGGTAATAGCTATTATTGTACCTGAGGATCTGGAATTAATGAGAGACCAGGTTGGGGAAAAACCACTTACTAAATTTCATCTTGGTCTCCCCTCAAAGTCCTTGGGGTTGTATGTGATACTGTATGTTATATAGGTTGAGTTTATACATAAAAAGTTCTTGAGATTTTTTTGAGGTTAAATTTATATTTAAAAATTCTCATTGAAAATTATACTTCATAAAAATGGAAAGTGAAGAAAAATAAGACAAAACTATAATAATCTTATGCAAACCAGATTCCTTGTTTCATCTTCATATCCTACTTGAAATGAATAGTAGTAACAAGATGTTTTGTGCTTAAATTTGAAATTAGTATTTGTCAGTAGGATAAATATCTTACTGAAAATATTGTTGAGAAAGCAGCGTTAGAGAAGTACAGAAATTTTGACTCCTTTCTGGAGATCCCACAAGTGTGTTGTTCACAGCAGGTCACGTCCGGCCCAGAGAGCAGCAGAGGAGTGATCCTCCAGGAAGCTGTGACGTGCGTGGGCTTCTTGTGTCCGGTGAGCAGCACGTTCACGTTGTTCGAGCTGATTTATATCGTTACACATTTATGGTCACTGCAGATTAAGTCATTGTCTCCTCAGTTCATTTTTTCAAATTAGAGAATTGTTCAGTACCAGAGAATCGATTACTATTGGAGTATTCACATTATAGTAGTTAAATCTGTGGTTCAGTGATCCTTTTCTTGTAAACAGTTGGTAGTGAATTTCTAAAGCAGAAATAGAGCATGTTTACGCTCTTAATCCTTCCTGCCTAGCTCAAAGAAGAAAGAACATGCTCATGTTCCATGTGTCTCCCTTTACTGGTGAGACTTGAGGTACTTGGTCTCCTGGTAGCACGTAACTTAGGCATTCCAGATAGCACTAAGATTCAGATGGTGGGACTTTTGGTTTTAAACCTATAAATGTTTACTTAATTTATGTGTATTTTCTGTTTTAAAATTTATCACTTTTTAAATATTTTTGAAGCACTTTTGTGTTTAAAAATTTTAGTATGATCAGATCCGTTATTTGCTGTTTTCTTTTCAGCTATAGCCTTTTAATAAAGCAGGAATGAGAAGTGAGGTTTCATCACTAAAATTTCAAACATTAAAAATTTCAGTCACATGGTAAATGGTAAATAAGGAAATTAGTAGCCTTATTAACGTGCCTTAGAAATTAACCTTGATGGCTTTTGAAAGAAGTGCTGTTTATCGTCAGTGCTCGCTCTTAATAGAGCCACTTAGGGCTCATGTCAGTTGAACCTCTGACCTTACTCTTAAGTATATTGGGTTAATATAGATGATGAGGAAGAACAAGAATTATACCTGCCCCCCGCAGCCCAAAAAAATGTTGATTGTGTTAGCGAGTATAGCTAAGCAAAATAAGTCTTTTCTGTCTGTGGTCATTACTCATTTTGGTCTACAGAAGCTTTGTTAGATCTTGTGTCTGCTTATTGCAAAATCCTTTTTTAGACTAATCTTTTCTCTTCAAACTTGGATATATTGTGTAATATCACTGAGCCTCATTTTCCTAGCTATAAAATGAGGGTAATTTTACCTACAAAATTTTAAATCCTTTTGTTTGTAAGTGCTCAAACTAAAACATTATATATGTATAATGGTTATATTAGAAATTAATTCTGTTTTAATATTCCTACCAGAAATTACCTTAAACTCTGGGGATCCTATTAAGGCAGTGTTTTTGTAGGTTTTCTGGTCTGATCTGTGACTTATTCTAATCCATAAACCCTGGTGTGTATTGACACTTATTAAACTTAATAATTGCCTTTCTTGATGAATACCTTCTGATTTAAGGCGTGATTTTAACCAAAAGTAATATGGAAGCCCTCCCTACCCCATCTTTTTTTCCATCCAAGCCTGTTACTTTTAAACCATAGAGCTACAGACATTTAAGGCATTGATGTTTTATACCTACTCATAGTTAGGAATTTTAAAATTCATATGTGCATTAACATAATAGATATTCCAAATTTTGTAGAATCATCCCAAGATAAAATGAATCCTGAATCAGAAAATCAGATTTCTCGTGAAGTTGACGGTGAAGCAGTGGAGATGTGTCCAAAAGTGACGCATACTTGTGAAGGTCCAAGTGAGAACAGCATGGAAGTGACTGAGCGCGCTGACGTCCTTCCTCCCCAGCTGGTTGTGCTGCAGGAGGAAGTGAAGTCGGTGGAGGAGCCGAATGTGGTGGTGTCGCCGGAAGAGTCTCGGCCTCCCGAAGTCACCATTGAGTCTGTCATTATCCCATTGGAAACCTTAGTGTCCCCAGATGGGGAAAGCACTTCTTTATGTTCTACAGAACACTTGGCTGTAGAAAGGGAACAGAGAGAAAACCCTGAGCCTTCTGCATTTATGGACTTGGGAGCGGCTCCTGCAGTTGAGAGTCAAGTGAAAGATGGCTTATGCCAAGAGGGCAGATCTGTAAAACTATCGTCTGAGACTGAGTCATCGTCTTCCTCAGCAGTGGACACAAGCAAGGCTCACGTGTCTTCCTCTCCAGCACTTTCTTCCGACTTGCCTTCCCATGACATGCTGCACAGTTACCCTTCCACTCCCAACGCCTCTGTTGCAAACATCCTGCCAACCACGTACATCTCAGTCACCCCCAAAATTGGCATGGGCAAACCAGCTATTACCAAAAGGAAGTTTTCTCCTGGGAGACCTCGGTCCAGACAGGTATGGTGATTTTAATGATTCTGACACGAAAGATGCTGGCGCAGTTCTATAAAGTAGAATGGTGTATGTGTAGCTTTGGTTTCGAGGGCAGTTTTTTTCTGTCTTTAGGTGGAACTGAGACGTAATGTTGACGTATGTGCTTTGGCCACTTAAAAAAAAATACTATTAATGAAGACTAATTTATTGAGCTTGAAGTGATCTTATCGGAATTTAAATGCAACCTATTAGAAACCACTAAAAAATTTTTTTAGTTCTATGCTGTAGGAACAATAGAGCTTTAAAAAAGTCAAGTTTTGGGTATGGTGTAACATTTATTTTTCCCCTCAGATGTATTTGTTTATTGGTACTGTTCATTATACATATTTTGACTGCTTGAACATCAAAATTTACTAAGGGAGTTTTTCATGCAGGAGGATTTCTCAGTTTGGTTTTCCTATTGTTGACTTTTTGTGAAAAATTTCAATGGTTTCATACACAAAAAATTTAGGATTATACTGTTGATGTTCAGGAAGTGAAGAGAGTTCCACGATTATTCTGTAAAGTTTTGTGGGCTCTATCCTTTATGGGTACATTTCAGATATTTTTCAGTGGGATTTGAGTGAAACTGCAAGCCAAAGTGAAGATGCTGTAGCTAAGAATTACGTGTTCTACAAAATTTCCTACTTTCTGAAGTATTTTTAGAAAATAGCAAGATACTAAACAGTGCAAAGTGTTTAGTCACAGTAGTAGTTTGGAGTTTTAAGTCTCATGATTTAGATTACTTTTAGTGATTTAAAATTTAACTTTTTATAGGAATAATAATATCTGGTCATCTAATTTCGTAATGCTAAAGAAAAGTAGAAAGGTTAAATCAAATTTTCTTTAATGTAAAAATTAGTCTCTTCTATTTAAAATTCATATATATTTTATTTTCAAAAGGCAGCAGTTTATACCAGAGGCAAAGGAGTTGCCACATGGAATTTACATATTTCTCTATGGCAGAGACACACAGTAAATGCGCACTCTATACATGCCTTTCTCTGAGTATTCTGCTTGGTACTTACTTTCTCTCCTACCAAGCGGGGTTTTTCTTTTCAAACTAGTTCTCTTCCTCCTTAGTTTTTATTTTATTTTCCTTTCCTTTTTTGAATAGCATATACTAATTGTGTAGTTTTGGCTCTGAAAAGACTTTCGCAATGAAAATTTGAATCTCTAATTTTGGTTCAGAAATTTACATCCTTCAAGGATTTTACATCATAAATATTCCTATTAAGTTTTACTGATAACTCTCCTTAGAGTCTTCTGCTCCAACTGAGAAAACATTATGATTATTTTTCTGTTGACTTATGTTCCAGAATGGTATGGGCATGTGTGTGAGAGAGCAGGTACATATATTTTTTTCCTCTTGGTTCATCCCAATTTATATGAGCCATGTCTCCATGTTTGTTACTGGTTCTGCTGTGTTCTGTTTCAGTTCTGGTCGTATTCTCCTTTCTATTTAGCTGCCACTGTCATCACCGCCTCGCGAGTTGCTGCTGATCTCAAGCAGCTTGTCGGCCGTGCTTTAGTTGTATAGGAAACGGGCTTCACTTGATGATTCAAGGCTTGTTGATACACTGTTCTGATGTGGAACAAGGTTCTCTTTTTGTATTACTTTATGAGAAAATATTTAAAACACATGACTGTGATCTACTTCAGGTGCTCATATACTAATTGCTTTCATGGTAATACTGAAAGTTTCTATTAAATCTCCTGTGAAATATGTTTTTAGACGCATTTGATTGAAATATTAAATGTTTAAAGAAAACTTAAGTACTTTTAAATGTACTTCGATAACTTTATAAGAATTTTTTCTTCATTTTACCTTTCCACCATGTTTTTTGTTGCTGACATATAAGTGGAGGCTTAGGGATTTACACGGGTTCGAAGACTGACATCTACTGAGAGAGTCTCTAGAGAAGGTGAAATTTCTTCAGCAGAGGAGGTTTTCAAAAATAGTACTTCATTAGATCATAACCACTTGGCCTTTATGTTGTGAACTGAATTTCTTATGTTCATCAATTTAAGTAGTTTATTAGGAACCTTAGAATTTTATAATATACTGCTGTATTTCAGTAGCATTTTAAATGAAGTGTTTCAAATTAATATATCAGTTTCATAATGTATTCCTTTGAGAGCAAACCAGGCCTCCAGTGGTGAGTTGTAGAGGATTGTAGTTCTGTTAACAATTAATTACAAGTAAGCAATCCCTCCCCTCTCTCTCCTTTCTCCTCCCCTCCCCTCTGCCCTCCCTCCCTTCTTTCCTTTCTTCTCTTTCTTAAATTTCTGGTTTCTTTTTAAACGTAGACCTTTTAGTAAGAAGCACTGTTGGCATTCAGGGGGCGGGGGTGGTTCTGCTATTAAAAGACAGGTCGGTAAATCATATCATCCAAATAAAGATTCAATTCTTGATAAATTATTTCATATCCAACTTTTAACTAAAATTTAAAATACCACTGATATATATAATGGTAATTCATTAAAAGAAATTACCCTAGTAGTTATAATTGTCTGTTCTTGATTATGAGGTAAACCTTCATGCTGATACTTTGTCTTAGAACCTATTTAAAAAGTTTCATTAGTAAGTAGATAGATATTCTTCATTCTTCATGAGGAATAAAATACGTAGAGTAGATGCCAGCAGTGATTGTTTTCACATATCTTCTAAATACTACACATTGTATAAAAATGACTTTTAAGAACCCTATTTAGTATCATTTATATATATTTGTAGTATAATTAATTGATACTAGGAAAGATTGATTATTATAAATTCACATAAACATTTCCATAGTACAGTTGTTTGGCTTCAAAGCCTTATTCTTAGATTCCTGTACATGGACACCAAGCAAGTTAGGTTGTGAACTTTCTTGATTTCTTCATCCATAAAACTACATCAGTTGCTTATTAGAATTTAATGATAATATATATAAAGCACCTGACACATAGCAAACCATGTCTGCCCTGTTTTCTGGATTTGCAGAATAATGCAGGTATTATGTGAAAATGGAGACTTGAGAAAGATGTGATATTTATGTGTTAAATGTAGTTCTGCAGAGGTGGTCCTGAAACCCAACACATTGACTCATAACTATTTCTAAAGAAATGTGCCAGCGAAAATAACTGCAGGCCTGACCGAGTCAAACACTGGCCACAGGAAATGCAAAAGGGTAGTAGGTTTTCAAGTTCAAAGCTGCCTAATGGCTGCACACATTTTAGAACTAAACTGCTATTTAATTATTCTGTGTGTGTGTGTGAGATCCGGTAGAGGAGACCACAGGTGCTGTGGGAAAGCAGACAGCAGGAGGAGCAGCTCTACTCAGGCTTAGGCATGTTTTCTAGGAGAAATGACCAGACCCCTGCTGCTTAAAGTGTGACCTGCAGACCAGCAATATCAGTATCACCTCTGAGTTTGTTACTCTGAATTTCAGGCCTCACCTTTGCTTGAGTGGAAATGTTAATTTTAAGAAGAACCCCGTGTAGCCTTAAGTCCAAGAAGCACTGCTCTAAACCACTTAGAGACTAGTTTTCATCCCCCAAAGTGTCTCGCCCTTTGGGGTGTCAAGCTACAAGACGTACAGATTAGAAGTACGCATCCCTGTCAGTGTGCTTGTGCCTGGCACATTTTTTAAGCCATTACCAAAATGACAGCTAGCGCCAGCCAAGTTTGCTTTCTTAAATTACTGAAGGCTAAAATGGCAACAGCTATTTCTCTACTTTATGTAGGATGCTGCTAAGTCGCTTCAGTCGTGTCCGACTCTGTGCGACTCCATAGCTGGCAGCCCACCAGGCTCCCCCGTCCCTGGGATTCTCCAGGCAAGAACACTGGAGTGGGTTAGTGTATATCTTATCAAATCACTCTCAGGACTAAGCTTTTTCTATTTGATGTTGAACTCAGTTTTGTCTATGACTTATGTTAAAAGAATTCTGTAAGTGATAAAAAGGAATTGTTTCTGTAATGGCTGTAATGTACATGAGTGAATGTGTGTACCAAAAAGACAAATTATGAGCACTTACGTCTTCAGTTTCTCTTACTGGTTGCCCTCCCTTTCTCTAAATCAGGCTCACCTGTTAACAGCAATCTTGGTTTGCATCGTATGTTGGGAGAGGGTGCACTTGAGGTTGACTCAGGTGTGGATCTCCGCGAACATTCTCTGACCACACTTGGAGCTGATCGAGTCCACGAGGGCTGTGGACTCCAGCCGTGAGGCTGACCACACTTCACAGCCAGCAGCAGGATTGATTTCTAATAGAAAGTTGCTCATAGTAGCCTACCCTCCCCCAGTCCTTTTTGTTCCCACTTGCCTCTTCCTTGAAACAGGAACAGCTGTGTAATTCACTAAGTTGAGAAATTTACCTGAGAGATTGGCCTCAAAGCAGAAAGGTGAATACCAACATCAAACAGTAATTATTGTTGGAACCTAATTCAGTCTGTGCAGAGTAGTATTTTTAAACTTTCTGTGGCATTTGAGATCAAGTTCGTTGTATTCATATTTAGCTCTCTTTGTAATTTGAATTCTCCTGACCTTTTTTCAACCCTCCTGTTTCTAGTTCAGTTTGTAGATAGGTTAAGAGTCACAGTGTGTGGGATATGTTGGTAAGTTTTAATAGGTGAAGAAATCTAAGATTCTTGGCTACCACTGATGGAGTTAGTGTTTCGTATTGTAGTACGGTGTTTACTGATGGGTTTTGAATATATGTGTGCAAAAAGGCTATGTAGAAAGTAGATGTTCAATAGGTGCTGAACAGAATGCCTACTTAGCAGTGAGCAAAAATAGTGTGTCTGCCATCAAGCTTATGGTTATATAGATAAATACAGGTAAAATCAGTTGTAAAAATGGGATAAACCACATTGCAGTAGATGGGGAAGCTGACCTTTTCTGAGTGGTCTGTGTAAACGCATTTTGATCACAACTGAGATCTGAAGGATAATTTATAACTGAAGTTGATAATTCAGGCAGTTTCTAGTTTTAAGGTCTCAGGTATATATTAGGTAATTTCTTCTTTGTCAAAATATCTATGAGTATGGGCTCTACTTTCCAATGCTTTTTGATAACATACTTGTTAAAGTTTGTAATGTAATTACCCATGCTTTTTGTATAAGTTTTTCATAGCAGTTGAAAATGGCATGTAAGCAGTCTTCATCTGTAAAGCCCTTCATTTCCTTCATCCATGTGATGTGGTATGAATGCTTTATGAGATGAGATACAGCTATAGCATCAAACTAACTTTTAAATTATGATGAATAAATATTATTTTAGAATATGACCTTTTATGGTATATTTTAAGAACTGATGTAATAGCAGTAAATGATCTACCAAAAGGAATTTAAAATGTGCAACACTAGCCAGATCTCCTCAGAGAAGAATATTGAGTGGATATATTGAGAGAACTCACTCTAGATGTGTCTCGCTCCAACTCTACCTCTAAATAATTCAAGACCCCGTGTTGTGTTCATTATGAGGATGCTTCAGGTGTGGTGAGGGAGACCATGGTTCATTGGAGTGCTAGGGAAAGGCCTCTCCGAGGAGGACGAGGTGAGGCCGTATCCGAAGAGCCGGAAGACGCCAGCCATTGGGCGGTGGGGGTCGCTGTGAGGCAGGAGGTCCCCGCCCGGGAGGAGCCCATGCATGCAGCCAGGGGAGCTCGGGCAGATCGGCGGCCCAGATGAAATGAAGAGAGGCAGTGGGAAAGGTTTGATTTTCAGTGTCCCGGGCGTTATCAGAAGGTGTAGGAAAGGGTTGGAGTGTCTTGCTGGGTCGGGTTTACAGCTTTTGGGAGTCCATCTGATTGTGGAGAAAGGCTTGAGGAGGACGCGCAGACCCAGGCGAGCTGGGATGCGGTGCTGGCCATGGGGGCGCAGAGAAGCAGGACGGTCAGGACAGGCTGGAGATCAAATGGCTGAAGGTCCCGATGGTTCGGCTCAGAGGAGTGGTGGGGGAGGCCTGAAGCAGCGGAGAAGAGCGCTGAGGGAAGAGAACAGGTCTAATGACTACCCATTTTCTGACTCAACTGGGATCCATGTGTAAGGGTGGGGAGATGGGACTTGTGAAGG
This sequence comes from Bos grunniens, assembly GCF_055505025.1. Taxonomy (NCBI): domain Eukaryota; kingdom Metazoa; phylum Chordata; class Mammalia; order Artiodactyla; family Bovidae; genus Bos; species Bos grunniens. The sequence goes on from NC_141168.1 coordinate 5,529,342, forward strand.
GAGAGAGGTTAGACGTGGTGAACTGGAGAGGTTTAGGGTCACCAGACAGAGATGCTGAGAGGGAAGCAGAAAATTGTAATAACTTGGAGCTTTCAGAACATGACTGCCCTGGCGGCTCACATGGTCAAGAGTCCGCCTGCAGTGCAGGAGCCCTGGGTACAATCCCTGGGTCCAGAAGATCCCCTGGAGGAGGAAATGGCAACCCACTCCAGTATTCTTGTCTGGAGAATTCCATGGACAGAGGAGCCTGGCCGGCTACAGTCCATGGGGTCTCAAAGAGTCAGACGTGACTAAGTGGCTGACACTTTAATTTTCAGAACATGCTAGAAACAGAAATGAGAATTTGGGGAACAGCAGCATCCAAGATGGTGTTTTCAGCCCTCGTTATAGATAAATACCATTGAGAACGAAACCAGAGAGAGGAGAGTGGTCCAGGCTTCTGAGTCAAGTGGAAGGAGGAACGTGCCTTGGAGGCCGAGGTGGGTCAGTGAGGGGAGCAAAGGGGCCTGGTAGAACTACACCTACTTGTTGAGAGTTGGAGTAAAATTATAGGAGAAATCGCTTTCGGCAGCACAGAGGTTACAGAAGACCCTGGATGCAGCAGGAAAGAGGCCAGGTGTGGCCTGAGATGCAGGATGATCCGTTAGCGGGATAGCGACTTGTCCCTGAAGGCAGTGTAGCTGTTAGCTGAGCCGAAGGGAGGTAATTAAAGCGAAGCCAGGCTCCCTGTGTTGTCCTTCTCAAAGTACTGTTACTTCATTACCAGTCTCCTCCCCTAAGGGCAGTCAAGTTCTTACTTCTGGTTGATTATTTAAATCCCCTGACGGTACTTTAATGTGGTTTAATAGGCAACTGCTTGTCAGTTTGTTAGGAGTCTAGAAACCTGGTAAGTACCACGTTTTTTGTCTTTACTTTTAATCATTTAATGTGGTAAGACCGTAGTGTGCATTGTTGAATTATCTAATTCAAAATAGATTCTTTATTATTTGACATTTGTTTTGTGTTTTTCTTTTAAAATGTTACCTTTGTGGAGTAAACGTTTTTCTTTTTGCTGCTTCCTCATCAGATTAGTTCAGGTTATTTCTGAATGTGATTATTTGGAAGCAAAATGTGTTAGTTTTAACTATTTTGATAAGTACTATTTCTCGTATAAATAATCAGATACTTCAGGCATTTTAATTTGCAAATTTAGGACAATTTGCTTTTAACAATTTTCTGCTTTTCAAATTAGTTCCTTGGATGTACTTTAAGTGTAATAATCCCCTAAAAAAAAATAAAAACCAAAGTCCACAACTAGTGGGCACTGAAGGAACAGTAATTAAATGGCAGGATTATAATGGTGTTTACATCTTACGGTTACAAACTGACTTTCCAGATTTTACAGTGAATGTGTCTGTTGATGGCTCATGTTTCTGATTGCATCTTTTGGCCTACTGTTTCGGTGGTTTATAGCAAGAAGTATACCTAACATTCTTTAAGTTTACTCATTTCCCCTTTCTGGTAGAGTGATAGTCATTAGAAAAGAGTAATGCCCAAATGGTTTCTTATAGTTTTAATATTTAAAGTTTGATTGACATTTATTTATATCTTCATGCTATAATTGCTGTTCAGAAGTCAATGTTGATGTCGCATAAACCTTAAATTAATATGCTTTATTGTACTGATGTTTCAACCGGAATGTAACATTTAATGTAAATTGTAGCTGCAAACATTTAAACATGAAGTCACTGTTAAGTGATAAGCTTACTTTCCTTACTTCCTTGAAGCAATTTGTCCTAAGTTTCCATACGTCTGCATTTGTTTTTGCTGTTCTAAAATTCCTTAGTTGCTGGCTTTGACTTTTACGTTGCGGAGTTTTATACATCTATTTTCTCACCTGCCATATCCTAGGGGGCTTGGAGTACCCATAATACAGTGAGCCCACCTTCCTGGTCCCCAGACATTTCAGAAGGTCGGGAAATTTTTAAACCCAGGCAGCTTCCTGGCAGTGCCATTTGGAGCATCAAAGTGGTAAATAAAACTGCATTTACATTCATATGTCATTTCTTTCTGGTTGGTTTTGTCCGAATAGAAGTTAAGAATTAAACTTTTCTTTTCTGGTTTCCAGAGCCACTTTTTACATCTAAAATTTTTAATATGAAGAAGCAACATGCTTGCCTTTAAAAACCTGGACTAGAAAGAAATTAAATTGCCATTTTACTTGACTGATTTTAAGTGTAAATTTCTAATACCTTTTTAATGTTTCCTTCTATATTGTAATTAACAGTATATTTTCTGTTGGGGGAAATCCTTGTCCCGTAGGCTATAAAGTAATTAAGGACTCATTCATGATATAAAATTTTGTTGCTCAGAAAAGAACAAAAGTAAAACTGCATTAATGTTTTATATACAATTGGAGAAGAAATAGCAGAATTGCGGCAGATTTCATTGTCTGTTAATAAAAATTATAGAAACTTTTTCATATCTTTGGTGGATAATTCTGCTAGTCCTTGACTGTAAGTTAAGCAATCTGATGCATTTTGAAGGGTGAAAAATTAATTTGAAAAAATGTTAATCATCTGAAAAGTTAAAACATTACTGACTAGAGAAGACAGTATTTCATCTTCTTTACTTAATTATGGAATAATGGTCTTTAATTTAGAATAAGGATTTCAAAGGGGTTCTAGATTCTGCTCTCTTATTTTCTATCACTTTTGGAAGAACTAGTTTTCAACTCAGATACCAATGCAAGGTATTGAAAACGTAAATATCTTTTTTAAGAGCTTGGAAGTCTTGCTTGACCATTTTGAAACGTATACCACTCATTTTTTACTTTTTCTTACCTGTGTCATTGGATGCTGAGGAAAAATGAGTTGAGGGATTACTATAGTCTTGATTCAATCACTGACTTGTAAAAAGTCTTTTATACCGATTAAAAAACAAAAACTATCCAGTCCAACCCTACCCTGTCCCTTGTTCCGAGAAGCTTGATATTTGAAGGAGAGGAGCTTAAGAGGATAAAGAGAGACAGATGGAAAACTAGAAGCTGGCTGTAACTTACTAAACTGAAGGGAAGAAGACCCCCTTCCCCTTTGTTCACGTGTGTCTTCCTTATGCTCACAGTATAGCCATAATTTATGTACTTGGAAACCGTTCTGCCAAGGAGGTAATGAGCTCAGTATTTCAAACTATGAAAAGTGAGATCCATTGAAGATGTGGCATATTATTTCACTTGTGAGGGGAAAAAAAAATCAGGATTTTCCCAAGCATTTTAGTAATCTTAAATATATGTAATTAGGTGTGTAGATGTCAGGTTTTTTTCAGGTAGTAATAAATCTGAGAATAAGAAAATCATAAAAACAAATAACCTTAGTACTTATTTGTTAAAATATCAGGAGATTCAACATGTTTTTCCAAAGATTTCTTTCTTGTATTAGGTAAAAATTCAGATAAATTATTTCTATTTTAAGTATTTATTATCTCAGTGATTTAAAGCAAGCCTTTTACATCAGCTTTTGAATGATTAAAGGAAATTGACAATTTTAATGACAAAAAATTACTATTGTATACTTAAATTATTTTTCATGCATTGTGTCAGTACAGAGTATTGGTTAAAAATGTAGACACTGGAGCCAGACTTGCCAGCTGTATGACTTTGGGCAAGTTACTTAACCATTTTATTCCTCTGTGCGTGTGTGCTCAGTTGCTTCAGTCGTGTTTGACTCTTTGGCTGGACTGTAGCCCACCAGGCTCCTTTGTCAATGAGATTTTCCAGGCAAGAATACTGGAGTGGGTTGTCATGCCCTCCTCCAGGGGATCTTCCCAACCCAGTAATCAAACCCAGGTCTCTTGAGTCTCCTGCATTGGCAGGCAGATTTTTTATCACTAGCATCGCCCGAAAGCCCATATTCCTCAGTGTACTTATCTCTTAAGTTATCTCTAACATGGGGATAATAAGATAGTAGTGACCATATGAGATTGTTGAGAGGAACAAGTGCTCGAGCAGTAGGTAGTAAGTACTCAGCGTATCTTAACTTTAGTATACTTGTAAGAAGCCAGCTAGAGAGAGTCCTTCCCTACACTTGCTCTGTATGTGATAAAGTTAGTTACACGTGAAAGCACTTGGATAGAGGTGTGTCTGTTCTAGCCACCTTGAATGTAAGGTTAGCAAATGGAAATACAGTGACAGGTGTTTACTGATGCAGGGCATTCACAGTGGCAGACCCATGTTTGATTTTTAAGTTTGCAGATGTTTAGGTTGTAGAACACATAGCGGAAGTTGCAAATGATAAGCCTGGTCACTTAATAGCTGTCATTCGATGAGAATAAAAGAAGCAAGTGTATTTGTGTAACATTTCATATGATGGTTTATCTCACATTTGGATTTAAAATTCTTCTGAGCTTTTGTAAAATGCTGACTTTTCCATATCTGTTGTGTAGGGCCGGGGGTCCGGATTTCCAGGAAAGCGGAGACCTCGTGGTGCAGGACTGTCTGGACGAGGCGGCCGAGGCAGATCAAAATTGAAAAGTGGAATCGGGGCAGTCGTGTTACCAGGGGTAAGGCCTGCTCCCTTTACCTTTGCTGTAGTCCTTAATGTGTCAGCTGCTGATGATAATCTCACTCTTACCACGTCACTCAATGGGCATGATTTGAGCATGCTCCGGGAGTTGGTGATGGACTGGGAAGCCTGGTGTGCTGCAGTCCATGGGGTTGCAAAGAGTCGGACACGACTGAGCGGCTGAACGGAACTTTAGATGCTGAGAGTCACATAAATAGGCTGAAATTATCTCAATTTGCGTGATTACTTACTTCTGACTGTGCTGGGTCTTTGTTGCTCCGCGGGCTTTTCTGTAGGTGAGGCTGGCGAGTAGGGGCTGCCCTCTAGCTGTGGTGCAGGAGCTCTCGTTGTGGTCCCCTCTCTCACTGCGGAGCATGGACTCTGGAGCACAGGCTCAGTGGTTGTGGCAAGCGGGCTGGGTTGCTCCACAGCATGAGGGATCGAACCCGTGTCTCCTGCATTGGCAGGAGGACTCTACCACTGAGCCAGCTTTCTTTTTAAACCTCTGACGAAGTTTCTTTTCTATTTCCTGCCTTACATAGAATCAACACTTCTCATGCCTTTTTTCTTTTCCTCCCATCCTCTTTGACCTTTCTGTGCCAACCCTTCCCAAAATCCAGTATGCAATATATTTGCTCTTCTATTAAAAACAAAAAATTCCTGTCATATTCTTGAGTTTATATGAAGAATTTAATTATGCGGGCGTTTTAAGTTTTTGATTGTAGTTGTTCTCAGTGTTGTAATGTTGTTTACAGAAGACATTAGGAATGTTGTAGGTTAGTGTGGACTCTAAAAATGTTGAAGGTTTTGATTGTCTTTTAATTTGAATTTCAGGTTGGTAAATATTTGCTCACTGGCACATTATGAGGCTTTACTTAAATGTGTTGAAAAAACCATGTTTGGCAAATAATGGCAAACATTTCATGCAGTGACTTTACTATTTTACTGATACCCTGTTTTTTAGATTCCAATTGTCATTTTAAGTTCAGGAGACAGGTAGAATCATTCAGTTTTCCTACTAAAGAAGTAAAGAAACCTGGATGCTGGTCCTTTTTGAAAAAAGCAAATTCCTCCTTCCCTGTCTTCCTCCCTCCCTTCCCCCCCCCCACCCCTCCCCAAATTGGTAGACTTACTGAGATAAAATTGATATAAGGTACAGATATTTGAAGTGTATAGTTGTGTAGGTTTTGACATATGGTTGCACCCGTGAAACCCACGCTTCAATTAAGAACATCCTCAACCCCAGAATTCCTTTGTGCTGCCCGGAAGATCCCTGTCTTCCTTCTGGCCTCACCCCTGGGTAGTGCCTGATCTGATTTCCATCGTGTTTGCATTTTCTGGAGTTCATAAGTGAAATCGTACTGAATATTCTCTTTTTGATATGACATATTTCACTCAGCGTCCTTACTTAGATACTCATTCACGCTCTTGTCTGCTAACAGTGCGCTCCGTTTTGCTGCTGAAGAGCATTACATAGTGTGGTGTGCCGCAGTGTGTATTGTCTGCTTACCTACTTAAGAACATTGAGTTCATGTCCGTTTTTTTGTCTCTTAGAAATAAATATGCTCTAAACTTTGGAAAAGGTCAGTTTTCATTCCAATCCCAAAGAAAGGGAATGCCAAAGAATGCTCAAACTACCGCACAATTGCACTCATCTCACACGCTAGTAAAGTAATGCTCAAAATTCTCCAAGCCAGGCTTCAGCAATATGTGAACTGTGAACTTCCAGATGTTCAAGCTGGTTTTAGAAAAGGCAGAGGAACCAGAGATCAAATTGCCAACATCCGCTGGATCATGGAAAAAGCAAGAGAGTTCCAGTAAAACATCTATTTCTGCTTTATTGACTATGCCTAAGCCTTTGACTGTGTGGATCACAATAAACTGTGGAAAATTCTGAAAGAGATGGGAATACCAGACCTCCTGACCTGCCTCTTGAGAAATCTGTATGCAGGTCAGGAAGCAACAGTTAGAACTGGACATGGAACAACAGACTGGTTCCAAATAGGAAAAGGAGTACGTCAAGGCTGTATATTGTCACCCTGCTTATTTAACTTCTATGCAGAGTACATCATGAGAAATGCTGGGCTGGAAGAAGCACAAGCTGGAATCAAGATTGCCGGGAGAAATATCAATAACCTCAGATATGCAGATGACTCCACCCTTATGGCAGAAAGTGAAGAGGAACTCAAAAGCCTCTTGATGAAAGTGAGAGAGGAGAGTGAAAAAGTTGGCTTAAAGCTCAACATTCAGAAAACGAAGATCACGGCATCCGGTCCCATCACTTCATGGGAAATAGATGGGGAAACAGTGTCAGACTTTATTTTTTGGTCTCCAAAATCACTGCAGATGGTGACTGCAGCCATGAAATTAAAAGACGCTTACTCCTTGGAAGAAAGTTATGACCAACCTAGATAGCATATTCAAAAGCAGAGACATTACTTTGCCAACAAAGGTCCGTCTAGTCAAGGCTATGGTTTTTCCTGTGGTCATGTATGGATGCGAGAGTTGGACTGTGAAGAAGGCTGAGCGCCAAAGAATTGATGCTTTTGAACTGTGGTGTTGGAGAAGACTCTTGAGAGTCCCTTGGACTGCGAGGAGATCCAACCAGTCCATTCTGAAGGAGATCAGCCCTAGGATTTCTTTGGAAGGAATGATGCTAAAGCTGAAACTCCAGTACTTTGGCCACCTCACGCGAAGAGTTGACTCATTGGAAAAGACTCTGATGCTGGGAGGGATTGGGGGCAGGACGAGAAGGGGACGACAGAGGATGAGATGGCTGGATGGCATCACCGACTCGATGGACTTGAGTCTGAGTGAACTCCGAGAGTTGGTGATGGACAGGGAGGCCTGGCGTGCTGCGATTCATGGAGTCGCAAAGAGTTGGACACGACTGAGCGACTGAACTGAACTGAAACTTTTATATCTCAGTTCATATCTGCACTTTTTCTCATGGATAATTACTTAGAGATGGAATGCTGGATATATGGTAGGTATAGGCTTAGCTTTTCAAGGAAAGGCTGGTTGTCACGTTGGGTGTGACATTTTAAATTTGTAAGACTGTACAAGGCTCCATTTCTTCCACCTACTCACACACATTTGGTGTGGCCAGTCATCTTAATTTTAGCCAGTGTAACAGGCATGTTAATAGTGTCTTCTTTGTGCTTCTCTAGTGACTCCTGTGGAGAAGGCAATGGCAACCCAGTCCCAGTACTCTTGCCTGGAAAATCCCATGGACGCAGGAGCCTGGTGGCCTGCAGTCCATGGGGTTGCTAAGAGTTGGACACGACTGAGCGACTTCACTTTCACTTCCACTTTCATGCATTGGAGAAGGAAATGGCAACCCACTCCAGTGTTCTTGCCTGGAGAATCCCAGGGACGGGGGAGCCTGGTGGGCTGCCATCTGTGGGGTCGCACAGAGTCGGACACGACTGAAGCGACTTAGCAGCAGCAGCAGCAGTGACTCCTGATGTTCATCAGCTTTTTAGGTGCTAATTTGCTATATTTATATCTTCTTTCATAAGGTCACTCTTCACATCTTTAATATATTAAAAATAAATTGAGTAGTTTTTTTTTTTTTTTTTAATTTACTGAGTTGAGATTTCTTTATTCTGGACACAAGCTCTTTATCATATATATGATTTGCAGATTTTTTTTTGCATTTTGATGTTTGTCTTTGCATGTTCTTAACTGAGTCTTTTGAAGAGCAGATGATTTAATTTTGATAGAGTTGATTTAATTTTGATAAGAGTAGATGATTTTAATTTTGACTTTATTGATATATTTATATATCAATAAATATCCAACTTACTGATATTTTCCCCCTTTGGGTTGTGTTTTCTGGTGCTGAGAAATATTTACGTAATCCAGGATCACAAAGAAGCTCTGCTTTCTTTTAGAAAGGTATTGCACTTAGATCTATGATCCAATTTGAGTTTTTTAACTATAGCATGAATCAGGATGAAAGTTCATTTTGTTTACATGCTGTGAATAGCCAGTTGTTTGAGCACTGTTTCTCTGAATTGCCTTTCATCATTCTTAAAAATCATTTTATTTGTGGATCTGTTTTTCTAATCTCACTATACCATTGCTCTGTTTAGGCCGGTACTACACCGCTTTGATTACTTCTACTTTACAACTACTCTTGAAATCGGACACTATTTGTCTTTGGATTTTCTACTTTTCAAAGTTGTTTTGGCTATTCTAAATCCTTTGTACTGCTATATTAATTTTAGTGTTAGCTTGTCAGTACCTATAAAATAAACCTGCTAAAATTTTGACTGGGTTTGTGTTCAAAATATAGATTGACTTGGGAAAAATTGACATTTTAACCATATTGAGTTTTTGAATCCACGAACGCCAGTATTTCCACTTCTTTAGTTTCTTTCAGTGATGTGTAGTTTAACAGACAGGTTGAACAGACACTGTTAATCGGATTTATCTCTACCTACGGAGAAAGCAATGGCACCCCACTCCAGTACTCTTGCCTAGAAAATCCGATGGACGGAGGAGCCTGGTAGGCTGCAGTCCATGGGGTCGCTGAGGGTCAGACATGACTGAGTGACTTCACTTTCCCTTTTCACTTTCATGCATTGGAGAAGGAAATGGCAACCCACTCCAGTGTTCTTGCCTAGAGAATCCCAGGGACGAGGGAGCCCGGTGGGCTGCCGTCTATAGGGTCGCACAGAGTCGGACACGACTGAAGTGACTTAGCAGACCATATTTTTATGCTGTTGTTAATGGTAGTTTTGTCTTAATTTCAGATTGTTTTTGTCAGTTGCTAGTATTTAGAAATACTGCTTGTTTTTGTGTATTGATTGTGTACACAGTAAGGTTGTGTATACTATAACCATATGAAACTCCTTATTCTAATTGCTTATTTGTAGAATCCATTGGATTTTCTACATAAATGATCATGTTGTCTGCAAAGACAAAGATAAACTTTGTCTTTTTAATCTAGAGTCCTTTTGTGTCTGTTTTTTATTGAATTTGCGATATCTTTCACCACAGTTGGAATAGAAGTGATGAGCTTAGGTAATCTTGTTTTTGACCCTGAGGAGATAGCAGATAGTTTTTCATAATTAAGTATGGTGTTTAGTTTTAATAGACATCCCAAATCAGTTTGAGGAGATTGTTTTCTATTCATAGTTTGCTGTGATATTTTTAAAATCAGGAGTAGATGTCAGAAAATAGATTCTGTCAGTTTTTTGGTTTTTTTTTTTTTTTTTTTTTTTTGCATTTGTAGAGATGATCATGTAGCTTGTTTGTTAATAAGTGAGTTACAAACATGGCACCCCAGTCCAGTGCTCTTGCCTGGAGAATCCCATGGATGGAGGAGCCTGGTAGGCTGCAGTCCATGGGGTCGTGAAGAGTCGGACACGACTGAGCGACTTCACTTTCACACTTCCCTTAATTTAAAAATTTTAAACACTGCAGATAGATCAGAGTGTTTCTACTGCTGCTACCTCCTGAGTCCTAGTTCTCTCACTTTGACCTGCTTGGAGAATTTACGTTTTAGGCTGATTCATATGAGACTGCCAGCGTTGAACTGCCTTTGACCGGCAGAACCAGCAACTCCTTATGCTTCAGCCTAGGATGTGTGTCCTTGGGCAGACACACAGTCGTTTTGCTGTGTTTGATGCCATGGTGCTGCAGCTCGCATAGTTTTCTGCAGCTTATTTTTCAACTCCACAGTGTAGTGTGATGATTTCCTGTATGGAAATCCATACAGATTTCTACCTTGATATTTTTTTAAATACTGCATAATTCTTCATAAGTTTGGATATTCTGTAGTTTTAGTCATTCCCTCGTGCTGACTGATTGGGTTGTTTATACTTTGCCCTTGTTATCTTTAGGCCTTTGTGACTGTAAATAGTTTTTATTGTTGACATTGTGAAACAGTAGAAATGTCCATTAAAACTGCATTTAAACTCACGTATATTGAAAAAATGTATTACTGTAACATATTCCTTCTATTTAGTTACTCTTTTGTCAGTATTTGTTAAGAACAATAATTCTATTTTTACTTTGTGTTTCAGCTCAATTCTTCCACATTAGATTGTAAGCTTTTAAAGCAAAGAGGGTGTATAATTTTGGCATTGGTTTTCTTATCCTCTGTTTTTAACATCCAGTTCAGAGCTTTTTTCATGATAAGCACGCTGGAAATAATTATTAACAAGTCAGTGTGTACTTAGTTGATTTGGTCAAATTTAACTAAGTACATAACTTAATGACTGTGGTTGATCATCCTTTGGCTAATACTGAAATTTTGATAAGTTACTCAAAATGATTATATTCTGAAGCGTTACTGTCCAAAAAGAAATATGCGACCCATAACGTATTAAGATATTAGTCGCTCAGTCATGTCCAACTCTTTGTACCCCCCAGGACTGTAGCCCACCAGGCTCCTTTGTTCATGGGATTCTGCAGTCAAGAATACTGGAATGGGTAACCATTCCCTTTTCCAGGGAATCTTCTTGACCCAGGAATTGAACCCGGTTCTCTTGCATTGCAGGCAGATTCTTTACCATCTGAGCCACCAGGGAAGCCCCGTGTGACCTATATATGCAATTTAGAACTTTGTAGGGAATTTCCTGGAGGTCCAATGGTTAGGATTCCACCCGGACTCACTGCCAAGGGCCTGGGTTCAGTCCCTTGTGGGGGAAATAAGATCTAGCAAGCCACGCAGCTTGGCCAAAACCCACCCTCTACCTACTAAAACAAAAAAACCTTTCTAGTAGCTACATCAAAAAAAAGGAACAATGAAATGCTATTTTGGACATAATGAATCAAAAAGTATATATTAAAATATTAATTAATTAATTAAAAAATTAATTTTAATATATACTTTTTGATTCATTATGTCCAAAATAGCATCATATCAACATGTAATTTATAAAATGCACAAAATTATTTATGAGCTATATCTACATTTTTTGTTTGTTACTAAGTCTTTAAAATCTGATGTGTATTTTGTATTTATATCTTTATACATCTCAGTTTGGAGTGCACCTATTTCAGGCTTTAAGAGTCACTGAAATAGAATGATACATACATATGTGTGTGTGTTTGTGTATGTGTACACATAAATAATTCACTCTTTGTTTCTTGATTAGAATTTTTGGTTAATCAAGTCTTCCTAAAGACAGGTTTGTTTTCTCATTACTTCCTGATCTGTGAGACTTGTAGCTCTATAAAGAAACAAGTGAGTAAAAAATGCCATACTTTATGTGTTTATATTATCTTGGCAGTAATAGTCTAATTTAGAATTGTTAGTGTCATCTCTGGCAAAAAAGTTGTATTTTAAATATGAATCTTCTTAAACTTTGCAGCCACGTGAGAAGTGTGACTTCACATTGTGTGTGTTGTGCTTCTTACAGGTGTCTGCTGCAGACGCTTCATCAAATAAGGATGAAGAGGAGAACTCCATGCACAACACCGTTGTGCTGTTTTCTAGTAGTGACAAGTTCACTTTGCATCAGGTTTGAACTAAATTATTTGTTCTCCACTTTTGCATTCCTCCTCATCCATTTCTAATTCATCTCATTCGCACTGACATTGGTGTCATCTGATATTGGATCGGCCAAAAGGTTTGTTAGGTTTTTCCACAGCGTCTTACGGGAAAACCCTAACAAATTTTTTGGCCAACTGATTATTTAGCTCTAGAGCTATATCAATGAAGAAGGTGATTTATACAGATTGTAAAATTAGCATGTTAGCATATTCTTGGTTTGGTCTTGGATTTAAAATATGTTACTGTTTCTTGATTTCAGGATATGTGTGTAGTTTGTGGCAGTTTTGGCCAAGGAGCAGAGGGAAGATTACTTGCCTGTTCTCAGTGTGGTCAGTGTTACCATCCATACTGTGTCAGTATTAAGGTAAATACACTTAAATATAAATGTTACGATTTGAACTGAGTAGTATTGTGCTAACTCCAGTTCTTATAATTAATCAATTATTGTTTGTTAGGATTATTATACATATGTGACAATATTTAAGTATATACTTGAAATATTGCCTTTAAAGTGTTACCTTAAGAAACTCCTTGAGGTAATTTGTGGTAATTGTCCTGCATTGCCTTGAAAAAGTATAAGAACAAATGTATACATTTAATATTAAAAGATACTTTATACTATTTTTTGGTAAGGCATGAAGTTGATTCATTCTATTGATCATAAAAGTTGACTACTAGAATATGTAGTAAAAACTCATTATTTCACCCTGCTCACTTTCCACTGTCACCAAACCCTCATTCATATGCAAAAGGACATTTTCTTTTACCTGGATCAGTGGGTTGATAGTTTTCATCAAATTTGGAGCACGTGTTTTGGTTCACCAACCTACTTTCCAACTTCCACCCTCCACTTCACAGCCTCACAAGTCCTTGAAAAGTTTATAATTGTCTGCTGCTTCTGTCATACACATCACATTATATTAACCCTTTTTTCTCCTAATTAGGATATGTTTTCCAGCCTTTTTCAACATCTAGTAATTTTCGATTGCACAAGGACATGGTGCATTGAGTTAGCATATTGTTGAAAGTCTGGATTTGGTTCCTTTAAAAAAGGGGTTGAGTTTTTGTTGTTGTTTAGGCAGTTGTTTGAACCTTTTGAAACTTCTTTTTAAGCTTTAAGTTGAGTCCACAGAGCCTTCACTCTGGGGTGGCTCGTCTCAAACGTTAAGAACTCTTTGTTGTTCAGTCACTATGTTGTGTCCAGCTCTTTGTGACCTCATGAACTGCAGCTCACCAGGCTTCCCAGTCCTTCATTATCTCCCAGAGTTTGCTCAAACTCATGTCCATTGAGTTTGAGTGATGCTATCTAACCGTCTCATCCTCTGCTGTCCCCTTCTCCTTTTGCCTTCAATTTTTCCCAGCATCAGGGTCTTTTCCAGTGAGTCAGCTCTTTGCACCAGGTGGCTGAAATATTGGAGCTTCAGCTTCAGTGCTTCCAGTGAATATTCAGGGTTGATTTTCTTTAGGATTGACTGGTTTTTTATCTTTTTGCTGTTGAAGGGACTCTCAAGAATCTTCCTCCAGCACCACAGTTTGAAAGCATCAATTCTTTGGTGCTCGGCCTTCTTTATTGTCCAACTCTCACATCCGTACCTGACTACTGGAAAAACCATGCCTTTAATTATACGCACCTTTGTCAGCAATGTGATGTCTTTGCTTTTTAATATGCTGTCCAGGTTTGTCATAGCTTTCCTTCCCAGTAGCAAATGTCTTTTAATTTCACGTTGGTTATGACTCCATAAATGTTCACTGGAGACCTAAATAGTATAGTATGAGTTTAGTTTGTTTTTCGTGGAGTTTTTTATAGCAAGAAGAAAATAATGATTGATGATTTTCCATTAGTTTTTGTTGTTTGTTTTTTTACCTACTGTAGAAATATGATAGCACATTATTTCAGCGAGTACCTATTTTTCTGGGAAAGGCCCACCCCTTCTATACTCTGTTACTCTCTGTTCTGAGCTGGAACTTTCTGGGTCTATTGCTCAGTTCTCATCCTTAATATCTCTGGGCTGACGTCGGGTTCATTGCCTTCAGGATCCCATGCTTCCTTTTTCTTGGTATATGCCCTCACTTCATGCCTCATATCGCTAAGTTCATTAGAGAGAGTACTCAGGAGCTGAAGTTTGAGTCTTTGTATGTCTAAAAAGGCTTTTCAGTTTAATTGCTGGTTTAGCTAGGTTAAGGATTGAAAAGTATTTTCCTGTAGAATTGAAAACTATTAGTCTATTTTAGGATCTGAAGTTAGAAAATCTGTGCTGTTTTGATAGTTGATCATTTATTTCACTTTTCTTTTCCTCCCATGTAGCTTCCTCATGGTCTGAACTTTTATTCTCTGTCTTGATCACTTGCTGTACTGTTATTACAGATTCTTTGTTGTCCTTTTTATACATAGTCTCTAATCTTATTAGATGTTTTTAGTTGGTTCCAGATTCTTAATATTACGTAATGTGGCTGCTTTGAGGAATTGAGGTTCTCAAACTTTTCTACTAAGTTAGACCCTTGAAGGAAAGGAGAATAGAGGAGTGAATGTGAACTTTAAAAGTCCTAGGTTCATAGCCTAAAATCCTCCAAAACCATGAAGGCACCTTGGGAATTCATGTTACACCTTAAGAGTTTTGCATTTTTAATGTTGATTTTAATATACAAGTCCTTACGTGATGTACACAACTTTAAGAATCATGAATTCATGAAATGTCGTAGGTTGAAACCGTATCCATACGTTTTCAAGTCCTATATTAAAAATCACGGGGGGGCTCCCTGGTGGTCCAGTGGCTAAAACTCCTCACTCCCAGTGCGGGCGGCCTGGTCAGGAAGCTTCAGTTTCACACGCAGCTGAAGGCTCACGTGCCGCAATAAAGATCCTGTCGCCGCCAAACACATAATAATAAAAGAAACAGTTTGGGGATAATTTACTTGATTTCTTTAAAATCCATAAAATCCAGAGCACACGATAGTTACATAAACTGAGGCGCGAAAATGTCAGTTACTGTGTCCACTAGGCAGGCTCTTAAAAGTACAGGCATGTGGCCACCCGGGCTTGGGCCACAGTGAGCGTTAGCGCTTGCCCCTCTCCTGCTCCTGGGCACGGGAGCACCGTGTCAGTTTGTAGGGTGTACTTGATCCTGTTTGTGTGAGGCGCGGATCAATGTATGAATCACACAGCTTGGTGGTTTCTTTTGCAGATCACTAAAGTGGTTCTGAGCAAGGGCTGGCGGTGCCTTGAGTGCACCGTGTGTGAGGCCTGTGGGAAGGCGACGGACCCAGGGCGGCTCCTGCTGTGCGACGACTGTGACATAAGTTACCACACCTACTGCCTCGACCCTCCCCTGCAAACCGTTCCCAAAGGAGGCTGGAAGTGCAAATGGTACCCTGGGACTTTGGTTTCCTCCTCAGACGTTTAGGTTCAGAACTGAGCCACATCATTGTAGTTTTCACAGATTAGCCACACCTGCTTAATTGTGTGGTGTGTGTTAATGATGACAGGTATCACTAATCAGCAAGTATTTCCCATTTGCATTGAGTACCTCCCCTATTGTGTCCGTGTGTAGCTCTGTGAGTTTCAGCCACGCCGTGACTCGGGTAAGCAGGGCTGAGACCTGTGCGTGTCGGCTTCCAGGTGTGTGTGGTGCAGGCACTGTGGAGCCACGTCCGCAGGTCCGAGATGCGAGTGGCAGAACAACTACACCCAGTGCGCCCCCTGTGCGAGCCTGTCCTCCTGCCCCGTCTGCTGCCGGAACTACAGAGAGGAGGACCTGATTCTGCAGTGCAGACAGTGTGACAGGTGCTGTGCTCTCCTCTCTCCCCTCTTGTTTTTGCAAGCTTCTCTCCCTTAAATATAGCAAAAGAAAATTGGAAAAGAAATTTTCTTCTATCTAAAATTTATGAAGTTAAGATCTTTCCTTTCCAGATTTTTTTAGTTGGCTAGAAACTTGTTTTCTTTTTTATATTCTCAATTCCAGGCTTAGCATGTTTCACTTGGCGTTTCCTGAGGGCTGATTTCGGGGGCCTGTTACTGTGCTGTGTTAGCAGTGCTCACATAGCGTTGGTCAGCATAGCATCTCGTCAGTGGCGTAGGATTCTCAGGACTCTGCCTACCAGTTCTTTGTTGTAAGGCAGAATGACAGCTTTCGTTTCCCACTGACCATTCACTTCCTTGAGCTCTATCCACCTCACAGGAGACATGTCGTCTGGAGCCTGTGTATGCTCCACCACGCACAGTCTTGTCCATTCCTTTCTGCCTGCCCTCACCAGCTTCCTTTGTGGCGCAAACAGTAAAGAATCTGCCTGCAATGCAGGAGACCCAGGTTCAGTCCTTGGGGTGGGAAGATCCCCTGGAGAAGGGCATGGCCACCCACTCCACTACGCTTGCCCGGAGAATTCCATGGACAGAGAGGAGCCTGGCAGGCTACAGTCCGTGGGGTCGGAGAGAGTCAGATGTGACTGACTGACATTTTCACTTTGAGCCAATGTCCTGGCTGTCTGTGATAGATTACAAAGTGATTGTCCGATCCTCCTCAAATGAAGTGCTTCCGCTTATTTCCTGGTACTTGTTCCCATTCCTTTTTTCTTTTCAGCTCTGATGGATTTTGTGGGCCAGCAGGGGTGGTTAGGAGGGAGAGAAATGGGGGCTGGATGGAAGGAGCATGTGAGACTTAGGGGCTTCATGATTGTAGGCTGTTAGCTAATGTTGCAGTTTTTAAAAAGAAACCATCCTTAGTGTATTCTTTTTTCAAAACTACGAATGTGGTCTTTCTAGGTGGATGCATGCAGTTTGTCAGAACTTCAGTACTGAAGAGGAAGTGGAGAATGTAGCAGACATTGGTTTCGATTGTAGCCTGTGCAGACCCTATATGCCTACATCAAATGGTAAGAGGTGATCTGAGTGGTGAGTCCGCTGTCCCGTACAGCTCGCCTGTGCTTGTTGTCCTGAACCAGCGAGTGGGCTCAACGCTGCTCCTTTTTCTCTTTTTGTGAAGCTGTTATTTGGAAAGCGTTTTATGAAAAATAAGTTACTTTTTGTTTTAAATTAACTCTTATTACCTCAAGTTAATATATTAAAACAATCTACTTACATAAAGGAAGTAAATTAAGAATATATTTTAGCTCTAAGATGTAAGCGTAGCTTTCAAGACTCATAATTTTGTAATTACTAAGCATATGTAGAAATCCAGTACATCAATCCTTTTTTTTTTAGCATCAATTCTTTATCGTTTTTCTTCTACGTAGTATTTCCTCCACTGTTTCTCCTTGTTGTTTTGTTGTTTTCAAGACAGCTTTTAAGTCTGCTTAGTATTCAAGCATTTATTTCACTAAAATGGGTGCAGCAGTAGAAACTTTAGCCATATGTAAATCTTTAAATACATTTTAAATTTTTTGAAAAAATTATGAGTTTTTTTTTTTAATTTCAGTGCCTTCCTCAGACTGCTGTGAATCTTCACTTGTAGCACAAATTGTCACAAAAGTGAAAGAACTAGGTAAAATCTGAAATGCTTTCCTTGACTGCAAAGAAACACTTGATTTTTATGTAATTGACTTGTTACACGACTCCTGCCTTAATCACTCTCAGCGTAAAGTCCCTAATGTTGATAATCATTTCTCTAATAATATACAAAATGCCTGTCTTTTCCAGCTTTAGTGTGACAGTATTCCTACAAATCTCAGCAAATTGGCAGTGAAAATAACCACTTTTGAAGTAACTGCTAACTACATACTTGCTTTGATTTCATTGATGTATTGTGTTAGTTAAACAATGAAACTTAGTTAGCAAACAGAGATCTCTTCAGAACTTGTTCTTCTTCTGTAATAGGTCAGCCTAGAATAGTGATTAACAGGATTCTTAAACTGTCATTCTTTTGCATAGTTCTGTTTGATTTCATTTGATACAAAAACATTTGGATAGCACAGAAATTGTTCTAATGAGCAGCAACTTTGTACACTTCAAATTTTGCAGGATTTCTGGTTATTTACTACCTCTCCTTGTAGGTGATTATACTGATACTTTGATTTCCAAATGGGCTTCTGGAGTATTCTTATTTCTCTTGTGTAAATTCATCCTCACCTTTTACACTGAAAGGCTACTCTAGGAAAAAACTCATACTTGAGTGGCTGAAGCACTGCTTTTTAGCTTCAGTGCTTGCTTTTTAAGTTCCTATATTGATACATGAAGATAGAAATGCCAGGAAGACCATTTTTTAAAAAAAAATTTACAAGATGTCTGTCTATAATTCAAAGAAGTTTGGCCAACTATTACTTTTAATTGAATACTTCTAATTGTGCGTTTCATAGGTAATTTGTTTATAGAAGTCACGTTACCTTGACATGGGCCTTATTGGAAAGTAATCAACTTAACAGTCAAAATTAAGAGGAGAATTTCAATTTGTTTCCTTGGGATATTGTAATTTTAGATCCACCCAAGACCTACACCCAGGATGGTGTGTGTTTGACGGAATCAGGGATGACTCAGTTACAGAGCCTCACGGTTACCGTTCCAAGAAGAAAACGGTCAAAACCAAAGTTGAAGTTGAAGATCATAAATCAGAATAGTGTGGCTGTCCTTCAGACCCCTCCAGACATCCAGTCAGAGCATTCCAGGGACGGCGAAATGGACGATAGTCGAGGTAATACTTAACATATTTTCCATGGAATACATTTGCAGAAAACTAAAAGAGCTTTTAAGGGATGTGATTTACCCAAGGGTAGATCCTTCTGGGGGCTTCCCAGGTAGCTCGGTGGTAAAGAATCTGTTTGCTAGTACAGGAGATAGAGGTTCGATCCCTCCGTCCAAAAGATTCCCTGGGGGAGGAAATGGCTACTCACTCCAGTGTTCTTGCCTGGGAGATCGCATGGACAGAGGAGCCTGGTGGGATACAGTTTGTGGGTTTGCAGAGAGTCAGACAGGACTTATCCACTAAAGAGCACAAAATTCTGCTGACTTAGAGGATAACCCTTGGTGTGACCCTGTCTTAAGAGAGTGGTCATCTTGCATCTTGCCTTTTTGGGTTCTCTTCCTTTCATGTATCCTTGTAGAATCAACTTAGAGGAATTTCCAGGAGCATTGTATGTTTGAAGATCACAAATCTGAAAATACAGGATTTGCTAGATGGCAGTGAAAGCCTCCTCAGATGGCTGTGAGCTTAGATGCCATGGCTAAGTTGAAGTAGAACCCATCCATGTATTCTAGAAATGAAAAACCACCATTTTTTCAAGTGTAAGCTTACATTCACAATGGTTATCATAAAACATCTGTTTGTAAACATTTTCTTGGTTAAAATACATATTTTTTTTTTAGCTGAATTCTTGTGATGAAAAAGTAACTTTGAGTGAAAGTTGCTCGTGTCCGACTCTTTGCAACCCGATGACTGTATAGTCCGTGGAATTCTCCAGGTCAGAATACTGGAGTGGGTAGCCTTTCCCTTCTCCAGGGGATCTTCCCAACCCAAGGATCGAACCCAGGACTCCCACGTTGCAGGCAGATTCTTTACCAGCTGAACCATCAGGGAAGCCCATTAAATTCAATATGAGGTTTCTGCTTATCTCTGAAGAAGCTCACCATTGGCTTGTTTATCTGTAGAGAGTGGTTGTTTCTTTTCAGGTGATTCAAAAATAAAGAATTACTTTCGTTGCATCACATCTCATCATTTACCAGTACTTAGTGAATGCCTGCTGTTCACCAGATGTTGGAAGTTCTGTCAGTGAACAAAGCAGATAAACTTCTCTGCTCATGAAACTTTCATTTTAATATTAGAAAAAAAGGATCATTAAAAATATATGACAGCATAAGTTGATAAAAATGTGTTTGGCAAGTGCTGTTGAGAGGAATTGGGAATGCAGACAGTGGGGTGAGGGCTCAGATGACCTGACCTGCTCTTACCTGAGAGAAGAGGCGGCGTGAATGCCAGTGCATAGACCCTGGGTGGGGCGCGCCAGCATGTGTGCTGTGTGTCCAGCAGGGTGAGCAGAAGGGCACAGGGCAGCGATGAGAGCAGAGGTGTAAAGAGAGGGGGGCGACTCGGGAGTTCCCCTAGGACCGCAGAGCGTTGCCTGAGGATTCACTGTAAATGGGAGGGGAGTTGTCGGAGGCTTCTGGTGAGAAGGGAGGCATGAGCTTATTTAGATTTTTAAAAGAGCACTCTGCTGCAGTGTAAACAGTTTGAAGCACAAGAGCTGTGGCAAGTGGTTCAGGCAGGAGGCTGTTACAGTTGTCAGATGAGAGATTCTCGTGGCTTACAGTGGGTCTGTGTGTGCCCCTAGTTTATCCTGATACTTCTTACGCAGTAGTGTGGTTTTGGGTCTGTGTGGTTGGGAGAAAAGCGTTCTGATGTTTCTGTGTAAGATCCCCCCTCAAGACCTGCGCCCAGGATGTCCCTTTCCATGTACTGTGGAACAGAAGTGCATTTTGAAGTTTTAAGTGGGTGGGGCTTGTAAAGAAGTAGTCTGTGTTTCTGGGATGAATTGACCCGATGTCCGTCACCCAGAGTATGGTGAAAAACTGTCACTTCTGAGGCCGTTAGAAAATTCCTGAAAAGTGATTTCATAGTCCTAACTTAAATCTGATGCATTTCACAAAATTTGAGAGGTTTCTTGATAGTACACATTAATTCCCAAAGTATGAGATTATAAAGCCTCTTAAAAACAAAGCATCAATAAAAAGACTGTACGGCTTTCCCAATGACTACTGTTCTGGGAAACAGTGCTGTGAGAAATGGTGGATATTTCTGCACTTGCACAGTTTCCGAATTGAGGCTGCCAGCAGAGACATCCCCTTAGAAGTAATACCGTGCATCATATCATACACGTAAAACAAAGTCCACATGGACTTGTAATGCTTCTGAAATATGGCAGCAATACCCATCTTTGTGCGGTTAATTTTTAACTCTACTGATGAGTGTTTCTTGAGGGAAATAAGTCATAAACAATCACCTTAGCATATCAGAAACAAACTCCTTGTCCAGTAAAAGCGGGCTTCTTTGTAATTCACCTACTGAAATCGGAGTACCCTGTTAATACAAACCACCCCCCGCCCCCAGTCTACAGAGTCTGTGTCTCAAGAGTGGGATCACAATGCTTCCCTCTCGGTTGCTGCCCCGGGGGAGCCCCCTCACAACATGGTGGGGGCGTCGGGAAGCACTCAGTCTCTGGCAGGGAGGGTCAGGGTAGGTTCAGAGGGGCCAGAGCAGACGAGAGAAAGCAGCTGGGTGGGTACGTTTGCGATTTGTTAATGCTCATTCCCTCGACTCTTTAAATTTTGTTTTTTGGACAAGTAGTATATTCACGTTTTGAAAACAAGAATAAGAGTGTTCCTCTTTTCCGTGTCTGGCCGGTTCACTTCTCCAGCAACGGCCATTTTGTGTGTCCTTGTGGCCGTGTTTTAATTCATGTCCAAGCTCTCGGGGTATGCATTTTTTTGGTCTTAATGTTCTTTTCTTTGCCTTTATACCATTTTTCATTTCATATTCCTTTGTATGGCTGTAAGTAACTCAGTTCCCATTTTGAGAGGCCTCTAGGGTTTTTTTGGTTTCTTTGGGTTTTTTTTTTCCCTTTCTTTTTTCCAGTCTACTCTGAGGGTCTTGAGGTTTCGTATATTTCTCTTTCTCGTTTGGTGGACATGTCTTCTTGAGAAACTTCAGAGTTTCTAGAGAGTGCATGGAAGGCAAATTTGAGAGGTTATGTATTTCTGAAAATGTACCCACCCTCCTGACCGTTTCCAGGTTGGAATTCAGTTTTCCTTCAGCATTTTGAAGTCATTGATCCAGCATCTTTTAGTTTCTACTGTTTAGGGAACGTGGTATGGTCCGTGTTGTCTCTGGATTCTGTTTGGAACTTAGGACATTGCTTGTCCGCGGTGTTCTGAAATTTCATGAAGGTGCGTCTGTTTCATTCTCTTAAGTTTCCCTTTCTTTGCTTGGGCACTGAGTGGCCCCTCATCCCGCGCCCCTCAGCGTTAGGAAACACTCTGGAAACCCCTGATGCTCCTCCCCTTGGTGCCTCACCTACTCAGCCCAAGCTCCCTGTCTTTTCTCTCTTCCTTTCCAGCTCAGGTCTTTGCATTTTAGTCTAAAGTAAATTTTCTTATTTTAGCTTTCTATCCCTTACTGATTTTCATTTTTCTTTTGTTCTTAAATACCATGCATTAATTTCCAAGAGCTTTCTTCCTTTGAATGCTCCTTTGCATAGCATCCTGTTCTTGCTTCTCCTGTGTTTTATCTTACGTTAAAGTTTTTTATATATATTTTCTTTTTCCCACATAGTCTTTCAATTCCCAGTTGCTTTTTGTGGTCTCAGGTCTCTGTCTTTCATTAGTAAGTCTTGGTTGTCCGTGTGTGATTAAAAGTGAAGGCTAAAAGTGGTGATTGGATAAACAAATAGTTTTTTGAAAACAATGAGGGGTTAAGGCCTTGATGGAAAGCCTCAGGCTGTGGGTGTTGTGTTGACGGAGCTTGTGTGCCCTCAGCTTCCTGCTGGGAGAATCCCCCAGTGCCAGCGCCTTTAGGCCTTTCCCTGGGGCTGGTTCAGTTTCCCAGGAGGACCTCCTGTCTCCTCTTGGGGCGTAGAGGCTTAGCTTCTGACCTTCTGGGAGTTTAGTGGGGAAAGACCCCCAGATGAGAGTGCCAGCATTTAACCTGCCTGGAGTCACTTAATCCTGTTTTAGAACATCGCCCCAGTGTGCAGTTTGAGTCCCAGGAGTCCCAAACCCTGTGGGTGCGCTTGGCGGCCTCCCAGCGTGTGGGGTTGGGACGGTCATAGGGATTGCGGCTCCTGTAGTTAATGAAGTTCTGTGTTTTAGCTTCCTGCTACCCATTTCCAAAGGTGCCTGCTTCTGCCAGTTCCTCACTCTTTTGAAGATTGTGATATAAGCTGGATTTTTTTTTTAGTTCCTTCCACGTTTAAATGAGAATTTGCGATTAACTCAGTTGTCTTTCATCTTTCGGCTTTCTCCTTCCAAAGTTATGGCTTTTCTTCTTTCCTGTTTTCTCTCTCTCTGTAAGTTTGTTTTTTTAAAATAAGTTGCTTTGCTCTGTGTAGGGTTTTGGGAGAGTGAAGTTAGATTTTTAGTCTACCATCTAACCCTAAATTCCTTCTCATATATATTTCAGTGGGTTTATTTTAAGGTAAGTAATTACACTGTTTTGTTTTCTTTGGTGTTTGCTAAGTTTCAGTAAATAAATTTTCATGGTTTAATTTTAGCTATTGAAAGCAATTATCAGAATAATTATAGAATTGACCTCGAACATTGACCTAATATTAATACTACTGAAAAAAAAAAGCACAGTGCTAATGGTATTATAGAAATGTTATGCATAATACTTTCAATATTGAAGAACAGTGTTAACAATTTATTCTTAAATGTATTTGATAACTTTTCCCCCCTGCAGCACAGCATAAAGCATAATTTGAAAAGCTTTGATTACCATGGTTTTAAAAGTGTTCTCTTATGCATTAATTGCATTGATTACATCATTCCGTGAGAAAATTATTGAACACCTGTTACATACCATGCTAAGGATGCAGCTGTTAATAAGAATCTTGATAGCTGTTTTTAAGAAGAATATAGTCTAGCAAGGAAATGGACATTAAGAGAACCAATTCAAATGACGCATAATGTTAATGTACAGGAACATGTAACTGTGGGGATTCTCCAGGAGATAAATTCTCCGAGATGGGGGATAGGGGCAGGCAGAGGGGAGGGCTTGATGAGCACAGGGAACTGAGTGTGAGTTGGTGGGGGGGCAGTGAGGCTGTGGCACTCACAGGACACATCACCTGGGCCTTACAGTTTGAATCTCATTCTCAGGCTACTGGGAAGACATTAAGGGGTTCTTAAGCAGAAAATTGATAGGTATTTATAGAAAGATCATTTAGGCTGCAGTTTAAAGAACCGATTAGGGAGGAAGGTAAGCTTGGAGGCAAGGAGAGGGATAGGAGGGGAGGGAATGGCAGTAAGTTGAGATTGGACTGAGATGACAGTCGAGAAAAGTAAAACGCCTTTGAGAGATACTGAGGAGCCTTGATGGCATGAAAAAAGAAATGAGGCATTGTCAAGACTGTCTCCCAGGAGTCTGGCTTCTGCAGGGTACATTTCTTTGCTCTTTAATGACAGGCAAATCCCGAGGAAGGGAGGAAGTTCATTTCAAATTAGTAGTTCAATTTTGTATGTAGAGTTTCCAGTAACTGGGTAATATCTAATTACAGATTAGTTGCAACTCAGGAGAGTTCTAGGCTAGAGAGACAGCCTTCGGGTCCTGGACCTGAAGACATAATTAATAGCAAGGAGTGATAGGTTAAGTGCAGATTGATTTATAATTGTCCTTCCAAGCATCCTCTCTGTTTCCCTTCCTTGAGCCTCGTGTTGCGTTTCCTGAGAAGGGTGCACTGAGTAGCAAGACTTCTCCAGCCGTCGGGGGCCTTTTCCGTCTCTTTCTGTACTCTCCCTGTCAGGTGGGATGCACGATTAGAGTGGCTCAGCAGCCACTTTGCTTTGTCTTTCCTCTTACATAGGAGCTATACATTCGGCAGTTTGTCAGTTCTGTCTGTACATTTACTTTTTTCCAGAAGGAGAACTCATGGACTGTGATGGAAAATCAGAATCTAGTCCTGAACGAGAAGCTGTGGATGATGAAGCTAAGGGGGCCGAAGGAACGGAGGGCGTGAAAAAGAGAAAACGGAAACCGTACCGACCAGGTAGAGCGCCTTAGCTGGGCATTTCAGTTACAATCAAAACTTACTTAATTTAAGAAAAATATAATAGGGCTTCAATTATAATGAAATGATCAGGATGAAATATAACTCCTTAACAACTCTAAAACTTGTATGTATAATTGACAGAACTAAACAGTTGAAATAAACTTTGTAGGTGATAAATGTCTTAGTGTGGGTATGTGACTGACTCACAATAAAACATATGTTTTCCCTTGATGTGTACCTCTGTCAATTCTTTCATGATTTAGCATTCACTTTCTAATATTTTTGTTTTTTAAATTTACTGCATTTTTTGTGCAGGAGTACCAACCAGTAAAGTGTACAATATGAAGATGATATGACAGAGTTCTTATGTTTCCTAGAATTTATAGTTTGGTTAATAATGTGACTGTTAAGAACTCTTATTTCCTCTCTGCCTCAGGGGAGGGGAGAGAAAAGCTGTCTTATTTGTCAAACTTTTTTTGCCTTAATGGAAAAAAAAGTATTGACATATTCATAATACAGAATTTCTAGGCTCTTTTTAGGCAGTTTGCTTATGAAAATTTTTGGATTTTTTAAGCAAAAATTTTTTAAGTGTATTTTTAAATTGGAGTATAATTGCTTTACAAGGTTATGTTAGTGTCTGCTGTACAACAGTCTGAATCAGCTGTAAGTACACATTTATCCCCTCCCTCTGGAACCTCGATCCCACCCACTCTGCTGTGAGGTATATTGAATCAGTCCAGTCTTTATTCTTCTGATTGCTTCTGTTGTATTGATAAGAATGATCTAAATACCTTTTGATGTGTAAGGAAAAACTTTGTGTTTGTTTTCCACTAGATTTTCCTTCCAGATGGGCCACATCTGTAATTAATGCCTAGATGAGTTTCATTCAATCATTGTATGAAAATAATTTCATTTCTTTGTCATTATGAGGCTTATAAGGCACTTACTTTTTTTAGACATGTCTGAATTCCTTCCAGGAACTTAAGAGTTAAATGTTCAGGGGTTTTTTTTGTTTGTTTTTTTCCTTATCTGCCTTACATGGAAGTAAGTCATCCATGTCAGGGACCCGTGTGAGGGGCCCATTAGGTCACAAAGTATATTGTCAGTGATAAAAGCTGTCAGTGCTGCTGTATGTTAGGCACTAGTCTCAGCACTTTATGTGTGTTCGCTTACTTAGTGCTTATAACCTGCGTGTAGGAGATGCTGTACATTATCCCCGTTTTACCAGTGAGGGAACTGAGGCAGTGGAAAGGTAAATAACTTGCCCAAAGTCTGCCAGTAACCAGAATGGCACCATTCGGTTCCAGGTTCCGTGCCCTCACTGGAGCTGCATGCGTCTCATGTCTTGACTTTACTAGGGGCACCTGGACACACTTCCCCAGAAGCCGTGCTGGCTTTCTTTGGGATCACCTAGTTTAATTTGTATCTTGTGTCTGCTCTCCCTCAACTAACGTACAAATAATTTGAATGGTCTGTGAGTTACTGACATTAAGGAAACAAGCATAATACACTATAATGTTTACTGTGACATTGTTTAGAAGAAGTACATGCAGTCTTCTGTATTTCAATGAATTCTTTATTCCTGTTTGGTTAGTAATAAGATAACAATAACTTTGACGTCTTATTTCCAAACTCTTTTATTTTGCATTAAAATGAGATTATTGATTTAAATTAGCCCATTTGAATTTGAGATATTCCTCACTTGTGAGACTAAACATTTTCATCCTGCTTCTGGAGGAAATACAGGGAGAAGTTAGTTATTTACAGGATTCCCCAATTTCTGTTTTGGATAGGTATTGGTGGATTTATGGTACGACAAAGAAGTCGAACTGGGCAAGGAAAAACCAAAAGATCTGTAATCAGAAAGGATTCCTCAGGCTCCATTTCCGAGCAGTTACCCAGCAGAGATGATGGTATGGTCCTGATTTTGATTGATTTTACTGTCTTGTCTTGATGTTCCCATTGAAAACAACTATTGGAAGTAATGCCACGGCCACCACCTTACTGCTGCTCAGCGATCTGTAAGGTGCCTGTGCAGTTCATATCTGCAGTGTAGTAGGTTTGATAAGAAAATTATTTAAACCCAGTAGATTATGTTGCTTTGAGATTTTTAACAAGTGTTTCTGTTGTATTTTTTCCCTCTGTTAAATATAAGCAGTTTAGGGACTTGATCACAGAAACACATCTGGCACTTTCTGGTCATCTCACAGTAGGCCATTCTTTGCCTGCCTTAGGTACTTGGTATAAAATGTAAAATCGGAAACTTTGTAGACCATGTATCTGAAAGTGACAGGGTACCCCAATAATTTATAACAAAATTGTATGCTGTATTGTGTCATCTTTTCTTAGAGTTTCAAAGAAAGTTAAGTCATTGCTAAAGCCATAGCTTAAGAATTGGTTCTAATGAAGACTTTGTGATCCATATGGTCTTGATCTGTACGTTTTCTGTATTTTAAATATTGTATATAGAATGTAAAGAAAAATGATATGTTTTTATTATGTTTTTTGAATAAAGTTTTTTCCATTACATTGTGGTAGGCTTTTGGCCTGTGAATTAATTTTTTTTTAATTGCTGTACATTTTTAAGAGGAAGCACTGTAATGGTTTTAAAGAAGTTTCTGATATTACTTAATGTGACTATAATAATGCCCCAATTAAGTGTGATACATTCTGTGAAACTATTTTTTGTATTTTCCATGTTTGTCTCTATTGTCTTCTAAGTAACTTTAGTTTCATCATTTAGTGTTTTTCTTCGTCATCCGTTGAGTTTTTAATCGATTGTGCATATTTTCCTTTTCCTGACTACTTTTTAGATATTTTAACACTGTAGTTTCTTCGTACAACTTACTTCTTCTAGTTGCACTTGATCTAGAGTCAAGTATTTTCAAACCTTCGCGCGTCACATTCTACACTGTCTCTCCTGTGCCCTGCTGCCTGCTGCCTCATTTGATGGTGTTTGTTGTGTGAGATACACATACATATATATAAACAACAACAAACTTTTTTTAACTGTGAGCTCATATTCTGTAGAGCAGTCTCTGAAGTTTTTGAGAACTGAATTAAAGGTTGGTTCCTTCAGAAAACATTTGCAGTTGTCGCTGCCAGGAACATGAGGTACTACTACTCCAGGACTCCTTTAAGCTAAGTATTTAGCTTAAAGGTTTTTGGTCCACCTGTGTTACATAAATGCCGGTTTTTTACACATCAGGGCTGTATTGAGTTTATGAACTCTTAGGGAAGATGTTCATTTGTTTTGCCTTTCTCTTCAGCACCATACTATTCAGTGGCAGTTTTCTTTGCCGTTGGGGTGGGGGTGGTGGTGAGTGATGAGAGGAGGACTGGGGTAGGGGAGGGTGTGCTCCGTGCTCACCCAGCCCTGGGCGTGGAGCCCTGGGTCCCTCCTTTGTAGCAGGCACCCTTGGTTGGTCTCGCCACCTTGGGAAGAGGCTGCAGGCTTTGTCTTCTGTACCCCATTCCTCATAGCGCTCTGAAGACTGGAGTTCAAGGTCACTAGGTTTTAGCAGCATTTCAGAGAGCTTTATTTCATTCTTTGCTTATTTTTGTGGTTCCTGTTTGACCTTAATTTTTGGTCTTAGAGAACTGTATATTTTCTGGTTAGATCACTGGTAGATTAAAAAAAAATTTGTTTAAAATGTGTTTCTCCACTATATTTAGTACTTTTTATTCAACCTATGTAGTCTGGCAACACAAGTGCCCACATTGATTTTCAGAAGGCATGTATGTGTCTTTTGCTTAAAGTATCTGAGAGTATCATTTGATTCCTTGCTCACCTGCTGTAAGTGGTATTCTTGTTTATTAGGCCAACATTTCAGATTTTTGCATTTCTTTTATTTTAAATTTGAGCATTCATAACGTTTTTATGAGCAGATTCACAGATAGTCATACATTATCACAGTATGTATGTACTACAGATACCTAGTTTGCAATAAATCCCCAAACCTAGAATTGCTGGATTGAGGGATACACATTTTTTAAAAGACTTTTGCGGGATAGTTCCAATAAACTCTACCTAGAGGTTGGACCTGCTAAATTCCTTTTAGTTGTTTGTGAGTAGCCATTTCTCTATACTCATTAGCATTGAGTATGTTTTTTTTTTTTTTTTTTTTTACGTTTAACAAGATGTCACCATTTACATAAAAACAAATTTCTGCTTTGTAAGAAAATACTCATTAAGACACAATAGGAAGCATGCTGGTACTAAGTAGACATGAAATGAATTTTTATGATATTTAAAATTAACAGATCTTTTTGTGAAAAATTTTTGTCAAGTCATTATGTATATATTTAGACAGCTGTATGTCAGTTATATCTCAATAAAACTGAAAGAATAAAGACAAAACTTGTCTGTGTGTATGTTGGTAAGTTAGTTATCATTTATTATTAGTTATTTTGGTGGGTTTATCTGAAAATTTTAAATACCACATATTTATAAGTGTGATTGTTGTTTCAGGCTGGAGTGAGCAGTTACCAGATACCTTAGTTGATGAATCTATTTCTGTTAATGAAAACACTGAAAAAATAAAGAAGAGATACCGAAAAAGGAAAAATAAGCTGGAAGAAATTTTCCCTGTCTATTTACAAGTAATATTTTGCTTTATATTATGTATTTGTTAATAAAGAAACATGAAGTGATGTCTTGAGTTTTGAAAAATAGTTTTATTGTTTTTGTCATCCCAAATGCTATTTTTACCTCCTTAGGGGCACTTAAAAATTACGTTCATCTTTTTTGTGCTTCGATACTTTTCACAGAGTTCTTTTTTAATCCCAGTTTTTCACTTCTAAATTTCAGAAGACATATTTGGCTGGGAAAGGCTCATTCTTGCAAACCAGGCACACCATTGTGCTCTGCAGATCCACTTCTGGTGGACTCCTTTTGCCAGCACTGGTTATAGTGATTATGTTCACTGAATGAAGATGGTTTTTTGGCAGCCAGAATTACAGCTTTAATAACATTTATCACTTTTAGGGGCTTCCCAGGTGGTAATAGTGGTAAAGAACCCACTTACCAATGCAGGAGACAAAAGAAACTTGGGTTTGATCCCTGGGTCAGGAAGATCCCCCGGAGGAGGGCATGGCAACCCACTTCAGTATTCTTGCCTGGAGAATCCCATGGACAGAGGAGCCTGGTGGGCTACAGTCCATAGGGTTACAAAGAGTCAGACGTGACTGACGTAACTTGGCACGCTTGCACCCATTCATTCTAGAAGTATGAAAACTGATCATTCCATACTTTCACAAAAGAGCCTTTAAAAATAGTGGATTGGATTTCCTGATTACTGCTATAGTCGTAATCTTAATCTAGATTCTGTCTTCTGGTGAACAGGTGTAATTCCCCTAGTGTTCATCAGTAATTTACACATTTTTGATATGAAGGAAACTTGTAATGAATGGTACTGTTACTTGGACATCTTGTGATAGCAATTGTAATTTTTTTCACAGCTTTTTGGAGTGGGAAATATAGTGACTAGTGATGAAAATCCACAAGGAATTGATAAACAGTTTTTTTCTAGTTTTTCTTTATTAATTACAGCAGTGTCAAGATAAGGTATAAATAATTGTGTAATCTACCCAGTAGAAATAGTTTTGTGGTCTTTAGTTAATACCAGATGGTTGATAAATACCACTAAATTCATCATGAGCCATACAAAGAAACATTTTTTGCTAATGGTGTTCTCAGATCTCTCAGATTCATACTGAAGGCATTAAGTAAATAATCTATAAAGTTCCAAGATGCTTTCTACTATTCAGCATTTTTCTTAGTGATACCAGCGTTGCTGGTGTAAGAAGCCAGTCATCTCCTGCCCAGTGCTATCTTTGTGGGTTTTCAGATTTCACAGACCATCCTCCCCTGTCCCTTTTCACAAGTTAACTGCTTGGCATTTCTCCTTTGAGAACTTTTTAAATAATTTATTTTTGCACAATCTTAATAGTCTTGGTTTGTATTTTATGTTTTGCTGGACATATCATTCAAATTGCTTTCTTTTAAAACTGTACTGTATTTTAGAGCTTTATTTTTGACAGCATAGTCCTACATCCTTTTTAAAAATTTATGTATTTTACAGTATGGATGTTTATAATTTAGTCATATGCTTTCTGACAGACATTGAGGCTGTTTTCATTTTGGAGGGATATAACAAAATGATGCAGTGAACCTCTTTTGTTTATGTATCTTTGGCAAGATTAAATGTGGGTAGTTACTGCAAAATTGCCCTCCCCTTTCCAGACAGACCACATTATAGAAAATAGAGTTTTGGAATAGAAGTAGGTGAAGGGGGTCCCCAGCGCTTCCTGTTGTTCTCCTTATTGATGCTGGAGAAGTTGGGGAGAGATCCTGGAGTTGCAAGGAGGCCAGGCTTGAAACAGTGGTCTCTACAATAAAGTATATTGAAATGGAGTAAAGTCAGCGTGAGTAACTGAATAAAACGCCAAGGCTTTTAATGGTGGTAAATTTTGTACACATAGTTTGTTTAAAATGACTGTAAAAACCTTCTTTGAGATTTATAGTGTGTGAAGTCTTTATAATGTGGTTATATGCATCAGTAGGAGATTGCTAAATCTGTGAAGTATACAAATATTAAAGTTGTAGATCAAACCCTTGAGCTAGCCTCTATAGATCATCTACAAATGTTAGTAATATTCATGAAGTTTTAGTTTTTCTTATAATATGAATTAAGGTGCCATACATAGTATTATAAATTTATCCATTTTTAAGTTTCACTGTAGTCTAACTTGGGATTATGAAATTACTGCGGTTGCTAGAAACATTTGACAGAATTGGGTAGTTTTATTTGGTTAATTTTACTTGATTCTATTTTAAAAAACACAAAACTTATTTTTAAAAAGGGGATTTACATAAAATAATTGACAGGCTATCTCTATTGTTTACATATTCCTATATTCAATTCTTAAATTGTTAAATACTAAGCTTTTCTGTTATTTCTGCCTTCTAATCAAAATGACAGTTATCTGTATTCTCATTTTAGAATTTTATATCTGAGTCAGTCGTTTCCACGTGTGCTTCTCTTTGTCTAGGAAGCTTTCTTTGGAAAAGATCTTCTAGATACAACAAGACAAAACAAACTAAGTTTGGATAATCTATCAGAAGACACAACCCAGCTATCTTATAAAACAAACACGAACACCGCTTTCTTGGATCCTTCCTTAGACCCGCTACTGAGTTCATCCTCAATGCCAGCAAAACCTGGAGCTCACGGTATGTAGTGGAAACGACAAGATTGTTTTTTATCACATTACATTCATCTTCCTTTTAGTCAGACCTTTGAAATGCTTATAAAACTTACTTTTATTGAAATAAAACTTGCATTCAGTAAATGCAACTATTTTTTAAGTCGACCAGGTCTGTATGATTTAGCAAATAAATTCATCTTTGTTACTACAATGAAATCAACTCTTGCAAGTTGTAAAGGAAAATGCTTGGTTTATTGTTGACTGAGGGCGACATATGGGAGTATAATGAGGCCATGATTGGTGAGTTACAATAATCTTCAACTTAAGATGTTTTTCAAAATTAATTATATAGCCCCAAGAAATTCCAAAGAAGAAAAAAAGAATAAATACTGTAGTTGGAAGCTGTCTGACCCATTGTGTTAATATACCGTGGAATATATTGCCTTGGGAGAAGGAAATGGCTACCCACTCCAGTATTCTTGCCTGGAGAATCCCAGGGACAGAGGAGTTTGGTGGGCTGCCGTCTGTGGGGTCGCACAGAGTCGGACATGACTGAAGCGACTTGGCAGCAGCAGCAGCAGCAACCTATTGGCTTAGGTAGTTTCTCACTGCTGACAGTTTAGGCCATCGACCTTTGTTGGTGGAGGGAGGCCATCTGGAGCATTGTGGGATATTCAGCAGCATCTCTAGCCTCACAATGTTGTGATAATAAAAAACGTCTCCGGATATTGCCAGATGTCCCTTGCAAACCTGTCCTCTATTGAGACTCTAGACACAGGGGATACAGGGACTGCTCAGAATCAGAGAAAAATACAAGAACTTAATGTGTATAAAGTAATATTAACATCAGCAGGGCTCTCCAGAGTTTAGCTGGCTTGGTGTCACAAAGTTTTTCTTCCACTTCTGTGTTTTTGTTTTACTTTCAATTGTGCAGTCCATGGGGTCGCAAAGGGTCAGACACGATACAGTGACTAAACAATGAGCAACAAATTAAATATTCTTCTGACAGGCTCCCTTTTTGTCGTTGAATTGCAGTTGTCACTCATTTAATTTTATAAACTCAATTTTGAAAATAATCTTAAAGCAGCATCCCCTGAAAGATGACTTTGGATAATGTTGAATTACATTTTCATTAACTTGGCATCATCCTGGATTGAAATACAGGTTACTATTAATCTTTTAACTTCTTGAAATAATTAGAAGCAGTCTTGCCCCCTGTTATTTGAAAGCACACGTTCAGCATGAGACTAAAGGCCATACTCTTTGTTTAATGTTAACAGGTCATTTTACTGTTACTTTAGTTCAATTGTTTTGAGTATTTTCCTGCTCTCACCCGTGTCAGTATGTTGTTAAAATAATGTATAGTGAAAGACTTGCAGGTGTTTCAAAGGATGTCTTACTATTTGAAGGATGCCTTGTAAAAATCTGCCTAGCCGTTTAAAGGCTTTCATAGAAGTAAATTGCCATTGAGTTTTTACAAGAAAGCGAACTGGGGTTGGGCAGGAGATACTGTGACAG
Organism: Bos grunniens; assembly: GCF_055505025.1. Classification (NCBI taxonomy): domain Eukaryota; kingdom Metazoa; phylum Chordata; class Mammalia; order Artiodactyla; family Bovidae; genus Bos; species Bos grunniens. The sequence continues at coordinate 5,562,798 of NC_141168.1, forward strand.
GAAAGACATTGATATATACCATTTTTCATTCCGGTTTCCTTTATTTGAAGTCATTTTCCCCAAAAAATTGATGAAGAGAGAATGGTTTAGTGACTAAGCCAAAATATAGAGGACTAGAATAACACACATGTCAAAATCTGTACAGTTGAACCACTCTTTTGCCTTTATGATGGGGAATTGAAAACTAATAGCTTTCTTTTTCAAAAAAAGTTATTCAATATTTTCCATTATGTCAGTTTTAATAATTTGTTAATAAGATATGAAATATCATCGGGTAGAGGAGAACTTTTAAAACACAGTCTTTTAAAAAACACTGACTGTTACTTGTTTAATAGAATTCCATTGGTTTAAGTGTCTTTGTTTGTGTTTTATTTATGCTTTGTGACTTGTGGGATCTTAGTTCCCTGACTGGGGATTGAGCCCACGACCCCTGCAGTGGAAGTGTGGGGTCTCAACTGCTGGACTGCGAGGGGAAACCCTCCACTGATTTAAAATCAAATAAATGTTACCCTGAAACAGTTACCCCATTTTTTTGTTTTTTCTTTCAAGGATACTGTTGTCTAGAGAATATAGTATTGAAATAATTTTATTTCTTAAAAACTTTACAAATATTTGGGCATACAAAATATACTTTGGATTTCAGTTTGAAAAATTGTATTTTTATGTACGTGTGCATTCTGTCTGATATGTTTAAAGGGACAAGACTATGTTTTATAGAAATACTTGGTCTAGAGTCTGGAGTATTTTATGTCATTTTCTTTTTTTTTCTTAAGTAAAAACAGTCAAAAACGGATTCAAAAATTCTGATATTCCTTAAGTGACTAATAAAGTCACTAAAGGTAGCCTAAATATTCTCCTACTTGATTAGGCTAGAAACCCTGTCGCTCTCCCTGGCTCTTGATTGTCTCACGTTCCACATCTCACACACCCACAAGTTTGTCTCTGCCTTCAGATGCCATCCCACACCAGCGGCTGCCTACCTCAGCCTCCGTCCGCTGTGTGCAGGCGGGCACCGCCTCTCACCGGGACCATGGCCGCTCCTGCTCCCCGGTCCAGCTCGTCTCCCAACACGCCTTACCCTCCTCCACCCTGGTCCATTCTGCACCTGGCAGCCAGTGTGTTCCCTTTAAGACATCAGTCAAAAAAAAAAAAAAAGACATCAGTCACACCCTCTTCTAGCAACCTTGCAGCAGATTCCCGTTTTACAGATGCCCCTGGAACAACAGGGGTTTGAACTGCGAGGGTCCACTTAGATGCGGGGTTTTTTCTCATATGTACAGCAGTCCTGGGGTCTCTGGCGGGCTGAATCTGCAGATGTGGAAATGAGGCTAGAGGGGCGAGTGTAGGTCAGATGTGGGCTTTTGAGTACGTGGAGGATTGGTGGCCCCTGCCATGTTGTTGTTAATCCTTTTCCCCTCATTGTTTATTTTTATAGCACTTACACTGGTTTCATTTTGTTCACTCTCCGCTGCCTCTGAAAGAGGAAGCTCTGGCGCGTCTGCACTGTGTGTTCGTCCCTTCTCTCTCCTAGTGGCTGGACCAGTGCCTGTTAGCTTGCTGCATAGACATAATTCTGTGGATGCTCAGGTTCCTTCTTGAGTAAATGAGTGAATTAATGAGTGTTAAGAGTAAAGCTGGAAGTAGGCATTTTACTCGATGGTATTTGCTTTATACTTTACAAGGAACTTTAAGCAGTAGGTTTGTCTTTAATATTTACCTTCTATTGTGTTTTCTAGATGTCATTTTTAGAGGTGCCTTTTTCTAAATGGTTTTCTTTCTTTTTTATTTTTTTTTTTTGCTTTGTTACAGCATTCTATTTCACTTTTACTGCCTGTGGGTTTTTATTTTAAGATTTATTTCATTGTTAATATACAGTAGTCACAAAAACAAAAGTCTTAATTTTTAATGTTTTCTTATTCAAATGTTGGCGTGCCTTTTCTATGAAAAATTCCTTACTTTAGAAATAATAATCTTTTTATGATTCTGGCACTTACCTCAGTATCTACTATATTCTCAATATTTGGTAAATGGTTGAATGAATGAGTTTTAGAATTTAATGTCTAGGAAAATGGTGACACTTTGAAAATATACTTACTATACTTAGGTGCTGCTGATGACCCCTTAGCTGACATTTCTGAAGTCTTAAACACAGATGATGACATTCTTGGAATAATTTCAGATGACCTTGCTAAATCAGTTGATCATTCAGGTACATTTGCCCAGTGTCTATTTTATGATGTGAGTTGAGAGGTGTGTGTGTGTGTGTGTGAAACAGGCGTAGTCATTGAAATGGAAAAAGTTTTTTCTTTCTTTGGCATCGTCAAACTCATCATTTTATTTGATCTGCCTTGACTTTCCTGCTTTAAGAGGGGAAATAGCACATTCGTAATTTGTTGTCTTTTTAAATTGCATCAGAGCTAAGACTTTTTGCCTTATGTACCTCTTTTCTTCTTTTGTGTGAGCCGACCCCCGCTTCCCGCTCCTGTGGTAATCATCCATTGTATTTGGTTTGGGTCTTGTAGGTCTTGATTTATGCACTTTCCAGGTTGAGAGCTCACCTTGTGCATTTGGTAAGAAACAGCGGTGGGTGGTGGCTGACTAGAAGTAGTTTGTCTTATTTTTTTAGTAGTGATTTCAGCCGAAACAGCCTGTGGGTGCATGTGTACTTGTTACAGTGCTCCTTTGTCACTAATCCAGCTTTGTTCTCTCTGTGTGTGCACTAAAGCATGGTACACCTGTACTGTGCTCTGGGTGACTTTCTCTGTAGTGTTCTTTCTTTTTCTTTTTTTTTAATGAATGGTTTTATTCTTGTTAGAAAGTAATCTGTACTATTACGCAAACATTATATTGATAGTTCCTAGGATAAGCTCAAATAAGAGATGAATTTTCACTTGTTGATAGTAATATTGAGGAAGTGTGATAAAATAGACAATAAACCACTTTTAAATGTTACTCTTGCTTAAAAACCAATTTTTGTAAGATACAGCATGTTAAGAACATAATCTGTATCTTGTTTTTGACTACAGAATATTTCAGAAATAAGATCTGTAGTTGGAATTGTTCACCAGAGGATGATTTTTACTAAGCATTAAGAGTTTTGAGCTTTCCATTAGTTAGCGTGAAACTGGATTGTTTTACAACCTGCATATGATAGTTGACCCAGTTGCATTTGAAACCACAGTTTTCTAAGTTTGAGTTAAAAGTATATTGAACATTATATATTGACTCTTCTTAGAGACCCCTAACTTAATAATATGGTGCTTTTTTGTGTGTAGAAATTAGCAATTTAGAACTAGAAGTGTTCTCTTGTTTCTGAGGAAATGTACTTCCCTTGATTAAACCATAACTTTTTAAGCAGAACCTAAGTTTACAAATGCATTGTGCCTAATTTTTACTTATTGACCCCCTGAATTGGTTTAAAAATCTAGATTAATTCAGAATTACAGGCTTTCCATTGCTTTGTTTTAATCCTGTTGTTGTGTGTTAATGCAGGTAAATTGTGTTAACGCATTTTGTGTGAGTGTTCAGAATCCACTTTCTAATATACATACCTTGATCCTCTAGCTGGAATAGACGTTGGTTCGGGTGCTGATGACCCTTCGTCTCTGCCTCAACCAAGTGTGGGTCATAGTTCACGGCCTCTAAGTGAAGAGCAGCTCGATGGCATCCTCAGCCCTGAACTTGACAAGATGGTCACAGACGGTAAAGCATTTGCTCTCCATCTGAGCTTTCTAAAGACGCGCAGAAATGTAATAGGATCTTCAAAGATGTGTGCATGCCACTTAACTTCTATTCTGATCGTTCTGTGACAAATACTATATTGCATCCAGATATTGACAAGGCAGTTTTTAATATTTCCATCTCTTTTATCCTAGGAGCAATTCTCAGCAAGTTGTATAAAATTCCAGGTATTTGTGTTCTGATTCTCTTGTTGATGGAAATAGCACTCCCTGCACTCTGGCTCTCGTAGTCTCTTAACCGTGCTGCCATTGTCCTTGTGTCTCCTAGAGCTTGGGGGCAAGGACGTGGAGGACTTGTTTACCGCGGTGCTCAGTCCTGCGGCTGCGCCGCCGCCCCCCATACCGCAGCCGCCACCGCCCCCTGCGCCCCAGCTGCTGCCCGTGCACGGCCAGGGTACGTCGCCTCTAGACAAGTGTCGTAAGTACGGCCCTGCCGCGTGTGCCCCCTCGCGTTGCCCCTCGGCCACCACGCACGCAGACATGACAAGAGAGGGTCCTCTTTTGCAGTGACGGGGTAGGACCAGCCTCTGAGTTCCTCTCAGTCACACCCCCGCCTCCCTGCCTTTCCCTGGAACGCGGCGGCACATTCTGTGGTCAGAATTCTTTTGCCCACTTCACTGGCAGTGCCCCTGTTAACGGTGCCCGCCTCCTTCCCTGCCCCCAGTCCTTGGTCCCGCGTCACCTTTCCTCAGTCGTTCCCGCAGAAATGTTCCGAGAACTGCTCGGCCCTCACCGGCTGCCTTGGACTCATCCATGTGGTCTGAGCCTCAGTCACTCCCTCTGTGGCCAGGAAGTCTCCACTCCCACACTCCCCCCGGGCTTTCCATTCATAGCATGTGGTGCAAATATAAACGCCCCTTTGGGGCATTACGGGTCTCCCTGTAGACGGTGAGCTCCTTGAAGGCTAGAGTCACAGCTGCCCTCGCTGTATACCTGCCACAGAACATGGCCTCAGTAAATTCCGCAGAGTAAATCGGTGCCCTTTCTACCACTGTCGGCCGAAATGCCTACTTCTGTGGAAATTGCCTGTTTTGTTTAACACACTTTCTTCTACCTGTTTGTAACTAGCTGCAGAACAAATTTCAGGCTTTCCTTTCTCCCTCTTTCTGAAGAGCTGAAATCTGATAGGCTAGGATCAGAATTTTGTGGGCATAGGTAAGGAGATACTGCTTCAGACCGTGTTCTTGATAGTATTGGGTCCTCTCTCTCTCCTGTTGTCGCTGCCTTGTGACTCTGAACTGAGTGATCTATGATGATGCTTCTATGAGCTCATACACTGTGTAAGTGCTAAGAAGTGCAGATGATTTAGTGTTACCTTGGCCACCAATTTTGTGTGTACACGAACATTTCTATAATGCACATAATTGAAATGTTTTAGTTTCTACCAGTTTAGTCCTAAACATCAGTTTACCATGATGTTTGCTAGATCAAATGTGATTTACATTTGGATGAAACAGATCCATAAGCACTTGTTGACATAATTGTCCCCGTGCGCTTGCCTCATGACTAAGAGCCCTTCCATGTTTCTCTGCACAGCACATAAAAGTAAAAGCAACTGTCTCCAAGTTTTTTGAAACTAGAAGTATGTAAAAAATCAAATCAGTTAAAGATGTATTCCTTTATAAAAAGGTTTTATGATCATTGTTTAAATCATTTCAATGTGCAGTCTCATGTTTAATAAGATACTGAGGATTAGGAAGGTTGATGTTTACTTGGAGCGGAGGTGGGTTTTGGCTAGGTGCTTACGTGTAACTCAGAGATGACTAAGGCTGACTAGCCACCAGAGTTTATAATTGTAGTATTGTAGACTTTTAGGTAGACAACTAATTTCTATTATTGTTGATGTGGTTCAGTCACTCAATTCGTGTCTCTTTGCAACCCAGACTTCCTTGCAATCCAGACTTCCTTCCTTGTAGCATGCCGGACTTCCTTGTCCTTCACTATCTCCTAGAGTTTGCTCAAACTCATGTCCATTACAGTGAGCATAATTCAAGCAGAGCTATAAGAGTCTCTGAGATTTCAGTATTTGTGTTTGAAAGAATAATAAGGATAAAATAGCGTCAGATCACATGCAGGGAGACATGTGCCTATTTAGGAATGGCAGCTCTGCTGCTCCCAGAGCAAAGGAGGAGAGGTAAAAGGGACAGTGTTTAAGGAGGCCAAATTAGAAAGTACGACATTGGGACTAGATTTTGTCTGGACAGCTAGGCGTTGGCAGTTGGCCTTTTTTCCTCCAGCCTTTGGAGACCTCACATCAGTGAAATGATCTGATGAGTCACATGTTTTGGCAAAGTAGCTCTGGTGTTAATATTGGAAGTGGATTTGGGATGGGAAGAGTTGTATATTAATGAGTTTATTTCAGTTGGGACTGAATGAAAAATTGGGTTCCATGTGAATATATCTGCAGTAGTAACTGAAAGGAGGAATTGGATTTGATAGACAGCAATGTTAGCATAAGTAGGATTGTGCTACCAATTGGGTGTACGATGTGAGGTGAGAGGAAAGAGACTGGACTGCACTGTATATCTGTCAGGCTGGCCCAGAAGATAATCAGTCATGCCATAAACTTGAAACATGGAGCGAAGAAGAGAGACAGAGTGTGTGTGTGTTGTAGAGGAGAGAGGTGGAGATGTAATGAGCTTAGTTTTAGGCCGTTTTTACTCTGTTAGAAATGAGCATATACATTGTTCTGACTTACAGGCATTTGCGTTGTTCGGAGCTGTAGATAAAGGCTTAGGACTTGTCTGTGTAGTGATCAGAAGGGTGAGATTTCTTAAAAGGATATACTTCAGTAGAATGTAGAATCTTGAACTCTTTTTAAGTGAATGTAATAAATCATATGCTTCACAGCTGGTTCATATTTATATACAATTGCATGCTCCTTTTCTTTCCCTCTTTTGAGGGTTGGATGAAAGTGAAAACAGGTGGAGACCCTGAGTGCGAGGTAGGGTCTTAGCGGTGATGCTCGTGACACAGTCTGTAAGGCCAAGTAGAGTAAAAGGTGGTGTGCTGTTTCATTGGGTCAGACAAGGCTGTTGTGATCCTTAGCGGAGCAGCCTGGTAGGAGCGGAGAGGGCAGAGCGTGGTGTGCTGGCAGTTACACAGGTCAGAAAGCGAAGAAGGGAAATTTCAGGAAGACTGAGAGAGTACTTGAAATCACTTTAAGTGGAGGTTACATGAAGTAATTTTTCAATCAGTTCTTATCCACGCTTTGAAAAAGATACTAGTATGACCAGGTAATGGTAAACTTGAGAGGTGTGGGGTAGCGGGTGGAGACCACGTCCTAATTAAAATCATAATAAAGGAAAAATGCTTTGCATTTATTTATGCGTACAGCAACAACAGGCTGTTTAATTTCTCTGGGTCTTTTTTCTTTTTTGCATAAATGGAGCTACACATGATAACCCATTCCACGGAGTTGGTGTGAGGACCAGCGAGTTAATTAACGCGTGTAAAGCCTTTTAGTACAGGGCCAAGCTAAATAGGTAATAGCTGCTGTTGTTACATAACCTTCCAGTACGGTTGTGTTGCGGGCACAGTCGTCAGTGCTGGTAGAGTGCCACAGGACTGCTCACATTCTCAGGGCCAGGAAGGGAGCTCTGGTTTAGCCTAATTACATGAAAGACACTTGATACTTTTCAGTGAAATACATTGCTTAGTGGAACCTCCTTTTCTCTTAAGATGAAAATAGAGGTAGCATTCTACTTGGAATGAATGCAGAAATCTTGCTCCTTAATCTAATCCTTGGAGTGGATTTAGGTGTCCTCAGACACTTGGCTGTTGTGGAGTCGCGAACCAGTGGGCCCAGCCCTGCCGTTCTGCAGGAGGGGCCCTAACCTGATGTCGGGTTATTTCCAGGACCAGTGCCCTTGAGACAGAGCCTGAAAATCTGTGGACATTCAGCCCCAGCGTCCTCAGACAGGAACTTGAGATGTAATGGAGGATCTGGTTTAGCTGACCGGACATTCTGTGGTGCAGAGCGTGTTGTGGGCAAGGCACTTCTGGTTATTTTTCTTTCTAACCATTTGGCAAATGATCAGGTTAGGAGTGCTCTGTCATTGTGCCAGGGGTGCCAAGTAGTAGCGAACCTCATGACTGATTTTTATTTGCACAACTAACTGGTGATACAGGTGTGGATCTCCAGTGTTGTTCTGAGTGTTAAAATTATCAGTAGAGGCCATGTATTTATTACTTGAAAGTGTGTCTCTAAGTTGGAGGGGTTTTTTTTCCCCCTCTTCCAGTTTTATTGAGAGATAATTGGCATACAGCTCTCTATAGTTTCAAGTATATAGCATAACAGTTTACCTTACATCATGAAATGATTACCAGTGTAAACTTATGGAAGGGATTTTTGAAGATACACCCAAAAAAGGTGTTTTTTGTGTGTGCCCTTTTTTTTTTTTGGCTGGAAAATTGCTTGGCTAAGGACAGTTGACTGACTACCAAATAGTTTAGGAGAACAGACGATCACAATAAGGGTTGGAGTTCTGTGTTTGTGCAGAGTTTGGGGAAACACAGGGTGGTCTCATTATGGTTTACCTCATGTCTCTGAGGGAAAGACGTGAAGGTGATGGAATGTGAGTTAAGCGGACTTGGTGCCTGCAACTCCAAGTAGTGCAAATTCCATATTTTTAACAGTGATCATCTAGTTTATAATGGTAGGTGCAATACTGCGTGTTCCCAACTATTTTAGAGAAAAAGTGCCAATTTAAGAATAATAGGTGGGGTTTTTATTTGTATATGAATATCTGTTCATAAATTTTGAGTGAAGAAGAAGATTTGATAAAACCTAGCTATCATTTCTTGAGATTGATTTTTTTTCTTAGAGCTCATATGTGCTGCATACTTACTGCATGGGAGGCACTGTGTTAAAAACTGCACATACAGTATGCCGGTTACATACATTACAGAATACCTTCGTTTTATTAAAGTGGTGATTGATTCTGCTTCTTACAAGTAGCAGAATGAAGATTCAAGCCTAGGGCATCAGACTCCAAAACACATGCTACTCCCGTCATACCATGATGAAGTAAACAGAATTATAGAGAAATACAGAGAAATATTTCAGAATTTTATAGCCAAAAGTCACTCTTTAAGCAATATTTTACAGTATAATATTGGGGGAAAATTCTGTTTTTGAGTACTATTACAGATTTTTATTTAGAAATATTTGTTACTTTTAAATTATTTTTGAGTAATATGCTTTCTTCTTTGAAGATGTCTTTTCACGGATGCCACTCATGAACGGCCTCATTGGACCCAGTCCTCACCTCCCACACAATTCTTTACCTCCCGGAAGTGGACTGGGAACTTTCTCTGCTGTAGCGCAATCCCCCTATGCTGATGCCAGGTATTTAAAAGCCTTGACTTTATATGGAAACATGAATCATTTCTGTTATATAGATGTTTATCAGTCTGACTTACTGTGACCAGTGTTAGTGTCTTAAAATCATGGTGATCTTTGCTAAAACCCATCAAACATTGTAGGTATGGGTTTAATGAAAGTGTACTTGACCATAGTACTTAGAAAGCTATTCTGTGTTTATGAAGTAAAGTTGTTTATCATTTGGCAGGGATAAAAATCCAGCGTTTAATCCAATGGCTGGTGATCCTCCCAACTCATGGACATCATCGGCTCCCCCTGTGGAGGGAGAGAATGACACGATGTCAAACGCCCAGAGGAGCACTCTCAAGTGGGAGAAAGAGGAGGCCCTGGGTGGGATGGCAACAGTAGCTCCAGTCCTCTACACGAACATCAATTTCCCCAACCTGAAGGGAGAGTACCCGGGTAAGCCATGGGTGTGTCACTGCTTTCCGTTCGACTGGCTTTCCCACACGTGTGCTGAGAGGCTCTGGGTTTTTGCTTCCCTACACGAGAGGGCCCAGTATCATCATCAGTTCTGACCTAGCGTGACTCTGTGCAACGTGAAGATTCCCTAGGTACCTAGAGGCATCTTGCATTTTCTTCGTGCTAAGCCCTGTACCCATTTGCTGTTTCCTCAGAGTTAATTTCAGTTAATGAAATGGTTCTGGCTCTGAGCAGTCTTCTTAAATACGTGGAAGTTGGTACTGTGTTACATGCATAGTTGTAAAAAAAAAATTCCTAGAACAGAAACTTACTACCTATTCAGAAGTATTAAGGTAGGCTAAATTAGACCCAGTTCTAAGTATTATTCACATGGAAACTAACTTATTATTTCCCCCCAACTGTCCAACCTGTTTGAAAAAAGCAGATGGTGGGGTATTACCATTTTTTGAACATTCTTATTAACTGGAGGATGAAACATTTGGATTAACGAAATGTCACTGACAGAATATTTGTAAGCAAATGCTGATTTATTATCTTGAGTTAATGTTGCAAGACAAATCAGGATTTGAAAAGGACGTTTAAGCTTTGTCTTGAAATAGTTTCCCAGCTGTCAACATAACGGCACTTTTAAATTACTGGAAGGGCACCTAGAAGTGAATGTTCTTACGGACGATCCCTGTCTTTTATGTGCTTTTTTGGTTTGGACGCCTTGTAGTACTTTATTCATCGTGTATAGAAATAAATGCTACTGAATCTAACAGAAATCAGTGGTTTAATGCTGATAAATCAATGGTTTAATGTTAAGGCAACATACACATTCTTCAAGTTATTTTTTTTTAATCACACTTCTTTTTGCTGCTTAGAAAGTTCTGTTAAGTCACTTAAAACGTCAGTGTAAATTGTCCTTAGATTGATGGTATAGGTTTTCTTTTTTAAAGATAATTTTCTTTAATAGATGTACCATGCGATTCTAGAACTCAGGAAATATCATGTTACACCTGTTGGCCTCTCAGGTGATTGCCTTTGTCACTGGGTTTGTTGAAGCTCTCTCTCTAAATATGGACAGGACCGTTTGTACATGTGCTGCTGACTGTTGATCGCACACAAACTTCAGTTTCGGTCCTGTCCCGACACAGGTTGAAATCACTGCTTTGTCCGTCTGTGTGTGAGCAGTACTGATGCTTATTTTTAGTACTGGTTACTTTCTCTGGGTCAGCGTGATAGACTGGTCTCACGTATAGATGTTTTCCAAACTTTGAGCTTTGTTCTGGTAGCGTCTTACGTAGTTGAGGGAATTTATTACATTTGGCTTAACTTTATCTTGGCTGCTTAACTTTGATGTAAAAACTTCGGCTCTGCAGGTGAGATTGTTAGTGAGGCAGCATTGCATTCAGAGTTATGTTTGGCTTATTGTGTACCAGGAACTCAGTAGTGTACAGAGAACTAAATATAGGAGTATTCACTTAAGAAAATATGGACAAGACAGATTTAACCATTTGTCGTTTACCAACTGTTTTATAAGACACGTCGTTATTGTGGCTCTGTAAGTGTGTATGCTGTGTGCTTTTGTTGCAGACTGGACGACTAGAGTGAAGCAAATTGCCAAGTTGTGGAGAAAAGCAAGCTCACAGGAGAGAGCACCATACGTGGTATTTACAAAGCTGCTGTGTGTTATATCCTTAAACACAATACCTGAACCTTACTCTCATTGTCTTAGTTTAATAAAAAAAATTTTCCATTGCAGAAGAAACCTATGTTTTTGAATACTTGTACAACTAATAACCAGCTTTGTTTTATAGTGATTTCCTCACTCATGATGTCTTAATATAGAGGGTGACATTTTCAGAAGCTGGTGAACAGAACCAGCATGTTGAAGATTGGTCACTTATTCTGAGAGCATGGTTAATTCATTTCATTTTTAAATTGTTTTATCTCTTCAAAAAAGTACTAAATTTTGCAACTGCATTAATGTGCCTTAGTTATTTCCACAGTAAGCCCTTTTTATATCAAGTTTAGTAGAGAATCTTTGTGTATCTTAAAAGAGACATATCTGGACACTTTGAAGGAGTTTTTGAAATATGGACTTTGCAGGAGTTATCAGGGTGTTTTATAAGATTCATCATTCAGATGGTGAATTATTTTCTCCCAAAGCGCCAAGTTAAGATTGTCAACTGGATCCAAATCTTTGCTTTCATTTTAAAGCATTTTAAATCTGCATTATTGTTGTGAAAAACACGCAGCTACTTTGTGCTCTGGGCTTCAGCAGACGTATTGCCAGTGATGCTGACTGCTTGGAGAAAGCAAACCATTGCTGTTTTGGGGGGATGTGTTGATTCTTTGTTTTGTTTTCCCTTGACTGGCAGAGGTAATGGCAGGGTATTTTTAATGTTTCTCAGTGGTGGGTTTTTTATTTATTTTTGAAAGTTAAGCTTCAAATTCCTGATTCTGGATTTGGAGAATTGATTTGGTATTCTTTTCTGTAAATGGAGAGGCGTGTTAATCTTTGTATTTTTGAGGAGTTTGTTACCAGAATTAGAATGGAAACATGCTTTATAAAAGGGGGAGTTGGGGTAGCTTCTGATATGTAAAAGGCTGTAAGTTCTCAAGGATAATATTTCAACTATTTAACCTGACATTTTCTTGCTTTGGTATGATAAAGTTTGTCATAGTTTTTCTAATTTTAACATATACTGGGAGATAATCATCTTCTCCTTTTTTTCAAAGCAAAAAGCCAGAGATAACAGAGCTGCTTTACGCATTAATAAAGTACAGATGTCAAATGATTCCATGAAAAGGCAGCAACAGCAAGACAGCATTGATCCCAGCTCTCGCATCGATTCGGATCTTTTTAAAGATCCACTAAAGCAAAGAGAATCGGAACATGAACAGGAATGGAAGTTCAGACAGGTGTGTGTCTTTTGGGTTTATTTTTAAGAATTAACTTTTTAAATTGGTTTTTTTGGTTTTTGAGAAAAGAGCTATTTATGTCATCATTTCAGATACAGTTCTTTCTAGAATATAAAAATCTGATTAAAAATAGGCTTTCCTTTTTTCAGTAAAATACATTTATGTTGACTTTGGGAAGTTATAGTAAATATTACAAACAATATACTTCTGTGGACATTATGTATGCTCTGGTGAATAACTGTCTCACCTCTTTAGGAATTTATAATTTAATACGGAACAATCTGGAAACTGATGAGAACAGACACATTTTCTGTTGCCCCCACCTCACCCCACAGGGAGCTTTATTATTGCTTAAACATAGGCTTGTTTTCTTGTTTCAACAGCAAATGCGTCAGAAAAGCAAGCAGCAGGCTAAGATCGAAGCCACGCAGAAGCTGGAGCAGGTGAAGAGCGAGCAGCAGCAGCAGCAGCAGCAGCAGCAGCAGCAGCAGCTGGGCTCTCAGCCTGCGATGGGCCAGTCCGGCTCAGACACGCCCAGTAGTGGGATCCAGAGCCCTCTGACCCCGCAGGCCGGGAATGGAAGTCTGTCTCCTGCCCAGTCATTCCACAAGGACCTGTTTCCAAAGCCGCTGCCCAGCACCCCCACCGCCACCCCCTCAGATGATGTGTTTGTGAAGCCGCAGGCTCCCCCGCCTCCCCCCGCGCCCTCACGCCTGTCGGTGCAGGAGAGTCTGTCTCAGGCTCAGCCTTCTCAGCCCCCGTCCCCACAGGTGTTTGCCCCTGGATCATGCAACTCCCGACCACCGTCTCCAATGGACCCTTACGCGAAAATGGTGGGTACCCCACGACCACCTCCCGGGGGCCACAGCTTTCCCAGAAGAAACGCTGCACTGGCGGAGAGCTGTGGGCCACTGCCGTCGGGCTCCAGGCCGCCTCAGATGGGCGAGGCCGCAGCCAACCGGCCATCGCCGGTCCGAGAGGCGTGCGCCACCACTGTGGCGAGCAGTGACCCCTACATAAAGCCTCCAGACACCCCTCGGCCTGTGCTGACAGAGCCATTTCCCAAGCCCCTCAGCTTGCCCCGGTCTCCTGCCCTTTCTGAGCAGACCTCACAAGGCCCTCTCACCCCTGGCACCAGTGACCACTTCCCCAAACCATCTCCTCGGGCAGATGCATTTCAGAGACAGCGGATCCCTGACCCGTATGCTCGGCCCTTGTTGACACCTGCTCCTCTGGACGGTGGTCCCGGCCCTTTTAAAGCTCCGATGCAGCCCGCTCCTCCCTCCCAGGACCCTTACGGGCCAGTGTCCCAGGCACCAAGGCGATTGTCCATCGACCCTTATGAAAGGCCCACGTTGACACCACGACCTGTAGACAGCTTTTCTCATAACCAGTCCAGTGATCCCTATAGCCAGCCTCCCCTCACCCCACATCCGGCAATGAATGAGTCTTTCTCCCATCCCTCGAGGGCTTTTTCCCAGCCTGGACTCATATCAAGGCCAACATCTCAGGACCCATATTCCCAGCCTCCAGGAACTCCACGACCTGTTGTAGATTCCTATTCCCAGCCCCCAGGAACATCTCGCTCCAACCCAGACCCTTATTCTCAACCTCCTGGAACTCCCCGGCCCACCACGATGGATCCGTATAGTCAGCAGCCGCCAACCGCACGGCCGTCTGCACAAGCAGACTTGTTTGCTCCATCTGCAGCCAGTCAGAGGCATTCTGACCCATATGCTCATCCTCCTGGAACCCCAAGACCTGGAATGTCTGTTCCTTACTCGCAAACACCAGCAGCACCACGGCCAAGGATTTCAGAGGGTTTTACTAGGTCCTTGACAAGACCGGCCCTCATGCCAAACCAGGATCCTTTCCTGCAAGCACATAATCGAGGAGCAGCCTTACCTGGCCCTCTGGTGAGGCCACCTGATGCTTGTTCCCAGACTCCCAGGCCACCTGGTCCTGGTCTTTCCGATGCTTTTAGCCGCGTGTCCCCATCTGCTCCCCGTGACCCCTACGATCAGCCTCCCATGACTCCGAGACCACAGCCTGACGCTTTTGGAACAAGTCAGGTTGCCCGTGATGTTGCTGATCAGCCACGGCCTGGGTCTGAGGGGAGCTTTGGGGCACCTTCCAACGCGCCCATGACTCCGCAAGGCCAGCAGTTCTCCAGCGTCTCCCAGCTTCCCGGACCCGTACCCACCTCAGGGGTCACCGACACGCAGAGCACTGTTAACATGTCCCAGGCTGATACAGAGAAATTGAGACAGGTAAACAGCTTGAATCTTCTTAGTTGTCTTAAATGTATTATTTGAGAAAGCTGTTTTATCGAGTAACTTATATATAGATGTTAAAGCAGATCTTTTCAGTATAATTTGTCATACTGGCAGAGAAGAAAAGTGAAATTGGTAGAATCAACACCAGTGAATTGGACTTACTGTTTTATCTAATTTCAGCCTTCATGAGTTTGTAGTGGCATTCTTAACTATGAAAGCTTCAGTTCTGTGGTGGTTATATGGCAAGGAAAAGGACCCAAATCATGTTTATTTTTTTTACAACCGATTGACTATTTGTGTAACTCGTGTTTTATCATACTTTGAAATATTAAGATTCAAACAGTACCATAGTGGAGTATTAGAATCATTGAGGCTGAAAAAGGCACGGGTCAGTAGAAGTCCCAGTCACCCTGTGTTTCCTTCCGTCCAGCGACAGAAGCTCCGTGAGATCATCCTCCAGCAGCAGCAGCAGAAGAAGATGGCCGGTCGGCAGGAGAAGGGGACCCAGGACCCAGGAGCAGTGACCCACTCGGGGCCCCCGCCACACTGGCAGCCAGAGAGCGTCGGCCAGGTGTTTGCCCGGCCCCCACCCCCCTACCCTGGGAGCATCAGGTCTCCCATGGTCCCTCCTCTGGGACCTCGATACACCGTTTTCCCGAAGGAGGCCCGTGGAGTCTATCCACCTGATGTCAGCGGTATGGGGATGAGGCCGCATGGATTCAGGTAAGGCTTTTCATTTCACGCCAGAGTAAACTGCCAACAGAAGGAGATGCCCAACTGAAACGACTTCTTTTTACCCTTTTTTAATTGAAGTGTGGTTAACTTGCAGCACTGCGTTAGCTTCAGGTGTACAGCAGCGTGATCTGGTGTTTCGTACATTCGTATATTCTTTGATGTGACTCTTACGACCTCGTTGCTCAGTTTTACTTCTTGATTCCTTTGAGATAAAATCAATGTTATTTTCCACTAATGAGAGGTCATAGATTTTTTTCTAAATCTCTAAGTACTCTACAGACTAAAAACATTCCCTTTGTTATTAAATATTGACTGTGCTAGCATTACGTTACAGCCACAATGATATTGTTTATCATACTAATCAAACCTCTAATATGTTACTGCCATATTCAGTCAAATATGTGATGTGAATTATTTTCTTCTTAGATTTTTAATTTTAATTTACACTGCAATGGCACCCCACTCCAGTACTCTGGCCTGGAAAATCCACGGACAGAGGAGCCTGGTAGGCTGCAGTCCATGGGGTCACTGGGAGTGGGACACGACTGAGCAACTTCACTTTCACTTTTCACTTTCATGCATTGGAGAAGGAAATGGCAACCCACTCCAGTGTTCTTGCCTGGAGAATCCCAGAGACGGGGGAGCCTGGTGGGCTGCCATCTATGGGGTCACACAGAGTCGGACACGACTGAAGTGACTTAGCAGCAGCAACAGTAAATATTTGTGAACATTTCCAAATCGAAAGGATGTTTTCCTGTAGGAGCTTCTCATGATGAAATAGGGTTGTAAAATTAGTGGTTTTCTCTTTTGAAATGACTAGTAGAACGGTCAGAGCCAAATGTGGGCCTGAGTTGTAATAAGGAGGCATTTCTTTAACATATGCTTTTCATCTTATCAGGTATATTTTTTAGTCTAATGCTTCATGTTAAAGTCTTCCCCTTATTTTTCTTTTTTCTTTCTCCTCACTTTATGCCTGTTACTCTGTTTATATTTATTTGTACGTGTTAAGTCGCTTCAGTCCCCATGACCCCATGGACTGTAGCCCACCAGGCTCCTCTGTCCATGAGGATTCTCCAGGTAAGAATACTGGAGTGGGTTGCCATGCCCTCCTCCAGGGGATCTTCCCAACTCAGGGTTGGAACCAGTGTCTCTTGTTAAGGCTTCTGCATTGACAGGCATGTTCTTTGCCACTAGCACCGCCTGGAAAATCCATATTTGTTTGTAACTTGCCTATCTTTCTTTCTAGGAATGAGGTACAATACAAATAAAAGTTTTTCTGTAATTCATTCATTTACTGAGTCTTTACAGATGATGCCTATCATTCTTGTCTTACTACCCCTGATTCTCATTCTTTGAGCAAATAGGTTAATCTGTCCAGTCATCACCTTTGTTTTCTTAAGTGCAGAGACCTGTAAGTCTCTGGTAAAATTCATTAGACCTCCTACTCAAGTGTCCCCCTAAATCAGCTTCCTCCACATCATAGCCTTCTTTGCAACTCCAGTAGTATATGCTGATTTGTAAACAACCGATTCCATCTGCTTGTTTGTTTTCCTTTGTCTTCGTTTATGATCTCTGTCAGATGTCATCAGAGCTCAGGTATGGTATTTACTGTAGAGTATGTGGCAAAAATTTATGTTCATATAGATTCTTTATAATACTTTCTAATGGTGATAATTTTGTTTTTACTAAGTCATTATTACATTTGGCAACATTTTGTGTGCTTACTCAGTCGTGTCTGACTCTTTGTGACCTCGTGGACTGCAACCCACCAGGCTCCTCTCTCCATGGGATTTTCCTGGCAGAAGTACTGAAGGAAATGGGTTGCCATTTCCTTCTCCAGAGGATCTTCCAACCCAGGGATCAAACCCGGGTCTCCCACTTTGCAGGCAGGTTCTTTACCATCTGAGCCACCAGGGGAGCCCTATCTGTATTTAATCTAAAACTTTTCCTTTTTATAAACCTGACTCTGAATTCAGTACTTTATGTTAACTATCTGTGTTATATATTTCTTCTTTTAGGTTTGGATTTCCAGGAGGTGGTCATGGCACCTTGTCAGGTCAGGAACGCTTCCTTGTACCTCCTCAGCAAATGCAAGGATCTGGAGTTCCTCCACAGCTCAGAAGGTCTCTATCTGTAGATATGCCCAGGCCTTTAAATAACTCACCAATGAGTAATCCCGGTGGACTTCCTGCACATTTCCCAGCACAGAGCCTGCCGGTTCAGCAGCATAACATACTGGGCCAGGCCTTCATTGAGCTGAGGCACCGGGCCCCAGATGGGAGGCCCCGGCTGCCCTTCCCTGCTGTTCCTGGCAACGTCATTGAGGCACCCTCCCATCCCCGCCACGGAAGCTTCATTCCCCGGCCGGACTTCCCAGGCCCCAGACACCCAGACCCCATGAGACGACCTTCCCAGGGTCTCCCTCATCAGCTGCCTGTGCACCCAAATTTGGAACAAGTGCCGCCATCTCAGCAAGAGCAGAGCCGTGCTGTCCATTCGTCTGCGATGGTCATGAGGTCTCTGAGTCATCCCTTGGGTGCTGAGTTCTCAGAGGCCCCTTTGTCAGCCTCTGTGCCAGCTGAAACGACATCTGAAAATTTACAGATGACCACCCAGTCTTCTGATGGTCTCGAAGAAAAACTTGATTCTGATGACCCATCTGTCAAAGAACTCGATGTTAAAGACCTCGAAGGGGTTGAAGTCAAAGACTTAGATGACGAAGATCTTGAAAATTTAAACCTGGATACAGAAGATGGCAAGGGGGACGAGTTGGACACTCTGGGGAATTTGGAAGCGAACGACCCCAACCTGGACGACCTCCTACGGTCGGGGGAGTTCGATATCATCGCCTATACAGACCCGGAACTTGACCTGGGAGACAAGAAGAGCATGTTCAACGAGGAACTGGACCTCAATGTCCCAATTGATGATAAGTTAGATAATCAGTGTGTATCTGTTGAACCTGAAAAAAAGGAGCAAGACAACGAAAGTGTGGCTCCTTCTGATAAGCCTTCTCCTTGGAAAAAATCCACTGTCAGCAGCGAGATCAAAACGGAGGTACTGTCTCCAAATTCTAAAGGGGAAGCCACATGTGAAAGTGAGAAAAGTGAGGACGGTAAAGATAGCGTTGATCCTCCCTGCCCACCGGCCTTTGCTCCTCTGGACGGAAGCGACGGGGACAAGGCTCCTGCGCAGCCCTGTGATGCAGACCTGCTGGAGAAAAGGGCTACGCGAGAAACGACCGGCCCCAGCCCGCGTGTGGCTCGTGGGGCCACTCAGCCGCCTGCTGAGGATGCCGTCGCCCCGCGCGGCACACCTGGGCCAACTCCAGTTCTCTCAAGTTTACTTGCTAATGAAAAACCTGATTCTGCAGACGTGAGGCCGTTGGCATCTCCAGCACCAACTCTGCCGGCCTCCCCGTCTGGCCACGTGTCAAGTTTGCCTCCCCCTCTGATGACACCGCCTGGTCATGTTTTGGATAATACCATGAGTTCTAACGTGGCAGTAGTCCCTCGACTAAACCATGCTTTCCCTCAGGGTGTGCAGGTAAATCCAGGCTTCATTCAGGGTCAGCCGCCAGTAAACCACAGTTTCGGGACAGGCAAACCTGCCGGTCAGCCTGTGCCCTCGACAAGTCAGCCTGGGACCAGTGGCATGTCTGGGGCCCAGCAGCTAATGATTCCTCAGACGCTAGCCCAGCAGAGCAGAGAGAGGCCCCTCCTTCTGGAGGAGCAGCCTCTACTTCTGCAGGATCTTTTGGATCAAGAGAGACAAGAACAGCAGCAGCAGAGACAGATGCAAGCCATGATCCGTCAGCGGTCTGAGCCGTTCTTCCCTAATATCGGTAGGAGTTTCTCCGAGTTTCAGAAATTACTACCGTGGGCTTTGGGTGGAATGTGGTATGCTTACAAGCTTTTTTCTGTATTAAAATTACATGTGGCCTAGAGTACTGAGGGTTGTATTTCTGTTCCTTCTTCAGCTTTGAGATGAAACTGACTAAGAGTTTTAAGATTCCTCCCCAGTAAATCAAGAAATTAAACTCTTGGAGTTTCAGACATTCTCAATTCTATTTTTTATGGGATGACTTAATAGAAATAAATCTCTTTTGGTTCATTCCTTCTATATATTCTCATTATTGCCAGGTATTTTCAGAGTCATTGAAAGGTGAATTTAAAGAAATTATGCTAGGAGAAAACTTCTCATTTGTACAATGAATGCTTGGCAGTTTTTTTAGTCATATAAAGCTCTCTAACTTATTTCAGTAGCTTACTAATTTGGGGGAACGTGCCTCCCCCCCCCCCCAAAAAAAAAAAAGCAATGCACTAAGAATGCTTGAGTGTCTCTAAGACAAAGAACTAGCAATCAGGGACACATTCCAAGGAATCCTTTCTTTTTTTTTTTTTTCTTTTAATGCTTCTTTTTCTAAACAATAAAATTGACCTTCTGTCGTACATTCATTGCCAGTTCCATCATTTTAGCCCATTTCTATATGCGAAGAGGTCTTTTCCCTTAGCCTGTCCTTATTATCAGAACTTGATCCATTTTTCTCTTGAGTAATAACCAATTTAGCAAAAATTCCTTAGTATTTGTAATAAGTGCAGCTTCTCATCATGGTGGAACATTCTGCTGAGCCTTGTGAAAGTTCAGATGAATGGAATTCATCACTTGAGGTTACTGCTGTCATTTCCCTTATGCCAGTGTTTGACAAATACCTTGTTTAGATTCTTACAGGACTAAGGTATTAAATGTGTTGATCACTTAGATGGAAGTAAATTCAGGATGAGGTTCTCATAATTCTTTACCTAGAATAGAGACCTGTAACAGTGATTGTTAAATAACAAGGAATAAGAGTCTAAGTTGTGTGATGTTTGTGAGTTACGTTACCTCTTAGTGTCACTTGAACCAAGTACTGTGAAATAAGTAACTTTAAAATATGTTTGTTCTTTAGATTTTGATGCAATTACAGACCCTATAATGAAAGCCAAAATGGTGGCCCTTAAGGGCATAAATAAAGTGATGGCACAAAACAACATGGGCATGCCGCCGATGGTCATGAACAGGTAGGTGCTGACGCTTCTCGTGCTCACTGTGCATCAGAAGCACACGCAGTCACTGCTAGCTGCTGGAAGGAGCATGTAGTGACACAAAGCTTGTATTCTAGGGATGAATGGGAATTATTTCAATTGGTTGTGATGTCAGCGGAATATAATCAAAAGCAAAATGCTGTACAAATGTAAAGATTGAATTTTCATTCATTTCAGGGTAAACATAATAAAGCATCATAGAATGGTTTGCAAGATTGACTTGACTAAGCAGGAAATTCAACGTATTTAAGTGCACGCTTGTTTAGGTACTTTGGAGTAGGTAACGCTGACCAAAAACTGCTTGGGACAGAGATGCTTCATCCAGAGTAGGCAAGGGTGAGCAGGGAAACAGACATTAAACTGCTCTGTGCTGAGAATAGAAGATGGTGTGTTAGTCTGAAGGTTTTTTGTTCCATCAGAGGACGTATGAGAGTTAGCACTTTGAAACTTCATAAGCCTTTTCACTATTAATAGGAAAAAATGCGAAAATTACACATCAGAGAAGATTATGAGTTATTCGACTCTCTTAATTTCTGAAATTATTTACACCCCCTAAGGGTTTCTTAAGTTCTGATCATGGACCATCATCAGAATTATGTGGTAGCTTTTTAAAAAATTCCTCTAAGATTCCTTTACTCAACTGCAGACACACTGAACCAGAGTATCTGGAGACGGTGCTTGTGGTTTTAGTGGGCACCATGGGTGGTTCTTTTGTATATTGCTGTTTGAGAACCTCTGTCCATAGAGTAGGCATAGAGCCTCAGTTTAGCCTAATTGCTTGTTGAGTGTGGGTGATCGTGGAATTGAATGTGAGTCTACGTGAATTTAAACACAGTTCTTCAAAGGTGCTTTGTTGGATACTTTAGAAATGGTTGAGAAGCATTGTTGAGATCAGAGAAGAGACTGTAATGACTTGCATGCACAGCGTCTGTGAACACTGTTTCTCCTTCATGAGGATTCTTAACTTTTTTATGTCGTGGACTTTTTGACATTCCAGTAAAGCCTTTGAACTCCTCAGAATATTTTAATGCCAAACCAAAATATTAAAGAGGAGATCATTTATATTTGAAATAGTTATTTAAATGTAAAAGTTACAGTATATGTGCTTCTCTAATACATGAATAAGTTTGGCAATAGGTCTAATAACTACCATAACTTCAAAAGAATGATGTGATGAACCTAAATGACCAATTGGGTTTGTGCAACAACTTTTGCCATGAAAATAACAAGTTCTGTTTTTGAAAAATCACAGTACTGCTGATAATACTGTAGTTTGCTGCCTGTAGTCAAAATAGAAGGAAATTGTAAATTTAATTCTGCACTTTAAAATACAGACCTGAGATTTGGAACCCCTGCTCCTTCAGCATAAGTCTCTACTTAGACACACTGATGTGTTAGTCAGCCGGCAAGTTGTTAGTGCTTCTGCTGAGGTCTTTGAGGAGGCAGAGATGATGATCCCTCCTTCATGTGGTGGCATAAGTTGAGGGTGATGGACAGTGAGTGCTCTGTGGATTGAGAGCCCATTCCACACCAGGCTATAGTGGGGCCTGGGGGCAACAGATGAATCAAAAAGCTGAGTAAAAAAATTAAAAAGCTTATGTTCCAAATTGTGAGTAGACGTTAATTATAATGTTAGACATAGTTATCTACTTAGACATTAATTATAATGTTCGATAAATAATTTGGAAGATATACGTTGAAGCATTTGGTAACTCTAGATGCAGTGTTTTCATTCAGAGCGGTAATGTTTCTGAAGTTTTTAACTAGAGTAACATTTTGCCAGATATTTTTAACCATGTAGACTTTTTCTTAGTCAATGACCAGTTTTTGATTTGCTCTAACCTTTAGACATAAGGATATATGAAGGTTCTTAATTAAGATGCATCTTTTGTTTTAAATAAAGATCAGAATAAACAGTTTGATTATGTAAATTCTAAGAAAACTATGCCTTCATTATTTTCGAAAAGATTTGAACTAGTTTTAATGTCTACTGAGGCACGTAACCGAGCGGGCTGTCTGGAGCAGCCTCAGGCGCTGCAGCCACACTAGTCACTGTGGGGATGTTGGTCTCTCTGGGTCTTCCTTTCATCACAGGTAAAATGAGTAGGAAGGATTCGCACGCCACACAGTTGTGTAGTAGCTGCTGCTGCTTCTAAGTCGCTCCAGTCATGTCGGACTCTGTGCGACCCCACAGGTGGCAGCCCACCAGGCTCCCCCGTCCCTGGGACTCTCCAGGCAAGAACACTGGAGTGGGTTGCCGTTTCCTTCTCCAGTGCCTGAAAGTGAAAAGTGAAAGGGAAGTCGCTCAGTCGTGTCCGACTCTTAGCGACCCTGTGGACTGCAGCCCACCAGGCTCCTCCGTCCATGGGACTTTCCAGGCAAGAGGACTGGAGTGGGTGCCGTCGCCTTCTCCGTCGTGTAGTAGGTTGGGGCACAAAAATACAGGGCCCAAGTCAGTGCTTTTGACAAGAGACACGTTGCCATTAGTCCTCCTTCCTTGGAAGAAAACGGTTCAGGACGTAAAGATGATGTTAGTTGCAAATATTTCTTTGATGCTCAGTTATTCTTTCTACAGGTTCCCCTTCGTGGGCCAGTCAGTGGCCGGGGCGCAGAGTGGGGACGGCCAGACCCTCCTGCCACAGGCAGCTGCTCAGGTATTGCCGCCCGTCGCCAGTCACTCTCGAACCCTAGTGCCTTTCCCTGTGTGTCTCACTAGGCTTCACAGTGAGGCCACTTCCAGGAAACAGTGGGAGTCCTAGAACGCTGCCACAGTGTGCTACCGGCTCGGCAGAAATAAGATACTTCACTGTTTTTTTAGGGGCGAGACAAGTTAAGGTTAAAACATTGGCAGTTTCTGAAAAGGATCTGTTTGTTTAAGGGTAGAAGGTCACTTGGAGGGAAGCCAGGTACTTAGGGTCTTAGGGTTTGGTTTCATTTACCTTTAACTCCACGGAGACGTTTTCACGTCCAGCATTTTAGAATTCACTCATTACATTTAAATGTAAAACTGCTACAAATTCCAGAAAATAATGATTATAGTCATTTTATTTAGATACAATCACGTGGTGCAATTTATTCCTTGGAATAATTTAATTTTGAAGTACTTAACATTCACAGTAATCAGCTTTAAGTGTAAATATTTAGTGTCAAGTGATGTCCAGGCAAGTTAGAACTACACGTTATATTGTGTTTTCAGTTTTTCTTTTCACCAAGTTCTGCCTAGGAAAAAAAAGAAGAGAAAGCCACCTACTTTCTACATGTCTTTTGGGCACTTTGTTTTTGCCCTGCTTTAGATTTATTATGCTGATAATTATATTTTCAATAAAAAAGAGCCATCTGACATTGTTGAAAAAACATAGGCTTCATAGCTGAGTTTAATCCGATTTCCACTATGAGTTTATTGGGATTTTGGGGCAAACTTTTTAGTCTCCATTTTCTGATCTGTCGATGTTACACCACCTGCTTTGCAGAATTTTATGGTTTACATTTAGTGCATTCTGGGTGCTGATATTATTTGTCGTCTTTACTTTGTCTACAGCTCATGTCTAACAGAATTTGTGAGAACTCAGTAAATGCTTTTTCAAAGTTAATTTTATTTATCAGATTGTTACCAGGGAATTGTAAGATGATAACTATTTATTCATTCTCCCTGGAAAAAATAAGACATTCAATTAGAAAATAAGAGTAATATTTAAATTAGTGTATATTTGTTTTATTACTTGTGCCTGTTAGAGATACCTGTTCTTGTTTATAAATAACTTTGTGAAGTGGAATTTAGTAAATCTGGAACCCATGTTTCTATGTCTTAGTTGCTGAAGAAACCAGGTAGATTTGATCACAAAGTAGGGTTTTATGTGAATCTTCAGCTAAGTACTATTTGATTTGCCCTACTATCATATTTTTGATGAATAACCTCTTAGTTCAAAAATAATTGTTTTTCAACTGAGACCCAGCAAATAGAACAGTTCAGAGGTAGTTTAAAATTTTCAAAAAGTAGGTTGTCACCACAAAATTCATTCTACTTTTAATCGAAACAAAAGCTTCAAAGATGTCATAAGAAATTAAAGTTTTTTCCCTTCCACTTCTTTTTCCTTTTTTTAAGTTTTTGTCCCCCTTTAACTGAAATGTGGAATAAACCTATTTGTAAATTTTACTTATTTTAGGATGGCAGTATAACACATCAGATTTCTAGGCCTAATCCTCCAAATTTTGGTCCAGGCTTTGTCAGTAAGTATAAATCTAATCAGTTACGTGTTCTCTGGGGATTGCTGGTTTGCACTATATTTGTGTTCTTCTAAAATCTTGGAGTTAGTGTAGGTGTGTTATTTGAAGTCAGAGTGCCCTCAATCTTTTATTAAACATCACTGCTGCCCTATTAGGGTCCTCTTCCTCAAGGCATGTATTTCATTGCTTTTCCTTTTTCTGTGCATGAATACTTATGGTTAGAGATGAGTATTTTAATACAGAAAAATCATCTCCCCGTTCTCTTCGGTGCTGCTGCTCTTTTTGTATATAGACTGGGCACTTCACAATCTGTGGCGTAAAACCACTTCTTTTCTAATGACTGTCTGTCAGTGACAAGGACACTAAATGGGAACAGCAAAGGGCGTGTGCTTAAAGAGGAGCCGGGCTTAGCAGCATGGTGTGAAGAAGTCAGGGATGCAGGATGCTACCACAACCTCCTAGTTACCTTCAGGGGTCCCACGGTGCTTCAGGATAGCGTTTAAAGTTCTCCCCAAACTGAACCTTTCTGAACTCTCCAGACTGTCTAGCTAACTTTTTTTTCACCGTTATTTTTCATTTTGCTCACCTCTGCTCTCCTGGTTCCAGAAACCAGAAAGGCTTTCCTTGCGGTAGGTCTCATTCTACCAGAAGCAGAACTTCTGAAATCTTGTGAAAAAGCCTGTTCTAGAACAATGCCCTGCAAATTTAGTAGATGAGATTCAAGTTCATACACAGATGGAACTTCTGGGTTTAAGAACAAACCCAAAGTCCAACCTTTTGAAATTCCCCTTTCATTAATGATTATAATTTGAATACATATTTGCCTTAAAAACAAGTGAACTACTATAACCAACTGGCTTTTTCTGGCTTTATTGTGCCCATTGACTTTGGGTGGATTCTTATTGTATGACGATATTCTGTTATCATTGATGTAATTTTTCAGCTAATGTCCTTCTTGGAATTGTATTTATTCATTTCTTTGTCTTAAAGTGAGTCAAAATGGTATATTCTGAATTTCACAACATAAGATGACTTTTTTTTTCCTTAACTTGGCATCAGTGAAGTAAAGTGCCCTCAAAGAATAAAGTAGGAATATTGCTACAAGAGGAAGAGATACAACTGTTTGGGGAGATATTAATGACAGTCATACAAGTAGAAAAGATTTTACTTGGTTAATGGCTTATTTATAGGAATATAAATGACAAAATTCTTAAAAATCATCAGTTTTTTTAACTTACAGATTTCCTTTATAAAACAGACTTCATATTGGTCCTTTCTAAAACATTCTAGGTTCTTTCCCTGTTAGTTCAGGACATGTTTTCACTATTTAGAAATAGGGGAAACCTTATAAACTTTGGACAGTTAGCATGGGAAATGATACCTGATCCATGCTCTGCACCTTGGTAGGCTGCATCTTACTTCGTGTCTTCAAAATCTGTAATGTTGAGTTAATCAAATACAAATGTAGTTTTATTTTAGTTAATAGTGGCTTTCGGGTTAGAGAATTTGATAATTTAGTAGATAAAAAGTATCCTATCAGATAAGTCTTCTGCTTCTCAGAGATTGGGTTTATAGTATTTATAGGTATGAGGTTAGCCTGTGTCCTAAGAATATGCATTCTTTAGTTTTCTTAAATATTTTTCTAAAATCTTCTACTCTATCATTGCATTATGGTCTAATATTTAGTATTATGTTTTCACAATACCTATGACAAGGTCATGGTGAAACTGTTTCCTTACAAAATGGATTTGTGTATCTTGTGTTGGACTCTTTAGAAAATTAACACAGGTGAATTTTAATCTTTTCCTCAGATGATTCACAACGTAAACAGTACGAAGAATGGCTTCAGGAGACCCAACAGCTGCTTCAGATGCAGCAGAAATATCTGGAAGAACAAATTGGCGCGCACAGGAAATCCAAGAAGGCCCTTTCAGCTAAGCAGCGTACCGCTAAGAAGGCTGGGCGAGAGTTCCCAGAGGAGGACGCCGAGCAGCTCAAGCACGTCACCGAGCAGCAGAGCATGGTCCAGAAGCAGCTGGAGCAGGTAACACAGAGCCTGCTCGCGATTAATCATGAATGGATTTGGTTGGTGGTGAGTGGCACGCAGAAGTGCGCTGTCAGAAATGACAGCTCTCAGACCTCTTCGTGGGGGCGTGACTGCCCCAGTCCTTGCCCCAGAGTCATGGTCACACAGCACGCACTGCCGCAGGCGCTTCTGACAAGCTGCCGCGTCCCGGCCCTGACGTAGGAAACCCTGCTGGAGCTGATAGAGCGGGAGGAATTGAGGTGCTCTCCCTGCACTGAGGGGTCACCTTGCACTCTTCAGCTTTCCTGGAGATAGCACTTGGGGAGAGCCTCGGTTTTCTGTCAGTACTTGGAGTTGACCTTTGCCTTGCCCTGTCTTTGGTTCCCTAGTCTCCAGTGGAATTTCAGATGGAGCATTTGAATCATTCTGGTGGTGGTTTTTTTATACTATGTTTTTATTAGTGTTCCCTCTCAGTATTTTGATCTTAATATACATTGACTGTAAAGAACTCATTCCTGAAATACAAGACCAGGTGGTTGTTACCTTCCATTATAGACCTGATGGTTCTCAAAATGTTCATACTGAAATAGCAGTTACACTTACAGAGATAAAACTTGAGCTTTTTATTTAAAATAAAAGAGTAATAGTGTTTAAAATGCATTAAGGGACCTCTTGGTATTTACTTGAATTAAAAACTTAGGTTCACCCAAAACCTGTGCGTACACATACGGATAGTATCTCTAACACAGTCACCAAAAACTGGGACACCCCCACACTGCCCGCCGCCGCTCCCCCCCCCACCATCCTTTGATGGTGAATGTTTGGACAAAGCGTGGTACATTTGAATGATGAAATACTTATTCAGCAATCAAAAAGAATGGAACTGCTGAAATACACCACAGCTGGGGTAGATACAGCAAGAGCATTGTGCTGAGTAAGAGAAGCTAATCCCAATAAGTTATATATTGATTCCATTTATGGAAAATTGTTGAAATGACAGACTTACATAGTTGGACAGTAGTTTAGAGCTTGCCAGGGCCTAGAGCTGGGGGAGGAGGATTTGACCACAGAGGGGCAGTGGCCTGTCTCTTGGCTGTGGTGACAGCCACACTGGTCTCCACCTGTTTTGAAATGCATAGAATTACACATAAGAAAGGTCCATCTTGTTTTTGATTGTCAACATAAATTTTATTCTCCAAGTTAATAGTAGAAAAGAGCAGTTTGATTGACTTGGTAGACATCACAGAAGAGCTTTCTGCATAGGGAACTTAGTCACATGCCCTGTCTTACCTAACCTTCTGAACAAGGGGGTATCATCACCACTTTACACAGGAAAGATGGAGGGCAGGAGGAAAGGGGCTGACAGGATGGTTGGATGGCATCATTGACTCAACCAACATGAGTTTGAGCAGGCTCCAGGAGAGAGCGAAGGACAGGGAAGCCTGCTGTGCTACAGTTCATAGGGTCCCAAAGAGTCGGACATCACTTAGCAACTGAACAACAACAGGTAAAGAATCTGCTGAGTCATTGTGGAGATAGATGCGATAGCTGATGAGGCATTTTATCTGCAAGCTATGTTGTTGATCTGTCACTAACTCATTGAAACGCTATGTTCTGTAGCATGCCAGGCTCTCCTGTCCCTGACTGTCTCCCAGAGTTTGCTCAAATTCACGTCCGTTGAGTCAGTGATGCCATCTCGCCATCTCCTCTGCCCCCTCTCTGGCGATTACAGTCCTTGTTTAAAACTAGGACTCTTCCAGAGTGGGGTTTCATTTCTCTTTCAGTTTAGTTTCTGGGGCCATTTTTTACTGCAAGTAAATATGCTTTTAAGGATTCTTTTATAAATTATTTTTAGCTTTGTTACTGCCTTCTGGTGTATTTCTATAAATTTTTTATAATGAGGGCCTAGTTTTTTGCATATACGTGGATCAAATCCTATTTAGAAATTAATGCTATACTTGGAAAATGGGACACATCATCTTTTGGTGGCAATCCAGTGTCATCTCTTTAACGACGTGTTCTTAAGAGACTTGTAAAATGTCCTAGGAGAGGCCTGGCTCAGCACCTTCTGTATGCAGATCGTGTTCTGGGTGCTTGTTGTGTGTTCATTCTCCTTCACCAAAGTCCAGTGGTGACTTTCTCAGTTCTAGTAGGAAGCCAGTCAGAGAGAGGAGAACAGGTAGGAGTTCCAGCCACTGGGAAACAGGCCCAAACGATGTGTGCAGAGAATATGCTGGTCGGCCTGGGAACCTGTTGATAATAAGTTGAAAAGCTGTCAGCATTTGGGTCAGTGCAGGAGTCCAGTATGCGGAAATGCAGCCATTGTGCAGAACACGCACGTCTCGCGGCCCTGTCTCCCGGCCCTGTCTCCTAGCTCCCTGCGTGAGGCGGTGTGTTCTCAGGACCTGGCTTACATCTTTACCAAGGGGGTCCCGAGCGTCTGCCCCCCGGGGCCACCACAGGTCTGGGATGAGCTAGCTCTCTGACACAAGTCAGCCATGGTGTTAGGAGCCTAGTAGGAAGTGTTCAAAATACCACCCCAGAGCGTCTCCATATTTCAGAAATGATACCCATTTACTTTCAAGGAGTTTTAACAATCTAGTCTTTTTAACATGGATGGGAGGGTGTGGTACGTGTGCTACTAATTCATCTTTTTTTTTTTTAACATGCTGTACAATTTTGTATACTTAAATGAAATCTTAACATTTAAATGGTTAAATTTTGAGTTAAATCTCATAGTTAGTCTAACCTCTAAGGCATCACGATTAGCTGATTCCTGTATAACCTTTTTTTTGTGTTTTTTTTTTGTCCACGGCACATAGTTTGTGGGACTTCAGTTCCCCAGTGACGGTTTGAACTCGGGCCACAGCAGTGAAGCGTGTGGAGTCCTAACCGCTGGACTTCTGGGGAATCCCTTATTGTCTTTTTTTAAATACTTTAAAAAGCTTATGACTTTCAGAGTAAGATTTTCTTAACATTATTATCAAAAAATGTTTTTCAAATTTGTTTTTGGTATTTCATATTTAGAAACATCTTATTATCGAAAAGATTGGCAGTTTTTAGTGTAAGAGTTTTTGGAGGGGGTGATGTTTGCCGTTGCCTAATAAGCGAAATAATTTTGCCTCTACAAGGTCTAAGTGCCTTCTGTGTCACCTACACCCTTACCATCAGCCAGTGTTGTGTGAAGCCTGTAGTAAGTACATATATAATGAGAAGGACTGACTTCTCTGATTCCAGATTCGTAAACAACAGAAAGAGCATGCCGAGTTGATTGAAGATTACCGGATTAAGCAGCAGCAGCAGCAGCAGCAGCAGCAATGTGCAATGGCCCCCCCGCCCGCCGTTCTGCCTGGTGTCCAGCCCCAGCCGCCCCTGGTTCCGGGTGCCCCCCCGCCTGCCATGAGCCAGCCCAGCTTCCCAATGGTGCCCCCGCAGCTGCAGCACCCTGCAGTCATGCCTGGCCACAGCAGCCCAGCCAGAATGCCCAGCTTACCTGGGTGGCAACCTCCCAGTGCTCCTCCTCACCTCCCTCTCAACCCTCCTAGGATTCAGCCTCCAGTTGCACAGTTACCAATAAAAACTTGCACACCAGCCCCAGGGGCCGTGTCAAATGCAAATCCCCAGAGTGGACCGCCACCTCGGGTGGAATTCGATGACAATAACCCATTTAGTGAAAGTTTTCAAGAACGAGAACGTAAGGAACGTCTCCGGGAACAGCAGGAGAGACAGCGGATCCAACTCATGCAGGAAGTCGACAGACAGAGAGCTTTGCAGCAGCGGCTGGAGCTGGAGCAGCGCGGCCTGATGGGCTCCGAGCTGAGCAGCCGGCCACCCGCGCCCCAGCTCCCGTTCTACGGCGCAGACCTTCCCCGCGACTTCGTGCCGCCCCCGCGGCCCCTCCCACCGTCTCCGCAGCACCAGATGGGGCAGGCGGTGCAGCCCCAGAGTATGCAGCAGGCGTCTCTCAGCTCACCCCCAACCCCAGGTTTCCTGCAGACCAACGAACGGAGGCAGACAGGACCACCCTCCTTTGTTCCCGAATCGCCCTCTATTGCAGGAGGAAGCCCAAGTTTCCACCCCGTGAAGCAGGTCCATGGTGGTCTTCCTGGGCCTGGCTTCCAGCCGTCCCCCGCGAGGCCGCCGTTCGCACCTGCTCTCCCCACGGCCAGCAGCGGTCTCCCTGGCGGCCAGGACCCGGCCGTCACCCAGGGGCAGAGCTACCCCGGCTCGGCACAGTCGCTCATCCAGCTGTATTCTGACATAATCCCGGAAGAGAAAGGGAAAAAGAAGAGGACCCGGAAGAAGAAGAAGGACGAGGATGTGGAGTCGGCCAAGGCGCCGTCCACCCCCCACTCGGACATCACTGCCCCGCTGACCCCAAACGTCCCAGAAACTACCTCTATGCCCGCCGTGCCCGTGCCCAGTGAGCCCCCACAGCTGGCAGGACCTGAGGCGCCAGAGCCCACGGGCCCGTCCCTGCCCAGCGGGGAAACAGGTCTGCTGTGCGCCGAGCCAGAGGTCCAGCCACCTGGCAGGGACTTCACACAGGGAACCCCAGATCAGCAGACCTATGCGGAGTCAGAGGCAGAGAAGCTCTCCGTGGAGACCCCTGCCGCTGCCCAAGAGGCAAAACTGGAGACCCCCGAGCCGGAGCAGGGCCCGGGCCTAGGAGCACCCAAAGCCGAGCAGCTCCCCGAGGACCAGGCTGAGGAGCAGGCCACAGCCGCCACCACCTGCCCTGCGCACAGCCCTCCCCGAGCCACCGGGGCTCCTGCTACCAAAGGGGACTCGGGCAATGAGCTTCTGAAGCACCTGCTGAAAAATAAAAAGACATCTTCCCTTTTAAATCAGAAACCCGAAGGTAGTTTTTGTTCAGAAGACGATTCTACGAAGGACGGCAAACTGGTCGAGAGGCAGAACCCAGCTGAGGTGGTAAGTATGGCCCAAGAAAACCACAGTGTCCTTTGTCCTCTCCTGTTTCACCTTATGGTTACAACAGATTAGTGCCAACCTTTTATAACCTTTTTATTATGGAGGAAAATTCACAACATGGACCTCGTGTTTTGATTTATACCCATAAATTATTATCAAGAATAATTTATTATGTTTTTCAAAAATCAGGGATGTGTAGGGTAGAGCATTTCATACCTAACGGGTCCCATCAGCTGATCATCACCATGCTGAGTGGGTCTCACTCAAGCAGAGAAGTAAGTGTCTGTGTGTCCTAACTGCAGAATGCGTGCAGTTTCCCTTAACCTCTTCGCGATAACAAAGTAGCTCACGTGCCCCTGTAGTGCGTACGGGGATCCATTCTGTTTCACAGTGTTAACACGTCACGTTACACACACGGGCTTAACGTGTAGACGTCATTTTACCTTTGTGGTTTTCCACGTGTCAGTATTTTTCCGTTTTTTAGTTACAGAACACTGGATTTGCTTCTTCATTTGTGTGCAGAATTCCCTTGTAAATATTCCTCTGTAAGATGCCATCTCCTGCATTCCAGTGAATTTCCCTGAGATATTTCCCACAGCAAGTTTTTTCGGTGGTAGGGGTTTATCTAGTTGTCTTACCTTTCAAAAGCTGCAGTGCCATTGCTGTTGTATTCATAAATTCCCTACAGAACTTCTCAAATTAGATTTTCTTTTTTTTAACTGAGTGGAATGGACTGGTGAATTTAATTGTCCACGTGTGCAGTTGTTCATGGAGCCTTTCGTTTTGCAAGTATCGGCTTTCTCTTTGTTTTCCTTCTTTGTCTGATTCAGTAGAGACTGAGTGCTGATTGCAGAGACTCAGACATGAATTTTGTGGATTTTGGTGGTGGTGAGGTTTTCAGGCGTATTTGTCATCAGCCCAGAGGCAGTTTTGTTGCCACTCAGTCTGTTGCCTCCTCTGGCCCTGGGAATCCTGGGCGCCTTGCAGCCCCTGAGGGTCTTAGAGAATTCGCATCTGGCCAATGTCTTTGTCTTTCAAAACTCAGTTCTAGAATCATCTTCCCCAGATGCTGTCTCAGCCCAGCCAGCGAGTGAGTGCCCGCGTGCTCACGTGCAGCGTCTCTAGTGCCTCTGAATGCAGGTGACTCCTGAAAGGGGTAGACTGCACCCGAGCCCCCTTCTGTCCTCCGTGCCTGACACAGTGCTCGCCACAGAGTCGGCACTCGGTGAATTGAAGTTTGTCTTAACACCACTAGCAATTATACGTAAAAAATGCTGCTGCTGGGTGTTGCAGTGGAACAAGGGCGAGGTCAGCTCGTGTATATATGTGTATAAACGTCTGGACTGTGTCGCGTGTTTGTCCGTTTTGGAGGCAGCAGGGAGCAGGGTCCTAGGTTACCAGAGTGATGCCTTCTTAACCACATTCCAGGGGTTACACTGCACTGAGCACTTGCCCTGAGATAACACAGGCTCAGTTATTACTCCCGTTTTACAGACGGTGAAATCCATTTACTTTCTAGTCACGCTCAAGGCGAAACTGTTGTGGCCATAGTTGGACAGCCCCGTCTCCCTCTGTGCCGAGACTGTCTTCCCTCACAGAAGTGGCCGTTACCTGTGGTGCTGGGGCGAAGCCTTTGCTGACGTGGAGCGATCACCCGCTCAGTTTGTGTTAAGTCTGTGTTTCCTCTCTCTCCACGGTGCAGCCTGGGCAGGCCAGGCTTTCTGTGCCTCGGATTCCTCCCCTGTAAAACAGGACCAGTAATGCTCCCTGTCAGTGGGTTGCACAAGGATGAAAAGAATTAGGGTCCACCCTGTGCCTGAGGTATTATGGAAGGCAGTGCACACCTGTGACCGTCTGGTGGCCAGGCAGGAGGAGTGGGACATTCTAGTAGGCGCAAAGATGTGACCACACACAAGCTGCTGGATGGCTTTGTCTTTACTGATAGATAAGAATGAGAGAAAGCAGCCTAAATCCAGTATTCTAGTTACTCACCTGATGTTTCCATATATGTGTATCTGAATGTTACACAGATTGTTTGCAGCCATTAAAGTTTGTGCTATGTGTGAATGTTTAATGTCACAGGGGACAAACCGCATATCAAGTTTAAAAGACAGCCACCAGAATAAAAGAATACTGAGTATGGTTCATTGTGTTTTTATCATAATATATGTAAGCATAGATGAAAGATCAGAAACATTAAAATGTGAACTGTTTGTATCTCAGGCAAACTTTTGGATAATTTTTCATCTTTTGTGTTCTTCTGTAATTAAAAGTCTTCTTTGAAGTATAGTAATAGCTGGTTTCTAGGGTCATTGTGAGGACGGGAGAATTCTCTTAGGCACTTACAGGGCCTGACCCTGCACATCTAACAAGCAGTTGGTTGATGATTCTCTTATAAGCCAGTAAGAAGTGCTTGGGGCTTCCCTGGTGGCTCAGTGGTAAAGAACCTGCCTGCAATGCAGAAGACCCAATTCAATCCCTGGGTTGGGAAGATCCCCTGGAGAAGGGAATGGCAACCCACTCCAGTATTCTTATCTGGGAAATCCCATGGACAAAGGAGCTGGCAGACTGCGGCCCATAGAGTCGCAAAAGAGTCAGACAGGACTTAATGACTGGAGAACAACAGAGAATTGCTTGGGCCTTGCTCCGTACTCATCCCCATGCTGTCCTTGGGGCTCAGTCTCACCTAGGAGCTGTTTAGAAAGTGGAATCTTGTACGCCCAGCACCGACGTACCAATCAGAATGTGTTTTTAACAAGATCCCAGGTGATTCACATTCACGCGGACACGAGAGGCATAGCTGTAGGCCAGGGCCCTTGGAACGTGAACGTGCCAGAGTCACCTGGAGGGCCTGGCAAACCACTGGCCGGCCCCCCGCCCGGGTTCACATCCGGCAGGTCTGGGGTGGGACCAGAGAATGGGCACCCGTCCTGGGGGCTACTGTCTGCCTCTCTGGGGACCTCCCCTGGAGAACCTCGGGTCAGCCCTGGGGCGGGCGCCGTGTGCCTGCTGCCATAGCCTCGTTTGTATGAGCTAAGACTTGTTTTTGCGTTTTTAACGGTTGAATAAAATATGCAAGTGACGTTGCACAACCTGTGAAAATTATGATCCTCAAGGTTGGTGTCCATGAATTGAAAGTGTTTCATTAGCCCAGAGCCAAACTCATCAGTTTATGGGTTGCCGTAGTTGATTTTGTGGTGTCGGGGCAGAGAGTGGAGTGTTTGCGACAGACGGTGTATGGCCTGCAAAGCAGAAGGTATTTGTTGTCCAGTCACTCAATTGTGTCCACTCTTTGAGACCCCATAGCCTGCAACGCATCAGGCTTCCTTGTCCTTCACCGTCTCCCCAGGTTTGCTCAAACTCATGCCTGTTGAGTCAGTGATAAGATACTCACCTTTTGGCCTTGTGCAGAAAAATGTTGCCATCTATGCATGATGTTATTTAGACTATAATCTGTAAACCCCCGAAGATTCAGTGCAGAGCACATTAAAGTAAGTCTAGGAACTGTACTTGCCTATAGCCAAGTATTGAGTGTCAAGTTTAGAAATAAAGACTCCTAAAAAGAGTCCTATATCTTTAAGGTATTGATAGCACTGCCCTTAAAAACTTCTTTAATGCCTAGTTTGTTCTTAGCCGTGAAGATGAAAGTAAAGGAAAGGCTTATTTGTTACTGTGTAGGTCTCCTTTCAGTGGCTCGAAGTGTGTAGCGGTTGGTAATCGGTCATATGTGTGGCTGTGGACTCACTGGAACGAAACACATTGTCTGTCTGCTTCACTCTCTGAGGCTGGCTGGGCCTCGCGACTGAGAGGCAGTATGCTTTTCTGGGCCTGGCAGTGGCTTCCACACACCTGTACTTCACCCCTTCCTAAGGCGAGCCCGGATAAGGCGCCGTGACCACTGTGCAGAGACCGGCACAGCCTTCGCGTGGGGCGCCTGTTCCCCCAGCCCCAGAGCACCCTTTCCCAAGCCCAGAGAAGAGGGGGCTCTGGACTGTCAGCGGCTCCAGGGCAGGCGGACAGGCCAGGGGTTGCGCGTCTCTGAAAGGGGACGAGCTCTGCTCTGTCGCCAAGCTTTGCAGCTGTTCCTGGTTTCCGTACCTGAGAGTCGTGTCTGAAAGGGGGGAATGCTGTTCTCATGAGGCTGGCCTTTTGAGGCCCCCATCTTCCCTCCTTAGCTTGGGGTACCCACCTGGGGAGTGTGTGTCTTAGGATGGAGCTGGGTTAGCAGGAATTGAAAATCAAGCACGTGGATGGTTCACTGCTTTCTTAACCTTTCCAATTACACTAGCAAACTTTGGGGGCTCAAGTGCAAGGTGGTTTTGGATGTGGCAACAACCAGTTGCCAAAAACAGATGGAGGAAGTGAAACCAAGAAACAGCGAAGCAAAAGGACTCAGAGGACTGGGGAGAAAGCAGCGCCTCGGTCAAAGAAGAGGAAGAAGGAGGACGAGGAGAGACAAGCTCTGTACTCCACCAGCGACACCTTTACCCACCTCAAACAGGTGAGTCTCCTGGAGAGCCCCTGTAAATTTCAAGGAAGTGAGACGTCAGATGCTTTTTCAGCCCTATGTAACTCTCTTGGTTGCCATCATTTCCAAAAAGTAGAGGGGTAAGAGATATCTCAACAAGGAGCCTAATAGATTTCCTGTTTGCAAGCAAATTGCACCTCCTCTATTGGCACCCCAAAATTACTTTAAAATAGCTGGATTGTCGAGATTTACTTACACTCTAAGGGAGCAGCCTCAGTACCCAGGAAAATTCTGTCCTCATTCCTTGTGACTCTGGACGCAGAGAAATGCAGGCGTTGGTCTCTCCCGTAGTAAAGTCCATCCTTACACCTTCGTGGCTGTCGCAGGAGGTGGGAGACAGCTGCTGAGGGGGCCGCTGGGGGCACCGAGCCTCAGGTCCGCCCCGAGTCTTGCTCAGCCGCGAGAAGGAAGGTGTTTTCTTGCTAGATGCCTGGCAGCATCTCTTTAAGACAGATGAGGATAAGGCTCATTTTAAAGTATATCTCAAAAAGATCCTGTAGTCTCTCTCACTTATTCCAGCATTTTGACACTTGAAATTTGTAAGTCTTATTTTTCTCAAGCCTTATTTGGCTGAGTTGCCGTGGGTCTTAGGAAAATGGAGAAACGCTTGCTGTGTTTGCCGTGTACATCACTCTCAAATGTGTTTTTCAATAGCAGCTCTCTCTGCTCCCTCTAATGGAACCGGTCACTGGAGTGAACTTTGCCCACTTTCTTCCTTACGGCAGTGGCCCGCTTAATAGTGGGAATCGGCTTCTAGGAGCTTTTGGCAGTGCCGCCCTTGAAGGGGTTTCGGATTACTATTCTCAGTTGATCTACAAGGTATGTTTCTCTGCCCAGCTGTTGCCTTGCCTCCTCTTTTGGATACCATAGCCTAATTGGTAGAGCTGGTCTCGTTTTTCCATCTAGTTTACATCTAATCTTCCAGGTTCCATTTAAACTTGAGTTCAACTCAGAGGTTAAAACTTTACCAAGTAAAGTGTTTTCCAGTATAAACTTCTGAAATTTTTGTATAGGTCAGAATACGCACTGTGGAAAAACATCCATTATGTGTTTCTGTGATAGGGGAAAATACTTAGTGTCTTAGAAATCTTTGTTAATTCTTAAGATGAATCCAAATTCATAGTAAATAGAATAAAAAAAAAATGTAGTTAGGAATTTACCCTAAAAAATACAGTGAAAAGCCCCGAAAAATATGTTAAGTCTAATAATTTAGGTACAGATTGCGACTATGCATTAATCCTTAGGCTATTAAAATAATACCAAACTAAACCATGTCTATCCTTTGGTATGGTTTTTTTTTTTTTAAACAAAGTTTTATGATAGGCTCATTAAATATTCTTGACTTCACATCCAACTTGTGTAAAGCAATCTTTTTTTTTTTTTTTTTTGCAAAAGTACTTGAGAGCATCATCAGTGTCCCTGGGGCGTCTCTTCTTCAGCGTTAAAGTCCTTCTCTTGTGGTGCTCTGTGTATTATCGTGGTCCGCTTTCCTCTCCAGTTAGAACCTCTCCTGACTCTTGTAAACGCCTTCTCTTCTGATGTGGGCTGTTCTCCACACAGCCTCATCGTCTTCGTGAGCTCCTAGGTCTTTGCAACACGTTAGCCTGTGCCTTGCACTTGGTCAGCATGATGGTGTTGGTAGATCCCAACAGTTCCCGAGAGACTTGTCAATGACAAAGTGGTGACAAGCAGGGAGAACCGTTTGGAGAGAACTA
Organism: Bos grunniens; assembly: GCF_055505025.1. Classification (NCBI taxonomy): domain Eukaryota; kingdom Metazoa; phylum Chordata; class Mammalia; order Artiodactyla; family Bovidae; genus Bos; species Bos grunniens. The sequence goes on from NC_141168.1 coordinate 5,600,774, forward strand.
CGTTTCTAATGGCTAAATCCGTTTAGTATTATTGCTACTCCTTTTGCTTCTTTTTGAGATTTCTGGACAATCCAGATGCTAATACCTAAGATACGAGATGCAGTTATTGGAACGGGATCTTAAATTCTCAAATTTTTGATAGAACTGGGGCATGTCTTAATTACTATTTATTGGTTGAATTTAAAGCTATCCTTCACTGGCTTTAACAGTGAAACTTGAAGTGAGTCATATAGAACTGAATGAGGCACAGTGTCAATTTGCTTCTTAATTTCAAAGCTGAGTACGCAAGCTGGGGAAAGCGAGCCTGTGGGTAGTGTGTCCAGAGGATTGTGGGTATCTGCTCCACTCAAGAGCCTCCTGGCCTGCACGTCTCTTTTTCTTCTTGGTGTGCACTTTAGGAATGAAGATGCATCTGATTACATTTCTGTAGCCTTGCTTCCCTGTGCTAAAAATTCACAGAACTAAGTTTTAGCAAGGTCGTGGCATATTTGCTCTGTAGCATATAATTTTAAAATTTTTTGGTCTCCTGCAGCAGAATAATTTAAGTAATCCTCCAACACCCCCTGCCTCTCTTCCTCCTACACCACCTCCTATGGCTTGTCAGAAGATGGCAAATGGTTTTGCAACAACTGAAGAGCTTGCTGGAAAAGCTGGCGTGTTGGTGAGCCACGAAGGTAGGAGGCCAAGCCCATGCGTGCTGCTGTACGCGGCGAGATGGCAGTCAGGTTGTGGGTTCTTCCCGCCCATCAGTTCGGCTGAACGTACTTGGGGGTTTGTGTTTTTACTTTTCCAGTTACCAAAAACCTAGGATCTAAAGGGTTTCAGCTGCCCTTCAGACCACAAGACGACTTGCTGGCCAGAGCGATTGCTCAAGGCCCTAAGACTGTGGACGTCCCCGCCTCGCTCCCAACTCCGCCTCATAACAATCAGGAGGAATTAAGGTAGGCGTTCCTTGTTCTCAAATACTTTTTAGTTACTTCATTTATTAAAAAACGTTATTTGTGTTTGTATATAGCATAATGTGGAGAAGGAAATGGCAACCCACTCCAGTGTTCTTGCCTGGAGAATCCCAGGGACGGGGGAGCCTGGTAGGCTGCCGTCTATGGGGTCGCACGGAGTCGGACACAACTGAAGCAACTTAGCAGCAGCAGCAGCAGCAGCAGCATAGCATAATGTCTATAGGAAAGGCATGTAAAAACACTTAAAAGGTAAAATTTGGTGAGTAATCTTCCTCAGAATTTAACCGTTATAAAACATTCTTACGATTAAATAGAATTTGTGCATTTTTAGAAATCTCCTGATACAGGAAATTCAGCAAATAATCAAATAGACAAGAAAGCAGTGGGCCATGCACAGTATTCCATGAACAATATTTCAAAGGTCATTGTCCAAGGTGAAGTTCCTTTGCTTTATTAATGAGAAAGCTGTGGGCCGACTGGGAGGCCTTGTCCAGAGTTAGGATCCAGGTCTCTTCCTCCTGCACTTCACTGCTGGGTTTGTGCAAGTTGTGAGTCAGGACCCGTGTGGTGGGCGGCTTCCTAGGTATGCGTATTTAGTGCCCACCCTGGGTTGTTGAGGGACCCTCTCCCGTCTGAAACGCTGCTTCTCCCCACATCCTTCAGCACAAAGGTGTCTGCTCGGGGACAGGCAAGACCCCAGGCTCTCGGGCTTCCCTGCCACGTTTAGCCCAGGACACACTTGCCTTCCAGCCCCAGTTGCCTTGGTAACCTTTAGCTTCTGGTCTAGCCTCTTCTGTTTTTTTCACCTTAACTTTATTCATTAAGAAAAATACAGGCCTCTGAAGCCCAAGGCCTTCAGATTCTCACCCTTCCCCTAAGTCAGCTGCAGCCATGGGGGAGCTGTCTGCCCCGAGACTGGCCACGTGGGGGACGCACTTGCCCCTCTGCCTGCACACATGTCACTGGTCTCGCTGGTCTGGGACCCTGCAGGGCTGGGAGCCTTCTTTCTGTGCTGAGTTACAGATGGAACATCTTCCTCCTCTGGCAGGTCTTTAAACTTGGATGCTGAAGCTTTAGTCAGAAGACATGTACATTTCAGTTACTTTATAGTTCAACACATTTCTTATTTTTTCCAAGGGATTTCCTATTTGGCCTGAACTGAATCTGTGGCTTCTTGTGTTGCCATCACTGTGCACTCACAGTGAGGTCACAGGCGTGACAGGCGGGGCCACTGCGGGAAGCCCCCGCGGTGGATGTGCCCATATGTCACACGTGTTTCCCCCCCCTCAGGATGCAGGAGCACGGGACAGAGCGGGACAGCCCCGACAGCTTTGTCCCCTCGTCCTCCCCTGAGAGCGTGGTCGGGATGGAAGTGAGCAGGTACCCAGACCTGTCGCTAGTCAAAGAGGAGCCCCCGGAGCCTGTGCCGTCCCCCATCATCCCCATCCTTCCCAGCAACGCCGGCAGAGGTAGGGGCACCCGGCATGGGGCAGGGTTGGCTACTGCTTGAATCTAGAAAAGGCGTAACACACAGCTTGTCCTTGCTGTTTTTTTAAGGCTTGGAATCCAGAAGGAATGATATCAAAACTGAGCCAGGCACTTTATTTTTCACGTCACCTTTTGGCTCGTCCCCAAATGGTCCCAGGTCGGGTCTGATATCTGTGGCGATCACCCTGCACCCTACAGCTGCTGAGGTAAGGGTGCACTGGCTGCTTGACACTGTAGAAGAGCACCAGGCGAGGGCCAGCCGAGCCTCCCTTCACACGCCTGCTGCTCCGAGCGCAACAAACCAATCTCAGCCGAAGCCGAGACAGAAAGGGCGGAGTGGAGTCAGAGCTCACGTTGTTTTACTAGAGAATGTATAGACAGAGCACTCCTTAGAGAGTGTATGTGTATACGCGGAGCACTCCTTAGAGTGTGTGTGTGTGTGTGCGGAGCACTCCTTAGAGTGTGTATGTCTGTATACAGAGCACTCCTTAGAGAGTATATGTGTGTACGTGGAGCACTCCTTAGAGAGTGTGTATGTGGGTATGCGGAGCACTCCTTAGAATGTGTGTGTGTGTATGCAGAGTAGTCCTTAGGGTATGCGTGTACGCAGAGCACTCCTTAGAATGTGTGCGTGTACGTGGAGCACTCCTTAGAGTGTGTGTGTGTATGTACGCGGAGCAGTCCTTAGAGAGTGTCTCTGTGTGTACGCGGAGCACTCCTTAGTGTATGCGTGTACGCGGAGCACTCCTTAGTGTATGCGTGTATGTGGAGCACTCCTTAGAGTGTGTATGTGTGTACGCGGAGCACTCTTTAGAGAGCAACCTTTTGATGACTGTTTTCGCACAGACAGTTAAGCAGTGAGGAACTTTATCATCAGCTGTGAACGTGTTCCAGTTCCCGTATCAGACATTAGTACATTGCTGAGGACTCTGTTAATTCTTGAAGGCGTGTTGTTGGCAGCCAGGCTCGTAGTCGCTGACGGGGTGTTTCGGTTGTCCACAGAACATAGTGGCTTGTTCTCGTAGATTAGGGCAGACTTCCGCCAGAGCTGCAAGAGTCCACTTGAAGGAAGCTTCTGACCAGCTGCAGAAACCATGGCAAGGCTTATTATTAGCTCATTGCTCGTGCTAAACGTCTAAAACAGTCTAGCGCTCTGATGGACACTTAGCGTTGGTCGGAGCCCCTGTGCGAGGGCCTCTGTTTATGAGAGCCTTGTTTGGACTCTGAGACTCTCGGGTCTAGTAAGAATGGCCGGGTTGCTTGCAGTGCGTGCGCTTGTCCCGGCGTGCGTGTTCCCCGGTGTCCTCTGTTCCTCTGGGCTGTAACGCAGCGTTTGCCTTTGTTCTAGAACATTAGCAGTGTTGTGGCTGCATTTTCCGACCTCCTCCATGTTCGGATTCCTAACAGCTACGAGGTTAGTAATGCTCCAGATGTTCCATCCGTGGGTTTGGTCAGTAGCCACAGAGTAAACCCAGGTTTGGAGTATCGACAGCGTGTATTTCTTCGTGGGCCTCCACCAGGATCTGCGCGCCCTCCCAGGCTAGCCAGCTCTTTGCACCTGAAGCAGCCTAGCACGCCGCTCCCTCCGGCAGGCAACGGTGAGCTGGTTTACGTGTCACTAACTCGAAACGCTTTTGACGCCAAAGTCACGCGCCTCCTCTACAGTCTCACTTCGGTCTCAGCGATTAACAGGTCACACGCCGGCCCCGGTCCTTGGTGGATTAACCCCCGTGTGTTCTGTCTTCTGTGGTGACCTGACCTGCGGTGCCTGGGGATGCATTAGAGCCTGCATCAGCGGGGCACTGACTGTGCACCCCCAGACCTGTTCACCCCCCTGCCCACTTCACCTGCGTCCAGGGGGCAGATAGGCTGTCCCACCTGTGTCCTTTCCCTTCTCTTCCACGCCGTCTCCAGGCCCTTCTCTGCCGCAGGCACTATTCCCGCTGCCAAGAGGGGTGGCCCTTGCCTCAGCCGTGCGAGGCCCCCCTCCCTGGCCTTGCCTTGTGTCCCTCGTCTCTTCACTCACCGGGCTCCTGCGTCTCGTTCATGCTCACCTGCTGCCTGAGCCTAGCCGCGCTCGGGCCTCACTGGGAGAGGCTGAGTCCTCAGCTCTGGCCACTCAGTCACTCCGGTCCACCCTGCTTCTCCCCGTGAACCTCCACGCCACACGAGTGTTGTGCTCTGCGGGGACCTCGGGCCTTCTAATCCGGGTCCTGACCTAGTTTTTATCTTGGCCCCGGGATCTCTCTGTCTCTCTGACTTTCCTGTTGCACTCACATGAGACTCTGGTGCGTGAGCCTCTTCACCTTCCGTGAGACATTTCGTGTCATCGTCACCTTCAAGCAGAAGCACTCTCCCTCCCGACTCACTTCACACGTAGACTGGAGATGACACGCATGTGTCCGGGGTTCACATGTAGACTGGAGATGACACGTGTCCGGGGTTCACACGTAGACCGGAGATGACACACGTGTCCCAGGTTCCTTCTGCGCTTCTCCCAGCCCCGTGTCCAGCCATGTGAGGAGAGCTTCCTTTCCTTGTCCCCCAGTGTCCTGCACAGAACAGATGCCCCGCAACCACTGCCTAGGAGATGGCTCCCAGGGAACAACGGGAGCAGCGTGCTGCGCGCCGTGCCCGGCAGATGGGCACAGTGCCGCTGTGCAGCCGGCTGCTGCTCGGTGCTTGTCACTGACACGAGCGCTCTGTTCCCAGGTCTCTCTGGATACAAGGATGCCGGTCTCGGCATCTCAGAGAGCGCGGCGCTCAGGCCCCAGTGGTGCTGTCACTGCAAGGTGGTCATTCTGGGCAGCGGCGTGAGGAAGTCGGTCAGAGATCTGGCCTTCGTGAGCAAGGTACTCGGGTGTTCCCTCCCTGACCTGCTGTGTCCTGGGCGCTGCCCCTCTCCCGTGTCCAGAGGAGCCCGTTGATGGGCCCGTGGGTGCCTCCTTCTGGAAGTGGCGTTGGCACATGTCTGATGTGCTTGCAGCTGCAACAGCCTGTTCTGTAGGATCCTAGCAGAGGCACTTACTTTTAAATAGAGTGAAATATGGAGAGTTTGTTAATGTGTTTTCTCTGTGGCTAAATTATTCTATGCTAAATATTGGCTTGTAGTTACTTTTTTGCTACATTTAAGAACAGCAGCAGACACTGCTCCGTGTGGATCCCCTCTCTGTTGAGTTTTGACTTGTTGAGCTGCCACACCCTTCTCTTTGCTTTTCAGGGTTCCCGAGACGGCCCCAGCAGAGTGGAGAGGGACATTGTCTTCTGTAGTAACAACTGCTTTATTCTCTATTCATCAACTGCACAAGCAAAAAACTCAGAAAGCAAGGTGAGATGCAGACTGTCTCAGTCCGAATCTAACTTTTTAACAAGCAGTAGTGCCCGGTGTAATAAAATTCAAGCTAAGTGCCAAATAAATTTAGACTGCAAAATATACGAGCCTCGAAGAGAGAAGTTGTTTTTTTCACCAGATAGTTGCTTATGTCAGTGTACAGCGCTGCCTGCTGCTGGATTTTTGGTGGGGCTTGTCTTTTTTCAGAATGTGGCTGGATGGGGAGAACTTGCGGGTTTGCTGTTGATTCATTTAGGATACTTTATATCTAAACAGAAACTAACCGGGCTTTTGTCTCAGCTCAGCCCCTTCAGTGGGAGCCAGGCAGCCTCTGAGAAAAAGTTAATACGACTTATTGATAGGGATATCTTCCCCATCTTTCACATATATGCCCATTTATTAAGCCTAGGATTAACAAACAGGAATTTCAGAGGGTGGGACAAGCTTATAGAAGATTTAAGTTCTCATTTGGTTTCACAAAGAACACTTTTTCATTGTGTAAATTACATTCACTCCTGTGGCAACACTGAGTTTTCCGGCTTTATGATGATTTGAAACAGGAGGATCCATGAAAGTTTAAGCGCAGAACGTTCTCCAGAGTTAAGTCTTTGTAGAGAAACCCTCCCCCCACCCCGGTCAGTACCTGACAGGTGCACGCGGTGTGGTGGACGCCCCGCGTCGACATCTGCTGTGCACGCTTCCTCACCACTCGCCTACAGACCCACACACGCTGGTAGAACTACTGCCTGGTTTCTTGTTTTAGGCAGAATTGCTTTTGGAGCTTTGGGATGACTCTTTTGAGTGTGTTTCTTGATTGCACAGGAATCCGTTCCTTCGTTGCCGCAGTCACCTGTAAAAGAGCTGCCTTCCAAAGCGTCGCATCAGTACAGTAACAACATCTCCACGCTAGACGTGCACTGCCTCCCACAGCTCCAGGAGAGAGCCTCGCCCCCGGCATCCCCTCCCATCTCTTTCCCTCCTGCTTTTGAAGCAGCCAAAGTGGAGGCAAAGCCTGATGAGCTTAAGGTCACAGTCAAGTTAAAGCCTCGGCTGAGAACTGTCCACGGTGGGTTTGAAGACTGTAGGCCGATCCCTAAGAAGTGGAGAGGGATGAAGTGGAAGAAGTGGAGCATCCACATCGTGGTCCCCAAGGGGGCCTTCAAGCCCCCCTGCGAGGAGGAGATAGATGAGTTTCTGAAGAAGCTGGGCACCTCCCTGAAACCCGACCCTGTGCCCAAAGACTACCGCAAGTGCTGCTTCTGCCACGAAGAGGGCGACGGGCTGACGGACGGGCCGGCGAGGCTGCTCAACCTCGACCTGGACCTGTGGGTCCACCTGAACTGTGCACTGTGGTCCACGGAGGTCTACGAGACCCAGGCTGGCGCCCTGATCAACGTGGAGCTGGCCCTGCGGAGGGGCCTGCAGATGAAGTGTGTCTTCTGCCACAAGACGGGGGCCACTGGCGGCTGTCACCGGTTCCGCTGCACCAACATTTATCACTTCACTTGCGCCATTAAAGCACAATGCATGTTTTTTAAAGATAAAACTATGCTTTGTCCCATGCACAAACCAAAGGGCCTCCACGAGCAGGAGCTGAGCTACTTCGCCGTCTTCAGGAGGGTGTACGTGCAGCGCGACGAGGTGCGGCAGATCGCCAGCATCGTGCAGCGCGGCGAGCGCGAGCACACCTTCCGCGTGGGCAGCCTCGTCTTCCACGCCATCGGCCAGCTGCTCCCGCAGCAGATGCCGGCCTTCCACTCGCCCACGGCGCTCTTCCCCGTGGGCTACGAGGCCAGCCGGCTGTACTGGAGCACGCGCTACGCCAACCGCCGCTGCCGCTACCTCTGCTCCATCGAGGAGCAGGACGGCCGCCCCGTGTTCCTCATCAGGGTCGTGGAGCAGGGCCACGAGGACCTCGTCCTGAGCGACTCCTCGCCCAAAGGTCAGGCGCGTCCCTGCAGCCTGAGGCCAGTGGAGGGTTCGCCTCGCTGTCCCCGGGTCTCCTCATGGTTGTCTCCTAGCAGCAGGGTGGCTCTCCACTGACACGCGGGTCCTGGCTGCCTCGTGTGCCCCCCTTGTCTTTGCCACACTGTTTCCAGATGCTTGCTAGACTCCTCTACGTCAGGACATACGTATAAATTCCAACAGTTTATAAAACAGATAGGATGGCTTCTAGGTAAAGGTTGCCTGTCACCTTAGGGACCCTCTTAACATCACCTAGAAGGTGGGAAAAAATAAAGCATATTGTACAGATTGTCTTATCTTACGAGCATCAGATACTAAATTTAGAGCCAGAAATGAGACGCTTAGTTTTGGCCTCTAGGTTAGCTATGCCTAGATTGTTGTTTTTATTGATGTAGAAGGTGGTGCAGAACTGCTTTTTTTAATTAAGTTTAGTAGGTTTTTTTTTTGAAAAAAAGAAAATGCTCTAAAGATAATTCCAATGAAATATCAATTTCAGATTCTGATTTAACTGAGAGGAAAGGATCTATCTGCAGGTGTTACTTAAGTGGATTAATCCTTTGAAAATCTGATACGCTGCGTGGCCAGCATGAATTTCAGTTATGTTAGACTTTACTTTCCAGCTTTGTTTAATTCTCTGACCGTAGCATATTCTTTCCCCCAAAACTTTATAAAAAGTCTTTAATAAAAAACTACTGCCATCCGATAAGCAGGTGATAACCTGCCCATGGGCTTTACTTGGATCCGGTAAGTCTTTGTGAGCGGTGGGTCTTCATTTTGCTTTTGTTTTTATATGGCTTCCTTTTTCCTCTTTACCTAAGAGCAAGTTTGGTATTAGAAAATGTCTTTTTGTCCATATGTAGGTGTTTGGGATAAAATTTTGGAGCCCGTGGCCTGTGTAAGGAAAAAATCTGAAATGCTGCAGCTTTTCCCAGCCTATCTGAAAGGGGAGGACCTGTTCGGCCTGACTGTCTCTGCAGTGGCACGGATCGCCGAGTCAGTGAGTGCGGGGCCGCCCTCCTGTCCCGCCACACACATCCCCTAACACCGGGCAGGGTGGTCACTGTCCCCACACTTCCAGGGAGTGGCTTGGCGGGTGATGAGCTCCTGCCTGAGAGGAAACAGGCCTTCGTGAGTCTCCTGTGTCCGTGTTGACATGCTGAGGCAGGTCACAGGGCTCAGGGTCTCCGGGGCCGGGTGTCAGCCATGCAGTGGGGTGAGGCCCCCGCTCCTGCGGGGCGGCAGGTTGGTGCCCAGCATTCACATCCACTCTCCTGCCAAGGCCCAGGTTGGTCACTAGCACGTGGCTGAATTTCCTGAGCCCTGAGTTCCCTGACGCCTGCATGTCAGACACATGCGATACTTTTACACGCAGTGCGTGTGGAAAGCTGTGCAGTTTGTAAGGCATTGTTTTCAAGAAAGTTGCTGATGGGCTTACTGTGGAGGAGAGAGGCCCCCCAGAAGCCAGCATGTGCTTCGGTCGCACCCTACCCGAGTGCTGTGCCTCTGTCACGCCTCTCACGGACAGGGTCCACAGGAGATAGGCTGTAGAGAAGGCCTGTAACGCAGGCGATCTTGCGAGCTGCCCTCGGGTCACCCCAACTCCAAGGACCCGACCGCAGTGAGCTCGCCACGCAGTCAGGCTCTGAGGGCAGCGGCTTCTGTCCGCAGAGAGCCCCGTGTTGCCGGCGTTCTGAAAACGTCGACACGTTGTCGTCACAGAGTTGAGTTTGGGGCGTGCTCTGGCGGGTCTGTCTTGCCTGCAGTCTCGATCACATGAGTTACCTGTCTGTCTCTGCTTCTCTCCAGCTCCCTGGGGTTGAGGCATGTGAAAACTACACCTTCCGGTATGGCCGGAACCCCCTCATGGAGCTTCCGCTGGCCGTCAACCCCACAGGTTGTGCCCGGTCCGAACCTAAAATGAGTGCCCATGTCAAGAGGTTTGTGTTAAGGTATTTTGTTTTGACTTCACATAGTACAGCCCGGGGTTTCTAGGCCTCCTCCTGGTTTCTGTGCTTGATTCGTCTGCTGCTTACACACCCCGCTGTCCCTGGCTGTGTCTGCGGCTCACCGCAGACTCGCCGCGCGGCCCCCTAGGCGGCTCCCGTGTGTGTGCCTGTCAGCGCCAGCTTGACCCGCCCGGGCCCACTCAGAGGCGTCTTCAGTCTCCCTTGTGTTCTCCCTGTCGGCGTCCGCCGTCCGCAGGCCTCACACCCTGAACAGCACCAGCACCTCCAAGTCCTTCCAGAGCACCGTCACCGGGGAGCTGAGCGCGCCCTACAGCAAGCAGTTTGTCCACTCCAAGTCGTCGCAGTACCGGAAGATGAAGACCGAGTGGAAGTCCAACGTGTACCTGGCCCGGTCCCGGATTCAGGTGAGCAGGGGCTGGGTGTCCGGGACAGCGAGAGGCAGGCAGGGCTCTCTCCGGGAGAAGGTGGGCGTCCGGCGTGTGAGACAGAAGGCTGCAGCCTGCGGGGAGAGACGCCCTGTAGGGAAGTGGCGTTTGAGGCCCGGGCGCTGGCCGCTCCATCTGCAGTCTCGGGACGCAGACGCTGTTCTTCCCCAAATGGGAGCTGGCCTCTGAACACGTCTTCATATTGTGCTGAGACCCGACGGGATGCACGGGAGACGTGGCAAGCTCACTTGGGCTAAAGGCACTTGTGAAAAATACAAATGAAAATGTTTTCAAAAGGTGCCCAATTTTGGAAGCCTTCTTTTCATGAAATCATCTTGTGTTTTCTGATGGGTAGGTTGTGGAACAGGTAAATCATTAGTAAACAGATAAAAAATTAGTCTCTAGGCTAACAGGCATTCAGGTTTACCCAGGTCACACTTCCTGAGGCAGGTCTCAGGATCCACGTCATACTTGCTGAGGTGGATTCCCGGACCCAGGTCACGCTGGCCGAGGCAGGTCCTGAGGTGAGTCCCGGGACCCAGGTCACACTCGCCAAGGCCATGTCACACTTGCCAAGGCGGGTCCAAGGACCCAGGTCACACTCAATGAGGCGGGTCTCAGGACCCATGTCACGCTCGCCGAGGTGGGTCCTGGGACCCAGGCTCTCCCCCAGGCTCCTTGTGTTGCTGAGTGAGGTCACCAGTCCTCGTTCTGTGCGTTGGCCTCAGTGTACACACCCACAGCATCGTCAGGGCCTGTTGCCTTTTCCTCTCTGAGGTTTGCTCCGATCCACCCCGGCTCTGCTGCCCTGTTCTGACCACCCGCCTCACCTGTGGGCACCGTGCAGGCCTGCCCACCCCTCCTGTGCGGTCCCAGTCACAAGCCACGCTGGTCCCTCAGGTAGAAGGTGGCCTTCACATGCTGTTCATCCATGTTCTTCATGTGGAAATTTTTAGGATCTTCTCCTGACTCACTATTTCAGTGTTTTAGCAAAGTGGGCCCGTTGCTTTCCCCAGTGGTGAATCCTTTCAGCCTAAAGCAGTGTGGCCATGAGTCTAAGAAATGTTTCTGTGCTGATTCTTCTGCAAAGTCCTGCCTCTGTTTGTCTGTACACAAATACTGGGTCCCTGAGATCGGGGTCTCATGGTGTGGCCCCAGCCCCCCAGCAGTTTGCCCGGGTTGCAGGTTTGTGGTCCCTGGCCTTACCGAGCCTGGCCCCCCAGGTGGGCCCGTGATGGTCCTCGTGCCGCCGGAGAAGACTCCGTCTCAGCTCTGCCCTCTGCATGGCCTTGTTTCGGGGTTCCTCGCCTTACTCTGAGATGCTTTTGCGTGGCATCTGCACCTTCTTCTCTTTGTCTTTTCCTCTGCCGCTTTACGTGTTGCAGACGCGTACTCTCTCGCGTCTCTGAAGGAGCGTGTGTCGGCTCCTAGGGCCATCAGTGCTCAACTTCCGCCCCCGGCCACGCCAGTGTCCTCTGCTCAGTGGCTTCTCCGCTTAAGATGTTTCCAAATGGCTTGTTCATGCCTGCCTTCCTGCTTCTCGGTGTTGGTTTCATTCCCGGTCGTGTGAAGGCTTTTTAACCGCCCGTGTTCAGTCCGTCATCTCTTTTGAGGGCCCTTGGTGTCTGCTCGCCTTTTCCTTCCTTCCTCTGTCGCCTCCCTTCCGTCCACGTCCCGGGTCCTCGTGCTAACAGCCTGTAAAGACCCTGTTTTTCCCCGTCTGCTGTTTTGGCAGCACATACATGTCTGTGTGTGTGGGAAGGCAGGGTCATGTTACCTACACATTCCTGTGTCTTCCTTTTCTCGCTAGTATTCAGGCACCTCTAGCTCCAATTCATTCTTCAGTGGCTCTGTCGCTTTCTGTGAAACGGATGAGCTGTGATTGGTTAAACCATTGCACTACTGCCGAGCGTTTCTTTTGTTTGCAGTTCTTTCCCGAAACAGCATTGCCGTCAGGACTTGTACAGATACCCATGTAACTTCTGTGGAGTGTGTGCTCCCAAATGAGATTTCTGCATAGAAATACATGTACTTTTCATTTTCGTAGACATCGCCTGTTTTCTACACAGGCTGTAACTGTGTGCTCTTCTCCAGCAGAGTGTGAGCCTTTTTCTTGTTTCCCACTTGAAGTGTTAGGACCTTTTATACTCTTGCCGCCTGTTAAGCACAGACTGATGCTGTCGCCTTGGCTGCAGCCTTTCGGGTTTTCCGTTTGTGTTTCTTGCTGAACTGCGTTGCATATCCACATCCTTTGTCCATTTTTCAATTTATAAAAACTTCTACTATTTGGCAAAAGATGTGTTTTAGAGGAAAATACCTCAGTAAGCGTGGAATGTTTTTTACTATAGGCATATTAATTTTTATACAGTCAAACAGATACAATTTTCTATAGCTTCTATTCTTGGTTAAGACTGTAGATTGCATATGTGGTTTCTTAGATTCTTTTTCTTTCAGTGATTTTATTTTTTGTGGTTTAAGACAATTTTTTTTTCTTCTGTTGAATAACCAGTTGTGGGGACACCATTTAATATTATATAACCCATCCATATTAAACTGAATTTCAATACCACCAAGCTACTTCACAAAGTGTTCGCGTGTGCCTGGCTGTTTGGATTCTCGGTTCATTTCCAGTGACTTCTGGTCTCTTTCACTGAGCTGTACTCATCTCCATGCAGATTCTTTTTATATATCCTGCTTTGTCACATCGAAGTCACATCTGGAATTGAACACACAAACCGCATGAGTATGTCTTTTCAGAAGTTAACTCTCACCCCAGAGTCTCCCAACAACAGCCCCCACACCTACCATCTATTCCCAGATGATACTTGACAAGGACTGTGTCGGGTGGTGGGGATCTTCTGGTCAGTTTAGTTGAGAATGCAGAAACTCACATTGTAATAGGCCCTTAGTTAGCCCTGGTCCTGCTTCATAATTTTTTCATGTCCTTTCAGAAATCATGGTGGGATAAAATAAATAGCAGAAGCCATTAGCCTGTTTAGTTGGTGGGATCTGGGTGTGATATCACGTGCAGGAGAAGATGTGTGAAAGTCAGTCAGTCGTGTCCGACTCTGCGACCGCATGGACTATGCATATACAGTCCATGGAATTCCCCAGGCCAGAATACTGGAGTGAGCAGCCTTTCCTTTCTCCAGCGGATCTTCCCAAGCCAGGGATCAAACCCAGGTCTCCCACATTGCAGGAGGATTCTTTACCAGCTGAGCCACCAGGGAAGCCCACCAGAAAAGATGGCCAGATAGAAACACTTTGTAAAAATGCCCTCAGGGTTTAGTGTAAAAAAAGACAAACAAGGGAGTGATACCATGACTTTTAGGTGGAAAAATTAAAGATCAAGTCCAGTATTAAGGGTCCAGATGAGAGCGAGGTCAGTACAAAGTCACGTGAGTTCAGGTGGGGTCTTCCGGGGAGTCTGCTGTGACTGAGGGCAGGACCTTTGCCTGAAGGAGCACGCAGGCCTGTTGTCCACGGAAGCCAGTGGCTCTGAGGCGTGCGTGCGCGTTTCCGCAGGGGCTGGGCCTGTACGCTGCCCGGGACATCGAGAAGCACACCATGGTCATCGAGTACATCGGGACCATCATTCGGAACGAGGTCGCCAACAGGAAGGAGAAGCTCTACGAGTCGCAGGTGAGCCCGCGCCCTCCTGCGCCTGGGGCGCCTAGGGCCAGGGCTGGCTGTGACCCTAGAAACCACACCTGGATAGTCGTGTGTTTTCCCCGTGTTTTCTGTCGGCGTTACCGTCTGCGAGGCTGTCACGGGATCAGTGAGCCTGGCTTAACAGGCGACGCGAACGGGCGTCGGTTTCTTTTTCAGAACCGAGGCGTGTACATGTTCCGCATGGACAGTGACCACGTGATCGATGCCACGCTCACGGGAGGGCCTGCCAGGTGAGGCGGGGGCCAGGGTGGGGGGCCCTTCAGTCACGGCAGGAGTTTTTACTTAACGTTCTTCCCGTGCGTTTGGGAGTTCTCTGGCGGTCCGGGGTTAGGACCTTCACTGCCGGGGCCGGGCTCCCTGGCCGGCCGGGGCGCTGGGTCCTGCAGCCGCGCCGCTGTCTGTGTCCGTGGGTGCGCGTGCTATGAGTGGGCAGGTGAGAAGGGCCCGCCCGGCTGTTGGACGGTGAGCCATTTCTGGACTGCTGCCCACAGGTACATCAACCACTCGTGTGCGCCCAACTGCGTGGCGGAGGTGGTGACCTTCGAGCGCGGCCACAAGATCATCATCAGCTCCAGCCGGAGAATCCAGAAAGGAGAAGAGGTAAGCTCCGCCCCTGCCCGCCCGAGGCGCCCGCCCACGCTCCCCACCCTCGCGCGCTGGCGCGGGGCCCTCCCTTGATAAATGGCGCTTGCGCGGAGCTGACGGCGCTCAGGTCACGGCACTGGCGCCTCTGTGGCCCCGGGGTGACCCCGGTGCTCGTACGCCCTCCGGACCAGTACCCGCTCCCAGGTTCTCTGCGAGCAGGTTTCTGGAGCCTGGCTCCTCCCTTAGTCGTCCCTTCCCTCCGCCCCGCGTGTCACCCGTGAGGATTGCCATCAGCCTCCGTCATCGCCTTGATGTTCCCCGACTTGGTCACAGACGTGATGAGCACGTGTCGGGGCTGAATCGGGGGCCCTGGGAAGCGGCTGCCCGGCAGGGCAGGTTCTGTGGGGGCCTCCCCTCTTTACGGGGGTGAGGAACCCGAGGGTCTAAACTCGGTTGGAGCCTCCAGCCCTTCCCTGAAACGACGCTTGTACTTTGCGGTCATCTTACTAGAACGTGCTTTTTTAAATCGAGCTGACCCAAGGCTCGTCTTGCATCTCTCACTAACTGGATGTGAAAAGACCCATTTGAGGCCCCGAGCCTGGTGCCCCCAGGCGGGCGGCGTGGCCTGGGGACAGCGGAGGCCCCCCACTCCTGGCCGTGCTCCCCACCCTGCTGAAGTTGTCGGGGGCCCCCTTGACGCCCCCCAAGCCTCTGCTTCATTGTGCAAGGGAGCCGCCCTGAGTCCTCAGGGAAGAGCTGTAGGTGATGGGAGTGCCACGAGGAGGGGGAGCCCCCCAGGACCGCGGGGCGCCCCAAGGGGCGGGAGGGCTGCTTCGTGTGGGGTGCCGGCCGCGGCCTGTCCGTCCTCGGCTCGGGGTCCGGGGGAGGCCGTCCCGCAGGCGTGCAGCCGCTCTGACCACAGGGCTTCTCACGCGGGGACACGCAGGCCGGGGGAAGTCCCCGGTGACCGCGCTGCCGTCGGGCGGGAAGCAGGGGAGGCCCGGGCCGCTGAGGACGGGAGCGGCCTCTCACTGTGTGTCTTTGCGGGCAGCTGTGCTATGATTATAAGTTTGACTTTGAGGACGACCAGCACAAGATCCCCTGTCACTGCGGAGCCGTGAATTGCCGCAAGTGGATGAACTGACGCGACCCCGAGCCTCGGAGGGCGGCTCGTCCCTGGGAGCAGCGAGTCCACGCACCGTTGGAATTTCGCAGACAGAAGAGAGGTTTTTGTTTGTTTTATGACTTTTTTGAAACCTAGCTCCTGGGAGTCCTGATTTCCTCGGTCCTTGAGTTAAGTTAGGAGCACCAGGAGGAAGCCGACCGAGGCCCCCTGACCCGAGCTGCCGAGGTCGAAGATTTGCAGAATGGTCCAGCACTTTTTTGTTTCCTTTCTTTCTTTCTTTCTTTCTTTGTGGGCGGGTTTTGTTTCCTCTTGTTTCTTTAGTCTCACTAAGGAGAAACTTTTACTGGGGCAAAGAGCCGACGGCTGCCCTGCCCCAGGGCGGGGCCTTCCTATGAATGTAAGACTGAGATCACCAGCGAGAGGGAGATGTCCAAAGTGCTGGCCACGGCCTTATCTGAGGAAGGGGCAGGCCCTCTGACTTAGGAGTTTTTTAAAACTAAAGTAGACACCACTGAACAAGGAATGTACTGAGATGACTTCCTTAGGAATAGAGCTAAGGGACAATAACTTGCACTAAATACATTTAAATACTTGATTCCATGAGTCAGTTTATGTAGTTTTTGATTTCTGTAAAATAAGAGAAACTTTTTGTATTTATTATTGAATAAGTGAATGAAGCTATTTTTAAATAAAAGTTAGAAGAAAGCCAAGCTGCTGCTGTTACCTGCAAAACTAACAAACCCTGTTACTTTGTACAAACATGTAAATATTTTGAGAAAAAAATACAGTATAAAAATAGTTATTGACCAAATGCTACCAGGCTCTGCAGCAGCTCGGGTGCTTATAAAATGTTCATAGGGATGTTACAATATAATTTTGTTATTAAATATGCCATTATAATTATGTAATAACCAAAATTTCCACCTAGAGTGTTTGGGGCTTTTTGGAAACTACAATCTATTAGTACTTGTTTTATACACCTTACTTCTGATAGAACGGAGTGTATGCTATGACTACAACTTTTATAGCTGTTTTGGTAACTTAAACTAATTTTTTCACATTATATTGTTGCATCCCTACTTCTTCAGTCAGGTTTTTTGTGCTTTTACAATTTGTGATAACTGTGAATAACTGCTTAAAAACAACCCCAAATGGAAGCTGAATTTTTCTTCAGCAAAAGTAGTTTTGATTAGAACTTTGTTTCAAGCCACACACAAAACAAAAATCATGTAAGCATACTAGGATCATGTAGCAGGAACTCAAATTTAACTCTCTAGCTTATTTAACACAAAAATTTAAAAAAAAAAAAAAAAAAAAGGAGAGATGTGACTGCTTGCAACTGCAAGACCCCGGCAGTAGGGTTTCGGAAGATGTAATTTTAAGATGTGTTCGTATGAACTGTTTGTTTACATTTCTTTAATTAAAACACACACACACACAGTTTTGTGTTTGCTTGTAGAAACTTAATCAACATTTTGAACCAGGTTAGCTTTTTATTTTGTACTTAAAATTCTGGTACTGACACTTCACAGGCTGAGTGTAAAATGAAGTTTTTGTGTGCACAATTCAAGTGGACTGTAAGCTGTTGGTATATCCAGTGACGCAGTTCTGAACTTGTAATGTATATGGCATGATGTATTTTTATCTTACAGAATAAATCAATTGTATATATTTTTCTCTTGATAAATAGCTGTATGAAATTTGTTTCTTGAATATTTTTCTTCTCTTGTACAATATCCTGACATCCCACCAGTATTTGTCCTCCGGGTTTTTGTTTTGTTTTCTGTTCTGTATAATAGTATCTAATGTTGGCAAAAATTGAATTTTTTGAAGTATACAGAGTGTTATGGGTTTTGGAATTTGTGGACACAGATTTAGAAGATCACCATTTACAAATAAAATATTTTACATCTATTTAAGCTGCCTGAGTCTCTGTTAGCGTTCCGGTCTCAACTCAGAAACCGATGAGCGTTTGAACTAAACCAACAGGCTGGTCTGCCCTTTCTGAGTGAGTGGCCTGTGGATGTAGTCAACTTGCTTCTCTCTCTTTTTAGATGTAAGTTCATAACTCAGGCCAAACAGACTCTTTCTGTGGTTGGGTAAAGAAGGGTAACTGGTTTCTTTTTAGGATGTTTTCAAGGCCAAAGTGAAAAATCTTCCTGGTGTTTCATTCCCTTGTTTAAAGTCTGTTTTTATTGTTAAATTCAGTCCTCTGATTTATTTTTGGAAGCAGCTCTTCCAGACTTGCTGTGTGTAGAGACTTTATTTCTCCTATTGCGTGTATTTCAGATTTAACTCAAAGGAGTTGCTAAGAATTAAACTGCCTAGAATCCCACTCAATTTATACACCAGCTTGTGCTTCATGAACAGCCGAAAACAGCTTCTGCACCGCGCGCTGTTACAGCAGGTCTCCAGGCATCTGTCATCTGACTGGTCGGCGTTTGCTGCTCGTTGGAAGCCGCCCGCGTCTGCGAAGCTGTCCGTCGGGACGGGCCTGGACGAGCCGGCGTCCGGCGGGGCTGGGAGGCCCTTCTTGGGCAGCCATTTCTCCTCGGATCCCACCCCGCCTCTCACCACCCAGCAGGCAAGGAGGGAGACCTGGCGTCGCCGCCCGGCCGGCAAGCAGGGTGGTTCCGGCCGCCAGCGCCTCTGACCTGCGTGAACCTGGCTGCTTTCTCTGGGCCCCTCTGGTGACTGTGTCTTTCCAGGTCTAGAAATCCTCATTGGGTTTCAGAATTCATGCGTTAATGCTGTGTTGGGTTATGTTGCGCTATTTTAAAAACTTTGTTTATTCTGGTGGCAGTTTACTGATGCACGTCGGTTCATTTTGAAGCTCGTTCTGGAAGCGTCCTGAGAAGGAATCTGACCTGAGGGGCACACGGGTGCCCTGGGTGTGGGGTGAGGGGCCTGCCTCGGCCTGTTGAGGTCACAGCTCCCCACAGTGAGTCTCTCCTTGGAATGTGTTCCTGGGCTCATTCTCGGGGGGTCACACTTCGCCGTGGACAGATGGACAGAGCCAGACTCAGAGACTCGTCTGCACGTTTCTGGACCCTCTTTCTCGGTGGCTCCTTCCTGCCCCACATTCCGTTCTGCAAATTCCAGTCCGTATGCCCCCCAGCTCGCTCTCCCACTACAAGAGCACACTATGCTTCCAGTCGATCCCTGTTCCCGATTAGGGATCTACCCAGAGGCTTCCTCCTGTTTCCTGTCCCATGTGTGGGTAACACACAGGCCTCTCAGCTGTTGGCTTGTCCGGAGTTGACCTTGTCACCTAGGTACGTCATGGCCATTGCCTGCTCTGAACGGATGTGGGGGTCTGCTGGGCGGAACCCCAAAGCTGCACCACGGTACCTTCTCTGTTTCCTCAGAACCCGTCACATCAGTCTTTGTTTGTTTTAACCATTTTAATGGTATCTGACTGGTTTTAACCTGTATTCTGTATTTCCCTGATAACCGTCTGTGACATTTAACCTTTTTCATACGCGGAACCATTTTATGCATCGTTCCTTAAGAGTCTGAGTATTCTGTCCATTTTGAAAATCGGTTTAAATTTTTATCTTTAGCAGCACTGGGTCTGTGTGGCTGTGTGTCGGCTGCTCTCTGGTTGCCACTGTCCACTCACAGTGGGCGGGCTTCCCACCGTGGTCACCTCTCCAGTTGCGGAGCTCGGTCTCATAACTGCTGCACACGCTCAGCTGCTCCGGGGTGCGTGGGATCCTCCCGGCCCAGGGCTTGAACCTGTGTCCCCTGCATTGGCAGGCAGAGGCGTCTCAAGCACTGACCCACCAAGGACATCCCTTAAATTAATTGAGTTTTAAGCACTTCATACAATCCGGGTCCAAGTCTGTGGTGTATAGACTTCTTCCTCAATGCTGTCTTCATCAGAAGATTTTAATTTTAATAAAGTCATTCATTGATCTTTGATGACTGCTTTGAAATGAGTAAAGAAATCTTTGCCTCTCCTGTATGAAGAGGTATTTGTCATTTTTCTCTAAAAGCTTCATAGTTTTATTTAGATCTGTGACCACGTTGAAATAAGTTTTGTGTGTAAGATAGGGGTCAGGGTTCATCTTTATCTGTAGGACAGAAAACTACTCTAGCACCATTTTTATAAAGATGCCTCACTATCTCTGGAGTTCGCTCAAACTCATGTCCATTCATTTAGGTTTTCTTTAATTTCTCTTAGCAATGTTTTGTATTTCTCACTGTACAAATCTTATTTTCATATTTTTGATGCTATTGTAAATTAGTTACAATCCCAATTTTTATTTTGAACTGTCTGTTGCTATAATGTGCTCAGTTGCTTCAGTTGAGTCTCTCTTCGACCCCATGGACTGTAGTCCGCCAGGCTCCTCTGTCCGTGGGATTCTCCAGGGACGAGTACTGGGGTGGGTTGCCATTTCCTCCTCCAGGGGATCTTCCCAGCAGAGGGATCGAACCCAGGTCTGCCTTCACCTCCTGCACTGCGGGCGGATTCTTCACCACCTGAGCCACCTGGGGAGCTGTATCAAGGCACAATGCACTGTTTTCACATGTTTGTGTTTCTTGGCTGCGCAGCTTGTGGACGTAGTTCTCTGACTGGGAGTTGAACTTGGGCCCTTGGCAGCGAGAGTCCCAACCACCAGACCCCCAGGGAGTTCCCACAATTCATTTCTGTGCTGACGTTTTGTCTTGTGGTCCTGATAAACTCCTTTGGGTGCCTGTGCTGCAACTGATGCACCCACCCCGACACATCATTCTCACCCACGTGCATAGCTGACGTGACACTTCACGCTTGCTTTTACTTTGTGGGTTCTGACTGCTGTGTGACATGTGTCCACCTGCGTGAAAGGCTCCTCCACAGCAGTAGCTGCCCTGCCTGAAGAGTCCTGTGCCCTGCCCGTATCTTTCTCCCCGCATCCTGCCCCTGGCAACGAGCGATGTATTACTGTCTCCGTGGTTCTCCCTTTTCGACAATGTCCTGGAGGTGGAATCATACAGTATGTAGGCTTTGCAGGTGGCTTCTTTCACTAAGTAACGTACATTAAAGATTTCTCCAGTTTTTTTGTGATTGGATGGCTTATTTCTTCTTAGCGCTAAATACTCCATTGTCTAGATGGAGTGGTTTACCCGTTCGCCTACAGAAGGACATCATAGTTGCTTCCAGATTTTGGCGATTACAAATGAAACTGCTGTAAACATCTTGTGTGCAGGCTTTTGATCGTATGATGCGTTTAGCTCTGCAAGAAACTGCCAAACTGTTTTCCCAAGTGGCTACCCTTTTGCATTCCCAGCAGCAGTGAAGGAGAGTTCCCACTGCTTATCTGTTTTTAACATCTGCAGAATCTCTAGTGATGCTGCCACTCAGTATTGATGTTGGTAATTTCTTAATAGACAATTTATCAATAATCTTATCCAGCTTTGGTTTCATTAACTTTGTGTTTTCTCTTTCATGTCTGTCTAGTATGTCCTCCTTGCTTTTCTAACTTTTTCTACTTTAAGGTGGAAGCTTGTCATTAATTTTAAACCTTTATCCTTTTCTAATACAACTCAGTTCTATAAACTTCCCATGTAGTGAGTGAGCTACATCCTATAGTCTTTGATGTGTTTTCATTTTCAGGCAGCTGAAAATAGCCTTTTGGTTTCTTTGGGGACCCACAGAGTATTGGGAAATAAGTTCTTGGTTGATCTTCCAGGTATCCACCCATCTATCTGGCTAATTTCTGTTGTTACTGATTGCTACTATAATTTGCACGAGTTGAATTTATATAAATTTACTGATTTCTTTTAACGTGCTGGAATGTGATCTCTGTGGGTAATATTCCATGCGCACTTGAGTAGGATGCGTGTTCTCTGTCAAGCTGGTTAATAGTGTTGTGCATTTTAGGTTTTCTTTGTCCTCCTGTTCCATCCACTTGTTTGGTGACACGGTTGAAGTTGTGTTGTTAGGTTTATAGATGCTTGAGATTATAAAAGGGGTATTATCTCCAGGGGTATTCTTTGCTCTGAAATCTCCTTTGTCTAATATTAACTTAGCTACTCTGGCTATCTCCCAGTGGGTGTCAACATCCATGTATCTCCCATCCTTTAACACTTGCATCATCATCTTTACAGTGAGTTTCTTACAGGCAGCGTATAGTTGAATCTTATATTTTTATCCTAACTGGGCACACTGACCCATTTACATAGCTAGTGCCAGCCTGTTGGTGGGAGAGCAAGGTCCTCAGGTTTGCTTCCAGGGCCCAGGGGTCCCAGAACTGGTATCAGATTGCTAGTGGCTGGTCCGCAGGCTGCGGGGCTGTGGTTTTCTCTTGGCCAGTGGATGAGGCGCGTCCTGAAGCTCGAGTGGGTCTGCTGCCTGTGTGCTGGTGTGTGGGGCCAAGCCCTGGGGGTCTGAAGGCACCTTGTCTTAGGTGAGTGGGTGCCCGGTTAGATGTCTGGTCAGAGATGTGCCTGCAGGTTGCTGGGCCAGCGGGAGAATTCCAAACTGGTGTTCACCAGCACACCCAGGATAGAACAAGCTCCCGGAAATGGATGCACCAGGGTCTGTCCCCAGGATGCCTCCTGCCTCTTTCTTTGGGAACTCTGCAAGAGCAGTAGGTAGGTCTGTCTGCCCCAGGCTCCTTTGCAATTAACTGCTTCTGCCCTGGGTCCCAGAGTGTGTGCAACGGTGTGAGCGTCCTCTCGGGTGCAGTCTCTACTTCCCACGGCTCTCTGTGACTCCTGGAAGTAAACTGGACTTGTCTTCCTGGTGCAAGACCCCAGGGCTGGGGCACAGCGTGGGGTTAGGACCCCGCATTGTAATCACTCTCCTGTCTGTGGGTCACACGCCTGGGGGATGGGACTGGACTAGGCGGCGACTCCGTCCTACCTGTGTTGTTGTGTGGACAGAGAGGGTCTTTTCTGATGATAGGTTCTGGTCTTTTTCATCAATGGTTTTCCTGCAAATAGTTGTGATTTTGGTGTGCCCATGAGAGGAGGCAAGCTTAGGGTCTTTGTGCTTCGCCATCCTGACCACTCACTCTCCTCTTAGCTGCTCCAAGATGTCATAGGGGCTGGGCTTGGTTTTCAAGACTTTGGTGAGGCCACACAGGCACAATCCGGGCTCAGGAGGACCCGTTTATATCTAATCAAATTATATTTAATGTGATTATTGATTCTGACCTTTGAAGTAATTGTTCAGTGTGTGTGTATACACGTATTATCCTGTAACACGTTTCAAATTTGGTGCTTCAACATAAAAATTCCCCGAGATTATCTCCTGAGATGCACTTTTAGTGAAAAAACTTTTATATTTGGATATGTATGGTATATACAGATGATTCCTAAATTCATACCTCTGAGATATATCTTCTGAAATCCTGATCTATTTTAACAACTCTACCTGGGTGTTTCACAGGCAACTTGGAGGCTGAAGGTATGTGAATCTGAATACTTACAACTCACATGGTTCAAGCTAAGAAACAAACACCCCTGAGGTTACTTAGGGCTGGGACCTACCTCACTTACTGGTCCATCAGCCAAACCTCAGTGAGCTTCTTACCACGTATCACACACACAGAGCAAAGGCTCCAATATGAGACGAAAAAAGGAGCAGACAAAGAATCCCAGGGTGAATACTCAAAAGGATCCTTTAATGTAAATGTGGACAGTACCATATTCATTAAAATAATTTATAATATTAACTGCCTCTTAAATATAATCTTATAAATGAATGCCTTCTGAAGTTAAAAGTAATGTGGATTCAGTATATTTAAAATTATTCAGAACACGGTAGTAGAAATTTAAAAATTAACCATCACCTATGAAATCTAAGAAGGGAAATCACGACAAGTTCCTGATCAAATAAATCTGAGCAGACACATCAATCTCCTGGGCTTTATCCTTCTACACAAACCTGACTCTCGAGTTAACACTGCATTCTGGTTTCCTACCATAAGGAGGAAATTCCTTAACAGTAGTCCAGAAATGACTTCAGCCTCTTGGGGAAGCATACTTCTTCAGCTTCGTGGTGAGAATAAGCACGACAGTCACTGTTCCGTCCACCTTAAGATTCCAAATGCCACTGCTGTGAGGGGGAGCCATCACAGATCGCCATGGCAACAGAGCCTTTGCGACTCAGCGGATCGACTGCTCGAAGGCACTGGCCCACTGATACCTGGTACAGCCTGTTATTCCTCTGAAAATAAAGCGGAGAAAAACCACCACCAATTACTTGTGTTAAAAAAACTTACTGCCAGCATATGGTAAAGAGGAAGCAAAAATCTCGACGGGATGTGGAACAGAAGATGACTTGTGGGCTGCTGCACACTCAGAACCACCATCTGCAAGCTAGACCATGACCCCTCACGCCTCCCGTCACCATCAGGCAAGTTCCTCACCCCAAAGGTCCACTGCTGGGATCCTCCAGACCCGTGGCACTTCATGAGCCGTGGGGGGTCAGAGGAGCGAGTTTCTGACATATCCAGACAAAGGAGATTATTTAAGACTAACTCATGTTCTT
Organism: Bos grunniens; assembly: GCF_055505025.1. NCBI lineage: Eukaryota > Metazoa > Chordata > Mammalia > Artiodactyla > Bovidae > Bos > Bos grunniens. The sequence continues at coordinate 5,624,774 of NC_141168.1, forward strand.
CATTATAAATCCAAACCTAAGGAAGAAAAAAAAAATGTTAAAACCTCAAATTTTCCTTTAGGTTCTGAAATTCAGATTGCACGACCCTTCGCACATTTCCTGTGGGAGTGGACTGACTGAAGATCCCAGCGTTCTACACTGCTTCAACTCTCGGTCTGCGTAAGGACTGCGGGAGCCCAGCGCGGCTGCTGGGTTGCCCTGTGTACACGAAGACTCAGGGCTTTTATTACGAGGTCCACATTCCTCATCACATCAGCCTAGAATGTTATACTCGAATCCCGGGGCCCGGTTTCACTGATGATCTTTATGGTCTCAGTTTTTTAAGGCAAAACAAAGGCCTGGATGTGGCTGAAGTGGATAAGTGCAATGAGTACTTTTTCTCCAACATGCAGCATCGGTAAATCTAAAAGGAAAACATTTTCTCCTACCCTCTGAGTATCGCTGCTTTTTCACATGGGTCCAAGACGTGTGTGCTGAGTCTGTTACCGTGGGGAGAGGGCCCCCCATCACTGCTGCTACGATAGAACATCGCCTATGTTGTCTGACAAAGGAGCCACCGGCCCACGTGTGGCTGATGAGAACTGGAAATGGACGGTTAAAATGTTCAGTTTAAATTTCAACAGCCACACGTGGCTAGGGTGTTTAGTACAATTCTGTGCAGTCCCAGCATAGTATGGACAGGAGAATCACTCCACCTCCTCAAACGTCCTAACGTTTCTCTGGAATGAATTTCAGTCATCTCATCCTCACTACAATTCACTTCCCCGTCCACAATACGGACAGCTCTCGCACCCAGATGTGGCACAAAGTCTTTTTCAACCGTGTTTTCCAGTATGTTGACATCTTAGTGTGCATGGACTCTAGAAATACGCTGTTATGAAACTGCATGCTTTGAAATCTATCCAAAAGAGGTCCAAGTGTTCTTTTCATTCCTGAACGACCCCGTCCGCCACTCAGAGTCACCGAAAGGACACACACAGTGTGAGAATAAATTATGTGAATGACAGGAATTGACATTTTGTTGTGGTTCTCTCTGAACTACTAAAAATGAGGAAAACTCAGTTCCACAGAAAACTTGAAAGGTGTACTTCCTTTGCCATTTCTAATAAATCCATATGGCTTTCAATTTATATACTTCAAATTCATTCTGTGTAACTGAGAAGAATGCTCTAAACAAAACAAAATACTACAGGAGACAACAAATTAATGATCTCTAAAATCATTCCCAATCTAAACAATTGAAGTTCAGCAAGCAGTGTTTGAGAAAGTTCGACAGCCCCATGTAAATCAAAGAAGTTACACCATACGCAAAAATACTCAAAATGGCTAAAAGACTTAAAATGTAAGACATGACACCATACAACTCCTAGAAGAGAACATAGGCAAAACACTCTGACATTTTAATTGTACCGGTGTTTTCTTAGGTCAGCCTTCCAAAGTAAAAGAAAGAAAAGCAAACATAAACAAATGGGACCTACCCAAACCTACAAAGTCTACACAGCAAAGGAAACCATAAGCGAAATGAAACGACAGCCTACGTATGGGCTGGGAGAAGACACTCACAGATAATGCAGCCAATGACTTAATTTCCAAAATACAAAAATAGTTAATACGACTTAACAGCAGCAACAAACCACCCAATCAAAAAATGGGCAGAAGACTAAAGAAGACATACAGATGGCCAACAGGCACAGGAGAAGGTACTCAACACTGCTCATTATTAGAAAAAACCACAAATCAAAACTACAGTGAGCTACCACCACACAATGGTCAGAAAGGCCATCATTAAAAGCGTACAAACACCGTGCTGGAGAGGGTGTGGAGAAAAGGGAATGCTCCTGTATTGCTGATGGGAAAGTAAACTGGTGCAGCAACAGAATGGAGGGTCCTCAAAAAACTAACCATAGAGTCGCCACATGCCCCAGCAGTCCCACTCCTGGGCACATATTTGGACAAAACTAATTCAAACAGAGCCGTGCACCCCTATGCTCAGAGCAGCACTGTTCACAGGTAGCCAAGACATGGAGCAACCCAAATGTCCATCAAGAGATGGACGGATAAGGATGACGTGGATATAATAGGATACTACTACTCAGCCTTAAGAATGAAATAAGGCCATTTGCAGCAACGTGGACGGACCTAGAGGTTATCCTACTAAGTGAAGGCAGGCAGAGAAAACTACCGGACAGTGTCACTATATGTAGAATCTATCTACGGCACTCATGAACGTGTCTGTGAAGCAGAAACAGACCCACAGAGGACACACGTGTTGCCAGGCGGGGAGGGGAATGGACTGAGACTTTGGGATTAACAGATGCAAGCTATTAAGATACAACATGGTCCTACCGTACAGCTCGGGGAACTCTATTCAACATCCTGTGATAACCATAATGGAGAAGAGTGTGAAGACATATGTATAATATGTATGTATTCCACTTTCCTGGGTGGAAATTAACATCATAAATCAACTATGCCTCATTAAAATAAAAACAAACCCAAAACGACAGAAGGAAAGTCAGAGTAAAACCTTGATGTCTGTTCCCCCCGCCCCACCCTCAAGAGTGACCGCAGGCACTCCCCTGAAGGACCCCGCCAAGGGCATCACGCACCTGGTTTGGGTCGCTGTAGTCACACGCCTTCAGCACTACGAGGCCCCCCTTCTCACTCGGGCGGCCCTGGGCCACCAGACACTTGTTGGTCTGAAGGTGATAGAGCTGGAAAAGAAGAGACTGCTCCTAACAACGTGGTACGTATGGATGAACAGAGAGGAAACATGAAAATACTATTTCAAAGGTACGGATTTGCAAGGTCCTAAAAAGAGAAGCATTTTTTATTACTGAATTCTGGCTTCAGTACATAGGATCATCACAACAGAGACTTCAAGGTTGTAGGCAATTTTAACAACAGACGCAGGTGGTGTCAAGTAGAAATTCCACCTAAAGATACAAGATTGCTCATCTGTTCCAGGGGAGGAAGGAAATCAAATTTACCATCTCTGCACTAAAGACAACACTGGGTGAACAGAAACAAGAAGTGGAAACAGCCAGTACCTGGTTCAGTCAACACACACACCTGAGTGCAGATAAATACAGACTGTAAGCGCCACAGGAACTGCAAAGATTTACATCAGAGAGCGTCTCGTCCAGGCAAAGTGGTCAGTGCTTGCTTGCTTAGTTGCTCAGCCGTGTTCAACTCTTTGCGACCCCATGGACTGTAGCCCACCAGGCTCCTCTGTCCATGGGATTCTCCAGACAAGAATACCGGAGTGGGTTGCCATGCCCTTCTCCAGGGGATCTTCCTGACCCAGGGATTGAACCAGGGTCCTCCCGCATTGCAGGCGGATTCTTTACCGGCTGAGCTAGCAGGGAAGCCCTAAGTGATCAGTTTGAAGGTTAAATGTGATTACATACGCAAGGCAGTAACAACAGGGATTTCAATTATATGGTATGCACCCATTTTTACTTAAAGGGAAAGTACATGGTAATAAACATCTCAATGACTTTTATAAGGTAGAGAACAAAAGAGGAGAAAGCTCCAGGCTTCATTCCAGCCACTGAAGAGCTGCTGCCACTGAAAGAGCCAGGACACGGGGCGTGCGGTCTGCCGTCGCGCCACACCGGAACCCGAGCCACCAGTTCTCCCTTCCCGTCCGCAGCGGCCCCATTTCCCCTTTCAGGTTCCTTTCTGGGCTCTGCCAGATGCATTTTACACTCACGTACAATGTCTTTGTGTCTTCACATTTATAACCTCTTGGAAGCTAGCCCATAGCTTAGAGAATGTGCTGTGTTTTCTCTAAAACTGGCAGGTAAGGGATCTTAATATAAACAACAAAGATACTAAATATACCTGAATAGAGGAAATTCTCTTAAAAAATACGTAATGAAAAGCAAGCTAAGGCCTATCCTTAAATATTCTATGAAGTATACAATGTTGTTTATTTTTTTAGACAACATTTACTGAAACACTGGGATAGAATCACTTTCTTACCCTTCCGCGCTGCAGGACTTTGGGGCGTTTTGGCCCCCTGTTGATAAAAATGGGTTGCTGGGGTTTGACATTGGGCCCAGATATCTGCATCTCCGGGTAAATGTTATCCAAATACCATTTAAATGATTTACAATCCAGCTTCTTCCTCAATTCAACACGCTCACTGATGTTTCCATAATTTCTGGTTCTCAGATCAGGTCTTAAGGAAAAATACTGCTCCTGAATTTAAAAAAAAAAAAAAAAAAAGTAAGTGAACGGGTTTTTTGGTCACCTCAGTAAAGTCATTAGAGAGGAAGCGGAGAGGAAGCAGGGGCTGAGGAGGAACCCGAGCAGCAGCAGAGGAGGAGCCTGGCTCTGCAGGAGTCACAAGAGCTCAGAGAGGGGAGCCGGGCGTCCTCCGACACTGGCTCATTACCTCTCACAGACGAGACACTTGGCAAAGTTAAAAAGGAGTCAGAATAAAAAAACTGAGTGAAAGCCTGGGTAGAGAAAGGAGACCAGGAGAAAAGCAGCCGGCGCCCCGTCCCCAGGTGAGCGGCTCGTCTGCAGCCTCTCGAGGCCGGGCCTCACCTTGTACTCATCCAGCCACACGTGCGCCAGCCGCAGGGAGTTGTGCGTCATGGTGTCCTGGCCCTCGGGGGACCCATACGGCCGCCTTTTCCGGAAAATGTGTCCAACTCTAGAGCAAGGGATGATGAACAGCTTACCCCCACACATCCAGATCTGGTCGGAAGCAGAACACGTGTTAATAGTGCCCACAGCACTGCGGGGTCAGCACACGGCTTTCATGAGATTAACCTCTGTTACAGGTGTCTGAGACCCTGCAAGGGGTCTTAGCAGAATAAAGTCAAAGCCGTATTTTAAAATTATCTGTCTTTATTAATAAAAAGAAACAAAACCCTAAAACACTGTGACATTCTTTTACTCTCCTGCGTCTAAAACTGTCTTCCCAGACATGATGTTTTGACAGAACAAGGAAGCTGAACTTCAGGACTTAGGGATGAAGAATGCTAATCAGTCCTCTAAGCTCAGTTTCACACGTACTTTCTCATAAAATACACATATTTTTAGAAAAATATTATTTTATAAAAAATACAGAGTGAGAGTCAGAAGATCTTAGTTCTGGTCTAAATTTTGCCCTTGACTGAGTCACTTTAGTTATTTTAATTTTTATGAGATTCAGTTACCTTATCTACAAAGACTAATAATATCTGTTACAGCTCTCAAATTGTAAAGATTATGTAAGAAAAACTGGGATCAATACATTTGCAAAGATACAAAACGACATACACAAGGTATTACAGTATCTGAACGGGGATCCCATGACATACCAGGAGATGGGAACGAGAGCGAGAAATCCGCACTCTGTCCCTTGCCCTCTTTCCACCTTTTCCAAAGCTTGTGTCCTAACCACTAGCACAGCTCCCTGAGCCACAGATCCCACCCACGACCGTCATCTTTCCAGCCTCAGCAATGAGTGAAGAGATTGTGAAAGGTGAATTTCTTCTGTAGGTTGGAGAAATCTGTGTATACAAAGAATTCAGTAGTCTATGCAGGGGGCAAATATAATTTATCATATCATCTGGGCTACTCCTGAAAGTAAAGGGGAGCTATTAATAAAACTTCTCCAGGAGACAGGTGTAAACAAGGGTGACCTCGAGCAGTCAGGAAAATGTGATGACCAGAACCGTATACATATCCTCGGTCATCAAATAAGATAAATGGACAAAGGAAAAACAAAACTCTAGAGTCAATGCTCACAAAGACCTCTAAATTTATACCACCTATCACTTTAAAATTCTTGTAAAATAAATATAAGGCTTCTCAGAGGCTTTTGCTATTTTGAATGGTATTATCTATATCATAAATTATGGTGAAATAGAGAATTTACAGAAAATATGGGATCACAGATGAAAATTACATTTCACTGCACAGTTAATTAACATACAAAAAAAAATTTACCCGAAATGATATTTCTAAATTTTCTCCTCCCCAGATATCCATGCCACTGTCATACTGTCCAAGTTCATTGAAATAGTTTCTGTTCATGGCAAACAATCCTCCAGCCATTGTAGGTGACCTAGAAAGGGAAGACAGTTACTGTACCAATTCTATAGTCAATTATCTACTTGTTTTTTCAAAAAATGCGGTACAGTTTTAGAACATTACTAATAAAAAGTCATGTCACCAACTCAATGAACTTGAGTTTGAGCAAGCTCCCGGAGAAGGTGAAGACAGGGAAGCCTGGTGGGGTGCAGTCAATGGGGTCACAAAGAGTCAGCCATAACTGAGTGACTGAACAACAGCAACAATAAAAACTAGATGAACTATTCTGAAATGTTTAATTTATGAGGGAATGAGCTGCACTGCCTCGTCAAGTTTTCTAGATCGTGATAGCTGGCAAGTAAAGGCTACTTTTCTAAGCATCACAAATCCTTTCTTTTTTTTCTTATGACTATGGTTGACAGGAATCCACCTGAACTGTTTAACTTCTGTTGACAGGCCCAGAGCCCCTGGGATAAAAACTGGGCTCCAGGGCCCGACAAGGAGAGACCCGACAAACGCCACACTTTGACCTGGACGCAAATGTGGTAGGCCAGTGGTGCGCAAGCCGACGCTTCACTAAGTGTGGAGACATTTTCAGCTGTCACAGCTCAGGGGGAGGGGTGCTGCTAAATACCCTGAGATGCACTAGAGAGCCCCCCATCCCTGCCCCCCCACCTCCAGAAAGAACCATCTGGCTCTGAAGGTCAATCCTGCCACAGCAGAGAAACCCTGTTGGTGAGAACCTGATGCAGACTGGCTCCCACAGAGACTCCAGCCTGGATTTCAGTCTCACTTCCTGGAACTGTGCACCAGGAGTCATGGGGTCTAGTCCTGAGCTGCTTCTCAGAGAGACGCAATATTCTCTGTAGGAGAAGACGCTGCCCGTGTATGAATGTGTTTCTATCATTTTTCATATACAATGTATGCCATTAGAAATAAACAAGCAAACTAACAAATAACCAGGCAATCAAGAAGATAAATCACACGAAAGTAAAAAAGAGAAACGATCTAAAACAGAAACACAGGGGCAGGGGTTTCAGACAACAGAGTTCTATCAGGCAGAGACTAACAACTGCTCAGTATGTTCAAGCATAAAAGACAAGACTGAGAATTTGGCAGATAATTAGATGCTATCAATAAACCAAATTTATGCATATCTGAAAAACACTCTGACAATGACAGGAAAAAAATGTAAGCAGCCGATGAAAAGATATTGCCTTCAAAAGAAACAAAAATAAGACAGTTGTTGACATCTCACCAGAAACAGTAAAAGCCAGAAAGTTCTTGAACAATACCTTCAAAGCCCTAAGAATGCATCTGCCAATCTAGAACTGAATATCAAGTAGAATTATTTTGCAAAATAATGATGAAACAAAGACATCTTCAGAAAAGGAGGAGTAATCGCACCTGAAGTTTCAGCAAAAACAGACACAAAATGTGTCCTTGGGTCAGAATGGAAACAGACCCTAGGGGGGAGCTTGCAGACGCAGAAAGGATAAGAGGGGACTATACAGCTAAACCTGAATGAGTAACGCCTGCACAAAAAGTGGCCTGTGGGGTTAAACACACACACCCATATTCAACACAATCTGAGGTGGGTAACTGGGGTAGGAGGAACATTGTGAGATCCTTGCTCTGTCTGGAGAAAGTACCAGTTTATATTACACTTTGATAAGTCATGGATGAAGGTTATATTCTCTAATTACCCACTAAGAACAGAACATGAGAATGTATATAATGTCTAATAATGGGTGGCCGTTGGGAACAGAATAATAAATCGGAATTCAGACCAAAAGGGCAAAGAGAAAAGAATACAGAACAATTCTAAACTGTCATGCATCTATTAACATGGCCTCAAAATATATGAAGAAAATATATAAAGAACTACCAGGAGAAACAAACACACAACTGTAGTGGGAAATTAATCCACCATTTTAAACAACTGATAAAACATAAATTTTTTAAAAAGAGAGTATTTTTACAACACAATAAACTTGACCCAACAGATGCTGAATCCCATCTTGACAACTGCAGAAAATACAGATTCTGACCACAGTGTAAGCTAGGATTAAATAACAACTACAAAATTTCTATATGCCTGTAAAATAATAAATGTACTGCCAAATAAAGTACAGGTCAGAAAAAACACAACAAGGAAGACATTTTTAAATAAATGACAATCTAAAATGATATGTATGTCACAATTTGTGGGATGCAGCTAAGGCTATGATTAGAAGAAAACTTACCATCTTTAAATATATATATATATATATAAAAGAAAAGAAAAAAGGCTAAAAATTTTAAAAATTTAAACATACAACTCAAGAAGTTAGCAACCTCGTGTATTCAGAGTGAAAGAGCTTATCCTTATCATTCAGAGAAGGGTGTCACATGATGCTGTCAAAAGTCAGAACAAAAAACAATGTTTTTTTTTTTTAAGTATCAAAAAGAACCAATACAGAAACAAAATAACCACACTGCAACAGGAAGAGAGAAGGAGTACCTGGAGTGATGTAAAATGAACTGCCTCTTCCTTTTCCCAGCAGAGCAGGTCTGAAGTTGGTGTGATGTTGGAAAGAGGATTACACATACTACCGTTTACAGTTCAGGAAGTAAACAGAAGACCAGGAAATAAAACCAGGGGAAAGGACTGAGAGTGGGGCAGGGGTAGACGTGGTCACTTCTCATCCTGAATTGTTCTATACTGTGATATGTTACTGTGAATACATGTTTTCGATTAAAAATGATATCAAAAATGAAACAAACACACCCATGAAGATGATGAAGAAACTGACCATTGCACTAAAACAAAGACTGAGAATACGGAGGACAGTCTGAGGATCCTCCTCGCCCTGGCGAAGGCGCCTAAAGTGGAGTTGGCACTTGCCTGCCTCCAGCCCCAGAACGGGAGGGCGCAGACGGGCAGCGTCCCCATGGGCAGCCCTGCTCTCCCGAGAGGCGCTCGTTACCGGACTCGAGAGGCGCTCGTTACCGGACTCCCACCTGCAGGGCCGGGAGCAGAGGTGGGCAGAGCACCACAATGAACGCCCTGGCAAGAAGAAGGGCTGCCAGCCTGTAAAGACACAAGACCTGGGGGTGTCTCCATGGACTTCCCAGAAAACTGCCACAAAGTCTAAGAGCAGAAGACACCCCACCCTGCCAGGAACTCAGGTCAGCAACCTGAGCTGGCCGGGGTTCCATCAGCCTCCCCTCCAAGTCGGCTTCGGATGAAAGGAAGCTGGCAAATACCCAAAGGCCAGCTGAGGTGCCAGCAGCATTCCAGTGGGAGGTGTGGGGAAAGTGTTCTCGACTACAAGTGAAGACAGGCATGCCTATGACTGGGCAGCTTCACTCCTGCAAACCAGAAGCCATGAAGAAGGATGCTGACAACAGCTTTGACAAAATTCAATACCCATTTATGATAAAAATTCTCCAGAAAGTAGGCACAGAAGGAACCTACCACAACATGATAAAGGCATAGCAAACATTCTTCTCAATGGCGAAAAACTGAAAGTATTTAAGATCAGGTACAGGACAAGGCGCCACTGCCGCCACTACTATTCAACAGCGTTCTGGAAGTCCTAGCCACGGCAATCAGAGAAGAAAAGGAAATAAAAGGAATCCAGATTGGAAAAGAATAAAATTCTCAGTTTGCAGACGACATGATACTACACATAGAAAACTCTAAAGGTTCCACCAGAAAATTATTAAAGCTAATCAATGAATATAGTAAAGTCACAGGATACAAAATTAATACACAGAAATCCCTGCATTCTTACACACTAACAATGAAAAATCAGAGAAGTTAAAGAAACAATCCCATTCACCACTGCAACAAAAAGAATAAAACAGCTAGGAATAAACCTACTTAAAGAGACAAGTATATATAGTTTTCTGTATACAGTTTAATACAAGTTTAAACTATATACAAGTACATCGTTTTCTGTATACAGAAAACTATAAGACACTGATGAAAGAAACCAAAGACAACAAAGAGCTGAAGAAATATACCATGTTCTTGGATTAGAAGAATCAATGTTGTGAAAATGACTATACTACCCAAAGCAATCTACAGATTCAATGCAATTTCTATCAAACTACCAATGGCATTTGTCACAGAACTATTAATAATAGAACAAAAAATTTCACAATTTGTATGGAAACACAAAAGACCCCAAACAGCCAAAGCAATCTTGAGGGAAACACAGATCTGGAGGAATCAACCTTCCTGACTTCAGACTACACTACAAAGCTACAGTCACCAAGACAGTATGGTATCCGCACAAAAACAAATATAGCTTAATGGAACAAGACAGAAAGCTCAGAAATAAACCCACGCACCTATGGGCACCTTCTCTTTGACAGAGGAGGCAAGAACAATGAAGAAAAGATAGCCTCTTCAATAAGTGGTGCTGGGAAAACTGGACAGCTACATGTAAAAGAATGAAACCAGAACACTTCTAACACCATACACAAAAATAAACTAAAAATGAATTAAAGGCTTAAATGTAAAGTGAAAGTGAAGTTGCTCAGTCATGTCTGACTCTTTGGGACCCCATGGACTACAGCCTACCAGGCTCCTCCATCCTTGGGATTTTCCAGGCAAGAATACTGGAGGGGGTTGTCACTGAAGCCAGAAACTATAAAGCTCTTAGAGGAAAACATGTGCAGTACAGCTTTGACATAAATGGTAACAAGATCCTCTTTGACCCACCTCCTAGAGTAATGGAAACAAAAACCAACAAATGGGGTCTAGTTAAACTCAAAAGCTTTTTCATGAAGTCTAAGAGCAGGGAAAACTGGACTAAAGTACCCTGTTTAGGCATACATCGGTGGTGAAACTACAGGAGAGCAAGGAAACGATGAGGGTCCAGGTAGTGACGCCTCTGAGGACCAGGCCAGGGGCTGTGGCCAGGAGAGGTACAGAGGCCGTGTGGGCGCTATTTCTTGACCCGGGCAGAGTTTCACAGGTGTTCAGATTACAATCATTTACTAAATTGTAGGCATATATATATACACACACACAGATGTGTACTTTTTTACATATGCTATTTTTCACAATAAAAAACTTCTTTAAAGAACAAACCCAAGAACTTAAAAAAGTATAAATACAGATAAACATGAGATTGACATGAGAAATTTAGAACAAAACAAAAATAAAGAGAAATAACATATAGGAGCAGATTTATAATATTCAAGAATATGGATGAAAACTGAAAATAATTCACATACTATGACTTTGTGTGGTGCGTCCCTTGTAGCTCAGTTGGTAAAGCCTCTGCCTGCAACTCAGGAGACCTGCCTTCGATTCTTGGGTCGGGAAGATCCCCTGGAGAGGGAAATGGCACCCACTCCAGTATCCTTGCCTGGAGAATCCCATGGACAGAGGAGCCTGGCGGGTACAGTCCATGGGGTCACAGAGTCAGACACGACTGAGGGACTAAACCACTACCGTGGCTTTGTGCACTACTGGTGGGAATCCATCCTAAAATCCTAACTGTAGTTATGTACTAAATGTTCTTCACAGCACCACTCACACTAGCAAAGAACTGGAGATGTGTTATGACCAACGCAGTAACCACGGGCTCTGATAAAAACAACACAACACGGGGGCCTCCAGGCTGTCCGACACAATTATCCCAGGATACTGTTGACTTCTGCCTTTCTCACTGAGATATAAATCCTGAGAGCATGGACAATTTCTATCCATAAATCTTTCCTTAGGTCTTGGCAGAGTACATTAAATTCAGCAAGCACTAAAAAGTCCTTCATGGACAAACAAGCCAACACTTGTGCTTTCTGCAAAGCTTTGAGCGTGTTTTCTCTTCGGGGAACTTTCCCGACAGAGAGGAGAAAGCTTACTTTATGGGTGCAGTCGCTCCCTCCGGTCCCCCGAGCTCGGAGAGCGGGACAAGGTCCCACTTGAAGTGCAGCCCCCAGTTGAAGCCGCCCCGCACCACCGGGGATGAGCTGTAGGCCAGCGTGTCGGCGCTGATGATGTCGATCACTGGGCACACGACCGTCTGCCGGTCCTCGCGGATGGCGGCCAGCAATGGCTGCAGCCACAGCACGTTCACCTCGCAGTGGCTGTCCAGGAACACCAGGACTTCTCCTGCGGGGAAGCCACAGAGGCCCGAGGTCAGCGCCGCTCACGAGGCAAGAGGCCCCCGGCTCCAGAGAGAACACCTGTGCAGGTGAGCAAGCTGACCGCCACCCCTCCAGCCCCAGCTAGCAAATTGGTCCTGGGAGCCCGTCAGCCGGGAAATCCTGCTTCAAGGGTGCTGCCACGACTGAAGAACATACACAGACCATAAAAGCAAGTCTTGAAAACAGTTACAGTTACAAACAATCCATATTCTCCTCAGTAAAAAACCAAAAAAAAAAAAAAAAGACTCTGAGGCTCACCGGAGCCATCCAGTTCTCTGACAGCCAGGTGTGGAGCAGTGCAACAGGAGTGGTCAGCTGTGTCTGTTTTTATTACAATTATTGTAATGGATATATTTGTGAATTTACTATGTGACACGTCCCTGTCTCAGCAAACCGAGGCTAGAGAACACAGCTCACTTTCACTGGTGACTCATAAACGTGCCCCATTACCAATTATTTCGACAACACAGGATTCTCAGGAGTGAGGGCCATGTGGCCGGCTCATCACGTTGCCACATGGCTCCCCGCTCCCGTGAATCCACCACTCGACAGCCATGTGACCATCTCGCCCTCCATTTCCCACATTTCCTTTCCAATTCCCTCAGTCTCATGGGCCAGAGGACACACTTTCCTTCTCGTCAGTAAAATAAAAATTGTGAAGATTTTCTCATGCATTTTTAACTCTGCTTGATAAACGTGAGCAGGAGTGAGGGTTTCTTTGATAACTTAATGGTTACTCCTGAACACCTGAGCAACTTAGAATCTTGTCATCAGACAGCATTATTATTATTCCAAAGCTTTATCTATGAAATAAATGTACTGATATAGATTTTACACAGACTTCATAAAGCAACCAATGCATCCTATTTCAATTAACAACAGCAGAACCTCCAGCAAGAAAGTCCTCCAGAGTGACAGGGACTTGGCCGTGTCCTTCAGCGCCTGTGAACGACCTTCACAAGGTCACCAGATGTCATTTAATACAGAAAAGCAAATTGTTCAATCTCTTATCAAGGTTCCTTTGAGGGGAAAATTACTAATAGCTTTTCTTAATTCAAAAAATATTACTTTTTCTATAAAAGTCAGTTTAACTAAATGAAGGAAGATAATACATGGTCACGCTGAACCTGAGACCGATTTCCCCAAAACTTTTTTTTTTGACAGATCCCAAACTATACTTGAACAAGGACCAACACGACATAAAGAAAAAAACCAGATGCCGACTGCTGCCTGAAAAAGCTTGCAGTAACAACGCACTGGGAAAGCACAGTGTTCTGTGACACGATCTCGCCGTCCCCCACAAACACCCCAGTTTCCTATCTCGTGCCTTCTGTAAGTCAAAACAGCCAAGTCAGAGAGTCTTTATTTGACTAGAACTCTACAGAAGACAAATCACAAGCCCTGAATTCAACCTGCATGTGACTGTGGACTGGACGGAGGGGAGCTCCGTCTCATTCGTTGTTAACTGCTTCTGTTCACTGCAGGTGAAGACAGAGGAGGGAAGAAGGAAGACAGTACAAATGAAGTCACAAACGAACCCCGCAAACGAGACAGGGGGTGTACAGGAGGGGTGGCGGCGGACAGCAGCGCGAAGCCCACCGTGAGCCCCGGTAACCAGTCATCGGAGGAGGGCAGTGTGTGGGAAGGCAGATTTTCTCACTATGAGGGTATGCCCCACCAAAGTTTCAGAATTCCAAAGTCATCTTCATGATTTTTTTTTTGGGGGGGGCCATATTTCCAGGTACTACATGAAATATTAGACACTTAATATTTTTAAAGAGATTCATTTAATTAAATAAATGTATTTTAAAAAGGAAAAGCTTTTATTCAGATCGTAAATGAAAATCACTGGCACCAACCTTCCATAGAGATAAACAGAAATCTGAACCGATATGATACAGCTGAAGAGAAACAGAAGCAGACCAGTGAGGACTCTAGAGCTCGCCTTCCTGGGGCCTGGGCTTTGGGACAACGGGGCTCCATTAGGGAAAGGCCTTACCCAAACTGCACAAGCCTCATCTCTCCTGCTGCCAGTGCCCACTGAGACTCTACTCGCCACAGACAAATGAGGAATCAGGAGGGCAGGAGAAGAGAGCTCTCATCACTCAAGAGCCAACGGGAAGTTCTACCTGTTGCGTGGGCTGCTCCAATCATTCTTCCTCGAATCAAGCCCTCGCGCTTTGGATTTCTTATCACTTTGATTTTTCCAGGGAGGTATTTTTGGATGTATTCATCTAGTTCTCCTTTCAAATCATCTGAAATTGAAGATCGTTCAAACCACATGAGACGCGTGCACAGGTATTTTAGACACTCTAGAGCTGTACCTGGTGCTTGCAACAACAAGCATTCAAGTAAGTATTACAGAATCTGCCGCTTTATTTTAGAAGGAGAGCATAGCTTATCCTGAAAGGAAGAAAAAGGAAGAAAATGAGGGATCAGAGTTGGAATACTAGCCTAAAGGAGTAGTTACTTAACTTACAGACTTTTTGTATTTCCATAGCAACTAACTCAACAATTTGCATAAAGAATGTTTAAAATGAGTATTTTGAGTGTATGAATGTTCAGCTGACTACATACAAATCAGACTTAAAGAAGAAACTGATATGTAAATGCCTTTTTTCAAAGTAATTTAAGTCCTACTCCATTTCAGAATAGTTGAGAAATAACTTCTTTGCCCTACCAAGAATTATATAATAGCAGCAGTAAATACATTGTTATACTAATTTATAATTTAGCATCTTCCATGGGCACTATTTTTTTTATAAATTCTAGCTCATTTACCTTTAAATTTCATAACTTCAGACATCATACAAGATCTAATAAGTAATTCTTTCCATAGTTAGCATATAAACCATTGTAACTGATCATGAGTTTTCTCTTTTAGAAAAAAATATCCACAGAATGAAAAACAAATCACAGGCTGACATGAAAAAATAAATTCAACACCATAAATTTTAGAATTATATTACTTAGCCAATCTTCTACTTGGTCCAGATGCAAATTCTTAGGTTTTTTAATCATTTATTTTTTAATTAATTTTTCCGTTTCTCCTATGAGGTTTCAACGTTTACCAAGGTTTGAGAATTTTACTCTTGTTGATCTGAACATACATTTACTCATTTTGTATACTTAAGTATACTGGCATACCAGTTCTGTTGTTGATACATAAGGAATGCTTAATAAAGACTCAAGTTGTGAAAAGACATGTAACTGGCATATAATTTATCAGTGTATCTCTGCAGCTTACTGTTAATGAAAAGAGCAGAAAGCTTGAATGGTAGTGGTTTCATCACTCAGTTATGTCCAGTTCTCTTGCATTCCCATAGACTGTAGCTCACCAGGCTCCTCTGTCTGTGGGATTTTCCAGGCAACAATACTGAAGTGGGCTGCCATTCCCTTCTCCAGAGGATCTTCCTGACCCAGGGATAGAACCTGAGTCTCCTGCACCAGCAGGTGGATTCCCTGGGTCTAATTTCAACTCTACCAGGTAACATCTTGAGCAAATTACTATTTCCTCCTCTGTAAAATGGGAATATCACCTCTCACAAGGTTGAGGACTGCCCTCCATCCTGCTGTGTACATGAAATCACTCTTAGGAAGAGTCTATGCTGAATTAAAGAAAGGTAAGAAGCATATTAAAAAGCACAGACATTACTTTGCCAACAAAGGTCCGTCTAGTCAAGGCTGTGGTTTTTCCTGTGGTCATGTATGGATGTAAAAGTTGGACTCTGAAGAAAGCTGAGCGCTGAAGAATTGATGCTTTTGAACTGTGGTGCTGGAGAAGACTCTTGAGAGTCCCTTAGACTACAAGGAGATCCAACCAGTCCATTCTAAAGGAGATCAGTCCTGGGTGTTCTTTGGAAGGAATGATGCTGAAACTCCAATACTTTGGCCACCTCATGCAAAGGGTTGACTCATTGGAAAAGACTCTGATGCTGGGAGGGATTGGGGGCAGAAACAGAAGGGGATGACAGAGGATGAGATGGCTGGATGGCATCACTGACTCAATGGACGTGAGTCTGAGTGAACTCCGGGAGTTGGTGATGGACAGGGAGGCCTGGTGTGCTGCAATTCATGGGGTCGCAAAGAGTCGGACACGACTGAGCGACTGAACTGAAGTGAAAGACGTATGTACTAAAGCCTAAAGTACCAGTGTTCAGAGACCATCTAAGAGCCATCACAACGCCATCCACTTTATCTGGAGGCAGCTGATGTGACAGACTGACAAGATAAACCTAAGCCAAAGCGTTTTGCCAAGTTAAAGCTAATCCTAAAAGGTCACATACTGTGTGATTCTGTTTATGTAACAACCCAATGACAATACCATAGAGATGGAAACAAAATCACAGAGATGAGGGCTGCCAGGAATTAAGGATGTGTGGGCAGAAAGGTGCGTGTGAATACAGAGTGGTAGCAGGTAGGAGATCTTTGGGGTGATGGAGTAGTCCTATCTGTACCGTGATTACAGTGGTGGTTACAGAAATATACTCACGGGATAAAATGGCAAATAACTGTACACACACGTGGTATCAATGTTAAATTCTGGCTTTCAATACTGTGTTATTATGTAACCAATGGCGGAAACGGGGTGAAAGGGCACACAGGACTTCTTTGTAACTCACTGCAAATCTGTGATTATTTCAAAATAAAATTATTATTTTAAAAAGGTAAGCCAAGGGGAAAATTTCAAGAGCCTAATTTGGGTAGCATAGTTTGAAAACAGATTACACAGATAATGCAGTTTCTCCAAAACTACGCTACAATCAGGCGTGTAATTGTGGTTGGCTCTGCTGCAGCTGCATGCACGAGGGTCCTCCTATCTTTCAGGGACTGAATGGCCAGTGGTCATTACTATAGTGAACCAAAGCAGAGATCCCACACTGCCAGTTACAGTATTCCTCACCAAAGTCACTGTCATCGTCCACGAGGATAATTTCATGAAGAAGCCGGGCTGGCGTGCGGTCCAGGACGCTGTGCACCGTCCGGAGCAAGGCAGACAAAGCTTCATTGTAGAAACAAATAACAACGCTAGCAACTGGCAGATCCGCTGGGTAAGACTTGTCTTTACATCTGTAAAGACGAATATGAGAAAATGCTGACATTTCAAAAAGCTTGAATGTTTTAGGTTATCATTCACTAAACATTAACTGCTCCCTTGTTGAGCCTCTTCTTTACATCATTAACAATTTTTATTAAAAAGTGGTAAGGAATTAATGTGCTTTCTTATTCAAGCATTTTATAATTGTTAATAATTTCTCCCTCCGTTTCCTGCTACTCTGCTTATTTTTAAGTCAATTCAAGTTTTTAAAACTTGAATTTTTTCTTCTTTGGTACAGAGGTTACACAAAGATGTGTTTTTACTGAAATCACTGCAAGTTTTTAATGCAGCAATCAACAGCTGATGTTCAGTTTCTTCTCAATGAAGTTTCAAAAGTAAATATGAATATCTGTATTTGAAAATTTTAATTTTTGCTCAATCATATAAAAAGATTTGAGTAAACTATGACATATATCAGGATAATGGACGAGCTTCCATGTAAGCAACTCTTTGATTTTAAAAAAGGTTAGGTGGCTTTAAGTGACCACAAGGAAAAAAAAAAACCGCTGACTTAAAAAATAAAATCAGGAATTCCATGTTCTTCTGCACAGCATACAATGCCTTACAACGTCTGGGCCCTGCCTACTTTCAGCCTCTTGCCATTCTTTCACTACAGGCAAACAGAACTGTTTCGGTCCCTTTGACAAACGGTATATCTCCTGCCTCAGCCTGTTCCCATACAGGGGACAACCTTGCTGTACCGCACTGTTCAGTCCCTCTCTCTGACGCTTCCCTGGTCACTCTGGGGTGGGGGCCCTGTCTCACCCGTTCCTATCAGAGCCTTCATTCTTGTGCTACTGTAATTACTCACTTCCTTATCAACCTCCCCTGACAGGCACTAAGCCCTGGGAACCGAGGGGCTATGTCTTATTTTATTTCCAGAGCCTAACAGAGTGTCCAGCAAACAGTCGGTGCTGAAACAGATCTGTAGAGTGAATGACTGATTGACTGTATGAAAGAAAAGCCTTTGAAAAAACAAAAAGAATGAAAACAGAAAAGTGAGATCACGAGTAGAATTCTTCACTGATGTGAATTCCTTTTTGTTATGAATCCAATAAACAAACATTTAAAATAAACATATACTCAGAAGGTTACTTAATTATATGCAATTAGTATTTCATATTTTTCATATTTTACATTTCAAAAGAAACCCAGCAAGCTCTAGAACCCTATTAGTACAATCTCAGACCATGTGGCTTCAAGCATAATAAGAGTGGAAATAAATCTGTCTTAAATTTTCTAGTGTCATGAATGACGAAGCCTAATTGCAGATTATTAACAGGACAGGGGAGCCTGGTGGGCTGCCATCTATGGGGTCACACAGAGTTGGACATGACTGAAGGGACTTAGCAGCAGCAGCAGCAGCAACACCACCCCCATGACTTATCATACCGCACTAAAAGCACTGTGTTATTAAAATGGCGAGCAGAAACTAAGAAGGAGCGTACGCTGCATTCCTCGTATCTGGCACGTCTCTGTGGTAGCCCAAGCGGTTACTGATAAGCATATTGAAGGCATGTTTCTGATAGCCCAAGTCTCTCAACTCCTGATCACGTTCATTAAAAATCATACCTGCAAAAGAATGAAGTCACAGTCAGTGAATTAAATCTGGAAATGAATGCTACAATTCCTGTTATGATCTCAAGAAAATCTTGGGGATCTCCCTAGTGGTACAGTGGATGAGAACCCGCCTGCCAATGCAGGCGACACGGGTTCAACCCCTGGTCCAGGAAGATCCCACATGCCACGGAGCAACTAAGCCTGTGCACCAAAGCACTGAGCGTGCACTCTAGAGCTCGTGAGCCCCAACTACTGAGCACACGAGCTGCAAGTACAGAAGCCCAGGTGCCCAGGCCGGTGCTCCGCAACAAGAGAAGCCATCGCAATGAGACGCCCACTCACTGCTCGCCACAACTCAAGAAAGCCCAAGCAAAGCAACAGTGCAGCCAAAAAAAGTAAATGAAGAACAAAACTTAAAGAAAATCTTGGCTTTAACTTCTTATAAATAGGTTAATAGCCATGTTTCTCAAACCTAGTTTGTCTCCATTTTCAAAAAACTGTGTCAAGGTTTAAGTCAAACTTTCCTCAAAAAAGCAAGTGTACTTTAACCATAAATTATGGCTCATTAGCCATAATTTAAGAATAGTTTCAAGAAAAAAAAAAACAACTTACCTATGACCAAGAAAAAAAGAGACTTAATGATGATTTATACCATAAAAACAACAGATTACAGAACCCCATATGGATCTCAACAGGCCCCAATTAACTGGGCAAGAGGTTTTTTTGGTTCTGTTTTCTAGAAAAAAATTTTTACCCCAAGTTTTTATATGGACTCTTCCCCTAGAAAATTGACTATTGATAACCCTTTCTGTAAAATGTCTCCAGTTCCAGACTTTAATCAACTTCACAGTCAAGAAGGTCCACCACAGAGCTAATCAAAATCACTATAATTTAACACCTTTGCTCTCACACTGTCGGAAATCTTACCTTTACCTAGAATAGTAAGCTTCCTTTTGCTTTCTCTTTCCCACATCAAACATTTAGCCTCTGCTCACAGAATGACTCCCCTATAATAGCATTTCCTGAAGTCGAGTCATGGAAAACTAATCCCACTGGACATTCAATTCAGTTCAGTCACTCAATCGTGTCCGGCTCTTTGTGACCCCATGAATCGCAGCACGCCAGGCCTCCCTGTCCATCACCAACTCCCAGAGTTCACCCACAGTCACATCCATCGAGTCAGTGATGCCATCCAGCCATCTCATCCTCTGTTGTCCCCTTCTCCTCCTGCCCCCAATCCCTCCCAGCATCAGAGTCTTTTCCAATGAGTCAACTCTTCGAATGAGGTGGCCAAAGTATTGGAGTTTCAGCTTCAGCATCATTCCTTCCAAAGAACACCCAGGACTGATCTCCTTTAGAATGGACTGGATGGATCTTCTTGCAGTCCACGGGAATCTCAAGAGCCTTCTCCAACACCAAAGTCCAAAGGCATCAATTCTTGGTGGTCAGCTTTCTTCACAGTCCCAATCTCACATCCATACATGACTACTGGAAAAACCATAGCCTTGACTAGACAGACCTTCGTTGGCAAAGTAATGTCTCTGCTTTTCAATATGCCATCTAGGTTGGTCATAACTTTTCTTCCACGAAGTAAGCATCTTTTAATTTCATGGCTGCAATCACCATCTGCAGTGATTTTGAAGCCCCCCAAAATAAAGTCTGACACTGTTTCCCCATCTATTTCCCATGAAGTGATGGGACCAGATGCCATGATCTTCGTTTTCTGAATGTTGAGCTTTAAGCCAACTTTTTCACTCTCCTCTTTCACTTTCATCAAGAGGCTTTTTAGTGCCTCTTCACTTTCTGCCGTAAGGGTGGTGTCATCTGCCTGTCTAAGGTTATTGATATTTCTCCCGGCAATCTTGATTCCAGCTTGTGTTTCTTCCAGCCCAGCGTTTCTCATGATGTACTCTGCACAGAAGTTAAATAAGCAAGGTGACAATATACAGCCTTGACATACTCCTTTTCCTATTTGGAACCAGTCTGTTATTCCATGTCCAGTTCTAACCATTGCTTCCTGACCTGCATATAGGTTTCTCAAGAGGCAGGTCAGGTGGTCTGGTATTCCATCTCTTTCAGAATTTTCCACAGTTTATTGGGATCCACACAGTCAAACGCTTTGGCATAGTCAATAAAGCAGAAATAGATGTTTTTCTGGAACTCTCTCACTTTTTTGATGATCCAGTGGATGTTGGCAATTTGATCTCTGGTTCCTCTGCCTTTTCTAAAACCAGCTTGAACATCTGGAAGTTCACAGTTCACATATTGCTGAAGCCTGGCTTGGAGAATTTTGAGCATTACTTTACTAGTAGAGGTTAAAATGAAGAAAAAGATTTCATGGCCAAACACTCAGGAAAACATGGATTTTAAAAGTCAAGAACGGGCGTTCCCTGGCGGTCCAGGGGTTAGGACTGAGCACTTTCACTGCCACTTTTTTTTTTTTTTAATGGGCAAATAGTAACAGAAAAAAATTAAAGTTGAGTAAACTTTTGTTCTTAAGAATGCTGATTGTTTTACAGATACACAGGTGTGAAGGGATGAAATACAGAATGCAGTGTTTTCCCAATTTATTATTTGATTTATCCCGAAGATTTTTTCTAAGGGTTTTATGGTCTTTGATCCATTCTGAGTTAATATAATACAATATGAGATAAGGGTTCAACTTCATTCCTTTGCATGGGGATATCTAATTGGCCCAGCGCCGTTTGCTGAAAAGACCATCCTTTCAACATTAGCTGCTCTTAGCATCCCTTTCTGAAAACCAACTGACCACACGTTACTTGTTCTTAGGCGTTACCATAGATGCTACTTGACCACAGATGTCGGAGGGTATATTTTTGGATTCTCAGTCTATCCTGCGATGTACGTATCTTTCCTTATGCCAGTATCACACTGTTAGGAAGTTTTGGAAGAGAAGTATGTGTTCTCCAACTTTGTTCTTTTTCAAGACTTCAGAGCACCCTGCAATTCCTTATCAACTTTTGACTCGGCTACTCCATCTTTTCAACAAAGGCCATTGGGATTTTGATAAGGCTTACATTCAGTGTGAGTTGCTTTGGGTGGCACTGACATTTTAACAGTACTCAGCATTCCATCCATGAACCTAGGACGTCTTTCTATTTATTTAGGTCTATTTTTATTTCTTTCTGTTGTGCTCTGAAGCACAATTGATGTACAAATCTTATACCTCCTTGGTATATTTACTCTTAAGTACTTCTTTCTGATTCCACTGTAAATGAGATTGTTCTCTTAATTTTACTTTTGGACTATTCATCACTAATGTCCAGAAATACAACTGGCTTGTGTGTGTGGATCTTATACCCTGCGACTTTGCTGAATTCATTTATTAGCTCTAATTGTTTTGTGATCTTTAGGATCTTTTATAAAGAATTTAGTTTCTGATGGGTAATTTGAGTTTGTCACTTCAAATATCTACAATTCTCTCACTACTACATTCAAAGGCAAAGTCCATTAAAAATGGCAAACCCAATGTTACAACTTTATAAAAATTTTATAAAAATTACTATAAACAAAAAGTTAGAAAAATTTCCATTAATGCTTTTAAAAAGGTCCCAATGGCTGTTTGAAAATGAATAGAAGGTATATTTTATGAAAAATAAAGTAAAAGCTTCCTTTTCCTCATATAATTTTCAATACTTTTGACCTCCTGTATAAGGAAATGATTAAATTCTAGAAACTGATGAAATCTGTTTTTACATTTCCTTTATATTCTGTGGATCTTTCAATCTCTCAGAATCTCTCACTATATGCTTTTACTCTTAAATTACTTATTATTTGATTCTTCAATGAAGATCAATGTTCTTAAGTTTTAAAGACAACCAAAATGGCTCATATATCCCTTAAAATAAAATTTGCTGAAACCAGAACTCTAGAACTGCAGTGTTCAGTCTTGCTTCCAAACTGAACAGACTGTAATTTTTGAAGAATAAAAAAACTCCTATATTTAATAAATATATTCCAGCGACTCAATAATTTTACTTGTAAGTAAAAATCTTTTTAGATATAAGTAGTCCCAAGGCAATGGCACCCCACTCCAGTACTCTGGCCTGGAAAATCCCATGGACGGAGGAGCCTGGTGGGCTGGAGTCCGTGGGGTCGCTAAGAGTCGGACACAACTGAGCGACTTCACTTTCACTTTTGACTTTCATGCATTGGAGAAGGAAATGGCAACCCACTCCAGTGTTCTTGCCTGGAGAATCCCAGGGGCGGGGGAGCCTGGTGGGCTGCCATCTGTGGGGTCGCACAGAGTCAGCCAAGACTGAACTAACTTAGCAGGAGCAGTCTCAGTTTATTTCTAAACCCAATGGTTTATGTCCTGTCTTAACTCTGCCTTTCAAAATATGTTAAAATAGTCACTTTTCAACCATTGCTTTCCCTTATTAAATAATGCTAGCAATTAAAATCTTCCCCCATAGGTTCCATTTTCTTTCCAACCACTTAATTTTTCTTCCTTTCTGCCCTCTCCCACCTCCCTCCAATTTTGGACCTCATAGTTTCTCCGAAGTCTTCATAAAATATTGAAGTCAGAACTGAACAAAACAGAATATAACTCCTTACTTTGTCTGCAAAAATCACAGGACCCCAGCTAGTTCATGAACAAAACACATCAGTACAGAAAAAAGTCACATGTCTAGTCCTCTGAACAATACGTGATTTAAAGAATATTTGCACTTCCAACGATGAAATATTTCGACACGTTGCTAGCAAATATCAGGTACACTTACCCAATTCAGAAGAGAATTTCACGTTGCCTCTTTCTGGATCTTCAACATGATTATCTATCATATCATCAATTTTGTTTGCTTTGAACTGTGATTCTAGACTTGGACCTCGAGTGAAACGGGGATAAAATTTTTTGGGGAATGGTCCGTGGGGCCCAGACCCCTTGATGGGCACATTCTTAAGTGGCTGAGTCACTTCACTGAAGTTGAAATAAATAAAAAGCAAAAGCGTCCAGGCTGCAGATGTAAAAAGGCATCCATAACAGAAATACCGAACTGTGACACTTCCCATTATAGACCTAGCATTGCTGAAGGGCCATTTTCAGTTTCCTAAAAGAGAAGGATAAATACGTTAGGTACTTTAAGACACTGAAAAAATTAAATACCAATTTAATACTCACTGTTTCCCAAACTACCAAGTAACACTTGTGAACAATTTACTTAGGACCCCATGTGCGTCATTAACAGAAAGTCAAATGTAAGAAGATACAGGGATAGCACTGAATAAAAAAATAAAGGAATTCCACAACTGAAACCACAGGCCCACTGCGTTAGTACTGAGAAACCAGCAGCAGCCGCAGAGCTGACGTGCTCATCCGCCCAGGTTAATGGATACCTGCTTCTTCACCTTTGATCTGGACCACGTTCACTCTGCTCATATTTTTGAGGTTCTAACTTTTCATAAGTAAAACCTAAGTACTACACAAGTCATGACAGCACATCTAAGGTCCCTTCTAATTGTAAAATTATTAGACTACATCTTTTAACCCAAGAATATTAAAATCTGTTATTATAAATAAGCAACTTTTAAAAAGTTTTACCCTCCAATCAAAGATTAAACCTGCCCTAATGCCCACTCTAGATTCAATAGTTTCATTTCAAATTTATAACTGAAAGAGTTCAAATAATCCCATTTTCCCTCTCCTTATGATGTCTTATAAACAATAGGGCACTGAACAGCAATGTTTTCCTAAGCTTCTTGTAATATCAGGTCTTCATGGAGGCTTCACACAGCCCCCTCAGGAATTGTCTGTAGAGAGCCCACTGCACATATAAAATCGTTTCACTGAACGTGAGAGCAGAGAAACACTATTTAAGTCATGTACAAACAAGAAATCTACAAAGCAATACTACTTATACATTACTAACTTCTATAGTATAAAATAATTTTTTCAAAAATTATCATGCCCCCCCAAACCAGGACAAAGCAAATCAGCATCAGTAAGCTCCAATTCAAAAATTAAGCTGTTTTGTACAATGTTATGCCATAAGCCCGAAAGACAGCAAATGGTTCAATTTCTTAACTATCTGCCAACCAAAAACTATTAGTTCTTTCACCACATGTCAATTCAAAAGCTTAAAAAACAAAACACCAGTACCCAAACAATCAAAAACATCCCACAACAGTAACACCAATGGGAAATGACCACCGCACAAAAGGAAAGTCAGACACCAATCAAAGTGCTGTCAGGTCAGCTGCAGCACTGTTGAGTTAAGACAGGCACAGAAAAAGATCCACTTTATTTGGAAGTGGAAGAAAACTTTCTCTAAGCAAAATGAATGGAGCCATTAAGACAAAGGATTAAAGTTACAAATTTGTAACTTTGCAACAAAATGTTGCAGACAATACTGAGTAGAAACATTTAGGTGAAACATTCAGTTCAGTTAGTCAGTCAGTCACTCAGCCCTGTCTGACTCTTGACTCTGACCCCATAGACTGCAGCACACCAGACCTCCCCGTCCATCACCAACACCCAGAGCTTGCTCAAACTCATGTGCATCGAGTCAGTGATGCCACCCGACCATCTCATCCTGTCATCCCCTTCTCCTCCTGCCCTCTATCTTTCCCAGCATCAGGGTCTTTTCCAATGAGTCAGTTTTTCACATCAGGTAGCTAAAGTATTGGAGTTTCAGCTTCAGTATCAGTCCTTCCAGTGAATATTCAGGACTGATTTCCTTCAGGATGGACTGGTTGGATCTCCTTGCAGTCCAAGGGACTCGCGAGAGTTTTCTCCAACACCACAGTTCAAAAGCATCTATTCTTCGGGCTCAGCTTTCTTTGTAGTTCAACTCTCACATCCATATATGACTACTGGAAAAACCATAGCTTGACTAGACAGCCCTTTGTTGGCAAAGTAATGTCTCTGCTTTTTAATATTCTAGGTTCGTCACAGTGAGAGAGTCAATTCCTAGGCAGGTTGATAAGAAGTCCAGGATCCCCAAGGAGGAGAAGAGGGTCTGGTGCTCTGGAAGTAGAGAGAGGTGTCTAGAATTCTCGAGGAGGAGGAAAAGACAAATGTGTTTTCTCTCTCTCTCTCTCTCCATTCCTTAGTCACAGTCACAGAAAACTAAAAAGAAACTTTTTTTCTTTAAGCCTAGAACTGATGATTACACAACAAACAACTGTATTAGGGATTATATAAAAACAATGTATCCTGCTTGAAGACAGTTTCTCCTTCCTGAAGACCTTCTGGCTAATCCTGTTATCTTAAAATGTAAATTGTGGGTCTAGTAAGATCTTTACAATCTTGAGACATTCTTATTGTAATAACTAATTAAAACAGTATATAACTCCCTTGCTAAGACTAGGGAGGTGGGCACTCTCCATCCCCTTCTGAGGTCTCTGTCAGAACCTTTCTCTGTCCCTTTTCGTACTTTAATAAAACTGCTACACAAAAGCGCTTGAGTGATCAAGCCTGGTCCTGAAACTAAATCTTCTTTGGAGATCAAGAATCTGACACCGTTCACCATAAGCTAGAAATAGCTTTTCTTCCAAGGAGCAAGCATCTTTTAATTTCATGGCTGCAGTCACCATCTGCAGTGATTTTGGAGCCCCCAAAAATAAAGTCTGTCACTGTTTCCCCATCTATTTGCCATGAAGTGATGGGATCGGATGCCATGATCTTCGTTTGCTGAAGTTCAGTTTTAAGCCAACTTTTTCACTCTCCTCTCACTTTCATAGAGGATCTCTAGTTCTTTGTTTTCTGCTCCACACATCTGAGCTTATCGGTATTTCTCCCAGCAATCTTGATTCCAGCTTGTGCATCATCCAGCTCAACATTTCACATGATGTACTTGCATATATGTTAAATAAGCAGGGTGACAATATACAATCTTGACGTACTCCTTTTCCAATCTGGAACCAGTCCATTGTTCCATGTTCGATTCTAACTGTTGCTTCTTGACCTGCACACAGATTTCTCAGGAGGCCGGTAAGATGGTCTGGTGGTATTCTCATCTCTTGAAGAATTTTCCACAGTTTGTTGTGATCCACACAGTCAAATGCTTTGGCATAGTTAATAAAGCAAAAGTAGCTATTTTTCTGGAACTCTCTTGCTTTTTCTATGATCCAACAGATGTTGGCAATTTGATCTCTGGTTCCTCTGCCTTTTCTAAATCCAGCTTGAACATCTGAAAGTTCTCAGTTCACATACTCTTAAAGCCTCGCTTAGAGAATTTTGAGCATTACTTTGCTAGCCTGTGAGATGAGTGCAACTGTGTGGTAGTTTGAGCATTCTTTGCCATTGCCTTTCTTTGGGACTGGAATGAAAATGGACTTTTTTAAAAAATATAAATTTATTTTAATTAGAGGCTAATTACTCTACAATATTGTATTGGTTTTGCCATATATCAACATGAATCCGCCATGGGTGTACATGTGTTCCCCATCCTGAGCACCCCCCCAACCTCCCTCCCCATCCCATCCCTCTGGGTCATCCCAGTGCACCAGCCCCGAGCATCCTGTATCATGCATCAAACCTGGACTGGTGATTCGTTTCACATATGATATTATACATGTGAAAACTGACTTTTTCCAGTCCTGTGAACACAGTTGAGTTTTCCAAATTTGCTGACATACTGAGTGCAGCACTTTCACAGCATCATCTTTTAGGATCTGAAATAGCCCAGCTGGAATTTCATCACCTCCACTAGCTTTGTTCCTAGTGATGTTTCCTAAGTCCCACTTGACTTTGCATTCCAGGATGTCTGGCTCTGGGTGAGTGATCAGATCATCATAGTTATCTGGGTTATGAAGATCTTTTTTGTACAGTTCTTCTGTGTATTCCTGCCACCTCTTAATATCTTCTGCTTGTGTTAGGTCCATACCATTTCTGTCCTTTATTGTGCCCATCTTTGTACGAAATATTCCCTTGGTATCTCTAATTTTCTTGAACAGATCTCCAGTCTTTCCCATTCTATTGTTTTCCTCTATTTCTTTGCACTGATCACTAAGGAAGGCTTTCTTATCTCTCCTTGCTGTTCTCTGGAACTCTGCATTCAGATGGGTATATCTTTCCTTTTCTCCTTTGCCTTCAGCTTCTCTTCTTTTCTCAGCTATTTGTAAGGCCTCCTCAGACAACCATTTTGACTTTTTGCATTTCTTTTTCTTGGGGATGGTCTTACCACTACCTCCTGGACAATGTCACGAACCTCCGTCCACAGTTCTTCAGTGAAACATTAGATTTTAACTAAAACAGGCATTATAACTTCCTAAAATATTTGCTTGGAGGTAGGGAAAAAACAAGCAAATAATAACAAAAACAAAAGCACTAATTCTTCAAAAGGCCATGAAATTCTTTAGTTTAAGACTTAACCTCATGGGGCTTCCCTGGTGGTCCAACGGCTAAGAATCAGCGTGTCACTGCAGGGGACGTTGGTTCGATCCCTGGTCCAGAAACTAAGATCCCACATGCCGTGGAGCAACTAAGCCCATGTACGACAACTACCCACATGCCTTAGAGCCTATACTCTGCAACAAGAGAAGTCACTGCAGCCACAAAGAGCCTGTGTGCCCCAACAAAGACCCAGCGCAGCCAAAACATAAATAGAAATAAAAAGACTACCTGTACAGGCTGCTCTGATTCCATAAAGAACTGTGAGTAAGAAGCCAATCTCTTCTTCAACTGTGTAAGGAGATTTATATTTAGATTCTTTTCCTCAAACCACTCCAGGCCTTCCCACTTCAACAGTGGCCTCCCTGACAGGGAACACAGAAGGGAGCCACGCACAAGGGACCAGGAGAGGAAGCCAGCCAACATTTCCAATCACAGAGAAGCCAGAGTGGGCTAATCAAGAGCTCTGCCATTAAGCAGCTCAGGACAACAGGGGAAGGTTAGGGTTCAACAAATGTTAACTTTTTCTTCATTAGGTCTAATTTTAAAATATAATATGAAAGGTATCTGTGACCATCTGTTCCTTACAATGACCTGAAAGTCCCTATGTAATAGTCCGACTGTTATCTCCCACTATTTTCCTCCTCATTCGTTTTCATCCTAGACACAGTCTCCTTATGGGTCACTAAAAGTGTAAGGGATTATGCATGGGTTCTTCCCTCTGCCTAGAATACTTTTCATCCCAGCCCAGGTGGTGCGAGTGGTAAAGAACCCACTTGCCAATGCAGGAGATGTAAGAGACACGTGTTCAATCCCTGGGTTGGGAAGATCTCCTGGAGGAGGGCTGGGCAACCCACTCCAGTATTCTTGCCTAGAGAATCCCATGGACAGAGGAGCCTGGAGGGCTATAGTCCACAGGGTCACAGTCAGACACGATGAGCGACTTAGCACACAGCTTCACCTCTACTGAATCTTTGCTCAACTATTACCTTAACAAAGTTCTGTCTAGAGAAGCAGGTTCAAAACTGCAACTCAACCACCAAACACTAGCACTTCCCATCCTCCCTACTCCATACAACTTACCACCTTCTTACATATATTGATTTCTTATTCATTATGTTAATTATTGTCTGTCTGCTCCCTGTTAGAACGTATGCTTCATCAGAGCAAGAGTTTTTTGTCTGTTCTGTTTCTTGCAGTATCCCCCAAGCTTATAACAAAAGCTAGCACACAGCAAACACTTAATAAATATTTGTTGAAATTAATTAAAAATTTTCTGGAGAAGATTCTTGAGAGTCCCCATTGGACATCAAGGAGATCAAACCAGTCAATCCTAAAGGAAATCAATTCTTAATATTCATTGGAAGGACTGATGCTGAAACTCCAATACTTTGGCCACCTGATGTGAAGAGCTAACTCATTGGAAAAGACCCTGATGCTGGGAAAGACTGAAGGCAAGAGGAGAAGGAGGCGACAAAGGATGAGATGATTAGATGGCATCAACGACTCAATGGACATGAGTCTGAACAAACTCTGAGAGATACTGAAGGACAGGGAAGCCTGGCGTGCTGCACTCCATGGGGTTGCAAAGAGTCGGACACAACTTAGTGACTGAACAACAAATGAAAAAATTACTGTAATGTGGTTATCGTGTGCTTGCAAAATGCTGGGATTTCCAAACAAATATACTATTCTGTTTGAGCCAAGCAGTACCTTAATGCTATGCATGGAGATCTTATTTCAACCTTATTTCAACAACAGTATGGGCTTCCCAGGTGGCTCAGAGGTGAAGAATCCTCCTGCCAATGCAGGTTCAATCCTTGGATGGAGAAGATCCCCTGGAGTGGAAATGGCAACCCGCTCCAGTGTTCTTGCCTGGAAAATCCCATGGACAGAGGAGCCTGGTGGGCTACAGTCCAGGGGGTCGCAGTCAGACACGACTGAGCAACTGAGCATGACAACTAGGCAGGACAGTAGCCATATTTATTATTGGAAATGGTTTCAAACCGCCCCCCC
The DNA here is from genome assembly GCF_055505025.1 of Bos grunniens. Classification (NCBI taxonomy): domain Eukaryota; kingdom Metazoa; phylum Chordata; class Mammalia; order Artiodactyla; family Bovidae; genus Bos; species Bos grunniens. The sequence continues at coordinate 5,654,983 of NC_141168.1, forward strand.
AGACTCTCATTGTCCAATTTCACAAATTAAATAAAGCTCTCTGCTATAAAAAGAGGGGCTACTTTCCACTTTGTCCACTGCACGATTTTCGGCTTCCTCTTGGCTGCCAGCACCTAAGGGCAAAATGAAAAAAGTTTTTTCTTCACCCATAAGGTTTGACCCACTCCATCAAGATTTTTCACACAATACCCCCAGCTCACCCTCTCCACAAGAGCACATCAAGATTCCTTGGTCTAAACTACAAAATGTATTAACTCTCAACAATTTTATGGGTAAATAGAATATTTTTCAAGCTATATTATGGTAACTTTTTACAGAAATTTTTTATGTAGTGAATCGTTATTAAATCGTTACTAAATTGAGGAACCTATAAAAATGAGAGGAACTGACAAAACCTGGTCATTTTTTAAAAATATAATTAATTCAAAATCTTCAGAAGCAAAAAATTTCAGGAGTCTTTTAAACAGGTCAAGAAGTTAACACCCAAATATAAAGAAAGTGGAAACCAATCAGATGCCTGTTATAAATAAAATAACAAGTCCTTAACTGCTTAAGAAATTAAAACATTCAAACAAAAATCAAAAGGCTGAAAACTGAATCTATGCTAACAAATAATGAATTCAGCATCTACATGATAAAAAGGTTTTTGCTTCATACTATCTGCCATTCCTTCTATATAGCCATGGCCTCAATATCCGAGGCTTGAAAGCTGTTAAAAGGAGGGTCAAAACAAACATTTAAGGTTAGTTAATGCAAAACAACTAGTGACCAAATACTTTCAATCATAAACTTGAATAGTTAATAAAGCAAAAACTTCAGCAGTTAGATACCAAGGTAATATATTCTTCAAAATGTAAATGAATAAAAGGCTATGCTGAGCTTAGTCGCCCAATCGTGTCCAACTCTTGCAAACCCGTGGACTGTATCCCGCCAGGCTCCTCTGTCCGTGAGGATTCTCCAGGCAAGAATACTGGAGTGGGCTGCCATGCCCATGCCATGCCATGCCAGGGAAGATCCCCTCCAGGGGATCTTCCCCACACAGGGATCAAACCCAGGTCTCCCGCAACGCAGACAGATTCTTTACCATTTGAGCCACCAGGGAAGCCCAGATAAAGGGCCGACCACCTGTTTACGTGAATTTTCAGTAGACAAGACGGTGTGGTTTCACGTTTCCTCTAGCCACAGTCTGGGAGCTGCCAGGGAACAGGTGGCTGGCTAGTAAGCTGAGAGTCGGTTTTGCCAGGGTGGTACAGAGGAAGAAGAACAGGGAAAGGTATATGCAGTGTGCTGATCAGAATGACAGGTCACAGATTTAAGCCAGACAAGGAGAGCTGAGAGGCTCAGGAAGAATGAAGCAGGATGAAAAAATGTGGACAGGCCAATGGGCCCTGGTGTAGCTGAATGGCCGTTGGAGTTATGTTACCAGAGAGAGTGATCTGGAAAGATGCATGTTGTGGTGGAAAATGAGAGGCTAACGCTCAGATTCTGGAGAGGTACAGTGAATCAGAGAAGAATCCTTTCCAGACACACAAACTGGAGATACCCCAGTGAACAATTTGCCTACAGTATAAGCAACCCCCTGAAGACACAAGCATTTCCACCTTTTCAAACTCATTATGGTTAGCACAGCATCTGTGGTGAACAGTTAAGGTGTATTCATGTTCCAAAAGAAGTTAGAGGACATTGTTTAGGTTGTGCGCAATGAGAAGAGTGTAATAACGTAAGCAGAGCTAAACAGTTTACATAGACAGTCTCATTAGATGTTGTCACCATTTTATTTTTTTACTGAACTGTAACCGGGGTATTTTTATACCTTACAAAGTGATCACCACGCTAAGTTCAGTGATCATCTGTCACCACAAAGTTATTACGTCATCACTGACTAATATTTCTTCTGCTGTGCATAACTGGAAGTTTATACCTCTTAATCTCCTTATCTGTTCCATGCACCCCCACCCTCCTCCCCTCTGGCAATTACCAGCTTGTGTTCTGTATCCAGGAGTCTTTTCTCTTTTGCTATCATTGTTTTCTTTCTTAGATCCATATGAGTGACTTATTTCACTAACAGTGAAATATAATACCTTCTAGATCCATCCCTGTTGTCACAAATGGCACAATTTAAGATGATACTAAAATCATTCCACTAATTTTCCAGTCATAGCCTATTAAATGTACTGAACAATCTAACATTTTTCTTCTGAAAATCATTAAATAATTCTAGAGAAAAGGCTAACACTGGAATCATGTAAGAGTTTTATATGCCAGACACCACTCAAGGTGCTAGGGATTGATACTTTAAGTTTTGCTATTATGCTAAAAAAAAAAATCAGAAAATAATAGGTTGGTGCAAAAGTACTTGTGATTTTGCACTGCTGAACTCTGCTGCTTGATATTGGAATACAGCCTTAAATAAATATGGTTATGTTATTATCGCTTTGTTTTTTTGCTAATGACATTACTTGCTGTTTATTTTATATATTTATTTTAGAGTAGGAAAATGATGTTAGACAAAAAACAAATTCAAGTGATTTTCTAACTTGAATTCAAAATGGGTTGTAAAGCAGCCGAGAGAACATGCAACATCAACAATGCATTTGGCCCAGGAACTGCTAATGAACGTACAGTGCAGTGGTGGTGGTTCAAGCAGTTTTGCAAAGGAGACGAGAGCCTGGAAGGTGAGGAGCACGGTGGCCGGCCATCTGAAGTTGACAGCGACCAACTGAGGATCATCAAAGCTGACCCTCTTAAAACTACACGAGAAGCTGCCAAAGAATTCAATGTTGACCATTCTACAGTCATTTGGCACCCCACTCCAGTACTCTTGCCTGGAGGATCCCATGGACAGAGGAGCCTGGTAGGCTGCAGTCCACGAGGTCTCTAAGAGTCGGACACGACTAAGTGATTTCATTTTCACTTTCGCTTTCATGCATTGGAGAAGGAAATGGCAACCCACTCCAGTGTTCTTGCCTGGAGAATCCCAGGGACGGGGGAGCCTGGTGGGCTGCCGTCTCTGGGGTTGCACAGAGTCGGACACGACTGAAGCGACTTAGCAGCAGCAGCAAAGGTGACAAAGATCAATACACATGAGCTGACAGCAAATTAAAAACTGTCATTTTGAAGTGTCGTCTTTTCTTATGCTATACAACAACAAACCATTTCTCGAATGGATTGTGACATGAGATAAAAAGTGGAACTTCTATGACAATCGGCAATGACCAACTCAGTGGTTGGATCAAGAAGCTCCAAAGCACTTCCCAAAGCCAAACTTGCACCAAAAAAAGGTCATGGTCACTGTCTGGTGGTCTGCTGCCCGTCTGGTCCACTACAGCTTTTTGAATCCCAGTGAAACCATTACATCTGAGAAGCATGCTCAGCAAATTGATGAGAGGCACTGAAAGCTGCAAGGCCCGCAGCCGGCACCGGTCAACAGAAAGGGCCCAATTATTCTCCATGATGACGCGCGACTGTGTGTCGCACAACCAATGCCTCAAAATTTGAACAAATTGGGCTACGAAGTTTTGCCTCATTGTCATATTCACCTGATCTCTCACCAATGGACTACAACTTCCTCAAGCCCCAGGACAACTTTTTTCAAGGAAAACCCTTCCACAACCAGCAGGAGGCAGAGAATGCTTTCCAAGGGTTTGCTGAATCTCAAAGCATGGATTTTTACACTACAAGAATAAACCTACTTCTCGTTGGCAAAAATGTGATTGTGATGGTTCATATTTTGATTAATAAAGACATGTTTGAGCCTAGTTATAATTATTTAAAATTCATGGTCCGAAACCGCAATTATGTTTGGCCCAAAACATGCGCTGAGAAGCTGGAGCTGGGGTACTGAATTAAGAATGCTGAATGGGGAGGCCCAAGCCAACCACGTGGAGGCCGCATGGAGCTCCTCTCAGCATCCCGGCTCTCACTATGGAGAAGTGAAACCCACCGGGTTGTGTGACTGAAGGCACTTTTTCAGTATACCCTCACAAAGGATGGAGGCTCAGGTGTCAACTACAATTGGGCACTTGCCATCTCATGTGACAAGGATTAAATCATGTGCTGCTGCAGCTGCTGGTTTTCAGCACCCTCTGAAAGGAGCTCAGGGTGGAAAGTAGGAAAGGAGGCATGCTGTGCTAGGGGAAAAACTAGCAGGACAGGCCTTCAGATAGTTAAGACATTTTCAGGAGCTGCTTTTATGAGCCAGATCCTTGTATCTCCTCATATCTAGAAAAGCACTCAAATTCCTCATGGTGACACGGTCTCGTGACTAGCAGAAAGCTTCACCTGACTAGCAGAAACCCTCTGGAAAAATATGTGCTCGATTGCATGCATGCCCCCATCACTAAAATCACACATCTCCTGTCCTTCCCCGCTGCCTCTCTGGCGCAGTGTCTCAGAGCTGTCTGAGGTGCTGTCTCCCAGGCTGCAGTCCTCATTTTGCCCCAGATAAAACTTAACTCGCAACTCTTGCATTGTGCTTTTAAGTTGACATATGAGACATATTATTACTTATGGATCCCAGAATCAGTGGGGCGGGGGGTGGGGCAGGGACACAGGACAACAGCCCAGGGGAAGGGCGTTTCTCTGTCTGAGGACATCAGCAGGAAAGAGGGCAGGGTAGCAGGCGCCTCTGACTGACTGGGGTGGTCGTGAGTTTCTGCAGGCTTAACGCTAAGCGGCTATTTTAAACGATGCCCTGGGAAAAGCAAAGTGGCGAAGTGCGAGCATCCTGACCAGGAGTTATTATCATGTAAAAGGCCCAGACAGCAACTCAGAAAAACAAAGTTGTTTTCCCCAAAAGTTGTCTTTCTCATCAAAATGTAGATGAACAAGAAGTTAAAAATTAAAAAAACCCTGAAGTCTATCAATGTTTTGCTGCAAATTCTACCAGTTATTTTTAATCTTCCTACCCTAGTCACAAAACATTATAGTGCTATTTGTAATTAATGAAAAATAAATGTAATAGATTCAAGTTAGTAGCACTATGGATAATATTCTACTTTTCTTCATTTAAAAAGAAATATAAAAGAGTATGTATTTCTTTAATAATAAAGGTAAAATTTTTCTTAGGAAAAAACTTCCTAATTTAAAAACAAGAACCAATTTGGAGAGGATTAAATATTTAAAGGCTTCACATGAAATATACGGGCTTTTAACTTCAGAAGCAAAGAGATTTTAGCATCCTTAAGGGAAAAAATATTTTAAATCCATTAATTTGTCAAAAATTTGACAATAAAATTTGGACACTGAACAAATATTCTAGAAGGATTTGAAAAATTACGTTTTCTCTATTAAATCATTATCTAGTCTGAAATTAGCATGCCTCTTTCAACAGCCACCTTTTTTTACTACAAGACTAATGAGACAATTCTATTTAATCAAACAGGACAGCCCTCACTTTCCTTCAGTACCAAATAATTATCATCATATTCATCTCTAAATGTTAAGTATTTACCTTTCAGTAGTTTCCAGCTGTTTTCTCATCAGTATATATTCCAAAGGGTCAAACAGTAAACATTTTGTCGCTTTTTCCATGAAAGAGAGTCATATTTTGCCTCAGCTAGAGTCAGTACTGATTTATAACAGTGCCTTTCCTACATACCCTGTAAAATTACCAAGTGATGACAACACAAAAATACACACTATTCTTTCCCATTCCTTATCTACTCTGAAGGCTAGAAAGAAATGTATTTCATAATTACAATTATTGAACTAGGAAAGGTTCAGAGCAAATTCCAGACATCACAAGCTCTCTGGGAATAATCCTTTGATCTTTTGATATTTATGAATGTCCTCTCTATAAGAAAATCAAGGAGCATAAACACACCTAAGTGTCTATATATGATATCTCAAATGCAGAGGAAAACCACATGGTAATGTTGATTGGATGGAGACAAAAGCAAATTTAAACACTAAAGAAAACCAAAAGGATAGAAAATATGACAAATTACTTAAACTTACCAAGTTTAGGACACCTGCTTTGTCAGTGAATAAGGGCTGATAGAAGCTAACAAGGCTAACTATTGTTCTTTAATACTCTCTCCCATCAAATGCTCCAGTAAGGAGCAGCTCTCCCTAGGTAAGACCTACGGTAGACAGGAAGAAGAAAGTGACCACAGGCTCAAAAGGGCCTGCACAACCAACATTTACTTCATGGAATCATTACTCTCAAGGTCTTTCTAACTCTGTATTCTAGTATACATACTAAAGCTTCTTTATTACAACGGTCATACTTTACCTCATTTCTGACCCCATGGATCTGATCAAGATTGCCAGGCATCCTCAAGAAATGCCCTGACTGCAGCTGACATTTGATCTTTTCTTCAGTCCCAGCAGAAACAGCCCATATCTTGTCAACACAGGGATTTAAACTCAAATGTAGTCAGAAGCCAAGCAGATTATGAAGAGGAAAGAGAGAAAATAAGCGTGGTTCTACGTGTCAGGGCACGTCCCCCAGCTAAAGCAATTCAAATTTAAAACTCCAAAAGGTGCTGACCAGCCTCCAGATTGCAACATTTTTTTTTTTTTGGCTGCATGAAATGGCTTGTGGGATCACTTCCCAGACCAGAGCCTGAACCCAGGCCATGACAGTGAAAGCACCAAGTCCTAACCACAAGACCATGCAGGGTACGCCCCAGACTGCAACTTCTCATGGGGATGCATCAAATGAACAGTGCATAAACACAACCCCCAAAACCACAAAAACTATTACTGCTTGTTCCCTTTCTGCCCATAAGAAGGAAGATTAAGTCAAAAGTATATCAGATAAAGATGAAATGAATGAATAAGAAAAAAAATAGTTGTCAGAAATAAGTGTTCTGAGATACCCAAACACACAGAATACCTACAAGCACACATCCATCCATGGTCAGCACAACCTCTGCAGCCGCTGTGCCCCAGGGCCCAAAGACGCAAGTGCAGCTGCCAATCCCTAAACCATGGCTACCGACGGTTTTACTCTGCAAGCGTGTCGAGTCTCTAGTGGTGTACAGCGCTGACAGAGCGGTTTATGTACATTAGTCAAGTGTGCAAAGACGAACAAAAAACAGAACAGAAAATATTCCAGGGTGTAAGACAGACAGGAAGAGAACAATGAGTCTTATCTTTCCCCCTCTTCCTTTTAGAGAAATTAAGTAACTTGCTTTAAGGATACACAGCTAGTAAGGGGAGAAACTAGATTTGAATCCCAGTGACCTTATGTCCTTCATTACTTTGTAACCATCTGGTAAATAAGAAACAGTGAATCTCAATTTGCCATTCCTTAAAAAAAAAAAAAATAGAAGTCATCCAGTGATTTTCTTTTTTTAACATAAATTTACATTTCCCACAAGAGTCAAGGTATCAGTAACTCTCCTCCCAAACAAGATGTTCGTTCACCTCTCTGGATTTCTATCATCTCCTAAAATTGGAACCCAGTAATTCTTTACTATTTTTAAATTCTCAGGCTTTTCAGGAGCATCAACTATCTTGAGTGAAGCTACCCAGACTGCCATTACCAGAAGCACAAGGCCAGGGTTATGTTCTAAACTGTCGCCTTTTGTATTTGAAAGGGAACAGGCTAGGCACTGCTAAAAAGAGACATGAGAAAACCATACTGTGACGGAATATTGGGTTTTTTTCAGACACTCATTTCTGAATGCATTCTACCACCTCAGGAGGCTTAAAAAGCAAACAAATCTACTTGGCAAACAGCCAGTTTCACTCCTAGCTGCTCCTGTTGACTCAGGCCGCAGGAAATCATACAGCAGACAGAGTCACCTGCACATCCTCTGGAGCCTCACCATCCTGCGCAGGGCTGACAGCCAAGCGCCAGCACCGCATCTCCAGCCTCTGCAGTCCACCTGCCCACTTGCGGGGCAGGCCCACACTCTGGGGAAATGGGCCCTCCCAAGCGGCGGCCCTCACAGTGGGCTGCTAGAAGCAGCCAGCCCCCTCACAGCCAGAGAAACTGCTACCCGCATTCTCCACTGGCCCCGGTTCCCAGCATGACTAGGCTCTCACTGCCCACAGCGGCAACTGGCTGGAAAACATGCCCCTTACTGTCTGGCTCTCCTACCCTCACTTCCTCATTCCCCCGCTGGTGTGTCCCGGATTACTCACTATGTGGATCTGAACTTTTACCTCAGGATTTGCTTCAGGGGGCTTCCCAGGTGGTGGTAGTGGTTTAGCCTCTTAAGTCGTGTCCAACTCTTGTGATCCCGTGGACTGTAGCCCGTCAGGCTCCTCTGTCCATGGGATTCTCCAGGCAAGAATACTGGAGTGGGTGGCCACTCCCTTCTCCAGGGGATCTTCCCAGCCCAAGGATCAAACAAGTCTCTTGCACTGAGAAGATGGAGCACCGCAACCAAGAGTAGCCCCTACTCACCACTACTAGAGAAAGCCAGAGCAAAAGCAGTGAAGACCCAGCACAGCAAACAACTAAATAAAATTATTTAAGAAGTTCTTCTTAACAGCTGCAAGATATTTTTCCGACTAGCAAAAAAAAAAAAAAAAAAAAATTCAAAGTGATAAGCTTTTCCGAGGAAATCAAAAGCTCAAAGGCAATGTAGCTTGAAATAACTGTTAATTAGCAGGAAACTATGAAGAATCGAATGCAGCCAACATAAGCAACTCTCAGGTACAACACTGCAGTCCTGAACCTATGCATCTGGTTCACTCAAGATGGTAACAAGTCATAAAATCTAAGTTAAAAAGCATGCTTTCAGCTCCTATATGAAAAGGGCTTAGAAGCCACCTCTTCTATCTGTACAAAAATAAACCAAACATCAATGACTTTTGAACCCATCAGAGAACAAAGGTTACAGGACAAACTACCGCTGAAAACCTGGAGACACACAGCTGAGATCTGCTTACCTGGAGCAGAAGCTGCACCATAAACTGGCCTGAAAGGGAGAGACTAGGAGAATCAGTCTGGAGCAGGGAGGGGCCACACCTCTGAGGGCTTTACCCCTAGGGATCCCACCACAGTGTGTGTGCAGACCCCAGACTGATCCCCACGTGACTAAGGCAGGGGAGGAGAAGAATAATCACTTCAGAGAGTCTTCTTCCTAACACAGGCATATCCTCCAGGGGGAAAAGACACCAGAGCTTTCTCTAGATTAAGAAAGACATTCCTCCAGCCCCTCCTAGCCCTCCAGTCAAACCTGAGGGGGAAAAGCGTTAGTCATTCAGTTCAGTTGCTCAGTTGTGTCCTACTCTGCAACCCCATGAATCGCAGCACTCCAGGCCTCCCTGTCCATCACCAACTCCCGGAGTTCACTCAGACTCACGTCCATTGAGTCAGTGATGCCATCCAGCCATCTCATCCTCTGTCGTCCCCTTCTCCTCCTGCCCCCAATCCCTCCCAGCGTCAGAGTCTTTTCCAATGAATCAACTCTTCGCATGAGGTGGCCAAAGTATTGGAGTTTCAGCCTCAGCATCAGTCCTTCCAATGAAAACCCAGGACTGGTCTCCTTTAGGATGGACTGGCTGGATCTCCTTGCAGTCCAAGGGACTCTCAAGAGTCTTCTCCAACACCACAGTTCAAAAGCATCAATTCTTCGGTGCTCAGCTTTCTTCACAGTCCAACTCTCACATCCATACATGGCTACTGGAAAAACCACAGCTTTGACTAGATGGACCTTTGTTTTGCAAAGTAATATCTCTGTATGCTCTCTAGGTTGGTCGTAACTTCCTCCCAAGGAGTAAGTGTCTTTTAATTTCATGGCTGCAATCACCATCTGCAGTGATTTTGGAGCCCAGAAAAATAAAGTCTGACACTGTTTCCACTGTTTCCCCATCTATTTCCCACGAAGTGATGGGACCAGATGCCATGATCTTCGTTTTCTGAATGTTGAGCTTTAAGCCAACTTTTTCACTCTCCTCTTTCACTTTCATCAAGAGGCTCTTTAGTTCCTCTTCACTTTCTGCCATAAGGGTGGTGTCATCTGCATATCTGAGGTTATTGATATTTCTCCCAGCAATCTTGATTCCAGCTTGTGCTTCTTCCAGCCCAGCGTTTCTCATGATGTACTCTGCATAGAAGTTAAATAAGCAGGGTGACAATATACAGCCTTGACGTACTCCTTTTCCTATTTGGAACCAGTCTGTTGTTCCATGTCCAGTTCTAACTGTTGCTTCCTGACCTGCATATAGGTTTCTCAAGAGGCAGGTCAGGTGGTCTGGTATTCCCATCTCTTGAATTTTCCACAGTTTATTGTGATCCACACAGTCAAAGGCTTAGGCATAGTCAATAAAGCAGAAATAGATGTTTTTCTGGAACTCTCTTGCTTTTTCCATGATCCAGCGGATGTTGGCAATTTGATCTCTGGTTCCTCTGCCTTTTCTAAAACCAGCTTGAACATCTGGAAGTTCACTGTTCATGTATTGCTGAAGCCTGGCTTGGAGAATTTTGAGCATTACTTTACTAGCGTGTGAGATGAGTGCAATTGTGTGGTAGTTTGAGCATTCTTTGGCATTGCCTTTCTTTGGGATTGGAATGAAAACTGCCCTTTTCCAGTCCTGTGGCCACTGCTGAGTTTTCCAAATTTGCTGGCATATTGAGTGCAGCAATTTCACAGCATCATCTTTCAGCATTTGAAATAGCTTAACTGGAATTCCATCACCTCCACTAGCTTTGTTCGTAGTGATGTTTTCTAAGGCTCACTTGACTTAACATTTCAGGATGTCTGGCTCTAGGTGAGTGATCACACCATCGTGATTATCTGGGTGGTAAAGATCTTTTTGTACCATTCTTCTGTGTATTCTTGCCACCTCTTCTTAATATCTTCTGCTTCTGTTAGGTCCATACCATTTCTGTCCTTTATTGAGCCCATCTTTGCATGAAACGTTCCCTTGATATCTCTAATTTTCTTGAAGAGATCTCTAGTCTTTCCCATTCTGTTGTTTTCCTCTATTTCTTTGCATTGATTGCTGAGGAAGGCTTTATCTCTCCCTTCTATTCAGTCCTGTCCAATTCTTTGTGACCCCATGGACTGTAGCCCACCAGGCTCCTTTGTCCATGGGATTCTCCAGGCCAGAACACCAGAGTGGACTGCATTTCCTTTAAAAGGGGATCTTCCTGACCTAGGGATCAATCCTAGGTCTCCTGCATTGCAGGCAGATTCTTAAGCATCTGAGCCACCACGGGAAAAAGTAATCAACAAAGGTGAAGGCTTCTATAAAACAGACTGGAAACCGCAGCTAGGAAAGGGAGTGGGTTGCAGGGAGGAATAAAGCTACAGCAATGGAGAACACTTGTGAAGGTCACAGACACAGGCTGAGATTTAACTGGAAGATTACAGAATTCTTACCCTTCCTCACACTTCAGCATACCACCAGCAGGGCTCCAAATAGAATACCGGTGTGTTACAACTGATGCAGGTTTCCCAGGCGGCACTCTGCCAATGCAGGTAGACGTAAGAGACACGGGTTTGGTCCCTGGGTCAGGCAGATCCCCTGGAGGGGGGCAAGGCAACCCACTCCAGTATTCTTGCCTGGAGAATCCAACAGACAGAGGAGCCTAGTGGGATACAGTCCATGGCGTTGCAAAAGTAGGACATGATTAAAGTGACTCGGCACTCAGAGCTGGGGACTCTCTCTGGGGAACAGTACTTACCCCAACAGGGCACTAGAAGCATCCAAAGCCTCTGGAACCTGAGACTACTGCAGACATTACACACTGCCAACCTCTGTTAGTTCCTATTACCTGACACGAGATAATAGCCTTTCAACAACAACAACAAAATGCAAAGCTCAATAAAAGAGAAAATAGTCACCAAGACAAAGCAATCATTAGAACCAGAATTAGATGGCAGATTTGGGGACTGGCAAACAAGGAATTTAAAATATCTGTCATTAACATGTTAAGGGCTCTAATGGAAAAAGACAACATGCAAGAACAGGAGGATGATGGGAACAGTAAGAAAGAATCAAAAGGACATGCTAAAAACCAACAGCACTGCCAAAGCTATGAGGAACGCCTTCCGTGGGTGCTTCAGAGACTCCACATAGCCAGAGAAAGAAGCAGTGAGCTGGAATACAGGTCAACAGACACTCTGCAAACTTAAACGCAAAGAGAAAAAAAGAATGAAATAAACAGAATATCCAAAAACTGTGGGGCAATTTCAAAGTATAACACATACACGTTACTGGAATATCAGAAGGAAAAAAGGAAGCAGAAAAAATATTTGAAATAATAATGGCCAAGAACTTTCCAAAATTAACAACAGACCCTAGGAAGCTGAGAGTACAACCAAACACATTAAGTACCCTAAAAAAAAAAAACACCTCACTTAGGTATATCACATTCAGACAATCAAAAGACAAATACAAAATCTTGAAAGAAACTACAGGGAGGGAAGAACATTTTATCTACAGAGAAAAGAGAATTACAGTGGACTTCTCATCATGCAAGCAAGAGCAGAGTAAAATATTTAAAGTATGAAACCCCATTACCACCTCAGAATTCTATATTCATTGATATTATTATTCAAAATGAAGGAGAAATAAAGGCTTTTTCATTAAAAAAAAAAAAATAAAACAAACTGACAAACTCATCACAAGCAGCCCTGTCCTGCAAAAAAAATGGAAAAAAAAACCTTCAAGCAGAAAAAAAATGATACACGTCAGAAACCTGGATCTACATAAAGAAAATAAGAACATCAGAGAAGGGATAAATACACTGAAAATAAAATCCTTTACTTTTCTTATCCTTATCTGACCTAAAAGACAACCAGAACAAGAGCAGAACAAAATAACAGAACAAGGGCATTCCCACTGGCTCAGCAGTAAAGAGTCTGCCTGCAATGCAGGAGACACGGGTTCAATTCCTGGGTCAGGAAGATCCCCTGGAGGAGGAAATGGCAACCCACTCCAATATTCTTGCCTGGGAAATCCCAAGGACAGAGGAGCATGGTGGGCTACAGTCCATGGGGGTTGCAAAAACAGTCGGACACGACTTAACGACTAAACCACCACATAGCAACTGGGTGATCACAGCACTCTGGTAAGTGAGTGACAACAAGGTCACGGGGTGGGTGGGAGAAACCTATACACACACCAAGCAATATTATCATTGTTGTTTAGTTGCTAACTCGTGTCTGACTCTTTTATGATCCCGTGGAGTGTAGTCCACCAGGCTCCTCTGTCCATTGGATTTTCCAGGCACGAACACTGGAGCATGTTGCCATTTCCTCCTCCAGGGGATCTTCTCAACCCAGGAATCAAAACCTTCCTGTGTTGGCAGGAAGATTCTTCACCACTGAGACACCAGAATTACGTTACTTTAAGGCAGATTCAGGGATTAGTTTAAAATGTATATTGTAATCTCTAGGGAAATCACCAAAAAAAATTTTTTAAGAACTATAATGATATGCTATGTGGTAGGCAGAATCAGATCAGATCAGATCAGTCACTCAGTCGTGTCCGGCTCTTTTCGACCCCATGAATTACAGCACGCCAGGCCTCCCTGTCCATCACCAACTCCCAGAGTTCACTCAGACTCACATCCATCGAGTCAGTGATGCCACCCAGCCATCTTCTCCTCTGTCGTCCCCTTCTCCTCCTGCCCCCAATCCCTCCCAGCATCAGAGTCTTTTCCAATGAGTCAACCCTTCACATGAGGTGGCCAAAGTACTGGAGTTTCAGCTTTAGCATCATTCCTTCCAAAGAAATCCCAGGGCTGATCTCCTTCAGAATGGACTGGTTGGATCTCCTTGCAGTCCAAGGGACTCTCAAGAGTCTTCTCCAACACCACAGTTCAAAAGCATCAATTCTTTGGCGCTCAGCCTTCTTCAGTCCAACTCTCACATCCATACGTGACCACAGGAAAAACCATAGCCTTGACTAGATGAACCTTTGTTGGCAAAGTAATGTCTCTGCTTTTGAATATGCTATCTAGGTTGGTCATAACTTTCCTTCCAAGGAGTAAGCGTCTTTTAATTTCATGGCTGCAGTCACCATCTGCAGTGATTTTGGAGCCCAGAAAAATAAAGTCTGATACTGTTTCCACTGTTTCCCCATCTATTTCCCATGAAGTGATGGGACCAAATGCCATGATCTTCATTTTCTGAATGTTGAGCTTTAAGCCAACTTTTCACTCTCCACTTTCATCAAGAGGCTTTTGAGTTCCTCTTCACTTTCTGCCATAAGGGTGGTGTCATCTGCATATCTGAGGTTATTGATATTTCTCCCGGCAATCTTGATTCCAGCTTGTGTTTCTTCCAGTCCAGCGTTTCTCATGATGTACTCTGCATATAAGTTAAATAAGCAGGGTGACAATATACAGCCTTGACGAACTCCTTTTCCTATTTGGAACCAGTCTGTTGTTCCATGTCCAGTTCTAACTGTTGCTTCCTGACCTGCATACAAATTTCTCAAAAGGCAGATCAGGTGGTCTGGTATTCCCATCTCTTTCAGAATAATGGTAGGCAGAATAATTGTCCCCAAATATGGTTTTTCCAGTAATCGTGTATGGATGTGAGTTGGACCATAAAGAGGCTGAGAGACGAAGAACTGATGCTTTAGAACTGTGGTGTTGGAGAAGACTGTGGACAGGAGATCAAACCAGTCAATCCTAAAGGAAATCAACCCTGAATATTCATTGAAACAACTGTTGCTGAAGCTGAAGCTCCAATATTTTGGCCACCTGATGTGAAGAGCCGACTCACTGGAAAAGACCCTGATGCTGGGAAAGATTGAGGGCAGGAGAAGGGGGCAACAAAGGATGAGATGGTTGGATGGCATCACTGACTCGATGGACATGAGTTTGAGCAAGCTCCAGGAGATAGGAAAGCCTGGCGCGCTGCAGTCCACGGGGCCACAAAAAGTCAGGACTTAGTAACTAACAAGAACAACAAAAAGTAAAGGATGGAAAGCCATGCTAACAGTAACCAAAAGAAAGCTAAAGTAACCACATTAACTTCAGACAGAGCAGATTTCATTGGATAATTAGGGATTAAGGGGGTCATTATATGATAATAAAGAGGTCAATTCTCCAGGAAGACATAACAATCTTGAACCTGTGTATATCTAACAAGGAATCAAAACACTTGAAGCAAAACCTGAGGAAAAAAGTTAAAGACTTCAACAACACTGGCATTAACAACAGATCGAGTAGACAGAAAAATCAGTGAGGAAACAGATGCCCTGAGCAGCACTATAAATCAACTTGATCTAATTGACATTAATAGACAACAGCTGAATACACAGTCTTTTCCAGCCCACAATTCACCAATGTAGATCATATTCTGGGCCATAAAACACACTTGAACTGATTTAAAAGAATAGAAATCATACAAAGTATATCCTTGGATGAAGTGGAATTAAACTAGAAATCAGAAACAGAAAGGCAAAAATCCCCTCCCCCACACCCCCAGATATCTGGAAATTATAGTCTCAAGAGAAATTTTAAACATATTTTGCACTTAATTAAAATGAAAATACAACTTATCAAAATTTGTGGGATACAGCAAAAGAAGTGCTTAGAGGAACAGTTATAGCATCCAAATGGATTAGAGTTCAAGATACCAGTATGTACACGTCTTTAGCTTAACATATATTAGCTTTAGATAGACTGTTACACATATATGCCCATATGTTTAGGTCTGTCGTTCAGTCGTGTCCAACTCTTTGCGACCCCATAGACCGCAGCACGCCAGGCCTCCCTGTCCATCACAAACTCCCACAGTTTACGCAAACTCATGTCCATTGAGTCAGTGAAGCCATCCAACCATCTCATCCTCTGTCATCCCCTTCTCCTCCTGCTTTCAATCTTTCCCAGCATCAGGGTCTTTTCAAATGAGTCAGTTCTTTGCATCAGGTGGCCAAAGTTTTAGTTTCAGCTTCAACATCAGTCCTTCCAATGAATATTCCGGACTGATTTCCTTTAGGATGGACTTGGGTATGGCATAAGCCCTCTTGAAGGACGTCGCCATTAACCCCACGAACCTTGTGCACCAGGACCCAGGAGAAAGGAGCAGTGACCCCACAAGAGACTGACCCAGACTTGTCCATGAGTGTCCAGGAGCCTCCAGTGGAGGCGTGGGTCGGTAGTGGCCTGCTGCAGGGTTGGGGGCAGTGAGTGCAGCAGTGCATGTATGGGATCTTTTGAAGGAGGTCGCCATTATCTTCATTACCTCCACCATAGTTTCAGTTCAGTTGCTCAGTTGTGTCCGGCTCTTTGAGACCCCATGAATCGCAGCCCACCAGGCCTCCCTGTCCATCACCAACTCCCAGAGTTTACCCAAACTCATGTTCCCTGGTAGCTCAGACAGTAAAGCATCTGCCTACAATGTGGGAGACCTGGGTTCAATCCCTGGGTCGGGAAGGTCTCCTGAAGAAGGAAATGGCAACCCACTCCAGGATTCTTGCCTGGAAAATCCCATGGACAGAGGAGCCTGGTAGGCTACAGTCTGTGGGGTTGCAAAGAGTCAGACACAATTGAGCAACTTCACTTTTTTTCACAAGTCCACCATAGTTTGGCCCCAGGTAAATAGCAGGGAGGGAACACAGCTCCAACCATCAACAGAAAATTGGATTAAAGATTTACTGAGCATGGCCCCACCCATCAGAACAAGACCCAGTCCCCCTCAGTCAGTCTCTCCCACAGGAAGCTTCCATCAGCCTCTTATCCTTCTCCATCAGAGGGCAGACAAACTAAAAACCACAGTCCCAGAAAACTAACCAATCTGATCACACTGACCACAGCCTTGTCTAACTCAATGAAACCGTGAGCCATGCCGTGTAGGGCCACCCAAGATGGACGGGTCATGGTGGAGAGTTCTGACAAAATGTGGCCCACTGGAGAAGGGAATGGCAAACCACTTCAGTATTCTTGCCTTGAGAACCCTATGAACAGTCCATATATGTACGCATACATTTTCTTGCTTATCAGCTGAGAAGGTCTAGAAGAATAACACTCCCGTGACAACAAGCATACCTAGTGCCCAATTCTTGGTTTCTAACAGAATTCTCCAATAAAAAGAACCAAGGCTCCTTGAAGAAATGACTGACTCTTGAACTGGGAAAGGAAATATGTAAGATGAGCCTGAAGTACCTTGTAGTGCCATAAAGAAAATGACACACAAAAAACCCCAGGAAAAAAGAAATCCCAGAATGATGGGGATGTGTTAAAGGAAGAGATGGAACGAAATGAAAGAGCTTACAAAGGCCGTACCTAAAACAATTTAAGCAACAAAAGTGGTACTGCATTATAACCCAAAGTAAAGATAACTATCCATGAGTCTACAACGACGAAGATAACATTAAAAACTAATCATTAATAACTTACGTACAATCACTTTTCTTAATGTCTGAAATTTTGCAAGGTAAAACTTTTATATGTCTTTATACATATATACGTAAGTGTGTATTGACATATATACATATATATCTTACCCAACAACCAAATGCTCCTTTGACTCTGTATGTAGGTTGGTTTCCAGGGGTTATAATGTGCTTACGTGATTAAGTCCTCAACTAATTCTTGTCCATGGAATCGCAGGACACAGATTCTAGTAGTCTGTCCTTACGGGTTGTGTAATTGTATATATTAACTGTTTTCTCCTCACTTCTGCTTCCTCTTCATTATTTAACACAAGATTCATCGGAGATCAACTTTACAAACTAGCCTGGAGAACACAGAATGTCCACATGGAAATGCCTGTTGCAAGCTATGTACAGACACAGAGTATCAGAAGGGTGAACTGCCCCACTGAAGTTGGGCTCCTGGCTCCAAGTCCACTCTCTACACTCCAGTGGGTCTCAGCCAGAGTCCGAGATATTTGGCAATGTCTGGGGAAACTCAGCACCACCGGAGTCTTTTGGTGATGTCTGGAAATGTTTTTGGTTGCCATGACCAGGGATCCTGCTAACACCTGGTAGGGAGAGGCCAGGGATGCTGCTAAATCCCCTACAATGCACAGAACAGCCCCCAACAATGAAGAATTATCTGGCTCAAAATGTCAACAGTGCCAAGTTTGAGAAACTCTGTTCTGTAACACTGGGGCTGGGACTCGACATGTAACATTTTTCGAACCCTTGAACAACAAGGCAGGTAGACATGCCAGCCTTCCAGGCCATTGGAAAACCCACCTATATGGTAGGCCCTCCGTATCTTCAGCACCTCTGTACTGCAGGGTCCAACCAGTTGCAGCTTTTGCTGTACTGCAGTATTTACTGTTGAAAAAAATCTGCAAATTAACGGACCTGTGCATGCAGTTCACATCTGCACTGTTCAAGGGTCAGCTATACTGATAAATGAAACAACTTGGATGAACAGGGAAACACATATGAAAAAGTCTTCAGTCTTAATAATTACTGCTGCTGCTGCTAAGTCGCGTCCGACTCTGTGCAACCCCATAGACGGCAGCCCACCAGGCTCCCCCGTCCCTGGGATTCTCCAGGCAAGAACACTGGAGTGGGTTGCCATTTCCTTCTCCAGTGCATGAAAGTGAAAAGTGAAAGTGAAGTCGCTCAGTCGTGTCCAACTCCTAGCAACCCCATGGACTGCAGCCCACCAGGCTCCTCTGTTCATGGGATTTTCCAGGCAAGAGTGCTAGAGTGGGGTGCCAGTGCCTTCTCCGTAATAATTACAGACAGGCAAATAAAAATAAGATACTATTCTCCAGCTCTTGAAAAGTTAAAGTGTTAGTTGCTTAGTGGTGCCCGATTCTTTGTGACCCCATGGGCCCGCCAGCTTCCTCTATCCATGTAATTCTCCAGGCAAGAATACTGGAGTGTGTTGCCATTCCATCTTCTCCAGATTTTTCCCACCCAGAGATCCAACTTTCGGTCTCCTACACTGCAGGCAGAATTTTCACCGTCTGAGCCACCAGGAAAGCCCTTAAAAACCTTTATATCCTTTGGCCAATAATCCCACTTTCTCTAAGAATAAAAATCCTAAAGAAATAATAAATCGGGTGAAAAACTAGGTATTTCCTAAAGCAAACTCCAAAAAATGCTACAACACAGATATAAACCACAGTATAAAGAAACAAGTACAAAGGACAAATTAAATTTGTATATTAAAAAAAAAAAAAAAACTTACAGGAAATGCCTTATAGAACTTAAGATTTAAGTTTGACTTTAAAGATTAAGATTTCAATGGCCCAAAAGCTAAAATATCTCAAGCAGAAAACTGAAGTCTAAAGAAACTGCAACATGTGTTTGTTTTCCGTTTTTCAAACAGAATAGTAAGTAGGATGGTTGGTTACAAGGAATACACACATCTGGTTAAGGTTAGTGGAATTGATTAATTCTATGAGGACAGGCTGGGGCTATGACCCTGAGGGTGAGAATTAACTCATTCTACAAGCAAAAGGAAGCTAACTAGGGTTTTTAAGCAAATGCACCTTAGGAAGAAAGTCCTAGGAACAATGTATAAAATGATTTGAGACAGAGGGAAATAAAATCAAGAACCAGGGAGCCAGTTAGGAAAAAAAAAGAGGCATTCATGGTTTGCAATGGAGCTGTGAAAGTGAGTGGCAAGGAGAATCAGAGGCAGAACTGCCCGCACTTGTCAGCTTGACCACATATGGGACCCTGAGGGAGAAAGGAGGAATAAAAACAACACTCAGTTAAGTCTTAGTGACAGTGAGGAGCACTTCCAAACGCAGGGTGTGCGGGTTCAATCCCTGGTCGGGAACTAAGGTTCCACATGCCTCATGGCCAAAAACCCAAAACAGAGAACAATACTGTAACAAATTCAGTAAGACTTTTAAAATGGAGGGGAAGGGTTCTTTAAAAATAAAACAAAAACAAGTCAAAACACACACAGATTTACCATATGACCTAGCAATTCCACGCCAAGGTATGTATATCCCAAAGAATCAAAAACGGAGACTCATACAGACACATGTAAACACATGTTCACAGCAGCGTTATTCACCTTGGGCAAAAAATGGCAGTAAACCTAGTGTCCATCAGTGGATAAACAAATGGTTATATAACCGCTCTGACGTATGTAGGTATGCATCCAGCCATACAAAGGAACGAAGTCTGAGATACATTACAGCGCGGATGAACCTTGAAAATTCACGTGAAATAAGCTGAACAGGGCAAATATTGTATGATTTCAATTTTGTGAGGCATCTAGAACAAATAAATTCAGAGACAGAAGGGACTGCGGGGAGGGGAAGAGGGGAGTTACTGGCCTTTGTGTTTAAAAAACTTTTGGAAATAGTGGTTATGGTGACACAATATTGTGAATGTACTTAGTACCCGAGTTGTATACTTTAAAAACGGTTAGAACAATGAACTTCAAGTTATGTGTACTTTACCACAATAACAAAAGACTAAAAAAGAAAAGTGAAGATAGAATTCAATTTGCAAAGTAACAGCACAGGAACTGTCCAGAGAAGGCAGGAAAAGCGTGGACTATTTCATGACGTTTAACTTGAAAACCTCAGCTGATATATACTGAGGGTAGAGAGGTTTTCTGGTTTCGATTTTTTCTCAAGGCAGAGTAGAACTTAACATATGGTATTTATCTAGGTAACAGCAAAGAACTGAAAGGAGTTAAAGGGGCGGGGGGAGGGGGGGAGGTCTGGCTTGTTATTTCGGGGGACGAAGCTACCACCACAATATTTTATTGGTATTTTATTGGTGCACGGCAGCGTGAGAAGCATTTCAAAGTTATAATTTCATCTTAAATTTGGAAAACCAACCAACCGATTCCATTCCTAACACAGAGTAAAAAGGCACGCAGGACGAAATATCTTCGATGAGAAAAATACACGAAGCTCTTCCATCACGAGCGTATTCAAATTCCTTAAAAGGTGAAATCAACCCGAAATGGAGGAGGGTGGGGGCTCGATATTTCTGTATTTAAAACACACGTATGTTAACAGCCTGGGCAACTGTGCAAAGAACCCAATTTCTTCAACAAGTGCACTTCAAAAAAAGGGAAAAGGCAAACTTCAGATGCTCACCCACCGAATGCCCTGCGAGGACCCGGTCAAAGCCTGAGTGGCACAACCCAACCATGAAGAAAGCAAAACTGTGTTTTTCTTCAAAAATCTTTCAAGGAACGGCTGCACACTGCCCGAATACTGTGGAAACCGAGGGCTAGGTCCCAGGGGTGCACTGCTCGAGGCGCTCCGGTGTCTAGACGTTTGCAATTCCCCGCAGTCGTTTCTGGGGCACCGCGTTTTCCCAGGCGCGCCGGCTGGGCCGGGGGTGGCTCCTCGCGCCGCCCGCCGCCCCCACAGGGCCCGGAGTCTCCTCAGGCCACCCCGGCTGCACGCCGGGTCTGCGGCCCCAGACCCCGCGGAGGCAGGCGGCGGCTGAGGCGGAGGAAGCCGCCGGCGCTCGCCCCCTCGGGGCAGCCGGGGCCGCGGCCGCTCGCCTGAGGCGCTGAGGAGACGGACGGAGGCCGCGCGGGCTCACACGCCGCCGGGCAGCCGCTACTCACCCCGACGCCGTAAGCGCAGCACCCCGGCCTCTCGGGACTCGGGCTGGGACATCCTCCCTCCCGCCGCGGCCCGGCTCCGAGCCGCATTCGCCGCCGCAGCGGGCGGAGCCGCCTGGCAGGAAACGTAGCCCCGGGCACACAGGGGCTTCCCTCCCCGCCGCCCCCACCACGGGCTCAACCCGTGCCCGCCCCGCAGCCTCGGCCGGAGCGCGCGCCCGCGAGCGCCACGTGACCAGCGGGCCGCGGCCCCCGCGCTGACGTCACCGCCCGCTGCGGGCGCGCCGCGGCCCCGCCCCTGCTGGTGAGCTGGGCGGGGTCAATCCTGCGGGCTGCGGGTCCTTTGCTCTTGTATACATGGGCTTATTAAGGACAGATGTCTTAAACATAATAAAAGACGTGCGGTCCCAGTTATGATGGGTTAAAAATGTCAAGGCTGGGCAGAAGCTTGGGTTAAAATATTAGGAGCTGGTGACGAGAGTGGAAAAGTAGAGCACACCAGCAAGGCACATGGGGAGGCGGGCGGGGAGCTTTCTAGAAATGCTGAATCCAGCCACAGAGCGGTGAGCCAAGGGTATTGCAGTCCTCAAGCCCTCACATTGCTGTGAGGCCTGCCGCAGCCCCCAGCCACCTCGCCACCCCCAAACTGTGCACTCCCCCTGTGGGAAGGAATAGGATTCTGGCTCTGGTTTTGGCCAGGCTGTATATTGGAGGAATGATCTCAATAAGCCCAGACTCTTGCCTCTTCCTGTGCATAGAAAAGCACTAAATTCCTTTCCTTGCAATATCTGATTTTCTTTTAAGCTCCCACTGTCCGACCTTTGTTGCAGAAATTCTTATCTATCCTGGCTCCTCCCTTACCTCTTCAGAGCAGTCCCTCAGAGCTATCTGAGAGACTGCATTCCAGGCTTAAATCCTTGGTTTTGTCCACTGAATAAACCGTAATACTCAACGTGTAGGTTATGCATTTTTTTTGTTATTCAACAGGCCCCACGCCAGACCATCTTAGTAATTAAAATATGCATTTTACCTAGATCTCCAGATGATTTATGTATAAAAAGTTTGAGATCAGTGTCCCAGGGTACAGTCATTGCAGGAGACCTGCCAGTGCTCCACCCCAACTCTTGATGGTATTTAAATATTTGTCCTTCTGATGGGTCTGGAGCAGATCTGTTTCTAGCTTTTACTTCAGATGGGTTCATCCTGTCCCATCAAATTAACGTGCAACCATACCATTCCAGAAGTTGAAGTTTTCATTAACTTCAACTGGTGGTGGTTTTGTCATTAAGTCATGTCCGACTCTTGTGAGCCCATGGACTGTAGCCCACGGCAGGCTCCTTTGTCAGTGGGATTCTCCACGCAAGAATACTGCAGTGGTTTGCCATTTCCTTCTCCAGGGGATCTTCCCAACCCAGGAATCAAACCCAAGTCTCGTGCATTGCAGGCAGATTCTTTACCAACTGAGCTACAGGGAAGCTCCAATTTTTTACCATTAGAATGACATGAAAATACTTTTTACAGTACGGCATTTAAACCCAGGGTCTTTGAGGCTAGGTGAATTAAGCTAGTATATGGGCTGTGTTCATTTGTCCATAGATATAGTTGCCAGAGGAAATACAGGAGGCCTAAAATTTAAATTTCAGTTAAAAGAAAACAATTCATTGGTATATCCCAAGGAATACATGGGACATACTTATACTATTATTATTGTTTATCCAAAATTCAAATTCACCTGGGCATCCTGTACTTTTTTTTCTTTTTTTGCTGTACAGCATGTATCTTAGGTCCCTGACCAGGAAATGAACCCTTGTACCCCTCACAGTGGGAGCTCAGAGTTTTACCCACTGGACCATTGGGGAAGTCCCTGTCTTGTACTTTTATTTGCTAAATCTGGCAATGCTAACCCTGGAGAAGTTCTAACATTAGTTTTCTGGTTTATGAAATGGCAATAACAACAGGAACTATTTAATATGTTAAGTTGTGTGGATGAGATGAGATAATCTATGCAGAGTGCTTACCAAGGGGCATGAAACATAGTGAGCGCTCAGTAAGTGGTGGCTCTTTTTTTATTTCGTGTCTGTGTGTCTTAGATAAATTCCTGGAAGTATGCTTTTCTTACAGAATTCTCTGGCTAATTTAAGGCTTAGGGAACAGCTACCCACTCCAGTATTCTGGCCTGGAGAATTCCATGGACAGAGGAGCCTGGCAGGCTACAGTCCACGGGGTCACAGAAAGTCAGACACGACTGAGCGACTCTCACTGAGCTTTTGGTCATACCCAAAACAGTTCCGTGACAAGCACTGTGCAGGTGAGCAGATTCTTCTCAACTAGCTCCAGAATACGAATCAAATTTTAAAATTTCTATACAAAAACCCAAATTGCCACCTACGGGCAAGTATGGATTTCCTTTCAATCACACCAAACACTAGGATGTCAATTCTGATTCGTTTTCTCTTCCAGAGTCAGCTGAAATAATATTGAAGAGGAAACTGTTTAGGCAACCTTCTGCATCATTTCTAAGACTCATTCATGTTATCTAGTACCTGAACTAAATTGCATTAAAAAACTGAGACAATGTTAGGCCCATGGCTCTAAGAAAAAGAACAATTCCCCCCCCTTCCCTTGGTTCAATGTTGGTATTTAGAACAGCTTTATTTATGCTTACGAAACAAGAATATTCTCTGAATGTATACTACAATTCTCTTTTTGCCTTTGGCTACATAACTTTTATTTTGTATATTACCCTAACTTTAATAGATTCATCAATTTATTACAATTGATTTTTTATTACTTTCTAGAAGCAGCTAAGGTATAAATATGTGCCAAGAATATAATAATAATGTGGCTATTACTTTGTTCTGCCAGATTGACTTGTAAAAGCTCAATCAAGTTACCCTAACCACCTGTAACAAACGTGTGCTGTGTGGGCTCAGCACCCCATGGATTGTGGCCCCCAAGGCTCCTCTGCCCATAGAATTTTCCAGGCAAGAATTCTGGAGTGGGTTGCCATCACCTACCCAGGGGATCTTCCTGACCCAGGGATTGAGCCTGCACCTCCTGCATCGGCAGGTGGATTCCTTACCACTAGCACCACCCGGGAAGCCCTGTACATATGGGCACAAGTCCCCATCTCTTTCTAGCATAGATTTTATAGAGTATTTTGCCAAACACCATGGATTTAAAGACATTATAAACTGGTTCTTTTTTTTTTTTTTTTACAGTGAATATATTATTTTAAAGAACATAAGCTCAACGAAAAGACAGATGTTTACCTGCTCCATTGTCCGCTGTGTCCCAGCACCTAGACGCACACCTGGCCTGAGCTGACATTCAGTTGTTGATAGAATGAGCTTAAATAAATGAGTTGTTTCCTGCTATATAAAACTATATTTTCTCCAGCAGAAGCTATGTTTAGTGATTCTAAGTCTCCTCCTTTCTACTCCTTTCAGTGTGTTCCTTCCCTCATTTTCTCATTCTCTTTGTTTTTGAATTAAATATATTTTCACTTTTCTAGCTGCATTCACCATGATGAATGCCACCGCCATCCCCCTGGCCTGACAGAAGTACTTTAAGACACCGGGGAGTGTGTCCACCCGGGATAGATATGGAAGCTCGTTACTTCTTCCCCAATCCCAGCTAAACAATTCTCAAGTCACGTCAAACACAGATTATCAACAAGGCGTGCAGGCCAAGAAGTGTCAGGAGAGCTGTAGGCCAGAGCCGTAGGAGGGAACAGGCAGGAAAAAGGCAAAATCAGAAGCAAGGAAGAGGAAATGTCTCTGATTAACTGAAAGGCTGACAGGAACAAATGGGGAGGCTAGGCTGGAGAGCTGGGTCATCCAGGCAAGTGGCTGGACATTAAAAACTCAGGAAACCAGTCAAGCAAGGCATCAGGGTCAGAAGCTGCACCAGCAGGGAGAAAGGAGCTCAATACAGTTGAGCCAAAGTTAGTATGGACCAACCAAGGCTCTCTGAGAATGTCTTTCTGGGGAGGTCACTGGCCCCGGTCACCTATCTGCGGTAGGAATTGAGTTGACCAAGAGTGGAGCAATCCTTATGGCCTACCAGGGTGCAGTAGGCTTGGCAAATGCGCTGTGTTCAGTCTTGTCCAGCTCTTTGTGGCCCCATGGACTGTAGGCCCCCAGGCTCTTCTGTCCATGGAATTTTCCAGGCAAGAATAATGGAGTGGGTTGCCATTTCCTACGATCTGCCCTACCCAGGGACAGAACCTGCGTCTCTTGAGTCTCCTGCATTGGCAGGTGGGTTCTTTACCAGTAGTATCACCTGGGGCTTGGCAAATAATTAGAAATAATACACTGTATCTCAATCAATTTTGATAGCCTAAACTCTGACAACATGCATTTCCAATGTTCAAGGTCTTGCTGCCCCATAAATTTAGGGGCAGAAGAGAAACAAAGTACCCAGAGCCATCATTAAAGGAAGGAAAAAAGGCAATTCTGGTGTCAACCATTCTGGTTGTATTTATTATTGTATTTCACATAATTTCATAATGGTCCAAACTTGTCCCTTCTCTATGTTGAAGGACTAGGGGACTTTTTAACCCTTTATTAATGGAAACAACTGGTGTTCCTTTCATGAGATTGCCTTAGATGCCTCCAATTCTGGGAAGATAGTATCCAAATACCACTGAAATGACTTGCAACCCAATCGTTTCCTTAACTCAACACGCTCACTAATGTTTCCATAGGCAGCAGACTTCAGAGCGGGTCTTCGTAGAAAAAACTGTCCCTAAATAGAAAGAGTCATTTCATGAAACCAAACAAATCTTTGTTCATCAAGTCATGATATTTAACAGAGCAGTGTCTAATTTCATCATCTAACAGAGCAGTATATATTTTCATCATTTGAACTAAAACAAAACAATCAACAATAAACCTTTTCCTCTGTGTGGGGAGGGCAGACACACACACGAGACCTGGGACTCCCTCAGCCCAGCTGGTCACAGGGTGTGCTGTGACCACTGTGATGAAAGCAGCGTAGAGGGACGAGGAAGTCTAGGTCCTGCTTCTCAAGAGCCCAGAATCATAGCTACCTGTGGTGGTGTTCCCCCTTTCTCCTGATCTTCCCAAACCCCTCGCTCCCCAGTCCGCATCAACACTTCCATGGTTCCAGAAACAGAGGGTGGTGCAGTGGCTAAGGGAACCCTGACTCTGGAGGAGGGCATCCTGGCTTCAGTCTCTCCCTCTGCCACAGTGTAGGTGACAATGTAGACACCAAAGGACAGTTTGGACATTCATCAAGATTTAAGCAGGCACTAATTCATGGCCCATGAGTCCGTGTTTTCAGATTTATTCAAGATATATCTCTACAAATGTGCTAAAAGACATGGGAAAAGGATGTTCATTTCAGCAGAGTTGCTGCTGCTGCTAAGTTGCTTCAGTCGTGTCCAACTCTGTGCGACCCCATAGATGGCAGCCCACCAGGCTCCCCCGTCCCTGGGATTCTCCAGGCAAGAACACTGGAGTGGGTTGCCATTTCCTTCTCCAATGCATGAAAGTGAAAAGTGAAAGTGAAGTCGCTCAGTCGTGTCCAACTCCCAGCAACCCCATGGACTGCAGCCTACCAGGCTCCTCCACCCATGGGATTTTCCAGGCCAGAGTACTGGAGTGGGGTGCCATTGCCTTCTCCTCAGCAGAGTTAAGGAATAACAAAAAGCTGAGATGACCAGAATGTTATCTATGGGGGCTATTTATTAATGGGATCAATTTTAGGAAATCTATTCAAAGGAGATGTTTAAAAGAATGACATGTTTATATGTTCTGATTTTAAGACTTTGAAAGTATGTTTTTAAATTATATAAATAAATGGGAAATTCTAAAACAAAATACTGATGCTCAAATCTAGTTATGTAAAAGAAAAGGATATACACTCCTGTGTACATGCACATAACAGAAACTAGAGAGTAAGTTAGTGACGACTTCCGAGGGGTAGAACTATGGGCTTCAGAAGCTTTTCACTTCATACTTTTCAATACTGTAAGACTTTTAAAAATGCAGATGCTTCACCTTTTTAAAAATAATTTTTAAATATCAGGAAATACAATAAGCATACAAAAGAAGCACATAAAATATACATGTGCACCTTAATGAATTATCAAAAAAATCAACCTGAATAAACTTGGCTAGGTCAAGAAATAGAACAAAACCGGTACCTCAGAAGCCACTTGCCTTTTCCTTCATGCTCATAATGCTTCCTCATAAGTGTGAAGTGCTATCCTGATTATGTGTTCATTTCTTTGCCTTTCTTTCAAATGATATGGTCTGATATTATGTTTTTAACTTTATAGAAATGGAAAAATACAGTATGTATGCTATTGTGTTTGGCTTCTTTGGTTCACCATCTTGAAGATTTACCTATACTGCTGTGTATGTATCTGAAGTTGGTTAATTTTCATTGCTGCCTAGAAGTATATCGATTAAACATCATATTTACCCGATTCCATTCCCGTCCCAATAAGCATTTGGGTTGTATTCAGTTCTGGCTGACACAATCAATGCTGTTTATAAACATTCCTGTTCATCTGTTCTGGCGCACAGAAGCACCCATTCTGTAGTGTCTACATAGGATGGACTTGCTAGATCATGGGATATTCATTGTCTTTTATTATTTTACTCAATAGTGCCAAACTGTTGCCCAAAACGAGTTTGTAACGATTAACACTCCCACCCACGGTGTCTGAGACTGCCTATGCTTGCCCACACATGATCCTGTCAGGCTTCAAAAGTGTTTCGCCCCTCTGGGTGGCTATGTAAAAAATATCTCATTGAGGTTTTAATCCATATTTCCCTGCTTACTAAAGAATGTGAAGTATTATTACTTTTATAATTTAAAATAATAAAGAAATATTAGTTCAAGGCCAGGACATATACTACCACAGACAGTCTCCCATATTTCTACCCATGCATCTGCAATGAGGTCTTGTGGCTACTGTCCACATCAGCTTGAACTTTCAAACTGAAACGAAGCTGCATCTATATGCTCTCTATATGCACATTCTAAAGGTCCTGGCAAGAGGCTGAAAGCATGGGGAGAAGCACGCATGAAGGGGCCTGGCTTTAACGTAAAAACCTTTGACCAGGAAGGAAAAGAGGTAGCAAAGACCCTCGTGTGTGGTGCTTCAGCCGCATCGCTTGGGACTTGGTAGCAAGTCGAGGAAGAGAATCTAAAAACGTATGCATGGGAATGGGGACAGAGAGGCGTCTGCTGCAGAGGGGCAATCTTGGAAGTGGAAAATAAACCTGGGGAAGAAAAAAAGACTTCGTGTGTTGGTCGATTTACTTCTGAGAAACCTGAGTTTCCCTAGAGATTAAAACAATGAGTAAGGTGCAAGTGTAGTGGGTTAGAAGGAACTAATCAAGAATAGGGTCTGAAAATGAGCGTGTGAGGAACTGAAAGGGCACATCTGTGCTGAGTTGCTTCAGTTGTGTCTGACTCTTTGCAATCCTATGGACCGTCGCCCCCCAGGCTCCTCTGTCCGTGGGATTCTCCAGGCAAGCATACTGGAGTGGGTGGCCATGCCCTCCTCCAGGGGATCTTCCCGACCTGAGATGGAACCCATGTCTCTTCTGTCTACCTGCATTGGCAGGCGGGTTCTTTACCACTAGCACCTCCTGGACCCGAATTTAAGGAAAAGCACAAAATTTGGTATCTGGAAGGCAGTAGAAGGCTTCTTCAGAGCTAGTCCCTCTCTGTTCTCTGACTCATCTTCCCAAACCAGGGATGTATCTTTCACCTTGTATTCATCTAGCCAAGTGTGTACCAGTCTGAGATTGTTATATTCCACGACTTTCATAATTTCAAAGCGGTTTGTCACGTGTTGCCTATTGATGTGTCCAACTCGAGAGCAGGGGATTACATAGAGCTGGCCTCCACACATCCAGATCTATAGACATAAGGAAAACAGAAAACACATTAATGATTAGTGTGTTTGCTAACAGGCAACTGCTGAATTAAAATAGAAACAACAACAGCCATCATTGTCTTATTTCATTTAATCCTCACAGCAACCTTATACTGTGATCATCCCCATTTTACAAATGAAGAAACTAATACATACATTAGTCAAGAAGTTTGCCCAGTAATATAGTTGCAGAGCACAAATTTCAAACTCAAATCTGGCCCCAGAGTCGTGGCTCTGAATACTAAGTGGCCCTGCCTTGCTCTGATGCTGTTCATACGCAGACTGACAAGATACTTTGTCTTAGAATATTCTCAAACAACACGTGGAAAGTAACATTTTCTGAGACTATTAAGTACTGCTGGCTGTTAGGTTCAGTCGCTCAGTCGTGTCCAACTCTTTGCAACCCAATGGACTGCAGCCTACCAGGCTCCTCTGTCCATGGGATTCTCCAGGCAAGAATAGTGGATTGGGTTGGCTGTTAGTAGGTAACAAAAGAAACATTGATCATGGGTGACTTCGGTTATTCCTCTTTTTTTGTACTTAAAGCACTTTATAATGCTTATTTTTAATAACATTTTTTTACTACACAAAAAAATATGACCATAGGAAAAACAAGTGTAAAAAAGCAAATAGGTAAAAAGTCACTTTTTAAAGACTTTATCAGTCAATACTAATTTAAATTGTTGTTTAGTTGCTAAGTTGTGTCCAACTCATTTGACACTCCATAAACTGTAGCCCACCAGGCTCGTCTGTTCATGGGACTTACGAGGCAAGAATACTGGAGTGGGTTGCCATTTCCTTCTCTAGGGGATCTTCCCGACCCAGGGATTGAACTCACGTCTTCTGTATTGGTAAGGGGAATTCTTTACCACTGAGCCACCAGGGAAACCACCTCATAATCCAAGTGTGTATGTGTATATACATAGATACACAACAGTAAGACAACTTGCTTTTTTAATGTAATGTTTTGCAAAGTTATTTTTAAAGTCTTGTATTACTTGGAATAATACAAGAATATTAGAATGTTGGTAGTTTTAAATTTTTTGATTATTATAGATAATACCACAAAGAATGTGCTTGTAATATAAACCTCACATAGAGTATACTTGCACAACTCTTCTGTTTAATTCAGTGACTCTTACATGGTTCCGAGATCACCAGCATCAGCATCAGTAGGGGACTCACAACTGTAAATCCCTGGGCCTACCCAGACCTACTGACCCATAAATGCTGGGTCTGGGGGCCCAGTATTTCTGTACTTTAGTCAGTCGTTAAGGTGATTCTGATGCATTCTAACGTGTGAGAACCACTGTTCTAATTAATCAAGGTCATCCATCCAAGTTTTAGAGATGTTTTCTTAGGAAATCCACCTAATCATTTAAAATAAGACTCACTGAAAACAATACTCTTAAGTGTTTTGGTGAAAATATCAGATAGTCAGAAAGGATCATGTTAAAGAAAAGGAAAAAGCAGAACTTCTGACATGAGACCTAATGACTGGTACAACAAACTCCTAGGGTTCTTTAGAAATATCCAGAAATATCCAACCAGTCCATCCTAAAGGAGATCAGTCCTGGGTGTTCATTGGAAGGACTGATGTTGAAGCTTCTGAAACTCCAATACTTTGGCCACCTCATGCGAAGAATTGACTCATTGGAAAAGACCCTGATGCTGGGAAAGATTGAAGGCAGGAGGAGAAGGGGACAACAGAGGATGAAATGGTTGGATGGCATCACCAACTCAACGGACAGGGGTTTGGGTGAACTCTGAGAGTTGGTGATGGACAGGGAGGCCTGGTATGCTGCGGTTCATGGGGTCACAAAGAGTTGGACGTGACTGAGCGACTGAACTGAACTGATCCCCATAAAATGTCTACAAAAATGCACATTGACTGCCTTCTCCAGAATGCACGCCCCAGTGTCTTCACCTGGCTCACTCAGTTGGTAGAGCATGAGACTCTTAAGTGAATCACAAAGTGATTTCCCTGATGGGCCAATGGTTGAGAATCCAGCTTGCAGTTGGGGGATGACACGTGTTCAATCCCTGGTCAGGGAATTAAGATCCCACATGCCGTGGGGTAATTAAGCCCACACACCCACACCAAAACTACTGAGTCTGCTCATCACAGAGAGGATCCTACATGCCACAACTGAGACTCAATGCAACCAAATAAATAAAATTTTTAAAAAATAATAGAATAAAATGAATGGCACAGTAGAAAATCCCTTAGACCAGAAGTCCAAAGATTTAGGTTCTTTTATCATCTTTGCTACATGCTGTTGATCAGACATATCCTCTTTGAATCTCTTTTTCACCTGCAGTTGAGAGCTAAATAGTTGATCATTTAAGCTACTGCTTGGGGGTGGTGTTATGCAGCAAAAGCTAACTGATACCAGTCGCCTGCAATGTTTTCATCTCTTTTTCAAGAGATCTTAAGGAAATTTGGAAAATCAGTAATATCCATTTAATAATTAGGATGGATACAGAAGTATTTATTATTGTTGGTACAGTCTTACATGTGTGAAATGTTTCTTACCAAAAAAGAAATCTGGCTATGAGCATAGAATAGAAAACAAAAGCCAAGTAACCAAAGCGATCAAGGGGGAGTGAAAGTCAAACATATATTAAAAGACTTTCTCAAAAAATCAAATTAAGGATGCAATTGCAATTTAGCCCCATTTTCATAGGACCCATACAGTTGCTCTTTTCCTCTTGATTCATTGTCAAAGGGACACGATCCATCTGGAAATGCCTGTAGTTCTGCTCACTGTCCACGTAGGAGATGGTCAGCTTTCTTTCTCGGATACACTGCTAGAAGTAGTCTGTCCAGCTCCCAGTATTACCATTATTATTGAAGGAGGAAGAGGATGGTGAGGAGGGAGAATATCCCATCAAGAGTTACAATAGTGGGACTGCTCTGGTGGTCCAGTGGCTAAGACTCCACGCTCCCAAAGCAGGGTGTCTGAGTTCAATCCCTGGTCCAGGAACTAGCCCCCACATGCCACAACTCAGAGTTCACAAGCCACAGCTAAAGATCCCACGTGCTGCAATTAAGACCCAGTGCAGCCAAACAGATAGATTAACAATAAAAAAGTCCATAAAAATAGAGTTAGTATAGTTTAACACTTCAGAGTCCAAACTCTGAGGCCACTCTGTGTGGTTCAAATCCCCCATGAGCCGTGTGACTTGGGGCAAGTTACTGAAGTTACTCAATCCATTTGTGTCTCAGTTTCCTCATCTGTAAAACGAGGAAAACAACAGAACCGGCCTTACTACTGAGCCTGCGCACTTCAGAGCCCGCCTGCCACAACCAGAGAGCCCGCGTGACAAAACTAGAGAGTCTAGGCACCCAGAAAGATCGGGCACTGGAAAGAGAGATTCCATGGAAAGCAACAGAGGCCCTGCATGCAGCAACTAAGATCCAACACAGCCAAATAAGTAAATTAAAAAAAAAATACCTGCCTCATGGGCTTGTTATGAACATCAGATAATCTGACACTTGTAAAGTGCTTAGGGTTTGTGTTTTGTAAAATGAGAGTGTCTCTGCTGTA
Source organism: Bos grunniens (assembly GCF_055505025.1). Classification (NCBI taxonomy): domain Eukaryota; kingdom Metazoa; phylum Chordata; class Mammalia; order Artiodactyla; family Bovidae; genus Bos; species Bos grunniens. The sequence goes on from NC_141168.1 coordinate 5,687,840, forward strand.
GTGAAGTGTGGTAGATTGTAAGCATGGCCACACACGCTTTTCATTCCTACCTGCCCATCTAACTGCTATGTAACTCTCTACTCCAATCATCAAGAAATGAGGTTTATTTCTCCATCTCTTGAAACTGGCCTTGGCCTTGTGACTTGCTTTGGCCAACAGGACATTAACAAAGGTGATGCTTGAAAAGTGTGTGCAGCACTTTGGGATCTGCTGCTCTTGGGAACCTTGTGACCACTTCACAGTGAATGAACCTCTCGAGCCTGCCTAACCACGAGGGACAAACAGTCTGGTCATCTCCACTGCCCCAACACTGGACACTGGCCAATGTCCAGACATGTAAATGAGGCCATCCCATGCTAGCCAGCACCAGCTGACCCTCTAGATGAACACAGATGTGTAAGCAGCACCAGTAAAATTAACCCTCTTGGCTGTGACCGAAAGAACCACTTTAGCAACACAACAAATTTTGAGGAGTAACAATTGTTTATTGTTTCAAACCACTGTATTTTTGGGACAGTTTGGTACACAGCAAAAACTAACTGATACACTAAGGAAGTAAATGGGACCTCTTATCCCCTTAGCTGTGCTCATTCCAGAAACTTGGTGTGATTGATGAAAATACTGTTCTGCAAACCTTGTCTCACTCTCCACCCTTCACCAAGGGGCAGAGTATATTGCTCTGACACACTGACTTTGGGCTTGTCCATTTGACATGCTTTGGCCCGTGGAACGTGAGCAGACACAGTGCCCCTGGAGACTTTAGACAGGCTGTGTGGTTTCCCTTGACTTTTGCCTTCCTACTGTCAACATAAGAACATGCCCAGAGTTGCCAGTAGAATGACCAGCAAAGCTGAGCAGACTCAGAGACCAGCCCCACCAGTGTAAATGCCCAGGCAGAGCCATGCTGGCCGACCCACAGACATCTCAAAGAAGAAAGTAGATGCTTCTTGTTCTGAATTGCCTGGTTTTGAGCTGGTCTGTAACAAGCATCATCATAGCATTAGCTGGCTGGTAACTGGGCTGTCCTTGACATCCCTTTCTCTCAGCACCCACCTAGCTGGTCAGCATACCTATGGGACATTCTTATGATGGTAATGTGTAGGCAACTGGTCACAGAAGCTTATGACTCAGGAGAAGGAACTGGGAAGGGGCAAGAATTGGTATCACTTGCATTCGTTAGTCATGCCAATGTGATCTGGATAAGGTTATGGAGCAGCAGGTGGAGCAAGCAGAGAGGGACTTGGGGAAACCCCTACAGGGTGGAAATTCTGAGCAGATGGGCCAAGAAAAGTAACTGATCTGAGTGGGGCCTGGGTGCTGAGCAGCTTGCCTAATCCTCATGGTATAGATCCTGGAGAACCTGCTTCAGCCCTTCTCTAGCACAAACCCAACGCTTGTGGCTTGCTCTCAAACTACAACCTCCCCGGGCTGCAGCAACTGTGGCCGAATCTGAGCTGGTGTCCAGGTCTAAGAGCCCCGTCTGGAGGTGAGGTGGGTGGTTCTCCAGGTGTACAGCAGGACCCTGGGCCCTGAAGCAGTGTCCTGACCCTTTGGGGTTCAGCGGGCTAGAGCGCTGGGGCAGGGCACAGGCTGTCTGCTCTCTCAGGGAACCAGAGGTACCGATCTGGAGCCTGATTCTGAGACTTATTCCGAGGTTAGAATTGAAGCTGTAGCTCTGAGGGCACAAGCGAATCATCACTTCCCACAAGCAATGGTAGCACTGAGCTTGGGGCAACTAAAGCAAGGTCAGGGCATCGGAGGCATCCAGTATATGGCCAGCCTTATTGAGAAGCCTGGGCTTCTCTGGCTCAGATGGCAAAACGTCTGCCTGCAATGCGGGAGACCTGGGTTTAATCCCTGAGTTGGGAAGATCCCCTGGAGAAGGAAATGGCAATCCACTCCAGTACTCTTGCCTGGAAAATCCCATGGACAGAGGCACCTGGTAGGCTACAGTCCATGGGGTCGCAAAGAGTCGGACATGACTGAGTGACTTCACATTCATTCATTAGCGAGAAGTGACTTAGAAACTGGGTAAACAGGAGCTGGGGGGCTGAGGGGGCGGGCCTCAAGACCTGAAGTTGAATAGATCATACAAGTCAGGAAGGGACAGGTTTGGAGCACACTGCTTGTGAGTTCTGTGAATTTGCCAAGTTATACTACCTCTCTGTGCCTCGGTTTATCCATTAAACAGGAGACAGTGTGGGTACCCACCTCCCAGATTTATTGTCAGGATGAAGTGAGCTAGTATCTGTAATATTTCAGAGTGGTGCATGTCACACATGATAACAACTGGAAAACGATATACATTTGTATCTTCACATCTCACCTTACATGCCACTTCTGCAGGGAAGTCACTGAAGACACACCCCTCCCCCAAGACAAGGCCAGGTTCCCCTTCTATATGAACTCACAGTACTCTGTATTTCTCCTTCACCGCAGTGATCAGAAATACAACTAAATAACTAATCATCTCACTCTATCCCAAAGAAAACGGAAGCTTTATGCTGTTCGAAACCACTTCCGCATTAAGGGCTGCTGTACTTTAGCACCCAGCACAGTGCTTGGCACATAACCGTTTCTCAGTAAATATTGTTGAATGAGTGAGTGAGTGAATGAATGAAAGGGGATTGTGTCTTCTGAATACCCAGCACAGCCTGGGTATGTGGCACGGCCTGATGCAAGAGCTACTCCTTAGATAATGGGTGTGTTGAACCTTGAACTTCACTTGAACTCTCAGGAGAGTCCGAAACTGAGATGACTCTCTTTCGTTTAGTCCGAAGCTAAAGTGGGACGTGGGTTTTAGCACCACAGAGGTGTCAGTTACAGCCACGGGAAGCTGATGCAGGTTCATTAAGAAAAGGATCAACCAGAGGATGGCACAGACACTGGCCAAGGAGAAGAGACATGCTGCTACAGATCCTGGTGTCCCTGGCTTGCCTTTTGACCCCTTTGGATCCCTTTTGTTTCTGGGTCATGAGGGGGAAGCCTGAGATGCGGAGAAGGCTGGCGTGGTGGGCTGCAGGTGGCTGGCTCAGTGCATTTGGCTGGCTCAGTGGAGAGGTTCTTTCCTAGCAGACAGGGAAACATTGCACTAGTTTAACAATAGGTGCGGCCTCACAGGTGCAAAAAATGGCTCCATATGAGCCCTGAGCCCTGAAGAGCACGTGGGGTGAGGAGCAAGTGTTGTCAAGAAAAGTCTTGGGAACAGCCATGTTTGAGAGATACACAGAAGAATAAATTCCTGGGAAGGAGATCGAGCACAGTGGAGCAACGCAAGGGGATTTTGCGTTGAACACAGCTCAATGCCTTTTTCTTGGATTTTGCTCTAAAAATCCAAGAACACTTCTGAAAAAGACTGGTCACTAGAGGTAATCTGTCTGCCATTGCAGGGGCTTCCCAGGTGGCGCTGGTGGTAAAGAGCCTGCCCGCCAATGCAGGAGACATAAGAGACGCAGGTTCGATCTCTGGGTTGGGAGGATCCCCTGAAGGAGGCCATGGCAACCCACTCCAGTATTCTTGCCTGGAGAATCTCATGGACAGAAGAGCCTGGCAGGCTACAGTCCATGGGGTCGCAAAGAGTTGGACACGACTGAAATTGACTTAGCACACACGCCAATGCAGGAGACACAAGAAATGCAGGTTCAGTCGCTGGGTCAGGAAGATCTCCTGGAGGAGGAAAATGGTAACCCACTCCAGTATCAGTTCAGTTCAGTTCAGTCGCTCAGTCGTCTCCGACTCTTCGCGACCCCATAAATCACAGCACGCCAGGCCTCCCTGTCCATCACCAACTCCCGGAGTTCACTCAGACTCACGTCCATCGAGTCAGTGATGCCATCCAGCAATCTCATCCTCTGTCGTCCCCTTCTCCTCCTGCCCCCAATCCCTCCCAGCATCAGAGTCTTTTCCAGTGAGTCAACTCTTCGCACGAGGTGGCCAAAGTACTGGAGTTTCAGCTTTAGCATCATTCCCTCCAAAGAAATCCCAGGGCCGATCTCCCTCAGAATGGACTGGTTGGATCTCCTTGCAGTCTAAGGGACTCTCAAGAGTCTTTTCCAACACCACAGTTCAAAAGCATCAATTCTTCGGCACTCAGCTTTCTTCACAGTCCAACTTTCACATCCATACATGACCACTGGAAAAACCATAGCCTTGACTAGATGCACCTTTGTTGGCAAAGTAATGTCTCTGCTTTTGAATATGCTATCTAGGTTGGTCATAACTTTCCTTCCAAGGAGTAAGCGTCTTTTAATTTCATGGCTGCACTCCAGTATACTTGCCTGAAAAATTCCATGGACAAAAAGAGGCTGGTGGGCGACAGTCCATGGAGTCGCAAAGGGTCAGACACGGCTGAGCACACACATACTGCATCAAATACTACAGTAGCCCCAAGCACACGGAAGACCAAAAGCCGTCCACTGTGGACACGGATATGGAACTGGTGACAGCCCTGGAAATGACGTCAGAGGGAAGATGCTGAGGGCCTCCGGACAGTGATTCACTGCAATGAGTGAGAAATGAAGTGCATGCAGATGTATCTAATCCTTCCTTAGGAAAAATCAGGTTACTTGGGCAGAGGGGGCCACCAGTGTCAAGAGAGTGCCTAGCTATTTATTGATTTACATATTTGTTTATGAAAAGTGAGACCCAAGCATACTTGAAACAGATGAAAGCACCATTAGGAATGAAGTTGCTGACAATATTGAAGCAAAAATCTTGAGTGAACTTGGGTAATAAGTTAGCTGTTATTTGCTGTCTGGAGGGAAGGTAAAGCCAAGGCAAGGAATATACTCAGTTTTCAAAGATGCATCATTCACAAAATCGATTCAATTCCAAGACACAAGGATGTGCTTATTAAGTTACTAGGTCCTGAAAAGGGGGGATTTTTCATATGCTTCATTCTCAGAGCCCAAGGTAATAAAATGAGTAATAATCAACCAAGGAATAAAAAGTACCAAAGGCATTGAGGGTCACAAAAATAATGCCTGGATGAGAGTGGAACAAATGAGTAGGAAAAAAAGCAATGAAAATAAATTTACAAGATACTGCTAAATAGGGGCTTAGAGGAAGAATACATTGCTCTAAATATCCCTATAGTCAAAATAAGGTATCTGAAGCATTAGAAAAGATGTCCGGGCTTTAATTTTAAAAAATATAGAAAGTAGCCAGCCAGAAAAGAAGAGGGAGATAAAAATCTAAAGCAGAAAAAAAAATTGGAAAAACACAAAAAGCAGATCTGATAAACATCTAAGTACATGCTGAGAGAAACACAATTCAAAGTATTATCTCTGCAAGTGATCTCAGAGAATATAAAGGGTGGCTGACAAAATTAAAGTAAGAACAACATGGCCATCACTTATGTATCAGCTCCTATAACTATCTTAAGGGCTTTCCCCCAATGGCTCGGCAGGTAAAGAATTCGCCTGCAATGCAAAAGATGCAGGAGACTTGGTTTGATCCTGTGTTGGGAAGATCCCCTGGAGAAGGAAATGGGAACCCGCTCCAGTATTCTTGCCTGGAGAATCCCATGGACAGAGGAGCCTGGAGGGCTACAGTCCATGGGGGTCACAAGAATTGGACATGACTGAGCGACTAACACACACACACTTCTAAGGAAGCTAAAGCTCAGAGAGGATAGGAATTTTCTCATAAAGGAAGCAGTTTTCTCTACATCTGACTGTCTCTGTTAGAAAAGACACAAAGCAGAGAAAAGTGAGGGAAAAAATGTGAAGGGCAATGATGATGAGCTGACAGCCCACATTTTTAGGCACAGTTCAAAGTGATCATTATAAAAATCTATTAGAATTCAGTCAAATGCAAAAAATGAATGATAAACGTTTGAATTGTCATACCTTAGTGTCTTCTTCAGACTCTCCAGGCATATCTACTTTGTACCTTATTCTCCACCCCAATTATTTCATTAAATCTTTTTTTTTTTTTTGGTCATGCCATGCACCTTGCAGGATCTTAGTTCCCTGAGCAGGGATTGAACCCAGTCCTTTGGAAGGGAAAGCACAGAGTCCTAACCACTGGACCACCAGGGAATCCCCACATTAAATTGTTATACAGTTCTGAGAATGTAATTTTTATTTATTCCTATTTAACAGGTGTGGGCTTCCCTGGTGGCTCAGTGGTAAAGAATCTGTCTGCCGATGCAGGAGACACGGGTTCAATTCCTGGGTTGGGAAGATCCCTGGAGAAGAAAATGGTAACCCATTCTAGTATTCTTGCCTGGGAAATTCCATGGACAGAGGAGCCTTGTGGGCTACAGTCCATGGGATTGCAAAGAGTTGGATGTGACTTAGCAACTAAATAACAGTTTAACAGATGAGAAAATCTAGAACTGGAAAAGTGAATGACCTGCTTCTAAGACACTTCTAAGTGTCTTACAGCAAGTGAGGGTTAGGGCTGGGACTCACCCTGATGTCTAGTGTTCTTATATCATAGAATTTTTTTTTAAGTTAAATCTATTATTTCTATTGGTATAATTTGTACACCACCAGAAATTCACCCTTCTGAAATATATAACTCAGTGATCTTCAGTATTTTCACAAGGTTGCACAATCCTCGCCACCATCGAGTTCCGGGACATTTCACCACCCCAAATAGAAACCTGGTCCCCGTCAGCAGTCACTCTCCTCCCCCCACCCCTGGCAACCGCTAACTCACATTCTGTTCCTGTGGATGTGCTTAGTCTGGACATTTCATATGAATGGACTCATAAATACATGGTCATTTGCATCTGGGGCTTCCCTGAGAACTCAGCTGGTAAAGAATACACCTACAATGTAGGAGACCTGGGTTCAATCCCTGGATTGGGAAGATCCCCTGGAAGAGGGAAAGATTACCCACTCCATGGACCTGGAGAATTCCATGGACCGTATAGCCCCTGGGGTCACAAAGAGTCGGACACGACTGAGCGACTTTCACTCACTCACCGCATGTGCATCTGGCTTCTTCCACTTAGCAAAATGTCTTCAAGTTTCATCCATGCTATAGCAGGTATGCCAAGATTTAAGAGTCAGGAGACAACTTAGACATCTTCTACCAAGTCCTCTTATTTTACAGATAGAGAAACAGAGGCCTGACTCAGCCCACATATTTAGTGACACCCAAGTCCTCTCCCTCCTAATCCTGTGTTTTTTTCTACCATGCTACAACTACCAAGAGATTCCATAAAGAGATGAAAAATATCATATTAATTTAACATGTCTGATGTTAGTAAAAACATAGGTAAGAAAACCCGATATTTTATGAAAGGCTTTCCATTTCTGTAAGTGAAATTCTCTCAGTTGTGTCTGACTCTTTTAGACCCCATGGACTATACAATCCAAGGGATTCTCCAGGCCAGAATACTGGAGTGGGTAGCCATTCCCTTCTCCAGGGGATCTTCCCAGCTCAGGGATCGAACCCGGGTCTCCTGCATTGCAGGCGGATTCTTTACCAGCTGAGCCACTAGGGAAGCCCATTTCTGTAAGGAATCCCATAAATCAATGACTTGATGTGACACCTGAATAGCACCTGATGCTCATGTAGGGAAACGGCATAGCTGCCACAGCATGTTATGTGACTTAAAGTTAGATTTTACTTTCTATGTATAAAGGTAAATATTGAAACATAAGGTTGGAATTACCCTTAGTGAAAGTTCCAAGTTTTCTCCTCCCCACAGATTCATGCCCTTGTCGTACTGTCCAATTTCATTAAAATAATGCCTATTTATAGCAAAAATTCCTCCAGCCATTGCAGGTGACCTACAAAGGACACACAGATATTAGATTAATTCCCTATGTGCAGGCGTTATGGATTCTGGCCAAAGTTATATTGAATATAGTGATAACAGTTAAAAACTAGGAAACACCCATGTTAGCTTCAAAATTATCTTCTGATACTTTGAAGTATGTACTCATTTCATTCTAATGACAGCCCGTGATGTTATTCCCCAGACTTACAGAGACAGAAATAAGGTTCAGAGAGGTTACGTAACTCATAGAAGATCACACAACTCTAGCTAAATTAAAATAGAGGCAAAGATGAAGGACTTGCCAGGCTATATGGTGTTCGAAAATTGACTTATATAGTTTGTGAAACAAAGAGAATAACATTAAAGGAGAAGTGAGCCTGCAATCAAAGTTATTAGAAAATGTGGGAAGTGATCTGGAGAAAGTCTCTTGAGAAACAGCCTCATAAATGTAGCTAGAAGCCCTAACAATGAGGTCATTCTCACATTTAGAAATTATTTTCCAAGACTAATATCCAAGGAAAATGACCTTCTTCTCAACCTATAAAATTATAGACAGAAGCCCTTGGATAAATATTTTATATATGAATTTGGCAGACATTGACTTTTTCTGGGCTATCCACAGTGCTAGCATTCTGATCATTGATCAACATGCAACTCATTCCTGAGAATCATGTCTACATTTTAAAGTTGGACAGCTGAAATCCAAGGGATGCAAACCATGTGGTATTCTGCACTGGGATGAGATGCTCAGTTCAGTTCAGTTCAGTCGCTGTCATGTCTGACTCTGTGTGACTTCATGAACCGCAGCACGCCATGCCTCCCTGTCCATCACCAACCCCCACAGTCCACCCAAACCCATGTCCATCGAGTCGATGATGCCATCCAACCATCTCATCCTCTGTCGTCCCCTTCTCCTCCTGCCCTCAATCTTTCCCAGCATCAGGGTCTTTTTCAATGAGTCAGCTCTCTGCATCAGGTGGCCAATGTATTGGAGTTTCAGCTTCAACATCAGTCCCTCCATTGAACGCCCAGGACTGATCCCCTTTAGGATGGACTGGTTGGATCTCCTTGCAGTCCAAGGGACTCTCAAGAGTCTTCTCCAACACCACAGTTCAAAAGCATCAATTCTTCGGCGCTCAGCCTTCTTTATAGTCTAACTCTCACATCCATACATGACTACTGGAAAAATCATAGCCTTGACTAGATGGACCTCTGTTGGCAAAGTAAAGTCTCTGGTTTTTAATATGCTGTCTGCTGCTGCTGCTAAGTCGCTTCAGTCATGTCCGACTCTGTGCGACCCCATAGATGGCAGCCCACCAGGCTCCCCCGTCCCTGGGATTCTCCAGGCAAGAACACTGGAGTGGGTTGCCATTTCCTTCTCCAATGCATGAAAGTGAAAAGTGAAAGTGAACTCGCTCAGTCATGTCCAACTCCCAGCGACCCCATGGACTGCAGCCTACCAGGCTCCTCCACCCATGGGATTTTCCAGGCAAGAGTACTGGAGTGGGGTGCCATTGCCTTCTCCAATATGCTGTCTAGGTTGGTCATAACTTTTCTCCCAAGGAGCAAGCGTCTTTTAATTTCATGGCTGCAATCAACAACCACAGTGATTTTGGAGCCCAGAAAAATAAAATCAGCCATTGTTTCCACTGTTTCCCCATCTATTTGCCATGAAGTGATGGGAACAGACGACATGATCTTAGTTTTCTGAACGTTGAGCTTTAAGCCAATTTTTTCACTCTCCTCTTTCACTTTCATCAAGAGGCTTTTTAGTTCCTCTTCACTTTCTGCCATAAGGATGGTGTCATCTGCATATCTGAGGTTACTGATATTTCTCCCAGCAATCTTGATTCCAGCTTGTGCTTCTTCCAGCCCAGTGTTTCTCATGATGTACTCTGCATAAAAGTTAAATAAGCAGGGTGACAATATACAGCCTTGACGTACTCCTTTTCCTATTTGGAACCAGTCTGTTGTTCCATGTCCAGTTTTAACTGTTGCTTCCTGACCTGCATATACGTTTCTCAAGAGGCAGGTCAGGTGATCTGGTATTCCCATCTCTTTCAGAATTTTCCACTGTTTATTGTGATCCACACAGTCAAAGGCTTTAGCATAGTCAATACAGCAGAAATAGATGTTTTTCTGGAACTCTCTTGCTTTTTCCATGATCCAGCGGATGTTGGCAATTTGATCTCTGGTTCCTCTGCCTTTTCTAAAACCAGCTTAAACATCTGCAAGTTCACGGTTCACATATTGCTGAAGTCTGGCTTGGAGAATTTTGAGCATTACTTTACTAGCGTGTGAGATGAGTGCAATTGTGTGGTAGTCTGAGCATTCTTTGGCATTGCCTTTCTTTGGGATTGGAATGAAAACTGACCTTTTCCAGTCCTGTGGCCACTGCTGAGTTTTCCAAATTTGCTGGCATATTGAGTGCAGCACTTTCACAGCATCACCTTTTAGGATTTGAAATAGCTCAACTGGAATTCCATCACCTCCTTTCAATTAAAGAAACAAAACCTACCACATTCTATTATTACAGACTTTTAGAAACAAGATACACAATGAAATATTTCTCTTCATTAAGCTTGAGAAATCAAAGTAATAATCTCTGCAGGCTTCCCCCTGCTCCCAGTACCTCTGTGCTATTTTTCCATTACCAGCAGAATTCTCACCGGATAGGTGTAGTGGGTCCTTCTGGTCCCTCTATCTCATAAGAGAGAACATAATCCCATTTAAATTCCAGACGCCAGTTGAAAGCTCCCCTCACTATAGGAGAAGGCTGGTATTCCAGGGTCATGTAATCAATGACGTCTATCAGAGGACACACCACCATTTTGGGGTCCTTGGCAATGGCATTCAGCAAGGGCTCCAGCCAGACTTTATTCACCTCACAGTGGCTATCCAGAAACACTAGAACGTCCCCTGGGGAGGCAAAAACAGGCGCGTGTTAGCCCATGTGTAGAAAACACCCAACAACACAGATCAAGCTTCAGTGGAACAAGTATTTATCCAACACTTACTATGAAAGTAACAGTGAAGTTGCTCAGTTGTGTCCGACTCTTTGCGACCCCATGAACTGTAGCCCACCAGGTTCCTCCGTCCATGGGATTTCCCAGGCAAGAATACTGGAGTGGGTTGCCATTTCCCTCTCCAGGGGATCTTCCCAACCCAGGGATTGAACCCGGGTCTCCCGTACTGTAGGCAGACACTTTACCGTCTGAGCCACCAGGGAGGTTTGGCTACTAAGGTGCTTTCCGTTTCCCTGGGAGGAGGCAAGAAACATATATTTGATACTGTATCAAATATGCAGGACAGTGTGTGCCATAGGTATTCAGAAGGAGCTGGTGACTGTGGGTTAGAACTGCAATCCCTAACCTTTTTTGGAACCAGGGATCAGTTTTGTGGATTTGGGGAAGACAATGTTCCCATAGACCAAGGGTGGGGTGAGGACGGTTTCAGGACGATTCTCATAAGGAACATACAACCTGGATGCCTCGAATGCACAGTTAACAGTTCGTGCTTCTGTTAGAATCCAATGCGGCCACTGATCTGACAGGAGAAGCCCAGCGATGGGGTGCAGTTGCAATGCAGAGGAAGCTTCGCTCACTTGCCCACCTCCTGCCATGCAGCCCTGCTCCTAACAGGCTATGGACCGCTACCTGTCCCTGGCCCAGGGGTTCGGAACCCCTGATCTGTTTGCTCTCTCACCCAAACACATTGCCTGTGCAAACCCTGCCATCAGAAGAGAGACTAACACAGATGCAAATGTCCTTGGTTCCGCAGCCCTTCTTCCGCCCTTTTGATTCCCTGGTGAGAAGCCAACATCAGTTCATTTCTCTTCCCCCAGGATGTTTCAAGTTTTGCCGTACGGATGTCTGAGGATGCGCTGAGCCCCCCAACACAGGAAATAATTCATATCAAGTTCCTCTCACCAGGCTTTAGCAAGCAGCTTTATCCAAAAATCCTAATTCTGACAACGTGACTGAAGGTAGCTGAGTTCTCTTCAGTTCAGTTCAGTTCAGTTCAGTTGCTCAGTTGTGTCCCACTCTTTGTGACCCCATGAATCGCAGCACGCCAGGCCTCCCTGTCCATCACCAACTCCCGGAGTTCACTCAGACTCACGTCCATCGAGTCAGTGATGCCATCCAGCAATCTCATCCTCTGTCGTCCCCTTCTCCTCCTGCCCCCAATCCCTCCCAGCATCAGAGTCTTTTCCAATGAGTCAGCTCTTCGCATGAGGTGGCCAGAGTACTGGAGTTTCAGCTTTAGCATCATTCCTTCCAAAGAACACCCAGGGCTGATCTCCTTTAGAATGGACCGGTTGGATCTCCTTGCAGTCCAAGGGACTCTCAAGAGTCTTCTCCAACACCACAGTTCAAAAGCATCAATTCTTCGGCACTCAGCTTTCTTTTAGTCCAACTCTTACATCCATACATGACTACTGGAAAAACCATAGCCTTGACTAGACAGACCTTTGTTGGCAAAGTAATGTCTCTGCTTTTGAATATGCTGTCTAGGTTGGTCATAACTTTCCTTCCAAGGAGTAAGTGTCTTTTAATTTCATGGCTGCAATCACCATCTGCAGTGATTTTGGAGCCCCCCAAAATAAAGTCTGATACTGTTTCCACTGTTTCCCCATCTATTTGCCATGAAGTGATGGGACCAGAAGCCATGATCTTTGCTTTCTGAACGTTGAGCTTTAAGCCAACTTTTTCACTCTCCTCTTTCACTTTCATCAAGAGGCTTTTGAGTTCCTCTTCACTTTCTGCCATAAGGATGGTGTCATCTGCATATCTGAGATTATTGATATTTCTCCTGGCAATCTTGATTCCAGCTTGTGCTTCTTCCAGCCCAGCGTTTCTCATGATGTACTCTGCATAGAAGTTAAATAAGCAGGGTGACAATATGCAGCCTTGACATACTCCTTTTTCCTATTTGGAATCAGTCTGTTGTTCCATGTCCAGTTTTAACTTTCGCTTCCTGACCTGCATATACGTTTCTCAAGAGGCAGGTCAGGTGGTCTGGTATTCTCATCTCTTTCAGAATTTTCCGCAGTTTATTGTGATCCACACAGTCAAAGGCTTAGGCATAGTCAATAAAGCAGAAATAGATGTTTTTCTGGAACTCTCTTGCTTTTTCCATGATCCAGCGGATGTTGGCAATTTGATCTCTGGTTCCTCTGCCTTTTCTAAAACCAGCTTAAACATCTGCAAGTTCACGGTTCACATATTGATGAAGCCTGGCTTGGAGAATTTTGAGCATTCCTTTACTAGCGTGTGAGATGAGTGCAATTGTGCGGTAGTTTGAGCATTCTTTGGCATTGCCTTTCTTTGGGATTGGAATGAAAACTGACCTTTTCCAGTCCTGTGGCCACTGCTGAGTTTTCTAAATTTTCTGGCATATTGAGTGAGCACTTTCACAGCATCATCTTTCAGGATTTGAAATAGCTCAACTGGAATTCCATCACCTCCACTAGCTTTGTTGGTAGTGATGCTTTCTAAGGCCCACTTAACTTCACATTCCTTACTGCTTGTCAGATATGTATTTCGAAATTTCTTTATGGTACTGTGTCAGACCTGGAAGAGGGCATGGCAATCCACTCCAGTATTCTTGTCTGGAGAATCCACATGGACAGAGGAGCCTGGTGGGTACAGTCCATGGGGTCACAAAGAGTCGGGCATGACTGAGCCACTGAGCACGCTGTATCAGACAACTCACTTTGGAATATAATATCTGTTGTCTTCATGCCTCGATCAAAACTGAGCTATAAGGAGCCCCATTTTTAAACATACATAGATTTTTTTCAGTCAACACTTTGTATTTTTCATTAAAATAGCTTCTATGACATTACATCACACAAAAATTTTAAAAATCATGTCAGCTAATTTGACAGGTGAAAAATATCATCTGGTTCTCCAAAGAAGATATACAAATAGCCAACAAGCACATGAAAAGATGCTCGACATCATTCATCTTTAAGGAAACACAAGTTAAAACAGTGAGGTACCACTTCATACCACTTCACATCTATCAGAGTTGAAGCAAAAAAGAAAAAATACTAACTGTTGAGAGGATATGGGAAAATCGGAACTCTCATACATTGCTGTGTGGTGTGTGGTAAGTCACTTCAGTCGTGTCCAACTCTCTGCGACCCTACGGACCATAGCCCACCAGGCTCCTCTGTCCATGGGATTCTCCAGGCAAGAATACTGGAGTGGGTCACCAGGTCCCCCTCCAGGGGATCTTCCTGACCCAGGGATCAAACCTGCACCTCGTACGTCTCCGGTATCAGCAGGTGGGCTCTCTACCACTAATGCCACCTGGGAAGCCAAAATGGCCCACCTGCTGTGGGAAATAGTTGGGCAGCTCCTCAAAAAGTTAGACAGAGTTACCACATGGCCCAGAAATTCCACTCATTGGCACATTTTAAGAAGAATTCAGGGGACTTCCCTGGCAGTCCAATGGTTAAGACTCCACGCTTCCAATGCAAGGGGCACAGGTTTGACTCTTGGTTGAGGAACTGAGATCCCGCATGCTTTGAGAACAACAAAAATTAAAAAATTTAAAAGAATTCAAACGTACCCGTGTATATGCGTATCTATAGCAGTACTCCTTATATTATCCCAAAGATGGAAATAGCCCAAATGTCCACCAACAGATGAGTGGAGAAACAAACTGCATATACACACACAATGGAATATCATCCAGCCATAAAACACAAAGTGCTGGTACATGTACCTGAATCTCAAAAGCATTATGCTGGTGAAGAGCCAGACGTAACAGGTCTGATTTCATCTCTATGAAATATCCAGAATAAGTAAATCCAGAGACAGATGAAGACTGGTGGTTGCCAGGGGCTGGGAGAAGTGGAAATAAGAAAATTTCCCAGTTTATGGGTGTGCGCTTTTCTCTTGGGGTGATGAAAATATTTTCGAACTAGAGGGGGTGGTGCTTGTACAACACAGTGACTCTGCTAAATGCCATATGCCCAGATTAAGCTAACTTCTCCTTAGGATCTAAAATCACTGAAGGGCCGGAACTTCCCCAGCGGCTCAGTGGCAAAGAATCCAATGTAGGAGACACAGGTTCGATCTCTGGTCTGGGAAGACCCCACGTGCCGCGGGGCAACTAAGCCCGGGAGCCGTAACTATTGAGCCTGTGCTCTAGAGCCCTCAAGTTGAAAAGACTGAAGCCGAAAACTCCCGCACTCACGTGCTGCAACTTCTGAAGCCTCCACTCCCGGAGCCTGTGCTCGCAACAAGAGAAGCCACAGCAGTGAGAAGCCCGCACACTGCAACTGGAGTGTAGCCCCCGCTGACCACAACTAGAGAAAAGCCCATGTGCAGAAACAAAGACCCAACACAGCCAAAAATAAACACATTAAAAAAAACAAACACTGAAGGACACTAGTTCAACGGACCTGATAAAGGGTCTTTCCCATCCTTCTTCCTTAAAATATATATCTGGGGAATGTTCAAAACTGAATTGCCTGCTGAGGTTAAAAGTCAGGAGAAATATTCTTCATCTTGCCTGAGTGGAAGCTTCCTTTCTGCTCTCCTGTAGCAACCTTTGTCATTGTTGTCCAGTCGCTCAGGTGTGCCGACGCTTTGGGACCCCATGGACTGCAGCACACCAGGCTTGCCTGTCCTTCCCCAACTCCCTGAGTTTGCTCAGTTTGTCCAGTCGCTCAGGTGTGCCGACTCTTTGGGACCCCGTGGACTGCAGCACACCAGGCTTGCCTGTCCTTCCCCAACTCCCCGAGTTTGCTCAGTTCACGTCCATTGAGTTGATGATGCCATCCAACCATCTCATCCTCTGTTGCCCCCTACTCCTCATGCCCTCAATCTTTCCCAGCATAACCTATTTACACAACTTCTCTAGGGATTGTGTTTTGCAAACAAATGCTGTATCAATCTCTCTCAATATTTTCAGTCTCTTTCTCCCCTTGCTTCATTTTATTTTCTGCTTTTCTTTAGTGTCAACATTTTTACATTTAAACATTAGTTTGTTGTTCATTTGCTAAGTCATGACTGACTCTTTGTGACCCTGTGGACTGCAGCATGCCAGGCTTCCCTGTCCTTCACTATTTAATCATAGCTCATTATATCTATTTTAAACATTCTCGATTTGGTCTCTAAAGCAATTATTTTTAAGGTATTAAATATTTTAATTTTTATTAATAAAATTATTGTACAATAATATTTTATTTCAATTTATTGTATTATGTTATTGCTATCTCTCTTAATTTTTTTGTTTTGGGATTGATGTTTGATAATGTGGTGTGCAAAATCTAGTTATGGGGGAGTTTACAGAGAATCTCTTTGTGCTTAAGTGTATGATCAACTTTTATAAAATACCCAAGCTTTTCTACTTCATGCACATCATAAATCTGTTAAACATTTGGATTTTGTGAAAAAAATTCAAGTGACTCTGCTATTTGAATTTCTCATTTTTGTTTGTTTGCTATTTCCATGACCATTCACTGCCATGGAAATCAGAATTTGAGGGTTTGCGTCCTGAATTGTGTGACCTGGAGCAGATCTCTAGTCTTTTGGGGACATTAGTTTCTTTAACTAGAAGATAAGGATTGTGAGTTCTAAAATCTGAGAGACTTCTCACCATGAATGGTCTGTATTTTCATTAGTTTTCCCTGTATTTCTCCTACTTTTATTTTACATATTTTATCATTTTGAAGCATATAATTAAATATCTATTTTTTAAATTTAATTTTATTTCTTAACTTTACAATATTGTATTGGTTTTGCCATATATCGAAATGAATCCACCACAGGTATACATGTGTTCCCCATCCTGAACCCTCCTCCCTCCTCCCTCCCCATACCATCCCTCTGGGTCGTCCCATTGCACCAGCCCTAATTTCTTATTTATTTGTACTACTCACTGTCTGGGCTTCCCAGGTGGCGCTAAGTGATAAAGAACCCGCCTGCCAATGCAGGAGATGTAAGAGATGAAGGTTCGATCCGTGGGTTGGGAAGATCCCCTGGCGGAGGGCATGGCAACCCACCCCAGTATTCTTGCCTGGAGAATTTCACAGAGAGGGGAGCCTGGCGGGCTACAGTCCATGGGGTCACAAAGAGTGGGACGTGACTAAAGCGACTTAGCATGCACTCACGTAATCACCTGCTAATAAGCATTTGTTTAATACTTAATGCTTAAAAAAGAGTGCTCATAATGACTTCATTCAATCATTGCAACAACCACATTAGTTATATATTTTTGTTCTCATACCATGGATTAGGAAGCTGGGGTTCTGAGAAGTGACTTGCCCAAGATCCTGTAACCGGTAATTGGCACATACCAAATTGGAAATGAAGGCTCTGTTTCAAAACTCAGTGCTTTTTGTTCTGTCAACCATCACCTCCCTTGGATTTTTGTGGTGGAAAGTCAGACGCTGCCCTCGGTGCCACATAAGTAAACATATTAACAGGTTCTGGGAATTAGGACGACTTCCTTGGGGAAGGGCATTACTCTGTCTCCCACGTGAGACAACGAATCGTCTCTTGTTCTGTGTGACAGCCATGTAGCACCACAAGTTCTCAATGGCGTGTTCAATTTTGCTAACCTGCTGCCTTTAGGGTGGCAGTTGAAATCTACACCTCATCTCTGCCCGCTTGGCCACTTGATGACCATCCAGGCCAATTCAGTGGAAGATACTCTATTCTCACCCCCTGATTGCCTTGCATTTATTCCCCCAAACTTCCTGTTCTGGTGTGGACTACCCTTTTACTCTTTCCACAGTTCCCTTATTTAAAGTAAATTCTTGGACTTCCTTAGTGGTCCAGAAAGAACCTGCCTCTCAGTGCAGGGGATGTGGGTTCATCCCTGGTCCTGGAAGATTCCACATATCACTGGGCAACTTTAGGGAAAGAGGAAATTAGCCAAGATGGAGGTGGTCAGGCTCTCTCGCCCCATGCCTCTGGCTCTCCCCACATTTTGTAAATGCGTGGTTTCGTAACAGTTGACATCACTTGTAGCACTGTGCATGTGCCTCATGATGTACCTGCTTGGCCACGGGCCATTTCTGCTCTGTAAGCTCCACCTGAAAGGCCTCTGAGGCTGCATTAAGGCTGTGTTTGCTGGGGCAACCATGAGAGAACACAGCGTGTCTGCTGCTGCAGCTGCTGTGCCAATCGGGAGAGAATAAACGTGTCTGCAGTTGCTACGGCTCCTTGAGTTTCCTTCCAGCTTCCTTTCTCGCACCTTGCCTACCCTGGCTTCAGCGGACAGTGTGCACCGTGAGATTCAGCAAGACAACAACTAAGCCCCTGGGCTGCAACTATGAGCCCGCAGGTCCCGACACCCTAGAGCCTGTGCCCCACGAGAAGAGAAGCCACTGAAATGAGAAGCCCACACCTCACAACTAGAGAACAGCCCCTGCTCGCCGTGACTAGAGAAAAACCCACGCACAGCAATGAGAACCCAGCACAGCCAAAAAGAAATAAAACGCTTTTAAAAACTAAAATCCTTAAAAAAAATTAAATTTCCCTACACTAAAATCTCCTGCAGACCTCCTTGCCTGATGTAACCCTGACTTTCCCGAGAAGATGCTGTTTCTCAGAGAAAGTCCCTCCTTTTCCTCCCTGACCACAAGAATCCTCGGGTTCAGGACAACACCAACGTTTCCTAGCTGCTATGGCTGCTTCCAAACCATAACATTTCTGCTCCCACGCAAAAACGTCCCCTTTCCTTTCAATTCAGGCCATCTAATTAGAGCTTCTCTTTCTCAATTTTTCTCCACTTTGCAAAACTCTAGCATTCGAATTCTTCCTGATAGAGTTAAATCCACCCAGCACTGGTCATTTTCCCTCCTGCCAAGGACACAGCTCAGGCTCATCACAGCTGTCTCAGTTTGAGGGCAACTTCGGTCATCACATAGGCAGCATCACCCACAAGGGCGAGTGGACAGGCAGCCATAAATATTACCAAGAAAACTCCATCAGAGGCAGGAAGATAGAGAAGAACAGGACCGCGCTGTTTTGTACGGGGTGATTTCGAATGGCCTCTCTGATAATGTGACACTGAACCAGAGACCTGAACAAAGTGAAGTAACAGGTCACGCAGGGGACTGGAGGAGGAACATTCTAGGTGGGAAAATCACATGCAAAGAAAGGCTCTGAGATAGTACAGCTGGCATGTTTGAGGAGCAGCAAGAAGGTCAGTAACACGAAGGGAGAGCGAGGGGGAGGTGAGTGATGAGGGCAGAGCTTCCCTGGTGGTCCAGGGGTTGAGAGTCTGCCTGCCAATGCAGGGGACACAGGTTCAAACCCTGGTCTGGGAGTATTGCACCTGCCATGGAGCAAGTAAGTCTGTGGGCCGCAGCTAGAGAAGCCCATGGGCCTAGAGCCCGTGCTCTGCAACACGAGAAGCCACTGCGACGAGAAGCCTGCCAACAGCCACTAACGAGTACCCCCGCTCACCACGACTAGCGAAAGCCCAGCGACAACGAAGACCCGTGCAGCCAAAAATAAATGAATGAACGTGAAAAACTGCAACGTAAAAAGCAAACTTTTTTTAAAATGTAGAATATCATCGGGATCATAGAGTAAGAACTTCTCAAACAAGACACAAAAATCATAAAGAAAAATATTGATGAATCTGACTATTTCATTATTAAGTTAAAGCTAGCGACCATGACTTTTTAAATGAATTTCACTTCTCTCTTCTTTTCTACTTTTCCTGTTAGGTGGTGCCATGTGGCACGTAGGATCTTAGTTCCCCCACCAGGGATGGAACCCATGCTCTCAGCGAGCTCAGTCTTAACCAGGGGGCCACGAGGGAAGTCCCAAAGCTATTGGCCCTTAAAATAAACCTCCAAAATGTACAACAGCTCCTATGCAGTCAAAGTTTCTTTCTACTCATTTAGCTCTACCCTCGTCAGCCAGAACAGAACCCTCCGGTGTGGAGGGGAATAAACCAACTTCCTGCGAGCCTTGGTCAGGAAATGTGGCTGAAACGTAGTCACGGGCCATTCTTACCGAAAGGAAGGCAAGAAAGTCCAGCGTGGCTCTGTGCCCAGCAAGAGGAAGTGGATTTTTTGGTAAACTTCTGTTCAACTTCCCTGGTAGCTCAGATTATAAAAAGTCTTCCTACAATGCGGGAGACCCTGGTTCGATCCCTGGGTCGGGAAGAGTCCCTGGAGAAGGAAATGGCAACCCACTCCAGTATTCTTGCCCAGAAAATTCTATGGATGGATGGAGGAGCCTGGCGGGCTTGGCGGGCTACAGTCCATGAGGTCGCAAAGAGTCGGACACAACTGAGTGACTAACACTTCTGTTCAACGCAAGACATCATCAACAAAGATGGGAAGACCAACCACAGACTGGGGAATGATATTCTCAGTGTATATAACACAGGATTCATATCATAAAGGCACCTTCGAATCAATAACAAAAGGACAAACAACCCAATCAAAAAACTGACAAAGGATATGAACAGACCAAATTCACAGAAAAATCTATAAACAATCTACAAAAATATGAAAAAATACCCCATGTTGCTATTAGTCAAGGAAATGCCAAGAAAATAAAGGATACAGCTCTTTGACCAAAATTTTGTCAAAGACTAGAATGACTGGTCTTCCCTGGTGGCTCAAATGGTAAAGAATCCGCCTGCAGTGAGGGAGACCTGGGTTCGATCCGTGGGTCGGGAAGCTTCTCTGGAGGAGGGCAACCCACACCAGTATTCTTGCCTGGAGAATCCCCATGGACAGAGGAGCCTGGTGAGTTACGGTCCGTGGGATCACAGAGAGTCGAACACAACTGAAGGACTAAGTGCAGCAGAGAACGACTGGTAATAAATAACCAGTGTCAGCAAGGCTCCAGGGAGAGGGCCCTCTTATACCCTGTGATGGAACTATTAATTGGTGTCATCTGTTTTAGGACAATTTGGTAGCATCCACCAAAATTTAAAATAAGAATTCCCTTTTGCCCAGCAATTCCACTTTTAAGAAATTATCCCACAGGTACAAATATTCATTTCCACAAGGGTGTAAGTACAAAAACTGCCAGTGCAACTTTTTTTTCCAGTAATTGTAAAAAGTAAAAATCAGGAAATGACAAACGGCTGAACAAGTTATGGCAATCCATTATGAAATCCATATGGAATACCATACAACGCTGCAAACAAAAACGGAGGTAACTGTCGGGCATTGTCACGGGAAAAGTTACAAAACATTAAACTGAAATGAAAAGAGTAAGTCTCAGAATAGAGAAAGTACAATTCCATTTATTTAAAAATCCTTAAATCTATGTGTACATGTGTGTATATACACACAGACATATGTACACACATATGCATATTAATGCATAAAATCAAGGTTCTGAAAAGACACATGCCATTCAGTTTTAGTGGTTTGTATTGAACTTTGGACAAGTAGTATGTACTATCTGGTAGATGGCTTCCCTGGTGGCTCAGACAGTAAAGAATCTGCCTGCAATGCAGGAGACCTGGGTTGATCCCTGGGTCAGGAAGATCCCCTGGAGAAGGAAATGGCAACCACTCCAGTTTTCTTGCCTGGAGAATCCCATGGACAGAGGAGCCTGGCAGGCTACATACAGTCCATTGAGTTGGACAGGACTGAGCAATGTAGTTAGGTAAGAGAATGTCTCAATTGATCAGGCCGAAGTAGAGGAAAAAAAAAAAAGACTTAGATTTTGCTTTTAGATGGCCTTCTACTCAATAAGGAAATAGCCTTGCTAAGGAACGGAGATATTTCCTCAGATTGCCACATGGCCGGATCCTTAAACATCACCCCTCGCCTTTGGTCCTAGGTTAATTTTCTGGGAACAACCCTCTGATTACCCGGGCTTCCAGGAAGCTCGATCATCGGGATTCCCCTCGGGACTCATTCCCTTGCTGGTGTCTCGTGTCTCACAGCTCAGGCGGAGGACGGGGCTGCTGTCCCAAGGGATGCCGGAGGCCAGATGGGATCCCCCTGCACCCAGCAGCTGAGACCTCCCTTCACAAGAAGCTGCCCCAGGAGTTCCCCCAGCTTTGGGATCTTCTGCTGTGTTCACGGAGAAGGCAATGGCACCCCACTCCAGTAATTTTGCCTAGGAAAATCCCATGGACGGAGGAGCCTGGTGGGCTGCAGTCCATGGGGTCGCGAAGAGTCCAACACGACTGAGCGACTTCACTTTCACTTTTCACTTTCATGCATTGGAGAAGGAAATGGCAACCCACTCCAGTGTTCTTGCCTGGAGAATCCCAGGGACGGGGGAGCCTGGTGGTCTGCCATCTATGGGGTCGCACAGAGTCGGACACAACTGATGAGACTTGGCAGCAGCAGCAGCAGCAGCTGCGTTCACACCAAGGCCACGCCCTCCCGGGGGCTCCCAGCCAATCACTGCGCACACTGTGTGGGCCCCCGAGAACCGGGTGAATCCGAACGGCCACAGGGGCCCCACTTAGGGCTCCTCCAGTGCATGGTCTTGGCTCCGGGGCTCCTGACCGGCCCACTCTAGCCCTTTCTGGGAGCCACGCAGCAGACCGAAGGGATTTTGGACTTCCCTCTTTCCTTGCCTCCTTCCGCTGGGGTCAGACCAGAAGCTTCCAGCCCACACTTCGTCCTCTCCCCTTTATCCTTCGCAGACATTTCTCTGTAAGCACTCCTCCCGTGTCATCCGGGCCTCTGCCTCCCAGAGGACCTGGACTGACCCCTTCTTAGCTTCCGAGGTCCCCATGGGGTCTCCGCAGCTACATCACAGCCCCGCTCTCCTTGTAAAGTCTTGCTTTCCTCACCCTTTTACCTGGCTCCCAAGACCACCTGGGGGGCCCCCTGCATGTACAACTCCATCCCAGAGTCTGTACCTGGGGGAC
Organism: Bos grunniens; assembly: GCF_055505025.1. Taxonomy (NCBI): domain Eukaryota; kingdom Metazoa; phylum Chordata; class Mammalia; order Artiodactyla; family Bovidae; genus Bos; species Bos grunniens. The sequence goes on from NC_141168.1 coordinate 5,710,413, forward strand.
GCATCCTGTAATAGGAGGCTGAGCTTATGTCCCCCCCCCCCACCCCCGCCCCCACCACACAAAGGATAACTTCTATTTGTCTTCTATTTGAAATAACAAATTAACATCTTGAAGCAGAATACTTTCAGAGTCAGACTAAGATTTAAGACTCATAAGGCTGAAATACATTCCCAGTCTTCTGTTTATGCTGTGGAGACACGTGAGGATGGTTTCTACATGGGCAGGAAGACCTCTAGGACACAGACATGGGGTCCTGTCTGGAGCAAAACCTTCATACCTGAAGCATGGGATGCTCCAGTCATCCTTGCTCGAATCAGCCCCTCTCTCTTTTTGTTTCTTATTAATTTAATCTTTCCTCGAAAAATTTCCAAGTGATAGTCGAGTTTCTCTTTCAAATCATCTGGAAAAAAGAGTCAACATTTGACAACTGCAAAGTGTATTAACCAGTTTCTCATAATTAAACCAGTTTCTCATAATTTTGATTGATTCTTAAAAACTGCTATTCTGCAGATGTTCCAAACTTAAAAAAGAAATTTTGATTGCATGAACGTGCACAAAATGTGCACAAAACGTGAACAAAAAGAGATTCAGCATTGAAATCAGCTGTAAATATTCTTCTATGTTTCTAGTGAAATACTTACTTTTTTTTTTTTTTAACTTTTTGGCCACGCTTTGTGGCATGTGGACTCTTAATTCCCCGACCAAGGATTAAACCCAGGCCGTCTGCATTGGAAGCACAGAGTCCCAACCACTGCACCACCAGAGAAATCCATGAAATGCCTCTATTTTAATATATCATTATTAAAATTTTAATAGAAAAAGCATAAATTATGGTGCTTTGGAGCATTCTGACTTTATTCATAACAGTTGTGCACCTAACTTGGTACTAACCCCCAGGCCGGTCATCAACCACTCAAGTCTCAGTTTTCTCATCTGTGAGAAGGCAGATCTAACATAGGCCTTGCAGGACTGCAGTGAGAAGAAGAAATACATCACCAAGCACAGAGCCTGACACATAAGTCACTCAATACTCAGAGGTTAATATGATGATGATAAAGGAGGTCCTTTCCTTCTTGGAAGGAAAGCTATGACCCACCTAGACAGTGTATTAGAAAGCAGAGACATCACTTTGCCCACAGTGGTCCAATTATCAAAGCTATGTTTTTTTTTCAGTAGTCATGTATAGATGTGAGAGTTGGTCCATAAAGAAGGCTGAGTGCCAAAAAATTGATGCTTTTGAACTGTGATGTTGGAAGAGTCTTGAGAGTCCCTTGGACTGCAGGGAGATCCAACCAGTCCATCCTAAAGGAAATCAACCTTGAATATTCACTGCAAGGACTGATGCTGAAGCTGCAGCTCCAATACATTGGCCACCTGATGTGAAGAGCCTACTCATTGGAAAAGACCCTGATGCTGGGAAAGATTGAGGGCAAGAGGAGAAGGAGGTGGCAGAGGATGAGATGGTTGGATGGCATCACCAATTGAATGGACGTGAATTTGAGCAAACTCTGGGAGATGGTGGAAGACAGGGGAGCCTGGTGTGCTGCATCCATGGGGTCAAAAAGAGTCGGACATGACTTAGGGACTGAACAACTACAACAAAGGAGGTCAGTCTCTGGTGAGACGGATACAGATGCCTCAGAGGTCAGAGAATCTGGGGGCTGGGGGTCAATAGAGGCAGGTTCACTATAGTCTTGGCAGAAGAATGAAAGAAATCTCTTTCCTTTTCTGTGAAAAGAGTGCCAGGGCCCTGCTCAGAGGCAGATTGCAGGCTGCACAGCTACACTTGCAGGGTAGGTGCAGCATCTCAGATCAGATGTCTGCAAACACCCTCCAACATCCAGGACTCAGAGGAACTCTGTGCGGCAGACGTGGGAGGAAACAGGCCGTTCTGGCAGCGGTCATCGCTGACGTGAAGTGGAGGCTTTGAGTCGTCCGGGAGATGGCCATGCCGCTTGTGTGTGGTCAGGAGGGACCAGGACTGTGAGAAAGGTGGATGGTAGCGGGTCAGCCCTGGACATGCCTCTCATGTAACTCAATGGAGGTGGTTGTCTGGGTTCCTGACCCCTGCCATCCCAAGCTAAGGGACTCCATCACCAGTACGTACTGGTATGAGCCAGAAAAGACCAGCTGTAGTTCAAGAAAATTCTCCTAGAGCCCACAAGAAATCACCGTGGATTAAAAGTGGGGGTGCATCAACCCTGAGCACCATCAGGACACAGGACACCCCATTTCCTGCATTTCCTGTGTTTGAGGTTCTGTGTGGGTCCAGGACTAAGCTCCTTGGTGGGGCAGGTGAAATGACCACCCATCAGGTGGCTGTGGATCCAGGAGAAGAAGTAGAGTATCTGGTCCAACCATCTCTCAGACATCAGTGGTGAGTCCTCTGACGCATAAAGAATATCTGGGCAGATCTCCAGGTGTGTCTCTGAACTGTTGGCATAGTTCTGAAAGGCTGGGGCCCCTGGGGAGTTCCTCAGTCCTCCTGGGACTGCACCTCCATGGCAGGATGTCCATCCTTTGGGTGAGATGTTAGACTTCACAATCCAGCAGAGATCCCCCTGCTGCCTGCTCCTAGCTTTACTGGGGCTTTTTGCCCCACATGTGGCCAGATGTGTTGTTCAGTCAGATGAGGAACCTAGCCATCCTCCCACATCCCCTCCCATGCACAGAAATACACAGTACTGGACTCCTCGGATTTGAGTGGCTCCTACACAGTTCAGTTCAGCTGTTCAGTCGTGTCTGACTCTGCAACCCCATGGACTACAGCACGCCAGGCCTCCCTGTCCATCACCAACTCCCGGAGCTTACTCAAACTCATGTCCATCGAGTCAGTGATGCCATCCAACCATCTCATCCTCCGTCCTCCCCTTCTCCTTCTGCCTTCCATCTTTCCCAGCATCAGGGTCTTTTCAAGTGAGACAGTTCTTCAAATCAGGTGGCCAGAGTACTGGAGTTTCAGCTTCAGCATCATTCCCTCCAAAGAAATCCCAGGGCTGATCTCCTTCAGAATGGACTGGTTGGATCTCCTTGCAGTCCAAGGGACTCTCAAGAGTCTTCTCCAACACCACAGTTCAAAAGCATCAGTTCTTCGGCACTCAGCCTTCTTCACAGTCCAACTCTCACATCCATACATGGCTATTGGAAAACCATAACCTTGACTAGATGGACCTTTGTTGGCAAAGTAATGTCTCTGCTTTTTAATATGCTGTCTAGGTTGGTCATAGCTTTTCTTCCAAGGAGCAAGCATCTTTTAATGTCATGGCTGCAGTCACCATCTGCAGTGATTTTGGAGCCCAAATAAAAATAAAGTCTCTCACTGTTTCCATTGTTTCCCCATCTATTTGCCAGGAAGTGATGGGACTGGATGCCATCTTAGTTTTCTGAATGTTGAGTTTTAAGCCAACTTCTTCACTCTCCTCTTTCAGCAGGGTGACAATATACAATCTTGACATACTCCTTTCCCGATTTGGAACCAGTCTGTTGTTCCATGTCCAGTTCTAACTGTTGCTTCTTGACCTGCATACAGTGCCTGGCCAGTGAGTGAAATTCCTAGGTGGAGCTGGCACTAGCTTGAGTTCCATTCCACTTTTTTTTGGCTGCACTGGTCTTTCTTGCTGTGCACAGGCTTTCTCTCTTGTGGGGAGCAGGGGTCTACTCTTTACTTGCAGTGCATGGGCTTCTCGCTGCGGTGGCTTCTCTTGTTGCAGAGCACGGCCTCTAGGCGTCCAGGTCAGTAGTTGCGGTGCACAGGCCTGGTTGCCCTGCAGCATGTGGGATCTCCCCAGATCAGGGATTCAACCTGTGTCCCCTGCACTGGCAGGTGAATTCTTAACTGCCGAATCACAAAGGAAGTCCCCATTTCACTTTTGAGTTGATGTGTCTCTGTTGCTTCTTGAAGGGTGAACCTCCTCTTCTTTTCTTCCCTTGTCTATTCTTCTTCCTTCTGATTCTCCTCCTCTTTTTTCTGTCCCAGCCCATAGTGGGTCAGATTCACACTAGATTCGGTAAACCTTTAGGTAGTATCCAATATGCATGCATTGCTTCCGTGAGAGATGGACCCCAGAGACCTTATCCTTCATCTGGGTCCTCCCGGCTTGCCTCAGGTTTGGAATTAAGTTGTAAAATAGACAACTGAGTTCAAATGCTAAATGGAGCTCAGAAGATTTTGTTCTAGTGTTCCAGTTCTTTAAAATCAGTGAACATGAAGGAATGAACCCTTAAGTGTAGTCGGTGTGATTAGAATTCTTTCCTGTAAAGCACCTGGATTGTGTCATTACCCTACATTAAGTCTTGGAATCATTCCCCATTTTCTCCAAATAAAATTAAAACAATGCCTTCATGAGGGGCTACTTTTTATATTTCTGGTTTCATGCCCACCCCCTCCCTCCTAAAACTATACTCATACATAATTTACATAGGTCCTTTCCCAGTGATGCAGTGGTAAAGAATCTGCCTGCCAAGGCAGGAGACCCAAGAGACACAGGTTTGATTCCTGGGTGGGGAAGATCTCCTGGAGGAGGAAATGGCAACCCACTCCAGTATTCTTGCCTGGAAAATTCCATGGACAGAGGAGCCTGGCGGGCAACAGTCCATGGGGCAGCAAAGAGAAGGACTTGATTGAGCGCACACAAGCACACACACACACACACACACAACCTACATAAAATAAAAAACTATTCCAAACTCACCATATTTTCTGTTGCCCCTGGGCCATTTTCTCTGCCTAAAATACTTTTTCCTTCCCCTTCATCTATGTAATCCCAACTCATCTCAGTTCAGATGTCACTTTTGAAAAAAATGTTCCTTTCTTGAAGTAGAGTTGATTTACAATGTTGTGTTAATTTCTACGGTACAGAAATTTCTACTGTTAATTTCTACTGTGGTGATTCAGTTATGCATATTCTTTTTCATATTTTTTTCCATTATGGTTTATCGCCAGATGGTGAATATAGTTCCTTGTGCTATACAGTAAAAGCTTGTTGTTGATCCATCCTAGACATCACTTCTTCAACATCATCCATGACCTCTAAAGACCGGCTTGCCCCTGTGTTTATCTGAAGTGCTAGACACCCCATTAGCCCAACCAGAAGGTCAGGGACCAGACTCTCACATCACCATCAGTGCTCCAAAGTGCCTGCCTCGACACCCACCAAAAATGTTTTTTGTATAAAATAACTCAAGTGCCACAGAGATAGCACTGACTTCAAAGACGATTAGAAAGATGGTTAGCATTCTCTCTTACCAAAATCACTCATGTCGTCTACCAAAATAATTTCTTCAAGGATATACTGTTGAGTGAGGGTCATGATGCTGGACAGTGTTCGAAACAAGGCATTAAATTCTTCATTGTGGAAGCAAATGATGATGCTGGCAGTAGGTAGTTTGGCTGGGTACATTTTTTTCTGACACCTGCAGAAAGAGGAAGAAAATGATTTATCTAAAAGCATTAGATGTTTTGAGGACTCATTCACATTTTCCTCTTTATTCCTTTAATTGATGATTATGATGATAAGGTGACAGTACTTTTAAAACCCAAAAATTAAGATACAAAAATTTTTTTAAACATCTTATGTTTTTCTAATATTGTCTAAATTATTCTCCCCTTCTTAATGCCCATCATAATTGCTTTTTCCTGAGACTCTGTTTTGATAAAATTAGTTCTACTTTGAATATAGTATAAACATAAATTATACCTGTATTGTCATTTCTATTATAAAAATGAATTAATAAGCTTATACACATTAAAAGGTTCAAATTAACTTTATTGTCCTATCTTCAAAGAAAATCCATGTGCTATTACTACACTTGTATAGTCTGTTGCAACAAAGAAATGTAATAATGGATATGGTGTAATTAGATTTCTTCCAAGGATCTGGCAAAAAATGTTTTATGATTTTTTTGTGCACTTGAGGGAAATATGGACACTGAATTTTAGTAATATTAATTTTTAGCTATTAAGCATTGTTTGGATTGCTACCTTATTGGGTTGTATTTTGAAATATTTTGGTTGTAAATGACAAATGGAACTAGCTTAAGCTTAAGAAAGAGGTACACTGTAAAGGGAACCCAAATGTCCCACAGGACCTAGTGACAGGCAGGATCCTGGAGCATTCAAGAGCAATTCTGACTAGAGGTTTGAAAGTCACTCAGACATGCTCCGTTTCTGCTCTTGTCTTCTCTTTTAATATTCATTTATTGGGCTCACTGGGTCTTGGCTGTGGCGCGCTCGATCTTCAGTCTTCCTTGCAGCGTGTGGGTTGTGCAGCTGCAGCGTTCAAGCGTGCACACTCTTAGTTGTGACGCGGGGTCTAGTTGCCCAGAGCTGGAGGTCGGGCCCCCTGCACTGGTTTCCCAGAAACAGGTAGGATCAGAAGGCTGACCTTCCAGTAAGATCACTGCCTTGCGCTTGTGTGTGCTCAGTCGCGTCTGACTGTTTGCAACCCCATGGACTGTAGCCCTCCAGGCTCTTCTGTCCAGGGGGGTTTTCAGGAAGAATACTGGAGTGGGATGTCTTCCTACTCCAGGGGATCTTCCTGGCCCAGGGATCAAACCCACATCTCTTGTGTCTCCTGCATTGGCAGGCAGATTCTTTATCACCAGTGCCACCTGGGAAGCCCAAGATCACTGCCTCATCAAAGAGTGAGTAGATGAGAGACAGGAGTCGGGGGGCGAGGGTATAACCCCAAGAATGAGAGAGATGGTGAACTCAGGCTATGGATCACATCTCTAATATTCTATCTAGTCCAAGTTTATCATTTTGAGAAAACTACAAATTGAGCCCCTTCAGAGGAACGAGACAATGATACTGAAGGAGCCTGAACTCACATCATGTGAGTGTAAACCGCTAAGAGAAACCTAATGTGTATGGGTTTCTCCAAAAGCAATTGCTGAATGTTGCTGAGGTCTTTCTATATAGAAAACCTTTCGGGCCTAAATACGTTTCTTTTCAGGGTGAAGGTAATTTGGACAAACGCTTGGTTGTCATGTTTAGCTGATCTTGTGCTTCGCTAACACGATTCCCAATGGTCTAGTTAAAGCAGGACTATTATGGGTTGACTTGTGTCCCCCTACTCCGTATTCACGTATTGGCCTCCTAACCACCAGTACCCCCAGAATACGGCCCAATCTGGAAATGGGGTTGCTGTAATGAGTGAGAGGTCATTCGGGTGCCCTCATCCAGTAAGGCTGGTGTCCTTACAACAAGGGGACCTGAGGATACAGGGTGATGTGAAGAGACACAGGAAGAAAAGGGCCGACTCTAAGCCGAGGAGAGGGGCCTGCACCATCCTCCCCGCAGCCCAGAAGAGAACCAACCCTGCCGACCAAGGTTTCTGACTTCCCAGCCTCCAGAGACCCGTGAGACAACAAATCGCTGTCACTGGAGCGTGCCAGTCTGTGGTAGGTTATTACAGCAGCCCCACCAACCCAGCTGAAGAATGCTGCACGTTAATGTGCAGAAACATTCCTGAGCTTCTTTCCAGATGCATGTTCTGATGAAGTACGTCTGGGCTCGGGCCTGGCATTCAGGGGGGCTGACACGCTTCTAGGGGCTCCCAGTGCTACTGATCCTCAGACCACAGTCTGGGTCGGAAGGGTCTAGCAGACAAATACACAAAATGACAAACCTGTAAGCATGTTAGAAAAAACATCTTGATAGGTGACTGATAAACTATTCTGTAAACAGTTATTAACTTGTCTAAACTGTTAAATTGGAGGAGGCACTGGCACCCCACTCCAGTACTCTTGCCTGGAAAATCCCATGGACGGAGGAGCCTGGTAGGCTGCAGTCCATGGGGTCGCTAAGAGTCAGACACGACTGAGCAACTTCACTCTCACTTCTCACTTTCATGCATTGAAGAAGGAAATGGCAACCCACTCCGTGTTCTTGCCTGGAGAATCCCAGGGACGGGGGAGCCTGGTGGGATGCCGTCTATGGGATCGCACAGAGTTGGACACGACTAAAGCAACTTAGCAGCAGCAGCAGCAGCAAACTGTTAAATTATGGCCATGGTGGGGAGGTGGGGGGGAACTTGACTAAATCCAATCTTATATAAAACCCACTTTTCTAAATAAGTCTTGGATCAAAGAGAAATAAAATGCAAATTATTTAGGAAGAAGTGCTATGACAAACCTAGACAGCGTATTAAAAAAGCAGACATATCACTTTGCCGACAAAGGTCCATCTAGTCAAAGCTATGGTTTTTCCAGTAGTCATGTACAGATGGGAGAGCTGGACCGTAAAGAAGGCTGAGGGCCGAAGAATTGATGCTTTTTAAACTGGTGCTGGAGAGGATTCTTGAGAGTCCCTTGGACTGCAAGGAGATCAAATCAGTCAATCCTAAAGGAAACCAACCCTGAATATTATTAGAAGGATCGATGCTGAAGCTGAGGGTCCAATACTTGGGCCACCTGATGGGAAGAGCTGACTCATTGGAAAAGATGCTGAGAAAGACTGAAGGCAAAAGGAGAAGGGGGCAGCAAAGGGTGAGATGATTAGATAGCGTCACGGACTCAATGGACGTGAATTTGAGCAACTCTGGAGCATAGTGAGGGAAGCCTGGTGTGCTGCAGCCCACGGGGTTGCAAAAAGTTGAACACAACTTAGTGACTGAACAACAATAACAATTTAGAGATTGGTAAACCTGAAAACACAGCATGTTAAAACCTCATGTATAGGGCTTCCCTGGTGACTCAGTGGTGAAGAATCTGCCAGCCGTTGCAGGAGACATGGTTTTGATCCTTGGTCTGGGACAATGCCCATGCTGGGGAGCAACAAAGCCCATGAGCCTCAGCTACAGGGCCTGTGCTCAGAGCCTGCAAGCCGCAACCATGGGAGGCTGAGCACCTAGAGCCCGTGCTCTGCAACAAGAGAAGCCACCACAGTGAGAAGCTCATCCTCCATGACTAGAGAGAAGCCCCTGTCCGCCACAGCCAGGGAAAGCACACGCAGCAACAAAGACCCAGCACAGCCAAATATAAATTTTTAAATAAAGAACTGCTTAAAAAAAACCCTAATGTATATAGCTAAATCCTAATCAGAATAAAATGAATACTTACAAACGTATTATCATCTAAGGAAGAGATGAAATAAACTATTTTAATCTTATAGAAGGGCAAAAAGACCACAAAAATACATCAAAAGAAAGAAGAAACAACCCCATAAAGGCAACTAGAAACTAATGAGTTAGAAGACAAAAAAAGTAAAATTGATAAATCAAAGCAAAAGTTAGTTTTCTGAAAGATGACTAATATATATCCATTTCTACCAAGCTTTTGAAATCGAGAAGAAAAATGTACAAAAATAAGAATGAGAATGAAGGCAAGGTACCAGGAAAGGTGAAAGAGAATTATGAAAACAGGATGTGTGACTTTAAGCCAACAGATTTGAAAGTAGATGAAGTAGATTTTTATTAAAATAGATAGTTCTGAATAGACCCTAGAAATAGAAAGCCTGAGCAGAACAATCAATAACCTTAGAAAAAAACTAAACCGTTTCCATGTCTGACAGCAGAAAATGGAGCAGTGATTCATAATTACCAGACAAGTTCTGTTTCAAAATAAGAAATACACAGTGATATTATTTCAATGATGTTAGAGCATAGAGATATAGACAAAACATACAAATCCATTTTATGGAACTAGTGTAAATTTGATATAAAAATGTGATGACAGTAACTCAAAGAAGAAAAACAAAGCAGAGTTTCTTAAACTTGAGTCTTGCAGAGGCTCAGAAGAAAAAAACTGTCAACCCTCCAGGGCTGATTTCAGTTACCTTAATGTTTCCCAAATATGCATATGCAAACGAAAGTCAATCTTGTGTTTATAAGCTCTTGGAGGTGGTGGTGGTGGTGCGTGCTCAGTCATGTCCGACTCTTTGTTTCCCGTGGACTATAGCCCTCCAGGCTCCTTCGTCCATAGAATTCTCCAGGCAAGTATACTGGAGTAGGTTGCCATTTCCTTCTCCAGGGGATCTTTCTAACCCAGAGATTGAACTTGCATCTCTTGTGTCTCCTTCATTGCAGGTGAATTCTTTACCACTGGCACCACCTGGGGAGCCTCTTATAAGCTCTTACATAACCATAAATAAAACTGTAAAATTTAGTAAAATCACAGCTAAAATTCAGTTAAATTACAATTAAACTAATTTTACTTTCGGGTTGTGTTTTGCTGAAATGAAATCACCACATACAATTACAGGAAAGTTTCTTTAGACAAGTCAGTGCTTGGGTACCAAGTCACTTCATTCATGTCCAACTCTTTGCTGCCACATGGACTGTAGCCCACCAGGCTGCTCTGTTCACAGGATTCTCCAGGCAAGAATCCTGGAGTAGGTTGCCATGCCTTCCTCCAGGGAATCTTCTCGACCCAGGGGTTGAACCCTCATCTCTTCCACCTCCTGCACGGGCAGGTGGGCTCTTTACCACTAGCGCCACCGGGGAAGCCCTGACTAGCCAGTGCTACTATGCATTATATGACTGCTCACATCTCCAAGGACACAAAATTTTAAATTTTTCGCAGAGAAATTGTAGACTTCAACTGATACAAACTAATCTAATTTATACAGGTCAAAACAATTAGACAAAATATTAGCAGATCAAATAAAACAGCGTTTTAGAAAAATAGTATATCCAACCAGTCCATCCTAAAGGAGATCAGTCCTGGGTGTTCATTGAAAGGACTGATGCTGAAGCTGAAACTCCAGTACTTTGGCCACTTCATGCAAAGAGTTGACTCATTGGAAAAGACTCTGATGCTGGGAGGGATTGGGGGCAGGAGGAGAAGGGGATGACAGAGGATGAGATGGCTGGATGGCATCACTGACTCGATGGAAATGAGTTTGGGTGAACTCCAGGAGTTGGTGATGGACAGGGAGGCCTGGCGTGCTGTGATTCATGGGGTCGCAAAGAGTCGGACACGACTGAGTGACTGAACTGAACTGAAGGATAGTTTATTTCAGGAATGTAAGGATGGCTCAACATAAGTTATCAATAATTTGATGGAGGAAAGCCATAGTGATCATGCTAAGAAATTATTTGATAGAATTTAGCAATCATTTCAGAGAAGGCAATGGCACCCCACTCCAGTACTCTTGCCTGGAAAATCCCATGGAAGGAGGAGCCTGGTAGGCTGTAGTCCATGGGGTTGTTAAGAGTCGGACCGACTGAGCAACTTCACTTTCACTTTTCACTTTCATGCATTGGAGAAGGAAATGGCAACCCACTCCAGTGTTCTTGCCTGGAAAATTCCAGGGATGGGGGAGCCTGGTGGGCTGTCGTCTATGGGGTCGCAAGACTGAAGCGACTTAGCAGCAGCAGCAGCAGTCATTTCTGGTTAGAATAAAATCCTAAGTCAAAATAAACCCACTCTCAATTGACATAGCTTTGGCCAGTCATTGAACATGCCAGAAGTGGACTTTGCTACCAACAGAGCAATTCTGTTGCTCCTCCAGAATCCTCTGGCATTATTCTGACGCACCCATGAGAAGAACTGTTATTAAAGAAAGGAAAGGAAAAATGAACGTTAATAAATAAAGGAGAAAATTTCAAGTCAAGGAACAGAAAGAAATGTCTTTAGTGTAATCAAAGGTATTTAGTAGAAGTCAATCACAAACATTAAAAAATTAAATCCTAAAAAAATAATTCCCAACTCATTCTACAAGGCCAACAACACTCTGATGATAAAACCAGACAAGGATATTCAATAGTGCTCTTACAAACACTGATATAAAATTCCAAACAAAATTTTGGAATTTCAGCAAAATCAAATGCCATAATATATAAAAAGGATAAGGCATCATGACCAAGTAGGGGATATCCCATAAATGTAACCTCTGTTTAATGTTAGAAAATCAACATAACTTACCATCTTTACAAGCTAAAGATACACACATCTCAATGCACAGAAAAGGATGTAACAAAATCCAATATCCATCTGATAAAAAACTCTCAACAAACTAGGAATAGAAGAGAATTTCTGCTACCTGAAAAAGAACCTCTATGAGAAGCCTAAAGATAACATCATACTTACTGGTGAAAAACGGAGTGTTAAGATCAAGAACACAGCAAGGTTGTCCAATATCACCCCTTCTATTCAACACTGTACTAGAGATTTTAGCCAGTGTGATAAGTTAAGACAAAGAAAAGCATCCAAATTGAAAAGTAAGAAGTAAAAGTGCAGATGTCATGAACATCTTCGGAGAAAATCCAATGAATAAATTTTTGTGATCCTGTGCTAAGCAGAAACAAATTATAAAAATATTGAACTCCATTAAAACTAAAAACTTTTGTTTTTCAAAAAGCACTAACTATTGAGAGAATGAAAAAACAAACCATGGGCTAAGAGAAAATATTTGTAATTATATATATGATAAAGGTCTTACACCTAAATATATGAAAATTTCCCCAAACTCAATAATAAGAAAAGAAATAATCCAATTTCAAAACAGGAAAAATATTTGAAGTTTAAATTTAAAATGGGCAAAATATAAAGAAGATACACAGATAGCAAGTAAATACATAAATAGATGCACAATATCATTAGATATCAGGAAAATGCAAATTGAACACTGCAGATGGTGACTGCAGCCATGAAATTAAAAGACGCTTACTCCTTGGAAGGAAAGTTATGACCAACCTAGATAGCATATTCAAAAGCAGAGACATTACTTTGCCAACAAAGGTCTGTCTAGTCAAGGCTATGGTTTTTCCAGTGGCCATGTATGGATGTGAGAGTTGGACTAAAAGAAAGTTGAGCACTGAAGAATTGATGCTTTTGAACTGTGGTGTTGGAGAAGACTCTTGAGAGTTCCTTGGACTGCAAGGAGATCCAACCAGTCCATTCTGAAGGAGATCAGCCCTGGGATTTCTTTCGAAGGAATGATGCTAAAGCTGAAACTGCAGTACTTTGGCCACCTCATGCGAAGAGTTGACTCACTGGAAAAGACTCTGATGCTGGAGGGATTGGGGGCAGGAGGAGAAGGGGATGACAGAGGATGAGATGGCTGGATGGCATCAGTGACTCGATGGACGTGAGTCTGAGTGAACTCTGGGAGTTGGTGATGGACAGGGAGGCCTGGCATGCTGTGATTCATGGGGTGGCAAAGAGTCAGATATGACTGAGCGACTGAACTGACTGAATGACTGAGATCCCACTACACAGTCATTCGAACGGCCAAAATTAAAAAGACTGTTCACACCAAGAGTTGGCAAAAAGGTGGAGGAATTGGAAACTCTGTAGATTGCTACAGTAATCAAAACAGTATGGTGCTGGCATAAAAAACCAACACACAGATCAGTGGAACAGAGTGGAAAGTCCGGAAATAAACCCACACATATGGTCGATTAATTTACATTACAATGAGCTCCAATGAGCCAAGAATATAAAATGTGGGAAAAAGTCTCTTCAATAATTGGAAAAACTGAACAGCCACATGCAAAGAAGGAAATTGGATCTCTATCTTATACCATATCCTCAAGTTAATTAGAAATTAATTAAATGAATATAAGACCTAAAACTGTTAATCTCCTAGAAGAAAAGATAGGCAGTAAGCTCTTTGACATCAGTCTTGAATTTTTCTGGATGTGACAGCAAAAGCAAAGGTAACAAAAGCAAAAATAAACAAGTAGGACTATATCAAACCAAAAAGCTTCTGCACAGCAAAGGAAACCTTCAAGAAAACAAAAAGGCAACCTACTGAACAGGAGGAAATACTTGCAAATCATATATCTGATAAGGTGTTAATATCTAACATATGTAAAGAAGTCACACAACTTAATAGTGAAAAAACAAACCAATCGGATTTAAAAATGGGCAGAGGATCGGAAGAGACATTTTTTTTTTTTCCCCAAAGAAGACATATAGATGGGCAACAGGCGCATGAAAAGATGCTGAACATCACAAGCAATCAGGAAAACGTAAATCAAAACCACAGTGACATACCACTTCATACCTGCATGAAAGGCGCTTATCAAACAGCCAAGAAGTAGCAAGTGTTGGCGGGACGTGGAGAAAAGGGAATCCTTGTATGCCATTGGTGGGAATGTAAATTGGTGCAACTACTATAGAAAACCAGTATTGGAAGTTCCTCAAAAGACTAAAAATAGAACTGCCATATGAGCCAGAAATTTCTCTTTTGGGTATTTATCTGAAGAAAACTAAAGCACTAACTCAAAAAGATATAGGCACCCCCCTTGTTCATTACAGGATTATTTACAAGAGCCAAGACATGGAATCAACCTAAGTGTTTATGAGTGGTGAATGGATAAAGAAAATATGATCTATATCTATCTATAAAATTCATCCATTAAAAAGGAGGAAATCTTGCCATTTGCAACAACATGAATGGACCATGTTGTTGAGGGCATTTTGCTAAGTGAAACAAGTAGGAGAAAGGCAAATCCCACATATGCGTAGAATCTAAAACAAAGGAACAAAAAACAGTACCTCTCCCCCAAAAAACAAGTTCATAGGTACAAAGAACAGACTGGTGGTTGCCAGAGGTAGGTGAAGGAGATAAGAAAAGCACAAAATTCCGTTGTAAAATAAATGTCATGGGGATGTAACGTACAACATGGCAACTGTAGCTGAAAACACTGTATCCCGTATTTGAAAGTTACTAGAAAAGAGGATCTTAAAAGTTCTCATCACAAGGAAAAAAAAATTGTATCTATGTATGGTGCTCCTGTGCTGGGCTCAGTCCCTTCAGTCCAGTCTGACTCTTTTCAACTCTGTGGACTGTAGCCCACCAGGCTCCTCTGTCCATGGAATTTTCCAGGCAAGAGTACTGGAGTGGGTTGTCGTGCCTTTCTCCAGGGGATCTTCCTGACCCAGGGATCAAACCAGTGTCTCCTGCATTGCAGGTGGATTCTTTACCACTGAGCCACTGGGGAAGCCCCTGTGTATGGTGATCAGTGTTACTTAGACTTACTGTGATGATCATTTTGCAATATGTACAAATATCAAATCATTATGTTGTATATCTGAAACGAATATGTAATATGTAAAAAAAAAATCAGAGGGAACATACATGACATTCCTGGTATCTGGCACGTTTCTGTAGTGGCCCAAGTTTTTACTGATAATGGAATTAAATCCATATGTTGAATATCCATGAATAACTTCTGGGATTGAATAGTTAAAATTCTCACCTGAAAGAAAAGGTGTTAAGTCACATAAGTATAGGTTTACCACCGTCACGTTGATAAAGGACAATAACAAAGATATCCTGAATTCACTCCTTTTATAACATGTCAGAGTAGTTTTTGTGGAACCTAAACTATGCCCAGATGACAAGGTTAAAATCAAAGGATTCACACACAGCAGAGCAGAGCCCTTAGCAAACCTGAACAATGAGTTACACTCAGTCATTCAGTCTCTCCAGAGAAGTATGTGCTCAGCCTCCTTGGTCACATCATGATTCAAAACTGTCCTGCGAAGCTATATTGACTGAGGGCTTTAGGGAAGGCGAGAGCTTAAGTCCCTCTTCCCAAACTCTGAGAGGATACAACAAGATGACGGAGGACAGCCAACACATCAGTGTGCGGCAGTGTTAGTCCCTCGGTCGAGTCTGACTCTTTGTGACCCCACGGACTGCAGCCCACCAGGCTGCTCTGTCCATGGAATTCTCCAGGCAAGAATACTGGAGTGGGATGCCACTGCCTTCTCCAGGGGATCTTCCTAACACAGGGATTGAACCTGGGTCTCCCCCATTGCACGTAGACTTTACCAACTGAGTCACCAGGAAAGCATTAGTCGTAACAATAAATAAAGTTGGCATAAAGTGAAAGAAAGTGAAGTCACTCAGTCATATCTGACTTTTTGCGACCCCATGGACTGTAGCCCACCAGGCTTCTCCATCCATGGAATTTTCTAGGCAAGAGTACTGGAGTGTGTCACCGTTTCCTTCTCCAAGGGAATTTCCCATTAAAAGATAAAAACTCAAAAAAAAAAAAAAAAAAAAAGATAAAAACTCTTAGATGGTAATAAAAACCAAAATGTAACCATAAAAGATAAGTAAGATGAACTAAAATGGTTAAAAGTGGAAGAATGGTCAAAGAATACAGGAGTCAAAATATTTTTTAAAGTATAGAATTCACTGGAAGGACAACCCAGAAAGTCATTTTATACTTACAATAAGTTACAATAAAGATTTAATAGTCATGAGCTTGTAGACATCAAATAATGCTGCAACAAAATACTTAAAGAAAAAAATTTAAATATATCAATATATACTGCCACAAATAAACAGAAACGGAATTTTTTAAGAACAACTGCGAATCAGAGAAAAAGTCAGAAACTTGAATAATGCAATTAGTTACGTTTTCTTAGTAGATTTATATTGTGCTCTGTTTATGGGAGAATGAACTGTCTTTTCCATTGCCTGAGGAATGTTTTCCAAAACTGATGTAAATTCTATATTGCTTATAAAGCGGGTTCCCATCAAAAAGCAGTAACCCCATTTCTTTTAGGTCCTCTTTCTTACACCTAAAAAAATCCTCGGCATGACACAGCAGATAATTGTGGGGGTTCTCTGAAACATGGAGGTAAGGGGGCAGATTGGCTAGGGGCCTCAGGACCGGGGGAAGGACACAGTGGGCTCCTGATTTCTTTGTTGCCTCCCGTAAGTCCCAGACTTCAGTTCAGTTCAGTTCAGTCGCTCAGTCATGTCTGACTCTTTGCGACCCATGGACTGCAGCACGCCAGACCTCCCTGTCCATCACCATCTCCCGGAGTTTACTCAAATTCATGTCCATTGGGCCGGTGATGCCATCCAACCATCTCATCCTCTGTCGTCCCCTTCTCAGACAGGGTGCTGTCAAAACCTGCAAGTGGAACCACTAATAGGCATAGACAAAAGAAGCTCCCAGATAAGCCTGTTGCACCTAGCCACAGGGCCAGGAAAGCGGACAAACAAAACCACAGAAAACTTTTGGCAACAGCCACTCTAGTCGAACCAGCACCAACGGGAGAACTACAGCGCCCCCTGTGGCTCCCAGCAATACATATGCGTGCACAGTTGCTCAATAGAATCCAACTCTATTCGACCCCATGGACTGCAGCCCGCCAGACTCTTCTGTCCGTGGAATTTCCAGGCAAGAATACTGGAGTGGCTTGCCATTTCCTTCTCCAGGGAATAATACATAATGACCCTAAATAGAAGCATGCCAAAAACCAGCCACAAAATACATGAAACAAAGCCCAATAGAGTTGAAAGTAGAAACAGACAAACCCACAATTATTATAATTGGGGTCTTCAACATCCACTCTTAACAACTGTCAGAACTACCAGCCAGAAACGCAGCAAGGGTACAGAAGAACTGAACAATACAATCAACCAACCGGATCTAATTGAGATTATATATATATGAAGCACTTCACCTAACAATATCAGAATACAATTTTTTTTCAAGTATCCATGGAGCATTCACCAAGATAGACCATATCCTGGATCATAAAACAAACCTTAAAGAAACCTAAAAGAATTGAAATCAGGCTCTCCTCCTCACTAGGGAGTAGTAAATTTTGCTTCTGGAATATGTGCTGTGTTCAGAGATGTCTGACTCTTTGTGACCCCATGGACTGTGGCCCACCAGGCTCCTCTGTCATTGTAATTTTTGAGGCAAGAAGCCTGGAGTGCGTTGCCATTTCCTACTCCAGGGGATCTTCCTGACCCAGGGATTGAACCTGCGTCTTTTGTGTCTCCTGTTTTGGCGGACGAATTCTTTCCCACTGTGCCACTTGGCTTATTGAATAAAAGGCACCTTTTATTTTATAACGCTTCTTGAATAAAACCCTTCGAAAGAGAACAAAAATGTACAGCGTGGCAACTACAGTTAACATACTGTATTATATACTGTATCGTACACTTGAAAGTTGCTAAGAGTTATCATCACACAAAAAATATTTAACTATGTGTGATGATGAATGTTAATGAAATTTATTATGATAACTAAGTTATGACCAACCTAGATAGCATATTAAAAAGCAGAGACATTACTTTGCCAAAAAAAGTCCATCTAGTCAAGGCTATGGTTTTTCCAGTGGTCATGTATGGGTGTGAGAGTTGGACTTTGAAGAAAGCTGAGTGCCGGAGAATTGATGCTTTTGAACTGTGGTGTTGGAGAAGACTCTTGAGAGTCCCTTGGACTGCAAGGAGATCCAACCAGTCCATCCTAAGGGAGATCAGTCCTGGGTGTTCATTGGAAGGATTAATGTTGAAGCTGAAACTCCAATACTTTGGCCACCTGATATGAAGAGCTGACTCATTGGAAAAGACCCTGATGCTGGGAAAGATTGAGGGCAGGAGGAGAAGGGGATGACAGAGGATGCGATGGTTGGATGGCATCATTGACTCGATGCACATGGGTTCGGGTGGACTCCGGGAGCTGGTGATGGACAAGGAGGCCTGGCGTGCTGCAGTTCATGGGGTCGCAAAGAGTCAGACACGACTGAGCGACTGAACTGAACTGAACTGATTTGCAATACATGCGTGCGTATGTGCCTGCTCAGTCCCTTCAGTCCTGTCTAATCTTTGCGACCCTATGGACTGTATGTAGCCCACCAGGCTTCTCTGTCCATGAGAGTCTCCAGGTAAGAATATCGGAGTAGGTTTCATGCCCTCCTCCAGGGGATCTTCCCAACTCAGGGATAGAACCCACCTCTCTTGCATTGCAGGCGGATTTGTTACGGCTAACCCCCTGGGGAAGCTGGTGTAATGTATACATATATAAAATCATTGTTGTACACTTAAAACAAGGTCAATGTTATATACCAATTACATCTCAATTTTAAAAAGAATGAAAAGAGAAGGCACAGACTTGTGCAAAATATTTGCAACTCACGTATTAAAGGATTTGAAACTAGAATATATCTTTTAAGTCTTAGAAATCCCAATCTTTAAAGTCTTAGAAATCAGAAGACTAACATCCCAATTTAAAAATGGACAGGGGCTTCCCTGGTGGTTCAGTGGTAAAGAATCCGCCTGCCAATGCAGGAGACACAGGTTTGATCCCTGATCAGGGAAGATATCACATGCCTGCGAGCAACTAAGCCTAAGTGCCGAAACTACTGAAGTCCTAGCTCCTAGAGCCCGTGCTCTGAGATAAGAGAAGCCCACACACCGCTAGAGAGTGTCCCCCACTCGCCTCAACTAGAGAAAAGCCCACGCAGCAACAAAGACCAGCACAGCCATAAATAAATAAAACGATGGATAGAAGACTTGGAGAAGCACCCTATAAAAGAAGATGTGTGGTCATTAACCACATGAAAAGGTGCTCAAAAATCCTTAGTCATAGGAAAATGCACATTAAGGCTACACTGATACCTACCATTTCTCACCCATCATAATGGCTAAACTCTAAATATCTGACCATGTCTGGTGTTGACCAGTCTGGAGAAGATGGATTCTCCTCCACTGCTGAAGGGGACAGATATTGGCATCCTTACTTTGGAACACAGTTTGTCATTTTCTTTAAAGTTGAGCATTTTGTTGTGGTTCGGTTTCTAAGTCATGTACGACTCTTTGCAACCCCACAGACTGCAGCAGCCAGGCTTCCCTGTCCTTCATTATCTCCCGGAGCTTGCTCAAACTCATGTCCATTGAGTCAATGATGCCATCCAACCATCTCATCCTCTGCCATCCCCTTCTCCTCCTGCCTTCAATCTTTCCCAGCATCAAGGTCTTTTCCAGTGAGTCAGTTCTTTACATCAGGTGGCCAAAGCATTGGAGCTCTACCTTCAGCATCAGTCCTTCCAATGACTATTCAGGACTGATTTCTTTTAGGATTGACTGTTGGATCTCCTTGCCGTCCAAGGGACTCTTAAGAGTCTTCTCCAGCACCACAATTTGAAAGCATCAATTCTTTGGCACCCAGCCTTCTTTATAATCCAACTCTGACATCTGTACATGACTACTGGAAAAAGCATAGCTTTGACTATATGAACCTTTGTTGGCAAAGTGATGTCTCTGCTTTTTAATACACTGTCCAGGTTTGTCATAGTTTTTCTTCCAAGGAACAAGTGTCTTTTAATTTCGTGGCTGTAGTCAACCGTCCACACTGATTTTGGAGTTCAAGAAAACAAAATCTGTCACTGCTTCTACTTTTCCCCTTCTCTTTGCCATGAAGTGATGGGACCAGATGCCATGATCTTAGGTTTTTGACTGTTGAGTTTTAAGCCAGCTTTTTCACTCTCCTCTTTCACCCTCATCAAGAGGCCCTTTAGTCCCTCTTTGCTTTCTGCCATTGGAGTGGTATCATCTGCATATCTGAGGTTGTTGATATTTCTCCTGGCAATCTTGATTCCAGCTATGAGTCATCCAGACCAGCATTTCTCATGATGTACTTTGCATATAAGTTACATAAGTAGGGTGACAATATACAGCCTTGACGTACTCCTTTCACAATTTTGAACCAGTCCATTGTTCCGTGTCCAGTCCTAACTGTTGTTTCTTGACTTGCATACATGTTTCTCAGGAGACAGGTAAGGTAGTCTGATATTCCATCCCTTTAAGAATTTTCCACTGATTCTTGTGATCCATACAGTCAAAGTCTTTAGTGTAGTCAATGAAGCATAAGTTTCTCTGGAATTCCCTTGATTTCTCTATGATCCAATGAATGGCAGGGGTTCAGATCACGCAAGACCTGGAGTTGACTGTGGCTTAGATCATGAGCTCCTTATTGCAAAGTTCAGGCTTAAGTTGAAGAAAGTAGGGAAAACCACTAGGCCATTCAGGTATGATCTAAATCAAATCCCTTGTAATTATAGTGGAAGTGACCGAGTCCAGTGATTAGATATGGTAGAGTGCCTGAAGAACTATGGACTGAGGTTTGTAACACTGTACAGGAGGTATTGACCAAAACCATCCCAAAGAAATGCAAGAAGGCGAAGCAGTTGTCTGAGGAGGCTTTACAAATTTAGCTGAGAAAAGAAGAGAAGTGAAAGGCAAGGGAGACAGGGAAAGATATACCCAACCGAATACAGAGTTCCAGAGAATAGCAAGGAGAGATAAGAAAGTCTTCTTAAGTGAACAATGCAAAGAAATAGAGAACAATAGAATGGGAAAGACTAGAGATCTCTTCTAGAAAATTTGAGATAGCAAGGTAACATTTCATGCAAAGGTGGACACAATAAAGAACAGAAATGGTAAGGACCTAACTGAAGCAGAAGAGATTAAGAAGAGGTGGCAAGAATACACAGAAAAACTATACAAAAAAGGTCTTGAAGATCTGGACAACCACTGTCCTGCGGTCACTCACCAAGAGCCAGACATCCTGAGTGTGAAGTCAAGGGGGCCTCAGGAAGCATCACTACGAACAAAGCTAGTGGAGGTGATAGAATTCCAGTTGAGCTATTTCAAATCCTAAAAGATGATACTGTGAAAGTGCTGCACTCAATTTGTCAGCAAATTTGGAAAACTCAGCAGTGTTCACAGGACTGGAAAAGATCAGTTTTCATTCCAATCCCAAAGAAGGGCAATGCCAAAGAATGTTAAAACTACTGTACAATTGCCCTTACTTCACATGCTAGCAAGGTAATGCTCAAAGTCCTTCAAGCTAGGCTTCAACAGTATGGGAACTGAGAACTTCCAGATGTATAAGCCGGATTTAGAAAAAGTTAAGCATACAGCTTCCATATGAACCATCCATCCTGTACCGAGGTATTTACCTAAGAGAAACAGAATATTTTTATACAAAGACTTATATGTGAATATTCATAGTGGCATTGGAATTCACTCTAGAACAGCTACAAATACACTTCAAACACATGCTATACTTTGCTTAAAGAAAATGAGGAAGATATCCAGGGAGGAGGAAGAATGGGGGTGAAGTTTTTACTGTACCTATTAAAATTTATTTCTTAGAAACACAGAAAGCTATCTGAAGCAAATATAGCAAATTACTTTAAAATTCTCACGTTTATGAGGCAAATACATACAAGCCTGTTTGTGTTATTTTCTCTCGGTGGGTATATATATATATATGAACATATATGAAATACTTCATAATTTAAAATTGCATTGCTCTAAAAAGGACAGTCTCTTCCTCTTCCCAATATTCAATTTATGGTATATTTTCCCCTTACCATGGCTAACAGAGGAAATCAAAATACTTACCTGAACTTAACAACAACTTGGGTTCTGCGGGTTCATCTTCACTAGCCCTTTCCACTCTCACGTTGTAAGCTCTCGGTAAGTGCACTGAGTCAGGTTTGCTTTGCAGTTTTTCTCCAAGGGACCAAATTAATGGATTTCCTTTCTCCTGGATCTTCTCTTGCTTCTTCACATGATTGTAGTGAAGATAAATATTAAAGACGGCTATCCAGATGCCGAATGTCAAGGAGGCACAGAATAAACACTGAATTATAACATTTCTCATTGTAAACCTAGCATTTTTGAAGGTCCGTTTTAATATTTCCTAAACCGGAAGGATTTACGAGAAGCTGTATTAGATATTTTGATGGTTTGGAGATCATCTACTTGGCTTAAATTCAATTTACAGTGTTTTTAAAACAGGATCGTTTTGACACCAGTGCTTATCCCATACTTTGATAAGATAAAGTGTACCCTTAGGAAAAAAACCTCTTAAAACTCCATATTCATAAGATTTCTGCTGGGCTGTAGTTGTGCCATTCAGGATCTTCATGTCGAGTGTGGGCTCTTAGTAACAGCATGTGGGGTCTAGTTCCCTGACCAGGGATCAAACCCAGGCCCCCTGCATTGGGAGTGCAGATCCCCAGGGAAGTCCCCTCATAAGATTTTTTTAAAGTCTAATGTATAACATGCTTATAAAACATACAATATCATTTAAAGTCATCGACCCAAACTCCTGAGATAAAACTAAAGGAAAAAATGTGAAAGAAGGGTGTTTCATCCCTCGCATGCTCAGCCCATGTAGGAGTGATAGCATAGGTCTTTGTTTTAAGAAAGCGGATCTGACACTAGTCAGACTGTTGCTTGCTGTTGCTTAGTCGCGTAGTCTGTGTGACCCCACGGACTGCCACCCACCAGGCCCTCTGTCCATGGGGATTCTCCAGGCAAGGACACTGGAGTGGGTTGCCATGCCCTTCTCCAGGTGATATTCTTGACCCAGGGATTGAACCTGGGTCTCCCACATTGCAGGCAGTTTCTTTACCATCTGAGCCACCAGGGAAGCCCAAGAATATTGGAGTGGATAGCCTATCCCTTCTCCAGGAGATCTTCCCAACCCAGGAATCAAACCAGGGTCTCCTGCATTGTAAGTAGATTCTTTACCAGCTGAGCTACCAGGGAAGCCCCAATCAGACCATTAGAAATGTATTGATAAAAACAAGCAACATCCCAAGGTGGAAAGAAGGTGGGCAAGGAGCAGTGTGGACCCCACTGATGGGACTGTGGAATGCTGCAGCCACTTTAAATCTCGGTCTCAAGTCCACTCCTGGCCACAGGATCAGTAACAAGGGCCAAGCCACATCATAGCTTGGCTGGGAAAGTGCAAGACCCACCCCCAGGGAGGAACATCTGTTCCTGAGATCTTCAGGGCCCAGGCATCACCACCAGTGGAGTCAGGGCCTGTGTCTGGGTGGAGTCCTGAGGATGCTGGGTAAAGGGAGCAGGTGTGTAAAGCTGGATTTGGTAGTTTACTAACACAGGAGCATTCTCCCAGGACAGAGGACCTAACACCCTCACCAAGATCTTGGTCACACTGTAAAGGTTTGCTGATTGAATGAATAATCCCTTTAAAAATGAAATACTTGATTAAGGAAAGAAGTATCAGGATTTCCTTGGTGGTACAGTGGATAAGAATCTGCCTGAGGATGCAGGGGACATGGGTTCAATCCTTGGTCCTGGAATATCCCACATGCCAAGGAGTAACTCAACCTACTAGACACAGCTACTGAGCCCACATGTTGCAAGTACTGAAGCCCATGTGCCTAAAGCCTGTGCTTTGCACCAAGAGAAGCCACCGCAACGAGAAGCTTGGGCAATGCGACTAGAGAAAGCCTACATGCAACCAACAAAGTCCCAGAGCAACCAAATAAGTTAAGTAATTATAAAAAGAAGAAATATCCAATGTGTAAGAGAAGAAGATAACTTCTAATGAGGGAAAATGGGCGGATTAAAGGAACTGGAAAGAGAATGAAGCTGTTTGAACATCATCCTATTAAATGTCATTTTAAGAGACTTCTGTTTTGAGGTTCTCCAAAACCCGAAAGCAATTAGAAACTAGTTAAAGGAGAAAATAGTGAAGGGAGGCCCCCAAATTTAATATACAAAATATACACATGAATTCATGTGATAAAAGTATTACTGAACAATAAATTGATATTCTCTGGAATTCTACCATACTAAGAAAAAATGGGAAAGAACAGATATGTGTATGCGTAACTGAATCACATTGCTGTACACCTGAAGCTAACTGGTGGGCTGCCGTCCATGGGGTCGCACAGAGTCGGACGCGACGGAAGGAGCTTAGCAGCAGCAGCAGCACAGTGTTGTGAATCAGCTGTTTGTTGCTGTTTTGTTGCTCAGTCGTGTCCGACTCTGTGTGACCCCACGGACTGTAGCCCACCAAACTCCTCTGTTCATGGGAGTCTCCAGGCAAGAATACAGGAGTGGGTAGCCATGCCCTTCTCCAGGGGCTCTTCCCAGCCCAGGGACTGAACCCATGTCTCCTGCATTGGCATTTACTGCTGAGCCACCAGGGCTTCCCTATACTCCAATACAAAATGAAAAAATACACATATAAAAAGAACACTTGGGGAAAGTTTTCTTTAGATGTGACCACATAAAAATCGCTCTCCCTCCAGACTTCTTATTTTACTAACATAGATTATCCTACATTAGATTTTCTTAAAGCAGAGGAACACAGACCTCGTCTCCCATCCTCCCCACCTCAGCACCTTCCCCCACACTCCCACAAAACACAGAAAACGTCTCCTACCAAGAGATAGGTCTGTGATTGGCTTTTCAACTCTGCTGTCTCAGAAGGAAATCATGTTCGATTATTTTCTTCACTAAAACTTATGTGCTGGAAAAATACAGAATTAATTTGTTAAAACATATTTCAAAGATAATTTGTATGTATAGCAAGTAAAATTTTAAATACATTAAAAAAAAACCTGAGTTAATGAAAAGAATGCAGTAAAACAGAAAAGAATGCTGCTAAAAATCACTAACACATGCACACATGCACACACACACACCAAGAAACCAAAGCCCTAAACTACATCTGTGTTTATGGTCACTGAGTTTTAAAATGTAAGTCTCTAAGCCAGGAAAACATGACCATGCTTTACGTAATGTCACAACTAATTTTTTTCTGCAAATAATCAGTATTTGTAATCCTTTGCTTTCCTCAG
Organism: Bos grunniens; assembly: GCF_055505025.1. Taxonomy (NCBI): domain Eukaryota; kingdom Metazoa; phylum Chordata; class Mammalia; order Artiodactyla; family Bovidae; genus Bos; species Bos grunniens. The sequence goes on from NC_141168.1 coordinate 5,735,751, forward strand.
TTCAGTTCAGTCACTCAGTCGTGTCCGACTCTTTGCGACCCCATGAGTCGCAGCATGCCAGGCCTCTCTATCCATCACCAACTCCCGGAGTTCACTCAGACTCACGTCCATCGAGTCAGTGCTGCCATCCAGCCATTTCATCCTCTGTCGTCCCTTTCTCCTCCTGCCCCCAATCCCTCCCAGCATCAGAGTCTTCTCCAATGAGTCAACTCTTCACATGAGGTGGCCAAAGTACTGGAGTTTCAGCTTTAGCATCATTCCTTCCAAAGACGTTATCTCTTTAGCATAGCTTTTATATATATATATTAAAAAAAGCTTTTATATATATATATAAAAACAAAGAACACCCAGGGCTGATCTCTTTTAGAACGGACCGGTTGGATCTCCTTGCAGTCCAAGGGACTCTCAAGTCTTAATAGCGATCTTTGCACAAGATCCTTTCCCTGATGAGGGAAAGATGGAAGGCAGGAGAAGGGGATGACAGAGGACAAGATGGCTGGATGGCATCACTGACTCAGTGGAAATGGGTTTGAGCAAGCTCTGGGAAGTGGTGAAGGACAGGGAAGCCTGGTGATCTGCAGTCCATTGGGTCGCAAAGACTTGGGCTGCATAAGTCCATGAGGTCACAAAGAGTTGGACACAACTGTGACTGAACCCCAATAAAAGGCCTTTTCCAGTGAGTCAGCTCCTCTCATCAAGTGGCCAAAGTATTGGAGCTTCAGCTTCAGCATCAGTCCTTCCAATAAGTATTCAGGGTTGATTTCCTTTAGGATTGATTGGTTCTGATACTAGGAAGAGTTTTTTTTGTTTTTTAATCTATTTTGCTTTTTGAATAAGTAGTACATTCATTTTGTATAAATCTTAAGAAGTACAAAAGGTGTATCTTTGTGATATACAATGCGAACTGGCCCTGATTTTCAAGAACTAAGGTTATTACGATGCCCAGTAAGCCTCTCGGGTGGCATAACCCAGCCTGAAAAATCTGACCTTCTTAATCTTGATCCCCAGAGCCAGCGTCCTATTCAAGATTCAGAGGTTTGATGCACTGCGCTCACTTTTTCTATGTGGAAGGACACCCATTCCGCATCTTCCCACTTTTCAGCATATGGACCCCAGCCACCTACCGCTGAGACAAACACTGGCTGCTATGGAGTCGATGTATTCTCCAAGCTGGGTCATAGGAAGATTTGGGCAGGACTCTATGCTCAATAAATGATCTCAAAGATGGAATTTCCTCCTGAATGGCTGACTCAGTGGCGCCTGGATTCTGAGCAAATTACTTGATTGTGCCGGGTACCCTGCCTGCATGGCGGGGCTCAAAACACAGGCTGCCCCAGGCTGCCTCACAAAGCCCTGTGACATCATACAGGAGCTCACCAGCCCCAGGGGCCCCTGCCTGGGAGCTCCAATCAGTGGGCAGGATCTAGGAATTCCAAAACTGGAAGGGTCTTTCCGGATAGTCTCAGAACCCTCGCTCTTCTGCTGAGGAAATAGGAAAGTCCTTGCTTCAGCCAAGACGAAATACTAGCCTTCTCTAGGGCAAGCCTCATTTTTGGCTTTTCTGAAATAAACTTAAAAAAAATGAAGACGCCTTCAGAACATCTCAAGAGACTTAAAGATGAGCCAAAGAGTTACTTGGCTGCCTTTTTATTTCTTACTCTATTGCTCAACTTTAGACATTAGTACATGAGTTCAGCCAAACACTTGTGAAATTTCTTGTCTCTTAACAAGTCTGGGTAGACCTGACCCTCCCCCGAATTCAGGAGGCTGACTCAGTGTTTTTCCTGGGACCAGACACCTGCTGGTACATGAGAGGAAATAGGTGAGTTGAGATTTTGATACCAATAATGACCTTCAAGCATAACTTGGAATCTCCTTTAGACAGGCTCAAACAAAAGGTCCTTTTATCATAATATTAATATTAAAAAGTAAGCTTTTATTTATAATCGCCCCCAACTGGAAAGGACTCAAATGTCATCAGTACGAGAATGAATAAACTGTGCCTCTCCATATAATGGAATGCACAGCAGCAGTGAAATGACTGAGCCACAGAGCCACAGAAGAGGGAGAATCCCACGTACATAACACGAAGTGATAGGACACAGTGGATGCTAAGTTGCTTAGGTCGTGTCCTACTCTTTGTGACCCTATGGACCGTAGCCCACCAGGCTCCTCTGTCCATGAAATTCTCCAGGCAAGAACACTGGAGTGGGTTGCCATGCCCTCCTCCAGGGGATCTTCCCAACCCAGGACTGAACCCTTGTCTCTTCCATCTCTGGGCTTCCCAGGTGACACGAGAGGTAAAGAACCCACCTGCCAATGCAGGAGACATAAGAGATGAGCGTTTGATCCCTGGGTGGGGAAAATCCCCTGGAGAAGGAGAGGGCAACCCACTCTGGTATTCTTGTGTGGGAAATCACATGGACAGAGGAGGCTGGCGGGCTACAATCCATGGAGTCGCAAAGAGTTGAACATGACTTAGCCACTAAACAACAATAAGTTTTTGCTTAGCCAATGGCCACCCAGCAAGAGGCTACATTCTGACCCTCTCTGGGTCCCCCTGGGACTTTTCCTGGGTGCTGCTTAATCCTGGGAGTGGGTGTGAGTTCCTGGGGTGGACAGTATTCTTTCCTTGACCAGAACATCTATGCCTTTATCTGATTGACATATTCAGCTTACACTTAAGACTTAATTTGAGAAAAAAATTTCTTCATCTAAGAAACCATCTTCAGAGTCAGTGAACAATTATATGATTCTGTTCAGTTTGAAAAATGCTGATATAACGTCTCTGAGCCTGGCTGTCTGATCTCTAAAGGGGATGGGTAATGCTGAAGGCCTACAAAGTGAAGTATTTGGAGGAGGAGGAGGCACATTGTAATTTGAAGAAAATCCACAACAGGGGAACCAGTGAACCATCATGGAGAGTCATGGAAAAACACTGAAGGGACAGTCTTTCCAGGGAAACTTGGTAATGTTCTGACATGAAGTTTGGTTGAGCTATTATCTTGGGGATGATTGCTGTCGGCTTACTGCAAACTAATAGTAACTGCTGGTGGTTCCTTCCTACGAGGTTTGTGAGCTCCAGGAGAGGAGGGACTGTTTCTTGTTTGTCTTTGATTTTTTTTTTTTTCTGGCCACACTGTGGCGCATGTGGGATCTTAGTTTCCAGACCAGGGATTGGACCCACACCCTCACATTGGAAGCTCAGAGTCTTAAACACTGGACCACCAGGGAAGTCACCTCATTTTTGTGTCTTGGACTCTAGCACACAGCTAGGAATTCTGCTGGGAATCCAGAAAACATCAGTGTGATTTGAAGTGGAAGTGAAGGGGCTTCCAGGTGGTGCAGTGGTAGAGAATCTGCGTGCTGATGCAGGAGACGCAGATTTCATCCCAGGGCCAGGAAGATCCCCTGGAGAAGGAAATGGCAACCCACTCTAGTATTCTGGCCTGAGAAATCCCAGGGACAGAGGAGCCTGGCGGGCTACAGTCCATGGGGTCACAAAGACTCACATGACTTAGCGACTGAGCTTGCACACACAGTTTGAAGAGGAAGCCACCCACTTCTACACCTGCAGGGAAAGGATGCTGAAGAATCCAAGGTTTACAGCATTTTAAATCGACTATCGTTTTGTCGAGTCCGACTCTTGCGACCCCCTCCCCCAATCAACTATACTTCAGTTAGAAATAAATTAAAAATTGCTGTACAGCAGAAATTAAAGCAACAGTGTAAATCAACTAGACGTCAGTAAAAATAATTAAAAAAAAAAAGAATCCAAGGTGTGGGGTGGCCCCCTTCTTTCCTGGGTTGGGAGGTGCATCCATCTGAGGAATAGTCAGGGTAAATAACACTGTATGCTTTCCTCACACCCCTCCTTTGAAGCTGGTTTAACTAGGTCTTAAGGACAATCCCCATGGAGGGAACTTTGAGGAGAATATCAGGAGGGTAAGCAGTAGGTAAAAATACTATAATGGAGGGACTTCCCTGCTGGTCCGGTGGCTAAGAGCCTGAGCTCCCAATGCAGGGGTCCCAGCTTCAATCTCTGCTTGGGGAACTAAGTCCCACATGCCGCATCCAAGACTTGGTGAGTTATTAATGCAGCCACATAAATAAATATGTTGTTTTAAAAGTAGTACAGGGACTAGAGGGAGAGGAGAGGCCAAGAGTGTTTTCCCTCCTGACCTTAGTTGCTGACATCATTGTCCACATATCATCTGATCGGATTGTGGGTTGAATTGTGTCCCTGCCTCCCATTCGTATGTTGGAGTCCTAACCCCTTGTATTTCAGAATGTGACTGTTTGGAGACTGGGCCTTGAAAGAGGTGAATAAGGTAAAATGAGGTCTTGTGGGTGGGCCCTAAGAATAAGAGATTAGGACACGGGCACACAGAGAGGTGTCTTCTATCCTTTGACTCCTGCTAAGAAAACAATGCCCTCACCACTGAGCTCTTCATGTGCTATTTTTAAAAAGGGGTTTCTTTTCCACACCACACATTCTGCTTCCTGTCGACTTCCTGTAACACTTGCTAACTTTCACTTCTGGTTTGCTTTGATTGCTCTATTTTGGACATCATTTTCTTCTTAAGTAAACAGTAACGACTCTAATAAAATAGCCCACATATTGTTGTAAAACATATTGTTGTTTAGTAAAAACAAAAGCAAGGAAACACCCTAGCGCTTTTCTCCTTTAATTCAAGTAGATGTCCAATATAAAGCATGTCAGGCTGTGATGGTTTTTGGATTACTTAACTCCCACTCTGACTTAAAAATAAAAGGAGGAAGTTTTATTAGAAATGCACAGAGCCACGTGCCCCAAAGGACTGGGTCAGACCTACACAGCACAGGCAGCTCTGTAGGAGCTCAGAAGCAATTCAGAGCTCCTTTGGGGGCTGGGCAGAGAACAGCTAGAAAACACACTTCCTTTTCCTCTTTTCTTCCACCTGACTTTTGTTTCTGTTTTTCTGTTAGTTCCATGTCTTCCCTGTTGTAAATAGTGCTGCTATGAATATAGGGGTACATGTATACACATATATATTAGTATATTTATATATATAACTGAACCACTTTACTGCACACCTGAAACATTATAAGTCAACTCTACTTCAGTTTTTAAAAAATCCCAGATGGGAATCAACATGCAGAAGAGGGCTACTTGGTACCCTGAATATCTGTATTAAAATCTATGGACTCTGTCAAATTCTAAGACTTTCTGCTTCAAAGGCCACCTTCAAGATAGTGAAAAGACAGCCCACAGAATGGAAGAAATTATTTGCAAAGCGTATATGATCCTTCACACCCATAAGGATGGCCAGTACAAGAAAGACAGATGAGCTAGTTAATTATTAGAAAAATGCAAATCAGAACTGCAAGGAGGTGTCACCTCACACCAGTCAGAATGGACATCATTAAAAAGTCTACAGATACCAAATGCTGGAGAAGGTGTGGGGAGAAAGGAGCCCTCCTGCACTGTTGGTGGGAATGTAAGTTGGTGCTGCCCCTGTGGAAAACAGCATGGAGGTTCCTTAAAAAACTAAAAATAGAGTTACCACATGATCCAGAAGCGCCACTTCTGGGCATATCCAGAAACGATGAAACTCTAGTTCAGAAAGACACATGCATCCCTGCGTTCACAACAGCACTGCTCACAACAGCCAAGACATGGAAGCAGCCTAAGTGTCCATCGACAGATGCGTGGATAAAGAAGATGTGATGCCTATAATTAACACAATGGAGTACTATTCAGGCTTATAAGGGAATGAAATAACGCCATTTGCAGCAACACGGATGGAGTTGGAGATTACCACACCGTGTGAAGTAAGCCAGACGTAAAAGACAAGTACCATACGCTATCACTTAGGTGTGGAACCTAAATGCAACACAAGTGAACTTACCTATGAAACAGAAACACATTCACAGACATAGAGAGTAGATTCGTGGTTGTGTTGTTGTCGTTGTGCAGTCAATAGGTCGCGTCCAGCTGTCTGCAACCCCCTGGACTGCAGCACGCCAGGCTCCTCTGTCCTCCTCTGCCTCCCAGAGTTTGCTCAAACTCATGTTCATTGAGTTAGTGATGGCATCCCACCATCTGCCCTCTGTTGCCCCCTTCTGCCTTCAGTCCCTCCCAGCATCAGGGTCTTTTCCAATGAGTCAGTTCTTCACACAGGTGACCAAAGTGTTGGAGTTTCAGCTTCAGCAAAAATATGTATGGAAGAATCACATACAGATTCAGACTAATGGTTATCTTATTCTCTGTGTGTGTGCAACAAGGGAAATACACAGCCCTCGGCTGTATCTATTTTCTTTTTTAAAATATCTAAAGTAAATATGGGGTAAAATGGTAAGAACTGATAAAGTCGGTGTGTGGGTGCATGAGTATTTTTATATTATATTTATTTTATATTATATAAAATATATTCTATATAATAAGTTTTTTATTTTACATTATATTTATTATTTATTATATTTATTTTAATTATATTTATCTTTATTTTATAAGTTTGCAATATTGTGAAATAAAATTAGTGAAATGTCCTATTCAGCTCTTAGGATTCACAGAAATCGATGATCATCTGTAAGATTCTTCATAGTATCTATTAAAAGTAGTTGGTGTGTTCTGTTTCATAGATGGCCCACAAGAGGGAGACCTAGAACAATTCAGTGACCTGATGCATGTGTGTATGTGTGTATGTGTGTATGTGTGTTAGGCACTCAATTGTGTCCAACTCTTTGAGACCCCATGGACTGTAGTGCACCAGGCTCCTCTGTTCATGGAATTCTCCAGGCAAGAATACTGGAGTGGATAGCCATGCCCTTCTCTAGGAGATCTTTCCAACTCAGAGATCAAACCCAGGTCTCCTGAATAGCAGATTTCTTTACTCTATATTTATTTATTGTCTTTATCTGGTAAAGACATCACTTCGCCTACAAAGGTCCTTATAGTCAAAGCTATGGTTTTTCCAGGAGTCATGCATGGATGTGAGAGCTGGACCATAAAGAAGGCTGAGCCCTGAAGAACTGATACTTTTGAATTGTGGTGCTGGAGAAGACTCTTCAGAATTTCTTGGATTGCAAGGAGCTCAAACCAGTCCATCCTAAAGGAAACCAACCCTGAATAATCATTGGAAGGACTGATACTAAAGGCAAACCTCCAATACTTTGGCCACCTGATGCAGAGTGGACTCACTGAAAAAGACTCTGATGCTGGGAAAGATTGAGGGCAGGAGGAGAAGGGGATGACCAAAGACAAGATGGTTGGATGGCATCACTGACTCAATGGATATGAGTTTGCGCTAACTCTGGGAGACAGTGAAGGACAGGGAAGCCTGGCGTGCTGCAGTCCATGGGGTCATGAAGAGTTCAACATGACTCAGCCATTGAACAACAACAAAGACCAGATGTATCAGTGAATATAATGACAACCGGCACTCAAGGACACGTGGCCAGAACAGAAGAGGGACTGCTGAGGCTCCTGTCTGCTCTCTAAGTCAGGACAGACATGTTCAGAAATCTGCAGAGCACCCACTCATGGTAAAGGAGACACATCATAGGATGCAGGGCTAAACCAAACGGTGTTTTAAAACTGCAATTTAATGAGATGTCTGCAGAGTGAACAGCACACATGGCAGCAAGGGGACAGTGGGTTCACAGAGTGCCAGGGACACGGGGACCCACAGGGGCCTCTGGAGCCTGTGACCGGATGCTTGGGGTCTGTTCCCTGGCACAGAAGAGAAACCAGAAACTGCTGCCGCTTATCCGGTGAACACGGAAAAAGCTGATCTAGCTACTTCTACTGCTGCAGCTAGAAACTACAGCCAGTGATGAGCAGGGCTGTTTGTTGATGTAATTTAAATTCACCATTAGGAGGACCCTTCACAGACTTAGACTGTGTGTGATGATTTGCAGGCTTTTCCATTTATATTTCTGCTATTTATTTTACTCTTTGGAAAAAAATTTTTTTTTAATTTTTTGTCCACGCTGTGCAAGCATGTGGGATCCTAGTTTCCCCACCAGGGATCACACACGTGTCCCTTGCAGTGGAAGCGTGGAGTCTCAGCCACAGGACCGCCAGGGAAGTCCCTTATTTCATTCATCTTTAATCAGGTGCCCAGAGGTTTCAGTAAAAATTGTGGAGGATACATAAATTAAGAATAGTCTCTTCATTGGTGTGTTTGTAAACCATTCCTTCTAGCCATTACAATTTAGTATCTCTTCACCTCTAGCGCTTCCCTGGTGGCTCAGAGGGTAAAGCATCTGCCTGCAATGCAGGAGACCTGGGTTCGATCCCGGGGTCAGGAAGATCCTCTGGAGAAGGAAATGGCAACCCACTCCAGTATTTTTGCCTGGAGAATCCCACGGACGGAGGAGCCTGGTATGCTACAGACCACAGGGTCACAAAGAGTCAGACATGACTGAGCGACTTCACTTTCACTTTCACCTCTGGGAGGGCAGGGACCCCCTAGTTATGTCGACAGCAGTCTTATCTCCAGCAGCAAACCTCATGCCTGCTACATCAGTGGCACTCAAAAGATGTTTGCTAAGTTAATGCTAGAGCCAAGTGTCCATCAACAGATGGATGGAGAAGTAAACTGCAGTCTATACAGAAAAGGAATCTTTTTTCAGACTCTAAAAGGAAGGTATCTCTGTTACCTGCTAGAACACGGATGAACCTTGAAGGCATGAAATAAGTCAGTCACGAAAAGAAAAATACTCTGTAATTCCGCTTCCGTGCGCTAGTAGAGTCATCAAATTCATATAGACAGGAAGAAGAATGGAGGGTGCCCAGGTGATGGTTGGGGGAGGGGAGGAGGAATGGGGAGTTAAGAGTCTACTGGGGGCAGAGTTTCAGTTTAGGGAGAGGAAAAAGTTCTGGAGATGATGGTGGTGATGGCTGCATACCATGATTGTGAATCTGCTTAACACTATGGAACCGTACGACTTCTCTGATGGTGCAGTGGATAAGAATCCACCTGCCAAGGCAGGGGATGTGGGTTTGACCCCTGGTCCGGGAAGATCTCACATATCACAGAGCAACTAAGCCTGTGCCCCACAGCTACTGAGCTTGCACTCTAGAGCCTGAAAGCCACAACGACCAAACCCTCATGCTGCAAACACTAAAGCCCACGTGCCTAGAGCCTGTGCTCTGAAACAAGAGGAGCCACAGCAATGAAAAAGGAACACACACTGCCAGAAAGAGTAGCCCCTGCTCACCCCAACTAGAGAAAGCCCAGCAACAACAAAGACCCGTGCCGCCAAAAATAAATGAATTTTAAAAACCCATAAAACACTATTGAACCATACACTTAAACATGGTTAAAATGGTAAATTTCATCTTATGTATATTTTGAAAGTGAAAGTGTTAGTCACTCAGTCGTCTCAGACTCCTTGCAACCCCATGGATTGTAGCTGACCAGGCTCCTCTGTCCAAGGGATTCTCGAGGCAAGAATTACTGGAGTGGGTTCCCACTGCATTCCCCAGGGGATCTTCCTAACCCAGGGATCAAACCCAAGGTCTCCTGCATTGCAGGCAGATTCTTTCCTGCCTGAGCCACCAGGGAAGCCCCCACGTATATCTTCAGTTCAGTTCAGTCGCTCAGTCGTGTCCGACTCTTTGCAGCCCCATGGACTGCAGCACGCCAGGCCTCCTGTCCATCACCAACTCCTGGAGTTTACTCAAACTCATGTTCATTGAGTCAGTGATGCCATCCAACCATCTCATCTTCTGTCGTCCCTTCTCCTGCCTTCAATCTTTCCCAACATCAGGATCTTTTCAAATGAGTCAGTTCTTCGCATCTGGTGGCCAAAGTATTGGAGTTTTAGCTTCAACGTCAGTCCAATGTATATTTTACCATGAGGAGTGAGGAAAGAAAATTAGTGCAACAGAAAGAACACTGGAGAGAGTGAAACTCCCTCTGTTTAGGTGGTGAGCCTCTGGGATGGTTCTAAACTCGATCAGTGGGTCAGCCTGGCTCCCACGGTGAGATCTGGGGCACGTGGCCTCCTTGCAGGGGCATGGTACTCCCAGGGGGAGGAAGAGATGACCTGGATCTCACCCAGGTCCCAAGCTCAGGAACCTGGGGGGAGGCATGAGAAACTGCCTCGTGAGCAGCACGGTCACAGGTGAGCAGGGTCATAGATGCCACCAAGCAGCCTGAGGGGGAGAGTGGGAAGAACAGAAAGGCCTTTGTGCTGGAAGCCACTGTGCAATAGCTTCCTTCCCGTCAGCCTCCTCCGCCAGGGCACAGAATCATGGTCGCACCCGAGGAAGGATGGGGAAAAAGGAGGAGAGAAGGAAAAGAGAAAGAGAACGCTGGAGGAACAGTGAGCACCTAGCACATCTTCGTCCTCACAGACAGAGGCTGGATTCTGCAACTCACACATCCGTGACTCAGATGTCTCCCTCCTGAGTGAGATCCTGGATCCGAGGACTCAGAACAGAGCACTTCTTCCAAGGAAGATTATCCCAGGGAGAAATCACAGCCCTCCAGAATTCTCAGAAAATAGCTGCCACCGCCCAGTTTCCTAGGAAAGGGCTTGTTATTACACAATCACGTAATAAGTATGATCAGAGAGCTGGATTTTGTCCCACAGGTCAGGCTATCGCCCTGGGAGGTGATAGAAAATATGTCTCTCCTTCGGTCTCTTGGAGAAGGAAATGGCAACCCACTCCAGTATTCTTGCCTAGAGAATCCTGTGGACAGAGGAGCCTGGTGGGCTGCTGTCCATAGGGTTGCAAAGAGTCGGACACGACTGAAGTGACTTAGCATGCATGCATGCATTGGAGAAGGAAATGGCAACCCACTCCGGTATTCTTGCCTGGAGAATCCCGGGGACAGAGGAGCCTGGTGGGCTCCCGTCTATGGCGTTGCACAGAGTCGGACACGACTGAAGCAACTTAGCAGCAGTAGCAGCTTGGTCTCTGCCCCGGGTTCCTGGCACAGACCTTCTGAATCCCGTGAGATTCCCTGGGTGATTCAGTGATTAGGAGTTTGGAATACTCAGCCCCTGCTCCCCCAACCCATTCCCCTGGGAGGGAGACCGGCTGGAAGTGGAGTTAATGATCTATCAGGCCTCTGTGATGATGAAGCCTCCATAAACATCTGCAAAGTGTGGGGTCTGGAGAGCTTCCGGGTTGGGGAATACATGGCATTTCGGTGGGGTTGGCAGCTCTGCAGCCCCATCTATAAACCCGTCCTGTGCACCTCTTCCACCGGGCTGTACCCTTCCAACACAAATTGCTAATCTAGTAAGCAGAATGTTTTTCTGACTTCTGTGAGCCACTCTAGCAAAATAATTGAACTTGAGGTGGGGCGGGTGGGGGGCGGGGGTTATAGAACTCTCCGACGTGTGGCTGATGGGCCAGAAATAAAGCGACGGTCTAGGTGGTTGTCTGAAGTAGCGACGATCCTGTGGGACTGAGCCTTTAACCTGTGGGTTCTGACTTGATCTCCAGGTGGGTAGTGTAAGAATTGAGCTCAGTGGTTTCCGGTTCAAGATGGCGGAATAGAAGGACATGTGCTCATTTCCACCTGCAGGAGCATCAGAGTTGCCGCTTGCTGTTGAACAACCATCGACAGGAGGATGCTGGAACCACCAAAAAAAGACAGTGGAAGTCGCTCAGTCGTGTTTGACCCTTTGCAACCCCATGGACTGTACAGTCCCTGGAATTCTCCAGGCCAGAATACTGGAGTGGGTAGCCTTCCCCTCTCCAGGGGATCTTCCCAACCCAGGGATCAAACCCAGGTCTCCCACATCCAAAGACAAAGATACGCCATGTCCAAAGACAAAGAAGAAGCCGCAGTGAGATGGTAGGAGGGGCACCAATCAGGATAAAATCAAATCTCATACCTGCCAGGAGGGTGACCCACAGACTAGAGAACAAGAATCCCAAAGACGTTCTTGCATTCTTGTGAAAGTTCTGAGCCCCACGTCAGGCTTCCCAGCCTGGGGACCCAACAAAGGGACTGGGAATCCCCAGGGAATCTGGCTTTAAGGGCCAGTGGGATTTGATTATAGGCCTTCCAGAGGACTGGAGAGACAGAGACTCCAGTCTTAGAGGGCACAAACAAAATTTCGCATGCACCAAGACCCAGAGGAGAGGAGCAGGGACCCCACAGGACACTGAACCAAAACTACTCGCTAGTGTGGAAGGCCTCCTGTGGAGGCGGGTTGGCAGGGGCTCACCACAGGGATGGGCTCAGCCTTGGCATAAACCCTCTCTGAGTTTGCCACTGACCCTACCGTAGAGTCCATAGACTTCAGGGCTGGGCTGCCTCAGGCCAAACAACTACTACGGAGGCAGTGCAACCCCATCTATCAGCAGATAATTAGATTAAAGCTTTACTGAGCAACGTCCGGCCCAGAGCAAGACCCAGTTTTTCCCACCACCAGTCCCTCCCATCAGGAAGCTTACACAAGCCTCTTAGCCTCCTCCCTCAGAGGGCAAACAGAAGAAGAAAGAAAAACACAGTCTCAGAGAGGCTAAAACAAAAACTATATTACAGAAAGTTAATCACGGTGAAAAAGCAGGAAGTTGTGTCTCAGATGAAGGGATAAGATAAAACCCCAGAAAAACAACTAAATGAGGTGAAGACAGGCAACCTTCCAGAAAAAGACTTCAGACTAATAACAGTGAAGATGATTCAGGATCTCGGGAAAAGAATGGAGGCAGAGATTGAGAAGACACAAGAAATGTTTACCAAAGACCTAGAAGAACTAAAGGACAAACAAACAGAGATGAATAATACACTAGAAGGAATCAGTGGCACAAGAACTGAGACAAAAATAGATAAATGACCTGGAGGACAGAATGGTGGAAATCAATGCCACCGAAGGGAATACAGAGAAAAGAATGAAAAGAAATGAAGACAGCCTAAGAGACCTCTGGGACAACATTAAACACCCAGCATTCACATTTTCGGGGTACTAGAAGAAGGGAGAGAGAAAGGACCCTGAGAAAATATTTGAAGAGATAATAGCTGAAAATTTCCCAAACATGGGAAAGGAAATAGTCAACCAAGTCCAGGGAGCACAGAGAGTCCCAGGCAGGATAAACCCAAGGAGGAACACACCCAGACAGTAATCAAACTGACAAAAACTAAAGGCAGATAAAATATCAAAAGCAACAAGGGGAAAATGACAAATAATATACCAGGGAACTCCCATCAGGCTATCAGCTGATTTCTCAACAGAAACTCTACAAGCCAGAAGGGAATGGCGTGATATATTTAAAGTGATGAAAGTGAAGAATCTACAACCAAGAATACTCTACCCAGCAAGACTCTCCAGATTTGATGGAGAAATCAGAAGCTTTTCAGACAAGTCAAAGGTAAGAGGATTTAGCACCACCAACAAATGCTTCACGACAAATGCTAAAGGAACTTCTCTAGGCAGGAAACAAGAGAAGGAAAAGACCTACAGAAAATAAACCCAAAACAATTAAGAAAATGGTAATAGGATCATACATATTGATAATTACCTTAAATGTAAATGAATTAAATGCACCAACCGGAAGACAGACAGCTGGTGGATGAAAACATGTCATGTATATGCACTTCCACTTACCCCCCAGATTGTATGCAATTATTTTATATTGTTAGGTTAATCATGTTCCCATTATGGCTTGCAGTTATAATTATCTTTTATTTTTTGTCTGGCTATTGATTGTGAAAACTGATAAATACCTTTTACTATGGTGATTATGTAACTATTACTCAATACCATTGTATTACGATTGGTCAACAGAAAAACAATAGAATTCTATATCACCAAAACTAGGATCTAACAGAAAAACCTGTAATCACTTTTTAAAATCCAGATGCATATCAGAACTATCTTGAAAATTTTTGAAAAATACAAATGCCCAGGTATTGCTTTTTTCTCCAGAGCTCCAGATGTGTTTCTAATGAGCAGTCGTGTTTAAAAACAACTGGACTACATGGTGATCTTTTACTTTTATCTAGTTTGTTTCACTTTTTCTATTTCATATTCAGTGCTCCCATTTCATTTAGTTTATGTTCTCCGATTTCTCCATCTTTTTTTTTTTAATGTTCTTTCTCAAGCCTTTATCAAGTGTAGTAGAAAAGCTTTTGCACATGCACACACATATATTTAATATATATATTTTAGAAAACTTATGAATTTTTGCCTAACTAAAAAAATTATGACATTTTTATTCTACTTGTTTGACTTAGTATGAATAGAATGCCAGATTTCTAATTAAAAAATAGATAATGCAGCAAGCCACAAAGGTTTACTGTATATAGCACAGGGAACCATAATCAATATCTTGTAATACCCTATGCTAGAAAATAATTTCAAAAATAATATATGTATTATTCAAAAATAATATATGTATATATGTGTATTTGTATCAGAATCACCTTGTTGTGTACCTGAAACACTGCAAGTCAATACTTCAACAAAATATATACTTTAAAAAAATAAATTAATTAATTAAAAAACAAAAAGTTGAGCTCAGCCGTAGGCCACTTTGCTGGTGTGACAGAGAACTGCTCAGCGGGACAAGCCTCCCAGCATCTGGGGTCACAAGCACTGTGAGTGTATTCTGAGTGTGGTGGGGCTGTGAGAGCAAAGGAGAGACACAGGAGGCAGGCTGAGGTTTTCTAAAACATGCCCAGAAAGAGGAGGGGGCAGTGTCTGGCCGCCTCTGGAGGATGGGCTTCCTACGGGTGGTCCAGGGTCTTCACCCAAGACAGGAGCAGAAACCAGGAGCAGACTTAGAAAAGAGCAGGCTTCTCCCCTCCCTTAAAGGAACCAGCCTTGAATGGCCAAGTTCTAAAAGAATGGAGAAAACCTGGCCATTCAGGGCTTGTTCTCTCTCTCTGCAGGCAGTTCACAGAAAAGAAAGCACAGACTTTCAACGAAGACAGGCAGTGCGTGTGAATACTGGTTTCACCATTTATTACACAGTCTTGAAAGTGAAAGTCGATCAGTCGTGTCTGACTCTTTGTGACCCCCTGGACTATACAGTCCATGGAATTCTCCAGGCCAGAATACTGGAGTAGGTAGCCTTTCCCTTCTCCAGGGGATCTTCCCAACCCAGGGATTGAACCCAGGTCCTCTGCATTGCAGGCAGATTCTTTACCAACTGAGCTATCAGGGAAGCCAAACATGGTCTTGGGAAAGGTAATTAACCTCGCTAAGACTCAGTTTTCTCCCTTCGTAAAATTAGGATAATATTACTTGGATCATGTGCTGGTTACTCTAAGAATGAAATGAGTACCAGTAGAGTGTTTCATTCACTGACTCAAAATAAGAACCCACAGTCTACTAGGGCCATGATCTGCCTCATAGATGTCAGCTTCTTTTTCCCTTCCTCTAAATTAGGAAGAGAGGAATTTGTTTCATTACCACCATCCTGTAGAAGACATGATAAAAATTTTTTTGCATTTACATTGGTACTCAGATTATTAAGCTTATTTGGAGAAAGATATTTGTATGTATGTGTATATAAACATGTATATATTTATATATCATATTCCATATAATATTTTAATCTGGTTTCTAAAAAGGATTTGCATCTGTTTAAGGAAAAAACAGGGCTTCACAGGGGGCGCTAGTGGTAAAGAACCTGCCTGCCAATGCAGGAGACATAAGAGACACGCATTTGATCCCTGGGTTAGAAGGATCCCCTGGAGAAGGGAATGGCAACCCAATCCAGTATTCTTGCCTGGAGAATCCTATGGACAGAGGAGTCTGGCAGGATACAGTCCATGGGGTTGCAAACAGTCAGAAGCAATTTAGCATACAAGAAAAAAACAAGAGTTGAAAATTGTGCAGTCATTTAAATATTGTTTTCTGCTAGTGGGAGTGCCTATTAGTAAAATGTTTTTGAAATGCATTTTATTATATCAGGAATCTTAAAATCTTTTAATATTTTGACCATTTCTAGAAATATATCTTACATAAGTATCAGAACTTAAATGAAGATTATGTTTTAAAGGCATTTATCACAGCCATTACTCATAAGAGCAAAATCTGGAAAATGTCCACATGTTTAACAATAAAAGGAGAAGGTAAATAATTTAAAATGACATAACATTAAGTGAAAAATCAGGACACAAACTGTGTGCATAGGATGACTGCAACTATGTAATAATATATAGTTACTGCAGTCTGCTCATCCTGTCTCTTTGCGACCCCATGGACTGTACCTGCCAGGCTCCTTTGTCTATGGGATTTCCCAGGCAAGAATACCGGAGTGGGTTGCCATATCCTTCTCCAGGGGATCTTCTTGACCCGGCGATCAAACCCGCATCTCCTGTGTCTCCTGCATTGGCAGATGGGTTCTTTACTACTGAGCCACTGGGGAAGCCTGAATTATAGTTACACATGTGTAGAAAGCCTCTTATCCTCGTCCATCAGAGGGCAGACAGAAGGAAAACCACGGTCACAGAAAACTAACCCAAATGATACAGACTGTGTTACCGAAAGTGGGGTCTGGCTGCTTGCCGCTCAACGGCCAATAAAGAGGCAAGGTTGGTGGAAAGAGAAGCTTGCTTTATTTTAAAAGTTTTAAAAAATTTATTATTTATGCTTATTATTTTTGGCTGCCCTGGGTCTTCGTTGCTATGCATGGACTTGCTCTAACTGCGCTTAGTGCAGGCTTCTCACTGCGGCGGCTTCTCCCGGGGCAGAATGGGCTCTAGGATTCGTGGGCTTCAGTAACTGTGCTGCACGGGTTTAGCAGCCCTGTGGCATGTAGCATCTTCGTGGACCAGGGATCGAACTTGTGTCCTCTGCGTTGGCAGGTGAATTCTTAACCACGGGGCAACCAGGGAAGTTCCAGTTTGCTTTATTTGGGATGCTGGGAACTGGGTCGGGGCAGGGGAAGGGTGCACGCCTGTCCAAAGGCCAACTCCCCCCAGTGACAATCAGGGGGCAAGAGCTTTTATAGGTAGAGGGAGGGGGCTACGGGCAGGAACAGCACAGGCCGCTCTGACAGTCATCTTGAAATTGATCTTTCAAGATGGTGATCTGATCCATGTCATCTTGATCATCTTAAGTACAGTCACACCTTCAGTTCCAGGGGCCGTTTGTTCCCATCTCCTTGAGGCTAATTCTCATGACTCCGTGGTGGCTTCTGTCACAGCTGCTGCTGCTAAGTCACTTCAGTCGTGTCCGACTCTGTGTGACCCCATAGACGGCAGCCCACCAGGCTCCCCCATCCCTGGGATTCTCCAGGCAAGAACATTGGAGTGGGTTGCCATTTTCTTCTCCAATGCATGAAACTGAAAAGTGAAAGTGAAGTCACTCAGTCGTGTCCGACTCTTAGTGACCCCATGGACTGCAGCCCAACAGGTTCCTCCATCCATGGGATTTTCCAGGCAAGAGTACTGGAGTGGGGTGCCATTGCCTTCTCCAATGCATGAAAATGAAAAATGAAAGTGAAGTCACTCAGTCGTGTCCAACTCTTAGCGACCCCATGGACTGCAGCCCACCAGGCTCCTCCATCCATGGGATTTTCCAGGCAAGAGTACTGGAGTGGGGTGCCATTGCCTTCTCCAATGCATGAAAGTGAAAAGTGAAGTCGATCAGTCGTGTCAGACTCTTACCAGGCTCCTCTGTCACAGCTACAGTTTCGTAATTAACTTCTTCCACCTGGTGGGGGTTTCAGTATCTATAAGACAGCTCACAGGACATGGCTCAGAATATTATCTACAGCCCTTGAGGAGGAAATAAAGATCCTTGACTTTGCTTAGTCTCTAAACTATTATTGTTTTGTTCTGTGTGTTTTCCTTTGTTTCTGTATTTCCTCACTTCTCGGATTAGACTTATTCTTTGGCTAAAGTTTTTCCATAGACAAGAGGCAGGCAGGGGGCATGGGCCACGGGGAAGG
Source organism: Bos grunniens (assembly GCF_055505025.1). Lineage (NCBI taxonomy): Eukaryota > Metazoa > Chordata > Mammalia > Artiodactyla > Bovidae > Bos > Bos grunniens. The sequence goes on from NC_141168.1 coordinate 5,753,608, forward strand.
ACCATAGGATTCTGCTCTGTTTCTTTTTTGTCCCCGCCAGATTCACATGTTGAAACTGAGTCTGAAATATTAAACACTATTTGGACACTGCTGTTATTGCTATTTAGCCACTAAGTGGTGTCCAACTCTCTGCAACCCCGTGGACCAAAGCATGCCAGGCTCCTCCATCCTCCACTGTCTCCCCGTGTTTGCTCAGATTCATATCCATTGACTCGGTGATGCTATCTAACCATCCCATCCTCTGCTGCCCCCTTTTCCTTTTGCCTTCAATCTTTCCCAGCATCAGGGTTTATTTTCCCAAGGAGTCAGCTTTACGCATCACATGGCCAAAGTACTGGCACTTCAGCATCAGTCCTTCCAGTGAAGGTCTTTCGGGATGTAGATTCCAATGTCGCTTGGTACTAACTTTGAGAGTCCCTTGGACTGCAAGGAGATCAAACCAGTCCATCCTAAAGGAAATCAACCCTGAATATTCATTGGAAGGACTGATGCTGAAGCTGAAACTCCAATACTTTGGCCACCTGATGCGAAGAGCTGACTCATTTGAAGAGACCCTGATGCTGGGAAAGATTGAAGGCAGGAGGAGAAGGGGATGACAGAGGATGAGATGGTTGGATGGCATCACCGACTTGAAGGACATGAGTTTGAGCAAGCTCCGGGAGTTGGTGATGGACAGGGAAGCCTGGCGTGCTGCAGTCCATGTGGTCGCAAAGAGTCAGACACAACTGAGCGACTGAGTTGAACTTCATCCCCACTGTGATGACATTTGGATGGGGGGGCGTTGGGAGGTGACTAGGTCACAAGGGCAGCGCCTCAGGCATGGGCTCGGAGTCCTTGTAAAGAGACCCCAGAGAACTCCCCCTCCCTCTCTGCCACGTGGAGACACGGCGAGAAGATGGCCATCTGTGAGCCAGGAAGTGGGCTCTCACCACACAGCAGGTCTTCCGGCCCCTCAATCAGGAGCACGAGGCCTCCAGGGCTGGGTGGAGTAGGGGTCTGTTGTTGACAAGCCCCCTCCCCTCATCTCTGCATCTGGTTAGAGGAGCCGAGGGGACTAAGACAAGGGGGCTCTCTTTTCCTCTCACTTCTCGAATGACCCTGGCCAGGCCGGGTCTGGCACCTCCATCGTCTCGTTTGCCCAGACCTGCAGGGTTCACAGGTGGCGCTAGTGGTAAAGGATGTCTGCCAGTGCAGGAAACATAAGAGACACAGGTTCGATCCCTGGGTCAGGAAGATGCCCTGGAGAAGGGCATAGCAACGTACTCCAGAATCCTTGCCTGGAGAAACCCATGGACAGGGGAGCCTGGCAGGCTACAGCCTGGGGGTGCGAAGAGTCAAACACGACTGAAGTGACTTAGCAGGCACACCTGCACGCAGGGTGTGGAAGGATTAACATCGCTGATGGAGGCAGGCGTGCTTTGTGAGGCCAAGGGACAGGCTGAACAGGGCAGAGCCTCCCCCTCAGCCTTCCTGCACAGATAAATCGACGTGCCCCTTCCCAGGGCCCTGCGGAGAAGGACTGCACATCCGACAAGAGAGGTCGCCTTCCCAGTAGCTCAGAGCCTACAGGAAGCTCCCAGCTCCAGGGCACTGGACTTATATAACCACCTCCACCGCCCCGCTCCAGTTGACAACATTTTCAGGCTGTGTGCTTTGTATAAACTATCCAACTCTCAGGGGATTAAAACAACAGCCGGTGTGATTCTGAAGGTTGACTAGACTGGGCTGGGCGTCCTCTTCCACTCGATGTCCATCAAGGCTGTGGCCACCTCAGGGCTGGCCTGCACTGGAGCCTCCAGAGGCTGGTGGGTCACCTGGAGGGTAGGCAGAGCTGGGGTTTGGGGTGGTTCTTCTCCAGGTCTTTGCACATGGCCTCTTCCTGTGGGTTTGCTCATGGCCAACAGATTCTTCCAGGATGGCCCAGAGCATCCCCGAGCTCAAAGGAGGAGGAGGAGGCTCCAGGTCTCCGATGGCCAAGCACTGAGACCGCAGCATCTCTACTTGGAGGTCACAGGAGCCACCCAGGTGTGCAGTGGGCGACGCCACACGGGCACAGAACACAGGAGGGGTGGAGACCCGGGCCCAGGGAGAGGACTGTCGCTTGAGCTCACAGGTGGTGAGAGCTGGTATCTTGGCCAAGATTTGAGATCCAGACTCAGGTCCCCCGCTAACTTCAAACCCACGTTCTCAATGCTGGCTAGGCTGGTCATAACCCAGGACCTAACAGAGGAGGGGCAGGGGCTAAGCCCGGGTCCAGAGAGCTATCGACCCCCACTCCCCCTGCACAAGGGCTCATGGCTGGTGCTGGGTCAGGCTCCACAGCAGATTTTAGTCGTGCACTCAGAGCGGGAGGCCCCCCTGCGTGGGACAGATGGTGAGATTTACATGTAACAGATGAAAACACCAGAGTTGCTGAAGTCTTCCTTGGCTTCCCTTTGTTCAGGGACCGTGGTCTTCAAACCAGCCCAAGGGAGGCCGCGTGAGGCATCCGACATTGAGTCGGAAGACGCGGGATTTGCCAAGCTCTTCCCCGACCAGCTGCTCTAATGGGAGCAAACCACATCCGCCCTCTGAGACTCTGGCCTGGTCCCTGAGAGGAGAGGAGAAAAAAAAAAAAAAGCGCACAGGGTGTTCTGAAGGTTCCACAAGATGATGTGAGCATTAACGGGGACAGACAGCCTGGATCTATCAACAGCACAGAGCTAGGCTTGACCCACCTGAGGAAATCTTATCCCATGACTCGCTGTCATATTGCAAACTTAACCATCAAGTAAGGCAAGGGAAAAATTTGCTCCCAGCTTAAAATTAAGAGCTGGCAGGGCCTCAGAGTTTTTAAGTTGGGTTCAAATCCTCATGTAGCTCAGTGGATAAAGCATCTGCCTGCAATGCAGGAGACCTGGGTTCAATTCCTGGGTTGGGAAGATCCCCTGGAGAAGGGAATGGCAACCCACTCCAGTATTCTTGCCTGGAGAATCCCATGGACAGAGGAGTCTTTCGGGCTACGGTTCGTGGGATCACAAGAATCAGACACGACTTAGCACTATCTTTCTTTCTTTTCAAAGCCTCACTGGTTATATTAGGACATTGAGTAGATGAGTAGAAACCCTGTTCTCTTTCCATTTCCTTCTGTTAACATCTGACTTCTTCAAAGCTAATCTCATTCTCATCTCAAACTGCATTTCAGACTTTCAGAGGGGTGGTCTGTTTCCGTTGGCCCGTCCTCCCGAATCATCGGTTGCCCCCTACTGCCCCAGGCTTGGCTGCACCCCGTCTTCACACAAACCCTGCAACCTCACACATTCTTTCAACGTCCCCTGACCGCCATCTCTGCACCCCACTTCCAAGTCTCAGAAAAAGATGTCTCTACTTTCTGGTTTTATTTTTTCACTGTCCTCACTCTGATTTCAACCCAATCTAATCATGCTTTTGCCCGACAGTTTCACTGAAGAGAGTCTTAAGTCAAGTTGCCCATTATTTCCATGTGTCCAAAGCCAAGCGGTCAGGTGTGTCTCAGCAGCACACGGTCAGCGGGGCTGGTCACCCCTTCGTTCGGTGGAGCAGAGCCCCGCTCCTGGGATTACCCTGCCATGCCCTCCCCCACCCCACTCCCAGGAAGCCCCTTCTCTCCATCCCCAGCATCGAGACTCAAAGCTCTGTGCCCATCAGGTCTCCTGTCTGTCTCCCCCTGTCCCTGGGTAACCGTCCGGGGTTGAACAGCAGAACCTGTAAACGTGGCCTCATTCGGAAACAGGGTCTTTGGAGAAGCCTCAAGGTCAGATGAGGTCACACTGGGGGCGGGTGGCCGGAATCCAGCGATGGGGAGGGAGACGTGTGCACAGACACACACGGAGGATGCCAGCGATGACAGGCCAGAAGCTAGCAGCAAGGCAGCTGCCGGCCAAAGAACGCCCACGACACCAATGACCGACCAGAAGCTAGAAGGCGCCGGGGGACCCTCCTCTACAGCTTACAGCGGAGCAGTGTTTCTGTTGTTCTGAGCCGTGCGGTTTGAGCGGCACTTTGTTGCAGAAGCCACATGCAACCCAAGCAGTAACCCGAGCCAGTCCCACAGCTCCACCCACCATCTCTGCTCTGATGATTCTGAAATATCTAACTCCAGTCCTGACCTGGGATCTGAGTCCTACACAGGATGATCTGACCATCTGCTAGGAGTCACTTCTTAGATGTCAAAAGCACACTGAACTTAACATGGCTAAAAGAGAACTACTGAACGCCCCTCAGCCTGCTCCCTAAGTGTCTCCTCTACCCCACAAATGAAATCCACGCAGTTTCCCGGTCTAAACTCACTAAGTTTTCTCGTTTAACTCCACCATCTTTAATGATAAAACATAAATACAGGTCACCACTGTCACTCAAGTGAATCACTGCACCACCCCTGGGCCCTCCCCCTTCCCTGGACCTTACCCTCCCCTGGGCCCTCATCCCTCCTCTGGAGCATCATTCATCCCCTGGACCAGTTCCTGCATCCCAGCTTCTGCTCTTAGCCTGCACACACAGGGCATCCCATATACAGCTGTGCAGGTGATTGTTGGACAGAGAAAATCAGATTTGGCTGCTCTCAACACCTCAGATTTAAGGCTGATATCACTCTAATCACAGAAAGCAAAGAGGAACTAAAGAGTTTCTTGATCAAAGTGAAAGAGGAGAGTGAAAAGCTGGCTTAAAACTCAACATTCAAAAAACTAAGATCATGACATGCAGTCCAATCACTTCATGGAAAACAGAAGTGGAAAAAGCAGAAGTAGTGACAGATTTTATTTTTCTTGGGCTCCAAAATCAATGTGGATGGTGACTGCGGCCATGAAATTAAAACATGCTTGCTCCTTGGAAGAAAAGCTATGACAAACCTAGATAGATTATTAAAAACCAAAGACATCACTGTCAATAAATATCTGTATAGTCAAAGCTATGGTTTTTCCAGTGGTCATGTATGATGTGAGAGTTGGACCATAAAGAAGGCTGAGCATTGAAGAATGGGTACTTTTGAACTGTGGTGTTGGAGAAGACTCCTGAGAGTCCCTTGGACAACAAGGAGATCAAACCAGACCATCCTAAAGGAAATCAGTCCTGAATATTCATTGGAAGGACTGATGCTGAAGCTGAAGCTCCAATACTTTGTCCACCTGATGTGAAGAGCCAACTCATTGGAAAAGACCCTGATGCTGGGAAAGATTGAAGGTGGGAGGAGAAGGGGATGACAGAGGATGAGATGGTTGGATGGCATCACAGACTCAATGGACATGGATTTGAGCAAATTCTGGGAGATAGTGAAGGACAGGAAAGCCTGGTGTGCTACAGTTCATGGGGTTGCAAAGAGTCGGACACAACTTAGTGACTGAACAACAACCACCCCCTAGACAGGCCTGGGTTCTGCTGGACAGAAGGTCCCCCACATCCGTTTGTTCACTGCTGGGTAAAGTCCGTTTTGAACAGATACTATGGAATCAGACATGCCTTTGAATATACCGCTCCATTTGAAGAACAAGAAGAAAAACTCTGCTAGTACAGTGTTTTCCCGGACTTTGACCTCCAGAAGAAGTGCTTCCTCTAAGAGTCTCCAGAACTAACAACATAAAACCCAGGATGTACAAAGTCAAGGGTGTGAACGCCCTGTCTGGTGGGCAGCACGTGCAGCCCACCCCTTGTCTACAGCATCAACGATGGGGTAGAAAACAAGGGGAACTCTCTCCCACGAATGAACCCTTTCTCCTGGGTCACTGCCCAGTATTTACAGGGCTCTCAATGTGTACACAGTACTTGGTTCTATTTTATTGACGGCAGCAAGGTCCTCAGCAAACACACACACTTAAGATACAAATGTTGAATCAGGAAACCTTGGATTTATTCCCAGGTTTGCTTCTGACTTTTGTGATGTTTATAAAGGTCGTTTGATTTCTCAGTGCACCTAGAGTAAAGCTTGCCCTTGCTTTTCTACATGGAGAGGTTGCAAAACCAAATGGGGCTGTTTGTGAGTTGTCCCAGGCACTTACAATCAGAGGATGTAGTCTCAGTCTCCTGTAAAGCATCACCAAAGATGTCAGTATCGATGAAACCACTTTATAGAAGAGGAAACCATGGCAACCATAATGTGAATTCAGCCTGGAGAGGCCGTGGGGCCTTTCTTTTGTAGTGGTGGAGAAGGCCGGGGCGGTAAATAGGACCCCAGGAGTCCCGTACCCTGCAGTGCAGCTTCAGCTGTCCACACCCACATTTTTGATACAGTCTTGACACATTCCTCTTTCATGACCATGTCCTGCTTGTTTCTGTTTCTGCACGAGTTTCCCTTTGTCCCTTCCTTTTCACTCCACATGGCTACTCTCTTCTCTTTGCTGCATTCCAGGCCTTCTTTTTGTAAAAAAAAAAAAAAAAAAAATTATTTATTTGGTAAGCCAGGTCTTAGTTGCATCACGTGGGATCTTACATTGAGGCTGTAGTTGCGGCATACTAGAGGCACGTGGGATCGCAGTTCCTCCACCAGAGATCAAACTGGCGGTCCCTCAGATTGCAAGGTGGATTCTTAACCACTGGGCCACCAGGGAAGTCCCTCCTGGACTTCTAATGTCTCTGAAACAGGATACATGGAAGCAAGAGGTTCCCTGCCTGTGACCATTGCTTCCGTACATCCCGCCTGATACCACAAAATTAATATTCCCCTAATACTGCCTGTTGAGCTCCTCCTCTGCTCTGAAACCTTCTATGGCTCCCCAGTGCTTCAAGGATAAACTCCACACTCCTGAGGGATGACCGTAACCTGGACATGAACCTGCCTTTTCCACTTGATCCTATTTCTCCATATTCCTACATGTACACACCTGCTCTGCTGTGTTTACCTCTCTCCTCTCTTCTCAGGAGGCCTCCTCAGCTCCACCCAGATGGTATCCATCCAGCCTGTACTTCAAGATCCAGCAACTAACAACCCTTCCAGCCTCTCAAGCACCCAACCCCCTGCGACTCCTCTGAGAGTCAAGTAGGCACCACCTCCTGCTGTGAGCGTGCGTGTTTTCTCCCCAGGAAGATTACGGCTCTTTAAAAGGAGCCGTGGTGCCTCGTATGTCATCAAACCTCACACATGCCTCTTTTGGCATTCTGTGTGCTCAGTTACTCAGTTGTGTCTGACTCTTTGCAACCCCATGGACTGTAGCCCACCAGGCTCCTCTGTCCATGGGGTTTCCCAGGCAAGAATACTGGAGTGGGTTGCCGCTTCCTTCTCCAAGGCATTTTAACAGCTGGGAAATCAGGATGCATCTTACGATCGATATGTGTCACGGACATTTCTTTCTCGACGGTAAGTAAAACAATGGTCTGCCATCCAAGCCACGGTGTCTTGGGTTCCATGCTTCTCTGCATCACCTGTGGCTCCTACACGGGTCCCAGATGGTGATTTTTATGAGTCTCACTGGTTGTCTGATGAGTGGATGTATCAGTAGGTTCAGGTGAGCTGCATAGGCGCAGGTTCTGGACACGTGAGAGCCACACACTGGCTGCTACAAAGCACCTGTGCTTCAAACCAGAGATGCAAATGAGAGCGGAAGGGAGCAGGGATTTGGGGTTGTGGCTGCTATCTCAGCCTCGCACGTTCATTACAGCCCTCGGACCAGGTGTCTGCCGCGGAGGAAGTCACAGGACAGGGACACCCGGGGACTGTGCGAACCAGGCAGGATGACAGATCTGATATGGCTGAGATGCTTCCTGAGAAGCCATGGGCTGGGGCTGGGCCAATACCATGCAGATTCACGTCGGTCCAGGAGGCAGGAGGAGTATGCTGGCAAGACCCGGCACATGAATCCTGAGTGCCGACCAAGCTCCACACCTCAGGGTTGGTTAGCAAAGCTCCAGCCTGGCCAGGCTAATACATGAAAGGCCATTGGGTGAATTCCTGCTGTCATGAAAGGGGACTTAGTGATCAAGGGTTTAGGAGAGACACAGGCTTCAGAAGGAAGGATCCTCTGATGGGGTATGTGTGTTGACCATAGTCTCCACAGAGGGAGGGTGCTCTGCATCCCGCCAGGTGTCCCTGAGCCACCTGATGGAGAGAAGCTGTCCTATTGAAAGAGGGCTTTTATTTACTTTTAACCTGGACTTCTCCAGTGGTGTTAGTGGTAAAGAACTCGCCTACCAATGCTGGAGATGCAAGAGATGCAGGTTCGATCCCTGGGTTGGGAAGGTCCCCTGGGGAAGGGCATGCCAACTCACTTCAGTATTCATGCCTGGGAAATTCTGTGGACAGAAGGGTCTGGTGGGCTACAGTCCATAGGGTCTCAAAGAGTTGGACACAACTGAGGCGACTTTGGACACACAACCTAGACAGCGTACTAAAAAGCAGAGAAATCGCTTTGCTGCCAAAGGTCTTATAGTCAAAGCTATGGTTTTCCCAGTAGTCATCTACAGATGTGAGTTGGACCATAAAGGAAGCTGAGCATCGAAGAATTGATACTTTCGAACTGTGGTGTTGGAGAAGACTCTTGAGAATCCCTTGGACAGGAAGGAAATCAAACCAGACAATCCTAAAGAAATCAACCCTGAATATTCATTGGAAGGACTGATGCTGAAGCTGAGACTCTAGTACTTTGGCCACCTGATGTGAAGAACTGACTCAATAGAAAAGACCCTGATGCTGGGAAAGATTGAAGGCAGGAGGAGAAGGGGACGACAGAGGATGAGATGGCTGGATGGTATCACCGACTCAACGGACTTGAGTTTGACCAAACGGAGGGAATGAAGGACTGGTAAGCCTGGCGTGCTACAATTCACAGGGTTACAGAGTCAGCACTACTTAGTTTCCTGACCAGGGATCGAACCTGCGTCCCCTGCATTGCAAGGCACATTCTTAACCACTGGACCACCAGGGAAGTCTCTTAATGAGGTCTTTAGTAGGTGCTGCCAATGGTAAAAATTCCTTGTGCCATTTCCTTGAACAGTAACAGCTATTATTCATGAAAGTGAAAGTGAAGTCGCTCAGTCGTATCCCACTCTCTGCAGCCTTATGGACTGTAGCCCACCAGGCTCCTCTGTCCATGGGATTTTCCAGGCAAGAATACTGGAGTGGGTTGCCATTTCCTTCTCCAGGGAATCTTCCTACCTCAGGGATTGAACTTGGGTCTCCCACATTTCAGGCAGACTCTTTACCATCTGAGCCACTAGGGAATGTCTCTATTATTCATAGTACTTTATAATTTACAGATTATTTTCACATGCAGTGTTTTCTTTCAAATCTTAAAACAATGCTTTATGTGGCTCAGCTGGTAAAGAATCCGCCTGCAACTAGGGAGGCCTAGGTTTAATCCCTGGGTTGGGAAGATCCCCTAGCGAAGGGAACGGCTACCCACTCCAATATTCTGGCCTAGAGAATTCCATATACCGTACAGTCCACGGAGTTGCAAAGAGTCGGACACGACTGAGCGACTTTCACTTTCACTTTGCAGTATTAGCTTTGGCGTGGGGATCCCTAAATTCCATCCTTCAGCCATCCCCAACCTTCACCCCGAAACTGCCCCAGCAGACTTGGAGCTCAGGATGTCCCTGGCTTCCTGCCTTCCAAGGCCCACAGACCACCAAGGAGACAGACAGCAGGTCCTTACCACACCTAAATAAATAATAAAGCCAGCAGGCTGTCTTGAAAGGCAGGTGTCCCCTGGAACCAGAATGATGATGAGGGAAGCACTGTGATGGCCTGCTTCTGTGGAAGAGAAGGAGGTACCCTGACTGTTCCCAGCTGCAAGTCAGGCGTGCAGTGTTCCATGTGCTAGGACCAGCCAAAGAACAGCTGTGTCTACACCCCGGGTTCCGCCCTACACAGGGACTCATCCTTTGTCCTGCTAAGGAGTGACCCTGCTAATCCCTTCTAGTTAATTCAGTGGGGGAGTTCTAACTGGCTCCTCCTTCCTGCATGCATGCTAAGTTGCTTTAGTCATGTCCAACTCTTTGCCACCCTATGGACTGTAACCTACCAGGCTCCTCTGTCCATGGGATTCTACAGGCAAGAATACTGGAGTGGGTTGCCACGCCCTTCTCCAGGGGATCTTCCCAACCCAAGGATCAAACCCACATCTCTTATATCTCCTGCCTTGGCAGGCGGGTGATGGCTCAATTGGTAAAGAATCTGCCTACAATGCAGCAGACCCGGATTCAATCCCTGGGTCAGGAAGATCCCCCAGAAAAGGGAATGGCAACCCATTCCACTGTTCTTGCCTGGAGAATTCTATAGAGAGAGGAGCCTGGTGAGTTAATTACCGTCCATGGGGTCTCAAAGAGTCAGACACGACTGAGTGACTAACACTAGCTCAGAAAATGCATTTAGAAAGGTACAGAAAACTTTTGAATTGTGTTGGGGAAGACTCTTGAGAGCCCTCTGGACTGCAAGGAGATCAAACCAGTTAATCCTAAAGGAAATCAGTCCTAATATTCATTGGAAGGACTGATGCTGAAGCTGAAGCTCCAATACTTGGGCCAGCTGACACTAAGAGCCAACTCACTGGAAAAGCCCCTGATGCTGGGAAAGATTGAAGGCAGGAGAAGGGGATGACAGAGGATAAGATGGTCGGATGGCATCACTGACTCAGTGGACATGGGTTTGAGCAAGCCCTGGGAGATGGTGAAGGACAGGGAAACCTGGCGTGCTGCAGTCCACGGGGTCACAAAGAGTCAGACACGACTGAGCAACTGAATAACAATAGAAAAGCACAGGTTAATTCCTCCAAATACCTCCCCTCCCTCTAAATTCATGAATAAAAACCCAAAAACTATTAGAGTCTCTAGCAATCGATTAGAAAGGCACCTGATCTGGACTTGGAAGAAGAGATGGAGGAGTAGAAGAGGGATCACAGATCAGGGAGGGGATGGGGAGGGCTTTTGGGGCCAGAGGCGGGGCTGAGCTTTAGTAAGCAGAGGTGAGGAGGCTGGACGGGCAGGGTGGAGCCTCAAGTGCTGGGTGCTTCAGGTAGCGGGAAACCAAGCTAGGTTTTAAAGCTGGGAATTCCTACAGTAAAAGCAGCTTTGTAAACAAAATGTAGTGGGGAAAAATAAGGGCTCTGAAATCAGTTCAGTCACTCAGTCGTGTCCGACTCTTTGCGACCCCATGAATCGCAGCACGCCAGGCTTCCCTGTCCATCACCAACTCCCAGAGTTCACTCAGACTCACATCCATCGAGTCAGTGATGCCATCCAGCCATCTCATCCTCTGTCGTCCCCTTCTCCTCCTGCCCCCAATCCCTCCCAGCATCAGAGTCTTTTTCCAATGAGTCAACTCTTCGCATGAGGTAGCCAAAGTACTGGAGTTTCAGCTTTAGCATCATTCCTTCCAAAGAGATCCCAGGAACCAGGTTCAAATGCTGACTTTCCCACTCGCCAGCTGCGTGACTTAGGGGAAATTGGTTAACCACTCTGGGAATTAGGTTTTCTCGGGTTATAAAATGGAGACCTCGGGGGAGTCCCTGGCAGAGACTTGTCTTTGAATATATAATATTTTGTGTGCAGGTGTGCTAAATCGCTTCAGTTGTGTTCGACTTTCTGTGACCCTAGGGACTACAGCCCGCCAGGGTCCTCTGTCCATGAGATTCTCTAGACAAGAATACTGGAGTGGGTTGCCGTGCCCTCCTCCAGGGGATCTTTCCAACCTAAGGCTGGAACTCACATCTCTAAATCTCCTGCACTGCTAAGGGGTTTCTCTACCACTCGCTTCACCTGGAAGCCTTGAATAACCTGGATCTTCCCCAATTCCCCAGTAACAACAGGCAGAGCAACCCAATAGAAAAAAAAAAAGCTCCCTGCATGGGACTTCCCTGGTGCTCCAGCGGTTAAGACCTCACCTTCCAATGCAGAGGGTGCTGGGGTTCAATCCCTGGTTGGGGAGCGAAGATCCCACATGCTTTCTGGCCAAAAACAACAAAATATAGGACAGAAGCAATATTGTAACAAATTCAATAAAGACTTCAAATATGGTCCACATGAAAAAAAAGTCTTTAAAAACAGCAACAAAAACCCTTTGCCTGACATTCACCAGCTAACAAGATGCCAGAGTGTCTCCATACACTCCACAACACAAGCAGGTGTGACAAGCCATGAGCACCAAGGCCTGCACGGTACTCGCATCCTCGTGGGAGGACGCAGAGCAGCGAGGGGACGCAGAGCAGCGAGAGCACGAAGCAGGGCGACGGGCAGAAGCCGGCGGACCGATCGGCACGTGTGGTTTGGCCCATTGGATCGGTCCCACTCTGTGAACTCCTGAAACCACTCCCCCACCCCCAACCCCCCAGGCTCCCTTCCTGGACGGGAAGAAGGAGAAACAGCTTGGAGTAAAATCAAGACGTAGGCGCACAGGGCCGATAGAAGCGAAGAAGAGAGAACGTTCAGATAACTGAGAGTCAAGCCAATACATGTCCTTAGCAGGCTGCTCATTGAAAACAACAGAAGGATCTCTATTCGGTTTAAAAAAAAAAAAACAAAAACCAGCTATTAGCACTAAGCCTTCTCATAAAAGTTCGGGGAAATGAACTTCGTATAAAAATCCACAGCAGAGAAATACCAAGGTTGAGTCTCATACAAAGATACTGCCTAGAAAAGGAGAGGGGTAGAATAACAGCCATAGAACAACAGCCTGTACAAGGAAAGACGTGCTCACAAAACGGGGCGACGCTGCGAGGCACTCTGTTCGTTTTCTGTTGGTGCAGAACCAACCTCCACACACTGAGCAGCTTAGAACAAACCGGTTTTCTTGCAGTTTCTGAGGGTCAGGGTCCCAAGCACGGGTCAGCTGGTCCCGGGTGAGGGTCTCAGGAGGCTGGAATCGAGGTGTGGGCTGGTGCTGCGGTCTTCTCTGAGGCTTAGGGTCCTTCTCTAATCCCACTGGTTGCTGGGAGGATTCAATTCCTTGTGGTTGTAAAACTAAGACCTCTGGCGGCTAGAGGCCGCCCGCTGGTCACAGCTCCAGGCCCTCTCCACCACGTGGCCGTGTGCCTTCTCAAGGCCAAGAGAGAGAGTCTTTGCCGCTTTGAATCTCTCTCCTGGATTCTCATTTAAATGGTCTCCTGATTAGCCAGGCCCACTCAGGACTCTCTCTTTTGTTTACCTGAGAGCCATCCGATTAGGGATCTTAATTATATCTGATAAACACTCCCACATTTGCCAGGGAATGTAGCCTAATCATGGGGACTGTATCCCTTCCCTATCCCAGGTCCTACCACACTTAGGGGGAAGGGGATCATGGCAAATAGATGGGGAACATGTGGAAGCAGTGACAGACTTTATTTTCTTGGGCTCCAAAATTACTGTGGACAGCCACGAAATTAAAACGTGCTCGCTCCTTGGAAAGAAAGCTATGACCAATGTAGACAGGGTATTAAAAAGAAGAGACATTTTGCTGACAAAGGTTCATCTAGTCAAAACTATGGTTTTTCCAGTAGTCATGTATGGATGTGAGAGTTGGACCATAAAGAAGGCTGAGCACCAAAGAACAGATGTTTTTGAATGGTGGTGTTGGAGAAGAGCCTGTGCTTTGCAATAAGAGGTTACTACAATGAGAGGCCCGGGACCGCAGCTAGACAGCAGCTCCTGCTCGCCGCATCTAGGGAAAGCCCTCACAGCAACGAAGACTCAGAACAGCCAAAAATAAATCAATGAACAAATTTTAATAGAATAAAGAAAAAGGTAAAAAGGTTAGAAACTGTGCCAAATATTGAAGGCAGAAAAAAAGAATATCCAACACATGGCTAACAGGAGTCCCTGAAGAAGCAAAACAAAGCAAGGGGTCAGATCAAATACTAAAAACCGTAATTCAAGAAAACGTTTCTAAAATAAACAGTTAAACCTACGTACTGCAAGAGAATGGGGCTTTCCTGGCGGCTCAGGTAAAGAATCTGCCTGCAATGCAGGAGACCTGGGTTCGATCCCTGGGTTGGGGAGATCCCCTGGAGGAGGGCATGGCAACCCACTCCAGTGTTCTTGCCTGGGGAATCCCGTGGACAGAGAGGCCTGGTGGGCTGCAGTCCATGGGGTCGTACAGAGTCAGATGCGACTGAGCGACTGAGCAGCAGGAACAGCATGAGAGAGAACATCATGCGCCTGAAAATAATGACCCCCACAAATCAACACCACAGCACATCCTGGTGAAATCACAGACTTTCAGGAAAAAGAAAAGATAAACCTGGAGTATCTAGAAGAAAGAGAAAGTGACTTATAAATAATACTGAATTATTGCAAGACTTTTCAGTAGTGATCCTTTATAAAATGATAGTAATATATTTCAAGTATTCAACAAAAATGGCAGCCATGGATATTATACTGAGCAAAAAATACTCTTATGGATAATGAGGACACATTCTTATCAGCATCCAAACTAACAAAGAGTCTCTGCACCACCTGGCAGAGGTGACCACCAAATAAGACACCACACAGTGCCTCCTACCACCTAGAGCAAGCTTACTGTCCATGCGCATTCAGCTCAATTCAGTTCAATTGCTCAGTCGTGTCCGACTCTCTGCGACTGCATAGACTGCAGCACACCAGGCTTCTCTATCACCAATTCCCGGAGTCTACCCAAACTCATGTCCATCGAGTCGATGATGCCATCCAAACATCTCATCCTCTGTCGTCCCCTTCTCCTCCTGCCTTCAATCTTTCCCAGCACCAGGGTCTTTTCCAATGAGTCAGCTCTTCGAATCAGGTGGCCAAAGTATTGGAGTTTCAGCTTCAGCATCAGTCCTTCCAATGAATATTCAGGACTGATCTCCTTTAGGATTGACTGGTTGGATCTCCATGTTGTCCAAGGGACTCTCAAGAGTCTTCTCCAACATCACAGTTCACAGTTCAAAAGCATCGATTCTTCAGCGCTCAGCTTTCTTTATGGGCCAACTCTCACATCCATACATGACCAATGGAAAAACCATAGCCTTGACTAGACGGAAAGGTCAGTGTGCATTATAAAACGTTATTTACAAAGATGGTCTGGTGGCTATGTGCAGCATGGGTTTCTCTCTGCCCTGCTTCCCACATTCCATTTTCCAGGTGTGGGAGCTACGTCAAGCGTGGGCCAAGTCTTGACTTCCCAGCAGGTGAGCGCAGCTGTGGGGGAGCCCTGTATCTGCTCGCTATTCCTCAAGAACAACTGAAAGGTTAGACAGTTCCTGATCCTGCTGAGAACAAACATTTTCCCCAGTGACCTAGTGTCAACTTTGGAACATCACAAATAAGCCTGTTCCCTTCTCCATCACGTAGGTGCCCAGGTAACTGGCAGTTCCTAGATTTTTCTCTATTCACCACCTTGCTTTTGCCAAAGGAAGTGCAGCAACAACCAGACTTTTCAAAATGTGGAACAGGTGGCGAGCGGTGTTGCTAGGCAACAGAAGCCCTGCCTGGTACAACCCTCCTCCTCCCCTTCCCCCTTTCGTCCTGCTACAGACCAGTGCTAATATAACAATGTTCTTAGGTGTTTTCCATCACTGCACTGATTCATTCCCCACCCCAGCCCTGTGAGGTAGGCACTATTACTATCATGAGACCTCAGGAAATCGAGTTAAATGGTCAAGCTAAGATTCGAGCCCAGGCTTGAGAAGTTTCACTCCAAAGCCTGTGTGTTACACTACTATCCGCAGCTGCCCCCAGTCCTGGTACCACTGAGATTCAGGGCTGGGCTTCAGAGAGGTGAAACAGACCAGGCCTCAAGGCCCACTTGAGTCAGAACCCTAAATAACCAGGAAAAAGGAATGCTTTTGCCATCCCAGCTCCAGAAGTCCTCCACAAGGGACTAGGGAACCAAGCCAAGGTCACCACTGGCCTTGTCATTTCCTTTCTCTCTGGGTGTAAATTTGCTGCTGTTGTTTAGTTGCTCAGCTGAATCCAACTCTTTGCGACCCCATGGACTGTAGCCCTCCAGACTCCTCTGCCCATGGGACTTCCCAGGCAAGAATACTGGAGTGGGTTGCCATTTCCTCCTCCAGGGAGGGGGTCTTCCCAACCCAGGGATGGAACCCACTTTTGTAACTGATCCAGTTCCCAAGCTGGGATCTGCAGTGTCTGTTGACAGAGAGAAGGATCTGGAGCCACAGTTTTTAAAGCACTGGACGCGGGCACCCGTGATCTCAGACGAGCAAAGCGCTCGACAATTATCTAAACGCTGGCAGCTCATTCCTCAAAGCTTTCATTGCAGGTTTCCGTGGAGCAGGCCTGAAATACTAGAGACAATTCATGGGAAAGGATGTATTTAAGTTATTTCTGAAAATGGTTTTTTTTTTTTTTAACATAGTATCACCTGTGGTAGCATTTTAGCATCTGGCCTGGGAATACCCCTGAGACAGTCTTTAAAATATTACAGCAAAGCAGAGGACGGTCTGCAGAAGGGGCGGAGACCCTCCGCACAAAGCGTTCTGCATCCTTTAACACAGACCCTCCACACGGCAGATTCAGGCCTATGAAAACGCAGACCCTTCTAGGAGGCAGGAACGCTGCTGTCCCAGAGCTGATAATGACTGTCCAGCGGTTCTTCCGCAGATTAACTTTGATGGAAGAGAAGCATAAGCTGCCGCCAGGGTGTCTGTTTCACCTTCTGAGATCCAGAGCTTTCCTGTCCTCTCCTTCCTCCGCAATCCCATGACCCACGTTGGAAGGAACCGGAGAAGCACTCAGCCAGCGGAAGTCGCTGAATGACAGCGGCGGGTGTAACCTGCCTGACCGCACTGTTCTGTAAATTACATGAATAATCGCCCACTATAGAAAATGTCACAGTCGTCCTCTCTTACCTGATTGTTTGGGGTCTCATGGACCTGCCTGCTTCCTACGGTCCCATTAATGCGCTGTTTTTTTACTAAAACACTGTGTAACTGGGTACCATCCTGTCTGCTAAAGGAAAGTCTCCTCCCCTCATCACACGTTCTGTCCTCCCAAACCACTAATGGCTCTTCTCCTATGCGCACTCTTCTGGAAGAATTTTAAAAGGACGCATCCCAGTGTTTGAAAATCCTGCGAGGGGTGATGAGGTTAGATTCTGCCCACAGCACTCCAGGAGGTGATGGGGGCTTTGCTATCACATGGCGTCTCCCTTTCTACCAAGGGGACCGCCATTCCGTGCGCCTTTGCTTCTTTCTCTATTTTCGGCCATGCGGGGTGTTTGCTGCTGCTCGGGCTTTTCTCGAGTTGTGGCGAGGGATGGGGTGGGGTCGGGGGTTACTCTCTGGTTGTGGTGGTCAGGTTTCTCATCGCGGTGGCTTCTCTTGCTTCAGAGGACGGAGTCTAGGGCACATGGGCTCAGCAGTTTCGGCTCCCGGGCTCCAGAGCGCAGACTCAGCAGTTTCAGCTCCCGGGCTCCAGAGCGCAGACGCCGTAGTTGTGGCTCCCGGGCTCCAGAGCGCAGACGCCGTAGTTGTGGCTCCCGGGCTTAGTTGCTCTGCAGCACGTGGGATCTTCCCGGATCGGGGATGGAACTGGTGTCTCCTGCACTGGCTGGCGGATTCCTGACCACTGAGCCATCAGGGAAGTCCTGTATATTGATTTTTTGCGAACCACGTTTTCCTTCCCTTTAGTTTTCTAAATGGCTTCTTATTACATGAGAAAAGCGTTAAGTCTTGAGTACTTTCCAGCCACTCAGGTCATGGAATCACCTTATTGGTTCTAAGCATTTTCAGTCGATTTTAATTTGTTAATCTAGGTAGGTGATCATATTATCAAACAAATTCGTGTCTCCTTTTCAACATTTATAAATTCTTAGTCTATTTACAATTGATTGAGAATACTTCTCTTGTTTCAATGATTTTGTTAGGGATTTGTCATCATGTTAAGGAAAAACATAATAAAAGGAAAGTGACGCTTGAGGACTCTTTTCCTATCAGTTCAGTTCAGTCGCTTAGTCGTGTTCGACTCTTTGCAACCCCATGAACTACAGCACGCCAGGCCTCCCTGTCCTTCACCAACTCCTGGAGTTTACTTAAACTCATATCCATTGAGTCAGTGATGCCATCCAACCATCTCAATCTCTGTTGTCCCCTTCTCCTCCTGCCTTCAATCTTCCCAGCATCAGGGTCTTTTCCAATGAGTCAGTTATTCACATCAGGTGGCCAAAGTATTGGAGTTTCAGCTTCAGCATCAGTCCTTCTAATGAATATTCTCCAACTCTCGCATCCACACATGACTACTGGAAACACCAAAGCTTTGACTAGACGGACCTTTGTCGGCAAAGTAATGTCTCTGCTTTTTAATATGCTTTTACTACGGAGAAGAATTCTGAACAGTTGTGCAGATGAAGACTCTGTAGCCAGACTTTGGTGTTCAGGTCTCATTGAGCAAGTGGAGCACAGAATGCTGTGTGCTGAGAAGACAAAGCGTGAGTGAGTAAGAACTGACGTTTAAACTTCTAGGAAATTTCAGTCATTATGAAATTTTAGATTATCCCAGGTAACCCAGGACCATTCCAAGGTGGGATTAATGGCGTGCTCCTCAACCACCACTTGCCCAGCAGTCACCCTTGCCCTTCCTCTTCAAGCCCAGCCATGGGGAATGCATTTCCCAGGTTCCCTTGAGCGCTAGTGCCACGCTGGCCTGGCTAACGAAAGCACTGGAGAGGAGCAGAGGCTCCTCCAGAGGCTGGAGGCTAGGGGTGGCCAGAGTCTTTCTCCTCCTCATTCTTGGTCTCCTGGGGTGTCCCTGGAAGAAGCTGGATGGGCTTCTTCTGTCCACTGTCATTGATCCGTCCACCTCTGATGGCTGAGCGACAGTCAGATTGCCCTGGTTTGGGGGGCTTTTGGTAGAACCACCTCAAACCGCTCCCCACTCCTGCCATGGAAGCCCAACCCGAAGGGCGGCAGCAGGCAGGGCGGGCTTCCTGGGCCTTCCGGCCTTCCGGCTGCACAGAGACCATGCTGGGTTTGATGATCTGTATTAAATTCTCTCTGGCTGAAACTGTGCAGCAGGTACTGACCAGGCTGGTCACCCGAGTCCATGTGGTTGCTGAGGGTGCCCCCTCCAGCCCGGGTCCCTGACCTCTGCAGTCGGCTTCCTGAGCACACCTCTCCATTGTCAGTGTGTGAGTGGGCAGCGTCAAGTCCCGATGCCAGGACCGCTCCTTTCCAGATCTACCTGCTTCTCTGCACTAAGAGGACTGGGAAGAGCTCCTGTGAACCCACCCTGCCTCCTCAAGCTCCACACCCGCAGGGCACACGGCCACTGGGCTTTAGACGGGCCTTTCCACGGAGCACCTGGGACAGGGAGAGGCCTGGGCTTTGGAGCGGGCCATGGGCTCTCCTTGCCACAGAACTCTTGTTGATGAATGTGCTGATCACTTAAGTTTTCTTGCCAGCAGCCTGACCACTATGCTGGAAGCAAAGCCAAGTCCAGTTTTAATCTGGTCATCAGTCAATTCTTTTCCATGACCCCTGACATTGCCTCCGTCTTACAGGCCGTTTCCCTTCCACTCTTTTCAGCTGGAGGAAGAATAACCACTACAGCGGTTAAGAGCTTGGTTTTAACTCCAGCTCTGCTGCTGGCTGACTGTGACCTTGGGAAACTGCGTAGTCTCTCTGTACCTCAGTTGTCAGGTACGGATGTGAGAGCTGGACCATGGAGAAGGCAGAGCACCCAAGAACTCATGCTTTTGAACTGTGGTGTTGGAGAAAACTCTTGAGAGTCCCTTGGACTGCAAGGAGAGCAAACCAGTCAATCTTGAGGGAGATGAACCCTGAATATTCACCAGAAGGACTGATGCTGAAGCTGAAGCTCCAATACTTTGGCCACCTGATGCGAAGAGCTGACTCACGGGAAAAGACACTGATGCTGGGAGAGATTGAAAGCAGGAGGAGAAGGGGACGACAGAGGGTGAGATGACTGGATGGCATCACGGAGAGTTTGAGCAAGCTCCGGGAGTTGGTGAAGGACAGGGAGGCCTGGCGTGCTGCAGTTCATGGGGTCACAAAGAGTCAGAAACGACTTGCGACTGAACAACAACAAAGTGGGATTAGCAGCAGCAGTCACTCTTCCCCAGCTTCACATCTCTCTCTGACCCCTCGCCAGCCACCAGGCAAAATCCAGCGCCTTGATGTAGAGCATATGGAGCCCCCCCACCCCGCCCCACTGTCTGCTTCTGTGCCTTACACTTGCACACATCTGACCTTGCTCGGTTCTCAGCACAGATTTGCAAGGCAGTATTACAGCCTCTATTTACAGATAAGGAAAGCAGCTTAAGATGGTTAAGGAACCTGTCCCCCCTACCCCGCCCCTACATGGGAGAAAGAGCTGCGTCAGCTGTTCAGCAGGACCCAGAGTCCTCCCCCCTTGGCCCGCACCCTGAGGTCTCCACATGCTCCAGTCCAAACCAAACTTGCTACTGTTTCCTGAACAGGTTGTATCCGTCCTGCTTCTTTGCCTACATACCGTTCTCTCCGGTGCATTTTGAGAATTATAAGTAAGTGAATTAGGCAAAGCCAAGTGGTGTGGACTTGCAGGAGTAGGGAGAGTAGACCGGAGTAAGTGGACGCCAGGGATGGAGAGAGGAATCCAAGTTGCAGTTCCATTTCTGAGCAGGTGTGGGATTACACACCCCATGCCCTCCTGCTCCTGAAGGGGGCGCTGTGGCTTTCTGCTTGGGAGGCAGACACCAACACTTGTGAGTCGGTATCTCAGGCTGAGGTTGAAAAGGGCTTGTCTGATTGACTTAAGCCAAGCTTAGCCTGGAACGGAGGAGCAGTTTTCATGGCGATGCATAGTTACCACGGCACTGCTGGAGACGGGGGCTTCCCGGGGGGCGCAGTGGTAAAGAGGTAAAGAATCCATCTGCCAATGCACGAGACACAGAAGACAGTTTTGATCTCTGGGTCGGGAAGGTCCCCTGGAGGAGGAAATGGCAACCTGCTCCAGTCTGCTTGCCTGGAGAATCCCACGGACACAGGAGCCTGGCGGGCTGCAGTCCATGGAGTCGCAAAGAGTTGGACACGACTGAGCACGCCCACACTGGAAATGGGAGTAAGCACCCCGACACTGACCGGCCACCTGACCATAGATCTGCACAACCGTTTTTTTTCCCCTACACGACAGTCCCTCCAGGACAGTCCATCCATGAGAAACCCCTTTAGGCTGACCAGAGTCAGAATCCTCAGTGTGTATCTCTCTTCATCTTCTTGGCTGGGGCCAAGGGAAGAAATGGGGAGAGTCGGCCTCCAAAGGTGGCCTATGACAAGGGCCTGAGAACTTACTGCAGCGCCCGGACATCCCAGGGGCCCCCACCCCTGACCCTTGGGCTCGATTTCAAATCCCACTCATGGACGTTTCCGCTTCGCATCCCAACTTCCTGACGTTCCTTCGGGCTTGACTTCTCCCGGTTCTGTCCTCACCCTACCTGAGAGTCGAGCTCTGCAGAAATAGTTGCTAAGGTTTTGCTAGTCTTACAGTGTATCCCAACTATATTATTATTTCTATTAAATTTTACCCTTCTTTCAAGGCTCAGCTCCAGTCTTCATAAAGCATTCCTACAACCAAAATTTAGAAATAATCCTTGTGGAACCTAATCCTGGTATTCCTCTTCCCTTCCTGACCCCCGATAGCTTTCGGTCTGTATCACATTTATTCATTCAACAAACACTTATTGACCATCTAAGTGCCAGTGTCCTTTTCATTATAGGGGACTGGAATACAAAAGTAGGAAGTCAAGAAACACCTGGAGTAACAGGCAAATTTGGCCTTGGAGGACAGAATGAAGCAGGGCAGATGCTAATAGAGTTTTGCCAAGAGAACGCACTGGTCATAGAAAACACCCTCTTCCAACAACACAGGAGAAACCTCTACACGTGGACATCACCAGATGGTCAACACCGAAATCAGATTGATTATATTCTTTGCAGCCAAAGATGGAGAAGCTCTATACAGTTAGCAAAAACAAGACCGGGAGCTGACTATTGCTCAGATCATGAACTCCTTATTGCCAAATTCAGACTGAAATTGAAGAAAGTAGGGAAAACCACTAGACCATTCAGATATGACCTAAATCAAATCCCTTATAATTATACAGTGGAAGTGAGAAATAGATTTAAGGGTCTAGATCTGATAGACGGAGTGCCTGATGAACTATGGACCGAGGTTCTTGACATTGTACAGGAGGCAGGGATCAAGACCATCCCCAAGAAAAAGAAATGCAAAACAGCAAAATGGCTGTCTGTGGAGGCCTTACAAATAGGTGTGAAAAGAAGAGAAGCAAAAAATAGGAGAAAAGGAAAGATATAAGCATCTGAATGCAGAGTTTCAAAGAATAGCAAGGAGAGATAAGAAAGCCTTCCTCAGTGATCAGTGTAAAGAACTAGAGGAAAACAATAGAATGGGAAAGACTAGAGATTTCTTCAAGAAAATTAGAGATACCAAGGGAATATTTCATGCAAAGATGGGCACAATAAAGGATGGAAATGGTATGGACCTAACAGAAGCAGAAGATATTAAGAGGTGGAAAGAATACACAGAAGAACTCTACAAAAAAGATTTTCATGACCCAGATAATCACGATGGTGTGATCACTCACCTAGAGCCAGACATCCTGGAATTTGAAGTCAAGTGGGCCTTAGGAAGCATCACTATGAACAAAGCTAGTGGAGGGGATGGAATTCCAGTTGAGCTATTTCAAATCCTGAAAGATGATGCTGTGAAAGTGCTCACTCAATATGCCAGCAGATTTGGAAAACTCAGCAGTGGCCACAGGACTGGAAAAGGGCAGTTTTCATTCCAATCCCAAAGAAAGGCAATGCCAAAGAATGCTCAAACTACCACACAATTGCACTCATCTCACACCTTAGTAAAGTAATGCTCAAAATTCTCCAAGCCAGGCTTCAGCTATATGTGAACCGTGAACTTCCTGATGTTCAAGCTGGTTTTAGAAAAGGCAGAGGAACCAGAGATCAAATTGCCAACATCTGCTGGATCATGGAAAAAGCAAGAGAGTTCCAGAAAAACATCTATTTCTGCTTTATTGACTATGCCAAAGCCTTTGACTGTGTGGATCACAATAAACTGTGGAAAATTCTGAAAGAGATGGAAATACCAGACCACCTGACCTGCCTCTTGAAAAACCTGTATGCAGGTCAGGAAGCAAAAGTTAGAACTGGATATGGAACAACAGACTGGTTCCAAATAGGAAAAGGAGTACATCAAGGCTGTGTATTGTCACCCTGCTTATTTAACTTCTATGCAGAGTACATCATGAGAAATGCTGGGCTGGATGAAACACAAGCTGGAATCAAGATTGCTGGGAGACATATCAATAACCTCAGACATGCAGATGATACCATCCTTATGGCAGAAAGTGAAGAAGAACTAAAGAGCCTCTTGATGAAAGTGAAAGAGGAGAGTGAAATAGTTGGCTTAAAGCTCAACATTCAGAAAACAAAGATCATGGCATCCAATCCCATCACTTCATGGTAAATAGATGGGGAAACAATGGCTGACTTTTTTGGGGGGGCTCCAAAATCACTGCAGATGGTGACTGCAGCCATTAAATTAAAAGACACTTATTCTTTGGAAGGAAAGTTATGACCAAACTAGACAGCATATTAAAAAACAGAGATATTACTTTGCTAACAAAGGTCCATCTAGTCAAGGCTATGGTTTTTGCAGTAGTGAGAGTTAGACTATAAAGAAAGCTGAGCACCAAAGAATTGATGCTTTTGAACTGTGGTGTTGGAGAAGACTCTTGAGAGTCCCTTGGAGTGCAAAGAGATCCAACCAGTCCATCTTAAAGGAAATCAGTCCTGAGTGTTCATTGGAAGGACTGATGTTGAAGCTGAAACTCCAATACTTTGGCCACCTGATGCGAAGAGCTGACTCATTTGAAAAGACCCTGATGCTGGGAGAGATTGAGGGCAGGAGGAGAAGGGGACAACAGAGGATAAGATGGTTGGATGGCATCACCAACTCAATGGACGTGAGTTTGAGTAAACTCTGGGAGTTGGTGATGGACAGGGAGGCCTGGTGTGCTGCAGTCCATAGGGTTGCAAAGAGTCGGAGACGACTGAGGAACTGAACTGAACTGAAGTGCCAGGCACTGTACTAGGTCCTGGACACGGAACAAGACAGGTGGACATCTGTTTGTATACAATAAACACAATATATATAAGTTATGCAGTGAATTAGGAGGCAACATGTGCCAAGGAGAAAAATAAGCGAAGAAGGTAGATGGGGAGTGTCCAGAAAGGCAATTTATATGTAAAAGCAGTGGTCTGGGAGGCACTCACTGAGTCCCTTGGGGTGGAGAGCTGGAGGAATGGGGAAAGTAGATCACTGGGACCCTGCAGGCAGAGAGCAGCCAGTGCAAAGGCCTGCTGGAGCACAGCTGGGCACGTGGCTGGCTGCACGAGGGCAATGCGTGGACAAGGGGTGGGGGACAAGGCCAGAGAGGAATGGAGGCAGGTCACTGGGGGTCCGTGGGCTTTCACTGAGTGAGATTGGAGCCTTTGGGGGTTTTTGGCAGAGGATCACTCTATTGTTTTGAGACTCGATGACGGGGACCGGGGGTGGAAGCAGAAAGCCGTTACCAGGTGACAGATGATCCACGCTGGAGCAGACTGGCACTGAGGGGGTGGTGTGATGTGGTGGTTCTGGCTGTGCTCTGATGTTAGGGCCACCTGGATTTGATGATGGAATTGGACATGTGTATAGGAAAACCAGGCAAAGACATCTCCGTTTCTGGCTTGAGTAACAGGAAGGCTGGCAGGGCTGTGGTGAGAACGGAGGATGGTGAGAAAGAACAGCTTTGGGAGGGAGAGGAAGGGCAGAGCTTCAGCTCAGGGGAGTGGTCAGTTTGAAACCTACATCTGTGGACACGCAGAGGAGATTCAAGTAGGTATTTGGATCTGCGCATGTGGAGTTTGGAAAGAGGTGTAGATCAGAGGAGTCCACTTGTGACTCACTGGTGAACAGACGAGTTCTAAAGCCACAGGACAGGATGAGTACATGAGGGAGTGAGAGGAGGTCCCAGGACGGAGCCCTGTGCCACCAGGACAAGTACATCAGGAGGAACCGGCAGCGGAGACTGAGGATAAACGGCTGGTTATGTAGAAGGCAAGCCACGGTGTGATGTCAGAGGGGGAAGGAAGAGACAGTCAGTCAGTGCTGCCGGAGCTGAGTACGATTGGGCTGGGGTCCTACGTGGCCCAGCAACGCAGCAGCCCAGCGCTTCAGGGCGGTGTTTTCAGCTCCAAGGACAATTGCAGGAGGGTCTGAAGGAGATCAGACCAGTCCATCCTAAAGGAAATCAGTCCTGAATGTTCATTGGAAGGACTGATGCTGAAGCTGAAGCTCCAATACTTTGGCCACCTGATGTGAAGAACTGACTCATGGAAAAGACCCTGATGCTGGGAAAGATTGAGGGCAGGAGTAGAAGGGGACGACAGAGGATGAGGTGATCGGATGGCATCACTGACTCGAAGGACGTGAGTTTGAGCAAGCTCCGAGAGTTGGTGATGGACAGGGAGGCCTGGCGTGCTGCAGTCCATGCGTTGCAAGAGTTGAACGTGACTGAACTGAACTGAAGAGGAATGTCAGTGGTCAAAGGAGGGACTATAGGGCTAGACAGCTCTTTGGAAGAGCTTGGTTGGAAAGGTGGACGTGTTGGGAAAGAGTAGCTGTTTGTGCGCTGGTCATAATGGTGGGATTGGCAGGGAAAGCTGGCGGGTTGGGTTGCAGGCTTCTGAGAGCTCAGGTTTCCCGATGCCTGGAGGACCCCAGGTCACTGAAGTCAGAACCTTGGGGCTCCTTGTGTTTTTTTTTTTAAAGTTTGGTGATTCCAACCTGTAGCCAAGGTTAAGAACCACTGCACAAGAGAAAGAAACACTGATGGAGCGGGATAGAAAGGGGATCATTATTTGAGTAGAGCAGGGGGCATCTGGTGAAAAGCAGGGAGTGTCTTTCATGGGGCCAGAGGAGAGTGGGCATGGTGTGCCTCTGTGGGTGTCACTGCTGGTGGGGGGCCATGGCGGGAGTTCCCTTCTGATGGGCCCTTTGCTGGAGAAACAGGTGAGAGGTTATTGGAGGAGGCAGGGAGGGGGGCATGCCGGAGGCTTGAGGAGGGTTAGAGAGCTTGAAACGTCACCCAGTGGGGTGGGAGAGAGAAGGCTCTCTGGAAGGGTCCTGTGGCCTCAGGTAGCGCCTGTAAGGGTCTCTTAAGCTTGTGGCTGGTAACTGAAAGTGGGACCACTCAGCCTGGAGACCCTCTTCCTGCAGGGCCACAGTTCTGGGCACCTGCTCTGGGGCCAGCGGTCCTGGTTTGAAGTCATGGCCCTGTCTCTTGGTGCTGTGTGTCCGTAACATCTTAATCTCCCGTCTCCATTTCTTAATAGTGACACTGTTTCCACCGAGGACCCAGGCACCCCGGGCTGAACCCCCTGCTTGCTCCCACGCTGTCTGCTCATGGGCCTTTGCTGCTACCCATGGGCTTGTCCATTCCAGCAGGAACGTGGGTCCTTCCTTCCAGGGCCTTCTCTGATGCATGGGACATAACATATTAGGAGAGAGCTTCACCCTTTATAAAGGGCTGTGACACATACACCCTCCTTCAGGTCTCAGAATAATGCGCCAGGTGGGGCGGACACCCACTGCCCAGGTGAGGAAGCTGAGCAGGCCAGGCCCACCCTGCTGGTGGGGAGGGGGCTCAAATCCAGGACCCGACTTGCCATGAGGAGGGTCGAGGCAGTGAGTCAGCTGACAGAGGAGGCAAGGGTGGGGGCCCTGGGGGTGGCCAGCATCTTCCTCATTGGAAAGGTGTGATGAGAGCAGAGGGCCACTGGGTCCCCCAGTTCTGACACCCCAGGATCCTGTGACAAGGATTATTCTCACACACTCAGCTCACATTTCACAGGTCGGGATGAGTCCTTGGGGCGGCACCACAGAGCCACCGGGCGTCACGAGGCAGAGCTGGTCTCCAGGAGGCCCTGCATCCCCAGCTCTCTCCTCAACCCACTGGATTTCACGGTGTGTCACGAGAACCAATAGTTCTGTGGCCTTGACTGGAGATAAGCCAAGTCTCTTCTTCAGTAAAATGGAAGCTTATGGGCATAAATGCAGCCGCTGCCACGCTCCATGCAAACTGCTTTGATTAGCATTTGAAATAGGTCCCCTGTCCCCTTTTTTGTGAATTAAATTGCATGTGGCAAGGTCTGGAATCTAATTTTTTTTCCCCCCATTGAGAGTTACGAAAGGACTTGGGGAGTTTGAGACTTATTGCTGTTCAATCGCTAAGTAATGTCCAACTCTTTGCAACCCCATGGACTGCAGCACTCCAGGCCTCCCTGTCCCTTACTATCTCCTGGAGTTTACCCAAGTTCATGTCCATTGAATCAGTGATGCCATCCAACCATCTCATCCTCTGTCACCCTCTTCTCCTTCTGCCTTCAGTCTTTTCCAGCATCACGGTCTTTTTCAGTGAGTCGGCTCTTTGCATCAGCTGGCCAAATTATTGGAGCTTCAGCTTCAGCATCAATCCTTCCAAAGAATATTCAGGACTGATTTCCTTTAAGACTGATTGGTGTGATCTCCTTGCAGTCCAAGGGACTCTCAGGAGACTTCTCCAGCACCACAGTTTGAAAGCATCAGTTCTTCAGTGCTCAGAGTTCTTTATGGTCCAACTCTCACATCCACACAAGATTACTGGGAAAACCATAGCTTTGACTACACCGGCCTTTGTCGGCAAAATGACATCTTTGCTTTTTAAAACACTGTTTAGGTTTGTCATACCTTTTCTTCCAAGAAGAAAGCATTTTCTAGTTTGAGACTGGGGTGAGTTTAAATTCTGCTCGAACCCCCAACTGACTGTCTTCTTGTAGCTTTTGCTGGAGTCTGGGTGGTCAGATCATAGACGGTCAAGGCCTTCAGAGAGACACTTAGAACTCTCGACAGAACGTGGCAGAGCTGCTGTCCATCAAGAGCGGGGAGACGGACACAGTTGGGGTGCAGACAGTTCGGTCTGTAAGAGGCCTGCACCCAGGAGGTGTGGCCGCCCCTCCAGGCAGGCCCTGAAGACCTCCTGTTGAGGCCGGCTGTGTGCTGGGCTCGGAGGTTGGAGGTTGACTCCAAAAACAATTCAGTCAGTCTTGAAAAAATAAAACAAGTAAACCTTTCAGCAAACAAGAGGAAGCAGTAGTTGCCTAAAATCTTTGCACGGAGCAAGGTGAGATACACAGGTAAGTCCAACAAGGCTGTTCGTCCTAAATGCTGAGGGGTGTGATATGACACGTAAGAGAGGGTGTGAGCTGAGTGGCTGGGCTGCCACATGTCTCTCTGGGGGCACGATCCAACCCACACAGGTGCTTATGGTCACAGAGCCCATGAGAAGAGCCCACGGTGGCCCAAGACCAGCTGCAGCGTGGGGCTTCCAGCCACCCCACCCACCTCTGCTTAGTCCCCTCCAGACGAGAGGCCCAGGAACCGTGGGGGAGCTGCCCCCCAAGCAGGCGCAGAAAGGTGGGCTGGTGTGGTACAAAGTGGGACGCAGTGGCCATGGAGGTGACACCCAACTCTCCTTCCAAAGGACCTGCTGTAGACGCACTCTTGATGGACATTCCAGATACCACCCCCTTTGGGGTCCGCACTGCATTTGCCCTGAGGTCCCACTTTCCCTGGCTGTCCCCACGCAGTCACAGAAGATGCGGAAGCTGGGAGGGCCTAGAGCTGCCCCTTCCTGCCTCTCAGGTTTTCCTCTGATGGCTGACTTCTGCTTGGAGAACTCCTCATTGGTCTGTAAGAGTTTCCCAGAACTGTGTGGGCTGAGGCTTTTCCTACCCAAGCCTGCCTTCCCCAGCTCTGAGCACAGGTGTCAGACACATACTTGGTCTGAGGCTCTCCCCACCTCAGTGCCTCTATCCATCACTGTATTTCCCCCAAACATCTCCTGCGCATCTAATCCTGTGTTGGCATCTGCATCCCCAAGAATCCCCACCAACACAGACACAGTGGGAAAACAGCAGCCTCTGAAATTGTACAATAAGGGAGGGAGATACACTGAGTAATCCCTGGGATGCTGGTAGTTCCACCTGAAACAGACCCCAGTTTTCATTAAAGAGGGTCACGGAGAACAAAAGCCATGGGCTGATGAGATATGGACAGACTGTGACAGAAATTGCACTTTGACCTGCAGCAGAAATTTCCACTGGATTTATTTATTTATTTGGCTGTGCCACATGACATGCAGGATCTTAGTTCCCTGACCAGGAATTGAACCCTTGCCCCCTGCAGTGGAAGCACAGACTCTTAACCACTGAATGGCCAGGGAAGTTCCCCCACCCCACTGGACTCTTTATGCACCACTTCCACACTAAGGATTTTGCTTGGTACTTTCACAAATATGCTATCATAAATTTATTGACATGGAGACTTTTTGTTCTTTGCACCTCACCAATTGGCATGAAATTATTTTTTAAAAATAGTTTCAAAATATTTTGAGCTGTGGGAAAACCATTAGAACAAATACAGATCTTCCCAATGGACTATTATAAAAACCATTATTTTTGTCTGTTCCCTCACTCTCAAGGAAAGCAGAATAGTGGTAGAATACCAGGAGGGGTGCTTTGTCATGTCACGTGGCTCTGCTGCTGCTAAGTCGCTTCAGTCGTGTCCGACTCTGTGCGACCCCATAGACGGCAGCCCACCAGGCTCCCCCGTCCCTGGGATTCTCCAGGCAAGAACACTGGAGTGGGTTGCCATTTCCTTCTCCAATGCATGAAAGTGAAAAGTGAAAGTGAAAGTGAAGTTGCTCAGTCGTGTCTGACTCTTTGCGACCCCATGGACTGCAGCCTACCAGGCTCCTCCATCCATGGGATTCTCCAGGCAAGAGTACTGGAGTGGGGTGCCGTTACCTTCTAGGACCTGCCATTTTGTGAATCTGAATTTAAAAATAGAGATACTAGAACCCCCCAAAAATGAGGATGTGGTAAGAGTAAACCAGAGGAAAGTGGATTCTTCTGCATCAGATCTGAGTAATTTTCTGAACTAGCAATCTGACCCGGAATATGAGCCCAACAACCTTGTTTTCTCATTACTCAGTCTGTTCCCTAGCCTGGAGGTATCTGGTTACAGTGCCATGGTAGTTTAACCAAAAATAAAGAGAACTGAATTATGCCCGTCAAAGCAAATGCCCAACATATACCTGATGATGCTGAGCTTTAGTTTCTAAATCACTAATTTTTTTCCCTGCTCAGGTAACTTGAAAAATTACTAATGGACATCGATAATCCTAGTCATTAGTATACTTTAATCGGGCTGTCTCCAATTACAAAGGGGGAAAATTTCTCTTCTTATAAAAGATTTTTGGACTCCAATTCCATAAACACCCATCAGAGACACTCATCTGAATCTCCAGACTAACAAGAACACCCAGGGCTTCTGCCTGAGCTGAGCCTCTGACAATGGCCCTGGCAGCCCACGGGCACTGTTGGGGCATTACAACCACCAAGAACTCCATTCCCACAGATACTCAGAACAGGCTTGAGGATACACATGCCAGGGCTTGCAGGCCCTCCAGGGAGATTTCTGGTCATGAGGGCCACCAGGACTCCCCTGACCACAGTGAGGACCATGTCAGGGGTGGCCAAGGGGCAGAGAAGTCAGGCTGTAACTGTTAGATAATGGGTACTAGTAAGAGTTATAAACATTGCTCATATAGCCTTCCTTTTCTTCTCTTCGTCCTTCTTGCCTCTGTTTTCCCCCTCCTTGCCTTGTTCTAGAAAGAATAATCTAGATATTATTATAAAAAAATAATAATAATCTCGTAGATATAAATAATAATCTTGTAAAAAATACAAGATTAACTAAAAGTAAGAAATTTCTTAGTGAGGACTCTCATCTTGCAAGAGACAAAAATCCAGGTCCATCTTAAGAAAAGACACAGGGAGAGGGAGGAGGAGCTGGATTTTGGGACAATGGGGAACAAGGCATTAGTGTTCTCCCCCTCCTGTGGGGATGAGAGAGTGCTATGTCCAACTTCTCAGGCTACTGCCCTTCAGTGGGGTCAGCCCCAGTTAGAATCCCAGGGAAGGGCTCTGATTGGCTGCCTAGGACCACGCCCCCAAGAGAAGGGCTTATGATTGGCTGAGCTGGTAGGCAGAGACCAGAACCCAGAGTTAGAAGGGCAGCCTCTACCAGTGCGGGACGCAAGTCTCCCCAAAGGAGGATAAAGCAATTAATGGACCGCATATGTGCGGGTGGGTTACAGTTTCCATGCTCTGAGCTCTGGCCAGCCGTGAAGACGACTGTCAGTCCCCATGTCCACAAGGAACAAATAAACCAAGGGTTCAGGATAAAGACAACTGTTTCTGGTTTTAAAACCAAACAGGACTTGTATACTGGGGGTCTAAACAGAGGTCTTTTTTATGATTCAAATGATCAGATCCCCAAGTTGGCCAGGTACATGCAGCCCCTGGCCCTCATAGATGTGAGTCCTTGCAGACACAGCTCTGGTTGGAACAGTTCCGAGTAGAAACAGTTCTTCTACCAGGCTCCCCCACCCTCCTTCTTGGAACCTAAACCCCAGATAACTCTCTGTCCCCCTCTTCTTCTGGGCTGCCAGTCCAAAGTCCATGACACCTTCCAAAATCCAGTGCGATCTCTTTTTCATCTTAATAAAAATTCTGCTTTCCACCTGGTCCTTAGACAATATCCCATTTCCAGGCCTCTAACTCACTCCCCTGTCATTCAATCTAAAAGTCATCAGTAATGCTAAGCCCACGTTTGCACCTCCTATGACATAACCTCTCTTCAGCCAGTGTTTGCTGCAGACGTTTTGTACGGAAAATGCAAAGGGGATGAGAGTGGGCACCCCCTACCGCACCTTCTCCCCCTCTGGGAGCAGGAGCTTATGGGCTTTCCACCCACACAGCCAGAATCTGCTCCCTGGGAGACAGTGTGCTCTCCTGCCTGGTAATCCCGAGGGATGGGGCTATTCTCCAAGGACACCCCCCAAAGCCACACACCTTCTGGTGACAGGCAGGCATGGCACCTGCCCTTCTCTTGGCAGGAGAGACCACGTGCGCAGGTGTTTTGTCTCTGGAAGGAGACCAGGTCACTCCTGAGCCATTCTGAAGCAAGTGCAGGAGGACCGTTCTGTGAGAAACAGGAAGGTGGCTCCATGTCCGAGGTGTCAGGCCCCGGGACCCACGGCAACTCTGGAGCAGTGTTTCTGGGAAACGGGCTCTCCTCCAGGGTGGACATCACCTCTGAGTATGGGCCAGATAGACCTCAGATGGCAACAGGACGTGTACCCAGGAAATGATGAACTTTTTGCAATTTTCCAGAGGAATTCAGGGATACAAACAGCATTGACGGTGCCACTGCCATGCGCCTGCTTTGGGGACTGATGCAGGGAAAAGAAGGGAGCTATCTTTAGTTTTTTCTGAGGCTTTACATTTTTATTTAGGAAAAGATTGAGTCTGCAGCTATGATGGTTCAATCTAAGGCATCACTCTTTCAACAGTGGAGTCAATTTAGGCAAAATATTTTTTCTCAACTATGAAAAGCACATTGAAAAGCATTTTGATGATAAGGAAATAAAAATATAAAAATATGAAATACAAATATGTACTTTAAACTGGTCAATCTGCTCTACCATAAGAGAAATAGGATGTTCTTTCCCTTTCCCTCTTGCATCTTCCATGCTAAGTACACTCGCCCAGGCACTTCAAGATAGTCACAAAGTTGACGGAAGACATTCCTTGGTCGGGGGAGGGGGGTGGGGTACTTCCCAGGCGGTGCAAGTGGTAAAGAAGCCACCTGCCAATGCAGAGGACCCAAGAGACACAGTTCAATCCCTGGATTGGGAAGATCCCCGGAGGAGGAAATGGCAGCCGACTCTAGTATTCCCATGGATAGAGGAGCCAGGCAGGCTACAGTCCACGAAAGAGTTGGACACGACTGAGCATCTGAGCACGCACTCCGCCAGGGAGTGTTAGAGACAGGTCTGACTTCTCTCATCGCCCTTCTGTAAAGAGGATTGAAAACGCCAGGAGCCATACAGAACTAATCAATAGAACAAACTACACAAAAAGGGCACAATCCTGAATGAAAAAAGGGCAAGATAAACAAAGCCGAAACACAAACAGACTGGGAAGAAATGTTTGCAACCCACAGTACTGACAAGGGGCTAATTTTTCCCATATATATAAAAAGCTCCTATGAATAGATAAGACAGGCGAAGGGGCAAAGAGTAGAGACAGATAATCACAGAAAGGGAACCGTAAAGGAAATACAACTGCACAGAAAGGTGTTCACCCTCATTCATAACAAGAAAGACACAGAAAAAGTACAGAGACTCTACTGTTCCCTAACAGATTGGAAAATATCAGGGCGAGAAACTACACTGTTTTGGAGAAGGCCTGGGGAGACGGTCCGAGTGCACGCTGCAGGTGGAAATGAAGAGCAGTGAGCCTCTGAGAAGGACCAATTTCCTATCTGTGGACAGACAGGAACCAGGTGTGCACACATGCTTGGCCCCAGCAACCCCCATCTGAGCACGAACCGTCACACCAACTGCCAAACGTGTGAAAAGACGGGTGTGCAAGCATTCCAGCCCCGGAAGCAGCCTACGTGTTCATCAGGAGGGGATGGTTTAAACGCACATAACGTGATAAACCATAATCGCGACAAATACATTTTGTACCGATGCCATGCGGCTGTTCCCAAGGATGGCGCAGGGCTCTGTAAGCAGACAGGCACGGTGCTCCGGACGTGTTCCTGAGTTAGAAGCAGCACAGATCTCTCCCTCCCACTTGTGGGGGGAACGTCTGCAAGAGCCGCCCTGCCACTCCCAAACTTTCCTCTCTCGACATCCCCCACCACCCCCCACATCCAGCTCTCCCTCCGTCCAGCAGTGGCGTCGGTTCCTAGTCCCAAGGAAATTAGAGGCGCTCAGGAAGACGTCCCCCCGCCCCTCCGGTCTCATGGTGGGTTGTCTTCTTGTCAGCACACAGCACCCCTCCTGCCTGCCCCAGCCTTTCACTCCCGACGTTTCTCCTCCTCTTTTCTGCATCCTCGGTTCCCGCCCCCTCCCCACTCCCGACAGTGACAGAGTCGTGACACTGGCAGATGAGCACGTGTGACAGCCCCCTCTTAAGACAGGCCCTCTCCTGACCCCATTCCTCTCTCCCCACCGCCTGTCTCTCTGCTCCCCAGGGAGGGAAGCTCCAGGAAGCCTTCCACTTTGTGCCGTGTCCACTAACTGGTCCCTCTCGAGCCCACTCCACAGGGCTGTGGCCCCGGCCAGCCCGAGCTCTTGTCCAGGCTGCCAGTGGCCTCCGTGTCACCAAATGCCACAGTCATTTTTTTAATTTTCTTAACTTAAAAAAAATTAAGTATGGTTGACTTACAATGTTGTTAGTTTCAGGGGTACAGAAAGTGATTCAGTGATACACAGACATATATCTGGGTTCCCCCATGGAGCGAGTGGTAAAGAATCTGCCTGCCAATGCAGGAGACGTTAAGAGATGCTGGTTTGATCCCTGAGTCAGGAAGATCCCCTGGAGGAGGAAATGGCAACCCTCTCCAAGATTCTTGCCTGGAAAATTCCATAGACAGAGGAGCCTGTCAGGCTACAGTCCACAGGGTCGCAAAGAGTCGGACACCCCTGAAGTGACTTAGCACACACACAGACATGCATCTGTTCTTTTTCAGATTCTTTTCCCACTTAGGTGGTTACAGACTGTTGAGCAGAGCTCCCTGAGCTACACAGGAGGCCCTTGTTGGTGACCTATTTCACGCACAGCGGTGTGTACCCACGGTCATCTTGCATCCCCTTGTCACTCACTGAGCACTGACTGCTCCTCCCCTCCCCAGACGCTCTGTCTGGTGGTCTCTGGATCCACCTCTCCTGGCTGTCTTCCTAATTCTTGACTGCTCCCTCGTGGGCCCTTTGCTGGTTCCTCCGTATCTCCCCAAACCTCTCCCCGGGGAGGGCCACCTGTGCAATCCTCACCCCTTCTCTCTGCTGTCTACACTCTTGCCCAAGTGTCTTTCTGCTTCATGGCTTGAAATGCCAGCCTTTGGTTGATGACTTTTCAATGCCCCTCTCCAGCCAGATGTCGCCCTGGTGTTTTCCCTCTGTTTTTTTTCCCAGGGTTTCCTACATCTCAGATACATTGTAGCTAAAAGCAGACTCTCCACTTCCCAGCCCCTCCTCCCGGGAGATAGGATCTTTCCACTTGCTCAGGCCAAAAACTTCAGAGCCACAGGGCACGCTTTCTCTGCTAGACCTCACATCCAACCTGTCCGCAAATCCTGGGGATTCTGCCTGCAAAAATCTACCCGGAAGCGACGACTCACCACCCTGCCGCTCCCATCCTGGCCTGAGCCATGAATATCTCTGGTCTGAAGGTCAGTGACAGTTCCTCACTGTGCCGCCCAGGTCCCTTCTGCCGCTTGGTACAACACATTCACGTGACGGCTGGGCCGGTCCGTCAAAACTCAGGCTCAGTCTGGTCCTTCTAGTTGGCATCGTCTTGTCTTGGATACAAGTCTCCGAGCACCAGCCCCCCCTGTCCTCTTGCCCACGCTGGCCCCACTGCCCTCCGGAGCCTTCCCAGCATCTTCCACCCCAGCTGCCCACTTCATTCACCCCCACGGCTGCCAGATTTCTGCTCAGGGGTTCAAGGTCAGAGCCGTAGTTGAGGCTGCCAGGTGGCAGCTGGACCTGGTGGAGTGGGAATCACGGAGGACAGACACACTATGCAAGATGCCACCCGAGGCAAAACAGGGGGGAAGACGAAATCCCTGGGGTCCCTCCTTCTACCCTCCAGACTCCTCCACTGCCTCCTACTGGCCGAGTCTGGCCAGATACTGGTTGGCCGAAGATCCAGGGCGTGCCCTTCCTGGAAACACAGAGGCGGGAGAGGGAACCTCTAAAAGCAGAGGCAGTGACCCCTGCCCCCCTCCCCAAAACACACCCCCTGGAAAAGAGCAAGTCTCCAGACAGGCTGCAGCTTCAGAATGAAGGAGCAGTTAAAAGATACAGTGCTCTAGATGCATCGGTTCTTAAACTTGGAAACATAAACCAGAGATTTTGGAACCACGGTTCTGTGCCATGGAGACGTAGGCGCTCCTTGAAGCTCGGCTGGAAAGAGCTGCTCTATCAGCCTCCAACCACAAGAGTCACGGACGACGTGTTGGCCTCAGGGTACAAGCCCCAGTGCCTGGGCAGTGAGACCGCCCGCCCCAACCCTGCACTACGTGCCAGGACCCTGGGTGCCCAGAGAAGCTGGTGCACCCACCTCCACCCGATGCTGGGAAGCCCTGGGCCATGGGTAAATGAGCTACAACCGCAGGAAAAATGTTCTCTCAGGCTGGTCAAAGAACAATGAGCACTATAATTATGCTTTATTTTTTGACCTAGAGGGTAAAGGGCCATAGTGAGTGGGTAGAGGAAAAACAAGCCAGTCCTTTGGCACCAAGATGCTGCTGGGAGTGTGTGTTGCAATGATCTAACAGGAGCTGACGCAAGCCTTTGCTCAGCATGGAGTTTTACTCGGAAAATCGCTCCCTCCCATCCTCTCCCAAGACCTCATGCAACTCTCGGGAGTTATATTTAGGAACATTCTTACAAAATGCTGCTCTGACCCACAGGCACAAGGAGGGCTGTGAAAACCCCTGTGTCCTTGGGAGTCTCCCTGCCGGTCCATCCAGAGCCCTTGGACCAAGCCTCCTGTGGGCTCTGTCTGGGCACCAAAGGGGCACTTACTGATTATGGAATAAAGTGCTAAGGGGCAGGGACAGGGGTACAGGCTGGCAAGGTGGAGCATGGGTTTGCCTCTGGGTGTGGCTGGGCCCTCATAGGAGGAAAACGTCGAAGAACCGGATGATAACCGTGGATCTGCAGTGGGGTTCAGAGGTCAGCAGGTCTGAACACACCTGGAAATCCAGGCTCCAATCTGGTGCACTGTTCCCCAAATGTGACCAAGCCTAAAAAACTGCAAATACATTTGTTCTGGAATCTTGTTGAAAAGCTGTAACTGGCCCTCTCTTTCTTTTTTTAAGTGTACCTTCCAGCATCTTTTCTTTGGCAGTACCACGCGGCATGCGGGATCTTAGTTCGCCATTCAGGGATCGAACCTGTGCCCCCGGCAGTGGGAGCTTGGATTCTTAACCATGGGACCACAAGGGAAGTCCCTGTAACTGGCATTCTGGAGGCCAGGTCTGGGCACCAGCTGCAAGTCACATGAAGCGATGGTACCAGTGGTGCTGGGTGGGCACCAGCTGCAAGTCACATGAAGCGATGGTGCCAGTGGTGCTGGGAAGCGTCCCCCTGTACAAGTTCACGTTCAGATTTGAATCTGCAATATATGAGCTTTGGAGTCAGTCTAATTCCTCAAGTAATTTCATCTGCTTGGGAAATTATTACAATTGATTTGCATTATTTAATCATGTCCGAAGTAGACGGGTGAGTTAGAGGTCAGGAGGTCAGTCGTGAGCCGAAGTCAGATATTAGTGGTAAACTGATGCTTTTGACCTGTGGTGCTGGAGGAGAAGCCTCTAGAGAGTCCCTTGGACAGCAAGCAGGTCCAACCAGTCCATCCTAAAGGAAATCAATCCTGAATATTCATTGGAAGGACTGATGCTGAAGATGAAGCTCCAATACTTTGGCCACCTGATGTGAAGAGTCAACTCATCAGAAAAGATCCTGATGCTGGGAAAGATTGAGGGCAAGAGAAAAAGGAGGCAACAGAGGATGAGATGGTTAGACAGCATCACCGACTCAATGGACATGAACCTGAGCAAATTCCGGGAGACAGTGAAGGATGGGGAGGCTGGCATGCTGCAGTCCATGGGGTCGTAAAGAGTCGGACAGGACTTAGTGACTGAACGACCACAACAAACATTTCTCAGGATTAATCTGTATGCTTATGACATGTTCAAAGCTCAGTACTAAGTTGAGAACCAACGCACACAGATCTTTAGTCAACTTCTTTGGCCCAGGGAACCCAAACCCACTACCCTGATGGGAAGTAATGCCAGGTCACTGGGACAAAAGTCACACAGGAAGCTGTAAAGCTACCCTGATGGGAAGTAATGCCAGATCACTGGGACAAAAGTCACACAGGAAACTGTAAAGCAGCATTGGCAGGACCCAAGATTTCATTCCCAACGAACGCTGTTCATGTGTCGATTACCTACAGTCAAGGTAGGGGGCATAATCGCGGGGGTTACCTATCCGTTTATTCAGCAAACAAACCCTTCCCCCTGCACAGTACTGTATGGGCACACAGACCTTGCTTGTTTATCTGGCTGTGTGCAGGCACAGAGCTGGTCAAGACAGCAGGCAACTCTCCAGAGAAAAGACAGGAACAAGTCTGCCCTTGGGGGACATTGCCACACCATCTAGCTTCACCTTAACCCACTGTACATCTCGGATTCCAGGATTGGCACAGCCTGATGGTCAGAACATTGCTTTACAATATTGCGTTATGGGTGAAGAGCAATCCGGAGCACAGATAACAGAGTGGCTTGATCGGGTCCCCCCCGGAAAATCAAAAGGGACCTGGGAAAGGGCTGTCAGGAGAGGTGCCGTCCCAAGACTGCCCCGTCCGCGGGTCCTGAGCGCCTGCCTCCTCTTCTCCCCGCAGGTGGAGAGTCACAGCTCCATCTGTACCAGGGAGTGCAATCTGCCACAAGGACATCCGATCAGCGGCCGGTTTAAAAGGGAAATAAAAACTGGAATGTGACTCTCGAGTCTGGTTTTCATGATTACATAACACCCGCCCCTCTCGGAATCCCATCAGTGACCAGAGAACTTACAGAGTCCTGATTCCAAACCTTAGGGTTTCACTTTCCCTAGAGTTGCTTTTGCCCAGAATTGAGTCACTGGTGTCCTGGGCTACATAGACTATTTTAACACACAGCTATTCTCCCCACAGCTCTATGTCACAGGCATAGCAGCCGATGCGTGATGCCTAGGTAAGATGCTCAATCACTTGTCCAAGGTCACCCCGAAGGAGGTTCCTCAGTAGTACTCAGCCTTGTGCAAAGCTTTTAAAAAGGAGGGGCCACATTTTAAAATATCTTTTCAGAGGACACAGCAAATTAAGACCAATGGACAGAAGTTAAATGGACAGCTAAGCTAAGCTGACAGCTAGTCTCAGTTTCCCTCAGCTGTAAAATTCTGAGAAGAGTTTTCTTGGGGGATTTTAATAGAAATCATGTAAGATAATTAATATGAACTACCTAATACAATGTCTGCTATGTAATAGGTAATCAGAAAGTCCATTCCTTTCTTCCTCCTGACAGTGGAATGTAGCACCACTGAAAACAGAAATCCATTAAACACAGAAGTCCATCCGTCTACACACCCTCGATCACCAATATCCCCTTCACTATTACATTCCAAGTTTACAGGGCAGTCTTTTTTTTTTTTTTAATGTATTTGGCTGCACCAAATACATAAATATTTGGTGTATTTGGGTCTTAGTTGCAGCATGCAAACTCTTCGCTGGGGCACATGGGATCTAGTTCCCTGACCAAGGATTGAAGCCAGGCCCGCCCTCCCCAACATTGGGAGCGTGGAGTCTTAGCCACTGAACCCCCAGGGAAGTCCCTACAGGGCAAATTTGAAATCCATGAGTACACCACTGACGCTAAGACTTTCTAAGCTGTCAATGCTCTACCAAGATGACTCATCGTTTCCAGAGTCATTTTCATTTACATGGGATATTAATAGACCACATGGAAAAAAAAAAAAAAAGCAAGGGGCGAGAGGGTGGGTAGGGAATAGTTAATCTAGAAAACTAGGCTAAGTGAAATTAAACATCCCGTAAACTCTTTATCCAGCGTTTGTTTTGTGCTGACTTGTACTCTGCGTATTTCACTTCTCAACTAGATTGTCGGTGTCCTCGGGCAGCATTTAAGTGATGTCTGAATGAAATGCCGCCCTGGCTGGGGAAGAGGTGGCACCATCACGGTGGCCAGTGTGATGACCTGGAGCCCTGGGGGTACCTCAAATGTTCAGGGGATGTTAGTCTGGGGAGTCAGTGGTGGTACAGCAATTATACCAATATGTGTGTTAAAACAGCATTAATAATATCCTCTCCCATACATAAAATACCCTAGCAACGGCACCTAATATTGACCAGAGAACCCAGTGAAGTCGCTCAGTCGTATCCAACTCTTTGCAACCCCATGGACTATAGCCTACCAGGCTCCTCCATCCATGGAATTTTCCAGGCAAGAATACTGGAGTGGGTTGCCATTTCCTTCTCCAGGGGATCTTCCCGACCCAGGGATCGAAACCATGTCTCCCGCATTGCAGGCAAACACCTTACCATCTGAGCCACGAGGGAAACCACTAGTGTTAACAGGTGCCACGTATCTGAAACCCTGACTGTGAGTAGCCCAGACAAGTGACGCCCCAGATGGACACACGTTCAAAACTTCAGCTGCCCCTGAGAAGCTCGTAAACCATATGTGGGGAAGGACCAGCGGTCTTCTGTTTGCTTGTCTGTTTTAAATTTTCAGTTCATCATGCAATTCTTCTAAAAAGTTCAGTTAAAAAAGGGACTTCTGCAGATATAGAGAACAGAACTTGTGGGCACAGCAGGAGAAGGAGAGGGGGGAATGCATTGCAAGAGTAGCACTGAGACATATGCATGACCGCACGTGAGATAGACGGCCGCGGGAATTTACTGTGTGAAGCAGGGAGCTCAGACCTGGGGCTTGGTGACAACCTAGAGGGGTGGGACGGGGTGGGAGGGGGGAGGGAGGTTCAAGAGGGAGGGGACATATGTGTACCTATGGCTGATTCATGTTGATGTATAGCAGAAACCAACACAATATTATAAAGCAATTATTCTCCAATGAAAAACAATATATTTAAAGAAGGGATTCCTAGAGCAATAAAATTAACCAAGACATACACAATACAATTGGGACAAAATACACGCCCCCGTTAAATCTTCCATGGGCAATCTCACTCCTTAAGGATGAAACAAGTGCCCTGCTCACAGCCACACCACTCCTCAGTGGCCGGGCTGGGGAGGACTAACTCTTTCTCTTGGGACATGGAAGCTGGTCCCCTGACAGCCCATGGCCCTGGCTAACCTCTGCTTCTCACCCTTGCATCAGTCAAAAGGACAGGACCACACAAAGATGAGGCAAATGAGGCTCTTGCCCTGGGTGTGAAATTTGAGGAGGTGCCCCCAAATCAGTCTTGAAGATAAACAATAATTCAATGTAGTAATTTTTTTAATAGGCAAGGCTATGCTGTGATAACCAATAATTACCAAAATCTCAGTGACCCTATGAACTGTAGCCCACAAGGCCTCTTCTGTCCATGGAATTCTCCAGGTAAGAATACTGGAGTGGATAACCATTCCCTTCTCTAGGGGATATTCCCAACCCAGGGGTCAAACCTGGGTCTCCTGCATTAAAGGCAGATTCTTTACTGTGTGAAACACCAGGAAAGCCTACAACATATCAGTGGTTTAATCCAATTGACTTAAGTTCAATGTAAGTTGGGTTGCCCTCCTCTATCTTACACGGAACATGGCCTCCAAGACCATGGCAGGAGGGAAAAGGGAAATGGGGGAGGCATGCTAACTGTTCACTGCTTGACTCAGAAGTAAGACTACTAATTCCACTTGTATTTCTTTGGCCAGAATTAATTACAGACTCCTACCCTAGCTGCTAGTGCATTAGAAAATGTAGATAATCACATCTATTATGTAGATAATCATAGATATTTGGTGACCACTAAGAGTCTCTCCTTGATTTGGGGGGGAAATTATATCTATGAACTTCATGTTATACCTCCCCCCAAGTCAGAATTTTACATAAAGACAGGATCGTTAACAGTGCTCAGCTGAGCAATACTGGACCCTATGGCAAAAGGTAACATCAGTAATTCTGCCTTTACATAAAATGTTTCTCTTTGGCTCAGCATACATTTGATTGCATTAATTCTGCAAAGGGAGTCATAGGTCAGGGTGTTCAGAAACAGCTGATGTCAGGGTCCTTACAGAGAGGCTGTAGGTTGGGCATGCCACATGCAGCTACTGGCTAAAACAACTGTGCAGCCAGGTGAAGGAGAGAAGGGGCTCCAGGAGGCACCCAAACACAAAGCAACCACTGTGCTCCCTCCATTCTGTGTATGATTGATAGAATTTATAATTGATTATACATTTTCACTGATTGGAAGATGTACGATCAATTTATTAATTGCTTTTCAGAAGGAAAAAACAAAACAAAACAGGTAAGGGACTTTCCGGGTCGTCCAGTGGTTAAGACTCCACCTTGCAATGCGGGTACTTGGGTTTGATCCCTGGTTGGGGAAGTAAGATCCAACATGCTGTGGGAGAACTACTGAGGCCGTGAGCCTCAAGGGGAGAAGCCCACAGGCCGCAACAAAAAAAGATCCTGCCTGCCGAAACTTAGACCTGATTTAGCCCCAAATAAATGAACATATGTTTTAAAAATGACTGGTAAGCTTCTCTGACACCATCAATAAGAAACACCCAGGGACATTCCTGGTGGCAGAGTGGATAAGAACTCATCCCCTGCCAATGCAGGGGACACGGGTTCCATCCCTGGTCTGGGAAGATCGCACATACCCTGAAGCAACTAAGCGGGAGAGCCACAGCTACTGAGCCTACATGCCCAAAGGGGATGCTCTGCAACAAGAGAAGCCACCACAATGAGAAGCCCCTCATACCACAAAGAAGAGTAGCCCCCCTACCCGCAATCTGCCGGAACTACAGAAGTGGGAGTTGGACTATAAAGAAAGCTGAGAGCGGAAGAATTGATGGTTTTGAACTGTGGTGTTGGAGAAGACTCTTGAGAGTCCCTTGGACTGCGAGGAGATCCAACCAGTCCATCCTAAAGGAGATCAGTCCTGAATATTCATTGGAAGGACTGATGCTGAAGATGAAGCTCCAATACTTTGGCCACCTGATATGAAGAACTGACTCATTGGAAAAGACCCTGATGCTGGGAAAGACTGAAGGCAGGAGGAGAAGGGGACAACAGAGGATGAGATGGTTGGATGGCATCACCAACTTAATGGACATGAGTTTGAGTAAGCTCCAGGAGTTGATGATGGACAGGGAAGCCTAGAGTGCTGCAGTCCGTGGGGTCGCAAAGAGTCAGATACGACTGAGCAACTGAACTGAACAGAAAGCCCAGGCAAAGCAACCAAGACCCAGTGCGGCCAAAAATAAAGCAAATAAAACATTAAAAAAAAAAACAAAACCCAGATTGAGAAAAAAAAAAATTAACATGTGGAACAACAACAACAAAAAGGTGGGGGCACTCTTAAAATGTAGGCAATACAGTAAAATGTTTTAAGATTCCCAGGCAGAAAAGTCTACACTCCAACCAAACTCAGAGAGCAAATGAATTTTATTAATGAGTGATGGGGCAAGCCCACGGACTAGCCCAACAGGCTCCTCTGTCCATGGGATTCTTCAGGCAAGAACCCTGGAGTGGGTTGCCATGCCCTCCTCCAGGGGGTCTTCCCGACCCAAGGATTGAACCTGCAGCTCCTGCATTGCAGGTGGGTGTTTTTACCGCTGACCCACCCCGGAAGCCCAGAAATGCTGGGGCATATTTACTCAAATCAACAGACAAAAGTACCTATTCTAATAATCCAGACACAGCCCATTAACCATGACAGGCCTCAGGCAAAATGCTCCGTGTGAGAAATAACAGGGCAGCGTCCTCATTCTGAATGGATCCCAGGAGGGCACTTCCAAGGCTCCCTGACTTCCCTCCTGCCCCTCCTTCTCTCCTTCCAAAACCAGTTCTCAGCAAATGGAGTCATTCGCTTGCCTTGGCTAATTATTACTGTGACAGGGATTAAAATATTAAACTGAAGAGACGGAATTTAAATGACAACTGGAGAGTCACTCTCCGTGGGTCCGGGAGGGCTTTATACCACATCAGGTACGCTGAAGGCCCACCATTGTCTCTTTCTAAACAGTGTTTCCAGCGTTCAGTGGAATAAGGCAGTCATCTCCCTGAGTCTCCGGAAATCCTCCCCGACTCCCAGCCAAGCAGTCCGTCAGAACAAGGTCAAAGCGAGAAACTCCACACCTGATAGCTAAGTGGCTTTTGAACCCAGGTGCGGTTCCCTCCAGTGCATTGCAACCTTCTGTCCAGAAAACTCCCCAGGTGACGCTAGTGGTAAAGAACCCGCTTCCCAGTACCGGAGACACTAAAGACGCGAGTTTGATCCCTGGGTGGGGAAGATCCCCTGGAGAAGGGAAAGGCAACCCACCCACTCCTGTATTCTTGATTGGAATGTCCCATGGACAGAGGAGCCTGGGTGGCTACAGTCCATGAGGTCACAAGGAGTTAGACACGACTGAAACCACTTAGCAGCGGCAGCAGTCCAGAAAGCACGGCTCTGGGACGGGAAGGTCTTCAGCGCCCTCGGTCCACTCTGGACTGGAGAGCCGGGAGGGGAAGGAACCCTCAAGAACGTTTGAACCAGGCACCAGCCGGACTATGGGGGATTTCACACACGCGGAGGAACTCGGACTGGAGAGGGAAGCAGGAAAGACAGGCTGGACGAGGGTGTCTTGCGGCTGGGTGGGCGGCACCGCCT
Source organism: Bos grunniens (assembly GCF_055505025.1). Taxonomy (NCBI): domain Eukaryota; kingdom Metazoa; phylum Chordata; class Mammalia; order Artiodactyla; family Bovidae; genus Bos; species Bos grunniens. The sequence continues at coordinate 5,798,138 of NC_141168.1, forward strand.
GGGGGGCGTCCCTGAAGCGGGCTCACATTCCTTCCCGGGGGAGACCTCTGCGACCCTCCGCACCTGGACAGGAGGGAAGGCCATCTCCTCACGGCCCCCAGGGCGTCCCCAAAGCGACCTGTGTCCTCACATCACTGATGGCCGGGGAGCAGGAGAGCTGACGTCAGCGTTCAAGGCGCTCGAGTGACTTTGGGGGGCCACCCTGTTCTCAGAGCCGCGAGCAGCAGGGCAGGCGACTCTCTAACGAGGACTCGCCCCACTTCCAGCCGGGGTGGGGGAAGCGTCCGGGTTGCACACCCGGCCGGCGCGGGGTACGCGCGGGGCTGAGACCGAGGCAGCACGTGGGGGCCTCGCCCTGGGTTTCCAGCCCTCGGCCCCCACCATTTCCTCCGCCTTCTTAGCAACCCCGTGTGCCCCGCGGCGCCGGCCTGCGCACTCCGCGCCCGACCCTTACCGCGGGTTCCTGGGTGAATCTGAAACAGCCGGGCGGGGTGGGGGGGTGGTGGCGGTGAAAACTCTCACTCCGCCCGCGACCCCGGGGCTCACCTGCCCGGTGCGATCTCAGCGCGCACGCCGGCGGGCAGGGCCCCGGGGCCGCGGTTTTCCAGACACACGTGCGGGTCAAAGCGCATCCCACCAAAACCCCCGTGCTTCCGCCGCCGCCGGGTCTGCAGGGCACGGGGCGCGTGTGCGTGTGCGTGTTTCAGGGTGCGTGTGGCGGGGGGTCAGACATTTATGACCGACATGGGGGGGGCGGTTTCCTGTCTCGGAGCGGGTCCCGCGCCGCCACGGCCGCAGGGGACCGCAGCCCCCTGGGCGACAGCGCGCGGCGGCGAGGGGAGAGCGCGGCACGCCGTGTACTTCCTGTTCGAGGCGCGCCGCCGTCCACCTCCCCGCGCCACCCGCCTGCGTCTGGGCCAGGCCCGGCCCTTCGCGTAGCCCCCGGCCCCGGCGCCCTGGAGCGGCGGCAGCAGGGGGACGGAGCGGGTGACTGGGCCTCCGCTCCCCGCGAGGCTCCCGCGCGCTCTCCGGCCCGGCGCCAGCAGCCGCGCTCGCCGCCGCGCCTCGGTCCAATTGCGCAGAGTCTCCGCGTTTGCACCTCCTCTTCCCCTCCTCCTCCCTCCCTCGCCCAGAAAGGAGGACGGACCTCGCTCCCGGCTGCGGGCTGGTTTATTCTGCGGCCGAGGCTCACGTTAATACACACAGCGTCTAGTTCTCGCCAGATCTTTCGCTCAGGCGCAGGCAATAGGAGGGCTGCTTCTCAAAGTGTTGAACTGCACCTGCCTGTCCGATTACCTTTGGGAATCAGGGAGTGGCGGGGAGCCGGGAGGGTGGGAAATGTTGCCTCGCCTTGCCAAAGGAAGAAAACTTTGTCACTCGGAGGGAGCACGCCGCCACGCGTAGCCCCGAACCGGGACGGCCTCGGGCTTCGGTTCTGCCTCGGACGATCCCGTAGGAGGAAGCGGACACGTGAACCCGGCGCTCCCGCCGACCGCCACCCCCGGCGGGCCCGAGGTCCCTGCCCCACCTCCCTCCCGCGGAAGTCCCCACGCGGTGTCTTTAGGCGGGAGGGGACAGTAAACAGCGCCCGCGGCCGACGGCAGGGGCCGGGCACGGGGAAGGAGAGGACCGAATTCCAGGAACGGGTCACCCGGAATTAACTTCGGCTTAAAGTTATGGGAAGCGCGGCCATGGACACCAAGAAGAAGAAAGATGTTTGCAGCCCCGGCGGGAGCGGCGGCAAGAAAAACAGCAGCCAGAAGCGGCGTTCGCTGCGGGTGCACATTCCGGTGAGTCCGGCCCCGCGGGGCCTCCCGCTCGCCGCCCCCCGTGGCGCTCCGAACCGGCGCGGAAGCGGTTAACGCGGGCCGCCCAGCCGCCGTGCGCGCCCCTCCTGCCGCTCCGGGGACGGCTGATGGCGCTGGGCCGAGCTGCGCCGCCCGGCCCGGGCTCCGTCTCCCGCCCCGCCCGAGTGCCGCCGGGGCCCGGCGACCCACCGTCTGTGGCGTGGCGGGCTGGGCGTAGCCCGGGATCCCGCCCGGTGCGGGTGCGGGGGGCGGTGCGTAGGCTTGTTTTTGTTGAAGGAGGACCGTGTGGACTGCGCTCCGGGGAGGTGGAGCCGCGCGCCGCGGCTGGGGACGGACGGGAGGGGCGGTGGGTGGGGACAGCAGGGAATGGGGGCGGCAGCTGTGTGTAGCTGCGCCCTCAAACTGACCCCCCAACCCCGCTCCCCAGCACCCTGCTCCTCAGCTTTCCTCGGGTGTCTGTGGGCCCGGGGCGGGAGGCTCCTCTGCAGCCGGCCCCTGGGTCTGACCCTGGGAGCACATTTCAGGCATTTGGGGGCTCCGGATCCCCTAAGGCGTGCAGGGCCCTCGCGAACTTCAGTCCTGGCCACGCCGGCCTCTGGGCCGGACTTTGGCGACATCGATCGGTCTGCAGCTTGACTTTGTCCAGCTGGAGGGCGTGGCGGGCAGGGGTCGTGCGCCCACCCTGCAGTTTGCTTGCCCGTGGCCCCCCGCAGCCTTACTTAGCCACTCCGTGGGTGGGTGGGGGGGGGTTGGTCTGATGCTGAGCCCTACAGCCCTTACCTGCACCCGAAGGAAGCCCCCAGCTGGGTCACACCCCCAGCCTCACTAACCGAGTACACGTGTGTCCAAACACACACGCAAGAGAACTCCGTGGAGAATGTAATTTTGATGATGGGTGACCGGTCTTGGGCACAGATGCCGGTGGTCCCATCCGCCCAGAGCTGCCTCCGACCTCACCGTGTTACAGACACCTCCTGGAAGCTAATCCTTTCTGACAGCCGCCAGCGAGGGGCGGGGGGAGGGGGTGCTGCCTGGCCAAGCATTTTCTGCTGTGAACTCTCTCAGGCATTTAACTAAGATGTTTGTTGACTGCGCTTCCTTCCCAGTCCTCTGTGCAAACACTGGCCAGGAAGGTCAGGTACTGGGGGAGCCCCAGACATCTGATGGGTACTTCAGGGAGCAGCCCCAAGTTGGGACAGGTGGCCAGCCCTCCCTGGCAAGGGAGAGCTCAGGGAGCAGGTGACTGGGCCCGAGCTTGCAGTGTGACCACCAGGGTGGTGACCCAAGCTTGCGGGAATAAGCATACCTTTGACTAAATAAACATCCTATTTGAAAATGAGATAGTCTTGTTTACATTCCTAACGTGAGATATTTTGAGCCATATTTGTAAATGGAAAGTTAGACACCAGTAGGCGAAGCCTCCCTCTGGTAGCTTCACTTGACTGAGCCATTTAACTACTCAGCTTCTCCTGTTTGTCAAACAGATAATAACTCTGCTTTGCCCCCCTTTCAAGTCTGTTGATATAAAAATAAATCATGGGAAAGCTCGTACCAGTGCACACTGTTATATGAATGTATGGCTATTACACTTATATCAGAGCATCTACTTTAAAAGAGAGAGAAAAGAAAATGACACTGCCTAGTGCCCAGGCCGTGCATATCCTATTCAGGGTGATAGGTGAGGCTGGTCTCAAATGGGAACACGTGTGTGGGGCATGCTCCGGAGAGGTGGAGGGCAAAACCCAGAACCTGGAAGAGGACTGAGGTGTGACGGCGGAAAAGCCACGATATAGTTGGAACCCTCTCACCAGCCCTCCTGCTGCTGGTGATGACTTTGGCTGCTTTAGCCATCATTCTTGGCCCGACGCAGCCCTTACAGAAAGTACCGTTCACTCAGTTATTCCACGACACGTGTGCTGCGCTGCTTGATGGTAAGATCCAGGGGGAAAGGAGAGGGCCTCTGTCTCTGCTCTCACAGGGCCTGCATCTGCTGTGTGTTTGGGGCCAGGGGGAACCAAGAGGGTGTTGTCCCTAACCAAGTAGTTATTACCTGTGGGTCCCTGTGCTGGGCTGGGTGAGAGTTACACGCTAGCTGGGAAAATGTGGCATTCAGACAGATGTTTGCAGATGACCCAAGGGTACAGGTTGACCAGTGCAGGCCGTACCTGCTTTCAGAGGGGAGAGAAGGGAGAGATGGCAGGGCATGGACATGTTCAGAGAGACACTGCACCCAGAGGTGGTAGGCAGGACAGAGACGTGTCAGGGGCATGGCGGGGGATCACTGTTGCCAGGGAACCAGCTTGAGCCCCTCTCTGGAGTTGGAGAGTGTGAGGCTGTTTCCAGACCCAGCGAAGGGCCCCTTTTCATGGACGAAAGGGTTTGAGAAATCAGGGTAATCGGAAATACGTCAAGGTTAGGTCAAGAAGAGCCTTGAATCGGCCTTACAAGATTTAGCAAGTAGAAATACTAAGTGCCCAGTTAAATTAGAATTTTAAACAATGAACAACTTCTTAGTATATGAATGTGCCAGGCACCATTTGGGATAAACTTATACTAAAAGAAAGACCGTCCGTTGTTACCCGAAATCCCACTTTAACTGGCCTCCTGTCTCTTCTCTGGGAGTCCTTCCTGGGACTTAGGCCCAGGAATGAGGATGCCCCGCCCCGGAGCCCTTGGGAAGCTGCGGTAGATGCGATGGGTGTCCTTCCTGTTGTGCCCAGAGCCCACCCAGGGTTCCCTGCAGCCTTGCTGGACAGCTCCGCTCCACACCACAGCTGCTCACCGTGTCTCTCTGCTCCTCAAGGAGGCCTCTGGAATAGTGGCAGCTTGCTCAGCCTGAGTAGGCTGGCATGGGAATGCCGGGGTTGGCATTATGCCCTAAAGGGGCAGCCCTCACCAAGGAGGAATGCAGGTGAGGGGAGAGGTTCTACCATGGGTTCTGTGGAGGCCGGTGAGGGTCCCAGCAGGACCCAGCCCCGGTTGCCCAGAGTGGTGGGCCAATCATTCACTCACGCACTCTTTCTGTCTGGCCTGACTTCCTTGCCTCACCTCCCCCCGCTCCCTGGGATAAACTACTGAATCCAAGTCATTGTCTCACTGTTATGAGGGGGAATTTCAAGTCAGAGTCTTCCCTGGTGGCTCAGACGGTAAAGCGTCTGCCTGCAATGCAGGAGACCCAGGTTCTATCCCTGGGTTGGGAAGATCCCCTGGAGAAGGAAATGGTAACCCACTCCAGTACTCTTGCCTGAAAAATTCTACGGACAGAGAAGCCTGGCGGACTATACAGTCCGTGGGGTCACAAAGAGCCGGACGTGACTTCACTTTCACTTTACTTTCACTTCACTTACTTTAAAGTAAGAAGCAATTAAAAGTGATGGCAACAACACTTTTAGGAGTAGAGTTGTGGAGACTGGGCTGGTGTCAAGGGAAGCAATCAAATGCTTGGGTAAAAAACCCAGAGATCAGCATTTAAGAGCTTGAACTATAGTGATGATGAAAGAAAACGGACAGAGGCAAGATGGAAGATGGTCAGCCGTGGTTTCTGATGGATGGCAAGGGATTGAGCTGGCCTTAGGATTGCAGGACGTCTGGTGTCAGGAGGCGGTTCTTGGGGGAAGATTGTGAGTCTGTCACAGCCCAGGTGGCCTTGAGCAGTGGATCAAAGGGCATCACTTCTGCCTCCTCCCCCAACAGCTGGTGGGCATCGGTGCTCATTTCCCAGGACACTCGGGATTCTTAAGAGCAGCTCCTGGAAGATACCCTGGCTCTGGCAGTCCAGTGGAGGGCTCATTTGGTGGCAACCAGTGACGCTCACTGTGATGAAGCCTTCTGGGACCTCTCGTGTCCAAAGCAGCTCATCTTTTTTTCTGAAATGGACACGACTGGACTCAGTCTCCAGCCCCACATCTGATGCATAAACAGAACTATGGCCCAGGATGTTGGGGGAGATAATTGCAAACCTCCATCCTAGGCTCTTTAATCTAGATCTTTCTTTTTAATTTAGTTTACTTTTTAATTTTTTACTTTGTAATTTTTTTTTTTTGGCTGCACTGGGTCTTCGTGGCTGCACTCAGGCTTTCTCTGGTTATGGTCAGTGGGGGCTTCTCTTGTTGGGGAGCACAGACTCTCGGGCGTGCGAGCACAGTTGTTGCAGCTCGTGGGCTCAGTAGTCGTGGCTCCCGGGCTTAGTTGCTCTGAGGCACATGGGTTCTTCCCGGCCCAGGTATTGAACCCGTGTCCCCTGCATCAGCAGGTGGATTCTTAACTACTGGACCACCAAGGAAGTCTTTTAATCTAGATCCTTAACCACCTTTTACCCTGCCCTCCTGCCAGCAGCACAGCACCTGCTGTGCCCTGAGATACCGGAAAAGAGGAATCAACTTTAGGGGATATACTAAGGGCTTAGGTGACAGTGGGTAGTGGAGACCCGCAGTTACTAACTAAAGTTATTCATTAACTGAATTCTACTGAAGGGAGAATGGCCCTTGGGCCTGATGGAGGGTGTTGCCTTGCTTGGTTTCAGGCTCGGGGTGGGTCACCTTTGGGGGACACCCTCTTAGATCTTGTCCGGGGAAAGAGAGGAGGGAGAGGAGAGGAACGCCTGCTTGCAGGCTCCTCTGGGGCTGCCCTAGGCCTTTAAAAGTAGCAGGACAAGCGTACCGTTCAGAGTCGTGGTGTGCTGGCACCTCGCCTGGGTTCTCGTTCCTCCGCCTTCATCCCTAATGGAAGGCAGGAACAGTCATCCAGGTGGTGGGAATGCTTTTAGAAAAGAGCTCATTAGAAGCCTAGCTGTGCCTGGCGACCTGCCAGAACCCTCTGCCTGAGCAGCCATCGCTGGGAGTTAGCATGTGCTTTCCGCCTTTCTGTCCGAGAAAAAGAATGTGCCCTGTTAGCGCATAGCCTTACTGTAAGTGGTGACCGCTGGCTGTCTCTTTGACCATCTTGTGGGACTCTGGGACTGTTCACAAGCCAATGATGGGGCAGGCGGTCGGGGGGCAGGGAGGACTTTGGAGAGAAGGACCCACGTGGGGGCCCGTAGGGACACGGAGGCAGCTGGGGGAGGTCAGCCTTGGTCCAAGGCAGTGGCCCAATACTTACTGCTGCCAGAGTGCCCAGCCCCTGCTTCTCCTGGGAGAGGGGCAGCAGAAATCCTTGTCAGTCCCCGGAGACAGCCTAGAAATAGAGCCAGGAGCAGCTGCCCGGCCTCAGAGGTCATGGAGACCCAGCGTGGCTTGGGCCGGTCGCTGGGGACGTCTTTGCTTGTGATGTCTCCAGAGGGAAGCCTCGCGCTGCCTGAAGCCCAGTGCCCTTCACCCTGTAGATGGGCCTGGGACCAGTAGCCTCCATCCAGCCCGATCCGCTCTGCTGGGCAGGGCTTGAAGGAGGGGGCCCCGCCCGGGACTGGGAGCTACCTTCTGCCCTCTGTAGGACTGCTCACTGCCCACCCCGCCACTGAAACTTGCTGGACTAAAGCCTCAGTGAAGGGAAAGCGGGTGCCATGTGGCAAGGTACGGGTGTGTGTCATCTTTGGCCTTGACCTTGGTCGGCGTGTACCACCTTGAGCAAGATGGGTTAGGGTTTAGGACAGTGTTTGTCAAAGTGCAGCTCACGGACCAGCCTAAGTCGATCCAGCCAGCGTTTGCTTAAAATGTACAATCCTAGGTCTCAGTCCAGAACTGCTGAATCAGCATTTCTAGGGCGTGGGACCTGTGGTTCTTTGTTTCTGAGAAGTTTTCTGGGTGACTCTCAGGCCTCCAGGGATTTAACAAAGAATTGCTTTCCAGCTTCCTCAGTGTGTGGGCTCTGACTCTTGTGTGTGCTCAGTCGTGTCTGACTTTTTTGCGATCCCTTGAACTGTAGCCAGACTCCTCTGTCCGTGGGATTTCCTCGGCAAGAGTCATGGGGTAGCTTGCCATTTTCTTCCCCGGGCGAGTCTTCCTGACCCAGGGGTTGAACCCACATCTCCTGCATCTCCTGCACTCGGCAGGCAGATTCTTTACCACTTGAGCTACCGGGGAAGCCCCCGCCCCCGTGTTACTCTCTCTATCAGTCTGTCCACCGCCCCATCGAAGCATCCATGTGTCTCTCCATCCTCTCTAGCGTCTGCACTCTTCCACCTGCCGTTGAGAAGAGACTCTTGGCTGCTGACGGTAGAAGAAAGGCAGAGTAGTTCTGGCTCCCAGATAAAGATGAGTGTCCAGACAGGCCCCCAGCCTGTGTGACTGGTGGTGGTCCAGCCTCTTCGACCTCACTGCATTGTTTCCTAACTCCGCCCTTCAGGGGCTTGATGCGTTTTGGGCACCCTGAACACAGGCTCTTACAGGGCCCAGAGCGTGATATCGGGACTGGAGGAGGCAGAGGAGCCAATAATGGAGTCCCCGGAACTGTTCTGTGGCTCCGGGGTTTATGAACGAGGCCTGATGTCTCTCTGCAGCTCGCAGGGTATGAGCTGGACTGACTGCGGGGTGGGCTTCATGTAGCACGTTGGCTGAATGCACAGTTAAGCACAGTCCAGCTCTGGGCCTGTGCGGGGGAACAGGGAGGCAGAGAATGGATACAGGGGTACCCTTCCTTGAAGATTCCACCCTACAGACTATGCACGGACCTCCGTGGACCAGCTCACCTAGTGACCTAAGCTGAGCACGAAACACGTGGATTTGCAGAATCACACATCCAGTGACTCACAGGCTGGATTCCCTGTCTCATCTTCTTGTCCCCACTTTACAGCTTGTCCCCAGCTGAGAACAGGGCATCCCCCGTCCCATAGTTGGTGACCCTATTGTCAAGTCTAGCCTCTGCTGCCCTTGGCCCACTCTTTCCTAGCACCTGTCTGTGGAGGGTTCAAGATCCTTGTGTAAACTGGGCTCTGATGTCTCATGGCCTCATGATAAATGCGATCATTGATATCCTGGGTCATTATTGAGCCAGAAGGACATCGCTAGTCCCAAGGTTCCAGCAGCAGCAGCAGCAGCCCCACACGTGTGTTCAGTGCTGTCTTTTCACACATCATAAACTTTATCTGGTTCTCAGCGCTTCACCGGTATCTTTCCCTGCCTGTTTCCTCCTCCAGTAAAAATCTAGCAAAACTGTCTTCTATTACTGATCTGCCCCCAGGGGTTTCCTTTTTGACCCAAGTCTGACTCCAGAAAAACTGGAAACACGTCTTCACTTGCCAAGGGCTTTTCACCTGCTTAGACTTCATTTTCTTTAACTTCAGCACATCAGCTTGTGTCTTCTGAAACCATCCAGACACGTAAATGTGCTCTTCAATGATGCTGTTTCTTTTTTTTTGGTTTTTTGATGTTCATTTATTTGGCCGCCTCGAATCTTTGCTGCGGCATGTGGGATCTCGGTTACAGCAGGCAGGATCTTTTGATGTGGGGCACAGACTCCAGTTGTGGCACGGGGCCTCGGTCACTGTCATCTCTTGGGCTTAGTCGCCCTGAGGCATGTGGGGTCTTCGTTCCCTGACCAGGGATCAGTCGCGCGTCCCCTGAGTTGAAAGGCAGATTCTTAAACCACTCGGCCACTAGAGAGGCCCCAGGTGATGCTGTTTCTTGACTGTTTTTCTTCTACTTTTCCCGTCTTGATATACTCAGCTCACTATTTCACTATTATGGGGTTACTCAGGTCACCCAGCAGGCCACAGACCCTGGAAGAGCTGGGTTAGAATCTGGCCTTCCTTCCCCAATCTCGCCCATCCACTACCCCCACTCTGACCCAGAACAGTGGGTATCATCACACGTGAACGCCTGTGACTCCCACCTCTTTCCAGACGGTGGCCCAGCCTATCTGGACATCCCCGGACAGCAAACCAAATGTCAGCCTGTGGTCAAAGGCTTTAAGATAAGAGACAGACAGTGGCCAATGCAGTGCTGAGCACCCGAGGTGAAGAAGTCCTTCATTTGCTTGGTCAGTCAACTGTGACCTTGCTGTTAGATGGTGGGGGAGCCACGAGAGAGAGAGCCCGGCATCGGAATGGTTAACCCCAGTCTCGCTCATCTCTTTCTTCCTCTGCCTGCTTTGAAAATGATTTGATCCGCATCCTTCCCTTCCTGTTGACAGGAAGCCCTTCTCTGCCAGCTCACGGCTTGTCACACACCCATCAGATATCATCCGGGCTTTGGGGCCTCGTGCCAGAGCCTCTGTGTGTTGATATACTCTGACCTGGCAGCGAAGTCGCTGATGAATGGACGACAAAGACCACTTTGCTCTGGGTCACCCCAGGGGTCCAGCCTTTTTTCCAGGCGGCTGAGGCCAGGTCCTAGCTGTGGGAGCCGTGCAGCCCTGCCCACCTTCTGTGGGGACCCGGCGGGGGCTCAGTGCAGAGCTGGGCAGGTGGCCCTGGGGTCCTCACTGGTGCTGGGGGTGGGGAACAGAAGGAAGGATATGACGGGGCCGGAATTTTAGGATGGGGGGCCAGCTTCTCATTTTGAAGGAAATGGGGAGCTGGGTTGCTGGGAGTGTGTTTACAGCTGGGCACCTGTAGAGCTGGACCTGAGAAACCCGTGAGCCCATTTCTGTCTGTTTCCCAGGTCCCGTGCTAGGTGTGGAGGATACAGAGCTGATGGGATCATGGCTGACTTGTGTCTCCTGGAAGATGCTGTAATCCTAACCTCTGGTAGCGGTGACTGTGACCTGATTTGGAAGTAGGGTCTCTACAAATGGAATGGCCAAGTTAAGCTGAGATCAGTACGACTGGTGTCCTTATAAAAAAGAGGGAAATGTGGATGCAGAGGGGCTTGCCCAGGTGGAGCTAGTGGTCAAAGCAGGAGACATAAGAGACGCAGGTTCGACCCCTGGGTTGGGAAGATCCCCTGGAGGAGGAAATGGCAACCCACTCCAGTATTCTTGCCTGGGATAATCCAATGGACAAGAGGAGCCTGGTGGGCTATGGTCCACGGGGTCGCAGGGATTCGGACATGACTGAAGCGACTTAGCACGTGGATGCAGAGACACAGAAGGAAGATCATGGGAAGACAAGGCAGAGGTTACAGAGATGCTGTCATAAGCCAAGACTCCCTGGGGCTACCAGGGACAGAAGAAGCAAGGGAGAGCCCTCCCCTGGGGTTCCGCAGGAGTGTGGCCCTGCCCACACCTTGATTTCAGGCTCTGGCCTCCAGAATGGAGAGAGAATTTCTGTAGTTTTAAATGCACATTGTTTGGGGATTTCCCTGGCAGTCCAGTGGTTGAGTTTGCCTTCCAGTACGAGGGTGCGGGTTCCATCCCTGGTCGGAGAGGTAAGCTCCCACAAGCCTCATGGCGGAAAAAACCAAAACGTAAAACAAAGAGTATTGTAATAGATTCAGTAAAGACTTAAAAAGTGGTCCACATCCAAAAAAAAAAAACACCTTTTTAAAAAAAGTTAAGTAGGCTTTAAAAAAGACACCCGCCGTTTGCTTGTGGTGCATTATGGGGCCCCAGGACCTCACCCAGCAGGGTCCCTGCCTTCACAGCACTGTTGGGGTCAGTGGTCATTGTGCGGTCATCCCCGGACATTCTTGTCCACAGGAGATTGTGTAATGAGCACCCTGAAGCGCTTTCTTCCTCCTAGCAATTCGGATGGTCCTCGATGGGTAGTTCCATTCGTGATCAATATTACTGACAATCAGATATCCTCTGGGACGATACATTGTCATCAGATTTAGCAATACTGATGGAGCACTTGCTCAGGATGCCAAGGGTGTGCTTGTATATAAGCTGACTCTGTTTATCTCTGAAATAACCCTGTGAAATACTGTAATCATCATTATCAGTGTTGTTATCCTTATCACAGAGAAAGCCGATGAGGCTGTCCACAGCGCCCACCTGTTCTAGTACGACCTGCCAAGAAAGCTGTGTTGTGTTTAACTGGAGTTTTTGACGTCCCTGCTTTGCCCTGCCCCCGCCCCACGTTGATGCCCATGGGTGTTCCAGGTAGCCTGGGGTAGGAGGCAAGACTGCCAGGCAGGACAGACCCCAGCCCCAGGATGGGCACAGGGAAAACGAGAGATCTGGTCTGCCTTCCACGGGTTTGCCCTTGGGGCTGACCAGGTGCTTATATGCTCGCTTTTACAGAAGGACTTTGAAGCCTGTGATTTACCCGTCTCATCTGGAAAATAAATAACCTGTCATGTATAAGTTCATAGATCTTATTTTGTAGTTCTTTTTCATTTTGTTGTTTTAATAAGAACTGAATATTAGGATAAACGGCAAAGCAGGTATCAAGACATTCTGTGCTGGGTGTTCTGTCAGATGGCTGCAGGGCTTCTTGCCGAGTTACCAAACATTTACCAAAAGCCCTCTGTGTGCCAGGCACTGGGCAGGGCTGAGAGTAAAGCTGTAACCAGGACGGGCTCAGCCCCCACCTCACAGGCTCAGTGCCTACATGCAGTGCTCCAGGCACAAGTCCCCACACACGCTCACTTTTGCTACCAAATACCCCAAATCACAGTGGCTTAAAACAACAAACATTTATCCTTCTCAAACATACATAAATATATACATAATAATTAATAATGCATGCAATTATCCTAATCTTATTACTGTATATTTATATACTATATGTTGTACAGATATAATTACATAATGTGAAAAGTGAAAGAATACTGGAGTGGGTAGCCTTTCCCTTCTCCAGGGGATCTCTGCAACCCAGGGATCAAACCCAGGTCTCCCACATTGCAGGTGGATTCTTTACCAGCTGAGGCACCAGGGAAGCCCAAATACATAATTTAATTATAATTATCAATGGACGTGAGTCTGAGTGAACTCTGGGAGATGGTGATGGACAGGGAGGCCTGGCGTGCTGCGATTCATGGGGTCCCAAAGAGTCGGACACGACTGAGTGACTGAACTGAACTGAACTGATTGCACATATCATACATTATAACAGTAACAATTAAATATTACTTTATAACATACTTATTACTATATTAAGATCTTTAAGTATTAGTTGCTCAATCTTGTCCGACTCTTTGTGACCCCCATGGACTGTAACCCGCCAGGCTCCTCTGTCCATGGAATTCTCCAGGCAAGAATCCTGGAGTAGGTTGCCATTTTCTCCTCCAGGGGATCTTCCCGACCCAGGGATTGAACTCAGCTCTCCTGCATGGCAGGCAGATTTTTTTACTGCCTGAGCCACCAGGGAAGCCCAAGATCTTAAACAGGTTGATGTGTAATAGTATTATTGTTTAATAACATATTATTAATTGTACAATTGCCAGATAGTATTAATGATATTCTGTGTCATACATACTACAAAGAGGATTGCAATCTAGGGTCTGCACGTGGCTTGGACACCAGGATCGTATGGAAACTGCTTCATCCCGAGGACAAGTGAGCACTCAGGGACTGTGAGTGAGGGTGAGGAGCTCAGGTCCTCCGGAGGCTGGTATTTGATAGTCGCCTGCCCCTCCCCAACCTGCTTTCATCACTAAGGAGAGGTGAGCCTCGGGGGAGCTGCTTTGCCCTTGGGGAGAGGCCAGTGCCAGGAGAGCGGAGAGGTAGCTTTTCACCACTCTTCTTTGCTCATTAGGTGTATTTTGAGATTTCTGAAATGACCTTGGAGCACAGGTAATAGAATATTCTCAGCTCCAAGACAGAGGGAAATGCCCAGGCGGCAGTGTCCACCTGGGTTAGAGGAGGAGCCGGGCGGGGAGACTACCCTACCAGGCATGGAAGTGGTCCGGAGCCTGCATAGTGACCCCGGAGCAGAGAGGGTGGCAGATCGCTGCTGCGGACCACAGAGGAGGCAGGCCCCAGGGTCCCATGATGGGCTGCGGTGGCAAAGCAGGCAGCAAAACTCGGGTTTTCTCCTGGAGGAATGTCAGGAAGAGAGGAAGCCAGGCAGGTGGGCACTCATGGCACAGGTGAGGGTGGGGGGCGCTTCTAGGAAGCCCGGTCCCAACTGCTTGGCCTGCCTGGAGCTCTGCAGGGGTGTCTGCACCTGGGGGTGGACAGAAAGCGTTTTCAAAGCAGCTCTGTTTTGCGCTGGCTCGAGTCGGGACTGTGGGCAGGGGTGAGCGATCGTAGAGTCCTTTCAGCACAGACCCAGGCTCCAGGCTTGCACTGCCGTCTGCTCTCCTTCTCTGGACATGATGACCTCAGTTTTCAGGGACGGCTCAGAGCATGGAGGGTGGGTGTGTGGGCACTGCATCTATGACCGTAATAAAATATGAAGAACGAGGGAAGAAAGAAAGATAGCACTAACTCGTGTCCGACTCTTGTGATCCCATGAACTGTAGCCTGCCAGGCTCCTCCATCCATGGGATTCTCCAGGCCAGAATACTGGAGTGGGTTGCCGTTTCCTTCTCCAGGGGATCTTCCCAACCCAGGAATTGAACCCAGGTCTCCCGCGTGGCAGGCAGGTGCTTTATCGACTGAGCTATGTGGGAAGCCCCAGAAGAATACGAGTTAAAGTCAAGTGGAGGCTTCCCTGGTGGTCCAGTGGTAAAGAATCCACCTGCCAATGCAGGGGACCACGGGTTCGATCCCTGGTCCGGAAGGATTCCACGTGCCGCAGAGCAACGAAGCCCGTGCACCACAACCACCGAGCCTGTGCTCTAGAGTCCGTGAGCCCCAGCTGCCGACGTCCACGCTCTGGAACTTGTGCTCTGCAGTGAGAAGCCCGTGCGTTGCAGTGAAGAGCAGCCCCCCACTTTCTGCAACTAGAGAAAGCCGGGGCGCCGCAGTGAAAATCCAGCACAGCCAGAAATAAAATAATAAAGCTTTATAAAAGTGAACATAACATTTTAGGTTATGTTCCTTGTTGAATGGTGAGCTACCTCTCAATGATGTCTGTGACCTTCACCTAAAAATTGTTCTCAGCCAGTGTATCTGTGCTGCTTCTCGCTTTGGTCCTTCCATGGCAGGGGAAGGAAAGAAAGCCGATGGGGCAGAGGGAGAAGCTGGACGCTGGAGCAGTCACAGCGGACTTCAGCTGAGCCCCCTGGGATGGGGATGGCCCTTCAGGGTTGTCCAGGATCGGGGCCATGCGGGGCCAGACCCTTGTCTCCTTAGCTGGACCGTGTGCTCCTTTGAGAGCGGCGTGCACCTGCGTCTTTGTCTCCCAGCCCCAAGGAACCACTTCGCACAGGGACACCTCTTCCTTCGTGTTGGTGAAGAGAAACTGCAGACGCCAAACAGCGAAGCCAGAAGGCTGCTGGGAGTGGGTGGTGGGTGCAGATATGAACCGGCAAGCTCCATCTGGGGGTCAGGACATGCCCTGGGGGCTCCCGGAGTCTCTCCCACCTCCCCCCGCCGCTCCGCCCCCAGTGGAGTCGCTGGCCCCAGAGGGTGTGTGCTCCCCTGGGTTGGAATATGACAGCCTCGGAGAAGGTGCTGAGCAGCTGGCCTGCTGGGGTGAACGTGTGTCTGTCCTTATCTCCTTGGGCACGCCGCTGAGGCTCGCCCGGGGATTTTGTGTTTTGATTCCAGAGTGTGTGGAGGGCCTTCGGGGCCCTTTGGGCTTCAGGTGGGGTCGGGGGGCTGGGCTCCCCCAGCTCATCCCCGGGTGGGGTGGGATCCGGGGTCTGCGGTCATGGCCTTGGGTGCCGTGGGCCACTCTCGGGTGAAGTCTGTCGGTGCTTCTGACTGTCACCTCCGCTGTTGCAGGCGTGGGCTGGAACCCACTGCGGGAGCGGGATAGAGCCAGGGGGCGGGGGGCGGGGGTGAGAGGGCTGGAGGTGGGACGGAGGTGGGGGGGCACGGGCAGGGGGTGGAAAAGGGGGAGGAGAGTGGGTTTCTGCAAGTTGTGGTTATGCTCTGTCGCAAAGAAGGAAGGTGAGATGCTTTTTCAGCCTGTTTTTGTTGTGGTTGTTTTTTAAAATTTTTACTGGAGTATGTTGTCTTAGTCCCTCAGTTCACTCGCTCAGTCGTGTCCGACTCTTTGCGACCCTGTGGACTGCAGCAACCAGACCTCCCTGTCCATCACCAACTCCTGGAGTTCACCCAGACTCATATCCATTGAGTTGGTGATGCCATCCAACCACCTCACCCTCTGTCGTCCCCTTCTCCTCCCACCTTCAATCTTTGTCCCTGCTGGATAGCAAAGTGAATCAGCCATACGTATACATATATCCCCTCTGTTTTTGGATTTCCTTCCCATTTAGGTCATCACAGAGCACTGACTGAGTTTCCTGAGCTACACAGTAGGTTCTCATTAGTTACCTATTTTTTATGTCAATTCAGTTCAGTTCAGTCACTCAGTCGTGTCCGACTCTTTGCGACCCCGTGGAGTGCAGCACGCCAGGCCTCCCTGTCCATCACCAACTCCCGGAGTTTACTCATGTCCGTTGAGTCAGTGATGCCATCCAACCATCTCATCCTCTGTTGTCCCCTTCTCCTCCTGCCTTCAATCTTTCCCAGCATCGGGGTCTTTTCCAAGGAGTCAGCTCTTCACATCAGGTGGCCAAAGTACTGGAGTTTCAGCTTCAGCATCAGTCCTTCCAGTGAATTTTTTACGTAGTACTGTGTGTATGTCAATCCCAGTCTCCCAATTCATCCCACCCCCCTTTCCCCTCTTGGTGTCCTTGTGTTTGTTCTCGACGTCTGTGTCTCTATTTCTGCTTTGCAAATAGCCTCCTCGGTCATACAGAGTGAATGAAGTCAGAAAGAGAGAAAAGCAAATATTGTATAGCAATGCATGTACGTGGAACCTAGAAAAACGGTTCAGACGAGCCTGTAGGCCCATGTTTCTGCCTCCTGGTTCCACGGGCCTCTCCTAGAGCCGCTGGACATGCCGGCCTCTGCTCCTCCCTCCCTCTTGAGGCTGGGGTCTTCTCCCAGGCTGTGCATTGGTAGCTCTTCTTTAAGGGGGGGCGAAAGCGTTTGATGGGGGAGATGGAGCCTCCTCAGGGGCTGGCAGGACCCTCCAGGGGCTAGCATCCCGTGATTTTGTGATGCCTGTGGACACTGCAGGTGCCTGACCTCCGACTGTCCCTCCCAGCCCTCAATGCCAGCAGCAGGGCTGGGGCCCACTGTGGGAGGAGTCTGGGCCACGTGACAGACGGGCGTTCCAGCCCCAACCCCGACGTGGACGAGTCCTATAAGCCCAGAGTCCCTTCTACTACACGAGACGGCCGCTGTCTAATTAGGCACGTCACTCACACGTGCTGAACCCTGGACCGAGGCGGGGTGTGCATGTGTTCCTGGCACATCAGCCCACCATCCTCACCTGGAGCCAAGGGGCTCAGACCCCAAGGAGCCCAGAGGGTTGCTTCACCAGGTGGCATCTTTGTCCTGCGATCCTGAGACAGAGTCTGCCAGCGGAAGGCTGGCACCTCTCACAGATCCGCGCAGCAAAAGGTCGACAGTGTGGTCCCTGAACAAGAGGGGTCGTGGGTTTGGGGACGTGGGTCCACTCAGCTGGTTAGTGGCTGAGCCAGCGCAGCAGAGAAGTGCCAAGTGTCACAGACCCTCAGCTTCTGCCTGAGCGAGGCCAGCTCTGGGCTGGCCACCCTTCTGGGCACGAAGCTGGGGTGCCCCCAGGGTCACCCGCTTCCCGTCCCAGGGCCTCGCCCCGTGAGCCCTGCCAGCAGCTCGGGCGAAGATCCAGAGGAGGGCTTGGCTCCACCTTCAAGGTCAAGGTTGCAGTTCATTTCCCCTTGTTTTCTTTTCCTTGTCTCCGAGGGGAGCCAGTGGCTTCACACCCACTCCACACGCAGCCCTTCCTGGCGAGTGGCTGGAGGCCTGGATAGCGGTGGTCTTGGTCTTGCTGGGGGGCCCCCCCTCACCCATGCCCCAGTTCAGCTCAGGGCCAGCTCTGTCCCTGGGTCCCGAGTGAGCGCCCGCTGGTGCCGGGGGGAGTCTGTGCAGTGGTGCAGCAACCCTGCCCCCCCGCAGCGTCCTCCTCACCCTGCTGTAAGCCTCGGGGGTTGGCTTTTCCCGAATCCGTTCCGTGAGAGATGCTGGCCAGTGTCTGGCCCCTCCTCAGAGCACGCCGGTTCCCCGAGCTTTCTGAGGCCTGTTGTTCAATCCCTCAGTTGTGTGCCACTCTTTGCAACCCCATGGACTGCAGCACGCCAGGCTTCCCTGTCCATCACAATCTCCCGGAGCTTGCTCAAACTCACATCCATCGAGTCGGTGATGCCATCCAACCATCTCATCCTCTGTTGTCCCCTTCTCCTCCCACCTTCAATCTTTCCCAGCATCAGGGTCTTTTCTAACAAGTTGGCTCTTTGCATCAGGTGGCCAAAGTATTGGAGCTTCAGCTTCAGCATCAGTCCTTCCAATGAGTATCCAGGGTTGATTTCCTCAGCTTCTGAAAACTCCCCTGGACTGGAGGGGCCCAGCGGGGAGGAGGGCGCTGGATCTGCTGTTTGTGCCCTAGTCTTGCAGGAAGAGGGGTCCTTGAGGGAGACGGAGGCTGGGCTCCTCTTGCACTCCCCCAGGCTCCTCAGGGGGAATTTCTGTTCCATTAGACGTTCCTCAAAGCCCCCAGAGCGTCCCCTACTGCAGACACTCCCTAAACAGCATTCTGGCTTCTATCAACGCACCTTTGGTTTTGCAGGTCAAAGCAAACCCATCTCACCTTTAGAAAACTCTGAAGTTGCAGGACTCCCAGCAGTGTCCGAAAGGAATTACAGCATCGCCTTGCCTCCAGTCTGGGTTGATGTGGTCCAGGAGCACTGAGGAGGCAGGACTTCGATGCCTCTATCTCCCCTTCCCCCCACGCTCACAGGAAAGGAAAGGGAAGAAGAGGAGGGAAGGGCTCATTTAGAATCTCAGAGTTGGGAGAGACGTGGCTTTTTCAGTGTCCCCCGAGGACCACCTGGTCCAGTCCTGAGAAAGTATCATTAAAATACCTAGACTTTGAAATGGCAGGAGGCGCCCAGGCACGCATCCACACAACTGTCACACCATCCGCATCTTTCCTGAAGCTACAAGCATGCGTCAGCTCCAACCGCCTGCTCACCACCTGTCCTGTGTTGGGCTCCTGGGTGAGCGGACTCAGGTGGAGGTGCGCACTGGGAGTGTTGACCACACACAGGGGAGCTTTGGGGTCGACTCCTGGGGAGGGAAGGAGGCAGGGTCAGACAGGGGAGGGCGGAGCCGTCCCTCAGGGTCAGACGGGAGGGCGGAGCCGTCCCTCAGTCCGCACCCACAGCTGGTGCTGGCCGGTCATGCAACCGATGAGGGCGGTGGGCCTTGGGCGAGGCAAACCTTGAAAGTAGCCCTGCCAGCAGCCGGGAACGAGCCCCCCACCCTTGAAGAGGGGCCCCGGAGGAGCACCCAGCACACCAGACACTCCTTGAAACGGCCACGGGGCCACCTGCTACCCTTCGTCTCCTCCATC
This sequence comes from Bos grunniens, assembly GCF_055505025.1. Taxonomy (NCBI): domain Eukaryota; kingdom Metazoa; phylum Chordata; class Mammalia; order Artiodactyla; family Bovidae; genus Bos; species Bos grunniens. The sequence continues at coordinate 5,817,218 of NC_141168.1, forward strand.
CCTTCTGGCCCAGGGACGAGAAGCAAAGGTCAGGGTGGTGCTGAAGGTGGAAGAAGGCGCCGTGCCCGCCTCCACGGCCCCATGGAGGTGGCACTGGTCCATGTGACGCTCAAGGTCAGCCTGGACGGGGAAGGAACAGTGGCTCATACAGATAGGCGATGGTCACTGAGTTGGCCTGCCGGGGCGCACGTAGGAGGTGGCTTAGCTGAGCCCCACCTGTGAGGCGATGCTGCTGATGTCCCCATTCTCCAGGTGGGGAAATCTTTGCAGCAGGGACCAGCCTCCCAAGCCCAAGCCATCTGGCACCCGAGTCCCCAGGCTGAACGGCTATGCCCCACAGCCAGCTGACGCCGGGAGCCAAAGCAGGCCCTGAGGACTTGGATGGCAGGGATGGGGGTGTTTACCTCCAGCCTTCTGACAGGCAGATTGTGGACACACAAGTCTGTGGTCTTGAACCTGCAGCAGGTGATGGGGCCACCTTGGCCACAGCTGCCCTGTGATGGGTGGACCCCAGCGTGGAGCTCTGCGGACCTCGGTGGTCTGCAGGGAGCCAGCCATGAGAGAAGAAGGATCCTGAATGTCACCGGCCAAGGGAGATGACTTTTTCCTCCTCTGAGTCCTCCCATGGACGTGGCTGTGACGCCCCTCTGCCCAGGCCAAGCCCTGACTTTCTCACCCTCACAGCCTCTACTTCTGACCTCCCCTCATCCTCAGCATGTGCTCTTTCACAGCCATCATCAGTCTTTGGCTCATTGAGACTTGCTGGGGCTTTGGGGTTTTTTTTTTTTTGCCCCCTGGGGCTTCCCAGGTGGCGCTAGTTATAAAGAGCCTGCCTGCCAGCGCAAGAGACACAAGAGACATAGGTTCGATCCCTGGGTCGGGAAGATCCCCTGGAGGAGGGCATGGCAACCCATTCCAGTATTCTTGCCTGGAGAGTCCCATAGACAGAGGAACCTGGCGGGCTACAGCCCACAGGTTGCAAAGACTCAGACACGACTGAAGCATGTATACACCCATGCAGTGTTTTTTTCCTAATGTTGTTTTCCAAAAATTCTACTGGTTATTGTCTTTGGATCCCCTAAGAGACCACCTTTCACGAAAGCTGAAGAAAGTGGACTGATGCTCAAGACCCTTGGCTGCAAAATTGAGTTTCTCTTGTTTTTTCCCTTTTCCTTGTTTTGTCTCCTCCTCTGCATCTCTTTTTTGCCCCTTGTTTTCTTTGGTCTCCCTGCCTCCTGTCTTTCCTCATCCTTTTGTTTCTTTAGATCTGGATTTCACCAGGCTTGAAAAACCTGCTGCCTGACCTAATTCCCGTCCCTGCGGTCGCTGCCCCAGCCGAGAGGCACCAGCCGCGTCCCTGCGGGGACGCTGTCCCTCGTGTTTCTTGTCCTCAGACCGTTAGGTCACCTTGGGATGGAATCGTGACGTGTACGCTTCCCAGACAGTGTGTGAGGTGCTCAGCGCCATGACAGTCTCAGCCCCATGCTTTGTCATTTAACTCTTCATCTGCTCTGCCTGGTTCCAGTGATTGCACCCATTTCCACAGCTGGGAAGGCTGAGGCTCAGATAGGCTGAGCAACTTGCACCAAAGGATGTTTTGGTGCAAGTGAGGGCAAGGCCAGCGTTTGAAGCAGGCGGGGTTGAATCCCAAATCTATGCTCTTTCTCCTGCAGACTTTTCTTGATCGTGCTCCGAGTCCTTATGGGGTGGAGCAAAGACAGACATGCCCTCCCAGAAGCAGCCTAAAGCTCCGGGAGGCCTGCCGGTCCCCGGCAGATGGACGCACCTGTCCCCCACGCGTGCTCCGAGGACCTGGCCTTGCAACGATGGTGACAAGGAGCTGGGGTTCTGCAACCTCAGTGTCCCACCAGGAACTTCCTGGCGTCCCTGAACCTAAGTCGCTTTATTTGTCAAATAGCACCTGAGGCTGGTGAGAGAGAATTAAATGACCTCAGAGGGCCTGGCGCGTTGCAAACTGGAATGAATCAGTTATTCCGACGTCATCCTCTCCCTCCTCTGGCTGCTGAGACCAGGCCGGGGGGCCAGGCTTGCAGGCCGAGGGGACTGAGCTTTGGGTACAGCTCGCGCCAGGCCCGCCCCACTTGTGGCAGCTGGTTTTCCTTCTTGTGTTATTCCTTTCCTCTGACTGCGTTGCAGCATCCTTTTGGTAGTGAAGGCGGGGTGTGAGTCAGTATCCCTGGAACCTGATACATTCTATTTAAGCAAGCGGACAAGTCTTCTCGGCCCGTCTGCTGGGCGGGGGCGTGGGCTGGGCCTGTTGCTGGTCCCCTTCCTTCTGCCTCCAGCCTCCCTCCCTTGTCCTGCTCCTGCCCTGATGGTGCAGCCCACGCACGCCTGACCGTCCTGCTGTTTCCTCAGCGAGTGCGTCCCCACCGTGGGCAGTGGGTGTGGATGGTGGTGTGTGTGGGTGGTGGGTGTGGACAGTGGTGTGTGTCGATGGTGGTGTGTGTGGGTGGTGGGGTGTGGACAGTGGGGTCTGGACAGATTCTGCTGTGGTTTGGGGGCCGGAAGCCTTGTGGTTTTGCAGAAGAGCCTGGATTGGGAGCAGGACAGTCTTGGTTTGAGTCGCATTCATCCCATATCATGTTTTTGTTTTGACAGAGCAACATGTGGGATTTTAGCTCCCTGACCAGGGATTGAACCTGTGGGGTGTGGACAGTGGGGTGAGGGCAGTGGGTGTGTGGATGGTGGGGTGTGGACGGTGTGTGTAGATGGTGAGATGTGGACGGTGGGGTGTGGATGCTGGGGTGTGGACGCTGGGATGTAGAAGGTGGTGTGTGTAGATGGTGAGGTGTGCACAGTGGGGTGTGGACACTGGGGTGTGGACGGTGAGTGTGTAGATGGTGAGATGTGGACGCTGAGGTGTGGATGCTGGGGTGTGGACGCTGGGATGTAGAAGGTGGTGTGTGTAGATGGTGGGCATGTGGATACCGGGGTGTGGACAGTGAGTGTGTAGATGGTGAGATGTGGACGCTGGGGTGTGGATGCTGGGGTGTGGACGCTGGGATGTAGAAGGTGGTGTGTGTAGATGGTGAGGTGTGCACGGTGGGGTGTGAACCCTGGGGTGTGGACACTGGGGTGTGGATGGTGAGTGTGTAGATGGTGAGATGTGGACGCTGGGGTGTGGACGCTGGGATGTAGAAGGTGGTGTGTGCAGATGGTGGGCATGTGGATACCGGGGTGTGGACAGTGAGTGTGTAGATGGTGGGGTGTGGACGGCGGGTGCCGGGACCCCATGAGGGTGGCGGCCTCCGTCTGGGGGGAGCAGAGTCCTGCGGCCATCACCATCTGACAGAGAGGCCGTGTCCTGCTGGGACCCTGTCCTTTCTTGCTGAGAGCCCTGCGCATTCCCAGGCTCCATTGTCTCCTGGGCTCTTGGTTGCCCCTTGAGGCAGCAGTTTGGGAACCACAGGTGGCAGGACTGGGGGACAGACAGCTCTTTGGCACCAAGAGCAGGACAAAGGGCTCTGGGCACTGGGAGCCGAGAGAGCTCGGCTGTGCAACCTGAGCCAGGGTCCCCTAACCCCCGCGGGTCTCACTCCACCCGGACATCACACATCCAGTCCACGCAGCCCGGGGGCTCACGCGTTGCGGGGTCCACACAGCCCGGGGGCTCACGCGTTGGGGGGGGTCTGGCTTCATCCTCCACTGATCGAGGCTGGATCCCCCCGCCTGACCCTTGCAGGACTGGCACATGGCCCTGCCTCCGCAGGCCCCCAGGAGAGGGTCTGGGGTGGGTGAGGGGCCCAGGCATGGGGGGCAGGCTGCGCTTCGGGCTTCCTGGGTGCTGCTGGTGGAGGTCGGGGACCACCCCCGTCCCAGCCTCACCACCCGGGAGCATGTGTGCTGGGCCTGGGCCTGGCTTCTGCTGTGCTCTGGGGGCTGGCAGCATCGTGGTGTTGTGGGAGAGCCTGGATTGGGAGTGGGACTGTCTCGGTGTGAGTCACACTCGTCCCTTCTCGTGTTTTCCTTTTGACGGAGCCACTTGTGGAGTTTTTAGCTCCCTGAACCGGGATTGAACCTGTGTCCCCTGCAGTGGATGCTCAAAATCTTAACCCCGGGACCCCCGGAGCCTTCCCATCCCCTCTCATTTCTGTGTCCTCTTTCCTCCGTGATAAAAGCAGACGATAACATTAGGTTAAGCTGTAGAAAATAGCCATTCACCCTTCTTTTTTTAACCAAGAAAATGATCATTTTGCAGAAGTCACCCTAACATCTGACTTGTCCACTGTATAAAATTGTTGAAATTTCCATGTGAAAAATGTATCAAAGAACCGTTTTCAAACAGCTGGTTTCAGAACTGAATTCTTTTCTTCGCAAACCCCATCATTTTTATTTTTTTCTCCCTGTTGCTGAAGCAGAGGGTTTCTCTTCCTCTTTCTGCAGCCTGGCCACAGCCTCTTTTTCTCCTTCGCCAAGATGCAGGGTCCCGGGCCCAGTGCATGGCAGGCTGGGGCCCTTGTCGGCCTTGGGATGGTCATCACCTGTTTTTGAGAAGTTGGAGAGAAAAGGTTGTCATGTCCGCATCTTCCGGTGCAAACTCTGCAGGCATGACAGGCCGACTCCGGAGACGCTTGGTGCTTGGGGAGCCCTTGGAGGCAGCCGCTCCCCCGCCTCTGAAAGATGGAATTCAGTCTAGTTCAGAGTTGGAACAAGTGGTCCAGAGCCCCTGCCTTCCGGGGTGGCCCGGCCTCTCTCCTCACATTGCATGCCTCCTGGCCGTGACGGATGCTACGTGGGGTCCTGAGCTGGGGACCGGGGACCAGTCTGGGGTCCTAGCTTCCTGGGCATGGTGGGGCAGGATCTGAGCCGTTTCTCCAATGGCTGATGGCCGAGTGCCTCTCCCACGCCTGTCCCCATTCTCCTACAAGGCAGGAGTGCTTCTAAGGCATCATGGGGGAGGCCTCCGGTCTCCAGATTGGTGTGTGCACTCCTGGGACACAGTCTTGATCCTCAACCTGGCTCCTCGGGACCCCATGCCTCTGTGACCTGCTCCTCAGGGCCCCATGCCATCCCATAGCCTATGATGGAGCGCTCCCCCGCACCCTGGGAGCCGCAGTGGAGGAGGGGGTCCAACCACTGCTACACCCCCAGGGGTTCCAGTCCCTGACCCGTGTCTTTCAGGAGACTCTGCTTAGTCTGACGCGGCCCCTCACAGTCTGCAGGCTTCGTGTGGGTGCCTGGAGTCTGGGCCATCCGTCCACTCCCCTCCTGGGACAGTCCCTTAGAGGGAGGGGAGGTCTAGGAGACCGGTGAGGCCCTTTTCCGTCTGGCCCCACCTGGGGGCGAGTGGGAGGCTCCTCTGAGCTGCCTCGTGGCTGTGCCTGTGGCCTCTCGTCCCGCTGGGGAGAGGGGAGACTGACCCCTGACCTGGGTGGATGCAGAGGGGGGCACGGCCCCAGGTCCCCCCATGTCCACACCCCTGGGGGAGCTGAGGGGTTCAAGGGTAGAGGCCGCAGGATTGGAGTTGCACCTGGTTCGCGGAAGAGAACCAGGCCGAGCGAGACGTTTGGATGTGAGCAGGGTGGGGGGCAACCAGTAAGTGGAGGACTTCTCATCCTTTTTTTCCAGAAGCATCCGCACCTGCTACTGTTTGCCTCGAAGCTCTCTCAGCGTCCACAGCCTGGCACTCCAAGCTGTTTCCTCTAGGGCTCCGCAGGACGCCAAGGGTTAATGGTTAATGGCTTGAGAGAGTGATGATGAAACCAAAAGCCTGTAATTTTTGCTGAACAGGGAAATACGGAAATTTCCATTTGTAGCCGACTCTGGAGAGAAACATAACATCAACTTCAGAAAAAAAAAAAAACAACAACACAACTTGCCCACAGCTGAGCTGTGCGATGGCCCGTCCTGGAGCCGGGCGGGGCGGGACGGGGCGGGAAGCGGCTGTCATTGGCGGAGGCCGCTGCTGGCCAGGGGGGTGGCGAGCGTCTTCCAGAAAAGGGGAAGCCTCTGGGCCAAAGCAGAAGCGACTTGTTTGCCGAGGCTCCGAGCTCACCGACCTCAAACAGTGGTGGGGGAAACGCGTTCTTAGCAAAATGCATGCCCGAGCGCTTTGACTGCAGGAAAAGTCACTCGGGCTCCGGAAAGCTGTGGGCTGGCCTTTCACAGGAAGAGGCACCGTTTATTGTCATCACCAAACCAAACTCTGGCGTTTGCTGGGTTTCTGTTTCTTTGCTTTGCCTGTGTGTGTTTTCAGTATTTTCCGATGAGGCCATTAGAAACCTGTCAGATGACAGTTGTCTCGGGGGGTCGGGGGTGGGGAGATCTCAGACGCAGACGTGCAGGGAAGATAAGGTGTTTGACGGAATGCCTGGCTCTTGTCCCTGGAGGGACCTGAACTGATCTGGTCCTTTCTGGCTTCTTGGGAAGCAGGTGGAGGTCACACCCTTTGGGAGGCTGAGCACCTGGCCTGAGGTTGACCAGCGGTGGCTCCCCGGGGATTTTGTAAGGGTGTCAGTGGCCTCGAGGGGCAGGGTCAGGCCTCACCACACATCCTCCCCGTTCTCAGCACCAAAGAAGACAGTGACTCACCACGCATCCTCCCCGTTCTCAGCACCAAAGAACACAGTGACTCAAATTAATGGTCTCTCTGTGCTTCGCCGGAGAAGGCAGTGGCACCCCACTCCAGTACTCTTGCCTGGAAAATCCCATGCATGGAGGAGCCTGGTAGGCTGCAGTCCATGGGGTCGCTAAGAGTCGAACATGACTGAGCAACTTCACTTTCTCTTTTCACTTTCATGCATTGGAAAAGGAAATGGCAACCCACTCCAGTGTTTTTGCCTGGAGAATCCCAGGGACGGGGGAGCCTGGTGGGCTGCCGTCTGTGGGGTCGCACAGAGTCGGACACGACTGAAGCAACTTAGCAGCAGCAGCAGCTATGCTTCACTGAGCTTCCCTGGTGGCTCCGAGGTAAAGATTCCACCTGCCAATGCAGGAGATATGAGCTCGATCCCGGAGTCAGGACAATCCCCTGGAGGAGGGCATGGCAAGCCAGCCCAGTATTCTGGCCTGGAGAATCCCATGGACCAGAGGAGCCTGGTGGGCTACAGTCGATGGGGGTTAGAGAAGAGTTGAACATGACTGAGCCACTAAACAACCGTGGTGCTTCGCTGGCAGATAACCAGGCGAGGTAGATAGATGGGGCGGGGTGAAGGGGGCTCTTCAGGGTAGGACACAGGATGCTGGGATGGGGGGAAGGAGCACAAGACATCTTAAGGGTCTTGGAATCTGACTACCCAAGTCCAGGCTCAGGAGGCCTCTGCTGGTGCCATACCCGGCAAGACGGTCACTTCCAAGCCTCAGCTTGCTGCCTCCAGGTGGATGGGTATCCACTTTAGGCGATCTGAGCTCAGGACAAGTGACCTTTGGCCCTGGGTTCCTTCCTCCGTTTCCATGATGAAATAATACCGAATTTGCTAATCATGTCTTCACGATTTAAATAAATGGGTGGATCTGGTCCCTTATTCCAGGACAGGCTTTCTGATGGTGACACGGGTTCTCAGCCTCACTGGCACAGCCCCCACCCTCCCCCTCCCCAGGACCTGCCCTGCGCCCTCCAGAGCCTGTGCTCCCAGTGCCGGGTGCCCTGCGGCCCAGCAATGCCCCTCTCTGAAATGGCCACCCTATCCTCTGGGAAACAGTGGGGTGCTGGGGGGTGGGCCTGGAGCAGGTCCCCCAGACCACAACACACTCACAATAGTAGGAATTAGGGGCTGAAGCCCGTGTCCCCCAAGCATGTGCACGTCCTCACTGCCTGTGAACGGGGCCTCATTTGGAAATAGTCGTTGCAGGTGGCATCAGCTGTGATGAGCTGAGCAGAGGGAGCCCTGTTCCAGGATGACTGGCATCCTTACGAGAAGAGGGGAGAGACGCCCATGGAGGGGAGGCCCCGTGAGGATAGAGGCAGAGGCTGGACTGCTGCAGCCACAAGCCAAGGATGCTGGCAAGACGGGAAGCTGGAAGAGGGAAGGAAGGACTGTCCCCCTCCCAGGTTTTCGGGGGGCTCTTTGTTGTTGAGTCATGTCTGACTGTCTGAGACCCCGTGGACTGCAGCCCACCAGGCTCCTCTGTCCCTGGGATTCTCCAGGCAAGAACACTGGAGTGGGTTGCCATTTCCTTCTCCAATGCATGAAAGTGAAAAGTGAAAGTGTTAGTTGCTCAGTCGTGTCCGACTCTTTGTGACCCCGTGGACTGTAGCCCACCAGGCTCCTCTGTCCATGGGATTCTCCAGGCAAGAACGCTGGAGTGTGTCTGCCATTTCCTCCTCCGGCGGATCTTCCTGACCCAGGGAGGGAACCCACGTGTCCTGCGTTGCAGGCGGATTCTTTATCACCGAGCCACCTGTGGGACCTGGGGGTGGCGTATCCCTGCCACACCTTGACTGTGGACTTGCAGCCTCCAGAATGGGAGAGGACACGTTTGTGTCCCTTGGAGCCAACCTGTTTGTGGTGCTTCTCTTGTGCGGCCTCGGGAGGTGACACACCAAGGCTTGCTGTTCTCCGCTTGTCTGGACAGACAGAGGCCAGGAGAAACCGAGGCTCGGGGCCCAGGCCATGGCCTCCCCCACCAGACTTCGAAAATCCTGAGATCACTTGGATTCTTGTGGACGGGATGGGGCGAGTTCACGGAAAACGGTACGTTGCCAAGTGCCCGCACGGCGAGCGCTGGGCAGCCAGGAAGTGTCCCCAGGAAAGCCCATCCCTGCACAGCTCTGCTCCAGGCCTGGGAATGGAGACTAGGAGGTGCGGGGGTGTGCCCTGGCCTGCCCACCCCCTCAACTCAGGTATATCACCCGTCTCCATCACGGATCCCACAGAGCTTCCTAAACAGTAATTAATTGTCACCCAGAACTCCCCCGAAGAAGCCACTGGGAAGAGGGCCCATGGGAGCAGGGAACACGGGCACTGGGCTTGCCTGGACCAGCCGTGTGCAGCCCAAGACCCCTGCCCCGCCTCACCTGCCTGCAGGTGAAGATCAAATGGGATGAGGGGTGCAGGCTGAATTCAGACTGACCCTTAAAGTCATTTCTAGATCTCGTTTTTAGATGAAAAAAAAAAAGAAAAAGGAAGGTGTTTGTCCAAGCTTTTGTCCGGGCAGCCAGCGCGAGGCAGATGTGTCCTCGGCCTCGGCTCCGCAGTGGGGGTGGGAGTCCAGGGCCGAGGCTGCAGCGGGTGGTCAGCACTGGATCGAGGAGAGCAGCCCTGACTGGCCCAGGGTGTGAGTGCTCCCCCTGCAGCCCATCTTCGTCTCTCTGAGATGCTCACCTGCACCTCCTCGTTGCGTGCCCTGGGACCCAGAGGAAGGAAGCGTTGCGTGGGATAGGGTGGGGCTTAAGAACCTTTGAAACAGCATCCGGGTGCCCAGGGACATCCCCGATGGTAAAGCATCTGCCTCGAGTGCGGAGACCCAGATTCTATCCCTGGGTCGGGAAGATCCCCTGGAGAAGGGAATGGCAACCCACTCCAATATTCCTGCCATGGACGGAGGAGCCAGGCGGGCTACAGTCCCTGGGGTCGCAAAGAGTCAGATACGACCTTGCGGCTTGGCTTTCTCTCTCTTTCCCAGTGCCCAGGATGCGGAGAGCCCGGCCAGCCCTCCCAGAGCACTTGGCACTTGGCTGCTGGCGTTGACTGACCTCGTCACTTTGGGAGGAGACGGGGTCTGTGTCGTCTGGGCCCAGGGGTGGGGAAGGGAGGGGGCCGGTGGAGGCAGAGCCTGAGCAGAGCCCCCTCCACGGGGCCAAAGGGGCCGAATAGGACCGGCTCCTCCCCTGCAGAGGCGGGGGGAGCACCCAGAGGCACCGTCCCCGTGAGGATGTGGCTCAGAAACAGGAACAGAGCTGACACGCGGAGGGAAGGTCGCCGAGGACAGACTCACCTAATTCGGGTCTCACCCGGCCGGCCCCTCGCCCCGGCCAGTTAACTCCAGCTGCCCTTGGCCAGAGGGGGAGCCCCAGGGGCTCGGGAGTCCCGTGGATGCCTCGCCAGGAGGAGTGTTCCCGCCAGCCCCAGCTCAGTTGACTGCCCGGTACAGCTGGCGTTCCCTGTAGGATGCTGCTGTGTGCCCAGCGTGACACCAGACACCCCGGGGCCCCAGCTCAGGGCCACAGCCTTCCTGCAAGGTCCCTGCGGTTTCCTTTTCCATAACCATTTCAACCCACTTTTTTCCTCGAAGGCATCCCCGCTGTGGGCACGGGCTGTGTACCCAGCCGTCCCCTCCCCAACCTTTTACCCCCGTGGCCGCCCACTTTTACTGGTATGCGCCTTGGTGATTTTGCTGAGAACAGTTTTGTTTTTCTATTGGAGTATGGTTGATTACTCTTGCCTGGAAAATCCCATGAACAGAGGAGCCTGGTGGGCTGCAGTCCATGGGGTCACTAGGAGTCGGACACAACTGAACGACTTCACTTTCACTTTTCACTTTCATGCATTGGAGAAGGAAATGGCAACCCACTTCAGTGTTCTTGCCTGGAGAATCCCAGGGATGGCGGAGCCTGGTGGGCTGCTGTCTATGGGGTCACACAGAGTCGGACACAACTGAAGTGACTTAGCAGCTTAGCAGCAGCATGGTTGATTTATAATGTCATGAAAGTTCAGGCGTACAGCAAAGGATTCAGTTATACATATATGCATGCTTTTTTAGATTCTCTTCCCATAGAGGTCATTACAGAGCAAGGAGTCAAGTTCCCTGTGCTACACAGTTCGGTTCAGTTCAGTTGCTCAGTTGTGTCTGACTCTTGGCGACCCCATGGACTGCAGCACGCCAGGCCTTCTTGTCCATCACCAACTCCCGGGGCTTACTCAAACTCATGTGTGTCGAGTCAGTGATGCCATCCAGTCATCTCGTCCTCTGTGGTCCTGGTCATCCCCCATCCTGTGCTGCACAGCAGGTCCTCGCTCGTTGTCTGTTGTATATGTAGTACTGTGTATATGTCAGTCCTTATCTCCCAGTTTATTCTTCACACCCCCCTCTTTAACCTGGTAACCATAAATTTTTTTCCCACATCTGTGACTATGTTCCTGTTATGTAAGTCTCTAGGTCCATCCATGGTGTTGCAATGGTATTATTTCATTCTTTTTTACGGCTGAGTAGTATGCTATCATGTATATGTACCACATCTTTTTCCATTTTTTTGTTGATGGACACTTAGGTTGTTTCTGTGTCTTGGTTATTGTGAATAGTGCTGCTATGATCACTGGGGTGCCTGTATCTTTTAAAATTATGGTTTTCTCTGGATATATACCGAGGAGTGGGATTGCTGGATCATACTGAATGCAGTTACACAGACAAAGACAAATGCCGTCTGATACCACTTAGATGTGGAATCTAAAAAAAAATGGTACAAGTGAACTTATTTACAAAACAGAAATAGAATCACAAATGCCAAGAACATTTAAAAAGCAGCTAGGGACTCACATTTGTGTCATTAAAACACAAAGACCCTTGAAAACCAATTGGCTCCAGTTTCCAGCTGTGGGCCTCCGTGGGCCCTCCTCATTCAATGACCAGGCTTCACAGACCAGTCCTGGAAACATTTTAGGAGCAGAGTTGGGAAAAGTGTAAATGTATAAAGTGCATCAGAACATGCTGTTTATTGATACCTGTGGTGATTCTAAGAGTAGGATTTATTTTACAAAGTTAACTAGAAGAATGCTCACTTAGTTACGCGTACACCCCACATGTACATATACAGGCATGTGCACACACATGTTCACACACACGCATATACACACATGTACATATACAGATGTGTACACACACCCGTGCTTCCGTACACGGGTTGAACTGCCACCTCCCTCCAGCATCCTGAGTTACTTACCCTTCAGGGAATGAGAGGCAGCTTTGCAGAAAAGGCGTGTCCAAAACTGCAGCACTTTGCACCTGCACAGTTTTTACCCCTGCCAACACGGGAGACACAAGAGATGCGAGTTCAATCCCTGGATTGGGAAGAGCTCCTGGAGAAGGAAGCGGCAACCCACTCCAGTGTTCATGTCTGGAGAATTCCATGGGGAGAGGAGCCTGGCGGGCTACAGTCTGTGGGGCCACAAAAAGTTGGGCACGACCGAGCACACGCATATACCCAGCAGTAGTCTGTGACCTACATCTGTTTGTAATAGACCCCAAGGCTGGCAGAAATGGAAAACCATCATGGCAAAAACCAATCTGTAAGCGCGGGAGACCCGTGCCCATCAGGGCGGCACCTGACGTCATCTCGTGGGCATCCCTGCCCTGTGCCTGAGCTGGGGGCCTGTCTCCAGAGACCCCGCTGGCCCTCTGACAAGAGGACAGCTCTCCTCTTTGCTCTGGTGGCCACACGCCTGGCTCTTGGGAGGACCTAGCACCAGAGTGAGGGGACAGGGTCCTGATCTGAGATGTCGGGTGCTGCTGGTGGTTTCGAGGAGACAAGCTCAGGGGCCCTGCCACTGGGGCTTTGGAAGGACTCTGACCTCTTAGATGAGTCCTTTTGCCCATCACTGTGTTTTGGTGGGTACCTCCCCTCTGTATCGCCCCCCCGCCACCTTGGTGACTGGTGGATTGGCCCCCTCCTAGAGCTTGGGCCCCACAAAAAGGACAATGAGAAGCTCACGCACTGCCGTGAAAAGGAGCTGCTGCTTGCAGCAACTGAAGAAAGCCCATGCCCAGTAATGAAGACCCAGTGCAGCCAAAAAGAAATCACTGCCTTGCCCAGCTTGTGGGCTTTTAGTTCCCGGACCAGGGATTGAACCCACACCCTCGGCAGTGCAAGCGCAGGGTCTTAACCCCTGGACCACCAGGGACTTCGCCAACAGATAGTTACCGTGGATTTACCTGCTGCCAGGGACACTGTTTTCAGTGCTCTGGCTGTCAGTGAACAAATCTGTCAGAAACCCCTAATTCAGGAGCTCCCATTCTAGTGCAGAAATAGAAATCATCGGCAACAAAAATTCGTGTATTTCAAGCTGTAGACCATGGCCTACAATAGAAATAATAGCAGCAACAACAATAATAACTTATTTAGTGCTTACTTTGCGCCAGGCACTGTGATATTTTCTCTTCTGTCCTATTTCATCTTTAAAAAAGTGGTGGGTTGTGGTCCACTTTAGGTATGATGTAACTTTGTGATCCACTGATAGAGACACCACTGGGCTGGCCTCTGAAAGTCCCTGAACTCTGGCAGCCTCACCTAATTGGAGGGCTTCTCGCTGTCATCCGACCTGCCTCTCTGGCCACAGCCCACGTCTCCTTCAAGTCACAGCTCCTCTCTGATTTCCAGCTATCGATGTCACAGAACAACATGCAAGGGAGCTGGAGAGGTGTTAAGAGATGAGATGTTAACTTTGTGCCATCTCCCCATCTTCCAGAGAAGTAAACTGAGGCCCAGGGGTCACTGGGAGGCTCTTGAGTTGCTGCCTGAACTCCCAGACCTGCTCTTTTCCCCACCGCTCCCATCCCACCCCTGGGCATGTCCATCCTACAGAGTGTAATTCTTCGAGGAGACCTGGGGAAATGGATGGGTTCATTTCTGGGCTCAGTCTTCCCTGACCTCCCTCCTCCTGCACCCCGCCCATCCCCAGCTTTACAGACCCCCAGGTAAGAGTCAGAGGTCCAGGTTCAGGCCTCAGAATCTGAGTTGCTGAGAAGTTTCCTAGTGATCGTGTCCACAGCCAGACGTGGGGTCGAGGCCTCAGGCTGGAGTGCCCCGGTGGTCACTGCCGCCCCTCCGCTGGATCTGCATGGCTACTGTGAGCCTCCCAGGGTCCCTGTCCCCTCCTCGGGACGCCCGGCCCAGCTCTGAGAGCACCCTCGCCTTTGATCCTGGCCTGACAGACAGAGATGTGGCCGGGTGAATTTCCATCTGCTCCTAACCCCGTAGGCTTCCGTCCAGGTGCTTGAATTGGGTCCAGGTCTTCCTGACCTTGACTCCGCTGTCTCCCAGTGAGTTTGTTAGTTTGTTTGGTAATAAGCAGTTTCAAGTTCCAGCGTCAGCTTTCTTGGGAGGCCCCACCCCAGTGTGGCTGGAGACAGGCTGCGTGACCCCAGGTCTGGAAGAAGGAGAACTCTATTCCCTCTCTGTGGATGCACACCAGCGAGATAGCAAACTCTGCCCCAGAAATATTAGTTTTTTGATGACATAATTTAATAAACGTTTGGGGACATGACAACAGGGCCACACAGTTGAAAAACATAGCAACAGCTCAGTCCCCGGATCGCTCAGCCTCTGATGACTTCCAGGCCATGGTCCCTAGGAATAGCAGGCACCCCGATTCTTCTCAGGAACCCCAGAACTCGAGTGAGGGCGCTGCACAGCCTCTGCTGCCACATGGCATCAAGCAGGCATCTGTCTGGAGGACAGCATCCCCCCATGCTCCGGGACATGCAAGTGAGCCAGCGTTCCAGCCAGGGGCGTGGGTCCAGGCGTCCCTCTCTTGGCAGGGGCAGCGTCTCACTTACACCCCTGTTCCCTGGCTGAAGGAATACATAGAGTAGGTGATGCATTTGGTAAACTGCAAAGCAGGGTTAAAACACAAGGCATGAGTAAGGTATGAGGAAACCTTTTGGAACTGCAAGTGCTGTTATTCTTACACATAACGGGCCTGGTGTAGACTTTGCTGAATGAGAAGTGAGAACTATCAGGTTCGTGGACAATCCTCATTCTCTGGGGAAACTGAGGCCCCAAGAGCTAGGGCAGGGGTCATGCCCCGGGCTGCAGATGGGGTGCCTTGGCTGCAAACCAGGGTGAGAACTGCCCCCCTGCCCATGGCTTTCCCAGACCTCCTGCCTCCAGAGGTGTCCTTTGGGTTCTTCTTTATATTCTCTTTCTCGCCTCTGGTCTGGCTCATGCCTGAAAAAAGTCATGACATGTTTGATTCTTTTTAAAAAACCACTGTTTTTCTAGGTAGATTTTGGTCCTGGGAGCGCTGGGTGGGGCTCAAGCACAACCTGTCCCGCTCCTGGGGGTTTAGGGAATGACCTGATTAGTGCGTCTGGCGGCTGTAAGACTACAGACTTGGCGCTCTTAGAACCACTCTCTTTTCTTAGTCACCTTGCCTCCAATTAAGTCAAGTGGGACGTGTCCAGGGACCGTGCCTGCCCAAGACCAGGGAGACAGACAGCCTGCGACTGCTCGGGCCCAGTGCGTGGTGGGGACAGAGGGGGCTGAGCCTGGCAGAGTGGCTGTGCCCAAGTCCAGGGACCCTGGGTGCTGTTTGGCCAAGGAAACCGTGCTGGTCGGGGGTACGGGGTGCCTCGGCCCTGCTGGCCCAGCCCTGGGACTTGGAGGCAGAGCTGGACTCCAGCCTGTCCTATGGGTCTGCCGTCAGCGTGTCACGATCATTGCTTCTAGAACTAGGGGAACGCCTCGGTGGAGAGAGGCAGACAGGTGAAGTTCAGGTTCTAGTGTCTCCTACCCCTCATAACCCGCCACCACTGATTAGCCCAGGCTTTCAGAGTCCATCCCGAATTACCGTCCCATTCGTGCCCTCACCAATGTCTCTCCTGTCTCCACTTTGCCAGGAGATGCACCACCAGTGCATATGAAGTGCTGTTGCGGGGAGGTGGAGGGGAGACCAAGATCTCCGTTCCTGGGGAAGTCTCCCATTGATCAGCTTTACAGCTTTAGCAACCCCTTCCCCAACCCCGCCCCCACACGTCTAGCCCAGAAAAAAAAAAAAAAAAGCCTCTCTGCCCTGTCCCTCAAGGCGGGGGGCTTCTGAAGGCAGGAGGATCGAGGGACGTTAGCTACAAATAGCTTCATACATTCAGTTCAGTTCAGTCGCTCAGTCGTATCCGACTCTTTGCAACCCCATGGACTGCAGCATGCTAGGCCTCCCTGTCTATTACCAACTCCCGGAGTTCACTCAAACTCATACCCATGGAGTTGGTAATGCCATTCAACCATCTCATCTTCTGTTGTCCCCTTCTCTGGCCTTCAATCTTTCCCAGCATCAGGGTCTTTTCAAATGAGTCAGTTCTCATCAGGTGGCCAAAGTATTGGAGTTTCAGCTTCAGCATCAGTCCTTCCAATGAATATTCAGGACTGATTTCCTTTAGGATGGACTGGTTGGATCTCCTTGCAGTCCAAGGGACTCTCAAGAGTCTTCTCCAACACCACAGTTCAAAAGCATCAATTCTTTGGCGCTTAGCTTTCTTCACAGTCCAACTCTCACATCCATACATGATCACTGGAAAAGCCATAGCTTTGACTAGATGGACCTTTGTTGGCCAAGTAATGTCTCTGCTTTTTAATATGCTGTCTAGGTTGGTCATAACTTGTCTTCCAAGGAGCAAGCGTCTTTTAATTTAGTGGCTTCATACATTAGCAGCATCTTAAAGGGAAACGATCAAGGTGTTAGCATTTCCTAGTTCACGGCCGACAGGGTGGAAAAAAGAATAGCATTTAGCTCTTCCCAAAACCCTTCTCAACTCCCCTCTCTCTTCCCTTCTCCCAAATTTGCAGTTGCCCCCCCTTTCCAAAATGGCTCTCGTTGTTAAGAAAAAAAATCATTTGATGCTTTCTGTGTGTGTGAATTCCGCGTGGACTGTTTCCCTGTGGCTGTTATCCATGTCTCCGCGTCAGCCGTGAGCACTGCAGATGCTCTGGGAAGCCGGGCTGTGGGTACCAGCATGTTGGGAGCCCCTTCTGGGTACCATCAGCCCCTCGCTCCCTGAAGCTGCCTTGTTTTCCTCACCTTTTTCTTCCATAATTACATCTTCCTGCCCACTTTGTTCCTTCCCACCATCATCCTTTCCCTAATTGGCTCCCACAAGGAACTGAAGGCCATTTAGAAACATTTGTGATACTGTTTGAAAAAATCCAACTCTCTCCTCAATTAAAAAAGCAATTCACATCTCAGCCCCAGTTGGAAGGGGCTCGGACCCTCCTGGAACTGTGGGAGGGGAGTGGAGACGGCTGACCTGAGGCCTCCTACCAGCCCTTATGGCGTGTCGTCCATCTGTCTTTTTATTGTTGTCGTTCGGTCGCTAAGTCGTGTCCTGCTGTTTGCCACCCCATGGGCCGCAGCACGCCGGGCCTCCCTGTCCATCACCAACTCCCGGAGCCTACTCAAACTCGTGTCCATTGAGTCGGTGATGCCGTCCCACCATCTCCCCCTCTGTCATCGCCTTCTCCTCCTGCCCTCAATCTTTTGCAGCAGTGTTGCAGTGAGTATTGGTATGCATGTGTCTTTTGGAATTTTGGGTTTCTCCAAGTATATACGCCCAGGAGTGGGATTACTGCACCATATGGTAGCTCCGTGTTCAGTTTTTTGAGGAACCTCATACTGTTTTCCGTAGTGGCTGTGCTGATTTACACTGCCACCAACAGTGTAGGGAAGCTTCCCTTTTCTCCACACTCTCTTCAGCATTTATTATTTGCAGAATTTTTGATGATGGTCATTCTGACCAGTGTGCAGTAACACCTCATTGTAGTTTTGATTTGCATTTCTCTAATAATTAGTGCTGTTGAGCATCTTTTCATGTGTTTATTGGCCATCTGTATGTCTTCTTTGGAGACATGTCTGTTTAGGTCTTCCACATATGTTTTGATTGGGTTGTTTGTTTGGGTTGTTTTTTTTTATATTGAACTGCATGAGCTGTTTGTATATTTTGGAGATTAATCTCTTGTCAATTGGTTCATTTGCAAATATTTTCTCTCATTCTGAGGGTTGTCTTTCCATTTTGTTTATTGTTTCATTTTACTGCAAATCTACAGGAATCAAGACAATATGGTACTAGCACAAAAACAGAAATATAGATCAATGGGACAGGATAGAAAGGAGATAAAGCCACAGACCTATGCCCGCATGATCTATGACAAAGGAGGCAAGAATATACAATAGCGAAAAAGTCTCTTCAATAAGTGGTGCTGGGAAAACTGGACAGCTATGTGTAAGAGAATGAAATTAGAACACTCCCCAACACCTACACAAATATAAACTCAAAATGGATTGAAAACCTAACTGTCAGGCCAGATACTATAAAACTCTTAGGGGAAAACACAGGCAGAACATTCTTTGACATAAATTACGACAAGATCTTTTTTGACCCACCGCCTAGAGTAATGAAAATAAAAACAAAAATAAACATAATTAAACATAAAGCTTTTGTGCAGCAAAGGAGATCATATTTATTTTTAAAAGGACTGTTTCACTCCTGGACCAAAAGTCCTATGTAATTATGAGGTATTGTGGCTGCTGCTGTTGCCGACTGAAGAATCTGGAATTAAATCTATTTTAGCTTCTCCTGTTAGAGTCAGGACGGCCTGATCTCAGGATGTACGTGAAGTGCTGTTTTTAACATTTTACAGACAAGACTTGAGCACTCCAACTAGGGCTGCAGATTTAGAACTAAGTTATTATGATATTAAGTGTCTCTCAGGGAAACAAAGAAGCATAAGAAACTTTCTGAGAGCTGCTGTTTGGGGTTAAATTGAACCATCTGGGGTGTTGGAGCCCTAGCCCCCAGCACCTCAGAACTTAGCCTTGTTTGGAAATGTGGTCTTTGCAGATGTGATCAGTCAAGGTGAGGTCACGGTGGAGCAGGGTGGGCCCCTAATCTTATATGAGTGTGTCCTTATAAAAGGGGAGATTTGGATGCCCTCGTGGGTGCTGTGTGAGGATGGAAGCAGAGATGGGGCTGATGCGTCCATAAGCCAAGGACCAGGGAATATTGGAGCGGCCTCCAGAGGCTAGGAGGAGGCCAGGACCAGCTCCTCCCTGAGTCTCAGAAGGAAGTAACCCTGCCAACACCTCAGTCCTGGGTTCCTGCCTTTAGAGCTGGGACAGCTGTGTTTCTGCTGTTAAAAGCCACCATCACAGTCAGTTCTAGAATATTTTGATCTCCCTGCTTAGAAACCCATTATGTATATATATATATGCTATGCTGTGCTATGCTAAGTCGCTTCAGTCGTGTCCAACTCTGTGAGACCCCATAGACAGCAGCTCATCAGGCTCCCCTGTCCCTGGGATTCTCCAGGCAAGAACACTGGAGTGGGTTGCCATTTCCTTCTCCAGTGCATGAAAGTGAAAAGTGAAAGTGAAGTCACTCAGTCGTGTCCGACTCCTAGGGACCCCATGGACTGCAGCCTACAAGGCTCCTCCGTCCGTGGATTTTCCAGGCAAGAGTACTGGAGTGGGGTGCCATTGCCTTCTCTGATATATTATATATATATATATTTGCTCAGTTACTCAGTCGTGTCTGACTCTTTGCCTGGTAGACTGTAGCCCACCAGGCTCCTCTGTCCATGGGATTTCCCAGGCAAGAATATTGGAGTGGGTTGCCATTTCCTCCTGCAGGGGATTTTCCTGACCCAGGGATCAAACCCGCATATCTTGTGTCTCCTGGATTGGCGGGCGGATTCTTTACCACTAGCGCCATGGACAGGCCTCAGGGCCTTTGCACGTGCAGTCTCTCTGCTGGAAAACTCATTCCTGAAGGAATCCACACGATGAAGTAAGGAACAGATCCAGTCTCTGACTGTAAGGGAAGGAAAATCCTCTGCTTGCTGCTTCCACAATCACAGCTTGTCTCCCCGAACACCTTCATTTTGGTTTCCTGTTTCTCCTTTGCTCTCTGCCTGACAAGGGCTGTGGCTGGTCTGTTCATTCAGTGCTTCCTTGAGTGGCTCCAGGGTCCTCAGCTGGATGGGTGGTGTGTGGACCGCTCTTCTCTTGAGCTTGACTGAGCTGTGTGCTGGGGGTGGTTACGGGCGAGCACACACAGAGGACACGGCTTCCACGGTGAGGAGGCACCTGAGCACATAACCCGAGCCCGGGTGCAGGCGTGCTCCAGCGTGCTCGAGTGCGCAGAAACGTGCTTCTGTTTTGGTGTCCCAGGTCCCCTCCGAGGGGCGCAGCGATCTGCGTGGCCCGCAGCAGCGGATGGGAGTGCCTGTCTCTCAGGCCTGCTGACGCTGTGCGGGTGTGCGTCTTCACTTTTGCCAGCCTGGAAGGTGAGAGATGGTCTCAGCGTTGCTGCTGGTGTTGTAGTTTGGTTGGCTTTAGTACACCTTCTCTCTCCCTCTAAAAAAAAGCTTTACTGAGATACAGCAAAAATTCACCCATTTAAAGTGCAAAATTCACAGAGTTGTACAACAGTCAATTCTAGAATATTCTCATCTCCCTCAAGAGAAACCCCTTACCCTTTATCTCTTCTCTGTGTCCCCCTCCCTGCCCCCCACCCCAAGCCCTGAGCAACTGTCTCTGTAGATTTCTCTCTTCTGGACTTTCACGTAAATGGAAGCATAGGACACGTGGTCTCTTGTGACTGGATTCTTTCCCTTACAGTAATGTTTCTGAGGTTCATCCATGTTCTAGTACAGTCGTCCCTCGGTTTCTCTGGGGGGACTAGTTGCAGGACCCCCTTCCAATCCCAGAACTTTTGGATGCTCAAGCCCCTTGTATAAAATGGCTCAGTGGTTGCATCCAACCCATGCTCATCTTCCTGGATACTGGAGATGATACTTATGGTACCTAATACGATGCAAATGCAATGTAAATGAAGATGCAAATTCAGGTTTTGCTTTTTTGGAAATTGAATTTTTTTTCAAATAATTTTGAGCCGCCACTGGTTTGATTTGTGAATGTGTAACTGGTGCGTGGGAGGGCCAACTGTATTTGTCTGTATTGCTTTCCTTTTATGGCTGATCAGTATTCCAGCGTGTGGATGATTGTACATCATTCTGTTTATCCCTCCATCAGTCGAAGGACATTTGAGTTGTTTTCAGCTTTTGGCTATTAGGGATATTGCCGCCGTAAACATTCATATTTAAGTTTCTGTGTTGCTGTTGTTCAGTTGCTCGGTCCTGTCTGACTCTTTGCGACCTGCAGCACTCCAGGCTTCCCTGTCCTTCACCATCTCCTGGAGTTTGCTCAGATTCATCTCCATTGAGTCAGTGATGCCATCCAACCATCTCATCCTCTGTCGTCCCCTTCTCCTCTTGCCCTCAATCTTTCCCAGCATCAGAGTCTTTTCCAGTGAGTCAGCTCTTTGTATAAGGTGGCCAGAGTATTGGAGCTTCAGCTTCAGCATCTGTCCTTCCAGTGAATATTCTCTGTGGCTTACATTTTCATTTCTCTTGGATTTATACCCAGGGATGGAATGGCTGTTCATTTAGTCACTGTGGGCTTACCATCTTATATCCCCACCAGCAGTGTGTGAGAGTTCCAACTTCTCCACATCCTCACAAACACTTGTTAGTGTCTGTCTGTCCATCCTAGTCGGTGAGAAGAGATATCTTATTGTAGCTTTGACTTGCATTCCTCTAATGACTAGTGTTAAGCATCTTGTCATAGGCTATTTAGACATTTGTAAATCTTCCTTGGAGAAATGTCTATTCATATCCTTTGCCTTTTTAAAGTTGGGATGTCTGTTTATTATTGAATTTAAGAGTTCTTCATATATTCAGGATACAAGTCTCTTATCAGATTTATGATTTGCAAATATTTTCTTCCATTCAATAGGGTTGTCTCTTCACTTTTTTAGTGTTTTTTTGTTTTTTTTTTTGAAGCAGGCAAGTTTTTAATTTTGATGAAGTCCTATTCTGTTTTTTCTTTTGTTACCTATACTTTTGGTATCTTATCTAAGAATCCTCAGAACACATCAGAACACCCCAGGTGACTTATATATTGGTAATTTCATATTAATATTTTATTGAAGTTAAAAACCTTGAAGGGAGGGAGAAAGAGATGAGATAAGGCCATTGTCAGATGTAAGTTTCCTAGTTCAGTCCAGCTCAGTTCAGTCGCTCAGTTGTGTCCGACTCTTTGCGACCCCATGAATCACAGCATGACAGGCCTCCCTGTCCATCACCAACTCCCGGAGTTCACTCAAACTCATGTCCATCGAGTCGGTGATGCCATCCAGCCATCTCATCCTCTGTCGTCCCCTTCTCCTCTTGCCCCCAATCCCTCCCAGCATCAGAGTCTTTTCCAATGAGTCAACTCTTTGCATGAGGTGGCAAAGTACTGGAGTTTCAGCTTTTGCATCAGTCCTTCCAATGAACACCCAGGACTGATCTCCTTTAGGATGGACTGGTTGGATCTCCTTGCAGTCCAAGGGACTCTCAAGAGTCTTCTCCAACACCACAGTTCAAAAGCATCAATTCTTCAGCACTCAGCTTTCTTCACAGTCCAACTCTCACATCCATACATGCCCAGAAAAGCCATAGCCTCTGCAGAAGTTCCTGTTTCCCTCATATTTGCTTTCCCATATTTTCTAGCATTGTTTCCTCAGGGAGATGGGCTTTTGGGGGCATTCTTTTTTTTTCCCATACATTAAACTAGATGAGATGGTTGGATGGCATCACCGATTTGATGGACATGAGTTTGAGCAAACTCCGGGAGATAGTGAAGGACAGGGAAGCCCGGTGTGCTGCAGTCCATGGAATGACAGAGAGTCAGATATAACCAAGCGACTGAACACAAACTCATTCTTTCAGCAAGCCTTTGCTTAGCATTTCCCATGTATCAGGATCTGGATTAGATGCATTGAGTATCAGCGCTGCTTTCCGAGACTCCCACCCACACTTGTCTGGGACTTGATGTTCACCCCAGTGCCCGATCGAGACCCCTGAGATACAAGTCTTCCTCACAAAAGCGTGGAGACCCGTGGACACGGAGTTGCACTCATTCCCGGCTCAGGCCTCCTCCTGGGCAGCAGGTGCTGGTGGCTCCTTGTTGAATGCATTGATGACGCCCAGAGCCCTGGGATCCACTGAGATCCCGCCTCTGTTCCAACGTGAGCTTGAATCCTTGGCTCATGTTGACCCGCGT
Source organism: Bos grunniens (assembly GCF_055505025.1). Taxonomy (NCBI): domain Eukaryota; kingdom Metazoa; phylum Chordata; class Mammalia; order Artiodactyla; family Bovidae; genus Bos; species Bos grunniens. The sequence goes on from NC_141168.1 coordinate 5,839,990, forward strand.
CGTTACACCTGCATTTTCTGGGCAGGATGCCCGGAGAGGGAAGCGGGGTGAGGCAGGTCCATCACATCTGTTGCAGATCTGGAACCCAGTACAGCCCGAGGCACGTCTCAGGAACCCCCGCACTGACCTTGTTTGCCCCGAGGTCCCCAGGAACCCCCTGGACACAGGGCCAAGCAGGGGCTGGCGTGACAGCTGCTCTGGAAGAGGTGACAGCCATCCAGGTTCTACTAAGGCCCTCTCAAGACATTTCTCTTGGAATGTGTGCTCAGAAAAGCTGAGCTATTATCTAGGAACTGGTTTCTTTTCTATGTAAAACGAACAATCTGTAACCCACTGTGGTTTATTTCTCTTGGTCTACAGCAGTGATTCTCAGCCTTGGCTGCTCATTAGACTCACCCATTGCTGTTTAATTGCTAAGTCGTCTTGACTTTTTTCGACCCCACGGACTGTAGCCCTCCAGGCTCCTCTGCTCTGTCCATGGGATTCTCCAGGCAAGAATACTAGAGTGGGTTGCCGTTTCCTTCTCCAGGGGATCTCCAGCATTGCAGGTGGATTCTTTACTGTCTGAGCTACCAGGGAAGTCCCGGGACATTTAAAACTCCCAGGACCCAGCTGCAGTAATTTAAATCCATTAAATTAGAAACTCTGAGAGTGGACATTGGGGTTTTGTTGTTTTTTAATCCCCCAGGTGGCATGCATCTGAGGTTGAGAGCTAGTGGCTACAGGACGTTTGGAACCAAAGGTCCATTTGACTTCAGTTCTCTCCTGCACACCTTCTTTCTCGATTTCTCTGGCTGTAGTTTTCCATCTTGGGTTGTTTCTCATCCTGATGTCTCTTGGCCAGTGGACAAGGAAGGTGGCCTTTGACTGAAATATGGCCTTTCCTGGCTGTGGACTCTGCCAAGATGCACATTTGTGATGTTAGGAAAACACTCTGCTGAATGAATGGATGAGTGAATACAGTAATTAAAAAGTAGGAGACTAAATGGAGTTGCAGTGAGGTTTTATCTCCAAAGTGTCGTTTTATGAAAAGCAGGTTTGATTAGAGGAAGAGGTACATGGAGAAAATGTAAGAAGATTCACGTGATGAAAACCCTCAAGGGGCTTTTAGACGTCCAGTGTATATTCGGGGATGTGACGACTCCTGGTATTTATGTTTAATTTCGTCTTAAAAGTTTTATTTTCACTTATATCAGTTACTTTTCCTTTTTTTAAAAAAAAAACTTTTTTTTTTTGAAGTGCTTGTTCTTTTTTTTAATGTCTTTTTGTAGTGGACCTTTTTTATTTTATCTTTTTGTCTTTACTGGCTTTGTTACAATGTTGTTTCTGTTTTTTGTTTTGGTTTTCTGGCCTGAGGTATGTGTGATCTTAGCTCCCTGATCAGGGATTTAACCTACACCTCCTGTGTGTAAGGTGAAGTCTTAACCCCTGGATTGCTAGGGAAGTCCCTATGTTTTCTTGATAAACACAAATCACTGGCTTTCTTCTTCTTCAGGGATTGTTGTTCAGTCACGTTGGACTCTTTGAGACCCCATGAACTGCAGCATGCCAGGCTTCCCTGTCCTTCATTATCTCATAGAGTTTGCTCAAACTCCTTTCCACTGTCAGTGATACCATCAAACCATCTCATCCTCAGTTGTCCCCTTCTCCTCCTGCCCTGAATCTTTCCCAGCATCAGGGTCTTTTCCAATGAGTCAGTTCTTCACATCAGGTGGCCAAAGTATTGGAGTTTCAGCTTCAGCATCAGTCCTTCCAATGAATATTCAGGACTGATCTCCTTTAGGATGGACTGGTTGGATCTCCTTGCAGTCCAAGGGACCCTCAAGAGTCTTCTCCAACACCACAGTTCAGAAGCGTCAATTCTTCAGTGCTCTGCCTTCTTTATAGTCCAGCTCTCACATTGATACATGACTGCTGGAAAAACCATAGCCTTGACTAGACGGAACTTTGTTGGCAAAGTAATGTCTCTGCTTTTTAATACACTGTCTAGGTTGGTCATAGCTTTTCTTCCAAGGAACAGGTGTCTTTTAATTTCATGGCTGCAGTCACTATCCGCAGTGATTTTGGAGCCTAAGAAAATAAAGTCTGTCACTGTTTCCATTGTTTCCCCATCTATTTGCCATGAAGTGATGGGACCGGATGCTATGATCTTAGTTTTTGGAAAGTTGTTTTAAGCCAGCTTTTTCACTTTCCTCTTTCACCTTCATCAAGAGGCTCTTTACTTCCTCTTTGTTTTCTGCCATAGGGTGGTGTCATTTGTGTATTGAAGGTGATTGATATTTCTCCCGGCAATCCTGATTCCAGCTTGTGCTTCATCCAGCCCGGCATTTCACATGATGTACTCTGCATATAAGTTAAATAAGCAGGGTGACAATATGCAGCCATGATGTACTCCTTTCCCAATTGGGAACCAGTTCATTGTTCCATGTCTGGTTGCTTCCTGATCTGCATCCAGGTTTCTCAGGAGGCAGGTCAGGTGGTCTGGTATTCCCATCTCTTGGAGAATTTTCCACAGTTTGTTGTGATCCACACAGTCAAAGGCTTCAGCCTAGTCAATGAAGCAGAAGTAGATGTTTTTCTGGAATTCTCTTGCTTTTCCGATGGGGCAAATTTTTACATTAGAAAGGAAACAGAAAGAGAGGAAGGGAAAGTGGGAGGGGATTTCCTTAGCTACCAAAGAGCCGGAAATGGAAAGAGGAAATGGGTGAAATGAGTGGATCTGGAATCGGGGAGAGACAGAGAGGAGGGCGTGGATGGTGTGGAGCCGAAGCCTCTCAGGGCGGGGGAGGAAGGCGGAGGGCAGCAGGAGAGGTCACCTGCCTTTCAGGGCGACCAGCCGTCATGATTTGCCCGGGACCGAGGGGTTTCTAGAGACACAGGACTATCTGTTTTAAAACCAGGACAGTTTTGGGCAAACCAAGACTGGTTTGCCGAAACCAAGAGCACCTACTGGTTGCCTGGTTACTCATTTTTGTTTGGTGGCATTGGGGACAGGAAGGGGCAGTGCAGGAAGTGTGATCTGGCTTCTGCTGACACGGATTTGAAGCTCCAGGGTCTGCAGTCCTGGGCATACCTTCACCTAATGCATTGGTTCTCGGGGAGGGACGCACCAGGCAAAACCATAGTGGGGGGCGCGGGGTGTGGAGGAACGGGGCTCTGGAGGAAATCCACAGAGAGCGCGGGGTGGGGGGGGACCGTTCCGAGGCAGCAGGCCGAGGCCTTTATTTGTTTGTTTGTTGTTATTTATATTTTCGGTTTCTGGCTGTGCTGCGTGGCCTGCAGAATCTTAGTTCCCCAACCGGGGATCAAACCCATGCACCCAGCAGTGGAAGCGCAGTCTGAACCACTGGACCACCAGGAAGTCCTAGCTCTTGGGCCTTTTAGACAAAAATTCTGTCTCGAATGTGTTTCCCCCTAGACCAGGCCTTGCCTGAAGGGGGGGCCTCGCTTTTTTGTTTTTGTGTCCTCCTCACCTGTGTGCCTGGAGAAGGCGATGGCACCCCACTCCAGTGTTCTTGTCTGGAAAATCCCATGGATGGAGGAGCCTGGTGGGCTGCAGTCCATGGGGTTGCGAAGAGTCAGACGCAACTGAAGCGACTTAGCAGCAGCAGCAGCACCTGCGTGCCTGGTACACAAGTTTCCAGTGCGTCCTTGTTGAGCTCAGTCCAGCCGAGTGGAGGTCTGACATTGACATTAAGGGTTATGCTGCTGCTGCTGCTGCTGCTAAGTCACTTCAGTGGTGTCTGACTCTGTGGGACCCCAGAGATGGCAGCCCACCAGGCTCCCCCGTCCCTGGGATTCTCCAGGCAAGAACACTGGAGTGGGTTGCCATTCCCTTCTCCAGTGCATGAAAGTGAAAAGTGAAAGTGAAGTCGCTCAGTCGTGTCCGACTCTTCGAGAACCCATGGACTGCAGTCTACCAGGCTCCTCCGTCCGTGGGATTTTCCAGGCAAGAGTACTGGAGCGGGTTCATCGCCTTCTCCGTTAAGGGTTACAAAAGGATTGGTGTAACCTTACTTAGGATATGAGTGAGGGGCTTCCCTGGTGGCTCAGTGGTAAAGAATCTGCCTACCAACGCAGGAGACACAGGTTCAATCCTTGGTCCAGGAAGATCCCACATCCTATTGAGCAACTAAGCCCTGTGTGCCACAGCTACTGAGTCTGTGCTCTGGAGCCTGGGACCCGCAACTGCTGAAGCCCACACGCCCTAGAGTCCACGCTCTGCAACAAGAGAAGCCACCGCAATGGAAACCCTGGTACAACCAGAGAGTAGTCCTTGGAAAAATCCTGAGCAGCCACGAAGGCCCAACACAGCCAAAACTGAGTAATTGTTACAAAGATGTCATTGAGGATACAACAAAGTATTAGCACATAGATAATAGCATGAAACGAATTTGTTGAAGAAAACCAAAGCAGCGTTGCTGTGTTTGGGTTCAGGGCTCACTCTCAGAGGACCCCTCAGTTCAAGCGCATTCAGATAGCACAGCAGGGCCAGCAAGCCACACAAACCACTTGAAAGCACAGTCATTTCTACTGAGGTTTTATAGGGATCGAGAGTAGACGCAGAAAAATAGTGTGTGTTGGCCGAATATCCTGGAGTGACACATGACTCCAGCCCCAGCTGTGAGCAACGGCAGACGTGCGTTTCTCTCCCATCTCTGCATCCAGCATGGGCAGCCGTGGCTTCCAGTTTGTTCTGGGAACCCAGGCGGAAGACGTGGTTCCTCTCTGAGTCCTTGTCGTCAGAGGATGAGGGGCTATCAGAACTCGGGACAGCTCCTGAAGCTTTCCTGGGGAGGGACACGGCCGCATTTCTGGGAAAGGCAAGCCGCATGGCTGGCCTGCTGTCCCTGGTGGGGGCCCCGCAGGGAGGCGGCTGTGATGTTCGCATGGTCCGGTCACAATTTCGAAAACACTGGCCATGCGTTATGAGTTAGCGCTCTCTCCCCTGGGATTCCGGTCTTCTGATGTCACACGCTTGTCTACGATCTATTTCACACACCTGATGTAACGCAACCAGTGTAACCCAAGCACGTGTGTTCCTTCTTAGAATTTGGATGTCGGGATTCAGGTACAATGACACACGGCGGGAAGCCAGCTAGGACACAGTGCAGCCTGTGTCGGGCGTTTTAGGCCTAGCCTGTTAACAAAGCCTCCAGCTCAGAGTTTTCTCAGTCTTAGAATTCTGTGAAGATTCAGGACTGAGGGCCGTTTACTGCACTGCCTGGGAATAACCAGGATCTAGGCGACCGTTGCTTTGATGTTCCTGTTCAGTTGCTCAGTGGCGTCCGACTCTTTGTGACCCCACGGACTGCCGCATGCCGGACTCCTCTGTCCTCCACTATCTCCAGGAGTTTGCGCACGTTCACGTCCGTTGAGTCGGTGATGCCGTCCAACCATCCCATCCTCCGCCTCGCAGTTTGCATTCAGTCAAGTGATTGCCGCTTAGTTTGCATTAAATCAACACTGGATTCCTTCTTACAAGGAAGACTCAGATTTCTGATTTCGTATTTCCTTTCTTGGAGACTTTGTGGCTAGGAGGGCCCCTGGGCAGTCGTCTTCTCCGTGTGCTTGTCTGCCCGTCTGATTCAGCGGTTCTAGAGGGGCCCTGGGCAGCCATGTTTTGAGAAGGCGCCCCTAGGGACCCCGCTGTGCCCTCTGGGGTAGCAGCCGTTAGACCAGTGACTTAGCTGGGGGTGGGCTCCACCTCCCTTCTCGCTCCCACCCACGTGGGCGGGGGTCTCCGGGCTCAACCTGGGGGTGGGGAGGGGGCCGGACCACAGCATCAGGCTGAGGAAGGCTTGAGAACCAGACCGAGGGTGTCATTTCTTCCCAGCCCCCTCCCCAGCCTTTCGTGTTGCTGAGGCATGAAGTTTCTGGGGAGACAAGGCCTGTGATGGTCTGGAGGCTGAGGCTCCGTCGCCTTGGGCTCTGCTTTCCTGTCTACGTGGAGGGGTCTGTGTTCACCATGCACCTGGCACATGGTGGGGGAGGTGATTGCAGACGGAGGCCAGACTGGGCTTCGTGGTTCATGTCACAGAGCCTGCAAGGGCGGCCCCTGCTCCTGGCTGCCCCCCCATCCCCGCAGCACCCACGTGTTGTTTGGGTGTCCACATCCTGGTCACTAAGCCTGATGATGATGTTGGGCCCCCGAAATGTAACCTCCCTCCTCATGAGCAGGGCCATCGGGCGGTAGGGAGACTGCCTTGGGTTCAGGTCTCATGGCAGCTTGCGGTTGGGTCCCCAGCCCCACATCACAGGGAGTGGACGGTGAGCTGCATGGTCAGGACCTCGAGGGTGGTGGTTGGGCTCCTTCCTAGAGAAGGTGGAAGATTAGAAGTCTCTGGAAACGAGAGCAGCTTTAGAAGCTAAGTGTGAGGCAGGAGACAGAAGAATCTGATCAAAGCTGCCATTGTTTGTGCTGTTTAATTCACAGAACCCAGGATTAGGCTACTTCACGTAGAGCCTTCTTCATCAACTACGAGAAAGCGCAGCACTTTGGGGAATTCCGTGAAAGGGTCCCCCTCCAGGACTGACCTGCCCCAGTATCCCCAAGTCCACCTCTGTATAAAATGATGCATGGCCACCCACTTCAGTATTCTTGCCTGTAGAATCCCCATGGGCAGAGGAGCCTGGAGGGCTTCGGTCCACGGGGGTCACAAAGAGTCGGACACAACTGAGCGACTAAGGACTTAGTAAGTGATGATTCGTCTTCAAGGCATGAGAAGTGGATTGATAGTAAAGCCAGCGGTGCCAGGCCCGCACACGTGTGGTCACTGAGTCATCACTTGGCTCTGAGGCTGCAATTGTGTCTTTATAAAGGAAGGGACTCTGGGCCAGGTTAAGTAGGAGGTTAAGTAACTCACTTAAGGTCACAGAACCAGGGAGTGGGGAACAGATCCGAACTCCGATCCTGAGGCCAGTGGGTCCCCACACCTCCCCTCCCCTCTCCACCCCCTCGCCCGTCCATCCCCCTGACCCCGCAGTATAGTGCCACCTGTTTAAATAGCTGAGTTATGGTCTGTTTGAGGAGATAAGGAATTCAGTCAGAAGAGACCACAGGGTGAATGGTTCCGTTTATAAGAAGTGTTCCGGGATTTCCCCGGTGGTCCAGTGGTTAAGACTCTCCGCTCCTGATGCAGAGTGTTCAATCCCTGGTCAGGAAACTGGGTCCTGCATGCTGCAACTGAAAAAAAAAAGAAAAGATACTAAGCACGGCAACAAAGATCCCACATGCCCCAACTAAGACTTGGCACAGCCAGATAAAAAGGAGGGGTGGCACTTAGGTGCCCAGTAATTGACTATTTAAAAAAAAGAAGTGTTCACAAGTGGCAAGTCCACAGATACCCAATGTAGATCTGTGGTTGTCGTGGGCTGGGGGAGGAGAGGAGTATGGGGAGTGACCCCTAGTAGACAAGAGGCTTCTTTTGGGGGTGATGAAAATGCTTTAACATTCATCGTGGTGGTGGTTACACAGGTGTGTCAAGCACTTAAGACCATTTATCGTGCACGTAATTGGGTGAATTGTATGGTGTGTGACTTCTATCTTAATACAGCTGTGAAAAAAAGAAAGAGCAAGTGGGTGAGTGTCCTGGGGCTGCCGTAACAGAGCGTCACAAGCTGGGGCGCTCAGAACTGCAGACATGTATTGCCTCCCAGATCTGGGGTGGGCAGTCTGAAATCAGGGCGTGGGCGGGCCATGCTAGGGACGTCTGTTTCAGTCCTCAGTCCCAGGTTCGTGGCTGGTCGCCTTCCCTTTCTACATGTCTGTGTGCTTTCGTGCTCAGTCACTCAGTCGTGTCCAACTCTTCTGCAACCCCGTGGACTGTAGCCCGCCTGGCTCCTCTGTCCATGGGGATTCTCCAGGCAGGAATACTGGAGTGGGTAGCCATGCCCTCCTCCAGGGGATCTTCCTGATCCAAGGATCGAACCTGCATCTCCTGCAGCTCCTGCGTTGCAGGTGGATTATTTTTTGCTGAGCCACCAAGGAAGCCATTACATGTCTGCATCTGTGTTCAAATCTCCCTTTTATAAGGACACCATCATACTGAACTCAGGTCCACCCTCGTGCCCTTACTTTGATTGCTTCTGTAAAGGCCCTACTTCCTAATAAGGTCCTGGAGGCCAGGGCTCCCACACATCTTTGAGGGGTATGAGACTCACTTCCATATGATACAGTCTGAGAGACTTCTTTTCAGTTCAGTTCAGTTCATTCGATCAGTCATATCCGACTCTTTGTGACCCCATAGACTGCAGCACGCCAGGCCTCCTTGTCCATCACCAGCTCCCGGAGTTTACTCAAACTCAAGTCCATTGAGTCGGGGATGCCATCCAACCATCTCAGCCTCTGTTGTCCCCTTCTACTCCTGCCTTCAGTCTTTCCCAGCATTGGGGTCTTTTCAAATGAGTCATCTCTTCGAATGAGGTGGCCAAAGTACTGGAGTTTCAGCTTCAACATCAGTCCTTACAATGAACCCCCAGGGCTGATCTCCTTTAGAATGGACTGGTTGGATCTCCTTGCAGTCCAAGGGACTCTCAGGAGTTTTCTCCAACACCACAGTTCAAAAGCATCAATTCTTCGGCACTCAGCTTTCTTTATAGTCCAACTCTTATATCCATACGTGACTACTGGAAAAAGCATAGCCTTGACTAGACGGACCTTTGTTGCTTTTTAATATGCTGTCTAGGTTGGTCATAACTTTCCTTCTAAGGAGTAAGCATCTTTTAATTTCATGGCTGCAGTCACCATCTGCAGTGATTTTGGAGCCCCAAAAATAAAGTCAGACACTGTTTCCACTGTTTCTCCATCTATTTGCCCTGAAGTGATGGGACCAGATGCCATGATCTTTGTTTTCTGAATGTTGAACTTTAAATCAACTTTTTCACTCTCCTCATTCACTTTGATCAAGAGGCTCTTTAGTTCTTGTTTACTTTCTGCCGTAAGGGTGGTGTCATCTGACTTCTTTTAAAAGTGTTAAATGTGTTCTAAGTTTCAGCTCAAGTTTTAGTGTTTATTCCATTTTTAGCAAAATTAATTGACAGGGAATCTTTGTAGCCAACAAATCTGGGTACACGAGCCTTCCTGTTCCTACATCTTTCTAGGGACGCCTGCAGGCAGGGGCCCGGGGGTGGGGAGATGTAGGAGAGCAGCATCTGGGTTAAAAGGATGAGGAAGGACATAGGGAGATGAGCCCAGCTTGTCTAAGAGAAGGCGTGCTCAAGAACCACGGTGACAGAGGGTGGCCTAGACGAAAAAAAATGTTTTGTGCCCAAGGTGATTTGGGTCCATTTCAATTAAATCGGGAAGACGGGGGCCTGTTTAGCACCATCCTGGCCTTCCACCACCACCCGAGCAGCCCAGACCATCTGTTCGCCAGTGCCTTTGAGACAGTTTGAGGTCACAGGCTTCCAGAACTGGAGCACCTGCCTGAGTCTAGCCAAGCTCAGCCTGTCAGCCTCTTGACTGTGGATAAGCCAAGTCTGCCTTCTGGCTTCAATGGAAGATCTAGTTTCTGGAGCCTTCCAGAGCCTTGGCAGCGTGTCGGGGACCAAGACGTGTTAGTTGCTCAGTTGTATCCTACTTTTTGCAACCCTATGGACTGTAGCCCGCCAGGGTTCTCTGTCCATGGGGATTCTCCAGGCAAGAATACTGCAGTGGGTTGCCATTTCCTCCTCCAGTCCAGGGACCAAAGAGGGAGCCTGACCAAATGCCAGGACCCTCCAGGGCCTCTGTTCACTTGCTGCTTCTTATCTCTCAGCCTCAACCTTGCTCCTTGCATGAAGTTCTTCTGTTACGACTTTCTTCCAAAGCAGCCACCTCCTTCTGGACACTACTGTGGTGGCCACTGTCTACACTGCACGAGGTACTGCAGCGACCCTCAGTCTGCTTATTCCTCGTCTCCACAACCTTCCTCCCAGCCAGGACTGAAGTCCACGAGGTTGGGGAATCTCATCTTCTACTTGTCTTGGGTCCCAGAAACCCAGCCTGAGGCTGACATGTGTTTGAGGGTCCCCTGGATACTTGTTGTGAGGAGGGGGGGCCTCTGAGAGATGAAGCTAGAGCTGTGGTGGACGGTGGAGACCCCCTGCAGACGGAGGGTCCTTCGCAAGCCCATCCTGTGTGTTTAACTGCAGAGTCAGAGAGGAACACTGGGGCTTCCTTAGCGCCACACTGCTCCCATGAAGGTGAGCACTCTGACCTCCCGGACGGCGGGCCTCCCGTGTCTCAGATCTGAGGAGCTTCCTCCTTGGTCAGCAGTGACCTGGATGAGACATTCAGGTGCAGACTTGCTGTGTTCAGAATCGCGTGGACTCCCCTGGAGGCTCGGGCTTGGGGTGCAGGCGGGAGGAGCCTGCAGGAGCCTGGCAGGGAGAGTCTCTGTGGCCGGCAGGGGTGGAGGCGGGCTCTGAGAAGACCCCGCGAGCCCAAGAGGCCCATGTTGGCTGTGATGGGCAGACGCCTAAGCCTGTGTTGCTGTTTACCCCCCAGTCCATCTGTGCTCTTTTCGCGTGCCTCATCCTTTCTGGCTGCCAGCAGGAATGGCAAATCCTTCCCCGTCTACCCACCTCTGCACCTTGCACACCTGGGCTTGTCTGGACTGAAGTTAGGGGAGAGGCCACTGTGGGGCCGTGTGAACAGACCCAGCGTTCCAGCAGGTGGGGCTGACCTCCTCCTCGGCAGGTGCAGGGGGTCAAAGTCCAGAGCACCCTCGTCCTAGGCCTGGGCCTCTGGGCACGCAGCCACGTGGCCTCGGGCAAGTCACTGCCCAGTGGGAGCATGCGATTTGGAGCTTGCATGCTGTGTGTGTTAGTCTCTCAGTCGTGTCTGACTCTGCAACCCCGTGAACTGTGTCCCACCAGGCTCCTCTGTCCATGGAATTCTCCAGGCAAGCATACTGGAGTGGGTTGCCATGCCCTTCTCCAGGGGATCTTCCTGATCCAGGAATTGAACCTGGGTGTCCTGTTTTGCAGGCAGATTCTTTACCATCTGAGCCACCAGGGAAGCCCAGAGCTCGCACACGTTATTAGTTATTTGACGGTGGTGACTCCGTGATCCGGCAAGTGACATGCTCTAGACACAAGCGCTGTAACACATGTGTGTGTGTGGTCAGTGCATTTCCTTGGAGGAGGAGCTCAAACACCCTGCTCGACATTCACAGCTCAGGGGAGCTTGTGACCTGGAAGCATGTCCCTCTGTGGAGCTCCAGGGGTGAGTCTCTAAAGACCTTCTAGAGTCCAAGACGAGGCTGTGAAAGATGGAGAAACTGTTACCCTTTGGGGTTGGGGTTGCTTTCTTTCTGGTTCCTCTCCATTAAGATCAGGGCACGAGATCCCACTGATTCCAAATGTCTTTGCAGTTCAGGAGTTCTGGAACTGCTGGTTCTACCTGGATGGAGGTATCGAGGGAGTGGCTGAGTGGCAGAAGGCTCTGAGCCAATTTGGCTGCTTAGGAAACACCTGGGGACTTTGATAAATAGTGGAGGTGGATGGGGCCATGTGCTCCCCCAACACCTCCATCCAGCAGCCTCAGTGCTGGGTGATACGTTACAATGAGAGGAAATCTTGGATCCAAGTTTGCTAAACCCTTACGGATGGTTAGGAACAACCCACTGTAGCTCAGAGGCAGTCCTGCTGCCCTTCAGTAGATTCGCTCTGAGCAGAACTCAGAGGTGTCCTTGGGGCGGGACTGGCCGACCTAACGGCAGAGTTCAAGCATCCAAGGCACAGGATGTGGGCATCGTGGCCTCGAGGGCTGCGGTGGGTATGGGGGCGGGGCGGGGCGGGGGGGCTGGCTGGATTCTCTGACAGCTTTTCTCCAGGCTGCTGTGGTCTGTGCTGACCTCCTGAGCCAGTGCTCGCCTTGACACCACTCATTTCACCAGTGAGAAGGAGCCTTAACCCTCCTTGAGCTGATTAATGCATCCTCTGCCATAGATGTCAGCAAAGATGTTCCAGATCCCAAGTGGCCCTCTTCTGCATGTTGATTCCTAATTGGGATATTTTGTTTTATTTTATTTTGAAGTAGAGTTTATTTACAGTGTTTCAGGTGTGCAACAAAGTTGTCGTTGTTCAGTCGCTGAGTCATGTACAACTCTTTGTGACCCCATGGGCTATACTCACCAGGTCCCTCTGTCAGTGGGATTTCCCAGGCAAGAATACTGCAGTGGGTTGCCATTTCTTTCTCCAACAAAGTGATTCAGATATAGACAGATATAGATAGATATATGTATTCTTTTTAAAATTCTTTCCATTATAGGTTATTACGAGATAACAGGATATTACAGTTCCCTGTGCTATACAGTAGGTCCTTCTTGTTCATCTGTTTTATATATAGTAGTTTTTATCTGTTCATCCCAAATTCTCAATTTATCCCTCCTCCTATTCCCCCTTTGGTAACCATTAAGTTTGTGTTCTGTGTCTGTGGGTCTGTTTCTGTTTTGTAAAGAAGTTTATTTGTACTATTTTTTTTTAAGATTCCACCTATAAATGATATATACTTGTCTTTCTCTGTCTGACTTGCTTCATTTAGTAGGATAATCTCGAGGTGCATCCCTTGTAGCTGCAAGTGGCATTATTTCATTCTTTTTATGGCTGAGTAATTCCATTGCATATATATACCGAATCTTCTTTATCCATTCATCTGGCGATGGACATTTGTCTCCATGTCTTGGCTATCGTAAATAGTGCTGCAATGAACATTGGGGTGCATGTATATTTTCGAATCAGAGCTTCATCTTTTCTAGATACACGCCCGGAAGTGGTATCGCTGGATCATATGGTAGCTCTAGTTTTTTGAGAAACTTCCTTACTGTTCTGCATAGTGGCTGTATCAATTGACATTCCCACTAACAGCGTGGGGGGCTTCCCTGGTGGCTGTCGGGAAGATCCCCTGGAGGGGGGCATGGCAACCCACTCCAGTATTCCTGCCTGGAGAATTCCATGGACAGAGGAGCTGGTGGGCTACAGCCCATAGGGTTGCACAGAGTCGGACACGACTGGGTGACTTGGCACAAATGCAAGAGAGTGGAAGAGGCCCTTTCCCCCACCTTCCCCGGCACGTACCATCTGTAGACATTTTGATGATGGTCAGGCTGATTGGTGTGAGGTGGTGCCTCATTGTAGTTTTGACTTGCTTTTCTCAAATGATTAGTGATGTTGAGCATCTTTTCACGTACCTCTTGGCCATCTGTATGTCTTCTTTAGAGAGCTATCTCTTAGGTCTTCGGCTCCTTTTCTGATTGGCCAGCTGGGAAGCCACCAGACTGCCCTAACGTATTGCATAGTTTGTAGATGCGGGAGCACCAGCCGCAAACTGTGTGTAGAAACGGGATTCCAAAGTCAGATGTCACAGCACTCACATCCCTGCTTGATCTAGAACATTTCAGATGTCATTGCCGGTAGATGGCCAAACCAATCCCGAGCTAATTCCATGCCATGCCAGTGGATGGCCAAGCCAACACCAAGCTATCACCATGCCATGCCAGTGGATGCCCTAATGCATTCCAACACCACGCTATGCCAGTGGATGGCCCAGCCAACACCATGCCTTGCCCCTCCTCTGGCCCCCCAGCTCCCGAGTGAAATACAAGTGTGGTTAGTACAGCCAGGAGCCGGGCCCTTGGCTGAGGCTGGACCTTTTTTTCTTTCTAAGCGTTTTGACTGATGGACTGATTTTGGTTGTGCCAGGTCTGTGTTGCTGCACAGGCTTTCTCTGGTTGCAGTCGGGGGGCTGCCCTTCGTGCGGTGCACGGGCCTCTCCTTGCAGTGGCGCCTCCTGTTGCGGAGCACAGGCTCTTAGGCTCAGGCCTTCAGTAGTTGTGGTGCAGGGCCTCGGTTGCCCCGCGGCATGTGGGGTCTTCCTGGAGCAGGGATCGAACCGGTGTCCTCTGCACTGGCTGAGGGCGTGACACGCAGGCCCAGAGCCAGGCAGATCTGGACTCGGGGCTGTGGGTCCCTTTGCTGTTAGGGCAGGGGCTGCCCTCCTGCAGTGGCGCCCGGTCACGGGACTGAGTTTGCATGCAGTGTCTTGAGTTTCAGACTCACGGCCCAAGATGGAGTGGGGCGTGGCAAAGGGCTTGTGTTAGATTACGGGACGCTCAGACTCTAACCCTGGTCTGTCTCGTCAGGGCTGGGTGGGGGCACGCTGACTCGTGTGTGACGTGTGTTTCTAGTCTTCTGTGTCCCTTACACAGTGAGGCGATGCTGTGCCTGGTTTGTGATTCTCCAGCCGCATGCCTTACGTCGCTTGCTTCTCAGTGGTTTCCTAGCAGCACCACGTGGCCCTGTCAGCGCAGCCTGGACGAGACCCCTTTCCCCTTCTTCTGCACCCCTTTCCCCTTCTTCTGCACTCACGTGCCATCTGGGGCTCCTCTTTGCTGCACACTTGCTTTGCGCAGAAACCTTTTTTTTTTCAGTTCAGATTTTTTTGGGGACCAACTCCTCAAAGGGAAATTACCGACTTTGAGAGTGCAAGCCCATTCCACTTATTTTTAATTACACATGTCATAGACCTGTGCCACAGAAACGCCAGAGGATTCAAACGACCAAAAGTAAACAGATCAAAACAGGCTGGGATGTGAACCTGTCGGGACTGAGGGGGAATTACACCAGTCCCTGAGTCCCGGTGTGGCCACTGGTCCGTCTGTAACCTTGGCGTCTCAGCCTCCCTGAACTGCAGTGTCCTTATTCGTACAATAGGTAGTGTTTTACCCAGTTACCTCTTGTTCCGGTTGAGATAGCTAGCCCTTGAGAAATCAGTCCCAGGAGACAGGCCAGGTCAGAACCTACAGATGCCGGTGAAGCCTGTGGGGGCATCGTGAGGCCCCCTGAGGCCCCTGGGTGACAGTTCAGCCCAGCCCACGAGGTCGGAAGGTTGGATGGCTGGTGGGCCTGGCCCAGCACTCTGGAGACCTTGGGTTTGTCTTGTAGGTGATACAGAACTTGTGTTTTGGGGGGGGTTGCTTTCTTTTGGTTTTGGTTTGTCTTTTTGGATCTGGTGAGGGTGCTGAGAGTAAAGTTTGGAAAGAAGTGTTTAGGGAGATTGATTTGGGGGCAGTGAATCGTGGGGTGGGGGGTGGGAGACAGGCAAGAATATTCCGGAGACCAGCAGTGGGGCTGACTACAGTCTTCCTGGGTCTTCTGGCCTTGCTAACACAATCCCCTGGGGCTCCTCCTTCCAGAATGCTGACCTCCACCCTCGCAGGAGAGTAGGTGGAAAACCTCAGAGCCTGAAGAAGTGTGAAGGGTCAGTGGAGATTTTGGAAGCGAGAGTAAACGCAGGTGAAGACGTTGGCCACGTCTGTTTCGGCAACTTGGCGGCAAGAGCAGAGTGGCCAGGGTTCTCCATCTCTAAAGAATATTTCAGGTTCCTGAGACTTGGGCTGGCTGGTGATCAGAACTGCAGAGAGTCACCCGCACCCTGTAAGTTACTCACAGGCGCTTGCCTCCAAACGTTGCAAACCTTTGGACATTTTTGGATGGGGTAGCCCATTTCCCTGCCATCGCCAGCTATTCCAAGCAAAGCTAATTAGGCGTTTTTGCCTCAAGCTTGTTTGTATGCTTTGGAATAAAGCACATAGAAAATAAAACAAGCCCAGCTCACCCAGCGAGGCTAGTTCCAGAACCAGCTGGAGAAAATATTGTGATTGGCTGGGTCTCCAGGGGACCCCTCGTCCCCGTGCCCGGGGAGGGGTAGCCGCAGGGCTGGCTCCGAAGTGACCGAGATCACACCAGCTTTTTGCTAAACTGTGAGTTTACGCTGCCCTCTGGTTCCAGAAAAAAAAAAGTCCCTCCCACCCCAAGCTGATGCTTATTTTTGTCCAAATGCTTGCTCACCAGTTACCCCACCAGCAGCCCTGGGAGACTGTTTTCTCAGAGGAACGGGGCCTGGGCTACGGTTGCGGAGTGTCCATGCTCAGGTCTGAGATGACCTGGATGTCCTTCAGGTGACATCAGTGTGACTGCCACCAGGCAGAAGGCTAGTATACTTGTGATCCCTGGAAACAGGAGCTCCCACGGCACACAGGGGAAGCAAGGGGTGGGTGAGGAGGCAGGAGGAGCCTGGGGAGAATGTGGGCAGGAACCTCCCCAGTGGTTTCTGTGGGAAGGAGCAGGCGGGGCAGGTGAGCAGGCAAAGGGTTGGTGAGTTTGAATCATTTCAGCTCTGGCAGTCGGGACGGGGGGACCTCTGGGTATAGGGGCTGCCCGCTCATTGTCTGGTATCTGGTGAAGGTGAGAGCTGCGGAAGAGGTGAGGGGTGTGGGCTTGGCGTCTCGCTGATTTTGACATGAAAAAGGGGAGCGGTTTGCTGACTCTAGGGATTGGTGGAGCCCTGGGAGGGCCGTTCCCTCCAGGGTCAGCGAGGCCCCGGACGTCAGAGCATCAGAATGACAGGGAAGCAAGTAGACTGGGTTGATACCTGGCAGGGGCCACGTGGCCCGCAGGATGTGGCTTTGCAGCTGGTCTGGTCAGGGCTGGGGCTTTGGGGTTTCCAATGGGAATTCCTCTCACAGGGCCTTTGGAAGGGCCTCCGCTCTAGGTAGGGGAAGGAACATTTGGTTCAGCCTGGAGGTGTTTCATCGACTAAGAGGCTCCCCAGGAACAGAGGGAGAATTCAGCATCCGTCTACGTGCCAGAGAGAAATAAAACTGGCATTGTCCGTATCCCGAGGGCAGGCCCCCGCAGGGGCCCAGGTTCCTGGAGCTATGGTGGTTCCCCCGGACCCCCCTTGAAGGGAGAGGAGAACCCTGCAGGGGCTGCGCTGGGAGCGGACTTGGAGCTCAGGGCCACCGACTGCAGCATCCATCGGCAGTCTGTCCCACCTCCCTCCGTCAGGCTGCCTGTCTTTTTAAAAAATCTGGCTGAGTCTTCCCTCCCGCTCCCTGCACCAGGGTAGTGAGGAGTCGCCTCTCTGCCTGCCCCACCCCCACCCCGCTCCCCACCCTCCATGCGGTGGTCATGACAGTTCGCTGCAGTCCCGTCAATGGGGGGACCTGCCCCACGCCGCCTGTGTCTTGAGCCGCACCGCGGGCTCCAGCCATCACGCCCGCCGCCCGCGCGGCTCCGGGGACTGGGGACACACCCAGCCCGCTCGGTCCCCATCTGTCGCAGATGTGCGTCCAGCGGCACCCTAGAAATCGCCGCCGCTGAGGGGACTGGGGAGCCCCCTTCTCTGTCTGTCTCTCTCGGGGAACCTTGGGAGCCAGCGAGGCGGCAGGATTTTTTTTTTCCTCCGAGCTGGGGGCGCTGTGTCTCCCCCATCGCTTGTCAGCCGGCGCGTCTCCCTGCCGCCGCCGATGAGCGCCCGGGAAGGGGAGATCTCCTGGACGCTCCGGGCTGAGTAAGCAGACCTCCGGAGGAGCCGGCTGTCTGAGTGCGTGCTTGGTCATTGCGGTGCCTGGGTGTGCGGCTTTTGCTCTCTCGTGATGCTTTGTCTACTCTGTATGCAAGACGGATGCTGGATTCTCGCTTTGTTCCTGGGGAGCCTTTTATTCAATTAAACACCTCCAGGCCGAACCAAATGGTCCCTCCCCTACCTGGAGCTGTGTGTTCCCTCCTTACATAACTTTTTCTTGGAGGTTTAGAGAATAACTCGTGAAGGTGGCGTGTGTGTGTGTGTGTCTGTGTGTCTGTGTGTCTGTGTGTGTGTGTCTGTGTGTGTATGTTGCGGGGGGAGGGGGGAGGCAAATTCATCTCTGTTCCTCCTCTGAGTTCGGTCCCTCCTCCCCCACCCACCTGAGTGCGGGCGGAGCGGGGGAGGGGGGGGGGGTCTGCCCCCTCCCCTCACTCCCCTCCCACCCACCTTAAATCTCCCTGGCTGAAATCTCAGCAGGGTCTGACTTCCCTCCCTGCCCTGAGTCATCATTTATTGAATCTGCCCCAAAGGAAAACAGGGTCCGGGATGCTCCGGGACTCATGGTCCCTGGGAGGGCTCTTGACCACAAAACTCGTGTTGGTCGGTCTCCTGCCAGTGGAAGGTGAGCTGTGAAAACTGTACTTGTTGCTTTTAACTTCTGGGAAAGACACTGAAGAAATGGAAAATAGGAGGTGAGGGGGGTGACCAGGAGGGGGAGGAAGAGAGGCTGGACAACGTGCTCACCCTGGTCTGAGCTAGGACTGGTCTGTTCTCTGCGCGAAGAAGGAGGGAGGCTGAGAACCCGAAGCCTGGACTGTTGAGCGAGTCTGGGAGCCACAAGTGGAGCTCTGGGCTGGAAAGGGCTGGGTCAGGAGACACGGCCGGGTGGCTGGGACCTCTGCTCGTACTGAGGTGCACTGCTTCGAGCTCGCCACTGCTGTTTTTGTTTGGGGGTTCCCCCTGCCCCCACCACAAGCCCCTTCCATAAGGCAGGGGCTACACGAGTTACGTGTGATGTCAGTGATGGCTGGTGACTAGAGAGATGGGTGGAGTGGGGTGGGGGGTGAAATAGAAAGAAGCTTGAGCCCTTGCTTCTGCGTTTACAGTCGAGTGGGGAGAAAAGTAGGCATAGGAGATGACTGGCGACTCGGGGGCTCTGGAGAGTCAAGCCCCAGGTCTCGGTCAATTCTGGGTGATGAGAGACAGGGCTGAGGGGTGGTCTGCACGATTGGGAGAGTGACTCGGAAGGTGTCCCCTGGGCCCAGGGGGTGGGTACAGGGGCTGCAGACAGAAGGGTTCGGCCTGGAGGCTTCTGTCCGAGGGCAGGGGAGACCGTGGAACATAAGCGGAGAGGATGCTTAGGTGCTGGTAAGGTGTGACCAGGTGAGAGACTTGCAGAAGCGGAGTGGAGGGATGGCGGGTCAGTGCAGGATGCCTTCTGGGAATGGGAGAGACGTGGGCTCCGTCCAGCCCCTTCACCAGCCTGGGAGGCATCGTAACCCGGACCCTCAGGCCCCCACCCCCCAACCTCTCCAACTGCTTCCTGAGTTTATGTGCAAACTGCCAAGGGCTCCATCAGTCTGAGGGTTGGGGGAGTGCTCTGTTTTTGTTTTCTGTTTTTTACCCAATATCAGGCCTATGAGACAAGTTATCCAGCTCCTTTTTATAGAAGAGGAAAGGAAAGGTTAAAAGATTAAATTCGTGCAGGGAATATCATTGAAAATCTAGGATGTTTAAGGTTCTTAATCTTCTCATCTGAAGTCACAAGGGTGGAACTGGGAAGAGAAACCAGGTATCCTGAGGTTCGACTCTGTCTTTATTGAGGAGTTGGCGGGAGGAGAGGGAGGGGGTCTGGGAGACTGAGGCTGGGTGAGGGGGACCTCATCACAGGCTGTGGGCTCTTCTTCAAGGCTGGTCCCCAGTCTGATATTAAAAGAAACTTTAGGGAGACAACCTTTTGAGTCCTGCACGCCAGGCACTGGCTGTTCTGAGATGAGTAAGGCATGTGGTCGTGACATCATCAGTTCATGGTGCTGGGCAGCCAGGGAGCCCTGGAATGGGGGTGCGAATTTGGGGTTCTCACTTCAGCTCAGCTGTTCTAGTTTTCTGGAGCAAACACACTTTTTAAAATTGAGATATAATGGACACACAACATTATATTAGTTTCAGGCGCAGAGCACAGTGATTCAGTTATTTGTCTGTGATGTGAAGTGATCATCTCGGTAAGTCTGGTTAACATCCATCACCATTCATAGTTGCAAGAAGTTGTTTTTCTTATGGTGAGAAATGTCGAGATGTAGTCTTAGCGACTTTCAGATACGAAGTGCAGTATTACTCGTGTGCAGGCTCCGTTGTTAACTACTGGAATCCTTCCTGGATTTTTCCAGGCCCTCGTTGCTCCCCTTCTAGCGACAGGCCTTCTTCTTCCTTTAATAGTCTTCCAGGCTCTCCTCACACCAGACACTCATCCCCTCCTGGGAAGCCCCTTAACATCCCCTCATACTGCACCCATGGGCTAGTATACATTAATGCCTATACTTTTTGTTTTGTGTTAAGCTGTGTTCATATAGTTCTCCTATAGGTTGGCTTAATTGATAACTCCCTTTAGTCAGCTAGAGATTTTATTAGAAGTATTGTCTCCATCGGTCAGTTCAGTTCAGTTGCTCAGTCGTGTCCGACTCTTTGTGACCCCATGGACCGCAGCACACCAGGCCTCTGTGTCCATCACCAACTCCCTGAGCTCACTCAAACTCATGCCCAGTGAGCTGGTGACTCCATCCATCCATCTCATCCTCTGTCATCCCCTTCTTCTCCAGCCCTCAATCTTTCCCAGCATCAGGCTCTTTTCAAATGAGTTAGTTCTTCACGTCAGGCGGCCAAGGTATTGGAGTTTCAGCATCAGTCCTTCCAATGAATATTCAGGACTGATTTCTGTTAGGATGGACTGGTTGTCTTCATATTACCTCTTAAACTGCTAAGAGCTGTTTACATTTTGGGAAATGTTTATTGACTATGTATTTGGTGAAAGAGATGGGAATACCAGACCACCTGACCTGCCTCTGGAGAAACCTATATGCAAGTCAGGAAGCAAAATTTAGAACTGGACATGGAATAACAGACTGGTTCCAAATAGGAAAAGGAGTACGTCAAGGCTATATATCATCACCCTGCTTACTTAACTTCTATGCAGAGTATATCATGAGACATGCTGGGCTGGAAGAAGCACAAGCTGGAATCAAGATTTCTGGGAGAAATATCAATAACCTCAGATATGCAGATGACACCACCCTTATGGCAGAAAGTGAAGAGGAACTAAAAAGCCTCTTGATGAAAGTGAAAGAGGAGAGTGAAAAAGTTGGCTTAAAGCTCAACATTCAGAAAATGAAGATCATGGCATCTGGTCCCATCACTTCATGGAAATAGATGGGGAAACAGTGGAAACAGTGTCAGACTTTATTTTTTTGGGCTCCAAAATCACTGCAGATGTCACTGATTGTAGCCAGGAAATTAAAAGATACTTACTCCTTGGAAGGAAAGTTATGACCAACCTAGATAGCATATTCAAAAGCAGAGACATTACTTTGCCAACAAAGGTCTGTCTAGTCAAGGCTATGGTTTTTCCAGTGGTCATGTATGGATGTGAGAGTTGGACTGTGAAGAAAGCTGAGCACCGAAGAATTGATGCTTTTGAACTGTGGTGCTGAAGAAGACTCTTGAGAGTCCCTTGGACTGCAAGGAGATCCAAGCAGTCCATCCTAAAGGAGATCAGTCCTGGGTGTTCATTGGAAGGACTGATGCTGAGGCTGAAAACTCCAATACTTTGGCCACCTCATGCGAAGAGTTGACTCATTGGAAAAGACCCTGATGCTGGGAAAGATTGGGGGCAGGAGGAGAAGGGGATGACAGAGGATGAGATGGCTGGATGGCATCACCAACTCGATGCACATGAGTTTGGGTGAACTCCAGGAGTTGGTGATGGACAGGGAGGCCTGGCATACTGCTATTCATGGGGTCTCAAAGAGTCAGATACGACTCAGTGACTGTGCCGGGCACTGTGTTTGACATTTTCATGGATATTCATGATATTAAATCTCATGACAATTTTGGCCTCATTTTACCCATGAGGAAACTGGAGCTCTGTGAACTTGAATCATTTACTGAGGTTGTGTGGCTAGTACGTGGCAAACCAGGGTCAAACTCAGGCCCTCTGACTCCAGAGTTGCCGCTTCCTCCTTCCGGTGCTGTGTGGGCCCTGTCTCCCATTATGGGGCCCTATCTCGGCTCCCATCATGGGCATGACTTAGCAAGAAACTGAGGCAGGACCTACAGGCCAAGGACTTGCTGGAGGAGCCAGCTGCCCCTCCTCCTTCAGCCCTGTGTCTGCCTGGACCGGACTTCTTTCCCATGAGCAACTTAAGGCCCTGCAGCCCTCCAGGACAGGATACTGGAATGGGTTGCCATTTCCTTTTCAAGGGGATCTTCCCCGCCTCTCTTCCCCTTCCACATCTCTTACGTCTCCCGCATTGGCAGGCGGGTGCTTCACCACTCGCCCCATCTGGGAAACCCAGGCAGGTAATAAATGCTCAATAAGCAGCAGGCCCCTCCCTCTAGGTGGCCGTCAGTTGTGGGTGTCCCTCCTGAGCCTGGCAGAACCTCTCCATGAAAGACCTAGAAATGACCTGGTTTTCTGAGTTCTCTGGGTCTTTTCAGCCGGGTTTTTCATCAGGAAATTGAGGCTGGAGGGCTCTGGGTTCTGTTGTGTTCACGCAGTTCCCCCGCGACTCCCGTCCAGCCCCTTCTCCGTCTGTCCTTGGTGACAGGGACGCCCAGGCCCTCCCCCTCCCCGCCTGTCCCATGTGGACAGTTGACGCCCTTGGGTGGGTCATCTGGGTGTCCGTGAGGCTCCCCTGAGGGTCACAGTGGCCTGGTTTTCCTTGACTCTTAATTCCTTCCTTGGGTTCCTTTGGCATCTTTGATCCTAAGATACAGCCCAGTGGGAGGTGGGGAGAAGGCAGGAGAAAAGCAAACCCAGACCTGGCTTTCTGTTCTGATTTTACTCCACGGGCAAGGTGTGTGCTGGCATTTCACTCTCTCGTGTCTGCTTCTCAGGGCGTCTGCCATCTGCCTGTGATCGTGGCTCCAGCTCCTTAGAGCCTTGCTGGGCAGGTCCCAGAAATAAGAGAACAGAGACCCCGGCAGGAGTCTGCAGGCAGCACCTGGAGGGTTAGGGGTCCAGGCCACCCAGGGCCAGGGAATCTTCCTTCTCTTCTGGGCCCAGGGCTCCCAGAACAGGGTCTCACCGGCTTGAGAACCAGACACGGAATCAGGGCAACTCAGCAGACTCGTACCCCACACAGCCTACATCCTTCTGGACAGGCAGCTGCGTTGACTCAGTCATGTTCAGAGTCACATTTTCATGACTGGAAGGAAACTTGGGCCTGGCGCTTATGGGCATTTGGGGTGTTCTGAGACGCCCACTGTGGAAGGAGAAACAGGGTGGGCCGTGCTTGGGGAAGGGTCAAAAAGAAGCAGACGGAACGTTCTCCTGACTGAGGGTGTGGACGTGCATGTGTGCGTGCTAAGTCACTTTAGTCACTGACTCTTTGCGACCCCGTGGACTGTAGCCTGCCAGGCTCCTGTGTCCATGGGATTCTCCAGGCAAGAATACTGGAGTGGGTTGCATGTCCTTCTCCAGGAGATCTTCCCAACCCAGGGATCAAACATGCATCTCCTGCAACTCCTGCCTTGCAGGCTGGTTCTTTACCTCTGAGCCACCGGGGAAGCCTGGGGATGGTGCACGACCCTCCAAATAACTGGGACCAACAAATGGACTCTTCCACGATCCATACTGGGTGTGAGGCCCCCTCAGAAGGAGAAAAGGAGGGCAAACACGAGGGACGATGCAGCAAGGCCAAAGGCTCCCTTCTGCACAGAAGCGGGTCTGGCTGTGGGATGGGTCGGTGTGGCTTGGGCTGGTTGAAGAGGAGGCTCCTTTGCTTTACAGAAACCGTGGGCCTCTGCCAGGTAAATCCTGCCCACCTGTTCTTCTCAAAGATGGGAGACGTGGGAAGACATTTCTAGAAATACTTTCACCAGTAAGGATCAGAAGGGTGATTCCTCCTTATCCAAAAATCAACTATAATTCTTTAACCGCCGTTGCTAGTACCAAACCCTTTCCTGGCTCACTGCCGTTGCTAGTACCAAACCCTTTCCTGGCTCAGTGGAAAAGAATCCACCTGCCAGTGCAGGAGCTGCAGGTTCGATCCCTGGGTAGGGAGGGTCCCTTGGAGAAGGAAATGGCAACCCACTCCAGGATTCTTGCCTGGAGAATCCCATGAACAGAGGAGCCTGGTGGGCTGCAGTCCACGGGGTCACAAAGAATCCGACACGACTTAGTGGCTAAACTACAACACCAACAACATCAAACCCTTTCCTACCCAGCTTTGGCAGGAAACATGTGGTTCTCCAAGGTGAGTTTCTGGCTAATGGAAACTCCTTCCCAAATAGAGCACTTGACCAGCCAGGTGAGCCCTCCTGTGTCAGAGTCAGGGCTGAGCTGGGGAAGGGGGGTTCTGGAGGTGCCCTTGGAGGGGTGTCTGTATTTTACCAGCAAGCAGGACAGATGTGCTTTGATGGCTGGGAAGACGAACATGGGAGGGAAACTTCCAGAACCTGATGCTGGGGAGAAACCCTCCAATGGAGTTTGGGGGCAGGTAGCGGGGCAGGGTGAGGGATAGGAAGCGGACAGGGCAGCCACGGATCCTGGGCAGGGCTGGGCTGACGGCCGAGAGTGCCAGGGGCTTCCTGATACTGCACAGACTTGAGGCTGGGTACAGGCAGGAAGGGGCCGGACAGGGCTGGGGGTGCAGGCGTTTTGAGTGAGCTTTCTGCTTGGGTTCCCCGAGCCCCTTGGCCCCTGGTGGGGCTTGGCCCTTCCTGCAGGCCCTGGCCAGGCATCTCCCCAGCACGCTGCTTGGCGCTCGCTGCAGACATCTGTCACCACCCACTCGCTCTGAGTCATCCACACTTATCTGCTTAAAGCGCAGAGCCTTGAAATGTACTTTCCACGGGGGCCTTCCAACACAGATCCAGGGAAGAAGGAGGGTCCTGGGGAAGAGGGGAGGGACGTGGGTTAGGGCTCCCGAGAGCCCCTCGCTGCTTTCCTTCCGTGGGGTGGTGTCCGGTTGTCCCTCCCGGCCCCACCCAGCCCCTTGTGGTCTCTCTAGCGGCCGCCTGGCAGCCCTTCCTGAAGGACTGGCTCCCCTTCCAGGCTGGCTGCCTGCACAGGGGGTGCTGGGCCCACCTGGGGGGCTGTCAACCCCACTCCCACCCCCGGGAGAGGCTCTGAGGGAGGCTTCAGGGGGCCGGGAAAGGAAGGGGACGACAGCTGCTGCTTGGTCTGTTTTTCCTCCTCACCTCGGCCCATCTTCACTTCCAGACCCCCAGATTTCAGCCAGAGCCCAGAGTGTTTCTCCGAGCATGCCACCCTCCTGCATGGGGTCTCTTGGGGGCTGGCCCCGCCTGCTGAATGGAGGTTCCCCACAGAGTCGTCTGTGCCCTGAAGACCAGCTTTGCAGGAGAGGAATCTGGGTGCATGAATTGGAATCAACCTTTCTCCCTCCTGCTCATTTATCTAAAAAAAAAAAAAGAAGAAGATTCTAGCTATTGCCCAAAGTCCAGCCTGGCAGCAAGTCTAGCTGATCCCTGCCCCTTCCCCCAACTCCCACCCCCATCCGCCTTCTCTAATTTCACTCAGGGAGAAAGATAAGGAAATCACTGTGAAGGTGCCAGAGCACAAACAAACAGAGCAAAAGGCCACAGTATTTTTTCACTGATTCTAGATGCCTGCAGACTCTGGTTAATCCAGGGTCCTGTCCGAGCTACTGGCCATGCCTCCGCTGGATCCTAACTGTCAAAAAACTGGCGGCTAGTGACACCAACCTGACATGGCCCAGGCGCTGACCCCAGAGGTCCTTCTGGGTCTCAGTGACCGACACTCTGACAAAATCTGGAATCCAGTGAGTGGAGATGTAGGTGGAGATAAGCTGGCGGTGGGCTTCGCTCTTCCCCACCTTTAAATAGCCGCGTGTTCTTGGTGCCTGGTGATCCCTACACTTCCTACTTGGCAGGCGGGGAAGGTGTCCTTTACAGAGGAGGAGGGAGTGGGAGTCATGGCCTCAGTCCCAGAGAGCTGCTGAGCACCCCTTCCCCACTCCTAGGGCTCCCCGCTCCAGGGCTCCCCCACTAGCCTCACTCAAGCACTTTTCCTGTCTGTCTGTGTCCATCCCATTCAGATTTCTCTCTTTTATCTCTGAGGCCTTCAGGGTTTTCTGCTGAGATTTGTTGTTGCTGTTCAGTCACTGCGTTGTGTCTGACTCCATGAACTGCAGCACGCCAGGCTCCTTTATCCTCCACTATCTCCCGGAGTTTGCTCAAATTCATGTCCATTGAGTTGATGATGTCATCCAACCATCTCATCCTCTGTTGTCCCCGTCCTCTCTTCCTCTCAATCTTTCCCAGCATCAGGGTCTTTTCCAGTGAATCGGCTCTTCCCATCAGGTGGCCAAAGTGTTGGCGCTTCATTATCAGTCCTTCCAATGAATATCCAGGGTTGATTTCCTTTAGGATTGACAGGTTTGATCTCCTTGGAGTTCAAGGGATTCTCAAGAGTCTTCTCCAACACCACAATTCGAATGCATCAATTCTTTATGCTCAGCCTTCTTTATGGTCCAGCTCTCACATCCATAGGTGACTCCTGACAAACCTAGAGATTAGCTAATCATCCAATAACCTACCAACTCAGAGAAGGGGGTAGTTTAGTGAGTTATCTCTTCCGGTTATTTGAATGCAGCCTGGACCCAGATAAGGGTCAGTTTTCTCTAATTTCACTGTTTGAGATCCACAGTTAGGATCCAGCTGAGGCATGGCCAGCAGCTCAGACAGGACCCTGGATTAAGGCTCAGACGGTAAAGCGTCTGCCTACAATGCGGGAAACCTGGGTTCAATCCCTGGGTTGGGAAGATCTCCTGGAGAAGGGAATGGCAACCCACTCCAGTATTCTTGCCGCCACCCCCCCACCCAAAAAAAAAAAAGTGGCTCAAAGAAATATTTTTTCCCTGGAGAAGGAAATGGCAACCCACTCCAGTACTCTTGCCTGGAGAATCCCATGGAGGAAGGAGCCTGGTAGGCTATAGTCCATGGGGTTGCAAAGAGTCGGACATGACTCAGCGACTTCACTTTCACTTTCCGGGCATTTAGAATTAGTGAAAAATACTCTGGTGCACTGGGACGACACAGAGGGATGGTATGGGGAGGGAGGAGGGAGGAGGGTTCAGGATGGGGAACACATGTATACCTGTGGCAGATTCATTTTGATATATGGCAAAACCAATACAATATTGTAAAGTTAAATAAGATAAAATTAAAAAAACAAAACAAAAACAAACAAAAAAAAATACTCTGGCTTTTTGTTTTCTGGCACTTTCACAATGATCTCCTTATCTTTCTCCCTGAGTGAAATTAGAGAAAACTGATCTTTGAAGCACCAGTTTAGGTTTGGGGCATCTCATGGTTTAGGTTTGGGGATTTACCCTTGAGAGAAATGGGCTCCTGGTGTCCAAGGGCTCTTTCCCCCTAGCTTTGTGTGCAGCTGCTGTGTGTTTGAGCTGAGTTCTGGAAGGTGGAACGCTGGCCTTTCAGGTCCCAGGTAAGGAAAGAAGGGACAGCCGCACCCTCTCTGATTTGTGTAACAAGGTGCTTTGGCACCAGGAGGGCCACTGGAACTGGAGACTTTCTGCTAGAAAATAATGTAACTGGTCTGTAACACAGAGCACAGTGCTTCCTGGAAACTGTACTCCCACTGCTTGGAAAAGCATATTCCGTATTTCAGGCTTGGCAATGTGGACATCTTCCCTGGGTTCTGTTGATTGCTTGTCTTGCTTTTTCTCCCCTGTGGTATAGGGATGGCTGGTGGTTGACCGGGTCACTTTTTGGCCAGCTTTCATGACCTGTGGCTTACATACAGTGAAATTCGCCAACTTTTAAGTATACAACCAGGTTGGGGGGGGGGGTCAGTATGCAGTCACGTGACTGCCGGCGAAATTGTGGTACAGGACACTTCCATCGCCCCTCAAAGGTCCTTCGGGCCCCTCTGCAACCTGCCCCCTCCCACCCCCACCTTGAGGCTGAGGGTCGTTCTGTGTCTTCCCCACGAATGCTTTACCTCTGTTTCCAGCGCCACCTCCGACACAGAGGGGCTACTGAATGGATCTAAATGGATAAACACATCAGTGGCTCTAACATATGTTTAATACCCTCCGTTGAGACTCCTTCTGATTCCTCCGCTTCACCCTCAGTTCTGAAAGACGGTCTAACAGGCTTTTGTTAATAAATAATTTCTGCATTTAGTCATTCCTGATCTCAGCCTTCTGATCAGCATTAGATAATCAGCGTTCCCAGAGCTGATGAAATTCCAGCTAAAGGCAGAGAGACACGCTGTTCTCATGGCTTGTGCCGTCAGGGGCAAGTGTGCAATTCCCTTCCCACTCTTCAGAAGACTGGACGCACTGCAGGAGCATCCGTGGCCGCTTTTTATCAGCTCCCATCCTAGACTGGAAGTCACCGACCTACCTCACCCCCGACCTTCCTTGGTTTGGGGATTTTTTGGTCATAAAGAGGAAGCTAGCACTTGAGCAATTTAGAGGCATACCCAGGGAGCATCCCCAAAGACTGCTTCAGTTTACAGGGACTTTCAGTTTCCCTAATTCGTCACCAAGGGGCCAGAGCCCCTTCGTCATGCCTTGCTGAACGCTCCTTTCTCCTGTAAGTTTGGGATGGATCTTGCCGTTGTAAGGGTGCCATTGAATCTGTCCTTTTCCCATAACCAGAGCTGTGAGAAAGACAATTCCATGGTCTACCCAGTGGGTTCAATGTTAAAACCATTTTGCCCCTAAATATAATAGCATTTACCCATAAAATCAGTCATTCATTTTAGAGTAATAGCTAACAGTTTCCAAGCGATTGTCATGCATCATTATAATCTCTTTATTGTTGTTTTGTTGTTTAGTAGCTCAGTCATGTCGATTCTTTTGTGACCCCATGGACTGCACCCCACCAGGCTCCTCTGTACATCAGATTTTCCAGGCAAGGATACCGGAGTGGGTTGCCGTCTCTCCTCCTGGGGATCTTCCCGACCCAGGAATCAACACCATGTCTCCTGCACTGGCAGGTGGATTCTTCACCACTGCACCACCTGGGGAGCCCCGTAATCCTTTTCTATGTTAATCCAAAGGTATTGTGTTTACCTATTTATGAGTTTGAGTAGGCTCCGGGAGTTGGTGATGGACAGGGAAGCCTGGCGTGCTGCAGTCCGTGGGGTTGCAAAGAGTGAGACACGACCGAGCGAGCGAACTGAAGTGATTTATATGCTAACTCATAATCTCACAGGAACCCCTATGACTCCCATTTTAGAGATTAGAAAACTGAGAAATTAGCTGTTGCATGATTACATAGTTTTCTGGTCATTTATTGCTGTTTCATACACCGCCCTGATTCTTAAGGCTGTGGTCTGTGATCGCCCGGGTCCCGGGGCCGCCTCATCAGCCCAACAGTTCTCCTTTGGGGTTCCTCAAACATTTTCAATACAGTGGCCCCTGGGGCAGAGTTCTCAAGGTTTCTTCACCGCCCCATCTGGTGCCTGGCCGGTTTCACATCCTTTTCTCCACGCTGCCTTTCCGTGTGGCTAGTTCGAACTTCCCCAGAGCACAGTGGTCTCGGCGCAGTGGGACTTATAACACGGCAGCTGGCTTCCCTCAGGGAAGAGTCCAGGGGATCCAGGGATAAGTTTCTTATCCCCTAACTCAGAAGCCTAACCGACCCAAGTTGTTCTTCTGTGCTTCCATGTTGCACCAAAAATTGTGTGTACTTGGTCACTCAGTCGTGTCCGACTCTTGGACCCCATAGACTGTAAGCTGCCAGGCTCCTGTCCATGGGATTCTCCAGGCGAGAATACTGGAGTGGGTAGCCTATCCCTTCTCCAGCGGATCTTCCCAACCCAAGAATCGAAGCGGGGTCTCCTGCTTTGCAGGCAGATCCTTTACCAACTGAGCCACCAGGGAAGCCCCAAATAGATGCGAATAGTACAGGTGCAAATGTAGGTTTCTCAGATGCAACTTTCCACTGATCCAGCGAAAGTTCAGCGACCTGACAGCCTTGGCTGTTGGTGATGAGGCTGTGGGGCAAACAGATGCTGTCCTACACTCCAGTTAGGAGAGCGGAATGGTCCGCACCTAAGGAGGCCCGTGATGGTTTCTGTCAGGAATCAGTGACGCAATACCCTTTGAGCAGCAGTCACGTGAACCTAGAACCATGAAAAACGTACAGTTTCCGTTGCAGCAGCCTGTGACGTCGGCAGGCCCTGGTGAAACTAGCACGTCACGTGCAGACAGACACACCGCAGATGCCAGAAAACCCTGCCTACTGACGTTGAAAGATCCCTAGACAGATACAGTGATGGACAAGTGTGGAGCAGAATATATAATATGCCAGGGAGCCCCTTGCATTAGAAAGGGGGACTGGGTATTTCACTTGCATGAAGAAACCCCAACTGGGTGTGCAGCTGAAAGAGGTCCCTTTGAAGGCATGCTGTGGATGGAGACAAGGGTGGGAGAGCCCAGCTTTCCAAGCCTGTATCACTTTGTTCTGACTCTTCAATCACTGTAAGGAGTTTTTTTAATCTACACACAAAGAATCAGTTGGATGACATTGCTGTTGCCCTCAGGGTGCTCACAACCTTGACAGAGAGAAGGTGTAGCAACAGATGGACAGTGCTTGAGTGGGTCGGTTTTCTTGTTCTTTTTTTTATACTTTTTATCTTGGAGTATAGTTGATAGTATGTACCTTGGAGTATAGTTGCATAATTTCAGGTGTACAACCAAGTGATTCAGTTGTCCAGATACATGTGTCTTTTCTTTTTCAAATTTCTTTTCTCAGTTAGGCTGTTACGTAATATTGAGCCGAGCTCCCTGTGTAGTCCTTGTTGATTATCCATTTTAAATATAGCAATGTGTGCATGTCAGTTGAGTGGACTGATTTTATAATCTTTTTTTTAAAAAATTAATTTTGTTTGTTTACTTATAGCCGTGCTGGGTTTTCGCTGCTGTGGTGGGCACTCTGGTTGTGGCGAGCGGAGACTTTTGTTTCTTCGCTTTCGGCTGTGCTGGGTCTTTGCTGCTGCGGTGGGCACCCTCTGGTTGTGGCGAGCGGGCACTGCCGTCTAGCTGTGGTCTTCTCACTGCGGTGGCTTCTCTTGCTGCAGAGCACGGGCTCTGTGGCATGTGGCCTCAGTAGTTGCAAGTCCCAGGCTCTAGAGCGTAGACTAGGTGGTTGGGGCCCACGGGCTTAACTGCTCTGCGGCACGTGGGATCTTCCGGACCAGGGATCGAACCTGTGTCTCTTGCACTGACAGGCAGATTCTTTACCCCGAGCCACCAGGGAAGCCTGAGTGGGTGCATTTTAAATGCAGTGGGCTGAGGGGTCATTTCCAGTGGAAGGGACCGCCAAGGCCTTGTGAACCTATCAGACCCGCATTCGTTCTAAAGGAGGAAGAGGCGATGACTGGGTGAGAGAAGGCCGGATCAGCCCCAGCTGGACAGCCTGGTGCTGGCCAGCGCCTCTCAAACCCCGGGGTGGAGGAGGCAAGCCAACCCGCTGGCCCTGATGGTGGCTCCCTGAACTCCAGCGTGAGAACCGCTGGCTTACACTTGTATTCCCATCGAAGTATTTTTAATTGCAAATTGTCACCCACCTCCTGTCGTTCCTGCAGGAGCAGCAGGGAGCCTGCAGTCTAGCTGAGGGTCTGCCCGGGGCTCTGCCAAAAGGCCCGTGGTCATTGGTCCCCACTGGGACAGGCTGGAGCGGTCACTTCATCCCACGTCCACGGCTCTGAGTCCTTCCTGAATGCTGGGGGCCAGGTGCCTGGCACACGGCCAGACTCAGGGCCCTGAGCCTGAGGGGATCTCGGGCAGAGAAGATAAATGAGGTGAGGGAAACCTGGAGAAGGAACTGCTAGCTGAGGTCAGGAAGCAGGAGGGCAGGAGGAAGGCGTGCAGACCCACGTCCCCTCTCTCAGGCCAAGCTGGCTGTGGGGTGCTGGCTTCCTGACTGCTACTTTTTAAAGGTGATTTGTGTATAATAACCTTGAAGGGGTCGTGGGCCCGGTTGGAGGTGAGGGAGGGAGAGAGGGGTCCCAGGCCACGTGCAGGCCACAGAGTAACCAGGAGGAAGCGGATGGAAGTCTGGGCGGTGGCCTCGGTGGCCTGGACACCAGGTGAGGAAAATGACACCTGCTTCCCCAGGCCGGAGGGGCCACAGAAGGTTTCAGCCAGCAAGGTACCTGCTCGAGGCTGCTCCTTTCCTGAGGCCAGGCACACAGCAGGAGAGGACCAGCCCACGCGACCTTCTAACTGTGTCTTTTGAACCACGACTGCGTGGAAACCAAGAGGGGACCACACGGAGCCTCTGAAAGCCCCCCTGGCAGCTCTGGGTACCCCTCCCCCAACCTGTGGGACTCCCCCCTCCTTGTGGACCTGCCCAGGGATGGACCAATAGTTTACAGTAGATCGTTGGGAGCATCAGCTCCCCGAAGTCGTCCTGGAAGGTCCGAGTCTACTTACTTTGGGTCCAAAGACCTGGGACGTGAAGACCCGTGTTTTACAAGCAGAGGGAGGCGTCCACAAGAACTTGTAGGTACAAAAGGCAGGGATATGTCCAGAGGCTTCCAGAACCAAGTGACCAAGAGTAAAAATGGAAGGGCTGGTGATGCCCAGAGACACGCAATCCCAAGGTGTCCTCTGGCTTGAGGAACCTGACCCAGAATCTCCCGTGCCTCTCTCAGTGAGAAGTAAAGATCCCAAACCGTCTAGCAGGGGCCAGGGGACAGCCGGATCCCGGCCCCCCAGGTGGCCTGGCGACACATTGCAACACACGAGGACACACCCGGAGAAGGTCTTCCTAAGAGATAGTGGCTTTTAACCCAGTTCCTAGGATGTGGGAAGCAGGCTGTTATTTCCCCCTGCCTTGAAAAAGCAAATCTGCAGACAACCCCTGTGTTCTGTACCTGACTTCCCGCTGTGGAGGCAGCTGATCTAGAAGTTTCTGCTCCTCTGGTGACTTTGGCCTCACACCCAGGATTTTTCTTCCCTCTCCTCCTTACATAACAAGCCCCCACTCTTGAACAGCATGGATTTGTTGGCAGCAGAAACAAGAAACCCCAGCAAATCCCTTGTGTGGCTCCGTGAGCACCGTGGTCTGTATCCTTGAGTCCCCGACCGGGAGCCAGTAGTTACTTAGTGCCCACGGGGTCTCCAGCCCGGGCCTGGGGTTTGTGTCCCCCAGTTCCCACTGCAGACATCCCAAGGCTGCCACCAGCTTCCATCTGGAGCCTGATGGCCAGAGCCCTCGCTCCAGGGTCCACATGGCCGGCTTGGCCTGAGAGAGGGGACGTGGGTCTGCACACCTTCCTCCCGCCCTCCTGCTTCCTGACCTCAGCTAGCAGTTCCTTCTCCAGGTTTCCCTCGCCTCATTTATCTTCTCTGCCCGAGATCCCCTCGGGCTCAGGGCCCCGAGTCTGGCCGTGTGCCAGGCACCTGGCCCCCAGCCTTCAGGAAGGACTCAGAGCCATGGACATGGGATGAAGTGACCGCTCCAGCCTGTCCTAATGGGGGCCGATGACCACGGGCCTCTTGGCAGAGCCCCAGGCAGACCCTCAGCTAGACTGCAGGCTCCCTGCTGCTCCTGCAGGAACGACAGGAGGTGGGTGTTCAAGGCCCAGGGCAGTGTGTGATGGGTTGGCAGGCAGAACTGAGGACATTTCTGCCTGTTTGCTGCTATTAACTTTTTTTTTTATTAATAGACTTTTGGGGGGCAGTTTTAAAGTTACAGAACAATTGAGCGAAAAGTTCAGAGAGCTCTGTGTACCCCTTCCCCTCCCTGCCAGCATCCCCTGTTATTAATATTAGTGGTGCATTTGTTACAATTGATGAGCCTTTGTCAATACACTATTATTAACTGCACTGGAGAAGGGGATGGTCACCCACTCCAATAATCTTGCCTGGAAAAACCCACAGACAGAGGAGCCTGGACGGCTATAGTCCATGGGGTTGCAAAGAGTCGGATACGACTGAGCGCATTAACTGAAAGTCATAGTTCACACTGGGCTCGCTCTTGGTTTTGTACATTTTATGAGTTTTGATGAATCTATAGTGACATGGGTTTCCCTGGGGGTTCAGCTGGTAAAGAATCCGCCTGTAGTGTGGGAGACCTGGATTCGATCTCTGGGTTGGGAAGATCCCCTGGAGAAGGGAACAGCTACCCACTCCAGTATTCTGGCCTGTAGAATCCCATGGACTGTATAGTCCATGGGGTCGCAAAGAGTCGGACATGACTGAGCGACTTGCACTTTCAGGGTTCAGGTGCAAACACGTCCTGTCTCGGAGAAGGAAACTGAAGCCAGCAGTGGGAAGTGCCTTTCCAATCATCACAGCTGGTTGGAACCGAAATCTGTACCCGGGCCTTCCTCAGAGAGGGCATGGGCTCGGTTCAGCTGCTTTTTTAAAAAAAAACAACAACAGGAGCTCAATTAGTAAAAAGGGCCAACAAATACATTTTACAAAAGAGCTAGCTGCTTGGCCATTTTGACTGTCGTCATTAACCTGCCGTGTGTCGGGACTTCCCTGGTTGTCCAGCAGCTCAGCCTCCGAGCTCCCCGAGTAGGGGGCCCAGGTTCGATCCCTGGTCAGGGAACTAGATCCCACATGCTGCCACTAGGAGTCTGTATGCTGCAACTGCAGACCCCACATGCTGCAGTGAAGATCAGAAACCCCGAGTACTGAAGCTAAGAGCTGGTGCAGCCAAATAAATAAATAAGCAACCCCCCCACCAAAACCTGCCTGTTGGCCCAAGGTAGGGTCCTCGAGCGCTCCGTGGCCACCAGGCTCCGAGTGCCCCCAGCACCCACAGTTCCACCTGAGAATGCTGGTTTCCCACATGGGGCAGCAGGGTATATGCCTGGCACGTGCTCGACGGGGCCCTGGTGGGCCCTGCCCCGGAAGGACGGGGAAATGGGCAGATACCCTCTATGGGGCCCACTGGTGTCCATGTACCTGCTGAGCTAGGCTCTGATGCCAGCACCTGGAGCCCTTCTCTGCAGAGCGCCCACCAGCCTTCCGTCGGCAGGAAGACGCCGAAGTTTTGGTGGTTCCTGAAAGTTCCAGGAACAGCTGTTCACCCTGACGGCCGTGGCCACAAGTGAGGAGGGAATCCCAGAAAGTTGTAAATTCACACGAAGCCAACAGTGACAAGGAACAACTTGGGACAAGAGCGTGGTTGCTGGATGCCCAGTTGCCCAGAGAGCTTAAGTTAGAGGAGGAAAGCCGAAAGTGAGAGTGTTAGTGGTTCAGTCCTGTCTGACTCTCTGTGACCCCGCCAGACCTCTCTGTCCATGGGATTCCCAGGGCAAGAACACTGGAGTGGGTGGCCCCTTCTCCAGGGGATCTTCCTGACCCAGGGATCAAACCCAGGTCTCCTGCATTTCAGGCGGATTCCTTACCACCTGAGCCACCTGGGAAGTCAAATCGGAGAATCGACTTGTGTAATAATTATAACCGACACTTACGTGTGTGCAGAACAGCCGAGCCGTGCCAGGGGGCTCTGTCTGCACGGGGACTCTGCAGGACAGCTGATACTGTTTTATGTGATAGGAACACAAACTGGAAGGTGAAAGATGAGCTGGAGAGCATGGTGTGGTAGGGAACTCGGCTCAAAGTTGCGCGACCAGGAGCTGGTTCTGGCTGGGTCGTGACTCTACCCCGTGGCTTTGAGTAACCCACTCAGCGCTTCCTGGACACCTGTTTCCCCACCTGTATTAGAAGGGGCCTGATGGGGAAGATTTGTGACCTTGTCCAACAGCAGTGTCCTATGACTGCATTATTTCCTTGGTTTAGTTTTTTTTTAAGATAGTTTTAGACCCTCAGGAGACCTGGGGGTCTGCAGCAGGCCTGGGTCAGGAGGGTACAGATGCTGACAGATACCACTCTGGAAGGGCTTGGTGGGTGGTTGCCCCCGGGGCTGTAACTGCTTTCTGGGTCTGGGGTAGCCCGAGGGTGCTGAGGTTGGCAGGACCCACGGTGGGTCAGAGCAGCAGTGCCCACTGCTCAAGGCGCCTGGGTAGGGATGGATGGAGCTGGATGAAAGGGGAGGTAGGGAGGCACCTGCCGCCCATGCCCGTCACCAGATGTGGTTCTCTGTCTCTGTGCTTTGTGCATATGTCTGGGCACAGAGTGCAAAGAGAGGCCAGAGGGCTTCAGCCAGGACAGAGGGGACCGGATGGTGCCGTCTTTGTGCACTCTCATGACTTCTAGAAGCACAGGGCTCGGCCACTCTCTGAACTCTGCCCACGCTGCTTCAGAGCCCATGCAGCACATGGCTGTTCAGACATTTTTGGTCCATAGTTCGGTAAGGCGTGTGTTTTATCCACTGTTCATGTGTGCCTATGTATGAATAATTGAAGCAAAAATTTTAACAACAAGATGCACTCTTTATTTTCTTCTAGTTTATATTTTGGTGGCCATATAATCCACTAAATTGATGTCATGATCCACTGATGGGTTGGGACTATTCGTTAGAAAACTGGCTAAATGCTTCTGGAGCGGTCAGTTTGGCTCAGGCTGAAGGTGAGAGTGAACAAATAAAACCACCCTGCTTGTTATTTGTTGGGATTACATTGTTAAGGATGCTTGCTTACGGTTTTTCTCTCTCTCTTTTTTTTTTTTTTTTTTTTGAGTCTCTGGTGTTTGCTGCTTCCCGCGAACTCCTTGTACTTTTCAGTGTATAGCATGGGGTCGTGTGGCAGGTGGGGAGACACAGGTAGTGGAAGAACCCGTGGGCACCCGCAGAGATGATCAGGAAGAATCTTTTGATAAATGGTTTTATAAATATAGACGTTGGATGTTCTCAAGATGCGGAGCGTAAAAACTGTGTGGACTTTGGCCACACTGGGTAGGTGGCTGAGAGCAGAAATTAGGTCTCTAAACCCTGGCTCTTGCGTAAGAGCCCCCTGCATGGGGGAGGATGTGTCTCAGAGCCACCAGCAGCGCTTTGACCTTATAAACACGTTCCGTGAGTTCACAGTGTTATTCTCATCCGAATTTTCCATCTTGGGCTTCCCTGGTGGCTCAGCTGGTAAAGAATCCACCTGCAATGCGGGAGACCTGGGTTCGATCCTGGGTTGGGAAGATCCCCTGGAGAAGGGAAAGGCTACCCACTCCAGTATTCTGGCCTGGAGAATTCCATGGACTGTTTAGTCCAGGGGTTGCAAAGAGTTGGACATGACTGAGTGACTTAAAAAAAAAAAAGGTTGGTCTTGAAGCACAGACCAAAGCTGGGTGATTTTTCTCCCCTGCGGTGCCCACGCTGACCATGGGGTGCAGGCAGGTGGGTGGGAAGGCGGCCGTCGGGGACACAGACCCAGAAGCATCTCCCCTTTCCCTCGTGGTTGCTATTTTCCTTCCTGGAGAAGACTTAAGTTGTGGGGGGCCCGATGACCCAAGTCACCCAACTGGCCTTGCAAGGGGTGGCACCCACAGAGGGTTCAACATTCAAGGCTACCACAGTCTCGGTTGGTGGTTTGGCATTTTAAAGGTAAAGAAACCCTGCCCAGAAACCCAGCACCAATCTTTGCAGATCCTATCTTAAGGTTTGTCCTAGTAAAATCATGGAAATTAGAGTTGAAAACAGCCCTTGAAATTACAGGCCATCTGTCCTCTGACAGGAGGATTCCCAGCTGACTCAGTGGTAAAGAACCTGCCTGCTAGTGCAGGAGACACAGGAGATACGGCTTCCGTCACTGGGTTGGGAAGATCCCCTGGAGCAGGGAATGGCAACCCACTCCAGTATTCTTGCCTAGAGAATCCCATGGACAGAGGAGCCTGGCGGGATCTAGTCCATGGGGTCGCACAGAGTCAGACACGACTGAGTGACTTAGCACATGCACAGTGACTCTGATGCTGGGAACGATCGAGGGAAAAAGGAGGAGGGGACAGCAGAGGATGAGATGGTTGGATGGCATCACCAACTCTGGACATGAGTTTAAGCGAACTCTGGGAGCTAGTGAAGGACAGAGGAGCCTGGGTGCTGCAGTCCATTCGGCTGCAAAGAGTTGGACACGACTTAGTGACTGAACAACAGTAGTGTATCTCTCTCTTAATCCTAAATTCTTGATTTATCCCTCCTCCGCTTTCTCCTTTGGGAACCTTAAGTCTGTTTTCTATGCCTGTGAATCTGCTTTGTAAATAAATTCGTTTGTATCATTGTTTTGATTCCACATGTAAGTGGATATCATACGATATTTGTCTTTGAGTTACTCCCCTTAGTATGATAACCTCTAAGTCCATCTATGTAGCTGCAAACGGCATTATTTCATTGTATGTCTATGTGCCACATCTTCTTTATCCTCTCTGTCGACGGACATTGAGATTGCTTCTGTGTCTGGACAGCTGTGAACAGTGCTGCAGTGAACGCTGGGGCGCATGTATCTTTTTTGTCTTTTCTAGACATGTATCCAAGAGTGGAATTGTTGGATTATATGGTAACTCTGTTTTTCATTTTTTAAGTACCCTCCAGTGTTTTCCAGGGCTTCCCTGATAGCTCGGTGGTAAAGAATCTACCTGCAATGAGGGAGACCCCAGTTCGATTCCTGGGTTGGGAAGATCTGCTGGAGAAGGGATAGGCTACGCACTCCAATCTTCTTGGGCTTCTCTTGTGGCTCAGCTGGTAAAGAATCCACCTGCAATGTGGAAGACCTGGGTTCAATCCCTGGGTTGGGAAGACCCCCTGGAGAAGGGAAAGGCTACCCACTCCAGTGTTGTGGCCTGGAGAATTCCATGGACTGTCTAGTCCATGGGGTCGCAGAGTTGGACGTGACTGAATGACCTTCACCAGTGTTTTCCATAGTGGCTGCACCAACGGTGTCAGAGAGTTCCCTTCTCTCCACACCCTCTCCAGCAGTTACTTGTAGCCTTTCTGCTGACGACCATTCTGAACAGCATGAGGTGGTACATCATCGTATTTTCAGGAAGGACCCTCTGTGGTATCATCCGATTTGGTCTTCACAGCACTACCCGGTGATACAGAAGGCCCTGCAGCCTCGTTTTACAGATTGAAAAATGAAGGCCCTTGGAGGCTAAAATGATTGCTACACACCAGAAGTCACGGGCAAACTGAGGGGAGAGTGGGGGACTCTTGAGCGCTCTGGTCTAGGGCTTCTGAAGCTCCTTGGTGTGGAGAAAAGAGTTTGCTGTCTGCTGCTTTGGAGCTGGGGACAGCGGGGGGCGGGGATGGGGGCAACGCCCTTGAAGTCGCGGGTCAGGCGGCAGATTTCTGCCTTTCTCATGTCTCCGGGCTTCTTTCTTGGGAGAAAGGCCGCTGCTGCTGCTGTTAAGTCGCTTCCATCATGTCCGACTCTCTGCAACCCCATGGACTGTATCCCGCCAGGCTCCTCTGTCCATGGGAGTCTCCAGGCAAGAATACTGGAGTGGGTTGCCATTTCTTCCTCCTCCAGGGGATCTTCCCCACCCAGAGATCAAACCCGTGTCTCCCGCGGCTCCTGCATTGCAGGCAGATTCTTTACCAACAAGCCACCAGGAAGCCCTGCCTGCTGTGGGGCCAAAATACGCTCCCTCCCTCGGCAGGCGTCACGTGGACACAAAGACCCAGGGCAGGGGGGAAGGCCCCAGGCAGCTGCATGAGTCTGTGGGGACCACAGGTGAGGCGAGGAAGGAGAGTGTCTGCAGGAGGGAAAAATCGTGGCTTTCTTTTCTCTTTCACATCAGGAAGTCTCTCAGACTGCAGTTACAAGCCTTGATATCCTCTGTGGAAAATAAAGAGTTCTGGAACTTCTCCCAGAGTCAGGTTTAGGCTTTCCCCTTCATTTGACCTCTGATCTGCCCTTGTTAGGGTTGGGGTTAGGGTTAGATGCTGAAGCTGAAACTTCAATACTTTGGCCACCTGATGCAAAGAACCAACTCATTGGAAAAGACCCTGATGCTGGAAAGATTGAAGGCGGGAGGAGAAGGGGGCGACAGAGGATGAGATGGTTGGATGGCGTCACCGATCTGACGGACATGAGTTTGAGCAAGCTCTGGGAGTTGGTGATGGACAGGGAAGCCTGGAGTGCTGCAGTCCATGGGTCACAAAGAGTTGGACACGACTGAGCGACTGAACTCAGCTACCCTTGTTGCCAGGTTCCAGCGTTTCAGGGTTTGTTCGTTGTTTTCCGATAGTTATGTGACTGTTCCCAGAGGCTGCGTGACCCTGGCTCTGGTCACCACCCCTACATTAGCACCAAGAGATGCCCATTTGGTGGACTGAGGGATGGAGCAAAGTCAGTCCTTATGGAGACGCCTCCCTGGAGCCTTCCACCTGAGGGGCTCACCAAGGCCTTCATCACAGCCCCGACAGCTCGAGTGCAGATGAGGCTAGTGGTGTGAGCACTGCCTCTGTGTGGGTGACAGGGGGTTGGGGGGACAGGCTGGATAGGGGGCGGTGTACGCATGGTTCTGGGGATGCCACTCAAGCTTTCCAGAGTTATGCCGAACTTCCGCTGGGATTCCCCTGCCGTTGGTACTAATGACCCTGATGCTAAAGGTTGACCGACCTGAGAAATCACTTGAGAAACTAGAGAGTTAGTACTCAGGAAGCAGATAGAGTTAGAGAACACATAAAGTTAGAAAGCCAGAGCCTGGTGGGGAGGGGGGTTTGGAGGAGAATAAAAGTGATGGAGGCGTCCAACTCTTTGCGACCCCATGGACTGCAGCCCGCCAGGCTCCTCTGTCCATGGGATTCTCCAGGCCAGAATACTGGAGTGGGTAGCCATTCCCTTCTCCAGGGGATCTTCCCGACCTGGGATTGAATCCGGGTCTCCTGCATTGCAGGCAGACTCTTGACTGTTGAGCCACCCGGCAGTAGGTCCATGTGTATATATGGCTGAGTTCCTTTGCTGTCCACCTGAAATGATCACAACATTGTTAATTGGCTGTACGCCAATATAAAATAAAAAGTTCTAAAAAAAGATTGAAAGCCAGAAATGCATCTGGATCGTAACCCATTCAGCTATGAAGCATTGCTGGGGAAGCAAGGGGCACCCCCTCAATACCCCCCCACACACACCAAGTCTGGGCACCCTGCCCTGAGCTGGGAGGGCAGGGGACAATGTCTGGTAGTTTGAGAAAAGAAGAAAATTATTTTGACGACAAGTCCTGGAAGATGAGAAGCATTTTATTCTCAATGTAGCAGTAGTCCCTTAAAACACTCCTAATCCCGCCAGCTGTTTAGCTCAACAGATAAGAACAGAGCTTCTCAGCGCTAAAGGCATCTTCTGAAATTGTCTCGTTAAACCCTTCATTTGGGAGCTGGAAGACCGGGTTCAGGCGTGCCCAAGATCCCCGGTTCCCCAGATAGTAAACCACAGGACAGGGCTGGAGCCCCCAAGCTCCACCTCTGTGACCAGGTCGTGCTGTTACGTGCCCGAGGGATGTCGGCTTGTCCAGCCCAAACAGCGCCCGGGACCCACTGTCCGCCCGGGTAGCGTCAGATGCAGTGACGCGCTGTGGGTTCAGGTCTGCTCGGCAGGGAAGGAACATGGGACCGTCCTCCATGTGTGCCTTCGCCCGGGAGGAGTCAAACCACTGGAAACTGCGCAGGAATGTTCGGTGATGACCCTGATGTTTCAAACCCCTGGTTGGCCCTCAGGTGCAGGCCGCGGCCCCTGACCTCGGCGGCCTTTCTGTTTGTCCTGTGTGTGCACTTTTACCGGGGCTCTTTCCGGGGGAGCCCAGCTGCAACAACAAAGGAGTTTTGTAAGACAAAGCGTCAGAAATGCTGAAAGGGCAGAACTGCATCTGATCGATAACACACCTGCTGCCAAGGCTCTGAGACATCAGATGGTTGTAAACAGTATGGAGAAGGGTTGGGATAAGTGGCTGGGGGAGTGGGCGAGCTGTAAATGAGACCCCAAACTATACAGAACGGGGTGATTGCATCTGGTGGTGGGACGCTTGATACTTTTCAGTCCTTTGCAACATCAGCATAAATTACTTTTTAAAAATCTGCTGTTGAAGTACACTGGATTTACAATGTTGTGTTAGGTGCATCACTTTAGATTAAGATGTAGTAGACCTTGAAGAGGCAGTATCACACACTGCCTTGGGAGTGAACCATTGAACTGTACCAAGTCTCCTCCATCCTTGCTCCTCCCCTGAGACCTCACTGTGCCAGGGACGTGCACTTTGCCCGGAAGAGCCCTGTGTCTTTGTCACTGAAGAGCCCTGGGTACCTTCTGATACCCAGTAGTTTTTGTCACTGGAGCTGAGTCATCCCAAGAAGATGGGAGGGTGTAGTCGGTAGAGCTCTGAGCTGGGAGCGGGTGGACCTGGTTTATAGAGCCTGTCTGCCATGGTGCCCTTGTCTGCCTTGGGCAAATGGCTTTGCCTTTCTGACCCCTTAATATCTTCATCTGTAGACTGGCGTGAAACCACTTGCCTTTCCTACTTGTCTGGGCTGCTCTGAAGACCATATGAGGCAAAGACTCAAAGTTTTTAAGGACATGAAAACAAATGAAAGCATTAATCGCTCAGTCGTGTCTGACTCTTTTCGACACCATGGACTGTAGCCTGCCAGGCTCCTCTGTCCGTGGTATTTTCCAGGCAGCAATACTGGAGTGGGTTGCCATTTCCTCCTCCAGGAGATCTTCCCGACCCAGGGATCGAACCCAGGGACATACCAATGGCAAATCAATGACAACCCTGCTGCTGAGATCTTTGACTTTTGCCTGAAATTCTGAAGAGTGGCAGAGATGGGAGATTAATAAATAACCTACATTTCAGGTCAGCTCGCATCGTGGGAATTTTCTCAAACCTGCGGCTTTCCTCTTTTGTCCTGTGGCTTCCACGACAGGTGACTTTATCAGCCTGAATCCTGAAAACGCACTTTCCCCAAGGACCCTGCTGGTCCTCTCCAGAGCACGTGGTCAGGGTCTAAAATACGTGTGCAGCCGGGGACCGTCCCCAAGGACAGAGCCGTCGCTTGGTAGCTCAGTGAACTGGCCACCCAGTGCCCAGGGAGGGTCTGAGCACCTGCCGATGGGGAGAAGAAATTCAGAGATGGCCAGGGGCGGCTACAGCAGTGAGACCAGAGCTCCAGTAGGCGTTTAAATGTTTAGAAGCCCTGGGCAAGCTCCCGGCACCTGGCCTTCTGGAACTTCACCCGAGCTAAGCGACCAGGTCCCACTCACGCACCGGCCAGCCGGTTCGTGGTCACAGCTGCAGATTTTCCCACACCAGTCTCCGAGGCGCGCCCTGTTTCCTGGTAAGCTGGGGGAGGTGAGATTAGAATCATGGAATGTGGGGTGAGGGAGCCTTCCAGCAAAGCCCGCCACGGGTGCCAAGAGGCTTAGCTCTGGGGATGCTCGACCGAGTGAAACACCCTGTGTGCTGCTGCAGTTGCTCTGT
Organism: Bos grunniens; assembly: GCF_055505025.1. Taxonomy (NCBI): domain Eukaryota; kingdom Metazoa; phylum Chordata; class Mammalia; order Artiodactyla; family Bovidae; genus Bos; species Bos grunniens. The sequence continues at coordinate 5,882,902 of NC_141168.1, forward strand.
GAGCCTCTCCTGGGCTCGCTCTGGGGCAGGATGGGTGGTGAGGGGCCCGGCCCGGGGTGGGTTGAGACCCCGTCCTGGCCTCAGCTCTCTCAAGACCATCTTGTCCCAAGTCACTCCACCACCGGGGCCTCGGTCACTGGCACATGACGGTTCCCTGAGGAATAGATGGGCATGTGCCCGCCGGGCGTCTGGGGATGGCCGGGCTGAACGAATGTCCTGGGGTGATGGTTATTGGAAACCGCAGAGGAATGTACTCATTAAAGGGGGAGGTGAGCGCCCACACCGGGTTCCTCTTCCTCCCCCGTGAGCTGTGACCACGAGGCCCACTGCCGGCCGGCCCCTTGGCAGAGGCCGGGCAAGCCCCCATGCGTGCTGCCCAGGCAGGGGGTCCTCCATCCGGGAGGTGATTCAAAGACGCCTGCCCACCCACAGCACAGGGCAAATGCAGGGCACGGAATCGCAAGATGAAAACTTAGCCCTGGCCCTGGACCGGTCCACAGTCCAGTGAGACTGATAAATAACCGTAATACAGCGCCTGTCGTAAGCCGTGTCATAAGGTTCGGGGAGCACAGATGAGAGAAGAATGGATTCTCCCTGAGGGTGGGTCCTGGCCAGGCCAGAGACGGCGGCTGCATTGGGCTTTTCAGGCTAGTAGGAGTTCACCCTGTGAACCAGGATCGGGGCTGGGGACTGAGGGTGGGTGGCCAGGAGGAAAAGGCTTGGAGCTTCAGAGGCGGTTGTCAGCTCCACGCTAGAGGCTGGCTCGGCCCTGCAGGGGCCCAGGTGACACGGGGTCTGTTGTTCCAGGAAGGGGGTTGGCCGTTGAAGGGTGACCTTCAGCTGCCACCTTGGAGGAGTTGAGATGGCACTCCAAACTGTCCATACACACACAGCCTGTTTAAAACACCATAAAGAGCCTGTCTGGGTACCTGATGAAAAGAGACAGGGTATAGAGCGCATCAGAAATCAGGCTGTGGAGGTTGGCAAGTCCCTCCAGGCCTGGATTAGAGGCTGTGGGACCTGGCAAAGGCTCCTGATGGTGAATCATCCGTGGGAAGCCGGTGGCTCCTGCCTGGGCGGAATCACCGTGAAGCCTGCCCTGCACCGCAGACCAGTCGACTCACCTGTGCGGTGGGACCCAGGCTCCCCAGGTGACTCAAACGTGCAGCCTGCTTGAGACACTGAAGTGAACCACCCCAGAGCGGGCTGAGTCTGGAATCTGCCTACGTTATTAGAGACTGCCAGCACGTCACAGGGGACTCGCTGTGGGAGCCATTGGCTTGGCCATAGTGGAGTGGAGGCCCTGCGGCTTTAGGGGAGGGGCCCGCATTACGAGGCCACAGTTTTATGAATCAGTGTTCGAGGTTTGCAGATGGCTTGAAACTAGCTAAGTTGAAAGATTTGTTGAAGAACAAATAGGAAACCCAAAGGAGGGCTGGGCAAAAGGAGGTGCAGACCTGGAGCCCTCAGCAGAGCCTGGGGAGGGTAGGAGGGGTTAAAAAAGCAAGGTGCTGTGCTTAGTTGCTCAGTCATGTCCAACTCTTTGTGACCCCATGGACTGTAGCCCACCAGGCTCCTCTGTCCATAGGATTCTCCAGGTAAGACTACTGGAGTGGGTTGCCATGCCCTCCTCCAGGGGATCTTCCCAATCCAGGGATAAAACCCAGGCCTCCTGCATTGCAGGCAGATTCTTTACTGTCTGAGTCACCAGGGAAGCCCAAGAATACTAGAGTAGGTAGCCTATACCTTCTCCATGGGATCCTCCCAACCCAGGAATCAAACTGGGGTCTCCTGCATTGCAGGCAGATCCTTTACCAGCTGAGCTATCAGGGAAACCCCAAAAGCAAGGGTAGGTCACAGAAAACTACAAAACGTTGCTGAAAGAAATCAGAGAAGATGAATAAATGGAGAGACATCCCATGTACGTTAATTGGTAGACTTAATATTGTTAAGATGTCAGTATTACCCAAAGTCATCTACAGATTCAATGTCATCCCTATCAGAATCCCTGTTTCAGATACAGAAAAGCCATCCTTAAATTTGTATGAACTCTCAAGGGACCCCCAAGAAGCCAGACTATCTTGAGAAAAAGAAAGGAGCAAAATTAGAGGTCTCCCATTTCCTGATCTCAGAACTTATTACAAAGCTACAATCATCAGAACAGTGTGGTACTGGCATAAAGACAGACTGACGGAATAGAATAGAGTCCAGAAGGAAACCCATATGATTTTCAACAAGAGTGCCAAGACCATTGGCTCCCCGGGTGACACAGTGGTAAAGAATCCATCTGCCAATGCAGGAGACACGAGAGATTTGCAGGTTGGATTCCTGGGTCAGGAAGATCCCCTGGAGGAGGAAGTGGCCACCCACTCCAGTATCCTTTGCCTGGAAAACTCCATCAGCAGAGGAGCCTGGATGGCTACAGTCCATGGGGTCAAAAAGAGTCAGACACGACTGAGTACGCATGCAACCACATGCGCGCTAAGACCATTCACTGGAGAAAAAATAATTTTTTCAGTACATGGTGCTGGGAAAATTGGATATCAACATGTGAGATAAAGTTGGGCTCTCACCTTACACTATATCCCAGGGCTGATCTCCTTCAGAATGGACTGGTTGGATCTCCTTTCAGTACAAGGGACTCTGAAGAGTCTTCTCCAACACCACAGTTCAAAAGCATCAATTCTTCGGTGCTCAGCCTTCTTCACAGTCCAACTCTCACATCCATACATGACCACAGGAAAAACCATAGCCGTGACCAGATGAACCTTTGTTGGCAAAGTAATGTCTCTGCTTTTGAATACGCTATCTAGGTTGGTCATAACTTTCCTTCCAAGGACTAAGCGTCTTTTAATTTCATGGCTGTAGTCACCATCTGTAGTGATTTTGGAGCCCAGAAAAATAAAGTCTGACACTGTTTCCACTGTTTCCCCATCTATTTCCCATGAAGTGATGGGACCGGATGCCATGATCTTTGTTTTCTGAATGTTGAGCTTTAAGCCAACTTTTTCACTCTCCACTTTCACTTTCATCAAGAGGCTTTTGAGTTCCTCTTCACTTTCTGCCATAAGGGTGGTGTCATCTGCATATCTGAGGTTATTGATATTTCTCCCGGCAATCTTGATTCCAGCTTGTGTTTCTTCCAGCCCAGCGTTTCTCATGATGTACTCTGCATATAAGTTAAATAAGCAGGGTGACAATATACAGCCTTGACGAACTCCTTTTCCTATTTGGAACCAGTCTGTTGTTCCATGTCCAGTTCTAACTGTTGCTTCCTGACCTGCATACAGATTTCTCAAGAGGCAGATCAGGTGACCATACCTGATGGTCACCATACCAAGAGATGGTATTCCCATCTCTTTCAGAATTTTCCACAGTTTATTGTGATCCACACAGTCAAAGGCTTTGGCATAGTCAATAAAGCAGAAATAGATGTTTTTCTGGAATTCTCTTGCTTTTTCCATGATCCAGCGGATGTTGACAATTTGATCTCTGGTTCCTCTGCCTTTTCTAAAACCAGCTTGAACATCAGGAAGTTCACGGTTCACATATTGCTGAAGCCTGGCTTGGAGAATTTTGAGCATGACTTTACTAGCGTGTGAGATGAGTGCAATTGTGCGGTAGTTTGAGCATTCTTTGGCATTGCCTTTCTTTGGGATTGGAATGGGAAATGCAAATCAAATCCTCATTGAGATACCATCTCACACCCATTAGGACGGCTAAAACAGCGACAACTAAAACAAAGCAGAAAACAGCAAGTGTCCAGTGGGGATGTGGAGAAATTGGCACCCTCGTGCCCTCTTGGTGGGGTATAAAGTGGTGCGGCTGCTATGGAAAAAGCACGGGGGTTCCTCAAGAGTATTACAAATAGAACTACTGTACAGTCCAGCAATTCCACATCTGAATCTATACCCAAAAGAATCGAAAGCAGGGTTGCAGAGATACTTGTACACCTGTTGTGTTTTTGCTAGGGCTGCCGTAACAAAGTGTCACAGACTGCGTGGCTTAAATAGCAGAAATTTATTTTCTCACAATTCTCGAGGCTTAGAAGTCCAAGGTTAAGGTGTTGGCAGGGTGAGTGACTTCTGAGACCTCTCTCACTGGGGCTCATAGATGGCCATTCTGTCTGTGTGTTCATATGGTCTTCTTCTGGGTCTCTCCTAATGGTCTCTTCTTCTATGGACACAATCATATTGGATTGAGGTCTTATGGAGAGCCCACCCGTGTAGCTTCATATTATCATAATTCAAAGACTCTACAAGTTCAGTCACATTCTAGGGTATTCAGTTCAGTTCAGTTGCTCAGTCGTGTCCGTCTTTGCAACCCCATGAATTGCAGCATGCCATGCCCTTTGTGTGGATCACAATAAACTGTGGAAAATTCTGAAAGAGATGGGAATACTAGACCACCTGACCTGCCTCTTGAGAAACCTATATGCAGGTCAGGAAGCAACAATTAGAACTGGACGTGGAACAACAGACTGGTTCCAAATAGGAAAAGAAGTACGTCAAGGCTGTATATTGTCACCCTGCTTATTTAACTTATATGCAGAGTACATCATGAGAAACACTGGGCTGGAAGAAGCACAAGCTGGAATCAAGATTGCCGGGACCACTGGAAAAACCATAGCCTTGACTAGACAGACTTTTGTTGACAAAGTGACATCTCTGCTTTTTAATATGCTGTCTAGTTTGGTCATAACTTTCTTTCCAAGGCGCAAGTGTCTGTTAATTTTATGGCTGGAGTCACAATGGAACATTACTCAGCCTTTAAAAGGAAGGGAATTTTGTCACATGCTACAACATGAATGAAACTGAGAACATGATGTGAAGGGAAATAAGCCAGTAACAAGAAAGACAAATACTGCACGATTCCACTTCTAGGAGGTCCCTAGAGCTGTCACATTTATAGAGACAGAAAGTAGAATGTGGGGGGAAGGGTTGAGGGAGAGGCACAGCTGTCAAATGCCTGTGGAGTTTCACTTTGCAGAAAGGAAAGGGCCCTGGAGGCTGTTTGCACAGCGATGTGAATCTGCTCAAGTCCACTGAGCCGAAATGACTAAGATGGTAAATCTTGTGTTTGGTGTTATTGTTTAGTCGCTAAGTCATGTCCAACTCTGCGACCCCATGGACTGTAGCCCGCCAGGCTCCTCCATCCATGGTATTTTCCAGGCAAGAATACTGGAGTGGTTTGCCATTTCCTTCTCCAGGGGATCTTCCCAGCCCAGGGATCCAACCCACATCTCCCGCACTGGCAGGTGGATTCTTTACTACTGAGCCACGAGGGAAGCCCTCATCTTGTGCTACGTGTATTTTACCACAGTTAACAAGGATAAAAAAAAAAAAAAAAATAGAAGGTTCGGGATGCAGGCAGTTTCTCCTGTTGGAGGGCTGCCCAGGTGGGGTTTCTGCCTCGAGTGGAGGTGTCCACCGGGCAGGAGACAGGAGGAAGGAGGAGATGGTGAGGGTCTCATCATTTCAGACACGATGAGTCTGTGCAATCTACCACCCCCCACCCCCCACCCCCCCCCCCGCCCCCCCGCCTCGCCGCAAGGCCATCTCTCTGGGCCACGGCGGCATCAGGTTTTTCTGAGCACTTTGCCCTAGTGGCCAGCCCCCAACATACAGCCATGTCCTCTTCCCAGGAGGACACACATCCTCGGGCCATGTTCGTGCCAGATGGCGTCCGGCCCATTGGCCACTCACCAAAGCTCCCAGTGGGCTCTCCCTTCCCTCCCCAGCCTTCCTCCTTCACTCTCTCCCTCCTGCCCTGCAGTCCAGGTGCCTTCTTCCTGCTCCTTCCCTGGGGGGCCGAGAGGAAAGGTGGAGAGCAGGCGGGATCCCTGAGAGGGGCCCAGGGCAGGCGTCTCCACTGCCTCCTTCCACCTTCTTGGCCGTCCGCTCCCTCCCTGGTGGCTGGCATTCGAGGACTCAGCAAGGGGCCAGGGATACACTCGGAGACCCACGTGCGGCCCCTGGCACGGCCAGGTGGGCCCCCGAGGGTCCAGGTCACTGACCACGTGCCCTCTTTCCGTCCTAGGACCTGAGTTCCTTTGCCATGCCGCTCCTGGATGGAGACCTGGAGAGTTCAGAAAAGCCTCCGTCTCGTAAGGTAAGGCTCCCTTCCTCCCAGCTTCTCCCAGCTCACCGGAGGTGCCACGGAGGTCGGACTCGCTCAGCTCAGGCCCGAGACAGACTTCTCCTCCCTGTGCCCCTGGCTGCAGCTGAGCCCACCCTCGCCCTCCAGGTTTCACCCCTTTTGCTTCCCTTCCCTCGGGGCTCCTCCCTGGTCCCTGGATGCCCCAGAGCGGGCAGAGGTGATGCTGAAGGGTTCACGTTGAGCTCAGCGCCCCGAGTGCCCGAGATGCTCACGGGCAAAGAGATTGAAAATCAGGGAAAAGCGGGTCGTGGAGCCTGGGTGTCTCTCCCTGCTGCGGATAGGAGTCCCTCCTCCCGCCCCCGCCCCCGCCCCTCAAGTCCTTCTCTCCCTTCCGTCCTCTTTCCTGTCTTTTCGTTTCCTCTCGTTCACCCACCTTCTCCCCTCTCCCACGTGTCCATTTTTCCTGCTCAAGTTCGGTGCAGGGCTGGCAGCCTGAGGCGTGCATGTCCTGGGATGGGTGGAGCGGCCATGGCAGGAACGGGGAGGTCGAGGCAGCCTGCAGTGGGGGTGAGTGCAGGGCGGAGGGCTGGCGGGAGGCCCAGCGGTGGTGCCTTTGCAGGGAGCGCTGCAGGTGGTGTCTTGAGGGCAGAGAGTGGTAGACAGACTTTCCCCCAGTCCTCGGGCTGCCTCACAGCCGGGCTGGGTCCAGTCTGGGTTGCCTGGTGCTCAGCCCGGTGTGTGCAGTGGTGCGTCCGGACCCCCTGCTCTGGGACTGGTGGGGCAGGCCATGAAGGGAAGTGTCCCAGCAGGACAGGTCCTGCATCTCCCAGCTCATCTCTGCATCTTTGTGCCCTGTGAGTGAATCCCGTCTCCTCAGGGAATGGAACACCTTCCATGACTGCCAAGCTGAACGTGGACGGGACCCTGGGTGGCCTCCTCCTCCACGATCTAGGGGCCACGGCTGAGCTCCCCTTTCTGGGAGCTCTGGGCTCAAGAGCCAAGCGCCCAGGCTCCCAAGCATCAGTTGAGACGGGAGTCTGTCCGCTCTCCCAACCAGTCCCTAGTCCTGGTTCCTCTGCCCCCAGAGGGGGCAGCTCTTTGTCACAAAAGACATCTCAGGATACAAGGGCTTCTGATCACCTTGACTCCACACAGCTCTGTTTGCAGCTCCTGGGCCTGCATCGAGAGGAAGGTCAGTGCTTTTGATGTCCCCAGATCATTCAAGAGCACTGCGGTCACTCTGGGTCAGCCAGGGTGGCCGGGGCCTGGGGGAGTCTGTGGAATGCCCAGCAATCTGCCACCCCCCACCCCCCGAACAAGTGACCACGGGTTTTTCCTGTCTGTGCCCCTTGATCCTGAGATGAGAATCCAGGCCCCTCTGTTCATCTTTCCTGGCAGCTTCCCTGAGGTGTGACCTGGGACAGGACCTTCTCTGTGAACCTATCTTCCCGTTGGCAAACCCGGGCTCGTGACAGCACTCACCTCCCTTGTGAGGATGAAATGAGCTCGTCCGTAGAGCAGACACAGATGGGTACCCAGCCCAGGGCAGGTGCTCAAGGGAGGTCTGGGAATGCGGCTGTGACTCAGGACATCCCCCGTCTGGAGCGCTGTGGAGGGGTGCACCCACCTCCTGTTTATCTGAGCCGTGGGGAGCGTTGCACTCAGCCGGGCCCTAGACTCCACTCAGGCACTCCTATCCATCACTGGCCACGCGTACCACCCTTCTGGCTCCTCTGCTGAGAACACCCGCCCCCTTTCTGTCTGGAGTACATGGGGGCTCCGGCTGGGACACCCCACCATCAGCTCACTGGACGCGGCCCTTGCCTGCCAGGCCTGACCTCCCCACCTCCCTGGCCTGAGTCAGACTCCAGGGGAGGGTGTTTCTGGCCTACAGATCCTCCCTTGGAGGTATTGTTTCATTCAGCCCCCCTTTTCTGGCGCCCTTTGCCTGTGACCTCCTTTATCCTCGCCCGTTTCCCACAAGCTCCCAAGAGGCCCCTGCCAGTCAGCTGTCAGTCACCGCCAGGCCAGCCCCGGCCCCCCCCACCCTCTCTTCTCCCCTCCCCTGCGTCCTTGGGACACAGCTGAGACCTGAGAGTTGGGGGGCTGGGCCCTGCCCTGTGGCACCCCCTGCAGCCGTGGACAGAGGTGGGCCTGGCAGCCCTACCCACGGTGCCCTGAGTTCCCATCCGTAGCTCTGAGGAGCCAGAAGGCACTGGGAAGGCTCTGGGCCCTTTGTTCATCCAAACCCAGGGAAACATGCCGTTGCGTTAGCAAAGTACCGTCTTAACTGCATCCTGCTTGAAGGAACGGGCCTTGTCCCTGGGCTCCTACCCCCACCCGCCCTGCAGGAAGCAGACCCAGAGGCCAGCTCTGCGCCCGTCTTCTCGCGGTCATGGCTCGAGACCAGTCTTTACGCTCCCCGTGGACAAGGCTGAGCTGGGGCCACCATTTTTGGCCGTGTTTGGGGGACAGTCTGCTCTCTGGGGCCCCCTCCTCAAGCTGACAGCAGAGGCCTGGTTCCGTCAGCCTGGAATTCTGAGCATAGGATGGAATCCCAGTCTAGAGAATCCTGGGGCTCTGCTTGCCCTTCAGATAGGGTTCAAGCCGGTACCCGGGGCCCTGTGAGACTGACTATTCAGCGGCAGCTGGCTCAGCTTTCCCCCATGAGCTGTCTGTGGTGGCCCAAGTGAGTGGCTGTTTATCTGTCCTCCCAGCTCCACCTCCTCTTTCCCTGGCCCTGGGACGTCTCTGCCCCTTGGCCTGTTCACAGCCCGTGAGCTTTCAGCACCTTCTCTGGTTCGGGGCCCCATGACCCACAGTGTCCCCTTTTGCAGTCTCCTCCCCCTCTGGCTCACTCTCAGGCCAGCCTTGTCTTCCCTGCCATTCTCCATGGCCTCACGGGGACCCTAACCTTCCCCACGTCTGTTCTCTGCGTGGAACGAACATCAGCCTTGCTCAGCCGTTCCTCCTCCCCAGGCCGAGCTCACTGTGCAGCGTGGAGGGGACATCCTCGGGGTTAACATGACTCCCTGCCTCTGTCCTCACACTTGACTTTGACTCCTCTTCTGTTTCACATTGCCAGGCTGCTCCTGGGAGGTATGTGGTGCAAGGGTCAAGGCCGTGGACCTGATGTCCCACCCACCACTGACCAGCTCTGTGGCCTTCACTGTGTCCCCAGTTGGTGCCTTCTCAGAGCTCTGGGGTCAGGGGTCCCCGGGGAGTGATGGTGACTGGCCTCCAGCATGTCAGCCCTAAATTACTGTGCGAGCGCCGTGCTGCAGAGCCTCCGTGGTGTCCCCTCTAAGGAGGCTTAGGCTCTCACATAACACATGGAGTGACTGAGTGAAAGTCACTCAGTCGTGTCCGACTCTTTGTGCCCCCATGGACTGTACAGTCCATGGAATTCTCCAGGCCAGAATCCTGGAGTGGGTAGCTGTTCCCTTCTCCAGGGTATCTTCCCAACCCAGGAATCAAACCCAGGTCTCCTGCATTGCAGGCGGATTCTTTACCAGCTGAGCCACCAGGGAAGCCCAAGAATACTGGAGTAGGCAGCCTATCCCTTCTCCAGCAGATCTTTCCGACCCAGGAATCGAACCCAGGTCCTCTGCACCGCAGGCAGATTCTTTACCAGCTGAGCTATCAGGGAAACCACACCCCACGTGGAGCCTCTCCCTAAACCAGCCCTGCCTCCCTGACTCTCCACACCTAACTGAGGATCTATTGGGGCCAAATTCATGACAATGAGAGCTGAGTGAAGAGGCCGAGGCACGTACCGTGGGCCAGGACCTGAGGCGGGTGCTTGCCGTGCCGGGTACCCGGTCGTCCCGTGGCCCTGCAGGCTGGCCTGCTGCCCCCAGTGGACACACGAGGACGCGGACACTAGATCACTGGCCACTGCTGGAAACCAAGCTGGTGTTCAGCTCCTGTGTCTGTGTCCAGAACCCTTGCTCATACCGTCCTGCTGTGGGGTCACCCACGGTTGTGACCACCCCCAGCTGGTGTCCACAGACACACGCTGCCCACCACTTGGAAAGCTGCTCCGTGTGAATTATCCGTGGGATTCAGAAGAGCTTCGGAATGCCTGAGCCCGTAGGTCAGTGGGTAGTGGCTGAACCCAACACTTGAGAGACATTTGTGCTTCCTGCATCACATGGTTGGAAAAAGAAACCCTTGAACTCAAGCAGTGCTAGAGTTCCATAGTTCTGGTTAAGCTCGGCCTCTGCCTCCAAAGCCCACTGGGCATAAGGATTCTGCACTGCCCCCCATGGCCACACTGGTCCTTTATCGCATGGCAGAGGGTCTCAGGAAGAAGGGGGCGTGTGGTTGAGAGTCCCCACAAGGGCATCCCTTCCTTTAAGGGACCATAAGCCCAGCTGAAGCTCCAGTACTCTGGCCACCTGATGGGAAGAGCCAACTCATTGGAAAAGACCCTGATGCTGGAAAGATTGAGAGCAGGGGGAGAAGGGGATGACAGAGGATGAGATGGATGGCATCACCGACGTGATGGACGTCAGTTTGAGCAAGCTCCAAAAGATGGTGAAGGGAAGGCTGGCATGCTGCAGTTCATGGGGTCGCAGAGAAGCAGACACGGCCTAGCGACTGAACATCAAGCGCAGACAGCATATTAAAAAGCAGAGCCATTACTTTGCCAACACAGGTCCGTCTAGTCAAGGCTATGGTTTTTCCAGTAGTCATGTGTGGATGTTAGAGTTGGACCATAAAGAAAGCTGAGCGCTGAAGAATTGATGCTTTTGAACTGTGGTGTTGGAGAAGACTCTTGAGGGTCCCTTGGACTGCAAGGAGATCCAACCAGTCCATCCTAAAGGAGATCAGTCCTGAATATTCATTGGAAGGACTGATGCTGAAGCTGAAGCACCGATACTTTGGCCACCTGATGCAAAGAACTGACTCATTGGAAAAGACCCTGATGCTGGAAAAGATTGAAGGCAGGAGAAGGGGATGACAGAGGATGAGATGGCTGGATGGTGTCACTGACTCAATGGGCATGACTTTGAGTAAGCTCCGGGAGTTGGAGATGGACAGGGAGGCCTGGTGTGCTGCAGTTCATAGGGTTGCAGAGAAGCCAACTCAACCGAGCTACTGAACATCAAGCCCAGCTCAGGGCGCCCTCTAGTGGTGGAAGGCTCACAGGGTCCCAGGCCGGACAGGCACCCCAGGTGGACAGAGACACAGCTCACTCTCTTACCTCCCTTCTCAGTGCACCCGGGGTCACCTGCCGTGCAGAGACCCGGGTCTCAGCCTGCTGGCCGACTCCCGCCAGGCTTTGTCCTTGCCCCAGCACCCAGTGGACAAGTGGTTTTCCTTTCCTGCTGCTGGGTGGCCCAAGGCCCTCTGGCTCCTGTGTTGCAGGCCTCCCCAGGGGACGGCAGCTGGTCATGTGCAAAGGTGATTCCTGTGGGTCGGGTCTGGTCGGTGCCCCTTCAGACAGCCCTGAGGGGCAGGGCAGGCCCCTCATCCCACCCAAGAGGAGACCCAGGCTTAGGGAGTCTCAGTAACGCCCCCGGTGGTCCAGCCAGGGGCGAGCAGGTCGGGCCCAGGCGCTCAGATGCAAATGAAGTGAAGTGAAGTCACTCAGTTGTGTCCGATTCTTTGCAACCCCATGGACTATACAGTCCATGGAATTCTCCAGGCCAGAATACTGGAGTGGGTAGCCTTTCCCTTCTCCAGGGGATCTTCCCAACCCAGGGACTGAACCCAGGGCTCCCACATTGCTGGTGGATTCTTTACCGGCTGAGCCACTAGGGAAGCCCAAGAATACTGGAGTGGTTAGCCTATACCTTCTCCAGGGGATCTTCCTGACCCAGGAATCAAACTGGGGTCTCCTGCATTGCAGGTGGATTATTTGCCAACTGAGCTATGAAGGAAGCCATTGAGATGCGAATACCGGTTCCTAAACCCACAGCAGGGCACATTAGAAATCCCTCTGGTCTATGAGATGCGTGCATTGGCTTGAAGACGGAGTCAAGCACTTTTTCAAACCATAACTGGTGGCGATTTCAAGTCATGACCCAAGTAAGCCTCAGAGGTTTTCAGCCTCATTAACTTTTTTCCCTAACCTCTGCGGTCACTCCAGTGTGATGAAACCTTCGTCCCTTCCCACACCAGGACCCCAGAATGGAGCCCCGGGCTCCCTGACTCTCAGGTCATGGGGTCTGTGCTCCCTCCCTCCTTTGAGGATGGGCCAGAGAACATTATTGCAGGGCAGTCAGACCTCAAGGACAGATGCATCTTCTTGAGAAGTGAAGGCCAGGAGACGGGGCTGCAGACAGGCCAGAGGGGAAGAGGCCGTGTTCCGAGGCTTTGCAGTTGCTTTGGCTGTCCTCCCTGCCTCCCGGAAGCCCCCTTGCAGAGAGCTGGATGGAGGCCGGGGGCAGGGGATGGTGGGGGGAGTCGGGGTGGTGCAACCCAGCCTGTGGACGGGTTGTCCTTGCGTCCCGTCCTGCACCCTCCGCGCTTCCCCACCCCAACCCCCGCTCAGGGCCGCCCCTTGTCTGTGCCAGAGCCTGGTGGGGCTGTTTCTCAGTCTGGGTGCCATGGACCCCCCAGCTGGGTGGCAGGGGACAGTGGAGGGGGGCAGGTCTGCACAGGCCGCCGTCTGGGCTCCGAGGGACCTCACCTGTCGGTCTGTCTTTCTGTCTGCAGGTGGACAGCCCCTTCGGCTCGGGCAGCCCTTCCAAAGGCTTCTTCACCAGAGGCCCCCAGCCCCGGCCCTCCAGCCCCGTGTCTGCCCCCGTGCGCCCCAAGACCAGCCCCGGCTCCCCCAAAACCGTGTTCCCGTTCTCCTACCAGGAGTCCCCGCCGCGCTCCCCACGCCGCATGAGCTTCAGCGGGATCTTCCGCTCCTCGTCCAAAGACTCCTCCCCCGGCTCCAACCCGTCCACCTCGCCAGGGGGCATCCGCTTCTTCTCTCGCTCCAGAAAAAGTAAGGCACTGATGCTTTGGTTCCAGGTGGGTGCAGGGCTGCAGCGGGAGCCGCTCTCGGCCTTGGGGGACGCCGCCCTGGCCGGTGGCTGTAGCGATGGTGCTGAGTGCCCTCGTCTGGGTCCGTCCCCCAAGAACCAATTGAGCTCCGGAAAAATGGGTTTCCACCGGGGTCCCTTTCTTCCTGCTCTAACCCCCACCCGTCGGGCGTGGTTTGCGGGGGTTAATGCAAACATCGCCATCCGCCGTCCGATAGGGCTGTAAGGACAGCCATGTGGAATGCTGAAAGTCAGGAGTGGTGTGAAGCTAAGATTGGGCCCGTACCCTGCTGTGGTCTGGCCCAGGGTGGACCACAAGCCAGAGGGATTTGAGTCTTTGGGACTCAAATTTGGGACCACATTTGAGGGATTTGAGGCTTACTTGTTTCTGGCACATCCTGACTTTGTTTTGGGTCCTGGGTAGCTGGGGTTCATCTGTTAAGAGAAACAGGGGCAGGAAACGTGTGTTTAAGAGAGAGTTCTTTAGGCTCATGAGAACTTGTGATCTAAGGATAAACTGTTCTCCACTGAGCACTGTTGATCGTAACTAGAAATATTGTGGCAAACCATAAAGTTGTTATTGTTTAGTTGCCAAGTCGCATAAGACTCCTTGTTATCCCCCTGGACTGTAGCCCGCCAGGCTCCTCTGTCCCTGGGATTCTCCAGGCAAGAATATTGGAGTGGGTTGCCATGCCCTCCTCTGGGGGATCATCCTGACCCAGAGACTGAACCCGTGTCTCCTGCATTGGCAGGTGGACTCCTTACCACGGAGCCACCAGGGAAGCCCCAAACCATAAAGCAGATGGTTTATTTTCGCCTCTCCTGTTTCTCAATGCATCTCCCTACTCCTTACGACTCTCTCTGATGACAGAGGAAGTTCCTGTTCAGGAAGACGGTGATTTGGGAATCATGCTTGCCCTTGGGCATCAGGTCTGGAGTGGTTCTCCTTTGTCTCTGGTTGTATTTGCAAAAGGACCTGAGGTCGGAGCTGTACTCTGTCCGCAAGGCCAGCACCAATGCAGTGTTGTCTCTGTGACTTACGAGGAAGGGTCGGGGACTCTTCTTTTGGTGGTTTGGGGTGTTGCTCCTAGCACCCCTCAAGTCGTCCCCGTGATGACTGAACTCACGTGTAAGTGTACAGATGTCCTGTGGCAAGGTGGTCCTCGTGCAGACGACGCGGGCCACATGTGGTTGGGAACTTACCTGTGAAGCCAAAGGGGCAGGTATGTCCCAGCCCTGATGCCCCAGCGCCCCAGACAACAAACCCCATTTCCTCGACAGGGATCCTGACACCCTTAACTACCCCATCACGCACCAGCTCTCAGAGGAGCGCGGTCAGACCAGACCTTCACCAGATGTCCTGTTTCTCTCATTGGGCCTGGGTTGGTTACAACAGAAGGAGGTTGTGTTAATTTCGTGGGGGCAGCCTTGATGAAGTAGCCCAAACCGGGTAGCTTAAACAACAGGAGTTTATTCTCTCATGGCTCCAGAGGCCAGACGCCAGAACCAAGCTCTCAGCAGGGCCGTGGTCCCGCTGAAGTGGGGGAAGAGTCTGCTGCAGGCCTTTCTCGCAGCTCCTGGTGTTGCCGGCAGCCCTTGGTGTTCCCTGGCCCGTGGAGGCAACGCTCGGCATCTGCCTCCATCGCCGTGGGCATGTGGCCCGCTCCCGCCGGGTGTCTGTCCATGTCCACGGGCCTCTTCCCTTCTTCTGAGGACCACAGTTGCTTTGTATGAAGGGCCACCCGACCCCAGGACGACCTCCTCCGAATCCCTTACATCTGCTGTGACCTTGTTTCCACTTAAGTTCCCTTTTTGAGGTTCCTGGAAAAGACATGAATTTGGTGGGTGTAGGGGGTGGGGATACCCGGCAGCTCAGACAGTAAAGAATCCGCCTGCAATGCAGGAGACGTGGGTTCGGTCCCTGGTTTGGGAACATTCCCCTGGAAGAAGAAATGGCAGCCCACTCCAGTATTCTTGGCTGGAGAATCCCATGGACAGAGGAGCCTGGCGGGCTACAGTCCATGGGGTCGCAAAGAGTCGGACACGACTGAGCGACTAAGCACAGCACACACAACCATCCCACCCACTACACCGTGACATCAGAAAAGCCGAGACCTGCAGTTCATGTCACTGGCTTGGGAGTGGAGGACTGGCTTGTGGGCATAGGGTGGTCATCCTGTTAAGACCAGGGTCACTTCTGAAGGCAGAAGGCAGCAGCCAAGATGCAGAGTCTGGGAGGTCTGGGGGAGCCTGCAGGTGGGATATGAGTCCTGGAGGCATGCCCGACCTTTAGCTCCTGGTGCCAGGAGTCCATGCTGCCCATTTCTGGTCAGTGATTTTAGAGGCCATTCAGTGTGCTTGGCTAGAAAACGTGCGTGCCTGGGTGCTAAGTTGCTTCAGTCGTGTCTGATTCTTTGCAACCCCATAGACTGTCACCTGCCAGGCTCCTCCATCCATGGGATTCTCCCAGCAAGAATACTGGAGTGGGTTGGCATTTCCTTCTCCAGGGGATCTTCCCAACCCAGGGATCGAACCCAGGAGTGGCAGGGGCTGCTGGTAAAAAGACGCTCATTGACTAGGTCGGGTGGGGGCTCAGCTTCCTTGGAGAAGCTCTCTGGGCGGGGCAGGTGTTCGGACCAGGGACAGTAGCCCGTGCTGTTGCCCTTGAAGCATGGAGCCCATGTCCTTGACCTTCCCCAGCCGGAAGCCAGCCCTGCGTGAAGGCCTGGTCCGTATGCAGGCAGCGCATGCCCTGCTTCACGGGGTCCTCCCCTCGGGTCCCTGGTCCCCCGGTTTTCCCATCACGCATGGTGTGAGGCTTGCGTGGAGGGTGTACAATCTGTCTACTCTTCCTCCTGCTTGAATCTACACCCACGTCAAGGTGCCTGGACTATACATCGCTCCCACTGCCCTGGAACTGATTTCGTAACCCTGAACTTGAACCCTCGGCCTGTGTGAAGGGTCTTGTTAGCGGCAGCCCATGGAACATGCTGTGAAAAGATGTCGCGGGGACGCTTTGTCACATGAGACCCCTGAGAGAGATTTCCCGTCTTGGTACCAAGAATAGCTGTACTTCTGAGCAACTGGATGGCTTTTGTGTGTCATAGACTGTGATGGTGTAACAACCCCATTTCCTACCTGCATTGTCTGCTGGGAATCTTGGAACCGACTCTGTACCCAGGGTGTTAAGAGAAGCGTTTCTAGCCTGGTTTCTGAATCCATTTTTGGCCCCCCATCCTTTCACTTCCCGCCCCACACCTCACTTTTTTTTTTAAATAAAAACAAAGAAGACAGATTAATGGAAGGAGTTGGGTGTATTTACAGAATTCAAAGAGGAGCTGAATGCTCGCGACTCAGGAAGGGAAGGAGCCAGGCTGGTTCTGGCAGGCTCGGCGGCCAGAATTCACGGAGATGCAGAGAATCCCTAGTCTTCGCGTCTCTCCACCGACCACTCCAAATGCCTCATCCTAGGATATTCTGATCAGCCCAGCTGGGATCTCTGAACCAGTGGGGTCCTGTTGAAGGGGGAGCTGGGAGGCAGGGTCAAGCAGCTAAAGCAGAGTGACCAGGAGCCCGCCCTGGAGGTGGGCGGAAAGTTCCAGGAGGAGAGGCCCAGTTGGCAGCCGGGACGCGCCCACACCACTCTGCATGCACTGCCTGGCCTGTGGGCACACGCAACCTCCCACGTCCATGAAGATGCCCTCATCGAGCTCAGTCCAGTCACCCCACACACGGCGGGCAGCGTCCCCCTGCTTCCCGGTCGTGTCTGAGTGTCACTGCTAAGGATGTGGGTGTGAAGGACCAAGCCCTCCGCCTTGGCCTGATGAGACGGCCGTTTCTCCTCCAGTGCTGTCTGCACCCTGTCCTTCCCATCCTGTGACTTCCGGGGGAAAGTTAAGATTCTCCACATTTAAGAACTGCAGCAGATTTCCTTTGTTCTCTTTCTCTATCGTCTGTTGACCAAAACCTAAAAGCCTGTGTGATGACACAGGATCTAAAGTTGCAGCAGATTCCCCAGGTGACCCTCAAGTGTGGAACATTGTTGTCTGTTATTCGGAGAAAGGGGGAAGATAGAAACCCTGCAGAGCCATTTTCAAAGGGAAAGAAAGGAAAAGGATTCAGACCCATTAAGAGCGAGAGAAGATGGCAGGGGCTTCTCTGGGGGTCCAGTGGCTGGGACTCTGTGGGCCCCATGCAGGGGGCCCGGATTCGATCCCCTGGGCAGGGAGCTAGATCCCACGTGCGGCAACTAAGACCCAGTGTAGTCACACAGGTAACTAAAATATATCTTTTTAAAAAGAGAGAGAGAGGAAATGCAGACAGAGGCTACAGTTCCGAGTGCTCCGTCTGCTGCTGGGACCAGCGAGGACCTCGGTTGGCCGGCGCTCTCTCCCCGGGAGGAGAGCCAGCCCTTTGCTCTGCAAGGACCCTACCCCTTGGAAGGGCTTCTTGAATGCCATGGCTGTAGCCTTCCCCTGGGCTCCTGGCCCAGTGGCATGTTGATCCCAGACTTGTCCTGGGGACTCTGGGGTTTTCATCACGCTCGTCCCAGCCCCACGGTTAACTAGCAGCAAGCCTAATTCCCTTGGAGGATCAGGGTCAGCCACCCCAAGCAAAGCAATAACCCACTTTCGGCCTCTTCCTCTAATAACAGACGACAGCCTGGGACAGAATCCAGCCTGAAACCCTTCTTCATTTTTGTGCGTTAATCACTGAGATACAGGCTCGCCCTTGTTCCCCTCCCCTGTGGCTGTTTGCACTTGGAACAGCAGATTCAAGCTCTTGTCTCTGAACCGCGTGCCCCACAGGGTAGAATATGGTTACATCTCGTCTTCAAGTGAAAGTCGCTCAGTCGTGTCCGACTCTTTTGAACCCATGGGCTATACAGTCCATGGAATTCTCCAGGCCAGAATACTGGAGTGGGTAGCCTTTCCCTTCTCCAGGGAATCTTCCCAGCCCAGGGATCAAACCCAGGTCTCCCACATTGCAGGCTTTAACAGCTGAGCCACCAGGGAAGCCCCACATCTCGTCTAGTTCCCAAGAAGTCTTACATGGCCATGAGGCAGTAGAGGCTTCCAGAAAATAGCAAAACTTATCTCCAAAAGGAAAACAAAGATTTCTCACAACTGGGCTGCGGATGGCCTTGCTCTTGAAGGTGAGGAAAGGGAAATGCGTGTCCATCTGTTTGTGAACCGCAAATAATAAGATGAAAGTTTTTGTTTTTTTTTTTTAAAAGAAAAACAGTCTGGCATGGTGGGCAAGCCAGGACCTCAAGAAGGACTGAATCTCATGTTACTCAACTTTGCTCCCTAATCATTGATAGTAATTATCCTTGTCTACTGGGCTTGTTCTCAGTGCATCATACGTGAGCGCTAGGCTTTGTTCCGACATGTGCATATTTGTTTATTTTACTTATTTGCTTGTTAATACTTCACTGATACATTAGGTGCATCATAAAACACACACCAAAAGCTTAATTGGAGGCTTCGGTGTCCCAGGTGTCAACATTCAGGGTTCACTTCCTGGATGTGCAGACAGGAAAGGCAAGGTTGTCTAGATTGGGCACCGTAGCGGGTTTTCTCGGTTTGCTTTCTCTATCTTCTGTTGGCCAAAACCCAACAGCATTTCCACAGCAGACAGTTCCTCCTAGTTCAACCCGCGGCAAGCACACAGAATCCAGGACAGGGCCTGCAGTGGAGCAGAACACGTCGACAGCCTCAGGCTCCTGGGGGACCAAATGACAAGGCTCCAGGGTGGAACTGGTCATAAACGGGGCACGAAAGGAGGGAACGGCAGAGAAAGGACAGGAGGAAGTTCCAGCCAGGCTGCGGGAAGGAGACAGGAAGCGACTTTCCTGGGCTGCAGTAGAGACGCTGAACTCTGAGAGCAGAGCCGAGGTGAGAAGGGCAGGTGACCCACATGGGGTGACATGGGACAGCCTATGCTGGGGAAGGCTGAAGGCCAAAGGAGGAGCAGGCAGCAGAGGAAGAGACGGTTAGACAGCATCACTAACCAAATGGACATCAGTCTGAGCACGCTCCAGGAGATAGCCAAGGGCAGGGAAGCCTGGTGTACTGCAGTTCATGGGTTGCAGAGAGTTGGACACAACTTTGCAACTAAACAGCAACAACAGGTCAGCATTAAAAAAAAATAATAACTTTAGGTTGACCACAGGACAACTGACAACCCTTACAGGCCTCCATAAAGGGAGTGTGGACAAAACTGATGCTTGGAGAATATTATTAGACCGCTTGTGCAGAGAGTGAGAAGGGCTCGTAAGGAAATGAGGCCACCGTCCCAATCCAAGGTGGCCTGGGACCCAAGCGAGGGACTCAGAGCAGTGGAAGGGATGGTAGGAACAGAGAGGGATGGAAAAAGGACTAATGGTGGGAATCCCCTGGCAGCCCAGTGGTTAAGACTCTGCCTTCCAACGCAGGGCTCGTGGGTTCAGTCCCTCGTCCGAGAGCTAAGATCCCACGTTCCTCATGGCCAAAAAACATAAAATAGGAGCAGCATTGTGACAAATTTAATGAAGACTTAAAAAAAGGAAAATAATTAATCGGGTGTAGAAAGGATGAGGAAGAAAGAGGAAATGAAAGGGTGAAAGAACCCAAACCTTGTGCGTTCTTGCCACTCAGGGCTTGTTTGGTGATGGTAGTTGTCGGTACCGACAATGCGAGATCAGCAGCTCCTTGTCCAGGGCTCCCCAGAGCCTCCTCTTCAGGGCCTATCTCAGCGTGGGGCTGCCGCGCCAAGGAGCCGGAGTGTAGACAGATGCCTGCGTGGGTCAGCACCTCCTGGAGCCTGGCGACGTTCATAACGGCCACGGCCAGCGACAGGAAGTACAATGCGTAGAAGATGATAAGGAAGAAGGCAAGTGACTGCAGGGCCACGGCGTGAGCCCCGGAGCTGGGGTCACGCAGCAAGAACATGAGCGAGAGGGTGGACGCCAGGAACAGGAGGAGTGGAACTGACCATGGGAGAACCACGTGGGGCAGAATGAAGAAAAGAGATGGTCCGTCGCCTGTCAGCCACAGTGTGGTTTCCATGGGAACCCTGGGTGGCAACCATCTGCCTAAGGACCGGAGGCCTCGTGGCAGATAAGATGACCGACGAACCAGACAGGATCGGGGCGCCCAGCAGAAGCCGGGGCACCTTGTTTCAGGAACCCTCTGTTTCACCAGAAGAAGACAGGGTACAAGAAGAGGGTGATCTTGGCACAGTGCAAGACCAAAAGACAGGCAGTCAGCCAGGAGGTGAGGCTGTTGATGAAGCTCCAGGAGATTTTGAAAGAACTTTTGAAAGTAACACTGAAGGAGTTTGAGAGGTTGTTATGGAGGGCCACCCTGTGGAAAAGACCCTGATGCTGGGAAAGATTGAAGGCAGGAGGAGAAGGGGACAACAGAGGATGAGATGGCTGGATGGCATCAGTGACTCGATGGACGTGAGTCTGGGTAAACTCTGGGAGTTGGTGATGGACAAGGAGGCCTGGCGTGCTGCAGTCCTTGGCGTCACAAAGAGTCAGACACGACTGAGCGACTGAACTGAACTGAACTGAACCCCGCACAGAAAGAACCGGGAGGCGGCCAGGCAGGCCATGATTGTGTCGCCTGCGGGCAGCGCCCAGCATCGCACGCGTTCCCTGCTCAGCCCCGTAACTATGAAGCCATCCTGCAGCGTGGGAGCCGGCGACTCCAGGACAAAGCTGACCTTGAAGATGGGCGTAGGGGAGGGCAGCATCTTCTCTAGGCGCTGGGACTCACCCATGGGAGACAGCCTCCCTGGTCAGGCCACGCTGTTGAGACTACAGACCCCGAGGCACTCCCCTGGGATTCAGGCAGACATGCAGCAAACGCCCCCCACCCCCACCGGTCCTCCAGGAGCTGAGAAGGGGACCTCTGTGACTTCCCTGAGCGTACAAACCCCCCAGCTCAATGACACGCTGTGTCTGTTTGCATAACCTCTATTTACCTGCTTTTCATCAGAGCCAGATGTAGAGAAATGTGAAGAAGAGAGACCGTGGAGTGATTGAAAATACCCCTGTGTTGCCCTTTATTTCTCACCACGCTCTTTCTTTCCTAGTGTTAGTCACTCAGTTGTGTCTGACACTTTGCGACCCCATGGACTGTAGCCCACCAGGCTCCTCTGTCCATGGAATTCTCCAAGCAAGAGGACTGTAGTGGGTTGCCATTTCCCTTCTCCAGGGGATCTTCCAGACCCACGGATTGAACCCAGGTGTCCTGGATTGCAGACAGATTCTTTACCATCTGAGCCACCAGAGAAATCCATTTTTTTCCTAACTTTTTTTCTTAAAAGTTCACCAGAGAGGGTGACCGGGCGGGGAGGCAGCCGTGTGTGCGGCAGGGGTGGGCTGGGCGTGGCTGATGGGAAGGAGGACCCGGCCTGACCCCCACCCTGGGGCCCTCGGGTGCCAGCAAGACGGGAAGGGAGGGGGGAACTACTCTGTGTGCAAAGTCTGGACCATCTATGCTTCCTTTCACGGTGAGAAACAGTAATCCCTCCCACTTCTGAAAGTCTTTGAGAATGGCCTTCAGAGCCACGTTTGTTTTTTAATATTCTTGGTGATGGGCCGTCTTTGCCTTTGGAAGATGGATTTCCTTTTTGTAAAGAGATCTTTTGGGGCCAGTAATGTTTGGGGTCAGGAGTTGAGATGAAGCTGCACTGGTAGAAATCCACAAGCGTGCCGTTGGGTAGGGACAGGACACAGGCTCACCGCGCGGCGTGAGGCTGGGGCCCCACCCTCGGCTCAGCTCGCGGCTTTGGCTGCAGCAGCTGCTCCTTCCTTCTCCACCCTGGCTGCTCAACAGCGTCCTTCTGACAAGACTTCACCATCCACACGGTGAGGTCCAGGACAGTTAATGGTTTTCCTGCTTTGACTTCTAGTGGAGAGTGGAGGGTAAGACACTTGGTTGTTGCTGTTCAGTCGCTCAGTCGGGTCCGATTCTTTGCAACTCCGTGGACTGTAGCACGCCGGGCTTCCCTGTCCTTCACCATCTCCCGGAGCTTGCTCAAACTCACGTCCATTGAGTCAGTGATACCATCCAACCGTCTCATCCTCTGTCGTCCCTTTCTCCTCCTGCCTTCAATCTTTCTCAGCAATGGCGTCTTTTCCAATGAGTCGGCTCTTCGCATCAGTGGCCTAGCATTGGAGCTTCAGTTTCAGCATCAGTCTTTTCAATGAGTATTCAGGGTTGATTTCCTTTAGAACTGATTGGTTTGATCTCCTTGCTGTCCAAGTGACTCTCAAGAGTCTTCTTCAACACCACAGTTTGAAAGCATCCATTCTTTGGTGCTCAGTCTTCTTAATGGTCCCTCTCTAATATGACTACTGAAAAAACCATAGCTTTGACTGTACTATGCATGCAAAGTCAGCTGATGAGAACCCACTGTATTACACAGGGTGCTGTGCTCAGTGCTCTGCTGTGACGCAGAGTGGATACACACATATACACGTAGACGTGTGTACAGATGTATACTTGCGGCTGGTTCACTCTGCTGTGTCACAGCAGAAACTAACGCAACACTGTAAAGCAACTAAACTCCAATTAAAAAAAAAACTGATTTCAGACACTGTTAGATGGATTACAAAGACACAGAGTTTCATTTAACCCTTGTAGTAACTGCTGTAGGTTTGTGTCGTCTCAACAAAGATACATTGAGGTCCTAACCCCCAGTATTTCTGATTGTAATCTTACCTGGGAATCAAGTCATTTACCTGGGAATCAGGTCACTTACCTGGAAATCAAGTCACTTACTTGGGAGTCAAGTCACTTACCTGGGAATCAAGTCACTTACTTGAGAATCAAGTTACTTACTTGGGAATCAAGTCACTGCAGGTGTACTTAGCTGAAGTAGAGTCGTACTAGAGTCAGGAAGACAGAGACACACGGGGAGGATGCTGTGTGACAACAGAGGTGGAGACTGGAGTGATGTGTCTCCAAGCCAAGGGCTGCCAGCAGCCACAGAAGCCGGAAGAGCAAGGAAGGCGCAGAGCCCTACGGACACCTCGATTTCTGTCTTCTGGCCTCTGGACTGTGAGGGAACCCTCTTCTGATGACCCGGTTTGGGGCGCTCTGGTGCAGGCAGCCGCAGGAAGCCGACGCAGGGACTGGCCGTGGTCAAGTGATGAGGTTCAGCAGACCAGAGGCCGAGCCCTGTGAATCAAGGCCGGCCCCTGATCTCTGCGTCATGAGACCACCATCCGTGAGGGCGGGGCTGTGGGGCTCAGACGACCCCCACCTTCTCCGGCGGGGAGAGGAGGCTGGACCTGAGGCCATTGCAGCTGCTGCGTCAAGTTCCTGGTGACTTGTGCACAGACCCCTTGGAGATTTTCGAAAGAGCAGTTTGGGTGGTGGGAAAGGGAAGGAAGCTGTGCTAGGAGCTGAGGGTTGAAGACACTGACCTCGTTTCACAGCATTTGGGCCTGAAGGGTAGGCCAGCTCAGGGCACGGTCTCTGTGTTCATCCATAGCCCCCGGAGGGCTCTGGCTCCTCACTGAGGCCGCGTTGGGACCACGTGATGGGGTTTCCATCAGGGGCTGACAGTTCTGGGCAGATGGGAGGTGTTCCATCTGCAGCTGCAGGGCTGGAGGCACAGAAGGTGGAGGTGATGGGGCTGCAGGAGGCAAAAAGCCAGATCTGTGCCCCGGTGTGGGGGAGGGGGCGCACACGGTCAGGCCCACCACCTTGCTTGTGTGAGACTATGACGTGAGCGGGAGAGAAACCCTTCTGAGGTCACACTGCCAAGAACCCCGGGCTCTGATCCTACTGTGGCATCAAGTGAGGCCATCCTGACCCAGGCAGGGGGACGGAAGCAGATGGGTGCTAAGGGCTGGCTTGTTGGCTTCATGACAGGAGAGACCTGGACGCACTTCTAGGCGGAGCAGAGATGCACGGGCCTGTGAGACGGGCCTCCAGGCTGGAGTTGTAGACAATCTGATAATCCAGCGAGGACATGCTGGCTTCCACGTCCCTGGCCTCAGGGTGAACCAACGGGATGTAAGTGGAACCCTGAAAGGGATCAAAGCAAAGGCGCCTCCTCCCTACCCACAAAGAGGGATGTCTGCCGGCTGATTCCCCTCCCCTCTCCCTCGTGGTAAGAGGCCATGGCTTCCAGGGCACCTCGGCTAGGGACCATGGCGGACAGAGAGGACGGCAGGCCACCGGGGGGCAAGGTCACGGAGCTCGGTATTTTAGATAATAGATGTCCTGATAGTTTAATCTCTTTTACGTTGTTTGTTTGTTTCGGTTATGATGTCATTAATGCGCCCTAATGACAGAGGTGGCAGAGGTGACGTTTGTCCGGATGGCAATTAAGGCAAAACTGGAATATTCCAGAATATTCCAGACCCAGGGCTGGCGGGGGATGGGGGCAAATTTGCGCTCAGACAAACCTGAATCCTTCACCACCACCCCCCTCCCCCCCGCCCCGTGCTAAGAGGGGAAACCAGACACATGAGGAGGTGGGGGCTGGGTGGTTTGGGGCAATTTGTGGTGAGGGATGAATACTGCTAAGTGACCACGACTGAGCCAGAGGAGGGGCCAAGTGCAGGTTAGCAAAAAGCCTCATTATCCATGCCAGCACCCTCCCTACCCCACCCACCAGCCTTTTTCCTCCAAAACTCTCCCTTGACCCACTAAATAAGCTAGCAAGCTCATCAGGCCGCCTTTGGGCGACGTCTTAGATCTGAGTTCTGCCTCTGTAAATTCACTTTTTCTAGATTTTCTCTGTACCCTTCCTTCCATGTGGTTTTTTTTTTTAATCGTTTTTTAATGGATACAAATGAACTTCTTTTTGGTTTATTTGTTTATTTATGGCTTCCTGGGTCTTTGCTGCTGCACTGAGGTTTCTCCCTAGCTTTCTGCACTCCCCAGGGGTGGTGTGTGGACGTCTCATTGTGACGCTTCTCCTGTTGCAGAGCACCGGCTCTGCGTGTCGGGGCTTCAGCTTGTGGGCTTGGCTGCCCCGAGGTAGGTGGGAACTTCCCTGACTAGTCCAGCCGGTGTCCCCTGCATTGGCAGGCAGGTTCTTAACCACTGGACCACCAGGGAAGTCCTGCCTTCTTTTTTTTTTTTTCAAGTTTGCCTTTGAAAAGCTTCGATGACTTGAGGCTCTGATGGGGTGGCTGTCCCCGCTCCTGCAGACTCCCCTGGGGGCAGCCGGTCCACCAGGAAGCACAGAGCAGAGGAAGAAAGTCCGCGTTAAATCTCTCCCACATTCGAGACAAGACGGGGTGAATGTGCGTCCGCCTTTCACCTTTCTCTCCTGAATGCTTCTTGAAATCTGATTTCCCACAGAAAAATGGGGCAGGGGGCAGGGGGCAGCTCTGGGTCCCGGGCGCGGCGGGGGGCGGGGCGCGGGGGGGGGGAGACGCGGGCGTGGGGGAGGGGCGGAGGCCTGGGAACAGCCCTGCAGGCCTGCAAAACTCCGGGGCTTTTCCGGCTTTGTGTCCGAGTGACCGCTAGAGGGGGATAGAGCCCCGTGTGTGAACCCAGGGGACGCGGCTGGACCCGCGGTTCCTGCCTGGGTTTCCCCGTGCTTAGTCACCATCGTGTCCGATTCTCTGCGACCCCCGTGGACTGTAGCCCGCCAGGTTCCTCTGTCCATGGGGATTCTCCAGGCAAGAATCCTGGAGTGGGTTTCCATGCCCTCCTCCAGGGGATCTTCCCCACCCAGGGATCAAACCCAGGTCTCCTGCACTGGCAGGTGGATTCTTTATCATCTGAGCCACTCCCAGACAGAAAAAAAAATGGGTGTTACAGAGCAGGAAGCGGATCTCACCACTGACCAGCCTGACCCGGCCTTTTACAGGGGAGCAGTCTCACACTGAATATTCGTTCGGTCCTTATTTGATGAGAGCTTGCTGAGATCCTGGGCACCGGGGACAGTGCACAGGTGAGGGAGACGCTGAGAGAACTGTTGCTCCAAGAGTGAAACATGGGGAGAGGGTCTGGCTCTTTAATGCAGGACCTTCAGGAAAACTGATACGGGGGCATCTGAGCAGAGGCGGGATGGAGCCAGGTGTGGCCGGGCAGGTGCATGAGGCAGGTGTGTGGGGCAGGTGGGGTGGGGACAAGGCGTGCCTGGCCGCGGAGACAGCAGTGGAAGTGCCCAGAAGCTGGGGCGGCCTCCGAGCCTGCAGGGAGCAGGAAGTGTGGCTGGAACCACGTGGGGAGGGACAGGGAGGGCCAGTCAGGATTGGGGGCTGCAGGCCAGCCCAGGACCCCATGGAGTGGTCCAGGGGGCGTCGTGGGGGAATGACTTGCTCCATGGAGGGGTTCATCTGGCTGCTGTGCAGAGAGAAATGGTGGACACAGAGGTGGGGGCCCAGCCGGGGCCGCTGATATAGACCTGGATGTCAATGACCACTTCCTTTGAGACCTCCTCCCACCCGGCCTTCTCCAAAAAGCCTCACCTAACTGTTCTCACCTAGAGCAGTCTGCCAGGCTCTCAGATAAAATTTAAGTTATATCTTAACTTTCCCCATCACCCTGGGGCTCAGACCAACTCTTGGGGAAGGTTCTGGCAAAGGTAGTCCAACCACGATGTGCCTTATGGACGTTCAAGGCTGCGTCCTCTGGGGGTCGCTGGCACGTTTAGCGTGTAAATGAGAAGGGGCTGTAGCATCACAACCAGGGGCAAGGGAGTCCCTGGCGGTCCAGTGGTTAGGGCTTCCCCTGCAGGGACACAGGTTCCCTCCCAGGTCAGGGAGTTAAGATCCCATGTGCTTCCTTGCAGCCAAAAGGAAGTAAAAGTTAATAGTGATTCCAAAAAGCAAAAACAAAACAGATGCGACAGATGCCTTTTTTTGGAAGCATTGGGCTTCCCAGAACCCACGATCGATCGAGCTATGTCAGCTGCTGGGGTGAGACTGGAGCGCTTTTGCTAGCTGCCCCCCTCCCCCTTACTAAGCAAGAAATGGCATCGTGTCCCAGCTGGGCAGCTGTCCGCCCCGAGTGACCACGGCTGGCGGAAGTCGGGCTCGCTGGGCACTGGGACATTTATCTTTGTCCCGTGCTGTGCTGTGCCAAGTCGCTTCAGTCGTGTCCGACTCTTTGTGACCCCGTGGACACACCAGACTCCTCTGTCCATGGAACTCTCCAGGCAAGAATCCTGAAGAGGGTTGCCATGCTCTCCTCCACGGGATCTTCCTGACCCAGGGATCCAAACCTGGGTCTCCTGCACTGGAAGGTGGGTTCTTTATCACTACGCCACCTGGGAAGCCCCGCTAGAAAAAAGATGTTGAAAGTCGCAGACTTGGACAGCCACCTACTCTGATGACCCCGAGGGCTTCTCTCAGTCCCGACTGCAGGGTCCATAGGACAGACAGGCCAAGTGGACCCCAGGACCCAGGGGCTGCTGCAGCCCAGCGGGGAAGCGGGAAGCCCGAGGCATTCAGTGAGGCTGCAGAGCATTGTCACAACCCTGGTCTGAAGCTGCTTTGTTGCGGCCCGCAGTCAGAAATACATTTTATATCGTACCCAGCACAGTCACATGGATGGCTAAAAACCATTTCTCATGAAACAATATTTACCCTGGCCTCTGTGCGCTGTTGTCCACTTGACTCTCGTTGGGTTGGTGGTACCAGCATGTCGTCTCTGACCCACACGGCGGGGTGTCCAAGGGGGCAGGCGTGGGGCTGCGCTTGCACTTTGGGAAATGCCACCCTAGATGGTCATAAACAGCAGGACGGGCGTGGATCGCCTGCCCGCAGAGCGAGGAGTCTGGCTGGGAACTCCGGGGCCCAGAGAACCAGAGGGGTTGGAAGGACACGCTGAGGGCTTTGCCAGAGATGCCAGATGCTGGAGGTTTGAACTTGTTTCTCAGGACCAGCTCACAGCCATGACCCAGGCCGTGTGTACTTCGAACACCCCGAATATATTTACTTTTCTGTTCCTAGTTAAAATATTAACATTCTATTGTGGGTGACCGTGATTCTGGGTTATTTACATCTTGCTTCTTCAAACCCCCGCTCCTGGTGTGTGGGTCTGATCAAAGGATGTAAGGAGAGCTGTTTGAAATGCGAATGAGCTTCCCAGGAGGTTTATTGAACTTGTGAAACTTGTGTCTTTTCTTGCTGCTCTCCGTGTTGGATCACAGACTGCTCTTCTTTTCTCTCCCAGCAACTGGAGTTTATTTTTCAAATAAAAGTCTGTTTTCCCATAAAATGCCAAGAGTTTTGTACTGTGTGTGGAGGAACGAACTTGGGCTTTTAAGCTTTTAGTTTGGAGCCTCCGAGTCTCTGATTCACATGCCAGGGCTCAGGGCCTGCGTGCCCCCTTCTAGAACAGGGTCAGACGTGGGGGATTTCGTTCCTGGTACTTGGGTCTGGACATCAAGGCCTCAGAACTTCCATGCCAACACCAGTCCTCTCTTGGAGAGGCTATTTCGGTGACCAGCAGGTTGGAACTGCTCTATCAACCTGGCTTTGACGACGCCATCAAGTTTTTACTTAAAGAAAGTTGGTTGGAGTAGGACGCTTAAAACTTGTTAACGCAAAACACAGTTCTTCCTGGAGGTTTCTTAATTAAATCCTTTTTAAAAAGGCGTATCATAAATATCCAAAATCACCTCAGATAGTGACTGCAGCCATGAAATTAAGACGCTTACTCCTTGGAAGAAAAGTTATGACCAACCTAGACAGCATATTAAAAAGCAAACACATTACTTTGCCGACAAAAGTCCATCTACTCAAAGCTATGGTTTTTCCAGTGGTCACGTATGGATGTGAGAGTTGAACTATAAAGAAAGCTGAGAGCCAAAGAATTGATGCTTTTGAACTGTGGTGTTGGATAAGACTCTTGAGAGTCTCTTGGACAGCAAGAAGATCTAACTAGTCCATCCTAAAGGAAATCAGTCCTGAATATTCATTGGAAGGACCGATGTTGAAGCTGAAAGTCCAATACTTTGGACACCTGATGCGAAGAACTGACTCATTGGGAAAGACCCTGATCCTAGGAAAGATTGAAGGCTGGAGGAGAAGGGGACGACAGAGAATGAGATGGCTGGATGGTATCACTGACTCAATGGACATGAATTTGGGTAAACTCCAGGAGTTGGTGATGGACAGGGAGGCCTGGCATGCTGCAGTCCACAGGGTCGCAAAGAGTCAGACACGACTGAGTGACTGAACTGAACTCAATTGGTAAACTCTTCCTATAAAAGGGAAGTGAAAGTTGCTCAGTCCTGTCTGACTCTTTGCGACCCCATGGACTGTAGCCCTCTGTCCAAGATCCTCTGTCTATGGAATTCTCCAGGCAAGAATTACTGGAGGGGGTAGCTTTTCCCTTCTCCGGGGGCTCTTCCCCACCCAGGGATCAAATCCAGGTCTCCCACATTGCAGGCGGATTCTTTACCATCTGAGCCACAAGGGAAGCCCCTTGCTATAAAGGCCAGATGGGAAATGTTTTAGGGCGTGTGGATCACCAGGTCTCTGCTGCCATGACTCAGCCACAGACAAAAAGTAAGCTGTGTCCCAGTGAATCCCTATTTGCAGAAGCAGGCGGTCAGCAGGGCTGGCCCCCATTTTAATGGATGGTAGCCATCTCGGTGTCCCCTTTTCGACCCCTCAGTGCCTCCTCTATCTGCTCAAGTGAAAATCTGGTCTTGCTACACCCTCCACACTCTGGCCCTGGGCTGGCTCTGACCGCAGCCTGTACTGCTCCCCTGCCATCCTGCCCGCTGGGTCCTCAGAGGTGCCTGGCTGTCAAGGACCAGCCCCTCAGCCCACTCTGGGCAGCTCTGAGGGTTGTCCTTGCTCCGAGCTTTCTGGGTGGGGGCATCTGGCTGGGTCTCTGTGGCCTCTGCACTTCACCCCGGCCCAGACCTCCTCCTCCTGCTGGGGATGTTGATCCTAAGAGTGTCCCTAAAGCACACCCTGCTGCCGTCCATCTCAGGTGTTGTCCCGCCCTCCGCTCTCGCCCTGATGTCCCACTTGACAGTGGCCATTGGAGGGAAGACAGGGCAGACTGGATGCAGAGATGAAGAGGTACACGGGGCTGGAGACAGGATCCGCGCTCGGGGTGAGGCTGCACGTGAACTGGGAGAGGAGGCAGGCCCCGCGGCCCTGGCCCCGCTGGTCGTTTGCGATCTGGAGTCACACGAGTCCTACCCTGCGCGCGGCTGAGCGAGACCCTCCCTGCCCGGTCGCGGGGTTCAGGACCCCATCCTCGGTCCACCACCCAGGCCGGAGCCCTCTGGATCCGGGCAGCTGCTGAGGTCCGGATCCCGTGGCTCTGCAGACTTCAGAAAAAAAACGTGACTCATCCTGCCTGCCCGCAAAGAAAGGAAAAGTATGTGTGGCATCCGAGTTTCCTGAAAAGTTCAGCCAGCGCATGGCAGAGTTATGTGGCTGGGCACCCTCGTGGTCCCCGGAGAGAGCGCCCTCTGCTGGCCACCACACAGAGAAATGTGGCCCAGCCCGCTTGGGTCAGGCTGCAGGGCGCAGCTATCAATGCTGTCATCTGGGAGAAGCTACGGGGAAAAAACCTCCTTTCCCTCGGCAAACTGTAGAGCTCTCTGGGTCTCTCAGCGCTGCTCCGGTGATGATTCTATACCATGTGACACAATAAAAGGAGATGCCATCAAACCCTGGATTATTTTTTTTTAGATAACATTTCTTTTAAATTTATTTATTTTGGCTGCATCAGGCAGCAGCAAGTTCTTAGTTCCCCAACCAGGGATGGATCCAGTCTTCCTTGCACTGGGAGCATGGAGTCTCAACCACTGGACCACCAGGGAGGTCCCTACATTCTTGCTCTGACTGCTTCTTTTTTTAAAAAAATAAGTCTGTGTATTTATTTTGGGCCATGGTGGGTCTTCCTTGCTGTGAGGGTTTTTTCATTAACTGAGGCAAGCAGGGGCTGCTCGCTGGTTGCGGTGTGCAGGTTTCTCACTGCGGTGGCTTCTCGTGTTGGGGAGCACAGATCGGGGATCAGGGATTGAACCCATGTTCCCTGGTGGCTCAGCTGGTAAAGAATCCACTTGCAGTGCGGGAGACCTGGGTACCCACCCACTCAAGTATTTTGGCCTAGAGAATTCTATGGACCATGCAGTCCCTGGGGTCGCAAAGAGTCGGACCCGACTGAGACTTTCACTTCACTTTCCTTCATTAGCAGGCGAATTCTTTACCACTGAGCCACCAGGGAAGCCCATCTCTGACTATTGCTTAATTTCTCTTTAAAAAATCACGTTTTATTTTGAAAATCTCAAGCTTATATAAAAGTTACAAGAACAGTAGAAAGCGTTCTCCCACCACTTTCATCTAGATGCCCCAGTGTTAACGTTTTGTGACCGCTTTTGCTTATATCCGCTCCCACCTCTCAATAAAATATGTATTTGTGTGTCTGTATGAAATCTGAACCATCAAGAGGAAGCTGCCATCACAGTGTCCCCAGCCCCTAAGTGTTTCATCTCTTAAAAACAGAGACATACTTCCAATTGCAGTTTAATTATCAGAACCAGGAAATTAACATTAATACAACTGTCTTCGCTAAGCTGCAGACTGTATTCTAGGTTCACAGCTTGTCTCGGTGACGTTTTCAGAAGAGGAAGCCCATGTCACACCCTGTGTTTGGGTGTCCCTTCTCCTCCTCGATTTGCTGCCCCCAATCTTTTTTCTTTGTGACATTTTTCAAGACCACACACAGACTGTCCTTCCCTCTGGTTTGTCTGACGTCTTCCCTCTGGTTTGTCTGACGTCTTTCCCTCTGGTTTGTCTGATGTCCTTCACTGTGGTTTATCTGATGTTTCCTCGGGACTCAATTCAGGTTGGCTGGTTGGGCATGAGGCCACATGTCCAGTGTCCTGTGCTGGCCTCACTGTGGGGAGTGTGGGACGTCATGATGATCTCTTCTGGGTGACACTAACCGATCCCTTGGTTAGAGGAGGTGTCTACCCCAGTTAAGAAAGTTATTCCTTTCCCCTTTGTAAGCAGTAAAGATTTCATGGGGACCTGCTTTAGAATTACGTAAATATCTTCTTTCTCATCCAGCTTTCACTTGCTGATTTTAGCATCAGTCATTATTCTGCCTGAATTATTACTGCGGTGGTGGGCGGGGTATTTTCTTACATGGTCGTTAATTCTACGTTGATTGGTTGGAATTCCTACGAAGGAAGAAGTTTTCCTTTTTGCCTTACGTTTGTAGGCACGTATGTGATCACGGGCTCATGTTTTAGTCCACGGGTTTCGGCTTGTCCTTGTCCTGTTCTGATGTTCAGATTGCCCCGCTGGCCGGCAGGG
The DNA here is from genome assembly GCF_055505025.1 of Bos grunniens. Classification (NCBI taxonomy): domain Eukaryota; kingdom Metazoa; phylum Chordata; class Mammalia; order Artiodactyla; family Bovidae; genus Bos; species Bos grunniens. The sequence continues at coordinate 5,915,245 of NC_141168.1, forward strand.
CCCCTTCGGGCTGGCCCCTGTGTCCTGGGCCTGTCCCCAGCAGCACACTCTTGTGGTTCAGCCACGAAGTTGTGTCTGTGCACGCACTTCTTGTTTTCTGATGCAACAAAACTATCCAGCCTCACCAGAACTTTCTCTGCCCCGGTCCTGGAATCAGCCACTTCTCCAGACAGCCCTTGTTATTTTCAGGTGGTCAGTAATATTTAGAAATAAGGGCTGAAGTATGTTCCTTGCAACTGAGCTATCACAGCTTTCTAGGCCTTCTCAGTAGACATGTCGGAAATACGCTTAATTTAGGAGAGTGGTTAGATAAGATAAAAAACGTGCATGCACACGGTAGAGTGTTACATAGCTGTAAAAATACATAAACATGGTATCTTTGAGCTGATATAGCAAGAAACATGAATAGAAGATTCTCAAGAGACATGAAGATGGCCCCTCAACAGCACTTAGACATCAGTAGGAAACCTTTCCCTAAACCCAGGTTGTATTGGGTTGGCCAGAAATTTCCTTAAGGGATGACATTGAGCATCTTTTCACGTACATGTCTTCTTTGGAAAAATGTCGATCATTTTTAACTGGGTTGTCTTTTTGTTACAGGAAAACCTGAATGAGGTTTTTGACCAACCCAATAGAATTTACCAGTATTTTCCTACTGTAGTTGAACTCTTTTGTTCTAGAACTTTTTCATCACGCCAGCAGAAACCTCGTACCAATAACCATTGCTCCACACTCAGCCTCCACTCAGCTCCTGGCCACACTGATCTGCTTTTTGTCTCTATGGATTTGCCTTATCTGGAACTTTGGTTTACATGGAATCATACAAAGTACGGCCTTCTGTGTCTGGCTCCTCTCACTGAGCATATTGTTTTGAAGATTTGTCCATGGTGTAGTGTGTGCCAGAACTTCACTCCTTTTCACGAATAAACTCATGAAACTGAATAACATTCCGTCGTGTGGACAGACCGCGCTCTGTCTGTCCGTTCTCCCACCGGTAGACACCTGGGTGGTTTGCTCCTTTTGGCTACTGTAACCAGTGCTGCTGTGAGCATTCATGCGCGTTTTGTTTAGACACCTGTTTTCAGCTCTTTTGCGTAGATACCTAGGAGTGGAATTTCTGGGCCATTTGATTATCCTGTTTAACGTGGTGAGGAATGATGTAACTTTTTTTGCACTGTGGCCACACCACTTTACATTCTCACCAGCAACGGATGAGGGTTCTCACTTCTCCACATCCCCTCCAACACTTGCTATTTTCCATCTGTTGTTGTTATTAGTACTATTGCCTTCCTAGTCGATCTGAAGTGGCATCTCGTTGTGGTTTTGATTTGCTGTTCTTTAATGACATTGAGTATCTTTTCACGTACATGTCGTCTTTGGGAAAATGTCTTATCGTTTTTAACTGGGTTGTCTTTTTTGTTGTTGAATTGTAGGAGTTCTTTATATATTCTGGATACTAGACACTTATCAGAAATATGATTTGGAGATATTTTCTTCTCTTCTGTGGGTTTTTTCACTCTCTTAATAGTGTCCTTTGATGTGCATAAAAATGTCTTAGTATTTATTTATTTGACTTCCTTGGGTCTTAGTTACGATATGTGGGATCTTTTATTTATTTATTTGACTGCACTGGGTCTTATTTCCGGCACATGGGGTCTTTAGACGCGGCTTGGGCACTCTTAGTTGTGACACATGGGATCTAGTTCCCTGAGCAGGGATGAAACCTAGGCCCCTGCATTGGGATTGTGGAGTCTTAGCCACTGGGCCACCAAGGAAGTCCTGAAAATTTTTTAATTTCGATGACAGCAAGATTTGATGACCAGAATTACTTAGCGTGCTGCTCCGTGGTACCTGGCCCATAGAGACCCTCAGACCTGTTGGCATGAAGAATGGGGAGCAGGGCCCCAGGAGGTGGCTGCCCCTGACTGCGGGTCACTGATTCCAGGAATGAGCCTCTCCAGGGAGGATGAGAGGCCAGGCCGGTGGACGAGGGCATTGTCGCAGGGTCCCTCACCTCATCAAGAAAGGCTGGCTGAGGGTCTGACGGTCCTTAAAGCCTTGAGTGAGGGGAGAGAAAAAACAGCAAGTTCTCTGGAGCATCCGTGTCTGAGTTTCGTCTTCCGACCCTCAGGAAGCTTTCCTGCTTGACCTCAGGGAGTCCGGTTTCCTCCGAGCATTTCTGTTTGGTGGAGAGGGCTGGAAGGCTTCCTTCTCTGCCCACGCCGTCCTCCTCACCCTCTGACCCTGGAGGACCCCCAGCCAGCTCCAGGTCACCTAAAGGCCAGGAGGCTGGGCTCTAGAACGCTGGTGAATGGCAAGTTCTCTTAGGTTGTCCCCAAGGACAGGTTGGGCTAAAACGAGAGCCGATGGCCCGGGAGAGGTGCTGGTTCCAACAGTGTCCCCTCATCTTTGTTTTTTTAAGCATTTGCTAGAACAATTGCCTTAAAAGGTGCTTTGCTGATTTTTTTTTTTTTCTGCTGAAGACACTAATCCGCGTTTGTTCGATTTTGTTGTTTTTCTTTTGTTTTCTCTTCTTGACTTTTTACTTTTCAGTGAAGTAGTTGAATCACATGGTTTACAAAACAATAAAAAAATCAAGGAATGCAAAATGATCCATATGGAAAGGTCCCAGCCCCACTCCTCTAAAACCTCATAAAGGACCTCTTTAAATTATGTCCATCTTCAACTCTTGTACCGTTTACTGGTGGCAAACCTTGCCTGCGGTCTTATCACAATGGGGAATGAATACTGTCTTCCCCACATCTACCTCAATTTCCCTCTGTTCTCCTTTTTTTTTTAATTACTCAATCTTTTCTTTTTATCACCCCCTCAGAAATCTTTTTAGGCATTTTAATCACCCCCTTACAATTTTAATAAAACAGATGTACCACATATTATTTATGTGTTGCATGAAACTATGCTTTATATATGAAAAGAGTCTGTCCCCCCACCACCCCTAAGCCAGTTTTCACCCTCTTAGAGACAATATTGCCCCCAAGGAGAATGATGCCGTCAGCGGGATTTGAGGTGAGAGATGTCAGTGATTATGGTAAGATCTGATTCACTGGGGGTGAGGCCCTTCTGAATCAACAAACGATCTAAATTATAGGATTTTTAAAAATATTTGGTCAACCTCGAGAAATGAACCAGCCACGGAAATGAACTTCCTAGACATCAGAAACGTAAGCCTTTGAGCACCCAAACCTGCATTTTTCAAGTGTTTGGTGCATGAGACACTTTGCAGTTTTCTTATTTGAAAAATACTAAATATCATCTCACTCTTTATTGACGACCTGGGGTCTTGACCAGATTCCCTGGGATGGATGCATCCCACTGCCCCTGAGGTGTGAAGACTGTGTGTGTGTAGACTTATGGACTGAAGGACTTTTTTTGGTAACTTCTGCCGCGTGACACGTGGGATCTCAGTTCCCTGACCGGGGATCGAACCTGCACCCTCTGCGTCGGAAGCGGAGTCTTAACTGCTGGGGTTCCAAGGGAAGACTGAACTTCCGGCCACCCTGCCCCCGGTCCTTCCTTCCACGTTCCCGCTGCATGCTTTGCGGTGGAGTTTTGCCTTGAACAGCACCCAGGCTCTCCCTGATCGAAACTTGCTGCTAAGAAACCGGGGTTCTTTATGCATGTTGTTTGAAACGAGTAAATGATCAGGAGGAAAGTCCCTTGGCTCCCCATTCGAGAAGTGCAGTGCCTTTGGCTCGTGAGTGGGGTTTCTGTGCGAGCACCTCTGACTCAGTTCAGCTGGAAGAGGAAGTGCAGACACGTGGTGCTCCCAGTCCAAGTCCAAGTGCCCCACACTGTGCCCTGTGCAGAGCCCGGGCAGCCAGCCCTGCGCCAGCTGCCGCCGAGCAGAGGTGGCCTCCAAGCCGGGCCCTCCAGGTGACACCCTGTGAGGCACGTGACAGCCCTCTGGGTTGGGTTAAGGTCCTGACAGTGCTGTTTGGTGTTTAAAATGCTCGGGGGCTGACAGGGTGTTTTTCCTACTTTAAAACCCTGTGACATGGGCTCAGGCTGTATTGTGATTTTTTTTTTCTTATGGGAGAAATGAGGGAGAAGAAACAGCGGCTCAGAACTGACGCCGGTAACTGCGTTGCTGTGGTGTCTGACTCAAGTCTCATGAACCTTTCTGTGTATCGTCTCGTTGGGGAATATATGTCACGATTCAGAAGGGACAGCTCAAGGCAAATCTCCACCCAGGCCTCATATTCTAAGCTAGTGGTTTCCAGCTGAAGGAAGTGCCGAAGCAGGAGGGGCTTTCCTACGTGCTCAAGTTGCTTCAGTTCTGTCCGACTCTTTGTGACCCCCTGGACTGTAGCCCGCCAGGCTCCTCTGTCCATGGGATTCTCCAGGCAAGGATACTGAAGTGGGTAGCCCTGCCCTTCTCCAGGGGATCTTCCTGACCCAGAGATCGCACCTGCCTCTCTTGTGTCTCCTGCATTGGCTGAAGACAGATTCTTTACCATGGCCACACTTTTCAAATTTCTCCTGAAAGCCCTGGATTCCAGAAAGTGGAGACAGTGCCTGGTTGCCTGGGAGACGAGGGGCCGGGTGGACCACAGTCTGGCTTTCTGCCGAGCCTGTGAGTTCACTGGTCTTCACCCTTGCACAAGGGTTTTACACATTCCGGTAGCCCTCTGACCTCCCTAAGACATAACTTAGAGGAAGAAGTAAACAGAAAAGCCAGACGCTCGACCTCTAAGACCCTATGGAATCTGGTGTTTGCAAGCCTTGCTCTGTGACCTTGAGTCTGGGGTTCACCCTGGGGCCAATTTGAAAGCTGGAGTCAGAGCAAATCGCATCAGCTCTTGTCTTTGGCGCCATCAGAGCCTTTGGCCTGGCGAGAGACCCCCGGGGGACTACAGGGCCCATGAGAAGGGATTCAGTGAGGCACACACTGGGTCCTTCCGTGGGGCATTAGATTTTAAGATCACCCGGGGATTCCCTACTGTTGGGGTGCTGTACTTTGGCGTGCTAAAAATCACGACTGCCATTGGTGTTTGCTTTTTTCTGTCCTTTTCGGTATTTGTTTAAATCAAGCTACCCCAGATGTCACTGGGCTTAGATGCCACTGGCGTGACTTGAACTATTCCAAGTTGAGGTGGTTTGACTTTGCCAGAAAAATCACCCTCTTGTCGCTCAGAGTTCCGGGAGGAGCCGAGAGGCGTATGTGACGGTGGGCGTGCTGGGCGACACGTGGGCGCCCGAGTTGGGGCGGGGATGGTCGCCCGGGAGCCTCGGCCTCACAAACAGCTCTGGGGACGAGGAAAGGAAGCCCCGGGGAGGTGACACACAGTCTCACTCAGAGTCAAGTGCCGCGGTGACCTTTAGAACTTTCCATGAAATCCGACACGGTATTTTGCAACCAGCCGGAGAGCGCCAGCAACTCTGTGCTCCCAGGCGAGCAGCCCGCCGCTCCGAGGCCCCCCCAGCCCCAAGAGCCTCTTATATAACTGGGGTTTGGTTTGGCCCGCGGCCTCTCAGGGGTCCTGTGCTTTTCAGGTACCACCACGTGACCCGCAAAGCTTCCGAGTGCAGTGGCAGTGGGTCTGTCTGCCTTTCCTTTTCCAACATCGAACCCAGAAGAGGCAGCCCGGCAGGGCGGGGTGGGTGAAGGGGTCCCGAATGCCATGAGATGAAAGACTGAAGTCGCTCACTCACGTCCGACCCCATGGACTATACAGCCCGTGGAATTCTCTAGGCCAGAATACTGGAGTGGTTAGCCTTTCCCTTCTCCAGGGTATCTTCCCAACCCAGGGATCGAACCCAGGTCTCGGGGGAGCAAATCGGCAGGGTGCCAGCCCAGCTGTGCCACTGGTCCCCAGGGGGAATCTTGGGCAAATCGTTTCGCTTCTCTGAACCTCCGCGTGTTTTGCTTCTTAAATCGAGTTGTGAGGGCCGGCCTCCCCGCCTCACGGCGTGGCCGAGGAACACTTTGGGAAGGCCGTGGTCTGCACGGGGTGCACCTGCCTGCCGGCAGCCCACCCCTGCAGGCCTGGACCGGGGCCCAAGGTGAGGGTGTGTCTGGACATGGGGGTGACAAGCAGGACAGGTCTGCACGGGGTCTCAGCCCCCCCACCCCAGCCTCTCATCCAGGCCTCCGGTGACCGTCTCGGTGAACGGAGTAAACAGGCTCCGCCCAGGGGTCGGCTGCTGGCCCGGGAGGCCCGTTCCCACAGCACAGGGGACAGACGCCGAACCAGGAGGCAGCTCTGCCCGGTAAAGGCATCCACCCTGGGCTTCCTGCCGGAGCCCCGGCAGAACTTGTCAACTGGCCGTGTTGACACTGTGGTCGATGCTCAGCATCCTTTGGCCTCTCCACCTGCCCATCCCCAGCATGTGCAGCTGAAGGCCCTGACTACAGAGACAGTGGCCGTGGAGACAGGCCCACTGTCCCCACCCCCATCAGAAAGCCAGGCCGGCCAGGCTCCCCGAGGAGCAGTCCACCCTCCCCTGGATTCCCAGCTGTCACGCAATAATAACAGTAAGGAGAAATGAGAAATGTTCAAGGCCTGAACCTCCCTCGGTGGTGGAGCCTGCTCTGAGTGCTGAGTGGTGTTCTACTCTCCCGGAGTTCACTCAAACTCATGTCCATCGAGTCGGTGATGCCATCCAACCATCTCATCCCTCGTCACCCCCTTCTCCTCCTGCCCCCAATCTTCCCCACCATCAGTGTTATTTCCAATGAGTCAGCTCTTCACATCAGGTGGCCGAAGTATTGGAGCTTCAGCTTCAGCATCAGTCCTTCCAATGAACACCCAGGACTGATCTCCTTTAGGATGGACTAGTTGGATCTCCTTGCTGTCCAAGGGACCCTTAAGAGTCTTGTCCAGCCCCACAGTTTGAAAACTGCCCTCATTACATGGTCCTATTCCAGGCTTCCAGGTATAGCACCAGCCAAGAAAGTGATTTGTATAATATGCTCCAGCAATACATTTTAAACACACTTTTTGGGACTTCCCTGGTGACCCAGTGGTTAAGATCCCACACTTCTGCTGCAGGAAGAGTGGGTTCGGTCCCCAGTCAGGAAACAAAGGTATCCAAGTGCCGCGCGGTGGGGCCAAATGAAATAAACACAGTCCCATCTTGGAAACCACTGGTTCCTTCTTTTTCAGCCCTTCCCTTTAAAAAATCCCCCAAGTGCGGAAAGCATTCCATGAGGATGTGTTCTTGCCGGCTGAATCACGATCGCGTGAAGGGGCTTCACCTCTTGTTCATTTGGGACCATCAGCTGCGGAAACCGTGACAAAGGGGTGTTTGGTCTTCCTGACAGTGGTCACCGCCCACAGCCCTGAGGTCACATGTCCTGAAGGAAGTGTCCTCGTCACTCAACCTGCAACCTGAGTGTCGCCTCATCTCCTGTATCTGCACTCATCTCAGTTGTGCAAAAGTATTGTCCCAAGTTAAGGAATTTCAGGCAAATACGAATCGAACAGGGAGACACAGTGGTAAGAGAGCCGATTGTAAAATGTCTGGGAATTCTGCAAGCCCATCCGTGCCCATCGGTGCCCTGAAATGGACCAAGGCGGGAGGTCTGCACCACAGCAAGTGGCAGACCCTACAGTTCAGTCCTCCCTGCCCCCACCCCACCCCAGCATTTCCCGCACGCCCTGCGTCTCCACCCCTGGAAGTCCAGTGTCGCCACAGCCTTCTCTGCTCTTGGGTGAAGCTGACCCCGGGAAGAGCATTTTGAGTGAGATCAAAGGTACATGTCAGTGAAGTCCAGGTCTCGCCGGGGCCTTGTATCCGTAGTCAAGGTCGTCGTGTCTGGCATCATTTGTTTTGTTATTGTTGTTCAGTCGCTCAGTTGTGTCTGACTCCGTGCGACCCCATGGACTGCAGCACGCCAGGCTTCCCAATCCTTTCTCATCTCCCAGGCTCGTCTTAGAGCTGCATTTAACCCGCTCCCCAGCTCCGTCCATCCAGAGCTCCCCAGGGTCCATCCTGTGGGACAGAGAACTGTTCTGGGCCTCAAACAACTTATTGCTCAATCAGGCCGGTTCTACTGTGTCTTTTCAGAATATTCTGTAGCCATCTCAGTAACAGAACCGTGACCACGAAGGACCCAGGGATTCTTTCCTCCACCCTGCCTGCGCTGCATGTCCTGACTCTCCTCTCCGAAGGCGTCAGACGTTCCTACTGGGCGAATCCAGAGGGGATGGAGCCCAGAGCTGGGCAGCAGCAGTGGGCTCTGGCCCTGCAGAGACTTGCTCAGCTTTATTTTCTTTATTGAGCATAGTTGCTTTGCAATGTTGTTAGTTTCTGCTGCACAGCGAAGCGAATCAGCTCTACGTACATGTGTGTCTTCTCTTTTTCGGATTTCCTTCCCATTTAGGTCACCACAGAGCACTGAGTAGAGTTCCCGGTGCCTACAATAGTTTCTCATTAGTCATCTATTATATGTTGTTGTTGTTCAGTCGCTCAGTCGTGTCCAACTCTGAGACCCCATGGACTGCAGCATGCCAGGCTCCTCTGTCCTTCACCAACTTCCGGAGTTTGCTCAAACTCATGTCCATTGAGTCAGTGATGCCATCCAACCATCTCATCCTCTGCCACCCCTTCTCCTCCTGTCTTCAGTCTTTCCCAGCATCAGGGTCTTTTCCAATGAGTCAGTTCTTTGCATCAGGTGGCCAAAGTACTGGAGCTTCAGCATCAGTCCTCCCAATGAATATTCAGGACTGATTTCCTTTAGGATGGACTGGTGGGATCTCCTTGCTGTCCAAGGGACTCTCAAGAGTCTTCTCCAACAACACGGTTCAAAAGCATCATTTCTTCAGTGCTCAGCTTTCTGTAGTATCGATAGTATATATATGGCAATCACAATCTCCCAATCCATTCCACGCCCCCTTGCCCCCTTGGTACCCATACATTTGTTCTCTATATCTGTGTCTCTATTTCTGCTTTGCAAATAAGTTCATCTCTACCATTTTTCTAGATTCCACATGTATGTGTTAATATACAATATGTGTTTTTCTGACTTCACTCTGTATGAGAGTCTCTGGGTCCATCCCTGTCTCTGCAGACGGCACAGTAAGAGTTATTCAACTTTAAGTAAAATGGTGTTAGTAACCCTTGCCCCATAGGTTTCTGGGAATGATGAAATAAATTCATATTCACCACTCCAACTGACATATGGTAGGCACTCCCCGAACAGTATTTATTATCTTACTAATTAAAATATAATTCTTAGAGGACAGGAATGTCTTTGAATTTTTCGTAGCACTAATCCCCTCCATCAATATCTGTCCTGCTTGTTTGGTAGAGGTTTAATGACTACTTGGTGCGTGAACGGCTGTATAAACTATGAACAGAACCACTGGATGTCCCCATTTCCCACACGAATTTAAACTCATTCTTCCCTTTCAGTCGCTAAACCCTGAAGTGTTTTCATCTTCTACATAGTCTCTCATATAGTAAAAGAATCTTGCATTGCTTTAGACAAAGCCTTTCATTTTTATTTTAATCAAATATGGCTCTTTCTTACCAGCATTCTTGTTTAGCAATCTTTTCTAAGGAAGCTCTGCCTTGTTTCATTTTTATACCAGAAGAACATTTCCATTTTTTTTAATGCCGAATTGATTTTTTAATTTTTCAAAATATTTATTTATTTGTTTGGCTTGACTGGGTCTTACTTAAAATACATGGGATCTTTAGTTGAGGCGTATGGAGTCCAGTTCCCTGACCAGGGGTAGAACCTGGGCCCCCTGCACATGGGATCTTTAGTTGAGGCGTATGGAGTCCAGTTCCCTGACCAGGGGTAGAACCTGGGCCCCCTGCACAGGGAGTGCAGAGTCTCAGCCACTGGACCAGCAGGGAAGTCCCTGAATTGATATTTTTAAAAACAAAGTCGCTCAGTCATGTCCGACTCTTTGAAACCCCATGGACTGTACAGTCCATGGAATTCTCCAGGCCAGAATACTGGAGTGGGTAGCCTTTCCCTTCTCCAGGGGATCTTCCCAACCCGGGGATCGAACCCAGGTCTCCCACTGTATGCAGGCGGATTCTTTACCAGCTAAGCTACCAGGGAAAAGTTAGATTTCCTCTTTTAAAAAGAGAAAATCTAAATATGAAACTCCGAAACCTACCTTCTTAGACTTTTTCAGAGCTTAAGTTTGGGCTACCGTATTTAACACAGATAACAATCCACGAATGCACTGGAGAACCCAAGTGGAGGTGGGTTTTGCGACTTGTTCTGTGACGTGTAGGTTCCTCCACAGGTGCAATGGGGGCCTGGCCTCTCCTCTCTTCTGCAGACCCGCCAGCCCTCAAGGCCAACTCAAGCTCTGCTTTCAAAGCAGGGTCAGGTGATTGCTCCTCTCCATCTATCCTTTTGTGCTGATGACACTGTTCATTCTGGCCACTGGCCATTGAGCACATTTCGCTGTATTATGCAATTAGTATTATAATTTTTCTTTGTCTCTCTGAGTCGTTTTCACATAGCTTGAGGGCAAGACCTATTTCCTCTGTCCCTTCAGTGCGTCCTGCTCAAAGATTTGATCACTGGATCTCCGTCCGTCTCAGCAGAAAGAAAAGGCAGGGCAGAGAGCCATTAGATGTTCAGACTTCTGGAAGGAGATGAATTCCAAGCATGAGCAGATCTCACCTTGGTTTGAGGAGGAAACTGGGACCAGAGACGAGGAGTGACTTTTTCAAGGTCACAAAGCTAATTAGTGGCAGGTCCCTTTAGTCTAGGGAAGGTGTCAGCAAAAGGAATTGAACATTTTCCCGTCTTTTTAAAAGTTTTATTTTTAGTTGCAAAACACATGTACACTAGAAGTTTTTTGTTTTTATTAGATCAGGGGTTTGGCTTAGGGGTCAAGGAAGTTGGAATTCTAACCAATAGTTACAGGACTTGGAGCAAATCCCTTTTGGAGCCTCGGTTTCCCCATCAGTCATGGGAAGGGGTTGGATCACATCTCTAAAGTCCCCTCGGGTTCTGCCATTCTGCAGTTCTTAGCAAGCCCCTGGTTCAAGCTGACATGAGCTCAAGACCCTCCTGGTGAGTCCCTGGGGACCCCGTGTCCCCTCCTCAAAGGCAGTCACTGCTTCTTTCATCTTAGGGAGCCGCGAGCTCAGATTCAGCGACTTCCAGCCCCGGGGACCTGCAGCTTCTTCAGTGAGAAGCAGCCGGAGCTTGCTGACCCCAAGGAGCCCTGGAACACATGAATCAAAATAGTTGTGTGATGTCATGTCAGGATGGGAATGCGCTCTGGCCAACCGGTGCCAGGAATTGTCTGGACCGGGTGGTTTCCTTTTACAGTCTTTTTAAAGGGACCTCTGCAGACCCGCACATGACCGGCCGGCGTTGCCCTCCTCCCATCGCCTAGCTCGTTTTCTTCCCTCCCTTTTTTTTTTTTTTCATTTTCAGGAGGAAAAAGCCCCGAGCGCCTGAGTGTGTGGCTGACCTTAACTATATAAACAGACCTGCCTGGGCTTCCGGGGCAGCTTCTTGCCTACTTAAGGGCAGCGGCTGCTCCGGCTTTGCCGCGGCCCTGGCGGCTGGGTGCAGAGGTGAGGACCACCTGGCCTGTCCAGCAGCTGCTGGCCCCTCAGGCGACCCCTCCAGCTTTGGCTGGGGGACCCCAGGCTGTGGCCGGCACGCGCAGGCGGCATCTCTGAGCTCTCTGGCCCCACGTCTGCCAGCCCATGCGGCGCCCCTCCTGGCCCCCGGCCACCCGGGGCTGACGCTGCCCCCGCGAGTCCTGGCATGCACGCCTGGCCCGGCTCCCGTGGCGCCCCCAGCTCCCCATGAAGCGGTTTGGCAGCCTCAGGGGCAACAGAAAGCGCAAGGACCCAAGCCGGAGCACCGGGAGGCGGCAGTCGGAGCCCCATGGCCTTTGTGGTAGGACCCTTCCCTTTGCCCAGCCCTCTGCTGGTTCCAGGGCCAGTGTGTGTGAGTGTGTGTGTGTGTGTGTGTGCGCGCGCGCGCACGCGTGCAGCCTCCCAGGTGACAGCTGTGTGCAGATACGGCTGTCAGGCAGAGGGGACAGGTGGGGACGTGTGTCCTCACGGACAGTCCTGCCGCCCACTGTCCCGGACGGCCCAGCAGTGCTTTCCCCCAGGCCATTTTCTCTGACTGGCCCTGATGAGGTTGAGTGATCAGTGGGACTGGCGTTCATTTCGGTGAAAGCGAAGCCTGGGGACGAGTAAGAGTGGACCGGGACTGATGTTGACGGCTGTGAAGTACGAGATGTGCGTGTGTAGAGAAAACCAGCGCCGGAGATCACAGAGGATGCCCTTCTCTCATCCCCTTGGCCCCACGGCTGACATCGGGTGGTCAAGGGTTAACGTGGGAGGGAAGGGTTAACGCCTGCCTTGATTTTTGTCCCCGGGGCTGGGGGTGGGGTCGGGGGAGAAGCTCGCTGTGTGATCTCCCTGGCTTCTGGGACCTTCTCGTAGCCTCTCCAGGTACAGGGGGTCGGGACCAGTGTGCTTGTGGGGTGAACCATCTACATTTCAGTATTTCCAGTGACCTGCGGGTTTGAGGGAGGCACCCTGTCTGGCTGGAGTCGGGCAGGTGGATTTCAAAGCAGCCAGGGCTTCCCAGGGGCCTGGCTAAGGCCTGCCCGCTCAAAAGTAGGTGGTGGACTTCCTGAGAATTGGGAGTTTGCCTGCCCTGAAGGCTGCTGCTTGCAGAACATGGGTATTCCTGAACACTCTCCCCTAAGACAGAATAGCAGCCCCCTCACACAGCCCAGTGGTAGCAAAGATGGGGAAGCTGACAGGTGCACTAAATTGTGTTCCTTGGGTAGAAGGCGACATGGAAAGTGGCCAAAAATAATCGTTTTGTGTAGTAAGGAAATTACTTTGGCAAAGCACCTTGGCAGTACGTGGAGACTGGAATATAGGCATGCGTGCGTGTTCAGTCTCTTCAGCTGTGTCCGACTCTGTGACCCCATGGACTGTAGCCCACCAGGCTCCTCTGTCCATGGGCTACTCCAGGCAAGAATGCTGCAGTGGGCTGCCATGCCCTCCTCCAGGGGATCTTCCCAAACCAGGGATCGAAGTCGGGTCTGTCTGCACCTCCTGCATTGCAGGCAGATTCTTTACCGACTGAGCCAACTGGGAAGCCTAGAATATAGGCATGCCTCATTTCATTGCATTTTTCTTTCTTTCTTTTTTTTTTTACAAAGTGAAGCTTTGTGGCTCCCCTGTGTTGTCAGATGATGACTAGCATTATATTTTAGCAGTGGGAATAAGTATTTATATTTATATATAAATATGTTTATATTTACTACATTATTGTATGATCATTACTCATACATGCACTTGGAAACTGCGAAATCCGTGTGGCTCCCTTCACCATTCCGATATTCACTTTATTGCAATGGGTTGGAAACTGAACCTGCAGTATCTCCAAGGCCGTGCCTGTAGTAAGAAAAGAAAAAGGTAAACAGAAAACGTGCCGACATTGCTTGCTACACCCAGTTTAGCCAGTTACTTCCGGAAGCTTCTAATGGACCTTGTGTGCCACTGATAACCCCCAGGAGGATGAGCAAAGGCGACCGCAGCTCTGAAATTCAGGGAGTTTTCAGTCTTGTGAAGGGATTAGCAGTGTCTGACTACACCGTGTGCAAAGGTGAATTGCTGGAGGAGAACAGTGCCTAGCCTGACATGGCAGGGGAGGAGGTGGGGGATGACAGACACCCTGGACTTAATTGTTGTTGTTCAGTCGCTCAGTCGTGTCCGACTCTTTTCGACCCCATGTAGCACGCCAGGCCTCCTTGTCCGTCACCAACTCCCGGAGCTTACTCAAACTCATGTCCATCTAGTCGGTGATGCCATCAAACCATCTCATCCTCTGTCACCCCCTTCTCCTCCTGCCTTCAATCTATCCCAGCATCAGTGTCTTTCCAATGAGTCGGCTCTTCAAATTAGGTGGCCAAAGTACTGGAGCTTCAGCTTCAGGCTTAATTAGACGTGGTTTTAAAAGAAGACTCTTCTTTTAAATAATCAAGTGATAAACATTCATTTACTATAGAGCTAAGTCTAAACCTGTTATTTCACTAAAAGTCTGGTTTTGCTAATGGCATGGGTGGGCCCATTAGCAAAAAAAAAAAAGCCTGTTATTTGCCAGACAGTGGTTTCTCCCTTGTGTTTTAAATCTGTCATCCTGTCTGTTCTGCTTCCGAAATCAAAACTAATATTTGCATGTTGACCAGGCTTTACAAGTGCTCACATGCAAATGCCAGCTCTGATTGCAGGGTCAGGAAAATCAGAGTATCTTCTAGAACTTTCTTCTGGGATTTGGGATATAGCCCATGTATCTAGTTTTCCTTTTGTCAGAGTCCCAGTGTGAGAGCCGTCGAGCAGGGGCAGGCAGCAGGTGCTGGCCCCTCAGTCATGTGTGATGTGGATACATCAGATGAAAAAGAAAAAAAAAAAGAGTGTGTGGACCAAGCATCCTCCCAGCTCCCTCCCAGTTGCCACCTACCCCCTCCCAAGACCAGACTGAACCACTCCTATCTGAAACCATCCCAACTGCCTATCCAGTGACCTCCGGGCTTCTTAGGGACAAGGACCACGTCCCCAAGGAAGCTTTCCATCCATCTTCCAACCCTGACGCCTTGAAGCAGCCCAGGTTCTCACTAGAGACGTGCTGGTTATGGGGCAGATTGACGTGGGGTCCCTCCGCAGCTACTCCTAGCTCTCCAGCAGCACTATTTCTGGACTTTGCTTTCTTTTCATTCCCTTCCAGCCGATCCCTTTCCTCCCTACAGTTATCCTTATGTGGGTGCCCAGTGGTGTCCAACTGCAGCCGACCCCATGGACTGTGTCTGTCCGTGGAATTCTCCAGGCAAGAATCCTGGAGTGGGTTGTCATTTCCTCCCCCAGGGGATTTTCCGGACCCAGGGATTGAACCCATATCTCCAACTCACATTTTCTGTGTCTCAGATTCTTTACCTGCTGAGCCACTGATGAAACCCTGGAGCTTAAGAATTTCAGAGAAGTCTTCTTTCTTCTTTTAAGAAAGCTTCCATGAGGGTTGTGAGGATGTCTGCCTTTCACCCACCCTCCGTCTTCCCACATCAAGTGAACATAGGTGGTCAGCACGATTCTGTGTGTTCTTTGGCCGCTTCTGTGGCGCCGTCAGTCTTTTCTAGGAACCACCACTCACCATAGCCTCTGTTCCATTTCAAGGTGGGGTCGCTCCTCACGCACATGCATCTTCTTTGTTACACACAATTGCACACACAGAGCCACCCCTGTAGCCTCTTTTTCTTCTTCTAATTTTAGCTGTGCGGGGTCTTTGTTGAGGCGCATGGGTTGCTGTGCATGCATGGGCTTAGTTGTCCCGCAACATATGGGATCTTAGTTCTCTGACCGGGGGATCAAACCCATATCCCCTGCATTAGAAGGCAGATTTCTTAACCACTGGACTGCCAGGGAAGTCCCCTCCTAGGCTCTTGAGCAGCCAGAACAACCACAAGAGGGAAATGAAGCCCCAGCAGATCAACAGTTACTTAATCCACGTATGTTTGCCCCTGGCCGGCATGTTTGTTTGGAAGCCTGTGGCTCCGGCTGGAGTTTTAAACACTTCAAGCCTGGTAACAAAATGCCCCAGAAGGTTCTGATTCACGAGAAACGTGCCCCTTTTGGCCCAGAGCTTAGGGCCCGCCCAGCCTCCCACCCCACTACCAAAGCTCAGTAGGCACCTCCCGCTGCAGGTGTCACACTCTGTAGGCAAACACAGCAATGGTTTGGACTTAAGCCTTCTCTTTCGGCCTCTTTGGTCAACAGAGATCCAGAGGATGTGGACAAATAGCATGTAGCAATAGTAATAAAAATGTGAAAGGCAGATTAGGAAAGGATTTTGCTTATCAGTTCAGAAAACTGACTGTAGCAACTTTTGTACCCTCTGTAGTGAGAGGGGAGTGAGTCAACAAAAGCTACCCGGAGCCTTAAGAGGCCCCTTCTGAGGGCCAGCACTAGAGCCAGGAAGCCCCTGGGTGTGTCAGGAGGCTGTGTCCCCACGCGGCTGGGGTCCAGGGGACACTGGAGACCAGAGCCCCCGACAAGTCTTGTTTTCCACTGAGCCACCTCCTCCTGTTAGCCCTCCTCGTGATGAAGGTCCAACCGCTTCTGGAACAAAACTCCAAAGTTCCTCCTGCCCGGGTTCACGCATCACCCCAATGCTGCCTGTCCCAGTCGCTCATCCCCTGTTAATGCCAGTGGAGCCCGCAGCGGGCTGTGCCTCTGCGGGGACCGTGGGTCATCGTCGCCTCAGCAGCGGGCATGGCTGTTGTTCTGACTCCGCCCCCGGTATCCCCCCACCCCGGGACCCTCTGCTCCCTGCCCAGTCCCTTGTTATCTCCGTGCTGCTCTGGGTGCCTGCCTGCCCACCCAGCTTCCGGTGTCCAGACTAGGGTGGACTTGAGAGAGCCCAGTATTCATTCGGTCACTCATTCGAATATATGTATTTAGTTATTCATGATGGAACATTTCCAGCCTCCAGAGAAGGAGGGAAAATGGAGGAACGGTGTCCATTTTCAGGCTCAGTGGTGAGAAGAGCTCTGCCAGTCCTGTGGGCAGAGGAGCCAGGCGGGCTGCAGTCCACGGGGTCGCAAAGAGTTGGGCACGACTAGCAGTGAACACTTCCACTTTCGCTTCACTTTCTGCCAGTGTCTGAGCTGCGCGGTGCCAACAGGGGGGTGCAGACACCAGTGCGCCCTCCCAGGGCAAGCCACTGAGGTGGTTCTTTAAACTGTGGTAAAATAGGGGATGAGATGGTTAGGTAGCATCACCGACTCAATGGACATGAGTTTGAGCCTAACTCCGGGAGATAGTGGAGGACAGAGGAACCTGTCGGGCTACAGTCCCCAGGGTCACAAAGGGTCGGACACAACTTAGCAACCCAACAGCCCAGCAAAACAGATGAAACGTAAGACTTACCACCTTACCCATTATTACCCGTACTCTTCACTGGACTTAAGCTCATTCACACTGTTGAGCAGACCATCGCCACCTGCATGTCCAGAACTTCCCAGCGTCTCCAACCAAACCTCTGTCCCTTTTAACAGCTGGCCACTCTGTCTGCCCCCCTAGGGCTGGCGCTCCCCCAACTTCCCCTCCCTGCCTCTGTCCAGTGACCGCTCCGGGTGCCTCACGAGCGGAATGACACGGTGTTCCTCCCTTGTGTCTGGCTTGTTCGACAGCCGAGCGAGTTTTCCTTTGCGATGCTGGGCCGTGGGGAGCGCTGTGGGGGAAAGGGCAGGACAGGGGGTCGGAGCGGGCAGAAGGAGGCGCCGTGTGGACCCTGAGGCAGGTCCTTCCAGACAGATGGTGGGCCCAGGCCCTGGGGGAGGGTAAGCCTTGGATCCAGGGGCACCGAGGGGCCAGATTGACTGGATGGCAGGAAGCAGGGCAAAGCCCTTAGGCGGGGGCCCAGCAGGAGCGGGACAGAGGCAGGTGAGGGGCGAGGGGGCGTGAGATGAAGCCCCTGGGGGGCTTGAGCCAGCACTGCTGGGCTCTGGGCCTGGGGCCTTGCCCAAGGCCACGGAACGGTAAGGGCAGAGCGGGGGTTATAAGCCTATGTCCCTAGCCCTCCGCAGGTGCAGTGCCCACCCGGAGCGGCTGGCCCTGGGTCCCAGCCTCTCTGCCGAACCTGCGTCCACACAGGAGACCCAGGGAGCCTGCAGCCTGTCTGCAAGGGGGGCGTCGGGGATTCAGACTCCATAACGTCTTGGGGAGGCGTTTGGGATTTGGGATCAGTCAGAGGAGGCTGGCTTACCGCCTCCTGCCCATCCTCCCCACCCCAAACCCAGCTGGGAGGGCTCATCTTCCTTTGCCCAGTTTTCCTCCGTGTGGCCGTCACCACGCTGCGTGGCGGCCCTGGCCCAGCATCCAAGGATGATCGGTTGAAGCAGGGGCCCAGGCGAGGGGCTCCCCGGGGAAATCCTAGTTAAGCACTTCCACCTTCATCTGCCCCAGCGGCCGCCCTGTTTCACCGGCCAGTGGGCCAGTCAGCACCTGATAGGCGGGCATGGAGCGGCGGGGCTGTGCGTGTTCTCACTGCACGCCTGCTTCCCAGCTGTGCCCCTCCCAGGGCTGGAGGTGAGGATGGAGGAGACAGCAGCAACCAGCCTTCACTCTCAGTGCCCCTTCCTTTCCCAGCCCCCAAGGGGGCAGACTAGGAACATTCTAGAAACAAGGCCCGAGTGATGATGGAGACAGTGAAGTGAGGGCTCGCTGGCTGCCTGGAGGAGGCGTGGTTCTGAGGAGTGCTGCTTCTGGGCAGAGAGCCTTGACACCAGACATGGCAAGTCTGTGATTCCAGGACTGAGGGTGTGTGTGAAGACAGTGGGACCTGATCGCAGAGCCTGGTGGAGTGAGTAGAGGAATAAGGGAGAAAGAAGTAAGGTGGGAGGGGGTGGACCTCACAAAGTGACCCCACTCGGTGATGGAGACGCCTTGGGTGGGGCTGGAAAGCCTGGCTGGGGTCAGACGACACCTGCTGCTCTGTCCCCCAGACCCTCCCGCTGGGACCTGGTCCAGGGTAAGTCTAAGGGCCCAGGGGGCTCCGCACCCAAGAGAGCAGCATCTGGGGCTTCCAGCATCCAGAGCAGATTGAGAACCTGGGACATTTAAAGAGACAGTGATTTCTGTCCTCAGCTCATTTGTTGTCGTTCTTCAGTTGCTGAGTCGTGCCTGATTCTTTGCAACCCCAAGGACTGCAGCACACCAGGCTTCCCTGTCCTTCAGTATCTCCTTGGAGTTTGCTCAAACTCATCCCTATTGAATCAGTGATACTGCCCAACAATCTCATCCTCTGTCATCCCCTTCTCTTCCTGCCTTCAATCTTTCTCAGCATCAGGGTCTTTTCCAATGAGTCAGCCCTTCACATCAGGTGGTCAAAGTATTGGAGTTTCAGCTTCAGCATCAGTCCTTCCAGTGAATATTCAGGACTGATTTCCTTTAGGATTGACTGGTTGGATCTCCTTGCAGTCCAAGGGACTCTCAACAGTCTTCTCCAGCACCACAGTTCAAAAGCATCAATTCTTCAGCGCTCAGCTTTCTTTATGGTTCAACTCTCGCATCCATACATGACCACTGGAAAAACCATAGCTTTGACTATATGGACCTTTGTTGGCAAAGTGATGTCTTTGCTTTTTAATATGCTGTCTAGGTTTGTCATAGCTTTCCTTTCAAGGAGCAAGCATCTTTTAATTTCAAGGCTGCAGTCACTGTCTGTAGTGATTTTGGAGCCCAAGAAAATAAAATCTGCCACTGCTTCCACTGTTTTCCTCAATTCTTAGTTTGTCTTTAATGATCGAGAGGAAAACACACGTGGTCCCGGCCCTCTCGAGAACCCGAGCACCAGGATGCCTCTGGGGCCGCTGCTGCCCTTGGCCCTGGACTGCTGGCCTCCACAGGTGTCTCCTGACCGTGGTGGTGGTCAGGACATAATCCCCAGGAGGGAGTGTGTCCCCTCCCAGGGAGGCCCCAGCTCAGACTTGTGTGTGGCCGTGGAGTCTGGGGTGATTGGTGTCCCCAGAGCTGTGCGGGGAGGTGTGGTGTGGTCCTCCAGCAAACGCAGGCTGGAAGCAGGGATGTGGCCCCCGCCTGGGGCTCCGGGGCCAAGGGCACTGCTGAGACAGACACGTGGAGGGCTCAGAGGGCATTTCGGTGGCTCAGATGACTACAAGGCTTTGCCGAGAGAGGTAGCACACACCAGCTAATCCTAGTGACTTCACAGATGCACAGCAGATGAACGATAAAACCGCCAGGGCTCAGCCCCGCCTGCGTTCAGCTGTCCTGCTGCTTTCATGTCCGTAATCCAAATCCCTGGGCTTCGCTGCTTGGCTCAGTGGTGAAGAATCCACCTGCCAGTGCAGGAGGTACTGGTTCGATCCCTGATCCGGGAAGATCCCATGTGCGGCAGAGCAGCTAAGCCCGTGGGCCGCAGCTACTGAGCCTGTGCTCTGGAGCCCGGGAGCCATCACTACTGAAGCCTGAGCGCCCTGGAGCCTCTGCTCGAAAACAAGAGAAGCCACTGCAATGAGAAGCCCAAGCATCAAAGAATAGGCCCCGCTCACCACCACTAAAGAAAAGCCCGAACAGCAGAGAAGACCCGGCACAGACAAAAAGAAAGAAAGAATTTGTTTAAGATTCCAAATGCCCCCAACCCAAGCCCCTGCCTCCTAGAGACGCTCGGCTTTGCGGGGAAACGAGGCTGAGAGAAGGAGGACAGGCCCCTGCCTGCCGAGTTCCGAGCCCCAGGCCTCAGGCCTCGGGTTGGTTGTCTTCCTTCCTCTGCACGCCTACCTGGGAAGTCATTCCAGGGCGCCTGTGCTTCTGCAAGGGCTTCTGAGAAATGCCCTGTTAGTCAGAGTCGAGTGCGTGTTTTCCCTTGCAGCTTTTCTGTTGACAGAAGATTTCGTCTGTGTGGATATGGGGAGTCCTTCTCACGTCTGCCAGTGCAGAGCAAAGAAACACACCTCGCGTAGACAATGGGGAGCTGTATTTTTATTTTTTGTTAATTAACTAGTTTATTTTTGGCTGCTCTGGGTCTTGGTTGCTGCCCACGGGCTTTCTCTAGCTGCGATGAGCAGGGGCCACTCTCTGGTCACGGTGCCGGGCTTCTCACTGCGGTGTCTCTCTTGTTGCAGAGCACAGGCTCCAGGGCGTTGGGCTCAGTAGCTGTGGCAAGTGGGCTCAGTTGCCCCTTGGCATGTGGAATCTTTCCGGATCAGGGATTGAACCCATATCCCCTGCATTGGCAGGCGGATTCTTAACCACTGGACCACCAGAGAAGCCCCAAGATGATGGGGAGTTGTATATTTAAGTGTCGGTTTCATTGTTATTCTGGTGCCGTGACGCTGACAGGTCAGGAGTGGTTGCCACAGAAAGGCTGTTGGTCACTCCCAGTTCCCAAGAGGAAGGGGCACAGCCTCCCCCGACCCATGCCCTGCAGGACCATGCAGGGAAACTCCAGGGTTTCCCTACATGGGGGAAGAAGGAGGGGTAGAGGAAGCCAGGGGAAAGGGTGGGCGGCAGCCTTCATTATGGTTTCCGCGGGAGAGTCAAGGCCAGGCAGAGCAAGCAGGGTTGGGGTGGGCTAGCTGAATCATTTCAGCAGGCGCTGGGGTCTGGGGGCTGTCTGTAGTCTGGGACCTGCCCCTGGGATGATCAGGCAGTGGTAGTGCCTTCTAGAGCATAAGGACCAGCAGCAGGAGGGTGCCTCCCAGTAGGACTGTGGATTGGCTTATTTGCATATGAAAGGCAGGCTCCCTGAAAGGGAGGGGCGGGCTAACCCCGGAGGGGCAGGCCTCCCCAGTCAGCCAGACCCCAGATGCCAGACCATAATGAACACAGAAAATAAGAAAATCTAGTCAATGCAGGATGCTGCTACCCCCATAGTTCTCACTTGTTCTCTTTGCCCATAACCTCGAAGTGTTTCGGACTCCACTGGGGAGCAACCTGCCTGCCCTGAGACCCCAGCCTCCAGCTCGGAGGGGAGGAGGGGCTGGTGTCCCCTCGTCCAGATCACATGGCTCCTAATCTGACACATCCAGCAGCTCAGGCCCCGGAGGAACAGGGTAAGGGCTGTCTGTGCCTGGTGGGTCTCCTCCGGGTCCTCCATCCCATCTTCAGGCCTCAGAAAATGCCCGTGAGTGACTGCAGACCAGCTTACGGGTGCTGCCTATTCCTCCCCACCCCCTCCACCACCACCACACTGGTCATCAGGGCTGGCCCATCAAATGACCACGTGCCCACCCTTAGTGTGGCCAATGGACGCATGGCAAGTGGGTTCTGAACACACACGCTGCCAGGAATGCTCTGTGGTCACTTCCGCGTGGAGTCTGGGAGTCCCTAATCGTGGTCGTGTTTCTGGATGAAAGTGACAGGGAGGTGTGGCCAGGCCGGCACAAGGGTGTGATGGGGACTCAGCATCACCTGTGAGCTCTGGCAGGCCCGGAAGTCGCCCCATGTGGGGGTCGCCCTGGGGCAGAGCTCCGCTCACAATTGGACGCCCCGCCCAGGGTCTGCCCCCTCCCAACCCTTCCTGTGTGTCCTCTCTGCCTGGTTCTGCCCCCACCTGGGCCTCAGACATGAGCATCAGACTCTTGGGGCTCCCACCTCCTGCTCTGTGTCTGTGGCTCTCTCTGATGTTAAGGGTGAATTCACCAAACACGTCTATTAAGCTCCTACCTTGGGGTGTGGGTGTAGCTGCTGGGGACCGTGGGGAACAGGATAGATGCTGAGCAAACATGCGTCCGCAGTAATTAAAGTGCATAGTGAAATATTAAAGAGTAAGCTGAGATGTCAGGAGGATGGATTTCGGTGTTCAGGAAGGCTGCTGTGGATAAGAATAGGCTCTAAAGCGTTAGATTGCACCAGTAGGGAGGGGAGGGGAGGGAAGAGGGGGACAGAAGGGATCCAGGTGGGAGAAGCCGCGTGCAAAGGTCCAGGGCGGGTCTGGCCTGGCACTTGGAGCACCCCAAAGGGGTTCCCAGTGCCCAGGGGGTCTTGGGGGGTCTCCGACACCTGGAAGGCCATCCTCAGCGGGTACCACTCAGCCCAGCATCACTCTCAGACGTTCGGGGAAAGTGGTGGCCGTCACCGCCGGCTGACCGCCCTGCTTCTGACATCCCTGCTGAGCTTAGTGTGGCGGTCGCTGAAGCAGGCCCACCTTTGCAGAATCTACCTGACTGGTGGTGACTGGTTTGTCGGCAGGCCAGGGAAGGGAGCAGATCCACTCCCAGAAAAGCAGGTTTTGTCTCGAACAAGGCGCAACAGACTCTGCAGCAGGGTCCCCCGTGCAGCCCTGGCAACGCCTAACACACCTCTACTTCTTGAGTCTGCCCTCATGGCAGACCTCTCTGGGTCACATGGCTGAGAGGGGCCTTCTGGATCCACGATTATCTTCAGAAGATAAAGGAAAGAGAACCCTACCGATTGTACTTTTCCTGCAGCTTCCCCTCTAGGTCCACAGCCCTGGAGATGTCCTCCTACAATCGTGCCTGGGCTCTCCAGTACCTGCCTTGAGAAAACTCAACCCAGAGCCTGATGAACCTGGCTGGGCTGTTCTCGTTAAACTCCTGGGCCGCAGAGACTGTCTCATTCTCTCTGCTTGTGATCTCTCGGATCATCACCCTCATTCCTGCTCCCTATCTTCCTCAGTCGCAGGACCTCAGTCTCATTTCATGCTCATGCATGTGGCTCAGTAGGGCAGGTGACAGTTATTCAGTGAGCTATATGGGCAAGTGTTGTTTTCATTTAGAAAGACTCTTAAAAAGGGGGAGAACTGGGACTTCCCTGGCTGTCCAATGGTTAAGATTCCTAGCTTCCACTGAAGGGGGCGAAGGTTTGATTCCCTGGTCAGAGAGCTAAGATTTCACATGCTGCAAGGTAGGGCAAAAAAAAAAAAAAGAGGGAGAAGAAGTAAATCCCCTTAGGTTCCTTTTACCTGCCCCCTGCTGTGAATGTAGATGTGAGGGTTGGAGCTCCGCAGCCATCTTGGGTCATAAGGTGACTGCTGAAGATGCAAGGAATGAGGTTAGTGGAAAATAAAGATAGGAGCCTGGGTTAACATTGTGAAGCCGCCATACTAGCTACGGACCACCTGTCTTTCAGACATCTGTTTTATGTGAAAGAAGAATAAACCTCTTTCTGGCTGAAGCCACTGTTATTTTGGGTTTTGCTGTTAAATAAGGACAAACTTAACGAAACTGACACAACTTAAGATGGAACTTGATCCATACCAGGCCTTCAGTAGCTACTTAAGACCAGGCAGGAGATCTGTGTGGGTGTGGCTCCTTCAGACCCAAGACACCGAGGCCCAGGCAGGTGAGGGCTGCCCAGACCGGGAAGAGGACGTGTGTCTAAGGTCATCCCGTGGACCTCTGTCCAGCTCCGTTTCCCCTAGAGCTGTGTGTTCACTGCGCTGCAAGAAGACTGTCTGTAAGGAAACTCTGATATTCTAAACTTAGACTAAAAAAATTAGGCCCGTGGGTGCTTTATACAAATGGGCCATTTCTTTAAATTGCTGTGTCCCTTTCTGTGGACATATTTCATCTTTTAAAATATGACTTCGTTTGAGATGATCCCACTGCAGAGAGAGAGAGATGAGCTATTACATCTATGAAGGTGTAAAGGCAAATTCACATCCAGCTTTTGGGCCACCGTGGTGAGCTTGAGAGTAGCGGTGAAGTCTGGACTCTGTACTAACATGGCTTATTAAAAGAAAATTATTACAGTTAACTATAGACTTAAATATATATATATATATATATTCATTTATGTATTTATTTTTGGCCGTGCTGAATCTTCATTGCTGGTGGGCTTTTCTCTAGTTGTGCTGAGCAGAGGCCACCTCTCGCTGCGGTTGTGGGGGCTTCTCACTGCAGTGGCTCCTCTTGTTGCCGAGCACAGGCTCGCAGGCTTCAGCAATTGCAGCACGCGGCTTCATTACCTGTGGTGCACGGGCTTAGTTGCTCCACACCATGTGGAATCATCCCAGACCAGGGATCGAACCCATGTCCCTTGCATTCGCAAGTAGATTTTTATCCGCTAGGGAAATCCAACCATAAACTTGTTAAAATCAGAATACAGGTGGCATTCCGCACTATACGTTCAGGGTGGACAGCATACACCATGAAATTACCACAGTAAGTTTAATGAACATCCATCATGGCAAACAGATACAAAATAAAAGGGAAAAAAGTTTCTGTGTGATAAAAACTTTTACGATTTCCTCTCTTAACGACTATCATATATAACATCTAGCAGTGTTAATTATCTTTTTAAAAATTTTTTATTTATTTTTTAAATGAAGGATAATTGCTGTACAGAATTTTGTTGTTTTCTGTCAAACCGCAACATGAGTCAGCCATAGGTATACATGTATCCCCTCCCTCTTGAACCTTCCTCCCATCTCCCTCCATATCCCAACTCTCTAAGTTGATACAGAGCCCCTGTTTGAATTTTCTGAAATGAATTATATTTTTCTCATAACTGAAAGTTTATACCTTTGTGACCATCTTCATCCAACTCCCCTCCCTGATTTTCCACCCCCACCTCTGGTAAGCACCACTCTGATCTCTTTTTCTATGAGCTTGTTTGTTGGTTTGGTTTTTTTTTTTTTTAAGTATTTATTTATTTGACAGCCTTGAGTCTTAGTTGAGGCGTGTGGGATCTAGTTCCCTGACCAGGGACTGAACCCAGGCCCCCTGTGCTGGGAGAGTGGAGCCTTGGCCTCTGGGCCACCAGGGAAGTCCTTGATTCTTTGGTTTTGTTGTTGACCAGTCGCTCAGTCACGTCTGACTCTTGGCGACCCCACGGACCTTGGTTGGCAAAGTAACGTCCCTGCTTTTTAATACGCTGTCTAGGTTTGTCATCACTTTTCTTGCAAGGAGCAAAGCGTCTTTTGATTTTGGTTTGGAAGTATAATTGCTTACAGCACTGTGTTAAGCCTGATGTAGAGATTCACCATTTCTGTACGTTTTTAAGTGAACCCCCCAGGCCACCCCGGCCTTGGCCTTCCTTGCACTGCTGTGTCTCTGGGGCTCATCAGTGGATAAGCCAGACACCCACAAGTTAACCCATCTGTTAAGTGTTATTTATTGTACGTATGTCAGGCTGCTCTGAGAACGACGTGAAGATGCCAGAGGAGGCTCAGCGGCTTGCACGTAGGCAGAGGTGAGGGACGCTTTCCTGGAGAGGGGCCCCCAGGACGGGCACTGGGGCTAAACACTCAGGTGCTTGGGTGTGAGTGGCAGTGGGTGTCTGCTCTGGACACTGGTTGGTGGACACCAGGGTGGGGGGTCTTGCCTAGTCAAGGAAACATCTGGAAAGAGAAGATGGGGCCAGACTTTAGAAAAACCTAGAATGCCAGGCTGGAGGGTGAGCTGGGAACAGGGGCCCCTGGGAGGAAGTGTGAGCAAGGGCATCGTGTCAGGGGGTGGGGGGCTCAGGGAAGGGGCTTGTGAGCTGAGACTCCATTGAAGGGAGCTTGTCCCTAGAGTGCACAGCCCTCTGGAGCCTCGGCTGCAGCTCCCCAGGGGCTGCAGGGGTGTCGAGCCCTGAAGCAGCACCCCCCCATGCCCCCATGAGCAGCCCTGTGGCCTCTTGCAGGTGGGTGTCTCCCAGTGCCGGCCGGGTGCATACCCCGGTCGCCCGCCTGGAGAACCAGACCTGAGCAGGGTCTAGGGGAGAGCGGAAGGCCATATGGGAAGTGGCTGCTCTGGCCTGGGGGGCTAGGATGTCCCTGTCTCGAGCTATCTGTGTTGGTGTCCCTTGCTTGGCTGCCTTGACATTCATGTTCAGTCACCCTGTTAGGGCAGGAGGTGGGGCCCAGGGAGAGATGGGCACTTGGCATCTCAGCCTCCTCCAGGCATCATGCCCCTCACGGGGCCTCCCGATGCTGACTGTGTGGGGGGACCACACCCTCCCTGCTCCCCTGCAGGGCCAGCATAGCATTCCCTTCTCCTCCACCCCCCAAGGCTGCCCCCCGCTGCTGGCCGTGACTCCCGGGGGAGACTGAGTCCAGAGTCCCCTCTGTCCTCCCTGCGTCTCATTCCTGGGTGACTCAGCCGCCCACGGAACAGCCGGAGCCGATCTAAAGGGACAATAGAAGTGGCCGAGCCTAGGGGTGGCCTCTGAGCAGCTGTGGAGAGTGGGGGAAGCACCGTGCCTTCAGTCTGGTGCCCGTGGACCGAGCACCCCGGGGTGTGCTGAGCCTGGGGGATTACCCTCCCCTCTGCAATCCTTCGAGGGTCTCCCTTCTGCAGGATCACCCCCAGCGGGGCCCCAGGGGTGGGCGTGCAGCACTTGGGAGTCCACCCGTCCTGATACCTACACTCAAATCCCTCCAGCACCGAGTGCCTTTCACACCGCCTTGTTGATTCTGGACTAACAGTGCAGCTAACTTGTAAAACCTTGTTCATGTAAATTTTGCTACGGGTCTGCCTGCTCAGTCGTGTCCAACTCTTTGCAACCCTGTGGACTGCAGCCTGCCAGGCTCCTCTGTCCGTGAGATTCTCCAGGCAAGAATACTGCAGTGGGTTGCCATGCTTTCCTCCAGGGAATCTTCCCCACACAGGGATTGAACCTGGTCTCTTGCATCTCCTGCGCTGGGAGGCGGATTCTTTACCAGCTACCGCAGACGCTTACAGAATCATGTCCATCGTAGGTGGTGAATTTGCACAGTCTGCACGTACTCGTGTAACCGACGTTCGGACTAAGAGACAGAACATCACCAGCCCCCTAGAAGCTTCTCCCAGGTCCCCGTGGGCACGCCCCACCCCCAGGATGAGCCTTGTCCGGCTTTGACCTTTATGTGATGGGTCTGCACAAGGTTTCTCTGTCTGGCTTCTTTCACCTGAACGCTAACGGTGCGGACCCGCCCACAGTGTGGCTGAAGTGCATTCACTTCCTTGCTGGGTCACTGCTCCGTCCTCTGCGTAGACCACGCCCCCTGCACCCCCACCTGCGGGCGGGCGGGCGGAAGCTTGTCTCCATCCTCTGCGTAGACCACGCCCCCTCCACCCCCACCTGCGGGCGGACGCTGGTCTCCAGTCTGCGGCTCTGATAGTTCCCGCTGCTGCTGTGCCCCTTCTTGTACGTCCTCCCGCCTTTCCGGTGGACACGCAGCAGGTCTGCGGTAGGAGAGCACGCGTACGTGCCGCCTGGTGCACCCAGCCTCCTCTGCCCATCGCCCAGCTCCACACCGAGACAGGTGTTCTTCTCACCTGGTAACTGAGCTGTAGCATCCCCAGGAGGCCCCCCGGGGCCCCCTGAAGGCTAGTTCCCGGCATCCCGCACCCTGATCCGCTCCCCCACCAGCGGAGACTCAGGTCCAGCTTGTTGACTGCAGGGCAGGCCGGGACCCGGTGGATCGGGAGGAGCTGTGGTCTCTGAGGCCCCTTTCTTCCTGGGGCTCAGCGTTGGGGGTTTATGACTGGGAACTGTAGCAGGACCTGGCTTGTAACCACCAGCTGTCGCTATGGCAACTCTTCACTTACACCACTAAAAATAGATCCTCTTCATCCCTGGGATAGAAAAAAAATCAAAGAAAATCGAAGTAGGGGAGGGCCTGTGTGTTCAGCTGCAGGCCCCCAGACAGATTTTGAGGTGCAGCGATGTAGCTCTTGGGGTCTCTTTAACTGCCCACCTAAGAGCAGAAAGGGCTGGGGGTTGGGGAGTGGCAGGTCCACCCTGCTGGGCTTCTCCAGCTGGTGGGGACGTTGGCGTCGCCCCTGCCCTGACCTTGTCTGTCTTCTCCTTTATAGGCTGAACCACAGAAGTTAATCCATAATTATAAAGCCATTTCTCTTGGGCTTTATTCGGTATCTTAATCTTTAATCTCAATTCTTCTATGGGATTGTAAATATTTTTCAGGGTCAAGGACTTAATTAGTAGGGTGGTATGAGAACTTGAAATCCTGTCCTATGAGAAACAGTTGAAAGAACTGGACATGTTGGCACGGGCAGAGGGACCTTGGGAGGAGCGGGTGGGAACAATCTTCAGATGTTTGTCCTAGTGTCGAGGGACTTCCTTGTTCCTCTCATGCCCCAGGAACGCAGAGCTCAGCTCCACAGACGAAGAAATATTTCCCCCCATGAAAAGACGTATCTTTCTTTCCATTGCATTTTTTTAAATCATGAAAGTGAAAGGACAGTTCCAGACGTTTCTGAGTGGGGGAAAGCCGCCGTAATGACGAGCCTGCACAGCACGCAAGTAGCTTTGTGGGTCTCTAAGGCCGAAGAATTGATGCTTTTGAACTGTGGTGTTGGAGGAGACTCTTGAGAGTCCCTTGGACTGCAAGGAGATCCAACCAGTCCATCCTAAAGGAGATCAGTCTTGGGTGTTCATTGGAAGGACTGATGCTAAAGCTGAAACTCCAGTACTTTGGCCACCTCATGTGAAGAGTTGACTCATTGGAAAAGACTCTGATGCTGGGAGGGATTGGGGGCAGGAGGAGAAGGGGACAACAGAGGATGAGATGGCTGGATGGCATCACCGACTTGATGGACGTGAGTCTGAGTGAACTCCGGGAGTTGGTGATGGACAGGGAGGCCTGGCATGCTGCGATGGGGTTGCAAAGAGTCAGACAGGACTGAGCGACTGAACTAACTGAAGGGCGACAGGGCTCTGGGGGTGGAGGGGGTGCTTCTCCGGGCGGGGAGTGCCCAGTGTGGACAGGGTGGGGCCCAAGTCAGCTGCACTCCGTCAGCCTGCTGGGGTGGCTGTCCTCGAAGGGGGCTGTGGACACTCAGGGTGTCGTCCGGGGCTCCCTGCCCTGCACACCGTCAGCGCTCAGCCGCATGCGTCGTTACCGCTGGGAGCGTTCCAGCCGAGGGTGAGATTTCACATGGGATGAGAGGTTTATGGAGACGCTGAGGTCCTAGCTACGCGATTCTGGCGGGAGTAGAGCACAGATGTGGGTGAGAATGAGAGATCAGCTGGAAACGTGGAGTGGTGGTGCAGGCGGTAGCCCCCGTGCACGGGCTGAGGCCAGGCAGGGGCACTCAGGAGCCTGGGCTTGGGCCACTGCTAGGGAGACCACCCCCCAGCTCTGCTCCAGTGGAGCCCTGACTGCCTGGGAGCCACAGACAATGGCAGGCGGTGGTACAGCCACTCCTTTCTCTTCAGTCTTTGATTGTAGTCAAGATAACATAAAATGCACCATCTTAACCATCTGGTTCGGTGGAATTAAGCACTTTCACACTGACATGCGACCATCACCACCATCCATCCAGAACCTTGTCACCTTGCAAAACGGAAACTTTGTCCCCAGTTAAACAACAGCTCCCCGTCTCCTGCCTCATCGCCGTTCTGTTTTCTGTCTTCGTGAATTTGACTGTTCTCGGAACCTCATGTGGGCTTCCCCAGAGGCGCTAATGGTAAAGAATTGGCTTGTGATGCAGGAGACTCAGGACATGGGGTCAGTCCCTGGGTGGGGAAGATCCCCTGGAGGAGGGCATGGCAACCCACTCCGGTATTCTTGCCTGGACAGAGGAGCCTGGCGGGCTGCAGTCCACGGGGTCGCAGAGTCAGACACGGCTGATCAAGCATGAGCTCAGTATCCTCATACGCTGTTTGTACTTTTGTGACTGGTGGAATAGCGTGTATCAGAATGTCCTTCATTTTTTTTACGACTGAGTAGTATTCCGTCGTACATAACTGCTGCGTTCACTGACCCATTCATCTGCTGTGGACGTGGTCTCCCCCCACCTTGATGGCTAGCCCGTCGAGACACTGATGGCCTGTTCCTCTCCCCCCGGACAAGCTCACGTCACGTGTTGGTGGGCCCTCCTGGGGCTGCAAACGGGCCCAGGTCGAGAGGGCCTGTGCCTCCCGTGGTGGGCGATGAGGAGATACTGCTGGGGGCAGCCCCGTGCCGTGTGACCCAGGGACAGTGAGCACCCCCAGAACCCCTCATCTGACGGCACCTAAGGCAGCAGGTTTGGTCCCTTAGGGCTCAAATGGTAAAGAATCTGCCTGCAATGCAGGAGACATTTAACCCAACCCGGGTTCCATCCCTTGGTCGGGAAGATCCCCTGGAGAAGGAAATGGCAACCCACTCCAGTATTCTTGCCTAGTGAATTCCATAAACAGAGGAGCCTGACGGGCTCCAGTCCACGAGGTCGCACAGAGTCAGACATGACTGAGTGGCTAAATTTCACTTTTCACTTTGGCCCCAGCATCACCCTCTGTCCCACTGACCCTCCCAGGGGCTCTGCCTTGTCAGCCTGTGCGGCTTGGCCTCAGCACCCACGCAGGAGTTGGCTTACTACACCGAGCGATGATGGTGGGTGAGCACCGGTTATTCGGGCGAGGAGCTGTGCAGCAGTGGGGAATGCTGGGCCGCGGAGCTGGTTTGAGGGCACAGGGCTCTTAGAAAAGATGGCAGAGAGGGCCCAAGAAGCCGGGAGGACTTCCAAGAGGAGGCAGTGGGCCTTGGAGACCTGCTTGGTGTTGTCACAGGAGAGTGGGAACCAGCTCAGCCTTCTGAGGGGTCTAGAGGGTTTGCTTGGGCCAGGGAGGGGTGGAGTCAACTCTTCCCCAGGACAGAGCTGACGCACCGTGGAAATCCTCAGTCCCGGGCTTAAGAGGAGGAGTGGGAAGACCTCCGAGGCCAGAAAGGCCAACCGTTTATTTGGTTGGATTGGTTGAAGAGTGGTCATTATAGAGGAAGGTCTCCAAAGGCTCGGGGAGATTGAAAAGTTTGCCTAGATTCTCATGTAAGACCTGCTCTCTCTCTCTCTCTCTCTCTCTCTCTCTCTCTCTCACACACACACACACACACACACACACACACACACACAGAGGAGGGTCCAGAGTCACGCCTTTCAGCAGGACCATGACACACGGTTTGTAAGGGAAGGCCCACCGTTTGACACGCTCTTGTGGCCGCTCTCCAGGAGATCAGAGTTTATAGGGGTAACCGCAGCTGCTGCACTGGGAATCCTAAATGCGGTGCTGATCACCGGACCCCGGGCAGCAGGGCCACGTGGCAACACTGAAGCCCCAAAGCAAGGCGGGCGTGGTGACCGTAGCGACAACGGGTCAACTGCAGTGAAAACAGTCCGACTCTAGCAGACCCGTGGCTGGTGATCCTGGCAGTCCTAGAAGTGAGACTGATGGGGGCCTCAATTCTTACTTGAAAATAAGTGACCAGTGAGCTCCAGGTCAAGTGAACAACAGTCTAACTTGAATCATAAAAAACAGAGCATCGTGGCCTCCTAAATTAATCCCAAGGCTAATCTGGTTAATCTGCCAGTTTTAACAGACCCAGAGCCAAAAAGGTAGACTATTGTCCTTTCCCCGGCCTTCCCCGAAGCTGCCTGTGGCTTCTTACAGGGCGAGTGCGTTGGCAAAAAGGTGAGAAGTAGACCATTCAGATGTAAGTGGACATCGACTCTGAGCTGACGCCAACCCCAGGAGACCCAGAGCGCTGCTGTGTCCCACCCGCCCCCAGCAGGAGCTTAGGGGAGGAGGAGGGTCTGGTGACTCCAGCAGAGAATTTCTGCTGCTCCCTCGTGGAGGGTGAAAGCCTTTCCCCTTGGCAGGCCTCAGTTTCCCTGTTTCTGGAGGCGGAGACCTGGGAGAGGTGGGAAGGGAGGGTGTGGGGCTGGGGCTGCTGAAAGCTCAGAAGCAGGAGCTGTTGGAAGGTTCAGAGGCGTTTGGGAAAGTGAGGAATGTTCTGTAATCAGAACCAGTGGCCCGCGTCTATCTAATCAGCGTGGGTGCGTGTTAGCAGCACATCCAGAATAAGAACGTGCCCGTGACGGGCCAGCCCAGGGGCCGTCCTGGTGTTGAGCTGCTGGCTGATGGGGGACCCGAGGTGCCCGCTCTCTGTCCCCGACCCTCGCTGGCATAGAACCCCGAGAGCATCTGTCTGTCCCCACCAGAACCTTGCTGGTTTCAAGAGGACGATGGAATGCCTCCGCCGCTACCCCCCTCCCCCACTTCCTATCTGTCATTCATTTATGAGCCGCCAAGAGGGGCCGCTGGGAGGGAGAGCCTGCAAGTGACTGAAAATAGATGCCCGTCCTGGGCAGGTGTGACGCCCAGGGCAGGAAAGAGACCCTGGTGTTTGGGGGAGGAAAAGACGGGTCCGTGCAGGCAGGAGAAGGAACAGTTTTCAAGCGGTCCTACCACCTTGACGGCCCCGCCAAGCACAGGTCTTTAGGCCCCACCAGCCACAGGTAGGGAGCAGCATTTAGCTTTGCTCAGAGAGGACTCATGCCAAGGACAGTCTCGGGGCACCTGGCCAAGATGCACAGCCTTTGTGCTGTGCCCGCAGGAAACTGAACGTGTTAGTCATTCAGTCGTGTTCGACTTTTTGCAATCCCACGGACTGTAGCCCTCCAGGCTCCTCTGTCCATGGGATTTCCCAGGCAAGAATTCTGGAGTGGGTTGCCATTTCGTACTCCAGGGGATCTTTTGGACCCAGGGATAGAACCCGGATCTTCTGCACTGTGGGTACGTTAATAGATCTCAGAGCAGAAGGAATCTAAAAGGCCTTCATCCCAGCCTCCGGCTTTCTAGTAGGTGCAAGATCAGTGCACCTGGTTTACAAATGAGGCACCTGGAGCTCAGATTATTTGCACAAACACCAAGCAACTACATATGCCGGAATCCCCGGAATAGTTTCAATCTCTAGAAAAATACTGTTTTGTTTAATAACGTATGCAACTGAATACGTGTGCAAGCTTTGTTGTTGTTGTTCAATCGCTGTCACGTCTGACTCTTTGTGACCCTCTGGACTGAAGTACGCCGAACTCCTTTGTCCTCCACTATCTCCCGAAGTTTGCTCAAACTCATGTCCACTGAGTCAATGATGCCATCCAACCATCTCATCCTCTGCTGCCCCCTTCTCCTCCCGCCTTCAATCTTTCCCAGCATCAGGGCCTTTTCCAATGAATCAGCTCCTTGCATCAGGTAGCCAAAGTACTGGAGCTTCAGCATCAGTCCTTCCAATGAATATTCAGGGTTGATTTCCTTTAGAATTGACTGGTTTGATCTCCTTGCTGTCCAAGGGACTGTCAAGAGTCTTCTCCAGCACCACAGTTCGAAAGCATCGATTCTTCGGTACTGAGCCTTATTCAGAAAGCACAAAGGCATATGGTAAAAAAAAAGTAAGCATTCTTCCACCCTGGACCCGGTCCCTCTGCCCAGAGCCAACAGTTGCTTCATGTCCTTCAGAGACAGTCTATGCATTGTTGAGTTTTTGTGTTTTTGTTTCATTTCCACACCTTGGTTTTAACCCCTAGGCAGCTCACACTGGCGGTCCTTCCTGGTGGCCTGTCAGGAGACGCCCTGTTCATTTCCATGATTGTGGGGTGCTCTGCTAGGTCCTAAACTGGTCCTCCATCAACGGAGCCATTCTCAATCCTTTGCACTAAAAAAGCCTCGCCACAGATATCGTCGTAGGTGCTTCTCGTGCACGTGTGTAAACATGGCTGTGATAGAAACTCCTAGGTGTGGGAGTTTCTTCACTGGTGATCCAGTGATTAAGACTCCGAGCTTCCACTGCAAGGGGCTGCAGGTCCGATTCCCTGGTCGGGGAGTCAAGATCTCACATGCTGCCAAAAAGAAAAGAAAGAAATGCCTAGGAGTTTGTTGGGTCAAGAGTGCATGGATTCTTACTGTGAGAGCTCTTGCTGAATCGCCCTGCCTGGAGGTCGTACCGCGTGTGCTCTGTATGCTCTCCTTCTCCCGACATCCTCCACACACGCAGAGATGAGTGCTCCTTGATCTTTGTCGTCGTGGTGGTTTCAGAACTGAGCTATGATAGAGAACCTTGGTGCCGGGACGGGGGCAGATGTGATGCAGGGCCAACCCCTCTCCGGGATCATGAATGTTTCTGGGTGTCACAGCGGAGTTGCCCCTCCCTATCCTGTGACAGCTCCTGGGGCTACTGACGTATTTCCACACGTGTTGCCCCCACAGATCCGCCCAGCACCCTGCCCCCTCCCCCCCACAAAGGAGGTGGTCCGGGGATTCCATGTCTTGACTTTGACCTGAAACACTGCGGTCCTGGAAATACCGTGAGCTGAAGGCAGCACCCCCGGTGTCGAGGGCAGGCACAGGAGGCTGCCCAGGGCCCATCAGCAGTCTGCCACATGCAGGAACCTTTGCTGCTCCACCTGCCATCGTGGGTGGCCTGGGATCTTCCCAAAGGCATGGAAGCCGAGGGCTGCTAGAAAACTCTACAACCCAGCCTCAGGCTCAACCCTCCCCTCCTACCTCCAGCGTTCTTTAACCCAGGCTGCAGGCCTCCACAAATGCCCTACCCTCCTCTGCATGCCTGGGGGTTCAGGGACACCTCCCCAGGCGATGCTGCCTGAGTCCAACCCAGCACCCCACTCTGGGACTTTTCCTGGCCCCTGCTCCCAGAAGCCATGCCCCCCCCAACCCTCTGCGTTCCTCCCGGCCACCTATGGTGCTCCTGAGCAAGGGCTTCCTCTAAAGTGTCCTCCTCACTGGTGTCCTCCTCTGAGCCCCCTACTCACCTGCTGGATCCTTGTCCCCCTCTCTTCAGCCCTGAGGCCCTTGGGTGATTGTTCATGGAGTAAATAAACAAGGGCTCCTTCTGCTCCAGGAAATACGTCCTGCTGTGGATCCCAGGGGGAGAAGCAATGGCACCCCACTCCAGTACTCTTGCCTGGAAAATCCCATGGATGGAGGAGCCTTGTAGGCCACAGTCCATGGGGTCGCTAGAGGTCGGACACGACTGAGCGACTTCACTTTCACTTTTCACTTTCATGCATTGGAGAAGGAAATGGCAACCCACTCCAGTGTTCTTGCCTGGAGAATCCCAGGGACGGGGGAGCCTGTGGGCTGCCGTCTATGGGGTCGCACAGAGTCGGACACGACTGACATGACTTAGCAGCAGCAGTGGATCCCAGGTCCCCGTCCTCCTGCTTGGGCTCAAGGAACTTGGGGGACTCTGGAGATTTGAAAGTTTCTAGTCTGTTCTGTGGAATGTTGGCCCTGCATCAACACCATCCCCTCAGTTTACAGCCTTCATCTCAAGGTCCCCCGAGACCTCGAGCCACTCAGCCCCACCCTGGCCTCCCCGCCACGTGTCCCCACTGGGGAATTGATGCCCACTTCAGTGGTTTTATGTACATGAATCTTCTTTAACTTATGATGGGGTGTGTTCCAATAAACACACCAAAAGTCAAAGTGCCTTTAATACTCCTAACCTACCACACCTCACAGCTTAGCCCAGCTCACCCTACATGTGCTCAGAGCACTCACAGTAGCCCACAGGTGGGCAGAATCCGCTAACACAGAACCTACTTTGTAATGCAGTGTTGAATATCTCGTGAAATGTATTGGGTGCTACCCTGAGAAGGAAAAGCAGAATGGCCCTCTGGGTCCAGAAGGGTCCTCCATGTATCATGGTTTCACCTGTTGACCGAGGGGGCTGACTGGGAGCCGCCCTGCCCAGCGTCACGAGAGAGGATCGGACCACACAGCACTGTCCAGGAAAAGCAAAATTCAGAACTTAAAGTACAGTTTCTACTGTGTGTGCATTGCTTTCACACCATCATGAAATCAAAAAATCATAAATCGAACCAGCGTTCGGTTGGAGATTGTCTGTATTCGTGGCTATGTATCCAGTACTGCAGTCCATTTTAGAACAGTTTTCATCACTGCACAAAGAAAGCTTGGGCGCCTTAGCCAGCACCCCGCCCTGCGGCGCTCAGCACTACAAACCTTACTTCCCATCTCCATGGATTCACCTCTTCTGGGCATTTCGTGTAAAATGGAGCCATTCTCCACATGGCCTCGGCAACTGCCTTCTTTCACGCACTTTTCGCACTTTTTCACTCTTTCCCCAAGGCCAGCCTCTAAGGCAGGCCTGGTCAAGGCTGGGCATAACCAGCCAATGTCCCCTGAACTTAGCTCCCCAGGAGAAGGAGGGGCGCCAGGGAAACCAGAGTTTTCCACAAGAGCAAAGTGAGAAGGTCCGGTCACATCACTTCATGGCAAATAGATGGGGAAACAGTGGAAACAGTGGCAGACTTTATTTTGGGGGGCTTCAGATGGTGACTGCAGCTATGAAATTAAAAGACACTTACTCCTTGGAAGGAAAGTTATGACCAACCTAGACAGCATATTAAAAAGCAGAGACATTACTTTGCCAACGAAGGTCCATCTAGTCAAGGCTATGGTTTTTCCATTAGTCAAGTATGGATGTCAAAGTTGGACTCTAAAGAAAGCTGAGCGCCAAAGAATTGATGCTTTTGAACTGTGGTGTTGGAGAAGACTCTTGAGAGTCCGTTGGACTGCACGGAGATCCAACCAGTCCATCCTAAAGGAAATCAGTCCTGAGTGTTCATTGGAGGGATTGATGCTGAAGCTGAAACTCCAATACTTTGGCCATTTGATGCGAAGAGCTGACTCATTTGAAAGGACCCTGATGCTAGGAAAGATTGAGGGCAGGAGGAGAAGGGGATGACAGAGGATGAGATGGTTGGATGGCATCACTGACTCAATGGACATGAGCTTGGGTAAACTCCGGGAGTTGGTGACGGACAGGGAGGCCTGGTGTGCTGCAGTCCATGGGGTTGCAAAGAGTTGGACACAACTGAGTGACTGAACTGAACTGAAAGTGGGAAGGAGACCTCTCTGCCCTGCTGTCTCAGTCGGGTCTGAGTCCACACTGGTTATACCAGAATCCAGGGATCCAAGAGATAACCAGCTAGTAAAAATAGGTATTCAAAGCCGCTGGTGCTCCAGCCGCTAGGCCTGTCCACAGGAGGCGTGCCAGCAGGGTTTTGTAACATGGGTGATATTAACAGGCAGCATATACAGCGCCAGCTCCCCATCAAGCGCTCCTGCCAGCGCTTGAGGAATTCTGCGAGGGCGACAGGTGGGCACGCGTAGTCAAAGGACGATGCGGGGAGAAAGAGGCAGCCTGAGAGCCGGGCCTTGAAGGGGCAGCAGGACCAGTCGGCAGAGGAGGGGAAGACTTCATGGCCCCGGCGCGTGTGGTGTTTCTGCATGGTTGCCATGGAGACCAGGGAGCCAGGGACCCCAGAAGTACAGCCGGGCCAGACCACATCTATGAGAGCAATTGAAGCAAACACAGTTGCTTGTCAGTGAGTGATGATGGGCCACCGGCCTGTGGCTGGGAATACTTCGCATTCGTCCACCCGTAGACAAACTCAGCTTGTTCTTGGATCTTAGAGGTGTCCGCCCCGCTGTGCCCAGGCCCGCCAGGGCAGATCGCTGCAGATGCCTGCTTCTGGCCACGTGCCCTGGAGTGTGCAGCACGGCGGTAGCACCGCTTCTGCAGGTGGTCTGCCTGGGCCCCTGGACAGGAGGGCGTGCCCTTGGGAGCCAGGTACAATGTCTCCAGCTGCATGGCCACACGACATCACTCTGCTGGCCCCTGGTGCCAGCCCTGGCTTCAGCTGGTGCTCAGTCCTAAATGGGAAGCCTATCCTGAACAAGATGAGAGGGTGGAGCGGGCAGGAAGGGGGCATTTCTGAGCCATGGAGTCGAGGGGGGAGGGGGGCAATCAGAGAGATGCCAGCTGTGCAGGGCAGGGGCTGATTGGGTGTGAGGTGGGGACAGGGCTGAGTCTGGGGCTCCATTCCTGTGCCCAGTGGGGTCGAGGCTGAGGCCTGGGGAGGCAGGAGCCCCAGGCAGGGGACTAGGAGTGGGCGGACACCAAGGAGCCAGGGCCAGGGGCAGCAAGGGCCCTGAATTGTGGGCACACGGGGACACAGCCCCCCTCGGCTGCCACCCATCCAGGACACTGGGCCCTTCCAGATGCTGTGTGGGCTGTTTGTTCTCCAGCTGGTATGTTTCCAATTGTGTCTCTTTAACGATTGGAGCCTGTGCTGAGAACAATAAAAACCCGATACCGCTTCTCTTACTCTGGAAAACAGGGACCGAGAAGATGTGGGGCAGGCTTTTCATTCGGAAGGCAACCTCAGCAAGCAGGGAGGGAGGGGAGCAGGGGGCAGAAAGAAGGAGGGGCTCACAAGAGCATCACTGTGGTCACCCGGTGGGCTTGGAAGATGACCCCGAGGGTATCACCCCCTGCGCTTCAGGGCTGGGCTCAGCTGTGGACTGAACTGCGCTGGTGGCTTCAGGGGGCCCTGTCTGCCTGGGGGACTGTCCACGACAGCTGCCCTGGAGTCACAGGTGGCCCGGCGGGGTACGCCTGCGTGCACACACCCCACCTCACCAGGAGAGGCAGCCTTGGGGGCCCTCTCCGTCTTCTTCAGCCAGTCTCTGCCCCCCTTCTGTCACTGCGGTCCCCTCTGGACCGGGTTCCTGGATCTTTTTTACCAGCGCACATCTTCTAGAGCCGGACCCAGCTTTGCTTTAAAAACGGACACTCTGAATACTTGACTTGAGCGTGTCAGGTCTGTTCTGAGTTATCTGTTTTAGGAAAATTGCTTTCCACAAATTGCAGAAAGAACCCGATTTGTATCACACACACACACACACAAAATTGCAGAAAGAACCCAGTTTGTGTCACACACACACAGTGTGGGCTCACTCTGAAGGCCCGCGGCATCCGTCAGATAGAACCTCCCGCTTTGGGGCTCGGGGCCTGTTAGCGGCAGAAAGCCTCGGTCTGCCCGGCTTGAGCAGCAGCAACGCTTGTCTCGGGACAGGAAGGCCTGGGTGCGGCCGTACTCTTTCTGTGTCCACTTGGTCGGTGGCTACCTTTCCTGGAGGTCACCGGTGCTGCCAGCAGCTGTGTCGCTGACCTGGGAGGAGGGAAAGGAGAAAAAGGGGACTCCCCCACCCCCTACCTGGGCATGAGGCCCGGCCTCAGCCACCCTCACCCTGGACCAGGAGGAGTTGCCAGGCCCTCCCCGACTCCCATTCGGTCAGCCAAGCCGGCCATTCTGGGTGGGTGCTCTGGAGCCCGGAGAGTCAGGGAAGGGTCAGGGGGGTGGGCAGTGGCCCCCACGTGGCCCTCAGGCAGAGCAAGTCCAGCCAGCCAGGGGCACTCTGAGCTGTGGCCCAGGCTGATGCTGTGACCTTCTCCCGGAAGTCATCTCAAGGATGCCAGCTGTGTCACAGGCGAGGTGGAGGGCCCCCAGGAGGCCCGTGAAGCCACCCCCTGCCCCTCCCAGGTGGAGACAATGCGGAGCCCCAGGCCCCCAGAGGGTCTGGTCTCCAGGACACGGGTAATGATGCAGACAGCAGGACCCGTCCCGCAGGCAGAAACCGGCTGGGAAGCGGGGGCCTTGACGTAGTCGAGGAGCAGATGGAATTCAGCATGCCAGGGAGGCCTCGGGTGACCTCTCGGGAAGAATAAAGCAAGGGAGCAGGAGCCGGGGCGGTTCACAGGACTGACCTGGGGGCAAGGGGCAGGGACACAGGATAGCAAAAGCCACAGACGGCTGCCTGGTTCTGAGGAGGCTCTGGGCAGGTGGACGGGAGCTGCTGCATCGAGTCCTGCGTCCCATCCCGTGGGATCAGACCTCCCTCCACACCTCTCATGGCCGCAGAGCAGCCGGCGGGAGCTGCAGGGACTCAGCCTCTGTGTGGAGTGGGGTCCATGGTCCCCAGCAGGAGGCTTGAGCCCTGCATCCTCCCGCCCACGGTGACAGCCTGTAGGGGAAGCTGAGCCCCAGCGGAGCCCTCTCCGGGCTGGGGAACTCTGCCGTCTGGCACTGACTCCTCCCCCGAAGACACCTGTGGGCAGGGGTGATGTTCCAGGCATATCCGTACCCCATTCCCCAAGTTCAAGGCCTTCTGCTTAATAGGCCTTGGGGACTAGTCATCAAGGGGAGGGACCCACGATGTCCCTGTGCCCGGAGACAGCAGGAGTCCCCCATGGACGAGAAACCCCTTGGTCACCCGGTGGGCTGGGAGCTCGGAAGGCGGAGGGGAACAGGGCAGCCCTTTCAGACTCTAGCAGCTGATGCAGAAAAGAGAGAGGACGCGAGTTCTTAAACAGAGGGGCGGAGGGAGGGGGTGCAGGCCCGTGCTCACCTCGGTGGGCGAGAACTGGAGAATCCCCTTGGGACATCAGCTTTGGACTCCGTGCAAGGGGGTCCCGTTGGGCCTGGCGTCAGTTGGCCTTCCTACCAGCCGGCTAGAAATGAGATCTCCCTTGTTGAAATGGACCCCAGGATGTATTAAAGGGTATTGAGGGACTCCTCTGGCCGTCCAGTGATTAAGACGCCACACTTCCAACACGGGGAGGGGGAGTGCATATTTGATCTCTGGCCAGGGAACTAAAATCCCACATGCCATGAGGCTAAAAATAAAATAAGGTGTTGAGTAGCTCACAGAATCCCCAGCATGCAAAGAACAAGGCTAGATCTTCCCAGGAAGTGCCCAGAGTCCAGAGCGGGAACACTGGACTCCCACACAGACCTGAACACAGGTGACCCTCTGCCAGGCCCTGGGCACACCACTGGTGAGGACTGAATTGTGTCCTTCCCCGCTCCCCCCTCCCAGTTCATGTGTTAAAGCCCTAACCTTTAATGGAGCGGTATTTGAAGACAGGGCTTCCCAGGGGGCTCAGTGGTAAAGAATCCGCCTGCTAATGTAGGAGATGGGGTTCAATCCCTGGGTCGGGAAGATTCCCTGGAGAAGAAAATGGCAACCCACTCCAGTACCCTTGCCTGGGAAATCGCATGGATGGAAGAGCCTGGTGGGCTACAGTCCGTGGGGTTACAAAGCGTCAGATACGACTTAGTGTCTCTTGAAGTCACTCAGTCGTGTCCAACTCTTTGTGATCCCATGGACTGTA
This sequence comes from Bos grunniens, assembly GCF_055505025.1. Taxonomy (NCBI): domain Eukaryota; kingdom Metazoa; phylum Chordata; class Mammalia; order Artiodactyla; family Bovidae; genus Bos; species Bos grunniens. The sequence goes on from NC_141168.1 coordinate 5,956,454, forward strand.
GCCCACCAGGCTCCTCCGTCCATGGGATTTTCCAGTACTGAAGTGGGTTGCCATTTCCTTCTCCAGGGGATCTTCCTGACCCAGGGATTGAACCCGGGTCTCCCGCATGGTAGGGAGACGCTTTACCATCTGAGCCACCAGGAAAGTCTAAATGACAATGAAATTTGAAGATAAGGCCCTTAGGATATAACGAAGGTTAAATGAGGCCACAGCATAAGAACCTAATCCCATAGGGTTGGTGGCCTTATAACTAGAGGAAGAGAGAGAGATTTCTCTCACCAGAACTTGACTGTGTTGGTACCTGATCTTGGATTCTCCAGTCTCAAGAACTGTGGGAATTAAAGTTCTGGTGTTTCATCCACGCAGTCTGGGGTGTTGTGTGAGAGCAGCTCAAGCAGGCTAAGTCAGCTCCCGGCGTCTCTGGAAGCCAGGGGATCCGGCTCTGCAGCTAGCTCTGTGCTACTGAGCCTGGCCCAGAATGTCCGTCCATCATTCTGGGTCCGCCAGGGGCTGGAGAGGTGAGTCTTTGAGCCCCTTCCATCCATCCTGGAGACCAAGCACGGGGAAGATGTAGCAGATACTGAGTGGGCAAAAGAACTGACAAGCACCCTCCCAGCGTCAGGGCAATGAGTTTGAGCGAGGTCCCCAACAAGGCTGAGACCCAAGGTTGCCCAGAGACATGGTCTCAAGACGGGTGATTGGCTTCGTAGGCTATAAAACCTCAGTCTTCCAGCACACCAACAGATCTATTTCTTGGTTCATAGAAACTATCAAGAGGTAAGGTTTTCTCATCTGTGAGGCAGATAACAGGTACAAATGTGGACCAGCGTGTGTACATCAGCGCTCTGCCAGCTGGGCAACAGGGGGACCCAGTCCCTTAGCTGCAGAGGGATTGCAAGAATGATACAAAACAGGACTGGGGCCTCGCCACCCTCCCCACAGACTGTGCGTGGGAGAGCGTTTGTGCCCTTGGATGAACATTTTCCCTCCATTCTCTTCCCTTGGAGTTTCTCCAAAAACGTTTCTTCTTACTAAATTAGAGTAAGATATTATTTCTGTCTCCCTGCAGGTGATTCAGGTCACTTTGAGTGGAGTTATGGGTGCTCCCAAATTCTTAAGCCATATAATCACAGTCTCTTGGTTAGCGCCCATCGGTGGTTGATTACACCTTCTCTTTATGTTTTTCAAAACTTAACTTTATAAGGGCAACGTCGTTCCTTCTCCTGTTTCCCCAGATTCTTATGGGGCAAGTCACTGCTGCTCTAGCTTACTGCCAACACTTATTTCTAGAAAAGGTTATAGTTGCTAAAGGCGGAGCTACTGCCCTTCCCGCTGCCCGCCCCCAGGTCAGTATGTGCCCTCACCTGCCCCACAGAGGTTCACATCTTTGAATCAGTTGCTTGCCTCAGCTCTACATGTTTTCTGATAGTGTTTAGAAACTTTTCCTTAGGGAAATTAAGACCACTGGCTGATATAATCTTAGGGCTTCCCTGGTAGCTCAGCTGGTAAAGAATCCGCCTGCAATGCAGGAGACCCTGGTTCGCTTCTTGGGTTGGGAAGATCCCCTGGAGAAGGGATAGGCTACCCACTCCAGTATTCTTGGGCTTCCCTGGTGGCTCAGCTGGTAAAGAATCTGCCTGTAATGCCGGAGACCCAGGTTCGATCCCTGGGTCTGGAAGATCCCCTGGAGAAGGCAAAGGCTACCCACTCTAGGATTCTGGCCTGGAGAATATACAGTCCATGGGGTTGCAGAGAGTCAGACATGACTGAGCTTATTAATCCTAAACAAATAAAATAAGTAAATGTTAGTCGCTCAGTCGTGTATGACTCTTTGAGACCCCATGGATTGTATCCCACCAGGCACCTCTGTCCATGGAGCTCTCCAGGCAAGAATACTCAAGCGGGCTGCCATTTCCTTCTCCAGGGGATCTTCCTGACCCCGGGAAGGAACGCCCTTCTCCTGCATTGCCGGCAGATTCTTTACCATCTGAGCACCTGCCTTGCAAAATGAATTTCTGTGGAGCCATACTGCAGGCTTGGTTATGTCTAAGCTTCAGTGTCCACATCGACCCTAATGAGAGCCGTATCCCCCGCCTGCCTTTGTAACTGATATTTGCAGGCCTGGGCTGCATTCAGGTCGTGCTTGGGGGGCTCTGGTGTTTTGAGCTCTGAACTGGTGAGACCAGGATTGGTGAGTTCAGTCCCCATCTGACAAGGGGGGTCTTGCTCTGACCAGCCCCTGCTTCTCTAATGAACACTCTGAGTCACAAACGGGGCTGGAATGACCGGGCATTCTTAGCAGACCAAGGTCTCTATCCGTTGCCTTGGCAAACGTACTCAGTGTGTCCAACAGGAAACACCTTCCGCTTGTATTCCCCTTTGATCTCTGAGTTAAAGGACAAGAGAACCTTGGGTTTGGTGCCACATCTGACCACTGGGGGTTAATATCAACCTGCCTGGGTGCTTTTTGTCTCTGTGTTGGTCAGTGGCCCTAAACAGAATCATATACGGCTCTATGTTCATACCAACAGATGGCTGGGCTCATGGGTTCAGATGAAGCCTCTCTCCTGGAAGCCCTTACAAAATCTCCAGCTTGGTCTCCATTTTTCTTGGGGCTTCGAAACCAGACAGAAGTGAAGGATGTTAATAATAGCATTACGTGTTTAATGAGCATGTACTGCGTGTCAGGCACTTTTCTTACACTATTTTATTTATTCCTCACAACACCACTGTCTTATCTGTTCAGAGGGAGATGTGAGCTGAGAAATAAGAGACTTGTTCAAGTTACCCAGCTGGTGAATGGCAGAGCAAGGACCAAGGCCAGGGTTCTCTCCCCACACTTGGTAAACCCTTCTCTGTCGACAAGCATCCTCTAGGGGATGGATGGGGAAACTACAGATTCTTGGACTTGACCCCCTTCAATGGTGATATATACTTGGTCTGGAGCAGGGTCTGGGAGTTTGCAGTCTTTAAATTTTTTATTTATTTATTTTTAGCCACGCTGGGTCTTGGTTGCTGCGTGGGCTTTTCTCTAGTTGCAGCGAGCGAAGGCTGCTCTCTAGCTTCGGTGCATGGGCTTGCCATTGCGAGGGCGTCTGTTGTTGGGGAGCACGGGCTCTAGCACACACAGGCTTCAGTAGTTGCGGCTTCCAGGCTCTAGAGCACAGGCTCAGTACTTGTGACGCACGGGCTTAGTTGCTCCGAGGCATGTGGGGTCTTCCCGGATCAGGGATTGAACCCGTAGCTCCTGCCTTGGCAGGCAGATTCTTTACCACTGAGCCACCAGAGAAGCCCGGGGGTTTGCATTTTTTGACAAGACTTCTAAGTGATTCCAACGTGGGCTTGAGAGTGACCACACTCGTGTACCATCTTCGTGAGTTGATAGTTGCAGATGGCGGCTGATGGGAAAATGGAACATCAGGACTCATGTGTTTAAATTCTTCCGCACCAAAAGGTAAAAAAACAATACTTCAGTACACACATGCAGGAGACAGGCACTGCGGCCTTTAAAAAAAACTGCTGATTCACAGCCTGGCTTGCAAGCCAGGGGTGCGTCCTGGAGACCAGCATTAAAGGCTCCAGGCTGCCTCGGTGGAGGGATCAGCACAAAAGACAACAAAGTCCACAGTTCCCTCCACTCCCAGGAGAGGGTTAGGGCCTGTAGATTTGCCAGCCAGCCTGTCTGGTTTCTGAACGGTCGAGTTCAGAACTCTTTCTCCACTGACCACCCTCTCCACTCCACCACACTCCCCACCCCCCACCCCAACCCTCTTGAGACTTTTGCATTTGAGTCTTCCTCCTCCGTGTTCAACACTTCTCTTAGCCCGCCTTGATTTAATTATCCAGCCACAGAAAGAAGAAACTGGAAACCTCTTCAGCTCCACAGGAAGTTCCCCCCAAGCAGGGTGAAGAGTGTTTGCAGAGGGTGCACCAAGAGCCAAGCCACCTGCACCCCTTCTCCAAGGCGTGAACACAGGGAGGCCCCATGAATACAACTTGCTTTGGTTGCTTGGAATCTGCTGAAAATACCCTGTACCCAAATGAGTGATGGAACATGTAAATGCAGGCGGAACGAATTTGCAGGGCTAGAGCGTTTTTCTCCTCTGAATCATCAAACTGCACGGAAATCGCCGCAAAAGAGGAAAGATTGAGGAGGAAAACGTTGTCCCATCTGCCATTGGCACTCAGACCCCAGCTAAGCGTGTGGTTGACTCTAGTTTTAAAACTAAACAGTCACTGTAAAGCCCCTGTCTAAGGCTTCCCAGATGGCACTGGTGGTAAAGAACCCGCCTGCCAATTCAGGAGACACAAAAGATGCGGATTCGATCCCTGGGTGGAAAAGATCCCCTGGAGAAGGAAATGGCAACCCACTCCAGTATCCTTGCCTGGAGAATCCCCTTGGACAGAGGAGCCTGGTAGGCTACAGTCCATGGGGTCGTAAAGAGGCAGACATGACAGCGACTCAACACACACACTCAACACTCCCCTTTTGGGGACAGGAGCCTGATTTTCCCCAGGGCTCCTCCTACAGCCGGCAGCCCTAGGAACCATCTCCAGTCAGGCCAGCAGCTGTGGATGAAGCCAGGTCCCAGGTGGCTGGTCCCACCCTGGTCTTCCTAGCTGCCTGTCACCTGAGAGGCAGCCGAGCCCCTGGGTGAGGCTGAACGTCACCCTGGGTGCAGCACCAGGAAGTCTCAAGGCTGCTGCCAGCCCTGGGTCCCTCAGGGAAGGAGGGATCCTGGGGGCAGGGAGCTCCAGGCCCAGCCAGTGGCTCTCACTCCACCAGCACGTGCCCTGTGTCCCAAGTTCAGGGTCACCATCCGGGTGAGGCAAGGAAGAGTCCTCGGATGGGAAGATTTCTAGAATGCAGACGAGAATCCACAGAATCCACAGAATCCACAGTGGCTCTCATGAAAATTGTGTCTGATGTTTTCATCTCCTCTCAGGCACCTCAACAATTAGTCTTCTATTTCTGTTTCAACATTTCTTGTGATGGGTTGTTTGTTCATTTAACAAAGATTTATTAACTGTCTGCAGGTTATTTACCCTCCCTGTGCCTCAGTTTCATCATCTATAAAATGGGTATAAGTAGCTCATCAGTTTGGGGGATTCAGTGAATTGCCTTAAAGTATTTAAATATGTTGCTCCATTGACTGTCAATGCAAATATCTTCTGGAGTGCATATACTAACATGCTCAATAATTACTAACTGGGAAATTTTTTTAATATTTGTATTTATTTATTTATTTGACTGCTTCAGGTCTTACTTGTGGCATGCAGGAGCTAGCTCCTCGACCAGGGATTGAACCCCGGCCTCCTACACTGGGAGCAAGGAGTGTTAGCCACTGAACCGCCAGGGAAATCCCACTAACTGGGAAATGGGTGTGAAAATGCCATTATTATTTTTACTCTCTGGCTTGGGTTCATCCTTCTAGCCTCATGGCTGCTCTTTAGGGCTCCAAGGTAAGCACTTTTCCTCCCAAAAGCCCCTCTGAAATGGAAAGTTCCCCCCACCACACACACACATTCATGGTCACTTGTCCTGGTCCCCAGGGCCCAGAACTGAGTGTCTCTTGCCTACGGGGCTCGGCTCAGAGCAGAGAAGTGCTGTTTGCAGACCTCCTGTGGGGCCCTGGGTTTAAACGGTGCCCGAGACTCTGATGGCTGCCCTGGTGGCTCACGGGGAACTTGAGTTACTGGCATCACTGAGAAGGTCCTATAGATGTGGTTCTGAGCTGTCACTCTTCTGTACTTTTTCTGCACAGTTAAAGTAACTTCTGAAACACAGAAAAAGTAACTTCTGCACAGTTACTTTTTCATGCTCAGTTTCCTGGTAGAATTTCCCATGGTATTCAGACATTTCACCTCTCTTCTGCTCACCGCCAGCATTTCCTGGATAATTTTGATGGTGTTGTTTAGTCACTTAGTCACTGAGTCGTGGCTGAATCTTTTTGCGACCCCATGGACTGTATGTAGCCAGCCGGGCTCCTCTGTCCATGAAATTTCTTAGGCAAGAATGCTGGTGCGTGCATGTAAGTCGCTTCAGTTGTGTCGGACTCTTTGAGATCTTATGGATCATAACCTGCCAGGCTTCTCTGTCCATGGGATTCTCTAGGCATGAATACTGGAGTTGGTTGCCATGCTCTCCTCCAGGGGATCTTCCTGACCCAGGGATCGAACTTGTGTCTCTAACGTCTCCTGCATTGGCAGGCTGGTTCTTTACCGCTGAGCCACCAGGAAAGCCCAATCTTGGTGTAAGAAGAGGGAAATGCATCCAAAGGGAAGAGGGTCTTCTCACCAACTCTGTTCAGAGGCGGAAATGTGACCCCTGTGCTCCCATACCTGGCCTGGGTCCTCGCCCGGCTAACTCAGTACCTTAAAATCTGTCATTGCAAATGTACTCCCCTGCTGAAAAGAGATGATCACAGATTGAAAACATTTATGCCCCTCTGCTGCTGCTGCTGCTAAGTCACTTCAGTCGTGTCTGACTCTGTGCGACTCCATAGACGGCAGCCCACCAGGCTCCCCCGTCCCTGGGATTCTCCAGGCAAGAACACTGGAGTGGGTTGCCATTTCCTTCTCCAATGCATGAAAGTGAAAAGTGAAAGTGAAGTTGCTCAGTCATGTCCGACTCTTAGCGACCCCATGGACTGCGGCCTACCAGGCTCCTCGGTCCATGGGATTTTCCAGGCAAGAGTACTGGAGTGGGGTGCCATTGCCTTCTCCGTTATGCCCCTCAGAAGATAACTCTATTCTCCAGTTTCTATTTGCTCCACTCTCCTTAGTGGCAGACAGGGCTCAGATCGACACAGGAGGACCCAGAAGCTACGGAACGCCTCCCTGAGCGGTTTTGCCAAGGGTGAGCCTGGCTGCCAGCAGTAGAACTCTGAGTACATTAATTAGGCCTCACTGAGCCCCGCTAAAAAAAGCAAGAATAAGAACATTCGTCCTACTTTCCCTTCACAATATTGAATAGTAGTTGGCTCCATGGAGAGCGGAGAGAAAAACAAAACCACTCCAGTTGAGTTTCGAGCCAGGTAGTCCTGGGTCCAGGCCAGCTCTGCCCAGTGACCTTGAGTAAGCAATGCTGTCTCTCCCCACTGTGGTTTCTCAACTTTACAACCCAGGGAGCACCACGCCCACGACAGGCGATGGCCAGGGTCTCGTCCCAGGGCGTGTTCACGGTGCCGTGCCAAGGTCGGAGCTCTGCACATTGCTCCTCCACGCCCTTACCCCACCCTTTCAGGGCGTGATGAGAGTTTCCTGACTTAGTATGCCCCTCCTGGCTCTTGGGGCTTCTCTTGAGCTGGGGCCTGAGCTGCCTGGTACAGGATGTGGGGTCTTCTTATTACTAGATCTCCAGCAAGGGGGTTGAACCCGTGCCCACTGTACTGGGAGCACAGAGTCTTGATTGCTGGCCCCCCGGGGACGTCCTGGCCTTGTCCAGCCTGGCTCCTGGTCAGGGGCTCGGTCCTCTGTGTGCCCTGTGTGCGGGGCGGGGGCGGGGTGCACGGAAACCTCTTCCACAGCCTGACCTGTCCCTTGGGCTCCCATGGGGCCGACTGGCGGGATCGGGTGGGGCGATGGAGGGATGTGCTTGTTCCGGTCACTTCTTAGCATCCCCTTCACTGGGCAGAGAACGGCTGGCCTTGGCGTGTCTACTGCTGCCCGCAGAGGCAGCAGCCCCACCCCACTTCCGCCTCCATCTCCCCGTACCCCTCTGCCTTCCTCACCCCCACTCCGTTCCCCCTCACCACCACGCCCCCTCCTCTGTCCCCCTCCCCCTCCCCATCCCCCTTCCCCTCCTCTGTTCCCCCTACCCTTCCTGCACCTTGGGGATCCTTGGGAAGTTGGCATGTGGGCTGGGGGCGTGAGTGAGTCTCAGAAAGTCACTCAGTGGTTCCACGAAGCAGCGGGGCTTTTCCAGCCACTGGTCTGCAAGAGGGGCCCAGGACACGTGGTGGCCCCAGCACCCCTGCTATACGCCCCCCACCCCGGGCTGCCTGCTGACCACCACCCGGGGTTGGCCCATCAAGGTCGAGTGGACACCACCACCCAGGTTGGCCCATCAAGGTCGAGTGGACACCACCACCCAGGTTGGCCCATCAAGGTCGAGTGGACACGCCGTTACCGCTCGGACAAAGCCCCTCCAGTCTGGGGAGCGTCCGAGAGAGGGGGGCCTGGGTTTCAGGGACAGGACTCTGTTGTTACCCAGCCCATGCTGTGACTCCCACTGAGCGTTCTGGGTGACTGAATGGCCGTGGCCCCTCCCAGAGTGGTTCCCTGTGAGATGGGGTGACTGGGGCCAGGGGCTCCTGGCGGCTGCCGGTGGGGAGGGACCCCTCTGGGCATCCTGGGCAGAGGCTGGGCTGGCCTGACGGCCCCACCCTGCCTAGAGGTGGACACCTAGGGGGTTCACTCAGTGCCTGTCCCTTGCTCTCCCAGCTGAGAGGCCGAGGGAGCCAGTGGCCTCAGGGTCCAGTCTGAGCAGCGGAAGCAATCGCCAGAGCGTAGGTTGGAGGCCGCCCTCGGGGAGCGTGGGTTTGAGCTGCTGTTGCTGCCACAGCTAGCGCCCAGCCCAGACAGGTCCGCATCTTTCTTGTGAATGCATTCCTTGGAAGCAAGTGGGGAAGGCTCCAGCCAATGACATCATGGGCCCACAGTTTGCCTTTCAGGGTGCGTCTTAGCGAAGCACATGGTGGGCTGCTGCACATGCTCTGGCCCCCGTCATCCCCGTGGTGGCTTCCTGGGACTTATCTTCACCGTCCACCACTGACCCTTATGGGACTGATGCTCTGGCCCTTTCAGAACCAGTTTCATGGCCTGGGGAGACTAGCGAAGGGGACGTTTTGAGAATCTCACTGGTTAAAAGCAATGGGCTTCTCAGGTGTCTCAGTGGTAAAGAATCCACCTGCCAGGGCGGGAGATGCAGGAGATGTGGGTTCAGTCCCTGGGTGGGGGAGATCCCCTGGAGAAAGGAATGGCTACCCACTCCAGGATTCTTGCCTGGAGAGTCCCATGGACAGAGGAGCCTGGCGGGCTGCAGTCCAGGGGGTCACAAAGAGTCAGACGCGACTGAGCACGCACACACTGGTCAAAGGCAGGGCGAGGTGGGAGCCTGACTTCTGGTCTAGGGCTGTGAACAGCTTTTCCAGCTCCCTCACCTCCGACTCAGAAGGCTTGGTGTTTCCTTCCGTGCCTGAGGACCAGGAGCAGGAGAAGCCAGGGACTCGGAGCCTGGATGGGGGTGCCAGATGGCATAGGTTGGCTGCGGCTCTGAATACCCCCTGCTTGGACCCTCAGGGAAGCCATGTGATCCCCACCCCCGCCACGCCCTGTTTCCTCATTTCTCAGGGGCCACAAAGCCTCCCTCCAGGGGTGTGGTGAGAGTAAATCAGATTAAATCTGTTTGCAGATCGTCCCAAGCAATGCCTGGTACGAAGAGCCACTGAATACAAAGCTGGGGAGTTATGCTTTCTCGTCAGTGAGTTTTCAAAAGAACTGAAGCTTAGCCTTAGAGGACACCATTCTAACAGCATATTTCTAGAATATGCATCCCTAACCATCCAGGCAGGAAAATCCCCTTCTCACTGTAATAAACCTGTTTTTTTTTTGGCGGGGGGTGGGGCTTACTGGGTCTTTTCTGGGGTTCAGTAGTTGCGGCATGCAGGATTAATTGCCCCATGGCATGTAGGATCTTATTTCAGGGATTGAACCCACATCTCCTGCATTGGTAGGCCGTGTCAACTTAAAACATCATCAAAACCTAAAAACTGAGAGTTATGTTTTATTCAGTGGGAATTTTTAGGACTTCAAGGCCGGGAGATAGCATCTCAAATGACCCTGAGAGAACTGCTCTGAGGAGGCGAGGGGAGGAGTCAGGGTATACAGAAGTTTTGCAGCAAGGGGCTGGTAGTCTGAACTTCAAAAGAGTATTGTTAACTAAAGGAAGTCAGATATCCCGAGTTAAGCAGTTTAGCACTTTGCTATGTGTGGGAAAATGCAAGAGTCTCGGCTCACTGAAATCATCCCTTTCATATGTATATCAGCTATCCTGGGCAGGATCCTCTGTTTTTTTGCATCCTGAACTCCCTTGCAGGTCCCCATAGGGAGTGGCTGCAGCCTGTTGGCTGCTAGATCACTTCCCGAGTGCCCTTAGGGCTCACGAGCTCACATTGGTGGTGGTGGTGGTGGTGGTTTAGTCGCTAAGTCGGGTCCAACTCTTGCGACCCCATGGACAGAGGAGCCTGACCGGCTACAGTCCATGGGATTCTCCAGGCAAGAATCCTGGAGTGGGGTGCCATTTCCTTCTCCGAGCTCACATTGGAGGGCTGCAATTGCTGATGACTGTGGCATCCTTGTTTACTATCCTATCGTGGCAGGAAATAGTCCGTTTCTGTTAAGTGGATTCTCAACCACTGGACCACAGGCAAGCCCCTACAATGAACCTTCTTTTCATGCCTCAGCAGCACCACTGTGAGTGGCCGTGGCCGAGCCTGCTCCTGGCCTGGATCTCCTGCGGGCAGCTCCCCTCCAACCTCCCTGGGCCCCTCCGGTTTCTGCCCCTTGTACACCGCAGCCAGGACACCAGCTGGAACAGGCCAGGAGGCAGCTGGTATCAAGAGCAAACCCACTGCACGGGCCCGAGTATGCAACTGCACCGGGCACTCTGTGGCATCGTAGCCCGCCGTCATGGCTGTGGTTGAGGAAAGGTAGGGAGCCCAGGGTGTGGCTGCCAGGGAGGCTGCTAAGTCACACCCTGTCCCCGGTCCCCTACTGAGGGCCTGGGTCATTCTCAGTGGAGCTTGCTCTGTCGGTGGTGTCCCTGGGGGTCATCAGGAAGGCCAGACTTGGCTTGACCGGGCCTTGGTGGCTGGAAGTTGCCAGTGAGCAGGGGCTCCCATTGCCGGATCCAGACTCGTTCGGGCTGGTTTTCCCTGTGCTGGGGAGCTGCGGTATTCACCGGCGCTGGGTGAATGCTTTGGTATCTCACCTTTCTCCAGGGAAGATGCCGTCTGTTTCTGACCTGCTGACAAGGCGGTTCCTCGGACCTTGTTTCGTCTTTACTCTCATCAGTAGGGCTCAGGAGACCCAGACTGTAGGCGTGAAGTCCTGTCCTCAGTGACAGTGATCTTGGGAATTAGGGAGTGAAGACCTGGGCTTCTCAAGAGGCGCTAGTGGTAAAGAGTCCACTTGCTAATGCAGGAGACATAAGAGACGAAGGTTCGATCCTTGGGTTGGGGAGATCCCCTGGAGAAGGAAATGGCAGCCCACTCCAGCATTCTTGCTTGGAGAATCCCATGGACTGAGGAGCCTGGAGGGCTATAATCCATAGGGTCTCAAAGAGTCGGACATGACTGAAGCAACTTGGCATGCATGCATGTGTCCTGAACCTGGTGTGTGGAAGTATCTAGTGAAGAGGCAATAGGGGAGGCGGTGTGTGATGCCAGCCCAGTCCTGACACCCCTGTGGGCCTGGTGCTGACTTAGAGCATGCCCTAAGGGAGCAGGCAGACCCTCAGCTCTTGCTGTAATTCTAGACCAGCCCCAGAGCCTGGACACCCAGAGCCCAAAATTCACTCGGATCCTTAGAAGCTCCAGGAGAGCCTCAGAAAGCTGATCTTTTGGCCCATTGGACTGTTTTCTCTCTGGGTCGTTGTAAAAATCGACTGCACCGACTCTCACATCTCCTGTCTCTGTGAAGTGCCCGTTTCCCTTCCTGTTGCCCACAGCTGCTCCATTGGCCGGGCACAGCTGCATCCCGTGGCCCCTTACATAACATCAGGAGCTGGCCTGGCGGGCACACGTGCCTGCTAAGTCAGGCTCCCAGATGGGCCGAGCTTAGGGGTCACGGACAACTCCCCCACCCTACCCCCAACCCTCCTGGGCAGAGTGACCCTGCCTCACCGGCGAGAGCATAGCACAGCACGAGAAGGCCGCAGAGCAACCTCTGGTGTGTTCACAAGAGCTCACTGGGTCCCTCTGTGTATCAGCTCAGCAGCCCCTCACCACCTGTCTCCCCAAGGAGTGCCTGCCGCAGACAGCTTGGCCGTGGCAGGAACTGCACCCGCCCTGTGATGGATGGTGCTGGCGGGCGATGCCGCTGTGTTCAGTCTGCTGGATTAATCTTGTGGGGCTCAGTGCTGGACAGCCAACTTTACCGGCAGGATCAACTTTGGATTCTTGTTCCTCTCAGTGTGTGCGTGCATGTGTTTTATGACCAGGGTGAGCAACGAAACAAATGCAGTAATCCTTTGCTTTCTTGGTGTTACTTAAAAGGAAGTGGGCTCTTCTCTTATCAGCGGGAATGGAAAGGGAACCTGCCATGCTCCTCGGACTCTGATACCCGAGCTTGATAACAGAACATTTCATCATCTGTTTCAGACGCCCAGGCCTCTGAGAGTCAGGGCGGCCAAAAGTTCAGCCCGATTGCTTTTACATCTTATCAGAACCTTGAGAAAGTCTCATTCGCCTGCTCGTCATCAGGCGTTTGGCGTTTGGCTGTCAGTTCACTGTGTATCTGACAGGAGATAGTGGCTGATACTCAAAAAAAAAAAGCACTCTCATTTAGCTCAGGGTTTTCTGTTTCCCTGTGACTGAGGCTGCCAGGGGAGGCTTGTTGAGCACTAACTTTGGGGAACATGCTCCACCCGCTGGGTCTGAGGTTTGGGGTTGTCAGACTTGGGTTCAAAAGCTGGTCCCCACCATGTCCCAGCCCTACTTCTGTGCTTTCCTGCCCGCCAACATGTCTCTCTCTCTCTCTCTAGCTCTGTGTCTCTCTTTTCTCTTTCACTCTCTCTACTCCTCTCTCTGTGTCTCTCCTTCTCTCTCTCTCTGTGTCTCTCCTTCTCTCTCTGTCTCTCTCTGTGTCTCTCCTACTCTCTGTGTCTCTCTCTCTCTCTCTCCTTCTCTCTCTGTCTCTTTCTCTCTCTGTCTCTCTCTCTCTCTCTCTGTCTCTCCTTCTCTGTCTTCCTGTCTCTCTCTCTCTCCAAGTCTTGGCACCCTGCATACAGAGGGATAACTTCCTCCCTCGCAGGTGGTGCTGGGCTCCCCCAGGTGCAATGTGTAGCCTAGCACGTTGCAGAAGTTCCACAAACGCTCCAGTGCTAGTCTCCTCCTCATTGCTCTCTGGGGAGATTAATGTGTGTGACTAAAAACCTCAGATAAAGGCAAGCAGAACCCCCAGTGAACGTGGGTGTGTCTTTGGTGAACACGTGTATGCTGTTCAGATGATGTTACTCGTAATCATCCCAACATAGAGACTCCGCAGGTGCCCACAGCAGTCAGGATGATGAAGGTGCTACAGTGAGTTCAGGGATGGAGCATTCTGCAGCCACGCGCGGTGAGTGTGGTGCACGCATTGCACAAACAATGTGAGGAAGAGGAGCCTGGTGTCCAAGAACATAGACACAACAGGCAGGACTCCTGGATGATGTTCGAATCAATATGGGGATCACCTTTCGAGGTGGGTGGTGCCTCTGAGGGGCTCCTGGGAGTCAGTACCATTCTGCACCTTACCTGAGAGCTGCTTCACTTTGTGCCAATTCGTCCAGTCATTTGCTCAAAACTGGTGCATTTTTCTCTATTGTTGCTCAGTCACCAAATCATGTCTGACTCTTTGCAACCCCATGGACTGTAGCGTGCCAGGCTTCCCTGTCCTTCACTGTCTCCCAGAGTTTGCCCAAATTCATGTCCACTGAGTCAGTGATGCCCTCCAGCCATCTCATCCTCTGTCGTCCCCTTCTCCTCCTGCCCTCAATCTTTCCCAGCATCAGAGTCTTTTCCAATGAGTCGGCTCTTTGCATCAGGAGGCCAAGGTATTGGAGCTTCAGCATCAGTCCTTTTCTGTATTAGGCTCCAATAAAGCATTTCTCAAACCACGAGCAGCAAGATGCTGGGGGAGGAGGGACACTATCGAGTTCATTTCATTGATAAAACAGACGGAGGAGAGTGGGGGAGCTGTGGAGACTCGGGGCCCGACCCGGGAGCAGAATTGCTGCTGTCCAGGAAGGAGATGCGAGTGGGGTCGGGGCAATGCTGATTCAGGTAAGTTTCAAACTCACGGGAAGAGCAGGCGGGGGAGCTCTGTGAACAGACTTTCTTGCTGAGGGCAGCTGCAGAGCGTTATCCATGACGGTAGAGAAGAGCCATCTTTTCCCTTCCCCTTCTGTGCCTTTGGGGCCCGCCGGCAAGTGAGTCAGAGAACTCGAAATGGCGTTAAAGCAGGATGAGCGGCTCTCAGCCTCTGACACAGGCTGGAAGGGAGGGTGGAGTGGGCGGGGTCTTTCTGCCTGGTGTTCCATTCCTTCATTTCCCTTTCTCTTTCTCTTTGGGCAAAGTGGTGTGTGCTGCCCTGGAGGGAGAGGTGAGCGGTGCTCGGGACGTGTGAAAGCTCAGAGGCCACGTTGTACCTTTGACAGCTGGGCCTCAACCTTACTCTGTCCCAGTTCTCCAGCTGTAACCTCCAGCTTCTGGCCTTGGGGGGCTCGCCAGCAGCCCTAAACTTGGGTCCCTCCCAGGATACCTCTGGCCTCTGGTCCTCCCCTCCTTGGCATCTTCCTACTCCCCTGGTCACGCCCCTCAGGCCTTCGCATGATCGTTATTAATTCATTCTGCTGTCTTATCCAGGGCTTCTCTGGTGGCTCAGTTGGTAAAGAATCCATCTGCAATGCGGGAGACCTGGATTCGATCCCTGGGTCGGGAAGATCCCCTGAGAAGGGAAAGGCTACCCACTCCAGTCTTGTGGCCTGGAGAATTTCATGGACTGTATAGTCCATGGGATTGCAAAGAGTCAGACATGACTGAGCCACTTTCACTTCACTCACTGTCTTGTCTGTCTGGCTGTGCTGGGTCTCAGTTGCGGCATGCGCACTCTTAGTTGTGGCTTGTGGTCTCTAGTTCCCCAACCCAGGGATCAAACCTGGGCCCTCCCGCACTGGGAGCTCAGAGTCTCAGCCACTGAACCACCAGGGAAGTCCCCCATGCTGCCATCTTATTAGCCAATAATGCGGATATTTTAACTCGGGGTTCTTGGGACTGTGAATGCTCCATCCTAAGGACTACGTTCCTAGCAGGTGATTGATGAACTTGAGCGTTGCCTTTGTCTGGGCCCAGCGTGGATATGGTGTGCCCTTGGCAGGCTTACTTGCAGATGAGGAGAGACATCAAACCTACAGAAGAGATGTTATTAATAGATGGGGGTGACTCCCTCCTTTTTGAAGGACTTTTTGACTTTTCCTGAAAATCGAACCATTGATCTTTGCTTCTGTCTTAAAAAGACATGCAGAGGAACAGCACCGTCCAGTAGAACTGTGTGTGGAGGCGAAAGTGTCCCGCTATCTGTGCTGTCCGGCGTGATAGCCACCAGCCACACGTGGCCAGGGAGCACCAGCAATATGGACGGGGTTGCTGTAACAAGACTGCCAACCGGGCGGCTTAAAGCAACAGACATTTCTCTCTCAGTTCTGGAGGCTGGAAGTCTAAAATCAACGTGTCAGAAGGTGGGCTCCTCCTTGTAGGCTCCGCAGGGGAATCGGTCCCAGGTCCGCCCCCGGCTGCTGGCGTCGTTGCTGCTCCGTGGCTTGTGGCTGCCTCCCTCCTGTCTCTGTCTCCCTCCTCACGTGGCCTTCCCCCCGTGTGTCTGTGTCCAGATTTTCCTCTTGGCTTCCCCGTGGCTCAGACGGTAAAGAATCTGCCTGCGGTGCAAGAGACCGGGGTTCTATCCCTGGGTTAGAAAGATCCCCTGGAGGAGGGCATGGCAACCCACTCCGGTATTCTTGCCTGGAGAATCCCATGGACAGAGGAGCCTGGCGGGCTACATACAGTCCATAGGGTCGCAAAGAGTTGGACACGACTGAGCAACTAAGCACCCAGGCAAGCACTGTGCAGCCAGTGCCCAGTAAATACTTATCATCTCATCAGTTGATTATTTCAAAGCAAGAACACTCTGAAAGGCCCCTTTGCCTTCTCTTAAGTGAAAAGTAAACATCTCCAGCAAGATGGGGAAAGCTCTTTATACCAGTTTCCTTCATGATAAAGGCTGCAAAAGAAATGTTGCTGGCTAGGGAACATTTCTACTCTAGGGAATCAGAGATACCAGGCTCACAGCGGTAACCCTAGCACCTCCCTCTTGCAGGGGGTTGAGACTGTACCCTTGACCGTATCCACCCAGGCCAATCTCCCTCACATCTGTTGGGAGATCAGCCAGCAGCAGCCTTGCCCAAAGGAGGAAGGCAGCCTTTGTGGAGGAGGGGGGCACCCAGGCAGGAACTCTGCCCAGAGATCTTAACTGCTGCTGAGCCCTCGTGACAGCTGTTCATGTGGCTTCTCAGGCATGTCCTACTAACATGAGGGTGAACTTTTTACAGCTGACACCTCAGCCATCAAGGGGGGACAGTTCCACCCGAAGGGGAAAAGGGGATCAAGGTCAGAGGAAAGGGGGTGGCCTCGAACATCCCCAGGGCATTTTGGGGTGCTGCTCAGGGTTGCTGGGAAGGCTGCTGGCTTGCCAATTGTTTCCTTCTAACTGAAACTCTTGTTGCTGTTCAGTCACTCAGTCATGCCCAACTCTTTGTGACCCCATGGACTGCTACACACCAGGCTTCACCATCTCCCAGAGTTTGCTAAAAGTCATGTCCGTTGAGTCAGTGATTCCATCCAACCAAGTCATCCTCTGTCATCCCCTTCTCCTCCCGCCTCCAATCTTTCCCAGTATCAGGGTCTTTTCCAATGAGTCAGCTCTTCGTATCAGGTGGCCAAAGTATTAGAGTTTCAGCTTCAACATCAGTCCTTCCAATGAACACTCAGGACTGATTTCCTATAGGGTGGACTAGTTGGATCTCCTTGCAGTCCAAAGGACTCTCAAGAGTCTTCTCCAGCACCACAGTTCAAAAGCATCAGTTCTTTGGCGCTCAGCCTTCTCTATGGTCCAACTCTCGTATCCGTACATGACTACTGGAAAAACCATAGATTTGACTGTATGGACCTTTGTCAGCAAAGGTGATGTGTCTGCTTTTTAACTGAAACTCTACCAATGACCATTTATTTAAGCTTGGTCGTCATTGCACTGGAGTGACTTTTCACAGGGACATATGCTGCATCTCTGGGTGCCCGGGGACAGGGAGGAGGCCAAGATCCAGATGTCCATAGGCTCTCATCTCAGAGATGAGGGCTCGGGGACAGGAATCTGCTCAGGTTCACCTGGACCCTTTGCACCACCCCAACCCCTCTATTCTGGGGCCCTTGGGCCTTTGTGTGAAGAAGGTAGGGAGGCCAGACAGAGAGCAGGTCCCGTTTGGTGCCATTTCAGTAGCTCTGATGTTCCCATCCATCAGGACTGACAACTGCCTTGGCCTGGTCTACCCCCGGGTCCATTCCTTGCTTTGCTGTGCCCTTGGGGAGTGGTGCTCCCTGGTGGGAGGCATCCCATCCAGATGTTCAGGTGTGATCTGCCCATTTCCCTGATGGATAAACTGAGGCTCAGATTACACGGGAATAGCCCTGTGGGTTACAGAGCTAGAGTGCACGCTGAGGTTCCCGCATAAGGAGTTGAAAGAGGGCAGGGGCCGTGTTTCTCAGCAGGATGTTTGAAGCCCCCAGCACAGGGGACCAGCTGGACTCCAGTGAACACATGCGAACCCACAGAACCACCCACGTAACCCACGCCCCCCGGGGAAGGCATGTCCTCTCTGGGAGTCTCCCAGACGATCCACGCCGGGCCTCTGCCTGATCCTCCACCTGATCCTCCCCAGGAAGTTAGTGGGTGTTTTCTGGAATGGCGTTCTCAGAGTCGGGGGAGGAAAGGGAGGCGGGGGACCCCCAGAGGGGACGGGCTTAGCGAGTGCGGTCACATTGGAGGGAACAGGTTGAGCCATCACATGGGGGGAAGCAGGTGACCAGTGCTCGAATTTACACAACACGGAGTCACCGGACTGTGCCCGGCTGCGGGCTCCGTGCCCCGGGGGACACACCCCCTCCCGCCCTCCCCAGGTTATGTCACCGCAGCCGCCTCCCCGGGTGTCATGTAAATGTCACATTACCCTTGGAAGGGCTGCCCAGATAGCACATCGGAAACTTGGCTGCGGGAACCAAGGGCTGTCTGACGCCGCTCTGGCCTCCCTCCCACTGCCAGCCTGGTGACCCGTTCTGGGTCCTGTGACCACGGCCCTCCCCACCCCACACACATACCCAGAGCCCCGGAGGAAGGGACGGACCTGGCATGGGCTAATAAGACGGACTGATTCTGACCAAGATGGACAGTGGGGACGTCCCCACGGTATCTTTGGGAGCCGCGTGCACGTCACACGCCCCGAATCCCTGTTCCGGGCCCTTGTGTCCCACCTGCAGGGGCGCGTGGAAGCCGGGCTGTTGGTTCCAAGGGCGCTGCTGACTCCACGGAAAAGGGCTGTCAGAGACCCAGGAGGGAAAGCAGGGCAATAGCGACACTGGAGACGGGGGTGGAATTTTAGAGGAAAGCAGTGTGTGGTCTGGACGTGCCCTGGAACATTGTGTGTGTGCTGTGTGCTCAGTCGCATCCGACTCTTTGCGATCACACAAACCGTAGCCCGCCAGGTTCCCCTGTCCATGAGATTCTCCTGGAAGAATCCTGGAGTGGGTTGCCATTTCCTTCTCTGCCCTGGAATATTATTCAGCCTTGAAAAGGAATAAAATTCTGACACCTGCTATGACAAGGAGGGACCTTGAGAGCGTTACACGTGGGAAGAGAAGCCGGCAGAAAAGGACGAAGGCTGGACGATCCCACCTGCACGAGGGCCCAGAGGAGACAGATTCGCAGACCCAGAAAGTGGGCGGTGGCGGGGAGGCTGGGGGGAGGGAAGCAGGAGACAGTGTCTTGCGGGGACAGAGTCTCAGCTTCGGGAGATGAAAAGGTCAGGAGCCTGGGTGGCAATGAGGGTTGTACGACAGGGAGGGTGTTTTAACCCCGCTGAGCTGAACGATTCAAAAGGGTTCGGATGGTAGACTTTCTGTGTTGTGTATTTTACCGCAGTTAAATCGATGTTTTTAGAAAAATTCTGATTACCAGGTTAGCTTTTTCAGAAAGTTCTCCTACCGTACCTGTCAGCTGTCCGTGAGCGTTCACGCATTGGCACTTAGGTTTCTAAACAAAGCAAAACCGCAGTCTCTACAAGCGGAAGACAGAGTAAGGCAGCCCCGACGGGATGGGGACGCGTGGCCCCTCTGCGGGCCTGGAGGGTCTGTGTGGACCGAGCCGGCGAGGGGGCAGCTGGTGGGAGAGACCTGCGTCTGGGAGGAAAGGTATGCATTCTCAATCCCGCAGTAGTGGCTCTGGGCCTGCAGCCACCTGGCAAGGGCACCTCCCCTGGCACCTCTGCTCCGGACCCCTGTGTAGTCCTAGGAGAGCCCCGGCGCCTCCTGCCCTGACCCTGGACTTTCCTGGGAGCTCAGTCCTGCCCGGAGCCCCGTGAAGAGACATGGCTTGCGGGTCTGCGATGCAGCCTTGGATGAGGCTCGTGTCCGCCCCGGGGGCACGGAGTGTAAGGCCTGCCTCTCCTGGCAGCTCTGCGGGTATCTCCTCCCCTTTCTTGGCCTGGCCTTCCCAGTGGCCTGGAGGGCATGGACTGGCTTGCAGGGGTCTCCAGGGCCAAGGCCTGGCTCTTTCCCTGCTCAGCAGTAGTGGCTCTAGCCTGTCTCCTGAGATTACCTTCAGGGCAGAGGGACGGGATTCCAGCTGCTATTTTTAGTTGAGCAGGTCTTGGGCCCCCGGCCAAGGTGGTGCTTCTGTGGGAATGCTTAGGGGTACCCCTCAGAGCCCACCCATGTCCTACAGGGCCCGTGGGGAATGGCCCCATTAGCCCAGGCCACACAGCTGTTGTTGAGTCGCTCAGTCATGTCCGACTCTTTGCGACCCCATGGACTGTAGCCCACCAGGCTCCTCTGTCCATGGGGATTCTCCAGGCAAGAACACTGGAGTGAGTTGCCATTTCCTTCTCCAGGGGATTTTCCCGACCCAGGGATCGAACTGTGTCTCCTGCTTTGGTTGACAGGTTCTTTACCACTGAGTCACGCTCAATTCACGTTCGAGCACTTTTGTGAACCGTCAGGTTTGTTGGCTTGGAGTTTACATACAGTAAAATTCACCCTTTTTAGTGTACACTTCTGTGAGTTTTGTCAAACATATACAATTATATAATCACCACCAACCGTAAAGAGAGGTTCGCCCAATGGTTCAAGTGGTAAAGAATCTGCCTGCAGTGCAGGAGACACAGGAGATGCAGGTTTTATTCCTGGGTCAGGAATATCCTCTGGAGGAGGAAATGGCAATCCACTCCAGTATTCTTGCCTGGGAAATCCCATGGACAGAAGAGCCTGGCGGGCTACAGTCCATGGGGTCGCAAAGAGTCGGACATGACTGAAGCGACTAAGCATAGCCTATTAACAATGTTGTAATCGTTTTAAGTGGACAGCAAAGGGATTCAGCCATACATAATACATGTATCCATTCTCCCCCAAACTTCCCTCCCATCCAGGCTGCCACGTAACATTGAGCAGAGTTCCCTGTGCTATACAGTAGGTCCTTGTTGGTTACCCTTATTAAACACAGGAGTGTGTACATGTCCATCCCAGACTCCCTAACTATCCCTTACCCTCATCCATCCCCCAGCAACATAAGTTCATTATCAAAGTCTTAACAGTATCTTCGTAGAAGCTTTAAGTTTTACATTTTGATGAATCCAATGAATTCATTTGTTCTTATATGGACTGTGCTTCTTGAGCATTTTGTTGAACAAGGCAGGGGTGACACATGAGTCCTGCGAGTATTTATTGAGGAGGGACTATGTGCTGGGTGCCCTGAGCGCTGGGGCTGGACGACCAATAAGACTCACCACCGCTCCCACTTAGTGGAGGAGATGGAATCTGTAAAGCTGTAACTGCAGCATCCTGTAACTGTATAAGGGTCTTCCCTAGTAGCTCAGTTGGTAAAGAATCCCCCTGCAATGCAGGAGACCCCGGTTTGATCCCTGGGTCGGGAAGATCCGCTGGAGAAGAGATAGGCTACCCACTCCAGTATTCTTGGGCTTCCCTGGTGGCTCAGCTGGTAAAGAATCTGCCTGCAGTGCAGGAGACCTCTGCTCTCCATGGCCTCCTCCTTGTCGCGTGTGTCAGAACTGTGGTCCCGCCAGCCTGCAGCAGGTTGGCCTCGATGGACAGGGATGGTATCTCTCAGGGAAAAACAGCGTGGAGAAAGGGGAGCCTGGGGCATCAAAGAGATTGATGGGGCAGGTCCAGCGTGTGGAAGGAGGAACCCGAGAGCCCCCCGGGGTCCGGCTGAACTCGGTAGGGGGCCCCGCACACAGGACTGCCCTCTCCCTGTCTGTAAAACAAGCTCTGACAACGGTGGGTATCGTAGGTCAGATGCAGAAGGTGAGGAATGCTAGGCTCCCCGGAAAAGGCGGCCCCTATCCCAGCTGGCTCTGGTGGGGTTGTTCCCTCTCTTCTACAGAGGAAGTTGAGGAGTGATGCTGTGACCTTGTACTGCAGTCTGAACTCCCAGAGCTGTTCCTGAGCTGCTGTTGTCTGAGGCTCTGGGTTGTCTTTCTTTATCTATGTGTTTTTTTACGTATTTATTTGGCTGTACCAGGTCTTAGTGGCGGCACACGGGACCTTTTAGTTGCGTCACAAGGGATCTTGTTCCCCCACCAGGGATCGAACCCGGGCCCCTTGCATTGGGAGCTCAGAGTCTTAGCCACTGTACCCGCAGGGACACCCCGGGTTGTCTTTAGAAGGACGCAGTCAGGACGTGTGTTTCCATTTGAGATGCCTGGTTTCCTTCTAGCAGCAGCTTTCTTTCCTCGTCTCTTCCTCCTCCATGGAGAGCCCCCCGCCCCCTTAGTTAATCCCTGGGAGGGGAGCGGAGTGGGATGCTCTCCGCCTCTCGCTCCGGGGGGTGCATAAGGAGGGCAGGGAGCTCAGACCAGCTCCATAGACACAGCACAGGTGGCAGAGGCTCGGCCTGGGTGCCTGCCTGGCCCAAGGCCACCCTAGCCTGGCACACCCGCCAGCCAGCCTGAGTGGCACCTCACACTCTGAAGGCCTGGCAGGTGGTGTCACGTGATGTGTTGAGTCAACAGAGTTGCAGGAGAGCTCTGCATGGAGTCCTGTGGCCGCGGCCGCCGCCAGCACCCCGGGGAGGGGAGGGGATGCCCCCACTGGCCGGCAGCCACCTGGCCTGCCAGGCGCCCAGCAGAGGGAGGCCAGAGCCAGCATTACACACCCCCACTAACCCGCTCCGGGCCAGGCCCCCGCCTCCTCCGCCTGCTGTGCTGGGCGAGGTTTTCCAGAAAAGTGGTTTGTGAACTGCTCCCGGGCCCACCGGCCACCCAACAGCTTGGCAGGCCAGTACATTCCGGGTGCGTCGAGGGCTGCACGTCTGGACACGACCACAGGCAACTTGGGGAGGGGACGGGGGCTCGGCGCCCTTCCTAGGCCCCACGGCCCACTCCATACTGAGTCCAGCATGTGGAAGAAGGGATCAGATTCTGGCTAAACAGCCCAGGAACCACCAAAAACGGGGCAGCCAAGCACAGCACGAGGGGCCACGTTCCACGAACTCTGGGCTCCTATAGTCCACGCCAGTGTGGGGGAGCAGGTGCTGGCATCAAGGGTTCTCAGTGGTTCCTACATACAAATTGCAGAAAGTGCAGGAATAACGCAAGGTACAATTTCAGATTTTATAGAGTCTGCCCTGGGAGCTTCCGAGCGGCAGGTTTCCCCATTAGCTGGAATGATAAACAGGTGATGGATGATGGACAATCAGGAATTCCAAGGAGGGGCTGGAGTCAGGGCAGGGAAAACCTTGGGGGGTTGGTGTCCCAGGCGCAGAGAGGGGAGGCCCAGCTTGGGGTCCCTGGTCAGCACAGGATGGGGGGGTGCCTGCAGGCAGAGGCTCTGCTGGTGGAGACCTCTCTTGGAGCGGCTACTTCCGGGGTGGGGCGGGAGGTCTTGCCCCTCCCTGTACAGTAGGGTCGTCCTGGTTCACAGAGCCAATGCCAAGTGTGCCCTCGTACCAGATCCAGCAATTTCCATCCCAGCCAGGTCTTCCTGTACCAGGCATGCTGGCTTTGCCAGGACAATCTGCCTGCACGAGTCTGTTATACACAGGCAACTCTGCGAGGTCAAGGTTACAAAGCCTTGTCTGAACTAACATAGAAATTTGGTCCTGACCTAAGGCCACACCTGAGCAGGACAGGGCCCTAGGAGGGCTCCTGCCCGGAAATATTCTGGCCTCACCTGTGACCAGTGTCACAAAGCCTTGCCCCCACCCCCGGGCACCTTGGCACCAGCTGGCGAGTAGGAAACCCCATGGCCTTCTGCCGAATTAGTGTCCTTCCCTTGCGTGCTCTCGGGAGGTGACAGTCACCAGACCAACCCTCCTCCTCTTCCTCTCCCAAACCTGAATCAGGGCCATCCACTCCGCCCTCCACCCTGTGCAGCCTGTGGGGACGTGTTGGGTGGCAGGGGGTACCCCCATACCCCACCCTCCCACCTCTGAGTCCACACACCTGCCAGGCCCCCCATGGAACCACATTCTCCTTCTTCTCACCCACACAGACAGGCCCCTCCCTGGACACTCATGCTGGTGAGTGGCAGCCTGAACCTCTCACAGCTCGGGGAAGGTGCCCCCTGGGGGTCTGAAGACCCCTGTCAATGACATGCCTGGCCCAGCTTGTGTCCCAGCCCTGGCCCACAGGCCTCCCCATTACCTCCCAGGGCCTGCGTCTCCTCCACTGTAAAAGGAGGTCATGGCATGTGTGTCCACTCAGGTCACCACGGCCATGTCCCCCTGGCCCCGATTCCCCCTGTCGCGTTCGGCGGAATTCATCTGTGTGGTACCGGAGGATGCTGGCTGCTTTTGTGATCCCACAAAGATCGTCATCAGAGGGCACTGGGGTAGCTATTTAACCTTTCTCCTACGTTGTCAAATCCTTAGTAAACTGGTTTTCAGAAACCATCTTATATGGAAACTGGATTGCTATAGAATCGCTCCTTCTTTTTTTTTTACCAGTACGTATTTATTTTGGCCACGCTGGATCTTCGTTGCTCTGCAGGCTTTCTCTAGTTGCAGAGACCTAGGGCTACTCTCTGGTTGCAGAATGTGGGCTTCTCATCTCAGTGGCGTCTCTTGTTGCACAGCACCAGCTCTGGGGTAGTCGGGCTTCAGTGGTTGTGGCTCCTGGGCTCTAGAGCTCAGGCCCAGTAGTTGTAGCTCACGGACTTAGTGGCTCCCCGGCCTGTGGGATCTTCCCACACCAGGGATGGACCCTGTGTCTCCTGCACTGGCAGGCAGATTCTTTCCCACTGAGCCACCAGGGAAGCCCTAGAATGTCTCTCTCTTACAAAGCAGCTGAGGGTTTTTTTTTTTTTTTTTTTTTTCATTTTCCTTCTGGGAGAATTTGAGCTTCAGCATCAAAAGGCACATAGACTCTTATTGCTGTAGTGAAGTTGCTGGGGACGGGCCATGAAGCAGGACACAGGCCTCCAGAGGAGCTTGAAGAGGACACAGCTCCTCTAAAGGCAGACAGATGCCAGAGGTCAGATCACCCTGCTGGGGCCAAGCCAGAATCACCTCTGTGAGTGCCCACGCCCTCCCACCACTGTTTCTGGTTTGTTTTCTTTTGCCAGTTCACCCACGCCAAAAGTCAACACGCCAGAGCCAACCACGTAATAACCAGGTCCAGAATCCTGTCGGGTGTACGAGCCCCTGTGAAACTGCAGCTTCTCCTGCATTCCTTCTAGGAGAATAAGAACCTTAGAAAATGTCCTAAAAGAGGTGGTTTTCTGAAAGAATTTTTCACCTAGTGCTTTATCATCAAAAACAATAAACTGACTCCAGAACACTTGGAGAAGGCAATGGCACCCCACTCCAGTACTCTTGCCTGGAAAATCCCATGGATGGAGGAGCCTGGTGGGCTGCAGTCCATGGGGTCCCTACGAGTCAGACATGGCTGAGCAACTTCACTTTCACTTTTCACTTTGATGCACTGGAGGAGGAAATGGCAACCCACTCCAGTGTTCTTGCCTGGAGAATCCCAGGGACGGGGGAGCCTGGTGGGCTGCCGTCTCTGGGGTTGCACAGAGTCGGACATGACTGAAGTGACTTAGCAGCAGCAGCAGCAGCAGCAGCAGCAGCAGCAGAACGACTTGGGTCTCCAACAGACTTTGAATAATTTCTATTATAAAAGATTATAAAACAGGCTCTTTGCGTCTATAAGCAAAACTTGCAGCCCCAAACCTTATTCCAAATTAATATATGAATTGAGAGGAAGCTCAAGCAGAGCCAAAGCCATCAGGTATAAAGTTATCCAGGCCTATTTCTAGAGAGAGTGTGTTAGTCACTCAGTCGTATCCAACTCTTTGTGATCCCACATACTGTAGTCCGCCAGGCTCCTCTGTCCATGGGATTCTCCAGGGGATCTTCCATACCCAGGGATCGAAGCTGTGTCTTCTGTGTTGCAGGCAGAGTCTTTACCATCTGAGCCACCAGGGAAAAGAGTCTAGAAACTCTGGCTGCACGAGGAGTAATTTCCATCAGAGGTCAGTCAGGGAGCCTGGAATTCAGGAGGAAGAGAGTTTGCTGTCAAGGAAGGGGGCTGTGAGAGAGAGGGCTGAGCCTGCTGCCACATGGCCACCAAGAATGGGAACTAGAGTTACTTTAGAAGTCTCTTATCTGTAAAATGAGGAAGCTGGTTTGAATGATGGTTCAAAACTTGTCTGGCCACCTGAATCACCTGGAGAACTTCAGAAATGCAGGTTCCCAAGCTCCACCTTGGACCGTGGTAAAGAACACGCCTCCCAATGAAGGAGATGCGCGTCAATCCCTGGGTCAGGAAGATCCCCTGGAGAAGGGAATGGCAACCCACTTCAGTTTTCTTGCCTGGAGAATCCCATGAACAAAGAAGCCTGGCGGGT
This sequence comes from Bos grunniens, assembly GCF_055505025.1. Classification (NCBI taxonomy): domain Eukaryota; kingdom Metazoa; phylum Chordata; class Mammalia; order Artiodactyla; family Bovidae; genus Bos; species Bos grunniens. The sequence goes on from NC_141168.1 coordinate 5,982,400, forward strand.
TACAGGCCACGGGGTTGCAGAGAGTCGGACATGACTGAGGGGCTGAACACACAGACTTCACCTCGGACCCCCGCAACAGAATCTTTAGGCTCTGGGATGGGGTAGTCTCCAAGCTGCTGGGTGATCCTGCTCGGTCAGGTTTGAGAACTGTGGGCTGAAACTGTGGCAACTGGCCCGGTGATTCAGACGCCCTGCCCCAGGGTGCTGGGTCAAACTCTGGGGATGGAGACTGAGAACTGCCCAGACAAGGGTTTTGAGAAAAGCCTTCCCATGGGAAAGGGAGACAGAAAGGTATCCAAAGTTCAGTGAGAAAGTTATGGGGACTCTTCACAGGTATTCTGCCTAGAGCCTGAGAACAGGACACTGCCAGACTGGGACAAACCAGGACCACACACATGCTGGGGCTGGGGGCAGGGGGTGCCTAATCCATCCTCCTGAGCAAAGAGAAGCACCTGCTTCTTCTTTTTTTAAATATGTATTTATTTGGCTGCTGCACCAGATCTTAGAGCCTTAGTTACAGCACACAGGATCTTCCATCTTCAGTCTCGGCACGAGGGATCTCTAGTTGTGCTGTGCGAACTCTAGTTGCAGCACGTGGGATCTAGTTCCCTGACCAGGAATGGAACCCGGGCCCCCTCCATTGGCCCCACAGAATCTTAGCCACTGGACCACCAAGGAAGTCCCAAGAGCACCTGCTTCTGCACCGAGGGAGACCCCAGCCCACTGAGGCCAGAGAGTCTGGTTTCCCCTCACGGAGCATTCAAGCCCCAGAAAGTCCAGCTGCCACCGGAAGGGCCATAGCTGATCCGTTGAAGTCAAGAAGGACCGAGGGATCTCCCATCAAGGCTCAGACCTCAGGTTGGCCTGTGCCCAGAAGGCACTGGGGTCTCATGTTTGGGTCCAGGTTTCCTAATGACCCAGCTTCATGCTTTGACACGGAGCTCACACACCTTTGTGTTGCCAGGCTCCCGTGGGTTACCCTGGGAGACCCTCCAGGGACGAGAGAGGTGAGATTGCCTTTCCTTCCAGAGTCCCCACCTTGGGGTATGCCCCCTCCCCTGTAGCTATCCTGCCCTATTGAGTCAGTTGGCGGCTCTGGGCTGTATTTCACCCCTCTGCGCCTCTACCTGGACTGTGACTGCTTGTCTGGGGTGATGCAGGCTTGCCTCCCGGCAGGACCTGGCTCAGGGTGGCCTCTCCCCTCCATCCCCGCCGCATCCTTTCCATGCCTGAGTGGTAGATGCTCGGACTGAGGCTGGTGAGGCCTAGAACAGGACCTGCGGACAAGCTCCAGGGAACTGGCTCTGCTTCTGTGGCTCTTCTGCTTCTGGTGTCTCATGGATGTCAGCCCTGGATGCAGGGAGCACCCTGATGGACATGTGTGCCCTGTACATGAGGACCACTCCCCACAGGGGAGACCGGACCCCGGCGTGTGCTCAGTTTGCTTGTCTTCTTTCTATTACCCTGAGCCTTCTGTCCCCTCTGATGTCCTTATCCATGGCCTAGCTCCTTAGCCACAGGGGTCCCTGCGTCTCCCTGGCCGGGGCTACTGGTTTGACACACACTGTCCGTGTCACCATCCCCCCATGACCCTCATCACCATCCACCACTCGTCCGAAGTCAGGATCAACTGGACTTCCCTGGTGGTCCAGTGGTAAAGAATCTGCCCGCCAGTGCCAGGCACATGGGTTCGATCCCTGGTCCAGGAAGATCCCCATGTTCTAGTTAAGCCCACGAGCCGCAACTCAAGAAGCCACTGCAACAGGAAGCCCATGTGTGCAGCAGAGCAGTCCTGGTTAGCACAACTGAGGAAATGCACACAGCAAGGAAAACCCAGCCCCGCCAACAACAAATAAATACAGGAAAATAGTACTGTGATAACTGAATAAACGTTTTTTTTAATGTCAGAAGAACTAACTTTGTTGTTGTTGTTCCTCATCTCTGTGATGAGTCGTTAGTTATTTTAAAGGCCACATGTTAGCAAACTGCCATGCAGAGTAAATTGAAAATTTGTGCTTCTCACTCCAGGCTCTTGGGACGATGGTCAGCAAGGACATTTAAGATCAGGAAGAAAATGAATTTTTTCATTTTGGTATTATATGTTTCTGAGTATTTCAGACCATATGCATGAAGAAGGTTGGTGCTGCCCTGGGGAAGGGGACACCACATGTCAGGAATGCCCCCCTCTCCCCCACCCTGCCCAGTCTGGCACACCACACAGCCATCTGGTCAACCTGACTATTTTATTTTATTTTTTTTTAACCAAGCAGGGGGTTGGCTAGTGGTGAAACTAGGCCTAGAACTCAAGGCTCCCGAAACCCAGGGCTCTCCTCTGCACCCTTCTGCTGCCCTTGTTCACTTCCTTCCAGCAGCCCGGCTGTTCTCCTCTCTCCCCTCCTCTCCAGGCACGGCTCAGGCCAGCGTGGCCCGGCCCCGTGAAGTCACCAGCTCATGGCTCCCTGGTGTCTGGTGTGGCTGCCAGGCATCGCCTCTGTTCACTCACTGGGCCTATTCACTGGCCCTGGCTGCGGCCCCAGGAGATGCGGGGCCATTGTTCAGTCTCGGAGGTGGTGGCAGTGCTAACAAAGTCCTCGAGGGCCAGGGGAGGGCGGGAGCGCCTTCCCAGAAGAGCAGAACGAGAGAGCCTGTCGGGGCTTCTCAGTTATGTCGCCACAGCCCTGTCCCGTCTGGGCCCCTTCGAAAGCCACCTCAACTGGGGGCAGATCCGGTTCCTTCTCGAGTCAAGCCCTTGCCGGTGTTTCCGTGGGCCTCCCGCCCCTCCAGTCTCCTCTCTGAGCTCCCCCTGCTCTGGGCTTACGGGCACTTGACTCTCAGCGCTCACCACGTGGTGCTGTTGCTGTGCATTTGGGTTGAGTCCTGTTCCATTTCCTCCAACCAGACTGGAAGGTGGGACTCGTCCACTGCACCTGGACCTGCCCAGAGCTGCTGGCTGTTCAGACACCGGCTTCTCCTGGGAGCCTGAGCTTGGCAGTTTATCTTACGATTAAGAAAATAAATAGGTCTGTTTGATGGTAATGGAGGATTTTGTCAGCATCGCCCCATATTCCTCTCTATGAGTGGTGACGCCAATATTCAAAAAAGGGGAAAAATGTTAGGAATATCATTCTTACCCGCTCCCCTCTTCCTTCCATTAGGCAGTTTTCCCCCACTAGTGAAAGTGAGTACAAGTGTTAGTTGCTCAGTTGTGTCCGACTCTTTGTGACCCCGTGGACTGTAGTCCGCCAGGCTCCTCTGTCTGTGGAATTCTCCAGGCAAGAATACTGGAGTGGGTTGCCATTTCCTCCTCCAGGGGATCTTCCCGACCCAGGGATGGCAACCAGGTCTCCTGCATTATAGGCGGATCCTCTACCGTCTGAGCCACCAGGGAAAGGGGCATAAATGTGATCAGAAGACCCCTCTCTTGAAATTCTCTCTGCTCTTTCTGGCTGGCATGGAAGAGAAACCCTCTTTGCAGACGCCCATCCCCACCCCACAAGGCTGTCCCGCTCCCCTCCGACAGCAACCCCACCTTCCCTCCAGGCACTCAAGCTTCCCAAGCTCCCCCTCCTCTTAGCCTGTGAAACCCCACTTTCTGGAAGGGTGATTCATGCACCCAAAGTGTGATTCTAAGTCTTTGTGTTCTTTCTCTGGGTGATTTCCCAGTGTCATTGTGGCTAAATGGGACCTCTGCCATCCACTCACACCAGTGAGTGATTTCTGTAGTCCCCAGTCTCTTCACCTGGGAAGTAGGGTCGTAAACCCGTCCCCTGTCTCTTGGGGATGGGGGGCAAAGGAAGCAAGAGTGTACCCAGCACTTTGTGACGGGTAAGATGGTATTGTAAGACTCTACCCTGAGAGCTGTGTCAGGCTGCAGTGCAGAGAAGGGGCATGTTTTGGGTTCTAGCAGAGTTCTTGTGCTGTGTCCTAAGCCAGACACGTTCCTAACCCACACATCACGTCACCTGTCCCATCCCCTGCGGGTCTGCCTCCCGGCTCTGAAGTCCAGGTATCATCCTGTATCCGCCATAGGACTCAGCTCCTCTGGGAAGGGAGGAGAGCCCGCAGGAAGGCCAGGTGGAAGGTGGACTAACCTCTTGACATTAGAAAGAGCTCCATGAGAGGAGCTTTCTTGAGGGCCACGGAGTTCCCTTCAGTTCCCCCGTTTCCACCTCCGGATGGCAAGTCCGCTATCTCCTCCTCAGCATGGGCGGTTCCACACAGCTGTGTTGAGGGTGCGTCCTCTGAACGTCCCTCTTGTCCTCCGTGGGAACCCGGTCACACTTGTCCCCGTGCTCATGGGACAAGACCCAGGGGACACAGAAGCCGCCATCTAGGCTTTAAGGAGTGCTTTCTAATACCTTACACTTGAGAAGGGAACACGCTGTCTCAAAGAACTAGCCAGGAGTTCCACCAGCTCTGAAAGTCCCCCTGCAGCAGAGGAGGGGGGCTTATCCTGAGGACTGGATAAGCCCAGTCCAGTCTAAGCGGGACAGCATCTCGTGCAGAGAAGGGGAAGTGGGGGGCGTTGGGGGAGCCTGGAGGGAGCAGCCCTGCCCTCCATCCTTTCCGTGGAGAAACCCCATCAGGTCTCCAGCACACACCCCAGAGTGCAGGGAACACCTCAGAGAGACACAGGAAGGTCCTTGCGTCCAGGGGCCCGGGCCAGCGTGGGGAGCAGGGACCATGACACTTCTCACTGGACCACCGTGGCCCTGGGAGTCGGTCCGTTCCCGGCCACTGTGCGGCCATCGCTGCAGCCAGTGAAGGACACGCCACCACCCCTGGGGCCCCAGGGCGTCCACACACAGGGCAGCACAGGGGCTTCCTTCTCCCGGTCGGTCCACCTGGACCCAGCCTCACTCCTGCCGGACTGTGGGTATCACCCACAGTCGGCCCCCTCCTGCCCTGTCTGCCCTGCAGAGCTGCTGGACTCAAATCTCTCCCTCCTCAGGGGCCTCACTCTCCACCCTCCCTTCCCCACTCCCCCAACCCCTCCTCCAAGTGGGCCTTGCTTCTAAAACCTTTGGTGTGAACCTTTTTTCAAAAGAGCCTGGGGTCTTGCTCCTAGGGCCTTTCACGTCATAAGCCTGGAGACCTTCAAGGGCACGGTGACAGCAGTCTACCTCCTCCTTTCCCTGGAGCTCCTCCCTGGTCACCCTGGGGGCTGAGATCTCTGCTTGGTGTGGTGGTTCCTGGGACAACGGGGTCCCTGGAAAAAGACCTGGTTACTCCCAGTGCTCCCATCTAGGAAGTATGGGAGGGAAGGTTCCAGCCCAGCTTGAGCCTTGGCTCCGCCCCCTTCTGTCTCCCTGCCTGTTTGCGGGGTCGGGGGACACTGACCACGCACCTGCCCCCTGTCCGAGCCAGCGCTGGGCGGATGATGAACTGGGGCAGGGAGGAGAAACGTACGCATGCTTCCCAGGTGGCCCGCCTGCCAGGGCAGGAGACACAATTCAGTCCCTGGGTTGGGCAGATCCCCTGGAGGAGGAAATGGCAATCTACTCTCCCATTCTTGTCTGGAGAATCCTATGGACAGAGGAGCCTGGCAGACTGCAGTCCATAGTGTCACAAAGAGTTGGACATGACTGAGCAACTGAGCACGCATGAGAAACTTACCTGTTTTCATCTGGTTTGGTTTGGCGTGAAGCAGCCTGTTGTTCACTGGTAGGCCTGGTACAGACGAGATGGGCTGAGGCTCATAGGACCACAGAGTCAGGAGGGGGGGATGGGATGAATCGGGAGGTGGTCTGGGGGGTGAGGATGGAAGCAGAAGAAGGAACACAGTTGCACAGGGCTGGCAAGCAGAGGAGTCTGGACGGGGTAGAGCAGGTAGGCACAAGCCAGGGTAGGCTTTTGGCTTGTAGGATGATCAGTCTTTGTCAAGGTCAAAGGGAGCAAGAGGGTGGCCCTTGGACCGTGTTTACTGACGTCTTTGGCTTGCATGCCTATTGTATTTTTAAATAATTTAGAAATTGTATTCAGTTACCTATAAATGTGAGAGACCAGACCCAAATCCAGAGTCCGCCTGTCTTGGAAACAAATCAATATCAGGCAGCATTACTGTATTGTTTCCTAGAGCTTCCATAACAAAGTAGCCCAAACTAGGCAGCATGAATCCACAGGGGTTTATTCTCTCATAATTCCACAGGCTGGAAGTCTGAACCAAGGTGTCAGCAGGACCACACCCGCTCTGAGACTCTGAATAGCCTCCCACCTTGCCACCTCTCACTTCCTGTTTCCTTTTTCCAGTATTACTGAGAAATAATTGATGTGCGTCACTGTATATGTTTAAGGCATACAGCATGGTACTTTGAATTGCTCGTATTGTGAAAGGATGATCACAGTGGGTGAGCTAACACCCCTCATCTCTACAGAAACAAGAAAAAGAAATGAAAAAGAAGGACTTTCTCTTTGTGATGAGAGAGCTCTTAGGAGTCGTCTTAACTTTCCTGTGTGTCATACAAGAATGTTAACTACATCGTTTTGTACATTGCATCCCCAGCAGTTAGTTATCTGATCATTGGAAATTTGGACCTTTTGACCAACCACTGCCAGTCTTCTGGCTTCTGATGGTTGCCAGCAGCGCTTGGCATTCCTTGGCTCATAGAGACATCACCCCAGTGTCTGCCTCCGTCATTACACGGCCTTCTCCTCTGTGCCTATCTGTGTCTTCTCCCCTTATAAGGACACTGCACATGCGGTTAAGAGTCCAGCCTGTTTCAGTATAATCTCAGCTCAATTCTGTCTGCAAAGATCTATTTCCAAATAAGGTCACATTCATAGGTACTGGGGGTTCGGACTTTAACTTATCTGTTTGGGGGACTCCATTCAGCCATAACCACGATCTTACAGCATAATCAGGCAGATGTGAGTGACAATCGCCTGCCTGAGACAGGCCTCCAGGATTGCACAAAGCCTGTGGACATGTGCAGCCTCTCACTCTGGGCGGATTCATGTCCGGGTCTCTTGCCAGTTCTTTGTCCTCCACATCCCACCCACTGCTTCCTGGTTCCAGTCCTATCCAAGTCTTCACTCCACAAGGCCCTTCCTTCCCAAAGCCACCCCAGCGATCATCTTCACAGTGATTCTAGCTCTTGCACACTCACAGTGGCAGTTTTCACATCACACATTTTGACAATAATAGCGTGTCTGGTCTGGTCCTTGGTGTAGTTATGTGACTTCTGACCTTCATCTCTGCTGAATATGAACTTCCTTATGTCTTATCCCAAGGACTACGGGATCCACTCCACACACTCTCGACACCATGCTTTAGTCTTGGACTAAATATGAAAATCACATCCGACAAGTGTGTATAAGTCTTATCACCTGACAACTTTTGAACTGTCCCTGTCACAGCAGGGGGGACTCTGCCCACAACTCAGGTTGGGTGGGGCAGGGATTTCTAGACACAACCAGTTCTAAGGGATTAGAAGTAGTTTATGCAAGCTAGTCCCCAACATTCAGAATTGAATCATTTAGATTCCTGCCATGTGAGACTCTCAGCACTTGCAGCTGGGAGCCCTTTTCTCCATGTCAGCAAATCGCTCACACCCTTTGTGGTTCCTCCTCTACCCCAGGCCTCTCTTCCTCTCCGTCGACACCCACCCAAGTGGCCAAGCAGCACACGTTCCCTCTCGAGTCCTACAAGCAAGAGCCTGAGCGACTGGAAAATCGCATCTATGCCTCCTCTTCGCCTCCGGACACAGGCCAGAGGTTCAGCCCGTCCTCCTTCCAGAGTGCAGCCAGGCCTCCCTCAGCATCGCCGACACATCCTTCTCCCTCCAAATCTGTAAGTCTGGGCCTCCTCCTGGGGGCCAGGCCGCCGGGCGTGGGAGGGAGGGCAGAATCTGGATATAGCTGAAGCCAAGGCTGGGCACTCCTGACATCTTGGGTGTATTTTATCATAAATCACAGACTAAGAAAAAAAAGTGGCGAGAGCACAATTGATGATGTTGTTCAGTTGCTAAGTCATGTTTGACTCTTTGTGACCCCATGGGCGGTAGCACACCAGGCTTCCCTGTCCTTCACCATCTGCCGGAGCTTGCTCAGACTTGTCCACTGAGTCATTGATGCCATCCATCCATCTCATCCTCTGTCATCCCCTTCTCCTTCTGCCTTCAGTCTTTCTCAGCATCAGGGTCTTTTCCAGTGAGTTGGCTCTTTGCATGAGGTAACCAAGGTGTTGGAGCTTCAGCTTCAGCATCAGTCCTTCCAATGAACGTTCAGGGTTGATTTCCTTTAGGATGGACTGGTTTGATTTCCTTGCAGTCCAAGGGACTCTCATAAGAGCACAGTAGGCAAGTGGACATCAAATGGACAGTAGCTTCTGGAACATGGCCAGGAAAACTTTTTTGCTGTCTTAGCTTCTTTTTAAAAATCAGTTATTAAAAGCTTTATTTGAATTTGTTGTGATTGGGATAGTAAAGTAAAAAGTCATAGGCAAAGCAAAAAAATACTGTTTTTTTTAATAGAAATTTTATTCTCGCTTTTTAAGATTTAGAGTCTGACATCATTTGACTTGGGAAGCGGTCTTGGAAAGATGAGCCTTTCCAAGCAGAGTGGGTTAGTGAAACGGGTGTCTTTGCATCCTTCAGAGGATCAGAACTAGTGGATATGAATGGAGGAGGATGGCTTAATGCCAGCCCTTACACACTCTGCATTTTAACACCGTGGGCCTGAGTGCGGGGACCAGCATCACCACCTCCGAGTTTGTGTTGGGACCCCAGACGTGCACTATCATTCCTGTGCCCAACACGGGTATAAAAACCACATCCCTGAAGTCTTTGCGTATGGATGTAACTAGTCTAGTCAGTATGGTATTAGTTTCCAGCAGCTGCTGTAACAAAGGGGCACAAACTGGGGGGCTTGAAACAACAGGAAGCCATCATCTCATGTTCTGGAGGCTGGAAGCCTGAGATCAAGGTTTTGGCAGGACCGTGTGCCCAAGGAGGTCTCAGGGGGTGGCGGGGCGGGGCAGAAGCTTCCTTGTCTGCCCAGCTTCCAGGAGCCCCAGCGTTTTCTTGGTTTGTGGCAGCTTTCTTCCAGTCTATGCTTGCATCTTCACTTGCTGTCTTTCCTCGGCTCTGTTTGTGTCCAGATTTTCCTCTTATAAGAATGTCATTCATATTGGATTAGGATCCAACTTGGTGGTTCAGACAGTGAAGAATCCTCCTGCATTGCAGGAGACTTGGGTTCGATTCCTGGGTTGGGAAGGTCCCCCAGAGACAGGAATGCCAACTCACTCCAGTATTCTTGCCTGGAGAACCCCATGTACAGAGGAGCCTGGTGGGCTACAGTCCATGGGGTCTTTGGGCTGTAGCCCAAAGAGTCAGATACAACTGAACAACTAATACTAACTCAGTATGACCGCTTTATACATAGATAGGTATATCCTTGGCCACACCAGCTCTTAGTTTCGGGATGTGGGGTCTAGTTCCCTGACCAGGGATTGAACCCAGGCCACCTGCGTTGGGAGTGTGGAGTCTTAGCCACTGAACCGCTGAACCACCAGGGAAGGCCCTGGATTTTTGTTTTTTAAGATTTATTTATTTTTGGGTGTGCTGGGTCTTTGTGGCTGCACGTGGGCTCTCTCTCGTTGCCGTGAGGAGAGGCTGCTCTTCGTTGCGCTCTGTAGGCTTCTCACTGCGGTGGCTTGTCTTATTGTGGAGTGCGATCTCTAGAGCATGGGTACGGGCTTTAGTTGCCCCGAGGCATGTGGGATCTTCCTGGACCAGGGATTGAACCCGTGTCCTCTGCATCAGCAGGCAGGTTCTTAACCGCTGGACCACCAAAGAAGCCCAACTTTTAAAAAAATAGCTATTTATTTGGCTGCCCCGAGTCTTAGTTGCAGCATATAGAATCTAGTTTCCTGACCAGAAATTGAACCCAGCCCCCCAACATTGGGAGCACAGAGTCCTAGCCACTGGACCACCGGGGAAATCCCAGGACGATTTATAATCTCTTTATAACTTAATTACCTCTGCAAAGACCTGATTTCCAAACAAGGTGGCATTCATGGGTGTTAGTGGTCAGGACCTCACAAAGCTTCTGGGGGGACACCATCTAACCAAGTTAACCAAGTGTTAACTTGCTGCCTTTGGGAAGAAAGAAGATGTGTTAGTCTGGCAGAGAACCTACCGTGAGTCTTCTCCTTGTTTGTCCGATGATTACTTTATTAGATGTAAGCTTAGCAGAGTATTGTTTTAAATGCTGAGGGATAAAATGTAAGGTATTGTCTCTGCCCTCTGGGGCTTACGGTCTTACCGGGAACAGAATAACACTCAGATAAAGCAGTTAAATCAAAGCGGAAGGTAGGTTGGGTGGGGATCAGGCGGGAAACAAATAGTCCACACTGCAGGGGGGTGGGAAGGGGTAAATACTGGTGTCTGATGAGGGTAAGGAAGGATCCTAGACTTGGGTGACTGCGGCGCTCAAGTCAGCAGGAGAGGTGGAGATAGGGCCTTCTGGCGGTAGGGCAGGGTGGCACTGTCTGGGGGTTCCTGGTGATCCGGTGGAGATTAGAGACAGGAAGAACAGGAGGCCCCTGAGCACTCAGGGCCCAGGAGAAAGGTCATCCATGTTCCTGGGTGTGAATGAGAAGAGATCTTGAGGTTTCTGCTGTCCCGGGCATTTAGCGTGGAGACTTGGTCATAGAGATACAAGAACAAATGTGTCCAAAAAAAGGGATCATGAGGTAACTGAAGGTTATCAAAAGCAGGGAGCTGCTACTTCCCTTGGGCTGGAGGGATGCGAGGGGACCCCATCAGGTGGGAGGTGGGACCAGTGTGTCTGCCTGGCAGGAAGGAGCTGGGGCCACAGAGGAGGAGCAGCCACTGGCCTGAGCTGCCGTTGGAGGCAGAGGGATAGGAAGCCTGGCATCTCCGTGGCTTCCTGCCCTCCACCGTGTGCCCAGCCTGCGGAGAGGCCAGCGGGCCCAGAGACCTGAGAGGGAGCCGGCAGGGGACCGGAGACGGGAGCCAAGAAGGGAGTGACCGGCAGAGAGGCCCGGTTGGAGGAAGTCTGTTCAAAGCGTCGGCTTCTTCTCCCGGACCCGGGATGACGGACAGGTCAGCCCAATGGGAGAAGAGACGCTGGTTTGAATCGGACGTGGTTATTTGGGCTTTAGATCATTTGAAGTGATGGTGCAGACGCAGACACGGGGTTTTTCCACGATTTCAGAAGTTCTGTGTGCACACCGAGCCCACAGCCTTTCCCACCTTAAATGGGAGAGCATTCAGAGGACGTTTTAAATCTGCTTTCAGTGTCCCTTCCCCGACCCCTGATTGTGAGTAGACAGTGATATTCTTTTTTTTTTTTTAACCTTTCTTTTTTATTTTTTAAATTATGAAAATATAACACATTTACAGAAAACTTGGTAAATACATAACAAAGTTACATGTATTTCACAATATATTACAATTGTTTGTTAAGTAGATAAATGAAGATGTTTAGTTGCAGTTTCAATATCAAACTCTCAGAAATCAATAGAATGAATGTACAAAGAAGTAGTGGGGCTTCCGAGGTGGCTCAGATGGCAAAGAATCTGTCTGCAGCGCAGGAGACCCGGGTTCAATGCCTGGGTTGAGTAGATCCCCTGGAGAAGGGAATGGCTACCCACCCCAGGATTCTTGCCTGGGAAATCCCATGGACAGAGGAGCCTAGAGAAAGTCGCTCAGTCATATCTGACTCTTTTAGATCCCATGGACTATACAGTCCATGGAATTCTCCAGGCCAGAATCCTGGAGTGGGTAGCCTATCCCTTCTCCAGCGGATCTTCCCGACCCAGGAATCGAACCAGGGTCTCCTGCATTGCAGGCAGATTCTTTACCGACTGAGCTACAAGGGAAGCCCCATATGTTTATTTTACCACATTAAAAAAAAAAAAAAGATCCAGTCAACAGTACAATGTTTATAAAGTTTGAGCTTCAGAAATTCAGGGTGATCACCCGAGATTCCCCACTTATATTTTGAAATGATATGTTTCAAATTGGAAGACAGTGTTCCACTGGCTATGAACATTAAACAGGAGCCTTAATCATGTTTAAGTTTTATCACCCAAGGCCTCCAGGGGCTCCTTCAAACATACTGGTCACAACCCCTGCAGCTGTGTTTGGCCCTGGTCTCTGCTTTCAGCAGCCTTTGGCAGGAGGGCTGGTGATGGATTCGGGTTCATCTGAGTGTTTCTTTATAATTGGATTATGTTGAATGTCCTCATGTGCTAAATTCCTTAAGAACGTGGCTGATTTCATGCATTTGGTTACCGGCGAAATCTTTATAGAGGAATGTGAGTTGCTTAAAGGCTTCTATCTTCTTGAAAGTATTTAGATATAATTTATCTCTGCCTTTTGGAATAAAAAGACACTTACTGTAAACATCGACCATGAAGATCACTTTTATAAACTTTGTTCCCATGAATTTTATTCTAAAATTAGAAAGGGGATGAGGGCAATGAATTCGTCTTTGTAGAAGTACTCATTTTATCGTTTATTTACTCAGCAAATATTTATTAAGCAACTGTTGGGTGACAGACACTGGGCTCGGGAAGGTTGATGGGTTGACAAGTGTGTGAGTGGCTCTCATGAGGCAGAGATGGTATTCTCTTCATCTATTAGCAGCACCTTATGCTTGGGAGGGGTTTGATAAATAGCTCAGCACTCACTGAACAAAGGTTTTCCCTGGTAGCTCAGCTGGTAAAGCATCTGCCTGCAATGCAAGAGACCTGGGTTCGATCCCTGGGTTGGGAAGATGCCCTGGAGAAGGGATAGGCTACCCGCTCCAGTATTCTTGGGCTTCCCTGGTGGCTCAGCTGGTACAGAATCCGCCTGCAATACAAGAGACCTGGGTTCGATCCCTGGGTTGGGAAGATCCCCTGGAGAAGGGGACGGGTATCCACTCCACTATTCTGGCCTGGAGAATTCCATGGACCGAAGAGCCTGGTGGGCTGCAGTCCGTGGGGTCACAAAGAGTTGGACATGATTCAGTGACTTTCACTTTCACTGAACAAAAGGAAGGAGCTTTTATCTATCTGAGGTGATGGTGTTTTTTAGTCTCTCCATCATGTCCAACTTTTTGTGACCCCGTGGACTGTAACCCACCAGGCTCCTCTGTCCATGGGATTTCCCAGGCAGGAATACTAGAGCGGGTTGCCGGTTCCTTCTCCAGGGGATCTTCTTGACCCAGGGATCAAACTCGTGCCTCCTTCATTGCAGGTAAATTCTTTACCACTGAGCCACCTGGGAAGCCCAACTTGGGGAGGGGGGTTCAGTTCAATTCACTTGCTCAGTCGTGTCCGACTCTTTGCGACCCCATGAATTGCAGCACGCCAGGCCTCCCTGTCCATCACCAACTCCCGGAGTTCACTCAGACTCATGTCCATCGAGTCAATGATGCCATCCAGCCCTCTCATCCTCTGTCGTCCCCTTCTCCTCCTGCCCCCAATCCCTCCCAGCATCAGGGTCTTTTCCAGTGAGTCAACTCTTCGCATGAGGTGGCCAAAGACTGCAGTTTCAGCTTTAGCATCATTCCTTCCAAAGAAATCCCAGGGCTGATCTCCTTCAGAATGGACTGGTTGGATCTCCTTGCAGTCCAAGGGACTCTCAAGAGTCTTCTCCAACACCACAGTTCAAAAACATCAATTCTTCGGCGCTCAGCCTTCTTCACAGTCCAACTCTCACATCTATACATGACCACAGGAAAAACCATAGCCTTGATTAGACGGACCTTTGTTGGCAAAGTCATGTCTCTGCTTTTGAATATGCTATCTAGGTTGGTCATAACTTTCCTTCCAAGGAGTAAGCGTCCTTTAATTTCATGGCTGCAGTCACCATCTGCAGTGATTTTGGAGCCCCAAAAAATAAAGTCTGACACTGTTTCCGCTGTTTCCCCATCTATTTCCCATGAAGTGATGGGACCGGATGCCATGATCTTTGTTTCCTGAATGTTGAGTTTTAAGCCAACTTTTTCACTCTCCACTTTCACTTTCATCAAGAAGCTTTTGAGTTCCTCTTCACTTTCTGCCATAAGGGTGGTGTCATCTGCATATCTGAGGTTATTGATATTTCTCCCAGCAATCTTGATTCTAGCTTTTGTTTCTTCCAGTCCAGCGTTTCTCATGATGTACTCTGCATATAAGTTAAATATAGACAGGTAAATAGTTATAAGAGAATTTGATAAAACTGTGCATGGGAGAAAATTCCTAGTCCTGTCTTGGGGAGTGGAAAAGCCAATCCCGGAGGACGGAAGTGGAAACTTTTTTCAGCAGCAGAGAGCAACAATCAACTCTGCATCTTAGGATGATCCCCGTGGTTGGATGTGGAAATGAGACCGGATGTGGGTACAGCAGTTCAGATGAGATGCCGTGTGAAATGATCTGGGCCTGGTGGCAGCTGACGGTGGAAAGAAGGGGAGGGGACTGGTGTTAAAATGTAAAGAGCTATTTAAGAGGTAGGGTTGAAATGGCTTTGGTATGCAGCGACTGATTAGTTGAGGGGACAAAAGAGAAGAGTCAAGGATGACTGCAAAGATCTTGCCTTGGGAAACTGGATGGATGGTGGGTGCATTTTCTGGGATAGGGAACAGAGGAGGAGTCAGGCTGTGTGCAGGTGTGTACGTGTGTATAAGTGCACACACATGTGTGTTAGCTGGTGGTGGTACAACAAGGTGCCCAGGGGATCATTAAATGGAGGTGTCCAAAGTGCCATTGGATATGTGAATCTGGAGCTAGAAATTAAGATTTTTGTTTATTTGTTTTTATTTATTTGTTGGCTGTACCACACAGCTTGCAAGATCTCAGTTCCCCCACTGAGGATTGAACCTGGGCCCTAGCAGTGAAAACCCTAAGCATTAGGCAACCAGGGAACTCCCCTGGAAATTAAGATTTTTTTAATCATCAGAATGTAAATGGTAACCCTCACCATGATAGTAGATGAAATAATCCAGAGAGATGTATCGTAGGTGAGAAGAGAGCCAGAAAAACATGGGTATTTGAAGGACAAAGGAAAAGATTCTGAATTATCTAGAAAACAGGCAGAAAACCAGGCAAATGCAGCATCACGGAAGCACAAGGACTGTGTTTTGTGGAGTATCACGCATTTGGAGGGCATGGTCAGTGACGTTCCTGGCCGTGGGATGTAAGGACTGAGGTCATCTGTAACCTTGGCAGGAGTACTTCCAATGGCAAGGTCAGGAGCAGAAGCCATGTGATGTGGGTGAACGATTAAGAGCTGAAGACGTGGAGGCCTTAGTGTAGAAAACTCTTTCCAGGATCCTGGCTTTGAAGGGGAGGAGATGGGGCTGCAGCTGAAAGAATGAAGGTGATGGTTTGTTCCCATAAAGGGGAATAGATTTAAACACCAACAGGGAAAGAGTTCGTAGGAAGCGAGCAGTTAAAGATAGAAGGAGGGACTTCCCTGGTGGCCCAGTGGTTAAGACTTCCAATGCCGGAGGTATGTGTTCGATTCCTGGTCAGAGAACTAAAATGTCACACACCAAAGCATGGCCAAAAAAAAAAGAAGGGGAAAAGCAAGCATGCCATCTGTGCTTGTAAAGGAAATAGGTGAATTTTCTTAGGAGGTGGGAGCACGTGGTGGGGGTATTTGTCTTGAACTGAAGGAAGAATCGGGAATCCCTGGTGGCTCAGTGGTAAAGAACCCAGCTGCTAGTGCAGGAAGCACAGGTTTGATCCCTGGGCCTGGAAGATCCCCTGGAGGAGGGCATGGCAACCCACTCCAGTATTCTTGCCTGGAAAATCCCATAGACAGAGGAGCCTGGTTGGCCACAGTCCATGAGGTCACAAAGAGTCGAACACGACTTAGCGACTAAATCATCCAGCAAAGGAAGAAACGTCTTTTAGAGGGTTGAAAATTTTATGTGCAGGTGTTAAAGTGATCGGTACTTATCCAATTTTCTTTCTACAGTCACTCCATGCACCCCCTGTTTGCTTCTATGGAATTTCACTCTTGACTTGTGTCTTGAATCAGAGTCCCTAGAAGCAGAGCCCGAGATGGGGCTTCAGGTGCAAGCGTGTTTATTCATTACAGAGAGCTCTCAGAAGAAAAATCTAAGGAGCCGGGAAAGGAAGGAGCAAAGCAAGGGTGTGGCTTCAGATGAGGTTGAGCCTCAGCTGTTCAACAGGGGAGCTCTGCAGTATAAACTGCCCCAGGAGGTGCTCTGCCTCGGGGCGAGGAAGCTGGGCTTTTATATCTTTTTTTTTTAATTTATTTTTATTTATTTGGCTGCTCCAGGTCTTAGTTGTGGAACACAGGATCTTAAGTTGCAGCATATGGGGCCTAGTTCCCTGACCAGGGATTGAACCCAGGCCCTTTGCACTGAGAGTGCGGATTCTTAGCCACTGGACCACGAGGGAAGTCCCTAGGCTCTTATTATCTTTATATGAAATGGTTGCCATCAGCTCTGGGATGCCCTGGGTGAGGAAAATGCACCTGCCAGCTGGGATGGCACTTACAGGGCAGTCCTGTAAGGAGGTTGCAGGTTTGGGCCATTAACAGCAGCCCCCTGCCGCAGCCTGGAGTCCCAGCCCGCCAGTGACAATGGACCCCAGGGCGCCTGCCGCAGCCTGGAGTCTCTGATGCCTCCTCTCCCGCCTGCTCGATTCCCATGGCCAGCAAGGTTGGGTCCTGCGTCAGTCTTCCCACCGCTGCATAACAAACCTCCCCCACACTTAAGACAATAGCCATTGATTTAGCTCACCATTCTGTGGGCCAGCAATTTGGGCCGGGCATTCTTCTGGCCCCGACTGTGCTTACTCACCCATCTGTGGTCATTTAGCAGGTCACTTGGGGACTGGCTGGACCAGAGTGGCCTCGGCCAGAACAGCTTGTGTCTGTTCCATGCGGTCTCCTCCTGCAGTCGGGTAGACTGGGCATGCTGTCATGACCGTGATGGGGCTCCCCACGACAGGGAGGTCTATCCAAGGCTTCTTGAGGCTGAACTCAGAATTGGGGCTCTGTAGCTCCTCCCACCCTGGGGTAGAACCTATGTGCTCTCCCCTTGGGTCTGGGCCTGTGGATTCTTTTGGCCCACAGAACACATCAGAAGTGAGCATCGCATGGCAGGGGCTTGGACACAGGGTGTGGGCCAGTTCTGAAATCTACCTTCTTTCTTATCCCTTGATTCCAGCAACCGGGTCTGCAGGTGAACACGTGACATGCTTGAGTCTAGAGGCTCATGAATCTATATTTAAGGAGTCTAATTTAGATGCTGTACCTCGCTGAGAGTAACTTCCTGTTAAGCAGACTGCTGCAGTTTGTGTTCCTGGAGAAATAGAGACTCTACGGTAGAGATTCCTGTGCAGGATGTTAATCGGGCCGTCCTCTTAGGATCGACACCTGTGGGAGGAAGGAGGGCGGAGGGATGGGCAGAGAGAGAAGCTACGGTGCGGTGCCGTCTCAACACAGTCCTCCCCAGACCTCGGGGAGCACCTCCCAGTGACCCCACGCTGGACCGAAGGAGCCAGCCTTTACACCCTCATCACTGTTCATTAGATGGCAGCTGTCCTGGAAGAGGCTCGACCAGGCAAGGCAGCCCTCTCTAGCCAAGGGCTGTCCTTGCGGAGAGTTGAGGGTCACCCACTGGCAGGTCCCCAGCACCCTGGGGACAATCCTTCACTGTTGGAGGGGGCCAGAGTGGTAGAGCTGCTGCTGCTGCTGCCAAATCACTTCAGTCGTGTCCGACTCCGTGCGACCCCATAGACGGCAGCCCACCAGGCTCCCCCGTCCCTGGGATCCTCCAGGCAAGAACACTGGAGTGGGTTGCCATTTCCTTCTCCAATGCATGAGAGTGAAAAGTCAAAGTGAAGTCGCTCAGTCGTGTCCGACCCTTAGCGACCCCATAGACTACAGCCCACCAGGCTCCTCCATCCATGGGATTCTCCAGGCAAGAGTACTGGAGTGGGGTGCCATTGCCTTCTCCAATGCATGAAAGTGAAAAGTGAAAGTGAAGTCGCTCAGTCGTGTCCGACCCTTAGCGACCCCATGGACTACAGCCCACCAGGCTCCTCCATCCATGGGATTCTCCAGGCAAGAGTACTGGAGTGGGGTGCCACTGCCTTCTCCGGTGGTAGAGTTGACCCTTGAGTAACACAGGTTTGAACTGCTCGGATCCACTGGGTGCAGATTGTTGCTGATAGTAAATCCTGCAGTACTGCCTGACGCGAGGTTGGTCGAATCCTTGGATGCATGACAACAGAAACGGAGGAACCGTGTATAGTGAGAGCTGACAGTAAGTTACACTGGGTTTCCCACCACGTGAAGGCTCAGCACCCCTAACCCTCAACTGTGCATCACAGCCTCTAGTATGTGGACTTATTCTCTATTTTTCCAACTTATTTGTATATTTCTTACATAATTTTATTTATTAGTGGTTGTGCTGGGTGTTCATTGCTGGGCACAGGCCGCCTTCCTGCAGCGAGCAGGGGCTGCTCTTCATTGTGGCGCAGGCTTCTCGCTGCAATGGTCTCCCCTGTTGCAGAGCACAGGCTCACTAACTGTGGCCCACAGGCTCAGCTGTTGCATGGCGTGTGGAATCTTCCTGGACCAGGGATCGAGCCCACGTCCCCTGCCCTGGCAGGTGAATTCCTATCCATTGCACCACTGGGAAGTCCCTATTTTTCCAGTTTATGATACCAAAATTCTGACAGATGAAAATAAGTGCTGTCATCTCTCTCCTTCGGAGAAGGCAATGGCACCCCACTCCAGTACTCTTGCCTGGAAAATCCCAGGGACGGGGGAGCCTGGTGGACTGCCCTCTATGGGGTCACACAGAGTCGGACATGACTGAGACGACTTAGCAGCAGCAGCAGCAACGTATCTCTCCTTATGATATAGTTAGTATGTAACTAAACTGAAGAAAAGGGTTCAGGATGACTGGTTGGGACTGAGTGAAAGAGGTTTCCTTAGGCCCAGAGGAAAAGGGACTAAAGCCTCCAGCTAATAACCATCACCAATATCCCAGCAATAGGAGTGAGCCACCATGGAAGTGGATAGTCCAGCCCTGGCCAGGCCTTCAGATGAGACCACAGCCCCAGCCCGTACCTGCACCAGGACCACCCACTGAGCTGATCTTGAACTCCTGACCCACAGAAACCATCAGACATCACGTATCAGTCTGCTAGGGCTGCCGTAGCAAAATATCACCGACTGGGTGACTTAAACTACAGAAATTTATTTCTCCGGTTCTGGAGGATGGAAGTCCAAGTTCAGGGAAGGTTTGGTTTCTCCTGATGGCTCACCCCTTGGATACAGATGACAGCTGTCTTGCTGGGTCCTCACCTGGCCACTCCTGCATACACGCACATCCCTGGTGTCTCTTCCTTCTTACAGAAACCCCAGTCCTATTGGATCAGGGGCCCACCCTTACAACATCATTTGACCTTAATTCTTTAAAAGTCCTATCTCCAAATAAAAGCCCGTTGAGGGTTAGGGGTTCAACATATGAATTTGGGGAGCAGGGGGAAACAATTCAGTCCATAACAGATGTTAAAATATTATTGTTGTTTTAAGTCACTGAGTTTTGGGGTGATTTGTTATATATCGAAAGATAACTAATACTTATTTGATCATGTTTGTGGGAAGGAAACAACTCAGTAGATTCAGAAAAGATAATAAACTCAGGAACTTTGGGTTCTTTTTAAAAACTGGTCATCTCCCCACAAATTACTCACCAAGGTCCCTTGTTTTTCTAGTATGGCTATTTGGAAAGAAACTGCTAACCAGTTTTCAAGATTGCTATTTGGAATAATTAGCCCCTTTTTAAAAATAGACAGCCCTTTAAACATCTGAAACTATTTCAGATCACTTGGCATCAAGGAGTCAAGATTTTCTATAAACTACTTTGTTTTATATTTCTGTCTGCCATGTAAAATAGCAAGTTATAACCTAATAAGGTCTTGACGTAGACTGTCTGCCCAGGAATGGTAAACTAACGGTTTCATCATCTGTTACTCACAACAGATTAGATAATTTAAAAATAGTTTGAAAAAATTCACATTGGGTCAAGGAGTAGGAGCTGCAGAGAGACATGATTCACGATGGGGCCGGTCATCATGAGAGCTGGAGCTTGGAGAAGTGCTGCCTGTGTGTTGAAGAGGCAGGCAGAGAGCATCTCTCCTCCCAGCTGTCAGGAAAAGGTATCATAACTGGCGTTGCTCCTGGGTTCCTGCACCGTTGGAATCATGACTGGATGAGCGGAAAGAAGGCAGAGCCAGGATAAGAGAGACGTAGTTGGCTGAGAGCTTGGTGCATTTCCTGAGCTGTGGCCTGAGTCTGCGGGATGCTCATTTACTCTGCTCCCCCAGGGTAGCTGCAAGGAGAAGGGGACGACAGAGGACAAGATGGTTGGATGGCATCACCGACTCAGTGGACATGAGTTTGAGCAAACTGCAGGAGATACTGAAGGACAAAGAAGCCTAACATGCTGCAGTCCATGGGGTCGTAAAGAGTCAGACACGACTGAGCAACTGAACAGCTAGGGTAGCTGAGCTCCAAGGAGAAGATGGTGGATCTTTTACCTCAACTTTTTTTTTTTAATATTTATTTATTTATTTATCTGCCTCGGGTCTTAGTTGCAGCACATGGAAATTTCACTGCGTCATGCAGGGTCTTTCCTTGTGGTGCACGGACTCTCTAGTTGTGGCGAGTGGGCTCAGGAGTCATGGTGCTCAGGCTTAGTGGCTCTATGGCCTGTGGGATCCCAGTCCCCGATCAGGGATTGAACCCACGTCTCCTGCATTGCAAGGCGAATTCTTAACCGCTGGACCACCAGGGAAGTCCCTCAGCATTTTTTTTTTTTACAGCTTGATAAATGCCGTGGCTGTGTCACCTCCTCAGGGGCCCAAGAAGGAACTCATGCCTTCACCAGTTATATCCTAAGACCTTACCATGTGCCTGGCACTGAGCGCTCAAAGATGGCTGAGATAATTCCTGCTCTTGAGAATCTCCCAAAAAGAAGTAAGTCCTGCAGAATCAGGACCCTGAGCGAAAGCACCGAGGGGCACCTTCCACGTCTTCACTCTTGGGTCACAACCTAACAGATGGTAGATTGGCTTCAAAAGACTCACGGGTCCCACGACCATGCACGCGGCAGTGTTATGGTCCCAGAGACACAAGTGTGGGGTAAAAAATGTACATTTCCAGTGGTGGATTATTAGACTGTGTTGGCTGATGGAGCCAACCCTTCTCGTGGTTAAATCTGCCATCAAGACAGTGGCGACCTTAGGTTGCACCTTGAGGGAGCAACCCTGCCTTCAACCTGTCAGAGGCAATGGTTAAAATGTTGGGATGGTCCCTGGAGTTTATCACGGGGACCTACAAAAAGTACCTGTACACAGGGGCAGAGTCCATCACGGTCATCTTTTTCCCTCACGTGGGCTGGTACGAGGAACGTCACCTGAATAACAGACTAGACATATCTCTGCTGAAGAAAGGATCTCCCGTCACCGATTTCTCGAAGCCGGGGGCAGAAGCCAGCTTGCAGAGGGTGCCTGAGTGGGTGTGAGATGACAGAGGATGGACAGAGAATGTGGACCTCTTTGTCAGGAAGTTTAGCGTGAAGGGGAGTCATGAATAAGGACTGTGAAGGGAGGGGGCATCTAGAAGGGCATTTCTTTTAAAAGACGGGTGTGTCTTGAGCATGGATGTATGCTGGTGAAAGGAGTTACAAGTTGCTGAATCTTTAGGGCTTCTCTCCCCATGTTTCTGTTCTAGAGGAACATAGGGCTTACCTCACAGGATAGTAATGAATATCAACCGAGATAATCTGGGTAAAGTGACCCAAAGGCTCCTGCGCTCGCCTTGACTTGAACTGAACTGAACCACGGCAACCGGGTTCCAAAACCCACATTCTTACTGTCTTATCACTAAAAAGTCTCACAGTTTGCAGCCTTGCCCTCCACATACTGATTCAGCATCTTAGCCCGCATCCCTAACTCAGGGATTGGCACCCTCTGGCCCATGGGCCAAACCTGTTTTTGTCATGAACGTTTTATTAGTATGTGACCACAGTTATTCATTTACGCATATTCTCGAGCTGTTGTCATCAACAGCAGAGGTGAGTAATTGCAGTGGAGACTGGGTGGCCTGCAAAATATTTACTTCCTGGCCTTTTTTCAGGAAAAATAAAAGCCAGCTTCTGACTAATCTGTGCCAGAGGTTCCCTTTGCTGCCACATAGTTTATTGCTAAGACATCCCATGCAGAGTGGCAGAATGAGGCTGGTCTCCAGAAAGGCAAGAGACAGGCCATAGAGCTTTGCCCCCACCAGATGTGTGGGGTGTGTCCCTCTGGGGAGAGCGGGTAGGTTAATCACCAGTTCCACCCACAAGAGGCCTGGAAATTAGAGTGGTCGAAAAGATGGCAAACCAGCAAACAGTCCTGTAGAGCTAGGACTGAAGGGCTCAAATTTCCCTGCCCCTCAGATCACTATAACAGGATGCGATCTGCTTTTGGACTGAACTGGGGATATTTGGAATAATGTGACCTCAAGATGGAAGGGCCCTTATTCTTCCCCTTAACCTCCTTGAGTTAAGAAATGATCAAATTTGACACAAGCAACACAGGTGAGCATTGTAGACTTTTCTTTTTTATGATTTTATTTTTTGGCGGCACGTGGGATCTTAGTTCTCTGACCAGGCATCAAACCCGCATCCCCTGCCTTGGAAGCAGAGTCTCAACCACTGGACTGCCAGGGAAGTCCCGAGCATCATAAACTTCTCATTGGCCACCCTGGCAGTGGTTTTCAGAGGAGTGTGTTGGTCAGACTTGCATTTTAATAGAAGGACGACTCCAGTGATGATCTGGAGGTTGGATTTCACGGGAGAGAGACAAAGCAAGCTGACTCATCAAGAAAGTCCTACCAGAGTTCAGTGAGAGATGGCAAAGCACTGAATTAAGACCACAGGAGTGAAGATTTGGAGGAAGGGATTAATTATAAAAGAATCTAAGAGATACATGGCATGTGGAAGGAGGGGTCTAGGGTGACTCTCCAGGTTTTGGCATGAAAGGATGGATGGCTATGTCATCAAATTAGGAAGGGGAGATAGATGTGGGGATGAAGGACAAGTTCCATCTGGGTCACTCTCTCTTTGATTATTTTGGAACATCAAACATAGGTGTCAGGGGCCTGGATATAGAGTCTGGGGTGGAGAAGGAGAGGTTAGAAAAATGATCGTCTTTGTTCACTTTATTCACCATTAATTAAGTCAAAGGACTCAAGATGTGAACACCTTTACCTGTGTAACTGCTGGTGCCAGGAAGAAAACACAGCTTCATCCCATAAGGGGCACTTCACCAACACAGTTGTACAAAAATGCATTTTAAGGGCTGAGCATTCAATGGTGGAAAAATTACTGTACCTAATCATGCATTCTCAACGGGCTTGTCTTGATTTGCATTTAGATGGGAATTCCTTTAGCTCAGAACCAAGACGATCCCTAACTCACAGTATTTAGAAAAGCATTAACTTTAGCTGGTAAAAGTACTATTGGTACAACAGTAACACAAACCATAATACCAGTATTAATAGTGTGCCTTTAATGATTCAGTAAAAATTGGCTGCTGGAATGGTGGAAAGGTTTAGCACAAGCCTTCCTTGGCATCTCTCTGAGAATGGAGTGCCTGCCCAGTTAATGAATGACACCCAAATTCTGCAGCAGGCCTGGAGTAAACCTGTTTCAAGGGGGTGTGTGTTGTAACATTTTTCCTACTTTTTTTTTTTGGTTGCTCCACTTGCATGGTGTGTGGGATCTTAGCTTCCCGACTAGGGATCGAACCCAAACCCCCTGCAGTGGAAGCACAGAGTTTTTAACCACCGGACTGTCAGGGAAGTCCCTCCACTGTTTTCCATGAGGCTTAGCATGGAACTCTAAACCAGTGTTGTTTTGAGTCTGGAGTAAGAATAATATCTGCTCATCTTGAGCATGATGAAATCAGAGGATATTTTATTCGGAAAAAGGGAAATTGAAGCAAGTAGTTCAATAAAAAGCCCTCCGAGGAACCACAGAGGGTAAGGTTCAAATATGATTTCTACATCTGGTCCAATGCTTTCCTCTCCACACGGTGTCTCAAAAGCAAGTTAAAAGTCCATTGTTTGTGATGTTTTCATTCGCAAATTGGTAAGACTATTCAGTGATCTTGGTTTGGCCTGATTAAGCCATTCCATGTACTGTCTTTGCTTTTAATTTTAAAAATTAGATGCATCTGGAGAATTATTCTCTCTTAAAACACCATTCCTCTAAGAAGTGTTCTGGAAATTGTTGTATAACAAGATAAATGTACTTGACACTACAAACTGTGAACTTAGAAATGGTTAAGGTAAATTTTATGTGTATTTTACCACAATTTAGGATAATTTTGAATAAAATCATTCCTCTAATGATATAAAGAGAAGCATAAAGAAGAGAACAAAAACTTCCCGTAGTCCCACCACTTCGAGGCAGTTAAATGGTGGCGTAGCAGTCTTTGCTTGGCATGTGTTATTTCTTTATTCCTAGATATAAAAATAGACTGTGTAGCAACTTAGCTTTTCACTTAATATTGCATTAATGTTAATTAATATTATGGTCAGGCCCCTGTCTTCGGTTGACATAGTTTGGTTGTTAGGATAATGACATTTTGAAAAGTCTCCTGCTTGTAAAACTTGGTGGTTACACAACATTTGTTGTTGTTGTCCAGTTGCTAAGTCACGTCTGACTCTTTGCAGCCCCATGGACTGCAGCACGCCAGGCTTCCCTGTCCTTCACTATCTCCCAGAGTTTGCTCAAATTCATGTCCATTGAGTCAGTGATGCCATCCGACCATCTCACCCTCTGTCGTCCCCTTCTTCTCCTGCCTTCAGTCTTTCCCAGCATCAGGGTCTTTTCCAGTGGGTTGGCTCTTTCCATCAGGCGGCCAAAGTATTGAAGCTTCAGCTTCAGCATCAGTCCTTCCAATCAATATTCAGGGTTGATTTCCTTTGGGATGGACTGGTTTGATTTCCTTCGTGTCCAAGGGACTCTCAAAGAGTCTTCTCCAGAACCACAGTTTGAAAGCATCGATTCTTCAGTGCTCAGCCTTCTTTATGGTGCAACTCTCATCCATCCATACATGACTACTGGCACACAACATTAGCACACTTTATACTATTTGAATTACAGTGAAGCACACTGCTGGGTCTGGTACAGTAAACAGCAAATGTTGCAGACAGCCTGGAGCATGTGTATAACACATCAAAGCCTCAGACAGAGACTACATTGATATTTGTATACAAAATAGTGCAATTTCAATAAGTGGCTAGTGATCAGATTTTTTTAAGACACTGAATGCGTGCGTGCTCAGTCACTCAGTCTTGTCTGACTCTTTGGTGAGCCCATGGACTATAGCCCACCAGGCTCCTCTGTCCCTGGGATTTCCCAGGCGAGAATACTGGAGTGGGTTGCCATTTCCTTCTCCAGGGAATCTTCCTGACCCAGGGATCAAACCCAGGTCTCTTGCATCTCCTGTGTTGGCAGGCAGATTCTTCACCACTGTGCCACCTGGGAAGCCCCAAAAACGAAGTATGTATATAGAATACTTGAGTGTCTGGAGGTCAGAAGAGTTTCGAGCTGTTTGCCTGCCTGAGACTCAGCAGCTAGTTTGAGGGTCAGGTGGTCAGGGGGATGAAAGGAACACGTTTCTGCCTTAAGATCTGCTCTCATTCCGTGTTCCTGAGCCTGGCCTTCCACGTTTGCTATGTCTGGCAATGAAGACTGGTTTTGGGGATCCCCAAATACCAGTTCATGTGTTTGTTACACACACTTGATGGCCCTAGAATTGGGTCATAATATCAATATGGTTTTTTCCAGGA
Source organism: Bos grunniens (assembly GCF_055505025.1). Taxonomy (NCBI): domain Eukaryota; kingdom Metazoa; phylum Chordata; class Mammalia; order Artiodactyla; family Bovidae; genus Bos; species Bos grunniens. The sequence continues at coordinate 6,008,232 of NC_141168.1, forward strand.
TGTAAGAATGAATTGCAGAGACAATTTCTCACTGGTTATGTTTAACGTGGTAGAACATAGCTGGTGGAAAATATCTACTGAATTCATTCAGGGTTTTTCCTAGGAGGCCCCTCCATGAGGCTGTGTGCAGCACACCGAGCTGAAATAATCAAGGAAATGATCGTCAAACTAGAGACCTGGTCTTAGTGGTTCAAGACCTTGTGCTGGGGGAAGGATGGGGGAGGGAGGGTTAGAGAGTTTGAGATGGACAGGTGCACACTGCTATATTTAAAATGGATAACCAGCAGGGACCTGCTGTGTAGCACAGGGAGCTCTGCTCAATGTTAAGCGGCGGCCTGAATGGAAAGGGAGTTTAGGGGGGATGGACACATGCGTTTCTGTAGCTGAGCCCCGTGCTGTGCCCCTGGAACTATCACAGCGTTGTCAGTCGGCTATACCCCAATCCCTAAGAAAAAGTACTTTACAAAGACCCTCTACTCTTACGCAGTCAGGACACGGTTCCACAGATGGGACTGTGTTTTCACTCTGCCTGTCCACTTGTTCATCTCACAAATGGGCGATTAAAGAAAACGTCTGTTTCCCACTTGGCCTAAAGCATCACGTGCGTTCAGTTGCGTGCCTTAGATCTGCAGACACAGGCAGTGACCGTGCAGGGACCCTGTGTTAAGGTATCTAAGTGATGTGCGAGGAAAGCCTTAATGTCAGCGCAAATCCTCTGCCCTGCCTTTTTATAAGGTGCTGAAAGCAAGCATAAGGGCTTTTAGAGGCCGTAGCCGCAGGACTTAGCGTGTAGTCAGCATTTAGCTTGTTGGCCTGACTTAAATGGAAGGGTGTACACACCACAGCCTCCCCTGAACAAAGCCAAGCCAGTTTAAATTTATTTTTCTGAGAAACAGAGGGAGGAGGCAGCAAGAGCAGTAGAGCAGGGACTATCCTGCCTGGACAAAACAAACACAAATCATGAAAGAAGGTCTATTCGGAACAAAATTAAAGGGAAAGAGCCTGCTTTAAATAAACCACCAAGACCAGCGTGAGAAAATCAACTTGTGCTGATATTTATAAATACGTTTGGTTGAGCTCGTAGAATCAGGTCAGATTTTATTTCCGTTCAGACAGCACTGGAGGGACTTCCCTGGTGGTCCAGTGTCTGAAGAATCCCCCTTCTGATGCAGCAGACACAGGTTCCATCTGCCACAACGCCTGAGCCTGCGCACCACAACGAGAGTCCTTGTATCACAACGAAAGGTCCTGAGTGATGCAACAGAGATCTCTTGTGCCATAACTAAGATCCAAGGCAGCCAAATAAATAAATATTAAAAAAAAAAAAAAAAGCAGCCCTGTAACAGGTTGGCTTGGACCCAGGTTGCTTGCTGGGTCACCAAGTCCCTTCACTACTTGAGCCAAAAGTCAAGCAGAGCCTTCATGCAGTTCATTGTGGGACCAGGAATTCTTTAACCATCCATCCTATCTTGTTCTCTTCCCCTCCAGTCTTATTGAATTAAATTCTGATTGACTTGGATCAGCAGCGCCCATTAGGAGATTCTGTGTCTTATTTCCAGCTTGGTCCTTTAATATAGAAGGGCAGCGGTCGAAATAATATAAACCAGCTCCTTATTTGTCTACATCAGAAAAGACAGTGATGGAATGATCATAGCAATGTTCTAGATGTTTAGTGATGCTAGCTGTAGGTTACTTAAGAAGCATCTTTCTCAGGGAATTCCCTGGCGGTCCAGTGGACTCCACACTCTCACTGCCCAGGTTTGAGCCTTGGTTGGGAAACTAAAATCCCACAAGCTGTGTGGTATGGCCAAAAATATTTTTAAATAAAAATAAATTAAAAAAAAAAAAAACATCACATGTTCCTCATTGACACTCTCCAAGACATTGGCATCCCTTTACTCAGATCCTTATAAATGGGTCTGGTCCTTCAAAGATTTCTGCTCAGCTAAATATATTGTTGGCCTAAGGATACTTGCATAAGAAATAAACTTTTTCTCATTGACATGTGTTAATAGCATATTTTGTGTTGTCCTCTGTTTTAATCTTTTTAGTTTTTTTGTTAAATATCGATATATTTGGCTATACCAGGCCTTGGTTGGGGCATGCGTGCTCTTTTATCTACAGCATGTGGGGTCTTCAGCTGCAGCATGTGGGATCTAGTTCCCTGACCAGGGGTTGAACCCAGAGCCCCCTGCATTGGGACCACAGAGTCTTAGCCACCAGACCACCAGAGAAGTCCCTGTCCTCTGTTTAAAACTACTAGTTACTTCCAGTTTTTCTTGATTCATCAGACAACACATCATTTATGTTTCTCTGTGGTCATGCTAAACAATGATGTACTTATCATTTTTTAAACTTAACCACAAAAATGAAGCACAATATATACTACCAAGATTATAGGTTTAGCCTGAGTTTTCAGTCATTATAGTTTATTCACTGAAAAAAAAAAAAAAAAGTCCCAGGGTTTAAAAAGCATGTAACCATTGGCAGGTTGCCGTTAACCAGATTTATAAAGTTGGGTTTGTCTGTTGGACCATGTCACAGAGAACTGGCGGGCTGTATTTTCATCAGATGTGGGTAATATGTTGAGATGGTCTGACGTGAAGTGTAGGTTGTATGGGGATGTGGTAGTCATTTCTCTAGTTCTTGTTAAATGCTGGTGTCAGTGCCTTATATGTAGTTAACATGCATATTCCTTGCAGCCCTCTGAGGTAGGTACAGTTATGAGCCCCATTTTACAGATGGGGACACTGAGGCACTGATGGCTACATGGTTGTGGGACCCACGCAGTGACACAGGAAAGCGTGTTAGTCGCTCAGTTGTGTCCAACTCTTTGTGACCCCATAAACAGAAGCCCACCCGGCTCCTCTGTCCATGGGATTCTCCAGGCAAGAATACTGGAGTGTGTTGCCATGCCCTTCTCTAGGGGATCTCCCTGACCCAGGGATCGAACCCAGGTCTCCTGCGCTGCAGGCCGATTCTCTGCCGTCTGAGCCCCCAGGGACACACGGCCCTTGCTCAGAAGGCCCACTCCCGGTGCAGTGCTCTGCTGAGTCACCTTGAAATGCTCGATTCTGGTTTTGCCCTGGGCCAGGCAAACAGTGCAGCCAGTGCTGGAGTTTAAACCATGTTCACGTGTGAGAGCCAGTCTTAGGCTCCTGTGTCCGCTCTGGAACTTACCCTCCTGGCTCAGGCTAGCCTGCCTCTCGGGGGACGTTGTGTCCAGCAGAGGTGTCTGGGTGTCTTCTCCACTCTGCACCCCAGCAGTTCTCCGTGGAGCACATGAGGGCACAGCCATGGGGAGTGAGGGCTTCCAGATGGCGAACACCTCCCGGGAGGAATCAGCAGGTTGTCTTATCCTCACGGGGCTGATTCCTTCCCGTGGCAAGTCAAGGGTGCCCCGAGATGGGGCCTCCGGCTTTGAGCCCTTGACGAGCATAAAACTACGGCTGTTCTTTTCCAAAGATAGCCCCAGGACACAGCACATAAGGAGAAAAATAAACCATCATGGCCTGTTCACCTATTTCCTGAGTAATGCCTACAATTTGGGTGGCTCTCCTGAGGTGAAATGTGGGAACAATTTCCTTTTCAAGAGTGGATCAACAGCAGCAACACAGCCTGAGCGTTTCTGAGCTCCCCCGCCCACCACCACCACCACCACTGATTTTTCTAGTTCTCTGTCTCCGCCACGGTCACAGCCATCAGACCAAGGGCAGGGAGAGTTTGGGAGAGAAACAGTGAGGTACAGTGGGCAGCCCCTTCACGCTGCAGATGCCAGGAGTGAGTTCCTCTCGGTTCACCTGTGGATCGTCTTTCTGCTTGAAAACCTAAGCTGCTGCGTGTGCCCTTGTGTTCTCGGTGGCGGTCATGGTGGAGCCGTCCTTTCCTCTGCCCTTTCCCAAGCCCGTGTCACCGTGTCTGCAAAGAGCCTTTCCCAGCACCCAGAAGGCACGAGGTTTGACGGATCAAGTTTAAGGAAGGAAGAACAGGGCAAAAAGGTTCTGAGCTGCTAGGGAAAATGAAGCTTTTTTTTTTTTTTAATCGTGTAAATTATTGTTTAAAGCAATAAATAAAAAAAACTTTGAACAGTATTTAGGACCACTGAAGGAGAGCAGTGCTAATCAAAACTTAATTTTCAACTGGCATGCCTTTTTTTATATATATAATTTTTATTGGAGTATAGTTGCCTTACAATGTTGTGTTAGTTTTCGCTGAACAGTGTAGTGAAGCAGTTATAGGTATACATATATCCCCTCTTTTTTAGGTTTCCTTCCCATTCAGGTCACCACAGAGCACTGAGCCGAGTTCCCTGTGCCATACAGTGGGTTCTCATTAGTCGTCTGTTTTATATACAGTATCAATATGTCAACTCCAATCTTCCAGTTCATTCCATCACCCCCCTTTCCCCTCATGGTGTCCATACTTTGTTCTCTATGTCTGTCTCTATTTCTGCTTTGCAGAAATCTGTACCACTTTTCTAGAGTTATAAACTGAACAGTATACTAAGACTAAGCCACTAAGCCACCCAGGCACCAAAGAGGTACTGGCAAAGGCCTTGATAAATAAGCTTGTAACTGCCTGAAGCTTTTGAATGAAATTTACAGCCATGCTGCTCGTCTTTTGTGATCCGCTCCACTTTCCTTTATTGGCTTTCTTTCACGTCCATAAAGCCTTCATGGTGGTATTTAAAGGCTTCTTCTGATGAATCCTCCTAGTTTTAATTGTCACCCTTCTTGAAAAACGTACCTTCAGCTGAAATGGGGCTTGGGGACTCTGGCGGAAAGACTCAGGGACCCCTGAAGGCAAGGGTGTGAATTTGTTTGAAAGTTGCCATACAGACTTCTCAGGTTGTCACCCTCACAAGAAGATAAGTCTGCTTTCTGAATGCCTGCCTGGGAGTACAGGCTCTGAAAACAGAAATTAAGTAAAAGGCTATACACAGACTGGGGAGCTCCCACCAAGCCCCGACCTAGCTCTTGAGAGCATCCCTATTAGATATGAATCCAAGGAAAACCAGACTCGGAGGAAAGTCTCAGCTGTGAAAGACAAAGACAAAAAGCAAACAGAATGAAAGGAACTTGGACAAAGCAATTAAAGGGAGGAAAAGGTACTACAGCCATGAAACAAGATCAGAATGCTATAAAAAAAAGGGGAGTGTTGTATTCCATGATCAAGAGTCCTAGGAAAATAAAAATATGCAAATAGATATGCATGGATATTTATATGGGCTTCCTTGGTGGCTCAGATGGAAAACAATCTGCCTACAGTGCAGGAGACCCAGGTTTGATACCTGCACTGGAGGATAAAGTTGAGCACATCTCCCAGAAAGCAGACAAAAGGCAGACATTAAAAATCATTTTATAAAAAAGAAAATGAGAGCATCTGTCCAGGAGGTTCAACCTCTAAACACTAGCTCAGAGAGGAAGAACCAGGGAGATAGGAGGAGAATCAGAGGAGAAAAAGGTCCTCGCCCATGAGGAAAGAGCCCTACTTTCCAGACTAATGCCCAATCAAAAAGAAACAAAACAGAAAGAAAGGGGAAAAGAGGGAAAAGAAAGAAGACCTCCACCAAGACACAGCATCATGCAATTTCAGAAACGACAGGGACAAAGACAGGATAAATCTTCCAGAGAGCGGGTGCAAACGAAGTTTCAGTTCAGTTCAGTTTGGTCGCTCAGTCGTGTCCAACTCTTTGCGACCCCATGGACTGCAGCACACCAAGCTTCCCTGTCCATCACCAACTCCTGGAGCTTACTCAAACTCATGTCCATCCAGTCCGTGATGCCATCCAGCCATCTCATCCTCTGTCATCCCCTTCTCCTCCCGCCTTCAATCTTCCCCAGCATCAGGGTCTTTCCCAATGAGTCAATTTTTCACATCAAATGACCGAAGTATTGGGAGTTTCAGCTTCAGCAACAGTCCTTCCAGTGAAAAGGCGAACAAAATTTAGTTAAAAAAAACTGGAATCGTGACTCAGAATGGTGTTAGACTTTAGAACAGCAGAAGCTAGCAGGCAGTGGGGTGGTACTTTCAAAATGGAGGTGAAATGATTGCAAATTTGGTAATTTGGCAGGGCATCCAGTTGGAAGCCATTATTAGACATATAGGTTCCCCCAGACTTACCTCCCCATGCAACTTTCCTCAGAAAGATACTGCAGCATCTGGTCCTTCATATGTGCATGCTTGTGCAGTTGTTCAGTCACGTCTAACTCTCTGCAACCCCATGGACTGTAGCCCGCCAGGCTCCTCTGTCCATGGGATTAACTAGGCAAGAATACTGGAGTGGGTAGCCATTTCCTATTCTAGGGGATTTATCACCCTTATTGGGTATAAATTGAGACCCAGACATCAGGAAAGATGCCCAGACTGATGGGGAAGAGAAGTTGCTATGGGACCACCATGCAGAGATTTTGACAGGGACCAAGAGTGTGGGAAGATGCCTCCAAGAAAAGAGTAAAACCCACAGATCACCTAAACGCGTCTGATCACATTAGTAGCCTGAGGTTACGGAGCCTGGTCATATCGGTGGGTGAGAGTAGCTAAATTATGCATGTTCTGTTAATTATCCAGAACTTTTTGTAACGACCATTTTGTGAAACTGAACGTGATTCAAACTATAGCAGTCAGCACTAAAATTGCTAAAAATGCTTTGCAGTATAAATATACATATACGTTGAAAAGCTGGAGAAGGAACTGGCAACCCACTCCAGTATTCTTGCCTGGAGAATCCCATGGACAGAGGAAGCTGGCTGGCTACAATCCATGGGGTCTCAAAGAGTTGGACACGACTGAGCGACTAACACACACACACATGTTGAAAAGCATTTAGGCAAAAACGTATCATTTTTTTTCTACACACAAATTTCATGGTAATTTCTAACATTAAAAAATGATAGGGACTTCCTTGGTGATCCAGCCATTAAAGAATCTGCCTAGCAATGCAGAGGACATGGGTTTGATTCCCTAGTCCGGGAACTAAGATCTCATATGTTTCAGAGCAGCCAAGCCAGTACACCATGACCATGAGCCCATGTGGTCTGGAGCCTGCGTGTCACAAGTAGAGAGTCTGTGCACCACAAAAGAGCCCACATGATGCTGCGAAGTTCCCACGTGCCCGCAGCTAAGTTTCCAACACAGCCAAATAATTAAACAAGTTAATATCTTTTGAAAAAAGAATTTAAAAAATGATGAATGACATGACTGGGATAAAGAGAACAGGACTTCTTGGTTTACAAAAGGGAATATAAATTTGGAGGGTTGTTTTTGCTTTTTAAATTCAAATATAGTTGATTTACTATATTAGTTTTGGGTATACAATGTAGTGATTCAGTATTTTTCAGTTTATACTCCATTAAATGTTATTACAAGATAATGGCTATGATTCCCTGTGCTTTACAATAAAGAATCCACCTGCAGTGTAGGAAACTCGGGTTCAGCTCTGAGTCAGGCCGATCAGGAGGAGAAAATGGAAACCCACTCCAGAAATGCCTACCCCCAAAATTCAAGGTCATTAACCCCAGAGGAGAGGATGAAAGGACGTTTTACCTTGTGCAAGATGGGGAGTTGTTTCTGAGCTTTTGGGTTTTGCTCCCTTGCAGTTCAGCAGTTTTCAACCTTGTTGATCTCAGGACCCCTTTATACTCATGATTATTGAGGACCCCAAGGGTTTATTTTTCATGGGCTTCATCTACTGATTCTTACCATATTAAAAATTAAAGCTGAGCAATTTTAGTCATTAATTTACCTTAAAAAGATCAATAGTAAACTCATTACATATTATTATAAATTTTTGTTAATTTTTAAAAATAATTTTATTTATTTATTTGTGGCTGTGCTGGGTCTTCATTGCTATGCAGGCTTTTCTGTCACTGCGCTGAGCAGGGGCTACTCTCCAGCTGCAGTACGTGGGCTTGTCATTGCGGTGGCTTCTCTTGTTGCAGACTGTGGGCCCTGGAGTGCGCAGGCTTCAGCAGTTCCTGCACGTGGGCTCATGAGTTGCGGCTCCCAGGCTCTGGAGCACAGGTTATTGATAGTTCTGGAGCACGGACTTAGCTGCTCTGCAGCACGTGGGATCATCCCAGATCAGGGGTCGAACCCATGTCTCCTGCATTAGCAAGTGGATTCTCTACCACTGAGCCAGCAGGGAAGCCCCTCATAAATACATTTTTAATAATTAAAAAAAAATAGTGAGAAGGTGACATTGCTTTACGTTATTGTGAGTCTTTGTAATATCTGGTGCAGAGACAGTGGGATCCCAAACCTGCCTCTGCATCCACCCTACTGCCATGCATTGTTTTGGTGGAAGTACATGGAAAAAATCCAGCCTCACACAGATATATAGTCGGAAAAGAGAGGAGCATTTTTCTTTTCTGTATTTATTTATTTGGCTGCTCCGGGTCTTAGTTGCGGCATGCGAACTCGTACTGGTGGCATGTGGGATCACTTCCTGACCAGGGAGCGAACCCTTTCCCCCTGCATTGGGAGCACAGAGTCTTAGCCCTGGACCTGCAGGGACATCTGAGAGGAGGAAATTGTGAGTAGTCTTTTTGACAAGTAGTCGTTTCTTAAAAGTTAGTTGCAATGTGAAATCGGAAACCATATTAATGAATTTTCATCGTCTATTTCATAGAAACTGTTCTATCACATTAAAATCCATCCTTCTGTCTTGCACTTTGAGTGAATCTTTAACCCATGAATGATTTTGTAACGTCATTCATTGGTCATTTGGAAAATATCAGGTCAATGATTTATGCAGATAGTCTAAATGTTGGCATGTTTCATTCCACAATACCCAAGAAAGCAAAATCACGTTTGTTAATGACACCACCTGTCTTCCCCAGAAGACTTCCCCCTAAGTGGTGGGAAGCTGTCCAGCTCATTGTGGCAAATACAGCTTCTCCAGAATGCCCATTTTTCACTTGAAAACTCAAATGTATCATCGGCGACAAGTCCCGTCGGTGGTTTTCCTTGAAGCGACAGACTCATCTCATTCAGTTTGGACAAAACATCCTCCATACACCCAAGCCTGAGAACTCACGGTTTTTCAGGTTTTCAGTGTTTTATTTTAAAAGGCAGCTCAGTCCCACAGAGCCTTTGCTCCAGAGCACTACCATAGGCAGCATGTGATGGTTCTGTGTGTACTTCTTGTTTCATCACTCAGAATACTAAGAGGACATGTACTCAAGGGTCGAGAGGTAATCAGAATGCACTTTGCTGCAACATCAAGGACGTTCTCAGGAGAAAAGGCTTTTGCCCCGGAGCGGAAGTTTGGTTAACTTTGCTACTGCCTTGCTGTGGGCTCGGGGGCTTGGGTCTCCCGATGACTGACGGGAGGGGGCACTCAGCAATAGCGGAAAATCACACGATGCCCTAGGGTTACCATGAGACTGTGTGTCCTTGGGGCTCTCTGAAAAGGTTGCTTCATCCTCAGGAGCCCTCTGACCACACTTTAAGACGGTTGTAGGCTCTGCTGTAATCCATGCGTCCCTAGGATGGCTAAATGACAGACTGCTGAGCCTCAGAGGGTTTATGAGCATCAGTTCAGTTCAGTTCAGTTGCTCAGTCGTGTCTGACTCTTTGAAACCCCATGAACCACAGCATGCCAGGCCTCCCTGTCCATCACCAACTCCCGGAGTCCACGAAAAACCATGTCCATCGAGTTGATGATGCCATCCAACCATCTCATCCTCTGTCGTCCCCTTCTCTTCCCGCCTCCAATCTTTCCCAGCATCAGGGTCTTTTCCAATGAGTCAGCTCTTCGCATCAGGCGGCCAAAGTATTAGAGTTTCAGCTTCAACATCAGTCCTTCCAATGAACACCCAGGACTGATCTCCTTCAGAATGGACTGGTTGGATCTCATTACTGTCCAAGGGACTCTCAAGAGTCTTCTGCAACACCACAGTTCAAAAGCATCAATTCTTCAGTGTTCAGCTTTCTTTATAGTCTAACTCTCACATCCATACATGACCACTGGAAAAACTATATCTTTGACTAGATGGACCTTTGTTGGCAAAGGAATGTCTCTGCTTTTTAATATGCTGTCTAGGTTGATCATAACTTTCCTTCCAAGGAGTAAGTGTCTTTTAATTTCATGGCTGCAGTCGCCATCTGCAGTGATTTTGGAGCCCAGAAAAATAAAGTCAGCCAGTGTTTCCCCATCTATCTGCCATGAAGTGATGGGACCAGATGCCATGATCTTCGTTTTCTGAATGTTGAGCTTTAAGCCAACTTTTTCACTCTGCTCTTTCACTTTCATCAAGAAGCTCTTTAGTTCTTCTTCAATTTCTGCCATAAGAGTGGTGTCATCTGCATATCTGAGGTTATTGATATTTCTCCCGGCAATCTTGATTCCAGCTTGTGCTTCCTCCAGCCCAGCATTTCTCATGATGTACTCTGCATATAAGTTAAATAAGCAGGGTGACAATATACAGCCTTGACATACTCCTTTCCTGATTTGGAATCAATCTGTTGTTCATGTCCAGCTCTAACTGCTGCTTCCTGACCTGCATACAGGTTTCTCAAGAGGCAGGTCAGGTGGTCTGGTATTCCCATCTCTTTCAGAATTTTCCACAGTTTATTGTGATCCACACAGTCAAAGGCTTTGGCGTAGTCAATAAAGCAGAATTAGATGTTTTTCTGGAACTCTCTTGCTTTTTCGATGATCCAGCAGATGTTGGCAATTTGATCTCTTGTTCCTTTGCCTTTTCTAAATCCAGCTTCAACATCTGGAAGTTCACGGTTCACATATTGCTGAAGCCTGGCTTGGAGACTTTTGAGCATTTCTTTACTAGCGTGTGAGATGAGTGCAATTGTGTGGTAGTTTGAGCATTCTTTGGCATTGCCTTTCTTTGGGATTGGAATGAAAACTGCCCTTTTCCAGTCCTGTGGCCACTGCTGAGTTTTCCAAATGTGCTGGCATATTGAGTTCAGCACTTTCACAGGGTCATCTTTCAGGATTTGAAATAGCATAACCTCATCCCCAGTTCTGGTCCTAATCTTAACATACAAACCATCCCCTAGAGAGAACATTCTCTCAACCACCCACTTCCCAGCAAGAAAATAGTGAACCATTACCACTCTTAAGTTCTTGATGTTCAGGGGGGAAATTAGAAGTACCAAGTAGTCATTATACTTTACTAGTGTCTGTCTGTCTGCATTTCCTTCCAGATATGCAGATCTAGCTACCTGAATATACCTTTGAAAAGCACCAACCAGCATCTCAAGGCAGTTTGGTGTGCACTAGGTTATCTGTGGGCTTCCCTGAGGGCTCAGATGGTAGAGAATCCTCCTGCAATGCAGGAGACCCAGGTTCAGTCCCAGGGTTGGGAAGATCCCCTGGAGGAGGGCATGTCAGCCCACTCCAGGACTCTTGCCTGGAGAATCTCATGGACAGAGGAGCCTGGTGGGCTACAGTCCATGGGATCACAAAGAATCGGACACAACTGAGTGACTAACACTTTGAATTTTACTTTCTTTTTAGGGTTTCTGTATTACTTTTACTGTATTACTTTCAACTTAAAAATGAATGAGTTGAAAGCATTTTTCCTCTAGTTCTTCCCAACACTGCCCACTTTTCTCTTGGGTGGAAGGAAATTTGACCATTGTTCAGTTCAATTCAGTTCAGTTGCTCAGTCAGGTCTGACTCCTTGCAACCCCATGGACTGCAGCATGCCAGGCCTCCCTGTCCATCACCAACTCCCAGAGTTCACTCAAACTCATGTCCATTGAGTCAGCGATGCCATCCAACTATCTCGTCTTCTGTCGTCCCCTTCTCCTCCCGCCTTCAATCTTTCCCAGCATCAGGGTCTTTTCCAAGGAGTCAGCTCTTCACATCAGGTGGCCCAAGTATTGGAGTTACAGCTTCAACATAAGTCCTTCCAATGAATATTCTGGACTGATTTCCTTTAGGATGACCTGGTTGGATCGCCTTGCTGTCCAAGGGACTCTCAAGAGTCTTCTCCAACACCACAGTTCAAAACCATCAATTCTTCAGCGCTCAGCTTTCTTTATAGTCCAACTCTCACATCCATACATGACCACTGGAAAAACCGTATCTTTGACTAGACGGACGTTTGTTGGCAAAGGAATGTCTCTGCTTTTTAATATGCTATCTAGGTTGGTCATAATTTTCCTTCCAAGGAGTAAGCGTCTTTTAATTTCATGGCTGCAGTCACCATCTGCATTGATTTTGGAGCCCAAAAAAATAGTCTGTCACTGTTTCCATTGTTTCCCCATCTACTTACCATGAAGTGATGGGACCGGATGCCATGATCTTAGTTTTCTGAATATTGAGCTTTAAGCCAACTTTTTCACTCTCCTCTTTCACTTTCATCAAGAGGCTCTTTAGTACTTCACTTTCTGCCATAAGGGTAGTGTCATCTGCATATCTGAGGTTATTGATATTTCTCCCAGCAATCTTGATTCCAGCTTGTGCTTCCTCCAGCCCGGTGTTTCTCATGATGTACTCTGCATATAAGTTAAATAAGCAGGGTGAGAATAAACAGCCTTGATGTACTCCTTTTCCTATTTGGAACCATCTGTTGTTCCATGTCCAGTTCTAACTGTTGCTTCTTGACCTGCATACAGATTTCTCTGGAGGCAGGTCAAGTGGTCTGGTATTCCCATCTCTAAGAATTTTCCACAGTTTGTTGTGATCCACACAGTCAAAGGGTTTGGCATAATCAATAAAGCAGAAGTAGATTTTTTCTGGACCTGTTTTGCTTTTTTGATGATCCAGTGGATGTTGGCAATTTGATCTCTGGTTCCTCTGCCTTTTCTAAATCCAGCTTGAATATCTGGAAGTTCATGGTTCATGTACTGTTGAAGTCTCGCTTGGAGAATCTTGAGCATTACTTTGCTAGTGTGTGAGATGAGTGCAACTGTGCGGTAGTTTGAGCATTCTTTGGCATTGCCTTTCTTTGGGATTGGAATGAAAACTGATCTTTTCCAGTCCTGTGGCCACTGCTGAGTTTTCCAAATGTGCTGGCATACTGAGTGCAGCAATTTCACAGCATCATCTTTCAGGGTTTGAAATAGCTCAATTGGAATTCCATCACCTCCACTAGCTTTGTTTGTAGTGATGCTTTCTAAGGCTCACTTGACTTCGCATTCCAGGATGTCTGGCTCTAGGTGAGTGATCACACCATTGTGATTATCTGGGTCGTGAAGATCTTTTTTGTACAGTTCTTCTGTGTATTCTTGCCACCTCTTCTTAATATCTTCTGCTTCTGTTAGGTCCCTCTACCATTTCTGTCCTTTATTGAGCCCGTCTTTGCATGAAATATTCCCTTGGTATCTCTAATTTTCTTGAAATGATCTCTAGTCATTCCCATTCTATTATTTTCCTCTATTTCTTTTCACTGATCACTGAGGAAGGCTTTCTTATCTCTCCTTGCTATTCTTTGGAACTCCGCATTCAAGTGGGTATATCTTTCCTTTTCTACGTTGCCTTTTGCTTCTCTTCTATTCTCAGCTATTTATAAGGCCTCCTCAGACAGCCATTTTGCCTTTTTGCATGTCTTTTTCTTGGGGATGGTCCTGATCACTGTCTCCTGTACAATGTCATGAACCTCCGTCCATAGTTCTTCAGGCACTCTATCAGAATAATCCCTTGAATATATTTGTCACTTCCACTATATAATCATAAGGAATTTGGTTTAGGTCATACTTGAATGGTCTAGTGGTTTTCCCTACTTTCTTCAATTTAAGTCTAAATTTGGCGATAAAGGAATTCATGATCCAAGCCATAGTCAGCTCCCGGTCTTGTTTTTGCTGACTGTATAGAGCTTCTTCGTCATTGTTGGTGACAAACTTAACATTTCCTGTAACTACACTCCCATCCATATCACTAAATCTTTCAAACAAGAGCTGTCAGGAGGTATAAGCATCCTTTTTCATTATCTAGTCTATGACCATGCATGCATACATGTAAAGTCACTTTAGTCGTGTCTGACTCTCTGTGATCCTGTGGACTGTAGCCCGCCAGGCCCCCTTGTCCATGGGATTCTCCAGACAAAAATACTGGAGTGGGTTGCCATGCCCTCCTCCAGGGGGTCTTCCCTACCCAGGGATCGAACCCTCATCTCCTACGTCTCCTGCATTGCCAGGCGGGTTCTTTATCAGTAGCGCCACCTGGAAACTACGATTGAAAATCTTGGCCCAGTACTCACATACATATAGATAATTAAGACAGATTTCTTGAAATGATAACTACCCTCACCAGCCTGCAATGCAAAGTGAGATTTCTATATTATTTCATTTTAAACTAATGTAGTCCTGACCCTTAAACTGTCTTCACGAGTCATGAATGGGTCACAGTTCACCATTTTAAAACCTCTAGTTTAGACTTGCATCCTTATCTCACATTCAATAATATTGAAAAAGAGAGGAAAAAGAAAAAAAAAGGCTTGCATTCTCAACACCTGCTTTGGCCTGTCCCAGGTGGAATAGATGTACTTGTGGGGCTGTTCCCAGGAGCTGCTTCTTTTTGATACTCCTGATTCCTCTTATCGGTTCAGTAAGAGGACCTCATATCCCCCACTGAAAGTCTCCTCCCTTTGAGCTGTGAACACCAGCCCTGGGTTTCCGGCTCTCCGTACCAACTCCTTGCCCGCCTGGACCAGTTTTCCCAAAGTGCAGGGGGAGCCGCTGTGTTACGCCAGATGAGTTCAGGGCAGTATGAGAGTGAACAGTTTTCACAGCCATATATTTGTGAATCGGGGGTGGGGGAGGGGGCCGCAGGAAATACCGAGAATATCCAAACTAGGGCTTCATGGAATTTTGGCTGGTTTTTTTTAAGTCAGTTTAAATAATTGTCCAGGGGCTTCCCTGGCGGTCCAGTGGTTAAGATGCTTCCGGTGCAGGGAGTTCAGGTTCGAACCCTGGTCCAGGTACTAAGAGGCTACATGCCACGCAGCCAAGCATAAATAATGTATAGTTTGTATGGGGACACGACAGAAATCACAAAAATGGCACCAGAGCTGTGCTTTGGGGCACACAGCTGATGAATTAAACCACCCACTCCTCCTTTCCTGCAGAGCCACATACCCACAGCTACCCTACTCACATCCTGAAAGGCGCTTCTTGGCCAGGCAATCAACATCTGAGGTTTAACAGCTTCATCCCAGCATTTTCCCTGCTTCTTACCTCAAATAGGCTCATCCTGCCAATTTCCCCCGATATTCTAGTCTCTTTTCTATTTATTCCCTATCCACTGAAATACCAAGCCCAAACTATTTTTATCTCTGTGCTACTCCTCAGACTTGCTGAATTTCTTCATTGTACAAACATCTGAAATGTTCCTGCTGGTTCCTCCTCCCCCATCCAACCCTCTCCACTCCACGCAGATATTAAAATCTTTTCATAGCACCAAGAACAGTTTAAGGAGATTGACATTCACTCCTTAGAGCCTACATTTAAAATCTGATTCCACCCCTTAGCTTCTCATGGTCTCTCCTGATCTTTCTTTAACTTCTCTGCAAGGACACCCCACCCTCTACAAAGACCTCCTATACAGTACGGGGAACTAAACACCATGTCTTGTAATAACTTACAATAGAAAAGAATCTAAAGAAGAACCTATATATATGTGTGTGTGTGTGTACAACTAAATCACTTTGCTGTATACCTGAAACCGACCCAACATTGTAAATCATCTGTGAAAGTGAAAGTGTTAGTTGCTCAATTGTGTCCGACTCTTTTGCGACCCCGTAGACTGTAGCCTGCCAGGCTCCTCTGTCCATGGGATTCTCCAGGCAAGAATACTGGTGTGGGTTGCCATGCCCTTCTCCAGGGGATCTTCCCAGCCCAGGGATCAAACCCGGGTCTCCTGCATTGCAGGCAGATTCTTTACCATCTGAGCAACAGGGAAGCCCCTGCTAAAAAGTTAAAACACTCTACTGCACTAAATACCGTTGGCCTGCTGTGGCCTGCAGGTGTCTTTCCCTTCAGGGTGCTTATGCTCTGCCGAGGCATTCTCTGAGATACTCTCCTTTCCCTGCTTCCATCAACATCCACCTCAATGCATCTCTTTAGGGACTTCCCTGGTGACCCAGTGGCTAAGGTACTGAGTTTGTGATGCAGGGTGCCTGCGTTCGACTCCTAGTTGGGGAACTAAGGTAGATCTCAGATCCCACATGCCGCATGGCGTGCCCCCTCGCAAATAGCATCGCTTTAGGAAGACTGCCTCTCAAGTATTTCCTTCCTTCTTAGTATTTGTGTCCACTAAGCAGTTGCTAAAGTCTTTTTTTAAAGTACTCTGTAAGGTTTTTACACTGTTACATATGCAGAAATGTACAGTGAACAATTAGACATGATCTTTACTGAATTAGAATATCATCTCCTGAGGGCAGGGAGGGCCTGTATCTCATATAATAACCAAATATCACCTAGAATGTTCTGGCTGCAAAGGAACAGAATATTCCAACTCAGACTGAGTTGGAGGACAAAGACATCTATTGCCTCGTATTACAGATCCAGAGGTAGGACAGGCCCCAGGCAAGGTGGGACACAGGCCAGCTCAGTGATGTCGCCAAGGACCGAAGCACTTTATCCCAGCACTGGCTTCCTCTGAAGACTGGTCCTCAGTAGCAGTCAGGGTTCCAGGCTGTCTGTGGCAGGAATAGGGGTGGATGGGGACATGAACACGTGCATGTGGGCGCTGGCCTCTCCAACCTTAAGTCCTTTCCTTTAGCCCGGGATTGAGTCACCATCATGATTCGCATAAGGAAATGGTATACACTGCGACAAAATTAGTGGGGTGTTCTGGAAAGGAAGGTGGTAGGAGATGAATGGACGCCAAGTAGGCAAGCAGCAGTATCCACTGCAGTTTAGTACAGTCCACCACACACTGCCAGCAATTGAGGCTAAGCTGGGGAACACACACACATTCATATGTATACACATATATCTGCATGCATGTGATTACCTATGTAATACTTAAATCTTACACGTATACATGTATAGGTTACATACATAACGTCATGCAGAATAACAGAAATGTCTTTTTTGAATAAAGAAACATAAGATGATACATTTAGATAAGAATCAGAGTGTATGAATAATACACTTTACAAATAATAACAATTTACAATGTTGTTCTGCTGTACGGCAAAGTCATTCACTTATATATATGTATACACTCCTTTTCATATTCTTTTCCACTATGGCTTATCACAGGATATTGAGTAGAGTTCCATGTGCTCTCATGGACCTTGTTGTTTCTCCATGCTATGTATAATAGTTGGCGTCTGTTAGTCCCAAACTCCCAATCCTTCCCTGCCTCCTCTCCCCTCCCCCTGGAAACCATGGTCTGTTCTCTACGCGTATGAGTCTATTTCTGTTTCATAGATAGGTTCATTTGTGTTGTATTTTAGATTTCATGTACAAGCGATTGTCGTATGATATTTATCTTTCTCTGGCTTATTTCACTTAGTATGATAATCTCTAGGTCCATCCATGTTTGCTGCAAATGGCAGAGTTTCATTCTTTTTTATGGCTGAGAAGTGCATGCATGCATGCATGCTCAGTCGCTTCAGTCGTGTCCGACTCTTTGTGATTCCATGAACCATAGCCTGTCAGGCTCCTCTGTCCATGACATTCTACAGGCAAGAATAGTGGAATGGGTTGCCATGCCCTCCTCCGGGGATCTTCCCAACCCCAGGGATCAAACCCGTGTCTCCAGCATCTCCTGCATTGCAGTCAGATTCTTTACCGCTGAGCCACTGAGGAAGCCCGTGACTGAGAAGTATTCCATGGTGTATATATGTGTATATGTGTGTGTGTGTGTGTGTGTGTGTGTGTGTGTGTATACTACATCTTCATCCTTTCTTATGTTGATGGACAATTTATATGGTTTCCATGTCTTGGCTACTGTGATATGGTTAGCTGATTTTAGATAAAGGTGCTAAGGCAGTTCAGTGGGGAAAATAAAGTCTTTTTAGTAAGCGTTGTGGAACAACTGGAGATCAGTATGGGAAAAAAGAATTTAACCTTACCACACATCATAATACAAAATTAAACTAAAACAGATCATTGACCTAATGTGAAAGTCAAAATGTAAAGTTTCAAAAAAAAGATGTAAAGTCTCTAGGAGGAAACACTACAGAAAATCGTCACAGTGTTGGAGGAGGCAAAGATTTCTTAAATAGGACATGAAAAGCATGAGTCATAAAAGGATGGATTGGATCTCATCAAAATTTTAAATTTTGCTCTTTGAAAAATATGGTAGGAATATGAAAACACAAGCCACAGAATGGAATGAAATGTCCACAAAACATGTATCTGACAAAGAACTTGAATCCTCACTTTATTTTTTAAAACTTGTTGCATCATCTGTTGGTGCATAACAAATTACCACCGATTAATCAGTTTAGAGCATGTGTTTATGCTCTCACACTTTCTGTGGGTCGGAAGTTCAGGCGCAGCTTAGTTGGGTCAACTGCCTCCAGGTCTTTTATGAAACTTCAGTCAAGACGTCAGCCAGGGCTGAAGTGTCATCTGAAGGCTTGCCGGGGAAGGAGCGAGTCTACTAGCACGAGAAGCCACAGTCTCATGTAGCCTAATCATGGAACATCGCCTTGCTATGTTCTGTGAGAAGCAAGCCGCTAGGTCCAGTTCACACTCAAGGGGAGGAAGGACCAGGGTCTTTCCAACGGTTCCAGAAACATTAAGCACTGTGACACATGTTATCTTTTTATCTGTTCTTAATAGTCTCCTGTTTTCACTCTGAGTAAATAAGCTTGTAAAATCATATAATTGAACCAGCTTTAAACTATCATTATGCCATTATTTTTTATTATCTGAGTGAAGTTATTGAGGCAAGTATTGCATGAACAGTCATAATATAATTCAACAGATGTACTATGCAAAAAAGAGTCTCTATGCCACATTCATACAACCCAACATGGACCCAAAAAATCCAGTTTAAAAAATGGACAAAAGATTTGTATAGTCACTTCACAAAAGAAGACCTATGAATGCCCAATCAACAAGATATAAGTAGTCCTCAAGGAAATGCAAATTAAAACCGCAATGTAAGAAACCATTACACACCCACTAGAATAACTGAAAATTAGAAATATTTTAAGGCTAACCATATGCCCAGTCATTCTACTCTTTGCTGTTAATTCAAGAGACATGAAAATGTGTCCACACAAAGACTAGCCATGTATCTTCAGAGCGTTTTTATTCACAATGGTCAAAATTTAGAAATTTCTCAAATGTCCATCAAACAAGTGAATGGTGATGCAAAATATGGCACATCCGTACATACAATGGAATACTACTCGGCAGTTAAAAAGAACAAACTACTGATGCACTGAACAGCGTGAATGAATCTCAGAATCATCACGCTAAGTGAAATAAGCCAGTGCAAAAGAGTGTATACTGTATGATTCCATGTATATAAAACTCTAGAAAATACCTACAGTAACAAAAAGTAGATCAGTAGTTGCCTGAAACTGTGGACAAAAACAGGGATGAACCACAAAGGAGCACGGGGAAACTTTGGTGGGGGTAAGAAAAATGTGTTGTGTCTTGACTGTAGCTGGCACAGTTGCAAGTGGATGCAGTTTACCATAGGTAAGTTATATCACAGTAAAAGAGATGTAGATTCTTTCTCCGGAGGTTGACACACTGAGGTCCCACACGTGTGTTTAGTCGGCTCTGTGTCCCCAGTTCCTGCTCCTCAGCTACATAGCACCAAAGACAGAGAAACAGAGCACAGAATCCCCCGGGGTCAAGCGGAGAGGGCGCGGCAGGGCATGAACAGGTCCGCCTAACTTTCCTTTCGGTCTCTCAACACACACCAAGACGGAACAGAAATGGAAGCAGTCGCAGTCACTTCTGAAGCTTTCCACCAGTTTCTGGCCAGAGCTTCCATAAAAAGGGGATACAACGAGCTGGAAAAATGATGAACAGTAGTCTGTTCTCAGAAGGCTTAATAGTCTAGGGGAGAGAGTAGAGAACAGTGAAGAAAGACTTTATATCATTTGAGGGATTGCTTTATAAGAGGAATATAAATTTCTATTTGTTTTGAAATAGAGATGTCAAAGTTTATGGCTTGATGCAGTAAGAACTGAAAGGTTAATTGAACTGGCTGAGCGATACTTATTTTTTTAATTTGCTAATTATGGGATATTATGGGATAATAAGAGTTGTCAAAGTAATAGAAGGTGTTTAGTTCCCCAGTAAGTCCTGTTAAACACAAACTTGATAAGATTTCAACTATCAAAAAAAAAATTTTTTTTTGGATTTCTTTGTGAAAGGAGAAAGAAATATATATTCTAGACCCTGAGTAATGAGTTCCACAGATCCAGAATTTGAAGTGTAAACAGATTAAACTTATATATGTTTAGGGTTCTTAATTCATATCTTTGATGTGAATTTCTCCTCACACCAGATATTTAACTGACTTACCTTTTGTGGTTCTTGGCATATAGCAGATGGTAAATACTTGCTGAATGACTATCTTCAAAATCTTAACATTGTCTATTTTTTGGAAGTTAGAAGAAAATTTAACAGAAGCCAGACAAAAGGGATTTTTTTTTTTTTTGGTTTAGTCCCTTTTCTTCATCTCTTATTTTTTTGTTGTTGTTAAATATTTCCTTTTATTTATTTATTTGGCTGCACCAGGTCTTGCTTGCACCATATGGGGTCTTCACAGCGACATAGGGGGTCTAGTTCCCTGACCATGATTCCAGCCCAGGTCCTCTGTACTGAGAGTGCGGAGTCTTAGCCCCTGGGCCACCAGGAGGTCCCTTTTTATCTCTTATTTAATGATACCTCCTTTGAAACAGTTTTGAGCTGACTTGTTGAACTGTAGAAATTGGTTACCATACTCTCTGAAACGATTCTGTGGAATAAATGCTCTTTAAAGGAAATCATAAATAAATGTTAGGAAGGAACTAACTTTATACTATCTGAAATTGTTATTTAGAAAACTGTCAAAAGGGAAAAAACCTTTCTCCCAAATATAATGATTAAAACCGATCAGAAGGATGAGTAGTTATGGTGTTAAATATCTTATATTTTAAGATATAAATAGTTTCAGTTTGTATTAGTTTTTATTTTATATATCAGTTTTTATTTTTTATTTACTCTATCAGTTTTTATGTTTATTTTATAAGTAAATATCTTATATTTTAAGATATAAATAATTTGAGTTTTTACTCAGTTTTTAATAGTTAAGTAGTTTCAGTTTTTATCAAATTTCTATAGCACTTAAAAAAATCAATTGTTCTTACTCAACAGAAACTAAAATTATAGAGAGATGGTAAGAGCTGGCAGCGGTATCCAAACCAGGGTGTGCAGTCCACAACCTCTAGTCCTCAGACAGAGTCTATTAAAATAAAAATGCTGCTCCTGTTTCTTAGCACAGTCACTTTCTTTTCCACAAAATACCAGCTCCGATGCTCAAGGGGAAGTGGGTGTAATTATTTCTAAACAGAAATGAGGTCCAGGAGAAGCAGGAGTGAGTGGAAGTAAATCACCTCTGAGCCCATTTATGCTACTAAAATCATCTGCTCACCCACTGTGTTTTCAATTGGTTTGCTAATAACGAACAATTCATTTCACCCAAGTATTTTTGCAATGCCTACTATGTGTCAGGCACAGGCAATATAATCAAACAGGATTGTTTTTCCCCTTCAAAGAGTTTATGGGCTTTAGGGGAGGACAGAAAAGTGAATCCCAGTCCCACGCTACGTGCCTTATAGAAGCCTGTGGGTTCAAAGAAGAAATTTACCAGGTGAGCTGTTAGAAAAGGTCAAGAATCAAGAAAGGCTTCCTGGTGAAACCTGAGCTGCTTTCTTAAGACTCGTTCTTTTTTTTTAATAGGCAAACCTTGAATTTATTTTAGATCACTTTTTTTCAAATAAAAATTCCTAATGGAAATTTTCTTAAATTAAGATCCTAGAGAAAAATAGAACCAAATGATAAAACCTCTGAGGAGTATGAGAGTTGATATATATATATGATATAAATACATATATATATATATATGTGTGTGTGTGTATTTTGGCCCTGCCCCACACCTTGCTCAGTCATGTCCAATGGCAACCCACTCCAGTGTTCTTGCCTGGAGAATCCCAGGGATGGCGGAGCCTGGTGGACTGCCGTCTATGGGGTGGCACAGAGTCGGACACGACTGAAGCAACTTAGCAGCAGCAGCAGCAGCAGCCGCAGCCACACCTTGCAGGTTCTTATTAGTTCCGTGACAAGGGATCAAACCCTGGGCCCAGGTAGGGAAAGCACAGAGTCTCCTAAGCACTAGACCACTGTTTTCATTTTTTAATACTTATTTATTTGACTGCACCGGGTCTTAGTTGCAGCATGTGGGATCTAGTTCCTTGACCAGGGATCGAACCCCAGCCCTCTGCATTGGGAGTGTGGAGTCTTAGCCACTGCACCACCAAGGAAGATCCAAAAAGTATATACTTTTAGCATCTTTTTTTTTTCCTTGACTAGTTCTTAATATGACTAAAAAGTTTTTCTCATCATCAAGACTCATAAAGGAGTGAGCAGGAGCTAGCCCAGTGGCAGAAGTAGGAAAGGGGGGCAGAATATTCAAGCCTCGGGGCTCCAGTGTAGGGGACGCAGAGGAGCTTGGCCAGAGAAGGTGAAGAAATAAAATGACCAGGTCCTGCTCAGGGCTGGGGAGTTGCACGACATCCCTAAAGGGTCCTGAGAGTCACTGGGTGGTTCTAAAGAGAGTTACTAAGAACAACTTTGTGTTTAAAAGGAGCCCTGGCTCCAGGGTAGGGAATGGACTAGAAAAGGATGAGATGGGAGAAACCAGAGCTGTTCCAAGAACCAGGCTCGCTAAGGAGTGTGATGGAGACAGAGACACCTGGGACCGCCTCCAAGGATGCAGAGACAGAGTGAGAGGCCCCAGGGACCGTTTGAGATGGATGAGTGTGAACTGCCTATAGAAGATTAAAATGCACATGACAGGAGGCGGTCTGGAGCTCAGGAGAACTGAGGGCTTGTGGCTGAGGCTTGAAGGCCAGCAGCACAGGAGTCGGGGTGAGGCCTGGCTTGGGAGTGCAGAGTGGGAAGTAGAAGGGGGTGCAGGCACATCTCCTGCCCGCACTGGTGGGAGCTGCCCATCCCCCCTTTGCTTCCACCCAGAGGACGTCTTTGCAGAAAAGCAGAGCTCACGGAAGACAGCAGGGGAGAAACATCGAAGCTGCTAAATTATTCAAGAGCTCCTTATCCAGTATTTAAGGCTGATTGATTTCTTGTAGTAGCTATTTAGGATTTTTTTTTTTTTTTTTAAGGCAAAGTGAACTCACATCCGACCTCATTGCGTACAGGAAAGCTTTTTTGGCTGTTGTTTAATGATTAAGTTTCCAGGCTGGCGTTTGCCCTTCCGACAATCATTCAAAACACTGGGCGCAGTTATGCAAGACGGTCCTTAATAACTTAGCATTTTGCAGCAACCAAAGAGTCACACTTGTAAGGGCTCCATGTTTCTCCGGCATTCTTTCAGAAAAGTTCACCTCCATTCCCTCCCATCACACTGAAGTCCAGTAAGCCCAGACTGGCTGCAGAAGTGGATGGTATAACGTAGAAATACCGAAAATCTACATGAGGTCTAGGGAGGGAAATCCGGCACCTCTCAAGGATGAGAGGCGCCAGGTATGGGGTCGCATCAGTGCAAGCCCCTTTTTTTTTGCATGCACGACATGGCCCAAGCCCTCCCTCTCTACTCTCCTCCACCCCTGGCTTTCCCGCCAGCCTGAAATAGCTAAAATTAAGTCTGGCGTGTAAGTCTGTTGAGACTTTAAGAAAACATCACCGTTGAAAGGGCAGCCGACGACCACCAACTTCAGATGGTCTGTCCTAACCCATCCATCACTCATTTCAGCCTGTCGATGTGTTGGTGCACATCTGAAAAGCGTCTCGGGCCTTCACGTCCCTGAAATTGACCTTGTGTGTCATAAAACAGAGTCATCTGCCTCCTTCTGGTATCCTCTGACTGCATGCCTTTCGAAGGAAGAAAGCGTGAGATGTCTTACAAAGTGAAAAAATAACCTGTGGAAATAAATTCAGCCTCACTCGCATATTCGATAGAGACGTTTTTATTTTCGTCTACTCTTGTACCCCCACTATCAAATGCAGTAAAAGTAGGAGATTCACATTAATTTGTCTCCATCTCTATGCTCCACACATGTCAACAGTCATAGGCACAGGACTTCTGGGTCTGAGGACCAGTTTTGCAGAGTTCACAGCATCCAGAAATGCATACTCCCACTGGCTGCACAGTTCAGCCTCCCAGTAAAGAATTCGTCAGGGTTACAGGGAAATTGCTGACGCTCCTACTGAATATCAGTGAAGGATTTTTTTTTTTTTTTAAGTATGCCAAACTGACTGCAGGAAATTGAAATGTAGACTTTTCTAAAATCAGGATGATTGACATCTGCACTAGGTACCACCAAACTTTTTAAAATTAAACTTATTTTGAGATCATTGTGGATTCACGTGCAGTTGTAACAGATAATCCTGCGTGCCGTTCGCCTAATGCCCCCCAGTGTAACATCTTGCGGAAACTACAGGATGGGAGAAATCGGAACCTTCGTACATTCCTGGTGAAAACGTACAAAGGTTCAGTCACCGTGGAAAACGGCTTGGTGGTTTCTCAAAATGATAAATATAGAGTTGCCATATGACCCAGAAATTCCATTCCTGGATCTACACCTAACAGAAATGAACACGTATGTCCACACAAACCACGGTACATGAGTGTCTATAGAAGCAATATTCATATTATCACCCAAATATCCAGCAACTAATGAATGGATAAATAAAATGTAGTCTATCCATTCGATGGAATACGATTCAGCAATAAAAAGAAATTAAGTGTTGATAAATTTTACAACATGGATGAACCTTGAATGCGTTATGCTGAATGGAAGAAGTCAGAGACAAAAGACTACGTATTATATGATTCTGTTTATGTGAAATGTCCAGAATAGGCTAATGTGTAGAGTCAGAAAAGAGATTAGCGGTTGCCTAGGACTGGGGGTGGAGGTTAAGGAGGTTAAGACAGTGATGGGTACAGGGTCTGCCTTTGGGATAATGAAAGTGCTGTCAACAGAGATGGTTGCACAACCTGTGCCGGTACTGAATCATATTTTCTGGTACGTGAATCATGGCTCAATAAGATTTTTGTAACATTTTCTCCCTTTTATACTTATTTATTCATTTAAGTTTTGTTTGCGCTGGGATTTTGTTGCTGTGTGCGCTTTCTCTAGTCGTGGCAAGCAGGGGCTGCCCTCCGCTTGTGCTGCTCGGGCTACTCATGGCAGTGGCTTCTCTTGTGGAGCACAGGCTGTAAGCGCTTGGGCTCAGTAGCTGCGACTTGCTGGCTCTAGGGTGCTCGGGCTTCCGTAGTTGCGCGCAGCATGTGGGCTTGGTAATTTGGGCTTGAGAACTTAGTTGCTCCCCGCCATGTGGAATCTTCCAGGACCAGGAATCAAACGCATGTCCCCTGTATTAGCAGGCAGATTCTTATCCACTGTACCACCAGGGAAGTCCTCAATAAAGATTTTCTTCTAAATGAACCCCGATTGTCATTTCCTCCTCACAACTAAATCAGCTTGGCTTGACTTGTGGGGGAAAATACAGTATGATATCACAAGCAGACCTCAGATATGCAGATAACACCACCGTTATGGCAGAAAGTGAAGAACTGAAGAGCCTCTTGAAAGTGAAAGAGGAGAGTGAAAAAGTTGGCTTAAAGCTCAACATTCAAAAAACAAAGATCATGGCATCCGGTCCCATCATTTCATGGCAAGTAGATGGAGAAACAGTGGAAACAGTGGCAGACTTTATTTTGGGGGGCTCCAAAATCACTGCAGATAGTGACTGCAGTCATGAAATTAGAAGACACTTGCTCCTTGGAAGAAAAGTTATGACCAACCTAGACAGCATATTAAAAAACAGAGACATTACTTTGCCAACAAAGGTCCGTCTAGTCAAGGCTATGGTTTTTCCAGTAGTCATGTATGGATGTGAGAGTTGGACTATAAAGAAAGCTGAGCACCAAAGAATTGATGCTTTTGAACTGTGGTATTGGAGAAGACTCTTGAGAGTCCCTTGGACTGCAAGGAGATCCAACCAGTCCATCATAAAGGAGATCAGTCCTGAATGTTCATTGGAAGGACTGATGTTGAAGCTGAAACTCTAATACTTTGGCCACCTGATGCGAAGAGCTGACTCATTTGAAAAGAACCCGATGCCGGGAAAGATTGGAGGCAGGAGGAGAATGGGACAACAGAGGATGAGAGGTTGGATGGCATCACCAACTAATGGACATGAGTTTGAGTAAACTCCGGGAGTTGGTGATGGGCAGGGAGGCCTGGCATGCTGCAGTTGATGGGGTTGCAGAGTCGGACATGACTGAACAACTGAACTGACTGATTGATCGCAAGCAGGGTATTATTGACTTTGATACAGTTAAGAATCAGAACAGTTCTATCGTCACTTTTATGGCCACAGGTACCTCTGTTCCCCCACCCCCATCCCTGACCCCTGACCCCTAGCATTTACTAATCTGTTCTCCATTTTCTGTCATTTTGTCATTTCAAGAACATTATACAGACGGAATCATACAGTATATAACCTTTGAAAGTGAAAGTGAAGTCGCTCAGTCGTGTCCAACTCTCTGGGATCCACCCCATGGACTGTAGCCTACCACGCTCCTCTGTCCTTGGGATTTTCCAGGCAAGAGTACTGGAGTGGGTTGCCATTGCCTTCTCCAGAGGATCTTCCCGACCCAGGAATCAAACCTGGGTCTCCCGCGTTGTAGGCAGATGCTTTTACCATCTGAGCCACGAGGGAAGCCTTTAAGGACTGGCTTTTTTTCACTGAGATACTTGCCTGGACATTCATGCAAGTGGTTGTATGTATCAATAGTTGATTGCTTTTTATTGCTGAACAGTACTCCAACCAGTCCATTCTAAAGAAGATCAGTCCTGGGTGTTCTTTGGAAGGAATGATGCTAAAGCTGAAACTCCAGTACTTTGGCCACCTCATGCGAAGAGTTGACTCATTGGAAAAGACTCTGATGCTGGGAGGGATTGGGGGCAGGAGGAGAAGGGGATGACAGAGGATGAGATGCCTGGATGGCATCACCGACTCGATGGACATGAGTCTGAGTGAACTCCGGGAGTTGGTGATGGACAGGGAGGCCTGGTGTGCTGCGATTCATGGGGTCGCAAAGAGTCGAACACGACTGAGCAACTGAACTGAACTGAACTGAGTACTCCACTGTATAAATGTAACATTGTACATTTATAGACTCACATCTGTTATGTCCAGTTTTGGCTGTGACAAATTATGCTGTTGTGAACATGCATACATAGGTTTTTGTGTAAACATGTTTTGTTTCCCCCAGGATAAATGCCGAAGAATGCCATTGATGTATCTATCATATGACAGTTAGGAGGTTATTTCCTTAAGGAACTGCCAAATTGTTTCCCAGAGTGGTATAATTTTGCATCCCCACAGCAACGCACAAGAGATTCTGTTTCTCTGAATCCTCACTGGCACTTGGTGTGACCACCATCCCTGGTGCCTCAGACGGTAAAGCGTCTGTCTACAGTGCGGGAGACCCAAGTTCAATCCCTGGGTTGGGAAGATCCCCTAGAGAAGGAAATAGCAGTCCACTCCAGGACTATTGCCTGGAAAATCCCATGGACAGAGGAGCCTGGTAGGCTACAGTCCATGGGGTCGCAGAGTTGGACACGACTGAGTGACTTCACTATATATACCCTACACTCACAGGTGTGAGGTGGTAGCTTATTGTGGTTTTGATTAGCATTTCCCTAATGGCTAATGTGCTGGCCTTACTTTCATGTGCTTACATCTTTTTCAGTGAAATGTCTCTTTGTATCTTTTGCCCACGTTCTGACTGGATTGTTTTCTTTTTCTGCTATTGAATTTTGAGAGTTCTTTACATAATCCAAATACTGGTCATTTGTTGGCTTTGTGGTCTGCAAATCTTTTTCTCCCACTCTGTAGCTTGTCTTTTTATCCTCTCAACAGGCTCTGTCACAGGGCAAACATTTTAAAGTTTAATGAGAGCCAATTCATTAATTTTTTATTTTACAGTTCATGCTTTTGATGTCGGATCTAACTCTATGTTTATCAATAGATCCCAAAGGCTTTCTCCTATTTTTTCCTAAAAGTTTCATAGTGTTACATATTTATAAGTCCTTGATCCAGTTTTAGCTCATTTTTGTATAAGGTGTGAGGCTCACATTAGGGCTTTGGGCTGTTGATGTCCAATTGCTCCAGCATCGTCTTTGCACCTTTATCATACATCGATTTGCAGTATTTATGTGGATCTATTTCTGGATTCTCTACTTGTTTCTATCGATCATTGTGTCTATCTCCCTCCCACAGCCACACAGTC
The DNA here is from genome assembly GCF_055505025.1 of Bos grunniens. NCBI lineage: Eukaryota > Metazoa > Chordata > Mammalia > Artiodactyla > Bovidae > Bos > Bos grunniens. The sequence continues at coordinate 6,036,649 of NC_141168.1, forward strand.
TTGATTACTGTAGCTCTGTAGTAAGCTTTGGTTTTTTTACTAATAATTATCTTTATCTGTTTGGCTGCACCAGGTCTTTGCTGCACACGTGGGCTCTCTGATTTTTGTGTGGCATGTGAGATCTTTAGTTGTGGCATGCAAACTCGGTTGCAGCATGTGGGACTAGCTCCCTGACCAGGGATTGAACCTGGGACCCCCTGGATTGGAAGCTAAGAGTCTTAGCCACTGGGCCACTAGGGAAGACCCTGTAGTAAGCTTTAATATCCATAGAGTGACTCTTCCCACTTCATTCTTCTTCTTCAGGCCTGTTTTAGCTTTGCCTTTCTGTGTAAATTTTAGAAGCTTGTCTTGTCTATGAAAAACCTGCTTGGGATTTTGATGGACATTGCATTCAACCTAGAGATCAGTCTGGAGGGAGAAATGATGTCTTTACTATGCTGAGTTTTCCGATCCATGAACATGAAGTACCTCTCCACTTATTTTAGTGTTCTTTCATCCACACATTGTAATTTTCAGCGTACAGATCTTGTGACATGTTCTCCCAAGCGAATACCTAAGTATTTAATTTTCTTTGTGGTGATCGTAAATAATGTTGGTTTTTCTTTTAATATTTATTTATTTGGCTGTGCTGAGTCCTAGCTGTGGCACGAGGGATCTTCAATCTCCAGTGTGGCAACATGTGGGGTGTTTAATTGTGACATGTGAACTCTGAGTTGTGGCATGTGGGATCTAGTTCTGCCTACATTGGGGGTGCAGAGTCTTAGCTACTGGGCCACCAGGGAAGTCCCAGTAATATTATTTTTAATACCAGTTTCCCCATGTTCATTGTCAGCATACACAAATATGACTGACTTTTATGTATTGATCTTATATCCTGTGACCTTGCTGAACTTATTAGTTCCAGTTTTGGTGTTTTGGGGGTTTTGTGGGAGGTTTTTTAATGAGTAGATTCCTTGGGACTTTCTATGCAGACAATCATATCATCTGCAAGTAGGGATGGTTTTATTTTTTCCTTTCCAACTTGTATATCTTTTATTTTTTCTTGCCTTATTGCAGTGGCTGGAACTTCTGGTACTATGTTGAATAAGAACAATGTGAAAGCAGACATCCTTGTCTTGTTCTGAACTTAAGAGAGGAAGCATTCAGTCTTTTGCTGTTAAGCATGACACAGCGAAATTTTTTTACCATCTTTTACAAAATTATTTTTATTTTCCTCCCCCCACATTTTTTAAGGCAAACATTAAGACTAAGAGATTGGTAGGACATAGGGGGATCCAGTAGTTAAGACATCATGCTTCCAATGCAGGGGGTATAGGTTCAATTCCTGGTCAGGGAACTAAGATCCCACATGCTACAGGGTGTGGCAAAAAAACAAACAAACAAAAAAGACTTAAATTGGCCCAACTGAGATGACAGAGCAAAAAGAAGGCATAAAGATATGAGTACTTCCTCCTCCAGGCTAGGCTTCCAGTAATGACAGAACCAAGTTCCTTGGGGGTGGGGGTGGAGCCTTAATCAGCGCTGGCGAGCTAATCTCTTTATCATGGTGCTCGCACTCTGCAGTGAGCCAAGAGCCCTGTACCTGGGGCAGTCATTGCCCATAACACAGGAGAGGGGTGCCTGTCGCCTATCTGGCTACCCTGCTCTTCCAGGAAGCTCTGGGCTGCCAGGCCTCACAGCCTGCCAACCTGAGCTGGCGATCGGAGAGTCTCAGATACCCAGATCCAGGGTAACAGAGGTGGCCAGAGCCAGATTTAGAATTGTAAGTACTTTTTGGCACTGGCTCCCCAAAGAAGAGAACGAGCTATGAAGAGAGGAAGCAAGAGTTTCATGGCCGGGTAAAACTGACAGCAACACAGTGCATCTACAGTACGTGTATTTCAGGGAACAAAAATTTTAACAGGGGAAAAAGGGATGGGCTTTTTTGTTGTCTCCGACTCCTCGCGACCCCATGGACTGCATGCAGGACGCCGGGCTAAAATTTAAAAGAAAACCAAGCAAGCACGCCCTCATTCACACCGCCCTCCGCCCCGGTCTGCGATGTCATCTCCCCTGGGGTCTTGCAGCCTCCATCCCCCTCTCCCGGGCACGTCGCCCCGCCCACCGCACCCCTACCTGGCTCCGCACCCCTCGGGCCCCACCCCCGGCCGGCCGAGACCACACCCGCGCAGGTTAAACCTGCGGGGACGCGCTTCCGTGGGTGGCGGGGGTAAGGTGAGCGGGTGTTAGCAAGGAGGTGGGAGGACGAGCAGAGGATGAGAAGACCGGCCTCCGCGAAAGGCGGGTCGGCGGCCCCGGAGGCCGGACGGGGACGCCCCCGCCTCCCTGGCGCGGACCAGCCCCGGCTCCCCGGGGTCCTCTTCCCACGGTTCCCTCTCGCCAGTCGGCACCAACGCGCTGGGCCCAGAGAGGGCGAGCAGCGGGAGCGGGCCCTTCCACTCGGGATGCGGGCGCGGCAGGTCAGGCCGCGGCCGGCCTGGGACGGAAAGGGGGGACTGGGCCGCGCCGCCGGTTCCCTGCCGGGCCCGCGAGCTGGGCCGCGCCGAGCCACCACCGACCCAGCACCGTCCTGCCAGCCGCGTGGGAGGCCGCCTTCTCGCGGCGATCCGGCCCTGAGCGAGGCCGGAGCGCCCGGCTGGGCAGCGGAGCCCACCCCCGGCCCCGCGGCCCCGCCCCCACCCACACACTCCCGCCCACCCGGGCCCGCCCCCGCGCCCCAGCAGCCGTACCACGGCCCTGCGGCCCCCCGCGTCTCGGCCCCGCCCCCGCCCCTGAGGTCTAGGCCCCGCCCCCGCGCTCTGCCGTTGTGCTGCGGGCCCCGCGGCCCCGGTCCCGCCCTCCACCCCGCCCCTCCCCGCCCCCTGCACCCCAGCCCCGCCCCTGCGCCCCGCCGCTGTACCGCTTCCCGGCCCAGCCCTTAACCCCGCCCCTGCAGTCTCGGCCCCGCCCCGTGCGGCCCGCCCCCGCTGCCGTACCGCGGCCCTGCGGCCCCAGCGTCCGGGCCTCGCGTCCCGGCCCCGCCCCTGCGGCCCCGCCTCCGCGGTACCGCGGCCCTTCTGCCCGGCCCCTCCCCCGACCCCGCCCCTGCGGCTCCGGCCCCGCCCCCGCGGCCCCGCCGCCGTACCGCGGCCCTGCGGCCCCCCGCGGCCCCGCCGCGCCCCAGTCTCCCCGCACCCCCGCCCTCCGCCCCCGCGCGCCCCCGCCCGCGCGGCCGGGGACGAGCGCCGCCGAGCGCATGCTGATCCGTGTCGTCCTCCTCCTCCTCAGGCGGCGCTGGCTGCGGCCCCGGGACCCGCGGAAGCCGGCATGCTGGAGAAATTCGAGTTGGAAGAAGAAGGTGAGTGCCCCCCCACCGCCCACCACCGCCCGCCGCTGGATCGCGCCTCCTCCGGGGGCCGGGAGGGGCCGGGGCGCGAGGACAGCCGGGTCTCCTCCCCGGAGGCCGCGGTTCCCCGCCGCCCACCGCCGGTCCAGCCGCGGCGAGGGCCGGTGAGGGAAACGCGGGGCCGACGGAGCGCGTCTGCGGTGGCCGCGGTGCCTCTCGGAGGCGTAATCGAACTGGCTCCAAGGGGAGCCCGCAGCCCGGCCCTCGGCACGGATGGTCGGTCCTTTTGTCCTTACGAGCTGGACTCGGCTGAGAGCAAGGTGACATGCAGTCGTGATTGTTTGTAATGCCACGGTACGTGAGGAAGTCGCCCCCAAATTATGTGTATGGTCCGTACCTTTAAATAACACACACGGCTTCCCTATCTGTACTTGTGAAAATACCACCAGCAGGGTGTGTCTTCTTGTCTTAATAGGGAAAGTTCAATAGGAAAACCGGAGGCGGCTCAGCGAATGGGGTCTGAGTTCAGGTGACCCTGTCATTCCATCGTTTCTGTCGCTTCTTCTCTCACTCACTTTTTCATCTTCCTGGCCCCTTTTCCCCTTTCTTCTTCTTACTTGGATGTTATTTCGAAGCTGTGAAGATGTGAGGGGATGGATTTTTTTTTTCTTTGGCAAAAATGAATATTTAATATGGAATATGGTTAGCTCTTACCTGAATCTTATTTTGCAACTGAAAATTTGGAGGGGGTGCTCTTGTTCTTTGGTAAAATTAGTTTTTAGAATGGAATATGATGAGCTCAGAGTTGAGAAAGAACTTTGTATAGGCTGTTGGACAGTTTGAGGAATGTAAAAGACCTCCACCCTGCCTTGTGTTCTTCGATTATTCATTTAGTGACTTCTCTTTTTTTCCAAGAGTACTGCTGGAATAAAGCTCTGGGAACAAAGCATGTGCCATGTGGATGCTGTGCCTTGTGCCAACTTTAATACTTCTGTTCATTTACAGTCAGGCAATTACTTAAATAAGCATGCTCAGCCAATATGAGAACGGTTCAGTCGACAGTATTAGGCCAGGCCCAATTTTTTAGGCCTGCCTTTATTTTACCTTTTAGAGTTCCTACATTTCACGCCCTGTTAGCCAGAAGGTAATGTATTCATAGTAATTACCATCAAAAGTCTGCAGCCATATTTACTATTAACAAGCAGTTACATGATACATTTCAGAATTTTACTGAGACTTAATTTTCATTCTATCTTACTGAAAAATAGTCCAGTGTCTTAAGTCAAATCCACCTCACTACTCCTCGGTTTTATTGCATTGCAGGTCAAATTTTGGGCATTGTCCAAAGGGCCCCCACCCCTTTCCATTAAGATTTTGAATGTCGAAATCATAAGGTTTCTTCGTCCCTGATTTCAGTAACAATAGGAATCCATTACATTTCCGTCATTTTGTGATTTACATGGGGGCAAAAGGAGAGGAGAGTAGATGCTGTTAGAGAGGTGCTTATAGTTAGGGGCTTCCCAGGTAGTTCTCTGGTAAAGAACCTGCCTGCCAATACAGGACACCTGGGCTCAATCCCTGAGTCGGGATGATCCCCTGGAGGAGGAAACGGCAACCCACTCCAGTATTCTTGCTGAGACAATCCCACGGACAGAGGAGCCTGGCGGGCTACAGTCCATGGGGGGTCGCAGAGAGACTGATCAGCTGAGCACACACACGCCCCCACATAGTTATTGTTAAGAGCACAGGCCCAGCTTCAGATCCATGTCTTCACTTACTAAGCTGTGCGACCCTGGGCAAGTTACTTAACTTCCCTGTACCTTAGTTTTCCCGTTCATAAGGAGCTCATATCAGAGTGTTTTGAGGATTAAATGAGATAGTCCATATAATGCTATTTAGTACACTGTAAATCCACAGTAAGCACTGTGTAAATGTAGCTGTTAATTTTAAGCACCATTTACTATTGTACCGAACTCATGGACTTTGTAAGTTTTTATCAATGAATCTTCCATAGAGATTCTTCTCAACACAGGTTAGGTTTTTTTCCTTACTTGAGATTTGTTAATTATGTTACATTTTTCAAAGCAGATATACAAGCCTTTTCTCTTTTGCATTGTTTCTGCCAATGGAGTGAATGTAAACTGTTAAACCTAAGCATCTGAGGAAAGGAATTCCCCATTGTCACCCATCTGCTTTTATCTGTATTGCTGTCATTACTTTAAAGCATGCTGAACCCCACAAATAACCCTGTCAAACTTTTCTGGATTCTTAAGGAGGCAAAATGTTAAATAGCAGTTTCTTGGAAGCTGTGAGCCAAGCTGGAAGGGATAGTGTTGGCGTGGTAGTCTCAAATGCTGCTTTGTTTCTTTTGAACTTCAGATTGCTTATTCATCCAAAATACAGAAAAATTGAATATCAAGCAGAATCTTACGTTTATATGGGGAAACAGTGAGTCCTAACAGACATTACACCTTTAAGTATCCTGTGAGCTGACTTGTTAGCAGCCTACATAATACATGGCTATTGAGTAGATCCTCATTTCATCTTCCAGCTCCCTTCTTATTCACCTAACATCCTCCTTCCTTTATTGTGATCTGGAGGTTTTCCTTAGATGGAGATACATTTGGGATACACCGAGACACTTGATTACTAGTGTTTTTGTTACCAGGTGTTTTTCTCTTTCCTAATAGATTATAACAGATACTCTGTTAGAAACAAAATTGGCAGCGTTAGTGAAGCTGGAGTCATCTCTTAAAACATTCTTTGCTTCTGGGAAGAAAGAACAAATTGGACCTCAGTCTCCCCTGTGCTGTTGTTCAGGTCCTCCTTTGCCTGGGTTCTGACCCCAGCTGCCCACCCATTTCTTACCCTCATGCCCTGACAGAGGGACCTTTCCAGAGCATGAATTGACAGCCCCATTCCTTTATGGGAAAAATCTTTACCACTTTTCTGTGTCTATATATAGAATACACGCAGACTTTTCATCTGCAGCCTCACCGCCTCTTCCCAGCCATGCACACGAGAGACTGGAGAGCTTGCTTTCTGTGCATGAGAGAGCTTTTCAGAAGGCAGATTAGAGTTCTCTGCATCGGGGAGTTGGGGCTGGGCCTGGGAGTCTGCATTTCTGCCAAGTTCCCAAGTGCGGCTGTTGCTGCCTCACAGATGGAGTCATCAGGCTGTAGAACCAGCCTCAGCAATCTCCTTCTGTCAAAAACTAGATGGTCTCGGTCTCGGTCACAACTCCTCAGCCCGCCCGGACCGCCGCAGAGCAGCAACGCCATCCCACTGGCAGGGCTGGCGTTCCAGCCAAACTTTGTTTACAGAAAGAGGCCAGGTTGGGCCCACAAGCAGAGTTGGCCAGCCCCCTGTTCTGTGACTCCTCGCGGTCCCAGTGACTCAGGGTTTACATCCTTTGAAGGGTGAGACGTTCTCTCTCTATGTCCTCCAGCTGCCAGCGTTACCACTGTGTACATCCTGTCTCATACCACCACCATCACAGCTCAGCCCAGGTCTCACCCTCTCAGCGTCCCTCCCAAAGCCCTTCTGTGCGCGCGTGCTTAGTCACTCAGTTGTGTCCCAACTCTTTGCAACCCCGTGGACTATCACCCACCAGGCTCTTCTGTCCACGGGATTCTCCAGGCAGGAGTATTGGAGCGGGTAGCCATTCCCTTCTCCAGGGGATCTTCCCAGCCCAGGGATCGAAGCCGGGTCTCCTGCATTGCAAGCGGATTCTTTGCTGTCTGAGCCACCAGGGAAAACCAGAGCCCTTCTGTACTTCTCCACAATCCCGCCTCCCCTTCCCAGCTCATGACACAGTGGTGCACCGTGGGTGCTGAGCGGTATTCTGTGACTACACCCAGGGTTTATGGTTCCTTTATGGGAGCAATGGGAAGATGGGATGATTCAGGATCTGCAAAGTGATGAGAGCGGTGCTTAGCGCTCAGCAGTCACATTATTTGTTCGCTTTTCAAATGTTTTATTATATCAGTCATAGCTGTTTGTTTTTATCAAGGTTAACTGTCTAGAACTTATTTAACAACAAGACCAAGCACCGCCGTAAGCACCTGAACACAGCCCTCGAATGCTTTCTCCAGTAAATGATGTTGTTGTTCAGTGGCTCAGTCATGTCCAACTCTTTGCGACCCCAGGGACTGCAGCACACCAGGCTTCCCTGTCCTTCACCACCTCCCAGAGCTTGCCCAAACTCATGTCCGTTGAGTCGGTGATGCCATCCAACCATCCCATCCTCTGTCGTCCCCTTCTCCTCCTGCCTTCAATCTTTCCCATCTTCGGGGTCTTTTCCAGTGAATCAGTTCTTCGAATCAGGTGGCCAGAGTATTGGAGCTTCAGCCTCAGCAGCAGTCCTTCCAGTGAATATTCAGGGTTGAAATTTATCCACGATTAATAAACCTATGATTCTGGCACCACGTCAAGAATGTTACAGCCCCTGGAAACTATCTGTGTTATCTCCTCGCCTCTTCTCACCGTTCCAGCTGTCGCAGCCTCTCCAGTTATTTCAGGCTTTCAGTAGCTCACTGTGTGGGTTCGTCCCACCGTCTCTGTCCACTCGCCTCTCCCCTGTTCCCTCACTGTCTGCTGCTTCCTTCGCAGTCCTCTGTCTGAGCTATTCCTTCTTCACCTGCAAGGAATTTCTCAAAGGATAGTCCTTTCAAGACTTGCCTCCAAACTTATTTTCCTAGCAAGACTGATCAACGTAGTCTGCACGATGAAAACTAGGTAAGAAGTGGACGTGGAAAGTAAAAGCGAGAGGGAAAGTACTATTTTTCATCAGGAGTCTGGTAAGCTGAGGCCCCGTTCTGTAATGAGGCAGCTGTGTTTTTGGATGATCCTAGTCTCTCCAGGTGGTGTTTGTCTGTCCTGTTGTTATTGCTGCTGTGGGTTTTCTCTGTAGAACGAAGCCCAGCACTTGGCAAACTTGTGCTTTTCCTTCCAGCCTGAAAATATGACCTAGAACAACCAGCAGCTGCTCTACAGAAACCAGAAATGGACATTCACTCAAACTCGCTCATTCTCAACTGGAGGATGTTGCTGTGATGAGGATGTTGCTGTGATATGAGCAGAGATTGGTTCTTGTTGGGGGACAAAAAAATCTTAGATACTATAGTGGTTTCTGGCTCTCCAAAGGGCCCCTGAATGGATATACAGTGTATTTGCAGTATTCAAGTTTCATGGGGGTAGGACAATTAAGGGGTGGAGGGGTGCATGTGGATAATGAGAAAACACTGCTCTGACTTTCTTAGGGAAGAACGTCCTCCTGTGCATTTATATCCCCTCATCACTTAGCCTTGATAGCAGATCTCCCAGGAGGCTTGGCTGTGTCCATTTGGTTCGCTGACTGTGGTGTGAGGGGTGCTGACCTCTGGTGGTGACAGGTTGATGATCACAACTCGGTCGCTGGCCGATCGCCTAGTAGTATCGGAAGGCTCTGATGACCTGCCATCCAGACTCTCCCCTTCCCTACTGAGCCTACAACTTACCTTCCACAAGAGAGTGACTGTGTCTCGATTATAAAAATAGTTACAGCTGTATGAAATATTCATAGTGAAACATTTTCTTTCCTGGCTGGCCCCATATTTGAAAGTTTGCCATATTTAATAGATTTTAGGTGTACATTTTAAAGTCTCTGAAGTCAGGCTATAACTTCACATTTGATGGTATCTTAGATTTGATGAGGTAGAGGAGTGGAGGTTTTGTTATGTAAAATGTTAAGCCCCACCCCCCCACCCCCCTCCCATGCCAAATCCTTTAAACAAGAGGGGAGTTCACTGCAGGGTTTGGGGATCTGAAAGTGGGACCGGCCACCAGGCTTCACAAGTAACCGAGGAGTCACCGGGAGCCGAGGTGGGGCTGAGTCATCTCCGGGATGAAAGGATCGCCATGACCTTCCCTCTCAGGACTGGCTCTGTCTGCTCTGTGGTGGGCGCCCAGCAGCCCCAGCCAACAGCTGGCTAGAGTCCAGGCCGGTGAGTCAGACCGTGTGCTCGCTGGCCGGGTGGCTCCATCCTACAGCTCTGCAGTGAGGGCGGAAGAACCCTTGCGAAGTTGTCATACCAGGACCCCAGGGACTTTACATCTTACCTGTGAAATGAAAAGCGGAAGAAACTTTGTGTCCTTTTTCTGGTTTATAGTAACGTGTGTATACTAAGTATATTAAGACATTGTTGTAAATCTTTTATGTTGATCTCATCTCTCAATCCTCAGAGCAACTCTAAGAGGTAAATATTTTTATCATCCCTGTTTTATAGAGGGGGACATTAAGAGGGTGAGAGTTTAAGTAAGATACCTCAGGGGATGTATCTGGGAAGGTGGGGTCACCAGGTTTCAAACATGGTTGTTAGGCTCACTGCACGGGCTCCGAGCCAGCCTGCATTCCCAACAGGAAGTAGTCCCTTACCCGGAAACCCACTTTCTACGCCCTCACTCCCCGTCCAAGCTCCCCAAGGTGGTCCTTTGTGGCTCTGTTCTGCAAACTCCAGCGGACACTTAGTCCTCTTCTCATTTTGAGCTCTTAGTAGCCGTCCCCAGAGACAACCTCCGCCCCCTTCTCCCTCGGAACACTCCGGGTGCACTCCTCATCCCTGTCTCCTCGGGGGTTCTCCTCTTTTTCCTTTTTTGGTTCTGTTCTGTATTGTAGCAGGTGGAGTGAGGTCTGACTCACGCAGACATTAGATATGGAACTTGCTCCCGGCTCTGCCCAAAGCCCCCCTTGTCTTCCCCTCCTGTCCTCTGCCCTAGACAGTCCTACTCACTTCCAGGGCTGTAATTACCCCCTGCCTGTTGCCCAGTGTTCTAATCCCGTGTATTTAATTACAGGATGCTTTAATAACCGATAACGCTCCAGAAGTTATCTCCAGCCACATCTCTCCTGAGTATCCGGTTGCCTATTGGATGTCTCCACCTGAGGCACCACCACCTCTCTCACCCAGCCTCCCGCTCCCCTCGTCTGTTTTCTCCCCCAGCCTGATTCAGTAAATGGTCACCGTGTCCCCCTGGTTTTTTGCTTTGTATTTTAACAAGAATAATGTTGAGCCCGGCCTCTCTCACCCCGCCACATCCAAGCAGTCTGTCCTCTCCCCGTCACCTCCTGAATCCCTCCTGTATGTCACTCTGCCATCGTCACCTCTCTGCTGACTGTTAAACAGCTTGATCCACTCTGGCCCCCTTCAGTCAACTTCACATGCTGCATTTAGCAATACTTTCTGAAAACGTGTCTAATGGCGTCATTTCCACGCTTAAAAGCCTTCTCCGGCTTCCTCTGCCTTTAGGCAGGACTCCAGTCTTCTCCCCGTATTCTCTGCCCCTCCATTCTGCCTGCCTCACCTCACACCACCCTTCTCCAGGCCTCCTGCACATTCCTCAGCTTTGTTCTCTGCACCTTCTGGACTTCAGGTGGGCTGTCCCCTCTCCCTGGATGGTTCTTCCCTGTCCTCTGAGCCACCCGCTGGCTTTCTTCAGGTCTCAGCCTAAATGTCACTCCCTCAGGAAGGGCAACTTTCCGGAATCCCCAGACCAGCCTTCACACCTTATGTCATGACCCTACCTGGTTGGTGGGGCTGTTCAGGAGAAATGTGTTCATGTTTCCTTGCCGTTGAGGAAGCCCTGTGTTTAATGTGTTAAAATGTGTTAATGTTTTAAAAATGTTAATGTGTTAAAAATGTGTTCATATTTTCCAGCCCTGTGAGGACAGGGCTGAGAACTTGCTATTTGCCAGGTCTCAGAGATACCACGATAAACAAGACCTAGTTTCAGGAAATATTTGTCACATATGTGAACTCATAGTTTTTGGAGCTCTAACTTTTACTCTGGCACGTGGGCTCAGTGTACTTCAGTGGTTAATGTTACTTCTTATGAGGAAATAAAGGCATTCCTATTAAAGGCAGTGAGGAAGCCCCCTTGCCAAGTTGATGTGTGCTAATCTAAGAGCAGTGACAAGGCAGAGGTGAGGTGACCTGGGTGTACCTCCCAGGTGTGCCGAGACTCCCGCTTCTGAACGTGAGGTCAAGGTGGACTCTGTCCAGAACAGCTTCAGAGGCAGTCATGGAAATGTGATAACTTACTCCCATAAGCTGGTGTCCCAGGAGAAAGTCTCTTAGCTCTTTCTTTTGTGGCTGTGACTGCACTTATGCTGATGTTAGGGGAGAAGTCAAGCTTCACTCAGATGCTCAAAGGACAAAGTCCTTTGGTTCAGTTCAGTTCAGTTGTTCAGTCGTGTCTGAGTCTTTGCGACCCCATGAATTGCAGCACGCCAGGCCTCCCTGTCCATCACCAACTCCCAGAGTTCACTCAGACTCAAGTCCATCGAGCCGGTGATGCCATCCAGCCGTCTCATCCTCTGTCATCCCCTTCTCCTGCCCCCAATCCCTCCCAGCATCAGAGTCTTTTCCAATGAGTCATCTCTTCGCATGAGGTACTCAAAGTACTGAAGTTTCAGCTTTAGCATCTATTTGGGAAAGTTTTGGTCAAATTTTAGTCACATCTTAAATCTTTTCACTTGCTGCTTCTGTCGAAGTTACAGCTATTTCCTGTGTATCTGAATTTACATCACATCATTGAGGTTCTGAACTTTGTAGTACCTGATTGATGTTATTTTAGGTTATACTTTGGTCATTTGTTTCTAATAGTAAGTTGTTGTTCAGTTGCTCAGTTATGTCCAACTCTTTGCGACCTCATGGACTGTAGCACGCTAGGCTTCCCAGTCCTTCACTATCTCCCAGAGCTTGTTCAAACTCATGTCCATCGAGTCGGTGATGCCATCCAACCAACTCATCCTCTGTCATCCCCTTCTCCTCCTGCCCTCAATCTTTCCCAGCTTCAGGGTCTTTTCTAATGAGTCAGCTCTTTGCATCAGATGGACAAAGCATTGGAGCTTCAGCATCAGTCCTTCCAATGAATATTCAGGGTTGATTTCCTTTCAGATTGATTGGTTTGATCTCCTGGCCTTCCAAGGGACTCTCAAGAGTCTTCTCCAACACCACAGTTCGAATGCATCAAGTTGCTACCAATAGATTGTTTTTCGTAGACCACGTATTGTAGAATGTGTACTTGTTTCAGTAGGACCTCAGCAAAACAGACGTCACTTCATTTGGCTCTTCCTTTCACAATGACTCCTTGAGCTTTGATGCTTACGCATGTGGCCTGTCCCCTCCCCCTTTAAGTTGCATGTGTAATTAGTGCCGAGTAATCAAGAGCATGAGTCAGACCCAGGTTGGAGTCCCACTTCTTCAACTTAAGAGCTGTGAGACCTTAGGCAAGTTATTTCAAGCTTCTCTTTCTCCCTGTGTAAGCAGGAAGTAATCATAGCACCCAGCTAAACAGGATTATCCGTGCATTAAAAAACCTGAATGTAATGGTACCTGCCGTGTTGTATCGTCTCCACAAATATACTACAGTGATGCCCTTGGAAAGGACCAGAGAGGCAAATGAGCCAAAAGGTAGAATCAGGCCACCATCAGTGCTTCATCTGGTGACTGCGGCTGGCCCAGCGACGGCTTCGGGGTCAAAAGTCTCTGCGTGTGACTGTCTCATGAGTACCATCCAGTCAGCAGCGCCTGTGATCTATCCCATCCCTCAGAATCACTCTGTAGGAAAGATGGTGTCCTCCCCATTTTACAAACGAAGAGGTCCAGGCCGAGGGGATGAAGGAACTTGCGGAGCGTCCCGCAGAATGTGATGGCAGTTCTGACACAGATCTGCTCTAGACGTGCCCCGTTCGTTCTTCTACACAGGCTCCGGCCGGCACCCGGAGTTCCTGTAGCCCCCGCTGGAGAGGCGCATGCTCTCTGATGTACCTGAAGTACCAACGTACTGATATACCTGACGTACTGACATACCGGACGTATTGACGTGCCTGACGTACAAACGTACGTACTGATGTATCTGACGTACTGACGTACACATCGTACTGACGTGCCCAGGCCTGTGGGCTCAGCAGGGAGCCATTTGTCCTCCCTGCCTGACTCTGCAAATCACTTCTCGGCTTTGGGGTGAATCGGACACGACTGAGCGACTTCACTTTCACTTTTCACTTTCATGCATTGGAGAAGGAAATGGCAACCCACTCCAGTGTTCTTGCGTGGAGAATCCCAGGGATGGGGGAGCCTGGTGGCTGCCGTCTTTGGGGTCACACAGAGTCGGACACGACTGAAGTGACTTAGCAGCAGCAGCAGCATGACTGGGCAGCACTCCCGCGTGCTGTAGAAGGATGCTGCGCTGTGTTAGAGGCGGCCGGAGGACCCATTGTGTTGCTAAACCTCAGAGACGCACACGCGTTTACAGACGTGTTGAAGCGCTGATAATAGGAATATGTCAAGGCGCATCCGAACCACATTCTAATCCAGGTGTCAAACAGAAGCACGCTGGTGGGGACAGGGTGACAGGCCTGTCTGAGCCCTACCTGACGGGTTTACTGCGCTGGGTCCCACATTGTGGTTCAAGGTGGTTTGTGGAATGTTAATGTCTCTCTCCTCCCCGCCCCAGAAATGCGATAGAAATGTCAGCAATCCATGAAATCGAATACAAAAAATAGTCTTGCTCAACAAAAGCTAAAGCTTAATTCTTAGGAAAAGACCAATAAAATGGGTAAACGTGTGTCAAGTCTGTTCAAGAAAAAAAAAAAAAAGTGAAAATACCTGGTGTTAGAAATAAGGACTAATAATTAATGCAGAGATTTAGAAAATCACATTGAAAGAAATCTGAATATATCAAATTATATCAATACATTCAAGAATCTTTTCAGTCACTTTTGAGTAAGTTTCACCAGTTTGTATTTTCCTGATCAATTATCCCTTTCATCAATCACCATAAAAGAAGTTAAAAGGTAATCAACTGGATTATACTCTTCAAATGGGTGAACTGTATGGTTGTGAAAGTTTTTTTGTTTGTTTCCAGTAATTAAAGGGCCTTACCCTTCCTCTGCCCCTGCAGAAGAGGCGTGGGGTTCAGCCTGTTGATGGGTGAATTCTGTAAAAGCCTCAAGGAACCGCTAAGGCCGCGGTCACTTTAATTATTTTAGGGCTCAGAAAAGGACAGCAGGGACCGTGCTCCTTCTGTGGAGCTCGCTTGATCCGAACATCAGAACCAGACGGTAGCACACAAAGAAGAAAAACGATTCGCCTGGTATTTAAAGTACGGGCAGAACTCCCATAAAAACATCGGCAGAGTGAGCCATGCAGTCTGTGGTGACCAAACAAGGTCTTGTCCTACAAATGCAAGATTGCAGTTTATTAGGAAATCCACCAAGGAATTAACGTCAGCAGATAAAAGGAGAGAAACCTCCCGTCATCTCAGTAGATACTGTAATGGCAGCTGATAAAATTCAACCTATGTTGCATTAACAAAATCCTAAAGAAATAAGCTAGAGAAAGCAGGAAGCTCCTTTGGGTTGCAGGAGCTGGCTGGGGCAGCCCCCGGTAGTTTGTGGCATCACCACTGTCAAGGGGTTCCTCAGTCTCCTGGCCGGCTGCTGCTGGGGGCGGGACCCTTGCGCGCCAACCTCAGTCCTCATTGTTGCTTCAGCTCAGAAGTTGGGCTCTGTTTCCTGAGAAAGAAGAAACATTGGCTGTGGTAGATGTTTGAGCCATGTAGTTCCGAGAATTTTCAAGTGGATGGAAATCAGTTGTTTCAAGGTCATAGCCTTGTCTGTTTGTGACATTCCTTAGGCATTTATTGCAACCTTTAAGTTTTATTTTCTTTTATTATGTATTGTATATTTGTTTGTATTACTGTTTATTTTATTTGTTGCAACTAACTGGGGAAACTTTGTGCCTTTACTTACATACGCTTTTCTTACTGTTTTAATAACTCTTTGCCACCTTGTCTGGAAGAGCATCTGTATCTCCGTCTTCAGTGGACCCTTTTGCCTCCAGCACACACGAAGCCAAGCATATAAAGCATGGAAAGGGAAAAACAAAAACGAACGCACTTCATTTATTCTGTTACCTTTATAAGTCCTGTAAAATTACGTTTAAACTTTGACTTTGTTGATATCCATGTATCTAAGCACTTTAGGAAAATGTCCACAAGAGTTTAATCTTTTCCGTATACTTTTAACTTTAATATTTCCCTTTCTGCGTATTCTTGCTGAACTATTTTAAATTGTTTTTGCTTATTTCTTGTTCAGCTGTTTTAAATGACTTTCTAAAAAGAAAAGATAGGACTTCCCTGTAGCTCAAATGGTAAAGAATCTGCCTGTGATGCAGGAGACCAGGGTTTGATCCCTGGGTTGGGAAGTTCCTCTGGAGAAGAGAATGGCAATCCATTCCAGTATTCTTGCCTGGAGAATTCCGTTGACAGAGAAGCCTGGTGGGCTGAAGTCCATAGGGTCGCAAAAAGTTGGACACGACTGAGCAACTAACACACACAAAAAGAAAAGATGCTGTATGAATACAGTAAACTTATATTTCCAAATGGAGAATAAAGTATAAAGGACAAATGTTAAAATGACTAACCTATTGATAGTCTTTTTTCTTTGTGGAATTATAATGAAAGATCTTACATTAAGTTAAAACTAATAGGAATTGGAAATAAGGAGTCAGTTTTTTTAATCTGGGGGTTTTTTTTTAGTGCTTTGGGCGACGTGTAAATTTTTTTTTTAAGTGCTTCTCATCCTACACCCTTGAGGCTTCCCTGGTGGCTCAGATGGTAAAGGATCTGCAATGCAGGAGACCCAGGTTCAGTCCCTGGGTTGGAAGATCCCCTGGAGAAGGGAACAGCAACCCACTCCAGTATTCTTGCCTGGGAAATTCCATGGACAGAGGAGCCTGGCAGGCTACAGTCCGTGGGGTCACAAAGAGTCAGACAGGACTGAAGTGACTAATGCTTGCATCCTTATAGCCTCAGCTCTTGAAGATGGGGGTTGGACCCTAACTGTGACCCCTGCCTTTCCCTGATGTGTCTGTCAGTGCCACACCAGTTAGCAGTTGGGAGCTTGTCCTGACACACTTGAGGAGCTTGCTGCCTCTGAAGCTGCCATCCGCTGCAGATGTCTAACTTTGGTACAAGATGCACCGCGACTGAACAAGGGCATTACTCGCAAAGCCCCAGTGGGGGCATTGGCAGTGGAGGGCGTGCTTGTGGCTTGAGGGCTTTGAGGAAGGTGCACTGGGCCTGTGAACTGAATGAGGAAGGCGGAGGAGGCTCCCAAGGCCGCTGTGACAAAGTGCTGCACACCCGGCGGCTGAGAACAAGGGCCTTTCATTCTCCCGCAATCTGGAGGCCAGATATGTGAGACCAGAAGTCAGCAGGGCCAGCCCCTTCTGGGAGCTCCAGGAGGCTCCGTCGCAGGCCTCCCTCCTGCCTTCTAGTCTTTGCTCGCCCTCCTTGGCACCTGGCAGTGTCACTCTGATCTCTGCCTCCATCCAACATGGTCTTCTCCTCTGTGTCTGTGTCCTCTCTCCTGTAAGGACATGGGTAGTTGGATTTAGGGTGCAACCTAGTAATCCACAGTGGTGGTGGTATTGTTGTTGTTCAGTCACTCAGTCATGTCCGACTCTTTGCAACCCTGTGGGCTGCAGCACACCAGGCTTCCCTGTCTTGCACCATCTCCCAGAGTTTGCTTAAATTCATATCCATTGAGTCAGTGATGCCATCCAACCATCTCATCCTCTGTCGTCCCCTTCTCCTCCCACCTTCAATCTTTCCCAGGAACAGGGTCTTTTCCAGTGAGTCGGCTCTTTGCATCAGGTGGCCAAAGGAAGCTTCAGCTTCAGCATCAGTCCTTCCAGTGAACATTCAGGACTGATTTCCCTTAGGATGGACTGGTTGGATCCCCTTGCAGTCCAAGGGACTCTCAAAAGTCTTCTCCAACACCACAGTTCAAAAGCATCAATTCTTCGGCGCTCAGCCTTCTTCACAGTCCACCTCTCACATCCATACATGACCACTGGAAAAACCATGGCCTTGACTGGACGGACCTTTGTCGACAAAGTGATGATCTGCTTTTGAATACGTTGTCTAGGTTTGCCATAGCTTTTGGCCTCATCTCAAGATGCTTACCTTAAGTACACCTGCAGAGAGCCTTGCTTCCAGAAAGGTCTTGTTCTGTCATCCCAGATGAACACCATTCAGAAAGGCAGGTAGCATTGCAGTGGCCCCTACCTGAGGCAGTGCACTGGGCAGAGGCAGGCACAAGGACGAGGTCCCAGAGCTGAGAAACTGCCTTTGAAGGGAAGTGTGGATGGGATCCTAGGGTGTGAAATTCCTGGGGGACGTACGTGGCAGCTGAGTGGCGTGGCTGTGCTGTGAAGTGAGGACGCATCAAGGGTGTTGTGTAATCAGATCTGCTTTCAGGGAGGGACACGCTGGTTCGTGTGTAGAATTGTTCCCGTGTAACCTCAGTGTCGCAGTTTCCAGATTGTTCTGCTAACCTTCACAGGTAAACAGTTCAACATATACTTTTCTTAGACCGCAGTAGTCTTCAGTCACTCCCTTGGACAATGGCCTTGGGTTAGCGTGTGATGGAATGTGTAACATCCATCCATCCACAACGGGCAGCTTTCACAGACCACAACTTGGGTGCCAGTGAGATACCCTTTAGTTACACTTTTGCCTGGGAACGTTGTGACGCCATCTTAACCCCGGTTACCTGTTGAGTAATGAGAGCTTCAACTGGCCTTGTCAGGAATTTTAGTAACTAACGTATTCCAAACAGCCTCTTGTGGTTGAATGGTTTGGGGGGTTGGTTTGGTTTGGTTTTTTTTGTTTTTGTTTTTCCTTTTTGGTTTAACTCCAGTTGACTCTTTATTTCCTGTTTCAGTGCATTTCTTCCTTCAGGTACAATTGGAGACTTCATCATAATGGAAATAAAATAAACGGTGCCCTATTCAGACAGTTTTACCAAAGGTGGAGAAGCAGTGACGTTTCATAGTCTCCTAACTTTAAAGGCTAACATTTTATTCTCCTAACTTTAAAGGCTAACACTTTTGTGAGCAATATTATTACATAATTAGTAATCTAGCCTTTATAACCAGAGAAGGCAATGGCACCCCACTCCAGTACTCTTGCCTGGAAAATCCCATGGACGGAGGAGCCTGGTAGGCTGCAGTCCATGGGGTCGCTAAGAGTCGGACACGACTGAGCGACTTCACTATGACTTTTCACTTTCATGCATTGGAGAAGGAAATGGCAACCCACTCCAGTGTTCTTGCCTGGAGAATCCCAGGGATGCGGAGCCTGGTGGTCTGCCATCTATGGGGTCACACAGAGTCGGACACGACTGAAGTGACTTAGCATAGCATTAGCATAGCCTTTATAACAAACCAAAATTCAATTTTCTATCATCTGTTTTACATATTTAACATGTTGCTTTGTTTGATCAAGGTTTTTACATTACCAAAAAAATGTTACAGACCTGCCTCAAAACCCAGAAGTGCAGGCTAAGCATAATAAAAACATCAGACGAATTCCAGTCGGAGAACCTCATCCTAAGTACCTTCCCAGTGGCCCGCAGAATTACCGGGGCCGGCAGGTCAGGGTCTGGGGAGACTAAGGAGACAAGGCTGCCTGTGAGGTGCTGTCCCGGAGGGGTGACAATTCAGGCAGATGAATAATTGAGACAAACACACCCCACTGATGTGAGACGTTAGTGATTGAAGGCACACCGCCCACCACCAGGGAGTTGAGGGAGCCACTCTCACAGCGAGACCCTGAGGGCCCAGCTCCCCACATCCTGCTGGCATGGGGCTGCAGCTGGCATGGGTGAGCAGGGACACCCCAGGGAGGCTGACAGGGAGTCACAGCCCCGGTGGGCTCTGGGAATGTGGGCCGCGCCCCGAGCAGCCCCATCCGCAGGAGGGACCAAGCCACTCCAAGCACCAGTCCTAACAAGGTGTTGCATTGTGACTCAGAGAATGAGAGAGATACCATGTGTCCACACTGAGATTAAAGTGAGTTTTTAATCATGCGTGAGTCGTCACTGTGATTCGTCGGTCGTGACAAACGCCAGCGCATCCTTGGGGGAACGTTATCTCAGAAAATTGCTGAGTGACTGAACAAGTCACTCAGTCCTGTCTGACTCTTTGCAGCCCCGTGGACTACAACATGCCAGGCTCCCTTGTCCTTCACCATCTCCCGGAGCTTGCTCAAACTCATGTCCATTGAGTCGGTGATGCCATCCAACCATCTCATCCTCTGTCACCCCCTTCTCCTCCTGCCCTCAATCTTTCCCAGCATCAGGGTCTTTTCCAGTGAGTCGGCTCTTTGCATCAGGTGGCTAAAGTACTAGAACTTCAGCATCAGTCCTTCCAATGAATATTCAGGACTGATCTCCTTTAGGATGGACTGGTTGGATCTCCTTGCAGTCCAAGGGACTCTCAAGAGTCTTCTCCAACACCACAGTTCAAAAGCATCAATTCTTCTGCGCTCAGCTTTCTTTATCGTCCAAGTCTCACATCCATACATGACCACTGGAAAAACCGTAGCTTTGACTAGACGAACCTCAGATGATCCCTGTAGGGGAAACCCAATGTGGAGAATACAGGGAGCTGCTGTGTCTTCACAGCTTTACTATAAATCTAAAGCTATCCAAAATAAAATGTTTATTTAAATATTTTTTAAAATCAGACGAATTAAGATGGTACCCCAAAATATGTTTAGCACACAGAACTTACAGTGTTGGGAGCTGATGCCGTGGGTAGCTCCCATGCGTCCAAGTTCTCTTATCTGAACACCTCTACCTGAGGGTGTTCTTTGGCAGCTGGGCTTGTGGGTTCGAGGCAAGAGCATACCCAAGAGTGACCCCTAACCAAAGCAGGCAGGGTGGTCATGATGAGGAGGCATGCACAGCCTCTCCTGGGTCCCCAGCAGCTGAAACTACATGGAGCTGTGACCTGCCGACTAGAGCTCCCTCTTTTTTTTAAATTATTTTATTTTTTAAAAATACTTATTATTTATTGATTTGGCTGCACCAGGACTTCACTGTAGTGTGCAGGATCTTCTGTCTCTGTTGCTGCCTGAGAACTCTTAGTTGCAGCAGGTGGGATCTAGTCTCCTGATCGGGAATCGAACCTGGGCCCCCTGCGTGGGGAGCATGGAGTCTTAGCCACTGGACCACCAGGAAGGTCACTAGAGCTCTCTATCTCTTTTTTTAAATTAATTTACTTGTTTTAATTGGAGGCTAATTACTTTATAATATTGTAGTGGTTTCTGCCATACACTAACTTGAATCAGCCATGGGAATACATGTGCCCCCATCCCGAACCGCCCCTCCCACCCGATTCCCCATCCCATCCCTCAGGGTCATCCCAGCACACCAGCCCTGATCTCCCTGTGTCGTGCATCGAACCTGGACTGGAGATCTGATTCACATGTGACAGTGTACATGTTTCAGTGCTATTCTCTCAGATCATCCCACCCTCGCCTTCTCCCACAGAGTCCAGAAGTCTGTTCTTTACATCTGTGTCTCTTTTGCTGTCTCACATATAGGGTCATTGTTACCATCTTTCTAAATTCAGTATGTATGTGTTAGTATCCTGTATTGGTGTTTTTCTTTCTGACTCTTTCCTTTCATCTCACTTCCCCTGGTCTCACAGGTCAGCTGTGGGAGAACCCACACTAAGACCGTCCGCAATAAATAGGTATTGATGGACTTAATTAGCGTAGTAAGTGGGTAAGATTCTGACCATTCAAAGAAATTAGCATCCAGGAAGAGCAAGACTATCTGAGCCGTGTGGATCACACCCGGTTCGCCCAGTGAGGAGCCATGGAAGGTGCAGAGTGAGCACAGCCTGCCCTTCCTGACTCGGGGCCTTTAACATTTTCAAATTTCCAGTTGTTCCTTGCTAGTACGTAGAAATACAGTAGCATGTGTTTTTTTATTTTGTTTTGTTTTTTTACTTTGCCATCTGCGACCTGCTAAACATTTTTTTTTTTTTTAGATCTGTGAGCTTTTTGTAATCCTTTGGTATTTTCTATGTAGAAAATCATATAGTCCACCAAATACAGTTTTGCTTTTTCCTTTTCAGCCCAGAGGCTTCATTTCTTCCCTTGCCTTCTTGCATCAGCAAGGACAGCAGGGTTGAGTGCCATGGCTTCTCGCTCTTACAGGGAAAAACATTTCTTATTTTCCATTAAGTGCATTAGCAATAGGTTTTCATGCATACTCTTAATCTGATAGAGGAAGTTCTTTTTTACTTATCACTGATACTAGCCTTGTTTTTTCCTTTTCAGCAGAAGACTCAGAGAGTGGCGTTTACATGCGATTCATGAGGTCACACAAGTGTTACGACATCGTTCCAACCAGCTCCAAGCTTGTCGTCTTCGATACCACGTTACAAGTGAGTGGGCCCCGCTTCCCTGAGTTCGGGCTGTGTTATTCCGGTGGCTGTCCTGTCAGGCAATTTGAACCCAATCCTTTCTGCTCATCAGGGCCTGTGCTGAGGTTTACCATCTGAATTCTCAGTCATCACGGCAGTCTTCTAAGGAATGCACTGTTTAACAGATAAGGAAACTCATTATCTAGAGTTTACTCACATTCTAGAATTTGAGAACTTGGTCCACAGACCCAGGGAGTCATGGGGTGGAATCTGAACTCAGGTCTCCCTGATGTGTGTCCATCCCGGTCCCTCCTCAGCACATCCTGATGCCCTGTGTTAGTTATTTACCAGAATAAAGCTGAAGAAACTTCAGTTAGAAAGAAAAAAATTACTCAGGTGGATAATCTCTTAAGAGAAAACTGTCGATCTCTTTCAGCAGAAAATTTGAACCTGGTTATTATGGTATTAAAATTGTGCTTACTGCAACTCGTTTTATACCAATATGACTTACAGTCGTATGTGAAAAGTTCAAAATAACACATTCAATATACTCAAATTACATCCAGTGTAATAAGATACGTATGCATACTGTGTATACCTGTGTGCATGTAAATTTATGCATAAATCTTTACCAAGAGGATTATGTTCGCTTGGGTTCACCAAAAGTAACCGCCAAGGCAGGAATTCACGGGCCATTGGCACTTTATGAGGGCGTCATCCCCCTGGGGAGCCCCCGAGGGACTGGGGGAGAGGGGGGAGGGGCCGAGGGCGTCCAGGTGAAGACCACCGCTCCTTCCCTCGGTGGGACTCCAGTGGGCGAGTGCGTTCACCCCAGATCCTCAGCTCCTCGTCCAGTGGGGTCCTGGGAGCCCTGCCCAGCCCTCTGGCCTGTGAGCCCCCCGGGACACCCTGCTGCGGCTCTTCCCCCAGGATGCCTGGGCTCTAGGGGACCACTCTGCCTGCATTCGTCCTCAGTGCCCAGAATTCTTAGGAACATGAAAATCGCTTTGTCCTTAATTTTATTTTCCAATTGTTTCTGATTTTTGTGTAAATTGGCCTGATACCCTGTGACTTTGGCGAATTCACCTGGGCCCAGGCACCCTTCGAGGCCCCTTCTCCAGCTCTTGATTCCTTGACTCAAGGAGGACAGAGGCAGGATCTTAGGGAAGCAGACAGTAACTTCAGGAAACCTTCTGTACACCTAAAACTACAGACTGCAGTAGTGAAGTACCTGGAAATTCTGAATTCCTCAAGTAAGTAGATCACCCCTCTTACCCTCAGACATCTGCCAAAGGCCTGACTGGAGGTTTTCCAGCAACAGAAAAGCAAGTGACCCCGGGTTTCATTCTTACTCAGCTTTTCCCTCGTCGTGAAATGGACTCTTTTCTGAATGTAGCATTTAGCCAGAGCGAGTGATAACGTGAAAAATGTGATGCTTTATGGAT
The DNA here is from genome assembly GCF_055505025.1 of Bos grunniens. Classification (NCBI taxonomy): domain Eukaryota; kingdom Metazoa; phylum Chordata; class Mammalia; order Artiodactyla; family Bovidae; genus Bos; species Bos grunniens. The sequence goes on from NC_141168.1 coordinate 6,059,688, forward strand.
CTTCGGAGGTCACTAATCCAGTGACTGTCACCCCCCTGATTAATAGAAGCTGCCTGAGCCTCATCGAATGGAAGTTAGGAATCCTGTGGGCTCCATGCTTCCAAGGAGCTAAAACAGGTTACCATGGAAATGGGGGTGACACTTTGGCACTGGTGACAGCAAAGTTAATTAAGTGTCTGAAAGGCTAAGCAGACCCTTGTCTAGACGCAGCCTGTAGGGTGACCGTGGACACGTCCCGAGGGCGAGGGAAGCAGGCTGGCAGGCTGCAGCGTGTCTGTCCCCGGGACCACACGACGGTCATCCTCCTCTCGAGGTGGCAGCTGGGACAGCGCGTGGTGTGCCTGTGGTAGGGCAGCACAGAGCCGTCGAGACGGGTAGAAGTTTGTCCAGAATGTGTTTCAGTTAAAAAAAAAGAAATGTATTCTGCTCAAGTCATTCTGAGCGTATCAAAGACACTGCTGGTCTGGGGAGCCAGGGTCAGCCGTCCACACGTGAACTGAAAACAGGGTTCACAAAAAACAGGCAACTAGAGAAGCCTGAGAAGGGCCCCTGGCGCCTGTGCCCTCAGCCTCTGTGAGGCCTCGGGCCTCCTGCAGGTTGGGCTGTGATGCCCCCGTGTGTCGTGTCCGCGGACACACAGTACCTGTCTCCTGGTGCCCTGGAAGCCAAGTGCGCGTCCCAGAGTCCTGCTCCTTGGGCTGACTGGTTCTCCCTCGAGGTCAGCGGTCGTCACGAGCCCCTGACAGCGGTGTGACTAAGGTGGGGGCGCTGCCCGACTCCCCCTACTCTCCGGAGGGCAGGAGCCTGCCTTAGATGGTTCCATGGCTGGAGGTGCAGATGAGCCAGCACTCGGGCTAGACAGGCCCGATGCCACCCTATCGGGGTGGGCTCTGAGCTTGCACAGTTCCTCGGCCTTCCACTGAGTTATTCTTCCCCTACCAGGCCCTGTAGGAAGCCAGGAGCCATTTCTCAAAAGGAAAATAATGACCTGCAGAAGAAGGTGTGGGTTTTTTTTCAAATCTTTTTCCCGCCCCCAAACCAGTGACTTGCCTATTGGTGCCTGGTGAGCCATTCATCCACCGGCCCCAGCTCTGCCTCTGGGGGTCACAGGCCCGGGTAGACGAGGGGCCCACCTTGCTGCAGAGCTGTGCCCTGCTCTGGGCCCACTGAAGACCGCTGTCGCTGGTCACTCAGTGCATGGGTCAGAGCAGCACTCAGACAGGGGCGTCTTCTTCCAAAGGCCCAAGAGGATGGCAGGGAGCAAGAAGCAGGCGGAGTCTCATGGGGTGGGGGGGCTCTCTGATGCTCCAGGCTGCTGCCCACCCCCCGACCCTGATCCCTCTGGTTTGCAGACATCACTCTGAGACATCTGTAAAGCGTTGCTCCTCCCTGCCCACCAGACCAGCCAGCCCGGTGTTGTCGATGTCACCGTGTGCGACACGAGGCCTGGGGGCCCAGTCAGCATCTCTGTGGACGGTGGAGTCAGAGAGCATGGGAGTGGGCTGTGCCCGTCGAGGCGGCCTGCACCTCGGGGGCCGAGTACATCGGTCCAGAGAGAACACGCATGCAGGTGGAGCTGCAGGGTCCAAGATGCTCGGTCTGGAGTCGCAGGAATCCAGCTTCATGAGCAGGTTCCCCCCGGAGTGTGACAGTCAGCACCTCCATCTCTGAGCTTCCCCAAGGACACCCTGCTGCCCCTGGCTTGCCAGCCTGTGGTTTCGGGGGGCATCCTGCCTGACCATAGCATCCCATGCCCTGTGTGTCCGAGAGCCAGAGTAGGGACCCCAGTGCTCCATTCGAGAACTCGGGGGTAGCCAGTGCGGCATGCAGACCCCTGAGCTCCGGGGCTTGACCTTGGCTGAGACTCCGCCTGTCCCCTGGCAGACCATTCGCCCCACTTGACTGCAGCCACAGTGGCGTTGGGGGTGCTCGGAAGTCGAGTCTGTTCAAGGCCAGTGCCTGGTGACCCTGAAAGTTCTGCGCTCAGCCGTCCTGGAGAAGCAGCAGTCCTGGGTGGGGCACTGTCCTCAGGGGACACTGACCAAGTTTGGGACTCGGATCTGGGAATGGTAGGAGGATGGGAATGCATGTTGATGACTAAGGCTGGGTTTTAGCCCGTGGGCCGAGAGTTTTTCTGGCTGTGTGAATCAGGGAACATTTCAGAGTCCGGGCATCCGCCTCGTTCCCAGGGGTGCTATAACTGGTAAGCCATTGCCAAGGGCCTGTGGATCAGACACTCTCACCCCAGCCGGGCGCCTGCTGCCTCGTCCTTGGCAGCTCAGTGCAGCCCTGTCCTCCCCCGAAGGACCCTCACCCCATGCCCATCAGCGAGGTCCACACGGGTACGTCCCCTGTGGAGCACCACCAGCACGCAGCTGCTCAGGGTGGAGGGTCCCCATGCGCAGACCCGAGGAGGGTCGGCTGGGGGCTAAGTGTGCAGGCGCACGTGCCGAAATCTCCATAAGCCCGTGGGTTCACTCTTCCTCCTCAGAGCACCAGAGTTCTGGCATCTCGGCGTTCCGCAATGGCCTACATTCAAGGCCGTCAACTCGGAAAGCTTTTGAGCCTTCCCAGCGGCTGCCCTAGATGTCACGTCCACACTGCCGGTAACTCCACCAAATCCATGTTATCTAGAAGCAGTTCCCACACTCAATTTCCAGGTTTCTGCAGATACGGAGTGGCGAAGCCCTGTCCCTGTCCCCACATGTGAGGCCCTCGCTGGGGCAGGCTGGAGCCTGACTCAGGTCTCAGGGCGGCAGGGGGTGGCTGCGGTTGTCTGGGGAATGAGTGACCCCACGTGTGCAGGGCATCCGCCCAGGGAAACTTGTCCCTGGGCCTCCAAGCCAAGACAGGCAGTTCTGACACCAGCCCTGTCGCTGTGCTGGGTTCTGGGGTTGAGCCAAGTCAGCGCCTAGGCTTTCATGTCTGAGACGCGAGGAGGCGGTGACCCCTGGGGTGGTGATACTCCGTCCCCTGTGTGAGCCCCAGCCTAGCAGGACTCTGCCCACACCAGAATCCACGTTCCTTTCGCTGCAGTGACTGCATCCCTGGCCCCGGTTCTCCTCTGGCAACTGCAGGCTGGGGCAGGGGTGCCACGGTCATGGGGAGCCCTGGTTCCTTCTCAGTGCTCCCTGCCCGGGGCCACGGGGTCTGGGCCCCACTGACCCAGAGCTCAGCACTGTGTTCAGGCTCCAAGACATGAGCCCAGTCCCAAACCCTTGGTCCCCAAAACCCTCCCGGGTACATTTCTGATCCGTTGGGGACCAGTCAGGACACAGAAACCACAGCAGTCATTGAATAGGAAGCTAACATATATTGGTATTAATTGGATGTAAGTTACCTGGGTAACTGGCAGGGTAAAAGCTGACCTCTAAACTGTCCTTCTTGATGATGGTGAAAGAGGAGAGTGAAAAGCCTGGCTTAAAACTCAACACTTAAAAAACAAAGATCATGGCATCGAGTTCCATCATTTCATGGCAAATAGATGAGGAAAAAGTGGAAACATTAACAGATTTTATTTTCAGGGGCTCTGAATCACTGCAGACAGTGACTGTAGCCACAAAATTAAAAGACACCTGCTCCTTAGAAGAAAAGCTATGACAAACCTAGACAGTGTATTAAAAAAGAGAGACATCACTTTGCCAACAAACGTCCGTCTAGTCAAAGCTATGGTTTTTCCAGTAGTCATGTACGGATGTGAGAGTTGGACCATAAACGCTGAGCACCAAAGAATTGATGCTTTCGAACTGTGGTGCGGGAGAAGACTCTTGAGAGTCCTTGGGGAGCAAAGAGATCAAACCAGTCCATCCTAAAGGAAATCAACCCTGAGTATTCATTGGAATAACTAATGCTGAAGCTCCAGTACTCTGGCCACCTGATGTGAAGAGGTGACTCATTGGAAAAGACCCTAATGCTGGGAAAGATTGAGGGCAGGAAGAGAAGGGGACAACAGAGGGTGAGATGGTTGGATGGCATCTCTGACTCAATGGACATGAGTTTGAACAAATTCCAGGAGATGGTGAAGAACAGGGAAGCCTGGCGTCCTGCAGTCCCTGGGGTCACAAAGAGTTGGACATGACTTCAGGATTGAACAACAGCAACACCAGGAAAGCCCCACTTGCCTACTTTAGAGACAAGAAAGATGAGGGTTCAACCTGTTGCCAAAATTCATGCTACAGGAGCTAATGAAGAGGAAGAGAGATGTTTCAGCTCATTTTGTGCTTTTTCATCGTCAAGGACAATAATCTTCAAAATGGAACAAGTGCAATAAATGGTGATTAGAAGAAGCTAAGTCCAGGGTAGGTGTGGAGACTGCAGGAGGGTGCCCATTTGCTTCCTGGCCCCAAATTGTGCAGTGGTGTTGGAGGAACTGTGGAGACCAGGTGAGCAGGCCTGAGGCCTGATGCCTGAGGCCAGAGGCAAGAGGAAAAACAGGATTCCTGGAAAAACAGTGGGGCACGTAGTGTCCATCCCAGGTAAGGTGTTTGAATGAAGCATTAATAAAAGTAGTAGTCTCTAGAAACCTGTCATGGCCTGAGCCCAGAAAGTCAGGGCGAGGAACCCGATTTCCTCTTTGGATCGTTCACAGCTGTGGTAATACCATGAAGGAAAGGCCAGTCTGGGGGCTGACAGAGCCTGGCGCAGCGTCCTGGTGGATAAGATACAGAAGCGTATTTAGGCAGCTCAGCGAATTAATGGCTCATTATGGACAGAGGATGAGAGGGCTGAATGTTATCACCGACTCAACGGACATGAGTTTGAGCAAGCTCTGGGAGTTGGTGATGGCGTGCTACAGTCCATGGGGTCGCAAAGAGTCGGACACGACTGAGCGACTCAACTGAACTGATGGACTGTAAAAAAACGTCAGTGAAATCTCAGTCTCCCTGGAGCAAGGCTCCTGGTGGTTTTGGATTCCTCTCAGGCACCAGGCCACCTGTCACTCCAGCCAACCCTGCCTCCTGCAGGCTCGGTGGGCAGCACCCTGCCTCGGGAACCAGCGGGGGACGAGCAGGTGGGTAAGCGCCCCTGCCTGTCCCCCTCCGGGAGGACAGTCCTCAGAAGACCCCAGGGGAATCGAGCCCCGTCAGGCCAGCTCGACCACCCGCCCCCCTCTTCTCTGCAGGCCTGTGTCACTCCTACTCCTGGGGTCATCTTCTCAGATAAGCCACGGGCGGGCCAGGCTCTGCTTTCTGGAGTAACCTAGCTAAGAAATTGCTGGATGCCTTAAGGTTCTTTCCCTCTAAGCCCATCAGCATTTGGAGCAGTGACTTGAATATTGATTTTATTGGCGGCATCATCTACTTAACAGATGACTTGAAGCTGAGAGAGAGAAAGAAAATTATAACCAATATCCAGAAAGATTGCTCAATAAGCTGAATGATCCCTGGGACTAATTAATAAGTCCCTGATGTCCAGAACAATGAGAATTAGAGCGTATCGGTATTCCAGAAGAGACTTAAGTGGTCAGAACCACGGCGTGAGGCTGACCCGACGGGGGAGCTCACACAACATCTGGCGGGCTGTTAACAGGAAGTACAGGCAGTGGGCTTCACCTGTCACATCGTTTAGAGGTGGTGCAAAAAGGCTTGCATACGAACAGCGGTCTGTGTTCCTCCTCGCCCCCTCGTCGTATTCCCAGAAACAGCAGTTCAGCTGTGAGGCCTGGCAGTCACTGCCACCTTAGCTCGAGTCATTCATTTTAAGGCGCTTTTCTTCCTAACTTGGCAGCTGGGTGCTTTGTTCTTCGCGTGGCTTCCTTCCTCCCCTCCCGCCAGCCCCCCGCCCCCATTAACCACTTCTCAGGGGGTGTTTTCATGCATCTGACCGTGTCATGTTGTACCGCGGTGACATTTCCTATTTGTTCAGTTCAGTGTTATTCCTGGAGCTCGGAATCCTTCCGTTTTTAATTGTCTTTGATCATCTAAGGCTTTTCCCACCATCTGACCTCTCAGTAGGATTTCCTGTGCAGTCAGGCTGGGCCCGCGGCTTGCAGCCTTTCGCAGACCCATCCCTGCTGCTTCCGCGTCTCCTCCTCAGTCGTCACCATCACCTGAGACCCTCACTGCTTCACGCCGTCAGTGCCTCCACCCTCTCCTGATAACCTGAACGCGGGCTTTTCTGCACTCTTGATTTATTCCCTCTGTTTTGGTGGAGCACTCTCCCCTGGAGCTTCCTGCCTCGGTCCACTAGGCCTGCGTGACAAAAGCCCTCAGGCCTGCGGGCTTCGTTTCTCCTGGCTTCAAGTCCTCTTGGCTGGTGAGGCCTGTCTTCCCGGCTTGCGGACAGTTGCCTGGGGAGCAAGACCAGTCTAAGTCTTTCTCATGAGGACAGTGGTCCCACCCTGGTGACCTCCTCTAACCCCGTTCAGCTCCATCACACTGGGGGTTGCTGTTGTTCAGCAACTCTCTCCGACTCTTTGAGACACCATGGACTGTAGCCCTCCAGGCTCCTCTGTCCATGGGATTCTCCAGGCAAGAACACTGGAGTGGGTTGACATTCCCTTCTCCAGGGGATCTTCCCAACCCAGGGATTGAACCTGTGTCTCTTGTATTGGCAGGTGGATTCTTTACCAGGACTTCCCTGGTGGCTCAGACGGTAAAGTGTCTGCCTACAGTGCGGGAGACCCAGGTTAGATCCCTGGGTCAGGAAGATCTCCTGGAGAAGGAAATGGCAACCCACTCCAGTACTCTAGCCTGGAAAATCCCGTGGACAGAGGAGCGTGGTAGGCTACAGTCCATGGGGTCGCAAAGAGTTGGACACAACTGAGTGACTTCACTTTCACTTTCTTTACCACTGAGCCACCAGGGAAGCCAGGTCATGTTGGGGTTCAGTTCAGTCGCTTAGTCATGTCCGATTCTTTGCGACCCCATGGACTGCAGCATGCTAGGCCTCCCTGTCCATCACCAGCTCCTGGAGTTTACTCAAACTCATGTCCATTGAGTCAGTGATGCCATCCAACCATCTCATCCTCTGTCGTCCCCTTCTCCTGGCCTCAACCTTTCCCAGCATCAGGGTCTTTTCAAATGAGTCATATTGGGGTTAGGAGGATTCAAACGTTGGTACACTTCCCAGGAAAAGATACATGAGAAAGCAGTTACTTGAAAAGTTCAACATTGGCTGCACTCAATCTGTAGACTGTGTACAGAATTCCATAATGTGTATTTCAAATGTTGAAGCCTTTGTTCCACTACTTCTAGCTGCCAGTGTTGCTGAAGAGAAAGCTGTTTTATTTTTTCTTCTTTAATCTCCGTCTTTGATGTGTGGTTTCTTTTCCCCCTCTGACGCTTTTGAGGTTTGCTCCATGTCTCTGGGCTCCTGAATTCCGTGCCTCGTGCCTGGTTGCAGGTTTTCCTCTTGTGAGCCGGCACCCAGTGGGCCTTGGGGCCTGACCCGTCACTCGTTCTGTGTTCATCGTGCTGTTTCTTCCGAGGTCATCTTCCTGCTCTTTCCTTTCTTCTGGAACTTCAGCCAGGAGATCGTGGGCCCCTGAACTGCTCTTTAGCATCTTTATTATGTCCCCTTTTTGTTCTGTTTTCTTCACCCGTCCAGAACTTGCACAGCTTCAGTGTTCAGGGCTGTGCCGAGTGGTGCACAGTTAAACAGAGAGCACCCACAGCTGGAGGAGCACGCTGTTCACGCAGGGCTACCGCCTGGTGGGTCTCACTCAGGAGTCGGGCCAGCTGTCTTTTCCATTGGAAGCGCCCAAGTGTTCATCTTTGTGCCTTGATGCAGTTTCTCCGGAAAAAAGTCCTTTGATGGTTGATGCAGTTATGATCTGATTTGAAACAATCTCCCTGCTTGTTTTCAGACCCGCCCCCGCCTCCCCCTGGCATCCGGAGCCTCCAGTCCTGGGCTTCTCTCCACACCTGACTCTTCCCCCCAGATGCCTGACTCTCTCCCCCACGCCTATTAAAATACAAAATTTTTAAATGGTATCCATTTAAGTAACTTGCTCAACAGGTGAAAAGAAATAAATTTTTCAAAGGTACTCAGGGACCCTGACGTTTTTCCCTGAAGACTGGAACTCGATTGTGCCCGTCTGCTTTTATCCTGTCTCTGTTTGGTAATTGGTGACACCCTGTGCCTTCTGTAGTTGTAAAGTTTTCTAAGTACAGTTTCAAAGGACTCCACACACGTGATGCCAAGGAAACAGGTTCAGAAGGTCTCCTGATGGTGCAGAAGCTGCGGCCAAGTAGAGGAGGGACAGGCAGGGCTGCTGACCAGCGACACCGACACGCACCCCGCTCAGGGGCTGAGAGCACGTCCTGTCCACTCCAGGGGCTTCTGTCCCGTCTCTGGAGGGGCGAGTTGTGGCCCCCACCCTCCATGACGTGTCAACATGTCAACAGTCTGTGTAGCTTAAGTTAAGACAACAAATCTTTCTGTACTTCTGGTCTGGTTTGTAGAGACTGGAAAATTAAAAGCTTTGTTCCTTTTTGACTCTTACTGCTGAACATCTTCAGAGCAAGTCTGGCTCATGCAGTCACTTCCGGGAACTCCCTGGTGGCCTAGTGGTCAGGACTCCAGGCTTTCACTGCCGAAGGTCCAGGTTCAGTCTCTGGTGGGGGAACTAAGATTCTGCAAGCCATGTGGCATGGCCAAAAAAAGAAAAAAGCCCATGCACTTGTGAGGAAAACGTTGTCTGTTAGCCCCTTGCGTGGCTGAGAATGTTGGGGCTCAGAGAGGGCGGAGGACCTGAGCCAAGGAAAATCCAAAGTCAGCCTGGTTGGTTCTGCAGCTTCGCACCGCTGAAGGCAGCAGGAGATGCCTCTGCTTCAGTCCCAGCATTTTCCTCAGCGTCTGACTTCCCAGGTAGCTCAGCTAGTAAAGAGTCCACCTGGAATGCAGGAGACCTGGGTTCAATCCCTGGGTCGGGAAGATCTGCTGGAGAAGGGATAGGCTACCCACTCCAGTATTCTTATGTTTCCCCTCTTCCCTGGTGGCTCAGCTGGTAAAGCCTGCAGTGTGGGAGACCTGAGTTCGATCCCTGGGTTGGGAAGATCCCCTGGAGAAGGGAAAGGCTACCCACTCCGGTATTCTGGCCTGGAGAATTCCATGGACTGCAGAGTCCTTGGGGTCGCAAAGAGTCGGACACAACAGTGACTTTCACTTCACTGTCTTAGCTTCCCATGCAAAAGTGAAGGCACTTTTCACCTCGAATCCCTAATGTCCCCTTTGCCCCTGGATGGTGGCTTCCCTGGGTTTGTCCCTCTCATGGCATCAGCAGTGCACCCTCAGGTCAGCACACGTCACAGCCCTGCCATCTGAGGTGCCAGCCTGAGCGTCCGCCCTGCGTGTGAGAGTCGGTGCTATGCGGGCATCTCCTTAGGTTTGTGTGCAGAGCCCTTGAGAGCACTTTGGTAACCTCCGAGCATTTAGGGGTCATTTAACAGTTTATGGGCTCCCCTTGTGGTTCAACTGGTAAAGAATCCGCCTGCAATGCAGGAGACCTGGGTTTGGTCCCTGGGTCAGAAAGATCCTCTGGAGAAGGGATAGGCTACCCACTCCAGTGTTCTTGCCTGGAGAATCCCATGGACAGAGAAGCCTGGCGGGCTACAGTCCATGGGGTAGCAAGAATCAGACATGACTGAGCGACTAATGCCTAATAGCTTGTAGGTAGCAGGTCAGGCAGAGAAGTTATTGTGGCAAAGCAAGATGTTTTTCTGTTTCTGGAGGGACAGTCATCGTCTTCAGAGTCAGACCCTGCTTCTGTTGGTGTCCCCATCTGTGCACTTGTTGCTTCTTTGAAAGTGAATGTCCTTTTTCCCTCCGGTCGATTCAGTTTTCTCTTTGCCTTTGATTTCTAGCATCTTACCTGTGATGTGCTGGGTGTGGTTTTCTTTGTCTGTTTCCTGCCCTCGTTTTATTTGACTCTTTTTGATCGATTACAGTTTTCTATTGAAGTTCACTGATTTGAAGATGATTGGAAAAACGCGTTTTGAAAAAATTCCAGGAAGATTATGGAGCTCAGTCCGTGTCTTTTCTCTCAGTAACTGTAGCTCCTTGAATCCTGCCTGTGTGGTGCCTGCAGCGCTTTCCCATCAGGGTTTGCATACAGTCTGTCCAACTTGTGTAGTTGTTTTCAGCTATCGCACCATGGCCAAACCAGAACTTTAACGGCTGTGGTCACTCAGGCTTACATGCATGATCCTCGTGAATGATTTTTACACTGGTTTTTCTGTGCTAAACCTCTTATTTTGGAGAAAACAATGAGCAGTTTGTGGTTTTGAAAGTGCCCCCACTCCCTGCCTACTCCAGCCAGTTAGAAAAACAAGCTAAGCAGATATTTAATGTGTTTCAGAATCTATTTGTCCGTGACTTTCCCCAGGATCCTTTGATGATATTTTCTAGGCTCACCATCAAGGTTTCCCAGATTCCCATGGTCCAGGTAGAAACAGACCATTCACCCTTGCTCACCACCCCGGATGCCGTTTAGTTCCACACACTGGGAATGTTTTGTGATCCTTGATACAAGCTGTGGTTCAAAAACCATCTTTCCAGTTTGTAGATGCCATTCAGTTCCCGCCTGACCCTCATGCCCTTGGATTGGCTCTTCTCATCTCTTCTCCCCAGTTCCTTGCCCGTTTGTCTAGCAGGTTGATGGAGCCCCCGCTGTACTGAGGACAGTGCCAGGCTTGGCCAGGACAAGGGTGGGAAACAGCCAACGAGAGTCCCCCTCAGCTCCAGCCATCCTTCGGCTCCTGTTTTGATGAGCCAGGCACCTCCATCAGTCACTCTTGTTCCGTAAATAAAGGCAGAAACCAGTGCCAACCCATTATTCTTCCTCTGACATGAAGCTTTCCGTTCCTGTAATCCTCCCATTTGTTTTTCTTGTTATGTTAACAAGGGGTTTGGGAATATAGTGGATGAAAAAAGAGCCTTTTTCTTTCTTGGTTATAAACATAACTATAACACAGAATTTAAAAATTTTTTAAGATATACACTTTCACTGCTTCAACTCCTTAGTATAGAAGTTACATTTTTTTTGCTTCTCTTTTATCTTTTCTGTTTAAATACATGTTTTATGTAATTATAATGCATAATTTTATAGTCTGCATTTTCACTGCCATAAACCTTTTTTTTTTCCCCCCACTTTAACACAGTCTTCACAGTTATACTGTTTGGTACTTTTTTTTCTCATTGGTATGCCAGTATTTAACAAGTTTGCAGGAGGCAGATCTTTTTTCAGTTTTCTGTAGTAGAAATAATGCCACACTGAACGTGGTCGGTTCAAAAATCCTACTCCTGAAATTTTTGTATAACTAATTCGACAGAGAAAAAACCGGTACACAAACAGTATTTTTGTGATTCTTGATACAAGCCGTGGGTCAGAAACTATTCTCACAATTCGTGATGCCACTGGGGGTTTTACAGCCACACCTGTATTAGGTGTTGTAACTTAAAAATATTGGCCTATTTAGCTGCTATAAATGATAGTTTTAGGTGTTGTAACTTAAAAATATTGGCCTATTTAGCTGCTATAAATGATAGTTTTAATTTGCTTGAACTTTCATTTCTTTGATAATCAGTAAAATTGAGCCATTTTCCAGATGCCCTTTGCTCTCTAGAGGTCATTGTCATCACTGAGCTTAGTAAGTCATCACCTCCACCGCCTTCTTTCCCTGCCGTGGTATCTGGGAGGGTGTTTGTCCTGGGGGCTCAGAGAGATTCTGCATGTGAACTACTCTGAACAAGACGCAACCCACAACGGGCATACGGTGGTAGGTCTCCGTGTCAAAAATATATAAAAATATGTGTATATTATGTCTTCATGCCTTCTCTTTCTCACCCTCAGGGGAATGAAGGGGGTGTGCTTGATGTTTTGTTATTAAACATATGAAAAACAGATTTTCATTTCAAGTACTTTGATACAACTTTAGTGTTTTCAAATGAATTAATAACCACCTATAAAAGGGATTAAACTCTGAAGTTTAATTCTTTTATGTGGTGTTAATTATATGAAGTCTGTATGTAGTCGAGAAACTTTAGATACAAGAAAAAAATTTTTGAGGTTAATTGCATTGTTTGTTTTAAAAAATAATCTCTAATCCCTGTATACCTTGCAATATAATACAGAAGCATATTGCTTATATTAATACATTCAGTTATTTTTAACTTATCAAATTACAAAACTCAATGTTGAAGATAACTGGTAAGATTAGGTTGAATATTTTAATAGGTTGGTGCAAACATAATTAGCATTTTCAGTCCGTGAATTTTAAATCATTATAACTAGGCTCAAACACATCTTTGTTAATCAAAATAGGAACCATTACAATCGACACATTTTTGCCAGTGAGAAGTTTATTCATGTAGCATAACAACCTGTGCTTTGGGATTTGACAAACTCCAGGAAAGCATTTTCTGCCTCCTGCTGATTGAAGAATCGTTTTCCCTGTAAAAAGTTGTCGAGACGCTTGAAGAAGTAGTAATCAGTGGGCGAGAGGTCAGGTGAACATGTGGTTTGAGGCAAAACTTCGAAGCCCAATTCCTTCAACTTTTGAGGTGTTGGTTGTGCGACATCAGTCGGGCGTCGTCGTGGAGAAGAATTGGGCCCTTTCTGTTGACCGGTGCCGGCCGCGGGCCTTCTAGCTTTCAGTGCCTCGCATCGATTTGCTGAGCGTGCTTCTCAGATGTAATGGTTTCTCCAGGATTCGGAAAGCTTAGTGGACCAGACGGGCAGCAGACCACCAGACAGTGACCATGACCTTTTTGGTGCAAGTTTGGCTTTGAGAAGTGCTTTGGAGCTGCTTCTCGGTTTAGTCACTGAGCTGGTCACTGCCGGTTGTCACATGCAGTCCACTTTTCGTCGCACATCACAATCCAATCGAGAAATGGTTCATGGTTGTTGCGTAGAACAGGAGAAGATGACACTTCAGAATGACGGTTTTTTTGATTTTTGGTTAGCACATGAGGCACCCACTTATGGAGCTTTTTCACCTTTGCAGTTTGTGTCAAATGCTGAATAACCACAGAATGGTCGCGTTGAGTTCTTTGGTGACTTCTCGAGTAGTTGAAAGAGGATCAGCTTTGATGATTGCTCTGATTGGTCCTTGTCACCTTCCGATGGGCTGCCACCGCGCTCCTCATCTTCCAGGCTCTCGTCTCCTTTGCAGAACTTCTTGAACCACCACTGCACTGTGTGTTCATTAGCAGTGCCTGGGCCAGATGTCATGTTTATGTCGTGAGTTGTCTCTGCTGCTTTACAACCTATTTTGAACTCGAATATTCAAGAAATTGCTCGAACTGGCTTTTTGTCTAACATCATTTCCATAGTCTAAAATAAACATAAAAATACACAGCAAATAATTAGTCATTAGCAAAAAAACATAAAGCGAGAAAGGCGCATTAAAATGGTGTATAACATAACCACATTTAAGAATGGATTCCAATATCAAACGGCAGCTGTCAACAATGCAAAACCACAGTTACTTTTGCACCAACCTAATAGTTGGAGGTACTTTTCCCCCTGTACATGTATGACTAAAACTGTGTGTTGTTTCTCTTGTCTTAGGTTAAAAAGGCCTTCTTTGCCTTAGTCGCCAATGGTGTTCGAGCAGCACCTCTGTGGGAGAGTAAAAAACAAAGTTTTGTAGGTAAGCAGTGCGGGCCTGGGGAGAAATCTGAATACCTGAGGTGTTGGAATCCAGCCTCATAAAAACATGACCAAGTTAAAAAACACCGTTACTTTTTACATCCTGTGAGGTGGGGCTGCTAGTAAATTCAAAACCAGGTGCTGGTTTCTTTTCATCCAGCACCTTTTTGGCTCCAAAGCTTCCTCTGGGCCTTTCCGGGTCCCGAGAGCCCCAGGAGCCCCGGCCTGAGGCCTGCCGTCTGCTGGTTGGCAACTCTGCTAGGTTCCCGCTGCAGGGCACCCCCATTTCCTCCTGGGTGAACATCTTTCTGACACGGCAGATGAAATGATGGAAACATGGTTGATACCTTTGCTAAATCATTGTTACACTATTAAAAATACCGCTGACTCGCAGTATCTAGACTCCATAATATGTCACCTCAGGAATCTCAGTGGACTGTGGGTGTGGCCCCGTCTCAGCAGGCACTGCATCATCTTGAAATGACTCCCTGTGTCCGCCTCCCCTCGGGCTGCAGCTTCATCAGGGAAGTGGTCCTTGTCTTCATGCTGTAGTCCTGGTGTCTGGCACACTGTGGGCCCTTCATAAATTGTGCCTGAGGAAGCCATTGTTTTTAGAAGGATTCTCAGAAAACCATCCACATACTACCAAAAGTGTCCTGTCTCTAGAGCTTATGGTATACTTGATCTTGAAGTATCCGAAATTATTTGCGTGCAGATGCAAGTCTTTCATGATGTTTTTGTAACATTCAGAAAGTTTTCTCTCAGTGAATTGCCAAATACTGTGATTAATTCCATTAAATACTATTAGGCTTTAACGTCAGTTAAATTTGTGTATCTTAGTTTGGGGTAGATAATTAACAGGTTAATAGTTTTAAATGATATATTAAGCTGTGCTGGTAATCGTCATAGTATAACTTAGAAGGTTTTCTAGTAAATAAACATTTCAGGTTGGCTTATCACCTGAAATTTTCCTTGAATGTTTTCATAGTTTTATATTTAATATGTAATTGTTTCTTCCAGGAATGCTAACAATTACAGATTTCATTAATATACTACATAGATACTATAAATCACCCATGGTAAGTGCCAGAAATCCTTACGTCACGTAAGTGGAACCATGTATGTCTATGCATGTGTATATAGAACTGTTCGTGTGTGTGTTTTAAGATTTTGTGTGTTTTTTTGGTACTGGGCTAGCAGTGCTGGTGGTTGATCTTTCCAAACACACACACACACACACACACACACGGCTTCCCAGATAGCTCAGTTGGTAAAGAATCCGCCTGCAATGCAGGAGACCCCAGTTCCAGTCCTGGCTTAGGAAGATCTGCTGGAGAAGGGAAAGGCTACCCACTTCAGTATTCTTGGGTTTCCTTTGTGGCTCAGCTGGTAAAGAATTCCGCCTGCAATGTGGGAGACCTGGGTTCCATCCCTGGGTTGGGAAGATCCCCTGGAGAAGGGAAAGGCTACCTACTCCAGTATTCTGGCCTGGAGAATTCCAGGGAGTGTACAGTCCTTGGGGTTGCAGAGTCGGACACAACTGAGCAACTTTTATATATATATATATATATATATATATATATATATATACACACACATATTTATGTGCAGGAAACTTCAGTGTAAATTAGTCTGATATTTGAAGCTTGAGGAAAGTAGTCTTAGGAAACATTTTAAAAAAATAGCCTTTTTGTTCAGCTTTCAGAAATCCTCGGGTTAGTGGGATTCTGTGTACTTACTTATTGCCTGTGTGCTAAGTCACTTCAGTCGCGTCTGACTCTTTGCAATCCTATGGAGTGTAGCCCACCAGGCTCCTCTGTCCATGGAATTCTCCAGACAAGAATACTGGAGTGGGTTGCCATGCCCTCTTCTGGGGGATCTTCCTGACCCTGGGATCAGGGAACCCTGGGCCGGTTCTTTACGTCTGAGCCACCAGCGAAGCCCCCACTTATTGCCTAGCTAGGCTATTGTTTGTTTAGTTGCTCAGTAGTGTCCAAATCTCTTGTCACCCCATGGACTGTAGCCCGCCAGGCTCCTCTGTTCACAGCATTTTCCAGGCAAGGATACTGGAGTAGGTTGCCATTTCCTTTTCCATCCCCAACCCAGGGACTGAACCCTGAGTCTCCTGCATTGGCAGGCGGATTCTTTCCCACTGAGTCACCAGGGAAGCCCCTACTGTAAATTTCACTAAATTTGTGTTCTTAATGGCATTATGGGCATGCTATAGCATTGAGATCTGCCTGGACGCATAAATGAAGGAGGCCACTCGTACGTCTTTGGACTGGATGGCTGTGCCCAGTGAAGCCTCGCAGTAGATGAGCTGACACAGGGTTCACCTTCCGGGCCTGTGGATGTTCATGCAGTTTCTTGCAGTTACCCCCGAAATGCTATAACAAGGACTATATAGACACTGTGGTTTTAACGAAGTAAAAATTAAAGTTGGAGAAGTTCATTTTTGACATCTTTCTACTGGCTAATGTTAGTGACAGAACTCCCTGGTCCAGTCCCGCTGTTTTATAACAGCATAGTTGGAAAGCCACATGTGGCCTTAATCTAACACTGTGATTTTCGTGATTCTTCAGCGTGTTTGGGTTTTGTTCTTCTTGCTTTTGCTGGCTGAGCCCTCCAGTGCGGCGCTGCCATCGTGAAGGCAGGCCTTTCTGCCTTTCTGCCCTCCTGGAGGGGAAGTGCTCAGCACCGCACTGTGGCTTTGGTGTCCGCTGCAGTGCTTTCACAGATGCCCTTTATCACGTGGAGGATGTTGCTCCGTTTTCAGGTTTGCCAAAAGTGTTTCTCAAGAACACATGTGGAATGGCGTCAGATGCGTTCTGCAGCTGTTTTGCGATTCTCATGTTTTCTCCATTCTCTTAGACACCATTTCTTCAAGTACTTTTCTGTCTACTCCTCCACTTTCTAGGATGCTAGTTACTCAACTGACGCTCTCTTGTTTTGTAGCATTTTCCCCAGTATTTCCTCTCTCGGCTTCATGTCAGATATATTTTATTTCTGTGTCTTCATTTCCACAGTTCCTTTCCTCCACAATATCTTACCTACTTTTTTCTTTTTTCCTTTCAGATAGTATGTTTTCTGTCCTAGGAATTCCATTTGGATCTTTTTTATATTTTCCATTTCTCTCCCTGTAATGTTTATATTTTCCTTTAAATCCTTGAACATATTATGTCAGTTGTTACATATCTGATATATATGTATCAGAATCTATTTCCATCATCTCTATTCTGGGTCTGATTCTGGTGACAGGTTTTTCTCCTATCATGGGTCGCATTTCTGCTTCTTACAAATTAATAATTCCTAATGAATGCTGAATATTATGTATCATATATTATAATATTGTGAATATTATAATTATAACATCATGTGGTTGAATATCTGTTTTGTCTTCCTTTAAAGAATATTGGACTTTGGGCAGGCATTTAAATTACTTGAAGATCCTTCATTAAAAGCAATTTTGTTGAGATATAATTTGTGTCTCTTATATTTCGCCCATTTGGAGTGTGCAGTCCAGTGGTTTTTTAGTATATCACAGGGCTGTGCAGTCATCACTACAGTCAATTGTAGAACATTCTCATTACCCTAAAAAGAAACCTCACACCTCTTAGCTGTGACATGCCACCAGTCCACCTTTAGCTCCAAACCTAAGCAGCTGCTCAGCTGCTTTGTAGATTACCTGTCCTGGACACCTCATATGTGGGGACGCACACACTATGTGGTCCTTTGTGACTGGCTTCTTTCACGTGACGTAGTGTTTTCAAGACTCCTCCATGTTGTAGCATATGTCAGTACTGCATTTCGTTTTGTTGCCAAATAATATTCCATTTTATGGCTCTATCACATTTTACTTATCCGTTCATCGGTTGATAGACTTTAAATGGCTTCCACTTTTCAGCTATTATGAATACCACTGCTATGAACAGTCACATGCAGGTTTTTATGTGGATATCTGTTTTCATTTCCCTTGGGTATAGATCTCAGTTCAGTTCAGTTCAGTCGCTCAGTCATGTCCGATTCTTTGCAGCCCTATGGACTCCAGCACGCCATGCTTCCCTGTCCATCACCAACCCCCAGAGCTTGCTCAAACTCATGTCCATCAAGTCGGTGATGTCACTTAACTGTCTTATTCTCTGTTATCCCTTCTCCTCCTGCCTTCACTTTCTCAGCATCAGGGTCTTTTTCAATGAGTCAGTTCTTCGCATCAGGTGGCCAAAGTATTGGAGTTTCAGCTTCAACATCAGTCCTTCCAATGAACACTCAGGACTGATCTCCTTTAGGATGGACTGGTTGGATCTCCTTGCAGTCCACGGGACTCTCAAGAGTCTTCTCCAACACCACAGTTCAAAAGCATCAATTCTTCGGCTCTCAGCTTTCTTCACAGTCCAACTCTCACATCCATACACAACCACTGGAAAAACCATAGCTTTGACTAGACAGACCTTTGTTGGCAAAGTAACATCTCTGCTTTTTAATATACTGTCTAGGTTGGTCATAACTTTTCTTCCAAGGAGCGAGTGTCTTGTAATTGCATGGCTACAGTCACCATCTTCAGTGATGTTGGAGCCCAAAAAAGGGTGTAGACCTAGGAGCAGAATTTCTGGGTCCCACTGTAACCTGTGTTCAGCTGTTTTCCACAGTGGCTGCAGCATCGCACCTTCCCACCAGCAGTGTGTAGTGTGCCAGTTTCTCCACACCCTCGCTGACACCCGTGACTGTCTCTCTCTTGAATGACAGCCATTCTAGTGTGTGTGAGTTGATACCCAGTTGTTATTTTGAGTTGCATCTCCCTGATGGCTAATCACGTTGAGTATCTTTTGGCATGCTTCTTTTAAGGATTGCTTTTAAGCTTTGTCAGAGTGTTAATCATTACTCTGGCTGGTTTAGCTCTACGTATACTTCAGGGATCTCCATGGATTTCCCTGGTTCTTTGGCAAGGACTTTCCACTCTGTGGTCGGAAGGCAAATGTCCTTCAGGGTACGTCTTCCCGGGCTCACATAGCATCATGCCATGCATGCCTGCTTGGCGTTCAGTCAGAAACTCAAGGACCTCTGTGCAGTCTTCTCTGTTTCTGGATCCCCACCCCTGCGTTGTCTAGTGCTGTGTCCTGCAAGTCCCACTCGGCTCGTTCTGTCTAGACTTTGGTTTCTGTCTCCTCAGCTCAGTGTGACATCATGCTCTGCTGGGGGTCAGCTGCCCGAGTCAAGGTCTCGATGCCTCTAAAGCAGGACATGGCGGTCACAGAGCTGTTTGCCTCCCTTCTCTCGGGGACGACCGACCTGCCCCGCCTGTTGTCTCATGTCTGGCAGCAGCTCCACGTATTTTTTTCCCATTTCTGGTCGTTTGTACCAGGAGACTAAGTGTGGCCTCATCTGTTGTGTCGGGGCCAGTAGAGCTCTGTGACTGTTTCAGGCATACCTTTTTGCACAGTTTTTGTTGTCGTGGTTGCAATTTTAACTTACCACAGTCCATTTAGAGTTTATATTGGTGTTATGTAGAAGGTATACTTCCATTAATCTGCCCCTCACATTTTTATTTTAAACAAAATGAATAAAAGGGAAAAAAATCATTTTTTTATATTTACCCACATAGGTACCACTTTCTATTCTTTTCTGTGGATCTGAGTCACCATCTGTTTTTACTGCATTTGAAGAACACCCACCAGCATGTGTGTGGTCCACATCGGTGACAAATTATCTCAGTTTTTTTGTCCAACAGTGTCATTATTTCATCTTTTTTTTTTTTTAATCTTGATTTTGGAAGGACAGCTTTGCTGTCTTATAGAGATTGAGTTAACTGATTTTGTTTGTTTTCTTTACCTCTTTGAGGATGTAGTTTTGTTGTCCTTTGCCCCCCAGTGCTTCTGATAAGAAGTCAGTGGAAACGGCTGTCCTTGTCTCCTCTTTGTAAGGCACCAGTTCTTCCTGACTCAAGGCTGTCTCTTTAACTTTGGATTTCGGCTGTTGACTGCAATGTGTCTTTGTATTCATCCTGTTCCGGGTATGTTGAGTTTCCATGATCTTCTAAATTGCTTTTCTACCTATTTGGGGGGCTGCTGTTTCTTCAAAAAAAAGTTTTTTTAATCTCATTCTTTCTCTCCTCTCCTTCTGGGACTTGGATTCCTTGCATGTTAGACCACTTGATCCTGTCCCATAGGTCTCAGTCTTTAGCGCCAGGGATCTTCAGATGATGTCTGTTGATCCATCTTAAACTACTAATTCTACCTGGGGTGACCTCCAGTCTTACTGCTACTGCTAAATCACTTCAGTCGTGTCTGACTCTGTGCAACCCCATAGACGGCAGCCCACCAGGCTCCCCATCCCTGGGATTCTCCAGGCAAGAACACTGGAGTGGGTTGCCATTTCCTTCTCCAATACATGAAAGTGAAAAGTGAAAGTGAAGTCGCTCAATCGTGTCCAACTCTCAGCGACCCCATGGACTGCAGCCTTCCAGGCTCCTCCATCCATGGAATTTTCCAGGCGAGAGTACTGGAGTGGGTTGCCATTGCCTTCTCCGATCTTACTATCAAACCTTATTTCTTCTGGATGCTTCTTTTCAGTGAGACGGGGCCTGTGACTGTGAACAATTTTGTAGCTTCTCTGGAACATTTTCCAGGCTGATTTTTCACCAACTGGAAATGGCAATTTTAAATTATCATTTTTATGTCTGTTATAGAAAGAACTGTTCCTGATGATGAGAGCCACGGCGGCTGTTTTCCTATTAACCACTGTATTTACCCAAGTGGAGGTACCAGATAGCCTTTTTTTTAAAGCCCAGTTTTGTTCTCAGGCAGGGGTCGCCGGCTTCTTCTCCGCCATCCCCAGAGCTGGCCGGGGTGTTGCTGACGCTGGGCAACTGGGGTCCCGCTTGCTTCTCCCCTCCTGCCAACCTGTCCACTCAGTTCCTCCTCTCTCTTCCTCTCCTGGACTCCCCTGCTCTCCTTCCCCCGTGGCTGCTCTTCTTTGGAGATCCGAATCCTCGTCCTCCACGGGCATTTTCCTTCAGGCCCTTGGTCCTTGCCGGTTGACACTGGGGTCTTCCAGAACCCTCCTCAGGCACCCGCTGCACCATGGTGAGCTCCCTGCTGTCCCCCTGGAGCAGATGGGTCCCCATTTCAGCGCCCCCCCAGGAATTACTCAAGCGGCACTTTTCAGGTTGTGTTCTGATTCCGCCGAGGGCACGGCCTCTCAGCTGGGAGTGACTTTCCTCCCCCGGGGACGTTACATCTCTGGGCTGGGAAAGGGTGGGCTGGTTCGACTGGTGTGGCGTGGGCAGAGGCCGAGGATGCTACCAAACACAGCGCACAGGACATCCCAAAGCGTCCGCCGTGCCAGGGGCGAGAAGCGCTGTCGTCGGGGTATCTGAGGTTCTTGTTAGGTCGTTTTTAAAGGTAGTGACTCTGTCTTACACATGTTTATACCTTATACACTATCCACACCTTCCCATCGTGCTGGGGCCAAGTGCCCCCGCTTCATAATAGACCCCCGTGTTAGCCGAGCATGTCCACGCTGATGACTGCAGCTAGAGCCCCGAGGGGTTGTGCAGGCAGACAGCAGGGAGGCCCCTCCTCTTCTGGGCTCAGGCTCCACCTCAGAACCGCCTGAGATAGACCAGGATGTTCTGCTTTCAACTGTGAAAGCCAGAGGCTCATCCTCCTCGTTTAGGAAGCTGATTCCTTCCTCATCCTCCTCTGTGTCCTGGATGCTATCAACCTAGCATCAACATCGGGAGGTCAGGGGGGCTTCTTATTCATCCATCTGTCTCTATCTCCCCTCCTTCATTCTTCTCTAAACCTTTTTATTCTTCTCCCAGTGGCCCCCTCTGTCCCCACAGTCACCATTTCGAGATCTGACCTCCCCAACGCTTGGTCTTGTTGCATCTGACTCAGTGCTTCCCTGGCCTCTTCCCCCTGACACGGAGCCCACCCCGGGTTGTCAGTCCCCTAGCCGTCCGTCTCCTTTCTGTGTTTCAGGAACGTGAAGAAGTCCTTTCTTCTCCGGGCCCTTCCATGGGTTTGTCTTTTGGGTTAATGTGAAGTCCACCCGCAGGCAGAGCCTGGCTGAAATCTGCCTCCTGAAGGTCTCCGGGTCTGACCTCTGACCTCTGCTCATCCTTGCATCCCCACGATAAGCCTTGTAGAGTCTGCTTCCCCCGCCCGTCAGTGGCGGCTCTGCACAGGACTGTCAGTGTTGCCAGGCAGGGCTGGGAGCTCAGAAAGAGGCCAGGCGTTCCTGCGGCAGGGCTCCAGGAGCCCCTCGGGGTAGCAAGCGCTGCAGCAGGCTGGGAGGCCCTGTGCCCCAGGCTCCCTCACATAGACCTCACAGAAGCTAGTGTGGATGGCCTTCCACCCCCTTGTTTAGGGAGGGACGCAGATTCAGAAACCTTAAGTACTTTGACCAAAAGCAGCAGCCAAGATGCGGTGATGTGCGTGCTTACTCCAGGTGACTGGCTGCTATCAAACCCTGTCTACCTTTGTGAAGATGCCTGCCTGGTCCAGGCATAACCTGATCCAGCAACTTAATTAGTGCAGTTTAACCAACTGCCCTTTTTAAACTAGAGAGGCTAAAAATCTTGTATTTCCTAAGAAGGAGTGTGTGTTTATATATGTTTTAAATTTGTAGTTAGCATAAGTTGTATACTAACTATATTGTAAAGTTTTTAATTTTAAAGTGTATCACAAATTTTCAAATTAATATTATCGTGTTGGTTTATGTTTTAACTTTATACATTTGTCTTCAAAGAAATGCAGAGCACGCTTTATGTCTCTCATTTATATTTCTACATTTCTGAACTACCTCGCTTGTTTCCATCTGTTGAATTATGGGACTCAACAGTAGTTATGAAATAGTAGTTTCTTTTTTTCCTTGTCTTGTATATGTTAACATTTGCAAATAAAATTTTTCCTTATTTCTAGGTACAGATTTATGAATTAGAGGAACATAAGATTGAAACATGGAGGGGTAAGCAATATTGAGTGTTAAAAAAATCTTTTTAATAACAGGAAAAAATGTTCTACTCATACGTAAAATGTTTTAATCTCACAGGTCCTCTTCTCTCCACTTTATAATCTACTATGTTGATTAAAACATTCTTTTCTATCTTAATTTTGATACTACTGTATGCCATATTGCTGTAAGTGTTACCCATTCTGTTCGGTACACATGTACAGAGAACCTGCAGCAAGTCTTTATATGAGGCTGGGATGTAGATGAATAAGGAGCAGTGCCCAATTCTCTGCCCTTCAGTGGGGCCACCATTCACCACTGAGTATTACCTCCCAAATCTTTGTCTTTGGATAGAAAACGCACAAAAGGAATGCCTGAAATTAACTGAAGCAAGGATCTGTTCCTACTTAAATTCGACCATTATTTCTTTGCAAATTATGTAGAAACATAGAACAAATGAACCTTAAACTAGATGATTTGATGATTTGAATTAAATCACAAGAAAATAAGATTGCTTTCTTTTGCAACGTTGGATCTCACCCTCTTTGGGTATAATCACAATACCCTTTTCTGAAATGGAGCCATTTTTAAAATTGTAATTTCAGGGCTGTGAAATTGTGTCTTTAATGAGACCTGTCTTGCTGGGTTTGGTACGGCGAGGGCAAAGGAGCAGTCAGCAGGAGCAGCATAGCTGGGGCCAGGGGTGGCATCATTAAGGAGGGGTCCTTTGTGGGTATTCAGGGAGGCGTATGGACAGAAACTGAGGGACCCGCTGAAGGTAGTTTTTTCATTTAAATCTGAAATTTAGCTTTGTACTTCCCATTATCTGCTTGGCTTGAAAAGCAACCTTTAGACTGGCTGCAAAATCTGAACACCCGTTAGAATTCTCTCAAGGGCTGGGCCTCTTTTAATCCTGTACGGAAATTTCATTGAGTGATATATTTATTTGATTTATGGTGGCTTTATCACGCCAAACCAAAGTAAGTCAACATGGAATCCACATATCAGCCTATTATGCAGTGAGTATATATTTTAATACCAAGACAGATACTTCTTAATAAAGTCTACTGTTTAAGTTATGTTAGACCAAGGTTTAAGTATATTTACGCTTTGTATATTACATGGCATTTGATAGTAATAAGGTCAAGATTTTCTTGAATGCCTTCTCTATAGAAACCTCAGTAAAGCAAATGAACTGTAAAGTTTATCTTTACAAAGATGATTTCTACATACTAGAAAGATCCCCAGAGTAGATCTGAGCTTTGGTCTGGAAAATAAAACCTAGTAACATTTGAAGAGCAAAGTTTGTTACAGCTTTTATCTTTTAACTTATAAAAATTAGTTTTAGAGGATATCATGCTAAGCTTCATTTCTTGAGGGTGATCATAACTTGGTGATATTCCAGTGGCCTCTGCTGGTATTGCTCTTTCACTGGATTTCTTGACATTTCTGGTTTTTACAATATCTATGGTAACATTGTTTTTAAATGCTTTTCCACAAAGGCACCATCTGAACAGTGTGGACCTTGTTTAAAATAACCAGAACTATCATTAACACAATAGTTTTCAGTAAGTTAATTCAGTTTGGGTTTTTAATCATTCTAATCATTATCTGTAAATGGAAGGCTATTTTAACTTAATAATTAAAAAAAGCAACTATGTTACTAATTACATATTTTCTTTCTATAAATACAGAGCTTTATTTACAAGAAACATTTAAGCCTTTAGTGAATATATCTCCAGATGCAAGGTAAACATGTCAAGTTTTTCTCCTTTGAAAACATTCATTCATTCAGATTCATCCATTTTGTGACCATGGGTGACAGGTTATTTTTGTCTAGATGGAGGCCAGCCTTCAGTATTAAATTCAGTAAACTTAACAGACAATGACAATCACCGCCACTGTGGGTCCACGGGGGTGATGGACTAGAAGGTGGTCGCACTAAGCAGCTCAAGAATCCAGATCACCTGCAACAGAAGCCAAGTGGGGAGCTGTTTAGTTCTTAGAGCTGCCGATCCCTGAGCTGTCCTCCGAGCCTCGCAGACCAGCCTTTGGAGGGTGTTGTGCCCAGGAATGTGCATTACAGCAGCTCCCCCAGGGGTTCTGATGAGCACTGAAGCTGAGCAGTCAGCCTCATCAGGCACTGGTCCAGAGGTGGTCAGAGGCAGGGCTGCCCTCGGTTGTCCTGCTGGACGTCCCATTGTTCCAGATCCAGGAGCTTCCCAAAATTAAAGACAAACATCAAACCACAGATCCAGGAAGTTGGCCACACGTGTGGAACCAACCAGGCTTCCTGGAAATGGCTCAGAGACGTCTCTACATTTGTATAAAAGCATTCTTAAAACTAGTGCTCTAGTGAGAAAAGGTTGGGCTTCCCTGGCGGCTCAGATGGTAAAGAACCTGCCTGCCGATGCAGGCGACCCAGGTTTGATCCCTGGGTTGGGAAGATCCCCTGGAGAAGGGCATGGCAACCCACTCCAGTAATCTTGCCAGGAGAATCCCCATGGACAGAGGAGCCTGGTGGGCTACGGTCCATGGGGTTGAAAAGAGTAGGACATGACTGAGCACACACACACACAGAGTGAGAAAAGGTGGAATATTGATTTTTATTTCTAAGACCTAAAAAAGCAGCTCCACCCAGCACCCCCTCCTTGTCTGCAGTCACAGGAGAGGCCGGAGCAGGAAGCGGCCTGTGAGTGAAGTCAGGGCAGCCTCGCCAAGCCCACGCGCCCTCTGTTGCCAGAGTTGTCCATTAGCCTCCCTGGGGGTTAGCTTCTGTCCTTTCTCAAAAGCATCAACCCTGCTGTTAAAAAAAACTGCTCTCCTAGAGGTTTGTCACTTACATTTGGGTTTGAGATTTTGTATTAACACCGATTGTGGAAGATCAAAAATTTGGCTGAAGTCTGCGGTCTAAAACTTTTCCAGAACACTTTAATGTCTATCAACCTCTTAATAATTGTTACTGAAAGGCATTGAAGATGCATTGAAAGCAGGGGTGGTCCACAGTTTTCTACTTCTTCTTTAAAGCCTCCTAACAACTATAATGGCTTTTCCCGCAGCCTCTTCGATGCTGTGCACTCGTTGATCAAAAATAAAATCCACAGATTGCCAGTTATTGACCCCATCAGTGGGAATGCACTTTATATACTTACCCACAAAAGAATCCTCAAGTTCCTCCAGCTTTTTGTAAGTAGTTTTTAGTGTTTCTAAAGACGTAGTTGCATCTGCTTTAACTAATTTACTTCAAGTAAATTGGCTCCCTGTTACCCTCATAGAAGAAATTTGTTAGCTTCGAGGTCTCCGTTTCTAAACTTCCGTTTCTCATCTCACTGCTATTTGAATTGCACATTCTCAAAGTTGATTCCAATTAAAAAGCAATCCCCTTTTAGCGCAAGTATCAAAATAGTAAAAATGCTTGGAATTCTCTATTTAAATAAGAATATTTTTATTGCCTGCAATGAGGGGACATAAAGCAATTTTCAGGTCAGTCTAATTAAGGAACTGCTATACAAGATAACGAGCCAGATTGCCTTATGAAGCTTTATTGGTATCATGGTTTGGAAATATATTCTAAAAGTCCTGTCCCCCGGGTTATCTTATTATTATAAGTGCAGCAGTGATAGGAAAGCCCAAAGCAAATAAAATTTTGACCAAGAGAATACCATGTTGGTCCAAATGAGAGCTATATTTTCTGTAGGTTTTTTCAACTGTGTTTGAAATAAGATGGCTTCATAATCAGCAAAAATATAGAACCTCTTTGCTTTGCAGTGTTAAAAAGAGGCTCAGAGGACCAGAGTGTTTACAGAAGGGCTTTAATCTTTTTTTCCCCTCTAATTACATGCACTGAAGTTGAGGTTATAAGTAATTGGTCAGCTGAAACCAGTAGGCGGCCTCATTCCTGATTCAGAAGAGATCATATTAAGAATCATTCTTTAAAAGAAGGTAAAATCTGCATGAGGTTAGCTTTGCTGTCTTCCCTCCAGCTTCAGATAAGGAAGTAGTGTAGCATCTGGTATGACATGCAAGAGCTCAGCTGCTGCTCCTGGGACCTGCTCCCTACAAACCCCTTGCCAGACAGCAGCACAGAGAGTTTATTTAAGACTGGGAGAAACACCTTGTCCCTCAGACCAGCCCTGTGTTCTAGTAAGTTTGTGTAAATGCAACCCTCTTGATGCTTAAATGGATAGAAAAAGTAGGAAGGAGAAGAGTTTATTTACAAAAAAAAAAAAGCACGAAGTTTGGTAGAGACAATCCAGGGAAGAACTACAGAGGCACGGATTTTGATGGTCAGACTCCCCGTCCGCCATGGGCTGGATGCAGTCCCCTTGGCTCTGAGCTCCGGCAGGACCCCCGGCCGGAGCTGGGCCAGGCCCTTCGCCCACATAACCCCTTAAAGTCATCATTTAAAAAGAATATGAATCATGAGCGCCAAACACCGTTAAGCACTGACGCTGTGTCAGGCACTTCACATGGTAAACCTGATCCCCGCCACCACCCTTCTCAGGTAGGTATTTTTACTCATCTGATTCTTAAGCGATACAGTTCAGCGAGGTGGTGTGGCTTTGCCACGGTAGCCCTCCCTGCCCCCGGCCCCCTCGGGAGGCGGCTCAGGTCCTAGCCCTCAGGGCGCCTGGCTCACAGACCCGGACCCCGGTGGCAGAGCTCCAGCCCACTTCCACGGCCACGCTGTCGAGGAAGAGCCACCCACAGTTGGAGACAGGCCTTGGGCCATTTTTCTCTTCTATACAAAGGAGAGGAGGTTGCCTCTGCCAGTCCTGCTTTCTATTTGGGCCAACGTGATCATTACAATCGTGCTGTTAGAATGTCCAGCTAGGAATTTCCAGATAAAAAAATGAAGTTTTACTGAGTTGAAAGCACTCTCTCAGAAGCAGTAGCATTGCCCCAGAGACGTTTGCCCGTTAGCCGAGTGGACAGCGTGGATCAGGGGTTAGTGATCCTGCGTCGAGATGGGCTAGGTGACCTAATAGGCCTTTCTTTTTTTTTTTTTTCTCTAAATTTCTAGGATTCTCATGATTTGAATATTGATGAACTCTTTGACTTGAACATTTTGTTTCTTCTAATTGTTCATCTTTTCCTGATAATTATAAGGTACACCAGGAGGACGGAATCAACTGTGCCCTTTATAAAAGGTGGATTTTTGAAACCATAGAACCTTGTTTTATTTTAGTCAAACGTGACCCTAGACTTCTCTCTTCTGACTTCTCCCTCCTCCTCTAAAACAGCCCGTGAAAAGAAAAGTTATCTTTTAAATGTTCTTCTAATTCTGTTCGGTTGGCTTGTTCTTGTTCCTCATAGACAAAAATTGGAGTCCTCCAAAGGAGAATTCGGGATGTTAGAAGTGGGATGGGGTGAGAACTGGCTTAGCCGCTCAGCTAGCCACCATCCAACACTTCGGGTTTGGAAGCGTGTGGCTTCTTAGTAACTGTTACTTAAAGATGACAGCAGAACCACGAATTTAACAGGAATACTTTTAAAAGATTCTTGGTGGCTGATGGGCCTTAATGTCAAAACAGGGCTGTGGTTCCCTTCTGTCCACTTTCCCAGTGAATGAAGAGAAGGAGAAAATGTTAGTGCTCTGCAGCGTTTTACTAAGTACTTAAATAGAAGCTTAGACATACAATCTGGTTTGAACAAAAGACACAGTCCTTATATGTAACATTTTCATATTAATTTACTAAATACTTAAATAGAAGCTTAGATATACAGGCTGGTTTGAACAAAAGACACAGTCCTTATATGTAATATTTCCATATTAATTCAGATTTCCGGATAGATTTGTAGAAAAGACTAACTTTAATTTGTTGCACATAGTTTTCATCAAGTGTGGACATGTGAACATTAACAAGGAGTGTCTCGGCTCTAGAGCATCTGTGTTATCTTCCTGTCTAGATGTCTGATATGCCAAAGCCTGCCTTCATGAAGCAGAACCTGGACGCACTTGGAATCGGGACCTACCATAACATCGCCTTCATACACCCGGACACTCCCATCATTAAAGCCTTGAACGTTTTCGTGGAAAGACGAGTGTCTGCCTTGCCTGTGGTGGACGAGTCAGGTCTGTGTGCCAAGCCATTCCTGTTATCTCCTTAGTGTAGAGTGTGTGTTAGCCGCTCAGTTGTGTCTGACTCTTTGTGACCCCATGGACTGTAGCCCACCAGGCCCCTCCATCCATGAGGTTCTCCAGGCAAGAATACTGGAGTGGGTTGCCATTCCCTGCTCCAGGGGATCTTCCTGACCCACATATCGAACCTGGGTCTCCTGCATTGCAGGCACTAGGGAAGCCCCACTTAGGGTAAAATTATTGTTAAATGACCTGGCGTATCAGATAAGTGGGGAGAAGGAAAACTTAGACCAGGGAGCACTCAGGGTAATAAGAATCATGTTTTCCATGAAGATATGATTTCATATCTGTTTTTAAACAGACAAGTTTATTTTGTTTAGCAGTATTTAATTCCCAGTGATTATCTAGTTAAGATTGATATTAAATGCTATTTCTTGTTTTATGACTTTTTCTAACATATATTTTTATTTTTAGGAAAAGTTGTAGATATTTATTCCAAATTTGATGTAATTGTAAGTATTTTTAATTTTGTTAAACCTGTCATCTAGAATGCCTGTGAAGCATATTCATTACTCTGTTTTTGTGATTTTTCCTAACTTAATAATTCCTGGCTTATTTGAGGATGAGGATCCTATCAGAGAATTCCACAGACTCCCCCATAATAACTGTACTTTTATTGGTATTTTATTCATGGATTTAGCAGTGAATAACATACTTTCAGCATCTTATAATTCTGTTTTTTCAGATCAGCCATGCCTTACCCGTTACTATAGCGTGTGTGTGTATTAAGTGGCCGTGTTTCTGTGTGAGAGACAGTGATTCATTCTGCGAACAGGCGTGGGCCTGGTACACACGTGGCTCCCTGGGCGCACGTAGCCCACTACTTGCTGATTGGCAACCGCTGTTCTAAAGAGGACAGGAAACCGATTACATACGTTGTATAGAGATCTTCCTTAATCCCTGGTTTAAATGTACCAGATTGATTTTGGTGCTACATCCTTCCACGTGTGCTTCTCTCCCCACCTCACTCATTTAAATGCATTTCCTTAGAGTTTTACATTAATTCTAAGAAAGGGAACTGAAACTCTGATAGCCCCAAACATGCACATCTTTTTTTTTTTTTGCCACAATATTGACTGCAGCATTTAAGTATTATTTTGTAGCTGTCTCAAACCCTTAAGTTTCATCCTATTCCGTTTAACATAATAGACACTGTAAAACAGGCTTACTGGAATCTGGTTGGGTGGGACCCCTATAAGTTTAATGAGAGCCTTGAGACCCATTCACATCTATAGGACTTCCTCCACAAGTACTTGGTCCTGACGGCTCCCCACCCCCAAGCCTTCCGAGCAGAAACCTTCTTCCCCAGCCCTGGGGGCTTCTCACCCTTGGCAAATGTTAGTCCACCTCTCAAAAGACTTTATACATCAGGGAACAACCCTGTAGAGTAAGAGAGAGAGGGATAAATTAGAGTTTGGGATTAACAGATACAAATTACTATATAAAATAGATGAAGAAGATTCTACTGTAGAGCACAGGGAACTATATTCAAGATCTGGTAATAACCTAAATGAAAAAATACATATATATGACTGATTCACTTTGCTGTATACCAGAGAGTAACAGTACCTTGTAAATCAACTATATTTCAATTAAAAAAAAAAACAAAACCCTATTGGGTAGGAATGGGGAATCTTCCATAGGTCACGCAGTCAGAATTTAACACAATTGCTTCATAATAAAGGTATACCTTACAAGCTTTACTGTTGATAAGATGATGAAATAACCGTACTCACGGCATGTGTTAAGCCAGTACCATGGTACTAAATTAAGATAAACATTAATGTTTTTAAAAAATCAGGTTGCTTTGAACTTACTTTGGTCATTAATGTGAATGGAAACAAAGGATATAATTCACTGCTACTTGATTGCAGAACCTTGCTGCTGAAAAAACGTACAACAACCTAGACATCACGGTGACCCAAGCCCTACAGCACCGGTCGCAGTATTTCGAGGGTGTAGTGAAGTGCAGTAAGCTGGAGATCCTGGAGACCATCGTGGACAGAATCGTGAGAGCGGAGGTGAGGCGGCTGCGCGCACACGTCCCTCCCACCTCCCTCCTTGCTTCCCTCCACCAGCACTAACTAGGAAGCAGGGCCCCAGGAATTCCGAGTCACAGGAGCAGCCCCTGAGGCAGCCTTCCAGTCCAGCCGTGTGGCAGTCTCCTGCTGTAGAGCGTATCATGTGTCTTGGCACTTAGTAGGTCATCTGTGATGTCTTGGCACATAGTAGGTCATCTGTGAATGGCCATTGAATTAAATTTATAAGGCCTGATGTCATAGGCGAATCAAATAAATGGGTAGGCTACTTTCATGGTTTTAAAACTTAAGAAAACAGAAGTCCCAAGAGCTTTAAGTTTCCTTAGGGTGCTAGTGAATTTAAAGCTATAGATGTAATTATATTGTTTTAACAAAGTAAGTCAATAAAACTGTGTTCTGATCTTTTACTAAGTTAGAGTAATTGTCTTCCCATCAGCGTGTCTTTTCCTGATTTAAACCGTAAATGGTCAGTCCATCTCCTGACCCTCAGCCTCATGTCCCCTTTTATTTTACTTCCTGTAAGGTTTTTTTAATATACTTTACATAACACTCTAAATAAAAGATGTGCAGGCTCACCCCCATAGTGTATCGAATGCATTAAACCCATCCTCAGATAATTTCTTTCCTTTCTTGTTACGGATAGGAGATTAGCCTCTTTATCAATCTTTAGGACTGAAGCATCGATGCGCCTGTGTTCCTCCTAATCCCTAACTGGGCAAAAGCCATTCATAAGTCTGCTCTGATTTTTATTTAAATGCAAGGATGCAGTCCAAAAAGAAAAGTGCCTGAGCATTTTTAGGCTCACGGCGGGTGACCTTAGCCTGCTTTCTGAATCTTACCTGTAAAGTGGTATGGAGGCTGGAGCCCCTGCTCAGGAGCCAGTGGTGCCCAGGTCCACCGGCCCTGCCTGTGTGGAGAACCCCACTGCCCTGTCCTCAGGGCTGACGCCCAGCTGCAACCACCAGGCTTTTACCCTGTTTCCCTAGCCTTAACATGAAGGCTTTCATTTTTCTACTTGAACTTAATACCCATTACTAGTTTTCCAAAGGGCTTTAAGTGGCTTAGGAATACATCTAAGCTTTCTGTTGTTCTTTTTATGTGTCTTTTGAAGATCATAAGAAATTCCTCTATAAGGACGATGGACCACATCCATCTGATGGACTCCTTTATAATGATTAAGGATCATGTTAAAGGAGGATGCTATTGATATGGAAAAACAATATATTGCCAAGAGGAAAAGCCAATATAAAGTGTAATCCTTTGTGTGAACATAATGCACACACGCATAGAAAAGAGTCTAGAAAGACTTGCACCCCAGTATTGACACAGCTGTTTCTGGGGACGTGAGGACGTGGGGAATGCCAGCACTCCTGCGTGTTCCCACACCCCTGTTTAGGCGTGTGTTACTGTCACATGAAAGAAGAAAGTGATTGGCTTGTCCTGGAAGTTCATCGGGTGAGCAACACAAATTTTACTGTAATATGAAATAGGTCATTGAGGAAAATAAAGACGTAATTTAAGTTTTCTCAAGTTTCCCATCTTGACTCTTTTCCTCATTAACTATTTTCCGCCAAAATATGTTGAAGCTGAAAACTGGGGACAAAGACCAGTTTTTAGCTTCAACATATTTTTGTTAGGAGAAGGGTATACATCAGCACTATGTGTATCAGCCATGATTTGGCTTGTTTATATGACAAATATCACACTAGCTTTTAGAAAAGGAACATCTGTACGTTTAGACTCATCAACAAATAAAATACTTTTGGTGCAACTAATTCTAAGTTAAATGGTTTCCTCTTGACCTTTAGTATTTAGTAGTTCAAAAGAGAGTCATTTATCATTATTAAATATTAACAACCAACTGTGTCTACTATAGAACATAAAGCATTCTCTGACCCTAGCTGTCAAGCATCAGTTTATGATCACAGTTAATAGATAACTGTGTTATATCACAGGGTGATTGAAGAATCTAAATTGTTCTAGAGGAGCTTTTAAAATAAATGTACTATTAGCATGATTAAGATGACAGAGTAATTTCCTTTTTAACCTAAAAGCAAGCTATGATGTCAGAAGAGTCTCTAACACAGTATCATTCAAGACAGACTTTGAAAAGGATTCCCCTCCTCCCTCCCATCTCTTCCCTGTGCGCCCCACCCCCGATTCTGCACCAGCCAGGGTTTCCATGGTCAGGATGGGGAAGAGAATCTCCAAGCTGACCACCAGCATGTGTTTGCTTCAGGCCTGAGTCCTAACGCTCATACATCAGAGAAGCTCTATGCTCTCTCTCTCTTTCCTGAGGACACCTTGTTACAGTAATACCTCAAACATTGTCCACTTATAAAAGCCTTTCAAGTAGAAAACAGGACATGAATGTAATTCATTTCACTGTGTTATAGTTGATTATCCTCTGTTATTCTTAATATATGAACTTCATAGAGAAAAGAGAAAAAATAAGCATAGTGACCTTTTAGTTTTGCTGTTTATTTGGACTTCTCTGCCATGTAAAACAGTTATCTGATAGTTATTAGAAACCAAAGTACAACGGTAAAAAATCTAAAACCGTTCAAGAGATTATAGCTACAAGAAATAGCTACTATTACACTTCCTGTTTTGAGTTGTATCTTTCATATATTAATATTTTGAAAATAGAAAACTAAGCCAGACATAGCCAGCCAGTGTTTCTTGTGTGCATGGGGCTAAGTTGCTTCAGTCATGTCCGACTCTTTGCAATGCTTTGGACTGTAGCCCTCCAGGCTCCTCTGTCCGTGGGAGTTCTTCAGGCAAGAATACTGGAGTGGGTTGCCATGCCCTCCTCCAGGAGATCTTCCTGACCCAGGGATCAAACCCAGGTCTCCTGCATTGCAGGCAGATTCTTTACCATCTGAGCCTCTGGTTGTTGTTACTCACTGTATAGTACATGAAAGATTTTCTTTCTAAGGTTCATTTTAAAACTTGACTTTACTTCAGCTTTCACGTGTGGGACCTCCCCTTCTCTCGTTTGCAGGTCCATCGGCTGGTGGTCGTCAATGAAGCCGATAGTATCGTGGGAATTATTTCCCTGTCCGATATTCTGCAGGCCCTGATACTCACCCCCGCAGGTATAAATGCTAGTGTCTGACCTTCACCGTAAGTACATGGCAGGGGGTGGGGTGAGCAGTAAGCCCTTCCCTAGCACCTGCCAGCCACAGCCTTCTCTACAGCACTTCATTTTCATTTTCGTTGTGGTTTTGAAGTTTCACTGTCCTACTTGAGAGAGAAAAGTTTATAGAAAGTATTCTGACTTAGGAGCATCCTATCAGTACCTAGAGTGCTTCAGTAATCAAGGTCTCATTGCCATGTTCATCATAACCTTTTCCTTTAAAAAGAGCTCCTCAGTTTCGCTTTGTTTTTAGGGCTGCTAACTGGAAATCAGGAAGGAAATTCTTTGGGATCTACCTATTAAAACCATCCTTGGGTTCAAGCCCTGGGTTGGGAAGATCCCCTGGAGAAAATGGCAACCCACTCTAGTATTCTTGCCTGGAGAATCCCATGGACAGAGGAGCCTGGCAGGCTACAGTCCATGGGGTCACAAATAATTGAACATGACTGACTAACACTTTCACTTTCACCCTTCCAAAAGAACTTACTAGTAGTGAGTATATAAAACAAATGAGCTGCACAAACTTTTGCATTAATAGCATATTAATAGTTATTTACGTTAACTGCCAAATGACATTTGGTGACTAAACTCATTTTCTCCCAGATTCACTCTAAGCAAACCCTCAGGTCACAGTCAGGGAGCCTGCAAGACTGGGGAGGGGACTTTAGAAGAGAGAAGTTGGTGTTTCTGCCATGCCACATGTTTACTAGATGGGTCCTAAAACCACCGCCTGCCGCCTCTACCCGCCTCGCCCATCTACTGTACTAAGCATTTACAGATAGCCCAGCCTCAGGCCTCACAGATCAAGGCCAAGACCTGAGAGTAAATGATGTGCCCTTTGAACTCTTAAGTTAAACATTAAAATTTGCATTTGCTTGGGTATTGATTTTCCTTTAGTTCAGAAATTAATCAGACTAGCTACGACTAGTTTTTACAGTTGGCCTGTGAGCTGAAGATACCCGCCCTAAAGGAACCCCCACCACCAGTGGGAAGCAGACCCCACTAAGCCAGGAGGGCGGGGGTGGGGGCGTGGCCCCGGGGAACAGGGGCTCACAGAGCTGGAGCAGCACCCGGCGGTGTTGGAGAAGTCCTGGGGCCCAGCCTACGTCTGCTGAGCCGAACCTCTCGAGATGGGGCTTGCTACAGTCATTTTAAAATCTCAGACATTAGAGAACTTCGTTTTAAAGACAAGTTTCAGTACAGCATTAGAGGTCAACCTTTGCACACACCACAAGCAATCAGCCACCACCATGCAACTGACCCCTCACCCATGTCAGCCCCCGTCCCCCTCCTTCTGGAAACCAGTCCTGTCTTCTCCATGTGTTTTTGTTGTTATTTCATTAGTTTTGGCTCAGGGTTTTGGGGTTTTTTTTAAGATTCCACATATGAATAAAATCATATGCTATTTATCTTTTCCTGTCTTATTCCATGCTGAAGTAAGTGAACGATCCATCCACGTTGTCAAAAATGGCAGGATTTCATTTTTTTTATGGCTCATGATAATCTCTATAGTCATGAAATGAGAAAAGGACTAAAAGAATGTGAGATTGTCCATAGCATTACTTACAGTAACCTAAAACTGGGAATAACCCAGACATCTTTGAGCACAAGGATGGACAGACTGCATTCTGTCCGTCGGTAGAATGGGTGGATGGTGAACGCACAGTTGTATCTGACAGTGGACGAACCACATAGACAAACCATAAAGCGAGGGAGCAGGACCAGTGTGGAGAGGGTGGTTCCACCGGTGTACAGCTGGCCCTTGAACAATATGGGTCCACTCCCACGTGGAATTTTTTCAACAGTAGACTGCAGTCCCACACGGCCCATGGCTGGTTGAACCCACAGAGGTGGAACTAAGGATGCAAGGTGGAATCATGGGTACAGAGGCCAAGCTGTATGCAGTGCCCCGGCTCCACATGTTCACGGGTCAGCTCTACAGCCCCTCCATGCACGTTAGGGAAAGGACTCTTCCCCTCAGGCTCATCCCCACGGCCACGTCACTTGGCACCTTGAGAAAACCGGCTGGCCCTGGGCCAAGGCACACAGCTTGCCGAGCAGAGTCAGGCCAAACGTCAGCTCCCTTCTGTCCCCGAGGCCAAGATTCTTTGTGCATCACAAATTCACAGTAAGCAATTCTTTATCCTCTCTGTGCCTTGGCAAAACAAACCAGAAGAATGAGAATGTTCATCTGGGCGGGTTTAAATTTCCATCCAGATTGGATTTTTTCAGAAATTCTAAGTCACTGATGCAAGTCAGCGTTAATGAGAATGCAAGGAGGAAACCTGGGCCACAGCTGGATTTGAAATGTATGTTAGCACAGAAATAGCATTATGACAGAGAAGGCAATGGCACCCCACTCCAGTACTCTTGCCTGGAAAATCCCATGGACAGAGGAGCCTGGTGGGCTGCTGTCTCTGGGGTTGCACAGAGTCGGACACGACTGAAGCAGCTTAGCAGCAGCAGCAGCATTATGAAAACAGGGATAGTCAAAGTAAGAGTTCTTTCTAGTACAGTTGGATGTAACACTGTTTATTTAAGGATGTGCCCTGTGCTCCCGATATCTGGATTATCCATGAGCCTTGGGGGCAGAGCTCTCTTGGAATGGAGGGAGCACCTCCTTCAGACCAGACAGTGTGGTGGGAGCGTCAGACCAGAGGTCCCACCTGGGCCACCAAGCCCGCTCACCACCCGCTCTCCCCCGGAGCTGTGAGTGTGGGCCAGCTCGCGGCTCCCCTGTGCAGCCTCCACCCCTTCTACAGAACAAGCAGCTGACACAGGCCTCCTGTCCCTGCAGAGATCCTTACCCTGATTGAAACCACACCACAAGGCCCCATGCCCAGGATGAGCAAGGTAGATGTTTATTGGATAATGAGTAAGAGATGCTTTTGAAATCATCCACTATTATGAATAAAAGGGCAGTTGAGTTCAGTCGCTCAGTCATGTCCAACTCTGCAACCCCATGGACTGCAGCACACCAGGCCTCCCTGTCCATCACCAACTCCCAGAGCTTGCTCAAACTCGTGTTCATCGAGTTGGTGATGCCATCCAACCATCTCATCCTCTGTCGTCCCCTTCTCCTTCTGCCTTCCATCTTTCCCAGCATCAAGGTCTTTTCCAATGAGACAGTTCTTTGCATCAGGTGGCCGAAGTATTCAATTTCAGCTTCAGCATCAGTCCTTCCAATGAACATTCAGGACTGATTTCCTTTAGGATGGACTAGTTGGATCTCCTTGCAGTCCAAGGGACTCTCAAGAGTCTTCTCCAACACCACAATTCAAAAGCATCAGTTCTTCAGCGCTCTGCTTTCTTTATGGTCCAACTCTCACATCCATACGTGACTAGTGGAAAACCCATAGCTTTGACTAGACAGACCTTTGTCGGCAAAATAAGGTCTCTCCTTCTACCAGTAGTTATTCTTTTCATTGGATAATGGACACAATTTCCCATTAAGGATACTGATTTGGTAATTAACATTTTCTCTTGTTCAAAAAAGTTTCAGCTATAGTTCATTGTCCAGCTTATCTCAGATGTTTCAAGCGAACTTAAGTATCTGCACACGCAACCAGTGAGTCAACAGCCCAATGGCAGTAGCTCCAGTCTTTTAACCCCTTATTTTTATAGATTGTTAATCTCTTTCAAAGTGAACTGTCTTCTAGCATCTAATGAAAAAACAGAGAAGCTGTTGTAATGGAAAAAAAAAAGCAACTCCCCCCCTCCTAACACATTTAGAAATATCCTGGCCAGATGAGAGTAGGTGTTAGGTCAGGTACTGTAAACATGTTACAAAGCTTTTCTTTTTCACATTTTTTGTAAGTATATACAACGGAAGTACTTTGCACCTTCACTAAAACTTAAATATACATTTCTTTTAAAACTTTTTAGCAGCAAAACCCTCTTCTTTTCAAATTAAACCTTGCACAGTTAGAGTTACAATATGCAGTATAGAATAAAGGCATGCCGCAGCGATGCCAGGGGTGGAGGGCGGTGGAACCCGGACCCACCTGCTCATCGCCCACGACTCGTGAGGCTCTGCAGGTGAAGGTAGGAGCCACGGGGTGGAGAACCGCCTCTGTGCTCACCTAGGACCGGCGCAGCAGCAACATATTTTTACGTTTGCTTTGAAACTTCCATTTCCCATCTCCTGGCAGGTGCCAAACAGAAGCAAACGGAAGCCGAGTGACCCCCGTGAGCAGAGGAGCCCTTGCAGGAGAACTTGAACAAAGATGCTGGGTCACGCTTTGCCTCATGAACACGGACTGCGAAGAACACAGCAAAAACGGCTGAGAACGTGTGGTATCAGGGTTTAGCAATGGGTTTTTTTTCCCCCAGTGATGTTGACACGAAGCATAAAAAGAGAAAGCTTGTATGTGTTTGAAGATTTCAAGCTTGCATTAAAAGACTGTTCTCAGACCATCGTCTGAAAGATTTCAAATGCTGTATGTCATTAAAGTGCACTGTGTCCTGCGTTTTTATTCTTTTTCATGTTAAAGAAGTCACTGGTATCTTAACAGGCAGCATGATGTAAGGCAAGTGTGGCCTATTGAGAACTAGAGCCTTACGTCGGAACAGCGGCCCGTCACCACCACTGCCCGCGGCGGCCGGAGCGTGTCCCGGCGAGGCGGCACTGCTGGAGTGTGAACGCGCTGAACCTTTACCAGATCAGTTTGTTTTCATTCAATTTGTTGACTAGCTGTAATCTGAATATAAATAATTTACTTTATAAAATTTTAATGATGGTCTTACGTTTAAGTGTTCCGTTCTGAACCACAGTGTAAAACAAGGCTGACTTACAGCAGCTTTATTTATTTTTTACTTTCATGCAGTTTTTTTACACATCTTTTTGGTGGGTAAACTTCACCATACCCATGAATAAACCATTGGTTGCTACTTTAAAAGGGCAGTTTTCTCATCATTTCAGTTCGGACCTGGAAAGGATAAGACTTCTCAGAGAGCCACTGTTGGGTTTTAAAAGCTGACGTTTCTAACAGCATGTGTGGGAACCTGCTCTGCAGGGCTGCAAACAAAGTGCCCGGAAGATGTCTATTTTTTTCCTTGTGTTTTGACATGAAAATCATGATGTCTGTATGACTGCTGATGCGATTGTTTTGTAAATTTTACTGTGGCATATGCAGTATTGTCATATGGTTGAGGAGAAACACAATGTTTCCTAGTGTAAGTGCTCTGAAAATGTTGACACTGTGTGTGCGTGTGCGTCTGTGTGTGTGTATACACACACACATGAGTATAGTTTGGTTTTTTGTTTTGGGGTTTTTTTTTTCAGATTGAAAACTTAAAATAAATCTTACTATCTGCCATGTTGTTAAAGAAGTTCTTTAAAATACTTTGTATTTCAGCACACATTAATTAGAATCCTACATGCAATTTTCCACTTAGATCTTTCTCCCCAAATAAAGGAGAATATGCATTCTCCTTTCCTTTTTTACATCAACAGGAAATAAGACCTTAGTGATTTGATTCATAAACTTTACCTCTCTCCATTATTAAATAAAACATTTCATTTAAAATTTCCATGCATATTTTATCATGCTAGGGGTCAATTTTTTCATCTCCTAATAGGCCAAATATGAAAGAGATTTTGCCTGTTTTCCCCATAGAAACAGTAGTGTTTGTGATTTAGGCTAATGGTAAATCTTGGAGAACAATGAAATATCAGAGAAAGTTAAAAAAATACCTGGTAATAAACCTGACCCAGGAGATGGGAGGCTTATATGCTAAGAACTATAAAACACTGATAAAGGAAATTGAAGATGATTCAAAAAAATGGAAATATATCCCATGCTCTTACACTGGAAGAATTGACATTGTTAAAATGGCCATGTTACCCAAAGCAGTCTATAGATTTAATGCAATCCCTATCAAGTTACTCATGACATTTTTTACTAGAACAAATTTTTTACTAGAACTAAAATAATAACTAAAATCTATATGGAAACATGAAAGACCCAGAAATGCCAAAGCAATACCAAGGAAAAACCAAAGCTAGAGGCATAACCCTCCTAGACTTCAGACGCTACTACAAAGCTACAGTAACCACAATAGTCTGGTATTGGCAAAAAAAAAAAAGACATATAAATCAGTGGAAGAGAATAGAAAGTCCAGTAATAAATCCACACACACCCAGTCTTCAACAGAGGAGGCAAGAATACACAATGGAGGAAAGACAATCTCTTTAACAAGTGGTGCTGGGAACGCTGGACAGTTGCATGTAAATCAATGAAGTTCAAACACACCACACGATACACAAAAATCAAATGGCTTAACTACAAGACATGACACCATAAAACTAGAACACGGGCAAAGCATTCTCTCACATAAATAGTATCCATTTTTTTTTTTAGGTCAGTCTCTCAAGATACAAGTAAAAGCAAAAATAAAGGGGACCTAATCAAACATACAAGCTTTTGCATAGCAAAGGAAACCATAAATGAAAAGCCTATGGACTGGGAGAAGATATTTGCCAACAATGTGATCAACAAAGGCCTAATTTCCAAAATATACAAACAGCTCATATAATTCAATAACAATCAAAAAATGGGCAGACAACCTAAGCAGACATTTCTCCAAAGAGGACGTACAGATGGCGTGAAAAGATGCTAACCGTCACTAGTTATTAGAGAAATGCAAATCAAAACTACGATGAGGTATTGCCTCACCCAAGTCAGAATGGCCATCATCCAAAAGTACAAATAGTGCCCGAGGGTGTAGAGAAAAAGGAACTCAGACTCAGTGGGAATGCAATTGGTGCAGGCACTATGGAGAACAGAATGGAGGATCGTTAACTAAAAATAGGATGGCCATATGATCTTGCAGCCCATCCTGGGCATATAGCCAGAGACTAATTAGAAAAGATGCACGAAACCCAGTGTTCATAGCAGCACCGTTTCAATAGCCAAGACACAGGAAGCGGCGTAAACATCCATCAACAGATGAATGGATAAAGAAGATGTGGTACAACAGAATATCACTCAGTCAAAAAAAAAAAAATGAAATTATGCCATTTGCAGCAGCATGGATGAACCTAGAGATTATCATAAATCAGACAGATGGACAAATAATATCACGATACCACTTATGTGTGAAATCTTAAAAAAAAGATATGAATGAACTTATTTACAAAACAAAAACAGACTCACAGACAGAAAATAAGTGCATTGGCCTAAAAAAAAAAAGTGCATGGTTACCAAAAGGTAAGGGGGGGGGTGGAATTAGGAGTTTGGGATTAACAGATACACTACTATATATAAAATAGATAAACAACAAGAACCTACTATATAGCACAGGGAACTATATTCAGTATCTTGTTACAACCTACAATGCAAAAAAACCTAAACAAAATATAGGGTGTGTGTGTGTGTGTGTGTGTGTATAACTGAATTACTTTGCTGTATACCTAAAACTAACATTATAAATTTATAAACTATACTTCAATTGGGGCTTCCCTAGTGGCTCAGATAGTAAAGCGTCTGCCCGAAATGCAGGAGACCCAGGTCGATCCCTGGGTCGGGAAGATCCCCTGGAAAAGACAATGGCACCCCACTCCAGTACTCTTGCCTGGAAAATCCCATGGACAGAGGAGCCTCGTGGGCTACAGTCCATGGGGTTGCAAAGAGTCGACACAACTGAGCGACTTCACTTTCACTTTCTTTTCATACTTCAATTAAAAAAGGAAAATACTTGGAGAAAGGGAAAAAGCCACAAAGCTGCAAGAAAACAGCTTTGAAACTCTAAGTACGCATCCTCCGTCCAGCCTTGCTTGTGCAGCACACGCACACGTGCGCAGACTGCACACAGTGTGAAGGAGGCGTGCTCTGTGTCCTCTGCTTCAGAAGACAGCGTTCTGAACCATGTCTCTTCCCACGAGGCACACTCACGTCCTGCAGGTCTCTGACCCACCCCCGAGCGTACTTTTTTGTTTGAGGGTTTCGAGTTGTATGGTCAGGGCCAAGCGCATCAGGGTGTGGCGCCTAAGGAAGCAGCCCCGTCTAGTGGTCAGGCTACAGGTAACCAAGTTCCATCATCCTTCGGTTTCCATCTAAGTGGTGTTTGTTCCCAGCAAATGATCAAGACTGGGTTACAGTAAACATGTTTCTGGGTGCCCTTCTAGAAACGAGGAAAAGTGGCACTTGGAGGTCAGGTGAGATAAGGACTCTGAAGGGAAACGTCTAAACAATTTGAGAGATGGAGCTCACCTTGGAAACCCTTGTACCAAGAGGCTGACAGCACCTCCAGAGACTGGTATGAACAAAAGTGGCTAATGTGAAAGCAAGAGCATGTTGGAAACGCCCTGCCTGTTCCAGAAACGGAGGGCATCTGTTCTACTTTGTCTTCTAATCTCTAAGAAAAACTTACAGACGTGTTGAGCTGATAACATTTCTCACGACTGTCTTAGACATCTTTGCATGAACAGACAGTCCACTTAGACCACTGGTTCTCAATCCAGAGAGATTTCCATCCTAGAAGACATCTGGCAAAGTGCAGATGTTTTGGCTGTCACCACTGGGAGTAGAGAGAAGGGCTGTGTGTCACAAAACACACCTCACTGTATACGACAGCCCCCATGACAAAGAATATCTAGCCCAAGATGTCTGTAGTACTGAAGCTAAAAACTCTGCCCTAAAAAAAATCAGTATTTTCTTGGTATTTTGATTATATTTGTTACTTCCTAACTGAATCCACCTGTCTTTGGAAGAAAAACCCAGCAGGTAGCCTTTCTGGGAGAGGAGACAACCAAAATAATACACAGGTGAATTCCATGGGTCCACATGACCCTCATCACAATTTCCTTCCGAAGCATTTTCACCAAAAAAAGGGAATGTTGCTTGCATAATATCAAGTGCTCTAAAGGGAAAAGTGTTACCCATAGGGAAATGCTTGGAAAGTCAATTGTGCTCAGTTATCTTATTTTCATAAAGAAATGTAGAACAGGCTCCAAAATTGTTTTTCATGTAAAAAATTTTACATGTGAAAATGTTAAAAAAAAAATTTTTTTTTTCACCTGTAAAGCTGACAGAATAAGTCCATGTGTGGAGCACACTTAAAGCGACTTCACCTGAAATTCCATCTCGGTGTGAGTCACGCCATCTCACTTCTTGGACTAAACGCACTGCACAGAACAATCGCGCGCTCTCAAAGCAAACTGAGGTTCCGACCTGCAGGGAGAAAATCAGACGCCCAGTCCTCTCTAGACATCTCTGTGCCGGAAGGGGGCCGACCTCCACACCTCACAGGTCAGGACCTAAAAACTCACTGAGACACCAGGCCTGACTCTTAATTCTGTGTCTCCCTCCCTGGAACACCTGCATCCCCGTTGCCAGGTTTCCTTGGTGACCAGAGCTCCAAGGATACCCGGTTCTGGCGCACTGAAGACAGAGGCCCGGGGTCAGGGTCATTCCTACCCGCCAAGGTCAGGGCTCAAGCATCTTGCGCCTCCCGCTTCTCCCTGGACCTCAGGACACAGGACAGCAGAGAACCTGGGCCAGGGCTCCCGGGGCACCAGAACTCGTTGGCCACAGGCCGGGACAGGGAGGTGGGGGCCTTTGCTCATTCCAGTGACCCACTCCTCCTGGGAGCACTTGAAAGAGAAATACATTCCACCATCCAGGGGCAAAGCCGCCCGCTCCCAGCTGGGGCCTGTTGCCTCCGCCTCCTCCTGGCTCCAGGGCCCGGGGTCCAACACCCGAGGAGGCCTCGGTCAACCGCATCCAGGCACGAGGCTCTGGCCACCCCCTCAGCTCGCTGCCTACCTCCAGGCTGTCCGATTCTTGGGCTCGGTGGCTGGGGGCGGGGGATACAGGGCCTCCCTGCGGGGAGCGGCGTCCCGCCTCCATCACCGCCTGGACTCCCCCAACCACACCCCGACCCCTGCGCGCAGACACGCTGCAAACCTCTCGCCTCCCGTCCCATCCCTCGAAGACATCACACAACGGCAGCGTTCCTGACAGCTTCCGGGCGCAGTCAGGTCCATAAACTGGAAAAGGTGACCCTTCCGACATTCATCCGTCACAGTAATCACGCTGCCATCTTCACCCAAACCTCTGATCACCTCATTTCACTGCTCAGAAACCATCAGTCCCCTAACCCCACCCCCCACAGCCTGCGGGATCCAGCCGGGCCTCCTCGGTGGGGATGGGGCCCCACCCACACCTGTCCACCTGGAAACAGTCAGCTCTCTCCAGGTGCTCACCAAACGCTGCCTCCTCCGTGAAGCCTCCCAGGACTGTCCACACCCACGAACAGCCACCTCCTGCCTCCCTTGACTCAGGATACGCTGAGCGCTCCGCGTCTAAGTTTCTGCAGTGTCCTGCCTCCTTTCCAGAAAGCAAGGAGCAGGCTTGGGCCCACCTGAGGTCCACAGGCTGCTATAAAAACCCCTCAGGGCTCCTAGCCCGGTTCCCCCTCTGCAGAATCACTGAGAGGGATAAATACATGTGTACACAGGGCTAGAAGGAAGGGCGCTCCCAAAAGCTCAAGGACTATGTAAAGTCAGATTC
Organism: Bos grunniens; assembly: GCF_055505025.1. Lineage (NCBI taxonomy): Eukaryota > Metazoa > Chordata > Mammalia > Artiodactyla > Bovidae > Bos > Bos grunniens. The sequence continues at coordinate 6,104,068 of NC_141168.1, forward strand.
AGATGCTATCGTGGTCGCCTGGGTCCCTGGGAAGGCAACAATTCCCTATTTGTCTCTCCGATCGCTTATCCTGGTTAGTCACTGGCACCTGGGAGGTGCTTCCTGAATGTTCCTCCAACGTTTGATGAATGGTTGGTAAAGGCCAGTACTCCACTAGGATCATGGGCTGGCTCACAGGAGCTCTTCCCTCTAAACTGCGGTTTCCTTGGTAAAGTTAGAGAGATACATAGAAGATGGAGTGCCATCCACACACTCAGAGGCAGCCTTCTCCTCTGCCTTGACGGTGAAAGTCGCTCAGTCGTGTCCGACCTGGGTCTCCTGCATTGCAGGTGGATTCTTTACCAGCTGAGCCACCAAGGAAGCCCCTCCTCTCCCTTAAGCTGCAGCATTTGAGAGCTGACATGGGCTTCCCTGGTAGCTCAGATGGTAAAGCGTCTGCCTGCAATACAGGAGACCTGGGTTTGATCCCTGAGTCGGGAAGGATCCCCTGGAGAAGGCAATGGCAACCTACTCCAGGACTCTTGCCTGGAAAATTCCATGGATGGAGGAGCCTGGTAGGTTATAGTCCATAGGATCGCAAAGAGTCGGACATGACTGAGCAACTTCACATGGAGAAGGAAATGGCAACCCACTCCAGTATTCTTGCCTGGAGAATCCCATGTACAGAGGAGCCTGGCGGGCCACAGTCCCTGAGGTCGCAAGGAGTCGGGGTTCCAGAAGAAGCTGTGGAAGGAAGGATCCCGAGGATAAGGGCCTTCCTCCCTTTCCATCACAAAGGGCACTTCCTTATCAGAGGGGTGGGTGCGGGTGCTCCTGGACCCCCAGAGAGCACCCAAGGTCAGAGGAGAGAGCTGCCCTCCTGGGACGGGGTACCAGAGGGCACATCGGTCAGGGGCAGGGAACACAATGGACCCAAGTGAAGGAGAATGAGGAACGGACACCAACACACGCTCAGAGAGGAAAGTGGGACTGTCCTCAGGAGCTGGGAGTGGATGGAACAGACCAGAAGGAGGTGAGTTTAGGGCCAGCCCCTCTCCCCTCCAGAGAAGCTGCAGAGGATCCTGTGTGCTCGCTCCTGACCCTCTGACAAACCGGGAGAAGCCACTTGGTGGTATTTTGAGAATTCGAGGCACCATCTTTCTTTGCCCCTTTTCTTTTCGGCCAGCTTAGTTTCCAGAAACCCAAAGGCACTATTTAAGGAACAGCGCTAGATGAGTCCCAGTTGGAAGTGTGGAGTGGAAGGAGGGACAGGGCAGCAGAGCAGTTTGCAGGTGGGAAGCCAGCCTGGAAAGAGGGCCACGTCATCCCTGGTACTTTGCAGAACCACGGTGAAGAGGAGAGGATCGACGGAGCTGCAGTATTAATTCATTTACTTGGCAACAGCTGTGCTGGGCGCAGAGCACTTGCCTGGGCCACATGTGTGACCAGCATCCTTCTGGTGCACTCCATCCACTCCCAGCTCCCCAGGACAGTCTCGTTTTCCTGTCTGAGCGCGTGCTGGTGTGTTTCCTCATTCTCCCTCACTAGGGTCCATTGTGTTCCCTGCTCCTGACCCGCTGTGCCCTCCAGTACCCCGTCCCATGAGGGCAACAAATCCCTTGGGCCCTCCTGGGGGGCAGGGGGTGGTGAAGGAGAGCAGCACTGGGGGTGGGGGAGTGGTCTTAGGGTTCTGGTTCCAGCTGCTTTCTCTCCCTGGAACCCCCACCCCAGATTCCAGCTCAGCGGATTCCCTCATAGCTTCAGTCTTGCTGACATCTCACCCTCTTTGGCGAGGCCTGTTTTGATCACGTTCTGTTAATAATTATGACGAATACAAATAATAACGCAAAGCACATCAGCGGGAGGAGAGCCAGCAAGGAGCTAACGTGTTTCTCCTATGAGCATAGTCCCCACACACCATCGGGAGCTGGTCTGCATCAGCACAGAAAAGTTCACGGGCCCAAGTTCATACGGCTTCAGATTCGAGGATGTTGAGGTTGGATAACAATCCTGTCTAGTTCCAAAGCCCATGCCCTGAAACCCGGTTCTCAATGGCTGTTGTGGGGGGAACTACATCCCCCAGGAGGGTCTGCAGAAGTCCTCACCCTCAGGTCCTGCAAATAGGAGCTCCCTGGGAAGCAGTCTTTGGAGATGTCACCAAGCGGAACAGGGCGGGCCCTAATCCTAACCTATGGCTGGTGACGTCATGAGACAAGGAGAGTCACACAGAGACAGACACGCCGACAGGCCGGGACAGGTGACAGCAGACTGATGCCTGCGACAGACGGAGGTGCTTAGTTCTGTGTTTGAAATGTTCCATACTAGTTGTTCTTAAAACTTTACAAAATGTTTTACAAAATTAAAGTTATCTTTCCTTTTAAAGTAGTTTTATCTTAACCTAAGGCAATGGCACCCCACTCCAGTACTCTTGCCTGGAAAATCCCATGGACGGAGGAGCCTGGTAGGCTTCAGTCCATGGGGTCGCTGAGGGTCGGACACTACTGAGCGACTTCACTTTCACTTTTTACTTTCATGCATTGGAGAAGGAGATGGCAACCCACTCCAGTGTTCTTGCCTGGAGAATCCCAGGGACGGAGGAGCCTGGTGGGCTGCCGTCTATGGGGTCACACAGAGTGGGACACGACTGAAGCTACTTAGCAGTAGTAGCAGCAGCAGACATATTAAAATTAAAGTAAGTGATAGGAGATATATAGCTGAGAATTAAAAAAGCAGACAAAGCAGACACTCGCGATTTTTCAGTGACACAGATTCATTCAACTTCCGGGTACTTTGACATGCCTTCATTAGAAGCAGACCATGCATGCTACTTCCTGTTATTGGTACATTCAAAGTTGTCACTCAAAAGTAACCATGTTATTGATTCCAGACAACTTAACACAACGTGATGAGTAATTTAGGTTTGTTCATTATACGCATGCACTTGAAAGTTCTATTTATTATCCTATAAATTCGTTGATCCCAATGCTCTTTTTTGAAATAGTTTTTAAGAAGCAGAAACACTTTTTAAAAGAGAACAGAACGTACTTTCCTCTATTATTTGCAAATTGTCTTGGAGAAGAATGCTCCCACCTCTGTAAAACAGAAATGAAGGTGTAAGAACGTGGGAGCACGCCTTGCAGGGAAGTGAAATGACGGGAAATGGCCGCCCTGCCCCACCCCCAAGCTCATCAGCCGCCTCCAACCCTCCTGATGGTCCCTGATCATTTTCAGGTCGGGGGTCACTGACAGGGGAAGCAACCCTCCTCTTCCCCCAGCCCCGTGCTAGGGCCCTGTTAGCCCCCCAGGGGGGACTAGCCCACAGCCTCGCAGCCCCCGTGGTCTGACCCTCCTGACTCCCTGCCCTCCTGGTCCAGCCTAGATCCCACCCAGACACCACCAACCTGATGCCCCTCTCCTCCTGAAAGACCCCAGCCCTGGATGGCCACACGCACTGCCTTGGCTGGCCTCACCCATCACTTCTTCATTTGCTTAGATTTCCATCCCTTGTCATTAATTCAGCTCCCCAACTCTCAGCAAGAAGGACTTGTCTCTCTGCACGGAGTTCAGAAACATGCCATAACCCATCTGTTTCCTTGTCCTTAGGGACAGCTCTCCTTAGCTGGCCATCCTCCTGCTCAAACTGGACCAGTGACTTTTCTAGGCCCACTGTCCAGCCAGATGCTGGTCCGTTGTATTAGTTCTTCCCCAAACCAACATCTTCCTTTGATGGTAATATTTTTAATTTTTGCTTTGTATATTTTTAACTCCAGCTCTTTATTTTTCCTTCCTTCTGATTTCCTTGAGTTTACTGTGTTCTTCTTATTCTAAGTTCTTATCCTAAACTCATTAATATTCAGCCTTTTTTGCTGTTCTAATGTAAGCATTTAAGGTTAAAAATTTCCCTTTTATGGCCTCCCATAAGCCTTGATTTTAGCTTTTTTTGTAGCACTTTTATTATCATTCAGTTTGAATATTTCCTAATTTCCTTTTTTATTTCTTTCTGACCCATGACTTACATAGCAGTGTTTCCCAAATGTATGGGGTTCTCTCTGCTTTTGTTGCTGACTTCCAGCTTAACTGCACTGTGAGCAAAGCATATGACCAATGAGAGAAATTCTTGAACATCTGTTGACTTGTTTCATGACACAAGACATGTCTTCATAAACGGCTTGAATGTATTTCTTTTCATTTGTTGAGAGCGATGTCTGATAGATGGGCATTATACAAATTTGTTAATTCTGCTCCTCAAATCTTTCCTCTCAAAAAAAAAAAAACTTTCCTCTTCTGATTTTTAAAAACCATTTTACCTATCAACTACCGAAATGTATTAAAATATCCTATATGATTTCTTTCTCTCCTTGTAGTTTGTCAAGTTTTGGTTAATATATTTTGCATGAATAAAATGTTATTGCTTATATAAGTTTGGAATCATGATATGTTTCTAGGGATTTAAACCTTTTATAATTATTTAGAGACTCCATTCACAGTAATGGTTTTGCTTTAAAACCTAATTTTTTTTTTTTAATCAATACAGCTTCACAAGTTTTCATTTGGTCAATGTTTGATATATCCTTTGCAACATTTGCTTTCAATTTTGTATATGTTCTAGATGCTTCTCGTGCAATCATCACGTGGATAGATTTTTTTCAAAATCCTTTCTGTCAATATTTGTCTTCAGAACATTTTATATCCATTTGTTGTAATTACTGATATATTTATATTTGGCTTTATTTTATGTTTTCTATTAGCATGGCCTTATTTTATGTGTCTTTTTTCCCTATTTTTTTTTTTCCTCATTCCACTCCATCTCTTATCCCATTTTCTCCTTCTACTATTTGGAATTTTTGCATATTTCAGCACTATCTCAAATAGATAGGGACTTTTTAAGACATCTATTTATCATATGATTATCTCAACCGAACATAATTAACAAAATCCCTTACTATCACATAATACCCTCTGTTCTCAAACATTCCCAAAGCAACATACATTTAGTGTGTTCAAATCAAGATGTAAACAAGATCCATATGTTGGAGTTGGCTAATTTCTCTCTCCGCTTTTTTAATCTGTGTGTGCGTGTTCAGTCGCTTCAGTCGTGTCCAACTCTTTGAGACGCTATGGACTGTAGCCCGCCAGGCTCCTCTGTCCATGGGATTCTCCAGGTAAGAATACTGGAGTGAGTTGCCATGCCCTCCTCCAGGGGATCCTCTTGACCCAGGAATCGAACCTGTGTCTCCTGCATTGCAGGAGGATTCTTTACCCACTTGAGCCGCCTGGGAAGCCAGTTTCAATCTGTAAGAGTTTCTCTACCACCTCCCTTTTTCCAGGTCACTTGGTTGTTGAAGGAATCGGGAGGCTCATCCCACAGATCTCTGCACACTCTGGATTGCTGATGCTTCACTGGGCATCACTTAGTATGTTCCTCTAACCTGACTTGGGGCTTCTTCAGACTCAAGTTTAATTTTTTAGCAAACACATTTCATAGATGGGACTTGTACTTTCTATTACAAGACAATCAGACATGGTGTGTTTCCTGACATGATGCAATTCAGCATACAGTCAGAAAGCAAACACCACTCAGAAATAATAGTGTCAAAAAGCCTCAGAAATATTACACGGATGCTCCAGTCTGGCATAAATACAAAAAATTCACATTCCAGAATTTGTAGTCTTATTTTAGACCATCCATTTTTATCTTCCATTTATTTGAAAGTAATTAGTATCATATTAATGGGGCTTCCCTGGTGGCTCAGTGGTGAAGAATCCACCTTCCAATGCAGGAGACATGGGTTTGATCCCTGATGGGGGAAGACCCCACATGCTGTGGAGCAACTAAGCCTGTGAGCCACAACTACCAAGCCTGTGCTCTAGAGCCAGGAAGCCACACTACTGAGTCCATGTGCCTCAGCTGCTGAAGCCTGCGCACTCTAGTGCCCATGCTCCAAAATAAGAGAAGCCGCTGCAAACACGCACCACAATCAGAGTCGCCCCTGCTCACCGCTAGGGGAAAGCCCATACAGCAACGAAGACCCAGTGCAGCCAAAACATCAATAAATAAAATTATTTTTAAATAAAGAATCATATTTAAAAAGAAATGTTTCTTTTGTGAGATAGGATAAAAATGTTCCCATGTTTTCTGTGAAAGAGAAACGTATGACCACATAATGCTAAGACTTATCAGTCTGTCTTACCAAAGGTCCACCTAGTCAAAGCTATGGTTTTTCCAGTAGTCATGTATGGATGTGAGAGTTGGACCATAGAGAAAGCTGAGCACCAAAAAATGGATGCTTTTGAACTATGGTGTTGGAGAAGACTCTTGAGAGTCCCTTGGACTGCAGGGAGATCCAACCAGTCCATCCTAAAGGAGACCAGTCCTGAATATACATTGGAAGGACTGATGTTGAAGCTGAAACTCCAATACGTTGGCCACCTGATGCAAAGGACCGACTCATTGGAAAAGACCCTGATGCTGGGAAAGATTGAAGGCAGGAGGAGAAGGGGACGACAGAGGATGAGATGGTTGGATGGCATCACTGAGTCGATGGACGTGAGTTTGAGCAAGCTCTGGGAGTCGGTGATGGACAGGGAGGCCTGGCGTGCTGCAGCCCATGGGGTCGCAAAGAGTTGCAAAGAGTTGCCACTGAGCAAGTGAACTGAACTCATCAGTCCAGCAGCTAGCATAAACTTCTACTTTTTGCTGTTTGGAGGTAGGAAAATTTAAACATTTTAAAAGATGACATAAAAATGATTAAAATACACATATTTTATATTAATTTGGTAAAATGGGTTTTAAGTGCCATTTTGAACTATGCACACTATTAAAGAAATATCAAGTTTTGCCCTTGAATTTTATCCAATGTATGTTGAAAATTTGGGTGGCTTAAGAAATTTTTTTCAGCTATATTGAATAGAATAAGCTTACCTATCAAACCGCTTTGGCTATTTGCAGTTCTTTTCTTTCCAGTTAATGAGACAGCTGAGAGATGAGTATTGACAGCAGTTGAAAAGAATTCTGTTCTGATAAACTGTTTTTCAAAGCTGGTTTTTACATCTATTCTTTCCAATCAATGCTCTCTTTGCTTTGCTCTCATGAAATTCTCCCTCAAAATGGATCTATATTGACAACCACCTAGGGACAGAAGGAAATAAATGAAAGTTGTGATTCTCTCCACCCCTTTCTACTCTATTCCTGAATATCTCAACTAGGGCCGAAACGCCTCCCTTCAGACCCCAGGCTTCAACCTTAACTTAAATGTGTCTAAGAAGGAAGAAGATAGGAAACCCTAGGGGCTTGTGCTGTTTCCATTAATCACTCAAGGAGTTCTTCCCTTTACCTGGCGGCCTATGGATCTATCCAGGGACGGTGAGTAATCCTGACTGCCTCCACTATTTACCCAATTTACAAAAATTACTTAACGGGGAAGGGAAATCACGGTGAAAAAAAAAAAAAGACTGCAAAGCTAAAATTACAAAATGACAATTGTCGTAATTTGCTGAATGAAACTCTACTTACACAATCTGAAACTTGAAAAGTCACAGGTTAACCATAATTTCTAAGATAAACCCTCCACTTTTCCAGAATTTATGTACCCCCGCCCCCTGATATTTTTCAAGACCGCATTCCCTGATATTTTTCAGGGACTAAAAAGACATATTTTTCAAGAGCCGGCCCCTCCGCCTCTCCCTCTGTATTATGATTGAATACTGACAACAGGCAACTCTGTTCCAAGTTCACTCAAGGACACGAGAGCTGCTCCTGAGAACCAGTCAGTTAGGAAGCAAAGGACTTGCCTTGCGTCCTGGGCTCCTCAGAAAAACTCCAGGCAGGCTGATCACCTTGGTGACAGGTTCCACAGACAGGTGAGACGGAAGGAGACCTCCACCCTGCACAGCCAGCTCTGGGAGACAGCGCCGCTCCCCTCTGACTGAGCGGGACCCTGAGGGGCCTTCCCGGGACAGGCCGCCCCATCCCCTCTGCCGGAACGCCTCTCTGAAGGACTGGCCTAACACTTGATGCACATCGCCTAAGTTGTTCCACAGCTGTGAAAACCCCACCAAATGAAGACATTAACTACTTGAGGACCAGGAGCACCTGGCTCCCAGGTCTGTGGAGCCCAAGGACTGATCCTGTTAACCCTTGTGACACCACCCTGTGTGACCTCCCCATCAGCCAGTCAGAGGCTTGTGCACGAGCTGATCCCAGGCTCTAAGACCCTCCTTCCTCACCCAGCTTTTATTTATTTTAAAAAATTATTTAGTTGGCTGCATCAGGCCTTAGTTGCAGCGTGCAAGACCTTCTGTAGCTGCAGCCTGCAGAAATGCAGCCTGCGAACTGTTCCTTGTGGCATGTGAGATCTAGTTCCCTGACCAGGGATCGAACCTGAGCTCCCTACATCAGGAGTTTTAGTCCTAACCGCTGGACCACCAGGGAAGTCCCTCACTCGGCTTTTTAAAAAAATGCTTTGCTGAAAGCTTTTGGGGAGCTTTGGGCTTTTTAGAGCTCATGAGCCACCCGTCTCCTTGCCTGGCCCTACAGTAAACCTCTCTCTACTCCAGCCAGCAATGCTCTGGTGTGTTTGTTCTCACACCCCCACTCGGGTTCCGCTGCCCCCCAAGTTGCACCCTTTCTACCTGCGGCACCCCTCTCTGCTGCGTGGTCTTCAGCAGCTTATGGCTCCTGTTTCCCTGTGTCTTTTGGCTTCTACCCTGCTTCCAACTTGACGCATTTTACGTGCAAGCCCCGAGCAGCTGGGACCGCTGAGCCAATCGCTCAGTACAGCTCACTCTTCGAGCCGGGCTCTGAGCAGGCCACCCTTGGCTCACATGCTTGTCCTGACCCAGCCACTGCCAGACCAAAACCACCCAATCACAGACCATGCCACCCTGTGAAGAAGAAACCCTCCAGCAGGGCCCTGTGGGCGTGAAAAGCCTTCCAAGGTCTCCCCAGAAAGCAGCTGTGGAATTAAACCAGCGAGCATCCCGGCTGGCCTGCTCAGGAGAGTTGAAAATAAAACTATCCGTTCAGACTCGATGTTCTAATGTAATGACTTTGATCTAATATTAGCTTAAGTTACTAATGAGTTCCTACATTTCAGCAAATGCTGAGACAAAGCTATACTCCAAATCAGGATGGGCTATTTCAGCTCAGAATTTAGGTACTGTTAGGTGAAGCTTATTCCCCAAATTCTCCTCTTTGAATATTTTTATTGTTTAGTATATGGTATACTAAATGATATATTTTCTTGAACTCTTGACAGCTGGCTAATTTTATGCTTGCATTAATCTTAAAAATTGTAATTCTCATGGAAGGAAATTCACAGCCAAATTTTCTTACACACCATTCAAGCTTCTTTCTTGTCTTTTATCTGGGCACATCACCTTTTTACATTATTTTATTTATTTTTTAGTATCCAACTCATTTTGTAAGCTTCCTCTCTGACCCTGACCTTGGTCATGTTGACCATCCCACTAACAAAGGAAACTTCTGAACCAAGCCAGGCGCTGCCTAGTTCAGGGAAGACCTCTGTCTAGCACGCTCCAGCCAGATCTCTTTCTTCCTCCAGCCAAGTGCTGCCTCTAAGGCTTTTCATTGGTTTGTCTCCAGCTGGCTGTTCCCCTCTCCTCTTAACTACTGTAGCTGGTTTTCTTTTCTTCCCAGCCACCTTCTTCAAGGTCAAGCAAAAGAGCCCTCCCCACTTTAGAAGTTCTGGGATGGGAACCTTTTCAGTTCATGGAAGCATTTGATACTCCTTTCATGTTTGTGTTTTGGTTGACTCGCTTTAATTTCAAAAGACTTATGTCGCTAATCTCTCCTCCATCAAAATCAAAGGAAAGTTGGCTTTCCTTGGAGATGAAATCTTTAACAAAAACCACATTAAAGAACAAGTAACACGATATGAACTGATATTATGAAAGAATTCAGAGAAAAGTAGATATCATAGAATAATTTGAAAACAAGGCCATGAGGAAAGTTTATATTCAATGCCATCTCGTATACTGCATGAAAGAATACACACTGAAGACAGAACCAAGTATTTAGTCCAGTCCCAAAAGAGAAAAGAAGGAATGCAAAGTAAAGGGACAAGAAGACAGGTGAAGCCTCCCCAAGCTTTAGCTGGGGAGCCTGACCCAGCCCGTTGGTGGGCTCTGGAGGCACACGGAGGTTGCATGGCTTGCCAGATTTTATGAGGCAGAGCAGGAGTTCAAACCCTGGGGTATTTACTCAAAACAGAAGTCCTTGCCTTGTTGATAGGCCATTTCTGGAATAAAACTGGCATACCAATTTTTATTTTTCAAGATGATTTCAGATACAAACATCTCTTGCTAAGGTAGGAGAGTCTGAACCAACTGTATCTTGTCCTCAAGCAAATAAACACCACACTTAATGGTGAAATGTGTACTGCTTACTCCCCAAGGTCAAGGACGAGACAAGGGTATCTGCTCTCACCACTGCTATTCCGGATCATAGTGCAATAAGACAAGAAAATTATATAAAGCATCCAAAGTGAAAAGCACGCAGTAAAAACTGTATGATCATCAACACAGAAAAGCTAATGGACTTCTACAAAAAGATCTACTAAAACTAGTGAGTTTAGCAATGTTTTTGGATAAGAGATCAGTAGTCAAAAATCAATTGTATTTCTGTATACAAGCAACAGGCAATCAAAAATAGAAAAATTTAAATCCCATTTACGTGTGCCCAGTCACTTAGTCACGTCTGCCTCTTCGCGACCCCATGGACTGTAGCCTTCCAAGCTGCTCTGTCCATGGAATTTTCCAGGCAAGAATATTGGAGTGGGTTCCATGTGCTCCTCCAGGGGATCTTCCAGAACCAGGGATCAAACCCACATCTCTTGCATCTCCTACATTGGCAGGTGGGTTCTTTACCACTAGTGCCACCTGGGAAGCCCCCTATAAGGACATTATGAAGGTTTTAAAAGCTCAATGAGCTAATGCTCATAAAATGCTTAGGCTCCAGTCTAACATGTAGTATCTTAAGTACTACATGCGTGCATGCTCAGTCGTGTCTGACTCTTTGCAACCCCATGGACTACAGTAGCCCACCAGGATCCTCTGTCCATGGGATTCTCCAGACAAGAATACTGGAGTGGATTGCCATTTCCTACTCCAAATCCCATTTATAACAGCATCAAAGTATGAAATACTTAGAATAAATCTGATAAAAGATATATATAGCCCATACATTGAAGTACTAAATACTGCTGAGAAATGAATGAAGACTCAAACAAGGGGAGTGATACACTTTGCTGATGGGTCAGAAGACTCAATATTGCTAAAATGTAAGTCCTCCCAAAATTGCTTATGGATTCAAAATAATGCCAATCAAAATTCCAGCAGGCTTTTTTGTAGAAATTGACAAACTGATTCTGAAATGCACATGAAAAGACAAAGATCTTAGATTAGTCACAACAATGTTGAAAAATAAGAACAAGGTTAGAGGGATAAAACTACCATATATCAAGATTCATTTCATCCATAATGGCCACTATAAAATATAAATTAGTAGATGTGAAAAGAAACAAAAAATGACCTATAATCAAGAGAAAAGTCATTCAATAAAAGCAGACCTGTGGGACTTCACTGTGGCACAGTGGATAAGAACCCGCCTTGCCATGCAGGGGACATGGGTTCGATCCCTGGTCCGGGAAGATTCCACATGCCTCAGACCAACTAAGCCCATGTACCACAACTACTGAGCCTGCGCTCTAGAGCCCTGGAGCTGCAACTGCCCAGCCCAGGGCTGCAGCTACTAAACCAGTATACCTAAGGCCTGTCCTCCACAAGAGAAGCCACCACAATGAGAAGCCCACACACCACAATGGAGAGTAGTTGCTCACCGCAACTAGAGAAAGTCCATGCAAAGCAATGAAGACCCAGCACGGCCAAAAACACATAATTTTTTTTAAAAAGCAGACCCACGGCAAACAGATGGGGAAACAGTGGAAAGAGTGGCAGACTTTATTTTTTGGGCTCCAAAATCACTGCAGATGGTGACTGCAGCCATGAAATTAAAAAACGCTTACTCCTTGGAAGGAAAGTTATGACCAACCTAGACAGCATATTAAAAAGAAGAGACGTTACTTTGCCAACAAAGGTCCATGTAGTCAAAGCTATGGTTTTTCCAGTAGTCATGTATAGATGTGAGAGTTGGACTATAAAGAAAGCTGAGTGCCAAAGAATTGATGCTTTTGAACTGTGGTGTTGGAGAAGACTCTTGAGAGTCCCTTGGACTGCAGGGAGATCCAAACAGTCCATCCTAAAGGAGATCAGTCCTGAGTGTTCATTGGAAGGACTGATGTTGAAGCTGAAACTCCAATACTTTGGCCATCTGATGTGAAGAGCTGACTCATTTGAAAAGACCCTGATGCTGGGAAAGATTGAAGGCGGGAGGAGAAGGGGATGACAGAGGAGGAGATGGTTGGAAGGCATCACTGACTCAATGGACATGAGTTTGGGTGAACTCCGGGAGATGGTGATGGACAGGGAGGCCTGGCGTGCTGCAGTCCATGGGGTGGCAAAGAGTCGGACTCCACCGAGCAACTAAACTGAACTGAACTGATGAGTGATTCAGACATTACAATTAGCAAAGATTTTAAAATAGCTGTGAAAAGTATGTTAAAGAACCTACAGAAAACAGGTATATATTGGGGAGAGATAGGAGAACTTCAGGACAGAGGTGGAAATTATAAAAGGATCAATCCTAGAACTGAAGAATATGTTACCCCCAATTTTTTAAATTATTAAATTAGAAATCAGGAAAAAAAAATAGAGAAAAGAACAAACAGAGGCTTAGTGACTGGTAGAAAACTATCAAATTGCTTAATACTTGTGAAACTGGAGTCCCAGAATAAGGGAGGAGAGAGTATAGGGCAAAAAAATACTTGAAACGTTGGCTGGGAAGTTTTCCAAATTGGATCAGAAACATTAACTCACAAATTTAAGAAGCTGAGTAAATCTTAAACAGCATTAAAGCAGAGAAAATTACACACAAACATATCACAGTAAAACTCTAAACACCAAAAATAAAGACAAAATCTAAAAAGGAGACGGGTAGCGAGGAACATAGGACATAAAGGAATTAATACGATGACAGCTGATTTCTCAACAGAAAAAATCGGAGGCTAGGAGAAACTGGAACATCTTTAAACAGTAACACACACACACAGACACATACACACACACCACTGTCTACCTAAAATTGTATAATCAACCAAAAAAAAACACAAAACTTTCAAAAATGTAGAGGGATAAAATAACATGTGGGAGATCTTTGTGATGATGTGACAGCTCTGTATTTTGATTGTGGTTTCAGTTACACAAATCCACAAATGTAATAAAATTGAACAGAACCACACACATGTAAAATTAGTACACTCTGAGTTCTGTGGATCATACAATTTATATTTCCTGGTTTTGATATCATGCTACATTTATGTAGGATTTACCATCAGGAGAGCAGTACATAGGACATCTCTGTACTATTTTTTTTCAGTTCAGTTCAGTCGCTCAGTTGTGTCCGATTCTTTGCAAATCCATGGACTGCAGCACGCCAGGCTTCTCTGTCCATCATCAATTTCCGGAGCTACTCAAACTCATGTCCATCGCGTCGGTGATGCCATCCAACCATCTCCTCTTCTGTCGTCCCCTTCTCCTCCCGCCTTCAATCTTTCCCAGCATCAGGGTCTTTTCCAATGAGCCAGTTTTTCACATCAGGTGACCAAAGTATTGGAGTTAGCTTCAGCATCAGTCCTTCCAGTGAATATTCAGGACTGATCTCCTTTAGGATGGACTCGTTGGATCTCCTTGCAGTCCAAGGGACTCTCAAGAGTCTTCAACACCACCACAGTTTTGAACTCGGCATTCAGCTTTCTTTATGGTCCAACTCTCACATTCATACATGCTGCTGCTGCTGCTAAGTCGCTTCAGTCGTGGCCAACTCTGTGCGACCCCATAGACGGCAGCCCACCAGACTCCCCCATCCCTGGGATTCTCCTGGCAAGAATACTGGAGTGGGTTGCCATTCCCTTCTCCAATGAATGAAAGTGAAAAGTGAAAGTGAAGTTGCTCAGTCGTGCCTGACTCCTAGCGACCCCATGGACTGCAGCCTACCAGGCTCCTCTGTCCATGGGATTCTCCAGGCAAGAGTACTGGAGTGTGTTGCCATTGCTTTCTCCCATCCATACATGACTACTGGAAAAACCATAGCTTTGACTAGATGGACCTTTATCGGCAAAGTAATGTCTCTACTTTTTAATATGCTGTCTAGGTTGGTCATAGCTTTTCTTCCAAGGAGCAAGCATCTTTTTATTTCATGGCTGCAGTCACCATCTGCAGTGAATTTAGAGACCCCAAAAATAAACCATCTCACTGTTTCCATTGTTTCCCCATGTATTTGCCATGAAGTGATGGGACCGGATGCCATGATCTTCGTTTTCTGAATATTGAGTTTTAAGCCAACTTTTTCACTCTCCTCTTTCACTTTCATCAAGAAGCTCTTTAGTTCTTCTTCGATTTCTGCCATAAGGCTGGTGTTATCTGCATATCTGAGGTTACTGATATTTCTCCTGGCAATCTTGATTCCAGCTTGTGCTTCATCCGGCCCAGCATTTTGCATGATGTACTCTGCATGTAAGTTAAGTAAGCTGTTAATCAATAGTTATTTCAAAATAAAAAGTTAAAGAGAGACTTCCCTGGTGGGGCAGTGGGTAAGAACCTACCTTCCAGTCCAGGGGACATGGGTTTGGTCCCTGGTCTGTAGAGAGACCACGTGCTGTGGAGCATCTAAACCTGCGAGTGCCAACTTCTGAGCCTGGGGGCTGCAGTTACCGACACCTGCACGCCTAGAGCTCTTGCCTGGAGAATCCCAGGGGCGGGGGAGCCTGGGTGCTGCAGTTACCAACGCCTGCATGCCTAGAGCTCTTGCCTGGAGAATCCCAGGGACGGGGGAGCCTGGTGGGCTGCCATCATGGGGTCGCACAGAGTCGGACACTGAAGCGACTTAGCAGCAGCAGCAGCATGCCTAGAGCCAGTGCTCTGCAACGAGAGAACCATGGCAATGAGAAAAGTAGCCCCCACTTGCCGAAGAGAAAGCTCTTGAAAAGCAGTGAAGACCCCGGCAGCCAAAATATTACTTAATTAAAAATAGGAAAAAAATCCATTTTAAAAAAGTTAAAAGAAAGAAAGACAATTTTCAGATAAATAAATGTTGGATTTGTTGCCAGGAGACTACAAGAAATGTTAAAAGAAATTCTTCAGGCAGGAGGCCACTAGGGAAAAGCTTAACTTGACTCGCCAGTCCCTGAGGGCTGCACACAGTGACCCCTTTCCAGAATACAGCATGGAAAGAGAGAAGGAGGACCTCGCCTGTGTGGGAGCCAACAGTTGCCACCTCAGACAGCCGATCCAGGACAGCATCCAGTGGCAGGTCATGTGGGGACGATCGCCCTCGATGAGATGAAGATGGCAGTTCACCTCTACGGTCTTCCTCCCAAAACCCGCACACCCTGTTCACGTCTGAGACAAACATCAGACAAATCCCAACTGAGGAGCAAGCTACAAAATCATGCCTGAAAGCATGCCTCATACTTTCAAGGTCATCAAAAACAAGAAAAGTCTGAGAAATGGTCACGTCCAAGGGGAGCCTAAGGAGGCATGATGGGCTGTCCCGGAAAAACTGCATTAGGGGACAACTGGGAAATCTGAATAATGAAATTTAGTCAGTAAGAATTAACTAACCTGTATTGATCATTGTAACGAACAGTACCACACTTATGTGGACTATTGATAATGGGGGAGAGGGAGGAGACTGAGCCCAGGGTATGGGGGGATCCTCACATTATCTTCCCAATTACTCAGTACATCTAAAAGATAGTTTATTTTTTTTTAAAGACAAGATATAGTAACCAATTGCATCATATGAACTTTATTTAGATTCTGATTTAAACAAACTATAAAAGAAAATGATGATGCACTAAGAGATATTGGAATAGTCTGGCTGTTTGGTGGTACTAAAGTGAAGTGAAGTCGCTCAGTCGTGTCCGACTCTTTGCGACCCCATGGACTATAGCCTACCAGGTTCCACCATCAATGAGATTTTCTGAGCAAGAATACTGGAGTGGGTTGCCATTTCAGGATTCCTTAATGGGCTTCTTTGTTTTTCAGAGCGAAAACGGCATTTTTTTTTTTTAGAGTCATCTTTTAGGGACTTCCTCGGTGGTCCAGTGGTTTGAACTCTGCACTTTCACTGTGGGCCTGGATTCAGTCCCCGGTGGAGGAACTAAGATCTCACACACACACACACACACACACACACACACAGAGCCATCTTTCAGAGAAAATACTGAAATAAATGAATTTGAAATGGTATGACATGCAGGACTTACTTCAAAATAATCCACATGTGGGTGGAAAATAGTGGGCAGGAAATGGGGGTGTCGGTAAACACGGAATGAAGCAGGGGGTGGGTGGTCTGGGGTTCATCGCACTAATCTACTTTTATACATGCTTGAAATTTTCCAAAGAGGAAAAAAAAGTTACAGAAATATCTGTAAAATCTGCCTTAGTGTTTTGGATGCTGTTTTTTAACATCTCACTATTTGTTAAGGTATATTTACTACTTTATTAGCTAATATCAAGGTGTAATTATGCTGTCATCATTAATGATAGTGGATATGAACTCATATTTTTAATGCTTTTGTCAATTTTTGTGTGTATTTAGTCGATAAGTTGTGTCTAACCCTTTGCGACCTCATGGACTATAGCCCACCAGGCTACTCTGTCCATGGGATTTCCCAGGCAGGAATACTGAAGTGGGTTTCCATTTCCTTCTCTAAGGGAAGTTCCCAACCCAGGGATGGAACCCAGGTCTCCTGCATTGGCAAGCGGATTCTTTACCACTGAGTCACCAGGGAAGCCCCTTGTCAACTTTTACCTTTTTGGAAAAACGTTTGGTCATTTTTTGGTAAGATATGATTCGGTTACCATGCTTACCTTTAACATAGTTGGCAAAGAGCCCACACAAGGAAGAAGTGCAGCCTGTTATTTTTCTTAGTGTATACTTACGTTGCATTTTTATTCTCATCAATAATTCATGGGCTTTTTGAATGGAAAACTTTTATTTTTTTATGTATTTATTTTAGTTGGAGGATAATTACAATATTGTAGTGGTTTTTGCCATAAATTGACATGAATCAGCCATAGGTGTACATGTGTTCCCCATCTTGAACCCCCCTCCCACCTCCCTCCCCATCCCATCCCTCTGGGTCATCCCAGTGCACCAGTCCTGAGCACCCTGTCTCATGCATTGAACTTGGACTGGCGATCTGTTTCATATATGATAATATACATGTTTCAATGCTATTCTCTCAGATCATCCCACCCTCACTTTCTCCCACAGAGTCCAAAAAACTGTTCTATACATCTGTGTCTCTTTTGCTGTCTCGCATATAGGGTTATCATTACCATCTTTCTAAATTCCATATATGTGTTAGTATACTGTATTGGCAGAGAACGCAATGGCAACCCACTCCAGTACTCTTGCCTGGAAAATCCCATGGACGGAGGAGCCTAGTAGGCTGCAGTCCATGGGGTCCCTAGGAGTCAGACATGACTGAGCAACTTCACTTTCACTTTTCATTTTCATTCATTGGAGAAGGAAATGGCAACCCACTCCAGTATTCTTGCCAGGAGAATCCCAGGGATGGGAGAGCCTGGTGGGCTGCCGTCTATGGGGTCGAACAGAGTCAGACACGACTGAAGCGACTTAGCAGCAGCAGCATACTCTATTGGTGTTTTTCTTTCTGGCTTAGTTCACTCTGTATAATAGGCTTCAGTTTCATCTACCTCATTAGAACTGATTCAAATGTATTCTTTTTAATGGCTGAATAATATTCCATTGTGTATATGTACCACAGCTTTCTTATCCATTCATCTGCTGATGGACATCTAGGTTGCTTCCATGTCCTGGCTGCTATAAAACAGTGCTTCGATGAACATTGGGGTACACGTGTCTCTTTCAATTCTGGTTTCCTTGGTGTGTATGCCCAGCAGTGGGATTGCTGGGTCATATGGCAGTTCTATTTCCAGTTTTTTAAGGAATCTCCACATTTTCTCCATAGTGGCTGTACTAGTTTGCATTCCCACCAACAGCGTAAGAGAACTGGAAAACTTTTAAGACCCATGACCATTCTGTGAGATTCAGTTTAGCAGAACTGAGGTAATATGTTCTGTAATTCCTCAGAACTAGACATGTGAAAAGGAATGCATTACAAATTCTATACACTGAACAGTGAGGGCCACACTGATGGCCCCTCCCTGTTGTGGAAACCCCACTAGGACATCTATCACCCCAGTCACAACACGCTGTGTATGTATGTCATGGTCAATCCATATACTACATAGGTTTTTTTGTTTTTTGTTCAGTCACTAAGTCACGTCCCCATGGACTGCAGCACACCAGGCTCCCCTGTCCTTCACTATCTCCTGGAGTTTGCTCAGACTCATGTCAATTAAGTCAATGATGCTATCTAACCGTCTCATCTCTGTCCCCCCTTCTTCTCCTGCCCTCAATCTTGCCCAGCATCAGGATCTTTTCTAATGAGTCGGCTGTTTGTATCAGGTGGCCAAAGTATCGGAGCTTCAGCATCAGTCCTTCCAATGAATATTCAGGGTTGAGTTCTTTTAGGATTGACTGGTTGGATCTCCTTGCAGTCCAAGGGTCTCTCAAGAGTCTTCTCCAGCACAATTTGAAAGCATCAGTTCTTCCATGCTCAATTATTTTATTTATAAATAAAAACATTAAAAAAAAAAAAACCTACAAGAAGTTCTTTTTTCTTCCCTGCATAATAATGTTAGAAACGCTCCAGGTCCCAACACACTGGATAAAGCCCAACACTGAGAACACTTCACACAGGAGGAGGAACCAATGGCGAATGGTCCCTCAAACCATAATTATAACTTTCGGTGGCTTATAAGCACTGTGACTAAATTCCACATCTAAGGCACACGTGAAGAGCATACACAGTCATAATCAAAGCCTTGCTGGCCAAGCCATCGAGTTTTATTGCAAGGACCTGGCCTCCTGTTCTCCTGGAGCTTCCCCGGGTACTGCTGTGCCAGCTCTTAGGAGCATGGTGTTCCCCTTCAGTCATCGTGCCCGATGACCACACAGGGACCCTCAGGACCTGCTCTGCAGGGCAGCTAGCACCCCCCTAGGGAAACACTCCCAGGAGGCGCACACTGGCTTGGGGTGTTGGGAAGAAGGTCGGTTTCATCCACAGCCTGGCAGAAACTGGAGTCAAACTTTAAATGAAAATCTACTGACAACTTGAAGACTGGTGATGGGTTCTTTTTTCAGGGCTGCTGTTAACAAAGTACTGTAAACTGAGGCTTCTTTTCTCACAGTTCTGATGTCCGAAGTATAAACGCCCCCCAACTTCAGAGGGAAGCAGGGCTCCATCCCTCTGAAGTCTCCAGGGAGGGGCATCGCTCCAGCCCCCACCTCCATCATACATCAGTGGGTGGGCGTGTCTGTGTCTGTGTTTCTCGTCTTCTCTTGTGAGGAAACCAGTCATGTTGGATTAGGGCCCACCCTCCTCGGTGTCTGACTCTTTGCCACCCAATGGACTGTAGCCCACCAGGGTTCCTCTGTCCATGGGATTCTCTAGGTAAGAATAGTGGAGTGGGTTGCCATTGCCTGCTCCAGGGGATCTTCCCCACCCAGGGATCAAACCCGAGTCTCCTGTGGCTCCTGCACTGCAGGTGGATACTTTACCACTGAGCCATCACAGAAGCCCACTGCAGTTTGACCTCATCTTAACTAATTATATCATCAACAGCTCTATTTCCAAATAAGATTACATTTTGAGAGGGTTAGGGCTTTGACATATCTTTGTGGGGGACACATTCTGAGATAGGCTGGGACCTTGGACCCTCTCCTGCAGTGCTCACACCTGGACAGATGTCTCCTCATCTCCTCTCCCACTCCTTGGGCAACAGAACACAGAGAAACTGCTGCTGCTGTTAAGTCGCTTCAGTCGTGTCCGAGTCTGTGCGACCCCATAGACAGCAGCCCACTAGGCTCCCCCGTCCCTGGGATTCTCCAGGCAAGAACACTAGAGTGGGTTGCCATTTCCTTCTTCAATGCATTTAAGTGAAAGTGAAGTTGCTCAGTCATGTCCGATTCCTAGCGACCCCATGGACTGAAGCCCACCAGGCTCCTCCATCCATGGGATTTTCCAGGCAAGAGTACTGGAGTGGGGTGTCACAGACAAACTACAAGGGACTAAAGATAGTTGCATATTAAAAAGCAGAGACATTACTTTGCCAACAAAGGTCTGTCTAGTCAAAGCTATGGTTTTTCCAGGTGTCATGTATGGATGTGAGAGTTGAACTATCAAGAAAGCTGAGCACCAAAGAATTGGTGCTTTTGAACTGTGGTGTTGGAGAAGACTCTTGAGAGTCCCTTGGACTTCAAGGAGATCCAACCAGTCCATCCTAAAGGAAATCAGTCCTGAATATTCACTGGAAGGACTGATGCTGAATCTGAAGCTCCAATACTTTGGCCACCTGATTCAAAGAAACAACTCATTTGAAAAGACCCTGATGCTGGGAAAGATTGGAGGTGGGAGAAGGGGACGACAGAGAATGAGATGGTTGGATGGTGTCACCAACTCAATGGACCTGAGTTTGAGTAAATTCTGGGAGTTGGTGATGCACAGGGAAGCCTGGTGTGCTGCAGTCCGTGGGGTCTCAAAGAGTCAGACACGACTGAGCGGCTGAACTGAACTGAAAGATAGCTGCACACGTGCACTGTAGGGGAGAATTATCAATAGTAAGAGACAAGAAGGCCAAAACCCAATGGTTGCTTCTGAGTGTCAGGAGGAAAAAAGGATGATCCCTGCACCCATCATCACCAAGGGGATGGGCAGACCACCAAGCCACCCCTCCCCCCCAAGCAAGGGCACTTGTTGCTTTCTCTCTCTCCTTCCTGCTGCTGCATGAGCCCCAATAAGGCCCTGCCTGCATTTCCCATCTGGTCTCTTATCCTATATGGTCTGGCAGCAGTCAGGTATTTCTATGTGAATTCATACACCAGTCCCAAATATTTCAGGTCATCTGAGTCATTTCTTAAACCAAGGAAATTCTCCCCATTCTGGAATAAAGGAATCTTCAGAACTCCGGGGTCTGGCCTAAATGGGCTTTAACACAACTGGAATATTTCACGAATGAATTTGTCATTTACAACTGCACTTCTCGGTCTGGACTCCTAAAAGTCTGGACTCCTAAGTCTGGACTTCTCAGGCTAGGGAGGCCTTTTTGGGGCAACACACAGAAAGAAATACATACTACAATGGAATGCAGTCCACAATACATATATACATAAATACATATACACACACAACAAAAGTGTCATGAAACAATACTCACCCTTACTATGCAACGAATTATTTTCTATTCTGTTCTTCTATTTAAAAAAAAACCACTAAGCTGATTTCACAACCTACTGGGGAGTCTGGTACCATTAGTTCAAAATACTATAGTGGGTACTGGCTCAATCACATCGCGCACTGTGACTCCATGGACTGTAGCCTGCCAGGCTCTTCTGTCCATGGAATTTCCCAGGCAAAAATATTGGAATGGGTTGACATCTCCTACTCCAGGGACCGAACCCGGTGTCTCTTGCCTCGACAGGCAGATTCTTTACCACTATGCCACCTGGAAAAAATACTGAAGGAGAAGCATCCAATTCACAGGACAAAAATTATACATTTTCCTGGCGAGTCCATTTTAAGACCCGAATTGTTTAATTATTTCAACTAATTACAGGGTGGAATGCAAAAATCAATTAACAAAAAAGACAACTTGAAAGATTTTCTCATGTCCAACTGGTGGCCTGGGGTTTCAGCTGTAAGACGCCCCCCTTCAGGACCTGAATGTGCAACGCGCACTCTCCAGTGAGCAGGGAGCAGTGGGAGGATTGTGCCCCAACGTCAGTGTTCTAAACCCAGCACCGCGACAGTCCTAGGGACTGTCACCTCTAAATCTTCCTAACCCAAGAATCCTGCCCTTGCCGCTCGGTTTCCTGGGGGCTTCTCCTCGGTGCTCACTGGGCGAGGCCATGACCAGAGTGGTGGTCCCACTTAACCAGGCAGGTCAACACTGCCAGACAGCCCGAGGACGACAGAAGGACTTTAGTACGAGTAGCAGGTATCTGCTTCTTCAGCAACCTCCATGGACAAGAATACCTAGCATGATAGAAAGCTTTGATCGCATCCTGTTTTCCTGGGCCCGGTTTTCACCCTCTTGTCGCATGATCCAGGCCTCCCGAGCTGGCGTCCCTCCCTGCACTCCAAGACTGGTGCTACCCCCAGACACCCTTCACCAGCACCACTGAAAACGGGGTTGTCAGGGCACCTCTGGAGGGAAATAGAGCAGCGTCCCTTCAGCGGAGAAGTCAGCCCACGCCAGAGCGTCGGCTCACCGGTCTTAAATCCCCCTGGAAGGACGGTTCTGGAGAGTTCTCAGCCAACAACGGCGAGTGTTTTAAGTCTGCCTTACTCAATTAGCCATGCAGGCGTTGACAGTTAAACCTGCGTCGACCCGGCGCTGTTCCTTTCCCATGAGGTGCGTGGGATCCGCAAACGCCAGGGTTAAGACCGGAACTGAGGAGATGCATGATAAGTGAGGAGAACGCTTTTTTCATGAAACGCGTTCACATTTTCAATGAACGCATACTACCTACATCCTCCAACCTAGACTCACGAAAGCCAATGCAGCAATTTAAAAACAAAAACAAAAAAACACACACGAGGAAGACACCGGCCAACCAACAGCCCACCAAGGTACCCGCCACGCGCCTTGTGCCTTTTAAGGGCTCAGCGGGCGCGAGTTCCAGGACCGCTCAGAGGCCCACCAATCACCGCACCTCCCACGCGTCTCCCCGCCCCCTCCCCGTGATCTGACCAATCCCTGGGGAGGTAGCTTCTCTCCGCCCCCCCCCCCCCCCCCCCCCCGCCTCCAGCCCCTCCGAACTTCGAAGCCTCCAAAGTTCACCGGCGCCCAGACGCGCGCTCCCAGTAGGCGTTTATTTTTAGCTGCCGGGCCAATCAGCCCCCGCCTCCGGGCCCGCCTCTTCACCGCCCGCCCCCCCAATGGGAGAAGGAGTTTCCGTCGCGTCAGCGCGCGGGCGGATGGGAACTGTCCAATCAGCGCTCGGGGAGAGCTGGCGTCATTAAAAAGCGGCGGAAGACGGTGGGCGGGTCATGACGCAGCGAGTTTTAGTCGTGACTATTCCAGGGGCATCTCGGCGTCCCCTCTTTTTCCCTTTAAAGTAAAACACCTCCCGACGCACACCCCGTGCGTTTGGGGGAAGGGGCCGCGGCCGCGGGAGAGCGGTGCTGACGCGAGCCGCTTGCGGCGTCGAGCGGTCACGTGGGCGTGTTTGGGGGCGGGGCCGCGCGGCGGTTCCGGGCGGTTGGGCGCGCGAGCGAGGAGCTAAGGCAGCCGCGCCCGCCCGCCCCGCCCCGCCCCTGGATGCCGCTGTGCCCCGGCGCGGCCGCCGCCGATCGCAGCGCAGGAGCCGCCGCCGCCGCGGTTGATGTGGTTGACCCGGGGCTGAGGAGGCCGCTAAGATGCCGCAGTCCAAGTCCCGGAAGATCGCGATCCTGGGCTACCGGTCTGTGGGTGAGTGGCGGGCGCCGCGCGGCCTCCTAGCTCCCCGGGCCCCGAGCCTCGCCCGGGGCCCGGCCAAGTTTGGGGCCGGCGCGGCCATGTGGCGGCCGCGCGTTTCGTAACCGGCCGCCCGCCGTCGCCGCCACCTCCATCTTGGAGCGGAGGCCGGCGGCGCGGCCGGGCCCGCGGGGCAGCGCGGGGGACGCGTGTGGGAGGCCGCGGGCAAACGGGCGCTCGGGTCGGGTCGGGCCGGGCCGGGTTGGCCGCCGCGCCGCCCGCCGCAGGGCCCTCCACAGCCCCGGAGTCGCACCTGTCCCCCCTTCCCCGCGGGGAGCAGTCCGTGATTGTTGCTGGTGGCCTTTTCCACCGCAAAATTAAAACCCGTGGGGCTTCAACAAAGGACGTGGCTCTTTAGCCGTAATTTTTCTGCCTTGTTTAGTTTCAACATTTTAAAGCAAACCCGGGAGCTCAGAGGACGTTTGGCTGCTGAGGGCCAGTTTCCTAGGAAGAAACTCGAAAGAGCCCCCCGCCCCCCTCAGCCTCCCGCTTCGGAAGCCCCCCCGAGATGCTGCCAGCGACCGAAGTAGGAGGGCAGAGAAAGGGAAATTTCTGCCCTCTTGGTGTCCTGTTTTTTCCTTTGGGGAGGAAAAAAAGGTCAGATACCAGAATGTCGAAGTAATTCAAAAGTACCCCTCCCCACCCCCCGCCAAAGGTTGACATATATTTGAAACTGAGTGTGGCAGTCGTTTGTTCCACCCCGAACAGAGGTGGTCTGGGGTGGGAGGTGGTGGACGGGATGCCAGAAAACGAGGGAGAAAACAGAACCGTTGAACTTAACCGTGCTTCAGGGTGAGGTTTTTATTGTCTTTGACAACCGGAAGTCTGGAAAAATTACTTTTATCTTTCTGTGTTGTTTTTAAGAAGTAGCTGTCCAAGGAAAAGGGCGCACTTGACCACAGTGGGGTAGGGGAGGCGAGGGCAGGGGTTCGGAGTCTGTGGTGACTGCAGAAGGAGGTGACACAAACTGCCCTGGGAAAGCTGGTAACTGCCTGCTCATTGGCCGAACTCCCCGACTTCGCTTTCCCTTCTGCTTCTTCACCCCCATTTTCCACGGTCGGTGCCAGGGTCTGTGCTCTTTGACCAAGATCAGCTGCAGCGTGCTTACTCACCCTTTTATCACCTCTCTGTCAAAGTGCTGGGGGGGATATCAAATGAGAGGCTGAGAGACTCTTGTGTACAGATAAGGGGCGCCAGGAGCCCTGGGGGTAACTCCTGTGAGATGCGGTAATCGTGGGGGGCAAGGAGAGGTGACAGTCTTAACAACTGCAGCCGTCAAGTCACCCGCGTCAGATGGAGGCTTTTCAAGTCTCTAACAGCCTCGAATGTCCATATGGAACTACCGCATCCCACCTTTATCGACAGTCTGTATCTCAGAGCCTTTGCTTCTCTGTTCTCTTTTCCTCCTCTGCATTGTGAAGAGTGGGACTCGGACATATCCTGTCTCTTGAATGAGTTCTATCTCCTCAGAGTGCCCACTAGTTAAAGGTACCAGTGTCTGAAGTTACAGGTGACATGAATTACCTGGGCTGCCTGCTTTCAACTGAAGGGAATGTCCCGAACATCCTGGCTTATTTACCCCTTGAAATTCTTGAGATGGTGATTCCAGTCGCCAGTAATCTAGTCTAGCATTTTATCACTGTTTGTTAAAGAAGTTCTCTAGGTCCAGTTGAAACCAATTGTGTCTTACCTGCCTTCTGATGCCATCCTCTTGAAGACCCAGAGGTGACACATCACCCATTTGCCTTCACTTCACGTTTATTCTAAACCACTGTTCATGAAATACTGTCCTGGATTAGCCTCTAGGGGCCCCCAGAGCAGGTCCAGTGCCTGTTTTCTATGCCTTCCTATTGCTAAACCCAGCTCCATTGTGTTCGCATTTATTTTCATACGTGGTGATGATTAAAATGTGTTTTGCACAGGTTCAATGACTACCAGTCTTTGCATTTGATTTTACCATTGTTTACCTTTGTTAGGAACCAGGACTTTTTGTACTTTGTGGGCTCTTTTGTTTTGCCAGCATCAGAAACGGAGATAGTTCCCTGATTCCACATCCTAGCCACTTTTCAGAGAACTACGCAGACTTCCGAGTTCACTGACATGTCTGCTTGCCAGTGGTGCTAGAGTAGAGAAATCTGAGTGCCTGTGTTCCTAGGTTGTGTTACTGTGATGCTAAACTGTAGTGTCATATTGACTGGGGGTAAAAGAGTGGTGGGATAAGTCTAAGCCCAAAACCGCATCTTTCTTAGAATATTCTCTTGACTAAATATCGCATGCCAGTTTAACTCGTAAAATACTTGTCATTGTGAGTTTATTTTAAAAGTGTGGGCTTCCCTGGTGGCTCAGAGGTTAAAGTGTCTGCCTGCAATGCGGGAGACCCGGGTTCAATCCCTGGGTCGAGAAGATCCCCTGGAGAAGGAAATGGCAACCCACGCCAGGATTCTTCCCTGGGGAATCCCGTGGACAGAGAAGTGGGCTGGTGGGCTACAGTCCATGAGGCCACAAAGAGTCGGACATGACGGTTTGCCTTCAGATGAAGCTACTAAGTGCAATGACTGTTTTACGATTTGGAGTTCAAATTTTGTGTTTTTTTAAAACACTGAAAAAACTTACCAGTGAGAAAAACAGAATTCTCAGATAATGTATACAACTTTTTTTTTTTTCCTGAAGCACCTTTCCTGTTATTTACAGTGTTAAGCTTTTAAGGACACGTCACCTGCAGCGCAGGCTGGCTTGCAGGGAGTGCTTTGTATGAATTGTTTTGGTGGTAGCCAAATGTGCCAGCTCCCTGACGTCCATTGTTCTAATACAAATGAGTAGTCCCGTGATAGGAGGTAACTGAATGAGTAGTCCTGTGATAGGAGGTAACTAAACTTAATCTGGCTAAAGTTATAGTGTCAGGTTAACAACTACCTTCAAATAAAATCTGGCATGTTTTTCACTGGAATGTTACACAGAGAGGTTTGATGATCGAGTTTGCCATTAGACCACAACAATCAAAAGATTGTCATATATTACTCTCGGAGGTTAGCAAACAGGATGGGATCAAAGGAATATGAAAGATCTTAAGAGAGAACATGAAAAAATTCTATGGTGTGGTAAAAGGCGTTTCAGTAAAAGTATCTCAAATCATTACCCTCCTTGTCAAAATGTTTTAGGTAGTAAAGAACGTGCGTCCTTTGATTTGGCTACTTCACAGGGAAAGATATCAGTAAATTTGTTCCCAGTAGAATACCATCCAATTGTATGCTGATTTACTGTATATTTTTAAATTACCGTATCCTTTTCTAACACATGGCTTTGAGGACTTGTAAAGTTAGAGATTGTTTGCCATGTATAAAATGTATTAGTATGTGAAATTGTATGTTCATGTGCTTCATAACATTGCGAAGTTGTGTACCTGTGGGTGGGGATAGTCCTGTGGTGACCACCTTGTGCTGAAGCTTGAAATTAACTTTTCTTTCAGTGCCATTCATTGTTCTGTACAAGAAATACTCAGAGTTTGCATTTGTAATCTGACTTGCCAGCGCTTAATACAGTCTTCATAGACTTTCCGTCTTTGGCTGCGCAGGGTCTTCGGCGCTTTGCGTGTGTTTTCTCTAGGTGCCGTGAGCAGGCGCTTCCCTTGTTGTGGACCGCAGACTAGGTGCTTGGGCTTCAGTAGTTGGGACTTGCGGACTTGTTGCTCCATGGCATGTGAGTCTTCCCCGGCTAGGCATTGAGCCTGTGTCCCCTGCGTTGGCCAGGTTGATTCTTATCCTCTGTACTACCAAGGAAGTCCCTAGAATTTTTTAAGTATAGTTGATGTATCATATTTATATAAGTTACAGGTGTACAGTAGAGTGGTTCACATTTTTAAAGGCTGTTCTCTGTTTACAGTTGCTATAAAATCTTGCCTGTATGTTCCTCCTGTGGTACAATGTATTGAGCTTGTTTTGCTCATAATAGTTTGTACCTCTTAATCTCCTGCTGCCGTATTGCCTCTCCCTACTTCTAAACGTTAGTCCTGTATATCTGTGAACCTGCTTTTTTTGTTATATCAAATGTTAATGTGATGTCCCTGCGAGTTACAGCAATCTGTGCCTCCCTTCATCCCCCAAGAAGAAACGCTGTACTCAGCAGCAGTCCCCTCCCATCCTCTCCTCTCCTCTCCTCTCCTCCCCTCCCCTGGCATCACTAATCTTTCTGTTTCTACAGATTTACCTTTTCTGGACATTTCATATAAATGGAATCACCTATACCTGGCCTTGCATGCCTAGCATTTTTCATTTAACATAAATATTTCCCAGGTTCCTCCGTGTTGAAGCAGGTAGCAGTAATTCATTCCTTTTGGTTGCCAAATAATAATCCATTATTTGAATATACCACATTCTGTTTATACGTTTGTTAACGTATAGGCATGTGGTCTGTTTCTACATTTGGGCTAATATAGATAATGCTGTTAGGAGCATTCCCGTTACATATTTTTTGTATGTGAAATTTTTGTGTAGACATGTTTCTCTTCTTTTGGGTATACTTCTAGGAGTATAATTGTAATTGCTGGGTCATATGGTAATTGTACGTTTAACGTTTTGAAGAACCATCAAACTTTTTCAACCAGTTTACATTCCAGCTAACAATTGAAATCGGTTTCAGTCTCTCCACATCCTCACCAACACTTCTAATCATCTATCTTTTTATTTAATTTTGTTATTTCTATTATCTTAATTAAAAAAATTTTTTTTTATTGAAGTATAGTCGACTCACAGGGCTTCCCTGGTGGCTTGCAGTGCAGGAGACCTGGATTCAATCTCTGTGTTTGGAAGATCCCCTGGAGAAGGGAATGCCAACCCACTCCAGTATTCTTGCCTGGAGACTCGCATGGACAGAGGAGCCTGAAGGGCTATAGTCTGTGGGGTCACACAGGGTCAGACACAACTGATGGACTTCACTTCTTTCACTTTTCGTAGCGGACTGACAGTGTTGTGTTTCTGGTGTGCAGCAAACACTGAATTACACGCACCTGTGTATTCATCCTCTTTTCCACTGGGTTTTGTCACAGGCCGTTGAACACAGGTCCCTGTGCTACGTAGTGTGTGTGTGTGCTCACTTGTGTCTGACTCTGACCCTGTGGACCGTAGGCCACCCTGCTCCTCTGTCCATGGGACTCTCAAGGCAAGAATACTGGAGGGGTTGCCATTTCCTTCTCCAGGGTGCTATACAGTAGGAACTTGTGTATTTTATATTCAATATATAATTGTATCTGCTAATCCCAAACTCGTGATTTATCCCTTCCCCACATACCGTTACCCCTTTTTAATGGTAAGTTTGTCTGTGAGTCTGTTTCTGTTTCGTAAATGACTTCGTTTGTGTCATATTTAAGATTCCACATATGAGTGATATCCTAGAGTACTTGTGTTTCTTTGTGTGGCTTAACTTCACTTAGTGCGGTAACCTGTAGGTCCGTCCGTGTTGCTGCAAATGCTATCGTTCCTTTCTTTTGGTGGCTGAGTAACAGTCCCGGTCTGTATGTACCACACCTTCTGTGGTCCTCTCCCCGTGGGCGTTTAGAGCGCTTCCATGTTTTTGCTGTTGTAAATAGTGCTGCCATGAACGCTGGGGTGCGTGTATCTTTTTGAGTTAGAGTTTTTGTCTCTTGGGGGTATATGCCCAGGAGTGCGATTGCAGGATCATATGGCAGCCCTAGTTCTAGTTTTTTAAGGAACCTCCGGACTGTTTTCCATAGTGGTTGCACCAGCTTACATTCCTACCAACAGTGTAGGAAGCTTTCCTTTTCTCCACACCTTCTCCAGCATTTGTTATTTGTAGATTTGATGTCCATTCTGATGGGTGTGGGGGATACCTCATTGTAAATTTGATGTGCATTTCTCTAGTAATTAACTAAATGCAGAGTTCCAGAGAATTGCAAGGTGAGATAAGAAAGCCTTCTTAATGCAAAGAAATAGAGGAAAACAATAGATGGGAAAGATAAGATCTCTCCAAGAAAATTGGAGATAGCAAGGGAACATTTGATGCAAAAATAAAGAACAGAAACATCAAGGACCTAACAGAGACAGAAAAGATTAAGAAGAGGTGGCAAGAATACACAGAAGAACTGTACAAAAAAGGCCTTGATGACCTGGATAACTATGATGGTGTGGTCACTCTCCCAGAGCCAGACATCCTGGAACGTGAAGTCAAGTGGGCCTTAGGAAGCATCACTACGAACAAAGCTAGTGGAGGTGATGAAATTCCAGCTGAGTGATTTCAAGTCCTAAAAGATGGTGCTGTTAAAAGTGCCAGCAAATTTGGAAAACTCAGCAGTGGCCATAGGATTGGAAAAGGTCAAATTTCATTTCAATCCCAAAGAAGGGCAATCCAAAGAATATTCAAACTACCCTACAGTTGCACTCATTTCACATAGTAGCAAAGTAATGCTTACCTTCAAGCTAGGCTTCAGCATTACGGAACCGAGAACTTACAGATGTTGAAGCTGGATTTGGAAAAGGTAGAGGAACCATTGCCACCATCCATTGGATCATAGAGAAAAACAAGAGGATTCCAGAAAAACATCTGCTTCGTTGACTATGCCCCATGAACACGAATTGAGCAAACTCTGGGAGATAGTGGAGGACGGGAAAGCCTGGTGTGCTGCAGTCCATAGGGTTGCAAAGAGTCGGACACTTCTGGTGACTGAACACTAATTAGCTCATCCGTCCTTCTTGTACTAGCCATCCTTATGAGTTTATGAAGGGTCATATACAATGTGCAAATAATTTCTTCCATTCTGTGGGTTCTTTTCACTTTCTTGAAGGTGGCCTTCCTTTGAAGCAATAAGTTCTCAATTTTGACAAAGTCCATTTTATTTATATTTTTATTTTGTCACTTGTACTTTTGGTGTCATATTTTAGAAACCATTGCCTAGTTCAAAAATATAGATTTACTACTATGTTCTCTTTTAAACGTTTTAAATCTTTATCTCTTACATTTGGGTCTATTATCTATTCAGAGCTAAATTTTATGGTGGGAAATAGGAGTAAAACTTGATTCTTTTGTATGTAGATACCAAGTTGTGCCACCACCTTTGTTAAAAGACTGTTCTTTCTTCATTGGATTGTCTAGACGTCCTTGTCAAAAACCAAAAGTGATCCATCTCAAAATGGAAGTACTGTTTGCAATGCAGAAGAAAGCCCCTCCCCTTCATCTCTCTTCCCTCTGAAAAAAGTTACAAGGTGGTAATAGAAACTCATTTCACGTTAAATAATAAATTACAAAAAAGAAAAACCCCAGTGATCATAAATATATGATTTTTTTCTGGACTATTCCTTTGATCTGTGTGTTGGTCCTTGTGCCAGTATCACACTATTTTGATTACTGTTTTTTTATGGTAAGTTTCAAAATAGGGAAGTGTGAACCCTCTAACTTAATCCTTTTTCAAGATTAACTTCTGAGTCCCTCGTATTTCCATAGGAATTTTAGGACTGGCTTAT
Organism: Bos grunniens; assembly: GCF_055505025.1. Lineage (NCBI taxonomy): Eukaryota > Metazoa > Chordata > Mammalia > Artiodactyla > Bovidae > Bos > Bos grunniens. The sequence continues at coordinate 6,135,264 of NC_141168.1, forward strand.
CAATTTCTGCAAAAAAAAAGGCAAGTGGGATTTTGTTTTACAAATTTGCAAGTGTCTTCAACGCCTGGTTTAAAAAAACACTTGAATTCTCTTATCTGCTTCTGAGTTCCTTCCTGAGTTCCTTGCAATATATAATTTTATATAAAGTATATAAGGGAAATCCAACCTGCCAGATAGGTACTTGGGAAATGGAGGAGTATTTTAATACTGTCACATTAAATTACTAATACAATACTTTTTTGGGTGATTGTGGCTGTTCTCTGATACTCAGGCTTCCCAGGTGACACAGTGGTAATGAATTCGCCTGCCACTGCAGGAGATACGGGTTCAATCCCTGAGTCGAGTAGATCCCCTGGAGTAGGAAATGACAACCTGCCTGGAGAGTTCCACAGACTGAGGAGCCTGGAGGGCTATAGGCCATGGGGTCATGAAGAGTTGGACACAATTGAGTGTGCATGTGCGCGCGCATGCGCGCGTGCACACACACACACCCTGATACTCACGAAGACTCCGTAAGTGGAACTTTCTTAGAAGTTAGTTGTACTATCTGAAATCATGAAGGTTTTTTTTTGTTTTTTCACTCTGTACCTTTGAACTCCATTGACTTGTCTGCACTTCGCATGGATCTTCTACCCACACCTGATTTGGGAACGTGGTACATTGTTGTTATTCAGTCGCTGAGTCATGTCTGACTCTTTGTGACCCCATGGACTGCAGCACACCAGGCTTCTCTGTTCTTCACCATCTCCCAGAGCTTGCTCAAACTCATTTCCATTAAGTCAGTGATGCCATCCAACCATCTCATCCTCTGTCATCCCTTTCTCCTCCTGCCCTCAATCTTTCCCAGCATCAGGGTCTTTTCCAGTGAGTCAGCTCTTCAAATCAGGTGACCAAAGTATTGGAGCTTCAGCTTCGACATCAATCCTTGCAATGAATCTTCAGGATCGATTTCCTTTAGGATTGACTGGTGGGATCTCCTTGCAGTCCAAAGGGCTCTCAAGAGTCTTCTCCAGCACCACAGTTCAAAGGCATCAGTGCTTTGGCGTTCAGCCTTCTTTATGGTCTAACTCTCACACCCATATATGACCACTGGAAAAACCATAGCTTTGACTAGACAGACCTTTGTAGGCAAAGTAGTGTCTCTGCTTTTTAATGTGCTGTCTAGGTTGGTCATAGCTTTTCTTCCCAGGAACAAGCGTCTTTTAATTTCATGGCTGCAGTCAGCATCTGCAGTGATTTTGGAGCCCAGAAAAATAAAGTCTTTCTCTGTTTCCATTGTTTCCCCATCTATTTGCCATAAAGTGATGGGACCAGATGCCAGGATCTTCATTTCTTAAATGTTGAGTTTTAAGCCAGCTTTTTCACTCTCCTCTTCTACTTTCATCAAGAGACTCTTTAGTTCTTCTATTTTTGCCATAAGGGTGGTGTCATCTGCATATCTGAGGCTCCCGACAATCTTGATTCCAGCTTGTGCTTCATCCAGCCCAGTGTTTCTCATGATGTACTCTGTATATAAGTTAAATAAGCAGGGTGACAATATACAGCTTTGATGTACTCCTTTCCCGATTTGGAACCAGTCTGTTGTTCCACGTCTGATTCTAACTGTTGCTTCTTGACCTGCATACAGATTTCTCAGGAGGCAGGTAAGGTGATCTGGTATTCCCACCACCCATTCTTTTAAATGAATTCTCTTTAAGAATTTTCCACAGTTTGTTGTGATCCACAAGTCAAAGGCTTTGGCATAGTCAATAAAGCAGAAGTAGATGTTTTTCTGGAACTCTTCCTTTTCCATGATCCAGCGGATGTTGGCAGTTTGATCTCTGGTTCCTCTGCCTTTTCTAAATCCAGCTTGAACATCTTGTAGGTCTTAGTTCACATACTATTGAAGCCTGGCTTGGAGAATTTTGAGCATTACTTTGCTAGCCTGTGAGATGAGCTCAGTTGTACAGTAGTTTGAACATTCTTTGGCATTGCCTTTCTTTGGGATTGGATCGAAAACTGACCGTTTCCAGTCCTGTGGCCACTGCTGAGTTTTCCATATTTGCTGGCATGTTGAGAGCAGCACTTCAACAGCATCATCCTTTAGGATTTCAGCTCAGCTAAAAATTTCAGCTCAGCTGAAATTCCATCACCTCCACTAGTTTTGTTCGTAGTGATGCTTCCTAAGGTCCATTTGACTTCACACTCCAAGATGTCTGGCTCTAGGTGAGTGATCAGACCATCATGGTTATCTGGGTCATTAAAATCCAGTCAGTTGGAAATACTGGTTCACTCTTTTGCAGATCTTGCCACATTTCAACACATTTCAGTATACAACTATTTCTTTAAATGACATCTTGCAACATCACCACCCATCTTCTCAGAAAAATTAAATATTGGGAAGTAGTTAAGATCACCCTGAGTGATGCAGATTTTCCAGAATTCCTCTTGAAAGTTCAAGTTTGATTGCTGGCAAAATGCTGTCAGTTTTTCTTGAAATGAGAGTCTCCTTTCTTTCATTTCCAAGAAGGTGTCTGCCAGAGACCCACATCTGGAACAGCAATAGCTTGTTGGTTGTTCTTACAGGTAAAAAAGGCATTCCACGATAAAGCTGCCTGTTTCAGACCACTTCCCACACGAGTGCTTTTTCCCCAGGTGATGCCATGCTCGAGTGTGTAGCAGCCACACTCTATGCAAACATCCCATTCTGTGTGCAGAATATTCAAAAGACGTGGATTTAAAGGTCAAGATTTCATAAAGTTAGTTATTTTTACTGCTTCCTCAAGGACACTGTTAAGAAAAAGTGACCTTTTTTGTTTTCTCCTTTTTACTGTGCGTGCATAGTGTGAGGAGTATGTGACTGTCCTTTACAGTTTGTGACCAGTGTCTTGATTTGTGCTAAGGCGCACCAAGCTAGCAGTTTTACCACCATTGGTTTTGCACCATAAATGCACACAAAAGCATAGTGGAAAAGGCAGATTATACAGTGAGTCCTCTACATAGGAACAGGGTCCATTCTGAGAGCACATCCTTGCATGTGTGTGAAAGTCTCTCAGTCGTGTCCGACTCTTTGCAACCCCATGGACTGTGGCCCGCCAGGCTCTTCTGTCCATGGAATTCTCCAGGCCAGAATGCTGGAGGGGATAGCCGTACCCTTCTCTAGGGGATCTTCCCGACTCAGGAATCGAACCAGGGTCTCCTGCGTTGCAAGCGGATTCTTTACCAGCTGAGCTATCCAGTTTTTTTCTTAAGTCCAACAGAGTTGGCCTAGGTGCCCAACTAACACAATTGGCTATACAGTACTGTTCTGTAGTAGGTTTATAATACTCTTCACACAAATAATACATAAAAAACAAAGAATAAAACATTTTTACTCTTAGAGTACCTTGAAAAGTACAGTAGTAACAGAAGTACGGTACAAGAGCTGGCACTCGGGCATGTTCTCATCTTTGGAAGTTTGTGTGTAGAGGGCTTACTGTGAAATAGTTTGACTTATGAGCCCCCTGAGAGTGTCTCCGGGGCCCCCCAGCGTTGTGCAGACTGCACTTGGAGAACCATAGTGCACGGGATCTGGCTAGACTGCTGCTCGCTCCTGTTCAGCAGGGTGTGGTGACCACAGTCTTAGTGGAGCCTTCCAGAAGAGGCCCTGCAGCATCGGAGGAGACCAGGCTGGTGAACCGGGAAGGAGCTTGGCATGCTGAGAAGGAAGGAAGTGGGGGTGGCTGGGCTTCGCGAGGTGGAAAGGGGAAGCAGGGTTGGAAAGGTAGGCAGGAGCTGGCTTTAGGGAACTGGAGGGCAGCTTTCCTGTGTGGTACGCAGTGAATTACTGAAGCCTGGGGAGAGTTAGGTGTCTAAATGCCAGTTGACTTGGCCTCTGATGGTTGTGCATTTAGGGTGAATGCTTGGTTTTCAACCTGGTACCGGTGAAGCTCCCAAAAGAGTAATAAGAATTGCCATGGTGGCAGCACTGCCAAGACCTATATGCTAATTAGGTGGTTTTCAAGTCCAAATATCAGCAACTTTATCACACAATATGAAATGGCATCTGTGCCTGTGACCATGAAGTCAGAAAGGTGCAACATTTCCCTTAGCTTGGGCCTGGAAGAGAGCTAATAATAATAACTCTAATACTGTCCACGAGTGGATTGTACTTATTCACTTGAATAAATCAGAACTGACCTGGGACGTGATTGTGCAAGATAAAGCATTATGAAATCTTCAGTGCTCACAGTTGAGAGAACCTTTATTCTTAGTTCTAATTTATTTTGAAGTACCAAATTAAATCTTAGAGTACTCATAGTCTGTCTTAAACTGATAACTGTCAGAATGCAGACTGTTTAGTACCTTTGACATGAATTGCTGATTAATTTAGAAATATAATTTAATATCTGAAACACAAAGGTCCCAGGATGCTATTTTGGTGTTCTAATAGTTTTAAATATATATGGGGCTTCTGACAAAAGAGAGTTCCACGTGGGGCATCATAATTTGAAGTCTAAATTGGTGTTAGTTTAGAACAGAAATGCTGAAAATCTTGTACTGTGCTTTGTAGGCAAGTGAGAGCAGGGCAGTTTAAGGATACCAACATAATTACCTCCTCTGTGTCCTTGGTTGGTCGGTGTCCTAGCCATGACAGAATTGAGCTCCCCCTTACCTACCTGCTCCCCTCCCCCGTGTTTCCTTTTGTGTTTTCATGCTTGCAGAAAGACTCCTCCAGGACTTTTGAAACAGAAATAAATATTTTAACAAGCCATGTTACAATCCTGCTTTTTGCAAGATTCAAAGTTGAATGTTAGCTCCATGATGGCATAGTGAATAATTTGTGAAAGTGGAGATGAAAATACTGGCTTTTACAGTTCATACAGTTTTAGGACATGAAAGTGCTTTTCTTGGACTAGTATGTCTTGAGTATAAATGCATCTGGCCAGTATTTTGCCCGTTCTCAAATCTAAATCACTTTCAGAATTTATTTTAAAGAGAAGATTTTATAAATACAGGTTCTTTTTAGTCTTGTTCATGATTTAAGTGAGTGAATAAACAATGTAGCTGGCAAAATTCAACCATGGTGGCTGAATTCAAGATGGAGGAAGATTCAAAATGATCTTGCCAGACTGGATGTGTGTGCGAAGTCACTTCAGTCAGGTCTGACTCTGTGACCCCATGGACTTCAGCCTGCCAGGCTTCTCAATCCATGGGATTCTCCAGGCAAGAATACTGGAGTGGGTTGCCATTTCCTCCTCTGGGGGATCTTCCTGACCCAAGGATTGAAGCCAAATCTCTTAGGTCTCAAGCATGGCAGTCAGGTTCTTTACCCCTGGTGCCACCTGGCTCTCCATGGCAGGAACGGAAGTGGGAAAGCTCTGTGGGATTTCTAATCCATCTGTGCTGTGCTTAGTCGCTCAGCCATATCCAACTCTGTGCGACCCCCTGTAGCCCACCAGGCTCCTGTGTCCGTGGGGATTCTCCAGGCAAGAATACTGGAATGGGTTGCCATTTGCTTCTCCAGGAGATATTCCCAAGCCAGGGATCGAACCCACATCTCCCACGTTGCAGGCAGATTCTTCATCGTCTGAGCCACCAGGGAAGCAAGCCCTCTAATCCATCTGCTGACGAGAAATTAGAAGTGAGTATGATCCTGAGTACCCTCAGGAGCAGGAGCACCTCACTGCAGAGGAGAGCTGTGCAAGAGTTTAGAGTAGAGCATCCCTGGGGCGGCTGCTGGAGGAAAGGTGAAGTCGTGTGTTCACATCTCAGAAGAAATCTGTGCACATCCAGGCTGAGAGACCTGGATTCATTTTCTGAGCAGTTCAGGTGACCGGTTCTCAGGTGAACCTGTGAGACCTAACATTTAGTTGTCTCAGTTCTGGTGCCCACTTCCAGTGGTGGTTCTTACACTTGAACTTCAGGAGTTTTGCCTGAGACCATGTGCACATTTTCTGAGGAAAGAGTCCAGGGTTTTATCAACTCCCCAGAGGACTTCAGTCCCCCACAAGATCGAACTACTGAAATGACTGGTTGACGAGGACAGTGTGTGGGTTAAGTGTACCACATGTTATTCAAATGTTCATTAAATGTTTGAGTCAACTATGTCCCTTCCATGGACCAGGCACTGTGTTCTGAGTCCCCAAGGCTGGGGAAGTCCTGACCTCTGCTGCCGGGGAACTTCAGTCTAGTGAGGGAGCCACAGCAAACAGATACATCACTGCCGCTAGTAATCATTGGCGGGTGTTCTTAAAAACATTTACTGGTATGGGATGCCTTAACCTCCAGACCACCTGATCTTCCTCTTGAGAAATTTGTATGCAGGTCAGGAAGCAACAGTTAGAACTGGACATAGAACAACAGACTGGTTCCAAATAGGAAAAGGAATACGTCAAGGCTGTATATGGTCACCCTGTTTATTTAAATTATATGCAGAGTACATCATGAGAAATGCTGGACTGGAAGAAACACAAGCTGGAATCAAGATTGCTGGGAGAAATATCAATAACCTCAGATATGCAGATGACACCACCCTTATGGCAGAAAGTGAAGAGGAACTAAAAAGCCTCTTATTGAAAGTGAAAGTGGAGAGTGAAAAAGTTGGCTTAAAGCTCAACATTCAGAAAACGAAGATCGTGGCATCTGGTCCCATCACTTCATGGGAAATAGATGGGGAAACAGTGGAAACAGCGTCAGACTTTATTTTTCTGGGCTCCAAACTCACCGCAGATGGTGACTGCAGCCATGAAATTAAAAGACGCTTACTCCTTGGAAGGAAAGTTATGACCAACCTAGAGAGCATATTCAAAAGCAGGCATGACTTTGCCAACAAAGGTCCGTCTAGTCAAGGCCATGGTTTTTCCAGTGGTCATGTATGGATGTGAGAGTTGGACTGTGAAGAAGGCTGAGCGCCGAAGAATTGATGGTTTTGAACTGTGGTGTTGGAGAAGGCTCTTGAGAGTCCCTTGGCCTGCAAGGAGATCCAACCAGTCCATTCTGAAGGAGATCAGCCCTGGAATTTCTTTGGAAGGAATGATGCTAAAGCTGAAACTCCAGTACTTTGGCCACCTCACGCGAAGAGTTGACTCATTGGAAAAGACTCTGATGCTGGGAGGGATTGGGGGCAGGAGGAGAAGAGGACGACAGAGGATGAGCTGGCTGGATGGCATCACTGACTCGATGGACGTGAGTCTGGGTGAACTCCGGGAGTTGGTGATGGACAGGGAGGCCTGGCGTGCTGTGATTCATGGGGTCGCAAAGAGTTGGACACGACTGAGCAACTGAACTGAACTGAACTGAACTGAACCTCCAGGAGGTAGCTCAGGAATAATGAGGACCTAATTGCACGGGATCAATGTAGATGTTTAAAGAACTTTTGAAGAAATAATCTGTATCAATAACCATTTATGCTGATTGATAAATAGGCTCTATTTCATGTCTCGATTCATTTTCCTAACTTTTTTGTTATTACTAGTTTTAATCAGTCTTAAGCTCCATGTGGTTGTTACAAGATTGTGTTATAATTTAGAAATTTCTCTCGTTTGCTTTTCTCCAGCTCTTTCCCACCCTGACCCCCAACCTTCTCCCCAGTTTTGGCCCCGGATCTAGCAAAATTCATTCTTAATTGTTGCCAGACATTTAATTGACTGCAGTTTTTCGGTTCTGTTCTCTTGCTTTCCAACTTGGCTTTATCTGTAAATCATCCCATATAGATGAATATCCTGTTCTTGAAATCTTCAGGGAAGCAGTTCCTGGCGTTTCATAGCAGCACTTCTTTTTCTTCTCTTTAGTTGAGTAGCCCTGACAGGTAACAAGATGATTCATTTATGCAGCTCAAATCTTCATGTTACAGAATTAAATACAAACGTATTTGTCTCCGTTTCCTCAGAGGCACATGTCTGGTAGCATGTATGCTCTGTGTGCTCAGTCGTGTCCGACGCTCTGCGACCCCAGGGACTGTCACCTGCCAGGCTCCTCTGTCCATGGGATTCTCCAGGCAAGAATCCTGGAATGGCTTGCCATTTTCTTCTCCAAGGGATCTTCCCAACCCAGGGATCAAACCCACGTCTCTTCTGTCTTCTGCATTGACAGGCAAATTCTTTAGCATCAGCTTCTCTTGACAATAGTAAGCACCAAGGAAGCGTTTAAGTGAGTAATAATTTTACGAACCAGTTTTACGTATTCTCTTTGTTGTGATAACTGCACCTTAATTTTTTTCTCTCCTAACACCCATTTTTTTGAAAATTAGTAAGGAAGTGTGAGAAAGAATAAGGTGGTGTCAGTCCTGCTTAATTCATAGGAACAAGTGAGATAATTCACGTGAAAATGTTTTGTAAACTCCTTAACATGGTGTCTCACTTGTAGCTTCTGGTGAACAATTAAAATCTGGATTATCTGCATCACATGCCCTCACGTGACCCTGTGTGTGCTGGAGATGTGGGGATGAGTGTGCCTGTTAAACTCCAGGGAGCACTTGTACAGAACGCACCGGAACTCCTTAGACATCCTTTTTAAAATGAGAATGGTGAGGTCAGGGTTTGTATTTTTCAAAAGGCTTTCTTGGTGACCTTGATACGTATACATCTCACCCTGCCCCCTCAAAAAAGCAGCAATAACCAATGCTGCTATTGACAGAACTACACTTTTTTTTTTCCCACTAAAATGGGTGTGTACTTTAATAAGCATGTAATTGATATTGTGTATTGTGTGAGGAACACATTGTTAAACAAGCCTTCACACAGTTCATTGTTATTCTAGCCCTTTTAATAGCGATGATACACATACTCAGGTTGCCATCCCCATTTGCAACCCCGGCTGATTCTGCAGTCTTTCTCTGCTGTTTGCAGACCTGGTCCCCTTATCCCTGCCCTTCTGTCAGTGGCTCCCAGAGAAGCCCCTTCCTGGTACTTCACGGCTTGGCCCTGCAGCACTCGTGGCCAGCAGGGCACTGCAGAGATGACCATGGGCCGGTGCGAGGCTTCAAGCCGTAAGAAGTCGGCAGCTTCCAGTAGTTTTGGGGGAACACTCAGGAGAGGACACGTGGGGAGGGAGAAGGTCCAGCGCTCCCTCTGAGTCGCCCACAGCCACCACCCTCTGAGGAGCCAGCTAAGCCCAGGAGCAAATGAAATGGATGTTGGTTTCAGCCACCAAGTTTTGAGGTGTTTGTTGTGCAGTGAGTGATAACTGAAACAGTAATTTTCTGCAGTAGTGTGTGTGTGTGTGTTTATTTATTGATAATTTTTCATGTGAGTTTGAGAATTTCGCTTCAGTAACTATTACTGTATATAATTTTCTTAGCCAAGTTAGTATATTAGAGATAAGTATTAGAATGTTAGCTAGGATTAAATGATTATCTAGAATATGTGGTTAGATAATAAGTCCTCGATAACTGTCATTATTACATACCAGATATTCAACATGTATTTTCATTTAATCCTCACAGCCATCTCTAAAACAGGTACTGTTATTATCTCTGTTTTACAGAGAGGAAACACCAGGAGAACTGCCTGCTGTCACTGACCTAATGGTCACCATCCTATCCTGCTCGGTGAAAAAGAGTCAGTGTATTGTCTTCCTTTGTTACACATTTTTTAAAATCAGGTTTTGTCTTTCTCTGTCTGACTTCAGTTAGCATAATATCCTCCAAGACAAATACTCTATGATGTATCACTTACATGTGGAATCTTAAAAAATACAACAAAGTAGTAAGTATAACAAAAAAGAAGCCAACTCATAGATACAAAGAACAAACTAGTGGTTACCAGTGGGGAGGGAAGTGAGGGGCAAGATGGAGGTGGGCGATTAAGAGGCACAGACTAGTAGGTATAAGATGGAGAATATAGTCAGTATGGTATAGTAGCTGTAGATGGAGCATGACCTTCAAAATAGTGAATCACTGTATTATACATCTCTACCTTCTGTAATATTATACACATCAACTATACATCAGTAAAAAAAGAAGCCACATTTTGTTGAGGTTTAATTTATGTATAATAAAGTATCCATTTTAAGTGTAAAGTTAGGTGCTTTGGGCTTTGGTAGATTTGTTCACCTGTGTAAAACCACTGCTGCAGTCCGAATAAGAAACATTTTCATCATCTCCCGTAGTTCCCTCATACCTCACACCACTCCCAGGCAAGCAGTGATCTGCTTTCCATTACTATCAGTTAGTTTTTCTTGTTCTGAAATTCGCTTGAATAGAATCATACAGTGAATACTCTTTGTCTGACTTCTTTCAGTGAGTGCAGGGTTTCTGAGAGCCATTCATGTGGTTACAGGAGTAAGTTTCTTCTTACTGCCAAGTCACAGTCTGCTGTGTGGACAAACCTTGATCCATCTCTCCAGTCACCTGCTGTCTCCAGTCTCACTGCTAAGAGTAAAGCTTGGATGAGCGCTTGTTGTGTCTTTGTCAACATGCAGTCATTTCTCTTTGGTGATTATCTTGGAATGAGGTTAGGGCCACATACGTGTTGAGTTTATAGTCTTCTAAGCAGCTACCAGTTTCAGCTGCTGTTTTACACGCCCGCCAGCGACAGAGGAGACCTGTCCTCATTGCCGCTCGCTGTCGTCACCTCTTTTCGCTTTGGTCATCCCGATGTGGTTTTGTTGTCAGGCCATGGAAATTTGAATTTCCCGATGACTACTGACTTTGAACATCTTCTCATACACCTCGTGGTTGTATATCTTCTTTTGTGAAACATGTGTTCAAGTGTTTTGCCTTTGTTATTGGGTTCTTTTTATTGAGTTGTATATTCTGAACAAAGTTCTTTTTCATATATATATAATATTTTCTCCTAGTCTGTGGCTTCCTTTTCATTTTCTTGTATTTCAGAGAACAGAAATTTGTAATTTTGATAAAGCCCAATTGATCAGTTTGTTTGTTTATGGTTTAGTCATTTTTTTAATCACATAAGGAGTCTTGGCCTACCTGAAGATCATATTTTCTCATTTTCTTATGTTTACTTCTAGAAGTTTTAATAGTTTTAGCTCATAAGTGTAGGTCTATGGTTCATTTCTAGCTAATTTTTGTGCATAAGGGGAGGGTTAGAATTCTTTTTTAAACTTGAAGTACAGTTACATGCAGTAAAATTCATCCGTTTTGGTGTGTGACCGTGTTAGCAAACACAGCTCTGTAACCACGTGACATGGAGCAGTTTCCTCTCAGTCCCCAGAAGGCCTGTGTGCCCCTCATAGTCCGCCCTCGCCCCCCTTGTTTGCTGTCCTGTGGTTGTGTCTTTTCCAGAATGTGCTATAAATGGAATCCATTTGAGGTTTATCCAGGTTGTGTCTGTCAGTTGTTTAATCCTCTGTTGCCGAGTTGTGTTCCTTTGTGTGAATTTCATATAGTTGTTTATCCAGTCACCTGTTGAAGGACTTGTGGTTTATTTCCACGTTGGGGCAGTTACGAGCAAAGCTGTTAATGGCTAATGCTTGCAAGTTTTCGGGTGACCTTTTTTATTTATCTTGGATAAATGCCTTAAGAATGGGGCTGTTGGGTCATCTGATAAGTGTGTGTTTTAATTTTTAAAAACTTTCTGAAGTGACTGTACCATTGTTGTATCCCCTCCAAACAGGTCAGTTGCTCCACATCCTCTCCAGTACTGGCGTTGTCAGTATTTTTTATGGTAGGCATTTTTAATTAGACATTTTAATCACTGTGATTATATTTGCTTTTTCCTAATAAAAAATGATAAACATCTTTTCTTGAGCTTACTTCCCATTTGAACATTTTCTTTGTTAAAGTGTTCAAATCTGTTGTTCATCCGCATAATTGGGTTATTTGTTTTCTTCCTGTTAAATCTTGGGAGTTGATTGCATACCCTGATTCATGCCCTCTGTCAAATAGTATGTTTTGCACCTGTTTTCTCCAGGTCTGTGGCTTGTCTTTTCCCCTCCCTTAACAAGATGTATCGCTGACCATTTTTCATCTTGAGGAAGTCCACTATATCCTTTTTTTATTTATGGAGTGCACTTTTGAAATCTTGACTCAGAGTCACAAGGATTTTTCTCCTATGCTTGCTTCTGGAAGTTTGATAGTTTAGGTTTTACAGGTTGGTCTGTGATCCATTTTCTCATCCTAGACTTTGATATGAGATGGGGTGGGTTCTTTCTGTTTTGATATTGATACCCAGTGGCGGCAGCACACTTCTTTGGAAAAGGTTCTTCTCCCTTGAATTGCCTTGTACCTTTATCCAAAATCAGCTCGTCATTTATCCATCTGGGTTTATTTCCACGGCCTGTATTTTGTTCCATTCATCTGTGTGTTGTCTTTATGCCAGCCAGTACCACACTGAAGTTTTTGTTTACCTTACAGATTAATTTTCCCTTTTTTCCCCTTTGTCTTTGGTTTGTAATAAGTACTTACTTTGAAGCAGGTTAAAATCTGCATTTTTCATTTCTAGTCCATTTTTCAGAATTTCATCCTGATCTTCCTGGTCTTTCATCTTCTCACATCCCTCATAAGACTAGAAATTCTCCAGCTTTGTTTTGTTTTTTTAAATAGGATTAAGTGGAAAACCTTTCGTGGTTCCTTTTTTAAGAAGAAAACAACAACAACAACACTCTCCAGTCCTTTGGAGGGTGTGTGTGTACTTTTCACATGGGTGCTTTTCTCTCTATTAAGGATACAGGATCCTTGTAGGTGGCAATCAGGCGTATCGCACTGACACCTATTTTAGATTGTCATAGAATCTTACTATGGTGATCGTAATTTGGGAAAAGCTTTATTGAGTTTGGAATGCTGTACTAGAAGTTAGTAATCATTTATAGGTGATTACTGTCATCACCTATGCTTTGTCTTTGTGATTTCAAGTAGTCATCACGCGCGTGAGAGCTTAGGGCACAGCAGCGTCCTGGGGCTCACACCACACTCTGAATCCAAACCCTGGCCCTGACCCACAGCGCTGCTCCTCCTGTTTCCTGGGCTCCAGGATGCACCGGGCTTTTCAGTTACTAGTGCGCTCACCAGCCCCTGCCCCCGAGACTGCAGCTAAGAGATGATGTTTCTCAGAGTAAGAGGAGTCCTGGAAGTGGGAAGAGATGATTACTCAGTGGTGAATGCTTTTTGCCCTGTAGATATAACCACAGTTATTCCACTATTTCCTTGAAATGTATTTTATGTGAAATAGAGATGTATTTCAAAAGATGTTACCTAGGGTTTTTTTTAACAAGGGGTTTGTGAAAAAGAAGTTTTTTTCATAATCACTTGATCGTGTTTAACCTGTTTTTTTCCATAAGTTTTTTGTGTTTTAATTAATGTATTTATTTTGGCCGTGCTGGGTCTGCATTGCCGCAAGGGCTTTTCTCTAGTTGCAGCAAGGGCTTCCCACGCTGTGGCTTCTCTCGTTGCAGAGCGCAGGCTCTAGGCGAGCAGGTTCAGCAGTTGTGGCGCCTGGGCTTAGTTCCTCCACAGCCTGTGGGGTCTTCCTGGATCAGAGGTCAAACCTGTGTCTTCTGCATTGGCAGGAGGATTCTTTACCCCTGAGCCACCAGGGAAGCCCCTTTTTCATGTTTTTAAAAGTGGAAGTGATGCCTTGGATAATCTCTGGCAACTCTTGCATATTTTTGTTACAGTCTTTGGAGTCTTTATAAGATTAATCTTGTCTATTCCAATTGCTCTGATGGCTGTTTTTTCTTAGCAGTGAGGGTTTTGTTAGGAATTTGGGATTGCAGGTTGGTATTAGAGTTGGTCTCCTCTTACTTCCCCTGCCATCCATCTTTACCACTGCTTTCTTTGGGGTTCTTTCATGAGCCTTCATCTGGCCCCCGTCCAGGACCCTCTTGTTGAGGCTCTTGTTTGGTTCCTGGTTCAGTTCAGTTCAGTCACTCAGTCATGTCCATCTCTTTGCCACTCCATGGACTGCAGCACGCCAGGCTTTCCTGTCCTTCACCAACTCCCGGAGCTTGCTCAAACTCATGTCCATTGCGTCAGTGATGCCATCCAACCGCCTTATCCTCAGTCATCCCCTTCTCCTCCCACCTTCAATCTTTCCCAGCATCAGGGTCTTTTCCAATGAGTCGGTTCTTCGCATCAGGTGGCCAAAGTATTGGAGTTTCAGCTTCAGCATCAGTCCTTCCAATGAATATTCAGGACTAGTTTCCTTTAGGATTGACTGGTTTGATATCCTTGCAGTCCAAGGGACTCTCGAGAGTCTTCTCCAACACCACAGTTCAAAAGCATCAATTCTTCAACACTCTGCTTTCTTTATAGTCCAGCTGTCACATCCATACATGACTACTGGAAAAAGCATAGCTTTGACTAGACGGACCTTTATCGGCAAAGTAATGTCTCTGCTTTTCTTATGCTGTCTAGGTTGGTCATAGCTTTTCTTCCAAGGAGCAAGCATCTTTTAATTTCATGGCTGCAATCACTGTCTGCAGTAATTTTGGAGCCCAAGCAAATGAAGTCTGTCACTGGTTCCTGGTAGGGAACCTGTGACTGTGTCCTGTCCTGTCCCTTTTGCCACCCCCATCCCAAACATATAAAAAAGATGGACTCCACCGCCTCTTGCTTGGTGGGCAGCTTTCTTTTAAGTTTCTGGCTCTGGGATCTTCTGAGGATCATTCATCCTGGCATCCTGATGTAAAGACCTGAGTTCCTTGAGAAATTCTACTTCCAGGTTATGTCAGTTACGAGTGGGTGTAGAGTCAAGTGATAAGTAATGTTTCTTAAAACAGAGAAGACTCCTATCACTTTAAAATTCAAATTTAGCAAATAGAAGAGGAGTGATCTGAGTGATCTTCAAAAGAAGATACTTAAATTTTTACTTCTAACTGCAGTAATATTGTAATCAGTTAGGATGCTTTTGACTGCAAAGTAATTTACCTTGTGCTGGCTTAGTAAGAAAAGGGTGCCTGTTCATACTAGGTCACTTCAGTTGTATCTGACTCTTTGCGACCCCGTAGACTGTAGCCTGGTAGTCCGTTAGGCTCCTCTGTCCATGGGATTCTCCAGGGAAGAATACTGGGGTGGGTTGCTCTGCCCTCCTCCAGGGTTTCTTCCTGATCCAGGGATCGAACCTGTATCACTTACGTCCCTGCCGTAATGGGTGGGTTCTTCACCACTAGCGCCACCTGGAAAGTCCAAGGAAAGGGTGTTCATTCATATAAATGGAAGACTGGCGGTTGCTTGAGTAAGTGGGCCGTCAACTCGAGAATGGAGTTTCTACCATCTCTTTCTGCCATCCTTAACCTTGATCCAGTGGCTCTCAAACTTGTGGCCCATTAGAATCACTCAGAGAGCTTTTAAAAATCCCCACCCCAACTGCACCTTTACTGTGCACCTGCACAATTTAATCAGAATTGCTTGGGGGTGAAGCCCCGCCAATAGTTTCTGGAATTCCCTAGGTAATTCTGGAGTGCAGCTAAATTTGAGAACCAGAGTTCTAAACTTTAGAGCTTGGTTTGGAGATCAGTATCACCAGGGAGCTTGATAGAAATGGAAAATCCCACACCCCACCCCAGATCGACTAGATTAACAATCTACACTTTAACATGGTCCCTGGGAGAACTTGTTGTTCTTCAGCATTAGGGAAACCCTCCTGATTTTCAAACTTCAAACACGCTGGAATCCCTGGAGGAGTTAGAAAAATACTGACACATGGGCCCACCCCAGGAAATTCTGATTCATAGGAGCCCTGACGTGTTTCTTAGATCCTGGGTTTTGCTGTTGCATCCCGTAGGATTCAAGGCATTCATTTGTCCCGTTATTTCCTGTAAATTGGCAATTAAATCTAACAGTTGGGTTAGATTTAGGTGGTTTCTTTTTCTTTTTCCTTCCCCAACCTTCTTAAAATTGCTTCCAGGTTAAAGGTCTCTGTTTGCATCAGGAGACCAATAATATCTGGTTATTTCTCTTTTTGTGGTGTTAATAGCTGCTCCTTGTTGCTTAGATCCATTCATTCATTAATTTAAAAAATCATGGTAATTGTTGATTTTATTCTTTTGTTTACAAGGAACAGATGCATATTTTCTCTTAAGTTTACTGCATTTATTATGCTTATCTTTTTTTTTTTTTTTATGTGCTTCTCACTGTTAGAACTTACATGCCAGAGAAAGGTTTCTGTCTGTCTGGTGATAGATCCCAGTGCCCACAAACGCTCCTGGAACGTGTGTGCTCTATGCTCAGTCCTGTCTGACTCTTACAGCCCGCCTAGAGCTGCTTAATAGATAGTTGAGTAGATTGATGAATTAACCCATAGTCAGGGCTTTGAAAACTTGGGCTTCAGAATAGAACGAAATGTTATCAAGCTGGACAGCGTAGAAAATACAACTGTTTGGACGCAGAACTGGGAGGGAAAAAGGTGCTTGGACAGGTTGAGGGGCGCATCTGTCTCTAACTCATGAAGCTGGAAATCAAGGTTTCAGTCCCAGTTGCTGTAGTCGGTCACTCAGTTGTGTCCGACTCTTTGCGACCCCTGTGGACTGCAGCACGCCAGGCTCTTCTGTCCACTATCTCCCGGAGTTTACTCAAACTCATCTCCATTGAGTCGGTGATGTCATCCAACCATCTCATCCTCTGTCGCCCCCTTCTCCTTCCACCTTCAATCTTTCCCAGCATCAGAGTCTTTTCCCAGTGATTCGGCTCTTCACATCAGGTGGCCAAAGTGTTGGAGCTTCACCTTCAGCGTCAATCCTTCCAGTGAATATTCAGGGTTGATTTCCTTTAGGATTGACTGGTTTGCTCTCCTTTCAGTCCAACGGATCCTCAGGAGTCTTCTCCAGCACCACAGTATGGAAGCTGGGGTAGTGTCACCATTTAGCTCTGGGGAGTGGGCGGGGAGAACAGAGCACCTGCAGCTGGGTGGCCCTGCAGAGATAGACATCCAGAAGTCCCAGCATGGCTCAGGCCAGGGGGTTCTTGGAATTGTTCTGAGTTGCAGGCTTCACTGTTCCTTGATTTCTTTTGTAAAATGAAAGTGCTGCTTCTCTTCCTTCATTGCTTCCATAGCAATTAACCTTTGTTTTCCTGACTTTTAACTAAAAGCTCCTGACACCAGAGGCTATACACTTTTTGTCAGGTATTGTGGACATAGAGGTCACACGTGTGCCCACGGTTGCGTTTCCCTTAGGTTAGTGGGTAGACCTTTAAGTCACAGATCCGCTTGTGTCTCGCGCAGTCATCTCTGGTCCAGCAGGCAGCACCCGACAGCTGCAGCGCCCAGCCAAGGCTCCAACCCTGAGAACAGAAGGGGAGCGTAAGTTAGAATATACTGCCTGAGATTTTTAAACAGACTTAATAAGTATCTCAGAGGTGTGTGAAAAACCAGATGGATTGGAGCAAACCAGGGAGAAACGAAGAGTGAGTTCAGAAGTGTCTCAGGAGGACGGTGGGGAGGAGGCCAGGAGAGGGTGGGATCTGGAGCCAGGGGCTGGAACTGCACTGTGGAGAGGAGGGTGTGCTGAGCGCACACCTTAGCCTTGAGGGGATGGTGTGAAGAGGGCTGGGCAGAGGGTGAATGGAAGACCCGGGGTCACGGCTGTGACCTTTAAGGTTCAGCTCCAGCTGGTAATCAGGGCTGTATCCTAGTTCCCGCAGTATGTGTGTGCTTTAAATGCTTCTGATTTGAGCTGCTGGGAGGAACTGGAGGATTTGGGAAGACCCTTCAGGTTGCAGGAGGTAGTTGAATGGTCAGATTTGAACTTGTTGCCTGGGGGGTTGGGTATTAAACTTCAGGGTGCAGCAAATAAGTTGGGGGGGGGGTGTTGTTAATATTCCCATCTGGGGCGAGAGGACTTAACTTCCTGGTGGTCCCTGGTGAAGAATCCACCTTCCATTGCAGGGGATTCGGGTCTGATCTCTAGTCGGGGAGCTAAGGCTGCACATGGCGCGGGGCAGCTAAGCCCCCGAGGCCACAACCAGGATTCCACTTGCAGCAATCTGATGCAGCTAAAAATAAATATATTAAAAAATATAGACTCCTATCCAGGAGGTTTGGATGAGCATAAGAATTTGCATTTGTAATAAATTGTGAAGCTGCCAGAACCACACTTGACTGCTTTGCTAGGGAAGGGACACCCCCAGAAAGGATTCCTAAAGAGGGGACTGGGGGAGGTGGGTGCAACTGGAGACTGTTGCCAGCCTACACAGCTGCAGCTGAGCTCAACAGGCTCAGGAAAAGGCCAAAGACTAGATTGAGATCAGAGGATTTATCAGCGAGCCCAGAGAGAGGAAATCGGCAGGTTCTGATAAAAGAGCATTGCATCGTAGTGCATAGTGATTTATCTTGGGACTTAAACCATAGGGAAGGAGGTGAGCCGTGGTAGAGATTGGAGATTCAAGAGAATCAGAGAGTCATGTGCCTCTAACTTTTTTGGCTTCACCCTGTAGTAAGAAACACATTTTATCCCAGTCATAAGCGTTTATGCAACTGTTAGTTTCTTGGCAACTTTATTATTTGCAGTCCACTCTGGTGTGCCTGTTTCTTTAAAAACAGCGCTGGTCATAGCTCTGTTGAGTATATTGATTTCATGATCTAGTGGGGTTATGAGCCCTAGTTGGACAACATCGCTTCCAGAGATGGGCTGGATTAGGTGATGGGAGTCAGAAGGTGAGGGCGCTGGGAAGTGCAGATGTTGGAGGTGCAGTTATCTGGGTGTTTCGTGATTTGGAGACGGTTGTTGGTAGCAGGACCAGTGAGTTTGGACAGACCGTATGCAGGGTCATCAAAGTCCTGTATGGTAAGGTTAAGGACTCGGGGAAAATGAAAGCAGTTCTTGGCATGGGTTGTGTCCCAGATCCATGACTTTGGTCCTGATGGACCCTTCTTCCCAAGGACTTGACAGCCTAGCAGATTGAAACCTACTCCTCATTTTATCCCTGTGATCTCGTGACTGCTGTTCCAGAGGATGCTCTTTAGGGTCAGGGAAGGGATAGGAAGTGATACATAAGTGTTTTCCTTTTTGGAGAATAAACATGAAAAGTCATTCAAAATTAATCTGAAAGCTACTAAAACGTTTGTATAAATAGTACACATTTTGTAAGAGTCATGAAGTGCGAGACTCAGTTAACAACCTTGAAGGTTTATCTTCTGTTGTGAAAATACTGGGTGAAAAAACAGTATGCTGAGTCACCGTCGCAAAATACATACAAATAAGGCAAGGCTGTTTTTGATCTGGTAAAAAAGTTCAGAAGAAGCTTTTTAAAAATAATTTGTATGATTTTTTAAAACTGAGGTGGTTCTTAGTTTGGAGGAAACTATTTGGAAGATAGTTGTGGGGTACTGAAATACGTTATTTTCAAACCTTTTAAAGATAGCACTGTTATAAAATGATGATTTATGTCTCTGTATTGGTAAACCCTCATCTGGGCACGCGCTGCTTTTCCTTTTCTCTCAGACCACGCCTGTATTGTTTTCATACAACGTTTCTCCAAAGAGTTGATCTGGAGTTGAGATTCTCTTCAGATTTAAAACTTAATGCACCTTCTGAGAGCATGACCATTGTTGAACCATCTTCAGGAAATAACTAGTGTTTCAGAATCCAAATTGGATTAGGACAAAAGCCAAAGTAAATGTGTGAGCTTTTTATGGGGGGAAACTTTGAAAGGTGATCAAGTAAAGAACATAATTTGCTGTAGATTAGCAGAGTCTCTTGCAGCTGCTGCAAGCAGACTGCTTGTGAACTTGGCCAGGGAGCTGAATGGCCAGTTTGGAGGAGGAGGTTGGTGAGGGCACCTCTCAGACCCAGGAGTGATTAGCAGCAGGACTGAGAGCACTGTGAGCACTGGGATTTGCTTGCTGAGAATGGTTTCCGTTTAGTGCTGACTTGTAAAGATCTGAGCCCTGGTTAGCTTATAGTTCTACTTCTGAATGGAAACAGTAGACCACTGTGTCAGGTCTGCAAATAGAACCTTCCTGTTCCTTCTTAATTTAGGTATTTGATGATGTCCCCTTAGGGGAGAGTCCCAGGATGAAAGACCCCAGGAGACCCAGCTTTTCCTCAGTCCCGCTTCTGCTCATGAATAATCCCCTTTTCCAGCGACCATTCTGAGTGGAGTCTAGCTTGCTCCCCAGGGAGCTGGGGTTTCAACTCTCGTGTCCCAGTTACTCCCAAAAAGGAGAGCTTGCCGCCAGCCTGCCTGTGACCTGCGCTGAACTACGTTGTCTGCTTTTGTCAGAATAATTACTGTGTTTTCCAGTTAAATGTTCATTTAAAGCCTGTCAGGTAATGTATGCCCTTTACAAAGATATGAATAGGGAGCTTTCACTGGATGTGTGCCCGTAAGTACGTTTTTCAGTGTGGTCTACTGGTTATCTATACTTGTGATTTTGCACTTTATCTCACGCTGTCTTGTTTACTGTGTGTAAAAGACGTGAAGAAGTGTTAGTCGCTCAGTCGTGTCCAGCTCTTTGCGACCCCATGGACCGTAGGCCATCAGGCTCCTCTGTCCCTGGGATTCTCCAGGCAAGAATCCTGGAGTGGGTTGCCATTTCCTTCTCCAGGGACTCTTCCCAACCCAGGGACTGAAACCGGGTCTCCTACATCGCAGGCAAATTCTTTACTGTGTGAGCCACCAGGGAAGCCCTGACTGTGTGTAACTTCTTTCAGTTTGGTTGTCATTTCGGAGATTGACTCAATAATTTATGAGGCTGTTCCCCCCAACCCCCCACCCCTGCAAGTAAGGGTGTTGAGACTTATCTGGTATCGACACATTATGGTTTGTTACTATCTAATCCAGTGTTTCCCACTGATTTCCCTCTTTGGGGAAGCTTAACATGTATAGCATAGCATACCTTCTTTCTTTCACTTGTTTTAATCTAATTCTACTTTGAAAAAGTTTTAAAAATCATTTTTAATTCCTTTTTTAAAAATTGTTCAAAACTTTTCAGCCTTGCTAACTTATAAAAGAGGTGTTTGTTTGTTTGTTTTTCTTCTTGCTGCTTTCATTGCATAAATGAGTTTTGTTATATTTTGAGCTAAATGTTCCTTAAGGGGCTAGTATGTCACCTAACCTAGGCCAAGTGTTACCATCTCCTCATCAGAATTTTCTCAAAGTCAAAACACTTCCTCCATGGACATACTCTTTCCTCTTAAAATACACAGTCACAGATGAGCTATGGCCAGGTTGTGTGTGTCCCTTTAGGAAGAACAAAGCCAGAGAAAAACCAAACATAGAGAAACGCAGGGCAGTGGGCACACAGCGCGGTACCAGTGCAGCATGGTCTCTTTCGACCACAGCGCGCCTGAAGTGTGTGGCGTTGCCGGACGACCGCTGCAACTCCGTGTCACAGGCAGGCCGGCGCTCGGACGCCGACACAGACGAGACACCTGTTTCTCACTAGGTTGCTGCAAACATAATTGCCATTTCAGATCGTGAATTTTAAATCATCATAACTAGGCTCAAACACGTCTTTAGTAATCAAAATGGGAACCATTACAGTCAACACATTTTTGCCAATGAAAGCTAAGTTTGTTCATTCCTGTGGTGTGAAAACCTGTTCTCCAGGATTCGATGAACTCATGGAAAGCATTTTCTGCCTCCTGTTGGTTATGGAAGCGTTTTCCCTGCAAAAAGTTGTCAAGATGCTTGAAGAAGTGGTAGTCGGTTGGCGAGAGGTCAGGTGAATATGGCAGATGAGGCAAAACCCAATTTGTTCAACTTTTTGAGGTGTTTGGTTGTGCAGTCGGGCGTCATCGTGGAGAATAATTGGGCCCTTTCTGTTGACCGGTGCCGGCCACAGGCCTTGCAGCTTTCAGTGCCTCTCGTCGATCTGCTGAGCGTGCTTCTCAGATGTAATGGTTTCTCCGGGATTCAGAAAGCTTAGTGGACCAGACGGGCAGCAGACCACCAGACAGTGACCATGACCTTTGTTGGTGCAAGTTTGGCTTTGGGACATGCTTTGGAACTTCTGGTCCGACCACTGAGCTAGTCACTGCCAGTTGTATAAAATCCACTTTTCATCACACATCACAACCCAATAGAGAAATGGCTCGTTGTTGTTGCGTAGACTTAACACTTTAAAATGACAGTTTTTTTAATTTCAGTCTGCTTGTGTGGCACCCGTTTACTGAGCTTTTTCACCTTTCCAATTTGTTTCGAATGCCAAACGACCATAGAATGGTCAACATTGAGTTCTTCAGAAATTTCCCATGTAGTTGTAAGAGGATCAGTTTCAGTGATTGCTCCGCATTGGTCCTTGTCACCTTCCGATTGCTGGCGACTGTGCTCCTCATCTTCCAGGCTCTCGTCTCCTTTGCGAAACTCCTTGAACCACCACTGCACTGTACGTTCATTAGCAGTTCTTAGGCCAGATGCATTGTTGATGGCGCAAGTTGTCGCCGTTGCTTTATGACCCATTTCCAACTAGAATAAGAAACTGCTTGAACTTGCTTTTTGTCTAACATCATTTCCCTAGTCTAAAATAAATATGAAATAAACAGTACATAATAAGGCATTAGTAAAAAAGCATAAAGCAAGAAACACACATTAAAATGATGTATAACATAACCGTGTTTATTTATTCCAATATCAAATGGAAAATTCGAGCAGTGCAAAACCGCAATTACTTTTGGACCAACCCGATAATTTCTGTTGACCTGTTTCCTAGTCATGTATGTAAATTGACATCTTCTGTGGTCTGAGTGTGAGCGTGCCCTTCAAAGGTCTGAGCACGTGTGCTTACAGTATGTCAGGCACTGCGCTTGTCTTGGTAGACTGATGAGTGAAAGAAGATCCTTTCAGACAACTTTTAAGCAAGAAAAAGAAAGAAAACAAGACTGCTATGGGAGAGTGACTGGCAGGGGGTGGGTGCACCTCTGGTTGGGTGGTCTTAGAGAGGGATGTTTGAACTCCAGCCGGAATAACAATAAAAGTGTGTACATTCAGAGATGGGGGTGGGCAGCTGGGACAAAGGCATGAAGACGGCAGGAACTTGGTGAACATGGAAGGATCTGACTGGAGCTTGGGGATGGGGGTGGATATGAAGATGGAAGGATACGACCGACTTCCCCAGTGGCTCAGATAGAGAGCGTCTGCCTGAACCGCAGGAGACCCAGGTTCCATCCCTGGGTTGGAAAGATCCCCTGGAGAAGGAAATGCCAACCCACTCCAGGGCTCTTGCCTGGAAAATCCCATAGATGGAGGAGACTGGTAGGCTACAGTCCACAGGGTCGCAAAGAGTCAGATACGACTAAGCGACTTCACTCACTTGGGGGTGGGGATGGGCACAGCAGATGAGGTAGGGATCCCTGGTGGGCAGAGCCTGGGACCGTGGGCTGTGGTTCGGAGGTGGGGCTTATTCTGATGGCAGTGAGGGTTTTAAGCGGGGCAGTAACATTTAATTATCAGAAGCTCTTGTAGACTGCTTTGTAGAAAACAATTTCAGTTTTTAGGCATCCTAAAGATGCTCTGAATTGTGCTTACTGCACACGCATCCAGAGAGGCCTGCCAGCTTGGGGCTTTTCTCGTCATCTCCCACAGCCCCGACTTTGAAGCGCGTGTGTTTATT
The DNA here is from genome assembly GCF_055505025.1 of Bos grunniens. Lineage (NCBI taxonomy): Eukaryota > Metazoa > Chordata > Mammalia > Artiodactyla > Bovidae > Bos > Bos grunniens. The sequence continues at coordinate 6,158,672 of NC_141168.1, forward strand.
AATTGGAGTGTGTGGGGACTGCCTTTGGTGTGAAAGTTTGAGCCACACCTCTCTGTGGTCTGGAGGGAGGTGGGCACCACAAGTGTGAAACTAGTCTTATCAGACTTCTCTCCTTGGCCCTCCCTGCATGTCCTTGGAGGTGGAAGTTCCATGAGATTCAGCAGGCCCGTAAGATGGGTGTTTAATAATGCTCTAAGAATGTGAGAGAAGGAAGGGTTTGGGGTGAAATTAGGGAGGGACCACTTCCTGTTTCCTGCCGATAAAATCAGTCTGCCCTCCATATTCGCAGGTTCTACATCCAGGGGTTCAGCCAACCTCGGATGGAAAATATTGGGTTGGGGGATGAATTCCAGAAAGTTCCACAAAGCAGAACTTGAATTTGTTACACACTGACAACTGTTTACATGGTATTTACTTTGTATTATTGGGTATTATAAGTAATCTGGAGATGTATGTTAGTTTAAGGTGTCCAGCAAAGTGGTTCAGTTTTATGTGTGTGTATATATATTCTCTGTCATATTCTTGTCCATTACAGTCTGTTACAGGTTATTGAATATAATTCCCTGTGCTGTACAGTGGGACCTTATTGTTTATAGTTTATATCTGCTAGTCCCAAACTCCTAATAGATTCCCCACCCCCACCTTCCCCCTTTGGTAACCATAAATTTGTTTTCTGTGTCGGTGGGTCTATTTCTAGTTTGTAAGTTCATTGATACTATACCAGTTTTACATGAGGGACTTAAGAGTTTGGTGTCTGAGAGGAGTCCTGGAACCAGTCCCCTGCAGGTTCAGCTGGACAGCTACAATGTAGCCTTGCCCTCTTTCTTCACAGGGTCCCTGTTCTCAAGCCCCTCAGTAGAAATTGACCGACAGCAGAGGGGAGAGAACTGAAGGCTGGCTCTTGATTCATTAAAACAGAGTTTTATCACATTTTTTCAGATATTGTGTGTTTGTATTAGTCGCTCAGTCGTGTCCAATTCTGTGCGATACCATGAACTGTAACCCACCAGGCTGCTCTGTCCATGGGATTCTCTAGGCAAGAATACTGGAGTGGGTTGCCATTCCCTTCTCCAGGAGATCTTCCTGACCCAGGGATCGAACCTGGGTCTCCTGCATTGCAGGCAGATTCTTTGCCAGGGAAGCCCATTTTCAGATTATCTTCTTTAAAAACGATGCTTGATAACACTTATAACATCCATACATTAAAGAACTCAAACTAATCATGCTGTATTAACTTTATGTTCAAAATTAATAACCAGATTTCAGGGACACCAGAGGAAATTAGCTTAGACCTTATTTAAAGGTTTGTTTACTTTTAACAAACTGTGTGATATGCTTATGAGTTAGTACTGTTTGTTAATATCACAGACATGTTTAATTCATAGTAGCTTCATTGCTTAAATTCCTATTTTATATATGGAATATATTTCCTCTTAGACTTTTTTTGGTAAAACAGTAAAATTAAAGGGTTTTTTTTTTTTCTACCTTAATATGCCAATACATACTGAGCTGTTGCTCTCTTTTATAGGGAAATCCTCGTTGACGATTCAGTTTGTTGAAGGCCAATTTGTTGACTCCTACGATCCAACCATAGAAAATAGTAAGTATTGTTTTCAGGGATTTATAAGCTGAGAAGCCTGATTTTTGCTTATCAGCAGCCACTGTGTATTCCTGGAGGCTTTGATTGCAAAGGGTATTCAGTTAAACCTACAGATCTCCAACCGGGGGGCCCAGAAAAACTTCCACAGCTTTACCCATTTCACACGGAATGAATTTTACTTCACACTGAATGAATGATGTCCATATCCCATTATCTTGAAGTTGTTACTCATTTCCATAGGATCCAGTTCCACATTGGAACCTCCTATTAGAGATGCTGCTGTAAGAAAAGAGAGTATGCAGTCTTTTCTTTCCCCTTCTCAACGGTAGCCCTTACTAGCGATTCCAAGCTTGAAAGGATGAAAACGCTCCAGCTCCTTTGTACCTTACTTTTGTAGACCCTCTAGTCCCCACAGCCCCTTCCAGCTCTAAAGAGGAGGCTGTGGAGAGAGAGCTGTTTCAGGATTGGAGCAAGCCCTTGCAGCGTTTTCTGAAAAGTTGCATCCAGAGCTCGATGGCATTTTAGGACATGTGGAGAAAAAAGCCCCCAAGACCAGAACCAGCCTCAGCCTTTACTTTGTCCAGTATCAGTCTGTGGTTTCAGAATCTTCCTGAAGGATTCTAGGCCCACGGCCCAAGCCTAGATCATGGGAACAGGGAAGAGAACCCAGAACGCTTCCATCCTGGGAAGCGGGTGTTTTGGACACTGGTCTTATTTCAGGCTGTCTTAGAACCCTAGGCAGACACTAGAACCAAGTCTTGAGGTTCTTGACACCAGGACTTAGCTAGAATCTCGCCAGAAGCTTACAGATTTAAAGCTAAGGTTGTCAAAGTCTGATTGGCATGTTAGACTGAAGCCGACTTAACAGCCAGGTTCATGACTCTTTAACAGCTGGATTTGAAGACTTCTCCTGTCAAAAAAGAGGCTCATGATGGGTTTGACAGACAATGGCCTGCATGTCACAAAGGCCTCACTGCCTTTTTGTATGGCTCATGAGCAAAGAATGATTTTTACATTTTTTAATATTTGAAAAAGTAAAAAGAATAATGACGGTGACATTTGAGTGTTGTGTGAAATCCAGATTTCAGGATCCATAAAGTTTTATCAGAACATGGCCCTGGCCATCTTAGCTCTACGATCACAGAGCTGTTGAGTGGCTGCCTCAGAGACCATCTGGCCTGAAGAGCCTGAAATAGTTACTGTCTGGCCCCTTTCAGACAGAGTTTGCCAGCCTCTGGCTTAAAATACTCAACTGTCCTTTGTGTCCCAGCATGCTGGTGGCAGGGAAGGAAGCCTGTAGGTTGCTGAGTTAACTGGGCAAATCTGAGTTTGAGGTAACCCCTGCCAGTCTTGGGAAGGAGGTGTCCTGACTCCATCCTGTGTTGATGTGTTTAGCTGGCATCGACTAGTATGCCAGTGTGAGGAGCAGATTCATCTGAATGCTACGTGCACAAGCGTGGTTGCCTCAACGTCAGAATAAGGACAGAATAACCCATGACCTTGCCCTTAATATTTGCTATACATAGCAATTTCGAAGTTTGTGTCCTTAAAGAGATCAGGCTCATTTGGGAATTTTATCCATAGAAGACAGTTTTCATGGCAAGTTTTGCCCTAAAATGGTTCTTCTAATTCTTTAGCTTTGTGCCATTTAAAATTGAATAGAAGGAAAGCCATGTTGTATATAAATACATTTTCTTTGTATGTAAGTAATGGACCTGATGAAAGTGGGACTTTCTTACCTTGATGCTGTCTCAAAACCAGAATATAATCCTACCTTGAAGGCTGTCAGCATCATCTTTAATCACATTGTTAATATTTTCCTAACACTTAGTATTCAGTAATGAAGATTTTTTTTGGCAAGATCAGAAATGATTGTCAGAGTATGAGTCCCTTTAAAGTTCATGAGGTGGGACCTCCCTGGTGGTCCAGTGGCTAAGAGTTCTCCTGCCAGCAGAGGGGACACAGGTTCGACCCCTGGTCCTGGAAGATTTCACTTACCGCAGAGCAATTGCTGAGCCCTTGCTCCAGAGCCCATGCTCCGCAACAAAGGAAGCCCAAGCACTGCAGCCAGAGAGGAGCTCCTGCTCACCACATCTAGAGAAAGCCCATGCAGCAGTGAAGACCCAGCCCAGCCGGAAACAAATAATAAAAAAAATTTTTTTAAGTTTATGAGGCATATACAGATATCACTTTCCATATATGAGGCTTCTGACCAACTAATAACAGTGAGAAACCCTCCACCCTTCCCCCCACAATGTAGCGGGAAAAAATTGCTCAGAGAAAACAAGGAACGAGCAAGGAAATGGTTGTCATAAACTTGTTAGTAGCATCATAAATGAATGTGTGGTTTTATGGTTTTGAAAAACAGTACTCTAAATCTGGGAACCGCTACACCTGACTTTATAATCTAGTCCAAGTTGTTGCTAGCAGACATTCACTAGTAACACATCTCTGAAGTATCACTGCAGAAGCAAAAATTCTGGGACTCGGTCATCTTTTAACAGGGGTTTAAGAGAATAGCATCAATAAAACCATGGTAATATTTTCTAGTTTGAGGAAATTTCTAGACCAAATACTGCTCTGCCAATGTGCTTTTTTATATACTGTAGTGTTACTTCCACAACTCAATTCAAACTAGATTGATGTAACGGTGGTGGTGGTTCAGTTGCTCAGTTGTGTCCGACTCTTTGGGACCCCGTGGCCTGCAACACACCAGACATCCGTGTCTTTCACTATCTCCTGGAGTTTGCTCAAACTCATGTCCGTTGAGTAGGTGATGCTATCCGACCATCTTGTCCTCTGTTGTCGCCTTCTTCTGCCTTCAATCTTTCCCAGCATCAGGGTCTTTTCCGAGGAGTCAGTTCTTCCCTTCAGGTGGCCAGAGTATTGGAGTTTCAGCTTCAGCATCAGTCCTTCCAGGAAATATTCAGGATTGATTTCTTTTAGAATTGACTGGTTGGCTCTCCTTGCAGTCCAAGGGACTCTCAACAGCCTTCTCCAACACCACAGTTCAAAAGCATCAATTCTTTGGCGCTCAGCTTTCTTTATGATCCAACTCTCATATCCATACATGACTACTGGAAAAACCATAGCTTTGACTAGATGGACCTTTGTCGGCAAAGTAATGTCTCTGCTTTTAATAAGCTGTCTTGGTTGGTCATAGCTTTCCTTCCAAGGAGCAAGCATACATTAATTTCATGGCTGCTGTCACACCTCAGTTAAAACTAAATCAATACGATGAAATCTCACAGCGGTAGTTTATAAGTTAAAGGACAGCTAGCAGCGGCTCACAGTCTCCGCCATCTGAAAGTAGTGCTGTTAGGGGATTAGTACAGCTCCTCACCGGAGGTTGGGAAATTCTCCTTAGGCGTTGTGCCGCATCACCAAGCGTTGCATGGTGGGTAACTTGTCCAGCAGACTATGAATCAGTTCTCAGCACACATTAGTAACTCAGATCTTATTTTGTGAGTACCTCATTTTAGAAACCTTTATTAATATGCTGCTTATTTGCTTATTAGATTTAACTTTAGCTCGTAAGCAGCTGTTCGTCTTGCTGGCGGCAGTTTCAGGGTTTGAGGTTGGAAATTGGAGGAATTTCTCTAGTGATAGGAAAAGGGAGGGAAAGAGGAGAGCCCAAGGACAGGGTCGCAGGGGCCGGCCGCCTTTCCCTTCTACACCGGGAGGTCGTGTCGAGTGTCTTGTCTTTCCAGGCTATGGAACCCACAGTGCCTCTCGTTGCACTTCCCTTTTTTCTGTAGTAACAAGAAGAGGCAGTGTTCCTGCGGCAGATGGAAGGTCTTCAGTTTCATTTCACTGCTGTGTGTAGGAGGATTTACATCCTCTTCCTAGGCAATGAAATGCTAAAACGCTTATTAATATCTTGTTTCTTCTCTGTCTCTCCCCTCACTGGCCACTACGTCCCCTGTTGCTTGGTTGAATCTCATATGTCTTTCTGACCAGGCCTCGCAGTGCCCCCGGCGCTCAGACCTTTGCTCTCTGGTGACCCTGTCTCTCCCCTCAACTCAGCTGTTTTCTTTAGCTGCCCCTGTTGCCCCTTGGATATTTCCTGGGCTTCCACACTGAACATAACTAAACCCAGCCACACCGCCCCCCAACCCCCACCGCAGCTCCTCCAGGCCTTGCCTCTGCTGATACCTGGTGACTCGGGCCTCGAGTCGCTCAGGCCACAAGCTCAGGAGTCATCCTGATCTGCAGTCTCTCACACCTGCCTCCAGTCCGTGAGAAAACCCTCTGGCTCCCCCTGTGCACTACATCCAGAATCTGCCGTTTCTCAGCCCTCCAGTTCAGGCCCCCATCCTTCCCAGATCATGATAGTCTAGATGGCGTCTCCCTGTGTCCCTCATCCATTTTCGTCCATCTCATTACTCATGGCATAGCCAGAGTGATCTTTTCTTTAAATACAGATTGCGCCAGGTTACTGACTACGTCCTAGCGTGTTCATTACTTTGCCCCTCTCCCCACCCCCTACCCTCACTGTTCTCACAGTCTCAATGGCTTAGTCTTTCTCACTTTTCCTTGACTTTCTTACTTTTTAACTTGCAGTTTCAGCTCTGCCTGGATGCTTTTCATAGAGAAGCTAATTGACTGTGTGTGTCTGTCTCTCCATCTGCTTATCCTCCCTTTCCTGGGGTGTCAGCTCACTGAGGTCAGAGACTGCAGTATCTTGAACACCTGGAATAGTGCTGGCGGTGATCACCGGTCCCCAGGAAAGAGTTCCTGAGCAATGAATGTTCTGTCTCGGTGATCTTGAGCTTCTTGCTCACCAGCATCCCTGACAGAGCTTCCATGGAGTCTCAGATGTGCTTCTGGTCTCACGTGACTGAGTGTGATGGGGAGGGGGCAGGTCTTCACACAGCACACCACGACTGCCCCCGGCTCACAGGGATCAGGAGCACAGTCAGTCCGCTGTGCACCCCAAATTCAGGGTTACAGCGTAGGGGAGGAGTTCAGTTCAGTCGCTCAGTCGTGTCCGACTCTTTGCGAGCCCATGAGTTGCAGCACGCCAGGCCTCCCTGTCCATCACCAAGTCCCGGAGTTCACTCAGACTCACGTCCATCGAGTCGGTGATGCCATCCAGCCATCTCATCCTCTGTCGTCCCCTTCTCCTCCTGCCCCCAATCCCTCCCAGCATCAGAGTCTTTTCCAGTGAGTCAACTCTTCGCATGAGGTGGCCAAAGTACTGGAGTTTCAGCTCCAGCATCATTCCTTCCAAAGAACACCCAGGACTGATCTCCTTTAGGATGGGGGAAGAGTACAGTAGCATTTTTTTCTTAGAAGTGATGAAAGCAGTTTATCTTGGGTACTCCCTCTCTTGATATATTCTGATTCAGTTTTCATCCAGTGTGATGATTTCACTGAAGTGATGGTTTTCAGAAAGAGCACAGGAATGATAGTGTGGCAGCCGGCTTGGGTGGTCTGCTCTGCGATTCTCACTTCCCTGATTCTAGCCCCACCCTAGTCGCGTCAGAAAGACTTGGTGCTAGGATGAGTCTCTTCGACTATCGCTTGTCTTGGGGGCGAGCCTTTCTCTCCCGGGCGAATTCATCCTTGACGTAAGATCTCTCCTCCTCTTCACAGCTTTCTCTCAGGATTTTCATCAGTCACTTTTTGCTTTCTCTTTCATCTGTGGCAGAAGTGGGTCCTTTCTCAGTGGTGCAAGGGGTGGATTCTGTTGGCCACTCCAGTCAGGTAGGGGGCCAGCCAGGAGACTGAGGACTCAGGCTGAGTCAAGATGCTGGGCCTGGGGTGTGCAGAAGAAATCTGTTCCATTTATTTACCAGGGCTCAGATGGTTATTTACCAGGGGTTCATAGCCTATTACTATTAATAGTTCTTTCCTCTTTCATCTCTATTTGTTTGCTCTCTTTCTCCTTAGAATTATGAACTTTCCCTAAGTGATTTGAGTCTGATTCCCACCCACCCCCCTGATAGGGAAAAGCAGTTGTGACAAATTGCTTCCAGCCTTAAGCCAAGTCAGAGTGGTGACTTCACAAAGAACATCTATTCTGTGCCGTTCTATTTCTCGATAAAATTGTTTAATTTTTTATGCACTGGAAGTTCTTAGCACTTCAGTTAATATTAGCTCTTTGTGTTCTGACACCAGACTTGCTATAAATTAATGAAAAGTTGTGTGCTTTGGATCTATTCTAGACCTCAGACTTTATATGTTGCACTTTTTCACGAGAGGGCTGTCCACAGAGTATTCAAACTGCTTTGTATAAGATATGAAGTATTGTCTGCCCTCAGTTTCTCTGAAAATAGTTGGAGGTTTGCCTGACGTTGCTCCGTAAGCTGTCGCTGCTTAGTCAGTAATGGAAGAGGGGGAGAGTCTGTTGGCGTGGACAGTCTCTGTTTTCTGGGATCGTTTCATGAGATTATTAAGGGCTCTGCTTAATTGGCTGTCATTATTCAAGCTTTCGGTGATCGAAAGTTCGTTTTTTTCCAGCTAACAAATACTTTAATTCCTTTTTCACTGTAGCTTTCACAAAATTGATCACAGTAAATGGACAGGAGTATCATCTTCAACTTGTGGACACAGCTGGGCAGGTAAGTGTCAGAATCCGTACAGCATGTCTGGCATCCTGGCCCTGCTACTGATTCGTAAGCACAAGGACGATGCCAAGAGAGCCCCTGTGATTTTGTGTGTTTAGACATCAGTAGGCTGTCTGCTTTGTCTTTTCAAAGAGACTTAACGGAAGTTTTTTCAAATAATTAGCTTGTTTTTCTACTTCAGAATTTGTTTTGAATATATTCATGATGACATTGTAAAGGTTTATATTTATTACAGGATAGTTTTCTATTTTCTAAACATTGATTCCATATCAGAGGATCACATCAGTGCTTTTCCTCCCTTTGAAATACATCTCCTTCTACATTAAGAACAAAAGTAGATCTTTTCCAGGGGAAAAGGCATGGGAAAGGTATAGGGCAGAAACAAGCCGGTTGTCTGGATTTATTATATGATTACAAGATTAAAGAGTGTCAGTTTTCCTTGCTAGACAGTAATTGCCAAAGGTAAGTAACCCCTCCCCCCAAAAGATATTCACAGGTTAATGTGACAGTGAAGGTGGCTAGTGGTCGCTGGCACCAGTGGTGAAGAATCCACCTGCCAGTGCAGGAGACATAAGAGATGGGAGTTGGATCCCTGGGTCAGGAAAATCCCCTGGGGAGGGTATGGCAGCCCACTCCAGTATTCTTGCCTGGAGAATCCCACGGGCAGAGGATTCTGGCGGGCTACAGTCCATGGGGTCTCGAAGAGTTGGGCATAACTGAAGCAGCTTAGCATGCATGCAAAGGATAAAAGAAGAGAACTTCAAAGGAACAGAGAGAACCCTTTGACAGCTCATCTTCCCCATTACATATCACCCAGTCCTACTTTGATTAAAAACTGCTTTGTTCAGCTGAATTTATGACCTGCCTTGAGGCTGGGACCTGTAAAGACGCTGGAATGCCACCTTGTGTCTTAGAATCAACAGAGGATCAGACTGGCAGGCAGGTGAGAGTCAGGTAGACTGTCTGCCATGTTAAATGGAGGCTTTTTTTCTGGAACCTAGGAAAACGGATAGACCTAGAAGGATGCGGCCTGCCTTCTGGGTTTGGAATGATTCCCTCTGCTTCATATTTTGAAGTGAAAGAAGAAGGAAAGTGTAAACCGCACCCCCCCCCACCACCACCCCCCCCCCCAGTGAAGCAAGAGAATAGCTGTATTGAGTCATTTTGGCATCCTGGAGTTTCCTTTCTGGAAGCTTCAGATACAGCAAATGTGTGTGTCCCAGAGCTGTAACACCCAGCTCGTTCACTCAACGTCCGTGACCTCATGGGGTTTTCTTAGAGAGAGCCATTCTAGGCTTTCAGTCAATGCGGTCCCTGCCCATTGCAGAGTGGGAGCCTACTGGAACGAGAGAAACAACAGAAATCTTCACCAGCGACCGGCCTCATAGATGACTGATTACGTGGCTTAGAAACCAGTGTAGAAGAGCCCCTGGGGTAGGGCCTTATTCTGAGTGTGTTCTATGAGGTTTTGTTTTGCTCTGAAGTATAAACGTACACTTTGCCATTAACTGTTTTAATGATGGAGTGATACAAAGAATGACCCCGAGAGGGCCAGAGCTCTCAGGGACTGTGTCTGGTGTGAGTGTGATAGGAGTGTGGGCTAAGTCCTGAGCCCTGCTGTCTCGCTCCTTTGGATTTTGTTACCACCAGCTCAAAATATTTAGAGAATCTCTGCACAGATTATACCCAGATGAGGTGCTTTGAATAATTTGTTCTCATTGCAGCTAATATTTCCTAAAGACTGTATTCACACTTGGGAGACCGTTAAAGGCTGTGCTGTGTTTATGTACCATTCAGGATGGGACAGCCAGGGCAGTATTTCTTGTGTCACGGTCCCACCCTCTTTCTGTAGAAATTGGATGACATGGCACTTACATTTACTGCTCCAAGAGCTGTTTTTAAATTGGACTCCTATGGGCTGGGTCTGGGGTTAAGACTGTGGTAGCAAGGAAGAATGATTAAAGGGCAGTTTCCGTAAAAGCAGTCTGTAATACATTTGTTCACTCAGGCATTTGAGGAGTAAAATTACATGTAATCAATTACTGTATAGCAGTATTCAGAAAACGAAGATCATGGCATCTGGTCCCATCACTTCATGGGAAATAGATGGGGAAACAGTGGAAACAGTGTCAGACTTTATTTTGGGGGGCTCCAAAATCACTGCAGATGGTGATCGCAGCCATAAATAAAAGATGCTTACTCCTTGGAAGGAAAGTTATGACCAACCTAGATAGCATATTGAAAAGCAGAGACATGACTTTGCCAACAAAGGTCCTTCCTAGTCAAGGCTATGGTTTTTCCAGTGGTCATGTATGGATGTGAGAGTTGGACTGTGAAGAAAGCTGAGCGCCGAAGAATTGATGCTTTTGAACTGTGGTGTTGGAGAAGACTCTTGAGAGTCCCTTGGACTGCAAGAAGATCCAACCAGTCCATCCTAAAGGAGATCAGTCCTGGGTGTTCTTTGGAAGGACTGATGCTAAAGCTGAAACTCCAGTACTTTGGCCACCTCATGCGAAGAGTTGACTCGTTGGAAAAGACCCTGATGCTGGGAGGGATTGGGGGCAGGAGGAGAAGGGGATGACAGAGGATGAGATGGCTGGATAGCATCAGCGACTCTATGGACATGAGTTTCAGTAAACTCCGGGAGCTGGTGATAGACAGGGAGGCCTGGCGTGCTGCGATTTATGGGGTCGCAAAGAGTCGGACACGACTGAAGGACTGAACTGGACTGAATTAAATATTTGATAGCAAGTACTGTTCATTTAGTAGTTTATTTATTTTATGCAGCTGATTTAATTGCCCAGCTAGGGATCGTGATGAACATAGTAAATACAAGTTGGTTATTTTTAGTTTGCATGAAATATTTTGTTTTGGTCTAGTTTAAGTAAGCTCATGACAAGTGAGTCAGAGACAGTCAATTTTAATGTCAAATTCCCGCGCCCCGCCGCGGCCGCCCCCCCCCCCCCCCCCCCCGCTTTTTTGTTGTCTTTTAAGGTCATCTAGAAATACATGTACATGTTAATAGAAATGAAATAACGCAAAAAGGTAAATAGTCAAATCTTTCTACTGTAGCTGTCTTAGCTTTCCTCTGCCAGCAGTAACCCATTGTAAGTTTTTAGTAAATGCTTCCAAGCTCTTTTATACATGAACATGCAAATATATTTCAAGTTTTTTCTTTTATTTTCTACACAAAAAGTAATGTGTTTCTGTGTCTCCATCTTGGAGACTATTTTGAATATGTACAGACAGCCCGCCCTGCCTGCCCCGCCAGGACTGCATACTAGCCCATTGTTTGGATATATCCTTTGTTGTTTAGTCAGTAAGTCATGTCCGACTCTGCGACCCGTGGCCTGTAGCCCACCAGACTCCCTGCCCGTGGGATTTCCCAGGCAAAGAATGCTGGGGTGGGTTGTCATTTCCTTCCCCAGGGGATCTTCCTGACCCAGGGACTGAATCCACATCTGCACTGGCAGGCAGGGTTTTTGCCACCGAGCTGCCTCAGAAGCCCAGGATGCGTCACCACGTGACTGGTGGTCAGCCCTTAGGTTGTTTCCGGTCCGGCCGCCCGCAGTGCTGCAGTCAGTACCTTGTATTGCTTTAGAAAGCTGGTTATGTCTGGCACGTATAGAAGAAGACTTCCTGGGTCGGGGGCTCCTGGACCCACAGGGTCACCTGCTTGGCAGCAGGCAGCTGGACTGCCTGTTTCCCTGGAGCCTCACCATCACGATGTGTAACCAATTTTTTTTATATTTGCCAGTCTGCTGGGTGAAAAATAGTATCCCAGTGTCATTTTAATTGTCTTTCTTATTAAGGAATTTGATCTTATTTTCCTGTGTTTGAGGACATTTTTATTTCCGTTTTGTAAATTATCTTGTCTGTTCACATCCCTCACCCTTGTCTTTTGGCAGGATGGTCTTTGCTTGCTGATTATAAAAATCCCTTAATATGTGAAGAAAATTAGCATTTAGTATATGAGCTGCACTTTGAGGTTTTGTTTTCAGTCTTCCTTTTGTTTGAAAGACTTTGAGCCGTGAAGAACTTCTTCATTTTCATATAGTTGAGTTGATTAATCCCTTTTGAGCCAAGACCGTTGTTTGTTTGTTTTTAATTCTCCCGTCCACCGTGTGCACAGTCAGTTTTCATCTGCAAGCCTTTGACTCCTCTGGAGTACGCCCTTGCTCAGGTGTGAGGTAGAGATCCAGGGCAGTCGTTTACCCCCAGGTGGCTCTGCATTTGTTCGCCGTACGTTTAGCTGAGGGTTACCTTTCATCCGTACGGATTTGAAATGCCAGTGTTATATGCCTGCTTCCTGGATCTGTTTGGGGCTTTGCAGACTTCCCAGTCTGCTCCATTCATGAGTAATCCTGCCATGTTTCGATCTCTAGCTCTATGGTTTCCATCCACCTGCTATGCCGTTGCTATTCTTTCTCAGGAAGTACACTTTTCATCAGGAGTATGTTACATTCGTGTATAATTTAGGATTAATTAATAGGTATCCTTACGAGTCTGCATATTCTTGCTGAAGTCTGTGGCACACTCTTCAGCTGATTTAAGTCTTTTTATCTTTTAGGACTATCTTAAGATTTTCTTCAGCTGGACCATATATTACACTTCTATTTTCTTAGGTTTTATTCCTAGGAATTTTGTCTTCTTCGGTCACTGTTAAAGCTGAGGGTCTTTTTCCTCCATTTTACTTTCTTACTACTTTTTTCACACTGTGCCTCTTGAAAATGATGAAATTTTTAACTTTGAGTCTACTGTCGCTGAACTCTCTACTAAAAGCATTTGAAATTTTGTTTTAATCTGGGTAGAAAGATCTGTCATTCCATTAATAATTTGATTTTCAACATCACTAAAGTGAATTAAACTTAATCATAACTGTACTAATAATTAATGGTTTTACTTTGCATATGTAGTAAGCTCTGTGATGTTGAAATGCTATTATCTGATTAATATCAGAGCATTGGTAGTTCTCTTTTTTTAAAAACACATTAGCATGGGGTAGTGATTCAGGGTCATTGTCATAACCACACTGGACTTGCACAGTTAACAGAGACAGTTACTTGATGTGAGGACGGCTTGGTGTGATTTTCCTACAGTAGAGCTTGGGATGGGATGGCATAGTAGCAGCTGTATTTCAGCTGAAGCAGGAAATGTTTGTACCAGACAGTGGCGCTCTTGAATCCTGCATTCACGTTAGCCACTTTCGTGCGCTTTAAATAATTCTGTACACAAAGCGCCAGGGTTCTTCATAAAGCTTTACAAAACTGGTCCTAATGGGCAGTGGTGTAAGGTGTGCCTTTAATTCCTAAAGTTGCTCAATAAACAGCTCATTCGATCCTAAAAAGTCTGAGTTATGCTGACTTGAGTCTGGTGTTTCTTCAGTCAGCCTGAAGCAGCCCACTAATGACCATGGACTGGGCTCAGGCCATTGTGACTCACGTGAGGGAAATAGGTGAAAACACACATTGATGGATAAACTAGAGCACACGTGAATTTTCTGCAAGGCCTAAGGGACTCTGGGTTTTAATGTCCATAAGAAATGTGGTGGTGCTTTTCCTTGACACAGGATCACGTAGCCAGTCTTTTCATTCCTTCTGTCTCTCACAAACTGCAAGACGTTAGCCATCCCTAGAAAGTCTTAGACTAGCCTGAGCCATTTATCAGTATTGGCTTAAAGCATATTACTGCCCCCAAACCAGCCTTAAATCTTGGGTGTATAAAAGCTATATCTCTAAAATAATCTGCTTTCTGCTTGCTTTGATCTCTTTGACCGTGTGATGGTCCAGATTGCTTGTTACCCTGTATAAAGACTTCGTTGTTGTTTAATTGCTTAGAGTGTCTCACTCTCTCATGACTCCATGGACAGTAGCCTGGCAGGCTCCTCCCAGGCAAGAACACTAGAGTGGGCAGCCATTTCCTCCTCCAGGGGGTCTTCCTGACCCAGGGATCCAACCCTGGTCTCCTGCATTGCAGGCAAACTCTTTACCACTGAGCCACCAGGGAAGCCCCATGTGAAGACTTTATTCAAATGTAATTATTTTTTCTTCCACAGGATGAATATTCCATCTTTCCTCAGACATACTCCATAGATATTAATGGCTATATTCTTGTGTATTCTGTTACATCAATCAAAAGGTAAGGCCTGCTTCTTCTTGCTTGAGTTTATTTGCCGTGCTTAGGTGACGTTAATCTTTCTGAGGGATTATGCTGGAATTGGCAGTAGTAACAATCAGACTTTAATGGTTTTTAGTGGTTGTCTGGTGGAGCAAACAGGTTGTTAAGGGAAAAAATTATCCCATTAGATATTCTTTTGCACCAGTGGAATAAAAAACCATGTCTTACCTCAGACTGCCCAGAATAGTGAATGAACATGATCTGAGCTTTCCTACTAATTAAAATGGGAAATACTTAATTGATTTATTTTTCTGTGTTTGTACCTTATTAGTGTAGAGCATGGGCTGATTGCTAAGGAACGTTCTACAAATGTTTTATTCAGAGATTAAATCAGCCCAGTTGTAAACGTTCCAATTTAAGTATCTTGCCTATTCCACCTTGAATATTCTCAGTAAGGGCTGCTGAGTGTTGAATACATAAACGTGAAAAAGAGTGCTAGGAAAAAATAAAGGAATTCCTTGTGTTCAGTTTACTTTATATTAAAAGGGTGAGTCTACTGTTACCAATATAAATATCAATAACAACCATTTTAGAATGTCACCACTAAAATGGGTGTCTGATTTCATGCTTTTTGTTTTATAGCTTTGAAGTGATCAAAGTTATCCATGGTAAATTGTTGGATATGGTGGGGAAAGTACAGTAAGTAGCAATAGTTTATCTCTTTTTTTAGATATACTAGTATCATCTGAACAATCAATTCGGGCACTGACTAAAAAATTGGCTTTTTTTCCCCTTGTGTTAACAGGATACCTATTATGTTGGTTGGGAATAAGAAAGACCTACATATGGAAAGGTATGTAGCTTCTAAATACTGCTATATAAAGTGATGTAGTCACTGAGGTTCTGTTTTTAATTGTTCTTAAAGCCAGAATATTTTTAGCTGTAGCATTTCTGTTTTCAGAAGTGTGGCGATGACTGCATAACAGAGACAAAACTGCAGTAAAAAATCTCACCCATCGTGGAAAATGTTTCCTCTTAAAAAGAGGGCACACACTGTAGAAAATTATCTTCAGATGCTTTTACCGTTTTTGCACAAAGCAGACTAAAAAGACAGTGGTAGTGCTGGTTTAGTCCACACAGTTTTCTGAGCACCAGGCTGAGGACCCTGTTCCTGGGGAGCTCAGCATCTGGAGGAAGACCCAGCCCATGGGCAGCAGGGGGGCACTGTGGGCCCTTTCAGAATTGCCCGTCTAGGGGGGCTTACAGCCGAGCTGCTGAGAAAGGAGTCGACTATTTCGGAGGCCAGAGTCCTGGAGTCCTGTTCTCCGAACCATAGGGGATTTGCAGGAGCTGGGCAGCCCCGTCAGGCAGTGTCCGCCCTGCCCCAGCTCGGGGTGGCAGAGAGACTCTGCGTGCGCTCTGGATGAGACTGAGCCAACTGCCTCATCAGTTAGTTACACACACCTTACATGGTAAACAGCAAAGTACTTCTTCGATTAAAATTTTCTGTTTCCATTAGGGTGATCAGTTATGAAGAAGGGAAAGCATTAGCAGAGTCTTGGAACGCAGCGTTTTTGGAATCATCTGCTAAAGAAAATCAGGTACGTGGTTTTGAAAACTCACGCTGCCCTGTATCCCCTCAGTCGTGGGCGTGTGTGTTGCTGAGTCAGCGTTTCCGTGCCGTCTCCATCACTCCTGTTCAGTCTTCCTCCTCCCACCATCTCAAGTACCCAGCTCTGGGTTGCTTTAGGAAGATAAAAGGCTGTTGATATTTTAATTCAGTCAGTGTTCTGAGTATGATGGGACCTAGAATATTTGTATGATAAATAGATATTAATTAGCGTAAAGGCAATACTTGCTTTGCGAACACGTAGTCTTATTTTTGTTTCATGCTAAAGGCTGGTACAGAACTAAGTCCAGGCGTGGAAGAGAAACAAGAATAATTTGAAGTCACTTTGGCAGTTTTGTTGTTGTGCCTCCCCCCTTTTTGTCTTGGGTAAAACTGAATGAGATGTATGTGTTGTTTTTAAACATAGAAACCAGTGAGAACCATTCCGCAAGCATGCTTCACCAGCGTCAGCCCTGCAAGTAGCTGCTCCTTTTCAGGCCTGTGTGAGGAGGGATGTCAGTTCTCTGTCAGCAGGCTTCCCGTGTCCTCTTTTTCCTCTTCCTTCCTTGAGACCCAGAGCGGCCCAGCTTGCCTCCCACCTCCACATTCTCACCAGTGTTTCTATTCGCTGCAGATCAGATGATGTCACTCACCTAAAAACTGTCAGTGGGTTGCCCGTCTGTCGAACAAGCCTCAAAGTGCTCAGCGTGGTGATGAGTGCAGGGTGTGAATCACACTTTTCCAGTTTCTTCTTCCACCGCATCCTGCGCTTGGCAGGCCCACCAAACCCCTCCCTCTCCCCTCAACACCGTGGCGCTTGCAGATGCCTCCCCTGTGCTCTCACGGTTCTCTAACATGATTAGCTGCATACTTAAAGTCTTTTCAACACGTTATCTTGTCTGATCCTCAGGTAAAATGAATTGGCTTGCATTTTTGTGAGAAAACTACAGTTTGGGGGTTGGGAGAAGGACAGTGGGCTGTCCTTCCCCAGCTCCGCCCCCTCTCCCCACCAAGACCCCTGCCCTTGGAAACGCTACTCAATTCCCACCTCCTCCTTGGCCCTCAGGAGTCCTCCAGCCAAAATTAGTTTCTTCTCGCTTATCCCCTTTGTTTCATCCTGAGATTCAAGGACAGTATCACTGAGCTTTCTGTTCTCCATAATTTGTACAGACAGTAGTTCTGTTTCTAGTGGGTGCCTGGTCAACCCAGGGATCCCCTGACAGGCAGATCTGTTTGTCCCCGTGTCAGCAGGTGAGGGAACTTAAATCTATGCAGTTGCCTCCTGGGTTGTAGATAGCAAGACATTTATCTCCAGTCGTTTAGTTTCTGAGTGCAGACCCTGGTGGCTCAGACGGTAGAGAATCTGCCTGCAATCCAGGACACCCAGGTTCAATCCCTGGGTTGGAAAGATCCCCTGGAGAAGGGAATGGCAACCTACTCCAGTATTCTTGCCTAGAGAATTCAGTGGACAGAGGAGCCCAGCGGACTGTAGTCCGCAGAGTCAGACACAGCTGAGCAACTAACACACACACACACACAGACACACACACACACAGTGAGAATTCAGATAATAAGAGCTGAGAGATACTGTGTTGTCTCTAACTGAATTAAACTAAACATTGGGTGTCTTATGTACCCTTCAGATCATCTAGTTGATCTGTCTCATTTTATAAGTGAGGCATTTAAGGTCCAAACGGTGAATAACCTTTTATGATCACTCTGTACTTCAGATGGTGTAAAAACTTGGACTGAATTTTAAATTTAACCCAAATCTAGTCCTCTGTACCGTGCTTTCTGATAGATGAGAAGACAAGGCCTGTGCCTGACCCAAAGTGTAGCAGAGATGATAGTATTCCTGAGGGAGAGATGGAGACTGTTCTGTATTTAAATGTCTCTGTGAACCTGGTGTAAAATGGATCTGGTCTAAAATGGCTGGTATAAAAGACATTTCCAGTCCGTTGGAGAGAGTCAAGTATGTTTTGGAAATGATTGTCTTAGGAGTGGTGATGGTGTTGGGATTAGGAAGAAACTACATCCTTATTCTTAGCAAATGCGAACCAGAGTATTTAGGGGCCAAGTTTCATAATGCCTGCAACTTAGTTTCAGAGGGAATAGATGGGTAGATGGATAGAGGGAGAGCAAGCAAATACAGCACAGATGTTAACATTTGGTGAACTCGGGAGCGGAGCCCAATGGTTGTTATACAGTTGACCCCATTTTTCTGTGTGCTTGAAAGTTTACATTATAAAGATGTGAAGGTGGTCAGAAAGTATAAACTACAGGCTATAAAATGAGTCTTGGGGATATGATATACAGCGTGGTGACTATGCAGTATATTTGCAAACGGCTAAGAAAAGAGTGGATCCTAAAAGTTCTCATCACAAGAAGAAACGAATGGTGACTGTGCACCAGACTTGGTGCAGTGGTCCTTTCCCAGTGCGTACTCGCGTCGAGTCGATGCGTTGTACACCTGGAGCGTATGTTTGGTGACAGCTGTATCTCAGCTGAAACATGTTCCGGGGTGAGGAGTGCGGCTGAAACGCCCTACACTTTCTCTGGTCTGTTTACTGGCTTCCCTCTGCTTTGGTTCTCTTTGGAGAAAATCCCAGGATCCAGGAGCAGTTACTCTCTTCGACTTGACAGTCACGCAGGCGCCAGCAGCCGCTCCGCTCTCCTTGGGGCCCGTGGTCCCTGTGCTGTGTGTCGTGTGTGTGTGTTGCTCGGGACGTGTCTGGCGGTTCCTTTCTTACTCTTTCCAGCAGCCTCAAAGTGTAGACACTTCATGGACCTGCCTCCGTGTAATCAAGAGGAATTGCCTGGTAAACCTCAGGCTAGTTTATCTTTTGAGAGTGACCTAGGGTTGTGGTCACTGAGAGTGGCCTAGTTGGCTTAGGGTTTGTTGCTGAACTCCATTTTGGTCTGAGGATGCAGGCCTGTCCTGTCTGGTTTATGTTACACTTTAGTGTAGCTTGAGGTTCTTAATACAGTTCTGGATAGATTTACTCTTTGACCTTTCAGTTTCATTTAGAAGACAGTACTGCTTTTTTGGTATCTGGAGGAAAGATGGAATTGTGCTCAAGGCTTAAAGTTAAAATGAAAAAATTCCAACTGCTGTGATTCTTTAAAAGTTCTGATAGATTTAGCAGATGTATCTGATATCAGCCTAAACTCTAAAAGAAGATAAGGGTGCAGTATGGTGGCCTCAAACATCCCAGACAAGCTCGAGGGTCAGATGACCCCACTCGCCATTGCCTTGGTTGCTTGAGCATCTTTATCAGATCAGCAGACGCCTTATCAGACGTGAAGTAATCCGTTAAGGCAGAAAGATTCTTGCACCCCAGTTAGGTACATACAGTGATGGTACGTGTATCCTTGGAAAGCTGCAGTCCTCACAGTTGTATGGACACTTCTCAGCCCTCGGTCATGGCTCCTGGGACCTTGTCTCACCTTGTCATCGAATCTGCTCCCCATCAGGTGGGAGTAACCAAGTCCCTCTGACCTCCGTACATGAGAGGTGTAGGTGATTCTGGTCCACACAGGTACTCCGTACTGGGATGCTTACTACTCTTGGTCTGTGTGTAGGAAGAGAGAGACTCTAGTAAGAGACACCTTATCAGTAGTCACACGATTAGAGACCAGTCTGTGTAAATTGCTTGAATTTTTTATTGATAAATTTTCAAGTGTAGCTTGGTACTAACCAAAAATCCAGTATTTTAAAATAAACTGTCCTCAGTGTAATTGAGTCAGATTTGTTGATAACAAAATGCACAGTGGTTTTAAAAAAAATTTATCAAGTCAGTGCAAATACTGCACTTTGACTATTACTGAACTATGAGATGTGTTTGCAGTTTTGGCTTATTTTCTGTGGAGGCCTTCAGAAACTGTATTCCAGCAGTCTGATGAAAGAGAGTGCACTTTGGCAGAGACAGACCACACAGGTAATCAAGAGTGCTAAGATTTATCTAGAAAGCCAGATTTCAGGCACACTGTACTCTCTTTGTAAGAGTTTGGCATGCATCTTTCCACACATTTTTCTGTGCATTTTTCTTAGGATGGAATAAATACCAACGTGCCTGCTTCGTCATGGCAAAGGAGGGGAATGGATAATTCGGAAAGAGGGATGCTTGCTGAAGCCAGTGGCCTCGGGTAGACAAGCGCGTTGGGCCGCAGGCTGGCTGGGGCTCGCCTAGGGCTGCCTCCGTTATTCCATCCTAGGAAAGCGCGAGCCAGAGTGGGTGAGCCCAGACTCAAGGGCGTGGTCACTGGCGGACGAAGTGTGCAGAGTTCGCTTATGGGTGCTGCTTCTGTGTAGAACACAGTCGTCAGGCGAGGGTGAGAACAGGGCAGAGGTTCAGAGACCCCAGTGGACGGAGGAGGCGCGACCCCTTCATCCCGGCGGGTAACTAGACCTGGGAAGTGTGGGTGGGCGCTGGGACTCGGGGCCCTGGGGGCGTGTCCCCCGGCTTCGTCCCGTGTGGGTGCAGGCGGGCGGATGGCAGAGCGGGGAGAGGAAGGACAGAGACTGCCCGGGGCCTGCGCCAGCCCGGGAGAGAGGGCAGGGAAGTGTGGTTGGATCAGGGAAACGGGCTGAGGGGTGCTGGCCAGCAGGATACTGAGCAGAACTGCAAGTCAGGATGGGGGCTGGTGCCTGGTAATGACAGGATGTAGCTGCCACCCCACGAGGGTTTGAAAACGGGCGTTTCAGGATTGTCACGGTCACTGCGCCGAGGGACAGGGGCTCCTCCTCATGAAGGGCCAGGCCCTGGAGGCGCCGTCAGGAGAGAGAGGGGGACCTGGAGGCCGGAGGCTCGGGTGGAGGGTTGGGGGGACAGCCTCAGAGTCAGAGCCGAGGGGCTTAAGGAGGTGGGAGGGGAAAGGGTGTGAAGGGTGGGGTGCGGTATGAGGCAGGAGGAGCCCCTGCCCTGGTCCAGTCAGAACCCCAGGGGTGAGGGGGTGCAGAGACTGGGCCCCAAGGTCAGAGGGGAGCGGGCCGGAGCCCAGGGATGACGGCTCCTCCAGCTTCCTGTGGCGACAGATGAAAACGGGGGTCTCCAGGGGAGGTGGAAGCCCTGGTTCCTGCAGCGCTGGGGCACCTCCAGCCGGTGGCCTCCACGCCTGGCCTGCAAGCGCAGAACTGGGCAGTGGGCCTCCTCCTGTCCCGCTAGCAGAAACCACGTTCACCGTTGTGTTTCAGTCGCTGGGTCCTGTCTGACTGTCTGCAACGCCATGTTGGTCATGGCTCCACTAAAACTAACGCCACTTGGTTTTCTCTGTGTTTTCAGACTGCTGTTGATGTTTTTAGAAGGATAATTTTGGAGGCAGAAAAAATCGATGGGGCCGCTTCACAAGGAAAGTCTTCCTGCTCGGTGATGTGATTCTCCTGCAGAACCGGGGATGCTGGGGCCCAGTCCCGCCTAGGGAAGCCAACTGCCCGTCATCCTTTACGATAAACTGCTTCGTTTCTCTTCTGTTAACCTGAAAGATTTCATTTGGGTCAGAGATTCTGCCTCACCCCCTCCTTTCAGATTATGTTCAACTCTGACTCTGTCCAAATGAGTTCACTTCCATTTTCAAATTTTGAGCAATCATATTTTCAATTTATATATTGTATTTCTTAATAATATTATGACCAAGAATTTTATCGCATTAATTTTTCAGTGTAGTTTGTTGTTTAAAATAATGTAATCATTCAAATGATACATATTGTTACACTACTATTAACTAGGCTTCAATATATCAGTGTTTATTTCATTGTGTTAAATGTATACTTGTAAATAAAATAGCTGCAAACCTTAAACTTTGTGCTCCTCAGTGTGGCTAGTAAAGAGGAAAGCTGTCCTCCTGAGGGCATCTCTCACAGCCTCCCAGGAGGCTCTGGGTTGGATTGCAAGGAGCCACTGGGGGCTGTGGCCACAGACAGAGGCAAGCAGTCCACCTGGCAGCCATGGGCAGTAGGGTAGAGTGCCCGCATTTGAGGGGGTCTCTAATTGACTGAAGTCGAGTGGCCTTGGGGGAGATCTGTGAGGGGAGTTGTTCCCCAGTGATGACTGTGTCCCCCATACCCGCCAAAGGCACCCTCTTGGGTAGAGTGTTTCTCGCAGGTGGGACTGCGGACTTCCTGAGGGCCTTCTGGGCTCCCTCTGGCTTGTCTCTTAGGTACTTGAAGGAGATGTAGGGAAACACTGTCCCTCTTACTTAGCTTGATGTCCCCAGCAGACAGGATCTTACTTAGGAAATAGACTAACCTGTCCCCATCCCAAACCTCCAGGAGTTTGAAGGACAGGAAGGATTGCCTGGTCAGTCTTCTGTGTTCACGAACCTCCTGCAGACCCAGACCACGTACCTCCTGCTCTGAAAGGAGCAGCTTGGAAGGACAGCCAGAGACTGAAATTGCCTAGTGTCCGTCACTCAACTCTAGCTTAGTTGACTGATACGTTAAATGCTGCCCTCTCCCAGGTAAAATTTCACAGGGCCATTTCTAACATTTAAGGAAATGTTACTGACTCTGTTGATCAAATATGATTTCACTTTGTAACTGACTCTTTAATGATAAAATTATGCTTTTAGAATATGCCGTTATTTTGGATCTTTGAAGTGTTTTTGCCTCATCATTCCAGGATGAAATTTGAGCCTTAGAAGAACTTCACCAAATATTTTTTATTTAAATAAAGATAGGTTTTAGCAATGTAGTATCATTACTTACTAACAGGGTTTATTCTTAGGTGTAATATTACGTGTCAGTACTCTGCTGAATGTGGAGAAAAAAGAAAAGTGAATGTTAGTCGCTCAGTCGTGTCCAACTCTTTGCAACCCTGTGGACAGTAGCCTAACCCAGCAGGCTCCTCTGTCCTTGGGATTCTCCAGACAAGAATACTGGAGTGGGTGGCCATTTCCTTCTCCAGGGGGTCTTCCCGACCCAGGGGTGGAACCCATGTCTCCTGCATTGGCAAGGCGGGTTCTTTACCACTGCGCCTCCAGGGAAGCCCAGTGTATTCATCCTGGCAACTAAAGTGTGACTCACGGATCATCCTCTAGGCCTGGCTGTCCTGTTTGGAGGTGACATGGCCGTGGCCCTCCACATGGTGCAGCTCAACTGTGCATTCAGATGCGTTCTGAGCACCGTTCCAAGTGCTAGGAACGCAACAGAACTCTGCACCCTGGAGAGCTTGAGTCTGACCTTGGCCCTTGGAGACCAGGGTCGGGCAGTCCTGCTCCCCATTGCGGTGAGTGTGGTGGCAGGACTCAGAACGAGCACGTGGCCAGGAGGCGGCCGGCGGTACCCGTTCTGGTTTGCTTCACGTTCACCCCGTGAGGACTTCCCTGGTGGCTCTGAAGGCAGAGTCTGCAGTGCCGGAGACCCGGGTTCAGTCCGTGGGTGGGGAAGATACCCTGGAGAAGGGGACGGCTACCCACTCCAGGATTCTTGCCTGGAGAATTCCATGGGGTCACAAAGAGTCAGACACGACTGGGTGACTTTCACTTTCACCCTGTTAAGCAGGTGCCAGGCTCTGTACAGACAAGGAAACTGCCTTAGAGGCGTTAGCAGCAGGCAGTAACCACATTGACTCTGGGCCCGTACAGCTGCCAGGCTCGACTGAAATGTTGTTACTTAATATTGTATGTCATCACTCCTGAGACCTAGCCTTACACTTTAACAGTTTTCACAATGGGACATATATGCTGTCCTAGGTTCACTGCAGTGTTGGAAGCGCAAATAACAAAATGAGGTGTATGTCCAAAACTATCTGCCGTTCACAGTGAATGCAAACTATGAATTCATATGACGATTTCAAGTCAGTGTGATGGAACTTGACCAAAGTTAAATTGTCCATTCACTGCCCACCAGGTCATTAATGATGCTGCTCTTGCCAAAATTGCTCATCACCTCCTTGTAACCAAATCCAATGGGTTATTCCCTAGTTTCTCTCCTGCCCCTCTGGCAGCACTGCACACGGTTGGTGACTTCTCTTTGCAAGTCTCATTTCCACCCTCTGGTCTTCCAGCTCAGCATCGCCACCTGAGTCTCCTTGGCTGTCTCCTCCATTAACCTCTCTGTGGGCCCTTTTTCCTTCTTAATTTCATCATCACACACAGCTCTTGATGCTGTTTCCTTCAGTTCAGTCACTCAGTCGTGTCAGACTCTGTGACCCCATGGACTGCAGCACGCCAGGCCTCCCTGTCCATCACCAACTCCCGAAGTTTACTCAAACTCGGGTCCATTGAGTCGGTGATGCCATCCAACCATCTCATCCTGTCATCCCCTTCTCCTGCCTTCAATCTTTCCCAGGATCAGGGTCTTTTTAAATGAGTCAGTTCTTCGCATCAGCTGGCCAGAGTATTGGAGTTTCAGCTTTAACATCAGTCCTTCAAATGAATATTCAGGACTAATTTCCTCGAGGACGGACTGGTTGGATTTCCTTGCTGTCCAAGGGACTCTCAAGAGTCTTCTCCAACACCACAGTTCAAAAGCATCAGTTCTTCGGTGCTCAGCTTTCTTTATAGTCCAACTCTCATATCCATACTGGAAAAACCATACCTTTGACTAGACGGACCTTTGTTGGCAAAGTAATGTCTCTGCATTTAGTATGCTGTCTAGGTTGGTCATAACTTTGCTTGCAAGGACCAAGTGTCTTAATTTCATGGCTGCAGTCACCATCTGCAGTGATTTTGGAGCCCCCCCAAATTAAGTCTGTCACTGTTTCCTGAAGACCAGAATTTATTTCTCCCACCCGCACCTCTGTGGGCTCCAGGCTTGGCTTTTAGATGTCTCATAGGCATGATCTCAAATTGATCACGCCCCAGATTGAATTATTTGATTTTCCCTGTAAACATGGTCTTCCACTGGACCCTGTTTCAGGAAAAGACACCACTGATGCTGAAGCGAGGCTTTGGGAGCCGTCCTCAGCCAATCGTCAACAAACCCTAAAGGCACTGCCTTCGGAAATCTTACATTTTCCCCGCTTTTTCCATCTTCGCTGCATACTACCCTCCTCTAATGGCACACCCTCCAAAGCATTTGTACTGCAGCCCAAGTCCACTTGTTTACACGTTTATGTTACTCCCTTTCTTAAAATCTTTTAATAATAAATGTGCCTATTCAGGGCCTCGGGCATCTCATTTTCCAACTTTTCTTGTGAAAAAAATTAAGAGCTTCCTTGCTTTCATTTGTTGACTCAGTAAAGAATCTGCCTGCAATGCAGGAGATCTGGGTTCGATCCCTGGGTTGGGAAGATCCCCTGAAGAAGGGAAAGGCTACCCACTCCAGTATTCTGGCCTGGAGAATTCCATGGGCTGTATAGTCCATGAGGTCTCAGAGTTGGACACGACCGAGCAACTTTCACTTTCACAGCATCAAATAAATTATCACTGATTCTTTTTGACAAACACTCCTAGGGAAAAGGGAGTCAGGTCAAAGACAAGCCTAGCAGAGGGGGTTTTCCAGGGACTGCAGATGATGACATTCTGGGCTGAGAAATCACCAACCCCATCCTGACCCTGCAGCTGCTAAGGAGGTGCCTGGCAGTGTGGCAAGTGGCCGTGCCTCGAGCTCACTGTGCTGGGAATGGGCCGGTTTCCCTAAACAGCCCCAGACGGGTGCCAGCCTTTCATCTCCAGACCTATGAAAAAGCTGATCAGTTCAGTTCAGTCGCTCAGTCGTGTCCGACTCTTTGCGACCCCATGAATCGCAGCACGCCAGGCCTCCCTGTCCATCACCAACTCCTGGAGTTCACGCAAACTCATGTCCATTGAGTCGGTGATGCCATCCAGCCATCTCATCCTCTGTCGTCCCCTTCTCCTCTTGGCCCCCAATCCCTCCCACTATCAGAGTCTTTTCCAATGAGTCAACTCTTTGCATGCTGTGGCCAAAGTATTGGAGTTTCAGCTTTAGTATCAGTCCTTCCAAAGAATACCCAGGACTGATCTCCTTCAGAATGGACTGGTTGGATCTCCTTGCAGTCCAAGGGACTCTCAAGAGTCTTCTCCATCACCACAGTTCAAAAGCATCAATTCTTCGGCACTCAGCCTTCTTCACAGTCCAACTCTCACGTCCATACACGACCACTGGAAAACCCATAGCCTTGACTAGACGGACCTTTGTTGGCAAAGTAATGTCTGCTTTTCAATATGCTATCTAGGTTGGTCATAACTTTCCTTCCAAGGAGTAAGCGTCTTTTAATTTCATGGCTGCAGTCACCATCTGCAGTGATTTTGGAGCCCAAAAAAATAGTCTGCCACTGTTTCCACTGTTTCCCCATCTATTTCCCGTGAAGTGATGGGACCAGATGCCATGATCTGTTTTCTGAATGTTGAGCTTTAAGCCAACTTTTTCACTCTCCTCTTTCACTTTCATCAAGAGGCTTTTTAGTTCCTCTTCACTTTCTGCCATAAGGGTGGTGTCATCTGCATATCTGAGGTTATTGATATTTCTCCCAGCAGTCTTGATTCCAGCTTGTGCTTCTTCCAGCCCAGCATTTCTCATGATGTACTCTGCATATAAATTAAACAAGCAGGGTGACAATATACAGCCTTTTCCTATTTGGAACCAGTCTGTTGTTCCATGTCCAGTTCTAACTGTTGCTTCCTGACCTGCATATAGGTTTCTCAAGATGCAGGTCAGGTGATCTGGTATTCCCATCTCTTTCAGAATTTTCCACAGTTTGTTGTGATCCACACAGTCAAAGGCTTTGGCATAGTCAATAAAGCAGAAATAGATGTTTTTCTGGAACTCTCTTGCTTTTTCCATGATCCAATGGATGTTGGCAATTTGATCTCTGGTTCCTCTGCCTTTTCTAAAACCGGCTTGAACGTCTGGAAGTTCATGGTTCATGTATTGCTGAAGCCTGGCTTGGAGAATTTTGAGCATTACTTTACTAGCGTGTGAGATGAGTGCAATTGTGCGGTAGTTTGAGCATTCTTTGGCATTGCCTTTCTTTGGGATGGGGATGAAAACTCACCTTTTCCAGTCCTGTGGCCACTGCTGAGTTTTCCAAATTTGCTGGCATATTGAGTGCAGCACTTTCACAGCATCATCTTTCAGGATTTGAAATAGCTCAACTGGAATTCCATCCCCTCCACTAGCTTTGTTCCTAGTGATGCTTTCTAAGGCCCACCTGACTCCACATTCCAGGATGTCTGGCTCTAGGTCAGTGATCACACCATCGTGGTTATCTGAGTTGAAGATCTTTTTTGTACAGTTCTTCTGTGTATTCTTGCCACCTCTTCTTAATATCTTCTGCTTCTGTTAGGTCCATACCATTTCTGTCCTTTATCGAGCCCATCTTTGCATGAAATGTTCCCTTGGTATCTCCAATTTTCTTGAAGAGATTTCTAGTCTTTCTCATTCTGTTGTTTTCCTCTATTTCTTTGCATTGATTGCCGAGGAAGGCTTTCGTATCTCTCCTTGCTATTCTTTGGAACTTTGTATTCAGATGCTTATATCTTTGCTTTTCTCCTTTGCTTTTCGCTTCTCTTCTTTTCACAGCTATTTGTAAGGCCTCCCAGACAGCCATTTTGCTTTTTTGCATTTCTTTTCCAGGGGGATGGTCTTGATCCCTGTCTCCTGTACAATGTCACAAACCTCCGTCCATAGTTCATCAGGCACTCTATCAGATCTAGTCCCTTAAATCTATTTCTCACTTCCACTGTATAATCATAAGGGATTTGATTTAGGTCATACCTGAATGGTCTAGTGGTTTTCCCTACTTTCTTCAATTTCAGTCTGAATTTGGCTATAAGGAGTTCATGATCTGAGCCATGGTCCGCTCCCGGTCTTGTTTTTGCTGACTGTATAGAGCTTCTCCATCTTTGGCTGCAAAGAATATAATCAATTTGATTTCAGTGTTGACCATCTGCTGATGTCCATGTGTAGAATCTTCTCTTGTGTTGTTGGAAGAGGGTGTTTGCTATGACCAGTGCGTTCTCTTATCAAAACTCTTTGCCCTGCTTCAGTCCGTATTCCAAGGCCAAATTTGCCTTTACTCCAGGTGTTTCTTGACTTCCTACTTTTGCATTCCAGTCCCCTATAATGAAAAGGACATCTTTTTTGGGTGTTCTAAAAGGTCTTGTAGGTCTTCATAGAACTGTTCAACTTCAGCCTCTTCAGCATTACTGGTTGGGGCATAGACTTGGATGACTGTGATATTGAATGGTTTGCCTTGGAAACGAACAGAGATCATTCTGTCGTCTTTGAGATTGCATCCAAGTACTGCGTTTCGGACTCTTTGTTTCTGCTCCAAGGTAAGGAGCAGCAGCTGTGCTTTGCTGGAGCAGCCGTGAAGAGATACCCCACGCCCAAGGTAAGAGAAACCCAAGTAAGACGGTAGGTGTTGTGAGGGCATCAGAGGGCAGATACACTGAAACCATAATCACGGAAAACTAGTCAATCTAATCACATGGACCACAGCCTTGTCTAACTCACCGAAACTTAGCCATGCCCTGTGGGGCTGCCCAAGACGAGCGGGTCATGGTGGAGAGGTCTGACAGAATGTGGTCCACTGGAGAAGGGAATGGCAAACCACTTCAGTATTCTTGCCTTGAGAACCCCATGAACAGTGTGAAAAGGCAAAATGATAGGATACTGAAAGGGGAACTCCCCGGGTCGGTAGGTGCTCAATATACTACAGGAGATCAGTGGAGAAATAACTCCAGAAAGAATGAAGGGATGGAGCCAAAGCAAAAACAATACTCAGCTGTGGATGTGACTGGTGATAGAAGCAAGGTCCGATGCTGTAAAGAGCAATATTGCATAGGAACCTGGAATGTTAGGTCCGTGAATCAAGGCAAATTGGAAGTGGTCAAACAGGAGATGGCAAGAGTGAATGTCGACATTCTAGGAATCAGCGAACTGAAATGGACTGGAATGGGTGAATTTAACTCAGATGACCATATATCTACTACTGTGGGCAGGAATCTCTTAGAAGAAAAAGCTGATACTTTTGGACAATGTGTTGCCAGGGTTTCCACTGATTTCTCGAAGGTTCTTCCTGCATGCTCCCCAGTGGTGACCTTCTGGAGCCTGCAGGCAGCTGTGTGTTGAGTGGATGCGTAGCTGACCCCTCCCACGTGCTGCCTTCTAGACAGGTTCCCTGGAATTTGGCCTGTGTCTGCTGCAATATGGAGGAACCCCTCACCATTCACACAAGACACTGGAATAGCCTCTAATCAGTCTCAGGTCGGATCCATCCCTCATCACTCCTAAGAAGGAAGGAGCGATAGTCTTCCCCAGTGGAGCAGTGGCGAAAAATCCACCTGCCAATGCAGGAGACGCAGGAGGGTTTGAGCCCTGGCTTGGGAAGATGCCCTGGAGAAAGGGAATGGTAACCCACTCTGGTATCCTTGCCTGGGAAATCCCATGGACAGAGGAGCCTGGTGGGCTACAGTCCATGCGGTCACAAAAGAGTTAGACACAACTGAACATCTAAACAAGAAGGAAATAGCTATGTTCTCTTAACAGGATGTCAAAGGACCACAGTAAGCACTGCCTTTAGGTAATCATCTAATAGGAGAAAAGGTTTAATTATTCTTGGAGAAGTCTGCACTCCTGAGAAAACCCTTCCAGCTCCTGTGGGTTCCGGCCGCACGTGAGCGGCTTGCTGGCAGAAGGTTTATGGCTGCCTTTATTACTCCGTTTACCGAGACTTTTGTGTGGATGAACAGAGGCTGACATGAAGGCCATGTCAGCAGGAAACTGGGGCATCTTTAGAAACGTTCTTAGAAAATTCTAGAACTTTTGTCTTCACCCCACTCCTTCATCTCCCAGGAGGGGAGAGTTACACATCAGGCCAAAAACCTTGACGTGAGTCAAGTTTTTGTGTCCCGCCCTTATTACCCTTTTTACCTCTGGCAGCTTCCTAGCCTGACTTGGGGAAGTCTGCTTTGCAGTTAGGGCTGCAGAGACGCTGAGAGCTAACTTAACATCTGTTATCAGAGGAGGGGCCGGATTCCTGAGAGACCCCCACCCTCCATGCGTAACTCAGTTCATTGTTGTTTGCACTATACCACGTGTGAATGTTACCCCAACACACAAGGAACTCCCCAAATGAATGGAGGGTCAAACAAAGACTCAGCAGGTGTGGTCCCAACTCTGCAGCTAATGTGTCTGTGTCTCTGGGCAACTCCGTTATGGCCTCTGGTCTTGGTTCCTGTACTGAGAAGACCTCTCTGCCACAGATTGTTGTCATGGCCACAGGTTCGAAAACCTTGGTTGTTTCAAAAGCCCAGTATCAGTGCTGACCACTGTCCTTCGGCTAACGAGCTGATCAGACCCCCAGGCTTGAGCTCTCCCACCTCGGCAGGGCCTCCACTGCTGCTGGAGCTCCGAGGTTCCCAACCCGGTGACCCCCGCAACAGTCGGTGTCTCCGAACTCCTGCCGTATCGCCGCCCCTGGGCTGCACATCCCAAAAGGGCGAGATGGAAAGTCACAAATTCCTCCACAAGCAAGTTACCAGGAAGTTTCCTGCCAGTCCAGCCCGAGGTATCAAGAACACAAGACGATAATACACGTGAGTCTGCCAGAGTTCACAGGTCACGTGCACGGGAGGTCCATCTGGACCCACAGCACTCAGCCCGCACACACTCCGTGGACCCCTGCAGTTGCTCGGTGGATAAGCCCTGGTCCGAGAACGCGTTCCCTCGGAGTCTAAATGGGGACATCAGTCCTTCCCCTGAGGTCGTCTCACACCTCCAGTTCCCTCCAGCTCCCACATTCTGCTACAACCTGGGAAATGCACTTGGCTCATCTTTTTTTTTTTTTTCCTGCCTTTTTTTGGCTGCACAGCTCAGCTTCCTGGGATCTTAGTTCCCCAACCAGGGATTGAACCCAGGCCCTCAGCAGTGCCGTCCTAACCGCAGGACCACCAGGGAATTCCTGGGTCATCTCTCTTTTTTTTTTTTTTAATTTTTTGGTTTAATGGATACAGATATGAGTTTGGAACCATCAACATTAAGTTCCTTGTTTTATTGTTTAGTTGCTGAGTCCTGTTTGACTCCCGCAACACCATGGATTATAGTCCACCAGGCTTCTCTGCCCATGGAATTTTCCAGGCAAGAATGGTGGACCTAGCTCACCTTTTCCTTTAAGCATATCTTTTGTTTTTATGCCTTTTATTTTATTTATTCTTTTCTGACTGCTCCATGTGTCATATGGGATCTTAGTCCTCCCACCAGAGATCTAAACCTCACCTCCTGCATTGGAAGTGAAAGTGAAAGTCACTCAGTCGTGTCCAACTCTTTTCAACCCCATGGACTATACAGTCCACGGAATTCAGGCCGGAAGACTGGAGTGGGTTGCCTTTCCCTTCTTCAGGGGATCTTCCCAAACCAGGGATCAAACCTAGGTCTCCCTATAGCAGGCGGATTCTTTACCAGCTGAGCCACCAGGGAAGCCCCATTGGAAGTACAGAGTCTTAACCACTGGACCACTGAGGAATTTCCCGGCTCATCTTTTTAAGGCATGAATAGGATTCTGGAAACATCATGGCCTCAGGAGTCAAGACCTTTCACCCAGTTCTTGCTGCTGCCCAAGAACAGCCTGGGCAGAGCTTTGATTCATTACTTCCAAAAGCAAAGCAGCCCTGCCCGGCAGCCACTCCCACCGACTTCCTGGTGTTCTTATCATTTTCGTTTCTCCCTCTGCTCCCATCATTAACAGACCAACGAAGAATCCAAGTAATCCCACACGGTCATCTGGGTTTTTCCATGTGGTGTGGCTGTGAGAGTGACAGGCCCTGAACTTTACCCTAAAAGGCTTAAGCGGAGGGCCAGCCTGGTGTTGACAGCTGGCGCAGCTGGAAAGGTTGCATTCCTCAGCTCTGACGTGTGCATTGTTATTATCCCAGAGCAGAAATCATTCAGAGGCACAGCCTTTTCTGCGCCTGTAACTGGAGCACCGTTGCGTGAAGTTGTCAAATGGCCAGCGGAAGAGCTCTGGGTCGTCACTGTCGCCCCTGCGATGCCTGCGGGGCCAGCTCCTCTGCTGACCGCTGGTTCTCAAGCCCTGACTCGTTCCAGAGCCGCCTGGAGGGCTGGGGAGAACACACAGGGCTGGGGGCAGAGGGCTCACCCCCAGTGTGCTCAGCTGTGTCTGACTCTTTTGTGACCCCCTGGACTATAGCTCGCCAGGCTCCTCTGTCTGTGGGATTCTCCAGGCAAGAACACTGCAGTGGGTTGCCATTTCTCCTCCAGGGGATCTTCCCATCCCAGGGATCGAACCTGTGTCTCTTATGTCCCCTGCATTGGCAACAGGATTCTTTACCACCAGTGCCACCTGGGAAGCCTCAGAGTTTATTTATTTATTTGGCTGTGTCAGGATCTTCGTGCATAACGGGGAATCTTCCATCATGGAACATGGACTCCGGGTGTGGCGCCTGGGCTCCAGGGCCTACAGGCTTCAAAAGTTGAGATGCACGGGCTTAATCGCTCCACAGCATGTGGGAATCTTAGTTCCCTGACCAGGGATCAAACCCCTGTCCCTGCCTCGCAAGGCAGATTCTCAACCACTGAACCACCAGGGAAGCCCCGCACCGGCCCCCCCACCAGAATTTCTGATTCTCTGAAGACATCTGGATTTCTGGCAAGTTCTAGGGCTGCTGCTGCTGTTGGTGGGGATCCAGGGACCACATTTTGAGAACCACTGACCTAGGCAGTGATACCTCAGACTAAGGGGAGGACACAGGTGGGAGTTATATGACTGCAGGACTTCAGAGTGTGCAGGCTGACCAACCGGCCCAGCTTGCCTGTCCCTTGAGGGGTGTTGAGTTCTGGCCTCCAAAAAGCCATATTGTAGCCCTGATCCCCAGCCCCTGTTCACGTGACCTTATCTGGAAAGAAAGCCTCCTCAGATGTAATGAGAGTAGGGTTGGTTAACGACCAGCGTCTTTATGAAAAGAGGAAATCTGGACTCAGAGAGACAGATAGACCTGAGGAAGAACGCCGTGTAAAGACAGAGGCAGAGACTGGAGTGACACAGCCACGTGCCAAGCAGGTGTCACCACCCGGAAGCCAGGAGAACATGGAACAGATTCTCCTCGGAGCCTCCAGAAAGGAACCGAGCCTGCCAGCACCTAGACTTCAGACCCTGGAACTGGGAGAGAAGGCATCGCTGCTGTTTTCAGCCGCTCCATTTCTGGTACTTGTTGTGGCCGCCCTCGGGGGGCCTGCAAGGCTGCACTTTGAAAACCAGGACAGTCCCTGCCAAACCGGAAAGAGCTGGTTGTTGTAAGCACAAGGAACCTAAGTGGCCCGGACTCTCAGGTTTACAGCAGGGAACTGATGCTCAGAGAGGCTGCAACTGCTCTCCAGGCCCACTCGGGCTGGGCTCACACAGCACCACAGACCAGGGGGCCCATCACCGCAGAGGTTTCTCTCTCCCCCTTTGGAGGCTGGGACGTCCAAGATCAAGGCCCCGGCAGACTGGGTGTCAGGAGAGGCCTGCTTCCTGGCTCACAGACACGGTCCTCATGTGGAACAAGGGGAGAGGCTGGTCTCCAGGGTCTTTATAAGGCACACTCTCATGACTGCCCCCGTGGTTCAGTCGGTAAAGAATCTGCCTGCAGTGCAGGAGACCCAGGTTCGATCCCGGGCTCAGGAAGACCCCCTGCAGAAGGAAATGGCAACCCGCTCCAGTATTCTTGCCTGGGAAAATCCCATGGACAGAGGAGCCTGATGGGCTACAGTCTGTGGGATCGCAGAGTGGACACAACTTTAACTTTCACTCTCATGACTACATATCTCCTGAAAACCCCATATCCTCGTGTGTGAAGTCCCTCAGTCCTGTCCAGCTCTGCGACCCCACGGGCTCTGAAGCCCACCAGGCTCCTCTGTCCCTGGATTCTCCGGGCAAGAACACTGGAGGGGGTTGCAGCGCCCACCTCCATCTCAATCCTCATATCTAGAAAAGCACTATCTCCCTCATGGTGACATCAGCTCCTCGTGACTAGCAGAAAACCTTTCGTAAAGTAAGCGCTTGATCGCATTGAACTCCCCCTTCACCAAAATCACATGTATTGACGTCCCGCCACGACCTCTTTGGAGCAGTCTGTCAGAGCTCTGTGAGGTGCTGTCTCCTGAGCTATAGTCCTCATTTTTCCCCAAATAAAACTTAACTCACGACTCAACATTGTGCCTGTTTTTAGTCAACACCCACCTCCTAACACCACCACCCTGGGGGTTAGGATTTCAACCTGTGACTTTGGGGGACACAAATATTCAGTCTACGACGCCAGGCTGCCCAGTGTCCCCTCTCACCTGTGTGAGAACCAGGACTAGGACCACAGGGTCTCTAAGGGTCTACCATGCTCCCCCCCACAGACGC
This sequence comes from Bos grunniens, assembly GCF_055505025.1. Classification (NCBI taxonomy): domain Eukaryota; kingdom Metazoa; phylum Chordata; class Mammalia; order Artiodactyla; family Bovidae; genus Bos; species Bos grunniens. The sequence continues at coordinate 6,192,881 of NC_141168.1, forward strand.
TTCACACACACACACGTGTGAACACACGTGTGCACTGTTGGGCTGCATCCCGAGGCCTACGAGGGCTTGGGTTGGCCCAGCTTCAAGGCCGAAGAACAAGCCTGGAGCCAGCGACAGAGACAGCTGTTTAATGGACGGGGAAGCTGACACGTTGGAGGTAAGGTCCTGAAGTGACAGCCCACGGACCGCGGACATGACACGGCGGCAGGCTTCACTTCCGGTGGGGAAGGGGAGTCATAGGGGAACCGTCACGTTGACTCATCAGTTACCAGGGAAACGAGCAGAGGGGCAGCCACCCACTACCCCTCTCATAAGAACAATCACCAGCAGGGGCCTGGGGCAAGGATGCAGGAGGGGCATCGGGTGAGCGGGATGTAGGTGAAGGCGGCCCTGGTAGGGTACGGGATGGACGGAGAACAAGAGAAGAGCCACCATCCAGAGTGGCCTGACCACAGAGGATACGTGGGAGAGTGTGACCCTCAGGGCCACCTCAAGGTGGGGGCGGGGGCGCTTCATGCAGGCTCAGACTCAGTCTGAGGTTGAGATCCAGACTTTCCATTCCTGATGCTGCTGAGTTGGGGGCCGCAGGGCGGGGTCGGGAGGGGCACACTGCCTGCTTTGTGTAAGCCCCTGGGGAGGATGCAGCCCCTGGAATAAACATGTGATCCTGGGCTGACTGCTGAGAAGGGTAGGGACCCTCCGTCTTGCCCTCCCTCTGCCGCTGGCTCAACAGTCCACCTTCCACCTTTTTTTTCCCCCCATCTGAAAAATGAAGAGGCATTTGAGCTTAATTGGTTGTTTCCAGTGATGCCTGTTTCTTGAGTTGCATTCAGGCTGTCCACCACAGAATGAGAAGTTCCCAACTTTCAGACAGGGGAAAAAAAACAAACTCTTTTTTTCAGTCTCGAGGGGGTATTTCCTAACAATTTTTCTTAGCCAGGTAGCACCCGCAGCCCACTGTCCGCGCCATGGGATTTAACCCCAAACGACACATCCGTTTTAAGTGCTGCCGGTGTGTCGGGTGAGTCCGGGTGCAGGACCAAGCTGAGAGCAGCCCCCCACCACGGGCCGGGTTTGCTCCGTCGCCCCCTAGAGTCCGAGCGAGGCGCTGCCCCCGAGCCCTTGTTGCTACATTCTGGACCAGCCACAGCCTCTAGCAGGGCACGGGGGTGGGTAGAGGTCGGGGAGTGGGGCGGAGGCCCTGGCCGCAGTCCTCGTCCGTGACCCGTCCGTGGTTCCTTCTCTCATCTTCCGCGCGACGCCTTCTCGGGCGATCTGAAAGCCGGGCGGCGGTGGGGGCGGGGGTGATGAGGAGAGAACAGAGGGTCCCCAGGAGAGGGAGGGGGCGCTCTGCCTGGGGCTGGGCGTGTTAACATCTCAAAGCTCGGCAAGGGCGCGGGAATGGGGGGACAGATGGCACCCGGCGTCTCGCGCCCAAGTCCAGGTGCACGCGCCCCGTCTGCCCTTCCGCTCGCCCGGATGCCGCGGGGGCGCATCGGGCCTGCATCTTTTCCTCCGGCTCTCCGCCCACCCCGATCCCCGCACCGGGTGGGTGACTGGCCACCCACAGCTCCCGTGTTACCTCTCGGGGGGCTCCCCACTCCTTCGAGGTGCCAAAAGTACCGGTCGTCTGGCCTCTCAGGGGACAGACATGCATCTCCATCCCTCCTGTCTGCGGGGGGTTCTGCGAGGCGCCACCCGCCACCTGGGCCGGGGCTCCCTGATTAGAGAAGCCCCGTGAAAGCTCTGTTTAGGGACGACTGATGTGCCCGATGGGCGCCCCGCCTTCCTTTTCTTGGATGCCGTGAGGAAGGCCAAGGAAACAGGAACCGCAGAGGAGACCATCTGCTGATTTTCTGCCTCCCACCCCAACCCTGGGCTGGGAAATGCTGTCGCCTGAAGGAAAGCGGACAGTACCCACTCTTCCCACAGTGGAAAAACACTCACAGTCTTGGGAGGGGGAAAGGGCCCCCCACCCAGCACTGCCTGGAGGCTGGCCTCCTTTCATCTTTCTGGGCTCATATGAGGGCACACCTGGGGGAAGAGGGCAGAAGGGAAAGAAGGTTCAGAGAGAAGGATTCAGATTCAACCCATGTGGGAAAGGATCCATGGCCACACGCAAATGTCAGATAGACTCGGATTTGAATATCAGCAGAGAAAAGAGGTTATTGTGACAGATAAAACATTTAAACATTGTAAATAGATGCTATGAACTCTGGTGCTCCTGCTGAGTCACTTAAGTCGTGTCTGACTCTTTGTGACCTCCATGGACTGTAGCCCTCCAGGCTCCTCTGTCCATGGGATTCTCCACGCAACATGCTGGAGAGGGTTGCCACGCCCTGCTCCAGGAGATCATCCCGACCCAGAGATCGAACTCCCATCTCCTGTGTCTCCTACATTGCAGGAGGATTCTTTACCACTGAGCCATGGGGGAAGCCCCTATGAACTCTGTATGCCCGTAAAACTGAAAATTTCAGTGGATGGTCCATAGAATGAAAGAGTATAAATTACCAAAAATGACCCAAGAAAAAAGTAGAATGCCCCAATGGAACTGTAACTGTTAAAGGAATTGAATCCATAGTCAAAAAAATCTAGCCACACTTTCCGACATACATCACAGCAGGATCCTCTATGACCCACCTCCCAGAATGATGGAAATAAAAGCAAAAATAAACAAATGGGACCTAATTAAACTTAAAAGCTTCTGCACAACAAAGGAAACTATTAGCAAGGTGAAAAGGCAGTCTTCAGAATGGGAGAAAATAATAGCAAATGAAGCAACGGACAAACAACTAATCTCAAAAATATACAAGCAACTCCTACAGCTCAACTCCAGAAAAATAAATGACCCAATCAAAAAATGGGCCAAAGAACTAAATAGACATTTCTCCAAAGAAGACATACAGATGGCTAACAAACACATGAAAAGATGCTCAACATCACTCATTATCAGAGAAATGCAAATCAAAACCACTATGAGGTACCATTTCACGCCAGTCAGAACGGCTGCGATCCAAAAGTCTACAAGCAATAAATGCTGGAGAGGGTGTAGAGAAAAGGGAACCCTCTTACACTGTTGGTGGGAATGCAAAGTAGTACAGCCACTATGGAGAACAGTGTGGAGATTCCTTAAAAAACTGGAAATAGAACTGCCTTATGATCCAGCAATCCCACTGCTGGGCATACACACTGAGGAAACCAGAAGGGAAAGAGACACATGTACCCCAATGTTCATCACAGCACTGTTTATAATAGCCAGGACATGGAAGCAACCTAGATGCCCATCAGCAGATGAATGGATAAGAAAGCTATGGTACATATACACAATGGAGTATTACTCAGCCATTAAAAAGAATACATTTGAATCAGTTCTAATGAGATGGATAAAACTGGAACCTATTATACAGAGTGAAGTAAGCCAGAAAGAAAAACACCAATACAGTATACTAACACATATATATGGAATTTAGAAAGATGGTAACAATAACCCTGTGTACGAGACAGCAAAAGAGACACTGATGTATAGATCAGTCTTATGGACTCTGTGGGAGAGGGAGAGGGTGGGGAGATTTGGGAGAATAGCATTGAAACATGTATAATATCATGTATGAAACGAGTCGCCAGTCCAGGTTCGATGCACGATACTGGATGCTTGGGGCTGGTGCACTGGGACGACCCAGAGGGAGGGTAAAAAAAAAAAAAAAATCTAGCCACATAAAAAGCACTAGGCCTAGATTGTTTTAAAGACCATTTTTAGCAAAACCTCCAAGGAGTAAACCCTCCAGAGAATGGAAATAGTTCCCCATCATCTTTATCTGCATATCTGAGGTTGTTGATATTTCTCCCAGCAATCTTGATTCCAGATTGTGATTCATCCAGCTGGGCATTTCACATGTTCTCTGCATAGAAGTTAAATAAGCAGGGTGACAATATACAGCCTTGACGTACTCCTTTCCCTATTTGGAACCAGTCCATTGTTCCATGTCCAGTTCTAACTGTTGCTTCTTGACCTGCATACAGATTTCTCAGGAGGCAGGTAAAGTGGTCTGGTATTCTTATTTCTTTAAGAATTTTCCACAGTTCGTTGTGATTCACTCAAAACCTTTAGTATAGTCAATGAAACAGAAGTAGATGTTTTTCTGGAATTCTCTTGCTTTCTCTGTGATCCAGGGAATGTTGGCAATTTGATCTCTGGCTCCTCTGCCTTTTCTAAACCCACTTATAAGTCTGGAAGTTCTCAGTTCACATACTGCTGAAGTCTAGCTTGAAGGATTTTTGAGCATAACCTTACTAGTATACGAAATGAGCTCAACTGTATAGTTGTTTGAACATTCTTTGGCATTGCCTTTCTTTGGGATTGGAATGAAAACTGACCTTTTCCAGTCCTGTGGCCACTGGTGAGTTTTCCAAATTTGCTGGCATATTGAGTACAGCACTTTACCAGCATCATCGTCTAGGATTTGAAACAGCTTAGCTGGAATTCCATCACCTCCACTAGCATTGTTCGTAGTGATGCTTTCTAAGCCCGATTTGACTCCACATTCCAGGATGTCTGGCTCTAGGTGAGTGATCACATCATTGTGGTTATCTGGGTCATTTTTGTATAGTTCTCCTGTGTATTCTTGCCACCACTTGATCTCTTCTGCTTCTGTTAGGTCCTTACCATTTGTCCTTTATTGTGCCCATCCTTACATGAAACATCCCCTTGATGCCGCCAATTTTCTTGATGAGATCTCTGGGTTCCCATTCTATTGTTTTCCTCTACCTCTTTGCATTGTTCATTGAAGAAAGTCTTCTTATCTCTCCTTGCTGCTCTCTGGAACTCTGCATTCAATTGGGTATATCTTTCCCTTTCTCCCTTATTTTTCGCTTCTCTTCTTTCCTCAGCTATTTGTAAGGCCTCCTCAGACAACCACTCTGCCTTCTTGCATTTCTTTTTCTTGGGGATGCCTTTGGTCACCGCCTCCTATACAATGTTATGAACTTCCATCCATAGTTCTTCAGGCACTCTGTCTATCAGATCTATTCCCTTGCATCTATTCGTCACTTGCACTGTATAATCGTGAGGGATTGATTTAGGTCATACCTGAATGGCCTCATGGCTTTCTCTACTTTCTTCAAATTAAGCCTGAATTTTGCAATAAGGAGCTGATGATCTGAGCCACCGTCAGCTCCCGATCTTGTTTTTGCTGACTGAATAGAGCTTCTCCATCCTCCCTGTACATGCGTGCTAAGTCCCTTCAGTCGTGTGAGACTCTTTTTGACACTATGGATTGCAGCCTGCCAGGCTCCTCTATCCATGGGATTCTCCAGGCAAGAATACTGGAGTGGGTACCTATTCTCTTCTCCAGGGGATCTTCCCAACCCAGGGATCAAAGCCAGATCTCCTGAATTGCAGGCAGATTTTTTACCATCTGAGCCATCAGGGAAACCCATTCCAGCCTGGCCCCAGTTTCCCTGGGAAAGGGAGGTGTAGTTGTTGTAACCACCTCTAACCACCTCTAGGGGTCAGGCTTCAGCACCTTTCACTTACTTCATCGGCTCAGTATTTGAGGGTAGGATTGGGTGTGGGAGGAACAAGGGGATTATTCTAGGACCTAGGGGTCTCGGCCTTTACACTCCCACCCTTTCCTTCCCTGCCCCAATCTGATGCTCCCCCTGGAGACCTCTGGCCCCTCTTGTGGGAGGGAGATGTCTTCCGGTCTCCCAGAAGTGGCTTTGAACTAGGGCAGAGCAGGGCACCCTGGTCAGTGGGGCCCGACACTGAGCAAGCCAGAGGATGTCTCACCCCTCCACCCAGAAGGTTCAGGCTCCCACTGGTCCACAGACAGGCTGCCTTAGCAGAGCACAGGTTCTTAGCAGAGCACAGGTTCTGGCTAAAGGAGCTCCCTCTGTGCCTGTCCAACGGGACACAGACGGGGAGAGGTCTTTATAATTCACACACACCACCAAGGGATAGAGAATAGGTTAGATGGCAGGTTAAAACACGCATGGACCCAACAAGGGAATAGATAACAGGGTAACATACAGACGCAAAAAGGACAGGATAACAGGCTGATAGACATACCAACCACAGAGGAATGGGTATGAGGTTTAGGCTAACACGCACACACCAGTCAGGAAGGACTCGGGGAAAGCAGACAAAGGATGTGAATAAGCAGTAAACAGCGGAGCAAACCCAGATGTGTCAATGTACTGGTGGACGATGTTGAGCAGCTGAACACAAATCCACGGGTCGGGGGGCCTCTCCTGCATCCCGTGGAGCTGAAGGTGTGCTCATGCGTGCCCCAGCAATTTCACTAAAGGCGTGAACCTCAAAGGGGGCAAGAAAGGTCCCTGGGATCATTTGGAAATTTGAAGGTGCCCGTCAGAATGACAGAGGGAGGGAAGCCTTCAGTTGGCAGGGCCCGGGGTATTTGATTCCCTGTAACCGGCATGAGCGTTTGTCCCCTTGTTGTTTAGCTGCTAAGCTGTGTCCCATTCTCTTGCGACTCCACGGACTGTAGCCCGCCAGGCTCCTCTGTTCATGGGATTTCCAAGGCCAGATTTCTAGAGTGGGTTGTCATTCCCTTCTCCAGGGGCTCTTCCTGACCTAGGGATTGAACCCATGTCTCCTGCATTGAAGGCAGATACTTTACGGCTGAGCCACCAGGGAAACCGCAATTGTCCCATGGTTTTACCCATAAACACAGTATTCGTGGGACTTTCCTGGTGATCCAGCGGCTAGGACTCCAGGCTTTCACTGCAGGGGGCTCGGGTTCAATCCCTGGTCAGGAAACTACAGATCCTGCATGCCACTCACTGCTAAGCCAAAATTAAATTAAATTAAATTTTAAAAAATTAAATTAAATTAAAAAAAAAAAAGTAAGAGGTCAGTGGTTGCCGGGAGTTGGGGCACAGTGGGGAAAAGCAATGAATAGGCAGAGCCCAGAGGATGTTTAGGGCAATGAAAATATTCCATATTTAAGATGCTATGATGACAAATACATATCATTTTATATTTGTCAAGACTCAACACCAAGAGTGAATTATATTGTAAACTATGGACTTCAGGTGGTAGTGATGCATCAGTATAGGTTCATCAGTTACAAGAAATGTACCATCTGGGGCGGTGGGATGCTGATGGTGGAAGAAGCTGTTTATGTGGGGCTGGGGAGGACGTGGGAACTCTCTATACTTTTAGTCAATTTTGCTGTGAACCTAAAACTACTAGAAAAAATAAAGCCTATGTTTAAAAAAATAATAAAGGGTTTAATTTTCCCAGTTGAATACAAGGGAAGAGACTTCCCTTCCTTTCTTTTTCAGAATTCCTTTCTCTTTTCCTCATGTATATGCATCAGTTTGACGGCTAAATAAGCCTCTTGCCAGCCTAACACTCTGAAGGTTTTTCCTCTAGCAGCTGGGAGCTATCTCTTTGAAACAATAACATCCCACCTCCCAGGTTCCTGGGAGGAGAAGGGCTTAACTTCAGCCATCACCTTACTCTGACTTGCAAAGCCTATCTCTGGGCATACAGATACGAGAAAATTAGCAATTTTACCGTGAGCACATGTACACATACGTAATGAGAAAGTCTGCCTGACTGTATGAAGGCTGAGATGTCCCTGTCTTTGCAGTCACTGCCGCAGATTGCCTGGGAGGCATCCCTTTTTGGTTTAATGTCAATAATATGACTATTCTTTCTCTTTAACCTGTATGGACAGGCTTTCTGGGTTGGGAGAGCTTGCTTTTAATTATATTCCACAACAGGCCCGTGTCCAACAGGGCCCGTGCTAGAATGTGTGCTTTGGCCAGTGTGGATGCCTGTGGGGGGCAAGGGTCAGGCCCGGGCCCCCTGGGAGGCCTGCCCCTTGGATGCAAGGTGACGTGTGGGTCGTAGTGTATGTACTACACCGCCCGGATGGACATGAGTTTGAGTAAACTCCAGGAGTGGTGATGGACGGGGGGCCTGGCGTGCTGCAGTCCACGGACATGACTGAGCGACTGAACTGAACTGAACTCTATCCATCTATTTATCTGTATCTATATAGTCAAGGCTACGGTTTTTCCAGTGGTCATGTATGGATGTGAGAGTTGGACTGTGAAGAAAGCTGAGTGCTGAAGAATTGATGCTTTTGAACTGTGGTGATGGAGAAGACTCTTGAGAGTCCCTTGGACTGCAAGGAGATCCAACCAGTCCATCCTAAAGGAGATCAGTCCTGGGTGTTCTTTGGAAGGAGTGATGCTAAAGCTGAAACTCCAATACTTTGGCCACCTCATGCGAAGAGTTGACTCATTGGAAAAGACTCTAATGGTGGGAGGGATTGGGGGCAGGAGGAGAAGGGGACAACAGAGGATGAGATGGCTGGATGGCATCACCGACTCAATGGACATGAGTTTGTGTGAACTCCGGGACTTGGTGATGGACAGGGAGGCCTGGAATGCTGCAATTCATGGGGCTGCAAAGAATCGGACACGACTGAGCGACTGAACTGAACTGAACTGAACTACACGTGACAGGCTCCAGAGCAGGGGCAGGGCCCCCCGAACCCCCAGAATCCATGACCTCTTTTCCTGAACTTCAAGTGTCTCGTCCGTGAGATGGTGATAACACCTGCCCTCCCGAGAACAGCTCAGACCGCTCCCACACCTGCTTCTCGCTGCCCTGTGGAAGCCCCCCGAGGTCCCCCTGCTCCAAATGACATCTCTTTCCTTCGCGCTCCTGTGGGCCCCTCGCCCCAGCTGACCGCCCTGCGCTGTTTACTGTGTTCACATCTCATCTCCCAGCAGTTTGATGGCTTCACATCTTGTGGCCGCAGTGTTGACTCTGTTCACTCCGCAAACCATCTCTGAACCTCTCTCATGTGCCAAGAACTTCCATGCCCTAGAAAGCCCCATGCTGAGGCGGGGCTGCTTGTTTCTGTAAACCATCCTTGCCATCCGGGGTGGTCTGGGTGCCGAGCCCTGCGGCCCATCGGCAAGGGCGGGATGGGGTTCAAGTTGGGGCAGGTGACACTTTGACAGATTGAGGGTGAGCATTGACTGGGGCTGGGAGAGGACAGGATTCCGGGAGCAAGACAGAAGAAGTGGAGGCTTCAGGACCACCGCCAGACATGCAGGTGTGTGTGTGTGTGTGTTGGGGAGTAGGGAGCAGACCAGGGTACTGCTGGAGCAGAAAAGATACGGTACTAAGGAACTGGGAGCTAAGACCACAGTGTAAGTGAGCAGGACCCTAAGGGGCCTTCCTGGGACAGACCCCCTCCTTCTCCCATGCCCCCTGCCTGCCTCTTGTTTATAGAAAAGCTGTTGTCTCCCAGGCCTCGGCTGAGTCCCAAAAGCCTGGCTCAAGAATTCATGACTGGGGGGCTTCCCTCGTGGTCCAGTGGCTAAGAAGTCGCCTTCCAATGCAGGGGACGCAGGTTCAATCCCTGGTCAGGGAACTAAGAGCCCACATGCCCAACCAGAAAAGGCCTATGGATACAGCTGAAGACCTAGCACAGTCAAAAATAAATAAATTAACTTTAATTAACTAAGACTCTGATACTGGGAAAGATTGAGGGCAGGAGGAGAAGGGGGCAACAGAGGATGAGCTGGTTGGATGGCATCACCGACTCAGTGGACACGAGTTTGCACAAACTCCAGGAGATAGTTAAGGACAAGGAATCCTGGCATGCTGCAGTTCATGGGGTCTCAAAGAGTCAGATACGACTTAGTGACTGAACAACTACAAAGTAATTAACAACAACAACAAAAGAATTAGTGATTGGAAGGATGTGAACATGTAGTGATAAAAATAGATAGTAGTTGGGCCAGGAGAACTGGTAAGAATTTGAACAGTACATCAGCCATATGGCAGTCACAGAATCTTTAGTTCCTCCCTGAAGCACCTGGGTAACAGTGTCTGTGCACCTTTCCTGAGTTGTTTTACAGATGCTAAAATCCCCATCAAGTCAAAGAAGTTAACTACTTGATGACCGTGAGCACTGTAGCCCCCAGACCTACTGGAGCCTGAGGATTGATCATGTTAACCCCTGCGACACTGCCCCATTACCTCACTGTCAACCAATCAGAGATTTGTCCCGGAGCTGATCAGCGCACACCCTGTGACTCTCCTCCTCACCTTGCTTTAAAAACACCTGAAACCCACCAGGGAGTTGCAGCCTTTTGAGCATGAGTCGCCTGGTTCTCCTTTGCAAGAAACCTTTCTCTGTGCTAACTCCAACCCTGGGTTTGTCTGGCTTCACTGTGGGTGGGGTACACCAATTTGGGTTGGCCAAGAGAAGAGGGCAGGTGGCGGGCACGGGCTGTCGTCTCTGCCCCCTGGAGCCTGGGGTCCATCCTTCACCCAGAGAACGACTCAGTAACAGGGTGAGCCCGGGTCCGGGTGGGGGAGGGCAGTGACCGGCTGTCTGGCAAGGCTCAGGGCTCGGTGAGGAGGAGGGGAGCCTGGAGACCCCTGCCCCAGAGTAGGGGCGGGGCAGCGGCGGGGCGTGTGGTCCTGACTCAGCAGGGCCAGCAGGCAGGCTGAGCCCGAGAGAGAGTCGGCTTCGGGGGCCGAGCCCAGCCGAGCTGGGCACGGTGACCCCCGTGAGCACCGGGGAGACCCCCAGACGGGGGCGGGGCGAGTCCCTCCGGCCGGCGGCCCCTCGCGGGCTTAGCACGCCCGACAGCACTAACCAGCAGGCCCAGCAAATCTTTTGTCGGGGCGGCGCTGAGCCAGCAGGGCGCCGCCCGCTATATCTGGGGCCCCGCGGCCCGCGGGCCGGCACTCCAGGCGGCGCAGGTGCACCATGGCGCAGCGCTCGGGGAAGGTGAGTGCCTGCGGCGGGCCCAGAACCCGCTTCCGTGGCTCTTGGTGCTCGGGCTGGTGGCTGGGGGCGGAGAGTGGCAAATTGCTGCTTGGTGCCCTTTGCCTCTGACAACCCGGGGGTAGCCTGGCCCTGGCTGAGCACCTCTGTGATGTGAGGGTTAGGAAGTACCCCCAACACTCCCTCCAGCCCCTCCAGCAAGCGCTGGCTCTGGGGCTCCAACCCCCACCCCCAGCCAGGAGCAGGCCGAGTGGTGAGCTGTGAGGGGTGCCTGGGTTGCGGTGGGGGACCCCTGCCTTGCCTCGCAGGCCCTGGGCCCCACTTCTTTCCCTGAGGCTGTTCTAATGTGACTGCTCCTTCCTCAGAATCCGCCCAGGGACACTCGGGACTAGTTCTCTGCACAACTGTTCAGATCTGAGGGGGCCTCTGAATTCTGTGGGTGACCAGTTGTCCTTGAATATCTGGGGGTGGGGAGAGCCCTCAAACACACTTGTGCAGGAAGGAGGGTAAATTTGGACCTCTCCCCTCTTCTCTAGCTCCCTGTCTTTTGGACCCCAGGGGTTACATTCAAGGTTAGTGAGTGAGAGTATTACTGCATCTGTCTGCACGGGCTAGGTTATGCCTCAGTAACAAACAGCCCCAAGAGCTCCCTCCACCAAGGTCCACACACCCTCTGTGCTGCAGAGTGACACCCTGACAGCGGCAGAAGCAAAGAGGAGAAAGGAGAAGTTTTCAGAGCTTGCGAGTCCACGCACATCCCTCTGGCCAAAGCCTCTGGCCTCACTTAACTCCGAGGGGCCCAGGGAGGCAGTTGTACCATCAGTAACAGCACACATACAGGCTGACCACAGTCACTGGGTCCAGGTAGCATTACTTTGCCAGGCCCCTTCTAGGAGCCCAAAGTATTAGTCGCTCAGTCGTGCCCAGCTCTTTGTGACCCCATGGACTGCAGCCCACCCGGCTCCTCTGTCCATGGGATTCTCCAGGCAAGAATATTGGAGTGGATAGCCATTCCTTTCTTCAGGGGATCTTCCCAACCCAGGGATCAAACCCAGGTCTTCTGCATTTCAAAGGCAGACTCTTTACCACCTGAGTCACCAGGGCAGCCCCTGAAGAGTTATTGAATGGTCGGAATGTTAGGTTCCTCTGCAGAAAGTGAGTTTGAGGTTGATATGGTTCATGTTTGTTTTTGTTTTGTTTTTATTGAAGTACAGTTGACTGACAAGATTGGCTTAGTTTCCGGTGTATAATGTAGTGACTGGATATTTTTATCCCTTACCAGATGATCACTACAATAGGTCTGGTTACCATCTGGTTCACAGTGTTCAGTGTGAGGACACCCTTCAGTGCTACATCACCATGGAGCACGGTGTCTGAACTGACCGCCGGGCTAGAAAAGCTCCAGATCTAACACATGCATGTCACCCGGAGGAGTGGCCCAGGGCACAAAGGGACGCGGCTACATTGAAAAAACCTGCTTTTGAGCCGTTAATCCCGCGCCGGGCCCTGACGTGGCTCTGTTGGATTCAGTCTGTCCGGTGAAGCAGACGGATCCCAGAAACCTGACTTTCTGAAAACAGTATTTGTTTATATGGCGAGTCCTGAGTGAAGTGTGTTCTTTTGGAAGCATTTCTTTGGATGTTGTGTTTTAACGATGAACAAAAATCGAGTTTAAAAACTGCAGTGGCAGTTTGAAAAGAGCCTGTTTTCACAGGGGCCCCTGGACAAAGGGGAAGTGGCTGTCTCCTCGGATCTTCTGAGATTTGTCTGCTGAACCGTGGGCCCCCGGGGTGGGGATGGTCGGGCACTGCGGCTGATCTCAACCTGCCATCCATGCGTTCTTTCACCTGATCAAGAGACAGGGTTGAGCACCTAGTGTATGCAGCAGGTCTGGGCCTGGGGACTCAGGATTCAGTGGGGGTGTTGGGCCCCATGTGTCCATTCCCAGAACTGAAAGGAGAGGTGCACCCAACCCTGTGCCCTCTCACCTGGCTCTTCTAGATCACACTCTACGAGGGCAAGCACTTCACGGGCAGGAAGCTGGAGGTCTTCGGGGACTGTGACAACTTCCAGGATCGAGGCTTCATGAACAGGGTGAACTCGGTCCGCGTGGAGAGTGGGGCCTGGGTCTGCTTCGACCACCCCGACTTCCGGGGCCAGCAGTTCATCCTGGAGCACGGCGACTACCCCGACTTCTACCGCTGGAACGGCCACAATGACCACATGGGCTCCTGTCGGCCCGTGAGGATGGTAAGTGGGCTGGGGTCCTTCACCTGGCCGGCGTGGGGCTGCGGGGCTTCCTGCTGGAGTGATCCAGGGCTCCGTGAGCCTGCTCAAGACGTGTAACAGGTATTGGGAGGGGGGTGACCCTCCCAGCTTTAGGAACGGGTGAAACCATGGGGTCTTTAAGACGGCGAGATGTCCCTACACAGACCTAGCCACTCCCATGCGTGGGGACGAAATCGGAGAGCCCCTGGGAGTTTTCATGACCGGGTTTTCAGCAGTGCATCAGTTTCAATTTCCGATGCCAAAATCTTGCTGAATTTTCCACTTAAAACGCTATTGGAAACATCAGAAGTTTGGATTTGCAACCAGATGGGGGAAGCATTCAGCTAAAGTAAGGCTCTTGTGGGCCTGGTGTGTCCACCAGGCAGATCACCTTGTAACGCTTTTCGGGAGCCTTCGATGGAGTGGCCGATGGAAGAAGCTTGGGTATCCTTGGCCAGGCAGCGGGAAGCAGGGGACAGGACCCAGCAGACAGCTGCCATTTCACAGGGTGGACGACGAGGGGTGTCCCTCCTCCTCGGCGAAGGACTGTGTGTGTCTGGTTGTCCCTAGCGTGGGGTTTGAGGACTGGGCATTCCCATTCCTTGGGAGTCGCCCAAGTTCAAGTCTTAACCGGCCTGTTGTGAGCTCTGGATGCTAGGGCGGGGACACAACTGGTTCTGAGGAGCCAGGCGAGCAGCTCATGGGGCATCTCAGGCCTTGTGTCTGCAGGAGCACCTCCCTGGACGAGCGTGTGAGGACCCCAGGGGAGGGGCCTTCTGAGTAGAAACCCCTCAACCTCTCTCTTTTCCACACTGCAAACCCAGCTGGGCTTCAGCCTCTCAGATTGTAAGAATGCTTTCTTAGGCTTCCTATCAGGTCACCGACATTTGGAAAAAAGGAATTGCCGTGGCTGGCCCTGGGTCTTGCATAATGCTATTTGTATGAAAACTATCCCGGGTATCTTTTGAATGCTGTTCTCATAAAGAGCTGTCTTTGGGGCCAGCTCTGGCGTAGACCCAGCCCCCGCCGGCGCCAGAGCCCAAGGGGAGCTGGCCCGCCTCGGGCTTTTGGAAATACAGGGGACTCTTAAGAGGGTATGTCCTCGGCCCAGTGAGCCAGCAGGGATTTCAGCAAATGAAATCTCTTATTTGTTTTAGATTTTTGGCTTCATGTTTTAATAAAAGGTTCTGTTACAGTTTGTAAAATATTATCCTTTAAAAGCTGCCCATGGCCTGCAGCCCGGGGCGGGGTTGCCGGCATGGGGCTGGGGGTGGGCGGTGATGGGCACAGGAATGCCGTGGTGTGTCTGGGCAGGAGGAAGCCCAGTGCACCAGGCCAGTCAGAGGGTGGCCGCTGTTCCAGGCGGGCTGGCCCTCTCTGGATCCTGGGTTCTTTAGTTAAAGAAAGAGGAGAGTAGACTGATTTGAGACCCTGAATCTTTTTAAAGAAATAGATGCCTTTCATCCAAACAAATCTTATCTGCAAGTTCTGGGCTGAGGGGCGGGTGTTTGGCTGGGGAGGGGCGTGGAACTCACTAGCTCTTCAGCCCAGGAGCTCTTGGGTACCCCAGGGCCCTGGGTGAGTTTCCGCTCCCACCCACACGTGCTTCTGTGGGCATTCCCTTCACTTTCTTCCCTTCCTCGCTCTCGGTGGGGGCCAGCAGCACGGGGAACACTTCCGCTTAGAAATCTTCGAGGGCTGCAACTTCACGGGCCAGTGCCTGGAGTTCAAGGAAGACTGTCCCTTCCTTCAGAGTCGGGGCTGGACCAAGAACTGTGTCAACGCCATCAAGGCGTACGGGGACGGAGCGTGAGTAGAACCCACCTGGCTTCTGCCCATGGGTCCCTGCCTGCCAGGGTGGGTTGGACCCCCAGCAGAGGGGCAGGCTGTCCCCTGCCCTGAGACCCTTTCCCTCCCTCCCCCAGCCGCCTCCCTGGCCCAGAAAGGCCAGGGTGAGGGGACACGGGGCTCCAGAGGGCCCCCGCCCACCCCCCCTGCAAAGGGCAGGGGGCCCTTTGCAGACAGTCATTCTCTAGGATTGGGCTGGGCTATGGTTTGCTTGAGCCAGGGGAAGCCTGCTCTGGGCAGGGTGGCCCTGCCCACTTGCCCACCCCTCACTGACCCTGCACTGGACCTCTCTCCTACCAAGCGCCCAGCCCTCCTAGGCGGGCCTCCCTGGGAGAGGTACCTCACGGTGGCTCACTTCTGATGGACCACGTGGCTGAGTGGGTTTTCCCTGCACGCCCTGTTCCTTCCACCAGCCGAGGAAGTCTCTGCACCCACTGTGCACATCCATCGGGCCAAGTTTCACAGCCCCTGCTCGCACCCAAGCTGGCCATCTCCTCCCCATCTACCTGGCTGGGTGGACAGTGTGTCCCCATTTTACAGATGAGCAAGCTGAGGCCCAGAAAGTTATCCCTACCCTGCAGTGAGTGGCCCTGCTGGGATGACAGCCAGGCCTTTGGCTCCAAGTTAGACTGTCCCTGCTCTGGAGCTGGGAGTCTCCCCAGACCTCAGCTCCAGCCCCCAGAAGAGCCCCAAAACATGGGTGCCAGGAGCCCAGCTCTTGTCACAGCGTCTATGGGATCCTTTAAGGCACGGGGTCAGGGTGCCAGAGGTGGTCATGCCAGGAACTGAAGGAAGACGCTTCCCACCTTTCCTGGCATGGCTGATGTTGGCTGCTGGGCCCTGGACCCTGGGCCCTGACCCAAAGGTCTTTCAGAAATTCCAGGTTTGCCCCAAGCTGATGGCACCTGGGAATCTGGGGGAGAATTCCAAAACAACCATTTGCTGGCTAAATTGTGTCTTGTGAGGCCAGAGCCGTACCTTTGGGTAGAAGATATCCTGAGCCCTGAGGCCCAACCTCCACTCACTCTCAGGGGTCCCAGGGGCTTGTTTAGAAAAGAAGGCATGGAGGAAGGAGCTAAGATTTGACTACAGGGACTTCAGGCCCCAGTTCGCCTAAGAGGAGATGAGGCTCAGACGGGTGAGGGGTCACTGGAGGCTGCCCGTGGTGGATGCCACCTCTGGACCTGGGCTCTGCTCACTCCCCATGGAGCCTTCATCCTTTGCCTCCTGTGACTTCAATTTGAAGAGATATGTAAGCCTGTGGCCCGGGGAAGGCAATGGCACCCCACTCCAGTACTCTTGCCTGCAAAATCCATGGATGGAGGAGGCTGGTAGGCTGCAGTCCATGGAGTCGCTGAGAGTCAGACACGACTGAGCGACTTCACTTTCACTTTTCACTTTCATGCATTGGAGAAGGAAATGGCAACCCACTCCAGTGTTCTTGCCTGGAGAATCCCAGGGACGGGGAAGCCTGGTGGGCTGCCATCTATGGGGTCCCACAGAGTCGGACACAACTGAAGCGACTTAGCAGCAGCAAGCCCATGGCCAAGACAAGCTGCCTGATGACGCCCCAGGATGTGTAGTCTGGGTGGGAGGGGCGCGGGGTGGTGGCTGTGGGTTGGGGGTGGGGGTCGTGGGGCTGCCAGGCCAGGATCTGGTCAGCCCCGGCCCCTGACCCGCCCCCCCCGCCGCCGCCCTCCACCCAGGTGGGTTCTCTACGAGGAGCCCAACTACCGAGGCCGCATGTATCTGGTGGAGAGGGGCGACTTCCGCAGCTTCTCCGACTGGGAGGCCCCCAGCGCCCGCGTCCAATCCCTCCGCCGGGTGGCCAACTTCTAACCGCCCACCCGCCCACCGAGGTCTGGCCGCGACCAGGAGCCGCACCCCTGGAGGAGAGTCCCCTCTGCCCACCCCGGGACCATGGGGAATAAACGTCCTAAAAGCCAAGCGCTGAGTGACTTCTCTGCCCTTTGTGACCAAGGGACAGTGTCGGGGGAGGTGGCGGGGCGGGGCGCCCCAGGCCCTGGAAGGACCGACCAGGAAGGGTGGAGGGGGACGCCGTGAGGCACCCGCTGGGAGAACATCAGGGTGGAGGGGACCTGCAGGTCGTGGAGTCCAACCCTGTCGGTTCACATGTGAAAAGCCAATGACGCACAAGGGGAGGCACCACCTTGGACCTAGGACGGGACGAGGTGTCTCCTCTACCTGAAATGCCTTCCCGGGCCAGCTAGGGGAGAAGGGGAGGGGGGTCGTTATGGGGGAGGGTGTGATGGGGTGGGGGAGGGGGACCGAGGGGAGGGAAGTGATGGGGGAGGGGCAAGAATGGAGGGTGATGGGGTGGGGGAGGGGACCATGCCAGGCGGCATGGTCTGGTCCACTCTACCACCAAAGCCTGACCCAGGGCCCCTGAGTTGGCATCTCATAGGGGAGAACCTTCTAAAAGGATGGGCTTGACCGCAGGGGCAGATCACCCCTTACAGCCTGTAAGGAGAGAGAAATTGAAGGGCTTGGAAGAAGCAGGGATTGTTGCCTGATCAGGTGGGCTCTGAGGAGGGGAAGGGGAGGAGACAGGAGGCGCCTTCAGGGCTGAAAGGCCAGGGCGGGGGAAAGCCCCGACTCTCACAGTGCTGCTCAACCCAGGACCGCCACTCTCCTCACCCCAAGGAGAATTCACAGAGTTTCTCTGTACTGTGGGCCCTCTCCAGGGCAGTGGGCCCACCTTGGTGGGCTGGGCTTGATGGGAGGGGCGTTCACACACACACACACATCCCTGCCAGGGGACAGAGAAGGAGGAACCTGGCCTGGGAGGGAGTGGGGTTTCCAGGAATAAGAGACCACCGTGGCTTCCCTGCTGCCTTAGTGGTAAAGAATCTGCCTGCCAATGCAGGAGACACGGGTTCCGTCCTGGATCGGGGAAGATCCCACACGCCTTGGAGCAACAAAGCTCCGCTAAGCGCCACAGCTATTGAGCCTGTGTGTTAAAGCCTGGGAGCCAAAGCTGCTGAGCCCCTGTGCCGAAACGACTGAAGCCTAAGCTCCACAGCAAGAGAAGCCACCGCAATGAGAAGCCCATACACCGCAACCAGAGAAAGCCCGTGTGCAGCGACAGAGGCCCAGCACAGTCAAAAATCAATCAATCAACCGTAAAAAAAGAAGCTCCTGACCCCTCCCCGCCCGCACTTCAGTGTCCAGCCTACCCCCGTACCCTCCCACTCAGTGAGACGACAAGTAAGCTGCTGGACCCGGGAGTGACCCAGGTAACGCGCCTCCTGCCCGTGGCCGACCGCCAGAGTCCTGAGCTGTCTCCATCTAAACTAAGGACTTGAAGAAACAACCATGAAACTCACCGCAAACCAGTGTAAGACCCTGAGCCCACAATGCCTCGCCGCCTGTGAGTCGAGAAGAGGGTTTGCCGAAAGCCATGCTCTTGTTCTCTGCTGCTTTGCTCAGGGAGGCCGTCTCTCTGGTTGAGCTCAGCCATGTTTGTCTTCAGGTGTGGGAGGCCCTGCCTGAAGCCAGGCCCCTGTGCCTGCTCAACTGGTCTTTCCTGCAACTGTCTGACCCTCAGAGCTCCACATCAGGCCTGGGAGAGGAGGGGTCAGCAGCCCAGCTGGCCCCCAGCCTGCAGGACCTCACACCCCTTTCCCCAATGTTGATGTTGATGATGCTTCCATTGAAGTTTTTATCTTATGCACTGACTTGATGCCGGGCTCTCTAAGAGTGGAATCTGTGTCATTTTACTTGCGTACGAAAGCGAACTCGCTCAGTCGTGTCCGACACTTTGTGACCCCCATGGACTGTAGCATACGAGGTTCCTCCATCCATGGAATTTTCCAGGTAAGAGTACTGGAATGGGTTGCTGTTTCCTTCTCCAGGGGATCTTCCTGACCCAGGGTTTGAACCCGGGTCTCCATCATTGCAAGCAGACGATTTTACTGTCTGAGCCACCAGGGAAGCTTATGTACAATAACACCGTTATTGTGATAAGCTTATTATCGCCACTGCAAAGGAGAGCTAGACACACACAGGTTAGGCAACTTGCCCAAGGTCACAAGCAGTCAGGGTTCAGACTGGGCCTGGCTGATACCTTCGCTCCTCATCACTCCACTAGACTGCCACATATTTGCATATGTGGGTGTATTTCACAACAGTTAAGGTAACAGTAGTCCACCCAGCAGCAATCACACACGCAGAACCATAGTCCCTGCGTCACCTCATTCAAACTCCCAGTGACCCGTGAGGAAAGGGTTCAGGAAGAAGCGGGGCCTGGTGCGAACTGGGAGCAAAATCAGTAGATTCGGGGCTAGGATAATGGAAACTGCTCTCTCATAGCTCCGGAGGCCAGAAGTCCAGGATCGAGGTGCAGGCTCCTCCGGCTTGCTGGTGGCCATCTTCTCCCTGTGTCCTCACCTGGCCTTTTCTCTGTGTTGCCTGTGTCCAAATCTCTTCTTAGAAGGACACCAGTCATATCGGATTAGAGTCCAACCTAACAACCTCATTTTCACATAATCACCTCTTTAAAGACGCTGTATCTCCAAATGCAGTCACATTCTGAGGTTCTAGGGCTTCCCCCGTGGTGCTAGTGGTAAAGAGCCCACCTGCCAGTGCAGGACACCTAAGAGACTCGGCTTTGATCCCCAGGTGGGGAAGATCCCCTGGAGGAGGGCCTGGCAACCCACTCCAGTATTCTGTTCTGGAGAATCCCAGCCACAGAGGAGCCTGGCAGTCTACAGTCCATGGGGTTGCAGAGTTAGACACAACAGAAGCTACTTAGCACATACGCACATCTGAGGTTCCCATATGAATTTCAGAGAGACACGTGGCAGCCCGTAACACGAACCAAATAGCCTCTCTGGACCTCAGTCTCCTGCTCTATGATAGGAGCTCTCATGTCTGTTGTTCTGTATGGTTGCATTGTGCTGAGTCACTCAGTCGTGTCCTACTCTGCAACCCCATGGACTGTAGCCCACCAGTCCCCTCTGTCCATGGGATTTCACAGGCAAGAATACTGGAGTGGGTTGCCATTTGCTCCTCCAGGGGATCTTCCCGACCCAAGGGTGGGATCCCCGTCTCCTGCATCTCCTTGCATTGGCAGGCAGATTCTTTACCACCGAACCAACTGGGAAGCCCTGTTCCAGCTGTTTACACAGCTGTAAAAGCCAAACAACTAACTCTGAGAAGGTGCCGTATGAATACTGGTTATTAGTTGTAAGGGACACACTCAAGGTCACCCAGAACCCTGGCAGAGCAAGGGTTAAGGGCCAGCTTGGGGTCTCCACCCTGATCTTCTCTCGGTCCCTTGCTAAGCTGTTTACACAGCTGTAAAAGCCAAACAACTAACTCTGAGAAGGTGCCATATGAATACTGGTTATTAGTTGTAAGGGACACACTCAAGGTCACCCAGGACCCTGGCAGAGCAAGGGCCAGCTTGGGGTCTCCACCCTGATCTCTCGGTCCCTTGCTAGGCTGTGTCCTGGACAAGTCACTGCCCCGTGCCTCAGTTTCTCCAGCTGTACAGTGGGAATAATCCCTTCCTAGGGAATTAAGGGAGACTCACCCATGGTCAAGGAGCTCTGTCGAGTCCGGGGACCCTGGAGAGGGGCCAGGCCTCGCAGTCCTTCCGGAGTTCCAGAGGTTTCTCTGAACTCGTCCTGCTCCCCAGCACCTCATTAACTGGTGATTTCGGGCCTCAGTGATAGGCCTGTGCTCCTGGGTGACCTCCCGTTCCCCCAGTCCTCTGCTGCCAAATGTGCCCGCCAATCTGCTTCTCAATCTCAGGAAGAAAAACAGGATTCCCAGCAAAATGCTTGTGGGCAGAACTGTAATTTGTCTGAAGTCAGGCCAGGGGGCTGGTGGACCGAGGGCCAGCGCCTTCTGAAAAGAGTCACACATGCTTCACATACTTGTGTCTCCGCTCTGTGGCTTGGAGAGCCAGGCTCTCACCCAGCCATCCCCAGTCCTCAGCTCTCTGACCCTCCCAAGCCCCCTGACCACCAGGAACCTCATGTGCTGTGTATCAGGCCTGTCTCACCCCTGGAAAACATCCCCTCTGAAATCAGCAACGATGCTCTCACTCTCTCCCCACCGTCCCCTCCCCATCCCTGCTGCTGCCCCCCGCCCATCCCCACCCTGCCTGCTGGTGCCCCCGCTCCGATCCCGGTGAGTCCCAGGATCCTCTGCGCTCCTGGAGACCACCCCCTCCGCCATGTTCCCTGAGACTTCCTCCCGTCTCTTTCTCCTGCTGCTGCTGCTGCTAAATCGCTCAGTCGTGTCCGACTTTTAGCGACCCCATGGACCGTAGCCCACTAGGCTCCTCCATCCATGGGATTTTCCAGGCAAGAGCACTGGAGTGGGGTGCCATTGCCTTCTCCGTTTCTACTTCCTACTGCTACTGCTAAGTCACTGAAGTCGGGTCCGACTCTGTGAGACCCCATAGATGGCAGTCCACCAGGCTTCCCTGTCCCTGGGATTCTCCAGGCAAGAACACTGGAGTGGGTTGCCATTTCCTTCTCCAATGCATGAAAGTGAAAAGTGAAAGTGAACTCGCTGAGTCATGTCGGACTCTTCAAGACCCCATGGACTGCAGCCCACCAGGCTCCTCCATCCCTGGGATTTTGCAGGCAAGAGTATGGAGTGGGGTGCCATTGCCTTCTCCGGTCTCTACCTCCAGGGCCCTGCAAATCTGTGTTCCCCTCGAAAAAGCACAGAGATTTTCAATTAAAAAAAAAAACAAAAACCTGTTGAATGAGAGAGTTTAGCTAAAAAGAAAAAAGTAGTTCCTCAGTTTCCATTTGGGAAGATGAGAAGGTTCTGGATGGTGGTGGTGGTGATGGTTGCTCCCGAAAAACTTCAAGGTATTTAATGCCCAGGGCACTGGAAAACGGTTCAGAGGGGTGAGTCTTCTGTCCTTAACATGTTACCCCAGTGAAGACACATGATCTTTCTCGTTCCTGGGGGGCTGGGGGCCGTCGGGAGGTAATCCGCATGTAGAAGAGCCTCCGGCATTCCGGAGGACGCCATGGTTCCACCTGCCCACCCCTCCTGGCGCCTGGGGAGTCTCTCACTCAGTCCCCAGTTCCCCCACCCCCCCCCCGACACCTCCAGTGCCGGTCTGCGGCTGCTGATGGAACTGGAAATGCGGAAGGGGACGGCCGGGGCGAGGACCTGGGCTGAACCCGCACTGCCCGAGCCCCTTCCCTGCCCAGCCACAGCCATCTGGGGAGCCCGATGACCAGAGGGAGTGAGTGCACTGAGGCCTGCGAAGCCCAGACCTGTAAAATGAGCTTTTTGTAAACAGGCTCCTGGCCTCCCTGCTGACCTCGGCTAAAAGCCCTACTCTTTGGAATCAGTGATTGAAAACATCCGAAGAGGACAGCAGACGGTTGTGGAGCCTCGCCCTGGACTTACCAAGGGGGGCCGGGCAGTGGCTGCCCTGGACGGGCCTGTGGGTTTGGAGAAGGCTTTGCTGGACGCTGAGAACAGCCCCTTGGTTGGGTTGCGGGGAGCTGGCTGAGTGGTCAGCGATGAGAACCCTGTTCCTGGCCAGGCGGCCAGCCTCCAGGCTACCAGTGCCTGGGAGAGCGGCCATCTTACTAAAAAAAAAAAAAAAAATGAGATGGGAAAGGAATGTGAAGGCATCTTTGGGCTTTTGGAAAAGGTAGACGGACAGAGGTGAGGCCAGGGTAAGGTGAGCGTCCACAGTGTTCTGTGCAGCAGAGTCCTGCCTCTCGGCTGGAGAGCAGCTCCTGAGTGGGCCCGAGCGAGCTGGGAAATCCGTCCCGTGATGCTGAGTCGGAAAGATAAACCCGTTTCCCGGGAGGACCTCAGTGATGCCTGGGACTCGGGCCAGAGAGGAATTTATTCCCCCTGGGTCCTCAAGACCCGTACTGAACATCACAGGCTGCCTTCTCAACAGATCCCCCCCTCCACAAAGAAAAGAGCAAGTTTCTTTGGATTTTTTGCTAATCACATCCCACAGGGTTAGGCCAGTGGCATCACGCCAAAGTAAGCTTTCCATGGGGGAGAAGATTTAACATCACTTGTTTCCATAGGAACTTTTAGCAAATTCTGAGAGAATCTGGGGCACTGAAGCAGGGCCTGGCCATACTTGTTCAGTCGCTCATTCATGTCTGACTCTTTTCGACCCTAAGAACTCCAGAACACCAGGCCTCCCTGTCCATCACCAACTCCCGGAGCTTGCTCAAACTCTTGTCCATTGAGTTGGTGATACCATCCAACCTTCTCATCCTCTGTCGTCCCCTTCTCCTCCTGCCCTCAATCTTTCCCAGCATCAGGGTCTTTTCCAAGGAGTCTGTTCTTCACATCAGGTGGCCAAAGGATTGGAATTTCAGTTTCAGCATCAGTCCTTCCAGTGAATATTCAGGACTGATTTCCTTTAGGATGGACTGGTTGGATCTCCTTGCAGGCCAAAGGACTCTCAAGAGTCTTCTCAAACATCACAGTTCAAAAGCATCAATTCTTCGACTAAGATAAGCATACCTTAAAAATATTCTTCTCTTCGTAAGTGTAGGATTTTGGTGTCTGATTTATCACTTAGTTCATAGGTTAAGACAGTATGTTGATGGGAAGTGAACATGAGTCAAGCTCTTGGACTCAGAGACCAGCCACCCTATCACACCACTTCAGGGCATGTTACACTGGTGGGGGTGGGTGGGGTGTCAGTTGGATTGTCCCCCCGTTGGGAGTGGGGCAGTGCTCAGGTGGTACTCACGGGGTGGTCCCTGGGGCCTTTCTCCTCAGTGACCCCTGGGACAACGGTGTTTGTGTGTGAGCCCTGGGCAGCCATGGGTCAAGGGCAGTGAGCAGCTTGGATTCACGACAGTTGCTGTGGGTCCAATGAGGCGGTGGTCACAGGGTACTGCTCCCAACCAAGTGAAACTCAAGGTGGGGATGGGACTGTCTCTTGGGAATGATTTCTGGTGCCAGGTCAACCTGGGAGAGGAGGAGGCCGGAGCCAAGGGTACTCACAGCCTCATCCAGACACGCATTCCTCAAGTCCTGGCTGCCAAGAAGCCGGCTTTTCCCGAGTGCTTGACCTTCTTTAACCTGGGTGTTCATCTCTCTTTCACTTGCTATCTTTCCAGTAAATCCCCCTTTCTTGCTTAAACCCACCAAACTCAGTTTCTTTTGCAGCAGCCGAAGAATGCTGACCTCCCCCTCCTAGTCGACCCCTCCTTTCTGCTCCCAGGAAAATAAAGGCAGGTGTGGAATTAGCGGTCCACTGGACCTGGCCTCCACCTGAAAGGACCTGAAATTCATGTAAATACCATTTGTAGGATTAGCAACTCCAGTATGAATTACCCTTGGCTTCAGAATCCACACAGAGAACAAGCAAATACATGGTTTTGCGGGCAGCTAGAAATCTTCTGGAATGAGTGAAAACAGATGTTGCTAAACCAGGCTCCCCCATTGTCCCTCCAAGTCACACACAGACACACGCGTACACAGGCACGCATGCTCTCTAACCAGGGTGCCTTGCTGTGGCAGATGAGGCAGAAGAGAAGAGGGGCCTGCGTGCAGAGGCTCTGAGGTCTCTGCCCCGAGGGTGGCTGTCGGCTTGCTTATCTCATCCCCAGAGAAGTGCTGGGCCAGCGGCATCCACAGACCCTCTTCTGAATATTCAGGGAAAGGCACTCTTGCCAGATGTCTGCCCAAGATCTCTCTGGGGAAATTCTGCGGGACTGGACAGGAAGGTTGACCTGTGAGCCTCCTGTGCATTGGCACAGAGGTGGGCTTACTCCTTTCAAGCCACTGACTCCCTGTCATTTCATGGACACGTCCTTAGACTTGGTGTGAACAGAGCTGGAATCTCAGATCTCCACTCACTAGCTGAGCCACTTTGCTTAACTGCTTGAGGCCCCAGTTTCCTCATCAGTAAAACCAGGAAGATAATACTTACCTTGAGTTGTTGTTACGGAAGCTAAAAGTTATTGAAGTGAAAAAGTGTTAGTCTCTCAGTTGTGTCTGACTCTTTGCCACCCCATGGACTGTAGCCCGCCAGGCTCCTCCATCCATGAGGTTCTCCAGGCAAGAATACTGGAGTGGGTTGCCATGCCCTTCTCCAGGGGATCTTCTCAACCCAATGATCCAAGCAGGGTCACCGGCATTGCCTGCAGATTCTTTACCATCTGAGCCACCAGGAAAGTATAATTGTACCTGCCTCGTGATTGCCATTTGATTATAGTGAAATCATATAAAAATTCCAAAACATAGGAATTTTTGCTTCATGCTATGGGTGTGGGTGTGGGTGCGTGTAAAATCTGTAAGAAAGCTTCTACCCTTCTTGGCAATGGTCACTTTCCTATTGGGCGGTGAATACAGAGGCCTGGCTTTATCTCTTCATAATCTGTTGCAGACAAGATGCTTGCGAAGAGTGTGAGTGATGGGTTAGTTTCAGGTAACTATTAATACTTGCAAGGAGTTGCCAGAGTTGGCCTGAAACCAGAGATGGCTGCCACCTGCACCGGGAAAATGAGGATGCCGAGGAAGGGGTGTGTGTCAGATATTCCTCCCTGAGGCTGAAATCTGGAACGTAGGGAAAGAGACCCTCACTGCCCCCCCACCCCACCCCCCTTCCTCGCTTAACAGCAAGTGGAAGCCTAGTAATTCCACTTCAAGAATTTCGAGATGTTTAATCGTTGCATAATGGGAGGACCCTGTGCTGGGGCCAGAGAAGGTAGAAAGGATCAGACCAGGGCCCTGAAGGAAGGAGAGATGGACCCCTTAGAACAACAGGAAGGTCCCTGCAGGCCCACTGCCCCCCACCCCTTGCTCCCCCGGCAACAGAGTGGATGCTGAGGCAGCATTTGCTCAGCTAAACTCTCGAGTGGACAATTCGGGTGTTTCCAGTTTGTGAAAACTGCAAATAAAGCTGCTATGAAAATTCACGTGTAAATCTTCATATGGATGGATGCTTTCGTCCTCCTGGGTAAAGCAGAATGGATGAGTCATGTGGTAGGTGTATGTTTTACTCTCTAGGAAACTGCCAAACTGTTTCCCAAAGTGATTGTACTGTTTTATATTCTTATCAGATGTGCAGGCATGCCTCTGAGATACGGGTTCAGCTCCAGAGCACAGCAATAAAGTGAATATATCAATACAAGTCACACAAATGTGGGGGTCTCCCACTGCGCGTAAAAGTTATGTTTATACATAGTGTCCTGTGTGCAACAGCATTATGTTTTTAAAAAGCAGTGGTGGATTAGTACTAAGTTGTGTCTGACTCTTGCGACACCATGGACTGTAGCCCGCCAGGCTCCTCGGTCCATGGAATTCTCCAGGCAAGAATACTGGAGTGGGTTGCCATTTCCTTCTCCAGGGGATCTTCCGGACCCAGGCAGATTCTTTACCGACTGAGCTACGTGGGAAGCTCCTTTTAAAAAGTACACACCTTCATTTTAAAATGCTTAAAAATACTTTATTGCTGAAAAGTGCTAACGACCATCTGAGCCTTCAGCAAGACCTACCTACTAGTAACATCGAAGGTCACTTGTCAAAAATCAGCGTAATAAATACAATGTCCCCTACCACGAACCTTCAAGTTGTGAATTTTCGAAGATGTGAATGTGGAGCTTATGAACGGAGACCTGACGGAATTGGAGGTCAAGGGAAAGGACGAAGAGAGGCAAGAGATTCACGACGCAGGAGATGGCAGGGAGGTTTTCTTTCTTTGAGGAGGCGCTGTTGGGTTTTGAGGTGCAGAACTACATGAGAGTTGCCGCAGCCGTGCAGAAAGCAGTCCAATGCTACTGTGTCGATGATCGGAAGATAAGAGCTGCTACCCAGACATCAGTGGATCTTTGTTTCAAGAGGGTAGATAGCTTTGGATCCAGCAAGAACCCGTGGTGTCGACTGTCAGGCGTGACACTGCAGCCCGCCCTCCGTCTCCCGTCGCTGACGACCCTTCAGCTCTACCCTCTCCCACCTCCCCTCCTTCTCCAGTCTAACTCTTCCTGCCTGTTCACAAAGTGCCAGCCCCCATATGCCATCTGTTGTCCTGGACTACTGTACTCTTCAAGGTACTGAACACCAAGATTAAAAACGTTTTTCTTCTTTTGTGTGTTTGTGTTTTTTTTTAAGTGTTATTTGTGTGAAAAGTATTATAGACCTCTTATCGTCAGCACCATATAGCTGAATGTGTTAGTTGGGTACCTAGGCTCACTTTGCTGAATTGAGGAACAAACTGAACTCACAAACGTGCTCTCAGAATGGAACTCATTTGTAGGTAGGGGACTTAGTGTATGATAACAATGAAAAAAAAAGGAAATATTTTAAGAATTACCAAAATGTAACACACACAGTGAACAGCTGCTGTTGGGAAAATGGGGCCGATAGACTTGCCTGACACAGGGTTGCCCTGAGACTTTAAGTTTGTGAAAAGCAGTATCTTCAAAGCGAGGTGAAGGGCAATAGAACAAAGGGTGCCTGTGCATGCAAGTTCATGTTCTGGCCAACAAGAATTCCTGGTGTGAATAGGCTTGTTCGTTTTAACCATTCAAATATGTGTGTAGTGGCATCTCACTGTGGCTTTAATTTTGATTTCTCTAATGACTCGTGATGTTGAACATCTTTTCATGTGTTTATTGGTACTCTTCTTTGGAGAAATGTTGTTTAAATCCTTTCCTCGTTTTTAAGTTGGGTTATTTGTATTTTTATTGTTTAGTTGTACGATTTTTTTTTAAAGTATATTCTGAATACGAAACCCTTATCAGAGATATGATTTGCAAATATTTTCTCCCATTCTGTGGACTGATTTCTCACTTTCTTGATCGCATATTTTGAAGCACAGAAGTTCTAAATTTTGATGAAGTCCAATTTAAAAAAATTGTTTGCTTACATTTTCAATGTCATGTCTAAGAAATTATTCCCAAATCCAAGGTCATGAAAGTGTACACCAATGTTTTCTTCTAAGAATTTTATAGTTTTAGCTCTTGTGTTTTAGGTCTTTGATGCATTTTGAATTAATTTTTGTATATAGTGTGAGATAGGAAGTCCACATTCATTGTTTTGCGTGTGGCTATCTAGTTGTCCTGGGCTTCCCGGGTGGCGCTAGTGGTAAAGAACCCACCTGCCATGGCAGGAGACATAAGAGATATGGGTTTGATCCCTGGGTTGGGAAGATCCCCTGGAGGAGGACATGGCAACCCACTCCAGTATCCTTGCCTACCCCCATGATCAGAGCAGCCTGGTGGGCTACAGTCCATAGGGTCACGAAGAGCTGGGCACGACTGAAGTGACTTACCAGGCACGCCTCTAGTTCTCCTAGCACCATTTTTCAAAAGCTTTGCTCTTTCATTGAATTGAATTTCTCTCAAAAATTAAAATTGAATTTCAACCCTGTTGAAAATGAATTGACCCTACTTGTATACAATCATCTCATCCTCTGTCGTCCCCTTCTCCTCCCGCCTTCAATCTTTCCCAGCATCAGGGTCTTTTCCAATGAATCAGTTCTTCTCATCAGGTGGCCAAAGTATTGGAACTTCAGCATCAGGCCCTCCAGTGAATATTCACGACTGATTTCCTTTGGGATTGACTGGTTTGATCTCCCTGCTATCCAAAGGACTCTCAAGACTGAATGTTAAATCAACTTTGAATTACTGGAGTAAATCTCACTTGGTCTTAATGTTGTATGGTTTTTTATATATTGCTAAAGTTTATTTTAGAACTTTTGCATCTATGCTCATGATGACTACTGGTATGTAATTTTATTTTCTTATAATGTCTTTGATTTCAATATCAGAGTAATACTAGCCTCACAGGATGAACTGAGAAGTACCCCTTCCTCTTCAATTTTCTAGAAGCATTTGTAGAGAATTGGTCTTTTCTTCCTTAAATATTTGGTACAATTTCCCAGTGAAGCCATCTGGACCTCTAGTTTTCTTTGAGGAAAGGTTTTAACTACAAATCCCATTTTTAAAAGCAGATCAGATGAGATCAGATCAGTCGCTCAGTCGTGTCCGACTCTTTGTGACCCCATGAATCGCAGGACGCCAGGCCTCCCTGTCTATCACCAACTCCCGGAGTTCACTGAGACTCACGCCCATTGAGTCAGTGATGCCATCCAGCCATCTCATCCTCTGTCATCCCCTTCTCCTCTTGCCCCCAATCCCTCCCAGCATCAGAGTCTTTTCCAATGACTCAACTCTTCACATGAAGTGGCCAAAGTACTGTAGTTTCAGCTTTAACATCATTCCTTCCAAAGAAATCCCAGGGCTGATCTCCTTCAGAATGGACTGGTTGGATCTCCTTGCAGTCCAAGGGACTCTCAAGAGTCTTCTCCAACACCACAGTTCAAAACCATCAATTCTTCCACGCTCAGCCTTCTTCACAGTCCAACTCTCACATCCATACATGACCACAGGAAAAACCATAGCCTTGACTAGACGGACCTTTGTTGGCAAAGTAATGTCTCTGCTTTTGAATATGCTATCTAGGTTGGTCATAACTTTCCTTCCCAGGAGTAAGCGTCTTTTAATTTCATGGCTGCAGTCACTATAGACACAGGCTATTCAGATGACATTTTCTTCTTGGTGGAGCTTGTGTCTTTTGTGTTTCTTATGTATGGAATTTGGTGAGTTCTTGGATCTTTGGATTTATAATTCTCATCAAATTTGGAAACGTGCAGCCATTATTTCTTCAAATATTTTCTCTCTTCCCTTCTTCCCTCGTCTTCAAGGACTCCTTCTTGTTCAGTCCTTAAGTCATGTTTGACTGTGACCCATGGACTGTAGCCCACCAAGCTCCACTGTCCATGGGATTCTCCAGGCAAGAATGCTGGAGTAGGTTGCCATTTCTTTCTCCAGGGGATCTTCCTGACCCAGGGAGCAATATATAAGGCTGCCTGAAGTTGTCCTACAGATTGATGATTTTTCCATTTTTTGAATTCTTTTTCTCTGCTTTTTGTTTTGGATAGTTTCCACGGCTGTATCTTCAAGTTTGCTAATAGTTTATTCTGAAATGCCTACTCTGTTGTTAACTCCATCCAGTGCTGCTGCTGTTTAATTTCAGACATTGTTTTCATCTCTAGACATTCAGTTGGGATGCCGTGCTTCTGCATCACCTCTTGAAAGTTATTGCAACCCAGTTGCAATAACTATTTTCATGTCCTTGCTGCACCACTCAGCCCTGTGCGGTGGGGGTTGGGTACACCCCTTTCCCACCTCAGAGTTTCCTCCCATGCCTGAGTGGATCTGTCTCCAGCTGCAAATGGAAGAGGGGCCTTTCGTAGATATCCAGGGGTCTCTGCTCTCTGGGACTCTATCCAGTCAGCTCTAAGCAGTTCATTCATCCTGGACGCTCAGCTGCTTCTGAAACTCAGGGAGTCCACTGGGCTCAATCCAAGCTCCCCCTTCCTGTTCTGAGGTCTGGAAATTCTCTCAGAGCAGTAAGTGGTCCTCTCGCAGAACTCCCCTCATTTGTCCCTGTCTCTCAGGAATTATTATCCTTTACTGCCAGGTGCCCAGTGTCTTGCAAACTGTTGTTTCACATATTTGATGTTTGGTTTTGGGTTGTTTTGAGCTTCCCAGGTGACGCAGTGGTAAAGAATCCTCCTGCCAATGCAGGAGATAAAGGAGACTCAGGAGAGTTGGGTTCAATCCCTGGGTCAGGAAGATCCCTTAGAGGAGAAAATGGTAATCCACCCCAGTATTCTTGCCTGGGAAATCCCATGGTCACAGGAGCCTGGCGGGCTATAGTTCACGGGGCCACGAAGAGTCAAACACGATGCACGCACTGCTTCTGGTTGTTCCAGGTAGCAGGCGGGAGACTAAACCCCATCCCTGTTTCTCTGTGTGGGCCAGACTTGAAGTCAAAACTAGAGAATTCTGAAAACTCTTTAAAAACCCTCTTCCCTTTGTCTTGTTAGCCTCTGATATTTCTCTGAAGCTGCCAGGAATAGTCTGTGGGGGAGATAAAGTGAAATTTGGAGGGCTGGGATATCTTCCAGCTGGCTTTAAAACTTCAGCATAGCCATGTCTTTGCTAACACAGCCCTGGTGAGACACCCAGGAAAGAACCAAGCGTCCCAGTACCGGATGTGGGGTGAGCTTGGAAAGCCGTGGGTTTGTCGGGTCTCTGAACCTCCCTCAGGGCCCGTCTCTGAGTGGCAGCTCTCTTACCCAGAAGGCCTGACTCCTGACTTTTCGGGCCAGCAGTTAGAAGCCGTGGCCAAGAGTGGCCTTGTACAAAGGAAATTTTCTTGGCGTGAGAGGGGGATTCGGTCTTTTAAGCCTGCTTCTTTTAAAACCTTGACCCTTTCTGGAAGGGACAGTGACCCCTTGGAACAGATTGGATGCATGGCGCCCTGGGAGTGATGGGGGTGGGAGTGGAGTCCGGTGGCCCAGCTCAGCACCCTTGCTCAGAGACCAGGGACTCTCTGATGTCTCTTGCTGGTCCCATCTTTCTCTGGACCCTGGCAACACTCCCAGCCTAGGACACATGTATATACGGTGTTTTAACGGTGTATGGGCTTCCCAGGTGACTCAGAGACAGAGTGTCTGCCTGCCAGGGAGACGTGGGTTTGATCCCTGATCCGGGAACATTGCCTGAAGGAGGAAAGGGCAACCCACTCCAGCATTCTTGCCTGGAAAATCCCATGGACAGAGGAGCCCAGCGGACTACAATGCATAAGGTTGTAAAGAGTCAGATACAACTGAGCACGCAATGCAAGGGTTTGTGGCCATGTTTTATTCTTCAAATAATTTTAATTCTCTGGCTAACATTAATTATAATAGTAATAATACTACGGCTTCACAAAACCCTCTTTTTTTTTTCAATGACACAGTATGTTTTGTGTTTGTGTGTGGTAAAATACCTGCAGTAAAAGTTACCACTGTAGCTACTTTAAATCGTTCAAAGTACCTTCACATTGCTACACAACTGTCACCGCTCTCCACTTACACTTTTTCACCACCCTGTATCCAAACCCAGCGCCCATCTGCCTTTCTTGCTGCCCGCAGAGGCCCCTGAAGTCATTCTTTCTCGCAGGTGGGATTGTGGCTCTTTGTGTGGCATGTATCTGGGCGCCCCTCCATAGAGTGGCCTCCCCCATTGCGCTTAGTGCCAGGAGTCCCCTGCCAATCTTCAGGAAATCTTCCTGTTTCTTCCGTGAGGGCTCTGCGCCCTTGGAGGGGTCTCTGGAAGACAGTTAAGGACATGATGTTTCAGGGGAATTAGGCATTGGTTTTTCCAGTAGTCATGTATGTTTGTGAGAGTTGGACTATAAAGGCTGAGCGCCAAAGAATTGATACTTTAGAACTGTAGTGCTGGAGAAGACTCTTGAGAGTCCCTTGGACTGCAAGGAGATCAAACTAGTCCATCCTAAAGGAAATCAACCCTTGAATATTCACTGGAAGGATTAATACTGAAGTCTGCAATACTTTGGCCACCTGATGCGAAGAACTGACTCATTGGAAAAGACCCTGATGCTGGGAAAGATTGAAGGCAGGAGGAGAAGGGAACGACAGAGGATGAGATAGTTGGATGGCATCACTGACTCAATGGACATGAGTTTGAGTAAGCTCCGGGAGTTGGTGATGGACAGGGAAGCCTGGCGTGCTGCAGTCCGTGGGGTCGAAAGGAGTTGGACACGACTGAGCGACTGAACTGAACTGAAGGCATTGTTTTCCGACTTTGCCACCTTCTTGCACACTTATTAGATTTGGGCAAAGTTCACCAAAGCAGAGTCTGTAATGCTTGACCTGGGAAGAGAAGCCAACTCAGGACAGCATCTTTATTGCACACGCACACACCCAGACACCCCACCTCATCTCACACACATGTTCTCCCCACCCCCATAAGGAAGTAGACGGGCTTACTCACCCTGCACCGGTGGGGGGATGGGGGGACCGCTTTGTGCCAAACCAACATTGGGGGAAGGGGAATAAAGGAGAAGGGCAAGTCCCAGCTTGGACAGAAGATGGTGAGGCGAGCAGTACTGGACCTGGGCCCGCGGACGTTGCGTCGACATCAGCAGCCCTTCTGAGCGGGCTCTGAGACTACGCCTCCCACCTTGCTCACTAATAGGTGGCCCCCTGAGAGTTGAACTTTTCTCAAACCCTAGTCGACAGGTTCCTTGAGGGTGTGGCCATGGTCATCTCACCCTGCCTTGGACCTCCCCACTTCTTGAACACCCCCTCCTTGGGTGTCCAAGATAACAGATGCCTCTGCAGACCGTTTGGGTCTCCCCTGACTCTTTTCCTTTGTCTTCTCACTCTATTTATTTTTGTTTGGCTGTGCCTGGTCTGATTGCAGCCCTCAGGATCTTTGTTGAGGCATGTGGGATCTAGTTCTCTGTTACTGTTGTTCAGTCGCTATGTCGTGTCTGACTCTTTGCAACCTCATGAATTATAGCAGGCCAGGCTCTCCTGTCCACCATCTCCATCTCCCGGAGCTTGCTCAAACTCATGTCCATCGAGTCGGTGAAGCCATCCAACCATCTCGTCCTGTTGTCTCCTCCCTCTCGCCCTCAATCTTTCCCAGCATCAGTGTCTTTTCCAATGAGTCAGCTCTTTGCATTGGGTGGCCAGAGTACTGGAGCTTCAGCTTCAGCATCTGTCCTTCCAGTACCGGGGCGCCCGGCATTGGGAGTGTGGAGTCTCAACCACTGGACCTCCAGGGAAGTCTCTGTCTCCTCATTCTTCACCTCATCTTCCCCAAAGGCTGCAGCTCCCAGGCATGCCCGTGACTCCCGCACTCTGTCCCCAGCCCAACCAGTAGGCCATACCTGTACAGCCAGATACCTTTAGTCTTCACATCTGCATGTTGTAATGGCCCCTGTAAGGACATGGGTCCCAAAGTGCACTCGTGAGCAGCCGGTAGAAGCATCTCTGAACCTGTGTCACCGGCCACCGTCTACCCCATCTCTCTGTACAGTGGGGACCCCCAGAGTCCTTCCTTCCTCCCAGTGGGCATCTCCTTTCTGAAGAGTCCACCTTGGGAACATCCCTGCCCTTTCCACCTTCCTCTCTCCTGATGGTGCCCAGCAGCCTCCTTTCTCCTCCTTTCAACCCACCCCACCAGTCTTTTCCAACAACTTCAAATCTCATTCCAAAGCCCCCTCCCAGACCCATCTCTTAGGAAGTAAATTCCCTCTCCTTAAGCCTAGCTGCACGGTGATTCAGAAATTTGGGGAAAGAAAGAATGGGTTTCCTCTGGTTTTGACCAGTGGAGAATAAATGGCCCAGTGCTCCATGGGATCCCATTCTGGGGTTTTCTTTCGGAGTCTGGACACGGTGAATCATTGGGAGAAGGTCTGGAGGTCGTGATGAGGGTTGG
The DNA here is from genome assembly GCF_055505025.1 of Bos grunniens. Lineage (NCBI taxonomy): Eukaryota > Metazoa > Chordata > Mammalia > Artiodactyla > Bovidae > Bos > Bos grunniens. The sequence goes on from NC_141168.1 coordinate 6,227,076, forward strand.
GTTTCCAAAGCCACCTCACTCCCCGCCCCGCGTCCCTCAAATCACACAAACACAAATCCGATCTGAAATTTTCCGGGCTAGATTCTTTAAAGGGACCCGGAGAATTCGGGAAATCCTGCTGCCTCTAGGACCTGGAGGATCCGAGTGTGTGTGTGTGGGGGGTGACCCTCCCCGCCCCCCGCGGAGCCGGCGCCGGAACTGCCAAAGGGGAACTGGCAGACCGACGCTGCAGGGGGCTGCGGCCGGCCGGGGTTGCCGCGGGGACTTGGGATCCCGGCCGAGACCTCGGGGGACCGTCAGAGGCTGCCGATCGATCCTGGGGGCGCTGGGCACTCCCCGTCCCCTTGCGGGACTTCCTTAGAATTCGGAATTTGCACGCGATCCCCCAGTTAAGGCGAACTAAGGGCGCTCTCCAAGGAGGACGGCCCCAGGTCCCCCAAGAGTGCCTCTGCAGGGTCCTTAGGGTCCTCGAGGAGCCTGGAGGGAACCAACTTTTCGCGGGCCTGAGTGAGCTCCCCGCGTGCGCCTCTCCCCAACCCCGACCCTGCAGTCCACCCTCTTCTCCTCCTCGTTGTCCCGGCCTTTGGTCCAGGCAAGGGTGGCGAGGGCTGGAGCCCTGAGGCGCGGGCCGGGCAGCCCGGACGATCGCACGCGGAGCGGTCCGCAGCGTCCCCGGGAGCAGGCGCGGGGACCGCGGGCTAAGGTCGGTCCTGAGAGATCGGGAGCGGCGGTCGGGGTGGGTGCTGCGGGAGGGCAGGCCCGAGAAGTGGGAGGGGACAGGTTGAGGGGTGGTCTCTGAGGAGGAGCCTGGCTGGACTGTATTGTTCGCCACTCGGCCGCCCGGAGCGCGCGGCTCTGGCCGAGGTGGGCGCGCGGGGCGCTTCACTCCCCAGGTTCACCGGTCCCCAGCGCCCCGCGCTCTCCAGCGCGCCCCGAGACAACCGTGAGCAGGTGGGTGCGGTCTCCCCCGGGGGGCGCGGGGCGGGAGGCTTTCCGCGCCGGTGGAACTGCGGCTGCTTCGCGCTCTGGGACGCAGCCCCCGGCGAGTCAGCGGGCCGGGAGGCCGGGTGGGCGCACGGTAGCGAGGGTCCCCCGCCTCACCCGCGCCCGGTGCCTCCGCAGGAGCCCGGAGCCGAAGGCCCCGCGATGGCCTCGGGACGCAGCCGCAGGGAACCGCCGCGAAGACACCGAGGGGCCCCTCCCTAGCGGCGCACAGACTCCTCCGAGGGCCCTCCCCACCCGCGGGATGGGGGGCGGAGGGTCTGCCCTGAGGGTCTGCGCCGACCACCGCGGGGGCATCAACTGGCTCAGCCTGAGCCCCGACGGACAGCGCCTGCTGACGGGCAGTGAGGACGGCACGGCCCGGCTCTGGAGCACGGCGGACGGCACGTGCTGCGCCCTCCTGCAAGGTAGACCCTTCCGGCCGCGTCCTCCGACCGCTCGCCCTGCCCTCCTGTCCGCCGCTCGCCAGCCTCTGACCTGTCCGCAGACCCCTTCCCCCAAGTCCAGCGCGCACCCACCTTGGACCCTCGTGGAAAAGCCCCCCGGGGCGGGGTGAGGGTGGGCGTGCAGAGAGGCCGCGATCCCAGCCAGCGAGGCGAGGGGCGCGGCGGCGAGGGCGCAGTGTCTGGTCAACACCTGGGTGAAACCACTTCCGTCACCGCAGTGGTGACAAACTGAAAGAAAACCGCACCTCTGCCCCTTGAGCTGAGTGTCGCCCTGCCTTCTCTCTCGCTGGCCTTGTGACCTATGGCCTCACGTTTCCTGTCCCCGAGCCTTTGGACACAGCGTGGGCTGGGTCGGCGGCCTGGGCACTGCGGCGGCGGGGGTGCTGCCTGCACGGTGTAGTGCTCTTGGCCCGTTTGTGCAGGCGGGGAGACTGAGGCACGGAGTTAATTAAGTAGCTTGCCGGCCATTTACGCAGCCCCACCCCGCGGGGAGGGGCAGAGTCGAAAACCCCCTCCCTCATGCGACCACCCGGCCCTGCTCTCTCTCGCTGCTTGGTCTCATCTACTATTTGGAAACGCCATGAAACAGCAGGAGATACACTTCGGCTTAAGTATTGCTTCATAAAAGAGCCCTGAGGGTACACCCGTGCCGATTTATATTTGTGCACTTACTGGTGGGGAGGTGGATTCCCCCACCCCCACGGGGGGCCTGTCACATGCCTGCAGCAGCGGACTGCCAGGCCCCTCCGCTCTCTGAGTGGCCCCTGTAGCCCCTGGCAGAGGCACCAGGCTGCCTGCCGTGCGCGCAGTTGTTTGTCACCACGAATTTTTCCACCACAATCAGCAAATCCTGGGTGGCCTGCCCGCCCCCTCCCCCACCCCCCTACCTCCTGTAGGCACGGGGAGGAAATTAGCTTCAGGACTGGCTGCTCCTGCCCCTGCTGGTTTTAAACAAGAGCAGTGGAGGGGTGCCGTTTGGGGCTGCCTGCTCTTTGGGAGGCAGTGTGGATAGTGGGGAGTCAGCCACCACTCGGAGACAGTCACACACTTGGCCAGACGTAGATCTGTTAGAAAATTTAAATCCAGTTGGTATTGTTTCCCAAGCGTGACACTTTTATCTGGAGGGCTTTCAGAAATGCAGATTCCCACGTCTGGGTTTCACTGAGCCCTTGGGGTGGGACTCTAGAATTGGCATTTCTTTCTTTATTTTTGGTGGTGTTGGCCTTCCCAGGTGGCTCTAGTGGTAAAGAACCCACCTGCCAAGGCAGAAGACACAGATTCCATCCTTGGGTCGGGAAGATCCCCTGGAGGAGGAAATGGCACCCCACTCCACTATTCTTGCCTGGGAAATCCCATGGACAGAGGAGCCTGGTGGGCTACAGTCAGTGGGGTCGAAGAGAGTCAGACACAACTGCAGCGACTTAGCACACACTCAAGCCGGGTCTTCCTTGCTCCCTGCGGGCTTTTCTCAGGTTGCAGCGATCGGGGGCTACTCTCCAGCTGTGGTGCTCAGGCTTCTTGCTGCTGTGGCTTCTCTTGTTGGGGAGCAGGGTCTCTAGAGTTCGGGGGCTTCAGCGGTGGCCCTGTGACATGTGGGATCCTCCCGGACCAGGGATCAAACCCATGGTCCCTGCATTGACCGGTGGATTCCTCACCACTGGGGCCCCCAGGGAAGGCCCGGAACTGGCATGTCTGACACACTGCAATGTGGCTCTAATGGTCGGCTGGCCTGGGGAGCCCTGGGCCTGGTGGCTCTGATGGTCGGCTGGCCTGGGGAGCTCTGGGCCTGGTGGCTCTGATGGTCGGCTGGCCTAGGGAGCCCTGGGCCTGAAAGCCCTTGTAGGAGCTCAGTTTATAGGCCAGTTTCTGCTCCAGCAAGCTCCGGTCCTTTCAGGAGTGATTCTGGCCTGATGGGCACCTGGCTTTGCCCAGGGCCCCCCGTCCTTGCCCCAGCCCTGCCCTGCCATCCTCATTCAGCTCTGTCCTGGTAAGTCCCCCGCACACCCTCTTTAGTGGCCCTTCCGGTGGCTCATCCCCACAGGACAGCAGCACTGCTTTTAGTGAGGTCACCTGGACTCTCTGACTGGGGGCTGGTTGGGGGCCGTCCCCCGCGACAGGAAAATGCTGTCAAATGAGATGACTGCTGCCAAGATCCTTTCCATCACCATGGAGTCTTCTGTTATAAAGGTTCGCACGTAAAGAATTGTCAGGGACAGACAGGACTTTCCTTTTCCCACAGTTGCACTCATTGATTTGACTTGTAAGAGACTCATTTTGAGTTTATGATGATCCTTGTGTGCACCCCCGCCCCATGGAAAGCAAGGACTTGCCAGCTCCAGCCCCCACTGTAGGATTTTTTTTGAATCAGTGAAGTACTAATAAGATGCCCTGAAATTTTAGTTTCCTATATTTTACCAACACTCTTCTAAGTACATATTTTCTTCTGTTATTAACCCTTACAATTATGAGGTGGTTAGACTTGACACCAGTTTATTTTATTTATGGGCTTTGAGGCGAGGCTTATGGGACCCTACTTCCCTGACCTGGTACTGAACCCACGCCCTGGGCAGCAGATGCTCGGCATCTCAACCGCTAGCTGCTACTGCTGCTGCTAAGTCGCTTCAGTCGTGTCCGACTCTGTGCGACCCCGGCAGCCCACCAGGCTCCCCCGTTCCTGGGATTCTCCAGGCAAGAACACTGGAGTGGGTTGCCATTTCCTTCTCCAATGCATGAAAATGGAAAGTGAAAGTGAAGTCGCTCAGTCGAGTCGGACTCTTCTCGACCCCATGGACTGCAGCCCACCAGGCTCCTCCATCCATGGGGTTTTCCAGGCAAGAGTACTGGAGTGGGGTGCCATTGCCTTCTCCACTGGACCTCTAGGGAATTCCCTGTTTATTAATTTTTTAGACCTAATGAAGCATAGTTGGTTTACGATGTTGTGTTCATTTCTTCTGTACTGTAAAGTGACTCAGTTGTACATATATAGACTTAAATATATCCCTTCTCATTTTCTTTTCCATGATAGCTTGTCACGGAATGTTGACTGCAGCGCCTCTGCTACACAGCGTGGCCTTGTTGAGCCGTCCTGTATGTGATAGTTTGCCTCCCCGATCCCAAACTTCCATTCCTACGCTCCTCTATCTCCTCTCCCCTTTGGCAAACACAAGTTTGTTCTCTGTGTCTGCGAGTCTGTTTTTGGTTTCATAGATACGTTGATTTGTGTTGTATTTTAGATCCCACATATAAGCGGTTGCATATTGTACTTGCTTAGTCTGATAATCTCTAGGTCCATTTATGCTGCTGCAAATGACATTATTTCATTCTTTTAAAAAAAAAAATTTCTTGGCCATGCCCCGTGTGGCATGTGGGATCTTAGCTCTCCTGAAAGAAAGTGAAAAAGTTGCTCAGTTGTGTCCGGCTCTTTGCTACCCCGTGGACTTAGAATATTCCAGGCCAGAATACTGGAGTGGGTAGCCGTTCCCTTCTCCAGGGGATCTTCCCAACCCAGGGATCAAACCCAGGTCTCCCGCATTGTAGACGGATTCTTTACCAGCCGAGCCACCAGGGAAGCCCAGGGTCGCCCCCCTATCAGGATCAAATCCACCCCCTCTGCAGTGGAAGTGCAGAGTCTTAACCACTGGACCTCCAGGGAAGTCCTATATTTCATTCTTTTTATGGCTGAGTAAGATTCCATTATATGTATGTACCACACATTTACCCATTCATCTGTCAATGGACACTTAGCTTGTGCCCTTGTCTTGGCTGTTGTGAACAGCACTCCATGATGACACCAGTTTGTTGATGAGACAGACGGGAGGTGCAGACATTTACCAACATGCTGCACATTCTAAGTGTTTTCTGCATACTCACCTCGTGAGGCAGGTACTCTTGTCAACATCCTTGACGCACAGAGTGGTTGCAGTGCTTGTCCAAGGTCACACAGCTGGGTGGGAAGCCTTCTCGCCCTTGGCCCTACTCTTGCCAGGACAGAGCTGTAGGACAGCCGTGCCCTCCCGGGGCCACGCGGCTGGTCAGCGGTAGCCTGATCCCTGGAGGTCTCCTGACTCCAGATCCAGGCTCTTTCCACTCCCATTGTGGAAGGTGCCTCATCGAGATGGGGACTGGCGCCCCACAGAGCCCTGGGCCCACCGAAGGCAGCGAAGGGGCAGCCCGCTGGGGCACCCTCCTGGGTTTGTTGGGCAGAGCAGACTGGGTTGGCAGCTCCTGCCTTGTGTTTCCTTCTGCAGACAAGCTCACGGCGGCAGAAGCAATTGGGGGCCAGAGGCTGTTCTGTGAATCTTGCAGGGTTTAGGGAGCCTGTGCCAGGGGGTGGGAAGAGCCAGGCAGTACCTGGTGGCACAGAGGCTCAGCGGGCACACTGTCACCCATGGGGACCCCTGGAGACTAGGCTGCAAAACCAGTCCCCTGAGCTTCCCTCCCGCAGCAGCTCTGCCCCTGAGAAACTGTGAACCCCTGAACTGGCTTTCAAATGTAATTGGTGAGCTCGCAGTGAGAGAGAAGGCTTAATTGCCTTCTGTAAAGGGAAGAATTGTTTTCACTGTAATTCTTCCCCTTCGCCTCTTTTTCTCCTTTAGCCTTTGGGTGCCTGTTTCTTTGGGGCACTTCACGGGATCAGTGGGGCCAACAGCGTTTCCCCCAGTGGCAGTTCCTGTCCTGGTCTGTTCTCACTTAAGTAAGGGACCCAGCCTGAGGTTCCAGCCCATGATGGCTGTTCCCCTGCAAGCTTCCTTCTAACAGCACCTTCTCACGTGATGGGGGTGGTGATCGTTTTCCGTTCCGTGTAGACAAACAGCACACTCCTATCTACTGGAAGCCTGGTGGGCGCCTGCCCATCTAGATGACCCCTACTTGGCTACCAGGTAGCAGAAGGGACCATTGATGGTCCGGAGCCTGAGCTCTGGAGCCAGGCAGCTTGGGCCTGAATCTGGTTACATAACTTCTCAAGCCTCACTTGCTTTATCTGTGAATTGGGGATGATAAGAATAGTTACCTAACCTCAGAGGGTCATGGTGGGCACCAAGCCAGTGAATATAGAGCTCCTAGTTCCTTGCATTTGCTGACTTACCCTTCACGCACAAATTAGAAACAGCATCCCCTGGGCCCTGAACCGTGCCAGCTCCAAAGCTCTTCTGCATTTGCTTCTCACAACCCTGTATCATCCCATTTTGTAGATGAGGAAACTGAGGCTAGCCCGCCCTCTGCGCTCCTCCCTGTGAGTCCCCTCACCTGCCAGTTGGCTTGACCGCACTGGGTGCCTGTGTCGGATTCAGAGGTGCCAGAGACTTGGCCCAGCCCGGGGAGTTTGCAGATTGGATTGCTTAACTGAGGGGCTGTGTGCTTGAACTTCAGATGAGCAGGAACTCGGTGAGCTGGGCTAGTCAGGGTTCACTTCTTGTCCCAGGCGGGCCTGGAATGGAGACAATTTTTAATTGTTATAAAAAAAAAAAAGTAACATAAAGTTTACCATCTTAACCATCTTTAATGTCCAGCTCAGAGATACTGAACTTCAAAAATGTCATGCAACCATCACCTCACCTCCTCCAGGACTTTTTCATCGTCCCCACCCAACAATAACCCCCCTTCTCCCTCCCCAGCCCCTGGCTCCCACCATTCTGCTTCTTCCTCTGGGAACTTGACTCCCATGGGTTCCTTGTGTAAGTGGAATTTGTCTTTTTATATTTTTATTTTATACATATTACTTTGTCTTTTTGTGATGGCGTGTTTCCCTCCGCTCAGTGTCCCCAAGGCTGTGACACGGGGCAGAATGTCCTCCTTTTGAAAGCAGAACCCTCTTCACTTGTGTGGATCTAATTCATCTTTATCCATCACCCACCCTTGGACACTTGCACTGCTTCCACTGACTTTGTGAGTGATGCTGCTGTGAACCCAGGTGTGCAAATCTCTCTCCTAGGCCCTGCTTTCCCTTCTGGGTGTGTACCCACAAGTGGGATTGCTGAGTCATCTCATACGTGCTTTTAAAAGGGCACGTAGGCGCCCAGGGGAGACATTCAGACAGAAACAAAATTGTTCTTAGCTTTGTCCCGGTCAAAGAAGCGTTCCGTAAAAAAGCAGCCCTGGATTTTCAGCACGGAAGGGAAAGAAGCCCACAGTGGTGACTCATTCTCCAGCTCTGTGGAGACCACCGTCCTGGGAGGAGAGCTCCCCCATGGGAGCGGATCAAGGAGAATGGGATGGGAGCAGACGGCAGTTTGGTCGAGGTTGCAGGACCAGAGAGGCTGGGGCTGAGGACGGGCACTGAGGTGGCAACAGAGACCAGCGCGGGGGTGGGAGCCTGGGGGGCGTGTGGCCCACACCGGGGTTCCCCGTGGCTTTGTCAGACCCCGTCCATTCCGGCCAGAGCTTCCGTGTTCGGGCAGTAGCAGGAAACCAGCGGCCTCTCCCAAATGGTCACTCACGGAGTTTCATGAAGGGACTTTGGCAAATGTGGGCAGAGGGTGGGAAACCGCAGAACCTGGGTCTCAGCGGGGCTGACCCTCCCCAGGCGGCCGTGGCGCGGAGAGGGCTTCGTCCAGGGAGGCAGGACCCTGGTTTGTGGGCCTCGGGGGACACATCCTGAACTGGAGGCCCCTCCTGGAGCTCCCGACTGTCTGAGCCCTGATGGCAGTGGGGGGGTGGGGGGACAGGAAACCCCCAGAGAGAGGGGACAGGGAGCCCCCTGGGGGGACAGGGAGCCCACAGTGGGGATAGGGAGCCCCTGGGGGGGACAGGAAGCCCACAGTGGGGATAGGGAGCCCCTGGGGGGGACAGGGAGCCCCAGGGGGGTATAGGGAGCCCCTGGGGGGGGACAGGGAGCCCACAGCGGGTATAGGGAGCCCACAGTGGGGATAGGGAGCCCCTGGGGGGGACAGGAAGCCCACAGTGGGGATAGGGAGCCCCTGGGGGGGACAGGAAGCCCACAGTGGGGATAGGGAGCCCCTGGGGGGGGACAGGGAGCCCACAGCGGGTATAGGGAGCTCACAGTGGGGACAGGGAACTCACAGTGGGGACAGGGAGCCCACAGTGGGGACAGGGAGCCCACGGGGAGGACAGGGAGCCCACAGGGAGGATAGGGAGCCCCCAGGGGGGACAGGGAACTCACAGTGGGGGACAGGGAGTGCACAGGGGGGACAGGGAGCCCATGGGGGGATAGGGAGCCCAGAGTGGGGACAGGGAGCCTGGGGGGGCTGCAGAGAGCAGCTTGGACAAGGGCAGGGGGCCCCACTGCGCAAACGGAAGACTCCAGGGGCAGCAGAGCTTGTCACGCTGAGCTGAAGGCGAGTTCAGCAGGGCCATGCCCGCCCTGGGCCCCTCTGCCCCTGCAGACCCTGGTCTCTGGTGGGGTGAGCCGCTCCTGCCCATGGAGGGGTTACTTCAACTCTGAACCCCCCAGCATGTCCAAGGGCATGCGAGCCGGGAGGCCAGGAGGGCCAACTACCTTGGCAGGAAACCCTGAGCCTCAGCATATTCTCTTGAACAAAATAACCGCATTTTATCTGCATTCTGCAGCCCTTCAAAAATATTTATTTTTCGTTTGGCTTTCTTGCTTATTCTGCACAATTCCAACAGCTCGTGGCCGAGGCTCTGTGGTCCCCAGGGACGCAAGGGCCCCTCCCGCCTGCATCCTCGGTGACCCTGCCGGGGTGATGGGGCCCTGTTGTTGCTTGGTGGTTTCTAGTCTGTGGGTTACAGCCAGGGGCTTGCTTACAGCCCCCAGGACCCCGGTGCGGCAAGGACTCCAAGCCCGGAGGGCTCCCTTTGGTGTGAGATGGATGTCTGGTGCCGGAGAAGGGGTGTGTGCACGAAAGAGCCTTGACTGGTGCAGGGACCCCCGCCAGCCCGGCCAGGCCCCCCAGAGGCTGGAGGATCAGTCCAGCCCAGCTTCAGAGATGAGCTTTTCCACACTGAAGAACTTCTTTTCGTTGTTACCTCTTTTCTTCAAGCCTTTGTTTATACTTCTGTTGGTTTGCAGTCACGTGTCCATCGTTGTTTCAACTTCTACAAATCAGAGGAGCAGCCCCACTCACAGTCTTGGCCAACGACTACAGTTCCATCGAGCCGAGGTGCCAGCCTTGGGATTTCAGTGCTTCCCTTGGTCTGGTTGGCGGGTGCACTTGCGCTCTGCCTTCCTGCTGTCCGATGCTGCTGAGACGGCACGGAAGGAGCTTAGATTTTGGACTAAGCGCCTTAGTCTTAGTCTGGACTGGGGGTGGTGCCCTGGGGGACACTTTCCTAGTCTTGGTGGGCTTTGGGGGACCCCTGTCTCGGTGCTGAGTGCTCCCAACCCCTCCTGACGGCAGATCCGGTCTCGAGGAGAGCGCGTTGACAACCCTCAAATATTATATAAACATTTTGGGGTTGGCAGAAAGCTGGGCCGCGTTTTGCCAAACACATTTTGCCCTCGACTTTTAAATTGACATGCACTTTGATGGAAACAATCTCATGTTTACTTAATTCACAAACGTTGTTTTCCTAGAGGCCTGGCATATGCTATCCAAGAAAATATTTATTTCTTACTTTTTAAAAAAAATTCTGTTTCTTAGAACCCACGAAGTTGGGTTCTTTCAAGAGTAATTAAGCTTGAACCCCAGGCCAAAAAAAAAAGTGAGAATCAGTTCGAAACTGCTCAGGAGGTTCTAAATCCTTGTCTAATTGATACCAGACATTGAGAGGAAATTTTTAAAATCGGATCAAAATCTTTAATGTCATAAATACATCACTCACATCGTTCTTGCTTTGTGTTCATCACTCGCCTTGTCTGTGACATAGCTCTGAGGTCTCACATTCCTCTGATTCCACTGATTTTTCTGGTCTCTGAATTCTCCTCCAGTAGAGTCAGCTTCAGTTTACTGTTGGATGTGGTTATATTCGAGATGAAAACACTTCTTTTTTTTTTTTTCTTTTAACTTTTATTTTCTATTGGGGTATAGCCATTAAGGGGCTTCCCTGGTGACTCAGGTGGTAAAGAATCCGCCTGCAATACAGGAGACCTGGGCTCCATCCCCTGGTCAGGAAGATCCCCTGGAGAAGGGAAGGACTACCCACTCCGGTATTCTGGCCTGGAGCATTCCATGGACAGAGGAGCCTGGTGAGCTATGGGGTGGCAAAGAGTCGGACAAGACTGCAGCAAGTTAGCTCCCGCATAGCTGATGAACAAACTATGTTGTGAAGGTTTCAGGTGAACCTCAGAGGTGAACCTCAGAGCCATGTACATACAAGCAAACGCTTACCTGGAAAACAGGCTCTTCTGTGTCCAGGGATCAAGGGTCCCCAGGGCTGCATAATAAGGCTCGAGGTGTAAAGATCAACCCCACAGCCAGGGTGAGAGCCGGAAGATCAGACAACTGCCCCGTAAGAGCGATGGCCAAGTGCGCTTGGCGAGACCCCGGGCTGCATGGCCCTCGCTCCGTCCCAGACCTCTGCCCTCACCCTGTCTGCTTCATCCACCTTCTCTGCTGAGTGCCTGAGTCCTGGCCCCAGGGGCCCCCCCTGCTTGGTGTGTGCCATCTCCTTGCTCAGACACTTCCTCTTCTCTGGACAGACACCACAGAGACCCTTCCTCACCCACCACACCCGGCATCTGTTCTGCTGACCCTTGTCATGCACTGTCCCTGCACCCGTCACTCTTGGCCAACTGTCCCTCCTTCTGGCCTGGCTGTTCTCCTGGAAGGCAAGTTGTTGTTCAGTCGTGTCCAACTCTTTGCGACCCCATGGACTGCAGCACGCCAGGCCTCCCCATCCTCCACTATCTCCCGGAGCTTGCTCAAACTCATGTCCATCGAGTTGGTGATGCCATCCAACCATCTCATCCTCTGTCCCCTTCTCCTCCCACCTTCAATCTTTCCCAGCATCAGGATCTTCTCCAATGAGTCAGTTCTTTGCATCAGGTGGCCAAAGTATTGGAGCTTCAGCTTCAGCATCAGTCCTTCTAATGAATATTCAGGACTGATTTCCTTTAGGATTGACTGGTTGGATGTCCTTGCAGTCCAAGGGACTCTGAAGAGTCTTCTCCAACACCACAGTTCAAAAGCATCAATTCTTCAGTGCTCAGCTCTCTTTATGGTCCAGTTCTCACGTCCATACAGACTACTGGAAAAACCACAGCTTTGACTATATGGACCTTTGTTGGCAAAGTCTTTGCAGGGGACGTGTCTTACTTATCCCTGGATCTGTAAGTGTTTCCTGTGGGTGCTGTGACTGATGATCACACTGGGTTTCCTTGAAACAAGTTTATTATGGCACAAATCTGGAGGCCCAAAATCAGTGTCACTGGGACGAAATCCAGGTTTCCTCTAAAACCTGCAGGGAGACCGTGGTCACCTTTCCAGCTTCTGGCAGCTGCTGCATCCCTTGGCTTGTGGCCTCATCGCTCCGGTCTTCAGGGCCAGCAGCCGCACGTCTCTGCTCCTTCTTCAGCATGCCTTCTCCATGTCCTGAGCCCTCCCTCTGCCTTCTTATGAGGATGCTTGTGAAGGCATGTAGAGCCCATCCTGATATCCAGGATCATCTCCCCATCTCAGGGTCCTCCTTAATGAGTTGCATCTGTAAATGTGTCTTTTTCCAAGAAAGGCAACATTTCTAGGTTCCAGCAATTAGGAACCAGCTCTCTTTGGGGCCTGTGTTCTGCCTACCAGGGTCTCTCCCCAAACGTAAGGACAGCTCACAGCTAGCATTTACGCACCCTGTGCAGTGGCCCCGTGACTCAGGCAGCAGCACTCTCCCCATTTCAGGTGAGGAAATTGAGGCACAGAGAGGGAAATAACTTGCCCCCAGGCAGCCAGTAGCAGCACCAGGCTGCTCTCCTGGGCAATCTGGTTCCAAAGACCATGCCCCTGGCCTCTGTTCTTCCTGCCTCTATAACATGGGGCTCGTTGAATGACTGAGTAAATACAAGGAGCTGAAAAGTTCGAAGAAAAGGAGGGACTTCCCTGGTGGTGCAGTGGCTAAGACTCTGCACTCCCAGTGCAGGAGGCCCAGGAACAAGATCCCACGTGCTGCAACCAAAACCCGGCACGGCCAAGTAAATAAGTAAATAAATATTTTCTTTTAAAAAGACTAAAAGAAGATGGTTAAGAAGGAGGAGGGAAGCAGAGAAGTGAGGAAGGATTCCGGGGCAGGCTGAGTGCTCCCTGAATTGCTCCTGGCTCCCCACGATTCCTGAGAGTCTCCCAGAGTTACAGCACTGTTTTGAAGTGCCGGTCCCTTCTGGACTCAGCCCAAACTGCCCGCAAGCTGCTTTCTTCCCTTCCTCCGCGTCTCAAACACGCTCAGGGAGCAGGCCTGCCCCGCAGCGCTCACATGTCCTCCCCTCGTCTGCAGGACACGAGAGCTACGTGACCTTCTGCCAGCTGGAGGACGAGGCCGCCTTCACCTGCAGCGCTGACTGCACCATCAGGAAGTGGGATGTGCTGACCGGGCAGTGTCTGCAGGTGTTCCGGGGACACACGTCCATCGTGAACAGGTCAGTGGGGCCGGGGGGTGAGGACTGGGGACCGAGATGTAGGCTGTGGGGCCCCTGCCCTGGAGGAACTTAGCTTCTGTGAGGAGCACCTGTGGACGTGTGGGGAGGTGGCCAGGAGCACAGGGCAGTGGAAGCCCCAGGACAGAAGTGTCCCCGGGTGTGACAAGTGCCAACTGCCCAGGGCTGCAGGTGTGTGTGTGTTGGGGGTCAGTGGGGGGCAGGTTGGGAGGTGGAGATGCGGACAGGGAGGCATCACCAACCCTTAGACTAGTGCCTGGACATCCTCGCTGGCCCTACAGCACAACTGCCCCCAGCTGGGTGCAGGGAAAGGCCTTGGAGGCTACAGCTCCTACCAATGGGAGCAGATTCCAGAGGAAATGGCTTAATTGGTGCCTGATGCTGGACTGGGCGCTTGGAGGAGGAGCAGAATGGGGCTTGTTCTGCAGAGGGAGTCGAGGATGTTTTTCAACCTCTTCTCTCCCTGTTGCTGTTGAAAATATCCCAGCCGCTCCTTCTCACAGAGGTTTGAGTTTTTCCAAAAACGTATCGAGTTTGGGTCTGAGCTGAGTCATGGAAATCCCTTGCTGATCAGATCCGCTGGACAGTATTTCTGTAACTTGGGGCCGTCTCAAACCCCGCCCCCCCCCGCCCCCTGAGGGACTGCCTGGTAGTATCTAGAGTCTGGGCACCTGCCCTTGGGCCCTCCTGACCTCAGGGGCCGGGAAGGGCGCCTCTCCAGGGAGTTAACTAGGCGAAGAACGTGCAACCAGGCGCTATGGGGGCCGTGGTTGCAGAGGACAGGGAGCAAAGGCTGTTTTCAGCCAGTGTGGGCTTTGCAGAGCCTGGGGCCGGGTGGGACCTGTCTGGCCGGCTGGTCCGGCACACAGCGGGTGGAAATGGTGGGCCAGTTTGGTCATTGATGGCCCCCGACGGATGGATGCTCACACAGGGCAGGAGAAAGGCCAAAGTGTCACACAGACTCAGGATGGTGCTGAGAGGAGAAGGACCCCAGTGGGGACCCCAGGAGAGCCCCAGCCCCTGCCTCCTGCAGCTGAGCTCTGATTCCCCTCCCCCAAGCCGCCAGCCCCCTTAGCCAGAGCAGGTGGGGACCAGGGACCTGGGAGGCCAGGCCCGGCCAGGCAGGGGTGGAGGGCTGGGATGAGGACTTGGGTCTCAGCTACTGCTGGCCTCTGCCCAGCCTGCTGTCCCACTTATTTATTTAAATATATATATTATTTTTTTTTTTGGTTTCGAACCTTGAGGAATCCTCGTTCCCCAACCAGGGATCAAACCCGGGCTCTCAGCAGTGAGTGTTCAGAGTCTTGACCACTGGGCCACCAGGAAATTAGTTCCCAGCAGTGGTCTACCTCGAGAAAGAAGTCTGTGACTGAGGAAGAGTGTGGGCCTGGGGGCAACTCCTCTTGTGAGGCTGGGTGCTGCTGGAAGGGCCGACAGAGGAAGGGGCAGGTGGAGAGGGTCCCATCTCAGGTGGCCAGCCAGCCCTGACTGTACCCAACCGCTCCTCAGAAGTGAAAGTGGACGTTGCTCAGCGTCTGACTCTTTGCAACCCCATGGACTGTTCAGTCCCTGGAATTCTCCAGACCAGAATACTGGAGGAGGCAGCCTTTCCCTTCTCCAGGGGATCTTCCCAACCCAGGGATGGAACCCAGGTCTCCCGCAGGCAGATTCTTTACCAGCTGAGCCACCAGGGAAGCCCAAGAAGGCGGGAGTGGGGAGCCTATCCCTTCTCCAGCAGATCTTCCTGACCGAGGAATCGAACCAGGGTCTCCTACATTTGCAGGTGACTCCTGAGAAGTAAATCTGCACAGAAATTATGCTCTGCTGAGCACACATGTTCACAGGCAAACACACATATGCACTCAAGCACAGACACACACCCAGAGACTCCTTTTGAGCAGTTGGCTGTTCTGAACATCTCCGGGTGCGTATTTGCATTGTTACATAGCTGTGCTCACAAACGTTCCGTGTCCCTGGGTGAGGACGTGGACTTCGCTTCTCATGATTTCAGAGCAGGGCCAGGTGTGTGAGCTTCTGGGATCACCGGCCTGGCCCAGCGTCCCTGCCATCACAGGCCACACAGGCGGGACTCGGGCCCCCGGGACGTCACCCAGGGTGCCAGGTCATCACTTGCCTTTAGAAGCACCCATGCGGTGAAAACCGCACCTCCTGGCGTTAGGGAAGAAGCCGGCGCCTATTGAGAGTGTGCGGGCTGCTTCCTTAACGACTCGTGGGCGGGAGGACGATCCTGGGTGAGAGGCGGGCGGAGGGTCTGCTCCACTCCGTATCCGTCTCTCCCCCTGCCTGTGCTCGGCTCACAGGTGAGACCTTTTTATGGTTTTAACGTTTACATTTTTTGGCAGCACGGCACAGCACGCGGGATCTCAGTTCCCTGACCGGGGATGGAACCGTGCTCCCTCTTTTTTTTAAAGTTTATTTATGTATTGGCTGTGCCGAGTCTTCATTGCTGCAGGCTTTTCTCTAGTTGCAGCAGGTGGGGGCCTCCTGTCTATCAGGTATGCAGGCTAATCATCTCATGCCCTCTCTTTCAAAAGGTCTCGCCTGGGGACTTCCCTGGCAGTCCCGTGTTGACCACAGCCAATACATAAATAAACTTTAAAAAAAAAAGGGATCACAAGGTTCCTCTGACTCTGTGGTGGGAGGTCCTGACCCCTCTGTCCCCACATAGATGACACACCCCATTCCAGCTTCAGGCAGCTGCCTCTGGGGGTGAGTGTGTAAATTAGGGTCCGCTCTCATGCCCTGTGAAGTTACACACAGAGTTGTAGTGTATTTTCTGCGGAGAAATGCTTAGCGTACATCAGAACGGGAGTAAGAATCGGGAATATTTACTGCTTGGGAGGCTCTGCTCCCCCATGGCCTCCCCCAGCCGCCTCACTGTCCCTTGAAAAGGGGGTTCGAGATTCCTTGGCCTTGAGGTTTTTCTCCAATTCGTGTCTGCCAATCGCTGGGAGCATTTCCAGTTTCTCCTCCATCTCCTGGGCTCATTGAACACGTCAGTCACCAGTCACAGGGGACCCCGTGCCGGCCTGCCGGGCAGCCCTTTGCTGCCTGACCCCTGACCCTTCCCGTCTCACCACCAGGATCCTGGTCGCCGACAACCAGCTCTTCAGCAGCTCCTATGACCGGACGGCCCGCGCCTGGAGCGTGGACAGGGGGCAGGTGGCCCGGGAGTTCCGGGGTCACCGCAACTGTGTGCTGACCCTGGCCTACGCTGGGGCCCCCTGCGTGGAGGAGGCGGTGGCCGGGGGCCTCCTGGTGACAGGCAGCACGGATGCCACGGCCAAGGTGTGGCAGGTGGCCAGTGGCTGCTGCCATCAGACACTGCGGGGCCACACGGGCGCTGTGCTCTGCCTGGTGCTGGATGCGCCGGGCCGCACGGCCTTCACGGGCAGCACGGATGCCACCGTCCGCGCCTGGGACATCCTGAGCGGCCAGCAGCTGCGCGTGTTCCGGGAGCACCAGGGCTCCGTCATCTGTCTGGAGGTGAGACCTGCCTGACTGCTGGGGGCCCCCCGGCACCTTCCCTGGGTCAGGCTCAGAGCGGCTGCCCACCCTGTGTACCAGTCAGCTCAGGCTGTGTAACAAAGTAACCGCAGATGGGGCAGGTGGAACAACTGAGACTGGTTGGCTCACCGCTCTGGAGGCTGGAAGTCCAAGAGCAGGGTGTGGGCAGGGTCGGTTTCTTCTGAGGCCTCTCTCCTCCGCTTGTACAGGGCCCTTCTGTATCCTCATGTGGTCTTCCCTCTGCATCCGCATTTCCTCTTGTAAGGACACTCATCACACTGGATGAGGTTCCACCCTAGTGCCCTCATTTTAGCTTAATTACCTCTTTTAAAGTTGTTGTTGTCCAGTTGCTCAGTCGTGTCTGACTCTTTGCAACCCCATGGACTGCAGCACACCAGGCTTCCCTGTCCCTCACCATCTCCCAGAGCTGGCTGAAACTCATGTCCATTGAGTCTGTGATGCCATCCAACCATCTCACCCTCTATCGTCCCCTTCTCCTGCCTCAGTCTTTCCCAGCATTGGGGTCTTTTCCAGTGAGATGGCTCTTCGCATCAGGTGGCCAAAGTATTGGAGTTTCAGCATCAGTCCTTCCAATAAATGCTCAGGGCACTTTTTTTATTCTTACATCTATCTTGGCCATGCCCCGTGATGTGTGGGATTCTAGTCCCCCAATCAGAGATCAAACTTGCGTCCCCTGCCATGGAAGCGTGGAGCCCCAACCACTGGACCACCAGCAGGTCCTAATTGCCTCTTTAGAGACCTGTTTCCAAATACATCACATTCACAGGAACAGGGTGAGGGCTGTTGTTCACACGTGAATTTTTGTTTCCTTCCTTGTGAGATGAGGATCAGGTCTACCCACAAACTGTGGGCTCTCCATGCGTGCTCAGTCACTTCAGTCATGTCCAACTCTTTGAGACCCCATGGACTGTAGCCCATCAGGCTCCCCTATCCATGGGATTCTCCAGGCAAGAACACTGGAGGGGGTTGCCATGCCCTCCTCCAGGGGATCTTCCTGGCCTGGGGCTTGAACTTGCGTCTGCCCGCGTCTCCTGCATTGCAGGTGTATTCTTTACCTGCTGAGCCACCTGGGAAGCCCAACTGTGGTCCATAATTCCTAAATCCAGAAGTTTCCAAAAGAAATGAAGTTTTTTCCTTAGCCTGGGCATCAAAACTCGCTTGGCGGCAAAGCCTGGCCTGAACAGACAGGAGACTGGTGGTGGGTCAGCTCATCCCACTTCCTGGGAATGCACGCAGATACTTTGCTGTGGAAGCATGCGTGTGTTCCTCGAGTCCAAACGCTCCCGAAACACCTCGGGCCCTGTCATCTGGATCAGGGATCCCGGACCCGGAGCTGTGCCTCCCCTCAGCGGTCGTGAGGACTTCCTGAGTTGACGCAGACACGGTGCCTGCCATGGAGCCTGTTCTTGACACCCGTCAGCCCGTGATACTTGCTCTGGAGCCTCTGGGGATGCGCTGGCCACACTCAGTGAGCACATCTGCTGGATGTGGTCCCTCCCTCTGTCGAAATATCAGGGTCTGGGTGTTCCTGGTCCCGGTTGTGGCCACGGCCTCTTCCCTTCTCCAGGCCGGTTCCCACACCCGAGATGAGCAGGTTGGGGTCCAGGGCTTGGTGACATGGAGGCTCTAGGAGCCACCAGGGCAGCGATGGGGTGTGCTCAAGGTGTCAGGAAGCGGCATGCGGCCGTCCCCTGGAGAGCTGGGCCAGGAGGCCCGATTTTGGGTTCTGGGGGTGAAGGGCAGCCCTGGGACCCCAGGACCAGTGGAGTAGAGAAGGTCTCCACTGTGCTTGGACAGAATGACCTCTGACCCTGGTGAACCCCAGAGTGGCCATGTGTCTTTGGTTGTGTTAACACAAATGGTGTCTTTCTAACTCAGATCCTGCTTGAGGGAGACTGGTGATGGGGGCGTGGGTGCTGAGCTGAGAGTTGGCTACCTGGTATCTTTTTTTAATTAAAAAAAAAATTTTTTTTATTGGAGTCTAGCCCCCTGGGGGGCTGCCCTGTGTACACTGTGCCTGGTCAGGTCCTTCTGTGTGTGGAGATAAACTTGTGGGCCGCCTTTTCAGAGGCTAGGAGAACAGATGAACCTGCCTCTGAGCCATGGGCCTGCATGGATATGGTACCCACCATAGCATCCTCCACCTGCAGCCCACTCGGAACTTTCTGGGAGCAGAAGGGGGGCCCGAGAAATCGGCCAAGCCCCGTGGGGCCTCTGCCTTTCCCCTTCACTAGGGGACGTGTATCCAGGGTCAAGCAAGCCAGCCCCAGAAGGTTCCAGAAGCCAGGTCAGGGTGGAGCCAGGTGTGCACGGGCCTCCTGTGGAGAAGGTGGGCCAGAGCAGAGGCCAGGGCTCACCTCCAGGTAGCAAATTCAAGGTCAAGCCCGCTGACCACCAAGGGGCCCTGCTCCCTTACCCGCACTCTTCCCAGAAGCTCCCAGGGTCTGGGCTCGGGCAGGTGGTCCTTGTGAAGAAAGAGAAAGTGGAGAATCTTTCCTGTCCCTTCATATGTTATGCTTTTTAAATTTTTTGTTGTGAAACATTTGAACCATGAAGCGTAGCAGACACTAGGACAGACTCTATGTAGCCGCCTCTTGAAATGAGGTATTAACACTCTGTCATGCTTAATTGATACCTTTTTGAAATACTTTGTTTTTTTTACATTTAACTTTTTAAAATGTAATACACACAAAAGTGTACAAAATGGATCACAATACTTCGTGTCTTTTTAAAGAAATATTTCAAAGACAGCCAGACAGGGACAGGAAAGGTGCGGTCGAGTGTGGGGCAGTCCAAGGGCGGTGGGGTGCCTGCCTGACCGTCCGTGGCGTTGTTGGGGGCGCTCCGTTCTTTTTCTGCAAAAGCCCCTGGGTAGGGGGGTGTTTGGGGGCAGAGGTTGCTGTTGCCTTTTAGGTGTACTTTCCAGCCCCTAGGTTCGACCAGGCTGCCGACATGATTGAATTGATCCTCACGATGGAGGTTAATTTTTCTCATTTGGTACACGAGGAGACGGAAGCTCAGCGCGGGTTAAGCAACTTGCCCAGGGTCTCCCAGCCGGTAGGGGTAGAGGCAGGATTTAAACCCAGGACTGAACGTGTAACCTGGGCTTTTAATGAGCAGCTTTTCAGGGCGTGTCAGGGTCACACGATGCTCTGCACCTGGCCCTGTGCACCGCCTGGCCCAGGGGATTCTCTCCCGCTGCTCCGGTACAAGGCCTGTCATGAGCCGAGGCGAGGGTGAGGCCTGCTCCCCCACCCAGGGCCATGGGTGCGGACCCCCAGGCCTGCGGGCCTTGAGCTGCCCTCCATTTGGGCGATCACCCCGCAGGGAGACGGCCCCAGGTCCTGTCCCTCGGAGCTGCCTTGGCCGCTGGGAGTCTTGCGAGACCGGCCCTTGAGACTCGCCCTGTCAGGTCCCTCCTGCTGTCTCCGTCTGCCTGGAGCCTCCCTGGTCTCCCCTGCTGCCCCCCGGGGGTCCTTTCAGGAAACCAGCCCAGGCGAGCCGTGAGGCGTCCGCCAGCCTGTCAGCCTCTGGGCTTGGGGTTTGTGCTTTGAAGTGTGCTGCTTGGTGCTTTCTTTCTTTTTTTTTCTTTAATTAATCATGTGTTTATTTTCAGTTGGGTCTTTGATGCTCCGGCTTTCTCTCGCTGCGGTGCAGGGGCTCCTCTTCCGTTGCAGGGCACGGGCCTCACTGCAGTGGCTTCTCTTGTTGCGGGGCACAGGCTCTAGGGCAAGAGGGCTCAGGAGTTGTTGCTTATGGGCTTAGTTAGAGGAGAAGGGGACGACAGAGATGAGATGGTTGGATGGCATCACCGACTTGATGGACATGAGTTTGAGCAAGCTCCGGGAGTTGGTGATGGACAGGGAGGCCTGGCGTGCTGCAGTCCATGGGTCGCAAAGAGTTGGACACGACTGAGCGACTGAACTGAACTGAAGGGCTTAGTTGCTCCATGGCAAGTGGAACCTTCCCGGACCAGGGATCAAATCCGTGTGCCCTGCATTGGCAGGCGGATGCCCATGCACTGCAACACCAGGGAAGTCCCTGCTTGCTGGTTCTGGGGCACATGCGCCAGGCCCTGCATCATCAGGACCCCTGCTTTGAGCAGGAGGCGTCCTCCCTTTGCCGCAGCCGCTGTGGACCCTCTGTGCCTCCTTTGTGGACTGGAGAGGGCAGAGGTGTGGAGGCCATGGGGCTCAGATGCACCACTGGGGTCTCCGCCTCACACGCTCCCCTTGAGAGGTCTGGGAGTCCCAGTGGGCAGTCTGGAGAGTGTGATCACTGGAGGTCTGGGGCTGCCTCTGGGAGGGACACAGCGGGGGTGGGGGGTACAGTCGGGAAACACGGGGGCCAGTGGCAATAGGCTTGGGGGGCAGGAGGCAGATGGTGCTGGGCAGCGTGAGGAGGGGCCCTGGAGGGCGGATCTCCCATAAAGAATGAGGGGGGTCCGCTTGGGGGCACCTCCCGTGCAGAGAGGACTTGTAAAGGGGAAGACGGTGTATGTCCAGGGTCCTCTAGGGACAGTGAGGACACAGGGGCCTGGGGAAGCCGGCCACATCCCAGACTCTGTGTACAGGGCTCGGGGGGCCCCCGAAAGGCCAGGAGCAGGTGGGGGCACCAAGCAGGAGCCCTGCCGCCATCAGTGGTGGCACAGACGGAGGGAGGACTCGGGTGAGGTTCTGGATCCTGCTAGAGCGCTCAGGCAGGCGGATGTCACCTTGGCCCTGTCCTGGTTGAGTGGACGCCAGTAAGAGAAGCCAGAAGCCAGGCTCCGTTGGCTGGGCTGGTCATAACCCCAGTAGGACTGCAGGGCAGGGCCTGGGAGGCACAGGCCAGGCTGGTCGCCCACTTGGTCCACAGGAAACCCCCAAAGCCTCTGTCTTAGCGACTTGCCCAAGGCCAAGTCTGACCTGTGCGATGGCTGGGGTGGGAAGAGGAGGTGGGCCAGAGTCCTATCCTTTGGGATTTAAACTAGGAGATAATAAGGGGCCACTGAGTCAGGAGTGGGTTGTGGCAAAGTCAGGAGCGTGTGCTCCGCCCACCACCCATTGCCCCTGGAGAAGGGCCTCCTCTTCCCTAAGCTTCCAGGGGTTCCAGGCCCCAGCAGTGCAATCCCTGGCTCTCTCCAGGGCTTGTCGCCTGGCCCCCATCCTCCTGGGCTCTGCCAAGTGGAGGAGACCTGGTGCCATAGCCAGCTAATGGCAGCTGGGGACCCACCCACCGGCGCCTCCTCATGCCCCCCTGCCCTTGTCTCCCCAGCCCATTCCTCACCTCCTGCAGCACCCACCAGGGGTGTGAATGCCACCCTAGCGGAGGGGGCGGGGGACACACGGGAACTGGGGAAGCCTGTCTCCAAAGGCGGGGGCCAGGACCCCGTGATGGCCCCTGGGTGTCCAGCTCTGGTCCCAGCAGAGGGCTACCTCACACATGCCACAGCCAGTCAGGTTATTTCTAGACCTTTCTCTCTCCCGCGTGCCCTCCCTGGAGCGGAAGTCTAGCGTGAACGCCCTGCCCTGGGAGCCGTTTTCTCAGCTGGGACAATCCTGGGACCTACAGTAGCTACAGGTGGATTCCCGTGACCTTTCCGGGGGCCAGGCTGTTCTTCAGTAGGAAACTGCTAACCAGAAACGCCTGGTAGTAATGCCGGCAGCGGCAGCCGACATTTCCTGGCCCCTGCAGTTAGGGTGCTGAGTGCTGTGTGGTTGGGTCTGAGCCCCATGAGGAAGGGGCTGGCTTGGTCCTCACTGTGGGTGAAGCGGCTAAGAGCAGAGTCAGTGACTTGGCAAAGGGCCAAGGGCCAGAGAGGCTCTGCAGCTGGGTCTGTCTGATGCCTGCAAGCCCGCCTGACCCCCACTGCCCTGCAGAGGAGGTGGGGGGTGGGCAGCATGACCTCGGGCACCAGAGTGGGCGAGCGGGTGGGACCCCCGGGCAGGGGCATTTCTGGCTCGTCCAGTTTCTCCACTAAGACCTGCACGTGCCCCTCCCCGCTTACACACAGAGGTTTGGAGGGGCTTCTGAGCTGGCCTGCTGTGTCCGGTGCCAACCTCCCCCCTCCCCCTGCCCGCAGCTGGTAAACCGGCACGTGTACTCGGGCAGCGCCGACAGGACGGTCAAGTGCTGGCTGGCAGACACCGGCGAGCGCGTGCGCACATTCACGGCCCACAGACACAGCGTGAGCGCCCTCAAGTACCACGCGGGCACCTGTAAGTGACCCCATGCTCCCCAGAGCCCCGGCCTGCCTGTCCCGTCACGCCTCACCCCCCGGCACGTCCGCTCTCATCCAGGCCTCTCTGCTTCCGCTGACTCCACTCTACCCTCCTCGAGCCTCGGCTGTAGCTCAGTTTGGGTGGCGGCCAGGAGCGGCAGCTGTGCCTCTTTTGTGCATGTTTGTTCCTCCAGCCAAAGAAGTTCCAAATAAGCGTGTGGGGGCCTCTCCCCACCTTTGCCCACCAGGATGTACAGCGACCTTCGTGTTCAGAGAACCTCAGGTTAAGAGCGGATCTCAAGGGCACATTCAAATTCCTGAGGGAGACAGTGACACTGCTTAACTCCTGCCAGACTTGAGGGGCACATGGGTTTAGCTTCACTTGACATTAGGTTTGACTACAGATAAGAGAAAATCCAGATAACAGGGAATTTAAATGAGATAGTGGTTTATTCTTCCCTCATGTAGAAGAATTTTAGAGACTGGTGATCTAGGCTGAAATGGATGGCTTCACAAAGTTGTTAGACACCCAGTTTCCTTTCTTCACTTTGCTTCATCATCCTTAGTACGTATCATCTATCTTTAAGGGGGGACTTCGTGGTTCAAGAGAGCTGCTGGTGTGCCAGCCATCATGTTTTAGGCAAGTGGGAAGAAGAGGAGGAAAGGGCAAAAGGATATATCTTCTAGATGAGTAGACCCCTTTAAAGATCTTTTCTGGAAATTCCACCCAAAGACTTCTGCATACATCTCTCTGACCACTGCCTATAAAAGAGATGGAATAATAAAACCTCTTCCTGGGGATACTGCTGCCAGGACTAATCAGGGTTATTTTGGAAGAAAAGAAGCGTAGAGTGGCTTACTGGGTAGTCAGCAAGCACTCTGTCCCGCAGATCTCAAACTCTCACATCTGGGCTTTCCTGGCTCTCTCCAAGAGGTTTGCCATGTTTACACCCAGAAGACAGGCATCGTGCTGGGAAAGCAAAACGCACAACCTGACCACTCCTAGATGGGAGCGGGGCCCCACGCTCCTGGATATTTCTTTCCTAAAACGATCCCCAATGTTATATTTTCCCATCAGCACCCTCCTTTTCCCAGTTATTCTCTCTCTCTCTCTCTCTCTCTCTCACACACACACACACACAGCAGCAGCAGCAGCAGCCAGAAGCCAGCCCCACGGGGAGCTGAGCCTGAGAACCGTCCTTCCAGCGCAGGGATGAGGGAGCAGACTGGGCTGGAGGAGGAGTCACAGTGGAAAATTCAAGTGGACTTCACAGCACAGGTGTTAGATGAAGATAGAACGGATTTCCAAAAATAGTACCCAAGATGCCCTCAGGACTTAGGTGTCTGATGCACAAAGATGATTTTTCCCGCCCCCCTGTTTCTGTGTCCAGGGCTCTAAGTGTGATTATGGCTCTGCTCCTGCCAGTCTCTAATTTACAGAAAAGAACGTTGCCCAGAGCGCCTCCCTGTGGCAGCAGCTGGAATGAAACCTGCCGCTGCAGCAGATTCCACAGACCCTACTTGCTCGCTGCCGGCTGTTAAGTAACTTGGCCGTTGGTCTTTGCCATCAGGCTGCAGGATAATCAGACCAAATTCCAGGCCCTCTTCCCACACTCAGGATGCCCAGTAACTACCTGCATTGGTGGAAGGGGCGGCGGGAAAGGAACTGAAAAGGCCGGCAAACAAAACTTCCCTTTCAAGCCCACATTCACTGGTAGCTTTAGCAGAAAAACGGAATGGCAGGTGACCCAGGACGCGGGATAAGGAATAGACAGTCCAAGAACACGGAGCCCCCGAGGGTGCTTCCTGCGGCTCACTGAGGCTGCTGGGTGGCTGGAGCAGGTGGTCTGGGTACCACACTCAGGGGCACTTCCTGATGCAGCCTGAGGTCCTCTGGCCGAGGACGACTAGGAGTTGATGGAAAAGGAGCCCAGCGCCCTTGTCCCCAGGTGGGACATCTCAGACACGGGCCACCCCTTCTTTCAGGCACCCCAGCAGTCACCTACCTGCTCACTAACACACCTGCACGGGGAGTCCTTCCTGTTTCTCTCCCCACATCTTGGAATGCCCTGCCAGATGAACTATTTGCATTCAAATCCTAGTGTCAAGATCAGCTGCCGGGAGAGCCCAGGCTAAGGTAGTAAGTGGACAAGGGAGTGCTTGTCCTCTGGCTAGTGCTCTCAGTGGGGTCCCTAACCACCACCAGCATCACCTGAAGCTGGCTAGCCTGGAGGGTTCTCAGGCCCCACCGCAGACCTCCTTAAATCAGAAACTCAGGTGGGACAGCCATTTCTGTCTCAACAGGACAGGGCAGGCTGACCCGAAGCCCAAGGGCGGTGGGCCGCCTCAGCCCTGCAGAGCCGGCTGCGGTCCACATGGGGCGCCGGGGATCCCGGCTCCCCACGCTGACCTTGAGGGAGCCGTACTAAAGATAGTGAAGGTGCCACCTCCTTCCTTTCAAGGGGCTTGGGCTGTTTGCAATTACGACATCCCTGGGAGGCGAGCGGACGGGGCTGGGAGAGGGTCTCCGTCACTCTCCGTCCCCCTGCCCGTCCACGCCCCCCGCGCCCCGCCCCGCAGAGCCCGGAGGGGACGAGGGCTC
The DNA here is from genome assembly GCF_055505025.1 of Bos grunniens. Classification (NCBI taxonomy): domain Eukaryota; kingdom Metazoa; phylum Chordata; class Mammalia; order Artiodactyla; family Bovidae; genus Bos; species Bos grunniens. The sequence continues at coordinate 6,252,374 of NC_141168.1, forward strand.
GAGGCCAGCGGCCCGGTGTGTTCACAGTGTTCACCGGCAGCGGGGACGCCCGCGCGCGCGCCTTCGACGCCCAGTCCGGAGCGCTGCGGAGGGTGTTCCGCGGCCACGCCTTCGTCATCAACTGCATCCAGGTAGGCGCTCCGCCCTCCCCCGGGCCCGCGGCTGGTTGGCAATGGTTGGTGGAGCGCCCGCGGAAGGGAAGGGCTGAGGGCCCCCACCCCACCCTCCCGGCAGCCGCGCGCCCCCGCGGGCAGAGCCTCCCCGGGCCTCGGCCCGGGCTAAGCCTTCCGCTTCCGCCGGCCGGGGCGGGCCGCGTATAGGCGAGCCCGGAGCCGCGGGAGGAGCCGGGTGGGGGCGGCGGGGCGCCCCCCGCTGCCGGCCGCCCACGCCCCGCGCCCGCAGGTGCACGGCCAGGTGCTCTACACCGCCTCGCACGACGGCGCGCTGCGCCTCTGGGACGTTCGCGGCCTCCCGCCGCCGCGCGCCGCCGCCCCCAAGCGCAGCCTCTCGCGACTCTTCAGCAACAAGGTGGGCTGCGCCGCCGCCGCCGCGCCCCTGCAGCCGGCCTGAGACGCCCCGACGGCGCCCCGCCGACTCCGAACCGCGAGGAGGGGGCGCGCCGCCCGTCCCCCGGACCCCGAGGGCAGATTGGCGCGGCGGGTGGTGCTTCGCCCCCGCGCCGGCGGCCTTCCGAAGCCCTCGCTGGGCCGCCCGCCCCTTCATCCGTCCCTCCCGGGACCCTCCCGAGGGACCCTCCCGCGACTCTCAGGGTCTCCAGCCGCTCAGGCTCCGGGTGCCCGAGGTCCCCGGAAGCCAAGTCTTTTCCTGCTGAGCCAGACGGACGCTTCAAAAAAGGCACGGATTGGGGTTTTCCCCTGGCGGTCCAGTGGTTCTGACTGGGCGCCTTCACGGTCGGGACCCTGGGTTCGATCCCCGGTCGGGGAGCTAAAATCCCACAAGCTGCGCCCAAGACAGAACCCCACGGACTGTCGTTATTTTGGCAGACTGTCCACTTGTGAAGGATGAAATACAGGTCCTTGAAAGTGCCTTGTGGTGCACCACCTTTTGTTCTGCACACTGAGTCCCACTCCCTCTCAGAGGGCAGGAGAGTGCCCGCGAAGCTGGGGCCTGGCCCACCCCCAGGAGTGAAGTCCTCTGCCCCTCCAGTGTCACTGCAGTGTCCCTGAGTCGGGGGGCGGCAGGAGGGAGGCCGGGGGCAAGGAGTCAGCCCCTCGGTCTGCCTGGGTGACGGCAGGGACCCGCTGCTCCTCCCGCCAGCACAGAGGCGGCCCCTTCTCTCAGGTGTGGACAAGGCAGGCCCTGGGGGTGTGCAGGGGAAGCCCCTGCCAAGAGGGGGTGAAGGGAGAAGTGGGGCTCACGCGCTGAGAGACCCTGAGAGGAGCCGCCTCAGCGGCCCCCTCACACATGGCAAGGGCCCTCTTCCAGCCCCTCCGCTGGTGCCCACAGTCCACATCCACGGTGCCCTCCGGGCCCGGCCCCGGCTGGCCGCTGTTGCAGGAAGAGGAAATGCTGCAGAAGACAGTGTCCGCCCTTGCGAGCTGAAAAGTGAAAGTGAAGTTGCTCAGTCCTGTCAGACTCTCTGTGATGTTATTTCTTGTAGCCCGCCAGGCTCCTCCGTCTGTGGGATTTTCCAGGCAGGCAAGAAATCTTAAGTGGGTTGCCATTTTCTTCTCCAGGGGATCTTCCCCACCCCTGGGATCGAACTCAGGTCGTCCACATCGCAGGCAGACTCGACCCTCTGAGCCACGAGGGAATCCCCTTGAGAGCTGAGCACGTTGCTAAAGGTGAGCCTCCCCAGGCAGAGGCAGCCCCTGATGCAGAGAGGTGTCTTGATGCCAGATGCACCCTGGGGTGCCCAGGTCCATGCCCGGTGGGTAAGGATGCTGACCCCCTGGCCACATGAACAGATAACAGTACTGACTCCAGGGGCAGTAGAAAGCATGGTGCTACCTCTGTGACTGTGCTCTGCGCCACACCCCCAAACTCTGGGAAGCCAGGGGCCTTGCCAGAACAGGCTGGCTGGTGAGACGGACCCGCAGAAGCAGCATCACCCCGCCTTCTTCAGGTGGGACGCGGCACCCAGGAGAGGTGAGGGGTCCCTGGGCGCTTCCCGCCGGGTCTGGGAGCTCTCACTTCCTAGCGGTTCTCCAGGGCCTGAGGCTGCAGCCGCCAAAGACAGGCCCTCCCAGTCCTGAGGGGCTTTCCGGGAAGCTGAAGTTCGTTCCAGGGAGAGCGGGCAGAGAGAACCCCCTTGAGTACCTGTGCTGACGTTTATAGTTACCTTCTCGGACTGCGTTGCTGGCAGAGGCAGCGTGAGTGACCAGACGCTCGCTCCTTGGTGCTCACGGTTGCTGCTGCTTTCCTGCCTGGACAGCACGCACACGGCGTCTTATCCAACCACATGCATCTTCCCTCGCTCCACCCTGAGAAACAGCCCCTGGGCGCAAATCCTACAGTGGGCTGCAGCATTCGTTTTCCTCCAGCCTCCCTCTCCAAGAATTAGAAATGGAAAACTATCTTGCATGTGTACAGCATATTTGGGTAAATTGTATTTCAGTAATTTGTGTGTGTGTGCGCACGATCTCCTTGGTTTGGGCATCAGGGTGATAGTGGCCTCATAGAATGAGTTAGTCTGGAGGTGTTCCTTCCTCTGCAGGAACAGTTTGGAATAGTTTCTGAAGGATGGGCTTAGCTCGTCTCTAAATGTTTGGTAGAATTCGCCTGTGAAGCCATCTCCTCATGGACTTTGTTCAGTGAGTTCAGTTGCTCAGTTGTGTCCGACTCTTTGCGACCCCATGGACTGCAGCACACCAGGCTTCCCTGGCCTTCACCATCTCCCAGAGCTTGCTCAAACTCGTGTCCGTAGAGTCATGATGCCAAAAACATTTGGTTGGTTGTTTTTAAAATCACAGATCCAATTTTAGTGCTTGTAACCAGTCTGTTCGTATTTTCTGTTTCTTCCTGGCTCAGTCTTGGGAAACTGTACCTGAGAAGCTTGTGCGGTTCTTCTGGGTTGTCCGTTTTATTGCTGTGCAGTTGGAGTAGTCTCTTACGGTCCTTTGAACTTCTGTAACTTTTCCTTTTTCATTTCTAGTTTTTACTGATTTGGGCCCTCTCCCCTTTTTTCTTGATGAATCTGGCTAAAGGTTTATCAATTTTATTGAGTAATTTTCATTTCAGCAGCCTAAGAAGGCTTTGCTAGATGTTGAGGAAGCTATAAAGACCAGATAACCACAGGTTGTTTCTTTGCCTTTGCTAAAATATCCTTGCCTCTGATAAATCCCTTTAGTTGGGCAGGGGAAGGACAGGAAGTACAGGATTTATGGGCGGGAAAACAGGGACAGGACGTGGTGGTGTCACCAGAGCCAAGAGCAGGCAGAACTTCATGTAGGTGATGGGATCGGATCTGACCGCGGGCAGCACGCTCTGGCCACAGTGCCCGCAGCCTCTGGCTGACCCCTTGGCCCACAGGCCTGGCCATCCCACCCCCTGCTTGGAGCCCTCCACGGCCCCACTAACGTCTGGACCCCTGCCTGCCTGTCAGGGCGCTCTGTAGTTGGACTCAGCAATCTTTCCAACCTCAGTCTCACACCCTCCGGTGGGCCTAGGACAGCCCCTGTGACTTCATGAACACGGCCACTCAGCCTGTTCCACCCCAACTGGAATCTCATTTGTCCCACATCCGCAGTGTCCTTTCCCTCTGACTCTCCAAGGAGAACCACCCCCCAAAGCCCGTCTCCTCTGTGATTTCAGGCTCAGCACCCTTCCTCCTATTTAACAGCTTTTTCATCACAAATGTCCTTTGCTCTTTCCCTTGCATCCTAGAGCAGGGAGCGGTGCTCGATCACTGCCTGTCAGGTGTCACATGACCAGCTGGCGGCACAGCCAGGGCTAAGGCCTGTCAGCGCATGCAGGTGGGCAGCGCACACCCCGCCGTCCTGAGCTCCAGAACGGGCTTCTCTGTGTCTCCTCACGCCCAGGTGGAGCGCGAGGCCCGCCAGTGTGGCTTGGCTCCCCTAGCCTTTGCCATGATCAGCAGCTGGGGAAATGAGAAGCCACAACCGACCACACCCAGGGCAGTACCTTGTGAGCCTGACTTGGTCCTACATGAGGCTGGGACCCCCTCACAGCCTCGGCCATCAGGCGAGGAAGCACCCCCCACCACCCCCACTCCCTCCCCTCGCCCCAGAGCCTCTGCACACTTGACCTTTTAGTAACAGTCACTAATGATCCTCATGGGAAGTCAATGGAAGCTGACATCTCAAACCTAAATGGAGCTCTAGATCACCCGGATATTGTCATTACTCAGTTTGGGAATTTGAGTAACTTACCGCAAAGTTAGGCTGACAATTTTGGAATGTATCTTCCGTCTTTTATTTTCACCTGTACCATCCATTTTTGAAAGAATGACAAGAAAGGATTTCCACCCGTTCACACTAGCCTGCTGTCCAAGCTTTACGATTTCTGACACGGCAGAAGCACTTCAGCCAGCCCCTCAACAGCAACTGTGTGACCCATCTGCCCTCAGTCGCGGAGCTTCCAACCAGCCAGGAAGTCTTGGGAACACACCTGGCGTGCGTTCTTTCCACACAGGCTTCTCCCGGCTGTGTCCTGGTGCTGCAGAGGGTCTTCATTTAATAACACGTTTACAGAGGAAGGCATGGTCAACTCAGAACGGTTACTTGAGCAGTTAAGAGGCTAGTAACTACATACCTTTAGAAAGAGTCTTCTGTATTATACCCAGCCCCCCCACAAAGACATGGAGAAAATAGATTTTAAATCTCTCATAGGCATCTCAGCCAGCAATGGATTTACTATGACAGTGCTGCATCTGAGAATGCTAATTAAAAGTAAGTTGCTTTGGTTGGCATTTAAGACTTTCCTGTTTAATAAAAAGATTTTATATCTGTAAAGAAGAATTCTGAATATATATACATTCTGAATTTCCACCCAGAATTTCAAGTGCCTACTTTGCTAAGTGTTAGTTGCTCGTCGTGTCCAACTCTTTGTGACCCCATGGACTGTATGTAGCCTGCCAGGCTCCTCTGTTCATGGAATTCTCTGGGCAAGACTAGTGGAGTGGGTTGCCATGCCCTTCTCCAGGGGATTTTCCCAACCCAGGGATTGAACCTAGGTCTCCCATATTGCAGGCAGACTCTTTACCGTCTGAGCCACTGGGGAACTTCTACTTAACTAGGCTAAGCACAAAAACCACTGCTGTTTCAGGCTGAAGGCCTCTGTCACGGTCTGGTGTGGCTGCTATAGCTGACGCCTTGTCTCTAAAAGGCCCCCAAAGCGCTTGAAACAGTTGAGGATCTAAGGGACACGTTCAGGAAGCGGCAGAGGGTGAAGCAGGAGGCAGGGCTGTGTTGTGGGACGGAGGAGACGACCAAGCAGTGGGTTCCAGAGGGCAGAAGCGCAGGGCGAGGGGAAGAGCGGGAGACACGTCCACCTCCCCCTCCCCAGCCGCTCTTCCTGCAGCCCTCCCCGGGAGCCACACGAGCAGGGAGGGTGGCGCTCAGGCCGCAGAACCTGAAGGCAGCGGGCGACAGCAAGGTCAGGCCAGAGGCGGCTCAGTTCCCAAGGCCACCCCTGGGGACCGGCACCCTGTCCCACCCCGTCTCTCACTCTCTACATCCCTGTTCCCTACCTGCCCCTCCTACACCCGAGAAAGCAGCACTCTGCAGCAAAATCAGTAAAAAGGAAGAAGATCTGCATTACACCTTCAAAACGATAGAATATTTATAAGCAGAAACTTAAGTTATTTCTGTTCATCGCTTAGTTCTTCTTTGCTGCCGACTTTATGTTCTCTACATAGGATAAGTACTCTGCAATAATAATCTCCTCGTCTTCCAGAGTTGAGTCAAGGTAGTCTTCTTCATGTTCTGGGATGTCTTCCAGGATCTCATTGACAGCCTCTGTCTCCATGTCTTCATCTGTTGAGGCACTAGAGGTGCCTGCAGTAAAGAAGTGTGGGCTCAGGGAGAAGAGAAAGGAGCGTCCGTGGAGAGACTGAGCTGACCCTCAGCTTCGCCTTCACTGGCCACAGTGCCGAGCGGCACACGGGGCGGGCGTCTGGGGACGCCCTGCTCAGGCCCCGACGAGGCACCCCCTCCACCCGCCGGCTCCCACTTGGTGCCCCGAGACCCCGGACCCACCTGCAGAGTCGGACGGGGATGTGGACGGCGTGGACGAAGAGTCTTCTGCCGAGAGCTGCAGGTCGGGAGGAAGTCTCCCTCCATTGTGGACCAGGGTCTGTGCCGCCAGCTGGACGTTATCCCTGAACACCCTCAGGGCCGCCTTGGCCGCGACTGCATCGAAGCCCATGTATACCAGCTGGGGGAACAGGGAGGAGGCGGCTCTGCAGAGGGCCCGCCGCACAGAGCGGATGCGCCCCCCATGCGGGGCCAGGGGAGTCTGATCCTGGTGGAGAGGGTATGGGGGGAGAAGTTTAAAACCCACTGCACGCCTGGACCACTGGCTTCCTGTGCTAATGGGCGCATGGGGAAGCTTGGGAAGGAAGGAGGGGGAGCTGGGCCAATTGTGTCGGGGCAGTCACCTCGGAAACGCAGCCAGCTCAAGCCAGAGGATGTGCTGTCCGTCTGCCTAGTGACCAGCTCGCTGGTTAAGTGTTGCCGGCAGGCCAAACCAGACAGTCACCACAGTGACACCCTTGCAGGTCACAGGCAGGGAGATGGGCGGTCAGAGACGGGTCAACGCACAAAGAGGTGTGTGTACAGCAGAGGAGAAAGCCGAAGAACGCCTTCGTGTTGCTTCCTGGGTGTCCTACTCTGAAGGGAATGCCGTGCTCTGCTTCCTTGGGGTGGGCCTGGTCACACCTGGAGCCGCAGGAGCCAAGGACTCGGCCCTGCTGGGCCACCAACCTTGTCACCCCAGCCAGGCCCACGCGAGGTGGCACCTGCGGAGGGGGCACGGTACACCTTCACTTACTTGGTCAATCTTTTCCTGAGACGGACTTTGTTGACGGTTGTTGCTTTCCGGAGCTGAATCATTTAACCACCACAGCTGAGGATTATGGAGAAGAATCTAAAAACACACAGGAATACCCTTTGCTCATCACTAATGTCTGCTCAGTCCCTCGGGCACAGACTGCGCGCCCGTCACGTGCTGAGCAGACACAGCTGTAGCATGCACAGACAGGTGCAGGAAAGTGTGGTGAACGAGGCCAAGGGTGCTGTGGGAGCAGAGCAAAGGGACCTGCGACCAGGCGGGGCTGGGGAGGAGGCTGCTGTGCAGAGAGGCTCCTGCCAAGGGGCCCGTCTGAGTCGAGGTCTGAAGGATGGACAAGATTATTCAGGCAAAAAGGTCTCATCTGAGGAAGCAGGAAAGGGTTTGAGAGAGAGGGCAGGAGGATCCCAAACAGAAAGAGACATTTTGTTAGAGCTTACTAGCCTTAGGGATGACAAGGCCGTAAAAAGCTACAAACAGAAAGCTACCAAAGCAGCCCAGGGTAGCCTGCTGAGGTCATTTCTCTCTAGAAGGTGACATGCTGTAGGTTTAAAATGTCACGGACAAGAGCAGAGGTCTTCAGACCTGGATTTCTGTCACATGATACTTACTCTCAACCTCGTAAAGCTCTTTTGGGGAATTTCCCTTTTAACCTAAATAGTTCTACATTCATCAAATGTATTTTTGCCCTATTTGTGTAATTAAAGGAAAAGACCCTGATCCTGGGAAAGATTGAAGGCAGGAGGAGAAGGGGACGAGAGAGTATGAGACGGTCAGATGGCATCACCGACTCGATGGACATGAGTAAGCTCTGGGAGTTGGTGATGGACAGGGAGGCCTGGCGTGCTGCAGTCCATGGGGTCGCAAGAGTCAGACGCGACTGAGCAAGTGGACTGAACTGACTATATTTTTTATTTCTCTGAGAAGTCAGAGAAACGAAAGTGCTTCAGCACTTCAAGCTGCCCCCACTTCTCCTTCATCTGCTGGGCCCCCTCCCGTGATCCCCACCACCCAGCCTGCAGTCCTGCTCCCCCAAGATGCTTGGGGTCCCACACGATTGCTCTGATCCCACTGTGCTCTCCACCCATCTGTGGGCTCCCCGAGGGCAGGCGGGGGCTTCACCCCACTTTGCCTGTTGAGAATCAGCACAGTGCCTGCCCTCATTAAGTACTCGTCTGCTCCGTGAACACACATCAGGAAGGATATGGACCCAGGCAGAGTTATACCACTCATCTGGACCCCAAGCTTCTGAGTCATTGCTGAGGATTTCTTTAAAAGGCCCCATTGCCAACATGTACTACTGACTACATAATAAAATTAGATATTCAAATAAAACATTTTAAGTCAAAAAAACTACACTGAAACGTCAACCACCTTTCTCTCCTTCCATGTTACTGTGAAGCTCCTCCTGTTGCAACCAGAAGCCTCCCCCGAGTCCTTGCCCTGGGAAGCCTGCCGCATCAGGGACATGCCCCCAGCTGGGTGGGGGGCACCGTTCCAGCTCGGCCACTGGGTGCGAGAGCGAGACCTTTGACCCTTGGATCCAAAGCAGGAATGAGGAGGAGCCAGACCACAGCAGTGGGGCTCCTGGTGCCATGAAGGACCAGAGAGCCGCTCAGATGAGAAAGTAGAGGAGAGGGCACCTGGGCCGGGAGCCAGGCTGCTCTGAGAGGCCAGAGGCCAGGGAGCGTTACCTTCAGGGCCTCCTCCAGGTTCCCGGCGGCCTGATGGAGTGCCTGCCTGGCTGCTCGCATGGAGTAGCCCATTCCTTTCAAATGGTTAATGTTCTCCAGGCGGCGTTTTTTCTTCTCTCTTTCCTCCTTCTTTATTTGGTCCAGTTCCTTTAGGAAAACAGCAAAGTCACTGAGTTAAGGATTGCAATTTTGTAGATCAGTGTCGTCTCCTCTTCCCACCTCAGTCCTAATTAGGAGAATTCTGAGCTTGTTTTGAAAACAAGTGTCACTTTATTTTTATGTATGTATTTAAAAAAAAAAATTTTTTTTTCCCATGTATTTATTTTTTTGGCCAAACTGTGGGGCTTGTGGGATCTTAGCTCCTCGACCAGGGACTGAACCCAGCATTGGCAGTGGAAGTGCAGAGTTCTAACCAGTGGACTGCCAGGGAATTCCCACAAGTGTCATTTGAAAAGGATTTCTGCTGCTTAAAAAAAATAAAATGAGTTCGAAAACCACTAATTGAATCCAGCCTCATCATTTTGCCAATGAGAAGACAGAAATCTCTCAAGACAGCTGGGTGACCCAGTCAAGGTCATCACTGACCACAGAGCTGGGAGACGGCCTCTTGTACATTCTAGACGTGGTCAGTCCTTGGCCCAACGTGGGGAGGACAGCAGAAAAAACAGCCTTTTCTCCTCTGATGTATCTGTTCCTACCTCCACGGCTCAGCCCAAGCACAAGGGTCCCTTCTACATTCTCAGAGCAGGAGCACAGCTTCACCGCTCAGGAAAAGAAGGGAATCCTCGCCCCAAACCAAGCATTCCCAGCTGGCAGCAGGACCAGGAGGATGGAGTGACTGCCCCAAACGTTTCCAGAGATGAAGACCACCCCCGCCTGTATGCTCCTGTTTACGGCACCAGAGCACCTGCCTGTGAACAACCAGGCCAAGACAGCCCCACAGCTCTGCAGCCCAGCGCCCCAATGCACCCGGACGGTGTCCGCACCCCTACCACATCCTCTAATGCCTCCCAGGCCATCTCCCCACTCCAAGGCCTTCTGCACAGGCCCGTCAGCTCCCGCACCTACTCAGAACCCGCAGTGGCCCCCCCTTGAACCCAAAGGGGCAGCCCGGCTCCCAGACCCCAGCTCCACCTCCAAGCTGACCTCTCCTGCTTCCCCACAAACCCCACCCAGGCCAGCAGAAGTATTCTTATTGCTTACATTTCAACTTGCATTCACACACACACACCGTGTTAAACGCCTTTACCCTGCTTCACCCTCTGCTTTCAATTCCAGCTTCTTCCATTTATATTTCAAAGGCTAAGAAGCGTGAGGAATCGTTAAGCACAGGAAGATGCTGCCAGCCAGCCAGCAGACACGGGCCTCAGGCCTCCGTTCTCTCAGAGCTGACACAAAGCTGGGGCCTCAAAGGAGACTTTTCCCTTAGTCACAAATGTCTATGTCAGTTCTCTTTTAACCACACAGATCACATCAGATCAGATCAGTCGCTCAGTCGTGTCCGACTCTTTGCGACTCCATGAATCGCAGCACGCCAGGCCTCCCTGTCCATCACCAGCTCCCGGAGTTCACCCAGACTCACGCCCATCGAGTCAGTGATGCCATCCAGCCATCTCATCCTCTGTTGTCCCCTTCTCCTCCTGCCCCCAATCCCTCCCAGCATCAGAGTCTTTTCCAATGAGTCAACTCTTCACGTGAGGTGGCCAAAGTACTGGAGTTTCAGCTTTAGCATCAGTCCTTCCAAAGAAATCCCAGGGCTGATCTCCTTCAGAATGGACTGGTTGGATCTCCTCGCAGTCCAAGGGACTCTCAAGAGTCTTCTCCAACACCACACTTCAAAGGCATCAATTCTTTGGCGCTCAGCCTTCTTCACAGTCCAACTCTCACATCCATACATGACCACAGGAAAAACCATAGCCTTGACTAGACGGACCTTTGTTGGCAAAGTAATGTCTCTGCTTTTGAATATGCTATCTAGGTTGGTCATAACTTTCCTTCCAAGGAGTAGGCGTCTTTTAATTTCATGGCTGCAGTCACCATCTGTAGTGATTTTGGAGCCCAGAAAAATAAAGTCTGACACTGTTTCCACTGTTTCCCCATCTATTTCCCATGAAGTGATGGGACCGGATGCCATGATCTTCATTTTCTGAGTGTTGAGCTTTAAGCCAACTTTTTCACTCTCCACTTTCACTTTCATCAAGAGGCTTTTTAGTTCCTCTTCACTTTCTGCCATAAGGGTGGTGTCATCTGCATATCTGAGGTTATTGATATTTCTCCCAGCAATCTTGATTCCAGCTTGTGCTTCTTTCAGTCCAGCATTTCTCATGATGTACTCTGCATATAAGTTAAATAAACAGGGTGACAATATACAGCCTTGACAAACTCCTTTTCCTATTTGGAACCAGTCTGTTGTTCCATGTCCAGTTCTAACTGTTGCTTCCTGACCTGCATACAAATTTCTCAAGAGGCAGATCAGGTGGTCTAGTATTCCCATCTCTTTCAGAGTTTTCCACAGTTTATTATGATCCACACAGTCAAAGGCTTTGGCATAGTCAATAAAGCAGAAAGAAATGTTTTTCTGGAACTCTCTTGCTTTTTCCATGATCCAATGGATGTTGGCAATTTGATCTCTGGTTCCTCTGCCTTTTCTAAAACCAGCTTGAACATCAGGAAGTTCACGGTTCATGTATTGCTGAAGCCTGGCTTGGAGAATTTTGAGCATTACTTTACTAGCGTGTGAGATGAGTGCAATTGTGCAGTTGTTTGAGCATTCTTTGGCATTGCCTTTCTTTGGGATTGGAATGAAAACTGACCTTTTCCAGTCCTGTGGCCACTGCTGAGTTTTCCAAATTTGCTGGCATATTGAATGCAGCACTTTCACAGCATCATCTTTCAGGATTTGGAATAGCTCAACTGGAATTCCATCACCTCCATTAGCTTTGTTCATAGTGAGATACACGCTATTCCTCCTTACACTAGGATTAGGAAAATAAACCAAGGAAATGACAATGAGTATTGCAGTGCAATATTCTGGAGACACGGTAAAGTGCAGCACTTTCACAGCATCATCTTTCAGGATTTGAAATAGCTCAACTGGAATTCCATCACCTCCACTAGCTTTGTTCATAGTGATGTTTTCTAAGGCCCACTTGACTCCACATTCCAGGATGTCTGGCTCTAGGTCAGTGATCACACCATCGTGATTATCTAGGTAGTGAAGATCTTTTTTGTACAGTTCTTCTGTGTATTCTTGCCACCTCTTCCTAATATCTTCTGCTTCTGTTAGGGCCATACCATTTCTGTCCTTTATTGAGCCCATCTTTGCATGAAATGTTCCCTTGGTATCTCTAATTTTCTTGAAGAGATCTCTAGTGTTTCCCATTCTGTTGTTTTCCTCTATTTCTTTGCTTTGATTGCTAAGGAAGGCTTTCTTATCTCTCCTTGCTATTCTTTGGAACTCTGCATTCAGATACTTCTATCTTTCCTTTTCTCCTTTGCTTTTTGCTTCTCTTCTTTTCACAGCTATTTGTAAGGCCTCCCCAGACAGCCATTTTGCTTTTTTGCATTTCTTTTCCATGGGGATGGTCTTGATCCCCGTCTCCTGTACAGTGTCACAAACCTCCATCCATAGTTCATCAAACACTCTATCTATTAGATCTAGGCCCTTAAATCTATTTCTCACTTCCACTGTATAATCATAAGGGATTTGATTTAGGTCATACCTGAATAGTCTAGTGGTTTTCCCTACTTTCTTCAATTTCAGTCTGAATTTGGCAATAAGCAGTTCATGATCTGAGCCACAGTCAGCTCCCAGTCTTGTTTTTGCTGACTGTATAGAGCTTCTCCATCTTTGGCTGCAAAGAATATAATCAATCTGATTTCAGTGTTGACCATCTGCTGATGTCCATGTGTAGAATCTTGTGTTGTTGGAAGAGGGTGTTTGCTATGACCAGTGCATTCTCTTGGCAAAACTCTTTGCCCTGCTTCATTTCATATTCCAAGGCCAAATTTGCCTGTTATTCCAGGTGTTTCTTGACTTCCTACTTTTGAATTCCAGTCCCCTATAATGAAAAGGACATCTTTTTTGGGTGTTAGTTCTAAAAGGTCTTGTAGGTCTTTGTAGAACCATTCAACTTCAGCTTCTTCAGCGTTACTGGTTGGGGCATAGGCTTGGATTACCATGATACTGAATGGTTTGCCTTGGAAATGAACAGAGATCGTTGTCATTTTTGAGATTGCATCCAAGTACTGCATTTCGGACTCTTTTGTTGACTATGAGGGCTACTCCATTTCTTCTAAGGGATTCCTGCCTACAGTAGTAGATATAATGGTCATCTGAGTTAAATTCACCCATTCCAGTCCATCTTAGTTTGCTGATTCCTCGAATGTCGATGTTCACTCTTGCCATCTCCTGTTTGACCACTTCCAATTTGCCTTGATTCATGGACCCAACATTCCAGGTTCCTATGCAATATTGCTCTTTACAGCATCGGACCTTGCTTCTATCATCAGTCACATCCACAACTGGGTATTGTTTTTGCTTTGGCTCCATCTCTTCATTCTTTCTGGAGTTACTTCTCCACTGATCTCCAGTAGCATATTGGGCACCTACTGACCCTGGGAGTTCTTCTTTCAGCATCCTATCATTTTGCCTTTTCATACTGTTCATGGGGTTCTCAAGGCAAGAATACTGAAGTGGTTTGCCATTCCCTTCTCCAGTCACGGCTACGTCCAGGCAAACGAGTGCACATCTCTTAGGAAGGCTGCCACACTGCCTCTCACAGGCCTTTAACACGTCAGTGCTGTAAGTGACCTCGGTTTCATTAGTCTGTTGCTTCTGCCAGATGAGAAGCTGGCCTGAGCTCAGGGCCACGAAGCGCAAGAAAGCAAACTTCTAGGCATCGTATATCACCCTCAACTCAGTGAGGTGCTCAAACTCAGAGCTTCAGGAGCCGAGAGATGGCAGGTTCACTGGAGCTCACATTCCATGGGCCTCAGAGCTACTCTTCCCACCAGCTACCCTAGCGCGCCCAAGGGTGTGGGAGGCTGACCAGCTCCCCAGGGAGGCCCTGACGCACCTAAGTGAGGGAGACAGGTGCAAACCACTCAGGCCTTGGCATACCCCTGGCCACGGCAACTGGCTCCAGGGCGGCCAATCAGTGAGCAGCTCAGGTCTCTGAGGGCCCTGGGAGCTGCTCTTGCTGTGACGGAATGACCCTGCTAACACGGAGGAGGTGGAGAGACAGAAACCAGAACTCAGGACAGGGTGAAGCACCCCTAAAACTAACCTGAAACCCAGCCCGCCTCTGGCTTTCACATTTAAGCAGGCCAGTACGCTTCTCCTGCACCCTCTTCACTGGGTGTTTAAGCCAGTCTAAATTTGTTGCCTGAACCCAAAAGCATTCTAACTACACAGTCAATGGGTGGAAGAGCGAGCGAGGTCAGCTGTTACACATTTATACCGTTGTTTTTATCTTCTCCAAGGGCTTATAGTTTAATTCATTAAATGCACATCCGATAGGACACCACTATTTAAAAAAAAAACAACTTGTTTTTGCTTCTTATAAAAAGTTAGGAAATGAAGTGGTAACTTTTACCACCTTTTATCTCTTGGCTTTTCAGAACCTTCTGTAAAAACTCAAATGCTGGTCTCATATGGGAATTAGAAAGTACAGGAGAAAAACAAAGCCTCAGTTTAGGTTTTGCTAATGACATGACCCATGACCCCAGAAAAGTCCACCCCTGAGCCTGTTTTCCTCATTTGTAAAACCAGCATATTAGACATAGTAAAAATCCTTCCAACTTCCCAAATCCTAAAATTTCTTTTTTAAAACTGTACTTATTTCTGTTTTAAATTATAATTTTGAATCTTTGCTTTTATAACATATTGTTAATTGCTCATATGATTTGACTCATTTTTCTAGGCAAGAATGACATCCTGAACTGTAACAATGACCCCATGGAAAACACAGCCCCCTTTAAAATGGTTTCCAGAAATACACTATGAGAAAAAGAGAGAGAGAGAGAAGATTGCTTAACTATAGTCATTAAGACTATAGTTATGAGCGATCTGCCACCACAGCAAGAGTAAAACAAAGGAAACTGTACTGTCTGAAAACTGATGCAAGAAAAAAGACAAATTTTTCTCCTGACTTCCCAGTCTGCAGAGATAAGGACTCCCTTGCTAATAATGCCTGCTATGGAGCTGTCTGTCTCTATTCTGTCATACCCGAGAGCTAAGGCACTGAGGGGTCGCACCCACTCAAAGGCACAGGCCTCACCAAGCGCTGCCAAGACCGCATTACGTACCTCTCTGCGGTTGGCAATGTGGACAGCCGCGTGGTCCACATTCCCATCACACGCCCTCAGGCCAAGCCGAGCTTCCTGGGCACTAAATCCCAACTGCATCAGATTGTGAACTTTGGATGGATCAGTATATAGCTCTTTGAAGAGTTGACGTGCCTACGGACAGAGAAAAATACAAGGATCGTGTAACCATGAGCAACATTAAAGCTGAACACAAAGCTAACACTTAAAGGAAACTGGGCTGTACCCAATGTGAATTACGGTTTAGATAAAAACTCTAAACGTGACCAATGTCAACCACTGAGAGTGCAAACAGACAACACCCTCTCTGCTCACGGGACTTCCATGCAGGGTAACAGGAGAAAATAGGCCAAGGACCGTGGGAGGGGCTGGGATCCGTTTCCTCCTCTTTTTCTGGTAATGAAGTCCCCTGAAGTGGAGCTGGGGGCAGCCAACGGCCTTGGCTTGCCCTGGACTCTCCTGCGCCCTCTGCTGGCCGGAAAAGGCTCTGAGAGGAGCCACCCAACCCGCTCAGCAAGATGAGGGCTGGTAACTTGGAGCCAGTAAAAGCCACTGCCTCCGTAAGCTTTCCTTATTATAGCATCCTGCCTGCACTCACAGATACAAATATGTTCACGGCGGACGTGCAGGAGAGGGAAGCACACACCACAAAACACAGCGCAGGGGAAGGCGGCTCCGACTTCGGAGCCTCTTCTCTTACCTTGTTGAGATATTCATAAGCCTCCTCACCATTTCCACTGTGATAATTTCGGATGCCTTGAAGCAAGTAAAGTCTTAAAAACAGGACTTTCTCTTTTCCAC
Source organism: Bos grunniens (assembly GCF_055505025.1). Classification (NCBI taxonomy): domain Eukaryota; kingdom Metazoa; phylum Chordata; class Mammalia; order Artiodactyla; family Bovidae; genus Bos; species Bos grunniens. The sequence continues at coordinate 6,268,186 of NC_141168.1, forward strand.
AATTTCCCTAAAATTATTGGGAGAAAAAAATTATAAATCTCTCATTATAGGTCTATAATACATTTTTAATTCCCTTCCTCTCTACAGGGGCAAATGGCGTGACTAAACTGTTTCTATCTTCTCTGCTGATGATGCAAAAGTAAAGCTCGCAGGGGACAACGGCACTAATTGTCCCAAACAGAACCCCTATCTCCAGGCACCCAGGCCGGGACCCCACTGGGCAGGATGAAGTATGCAAAATCCCAAACTAGGAATATCTTGTGTTGCCCTGTGATTCCCAAGCAGAATTCTGATGACCCGTGGAAATCACCTGAGAAAAGTCCTTATTGTAAAGCCCAGCTCTGGAGCCGTGACTCACTCACATGAGCTGATCCTGTTCAAAGTGTTTGTTTTCTGCATTTAAATCTTTCACAAAATTCTACTTAATACAGCCACCAGCTCTCTCGATCAGGGTGATCCATGGGGTTGTGTGCCTAGAAAACTGTCACTTCTGGGCTAAATGCTGCACACATCAAAGGCATAGGCTAACTTTTAAAATGTTTATCAATCCCCTTAAAATATAGCTTAAGGGGACTTCCCTGGACTCCTACTGGTTAGGACACTGTGCTGCCAATGCAAGGGGCATGGGATGGATCCCTGGTTGGGGAATTAAGATCCCATATGCCCCCGTGGCATGGCCAAATGATACAAAAATAAAATAAAAGAGCTCGCTGCAAAGTACTATCACTGAACCTCCTTTGGCAGCAGTCTAAACACTTCAGCAGGAATAAACTCAGGTTCTAGAAAAGGGCTCAGCAATACCTACAACGGGCGACAGCAACGTACTTTTATGTGCAGCAGCCTCTGGTGATTTTCCCCGTAACACTTTCTGAAGCACTCCTGGGCCAGCTTCAGCTTCTTCTCGGCGTCGTCCAGGCACTCCAGCTGGCCCAGGCGGAAGTAGCACCACACTATGTCCAGCTGGAGCACCGCATAGTTGTCCACCGTGTCCAGCAGCTCTGTGCAGCACTCGCTGCCAAGAGACAGGACGTGGCGTCACTGGTGAGTAGCTTGACAAAGCCTTTTTTGTGAATTACTGGAATTTTTTTCCTCTGGTTGTTGGTGTATTTCCAAAGACTAAGACAGAGATCCCAATGTTTTTGAAGGGAACCCTACGTATAATCTGAATTCTTCCAATGAGGAAAGAAAGCAGTGAGGGTTCAGAAACAGAAGCTCAACATCATCTGCCTCGGGAAGGGGAGAGGACAGACGGACACACACACCCTTGCTATGTGGGGAAAGAGGCCTGGCGGGAAGCGGAAATTGGGGCCACTGGGTCGGTACTCCTCAGCAAACATGGGGAGACCATGCTTTAAAGCAGTGGTTTCCAACTCTGACTGCAAATTAGAATTACCAGGATGTGAGGAGGTTTTGTTTCCTTTTCCGTTTGTTTTTGTCTTAAAAAAAAAAAACAACAAACGGATGCTGGGACCCCACCAGAGCAATTGTAACAGAAGCTCTGGAGGTGGGGCCTGGATGCTGTGTTTCTAAAATCCTCCTCCTGTTGTTGTTTGGTTGCTCAGTTGTGTCCACTCTGTGTGAGCCCCTGGACTGTAGCCCACCAGGCTCCCCTGTCCATGCGATTTCCCAGGCAAGAATGCTGGAGTGGGTTGCCATTCCCTTTCTCCAGGGGATCTTCCCGAGCCACAGACTGAACTTGCACCTCCTGTCTCCTGCGTTGGCAAGTGGGTTCTTTACCACTGAGCCACCAGGGAAGCCCAAATCCCCCTAAGTGACTCTAATACACAGCCAAAGTGAGAATCAAGGCTTTAAAAAGGACACCAAAAAAAAAATTCTCCCTTTATGTGAATGCCTCAACTGATGAAGATTGGCAAAGACATTCATGTCCGGTGACATTAAGGTGGGAGGAAAGCAATCCAGAAAAACGCCAGGCTCTGAATGCCTAGCTGATCTTGGGGCCCATTGCTGAACCAGATACAAGCAGCAGGCAGGCGAGGCGACGGAGGGCTCACACAGATGGACTTTGAGACCACCTGACTTCCGGCTGTGATTACGTTAGAAATTCATAGTGCAATCTAGATCTCAAGCTTGAACCCCCTTCGGCAGGAAAGTAAAACATGGAACCATGCACGACACATCCACAAACGAGATCTCATCTGTTTCTGCTGGTCTCCTACTAAAAATCAGACTGTTTCACATCTTGCCCATCAAAATCTGCTTGGGAAAAATAAAAAAACAAAAGCGCTCTGTCATTTACACTTTAAAAAAAAAGCATTAGTCTCCTAAGCGGAATGCTTACATGCCAGGGTACACACTGGAGAATCCATTAGGACATAAGAATAACTGCTCAGGGCAGGATTTTCCTATTTACTTGTGGTTGCTTTGCTGGATCATTTCATCTTTGTGAATGTTCTGTAACATACACACCATCTTTTACACACACGCGCACACACACAGCTGTTTGACCAGGTGAGGGGCACCTTCTCCAAGTCTCTGCTTCGCCTGAGAACTTGACATTGAGGGGAGAGGAAGAAGTTCATGGGCCCTGAGTGGTGTAACTTTCCACTCCAGGTGAGACTGACTGATCTACCTGTAGACACCTTGCATTTCTGGGAGAGCCTACCCTGCCGTCCTCAGGAAAGCAGCTGGCATTCAGCACGGCTCTCCAAGTCCCACCTGTGTGAAGAGGCTCACTCGTGTAACACACCGAGAGCAAGGACAGAAAGTGCCTCCCTCCTTTCAGTTAAAAATAAAATCGCCAATACAAGTCTACCCAGGACAGAGTGTGTATGCAGCCAAAACCAAAACCAAAACACAGGCACAGGACTCATGTGAAGAAGGTCACTTCATTCTTTCAGTTGTAAAAAAGATAACGCATTTTATTCACATGGCAGCCTTATGATAAGAGATGCTATCACCTTATATAATAATTTTGGAATTGTTAGGACTACATTTGAACTTGATCATGTCACTCAGAAATGTAATGCCTTGATATAAAATTAGGTCTTAGAGTATGTTTTATTGATTTTGCTCTAGTAGCCTTAAGTCGATAGCCAATAAATTTTCATGTTAAAAACATTAAAGTCAATGTATAACATTGATTTAAATAAAATATACTGAGCCTCACTTTAGAAAAATTAAATCACATTTGGGCTTAAGTCAGTTATTTAATAGAAATCTACTATATTTCCCTTAAAAGTTTCACATTTTTACATGAGATATTAATTTCAAGAAAGGTGAGCTAAAGCTTGAAAGTGACAATGTTAGTCGCTCAGTCACGTCTGTCTCTTTGTGACCCCACGGACCGCAGGCCACCAGGCTCCTCTGTCCATGGGATTCCCCAGGCTAGAATGCTCCCCAGGCAAGAATACTGGAGTGGGTAGCCACGCCCTTCTCCAGGGGATCTTCCTGACCCAGGGATTGGACCTGGGTCTTCCGAATTGCAGGTGGATTCTTTACCATATGAGCCACCAGGGTAGCTTAGTATCTGCTTTTTTTAAAAAAAGGAAAGTTGGCTAAAAAGTCATTTATAGTTTTGTTACTGGCAGCAAGGAACTGGATTGTGTGCAGTTTTTTTTTTGTATTTCTTGTGCTTGGGTTCAGTGTGTGTGTGTTAGTCGCTCAGTCATGTCTGACCTTTGCGATCCCATGGACTATAGCCCACTAGGCTCATCTCTCCATGGAATTCTCCAGGCAAAAATACTGGAGTGGGTTGCCATTTCCTTCTCCAGGGGATCTTCCCGACCCAGGGATTGAACCCAGGTCTCCTGCATTACAGGCAGATGCTCTACTGTCTGAGCTAGTAAGTACAGTGAATCGTTGCTCAGGATGCAGTTAAAACGTCATCTAAGGTGGTGGTGTGATGCCTTGTTAGGTGGGACCAGAGCAGTCTGGAGGGTGAAACAAGTCCTCCTTCTGCTGCCACGCCCCACTGAATTCTCTATGGGGGGATGGCAGAGCCCTGGGGTGCCCTCTGCACTCACCATGCTGTCCCTCAGGCAGCTCCCTCCTCCCTGAGCTCCAGCTCGTGCACTCGGGGGAGACCGGGAGGCCCTTAGTAGGTTTCTCCTTCCCACGCTGAGGGCTAGGAATGCCAGGCAGTGAGCTGAAACCATCCACAGGCTCCCCCGAGTTTGTTTCCCCACCTCAGGGACCACCGTCCTGCATCGCCAGAAAACCACTGTTTGTATACAGTTTGCCCCGTGTCTCAGTTGAGGCAGGGGAGAGGAAACCCAGTCCCTGTCACTCCACCCTGGCCAAGAGCAGAACTCCCCTTTCTAGTTGAAAATGGGAGAGAAGCTGCTCTCAGGCCCGCTACGCACCACACCCCGAGATGTGCAACAGAGAGCTGGGAGAGAACTCGAGCTACTTAGAGAAGGCAGGAAGACGTCACGGGGGAAAGCAGACAGGACGTCTCTTCCGTCTCCACGCTGCCTTGGTTAAGAGTGGATCCCTTTGACGAAGAGAGGGAACTCGCACAGGAAGTATGCTAGTAAGCTGGCCTGAATAAACAGATTCCCCAGAAAAACATTTTCTACTTAAAAGGGCACCGATAATTATTATTGGGTTATTATATCTACTTCTCACTGAACATGTGAATGTACTGTGAACTGAAAAGAGAGTTGTTATTGTTTTTCAAGGGTTCCCTGAGACCTGAAAATGATTTCAAGGGTTTTTCCAGGGTTAAAAACAAAACAGAAAGGCCCATACAGACACATTAAGATCGACCGTGTCTTGATAACTGCTGAAGATGAATGCAAAGTCTATGGGACTCTTTATATTAGTCGCTATTATTATGTATGTTTGAGATTTTCCATAACAAAAAGTTAGAAACAACTGTGGAAGGAAATAAAAAACGTTTCTGAATTTAATGACTAACTTACAGCCTGCACTGCCTGGAGGCAGGAGAAGAAAACAGCAGAGGCACCAAGGCCCCGTTCTGGTTACTTCCCTGCCTCCCAAATATTTTAGAAAATAAATCCCCCTTTCTGCCTATGTTTAAGCTGGTTCACTTAAAACGCAAGGTGCTACTTGTACAGCTGGCAAACTAAAAATACCATTTATCTTGTTGAAGTATACTGTATATATTGGGAATTTCTCAAAATGGAAAAGAAAATACCACTAAAGCCATTACCTTTTGACCACTGCACACATCAAGTCTATCTCTCAAATGTTTCATCTGCCTGGATCATAGCGTCTCAGTATCATTTCCCATTAAGAGGCACCAGAGAAAGTGCTGGGGCAGGAAACAGCCAGGGTGAGTCTGGACCAGCTTTGGACAAGAGAGAGTACAAAGGCCAGCGCATCAGGGCAAAGGGCTGCAGGACCACCTGCCCACTGAAGATGGCCACCACAAGCACTGAGCCATGAGCTCATATTGACACTTAAAAAAAAAAAGGCAAGGAAGCCTCACCAGTGATGTCATCTTTAGAAGATGCTAGGGAAGCCACTCATTTATTCTGAAAACAAGAAAATAAGGAGAAAGAACCAAGCATTTTGTTCTGTCTTTCTGTACAAACTGTACCTCAGGAGAACCAAGCGACTGATGAGGGAAAGTCTTTTTCAAATGAATTCCAGCAATAAACACGAAGGAATAACGAGCTATCATTATTCTGAGCCCCTATGAAACAATGGATTTGGAGAATGATCACCAACGTGTATACCAAAACCATCAGGCGAAAAGCTGATGGGGACTGCAGAGTCAGTTGTAGTTCAGGTAGGCAACACATCATAAGAAACAGACATGAAATCCTACGTGCTTGTTGTAAAAAAAAAAAAATTAGCGCAATAAGTTTATAAAACTCTTTAGCGATCAATTAGAAATACAATGGGGAGAAAGAGTTCACCGGTCAGTCTACATCATAACTATCCTTTGACATGAACCATCTCGGGGGAAGCCTGAAGTCTGGGGCGCACAGGGTTGGGGAAGGTGCTGTGTGTGACTGCCGCCCTCCTCCAAACTGGACTCCACCAAGGACAAAAGTGCCTACCAGAAATATTTGTCAGCGTCCAACAGACATGGCAAGGCTATTCCATATTCTTTTCTTTTCAGGAAAGCTCTGCCCTTCTCATGATATCCCATAGCTAACATAAGGGCCTAGGGAAAAATAAGGATTTAAAAAAACATCACTTTAAATTATAAGAAAACAAATTATATTAAAAGCATATTAAGTCTAAAGAAATAAAAGAACGTGAAAACAAACAAACCAACCCAAGATCACAACGAAATCTAAAAGTCAAAATTAAGGAAAACAGAATTAAAGCTTCATCTCATTTAAACTCTGAAACAAGAACTCCATTTAGTGAGTCTGTCCCTTTGAGGGACACTTAATGTGCCCGTCCCTTTGTTTGCATCAGTTTATTTTAGTATCTGCTGATCTGGGTCTATTTCTAGTATCCATAAGACTAAACGTATTTTAAAGAAGCCAGTGACAACTGTACCCTTTTTAGAAACATTCATTCATTCATTTCACTTTCTATTCCTAATTGGGTTTTTCTCTGAAGAATCTGTCAACTGTAGCATTTCTGAAACAATTTTTGTAAGACGATCCAAATTTCCTTAAAATTCATTAATATTTTTAGATTTGAATTCTTATATAAATATTGTTAATGTTTTCCACAAAGATCTAAATATTATTAATATGAGAATACAATACTTACAGTGGGAAAATAATTACCATAAAAAATCAACTGAGAGTTACAAAGTTCTCTTATTAAAATTTAACTTTAAACAATGTAACCCATACAGTGAAACCTACTCAAAAATGTCCTTTAAAGACCAAAAAATTAAAATCAACATGACCCACAGCCACTAAAGCTTTTCATGTAAGAAGCTACTGGATTCCAGCTCAGAGACTGATCTCACGGGCCAAGTTGCAGAGGTGGCTAGAAAGACCCCCTTGGAAACGCTCCAAGGTAAAGCCGCGTCCCCTTACTCCAATTAGAGAGCGGGGCTGCAGGGCCAGAGGGAAGAGGCGGAAGAACCACCTGTCAGGCTTTTCCCAACTACGCAGCCCCCGCTGCCATTCTGATCCACCCCCTAGGGCATGTGGCCTCGAGGAAGATGGACTGCACCAGGACAAGCACTGCCACAGGAAGCCACTGCTCCAGGACAGGGAGGTCCTGCCATTCCGCACTGAACTCACCGGGTGGGCCAGCAGGATCGTAGGTGACATTCTCTTGTTTATCAACTGGAGACAGAAAGCTGTTCCTAGTCCTTTATGTAACATTCCAAGACAAAATAGGTAGAATCCACTTCTGTTCTGACAGCAAATCAAAGAGCAAGCCACACGTTTCTTACAGAACTTACCTTTCTTTCTGATGGAGGGATTCTGATTGATCTGCCTGTCTGGTTAGCTATGTCTAAGTATGGTGTGGCTTCTGGATCCACCACCATCTCAGCTGCAAAAAGCCAAGAGGGACTCCATTAGTTCAAGGTTAAAAAGCAGTGATGGGGGCATAAAAAATGTGAGACTGTTGGGAAAGAAAGGCCAATGAGAACTGTGATACCCCCAACTCTCCACCCCCGAGCCCAGCCCATTCTCGCCGCCCCCTTCGAGGACTTGAGCAGAAAAGTCTGAAGCTCTGTGCACCTCTCTCCGCAAGGATCTCCAGTCCTCTTTTAGTCCTCTGAATTCTTTTTTCTTCTAGCTTGGCTTCATTTCGCTTTTCTTCTTCAACCTGGACATTTTTTCTCACGTCTTCTTCAGACTGTTTTAGTTCCAGAACCATAGCTTTCACATTGTGGGTCACTCCCTGCTCCTTAAGCGTTTCCCCTGTCACAATCAGAAACGCATGTTATAAAGAGTCAGGAAGTGCCCTGGGTAACAGGGCATCTTCTCTGTCACATGGAATTCTCCAGCCTGCATTAGCCCTTGCAAACCACCATGCCACGACTGCTAAGAGTGTGTTTAAATCTGGTTGTTTAATTGCATTAACTGTTAAGCACGGGTTAAAATCAGTCAGTGAAATGAGCTGACTATATTAATCCTTTTCAATATTCTTTATTCTCATCCTAAAATCAAGTCAAAGCAATCACTGTCTGAGAATCTACTCTAGAGACAGCACTCTGCTAGGCAACACAAGAGGAAAATGAGGAAGTCCCGCAGGTGAATTCTCCTACCTCCAGCTAGAGGCATAATCCAGTTCTCAGCCATGGGCCAGGAGCCAGAGTGCAGGAGCACACTGGGAGAGGGGATTTACTGAAGTGGTAAAAACAAATACCTTGGGTTCCATCCCTTCTTAACCCTGTGGCCCTGAATAAACCACTTATTGTCCATGTTCTCAGACACAAGATAGGAGTAAAGACAGAGGTGGAAAGTCAATGAAACAGAATGAAGGAGAATACTAACAAAATCAAAAGCTGGCTCTATGAAAAAAGTTAATCAAACATACAAACCTAATAAAAACAAAGTCAAAATGCAAATAAAATGAAAAAGGGTAAATACAGATCAGAAACATTATAAAATAACGAAGTAATATTATGAACTACAAACATAAATTTGAACATTTCTGGAAAACTCTAATTGAACATACCTTCATAGACATACATATACACATGCATACAAACATACATATATGTATTTAGAAACTCAACAACCATTCTAACATTTATGCTGAAAAATAAAGATCCATCAGCAGCCAAGCTACCTTGATAAAGAAGAGCCATGAGTGGTACTCATCCTACTAGATTTTAAAACTAAAGCCACAATAATTAAAAACACACCAACAACTCTATGGTTCTGGCTCAGGAACAAAGCTACAGGTAAATGAAAAGAGCAGAAAGTACAGAAACACGGCCCTAATAAGGGGACACCAAAAACGAGCGTGTCTACTGAGGACACGTTTAGAGGGGCACCCCACTCCAGTATTCCTGCCTGGAAAATCCCGTGGACGGTAGAACCTGGTAGGCTACGTCCATGGGGTTGCAAAGAGTCAGACACGACTGAGCAACTTCACTTTCACTATCGGGAGAAAACTAAAGCTGGAATCCAGCTTTTACATATAGAGAGGGACTCTGAATAGATAAAGACTTCATATAAGAAACTGTAGAAGACTATCCATGTGGTCCTGCGGTTGGAGAAAGAACTCCTTAAAACGCCAACAACAAGGCAAAAATCTGCTGGATTTGCTAACGTCAGAATCGAAGATTTCTGCACAACGAAGGATGCCACACACAGAGCCAACACAGAGGCGAGACGCCACAAAATGCCCCCTAAAGCAGGCCACAGGCACGGCCGGCAGGAGTGCTGGAAAGAAAGACCGGGGCTGGGCTGGGGAGGCTGCATTCCAACCAGGCTGGGATGTGGACCTCTCTTTGGAGGCCACGGGAACCTACTGGAAACCAAACAGACACAGCACCTGCCTGAACTGCTCCAGAAGCTAACTGGGCTCCCCAGTCCATTCACGTCCCCTTCATATCCACTGCCCTACTGCAGCCAAAGTGACCTCTGAAACACAAATATAATTGTGGGTCACTCCGCAGCATCAATGGCTTTCCCCCTACCTAGAGAGAAACGCAAATATGAATGAGATTCGAACCCAGGCTTTCTCAGCTGTACTATGGCATTGTGAGCTGGATAAGTCTTTTAATACTTATTTTCATTTATTTATTAGCTGTGCCGGGTCTTAGCTGTGGCATATAAACTCTCAGCTGTGGCATGTGGGGTCTAGTTCCCTGATCAGGGACTGAACTCAGGGCCCCGCATGGGAAGCGCAGTCCCAGCCACTGGACCACTAGGGAAGCCCTGTGTAAGAGCTCTTCTGCCCTTGATGCTCAGCACCATCCCTAGTCTCCTCCCACTAACTGTTAGGAGCACAGCCTCCTCTGGCCCCCTGCTACCAAGTCATGACAACCAAAAATGTCTCTATGCGTGTGTGCTAAGTTGCTCAGTCCTGTCTGACTCTTTGTGACTCTATGGACTGTAGCCCACCAGGTTCCTCTGTCCATGGAATTCTCCAGGCAAGAGTACTGGAGTGGGCTGCCATTTCCTTCTCCATGGATCTTCCTGACCCAGGGATCAAACCTGCGTCTCTGACATCTCCTGCACTGGCACTGGCGGGCAGATTCTTTACCACTAGCACCAGCTGTCTCCAGACATTGCCAATGTCCCCTGCGTGGCAAAATCACCCTGGGTTAAGGACCGCCACTACTGGCTTTACCACGTGGCCTCTGCCTGCTCTCCATCCTTAAGAAGCACTAGTTTCTCCTCACCGTCCACACTCAGATTCGCCAGGCCTCTCCAATCCCTCACACGACAGAGCTCTGCCTGAGGCTCTCTGCGGGAGTGCTCCCCGCCGCAGCCCCTGCCGTGCTCACTCAGACGGAGAGAAGGGCCATCTCCCTTGCAGCACACCCTGACTCCCGTCCTGCAGCATCCCATCAGACCTCCACTGAGCATCAAACTCTAAAATAACTGGCTTTACATTATACATGTGAGAAAGCCACCCCAAAGTTTTGAATAGAGGAAGAGTGAAGAGGAAAAAGATACAAAGTCAGTATTTCTCTAGTAATTTGATTTTAAAAATTCTGCATACTGTGCTGTAACATACCTAGCTGAAGTTGTTTCTTATTTATGACAATTTTGATGTAATTTTCTTGAAATCCAAAGGTTTCCGCTATTCTGTAAAATAAACCAGAGAACTATAGATAACCCAGTTTGTTATGTATTATCCACTAAACAGATTTTTACCGTGACAGCTATTTTAGACATTCTTCTCAGAAACACCCTGTATTACAAATTTCTGATGCACAAACATTACTTCAGATAGAGCGAGCTTACTAGATGGCTATTTGAAACTGTGTCAGAGACCATATCCTTTTGTAAACTATCTGTTTTACTGCTTGGTTCCTCGTGAAGCACAGACCATGGGTGCTGTGTATCCGTTTGAACAGGAGGGCCCTAGCTGCAGGAGAGAATACCCATCCCCGACACCTCCTGTGGTCTCCCTGCAGGAGCCCCTAATGGGGCAGTTGTTCATACAATCTTCCACTCACTATGTGCTGAGTGGACGAGGTTTCCTGAACCCAGCTCTAACAGCCCTGATACAGACCAAAGAAGAAAATGTGGAAAATCAGCTGGGGAAACACAGACTACCTAGCCCTGGAGGCAATCAAAACACTTACCACTGAGAAATGTTCAAGGATATCAAACAACTGACCAGGTCTCAAAAGTCAGATTTTCACTGGAATGTGACAGGCCAGTATTTTTTTTCTTTTTACAGATGGGCCAACAGCCTGAAACTGGCCAAACTACTTCACTGAACATCACAGCAAGCCACTGGTGCATTAAGGCATAAAATTCAAAACTAATGATCTGGCCAGTATCAGGCTGCCTCCTATCTCTATCACTTACTGATTCAAACATGGACCAAGCACACACATCCAGGGTTCCCACCTGCTCTCAAGTCACACGTGAGTAAAGGAGACTGGTCCAAGTCCTGGCTTTGCCCTAAAATGCCAGTGAGCCTGAACAAGCCCTTCAGCCTCAAAGCCTCAGTTTCCCCTCCACTGTGCGACGAGGCTCACATCTGCCTCACGGGAAGGACCAAACGAGCAGGTGTAAGGGAGCTGAGCGCCCCTGGGCCACAGACACACGGATACTTACTTAGACCTCAGTTCTCTGCCAGTGATGTGCAGGTGGGTCTCCAACAAGTTTTTCCTATCCTGTATAAAAATAAAGACAAAACGCACTTGACCTTGACACTTTTGGGAACTGTTACCCTGCCTATAAAACCAGACAAGTTGATATCAGACGATGTAAAAACACGCAGGTCTCTCTGGGTAAGGACTAAAAGAACACGTGCCTGGCAGGAAGCTACTGAACAAAACCTGCCCGTGACCCAGCAGTCCTCGCGGGGGCAGCAGTGTGGCCCACAGGCCGGGCTTCCGCCTCTGGGGGCAGGTCTGCTGGGAGAGGGGCAGGTCCTGTTCTGCTCCAGGGCGCTGCCTCTGCTCCACGAGGACCCACCCACAACCTCGGCGCCAGGACCACCTCGGCGCGCACCCACCGCAGCCACCGAGAAGGGAGCGGCAGGACAGCTTTTGGCACCTCTCCTTCCCCGACGGCTGGGCTTCAGAAGGAAACATGGACTCACTGGGGCCACCAAGGACGAGACCGTGCAAATCACCTGCTCGGATCCCACACTCACCAATCAGCTTTCTGATCGGTGGTCTGCTGTCCTGGGCACTTGGTACTGGCAGCTGCTGCTAGGTCACTTCAGTCGTGTCCGACTCTGTGTGACCCCACAGAGAGGAGTCTGTATATACACACTGCCTTTTAAACTCATGAACTGGCATTCTGAGGTAGATACATATATAAGGTCCTTTTTCTCATCAAGTTCTTTATTCTTCCTAGAAATTTTTAACAGCTTTATAGGGATGTAACTTGCATATCTTAAAGTTTCCTGTTTAAAGTATAAGAGTCGATGGTTTCTGGTGTGTTTACAGAGAGCATTTTCGCTACCTCCTCACCAAACATGCCCTATCCTCCTACTCCCTCCCGCTTCCCACCCCAGACAACCATAAACTATGTTCTTTCTCTATGGATTTGCCTATTCTAGATATTTCATATAAATGGAACTACACAGTATGTGGTCTTTTGTGTCTGGCTTCTTTCTAAACGTTTCTGAGTGTCGCAGCATATCAGTACTTTGCTCCTTTCATGGCTGAGTAACTCACTTTATGGGGGCACCCCATTTGTCCACCAGCAGGCATTAGGGCTGTTTCCACCGTAGGCCACTGTGAACAGAGTTTTTGTACAGTTTTCACTTCTCTTGAAGTAAAACAGCTGAGTCACAGGGTAATCCTGATACACACTTATTTTCATTTCTTCTGAGAATAATGAACCCTTCTCAGTCCTACGGGGCAGCCCCCTCTGGGTGCCCTGCCTCCGTGACACTTCTGGACTTCAACTCCTGAGGACGTGCCCGGGACACAAGGTGGCTCCATGCACGGCAGCCCCGCCTGGGCACTCAGCTGACCGTGCTCTGGCTCCACCAGCAAAGAAAAAGAAAGATGAATTCCTGTGTGATGTGTCCTACTGCCTACAGTTTCAGAAAACCTGAAGTAATCTTTTATTCCCCATTTTTGCTAAACGATTGTTCAAACTCTAGAAAAGGCAAGACTGTGATGCATAGCTCTGTGATGCCTGGAGCCCAGACTACCTTGTAGATGCTCCAGTTTTAAGAATCCATAAAATTAACTTTTAGGTTTATTAATGTTCAATATGTAAAGCAACTTAAAAGAATTTTATCTTTGGATTGTAACTTCAAAAAGAACTCATTATTTCTTTAATCACATCACTAAGGTAACTGAGCATGAATAACTTTGTAAATCTGGGGAACCTACTCACTTTTTTTAACCGTGCAGGTAGAAAGACTTCGATTGTGGCAATCCCCGTCGTTTTGTAGTGCTCGTTTCCTGTGCCACGCTCGACTGCTTTGCAACGTATTTCTTCCATTATCTCTTCTACTTCATTTTCACAACATTCTAGCTTGTCAGAGTACTTCTTAGCAAGGTCCTATGAAGAAAAATTGAAGGAAAAAAAAAACCCCACAGATCAATGCAGTACTAACTCAAAGAACAGCGAAACACACAGCGGTGCACACAAGAACCTAAGGCGAGCCCACCGACGAGCAGCGTTCGGCCCTGTTACAGTGAGATCCAGACAGTGGCTTGACATCTTGAGAGGCACAGAGTTTAGAGGATCCAGGAAAAAATTAAAACGAAGGGTAGGAAAACAGGCTCCCTAGAGAAAGTGAAAATAGTTGGGATTACGCTGGGGGAAAAGAAAGGCAGGTGGCAACTCATGTGACTGCAGTACACATCAGTACGAGAGTGCCTTAAGGAGCACTGAGCCGTTCACCACCGCGGAGTGCGGGCAAACATCTTACCGTTCACCAGCGCAGAGTGCGGGCAAACGTCAGTACGAGAGTACCTTAAGGAGCACTGAACCATTCACCACTGCACAGTGCGGGCAAAAAACAAAAACAGAACAGCTTCTATCTTTTCTAATTTGTGAGAACAACTCAGCTTAGATGATGGTCTAAGTATGTATTTCTAATAAGGGAGATGTTCTTGATATATAAAAGTTACAAAGCAGATCAGAATATCTTTTTTAAAAATTCATATAAACCTATTTATAATACACACTTTAAATAAACAATCACATAGGAAATGACCGGAAGAAAACACCAATATTGGTGATATGTATAATGTATTTTTGAAAACACTATCATTTTTGTGGTTAATTATATACATACAGCTTTTTTCAAGAGTATACATTATTTTTAATCTCTGGAAAACACAGAAGCCTTTTCAATAAAAATACTTCAAAAAAACTTTCTATAATTCTCTAGAAAACATAAACATAATTACCTTGTGAAGGTTTTTTTTTTACCCCTTCTGACACCAATCAATTCTGACACCAACTGGATATCCTACAATTCAACTCTGTCACGAATGATGGAGTTACTGAATCAGAGGCAGACGCCACAGGCTAAGGGCTCAATCCCACAGGCCTGCCCTCGTTTCAGGCAGCAGGTAAGCAGGTCCCCAGGTTGCCCACACTTCTGTCTGACTGGGCTCACAGCTGAGGGCTCCTACAAGCCCCGCCCCTTGTGACAATTTGCTAGAACAAACACCACAGAACTCAGGAAAATGCTCCCCTTATTTTTATAATTCATTATAAAGAGAAGGAATGGACACCCAGATGGAGGTGCACGCATGGCAGAGCCCGGAAGGGTCCCGACAGGACCAGAGGACTCTGCTGCCTGTGCTGTGCTCCTCTCTGGCCAACGGACGCATCTGCCCATCTGGAAGCCCACGATCTGTCACTTCAGGGTTTTCAGAGGCTCCATTATACGGACATGACTGACTGAATCACTGACCGCTGCTGACCAGTGGGATCTCCTGTGCCCTCTGGCCTCCCCAGAGGCTGGAGCAGGGTGGGGCTGAAAGTTCCATGCTTCTGATAACAGTTTGGTCCTGCAGGCAAGGAGCCCATCCTGAAAGCCCCCAGCACCTTTGTGCTGTGCTTAGTCACTCAGTCACGTGAGCTCAGACTCCTTGTGACCTCATGACTGTAGCCCGCCAGGCTCCTCTGTCCATAGGGATTCTCCAGGCAAGAACACTCGAGTGGTACCCTCCTCCAGGGGATCTTCTTCCCAAACCCAGGGATGGAACCAAGGTCTCCTGCACTACAGGCAGATTTTATGCCCACTGAGATACCACAGAAGCCCATTAACATCAGTACTTACATCTAATAAACATCAGCCAGGTACTGGACACATATTCTCTCAGACACTCACAGCAACCTAATCATGGAGGTACCACGGCCCCCGTTTCATAAGTGATGAGAGTGGGACCAGAGATCTCCCGCAACTCGCTGAGGCCAACAGGCAGCAGCAGAACTGCGCCTGCACACCTTGACCTCAGAGCCCAGGCTCCCTCCTCTGATCGGAGCCCAGCTAAGCAACCAGGGAGTTCCCTCTGGGCAGGAGAGCACAGGCCGGGTCACCAGGGTACCTGTGCTTGCCTGACTCAACGGGGGTAATTTTCCCGTGGGACAGAGGGCCTTCTCGAGGATGCTAATTATAGCCCTAATAAAACAGATTTCGCTTTCAATTATGAGCTATCTTCAAGTGCACTGGCTCCCACATGTCAGCATTTCCTTACCCCTCAGCCTTTAAGTGGTCAGGGTCTGTTAAAGATATTTATATGAGAGGAAAGGCAAATTTAAAGGAATCCTTCAGTGAATCCTTTTCTAAATTAGAAAATAAAAAAAACTGAACAGGAGCAATCAACATTTGATATCTCCAACCCCTCTAAATCTCTACTCTCTGCCGGTCGGCTTCCACACGGACATTCTGAAGTTCCTATCAAAATCGTTCAGTGTCTCCACCTCACCAAGCCCCTTCCTCAATTACCTGAACTTGACCTGTCAGCAGCCGTGGACACAGCGGACTCTCCAGCCTCCTCATTTGGTTTCTACACCCTCTCCTCCTTCCTTCCACCTCGACTGCTCCTTCGCTGCCCCTTCCACCTGGCTCCTGTCATCTCTCCAAACTCTAAACACTGAAGTGACCCAGGACTCAGCCTTCACACAACTTTCCTTCCTCTACTTGTTTGCTTAGTGATGTCAGCCAGGCTCACTGCTTCAAGCCACACCTATACATCACCAACTCGCTCCAGAATACCTCTGGCTGATACCTCGACCTTGAACTCTCAGACTTGTTTTGCCCAAAACTAAGCACTTGATCTGGTGATGGAAGTAAAGTCCGATGCTGTAAAAAGCAATACTGCATAGGAACCTGGAATGTTAGGTCCACGAATCAGGGTAAATTGGAAGTGGTCAAACAGGAGATGGCAAGAGTGAACGTCGACATTTTAGGAATCGGTGAACTAAGATGGACGGGAATGGGTGAATTTAACTCAGATGACCACTATATCTACTACTGTGGGCAAGAATCCCTTAGAAGAAATGGAGTAGCCATCATAGTCAACAAAAGAGTCCGAAATGCAGTACTTGGATGCCATCTCAAAAACAAAAGAATGATCTCTGTTCATTTTCAAGGCAAACCATTCAATATCACAGTAATCCAAGTCTATGCCCCAACCAGTAATGCTGAAGAAGCTGAAGTTGAACGGTTCTATGAAGACCTACAAGACCTTTTAGAACTAACACCCAAAAAAGATGTCCTTTTCATTTTTGGGACTGGAATGCAAAAGTAGAAGTCAAGAGATACCTGGAGTAACAGGCAAATTTGGCTTTGGAATACGGAATGAAGCACGGCAAAGGCTAACAGAGTTTTGCCAAGAGAATACACTGGTCATAGCAAACACCCTCTTCCAACAACACAAGAGAAGACTCTACACATGGACATCACCAGATGGTCAACACCGAAATCAGACTGATTATATTCTTTGCAGCCAAAGATGGAGAAGCTCTATACAGTTAGCAAAAACAAGACCGGGAGCTGACTGTGGCTCAGATCATGAACTCCTTATTGCCAAATTCAGACTGAAATTGAAGAAAGTAGGGAAATCCACCAGACTATTCAGGTATGATCTAAATCAAATCCCTTACAGTTATACAGTGGAAGTGACACACAGATTCAAGGGATCAGATCTGATACACAGAGGGCCTGACAGGAGGCAGTGATCAAGACCACCCCCAAGAAAAACAAATGCAAAAAGGCAAAATGGTTGTCTGAGGAGGCCTTACAAATAGCTGTGAAAAGAAGAGAAGCGAAAGGCAAAGGAGAAAAGGAAAGATATACCCATTTGAATGCAGAGTTCTAAAGACTAGCCAGGAGAGATAAGAAAGCCTTGCTCAGTGATCAATGCAAAGAAATAGCGGAAAACAATAAAATGGGATAGAGATCTCATCAAAAAAATTAATTCCCTGGTGGCTCAGACAGTAAAGCGTCTGCCTACAACATGGGGGACCCAGGTTTAACCCCTGGGTCGGGAACATCCTCTGGAGAAGGAAATGGCAACCCACTCCAGTACTCTTGCCTGGAAAATCCCATGGACAGAGGAGCATGGCAGCTATAGTCCATGGGCTTGCAAAGAGTCAGACTCCACTGAGCGACTTCACTTTCACTTCCAAGAAACTTAAGAGATACCAAGAGAACATTTCATGCAAAGATGGGCACAATAAAAGACAGAAATGGTACGGATCTAACAGAAGCAGAAGGTATTAAGAAGAGATGGCAAGAATACACAGAAGAGCTATACAAAAATTATCTTCATGACCTGGATAACCACAATAGTGTGATCACTGACCTAGAGCCAGACATCCTGGAATGTGAAGTCAAGTGGGCCTTAGGAAGCATCACTACGAACAAAGCTAGTGGAGGGGATGGAATTCCAGTTGAGCTATTCCAAATCCTGAAAGATGATGCTGTGAAAGTGCTGCATTCAATATGCCAGCAAATTTGGAAAACTCAGCAGTGGCCACAGGACTGGAAAAGGTCAGTTTTCATTCTAATTCCAAAGAAAGGCAATGCCAAACAATGTTCAAACTACCGCACAATTGCACTCATCTCACACACTAGCAACGTAATGCTCAAAATTCTCCAAGCCAGGCTTTAGCAATATGTGAACCGAGAACTCTCAGATGTTCAAGCTGGATTTAGAAAAGCCAGAGGAACCAGAGATCAACATGCCAACACCTACTGTACCATCAAAAAAGCAATAGAGTTCCAGAAAAACATCTACTTTTGCTTTATTGACTATGCCAAAGCCTTTGACCCGCAGATCATAACAAACTGTGGAAAATTCTTAAAGAGATGGGAATATCAGACCACCTTACCTGACTCCTGAGAAATCTGTATGCAGGTCAAGAAGCAACAGTTAGAACTGGACATGGAACAACAGATTGGTTCCAAATTGGGAAAGGAGTACATCAAGGCTGTATATTGTCACCCTGTTTATTTAACTTGTATGCAAAGTATATCATGCAAAATGCCAGGCTGGATGAAGCACAAGCTGGAATCAAGACTGCTGGGAGAAATAGCAATTACCTCAGATATGCAGATGACACCACCCTTATGGCAGAAAGTGAAGAAGAACTAAAGAGCCTCTTGATGAAAATGAAAGAGGAGAGTGAAAAACCTGGCTTAAAACTCAACATTCAGAAAACTAAGATCATGACATCTGGTCCCATCACTTCACGGCAAATAGATGGAGAAACAGTGGAAACAGTGACAGACTTTACTGTTTTGGGCTCCAAAATCATTGCAGATGGTGATTGCAGCTATGAAATTAAAAGACGCTTGCTCCTTGGAAGAAAACTTATGACCAACCTAGAAAACATATTAAAAAGCAAAGACGTTACTTTGCCAACAAAGGTCCGTCTAGTCAAAGCTATGGTTTTTCCAGTAGTCGTGTATGGATGTGGGAGCTGGAAAGAAAGCTGAGTGCTGAAGAATTGATGGTTTTGAACTGTGGTGTTGGAGAAGACTCTTGAGAGTCCCTTGGACTGCAAGGAGATCCAGTCAGTCAATTCTAAAGGAAATCAGTCCTGAATATTCATTGGAAGGACTGATGCTGAAGCTGAAACTCCAATACTCTGGCCGCCTGATTCGAAGAGCTGACTCATTGGAAAAGACCCTGATGCTGGGAAAGATCGAAGGTGGGAGGAGAAGGGGACGATAGAGGATGAGATGGTCAGATGGCATCACCGACTCGATGGACAGGAGTTTGAGCAAGCTCTGGGCGTTGGTGATGGACAGGGAAGCCTGGTGTGCTGCAGTCCATGTGGTTGCAAAGAGTCGGACACAACTGAGCGACTGACTTGAAATGAGTGCTTGGTCTTCCTCCCCACCTCCTTTGGGCTGTCCTACTTCAGTTTATGGCAATTGTACTCCACCAGGAGCTCAGGCCCAACCTGGGTGAGTCAACCCTCTTCCCTCTCTCATTCTCCACATCCAATCTGCCTGCAAAACCTGCTGGCTCTCCTTGGAAACATATCCAGAGTCCAATCACTTCTCGCTACGTCCACGGTGACTCTCCTGGTACCAAACCACTGCTGTTTCTAAATTAGCATACTGCAGCAGCAGCTGATGGGCTTCCCTTCTTCTCTTGCCCCTTTTATCAGCCTCACCACTTGGGAATTCCAAGGGTGTTAGGAGCTCTGTGCCAGGAGCTGGGGACAGAAGTCACAGCCCCACCTAGTTCCCAAGCCAAGAGATTGTATGTAACAAGCAAATTCAGAAGAAAAGGTCTGCAAAGAGGTTTGCAAAAACTGAAAAACAAAAAACAAAAAACGGGAGTCCTGTAAGGAACAGGAGAGAGAGAACTCCAAGACCCTGACACAGCAGTCACCTCCCAAGCGCATCACTGTGTCACGGCACAGGATGACGCGATGCCCTCCTGACAACCCTTACTCCCTGACAGAGGTTACACTGTTTACCACAATACACTCAGACTGAGAAAACAAGAGGAGTATGTTCTAGGACATTCCAACACAGTGAGATTTCGCTCAGAAATTATTATAATGTTCTCAGCTTAGAAAGGCAAGCCAACCTCAATTTCTAGAAATTTCACTTAGGGAAAGTGAGGCCGTTTTTGATGAGACCATAAAAAACTGAGGTACAATTATTAGGAAAATGTAATTTGGAAAAATGAACAGATAGTCAATAGTGTAAACAAAGCTAGGGAGGGAAACAGTGTTCTGGAGCTGAGCACGCTAACCAGGAGGGCAGAGAATGGTCTGAACACCAGCCCGGAACACGCCACACACGAACCTTCTGCCTCTGGCACTGCCCCCCCAGCAGGAACACCCAGATTAATAGTTCTATTACATGTATTACATTGTATTACAGTATTGTCTAATGCTTCACTGTGAAGCATTAGAAATGGCACATGCCAAAATCATCAGATAAACATTCTCATATAAATAAAATCTTCTTAAATAAAAATAAGCTTGCCAACTGCTAGTAAAATATGGAAACCTGTTTATCACCATTGTTTCTGGTTATGCCGAAAGCCTACCTGTTTGTGCCTGGCAATTTGTGGTGACTTCAGAATCTTACTTACCAAGGAGACTTACAACACTGCTAATTAACAACATCTTAAAGGAGAAATACCTTCAATGCCAAGCCAACTTCTTTATTTTCATCTGTATATGGAGGTTTCCAAAGTTGGATTTTGTCTTCCCTTAAAAACTGGGTCAATTTTGATTGGAGATATTTCTTTTGTGCCATCCTTGAAAGCAAAACAGTATATCAATGATACTCCGCACTACATTTCAAAGTGTCGCATAAGTTACCCAACACACTGTTGGGTAAGCAAGAGGTCTCCTCCATTCCTCCCTGTCCAGTTTAAAGTACTTTAGACTAGGTTTTAACTAGCTCCAAACTTCTCTAAAAGATATGTATATTACATGCAAACTGAAATATGTATCATATATCCAATTATATATGTTACATAAGAATACATGTTTCAAAGTTGCTAATATGTAGTAACTAAGTAATTTTTCTATTTCTTGGGTGTGTTGTGTGTTTTAGATAGCTATTGCTACTGACTGCTAAGTCGTTTCAGTCGTGTCCGACTCTCTGCAACCCCATAGACGGCAGTCCACCAGGCTCCCCCGTCCCTGGGATTCTCCAGGCAAGAACACTGGAGTGGGTTGCCATTTCCTTCTCCAAGGCATGAAAGTGAAAAGTGAAAGTGAAGTCGCTCAGTCGTGTCCGACTCTTAGCGACCTCATAGACCGCAGCCCACCAGGCTCATCCGTCCATGGGATTTTTCCAGGCAAGAGTACTGGAGTGGCTAAGTCATCTCCAAATCCTTTGCAACTCCATGGACAGAGGAGCCAGGCTCCTCTGTCCGTGGGATTTCCCAAGCTAGAACACTGGAGTGGGTTGCCATTTCCTTCTCCAGGGGAATCTTCTCGACCCAGGGATTGAACCCACATCTCCTGCATTGGCAGGCAGATTCTTTATCACTTAGCCACCAGGGAAGCCCCTTCTATTTCTTAACCTGCTATCACTCTCTAAGGGGAAAGATAAAATAAGAAAGATAAATCCTTACAGTAGCAAACTTAAACAACTCAACACAGTGGCTCTGTGGGAAAGAATTTACCAACATACAGTGGCTCTGTATGTTGGCTATTTTAACACAAAAGAGCAATCACCCTGGCAGGTAAATATGAAGAAAAGCTAGCTTGAACCATGAACTATCAATAATATACATTTTCTATATCTGAAATTTTACAATTGAAAATTTAGGGATTTTTCTGGTGGTCCAGAGTTATGACTCTGTGCTTCCAATGCAGGGGGGCTGGGTTCCATCCCTGGTCAGGGAACCAGAGCCCACATGCCCCACAAAGTATCTGAATGCCACAACTAAGGCCTGGGCCCACCAAAATAAACAAATATTTTTAAAAATAATAGAATTAAGTTAAAAATTTAGTGTTTACAGTGCTAGAAAAGTTTTGCATGATATTTTCTGATAGAAGCATAAAAGCAGATCTACACGTCCTATTCAAATCAATACTGGCTGGTCATCATTTTACACATGAAAAACCACAGCCCAAGTTTGTAAAATGACTCGCTCAAGGATGAAAGATTAGGCAGCACCATAACTAGTCCTGGGACCTGTGCCCACAACGCTGGATCACTGCATTCTACCGTCTCTCACAAAGTCCCTGCTGTTTCTCTGTCCTGGGCTCACACAGCAGCGGAGTCTTTCCCGCCTCCTTCACTAGCACTAGCACCTCAAAGGTGGGCGAGGCTGCCAGACAGCGCAACAGCCGATGGGGCCGTGCAGCCAAGTCACACGAGCAGTGAGCAAAGTCAAAGGTTGTTAGCCCCTGAAGGACAGAGACGTGTTCCAGAGAGTGGAAAAGTAGGTAAGATTTAACATAACCTACATGAGCAACTTTTCTATTCAGGGCCTGTATGCCACACTCTTCAAAACTCAAATCACCTGATTTCTAAATCAAGTTTGACAACTTAAGTGTATTCTGTAAGTAAGTACTTTAAAAAGAAAGTTCAAATCCACTTTATATCAATTTGGGGGCAAGAAAGAGGGTAATCAGGATAGGGGGGAGAAGGGAAAAAGGAGAAAACACATCAAAGAGGGGGATGTGTGCATCCAGGTAACCTAAGAAAGAATCTCAGATTTTCAAGCACTAATAAACCGCTTCTCACACATAAAATTGGACTGTAGTCTGCCAGGCCCCTCTGTCCATGTAATTTTCCAGGCAGGAATACTGGAGTGGGTTGCCATTTCCTTCTCCAGGGGATCTTTCTGACCCAGGGATCAAACCCACATCTCCTGAGCCTCCTGCACCGGCAGGCAGATTCTTTACCACAGAACCGCAGGGGAAGTCCCGCTCACAAATGTTCAGAAATTCGCAATTAAGTATCACTTGTGAGCGGGTGGTAACCATTTCAAGGGCCATTCAGGGAAGCCAAGCTATTTTAGAAGGCTGAATGCACAGCCCTCTGTAATCCAAGTAACTACCAAGCAGAAGTCTCAAAGAATTTCCTAAACCTAGTGTGTGGTTCACACTCCACCCACCAGCAAATACACAACAAGAAGGGTCTCTAGTCCACCACTTAATGTTTGAAAAAAAGATTAAACCATTGTCTTGAAACTTACAAAACTTCACTCATGGGCAACAGAAAAAAACGAAGATATGTATTTTAACTCAAATCAAAAGGGGAAATGGTTTAATAAATCAGTTTTCAATGTTAAATGGAAAACTGAAAGTTTCAGGCGTGCCACACAATGTTCGGTGTCACAGCCCCCGTCAAAAAGCAGAAATTCATTAATACCCTTGCTCTAATCCGAAAGTGAAAGGGCATAAATCATTCCTGTAACATTTCACTTTCATTTTTAAAATAAATCGATCTACGCTGCCTTTATCCAGAGGTTTTCAAACATATACAAACACACACATACTTATTCAAAATACACTACTTTTTCTCTTAGACTATTACAAGAATCCTCTATTAAAAAATAAAGAGTGTGGGAAGACGTTGAGAAACATACAGAATCAGATCGTCACGGCTGGAGAAAATAAACCGCGTTTTCTCATTAAACAGCAAAGAAAATCTGTCTTTGATAGCACATAAATCCCAAATGGCATATTTGGAAAAACAATGTTACGACTCAAGCTTTTTGTATCGCTAGTGAGTAATTTTAACATATACACATGTTTCTCTGCCTCCCTCCAAAAACATTTCAATCTTTGGTTTTAAATACCCACCACCCACGTCAGTCCAGAGCAAACCCAGGGCCGGGCGAAGGGCCCGGCGCGTCCAGAAGCCCCGACCCGCCGCCCCCGGTCCCGGCCCAGCCTCCGCGCAGGACGCCCACCTCCCGCCGCTGCCCGGGCGGGGTCGGCGTCGGGGTCACGCCCAGGGGGATCTGGGGCGCCGGGCAGCTCCACTGACACCCGGGTCAAAGACCAGACGCTCGGCCGCCAACTCCTCACCTGCGCCACAGCCGCGCCAGCCGCGACCCGCCGAGTGCCCGGATGCGGCTGCGGCCGCCGTTTATTTTCATTCCGGGTGAGGCCGGCCACGCCCCCGCCGCCGAGGCCGCCGCCGCTGCCGCCGGGCCGCCCCGCCCCGCCCCCGCGCGGCCGAGAAGCAGGGGTGTGGGCGGGGCTAAGAGGGGGCCGAGCGGAGTTGTGGGTAGGCTGTGGGCGGGGCTAAGGCAGGAGAGCGGGACACGGATGGGGCGCAGCTGGGGCGAGGGGCGGGGCGAGGGGGGCGAGGCGGAAGGGCGGGGCAAGGATGGGGCGGGGCTGGGGTGAGGGGCGGGGCTAGAGCCGGGGAGCGGGGGGGATCCGATGTGGGCGGGGCGGAGGGGAGGCCGAGAAGGACCCTGGGCGCTGACCGCCCGGGGCACTTGCCGGGGGTTGGAGGCGGGGCTGGCGGGAAGACTCAGCCCGCAACCCTGGGGACCGGGGGCCGTGCCCCTGAGGACCAAGCCGGTGTTGGGCGGGACCGCTGGCCGGCCCAGTTTACCTGACTTCTGAGGAAATTGAGCTTGACTTCATTCCTCCAGAATCCTCGAAAGAGGCCAGAGCACCTTGCAACAAGCCCCTTCTCCCCCACGGCGGGAAAGTCTGGACTTAAGTGCAGCTGGGTCCGCCCCCGCCCTCCCACTCCCATCCCACCCCCGGACTGGGCCTAACGTGATGACCCCTCTAAAAGTCCAGCTTTTCATCCCTCCGTGCATCACCCGGCCCTGGCCTCTGCTTTGGTGAACTTCCCGGCCCCTTGCCCTCGTACTCTGCTGGTTTTGCTGGCCCTACTGACCCTGTCTCCACATGCTATTGCTGACAGGACCTGTGGCAATCCGCCTGCTCCCAAAGCGCTCTGCCCACCCCTGTACTCAGTCATCTAACCCTCTGGCCTGACGCCTGGGTCCGGTGTCTAGGTGAGGACATAAGACAGGGGTGTCTAGAACTAATGGAGCGCAGAGCCCGCTGGTTGAGCACAGGTCATAGCATAGCTTCCAGAGATGCTTAGATCCATGTTTGGTAAGACCGGACCGAAGAATGGGAAGACAAGATAGAGCCCACGGCAGACCCCAGAAACTTCTCGCTCGGATGAGACTGTTGGTCCTTCCATTCCAAACCCAAGGCCCGAGCTCGCTTGGGCAGAACGTTAACCAAATCCAAGGCCCATCCTGGGACCTGCTCTAGCACTGTCCTGGGCCCTGCACGTGGCAATTGGCTTCAGCCCTGGGGACCTAGGCAAGCTGCCCAGCCTCCACCTCACCCGGGAAGATAGTATCAGTGCCCCACTCTCCCCTTTGCCCCAGCGCAGACATTTCCTGAAACAGTGTTGGGTCTAGAATCACTCCAGGAGCTGCAGACTGTCTGAAAAAGGCTTTGCAAACTCTCTGACACCCTCCACAAGGAGAGGGAAGCACGACCCCTCCTCCTGGTGCCCTTCTGCCCCCCGGGGGAAGAAGCCTTGGGTTGGGATGTGTGCCTAAATCCATTTTAGGGGAGAGAAATGTGTGCAAGGAGATCAAACCAGTCAATCCTAGAGGAAATCAACCCTGAATATTCATTGGAAGGACTGATGCTGAAGCTGAAGTTCCAATACTTTGGCCACCTGATGGGAAGAACCAACTCATTGGAAAAGACCCTGATGCTGGGAAAGATTTCCGGCAGGAGGAGAAAGGCGCAACAGAGGATAACATGGTTGGGTGGCATCACCCACTCAATGGACGTGAGTTTGAGCAAACTCCAGGAGTTGATGATAGACAGGGAAGCCTGGTGTGCTGCAGTCCATGGGGTCACAAAGAGTCGGACATGAGTGAGTGACTGAACAACAGCATGTTCCCAAAGAGGCCCTGTGTGCCCGTTTTCCTGGCCTCCACACGGAGGACTCTGGCCACACCACAGAGCAACTTCTGTTCCCCTTTTTTCCTCCTCTGATCTGCAGATGTTGTCCACTGGCGCAGCAGTGCTTATTAGGAAGCTGGCTGATTTCTGTGTCTTTCTGAATAAGAGTCTTGTGGCTCTGCAGCCTCCTTTGAGTACACGAACACTTAGAAATCTTTGAAATTAAAGTTCTTCTCCTTGGGCCAAATCAACTTCTTAGTTAAGGCAAAAGACAAACAGCCAAATGGGGGGAAATGTTGCCTTCCATTTCAAAATGATACTTGAAGAACTCTCACAATTTGATAAAAAAAAAAAAGACCAAAGCAGAAAACTGGGCAAAAGCTACTAAAATATGATTCACTGAAAAGGAAATAGAAATGCGTTGTAAATATGCAAAAAATTACTCATCTCGTTCATGATGAGACAGTAAATATAAATTAAAACTACACCCAGGGACTTCCCTTGTGGTCCAGTGGTTAAGAACTTGCCCTTCAGTGCAGGGAATGTGGGCTGATCACTGATCAGGGAACTAAGATCCCACATGACACGGAGGAACTAAGCCCACATGCAGCAACGAAGAACCAGTATAGCCAAAAAATTTTTAAATAAATACACTTTTAGAAACCATACCAAAATTTCACTTTTTACCTCTCAGACAGAAAAAGATGGATAACATGCTATGAGGACAAGGCTATGTAGAAATAGCAATCTTCATACCTTCCTTGTGGAAGGTTATGTTGGTACAACTCTTAAGAGGGCCATTAGCTGAGACTGGTGGCTCAGATGGTAAAGAATCTGTCTACCAAGGCAAAAGACACAAATTTGATTCCTGTATCAGGAAGATCCCCTGGAGGAGGAAATGGCAACCCACTCCAGTATTCTTGCCTGGAAAATCCCATGGACAGGGGAGCCTGGAGGGCTACAGTCCACGGGGTCACAAGAGTTGGACGGGACTGAGCATAGAGCACACACACACAGCATATCTATTAAAACTAAAATCCACATTCTCTTTGACCCAATAATTCAACTTTTCTTGTTCTGACTATTCTTTACTAATCTGCCTCCTTTCTGTTATTCCTCATACTGACATTTAGTGACTTCAACTGCAATTTCTTGAGATGACGAATTCTTCTTAAATTGTGTTTGCATTTTGGTTGCTATAGGTTTTGTGGTGATAAAGAATCAGGGGACTTCTGCATAACTGGTCTTATTTCTGATGCAATAAAACCAGAAAATCCTTAAACATTCTTTGCATGACCATGAGATTTAACACTAAATGTTAAATCTATCAGTTCTTCCTAGAAAAACCAAAAAGAAACAGGAAGTTTTGGCAGTTCAGCTTTATTTATAGTTGTTTGGATCAGAACAATATACATGCATTGGGATAAATTATGTACTTAACTAATTTTTTTATAGCTGGGAAGATGGATTTTAAAAGAAAATAACGTCATTCTTGACTTTTTCTATTTATAAATGGAAATTTCCGAGTGGTTATAAACTAGAATTTGGGGGGAATTTGAGTGATGATTCACACTTTGGTCTTGCAGGTTTTCAGTTTCACTGCTATTTGGAGATGTGGTCTTTTTATTCAGCATCTTGGCTGGATGAAAAGAAAGTGGAAGGAGCAGAGAAAACAAGCAGGTGGACAGGGAGCTTTGTTCCCATCTGATTGGGAATACATAATTTCCTTCATCCTTAAAAATGATAGAAGCTGTAAAAAGGTATGGAGAGATCCGATAAAAGAGTTACCCAGATGCTCAGGAAGCATGGGCTGGGAAGACGGATCTCAGGTCCTATTAGAAAGTGTAAAACAGTATTATAGTTAAAAGACCCTCCAACCAGCCACTGTTCGCCATCCTCCAGTGAATACCA
The DNA here is from genome assembly GCF_055505025.1 of Bos grunniens. Lineage (NCBI taxonomy): Eukaryota > Metazoa > Chordata > Mammalia > Artiodactyla > Bovidae > Bos > Bos grunniens. The sequence continues at coordinate 6,295,923 of NC_141168.1, forward strand.
TGGTCATGCAGTATCACACAGGAAGATCAGCATGTCTTCTTTAAGCTCTGGGGATAGACTCTATCCCAGTTTTTCAGGATACAGTTCAAAGGAGTAATGCTGAAATTGTTAACTCCCATCTGTAAGAGAGAAAAAAGCAGCATCCAGTGCCTTTGCCCTTTTCCACCAGAAGTGTCCCTCCCTGCTCTAGACGGGGGTGGAGACAGGTCTTCCACCTCAGCGTCCTTCCCTGGCCAGAGTTAACCTGTCCCTTACCAGCACAGCTGTCCCATCACCATCCCTCCCCATTCTACCACCGAGGTGGGGTGGAGATACATCAGGGATAGACCTGATGGTGTCCCAGACTGATGTCCAATTCCTCACCAGTAAAACCTTTGCCCGCCTCTTAAGTCACCCAAGGTGCAGTCAGAGTAAGCTTCCAGAATGCTTCCCAAGCTAAGACTGCCAGGAGAAACATTCATCTCCTGGATTCCTGGGCATGGTCCCGAGTCTATTCCTGACCACAATAAGACTGGTAAATCATAAGGGGACCAACATAAAACCAAGGTGTCCCTTCCGAGCATCACCACACCTGTATAAATGATAGCAAAAGAGATGGTGAAGGCCCGGCCAGTGAGGAAAAGGTGATTTTTGTCAAGTTATTAGGGCCAGTCCTTCCAGTTCATCCCCACAGATTCAACAGAAAGAATATCTAAGGAGTTGAGACAAAAGCCACTGGAGAGCCTTCTCTGGCCCCCTAAGAGCTAGGGTTACCAAAGGAAGAAGCCTGCTGTACTTCCAATCTGAGTAACTTTTAGCCTGGAAGATGCTTTTGGAGCTAGAGCTCCACCTGCCTTCCAAACGTGCTCCTGTTGTAAATCTCAACTAAGCTAGGCGCTTCCTGTGGAGAAGGCAGTGGCAACCCACTCCAGAACTCTTGCCTGGAAAATCCCATGGAGGGAGGAGCCTGGTAGGCTGCAGTCCATGGGGTTGCTAAGAGTCAGACACGACTGAGCGACTTCACTTTCACTTTTCACTCTCATGCACTGGAGAAGGAAATGGCAACCCACTCCAATGTTCTTGCCTGGAGGATCCCAGGGACGGGGAGCCTGGTGGGGTGCCGTCTATGGGGTCGCACAGAGTTGGACATGACTGAAGCGACTTAGCAGCAGCAGCAGCAGCGGCAGCAGCAACAGCAGGTGCTTCCTGACTACCAATCTAAGCTTGGGCTCTAAGTCAAAGTGCATAGTAACAGCATAGATCACAAGTCCCTTGAAAGTTTATGATTCGACAGATTAGGTTAGTAGTTTCAGTTTCCAAGGCAGTTATGAAATGGTCAAAGAGACCAGGAAATGTTGACTGAGAAAGGAAAATTCAGTCCACATGCTTTGCCCATTTCTGGCCACTCCCCTCTCGGGGATGTTGGATGCCTCTTGGCATCGGCAGGTTGGTATAAACCCCCCACAAGGCTCCCCTTTTGGGGCTGCCTTCAGTCATTACGAGGCATCACAGAACCGCAAAGCAGGGCTCAATGCTCGCTTCGTGGTCAATTCCATGTCTCTTTGATGCTACTTTCACAGACGGGCACACGGTAGAGTTAGTAAAGTACAGCAGAAAATGTGTGTAATAGGAGAACAAAGAACTAGAGCTCCAAGCATCCTTACCTGTCTTAAAGATCCCAGATGAGCCCCCAATATGAAAGGTTGTGGCTGCGATCTGTGAGCTATGCCAGGATTTGTGACCTCCGGAGAAGAGGATTTCAATCTGGGGCCAGAGTCGAGGCTTGACTACTCAAAGTTTTTGTGTAATAAAGTTTTATTAAAGTATAAAAGGGATAAGAGGAAGCTTCTGACATAGATATCAGAAGGGGACAGAAAGAGTGCCCCTTTTGCTAGTTTTTAGCAAGGAGTTATATATCTGTTAGCAAGTTTCTAATCAGATAAAGTGAAAGTGAAAGTCGCTCAGTTGTGTCTGACTCTTTTCGACCCTCTGAGTTACACAGTCAATGGAATTCTCCAAGCCAGAATACTGGAGTGGGTAGCCTCTCCCTTCCCCAGGGGATCTTCCCAACTCAGGGATCAAACCCAGATCTCCCACATTGCAGGCAGATTCTTTACCAGCTGAGCCACAAGGGAAGCCCAAGAATACTGGAGTGGGTAGACTATCCCTTCTCCAGGGGATCTTCCCGACCCAGGAATTGAACCGAGGTCTCCTGCATGGCAGGAGAATCACCTGCAATGATAAAGAATCACCTCAAAATTGAAAGAGTTGGATCATTCACTTTGAGATAGCATTGGCAGAAGGTGAGTCATCCCCAGCCATAAAACAATTGACATGAATCTTAAAGAAAGGCAAATTTCCAAGCAAATGCATAGTTTTATTAACATAGCTTAAGACAACATTTCTATGAGGGAAAATGCTTTGGTTAGCTCAAGGTTTGAGAAAAACTAAGTTCAGGCAGAAGCAGGTGTTGTCATGGCAACACAGAATTTAAAAGAAGCCTCCTTTTAATTTTGTATTAAGAAATTTAAAAAAAAAATGTCTGCCACTTGCAGTTTATTTCCTCTGCTTGAAGACCCCTAGCCTTCCTACCTGTTACCCTCTCACAACCTTCCACCTCATCAGATGCACACAGCTATTTCACAGCTCTAACTGTAGGTAACTAATAGCCACGCAGAGTTCTTAATCTATAACTAAGCAGATTCTGCCCTTTAAGGTAGAGGTTCAAATGTCTTGCCTCCCACCCTGTGGAAAACCAGATTTACCTCCATTTTCCATTCATTTCAGCATTCCTTTCCTTTCCTCCATATGAATCTGTGCTTCTTGGAACCATATAACATCTGCTTAGTTCACTCATGAGTTCAATAAAATCTTCAACATATGTTCATTTTTATATGTGAATTGAGTCATGATTTTACTTTTTTCTGAAACTTACCTTTTAACACTTTTTATGCCAATGATAAAAGATGGCAGCAGCACCTCCAGGCATTGTTAGTGGTCCAGATGAAAAGAAAAGGGAAAGGCTAAGAATGAAAAGTATGTCAACTAACTCTGTCCGTTTTTATCTGGAAAACCATAGCTTATCCAGAAGCCCCAACCCTTAGCTTCCTCTCACTTTTGACTGATTAGAAGAAAAAAAAAAATGTCTCCTAGTCATTCTTAGGAGACTGTGGTGCTGGAGAAGACTCTTGAGAGTCCCTTGGACAGCAAGAAGATCAAACCACCAACCCTGAATATTCACTGGAAGGACTGATGCTGAAGCTGAAGTTCCAATATTTTGGCCACCTGATGCAAAGAGCCAACTCACTGGGAAGACCCTGATGCTGGGGAAAGATTGATGTCAGGAGGAGAAGCAGGTGACAGAGAGTGAGATGGTTAGATGGTATCATTGACTTAATGGACATGAGTTCGAGCAAACTCTGGGAGATTGTGGAGGACTGGGAAGCCTGGCATGCTGCAATCTACAGGGTTGCAAAGAGTCGGACATGACTTAGTGACTGAATGACATTGCTGACTCGTGGAATCTGATATAGTACACAAATGAACCTATGTATGAAACAGAAGCAGAGACACTGAGAGTAGACTGGTGGTTGCCAAGGGGGAAAGGGGTGGGAGAGGCTCAGACTGGGAGTTTGGGATTAACAGATGCAAACTGGTATATATAGAATGAATAAACGACAAAGTCTTCCTGTATAGCATAGGGAACTATATTCGATATCCTATGGTAAACCATAATGGAAAAGAATATGTCTATATATGTATAACTGAGTCACTTTGCTCTACAGCAATAACACAAAATTGTTTACTACACTTCAATGAAATGAGTGAATTCAACTGTCCATCAATGAAAAATAAATTTAAAAAAGAAATCTAGACTTCATAGTCTAGAAGATATGAAAGCTTTTCTTATTTCATTTGCAAAAGAGTGGCAGGATAGAAGGGGCATAAATAAGGTCAATCTGATGACCACTTGCAGGAAGGACTAGAGAGAGGGGTCTGGAGGGCATTGCAATGATTCAGGTAGGAAGAGATATAGATGTGGCTTATAGCAGTAGTTCATGGACTACTGCTGGATGCAAATGCTCTGGGTGGGGAAACATACAGTATTTGATGACTACTCAGATGAAAGAAAATAAAGGAGCAAGTCAAGTTCTACGATCTTAAATTTTTTTTTCCTCATGTAATTTCACATGTAGGCAATGTAACTGAATTCATGGACTCCGATGACATTGTTCAGAGGCTTTTATCCAGTCCCATGGCTTTAAATAGCATCTTGACCTTGATGGCTCTTGTGCCAGTGTTTTTAGTTTCTAGGTATGTGTTTATATATGGACTTCCCTGGTGGCTTAGACAGGAAGGGATCTGCCTGCAATGCCAGAAACCTGGGTTTGATCCCTGGGTCTCAAAGATTCCCTGGAGAAGGGAATGGGTACCCACTCCAGTATTCTTGTCTGGAGAATCCCATGGACAGAGGAGCCTGGCGGGCTACAGTCCACGGGGTCGCAAAGAGTTGGACACGACTGAGTGACTGATACTTTCACTTTCATATGTTTGTGCATGCTTTCGTGCCAAGTCGCTTCAGTCATGGCACTTCAAGTCGCTTCAGGGCTTCCCTGGTGGCTCAGCTGGTAAAGAATCAGCCTGCAATGTGAGAGACCTGGGTTTGATTCCTGGGTTGGGAAGATCCCCCAGAGAAGGGAATGGCTACCCACTCCAGTATTCTGGCCTGGAGAATTCCATGGACTGTATAGGCCACGGGATCACAAAGAGTCAGACATGACTGAGTAACTTTCACTCACTTCGCTCTCAAATTGTTATGGTATTTAGATATCATTGCATACATAAGCCAAGAGTGGCATAATAGTTTCATTTTAAAATATGTTAGTATCTCCACTAAATTTGGAGTTGCATTCTGTAGAGTCTTTTAAGTGGCGTGACAGTCAGTCAGTCGTGTCTGACTCTTTGTGACTCCATGGACTATACAGTCCATGGAATTCTCTGGGCCAGAGTAATGGAGTGGGTAGCCTTTCCCTTCTCCAGGGGATCTTCCCAACCCAGGGACTGAACCCAGGTCTCCCACATTGCAGGCAGATTCTGTACCCACTGAGCCACCAGGGAAGCATAAGCTATGTGGGAAATTGAAAACTGTGAGGGGTGCCTTTGAAGAGACCACCTTGCCAAACTTAGTAATCATCCTGAGTTCAGGGATCCTTCTTGTGGTGAGATTCAGAATTTGTGTCTGTCGAGGACAGACACGTGCTCTGAAAATGCCATTTTTGGCAAGCCACACCGTCCTGGGTTCATTTCCTGGCATCGGTGTGTATAGATCGTGAACCCAGTAGGGGTTCAGTTCACCTGTTGGTAACGGACCATCATGTTCCATCGTCACCTTGGCTCCCTTCCTCTCAAAAGCAGGAAAAGATTTCACCCCTCTACCCAAGCTCAGAATCAAATAGAGGCGAGAAAAGCACCCTACACACCTCACCAAGCAGGCTGTTTGATGATCATTCATTCATTTGCCACATGTTAATTCAGTACCTACTATGTACAGGCATGATGCGTGGTGATCTAGGGCAGGTCGCCATCTGCTAGTAGAATCTACCCTCTTCTCTTTTAAAAAGCTTAAAGAAGTTCTCAAATAAAAGAGGAATCCAGCAGTAACTAACAACCACAGGTTTTCACCACCCCCCCCAAAAAAAAAAGATTAAAATGGTCCCAAACATTTAAAAAGACATTCAACCTCTCTGGGCTTTCCAGGTGGCTCAGTGGTAAAGAACCTACCAATGCAGGAGGTGCAGATTTGACCCTGCAGTTGGAAAGATCCCCTGGAGGAGGACATAACAATCCACTCTAGTATTCTTACCTGGCAAATCTTGTAAACAGAGGAGCCTTGCGGGCTGCAGTCTGTAGCGTCACAGAGTCAGACAGGACTGAGCACACATGTGAAATGGTTAACGGCTAGGCAGGTCTCACTAGGGAGGCCAGAGGTCCCCAAGACCACAGGAGGAGACAAGTGGCAGGGAACTGGTTTTTTTCCCTGAATTTCTTTCCCCTGCTTTAACCCCATAGGAAAGTGAAAGTGAAAGTCGCTCAGTCATGTCTGATTCTTTGCGACCATACAGTCCATGGAATTCTCCAGGCCAGAATACTGGAGTGGGTAGCCTTTCCTTCTCCAGGGGATCTTCCCAACCCAGGGATGGAACCCAGGTCTGCCGCATTGCAGGCAGATTCTTTACCAGCTGAGCCACAAGGGAAGCCCAACCCCCGTAGGAGGCTGCTTTAATTCTGTGTTGCTATGACAACAATCAGGTCTGCCTAAAAGTAACTTTTTTGCAACCTGGGAAATGTACTTCTTTGTACTTTGCTGGTGAAAATAGAAATTGGCACAAAAACTTGAGGGAAAATGAAAACTATTAAGGTTTTTTAATTAAGTTCATATCTTTTGACTTGTTGATTTCGCTTTTAAGACTGTCCTCATGACCCTGGCCCCAGCCTGCTTCTGGGATTGTCAGGACTTTGCTAAGACTTTGATTACATGTCCCCAACCATGCCCCCCCCCCATTTTGGGGGGCCCTGCCACATGGCATGTGGGATCTTTGTTCCCTGACCAGGGATTGAACCTGCACCCCCTGCATTGGAAGCATGGAGTCCTAACCACTGGCCCTTCATAGAAACCCAGCCACGCCCACTTTTGAAGACCAGCCTCTTAGGGCTCTGCTCCCAACACTTTCTAGTGTGGAGAATGGAGAGGGGACGGGGTGCTGACTCTGCCACCCAGATGCAGGGGCTCAGGCTGCCCTGACCTCTATCCCTGGCCTCCTTCCCCACCCCATCCCCACACACTGGGGAGAAGGGCTTGAATTTGACACCCAGGAGACCTGTCCCGTATGCCTCAATTGTCCTCCTGTCCACAGAGGGGTAGACTGAACGCCCTTCCAAGTTCCCCAGGTTTAACCCTACTTCTGCCCTCAAGGAATTTATAACGTAGGAGAGGAGGCACTAGTGGCAAAGAATCCACCTGCCAATGCGGCCGTAAGACACGTGGATTTGATCCCTGGGTCGGGAAGATCCCCTGGAGAAGGGCATGGCAACCCACTCCAGTATTCTTGCCTGGAGAATCCCATGGACAGAGGAGCCTGGTGGGCTACAGTCTGCAGGGTTGCAAAGAGTCGGACATGATTTAACATGCACACACAGAAGAGGCAGGCAATATACCTTAATGTGTGGGAACACTGAACGCTGTGAGGCAATAAAATGTTAAATATATATATAATTTTTAATTAATTTTTAAAACTTTTTGGGTGCCCCACATGGCTTGTGGGATCTCAATTCCCCAACCAGGGATTGAACCCAGGCCCCTGCAGTGAAAGCCTAGAATCCTAACCATTAGGCCACCAGGGAACTGTAAAATAGATATAATTTTCTAAAATTATTTTTCATAAAGATAAATAATACAACTACAAATAAAACATTAGGAATGAAAGTAAATATTCAGAATGAGAAAAATATTTTATAAACTTTTTTAAAGTTGAAAAAATAAACTGTGGGAAATTCTGAAAGAGATGGGAATACCAGACCACCTGACCTGCCTCTTGAGAAATTTGTATGCAGGTCAGGAAGCAACAGTTAGAACTGGACATGGAACAACAGACTGGTTCCAAATAGGAAAAGGAGTACGTCAAGGCTGTATATTGTCACCCTGTTTATTTAACTTATACGCAGAGTACATCATGAGAAACGGTGGACTGGAAGAAACACAAGCTGGAATCAAGATTGCCGGAAGAAATATCAATAACCTCAGATATGCAGATGACACCACCCTTATGGCAGAAAGTGAAGAGGAACTAAAAAGCCTCTTGATGAAAGTGAAAGTGGAGAGTGAAAAAGTTGGCTTAAAGCTCAACATTCAGAAAATGAAGATCATGGCATCCGGTCCCATCACTTCATGGGAAATAGATGGGGAAACAGTGGAAACAGTGTCAGACTTAATTTTTCTGGGCTCCAAAATCACTGCAGATGGTGACTGCAGCCATGAAATTAAAAGACGCTTACTCCTTGGAAGGAAAGTTATGACCAACCTAGATAGCATATTCAAAAGCAGAGACATTACTTTGCCAACAAAGGTCCGTCTAGTCAAGGCTATGGTTTTTCCTGTGGTCATGTATGGATGTGAGAGTTGGACTGTGAAGAAGGCTGAGCGCCAAAGAATTGATGTTTTTGAACTGTGGTGTTGGAGAAGACTCTTGAGAGTCCCTTGGACTGCAAGGAGATCCAACCAGTCCATTCTGAAGGAGATCAGCCCTGGGATTTCTTTGGAAGGAATGATGCTAAAGCTGAAACTCCAGTACTTTGGCCACCTCATTCGAAGAGTTGACTCATTGGAAAAGAATCTGATGCTGGGAGGGATTGGGGGCAGGAAGAGAATGGGATGACAGAGGATGAGATGGCTGGATGGCATCACTGACTCGATGGACGTGAGTTTGAGTGAACTCCGGGAGCTGGTGATGGACAGGGAGGCCTGGTGTGCTGCGATTCATGGGGTCGCAAAGAGTCGGACACAACTGAGCGACTGATCTGATCTGATCTGACCGCAAACATAATAAAACCCAGAAAAATAAAATATCTTTATTAATTATCTGCTACATCTTTGTAACATTTTTTTCCTTAGTTGTTGGCTACAAGTTCTTTGGCAAACTCTTTAAATGACAATAGTCTTATCAGGGAAATTCGAAAGATGGCCTAGCCTCCATCATGGTGGTTGAAGTTTCCTCAGTTTTGGGGCTAGTTATCAGTTTATTGCGTCTCACCTCCCAGTAGCCCTTCACTGTTCTCCTATAATTAATTAAGCTTGTTGTTCAGTTGCTAAGTCATGTCTGATTCTTTGCAACCCCAAGGGCTGCAGACCACCAGGCTTCCTGGTCCTCCACCGTCTCCCGGAGCTTGCTCAAACTCACATCCATTGAGTCGGTGATGCCATCCAACGACCTCACCCTCTGTTGCCCACTTTGCCTCTTGCCCTCAATCTTTCCCAGCATCAAGGTCTTTTCCAATGAGTCAGCTCTTCGCATCAGGTGGCCAAAATGTTGGAGCTTCAATATCAGTCCTTCCAATGAATATTCAGGGTTTATTTCCTTTAGGATGGACTGGTTTGATCCCCTTGCAGTCCAAGGGACTCTCAAGGGTCTTCTCTAGCACTACAGTTTGAAAACATCAATCCTTCTGTACTCAGCATTCTTTATGGTCCAATTCTCACATCCCTACATGACTACTGAAAAAACTATTGAGCTGGACCCTGGAAATACTTGCCTTTAGCTTCTCTTCTTTTTTCAGCTATTTGTAAGTCCTTGTCAGACAACCACTTTGTCTTTTTGCATTTTTCTTAGGGATGGTCTTGATCACTGCCTCCTGTACAGTGTCACAAACCTCTGTCTGTAGTTCCATATACAAAAAAGATCTTCATCACCCAGATAACCACAATGATGTGATCACTCAACTAAAGCCAGATATCCTAGAATGTGAAGTCAAGTGGGCCGTAGGAAGCATCACTATGAACAAAGCTAGTGGAGGTGACAAAATTCCAGCTGAGCTATTTCACATCCTAAAAGATGATGCTGTGAAAGTGCTGCACTCAATATGCCAGCAAAGTTGGAAAACTCAGCAGTGGCCACAGGACTGGAAAAGGTCAGTTTTCATTCCAATCCCAAAGAAAGGAAATGCCAAACAATGTTCAAACTGCCACACAATTGCACTCATCTCCCACACTAGCAAAGTAATGCTCAAAATTCTCCAAGCCAGGCTTCAAAGGCATGTGAACTGAGAACTTCCAGATGTTCAAGCTGGATTTAGAAAAGGCAGAGGAACCAGAGACTAAATTGCCAACATCTGCTGGATCATCCAAAAAACAAGAGAGTTCCAGAAAAACATCTACTTCTGCTTTATTGACTACACCAAAGCCTTTGACTGTGTGGATCACAACAAACTATGGAAAATTCTTAAAGAAAATTTTAAAAGAGAATTCTTTTAAAAGAATGGGTGGTGGGAATACCAGATCACCTTACCTGCCTCCTGAGAAATCTGTATGCAGGTCAAGAAGCAACAGTTAGAAGTGAACATGGAACGACGGACTGGTTCCAAATTGGGAAAGGGGTACATCAAGGCTGTATATTTGTCATCCTGTTTATTTAACTTGTATGCAAAGTACATCATGTGAAATGCCGAGCTGGATGAAGCACAGGATAGAATCAAGATTTCCAGGAGAAATATCAATAACTTCAGATATGCAGATGACACCACCCCTATGGCAAAAGTGAAGAGGAGCCAAAAAGCCTCTCTCTTGATGAAAGTGAGAGAGAAGAGTGAGAAACCTGGCTTAAAACTCAACATTCAGAAAACGAAGATCATGGGATCTGGTCCCATCACTTCATGGCAAATAGATAGGGAAACAATGGAAACAGTGGCTGACTTTACTTTTCTGGGCTCCAAAATCCCTGCAGATGGTGACTGCAGCCATGAAATTAAAAGACACTTGCTCCTTGAAAGAAAAGCTATCACCAACCTAGCCAGCATATTAAAAAGCAAAGACGTTACTTTGCCAACAAAGGTCCCTCTAGTCAAAGCTATGGTTTTTCCAATAGGCGTGTATGGATGTGAGAGCTGGAAAGAAAGCTGAGTGCTGGAGAATTGATGCTTTTGAACTGTGATGTTGGAGAAGACTCTTGAGAGTCCCTTGGACTGCAAGGAGATCCAATCAGTCAATCCTAAAGGAAATAAGTCCTGAATATCCATTGGAAGGACTGATGCTGAAGCTGAAACTCCAATACTTTGGCCACCTGATGCAAAGAACTGACTCATTTGAAAAGACCCTAATGCTGGGAAAGATTGAAGGCAGGAGGAAAAGGAGACGACAGAGGATGAGATGGTTGGATGGCATCACTGACTCGATGGACATGAATTTGAGTATGCTCCAGGAGTCGGTGATGGACAGGGAAGCCTGGCATGCTGCAGTCCATGGGGTGGCAAAGAGTCAGACACAACTGAGCGACTGAACTGAACTGAACTGGAAATGTTTGCTTGCCAGCAGCTATGCGTGAAGCTTTGCCAGGAGAGGGCGCTGGAGGGACACTGGATGAGAAAGAGGTTTCCCTTCCTGGTTCAGGAGCATTCCTGGTGGCGGCTCCTGTAACATAGGGGCTCCCCTAGCATCTGGCTCCTGCAAGACACACGACTTCTGCAGAGTCTGACTTTTCTAGCAGTACGTGTGGCTTCTGCAGCACTCAGGTCTCCTGATACCCAGCAGTCAGGAGCTCCCTTGGTACCGAGGCACTGTCCTCGGGCAGGTTCTGCTTCGAACAGCAGAACCTGGAACAGCTTCCTGCAGGCATTTTCTCCTGTGGCTTTGGGGCAGGTTCTAAGACTTGACATCTCCTAGTGGATGGTTCCTCTGGTACTCCAGCCCCAGATTTCCATTCTGACAGGGGTGAGGTCATATCTCATCGTGGGTTACATTTCCCTGACAATTAGCGACGTTGAGCATCTTCTCATATGTCTTTTTGCCATGTGTATGTTTTCTTTGCAGGAATGTCTATTCAGGTCTTCTGCCCACTTTTTAATCATGCTGCTTTTTTTTTCTTTGTGATGTTGAGTTGTATAAGTTGCTTCTATACTTTGGATATTAACCCCGTATCAGTCATACTATTTGCAAATATTTCCTCCCATTCAGTAGGTTGTCTTTTCATCTTGTTGATGGTTTTCTTTGCTGTGCAAAAGCTTTTTAAGTTTAATTAGGTAGGGTTTTTTTGTTTTTGTTTGTTTTTATTTCATTTGCTTTAGGAGATAAATCAAAAAAATATTGTTATGTTTTATGTCGAAGAGTGTTCTGCCTGTGTTTTCTTCTAGGAGTTTTATGGTTTCTGGTCTTACTTTTAGGTCTTTAATCCATTTTGAGTTGATCTTTGTATATGGTGTTAGTAAAGTAATTCTTTATGTTAAACTTTCTTGTTTAAGTTGTGATGAGGTTTCTGCCTCCTGATTGGACCCTGACTAATACATCTTTACCACCCACTGTTGGTAACAATCAGTGTAAATTTTAAGGATTAGTTTTGCATTTAAGGAAATCTTTATCAAGTTTTGGCCTTACCAGGTGGTGCTAGTGGTAAATAACCCGCCTGCAAATGCAGGAGACATAAGAGACTATGGTTTGATCCCTGTTTCGGGAAGATCCCCTGGAGGAGGAAATGGCAACCCATTCCAGTTTTCTTGCCTAGACAATTCCTTGGACAGAGGAGCCTGGCCAGCTACAGTCCATGGTGTTGCAAAGAGTTTGACACAACTGGAGCGACTTTGCCCGCACACTATCAAGTTTTACATATGAGCTGTAAGAACTCAGGGCATTTTGAATTATTTTGCTCAGTGACTAATCTTCAAAACCCTTTGAAGTCACGGATGGCCACCCTGAAGTAGTAATCTACGAGTTTTATTTTGTCTTTATCAAGGTCAACATTTCACGTCAAATTGACAAGAAAGTCACATTCTTTTCCAATGTGTTCATGCAGTTAATTAATCAGATTATCAAACAATCCAAAAATCTATTCATTATTTTCTATTCAAAATTTTTATTTCCCCTAAATCAATTACTGCTTTTCATGTAATCTGAAAGCTTACTGCTACAATTTGCTTCTCAGTGTCAGAATAATTTATATTTAATTTCTTTTTCATCTTTATTGCTTCTGTTGTGTTCAGTTGCTCAGGCATGTCTGACTCTTTGTGACCCCATGGACTACAGCGTACCAGGCTCCTCTGTCCACCGAATTTTCCAGGTAAGAATACTCCATTGCTTTTGTTAGAGTTCACTAATTTTAAGTTGAATTTAAAGATGCCAAAAGGAAGTATCCTAGGGACTTCCCTAGCGGTCCAGTGGTTAAATCTTTACACTTCCACTGCAGGTGGTGTAGGGTAACTAAGATCCCACATGCCATGGAGTATGGTTAAAAAATAAAATTATCCAATAACCACAATCTAGAGTCTATAATTTATTATTCACTTTATTAAAATGGTCCAAAAGAGTTTTTTGAAGTTGCAGTTAAAAGATGGTATCCCAGTTTTATCAAACATGCCCATTGCCATCAAAAGAGGGGGAAAATGTGCACTGTGCTTAATTAAACTCTGCTGAAGACGTGTCCCAACAACACCTGCTTCAGACAGGTCAGGACTTGAGTTTTCTCTGGGAGCATCACCAAATCCTCCCTCCCCTGGATTTAGTGATTCCCTAGCATCTGAAGTCCTTCATCTGTTTTAATGTATCTCTATGTGTGGATCAACAGACTGATTCCAAATAGGAAAAGGAGTTTGTCAAGGCTGTATATTGTCACCCTGCTTATTTAACTTCTATGCAGAGTACATCATGAGAAACACTGGGCTGGAAGAAGCACAAGCTGGAATCAAGATTGCCGGGAGAAATATCAATAACCTCAGATATGCAGATGACACCACCCTTATGGCAGAAAGTGAAGAGGAACTAAAAAGCCTCTTGATGAAAGTGAAAGAGGATGGAGAAGGAAATGGCAACCCACTCCAGTACTCTTGCCTGGAAAATCCCATGGACTGAGAAGCCTGGTAGGCTACAGTCCATGGGATTGCAAAGAGTCGGACACGACTGAGTGACTTCACTTCACTTCACTTCTCCCATAGCGTACATCCAAAGCTCAAAAAAAGTCATGTCCTTGAACAAGAGATACTGCTGCCCATGAGGCCTACTTGTCTAATGTTTACATCCTCCTTAAAGGGGCCTTAGGCTTGGACTTCTTATCAACCTGCCTGAGTTAACTCAGGCATATATATATATATATGATCCGCCTGGAATCACTGTGTGGTCTTGTTGATTTATATATATGTACACACACATACTGTTTTTGGAAACATTAACTATGCCACAACATGTTTTCTTGTTTAGATCATGAGTCCAAGACCAGACACTCCTGAGCCCTGGTAACTGCTTATCTGAACTAACGTGGTGTTGAGGAGAAAATAACTAGAATGCTAGTCTAAGTCAGGGCAGGTAATATCCCTCCTCCCCTACCCCTTGCAAGCGTGGAACCATTCTATGCTGTGTCTTCAAATCTGATGTACCTCAAATGCAGAAAAAACCCTTGAAGGAAGTACAGGGTGCTTTACAGATGCGATAGCTGATGGTTCCATTTGTAGTAGATCAGGAAGCTTCCTTCCATTTTCTCCTTTATTTCTAAAGTGTCTCGTTTCTGTAGCTCCTACAGACACAAAAGCGAGATTGCTCATTGAAGGTTTGTAAGCTTGCTAATTGCATTCCCAGCCTAGATGGCTCTGTGTGTTTAAAAAAAGATAAATAAAATATAATAATAATAATAAAAAAGAAAGTGAAAGAGGAGAGTGAAAAAGTTGGCTTAAAGCACAACATTCAGAAAACTAAGATTATGGCATCTGGTCCCATCACTTCATGGGAAATAGATGGGGAAACAGTGGAAACAGTGTCAGGCTCTATTTTTGGGGGCTCCAAAATCACTGCAGATGGTGATTGCAGCCATGAAATTAAAAGACGTTTACTCCTTGGAAGGAAAGTTATGACCAACCTAGGTAGCATACTAAAAAGCAGAGACGTTACTTTGCCAACAAAGGTCTGTCTAGTCAAGGCTATGGTTTTTCCAGTGGTCATGTATGGATGTGAGAGTTGGACTGTGAAGAAAGCTGAGCGCTGAAGAATTGATGCTTTTGAACTGTGGTGCTGGAGAAGACTCTTGCGAGTCCCTTGGACTGCAAGGAGATCCAACCAGTCCATTCTAAAGGAAATCAACCCTGGGTGTTCTTTGGAAGGACTGATGCTAAAGCTGAAACTCCAGTACTTTGGCCACCTCATGCGAAGAGTTGATTCATTGGAAAAGACTCTGATGCTGGGAGGGATTGGGGGCAGGAGGAGAAGGGGACGACAGAGGATGAGGTGGCTGGATGGCATCACCGACTCGATGGACATGAGTTTGAGTGAACTCCGGGAGTTGGTGATGGACAGGGAGGCCTGGCATGCTGTGATTCATGGGGTCGCAAAGAGTCGGACACGACTGAGCGACTGAACTGAACGGAACTATGTGTGGATCTGATCCCTGGGTCGGGAAGATCCCCTGGAGGAGGAAACGGCCACGCACTATAGTATTCTTGCCTGGAGAATCCCATGGAAAGAGGAGCCCCGACTACAATCTATGGGGTCACAAGAGTTGGACACAACAGAGCATAGAGCACACACACGCATTCATGTAGTTAAGGAAACCCTCTTATTAGGCGACAATCACCACCCCCTGCCCTCCAGAAACAGAAATTCTGGGCGTCCTTTTAGCCTCCCCAGCAGCTTCCTGACAAACACGTGGAACAGTTTCCACCGATCAGCAACCTCCCTTCCAGGTCTCAGACGGGAAGCTAGAGCCTGAACTAGGCAGGATCTATACAAACTCACTCAAGTCTGTGTGCGGGGGAAGCGGGTGGGTAGGGGCGGGGCGGAGCGGAGAGGGGGGCGGGGCGTGGAGAGGGGGGAGGGCGTGGCCTTGAGGGGCGTGGCGTGGCGTGGCGGGGAGGGGCGGGGCCTGGATGGATAGAGGGCGTGGGGGTGTGTGGCGGGGGCGTGGTGGGGCGTGGCGGGGCAAGGGGAGGGTAACACTTTGCTACTGAAGAGGTGAGATTACAAAAGGCCCAGGACTTCACCGAGCGCTCCAGTAGGATGCTCCGTCCCGGAGCCCAGCCGCCATGTCATGAGGAAGCTCGAGCTGGCTGTGCAGGGTGCCCACACCCGGAGGCTTGTGCCGGAGTTCTGGCTGACCACAGGTCTCAGCCCTCAGACCTGCAGGGAGCCAGGCGGCCTCCGCGTGATTCCAGCCCCAGACCTCGAGTCCCCCCAGTCCCCCAGGCTTGCCAACTGAGGTCCCAGACACGGTGGAGCAGGGACTACGGTCCTCTCTTTGCCTCGTCTGGGTTCCCAACCCGCAGAACCCAGAGGCGTTTAAAAAAAAAAAACACAAAACAGTCAATTATTGGCCTTCCCTTAGTCCAGTGGCTAAGGCTCCGGGCTCCCAATGCAGGGCTCCGGTTCCCTCCCTGGTCAGGGAACTAGACCCCAAAGAAGAGTGAAGATCCCCACGTGCTGTAATTAAGGCCTGGTGCAGCCGAATAAATCAATCTTTGGTGGTGGTTTAGTCGCTAAGTCATGTCTGACTCTTGCGACCCCATGGACTGCCAGGCTGCTCTACCTCCAGGCAAGAATGGAATCCAAAAATACTGGAGTGGGTTGCCATTTCCTTCTCCAGGGGATCTTCCCAATCCAGGAATCGAACCCCAGTCTCCTGATGCTTTACCAACTGAGCTATAAGGGAAGCCCAGTCAATCTATCTATCTATTTTTTTCTAAAGGTCTCTTATGACACCAAGTTTTGAGGAGGTGGGTTTACAACAACCGGTTAGAAGTGCTTGTCCAGAGCTGTGGGCAGGGTGAAGGCAACCAGCTGCCCCAAGAGGTGCCCTAATGGGACGGTGACCCCCCGGCCTGACGTTGGGCCGTCATGTTAGTGGAGCCCAGTGAGGGCTGGAAGTGGGCGAGGGGACGCCCAGAGGAGCAGACATCCTGAGGCTCCAGACACTCTGAGCCCCTGGGGTGTAGCCCTGAGACCCAGCCACACAGGAAGGGTGGAGAATGAATCTTGGGGTGTGGGGGCGGAGAACCAGCCTGCAGGGCTGGGACTTGAGAAGTGTGGATGTGTAAAACCTCTCACAAGTGACGAGCTGTGGAGTGGGAGCCCTTCCCCAGGAGGGTTTTCACCAGCGGGTGGGGCGTGGCACAGTCCCTGGATGTGTTGAGCAATGCAGTGAGCACCACTTCCTGCAGCTCGTTTGTCTCCGAGCCTCTGTTCCAGCCACCCTGGTAGAGCCCCGAGGCCTCCCTGGCTGCCCTGATGACGGCTGGGCCCCCACGTCTCCGAGGGAGGTGCACAGAATACTAAAAAATTTAAATGCCGCAATCAGGACTCTGAAAGTAGCTGGAATTATTGAGGGAAATTTACAAGTGAAATAACCTAAAAGGCTGCAGATGCAAATGACATTAAATTAGCAGGGACTTGGGGAGCCCAAGAACCACTCATCCTTCCCGGAGAAAGAAAGTGGTCAGAGATCACATCACAAACCAGGAAGGACAGGGGACACCCCCCCCAAACCCCATATTCCAAGACGGTGTCCTCAGACCCCAGCCTCTAAGGAGCTGACCCCAACCTCGCAGGGTAAGTACCGCCGTACCTTGCTTAACAGCAACTCTGATGCAACACTGAGCACCTGAGTCATTTCTGAACTGAGCGAATGTTTCATTTGGTTCCAGGTCCCCCTGGGAGCTGGCTGCTCCAGGCCCTCTGCTGGGGGAGCATCCTGAGGACCCCCTGACCTGGGGAATACGAAGTGAACATGCAGAGCAGCGGGATGCTATATTGGGACACATGCAGAGTGGACACAACTGCCTTTAGCGCTTCTATCCTCAACGTGAGCTTAAAATGCAGATTCTGGTGTCAAGTTTTGCCAACAGCAACCCCTCCGCGCTGGCCCACTGGCCCCTCTTTCTCCAGAGGGACATCCCACGACATCCTCAAGGCTGAGCAGCTGAGTGCAGGTGACCTTCAGGTGAGAGGCTGCCTCTCCCGTTGTGAGCACCTGGGAGCAGGTGGGGAGGAGAGAGCCCTGAGTGGGGAGTCCAGAGACTTCTCAGCTCAGCTCAGCTCTGTCTCTACTGACCTTGGGCAGACCCTGTGCCCTCCTGGCCTCTGCTCAGTGTCTGTAGGGGGCTCTAAGATCCCTCCCGGTGCTGAGACTCTGACTCCGTGGGGGAGAGAAGGGTCACAGAGAGAAGGAAGGATCTGGAGAGCCCTCCCAAGGTCACTTACATGAGCAGAACCCACTGCCCTTCCGTTCTAGGAGGAACCTCTACCTGCTTATCAGCCTCCGCTGCCCGGCGCCTCTCTGGTGTGACCGGACTTGGGTGGAACACAGCGAGGCCTTTGTTCTCTCCATGAAAAAAATCTCAGATAAGGACAGGGCTCTACTACAGCCAGATCAGACTGGCCTCCGTGATAGCAACCCACCACCCCTTCCCTTGATACCCCAGCCAGCCCGCCTCCTGACCCCAGGACATAGTCACCTCTGCATGCATGCACAGCGTGCTGGGTTGGTACGAGCTCAGTGCTTCCCTGATGTGGAGCATCTAGTGCTCCTCTCTGTCCACCCACCCCTTACAACCCAGCTCAAGTTTCATCTCCTCCGTGAAGCCTTCCTGGATACATCTACCTGCAGACCAACAACATCAATTCTCCCCCATCTCAGCCATAACACTTAGTGCCTAAACTGCAGACGGAGGTCTAGATCATTTCTAGGCAATATTTAAATGCAGCTTCTAATATACAAGCCAAGAAATGTCTCCAGAGCATGCCTTGTGTGGCCTTTTTCATTCATCAGATTGAGTTCTTCCAAGGACTTTTCATCTATAGATGTACGATACTCAGTTCTGGAAAATGTTCATGTACTTTTACAAATTAACCTCTCTCCTATTATATTTTTTGTTCCCTATTTCTAAAACTGCAATTTTGAGATTCTGGATTTATCTTCTAATTTTATTTTCTCTCCTAAATTCCCAGACTTGAAGGTCACGAAATACATAATGCAAGAGTACCCTAAATGCCCCATATGATGTAAAATCAGACCCCCTCAAAAGCACATCATCATGAATTTTCAGGATGCTATGGATAAAGAGAAAACTCTGAAAGATTCCAGGAAGAAAAAGAATAGATTTCACAGGAGAGGTCATGGATCAGAATAGCCTCGGATTTCTCATCCACACCCGGCAGTAGCAATGCCTTCAAAACTCTAAAGGAAAGTGATTCCCAAACAGCATTTATATACCCAGCTCAACCACCAAGGATCGCTGTTATTCAGTCGCTGAGTCATGTCCAACTCTTTTCGACTCCGTGGACTGCAGCACGCCAGGCTTCCCTGTCCTTCATCATCTCCCAGAGTTTGCTCAAACTCATGTCTATTGAGTTGATGATGCTGTCTAACCATCCAATCCTCTGTCGGTTAGGAGGAAATAGACACGTTGAGTGGTGCGTGGTCTCAGGACTTTACCTCTCACACGCTCTTTCTCAGAAAGCTACTGAAGGATGTGCTCAGTCAAAACGGGAAGTTAAAGCAATAAAGAGAAGAAAGAGGATACTGAGGACCCATTGTGATCCAGAGGCTAAAAGTCTGTGCTCCCTAAGCAGGGGGCCCAGCTTCCATCCCAGATCCCGCATGCCTGAATTAAAAATTCTCATGCTGCAATTAAAGGTCCCACACATAACAACTAAAAGTCGAAGATCCCTCAGGCAGCAGTTACGACCCAGCAGTGCAGAATAAATAAGTAAATATTTTCTTTAAAACAAAAAAGAAAGAAAGAGGATCCAGGAAATGGGCCTCCACCCAAGCAAGAAGAGGGCAAATCCAGGACACTAGGTGGGCACCAGGCCATGATCCCAGTTCATTTATATCAGAGCAGGGCAGAAGGAACCAGAAAAAAACTCTTCAACATACTGAAATTAATAGAGTATCTGAATTTTTTAGAACTTGTAAATTGATTAGAATTTAGTAATAAAATGGTGATAAACCTATGGAGCATGAAGCAAAAGCTAAAGCAAGACGATTTATAAATCCAGAGCAAATGAAGGTGGCAGAAAGGAAAAAAATTAAAATCTATGACAAACCTAGACAGCATATTAAAAAGCAGAGACACCAGTTTGCCTACAAACATCTGTCTAGTCAAAGCTGCGGTTTTTCCAGTAGTCATGCATGGATATGAGAGTTAGACCATAAAGAAGGCTGAGTGCCGAAGAATTGATGCTTTTAAACTGTGGTATTGGAGAAGACTCTTGAGAGTCCCTTGCACTACAAGGAGATCCAACCAGTCAATTCTAAAGGAAATCAACCCTGAATATTTATTGGAACACTGATGCTAAAGCTAAAGTTCCAATACTTTAACCACCTGATGGGAAGAGCTGACTCATTTGAAAAGACCCTGATGCTGGGAAAGATTGAAGGCAGGAGGAGAAGGGGATGACAGAGGATGAGATGGTTGGATGGCATCACCGACTCAATGGACATGAGTTTGAGCAAGCTCCGGGAGTTGGTGATGGACAGGGAGGCCTGGCGTGCAGCAGTCCATGGGGTCACAAAGACAGGACTTAGAGACTGAACAACAATTTGCCAGGATGCTCCTGGAGGCCCAGGAAGGGCTGCAGGGTGTCCATCCCGCGACAGCCGCCAGGTGGCGCCAGAGCCCGCGCATCCCCTCCACGACCTCCCTGGACGCCCAGCTCAAACCCCGCTGGGGGGTTGCAGGTGGGTCTCAGGAGTGCACACTTTCAGTCTAGCCTCCGCATCCTCAGGGGAAAATTGTTCCAGTGGAAAATTTCAAATGTATCCCGAAGGAGAAGGAATCATACAGCGAAGGCTCATCTAGTTTCTCCTACCCGTCCACCCCTGCCTCCCTACCCAGTTTATTTTTCAAGGCAACTCCCAGACATCCAATCATGTCATCTGTAAATTTCTCTCCATAAAATGAGAACACTTTAAAAAAAAAGTCGTAGTCACAACGTCCTTACTATAAACGTTGAACGAACGTAGGTCCCGAATCAGGAATCTGAGGCTTGGGGCTGGGGGCAGGGACCTCCTGGGTGAGGAAAGAGTGGGCACTCCACACAGGGCATGAGGCAGTGGGCAAGCGGAGGGACAGGGCCCCCCAGTCCCCGTGTGGACGCCTGCAGAGCTGGGTCAGCTGGATAGGGCGGGAGCAGGGCGGGCGACGAGTACCTTTCCGGGGCTCTCCTGTCTGCTCCCGTAAATTCAGCACGATTCTTAAGGCTTAGAGAGTCCCTGGGACAACAAGGAGACCCGACCAGTCCATGCTAAAGGAAATCAGTCCTGAATATTCTTTGGAAGGACTGATGCTGAGGCTGAAGCTCCAATACTTCGGCCACCTGATGCGAAGAGCCGACTCACTGGAAAAGACCCTGATGCTGGGAAAGATTGAAGGCGGGAGGAGAAAGGGGATGACAGAGGATGAGATGGTGGGATGGCATCACCGATTCGATAGACATGAGTTTGAATAAACTCCAGGACTTGGTGGTGGACAGGGAGGCCTGGCGTGCTGCAGTCCATGGGGTGGCAAAGAGTTGGACACGACTGAGCAACTGAACGACAACATAGGCTTAATCTGGGGCCCGTTTCTCCGCTCGTGTGCCCAAGGAACTGACCATGTCACCTCCAAGCTTCACCCCTACTGGCTCCCTCCCAGAGCCGCTTCCCCAACTCTGAGCGCAGTGGAGGACAGGCCAGCTCTACCCCTTCCTTGTGCTCCACCCTCCCTTGTCTCCCCCGTTTCAGGGCCAATCCCTCCAAGGAAACGGACAGGTGGCAAGAGTCATATTTGTCCCCCATCTCCACTGGCACGCTGCCTGGGGCTCCAAAGCTGGACTGGAGGGTCAAGGCCCAGCTCTGCCTGACCAGCCGGCTGACCCTGGGCAGGCGACCTGCCCTTTCCCGGGTGCAAATCTTCATCCATGCTGGGGGGCAGTGGTATCACAAATCACCCTGAAGCTCCAGGGAGACCGTCCTCAGTGCTGAGCTCATTGTGTCCCTTGGTGATGTTCCCGTTCAATCGGCCTCTCTCATTCGTCCTCTCAACAAGCCCCTACTAAGTGCTGGGTACCAGGGAGCTGCTTTGAAGGAGACAGAGCCACATCTGCCCTGGCCAAACAGGGGTTCACAGGAAGACCCAGACCATTAAGGGCCGGGCAGGTCACAGGAGGGCAGGTCAGGGGGCTCTGGGGACGTGGGTGCCAGCTTTGGGGTGAACAGGGTTTGCTCAGGTGAGATGAGCTGGTGGACTGTCCCCAAGGCAGACTCACCTGACCTGCTCAGGGCCATTCAACCCAACATGACACCTGCCCAGCACCCCGTCCTCTGCTCTCAGCCCCTGTCTCCCCTTGGTCTCAGCTGCTCTCCCCTTCCAGGCTTCCCCGAGCCTCTGGCCCATGTGATGGGAAACAGAGGCCTTGGGAGCCCCAGGAAGCTTGTTGCAGCTCAGCCACCTGGGGAGACACTGGGTCAATCAGAAGTACTTGGGTCTGCTGCCTGGGACCAGCTCTGGCCAGTTGGGTCACGTGGGACTGGAGGCCACAGGGTGGACCTGCATCTGTGTGGACGGAGAGAGGGGGTGGGCGAGGGGATGACCTGGGTCCTGGGAGCTCCGCCCAGCCTCCCAGGGGTTTCTCTTCTCCCACCCATAGGGGCCCTCCAGGCATTTTGTGGATGAGGAAACCAAGGCTGAGGAAGGTAATTTTGTTTCCTAGCTGCTGGAAAACATCACTGTAAACTCGATGGCTCACACAACAGAGAAGTGTTCTCTCTGCAGCTTCGTGAGAAGCTCTCAATGCCTACGCAGTGGAGGAGGGAAACACACTATTGTTCACAGGGGTCTTTGTGCAGTTGTTCGGTCATTCAGTCGTGTGCAACTCTTTGCAGCCCCATGGACGGCAGCATGCCAGGCTTCCCTGTCCTTCACTGTCTCCCGGAGTTTGCTCAAACTCTCGTCTACTGAGTTGGTGACTCTATCCAACCATCTCATCCTCTGTCATCCCCTTCTCCTCCTGCTTTCAACCTTTACCAGAATCAGGGTCTTTTCCAATAAATTGGCTCTTTGCATCAGGTGGCCAAAGTATTGGAGCTCCAGCTTCAGCATCAGTCTTTCCACTGAATATTCAGGACTGATTTTCTTTAGGATTGACTGGTTTGATCTCCTTGCTGTCCAAGGGACTCTCAAGAGTCTTCTCTAGCACTGCAGTTCAAAAGCATTATTCTTCAGTGTTCAGCCTTCTTATGGTCCAACTCTCACATCCATACATGAGTACTGGAGGAACTATATCTTTGACTATACGGACCTTTATCAGCAAGGTGATGGCTCTGCTTTTTAATACACTGTCAAGGTTTGACAGTTTTCCTTCCAAGGAGCAAGTGTCTTTTAATTTCGTGGCTGCAGTCACCATCTGCAATGATTCTGGAGCCCAAGAAAAGATCTGTCATTGTTTCCACTTTCCCCCCATCTATTTGCCATGAAGTGATGCGACCAGATGCCATGATCTTGGTTTTTTGAATGTTGAGTTTTAAGCCAGCTTTTCACTCTCTTCTTTCATCCTCATTAGTCCCTCTTTAGTTCTTCTTCACCTTCTGCCATAAGGGTGGTGTCATCTGCATATCTGAGGTTGTTGATATTTCTCCTGGCAATCTTGATTCCAGCTTGTGCTTCATCCAGCCCAGCATCTTGCACGATGTGCTCTGCAATTAAGTCAAATAAGAAGGGTGACAAGAAGCCTTGTCGTACTCCTTTCCCAACCTGGACCCAGTCTGTTAGCCACCATCAAATGGAAGTGCCTGAACCACTGCAGTCAGTCCCACTCCTGGGTGGTCCTGAAAGACAGTGGTGAAGGGACAGCCTCCCAGTATTCCCATTTTGGCCAGTCAATCTGATTGTTGGCTTTGCTTTGGAGGAGAGGTGGCTTGGGTCTGTGGGTCTACACTGACTGATGAGTGATGGGCAGTAGCTTAGCTGGCTAGTCCGGAGCCTTGAATGGTTACAACCAGGAAATACAGGAAAGAGCTACATGGATAGAAGTGCCAGAACGAGCACCAGGTGAAGACACGAAGGTATCATGCAAGTTCCCATCGGGGCAGAGGAGGCTCTCAGTAATCAGGCTGATGAAGCGATCTGTGAATTCATCATTCATTCATTCATTCATTCATTCATTCATCAGGCTTTCCTGTGAATGCCGGTCTCCCTGCCCTCTCACCCCAGTGCTTTTTGAGTAGCTACTCTTCATTACGGCCGATACGAATATCATCTCCACTGAGGCCCCAGCTGATAAATACTAACAAAGACCAGCACTGAGTCCCCAGTGTGGCGGAGCAGCCTGTCTTGCTCCTTCACGGGAGGGCACAGTGGTCTGTTCCCTTAGGAATGGAGTCCTGTTCCAGAAACAGCCTTGCTTTCCCCGCTCGCAGAGCTTCTGCCAGCCCCAGATTTTGAGAATGCCCCATTCATTGTCATGGTAACCCACACAACATCCTCTCCAAGCAAGGAACTCATTATAGAGTGAAAGACGTGTGGCACTGAGTTCATGCCCAAGGAATTCACGGGGCCGTGCGCCGTGACGGTAACCCTCAGCAGCAGCTGTTTGGATGAACCGGGGAATGGACTCCCGAAGGCTCAGTTTTGGCACCCGCTGCAGGACGGCAGCCTGCCGGGTGCCTGTCTCGAGGGTGCAGTGTCTCCTCGGGGGGACACCACCTTCATATGGTTCTATTTCCCCCGTGGCCAGAATACTCGGAGGCTGATCTCTCACAGGGCATCCCCAGAGAGGCGGGATAGGTCTCCAGTGAACCAGCACGCATAGAATGAGTCCACCATACTGGTGGTGCTGACTGGTCACAGTTACCGGGGGGAATTGGCCCACTGGGACAGAACAGGGCACGGGGGATGGTGTCTGAACCAGAGGGTGTGCTGGAGTGCCCGCAGTCTCCTCTGTCCAAAGGTGATGGCCAGGCAGGAGCTGGTGACTCAAGCAAGATGGAATTGAGCTTCCCTGGTGGCTCAGTGGTAAAGTTCAGGAGACACGGGCTCGATCCCTGGCCTGGGAAGCTCCCACACCCTGCAGAGCAACTAGGCCCATGCACCACAGCTACTGAGCCCACGAGCTGCAACCACTGATGTCTGTTCACCTAGAGCCCCTGTTCCGCAGCAAGAGAAGCCACTGCAATGAGGAGCACGGCTAGAGAGTGGCCCCCGCTCACTGCAACCAGAGAAACACCTTCGCAGCCACAAAGACCCAGCGCAACCGAGAATAAATAAACTTTTTAAAGAAAGAGTAAAAAGAAAGGCAGGCCCAGGAGAACCTGAATCATGTGGGAAGGAAGGATGGGACCACCCCTGCCGGAAGGCAAGGGAAATACGGACAGGGCGGTGGAGAGAGGAAGCTAAGCGCATCGGCTTAGGTCCTGTGACCAGCATCAAGTGGATTTTCTTGGTCTTCCTTGTTTCCTGTTACTTTCTGTGCAGGGCAGTGTGGGTCTCTAACCCTGTTCTTGTTGGAGGTATGACTGACTGACAGCACTTTGCTGTGATGAATGGGTGAGGGAACTTGGTGTGTCTGCTGGGGACAGACCCTGGGATTTATTCCTTGAAGCAAAGGACAAGAACCCTCTCTGGCCCTCCTGATCCATCCTCTGTCTTCCGGCCTGCACTGTGTCCCAGGAGGCTGACCTTGACGGACCATATCATCCGAGCTCCCTCACCTTCCAGCTTCTAGTTGGATGTGGTCAGTGGACTCCGAGGTCCAGAGGACAGGTAGATCAGGAGATGTATCACGACTTTGACAGCAGCTGCGTGTCCTGACAGCCCCCTCTTGGCCAAGCCTCTTCCTTGGCCTTGACCCCGTGTGGCCTTGACAGCATCACCGCCTCTCCTTGCCCCTTTGGTCCCCCTTGGAGCTAGCGGCTGGATGCTTTATCGTCATTCCTGGCTCCCTTAGCCCTGCCCACATCTCAGAAAGAGGCTCTTCATTAACCTTCTTCAATTAACCCTTCTCTTGGTGTCATCCTTCCTGCTGGGAGTGATCCTGGACCTTTAAGTAATTCAGTTTTACTGAAGCATAAAGTTTAAGGTGGGAGGAAATGGATAAGAAATGAAGCTGCATAGGGACGCTGATCAATCCTGAGAGGCTCCAAGCAGTGTGATGAGGTCAGCTTTACATGCCCCGGACGAGCTCTCCAACCTCTCTGCCTCAGTTTCATCCCCTATAAAAATAAGGATATTGACAGCATACCCCTCTGGGGTGACTGCGCGGAGTAGATTAAAGAAGGCATGAGAAAAATTTAGCATCGCCAGCACGGCAAGCCATCAGCATCGCTAGGGATGGTGAGTCAGGGCCTAGTCTTAAGCAAGGAAGGGACCAGGTCAGATCTGGTGGTTCACAAAGTTATTCTGGAGGAATCGTGGAGAAGAAGTGGGGGTGTCCATGAACAAGTGGAATAAAGCAAGGTTAGAAGCAGGAGCACCAGTAAGGAGACTACTCCAATAGTCTTAGCAATAATAATAATAAAGACTGACGAATTAAACCACCACCCAAAGATGGAATTAAACGAGGATGATATGGGATATAAGAAACAGGAATGCTGACACAGTACTTGAGATCTTTAGGTAGCTAGCTCAGTTTTGCTGAAGCATGAAGGCAATGGTAGAGCTTCCCTAGTTCCACTCGCACTTGGGTCCAGAGAGCATCCTTCCAGCTCACCTTCACGCTATCCACCATTGCGCCACCATTAATTCCTGATACTTGGAATATCCACATATAGAGGCTACTTCCAGGACCCTGAGCTCAGTTTCTCAACTCCTCTCCCGCTCTGATCCCGTCCTCCACCCTGCTTCAGTCTCTGGCTTCCACCATCTTCCCCAGACCTGGTCATCAGCATGCCCACCGTCTTCCCATGCCAGGTCCTCTCTTCCTCCATTCTCCTCTCAGTTACGAGTTTGCTCCCATTTCACCGAGAAGGCAGCAGTGGTCAGAAGAGATCTCCCACCCTTGCTTGGCCCATCCACCTGCCCCCGTGCTCCCAAACTCTCCCTTCCCGATCCCCGTCCTCTGCCAAGTCATCCCGGAGACCCCAAGTTAATGCGTTATGGGTGTGGCCTGGATCTGGGGTCTTTAAATGCTCCCAGGCAATGCTAACCCCCACCGAAGGTTGGAGTCCTGCTGCAGATGAGTGACCCAAGCTCTTCCCCCTCGCCCACTCGAGGACGTTGTCCCAGAGATCGTTCCCTCCTTCCCAGCATCATTCACTTTTCCCTCCACTGGCTCTTTTCTCATCCACTACAAACGTGCTAACTCTCCCAATTTATTTTTTTTTCTTTGTTTGGCTGCACCTCGAGACATGCTGGTCCCGTGACCAGGGATTGAACCTGCGTCCCCTGCACTGGAAGCACAGAGCCTCAATTGCTGGACTGCCAGCAAAGTCCCAATTCTCCCAATTTCAGGAAGGCTTTTCAACCCCAATTCTCCCTCCAGCTACTGCTTCCCTGCAAAACTTCTCTAACAGATTGTCTGTGCTTATGTCCGTAATTCCTCTTCTTCCCTTTGCCCCACGGACCCACCAAGGCTGTTACTATCAAATTCACCAGTGGCTTCCTCATGGTTACAACCTGTGCCCACTGTGCCCACTGCTCAGGCCTCAAACTTTTCATCTCCATTCCCTGTTTTGTTATTTTTTAATTAAACTTTTTGTGTTCAGTCGCTCAGTCATGTCCTATAAGCCAGGCTGTAGGCCGGGCCTTGCCCCCTCCCGGACTCTAAGGAGAACCTACTCCTTACCCTTCCAGCTCTGGCGGCTGGTCCACTGCGTCCTCCTCTCCTCTGCCTTCACATCACCTTCTCCTGTGTGTGTGTGTGTGTGTGTGTGTGCGCGCGCGCGTGCGTGCGTGGGTGTGCCCACACATGCCCACGCATGTGTAATCTCCTTCTGCCTTTCTCTTATAAGGACACTTGTAATGACATTTGAAGCCCACACAGATAATCCAGGATAATCTCCTGATCTCAGGATCCTTAATTTAATTAAATCTGCAAAGACCTTTTCTCCGAAGAAGGCAGCGTTTGCAGTTCCTGGGAGCTGTTACCCAGCTGAGCACAGCAGTCAAAATGCGACATCTCCCCCTCACCTCAGAATCTCTCGAGCTGCCCTCTGTGCCCACATCTATGTCCCTCTCATCCCCACCCTCTCCTGAACACCTGGCAACCACTAATCTCTTCTCCTTCTCTGTAATTTTGTCATTTCAAGAATGTTATATAAATGGAATTACACGGTAACATTTTGAAACTGACTTTTTTCACTCAGCATAATTATTCTTAGTGTCACCTGTACAGCTGTAGGTATCAATCAGTTCAGTTCAGTTCAGTTGCTCAGTCGTGTCCAACTCTGCGACCCCATGGACTGCAGCACGCCAGGCTTCTCTGTCCTCACTCAAACTCATGTCCATCAAGTCGGTGATGCCATCCAACCATCTCATCCTCTGTCATCCCCTTCTCCCACCTTCAATTTTTCCCAGCATCAGGGTCCTTTCCAGTGAGTCAGTTCTTCGCGTCAGGTGGCCAAAGTATTGGAGCTTCAGTTTCAGCCTCAGTCCTTCCAATGAATATTCAGAACTGATTTCCTTTAGGACTGACTGGTTGGATCTCCTTGCAGTCCAAGGGACTCTCGAGAGTCTTCTCCAACACCACAGTTCAAAAGCATCAATTCTTCGGTGCTCAGCTTTCTTTATAGTTCAACTCTCAAATCCACACCTGACCACTGGAAAAACCATAGCTTTGACTCGACGGACCTTTGTGAGTATCAATAGCTTATTCCTTTCCATGGCTTAGGGGGAGCTCATGGTATGGTTGTGCCTATTTGTTTAACCCATCATTCACCCACCCAAGCCATTGTGGTGGTTTTCAGGTTAGGGCTATTATGAATAAAGCTGCTATGAATATTCACAGGCAGATTTGGGGGTGAACATAAGTTTTCATTTCTCTGGGATAAATACCCAAGAGCGCAATGACTGTGTTAAGTGCATATTCAGATGTATAAGAAACAGC
The DNA here is from genome assembly GCF_055505025.1 of Bos grunniens. Classification (NCBI taxonomy): domain Eukaryota; kingdom Metazoa; phylum Chordata; class Mammalia; order Artiodactyla; family Bovidae; genus Bos; species Bos grunniens. Next base: position 6,324,652 of record NC_141168.1, read on the forward strand.
CAAACTGCTTTCCAGAGGACTAGTCTGCATTCCCACTGGTAATGTATGGGCAAGTCGTTCAGTTTCCCTACGTCTTCACTGGCATTAGGTGTTGTCACTAGTTTCTGTTTTAGCCATTCTGATACACGTATATTTTAATGGGTAGAGTCAGTGAACAGCCTTCCATAGGCTCATCTGCCACCCTTACTTCCTGTTTGGTGAAGTGTCTGTTCATGTCTTTTGCACATTTTCTGATTGGATTGTTAGGGTGTTTTCTTTTTAAACCTCTCAGTTTGAAGTACTCTTTGTAGTCTGAATACTAGGGATTTGTCTGATAAGTGATTTACACATATTTTCTCCTACCCTTTAGCTTTTATTATTATCCTCTTAGCAGAGTCCTTCAAAAGCAAAAATTTTAAATATTTATCAATTTTTCCTTTTATGGGTGGTGCCTCTGGTGTCAAGTCAAAGAGCTCTTCACCTAGCTCTAGACCCCAAAGATTTCCTCTGATATTTTTTCTGAGAGTTTTATAGTTGTTGTTTTTTTTTTAATTTTTGAATCTGGTTTTTGCTTGCTTGCACTTCTTTTATTTAGCCACTCCAAGTCTTAGTTGAGGCATGTGGGATCTAGTTCCCTAACTAGGGACTGAACCCCAGGCCCCCTGCATTGGGAGAATGGAGTCTTAGCCACTGGACCACCAGAGAAGCCCAGAGTTTTACAGTTTTATCTTTTACATTGAAATCTGTAATCCATTTTGAGTTAATGTTGTTTAAGGTGTGAGAGTTAAATGGAATTCTTTTTTTTTTTTTATGCCTTTGAATGTCCAGTTGTTCCAACGCCATTTGGTGAAAGGTTATTTTTTATCCACTGAATAGCTTTCACACTTCTGTTATAAATCAGTTGAGCAGGGCTCCCCTGGTGGCTCGTGGATAAGAATCCACCTGCCAGCCCAGCTGTGCTCCAGCTCCTCGAGTGGCGGTGATGGCGTCGCTCACGGTGAAGGCCTACCTTCTGGGCAAGGAGGACGCAGCCCGCGAGATCCGCCGCTTCAGCTTCTGCTTTAGCCCGGAGCCCGAGGCCGAAGCCGAGGCCGCGCCTGGCCCCCGGCCCTGTGAGCGGCTGCTGAGCCTGGTGGCTGCGCTCTTTCCTATGCTCCGGCCCGGCGGCTTTCAGGCGCACTACCGCGAAAAAAACAAAAAGAATCCACCTGCCACTGCAGGAAACACGGGTTCGATACCTGGTCCGGGAAGATTCCACATGCCGTGGGGCAACTAAGCTCACGGGACACAGCTACGGGGCCCGTGCTCTGGAGCGCGGGAGCTGCAGCTACTGAAGCCCGAGCCCTATAGCCTGCGCTTCGCAGCAAGAGAAGCCCCTGCACGCACAACCAGAGAGAGCCTGCACGCAGCAGCAAAGACCCAGCACAGCCAAAAATAAATACATAAAATTTAAAAACTCACTGGAGCCTATTAGTGTGAGTTTATTTCCGGGTCCTCTGTTCTGTTTTATTGATCTACCTACGTATCCCTCTGTTGGTATCATGCAGTCTTGATTACTATAGCTCAGCATGGGGGAGAGTGATTCTCCACCTTATTTTTCTTTTCCAAAAGTGTGTTAGGTATTCTAGTTCCTTTGCCCTTCTACATAAATTTTAAAATAATCTTCTCTCTGTCAACCAAAACTCCTGCTGGGATTTTGATAGGAATTGAGTTAACCTAAATATCAGTTATTTTTGAAAGAACTGATGCCTTGGCTATGCTGAATCTTCCAAACCATCCACATGCTGTCTGTCCACTGATTTGTTTTCTTTGACTTCTTTCTTCTTCGTTGGATAGTTTTCAGCATATACATCCTGCACATGTTTTGTTATATTTACACTAAATATTTTCACCTTTGAGTAATCATAAATGGTATTGTATTTTTAATTTCAATGTCCACATGGTCATTGCCAGTACGCAGAAATGCTATTGAGTTTTTTAAGTCATCTTATAATCTGTGGTCTTGCAAAACTCACTTATTAGTTCCAGGAGGTTGGTTTGCTTGTGGATTTTTTTTTAAATATTTATGGGATTCTCTGTACAGACAATCATGTCATCTTAAAATAGGGATACTTTTATGTCTTCTTTATAATCTCTATGTCTTTTCTTTTCTTTTTGCCTTCTTGTTCTGGCTAGAACTTCTAGCAGCGTGCTGAATAAAAGTAACAAGAGTGGACGTTTTTGCCTTGTCCTGGATCTTAGGGAAAAAGCAAGCCGTCTTTCATCATTAAGGGTGCTGTTAGCTCAAGGTATGCTGTAACGCTCTTTATCAAGTTGGGGAAGGCCCCTCTATTCTAAGTTTTCTGGGAGTTTTTCTTTTTAATCATGAATGGGTGTTGAATTTTATCAAATGCTTTCTCTGCATTGACTGACATGCATGTGATTTTTCTTTAGCCTGTTAATGTGGTAGGTTGCATTGATGGATTCTTCTGGATAGAAGCAAATTTGCATGCCTGGAATAAGCATCTCACATATTTTTCTTACCTGTTGTCTATCTTATCTGAAGGCTAGTTCCAAATGGAAAGAAACTTTTTGGTTCATTTTATTCACTGCTGTATACTAGTCCCCCAAACAACGCCAGGCATGCAGTGAGCTCTCGTTATCTATTTGTTGAATGAATGAAAAAACAATACAGAGATGTAGAGAATTGCCAAGATTAAGGTGAAGGGAGAGTCCAGCTGTGGGCAGCCAGTCCATGTAGAACTAGTCAGAAAGCCCCAGAAGAGCCTGCAGAGTCTGAATGCCCTGAGAATTTTAGATAGTCTGCAGAGCGTTGGGGTCGATTTGGTGATGATGATGTGTGTTGTTCAGTTGTGTCCAACTCTTTGTGGCCCCATGGACTATAGCCCAGTGGGCTTCTCTGTCCATGGAATTCTCCAGGCAAGAGTACTGGAGTGGGTAGCCACTCCTTTCTCCAGGGGATCTTCCTGATTTGATGATAAGTATGTAGAAAACTTGGAGAAGGCAATGGCACCCTACTCCAGTACTCTTGCCTGGAAAATCCCATGGACGGAGGAGCCTGGTGGGCTGCAGTCCATGGTGTCGTGAAGAGTCGGACATATCTGAGCAACTTCACTTTCACTTTTCACTTTCATGCATTGGAGAAGGAAATGGCAACCCACTCCAGTGTTCTTGCCTGGAGAATCCCAGGGAAGGGGGAGCCTGGTGGGCTGCCGTCTATGGGGTTGCACACAGTCGGACATGACTGAAGTGACTTAGCAGCAGCATGTAGAAAACTAAGCAAACAAGCATTTTTTTGGAAAAGGTAATTATTATTGTGGTACGTCCACACAATGGAGTATTATTCTAAAAAGAAATGAGCTTATAAGCCATAAGAAGACATAAAAAGAGAAGGCTTAAATGCATATGACTAAGTGAAAGCATCCAATCTGAAAAGGCTACATTCTAACTATATGACATTCTATTAGTATGATGCTAATTAGCATGAATCTAACTGTATGACACTCTGAAAAAGACAAAGCTATGGAAAGATCCTAATGACCAAGATAACCATGATGGTGTGATCACTCACCTAGAGCCAGACATCCTGGAATGCAAAGTTAAGTGGGCCTTAGGAAGCATCACTATGAACAAAGCTAGTAGAGGTGATGGAATTCCAGTTGAGCTATTCAAATCTTAAAAGATGATGCTGTGAAAGTGTTGCACTCAATATGCCAGCAAATTTGGAAAACTCAGCAGTGGCCACAGGACTAGAAAAGGTCAGTTTTCATTCCAATCTCAAAGAAAGGCAATGCCAAACAATGTTCAAACTATTGCACAATTGCACTCATCTCACACACTAACAAAGTAATCTCAAAATTCTCCAAGCCAGGCTTCAACAGTACGTGAACCATGAACTTCCAGATGTTCAAGCTGGATTTAGAAAAGGCAGAGGAACCAGAGATCAAATTGCCAACATCTGCTGGATCATTGAAAAAGCAAGAGAGTTCCAGAAAAACATCTACTTCTGCTTTATTGACTATGCCAAAGCCTTTGAGTGTGTGGATCACAATAAACTGTGGGAAATTCTTAAAGAGATGGGAGTACCAGATCACCTTACCTGCCTCCAGAGAAACCTGTATGCAGGTCAAGAAGCAACAGTTAGAACTGGACATGGAACAACAGACTGGTTCCAGATTGGGAAAGGAGTATGTCAAGGCTGTACATTGTCACCCCATTTAATCATGCAAAATGCTGGGCTGGATGAAGCACAAGCTGGAATCAAGACTGCAGGGAGAAACATCAATAACCTCAGATATGTAGATGACACCACCCTTATGGCAGAAAGTGAAGAAGAACTAAAGAGCCTCTTGATGAAAGTGAAAGAGGAGAGTGAAAAAGCTGGCTTAAAACTTCACATTAAAAAAACTAAGATCATGGTCCCATCACTTCATGGCAAATAGATGGGGAAACAATGGAAACAGTGACAGACTTTATTGTTTTGGGCTCCAAAATCACTGCAGATGGTGACCGCAGACAAGATATTAAAAGACAGCTGCTGCTTGGAAGAAAAGCTATGACCAACCTAGACAGTGTATTAAAAAGCAGAGACATTACTTTGCCAACAAAGGTTTGTTTAGTCAAAGCTATGGTTTTTCCAGTAGTCATGTATGGATGTGAGAGTTGGACCATAAAGAAGGCTGAGCAATGAAGAATTGATGCTTTTGAACTGTGGTGTTGGAGAAGACTCTTGAGAGTCCCTAGGACTGCAAGGAGATCCAACCAGTTAATCCTAAAGGAAATCAGTCCTGAATATTCAGTGGAAGGACTGACGCCACCTGATACGAAGAACTGACTCCTTGGAAAAGACCCTGATGCTCGGAAAGATTGAAGGCAGGAGGAGAAGGGGACGACAGAGGATGAGCTGGTTGGATGGCATCACCGACTCGATGGACATGAGTTTGGGCAAGCTCCAGGAGTTGGAGCAGGGAGGCCTGGCGGGCTGCAGAACATGGGGTGGCAGAGAGTCAGACACGACTGAGTGACTGAACTGAACTGAGGGAAACGGTAGATCAGTGGTTGCCAAAGGTTAGGTTAGGAGAGGGAAAGATGAAGGGATGGAGCACAGAGGATTCTTAGGCAGTGAAACTATCCTGGATGATACTGTGATGCTGGACACATGCTGTTGTTATACATTTATCCAAACCCAGAGAAAGTGCACCAGCCAGAGTGACCCCTGTGGTCACCCATGGGCTTTGGGTGATTGAGACGTGTCAGTGTGTGTGTGTTCATCAGTAGTAACAGGTTTAACCGCTCTGGTGGGAGATGCTGGTTACAAGGGAGGCTGTGTGTCAGGTGGGGCGGGGGAGGGAGTATATGGAAACTGCCCGTACTTTCTGCTCTATTTTGCTGAGAATCTAAAATTGCCCTAGGGTATTCCTTGGCAGTCCAGTGATTAGGACTTTTTGCTCTAACTACTGAAGGCCTGGGGTTTGATCCCGCAAGCCACGTGGTGTGACCAAAATTAAAAAAAAAAAAAAAAAAAGCTCTAAAAAAATAAAGCAGGCTTAAGCTAAGTATGAACTCTAGAGAAAATAAAAGGTACCCAGGAAAAGAGGAACATTCACAGTTTGCTATATGGGCTCAGCCAGGTTTCCTGGGGCCTGAAGTTTATACAATTGAGGGAGAAGTCTTTAAGAAAAGAACAACACTAAATCAGAAAAAAATCCGATCAAATCTCAGAGAAATTTCTGGAAGCTTTGTACTTTCCCTGTCCTGACAAAGCCCATACTCCTGAGCAAGCACCGCAGACACCCTGCCCTGGACACGGATCTTCACCTGCTCCTGCACAAATGGGGGGCCGGCAGTGCTCAGCTTCTCAAAACTCAGCACCAACACCCCCTCTTCTGTGAATGTACCCCGCTACTCCCTTCCCCAGGGCTTCCTGCAGGGCGTGGGAAGAAGCCGGAGGCGGATTTGAATCCCAGCTCTGCCACGTAGGAGCTACATGGCCTCGGACACATCCTTTGACCTCCCGGAGCTTCGTGCTTTATCTTCTATAAACACAAATACTAATGTCTGTCCTACAGGAGGGCTGGAAAGAACAAACACCTGATCCAGAGCTGGGAATGTGGGGAGGGCAAGGAAACACGTCTTTCTTGCTGCCTAGCAGCATTAATTTTTCTTTTACTTGTGGTAAAAAAAAAGAAAAGAAAATTTACCATCTTAACTTTTTTAAGTGTAAGGATCTGTGGCATCAAGTACTATCACCTTGCTATTAGACCATCAGCACCACCCATCCACGGGGCTCTTTTCATCCAGCAAGACCAATTCTGTCCCATTAAACCCTAACTGCCCACTCCCTCTCCTCCCAGCCCCAGCACCCTCCGTTCTACTTTCTGTCCCCTCCAGCACTGGGACTGGCCTCTGTGACTGCACTGCGTGAGAGTGAAAGTGAAAGTTGCCCAGTCGTGTCCGACTCTTTACGACCCCACTATACAGTATACAGTCCATGGAATTCTCCAGGCCAGAATACCAGAGTGGGAAGCCTTTCCCTTCTCTAGGTGATCTTTCCAAGCCAGGGATCAAACCCAGGTCTCCCGTATTGCAGGCAGACTCTTTACCAGCTGAGCACAAGAGAAGCCCAAGAATACTGGAGGGGGTAGCCTATCCCTTCTCCAGCGGATCTTCCCTACTCAGGTATTGAACCAGGGTCTCCTACACTGCAGGTACATTATTTACCAACTGAGCTATCTATTTACATGTATTCATCCCCCACCTGGAGCTTCCCTGGTGGCTCAGATGGTAAAGAATCCACCTGCAATGCTGAAAACCTGGGTTTGATCCCTGGGTCGGGAAGATCCTCTGGAGAAGGAAATGGAAACCCACCCCAGTATTCTTGCCTGGAGAATCCCATGGACAAAGGATCGGGCTACAGTCTATGGGGTTGCAAAGAGTCAGACATAACTGAGTGACTCACACTTTCATTTTTCAACCCCCATATGGCCCAGAGGCGTCTCACACCCCTGTGCCACAGTCTGGTACAGAGCCAGGCCCACAGTAATACCAGCTCCAGGAGGAGATGCAGGACCCCTGAGCGAGATACACAGACAGAAGTTCTTGAATGGGTTCATGGATTCCTGGTCTGATTTTACATAGCAGGTGATCAGAAAATATTAAAAGTCTTACAGAAGATACAGATGATTTTTGTAAGCATTTACTTATTTGTTGAATGGGTAAAATAGTCTAAATTCAAAACCTACAAGTGAAAATAGAGTGGAAAGTAAATGTCCCTCCACTCCAACCTCCAGCCCTCTGGTGACCAGAGGCCACCACTGTGCCCATTTTCTTCTGGATCCTTCTAGAGGACTTGTGAGTGTGTATAGTGGAGCACTCACGAGCACATACATCACACATCACACACTGTGGCACACTTTGCTCACCGTTCTGCACACTTTTCTTTTATTCTCTTGTCTCATCTTTGAGATTCTTCTCTATCCTCCTCTATCAGCACACACAGGGTTTCCCTACTGTTTGATAGATTCATTGAGTGGCATATTCATCTTGTCACGTTTACATCCGTCACCTGATTTATTTACTTTGTCACCTGCCAACGAACATTTAGACATCGCCAGTTTCTTGGTATTCAAGCAGCACTACAGTGAACAACCCCAGATCTCACTGACTCACGGCTGAATTTTATATAGTGTGTATCTGTTAATCCCAAACTTAATTTATACCCCCATCCTCTTTGGTAATCCTACATTTGTTTTCTGTGTCTGTGAGTCTATTTCTGTTTTGTAAATAAATTCATTTGTGTCATTTTTTTTTAGATTACACGTACAAGTGATATGATGTTGTCTTTCTCTGTTGCAGTCAACAGAATCTTATTCAGCCTTAAAAGAGAGAGAATTCTGACACATGCTACAACATGGAAGAACCTTGAGGTCCTATGCTAGTGAGCTGTTAGTCACTTAAGGGCAGCTATTGTAGGATCTCGCTTATGCCAGGCTCTCAAGATAGTCAGGTTCACAGAGATAGAGAGGTGGGCGAGTGAGCAGAGAGGTTCATCTGGGCTTCCAGAGTCCCTGCAGAGAGAGGAGCAGAGCTGGAGGGACCCACATGAGACCTTGGGGCTCCCCTGATAGCTCAGCTGGTAAAGAATCCACTGGCAATGTGGGAGACCTGGGTTCGATCCCAGGGTTGGGAAGATCCCCTGGAGAAGGGAACGGCTACCCACTCCAGTATTCTGGCCTGGAGAATCTGACACATGCAAAGAGTCTGACGTGACTGAGCGACTTTCACTCACTCACTCAGATTGAGACCATGAGTGTGCAAGCAGATAATGGGGTGGGGGATATTGGTCCGAACCTGTCCCAGCACGGGTGTGTGTGTTTGTGGGGTGTGTGGGTGTGTGTGTGTTGTGTGTGTGGTCTCTGTGTGCCTGGTGTGTGGTGTGTGTGTGTGTGCCTGGTGTGTGGTGTGTATGTGTGTGGTGAGTGTGTGTGTGGTGTGTATGTGTGTGTGATGTGTGTCTGTGTGTGTGGTATGTGTGTATATGTGTGTGGTGTGTTTGTGTGATGTGTGTCTGCGTGTGTGGTGTGTGTGGTGTGTGGTGCGTGTGGTGTGGTATGTATGTGTATGTGGTGTGTGGGGGGGGGGTGTGTGCGTGTGTGCGTGTGGTGTGGTATGTGTGTGTGTGTGGTGTGTGTGTATGTGGTGTGTGTGTGATGTGTGTGGGGGTGTGTTTGGTGTGTGTATGGTGTGGTGTGTGTATGTGTGTGTGTCCTGGAGTGGGTACCGCCTGCGATCACTCGGGATGCTCTGGCGGTCTGGGTAAGCCCGCGGAGGAGCAGGCGCGTCTGCAGACCTCCAGCGCATCCGTGTTCAGCCCGAAGCTCACGACGGGCCTGCGAGCCCGGCGATCACAAGTGCGGATGCACGGGGCGACGCCGTCCGCTCCGATCCCTAACTCATTATTAAGCCGCTCGCTCTTTGCAGACGCTCCCTGCGCCTCCCCCGCTCCGGGCTGCGGCGGCGGCGCAGGCGCCGGGCCGAGCCGAGCGCCGAGCGGGGAGCGAGCGGCCGCGCTCCGGGCCGGGGTCCCGGGGGAGCAGGTGAGCGACCCGCGCCGCGCGGTCCCCGGGCCACCAGAGGAGACGCCGCCGGGCCGCGCTGCGCCGGCGCCCCGGCCTCCCTGTTTGTCGGTGCCCGTCTTGCCTGCGTTGACATCACCCCCCTCCCTTGCCTGGCACCCCTCCTCCCCCACCCCGCCTGCTATCTCCTTTCCTCCCGCCTGCCTGGCATCCCTCGCCCCCCCCACGTCTGGCATCTCCCCCGCCTCCCCTGGCCTGGCATCTCCCTGTCCCCCCCACCCCCGGCTGGCACCTCCCTTCTTTCCCCTGCCTGGCACCTCCCCTTACCTGGCAGCCGTCTTCTGCTTCTTCCTCCTCCCCTCCTTCTTTCCTGACCGCCCCCCCCCCCCCACTCCTGACTCTCTCCCTCCCCTGCCGGGCACCTCCCCCACTCCCTTTCTTGCACCTCTTCCATGCCTGGCAGACTCCCATCCCTCCCCTCGCATTCTCCCCCCTCCTCACCCCTGCCTGGCATCTTTCCCTCCCCCCCCACCCAGTACCTCCCCATTCTCCCCTGTCTTTCCCCTCTTTCCCTTTGCCTGGCACCCTCCTGCCTGCTACCTTCCTCTCTTCCCCCATGTCTGGCACCCACACCCCTCCCCATCGCCTGGCACTTCCTCGTGCTGCTCCTGACTGGCACCCTCTGCCTCCTCCCCACTCCCCGCCTGGCACCTGCCCTCTTTCCCCAGCCTGACATCTCCCTTCCTGCCCACTGCCTGCCTGGCACCTTCCCCATCTCCACTTGGCATCCTCTGGCCTGGACACCTGTCCCCCGTTCAGATCGTCCCGCTGTCTCCCACCTTCCTGCAGGTTACCTCCTCCCAGCCCTGGCCTGGTATTGTCTCCCCTCTTGGCATCGTCCCCATCTCATTGCCTCCCCTTCCTCCACACCCTTCCGGCCAACACCACCTACACGTGACCCTCAACTGCTCTCAAGCCCCCCCATACTTACTGAACTGCCCCCCGACACCCCACCATCTGCCCTGGTAGTGACCCTCGCTCCCACCTGTCCTGCTCTCGCGTGGGAGTAAAGCCAGGAAGGCTGTGCGCACAGGCAGGGCTGTGTGAGCTGGGCGGAGTACAGAGCAGGTCAGCTCTACCTACTGGCCACCCCCAGGATTCCCTTGGGATGGGGCCTGAGCTCCAGAAGGCATCCAGCTCCCATCCTGGCTCACGGTCCACCTTTCCGTTCTGCCAAGTCTCCCAGATTGCCCTGCCCTGCCAGGGCCCGGGCTCTGCCTGCATTCTCTGCTCTCATCCTCCCAACTCTGCCAGGAGGACCTGGCCTCCGACAGCTTTCTGCTCTCACACCTGTCCTTCTTGAACCACCCAGCCGGGCTGGCTCCTGCTCAGTGCACCTCCTGCCTTCCTCAGACCCTGCCAGGGAATGCCCCACACGTGGGGCCCCTCTAGCATCTTCCCCCGCCTCCTCGGGCCCACTGTGAGTCTGCTCTGTGCTCAGGGTCTGGGCCGCCCCTCCCACTGCCCTCTTCTTTCAGATCCTCCTCAGAATGGCCCTTGGTGCTGCAGGCACGGTAGGCTCTGGGCACGGGCACCAAGGGGGCACTGGATGAGTCCCCCGCTGCAGGACCCTGCCACCTATGACCGCAGGCCTTCAGCACCCGCCCGCCGTGGTACAGGTAGGCTCTGCCTTCCCCACCAGCCCCGGAGTGGCTGGGCCTCTGCTCACACTCCACGGCCCCCTCTTGGCACTTCCGCCCCCATCTGGCCCCTGGCAGTGCCTCTTCTCATGCCCTGCGAGGGCCGGAGCCTCTGCCCAGACCCTGCTGCCAGCTCCCCCTATCCACAACCCCCGCCCACCCCTACCCCCCATCTTGCTCGGTGTCCCTCACCTCTCGCCGTCCCTGGGCCCTGCCTTGCACGGCCATTGGAGCCAGGGACACGTGAGCCTGAAGCCAAATTTTTGCTTCATGTGAAAATGGTCTGGGGGCTCTGGCTTGTCCCACTTCCTCCTTCTTCCTTCCTCCTGGCTTGTGCCCAGATTCCCCCCCGCCCCAGACACACACCTCCGTGCCCCTCACCTGTGTGTAAGTGCTCACATGCGCCCATAACACCCCACAAACACACACACTTACTGCAGCCAAGGGGAACCTGCTGAGCTGTGGTACAACTTGGGCCCTGGAAACCTACCCCGGACATGCTAGGGCGCACATCTTCAAGCCTTCTGAGCCCCAGGCAGGGCTTTGTTTGGGGCGGGAGGGGTGATGGTGGTACCCTGTTGTTGGGTGTCTGGTGGCGGCTAGTCCTGTGCTGACACGAGGCAGGCCCGGGCTCAGGGGTGCTCTCAGGCCCATTGCACATGAGTTGGATCCTCCTGAGTCTCCTCCCGGCAGCGTGGCAGAGAGGGGGACAGCCTGGCTAGTCCCAGGGCGGTGTCCCTGGTCCAGAAGGAAGCACTGAGGCACTGCATGGAAAGGCTGCCTGCCCCAGAGCCCGGACCATCCATGGGAGGGGGTTGGAGCCCAGTCTGAGCTCTCCCAATCCAGCCTCACCAGTGGGCATCACCTGGTAACAGATTGGTGCTGTCGGGGGCCCTGGAGGTGTGAGGGCCCGGTCCCTGCCCTCAGGCCGGCAGTCCAGCAGAGGGAGCAGACTTGGCTGGCCGGCCCACAGGAAGTGCCCTAAGTAGCGCGATTTGAAGTAGGCGTTGGAGACAGGGGGCTTCCCTGGTGGCTCAGCTGGTAAAGAATCTGCCTGCAATGCAGGAGACCTGGGTTCGATCCCTGCGTTGGGAAGATCCCCTGGAGAAGGGAAAGGCTACCCACTCTAGTATTCTGGCCTGGAGAATTGTCCATGGGGTCGCAAAGAGTCAGACACTATTGAGCGACTTTCATTTTGGGAGAACAGGAAGGTGGGGCAGACTGGTGATGCGAGGGTAGGGGGTGGACCAAGTAAGAGTGCTAGTCTCGGCTTCTCCTCCCTCAGAAGGAGCAGAGGAACTTGCTTTCCTGCCTGGACTGCTCTGAAGTCCAAGGCAGTCCTGCCCCTCTCTGCCCTGCACCCCTCTGGTAGGCTGGGCCCAGGGTGGTATGGGGCAGGGGCAGCCTGGCTGGCCCAGAGATGGAGCAGCACTGGGTGGCAGAGAGGCCGTGACCTGGTGCTGGTTACTGCGGAAACAGGTGCAACTCATCCAGGCCCCCAGACAAAGGTTGACCCCCTATCCTGCAACCTAACCACCGCCAAGGTTAAGGGCGAATGTGTTCCTTAGTTTGTGGGGTTGGATTGTAAAAGGTGTGAGCTAGTCTACTAAATACATTCTTCCCAGGCAGCTCTGAAGTTCTGGGGCGTCTGAAGGTGGAGGCCAGGTCAAATGTGGGGCTGGTTGATGGGAAGTCAGCCGAGTTTCCCAGGTACCCCAGAGTCAGGCCTCCACTTGGTGAATCCTCGTGAATTGCAGTTGCTCTGGGGTGCACTGAGATAATCCCTAAGGGGGTCCCCAGCAGCAGTAGGTGGGTGCCCTGGGCTGTTCCAGGCCTTGCCCAGAGGACCAGAGGAGGTCACCTAGCTGAAGGGGTGGGTGGAGAGGGAGGGGAGGCTTGAGAAGACCCCGGGGGGTCAGGAGGCTCTGGGAGCAGTAAGGGCACCTTAGTAACCCCTCGTCCCCGAGAGGCCCCGGTCATGCATTGAATCGAGGGTTCAGTCTAAGACTCCTGGGGAGCTGGGTACTCTGACCTCCCCACATGATGAAGGTGGTGAGGAGTGAGGTGCTGTGGGGTTTCTGGCGTTACATTTTGGAGTCCCCATTACCATAAAAAAAAAAAAATGGGCTTCCTTTGTGGCTCAGCTGGTAAAGAATCTGCCTGCAATGCAGGAGACCTGGGTTCAATCCCTGGGTTGGGAAGATCCCCTGGAGAAGGGAAAGGCTACCCACTGGAGAATTCCATGGCAGTCCATGGGATCACAGAGTCGGACACAACTGAACGACTTTCACTTCACTACCATAAAACTGGCCTTCATTCTGCATGTGCAGTTGCAGGCAGGGAGCGGGCTTTGACGCCCGGCGGCTTGGGCACGTGCTGTCATTTGGATGCTGACAGGCCCGTGCCAGCGTCTAGACGGCGCGAGGGGTGGGCAGGCAGGCCAGGCGTGCAACAGCTGGAGCTGTCTTCACCCCAAATGCCCGCAGTGTGATTGCAAGTGAGAGCTGGTTGTCAGTGAGCTGTGAGCGGCAGAAGTAATGAGCTGAGGTGTCACCTGGAGAGGTGTCACCGGGGGACCCAGAGCCACAGACACTCAGGATGAGCACACGGCCCTTGATTTGGGCTGGATTCTGAGCCCTCTTGAATCGCTGCACCAGAGGGTTCAGCTGCTGCTGGGGGACACTCGGCCGAGGGTGACTGGGCAGCCATGGCTGTGTGGGACCTGCTGACCCCCAGTACCTCACAGGCGCCTGTGGGGACATGGTTGAGGGGGGTTTTGTGGGTGGGCAGCCATGGCTGTGTGGGACCTGCAGACCCCCAGTACCTCACAGGGGCCTGTGGGGACATGGTTGAGGGGGACTTTGTGGGGGGACAGCCATGGCTGTGTGGGACCTGCAGACCCCCAGTACCTCACAGGGACCTGTGGGGACATGGCTGAGGGAGACTTTGTGGGGGGCGGCCATGGCTGTGTGGGACATCCTCAGCCTGGCCCACGTCTCGATCTGCTACCTACGCTGTGAAACCCATTTCTCTGTGACCCGAACTCACTTCCAGGAAATGTGAGAAATCGTCTCAGGAGTCTGTGGCTGTCCATGCCTTTACTGGAATGTAACAAACTTGGATCATCTCCCGTGTCGGCCTTCCTTTCCAGACGGAAGAACATTCTGGGGCTTGGAGTGAGGAGCAGTACGCTGTGAGGGGAGGGCAAGGGAGGAAAGATGCACTCGCAGTACGCTGTGAGGGAGAGGCAGGCAGGAAAGATGCACTCGCCTCGTTCCAAGAGAGCTTGAGGTGGTCTGCAAAGACACACAGAGTGAGGGGCCCGGGGCAGAGGACCGCAGGGCGGGGAGGGGACGCTGCGGCCCAGGGTGAGGTGAGTGGGAGGAGGCCCGGTGTCACAGGGCAGTGTTAAGTGTTACACTTATAACAGGGCAAATGTAAGCAGTTACAGTTGCCTGTAAGACAAAAACCTAACCATTTGCCCCCCAAAGACTATGATTTCTGGCCCAGAGACCCCGAGAAGTGTCTCCCGTGAGGTGACGTGAGGGGAATCCTGTGTGACAGTTTTAGCGACATCCTCAACAATTCCACAGCAGTTTCCTCGGGCGCAGCCGAGGGCTGACAGAACATCGCGGCCATTTAAGTCCTGCTGACTGTGCTCAATCCAAAGATAAAATTTAGAGCAACTGGAAGGATGCACTGCCTGTTAGTATTTACAACAGTTTCCAATATGTGTCAGGCAGCAGGGAAGTCTATTTAAAATCAGGAATCAAGTACAGAGTCACATTCTTGGGGAAGGGGATTATCCTCATAGGAAAATAAAGACCTCCATCAGTTCATCTGCCTGCAAAGCAGGAGACCCAGGTTCAATTCCTGGGTTGGGAAGATCCCCTGGAGAAGGAAATGGCAACCCACTCCAGTATTCTTACCTGGAGAATCCCATGGATGGAGGACCCTGGCGGCCTACAGTCCATGGGGTCACAAGAGTTGGACACGACTTAGCGACTAAACCACCACCACCACCAGTATATGTGCCTGACAGGTGAGCCTGGGTACGGGAAGGGACCAGCCACACACCCTTACCCCCAGGTCTTGAACCCTCCGAGGGCTAGACACAGATGCCAGGGATTTAGCAACTATTTGGCAGGGAATGCCGGATTGCATCATCAAAAGCATCATTCAAGTCTTGACTTAAATACCACTTCTTCAAGGGGCACTCTCTCCCCACCTGAGGTGTAAAGTTCCACCTTCTTATATCTTACGAGTACATGCTAAATCGGTTCAGTCATGTCCGACTCTTTCTGACCCTATGGACTGCAGCCTGCCAGGCTCTTATTCAGAATAGTGCTGGGGAGAAAAACACAAAACCATGTGTTTTTTTATGGTCATGCAGCTTGGGGGAATCTTAGTTCCCCGACCAAGGGTTGAACCTGGGTCATAGCAGTGAAAAGCGCAGAGTCCTAACCACTGGGCCACCAGGGAATTCTCACTTTCTTGAATGAATGAGCAGATGAATAAGGCAGTAGGAGAGAGCAGGTGGCCCTGACAGCTGACCCTAAAAGAAGCCTGAGATCCCTCTGCACTGTTGACCCCACACTCTCTATGCGCCCACAACCCAAGGGTGGGCCTTCCCGGCCTGCCCGCCTTGACCTGCCAACACCTGAGCTGCTCTGGGGGGCCACACCTGGGGCAGTCCCTCGAAGATAGAACCTGTTCACCGTGATCCAGGAAATCCATCCGCTCTTCAGTCGTTTTTGTGGTGAGGGAGGCTCTTCCCGCAACCTTGGTCTTGCCCTTGGAGTTACAGAGGATGGACCTCTTTTCTGCTTCCATGACAGGCCTCCTTAGAGACTGAACTCTGCCCTCTGCTTCCACATCTGACAGCCTCCAGCAGCTTGGAGGCAATTCTCCCACAGGCCCTGCATCTGCTCTGGGGAACGTCCAGCTCTGATCTCTTCAGACAGTCCCTACCTGGGGGCCTGTGCCGGCTGCTCGGACCTTGGCGCCCACTGGGAGAGCAGGATGCATAGGCTTCCAGGTCCCCCAAGCCTTCTTAGAGACTGAACTCTGCCCGGTCCCTGCCCCAGCCGACCTGGGCAGAAGCACTTAGCTCTCAGGCTCAGCGTCTGCAGTTAAGACGAGGCTTACTACCTCGTCTAGAAAGGTTCAGGCAATGCTGCAGACCGAGCTCTCTGCTCAAGGCCCGCACACCATGGCTGGCCTCGGCCCCTCATCACCGCTGGGTTAAAACGTGATGCTGGGCGCTGTGCCACCTCCAGGTGTCGTCTGTGGACCCCAGGGCACTGCTATGGTGACTCGTGTCTCCGTAGATTCCAGCCTGCTGTGCTTACTGCCGCGGGTTGTGTTGGAGTCGGCGAGAAGCCCCGGGGGCTTTCCGCACGCCCCCATCCCAATCCCCGCAACCTCCACCCCCCAGCAAGAAGGGCATCTCCGGGCCGGTTCTGAGAACTTGTGAGCCTTGTTACCTTGTGAGCCTCCGCTATCTCTCCAGCAGCATCTGGCCGTCCAGCCGGACGCAGTCTTTAGGAGGCCTGCCTTCTTGGCCTTTCATGACTTTTTTAGCTGGAAAAAAAAAAGTGTGGTCCTCCGTCTGTCCTGGACTTGCAAACAGATTCCTTCCGGTCTCCGCAGCTGAATCAACAGCGCGGGCCAGGTGGGTGGGCTTGGAGGAGGCGATGCCAGCGCTGGGGAAGGTACTGCCGGTGGGGGCGGGCCCGAGTAGAGGGAGGGGAGGCTGACCTCCGCCAGTCTGCGAATCCCACTCCCCGCTGCCCCCACTGGCAGGTGCATCATGTGCTTTTGCTTTTTCTTGCCTGTTTCCCCTCTGAGCCCCAATTTTATCACCCCTCCCCCTATTTTGGTGGCTCAGATGGTAAAGAACCTGCCTGCAATCAGGAGACCCAGGTTCGATCCCTGGGTCGGGGAAGATACCCCCCCCTCCCCCGCCCCAGAAGGGAATGGCAACTCACTCCAGTATTCTTGCCTGGAGAATCCCATGGACAGAGGAGCCTGGGGGCGGGCTCCAGTCCTTGGGGTCCTGAACAGTCAGACACGACTGAGCGACTCTTCTTTCGCTTTTTCCTTTACTCCCATTCTACCCAGGCCCATTCCTTCAGGAGAAAACTGTCTTAGAAAATATGCCCCCTGGGGGGTGGACAGACCCCACTTTCTTCGCAGCACCTGAGGCCCAGTGCTGCGACTTCAGAAAGAAAGTCGGGGAAGCAGGCTGGGGTCAGACTAGGACAGCCAGTGTAGACCGAGGGCTTATTGGGGTTTGCAGACTCTCCTGTGGCTTAACTGGTTTATCTTCACCACAACACTGTGAGTTAAATATGATCATCACCACTTTTAAGATGGGAAACTGAGGTACACAGAGGCTAGGGAACGTCCCAGTGGTCAGGGAAGAGTCCCAGCTGAGTTCTGTCCACTGCTTCCTCAGAAGGGCCATGACCCAAACCGCAGCCCCCAAAGGACAAAGCAACCAGCCCTTTATAAGTGACCCCTTTCACCCCAGCTCTGAGGCAGAGGTCAAAGGCTAGTTGTCATGGTCTACAAGATCCACCCTACTTCCCATTGATTGCTGGGTCTCCAGGGACACGGACTTCCCACGTGGCACCACTGGTAAAGAATCCACCTGTAAGGCAGGAGATGCCAGTTCAGATCCCTGGGTGGGGAGGATCCCCTGGAGGAGGAAATGGCAACCCACTCCATACTGTTGCCTGGAGAATCCCATGGACAGAGGAACCTGGTGGGCTACAGTTCATGGGGTCACAGAGTCGGACATGACTTAGCGTGCACACGCATGCATGCCCTAGGGGTGTGAGAGACTCAACCAACCCCTAAAATAGGGAACAGGATGCTGTGGATTGTACAGCTCACACCCCTTCAGAAAGAGAGCCCCTCAACTCCATCTGTGTTGCCAGATTTCCAGTGTTTTAAGAGATTCTGAGAATCTGGCTTTTTATATGAAAGCTTCCCACTTTTAAGGTTTTTTTAAAAGTGTTTTGAGACGCACTATGGGCTGAGTGAAGCCTGTCTGGCTCTCCCAGCTTGCAGCATCCACCTCGAGCTTTCCTTACCCTGTCACCTGTCACCTGTCATCTCTTCTAGCCTTCAGGCCCTGAACCCTACATCAGTGTTTCTCAGGGGGCCCCAGTCTGAGACACACAGCACGAAGGGTTGCTGTCATTTTAGGTGGCCTCCTGTCATCAGTGAATCAGAAACAAAATGCAGAGTCTTGTCAAACACTCAAGGACCCTCTCCCAGGCAGAGAAGCATCATTCATCAGTTCTCAGAGATATGCTGCTTATGGGAAGGGCCGGGGCCTTGGACATGCTCCCTGTCGACTTGTCCATGTTGTAAACCCAGAGCAGGGGATGCTGGGGGAATTCAGGATGCTTGTGACAACCAGCAGGGGTGAGGGAGCAGTCAGATGATGAGCGGAAGAGAATGTTGACCTTGAGATCAGAACATGAGCATTTGAGTCCCTACTGGCGATCTGGCTCTAAGTCAATCATTAACCTGTGTTACTCATCTTTAAAATGGGTATACTAATGGGGCTTCCCTCATAGCTCAGTTGGCAAAGAATCTGCCTGCCATGCAGGAGACCCTGGTTCAATTCTGTGTCGGGAAGATCCCCTGGAGAAGGGGTAGGCTACCCATTCCAGTCTTCTTGGGCTTCCCTTGTGGCTCAGCTGGTAAAGAATCTGCCTGCAATGTGGGAGACCTGGGTTTGATCCCTGGGTTGGGGAGCTCCTCTGGAGAAGGGAAAGGCTACCCACTCCAGTATTCTAGCCTGGAGAATTCCATGGGCTGTATAGTCCATAGGGTCACAAAGAGTCAGAGCACAACTGAGCGGCTTTCACTTTCACTTTTCACTAATAGTAAACCTATTCGTGGATGGCTCAGCAGGTAAAGAATCTGCTGCAATGAAGGAGACCTTGGTTCAATCCCTGGGTCAGGAATATCCCCCGGAGAAAGAAATGGCAACCCACTCCAGTATTCTTGCCTGAAAAATGTCACAGAGGAGCCAGGTGGGCTACAGTCCAATGGGTCACAAAAGCCAGACTTTTAATTTCCTGGGATGTTGAAAGAACCAAATTAAATCAAGAATATTGAACCGTTTTATCAGCTGTTAAGCTCCATAAAGATTCATGTGTTCATTTGGAGGCCAAACAGCTTGACAAAGTTTCTCCCAGTAGCTTGAGTAAGACACACACAGGTGGCCTGAATGCAGTGTGCTAGTGAATATTTACAACTGGCTCTTGACAGGGTGGGAAGGGGGAGCTGAAATCTGATTTGTATCATCTGCTAATTTCTGTGGTATAAATACTCTACCGGAGCTGATTTTAAACTACCAACATGACACTCCAGCACATCACTGGGTATTACTGTGACTGAGTAAATTTGCTGCCAACTGAGGGCTAAGCCAACAGGGTGTAGATCATTTGGAGAGAGGACTTGTCCTGTGCCTTTTTCAGTACATTCCATAAAGATTTGGATGAAGAGAGACGGTCCCACTCACTGGAT
Source organism: Bos grunniens (assembly GCF_055505025.1). Taxonomy (NCBI): domain Eukaryota; kingdom Metazoa; phylum Chordata; class Mammalia; order Artiodactyla; family Bovidae; genus Bos; species Bos grunniens. The sequence goes on from NC_141168.1 coordinate 6,343,955, forward strand.
TTATGAATGATGCTCAACTGGCAAGGGGGGGGGGAGGTAAATATATTGGATGAAAGAATCGAGATCCAAAAGCTCTTGAGCTGGAAAAACCACTTAATTCTTACAAGAGGAATATCCTCGAATCCAAAAAGGCAACTTTAGAAGTATAGAATGGGGAGAGATGTTTTGTCACAAAATAGAAAGGGAGTCAAGTTTTTAATTGACAGGAAATTCGGTACAAGGCCAAAGTGGGGCGAGTGTTCACCAGAGAGTGCTGTATTGTGAACAGTGAGGACTTCATTCAGTCCTCTGTGACTTAGAGGATTTTCACACGTGTCCTCTTGTTTCCATTTTCCTACTCACAATAATGCAGTGAGAGAGGGGAAATGATGCTGAACTCATCTTAGAGACGAAGAGACTGAGGCTAGAGAGCTTGGCCCTTTGTCCTCCCGTCGATAGGCGATGGAATGAAGACTCAGACTCAGGTCTTCCAGCCCCCAGGGCCTGCCCTGTGTTCTGCTCATAAGCACATCACTCTTTTTTTTTTTTTTTTAACTTTTTATTGGAGTAGAATTGATTTACAATGTTGTGTTAATTTCTGCTGAACAGCAAAGTGATTCAGTTATACATATATACACATCCTTTTTTTTTTTTTGGCCTCACCACAGGGCTTTCTTACTTGCTGGACCAAGGATTGACCCCGGACCCTCGGCAGTCAGAGGGCGCAGAATCTTAACCACTAGACCGCCAGGGAACTCCCATCTTTTTCATATACTTTTCTATTATGCTTTATCCCAGGATATTGAATGAAGTGCCCTGTGCTATTCAGTAGGACCTCGTTGTTTATTTAAGCACACTGTTCTGAGCACCCTGTGTTCCGTGGCTTCAGGCAAACCAGAGGCTGTGAGAGGAGCGGCTGGGTTGGGGGGCATGGAGCCCAAGGAATAGTGAGGAGCAGTGTTGAGAGGATAAGTTTGCTAGACCTGCCAAGACCAAGTGCCAGACTGGGCGGCTTTAACAATGGAAATGCATTCTCTCACAGTTCGGAGGCTGGTAGCCCAAGACGTGGGCAGGGCTGGTTCCCTCCAAGAGCTGTGAGAGAAGGCTGGGCTCCAGACCTCTCTCCGTGGCTGGTAGGCCACTGCCTTCCGCCTGTGTCTCCTCACATTGTCTCTGTGTCTGCCTGTCTCTGTCGTAACCTCCCCAGTTTTATAACACCAGCCATATTGGATTAGGGACACCTTAGTGACCCACCTCATTCTAACTTGGTCACCTTCTTAGAGACCTCATCTCTAAAGATGACGTTCTGAGGTACTGGGGTTAGGTCTCCAGCAAAGGAATTGGGTGGAGGGAGGGGACACCATTTTCCCATAACAGGGGACTTTGAGAGCTGCCTTCAGAAGGTGGTGGTGGTGGTGGTGTAGTCGCTCAGTCGTGTCTGACTCTTTGCGACCCCTTGGACTGTCCAGCCACACTCCTCTGTCCATGTGATTCTCCAGGCAAGAATATTGGAGTAGGTAGCCATTCCCTTCTCCAGGGGATCTTCCTAACCCAGGGCTTGAACCCGCATCTCCTACATTGCAGGCAGATTCTTTACCAACTGAGCCATCAGGGAAGCCCCTTCAGAAGGTGGCGTCCTGTCTTATGAGAAGGGAGTTAATGAGTGCTGGGTGGCCAGAACCTCCAGGAGGTGACCTGGGTCACACCCACCACAGGAGGAACCAGGGCCCGGAGGAACAGTTTGACTTGCTGCCACCACGGACTCCCTTGGGCCTCTTGGCTGCCGGACAGCAGCTTCGCACCCGGCTCTGTGTGGGAACACGCGGAGGTGGTGGAAGGCCTCCAGCGGTTCTTTTCCACAGATACGTGGGCAGTCTGGTACCCTGTGGGTACTTGGCTCAGCAGTATCCACAGCCCGTCCTCGGGCAGCTCTGCCATTCCTCAGCCCTGGTGCCCCCACTGTCTCTGCCAGGGTTTGGGTGCAACTCCCAGAAACTCACAGATTTCATCATCACCCTGGGGCCTGGCTGTGGCTGCTGGTGGCCCTACCACAGTCACCAGGGCCAACGGCCCCAGCAGGCCACAGTCCCTCCGAGGAGGACGCTCTCGGGGGCATTTGCTGATCTTTTCCGCAAGGAAGCCCAGAGCTCTGGGGTGAGGTGCACTGGTCCTCTGCTCCCCCCTCCTCGCATTGCGGCTTTCACCGTCGGGGGCAGGAGCTGCCATGTGCTTCTCTGTCTTCCATGCTGTCCATGCCTTCAGCCCCGTCCATTCCCACTCAGTCCTCAAACTCAGAGTCCTGGGGGGCCGAGGCTGTGTCCAGTGTGTGAATCAATGGTACCACGTACAAGACGTCACATAGTGGGGGCTCACTGGACACAGGAAGGGGCCAGCAGCGGGGGTCAGGGGTCAGGGGCGTGGTGGGAGGCCCCGCGTGTCCTTCAGATGCCTCCATCAGCAGCTCCCAAACCTCAGCTTCCCTGGACCCAAGGGTTTCCTTCCAGTTGATTCACTACTCGTGGTGGCTTCTCAGCGTCTTCCTTTCCCTCCTTCCCTGCAGCCCCTCCCACCCTGTGTACTCACGGTCATTCTCCAGTCAAAGAAGCTTCCAGTGGTTTGGGTAGAACCCAGACTCCCCTGTGGCTCCCTGGCCACTGTGAATAATTGCCTGGCCGACCCCTCACGGCTACCCTCCTGTGGGACTCCTGATGGCCCGCAGCTGAGGGCTCTGAGGGCTCCTGTCTTCAGCAGTTCCCTAGCTGGGGGGTGGTCGGCAGCAGGACCCAGGGGTCAGGCAGGGGCCGAGCCCACAAGGTCCGGCAGGCTTAGCGTCAGAACCTAGTAATAGCAGGCACTTCATTAACAGTTTACTCTGCGCCAGATGCTGTGCTGGTCTGCCCACGTATACGACATCGTTTTAATCCTCACATCCACCATGAGTTAGGTGATGGGCTCCATGTCTTGCCGACGGGGAAAATGAGGCTCAGACTGGTCAAGTGACTTGTACTTATTTATGGTCATGCAGGGGCTGAGCCAGGCATGAACCCAAGACTGTCTGATTCTAGAGTTGTGATTCTCAACCCTGGGCAGTTTCACCCTCTAGGGACAAAGGACAGTGTCTAGAGGTGGGAAGAGGAGCGTACTGGTAGAATTTATTGGATAGAGGCCAGGGATGCTCCTAAGATCATACAATACACGACGGCCCCACAGGAAAGCATTGTGTGTGTGTTAGTTGCTCAGTCATGTCCAACTCTGTGACCTCGTGGATGGCAGCTCACCAGGCTCCTCTGTCCATGGGATTCTCAAGACAAGAACACTGGAGTGAGTAGCCATTCCCTTCTCCATGGGATCTTCCTCACCCAGGGCTCGAGCCTGCATTGCCTGCATTGCAGGTAGATTCTTTACCATCTGAGTCACCAGGGAAGCCCACAGTAAAGCATTATCCAGCCCCTAAATGTCCACAGTTGCCACAGGTGAGAAGCCCCATTCTTGAGTCCAAGCTCGGAGCCATCACGCTGAGGAGCTTGCAGAGACCTCCCCCAGGGCAGTAGGTTCAAGGCCTTTGGGAGGACAGGACCCCAGAAGAGATGGAGCAATGGGCAGGGCAGTAAGGCCCTGTGGTCACAGCTCTGGCCCAGGACAGAGTGGCTTGCAAGTGGGCCCAGGCAAGTGCCCAGATCTGGGATAAGGGCATGGGTCAGGGCAGGCCAAGGGGCTACCTGGAGGGGATTCACTATACAGGTGCAGGGTGAGGGCACCTGCTGGCCTGTTACACAGGTTTGCGGAAACCAGGAGTGATCCCCCAATCAGGTCCAGGCCCTGAGACCACCCACTCTGTCTCCCCCTGCCTGCCCTGTTGTGGGGCTTCATGAGCAGCTGTTCGAGCCCCAGAGACGTCTGGGGTGTGCTGTGTGGGGACATGGGAGGGGCCTGGCCTGGCTTTGACCATGACATCCTTGATTCCCAGACCATTGTCTCTCAATCCCACATACTTTTGCCTGGTTCCCCAAGAAACCTCGGGCCCTCTGCACACGGATAGAGACTTCTGCCTTTTGCTCGGATCATTTCTCCTACCTTCTTAGACCAGATCGGACCCTGTGAGTTCTCCACACCCATGACCGTCGAGTGGTATCAGGAAGGCAGGACGAGGTGGCACTGGGGCTGCCCACAGCCTGTGGGCAGGTAACCACGTGCTCCCAAAGGAAGCACCTGGGGTGATTCCTGGAGGACAGGGAGCCATCCCAACATGGTAGACCATGTGCGTGGGTACCAGCCAGGAGTTCTGTGGATGCACACGTATGCATCCATCTGTCCAGCCAGGAGAAGCCCCTGAAGGGCCCACTGATCCACCCACAGGAGCGAGGAGCCAGGGGCCTGTTCAGAGTTTAACTAGGATTCATTTTTTTGGCTAAAAGGTAATTCATACACAGGAACTAACACAACTTCCTCCAACACATTGACATGAATTTTAGACACCTTGATGGCAAGTTTTCTGGAATTTATATTCCCAATGTTTGAAACATTCTGCTTGAGATTTTTGGAGAGTGAGTTTTAAAAGATAATTGAGGGTAATTCAGCTTAAATGTGCACGCCTCCGGGGATCTTGATTTCCTTCTTTAAAAAACAGGTGTTTGGGGAAGGTGGAGGAGTGTGTGTGTGTGTGTGTGTCCCCAGCAGGAAGGCTCTCCATGAAGGGACACCAGAGAGGCAGATTGAGGTGAAGGAGAGAAGCCAGGGAGGGACCTTGACGTTGGGAGACCCGCTCTGCAGTCCCAGCCCTAGACCAGCATAGCAGCTTTGGGCAGGTCATATAGTGCCTCCTTTTCCTCATCTCTAGAAAGGGAATCCCAGCCCCCACAGGACAGTTAGACCTTTCAGTTAGACCAGTTAATGAAAGTGCTTGAGCTGATGTTGTTGCTGTTAATCTTGCTAACCTCAAGCACAGATTGTAACATCGCCCAGCGTTTGGAAACACGCTGGAAATCTTGAGTAGACTTGGAGTGGGTTCTCATTACTCACACCTTTGAGATATTGGGGCTTCCCTGGTGGCTCAGTCAGTAAAGAATCTGCCTGCAATGCAGGAGACCTGGGTTCGATCCCTGGGTTGGGAAGATCCCCTAGAGAAGGGAATGGCTACCCACTCCAGTATTCTTGCCTGCAGAATTCCATGGAGCCTGGTGGGCTACAGTCCATGGGGTCGCAAGAGTCGGACACGACTGAGCGCCTAATACCTGAGATATTGGAGTCTCTGCCATGTGCCAGATCCTTGGGATTTATCCACACACAGGACATCAAGATCCTGGTTTTTGCGGAGCTTACCTTCCAAGGGGGGAAAGAGAAGAGAAAGGCTAATGTACTAAATAAGTAGATGATACAGGACAAAGAAAGGTGTTCAGGACTTCGGAAAGAAACCCAGGAGGATGAAAGAGAGAAGAATGTGCAGGGGGGAGGGAGAGGGGGAGGGAGGCTTCTAACAGGGTGGACAGAAGTGTCCCATTGAGAAGGGGACATTAGAACAAGGACTTTAGAGACGCCACAGTGTTAGCTGGAGGAAGCATGTTCCCGGCAGAGGGAACAGCAGGCTCCAAGGGGCAGAGAGAAGAGGGAGGGGGTGCAGGAGAAGGACACAGAGGGAGCCGGGAGGGGTGATGGGACTGGGTCCTGGGACCCCCAGGACTCAGCCCTCACTGGCAATGAGATGGGGGGAGTTTGTGGGGGCAGAAGTGATGGCATCTGACTCCCTTTGCTAAAGGACCCCTCTGGTTGTGTGCTGAGAGTAGACCACTGGGGTCCAGGTTGGAAGCCAGCTTATTCACTGCTCATGGGTTGGAGTGGGCTGGGAGCCGTGGAGACGCGAGAAGCACTGGGTTCTGGATGCAGAGCCAACAAGACTTGCCTTCGGATTGGATGTGGGGTGGGAGAAAAAGACAGGATTCCAGGATGTGCCCAGCTTGCGGAAGAAGTGGAAAGCAGTGGGAAGCAGGGTGAGGAGGGCGAGCAGCGAGCGGTGTTTGAGGTGCGAGAGCGGGGGTTTTGTTGTGGGCGAATCTATTCAAGATCCAGGTGGAACTGATAGTGTGTGAGTAGACACTGCGTGAGTCTAAGGGCTGGGAGAGAAAATGGGCTGGAGGAAAACTTGGAGAGTTGTCAACATAGAGAAGGTATTTACAACTCTGAGACTGGGTGATGGATGAGATCTCCAAGGAATGATTGTGGAGCAGGGAACAGGAACATGGTGCGGGGCTGAAGCATTGGAGCCACGGCCCAGAGCGTTCCAGACGGGGGACAGCAGCTCATATGCAGGGGGATGGCCGGGTTTAGGTGGGAGCACAGAGAACTCAGCTGCAGGAACCAGGGGAGCGGTTGCCGGGAGGTGGGAGGATATGGTGGGATCTCTGGAAGTTCTTCAGAAGCTTCTCTTTTCTCCGGGAAGGGAGAAGCAAGGGCATCAGCTGGGAGAGAGGAGGAGGTTGGAGGAGAAAGAAGATGTGGAAAACTCACATAGGAGACTGAGAGCGGGGAAGGACCTGATGGTTTAGAGAAGGAGGGGGCCAGTGGGCAAGATGAGGCCAGCTGAAGTCCAAGCTCCAGAAAAGACAGTGGGGCCAGGTCGTTGCAGTGGCGTGTCTTCTCCAGCCACATCAGGTCCTGGAGTGCAGGGGAGGGGTGGATAAAGCCGGTTTAACTCTTAAATAAGCGCGCCAAGAGTATGTGCAAGGGAAGTAAAAGTGGTAAAGTTTACATTATGTATGTTTTTTGTTGTTCAGTTGCTAAGTCATGTCGGACTCTGGGACCCCTTGGACTGCAGCATGCCAGGCTTCCCTGTCCTTCACCATCTCCTGGAATTCGCTCAATCTCATGTCCACTGAGTTGGTGATGCCATCCAACCGTCTCATCCTCTGTCACCCTCTTTCTCCTCCTACCCTCAATCTGGGTTAGGGTTAGGGTTAGGGTTAGGGTCTTTTCCAATGACTCAGCATCAAGGTCTTTTCCAATGAGTCAGCTCTTTGCATCAGACGGCCAGAGTACTGGAGCTTCAGCTTCAGCATCAGTCCTTCCAATGAATATTCAGGGTGGATTTCCTTTCGGATGGACTGGTTGGATCTCCTTGCTGTCCAAGGGACTCTCAAGAGTCTTCTCCAACACCGCAGTTCAAAAGCATCAATTCTTGGGCGCTCGGCCTTTATGGTCCAACTCTCACATCTGTACATGATTACTGGAAAAACCACAGAGGTATGTTTTACCATAACTAAAAATAAGAAAGAGTAAGTGTAAGAAGGTGTGTTTGTGATGAGGGGTGCAGGTCAGAGAAACGGACCAGCAGTTCCAGTGGCATCACAGACTTTGGATGTCAGGGAGCTGGACAGGGAGATGGTGGTCAGAGAGTGGGGTGTAAGGCTGAGATTGGTGGTGGGGCTGGAATGACAAGGATGCAAGAGGTGAAGCTGGCATGAGTGACTGAGGGAGGGCAGAGAATCGCGGGAGGAGAGGCAGCCCAGGAACCCAGAGCCCTGACGTGTGGGAGGGACTGTCCATGAGGATCTGAGAAAGCAGCAGGAAGAGGTCAGGGGTGACAGAGGGAATGGCTGTGAGCCAGGAGCTAGGATGCTCCAGAAAAGAAGGCGCCATGGAGGTAAGATGCAAAGCCAGGGGTCTGGAAGCAGCAGCAGCGAGGGGCAAGGAGGGTCCTAACCCACCTGGAGGCCAGTGGCAAGGCGGACTCTGTGAATACCACTGCCTTGCACAGAAGATTTCAGGGGGAGTGGTTACTCAGTGGTTTCTGCCACAAGAAGGCAAAACAGATGTTCACAGAAATGGCTGAGTGTATTGGACACTTTCCTATGACAGCCCACATGGAGAAGAACTTGGGTTGGGAGATGGCTGCGGAAGAGGGGTGCACAGAGCCTTGTGGGGCCCAGGGTACAGGAGTTGAGGGGAGTCTGGGCCTTTCGATGACTCTGGACACAGTGGGCACACAAAAGGCATTATGGCAGGAAGGCAGCCCCCCACCCTGGCCCAGGGGACACCAGGGCAGAATGGCACCTTAGTGTTAAGAGGAGAGGGGGCCCTTTCAGACCCTGTGAGCAGGGCTCACCCTTCCCTCCTAAAGGAGTTACAGAGGTCTGGAGACCTAGCCTTGGGTGGGTCCCCTGGACATTTTATCTGTACATTCCACTGCCTGCTACCACTTGGCTTAATTTCCCAAAAAATCCTTTAAGGAAGTAAGGATGATTTTTTTTTTTTTTTTTGGTATCAGTTTTCTTGACTGAGGTGACATTTCCGGCCTCAGAATGCAGTGGTTCGCAGGACTCCGTCCAACCCCCTGGTCAGAGCCCTGTAGCAGAGCTTAACCTCCTGGGGTGAGGGCTGGGGTGCTGGCCACCAGCACCTTCTCCTGGTGTCAAACAGGTGTCAGACAGCTATGGGACAAACAGGAGAGGAAATCAGTAGTGCTGGATGGGGCCCCTGTCCGCCAAGAAAGAAGACGGCCGGGGTGCCAGCAGGGCAGAGTGCTGGCTGCAGCCCCTCGGGGGTGTGAGAGGGTCTCCCCAGGCTTTGTAGCGAGGTAGGCACCTACACCCCCACTCCCCAAGAAAGAGAGGGAGAAGCCCCCTTCTGCTTGGAGCCCTCTTGCTTTTGCCACTGAATCTACCCAGACAGACGGGTGCTGGAAGATGAGTAGGGAGCAAGGATGGCTCTGTGGGACACCTACCTGCCTGCCGCTCCCCCACTCTGGCAGAGCTATGCCCTGGGTTGTGCCCTGAGGCTGTGGGAGCCATCTGGGGCAGTGATAGTACCCCTCGGCGTCCTGGAGAAACACCACCCCACAGACCCACCTATCCTCTCAGAATGGGTCCAGGCCAGTGTGGCTTGCTTTTTGCTACAGGAAGTGGAAGTGTTAGTTGCTTGGTTGTGTCTGACTCTTTGCGACCCCACGGACCATAGCCCCACCAGGCTTCTCTGTCCATGGGATTTCCCAGGCAAGAATACTGGAGTGGGTGGCCATTCCCTTCTCCAGGGGATCTTCCTGACCCAGGGATCGAACCCTCATCTCCTGCATAGCAGGCAGATTCTTTACCGTTCTGAGCCACCAGAGAAGCCCGACCTGATTAATGGTGGCCCTGAGGGGAGTGAGGGAACACGCTGTGAATCCCAGATGGGCCTTCCGTCTGAGCCCCAGAGGTCCAGGGAACAGGGAAGTACAGTGACTTGCCCAAGGTCACATGACGGTCTTGGCACCCTACTTTTTTTTTTTTTTTTTTTTGCTTCTTTCTATCATATTTGTGTCTCTTGTGTTTGCAAAACTGACACAGAAAGACAAAGTCCCACGGAGACGGACAGCCCCTTTGGAGAGCAGCAGAGCAGGTCTTGGGCCCAGAAACATCCTCGAAGGAGGAGGGATGCTACTCTGGCCTCAGAAGGGCTTGGGGGGAGTAGCTAGGACGAGGGGGAGGACTGTGCCTGCCATGCCCCTGGTCTGGTCTACCAAGGTCCTGCCTGCTGGCTGGAGGAAGCCCCTCACCAGAGGTGGGGCGTAGGGTGCAGACTCCTCTTGGCCCAGCCCTGGGGACTGGGCCAGAACCTGAGGTCTAGCCAAGGTTTCCTGGGGGCCTGGGGCTTGGGCTAGGCAGGTCAGCTGGATCAGAGCTGCCTCTCGGCCCCTCTGGCATGCCCTGGCGTTTAGTGACCAGCGGAGAAAGTGGAAGCTGGGTTTAGGGGTGGGCCAGAACACAGAAAATCAGGGGTTCTCAGCCTGATCCAGTGGTCTCACTTCATTCCCTCTCAATCTCTCTCACACGCACACGCATACACAGTCTGTGGGGGTAATTTCATGGCCCTAAGGAGACCTTCATTGCTGGGGATACGGGGACGCGGGCGGTGGAACGCGGTCTCCCCCTCCAGCCTGGCTTCCTTTGTTCCTCCCTCGCCGTCCTCCCTTCCCGATCGGCTTCCCTCCTCTCCTAGCCTCCTTCTTTCCATTCTGCCCCTCCTCCCCGTCCTGCCCCCTCCGCCCCACCCCCAGCCGTGTGCCCGCCGCGGGGACTCCCGCGGAAGGCGGGAGGGTGGGACCCTCCGGGCGCCCCGGCCCAGCCTCGGTGGCCATCCTCTCGCCGGGAAAGAGTTAAAAGTCTCTCGGCTGCATCCCCCCGCCCCCCCCACCGCCGCCGCCTTTGAGTCCCGCAGCTAGGCCCTGGGCTGACCTTCACCGCGAGGGAGGCGGCAGTGCGCATGCCCGGGCCGGCTCCCGCCGCTGCCCGGTTCCCCGGGCGGGCGAGGGCGAGGGAGGGCCGCCGCGGGCCGGGCCGTGCCCACCCCCACACACCCCCAGCGCCGGCCGCCCCCCGCTCGGGCGCCGTGGAGAGGGGGGAGGCTGCCGAGCCCGTCCCGGCGGTCGCGGCGCATCTCTCTGCGCGCGCGGGGAGAGGCGCTTTGCCATTTGGTGCTGGTGGTGCTTCGGCAAGGGAAGGAGAGATGGGGGGACGGCAGGGGGGACTCCGGCTCCGGGCGGACACGCGCGCGGCCTGCCCGGAGCGCGGCCTGGGCCCATCGGCCGTGTCGAGCTGGGAAGGAGGGCACCCTGCCCGCTGAAACCGGGGCCCTCCTGCCCACCCGGGGCGGGAAGCAGGAGCCAGCAGGCGGCGTGGCTCTTGCTGAGCGCCCTTCTGGGGCTGAGCCCTGAGGATCCTGGCCTTTGTGAGATGGGAGTCCTGGCCCCGGGACACCCACACTGGCGCCCCTGCTTTCTGGTCTGAAGGCAGCCCCTGCCCCGGGGGTGGGGGCATACCTGGGGTCGCCCCTGTAAAAGCAGTCTGCTGGTGAGGGCCTTGTGAGTGGGCAGATCGTGATTGAGTTGTGCCCGTGGGTGCAAATTCACGTGACTCCTTGTTCCTCTGGCCTTTGCATTGGTGCTTGCGCCCTGGGGGACACATATGCACTATGTATCTGCTGTCTCTGTGTCGGTAAGGATGCCTTCCAGAGAGAGGCTGCAGAGCGAGGCCCTGGGCCTGGGGTGGCCCAGGAAGGTGTTGTCTGTCGACTTGAGTGACCCTCCCCTCAGTACCACCAGATCCCTTCCTTGGCCTGACCATCTCCTTCAGTCTTGCCCACCACCAAGACCAGCCCCTCACAAATGCCAAGTGTGCCCACTGGCCCCATCTACCTCCTGTGCTGTCTTCTTTCTCCCAAAGGCCTCCCCAAGAGTTGAGAGCTCCAAGCTTTACACAAAGCTAGAGGTGTCTTCCCTTGTCCCTGTCCCCCAGGGGGACATGTCCCTGCTAGAAGCACCCACCAGGAGGTGGGGTGCCCTTGATGACTCACATCTTCAGGTAAGAGGCAGAGGGTGAGCTCTGTCCAGTGGCCCACTGAGCTCTGGGTGGTTGCAAGTGTTAGTAGGCATTGGTCAGGTCTAGTCCCTGTGTGCAGGCACGGGGGGGACAATGGACCTGAAAACCAGCCCCAGACTTCATGGGGCTGCAGCCCATTTGGAAAACTCTACATAACACACATGAAACTCAGGCACATGAGACATTAGTCAGCAGCAAAGTGCCATTTCATGGCCAGGGTAGATGGTAATGGGCATTCACAGAATAGAAAGATCTGTGCACGGAAGTGGAACCAAGGAAAGCTTCCTGGAGGAGGTGGGGCTCCAGACGGGCTTTAAGGTATGAATGTGATTGGGACAAGTAGAGAAGCATTTTCAGGGATTCCAGGCAAAAGAATAGCAGGAGCAGAGGCTTGGAGATGGGAATGAGCGAGGGGTTTTGGAAGTTAGACAGACTGGAGAGATTACCTCCCCAGGTTACCAGCAGCCACCTTCGTGGCCAGTGGCAAACAACCACCCGTTCCCACCCATCAGGACCCATTATCTGTGAGTGTGGGTGTGGGGGAAGCCTGGGTAGAGGTGTGGTAGGAAGGGGCTCTCTAGGTCCCTGGTAAGGTAGAGGAGGAGCTGCATGGACCACCTGCCTTCTCTAGCCCTTCAGGGGATTGGCTGTGGGCACTGAAATGGACAGTGACAGCCAGAAGCACAACGGGGCCAAGGAAATCAGGCTGCAGGCAAAAAAAGACTCCCTAGGCAGAGCCACTCCCTGGGTTCTTGGTCCCGACCTCTGACGGCTTTCTAAAGGGTTGAGGGTCAGGCTGGGTCTTCAGGATCTAACCTCAAATAAAAAAGTGTACGCTGGGTCTTCAGGATCTAACCTCGAATAAAAATTTCCAGCAAATTCCCAGGGCCCTGCCCCGCCCTCACCTGGGTACCGACAATGCAGCCCTTGGAGGCATAAACTTGACCCCTTCTGGTCCCAAAGCCCCTGGGGCGCTTCCTCCCGGAGGCGGGGAGAAGGGTGTGGCCTCTGGGGCGTGGGCGGGGCCAGGGCTCCCAGCCTGGGGACTCGCAGGGTTTGCCCCTCCTGTTTCCTGTCCCTCCTTCACCCCAGCTGCCTCCATACCACCCCGTCTGGGGCTCCCTCACGGCTCCACCCCTACCCCTGCTTTCTTTGGGGTCCAGAGGCTGGCCCTACCATACCCAGCGCCCCAGCTCCTGCAGGTCCCCCGCTCCCACCCACACCCCATTCCAAAGCCGTCAGGTCGCGCTGGCCTCCCCCTCCCCACCCATCCGTCCACCCCAGTTCCTTGCCTGCCCCCACTGCTTCCCTTCCCGTTCTCACGAGCCTGGCCCACCTCCCTCTCTCCGAAATTTCCCCTACTGCCTCGACTTTGTCACAGAGAGACAAAGACTCACATAGCCCGAAATAGACACCCGGAGCGGGGAGACACAGACCGTGTCCAGCCACATACACGCACCCGCGCCCGCCCGCGCGCGCGCACACCGGAGGCTCTGGTAGAGGGAGGCACACAGAGGAGGCATTTATCTGTGCACGCACGTAAACATCCACACCCACGGCCACCGGCCGTGCCCACACCAGGGTGCAGACACACTCGGCGGTGAGACAAGGGCGCACACATCTATGGACTGCAGGGCACACCGCCTCCGGGGCACACCCACCACGGCCGCCCGGTGCCGGAGAAAGGCCTCCTCCGGGCTCGACTCCCGCCCCCCGCCACCACCACCCCCTCCACCCACCCCGGATTCCTTCCCAGCGAAATGTTTCCCTACTTGGCCTGCCAGGTCTCTGGGGAAAAGGGCCTCAGAAATGCGGCAGGAGCCACTTGGGGGCAAAGTTGGAACGGCCTGTTCCCGGCCTGTTCCCTGCCGGCGAATTCCCTAAGCGAAAAACTATTTGCGGCGAGAGAGGCCGGGTGGCCGGCGAGCCCCCCGGCCGCCTCCCCTCGCGTCCCCTCCCCGCGCCGCCGCCGCCGCCTCCCCGCGGCCCTCGGGCGGCCTCGGGCAGGCGGCGCCGCTGCCCAGCGGCCCGGAGCCGCGCTGGCCGGCGAGCCTCGCCGCTTATCTGCGCTGTTTGGGCCTGGCGAGGCTTGGGAAAGGCAGGCTTCTCCGTCCCCGCCGAGTCAACAGGCGGACCCCGGGCCGCCGGACTATTTCTGTCTTATCAGTGCAGGAATGCGGCAGCCGCGGCGGCTGGCGGGCGGCGGCGGCGGCGGCGGCGTGGGCCGTGGGCCGTCAGGGCAGCCCTGAAGGGGCCCCCTCCCCACTCCGCTCGAGTAGAAGTGTGAGAGAGCCCAGCAGGACTCAGAGGGGAGAGTTGGAGGAAAAAAAAAAAAAAAGGCAGAAAAGGGAAAGAAAGAGCAAGAGAGAGAGAGAGAGAGTGAGAGGCGCCGCTGAGCCCACCCCGATGGCCGCGGACGAAGTTGCCGGAGGGGCGCGCAAAGCCACGAAAAGCAAACTTTTTGAGTTTCTGGTCCATGGGGTGGTGAGTGGGGGAAAAGTTAGCGGGGGAGGGCGAGCGAGCTGGCTCGGGCTGAATGGAGGGAAGGTCGGGAGAGGCCGGGAGGGGGCTCCCGCTCCCCCCACACCCCACCCCACCCCTCTAGCGGGAGCGCCGCGGCCCAGCGGGCCCGGCCCCAGCCCCGTGCCGGCGCGCCCCGGGGGCGCCCGAACACGTCGTCAGGCGGCTTGGCCGGGGATGGGTGCCCCGGGGCGGGGAAGACAGGCGTTTGCATGGGTTCCTGTCAGGGGCTTGGGGGTAGAACTTGGGGACGGTCTCCCCCAAAGTGGGTGGGAGGGTGGGCGGGTCACCTGTGGGGACAACCCGATGGGTTGTCTTCCCTTCTTTCCTGGTGGGGCCCAGGTGCGACCCCTGCCCTGGGAGTGGGGGGTGGGACTTGGCATTGCTGTGCTGGGCTGCTTGTTCATCAGTTGGGACAGTGTCTCGGGAGCAAGGAGCAGGTGACCCTGGCGGCCCTGTGAGTGGGAAGCTCTGAGGCTGAACCACCTTTGCATTCGGGCTGAGGGCTCTGGGGCTCTGCCCCTGGCCTCTGCCAATCGGGGCCAGAGAGAGGCCCTCTCTAGGGGCAGACCCCAGGTTAAGGGGTCTGAGGATCCTTTGGCAGCCTCCACCACCAGAAGCTGATGTCCTTAACGCCTCAAAGGTGTGAAGGAAGAGCTGGAGTCAGGGACCGGAGGCCTGGAGACCAAAGGGGCAGGTTTAGAAGGCCCACCGGGAGCCTGAGCAAGCCCAGGGGGCCTGAGGGGGTGGGGACGGGTTGGAAGGGCTGTGGCATAGGAGAGGCAGAGGCTCCAGGACCTGGGACGGCCAGTGGTGCTGAAGCCGGGCAGAAAGGAAGCAGTCAGGTTTACTATGGCCAAATTTGGTTGTGACCCCAAGGAAGGCACATTCTCAGTAAGAGAGGCCAGAGCCCCTAGAATGTTGGCCCTTCGGGCAGATCACCCATCCCTGCTGGCCAGCACAGCCTTCTAGGGGCTCTGGAGGCCTCCCTCTTGGGGTCTCCTTAGCAGATCAGTGAGTACCACCAGCCTGGTTAAATGGGAGAGCAGCTGATGAGGAAAGGGGCTTTCCCAAAGCAGCCTGTCTTCCAGGCCCATGGGTCTCTGGACTAACTTCCAAAGGGTCCCCATGTTGGTTAGCCTCATGACCAGCCCTGATCTTGCTGCCTAGGGTGTCCCAATAAAAGGCCCATCTAGGAGTGAGAGTCTGTACACGTGGATTTTTTTTTTTTTTTAACTCAACTCAGTGCTTCAGTTCTTGGGTGGCCTGAGCCCCACTCCCGGTGCCCTGTCTGTGCTGGTGGGGAATGGCGGGCCTGGGCTCCATTCTGGGCCACCACCCTGGAGGTGTGAGTGACAGGGTCAGGTGGGGGGGGGGAGGCAGACACATGGACAGGCAGGTCTCACTGCCGAGGCGGCGATGGGCAGAGACAGCTGGCTGGCTGGGGGTTAGGGTTAGACACAGCACAGGGCAGGAGGGACCGGGGGAGGGGGGGACAGTTCGAGGAGATTCACTAGGCTCAGGGGCAGGGTGCCTCCCTGTTCTGGGGAGCAGCTGCACCCCTGGGGTGGAGTGGGTGGTGCTCAGACAGTATAACAGGGGCACGAGGTCTGCAACCGTGGCTCCCTGATCTCCCTCCTGCTTGACAGCCCCTTGGGCCCTCCCCAGCCCCTCTTCTGGAATGGGATAATGAGGTTTTACGAGTCTGTGGGACACTTCACTCGATGCACTGGGTTGTCATCTATATTCCGGCTGAGTGCCCAGGTAGTGGCAAGGGCACACACCTGCCTCACCTGCCTCCCTGTGGCCCCCTGGGAACCCAGACTTCTGACCTCACTGGGGTAGGGTGGGGAGTCTGTAGGATGGGGCCATCTCTGGTGATTCAGGCAGACAGGAAGGGAGAGATAGATATAAGAGAAAATGTCCATCCTTTTGACCTACCCAAGCCCTCTGGACCACCCATCACCAGTTAAGCCTCATAGCCCCCCCTCAATAGGAGAATCCTGGTAAGGTCTGACCTCAGCCCCTCAAGCTGCTTCTAGCCCTACCTCCAAGCCTTCACCTTGAGAGTAAATTATGCGGATGGGCTAATTCAGCCAAGCCCCTGACGGTAGAGGCTGGGAACCAGAGCAAGGGGACGGGGATTGGGACCGAAGGGTCAAAAGAAGGGGCCCAGAGAGGAAAGTGGGTTGAAGGCAGGGAAGGCAGGACCGCCCTGGAAATGGACTGGGAAGCAGGCAAACGGGAAGGCAGGCGGCAGAAGTCCGGAGCAAGAGAGCCCAGCCCTGAACTAAACGAAAGCAGCAGAGAGCACAAACCCCGGGCCCCTCAGGAAAGGGCCTTGCACGACCTTGGCTAGGTTGCCTCTCTCCTTGAGCCGCGGTTGCCTCATCCGTCAAGTGGGGATAGAAGGCCCCCTCAGTCCGTCTTGCAGAGGAGCGTGTGGACAGGAGCATCCTTTGAAAAGGTTGAAAGGCGCCATTAATATTCATCTTCGCGGCACCTTCCGCAAATCCGAGGCTGGCGATGCCCTGTGCAGTTAGTTGCCTGGCTTCAGTTAGCTTCCTGCAGCGAGACGCAAAGCCACCCCCCCCCTCCGCCCCCTCCGCCAAAGCCGCGCGGTTCCGGCGCCCCCGCCCCTCCCCACCCCTCCCAGCCCCATCGGCATCGCGCCGTCGGCTGCAGGGTCACGGGCCGGGGGTCTCGGGGTTCGGGGGGGGAGACGCAGCTCCGCGCGCCTGGAGCCCGGAGCCCTGGTTCTGATCGCAGGGTGCCTGTGTCTGCTTCACGCCCCCCCATCCCCCTCCCCAGCGCCCCGGGATGCCGTCTGGAGCCCGGATGCCCCACCAGGGGGCGCCCATGGGCCCCCCGGGCTCCCCGTACATGGGCAGCCCCGCCGTGCGACCCGGCCTGGCCCCCGCGGGCATGGAGCCCGCCCGCAAGCGAGCAGCGCCCCCGCCCGGCCAGAGCCAGGCCCAGAGCCAGGGCCAGCCGGTGCCCACCGCCCCCGCGCGGAGCCGCAGGTAAGCGGGGGTTGGGGGGGGGGCGGTGACCAGAGCGGAGGGGGCTGACGCGGGACCCGCAGGGACGGGTTGGGAAGCCCGGGCAAAGAGGGGTCAGCAGGGAGCAGGCGTCCCGGGTGGGATGCTTTCCCAGGAGGTGGGCTGAGGGGGCACTGGCCCGGTTCCTTTGTGTGCCCACACGGTGGAGACAGGCGGTGACCGTCGCGCCCTTCTCCTTGTCACCTGCTCTGTCCCTCTCTGCACCCCAGTCCCCTGGTTCTCGGGGGATGGAGGCGGGGCTGTGGCACCAGGGCTCAGGGCCGAGCTTTAGACTGCGTTTCCTAGCGCGATTGTCCAGTGCGCCTTCCTTAGAAGCACCCCTGGCTTGACTCCTCGAAAGCCCCATTCCGAATCTTCTTAATCTGAATCCCTGGCCAGTGGCGGGAGAGCCTGGGATTTGCCCCATGGGTGGGCAGTCTCTGCCCCCTGGCGCTCTCTGGTGATTCTTAGGCACTCAAATGTTGAGGAGTTGCCATGGTCTGTCTTCTGGACTGGGTCTGCCCCCAAGCCACCAAGGGCCAGCCTGTTTCCTTGTCTGAGCCAGCCGGTGGCACCCCCAAAAGCCCCTGCTGGTGCCTGGCAAGGAAGATACCCCTGTGGGTTTCACTGTTTAGCCAAACACACATGCTTCCTTTTGCACACCAGATGGAGTCCTATAAAAGGTGCAATATGGATTTTACCTCATTATTAAATATTTTTTTTACATGTCAAGGAAAATTCACCATTTATAGGAAGCCCATGAGGAATTCTTTCCAAAGTGAGTCATTCTTTTGTAGAGTTCCTGATTTATCTTGTACTACTGGAGAGTTTCACAGAGATAGTTTCTTCAAAACAAATCAGCCCTTTAGTGAAACCTGCTTGTCTAGCCTTGAATAGATTTTTGGCCAGGGACGGGGGCAGTGGTTGAGACCACCACACGGGGGCAGTATGCAGCCATTCCCTAGGCTGGGTTCTACTCGCCAAGGGTTTTCTGGGGTTGCTTCTGGGAGTCGGAACCAGCTAGTGGATCCAACAGAGTCCAAGTCCCAGCTGCTACCCCAGGTCCAGCCCGCCGGCCACACCCAAGAGGGGAACATCCGTACCCACTCTCTCTGGATACCTGTGGGTGTGTCCCTGGGCTCTGCTGGCAGGTCCAAGGGCATGAGCACACCCTGCCCATCAGGGTCCCCTTCCTAGCCCAGGGTGGCTGGGGTGCTGGTCGTCACCAGCTTCACAGCATCACTTCCTGCTCCTGGGATGGGGCAAGGGGGTCGGCTCCCCTCCCCACCAGCTCAGCCACCTTGGGCTGTGTGCCCCTTTCTCAGAGAAGGGAAAAAAAAAGTCCTCACAATGTATCCCCCCACTCTGTCCTCACCGCCGCCCAGCTTTCCCCAAACGTTTCTGCAGTGCCCCTGCTCCGAGCCCCTTCCAAGTCTAATTTCTCTGGCCCTGGGGATGTGGCGGGGCAGAAAAGGGGCTCCCAGGCCGGAGAAAGGACGGAGTCATCTCCGCTCCCCGTGAGAGAACAGAGCCACACACAGCCGGCGGCGTAGCCCCTCGGGTGGGCAGATGAGCGGGCTGTGGGAACCCCAGCCAGGCGGGCTGAGATGTCGGGATAATTTAGCAGGTGGCCTCCTTACTCCCAGATCTGTCGCCATGGTAACCTGGTTTTTTCTTTAAAAAATGTACAGTGCCAAGAGGAGGAAGATGGCTGACAAAATCCTCCCTCAAAGGGTGAGTGCCTTTCACAGCAGCCCCCAGCCCACCCCACCCCCAACCCTTTCCTGCTCCGCCCTCCTCTCCCCTCCTCCCCACCACCACCACCCCGGGCCACCTCCCCTCCCCCCTCAGGAGCAGCGCTTCAACATCATAGTCACTTTCACTTTTTTTGTTTAAAAAGATAATTAAGAAACGAGGTTCCCCCAGGGCCAGAAGGACGGGGTGGGGCAGAGGGGAGAAGCAGAGCCAGAGAGGGTAGGATCCTGGGTCTGGGTCGGGGGCGCAGATTGAATTCCAGCGGTCTGTAGAGACATAAAGGCAGGGGACAAAGGGGCTGAGAGCTCAGGGACCGCAGGCTGGCAGAGGAGCGAAGGGAACAGAAGCTGGCCGGAGGGCCCAGCAGCACAAGGGGACCCAGGCCGAGCTGGGTCCAGAGGACGGCTGAGACCCCAGCTGGAGCAAAGCATCTGGGTGAGGTGTCACTGTAGGCCCAAGCTGCGACGTCTCCTGTCTCAGGGACCTCAGGGGCCCCTGACCACTTCACAGACGCCCCAGGGAACCCAGAGGCTGTGTGACAGGGGAAAGGACAGGATGAGCAGGTGAAGCCCTAAGCACTTGCTGGCCTCCATGGCTGCTCCGGCCTCCCCTAGTGATGAAACGCATGGATCTCCGTAGTGGTTTTCATCCTTGTAACATCCAGACCTTCATGGCTGGATTCAGAGGTCCCGTCTGCGCTGTCCAAGTTACCTGCCCTGAATGTGGCCAGCTCCCCGCCCGCCACACTCGCACACTCCTGGGGCCACGTGACACCCGCACGTTCCAACCTGCAAGATTGGCTGAGCCCCTGGTTCCCTGCCTCGCTTCCTCCCCGCTTCCAGATCCGGGAGCTGGTCCCGGAGTCCCAGGCTTACATGGACCTCCTGGCGTTTGAGAGGAAGCTGGATCAGACCATTATGAGGAAGCGGGTGGACATCCAGGAGGCTCTGAAGCGGCCCATGAAGGTGCCTTGGCTTGGGGGCGGGGTGAGGGCGCCAAGTCCTAGTCCCTGAATGGAAGAAGCCGGGGCTGGCCCCCTGGGGACTGGCTCTGTATGACACTCTGTATCTCTACAGCAAAAGCGCAAGCTGCGTCTTTATATCTCCAATACTTTTAACCCTGCGAAGCCCGATGCCGAGGATTCTGACGGCAGCATTGCCTCCTGGGAGCTGCGGGTGGAGGGGAAGCTCCTGGATGACGTACGTCCTGGCCCAGGTCTCTCCAGGTGTCCTGGGGTGGGTATGGGGCTGAACTTAGGCCGGTACTGGATGTGTGCACCAAGGGCTGGGGAAGTCAGCCCTGGCTGCGGGAGGGTGGTCCAGAGAGACGTGCCCAGGCCTGCTTCTGACTGCGCGGCCCTACCTGGCCAGCCCCCACCCACTCCCAACTCACTCTGCCCCCGTGGGCCCTGTTCCGCGCCCACGGTCCATGCCTCTCCCACAGCCCAGCAAGCAGAAGCGGAAGTTCTCGTCCTTCTTCAAGAGCTTGGTCATTGAGCTGGACAAAGACCTTTATGGCCCTGACAACCACCTCGTGGAGGTAAGAAAGACCCGGACCCCTCCTGCCCTTGAACTGGCCACAGACCACGGTCCTGAAGAACCTAGAATGCAGTCCTGTTAGTGGCGCAGACTTGGATCGGGGACCCCCTTCCCCAGCCCCCCAGTCCTGCACCCAGAGCTCCAAGGCCCCACCAGCTCAGACGGGCCTATGAGGTGACTCAGCTCCTACCCCTGGACAGTGGCACCGGACACCCACCACTCAGGAGACGGATGGGTTCCAGGTGAAGAGGCCAGGGGACCTGAGTGTGCGTTGTACGCTGCTCCTCATGCTGGACTACCAGGTACGTGCCCTCACCCCCAGACACCGCCCCGCACCCCCCATCCCCCCCAGCATCCCGCCTCCTGTACCCTTCTCCTGGCTGGGGTGGGCCTTGGCTTGCAAGCTGTTATGCCCTGAGAGACCCCGTTCTCCCCTCCACCCTGCCTGCTCCAGAAGCTTGTTTCCAAGGAGCCCAGGCCCCGCAGCCCCTGAGTTCCGAGCCCCTCCCGCTGTCTTTTTGTCTCATTTTCTCACGGCCTCCTTGGTCCAGCCTCCCCAGTTCAAACTGGATCCCCGCCTGGCCCGACTGCTGGGATTGCACACACAGAGCCGCTCGGCCATCGTCCAGGCCCTGTGGCAATATGTGAAGACCAACCGGCTGCAGGACTCCCATGACAAGGAATACATCAACGGCGACAAGTATTTCCAGCAGGTACCCTCTCCCCGAGCCTGGGGCCATGGGGAGGGGAAAGGCCTCTGCTCAGGAACACCACCCTGCCTCCTTGACTCCACTGGGAATGATCTCAGAGCCGGAGACCCGGCTTCCCATCTGGGCTCTGCCACGACACCACCCTGTGCTGCAGCCTGCCCGTCTCAGCCCCCCCACCCCCGAGGTGAGGAAGGTCGGGAACCCCAGAAAGCTAGCGGCTCTGGGGAACATGTTCTTGGCACCTGGAGCTAGGGCCCCCAGGTTCTGGCCCTGGGTCCAGACACCGGGTCCATCACTTAGCTGTTTGCAGCCTTGTTCCTTATCTTCACCACGCCTGTCCCGTCTCACCCGCTGGGCAGTTAGGAGAATCAAACTGCTGTGGAAGTGATTCTGCCAAACTAGAGATTATTATTAATATAACTTTAAAATAAATACCACAGGTAGACTTGAGTGGTGAAAACAACAGTCGATGTTTATTGAGCACTCACCGCATGCCAGGCGCTGCTTCAGGCACTTCGTGTATAACTGACGCATTTAATTCTAACAAGCCCCCTGAGATCGGTGCCTCTGCCTTCGGCTCCCAGAGATGGAGAGACCGAGGCCGAGGTGTGAAGTTGAGCAGCTCGGGGTTGCGCCGTGAGCGGTGGAAGCAGGCCTCAGGCCCAGGGCTGGCCTCCCCCGTGAGAGGTGGCTGCTTGGGGGGCCTTTTGAGAACGGAGGCTCTTTTGAGCGCAGAGCAGGGAACTTCTCTCCTACTGCAGATTTTTGACTGTCCCCGGCTGAAGTTTTCTGAGATTCCCCAGCGCCTCACAGCCCTTCTGCTGCCCCCTGACCCAATTGTCATCAACCATGTCATCAGGTGAGGCCCCCCAGCCCTGCTCCTCAGAGCTGGGAGTCACTGTGGTGGTCCCGCGCCACCCCCCCGCCCCTGTCCCTTGCTCTGCCCACCCCCCGCATCAGGCCTCAGGGGCCCTTGGCCTCCGTTGGGGCAGCACGTACGCCAAGGGCTGGCCTTCCCTGGCAGCGTGGACCCGTCGGACCAGAAGAAGACGGCCTGCTACGACATTGACGTGGAAGTGGAGGAGCCCCTGAAGGGACAGATGAGCAGCTTCCTGCTGTCCACGGCCAACCAGCAGGAGATCAGCGCTCTGGACAGTAAGGTGGGGCTGGAGCCTGGCACTGCAACAGGACGGTGACCCAACGGTGACACATGCGCAGACACAGCAGGACAAGGACATGGGAGAGGACGGGGAGGGGCCCTGCCCTTGGGACTTGGAGCTCTACCCACGCCCCCTTCTCAGGGACTGCCCTTCCAGGGGACAGCGGCAAGCCCCCTGCCACGCCCCCCGCCCCCGCTTCTCCCATCTCAGCCTGGCCAGGTGAGAGCATGTGTCTTTCTACCTGCAGATCCACGAGACGATTGAGTCCATCAACCAGCTCAAGATCCAGAGGGACTTCATGCTGAGCTTCTCCAGAGACCCCAAGGGCTACATCCAGGACCTCCTCCGCTCCCAGAGTCGGGACCTCAAGGTGAAGGGGGCCTCGGGGGGCGCTGGGTAGGAGACAAGCATGCCGGGGAGACAGTGAACGTCGTGCGGGGGTGTCCAGGCTCAGGATGACCCTGCTGCTCCCTCCCAGGTGATGACAGACGTGGCGGGCAACCCGGAGGAGGAGCGCCGGGCTGAGTTCTACCACCAGCCTTGGTCCCAGGAGGCCGTCAGCCGCTACTTCTACTGCAAGGTGTGAGCCCGCCCCCCGCCCCCAGCGCCCTCGGCTCCCCGCTCACCCCCAGAGAAACCCCCACCCTACCCCTGGCCGCATGGGGCCGTCCCAGCTCCCAGATGCTCCTCCAGGCGGGTGGGGCCTGTCACTCACCAGCAACTGGTCACCTGCGCCTGCTCTCCTTTCCTTACAGATCCAGCAGCGCAGGCAGGAGCTGGAGCAGTCGCTGGTCGTACGCAACACCTAGGCGCGCTGGGGAATCGTGCCGCTGAGGGTCCCCGGCCCTGCCCCGGCCTGTCCCCTGGGGCCTGGCTGTCACCCCCGAAGCCTTGTGGGCGAGGCAGGGGCTGGATTAAAGGTCATTTACCTGATAACAGCCGTGTGGTCATTGGCAACTAGGGTGGGAGGAGGATTGGGGGGGCCAGGGAGAGGGCAGTGGGTCCCTCCGGGAAGCTCCCCACCCTCTCCCTCAGAGTCTCCTTACTCCCATTTTTCCTAGACCTAAAAACAGTTTGGCAGAAGACACTTTTAATAACATTTTCTTATTAAAAAAAAAAACACAGCGGCGAGCTCTCCCATCTGTCCGTGCACCTTGCCTCCCCGGGCGGGGGCCGGCAGGGGCTGTGTGTGGAGGTGCGGGGCCCGAGCACTCTAGGTGCTGTTGGCCTGCTCCTGCTCGAACAGGGCCATGGCCAGCTGCGCGCGGCCCCCCAGCCCCTCCAGGTTGCTGAGGCGGCACCGGTGGTAGAGTTCCTCGCTGAGCCGAGGGCTGCAGTCCCGTAGGGAGAACTTCTGCACCAGCCCTGGCTCCACGGCCCGGAAAAGGTGGAGCCCTGAGAACCGGAGGAAAACATCCATCACCTCCAGCCCCTCCAGGGCTTCCTCCTCTTCCTGGCCTGCCAGGTCGGCGGCCAGCCGGGCTCGGGCAGCCAGGTAGTCCGCGTTGTAGAAGCAGCCCTCTGCCGAAGCCTGCCGGTCAAACCTGCCCCCTCCAGCAGCCCCCCGGGCAGGGTCTGCACCCGGAGGGGATGGGGGGTCGGGGCCAGCCCCTGGGGGCGGTCTCTGTGGTGCCAGGGCGGGGTTGAACTCCTGGAAGTGGACCGGGAAGAAGGCCTGCCAGCCGGAGATGGCGTTCATGCGGCAGCGGTTAAGGACCTCGGGCCCCGGCCTGGTCCACACAGTGGCGAGGAAGAAGAGCGTGTCCACGGGGTGCTTCTTGGAGACCACGTCCATGAGCCGCACCTGGGAAGGTGCCTCCGCTCGCACGGCGAGCCAGGCCAGCCTCGTCCCGGGGTATCGTCGTTCCAGCTCGGCCGCTGCCGCCTTCACCCCGACGAACGGGTCTGGGGCCCCTCGGCCCCCTTCCCGCGGCCCGTAGACCAGCAACAGGGTGAGTAAGGCGTGCTCTCGGGGTTCCAGGACCCCGGCCGCAAAGGCCTCCAGGAACGCGGGGGCCGCGGCAGCCTCAGCAGCCTGCAGCGGCAGCACCAGCTGCACGCGCGTGGCCTCGGTGACGTAGGGCATGGGCAGGATCTCCACGCGGCTCAGCGGCCGCAGCAGGCTGACCCTGCGCGCCAGCGCCCGCCGGTGCCCCCGCTGCGTCACGGCCTCCAGCAGCAGGTCCAGCGTGTACTCCATGCCCCGTGCTGGGTCAAAGCGCCGGTAGCCGTTGAGCAGCCGCTGCTTCTGGAAGCGCAGGCGGGGCTGGTAGCGCCGGTTCAGCTGCTCCAGGGCCGTCTCCACAGCGTCGCCCACGTCTGCCCTGCTCGCCCCTTGCAGGGGGCACTTGGGGGCCCCGTCCACGCAGGAGAAGGTGTGCTGCTCTGTGAAGTAGTCCCAGCCCAGCACCTCAAAACGAGAGTGCGGCGTGAAGGGGGCCGGGAGCCCAAGGGGCCAGCTCAGCCCCGCCTCGCCCTCAGGGGTCAGCGCGGTCAGGTTCCGGATCTGAGCCTAGAGCAGGAGGGACGCCCCGTTAGTGCCTGGCGAGGGAGTCGGGACCCCAGCTCGCTCCAGCGTCCTGGGTTCTGAGGTCTGTCCTGACTCCATCAACACTCAGTGAGGCCAGGCGCTGAACGGCCTGTATTTGACAGCCTGTCTGTATGGGGCACACGGACCCACCATCCACACACAGCTGCTGTGGGGAGGAAGATGGGGTGGGCAGAGTGCCACTGTGGAGGGCAGGGGACCCTGACGTCTGGGGCTCCACGGACTTTCTCTTCCTCACTCACAGGACTCACGCTCTCTTCACAGAAGGAGACCTTTGTTTTCACCTGGATCCCACCTCGGACAACCCCCTGCCATCAACTAGAGCATTCTTCTACCTTCTGCCCTTCGGCGTTTTAAGGACAGTGCTAGAAGTCCAGGGACTGCGGGGTTTCGGCGAGGCATTACTGGAGAGGAGAGAAACCCTTCTGGTGCCAAGCCTGCTCCTCAGAGCTCTCCTGCAGATCCTCTCAGGTGAACCCACATCGTGCCAGGAGCTTTCAGCCAGAGCACCCCGAGCCCCTTCTCCCTGGGGTGCTTTTCAATGAGGTTTGATCGGTACAGTCAGCCTCCTTCTGCCTTGGCCCGCCTCCCCTCTTGCTCCTACGTAAGCCTGGACATCTGAAGCACCCTCTGACCTGCAACCCTGGGCCCCCGGCTCACCTGCAGCTGTTCTATTTCACTGTAGGCCCGCTCCAGCTCCAGAGCACTGAAGCGCTTGTGGAGCCGGTACATGAGGGTTCCCTCGGAGACAGGGTGCACCGCGAAGGCACTCAGGAAAGCTAAGCTGCTCTCCGTCTCGGGGTCCCTATTTTTGGCCAGTTCAAACGAGCGATACCGCTGCCCCTGGGGGACCATGAAACCAATCAGTGCCACACAGGGAGGAACTGCCTGGCCCAACCACCCTTGACCACCCTTGGCGCTCACACCTGTGACTGCCACTGCCGCCGAGGCGGCCAGAAGGGCATAGGAGCTCATTCTGGGGTCCCCTCAACCTTCACCTTACTCTCACCGGATTCTGGAAAAGAGAGCGCTTGCTAGGCAGCTAGGATGACCTCGTCTCCCAAAGAATCCTGCTGTTTCTCAAAAGAATGAAAGCCGAGAGCCAGCAGAGACGGCCAGGACTCCGGTGGAGGAGGAGGGCCCCTCTGGGATTGTCCCCTCTTCTCCAACCAACAGGGAGGCTCCCGGGCCACCCTCCTCCTCCAGGAGAGCGGGCCCCTCAAGGGCACTCCCAGGTCACTGGAGACGGTGCAGGTGTTGGGAGGAGGGCGAGGGGCCAGATGGGGGCAGACTGGTGAGGAAGGGACACCTTTCAGGCTTGCTCAGAAGGTCCCCAACAAGACGCCACTTTTGACGCTCCAGGGATCTAAGGCTGCCAGAGGTGGGCAAGGGAGAGTGAGAGGGGCGATTGGGGCTGAAGAGGGCACAACGACCACCCCAGGAGCTGCGGGGAAAGAGCCGGCAGCCCCCCAGCCTCGAGACCAGCTGCTGGTCTCTGCTAATTTGTCGGGGATGAGGACTAACTTGAAAGTGCCTTCACCTGGTGTTGCGAGACACAGCCAATGCCCAGAGAGTCAATGAGGCAGCGGCCGAGCCACTCGTCAGGTCGGGCACTGAGAATGTCTCCACGGCAGCCATCCAGATGTGGCCGCAGCCGAAGCAGGAGGCTCCGTGACAACAGGTAGCCAAAGCCCCCGTGGCAGTACCGGGCCTGCTCGCCAGCGCCGATGAACTCCTCTGCCCGGCCCAGGTACAGGTCCTGGTTGATGCTGAGGTGGCCGGCCAGGGCCGCCAGGCGGGGGGCCTGCACGTACGTGTCGTCCTGCATGATGAAGAACCAGTCGTAGTCGGCCCCGAAGTGCGTGTGAAGATGGCGCAGGGTCTCAGACATGAGCCAGGCTGGCCGTTCGTCCCCGTGAGATACCACCTGCATCCCTGCTGGGGTCCGGGCCCCTCGCTGCCCAGTGAAGTAGAGCAACCGGGGGAAGTGGTGGGCCACCGTACGGTTCACAGCCACAGCCAGAGTGGACAGCGTGGCCCGGGAGGTCAGGACAGCCACCAGCAACCGCTCTCGAGAGCCCAGCTCCGTCTGGATGTACCGAGTCCTGCGGGGAGACCAGTGTGCCAGGGTCAACTCCCTAATCTTTAGGAACCCAGCGTGTCCAGCGTATACCTTCCCCGGGGAATTAGTGAGTTGGGGATGAGACGAGAAGGGGGAGACCTCCTCATCAACACTAATGAGCTACTGGTGAGAGCATCTACTGAGTAGCTGACACTGGAACTGATCTCGGGGAGAGGTGGACCCAGGATGGATTAGATGGATTAGATGCAACTCCTGCCCTGCTGAAGAACATCCAACCACTAACTTAACACCAATGGGTGAGGCTTTCTCAGGCCTGAGGAGGAGGAAAAAAAACTGGAACCATGATGGTAAATAAGGCAGAGAACTGCTTCAGGGAGGCTAACGACGATTACCAGTGACCACAGATAGGATGTGGAGGCAAGGACTCGGAGCAACCCTGAAGTGGGGTGTGGGGATGATGCACACACGTGCACGTTAACTCACCTGAGCACCTTCTTGTAGGGCTTGTTGGGATCCCTGTAGTAGGGGACAATCCGCGGTTTGAAGTCTTCATCGCTTTGGTCAAGCTGAGTTCTTGAGTCTAGACTCTGTGGCCCTCCGGCTTCCCCCACAGCCTCTACGCAGGGATCATCCCCCTCCCCCTGGATCCAGGACACCCTCAAGAGGCTCAGGCTGCACCCCAGAGACAGCCCTAGGATGAGGGGCAGTGCTGGTCGCAGCAGAGCCAACACTGAGCTCAGCCGCATGGCGGTGGGCCCTGCCATGTGTGTGCCCTGGAGGGCACAGCCTCAAGAGATCAATCAGTGACCAACAGACTCTTTCAACAAGGGAGCCTGGGGCCAGTGAGGTCAACAAGAGAACAAGGTTGTGTTTGCTTCTGGGCCCAGGATCCCCAAGAAACTCCTGCCTTGTCTTCTGCTGTCAAGGTGCTGGTTCTAACCCTCAGTCCAAATGGTAGTAAATGTTAGAATCAATTTCACCCACCAACAGTGGGGTCCTCTAGTCCAGAAGAGAAAGAAGCAAGACTCAGTCCTGCCAAACCCAACCCCCAAAGAAGGACTACATACATCTGGTAACACTATCTAAGCAGAGAGATGGCAGCAACTGATAAAGCTGGGGTTAGGGAAAAGCACATTGGCCATCAAAACACCAGCACCCAGCTAGAGGAACCTAACTCCACAGGCCTTTCTCAAAGAGCATCTGGGAGGAGCATACATCTCACTCACTCACTGAAGGGGCTGCCGACCCCTGGGAAGTCACAGAGATGGAGCCCAGGCCTTCCTACTCTCTTCACCCGCGTTAAGGAAACACTCGGGCCAGAGGAACCCCTCCCCCTGGCAGTCAGGAGCCGTCAGGAGCCACTGGCACCGCGCACAGACGTTATGCCCCACCTAATGAGGTGGAGGGATGTGGTGACTCAGCACGGAGGACAGCCTCAGAGGAGCACAAAAGCCGATGGAGCTGCTGGGCAGGGCATTCTCCTCTGAACCCCCGGTGCTGAGAGCCCGAGGCTGCCCACCATCCTCCAAGAAGAGACCGGGCCGGTGACAAGCCACTCCGGCTGTTGTCAAGAGCGATTCGGTGGCTGCCTTTTCCCAAGGCCCCAGGCACCCGAAGCAAAGCGAGAGGACTACAAGAAGCTGGCGCGGGCGGACGGATGCTCGGGTGTCAAGCCCGGCAACTCCCCGCCCCACGTCTCTTTCTCCGCCGTTACAGACCAGCTTCAGGCCTAAGAAAGGAGGCCCAGAGCGAGCTTGAGCCGTTCTTCTTGCAGCAGAAATAAGAACTGGTTGCGTCACGGGCTGTCAGAGGAAGGGGGGGCAGGGAGGCTCCGTTCGAGCGACGCGGGGAGAGGAGGGCAAAGACCCCTCTCTCAGGTTCGACTGGGCGGCGGACACCCAGGGGACACGCCGGGGGCCCGCCGAAGGGGGGCCCCTGCTCCGGGCCGGGGGCGACGGCGGGCCGATAATAAGGGGCGGCCGCCGGCCGGCGTATGGCCGGTCCCGGGGAGCTCCGGGGGGCGAGGACGTGGAGCTGGGACCGGAGCTGGGGTCGCTCCTGTGGAGCGACGCCCCCTTGCAGGGTTGTGGGGAAGGACGCGAAGGGGAGAACAGACCCCAGAGCTCCGCCGAAGCGCCGGCTCCGCCACCGCAGCCGCTGCCACCTCACAGCCCGGCCCACTCCTTCCTTTTCCGCTCGCTGTCAGTCCCCGTCTCTATGGTGACCGCATCCGGCCGCTCGCTCCGCCTTTGCGCTCTCTATGGTCGTCCCGCCCCAACTCGGCGCCTCCTGCGGGCCGGGGTAGGTGACTTGCTCATCCCGCCCACCCTCCGCCCTCCTCCGCCCGGAGCCGGCCCGCGTTCCGCAGCCCCTAATGCGAGTGGACCCAGCCTGAATCCGAAGATGACCCAGATCTTCAACCTCGACTCCCTTCTACCCTAGGAAAAAACTCTTCTCCCCTTCGATGAGCGCGTTTCTACCTCCTTGGGCTACTGCCCCCAGCGGGCTTCCGGAACCCAGTTACCTACTCAAGTTATTTCAGAAATGTTTGTTGTTTGCCTTCTAAGTTCCAGACCCATGGTTGATGAGGTGGGCATGGTCCCTGCCCTCAGTTGGAGACGGGTATTAAACACACATTGACAAAAAAAATAAACATTTAAGTTTAGGTCGAAATTACAAACTGTCCAAAGTACCATGCAGAAAAGTAAAGACTCCAGTGGAGAAGTGTGGCAGGAAGAATTAAACTGAGGATTTGGGAATGCTGCGATCGAAAATTCAGTATGTTACCCGGGCAGAAAGAGGAAGCCCGGAAAGAGGAAGACTGGCCCAAGAACTCGGAAGCCAAAGCAGCTAAGGCTGCTGAGTGAGGGGACAACAGGTTAAGAGAAGCTGGAAGTCAGGTGGGCCTTCAAGCAACTGTGGTGGGTTCCCACCCAGGATGGCACATTTCTAGGGGGCAATTTGGAAATGCAGGAAGGCAGCTTTGTTGTCAAAGAATTGAGGGGAGAATGCTACATGTACATTGCAAGATTGTATCGCATTAGAATTGTTTTACACAGCTTTCAAATGTCCTACAAAGATTCATTTTAGAAGGGGAAAAAATGGTTAAAATCAACTACTTTTTGAGTCTGTGTTTTATATGTAACAATTAAGTAATTTTGCAGGGTTGTAATGTGTGCTCAATTTTCAAAGAATGTTAACTATATTGTAAATGGAAAGAAGCCTGTACTTGAGTTTTGTCCCTTGAATGTACTTGTTACCATTTTGTAACAAGTGAGTGACTAATGATGTTTTCCAGCACAGGGAAGTAACTTTTCTTGTGAAGGATTTCCTTTTCTTTCTTCTGTTATCATTACACTGTAATTTTTTGAAATTTATGTATGTAGTTAGGTTGTCACAAACAAACTTTATTTCAAAAGAGGAAAAGAGGTGTTACTTGAAAAGTTCCTCATTAAAAGAGAACATTGGGGCTGGTAGAGTCAGGAACAGGTTCTAGGAGGCACGTGGGATGGAACACAGCAGCTGGGTTCCCCTTCACTGTGTTTTGGTCTTACGCTCAGATTGACTGCAATTTGGTCTCCCCTCAGCAACTGGCACAGGGTAGGTGGTAAATGGTTTTTAGGCTCCAGACCAGCATCGTCCATTAGAAATACAATGTGAGCCATATATGTAAACTTTAAGTATTCTGGGCCTATGGGAAATAGATGGGGAAACAGTGGAAACAGTGTCAGACTTTATTTTTCTGGGCTCCAAAATCACTACAGATGGTGACTGCAGCCATGAAATTAAAAGACGCTTACTCCTTGGAAGGAAAGTTATGACCAACCTAGATAGCATATTCAAAAGCAGAGACATTACTTTGCCAACAAAGGTCCGTCTAGTCAAGGCTATGGTTTTTCCTGTGGTCATGTATGGATGTGAGAGTTGGACTGTGAAGAAGGCTGAGCACCGAAGAATTGATGGTTTTGAACTGTGGTGTTGGAGAAGACTCTTGAGAGTCCCTTGGACTGCAAGGAGATCCAACCAGTCCATTCTGAAGGAGATCAGCCCTGGGATTTCTTTGGAAGGAATGATGCTAAAGCTGAAACTCCAGTACTTTGGCCACCTCATGCGAAGAGTTGACTCATTGGAAAAGACTCTGATGCTGGGAGGGATTGGGGGCAGGAGGAGAAGGGGATGACAGAGGATGAGATGGCTGGATGGCATCACTGACTCGATGGACATGAGTCTGAGTGAACTCCTGGAGTTGGTGATGGACAGGGAGGCCTGGCGTGCTGCGATTCATGGGGTTGCAAAGAGTCGGACACGACTGAGCGACTGATCTGATCTGATCTGATGCTGTTTAGGTGCTCAGTCATATCCGACTCTTCGTGGCCCCTTGGACTGTAGCCCATTAGGTTCCTCTGTCCATGGATTTTCCCAGGCAAGAATACTGGAGTCGGTTGCCATTTCCTACTAAGAGTGGGATTACTGGATCATCTGGCAACTGTATTTTTAGTTTTTTAAGCAACCTCTGTACTATTCTCCATAGGAGCTGCAATGGTTTACATTCCTACCAATACTGTAGGAGGGTTCTCTTTTTTCCACACCCCCTCCAGAGTTTTAATTATTTGTAGATTTTTTTGATGATGGCCATTCTGACAGGTGTGAAGTGATACCTCACATTGTATCATTTCTCTAATAATTAGTGATGTTAAACTTTTCATGTGGCCACATTTTTTTAAAAAAGCAAAGAAACAGGTGAAATTAATATTTTATATTAAATATATCCCAAATATTAACATTTGACCACGTTGTTGTTCAGTTGCTCAGTCATGTCCAACTCTTTGAGACTCCATGGACTGTAGCACGCCACACTTCCCTGTCCTTCACCATCTCCTGGAGCCCACTCAAACTCATGTTCATTGAGTCAGTGATGCCATCCAACCATCTTGTCTTCTTGTCCCCTTCTCCTCCTGCCTTCAATCTTTCCCAGCATCAGGGTCTTTTCCAGTGAGTCAGTTCTTTGCATCAGGTGGCCAAAGTATTGGAGCTTCAGCATCAGTCCTTCCAATGAATATTTAGGATTGATTTCCTTTAGGATTGACTGGTTTGATCTCCTTTCTGTCCAAGGGACTCTCAACAGTCTTTTCCAATGCCATAATTTGAAGGCATCAAGTCTTTGGCACTCAGCCTTCTTTATGGTCCAACTCTCACATCCATACATGACTACTGGAAAAACCATAGCTTTGATTAGACAGACCTTTGTCAGCAAAGTAATGTCTTTGCTTTTTAATATGCTGTCTAGGTTGCTCATAGCTTTTCTTCCAAGGAGAAGAAATTTCATGGCTGCAGTCACCATCTGCAGTGGTTTTGGCGCCCGAGAAAATAAAGTCTCTCACTGTTTCCATTGTTTCCCCATCTATTTGCCATGAAGTGATGGGACTGGATACCATGACCATAGTTTTTTGAATGTTGAGTTTTAAGCCAGCTTTTTCACTCTGCTCTTTCATCAAGAGAGAGGCTCATTAGTTCCTCTTTGCTTTCTGCCATAAGGGTGGTGTCATCTGCATACCTGAGATTATTGATATTTCTCCCATCCGCCTTGATTCCTGCTTGTGTTTCACCCAGTCTGGCATTTCCCATGATATACTCTGCATATAGAGTAATCAATATAAAAATTGAGATATTTTAATCTTTTTCCTATCCACATGCAATCTTCAAAATCACCCCCACCTCATGCATATTTCACACTTACAGCATATCGCAGTTCAGACTAGCCACATTTCAAGGGCTCCATAGCCACATCTGGCTAGAGGCTACCACATTGAACAGCAAAGTTCGAGACCTTTCTCAGTTACTAGGTTTCTAGGTAACTCTGGGTGAAACATTTCCTCCCTTGGGTCTCAGTTTCTTTGTATTTTAAATGAAGAGGCTGGATGCTGCTTCCTGTTCCAGCACTGACCTTCAGTGATTTTCATATTTAGCCAGGCCTTTTCTCCTCTGATCTCTCTCCCTCTTATTTCCCCATTTCTTTTCCCTTCAAATCCTAAAAGATGATGCTGTTTAAGTGCTGCACTCAATATGCCAGCAAATTTGGAAAACTCAGCAGTGGTCACAGGACTGGAAAAGGTCAGTTTTGATTCCAATCCCAAAGAAAGGCAATGCCAGACAATGTTCAAACTGCTGCACAATTGCACTCATCTCACACGCTAGCAAAGTAATGCTCAAAATTCTCCAAGCCAGGCTTCAATAGTATGTGAACCGAGAACTTCCAGATGTTCAACTTGATTTAGAAAAAGCAGAGGTACCAGAGATCAAACAGCCAATATCCATTGGATCATCAAAAAAGCAAGAGAGTTCCAGAAAAACATCTACTTATGCTTTATTTACTACACCAAAGCCTTTGACTGTGTGGATCACAACAAACTGTGGAAAATTCCTAAAGAGATGGGAATACCAGACCACCTTACCTGCCTCTTATGAAATCTGTATGCAGGTCAAGAAGCAACAGTTAGAACTGGACATGGAACAACGGACTGATTCCAAACTGGGAAAAGAGTACGTCAAGGCTGTATATTGTCACCCTGCTTATTTAACTTATATGCAGTGTACATCATGTTAAATGCTGGACTGGATGAAGCACAAGTGAAAAGGAACTAAAGAGCCTCTCTCTTGATGATAGTGAAAGAGGAGAGTGAGAAAATTGGCTTAAAACTCAACATTCAAAAAACTAAGGTCATGGTATCCAATCCCATCACTTCATGGCAAATAGATGGGGAAACAATGGAAACAGTGAGAGACTTTATTTTCTTGGGCTCCAAAACCACTGCAGATGGTGACTGCAGCCATGAAATTTCTTCTCCTTGGAAGAAAAGCTATGAGCAACCTAGACAGCATATTAAAAAGCAAAGACATTACTTTGCTGACAAAGGTCTGTCTAATCAAAGCTATGGTTTTTCCAGTAGTCATGTATGGATGTGAGAGTTGGACCATAAAGAAGGCTGAGTGCCAAAGACTTGATGCCTTCAAATTGTGGCATTGGAAAAGACTGTTGAGAGTCCCTTGGACAGAAAGGAGATCAAACCAGTCAATCCTAAAGGAAATCAATCCTAAATATTCATTGGAAGGACTGATGCTGAAGCTCCAATACTTTGGCCACCTGATGCAAAGAACTGACTCACTGGAAAAGACCCTGATGCTGGGAAAGAATGAGGGCAGGAGGAGAAGGGAACAACAGAGGACGACATGTTTGCATGTTGGACACGACTGAGTGACTGAACGGAACTGAACTTCCCTTCATGTCCAGGTCTGTCCCCTGCAAGACCTAAACCCTGGATGAAAATGGCAGAACTTCTAACTTTTCTAGGCCACTCTTACTGTGGAGGAGACTTTGCCCAGCAACTGTTAATTTATGGGAAATCATGGACGTGATTGGTTGGTCTGCAGGTAGATTTAGAGAAGTAACTCATTAGTCCTTGCCATCCCAAGTCACTTTACATAGCTGGAATGGTTCCCAGTACCAGAAGAGTTGAGCTTCAAACACTGGTACTGTTTCCTACCAGCAGCGTTATTTTTTAAATAGCTCTGTGCCTTTATTTCCAATCTGTAAAATTGTATTTATACCCACTTTATAGTCTGTTGGGGGAATTAAATTTGATGGCATAAATGAAGGAGCATAATTATGTTGGTTCTCTGTAACCTGAAACCTGCCTGTAACCAGGCGTTTTATTGAGGCTGGGAGAGGCAGGCATATTGTAGACCTCCCAGGAGGCTAGGTGTTTGCATGAGTAATTTTATGTGAACCACAATCATATATAACTTCCTTATTTCATAAAGAAGGGCACTGCAAGCAGTGAACTATTGTCTGTATATCTCTACCTAGAACAATGTTTGGCTCGTATGGCACTTATTACCTACATGTTATGATCTGTTTCCTTTTTAAATTTTTCATCTTGTCGGTAGAGTTGTGAGTTAAGTTTTATTTGGGGGCCTAATGAGGACTATAGCCCAGGAGACAACCTCTCAGATAGCTCTGAGAAACTACTCTGAAGAAGTAGGAGAGGTGAGTATATATATGATTGGTGGCTGGTGGAAGTGGTGGGAGGAGGGGTATGTACAGTCAAACACACATTTTGGCAGAAGGTTGTTCCTAGCCACAAAGAGCCCTTGTCTCCACTTTTTTAGACATGAGAAGATGCAAGAAATTGGGCTCATAAAATCTTCCCCAGAAAATATCTTAAGGTCTGTTTTGTCAATTTTCCCCAGAGCACAGAGTGCCTCATTCCTGATCTCTGTCCTGAACTCTTTTCAAGGTGTGTGGATGCTCCATGACTGCAGTAGCTAGTGACCTCATCGTTCTAAAACCGGATGGTGAGCAATAACTTTCAGTTGGTATTCTTAACTGTGAGCTCCGTGAGACCAGGGAAAGACGTACCACCACTGCAACTCTAGTATCCAGCTATGAGTCACACGTTGGTGAGTTAGTCTAGGAAAAGGCATGCTTAAAGGCCAAGAGGTGTGAAATGGCATGGCTTACCTCAGAAACGCAAGTAATTAGATTCTGCTGGAGCATCAAGTTTGAGAAGGAAAACTAATTCTATGAGGAAGTGAAGTGAGCTCACTTTTTTTAAAGGGTCGGGGGCTCTACTTTTGGATCAGGTGCTTCGCTTAAGCCGAGGAGCAAACTGAGATTTGCCGTTTCCAGTGCCGGAAATAACAGCTTCCTCTGCTCCCCCTAGCCGTGTCCCTGTGGGAGGCATTACTGATCGGAAACCTGGAGAAGTATTTGATAGACTACAGATTTAGGATTTGCTTACTGCAGGCTATGAGAAGCCCGTGAGGGGTTTTAAAACTATGAAAAGTAACGAGGGGGAAGGAAGAAAGAAAAAAAACTAACGGGCAAGTGACGTTATTAAAGGTAAACTCCGAAGTCTTGATTTTCACTTCAGGGCTCTTCCCATCAAACTTACGGACCTTGGATGGAAACTTAACAAGTTCTGCAGTGGATAGGCAGAGCAGCGACGATTCAGGAACAACGCTCGGCACCGTCTAAAGTTTGGTTATCACTGGACCAGCCTCTAAAGCTTCGGTTTCACGGAACGAGGACGCCTTTCCTTCACGGAGGGATAATTCTGTTCTTCGCATCCTCTTGGAAGCGATGAGCGTTTTCCCGGCCCTCTCTCACCGGTCGGCTCACCTTTCCTTCTCCTTCTCCTCCTCCTCCCCGTCCCGCACCCCCCCCCCCCCCCCCGCCATTGTTTCGACCCATTGCAGCCTGACGCCTGCTGGGAAGTGTAGTAGCTCGCCCTGCTGTCTGAGCCGGTTTGGCGACCCTGATGAAGCCGGTAGTTCCGCATAACCCCTCAGCTATTCCAGCGGCAGGGGAGCCAGGGACGGTCCAGCCGCTCCTCTGAGGAGCAAAACTGGGACTCGCCGCTTCCGGAGCCCGAAGCGGACCGCTAGCAGAGAGGGCTCTGGGACTCCAGTCCCCCTCAGCCGCGCGCATCGTGATGACGTCACTCCGGCCCGCGAGGCCCCTGGGATCCGCGGTAGTTCTCGAGGAGCGGGTCTCAGGTTCGGCAGCGGTGGCCGGAGGACGACACTTCCCAGGAGTCTGCGCGGCGGCGCGACGAGAGCCGCGCGAGGCCGTGATTGGCTGGTGAGCCGGCCGCACGCGGAGGAGCTCAAGAAGCCGCTCTGTTGCGACAGAGGCCGAGCGGCGAGGCCCAGTGAGTTGGGGGAAGGGGCGCTGGAAGGAGGCGGGGGCGGGGGAGGGTGCAGGCCGGTGAGGGGGTGAGGCGGAGGGGGGGGACGAGAAGAGGGAGGAGGGACTGGGCTGGGATGGAGGCGACTGCAAGGGAGGAAAAGGGGCCAAGAGAGAGAAGCTGACGGGCGGAGGCTGGGGGAGGCTCGGAGGGGTGGTGGTGGGTGGCGAATGAAGAGACTTCGGGGGGTACTCACAACGGGGGGTGGGGGGGAAGACGAGGGCGCCCCGGGGAGAAGCTGGACTCGGCGGCCGGGTGGTGTGGATGGGGAAGACGGGGAGGAGGCCTGAGGTAGACGGGAGGGAGGAAGCCCGGGAAAGTGAGGCGGCCGGCCGGAGCGTGGAGCGCCAAGTTGTGGGGAAACTGGAGACCGGGGACCTGTGCCGAGGGGCAGAACCCGGTCCCTCAAGTGGAGGCCCTGAAAGGAGGAGCGTCTTCAGAGCGAGGCCGTGGGGATTGGTGGACAAAGCCCTGAGAGAAGAGCTGGTGAGATGGGAAGAGCGGCAGAGAAGCCGAACTGGCTGGAGACATCCTGACAAAAGTTGGAAGCGACTTTAGGCTGGGGCGGAGCTGGGTAGCAGAAGCTTGCTAGGAAATTCCTGAAACTGATGGAGCACAAAGCCCAGGCATTGTGCGGAAGTTTAGAATTTGGGGGTGTTTGCCTTCCTTCAGGCTTTCTGGAAGAACAGTAACGGTTTCCCTGTGGTTCATCACCATGCCCTCCGACCTGGCTAAGAAGAAGGCAGCCAAAAAGAAGGAAGCTGCCAAAGCCCGACAGCGGCCCAGAAAAGGACATGAAGAAAACGGAGATGCCATCACAGAGCCACAGGTGGCAGAGGAGAGAAATGAGGAGGCCAATGGCCGAGAGACCACAGGTGAATAGAGGGAGAGGTGGGTTCCTGGGATGGTTGCTGGGACCCAGTGGATGCCCCTGCTGGAATCTGAGTCGGGATGCTGGAGATGCCAGAGAGTGTATCTGGTGCCACAAACTTTTCATGATGAACCGAACCAGTAGGGTTGGAGCTTGATCAAGGAAACTGAACACAGTTCTCACATACACAGTGGCAAGCAAATATGAGAGTTGTTGTGCTGCCTTGCTGCCCTGTCTTCTAGATTTGCAGGTCAGGTCCCTGCCCCTTTCTGAATTTTCATTTCTACACATGGAGGCAGTGTGCCAGGCTGTTTGCCACCTGATACCCTTGTCCTCCTGGGGCAGTGACTGTACCAACAAGACAGAAACATATGAATTGTTTTATGGGTTTTTCCTGGGAAAGAGATGTGTTTCTGTTACAAGCACTTCTCAAGTATTAGACACAAGATCACTGAATACTGAGGCACTATAAGCATGGGCTTTCCTCTGATAACTTGCAGTCTAGATGGGGAAACAGGGAAGTGTGTGATAAAGAATATTCCAGGCTCTTGGTTGTCTATGCCAGCCTTCTTCCTTGCTCCTAAAAGCTTTCTAAACAGGCCTTCTCTATTGTCTACTGTTGTCCCTTGAATAGTCACCACATTTCTGTCCACTTACAAATTGAGGTTCTTATACTCTAATTTTTATACTAGCTACATTTGACATTTCTTTTAGGGCCCAGCTCAAGGTGGTAAAATCTTTCCCTGTCAAGCCTGACCTCAATAATACTGCTATTCACTATATCCCTGTACTATCTATCCAGGGCTTCCCTGTGTCTCAGATGGTAGAGAATCTGCCTGCAATGCAGGAAACCCAGGTTCAGTCCCTGGGTCGAGAAGATCCCCTGGAGAAGGAATGGCAACCCACTCCAGTATTCTTGCCTGGAGAATCCCGTGGACAGAGGAGCCTGGTGGGCTACAGTCCATGGGGTCACAGTGTCGGATACAACTGAGCGCGTGCGCACGCACACACACACACACTATCTCTAGGGTTGCTTTTTCTTTGGCCAGTACCACACGGCATATGGAATCCTAGTTCCTAGACTAGGGGATTCAACCCATGCCCCCTGCAGAGGAAGTAAGGAGTCCCAACCACTGAACCTCCAGGGGAGTCCCAGCGTTACCTTCATTGTATCTCTCTCTCCATCTGAATTGTTTGATCTTTGAGTGCAGGGACTGTGTCTTAGGTAATACTTCTTTTTTTGCATGATTACCCTTGCAGACAGAGATACTAGGTAAAGTAGCAAGAGGAGAGAATTATTCATGCAAGTTGCAACAGAGACAGGAATTCCAAAAAAAACAGGGTCTAAAATGATTGCGAGGAGAGAGTTAAATGGTAGGAATCGTCTCCAGAATAAGAGTTGTGAGGGAGGACTGTGTGGTCAGGTCAGGCAGCCTTCCTTCCAGGCAGGGCAGCGGGGAGATTTTCCTCCTGGCCAGGGGAGCAGGGAGATAGGTAGGTAAGAATGGTGGGAGGGGACAAGAGGGCTGGTTTGTGATCTGTCAAGTAGGGCTCCCTCTAGGCTCTCAGGGACAGGGGTTAAGCCTCAATTCTGTAGTACTTTCTGGATGAGTTGGAAAAGTAGACAACCGAATCCCACTTTGAGACTCTTGTCCACAGTTCCCATTACAAACTTCTTTGCCCTTCTTCCTAGAAAACCAGAATTTGTCAGGGCAAACCCAGCTGTACCACCCCTAACTCAGTCATAAGGGAGCTTTGGGTTTCACCCTGCTTCCTCAGGGAGCTACTGTTCTAAAATATAAAATCTGGGTTTTTTTCCCAGCTTTCTCTCTGAAAATATTTCTTATTGCCAGGGACCCAGGGTCATTTCTGCTTTCATAACTAATGGATAATCTGTCCTCTCTCACAAGACTGGGTCTGCTCTCTTCTCTGAGTTTGGAATTACTTAATTCTCCAACCTGGTAGTTACCATTGCTACATGGTCTTCTTTAGGTAGTGAGATATGGAAAGATCAAGAAATATCAAAGAAAGTGACTTCTGACAAACTACTCAACCTTTCGAATGTGAGACCCTTTAGGATGGGTACTGGAGTTCATCTGGTCCCCTTGTTTGGGAAATGAATAGAAAGGGGCTGCTTGTGAAGTCTACAGTATTCCTTCTGATAAAGTTTATTCCAGAATCCTTTCTCCCATTTATTCAGTGCTGTTCACTTATCTTTTGAGCCTGTTTTCTAGGATGCTATAGGCCAAGACAGTAAGGTATAAGTCTTAAAGCTCAGGAGATGATTTAGGTCATAGATGCTGTAAACTGGATAAGTGAGGTCACTCAGTCATGTCCAACTTTTTGCAACCCCATGGACTGTAGCCTACCAGGTTCCTCCGTCCATGGAATTTTCCAGGCAAGAGTACTGGAGTGGGTTGCCATTTTCTTCTCCAATAAACTGTCAAAGATCAAGAGAAAAGTTGTATAGCTGTGTCTCGGTGTCTGCTGGGGTTTGGTCCCAGGATCCTGTGGGTACCAGAATCCACAGATGCTCAAGGCTGCTACATAGAATGGCGTATGTAGTCTTTGCATATAACCTGGCACATCTCTAAATTACTTACTGTACCTAATACAACATAAATACATGAAATAGTTGCTAGTGTGTGGCAAATTCCAGTTTTACTATTTGGAACTCTCTGAAGTGTTTTTTTTTTAACCCACATTTGAATTAAACATGATTTTGGATGCAGAACTGTGGATACAGAGGGTTGGCTGTGTAGCTTTCCTTTCATTTTGATCTTCTTGCCTGAGCACATGGAGATACAGTCCAGAGATCGGCAAACTTTTTCTGTAAAGATCCAGATAGTGAATATTTGCAGCTCTGTGGCCCATTTGGTCTCTGATGCAGCTGTTCAGCTTTGCCATTGTGGTGGAAAGCAGCCATAGACAACATGAAAATGTTGGGTGTGACTGTCTCCCAATAAAACTTTATTTACAAAAGCAGGCAGCTGGCCAAATGTGGCCAGCCTGTTTTGTAAGCCACCCCCTCCCAGGCTAAGAACGTCTTTTACATTTTTAAAGTGGTTATGTTTCAAATGGTAATGGATGTACCTACGTAATAGTTGTGATTTTGCTACTAGGGCTATAACCCTAAAATATTTACCATCTGGCCCTTTAAGAAAAAGTTTACTAACTCCTTGCTGCCAAGTCGCTTTAATCATGTCCGACTCTGTGTGACCCCATAAACGGCAGCCCACCAGGCTCCCCCATCCCTGGGATTCTCCAGGCAAGAATACTGGAGTGGGTTGCCATTTCTTTCTCCAATGCATGAAAGTGAAAAGTGAAAGTGAAGTTGCTCAGTCGTGTCTGACTGGCAGCGACCCCATGGACTGCAGCCTACCAGGCTCCTCTGTCCATGGGATTTTCCAGGCAAGAGTACTGGAGTGGGGTGCCATTGCCTTCTCCGTACTAACTCCTTATCTAGATCATAAACTTCTCTCTACACTGTCTTCTCAAGATCTAGAACAAGGATTGGCACAAAATGGGGCTGTGAAAAACCTGGTGACTCAACTGTGTAGAAAGACTTTTTAAATTCCTCTCCTCCATCAGAACTGCCCTGGACCCCTCTGTATTTTCTCGTACTGGTTCCTTCCAGGCAGTATAGCTTCTTGGAATTAGCACCTGGAAACTCTCTAGGTTGTAGAGGAAGAGAGCTGCACCTCTGTAGCATCTGCTTTCTCTGGGGCATTGATACTAATTTGGGGGCTTCCCTGATGGCTCAGTGCTAAAGAATCTGCCTGCCCATGAAAAAGACACGGGTTCGATCCCTGGGTTGGAAAGATCCCCTGGAGAAGGAAGTGGCAACCACTCCAGTATTCTTGCCTGGGAAATCCCATGGACAGAGGAGCCTGGTGGACTACAGTCCATGGGGATCACAAAGAGTGAGACGTGACTCAGCGACTGAACGACAGCTAATTCTTTAATACACACTCATAGAGGACGATTTGGAGTTCTAGCCATTGCTACCATGCGTCATATCATCTAAGAACAAGAGAAGTTAGAATTAAAAGGACAAGTTGTGAAGTAAAAAATGTCCATGAAAGCAGGATACCAGGGCCGAACTACATGTAGTGTACACCCTGTTAAAGCTTGTGAAACATCTGAGTCAGCTCAACCTGATCTTCAGCCCTGGTCCTTCAGGACACGCATTCAGCCTTTGGATTTTTATGTGTTAATACGTGGTAACTTAAAGAAGGGCAAAAGCCACAAATGCCCAAGCAGGGGCCTGAGCCCTCAGCCTTCACAGTAAAAGTCTGATGCCCTTCTGACTGAGCCACCCAAATGCCCCAAGATGTGCCTTTTTGTGTAAGAGCTTAGCATGGCTTACAGCCCTCTTCCCAAATTGCTTTTCTTTTCTGTCCCCAGAAGTGGATTTGCTGACCAAGGAGCTGGAGGACTTCGAAATGAAGAAAGCTGCTGCTCGAGCTGTCACTGGCGTCCTCGCCTCTCACCCCAACAGTACCGACGCCCACATCATCAACCTCTCCCTCACCTTCCATGGTCAAGAGCTGCTCAGTGACACCAAACTGGAATTAAACTCAGGCCGTCGCTATGGCCTCATCGGCTTGAATGGAATTGGTGAGGCCCTTGGAAAGCAAGGTGGGAGGTATCTCTTCTTGGCTCATCTGTTGCTCAGCAAGTGTTTCCTTAGCACCAGCTGTGTACAAAGCTGGGCATTTGCAATATGGGTGGGAGCCAGATGTGCCCACCTACCCATACAGAGTAGTCATGTGATAAGTACCACGTGAGTCATTGCAGGCAGTAGGTGCTGGAGAAGTGGGTAGGAGCGGGTGGGAGTGGTGTGTGAAGTGTCTGTAGGTGCACAGACTTCACAGAGGAGGACTGGGACAGGACCTGGCAGAACCGTGTCCCACGGAGGGGGCAGTCATAGGATTTCAATGAATGAAAGGAAAGAAAGGACTCAATAAACAGGGAGGTCTTAGTTTGACTGGAAAAGATTGAAGGCGGGAGAAGGGGATGACAGAGGATGAGATGGTTGGATGGCATCACTGACGTGATGGACATAAGTTTGGGTAGGCTCCGGGAGTTGGTGATGGACAGGCGAGCCTGGCGTGCTGCAGTCCATGGGGTCACAAAGGGCTGGACACGACTGAGCGACTGAACTAACTTGGTTTGACTGGAGTGGAGGGACTGATGTGGGGCAGTGACAGTCAGAGCTGTGGTGAGCGTCCCCTTCTCTGCCTGTTTGTCGCCTGCCCCTCTCAGGAAAGTCCATGCTGCTCTCTGCTATTGGGAAACGTGAAGTACCCATCCCCGAGCACATTGACATCTACCATCTGACTCGGGAGATGCCCCCTAGTGACAAGACGCCCCTGCAGTGTGTGATGGAAGTGGACACGGAGCGGGCCATGCTGGAGAGGGAGGCTGAGCGGCTGGCTCACGAGGACGGTAGGGCTCCGGACCCAGGGGCATGGGGTGGCTTCTCCCCGGGAAAGGCCCCAGGAGCCTCACTGGCCATGCGCCATCCACAGCGGAGTGTGAGAAGCTCTTAGAGCTCTACGAGCGGCTGGAGGAGCTGGATGCCGACAAGGCGGAGATGAGAGCCTCGCGGATCTTGCACGGACTGGGTTTCACGCCTGCCATGCAACGCAAGAAGCTCAAAGACTTCAGTGGGGGCTGGAGGATGCGGGTTGCCCTTGCCAGGTGCGTCTCCCCCACCTCTGCCCTCCGTGGCACCCTGTCTCTTCTCAGGGTTGAGTGCTGTCTCCCACAGAACTGTTTAGAACAGGGGTCGGTTGTCAGTCTGTGCCAGATACCAACAGTGTGGATGGGCGGGGGTGATGTACATGAGCTAAAGAGTGAGCTTCCTGACCCAAGTGGTCCCTATTGGACTTGGGCGCTGTGTTCAGGAATCCTAGGGCCAGCTCTAGGTAAATGGGAGGATGGGTCTGTCTCTTTCCTCTCGACTGCTCTCCCCCCCTGCTTTTTGGGCTTCAGCCTTTCTAATTCTTGTTGTATAAAGATAAACTATTAGGCAGCCACTAGGGTATCTGTCCTTCTTGCCTCTCTTGACCTGACCCGGAACCAGTTTCTGTAGGCCGTCATTTCCGCACCAATCCCCCAAGAAGTCCCCAGTCACGTAAGTGGTTCCCTCCCCCACCCATCTCTGCGCAGAGCCTTGGGGAGGCTTGATACACTGCTTCAGCAAGGCTGCGTGAGTGTGCCCTGGAACATAAGAGCCTTGGTTTCATGAGCCGGCAAGGAGTTG
Organism: Bos grunniens; assembly: GCF_055505025.1. Lineage (NCBI taxonomy): Eukaryota > Metazoa > Chordata > Mammalia > Artiodactyla > Bovidae > Bos > Bos grunniens. The sequence goes on from NC_141168.1 coordinate 6,387,522, forward strand.
TAGCCTCAGATTCACTAGGCAGCTTTTACACACACGGATTTCCTGGCCTCTTCGCATCTGTGCTGGAGTCAGACGTCCGGAAACCTGGTTTCTAAAAAGCGCTGCAGATGTGGTGACCGCAGGGGTGGGACCAGCGCTGTCCCCTTGTTCCTCCTGCTTGAGATGCCATCTAAGAAAAGAACATTCTTGGGCCTCTTTGCTAGAGTCTCACAAACCCACCAGTTAGGTTTCACCTGCATGCTTTTTAGCAGTGTACTTTTTCTGTATCCTTTTGTGTATCCCAGTGGTCACCAACCTCAGTGTAAGAGACTTGTAGACTCAAAAGGAACTTTTACAGCCTCACGTCCGAGCTATATCTTCCCTCTGCTTCCCAGTTCTATTTTCTGCTCTTTAACCCCCACCCTTCATCTTTGGTTTCTCTCCTACTTCTCACCTTTTGTCTGAGGTGTAGACCCTAGAGTTGATTTCAGGACTCAGCGCAGGCCTGACCAGAGCTGCAGGTGGCAGGCAGGCCATCCCCTCCTGTGTAGCACGTGGTAGACTGAAGTGGTTCTGTCTCCTTTCCTGTCTTCAGAGCCCTCTTCATTCGACCCTTCATGCTGCTCCTGGATGAGCCCACCAACCACCTGGACCTCGATGCTTGTGTGTGGTTGGAAGAAGAGCTAAAGACGTAAGAGGCGGGGCTGGGGGGAAGGGGCAGGTCCTCAGGGAGGGGCTGAGCAGAGTCCAGGGGAGATGACACCCAGGCCCACAGTGACACTAGAGCAGTGAGCAATGGAGCGAAGTGAGGCCAGAGGGAGACCAGACTGAAGAGGTGGTGGCCACCTTTGTTCTTGTTTAGTCGCTCAGTCGTGTCTAACTTGTTACGACTCCATGGACTCTAACCCGCCAGGCTTGTCTGTCCGTGGGATTTTCCAGGCAGGGATACTGGAGTGGGTTGCCATTTTTTTCTCCAGAGGATCTTCCCCACCCAGGGATCAAATCCATGTCTGTTGCATTGCAGGCTGGTTCTATACCACTGAGCCACCAGCAAAGCCCAGTAACCGTCTTTAGGGCAGGCCATTTTGTTAGCTTTTGTTTAGTCTTAAATATATGAATTTTTTTGTTTTATTTTTTTTCCTATTATTTAAAGTATAACATCTTTATTAAAGATAATATTTTTTCTTAATTGTATTTGTATCATATTAAACAAGGATCCTTATATAAGATCACGATGCAGTGACAAAGAGAAAAATAGCCCATATGGCCGTGGTCCTTTGCTTGAGAGCCAGATAACCTGGAAAGTTGCCCCAGTTCTAGAAGAAGGCTTTCCATGGTCTCTTCAGTGACCTGCTACCTTTATAAAAAGGAGTGGTTTAGTTGCTAAGTCATGTCTGATTCTTGTGACCCCATGGACTGTAGCCTGCCAGGTTTCTCTGCCCCTGGGATTCTCCAGGCAAGAATACTGGAGTGAGTTACCATTTCCTTCTCCAAGCCATCTTCCCAACCCAGGAATCGAACCTGGGTCTCCTGCATCACAGGCAGATTCCTTACCAACTGAGCTATGAAGGTAGTAATATGAAAAGGAGAGCCTGGTGATTTTTGCTATACCCATTCCAGTTCTCTTCTGGCTTTAAATGTGTTTATGGGTGCTTGTGCACACTTTTGATTTTACCATCACTATTACTGCCATCTCCACTCCATTCTTTTGAAAGTTAAAACAGAAGTTTGAGGAATTTCGACTGCCTCACCACACTTTGAAAAACGTCTAGTGTCCTTATACACAGATTGAGCACTGGCAGCTCAGAGCTGGGAATTGGCCAGGAAATCTAAAGGACGCTCAGGCATAAGGGTGGGAAAGGATGAAGGTTTTTTGGGCCCGACGTTCAGCTCCCCTGTTGTGAACTGTCTACCGTGTTGAGCTCCTCCCTGATTGGTTCTCTGGCTTTGCAGTTTTAAGCGCATCTTGGTCCTCGTCTCCCATTCCCAGGACTTCCTGAATGGTGTCTGTACCAACATCATTCACATGCACAACAAGAAGCTCAAGTATTACACGGTGAGTGGGCCCAGCTCCTCCGCAGTGCCCTCTGTGCTTACCCGTTCCGTGAAGTTCTCCTTTAAAAAAAAACTGACTTAGCAGCCCTTTTCTACCTATTGCTATAAAAAGATGTGGACAGGGAGTTCTGCAGCCTGTTTTATTTTAGTCCCAAAGTAATTGCTTTCAGGCCATAGGCCACGGATTGGCAGCCTGTGCACAGGGTGTATGTTTGCCTTATGCAGAGAGGCTGCCTCTTCACGGTGCCCAGGCAGGCCTTGCTGCCCTCTGCCTTCTTGAGTAGCTGCTTATGAAAAATAGAATTCCTCTTTATTCATAGTTGTACTCACCAGAGGAGTGTTAATAGTTCTTACATAGTTTTTCAGAAATTTCACATGTACTTGCAAGCATTTGTAAAAAATTTTATGTACCTATACCATGATCCTGTTGGTTGAGTTTAAATTTTAATATGTCTTAGACAGCTTTCCGTATGAGTATATTTAAATTGCCCCCTTTTTTTTCCAGTGACTGCATGGTATTGCATTGCGTGGCTGTCCTGTAACTTATTTGTCAGACTCTGATGGATGTTTAGCTTGAGTCTGGGTATTTTCAGACAGACACCATGGAAATCCATAGTGCAGGGTTTGCTACTGCTAAGTCACTTCGGTCGTGTCCAATTCTGTGGGACCCCATGGACGGCAGCCCATCTGGCTCCGCCGTCCCCGGGACTCTCCAGGCAAGAACACTGGAGTGGGTTGCCATTTCCTTCTCCAGTGCATGAAAGTGAAAAGTGAAAGTGAAGTCGCTCAGTCGTGTCCGACCCTCAGCGACCCCATGGACTGCAGCCTACCAGGCTCCTCCATCCATGGGATTTTCCAGGCAAGAGTACTGGAGTGGGGTGCCATTGCCTTCTGCCAGGTCCTAAATCTGACTGGTCTGGTGTCTTCCCACCTGGAGGCAGTTCTTGTGGCCCACCTGGGGCTTCAGCCTCTCCAGGTGGGGAGGGGATGCACGTGTCCTTGGAAGGCTGTGAGCCTCTTGATGATCAGTACGACAGTGGTTTTCAGGGCTCCTGCCTGGGCTGTAGATGTCTTTATGGCTAACCCGAGGATTTAGTCTGAAGCCCTGCTCTAGGAAGGAGAGGCACATAGTCTGAAAAGACCTCAGCTTCTAAATTCAGATATGCTTCTTTTTTTTTTAATATTTATTTATTTGGCTGTGTTGGGTCTTAGTTGTGGCATGTGGGATCTAGTTCCCTAATGATGGATCAGACCCGGGCCACCTGCATTAGGAGCTCAGAGTCTTAACTGCTAGACCAGTAGGGAAGTCCCAGAATATGTTTCTTTAATGCACTTCCTCTTCCCCCGCTGCACCACCTCATAGCCAGGGCCAAGTCAGGTGCCATCTCGAACACCCCCTGAGTGAGGACCCAGGGCCGAGGCTAGCGCTGCCCATCTCACCCGGTGCGTCTTCTTGCAGGGTAATTACGATCAGTATGTGAAGACGCGGCTGGAGCTGGAAGAGAACCAGATGAAGAGGTTTCACTGGGAGCAGGATCAGATCGCACACATGAAGGTAGGGTCACGATCTCCTCCTCCGAGAGAGCTGACGGAAGGCGTCTGGGGAGGTGAGGGGGCTAGAGAAGTCCTTTACCCTCTTTTCAGATGAATCACGGGGTACCTGCCCACACGCAAGCCCCCTCTCTGCACTCTTTCAGAACTACATTGCTAGGTTTGGTCATGGCAGTGCCAAGCTGGCCCGGCAGGCCCAGAGCAAGGAGAAGACGCTACAGAAAATGATGGCATCAGGACTGACAGAGAGGGTTGTGAGCGACAAGGTAGGGTCTGGTTGGGTGGAATTATGTGGCCTAAGGTGAGATGGATAAGGAAGGACCTGACTTGATAAACACCTTTTTATCCTCTTCTTAGACGCTGTCATTTTATTTCCCACCATGTGGCAAGATCCCTCCACCTGTTATTATGGTGCAGAATGTCAGCTTCAAGTACACGAAAGATGGGGTGAGTACTTGGGTGTGGTTGGGAGGCTGGGGTACATTGTATGAGGTGTCAGCTGGCGAGAAGAGCGTCCTGTTTGCTGACCACATCTACTAACCCTTGTGGTGCTGGGGAGTTTCCAGACCTGGCAGCCTGGGTTGCCTCACTGAGAGCCTTAGAGGAGTGGGGGTCCCCTTCAAGTACTTGGAGGGGACATCGCTCAGCCACACTGGTGGGTGGAGGCAGTGGTAGGGGGCTGCCATGGAGCTTCCTTCCTCCTCACTCCCGCCGCCTCTAGTGGTGACTGGGGGCTCAGTGAGATCGCTCTGCCAGTTGTATTGATCACCCTACCCCTGGGTCTGTTTCTCTCCCCCGCCCCCCTCAGCCTTGCATCTACAACAATCTAGAGTTCGGTATCGATCTCGACACCCGAGTAGCTCTGGTGGGGCCCAATGGAGCAGGGAAGTCAACTCTTCTGAAGCTGCTAACTGGAGAGGTATGGTGCCAAGTCGGGGCGTGGGACTCCAGCATTAGATGCCAGCGTGTCAGGGCCGGGGGGCGGCATGCAAGGGCCACTGGTCTTGGAGGGCCTGCGTGCTCTCATGACGAGTGAGCCGTCCTCTGGGGGGCGGGTCATCACTGGCCAGAGTGATGTTTGGGGCATTTTCTTAGAGAAAACTGGGAGAAGGAGTGTGTGTGTGAGAGAGCCTGTGAGAGACAACCCAGGCCTGTTCTCACCGTCTTCCCGTGTCTTCGTTCAGAGCATTTAGAACACAGGAGTGGCTCTGCATTTAGAAACGTCTTTATTGTAGAAAACGTATGTTGGACCCCTGCGAGTCCTCTGTCACAGTTCAGTGCAGGGGATAGTAGTCCTTTAATAACTACCCAGTGGATCATGTGGTGTGTGTCTCTGCCTCCCCTGAGAACATCTGTCTCGGTGTATTTTCTCCGAGTGGCCAGAAGAGCAGTTTGTGAGGTGGTGGTGCAGGTTCTGTTTTGGAAGTTGTAGGAGTCTTGGTTGGTGTGAACGTATGTTTGCTTCCTGTCTGCTTCTGACCAGGTTTCCTTGTCTGTGTGCTTATCTTTCCACGGTCTACTCTTTTTTTTTTTTTTATCTTCCTGTAGCTACTGCCCACAGATGGAATGATCCGAAAACACTCTCATGTCAAGATAGGGCGCTACCATCAGGTACAGTCCTGGCGGGGAGCAGGGAGCTGCCCAGGGTGTGCGAGCAGGGCCGAGTGTGCCCAGGTCAGCTCCGGGTGCTTCTGCAGTCTTGAACAGCTGCCCAGGGAGAGGTAGAGAGACGGTACGCGGCAGCTACCCCAGCAGGCTGCCTTTGAAGAACGCCAGGCACACCTGGGTGGGTTCTTTTTTTTTTTTTTCCCTGTAGCATTTACAAGAGCAGCTAGACTTAGACCTCTCGCCTTTGGAGTACATGATGAAATGCTACCCCGAGATCAAGGAGAAGGAGGAGATGCGGAAGATCATTGGGCGATACGGTCTCACTGGGAAACAGCAGGTCAGTGGATTGGGGTGGGAGGACCCCAGGCAACTGGGACACATGGGCTGGGCGTCTGTCTTTTCCTCTGCTCTAGGTGGTTACAGATTGGAGCTCTAAAGTCTCAAGGGAGGGTGGGGGGTCGCGTGCTGGTCTCTGACATGCCCTTGCCCCCAGACTAGCAGGATGGGCCATGATGTTAAAAGCAAGGGAAATTGAGACCCAGAACGCAGGGTCCTCTGATCCAGACTCAGGTCCCCTGACGGCTCCACTGCGTGAAGACCCTGTGCCAAGGCAGGCTTCAGACTCCCAGGTGTGTCCCTTCTAGGCCCTTGAGGGACTGGCAGGGTGCCACTGTCTTACTGTGTGATCTGGGGTCTTCCTGAGCCCTGCTGTCTGTGTGATAACAGAGAAGCCATGGGGAGAGGTAAGTCTTGATGCCTGGTGAGGGCAACCCCAGACCTCGTAAATGACCTGGTTCCACGCAGGTGAGCCCGATCCGGAACCTGTCTGATGGGCAGAAGTGCCGAGTGTGTCTGGCTTGGCTGGCCTGGCAGAACCCCCACATGCTCTTCCTGGACGAGCCCACCAACCACCTGGACATTGAGACCATCGATGCCCTGGCAGATGCCATCAATGACTTTGAGGGCGGTATGATGCTGGTCAGCCATGACTTCAGACTCATCCAACAGGTGAGACTCGCGGCCAGGATGCGGTTGGGGGTAGAACACCCCCATGGCACATGGGGGACACTGAATCCACATTACCGTGTTTGGGAAAAGGGCGCAGGACTTAGGGTGGAGAGGACCAGATCTTATGGTTTCTCTGAGAAACTTAGAAAGCCTTCGTAGAGATACTTTAATTCTTCATTAGCTGTTTGTGGCTGTTAACCTACTTGGCATCGTTGGCCAAAATCAGGGGGAGAATTGAGTAGCGAACAGGGTGCTTTTGCTATTGTTTCCAGGATTCTTCAGCCTGGAAATAGTATTGTACTAAGGAGCTTCTGGATTAGACAGAGGGCTCCTGCTTGTCACTGGGGAGAAAGCTTCTGGTCATTTCTCTGAAGCTGTGAGGAAGACGGGGTGGAACGCAGGAAGCCGAGAGTGAGGCCCTGAACAGGTCTGGGTCCTGCTGGGGAACTGGCAGTTGGGGTGACCGGCAGGTTCCAGCTTGGAAGGCCCCACCCTCTGCGGGTGTCTAGATTAGACCATCCCCAGAAACGCTGAGGGGGTGAAATGGAGCTGGATGTGGGCCGGTGGGAGCTTGTGGGGTTTTCTTCTCAGACTCAGCTGGGAACAGTCTCCTGGGCCGGGGTGGGAAGGGCGCTGGCCAGGGTGACTAAGTCTGGGGTTTGCTCTCCAGGTTGCACAGGAAATCTGGGTCTGTGAGAAGCAGACAATCACCAAGTGGCCTGGAGACATCCTCGCCTACAAGGAGCACCTCAAGTCCAAGCTGGTGGGCGAGGAGCCCCAGCCCACCAGGCGGACCCACAACGTGTGAGGCCTCGCCGGCCGGCCGGCTGAGCCGGGCCCCCGGGGCCACATCCTGCATTGCTGCAATCCTGCTCCCCAGCCCCTGCCCCCACCTGCCTTAGCTGCACTCTGATCCTGTCCACAGCTGGACAGGACCTGTCCGTCTCGTGTCCTTCCAGCTACTGTGTCCATGTCTGGACTCGGCTGGCTGTTCCCGCCAGCTCCTCGCTGGTTCTGACCTGATAGTGATGCAGCCAGAGGCCTCCGAGGGTCAGCCCGCAGGCCCGTGCCCCGGGTTGGCCTGTGAAAAAGCTTAGGATCCTCGTTCTCTGGGTTTTGGTGATGTTGGAGGAATACCCCCCCAGCCCACCGCCCCCATTCCTTTCTGCTTCTGGTTTGGAGCTCTGGACCAGGGCCTTAATCCTGGTTGGTTTTTAAATAATTATTTAACGGTGTAACTTTTAGACCTGCGTGACATCTACAAAGCGTCCAATAAAGAAAGAAGAAGCCATGGTCCCCGCCTTTCTGCTTGGGTCTCTGGGTCCTCTCCTGCTCCTCCCTGCGGTGCCACCATTCACCTGCCCTCAGCATGGGCTGGGTGCAAACGGAGGACTGTCCGTGGGCACTGGAAGAACTCTCTTCTCTTCTGATTTGAACTCATGCCTTTACTTAGGCCAGTGGTTCACAAACATTAACGTGCGTCAGAATCAGCTGAAGACTCATTGATCACAGACTGCTGGGTCTCGCCTCGGAGTTTCTGGTTCCGTAGGTCTAGATGAGACCAGGAATTAACATTGCTGAGCGTTCCCCAGTGCTGCTGCTGCTGTATTCCTGGTGGGATACAAGAAGTTCTGTGATGTTAACCTGTCCACAGCCTTAATTTTCATCAGCGCTGTGTCCATTTTATCAACACTTCCAAGCCAGGGCTTTGCATAGCCTGACTGAACTTTAATAGCACATCCAGCCTTTGTGTCACCAGGCTTCCTGCCTGCCTTCACCTCTGAAATCAGCAACCATCCCTGTTTCCCGCAGTGGGGAAACATACACAGCCATGGTTTCTAAGACAGTAAAACACAAAAAAAGTCCCAGATGGTCTCTCAACCCCCGAGGAGCTCATGGTCTAATGGGAAAGCCAAAAAGACAGAAAAGGGCATAAATCAATGCCCTTTAACTTGTAACTTAGATGGTAGGCTACACAGGAGACCTTAAAAGGGAGGGAAGTTTCTCGTGAGTAGCTGCCCAGAAAGCTGGGATCGGTGCTCTAACTTGAAAGGTGAGTAGGGTCTTCTCAGATGGCTGTGGAGTCCCAGAGCTGCCCTGGGCAGAGGGAATAGGGTATCAGGTGAGTGCCTGCAGCTGAGCCCTGGATCCCAAGGCTGGAGTGAGGGACTCCACCCTCTGACCCCCAGGGGCCTGGCCTGGTTGCTTTGTGCCTCACGGCAGGAGCCCGGAGAAAAATGGCTCGTCAGTCTGTCCTGAGTGTCCAGAGGCTTGGTTAGGAGGATAATGAGAACAGAGACGAGCTGCTACTTTGGCCAAGGGAGGGCCTGGTTGTGTGAAGAACTCCCGCTGAAGTCTGTTGGGATCTCCAGGACAGGGGGAAGGGGTCTCCAGGCCTGGAGGAAAGGACACAGTAGGCTGGTCAGCTTGTCCAGAAAAAAGGCCAGCCTCAACATTTTTTAAAATGTTTAAAAAATCCCACAAAAGACACCTTTCTACAAGTGCCTTAAATCAGTGCCTTATCTTGGATCCAGAGTCGCCCTCCTGCTTCTCCAACCCCCGGCACGCAGCCGCAGCTGAATGGTGGGAACTGGGGGCGTGTGGGCTTGGTGCGGTGGAGGGTGCTCAGGCGCCTATGGCAGGTGATGCTCATTTGGCTCCTCCCCACCTCTTTATTGAGAAAACCCTCTTCTCACAGCCTGGGCTTATCCCGTTGCTCTCGATTTCCTTAACCACAGCATTCACGGACCTGAAATAGTCACACAAGGTGCAAAGTGAGACCACCTTCTCTGCAGAACAGCACCTTTTTTTCCCTTCCCTTCACAGCTTACTTCCATGGGGGCCCCATGTTCACAGACAGCACCCCGTGTTTCTCACTCCGGCTTCTTCCAGTCCGCCTTCACCGAAACCCTCCCTGTCAGGCCCTGCCAGCTGTGGTTCCTGCTGCCTTCACCTGTCTGGGCTCAGGTTCTGCTCCATCTTCTGCCTCCCCGAAACCATACCCACTGATTTCTTTCTCCCTTTCCTCCTAACTAAAATCTCTCTCCCCAGTTAAATTGTACCTATCCTACCAGGGGCTTCCTAGGTGGCACAGTGGTAAAGAATCAGCCTGCCAATGCAGGAGACGCAAGAGACCCGGGTTTGATCCCTGAGTGGGGAAGATCCCCTGGAGAAGGAAATGGCAACCTGATCCAGTATTCTTGCCTGGAAAATCCTATGGACAGAGGAGCCTGGCGGGCTACAGTCCATGGGGTTGCAGAGAGTCGGGCACAACTGTGCACACACGCACGTCCTACCAGACCAGCTTCAAATCCCCATTTATTTCCTGAAGCCAGAGGTTTCTTCTTTTTTAAAATCAATTGTCTATTTCTATAGCCTATCTTTAAAATATATATATATATATAGAGAGAGAGAAGTAAGTCAGAAAAACAAATATATTTTAATGCATGTATATGGAATCTAGAACAATGGTATAGATGAACCTAGTTCCAGGCAGGAACAGAGACAAAGGGTAGAGGAGGTTCGTGTAGACCCGGGGGAAGGGGAGAGTGGGGCAAATTGGGAGAGTCGCGCTGACATATATATGTGACCACATGTGAAGCAGGTGGCTTCCAGATAACACAGGGAGCTCAGCTTGGTGCTCTGCGGTGACCTCACTACGTTTTTTTCCCGAACTCAGTTTCACACACTTTTTACCCTTTCACCCTTCCCTGATGGTTTCCGGTGAAACAGTCTTATCTCTCTAGCTAAATTGTAGGCCCTTGGAGAAGGGGAGGGGGGCTTCCCTGGTGGCTCTGATGGTAAAGAATCTGCCTGCAATGCAGAAGACCCGGGTTTGATCTCTGAATCAGGAAGATGCCCCAGAGAAGGGCGACCCACTCCAGTGTTCTTGCCTGGAGAATTCCATGGACAGAGGGGCTTAGCGGACTACAGTGGGGTCACAAAGTGAATGAATGAATAACACTAATGAGACTGAGTGAATAACACTTGGTGGGCGGTGCTGGGGGCCTTGTGTTCCTCTTGAAGCTCTCCAGCACTCAGCCATCCATTCGAGCACACGGGTGCTGAGTGAGCGTACAGCCTGAACTCTAACGTGTGTGTTACAAGTATTTTGGGAGACAGAAGGGTGGGGAAGGGGGCTGGTGGAGGCTTATTCAGAGATGGAGTCCTGGGGGCGGTGGAGAGGAAGGAGCCATTAGGCTCTTTCAGGATTAACGCAGAGCACGTTCTGAACAGGGTTGGGCCCGGCCCCGCCCCTGAGCCCAGGTGCTGGCCCCCAGCCCCTCCAGGTGGACGGGCAGCTGACCTCTTAAAAGTTCGCCCAATACGTGGGAGGAGGCCGCCGGGAGGACCAGGAGGATGAGCGCTGAGCACGGACAGCTGCAGCAGTCTGGGGGCCGGCGCGGCCGGAGTCCTGGGGACAAGAAGTCCAGAAGGCGCAGCCGGCGCAAAGAAACCTACTCCATGTACATCTATAAGGTGCTGAAGCAGGTGAGCATGGGGGGGCCACCATGGGCGTGGGGCGGGGGCTGGCGAAAGCCTGGAAAGGGCCTAGATGGAGTTCACTCCCTGCACAGAGGCCCCCGTGCCCCTCTTGTGGGGTCTCTCTTCATCTCAGAGGCCCCGGGAGGCCGCTCCGTGTCTGTCCTGTGCCTGTGACAGGCAGGAGGCAATTCAAACGTGCTCCCACCCCGGTCCAGAGGCTACAGGGCTCTGGGACAGACAAAACAGTCATGTGGGACCTTAGGTGGGACAGTTTAAGTAAAGGAAGACCACCAGAAAGTGCAGGGCTGACGGTGATCAGGTGTCAAACGGGCTGGTCCAAACAAGAGGGACTAGTTAGCTGTGGCCAAAGCGAGGAGTAGCTCCAGTGAATTGCAGTCTTGGGGGAACCCCCCAGCTGGGCGGTGCTCCGTCTTTGAGGGGCTGAGGGGTTGGTCTACCTTATAGATAAGGAACCTAAAGTACTAAGGGCTCAGCAGGGTGACTGGGTCACATGACCTGACAGCAGTGGAGGTTACCCCAGCCCCCCATCCCTGGCCGGCCCTGAGCCTGGGTAAGCCCCAACTGTAACCCACACTCAGACTCCCAGCATGCCTGTGAGGACCATCTACCCCTGGGACTCACGCACTGCCACCAAAGGGCACGCAACTGTGCCCTTTGAGGCCGCAGTTGAGGCCGCCTGGCCTCAAACGCTCTGCCCTGCTCAGCAGAGCTGGGCCCCGCAGGGAGCTGCCTGCCCTGGGTCTCCTCCCCTCCCCTGCCTGAGTCTCACCCCTTGTGAGACCAGACCCCAGACATGGGCCTTGTCTCCGGTCTGAAATCCCATAAGCAGTTTGAGTGACCGGACGGCCAGGGTCTCCAGGAGCGCTCTCACGGGGTGGGCCCGGCACACACGTGGACGGGCCAAAGGGCAGCAGCAGAGAAGACTCCGGGGTCCCAATGCAAGTGGGGTGGGAGCCGGTGTTAGTGAGCCCCCTGCAGCTTAGCCTAGCTTTTCAGCTCCAAGGTTGTGAAGGGAGTGTTGGGGCAGGACTGGGCTCCCCGAAGACAGCTGCTGAGCGGGTCCCCTGGGTCGAGGAGGGGCCACTGCCCTGGCACCTCGAGGGAAGAAGATGTGATGACCAGGGTCCAGCTCAGGTTTCCCGCTGTCAGATCCGTGGCCACTAGCGGCTGTGTGGAGAGGGAGTGGCCGGGCCAGGAGCCAGGGTGCTCGTTCACCTCCATCACTGGCCTGATGTGTATGTCAGCAGTCACTTCCCTCCCACTTCGCAGAGAAATGGGCTTCTCTGGTGGCTCAGATGGTAAAGTGTCTGCCTGCAGCACGGAAGACCCTGGGTCAGGAAGGTCCCCTGGAGAAGGAAATGGAAACCCACTCCAGTACTCTTGCCTGGAAAATCCTATGGACGGAGGAGCCTGGTAGACTACAGTCCATGGGGTCACAAAGAGTTGGACGCGACTGAACGACTTCACTTTACTTTTACTTTTCTCAGAGAAATGGTGTCTGCCTGCTCACGTGTTAGGATTGTTATAAGGTCCCTCCCATTTGTTTTACTAGAGATCACCTAGTTCAAAAGCTGGTGTGACAGAAGAGGAAACAGGCTCAGAGGGAAGTGCCTTGTGTAAGGTCCCACAGGACTCACGGGACAGCCCCAGATCCCAGTCTCCTCACTCCCAGGCTGGTGCGGAGAGTGTGTCCCGAGTGCGCCCTTTCTGGAAAATAATCTGGTTAACGATCTACCAAGTTATGTGCACCAGCCCTCTAGGAATTTCTAGGGATAACCAGCTTGCTCGTACAAGTGTTCAGTGTTCAAAGACATGTATTTGTTATAACACGATGTAATAGCAAAAAGTAAAGCACACCCCCTAAATGTCCATGAAGAGAGGGATGGTGATATAAACTATGATGCATCCATGGTACAAAACACTGCAAATCATTAAATGGAAAAAGGGGGGGAAAAAAGGCAGCATTCCTTATCTCTTGCAGTTGGGACAAACTTTTCTGTTTTTTAACTTGGATATAGTAGTAACCTGTCTGGCCTCTGGAAAGAGGGTGATGAGGCAGCCTTGCGGTCCCCAACTTGGGGGTGGGGCTTCTGGCATCAGGCAGAGCCCCCCTGTTAACAGATTGCTCCTGCTGCTTCCCCAGGTGCACCCCGACATCGGCATCTCCTCCAAGGCCATGAGCATCATGAACTCGTTCGTGAACGATCTGTTTGAGCGGCTGGCTGGTGAGGCCGCCCGGCTGGCCCAGTACTCAGGCCGAACCACACTGACGTCCCGGGAGGTCCAGACGGCCGTGCGTCTGCTGCTGCCTGGGGAGCTGGCCAAGCACGCTGTGTCCGAGGGCACCAAGGCCGTGACCAAGTACACCAGCTCCAAGTGAGCCGGGGCCCGACCTTAATAAAGGCTGCACTGCTGTCCTGTGTTGTGCTGATTTCAAAAGGGATGTGTGGAGGTGAGGTGTGGTGTGGGGCAGGGTGTCACTACTTTTCACGCCCCCAAGATAGAAGAACACTTATGCATACCTCATACCTCTTAACACCTGCGTTCTGGGTGGGGCCCATGAGTGACATGTGACTCTTTGTAAATGTACAGCAGTCTTGTTCTTAGGTGAGATGAGGGACGACCTGGTCTGGGTTGGAATCCTGAGTCTGCCGCTGGCTGTTTCCATCACGCCCTCTCCGGGCCTGAAATTCCACGTGCATCCCTCCTTCGGGATGGGGTTCTGTGAGGCCATTTCTAGAAGACTATTATTTTTGTCCTGTGCTGGGCATAGGGGCTACACAGATCTACAAGATACAAAAACTAAAGGCCCAAACCAGCTTTGAAGTAACCTACTGGGATCTTGAAGATGTTTTTATTTTCCTCTAAGGTTTTCTTCCCCTTAATTTCAGAACAAATTGGTGAGAATGTTTTTGAAACTCCTAACTTTTCTTCCCCCATTTTATTTTGGGAAAAAAAAAAAAGCAAAAATAGTACCATAACCACTTGTCCACCCGGCACCTAGATTCACTACATAACACGACCACAGTCTCCTTTTGTCTCTAATTCAGCCTCTGCGGCGGTGGAGTGAAGGGCTGGCTAGGACTGAGTGAACAGTCCAAAATCCTTTACATTCCCTTTGTAACTTCAAGTTCATATATTGAAAGGCTCGCTGTAATGATGGCTGAATTGTTACCCAACATATGTCATGCATGTTTCCTCCGTTGTCAAGCCTACAGTGGAGATGCCACGTGGTGAGAACTAATTATCCACGCTTTTGTCCCACGGCAGGAAAAAGACTGGCTCAGGAGACCTGGCCCGGAAGCTCAGCTCCTCCCCATTCATGCTGTGTTTACACTCCTTGCTACTCTAGGCGTGACTCACAGACCAGCAGCTCTGTAACACCTTGGGAGCTTGTTAGGAATGCAGAATCCTGGGCCCCAGCTCAGAGTGCTGGATGGGAATCTGCATCTCGGCAACGTCCTTGGAAGCTCTGGGGACACGTGGATTCCTCCCCCGATCCTCTTTGCCTCTGTCTCTCTCCTCCCCTGTCCTTTGCCCCTTGCCTCATATATTTATTCAGATGTTCCCCACTCGACACTGAGCCAAAAGCACACCCCAGCAGACCCAAGCCAGGCTGATATGCTTTGAATTTTCCAAAGAATGTCCTTGTGAGCCTGAAGCAGTGATGGGGAAACCCACAGAGAGCTCAGAAGGAGCCCCCAAACACCACTGAGACCCACCCACTACTCCTTGCAACGCCATTCTTTACACAGGTACAGCTCACTCGAATCATGTGAATTGATGTCAGACCCCAGGGGAACTGGCGTGTTTGTGCTCACTTAAAGGGGGAAGCATGGGGACATCCCTGGTTACCCAACGGGTAGGACTCTGCACTTTCACTGCCGCGTGCCTGGTTTCAGTTCCCGGTTGGGGAACTAAGATTCCACAAGCCGCGTGAGCCCAGGCCTGCCAAGCCCAACTCCTGCCCCTTCGCCCCTGCGGTGCAGTCACACACGAGCACAGGGAGGCTGGGCCTGGTCTCCAGCCGAGAGGACAGCTGGACAAATGCCTTTAGGACTAACAACCATCCAAAACCTCACGGTCTACAGGGTGACGTCAAACAAAGCCCATTCTTTCATTTGATCCTTGCACGGGAAGTGGCCGCGGCTGACCCTACTGTCCACCCTGGCCACGGCTTGCTACAAGGGAGCCCACGCCCTCTGGCATGCCACCTCCGAGGTGTCCTCCAAGATAAGCGTCCCCAATCCTGTACCTGCACCCCTTGCCCTCACAGCCTTAGAACTTTGAGACAATGGGACAGAACTCTTAAAACTGGGCTTTGTGGAGCGGAGTCCGGGTGGAACCACAGACATTCTGTGGATTCCAGGACCAGCTCACAAAGGGCAGAGTGGAGTTGGGCACCATGTCTGAGGCGTGAGTGAAGGATGGGAGAACGAAGGGCATGGCGCCTCCCTGGTCCTGGGGACAAGGCCGGTGGGAGAGGGGCTTCTGAGGTCCGGCCCCACCTGGACCCCGGACACTCACACAGCCACCCTGGCCGCTCCTGCCTGCGCTCAGGTTTCCCTTGGGCTACTGATTCCAGAACAGTCCCTCCGTACAGTCCCCTTCTCTACAGTTCACCCTCACCCCTGCTTCCAGCCCACCATCCTAGACCATTGCAGCATTGCTGGGTGTCCCTCCAGCCTGGAGGGACCAGCCACAGACTCCGAAAGGCCCCTCCCTTGGCAGGACCCGTGGCAGATGCCCATTCGTCACCCTCCTTGTTCCTCCCTCAGTCCCTTGGCTTCTCTAAGCCTCAGGGTGTCTCCCTGGGGCACCATCTCAGTTCCCTCAAGGTCTCTCCCTTCCCAGAACTCCACCCCGGGGCCATGAGTCTCCTTAGCATCACATCTGGGACCTCGAGTTCAGGTCTTCAGGCGCCTCAGGGGAGCCCATCCCTCCCCCTCCGCCCTTACTCTTCTGAGGCTCAGGGCGCCCCCTCCTCAGCCCCCCTCCCCACTCCTCTGAGGCTCAGGGCGCCCCCTGCTGCCCCCCACCTGCTCCTCTGAGGCTCAGGGCACCCCCTGCTGCCCCCCACCCGCTCCTCTGAGGCTCAGGGCGCCCCCTCCTCGCCCCCTGCCCCTCCTCTGAGGCTCAGGGTGCCCCCCTGCCGCCCTCTCCTCCCAGAGCTTACCAGCGCCTCTGGGACTCCTCCCACCTGATCTTGGAAGAGCTTCTGGACCAGGAGCCACTGCTGGGGGAAGCCGTTTCCGAGAGCGAACGGCAGCCCTTCCAGTACCGGCTCTCCTCGCTCTATCTGCACTACCTGGGGCTGCTGCGCCGCTTCGACACCCTTTACGACCAGATGGTGCAGCCGCAGAAGCGGCGGCTGCTGCGGCGCCTGCTGGACAGCGTGGCCTGCCGCGTGCTGGAGCTCAAAGACGATCTGGTTCGCGCCGACCTGTGTGAGACCCACTGCCTGGACCAAGTCCTGCAGGACTTAAAGCTCACCCCGGTGCGCGGGCTGCTCAAGCAGTGCGCCCACCCCAGCTCGGGGGGCGGGGAGCTGGGGGGAGGGCTAGCCTTGATTTCCCCCTCCTTGTGGAAACAAACCAAGCCCCAGCCAGCTGGGAGTAGGGGTGGCCTTGACTTTCCTCGGACACCCCAGGCTTTGGGATGTCATCTGCAAGGGAAGGCGGGCAGGGCGATTGGACCATGGGGTTTGGAAAATTCACGCATTGTGGTTAGGAGGTGACTTCCCTGGTCGTCTAGCGGTTGAGAGTCTCCCTGCCAATGCAGGGGACACGGGTTCAATCCCTGCTTTGGGAAGATCCCACGTGCCATGTGGCAGCTGAGCCCATGAGCCACAGCAACTGAGCCTGGAGCCTGAGCTCCCCAAGAGAGGCCACCGCAGTGAGAAACCTGTGCGTCCCCAGCAAGAGAGCAACCCCCATTGCAGCAACTAGAGAAAGCCTGCGTGCAGCAACGAAGACCTAGCACAGCCAAAAATAAATAAATAAATCTTAAAAAAAAAAAAAAAAGTAGTTAAGGGTGGCTGGGGAGTCAGGCTGGAAGTTCTGTCTGGCTCGGAGAATCCACGAACCCCTCTGCAGGGGATTGCTGGAAAGGGTCCCCTGGAGGCTTGTTCCTCAAAGTGTGGTTCATGGACCAGCAGCATCAGCATCACCTAGGAGCTTGTTAGAGATGCAGAATCTCTGGCTGCACCCCAAAACCACTACTCTGCCTCTGCATTTTCACAAGACCCTCAGTGGATGTCTGTGCATCAGCAAGTCCCAGAGCACAGTGCTTCTGCACTGGCCTCCAGCCCGCCCCAAGGTCAGGGCTCCCTGTTCCATGTCTAAGGAGGACTCAGAGTTTCCCCAACTAGCTGCCTGAGACCCATCTGTGGGCTTGATAAAACAGACCTTCTCCAGGCCCTGCCATCCTGATGTGGTTGCCCAGGGAGGGCCTAGGAGCCTGCATTTTAAGAGCTTGGGTCCCAGTTGACTCAGATGTACAGCTAGGACTGGGACCACTGCCCATTACCTACCATGATCCTTCAGAATTCAACTCTGGCCACATGACAGGGTCAAAGAAAGAGGGAAATGAGTCTAGGGGCCATCTGCCCAAAATCTGTACATTTCCACCCCCACCCCCCTGCAGCTCTAGGATAGAGGAAGCCAGCCCCAGGGGTGTGTATGCAGCTGAAGGCGGTAACGGTTTGGCCAGAGTGTCTGGAGGTTTATTCCCAACTCTCCTCCTGTGTTGCCCCAAAGGCAGACCTGGAGGTTCCGATTCCCAGGTATTTCGAGCTGGAGCGGTCCAGCATCCTGAAGGAGCGAGAACACATGCTGGTGGAGCTGCTGTCCAGATTGAAGCCAGAGATCTCAGAGGGGGTGAGTCAGGGAGACAGCCCGGCCCTGGAACAGAGCCTGTCCTTCACCACCTCAGAGTGCGCTCTGGGTAGTCCTGACACCCTCACGGCTGTGCTATGCTCCTCGTAACCTTCCCCCGCCAAGGCAGAGGCACACGACTTGGGCACCTCACTGCCCTGGGACATGCCCCCAGCACGTCTTTGGGGGACTGGTCTCCCAACTGGAGATGGCAAACCCTCCCTCATTTCCTCCTCCTTTGCTCCTGCTGTGGCCAGAGCTTTCCAATATTAAGCCGGACTGAGGCCATAATCCTACTGCAAAAGGCCGAGCGGGCCAGGCAAGGCAGGCTCCGGGCCACCTTCATGCGGGAGATTCGGAAAGAGGAGGAGCGAGACCGGAAGATTCGGGAGGAAGGTCGGTTCAAGTTCAGTCAGGACGAAGCAGCCGTCACCATACAGAAGGTAAACCCCCCCCCCACCCCCCACACCAGGCACCCTGGAGGAAAGTCACCTCCTCCAGGAAGACTGCCTGGCTCAGCAATTGATGACAGAAATACAGGCGCTTGGATTCTGCTGCCCCACAACTAGATGTTAAGCTGTTGCTGCTGCTAAGTCGATTCAGTCGTGTCCAACTCTGTGAGACCCCATAGACGGCAGTCCACCAGGCTCCCCCATCCCTGGGATTCTCCAGGCAAGAACACTGGAGTGGGTTGCCATTTCCTTCTCCAATGCATGAAAGTGAAAAGTGAAAGTGAAGTCACTCAGTCGTGTCCGACTCTTAGCGACCCCATGGACAGCAGCCTACCAGGCTCCTCCGTCCATGGGATTTTCCAGGCAAGAGTACTGGAGTGGGGTGCCATTGCCTTCTCCGAGATGTTAAGCTAGGGACTTTCATCGGTAATAAACATGTATCTTATTTATTATTTGTTCTCCATCTCCCCCAAAAGACTTGAAGTGGGATGCCATAAAAGCCCCCCAAACAGAAGGATCATTAAAATCAGAGGAGAAAGGGAATTGTCTGGCAGTCCAATGGTGAGGACTCCTCATTCTCACTGCCAAGGACCTGAGTTCAATCCCTGTTCAGGGAACTAAAATTCTACAAGCCACATGGTGCGGCCAAAAATTTTTAAAATAACAATAATAAATAAAAATTTGAAATTATGGGAGAAAGATCCATAATACAGCAGCAGAACAGAGTAGATGATCATCCCCAAAACTTGTAAGACGGTGAGAAATAAGTCACAAAAGCTTTTCCGGCCTGCTATATCCTTCTGCTTTTGTGTCTATTCATTCTATGAATTTTTGAGAGTTTGATATTGAAAGTGAGTAAAATGAAGTCTCTCAGTCATGTCCGACTCCTTGCGACCCTGTGGACTGTAGCCCGCCAGGCTCCTCCATCCATGGAATCTTCCAGGCCAGGATACTGGAGTGGGGTGCCATTTCCTTCTCCAGGGGATGTTCCCGACCCAGGGATCGAACCCCGGTGTCCTGCACTGCAGGTAGACACTTTACCATCTGAGCCACCAGGGAAGCTCCAGCTAAAATCTTAGTTTACCCACTTAAAAATATTAGTTGTGATATGTAGTGGAACCATGTGTAACTCTTCTGTATTTCCCAAGTCTCCTGTAAACGTTATCATTCTGTCATAACTGAAAAAATATAAAAGAAAGGCAAAGAAATGAGTCACTGAATTGTAGCCTGAGCCTCCGGGTAGCTGAGGCAAAAGGAAGCATGATGAAGAATATGGAGTCTGAGAACTGATGACTCCAGGTGTCTTTGGGGTCTGGGCCGCCCGAGGTCACCCTTTCATCACACCCCCTCCCACCTCACTACAGAACACCCAGCTCCATCTCTAGATCCCCCGTGCCACCCCACTGTATTGGTGGGCCGGCCTCTCCTCTGTCTCCTGGCAGCCCTGTGGATCTCCCCCCAGGTGCTGCTAAGCCAACCCACATGGGGGCAGTGGTTACCAGCTTGATAAGATGGGAGGCGCCCTAGAGAACGCCAGGGCAGGAAGGCCCAGGACTGCTGACCTGGGGCTGCTGGAGCTTTCTCTCTTAAGTCAAGCTCCTCTCCCATCTTCTATCAAGTCCCAGAGCCTCAAAAACTTCTGTTTCCCAGCCCAATACAGGGGACTTAGGACTTCTTCCCCCAAATCCAGAGCAAACCAGCCAACTAACAGACAGCAGCCTTGAGAACAGATGTCCTCTCCAAGCGAGATAGATTTTCAGATTGCAAATCAGGGAACTCGGGCTGGGGTGCTGTGCATCCCGTACCCAGGTCTGGCTGCTCCATGGGTGAACAGGGGGTCCTTGCCCTCCGGGCTCGCTGAAACAAGCCTTTGGAGAAGGTGGGTCAGCCCCAAAGCTGGAGCATCCTCCCCCAACCTGAAAGTCAAAGCGAGTCCTTTCGTCCCTGTCTCCAGACGTCGAGGGTGTGGAAACACTGCGTCCCAGGTCCTGGGTTCCCCCACTGGCCTCATCAGAGGGGAGAGTATGTGAGGCCCTCAGTTATCAGGGGTCTTGGCTGTGCTCATTGTGGGAGAAGGAGGACAAAGCCTGGCCAGGAGCCTGCCCGCTGAGGCTCTGTCTCAAACTGCCAGATGAGGCACTGGCCCTGCCTCCCTCTATTCTCCTCCCCAGGGCACTGGGTTGTCCACGGGCCCAAGATTAGGTGGGAGAGGAGCCCTGGGTGAGGAGTCAAAAAACAGGGCCTTGGTCTTGGCTCTGCGCCGAACGGCCCTGAGACCTGGGAGAGGCCATGTCCCATCTCTGGCCTCAGTTTCCTTGTAACATGTAGGAATTAATTAGGGGAGCTGCATGGTCTCAACAGCACCCAGGTCTATGGGCCTGAGTGGAAGCAAGCATTTACTCCAGATGCTGGAAGTATGCTGAGAAGTGAGAGTGGGGAGGGCTTCTCAGAGGAGGTGGAATCTGAACTCTGATTTGTGCCTCAAAAGATACAGCAAGTTAGGGACTTCCCTAGTGGTCTGTTGGCTAAGACTCTGCACGCCCAATGCAAGAGGCCCAGGTTCGATCCCTGGTTGGGGAACTAGATCCCACATGCTGTAACTAAGAGTTCACCTACCGCAACTAAGAAAAGAAATATTTTTAAAGGCAGGTTAGAAGGTAGAGATGAGACAGAGGGAATTCCTGGGGGGCTCTGAGAGTGCCGGGCGTCGGAGTGCAGACCGGCTCCACCCCGTCTGGGCTATCTCTGCTCAGGGGTCAGTGGCCAGTGAGCTGTGTCCTAGAGGTGCCCTCCCCAGAGCTCTGCCCCCTACCCTGCATCCCAGCAGAAAGGCAGTGTGGGAGTGTCCGGGCCCGTGTGTCCCCCCAGGTATGGAAGGGTTACCTGCAGAGGAAACGAACTCAGCAGGACCGGCGAACCGAGATGGAGTTCATCGGCATGGTGAGCGTCCTGCCCCCAGCCCTGTGCATACTTCCCTCCACTGAGGACTGCGGGAAGGGGGTCTGGGGACCCTGATGGAGGGTCACCACAAAGCCACTGCCAAGCCATGTCCCTTCCCGCTCCCCCCTGCCGAGAGCCCTTTGGAAGGAAGTCATACATGGGGTGGGGTGAGGGACGATGGCTCAGAGCATCCTGTCCCCTGGCCCATGATGGAGCTGGCAGGAGAGGCTGCAGGGGGTGGGCCCCGCAGTGGCACGAGGCCAGTTCCCAGGGCCAGTGGGTTTCCTGAAGCCTCTGGGAGAAGCATGTGGGGGGCCCAGTTGGGATGAGGACACACCCCCTTCACCCCAGAGCCTTCCGCAGAGGGCACAGGCTCCCCACTCACTCTGGGATCCCCGACTCCCTCCTCTCCTCTGCCCTGTAGGCAGAATGGCTAAGTGTGAACTAGGTGATGGGCACGAATGTGCACGTGGAGGGTGGGGCTGGGGAGCATGGGCCGAAAGGGGTGAGGGTACAGGGCGGGGAAGACAGACCCAAGTCCTCTGCTCTGCGGTGGTCGGCCCCCAGCTGGTCTCTGCTGCCTTAGGAGAGGAAGCCATCACAGGGGTGAGATTCTGTGATCCCTGAGAGGGCGCTGGGCCCTGGGCAGAGCCGCAAAAGCCTGGCCTATAAAGGGAGATTGGAGGAGGGTCTGGGAGGGATTGCTGGGGTTGGGGGCAGAAGAATTGGAGACCAGGGCTGGGATGGCTGCTCCAAGGAGGCTGGGGGCTTCAAAAGGAGGGAGGGACCGGGCGGCCCCACGCGTGGGAGCAGAGGTCGGAGCTCGCTGATGACCGGGGCAGCCGGACCCCAGGAGGCCAGGGCTGGGTCGGGTCTTGGTGGGGCGCGGGGGCAGGGGGCCATGGCACGACTGGTGGGTGAGGAATGAGCCCGGCCGCCTGGGCCCATCAACAGTGTGAGCTCAGCGTTTTCAGTAATTGTCTCTGCACAGAGTGATATTTAAAATACATTTGGGAGCCAATGAGGCGGGAAAGTGGCTGCGGAGCGGCTGCCAACACGGGCGTTGGGCGTGGGGGTGGGGCTGGGGCCGGAGGCTGACGGGGGGCGGCGCGGGTGCTGGGGGAGCCGGCGGGGTGGAGGGGGCCAGCCCGGATGCATCTAGCAAACTCATTATCAGAGTAATTTACACAGACGAGTTTCAGGCTCCAAACACAATTTCTCCTGATGCAGGCAAGCCCTGTTGTTCCGCGTGGGTGTGTGTGCGCGCGGGGCTCTGTGCGGGGATGAGGGGGTGCTGGGGCGCCCCACTCCCACCCCTGAGCCCCTTGCCTCCCCGTCCACGTCCCCAGCTCCCCTCAGCCAGCCCGGTGGAGCCCATGGGCGCCCGGTCCCAGGCCAGCCTCGGGGCAGATGTGCGCAGGCTCCGGCAGACCGAGAAGGAGGAGGAGTTCCAGCTGGCTGTGGTGAAGGCCCACGACCACCTCAGGGAGGTGGAGGGGCCCGACATGAAGGAGAAGATGAAGGAGCAGATCCGACAGTGGTTCATTGAGTGCCAGTCAGTGTCCCCGGCCTCCGCGGACCCACCCCTCTCTCCCGCTGTGAACCCCCCTCTTGCCCTCCTCACCCGACCCCGGCTTACCCCCCAACCCCTGACATGCTGCTGACACACGGGGTGTAAACTCGGGGCCCCCAGCCTGCGGGAACAGCTCCACACGTGACTTCCTGCTTCCCCAGATGGCAGAGAAAATGCCAGAATAAGACGGGAAAGTGTCCAGGGACACCCCCTCACTGGTCTCCCTACTCTGTTCTGTAACAATCCACTCCCTCTCCCTCTCCCTCTGTCTTCCTTGTTCTTCATCTTTCTCCATTGTCCTCTTCATCCATCCATCCATCCACGCATCCAGCCAGCCACCCATCCGTCCACCCCTCTATCCGTCCACCCACCCATCTGTCCACCCATCCATCATCCATTTATCCTTCTGTTCCTCCGCCCATCTGTTCATCCATCCATGCATCCCTCCACCCATCTGTCCATCTGTCCACGCATCCATCCATCCATCCACCCATCTGTCCACCCCTCCGCCCATCCACCCATCTGTCCATGGGATGGACCCACCCCCTGGGACCACCCATCCATCATCCATTTATCCTTCTGTTCCTCCGCCCATCTGTCCATCCACCCACCCATCCACCCATCCATACATCTGTCCACGCATCCATCCATCCACCCATCCGTCTACCCACCCATCTGTCCATCCACCCACCCATCCACCCATCCGTCCATCCTTCCATGCATCCGTCCATCCACCATCCGTCCACCCACCCATCTGTCCATCCATCCATCATCCATTTATCCTTCTGTTCCTCCGCCCATCTGTCCATCCACCCACCCATCCACCCATCCATACATCTGTCCATCCATCCACCCACCCATCCACCCATCCACCTTTCTGTCCACCCATCCGTCCACCCATCCTTCCATCCATCCATCTCTCCGACCATCTTATGTCCATTTAGTGCCCTCACCGGCCGATTCCCTGATTATCCAGACGAGTCTTTAGGTGGATCCTCCCTGATCTTTGCAGACAAGACTCCAGAACAGGTACCCCAGAGGTGGGAATGGAGGCGTTTCTTTGTTAGGTGGAATCTGAGGTTAGAGAGAGTAACCTGAGTGTCAGCTGAGGGTAGTGGGGGATGGGTGGGAGGTTGCAGATGTGGTGGAGGAGGGGGTCCCCAGAAGGAGCTGGAGAAGGCCCCCTCGGTCAGAGAGAGGAGATGTGTCTGATGAGAGCACTGTGACTCCAGCTCCCCACCTCCATGGAGACCCCCGGGGAGAGCAGCAGCTCTGAGCAAGCACCCACCTGCTCAGTTGAGCCCCTTTCTTCCTGGACTCTTGGCGCCTGGGTCCCACCAGTGATGCGAGGCCTTGGGAATCCTGGGTCCACCCCTAGCTCAGGCCCTGGGATTCTCTGACTCGTATCAACCCCCTCGGTCTTCCCCGAAGCATCTTCCTGTGTCTGTCACAGGTGAGGATGGAACTGGAGGTGCAAGTCCAGGAGAACAAAAAAAAAGAGCAAGAGAAAAGTAAGGAGAAAGAAAAGGAGGAAAAAGAGAAAAAGAAGAAGAAGGGAGAAAAGACCAAGAAGGGAGTAAGGCACCGCCTGGAGCCACAGACCAAGGGGGCAGAGAATTCCTGGCGGGAGGCGGGTCTGGGAAGATCAGGCCCAGATGCGCGGTGATGCACGGAGGTGAGGGCTTCGAGGGGAGGATGTCTCTGTTCTAGGAAGCGGACACGATGCTTAGAGCACTGCCTTCCAAATCCGTCCCTGCGATTAACGCCGGCCACAAGGAGTACACGAGTGAGAGCAGAGGGGCGGTCAGGCCTGGGGGGTCTTGGGGTGACCATGGTCCCCGGGAGAGTGGGCCCGTGCCATGTGTGGGGACGTGGGGACGTGGGGGTGACGGCTGAGGGGAGAAAGCCAAAGAGGAGAGGGGCGTGAGGTGTGCTCCCTGGGCTGTGGGTCTGAATCCTGTGGCCATAGGCCTTGGGATCAGGCCTCGATCTGCAGTCTGGGTGGAAGTGCCAGGCAGCTTGGTGAGAGGAGAGCTGGGCCAGCGGGCGTGCATGGACCTGTGAGCTTCTGTGTGCACGTGAGTGTGAGTGTGTGTGTACATCTGGATCCCGGACACACGCCCCTGCACCGGCAGATCTGTGGAAGAACCGGTTTGACAGCCTCTTTCCCAGCCAGAGTTTTGACTCTGAGACCCTCAAGATAGAAGAGAGGAAAGACGTGGAACAGGAAATCCGGATACAGGTGAGCGTCCCTGCGGGGCCTCCAAGGATCAGGCTCCATCCTTGCTGCCCACCGGCCCCCGGCCCGCCAGCCTCTGCAGCACCCTACCTCTAGGCACCGCCTGCCCGGCGTAGTCCTGGCTCCATCCGGGTGCATCTTGGTCCCCGGGGTCCTCTGACGCAGCCCTGAGGGAGGGGGACGCAAGGGGCTCTATGCCAGGGTCATACCCACGATCCTCTGCCCACCCTGTGCTGCCCACCTTGGGAGCATTGGATCACACAATCTTTCCAACAACACATGAGGCAGGCGCCTTGATTTTCTTGACATCACATGTGAGGAAACCAAGGCTGAGAGGTCACAAAATTGCTCAAGGTCATGCAGACTTTATTTAATTTATTTGGCCACACTGGGTCTTCGTTTCGGCCCTTGAGACGTTTCATTGCAGCACGCGGACTCGCTAGTTGTGGGTGAGGGGTCAGTAGCTGTGGAGCATGGCTTAGTTGCTCTGTGGCATAAGGGATCTTCATTCTCTGATCAGGGATTGAACCTGCGTCCCCTGCATTGTAAGACAGATTCTTACAACGTGACCAGCAGGAAAGTCCTCCACGCAGACTTTAAACAGTGGATCTGGACTAGGCTAAAGGCAAGGGAGACAATGAAAGAGATACCCATTTGAATGCAGACTTCCAAAGAATAGCAAAGAGAGATAAGAAAATCTTCCTCAGTGAACAGTGCAAAGAAATACAGGAAAACAATAGAATGGGAAAGACTAGAGATCTCTTCAAGAAAATTAGAGATACCAAGGGAACATTTCATGCAGACATGGGCACAATAAAGGACAGAAATGGTATGGACCTAACAGAAGCAGAAGAGATTAAGAAGAGGTGGCAAGAATACACAGAAGAACCATACAAAAAATATTTTCATGACCCAGATAACCACGATGGTGTGATCACTCACCTAGAGCCAGACATCCTGGAATGTGAAGTCAAGTGGGCCTTAGGAAGCATCATTACGAACAAAGCTAGTAGCTGCTGCTGCTGCTAAGTTGCTTCAGTCGTGTCCGACTCTGTGCGACCCCATAGACAGCAGCCCAGCAGGCTCCCTCGTCCCTGGGATTCTCCAGGCAAGAACACTGGAGTGGGTTGCCATTTCCTTCTCCAATGCATGAAAGTGAAAAGTCAAAGTGAAGCTGCTCAGTCCTGTCCGACTCCTAGCGACCCCATGGACAGCAGCCTACCAGGCTCCTCCGTCCATGGGATTTTCCAGGCAAGAGTAGAGGTGATGGAATTCCAGTTGAGCTATTTCAAATCCTAAAAGATGATGTTGTGAAAGTGCTGCACTTAATATGCCAACAAATTTGGAAAACTCAGCAGTGGCCACAGGACTGGAAAAGGTCAGTTTTCATTCAATCCCAAAGAAAGGCAATGCCAAAGAATGCTCAAACTACCTCACAATTGCACTCATCTCACACACTAGCAAAGTAATGCTCAAAATTCTCCAAGCCAACCTTCAACAGTATGTGAACTATGAACTTCTAGATGTTCAAGCTGGATTTAGAAAAGGCAGAGGAACCAGAGATTAAATTGCCAATATCCGTTGGATCATCAAAAAAGCAAGAGTTCCAGAAAAATATCTACTTCTGCTTTATTGACTACGCCAAAGCCTGTGACTGTGTGGATCACAACAAACTGTGGAAAATTCTTCAAGAGGTGGGAATACCATACCATCTGACCTGCCTCCTGAGAAATCTGTATGCAGGTCAAGAAGCAACAGTTAGAACTGGACATGGAAGAACAGACTGGTTTCAAATAGGGAAAGGAGTACGTCAAGGCTGTATATTGGCTTCCCTTGTGGCTCAGCTGGTAAAGAATTGGCCTGCAGTGCGGGAGACCTGGGTTCAATCCCTGGATTGGGAAGATCTTCTGGAGAAGGGAAAGGCTACCCACTCCAGTCTTCTGGCCTGGAGAATTCCATGGACTATATAGTCCATGGGGTTGCAAAGAGTCAGACACGACTGAGAGACTTTCACTTCACTTCACTTCATTTATTTAACTTACATGCAGAGTACATCACGAGAAATGTCAGACTGAATGAAGCACAGGCTGGAATCAAGATTGCTGGGAGAAATATCAATAACTTCAGATATGCAGATGACACCACCCTTATGGCAGAAAGTGAAGAAGAACTAAAGAGCTTCTTGATGAAACTGAAAGAGGATAGTGAAAAAGTTGGCTTAAAATTCAATGTTCAGAAAACTAAGATCATGGCATCTGGTTCCATCACTTCATGCAAATAGATGGGGAAACAATGGAAACAGTGAGAGACTTTATTTTCTTGGGCTCCAAAATCACTGCAGATGGTGACCTAAGCCATGAAATTAAAAGATGCTTTCTCCTTGGAAGGAAAGTTATGACCAACCGAAACAGCATATTCAAAAGCAGAGACATTACTTTGCCAACAAAGGTCCATCTAGTCAAAGCTATGGTTTTTCCAGCAGTCATGTATGGATGTGAGAGTTGGACTGTGAAGAAAGCTGAGCACTGAAGAATTGATGCTTTTGAACTGTGGTGTTGGAGAAGACTCTTGAGAGTCCCTTGGACTGCAAGGAGATCCAACCAGTCAATCCTAAAGGAGATCAGTCCTGAATATTCATTGGAAGGACTGATGCTGAAGCTGAAGCTCCAATACTTTGGCCACCTGATGTGAAGAACTGACTCATTGGAAAAGACCCTGATGCTAGGGAAGATTGAGGGCAGGAGGAGAAGGGGATGACAGAGGATGAGATGGTTGGAGGGCATCACCAACTCGAAGGACATGAGTTTGAGCAAGCTCCGGGAGCTGGTGATGGACAGGGAGGCTTGGCGTGCTGCAGTCCATGGGTCTGCAAAATACTGGACCCGACTGTCTGAACTGAACTGAACTGGGGCTTGAACTGAAAGCTGACTGGCTCCATCCTCGGAGCTTCTGCCCACACGAATGCCAGGCTTGAGCATGAGTGAGATGTGGGTCAGGGTTGGGACATTCTGAAAGAACCTTCCACCCCCACCAGCTGCCATCACTGGGCTGGGCTGGATCTTCCCTGAGGGCCCCCTGACCCCGACTTCATCCTCAGCCTCCTACCTGTCCTTCCCAAGCCCTGGTCACCCGAGCACACCCCCTGCCGGCCCCCAGGTGGATGATCTGATGCGTCAGGAGCTGAAGAACCTGAGGCTGGCCGTGGACAGGGAGGAGACGAGACCCGTGAAGCCTCCAAAGGCAAGACGAGGGGCTGGGGCTGGAACAAGGCAGGGCTCTCAGGCGGGGGAGTCAAGGAACAGAAGACCACTGCCTCTGTGTTTGCTTTCTACCAGAAGAAGGCGGGCAAGAAACCTGGGAAGAAGAAGAAGGAAAAAGACCTGACCCCAGACAGGTAGAGCCCGCACTTCACTGGGGGTGGTGGAGTGAGCCCTTGTCCAGGACAGATCTGATGTCAGGGCCTGGTTCTGTGGCTGTGTGACCTGGGGGAAGTCACTTAACCTCCCTGAGCCCTCGTCCTCGGTACCCTGAGTCCCTGCCCCGCCAAACTCACGGGAGAGCCTTGAGGATGAACTCAAGCACAAGAAAGTGCTTGGAAAGTGGAGATTGGGGATGAGCTGTGAGTGGGGCGTTGTTCCAAACGCTCCCTGCTTCCTGTGTCTCCTTCCTTCCGCACTCCCCCACCACCCCTGGGCGTCCCGCTGGGCATCCTTGCCAGTGGCCCCTTTCCACTCCTCTGGTGGTGTGAGTGCACTGGGGCCAGCCCCGCCCCCAGCCTCCCAGAGTGTGTACATCTTCCGTGTGGTTTCTAGGAAGGGGCTGTGTGTCACCCACGTTGGGTCTCAGAGGGTCTTTCTCACACGCCATTCAGACCCCAGGGCACCCAGCTGGGGCACGCTGCCGGCTGGGCCAGCGGGCCAGCGTCGTGCCTTCTGATGCTGTCTGACCACAGGAAGGCAGACAGGGCACCACTGGCGAGTCCCCCTTGCCCCCCGCTCCTGCCTGCAGCAGCACCCCTGCCAATCTATGTCCCTTTCCCTTTGTCCTGGGCGCCCTCCTGTGCCACCCTCTGCCAGGCCTATGGACTCCCTGTTTGAAGAGCTCGTCGTCTTAGGCCTTCTAAAGAAGAGCGAGACAGTGCCCTTGAAAGACTACATTGGTGAGACCTCCCCCCAGCGCCTACTCCAGGGCTGGACCAAGGAGCGGTTCCCCTGGCCGTGGCCATCCCCGAAGCCGACTGCCAGCCCTGCGTGACCCCTCTCCCCGTGTGCCCTGCCCCAGCGGGTGCTGCTCACCAGCTGTGCCCTCCTCCCCTCCCCAGGTGACTGCCTCTATCTCGGATCGGCTCTGAACTTGGCAAACAAGCTGCCTATGCCCTCCCTGGCTGACATCCGGCAGAACATGGCCTTGTATGGGATTCTGCGGCTAGGTGAGAGGCCTGGCGGGGAGGCAGGCCCTGGGGCAGTGCGGCTTCAGGGTGGGCGGCCGAGGCAGGTGGATCCGTCCTGGGCTGTGGGCGCGTGTTGGGCTCCCCCTGTGCCTTCCTCAGGGCCCCCCTGGAGGTCACACCCTGAAGCCAGGCAGGCCCTCAGTCTGCTGAGGACCCCACATTTCCAGCCCCTCCCTCAGTCCTGAGCGATCTCCCCTAGTCTGTCCTGTTCCCAGAAAACCAGCCCCCAACCGCCTGAAACACACCAGAGGCTGGATCTTTCTGAAGGGCTTATGCCCTTTAATTACATCCCTTCAAAATCCAGGAGTGGAAACAGGTGGAATGGAAAGAAGGGGCACTGGGAGGAGGGAGGCTCTCTTCTGAACCCCTTCTCCCCCCCAGTGCCCCCCTTCCCATGTAGCCCTTCGGAATTAGGCTTGCTAAACCATTAGGCTCCATCCAGGCTGCCTCTCGCGGGGGCTTTGTCCAGGCCCTGGGGCAGAAGAGTGCAGCCATGACCTGACCCTCGTCTTGCCCAGCCTGGGGACCATGGCCTCCCCTCACTCAACGTCTCCACCCCCGGCCCCCTGCCGGCCCCTAGCCAACCCCCTCCGTCTTCTCTCTCAGGCTCCCCAGATATACACTCCATGGCTCCCCTCATCCGCTCCATCCTCCTGGTGGGCCCCTCCGGTATGGGCAAGAAGATGCTGGTGAAGGCCGTATGCACGGAGACCGGTGCCAACCTTTTCGACCTGTCGCCGGAGAACCTGCAGGGCAAATACCCCGGCAAGACTGGGGTGCAGATGCTGGTGCACGTTGTCTTTAAGGTCTGGGAGTCTCCCGACGGCATCTCGAGTTCTCAGACTGTGACAACAGGGCCGGGTGGGCTTGGCGGGGAGGTCGGGGGGTCACCCAGGTGCAGTGTCGTTTCAGGAGCTGGTGAGGTCTCCCTACCAGTCAGTCCCTGCTGGGAGCCTGTGGATTCCCAAAGCCCCAGTGATGGGGGAGGTGGGAAGGAAGTAGGAGGCAGGGTAGTTTCTTCTTTTGGCAGAGATGAAGCTGAACACATAGCCCCCCGCACTACCACCCCCCACCCCAGGGTGTGGGGTGATGGGTGTTGGAAGGGCGGAGAGGTGGGGCTGGCAGGATGTGTGAACAAATCCGGCCACTGACCGAGGATGGCCCTGACCCTGGGTTTGACCAGATGGGGAGGGGACCCTTCCCCAAGGAAAGTCTAACCTTGGGCTTCTGTTCTCTGATGCGTCCAGGTGGCTCGATACCTACAGCCTTCTGTGATCTGGATTGGGAATGCGGAGAAGACTTTCTACAAGCGAGTCCCCAAAGAAGAGGAGGAGGTGGGCAGAGCCTGTGGGCAGGGCTGGCAGGCATGGGTGTGTTCACGTCACTCCAGACCTCACCCGCCAGGTGGCCTCGGACAAGTCCTTCTCCTGCCTTACTTCCTTACCCTTAAAGTGGGACCGACAGCCCCTCCCATCTGCCCCCACCCCTACCGCAGTCCTTGTGAGGCTGAGGTTTGTGAAGTAGAAGCCAGCATGATGTCCCTGGTTCCCACCCACCCCACCCTCCCCACTGTCCCCGGAACAGATGGACCCAAAGCGAATAAAGAAGGACCTCACCAAGGCCCTGCGGCTGCTGAGTCCCGGGGACCGCGTGATGCTGATTGGGACCACCGACCGGCCGCAGGTGGCCGAGATGAAGGGCCTTTGCCGCACCTACGAGCGAATCCTCCTCCTGCCTCGGCCCGATTATGCCTCTCGCTATGGTGAGGCCCCTTGTGACCCCGTGGACTGCAGCCCACCAGGCTCCTCTGCCTGTGGGATTCTCCAGGCCAAGATGCTGGAGTGGTTAACCCTGTTCTCCTCCAGGGGATCTTCCCAACCCAGGTCTTCCCTGGTGGCTCAGATGGTAAAAAAATCTGCCTGCAATGCAGGAGATGCAAGTTCGATCCCTGGGTCGGGAAGATTCCCCTGGAGAAGGGAATGGCAGCCCACTCCAGTATTCTTGCCTGGAGAATCCCACGGACAGAGGAGCCTGGCAGGCTACAGTCTCCATGGGGTCGCACAGAGTCGGATACGATGGAGTGACTAACACTTTTTCACTTTTTTCATGGTGAGGCCGGGGAATGTGGGGTCAGGTTAGAGAAGGGGTCGAAGGACTGCCCTTGCCAAAGCTCCCCGCTTCCCCCATCTGCCCCTGCTGAGTCCTGACCTCCACTCCAGGTGCTCTGGAAGGATGGCTAGACAAGCTGCCCTGGGGCCTGGAGCCTGGTGTGCCTCTGTAGACATGGGCAGGCCTGTCAAGTCCTCGGAGTCTCGCTTGCCGTGTTAAGTGGGGAGGAAGATCCTTACCTCCCCGGGAGGAGGGCTGCTGCTGGACGCCGGGTGGCTTCCAGAAGCACAGAGCTCCTCTGTAGACAAGGAGGTGCCCACTGCCTCTCCCTGCCGTGTGTCCCCTACCCCCAACTGCACGCAGTGCTCTGGAGGCATATGATCGAGGCCCAGGGAGTCCAGGGGACCCAGCACCTGGACATCAGTGCCCTGGCCAAGGTGTCTGACGGCTACACAGCTGGCTGCATCCTCCAAGCCATCCAGGCAGTGCTGACCGAGCGGCGGCTCCTGCAGTTGTCCAAGCGGCCCCTCCTGACCTCAGAGTTCCTGGGGCCTCTGGCGAAGCTGGACCCGGTGTACAGGGAGGAGGAGGAGTCCCTGAAGGTGAGGCTTTGGGGGGTTCAGGACCAACAGCAATGGGGGAGTCAGCCCCCTGAAGCCCCACCTCCCAGGCCCATAGTGTACTTTGGATCCCTCCATCTGCTCCCCACAGAGCTCAGAAGGGAAGGACTTGTGGGCAGGGCCAGCTGGGCACTCACAGCCACTGACCCCGGGGATGGCTGGGGGAGGACCAGGGGCTACAGGGCAGGGGAGGAGGCCTCTCGCCCCGACCATGGCCCAGAGTATCCGGTGACGAGCGAGGGAAACCAGGGCTCTGGCAGGAACCCTAGGACCCCAGAGGAGAGCAGAGGACCTGCGTGCAGAAGACACAGATCCATTGGAAGGGGAGAGCGAGGTCACCCAGCAGAGCGGAGGGTCTGACCCGTCACCTTCACCCTTCCTGCAACCCAGGACTGGTACTTCAAGACCCCACTGGGCAAGAAGAGGATGAAGCTTCTCAAGGACCAGGACGCTGCTGAGGAAGCCAAGCTGGCAAAGGAGAAGAAGAAGAAGAAGTGATGCTGAGGCTGGGGTGCCTGAGATTAGGAGCAGGACGGGTGGGGCCCCACGGGCCAGGAGGGGTTAGGGGCGGGGCAGAGGTATAAACGGCCGGACGGCTCGGGGACCTGCTCTCTTTGTCCATTTCCGTGCTTCCTGCCCCTTTCTCTGTGCCCCTGCCCGGCTCAGCCTTGCTCCACTTTGCACCCACCCTCTCCCCACCCCCGGCCACGCTGCTCACAAGCCGGCTCCGCTCTGGTTCCCAGACTCCTCTGACCCCCACCTGGTGTCTTCGCCTGCTGTCATTTCCCCGCCCTGGCTCCCCAGCCCTTTCCCTCCCCGAGGTGTTAGTGTATGCATGCTTAGTCGCTTCGGTCGTGTCCCACCTTTTGCAACCGCGTGGACTGGAGGCCGCCAGGGTCCTCTGTCCGTGGGATTCTCCAGGCAAGAATATACTGGAGTGGGTTGCCATTCCCTGCTCCAGGGGAACCTTCCTGACCCAGGGACTGAACTGCATCTCTAATGTCTCCCACATTGGCAGGCGAGCTCTTTAGTACTAGTGCCATGTGGGGAGTCAGAGGCGTTTAAGGGAGAAACATAGGAAAAGGAGGGAAAAAAGGCCTACAATAAGTATAGAAGGAAAAAAAAAGCCGGAGCATGGGACCAGCAGACCCTGGCTGTAACCTGAGTGGTCTCACGTGGTCCTTTCCTGTCTCTGGGCCTCAGTTTCCTTCTTCAGTGAAGTGAGGAGAGGTTGTATCTCCAAGGTCCCTTCTATTCTAGGGTTTATTTCTACAAGAGCGTCTCTGGGGCAGCAGTGGATCGGAGTAGGGGCAAGGGGAAATGGTTCTAGGGGAAAAGGCGGTAGGGAAAGGCAGGCACCCGTGGGCAGGGCGAGGGCTGTGGGCAGACCCAGCATCTTCGCTGAGGGGTCTCCAGCGTTCTTCTGAAGACCACCTCTCCCATTCCCACCTGCCGGAGCTCTGCATTCCTTCCTATGACCCTCGGTGGCGGAGGTGGGGGATGAAAGGGACGCAGCCTCCTGCTCCTGGTGGAAGGCCACCCACGGGCTTCGAGGGGGACCCTAGGGAGCTCGGGATGACCATGCCACCGAGTTCTGGGAGCCCCAGGGTGATCGCCGAAAAAGCTGTGTAAGGATCATATGAATAAAGGTCAAAGTGTGTGGCCCGTGTCTTGAGAGCCAAGGGAGAGGAGACCACTGGACCGGCCTGAGAGGGTCCTGTGCTGGGCAGGAGGTCCCCCGGGGGCTGGTTTCGAGTTTCCTTTCTCCCTTCTCCCCTTTTCATCTCCCCTGGAGAAGTGCTCTCTTTATCCTAAGGTACCCCCAATGGACAGAGTACTTCCTCTTTGATTTCCAGGTAGTGATGGCATGGGAGACCCCCGGGGTCACCCAGGGAGATGAGGGTCAGCGCCAAGCTGGGCTGCCTGCAGGCTGAGCCCTCTGTCCCCAGCGCAGAGCACCCATGGTGGGGATTCCTCACAGAGGGGGAGGTGTTCTCTGCTGTTTGCTGGAGACCCCTAGCTTGCGTTTGGGAGCAGGAAGGTATGGGGTAGTTGGTGACATTCGGAAGGCAGGGCCCCCTCTTGCCCTACCTCTAAAGTCAGAGCCAGGCTGCTGGAAGCTGGCTCCATGAAGCACAGGACAGATGAGAAAGCCTGAGAGACAGCAGCTTGGGATTGACCCCCACCCCGACCCCTGCAACACCACGTCACACCTTGGCCACAGCACCACCACCCCCTCCCCCCGCCGCCCCCGGGGCTCCCTTTCCCTTCACCCAGGAAACTGCAGGTTGGACTCCACGTCTGGGTGGTCCCTTCAGCCCTGCCGCCTGTCCAGCTCTGCGGGGGAAGCTCTGAGCTCCGCCCTGACCACCTCCTCCAGGCTCCTCCCTAATTCCCCAGCCTGAGGCCTCCTTGCTTGGCAAGGCTGGGATGTCCAGGCTATTTATGGCCTATGGATGGGCTATTTATGGCATGGCCTCTGTGTGCTCCCTGCCCCTCCCACCCCCCCAACCCCCCAGGGCCTGAGCCTGGCTTCAGCCCAGAATCCACCCGCCCCAACTGCCAGCAGCATAGCCCAGGGCCCTGCTCTCGCCCTGAAAGTGGCCATGCCTGGGAGCAGGAGCTCCCCTCCCCAGCGGGGACGCCTTCTGGGGTGCCCCCCCTCGGCCCCGGCCGGCCAGTTCTGGGGGGCCTGGTCCCACGCGGCCCAGGAGCGCCCTGGGCGCCCGCCACTGCTGTGCCCGGACATGGCGCTACAGAACGCCCTGTACACGGGAGACCTGGCGAGGCTGCAGGAGCTGTTCCCCCCACACAGCACGGCCGACCTGCTGCTGGAGAGCCGAGCGGCGGAGCCTCGCTGGACCAGCTGCCAGAGGGGTGAGGGCCCCAGACGCGGCTGAGGGCAGGGGATCCGGGAGCGGTGGCACCCAGAGCTTGAGGATAAGGAGCAGGCCCCCGGGCTGTTTCCCTTCCAGCCCGAGGCTTGCCTAAACCTTGGCCCAGGAGACAAGTCATGCGGAGCCCAGAATAGCTCCTGCTGAAGCCCAGTGAGTGGCCAGCTCAGGCTCAGAGACGCTGAGGACCCAGAGACGCTGGCCCGTCCCCCTCTTCCTCCTCTTGGGCTCCCGCCTCCCCTCCCCCAACACCCCCTGCACGCTTACACCCTGCCCTCATGAGCTGGTCCCCAGAAGAGTGCAGGGGGCAGGGCGAGCCCCCTGGTGACAGACACACCCTCTGTGCCAGGCTGGTGGAGAAGCCCCACGGAGGGTCCCCGGAGTCTGGCCCAGGGCCCATTGTCACCCGCACGGCCTCGGGACCTGCCCTGGCCTTCTGGCAGGCAGTGCTGGCCGGGGACGTGGGTTCTGTCTCCCGCATCCTGGCCGACTCCAGCAACGGCCTGGCTCCGGATTCCATCTTTGATACCAGCGACCCAGAGCGATGGAGAGATTTCCGCTTCAACATCCGCGCTCTGAGTATGGGCCAGGGTCATGGGGGCGGGGGGGGACTCGGAGCTCCGAGTGGGGGGTGGGTGGGAGGGAAGCCTGGGAAGGAGCCTGGGCTCTGGCTTCCCAGCCTCTGCCCACCTCCCACCCCCACCCCCCATTGCATGGCAGGTCTTTGCCTCCACCCAGGCTCTGAGGTCCTGTGTCCCCATCTCTCCCTAGGACTCTGGTCGCTGACCTATGAAGAGGAGCTGACCACCCCCCTGCACGTGGCGGCCAGCCGGGGCCACGTGGAAATCCTGCGGCTGCTGCTGAGGCGGCGGGCGAGGCCCGACAGTGCCCCTGGGGGCCGGACTGCCCTGCATGAAGCCTGTGCCGCGGGCCACGCCGCCTGCGTCCACGTGCTGCTGGTGGCAGGAGCCGACCCCAACATCCCTGACCAGGACGGGAGGCGCCCCTTGCATCTCTGCGGGGGGGCTGGCAGCCTCGAGTGAGTGACCCCTCACCCCAACCACTCTGCTCCCCTCTTTAAGGGAGAGGCAGAGATAGCCGCAGGGAGTGTGAGGGAGCCTGTCTGGGCCTGGCAGATCCGGTGAGCTGGTCGGAGTGGACTTTAGGATGGCCTGTGCTTGGAACGGTTTCTGCTTCCCCAGTGCAGGCAGAGGGCTGTGGCAGGGCCTGGATACATGGCCTGCATTGGGGAAGTTGTGGATCTGTTATGGGGAGGTGGTTACGGTTTTCATTTTTCTGAGCTTACCCTACATCCCAGGCACTGTGCTAAGAAGCACAACACACGGCCCTGTAACTAAGGCCCGATCCTGCCCTCGGGGAACTGCCCTCTACTGTCCAGACAGGCTGTAGAGGACAGAAGACCCCCAGCTGGAGCCTGCGGTTGTCCTTGAGGGCAGGGTCTGGTTTGCAACTTGGCAGGTCCGGCGTTTCCATGTTGGCAGGCACCCTCAGATCAGTGGGCTCAGGGACTGAACCCCACTAACCAAACTCACAAGAAACGGATGGCTATACCCAAATGTGACCCTGTATTATAACTGTAGGGGATATTCATTTACAGTGACCCAAATAGTTATGCTCTGTGTATCGGGGGCCTTAGAGAGTAAGTTCTCACAATTTTTTGATGAGTCTGGAATCCCAGCAAAGGGAAACTTGGCACATCTGTGTACTAACTGTACATACAACAGAGGTCTTCTCTCTACTGACTATACACCTGCCAATTTTCACATCTTGTCCCTGAATGGCCCCGTTTTTGATCCTCGGGCTTCCCTTTTTGGGCCTTCTCCCTCCTGTTAACTTCATTGGCCTTCAAAGGATTCTACTGACTCACTCATATTATGTTTGAAGATGTATCTATGATAGCACGGCCCAGTAGAAATATACCATGGGTCACATATGTAATTTAAAATTTTCTGTTGTTGTTGTTCAGTCCCTAAGTAGTGCCTTTGCAACTGCATGGACTGCAGCATGCCAGGCTTCCCTGTCTTTCACTATCTCCCAGATCTTGCTCAGACTCATGGCCATTGAGTCGGTGATGCCATCCAACCATCTCATCCTCTATCGTCCCCTTCTCCTGCCTTCAATCTTTCCCAGCATCAGGGTCTTTTCCAATGAGTCAGCTCTTCGCATCAGGTGGCCAAGGTATTGGAGCTTCAGCTTCAGCATCAGTCCTTCCAGTAAATATTCAGGGTTGATTTCCTTTAGAGTTGACTGGTTTGATCTTCCTGCAGTCCAAGGGACTCTGAACAGCACCACAGTTCAAAAGAATCAATTCTTCAGAGCTCAGCCTCCTTTATGGTCCAACTCTCACATCCATACATGACTACTGGAAAAACTATAGCTCTGACTATATGGACCTTTGTCGGTAAAGTGATGTCTCTGCTTTTTAATACGCTGTCTAGGTTTATCATAGCTTTGCTTTCAAGAAGCAAGTGTCTTTTAATTGATATGAAAAAGAAACAGGTGAAATTCATTTTTAAATAGTGGTAAATTACATGTAACATAAAATTTCCCATCTTAACTGTTACTCAGTGTCCATTTCAGTAGCACTAAGTACCTTCACACAGTTGTGCAACGGGCAGGACCATCTAACCACTGAACCTTTTAAATCTTGCAAGACTGAAATTCTGTATCCTTTGAACAATAACTCCCTACCCCTCCCCTGAGCCCCTTGCAACTACCCTCTGCTTTTGGACTCTATGAATTGGAATGGTCTCACACCTCTAATGAGTGGAATAATACAGTATCTGTCCTGTTGTGACTGGCTTATTTCATTTAGCATAATGTCCTCAGATTCATCCAGGTTGTAGCAGGTAACAGAATTTTCTTGCCTTTTAAAGGCTTGAATAATATTCCCTTGAATATGTCACATTTTACTTATCCAGTCATCTATTGATGACTGCTTGTAGTCATCATGCAGGTTGCATGATATAGAAAGGTTGCAACATGTAGGAAGCAACATGTAGGTTGCTTCCATGTTTTGGCTATTGTGAATAATGTTGCCATGAACATGAGCATATAAATATCTGTGAATCAAGTGAAATTAATTTTAATAATATATTTTAATTAATACAATGTATTCACAATGTTCTCATTTCAACACGGAACCAATATAAAAAGAACATATGAGATATTTTACGTTCTTTTTTTGTACCAAGTTTTCAAAATTGGTGTGTACTTTGCACTTACAGCACATCTTAGTCAGGACTAGCCATCCAATAAGTGCTTGGTGGCCACATGTGGCTGGTGGCCACAGAATCGGACAATGCCATTCTGTGAAGCCCCACATTTTTAGTGAAGTCCCTGTGTTCCAGCCCGGCTCCCCGAGATCACACTTGGTGATAATCATTCCTTTTTTAAAAAAAAAAACAAAGGGAAAGTGTTAGTCGCTCAGTCGTGTTTGACCTTTGCAATCCCATGGACTGTAGCCCACCAGGCTCCTCTGTCCATGGAATTCTCCAGGCAAGAATGCTGGAGTGGGTAGCCATTCCCTTCTCCAGCAGATCTTCCTGACCCAGGGATCAAACCCTGGTCCCCTACATTGCAGGCAGATTATTTACCATCTGAACCACCAGGGAAGCCCCTTGATTGCTGCTGCTGCTGCTAAGTCGCTTCAGTCGTGTCCGACTCTGTGCGACCCCATAGACGGCAGCCCAGCAGGCTCCCCGGTCCCTGGGATTCTCCAGGCAAGAACACTGGAGTGGGTTGTCATTTCCTTCTCCAATGCATGAAAGTGAAAAGTGAAAGTGAAGTCGCTCAGATGTGTCCAGCTCTTCGAGACCCCATGGACTGTAGCCCACCAGGCTCCTCCGTCCATGGGATTTTCCAGGCAAAAGTACTGGAGTAGGGTGCCATTGCCTTCTCCGAGCCCCTTGATTAAGTACACATATTTTTAAAATTATTATGGAGGGACTTCCCTGGTGATCCAGTGGCTAAGACTCTGTGCTCCCAATGTGGAGGGCCTGGGTTTGATCCCTGGTCAGGGAATCCACGTGCTGTAACTAAGTTTGCATAGTGCAACTTTAAGATCCTGCATGCAGCAACTAAGATCCAGCTCAGCCAACAAATCAATCAATCAATAAATATTTTTTAATCATTATGGAGAATTTCAAACCTGTAGAAATGTGGACAGGATAATACAATAAGGATAATACAATAAGCCCCATGATCCAGCACCACCTATACCACCCACTTCCACTGCCCATCGCTGTTTTGAACTCTTCAGATCAGATCAGATCAGTCGCTCAGTCGTGTCCGACTCTTTGCAACCCCATGAATCGCAGCACGCCAGGCCTCCCTGTCCATCACCAGCTCCCGGAGTTCACTCAGACCCACGTCCATCGAGTCAGTGATGCCATCCAGCCATCTCATCCTCTGTCATCCCCTTCTCCTCCTGCCCCCAATCCCTCCCAGCATCAGAGTCTTTTCCAGTGAGTCAACTCTTCGCATGAGGTGGCCAAAGTACTGGAGTTTCAGCTTTAGCATCATTCCTTCCAAAGAAATCCCAGGGCTGATTTCCTTCAGAATGGACTGGTTGGATCTCCTTGCAGTCCAAGGGACTCTCAAGGGTCTTCTCCAACACCACAGTTCAAAAGCATCAATTCTTCGGTGCTCAGCCTTCTTCACAGTCCAACTCTCACATCCATACATGACCACAGGAAAAACCATAGCCTTGACTAGACGAACCTTTGTTGGCAAAGTAATGTCTCTGCTTTTGAATATGCTATCTAGGTTGGTCATAACTTTCCTTCCAAGGAGTAAGCGTCTTTTAATTTCATGGCTGCAGTCACCATCTGTAGTGATTTTGGAGCCCAGAAAAATAAAGTCTGACACTGTTTCCACTGTTTCCCCATCTATTTCCCATAGCTGATAGTTTTTCAGGCATTGTCTCATACGGTACTAACAACAACCTCTTGAGTCTAGGTATTAGCAATTATCCCCTTTCTACAGCTCTGCTGGAGCTCAAAGAGACTGAGTTCCCTTAGCCTTGAATTCTGGGGCATAGGTCCTTGCAGTAATAGTAATACACAGTCTTCTAAGAGGACTGTTTTGCTGCAAATCTGGCTGGCCAATTTTGGTTTTGTTGGTCTTTCTCCCACCACCCCAATTTCCATGTGTGCCCACTTTCAGGTCCCTCCCCACTCCAGTTCCAGCATGCAGAGCCCTCCAACCATCCTGGTGCCCCTGGACCGGAATGCTAACTCTTCCCTCACTGGCTGTGTGAACCCGCCAAGACCCTCCACCCTCACGGCCTCGGTGTCCTCATCTGAACCCGCCCTGGGAATGAACCAAGTCAGGGCATGTGGTGCCCACAGAAGGCGCCTGTTCTAACTGAGCAAGGGCTGCTGGCGCCTTTGCTCCCATCCAGGGTTTAGGGCACTTCTCCTGCCGAGAGCACGGGGCTTGAGAGAGGGCACTGGAGATGCTGCAGAATGTTGCCAGGATCTTAGTGCGAGGCAGGCTGGAAGGGGACTGGCAGACAGCATCAGGGCCGCCCAAGGGTGTCCGGGGTTTGCTTTGCTCACACCAGCAATCATGCAGGGGCGAAGGTCTGCACGTCTCTCTTCCTCCCCCACGGCTGTCTTGCCCTTACTAGGTGCGCCGATCTGCTCCTGAGATTTGGGGCGAAAGTGGATGGTCGGTCGGAGGAGGAGGAAGAGACCCCTCTGCATGTAGCCGCCCGGCTGGGCCACGTGGAGCTGGCGGACCTCCTCCTGAGACGCGGGGCCTGCCCGGATGCCCGCGATGCCGAAGGCTGGACCCCGCTGCTGGCCGCCTGTGACGCCCGCTGCATGTCCCCCGCCGACGCCGAGGCCACCACGGCCCGCTGTCTCCAGCTGTGCCGCCTGCTCCTTTCCGCCGGGGCCGACGCCGACGCCGCCGACAAGGACAGGCAACGGCCCCTGCACTTGGCCTGTCGCCGCGGCCACGCGGACGTCGTGGAGCTGCTCCTGGCCCGCGGCGTCGGCGCCAACGCCATGGACTACGGGGGACACACGGCCCTGCACTGCGCTCTGCAGGGCCCCGCCGCGGCCCTGGCCCAGAGCCCAGAGCGCACGGTGCGCGCGCTGCTCAATCACGGTGCCGTCCGCGTGTGGCCAGGGGCTCTCCCCAAGGTACCGGGTGGGGCCGGAAGGAGGGCCGCGAGAGCGGGGTAGGGGTGTGGGGAGACCCGATCGGCGCCAGGTTGCTCTGGATGTAGGTAGCTCCAGACCGGGGGGCGGGGGAGTCAGTACTTCGTTTCTTTCGTCGACAAAGCCCAGCCCAGCAGGGCGCAAACCGCACACCAGCAGGTGGGGAATGTTTGCTTGTGCGCCTGCGCACATGTATATCCACTGCGTGCTGTGCATATCCACGTGTTTGCATGTGCGTGTGTGTATACGTGCGTGGGTGATGAATGTGAACCGAGGGCGGAGGGGCCGGTCTCTAAAGGATCTGAAAAGACAGGAGGAATCAGGTCTGATGGGGGCCAAAAGGGCTAGTTTCTTCCTCAGAGGAGAGAGCGGATAAATGAAGCGTTTAGGAAGCTCCCCCTGACAGTGGGACCCGTTCAGAGAGAAACTCCAGTCACAGGAAACACTGGCCCGGGGCAGAGTGATAAGCCTGGTCTTGAGCTTCAAGGCCTCCTGACCATCTGCAGATGGACGTGAGAGCTTAGCAGAACATGCACCAGGGGCACCAGCAGCTGTTATGCTGGCACCAAAGAAAACACACTCACTGTCAATTTCCAATCTCTGCCTTATATTTAACATTAATATCCCCGAGACGGGTTCAGGCGGAAGACATGTGCTACCGATGCCCTGGCAGGGGACCCTGTCCATGCTGTGCTGTGTCTGGAAAGGGCTATATAATATCTCGGAGGATGATGGACCCCAGGGTGGGGACCCTGGTTCTCATAGGGGCTGGGTCAGGATGGGTGTAGGGCAGCAGGCTGCGTGCAGGTCCCTCACCCGCCTCTGGGCTTGAACCATCCAGCCCCGCCCAGTCCTGGACGCTCCCTGCTATCCCCACCTCTCCCCTTCACTCATAAACCTAGAAGCATCTGTGTAGATTCCTAAGCAAGGCCAAATAATTAAACAGCCCGAGAGTTCGGCAGATTGGTCTCCCCTTTGGGAAAATACAAGAAAATCAACAATTAACACTAATTAATCTCCTATTAACACCAGATAATTAGGAGAGGAGCAATTCCCGGTAATCTGACAGTGGCTCTGACAGCTAATGATTTCCCTTTGGGGAGGGGGTGGGAAGAGAAGGCAGAGCAGCGAACGGATATTCTGGGACACCACTGCCCGCCCCTGCAGCCCTGTTCTGTCCTCACTGCCCTGGGGACAGGCCAACACAGCAAAGTGCCCCCTGCGTCCCTTCATCTGGGCTGCACAGTATCCCAGGTGATCAAACAGTTGGCATTCATCTCCCACAACCTGTAGCTGCTCTGGGATTGGCTGGGCTGCCTGTCCTCCAGCGCAGAGCTTCTCCCCGGCCCACCGGTGACCACTGTCAGCCCCCAGCCAGTGCTGCAGAAGCCACCATGCTGGTCTGGGTGCTCAGACTGGAGCCAGGGACTGGCTGTGATGCTTGTTCATGTGACTCTAGGCAAGTCCTGGGATTCTTTGAACCCCTGTTCCTTGCGTGTGATACAGTCTTGACTTAAACTTAGTGGGAACAATAGAAACAAACACAGCCCTGACCACGCTCCAGACCTGTTCTAAGGTGTGTTACCTTAGACGCATGGATTTCTTCAGTCCTCCCAACAACCCCGTGAGGTAGATGGCAACTGAGAACACAGGCTCTGGAGCCAAGGACACTACCTGTGTGACCATCAGCAAGTTGCTTCAATCTCTCCAGTTCTCCGTTTTCCTCTTTATAATAGGGATATAACAGTATGCCTGCTTCACGGGTTAGTGTGAGAACAAATGAGTCACATATATCAAGCCCTTTGGACAAGGCCTAACCTCGAGATACTGCTCCTCGCCAGTTAGCCAGTGTTGTTCTAAAGTTAAATAATGTAGATGAAAGCACTTGGGAAGCTGTTGGGCATGATCCCAATGTAGGGGATTTTTAGACAAGGGATGGAGTGCTGCAGGTTAGAATAGCCGCAGGAGGCTTCCTGGAGGGG
Organism: Bos grunniens; assembly: GCF_055505025.1. Classification (NCBI taxonomy): domain Eukaryota; kingdom Metazoa; phylum Chordata; class Mammalia; order Artiodactyla; family Bovidae; genus Bos; species Bos grunniens. The sequence continues at coordinate 6,430,554 of NC_141168.1, forward strand.
GTGGGACCTGGGATGGGCAGGGCTTGGAGAGATGGAGGAGGAAGATACAGGTATTCCGGGCGGAGGGCAGAGGCAGAACTCCCAGAGTGGCCTGGGAAGGGCAGAGAGACTGGCATAAGCGGCAGGCAGTAGCAGCAGGTAAGAACAGGAAAGTTATACATAACCAGCCCGAAGCTCTGAGAAGGAGCGAGACCAAGAGGCCTGCTCCAGGCAGACGAACTGGGGCGGTTCCGGTAAGCACTGCCCAGATGCAGGGACAGAAGCAGAGAGACTCTGGTGTGTGAGATGCTTTCTCCCTGGACAAGGCCTTCCACCTGCTCCCACTGCCCAGCAATATCCAGCACGTGCAGCACTCCCAGCCTGCCAGGCAGAAAGGTCTCCTTTCCTTGCAGGCAGGGGTATTAGAGACCCTAGTGTTACATGCAAGTGTGCGCAGCTTACATTCAGGAACGCTGCCCGAGCGACTGCTCTCAGCTGTTCTCAGGTGTTATGAAAGGTCCAGGGCCACTGCCTGAGAAACAGCAAGAGACAGAGTGGCTGAAGCACGATTCGGCTTACATGCATCAGGTGCAGGCTTGGAGCAGATGATGGTTCCTGGGTATGTCTGAGCTGTGCACGGCTGACTTTCTGACCGTGAGGATGGTGGCCCAGCACAAGCTGCTGCCCAGCATGGCTCGCCCCTCACAGCACAGGCCACCTCCTCAGACGGGCCTTTCTTGACCACCCATCTAGGACCGTGCCCTCCTGACTGCACTTAGCCCCTGAGCCTATTTTCTTTGTAGCAGCATATACGTAAGTGGCTATTAATGTGTTGTGTGCTCCTTCTTTTTTGTTTCAATATTTGTTTATTTGACTGTGTCGGGTCTTGTGGCACGCGAGAACTCTATTGCAGCACGTGGGGTCTTCTGTCATGGAGCATGCATTCTCTGGTTGTGGCATGCTGGCTCAGTCACTGCAGTGCATGGGCTCTCTCGTTGAGGCACATGTGTTCTTGGAGCACGTGGGCTTAGTTACCCTGCAGTAGTATGTGGGATCTTACTTCCCTGACCAGGGAGCAAACCCGCGTCCCCTGCATTGCAAGGTGGATTCTTAAACACTGGGAAATCCCAAGTTTTCCTTCAGAAAGAGAAGCTCCCAGCTGACAAGGACCTGTGTCTCCTCCTCACGGCTGGGTCCCCCAGTGCTGGCCCAGAGTGACCCTCAGTAAATGTTTGTTAAAGGAAGAATGAAAGATGAACCCGGCTGCAGCTTGATCCTAGGCGCACTCCCACATCAGGTGTCTGCTGGCCTCTTTCCTTCTTCTTAAATGCTCTCCTCGCCTTTACAGCCCAAGCTTCCCTCTCTGTGAATCCCTCGTGGACCACCCAGCACTCCTGCCCTGTCTCCATCCCTCCCCTGGCACCAGCGGGTTCTGCCTTATACGTGATTGACCTTTCTGTCTGCTCAGGAGCTCCAGCCTCAGGTTAGGGACTGCTTTCCCACCCAGGAAGATGCAGCACAGAGCCTTGTAGAGGCAGATAGGAGAGCAGGAGAAGGTAGTAGTTAAGGGCAGAGAGTACACCGCCGGGCTTGGATGGCTGCAACCACAATTTGGGCAAGTTACTTCTCTGTGCCTAAGCTTCCCTTGTCTGTAAAATGGGGACAACAATAGTCCATACCGGCAGGGCTGAGAATTGTCAACACACGTGAAGTGCTAAGAAAATATCTGGCATAAATTACGCAGAGTAGAAAAGCTAGCTGTTGTGTTGGTTTCCTGTCATGGCCATAACAATGTACTGCAAACTGGGAGGCTTAAAGCAATAGAGATGTATTCCCTTTCAGTTCTGGAGGCTGGACATTCGAAAAGCCCAAGTGTAGGTAGGGTTGGCTCCTTCCAGAAACTCAGAAGGAGAATCTATGCCAGGCCTGTCTCCTAATGTCGGGTGGCTGTCCACAATCCTTGGCGTGCCTTGGCTTGTGGACACATCACTCCAGTCTCTGCCTCCATCATCACATGACATTCTCCTTGTGTGTCCATTTTCCCTTATGAAGACAGCAGTCATATTGGATTAGGACCCACCCTAATGACCTCATTTTTACCTTGATTACATCTGCAAAGACCCTATTTCTATGTAGGTCACATTTCTAGGTACTGGGATCAGGACGTCAGCATATCTCTTGGGGGACATAGTTCAACCCACAATAGCTGTTCCTTGGCTGTCTCGTCACCAGGCCTGTTCCGCCAGGGACCAGCCGCGTGTGGTAACCCCTGGAGCACTGACGCAGCTCTGCCCCCTGCAGGTGCTGGAGCGCTGGTGCACGTCCCCGCGGACCATTGAGGTCCTGATGAACACCTACAGTGTCGTGAAGCTTCCTGAGGACGCCGTGGGCCTGGTGCCTCCTGAAACTCTACAGGTCAGATTCTCGGACCCTGAACACACAGTCACCCAGCCTGCCCCAAGAGACTTCCAGCTCCTAAAGGGAAGCCCTGTGGGTTCCCCCATTCGGCCCCCACAGAAGTTACTAAGGAAACGAAAACTCAGAGTGAATACCTGAAATGCTCCTGACTTCTAAGAGGCTCCTGGAGACTCCCACCCCGCCCCCCACTTTAGAAGCAGGTGCCCCCTGCCCAGGGCTCCCTCTGAGCCCCTCGTTCTGCCCCCAGACGCACCATCGTTTCTACTCCTCCCTCTTCGCCCTGGTGAGACAGCCCAGATCGCTGCAGCATCTGAGCCGCTGTGCGCTCCGTGCCCACCTGGCGGCCTGCCTGCCCCACGCCCTGCCTCGCCTGCCCCTGCCGCCCCGCCTGCTCCGCTACCTGCAGCTGGATTTCGAGGATGTGCTCTACTAGGTGAGCCCAAGGCTCTGCAGACCGCCCCAGTCGCTGGGGGCCAGAGGGGGTGGAAATGGGTCCGAGGCAAGATAAACGTGGGGGCAGGGCCCTAGACAGAACTCCCCAGACCACCAGACCTTTCTGAATCCACCCCTCTCCTTCCAGATGTCCATTGCCTTTTGAGGGAGTCTGAAAGCAGATGCCCCAGACCCTAGGGGATGCCAACCCACTGCTCACAGCGCCTGGGACTTGGGATTGAGTTGAACGGATTCAGGCCGAGGTGGCCCTCTCAGCAGGAGGCCCAACTCCACAGGGAGGAGTGCTGTCATTCCCCCCAGGAGAGGCAGACGGACCAGGTGGCCAAGTGACATCTGATGGAGAGAGAGCTAGGACTCATGGCAAATGATATATACTCTCCCGGGGGAGGGAGTGTCTCCTGAGGCCCCCTCCAGACTGTCCAAACCCTGTGCTCACATTAAAAATATGCAGGCCTGTGTTATTGGATGCTGTCTCCAATAGCCCCTCCTCTAAGCTGGCTGGTTCACGGGGACTCGAGATGGGCAGATTTATGGGGTCCCTTGGATCTGCCCCATGGTGCCAGCTCTATCACCTGCCTCCTTTGGCCTCCACAAGCTACTGAGGGATCCCAGGCCGACCTGACCCTCTGGCCACGATGAGGGGGAATAGCCATCAGGTGAGATAGTGCAGAAAAGGCCTGAAAGAGAGCCAGCGGGAGGACGGGGGAGCAAAGAGGCTTGGGTAAAGAGAATGAGGCTGTGGAATGAGGCCGGGCGGACTGTGGGGCAGGGCGGTACAGGCAGCCCCAGGCTTGGGCAGCGAAGTGAGGGCAGGAAGACAACCAGAGGTGGATGCACAGGGCAGCCAGCTTGGCGTAGCCCTGGACCAGGTGAGAGTGAAAGACGCAGGTTTAGAAAAGCTGAAACTCTGCCTGCTGCCTGTCCCATAGGTCGGATGTACACCTGGGTTCGGGAGCAGAGCTGAGACGTAACACCCCTGGGTTCTAGTCCCAGCTTTGCCATTAACTTGCGGAACAGACGTCTCTTCCTGCTCTGGACGCAAGCTTCTGCATTTGTCAAACAAGAGAGAAGGAGAGGGTCCCTGAGGGTCTTTGGAGTCCCGGGATTTTAAGAACAGGCAGCCCCAACAACCAGGAGCCCGTCTGCGACCACAGGAGGGAGGTGGCGTTGCTCGGAGCCACGGGGCAGCCAATCCAGTGCACGGTGACCCGTGACGTCAAGGGTCGCCGGACAGATTTCTTAGCGGCCCAGGATGCGCACGCGCCGGAGTTCGCAATTTTCCCCACCAGTCGCTAGGAGCGAGGCAGCAAGGTGAGGGGCCTAGAGGGTGGGAGACGGAGGGGGCGTGGCCTGAGATGGACCGACGGCGCGAAGTTCTAGACGATCTCGAGATCGCCGAGGTGAGCGGGCCCTGATTCCCACCCGGCCTCACGGCCCTTGGGCTGACCGGCCCGCGTGGGCTTCCAGCTGTAGGGCGCGGGAACAGCCGGACGGGAAGGGCTGCGCCTGGGACCCAGGCCCACAAGCGGTCGGGACAGTGGCTGACTGAGGCCTGACCCCTAGGCTGTACACGGTCCAGACCCGGCCAGACCCCGCAGGGCCCCCTCCCAGGGGAAGTGGGCGCAGGCGAAGAAATCAGGAAGCGGTTTGGGACAGGCACAGATTTCGCTCACGGCTTGGGGCCTCCCCCGCCCCCGTCCTGGGGAGCCCCGTCTTATCCCAGCGTGGGACCTGGGCAGAATGCCCCTTATTCCATTCATTGGTTCAGCAGGGGTTTGAGGGCCTCCGGTGGGCAGGACACCGGCCACACAAAGCCCTGGCTCTCCCGTCCCCACTAGAAAGTTCACTCCAATGGTGACAGAGACTGAGCAAACAGACGGGAAAGTTTCAGAGTGATAAGACCTCCGCAGAGGGTTTCATTGGTGATTGTCCAAGAGCGGATCAGCCGCTGAGCGCAGGTGACATGGACACCTCCTCTTTGAGTAGGTGACATTTAATCTGAGGCCTGAGTGACAAGGAGGAGCCAGCCACATGAGTGGAGTGAGGGAGAGAGGGAAGTGACATGAACTGATGTGTATTTTGAAAGATGGCTCTGGCTACTGAGTGGCTTGGGCGAGGGAAGAGGTGGGGAGGAAGCGTGAGAGACCAGTTCAGAGGCTACTTCAGGAGCCCTGGCAGAGATGGAAAAGCAGTGGGTGAGACTTGGGATCCTTTCTGGAGACTCCATGGAACTTGGTGATGGAGTAGAAATGGAAGGCTTAAGGAAATCAGTCCAGGATGACTCCTCCACCCTTTTTTTTTTTGGCAGAGCAACACTGGATGGAGGGTGGGACTAATTTGCTAAGGTGGGAAAGATAAGAAAGGGGCAGATGGCAGGGGAGTCAGAAAGTCTGTTTGGGAGATGTTGAGTTTGAACTGCCTCTTACAGATAGCAAAGAAGCTGTGTGACATGGTCATTTAAATCTATGAATTTGGAATCCAAGGATGAGGACAGGCCTAAGGATATAAATAGGGGGGAATGCATGTGTTTGCATGTGAAAAATATTTAAAGCTCTGTCCCAAGAGAATCTTGACTCTCATGGGGATGACTTTTCTGAGAAAGTCCTGTATATGCATTTTGATGGAAATTCTAGTTCATTTGCATCCACGTCATTCATTTTGTGCTTCCTGAGTCCCAGGTTTTAGGCACTAGATACAGGGCTGTGAATGAGACCTGCTCCCACCCTAGTCTGAGAATTTTCCATCTAGTCTGAGAAACAAGTGTGTGAATACCGAGTTCAGATACAAAGGGCAATGTAGTGAATGCAAAAGACTTGTGGGAGCAGGATTTGAAGGCCTGAAGGAGGAAGGAGAGCAGGAGCAGCAGGGGGTCCTGGGAAGACTGCACAGAAATTGGAGTGCCTCCCCAAAAGTGGTAAGAAAGGGGGAGGATTTCTGGCCATATCTGGAGAGCACTGGTTCATGCAGGAGGCCTTTTAAGAATGTAGGGCATAAGGGAAGAAAGGCGATGTGGAGTGGTCAATACAGGAGGCTGCTGGCCAGCTTCGCACGTTCTCCCTTTAGCAGGGCAGTGTTGGGAAGGTCCTTTCTGGGGTTAGACATCCAGACACTTCTTGCAAGCCAGGGAGCTTCCTCCTCAGCCTCCTGGCTGCGGGTCCCGCGGGCCCAGAACCTCTCCCCGGTAATTGCTTTCCGTAATGTGTTTGCTCCAAACCAATTTCACGCCTCCGTGAGGACTCCGCCCTGCACTGGAGCGCGGACCTCCCCACCACCAACCTACCCGCGTGTATCACGTGCGCGGCACACAATCGGCACACATTTAACCCCACGATATGCAGAGTTCAAGTACCTGGATACAGCCAACATACATGAAACTACACGTGTGTTTGCTAGGCTTTAAGACCCTTGCGTACAACAGTCACCCGCCCCTCCCGCCCCAATCGGTGCACTCACAGTGAAGGCACCTGCAGCGCCCAGCGCGCTGGCCCTTGGACGGCTCACCTGGTGCGGTTCCTTTGCTCTCCGCGTGTCTCCCGGACTAACGCTAGGGGGCGCTGCAGCACTCCGCGCCTCTTTCGCGGTGACGCAGTTGCGCGCTGCTGCCACCAGAGGGTATCCGCGGACAGAGCCCGAAGCTCCCCACCGTCAGTGGACACTCGCCCGCCAATGAGGGAGGCGAAGGTGTATTTGGATTTAACTTAAGAGTACTTCGTTTGTTTGTTTGTTTTTTCTGAGTGCTGGCTCCCAGTCCGTGAACGGGTGGCCAGATGAGGAGGTCGACACAGGCACACGCAGAGAGGGTAGATTCAAAATAAAATTCTTCCGTACAGAATTTCCCCAATTGGTGAGTAGTTAGATGGGACAAGTCAGCACGTGGGCAGCCAAAGAAGCATTTTTAGCATTCCATTTTAGACATTGAGAGGAGGTGCTTACTTATACGGGCCTGTCCAGGGATTCAATAGGAGAACCAGAGAGTTTTCTTCTCAGTAGAGAAATGGGGCGGCTCCTTTCAGGTTTGAGAGTGACAGCTTCTGTCCTTGGTACTGATGGGAGAGTTAGAAGCTGTGTTTGGAGAGCCACTGATAGGAAGAACGTCCATAATCGACCACTCTGCTTTCCTTTGTCCAGTTAGTGAAGGAAGAACTCATTTTGAAGGGTATTTCCTTATATTCACGTGATTGTTGCAGGAGCTTTCTGACAAGACAGAGTGTATGCTCAGTTGCTCAGTTGTGTCTGACTCTTTCAACTCTTTGGACTGTAGCTCACCAGGTTCCTCTGTCCATGGGATTATCCTGGCAAGAATACTGGGGTGGGTTGCCATTTCCTCCTTTAGGGGATCTTCCCCACCCAGGGACTGAATACGCCTCTCCTGCATCTCTTGCATTGCAGGCGGGTTCTTTACCACTGTGCCACCTGAGAAACTCAGAGTAGATATTAATTGCTCTCGCTCATGGGTGAAGAAGTTAAGTCAAAAGGGGGCCAAGATCACATGGCCCAGAGAGGAGTCAGAACAGAAACTTAATTTTAGGGTTTTTTTTTTTTTTTTTTAATCCAACCAGTGCTCTTTTCCATTTACCATGCAGCCTCAGTTCCACGGTCCATGAAAGGGCAGGAAAAGGAAATGGGCTGCTTCAGTTGCCACTATGTATGTGAGGGTTTTATTCTAATTCAGCTACTGAATGTCAAGGACTGTGCAGAAGTCACACTTCATGACCCCAGCATGGCAAGGGAACAGATTGAGGATATAAATGGATTACCAAATACAGTATCTCACAAACACACACCACACCAGAGCCATACAAAGCCCCGGAAGTCTCACACGCCTTATTTCAGAGTTGGTGGCCCACTGGGACTTGTTGGCAACAAGCTTTAAGCCTTTACGCTCTGTGACAGCTTGAGCAGAGAATTCCACTTTACAGAGTGTAGTTCTGGGCAGTGCATTCTTGGCTCGAACCAGATGATCAACCTCTTCAAGATTAGAGGGTCTTTAACCTTGAATCCTTGACAACACTTGATCCATTTCATCCCATCAAAAAGTGACAGACTTATTAAAGTGGCCCTTTACTGGGGGAACTAGTTGGCTAGTCAGGGAGGAGATTTCTATATATATATATATATATATATATATATATATATATATATATATACTTTTGAACTTTTGGAATTTTGTGTTTGGTGGTTTTCTTACATATGCAAAAGGTGAATGTAGTTACTTAAAAAAAAAAAAAAGGCTCTTCCTTCATGCTATATTTGATTGGTGGTGTTAATACTCATACAGCTTTAATTTCAGTGATTGTAGCCCCAAAGTTGCCTTGGTAATTTTTCAAGTCAATAAGCTTCTATTATCTACCCAACACTGTAAAGTCATCACCCCAAGTACTGACCTCTCACTTTTTAATACATTTTTGAAGTCTGGTCTTCCACATGGGTACCATGCAGTACTTGGTTAATTTTACACAGGGTTCAGAATACCTTTAGGAGGATGGACAAGGATTACCCTTGTACTTTAGTAGTGACTGGCGTTCGCAGACTTGAGGTAAGGCACCTCTTCTTCCTCCATATGGACATGTCCCTCCAGACTGGATCTCTGCGAAGTTTCAAGACAGAGCCTGAGACAGATCAGGACCATGTGGAAACCACACCCTTCTCCCTCGGCCTCTCATGCACTGGCAGTCAAGCATAACGAAAGCAAGTCCCACCCTCTCTGTCCCTCTTTGGTGGCAGTGTCTTTCAGGGTGCTGACTTGAATACATCAGCCTGACATGAGCCAACAGGACACTCCCAATATGAATAAAGTTCCCCGAGATCCAGAGTTCCCACCTGCCTTGCCTTCTGTCCAAACGCTGAGACTCCAGTGTCAGTTTTCCTCCTCACCGGAACCAGATAACTTTCTTCCATTTAGACTGCATCTTCTTAAACTTGCCTGCTTCTGCTACTGTGAATTTCAGCTTGCTTGGCTCTCCCTGGCCCCACCTGAATAACAGTGAGCAGACGACCTTCATTTAGTTAGCCAGGGTTGCTCTCCTTCCTGAGGCTCGGGTCACTTTTCTTCTGGTAACTTTCCTGACTTAAAGTCTTTCTTGCCCCCTGACCTGAGGCTGCTATCCAGCAGCAGAGCCCCGTGACTTTTGCCTCTAGATTGACGAGTCTACTTCTGGAAATCAGGAGGAAGGAGGGGAGGGTAAAAGGCGCGCCATTCCCGTGTCTGAGAAGGGGGGAGGTGAGCAGAGTCATCTGCAATTAGCGGATAATTAGCGCCGCTGACCCTTGGGGCTCATCAGCGCTCCCGGGGCCAGCCCCCAGCAATCAGCCAGGGCAGGTCGAGAGTGTCAGGCCCGGGAATGAATAGGGCTCATCAGCGGCGCGGGAGTCGGGGAGCCAATCAGGAAAATTAATAGCGGAAGAGAGGGAGAGCGAGCGAGGGAGGGAAACCCGGACAGACAGACAGACAAGAGAGATCGATGTAGGCGAGAAATGAGGGGGAAAATAGAAAAAGGCGGATGGGATAGGGAGGGAGAAACAGGAGCCATCAAATAGGAATTGGGATAGAAAGGAGGGCGGGAAAGGAGACTGCGGGAGGGAGGGAAAGGACGAAAAGGATGGGAAAGATGGAGGGAGCAGGGCGAGAGGAACGGTGAGTACTTGGTACAGTGTGGGCACTGGAGGAAATCGCCCACGGAGGCCACGGTGAGGGACCCAGGGAGTCCGCGAAGGAGGGGGAGTGAGGAGGAGCCAGGGACAAGGGGGACCGCCGGGGGCGAGGGTCAACCGGGTCTCCCGAGGACGAAAAGGACCCCCCCACCCTCCCCGCCACGACACACTGAGATGAGCGGTCCAGAGTCGCGGGACCGCGGAGGAGCGCGCCCCCTACCGTCCGCGTCTCGCCGCCCGAGGGGGCGCCCGCCGCGCGGTCCGCCCGGGGGACCCGGGAGGGGGCGTCGGGGGGCAGGCTGCAGGCCACGCTGAGGGACTGGCCCTGAGTCCGACGGAGGGCGGCGGCCCGGGCCGGGGCAGGGGCGGGGGGCGCTCCGATCGCGCGCCCGCCCCCACGCCCTCGCCGCGCCCGCAGCCCCGCACTCGGTCCACGCGGGGGCCAGCCTCCGGATCCGCGCCTGGAGCCGAGTGGGCAGAGCCGGGGTGGTGGTGGGGGGGGGGGGGGGCGGTGGGCGGGCGGGCCGGAGGGAGGGGCACCGGTCCCGCCGCTGCCGCTGCCTCCTCGGCGGCCGCAAACTTTCACAAAGCGGCATGTCCGGCCTCATCAATCTCCATTAATAATAGTTGGTTGGGCTGCGGGGGGCGGGCGGGGGTCCCGGGCCGGCCGGCCGGCCGGGCCTCTGGGAACGGGCTCTGCGGAGGGAGCGGGAGCCCGGGCGCGGAGGCTGCGGGCGGAGGGAGGAAGTGAAGCGTAATTTGAGGAAGATGGATGAGTCCGGAGGGCGACACCCCCAGCCCGCCCGCTTGCCCGCCCCCTCCCTCCTTATGAGCGAGAGGAGCGCGGCGCCGGAGCCACACTGCGCCGAGCCCGCGCCCCGCCGCCACCTCGGCCCGGGAGCCAGGCAGCCAGCCCGGCGTGCGCGCGCGGGGCGCCCGAGCCGCGGGGGCGCACGGCGGCGCCCGGAGGGGAGCGCCCCGGGGTGGCCGCTGCTCCGGGCACCATGCAGCGAGCCGGCGGCGGGGGCGCCCCCGGGGGCAGCAGCGGGGGCGGCGGCGGCGGCGGCGGCGGGGGCCCGGGCACCGCCTTCTCCATCGACTCTCTGATCGGGCCGCCGCCGCCGCGCTCCGGCCACTTGCTGTACACCGGCTACCCCATGTTCATGCCCTACCGGCCCCTCGTGCTGCCGCAGGCGCTGGCTCCCGCGCCGCTGCCCGCCGGCCTCCCGCCCCTCGCCCCGCTTGCCTCCTTCGCCGGCCGCCTGACCAACACCTTCTGCGCGGGGCTGGGCCAGGCCGTGCCCTCGATGGTGGCGCTGACCACCGCGCTGCCCAGCTTCGCGGAGCCACCCGACGCCTTCTACGGGCCCCCGGAGCTCGCCGCCGCCGCCGCCGCCGCCACTGCCGCCCGAAACCACCCCGAGCCGGGCGGCCGACGCCCGGAGGGCGGGCTGGACACCGACGAGCCGCTGCCCGCCCGCGAGAAAGTGGCAGAACCCCCAGCGCCCCCGCCTGCGCACTTCTCCGAGACTTTCCCAAGTCTTCCGGGTAAGTGCCCGGGGCCGACCAAGTCGCCGGGCGGGAGGCTGGTCCCCCTGGAAGTCCGAGGCGGCAGCCTGCTCTCGGAGCCCCGGCACCTGCTCAGAGCCCGCTGAGTCCCGGAGCCCCATATGCGCCGCCGTTGTGCGGAGCCACCTCCAGGTCCCAGATCCGCCGCCCGCTCTGCCTCCAGAGAGCCTGCAGCCTCGGCCCCGAGACTCGCCCGTGCTCCCGGCCAGACTAGCGGCTTGCCTCCCGGCGGTCTAGTCCTCCGGCCCCGGCTCCTGCGGCTGCTTGCAGAACCTCTTGCTCCTCTGCTGGGAATAGAGAAGCTGCAAGTGTGGGATTCCTGGGGACACCAGCCAGACCCCCGGGTGAGGGGGCAGTGGGGCAGCTGTCAGTTCAGTAAGGGCTTCTGCGGAGGCGGTGGTTGACCCCCTGCGGGCCCTGGGAACGCAGGGGCAAAGGGAGCGTCTTAAAGTGGTGCTGATGGTGGGGGGACCTGTGTGTCTCTTGGGTGTGGAGGTCGCTTCTGAACTGGCGGATTTACAGCCAGGCCTTGGAGAATCAAGCGAGGGCCTCGCATTGCGGACTGAGGTGGTCTGGGAGGCGGAGAGACAGGCTGAAGGCAGGGCTGAGTGGGGTGTGGCCCCAAGGCCTGGGAGTCCAGAATCCAGCTAAGATCCTGGAACCAGTGAGATTCAGCTAAGAGATCGTTCAGGGATCTCCAATCCCCCATAGGAGAATCACCTCTCAGGAGAGGTGAGGTGTATTCAAACAACCCTGTTTCTAATTAGTCCAAACAGGCCTCCCTGTTGACCTTTAACCCCTAGAAGCTGGAAAAGCTTTCACTCTCCAGAGGCAGATTCAGGTGTGCTGAGACCCACAGCTTATGCAGTTTGGTGGGTGGGCCCTATTTAAGAAAAACAGGGACTTCTTGCAAGTGTGGTGTTCTGAAGCTTCAAGTTCTTTAACATCAGGATGAAGCTGCCTCTGCTTAACCGTTCATCACATCCAGTTTAGCAGGTGGAAGGGACCCAGGAGGCTTGGGGGAGGACTCTAGTACAAGGAGAGCCAGGAGCCCCCTTTGTCCTTCCTCAGGAGAGCCGTTCCTGGGGAGGGGTTCCTGGGCCCTTTCTCAGAGTTGTCCAAAGGGCCAGTACTTCTTCCAGACCCCAAGGGCTGCTCTGGAGTCTGTCTGCCTCTTCTTTCCCCCTTTAGCCCTGGGCATTCTGGCTCTGGGGTACTCAGCTGCTGGTTTTTTGTACCTGGTTGGACCAGGAGGAACCAGTGACTGAAATCTAGGCAGCATCTCCTGGGAAGGATCCAGAGGAAATGATAGAGCAGCAGCTGGAACGTGGGAGGAGATGTCCACAAGATAAGGGGTGGGGGTGGGGAGGAGCCACAGGAGGACAGGAGGAGGGAAGGGTCGGTGGGGAGTCCTGAGACAGAAGGGAGAGCCAGGCTGGTGGCTTTGGGGGGTGAAGGGGTTTGGAGGCAGTAGGAGAAGCAGACACTTGAGGAGCAGATGAGCAGAGCCGGAGGGGAGAGGAAGACATCCCAGTGGAGGAGAGCAGGGGTGGAGTATCCCCAGGGCATGGGAGACCAAGCAACTCGTCCTGCTCTTCAGGTTCCCCGCTCCACCCGCTTCTTGTTTTGCCCCATCTGTGCAGTGGGGCCTCTCTTCTGAAGCAGGTAGAATATCGGCAGGAACACCAGGCGTGGAGGTGGGGAAAGCAGAAGGAAAGGACAGGAGAGAAACGCTGAGGAATAGAATAGAGGCGCACAGACGGACTGCGCGCCCAGCTCGTCCAGAGATGCGAGCATGGAGAGGGCTGCCTGTTGGAAGAGACGGGCAAGGGGTTTCCAGTGCTGGCTCCAGGAAAAGGGGAGCAGCATTTCTGGGCCAGAAGTGTGTGTGTGTGTGTGTGTGCAAGAGTTCTGTCCTGAGAGGACTGGGAAGGAGCTAAATAAATATACTAGTAGGAGAGAGGGGAACGTTTCAACACTAGGGATAATTTTTTTTAAGGTTTGTCAATATTGAGAGTTACAAGAAATGAATTTATATACAGAACGAGGAAGAAAAGAGCTTCATCACCTAAAGAGAACGTTGGAAGCAGTAAAGGGGATTGTTCATCGTTCCTGGAGTAACGACAAGGAATTTCTTTGCTAAGAAGGATGAGAAGGAGACCTCCCAGAGGAAGAATTCTGAGAGGTGCTGGAGTGAAGGTCATCCCCCCATTAGGAAGAGAGGCACAGAAAGGGTTCTCAGTGGGGCTTCTGGGGCTGAGCAGAAAGGCGAGATTTCAGATGGAAGGTTCACAGTTAATGAATGGGAGGGCTTCCTGTGACTGCGGCTTCTTCTCCCTCTTAGTGCAAACTCTCCCGACTCGTCTTCACCTCACCACTCATGTCCACCTTCCCAGTCTTGATTTTTTTTCCCCAACAGAGTTGAGAAAAGAAAATAGCAATTCCAGAAACGTTAGACATAAAATCGGTTTGAGGAGTGATGACACATGGCCCATGCTGAAAGTGGTGGGAAAGCGAACACTCCACTTGGCAAATTGTATTAGAGTATTTAGTATGAAGTAAAAGAGTTCTTAGAGCGAATAATGGAGTTGGAACCTCATTACAGAAGATTTTGGAGACGGGATGGCATCTTTAAAGTGACAGAGGAGGAATTGCTATTCTACTGTGAATGGGTAACGTGGGTCTGAAGTTATTAATTTACATTTGTCTAGTGTCTTACAATTACTATCCATTTAAATGAAATTACAGTGAAGATAGGCCAATTTGGAGGATGGTGAGTGAAGTTCTTTTTGTTGGGAATTTGAAGGACTATTTCTAAAAATTTTGCTGAGAGTTGAGACAGATAGCGCCCTACTAGAATTGATGAGGAAGAAAGCAGAACTTTATTATGATTTGATGGCAGGGTAGAAGCTATATTAGCAGGCAAAGAGAAATACCATGTACAGAAATAATGGGGGCAGAAAAGATTTGAAAATGGTACCCTGAAAGCAATTCTAAGTTTGGAGCATGGGAGCAGTCGATGTGGATAACTGGGAGAGATGTCTTAATAGGAGTGATAACAGAATTTTGAACTAGCAGGGAAGATTTAAAAGTATGAATCAACAGAAGCTCCCAGAGCAGTGCCATCTAGCAAGTCATTTATGTCATTAAAATAATTTTCTTAGCCACATTCAAATAGTAAAATGAAACAGGTGAAATTAATTTTTATAATTTATTTAACCCAGAATGTCCAAAATATTATTTCAGCATTATTCAATATAAAAAATTTAATGAGATGTTCGATATCCTCTGTTCACGCTGTCTCTGAAATCCAGTGTTTGTTTCACACGTTCAGCGCACCTCAAGTTCAAACCAGCCACGTTTCACGTGGTCTGTAGCCTCGTGTGGACCATAGCTGACGTATCAAATCTGGAGAATTGTAAGAACGGTCCTGTGAAAGGGATGAGGGGAAAGGAGCTTTGAAACAGGTGGGTAGTGAAGTTGTTGATGTGTTAGGAATATGGAGGGAAGAGACCAGTTGGCCCCAAAAGACATGAAGAAAGAGAGTTCTGCCTTGAGTGGGATGGGCAGAGATGATCTTGCATGTGAAGGTGTGTGAGCTCTGACTGAGTTATCGAAGCTGACTTGAGAACGTGGAGCTCACACACGTCACAGAGAAGATGGGGGAAGCGGATGCTGCGTGCTAGGGAATGATGAAAAGAGCTGTCCGTTCGGAAAAATTCAGGAGAAAACTTTGATTTGGAGGTGTTTCAGAGCAGCAATTCATTCAAGGGGGAAAAGGGCTGGATTGCCTGAAAACAAATAGTTAAGGGATGGTGGATACTCTGTATGTGATTGTTGTGTCGGCAACACAAATAGAGTGAGAGTGTTTTGAAAGATAATGCCACTGCTGAGCGTGGAGAGGGAAAAACCACTTGTGGTTGAGATGGTATGGAAAAGAAAACGTGGGGGGACTAACCTGGGAGGGAGATGGCAGGGTAGCGAGCATTCTCTTCTAAAACTAAACAGAAAAAAATTTGCTAATTTCTGAATAGAGACTGGCAATAATGATGGAAACCATTCAAGGAGGCTAGTGTGATATCTGAGTGCTGACTGAAGTCAGCCACGCACCTGGCTGTAGCCAGGGAGCGCTGAAGACGACCCATCAGTTAATTTCTGAACAGGTATCCATTATGACTGCTGGAATATATTTACTCACAAGAGAAAAAAACTGGGAAGAATGATGTGACGTGGAATTAGAGACTTCTGTTAGAAACAGGAGGGAGATTTTTCTTGGGAGTGATGGAGAGCATGTTTTCCTAGAAATTTTGAGGATGAGCGTACAGGGAAAGGGACTGCTCCATTGACGTTTACAGAAAGGCACATGTTGCATTAACTTCATGTGAGTGAAAATGGACATTTATTTAGGAGTGACGCAGGGGTTCAGGTCTCAACTTTGTCAGTCATTAGCTCTACAGCTTCTGCAAGCCACTGAGTTCAATTCAGGAAACATTTGTTGTGTGTCTGTTGTGACCTTAGTTTTAAGACACTCTGCGTGGTGGGTGCTAAGTCGCTTCAGTCCTGTCCAACTCTTTGCGATCCCATGGGCTGTAGGTGTCTCTGTCCATGGGATTCTCCAGGCAAGAATACTAGAGTGGGTTGCCATTCCTTTCTCCTGGAGAGCTTCCCGACCCAGGGATTGAACCCACATCTCCTGCAGCTCCTGCATTGCAGGAGGATTCTTTACTGCTGAGCCACCAGGGAAGCCCTTAAGATGCTATGTTTATCGCTCAGTCATGTTGGACTCTTTGTGACCCCATGGATTTAGCCCCCAGGCTCCTCTGTCCACGGAATTTTCCAGGCAAGAATACTGGAGTGGGTTGCCATTTCCTCCTCCAGGGGATCTTCCCAACCCAGGGATGGAACCCGAGTCTCCTGCATTGCAGGCAGACTCTTTACTGTCTGAGCCGCCAGGGAAGCCACTTAAGACCCTATAAGTGATTCAAAATCTTATCACTTCTCTAGGCTTCAGTTTCCTCACCTATAATGTAAAAGTTTTAGTTCAGATTATTTTTAACATTCCTTTCAGCTTTATAGAACTAAAAGCTTGGTTTTCTAGCCTCAGAATTTAGAGTCAGACTGTTAACATGGACTCCATGGACCCCTTGTGAGGAAATCTGTTAATTATGGATGTGGAAAAAAATTTTTCTGTCTACATTTCTACTAGCTTCTCACTGAAATTTGACACGTCCTGTGATTATGAAGGTAGGCCAGAAACCATCGCAGGGTCCACAGTATCTGAGAGTTTTGTCGCCAATAGAGATCACAGCTATTTTCATACAAATTAACAATTTTTGGAGACATATTGTTGTTTAATGAATTGATAAAGAAATGTAAGTGATTATATCTCAAATCAGAGAAGGCAATGGCAAGCCACTCCAGTACTCTTGCCTAGAAAATCTCATGGATGGAGGAGCTTGGTAGGCTGCAGTCCATGGGGTCACTAAGAGTCAAACACGACTGAGCGACTTCACTTTCACTTTTCACTTTCATGCATTGGAGAAGGAAATGGCAACCCACTCCAGTGTTCTTGCCTGGAGAATCCCAGGGGCGGGGGAGCCTGGTGGGCTGCCGTCTATGGGGTCGCACAGAGTGGGACATGACTGAAGCGACTCAGCAGCAGCAGCAGCATATCTCAAATACATTTAAAATATTTGATAACTGTATTTTATATAATTGCTCCCTAGTGTAATCCTCTGTGTTTTAATTATGCACCTAAAAGCGCTGTTCTGAGGAGGGGCTCACAGGCTTTTTCAGGCTGCCACCTTTGGCTGACCCTGGGTGAGACAGAGAATGCTATTGGGAGGATTGGAATGGATATTGAGATACCTCGTGCCTCAGTGAGGGCAGCACTTGGGAGGGTTGGGAGAGGAGGGGTCTCTGCTGTTAACTAGGGAACTGGAGATTCTAGAAGTGAAAGTCACTCTGTCATGTCCGACTCTTTGTGACTCCATGGAGTATAAATTCTCCAGGCCAGAGTACTGGAGTGGGTAGCCTTTGCCTTCCCCAGGGGATCTTCCCAACCCAGGGATTGAACCCTGGTCTCCCGCATTGCGGGCAGATCCTTTACCGTTGGCTGAGCCACCCGGGAAGCCCAAGAATACTGGAGTGGATAGCCTATCCCTTCTTCAGCGGATCTTCCCGACCCAGGAATCGAACCAGGGTCTCCCGTATTGCAGGCAGATTCTTTACCAACTGAGCTATCAGGGAAGCCTAGATTCTAGAAGGTTGGGGCATAATTCTTAAACTCAGTGCAATGGGCTTGAATAGTCTATACTGGGGCTAGTGGGGGAGAGGCAGTAATTGGAATGAGGAGGGGCAAATGTTTTAACTGAAAAGGAGGACCGTAATATTCTGAGCAAAGTATTGGCGTTGAGGGTAGTGTTTGAGTGAGAAGCTACAGGCAAGGATTTTTGCCTTGGAAATAACAGAGAAAGAAGGATCTTTGCGGTGAAACGGATTGGGAGTTAGGCAGCAGCAATGATACAAGTAGTGGGGTAGATATACAAAAAAGAGAGGCGCTTGAAGAGGAGCAGTGGGAAGAAAAGAACTCCCTGGGAGAGAAGTTTCCCCAGAGGGAATGGTGGGGCCGGGGGTGGCGGGGCGGGGGGGTGGGGGTGGGGTGGCGGGGGAGCGGTTCCCCGCCTCCGAACCAAGGAAGAGTGGAGAGCGCCCTCTTCAGGTGCTGCCGTGGTGATGCAGGAGGTCTGGATTAGGAATGGGAGAGGAGAGGTTGGAGTATTTCACTGACGATAAGACTCATTCTTCGAGAAAGTTACAGCTTAGAGTCATGTGGAAGAAGTTTTGAAGTGCTCATTGGGAGAGTGAGAGGGAAAAGAGAAGCTTGAATTGGTGTGACAGAAGAGTGACCTTCACGGGTGAATTCAGTTGTGGTCGGAAGGGACAGCACAGCAAAGCAAGTCGTCCGGAGGCAGTGGCTTCCCTCCCTTTCCATCACGGAAGGGAAAGGAATATTCTCCCCGAGATGAGAGGAGGTGTCTTATTAGAAGCAAAAGGCAGGGTGGGGCCAAGACTAACAGAGACCAGGGTTGTGTGGAGAAAGCACTTTATGAAAATGAGGGTGGGGGAAACTGGAAACTCCTTCTGAGCTGGGGGCAGTGGGAGATGGATTCCTTGACTGAGAATTATGATAGCTTTTGTTCAGTCGCTCAGTCGTGTCCGACTCTTTGCGACCCCATGGACTGCAGCACGCCAGTCCTTTACTATCTCCCTGTCCCTCACTATCTCCCTGAGTTTGCCCAGTCTCCTGTTCATTGAGTCGGTGATGCCATCCAACCTTCTCATCCTCTGTCGTCCCCTTCTCCTCCTGCCTTCAACCTTTCCCAGCATCAGGGTCTTTTCCATTGAGTCAGTTCATCACATCAGGTGGCCAAAGTATTGGAGCTTCAGGTGTTAAAGTAGACGTCTTAGATAAGCCGGAACTCTATACTGGGAGCAATGGGAAGAGAAGCGATGCAGGTGTTCCAGGAGGGAGGGAGACGAAATTACCCCGAGACTGAAGGTGAGAAGCAGTTTGTGTTGGCATGCGTGGGTGCTCAGTCAGTAAGTCATGCCCAGTGCTTTGTGACCCCATGGACTGTAGCCCGCCAGGTTCCCCTGTCCAGGGGATTTCCCAGGCAAGAACACTAGAGTGGGTTGCCATGCTCTCCCCCAGGGGATCTTCCTGACCCAGGGACTGAACCAGCTTCTCCCTCTGCTCCTGCATTGGATGGTGGATTCTTTACCACTGAGCCACGTGGAAAGCCCTGGGTTGTGCTGGAATGGATGACAACTATCCTATAAATTATGCACAGTTACTGGGAGTGTGTAACAGAGTGGTCTTAGCCAAATTACGCCTCTGTGTGTCCCAGCTTCCCCATCAGTAAAATTAGAGGTTTGAATTAGGTAACCTCTAAGGTCACTCCAGCTTGACAGTTCTGTTGTCTGTAAGGATACCTTTCTTAGTGAATTGTTCCCTTTAAAATAGAAAAAAAAAGCCACCACACACACACACAAAAAGCAAGGGGTCGGCAGGTCGGGGGGGCAGATTCTACTTTTCAGTGCTGAGTTGTCTTGGTCAGTGTCAAGGACGCAGCACCGGGACACCCACATCTCAGGATGGAATCAGGGCTGGGCTCTAGGGTGGAAAAGGCTCCATCATCTGTGACCAGGGGTGTGTTACCTGAGTGGAGGCCATGGACAGTCGTCGTACGGAATGAGAGAACCTTTGATAAAAGGGGGTAGATCTTAACTGATCTCCATTAAGAGATCAGTTGTGACCGACTGGATGTCGTGAGGAAGGAAAAAGTGCCCGACAGCGAGTGAGAGACAGAACAGCTGTGCTGTGTGGTCAGCCCCTGGTCCCCTGTGCTATTTCTCCGTCAGGGTTTCTAAACGGTAACTTTTATTTGGCTATTTTTTGGCCGCACCAGGTCCTTGTTGCCGCGCCCCGGCTTCCTCTAGTTGCCGTGCACGGGCTTCTCACCGCGGTGACATCTCTCGTTGGGGAGCATGGGCTCCAGAGTGCTCGGGCTTCAGTAGTTGTGACTCTTGGGCTCTGGAGCGCAGGCTCAGTAGTTGTGGCCCACGGGCTTAGGTGCCCCGTGGCATGTGGGTTCTTAGTTCCCAGACCAGCGATCGACCCGTGTCCCCGACACCGACAGGCAGATTCTTAACCGCTGGACCATCGGGGATGTCCCTGGTACAGGATTTATGACAGGGTGACATTGGGTTTCAGTCTCTGTTTCATTCATTGATAACAGAGAGACCGTGCTGCCTGGAGGAACAGACACAGGTTTTGGATACCGATCTCAATCGCTTCTTGGCCTTTTGGCTGAGGTCAAGTGGATACCGATCTCAGCACCACCTCTTTTGTGACCTACGGCAGAAGACTAACCTCTGCAGTCTCTGTTGTCTCACCAGTAAAATAAACGGCAGCAATCCTTACCTCATGGATCTGAAGATTAAATGAGAAGCGGTTTGTCCAGCCTCCTAAAGTAATAGGTGGGCGAGAAATTATCGGTATTGTCCACGTGCTAGAAATGGATGGGGAGCTTTCCTGGGGATTAAGCTGGGAAAGGCATCTTTCCTAGAGGCGGTGATGGGTGACACTCTCTGAACTGGAAAGGACAGATGTTTCTGGGGGTGATGGTAACATAGCCTTGTATCCAGAGGACTTAGTCTACATGGGGCATACCTGGAGAGAACGCTGCATGTATCTAATGCAGGTAGATTCCAGGTTTTCTCTTTGGCTCTTTCTCCCTCTTTTCAGTTTTCCTGTCTTACATGTTGGTGAGAAACTCTGTGTAGACACCTTGTGGACACGGCTGCCCAAAGCATTTCTGCTGCGTCCCAGGGAGCCTGTTCTTCCTTTCTTCCCGTTAAAACAAACGTAAAACCAAAAGCAGCAAACAGATAAACAAAAAACTTTTTTCTTCATCACAATCCCTATTCCCTTATATGTCTTATCTCAGCTTAGTGTTAGGAGCACGGCTATTGGATTAAAATAATTCACGCTGGACGGATTAAGGAGGGTTTTTAAAAGTCCAAATAACTTTCAAACTTGTGAAATTTTAGGTGGCACTATTATGAGTAATTTGAGGGATGACCTAGGTATCTTTGGGGGGAAATTATTTTGGATGGGAGAGGTGTGGGAGAGAGGCAGGAGGCTTCCTTTTCCTGGAGTCATGTGATTCCTGTCACTTCTAGTTACAGCGGTGTCTGTAATCAGAACTCTTTGGGTTGCTTGGCACAACTGTTGCTCAGTTATGTCCAATTCTTTGCGACCCCACAGAGTGCAGCACGCCAGGCTTTCCTGTCCTTCACTGTCTCCCAGAGTTTGCTCAAACTCATGTCCATTGAGTCGGTGATGCCATCCAACCATCTCGTCCTCTGTAGCCCCCTTCTCCTCCTCCCCTCATTCTTTCCTAGCATCAGGGTCTTTTCCAATGAGTTAGCTCTTTTCATCAGGTTGCCAAAGTATTGGAGCTTCAGCTTCAGCATCAGTCCTCCCAGTGAATATTCGGGACATTTCCCTAATTAAACTAAAATGGATATTTATTGATTCATGTGGATCCAAAAATGCAAGCCATGTTGTTGGGTCTTTCTGTCTTGCTCTTGGTCTGGTTCCTCTCTCTGCCTCCACCTCCTTTTCTCCTGGTGAGTGAGAAGGGAGGGCACAAGCTTAAGCCGCCCTCAATTCTTATCATCCCAGGCCGGGACCCCAGTGGAGCACAGCACATGTGAAGTCCTAAGAAGACCGACTCACTAGCTTGAGTCAAGGCCCCAGGAGATGGGAATGTGTGGATAGGCCAGCTCTAGGTCACTGTCCTTGTGATTGTGAAGGTGGGGAAATGTGACTGACATCCCCACTCCCCTGGGCAGTTGATGGAGAACAACGGCCAAAGAAGGAGGTGCCATGAGTGAACAGGAGGCGCAAGGGGAAAGGAAGGAAAGAATGTTCCTTGAACTCCCTTTCGGTATCAGGGAGGAAAGCCACAGTGAAAGTTCGGCGTGCCACAGCTGAGACCCAAGGCAACCAAATGAATAAATAAATATTTGGGGAGAGAAAAACTGTTTCCATCAGTGGGCAGTATTGTTCTTTAAGTGAGAAAATACACTTTTAAATAAAAGAAATAGTGACTGGTAAGGTGATCTCATACAAACCAGTAATAATGGAAAAAGCAAACAGGAGAAAGATCAGGTGGGAATTTTGTCTTGGGAATGAGGAGGAAATGGCCTGTTACAGGACAAAGGTGAGATTCGGGGATTGAGGCCTCTCCTGCAGCGATTTTAAGGATCATCTCCAAGAATGTTAAGGGAAGGTGTTGAGGATGAGGTGATAAGTGGTCCTGATAAGGGCCAGGTCTAAACCTAAGCTGGCTTTGATAGGAAAGCTGTTGATCTGATGAAGCATCTGGGGAGGACTTCTCCAAGTGGAGGGAGGAAGACAGTTTACTGGGAAGAGTAGGAAGAGCTGATTGGAGACTTAGGAGAGCAGGGTTCTGGACCAGCTCTGTCCCTAGTGGTGTGACTGGGAAATCATTTAATCTTTTTGAAATTCAGTTTTGTTTCTCCACCTGAGAATAAGGTGCCTAACCTCCCATTACTACCACTGCTAGGTCAGCTCTACTTCAGTGAGTTGCCTGAAGATGACAGTACTAAGTGTGAAATTGCTTGGGAAGGTTAAAGGTCATGCAAGGGTGCTCTTGGCAATGATCACATTCAGTTCAGTTCAGTTGCTCAGTCATGTCTGAATCTTTGTGATCCCACGGAGTGCAGCACACCAGGCTTCCCTGTCCATCACCAACTCTCGGAGCTTACACATGTCCATCGTGTCAGTGATGCCATCCAACCATCTCATCCTCTGTCATCCCCTTCTCCTCTTGCCTTCAATCTTTCCCAGCATCAGGGTCTTTTCCAATGAGTGGCATTAGCATGCCCTGAAAGGAGCTCCAAGCTTGGGGTGGGCAGGTGGTGGTGGGGGAGTTTCTGTGACCTTGTCAGGAAGGTGGGAGGGGCTCTGGACTGAAGTGACACAGACGAAGTTCTCATGTGGATTTGGAGTAAAGAATGCTGAAGAGTCACGGGGAGAGTGGAGAGAGAGGAAGTGAATATTCGTTATTTTACCTAAAAGTATAGCAAGGAGTAGCAGCATAGCAGGGCATGAAATTAGTGAGGACGAATGAAAGACACACTGAAAGCAAGTCAGTTGCCATGAAGGGTGGGAGAAGGTACCATCTCCAAAAAGAGAAATAATTACAAACTGGGTGTGATGGTAAAATGAAGGTGGTGCACACGTGCCTCTTTTTGGGGAGATGACCTGGATTTTTCCCACCTTTTGACCCCACCCTTCTGGAAGCTGGGTATAGTTGTCCAGAGAGGGGTTTGGGGCATGTGAGGGTTGTTGTTTAGTCGATAAGTCATGTCCAACTCTGTGACTCCAGTGACTGTAGCCTGCCAGGCTCTTCTGTTGATGGGATTCTCCAGGCAAGAATACTGGAGTGGATTGCCATGCCCTCCTCCAGGGGATCTTCCCGAGTCAGGGATCAAACCTGCATCTCCTGCATTAGCAGGCGGATTCTTCACCGCTGAGCTACCAGGGGAGACCTGCCTGTGAAGGTCGTTGTTCTTTAAATGGAGGGAAGAGAAGCCAGAACTGAGTGTAGTGGGGGAGAGGCTTCTCAGCAAATAATAATGACTTGGTTATATGTCAGCTGGACCAGAGCAGGCCGGGTGAGGGCTGGACGGTGCAGAAGCTCTGTGAGTTCCCATGGCTGGGAGTCTAAGGTGGTTCTGCATCCTGGGGGCTCTTCTGCCTCATGACCCAGGCCTGTCATCCTCGCTGACCTTGGCGGCCATAGACTCCTGTCTAGGTGGTATGAGCCTGGTGGTATTTGTTCTTCCTACTGCAGAACACCTACCACAGGGTCTCTGGCCCCAAGTTAGGGCTTCTTGTCCTCTCCCAAGGAAGATTCGTTGCAAGGGCGCCCCTGAAGCCTGTGTGCTGCTCTCTGCAGAGGGACAATGCCCCTGAAGTGGACCCTACAAGTAATCATGGTTCAAACCATGTGATTTCTGCTTTTCAGGACAATAGCATCTAGGAGGACTTGATGTTTCCTAATAACAAGCTGCCCCACTGCCATTTCCCCTGGATAGATAAACAAAGGCTGCCCACAGGGAACAAGCTGGAAACTGTACTCATTTTTAAAATTTTTATTTTATATTGGGTATAGTTGATTTACAATGTTGTGTTAGTTTCAGGTAAACAGCAAAGTGATTTAGTTATCCATTCAGTTCAGTCGCTCAGTCATGTCAGACTCTTTGTAACTCCATGGACTGCAGCACGCCAGGCTTCCCTGTCTTGCACTATCTCCCAGAGCTTGCTCAGACTCATATCCATTGAGTCGGTGATTTCATCCAACCATCTCATCCTCTGTCATCCCCTTCTCCTCCTGCCTTCAATCTTTCCCAGCATCAGAGTCTTTTCCAATGAGTCAACTCTTCACATCAGGTGGTCAAAGTATTGGAGCTTCAGCATCAGTCTGTCCAATGAATATTCAGGACTGATTTCCTTTAGGATTGATTGGTTTGATCTCTTTGCAGTCCAAGGGACTCTCAAGAGTCTTCTCCAACACCACAGTTTAAAAGCATCAATTCTTTGGCACTCAGCTTTCTTTATAGTCCAACTTTCACATCCATACATGACTACTGGAAAAACCACAGCTTTGACTAGGTGGACATTTGTCGGCAAAGTAATATCTCTGCTTTTTAATAAGCTACGTAGGTTGGTCATAGCTTTTCTTCCAAGGAGCAAGCATCTTTTAATTTCATGGCTTAGGTCACCATCTGCAGTGATTTTGGAGCCCAAGAAAATAAAGTCTCTCACTGTTTCCATTGTTTCCCCATCTATTTGCCATGAAGTGATGGGACTAGATGCCGTGATCTTAGTTTTCTGAATGTTGAGTTTTAAGCCAACTTTTCACTCTCCTCTTTCACTTTCATCAAGAGGCTCTTAAGTTCTTTGCTTTCTGCCATAAGGGTGGTGTCATCTGCATATCTGAGGTTATTGAGATTTCTCCCGGCAATCTTGATTCCAGCTTGTGCTTCATCCAGCCCGGCATTTCTCATGATGTACTCTGCATGTAAGTTAAGTAAGCAGGGTGACAGTATACAGCCTTGATGTACTCCTTTCCCGATTTGGAACCAGTCTGTTTTTCCATGTCCAAGTTTAATTATACATATACATAAATTTTCTTCCCTGCTGGCTCAGCTGGTAAAGAATCTGCCTGACCTGGGTTTGATCCCTGGGTTTGGAAGATCCCCTGGAGAGGTGCTACCCACTCCCGTATTCTGGCCTAGAGAATTCCATGGACTGTACAGTCCATGGGGTCACAAAGAGTCGGACACGACTGAGCAATTTTCACTTCAGTTCACGTACGTAAATCTATTCTTCTAAAGATTCTTTTCTCATATAGGTAATTAGAGTATTGAGTAGAGGTCCCTGTGCTATGCAGTAGGTCTTTATTGATTATCTATTTTACATATAGGTCAATGTTCTCTTATATAACCAATAATGTCACTTTTAATCACAAAGGACAGAGCTTCTCTGTTTGGCCATCCTACCTAGCACAGCCAGATTGTTCCCAATGAAACACTTTTCCTTCTGCCCCAAATTTTCTCACCAAGATCATTATTTCCCATGGAAAATTTTTCACGATGTTTTATTGATCAAATTTTTTGGTTCACATCAGCCAGCTATACAGCATCTGCAGTTAGAAATTTACTTTCATGGACAGTTTATCCACCAGGTTCAATTATTCTCAATCAAATTTTGCAAATAGAAATTTTATCAACAAGATGTGCTTCTTTTCAGGTTTTAGTCAAAACCATTTTTCTATGTGCAATTTTTGTTTTGAGTGTGCTTGCTATTTGGTACGGAGAAGGCAATGGCACCCCACTCCAGTACTCTTGCCTGGAAAATCCCATGGACGGAGGAGCCTGGTAGGCTGCAGTCCATGGGGTCGAGAAGAGTCGGACACGACTGAGTGACTTCACTTTCACTTTTCACTTTCATGCATTGGAGAAGGAAATGGCAACCCACTCCAGTGTTCTTGCCTGGAGAATCCCAGGGACGGGGGAGCCTGGTGGGCTGCCGTCTATGGGGTCGCACAGAGTCGGACACGACTGAAGCGACTTAGCAGTAGCAGCTATTTGGTATGTATTATGAATTCAATAAAAGAGTTTGCATTAATTTTTTAGCTAACTCATGAGAAACTAGTAAGGCTGTTTCGGGATTGCTGTGTTGTAAAGGACCGGACTGCTCTGTTGCTCAGCCAGTCCTTCAGAATACGTTTCGGTCACTTTGGGTCTTGAGTTCTAAAGTGCTCCCAGCGCTGGTGGAACAAAGAGCAAATGGCTGGGCTCCAAATCCATCAGGGTTTAGAGTGTAGCATCTGTTGGGTTTTTGATTTTTTGGAAGGCTTTTTACTCTCTCCCCCTGCAACTCCCCGATTTTTTTTTTTTTTTTTTCTATTTTCTCCCTAAACTTTTCAGCCCTTTCAGTTTCTCTGACTGATCATCTGATTCTTCTGCCCCTGGTTGCCTGCCCCGCCTCCCCCAGCCTCACTCACTGTCCCTGACCCTTTCCTCTGAGAGCTAGCAGTATTTTCCCTTCTCTGTTGCTTTCTTCTATTTCCCTGCCATCTCCTTCCAAGAGTTGCTTATCAGACCCCTCAATGTCATGATAATAAAGGCTCAGAGAAAAACTCTTCCCCTCCCCCAACCCCTCACCACGCAGAATCCCGCCGGGATCAAGTAACCAAGAGAGGTTGTGAACCTGTGCTTCCTGTATGGCTTTAAAAGCAGCGCTGGGGGTGGCCTGCTCGTGTGGGCTCGACTTTCATGGAATCTGTGTGAAGACAGAGCGATGGATGATGTGATCTCAGGAGGGCCCTGCCAGATCGGGAACCTGGGAACCTCATCTCAGTCATCATCAATTTAGATTTATTGGACACCCCCTGGGTGCTTAGAGCTGTGCTAAATGATTTCATCCTTCAAGCCCTGAATCCTAGTTTCTGCCTTTTTGTAGCAGCTGGTTAAAGTAGTGTAGTACTGGGCTGGGTTTTAACAAGCTTTTTTTTTTTCTGTTGTTGTTTACTGCAAGCCATGTTTTAAAAATTAGAAATTAAAAGTTAGAGGATTTAGTAATGATGTTTGGGGTTGCCCTTGATTTCCTTTAGCATAAGATCCTGTCGTTCCCACCCCACACAAATTCTCTCCAGCGACTCTGAGATCAGAGGACCTAGGGCTTCCCTTGTGGCTCAGCTGGTAAAGAATCTGCCTGCAGTGTGGGAGATGTGGGTTTGATCACTGGGTTGGAAAGATCCCCTGGAGAAGGGAAAGGCTACCCACTCCAGTATTCTGGCCTGGAGAATTCCATGGACTGTATAGTCCATGGGGTCGCAAAGAGTCAGACACAACTGAGTGACTTTCACTTTTCACTTTCACTGGAAAGTGGGGAGAATATTTATGGAGAGGATGTCTTATGTCTGGAGCTGGGCTGGAGAAACAGGGTTGTAGGGAATATTTTAGGGGAGGCTTGAGAAAGGAGGGACAGAGAGGGAGAATCAGAAAGTGCTCCGGAGTAGTTTCTTTCTTTCAGTCAACAAATACTTATCCAGGACTTCCCTGCTGGTCCCATTGCAGAGGGCCTGGGTTTGATCCCTAGTCAGGGAACTAGATCCCTCATGTCACAACTAATTCCTGGTGCAGCCAAATAAAAATACATTTAAAAAGGAGGTATTTTCTCAGTGCCTGCTCTGTGCAGGTAACTTTCTAGATGCTGAGAATATAGCAGTGAAATATATATATATATATATAAATCTCTACCTTCCTGGAAAGTGAAAGAAAGTGAAAGTCACTCAGTCGTGTCCAACTCTCTGCAACCCCATGGACTATTCTCCAGGCCAGAATACTGGAGTGGGTAGCCTTTCCCTTCTCCAGGGGATCTTCCCACCACAGATCGAACCCAGGGCTCCCTCATTGCAAGCAGATTCTTTCCCAGCTGAGCCACCAGGGAAGCCCAAGAATACTGGAGTGGGTAGCCTATCCGTTCTCCAGGGGATCTTCCCGACCCAGCAATCGAACCGGGGTCTCCTGCGTTGCAGGCGGATTCTTTACCAGCTGACCTACTAGGGAAGCCCACCTTCATGGAACTTAACGTTTTAGTAGGAAGAGACAGCCAATAAAACAGAGTTCATTTTGCAGTGGCAATGGCCCCTGAGGCCCTGCGCCCAGGGAGGGCTCCCACACTCCCAGGGAACGTCAAGGCAACCTCCACATGGCTGTTCCGTCACATTTGCTCTGCAGGAGAGAGCTCGTGAGCCTAGGTCTGTCTGCACCGTGCTCGGATCCTGCGGGGAGAACACCCTGGGCACCTACCTGGATCCCAGGCCTAGGGGCCAAAATGGCATTTTTCTCCCGGGGAGCCCTAACGTGGGGCAGCCCAGCAACTGCTTGCAAAGGCATCCCGTTGCTATTTGCTTCCTTCTGCCAGGGCTAGCTTTGCTCCCCGCTTGGGCATTTGGCAAGCCAGGGGCCGGCCCGCCACTCCTCGCTGGGGGCCCATGGGAGGTGCCAGGTGCCCTCGAGCCAGGAGACCCCGGCACGGCACCCGGCCCCATCAGACACACTCCCGCAGCCTCCTTCCCCATGGGCAGGACTGCGCTGACCTAGGAATGTGTTTGCAAGGCTCGCAGAGTGCCGGCTGACACGCGGCCCTGACTCGGGAATTGAGGCCCTGGGAGCAGGCCCAGAGGTCTGGCATCTGAGGAGCCACATACTTGCTGCTCAATAGAGGCCTGAAAATCCAATAAAAATAAATGAACAAAGTTGGTTATGTATACCATAGCAACAAGTAAAGCAGAGAAGGGAGATGGGAAGCGTAGGGAGTTTTGATTTTAAAAAGGAAGATCGAGCAAGCTCTCATTGATAAAGACCTGAAGGAGATAGGGAATGAGCCAGTGCCAGAATCTAGGTGAAGAATCTAGTATTCCAAACAGAATAACCCATGGGAAGGGCAGGGGAAGGGGTGGGAGGGGCAGGGCAGGAGAAAACGTTGATGAACTAGCGAGAGAGGAGAGTGACTCGGGCTAGTTGGACCCAGAGGAGGTGATGAGAAGTCAGTTGGGCTGCGGCTCTACTGAGATTTACTGGTGGGCTGGTCACAGGTGGTGGGAGTGAAGGTCTGGTCTGAATGATGGGGGTGGGTGGGGGGAGTTAGCACTACCTGAGATGGGAAGGGAGGGAGCTCAGACCGGGAGGAGCTGACTCTGGAGAAGGTCCAGGAGTCCAGTTTGGGGTTACACTTGCGTTCTGGGGAGGTGGGGATGGCCTGGGAAAGGGCCCCTAATGACATGAAAGGGGGACACAGGGATGTGAATCTTGCAGAAATTAAACCGATTTTGGATCAGGATGAGGGCAGGGAGAAAGCCCAGGGTGCTGGGAGGTGAGCCCCGAGAGGCAGGTCACGGGGTGGGGGTGGGGGGGTCGCGGCGCAGGTGGGTGAAGTTGGGTGGGCTGGCAGAGAACCAAGCCCACCTTCGAGGGGAGCAGTAAGGCCTGGGTGAGGCTGTCACGGGGTGTACCACGTGGGCTTTGAGATGGTGGATGACGGCAGGAAGCCCTCCAGGAAGAGACAGGGCCCGGGAATGACACCACCGGAGGAGGGGTGGAAACGTGCGCGGACTGGGATGGGGTGGGTGAGCCGGAAGAGGCTGTATCGTGGCCTCTAAGGAGAATGTAAACGCGGTTCCTGAGCAAAAGGAACAGGGGCGGACAGCATCCGTTCAGGACAGCTCTGGGGTGGGGAAAGGGAGAGGAAAGTGAGCGGGCTGGTGCGGGGCCCCGCGGCTCCAGCCTCGCGCATGCGTGCGTGCACACGGCCCGTCTAGGAAGCATTTCGCGGGGTCACCTTCTCGACCTCGGAGTGTGCGTGCGACACATGTGGTGATGTGCACACATGCGCCCCCACCTGTACATCGCGAGCTCCTCTGGCCAGGGGCTGACTGTTCAGTTGACGGGTTAATCTGTTTTGTTCTCGTTCTCCTTTCTACCGGTCGGTGTTCTTTTTGATTTTTTGTGGTTCCCCTGTTGATTGGTCCTTTGGGCAGAAAACAAGGGATTTTGTAAAACTCAAACACTAAAAAACACTTGTCATGCCTTATCTACGGTTCCGATAAAAATGTCCCTATGATGCGACCAACAATGGAATTAAACTTTAGAATTATGTATGGGTTAAAATGTTTATATGCCTGTGATTACAAATAACCAGCAGCCTACTGAGTCAGAATCTCTCTTTCCCCCTTTTCCTCTCTGTATTCCCTCCCCAGCTGCACTTCTATTTCTTCCTCTGCTTCCCGTGTTCCCTCCGGTTCTCAGCTGACACTGAGCTCAGGGTCCCCGGGATTCTGAACTTGGGCAGAAAGCAGCTGTTGATGCTTCTCACCGGCTTGGCTGGGACAGAGGGAAGGTGGAAAAGAGATGGCATCTTTTTTTTTTTTTTTTTTTTGAGATGGCATCTTTTTAAAATGAAGGCTGCAAAGGGTCCTGGGGGAGCTGCGTGATTGGAAGAAAAACCTGGCCATCAAGAAGGTGGTGTGTGTGGTGGGAGGGCTCCCTGGTCTAGGCTGGATGGTCTGGTTACAGAGAATTGGTGAGGTGGGGGTACAGACACCTCCTGACTCTCAGGTCCTTGGGTAACACTTCCTAGATCCCAGTTTGGGGCAGGAGGGAATCACATGACCCCGAAGTTTCCATCTGGAAACAAGATGCCAAGATTCCCAGCTCCAGGAAAGAGGGAAGGAAGGGGGGCGGACCAGAGGGGCTCGCGTGGCTCTTCCCATGAGGCCGAGTGAGGAGCCCAGGAGGAGAACAGAGGCGGCCTCCTCTCTGTCCTGCAAAAGTGAATCCTCCTGCATTCTCACTCCTGCCTATAGTGACTGAAAGGATCCCGAGCCCGGCTCCAGCTGTTTCATCACCATGAGCAGCTGCAGGGTCTGGGCTTGGAGGGGTGGTCTGTGAGTGGGGAGCCCTTCACTGGGGTCTAGAGAGAGCCGGGGAGGTAGCAGGTAGGGAAATGAGGTTGAGCGGTGGGGGCCGAGGCATCCAGGTCCTAGGAATGGGGCCCTCTTGATGGATGCCTCCCTCACATTGCCCAAGTGAAGTCTGTGCTGGTTAATACCTTTCTTCCCGTCTCTCTGTCTTCCCAAACCTCTTCCCACTCTGCCCTGCCTGTGTGCCTCCTGTCTCATCCCCTCCATGTCTGTCTCTCCTCCGGCTGGCACGCTGTCCACGCCTGGCCCCGGTTCCATGTGCCACCTCCAACCTGTCTGCCTTCTCCTCGCCTCCACCCCAACCCGATCCCACCCTGACCCCACCCTGTTGGCCCCCACTCCCCACAGCAGAGGGGAAGGTGTACAGCTCCGATGAGGAAAAGCTGGAGGCACCCGCAGGAGACCCAGCAGGCAGTGAGCAGGAGGAAGAGGGCTCGGGCGCGGACAGTGAGGATGACGCCTTTCTGGACAGTTCTGCTGGGGGCCCCGGGGCCCTCCTGGGACCTAAACCGAAGCTGAAGGGTGGCCTGGGGACCGCAGTGGAGGAGGGGGCACCCTCGACAGGAGTCCCGGCCCCTGGGGGCAAGAGCCGGAGGCGCCGAACGGCCTTCACCAGCGAGCAGCTCCTGGAGCTGGAGAAGGAGTTCCACTGCAAGAAGTACCTCTCGCTGACCGAGCGCTCCCAGATCGCGCACGCCCTCAAGCTCAGCGAGGTGCAGGTCAAGATCTGGTTTCAGAACCGGCGGGCCAAGTGGAAGCGCATCAAAGCTGGGAACGTGAGCAGCCGCTCTGGGGAGCCCGTGAGAAACCCCAAGATCGTGGTCCCCATACCCGTGCACGTCAACAGGTTTGCCGTGAGGAGCCAGCACCAACAGATGGAGCAGGGGGCCAGGCCCTGAGGGGCCCCTAGGGGACCTGGGGAGGCATGGGTCTGCTCGGACACTGGGCTGGGCTCTGGGGACCACAGGGGCCCCTGCCATGGTCCTGCTCTTGGATGGGGCTCCGTCGGCAATTGGCACAGCTCTGGGGGGCCCTCCTGGCAACCTGAAATGCGGACCCTTTTTGGGTCCTGGGCCATGCCGGAGGCCCCAGGCCTGGACTTCAGGGGTTCTCGCTGTTGAGCAGCTGCTGGGACTAAAAGGGGGCTCCTTGGGCCTGCAGGGTGCCCCTTCCTTCAACTGATGCCCTAGAGTCGCTTTTGAGGGGCGGGAGGCAGCCAGGGTGAGACCTGCCAAGCTGGTCACAGCTCCTTATTTATTTTGTGTAAAGTTTGTATATATGGAGCTCTCTGCCTCAGTCTGTGTCTTCCAGAGGGACTGGGGAGGTCGTGTCTCCTCCAGCCTCAGTTTAACCTCCCAGCCCCAGGGTGGGCACTGCCTTGCTGGTTTACAGCGCAGGACATGCAAACAAGCAAAAGTTGGAACTCTTGCTGCCCTCCTAGGGACCCTCTCAGCACTCACTGTCTCCCCCACGTAACCTACCTCTGCTTCTGTCTTTACCCACTGCACTCACTGCCCACTGTTCCCGCCTCCAGATCTCACGCTCCTAACAGGCACCGCTGCTTCCAACTTCAGGGTAGAGGACTCACTCGCTTTTGAATTGAGAAGAAGTGAAGTGCTGGAGCCCAGGTTCTCAGGGGCCGGTACATCCAGAGCATGTCTGACTAGGTGGAGGCCATGAGTCCTGTGAGGGCCTGGGCCAGGCCAGGGGCTCACCCTCGTCACCTGGGAGCCCAACCATCATAAATTGTCTTCTGCGCAGAGGACTAGGCAGCTCAGGCCATGTCTGCTGTTCTCTGACATTCCAGACGTGAGGGCCTGGAGCGGAAGACCCACATCCAGTCCTCTGTGCTTACAGCGCTGATGGTGGTCTCCCCTCCCACCCACCCTGCCCCGTTTGCAAAGCTTGGGACCCGAGGTCCTCCTCCGTTTGAGAGGGCCCACTGCAGAGTGCAGGAGGCAGGAATGCGTGTCTGGTGGTTCTGGGAGGGTGTGTGCTGTGGGGGAAGCTACAGAGATAGGAGTTAAAGGCTTCAGGGTGGGAATTCCTCGAGCAAATTAAGGAACAGCATCAGCGGTGGACAAAGGAGACAGACAGACATGAGGCTTCGGGGACACCCTCAGGGCACAGGGTAGAACAGGAGGGAACGAGACAAGCTGAGGCTGTCGGCCGCTTCCCCGCCTTCTCAAGACGGGTTGACATCCTGTACCCAGAGAAACCAGCTGCAGCTGCTGTCACGGTTAACGGGCCTGCCTGGGAAGAAACAGGATCTGCTCTCTTCCTGAGCCACTGAGATTAAAAGGCTCCGAGGGAGGCAGG
This sequence comes from Bos grunniens, assembly GCF_055505025.1. NCBI lineage: Eukaryota > Metazoa > Chordata > Mammalia > Artiodactyla > Bovidae > Bos > Bos grunniens. The sequence continues at coordinate 6,463,595 of NC_141168.1, forward strand.
TGAGCAAGGGGAGGGAAGGGCAGCCCCGGCCAGCCCTGGCCAGCCTCCTCACTGCCCCAGGGCAGTGTGCTGTGGGTCCTGGCTCCGGGCTGGTCAGCCATCTAGTCGCTCACATGTCCACTGCCCGCCTTTCCCAATGGGACTGTGATAGCCCTTCCCTCCCAGCGGCTCTGGCAGCCAGAATGAAGGGACCCTGGAGCTGTGGTTGGTCTTGAGCCACGGCGGCACAGCGCCCGGGCTGGGACACACATCCAGTGTCTTCTCTCTTCTTTGGCTAAATTCCAGGAAGGCTGGAGGCCAAGAAAAATGTAATCCAGGTGAGCCCCACCCTGATCTAGATCAAGGCTGTCTGAAACCTTAGACTCACCCACAGAGGGAACCTACAGGGTGAGATTCTTTTTAGGAGAGAAGTCAGGCAGAGAGAGATCAAGGATCCCAGGAGCTGTTGTCACCTCGCTCTCAGGAATCCTGTCCGCAGATCTAATGACAGCAGGAGCAGAGGCCCTCAGGCTCTGTGCCCCCGCCCTGGGGCTGGGGGCAAGTGGTGGGCACGGAGAACTGGCAAAGCCAAGGCTCTCATCTGCCTTTTTTTTTTTTTTTTTCTGGCTTTGCCTCTGCAGCCTCCTGAACTATACCAGGCAGTTATTCACTCTCTCAAGCGGCTTCTTTTCCTTAGGGAACCTAAGGAGATGATTATTGCTAGCATTCTTCTAAGCCCAGGAACCCAATCTTACACGTACCCATAGCTCTGTCTCTATTCTGCCCTTATCTTTGCTTAAGGCGCTTATCCGCCTTGCGAAAGGGGCTGTGGATGAAGAAAATAAAATCCGGTTTTCTCTCTGAATAGCTTTACTTGGTTAATTTCCCCCTGGCAGGCGCCCACGCAAAGCCCGCCAGCCCGCCACACCCACCGCGCACACAGGCCATCAGCAGGGTGGCGGCAAGCGCCTTCAAGAGCGGGGACCCTAACCTGGCAAGTTCTTCAAGAGCACATGCAGAGGTTTTCTACGGGTCGTCTTTCTAGCGAGACTAAGGGACAGTCCGAGGGACAAGCAGGGGCCCCGGGTCCTGCCTCTGGCTTGGCGGGGAGGCTGGGGGCAGTCCAGGGGACCGTCCTGCCGTCGGCGATGTGTCTCCTCCCCTGGCACGAGCCCCCCTTGTCCTATCACATCCTCAGACTCTCCCGGGTGCTGACCCCCTGCACGTCTGGCTGTGGGGCTGGTTCCCTGACGACTCCTGCCCTCTCTGTGGGTGACCTCGGGCCAGCACAGGCATGGTGTTAATAAGGCTACTTGACAGCATACGGATGAAAACAAGGAGACCAACAGGAAACCTCTGTGAGGGTGATGGGGGAGCGGCGGGGAGCTTCCAGTGGGAAGCACAGGGCCAGTCTCCCCTCCTGGGGCGGCTGACAGACTCAACGCCACCCCTGGAGAAAGAGGGGCTGAGAGAAGCCCACGGAGGAGGCTGGGCGGCGGGGAGGGGCACCCCAAAGTACAGCAGAGAGGAGAGGACAGGGACATAGAAGCAGAGCCCCAAGGGGTGTTTTCTCAGAAGGTGGGGAGATGAAAGGCGAGAGCCAGGCCCCCCCCACACACGGTCTGGTTTATTGGCTCATCACACACACACACACCAGTATGTACACAAACATAAATATTGCAATGTACACATTTACATGGGACCTCTGGCCTGCCCAGGCTCCCGTCTCCGGGTCGGGGGCCTACAGGGGGCTGGCACGAGAAGGCAGGAACCTAGAGGAGGGCGAGGTCCTGCTCCCCTCCTCTCACAGCACCCCCAAAGCATCCTGTCCCTTCGCAGCAGCGCTGGCCGGGCAAACACCTGCGGCGGCTGGAGTCCAGGGCATCTCCTCTGACCCTCCAGTCTGGCTCTCCTCCCAGACTCTTCCCAGGTCCCCGGGTCTCAGCCTCTGTGTCTCTCGTCTCCCCCAGGGCCTGGAGGGAGGTGGGTGCCTGCGCCCCGGCGTCAGTCCTGGCCCCTCCGGCTTCTTCCCGGGGTTCACAGGAGGCTGGGGCTGCGGTGCAGCTCGGCGGAGGCGTTGGTGCCATTGGCCGGCTCTCTGCCCGGGGCGGCGGCCACGCCGCAGCCCTCCCCGGGGCAGCCGTGCTGGATGAGGATGTCGGCACACTCCTGGCTGCCGGCGCGGCGAGCGTAGGCCAGCGGGGTCAGGCCGCGGGCGTCCCGGCTCCGCACGTCCACCCCGTACTGCAGAAGGAAGCACGTTCTCACGGTTGGCAGAAAAGGTGTGGGTTCCCCACCCTGGGTGGGGAGGACGGATGTCAGGAAGGCCCCCCCCCCCCCGCCCCCGCGCCAACTCACCCAGATAAGCAGCTGCGTGAAGACCACGTTGGCCATGGCGCTGGACAGGTGCAGGGCCGTCCGCCCGTCCCCGTCGCCGTAGGTCTCGTTCACCTCCTCCTTGGACCCGTGCGCCAGGAGCGTCACCAGCAGCCGCAGGTCGTCCTCCACCACCGCCCGGAGCAGCTGCTGGCCCAGAGGCACGTCCGAGCTGGGCAGCGGGGCCAGGAAGAGCTTCTGCTCGTACTTGGCCCGGATCCAGCGCTCCTTCTCCTCTCTGCGGGCACAGGCAGGGCCAGGCCGGGGGGCGGTCAGGGGACCGAGCGAGTGAGGCGGTGGGTAGGGGGCCGGGAGGGGGGCAGGATCAGAGCAAAGACCAGCCCGAGGGACCCAGGGCGGTTGGGGGCAGCGGGTGGCGCAGAGGGTATGGGAGATACTGGATGGAACTCTTGGGGGGAGACCCCCTGGGGTCGACAGGGATGCGCGGGGCGGGGTTGGGGGTGGTGGCGGGGACTCAGGGGGCCGCGAGGGCGGGCGGATTCCAGGCAGGGTTGGGGGCTGGGGGTGGGCAGCTTATCTGGCCCTGCAGGAACAAAGGAGGCGGGGGCCTGCCCTCGGGGCCCACGCACGACCCTATCTATCTACCACCTATTCTCTGCATCTCGGCACTCCGGCTGTAGCCTTTGCGCCACCGCGCGATAGGGCCCTGCGCATGCGCCCCCCGCCCCTCGACGTGCTGATAACTGCGGAGAAAGGGCCGGCTGTTGTGAGGCTCTGAGTGACAGGCGGAGGGCACCCCTGGGGCCCACGGCCGAGCAGAGCAACCGCCGGGTTTAACCCTTCCAGCCCGCAGCCCTGTCACAGCCGCACTGCCCCTCCCATCTCCCCACCCGGCAGGGGCACCCAGGGCCTCATGCCCTCACCTGCAGGCCTCGGGCCCCGGTTTAGCATAGCCGTCCAGGGCCCCCTCCCAGACGCTGTTGGCCAGGGCGTTGCCCATGGCCGTCATGACGGCCAGCAGCTCGGGTGGCCAGTCGTCTAGGTCGAGGGAGCGGACCCGGGAAAGGTGAGCTCCCAGATGCCGGTGCGTCCCGGAGCACTCGATGCACATGAGCGCGCCCAGGTTCAGGCTGGCCCAGTCTGGATCTAGGCAAGGAGAGGACGTGATGGAGCCGCCCTCTCCACCCTTGAGCTCCCCCCACCCGGAGCGCCCAGCCTGGTCCCACCCCCCCCAGCACTCACTGGGGGCATCGCAGTCAATACAGAAGCTGTTGCCCCGGACGGTGCGCACGGCCTGCACGGCCAGAGCTGCGTTCTGGTTCCCCAGTCGAGTCTGAAGGGATGGGGTGGGGGGCGGGTGGCTGGTGAGTAAAGAGGCCAGCGTAGGGCACTCGCCCCCAGCCCCTCCGCCCGGCGCCCACCTTGTCCTTGGCGCTGCGGCAGCCCTGCAGGCTGGCGAGGATCTGGGCCTGCACACTCTGCACCCACAGCTCCCGCTCCTCTGCCGTCGAGGCCTCGAAGTGCCACGTCTGCCCGGTGAGGGACACCACCACGAACTCGAACGACTCCTCGGCCTCTGTGGGCACATACAGGGCACGCACACCCGTCAGGGCAGCCCCCCTGGGGCCCCAGCCTGGAGGACTGTGCTCTTGGGGCTCCCCGCCGGTGGGGGGGTGTGTGGGGGGGTGGTAGCTGGGGCGCAGAGAGCAACCCGCCAACCTGGCCACTGTGGAGCCTGGGTGGAAAAGGTGGGGACGCAAGGTTTGTTGGCAGCCCCGGTGCGGCCAGGAACGGGTCTGGAAGTCAGAGGGGTGCTTCCCAGAGAAAGCGGAGCCCAGTGTCTGGAGAAGATGCGCCGGGGTGCTGGGAGGCAATGCCGGGGGATGGGGGTGTGTGTGTGTGGGGGTGTTGGAGGCGGGTGTGGGCACCATCCGTACATGTCAGCTGCAGCCGCCTCATTTTGCAGCTCATTAAACCCAATATTCCTGATGGCGTCAGCGTGGGGCTCCTGGGAGCCAGGCCCCTCCCCCCTCCCCTGGCACAGGCAGGCAGGGAGGGCGGGGTGGGGAGCAGCCTCCGTTTCCTCCACAGACCACCTGGGATGTATGAGCAGACATGGACCCGCAGACGTGTGCGGTCACAAGCCCTGGGGGCTGAACTGTGACACCCCAGCAGTGTGGGGGCGGGCGCTGCTTCAGGCTCTGCGCCCCCAGCAGACCATCCCCATGAGCCTCACTCCTGATGCTCACCCCCGCTCGCCACCCCTCCCCAGGGGGCACACAGCTCCCGACCAGCAGATGTGTGTTGTAGGGGCTGCAGAGATGAGGCCACAGGCTCTGCAGGGCAGCCTCTCATGGCCCCTGTGACACTGACCCCCCCTCCACCCAGGAAGTCCTCGGGGCCAGGTTCCCGCTTCGGGAAGCCCCGAATAGAACCATCTTCATGGCAAAAGCTGGAACCTTTCCTTCCCCAGGCTCCATCATTCTACCTCACCTCGCTCCCCACCGTCTCTGAACCCCACAGCCCTGATCATCCGTGGGGACACAGTTCCCTGGTCCAGATGGGCCCCCGGGCCATGAGCACCAAGCACACCCCTGTATCACATGCTGGCTCTGCAGAAGCCACTGTTTCCCTTAGTGATGGTCTCCCCACAGCCCTGCCCCTGCCCATGGGAGCAGAGCCCAGCAACTGTGCATCCACCTAAGTTAACTTCCAAAGGGACTCCAGCCACTGAGAAGAGACACAGTTTGAAGAGGACATGAGGAAAACCAGACAAGCAGCACTGTGATGAATAAGGAATTAGGAGGAAGAACCTATGGAAAATATCTAAGGAGCAGGGGTTTCTCTGCCCAGAGACAACTAAGGAGAGACTCAGCCCGACACGCGGATGCTTAAAAACTCGACGGGCGCTACAAGAGACGCAGGGAACACAGGTCCTGCCCGCATTACCCAGGAAGAGGTATGGGACTGGCAGCCTGCCGTCTTTTACCTTCTAAGAGAGTAAACGAAGGAAGCCCATGTTTTCACAAGGAAAGGGGTTAAGTTAGGCCAAAGAAGGAGATTTTTTTTCTAAGACACCAGGTCCAAATGACCAGAAGTTATGGAGCTGCTCTTATGGGAAATTATTATCAGAAAATGCTTAACCGAATACAGACAAGAGGGTATGAGGGCATGATGTTTCAAGGAGGACGATCCCCAAGTCCCCCTGCCCACCTCCTGTGCCCCGGTTTCCCTCGGGGGTTCCCCCTAACCTTCAGCAGCACTGCTGGGGCCGTCTGGTCGGGGGGTCCCGGTGCTCTTTTTCCTCCGGTGCTTCTTCCGGTTGGAGTGGGGAGATGGGGGGGGCTCCAGCTTGGGGCTGGAGCTGAGCACCTCAGCGGGGCCACTGGCTGGTGAGGGAGAGGGGGAGACGTGTGGGAAGCGGGGAGGGGGCAGCACCCTGACCTGCAGCTGGGGCACCCACCTGGGGGGAGCAGCCCCTCCCGCCCTCTCCCCCCAACCCCATCCCACCTCACTCCGGAGCCCCAGGCCTGGAGGAGGAGAGAGTGGGAAACTCAGGCAGAGCAGGGGGAAGGCAGGGGAAGCCAGCCTCTGCAGCCCAGAGGGGCGGAAGGTGGCTGGGAACTCGCTCGCGGGGAGCTGAAACCCCAGCAGCTCCGCACCAAATTTATCCTCAATCACACTCCCAGCTCCTCACAATTAATAGCAGAATTAGAGACAATCAGGGAGCTGCCTAATTACTGTCAATTAGAGCGCGCTAATCAAGCTCCCGTCTCCCGCACCCCGCCCGGCGCTCACCACTAAATGTCAAACTTCATTAGAGGCAGACACGCAGCGCCCTCCCTCCCTGCCTGCCTGCCTCCTTCCAGACTCAACAGAGTGGCCCATGGAGGCCGCATGCCCCGGACTGTGACCTGCCCTGGCCAGGCCTCCACCCCCCATCCCCGGGCTGGCCTGGGCTGGGCGCGGGACGTGGGGGCAGACCCTGGGCTGTGGGCGGCCAGCCCCTCCCACTGTCCGATCTGGGGCAGGGGGCTTAGTGGGGACCTGCGAAGGGTCTCTGGGAGGAGCTGATGCTCCGCTGCCTGGAGCGGGGGACAGGGGGGGCAGCAGGTGCACCGGCCCCGGGGTGGGGTGGGGGGTCTCCTCCCGTCTACACCCTCGCTGAGCTGCACTGACTGACAGATCAGGGCTGAGGGTCAGGACGCAGGTGAGAGTGAGGTGCCGGCTGAAGAGGCAGGGGAGAGGTAAGGGGAAGAGCCCTGTGAGCAAGGTCCAGACAACGATCTCCGGTAAAGAGAGCAAGGGACGTGGGAAGGGAGGTTCCCGACCACCTGGGAAGTCCGGGATGGGCCTCGGCCTATCGCAGGGGCAGTGTGGGGAGAAACTCCGTCTGGACCACTCCCTGATCTCGTCTGCAGGGCCCCCTTCCTGCCTTCAAAGCCCCCAGCACCCGCCCCCTCACCCCCGGCTTCCCTCCCCATCCCCCCCGCAGCGAGGCTGATGAGCTGGCTGCACGGGGGGCTGATGGTGATGCCAGCGCCACCAGTGCTGCCTGGGGCCGGCAGAGGGTGGGTGGGGGGCTGCAGAGGCAGGGAGGGTCTCCTGCACCGGCCGCTGGCGAGGGCCCTGGGCGTGGCCGCCCCAACTCCCTGTTTCCCAGGCACACTTGACCCCCCACCTCCGCTGAGCCCTGGAGGGCTGTTCTGGGGTGGTGGGGGGGAACCTCGCTTCCCTCCTGGCCTCACCGGGTCCTGCATACCTGGGGGCAGGGCAGCGGCCTCAGTCCACGGGTCGGCGCTGGACACAGAGCAGGCGCGCTGGTGCAGCCCCTCCGGGCGTGGACCGGCCCAGGCTGGGCTGCCGGCCGGGTGGGGGGTACCTGGGGGTGGGGGGGTGGGGGGAAGGGTCAGATGGGGAGGGACCCCGGGAGAAGGGTGGCCCACAGGCTGTCCTGAAAGCACAGCTACCCAGGGACAGAGCTTGAGAAATGCCCGCGGGACACTGGCAAAAAAACGAGGTGCTCCTGGGTTCACCAAGTACCGTGCCAGGCTTGCCAGAGAACCAGGGTGGGGGACTCGGCCAGCCTGAGACCTCACACTCACCTCGCTCCCTGCACACATCATGTTCCCCCACTCCACCCCACCCTGTGAGCAGAGCCAGAAGTTGTGGGGGGGACAGTGGGGCTGACTCCCTGTCACAGCCCGAGCCGACCCTCCTGGTCAGGCCTTCAAGTCCGCACTCCAGGCCACACACGCCGTGGGCTGTGCCTCAGCTCTGCTGCCATTCTGACGAGAAATAAGTGTATCAAATTCAAGTAATTATGTCTAATTAGTATTAGTAATTATCCTGTTGGGCTGCAGAAAATTAATCTTTCGTTTCCCATCAGGGGGAAGGACGGCGGAGCCAGGGGAATGGGGCGGCAGCTCCAGGAGTGTCAGGGGCAGTGGCAGGGCCCTCCCTGGCTCATCAGTCACCATGGACAGCCCCGGAGGCGATCGCAGACCTCTTGCCTCAGGCCACTGACCTGAGATCCTGCAGGGCCGGAGGCCAGGAGGCCACGGCTGGCAGGCAGGTCTAAGGACCAGCGGCCACGCCCAGGGGTCTGCACAGACAGCGGGGTAGGGGGCAGTGGCCGGGTGCTGGGTGCTCGTGACAGGCAGAGACCCCTGGGGTTGAACGAGCCTGATGGAGGGGGCCCCCCGACCAGCCCCACGAGCACAAGGGGCAAGTGTCTGCAAGAAGCCAGGCAGCCCCGAGTGGAAGCGCCTAGAAGGGAAAGGAATAGGCTGGCCGTGTCACACTGATGCTCTGGGGCCCGCAGGACGCTGCAGGATGGGGTGAGTTCTGTGTTTCCTGACACCCACGGCAGGAGCAGACACACAGCAAGTGCTGATTAACACCCGTGTGGGCCAGCCCCTTGCGGCCACACACCGAGGCCCCGCTCTCCGGAATCCTGCCCCCTCCTGCTCCACCTAACAGGTCCCTGCCAACTCAGATTTTCTTGGGGTGGCCTCTCCCCCACCCCCCCAAGCCTGGTCAGGAAACCTTCCAGGGGAGCAGCAGCCTCAGGGCCGACTTCCCACCACTCCCTCACATCTCCCCTGAGGTTCCAGGTCTCACTCCCCCCGACCCCAACCCCACCCAAAGACACCACAAGGCCCAAACCTCCTCCCCCCAAGCCCCCCAAGCCAAAACCCCGAGGGAGGGCGGGCGCCTTCCCTTTTCTTTGTTAATTCTCCCCTCATTACGCCTGCAATCCCACAATCAGTGTGCACTGTAATTGTCGAATTTGATGCTAATGATTAATGAATTAAACATGGAGCCATCAATTAGTCCTCGGAGGATAATTCTGCATAAAGCAGCGGATAATGTAATTACAGTAACAAAGATAATGAGATGTTAACATCGCCCGGTGAGCGGAGACGCGTTGTGAGTGTGCGCGAGGTCGCTGGCGGTGCGCTGGGGGGACGTGGCCCCGGGGGGCGGCCCGGCCACGTGCTCCGGGGACACTGGGGAGCCGTCGGTGGGCGCGGCTGGGTACGTGGGGGAGTGGGCCGCACCCCTGCTGCACGCACCACTTCTGCTCCCCAGGTTGGGGGCCTTCGGGGGACGTGGCAGGACACAGGGTCCCGGGTGTCCCTGCTCCAAGGAAGCAGCCAGCGGCCCCCTGCTGCCTGCCTGCAAGCAGGGCTCCCCTTCCATCCACTTCCGTGTCCTCTGCCCTCTGGTGCCACCTGAGAAGCCCTAGGCCGGCCCTACCCCGGGCTGCCTTCGCTGTCCCTGGGCCAGCGAACCCGCCCCCTCGCCCCCAAGCGCACCCCCGCCGGCAGCTCCGAGCACCCTACCCATCTTTCCTGTTTTCCTGTCCTTAGCGTCCCCCTCTTCACCCGTCCACTAGCGCACTCTCTGCCTATTTCAAGGGCCTCGTTCTGAGCTCGGGGAGGCTGAGTGGAAGCACAGAGCTGCCCCAGTCAGGCACGCATAGGTTCAAATCCCCCTCTACTACTTCAGTGGGATTTTGGGTGCTCAGTTGCTGAGTCGTGTCTGACTCTTTGCAACCCCATGAATTGTAAGCCACCAGGCTCCTCTGCCCATGGGATTCTCCAGGTAAGAATACTGCTGCCTGCTCAGTCATTAAGTCGTGTCTGACTCTTTGCGACCCTCATGGATGGCAGCCCCCCAGGCTCCTCTGTCCATGGGATTTTCCAAGCAAGAATGCCGGAGTGGGTGGCCATTTCCTTCTCCAGGGGATCTTCCCGACCCACGGACTGAACCCGCATCTCCTGCGTTGCAGGCAGGCTCTTTACTACTGAGCCTCCAAGGAAGCCCCTCTGGAGGATTTTACAGACAAGTTACTTAACCGCTCTGAATCTTTGTTTTTCCATCCGTAACATGGGAACACAATCTCGACGTCAGGGCTAGCACACCCGGCACCCCCTCGATCAGCGGTGCCAGCGTCCCTGACCCCTCAGCGCCTTCAGACAGGGTGGCACCCTGGCAGGGTGGGGACCCTTGCCTCAAACAAGCACCGTCTTTCTCTCTTGACTGCTGGACGGGGCGGCGTCCACACCTCTGAACAAAGACCCCACCCCGCACTGCAGAACTGAGGACGGTTACTGGGTTCGCCCCAGGCAGCTCGCTCGGCAAGCGTGGCTGAGATGTGGCCCCAGTTCCTGCGCCCCCATTGCCTGCCCCGCTCCAGACGCTGATGCCACCTGTTGGCATGAGGCTACCCGTCCCTGCTTTGATCCACCGGGCTGTCCGCTGGCCACCTCCCCTACTGACCCCACGAAGACCGCATTTTGGCCAACGAGTTAGTGGGGCTGATCCTGAAGCCTGACATTTGGCGCGAGCCTGCCCGGAGCCCTGAGGACCCAGGCTGGGCGCAGCCCCCCGACACCTACCTTCCCAGGCCCCCTCCCGTCACAGTGCGCCCCACGCCCCCACCTCAGCAGCCCCTCACCTGTGCCCCCGCCCAGCTGCGTGCTACTCCGCTCCAAGGCCAGCCCGTTGGCCCGGGGGCTGGTGCCAGGGGCTGTGGCCGGCGTGGCTCGCGGCAGGCGCTTCCCGGGCACCTTGACGGTGGTCCGCAGCAGGTCGATCTCCTTGCCGTGGACGTTCTGCATGTAGTCCTGGGGCCACGTGGACAAGACGGGGTTGGGGGGGAGACTCGTTAGGACAGGTCACTCTTCCGCAGCAAACCCCATCCCGACCCTCCCGACTCCCGGGTCTCTCCCCACACTGCCCACGTTTGTGGAGCACCCCCCAGCACCCCCTCTCCAGGTCTGCCCGCGTGTGGCTCTGGGGGCTCCGCCGGGAGCAGGGCAGGGGCCACAGAGGGCCTGGGGCCAGGAGTGACTCCCGGGCTTCTTTATGGAAGACAGCTCGGGAGGTAACGCAAAGGAGGCCAAGTATTGACCAGAGACAGGACTCGGAGAGAGGCCGGATGGCCGAGGAGAGGGACCGACAGGTCCCTGGGGACGTGGATGATGGGGCTGCCCCGGGCCACGGGTGGCTGGTCACCAAGGACCCCAGCCCTGTTTGCAGACGCTCCCACCACCACTTGGGGCCTCGAGAACTTTTACAGCCTAGAGCAGCGCCCAGTCCTTAGAATGTGTATAAGCTGTTCAGTCCTGTCCGACTCTTTACGACCCCGTGGGCTGTTCCCCGCCAGGCTCCTCTGTCAATGGGATTCTCCTGGCAAGAATACTGGAGTGGGTAGCCATTCCCTTCTCCAGGGGATCTTCCCAACCCAGGGATCAAACTCGGGTCTCCTGCATTGCAGGCGGATTCTTTACTGTCTGAGCCACCAGGGAAGCCCTGGTGCCTGATGATAAATATTTGTCGAATAGTTAAAGGGAAGCCTTCGATTCTTTCTACCGTCCTGAGGAACAGTGAGCCAAGGGCAAGGTTCCAGATACCAGTGGACATCCCAGCGGCAGGAACAGTAACCAGCGCTAATGTTACACGTCAGCTGCCCAGCCACGCGCTGGGGTCCCCCGCGCGACAGCTGACATTACGTTTCTATTTCACGCACTGCCTCACGTGAGTGTCCCGACAACCCAGGAGGACGGCGTTACTGTGCCCGCTTTACAGATGGAAAAACAGGTTATTCTTACAACAGATGACCTGCCCAAGGTCACAATCAGCAGGTGACAGGGCCAGACTTAAGCCCAGCCTCTTCAGGTCCCCAAGGAACCTCCTCTTTAGCCCCGGAGCGAACCAGCCCTGCCTTCATGTCAGCACCTGGAGGGCTGGACGTGGACAAGGCGGGTAGGGACCCCAAGAGCGGGAGCGGCTGGGTGCTGACCCCATCATACCTGCTGTCTTCACCTCGCCCTGGGTGGGGGGTGGCACCTGGCAGGGTGGGAGGTAGGATGGGGGATGCAGAGTGGAGCCCTGCCCTCCCTCTGGCTTCCCTCTGCCCTCCCTCTGCCTAAAACCTTGCCCAGCCCAGCCTGGTCTCCCTACTGCTCTGATCTTCTCGGGTGCTAATCCCTCGTCCATGGCCCTGGCGAGTTCCTGGGCGGTCCTTCCTCAGGGGGCAGAAGCTGGGCCAGTGGCACCAGCTTAACTCTGGAGGGAATTTCACCGGCTGGACTCGGACGGGCTCCTCTCCTCCGTAGTCGGGAGTGCCTCTGGTACATTTTGCATCCAGGGCGCTTCCCTGAGCACTGGGCTCAGCCTCCAGGTCCCAGCCCTCTCACTCCACCCACAAGGACACCACTTCCTGTCCCCAGGCATTCTCCTGCCTTGCCATCTTGCAGCTTCAGGGAAAAGGGAGGATGTCCTCTGCTTAAAAGAGCCGACGGGGAGTGCTGGCCAAGGCGGGCTGACCAGGGGCTCAGGGCCTACCCTCACCCTGTGAACGACCGAGATGACCTTGAGGAGAAAGGGGTCACCTGGCGCCAAGGAGCCAAGAGAACGCGGGCTTCTCCAAAGAAGAAAAGGAGTGAGATTGAGGGAGCAGAGAGCCCAGCACCAGCCCTGCTCCTGCCCCCGGCAGGCTGGAGTTCCCTGCAGGAATCACTGGGGCCAGCGGGAGGACCACGGGAAGGACGGGGCACCCCGATGCCAACATGCAGGCCAACTCCCAGAGGCCTGGCTGGGCCTGTGCATGCTAACTCACTTCAGTTGTGTCCAGCTCTTTTGCGTCCCCATGGACTGCAGCCCGCCAGGCTCCTCTGTCCAAGGGATTCTTCAGGCAGGAATACTGGAGTGGGTTGCCATGCCCTCCTCCAGGGGATCTTCCTGACCCAGGGATCGAACCTACGTACTGCATTGCACATGGATACTTTACTGCTGAGCCACCTGGGAAGCTCTTCAGAAGGCCAACAGGGGCCCTGCCAGCCAGAGAGGAGAAGCGCCCTGCCCTGCAGCTCTGCCCTGCGTCCGTGGCCTCCTGGTGAGGGACGGGGCTGGGTGCCTAGCCTTGGGCATACTCTGCTCCCAGGGTGCTTGGTTTGTGTCTCAGAAGCACAGAACAGCATTGCTGAGATGTGGACGAGGGCAGGCTCCACCACAGGAGGGCCCTTCTGCCCCAACCTCCCACCCATGCTCTGCTGAGTGCTGCCAGGGGTCTGTCCCCAGCCCGAGCCCCTCCCTGTGCCCTGGTCCCTTCCCCAGTCAACTCCGCCCACCCCCATTCCAGTCACTGCTGGGCCCTCTGGCCTTGCCTAGCACCCAGGGTGCACCCCACCATCCTAGCGGCCCCCGCACTCCAGGCCCCCACGGCCCTCCGATCGGCTCCGCACGCATCCCATCCCGGGTCCCCACACACAGTCACATCTCAGCTCGAGACGACTGTCAACAGCTGGCAGGGCCGAAGACACAGCTGCCGTCCCTTTCCCGGGGGCGGGGCTCGGGCTGCTCTAGTTCGCAAGGAGGTCACAGCAGCTGCAACAGTTTCCAGGCTCTGAGACAGCCCTGGGCTGCCCAAGCTGGGATACGGGTCAGGGTGGAGGCGGGGGGAAGCTGACCCCAGGCCAAGAAACCAGAGCCGCTCGGAGAGACTCCGTTCGGGACCAAAGAGTCAGACACCAACGGAAGGGGGAAAGCAGCACGGACCACCCAACAGGCCAGCACCCAGCCAGCTGGAGGGGTGGTGGGGGACCAGTTTCGGGCCCCCCGAGGAGACTGCGACGGGTGAGCCGGAGAGGTGGCGGCGGACAGGGTGTCGTCGGGAGCGTTTCCCTCCGTCAGCAGAACGGGGGAGCTCCGCGGCGGCTCGGGAGAGCGGTCACCACGGCTGCCTTTATTACCCACCATCAAACAGCAATTTCTTCCCCAGCCTCCTCGCTAATTACCCAGCCAGCGTTCTCATCTCGTTTTATTACTGGAATTAACAACGAGTTCAGAGCGTGGAAAGCTATTAAGATGTGTGATTAAGCCACATTCAATTAGTTTCTACAAACAATTTAATTGATGTTGCAGATAGAATTAACAGAAGGTGATTGTGTGAATGGCTCCGCTGGCTGCAAAATGGGGGAGGCTGTGGCGGGCTCTCCTGGGCCCCGGCAAGGACCGGGCGTGAAGCTCAAGACTTGCCCACCAGCCCTTCCTCCGCACACCCCTCGGGTCCCACCAGTCCGACCGGCCTGCTGACCGGTAGGCGAGTCCCCAGCACCCCTGCCCTCGAGTCTCCTGGTAGGGGGAGTGTGTGCCCTCTGGAGTTCCTGGAGGGCCTTCCTCCACCGGCTTCCTAACAGGACGGTGCCTCCAAGGGGAGCAGATGGCTCCCAGGGAGCGCAGGTCCCTGCTCATTGCCTGCAGCTGGGAAGTTTGCTCAGGTTGGAAAGTTTGCTCAGGTTGGAAAACATGGTCAAGGGGGGTAGAGGCAGGGAAGCCAACAACAGGAGCTCGGCGGCCACCAGGGAGGGACACCAAGAGATGAAAAGCAGACGGAGAGACAGCCTCTGTCAGAAGGGACCTCGGACCCCGGGGGGCGTGCACAGAGACCCTGGGCTTGGCCTCACTGGTGCTCTCACTGTTACCACGGTTTTGAACCTGGTTTGGGTCTCCCGGACAAGAAGAGAAGCGTGGACCGGGCAGGGAAGCTGCCATCTGCACGGCGGGCCAGGTGCCCAGGGCATCCGGCGTGGGTTGGGGAAGGACGTGCACTCGGAGCCCAGAAGCAGAGTACAGCGACTAAAGGGCTGACTGACGGGAAGGCCACGCTCAGCCTCTTCTCCCCACCCGCAGAGCCGGCAGCCTCTTAGATTCACCTCCCAAGCAGGGACAGCCTGGAGCCAGCGTCACCACACCCCGGCCCGGCACACTGACCACACACGGTTCCCAGGCATGGCGGCCACCCAGTCGGCCTCACTTGCCCTGATGGTACCTCTCCAGGGATCCACAGGTAGCCTGGAGGGGAGGCGCTCCTGCATTGTGCAGGAAACTCTGGGTGATTCTTACAGTCCAAGTCACAGGGGGCCAGCTCACTGGTGAGCCACCGGCTGGGTGACCGAGGAGTCGACAAAGCCCACCGAGCCTCCGCTCTCTGGGTTGTTAGTGAAGTGAAAGTCGCTCAATCGTGTCCGACCCTTTGCGACCCCCTAGACTATACAGTCCTTGGAGTTCTCCAGGCCAGAATACTGGAGTGGATAGCCTTTCCCTTCTCCAGGGGATCTTCCCAACCCAGGGATCGAACCCAGGTCTCCTACATTGCAGGCGGATTCTTTACCAGCTGAGCCACAAAGGAAGCTCGACAATGCTGGAGTGGGTAGCCCATCCCTTCTCCAGGGGATCATCCCAACCTAGGAACTGAACCGGGGTCTCCCGCCCTGCAGGCGGGTTCTTTACCAGCTGAGCCACCAGGGAAGTCGCGTGTGAAAACAGCCACCCCACAGGGTCTCTCCCTTCCCCTCTGCACCAGGCCCTGTCCTCCCTGTCCCCAGACACCCCCCCTCCCAGCCCTCGCCTCCTCCTTCCGGGGCACGGGGCCACCCAAGGGGCATAAGTGCCCAGCCAGGGCAGCAGGAGGCCGGGGGCAGTGAGGACGCAGCAGAGAGGAGAAGGCAGGCGGGTCTCACAGGTGGGGAATGAGGCCACAGACGGGCTCCCGGCCCCGCAGCTGGGAAGTGCCAGGGCAGGAGCTGTGGGCGCTGGGCCCAGGAGGCCCAGCCCCTCTCCCTGGGGACACTGCGGTCCTCTTCCTGGTCGGGGGGTGGGGATGCGGGGAGGGGGCGTCCCTGCTTCCTAGGACACCGCGCCCCTCATCAGGGCTCTGTGGGGAGCCTTGTCACCTCTGGACTCGGCAGGACTTGGGGA
Source organism: Bos grunniens (assembly GCF_055505025.1). Classification (NCBI taxonomy): domain Eukaryota; kingdom Metazoa; phylum Chordata; class Mammalia; order Artiodactyla; family Bovidae; genus Bos; species Bos grunniens. Next base: position 6,479,183 of record NC_141168.1, read on the forward strand.
GGAGAAGGCTAGAGTGGGGGCAAGGATGGTGCCCAGGAGCCTCTGTGTGGAAGCCCCCGAGGTCGCCAGGCCGAGGCCCCTCATCTAACCAGCCCCCCGAGCCGGTATCCAAGCCCCAGCTCCCACCTGTGGAGTGAGAGGCCCCCAAGCTGAGGGGAAGGGCCGGGTTGACTGGAAGGGCCCACCCCAGGCCTGTGGGCTTCCTCGGGGTCCTGGGCGCTGCCCTCAGGGGGACTGGGCTACGGCCAAAGCGTGGACCCCAGTTCCTTTCGGCCGGGCCCCCTACAACCCCCATGCCGACTCAGGGGTGGGCAAGGGCCCCTCCGAGGCTGGCCCGGGGGCCTCCGGGCCAGCGGTGGGGCCGGCCCGCGTGCTGTGCTCGAGGGGCTTCGTGGGAGAACTCATTAGGCCCGCAGTGGGGTGGTGACAGAGATGGATTCCGGTGACAGCTGTGCGCTGGAGCCACGCAGCGAGGGGAGGGGGGGAGAGTGTGGGAGCCGCCACGGTGGTCCCCCCCTAGTCACCACGCCCCACCCCCTGCAGACCCCTCTGCCCAGGCCCGGTGCCCCCATGCGCCTCGTGCCAAGGGGGTCTGTCCCGGCCCCAGGCTCCCCCCAGTGGCCCTGGCTTAACTGCCCTCTTGCGCCCCACTGTCCTGGGAGCCCAGGGGCACCCACACATGTGGCACGCGTTGGCAACACCATCTTCCCCTCCCCATCCCCCCAAAATGTGAGCAACTCCATGTAAACAGGCCCTATCCAGCTCTTAAAACAGCTCCAGCGGAGGAGGGAGAACCTGACTTGCACGCCAGTGCAGCTCTGAGGGCGACCGCCTGGGGGATGGGTTTACTCCAAAGGGCCCGGCCAAGACTCAGAGCTTCCAGGCACCGGGCCTTAGGGTCCATGTGGCCCTCGAGCCCCCACAGTGAGGGCCCTTTCCCAAGGGCAGGACTTTCTGAGTTCAGGCACGCTTCCCTCCAGCCCTGGAGTACAGCCGCTCCACGCCCGCCTGGCCCCCCACGCCCAGCCCGCCCCAGGTGCAGTGAGCCCCCTGACTCACGTGCAGGCTGGGGTGGTAGGTCAGCAGCCCGTTGTCACACAGGGTCACATACTTCTTCTTCCACTCCTTGTTCAGGGACTTGCCGCTCCGCTTGAGCAGAATGCCCTGGGGACAGAGGCCGCATCAGAGATGGAAGCCAGGCGTGGGGAGGGTCTCAGCGCCCGCAGGCCCCGTGGGCCTCCACCCCCCTCCTCCCAGGTCACTGTGCGTGTGGGCACGGAGACACCATGCGGGACGGGAGCTGAACCGGGGAGGGCCACCCGAACCAACCCGTCCACGGGACTCAGGGCCCCCTCCAGCTACCGTGGACCACTGTCCCGTGGCGGGGGCACCCCCTACCCCAGGTTGTGGGCCTACATCCGCAATGGGAGGCGGGGGTCTAGACGGCCTCCCAGGATCTCCAGGGGTGGGGTGGAACACAGAGACCTCAGGGGGCCCTGGCCTCCTAACCCCTGTGGTAGCCCCAGAAGAGGGCAGACAAGCACCTGAATGTCCCCAGAATACCCTAGTCTCCCCAAAGCAGGGAATGGGGAGTTCCAGCCATCCAGATCGGCAACCAAATCTCCCATGGGAGCTGAGAGGATGCTGGGTGTGGCGCTTGGATGAGCCCCAGGATAGACAAGGGTCCCACGAGGGCCGGGATTTGGGAGTGTTGTTCATCAACATCCCCCCCGCCCCACCCCCGCACCGCAGCACAGTGTGAGAACCCCTGGTGGACGGTGGGGAAAAGCCAGCAGAGACCCTGCGGCTGTTGGACAGTGGGGAAAAGCCAGCAGAGACTCTGCGGCTGTTGGAGGACCCCACCAAGGAAGACTGCCCACAGCCCGGACAGTCTCTGCTGCCCTCCCCTAACGAGGACCCCTGGTGGTCCTGCGCCCACTGCTGGCTCCTGAAACAGCGGCCAGCACAGGGGACGGGCTAAGGATGGAGCCGGGGTCGGGACAGGACACGGACACGCCCAGCAGCAGGTTGCCCTGGACCAGCATCACCCCTGTGGGCCCCCTCCCCAAACCTGGGGTGCTGAGAAGAGGCAGTGCTCCCCAGAGATTCCTACACACCACTCCTGGGGGAGAGCCCCACAGCGGGATGGCCCGGCTGGGGGTGGGATGGGGCAGCACTCAGTGTCCCCCAGTGTACCCACCCCGCCCCGCAAGGGGGTCACAAAGGAGGAGCTTAGGGCTGCTGTGCTGGCCTCTCCTTCAGGAGGGGGGCGCCCTGCCCTCAGGCAGGCTGGAAATGGGGGTCAGGAGACTCAGTGTGATAGAGTGGGGGTAAACCCCAATTCCAGGATGCCCTCCCCTGCTCAGGCCTCTTACTAGGAGGCTCAGCCCTGGAACGGCCAGGTTAGCAAGCAGGTGGGCCAGGTTAGCGAGCAGGTGGCCTGGGATTCCCACATCAGGGGCCAGAGGTGGAGGCCAGTCCCGCTTTTCAACAGGTGTTTTAACCCCTTCCTCCCTCATCCTCCAGCTGGAGGAGGTGGAGCCATCTAAGGACACTGTGGAGACCTGGTCCCCTTTTCTCAGGAGCAGCTTCTGAAGACTAGGGGCATGAACCGAGACCTTCCCTAGACAGTAGGGTGCCTGGAACATTTCGGAAGGCAGCGGGCTCCGGTCTGGTGGTCCCTGAAGGAGCCCTGGTGACGGGCCTCGGGGGCGTGGCACCCATCCCCTCACAGGCCAGGAAAGTGGACACAGCTCAGCCGCTACCTCTCTGCTGACTGTGGACCCTGGGCCCTGAGAACTGGGGGCCCGGCCTCTGGAGAAGGCAGCCCAGGCTCCTCTTGCTGCTGCGGACCGGACACGGGGTGGGGGTGGGGGTGGGGGCGCCCCATCCCCCGCCTCCCTTCCCACCTGCTCCCTGAGCCTCCGCGGGAGATTCCACCAGGGCCTCTGTCCCAAACCCCTTCACGCCCAGAGCTCCCTTCTCGGTCCCTTCACCTTCACCGGGTGCCCTCCTGGTCCCCCCAGGCTCACGCCACCACCCCCCCACCTCGCCTTCTGCCACCCACGAGCTCTTTACATCCCCAAGTCCCGGAAACTGCCTGAGCCTCCGTCTCAGACGCGCAGTTCTCAGACACGCAGACTCACCTACGGAGCACCCCCCGCCCACCCCCTCAGCAGGAGATCAGGAGTCAGGATGCCGGAGGCAGCGGAGGAGGGCAGACCTGTTCTGCCCGAAGTCTCTCCCCTCCTCCACCGGCCCCTCTCCGGACCGTGGGAATGAGGCTCCGGCGCGCGTTAGCCCGGGGGCGTGGGAGGAGCGCCTGGGCCGGGGGGGGGGGGGGGGGGGGGGCGGCGCGATCGCGGTTGCAAGGGGGGCTTGGCCCGCGCCCACGCGCTCCGCCTGGCCCCGCCGCTCACCTGCCAGGGGCTGCCCGCTCGGCCCGGCCCGGCCCTCCCCGCGCCCCAGGGGCGCCGGCTCCCCTCCCCGGGCAGGCCGGCTGCGCACGGCGGCGCAGGAAGCAATCTGGGGCGGAATGTGAGCAGTGCGCGGGGGCGACAGCCCCCAGAGGACCCGTTCCCCGCCGCCTCCCGCCCGGCTCCGCCAGCCGGCTTAATTGCGGAGTCCGGATTGATTGGGAATGCAAATGGCAACTGAAATGCAATCTCCACTCCCAGCAGGAGCAGGGGGAGGGGGAGCGAGGAACCGGGAGAAGCGCGGGACAGGAGGGCTGGGGGCCGGGGCGGCGGTGAGGGGCCCAAGGAATGGCCACCGGCCCAGGCTAGAGGAGAGGGTGCGGTGGCACCCCATCCCGACAGTAGGCACATCCCCAAACCGCCCCCCACTGTGTGATCCCTGGTGCCTGTAGACAGGTACGGCAGCTCAACCTCCTGGCCAGGCCCCTCCTTCTGAGGATCCCTGAGTTTAGAGGGGGCCTGGAATCCTCAAGTGACCTCACTGACCCCTCCAGAGGGACTGGAGCCTCAGGTGCAAGTTCACGGGGCTTCATCCCCCACTGCACAGACCCTCTTTCCCCTCCCTGTGTGGGATTCAGGGAGCAGATAAATTAGGGCAGACCCCAGCCAGGAAGCGGGGTGCTTTGGGGGCTAGACTGATCTCAAAGCAAGGAAGGGTGGCTGGGTGGGGGAAGCGTTGCGTTTGTTGAACGTTTGCCTGTGCCTGTGTGTATACTCAGAAAGCACATGCCACAAAGCAGGGAGTGACGGTCCCCTGCCTGGAGCAGGTCCCCATTGCCTGGCTTGGCAAGAGGCCCTTCGAGGAGGCCTGAGTTGGCACAGCCACAGAGACATGCCATCAACAGGTTTCTGGGCCAGTTCTGCGCATACAGCGAAACAGGGAGGAGACAGCCAGCTGCCCGCCCACCAGGAGGGTCCCTGGGGAGCATCCCTTGGTGACACTTCTGGAGGACTGAAGCATACCCAGTGCTCCCCACTGTGTCCTCTGGGCCCTGAGACACTTTCAGGGTTCTCCATTTGCCATGGCCCTTCACTGTGGGGTCAGAAACCCCCATCCCTAACACAATTCTGGTCGCAGAAGCCCCAGCCTGGACGGCCAGACCTGATCACAGGACCCTGGCCAGGCTGGCCTCAGGTCCTCTGGCCACACAAGTCTACTCCACTCAAACGCGGACATCACGGCTCCCGTAGACACGGGGCATCTCTAAACACCAGGTCCCGAGAAGATGTGTCTGTGCCAAGTGCAGCATCCTGGGGACACAGCAGGCTAACCACCAGGCTGCTGGCCATCCCGGGGGGCACGTGGGCCAGCAGGCTTTCACCTGACACCTCCTCTCTCCACTGCATCCGGCAGTGGTTCTACAGCCCTGTACAGCACACCAGCAAGCAACTCTGCCTTCCATCACCAGAGACCCCTTTTGATCACTCAATGCCTTTTTCTAGCAAAGACACCCAGGACAGGCGGTCTGGGCGCCCTGGCCCTACTGGGCAGTAACTCCAGAGACTATATCAGGACTAAGTTTCCTCTTTTCAAACACAGAAGAGGCTCACTGGGTAAGACTCGGCCAGTGAACCCAGGGTAGGACCAGCCCTTGGTACGCCCCCTCAATCCATACTCCTCAGGGTGCTCTTTTGTGAATTCCCTCCCTTTTGGGGGAGGGAGGAGGAGAGAGAGGTGGGGGAGACCAAGTCCTGCTGCAGGGTCGGGCACCTCCAGAATCACCACCACCAATGCAGAGCCGCTGAGGGTGGCGGGTGGCTCTCTGCTGCCCCCAGGTGGTGATGAGGGTGAACAGGCAAGGCCAGGCCCAGTGAGCGCTCCGGCCAACCTTGCCAGGGGTGTTAACAGCTCAGGCCTGGCAGGGGCCTGGGGCACTGGCCTCTCCTGTCTTCCAGAGCCATCCTCCAGCATTGCCGGGGCCTCCTCTCCGCTTCTCTCCAGCCCTGGGGGGGAAGGGAGCGCTGACCTGTTTGATGGGGATGGCCCGGCCGCTCCCGATGCTGTCCACCTTGCACTCGGCGGCCTTCTTCTCCCGGTCCATGTCGGCACCCTTTCGAGACTGGAAGAGAAGAGAAGGGGCGTGTCAGAGGGGCCCCGGGGTCTGTGGGGGTTCAGCTGCCCGCCTGGAATCCCCAGCTAGCACCCCATCCTCCCCAAATCCCTCCCTCCCCCTGGACAGGCCCTAGCAGCCAGGCAGGGCCAGGCTGGGTGGGCACGGCGGGACTGGGAAGGAATGGAGACCACGAGTATTCCAACGGGTGTTTATTCTTACACACGGCACCATACAGAGCAGCACAGGTCATCACTGGGCCGGGCCCGCCCCTTACAGAAGAGCGAGGACACGAGATACCGAGGGCGTGAGGAGCGCGCAGCCCATGGGGAACCAGGGGGAGGCTGGGGCCTAAGAGAAGGGAAGGGGCCCGGAGAGGAAAGGTGGACGGTGGAGGCTGCAGGCTGGCCGGGAGCAGCACGGGGCACGACCACCGGGTAGGGGGGAGAGCAAAGTCCAGAAATGAGAGCCGGCCGCGGCCCGGCCACGGGCACAGACACACCACACGCGGCGGCACGGCGTGCCGAGCTCAGCGGCCACGAGGCCCGAGGGGGCACAGTAGATGGAGAGAGAGAGGAGACGGGCCAGAGGAGGCCCTGCGCCCCTGCCAGGGCTCCTGGGGCAGAGCCCGGCCCAATGTGGATCCTAGGAAACGGGGTGTGTTGGGGGGGGCCAAGAGAGGGGAAGGCAAGCGCGGCGAGGAGGAGGAGGAGGAGGAGGCGGCGGCGGCGTCCAGCAGAGCAGGAACAGCAGAGAAGTCCATGCAGGAAGGAGCAGAGGAGGGGAGGGGCGGGGAGCACCCCCGGGAGCAGCTGGGCCGCCGGCCGGGCGCTGGACGCCCCGGCCTCTGGGCCTCGTCGGTGGCCGGCGCGCCGGGCGGGGACAGGGGACGAGCTCCCTTCTTCTCCGTGCGGCGAGAGCCTGGCGCCGTGCGTTCCGCCGGGCTGGCCGCGCGGGCTGGCGGGGCGCTCCAGCAGTTCCTAGCCTTGCCTGGGGGTGTGGGGGTTAGTTACAAAGGTTCCTGTGGGTCTCTGGAGTGGGGAGCACGGCGGCCGCTTCTCATCTGAGAGCAGTCCCAGGGCCCGGCCCCGCACGGGGGACAATGTCCAGAGGTGCTGTGTGTCACCACCTGGTCTTCTAATTTGGAAGGAGTTGGAAAGGCCTTTTTGTTGATGAAAAGTTGGAAACAGTGGCACATATCTGCAAATATCGAAAGAATAGAGATTTTTGGCAAGTTATACTCAAGCCGCGCACACAGTGGGTCAGCAGGTGGCGAGGGCAGAGAACCCGGGCGCCCGGGGAGGAGAGGCGGCTGAAGAGGAGAAGGAGGAGGAGGAGAGGCTGCAGGCCGGCGGTCCATCTCGGGGTGCGGGGAGGGGGGGTGCTCTGCGCTCCAGGCCCCACGTCCCTCCCCCGGCTCCTCCAAGCTGCCAGGGAGCAGGCCATGGGGGCCGCGGCCAGACCAGCAGGGAGAGCCGGGGTACTGCCCATGGACGTCTCTGCTACCAGCGCCTGCCCTCCGGGGGCCTCTCCTGGGCACTGTGGCCTCTGCCCCTTGCACTCCCAGACGGAAGAGCCAGTCGTGGGGAGCGGGGTTCACATGCGGCCTGTCCCAGCCAGGCTGGCCAGCAGAGAGGCCCCCCACCCCACAACCACCCGAGGACCCCTGGGAGCCCAGAGGAGGGCAGGGGGCATGGGGTGTGCACCCCACCCAGGATGGGAACCAGGGTGAGGAGCGTCAAAACAAGGACATTAAGTCATGGGGGAGAGACCAGGGGGACGTCAGCGGCACGTCCAGCAGGAAAGTCACGGGAGTGGGACAGGAGCAGGCACAGCTCTGCCGGAGGATGGCAAGAGGGGGGGACCCCCCACCCTCCACCCTCCACCCTCCCACCCCGAGCAGTGACGATGAGAAGGGGAGGTCCCGAGAGGCACCTCGAGAGACATGGGCGCGTCTGGAGGCTCCCTCAAGGACAATGGCTCAAGTGAGGTCACCATGGAAACAATGGAGAGAAAAAAACAAAAAAAATCAGGTCGCCACAGTGAAGATGGAGAGAATGAAAGAGGCCTGGAGGGGCGGCTGTGCCGTGGAGGACGGGCACGGCGAGGGGCACGTGAAGGCAGCTCGGAGGAGCAGGCGGCGGGGCGCAAGGAGGCGCTGGGGAGGCGCTGGGCGAACAGTGGAGGAAGGCGGGAGGGGAGGCACGGGGGGAGAGGAGCAGGTGGGCAGGACGTCAGCGAGCGGGCACCGTGGGCACAGAGGGCAGTCACTTAGACCCAGGCGCCCACGGGCCCCACGGCGGCCGCAGAGCGGTTCACGCACAAGCAGGCAGCCGGGGCGCTGTGTGTCTCAGCAGGCGTGAACATATGAGAAGCTGTGAGTCCAGGCGGGGTCGGGGCTGGGGGTGGCGGGTGACGCGCGGCAGCAGCAGGATGGAGGGCGCAGGGCAGGGCCATAGGGGACAGGCAGGCAGACGAGGCAGAAGCGCGCACAGCGAGGATGCAGGGACAAGGCCTGGGGAGCACTGGCTCTGTCTGAGCTGGGTTCCTGAGGGCCTGGCCGGGGCCTGACCCTGGCCGGGGGCCGGACCAACCGACCGACACCCAAGCCCCGACGCTCGGAGAGCGGGATGAGGAGCGACGCAGAGAGACCGGGCGATCTCCCCATGCGGGTCCGCCCGGGGCGGCACGCCCGCCTCGTCAGGCCCACCACTCCCAGGAGGGTCCTGCCAAGCCCCCCCTGCTGGACAGTGTGTCTGCGGGCCAGACACAGGCTTGGGCCTCCGAGAGGTGACGGGCAGGGCCCTAGTGGCAGGAGGCGCACAGGACCCTGGGCTGGGGGTCTGCGTGAAGGAGCTGAGAGCAGAGCCTGTGGTGGGCGGCTGGTGGGGTGGGAAACCGAGGCAGGACTCGGGAGACACAGGGGCCTGGGGAAAGACGTCTGGGCCTTTTGTTGGGCCGATGGCAGCAGCGGGGGGGTGGGGAAGCGCGGTGGAATGGAAATAACGGGGATGGGTGGGGTGCAGGCGGACTGGGAGGCCTGGACCTGCTCTGGTTCTGCCATCTACCGTTTCCTGCGGCCTTGGGCCAACCACCCAGGGCCTTGGTCCACAAGGGCGGGATCCAGGGTGTCTCGGAGTTAAGAGAGCAGACGGGTCCAAAGAGCCCTCCAGCTGGGCTGGGAGGAAGGTCTCTGTGTGGCTGTGCTGAGGGGCGGCCCCACGGGCTCAGAGGAGGATCACAGTCTGGGTGCTGATGTGGGGTTGGGGGGGTGGCGGGCGTCTGCACGGAGCCCACGGAGGGTCACAGTCTGGGTGCTGGTGGGGGGCGCCTGCACAGAGCTCCCTCCGGGAGCAGTGCGTGTCTGTGCGGATGCAGAGAGGGCAGGTGTAGCGTCCTGGAGGCTGGGGGCTCGGCCCTGCCTGGTCGGCGGCGGGAGGGGCGGGCACGTACCGTGAAGATGTTGGAGCGCCGCTTGGACTGCTTGCGGATGGGTGTGGGGGTGGAGGAGGCAGCGATGGTCTCCACGCGCAGCTCCCGCTGGCTGATGCTGGGCGTGGAGGGGACTGAGGCCGAGTAGTCGCTGAAGGCGCTGCTGCCGCCATTCGTGGCCTGAGAACAGAGAGGGCTCTCAGGGCGGCTGCACCAAGGGGCCTGGGGCTTGCAGGGCAGAGCAGAGGGGCCGCCCATTCCTACAGAGGCTAACCCAGGAGGCGGGCAGCAAAGGCCTGGAGGCCTGCGGGACCCCATGGTCACCGCCCTGGGCTGCCCACCCTCCACCTCCTGCCTAGGGCCCCTAGCTGAATCAGAGGCAAAGGACTGGAGTCAAGGGCAGGGGCCGGGAGAGAACAAGACTGCGGAGTCTTGGCTCACAGCTGGGCGTGACACCAGGTGACAGGTCACCCTGGATGAGCTCCCCAGGCCTGCAAGAACGGAGGCTTCGGGAGGCTGGGTGGGGCTCAGGGCGCCAATGGGGTGGGGCGGGGGGGAGGGTGAGGCTGTGTGTGACAGGGCGTGAGATACGGGGAGGAGGAGGGCTGGGCAGGGAGCGAACGGCGACTAAGGCTGCTGACCGGAGGAAGCAGAGGACGGCGGGATACACACACAGCGGTGTCCGCTGGTGGTGGCTCCGGGAGCCATGGGCAGCGTGACAAGGCCACCCCTGACGGCCCACCGGATGGTCACTAAGTAGAGGACGCGCCCTGCCCCAGCAGCCTCCTCTGGTCCGAGGCCAACACCGGAGCTGCCGCCCCGCGAAGGATACAGGGTCCCTGCGCACAGCTGAGTCTGCTACAAGGCCAAGTGGCTCAGAGACGGTGGAGAAGACCTGTGTACGGCTCTCCCTTTCTTACAGGGGAGCCCTGAGATCTTTTACAGCTGTAAAGGGAGGGAATCCCTGGAAAAGCCCACCAGGCCGTCAGGACGCTGGGGGCCGGGAGGGCTTTGCAAAGACAACAGCCCTCAGTGGAACTAAAGGAGCAGCATAGACTTGACCGCTCAGCATGCACACCTGTACTGGCCCAGGGCTTTCCGCAGCGCGGGAGACTGAGTCCGGGAACACAGTTACAGAAGCCCTGGGCTGAATGTCAAGGGCCCAGAACTGACCAGGCAGTAGGCCCCGCAGGCGGGCAGGTGTCCAGGGGGTAATCTGGGAGGGACACGGCAGGACCCAGCTCAGGCACCCCCCCAAAGGACCCCACGCAGCATGAAGGCCATCAGCCCTTGTCGGGTAAGTGCTGCTCTTCTAAACGCAAACACAGGGGCAGGGGCCAGCAGGTGAGGAGGGGGCGGGCCTCCAGGGACTCCTCTGGAGGTGGGTACTGAGCCCGCGCTAACCCCAGCTGACCAGAGCAAATGCTTAGGCGGCGGCAGCTGCAGGGTGAGACGTGTGGAGCAGCGAGGGGAGCTGGGAGTGGGAGGGCAGGGACTGCAGGGCACAGGTGGGGGGCCAGGCCAGGCCAGGTGTGCAGGCTGAGGGGACCCGAGCCAGTGCTTTCAAACCATCTGCAAGTGGGGAGACCAGACGCGCAGGGACAGGCAGGCAGACAGACAGAATGGAGAGGCAGGGCCACGGTGGGGTGGGATGGGCATGTGGTGCGGGGAGCGTGGGAGGCTGGCCGCACCTGGTTGATGTGTACGGCCGGGATGGAGGCGGCGGACACGGCCGAGTGGCTGGGGGAGTTGGGCAGTGACTTGCAGGGCCCGATGGCCAGCTGCTGCTTCTTCCGCAAGGCCACTACCTTCTGGGCCACTGCAGGGGACAGCAGAGTCAATGACCCCTCTGGGGAGGCGGGGGAAACCCCACTTAGAGCCGACTCCCCCCTCCGCAGAGCCTGCCTGACCCCCTTCCGGGGGAGCGCCTGGCACCCGCCGAGTTACCGTCCTGGAAGACGCGCTCCACGTTGAGCCCGTAGGTGGCACACGTCTCGTAGTAGGTGCACCGCTTCAAGTCTGTGGACAGCTTGCGGGCCCTGCTGTCGTCGATGACCCGCGGGTTCGCGGCACTGATGGCGTCTGTCGGAGACGGAGTGGGGGGGGTCGGGGACTGACTCAGCCGGCTGACGCTGGGCCGTGTGGTCAGAGGGTGGGGTGGGCCAAGAGCCCAGGTAGTGGACACCACAGAGCACGAGAATACGGGGGTCTGGGCCTCGTTCCAGCTCTGCCGCCGACTCACTGAGTGGAAATGAGCCAGCCCCCTGTGTGTCCACCTCAAAGAGTGCTGCGGGACACGGCCATCACACAGACGGCAGGGTCACAGCTGGCGGGCTGTGTGGGGGCAGAGAGGAGGTGCCTGCTCACAGTGGGGGTGTGGGGGTGGCCCACCGGAAGGGTTGGATCAGCGCCAGGAGGGCAGAGGCGGGTAGGGGGCCAGGCTTTCTCACGCTGGCCCATGGGGACCCACAGCTGCCACACCGCCCCAGCGAGCAGGCCCGCTCACCCTGTGTGCCCACCAGCACCATGGGCACCTCGCTGGTGTTGCGGAAGCTGCAGAGGCGCAGGAAGTAGTTGTACACCGTCTGGAAGCTGATCTCATCCTCCAGGCTGAACACAAACACCACTGCGTCCACCCAGGCGGCAAACTGGGGGGTGGGGGGTGGGGGGCGGAGCAGAATTACCACCCTCACCTGGGCACAGGTGAACTTTGCCACCCCCACCCCACCCCCTGCCGCCCTGCACACGATCTTGCCGGGGTCCCAGCTGGGAACCTCGAAAAAAAGGGGGCACCACGGGCCAGGGCTACCTGGAGCTCGGGGGGGCCTCCTTCATCTCGGATCAGCAGCAGGTAACTCTGGCCATCCACCACAATCTCCTTCTTAAACCGACCCCCTAGGACAGAGTGCGCAGTCAGGCCCCAAGCCGCAAGAGCGAGCCCACGGCGGGGGTTGGAGGGGTAGCCACACAGAGAAGGGACCCACAGCTAGAAGACGGGAGGATGGAGAGAGACACGGGGCTGCAGCCCCCTGCACAGGCAGCGGGAGACAGGGACGGGTGGGCAGAGAGCAGCCGCAGGGCCCGGGGCCGGCCCCTTAACGCTCACCTTCAGGGGACTCCTCCTGGACATAGGTCCCTGTCAGATAGCGGTGCACCAGGGCCGACTTCCCACTAGACAGGTTCCCTACAATGCCCTGCGGGAGAGGAAGGAGCAGCGATCAGAGGGCTGGACAGACAGACGGCACGGCAGGACAGGCTGATCCACCTGGGAGGAGACGGCCCAGCGCCAAGGATGGGAAAGGCAAGAGAAACCGGGAAGAGACGGGTGCGGGGCGAGGCCGAGCCTAGAGACGGAGGGGACTGGAAGCCGGGGTGGTCAGGGGGAGTCACGCCGGCCCACCACTCTAGCCCGCACCCCCAGCCCAGGGCTGCCTGTGCCTCCCACTCACTCACCACTTTAAGCTCCGGCACCGAGCGGCTCAGGGTCCACTCCTGGCTGTTCACAAAGGAGTCTGCAGGAGAGAAGGCCACCCGTCAGGGCTGGGATGGCACAGCCCCTTGGCTATCCGGCATCGGCGGCCTCCACGACCTGGCCCGTTTTCGAGGCCACAGCCAGAAAACACCCTCAGCCCTAGTTTCCTGCGCACGCTCAAGTCGTTTCAGTTGTGTCGGACGCTCTGCGAGCCCGTGGATGGTAGCCTGCCAGGCTCCTCCGTCCCTGGGGATTCTCCAGGCAAGAATACAGGAGTGGGTGGCCATGCCCTCCTCCAGGGGAATCTTCCCCACCCAGGGATTGAACCCGCTTCTCTTACATCTCCTGCACTGGCAGGCGGGTGCTTTACCACCACTAGCGCCGCCGGGAAGCCCCTAGCTCCCTAGAGAGCAGCAAGAATGCTCTCTGAGAATAGAACAGCGGGGTGACAGCCCTCAGTTCTCCAGTCTGGACAGACCGGATCCCTCCTCTTTCCGCTCCAGCAGAGTGGGTAGCTACTACCTTGAGTCACGCCCTACCGGCGCCCCCGCCTGGTGAGAGGCCGCTCCAGTGGGTCTCGGCTGGGCTGGGGGCCCGCCTCTGCAGCCAGAAGGAACAGCTCACCCTCGCAGGGTGGGGCCACCCACTACATTCCTGGTGAGCAAAGAGGGCGGAGCCCTTCACCTGGCCCTGTTTGGTGAGAGGCCGGTCCAACAGGGAGCTGTCTGCCCCTCCCAGCCGGCCCTCCTCCCCAGGCTCCTCCTTGGCAGGAGCCAGCCACCCTTTCTTTCTCAAAGATCCGCCTCCAGCACTCCTCCTCTCAAGTCCATCCCCAGCTCCTGCCTCACCCGGGCGCTACCCAGAGCCCCAGCCAGGGTCAGCCCCTCTCCTTGAGCCTCTAGGTTGGCACAGACATCCTGGGGCCGCTCCAGGCAGCTCCGCAGGGACCAGGCTCTGGGGGCGGGGCTCACGCCGCCTCCCCAGGCTGCCTCCAAGAGTAGTTACAACGCGCGGGTCCAGTCCTTAAACTCATCTGCAAAGGCAGCTTAGAGCCTCACCTGGGAGCTAGAGCTGCTGCTGATCTAGTCCTCCCCGCCCTCCAGAGCCGGCCCGGGCTCCGAGTGAGTCTCATCCGTCCCGGAGCCCCTTCCTGGGTCTCCAAAAGTGAGAAAGGGGCCCTTCCGTTCTGCTCTCATTCCACTTCGCTAGGGCCACGGGAGGCAGGCCCTCCCGGGACCCACCTGGAAGCCAGCCTCTGCCACAGCCACCGTCTCCAGACCCAACAGCGACCCTAGACCCTGCCGGCCGCTGATCCACTTGGTCCAGCCCTGTCTGGCGGACCCCCCCGACCCCCGCTCGCCTTCACGGCACGCCCACCTCTCCCGGTAGGTGTCCGGTTTGTTTCACACTCGCCCTCAAGCCCGGACTCCAACCGGAGAGGACACCCAGGCTCGGGCGCTCCCCCTTACCGCTCGGCGCGCCCAGAAGTCCGGGGGCCGCGGCCGCCCGGCGGCTCCACAGCGGCTCGGACGGCGCGGGCGCGGACATGGGCTCTCTCCGGCGGAAGCGGCTGGTGAGCAGCCTCCAGAGGCCGGCGGCGGTGCGGGGGCGGCCGGCCTCGGGCGCGGCGCGCGGGGCCTCGGTGCCCAGCAGCAGGTCGCGGCGGCTGGGGAAGGCGCCCAGGGAGCTGGCGTCGCCGTCGCTGCGGGTGCGCACGCGGGGCAGCAGCCCGGACTCGGCGCGCCGGATCTCCTGGCCGCGGCGCAGGCGGAAACTGAAGCTCTTCCTCAGCGCCGACAGGCCGCGCCGGGGGCTCGGGGCGCTGCGCCCGCCGCCGCCGCGCAGCACCTGCCAGCGCTGGCTGCTCCAGAGCGAGGCGCCCCGCAGGAAGCCGGAGCTCCCCGCGCGGCCCAGCCCCGCGCCCGCGCCCTCGGCCTCGGCCGCCAGCTCCAGGCGGTTCACCTCCAGGAACGTCATGCTGGTGGGCCGCGGCGCCTGGGCGCCCCGAGGCCGGCTGCGGCGACCCGGCGCGGGGCTGGATGCGGGGCTCGGCGCGGGGCTGGGCGCGGGCCCGGGAGCCGACTCTCGGCCGTCGGGGGTGCCGCGGCGGCCGAGGCGCGGGCGCAGGAGTCCGAGCAGCAGGCTGCGGGCGCCGGTGGGGGGCGGCGGCGGCCCCGGGCCGCCAGAGCACACGCTCCGCGGCCGCGCCGGCTGCTCGCGCGCAGCGCACAGGGCGGCCTGCAGGGCGGAGGCGGCGCGGTCGGCCGGGGCGCCGTGCAGGTCCAGCGAGTCGCAGACGCTGAGGGCGCGGCGGCAGGCGGCGGGCCGCTCCCGGCTGCAGCTGTCCGCCGGCGGCCAGCCCCGCTCCATGCTCAGGGCCCGCGGGCGAGGGCCAGGCCCATGGCGAGGGGCGCGGGGCTGGGCCCGGGCCGGGGCCGCGGCCGGGGCGCACGGACCTCCGGCCTCTGGGCACTTGGTGTCGGCCGACTGAGTCCCTCAACGCCTCCACCTCGCAAGCCGGCAAGCCCAGACCTGGAGAGGCCGGGAGCCAGCCCAGCACCGAGAGAGGCGGCAAGCCTGGCCTGGAACACCCGGGAACGGCGGCGGCGGGGGGCCCCCGAGCCCTCAGAAAACAGGAAATTCCAGCCCAGGGCTCCTCCTCAGTTGGGGCAGGTAGGAGAGGAGCTGTCATTAAGAGCAGGCCAAATAAATAACAGTCCTGGGCACACCATGCGCTGGGCTCGGTTTTGGAGAGAAGCGGGCCATTCGCTCTTTTCTCCAGGGAAGAACCAGATGATCCACCAGGGTGGGAGCTGGTAAAAGCTTAAATTATGAGTCAGGAGTTACACTGAGGGCTTCTTATCTGGAAAACACGGAGCCTGAACGAGGTGATCCTGTCTTGGCTCTTGGCTCAGTCTGAGGTTGGGAAACTTGCAAATCCGAGTTGCTGGTTGTTTCAGTCAGCTCTTCTGTTAATGACTGAGGCTATCTTCTTCCTTGAAGACTATAAAATCACCTGGACTAGGATAAGTGCTGTCCTGCCCAAGGGCGGCAGAAAATCTGAAGATAACCTTGGGACCTGAACCGTATCGTTCTGGACGAGTGACTCACTTCTGAGCCCCTGAAGTCTCCCGGCTCCTCCAGCTCGCTGGTCCCCCTCCTCCTGTCCAGAGGCTGTGCAGAGGTGAAGCTGCAGACTGCAGACCTCGTGGGAAGCTGACTCCAAGCACATATACCCTTCGTGGGCTGCCCCAGGCTCTTAAATGCAGGGCTTCCTCCAGGATGGGGCAGAGGACAGGTCGTTGCTGTGCTGTGCTCTCCACTAACCGTTCAAGCGTCAGTCCTCCTCTCCGGGGTCCTGGAGACGGGCCAGTTTAGCATAACCCACAAGGACCACAAGCAGATCAGGACAAACCTGTTTAGGTAGTGGCAAGGTTGAGGGGGCTTGCGTTTCCCTCTGAAGACATAATACTCCCAGGTCTGCTCCAGCCCCAGTCCAGCCCAACTCCCAACATATCTGTCCCTCTCAGCTTTAGAATTCCACGGTCCTGGTCAGAAGCAAAGTACAAGATAAAAGTGGCACATTCCAGAGGGGGCTGGGGTGGGGGAATGCCTGAGGAAGGCAGGGCCTCCATCCTGGGTGCTCCTGCGGAACCTCGAGCTGGAAACTTCCAAGTCCCGGGCTGGATCTCCGGGGCCCCGGGGGGTGATTCCGTATTTTCCTGGGACTGGTTATTAATGGTGATGAGGACGGCGCCTTCCTCTCTGGGGTACATTTCCCCCACATAATAGTCGGTTCTGCAGAAGAGCCCTTCCCAGGATCCTTCAGGCGTGGAGACAAGAATGCAACCCAGGAATCCTGACTCACGTTCCCAAGTTTAAGCCTCACACACTGAACTTCCCTATCTTTGTTAATATCAGTCTGTCTGCCCTCTCTCATGCACACATATGGGATGACCCCTCCCCCACAGAATAAGGCGGCTCATTCTAAACCCTCTCCCCGAGCCAATGAAAATGCACGCACAGGACAGCAGCTATCAGAGGCAAATGGGCACTAAAGGGGGACAGGGGACAAGGTGCCCAACGGGGGTGAGCTGCTTTAGAACCCAACTGGCTACCCTCAGGCGGAGAGGAGCAGGATGGAACAGGAGAGTAAAAGGCCCCCACTTACAGACACACACATACAGACACACAGACACAGAGACACACACACACACACATACAGACACACAAACACAGAGACACATATGCACAGAGACATAGACACACACAGAGAGACACACAGACATGCACACACACACAGACACACACAGGCTCCAGGAAGGCAGGCAGCCGTGCCCAGGCCAGAAAGTGAAAGAACACCTTCCATTCTCAGAGGACACACCAGCTCTGGGCTCCCACTGCACCTGCAGAATTGGTCCAAGCAAAATGCTGAGCCTGGGGCCTCCCTGCTGGCTCAGGGGTAAAGAATCCGCCTGCTAACGCGGGAGACATGGGTTCCATCCCTAACCCAGGAAGATCCCACATGCCTTGGAGCAACTAAGCCCATGCGCCACAGCTACTGAGCCCAAGTGCTCCAATTCCAGAAACCGGTGCGCCCTAGAGACCATGCTCTGCAACAATAGAGGCCCACACATCCCAGCTAGAGAAGAGCCCCGCTCCCCGCAAGTAGAGAAAAGCCAGCACAGCAATGAAGCCTCAGCAGAGCAATAAAGAATTAAACCTGGCACAGCTTCCTCTTCCTCGTCTGGCTGACTCCTTCCTACTTCTTCTTCCCAGAAACCTTTCCTGACTCGGGGAGACTAGACAGAGAAGGGCACCAGCCTGCACATAAACGGCTCAGACAAAGACCCCAGAAAAGAGATCAGGGCAGGCGCACACCTCTCTTCCTTGTTGGCATCAGCCACCGCCACCGCCCCTGGTCATGGACAAGGTCTCTGTGTTCCGTCTCACAAGACTCAACTCCAAAGAGAAGCAGCCAACAGCTCACTCAACACAACCCAAAGGAAAGTAAAGCAAAAGCAAAAGCGAAGTCGCTCAGTCGTGTCTGACTCTTAGCGACCCCATGGACTGCAGCCTACCAGGCTCCTCCATCCATGGGGTTTTCCAGGCAAGAGTACTGGAGTGGGGTGCCACTGCCTTCTCCAAAAGGAAAGTAGGGCAGTCCTAAAAAGCTCTAGGCTAGGGCCACACCAACCAAACGGAAATCCCATAAAGCTAGCTCTCGTGTCAGTTCTCTGGTGCTTAAGGTCATCAGAAATGGCAGGCTAAATCTGTTGCACAGAGACCCCACGGAAGGTTCTGGGGGAACTGAAGATGCAGTCGCTTTCATTCCTGGGCGTGGTCCTGGGTGAGAACAGACAGGGGTCCCTAGAGGCTAAGCAATGAGCAGCCCAGAGCACAGGCAGTTCAGAAGGAGAAGAGCCGACTCTAGAGCTGGGTGCGCTGGACTGGGTATTGGGACCTGAGAGAAGAGGGCGCCTGTGTGTGCGGCTGTGGCCTGGGGGCGGTGGGGACAACAAACCCAGGATGTCTCGGGAGAATTAGAAACCCCCTGCAAAGGCATGCTGTGCAGAGGGGCAGTGCCATGGTGGGAGGAAGAAGGGCGGCCTCGGGCCCGGGAATCCCATGGAACCTTGTACCTAGTCCCTCTCAAATATCTGCCGGATGATCCACTGGTAAGTGTGGAGGCGCGCCCAGATGAGGCCACTGAGCCAAGGAGCCTGGGGAGGTCCTTCTCCGGCCGAGCAAGGGCGAGCTTCCTGATGACAGCCGGCTGGGGTCTTCTAGACCACAAGGTGGCAGCAAAACATCTTCCTGCAGCCCAGGAGGTTGCCAGCTGTGCCACCCGGGAAGGAGTAGGGACCCTGGCAGTGGCCAGCTACACGGGTCCATCAAGCCCCTTGACTGCTGAGCCGAGGGAGATGAACAGGGCCACATAGGTGGCACGTGGTAATTCTCTGAATGAATCAACGAGTCAATGAAGGAATGAAGAACATTCGTCTTAGCTGCTGAGCGTAAACTGCACACCCTGGCTTTTGCTCCCACACTGCACACCCTGGCTTTTGCTCCCCTTGTGGGGAGGGTGGCAGACTGACGAAAGTGGTCCTGGCTGGGAACGTTTGTTGAGATAAATCGCAGTCGAGATCAGATCCAAAGTGGAGACGGACAGGGGTGTGATGGCAAGACACGTACTCTGGAGCCAAGAAAACTTGGGTGCAAATTCAGCCTCTGGCAGCTACTGGCTCCGCGTCTGTCCCCTGAATGTCAATGGCGGGGGGGGGGGGTGTCTCTGTAAACCGGGGATAATCCCCCTTCCAACTGAAGTTGCTGTGCAGTGATGTGTTTATGGAGGGTCTGGCACCGAGTTGGCACGCAGCAGGTGACCAATATAGCTGGAGACCTCAGCAATTCCCCATTAGCTCGGGCCTGTGGATTAAGCTGGAGGCCCCAAGCCCCAGGCCGTGCTTGTACACACAGGCACCCTCTTCTCTCCAGTCCCGGGAGCCAGTTCCTCATCAGCTCAGGCCTGTGGATTACCAGTCCCTCCATCTCTTCCCCAAGAGACCACAGAGGCCGACCTCAGAGATCCCGAGGCTCTTCTGGATCATGTCTTTCTCTGAAAATCTGATGAAAGCTGTCATGGACTGAACTGGGTTCCCCCTAGATCTGTATTTTGAAGTCCTAGCCCCTGGTACTTGACAGTGTGACCTTATTTGGAAATAGGGTGGTTGCAAATGGGATTACCTGAGATGAGGTCCCCCTGGATTCAGGTGGGCCCCACTCCCTATGACTGGTGTTCTGATAAAAAGGGGAAATGTGGACACAGAGAGGCATGCAGAGAGGGAGTATGATGTGAAGAGACACAGGGAGAAGACGGCCATCTACAAGCCAAGGATCATCCTTAGCACTTCGACTGTTAGTTACTCAGTCGTGTGTCCAACTCTTTGCGACCCCCATGGACTGCAGCCCCGCCAGGCTCCTCTGTCCATGGGATTCTCCAGGCAAGAATACTGGAGCGGGTAGCCATTCCCTTCTCAAGGGGATCTTCCCGACCCAGAGATTGAACCTGGGTCTCCTGCGTGGCAGGCAGATTCTTTACCGAGAACTTTAAGAGGGATGTAAAAAACATACAGGTGCTATAGACTCCAGGGGCCCAGCACAGAGAAAGGAGCCCCTTCCCAGACACCCCAGGGAATTCTGCCCCAGCTGCTAGGTCCTGGAGTCAGAGAGCTCCCCAGGGACTGCGTCCCCTCCCCCATGGAAAGCTGGAAACAGGCTTTCCGGCAGCAAGCCATCTACTCGACAGCGGTTTTTTCATTTTTCTTCCTGTCCACCAAGTCTGAGCAAGGCTCAGTCCCCTCTGTACGCCCCCTACCAGCCTCCTAGTTCAGTTCAGCCGCTCAGGCGTGTCCGACTCTTTGTGACCCCATGGACTGCAGCACGCCAGGCCTCCCTGTCCATCACCAACTCCCAGAGTTTACTCAAATTCATGTCCATCGAGTCGGTGATGCCATCCAACCAACTCATCCACTGTTGTCCCCTTCTCCTCCCGCCTTCAGTCTTCCCCAGCATCAGGGTCTTTTCCAAGGAGTCGGCTCTTCGAATCAGGTGGCCAAAGTATTGCAGCTTCAGCTTCAGTATCAGTCCTTCCAATGAATATTCAGGACTGATTTCCTTTAGGGTGGAGAGGTTGGATCTCCTTGCTGTCCAGGGGACTCTCAAGAGTCTTCTCCAACACCACAGTTCAAAAGCATCAATTTCTTCGGCGCTCAGCTTTCTTTATAGTCTGACTCTCACATCCATACATGACTACCGGAAAAACCGGCCTCCTAACCTCACCCTAAAACCCCGAGGGAGACCAGACAGACAAGACGTAGCTCCCTGCTGAGAAGCATCACAACTGAGGACCATGTGTTCCGCCGAGAAAAGTCTGCTGCCTTTCAACAGCTTTCCCCCAAAGAGGACAGGAACACCGCATGCACCCCCAAATCCCTCAGAACCCTCCGACGACCCTGAAGGTGGGGTGAGCCTCACTGCGGTGGGTCGAGGGGACTCTGGCCTCAGAAGGTCAAACTGCACGCCCCCTCGAGGCACTCAGCTTTCTCATCCCAGTTTAGACACGTGTCCTGCATTTTATCTGTCTTTAAAGGTTGTTCTCTTCCTTCAGAACTGAACAACGGTCCAGCCGAATCCCATGAGCTAAAAAACTGCCTCTTCCAGTCCAACAGGTTTCTACAATGCATTCACTTGGTAGCTCTTCATTCCTTTATCAGCAGTATCAACATGCTCATAGGTCTTTCATCTTTTTTTAATAGAAGTAAAAGATTTTAATAAAGGGGAGACGCAATACAGTATTCAAATACTTGTACCCTTTTTGCTGCATGACAGAGGACTGCTCCTCGACCTGGGAACTCCAATACAGATGTTTAAGTTCAGGGTCTCAAGGAAAGGGGGGCTGAGGGTCAGTGTACACTATTAAGAATAAAGACTCAGGTAGTTTGAGAGTCTAATGGACCAAAGTTTAAAAGCATCTGAATTCTGGGTGACAGAGGGAAGGAATGGAAATTTGGGATTAGCGGATGCAAACTATCATATATAGAGTATGGATAAACAGAGAGGGAACAGCACAGGGAATTATATTCAAGGTGTGCGTGCTCAGTCGCTCAGCCGTGTCCAACTCCTTGCAACCCCATGGACTTGCAACCCCAGTCCACCAGGTTCCTCTGTCCGTGGGGATTCTCCAGGCAAGAATATCGGAGTGGGTAGCCATTTCCTCCTCCAGAGGAAGATCAATATGAATGCAATATCCTGTACTAAACCATAATGTAAAAAAATATGGAAAAGATTATATGTGTGTAACTGAATCACCTTGCTGTTCACCAGAAATGCAACATCGTAAATCAACTATGTCAATAAAATAAAGCTGTAAATAAATAAAAACATCTGAATTCCCATTACAGAGGATAAAAAAGCAGGGTCTACATTGCAACACCCTGTCCCCACCACCCTGCAGGGGCTCCACTGTCCAGCCCCAAGCAGCCGGTTCAAATGCACACTTTCTGCTTAGCACCAGCAAGCGCTCCCAGTCCCACCAGTCTGCTTATATCACAGAGTGACTGGGAATGGCAATCAGAGCCTTGGCACCTGGCAGTTTCAGGCTTTCTTCTTCTTCTTCTTTTTTTTTTTTTTTAAAAGTTAAAGGGTTTTATTTGCAGAGAAGCGGGACTCTAGTAGAATAAGCCAAACCCTATGTCTGACTCCTCTGGCTCCTCCTTCTAGTCTTTCTGCAGATCCTAGGGCAGTGGAGACAGCCACAGTCCCCAGCCAGTGGGTGCTCTGGCCAGCTTGCCGACTCCCTGGGCCATGATGTCTGGGATGTTCTTTCTTTTCAGCTCACAGATGACCTTGTAGAGCTGGTCATTGTCCACCAAGGTGCCTGCACTGCCCAGGATCTTCTCACATCCTTGGAGCCGGGGGGATGCACCACACCTGAGGGCGCCGGGCAGGTAGGAGGTGACGAGGCGCATCTCCACGGCGGCTGAGAGGCCTGGCCTGTGCACGCTCAGTGGCATCGGAGACCTGGCTTTCCTCTTAATTCTACCCCCGTCCGTCTTCAGCTGGCAACTCCCTGCCCTGCCAGCCAATCAGCTACGAGGCCTGGGTCCCTGGGCCACAGCATCACCATGAAACAGCGCAAGGGAACCCTGGTGACCGCGTGGGGCTCACAGGAGGCCACCTCCAAGGAAGCTTTAGAGACTGCCTGGCCGACTGCAGCCTCCCCACGCGGCCATCGGCTGAGAGATGAGAAGGGCATGGGGGTCAAGGTCACAGCCAGAGCTGCCCTGCTTCGTGAACTCACGCCACGGGCAGAGCCCACCAGGAGCCCCCGCTGGACCCCCTCCCTCCCCTCGGTCTGTCATTAGCTACAGCCGGATGACACGCAGGGCAGAGGGGGAGGGGTCCCTGCAAACCATCTCCTCAAACGTCCATCCTGAGTCTGGAGACCCCACGAGGGCAGGTCCCTTCCACCTCTCTCCTGGGTACCTTCATCCACGCTCCGCTGCGTGCCTGCCTCACCCAGCCTACCTCCTCCTTGAAGCCTGGAGCCTCGGATCTCAGCCACCAGCCCCCCACCCCAACCACCGGACCCCACCCCGCCCCCAGCACAGATTGGCCAGGCAGTGGTGGGGTGGGAGAGGGGAGCCCACTGGCCATGGAGTCTGCCTTTGTGGAGCTGCAGTCAAGCTGCAGGGGGCGCTGTGCTAGGCCCTGAGAGATGCCATTTGCAACAAGGCTCCTCGGATATAAAGGACAGAGAGAGGAGATCGACAGATTCATGGCATAAAAATGAAGTCCTAAATGATAAAAAATTGTTTTAAAAAAAACCCTAAGAGAATATACAGCTAAAGAGAAATCAACCCCTGGATAAAAATGTGACTATGCTGTGCTGTGCTTAGTTGCTCAGTGGTGTCAGACTGGGATCCCGTGAACTGTAGCCCTGGACCTCCAACCCCTTCCCCACCCCTGAAACCCCTTCCCACGGGCACCTCTGCCCATGGGATTCTCCAGGCAAGAACACTGGAGTGGGTTGCCATTTCCTTCTCCAGGGGATCTTCCCATCCCAGGGACTGAACTCACATCTCTCGTGTCTCCTGCATTGGCAGATGGATTCTTTACCACCGAGCCATGTGGGAAACCCCCAAAAGGGAAATCAACACCTGGATAAAAAATGTGACTATGCTAATGGGTTAACATCATACCAACATGCAAAGCATACAGACATCACTTTAAAAAACAAAACAAAACATAAAATCTTAACAAAGTAAAGCAACTACAAATGGGCGATTTACATGGAAATTGCTCACTCTCACTTAGGACTTAAAGAAATAGAAATTAAAAATGAAGTTCCACTTCTCACCTACCAAACCCTTAACAGGCATGACTTTTGTGTCCGTGAGGCCCATGCTGGCAAGCATGTGAGCCCCCTTCCCCAGAAGCTCAGCCCTCTGCTCCTCACACTGAAAGCCACAGGGGCTCCAACAGAGGCCCCCTGATGTGGACACAAAGATTGAGGCCCAAAGAAGTCCAGCACTTCTGAAACAGTGATATGAACCAGAGTGTCCACCAACACGGAAGTGAGGGCTTCAGCGACTGTGTCTGCAGACGGTGGGACATCACACAACCATTTAAAATAGCATCTGGGGACTTCCCTGGCGGTCCAGTGGTTTAGACTCAGTGCTTGGGGTTCGGGTTCGATCTCTAGTCAGGGAACTAATACCCCACGTGCCAGGTGGCACGGCCAGAAAATAAATAAATTAATAATTAAATAAAATGTCGGCAGAGACTTTTACTTAGCAAAGCAGCAACCCTTATGATCATTTTTTTTAAGTAAGATACAAAATTGTATGTAACACAGAAAGTGAAAAGAAAGTGAAAGTTGCTCAGTTGTATCCGACTCTTTGCAACCCCATGGAATTCTCCAGGCCAGAATACTGGAGTGGGTAGCCTTTCCCTTCTCCAGGGGATCGCCCCAACCCAGGGATCAAACCCAGGTCTCCCGCATTGCAGGTGGATTCTTTACTAGCTGAGTCACCAGGGAACATGGACCTGTCTTAAAAAACAGAGGGAAAAATGAGCATGTTAAAATGATGACAGAGGCCAACTCTGGCAGTTAAGCCCTGCAGTGATTTTTTTTTTCTGTTTCTTTCTATTTGTCTGTGAAATGTGTGTTTCACCCTGTTTCCTAAAATGTCTGTAGAGAATACACTACTTTTGTACAAAGAAAATGAAACAGAGGAAACAGAAGACTGTTCCAGCTGGGGATAAGGGCTGGATGAGGGATGAGGGCTGGGTGAGGGATGAGGGCTGGGTGAAGGAAGAAATACCTGGTGAGTGAGAAAGACAGGGGGTGAGGGGGTTGTTGTTGTTGCACTCTCCTGGCTGAACCCTAGGCCCTGAAGGCCCCAAGTCCCCCATCTGCAGCTGCTCTGGGTCACTGCACAGCCTGAGCAGGGCTCCCAAGAGCTTTCCAACCCAGGTCTGTGGGACCTGAAAGAAGAAAGCGGGCTGGGGCTAGTCAAATAAATGTGCACTCTGCCAACCTTTTTAGAATTTTATCTGGGGGTATAAAAGCGCATTCCTGGGGCTTCCCTGGTGGTCCAGTGGTTGAGAATCCGCTTTCCAATGGAGGGGACACGGGTTCGATCCCTGGTCCGGGAAGATCCCACATGCTGCAGAGCAGTAAGCCACAACTACTGAGCTGGCGCTCTAGAGCCCGTGCTCTGCAACAAGAGAAGTCACGGCAACCTGGAGCCCACACACCACGAGAGAAAGCCCATGCAGCAGTGAAGACACCGTGCAAAGAAATAAAGGAAGAAAAAAGTTGTGAATATCATCACTTTTAAAAAAGCACATTCACAACATGCTTAGAAAGCTGCCCTTGGTCCTTTGCCCTCTTCTCTTTCCTTCACGTGGAAGCTTCCAGAATGAGTGTCCCCTCCCCCTACCAGAGCCCCAAGGCTAGGACCTGGACTTAGCATTTCACCACAACGCCCAGCCTGGGCAGCTGGAGCAGCTGCTCATGGAATGGGCTGGCAACCATCCCCGGGCCATGGGCATGGGCCTCACTCACGCTTAAAGCATCACAATATTTCATGGTATGTATGTTCCATCTGTCATCCAGCCATTCCCCTACTGAGGACCTTCAGGTTGCTTCCTTTTTTTTTCTTTTTTAATGTCTACAATCAAGGCTGTAACCAACACCTGTAAAAGAACAACTATGTATGTTCTTTTCACAGGTTACATGCCCCAAAGTAGAAGAGTTGAGTTCAAAGAAAAATACGAATTTTTCATGTCCATGGATAATGCCTGATGACCCTTCCAAACAGGAGGCAGCAACCCCCACCCCACCCCGCCACCGACCAGTCCCCCACCAGCAACGCATGAGAACGCCCACTCTGCCACTCTCACCAGCATCAAAAGTCATCAGCTCAGTTTCCACTTCTAAAGGGGGAACCCAGTACCTTGCTCTTCAGATCTGCATTCCCCTGATTACTTTGAGGCTAAGCGTCTTTTTATGGTCATCAACAATTTGCATTTCCTCTTCTCTGAATTGTCCACCTGGTTCTATTCTTTGTCTAATTGTCTTTGGGGTTTTAAAAGTCTTTTCTTAACAATTTAGAGGAGGAAATTCCCTGGAGGTCTGGTGGTCGGGGCCCTGTCCTTTCACTGCCGAAGGCCCAGGTTCAATCCCTGGCTGGGGAACTAAGATCCCACAACCCACCAGTGCAACCAAAAAAAAAAAAAAAAAAAATTAGAGGAATTCTTTGTGTAACAAGCATCTTAACCATTTATCTGGCATATGTTCATGGCAAGCGAATTCTCTTACTGTTGTCTACAAAAATGTAATTAAATCTGTTAATTTTGTAATTGATTATAACATCTGAATGACAACAAATATCCACAAGACAAGAGCGATACTAAAAACAGCCAAGGGCTATTACTGACAGAAGAATACCAGCTAAGACTTGCAGAAGGAAAGTCCAGATGAGAAAAATCACCACGTGGCAACCCCAACAGGACAGATTCAGGTCACCGATGCGCTGAAAACCACTGAGTGAGGGCCCAGGTGAGAAAGTCTCACCCCACGGACTGTGAATTACAAAGGGGGAGGCAAGGGGCCTTCAGGATGAGGAGGTCTGGTAATTATCTCTTTAGCATCACCAAGAACAGAGCCTGACACACCACCACAGGAGGTATTCCTGTCAAAAGGGTTTAACCTAGATCTCACCAAAGCCCCCCGACCTCACTTCAGGTCATGGGCAGCAAGCAGGGATAAAAGAAAAAGTTAAATAACACCAGCTGGCCCCAGCATTTGAATCAGAGCACAGCCTTCTATGAGAAACCTGCCCCAGACTCTTCAAGAGTCTGCATGATGGACAGGTAAGAATGGCCACCATTAAAATGTCTATAATAATAAAGGCTGGAGAGGGTGTGGAGAAAAGGACCCCCCCCCCAACCGTCGGCAACGGCTGGTGGGAATGCACACCGGTGCAGCTGCTATGGAAAACAGCATGGAGGTTCCTCAAAAAAACAAAAATAAGGGCTGCCACAAGGTCCAGCGATCCCACTCCTGGGAAACTGGGACAAAACTGTGATTCTAGCAGATGCCTGCACCCCTGTGCGCACAGCAGCACTGTCAACAACAGCCCAGTCAGTGCACACGCGGGGCGGGCTCCAGTGATGAACTGGGAGGTCTGGCGTGCTGCGGCCCACGGGGTCGCAAAGCGCAGGACACGACTGAGCGGCTGAACGGAACTGAGACATGGAAACAACCTGAATGCCCGCTGAAAGATGAACAGACAGAGATGCGGGGCTCATGATGGGACACTCGGCAGCCACAAAAAAGAACGCAGTGACCCCACGGGCAGCAACTTGGGTGGACCTGGAGACTGTGGTGCTAAAGCAAAGTCGAGTCAGACAGACAAGTGTCGTATGGTATCACGTGTACGTGGAGTCTCAGCTATGACACAAACAAAGATATCTGTGACACAGAAGCAGAACGGACTCAGGCCTGCCAAGGGGGTGGGGGCTGGGGAGGGAGGGCTGGGAATCTGGGACTTGGTAAATTCAAACTAGTACGGAGGAAGTACAGTGTTCTGTGCTTCCCTCGTGGCTCAGCTGGTAAAGAATCTGCCTGCAACGCGGGAGACCTGGGTTCAATCCCTGGGTTGGGAAGATCCCCTGGAGGAGGGAAGAGCAACCCATTCCAGTATCCTGGCCTGGAGAATTCCATGGACTGTATAGTCCATGGGGTCGCAAAGAGTCGGACACGACTGAGCGACTTTCACTAAACACTACATATATGTTTACTATATACATACGAACAAGTTCCGTTCCAAGAGCGCCTTCGTAAGTGCAACAAATCTAGCCTAGTGAGTGAGTCAAAGTCGCTCAGTCGTGTCTAACTCTTAGGCCAGAATACTGGAGTGGGTAGCCTTTCCCTTCTTCAGGGGATCTTCCCAATCCAGGGATCGAACCCAGGTCTCCTGCATTGCAGGTGGGTTCTTTACCAGCTGAGCCACCAGGGAAGCCCAAGAATACTGGAGTGGGTAGCCTATCCCTTCTCCAGCAGAGCTTCCTGATCCAGGGATTGAACTGGGGTCTCCTGCATTGCAGGCGGATTCTTTACCAACTGAGCTATCAGGGAAACCCACTGTATAGCACAGGGAACTATATTCAGTATTCTGTAATAAACGATAATGGAAAAAGAATGCGTCTAACTGAGTCATTTTGCTGTACAGTAGAAATTAACACAGCATTGTAAATCAACTATACTTCAGTAAACTTTTTAAAAAAGAGTCTGCGTGATAGGGAAAAGCATCACAATGGGGCCTGTGCCGTCCTGACATGGGAAAACAAAGAGGTTATATAAGGCGTTTGGGGGTTCCCTGAGGACATTGAGTTATGGATGAGCTATCCAGTGATGGTTGAAAGTCCTCGCTCATCTTCTTAGGTATGACCCTGGTGTGAAGTCATGTAGAAAGACTGTCTGTTCATAGGAAATGCCCGCTAGAGTGCTTGGGGGAAAAGCTCCATTGTGTCCACAACTACTGACCATCACCTCCACCAAAAAAAAAATGTGTGAGAGAGACAGAGGGAAAGCAAACAGATAGATGTTAACCATGAATCACTCAAGGTAGCTTATTTTCCAAAGTAAAAGGCTCAGGGCGGGGAAAAAAATCAGTCCGTCTTTCCCTCTATGAGTTCCGGGTTTCCTGTCTGGCTTAAGAGGATCCTCTCATCCCAAGATGAGACAATAGTCTTTTGATTTCCCCCTGTATTTTTCAGAGCTTTTATCTTTTCCACGGTGCAGCGGCGCGTGACGGCTCAGAGCCCGGCATGTGAGACCGGATGTCCTAGGTCCAGATCCTCCCTTTGTCACATCTGTGGGCCTTGGGTCCCTCATCTGCAAGGTGGGGGCGCCAACACCCCAAGGCAGTCTCAACAATCACCAGCAGGCACGGAGGGGTACACGCAGCGGAAACAGATCCGATGCGCCACCCCTTACTCCAGAACCTGCCGCTCCCCGGCACCAGAGCAAAAGCTGTCATTCTTACGACGTCTGCCGCACAAACAAAGTGCTAGAGTGTGGGGTGGCACTTGTGAATAGTTTAAAAACACACGACGCCAGCGATTTTCCTAATACGATCACGACTCCGGTAAAACAGTGTCTCCCAGCGCCTCTCACGGCAGCCAGGCACGCCGCGGGGCTCCCCCTCCCACCCGCCTCCCTGGCACGTGGCGCACTCTCTGAGAAATGATTTATCTTTGGTATCTAACCGTTCCTGCTCAGAAGCAGAGGGACCCCCCCCACACAGCCCACTCCTGGCTGAGCTGCTCTGGGACCTATAGCCCACTTGCTGCAGAAATCAACTGTACCCTTGATCAAGTTTAGGGGGCACCCTGGAAGGGCTCAGATCGTAAAGAATCTGCCTGCAATGCGGGAGACCTGGGTTTGATCCCTGGGTTGGGAAGATCCCCTGGAGAAGGCAAAGGCTATCCACTCCAGTATTCTGGCCTGGAGAATTCCATGGACTATAGGAGTCACAAAGAATCAGACACGACTGAGCGACTTTCACTCACTGGAAGGGCTTCCCCGACCCAGACAGTAAAGAATCTGCCAGCCATGCAGGAGATCTGGGTTGGATCCCTGGGTCGGGAAGACCCCCTGGAGAAGGGAATGGCAGCCCACTCCAGTCTTCTTGCCTGAGCAACTCACAACTTTCACTTTTTCACCAGAAGGAAAGGCAGTGACAGTGTCCAGGGCACCTGGTTCAGAATCCAGAAGGGCCTCCCCCTCCTGCCCCTCCCGTACCCCACCACCACACACACAGCTCCCAGACCTGGACGGCCCAGCCCCCTCATCCTCCAGAACGCATTTTCCCTTGCAGACAGAGGAAGGACTCTCTCCTGGGTCTCCCGGGCACGCTGCCCCCTCAGCGAGTCACTGTTAAGCTGTTTGGACCTGGGTCAGGGTCTCCGTATTGATGTCACCGGTGCCCTCGGCCTGGACTCAACCAGATTGCCCCTCCACCCACCCACACAGGGCCTGTCCGCCCCCCTGCACCCACCTGAGACCCAGATGCTGGCTGGTGTCCCTCCCTTGGTCTCAGGCCCGCTGGTGGCGGGTGAGGGTCACAAAGTGGGCTAGAATGTGACCACCTTCCTGTCTCCACCGCCCTCCAGGGCCAGGTGGAAGGACGGCCGCTCCCACACATCTGCGGGGTGTTTAAGGTCTGCGTTGGCCGACGTGCTGAAAAGCAAGACACCCAGCTCTCCACGACCTGGCAGCTCTGACCGAGCTCTGAGCCCTGGAGGAGGAAGGAGAGGACAGAGAACTCCACACGCCGCTGCCACCCTCCTCCAGGGGTCACCTGGGGGCCATGCTGGTGCAGGTCGGGCTGGAGCCGGACGCAGAGCACACGGCCCAGACTCGGCCGCCGGGAGGACAGGCCTGGAAGAAGCTGGGCCCTGCTACAGACGGCCTCCTCCCAGCCCAACTCCACCTCAGGCCCCTGACAACCCCTCTCCCCATCCTTGGCTGCTCCGGGCTGCTACAGGTGGTACCGGGCTCCCTGAGAGACCCCCAGCCCCCACAGGGCTCCTGGGCTCTGAACCGAGCAGGGAGGGCCCCGGTCACCAGTCTCTGCTGGGCTGGGGGCCCGAGGCCCGCCTGCCACCAGCTCAGCATCCAGAAGGGAGACAGCAAGTCGGGTGGATACCAGCTCGGGACCAGCAGGGGCGAGACACACACGGCTCCAGGCCCACAAGGGACCAGGTCAGGGGAGTCTTGGGGGATGGGGGGCGGAGGACAGACCAGGGCCTTGCACCAGAAAGGAGAGCGATGGAGCTGGAGATAGGCGGCTTTACAGCCCAGCTCTTCGCACCGGGAAAGGGCAGTAAGTGCCCCCGGAGCCCACAGAGCAGAGTGCAGCCCCAGGGCCCTAGCCAGCAGGTGATGGGGACCGGGGAGGGAGGTGAGGTGCCTGTAGGCACCAGCTCAGGATGGCATGTCCCCTCTGAATGACAGGCTGGGAGCAGAGAGCTCTGCAGGGTGACGACCTCTGTCTTCTCTAGGCTGGCTGGAGGGGGACTCAGGAAGGCTTACCCAAGGGCCTCCTGAAGGCAGAAGGCTGCCCAGCCCGGCCCATCGGCATGTTCCCCGCTGGCTCCCTGGACAAAGGTTAACAGGGAGCTGGTGCAAGGGAGGTGGTGTTTATTGCTGCAATACTTCGGGATGCTCCTTCCTGGGCGGTTCCACTAGCATCTCATCTCCAAGCCGGAGGGGGAGGGGGAGGGGAGAGGGAGGAGAGGGGGAGGGGAGGGGAGGGGGTGGGCTCCCTAATCTCAGGGCCCGGAAGTGGCCTGAGGGATTCAACAACCAGGGCTTCGGGCTGAGAGGGGCCTGACTGCTCCACGTGTTTTTCTGAGCATATGTGTCTGTTTACGAACTCTCCGCTGTTCTATATACATGTTACTCAGCACAAAGACAGAACACAGACCAAGAAGGAAAAAGAAGCCTTACAAAAACAGCTCCTGCCTGCGACGCCAGGATGGGGTGAGGGGTACACTGCAGCTTTGCTGGTGACTTGTCCCAGTACCACTACCGGGGGTCACGGCTGAGGGGGACGTGGCTGGCAGGATCACCCAGCCCGCTTTTGCTCTGTGAGCTGGAAGGAGGCCCCCACCACGACAAGAAAAGAGCTGGGGGCCTCATCCACCCAGCTGTTCCTCAGTGACCTTGAATCCCGCGTAGGTGGCTTCCACTGTCTCTGGCCTGCACCACTGGCTACACAATCAGCACCCTATCCCCTAAGCAGATTCCCTAGTCGCTCAGATGGTAAAGAGTCTGCCTGCAATTCGGGAGACCCGGGTTCGACTCTTGGGTCAAGAAGATCCCCTGGAGAAGGAAACAGCAACCCACTCCAGTATTCTTGCCTGGAAAATCCCAGGGATGGAGGAACCTGGCAGGCTATGGTCCATGAGGTCACAAGGAGTCGGACACGACTAAGCGACTTCACTCTCCCCTAAAAGGCTACACCTCCCAATCCAGCACTTTATTCCATCCAGCCCGAGGCGGATATGCAGAGGTCAGCCAGTCCCTGACTGTGCCATTCACCCGGTTCGCGGCTGGCACGTCCACTTCCGGTCGGGCCCACCATCGCTGCTGGCCCAGCGGCAGATGGGAGAGTCCCTTCCCGCCCCCTCTCTCCCCTCACTCAGGTCAGGATTGGGTTCAGGATTATCTGGCCGTGATGCAGAGGGGGCGGGCGGGGACATTAAGTAGGGCAGCGCAGCAGCCACGTGGGGCTAAACCACCAAACCCAAGTGACGTGAGCCATGCTGCAGCTCGTGGGCAGAGCCATCCGCAACCAAGACGCTGACTCAGAGGGGCCTGGACGTGCTCTCTCCCCAGACACCCACCCTCTCCTCCCGCATCTTGCCAAAGAGCGGGGCCTGGGCTCGTTCCCCACCTTCCACCTTAAGCAGAACTCTGTGAGTCTCGGTTCCGAAATCTGAGAATTCCCTCGATGGGAACACGTTTAGTGCCCCAGCCCCCGCAACGCTGGTTACACTTTCAGGTTTTAAGAAAATCTGCGCTAACAAAAAGCCACTGCGAGTTCAGTAACACTTCTAGATGGATTTGTATGCTCCCCATCACTGTGGCCTGAGCAGGTGCGTGGTGAAGGAGTGCTTGCTGACTGAATGAAAACAGCAGGACATACGTGAAGGTCACATTACTTTAAAAAAATTTTTCGAATGTAACACTTCAGGAAGATGAATCCAAAAGGATATACTTCTATATTCAATTTTTCCAACAAACAGGTATTCTTTCGTTATCTGACAGGATAAAATTAGAGCCATTCTTCCAATACCAGAGCCACCGGCAGCTCCTGGGCATGTGAAATGTGGCCGGTCTAAACGGAGAGGCGCTGAGGGTGTAAAACAGGAGAGCTTGAAGACGTTGTTGAAAAAAGAATGTGAGATGGCTCATTAAATATTTTTATATTAATTGTACATTGAAATGATAATATTTCAGATACAATGGGTTAAATAAAACACAGCATTAAAGTTGATTTCCTTTTCCCTTTTGTTTTAAACTTTTTATTTTGTATCGGGGTGCAGCCGATGAACGATGCTCTGACAGTTTCAGGTGAGCAGCGAAGGGACCCAGTCATACGTACACGTGTATCCATTCTTGCCCATCTTTTTACTTTCTCATTATGGCTACCTGAAAATCTGAATTTACACGTGACTCGCATATGTAATTGGTGCTGAATTAGAGGAAACACACTAATCGACAGGCAAACAGTCAGAGGAAAGCAACGCTGGGTGCCTTGTGACCAGCTGTGGTCCAGCGTCTGCGTCTATCAGCTGGAACCTCAGACAAGATGGGACCAAGCACTCCTGCCCAGCGTCTGCCAAGCTGGACCAACCTACCCCCAACTCTGCTCCCCAGGTTTGCCCACTTGCCCACTTGGGTTCAGGGAGGGTGACTGCGGAGCCACAGTGGCAGGTGATGACCTCACCAAGTCATCGCCCCAGCCCTGCAGAGGCTGGAGCCGCTGTGAACACAAGCGGGGCTGGTCTAAAAACTTCGCACGTGTTAATACACTTCATCCTCACAGCAATGAGATGGGTGCTTGTTACCCTCATTTTAGCCACAAGGAAGCCAAGGCACAGAAAGGTTACGGAATTCACCCAAGATCACACAGCTACTAAGTGTTAGGAATCCAAATCCAGGCAGCAGGCTCCATTCTACCGCATCATCTGATGTAAAAAGGTCTAGAAGAGTCTGGAAACAATAACCAAGATAAGTGGGGGCTTCGGAGGGGACTGAAAGCCACCAAATCTTCAAAGCATTTCTCACCAAAGGGTCTTCGTTTAGGGCCTGTTTAACCAAAAGAGTCCAAGCGCGTCAACCCCTCCCTGGAAGAGACCACACGCAGAGGAAGGGCTGGGCCCTCCCACCAGGAGCAGAGCAGGACCCCCAGAGTTCCCAGGCTCCCACCCCGCCGCACACACAGACACAGACACAAACACACTCAGAGAGGCCATGCCTGGGCTCAAATCCCACTCTACCAGCTTGGGCTCCAGGTTCGCAAGCCATCAAAACATCAAATTAAAAGGCAAAAGAGAAATTGCTGTGGGCGGGCGCGCCAACAGTGGCAAGGAGGGACACTGACAAACAAGAAAGAGAAAGAAAATACACACTATAAACAGGCACGAAAACAGCAAAGGCACGTCCCTCTGGGACCACGTGGTGTGGGCTCACTCATCTTGGTGCCCAGGGCCCCAGGAGTGTCAGAGGGCCGCCAGAGAGACCCAGACCGCAGCTGACCTCCAGCAATCAGCAATGTACGCCTGCTCTGAATTCAGAGATTAAAACTGTCCCACACGTATTAAAAGCAGAGACATCATTTTGCCAACAAAGGTCCGTCTAGTCAAAGCTCTGGTTTTTCCAGTAGTCACGTATGGATGTGAGAGTTGAACCATAAAGAAGGTTAAGCACCAAAGAATTGATGCTTTTGAACTGTGGTGCTGGAGAAGACTCTTGAGAGTCCCTTGGACTGCAAGATCAAACCAGCCAATCCTAAAGGAGATCAACCCTGACTATTCATTGGAAGGACTGATGCTGAAGCTCCAATACTTTGGCCACCTGACGCAAAGAGCTGACTCACTGGAAAAGACCCTGATGCTGGGAGAGATTGAGGACACAGAGGGGGCAACAGAGGATGAGATGGCTTGATGGCATCACCGATTCAAAGGACATGAGTTTGAGCAAGCTCTGGAAGATAGTGAAGGACAGGGAAACCTGCCATGCTGCAGTCCACGGATTTGCAAAGAGTCAAACACGACTGAGCGACTAAACGACAACACGTGTTAAGCAAGAGAGTAACAAACCACGGGGAAGACGAATAAAGGATGTGAACGAAATTCAACAAAATACAGTGATCAAAAAACCATTGCTGAATCTTAACTCTCACTAGTAATCAAATACACACAAAACCCTTTCATCCTTTCTCTTCTCTTTTCAGGTGGAGGGGGTAGGGGCAGGGAACAGGCAGTCTCTGCCCCAGAAAACAGGAAGGGTTTGCCTACGGGGTACTGTGGCACGTGTGGCCAAAGTCCCCAAAAGGTCGTGTGAGCCCAACGGCCCTACCGTTTTCTTCTTTCTGGGAATCTGTCCAAAGGGAATAAACAGATCTAGGCGTGTAAAGATCTCAGTGTGCAAAGATCTAGGCGCCAGCAGACTTGGCTTGATTGCACAGCCCTGCCCTGGGCACCACGCAGCCTCTCAGATCACCACGAGCCCGTACCGGGCACTCACTCTGTGCCAGGCAGCGTGTATCATACGTGGCGCACAGGTAGGCAAGCTCGGAACCTCACACTGAATGGAATCTGTCCTCCATGGAGCAGGAATCCAAGACTGAGATGGCCCACAGGCTACGACCAGGATCAGGAGGACAGGCCAGGGTGGGGAGGGAGGTTTGGGGGCCTGAGTTCTCGCAGCTAGTCGGCTGCAGAACAGGAAGGAGACCCCCCGTCTCCGGATTCCCCGACGGGGAGCTGCCAGACAGGTGCTTGAACACAGAGGCCTTTCATGAATCTGCGGCTCTGGTTTCCTTTCTTCCCAGTGGAGTATTTTCCAGAGTCCCACTTCTGCTATGAAATGGCAATAATATCATTGATCGTGGAGTAATTAGATATAGTAGATAGATACAGGAGAGGAGGCAGATCGGAGATACCCATCAGACAGACAGCAGGTGCCCCGGGGAGGGGTAGGGTGTTTCTGCTTCCTTTCACACTGGAATGTGTTCTAACAAGCAGGCGTTATTTTCCCTGTTTAAACATATACTTACATTTTTTAGATGTTCAAATATTTTGGAGTGTTTCCTGACTGAGCATCTTTTCTACCACGCGCAGTATCCACGCTGCTCCCAGAAGGGAGAGCCCCTCTCCAAAAGGCATCATTCAGCTGGGCATACAAGACATCCAGAAGAAAACTACGGCAGGAGAGAAGAGCTCTGAATCGCCCTTAAGTTGTACTTTAAAAGCTTCCAAAGGTGAAACTCCAGGTCAAAAGCTTGCCTGAGAAGCACCCAGCACAGCTGACTGCATGTCAGCCTGGCCCAGCAGAGCTCAATCAGTCCATCCATGTGAGGGGAAGAGCCCCAGGCCTGGAACTGGAAAACCAGGCAGAGTCCCTGGGCAGTCTTGGGGATGTGACTTGGACTGTAGGCTACCAGGCTCCTCCATCCATGGGATTCATCAGGCAAGAATACTGGAGTGGGTTGCCATTTCCTTCTCCAGGGGATCTTCCGGACCCAGGGATCGAACCCGGGGTCTCCCGCATTGCGGGCAGACACTTTACCCTCTGAGCCATCAGGGACGCTCTTCTAAGTCCTAGGCAATCTCATTGCAAAATGGGGATGATATATGCATACCCGAGAAGACTGCAAGGGACGGCAGAGGCCTCATGACAATCTCCAGCAGGCAGGCGAGGAATGCTCACTGGTGGGACACCGCATAGCCCAAGGTCCACATCCTCAAAGCAGGTGATTCAGGTCACCTCTCCTTCCTGCTTCCATAATCCCAGAGCTTAGCTCCCTGAGCCAAACTAGCCGCCCTTGGCTTGCGTGGTGGAAGCCGGCCAGACGTCAGGAAGAATGCAATTGGTTCAAGAAAACCTCTGTTCTCTGTTTAATCGCGTTACCTGCAGAGAATAGGGGCAAGCCAAAGGGTCCTGGGTAGGTGTTCAGGCCATGCTGAACAGGCCCCTCAGTTCACAGGGCCCTGGGTTGGCCCCCCTCAGCCTCAGCTCCCCCAGGCTAGGGTCTCCTTCTTCCCTCCATTCCTGAGGTTCTGAGATCAGAGGCCCGCTGACAGCAGCTGGGAAGGGCTCACGGCCAAATGCATGGCATGGACACTAAGAGCTCATTCATCCACTTCTCCTGCCTGGTTTCCCTGTGGCCCTGTGCCCTCTGGTCCAGCCGGCACCAAATGGAGAGTTCATTCTCAAATGTGAGTGAGAAGGGAAAGAGTTAATCGCTCAGTTGTGCTTGACTCTTTTTGCGGCCCCCTGGTCTGTAGCCCACCAGGCTCCTCTGTCCATAGGGCTTCTCCAGGCAAGAATACTGGAGTGGGTGGCCATTTCCCTCTCCAAGGCATCTTCCCGACCCAGGGATCGAACCCAGGTCTCCAGTATTGCAGGCAGATTCTTTACCATCGGAGGCACCAGGGAAGCCCCAACCTGCTTTCAGATAACACCTGCCAGACAGCTCCTGCTTCAACCCTCCAGTGACTGCCTATCTCCTGCAGGCTTAAGTGCCACCTTGAGTGGTCTCCTGGAACAAGGTGAGCTGTAAATGAATTCATAAGAGGATTAAACGTTCAAAACTCCTACACCAGGGTCCTCCCCCTGTAGACTCAGTGCTCAGGCACACAGACCAGCCTGTGGCTCCTTGAGCCCCATCCCTTGCTGCCTTTGCACACCTGCTCCCTCTGCACAGAGCATCTACCAGACCCCGTGCCCGGCACACACATTGAATTAAAGAAGTAAATGGTAAGGACTTCCTTGGCAGTCTAGTGGTTAAGACTCCAGCTTCCACTGCAGATCCCTGGTGAAGGAACCAAGGTCTCACATGTTACTCAGTGTAGCCAAAAACAAATAAATGCATGAATAAATGGTAGAAGAAAGCTATGGTACATGCCAGCCATAGGCGTGCTTAGGAACATGGACTGTGTTCCAAATCTGGCAGAGAGCTGGAAAGCAGTGAAGAAGGACTAAATGGTTGGAAGTGAGGGGTGGGGGGGCATCTCCAGGCTCCCCACACCGAGTTCCTGCAGGCTTGGGGGCTTGACAAGCCTTCCCCAGCCTCTCATCTTCGCCCTGCTTTTCTTAAAACTTGGGCTTTACTCTTGCCACTCCCAGTCCCCGCTCTGGGATCTGCTAAGGGCTGATCCATTCACCTTCAGTGTCCAGAGTGCTGGCTCAGCCCCCGCCCTCCCCTCCTGCTCTCCGCAGTGCTAGATGCAACTGGGCCACATCGCAGGAGCTAATACACGTATCTGGAACAAATGCAGCTTTCCCTGGCCCCTGGCACCCACACCAATATCCTCTTTTTGAGAATTCCTAGAGCTCTTTTGTGCAAAGTCCTCAATAACCGGTCCCCCACGAGGCACGCATTCCCCAAAGCAGCTAATTACCACAATGGCCCAGGGGACGTTACACACCCTGGGCCCCCATCCCAAACCCACCAAGTGAGATCTCTTGGAGGCAGCAAGCCCTGCAGGCACGTATTATCAGCAGGTTGGGGAATGCCTGTCCCCAGGAGCAGGAGAAGGGAATCAGCTCAGGACAGAGCTTTTCTGTCTCCAGAATGGACCCAGTGCTTCTCTCCACATCACAGGGCTGTTGCTGGGATCTGGTCACAGGACAGGAAACAACAAGGGACAAAATCTACAGCTCTGGGGAGACCTGCAGCTGCAGAGGCTCTGACCACCCTGCCCACAGTTCCGGGCCACCTTCTCCCCTTGGCCTGGATTTGAACTAGGAACACCCAAACCTCTTTTTATCTGAGTCCCTTTAGAATGTTACCAAGCCCGGAGCCCATGGAGGTAAGGCAGACAATGCCTCAGTGAGTGAGGGGTAACAGGACAGCCATGTGTCACCCCGACCAAGGAATTTCACTGCTTAAAAGCCCCTGGAGGAAGGCAGGCCTGGACCCAGCAGAGGCCAGGCTCCTCACTCCCTCCCTCTTCATGGTGGCCTCGCAGCTTGAGGACTGGGGCAATCCTGGGGGCCACTCCCCAAGCCAGGTCTCCAGCAGGACCACACTCCTGGGCGCCGGCTCAGCAGTTGGAGGCTTCACTGTCCTGAAGTTTTATTTTATAATAGGGGTTTCCCTAGGTGGCTCAGATGGTAAAGAATCTGCCTCCAAGGCAGGAGACCCAGGCTCCATCCCTGGGCTGGGAAGATCCTCTGGAGAAGGGAATGGCCACCCACTCCAGTATTCTGGCCTGGAGAATCCCATGGGCAGAGGAGCCTGGCGGGCAACAGTCCATGGGGTCACCAAGAGTCGGACATGACTGTGCGACGAACCCTTTTTTTCACACTGTAGACAAATTACATTGATAAAACATGCTTTTAAACTAAAATAAGTTAAAACATCTCAAAAAAAAGCCCCCAAAACTTGCAGGAACACCAAGAGCCATAGGAACAAGTTACCCAGTTGACGAATAGCTGCCCAGGACCACAGTCTGATTCCTGGCCGGGTGTCACACGGGCAGACCTCCCTGAGCTCAGGGCTACTCAGGGACAAGCCTGCCTTTCCAGGCCACCCGCGGGAACCCCGGGGTGGCCTTTCCCAACAGCTCATCCCAGCTCCCGGCTCACGTGGCCCAGCACGCCTGGGTCCCGTGCGCCTAGGCTGTCCCCATCTGGACCCAGATCCTCTGTGGCCCTCTTTCTAGGACACAGGGCACACCATCAGGTCCCCAACTCCTCCGAGCCTCGGTGCCCCCACCAGGGTGGCGAGGGTGGCCCAGAGGCTCCGCAGGTGGTGAGCCATCTCCCCATCCATCCTGGCTCTTGATGATACCCTCATACATTCCGTAAGGCCTAACAGCGGACAGGTTCTCTCTTTCCTTGCCTTTGGAGGGAAAAGGAACTCCCTCCCTCCAGATCCTGTCCTGAAACACAGGAAAGCTCAGAGTTCCTCTGCTTCTTCCTGCCCTGGCCACAGGGTTCAGAGGGGCTGAGAGAGGGCAGGAAGACAGGGTGCCACAGAGCCTTCTCAGTCCCAAAGGGACCCCTGACCACACCTCCCCGGTCACCTCCAGGGTTGGGATGAACACCCTTCACCAAAGCACCACCGAGTGAGGCTTACTCCACACGAGGGAAATGTCATCCCTTGCCACTACGAGGCCCATGTCTAGTAAACATAGGGTCAGCCTCCCGGGTGATGGATGTGTTTATGTAACAGCCTCTCAACCCAGGTCTGCGGGGGCTCTGGCAGGGGGTTGGCGGGGTCTCGGGTCAGGCTCCCTGGGTGAGCAGGGAAACGCCCCGCCTGTGAAGCTGCCCCCACCCTGCCCTCCGCTGGGGAGGCGGGGATGCTGTTTGCAGGACAGCAGCAATATGGTTTGGCAGATGGCGAAAGGAAGGATATAGGGCAGAAATTGAAGAAGGAGTTTTCTGGGCTTTTTTTTCTTCTTTTTGATGCCTGCCTACAGTGGAAAAGCTAGGGCGACATAAGTGGGAAAGCAGGGGTGAGGTGGAGAATCAAGATGGGTTCCAGGAGAAAGGTTGGCCAAAAAAAAGGGGGGGGCTATGGGGGGGGCACGGAGGAAAGAGGGAGGCGGCCTCGCCAAGAAAGAGCAGGGAAGTAGAGACCAGAAGAGCTGGGAATGGATGTGTGAGGAGCAGCTGGGCCTGGTGACAATGAGACACCAGGTCCCAGAATCCGAGATGGTGACACGGAGCTTCCAGGCGTGGCAGACAGAAAGCAGGGTACTTCCAAACCGCAGTGGGGAAGTTGGTCACGGGGGTGGGCTCTAAAGGGGGAAATTCTGCCTGTCGTGTTGGATTCAGGACGGAGGTGAATACCCAAGCGTGGCCCAGGAACACTGGCTTGCACATCATAGAAGATGCTTGGCCAGAGACCTCCTGAGCTGGGGAGCAGGGGTGGGCGATCGCTGTTAAGGAATCGGAAGTTAGAGGCGGCGTCCAGCTGAGACTCCTGCCTCTCCCTGCTTGGCCTGCCTTCCTCCACACCTCCCACCCCATGGCTGTCCCACCAAGCCTCTTCCCCCTCCAAAAGGGCCTGTAGGGGGCGGGGGGTGGGTGAGGGAGGCATCTGGGCACTGATGATGGGCACTTACTTCCTTGGGGGGAAAGAGGGAAGCCACAGGGAATGGCGGCTCTCCCCGCCCCACCTCTTCAGACCGAGGAGGAAAAATTGGTCATCTCCTCTCTTTTGGGGGCCCCTGGCTTACACAGATGCCACCTCCTGGTCCCCAGCCACACCGATGATTCAGGCCATTTACTCAGATCCAAGCTAATGAGTTTTTTTTTTTTTTTTTTCTTCTGTCACCTAATTAGTTCACAGTGAACTCAGCCTGGAGAGGGATGAGCAAGGGCTGGGCAAGGGACAGGAAGAAGTCAGAAGGGACCATGTCAAGAACAGAGCGGGACTCCGGCTCTAAATGAGGTCCCCTACCCCCGCCAAAAGCCCAACGACTCCTTCCTCAGCCGTGGGGACCCCTAAAAGCAGACAGGGGTTGTTCAGGGGAAGGACACCCCATCCCCAGAGCCTCACACAAAGAAAGATGCCAGTGGGGCCCTCCTGTGAGGCCCCAGTAGTGGACAGGCCCCTTCCCATCAACTCCAGGTCCTCAGCAAAAGGCCCTGCCTTTTCCTGGCATTTCTGAACCCACCACCTGCTGGGGGGGTGACAGCCTTCAAAGGGAAAGGAGAGGGAGGAGGAAGCAGATGGCCCAGGCCCAGGTCCATCTGCCCCACCGGCGCTCAAAGGTCACCATGCCGCCTAAGAGGTGGGGGCCTGCTGATGCTGCCTGTCCCCACCACACCAGGGGTCCTGGCACATCTGCCAGCAGTGTGCCCCAACTTCCTCTGCCCCTCGGCTGCCAAGTCCAGGCCTGAGAGCCTAGAGAAAGGAGCGCTGGGTAACTAAGTGGCCCACGGTTCCAGTTTCCGACACCTGGCACCGGAGTCCCTGGAGGTCGGTCAGCGCCCAGGAGCCCCCAGTTCGCCTCTGGAGCCTCTCCCTGGAGAGCAGCGACGGGTGTCCGGCGCGCTTTGGACCCAGCGAAGGCGACACTGGCCCGGCCGAGGCCTCTCACGCGGCCCCCGGTGCCCCAGCCCCGCGCCAGGCCTGCCCCGCTCCCAGCCGCCGCGGCGTGCGGGGTGTGCGTCGGCAGAGAGGGCCTCGGGGAGCGCCACCCTCCGGGGCCCGCGGGCGCCGGGCCCGGGAACGCTGCCATCCACTAACGGTAGGCTCCGATTCACCGCTGCGAGGCGGGCAGGGCTGGGGCGGCAGCTGAGACGCCTCTCCGGCAGCGGCCCCACCTCCTGGCCCGCCGAGGCCCTCCGCCGCGCCCACCCTCCTGGGCCATGCCCGACCAGACCGGGCCCCAGGGCCCCGGAACCTCCGCGGCTCCAAGCACACCCGTTCCCGCAGCGACGCCACCCTCACAGCCTGGAGCACGCAGATCAGAAAACGTGTCCCCCGGCCCGGGACCTGCCCCCCAGCCCCAAAGTGTCGCCAGCCGAGAAATGGCGAAGCCTGGCCGCCGGATCTGTAGCGCCAGCGATCGACAAACCGCGTGACCCGACCTCAGGCGCGCGAGGACCCCCAGACCGGGAAAGCGTGGCCGGA
This sequence comes from Bos grunniens, assembly GCF_055505025.1. Classification (NCBI taxonomy): domain Eukaryota; kingdom Metazoa; phylum Chordata; class Mammalia; order Artiodactyla; family Bovidae; genus Bos; species Bos grunniens. The sequence continues at coordinate 6,521,082 of NC_141168.1, forward strand.
ACGGGCCCGCGGGGCCGCAGAGGCCACCGCGCCCCGGCTCCCGCAGCCCCCGGCTCCGCTCACCCTCGATGGAGATGACGTGCTCCCGGATCTGATTCTGCAGCGCCAGGTCCTCGATGCGCTCGATCAGGTCGTAGATGGCGTAGATATTGGGATGCACTGACTCGAAGCGCTGGATCTCGGCCCGGATGGCCGCTGAGTTGGAGAGTGCGAACTGCTGGGGGGGCCCGCCGGCCAGCTGCTGCGAGGGGCCGCCGCCGCCCCCGGCCCCCGGCCCTGCGCCGCCGAACTGCCCGCCGCCCCCCGCGCCGCCGCCGCCGCTGCCTCCCGGCGCCGCCAGGCTCGGCTGCTGCTGCGGGCTCTGTCCCCCGCCCGCCTGGAAGTTCATGGCTCCGGAGCCGCGGGGCCCGAGGCGGGCCCGGCCAGGGCCGGGGCGGCGCTGCGGCGGCGGCGGCGGCGGGCGGGCGCGCGGGGCTGGCGGGGCCGGGACTACGGAGCGGGCGGCGCGGGGCTAGTGCATGGGGCCGAGGGCTGGGGGCAGAGGCCAGGAGGCGCCGCCGCGCACGCTGGGGCCGCTGCTGCCGGGCGCTCCCCGGCGCCGCGATCCCGCTGCCTGGAAGCCGCCTCCAGCGGCAACAACAACGGGACCGGGAGCGCGCGGCCCGGGCCCTCCCCCCCGCGTCATGCGCACGCACCACCGCCCCCGCCGGCTCCGGCACACGCAGCCCGAGCCCCCCTCCCCGCCGCCCCCGCCCCTCCAGCGCGCGGGCCCCAACGCCCCCGCCCCTCGCTAGCTGGCTGGCGAAGCAGCCTCCACCCCCGAGTCGCGCGCTCGGCCCCGGCGGCCGGCCCCTCCCACCCAGCCTGGGCCCTTCCGCCTCCTTTTCAACCCCCACCACACCCGCTGCGAGGGCCACTCGCTTGGAGGAGACAGCTGCCCTGCCCGCCCAGCTGTCGCTTTCGCCCCCCTGCGCTGGTCTGGGTGGAGTGTCTGTTCTCCGGGCAGTGCCGGGATGCTGATGAACTCGGCTGGTGGGCCGAGGAGGGTCGCCGCCCCGGACCCAACTGCGCCTCGCCTACACTGTCCTGCCATCCGTGCGGCACAGGCTCCCCTGTCCCTGGGCCCCGAGGTCACCGCTAGAGACCACGCCAACTCAGGGTTCTTTCTCAGGCCCTCCCTGGACTTTCCATTGCCGGCTGCGGACACCGAGGCTGGGAATCTGGGTCCCTGGTTTCTATTTCCAGTTCTTCCTGAGACCTTCATCTGCGGGGCCCTTGAAAATGACACTTGAAACAACAATGTCCTCTCTCTTATCTTCCAGCCTCTCCTAAAAGATCCCCACTGCCGAACTGGTGGAGGATTCAGTGAACGCTGTTGGATCTCCTTGGAAAGGGGAAGGAAGAAAAGAATCAAATATTATGCCTTCTTCCCCCACTCACCCCATTTAAGACACTCACCAGGGTCCACATGGTGGCCTCAGTTTTCCTTGTTTTCTCTCCTTTGTCCATCCTGTGTTCCTGTCCACTCCTGGGGCCGGGAAGTCCCCTTCAATGTCCTAGTTCTTCTGCATCCTCATTGCTAAAGCTGAATGCAGATTCACTAGCCACCCCCTTCCCCCCAACTTTTCCTAAACCCATAAGAGGTGGCTTGTGCAGAACCCAGGTCCCAGCCAATTAGCCTCCCAGGACTCTACCCCAATGTCCTCTGGCGCAGTTGACAGATACCATTCCTTTTTACATACACTTCCACTTCCAAAATACCCAAGCTGGGTATTTTCCCAGCATAAAGTTGCCCACCATTTAAGCTACCCACACCACTCGACCCTAGTACCAACCTAATCACCTTTCTAAGTATCTTGAACCTTCCAAAGAACCTGGTGCAAGCTAATCAACACCTTGGGGCCTCCCAAGCTCCAGAGAGGTGTGAGTCCTACCTACCTGCTTGTTCTGAAGAATGTCTTTCACCCTCTTTGGGTTTCATCTGAAAAAATATAGTGGTTGGACAGATCACCTAGCCTGATGTTCTGTAAGTCTAAAAGCAGTACCCAACATATATTTTAGATGCTTAATTAAAATTGAAAGCAAGAGGTTGCAGTAGGTACTTCCCAGGAGAGATGCTGAAGGTAAAGAGCCCTTCAAAAGTGTTGCCCCAGCAGTTGGCACACACCTGTTTTAGCACTAGTGGGCTAATTGTGTCCTGTATTAGTACATTAGCTACATGAGAGCAGGAGTACAGTCTGATTCGCCATTGTATTCCCAGAGTCTGACCCAGTGCCCAGCACATGGTATACATTTAATAAATACTTCTACAATAAATGGATAAATGGGAAGGAACTAGAGATAAGTTATTAATAGTTCTGTATGTTGTAAGTCTAAACTGACAGTCCCAAGGCAACATTTGGAGTGTTTGCTCCTATAAGTAGGTATAGGCTATGAGGGCACCAGGGTACATTACTTTTAATCAAGACTGACCTATAAAGTTTGTGGCTATAGGAGCCCAAAGGAAGGAGGGAAAACCCATAAAAATTAGCTTGGTTCAGGCCACACGAGGCTCAATGTCGCCTGTACAGCAATACTCTAAGGATCCAATTTCTGAGCCCAAATTTTAGGGGAGGAAGCATTCTAAGTGAATAAATATCTACCGTGTGACAGATCCTCTATACAGTTTTCACACTTCTTTAATAAAACACCAAATTTCCCCCATTACAATTGTCTTCCGAGGTAAGTTTTAAGAATGAAGAAATTTAGGTTCATATAGATTCAATAACGCACTCAAGGTCATATAGTTGATAAGCACAGGATAAGGGGTCAGAATTTTTTGCCATGTTCCGAAGTCCATGCTCCTCACACAGTCTTACAGGAGCCCAGTGGAGGAGGAGCCAGGTAAATAAGGCAGCCCCAAGCCCCCCAGAGGATGAGACGGCTGGATGGCATCACCGACTCAATGGACATGAGTTTGGGTAAACTCCAGGAGTTGGTGATGGACAGGGAGACCTGGTGTGCTGCAGTCCATGGGGTCGCAAAGAGTCGGACACGACTGAGCGACTGAACTGAACTGAAGCCTCCCATGGCCAGCCCTGAAGACCCATCTCCTCAGTCAGCCTTGGGGGCGGGGGCAGGGGGGTACAGCCCGTGGATACTGGGCTCTGGGCTGAAGAATCAACGTGGAGGGTCCACTCTGACTTAAGAGTAGGCCGGCATAGGGTCCACCTGCGCTCCCCAAAGACTGCATCACCAAACACGGGGGTGGGGCGGGGGGGGTGATATGACAGGCTTAGCCAGAAACCAGCTGACATTGGTTTCTGATGTGATACACGTCCTGGCTGCCCGCGGGCGAGGGAGAGGATCCTGCTGCCCCCCGCCACCCCACCTCGCCTCGAACCTCTGCGGGCTACCACAACCTCAAAGCCGCCGCCGCCGCCAGCCCCTCAGCGATCTGTGGGCGCTGGGCGCAGGCTGGGAACCCCGCACGTGGGTCCGCAGCGCAGAACGCTGGACTGCGCATCCTTCCAGACTACAAGACCCACAATGCTCCGGGCGGCGGCGGGGAAGGAGGGGGTGCCTTCAGGTGTCTGCGACCTCGCCACCTCCCTCCCGGAAGTGCCCGAGGGTCCGCTATGGAGCTGGCGGAGCCGGGCGGTGAGTCCCTGCGCCTTGGCCGCACCACCCCGCTGCCCCAGCAGCTGGCCCTACTGGCCCCGCCCCTGGATCTCCCGCGCCCGCCAGCCACTCGGGGTGTGGGGGCGGGCGGCGGGAAGATGCGAAGGGTGGTGGAGGATGGAGGTGGGGAGGGCAAAGTCTTGGGTTCCCGGGAGAGATCAGGGGTCTTGCAGCAGGCTGAGTTTGGAGAGGTTTCCCAGGGAAGGCGCGGGGTCGGGACGCCTCCGGTGGGGTTTAAGTGGACCAGGGGGCGCCGAGTTGGGGTGGGGGCTAGGGTTGGGGGTGGGAACCCTCGGAGGTTCCAGTTTGCCAAAGGGAAGCAGTTTGACATTTGGCATGGGGAAGCCTTGGGAAGCCGTCCTGTGCTGCGGGCGGGGGTTGGCTGAATGGTAAGGGGTCGGTGTGCGAGTGTGTAGAGACCTTTTTTCTTCCCCTTGGAGAAACTTTAGCGATGGAGCGGTATTAATAGATAGGCTTTGCCGTGAAATAGGCAAAGGAGTAGATAAACTTTGAGATGACCTAAATGGGAAGAATAGGTAAGCTTTGGGGTGGTTTGGTGGGGGCTGAATTTAAGGGAGAGGTTGCTTAGAAGGTCAAAGCTCTGACTTCGGAATAGGGTTTGGGTGAATTGCGGAACTGCTTAAAGACCTGAAATTTAGGTTACAGAAAATTAGGACTTGTGATTTGGTGTTGGGAAGGGGTATGTGGGGCAAGTTTGGGGTGGCCAGTTATTAGAGCAGTGTTATGTCCCAGGGTAGGGCTGGGATAACTGGGCGGAATGAGGACTGTGGGAGAGTTGTGGTGGGGTAGGGTCAGGGGCCCCCTGAAGTTCAGAGGGCTCTTGGCGGGTGAGCCAGCCGCTCACGGGTTCTTTGTGCCTCTCCAGCTCGGTAGTGCGGCGGGCAAGGCAGGTGCCATGGCCCTGATTGAAGGGGTAGGTGATGAGGTGACCATCCTTTTCTCGGCGCTTGCCTGCCTTCTGGTGCTGGCTCTCGCCTGGGTCTCAACGCACACTGCCGAGGGCGCGGATCCACTGCCCCAGCCGTCAGGGACCCCAACACCAACGCAGCCCAGCGAAGCCATGGCGGTCACGGACAGCATCAGAGGGGAGGCCCCAGGAGCTGAGACCCCCGGCCTGAGACACCGAGGTCAGGCAGCACCACCAGAACCCAGCGTGGGGCTTGCAGCAACGCCGCCACCTCCGGACTCCCCCCAGGAGCCCCTGGTACTTCGACTGAAATTCCTCAATGATTCTGAGCAGGTGGCCAGAGCCTGGCCCCACGACACCATTGGCTCCCTGAAAAGGTAAGCCGTGAGGATGACAGGAAGGAAGTGCTAAAGAGTGGGACAGGGATGATCACAGTCCTAGAAGGGCCAGCAGAGATCCGGGAGATCCTCTTATAGATGAGGAAACTGAGGGTCCTGGTCACACACTGTATGACCCCCCACCCCCCCAACACACCGTGGAGGCCAGAGGTGAGGGTAGGAGAGTTGTTCCGGACCAGGGGCCAGGAGTGCCTGAGACCCGCTCTATTACCCAGGTCCCTCTCTCCTCAGGACCCAGTTTCCCGGCCGGGAACAGCACGTGCGACTCATCTACCAAGGGCAGCTACTGGGAGACGACACCCAGACCCTGGGCAGCCTTCACCTCCCTCCCAACTGTGTCCTCCACTGCCACGTGTCCACACGGGTGGGTCCCCCCCTCCCGCCCTGCCCGCCGGGGTCCGAGCCAGGCCCCTCCGGGCTGGAAGTAGGCAGCCTGCTGCTGCCCCTTCTCCTGCTGCTGCTGCTTCTGCTCTGGTACTGCCAGATCCAGTACCGGCCCTTCTTTCCCCTCACCGCCACTCTGGGTCTGGCCGGCTTCACCCTGCTCCTCAGCCTCCTGGCCTTTGCCATGTACCGCCCGTAGTGCCTCCACGGGCTCTTGGCCACGCCGCCGGCCCCTCCGGATCTTGCTCGCAACGACAAGGTGGGAGCTGCTGTCTGCCCAGGCCCGCCTCTCCGACCTGCCTCTTCCCGCTACCCTGGAGCCCAGCGCTGCGAGGCAGAGCACTCCGGGGATCGGCGGAGGCCCCTCCCTGTGACCTTCATGGCTCTGGGCCACCTCCCCGGGCAGCTGGCCCTCAGCGCCCACTGACAGTGGGCTACCCCGGGTCAGACAGCTGCTGTCGCTGCCTTGGCCCTGGACAGAGCCGGGCCACGCCCCTGGGCCCTTAGGGCTCAGGCTGAGGACCTGGGCACCTCTTAGTCCCGGATCGCTCCTTGGCTGGTTTGGGGACCCGAGGACTGGGAAGGGCTGGAGAAGGGGAGTCGGGATGGGTGGAGGGAGCTTTCTGGAACACGTGCAGATTAAATAACTGTGAAGTTTTCACTCTTGGCCTAGTGTCTGCGTGTGTGGGTCGCGGGGGAGGGGGGCTGCGGGGCGCTCTCCCCTACTGGGAGAAAAGGGGTGGGCCAGACGCTTCGCCCTGCCCTGCCCGCCCAGGCCAACCGCTGCCGACTCCCCTCTGCACCCCAATCTCAGCCACCAGCCCTTTGGCCCCGCCCCGGCCCCGCCCCAGCCCTTTGGCCCCGCCCCGGCCCGGCGCCGCGCGCGCGCAGCTTCCCGGAAGAAAGGGGCGGGGCACGCGGCGCCCTGGCGCGCGGGGCCTGCCGGGAGCCACGTCTTTGCTCCGGAGGACTTACTTGGCGCGGCGATTGGCGTCCGGGCCGCGCGGTTCGGGGGCTGCCGGGAAGATGGAGGACTCAGTGGCCCCCTGATGAGGAGGCCACGGGGGGAGCCCGGCTCCCGGGCCCCGAGACCGACTGAGGGAGCGACCTGCGCGGGGCCTGGGGAGTCATGTAGGGGTGGCGCCGCAGCTGCGGGGCGGGCCGCGGGGAAGGGCGGCGGGAGTTGGTGTTGGCGACCACGACCACGGTCTCCTGGCATTCCCCCCGGGCCGCGGGTGGGGGTGTGTGTGTGGGGGCCCCCCTGACACCGCCGACTCCGCGCCGTAGCGCAGGCCGCGCTCGCGGGCTCCACGGGCACCCTTCGAGGTGGGCCCTGCGTTCTCGTTTCACAGGCGAGAAGGCTTGGGCAGGGAGACTGAAGCCACTTGTCCAAGGTCACGCAGCTGGTAAGTGGGAGCGCCCAGCATGGAACCCAGGACCGCGGAGCCCGCGCTCCACCCTCCGGTACCGCCGCCGCCTCCTGCGGGAGGGGGAGGTGGTCGGGGGTAGCGGGGAGCGTATCTGTGGGGCGAGCTGGGCTCCAGGCTGGGCGCGACCACTAACCAGATTCGGGACCTCGGGGCTTGCCTTAACCCCCTCGCCTCCCTGGGCCTTGGTCTCTCCACCTGTGAAATCGAGATAGTACCAGCCTCTGCCTGCCTTCTCACGGGCGTGTCAGAGGAGGATCGGAGGAGATGATGCATGTGGAATTGCTCTATAAAAATTACTCCGTGAGAACTCTGAAGGATTCCGATTGCTCTCGCAAAGGTTGGAAGGAGTCAGAGAGGGGCGGGTTGGGGAAGAGGACCAGAGCAGTCACAAGGGTGAAGAGAGTCCGGGTTGTTCTGACCCCAGACTCCTCTGAATGGGGAGCGAGGTGAGGAATAGAGAGTTGGTCTTTCTCCCCTCTGGAGAATACCTCACTCCCTTTTTTGGGCCACCCCTCAGGGTCTCCAGCACCCAACTCCATGCTTCGAGTCCTGCTCTCTGCCCAGGCCTCCAGTGCTCGTCTCTCTGGCTTGCTGCTGCTCCCACCAGTACAGCCCTGCTGTCTGGGACCCAGCAAATGGGGAGACCACTGGCCTCCTGGAGGAGGCCCCCATGCAGGCCCTGTGCAGGGGTTGCAGCGGCTTCTGGAACAGGCGAGGAGCCCTGGGGAGCTGCTGCGCTGGCTGGGGCAGAACCCCACCAAAGTGCGTGCCCACCACTACCCTGTGGCGCTTCGTCGTCTGAGCCAGCTCTTGGGGTCTCTGCCGCAGCCCCCTCCTGTGGAGCAGGCCACGCTGCAGGACTTGAGTCAGCTCATCATCCGAAACTGCCCCTCCTTTGACATTCACACCATCCACGTGTGTCTGCACCTTGCAGCCTTACTGGGTGAGGACGGTGTCTGTGGGTGGGTGGGTGTTAATGGAAAGATAGAGAAACCGTAGCAGACCCACCTGAGATCATTGACATACCCCACCTCAAGCTTTGCCAGGAATGGCACACTTGCTGAGTGATGCCACACTTGCTGCTGCTCTGCAGTATCCATGACAGCCATCACGAGTCAAGCTTAGGTTAGGGTGCCACCCCTTTTTTATTGTTGTTTAGTCGCTAAGTCACGTCTGGCTCTTCTGCAATCCCATGAACCATAGCCCGCCAGGTCCTCTGTCCATGGGATTCTCCAGGCAAGAATACTGGAGTGGGTTGCCATTTCCTTCTCTAGGGGATCTTCCGGACCCAGGGATCAAACCTGTGCACTGCCAGGCGGATTCTTTACCACTGGGCCACCAGGTCTCTTCTAATACAGTGCTCTAGGGAGCCACTGCAATTTATCACCATTGGCAAGAGATGAGATCTTAAACCGCCTTCTTTTTATACGGCCTTCCCCACAGATGGTTGTGATACCTTTATTCACGTGGTAGTTCCCATTTCTCTGGTGTTTCCACGTGCTCTGTAGCAGAACTTCCAGCCCAGAAAATAGAGATGAGAAGGACTGAGGATTCACTAACTAAAACGGCAGGATTGCAGCAGAGCAGAGCAGCTCCTTCCCTGCCTCCTTTGACCCTCTGCCTCTCAGGCTTCCCATCAGATGGGCCCCTGATGTGCGCCCTGGAGCAGGAGCGAAGGTTCCGCCTCCCTCTGAAGCCACCGCCCCCTCTGCCGTCTATCCTTCGAGGTGGGCAAAGGTTGGAAGCAGCTCTAAGTTGTCCCCGTTTCCAGCGGCGTCCTCAGCAGCACCTCATCCGCAGCCTGGCAGGTGCCAGAGGCGGGGACAGGAGATGGGGGCGGGGATGGAGGCAAGCAGTATCTGCTGGAATCTCGCCCCGGGTCTGGCCTGAGGGTCCAGTGTGATAAGCTGTTCTTCACAGAGGCCAGGCCCGAGGAACTGACTCCCCACGTGATGGTGCTCCTGGCCCAGCACTTGGCCCGCCACCGGTTGAGGGAGCCCCAGCTTCTGGAAGCCATTGCCCACTTCCTGGTGGTTCAGGAAGCCCAGCTCAATAGCAAGGTGGGATTGCCTCTCACCTTCCCAAGCTCCTCTCCTAGTGGTCCTCAGACACCCCAGCAGGCCTAGCCCCCCCACCCCCACCTTGTCCACTTGATTGGCTGCTGCTTCCTGCAGCAGACCACCTACCTAGGCTCTCTGGCCTCTCCCCTGGGGTACCACCTTGGCTCACACCCGCACTGGCTTGTCCAACTCCCCACCAGGTACACCTGGTTCTCTGCACTTGTCCAAACATCCTTAGCCACTGCCTTAGCTTAGTCGATCCCACTCCACCAAGTCTTCAGGGCCAGAACCCACAGCAATGTCTGCCTGTCTGGAGACTGACCACATGGGGCTTGAGCAGTGCTTATGCTATTGAGCATCTGTGCTGTAGAGGGACTGTCCTGCCTTTCCAGTGACTGATGTCATCAGCTTGCAGGCCAAGTCTCCCTGAGGTTCAGCTTGTAAAGAAGACAGGAGAACCTTCCCCCTGGGTGATGGGCTGCTCTTTGACCCACAGGTGGTACAGAAGTTGGTCCTGCCCTTTGGGCGGCTGAACTACGTGCCTCTGGAGCAGCAGTTTATGCCCTGCCTTGAGAGGATCCTGGCTCGGGAAGCAGGGGTGGCCCCCCTGGCAACTGTCAACATACTGATGTCACTGTGTCAGCTGCAGTGCCTGCCCTTCCAAGCCCTGCACTTTGTCTTTTCCCCTGGTTTCATCAACCACATCAGTGGTGCGCAGACTTGGGGGGCTGGCTGTATCCTGGAGGGCCGGGGGGCTGGGGAAAGCAGGAGTGAGGGTCTGCACCCCAGTAAGCCTCGTTCTGCTTTCCCCACAGGCACCCCTCATGCCCTGATCGTGCGGCGCTACCTCTCCCTGCTAGACACGGCAGTGGAGCTGGAGCTCCCAGGATATCGGGGCGCCCGCCTTCCCCGAAGGCAGCAAGTACCCATCTTCCCCCAGCCACTCATCACTGACCGCGCCCGCTGCAAGTACAGGTGGGTGGGCAGCTGGGGGAGGGAAGGGGGAGGGAAGGGGTTGGCTGGCAAGGAGCACCCGGGTAGACAGGCCTGGGGGACGCTGAGCTGTCTATGCTGCTGCACTCTGGGTCACCAGAAAGCTAAGCCGCAAAGGCCATTTCCCAGCCTGGGTGTCGAAGGAAGTGGGACCAAGCTAAAAAGAATGCCCTGGGGGGCCTTCTGAGCCGGGCTCCTCTTCCCTCAGTCACAAGGACATAGTAGCAGAGGGGCTGCGCCAGCTGCTGGGGGAGGAAAAATACCGGCAGGACCTGACCGTGCCTCCAGGCTACAGCACAGGTGAGCTCTGGGTGGGCCGGCGAGCCCCTGGGAAGCAGAGCCTCCGCCGGAAGCCAGTGGCTCTTTCTCTCCCGGCCCCACAGACTTCCTGCTGTGTGTCAGCAGCTGCGGCTCGGTGCTGCCCGTGAGAGCCCAGGACCCCTTCCTGCCGTACCCTCCCAGGTCCTGTCCCCACGCCACCCGGGACCCTGCCCAAAGGTAAGGCGGGAGCCTGGGAGAGCTTCCCCGGCCCCCGCGCATAGCGCCTGAGCCGCAGTCCCTTCCTCTCTAGGGTGGTGCTGATGCTGCGGGAGCGCTGGCACTTCTGTCGGGATGGCCGGGTGCTGCTGGGCTCCCGAGCCCTGCGGGAGAGGCACCTGGGTCTGATGGGGTATCAGCTCCTGCCGGTGAGGCCCCGCCCCCAGCCCCACCACGCCCCCACTAGGACCTGGCAGCCAGCTCCCCAGCCCCCAGGGATGACGAACTCTGTCCTCCGCCCCACAGCTACCCTTTGAAGAACTGGAGTCCCAGAGAGGCCTGCCCCAGCTCAAGAGCTACCTGAGGCAGAAGCTCCAGGCCCTGGGCCTCCGCTGGGGACCTGAAGGGGGGTGAGGGGTGCACACAGGCTCAGGATGGCCCCCTCGTGGGGATGGACAATTTGCACTTTGCTTCCCTCTGCTTTGACTTGTCATTAAAGTCCCTCTCCTTCCCCATCGCACGTTTTGTTTCTGGGACAGGTGGGCTGGGTTCCCCCACGTGTTTCCCATTCACAACCGGCTGACACGGACACACACACACACAGACCAGGGATAGGTGGGGTCCGAAGCACTTTACTGCCTGGGGGGGGTGGTGGAGGGCCTTAAATTATTCACTTAAATAAAAATGAGGAGGGAGGAGGATGGGGAAAGCACCGCCCCCAGCCCGTTCCCTCTGTCCGTCCATCCCTTGGCTGTCCGTCCAGGCAGCAGTTACACAGGCATGGGCATCTCGTTGTACTCGTCCACACCCTCCCGTTCATCGAACACCGGTTCTGCCTCGTTAGCATCCAGCTGTGGGCGAGGACAGAGGAAGGTGGGCGACCTCCCAGCAAGACCGCGTAGGGGCGCCAGGTGAGGCTAGGGAGGAGCGCAGGCCTTACGTATTTCATCTCCCGCTCGGTGAAGATGCGGGTCAGCACCACCATGCGGAGCGGCACCGTGAGGATGAGGATGAAGGGGAAGGCCAGGGAGGCCGCGGTGGACATGACGGCCCAGAGCACGGCCAGGCAGAGCAGCTGCAGGGCCGTGAACAGGTGCATACGCAGGGTCCGGACCTGGGGGCGGAGTGATGCAGGGCAAGAAGGGTGAGCCTGGGCCCCGGAGGGCCATCCGGGCCTACCACGACCAGAGGATGACGGTCCCTCTCCCCTCTGCAGGGGCAGGTGGAAGTGCCTGCCTGGGTGCTTACGGGAGCCAGGTCTGCACAGGCTGAATGGTGGCTGGCCAGAGTGGATACATGGGGGGCCAGAGGGTGACCCACACAGACTGGGTGGCGGGAGGAGAGGTGTGGGGCCCTTCCCAGCCGGGTCTCACCTTCTTGACGTAGGTGACGTCCGGGTGGTGTTTGGGCGGCATGAGCAGCAGGTGCAGCCGCTCATAGAACTGGATCCCATTCAGGGAGGTCACGCCCATGTACAGGAAAATCCCGAAGAGCACAGCCAGGGGGATCTGCCGGAGCAGATCCCCGATGACCAAGGAGAGGCCTGCGGGGCGAGGGGGAGGAACAGCTGGCCCCGGGGCGCTCCATCCCTCCACCCGCAGCGGCCACGGCCATGAGACCCCTCCGGCAAGGCTGGGGGGAGAGGTGAACATACCCACGAGCAGGGCCACCAGCAGCCCTGTCACCCGCTGCTCCTTGACCTCCTGGATCTTGGGCTTGTCCCCGGGTGCCACTGCCTTGCTCATGACCGTGAGCGCGTTGGCGTGCGTGACTGAGCGGACAGTGGCGGCAGCCAACCATGGCAAGCCGAAGAGGGCACAGATGCCGCCCATGGCCACGATGAGCAGCAGGTCCAGGTGGAAGCCAGAACCCTTCTGAAGCATGCGCTCCTTCTTGGAGATGATCAGCCTGAACAGGGACAGGCATGCCCTGAGCCCTGGGCCCCCCAGCCCAGCTCGGCAGACAACTGGGTCTTTCCAGAGCACCCAGGCAGTCACCTCCTCCTGTTTCTGGAACCTGGAGGTCCCTGCCCATCCTCTTCAGGACGAGGGTTCCATCACGGAGTTGAGTCCTGTCCCAGTGGCCACCACCCACCCCCTAGACAGCACCTAGCATGTCCTGTGCCCATGCAGGCACATTTCAGTGGGATTTTCTGTTGTCTACAAACTTCAGCAGCCAGCCTGCTGGGGGTTCCAGCCCATTCATGCAGCAGGTCGTCCCTGTCTGCACAGCGACCCCTCTGCCAGGACCACTCACGTGGTGATCTGTGTCTCCATGAAGATAAGGATGAAGACCAAGATGGCGGGCAGCAGGCTGGCAACCATCATCCACACGGGGAAGGTGCTCTTCTCCCCCAGAGGGTTGATGACCCAGCCGCGCTTCTCTGGGGCTGTCACTGAGAAGCCACTGGGCACGCTCAGCTTCTGCAGGGCAGAGGGTGGGGGGGAGTGCCCTGAGTTGTACTGGGGCTGGGGGGATGGTGAGCGAGTGTTGTGGGAGAGGCCTGGCGTCTGCCTGGCTTAGCAGCAGTCCTGGTCCTGGGGCCTGGAGCCCCGCACCCCCTCACCACTGCACACCGCCGTACCTGGGTGTAGGTGTCCTCAATACTGTAATCCACGAGCACCATGACGAGGATGGCGATGGGCACCCCGAAGTCCCCAATCACGCGCCGTACCTGTGGGCAAGCACCGCGCTCAGAGACCCCACGCCGCCGTCCAGGCCGGACTGCAAGTTGCCCCCTTCCTTCCCCCACCCGGGGGCTCTACGCCTCCCTCGGGCCTGCCAGCCCACACACCCGGCCGGGGAAGAACCGGCTGTTCTTGAATTTGCGCAGGAAGAAGGCGATGAAGAAGGTGCCGGCCATGAGAACCAGCGACAGCAGGGCGGTGTTGGGCTGGCCCCGGGGCCTGCCCTGCCCGGGCGGCCTGGCTGAGCTCTCGTTCCTTGGCCCCAGCGTGGCTCCTGCCCCGGGCCACGTGGCATTCTCGCCACTGCCTGCCTCGGAGCTGTTGGAGACGGAACAGCCGTGGAGGGGGTGCTCCTGGAAGATCTGGGGAGAGAACAAAGGACTCCATACGCTTAACTGGCCAGAGGTCTGGGACTGAGCTGTCTGCTGAGTTGGGACAGGCAGGCCCAGGGTGGTCAGCCTACCCTCAAGGAGCTTGTCTTGATTAAGAAAATGACTGAGATGAACAGATGGGAGCACAAGACCACTGGGGGTTAAGAGAGCGGGGCTGGTCTAATTGGGGAAGGCACCTTGGAATGAGGCTCCAGAGAGGCCTGGAGGAGCATCCCGGGGAGCGTGGCAAACACTGGGGACACATCTGATCCTGACCCAGACACAGATGTGAGAGTATGTCTGTCAACTTGGGGGCCTTTCCCTCTGACTTTCTGGATCCTCTGCCACCTTATCAAAAGCACCCGTCACCTTTGTTATTAAAACTATGTGAGTCTTTGAGACCGACCTGAAGTCCCAGTGTGTGTGTGTTGGCAACAGGCCTCACGCATGGAGAACCCAGGGGCAAGGAGGCCCCCAGCTCCCTCGTGGGCCAGGTCCCATGGGGGCCCTACCCACCTTCACCAGCTTGTAGAAGGTCTCATAGATGAAGATGAGCGAGATGAGGAAGGCAAAGATCTCCTGGGTGAAACGGGAGACGAAGCGCACCAAGAAGCTGCCCTCCAGGGCCACCATGAGCAGGGCCAGCAGCACCAGCCAGAGGCCGATCCACACGCGGCCCACCAGGTACTCCAGGTTGTTGCTGCTGCAGAACTGGGGCAGGCAGGGCGAGGGGGTGGGCGGAGTCAGGCTCAGAGCCTGGGGGCTCTTGAGGAGTGCGGGTGGGGGCTGCGGGGTGGGGGTCGGGGCGGAGGGGAAGGGGAGCGGGAGCTGAGTCGGGCAGGAGGAACCAGCGCCAACAGCCTGTGGCCACTCACCGAGAAGAAGGCCTCCTCGAAGACCAGCAGGGGCCCGGAGAAGCCAATCACCAACAATGGCTGGGCTCCCAACAGGCAGAAAAGCACGCCCTGGATGGCTGTGGACATGATGAGCTCCGACACTCCGATCAGGTCATGCGTCTTCTCCCCTAGGGCAGCAGGAGCCTGCTCAGGGGCTGGTGGCAGGGCAGGGGGTGGGGGGAGCCATGCCCTCCCCACTCCGCCCCGGCTAAGCCCCTCCTTACCCAGCAGCCCCCCGAAGGTGATGGCGGGAGACAGGGCTGCGAAGTAGATGAAGATGACAGCGGCCAGGCACTGGGGGTCCAGCGCATCCCGGAAGTCGCTTAGGTAGTGGGGGTAGCGGCGCCGCACGTCTCGGATCAGCCCCCCAAAAGGCCGGCCCGTCCGCCGCAAGGGATCGTCTTCCACTGCACCGGCCACCTCTACCATCTGCAGGAGCGCTGCAGCCCGGGGCCTGCGTCAGGGCACCCGTCCCTGCCCTCGCTCGCCCATCCGCCCTCCTGACGCCCCAGCCGGACCCGGGCAGCCCCGATCCAGCCCCCTGGCTCGTACTGGCCCCGTACCCTTATCCTGAGCCGACTTGGGCTCCAGCCCGGCGCCCGGGGGCAATAGCCGGCCCTGCTCCTCCCGCTTCTTGAGCATCTGGCGCTGGAAGTGAGCGACCGAGCGCAGCAGCTCCTCGCCCTGCACCTCCGAGGGCGGCAGCACCACGCTGCAGTCCAGGAAGGCATTGATGGCCGTCAGCAAGTCCTCCCGCTCGTCCGCCAGGTAGGCCGCCTCATGGAATTGCTGCCAAGGCAGGACCGGGGTGAGTGAGGACACAAGACGCGGGGCCAGGGCCTGGGAGCCAGGCTGGGCACCGGGGGTTTGGGGGTGGGGGTGGCGTTCTGGAGTGGCTGACCTTGTCGGACATGAGGGTGGAAATGGAGCGGCCGATCTCGTGGTAGTCCATGTTGGCGCTGCTCGGGCCCAGCAGCAGGAAGAGGAAGCGCACCGGCACGGGCACCTCCAGCACCGCATCCAGCTCCACCGCCTCCCGCAGCCGCACGAAGGCCATGGTGGGGCGGGCCAGGAACTCCACACAGCCTGCGGGTGTGTGGCTGTCGTGGGCGAGAGCCCAGCAAGGGTGGCCTCCGGCTGCCCCCCGCCCTGCCCCACCCCATCCCCAGTCCTCGCCTCACGTACCCACGAGGACCACTGTGGCCTCGGCGTTCTCAGGGATCTTCTCCAGCAGCTTCAGCTCGTGTTTGGACTTGGAGCGAGTGATGCCGGCCGGAGGAGCCGGAGGGGGCGGCTCACGCTGGGGAGGCAGGAGGCTGGGGCTCAGCTGGGCCGCCCTGCCCCTGCCCGCCTCCGCCCCGCTCGCTCGTGTCATGCAGCCTCTGTGGTGGCTGGACCTCACCCCGGCGGGGCTGCCTTCTCCCCCTCACCTCTCGCTCCACCTCCAGCCGGGTCTCAGGGACGCCTCCAATGAGGGGCTCGGTGACATGGGGGTCGCTCTCGGCGCCCTGGCCATGGTGATGCCCCAGCAGGGAGCCCAGGGAGCCGGCCGAGATGTTACGGGGGAAGGAGAAGTCCTTCTCGTCACTGGGGTGGCTGTGGGGTGGCAGGCAGGGAGGTGAGGCGGGCTGGCGGCCAGGGCTGGGCAGGCAGGGTGCGGTGCCCGAGGCCTCACCTGTGTTTCAGCAGCAGGGCCCGCAGCACGTTGGCTCTGTCCTCGGCCTTGATCTGGTCCGAGATGACCATCTGCTCCACCACCTGGTGGGCCACACCAGGCAGGGTCTGCTGATCCAGGTCCAAGAGCACGGCCCCTAGAACGAGGACGACACAGAGGGGCCTCATCCCCAGCCAAGAAATGGGGGGCC
Source organism: Bos grunniens (assembly GCF_055505025.1). Lineage (NCBI taxonomy): Eukaryota > Metazoa > Chordata > Mammalia > Artiodactyla > Bovidae > Bos > Bos grunniens. The sequence continues at coordinate 6,537,231 of NC_141168.1, forward strand.
GGGCTGGGAATGGGGGGACAGCCAGGGAGGCACTGCCCAGCCCTGAAACCGGTGAGCGGGGCCCAGCTCGGCCTGAGGCCCAAGTCCCCAAGCCCTCTCTCCCTGCAGGAATGTTGTGACGCTCAGCAGAGGCCAGGAAACCACAGCTCTCAGAGAGGCCACCTGGCTAGACCTTGCCCAGACACCCCTTCTGGGAAGCACGCAGCAGGAAGTGTCCCAGGCCACCCACATGGGCTGGACTGCCCTTCGCTGCCGGGAACTTCCTCCGGACCGAGCTGCCACCTCTGCTGTCCACTTGAGGGCCTAGTTCTGCCCTCTAGAGCACAACCCAGCCGGTCGTGGCAGCCCCGGAGCCATCCAGAGAGTACCCCCCCCAACCCTGGACTCCTCAGTGTCCCCAAGTCTAGCAGCTGCTCAAGGACACCCAGCCTGTCCCTGCTCCGAGCTGCCATTTCCCAGAGAGATGAAGGTCCTCTCAAAAGTCACCAGGTCATTTTTCCGTCAAGGTCAACTTGGGGGACATGGAACAAACAAAACTGAAGGCCCCCCAAGCAGCCAAAAGCCAGACGGCACAGCCTGGCGATCAAGCCCTGCGCTCTGGCACCTCACCCAAAGCCCTCAAGCCTCTTCAGAGCCCAGTAACTCCTAGTTGGGAAACAGTCCTGACAGCAGGCTTCTGAGTCCTTGGCCGCTGACAGCAAGTGGGAGCAGTTCCCCACCAGGAAGGAGGAAACAAGCCGAGAGCAGAACATCAGACGTGAGCACCTGTGCTCATGCAGCAGAGGCCACACTGCCCTACAGGTTAGGTCACACTGCTGGGAGCCCACACCGCCCTACAGGTTAGGTCAGGCTGCACAGAACGTCTAGGATCTCAGAAAGCATTCCACCAAAACCATTTAACAACACTGCAGCATCCAAAACATACCAGCTTCAGTTTATCTGAAAATATCACTTAGAGAAGCTGCTTGCTGAAGATGCCAGACCAGAGAAGAGGGTCAGGCCTGCCCTGCAGTCACCCAACGACAGAGCCCGAGGAACGGCTGGCCTCGTGAGAAGTGACATCATGACAAGAGATGCTCCCTTCTGGGCTCTGGTGACATTACACACCCTGTTGCTCAAGACAAAGGTGTGGGACCGTTTGGTCCTCGGAGAACGGGCTCGGGCAAAGGCCGTTCCCACGGCGAGGACGGGCGGGCGCGCGTTACCATGGGCCAGGGTCCGGCGCAGCTCCAGGAGGCTCCGGAACGACAGGGAGGCCACGTGGGGCTTCCCCCAGCGCTCTGTCTCCTCCTCCACGTCCTCCTCGAATTTGATCCAGCGCGCCGTCTCCCGCCACTGAGGCTCCTGGTTTTTGTCCAGCAGCAGCTCATTCAGCTCCACAAACACCTTGGGGTGATGGGAGAAGGCGTGGTGGGATGGAGGCTGTGACCCCAGGGCGCACAGGGCGCAGCCCACCTCGCGGCTCTCCCTCGTCTGTGAAGTAAGAGCGATGCCACCCACCTCAAAGGCCTCTAGCGGGCCAAGAAGGACTCACTTACTGTACAGCATAGAGCTAAGCACTCAATAGTCTGTAATAACCTATAAGGGAAAAGAGCCTGAAAACGCAAGTATGTATACGTACGTATAACTGAACCACTTACCCATACACCTGAAACCAGCACCACATTATAAGTCAACTATAATTTTAAAAAATGGGGGCACAGTGGGAGATAAAAGTACACAGAACACTTAGCATCGTACATGACTCGGAGGAAGTGTTTGATGAACGGTCACTAAACACACAGGAACTTGGCAGGATGCATTTATACGCATTTCTAGAACTGGCAAAACTGGAGAGGGACACAGCGGTGACTTCTGAGGGTGCTGATGAGGCAGAGGCCTGAAGGGACTCTCTGGGCGTGGGGACATCCTGTATCAAGGTAGGCTTGCCTAGGGTTTACATGTGCAAAACATCATGGAGCTGTGCACTTAACCTCAGTGTGCTTTTACTGTGTCTGACCGCAATCAAAAGGTTACCCAAAAAAACCCACTGGCAGGGTTAGGGCTCAAAACCAGAGTGCTGGAATCTTAGATGGGCAGCATCACTAAGGACCGGGCTTCCCTGGTGGCTCAGCTGGTAAAGAATCTGCCAGCAATGTGGGAGACCTGGGTTCGATCCCTGGGTTGGGAAGATCCCCTAGAGGAGGAAACGGTTCCCCACTCCAGTATTCTGGCCTGGAGAATTCCATGGACTGTATAGTTTATGGGGTCGCAAAGAGTCAGACACGACTGGGCGACTTTCACTTTCACTATACCTGAGTGGCCCTGGCCAGTCACTGTGCCTGTCACCCTGACAGGATGTGGGAGGACTCGAGTGGGGAAGTGACTGGACTCTGAGACATGAAGCACACTGCTGCATGAAGCCACCCTCAGACACCTCACTGCCAGCTGCCAGAAAACGGCTGTGAGAGAAGTCAATGTGTCTAGAACGTGGACCAGAACTGTAACAGCCACACCAACAACGGCAGCTCAGTAACACCGTAATAATGGTTTGGGGACAGATGGCTACTGGAGTTAACCATAGTGAATATTCTATAATGTTGTTTAAATGTTGATTGGTTATGTGGGGCACCTGAGGCTAACATAATATTGTGTTATCAACTATGTCAATTAAAAAAAAATCAACACTGTTGAAGACTGCACTCTTGTGCAGTGCGCAACCTTGAAAACCATACATGGCCACCCTGGGGCTTGAGATTACCGCTGGTCTGAGAAGCGGTGGGGGCTGTGGACAGATCATCTACAGAGAGATGATGGAAGACCATGGAGCGCTGAACTCACCTCATGGGGCTTGTGGGGGGCCCGGGGCCGGGCCCGAGGAGTGGGGCCAGGCTCTCGCCCTTCCCGGCCACTCTGCACAGACGCCTTGGCGTTCTTCCGCACCAAGTGTCGCCGTACCCCAGGAACATCCTCAAACCGGTGACCTGCAGTGGTGGGGAGGAGAGGGTCAAAGGTCCCTTTCTCTTACCCCCACCCCCCGCCCCACCAGCTCCAGGCTTGCCCAGGCCCGGCACGCACTCTTCATGAGGTCCAGGTCAGCCGTGGCCAGCGTCTGTGCCTCGCTCTCGTCCGTGGGGACCCGGGGCAGCAGCGCCTGCTCAGCCCCCGTCATGCTTCCGATGCGTCTCCTCTCCTGCAGGTTGTAGCTGCGGTGCCCGGGCTGCGCCTTGGTCAGGAGGCGCCCGGAGGCACCCCCATCATCGCCTCCTGCCGTGCCGCTGGCCACGGCCACCACCTCTTCCACCTGGGCCCTGCACAGACAGGGCGGCCATGAGCAAGCCTGGGAAGGCCGGCCCCTCCCGCTCAGCCAGGGCCCCCAGGAAAGGGGACCCCCACAGGCCCCAACCCCGCCTCCCTCTCCACAGGCCTTGGTAGGTGAGGATGTGGAAGTGCAGAGAGGGTTCTGGAAGCAGAGGGTGGTGTTTGAACCCAGCTCCTTCCTTCCCAGCAATCCTCCGAGCTGCCCTGGGACAGAAACTCAAGCCGCCAAAGGGAGGCTGAAGCCAGCCTTCCCCGGGGCGGGCCAGGGATGTCGGGAAAGTGCCCAGGTTGGGACCGCTAGCAACGGACTCAGGGCTCACAGGGGCCCGTGTTTCTAATCAAATGGAGTAAAGGATGTGGAAATGGGCCTTTGGAGCTGGAGACGCCTGTCCCCACCCGACAGCCATAAGAAGGGTATGAGTACTGGTCCCTTAGGATTCTGGCTTCTGCTCTTAGCTCCCAAACTGGGGGTGGGGATTTCCTTTCTCCCCGCTTCCCCTAGAGGGCCCTGTCCCTGCCACACCTTTGTACACCGTTCCCCTGGCGACCGGCACCCCCACGGCTCCAAGCCCCTGTCCCGCGCCGTGACCAGCGCCCCCTGAGCCAGGCTCTCTCCGCCTGCACCCACCTTCCGTGCCCGAGGTTCTGTTCGCACTCCTGCCCACAAATCTGAACCCCTTGTCCGACGCCCTGTTCTCTCTTGGGTTCCCCCGCCTCCTGGCCGTCTGCTGGCCCGCAGGCCTGCGCCCCCCGCGCAGACGGCTGAGGTGGACCTGGCTCCATCCACACGGCCTGTCTCCCCAGCGAGTCTGTGCCGCCCCGGAGGGGCAATTTGCCCTTCACTTCCCCCCACCCCTTCACACTGCCTGGCACCCGGACAACAGGGAGGTGATAGTAGTGACCTTGAGACCTCGTTCAAAGTGGTTTCTTCCAGGAAGCCTTCCCTGGCTGATGTCCCCAAACTCCACAATCACCTGTTGGTACCGATGTTCCGCCTGAACCCAGTCGTCTGGCGCAGTAACTTGTGCTGACTGCCACTTCACGAGACCACAGCCAGGGTGGACTGGCAACTCCCCAAAAGCAAGAGGGGGGCCTCCTATTCCTCTCACCCCCTTGGGGTCCCAGGGGTGTGAGGAGGTCACCTGTCCAGTCTCTGACCTGTGTTTGACATTGCTCGCCTGAAGCCATGGCCGGGGGGAGATGGCAGGTGTGGGAGGAGGTGCCTAGACCATATTTAAAACTTTCATTCACACCACCCTTGAAACCTACTACCACCTTGTGGGAAAAGTCCTATTACGCTTGGTTTACAGACGGGGAAACGGACTCAGAGACGTCAGTTCTTGTCCAGAGTCAAATCCTAGCAGCATAACTGGGTTTGAACCACAGCCTGAGCCTCTCAAGGCTCCTGCTTTGTCTCCTCACCCCACCTGACCGATGCTGGCATGGGGGGTCTCTGTGTGGGGACCCTTACCCAGTCTGGGCTGCTTTGGTGGCCCGGGGAGCTGCCTCCTGGTGGGGCAGGGGTGGAGGTGGAGAGGGACTGGTGGTTTCTGCCTTCCGGTCGGCACCTTCATCCTCCTGGAGGAAGAACTAGAACAAGGAAGCCGTGTGAGCAGGGGAGGCTGGGCCAGAGATCCTGCAGATAGCGCTCCCACCCCCGGGGAGCCCTGCCCAGCTCACCTGCACGGAAGAGGGTGTGGAGGCAGGCGAAGGCTGGCTGAGGGCCCGAGCCCCCTCGGCCTCACTGGCCTCATCCTCCTCTTCCTCGCCCTCCTCGATGGTGGGGGTCTCCCCAGTCGGGGAGGCTCCGGGGCGCCTGCGGGGCTTCCGCCCTGGGCCCTGGGGTGTCTTTCGGCGCCGGGTGTCAGGAGGCAGGTGGGTGGACAGCGGGTGGTGGATGTGATGGGAAGACTGGCGATGGTCTGCAGGGACAGGTGCACTGGCTGCCAATGGGCCCTGCTCCCCCCTCTCCAGCTGGCGGGCCCCCAGCCTCTCCCCGCCCCCAGGCCCCCAGCCCGGAGCAACACCCTGTCAGCCCCCAACTCGCCTCCCCCGACCCCCTCACATTCAAAGTCTTCCTCCCCGTAGCTGCGGCCGAGCTCCTCCCCTCCTCGGGACCCCGCCTCCTGAAGGATCTCCTCAAACCGCTCCACGCCCAGGGTGCGGTGCAGTTCATCCTCCTCTTGCTCGGCTGCAAAGCCAGGTGCAGTCACGGGGCCCAGGCTCTCAGGCTCTGGCTGCAAGGAAGAAGGGGCAGTGAGGACTCTCGGGGAGCGGGGGTGGGGGTGGGGGGGTGTCCCAGCACACCCCCTGCCCGCCTAGCAGAAGAAATCCAGTACCTTTCCCCCAGCTGCCTCGACTCCAAAGCCGGGGACTCAGCACCCTACCCCCAGCAGCCTTCCCCGCCCCCCCACCGGAGTCCTGGGCAATCAGCACCCTGGCTGGGCCCATTCCTGTCGGTTTCTAGGGCAGGTGGGAAGCGTCAGCCCTGGAGGCCTCTGCAGAAGTCCCGTGTGTCCACCCCGGAGGTCAAGGTCGGAGGTGTGACCTGGGCCGTTCACATGGCTGACACTGATGGTCGTGAATGCGACCCTGACCTGTCCGACTGAGCCAAGTAACTCCTGGTGGGGGCGGGGGGGTGCGGCGCCTGAGCTAACCAACCGACCGGGCTCGGTCTGAGTCAACTGGAAGCCCACCGGAGGGAGCCAGCGCCCTGGGCTGCAGCCCTGCCCCGCCCCGCTCCACCCCCCCACCCCCCGCACCTGAGTCATTCTGCAGGAGCCCAGGACCGTGGTGGCGCTTCGGAGAGCTCAGCCCAGCAGTGCAGGCAGCTACCACTCTGCAGCTTTGGTCCAGCGCCCCCCCAACCACCACCACCCCCTGCCGGCTGGTCTCAGCTCCAGGCACCACCAAATATTTGCTCAAGCAAGAGCTTCTGGACTTGAAGGACATCAAGATCTCCAAGGGCAGGGGTACCCGAGCAAGAAAGAGCGGAGGGAGGTGGGCTGGGAAGGAGGGCGGGCCTTGCAGAGCCTGGGAGGTGGGGTCAGGAGCCGCTGGGTGGGGCAGGGAGGGGGGACACACTGGATACTAGAGGCCAGGACCAGAAGCTTGCACCCCCCGCCCCAACCCTGGTCAGCCCATCTCTGCCGCTCGAGCCCTGCCTCTCCGCCAACTACCCCCAGGCACGGGGCCCCACTCTCACCAGAAAAAGCACCGGAGGAAGGCGGTAGAGCGGGGCGGCTGAAGCCAGCGAGCAGAAGGGGGCTAGCCCGGGGTGGGGGGAGGAGGGCAGAGAGCCCCTCGCACCTGAGGCCGCAGGAGGAAGTCCATGGCTGCGGGCTGGGGTGAACTGGGGGCGGAGGGGGAGGGGACTGGCCGGCACCTCGCCCCAGTCACGTGCCCCCGTGGGCCCAAGTGACCAATGAGGCGCGGATGATGCCGGCGCTGGGGTTAATCATTGCCCTTCCCAGGAACACTGGAAGGGGGACACGTGGGGCGGCGGCCACGTGGGGGCCGGGAGGGGCCGGGCCTGGGTGGCACGTGGGGCCGGGGGGCGGGGCGGTCTGCCCAGAAGCCCCTTGCAGCAGGCCCGGCAGGCACAGCCTCCAAGACCCAGGGCGGGGGAGGGGGCTGTCATCGGTTAGAGACCCAGGATTCCCAAAGTTCCTCCTCTCCCGCTGAGGAGGATAAACAACCTCCCAAGGCTTCAGGGAACAGAGCCGCAAGGCCCTCCCCAGGGCTGGAAGCCATCTGACTGCCACCACCAGTACCTGTCCCAGACCCGGTGGCCCGTGCAAGGAGAGGCATGGCAATGCCCTTCCCAAGTCCATCCAGGCTCCCCTCTCGGGCTTCTTCACACGCGCACACGCACACACACTCACACCCCTGTTTGACACAGACCCTCACTCTTGCCCAGAGCCCCAGTGGCGGCCTCTCACTCACACACACACACCCTCACCCTTGGCCAAAGCCCCAGTGGTGGCCTCTTCACTCACACACCCTCAGCCACAGCCCCAGCGATGGTGGTGCACAGGAGCAGTGAGCAATACTCACCGTTCGGAAGGAATCCGCGCCCGACGCGGGGCGGCGGGGGCCGCTGCTCATGGCCAAATCTTAGCCCTTCTCGCTGTAGCTGCGCCTTTCAGGGAGACGAGGTGGCGGCATAACCTGGGGGAGGGCACCAATCACCAGGTGAGAGAGGCCCCAGGCCAGCGGGAGCACCCCCACATCACACAGCTCCCCCAGCCCAGACCAGCCCAGGCGAGGGCAGGGCCCTGCGGCGGGGCGGGGGGGGGGGGGGGGGTCTCCTGCTTGCACACGATCCTCCCAGGCTCCCAAGGGCCTTGGCGCCTGACTCTGGGAGGGTGGAGCGGGGAGCAGAGAAAGTTAAGACAGGAAAGTTAAGAAAAGAGAGGAACAAAGAACTGAAGCGAGGATGGAGGCCCAGCAGGCCCAGGGACTGAACGGAGGCAGGGGGAGAGAGCAGAGGGTGGGAGACCCCTGGGGTTGGGGGCAGGAAGGAGACAGGCCCAGACCTGGAGAGACAGCAGCAGAGATCAGCTTGGGGAGATAGAGGAAGAGGGAGGACAGGCTGAGCCAGAAGTGCAGTGGGAGCGGAGGGGGCTGGTCACGGCTGGCAGAGGGGGCTGAGACCGGAGACGGGTGTACGGGGGTAGGGGGTGAGACCCAGAGCTGGGCCGGGGCAAAGGGGGATGAAGGAAGGCAGACAGAACTCTGGAGTGAGCCCAGAGCAACCCGCAAAGGGGGCTGCTGTCCTGTGCACCCCCTCCTCCGAAAAAAAAAAAAAGCCCAGCCCCGAAGTGGGGGAGGAGGAGGCTCCCAGGGAGGGGCAGGAGCCCAGCTCCACTCTGGCAGTGGGAGGGCGGCCGGGCGGGCGGCACTGGCCGGGCAGCGCTTTATACTGGGGGAGGGGCACGTGACGCCCGGGGAGGAGGGGGCACAGAAACCCCGAGGTTCTGCCCTGGGGGCAGTCTTAGTGCTTCCCTTCCCCAAACCCGCGGCCAGGAAAATCTGAGCGGCCGGGCTGACGCCCTCCTGACTGTGACTGTAGGGGCTTCTGGGGAGGCCGCCGGGCGCGGAAGGAGGCCAGCAGAAGGCCTGCGGTTAGGGAAGCTGGCCAGCAAACTGGGGGGGACCCATTCCTAGTGGAGAGGGTGCTCTGTGATGGCAAGAGAACTGAGCTCCCCGGTGTGTCGCTGGTGTCGGAGTGGTGGTCAGGGTTACCGGATTTAGGGCCAACTCAGGGGTGACACAGGTCAGTGTAGGGTCAAACAATATAGGTCGGTCCAGGGTGGGGAGCCTGGAGCCACACATGCCCCTAGCGGGGCATTCCAGCTCAGCTGAGTGCTCTCTTCAGCTCCCCCCTTAGCAGGCTCTGCGCCAGGGCAAGTCTACTGTCGGGGCGCCGGGCACTGGAAAAGACAACCGGGTCTGGGAGGGAGTGCCTGGCACCTGCCCGTGCCCCGCTCCCACTTCCCACTGGGCTCTTGGTGTGCTCCTCCGTCCTCCCCCGCCCTCCTCCCTCTACCTCCCCCTACCCCCACCGCGTTGTCCCCAGAACACAAAGCTGCTTCTGTCCAGAGCATCGGTGTCGATAATCCGGGGTGGGGGCACATTCCAGGGACCAGCCCCGACCGGCCCGGAGGATTAGCACTCCGGACCCCCACTTGGGCATTAATCACCACCGCCGTCCGCCCCCCAAGTGGACTCACATTCCACCGCTCTCCTGACGAGGAGCTGGCGGGAGTGGGGAGCTCAGGGAGGAGGAGAAAGTGGACCCTGGAGTGCAGGTCAGCGCCGTGCCCCTACACCCAGCACAGAGCTCCCCACCTGGGCCAGCCAGCACCCCCTCTCCCACTCCCGCCAGGAGTTAGTTAGGTCGCACTCTCCAGGGCTCGTCTTTCCCATCACCACCCAGCTGCTCTTTCTCCGGCCTGACCCCTTGTCCCGACCTGACCCGCCACCCCCATTCCTGGCTCCGCCTCCCAAGCCCGAGATTGGGGGGCAGAGGCTGAGGCTCGGGGCAACTCTTAGGCAGGGGCGCCCTGGACGGGCCTTAAGGCTAGAGTAGGGGGTGGCACGGGAAGGGTGTCGTCTGGAGTACTGCCCGGGTTCGGGAGGGCCGGCGGCGCCTGCCAGAGAGTACCAGCTCCCGGTGGCAGGGGGCGCGGCACCCTCGCTTTAGGGAACTCGAAGAAGCGGACTCTAGACCCCTCTTCCGACCCGCAATCACTCCGCTTGCCTCCCCATCCTTCTCCCCCAAAAGCTCGCGTCCCCGCGCCCCAGTCTCCGCCCTTTCCTGCACTTCCACTCCCTCCCCGCTCCGAGTGCCGAGTTCCCCCCTTTCCTTCCCCCTCCCTTCCTCTCCCCGCGGCCCCAGCCCTCCCCCGGCGCCACCTCCCAGCTTACCCGCTTCCTCTGGACCTGGCGCTCCAGGGGTCTCGGGGGTCTCTCTCCCCGCCGGCTCTGGAGCCCTCGCACGCTCCCGACGGCTTCCCCCGGGCCCACCTCGGGGCGCGCCCCCCGCCGCTCCCAACTTCTCCCAACTCAACTTTCCCCCGCGTCGCGGGCAGGCCAGCCCCCTACGTGCGCGCGCCCCGGCGCACCGTGCCCGTTCCCGGCGCGGCGAGCCTGGAGGCGGGGAGTGGGGCCGAGACCCAGGGGGCGGAGGCGCGCGGCCAAGCACTGCGCGGCGCCCGGATCCCAGAGCCAAGGAGGCCGCCCCTGGCTTGACCCTCCGCGCGGCGGGAGGCGGCCGCCCAGCGCTTCCCCGCAACGAGCTCGGGTGCCTGGAGACGCCGTCTCCTAGCTTCATTTGGCCCTTCTGGGCGGAAAGGAAGCCCGCCTCATCCTAGGAATCCCAGGCAGGGGAAAAAAAAAAAAGAGGCACCAAGCTATTAGGCAATTCGGAGGAAATTGAAATATCAATGCATCGGGGGTCAAGAGTCTCTCAGCGCCCGCAGGCAGCCCCAGCCTTCCACCCTTTGTAGTCCCCAGTGCCTCCAAGAAAGCCCCTATCTTTGCCAGGAGGACGGGGGTGGGGTCGAAGAGCGGTGATGGCGGCGCGGGTTGGATACCCCTTGCTCTGTGCTAAGTCTTTCCGAACCGGGGGACTTCTGCCTCGGAGAGATTCCCTGCCGTGACCTCCTTTCTCGAACCCTATTCATAGTCATCACCTGTCATTTAAAGATCTATTTCTTGTTTTCTTAAATTATAAATTCTTCCAGATAAGCGAATCTATGTTTCGCTTCTGAGAGTCTGCCACCGAGGGAAGGACAGCATTGTGTACGCAGAAAACGTTCAGACATAAACGAGTTAATTAACAAACTGTTTAAGCCCCTACGTCGGTTCCGGCGGCGCCGAGGAGTGCTGTTTGAGGGCAGTTTTCATCCAGTTCACAGCCCTCAAGAATGCAATCATGAGACAATTAGAGAGAAGCCACAAGATAAATCTATAATCAACTCCTTAAGGGATGAGGTCAAGGCCGCTTCAAGTGTAGCTTCTGTCTGTCCTTCTGTCTGTTGAGGGCGGTAACCAACCTGCCAGCTCTAGGGCCACACCCTGGCCGACTCCAGTGGGCCGGGGCTCTGTAAGGTGGTGGGGGTGGGGTGGGAGAGGGTGGGTACACCTCCCCAGTGCGCCAGCTTGCCTCGGAATATCAGGGAGGAGCGAACTGCTGGAGTCGGGTGGGTTCCGGGACCACAAAAAGGGGAGAGAGAGAAGTCTCTGGCTTATGGTGAATCCAGCCTCCAGTGGGGCACACCTGTCTCTCTTTCCAGCCTTGCGGGCAGCTGGCCCCTGTGAGGTCATCATCGGCAAGATATGGCTCAGAGCCATTCCCCAGGCAATCCTGAGCTCACTGGACGGCCCAGGGAGAGGTTCGAACCGGTTATGGGAGTGTCAGGAGGTCGCTGGAAGCTCAACACCATCAACCCGGGCAGAGCCAGGGCCACCTGGGCTCGGGAGGCAGGCTGCCAAAGCCCGGACTCTGGAAAGCGCCCCTCCACTCCACCCCACCCCACCCCACCACCGCCCCCACCCCTGCAGCATTCTGGAACGTGTAGTCCCGGAGAGACTCTTTTCCCAAAGAAGCGTGTAATCACTGAAAGGAATACCCGAGCGGGGCACCCTGGGAGCCGCGCGCGACTGTGGGGAGCCGGGAAAGCGGACACGCAGTGCTTCCTGGAACTTGAAGTCCAAGAGTGGCCTCCGCGGTCGAACCGGAGTCCCCGGGAGGCAAGAGCTGCAGCGAGCCCGAGCGCAGCCTGCTGGGGGTTGTAGTCTTTTTGTTGCCTACCATCCTGGGCGCTACTGGGACACCTGGCGTCCTAGGACTACAAGCCCCAGAAGCCCATGCGCAGGCGGGAGGGCGGGGCAGGGCCCGGAGGCTGGGGTACCGCCTCCTCTGCAACGCCGGGCCCGGAGTCTTAGAACCCAGGGCCCGCAAGGGTCCTCGCGCGGCTGCCGTGATGCAGAAATACGAGAAACTGGAGAAGATTGGGGAAGGTAATGGGACCGCGAGATGCTCCTGCAAAATCTTCTTCTGCAGACCCTTCAGCATTACTTGCAGCCCTGGCTCCTCTACCGTCAGCAATACCCACAGATTCCGACCTCAGCACTGGCTGCAGCCCTGGCCCCCTAGCTCAACACTCCGTGCAGACAGCAGTCCCCCCACCCCACCCCCCTTTCGCTAGCGTTTCCCATGGACGCCCCACTCCCCACCTTAGCACTCCCAGTGACCCACCTCCCGACCTCTACACGTCCTGCATTTCCTCTCCATCCTCACTCAGCACCTCTTGCACAACCTCACCCACCCCCAGCCTCAGTTCTCTCTGCAGACCTCCAACCTCTGCGTTCCTGCCAGCCCTTATTCTTCTCCCAGACCCCTGCTCCCTATTTCCAGACCCTCCAGAAGCTCGGCCTTTGTGATAGACCTCCTCACCTGGCCCCTGCAGCCTCTGCCTGTTGCAGACACCCTTGAGCCATCTGCAGCACCTCTTTGCCACATCACCACACACAGAGCTCTCTGCCGTGCCCAACCTTTACCCCAGATCTCTTCCCTTGCTCCTCCAGTATCAGCAGTAACACCCTCCCACGCTGCTTGCTGTCCCGGCAGGGGCTTCCTGAGTTGGGAAAGTGTGCCCCATCCTTTCCCTACCCCTCCCCTCCTTCCTCTAGGCACCTATGGAACAGTGTTCAAGGCCAAAAACCGGGAGACTCATGAGATTGTGGCTCTGAAACGGGTGAGGCTGGATGACGATGACGAGGTAGGACTTGGGTGCCAGGGCCAGGGAGGGGCTGGGGGCCTGGGCCGGGTGGGATGTGACTGTGGCCACCTGGCCCCTCCAACGTGTAGGGTGTGCCGAGTTCTGCCCTTCGGGAGATCTGCCTACTCAAGGAGCTGAAGCACAAGAACATCGTCAGGTGTGTGGGTGGGCTGGGTCAGAGGAGGTGGGGGCTTCAGAGATGGGCTGGGCTGATATTGGGCTCTTAGGTGCAGGCTGTGGCCCTGCCTGCCCAAGCCCTCGCTTCTCCCCAGGCTCCATGACGTCCTGCACAGCGACAAGAAGCTGACTTTGGTTTTTGAGTTCTGCGACCAGGTGAAACAGGGGCTGGAGGGCCAGTAGCCTTGGGAGGATACAGGGACCCCAGCTGAGGTTCATCTCTGTCCCATCCCCCACCCCCGTTCCTTTTTCAGGACCTTAAGAAGTATTTCGACAGCTGCAATGGTGACCTAGATCCTGAAATTGTGAAGGTAAGGAAACCGGTTTCCTGGGAGCTCATTGAGGCTGGATTTGGAGTCTGTATTCAGTGAACATGTTCCCAGGCCCCGCATGGAGACACTCAGGGAACGAGAGGAGGAGAAAACCCTGTTTCTGCTTCTAGGAGCCTCCGTTTTAGTGATCATTTTCACGTGACCCCTTTAACCTGAAAGGAACTCTGATGTCAGTGATAGGATTTACATTCGAGAGGTGGGAAAATGAGGTTCCAAGAGATTCACTCATCCTACAGATTCTTACTGAATGCTGTGTGCCAGGCACTGTTCTAGGCCCAAGTGCCCTGTCCAAGGTTCCAAGGGAAATAAGTGCTTGATGACTGTTGTTGTCGTTCAGTCGCTCAGTCCTGACTCTCTGCAACCCCATCAACTGCAGCACGCCAGGCTTCCCCGTCCTTCACTATCTCCTGGAGTTTACTCAAACTCATTCCATTGAGTCGGTGATGCCATCCAACCCTCTCATCCTCTGTCGTCCCCTTTTCCTCCTGCCCTCCATCTTTCCCAGCGTCAGGGTCTTTTCCAATGAGTTGGCTCTTTGCATCAGGTGGCCAGGGTATTGGAACTTCAGCGTCAGTCCTTCCAATGAATATTCAGGGTTGATTTCCTTTAGGATGGACTGGCTTGATCTCCTTGCTGTCCAAGGGATTCTCAAGAATGATAAATGGAAAAAAAAAAAAAGAATGATAAATGATAACACGGCACAATATACACATGGATGGTTATGATGTCCATGTTCAATTGAGGCCAGGTAGGGGACAGACAGCAGTGTGGGATGGGAAGGCAGGAAGCCCCACCAAGCTGCCAGTTCCAGAAAGGTGGGGACCAGGGCTCCCCCATTCGGCCTTCATTTCGAGTACCCAGCAGAGTACAAAGAAGGTCCTCAGTAGTGAAGGGGTGAGTTGCCCTGAGCTTGGTGCTGAAAGACGGCTGGGGTTTCAGGGCCCGTGATCCCCTGCAGGGTGCACGTCCCATCCAGAGGGTCTGATGACCTCCTCCCTGCCCCGCCCCCAGTCATTCCTCTTCCAGCTGCTGAAAGGCCTGGGCTTCTGTCACAGCCGAAACGTGCTGCACAGGGACCTGAAGCCTCAGAACCTGCTCATCAACAGGGTACCTCAGGGGAGGGGGCAGTGTGTCTGGGAGGTGGGGGCAGGGTGAGGGGAGCCAGGCAGGAAGGTGGGAGCAGGGGGCCTGCCCTCAGACTGTGAAGAGCCCCTCTCCATGACTGTCTCCCTGCCCACCCCCAGAATGGGGAGCTGAAACTGGCTGATTTTGGTTTGGCTCGCGCCTTTGGGATCCCTGTTCGCTGTTACTCAGCTGAGGTGAGCTGCAGGGGTAAGGGTGGGATGCTGGGAGTGAGGGAGGGGGTCCCCAATGAGCATCGCTCAGCTCCTCCTCCAGGACTCCTGTCTGAGCACTCTCCTCCATCTCTAACTAGGGGTTCCCATGGGTGGGGTCTTCTTCTCCAGGTCGTCACGCTGTGGTACCGCCCACCCGATGTCCTCTTTGGGGCCAAGCTGTACTCCACGTCCATCGACATGTGGTCAGCTGGCTGCATCTTCGCAGGTGACGTGTCCGGGTTCTGCGGAGGTGCTCTCCCATTGGAGTGGAGGGTACCTCCGGGGAACGGAGTGGGGCCCCTGCGGTGGGAGTGGGGGGCATGGGGGTGAGGGGTTCTTCTTATATCGCCCCCGCCTCTCCCCCAGAGCTGGCCAACGCTGGGCGGCCCCTCTTTCCTGGCAATGATGTAGACGACCAGCTGAAGAGGATCTTCCGATATCCTTCCATCTCCCTTCACCTCACGCCACCCCCCAACCCCTGAGAGGGGATCTGAAAGCCCCCCCAGAGCTCAGAGTGCAGGCAGGGAGGGCAGTGAGGGGCGGGGCCAAGATTGGGGGCACCTGAGGGCAGAGGGTGGTGAGCAGCCTAGAGGTCATGGGGCAGGTGCGTGCTGCTGGCTGGTGTGGCTGGGAGGCAGGGAGGGCTCTCTCCTCCCCCGCTGAGAGCTGAATCCTTAGGGTGAGGGAGCAGAAAGGAGCAGGAAGGTGATAGAGGGGGAGGCTGACCGCCTCACCGGGGCCATGGACCTCAGGGCTTCAGTCAAAGTAGTTAATCATGGCTGTCAAGTATCTGGTCTGCTAGAACAGCATGCAGCTGAGACTGCATGAGGGTGGCATGGGCTTGTGTCGTGAACTGGGGGATGGAGTGAGGAGGGCTGGGGTGGGGGTGGGTAGGAGGAACCTCCTTTCCCGGGGAGAGAACCCCTCGCCTGCCCCTTTCCTCCACCTGAGTGGCCCTTGACCCCGTGGACACACTCCTGGGCACGCCAACCGAGGAGCAGTGGCCTGCCATGACCAAGCTGCCAGACTATAAGGTGTGATGGGGCAAGGGGGGCGGGGGTCATGCGTGGTTCACCCCAAGTGTCTGGCCCTGGCAGTCTCCACGCCCCTTCACCGCTGGTCTGACTCTCCCTGTCCCACCACAGCCCTACCCGATGTACCCGGCCACAACGTCCCTGGTGAACGTCGTGCCCAAGCTCAACGCCACAGGGAGGGACCTGCTGCAGGTGATGAAGGGCAGTGTGGGGGGCGGCCAGCGCACTTGTTGGGGCTGGTGTGGACTGGGGTAGCCCAAGGCCTCCTGGCCTGAACCCACCTCACCTCTTCCTGTCATCCAGAACCTGCTCAAGTGTAACCCGGTCCAGCGCATCTCGGCGGAGGAGGCCCTGCAGCATCCCTACTTCTCCGACTTCTGCCCCCCCTAGGCTCCAGGGCTGGGGGCCTGGCCCTCTTGATGCCCCCTCTGGGGAGGGGTGACAGGCAGGGATGAGCCGTGTGCCGAGCTCCAGCTGTGCTGGGCCGGGCAGGGTGGAGGTGCCCTCACCCGTGGTCTTCACTCCCTCCGTGGACTTTATTTAATTTCATAAATTGGCTCCTTTCCCACTGTCTGGCTGACGTGGTGGTGACGCGGCTCTGGGGTGGGGTGGGGCGGGGCAGGGCAGTGCTGGGGGGAGAGCGTCTGCTTCACTGCATCACCCTCTGTCACCCTGCTTCCAGCTCCAGCGACCTAACTGTCCCACCCTTGCTCTGCTACTGTAAGTGGCCAGAGGCTGGGGCTTGGAGGCTGTGACGCTCACCCCATGTGTCTGTGCTGGGGGCAGGAGGCAACGCTGCTCCTGCAGGTGTGTGTGTGCAGTGGTTCGTGTGCTCTTGTCCCCGCCCCTTCCTCTGCTCAGGAGGTACCTGCTTGTGTACCCGCCCCTCCTCTTCCATCTTCATCCCCCACACCTAGGCCTGCAGGCTGGGCCAGGAGAGGCCCACAGCTGTGGTTGGGAACCCCCCCAGCCCTGCTCCCTAATCTGTCCTTTTCCGACACTTAGGGTACAGAGAAGGTGCAGGGAAAGTGGGTCTGGGTGTGTGCTTCCTGGCAGGGGTGGTAAGGGGCTCCCCCGCAACCCCAAGCTGGGGCCTTTGGCTCTTGCCAGGAGGCTGGGGAAGCAAAGAGAGGTTCCCCTGGAGATGGGGGCCACACCAGCACTCAGTCCCTAACGTGAGAAAAAATCACAACCACCTCAAACAGGACAGCAGTCTGGTTCCTGGGAGCGGGCTGTCCCTCCGCTTCCCGCTGCCTGTTCCCCCGCTTCTCGGGGGGGCTCCAGATAAGAGCCTCCTGCCCGCCTTTCCCTGACAGGACCCCAGGGGTGCGTCCTACCGCTGCCTCGGGTCTGCCTGCCTCTGAGTTGTCGGTTTGACAAAACTCACTCACAGGGAGGTGCAGTGACCCCTGCCTTCCCAGCGCACTTCTCTCATAGATTTCTGGGGGGTTAATGTTTTGGACACCGTATCTGCTGGGTGATGGTGGGCAGGGGCCTTCTTGGGGCTGAGTAGGGCTGAGGGTGGCTGGGCCGGTCGGCCTGTAAGAGGAATGGCAGAGGAGGCTGACGCGCTAGAACTTTATTTGGGGTGAAGGCGGCAAAGAGGCAGGCAGGTCAGCCACATCCAGGGTGTCAGGGTGCGGCCTTGAAGGCACCGCGCCCCCGCCCCCACGTCTAGAGGCGGGTAACGAGGTAGCACGTGCGGTGGGAGGCAGAGAGGGTCTTGGCGACAGCGGAGCAGGGGGTGGGAGGCCTGGGGAGACAGACCGCAGCGCTGGGTCCTGCCTGGCCCCTGCCCTCCCAGACCTAAGCTCTGCCCTCCTTCCTGACCTCAGGAGGCCATTTCTTATTACCTGGGGCCTGGGCCGAGGTGGGGAACCTGGGTCCGATGGCTGCCCAGCCCTTCCTGAAGCTGTGAGAGGAGGGAGAGGGTCAGAGGTGGGGGCGGGGATGGAGGGGTCTCTCCCACCCGCCACCCCAGCCAGGGTCACTGCCCCTCCCCTGCCTCCCAGCTGGGTAGGGATGGTGTTCTACACTTAGGAGGGGGCTGAGCACCCACAGTGGCGATGGCAGGGGTAGGGTTCGGGGGGCTGTTACCAGATTGGCGCTGGAGGGCCTCTGGGGGCGCTTTCGGTTCCAGAAGCGACGACCCAGGACTCTGTCCCAGAACACCTGGGGACAAGCAGCGCTGGAGGTGGACCCCACCCCGCGATGCTGTGCCTTGACTCCTCCCCCTCCCCCAGCTGGGGCCCAGGCCCACCCACCTCACAGAGGTAGTCCAGGATCTCCAGGATGGTGAGCAGGCTGGCCCCGATGAACAGTCCCATCTGGCCCCCAATGTCACCTGTGGAGGCGGGGTCACCCCGTCAGCCCACAGCTGTCTGCCCTGCCCACGCCTCCCCCTGGGCTGCAGGGCGCTAGCTGCACGTAGGCGCAGACACACCGAGCAACTCAGACATTTCGTAGGCCTTCTTCTGCTCCACCGTCTCATAGTTGAGGGCCTCAAAGAAGATGTCCAGCACCAGCACGTTCTCCCTGGAGGAGGAGAGTGTTTGTTGGACACCCCTAGTGCTGGCTGCTGGCAGGAACGGGTACCCCGTTCTCTGGTCTCTGGGACCTTTCGTGAGCCCTGGTGGGGAGGGTGGTGGTGGGGGGAGCCCATTTTTCAGAAGAGCCCAGCTCAGGAAGGTTGAGGCGCTTGCCCAGAGCCCCCAGAGCCGGGGAGCGATGGGTAGCCGGGTTTCCCAGCCCTGGGTGCGCAGGGAGGTTCCGCCCGGAGGAGGGGGCCCTCCCCGCCCCCAGGCCCCCCGCCGGGCTCACGCGATGTAGGCCTCGCTGCGGTTGTGTTTCCGGGCCAGGTAGCGGGCGGCGGGGCGGCTGGGCATCCGCACCATGGAGAGCTCCTTGGCATAGCGCGTACTGGCGCACGGGTTGGGGCAGCGGCACGCGTCCTTCCGCAGCAGGGCATCTGCCGGCCACAGGTGCCCGGGTCAGGTCCTCCCGCCCCGCAGGGCCGGCGCCAGGTGCAGAGCCGGGGTGCGGGGTGGGGGTGGGGCCGGGGTGCAGGGGAGGCTCTCCCCTTACCCAGCGCCGGGTGGGCACAGTCCTTGTACTGCTGGGGGCTGCACACTGGGGCACTGCCTGCACGGCCGGGGCAGGAGACAGCTTCAGGAGCGGCCCCCAGGACCCCCGCTTCCCCATATCCCCTCCTCCGCGGCCCCCAGCCTCTTACCTGGCATGTGCATCATTCTGCAGCCGCACTTCCGGGCCACATAGCGGCTCTGGCAGGCCAGGCGACACCCCATTAGACTATAGGGAGGGCTGAGGCCCGGGCTGGGGGTACCCAGAGGACCAGGCGCTTCTGGCTCAAAGTCAGGGTCCAGAGAGACAGAGCTGCAGTCCCCCCAGGGCGGCGGCAGGAAGCTCAGCTGGAGGCGGGCGGGTTAAGGAGGCTCCTTGGCGGGCAGTGAGGTCCCTGGGGCAGGTGTGAGGAGCTGGGATGGGGTCTGGGGGCGGTGGGGTGGGGACACCAGGGAGGATGCTTGCTGCTTCTGACAGGACACGAAGGTCTGGTAGCCAGGGGCTGCCCCGAAGCCCAGCTGGTCGATGAGTGGCGGCTCCTCCTGGGTGTGGATCTGCACTCGGACCCCCACCTCAAACGGGGTCTCCTCTGCAGGAAGAGGGGGACCCTGAGTCCTGAGGCCCAGGTCCCAGGGGGCCCCCTGCTGCAGCCCCCTCTCCCCAGGACTGTGACCAGCTAACCCCACCCCTTCCCACAGTAAAGGACAGGCCTGGCTCCACGCGGGCCCACTCCCGGGACGCCCCCTGCACGCTCCCCTCCCCGTACCCACGTCCCTCCACACAGGCAGGTACTCCTCCTGCTGCACGTCCAGCATAACCTCCAGCCCGTTGCCCATGCCACCCTTGGGGGTGCTCAGCAGCTCGGCTCCATCAGCGCCAGAGTTAAAGGTGTAGCACTGCCCCATCCGGGTGAAGATCTGAGGGGCAGGCAGAGGACAGACGTCTCCGGGGCCAGCAGGCCCTTTCCCGAGGCCAGCGCGAGGACCCTGCCACCTCTCTCCTCCCTGGCCTCTACCTGGCTCTCTCTTTGAACACTGAAGCCCGCATCTTCATGCCCCCAGCATGTGTGCTAAGTTGCTTCAGTCGTATCTGACTCTGCAACCCTATGGACTGTATGTAGCCTGCCAGGCTCCTCTGTCCATGGGATTCTCCAGGCCAGAATACTGGAGTGGGTTGCATGCCTTCCTCCAGGGGGTCTTCCCGACCCAGGGATGAAACCCAGGTTTCCTGCATTGCAGGTGGATTCTTTGCCAGCTGAGCCACCAGGGAAGCCCAAGAATATTCGAGTGGGTAGCCCATCTCCTCTTCCAGGGGATTTTCCCGACCCAGGGATCAAACCTGGGTCTCCTGCACTGCAGACAGATTCTTTACCTGGTAGCTGAGCCACCAGGGAAGCCTCATGCCTCCAGACCCTCCCTTAACCGGCACATGGACTTGGACTCTCACCAGCTCCCATCACCCCCATGCCTCACCCTCACCACAGGCCCTGGGCACAGCCCACAGGACAAGTGTTTCTTTGGAGACTGGCATAAAAGGAAGAAGGTCCCAGTTGCCCTCCTTCAGGTCTGGCAGAAGAGGCAGAGGGAAACCAAACTCTCTCCCTGCTGGCAGAGAAATAGGGGGCCCTGGCCCAGCACACCAGACACTCCCAGCACACCCCAACTCCCTAGGAGCAGGCTCTCCCCAGACCAGACCTGGGCCCAGAGCCAGCCTGGGTGAGGGCCCCCAGTGCCCCCAATGTGACCTTGCCCTCTGCAGTCCAGCTGAGAGTTGGGAGGGGACTGAGAAGGACTGCTTCTTGGGCTGAACAGAAAGGCACTGGTGAGGCGAGGGGAGGGGACCCCTGGCCCCTGGCGCAGCACGGCTGTCCAGGACCCCTGGCTCTGGGGGAGGCTGGCACAGACGGCTCACCGTGGTGAAGTTCTCAGGCCCACAAGGCCAGCCTCGGTAGCGACAGTCCAGCAGCATGTCCTCGAGGGCGTGCCCGGCCCGGGCATAGAGCCGGGCCACATCGAAGGTGGGGCTGGGCATGAAGCCGGGGGGCGCGGGGGGCCGGCCCAGGGCGCGCAGGTAGGCAGCATGCTCGGCGGGCTCCAGGCCCAGCAGCGCAGGCCCGGCCCAGTGCAGGTCGTTGGGTGTGAGGCGTGAGCGCCGCAGTGGGTTGACGTTGCACAGGGTGACGGCCGGGAAGGTGAGCCGGCGGCTCTCGCGCTCCTCCAGGGCCGTCTCGTGGTGGAACTCGCCGTAGTAGTGCACCCGCCCCGCCACCTGGTACAGGAAGGTGGCCAGGGCCAGGAGCACGGCGGCAGCCCACAGCCCCCTGCGTGCCGGCGGAGCCCCCGGGCCAAAGACGTGGCCCAGCCCGTGCATGGTGCAGCTGCTGGCGAACGCGCAGATATCCGAGGCGGGCAGCCGGGCCTCCTCCGGGCCCGCAGGGGGCTTCATGGCTGCAGCCCCCGGGGCGGGGGTGCAGGGGCGCAAGGGGGCAGGCGAGAGGGTCAGTCAAGGGTTGGGAAGGGTCATGCAGGGGTGGGTCAAGGAGGGGAGAGGCGGGGCACTGGCCTGGGGAGACGGGCTGTCCTGTCTGTCGGAGGGTCCCCTTGGCCTCCTCTGGCCCCAGGTGGTGGCCCCGCTGGGCACAGTGATGGGCTCCAGGGTGCGGGGGGCACTCCGTGGCAGAGACCAGGTAGGGTGCGGCCGACGTGGCAGGCAGGGCAGCTCTGCTGGAGGCTGCTTGGCTGAGCCGGAGCTGCCGCAGAGGATTGGGTTTCAGCGGTGAGGGGGCAAGGGGGCTGGCGGAACAGTCTGGGGGGGGCGGGGAGGTCCCTGGGGCCCCAGGCTGAGCCATTAGTGCAGCGTTGGGGGGGGTAAGGGAGGGGGGTGGCAGTGGAGACTACCAGAGGCGCCAGCAGGAAACCACAGCATTCCTGGATCAGGCTTGAGGAGGGGGAGCCCGGAGACAAATTGGGGCTGGGGTGCTCCAGGTGGACCCCAGGTTCCCAGCTGCAGCCCCTGAATGTTGGGCCTGAAGGGCAGCCGCTGACCCTCAGGCCCAGCCCTCGCCCCCCCACCCCCTCAACCTCACCCCGGTTCATCTGCTCTTTCGCAAACAGCAGAGCTGGCTCTCGACCAGGCTGGAAAGCGATGGGGAGCTGGCATCAGTGAGCTCTTCCTTCCGGGCCCCCAGTGTCCCAGACGACTCTGGGTGCTGGGAGCTCCTCTGGCCCCACGTCCAGAGGTGGTCCATCTCCGGCGATCCTCTCCCATCTCCGCATGCGCAGGCCTTCCTGTCTGGGTGGGGGGGGGCTGGCCTCTGCCGCAGGGACGGTGGGCTCACCCGTCACCCTTCAGGTGGGACATAGGTGCCCATGGGCCGCCCTCTGGGGTAGTACGGATGCTCTGTGAACTTCACACCTCTTTTCACTTAACAACACATCCTAGAGGCTGTGTGGTATCCAGCGCCCGGAAACCTTCTGTGTTTTTTAAACGGCCACATACCATTTCATTTATGCGGATGCACCATCGTTTGTATTAACACAGCCACACCCCTGTTGATGGATACTGGGGGTTTCCAGTCTTTCGTGGCAAACAACAGCGCTCTCAGTAATGCTGCACAGATGGAAACTCCCAGAAATACAGCCGCCGGGTCAAGAAGAGGTAACTGCACGGGGAACCTGATCGACACCGTGAAATTCCCCACAGTGGGCGCTCCCATCAGGAACAGGGGCGTGTGTCTGTCTTCCAAAGGTGGGCGGGAGCAGGGGGTGGGGGCGCTTTTCTAAAGGAGGAACTACATGGCCCCTGGGCCAGCTGGAGAGTCCTGGGCCACAGGGCCCAGCACAGGGTGGTAACACTGGCCGTCTCTGGGCAGAGTCGGGGCCCTTGAATGAGGCCTCAGATGTTTCAGAGATGGGTCGGCGGAGGAGAGCTCCCGGCTACTGGAAAACAGACAGCAGAGCTTCAGGCCTGCTGGCCTCGTGGGGTTCCAGTGTCTTGCTGACCTGAAGTACAGGGGACAGGAAGGAGGCAGCTGCTGAGGGGGCCTAGCTGGGGAGGGCCTGCCGGGCCGCCAGACCCTGTTTGGTTAGCCGCTGGTCTGCCCGCCGCTGCAGGAGGCGCTGCCGGCCTGAGACATGCTGCGGGTTGATCTCCGCTGGTTTGTCAACTGCGTTCATTTCTACTCCGTGTCCTTCCACAGAGCCTCTGTGGCGAGGCTCCACGAGACGTGGGCTCTTGGCAGGGAGGGGAAGTGTGCCAACTGAACACAGCCACGCTGCACCGTGACCGCCCATCCTCCCAGTGAGACTGCAGTGGGCAGGGGCCTCCCCGTCCCCCCGTCGTGGGCTTGGCGGCCCGCAGCAGGCGCTTAATGAACACACATCTTGAAGGAGTGAATAACACCGTTTACTGCACAGATGTAACCAGCTTCTGAGGCTGCAGCCCTAAGTACGTTACCACAGGTCATTCTAATTAAACTCTTAAAAACAAGCTCTCAAAATGAAGTACAGCTGGGTTTATGACCCACTCGGAATGGCTGCAGGAACCGAGGTCCGGGTTAAGACTACGAGTGGCCGGCTGACTGCCCGGCCTTCCGTGGTCTCACTACTTCCCTAAAGGGGGTGGGGTGGGAATGGGGGACAGGATTCAGAGAGGCCACCCTGCAGAGGTAAGGAAAGACCTGGGATCTGGTGTCGGGAGATGTCTGGAGGCTGCTGGTGGAGCAGGAGCTGGCCAGGGCTGGGAGGGGCCTGGCCGGCCAGTGTGGACCAGGGCGGGAAGCTGAGACCTGCCCTTGGCTGCCCTCTCCAGGGAGGGATTTAGTGGCAGAGCAAGCTGGAGCCAGGCCAGGCCTGCCCAGGGAGTTGACCTCTCATCAGCAAGAAAGCAGGGCATCCAAATAGGCTGGTCGTGGCCCAACGGTAGCATCTGCTCCCGGACCACATCCACGGAGGCCGCGGGGGGACTGAGCCCTGGCTGCCACATGCACACCGGAGCTGTGCAAGCTGCCCCAGGCTGGCCTCCAGCCACAGCTGCCCGCAGTCACCCTTCTATGCCGTGGGATAAACCCAAATGGGCTCACTGGGGCAACCTGCTTCCTCACCCCAGGGTGAGACTTAGTGGGGTCGTCAGCCTGGACGGGGCTGTGAAGGGCGGAAAGCTTTCTGGAGGGAAGTGCCATGAGCAGAACTCAGGGAGGAGGGGTGACCAGTTCTGGGGCGACCAGGGCTGGAGGGAAACCCTGGCTGCTCCGAGGTCCCCTGGAAGCTGACACCCCGCCCCACTCACAGCTTTGGGGTCGCAGGCTCGTGCCACTGGGCAGCTGGCCTGTTCTCTTTCAAGAAGCGGCTCTGGTCAGACCTGTACCTGGGACCCTCTTTGACCACCCCAGGGAGGCTGGCTGTGACCGCTCCTCGTTGGCCTGATTTTCCGTCTCGCCAGCCCAAGGAGCTTGGCGTCAGCTGCTCCTTAGTGGGTTCTGGTGGGCGTTAGCACTGACTGTCCCCCAGGGTTGGGGGCTGGGGCCTGTGTCCCCCTTCTGTCACTTTCAGAGGTAGGTGTCCCCACCTAGAGGGTGAGGGTCCACGTTCTCACCAGGTGACAGGCTCGAGGTGCACGGGGCCGGGGCAGTGGGGAGACGGGCTGGCTCCTGGCAACCTCGTGTGGAACAGACCACAGCCACCCCCGCCCCCCTGCCCCCGAGCCAGGGGGCCCGCCAGGCACCTGTCCCATTCAGACAGCGGTGGCGGGGGCGACATCTAAAGGACTGTGTTACGGGGCAGGGAGAAGGGAAGCTGTGCCCAGGATGGGGCTGTGGGTTTGAAGGGTTGGCTCAGAGGCTGGTCCGCTTCTCCCAGGGTCCAAGAGACACGTTAAGAGTCCTTGGAGGAACTCGAGGTCATGGCTTGGGTGTGGGAGGAACGCTGGGGTGAGTCCCCACTGCCCTTCCCCAGCGCTGACTTGTAAAGAGTCCTTGCAGCTGCAGCCTGGACACCATTAAGCTGTCAGGTAGAAGGGAGGCCAGCAGGGTAGGGAGAGGGGTCAGGAGGGCTGGGCAAAGGGAGGGGACCCACTTGGGGCCTGGGAGCCCACCCCCTCCCCTGGGCGGCCAGCCCAAGGACTCTCAGCTCCAGCAGGAGGCAGGCAGCCTGGCGGCAGGAGGACAGCTGGGGCCAGCCTCCTTCCAGCCCAGTGCCTGGCCCGGGGTTTTATTCCAAGCAGGGGGAGCTGCCCCACCCAGCATGCTGGCTCTCCTCCTGGGGGTGGAGTCTGCAGGAGGCCCCCCTGAGCTGAGCTCTGGCCTCAGCCACAGATGCCTGGCGGTGACCAGACCTCTCAGGACTTGGAGTGCCGGTGCCCAAGGACTTGGGCCGCCTCGGGAGGTGGGGTGTCCAGGGCCTGTCTCCGGATGAGCTCCGAGTAGAGCCCGCCCTTCTTCAGGAGCTCCTCATGGGTCCCCACCTGCATAGAGGAAGGAGGGGCAGATGGTCATCCCCCGCCCGGCCCAGAGCTCACAGCCCTCAGAGGACCAGCTCCTTGGGCTAGCCTCCACCTAAGCCAGAGCCCCTCCGGAGGACACAGCACCGTCGGTCACAGGTCGCGGCTGGCGCATCTGTACTTGTTAGCCGAGCTGGATTGTGTAAGAGCCTCCGGATCCCCCTGTCCGCCTTACAGGGCCTGGCGCTCCTCACCCAGTGCAGGCGGCTGGGGGACTGTGAACCGGGCCCCATACAGCCTCCGAGCCCCGCTGCAGACGCAGCCTTGGGGTGCTGCTCCATTTGGCCCTGATCAGGTTCCCTGGGCCCCCACTTCAGCCCCTCAGCCCTGGGGCCCTCCCCCAGCACCAAGTCCTTCTGAGAACTCTCCCCTGTGACACTGGGGGTCTCACTGCAGCTCTGCTCACTGCTTGCCCACCCCCAGGGGAAGAAACAGGGGCCCAGAGCGGCCAGGGCTTACTGAAGGGCAAGAACTCCTGAATCCACACGGTGCTACCACCAGACCATAACCCCCAGCCCCCAGGGTCAGGCCAGACCCTCCCACAGCTCAGCTGAGCCACCAACCTCCCTGTGTCCATCCCAGACCACCGACCCGTGCCCCAGGGCCCTGGTTGACCTCGCAGACACGGCCGTGGGCCATGACGACGATCCGGTGGGCTGCGCGCACGGTGCTGAGCCGATGGGCGATGACCAGCACGGTGCGCCCGGCGCTCGCGCGGTCCAGAGCCTCCTGCACGACTCTCTCGGACTCTGAGTCTAGCGCGCTGGTTGCCTCGTCCAGGATCAGCACGGCAGGCTGCTTGATGAGCGCTCGGGCGATGGCCAGGCGCTGCTTCTGGCCACCAGACAGGGTTGCACCCCGCTCACCTGGGGGGCAGGAGGTGGGGAGAGGGCAGGCATGATGCCTGGCAGCACCCTGATCCCCCACCCCTGTGCACACAGCGGGGCGCAGTGACGCCCGAGGAGGCCAGGCTCCACCTCGCACCAGGGCACGGCTCGGAGCCACGACAGGCCCGGGCCCACCTGCCCTGGCCCTGAAGCTCTAGCCGCCTTCTCCTGGCCTCCTGGGTCCCTGCTGGACCCAGACGTGGCTCCTGGAGTTCGGGTGGCAGAATAGCGGGAGTCCACCCTACCCCTGGACATTCTGGAAAGACCACATGTGGAGTCCAAAACGCCCACAGAGAACAGCAGAGGTGGCACACTGAGCACCAAGAAGAGCCTCCAGGTGACGACAGTCACAGAGCAGGTGCCAGAGGGAGAGGGAGGGCCAGCTCCTCCAGGCAGGGCAGCGTCCAAGGAGCAGAGCCTCAGCAGCAAGAAACACGGACCTCAAAGGATGGCTGCTCGACGGGGCAGGCTGAGCTCAGCAGATCCAGGCCTGACTGTGTCAGTTGCTCAGTCCTGTCCAACTCTGCGACCCCATGGACTGTAGCCCACCAGGCTCGTCTGTTCATGGGATTCTCCAGGCAAGAATACTGGAGCGAGTAGCCATTCCCTTCTCCAGGGGATCTTCCCGCCCCAGGGATCGAACCTGGGCCTCCTGCATTGCAGGCGGATTCTTTACCATCTGAGCCATCAGGGAAGCCCTGACTGAGACCTAAGTGTCAAGAAGAGTTGAGAGGGACTTCCCCAGTGGCCCAGGGGTTACAAGTCTCTGCTTCCACTGCAGGGCATGCTGGCTGGATCCCTGGTCAGAGAACTAAAATCCTGTGTGAAGCAAGGTGTGGCCAAAAAAAGAGAGTTGAGAACTTTAGATATGCCTGCACCATGAGAGGACTTCCCAGGTGGCGCAGGGGTAAAGAATCCGCCTGCAATTCGGGAGATGCAGGAGACGTGGGTTATCCCCTGGAGGAGGAAATGACAACCCACTCCAGTATTCTTGACTGGAGAATCCCATGGACAAAGGAGCCTGGCAGCCTGTCACAAAGAGTAGGACATGTCCAGCACCATGAGACATGCTGGAACATTCTGCAACAGAGCCAAGAGACTCTGGATAATGGACACGAGCCCAGAGGTTGAAGAGAGAACCTCTGAGAGGAACACACAAAGCTGCAAGCTTCGACGTGAAGATTCTCGTGTGATGCTACAACGTTCTAATGTTCTAGAACCACCAGAGCCCTCTTCTGGGTAAGTCAGAACAGAGATGTGCTCAACCAAAACCATCCCTGTGGATAAAAGTGGAAACACCTTTCATTAAAGGATAAAACCCAGAGAGAGATTGATTCCCTGTGCTTCTGGTCAGGTCTCGGGGGTTGACGTGGTGAACTCTGAAGAGTCCCCACGTCATGGATCATGTGTATCCCTGCCACGCTCCTGTCCCTGCAGCCGGCTTGTGCCTGAACCACCCCAGCATGGTCTCTGTCCCCGGAGAGCCGCCTCTGTCCCTCGAGGCCACAGTCCCGGTCTGGTCTCCCCTGAGGCCATGACCGCATTCCCGCCCCCCTGCACCCCCGCCCATGTGGGCCCCCAGGGCCGTGTGGGACGCCATGCCTGAACTCACCCACGATGGTGTTGTAGCCCTCCGGGAAACTGGTGATGAACTCGTGCGCATTGGCTTCCCGGGCGGCTGCGTAAACCTCTTCGTCAGAGGCGTCCACCTTCCCGAAACGAATGTTCTCCATGATTGTGGTTCCAAACAGGACGGGCTCCTGGGGGCGGGAGGTGGGGGGAACCACAGGAAACATCTCAACTCTGCTCCGAACCCCTGAAGGGTGTAATCAGGAGAGTTCTGGCCACAACAGGACCCCGTGGAGGGCAGGTAGGGAGGTTCAGAGTTACAGGTCAGAGAGAGACCCATCAAGAGCGGGGAGAGGCCGAGCTCGCTGCAGGACACAGGGCCCCTCGGGAAGGCGGCTAGGAGAGCAAGACCAGCTGGCCGGGCAGGGCGCCCTACTCTGGGAAGACGGCCAATAAGATTTTATTACAATTTGACCTTCTGGATGCCACGAGCTGTCAGAGATCCTAAAAAGACCGCCCCATGGGATCTCTTAAATTGAGGAACAGAGTCCAAGGCAGAGCTGCAGCAGCTGGGACCCGGTGAATGAACACCAGGACCAGTGAGGACAGCCCACCCGCCCCCCCCCTCAAGGGCCGCAGGACTGAGAACAAGCTTCACCTGGCTGATGAAGCCGATGACCTGGCTCCTGAGCCAGGAGGGGTCGAGGGTGCGCAGGTCCTGCCCATCCAGTGTCACCACGCCCGCTGTGGGGTCGTAGAAGCGCTCGAGCAGAGAGGCCACGGTGGTCTTTCCTGGGGGTCAGGGAGGGGAGGAGGGCATGGGTTTCCAGAGCATGTTCTGGGAAAGCGGGGCCCCTCCTGCCACACTGGGTGGTTCCAGGTGCGGAGTCGCAGGTGCGCGGGGGGGTAGTGGGCCCCTCTTACCTCCCCCGGACTGGCCCACCAGGGCCACGATCTTGCCTGGGGGCAGCGTGAGGCTGAAGTCTCTGAGCACAGGGAAGCCGGGGCGGCAGGGGTAGCTGGTGGGAGGCGAGAGACCCTCAGGTCGCACCAGGTTCTTGGACCCTTGTCACCTGGTCCCTCCTGAACTCTCAAGTCTCCCTGAGCCCTGGAGGGGGGTTTATTCAGAGGGCCACACTGCCCTACGGGTCCCCAGACCTCCCCCTCCCCTGCCCTCAGCCCAGAGAGGAGAGGAGGCGGCTGACACCGACCTGAAAGAGACGTTGTGAAAGGTGATGGAGCCGCGCAGGTGCTCCCGAGGCAGGCTGCAGCCCCCGCTGAGCGGGATGCCGGGGCTCAGGGTCATGTACTCAAAGACGCGGGCGCCTGCGCTCAGCCCCCGCACCACCTGGGGAGGGGTTCGAGTCTGGGGTGAGGGAGGCCTGGGTCCGAGGGAAGGGGCAGCATCTCCTGGCCGACCCGGGCGGGAAGAGCTCATGGCGTCCCCTTCACCGGACGCCTGGTTTCCGCAGCATGCAAGTTATGTGGGTGGCTGCGGGACTCCAGCCCAGATCCCGGGCCCACACCCCCAGACCCTTCTCTGCAGCTCACCTGCCCGAACAGGATGGAGAGGTTGGCCATGGACCTGCAAGGAGACGACGTGGGCTGAAAGCAGGCAGCAGCGAGGCTGAGAGAAGGCGGCCCGGAGGCGGAGGGGCAGGTCTGGGGGGGGGGGGCGGGCGTGCTGAGCGAGGCGGGAAACCGGGCAGCCTGAGGCCAAACGGAGAGGCTTCTCCTGAAACCTGGGGCCCCTGGGGCCCCGGGACCTGGCAACCCTGGGCAGACCACCCAGTCCTGGGACAAGTCACTCCTCCCTTCAGAGCCGCGTTCTCTCCTGGCCCGGAGGGGGCTGACAGCCAGGGACTCCCTGAGGGCCGGGCTCCAGGGAGGAAACGGCCAGGAAGGCGGGTGGCGGGCAGGGGGCTTGGGCTCCAGGCTGCCCACAGCCTGCAGGGCGCGGGGTGAGGCCCACCCAGGCGGTTGGATCTAGGGCTGTCCAGGCCCGGGGGAGCAAGGCCTAATGAAGTGGAAAAAAAGGATGTTACTCCTTCCACAGGAAGAAGGAAACAGAAGACACTAGGCTGCAGGGGCGGGGGCGGCCGGAGGGACCCCATAAGAAAATTCCCTGAAGATGTTATCTCATCGCAGCTGCACCCAGACGGTGGGCGGCTGCCTCTGTCACACGGGGCTGGAGGGGGGTGAGTCACTGCTCCTTAGTCACAGCGCCCGGCTGGCCTGGCCGCCCGTGACTGTGCGTCTGCGATGGTGTGTGCAGGTTTTTCTAGAAGCAAGACTGCCTCCCCAGGGTCACACTTGTCCCAGCACCCAGGTAGGGGCTGGGGGCGGGGGGGGCAGACGGGGCTCAGAGCACTTGCTGGAGGGGGCGAGAGACACGGAGGGGAGCTGGGACGGGGCGCTTTCGGCCAATGTCGGGAGAGCACTGTCCACCAGAGACCTGTAAGCCACTAGGGCCTGGCGGGGGTGCCATGCGACCACTGGAAACCAGCTGCGCGTGACCCTGCTCACGGGGATGGTGTGGGAGGCAGGCCTCGCCCTCCCTGGAGGCCCCGCAGGGCAGGGTGGTGGCTGGGCCCATTCCCAGGGGGACCCAGACCCGGACGCCTGGCTGTGACCCTGGTCCATCTGGGCACCTCCCCCTCCCTTCCAGGACACCAGGGCCACCACTGAGAAC
The DNA here is from genome assembly GCF_055505025.1 of Bos grunniens. Taxonomy (NCBI): domain Eukaryota; kingdom Metazoa; phylum Chordata; class Mammalia; order Artiodactyla; family Bovidae; genus Bos; species Bos grunniens. The sequence continues at coordinate 6,567,425 of NC_141168.1, forward strand.
CCCTCGGGTGGGGTTGCTTGAGGCTGCTTGAACTCCAGGCAGGCCTGCCTCCCTGCCTCCCCCTGCCGGACCCCAGGAGGAAACACCAGCTTCTTTACTGACACCCAGTTTCTCCAAGGTGGGTGGTGAAGGCTCTCCATGTTGGGGGGTGGGTGTGTGTGTGTCTGTGTGTGTGTTAGTCATTCAGTTGTGTCTAACTCTTTGTGACCCCATGGAGTGTAGCCCACCAGGCTCCTCCGTCCACGGGATTTCCCAGGCAAGAGTACTGGAGTGGGTTGCCATTTCCTTCTCCGGGGGAATCTTCCTGACCCAGGAATTGAACCCACGTCTCCCACATTGTGAGCAGACGCTTTGCCATCTGAGCCCCCAGGGAAGCCCCATCCTTAGCAAGGGGCCCCAAAAGGCTGGGCCAAGGGCCCAGCGAGCAGCCCCACCTAGCAGCCTGCGAGTAGCTTTCCTGAGCCTGTAACGGCAGTCTGCTAGCCTGCCAGGCCGTGCAGTGGGGAGGGAAGGAGCAGGTCTGTGCCCAGGCCACAGTGGGAGGGGCCCAGCGGAAGGCGAGTCCGAGGGAGGAGGGCTGGCCGCGTGCAGGGAGCCAGGGGTCCATGCAGGTCAGCACCGCGGGAGGGGCAGCCCGCGTTCCGTCTCTGGAACCCTCAGACCTCTGTGTCCCAAGGCCACAGGGGAGGATGGGGGTGCCCAGACCCAGAGAGGGTGTGAAGGGGCCTGACTAGGCAGCACTGAGCAGAAACGGGGGGATTCTGGTCTTTGTGGGACACTGGCCTGGGGCTGGGAAAGGTGGATTCCTTCTACCTGCCCTGCCTCGGGGTGAGCGCCCTCTGCCCCGGACGGTAACAAGGCCGATGGTGAAGGACTCTGGAAGAAATGCCCCCCACACTCGTGGGGGTGAGACCCGGAGCAGAGCAGGACACACAGACTGGGGGGATCGGGGTGAGGAGGGGGACCCAGGGGGGCGTTGGGGCTGATGCCATTTTCTCCACATGGTTGGTGGTAACACGGGTCTTCACTCTCCAGTTACTTGTTATTTCACATTTACTCTATTTATCTAGCGCCTATTTACATTTTATGTGTTTTGGTGTATATGGTACATGGGGGAGAGGACAAAGCAAGGAGAAACGGAATCAGGGGAAGGAGCTGCCAGGAACTCAGCTTAGAAGGGGCGGGGGGGGGAGGAGGCCTCCCACCCTGGGTCCTCTCGTGGCAGAGCCGGTGGGCACACGGGGCCGGCGGAGCTGCGGACACGGTGAGCCAGCTGGGTGGGACGTGGAGGGGAAGGTCAGGCAGAGGGCGGGAGGCCAGCTCTTAGTGAGCGCATCACAGATGGCCTACCGTACATGGAGTCTTAGAGAAAGAAAGTGAAGTCGCTCAGTCACGTCCAGCTCTTTGCGACCCCATGGACTGTAGCCCGCCAGGCTCCTCTGTCCGTGGAATTTCCCAGGCAAGGATACTAGAGGGGGTTGCCATTTCCTCCGCCAGGGGATCTTCCCCACCCAGGGATCGAACCCAGGTCTCCCGCACTGCAGGCAGACTCTTTACCGTCTGAGCCACCAGGGAAGCCCACACAGAGTCTTACTCAGCCTTAAAAAGGAAGGCAATTCTGACACCTGCCCCGACGTGGATGAACCTGGGAGAAGTCGCGCTCAGAGAAAGACGCCCTCACCAGGGACAGACACCGTATGAGCCCACCTACATGAGGGCCTGAAGCAGACAGATTCAGAGAGACAGACAGCAGGATGGGGTTGCCGGGGGCTGGGGAGGGGGTCGTCTAGGGACAGCATTTCGGTTTCACAAAGTGAAGCTGTTCTGAGGACGGATGTTGGTGAAGGTCACACAACATGAGCGTTATGTGATGCTAATAAACTGTATTTAAATACGTTAAGACGGTAAATTTTGTTATGTGCATTTTATCAAAATTAAACAAAAACAGCTTATCAAGGACACTTTTGAGTTGTTGGGAAGTTGAAGCTGACGATGTGTTTCTGAGGGAACAGTGAATGAGGTTGCGGGGAGCCCTGAGTGGGCACTGCTGGGAGGCAGGGGGCCCCCTCCCCAGCCCTGCACTTCACTGGGGGAGCTGGTCACCGTATCCACAGAAGACTGGCACCCCCTGCCCCAGCTGGGCCCCTCGGGAAGAGAACGGCCCACTCTCACCTCTGCACAGTCTGAGAGGCCACCAGGAAGGACATGAGGTCTCCCCCCGTCAGCTGCTGCCCGGCCACGAGGGAGCCCCCAACAAACAGGGTGCCCAAGACCATGCCTGCGAGGGGCAAGGAGAGGTGGTCAGGCAGGAGGGCGGGGGACAGAGTCTGGCCCCTGTGCTGGCCCCTGCCACGCTCTACCGACTGGTGTTTCAGCAAGTCATTCGAATCTCTGCCTTAGTTCCTCCTTTGGCAGTGAGGGGGTTGGGGGCACCTCACTGCTTCCTCTCCAGCAGCTCTGCCCATGGCTCAGATGTGGCACGGGGCCTGTGTGCCCACTCCCTGCCTGAGTTGGCAGCCTTCTCCCCTAGTTAGCAGACCAGCTACCTGGCACTCAGGAGACGTTGGCCACCAAGCAGGTGGAGGGAGGGCTGCCCTGGCTCTTCCGAGCTCACCCCGAGTTGTACCCGTACTCCCCCTGGGGGTCCCTGCTCACGCACAGTTGAAGGCGATGTTGGAGAGCCCCTGGAACAAGGCGATGCCTCTGCCCAGCTCCTCTGCCTTACAGCGGGACCCCTCCAGCTCCGCTCCGTAGCGTCTGGGGACAGAGGCCAAGCCCGGCCCTCAGGAAGCTGGCAAGGTTGGGCCCAGGGCGGATGGAGGGGCCTTTGGGGAGCACCCCCCGGCTCTGCACTCCACCCCTGCTCAGGACTCACTCCTCCTCCCGCTGCTCCATGGCGAAGGCTCGCACGGTCCGAACATTGCCCAGGGCCTCATCTGCCACACCCGTTGCCCTGGCGACCTGCAAGGGACCCAGAAGTTAGAAAGCCAGGATGCAGATGGGGAGGGGGACCGAGGAGCACAGGGCGCAGAGAAGGAGGGGAGCACAGGAGGGGAGGGCGGGAATTCCGATACCTGCTCCTGACACTGGCGAGACAGTTTCCTGAGAGCTGAGCCCATCAGGGTGCCAACTCCCATCAGGGCAGGCGTGGCCACCATCAGCAGCAGCGTGAGGCGTGTAGAGAGCATGGACAGCGACACCAGGCAGCCGGCCACCTGCGTGCAGCTCCGCAGCCCCTGGGCAGTGGACAGGAAGCCTGTGAGGCGTCAGCACCAGGACGTGGGGACTCGCCAAGCGTCAGATGGCTAGAGCCAGCTCCCCACTCCACTCACAGGGCGAGGCCACAGGTCTAACCCCCGGGGAGGCCACTGGTCACACACTGTAACCCTTTCCTGACCAGCAGGGTTGAGAAACTACGGACCAAGATCTCCTCCTCCTCCTCCTAATGCCACTGCCCTCTTCTGCTCCAGAAACTGAACCAAAAAAATGACCGCCTGGCGATGCCACCCAGGGCCTGCTAGGGAGTCGGTGACAACGTGGGGAGCAGAGGATGAAGAGAGGACATCAGGAATTCAGCAGAGCTGTCGCTGGCTCTCCTGTCAGCCGGCCAGGCACTCTGGGGCCAGGCCATTACGAACATCATGGCAAGCAGGGCTGGCAAAGGCTCTTGTCTGAGTTCTTGGGAAGGGTTTTCCGGGGGAGGTTGGATTTCACCGCGGGAGAGAAACAGCCTGTCCTGACCTTAGACACACGGCCATGAGTCCTCCCACCCGTGAATGTCCCTGTACCCTCATCCACATCCTCACCAGAGGGCAGGCCTCTAGCTTTGGTGTGAGCTGGAGGCGAGGGGACCCAAGACTGGGGCGGGGCTGGCCTGCGACAGTGTGTGCAAATGTGTGTGTGACTCTAACAGTGCCCCAGGCCAGGTCCTCCCCACCTGGGACACTGACCTGGGAGATGACGAGTTTGAAGGAGGATTTAAATTCTTGCACGTCCGTCGTCAGTCGGCTCACCAGCTGCCCTGTCTTCTTAGCATCGAAGAACTCGATGTCTTGGCTGGTGGCAGCCACAGGTGGAGAGGAGGGAGACACGCCCTCAGGACGAGGCCCCGCCCCAGACACGCCCCCAGGCCCCAGGGCCCCGCCCCCTACCGGAGCAGGTTGCAGAAAAGCGCCCTCCGTAGATCCACGGCCATGCGCTCGCCGATGCGCGACAGCAGCACCAGGTACCCGAAGGTCAGCAGGCCCTGCGAGACAGGCCCGGCTCTCAGGGGCGCCCAGGGCTCCTCGCGGGGGCGGCAGGCCCCCCAGCCCTCCCTCCTGCGGTACCTGGAGGCCGTAGAGGAGGAGCAGGTGGGTGCTGAGGCTCCGGGACTCCGTCAGGAAGCTACCCGCGTGGTCCCTCGTGTACTTAGCCACGATCTCCACCAGCTGCCCCAGGAGCAGGGGGATCTGCACGTTTACCAAGGCCGCGCCCAGGGCCAGCTTGGGGGTGGGGGCAGCCGGTCAGAGGGGGACCACCTCTACCCGGTCCCTGAACCTTCCTCTCTCACTGATGCCCCCGCTGTGGGGGTTCCTATATCTCTCAGAAAGGAAAACCCAGCCACCAGCCCCTGGGGACCCTTGGACCCTGTACCCCAGCCACCCTGTGCAGGTCCTCCAAGGGACCCTCGGCCGTGTCCCCATGCCAGCGGCCCCAGGTCTCTGAGACTCAGCCCGGCAGGAAAGCTGTCCCCATGCGGCCCTGGCTGGGGGGCTTCTGCAAACCAGGGGTGTATCCTTCCCTTCCCTGGTGTTGGGAGGCGGGGCGGGAGAAGACCTCACCACGATGGCTGCCCCCAGGACCAGCAGGTGGGGGCGCAGAAACTGCCAGAAGAGCGTCCAGTTAAAGCGGGGCTCCAGGACACGGGGTCTGGAGCGGGCCAGGGGGGCCTCTTCTGCCTCACACAGTGCCACAAGGCTGAGGCGGGGGCACTTACTCAGAACCAGGGGGCCCAGGAGGACTCCCCTGACCCAGCGCCAGGCAGAGGGGCTCCGGACGGGAGCCGGGGGTGCTCGAGGGAGGCGGGCCCGGAGCTGGGAGCGCAGCCGGGCCATGGCCCCGAGGAGGCAGGCGCTGGGACGGCCATCGGAGGACCTGCAGGGAGAGAACACCATGATGGCTCACGGGCCTAGCTGGCCCTCAGCTGAGCAGCGCGGCGCCTGGCTCTCGGCCCTTGGCTCAGCCCTCTGGGGGACAGAGGCTTCTCTGTGACAGCTCCCCCTGGCCGTCTCAGGGAGGCTCTTAAGCAACCTCCATTTCTGAGACGAACACACCCAGTGGAAAGTCATCAAGTCTCAAAGGTGTTTGCCCCTGGCTCCTCTCTGGGATGGCTGGCCCTAATCAGTGACCACCTCCAACCCCTGCTCTTTCAGAAGAATGACGGGTCATCAGAGCTGGATGGTGCTCCCCTTACAGACAAGCAGCAGAACTGGGACAATGTGGGACCCCTGCTGTCTGACTCCAGAATCCAGGCTCAGGATTGGGTGTGATGAGCTCACAGTTACATGTGGGGAGGCCAGGAGTGATCCCAAGACTCTGCCCACTGGTCGGAAGCTTATCACACCCCATCACCATGTCCCCTCCTGGGCCTCGAGTGCTAACATGACAGACAAGGTATGGAAGAAAAGGGTGACGATAAAATCCAAGTAACTTGTATCTTGTCATCTCACATAGGCCAAGATCCCCCGTATCCTGTAGTTTCGGTATCTGTAGATGACAATGCAGGGTGACCAGCCTACTGTGCACCGCACTCTGCTCCGAGGTCCAGGGAACAAGAGGCCAACAGGACAGACCAAGTAAGGGCCCTCGTGGTGGTTAAGCTTTAGCGTGGGTGTATGAATATATATACCCTGACGCTAGGAAAGATTGAAGGCAGAAGGAGAAGAGGGCAGCAGAGGATGAGATGGTTAGATAGCAACACCGACTCAATGGACATGAACTTGAGCAAACTCCAGGAGATGGTGAAAGACAGGGGAGGCTGGCGTGCTGCAGTCCAAGGGATGGCAAAGAGTTGGACATGACTTGGTGACTGAACAACAAAAGTGTATAGGGCAGGGGGGACACAAAAAAGGCTAACAACAAAGCTTGCTGAGGGTGGGGGGGTGGGGGCGGGGGCCCCATTACTATCCCTTTAAAACATGTGGACTTGAGAGGGCAAGGAAGACCATAATCACAATTGCATTTTAAAGATCCTTGCAGAGAGGAGTGAGCTGGAGAAGGACAGGAGCAGCTATAGGGAGGCCTGTTAGAAGTATCTGTTACCTGACCAAGAGTAGATGGGAGGATGATCAAAGATGCAAATAAGATTACTGATGAGGAGAGGCTTTTAAAAAACAAATGGATGAGAGGGTTTTCCTTTACCACAATGGTTTTTCCTATTTCCAGACCCTCCTAACTACACTCAGTCTCATCCTTCCCTGTTTCAATGAGGCCTGCCTGCGCTTCTTGCCACCTCTATGTGACATCTCCCCCCACCCCATCCACCTGCCTGTTTTCCACTGCATATTTCCTATCTATCCAAAATATAAATGGAAAAAATATATAAACAGAGAAGCTCACTGTCCTGCTCTCTGTAAATGCCCCACTTCCCCATCACACTATATATATTCCTTGGTGGCAGGAAGTCAGATCTTATTCACCACTGTATCCCCACAACACTTAGCAGAGCTCTAGTACAAAACAGAGCTCAGCAAATGTTATGTTTGTTGAGTGTATGCCCTCATTAGAAATGCAGAACAATCTGACAAAATCAACCCTGAATGTTCATTGGAAGGACTGAAGCTGAAGCTCCAATACTTTGGACACCTGATGCGAAGAGCTGACTCATTGGAAAAGACCCTGATGCTGGGAAAGATTGAAGGCAGGAGGAAAAGGGGACGACAGAGGATGAGATGATTGGACAGCATTATTGACTCAATGGACATGAGTTTGAGCAAACCCTAGGAGATGGTGAAGAACTGGAAAGCTTGGCATGCTGCAGGCCATGGGGTCACAAAGAGTTGGACATGACTTAGTGACTGAACAACAAGTAAACTGATTCACTGCTGCAATGTTTGTAAAGATTTAGACTTACTGTAGACAATAGTACGAAATATATTTTATGACCCAGCACAGTGAACATATGCATGTTGCAGAAAATCGAAATGCTTCACAGAACAATACTTTCCTTATTATTATTTTTTTTTGCCTCAAGGTTTGCAGGATCTTCGTTCCTCCACTAGGGATCAAACTTGAGTCCTGGCAGTGAAAGGCCCAAGTCCTAACCACTGGATCGCCAGGCAAGTCCCTCCCTCGTTTGTTTTTTAAACATGTATACTGTTATATTCACTTTCTTTAAAATTTCATTCATTTATGGCTGTGCTGGGTCTTCGTTGGTGCACCCGGGATACTGTGTGTTGCCCTGGGGCTCCTCATTGTGGTGGTTTCTCTTCCTGTGAAGCACAGGCTCTAGGTGTGTGGGCTTCAGTAGTCGCAGCATGCTGGCCAGGCCCTAGAGTGCGGACTCAGCAGTTGTGGCCCACGCGCACAGCTGCTCTGAGGCATATGGAATCCTCCCGGACCAGGGATTGAACCCGTGTCTCCTGCATTGACAAGTGGATTCCCATCCACTGTACCACCAGGGAAGTCCTATATCCCTTCTAGAGGGTCCAGACTCACTAAATGCACTTTCTGATCTATTGTGTTGTGACTTGCAGGTCTGAAAAACACTGCGCTATGAACACACAAATTCTAACACACTATCTGATGTCTTTCCTGGGGTTGTGCTCTCGTTTAAATAATATCGACACCCTTACTCTTTTCCTAAGGACTGTATTCAAGCCTTTTAATAATTTACCATGGCCACTTTCCAGCTTTTCTCATCTTCTCCACACTAAGGTCTAAGCAGTGCTTGGACACTGCCAAAAACTGGCGATTACGTTCCAGCACCAGTACTTCTAAGCTGCAGCTCCACCCCTCTTGCCCTCCATCAGTCAAATGTGCTTCCTGAAGGACACAAGTCCACATCCACCTGCTCCTGTGATCTACTGCCTGCCTGGCTCTTGGGCTTTCACTCTAAGATTAGAAAGGAATCAGTTGCTTCTTGTAAAGCGTTTACAATGGAGTCGCAGTCTCTGGGTCCTTTTCATTCCCCATTTGTGTTTTTCTCTCTTGGGACCAACATGTGCAGAGCAAATGAACACCAACATATACATATTCTTTTATCTCTGCTGAAACTATACAGATTTAGGAACCATTTTTGTTCAGTTCACACTGAATCTGTAGAACAACAGCCATGCTAAATGTCTCTGGACACTTAATTTTTGTCCACATCTCCAGACCAATCCAAGAATGAGGACTGAGGCCAGAAACGGGGGGCCTGATGAAAGTGAAAAAGTTGGCTTAAAACTCAACATTCAGAAAACTAAGATCATGGCATCCAGTCCCATTACTTCATGGCAAATAGATGGGGAAACAGTGGAAACAGTGACAGACTTTAGGGGGAGCCTGGTGGGCTGCAGTCCATGGGGTCGCTAAGAGTTGGACACGACTGAGCAACTTCACTTTCACTTTTCTCTTTCATGCATTGGAGAAGGAAATGGCAATCCACTCCAATATTCTTGCCTGGAGAATCCCAGGGATGGGGGAGCCTGGTGGGCTGCCGTCTATGGGGTCGCACAGAGTTGGACACGACTGAAGTGACTTAGCAGCAGCAGCAAAATCACTGCAGATGGTGACTGCAGCCATGAAATTAAAAGACACTTGCTCCTTGGAAGAAAAGTTATGACCAACCTAGACAGCATATTAAAAAGCAGAGACATTACTTTGCTGACAAAGGTCCGTCTAGTCAAGGCTATGGTTTTTCCAGTGGTCATGTATGGATGTGCTGCTGAGTCACTTCAGTCGTGTCCGATTCTGTGCGACCCACAGACGGCAGCCCACCAGGATGCCCCGCCCCTGGGATTCTCCAGGCAAGAACACTGGAGTGGGTTGCCATTTCCTTCTCCAATGCGTGAAAGTGAAGTTGCTCAGTTGTGTCCAGGTCTTCTCGACCCCATGGACTGCAGCCCACCAGGCTCCTCTGTCCATGGGATTTTCCAGGCAAGAGTACTGGAGCGGGTTGCCATTGCCTTCTCCTTGTATGGATGTGAGAGTTGGACTATAAAAAAAAGCTGAGCACCGAAGAATTGATGCTTTTGAACTGTGGTATTGGAGAAGACTCTTGAGAGTCCCTTGGACTACAAGGACATCCAACCAGTCCATCCTAAAGGAAATCACTCCTGAATATTCATTGGAAGGACTGATGCTGATGCTGAAACTCCCAACACTTTGGCCACCTGATACGAAGAACGGATTCATTTGAAAAAAACTGATGCTGGGAAAGATTGAAGGCAGGAGGAGAAGAGGACGACAGAGGATGAGATGGTTGGATGGTATCACCGACTCGATGGACATGAGTTTGAATAAGCTCCGGGAGTTGGTGATGGGCAGGGAGGCCTGGCGTGCAGCAGTCCATGGGGTCGCAAAGAGTCAGACACGACTGAGCGACTGAACTGAACCGAACTGACACCTGTGCAGCACGGTGCCCCCTGGTGGGGAGTGCAGACCTAGCGTGGTCCCCGACCCAGAGCGCCCCCCTCCGTCCAGCCTTCGCGCGGACACAGACGCGCCGAGCCTCGCGCCGGCACCTGGCCGTCTCTATAAATAATCGAGGCCGATCCTCCCAGGAACGACAGTCGACCCCCGGGCCAGGCCGGCCTACAGCCCCCAGCAGACCTTGCGAGAGCCCGGGACTCCATCTCCCGGCGAGCCCCACGCCCTTCAGGCGGGTCAGTATCCCACGCTCCCAGTTAGGTTTCGTCCCTTTTTACCTGACAGCCGAGAATGTCTGGAAGCGGAGGGGTAGCAACGGCTTGCCTGGGACGGGGCCACCCCGAATCCCGACTCGAAACAAGTGCACCAGCATGATGTGGGGAGAACCGGACCAGCCGGCAAGAGCGGCTTCACCGTGACCCCATTGAGGGCTCCATGTTGGCTCCGGCCCGCATCCCGACAACCCCCGCGCGACGCGGCGCTGATTGGCGGAAAGAAGCATCAATTTCACTGCAAGCTGTGATTGGAGGTAACCTCGTTCGCGCCTCAACGATAATTGGCGAGAGCCGCCTGTGGACCGCCCCCTCCCATCCATTTCTGGGCGGGGCCGAGCCGGAAGCGGCAATGTTTTCCGCCCGCCTCCGGGGTTGGCTCTGAGGTGACGTCTTGAGGGCGTGCCGAGTGTGCTCCCCCGCCCCGCCGGGTATCCATAGTAACGCGTCAGCGGCCGACCGCGGGGTTAGTCTCTCACGTTTGCTCTCAGAGCATTCTAGGTGACCCGGAATCTCCGGGGAGTGTAGAACGCTGGTTCTGGGAGACCAAGGGACAAAAATCGTTTGGAGGTGTTTTTTTTTTTTTCCCCCCCAAAATATGTGCACGTGCCTTTCCACCCACCCTGCTCCCCTAGGCGAGTCAGAGCTCCGGGGACAACGTGCGTGCTTGCTTAGTCGCTTCAGGCTTGTCCGACTCTGCGACTCTACGGACTGCAGCCTGCCAGGCTACTCTGTCCATGGGATTCTCCAGGCAGGAACACTGGAGTGGGTCGCCGTGCCCTCCTCCGGGGGATCTTCCTGACCCAGGGTTAGAACCTGCATCTGTCTTCTGCATTGGCAGGCAGATTCTTTACTACTAGCTCGCCACACGCTGTGGCCACCACATATATTTGGGGAAAAACTCCCCTGGTGATTCTGACAAGCTCGCGCTACACCATGGTTTAGAACCACTGGCGCGACCCCAGAGCCATCTCCCTGATAGATGCCTTCCTACCGCAGTCAGGCTGACTTGCCTGTAGCTGCCACCGCACAGCTCTTACACCTGCAATTTCTCTCTTATTTATTTCTTCCGTGTAATTATTTGCTTGCATAGCCACCTCCCTACCAGGCTGTGACTTCCTCTTCCTCTTGTGTCTCGCTCATCGGTCCCCTCTTTCCCCTCTCCACGCCTGGCAAGGAAAAGTGCCCTTTACAATAACTTGAATTGGGCTGGTGGTAGGGAGGCTGTCCATTGATGAATCTGGAGTGAAACTGGGGAGGAATATGTGCCAGGATTAGTTTGAAGTTCGACTGGGTGCAGAGGGTGTATGAGAGGATCCTAAAGTGCATATGGTGGAAAAGTGAGTGGGGTGAGTGAGGTTGGGGAGAGACCAGAGGAAACCCCACAAAACCCATTTGGGCAGACGTGTCAGAGAGATCGTGGGAATTTCTTGGCCCCTCTGCAGTGTGAGATTACATCTGGGGACACCAGAAGTCTTGTTTTTATAGCTCTGCCTCCTTCTCTGGGATAGAACTCTGTAAGTCCTGAGCTATTATGACACTTTCCCTCCCAGGAAAGAAGCACAGGTTCCTCCTCCAAGTTCCTCCAGAAGACAGTCTGGAATGCACTCTGTTTCTCTCTCTCTCCATTTCCTGGGCTGGTCCCTACATCAACCCCTGGGCCTAAGCCCTGGGGGCCCTAACACCTGGGTGGTTGAGTCAGCACTGCAGGAATGGGCTTCAGTAGGAAACCTAATGATTCAGGACCTCAAGAATGGCGTTGGACAAGCCACCAAACCAGCTGTCTGGGCCTCCGCCCCCTCTTGAGGTGGCAACAAGGAACTCAGCTCCGTCACGGGGCACCCAAATTACCTGCCCTTGCAAATTCCAGACCTTCAGCTGCCCTCTGCTGGGTCAGCCCTGATGCTTCTGGCTGGGGCGGGGGTTGGGGGGGGCGGCTGGCAAAACTGGATCAGAAGTTGGTGGAGAGGGTTTCAAGAGGATGAATCAGTAAACATAATGGAGCTTCAAGAACCACGCTTTCCTACTGTAAAAGCTCCAAAAACCATCTCATATCCAAAAGAACCCCCTCCTCTCTCTTCAGTTCTCTCCTGTCCTCAGTTTCCCCCGACCCGACTGCCATGTCAGTCTCCCCTCTTCCCTTCTTTAGTACCGTCATAACAACAAAACATGCACACATTTTTCTTTTCTTTTTGGTTTCAAAGTGTTTCTCTGCTGATCATTCTGTGTGTGTGTATGTAGGGAGGAGAGAGAAGTTTTGTTTTGTTTTGAGATTAGGTATTAAGAAACCAAAGATGTACAGTATTGTCCTGGCCCCATAGCTCTAGCATCTTTAATAGGATTCTTTTTGCCTTTGCTTTGGCTGCTGCTCTCTGGCCTCGGCTTTAAATCCCCTGGAGGTCTGAAGGTGGGACTGTGGGGATCTCCTTCCGACCTCTGCAGCTCCTGCCTGGCCAGGTGTGGAGGTGGAGCCCTAAGAGGTTTGGCCACAGGTTGCCCTGGAAGGGGTGTGAGTGGTTGGACTGGTGCCTGCGAGTTGGGACGCCTGAGGCCGCCCCCACTGAGTCATGAGCTGTTGTTGTCACCCGTCCTAGTTGTCAAAGTCCCCGCTCAGCAACGCAGCCCTCTGCGGAGACGGCAGCAGCTCCCATCCTTCTGAGCTTTCAGGAGAAGCCGCTGGCCTGATGGTGAGGCGAATGGGCTGGGGGGGGACCAGGGGGCGGTTGGGGCGGTGGGGAGACCTGGGGCCTGGATCTGTGCCCCTCCTCCCCACGCCACTGCCTCCTCTTCCTCCTCCTCCCTGTCGGGGACCTGGGGCCGGGAGGGTCTCCTTCTTCTCTCTGTCCCCTGTCCCTCCCACAAGAAGGGCCCCTTCCTCAGCTTCTCCTTCAGCCTCGGGGCTCCCCTGCCCAGCGGTGCAGGCCCCAGGGGCTTCTCAGCCTTGCCACAGTGCCCTCCCCACCCCAGCCACACCCCCAGTGCAGCCCCAGCCCTTGATGACACCCGTCTCTGCTCCCCCTCTCTGGGGTTCCCACTCTGCCCCTCCCCCGGCCTCGGGGACTCCCCCTCCCCCACGCCGATGCCCCCAGGACTCTCCTGGGCTGCGGATAGGCCCTCTGATCCCCGAGCAGGATTATGAGCGGCTGGAGGATGGTGACCCCGAGGGGTCCCAAGATTCACCCCTCCATGGGGAGGAGCAGCAGCCCCTGCTTCATGTGCCGGAAGGGCTCCGAGGTGAGTGGGTGGGTGTGGGGCTGGGGAGGCCCTGGAGGCTCTAGGGTTGCCCACCCCCTCCCCCCAACCCCGCCCCTGGCTGGGCCTCTGGCAGCAGCTTGAGGGCATGGAGTCAGGTGAGCGCCACGCCCCAATGCTCTCCCTTTTGTGCCCAGGCTCCTGGCACCACATCCAGAACCTGGACAGCTTCTTCACCAAGATATCCTTTCTGTGCGCAGCCTGGCAGAAGGGGCACGGCAGGCAGGGGGATGGGTGCCGTGGGCTGGGGACTTGGTGGGAATCAGGAGGCATCCTCAGGAAAAGCCCATCAGGCTTCAGGCTGACTTCTTGACTTGCGGCCACATCTACAGCTACCACCAGAGGAATGGCTTTACCTGTATCCTGCTGGAGGATGTCTTCCAGCTGGGGTGAGATGTGCCCAGGGGCCCAGCAGGAGGGGTTAACCGACTCGGTGGGCCTGGGGCCTGGGGCAGGAGCCCACTCAGCCTTCAGGCTTGAGCACCGCTCTTCCTCTCGTCCCAGACAATTCATTTTCATCGCCACCTTCACAACCTTCCTCCTTCGTTGCGTGGATTACAATGTTCTCTTTGCCAACCAACTGAGTAACCGAACACGACCTGAGCCACTCCATAGCAAAGTGACCTTGTCGGACGCTGTCCTACCCTCCTCCCAGTGTGCCCAGCGGTGAGTGAAAGCCAGCGGGGGCAGGGGCTGGGGGAGACCAACACAAAAGCCTCCCCTCCTTTTGTTCCTTGGTCTAGATCATCCATTCTCCAGAGGTTTTGGTTTGAAGACACCTTTAATCCACTTAATGTTGGTGGAGAATACACCTTTAATACACTTAATGTTTGTTGAGAACCAACTCCCAGGGGCTTTTGTTCTGAGCATCCTATCTGCATTTACCTTGTTAGAAGTCAAAGCCAAGAACGGCTTTAAAATCTATGAATGTAGGAACACACATCCCGTCTGTGAACATGATGTCACATAGACTTTGGAAAAGTCTACTGGATACTCTTGGGAGAATGAGAATGAAAATGGCAGAAAACCTGAATATTAGCTGAAAAGTTCTGACCTTGCAGACACAAGAGTCAGGGGACCTCTAGGACCCACACTCTGAGAATCGCTGGTCTGGAAGGGCCCCCTCTCCCTGACCTCCATCGTTCCCCAAGACTGGTCTCCCTCGCTATGGGGCCCTACTTTGTCTCTGCTGTCTGTCTCGCCTCACACAGGATCTGCTCCAGCCCCTTCCTGGTCTTCCTGCTGATCCTGGCTGCTGCCTTCTGGCTGTTCCAGCTGCTTCGCTCGGTCTGCAACCTCTTCAGCTACTGGGACATCCAGGTGTTTTACAGGGAGGCCCTGCACATCCCCCCGGTGAGTTGGATGAGCGTGTCTGTGGAGGGGTGCCATGTCGGGGGGGTGGGGGGCAGAGGATAGGGAGGAGTGGCGGGCTGTGCGGACAGGAGGAGCCCCTGCAAAGAGGGCAGAAGACCTTTGTGACACACCTACCTAGGCTTAGCCCCAAATAACGCTAGGAAGTGGAGTACCACCCGTTAGAACCTGAGGTCCTTACTGTTGTGGCTCTTAGTTGATGCAGATAGTTATGGAAGATATGTACAGCCACGTGCCTGTGGTCCAGATGATGGGGATTTAGAGGGGTGGTTTTACAGAGCAGGAAGGACTGAGACCTGGCTGGGAAGGATAGGAGGTGAGATGGTGTTCCAGGCCCCATGAAGGAAAGGGGTGGAGGGGGGAGCAGTGAGCATCTCCGGCAGCGATGAGGAGACTGACCTACCAGCTTGCCACTGAGTGTTCAGGCCCCTGTCCGGGGGGCCCACCCCCCTTTCTGGCTTCTCTTTGCAGGAAGCTACTTCGTGGGCCCCTTCACTGTTCCTGGCCACACTTCGCTCTCCCCTCCTCCTCTTGGTCTCACTCCATCTGCCTCTGTACTTAATTCTTTCTCTAAGGCACAGCACAAAGGCTACCTTCAGCAGTCAACTTCCCTTGCTCCCCTCAGAAGTCCAGAACCCTGCCCTCCAGTGCAGCAAAGGGGAGAGGTCCTCCGAAAGCCCCCTTGAGTAGGGGAGCCCGAGCCACAGCAGAGGGCTGGGGACAGATGCAGGGAACGTCGGGAGCTGGACCACTGCTCCTCCAGGAAGGCGCCTGACCCCTTCTCTTTCTCCTTCCTTCTTTCTTCTCTTCTCTGCTTCCTTTCAGAGGTAGGGGAGACCCTGGGATGGACTGGAGAGGCTGGCCTGGAGGGATGTGACTAAGCTGGGCTGGGGAAGCTGGGTGAAACTGGGCTAAAATGAGTTTTGCAGCTGAGCAGCAAGTGAGATCTGACGGCCTCCCCCTGCCCCAGATGGGGATGTGGCCACTGCCTTAGGAAGATTAATCTGATGGAGGGGATGAGGGTGGGGGTGGGGTCTCCAAGCATGCCGAGGTAAAAGCTTGTGCGGCTTCTGCGCCCGGCTGGCTGGCACCCTAGGAAGGAGAAAGAGTGATCGCCTTGTTACCTCCAGCTGTGGTGTGCCTTGTGCCTGTAGGGCTGCCAGGACGGGGAGGGGGCGTGTCTGGAAGATCTGCTTGGAAGGGGCCGAGCTCATATACCTATGGAGTTTAGCTTATGGCGCGGGGGGTGGGGGTGGGGGTGGGGGGGGGGTCCCTGGCGAGCACGTGACTCCTGGCCCAGGAGGGGCAAGGGCCTGGGGA
Source organism: Bos grunniens (assembly GCF_055505025.1). Taxonomy (NCBI): domain Eukaryota; kingdom Metazoa; phylum Chordata; class Mammalia; order Artiodactyla; family Bovidae; genus Bos; species Bos grunniens. The sequence goes on from NC_141168.1 coordinate 6,583,252, forward strand.
GGTGCCCAGACCGAGGATGAGGTGCCCCTGGTAGGTGGCAAAGAGAGGAGGGCGAAGGGGCGGCCGTGAAAGGCGGTGGGTTTCCGGCGGGAGGGCCCGGGTGAGGCCGGCGGGGAGGGCACGCCGGGATGCCGCTCTGGCCACGCGGAGGGTGGGCATCGCGGTGGAGAGGGGTCGGGGGCGCTGGCTTCAGCTGTTGGCTCTCCGCAGGAGGAGCTCAGCTCGGTGCCCTGGGCAGAGGTGCAGTCCCGCCTCCTGGCGCTGCAGAGGAGCGGGGGGCTGTGCGTGCAGCCGAGGCCGCTGACGGAGCTGGATGTCCACCACCGCATACTGCGCTACACCAACTACCAGGTGGCGCTGGCCAACAAGGGGCTGCTGCCCGCCCGCGCCGCGCTGCCCTGGGGCGGCGGCGCGGCCTTCCTCAGCCGCGGCCTGGCGCTCAACGTCGACCTGCTGCTCTTCCGCGGGCCCTTCTCGCTCTTCCGCGGCGGCTGGGAGCTGCCCGACTCCTACAAGCGCGGCGATCGGCGGGCCGCCCTGGCCGCGCGCTGGCGGCGCACGGTGTTACTGCTGGCGGCCGCGAACCTGGCGCTGAGCCCGCTGGTGCTGGCTTGGCAGGTGCTGCACGCCTTCTACAGCCACGCCGAGCTGCTGCGGCGCGAGCCCGGCGCGCTGGGGACTCGCCGCTGGTCCCGCCTGGCCCGCCTGCAGCTGCGCCACTTCAACGAGCTGCCGCACGAGCTGCGCGCGCGGCTGGCCCGCGCCTACCGCCCGGCCGCCGCCTTCCTGCGCGCCGCCGCGCCCCCCGCGCCCCTGCTGGCGCTGCTGGCCCGCCAGCTCGTCTTCTTCGCCGGCGCGCCCTTAGCTGCGCTGCTCGTGCTCACCGTGTACGACGAGGACGTGCTCGCCGTGGAGCACGTGCTCACCGCCATGACCGCGCTCGGGATCGCGGCCACCGTGGCCAGGTGCGATGGCAGAGAGCCGGGAAGGGGGCCCTTTTCCTCGGTCCTGGGTCGGAGCCTCCGCGCACCCCTCCCTCTCCCCACCCCGCTAATGTACCCCCACCCCACCCCCGCACATCCTCTGAACCGCAGGCCCCCTTCTTTCCCCACCCCGATCCCGCCCTCTAGGTCTTTCATTCCGGATGAGCAAGGCCAAGGCCGTTCGCCGCAGCTCCTGCTGCAGGCGGCCTTGGCCCACATGCACTACCTCCCCGAGGAGACCGGCCCTGCCGGCAGGACCAGCTCTTACAGGCAGATGGCGCGGCTGTTGCAATACCGAGCTGTGAGGGTCACGCCGGAAGCGGCGCTGCGGGGCATTTTGGCTGCCCGCCGGGGTCTGGGGGTGGGCCCCCGGAGTGACGGGGTTGGAGGTTGCCCTCAGCAAGCCCTTCTCGGCCTCGGGCCTGCTTTCTCCAGGTCTCCCTGGTGGAGGAGCTCCTGTCCCCTGTCCTCACCCCCTTGTTTCTGATCTTCTGGTTTCGGCCCCGAGCCTTGGAGATTATCGACTTCTTTCGGCACTTTACTGTGGATGTGGCTGGGGTCGGCGACATCTGCTCCTTTGCCCTTATGGACGTGAAGCGGCACGGCCACCCGCAGGTGAGAGCCTGTCCCCGGAGGTGCTGGGTAGGTAGGTTGGGTAGGCGTTGGCTTGCCTCACTGGAAGCAGAACTGGGTTCCACCCCCACCTTCACTGCTTGGCACCTGCAACCTCGAGCTCCTCACGTCACTTTCCTGAGCCCTCATTTCTCAAATGCCGGCAATGACTAGCCAGTGCTTGGGGCTCTTAGGAGGGTCACGTGAGATGACAGGTGGAGAGCCCTAAGAGGGTGCCCAGCACCATCACACACCAGTAAATGGGAGCACAGACCACCGGAGAGAAACGGCTCGGTCAGTGGATGGGACTGGGGTACGGATGGGTTTCCTGACCAAGGCTGTCGCGCCAGTAGTGGTAGCCAGTGTGCATGGGCCGGCAAAACACTAAGCCCATGTCCTACGCTAGCGCTGGGTCTGGACCCGGGTCCTGCCCTCCGGCTGTGTTTTTTTTGGTTGATCTTGAACTCATCCCCTTGTGGCCTCCATCCTTTCGCCCTGGGTTAGTGTTTCCTGTCCTGCCTACCCCACGAGGCCCCCACCACAGCTATCCAAGTGGAGTTGGCTGGAGTTCCCTGGTGGCCTAGTGGTCAGGCTTCAGCGCTTTCACTACCAGGGCCCCCGGTTCAATCCCTGGCCGGGGATCTGAGATCCTGCAAGCTGTACTGCACGATCGTGGCAGCACGTGAAGGGCCATCGTTCCTTTTAGTGGCTCTCCGAGGGACAGACCGAGGCCTCACTGTCTCAGCGCGCTGAGGATGGGAAGACGGAACTCTCCTTGATGAGGTTCTCCCTGGTTCACCCACAATGGCGCCCCCCAGGCCACAGCTCCAAGTTCCTGGGACACCTGCGAGGCCGGGTGCAGCAAGACGCAGCCTCCTGGGGCGCCAGCTCGCTGCGCAGCCCCCCTGCCCCCGGGACCCTCGGCAACTCTCCCTCCCCTCTGGTGAGTCGGAGCCGGGCCTGCCCGTCTGCTCCCCCGTCCCCACCACCCTCGGCCTCACCCCTTTATTAGCCTGCTCGCTGGTGCCGTCTGCTCTCCTGCCTTCCCAGACCTCCTCCCTCTCCTCTGTCCTCTCTCCGGATCCTCTCTCCTCTCGCTCCCAGCCAGAGGCCTTCCTGGCCAACCTCTTGGTGCAGCCCCTCCGGCCTCCTCAAGACCTCAGCCCCACAGCCCCCTGCCCGGCCGCAGCCACGGCCAGCCTCCTGGCCTCCCTTTCCCGAATTACCCAGGACTCAAGGTGAGGGGTGGGGGCCTGAGATGTCGGGAACAAGGGGTGGGGCTGATCCTCCAGGAGAAGGGGCACTGGAGTGGGGGGTGATGTGGAAGGGGAGTTGAAGCCAGGCTCTCCCTGGGGGATTGTGCGTGTCTTCATGGCGCCCTCTGTTCTAGCTGTGTGTCCCCGGGAGGCACTGGGGGCCAGAAGCTGGCCCAGCTCCCAGAGCTTGCATCTGCTGAGATGAGTCTCCATGCCATCTACCTGCACCAGGTGAGCAGAGGGGGTGCCAAAAAGAGACGGGGAGGGAGGAGGCAGCTGAACAAAGGGGAGAGTGTGGAGGGGCTGGAGTGTAAGGAGTTTAGTCAACAGGAGCTGGGGGAGGAGGTGTCGACAGCCTCTGCACCTGGCCTGGGGCTGAGCCTCACACCGGGACAGGAGGGAGGCCTCTCATCTTCTCCCTTCCTAGCTCCGTCAGCAGCAGCAGCAGCAGGAACTGTGGGGCGAGGCCTCAGCCTCCCCGCTGTCCCGGGCCTGGCCCAGCCCCCCACAGAGCCTCTCTCCAGATGAGGAGAAGCCATGCTGGTCCAGTGATGGTGAGGCGGTTGGCTGTGCAGGGGACAGACGCTGGGGAGCTGCGGCCACCATGGCCTTTCCCAACTCATGGCCTTTCTCACCAGGCTCCAGTCCCGCCTCCAGCCCCAGACAGCAGTGGAGTGCCCAGAGGACCCAGAGTTCGTTTCCTGGAGGGTTCCAGGAGCCCACAGACACCCAGAAGGAGCCTGGCCAGGCTACTAGCACTGACTGAGTGGGCTCCTCGGGGGTCAGTATCGTCTCACGGGGCTGGAGGAATTGGTAGGATATTGGGTGGTGTCAGACTTGGAGGGGCGGGAAGAGTGGTGGCAATTTGGGGTGACAGGGGGTTCATCTCTGGAACCTGAACCCCTGGACTGCCTGCCAAGAGCTTTTCCTCCCCCAGGCTCCCTGGCTTCTCCAGTCACAGGAGATCGGGCGAGGCGGAGTGGAAAGGCACGCCAAGCCCTCTTTCAAGACCCCCACGGGTGCTTAGTTGGGCAGGACTTGGGAGTCATTGACGAACTCGCCCAGAGCACAGAGGAACGGTAGGAGAGGAGCTTCCCAAGGCCTCAGGAAACACGTCTTGGAGACAGTCCCCACGTGGAGGGGCTAAGGGACAACTGTCGGTCCTGGAGTGGTGGCCCGGGGAGAAGTTACCAAGTGACCTCATGCCGGTGGGCAGGGCCAAGGTAGAGGCCAAGCTACACATCAGGGAGCGATGGGGGACGGGACCTGAAAGGCAGTAGGTGCTCAGGTTCATCTGGCCCTTAGGTTCCCATGGGACTGGTGGAAGGGCATGGGGACTGTGAGCGGAAAAGACTAGAGGGGCCTGATGTGTTTGGAGTTCACGGCGGTGTGACGTCTGAGAAAGTGGCTGTGGCTCCTCTTGCTGTGGGGAACCAGCAGTCAAGTTTGCTCACGGCTGTGCTGCTCATCTTTGTGACCTTAGCCCTGGACTCCCCATGCCTGGCAGCCAGGGCTGTCCCTGCTTCTCGTCAAGAGCAGGGAAGCCACACTGGAGAACTGCCTGCTCTTGGCTGGAAACCAGGTTTCTCCAGGGCAGGAGTCAGAGAGGAGCCTGTGGGACAGGACTCCTCCATCCAAGAGTTACCACCCCCACACCTTGTGCACAAGTTAAAAGACAAAGCTTGTCATTTTTCTGTAACTGTAATTGACAGCACTGGCTTAGGCATCTTAGTAGGTCTCCTAACTTCTGGTCCAGTCTCTTATGGTAAATCTTCAATAATAAATATTTGAATGATTTAGAGATCAGGTTTCAAGATAAGATACTTCCGGAGAGAGGCGAGGGGAATCTAAAATTCACCTAAACACCAAAGGGCTGACTGTAGGCTCTGGAATACCGCTGCTGGGAGGGGTCTTCCAGATGGACTTAGGGTGGGGAAACAGACCTAGAGATGAGAGGATGAGATAGTACAGGGAATCCCAACAGTCTCTGGGAAGTCACCTTGGGAGGGGAGGGAGAGGTGGCCGGTCCCGGTAAAGGCCAACAGGACAGCGGTAGAGCCATAGTGGAATGACAGCCCCTCTCTCCGGGAACTGCAGTGGGAAGCAAGAGGGGTCTCAGGGGCCGGGGGTGTCTGGGCCGGGCGGGTCGAAGGCCCAGGGCACCGCGCCCCGCAGATGCCGCTCCTGCAGGGAAAAGCTCTGGGTACGTATACGGCTTGTCACCTCCTGGGTGCGCAGCGTGAGGCCGAAAATGTCCTCGTGATAGCGTTGCTGATCCTGGGAGGGAAAGAGCGCGAAGGATCAAAACCCCGGTGGAAGTGTGGAGCGGAAGTCGGCCCTGCCCCCGCCCGACATGGCCCCGCCCCCGTCCGGGTCTGGCCCCGCCGGCCCCGCCCGCGCCCCTCCGCACCCGCAGCACGCCGATGACGTCGCCCGCCTCGTCCAGCTCCATGTCGCCCTCTGTCGCCAAGATGCGCTGCACCGTCTGCAGGACGCTGGTTGCCATAGTGACGTCGCCGCAGACAAACATGTGGCCCCGCTCGAGGCACAGCACGCGGTGCACCTCGGCAGCCAGCTCGGTTCTCAGGATGTCCTGTACGTAGGTCTGAAGGGGAGGCGGGATTAGGGGCGGACCCCTGCGGGGCCCGCGGAGTAAGGGCAGACCCCAGGGGAGCGAGGTGGGGCGGGCGGGTCTTGGGCGCGAAGAGATGCCCCGGGTGCCAGGTGGGGCCCAGGTGCGCGGGGCTGGGGTCTGGAGAGACGGAGCGGAGCCAGGGGCGGGGCTTGGGCGAGGGTGAGTGGGACCCAAAGGGAGCCCAACGAGTCAATCGGAGTGGGCCGGGCCGGCCTGGGTCTCAGAGCCCAGCTGGAGCGCACGGCGGTTCTTCCTCCCTCCCTAGCTTCGGGTTACCCCAGCACCCTCAGGGTCCCGCACCTTGGGGCTGTCAGGTTCCCGGGAGAAGGCGGTGAGGACGCGGCCAAACACCCCGCGCTCCTGGGCGTCCTGCACCTCGTCGCGGTAGAGATGGTCGAGTTGGGAGCACCGGCAGCCGAACACCAGGGTCATGGGGGCGGGCTGCAGCCCTGCGGGCATCACTGTGGCTTGAGAGCGCCCCCAAGCCCTCCTGGGGGACCCAGCTCCGGAGACACCTCCCACTGGCTTCCCTCACTCAGGCCGACAGCCCACCTTTTCCTGCAGAAACCACCACCCTCCACTCTTTGGCCTCTAGGAGAGGGATGTTTTCACAGAGAAGCCCAAAGTCACAGGAGGTGGTGACTTCCCTCTGGCGGGATGGCCAGTGGTGACACTGCTACAGCAGGGCCTTCTGACTCAGAATCCGTGCCCTTGGGACCATGTAACCCTGAGGCCTGAGACAACCAGCCGTCCCTGCTCGGACCCCACGTTCTCCCACACCTTCAGCTTCTGCACTCTGCGCCTTCCTCTTAGTCACGAGCCCCCTTTCTTTTGATCGGCCAGCTCCCCTGGGCACCCAGCGCCCAATCTGAACACCCGTCAGCTTCCTGGGATCTCAGACACACTTCATTGACCTCTGACACAGTCCAGAGTCCACCTGGGGCGTTTCCATCTTCTGAGTTCCAACCTTGTCTTCTCCAGGCTTCCAGGTTCCCTTTGTCCTTAATTCAATCCAACGCTACTTTGTGCTAGGCACCAGGAAGCCAGACCAACAGGGCACTGCTCTTGTCTCTAGGGGGTTCCCCCCACCCCCCGGTCTAATAAACTTCACCTTTGGAGACCTGTTTCTTGCCCTGTTTCCAGCCTTTCAGCGCCCTGCCCCTTGGTCCACCTAAATTGTGTGACTCCCTCCTGCCTTCCGGTCATTCCCTTGGGCCCCAGCCTCACCTTTGCTCTCAATGTCATGCAGCCTCTCCTGCCAAAATCCCCGGAAGGGGGCGATGCCAGTGCCAGGGCCCACGAGGATGCAGGGCACGTAGGGGTCAGGTGGCAGCCGGAAGGAGGGAGCCCTGGCCAAGACACCCTCCGTCAGGCCCTGTACCCCCAGACCCCCAACTCTTACCAACCTCGGCAGGGTGGAGAGGAGAACTTAACCTGTTTGGGTCTAGCTTATAGTGAGCATGGTGTGTTTAGTAAAAGAACTTTCCATATTGGCAGAGACTCTCTGGACCTGTAGTTTCTGGAGGTTGCGTCAAAGGAAGTAAAGCTCAAGTTTGAACTGAAGAACGTTTTGATGTCTCAGTTTAGGAGATATAGAAAGCATGGGGAAGGGAAGGGCAGACAGCCTTTTGGTTCATAATGGGTTCACTGAGTGTATTTGAAACCACAGCCTCAATATCAGCATTTGGTATGTGTTCACTAGATGGGCAGTTTATTTGTAATTTGGCCTGCTGGATGGGTTCGGGTCACTGGGCCTGGCTGTTGCATTCTGGGAACTCTTGCTTGTGCCACCTTAGGCCTCCAGCTCCTGGGTGCTGGATGGGGCAAGACTTCTGGACACAGCAGGGATGGAAGGGTGTCCTGAGATCCTTCCCTTTCCCTTGAGTCCTTAGTGACATTATGGTGAGCTAACTAGTTCTCCCCGGACTAAAGGCGGGTGGAGCACAGTTCCCAGGTGCCTGCCTGCCAACATCCGAGGGACCCCAGGGATGTAGGGAGGGACACAGTACACCTTCTAAAAGGGACGGCCTGCTGGGGTGGGATCCCAGCCTGTTCCTGGGAGCTGCAGCTTCAAGGTAGGACCTGAAGTCCGAATCAGTGAGAGGCCCAAAGCTAAGCCAGAGTTGTGAAGTGAGTGGCTTAACGGGATGCCCCTTCCTGGTTGGGTTAGGCGGGGCCTGCCTGCTCTCACTCACAGGCTCCACCAAGGCTTCTCCCCTTCCCCCTGTGCAGCCGGCCTGTCCATCTGTCCTCAGCCATCCGCGTGGCGCTCTGTCCATCCCAGCTTGGACAGACGCCCTCCTCTTCCCTGTGCCCTCCCCCGCGCCCCCACAGTGCTCACTCACCCCCTGATGAAGCAGGGCACGGGGTCTCCAGTCTTGAGCTGGCTCAGCCATGTGGAGCAGACCCCGTAGTGTAGGGGGCCCAGCCCATCTAGGGGGTGGGGAGGAGGGAGAGGGCCACCGGTGAGGGACCCGCACCCCCCCACGCCGCCCCGGGGGTCACTGCGGGGTCCCGGCCCCATCCCCCCTCCCCTGCCTCACCTTGGGTCCTGTACGCCAGCACGGCCACTGTGAGGTGGACCTCTCCGGGGTGGGCGCTGGGGGCCGAGCTGACAGAGTAGTACCGGGGCTGCAGCAGGGGCAGCTGGGTGAGGAGCAGCGGGGCGGGCAGCGCCACGGACGGGAACTGCTCCAGCACCTCCAGCAGCGTGGGGCAGCGGAACCACTTCCACTCCTCGTAGCGCCGGGGGTCCTGGCGGGGTGGGGGGCAGCAGTGAGCTTGGCACCTGCCTCCTGTCGACTCCCCTTCCTGACCCCCCTGAGCTGAGCCTCCTGGTAGGGGGCTTCTTGCTCCTCAGTTGGGGCCACAAACATTTCTCCAGCACCTTCCACGTGCCTCTTTAAGGCCGGAGAATTCAGAGATGAATAGGAACTCCAGAGTTGGGGGCAGACTTTCGCTGGAAGTCCCCCTCCCCGCAGCTCATCCTGTGTCAAGGGCCCCTGCTGCCCCACCGGGGGCAGGGGTTGGGGTAGGGGTGGGGGGCTCCCGACCTGACTGAGGGTCTCGAGCTCCTGCTGCTCGCTGGGTTCTTCGGCCAGGGTGCTGAGCAGTCGGAGAAGCCGGGGGCTGGGTGGGGAGGTGATGTCCAGGAAGAAGGTGAGAGCCTGGCGCAGCGTGCACGGGGGCAGCCGTGGGTCCCGCACCCAGCTGGGAGGAGGGCCGCCTGGGGGTGTGGGGGGCACGAAGAGACGCTCAGAGGATGGGGGCCACGCTGGGCCCGCCTTGTCCGGGGCGACGGCTGCTTCTCTGGGGAGGACGTGGGGGCTGACCACACCTTATGGTGTCATTGGACTCCTGGCCCTTGGACAGTGGTGGTGGGCCTGTCTGGGTATTCCTTGTGTGTGTATTCGAGGGCCCTGCTGGATTGGGTTGGTCTGGTTGTGTGCCTGTGTGCGTGTGTGTGTGTGTGTTCGAGGGCCCTGCTGGATTGGGTTGGTCTGGTTGTGTGTGTGTGTGTGTGTGTGTGTGTGTGTGTGTGTGTTTGAGGGCCCCTGCTGGATTGGGTTGGTCTGGGCCCCTGCCACTCCCCAACTCATCTTATTGTAACTCCAGGCCCGGGGGCAGCAGAAGGCAGAGCAGGCTAGACAGCTGGGGATGGGGACGGGCCCAGAGGGAGGGGTGGCCTTTTGTGGGGGCTCGGGGTGGGTTCTGAGAAAGGAGCTTCAATCCATGGAGATAGCACAGTGGCTGCGAGTGGGGGCTGCAGCAGCCTTCCATCGGGTCCTGACCCTGAGGGGACCCTGGGGCCAGAGGGATGGAGCGACCTTCGCTGGCCCCCCACCCCCCGCTCCCTAGACGGCCCCTCACCTGGGCTGCCTTTCTCCAGCTGCTCCACAGCCACAGACTCGGTGGGCGGTGGCGGGTCCTCCACGCGGCTCAGCAGCGCCTCCACCAGGCCCGGCCGGTTGGGCGGGCAGATGCCTATGTGGTCCCCCGGCTGGTACTGCAGCCCCTCCTGGCCTGCAGTGTCCAGGCGCACCAGGATGGTGGCCCGGCTGGGGTGGGGAGAGGGGGAAGTTACAGGAGGGCTGGGGGCGAGGAGGCGGGTGCTGGGGTCTGGGGAAGCGGGGGTGGGGGGTGCTGGGGTCTGGGGAAGCGGGGATGGGTGGGTGGGGGTGGGGGGTGCTGGGGTCTGGGGAAGCGGGGGTGGGTGGGTGGGGGTTGGGGGTGGCCCTCCTCACGTGGACTTGCTGCTTTGCAGATTTTCCACCGAGAGGACTGTGGCCTGAAACATCTTCCGTCTGTGCACGTGGATCAGGCCTGAGGAGTGAGGGGGTGGGGAGGGGAGCAGATAAGACTGAACCCGAGCCAGGGACTCAGGCCTGGCCCCCGAGTCAGTGGGTCCTGGGCCCCCCCGGAGCCCAGAGGGCCAGCAGGGTTGGGGTGACGTCAGGCCCCACCTGGCAGCAGCTGGAGGCCCTCGGCCTGGGTGCTCAGCCGGTACCTCTGGCGTTTCCAGCTTCGTTTGGGGCTGAAGATGTCCTGGGCGGCGGCCTTGGCCTCCTCCCCAACGCAGAACGTCTCACAGGAGGCCTGGGGGTGAGGTGAGTGTTGAGGACCAGCCGGAGCAGCAGGGAGCTCAGACGGGCTGGGCTGATGAAGGGCTTGTTGGATCCTTGCCACCTCCCCGAAACAGAGGCTGACGGCACCTTGTCCTTCAGCCCACTTGGTGCCGCTGTGCTGGCTACTATTTTGCATGTATTTGTGTCACACCCACTCAGTAGTTAACCTGGTGAGTGTTAATCTCGTGTTGCAAGAGGCACAGAACTCCTTGCACACAGTAAGTAGCCCTCAGCGAGGGCATCTGTGTGTTCAGACCCAAGGTCACGGTCTGATTCCTAGACTGAAAGTGAAAGAAAGTGAAGTTGCTCAGTCGTGTCTGACCCTCTGCGACCCCATGGACTGGAGCCTACCAGGCTTCTCCCAGGCTCCTCCTGCCATTGGGTTTTCCAGGCAAGGATACTGGAGTAGGTTGCCATTTCCTTCTCCAGGGGATCTTCCTGACCCAGGGATCGAACCCAGATCTCCCACTTTGTAGGCAGCCGCTTTACCATCTGAGCCACTGGGGAAGCCCAGGGATTCCTAGACTAATAGCTTGCAAGCCTCCGTTTCCCAGTCTTTACACACCTCCTTAGAGTCTGCTGCAGATGAAATGAGAAGCTTAGGTAAAGCCCTTAAGTGGTCCTGGAGTGGGTGCAGAATGGGAGGGGTCTCTGGCTGGTCTGCACCGCACACCAGGGGCTGCAGGGGGGCGGGGCCTGGGGCAGGACCCTGGGAGGGTGTGTATCCTATTTGTTTCTGCTCAGGCGCAAGCCTGGCAAACCACTTAGCCTGTCCCTTAGCGTGAAACCTACGGCTCATCCAGGATTGGCTGCCGCCTCCCCTCCCACCCGTATCGCCAGTCCTGTTAATCTTTCTTTTGTGTGTGTAATGTCTTATATCTCTTCCTTCCTTCCTTGGCCCCCTCCCTTCCTTCCTATCCCGCTCTGCTCCCACCCTGGTCAGCTCAGAGCCTTCCTGCTTCTGTCTGGATGCCCCTCCCGTCAGCCCTGTGTTTCTAAGCGCTGTCCGCCAGCCTCATGCCTGCTCCCCGCCTTTTCTCCTCGAGCTCCCAGCTTCCTGTCGCTTCCCTTTGTCTGGATTCTTTACTCCTGTTTTCCATTCCCTCTTCTCCTCTCCAGCGAGGGCTTCCCTGGTGGCTCAGATGGTAAAGAATCTGCCTGCAATGCAGGAGACCTGGGTTCCATCCCCGGGTCAGGAAGATCCCCTGGAGAAGGGAATGGCTACCCACTCTTGAATTCTTGCCTGGGAAATCCCATGGAGAGAGGACCCTGGCGGGCTCCAGTCCATGGGGTTGCAAAGAGTCAGACACGACTGAGCGACTAACACTCTCCTCCCCAGCAAAGCCTCCATCTGTGCTGGCTGGCCCTCCCCACCCCTCCTCCTCGGCCATCAGTCCAGGCCTGCTGAGCTCAACCTTAGGAACCCTGGTGGGGCCAGCAGTGTCCTGAGCCGTGTCAGGACTGGGAGAAGGAACCCCCCGCCCCCAGCTCCAGGAGTGGTCCCCAGACCAGGCAGGGCTGCTCTGGAGGAAGTCCAGGCTGAGAAAGTCCCGCCTTGTTCTCCCCTAGCCCAGGAACCCCCTCTGGCCCAGGCACCACCCCAAGCCTGTCTGGCCCCTGACTTCCTGTAGTTTCGCAGCTTCAGCCCTTGCCTCTGTCTTCCCTTTTCCCTTCATCCTGCCCTGCACCCTCTCCCCTGCACCCTCTCCCCTGCACCCATCCGGGAGAGGGAGCGACTGTGCCTCTGTGCCTGCCCAAGGCAGCCGCCTGCCTGCTGGGGCCCTGGCTGCTGCTTCCGGCGCCGTCGGGGCCATGTCTATCATTACTACTCAGGACTCAGCCAGAAGGTCTGGCTGTGCAGTGGGGTGAAATATAAGGGTGGATTTTGGAGGAGCTGGAAGGGGCTGGAGAACCCAAAGAGTCAGGGCATTGGTGAGGCCCCAGCCTCCTCCATGTGGCAGGTCTGGGGGTGGATGGAAGGAGTCAGCATTGGAGTTGGAGGAGTGGCAGGAGTGGGGGAGCTCACCTGGAAGGCCGCCTTTGCCCAACCACGGAAGGCCTCTTCCTGGCCGCAGAGCTCATCGCCCTGGCCCAGCTGCAGCAGCCGCTCCCCTCCAAGCTCTTCCAGCCGGGTGTCCACCGCTCGCGCGAAGGCGCAGAAGTGGGGGTACGCCCGGGAGCCCAGTCCGAACACACAGAACCTGGGGTACCGGGAGCCGTCAGGGCAGATCCCCTCGTCCTCGCCCCTGGTGCCCAGGCAGCTCACCGCCCCCCACCCCCCCGCAACCAGCAGAGCCCCCCTCGCCAAGGCCCCCCGGACCTGAGGGTCCCCAGGGCCCCCGCGCTGTCTGTGTTGCTGGACTCCTTTCTCTTCCGCCGCCAGGAGGACACCAGCGGGTCTGAGCAGGAGACGCTGTTGAAGCGGATCTTGTAACTCCTGCAGGAGATGAGGGGACAAGAGTGTCACAGGGGAGGAGACCCATCTGGGCCTGAACACCGCCCGGGGGCAGCTTCAGGGGCTCTGCCTCCATGGTGCTGGGTGGGGGGCGGCTTGGTTTCCTGGCTAAGGGTCCACGTCCAGGGGTCCCTGAGCCCTAGGCCCCGCCTCCCCTCCTCTCTCTGCAGGAGACGGGCCCCTCAGAGTCCCAGGACTGAAAGTGGGTTCGTCACAAGCAAGAGGGTGTCCTGAGGCTGCGGCGAGGTGGGGGGGCTCAGGCCTGCGCTCAGCTTCCTCCAGCTTGTTGGGAGGCTGACTTGCAGCCCAGAGCCCTCTTTCCTTTTGTGTCTCCAAATGCCTCCCTTCCTCCCCCTTCCCTCACTCCTCCTCCCTTCCGCCCCACCCCAACCCCCGCCCCCGCTCACTTGTGCTGTTCCGGCCGCGGGGAGCTGTTGTAGGGCCCCGACATCTCCATCAGGGCAGCTGCAAAACTCTGGTGAGGGCAAGTGTTAGCATCATGATTAGTTTTGTTTTATTTCAGACTTACAGACGCTCATACTGCACTGGAGCAGTCCCTGTTACCATTAGTTATGATTTTAATTTTTAACTTGTTTTGAACAAAAACAAAAAGAGGTATGGGCTTTTGGAAAACATTACAGAAGTGTGTCAAGTAATAAAATAGAAACCCTACCCTTCTCTTCCCTCCAGTCTCATCCATCAGAGCAGGTGTACCACGGACAGCTGTTACACTTTCTAGCCCCTTTTTCATTGTGCTTAATATATGTCTGTATTTAAAGTTTATTTATTTATTTGGCCATGCCATGCAGTTTGTGGGATCTTAATTCCTCAACCAGGGGTTGAACCTAGGGTCCCCCAAGGTGAAGGCACCGTGTCCTAACCACTGGACTGCCAGGGAAGTCCCTAGTTTTCCTTTTGAGTGAAAATGGGACCATATTATGCTTACCTCCTTTTTGCCAATAACCTATCATGGGTGTCCTTCATGTCCACACACCAACACTGACCTCAGTCTTTTAAATGACAACCCAGCACCCCATCATTTGTAGGTACCATTACGTATGAGATCTCCCTCTGACAGGGACATCTGGATGGTCTACGAACAATGCTCAAACACTCATGTGTGCCTGCTTCCTTCTCTGCATATTTCAGGAGGGTAGTCCTTGGACGTGGACTTTCTGAGCCAGGATTTGAAAACTCAGTGGGTCATCAGATTGTCCTCCAGGATCCTGTCCACGCTGGAGGTGACCACTCCGTAATGTTTCAGCCAATTTCATAGGTGGAAAACAGCTCTCAGTCTCCCTGTGTTGTCCTGAACACTAGCGGCACTAACACCTTCTAGAAAGCTAAGCCGTTATCACGTGCTGCCATGGAAACAGCTTAGAACTACACATGCCAACCTTTGCACAGGAAAAAACAAACCACAGCAAGGCCATAACATCTCGGGATTCGCTGCAGATGCATTTAGGTGGTGGGTCTACAAGTTCTCCACAATTAACATGCGCTACTTTAATTTTATTTTCTGAACATTATCTTGAAGTATAATGTACCCACAGAAAAGCACCCATGTTATAAAATGCCCAGCTTTATAGCTTTTCACAAACTGAACCTACCTGTGTAGTCAGCATCCCATCAAGAAACGTCACCAGAGTCCTAGAAGTCACCAGGTCCCCACCTCCTGCCCTGGGGTCACCACCCGCTCTCCTGATTAAAACACCAGAGATGTGTCCTCCCTGTTTCTAAACTTGGTACAAAGTGAGTCTGATGGTCTGATTCTTCGTGTCTGGCTTCTTTCCCACTCGTACGTGATGTCTGAGATCATCTGTTTCGTTGTGTGTGGTTGTAATTTGTTCACCCTCGTTGCTGCATTGTGTTTGAATAGACCACGATATATTTTTCCCATTTATGACTGAGAGTCATTTGAATTGTTTCCAGTGCGGGGATACCATGAGGAGGCTGCTATTAATATTCTTGTTCATGTCGTTAGTAAATATATGCCATTTTCTATGGGGCAGATTCCTAGGTTTCCTCCATTAAAAAAAGAATTTGAGGTAAAAATGTACATACGTTGAAATGCACGGAATTTAAGGGTGCAGTTCAAATTGGTTTGGCCATTGGGCAGTTTCAAAGTTAGACATAGGTCTACCCAGTGACCCAACAGTTTCACTCCTAGGTATTTATCCAAGATAAATGAAAACATAAGGCCACAAAAGCCTCGTACAAAACTGTTCATAATAGCTTTATCCACAATACCAAGCGCTGGAAAACAGCCCAGGTGTCTGTCAGCAGGGGAGCAGAGAAATAAACTGTTCACGCCCCCGAGGTGGACAGGAATGAAGCACTGAATCGTCCAGCAGCGAGATAAGCCTCCAAAGTGGGGTGGGTGAAAGAAGCTAGACACCGCGTGCCCCCTTTCCGTGACCTTCTAACGCAGGCGACAGGAATCAGGACGGGGGTCGCCTTTGGTGGGGAGACTGGGAAGTGGATTGACTCGAGGAGTTGACTAGGGGCCTTTCTAAGTGCTGGTAATGTTCTCTGTCTCAATAGGATCGTGGGTCCCACGGATGCAAACATGATTCTCACTCTAGAAACAGCTGGTGAGTGTGTTTTCCTTTAGAAGCGAGGTCGGACGCAGGACCGAAGGGGCAGCGTGGTGGGGGAGAAGCCCTCTGGGCGTCTTGCTCTAGGGGACTTGAGGTGTAAGTGGGAAGACGTCTAAAAGCAGAAGCAGACAAGAGCTCCAGAAAGGAATGCAGCTGGGGGCTGCCGCGACCGGGAAGCAGGGAAGGCGAGGGCTAACAGTCAGTCATCTGGCCCGTGGGACTCTACTCCAGTTGGTTTCTTTCAAGATCCGTTCAGAAAGTGAGGTTACCTAATTTCTGTTAGCATCCGAGCAGTGGTCTTTTCTTTTGTTAAGAAAGGAAGAAAAGACAAAAAGCTGAGATCTCACTTTAGCTGCCGCCTTTCCCATCTGTCAATGCCTGACCAGTCAGGAAGTGCCTCCCAAGTGTGAAACGCTTGCTCTGATAGTGGAAGGGACTCGGACTCAGGGTGCTGCCCAGCCGCGCTCAGTTTTGAGTCTCCCTTATTGCAAGGTGCCCCCTTCCCTGGCAGGCCTCACCTCTCCATTCTCCGGGGGATCGCCATTCCCAAAGGTGCTGGTCACCACCAGCACCAGCGCCTCGTGCTCCAGGGACACCACGTCATACTCATCCATGCACAGGACCTGCAGGCAGGGAGAAGATGGAGTCCTGGGGACCCAGGCCCACTGCCCCGGTCTGTTTCACTCTAGTCCTCCTTGCAGGGCGAGGCTCAGGCCCTCACCTGATCCCTGAGTCCCTGAGGGTCCCGGACTCTTCGTGGGCCCTGACTGTGACCCTCTCCCGTCCTCCAGCGTGTGAATGAGGATAGGGCCAGGACACCCCACCACCACCACCACTTCTTTTCAGACCCTTGCCTGCTGGACTCAGCCCTACCCGGGGATCGAAGGCCTTCCGGAAGAGCCTCCCCAGCTGCTGAGCGTAGCTCTGGGCCCGGCCGGTCTCAGAGGCGTACAGGATGGTTGCTTTCACTCGCTTGGCCATCAGGGTGCCCATGAGTGAGGCAGAGATCTTCACCGCGCTGTGGGCGAGGAGGGGATGAAGGGGGTCCCAGGCGCACAGAGCCAAGGGCCTCCCCATAAGAGCAGGGTCTTGGTGGGTTTGCAGGGGTG
The DNA here is from genome assembly GCF_055505025.1 of Bos grunniens. NCBI lineage: Eukaryota > Metazoa > Chordata > Mammalia > Artiodactyla > Bovidae > Bos > Bos grunniens. The sequence goes on from NC_141168.1 coordinate 6,599,527, forward strand.
GTGTGCCCAGACCACTGATGGGGGTGGGGCGGTCCCCTGGGGTGTGGGGGAAGGGCAGCCCCCCACCCGGCGGGGGGAGGCACCTACTTGGCCACTTCCTTAAAGGTCTTCTTCCTGGTGATGCCGGCGCCCTTGGTCGCGCTCCCTTTCCAGGGGTCTGGCTGTAGGGGGATGAGGAGGGGCGGGAGTGAGCGGGGAGAGGAGAGAAGAAAGGGAGGTCGGAGGCCCCTGGCGGAGTGGGCAGGAGCCCGTGGAGGGTGGGGTGGGTACCTGGTAGCGGAAGGCAGGGGACAGGATGTAGTTGACCATCTCCTGGTGGAAGACGGGCGTGAGGCTGCCTGAGATGGGGGGCACGATCCAGGCCCAGTCGGCGGGGCAGCCCCCCCTGGCCTTCTGCTCGTTGTCCAGGTGCTTCATGAAGGACACCGTGGCGGCGTGGTGGTCCACGATGGTCACCTTGGCGAGCTGGGGAGAGGGAGGGAAAGGGTGGGGCCAGGCTGAGGCCCAGCCCACAGACCCGCACTTCGGCCACTCACCCCAAACCTAACATGCACGGCCTTCCCGGAGCCAGTGTCACCCCTGCCTGGGGCACACGTGGTCCTGCTACCAAGTCAGCGGCAGAAGCAGCAGCTCTGAGCTCCGACGTCTGTGTGCCCACCTTGTCCCCAGCCCACACATCAAGATAGCCGAAGCTCTTGAGATCCCGCGGAAGTCCTCGGCAAACCCTAGTTTCCTCAAATTATAATACTCGATCCTAGAATTAGAGTTTGCAGAATCCAGTGGGTCCCCTAAAGTGCGAAGCCCGGAAGGCCCCCGGGGACCACAATTACGGGCATGCGCCAGTCGGCTGGGTTCCTGTACTGGGACCAGCGGCCTAGGTGCTCAGAGCCCACCATCTAAGTGCCTCCCTCTCTTCCAGTCCCACTCCTGGCTCGTCGGGGCCCGTGTACCTGAAAGCTGTGCAGCACAGCCAGGTTGATCTCCACGGCCGCCTTGTCCTTCCACAGGGACGAGGTGGTCCGCGTGTCGAGGTCCATGCAGACGGCCACATCCTGGGGGCAGGGGTGCCCGGCATCGGTTGGGATGGAGGTGGGGGAGGGTGGGCAGAGAACAGCTCTGTCTCTAACTCATGAGGGGAGGGAGTGTTGGTGCGTGGGTGGCCATCCGGAGGCCCGCCTGCTTCACTGGGGGCTGATTCATGTGCCTGCCTGCAAAGGCACCTCAGGGCAGAAAGGGACCCTGGCACCAGTGACTTGTCGGCCCCATTGATTTCTCATCTCTAAAATGGGTTTTAACATGTTTTACGTCAAAATACCCTTTGAGAGAGCTTCCCAGGCGGCACTAGTGGTAAAGAATCTGCCTGCCAATGCAGGAGACGTAAGAGATGCGGGTTCATTGCCTGGGTCAGGAAGATCCCCCGGAGAAGGGCATGGCAACCCACTTCAGTATTCTTGCCTGGAGAATCCCATGGACAGAGGAGGCTGGTGGGCTACAGTCCACGGGGTCACAATAATCAGACGCGACTGAGCGACTTAGGACACATGATGCACACTTGTGCTTTGAGAAACTGATGAAAGCTCCAGCCCCCATCCCCCGAAAAATAACTACATCTTCACACGTGGGAACCCCCTTTGCCCCAACCTTCGGTTCTAGTTCAGCAGGCAGGCTGGACCTGGCGTGTTCAGATTTCTCCCTGTTACTGACATCCGGCACATCCCCCCTAACCCCCGCCACACTGGTCCTCACCTCCAGGATATTGTAGCGGTGAGGGTCACACAGGTTCCGCGTGCCAATCTCCGTGCTCATGTACCAGCCGCTGAAGGGGGCCGCGGAGAACTCCAGACCCCCGATTTCCAGCAGCATGTTGGACACGGCCGGGAGGGCATACCATCGCAGGCCCAGGGCCGCGAACCACTCCAGTCTGGGGGCATCAGGGCGTGGGATCAGCCTCTGCAGAGCCTTACCCGCCTGGCCACCCCGCCTCCACCTGCCCCAGCCCCTCTGTGCTCACGTGGGGTGCTCCAGGGGCACTTCAAGGACCAGCTCGGGGGGCAGAACAAAGAGCTCTGGAGCCTCGTCTGGGGCCTGGAGCAGCAGGGGCAGCACGTCGAAGCGGCCGTTTCCGGGGGTCCAGCCGTGCTGGATGCAGAGCTGGGGGGAGAGGGGCAGGAGCGGGGTCTCGGGGGCCGAGCCTTGCAGTCTCCTCAGGGCCCCCTTCCTGCTTTGTCTCAGTGAGGTCTCCTCCCCCTGCTGCGCTGACCGCTCTTCTATTGGACCCTTCTGCCTCCTCCCAGAGTCCTCACTGGCTGGCTTTCCCTTCTCCTCTCCCCGTGCCCACCTCCGTGATCTCCATGTTGGTGGGTCTCCCTTCTCCTCTCCCCGTGCCCACCTCTGTGATCTCCTCGTTGGCCAGGTCCCCCCTTCTCCTCTCCCTGTGCCCACCTCCGTGATCTCCTCGTTTGCTGGGTCCCCCTTCTCCTCTCCCTGTGCCCACCTCCGTGATCTCCACGTTGGCTGGGTCCCCACGCACAGAGCCATCCTGCTGTCTGTAGCCTGCGTAGCGCACCAGCTGGCTGTTCCAGATCCGGAAGTCTCCGCGGCCCGGGGCGCGCTGCGGGAACACTGTGATGGCCGAGCTGATAGGGGACGAGAGCTGGTTAGGGCCCGGGTCCATGGCTCGCGCTGGGGCAGGGTGGGGTCTCGAGCCGACAGGGAGGGAGGCACTCACCGAAGGTTGCCACGGTTGGTGGCGTACTTGATGTGGTTGCAGATGTAGGTGAACATCTCCTGTGCTGAGCTGCAGTCCCGGGCATCAAACACCTGAGCCATCCCAGCAGGGAGACAGGAGGGAGGTGTGGGTCTTGAGCAGCAGCCCCAGGAGAAAGGAGGGAAGTGGGGCAGGGACTGACAACCTTACCACAGCCCTTGAAGGCTGGCGGTGCCGAGAACTGTGAACTAGGGCTCTTTCTTCTCTGGGCAGCCTTCCTGACCCTTTGGCCCCACATCGATCCTTCCTGTCCTGCACCCCACACACCCAGCATAGCCTGGCCTATTCCTTATGCTGGCGAGTATCTCCCCATCCCTGTAGGCTGACTTGGTCCCTGGTACAGAGGAGGGACCCAGTCACTGCCAAACTGATCACTGGGGAAAGGCCACCACGTGGCCGTGAGGCCACCCGGGGTGTAGGTGGCGAGAGTTCCTTGTTTCTCACGGTGCTCAAGCAAAGGCGGGTGAGCCCGTTCCATCTTCTGACCCTCCTTGGGCACACAGATGATGGGAATGGGGGTGGCTGCAGTAGGCGGCCTCCGGGGACCCTGCCCATCCTGGCATTCTGATGCTAGGAGGAGCCATCCTAATTGGGGGGTGGAAGCCCCAGAGGCTGGGAGGTCTGATTCCTGCTTCAGGGAGGAGGGGACTCGTGTTGGTGACGGCGGCAGGCCTGGGGTCAAGGGTGGGTCAAATACAAAATCTCTGATGGATTCAGAGTTGAGCCGCAGCCTCGACCAACTTCCAGGGTTGTGCCAGAGTCAGACAGGACCGTTCTGATTTTATTTGGGACTCCTTTGGGATTTACAGGGCACATGGCTTCCTTCCAAATTCTCTGGTGTCCAGTTATTGCTAAGGAGGCCAAGGTCATGGACCCAGCTCCCCCATGGGTCAGGCTGTCCCAGTAACAAGGGCGGGCTGGCTGTGAGTCATGTGGCGGGCGTGTGGAGGAGGGTGTGGGCCAGAGGCTCCGGTGGGGTGGGGGGGGTGTGTGTGCTGGGAGGGAGCAGTGTTTGGGGTGAGGAGGCTGGGATGGGCAAGTGAGGGCCTTTTCTGGAAGATTCTGTTGCTCTGACAACCCCCCCCCCACTCCACCCCTGCCCCAGGGATCACTGCTCAGCTGTCCTCACCTACACAGTGCACCCCTCTGCCCATCTGGCTGTTTCTCCCCACCCAGCCAGGGCACTGCTGTGGGTCTTAACAACCAGCCGTTGGCTCCTGGGCTGAGGGCTCTCCTAGGATGCTAGTCTCTAGGGGGAATGGGCAGGGGTCTCCCCATTACTGGGACCACCCCCCATGCCCCAGGAAGCTTCGGGAGCTTGTCACACCCCTCTTTTTTCTCTTCCACATCCCCTGGCCCCCATACTGGGTGCCTGCCGGCCGGCCACACCTGCAGCTTCCCCCACTGGATGCGGCCCACGCAGCGGGGTGCGTTGCGCCAGGCCTGCTTGGCCCCGAACACCAGCTCGCTCTCTCGGAGGTGGTAGGTGCCCGTGGATGCCACCTCGGCCTCCACCTCCTGAAGCCGCTCCTCGTGAGCCTGGGAGCCGCTCCTAGGCAGGAAGAGGGGAGCAGGAGGAAGTCGTAGGCAGGGGAGGACCCCCCCCAGGCTCGGCAAGCGTTTTTTAGGGGGGTGCAGTGTTGGCGGGTGTTGAGCTCAGGACCCCCCCTCCCCCGTGTAGTATCAGGATGGGGGGAGGGAATGGGAGCTGCCTCGAGGGAAGTGTCACCCACTTCTTGGTCTCAGCAGGACCTGAGCCGTAGGACAAGGAGGGGCTCAGGGGAGGGTCTCACCTCTTGATGGAGCTGTAGTACTGGTTGATGAAGTCCCTGGCCTGGCTCAGCAGCTGCTCAGTGGGTGGAGGTCCCGGGGAGGGCCGGGTCTGCAGTTTCCGGGGCAACACCAGGGAGCCCAGGCAGCGCCTGGGAGTGCAGGGCCCGTCCTGGGTCGGTGGAGGAGAGCCAAGGTCAGGACCAGATCAGGGCTGATGGCGGGTTGAGGGGTATGGGGCTGGGGCCTGGAGGCAGAGTCTGGGATCCCAGGGAGGGCTGGGGGCTGTGGCTCCGAGCTAAGACTTTAGCAAACAGCCGGGAACAGCCGGGAGGTTGGGCTGGGTTAGGGCGGCTTGAGAATGAACAAAGTACCCCACCAGCGTGTCCCTCAGCCCCTCCGGTTCCTCCCGGACGGCGGGCCTCAGCCCTCTGGACCCTGACCTGGGACACAGGCAGGGCTCCAGGCCTTACCTGTTGGGACTGCGCGCACAGAGTGTCGTAGGTGATGCTCCCCAGCTCCCAGTTCTTCACGCGAGGGAACTTGGGCCCCTCCGGAGGCCGGGTCAGTGTGGGGCTGTTGGGAGCTGGGCTGGGTCACGAGAGAGAGAAGCATGGGACCCTCAAGGAGTGTCCCAGAGACCTCTCTGGCCGCGTCAGGAGCCCCGTGACTCGTTTCTTGCCACATGCTTTCTCACCTTTCCTCACAGCACCCACTATGGCTTTAGGAGGTGGGTGGTATCGTCCCCTGCCTCCCCTGGGGGTACAGATGAGCGATCTGAGGCTCAGAGGACGTCAAGATTGTCCAGGGGCTGAACTGCCCCTTCTATACCCAGGCCCACCTCACATCCACCCTGGATTCTCAGCCAGACCCGGAGCCATGGGGGCTGTGGCGCTGGGATCCCGAGGCCCTGGCGCAAGGCTGGTCCTGGTCCCCACGGCCTCCTCTGGACATCCTCCCGGAGGCTGACATGAGCCCTTGCTGGCCTGGAGGGGGATGAGCCTAAGGAAGCCCCGGCGGAGACTCCTGGCCCAGATTTCCCTCCAGTTCACGCCCCTCCTGACAGTGGCTGCAGTGTGTGTGTGAAGGGAAGCCTAACGGGCCTTATCACTTCCTCCCAGAGCCGCTGGCCCAGCCTCGAGGAGGAAGGGAGGACCTCGGGGCTCGGAGCGCCCGGTGCTCAGGGCCTCTGGCCCCTAGCCCTTCCCCGCAGAGCCACCTGCCTGGCCTGGCACCCTACCTGGTCCTTGTCCCCAGGGACCTCTGCCCTGGAGGTGGGTGGTGGGAGCAGGGTGGCCCTGCTGGGGGCCGGGGCTGCAGGCTGAGTTTTGGGGTTGATGGCCAGTGGGATGAGGGATCTGCAGGAGGGGAAGGGGGACCTGGCTGCCCTGTGCTCTCAGTTCTTCCCAAGGCTCTCAGTCTCTCCCCCATGGCCTCAGTCCCTCACCCTCTCTCTCCCCAGCTCCTTTCCATTCCCGTTAAATCGTCACGGCTGTGTGTGAAGTCTTGCCGTAAACCAGCAACTCAGAACAACCCCGTAGGGGTAAAGGACCGCTCGGTCCATATTTGATATAAACGGAGGTTCAGAGAGGTTAAGTAAGTTGTTTCGAGTCACACAGCTCTTGGTAGCTGAGCTGCCCTCAAACCCTGGCCACTCGCACCTGCTACGCTGGCAGCCTCACCCTCAGCTTTCACCTGCTGCTTGCTGGCCCCGATTCGGGTCTCTGGTCTGAGCCTCCTTGGTGATCTGTCTGCACCGAGAGCCTTTGGCATCTGCCACCTGGCTCTCTGGAGTGGGAAGCAGGCTCCAACCCTCCCCAGCCCAGCCTGCAGGCCTCGACGGCCGTGCCCCAACCCTGCCACCTGTGCCCCAGCCTCCGTGGCCCTCACCTGTGGTCTGGCGCGTGCGGGGTGGCGGGTGCGGGGGCCCGGCTGGGCTCAGGTGCCGGGGAGGCTGGGCCCTGCTTGCCGCATAGCCCGAGGCCCAGCCCCAGCCCCAGGCCGCAGGGGGGCCCGGGCTCCTGGCCCACACTCTTCAAGTTGCCCATGTCGCTGGGGCGGACGGGTGGCCTCCGTCTGCTCTGTGGCTCCCAGCAGAGCTTCGGGCCTTTTCCTTAGGAAGGGGAGGGGGCGGTAGGAGGGGGCCCTCGCCCCGCCCCGTCCCTCATACACACAATGGGACAGGAACTAGCCCGGCCGGGAGGCTCCAGAGCCTCGGCTCCATGCCCGCTGGCCCAGAGGGTGGAGCGCCAGACGCCTGGGTTCCGCTCTGAGAAGGAGGGTGATAAGGGGGAACCCAGGTGTCTGGCAGAACCCTGGGGCCAGAGCGCAGGGACTGGGGTGAAGTGGGATGGCGGGGTGGGCTAGCCAGAGTGCCCGAAAGAACCCTGCGGGGGTGTCTGACCAGAGGGGAGGCCTTCCACCTCGCCCTTGCTGGCCTCACCCTGAGGCGTCAAGCAGAAGGTGGGCACTGTGGCCGCAGCAGGTGACAACAAGTCCCTTGCTCTCAGTGACCACAGGGACTGCTAGGGTTACCCCAGGGCTCTGCTTGACCACCTTGCCGACATCTAAGCACTCCTGGACTCCTACTGTTGAGTCCTTTCGGGTTCCTGGGGATACAGGCCCAGCAAGGGCACTCTGACCCTTTGTCCTTGGGTCTGGCATTAGGGTATTCCATTCCCTCCCGGCCCCTATTTCCTGGAACCCCCGCCCCACCCCGCCACCCCCTGTGACTCAAGTTGGGGGACACAAAAGGGCAGGAAGCTGCGATCCAGGGCCTCCACCCCCCACCCTGTCATCCAGTGACGCATGCTTCCCCAGGGGGTGGGGGTGGGGGGTAGGTCAGCAGATAGACCCAGCGGTCAGGGCTGAGGCAGGGACTGCCCACTGGGGAGACCATGGATCCCTGGTAAGCGTGTGGGGTGAGGGAAACTACGATTCCCAGAATGCAGGTGGTGTACTCAGACACTCCTCAGGCACCATGAGCCATAGTGCATGCTGGGTTTTGTAGTTCTAAGCCATCTAGGGGCTGGAGAAGGGCCGTAAGCTGGGGCTTCAGCATCTACAGGGGTTCCAGCCTCATGGATCTGAGACCACGCAGACCAAGAGAAACTGCGAGAAAGAAACAGAAGTTGAGCGACTGGGATGGGCAGAGACCGGGAGAGGCAGACAGGCAGACAAACAAACATGTAGATTTGTGTTGGCTGAGCTCCTTCGAAAAGCAGTGGAAGATATGATGGGTGCGGGCCTGCGTGGGGGGCGAGCAGGCGGACCAACCGGAAGGAACGGGCTGTGCTGCGAGTTCTGGGGTCACACCAAGAAGGTGGGGTCTGCCGGTCTGCAGGGAAGAGGGTGAGGGGGCCCTTGTATGCCTGGACAAGCCTGACCTCCTGGGCTCCCAGAAACTTTGCTGCCCCTCCCTCAGCCAGGGGGCAGGTGAGATTCAGAAGTATGAGACCTGTGTTCAACTGGGCCTGTTCCCCCCCCACCGCCACCCCTCCGCTGGCCCTGAAACCCGAGGCCCCACCCCACTTGCCACCGGAGGCAGGAGACGGGGTCCAGGCCCCTACCTCTCAGACATTCTCCCCACCACGGCAGAAACAGATGGACCCCATTTCTGGCTCCCATGTAGCCACCACCTACAATGCACATGACTGAAAATGACTCCTTTTTCCAGATGCCAGCTAACAGCTGTGACTGGCCTCCCCAGGGACAAAGCGGCAACGAACCGCAGATGCTGAAGTCATTACGACCTCTCGCCTGCAGCCCTGGCCACAGCCCTTCCCTGTGGACTCCTGACCTCGAGGTCTCCCCTCCCATCTGCGCTCCACACTGCCGCCAGATCCACCTCAAAGTCAGGGCCGACCTCATGCTTTGACCCTTCCTGAAACCTTCAACCCAAGGTTGACACACTGACCCCGGGCCTCAATTCCCCTCCTGTGCCACTCACAACCCTCTGTTCTAGACAACGGGCTTCCACACAGTTTCCAAACAGTCCTTGTGACCTCCTGCCCCCGGGCCCTTGCTTTCGCCATCTTCATGCCCTCTCCCTTGGCCCTCCGACTAAGGGAGATCTTTCTTTTCCTTCCTCGTGGCCCAGCCGTGGCTGCCCCGGAGGCATCCTGCCCGGGGAGGACCTGCGACAGGAAGAGCAGGTGTGATGACCTGAGACTGCCCAGCACCCAGCCCAAGACCACCTGCTCCTGCAGGGCTTCAGAGGGTCCCTGGGCCCCCGAGGTACGTGGGTTCAGCACTGCTGCCCACTGCGGGGGGTCTCTCCAGGCTGCCTTCCTGCGGTGCTCCTGTTGGCCTGCTGAGACCATCTCAGGCCTCGCTGTGGTTCGAGGCCAATCCCATCCAGTCCTCTCTCCCCTCTCCTCCCACAGATGTCAGACCTGTGTTCTGTCCCTTGCCTCCCCGTTATCTTTCACAGGCATGAATCCCTTTGCTTCCAGTTCCTTCTGGGTGTGCTTCCCAGAGGATGCATGGCCCCGCTGCGTTTCCTTGCTTCCACCAGCCCCTTTCTCCAGGCTCCCCGGGCCTTGGGAATATCTCTTGTCCTGGTTCCTCCCAGGGGCGGTTCCCGGGCAGATTTCTCTTCCAAATGAACTTGTGTTGCTCTGGAAGAACAGGGCAAGCGCTGCTCCTCTGAGGTTCTACCAGGCCTGTGTCTTCTACACCAAGTAGGTGCTTTGTGGATATTGGCTTGCGCAGCTCCAGATGCCTGCAGCTGTCCAGGCCTGGCAGCTATGTTCTCAAGGCAGTTGGAGAGGGGCCACTGAGCAGGAAATTGGCTGAGGCTCATGGGTCTCGATGGGCAGAAGGAGCGGGTTGGACTGGGCAAGGTCATGGTGCCAAGAGGGGGCCTTCTCTGGCCAGGGAGGCTGGGGACAGTGGAGCACCGCTGCATGGACGGTGAGGACCAGGGGCCCTGAACTGGTCTGGGCAGAGGAAGCCTGGCAGGGGTTTTAGGAAGGGAGACAGAAAAAGTAGAGTTAGAGAAAGCCAGAGATGAGGCTTTGCCGCAGGGGAGTTTCTGTTTGGCTGCATTTCCTGGAGTTTTGGCCAGCACTGCCCCACGTGTCCTAGCTCCCATCCGGAGACCCTGGCATGCTTGATCATTTGACCCTCCCACCTCTGGGCTGAGGTCATTCCCATCTCCCCGTAGACCCTGCCTTGATCTTTACCAGCCATCCCCAGTGGGCATTAAGTCTTATGCGTCTAAGTGGCTTATTACTCTTCTTAGCAACTGCATTTTTTTTTTTTTTTGAAGTTGGGGTAGAATTGCTTTACAATGTTGTGTTAGTTTCTGCCATACAGTGAAGTGAATAAGCTATATGTATACACATATCCGGCTTCCCGTGTGACTCAGTTGGTAAAGAATCTGCCTGCAAAGGAGACCTCCTGCCAATGCCCTGGATCAGGAAGATCCCCCGGAGAAGGAAATGGCAACCCACTCCAGTATTCTTGCCTGGAGAATTCCACGGACAGAGGAATTTGCTGGGATACAGTCGACAGGGTTGCAAGAGTCGCATGATTCAGTGACTAAACCACCACCATACACATATCCCCTCCCCCTTGTCCTCCCCCAATTCCACCATCTAGGTTAGCAATTGCATTTTAAAGAATAGTTGCTGGACTTCTTTGGTGGTCAAGTGGTTAAGATTTTGCCTTTCTACTGCAGGGGGTGTGGGTTCGATCCCTGGTCCGGGAAACCAAAATCCCACATGCTGCATGGCCAAAAAAAGAGAGCAATTGCTGAAAAAACAAAATTCAAAATCCGCAGAGTTGAAATTTCCGTTGATGGGAGAGAATTTTAACTTATTTTTTCTTAGCTGCACTGCATGGCTTTCAGAATCTTAGTTCCCCGACCAGGGATTGAACCTGGTCCCCCTGCAGTGGAGGCAGGGAATCCTAACCACTGGACTGCCAGGGAATTTCTAAGAATTTTCATTTTTCCAAATAAAATTTTTAATTGAAGGATAATTGCTTTACAGGATTTTGTTGTTTTCTGCCAAATATCAACATGAATCAGCAATATACATCAACATGAATCAGCCACCAGTTTTGTTCAGTCGTGTCAGACTCTGCGACCCCATGGACTGCAGCATGCCAGGCCTCCCTGTCCATCATGAACTCCCGGAGTTTACTCATACTCATGTCCATCAAGTCGATGATGCCATCCAACCATCTCATCCTCTGTTGTCCCCTTCTCCTCCCACCTTCAATCTTTTCCCAGCATCAGGGTCTTTTCAAATGAGTCAGTTCTTCCCGTCAGGTGGCCAAAGTATTGGAGTTTCAGCTTCCAACAAACACTCAGGACTGATCTCCTTTAGGATGGACTGGTTGGGTCTCCTTGCAGTCCAAGGGACTCTCAAGAGTCTTCTCCAACACCACAGTTCAAAAGCATCATTCTTGGGTGCTCACCTTTCTTTATAGTCCAACTCTCACATCCATACATGACTACTGGAAAAACCATAGCTTTGACTAGATGGACCTTTGTTGGCAAAGTAATGTCTCTGCTTTTTAATATGCTGTCCAGGTTGGTCATAGCTTTCCTTCCAAGGAGTAGCCAAATATCAGCATGAATCAGCCTTGTCTCCTCCCTCTTGAACCTCTTTCCCATCTCCCTCCCCATCCCACCCCTCTAGGTTGTTACAGAGCCCCTGCTTGAGTTCCCTGAGTCATACAGCAAATTCCCACTGGCTGTCTTAACTTACTTGGGATTTCGAGCAGGAATGGACTTGGAGAGGATCAGTTTGGGATCCCCAGCCCTGACAGTGGCTGTGTTTTCTGCCCCTGGGGAGGCCAGCCCCTAGCCCCCAGCCCCCAGCCCCCAGCCCCCATCAGTCCTGATCCACGAGGGTGAGAGACCCTTTGGTGGGTGAGTAAGCCAGCCTGCTGCTCCCTCAGAAGGCAACCCACCTTACTCCTGCCTTCCCCCTCAGAGAAGGAAGCCCTGCGGGGCTGGGAGCGGGATGCCCTGACCCTGAGGAAGGGAAGGCCCTGGCTGGGGGTGGGGGCCTGTGTCGGGGCTGTGGGACTGTAGAGGGTGGTGGCGTTGGCAGGGGGACCAAGCGGAAGACCCTGGCTCTTTATAGCCCAACCCGGGGTTGTTCAGTGTGAGGTGGAAGTGCCCCACCCTCCCTGCTATGAGCAGTTTCCTTCCCGCCTGCTGGCAAGCCTGGGTGGGGAGCCGAGGGGAAAGGAGGGGAGGGAAGCTGGAAGCGGGTGAGGGAGGAGCAGGCAGCCCTCTGGGGCCCCCTTCCCCCGAGGCTGCTGGGGGTGGGGTGGGGTTTGACTCTCAGAACGTAACTCACGTTGAGGTTGGGAGCAGAGAGGTTGGCCGAGCTTCCCGACTGCAAGGCAGAAAGCTGGGTATTTGGGGGTGGTGGTGGGGGCTATGGGCAGGGTGTGGGGTGTTCAGGGCTCAGGCCCTGGAAGATGCTGTCTGTCCGCAAGGGGCTCCTGGAGGGCACCAGGGCAGCCATCTAGCGAGCCCTTCCTGAGGACGCCACATGGAGGCAGCAGAGAGCTGGAGAGAAGAGATTGCTGCAAAGGCCTGAGCTCAGATCCTCAGACCCTCAGGGAGACCCCGGCTGTGCTGGGGACTGTGGCGTGTGCCCGGCCGGGGTGGTGGGTCCACACTAGTTCCCTGGGATCCTGGAGTGGTTCGTCTGCATAAACCTGAAGCCCCTGATGATGACTCTGTGACCAGTCCACCCTTAGAAACCCCATCCCCACCACCCATTATCCCTCCCCGCTCCCCACTGTCCCTCCCCCCCACCCCCGCTCCCCCACCTCCCCCCACCCCCGCTCCCCCACCTCCCCCCACCCCTGCCTTGAAACCTGGTGTCTCCTTGATTCTCCTTGAAGTTTAGACTCTTCCTTCTCAGCCACAGTTGATTGTGACTGTGTGTGTGTGTGTGTGTGTATATGATGTGTGTGTGTATGCACATGTGTATGTGTGTCTGCGTGTGCACATGCCCTTAGGTAGTGTGACCCGGGGCGGCTCACTCCTTTCCCTGCCTTCTCTTCTGCTCCCTGCCCCTTCCAAAGCTAACGTAGACCAAGAACATCAGGGTGGAAATGAATGTTTTCACATCCCTGGGGACTAGAAAATGCCCTTTGTTCCTGAGATCCTGAGTGAAAATGAGGTATTTTTAGGGTCAGGCTGAGGTTTCCTGATGGACGACCATGGGGGGCCCTACGTAGAAGCGGTGGTTGTCGGGGATCAGCCTGGCAGGCCCTACCCACTTCCTCTCTCCTCCTCTCTCCTTCAATCCCTCTGGCTGCCCAGTTTCCTGGTGTGGTTGCTGGTGTGGTTCTGGGTCTCTAGGGAACGAGGACTTTGAGCATCTAGTGTGCCCAGCATGGAAATTCCTTAGCAACAATCGCTGGGGACTGGCAGGGCAGCATCTCTTCCATTTCCTCTCAGGTGCCCCTGAGCCGGGGACGGGCTCTCTCTCCAAATCAGAGTGGAAGAGAAGACTTTGTATCCTTGCTTCTGATTTGTGAGATGGAGAGACCCTGATCCCAAGCCCTGGTACATCTTCAGTCGTTTTGTCTTTCTCCTTTCCTCCCAACCAGATCACAAGCCCCTTGACTTTCATCTCATCCTCTGTCGTCCCCTTCTCCTCCTGCCTTCAATCCTTCCCAGCATCAGGGTCTTTTCGAATGAGTCAGCTCTTCTCATCAGGTGGCCAAAGTATTGGAGTTTCAGCTTCAGCATCAGTCCTTCCAAAGAACACCCAGGACTGATCTCCTTTAGGATGGACTGGTTGGATCTCCTTGCAGTCCAAGGGACTCTCAAGAGTCTTCTCCAACACCACAGTTCAAAAGCATCAATTCTTCGGCGCTCAGCTTTCTTCACAGTCCAACTCTCACATCCATACATGACCACTGGAAAAACCATAGCCTTGACTAGACGGACCTTTGTTGGCAAAGTAATATCTCTGCTTTTTAATATGCTTTCTAGGTTGGTTATGATTTTCCTTCCAAGGAGTAAGTGTTTTTTAATTTCATGGCTGCAGTCACCATCTGGACATGAGTTTGGGTAAACTCAGGGAGTTGGTGATGGACAGGGAGGTCTGGCACGCTGTGGTCCATGGGGTCGCAAAGAGTCAGACATGACTGAGTGACTGAACTGACTGAATTGACTTCCGGTTACCAGCAAACGGGCCATTCTTGTTATACTTGCTGTCGATGGTGACCTGGGCCTTTCCTGGGTCCTCATTCTGTTGTCTGGCTTCCTTAGTTCTAGTCTAGGCAGCTGTAGGAATTGGTACACCCCTGCTCTGTGTGCATGCGTGCGTGCTCAGTCACTTCAGTCGTGTCCAACCCTTGGCGACCCCGTGAGAGTCGCCAAGAGACTGAAGCCCGCCAGGCTCCTCTGTCTATGGGATTCTCCAGGCAAGAATATTGGAGTGGGCTGCCATGCCTTCCTCCAGGGGATCTTCCAGACCCAGGGATCGAACCCTTGTCTCTGATGTCTCCTGCACCGGCAGGCAGCTTCTTTACCACTAACGCCACCTGGGAAGCCCATGATTTAGAGGAGCCTGATTTATATGGTGCTTTGCTTTGTGGATCCAGAAGAGGGAGCCCTCCAAGCCTCCGCTTTTTTATTTCCAGGGGAGAAAGATAAGAATCCTGTCTTCCTGGACGTTCCGGGCCCCTGCCCCCGTGATCGTGATCGGCGTCTGCTGTTACTTTCAGAGCATCACCAACTTTGTTTTCCTGCCAGAAGGGCCCATGCTGGACTGATGTTCTCTAGAGGGACAGAGATGAGGTGTCCTGACTGCCGTTCTCAGCTCAGCCAAGTCCCCTTAAGCCTTGCTCCTTTGTGAAGACTTCCTTTTCCTTTCCAGCCTTAAAATGATCTCTCCCTGTTCTGAAGTCACAGCTTTCATGGTTTGCACCAGTACCTAGTACTTGCGATCTTGGACCATGTGGCTTATCTTAATTGGCTGCCATTATTTGTAGTCGGCTCCTGTAATATTGTCTATTTCTGTGTAAGCATCTTTTCTTCCTAACTAATTACAAACTTTTTCAGGCCCAGGGGCTGGATTCTTCACATCATGGGATGCATAGAAAGGATATTTGTTTGTGAGTAGATTGGGGAGATGTTGGAATGGGGGACTTGGTTGGACCTGAGTTCTTTTCTCCAGTCCTTCATGTCGCCTGATGATTCATGGGGTGGGATGGACACCCTTCATTCAGGATATGGAGCTAGTGATGGGTTAGCATTCCAAAGCTCATCCCTACCACCTAGCTGGGGTAGGCTATGAATTCTTCTTCTTCTTCTTTTTTAAAATATTTATTTTGTTTATTTGAGTGCACTGGGTCTTAGTTGCAGCATGTTGGATCTAATTCTCTGACCAGGGATCGAACCTCTACCTCTTGGATTGAGACCTCAGAGTCTTAGCCACTGGACCACCAGGGAAGTCCCGATGCTGTAAATTCTGCCTGATGAATTTAACAGAATGAACAGGGAATAGTTTTGGAGAGCTGACATAGCCGCGTCTGTATCTAGAATTCTCTGTGTCTTGTATCTTCTCTCTCTCTCTCTCACACACACCTTGAATTCTCAATTTCTTTTTTTAAAAAATAATTTCATTCATTTATTTATTTTTGGCTGTGCCTCATCTTTGCTGCGTGGACTTTTCTCTAGTTGTGGAGAGGGGACTACTCTCTAGATGCAGTGCGCAGGCTTCTCATTATGGTGGCTTCTCTTGACGTGCAGCATGGGCTTGAGGGTGCAAGGGCTTCAGCAAGGGCTTCAGCAGTTGGGCTTCCGGTCTCTAGAGCACAGGCTCAATAGTTGTGGTGAATGGGCTTATTTGCTTTTTGGCATGCGGCATCCTCCTGGACCAGGGATCAAACCTGTGTCTCCTGCATTGGCAGGTGGGTTCTTTACCAGTAAGTCACCAGGGAAGCCCCTCAATTTCTTTTAGCTCTTACTGTATGTGGTGTATGATTGTATACCCGATCTGGTATATGCCATGAGGAAATCCCTTGACTGAGATCTAGAGGACCTGCTTCTGTTTCTCACTTGTAGCATAACCTCGAGGAAGGGTCTGTACTGCTCTGAATCTGTTTTCTCATCTGAAACATGAACGTTATTTCTTTCTGGCTCTAATATTTCATAAAGCACCATAAATCTTCAGGGGAAAGAGTTGCAAGGGTAAAGCTCAGAGGAGGATTCGTATCCTTTCCTTGATGACTTGTGTAGGGGTGAGAGTGGAAGGCCCATTCTGGTCATATGGAAATGAGATGAGGCTTCCAGGCACTGATTGGCAAAGCCAGCTCTCGATTCATCATATGCTGCCTCCTGGAGCTACTGACCAGTTCCGGAAACATTTCCATGGCTTTGGGGGACTGTTTAACTTACTTTTTTCTGGAGGAGAGCCCCGGTCTTGGTCACCTGAGCTGCCCTTGCTGGTTTCTTGCTGAGCCTGGCATGAAGGGCTTTCAGCACCCTGGACAGAGACAGAGCTCCTGGGCAGCCAAGAGAGCTTGGGATTGCCTGCCAGGCCAGCTTCTCTGGCAGAGTGGCACCAAAGCCGGTTTGCTCCTTAATATTTTTCAAAGACACCCTAAAATAAACCTCTAATCTATGTCAAAACGGTGCACTAGTTCTGCAAATTCTGATGGCATGGTTTCACAACTGCCACAATAACAACTATATCCTACAACAGTTTCAGGTACGTATTAATAGTAGGTGCTTAGTAAACACTTTAAAAGAACATATGAAAACTCAGCCTCCAGACACGTGTCCTAGCCTCCCCCCCTTATAATCAGGTTTCCCCCTCCTCATTAGCACCTCCTATATAATAATTCTGGAGCTTCCGGTACTTGTTGAGCTTCAGAGCCTCACTTAAGTCCCTTCTTGTGTTTGAGGAGGCCAAGCCCCATTCTTTAATCAAAGGAACAGATGGCTGTTAAGTTCGCAGGCAGAATAAACTTAACTTGGTCCCTCCTCTTTTTCATTTGGGAGTAAGTAGATCGGTGTGAGGACTCACACCTGACGACTATGGGGATCTTGCCTTATGAAGATGTTCACTCCCTTCCTCTGTGCCTGAGAGAAGTCTTCCAATCCAGGGGGGCTCAGCTCTCCCAGGAAGCCCTCCTGGTTCCCCTGGCGCCCTCAGAGCCCTCTCTCCTCTGGACTCCCTCGAACGTGTTGTCAGTAGAACAGCGTCACACCAGATCATTTTCATTTCAGGTTCATTGGTTCTCCCTCCCCAGTTAGATTATGACCCCCTTGCAGGTGGGGGTCCATATCATACATCTGTCTGTTTTTAAAAGACCCCACGGTGAGAAATACACAGCAAGGTGGACTGAGAGATGGATGGGTTTAAGGATCTTCTCACCTGCCCTTGAGGTATCTCCCACTCCACTTATTTTTAGTCTGAAATAAACATGTAGAATGGGCCAAGGTCCTAGCTGCGGAGTAACCAATGGTCTCAAGGATTCCTAAGATCAGAGAGCAAAGGCTGGAGGTGGAAGTAGAGGTGGAGATGGGTAAGGAGGGCAAATGGAGAGTGGATTGGTGGGTAGGGAATGTGGTTGTGTAGAAGGAAAGAATCACTCACTCTTGGGGCTGGAAGGGATCTCAGAGATCAGCTTGTTTGGTCTCCTCATTTTACAGGTAAGGAAAGTGAGATTTAGCGATCCTCCTATAGTTACACAGTCAACAGGCCCCTTTCCATCACCTCTGACCTGGTTCAAGTGTTCCACATCTTTCCCTGGACTGCTGCACAGCTTCATGTGGCAGGTGATACTTTTCCAAGATAGTCATGCCAACAGATCCATTGCACGCGCTTGTCTTATGTCAGCTCCTCCATTGAGAAGAGGGGGTCTGTGTTCCTTTGAATCTGATGGGCCATCGTTATGGCAGAACTTATGTCGTGTGACTTTCTAGGTTAAGTCATTGAAGGTGGTGCAGCTGCTGCCTGGACCTCTCTGGGGACACTTGTCCTTGGAGCCCAGCCACCACGCTGTGAGGAAGCCAGGCAGCCACGAGGAAAGGCTTCATGTAGGCAATCTGGCCCCAGTCCTGAGGTCCCAGCTGACAGCCAGCGACAACCACCAAATGTGAGTGAATGAGCCTTTCAGTCCTGGGTTGAGTGGAGCCGACACAAGTGGTCTTGGTGGAACCGGTCCAAATGGCAGACCCATGAGCAAAATAAATGCTGTCATTGACTTAAGTTACTGAGGTTTGGGATGATTGAAACACCTTATGTCTGCCTCTGTTTCTCCAAACTATGATACACATTTCATTAATTCAATGGATCTGTATTAGATGCCGATCATATGCTAGGAGATGTATGAAAACAGACATGATTTCTATACTCAAGGACAATACATTTCAGGTGCCACCACTGTTCCTCTGCACACACAATAAAACCCATACTCCTCAGCCCTCTGCTCATGGTTCCAGCCTACCGCTCCAGACACCACACTGAAATATTTTGTCCCTGAACCTGAATTCACTCTCCACTCTCTGCCTTCGTTCATGTTGTCCCTTCCATCTGCCCCACCTTCTCGGTCTTCAAGGACCTGTTCTGGAATCTCGCCCCTTCACCGGGCCCTGCCGCACTCCTCCAGTTGGAGGTGATCGCCACCTCCCTGGAATCCCATAGCACTTACTGCAGACTGCACAGTTTCTGTCTGCACACTGCCTCTTCAAGCTGCAGCAGACTGTGAATCCCTGGAGGAGGGAACCTGGCTTGTCCCTTCTGTCCCTCACAGCACCTGGCAGAGGGCCCAGTACCTAGGAGGCCCCAGCAAACATCTGTTGACGTGACTAGTAGCAGAACCAGAATGGAAAGTCAGGTGTCCTGAACCCTAGTCTCCAGTACCGTGCTTGCTTCTCTGGATAGCACCATGGCAGGGGAAAGTCCCAGCCATGGAGGCTATCAGGTGGGTGGGAGAAGACCTTGGTTGTGGCTGGGGGTGACAGGATCATTGGGGGTGAAGCTGCAGATGGCCGGGCAGGGATGGAGCTCTGGCTCCTGGCCAGGGCTTTGTGGTGGGTCCCTCCCTCTCTCTTCTTGCTCTCAGCAAGCCCTGAGCACCCATTTCTGGAGGGAAAATGTGCTGTTTCTTTGACCTTCCTCTCCTCTAACCCCTGTTCATTTCTGAGAATACCTTCCTTCTCAGGACCCAGTCACACAGAAACCCAGGCCCCACGTGCTATCCATGCCTACCGCACCCCCCGCCTCGCCCCACACCTCAAGGGCCGGCTCTGCATTCTGCGTTCTTGCCCCGGGTTTCTGAGAAGCCCCGTTCTCTGAGTTCTCTTTCCTGCGCCCACCTGCCCGGAACTGCTCCCTGGTCCTGGTGGTTGTCACTGGCTCTCCTGGGCCCCATGCCCGCTGCAACTCGCCTGGCCTGTCCCTTAGGGGTTCACCAGCTGGAGCAGGCTTCAGTTCCTCTTTGTCTCCAGGGACAGGTGCCCTCAGACTGAGCAGGAGCAGAGAGTGAGGTGGGCAGGATGTTGTCCAAAGACTTTTCTTCCTGCGCTGTCTCTTTCTAGGAGCTGAGAAGGGCCTCTGTGGTTCACTGTCTGTGTGCAGCCTGTTCCCTCTCCCGTTGCATGGTCTCAGGCCGGGTGGGGGAGGATGCTTCCTAGAACTCATCCCTGCAAATTGCTTCGTGAGCCCCAGTGGGGGTGGGGCGGATTCTGGTGGCTCAGGTATTAAGGCTGAGCACTTTCCTCTCTCTGCAGAAACTGGGGTCAGTGGAGGTGGGTGGGTGGGGGCGGCTTCTCTACCACCTCCTCTGCTGCCCCTGACCTCCTGGGGGCCTGGCACCTGTGGCAGCAGGAAGGGTGTCTATGCCGTGAGCTCCTCCATATCTCACAGTCTCTGTTCCTGATCCCTGTCCTGGGCCGCGGGGATGGTTCCACCGGGCTGCCTTCAGGCTCTCTCCTGCTCTACCTCCAGGAAGTCAGTAACCTGCATTTGGCTGTGACTTCTGAGTGAGGTGTGTGTGTGTGTGAGAGAGAGACAGAGACAGAGAGAGACAAAGACTGGCCTCTCCTTAGCCTGAGGCCACAGCTCTCTCCTTGCCTGCCTGTCTCTATGCACAGGACGGGGCTACCCTGTGCCTGGTGTCCTCTCTGTTGGGAGGACCACTGGTCTCTCTTATTCCTTCATCCTCCTGGGAACACGGGAGCCTCAGGGTAGACAGCTGGCCAGGCCAGAGGAGATGTCCCTTGCACTTCTTCCCCCATGCCCAGTTTCACTGCAGGCCCGTTCTCACTCTCTCAGTCCCTTGACCTGGAGGGGAAGACACCCCAGTTGGAGGTGGATCACCCTAGACTTAGGGATGGCAAAGCAGCATCTAGGGGGTAGTCGATCATTGACTGGGTTCCTCCCAGCACCCTGAGGGATGGATGTGCCTCGTGCCGGGTCACCGAAGACAGGTCGCCTGTGCAACCGAGGGCCTTGGGCACCTTGAAGGGCGAGTGAGGAAGCTGCCGGAGGTGGTGAGGGCTGAGGGGATGACTGTACAGACAAGAGCCTCTGGTCTTTTTTAGCATCAGCTGGTGGAGCCACCTCCTTTTCTCCCACTGGCTGCCTCCCTGAGTCACTGCCCACCCACCAGCAAATTAAAAAGGGGTGTCATCTGCTGGCTAGTGGCCCCATCCGGCCCCCAGGGTTTGCCTCTTTCTGCTCCCCGGTGGAAGGTGAAAGTCTAGGTAGGGTGGCCTCCGCAAAACCTTGTTCCCCCGGGCCTGTCTCTTTCCAGCCTCTGCTTCCTCCTCTGCCCTTTGTTCCTCCCCTCCCCCCACATGCCATGATGGTTCTCCCCGGTGACAAGACCCACCCCCTTGCTCCAAGGACAGAGGCAGCTGCAAGGCCTCAGGGGCCCCCCACATGGCCCCATCCATCTCGCCCGGTCTGTGATCTGGGCTGCAGGGGAGGGGACCCGCGAACGGCGGCGGCTCCCTCGCCAACTCCTCCCCGCCGGCCAGCCCAGCTGTCAACACTCGCCTGCCGGCCCCGGCCGTTCTGAGGCCCTGCCTGGTCGCTCCGGCCGGGGACATTGCGCCCCGGAGACCCTCAGGCAGACCCAGGCGGGCGGTGGGCAGGCGGCGGCGGCCACCCTGCCTTGCCCTTGAGCATCCCGGGGCCTCCTTGCCTAAATAAGGGAGCTGCAGCTGGAGGGAGCCAGCTGGCCGCGGGGAGGGGCCTGCGGCTGGGCCAGGGTTTTCCGAGGGGCTGGGCAGCCGCCGCGCCGCAGGGCCCCGAGCCTGCCGATTGGGCCTGCACCGCCGGCCCCGCGCTGCAGCGGGAGGGCGGGCCCTTCGCACAAGGGGATCCCCAAGGCTGGAATCTCGCGTTCGGGGGCCTCTCTTTGATTCCGCAGCGAGGAGGCCGAAACCGCTGTCACCATGCCCCTCTTTGGGCAGGAGAGCCTGAAATCACCCCCAGAAAGGGCTGTGTGTGTGTGTTGGGGAGCACCCATACCCTGGGTGCGTGCCCCCCCAATCTCATGCACCCTTATCTCAGATCTCGGTGGCCGGGTGTTCTCCAGGTTGTCTGGCCCTTCACGTTTCTCGGGTCTCCCCTGACCCTGGCCTCGTCCCGCCAGGGCCCAGGCCTCGCCCGTGTCGCCGACATTGGGCGTTGGGCGCACGCCGTGTGTATACGAGCCGGTGCTCGGCGAGGTGGGGGACCCGGGCGTCCGGGCCGGCCCTCTCCCTTAGGGGAGAGGTCAGGTCCCTCAGTCTCTCCAGGAGAGAGCGGGGCGCGGGCGGAACCCCCCCCTCCCCGCCCCCGTCTCCTCCCTGGCGCCCTCAAGGCCGGCCCTCGCACCTGTCTTCACGGTTCCCCTGCCTAAGGGTCCCTTCCCCCTCTTGGGGCGCGCGAGTCCCGGGGGCTCCGGGGCTGAGCAAGGGGCTGGGGTAGGGGGGGAGCCCTCGGCCCAGCTCAGCCAATGGGAAGGGCGGGCGCGCGGGGTGTGTGGGGGGAGAGGGCGGCGCTGCGGGCGCGCGGCGGGCGGGAGGGGGGCCGGGAGGCGGGGGCCGGAGCCCGAGGGGCGCGCGCCGCGTTAACCCTTCCGCGGCCGGGCCGAGCCGCAGGCGCAGCCCGAGCCGCGGGCGCCGGAGCGGCTGTCGGCGCGGCGGGCGGGAGCTGGGAGCCCGGCGCGCTCGGGCGGGCGGAGCGCAGCGCGGGGACGCGGCAGAGCGGGGCCCGTGGCTCGGGCTGGGGCCGGCAGACAGGTGTGCGGGCGGCCGGAGCTCAGGCCGGGCCCGCGGTCCAGAGCCGGCGCCGAGCGGAGGGACCCCGCGCCCGCAACCCAGTCCGGGCCGCGCCCGTGCTCTGCCTGGCCGCGGGGTGCGGGGACCACGGCCGGGCCGGGCCACCCGAAGCCTGTGTTGGGCCGGGCCGGGCCGGGGTGGGTGGGGGCCCGCCCGGCCCGCCCATGGGCTCAGGATGCCGGTGCGGAGGGGCCACGTCGCGCCGCAGAACACCTTTCTGGACACCATCATTCGCAAGTTTGAGGGCCAGAGTGAGTGGGGGAGGGGGCCGGCGGGGAGGGGGCTCTGGGGGCGGGCCGAGCTCTCCGGAGAGTCAATGGGGGGGGGGGGCGTGCCCGGGCCGTGTGCAGCCGGCAAGTGAGTCTGTGGTGGCTGGTGACCCTAAGACCCTGACCAGGGGTCGCAGGGGCCGGGGTTGGTGCTGGGGGGCCGTGGGCTTGGGGCGCTCAGGAGGAGGCTCAGGTTAGAGACTACGATCCATCGATGGGGGGGAGTGTGTGAGTATGACACCCTGAGTGTGCAGGGAAGGGAGGTAGGATGGGAGTATGCAGGTATCTAACTCTGGGGGCCTGGGTGTGAATGGGGCTGTGTGGACCGAGAACAGGAGAATGTACCTGGCCGGAACTCTGGGACCCTAAGACCACTGTGCTTGTGCAGGTCCTGATGGCTTCTGGAGACTGGAAGCCAAGCATATAGGGTCAGCGCCTCATGTGGTCTTGGGAGTGTGTGTGTGTGTGTGTGACCCATGAGTTCGACCCTGCATGGGCAGTGGGGAGGTATCTGGGGGCTGTGAGCTCTGGGCCTTGGAGGTGACAGGGAGCCAGGGCCCAGGCTAGGTTTTTGCGGGTCTAAGTAGGCTCTGTGTTGCAACGACCCTATGTTGCTGGTTTTTTTTTCTGTCCTGAGCCCCTTGGTGGGGACTACAGCAGCCCTAATGCCGGATGGTAGGAGAGGTTTTCAGAAGTGTCCCAGGCTAGGTGAACGTTCTGCGTGTGGGTGTTTGCACCCTCCTGGCATGCGTGTGTCTGTCCCCAAGGCTGCATGTGCCATGGTGGGTGTGACTGCCAAGGGCCCTGGGAGCGGGTGACATTCCTTGCCTATGACCCTGTGAGCACAGGACGACATGTGCTTGTAACCGAGGTGGGGGAAGGGAGGGGTCAATTCGATGGGCAGCATTGTCTGAAGCGGAGGAACAAGATGATCCTTAGGGGGAGGAGACTGCTGTGGTGGAGGGTGCTGAGGCCAGGTCTTCCCTTCCCACAGGCTCAGGGGGCTTGGGAAGCAGCTGGGCTGGGAGCTAGGGGCCTGCCTTCTGGTCCTACCTCTGCCACTGACTGCTACGTGACCTTGAGCAATTCTCTTCCACATCTGGGAAGTAGGGGGGTCTGCCAAAGGGGCCTTTCGGGTCCTTTCTGTCTCGATGGTTCTAGGAGCTCAGTGAAGGGGGGGGCGGGTAGGGACTGCCTTCGAAGAAACTGGCTCTTCTCTCCAGGCCTGGGAGTGGGGGCCAGGTGGTTTTCCATCTCCGTGTGGGGCTGGCACCCAGGACTGCCTTGGGCTCAGGTGGAGACGGAGGCTCAGTCAGGGATCATTTCCTGTGAGAGGGCACCCTGCCTCTAGGGTTGAGGGCTGCCTGGGAATTTTTTTTGGGGGGGGCCTGGGGAACTGACCTAAAGATGACCCGACTTCAAAAAGTAACTTCCTGGAGGTCTGAGGGCAAGGGAGGGGAGGAAGGCAGGAGGAGGCCAGCTCTTGATGCAGCAGCCTTGCCCATGGGATCGCCCAGGGCTGCAGCCTGAGGGCTGTGCCCACTGGCAAGGGAGGGGGCAGGGTTCCCACTGCTACTGAAAGCCCCGGCATTAAAGGCTAAACTGGCCGGAAACTTCTGTGTTTATAAAAAGCTCTTATCCTCAGAGCATCTTTCCTGGCACAAGCTGGTGCCGCTGCCTGCCTGCTGCTCACCCACCAGCCTGGCTCTTGGGGCAGGTGTGGAGGAAATGACCCCAGTCTAGCGGCAGCGGGTCCACTGGGGCAGTCACCTTGATGGGACCAAAGTGGGGAAAACCTCGCATCCCTGATGGGAAAGCCCCTTTCCGGGGTCTGTCTGCTTACATGCTGGCTGGCCCTGGGCTCTGGGTGTTTTCAGGGTTTGGAGCTGTAGGTCCCTTTCCTTGCTCCCTGTGACCTTGGGCCTCTGCCCATGACCCTCCGCTGATTCTTCACCTTCTGCCAGACCTAGGTTCAAAAGCTGGCCCTAGCTTTTACAGGCTGCAAGATGAGGGCACGAACTTCTTTGGAGTCTCTGTTTCTTCACCTACAAGACGAGGATAATGATGGGGTTGTCAAGAGTATTAAATGAGAGAAGGGAGCTGAGGTGCTCACGTGGTACTACCTCTCTCCTCGTCGTCATCTTTTTCGGTGCGCCCACTCCCCAGTCCCTGACTGCCCTTGGAGTGGGTGCAGAAGTCCCGGGAAGTGCTGACCTGGCAGGGGCCGCTGATACTTGGAGAAGTGATTTCCTAGGGATCCCTGGGATAGGGAGTGCCCCCCCCCCACCCCCCCGGTCCAAGTCTAGAGAGCCGGGGTCAGGAAGAGAAGCCAGAACCAGTGCAAAAGGGAAGGCTGGCCGCCATCTCTGGCCCTTCCCAGGCTCCGTCTCTAGGCTCAGTGTTTATCCCTCCGCCGCGGCTGCTGACACGCGTTGCCGACACCCGCCCAGACTGGCCTCGGCCCCGGGCGCGCGGAGGGGGCGGCGGGCTGCTGGCAGTCTGCCCGGGGAAGCCACGCAGCCAGCCCGCGGGCCAGGCGGCTGGGGGAAGGGGGCGCGCCGCCCGGCCAGGGCCGGCCGAGGCACCTGTGTCGGGGCACAGCTGCGTTCGTCCCCTGTTGGGGACCCCAGGCCCCGCTGTGCTTCCTGGGGTGGGGAGTCCCTGGGCGGGCAACTGGGTGTGACAAGAGAAAGCGGGCGAGGGCTGGGGACCCCGGGGGGCAGGGGTCCCTGCTCACGTGCCCGCTTATCCCCGCCCCCTCTCCCCCCTCCGCCCACCCCAGGCCGCAAGTTCATCATCGCCAACGCTCGGGTGGAGAACTGCGCTGTCATCTACTGCAACGACGGCTTCTGCGAGCTGTGCGGCTACTCGCGGGCCGAGGTGATGCAGCGGCCGTGCACCTGCGACTTCCTGCACGGGCCGCGCACGCAGCGCCGGGCCGCCGCGCAGATCGCGCAGGCCCTGCTGGGCGCAGAGGAGCGCAAAGTGGAGATCGCCTTCTACCGGAAAGATGGTAGGTGCGGCCTGGGGCGGGGCGGGGCCGCGGGGAGGGGCGGGGCCATGGCGGGAGCGGGGCTGGAAGGCCGTGGGGGCGGGGCCGTGGGTGAGGGGCGGCCAGAGATTGGCCGGAGTCCCGGCCGTTGACCCCAGCCGGGGCCTGAGGGTGGGCGTGACCCCAGCCGGGACCTGTGCGCCAGGTGGGAGGCACGGGCTGCTGGGCGGTCTGGATCTCTTGGCCTCAAGCACTATGTTGGGATTGTTTTATGGGGTGGCCAGGGTGCTGCTTGGCTGTGGTCTGGCGCCTCTGGTTCCTTCCTCCCTGGGCAGATGTGGGCGCGTTGAGCTGGGTGGGTTGGAGTTTGACGGCACGGCCCTGGTATGGCAATATGCGTGCCCGGACGGAGGTAATGAAAGTCCAGGCTGATGGGTGGGCGCTGACCTCCGGCCACAGGCCTCCAGTCACCCTAGTCCCTGCCAGGTGACTGGTCTGGGCCTTGTCCTCGAGGCGAGGCGGGGAAGGGCTGCAGGACTCTGGTTGGCTCTCAGCCGCCCCTTTGCTGTCCCCCGTCTCTTCCCCGCTTCACCTGGGCGGGAGGTGTGTGCCTCTCCGCACAACCTCAGTTCCCTTTGTCTCATCTTTTTGCGCGCCCCGCCCTGCACCCCTTCCTGCGCCAGGTGTCTCTGCTCAGCCACCGCCTCCCCGCCCAGCTGCTCTGGGTTTCCGGAGAGCGGATAAACAGAGCCCTGGGCCGGACTGCTCCCACACCCGCTCCTGCCCTGGCCCTGGCCGGGTGCAGCCCTGCTCAGGCAGGCCAGTGCAGCAAGGCTTTGGGGGACCCACAGGTAGCAGGGGGCTGGGGAGGGGCTCCAGATGGTGCCACTGGGCTGCCCACAGTGCTGCTGCCCTGTGGTATGTGACCAGCACTTACTGAACCCCTGGGAGCCGGATGAAGCAAGGTCTGGAGATGGGGCAAGGTACCAGACCAGGGGTTCCTGCCCACGGCCTGCTTACCCGCTGTGGACAGCACTGTCTGTCGCCGCCCCACCCCCCCTCCCCGCCCCCGCCCCCGGGGGCAGACTGAGCCAGTAGCCTCTGTGTGCCCCTGGCCTTTGCTCAGGGTTCACTAAGACTGCCCTGCACAGGCTTAGATCCCCAGGTGGTCTTTCACAAGCGTGCCTAGCTGTGAGATCCCTGGACAGAATCAGAGGGGCATATGGTCATGGGGACCCGTGGAAGAGGGTTTGCTCACAGCACAATGGGCATGCTGGCTGGGAGGCAAGGGCTGGGAAGATTAGATGCAAACTCTGAAGGTAGGGTCTTCCTTCCGACTCTTCACTCAAATCTCCCCAGAACCTTAATCAGAGCAGGTGAGCAGGTCTGCTTTTATATCTATCTGCCTGGCGATCTAGTACTAGCTAATGTCAGTGGGTGCTGTCTATGCACTGGGCCCTGTGCTGACTGTTTCACTTGCTGTCTCTTGTGGAATCTTCACAAGGCTGGGAAGTAGATGCTAGTTTTTCTCCACTTTGTGGGATAAAGAAACTGAAGTTTAGGGAAATTAAGAAACTTCCCTTAAACAAAGATAAAGAATCTGATTGTAATGCAGGAGACCCAAGTTTGAGTCCTGGGTCTGGAAGAGACCCTGGAGAAGCAAATGGCAACCCACTCCAGTTTTCTTGCGTGGAGAATCCCATGGACAGAGGAGCCCGGCGGGCTCCAGTCCATGGGGTCAGAAGAGTGGGACACGACTTAGTGACTAAACCACCTCCACCAAGAAACTTCCCTAGAGAATGCAGAGCTGGGAGTGGAACCATGTCTGGCCCATCAGAGCCCTGTCCACTCTGCTCTGCTGTCATGCGTTGAAAATGACACATAATAGTTACAGGTGTGTCTATATAGACTGCCTGTTGTGGCATGCATACTTTTATTTGGAAAGTGTGCAAACCGCTAGTGTCCTGTAAAGAATGAATATATAAGTCCTGGATTTGGGACTCACACCAGAAATTCTGCGATATGGACCAAGCTGGTTATTGCCTCGGGCCTGTTTCTACTTCTGGGACTGTGTGCCTGCTGGGCTCCTCGGTGGCACCCCGACTGCCTCTGTCTTCGCCGTAGTGTGTGAGGAGCTGGCCCTCCGTCCCCCCTGCCCCAGGCTGGCTTCTTTGGGAGAGGATGGCCCTGGGACCCCTTCTGCTGAGGTGCTATCATGGAATCTGGGTGACCTTGCAGATCACTTAATCCAGTCTACTCAAGTTACAGATGGAAAAACTGTAGAAGCAGAGGTCAAGTTACCCGTGAATCAAAGGAGACAATGGGACTGGAACAGCCCTCCCACCCAAGTTCAAGTTATTTCCCCATCCCAGTTATTTCCCTACTCCAGTTGGGGCTGTGACCCAGAAGGTTCTATGCCAGCCTTCCCTGCCTGCCTGTCCCCTTCTCTGCTCTCACTAGTTTCCATGGGGGTCAGGTGTCTCCTGGTGGCCAACAGTCTGGCCTGGGCCCTCTGGTCACATGGGCCCCTGCCTGTCCTGGCACTCGGGGCCCAGGGTGCAGACAGGTCTCCTCTGCCGCCTCTCCCTGTCCCTTTGCTCAGCCCCTTGGGCAGATCTCCATGCCTGAGCTGGGCCGCGTGTGTGTGTTGTTTGTGAGCTCACAGCCTGGTGCATGGGCAGAGGAGGAGAGGCCGGTGCTGCCTCTCATTTCTGTTCAGGCCTTTCTCAGGGTCTCTGCCCAGGCCGTTCAGGGCAGAGTGGGTCCCTGAGCTCCAGCCCCAGGGAGGTGGGTGGCTGGAAAGGGGGGCAGGGCCTCCTGCTGGCAGGCGCCCCTGTGGACAGCTGTGCTGTGTCGGTGCCTCGAGCCCAGCTCTGTGTAGCATCAAGGCCCTGAGCCAGACAGCCCCATTATTTAGCTGCTGGGACTGTTAGGAGGTGGGGAGGCCCGACTAGGGTGGGGGAGCAACACGGGGTGCCGGGGGTGTTCTGGCTCTGTGTCCATGCCCCTTCACGGCAGGCTGGGGATTAAGGTGGAACTGGGGGCAGGGCCCAGCAGTGCAGGGCGGGCAGATGGCCGGCATCCGCGCCCTGGGCTCGGGGTGCTACCTGGGCAGGGAGCGATGCTGGGGCATACCTGCTTTCCAGGCCACCCCGGAGGGCGGCGGCCCCTTCCAGCACGGCCCCTCCTTTGTCCCCTGAGCTCTCTGTTTCCGCCTCTCCGTCTCTGCCGCCTGCCGGCCCTTGTCCCTGTGGTCTTCATCTCCTTCCCCCCCGCAGCTGTCTCTCTTTCTCTCCCCACTTCGGCACCCCGGAGCCTCCCTCTGTGCCTCTGTCCCTCTGCCCTGGTGGCCTCGCCTCTTGGTGCTCCAAGTTCTCTGTCCGTCCTGGCCTGGTCTCCGTGTCCCCGTGTCCCCGGGAGCCTGTGCGTGGGTGGGGATGGGGGTGTCTCTAGAGAAGAGTCTGTCGGCTTCTTCACTCCAGCTGCAGGCTGGTTGTCATGGTAACAGGGTCAGAGGGCCCCCACTGTAACAGCTGAGCTGTGGGCTGGGGGAGGGGTGGGGATCAGAAGGCCAGCATGCTCCCCAGGGTCCCCAGAACCCGTGGTGAGCCAGAACCCCAGAAGTGGCCCCATGCCTACTGGTCTGCGGTCCCCAGACTCACACTTTAGCTCCTCAGGTGCTTGTGCAGGCACCCCTAGCTCCAGTGATACTTCCTCTGGGCCTCCTGTGACTGGCCACGTGGTGGTGGTTTAGTCACTACGTCATGTCCAACTGCTGCGACCCCGTGGACTCTAGCCCACCAGGCTCCTCTGTCCATGGGATTCTCCTAGGCAAGAATACTGGAGTGGGTTGCCATTTCCTCCTCCAGGGGATCTTCCTGATCCAGGGATCGAACCCATGTCTCTTGCACTGCAGGTGGATTCTTTATCCCTGAGCCACCTGGGAAGCCATATCCCGGGCTATTTCATTATCTCTTCCCTGGTCCCTGAAGGCCGGCCGACTCCTCACTGTGACACACCTCCTTCTCCATCATGGCCCCAAGCTCAGACACCTGCTCCCTGCCACCCCGTCCCCTCCAAGCTGCAATCCTCAGGTCCTCAGACTCCCCTCACTCAGGGTAGTTGGTGAGGGAGCCCTGGGGTAGGTTGAGTCTGGCAGGCAGGTTAGATGGAGGATGGTGCCTGGGTTTGTGTTCTGTGTCCTTGAGATGGAGCTGACCAGGCTGAGCCCAAGAGGAGTGAGGTTAGACACAGACAGCCCTTTTCTTGGGGGGCTGGGGAAGCCATTGGGGGCCCCCCTCCACCTTGGGCCTTCTGATCAGGGCCTGGGTCAGGCTGGAGTCGGGCAGATGAGGCCCTTGCACGATGGTGGCTGGGAGCTGGGCGGGGGGTGCTGCATCACAGCCCAGCAGCCCTTTCCCTCCACGGCTCCAGACAGGGATCATTCCGGAGCCGGAGCAGGGTGCCCTGGCCGGCGTGGGGGGCTTCGTGTCCCAGCCCCACCCTGGGGGCCAGGCGGGCTTGCCTCCACCGAGGATGTGGGCCACTCCTGGCCTCTTCTGGGGTCTGGAGAGTGTCGGGAGGGCGGCTCCTCCGTGTTGTGTCTGCTGGAGCCCCCGAGAGGAGCTATGTAAATATTTGTGCAGAGCGCGTCTGGGATGGGAGCAGAGTTTGATGGTGGCCTTGGGCTCTGGGGAGGGGGGCCGTGGGCAGCAGGAGGGCCAGCTGGGGGGCGTGAGACAGGGTGAGCCTCATTCTCTTCTCTGCCCAGAGGTGGCTTCCAGGGAGGTAGGGCTTCAAAGAGCCTGAGACGGTCCTTTCACAGTTAAACATCCTCCCGAGGGGGCTTGGAAGGCCTCCCTTTGGGATCTGCTCGCCTGGGTGGAGAGCGAAACTTTCTCTCACGTCACCCCTGCCCTGTAAGCGGGGAGGAGTGTGGACACGGCTCACCATCAGTGTGAAAGACTTTCACTGACACTTTCCCCCCTGATGTGGGGGGAGGCGCCCATGGGGTCAGGGCCAGAAGAGGGGATGCAGAAGGATACCCGGCATGAGTGCTGAGTATGGGGGAGGCTTGGGGTGAACCACTGTCCCCCTAAAGCCCCTTCCTGTCCCTAGCCCAGGGCCCATAAAGAGCTCCCGCTGTGCCTCGTGGTTGGCCTCAATCCGGCCCCTCTCCGAATTCGGTCCTGTGTGTACTGAGCTGGAAGCACCTTGAGGGCCAGGCGGTGTCGTCTTCTCCTTAACCCCCATCTCCCCGGCTCACAGTTCTCGGGGAGGCTGCCGCGTCCGATGCCCCCACTCTAGACTGTAAGCTCTGGGAGGGCAGACGGCGGCCTCTTTCGTGCCCCATTGTGACTGAGTGTCTGCCACATAGGGAGCTGAGTTCCTGCTCTCTGAACAAATGAATGATCGAAAGACTCTGGCTGAGTTATAGGCGGGCTGTGTGACCTTGGACAAATCACTTCCCATCTCTGGGCTGCGGTGGCTCCCTCTGTGAAGAGCCTTAGAATAACAGAATGCCGAGGCTGGGAGGGACCTTTTAAGAGCATGCGGAGGCTATCAGAGCCAGAGGGAGGTGGGCTAGGGAGACGTGGCCCGAGGTGGCCACCTAGAGCAGCCAGTCCCCTAGTCCTGCTGTGCGGGGGAGGGGGCGTCATTGTTGGGGAACAGGGATGGCATCTGGGGATTCTCAGTCTTCCCAGAGATGGACCCAGGAGGCCTGGGTGGGGGGAGCTGAGCTGGGGCAGGGGGCAGTGTCGCAGGCACCCTCGCTGTTGTGACTGCACTTACCGTTTGCAAGCTGGGACGCAGGCTGTGGGAAGGTGGTCCTTAGCGGGGTCCTCCCCAGGTGCCAGACTCACTCAGAAAGGCTAAGGGGAATCAAGCAGCTGGCAGGGGCCTGAGTGGGAGCTCCAGCCATTTTCCTCTTTCCATTCAAGTCCTGCCCTGCACAGAAC
The DNA here is from genome assembly GCF_055505025.1 of Bos grunniens. Classification (NCBI taxonomy): domain Eukaryota; kingdom Metazoa; phylum Chordata; class Mammalia; order Artiodactyla; family Bovidae; genus Bos; species Bos grunniens. The sequence continues at coordinate 6,630,557 of NC_141168.1, forward strand.
CCCACTGCCCACTCTGGGCCATCCAGGCCCTGGCACTGGGTCCCCACCCCAGTCTGGCTTATCACGTTGGCCTAGAAGAATCAGGACCCCCAAGCTTGATCTCTGTGGCCCCTTCTGATGTGAAGCCTGTTGGTTTGCACCCAGCGTGCTCCTCACCACACCCTGTGCACAGACCCTCTTGTGCCCCATGGCTGCCTCCTCCCACCCAGTCTCGACTGCCCTGTCCTCCCCAAGCCCCATCCACCCATCCACTGCACCTGCCCCCTACCAGGGCCTTCCCCCTCCAGGATCTATCTCTCAGACTCTTCTTTCTTCCCAGGGCTGAGACACCACCCCCACCCCCAGCCACCACCTTCAGGAAGCCCTCACTGACTGCACCCCTCCATCCCCGCTTCTGACCAGAGTCCACTCCCACCTCACTTCCAGACGGCCATGTGGGGCAGCAATAGGCCCAGAGCCCCTGGGACATTTGGGTTAATAGAACAAAATGTAGATTCCCGACCAGGGATCAAACCTGTGTCCCCCTGCATTGGGAGGTGGATTCTTAACCACTGGACCGCCAGGGAAGTCCTTCTCTTTCTCTTTTCATGGGTTTTTTCCTCTTTTCCGTTTTTCTCAGTCCCCAGTCCCATTACGGTTCCCTTAGGCAGCCATTCAAATGTACTTCCTGTGAATGTGTTGCTTGCATATGTTCTTGCAGAATGTGTGTTTTGTCTAGCTGCGTATAGGTTTAATTTATGTAAATGATATGTGCTGTGTATTGTATTCTGGTGTTCACTTTTGCTGCCCGGGAGTCCGCCTCTGAGTCCAGCCAGCTTGTTGCTTGACACTAAGTCTAGGGCCCCATATTCTCTGGTGTGCTCCCCGCTCCTTTTACCTGTCCCCTCTTGGGGAGGGCTCTGCGGTTGTCCCGATAAAGGATGTTAAAGTGGACATCCTCACGCGTGGCCCCTTTTGGACTCATGTGAGGACATCTTTGGGATTTATCCCCAGGGGTGAGTGGCGTTGCTGGATCACAGGGTATGTGGACACTTAATCAACCCAGCACTGTCAGGCTGTGTGTGAGCAGGGCTACAGCTAACACCACCCTCCTAAGCAGAGCATAGAATTCCCCTGCATCTCTGACACACTTGGCATTAGCCACCTTGCTAATTTCTGCAAGTGTAATAGGTGAAAGTGATATCTTACTGCTTTAATTTGCATTTCTTTGATTTCATGCGAATCCTGAGTCCCGAGCATCTTGTAAGTGACCGTTCCGGTTTCTTTCCCGTGAATTGCTTGCTCATATCCTGGGCTCATGTTTCCATGAAACTGCTGTCTTTTGTTCTTGTTGATTTGTAAGAATTGCTTATGGATTCTGGGAATACAAATGCATACAGTTAAATATTCAGTGCGTATTCTGGATGTTAATCCCTGTTGACTCAAGATATTGCAAATATCTGCTCTCATTCAGTCATCTGTCAGATTTATCCCACAAAGATACTTAATTTTGATACAAGCAAATTCACAGATCTTTTTAGCTTTCTTTATGCTTTTGAAGTTTTTAGAAACCCTTCACCATCCTGAGGCTGCAAAGATCTACATTTTTTTCTCTTCACTTAAAGACTCAGTCGAGTCTTTAATCTATCCTGAGCCTACCTCTGTCTGTGGTGTCAAATAGGGATCAAGCTGTATTTTTTTTTTCCGTGTGCTGAGCCAGTTTTCCCAACACATCAGTAAACAGCCTATTCTTCTCTGTTGATTTGTGGGGCCACTGTTATCACTGGTTAATTCCCCATGTGTCTATGGGTCTGTCTTTGAGCTCTCTTGTTTTGTTTCAAGTATTTATTTGTTCATGCATCAAAACCCCATTAAAAGTATGGCAGTTAGTATGTCTTGGTATCTGGAAAGGCACATCTTCCCTCCTTGTTCTTTTTTCTTAAAAAATGTTATTTATTTCGTTTTGGCTGCACTGGATCTTTGTTTCTGTGTGTTGGCTTCCTCTAGGTGAGGTGCACAGGCTTCTCATTGCAGTGGCTTCTCTTGCTGCGGAGCACAGGGGTTGTGGTACACAGGCTTAGCTGCCCCGCAGCATGTAGAATCTTCCCAGACCAGGGATTGAACTCACGTCCCCTGCACTGGCAGGCGGATGCTTTACCACTGGATCACCAGGAAGTCCCCTCCATGTTCTGTTGAAAGATTGACACACATATTTGAGGACCTATCTTCTCCTTTACAAACTCTAGAGAAAGTTTATCAAGTTCCTGGGAAGAAAAATGCCACTAGAATCTTGACTGGAATTAGATTGGTTTTATAGGTTAATTTGGGGGAGAATTGACATCTTTAGATTATCTGTCCCTTCTGAGAGTCTGGAGTGACTCTCCATTTATCAGATTATTTCTGCATCCTGTATTAGTTTAAAGCTTTTTTTTTTTCCCTATAGAGATCTTGTGCATTCTTGGTCACTTCCTAGATACTTCAGATTTTGTTGCTGTTGTAAAAGAGATCTTATCTTTGGCTACTTATTCTAATGGGCTTCCCAGGTGGCGCTAGTGGTAAAGAACCTGCCTGCCAATGCAGGAGACATAAGAGACACAGGTCTGATGCCTGGATCGGGAAGATTCCCCTGGTGGAGGACACAGCAACCCACTCCAGGATTCTTGCCTGGAGAATCCCATGGCCAGAGGAGCTTTGCAGGCTCTAATCTATAGGGCCACATGGAGTTGGACACGACTGAAGCGCCTTAGCACACACATGTTCTGATAGCTTTATGCTGGTAGAGAGAAATGCTGTATGTTCCATGGGCTGATCTTGTATTTGGCAGCCTCCCTGGATGAGCTCTCTTATTAGTTCTAATTGTTTATCTGTTGATTTTATTGGTCCTTTAGGGAGATGATCCTATCATCTGAATAACACTGCTTCTCTCTGTTTATGTCTGGGTCATTGCCATATGTGTCGACGTGGGAACGTTCCAGCTGCCTTTTCAGCAGGCTTTCACATGCACATGTATTTGTCTGTTGGAGTCCTGGGAGGTGGGCAAGTCAGGGAAGGGGTGCAAGTCTCCATTTAATGACTGAAAAGCCAGCCCTTCCCTGATTGGGTGACCTTTGGGACAGGCCCTCTAGGGTATGTCAGGAGCCAGGTGGGAGAGCTGTTCTAGAAGCTTGCTGAGCCCTGGATGGGGGCAGAGACCCCAGCTGTCCTAGTGGGCCTTGATTCTGTGTGCCCTTGCTTCCTGTGCCAGCTGGGGTAGGGGTCCTCATGAAGAGGGGTTGGTGGGGATCTGAGGCTCAGAGATACCCCGACCTCCTTGCCCAGATTTCTGGGCCGTCAGCCTCGGTGTTCTGTGCTCACTGTTGACTAGATTGACTAGAACAGCACTTCAGCAAAAAGTGTTAAAGTGTTAGTTGCTCAGTCATGTCTGACTCTTTCTGACCCTGTATACTGTAGCCCACCAGGCTTCTCTGTCCATGGGCTTATCCAGGCAAGAACACTGGAGTGGGTAGCCATTCCCTTCTCCAGGGGATCTTCCCAACCTGGGGATCGAACCCAGGTCTCTCGGGTTTTACGCAGATTCTTTATCCTTTGAGCCACCAGGGAAACCCTACACTTCAGCAGAAGATGCCACCTGTTGCTCAGTCACTCAGTTGTGTCCAGCTCTTTGTGACCCCATAGACTGCAGCAGGCCAGGCTTCCCTGTCCTTCAGTCATCTCCCGGAGTTTTCTTGAACTCATGTCCATCAAGTCAGTGATGCCATCCAACCATCTCATCCTCTGTCATCCCCTTCTCCTCCTGTCTTCAATCTTTCCCAGCATCAGGGTCTTTTCCAATGAGTCAGTTCTTCCCATCAGAATCCCTAGGGGGGAAAATAATTTCTAGGGAATTCTGACTGCTGTCCAGACTCAGGGTGGGTTTGAAATGAGCAGATCCTGTTGGGAAAGGACAGTCAGTGCCCCTGGATCTGAAAGGGAGCTGAAAGGGTGAGGGAGACAGCCCTGTCCCCACCTGCTGTCAGCGTGGGTCCCTGCCCTGAGCCCAGGATCAACTAGACATCTGCCTACCCAGTACTTCCCTTGTAGTCTAGCCCTGGCTTCAGGGCTCTGGCTCTGGGCAGAGGGAGAAAGCTGCCCTCCCCAAGAAGCCAGGGTACAGTTACCTCCTACATTAGAGATGTATTGAGTTGGCCAGATAGAAAAGAATGAACTTTTTGGCCAGCCCAATAGTTTTAGACAAACCTAGATAACATATTAAAGAGCGGAGACATTACTTTGCTGATAAAGGTCCGTCTAGTCAAAGCTGTGGTTTTTCTAGTAGTCATGTATGGATGTGAGAGTTGGACCATAAAGAAAGCTGAGCACCAAAGAATTGATGCTTTTGAACTGCAGTGTTGGAGAAGACTCTTGAGAGTCCCCTGGACAGCAAGGAGATCCAACCTCTCCACCCTAAAGGAAATCAGTCCTGAATATTCATTGGAAGGACTGATGCTGAAGCTGAAACTCCAATACTTTGGCCACCTGATGGGAAGAACTGACTCATTGGAAAAGACCCTGATGCTGGGAAAGATTGAAGGCAGGAGAAGGGGATGACAGAGGATGAGATGGTTGGATGGCATCACCAACTCGATGGACATGAGTTTGAGTAAGCTCCAGGAGTTGGTGATGGACAGGGAAGCCTGGCGTGCTGCAGTCCATGGGGTTGCAAAGGGTCGGACACAACTGAGGGAAGGAACTGATCTCAATCATTTTAGATGAGCTTTCAATGAGAAACATCCCTGTGGCCCGGATGGAGCCATCAAGAAAGCTCTGGTAGAGGGGGTCCTCTGGGCACCTAGAGAGAGGGAGGCAAGGTGTGTCTGTGAGCAGTGGGAGGGTCTGTGAAGCTGGGGTCCACCGAAGGGGGCTCTGAGGCCAGCTGGCCTGGGACTCGGCAAGTCTCGGTGGGAGGCCAGGCTGGGAGGGCAGCTGAGCATGCAACCTGGCTGGGGACAGGGGATTCTGGAGGGCTGAGGAGGGCCAGGCTCCAGGAAGCCGGAGGAGGGAGGTTAAGGGCAGAGGCTTCAGGGAGGAGGGGCATGGGATGCGCCCGTAAAGTGAAGCTTCCCCCAGATAAACATGGCCTGGTTTCACCTTCCCGGGCCTTGCTGCGGCACAGGGCAGGGCTGTGACTCCCAGTTTACAGATGCGTCCCCGGGGCTTTTCTAGAAAGAGCTCTCCTCGTGAGGCCATCACAGCCACCCTGGGGAACAGTAGCACAGACAGGCCACAAGCAGTGGGTTTGGGCGGGGTCTGGATGCCAGGTAGAGGCCCCCTGAGGCCCTGCATCAAGCCCTGCAGATCCCTGGGAAGGTGTTAGGCCGGCGGGCTTAGTGGAGGGTCTGTTTGGAGATGCTCCTTGCATGTGAGCTGGAGTCTGGACCGTGCTCCCCACGCCCGGCCTCTGCAGCGAGTTTCCCTGGTGGTGGTGGTGGTGGTGGGGGTCTGTTCCACTCAGCTCCTGGAGTCAGGGGATTGGCTACCCGCCTCTCTCTCTCACACACTGACACACGCACGCACGCACACACTCATTCACTGGCTGGCCTCTCAGGCTCCCCTGCGCCGTCCCCTGGGCCTGCAGTGTGCCTGGCCTTCCCTGGGCCCCCACTGCCCAAGAGAGGGATGTTGGCGACACGGTGGCCCCCGGCCAGGACCGGCTCCCCACGGCATCTTCCTGTCGCCGCCACCAGGCTAAATATAACCTGACACTGCGCAGCCCTGGGCCGCCGTAGAGACAGCCTCTGCCGGGGGCGGACAGGCTGACTGCAGCCCCAGCCTCCTGCCCTCGGCGTGACTTTGGGCCCAACTCCTCCCGCTCCAGCAAGGCAGGCCGGTGACCGGGCGAGGACGGCTGCCTCCTCAAGGCCTCCCTCCCCATGAGGACCCAGCCCCCAGCCTTGATGCTGCTCCGGATGCTTCCACAGGCCATCTGTCATCTCATCCGGCACCCGGGGCCGGAGTCGCTTGTCCTTGCAGTACTCAGAGGAAATCTGATGCTCAGAGAGGTGGCTGACCTGGCCACAGTCACACAGCAATGGTCCGGTCCCCTGAGGATGGGGGCAGATCAGCTCGGCTCAGCTCCCCAGAACTCCTCTGTCTGTCAACTCAGCCTGGACCCCGAACCAGGAGTTCCGTTGACTCCTCGACCCAGGGAGGCTGGGGGCCCAGCCTGTCTTGTTCATATGTGTGTGAATATTTTAGGGGGATGAAGGAGCTGTGATGATACCTAGTTTGCAGACGAGCCACTAGACACTCTGGGGAGCTTGTCCAAAGACACTCAGGTCACCTGCTGCCCTCCCCTTCCCCCCTTTTCCCCCCGCCCCGCAGCGGGTGCTGCCCTGAGAGATAAGGCCTGCCCCTGTGAAAGCCAAGGGCAGCTCCTGCCTGGGGCCAAGCTGGCAGTGCCTAGAGGTGGGCAGTTGGGTTTGGGACTGTGAGTGGGGCCCCTGGATGGGCTGGGAGGCAGGGGAGTGATGATACCCAGGTACACTGTTGGGCACGGGCGAACCAGGTGGAAGCAAGCCAGTGTTGCGTTCTGATGAAGACAGTGCCCTTCCCCAGGGGCAGGAGGAGCTGTACCTGCTGTACCTGGGGCGGGGGGCAGGCCTGGTCCCCCGGGGCCCTCCCGCTGCCCTGCCCCCCTTCTCACACTTTCAGTGGCCTGCAGTGAGCCGTGTGACCTCTGCAGCCCTTATGATCCGAGGCTCAGAGGAACCTGTCCTTGTGTGGCGTCAGTCCGTGACTGCCTCTCCTCTCCTGGTCATCCCCCCCAGGCCCAGGGCGCCTTCCCTGAGCCCAGGAGGCAGGCAGAGGAGCCTGGGAGCCACAGCTGGGGCTGGGGATTCCGGGGGTGTGAGTCAGGCGTTCTTTGGCATCAGCCATGTGAGCCAGGTTGGCCCTCTCCCTCTCCTCCTTCTCCATTTATACAGACCTCCCTGGGGACTTCCCTGCCGGTTTTTAGCACTTCTGTCCAGGGAGCGAGGATTATATCCCTCGGTTAAGACTCCACACTTCCCTGGCGGGAGTGAGGTGGGTGTGGGGGTGGTTTGGGGGGTTGGTCGAGGATTCTATCCTTGGTTGGGGAGCTAAGATTCTCCCATGCTGCACCTGGTGGTCCAAAACAGACAGACAAACAAGACCTTCTTGGGTTCTCCTGCCTCACAGTGCTCCGTCATCCATCCCTCCAGACCGTGACATGGGGCGATGGGGCATGGTCATCGCCCCATGTTGCACACGAGCTCTTTGGGGCTGGGGGGTGGGGTGGGCAGGGGACTTGCCCAAAGTCCTTCTGATGCAGTGAGCAAAGGCCGATGAACTCCGTACCGTGTGCTCCCCAACCGCGACCTTTGCGCCCGGGAGCCCCACAGCCGTTCGGTGGGTTGGGCAGGAACCTCTCCCACCCGTTCCGTCCTGCGCCAGCGCTCCGGGTCCCCGCGGCCTCGGGAGCGCGGGCCGCGCCTGCCACCCAGCGGCCCCCGGCGGAAGTGCAGCCTCACCCGGCTCTGGGCCGAAGTCCTCATCCGCTCCCTCCCCGGAGGTGCTCGGCGGGGCCGGGGCGAGGCGGAGGGAGGAGGGGCGCAGAGTGATGAGCAGGGTCTGGAGTACAGGGGAGCGGGGCTTGCGGAGGGCAAGGCGCGGCTCCGTAGGGCGGTGCGCCAGCGCAGGGCTCCCTGGGGGCGAGCAGGACGCCGAATCTCCGTGTCTCTTCTCTGCTGAGCTGCGTGAAGGTCACGGCCACACCGCCCCGCAGGCGGCGATTTGCCCTCTCCGCCCGATGCCCAGTCCTGGCTGTCCCTGTGTCCCACCCCTGGCCTGCTGACTTTCAGCTGCCCACAGGGATCCCCCAACCCCCCATCATTTCAGCCAGTGATGGGATGGGGTCCTCTGGTAGTTCTGTTTCAAGAGCCGGGTGTGTGTGTGTATGTGTGACATGGCAGCCCACAGAAGACCCAGCCAGCCAGGCAGGGTGGTGGGAGGCAGAGCCTCTCGCAGCCCTGGCCAACCTGGGCCACCTGCTTTCCTTCCTTCCATTATGTCCCGTCACAGACAGCGACCAGAGCCTCTCCATGCTGCCCCCCCACCTCATCTCCCCCCTACAAGCCATCAGGCAGGGTTCCAGTTCACATTTTTGGAATAACAAGGGCTTTTATAAAGTTATTTGAAAGGGAAAAATTCCTTGAATATCGACAAAGGGAGAGGACCAAGGGGGCTCCGAGTGTCTGTGTGTCCAGGGGCTGGGGGTGGGCCTGCGCTGTAAGGGGGGCTTGTATCTGGAGTTTCTGACATCCCTGGGCTGTCAGGATCCGGGGATGTCTGGGTCCTGGGCTGTCTGGGCCGCGGAGTGCAGTTCTGGCCTCTCTGGCTGAGAATCTGCAACTGAAGCGGGCATGGGGTGTTGAGGCCTCAGGTTCCGAATCCTGAGCTGGTGTCCTGGGGGCAGAATTCCCCAGGCTATCCAGAAGGTTGGGTTCATCCAGGGTCCAGGCTCTGGACTTATCTTAGATAAGTTTCCCAGGGGAGAATGAGGATTCAGGGCCTGGATCACTGAACTCCCAAGGTGTGGGTGTTGGGGGGTGGTCTCCAGGGCTAAGGGTTTCCTGGTCTCTGGCCTCTCCTTAGTCCTTGTGAGGGCCAGTCCCTGCTCAGGCCGCTGCCGGCCATCACCATATTAGGGCATAAACTCCAGGCGGGCTGTCTGGGTGCCAAACGGTCTCCAGCTGGGCCCAGCCTCCTGCAGCTCCCAACACCACGGCCGAGCTTCAGCCGGGCCATGTCAGAGGCCGGAGGTCAGAGGACAGGAGCAGCTACTGGAGGGGAGACCCGGACAGAGCCTCCCAGGTCAGGTCTTGTGCGCTGAGCCATGAGGGCCTGGGTGAGTGGAAGGGCTTTGGGGTGGGGCGGAGAATTCCTGGCCAGCCCCTCCCCTGGCCCAGCCTCCCTCATCTCAGTGCTTTCCTGTTTCCCTTGGTTTTAGAGGATCTCCATCCCGAGATTAATCCCATAGCTGTTAGAATCGCTGCTCTGCTGCCTCTCTTAGCCCTGTCCCCAGCAGATCTTCCTTGAGCCCGGCCAGCCTCTCCTTTTGTGCTGGGACTTGTCAGGTTCTTGGTGAAGCTTCTGCCGTACTCCCCAGACATAGCCCCCCCAGGCCTTTTTAGCCGCCAGCCCCTCCAGGTTGTTGGCCTTGACTTAGTTCACCCCAGCCATGGCCCCTCCAGAATCCAGTCCCCATCCTTGACCCCTCCCCTACCATCAGCACCACCCCATCACCAAGCCCTCTGGCCAGCGCCTGCTCCCTGGTCCATTGTTCTGGCTGCTAGGCCTGTCAGAGGGGACACAGACACTGGCGAGTTAGGTGCCTGCAGTTCACAGGACACAGATGAGCACCAGGAAAGAAGTCTCTGCCCTGGAAGAGGAGATGAAGAGTATGCTTGGTCCCCATTGGGTCCCTGGAGGAGGAATGGGATGTTAACGCACCTTCTTGTTGCAACAGCAAGGGCTTCCTGCAGGGGGCGATTCTGAGCTGGGCCTTAGGCAGAGCCTGAAAGCCCACAGGGTCTCTTTCAGAACTAACTAGAGAGGAGGGTGAGTGGGCCGGGTCCTGGTCAGGGCAGAGGCATATTGGGTACATTTGGCCTGGTGAACTGACATCACCTGGAATAGGGGCCCTGGTGGCCAGAGAGAGGTTGGGAGGGGAAAGAAAGTCAAGAAGAGAGAAAAAGACAGATGTCTCTCACCAGAGTCAGAGATGAAAGATCTAGAAACAGTGCTTCTTGACTCTGGTGAATTTCTAATGTGTTACAGACCAGTTCTTGTTGTTCAGTCACTCGTCTGTGTCCCACTCTTTGCGACCCAATGGACTGCAGCACGCCAGGCTTCCCTGTCCTTCACCGTCTCCCAGAGTTTGCTCAAACTCATGTCCATTGAGTTGATAATGCCACCCAACCATCTCATCCTCTGTCGTCCCCTTCTCCTCCTGCCTTCAATCTTTCTCAGCATCAGGGTCTTTCCCAATGAGTCAGATCTTTGCATCAGGTGGCCAAAGGATTGGAGCATCGGCTTCAGCATCAGTCCTTCCAATGAATATTCAGGACTGATATCCTTTAGGATGGACTGGTTTGATCTCATTGCAGTCCAAGGGACTCTTGAGTCCTCCAACACCACAGTTCAAAAGCATCAGTTCTTCGGCGCTCAGCCTTCTTTACAGACCAGTACTGGTGTGAAATGCAAAAACCATATGCTTGGCTATTGTGGCAATGTCAAATTGCTGTAAAGCTTTTGAAACTCTAGCTCTCAACTTCTGCACTTCTTGTGGGCAACACACCATCTGGGGACTGAGAAAGAGGAGCAAAAACAGAACAAGGGGCCAGGGTGCCGGCTAACCTGTAGTGTTCAGTGCATGCCAGGCACTACACTAAGCGCCTGGCACGTGTTGACTTACTGGCCACAACTCATGAGGAGAGAATGGTCATCGTTCCCATTTTTGAGATGAGGAAAATGAAGTACAAGTAGGGTAAACATGGAAGAAAAGGCATGTGTGACTAGGCAGCAGAGCTAGGATCTGGACCCTGAGATCCTGGGCTTAAAGTCTGGGCGTCCCCTCTGGGCTGCACCGTCTTGCCTGAGGAAGAGCAGAGGTACAGCGTGAGAGGAGAGGGGAAGTGATGCAGGAAGAAAGGAAGGAGCAGAAGGCAGTGCGAGGAGAAGGCACACGGGGAGAGAGGCCAGGAGCCGCATGGCTGGCAGAGAGAGAGGAGGGGAGAGCTCTGGAAGGGGAAAGCTGGCGTGGCCCATCAGGGAGGCGGCTCTGGCTGCCACGTGGTAGGAGGTGGCAGGGTGGGGCAGGAGACGCTGGCGAGACGAGGGGGCAACACTGGGCTCGGGAGCCGTGGGGGCGTCAGAAGCGGACAGGCCCCTTCAGGTTCTGGAGTGGGGTGGGGTGGCGGGGGTGTCCATCCCACCTGGGAGCACAGGGGCCCGTGTCCTCACTTTGCAGGGAGCTGCTTCCTGTGCCTGGTGGATGTGGTACCTGTGAAGAATGAAGATGGAGCCGTCATCATGTTCATTCTCAACTTTGAGGTGGTGATGGAGAAGGGCCTGGTGGGGTCGCCGGCCCGGGACACCAACCACCGCGCCCCTCCCACCAGCTGGCTGGCCGCCGGTAAGTGCAGCGGTGCTGTCTGGCTGGTGCAGGAATATATGGCTTCCCTCCCCTGGGGTCATGAGGCTACCCAAGGCCAAGGTTCTGCAGGCAGCGATTCGGAGGCAGGTTCAGGAGGACACCTTTCAGAGATGGGGAGTGAACACGAAGGATATGGCCAGTCCCATGCGGCTCAGCGTGGACAGATGGTATGGAGTGACCGAGTCCAGACTCCGCTTTCCTTCGGGGGCAGGATCACAACTGGCTTCACAGCCTTACCGGCTTGGGTTCCCCCTCCAGCAGCCCCCTAGGAGTGGTCCTCTCTCCAGCCCCAGGGACGGTGGGGTTCCCCCTTCCTGGCTGGCCCTGGTCACTCCAGGGCAGCTCCCACTGCTCATGAGAAGGCCTCGTCTCCCTCATGGACTCAGCTCTGGGACGTTTCTGCCACTGGTCCTAGCTCTGGACTGGTTGCTTGCCGGATACTTGAGAACATGAGGGGACTGCTTCCTGGGGCTAGAGACAGGGAGGCCTCACCTCATCCTCCTGTGACTCAAAGGCTCAGACACCACCCCGCCCATCCCCTTCTGTGGCCTCTTTGGATTTAATTTTAAATGTTCCCTCAGAGTCAGGGCAAAAGAAACCGCCTCTGGTTTCTCAAGCTCTAAAACAGCAGCCTCAATAAAGCTGGCCCGACCTCTCCCATGGGTACCACCCGTAAGGTGGCGGGGTACAGCAGGAACCCGTGGCATCATTCCTTCTCCACTCAGATGCAGGCTCTGCCAGCTCTTGTGTTCAGTTCAGTTCAGTCACTCAGTCATGTCTGACTCTTTGCAACCCCATGGACTGCAGCACGTCAGGCCTCCCCGTCCATCACCAACTCCCGGAGTTTACTCAAAGTCCTGTCCATTGAGTCGGTGATGCCATCCAACCATCTCATCCTCTGTCGTCCCCTTCTCCTCACGCTTTCAATCTTTCCCAGCGTCAGGGTCTTTTCCAATGAGTCAGTTCTTCGCATCAGGTGGCCAAAGTATTGGAGTTTCAGCTTTAGCATCAGTCCTTCCAACGAATTTTCAGGACTGATTTCGTTTAGGATGGACTGGTTGGATCTCCTTGCAGTCCAAGGGACTCTCAAGAGTCTTCTCCAGCACCACAGTTCAAAAGCATCAAAAGCTTCTGTGTGACCTCCCACGTATGACAGAACTCACTGATGCCTGAATTTCTTCCAGTCTAAAAAGTGGAGATACTGACACCCACTGGGCGCAGTTGGGAGAGTCACAGGTGGTTTGCTGGAGAACCCCCCTCACGGGGGATGTGAGGCTCAAAAGACAGTGGTTTATTATTGCTGGAGTCTTAGATAAGATTGTGTTCTAGGCCAGTGTTCTCCAACCTTTGTGGCACGAGGGACGGGTTTCCACCCATCAGGGGTTGGAGAGGGGAGATGGTTTCCAGATAATTCAAGTTTCTTGATTTCTGTTATTGTTACATCAGCTCCACCTCTGGGCATCAGACATTAGATTCCGAGGTTGGGGACCCCTCTTCTAAACTTCTTTGGAGACTTGAGTCCTGTGTAGCAGGGATGGGGGTGGAGGGGTGCCCTCCAGCTATCGGGGCCCCCACTTTCCCTCCTCCTCCCCTTGGTGACTGGAGCTCCAGCTCCTAGGCCTTGCCCTCTCCCAGGCTGCTGGGGCCACGCACCTCCCCTCTGCCCCCCACCCGCAGGCCGCGCCAAGACCTTCCGATTGAAGCTACCCGCGCTGCTGGCCTTGACTGCCCGGGATTCGTCGGTGCGGCCGGGTAGCGCAGGCGGTGCGGGCTCCCCGGGGGCCGTGGTGGTGGACGTGGACTTGACGCCCGCGGCCCCCAGCAGTGAGTCCCTGGCCCTGGATGAGGTGACGGCCATGGACAACCACGTGGCGGGGAGGGCGGCGGAGGAGCGGCGTGCGCTGGTGGGTCCCGGCTCGACGCCGCCCCCGCCTCCTCCGCCGCCTCTGCCGGCTTGTGTGCCAGGCCCGCATCCATCGCCCCGGGCGCACAGCCTCAACCCTGATGCCTCAGGCTCCAGCTGCAGTCTGGCCCGGACGCGCTCACGAGAGAGCTGCGCCAGCGTGCGCCGGGCCTCCTCTGCCGACGACATCGAGGCCATGCGCACCGGGGCGCTGCCCCCGCCACCGCCGCGCCACGCCAGCACCGGTGAGGGTCACCCCCACCCCACCCCATGCAGGAACTGCCCCACCGCCGGGTCCCCACCCGAAGGACCTCAGCTTCCTCCCTCTCCGCCCTGTCCTGTGTGCCTGGGAGATGGAAATCCTATTAAGCACTTATTTAATCCCATTAAGTAGCCTTTTACTCCATTAAACCGTGCATTCATCCCTGTTGCATTCTTCTACTCTGGGAGCCGGTGTGGGCCAGGAGCTGGCACTCCCAGGCCTGCCTGCAGCCGGGATGCCCACGGGGGAGTCAGGAGGGCTGAAGAGGCCTCAGGGGCCCTGCCGCACCACCTGGGCCTGGGGCAGGCTCCCAGTGCCTGTTGAACAGACCCCAGTGAAGGCTTTTGCTCCTTCTTTTTCTCCTAGTGCCTCAGGGGCCTGCTTCCATAAAGTGGGGAGGGGTTCTGGCCTCACTTATTTCTCAGGGACACTGCTCCCCCCGTCTCCTGAACTGGCCTGCCTTACTGCCCAGCTCTGAGTCGTCGACCTGACGGCCTTTGCCCCTGCCTGCCTGCCGCCCTGACAGCCTCTCCCCTCCACCCCAGGGGCCATGCACCCCCTGCGCAGCGGCCTGCTTAACTCCACCTCTGATTCGGACCTCGTGCGCTACCGCACCATCAGCAAGATCCCCCAGATCACCCTCAACTTCGTGGATCTCAAGGGCGACCCCTTCCTGGCTTCGCCCACCAGCGACAGGGAGATCATAGCCCCTAAGATAAAGGAGCGGACCCACAACGTCACCGAGAAGGTCACCCAGGTAGGCGAGCCTGGCCCCCCACTCACCTGGGAGGAGCTTGGAGGGGATGGAGGGGTGCAGTCAGTGAGGGCTTCCTCAAGGTGGTGGCTGGGGGTGGGGGTGGTGTTTCAGTGCTGGGACGAGAGAAGAGTCTGAGAGCTCCTGGAGAAAGGGAGCCTGGAGTGGGGAAGCCCGGGGAGGGGGCAGGTACAGGGGATAGGTGGATGGGGCTTGGGGAGGACAGGGCAGTCGAGGCTGGGCACCTGGTAGGGTCAAGGTGGGTGGGAGAAGGCAACCATGAGGCACAAGGGGGTCTGCGCACAGGGTGTGGTAAAGACATACTGGAGGCAAACCAACAGGCTTCACATCAGAAGGGGCCACAGAGGTCAAGGTGGCTTCCCTGGTGGCTCAGACAGTAAAGAATGTGCCTGCATTGCGTGTGACCCGAGTTCGATCCCTGGGTTTCAGAAGATCCCCTGGAGAAGGGAATGGCAACCCACTCCAGTGTTCTTGCCTGGAGAATCCCATGGACAGAGGAGCTTGGCAGGCTACAGTCCATAGGGTAGCAAAGAATTAGACAGGACTGAGCAACTCACACACCCAGAGGTCAAGGTTGGGGGGTCCTGATTCTTCTAGGCTAATGTGATGAGCCAGGCTGGGGTTGGGGACCCAGTGCCAGGATGACCCAGAGGTGCCCACCCCTGTCTGCAAGCCACAGAAGAGAAGAGTTTCCTTCCCAGGTTGGGAGGGGACTCGATGGAGGTTGGGGAACACATAGAGAGAGGGTCAGGTCTTTGAATCCTGGGCTGGAGAAGACTGCCAGTCTTGGGGGGAAACTGCCCAACGTTGCCCAGTGCCAGAACCAGCCTGGTGTCCTGCCTCGTCTTGGCAGCAAGATCACATATCTGCACGACTCCCTCCGCCCCCAGCCACTGCCCAGTCCATCCCAGCCCCTTCCCATCCTGGCCTGGGGGGTAGGGGAGGGTCAGGACTGAGGAGCCAGAGACAGCCAGCGACCCTGTTGCCCCCTCCAGCCCCTTTGGCAGCAGTGACCCGAGTGAGGGAGCTGTCCGTCTGCCGGGGCCTCCTCGGCCCTCCTCCTGGCCCTGCTCCCGCTGCTGCCTCTGGCTCTCTGGGTCTCTGCCAGGTCTCCAGCCCCTTGGCCTTGACTCCAGAACCTTCCCCCAACATGCTGGGCCCCTTATCTGGCAGCCGACCCCCACTCCCCTCCACCACCGCCCTCTCCCCTGGCCCCACCTGGAGCCCTGCCTGCCACCCTGCTCCCGCGTGCCCACGGGGTGTGCTGTTTGTTGTGTTGTGGGCTCTGTGTGTGTGTGTGCGCACACACGCACGCGTCTGTGTGTGCCAGTGTGCGGGTGTGTTCCTGGGCTCTCTGGTCACCGGGCAGGCAGTCTCTCTGTTTCTGGGTGTCTGTCTGACTCTGGCCGGCGGGGCGGGGGTGTTGAAGGGCCCATTAATCTGCAGTGACAGGCCGGGCTGCCGGGGGCCGGGGGAGGGGCGCGGGCTGCAGGAGCGGCTGCAGCAGGAGCCCCGGGCGGGGGCCGCGGGGGAGGGGGCCTCCGGCCGGCCGGGCGGGGTGGGGGTGGGGACCCGAGAGGAGGAGGGGCCGGCTGGAGGAGCTGGAGGTTCCGAGAGCGCCGGGCGCCGGCTGCTGGGCTGGCAGCGGGCAGAGCGCAGCTCCCGGCCGTGGGGCCCGCACCGGGGTTGCGGGAGGAACCATGGGCCGCCCTAGCCAGGTGGGCTGCTGGCCACACTCCCTGCCAGGGTGACCCCAGCCCTGAGGCCCAGCCCCGGCGACCCTGGCCGCCAGGCCAGAGGCTGCCCTGGGAGCCAGGCCGCCAGCCTCTGGGGTGCAGGTGAGGTGCTGGCGTGGGCCCTTGGGGCCCCAGGGCAGGCAGGCTGGGGGGAGCCAAGTCCTCCATGGCGGCCCCGTCGGGGAAGGCGAGCAGGACAGGGGCCCTGCAGCCCAGGGCCCAGAAAGGCCGGGTGAGACGGGCCGTGCGCATCTCCAGCCTGGTGGCCCAGGAGGTAGGTGTTCCCCCCAGCTCCCCTCTTCCCCCCGCCCCCCACCCTCCTGCGGGTCCAACGCGGCTCTGAGGGCTCTGGCTCCAGGTCAGGAGAGGGCTTCCGAGGTGCAGGATGGTTTTGAGGGCGGGGAATCCCCGGGAGCTGTGGCCCGGCCTGTCCCACTCTTGGCTCCAGCTTGTTCTTCTCCAGTCCCGCTGGGCCTAGGTGGACAGTGTTTGTCTTGCCAGGGCTTCCTTCCTCCTTGGCCTTCCTGGCCTGGCCTTCTAGCTGGATACACGGAAGGAGGAGAGGGGAGAACAGGAAAGTGTGTGCCCCAGAGAGCTCGGTGGGGAGCTGGGGGTGGCGTGGGGCGGGGAGGAGGGGAGCCACTCCGGCTTCCACCCCACCTCCCCTGGTGCGCAGGCAGCAGCTGGGCCTGGCGCCCAGGCCCGGGGCCCCACCCCGCTAGCACTCTGTGCCTTGGGGGTGGACTCTGGGGGTGAGGGAGGCATGGGCTGCTTCAGGGGTCTGGGTTTGGGGGCTGGGGGTCCGAGGCCACTGGATGAGCGGAGAGGGTCGTCTGAACCAGGCACCTGGTCCAACCTGAAGAGCTGGTTGTCCCCCCGGGCTGACAGCTTGGTAGGCACCTCTGGGGAGCCACCTCTCCACATTCCCCCCACCCAGGGGCAGCGGGGTGGGGTGAGGGGCTCTGTCACAGAGCCAGGGGCCAGCTCAGGATGGCAGGGGGAGCTGGAGGCGGCTCAGGGTGCGGTCTGAGCACCCTTACCTCTGTTGCCGGCACCTGAACCCTCTGCCTTGGCTCTTGCGCTCCCCCCAGTGCAGGGACAGGTATGGGGGGGGTGGATTCTCTCAGCCACAGGTTGAGCTCAGGTTGAGCTTAAAAGAGCTTTAGCATTCTGTGTGACCGTGGGTCAGGGGAGGTTACACGCCCACCCAAGTCCAAGGCGGTGTGCTGAGCTGTTGGCTGCAGACTTGAGCTGGGCCGGGGCCTGTAAGATGGGGTCTGTGGGTCCCGGGCTGGTGCCCTGGGCTTGCCCCCGGCGTGTGCTTGTGCCTGGGGCGGGGCTGGCCCTGCTGTGGGCAGATGCGGGGGGGTGGTGGGGGGCAGGATCACATTTATCAGGTGTGGTCCAGCACAGCCCAGGGGGCCTGGCCACTCAGTGGGGTGAGGAGCCCCTGCAGGAGCCTTCTTCTGCCTCCTGTCTGCTGGGTCCCTGGTCAGTTCTGTTTTTTCAACCCTCTCTTGATCCCAGGAAGGTCACTGCCCCATGTTCTCTGCCTTAAGGAGCGAGTGGCTGGGGCCGAAGTCTGGGCAGAAGTTGGGGCCTCGAAGCCACAGACTCCTTCCCCTGCCCCAGACCCCATCGCGTGCCTCCAGAGAGCCCCTGTGGTTACCCTCGGGGTGGCCAAACCCCCAGCCGCAGCCGGTCTTAACTTCCAGTTACTTCTGCTAAGGAGGTGCCTTCCAAACAGTCCATCTGTTTGTAAGGGTGGTTCCAGGGGGGGTCCCCAGCATGAACGTGAATGGGAGTCTTTGGGGCTCCACCCCCTCCCCAGGACAAGGCCTGAGGATGTGGGCCCTGGCATTTTGTGCTGTTCCTGCAGGGCCGGCAGCCTTGGCTCTTAAGGGGGAGGGTGGGTGAGGCCTTGCACCTGGCTGCCCAGGATGGCAGAGCCAGGCTGGGAGAGTTTGGGGATTGCGTGGGGGCAGGGGGAGGCCCCAAGGGGACAGGCCAAGGCTCCCAGGGTGGCGTGGGAAAGCTGGTCACAGCTCTTCCTAGTTTGGCTTGGGGGTGGGGGTAGGTGTGGTGGCTGCTGTCCGCAGATCTGGGTGGCGTGCCGCCTCTGCCTGAGTGATGAGGGGCAGGATGAGAGACGAGCCTGGGTGGGCTTGGGGGTCATGTCTGAGTGGCGGCCCCAGGCAAGGGTGAGTAGGGAGAGGGGAGCAAGTGTCATGGTGTCTCCTCTCCTGGGTGCCAAGGGACCTGAGTCTGGGTGGCTGGTATCCTTGGGTCAGTGGCAGGAAGGGATACTTAGGCCCTCAGTCCCTGGGCCACCAGCAACGGGACTTGCAGGGAACCACAGTGACTACCGCTGTTTACATCGCCCTGGGCTGGAAGCTGTAGTCCTTGGAGCATTTGCTGGCAGACACAGTGGTGTATATGGGACGTGTGTGTGTGTGTGTGGTTGCCATGGGGGTGAGCAAGGTGGAAGTTATATCCACAGCTGTGGGTCTGTATCGCTGGTGGGGAGTCGTGCTTGTGGGCGTTACTGTGAGGTGCCCTGGACTCAAGAGCCAGCCAGGAGGCCACATGGGGAATGGCAGTCAGCAGCCATGTCCACGCGGTTGAGGGTGGGCTGGGTGGGCCCCCCTCCTACACCCCACCTCCTACAGATCCCCTCTTACACCCCCTCCTCTTACTCTGCTTGGCCCCTTCTCTGAGGGCCCAGCCCAGGCGTCACAGGGCCTGTGGCCTGCCCTCCCCCGCCCCACCCTTCAGCGCCACCTTCCCCGCCCGCCCAGGTCCTGTCCCTGGGGGCTGACGTGCTGCCGGAGTACAAGCTGCAGGCGCCCCGCATCCACCGCTGGACCATCCTGCACTACAGCCCCTTCAAGGCCGTGTGGGACTGGCTCATCCTGCTCCTGGTCATCTACACCGCGGTCTTCACCCCCTACTCAGCCGCCTTCCTGCTGAAGGAGACTGAAGAGGCGCCCCTGGCCCCCGACTGTGGCTACGCCTGCCAGCCACTGGCTGTGGTGGACCTCATTGTCGACATCATGTTCATCGTGGACATCCTCATCAACTTCCGCACCACCTATGTCAACGCCAATGAGGAGGTGGTCAGCCACCCCGGCCGCATCGCCGTCCACTACTTCAAGGGCTGGTTCCTCATTGACATGGTGGCCGCCATCCCCTTTGACCTGCTCATCTTCGGCTCTGGCTCCGAGGAGGTGGGCTGGCCAGGAGGCATGGGGGCAGGGGGGAGGGCAGCAGGGGGTGGGGTGAGGGGGTGGCAGACGCACGGGGCCCCCAGCTCACCCCTGCCTGCACCCCTTTCCGTGCAAGCCGCTTCCTGGTTGTAAAGGTCCAGGGGCCCCGCCTTTTCCCAGTGTGTCTGTCCAGAGTGGCCACTGCCTTCTGATTCATATGAAAAGGCCTTGAAGCCGGTGGAGCTCTGGCTAGGCACCTGAGGGTGGGTGCACCTTTCTGAGCCCCAGTTGTTTCATCCTGGTTGTGGGGAACTGTGAGCCATTTGTTACTGTGAAGTGAAAGTGTTGGTCGCTCAGTTGTGTCCGACTCTTTGTGACCCCATGGACTGTAGCCCACCAGGTTTCCTCTGTCCGTGGGATTCTCCAGGCAAGAACACTGGAGTGGGTTGTCATTCCCTTCCCCAGGGGATCTTCCCAACCCAGGGATTGAACCTGGGACTCTTACGCTGCAGGTGGATTCTTTACTGTCTGAGCCACCCGGGAGTGGCACAAAAGGGGAATGGGACTCTGCCGGGCACAGCGGGTGGGAGGTGCTCCTACTGATATTAGGAGGAGGTTCTGGGGAGAGTCTTTGGGGATCTTCCCTCTGCTGCCTCCACACTGAGGGCTGCAGTGCCGCCCATGCTTCATCCATCACCACCCCCACTTCACCCCACTGATTATCTGCTGCTCCCCGTAGCTGATTGGGCTGCTGAAGACGGCGCGGCTGCTGCGGCTGGTACGTGTGGCCCGGAAGCTGGACCGATACTCGGAGTATGGGGCGGCCGTGCTCTTTCTGCTCATGTGCACCTTCGCACTCATCGCGCACTGGCTGGCCTGCATCTGGTACGCCATAGGCAACATGGAACAGCCGCATATGGACTCCCGCATCGGCTGGCTGCACAACCTGGGCGATCAGATCGGCAAGCCCTACAACAGCAGCGGCCTGGGCGGCCCCTCCATCAAAGACAAGTATGTCACCGCCCTCTACTTCACCTTCAGCAGCCTCACCAGCGTGGGCTTCGGCAACGTGTCCCCCAACACCAACTCAGAGAAGATCTTTTCCATCTGTGTCATGCTCATTGGCTGTGAGTGCACCCCTGGGGGCGGGTGTGGGCACAAGTCACACAGGAGAGGGAGGGTGTTAGAGGGGCCTGAGTGGGCGCCCCCCACCCCCCAGGGGCCCCCATCACAGTGCTGGGAACACCAGGGCAGAGGCACAAGGCAGGGGCTGAGGAGCGTGTGTGCCCGGGCTTCTGTGCATGCATCTCACGTGTGTGCTCACACTGAGGCGGGAGTGTGTGTTGGCACTGACCTGGTGCTGGGGTGGACAGGGTCCCTCGGAGGCTGACGGCCCCACTTACCCCGCCCCCAGCCCTCATGTATGCCAGTATCTTCGGCAACGTGTCGGCCATCATCCAGCGGCTATACTCGGGCACGGCGCGCTACCACACACAGATGCTCCGCGTTCGGGAGTTCATCCGCTTCCACCAGATCCCCAACCCGCTGCGCCAGCGCCTTGAGGAGTACTTCCAGCATGCCTGGTCCTACACCAACGGCATCGACATGAATGCGGTGAGGGCCCGGGCTGGGCTGGGGGCAGGGTGCCGGTGGGGACTCCTCTGGGTTCGCCAGAGTCACGCTCCCCCCCACCCCGGCCCAGGTGGGCCCAGGTAGTGCTGGAAGGACCCTGAGAGGTAGTTACCCTCCCTCTGCCCGTGGAGTTCATTTCCTGGGCAAGTTCTCACTTTGGGGCAGGCTCTGGGTGATCCGTGGTTGATCCACAGGACAGCCCCAGGCAGGAGATGGTCTCCATGCCTCACACACTAGAAGGTGGAGGTGAAAGCAGGGAGGTGTCGTCCCAAGGGTGCACAGTCTGCAGGGAGGAGGGGTGGAGCTGGCGTGGACGCCCAGGGCCTTCCTCCGATAGATCCTGGACGTCCTGGTGCTCCCTGCTGGCTCTCCAAGGTGGGGGGTGGGAGTGGACTCCCAGGAGAGGGCGTCCTGAGCCGCCCCCCGCCCCCAGGTGCTGAAGGGCTTCCCCGAGTGCCTGCAGGCTGACATCTGTCTGCACCTGAACCGCTCGCTGCTGCAGCACTGCAAGCCCTTTCGAGGGGCCACCAAGGGCTGCCTGCGGGCCCTGGCCATGAAGTTCAAGACGACGCACGCACCGCCCGGAGACACGCTGGTGCACGCCGGGGACCTGCTCACAGCCCTCTACTTCATCTCCCGGGGCTCCATCGAGATCCTGCGGGGTGACGTGGTCGTGGCCATCCTGGGTACGGCAGGGACCGGGAGCTGGGCCCGGAGTCCCTGCCGCAGCTGCAGAGGCCCAGCCCTCGAAGGACACAGCCCTGGGGGCTGTGGCCCTGTGACTGCCCACAGGGGCCTTGGGCTCCTTTAATTCACCCAAGCTCAGGCCCTCCCAGGGGGCCGGGGAGAGGAGCCCTACCTGGTGGGGGTGTGGGGCGGGTGCTGCTGAATTCTGGAGGTTTCTGAATTCGGTTCCCCTTTGGGGGTCTCCTCAAGGGCTGCGACACTCTTTGTTTCTTAAAATGGGATCAAATCCAAATGTTCCAAGGTAGGCAGTGGGGGAGGTTGTGCAACTGATTCCCACTTAGGGCCACACAGTTCCCTGTGGTACAGCCAAACCCTCACTTCCAGAGCAGAGGGAATCTGCCCCTCTTCCCCTCGCATCCCTTCTTCTCTGCTCTACCTGTGCACGTGGACAGGTGTGCCTGGGTGCTGGGGACTTCCTGCCCTCTGCCTGTCCTCCCCTTGGCCCTGGCCACCTCAGGGCTGATGTGTCACAGTGGGGCTTAATGCTCGTGCCGCAAGCACCCCAAACACCACTGGAACCAAAGTTTTGCTAAACTGCAGTTGCTTTAACTGCATCCCGGTGTTTTCCATTCTGTGCCTGTGCTTACCTATGCTATCCTGTTTTCTCTCAGTAAACAAAATGCTGGTCTTGATTCACTACTGTGTTATGATCTGTAGCTTGAAGAACATGTTCATGGGGGTGCAGTGCTTAGCCAGGGGGTGTTTGGGAATGGGCTTTGGTGGGGGGGGCGCAATACCAGAGGAGTTAGAACCTAAGGAGGAAGCCAGGGTCTTGGGCAGAGCTGGGCATCCAGGCTGGAGCTGCTGGCTGGCCCTACAGTAGGTGGGAGGCACGGGTTCCTGGCCCTTCTCCTCCAGGGCACCGCACTGCACCTGTCCTGCCTTTGGGAGCTGGGGGCAGACGGGCTGGCTGGTGCCCCCCTGGCCCTGGGGGCTGGGGCTGAGCAACACGTGAGCAGACTGAGGGGAGGTGCCTGGCCAGGGTGACAATGCACGGAAGACAGGTGCCTGCTGCCTCCGCTGCCGCCCCCGGGGCTGAGCCCCCCTCTCGGTGGCCTCCAGGGAAGAACGATATCTTCGGAGAGCCTCTGAACCTGTACGCGCGCCCTGGGAAGTCCAACGGGGACGTGCGGGCCCTCACCTACTGCGACCTGCACAAGATCCACCGCGACGACCTGCTGGAGGTGCTGGACATGTACCCCGAGTTCTCTGACCACTTCTGGTCCAGCCTGGAGATCACCTTCAACCTGCGGGATGTGAGTGGGCCATGCGGCCGACCGCCCTGCTGGGTGGCTGTCCCTTCGCCGTGGGACCTTCTCTCTGGGCTTGTTTAATGGTATCTGGGGCAGACCAGGTTGTGAAAAGTGCCAGTCTCAGCCCTGGTCCTGCGGCGGAGCTTACACCCCACGGAGCGGGCATGCCCTGTTCCACCTCCATTGGTCATGAGAGGGTCTTCCCCGGGACCGGGCAGGGCAGGTGGACGCGGAAGGGCCCTGACACCGCTCTTGGGTTTCAGACCAACATGATCCCCGGCTCTCCGGGCAGCGCGGAGTTGGAGGGCGGGTTCAACCGGCAACGCAAACGCAAGCTGTCCTTCCGACGGCGCACGGACAAGGGTGAGGCGGGGGAGGGGAGGGGGCGGGGCCCAGGCGAGCCGGAAGGCGGGCGGGGGCGTGGCCCAGAGGGGGGCGGAGCAGAGGGCGGGGCCGGTGGGTCTGCTCCTCCCAGGCCCCACAGACCTTCCGTCCCCTACCATCAGCGTTCCCTTCTCACTCCATCCGTTCAGGCCAACTTGAAATGTCACCTCCTCCAGGAAGCCCTCTTCCACACTCCAGGGCAGGGGCGCGCCTAAGTATATTGGGTCCTCACAGGGCTGGCGTCTTGATGGGCGCTGCTTTGAACCAACGAGGGGAGGAAAGACAGGGCAAAGGAGGGAGAGGTGGCCAGCATGGCAGGGGAGGGCTAGGGCCCGGGGTCCCAGAGAGCCCCGCCCAGCAGTGCTACTGACCCAGCTCGGGCAGCCAGCGGTCACAGCCCATCTGGTCCCGCCCCCGGAGTTCTCAGTCCTCTTGGAAGTGGGTGAGAGCACAAGACAGGATTGGGGACAACCCAGGGCGTCCTGCCCCCGGTCCCCTCCCCTCCCCTCCCGGCCCTCCCCTCCTCTCTGTGCCACCTCCTGCCTTCTCTGAGGCCCGTTCTCTGTCTCCCACAGACCCGGAGCAGCCAGGGGAGGTGTCGGCCTTGGGGCCGAGCCGGGCGGGGGCAGGGCCGAGTGGCCGGGGCCGGCAGGGGGGGCCGTGGGGGGAGAGCCTGTCCAGCGGCCCCTCCAGCCCCGAGAGCAGTGAGGATGAGGGCCCAGGCCGCAGCTCCAGCCCCCTCCGCCTGGTGCCCTTCTCCAGCCCCAGGCCCCCCGGAGAGCCGCCGGGTGGGGACCCCCTGACCGAGGATGGCGAGAAGAGCAGCGACACTTGTAACCCACTATCAGGTAGGGTGAGCCCCTCCACCCCCCTACCTCTGCTCGGCAGGTGGGGCATGGGCTTCTCTTCTAGCCTCAACCCTGCTCTCTGGCTGCAGGCGCCTTCTCAGGAGTGTCCAACATCTTCAGCTTCTGGGGGGACAGCCGTGGCCGCCAGTACCAGGAGCTGCCTCGCTGTCCTGCCCCCGCCCCCAGCCTCCTCAACATCCCCCTTTCCAGCCCTGGCCGTCGGCCGCGGGGAGACGTGGAGACCAGGCTGGACGCCCTCCAGAGGCAGCTCAATAGGTGAGTGTCCAGGGGGACAGGCTAGGAGGTGTTGGACAGGGGAGTGCTGCAGTGTGATCTGTGGGTTTCGGGCAGTGTTGTCGGGTGCCGGTGGGGTGGGGGTTGTTTGCTCCATCTAGACCTGTGCATGTGTCCCAGCGGCTTAGCCCTCTCTTTCTGTTCGGAGACAAGCTGGGGCTGCCACACCTAGGATGGAGAGTTGGCCTGAGGGTTGACCAGCTGGCTGTCCACAGGGCGGTCCTGAAGTCACAGTTGCTGGTGTCTCCACTTCTCTGAGACCCAGAGCATCCTCCTCCTTCTCGCCCAGGCTGGAGACCCGGCTGAGTGCAGACATGGCCACCGTCCTGCAGCTGCTGCAGAGACAGATGACGCTGGTCCCACCAGCCTACAGTGCTGTGACCACCCCGGGGCCCCGCCCCGCCTCCACCTCCCCCCTGCTGCCCGCAGGCCCCATCCCCACCCTCACCCTGGACTCGCTTTCTCAGGTGAGTTCCCAGCACCCCCGGCCTTGCCTTTTCTACACTGATTTCACCCCAGGCCTGCTTTGCTGCCCCTTCTGTGGCCTTGGGCCCCAGCCTCCTCCCCTCCCCCATCCCTGCCCTCCTCCCAGGCAGTATTCTTGGAGGAGGAGGAGCTGTGAGCACAGAGCACAAAGCACGCAGAGGCTGGGACAAGGCAGCCCGCAGGCCGCAGGACGAGTGGTCTGCGTTCCCCTGGGGTCACCTGAAGGGCCGGGTCTACTCAGGGTGCCTGTGTCCATGGCTGCATGTGGAGGAGACTGTTGAGCCCTGGGGGGGCTGGTGGTGGGTGCTGGGTGCCAGTGCGCCCTTGGGACAGAGTCCCACGGCCCTGCTGACACCCCCGGGTCTGACTCTCCACTCGATCCATGACTTTCATGCTTGGCACTTTGCAGGGTTGTCCCGGAGGCTTTGGTTAAGCCCCAGGGTGGCCTTTCCGGTCGGCTTGTCTCCCCCACTGCTAGAGGTGGGCCTCTGTCATCCTTTGTCCTCTCCTGAATGGACCTGTGTGTTCCTGGCCTCCTGATAGGGCAGTGGTGTCTGGGTCTCAAGCTGGGGGTCCTTCGGGCACCCCGAGGTGGCCTGGGCTTCGCTGCCCCCCGCCCCCCAGCCCAGCATCTGCTCCCCTCCCATATGGTGCCTGCTCCTGTTTGCCGACACCAGGGCCCACGTCAGCAAATGTGCCAGTCTCCCTTCACAGCCTCCCCCGCAGAGATCTCACAGCAGACTCGTCAGCACCCACAAAGCCCCTCCCGCCTGCCCTGGCACTCTCCCTGGCCTTCCGAAGCCTGGCCGCCAGCCTGCCTCTGTTTCTAGGTCCCGGAGTCCTTTCGAGACTGCAGGCAGGAACCTTGTCTCTTTTTCTGTCTAGCTTTGGTGCCAGCTCAGGGCCCCTTATTCCGCGTCGGCGTTGAATCCAGCGGCCAGGTTCCCTGGGGAGGGAAGTGGCTGAGGTCTGGGGCTCCCTGCAGGATCAGACAGATGCTGCCTCGGGGTCCCCAGCTGCCCGGCCTGGCTCTTGTCCACCCAGAGCATATACCTCCACGTCCAGTCTTGCCCCCCTCCCTTGGCAGTTGGAGTCCTGCTCTGTCTCCCTCAGCTCTTCTCCTGTCTCCTCCAAACCCCCTCCTGTCTGGCCCCAGAGTTCCTAGACCCTCTCTCTTCTCTGACCCTTTCCCTCTCCCGCTCCTCGACTCTGGGCCCCCCACACTCTTTGTTTTCTCCACAGGTTTCCCAGTTCATGGCGTGCGAGGAGCTGCCCCAAGACGGACCCGCTCGACGCCTCTCCCTGCCGGGCCAGCTGGGGGCCCTAACCTCCCAGCCCCTGCACAGACACGGCTCAGACCCGGGAAGTTAGTGGGGCTGCCCAGTGTGGACACGTGGCTCACCCAGGGTTCAGTGCACTGCCTGGGCCCCTCCCCGTGGAGGCCCTGCCCGGGAGGCCCTGGCCGCCGACGGGAGAGGAAT
The DNA here is from genome assembly GCF_055505025.1 of Bos grunniens. Classification (NCBI taxonomy): domain Eukaryota; kingdom Metazoa; phylum Chordata; class Mammalia; order Artiodactyla; family Bovidae; genus Bos; species Bos grunniens. The sequence continues at coordinate 6,656,758 of NC_141168.1, forward strand.
AGGAAGGCACGGCCCCTCCCCCAGCCCTTGGGGGCCCACCTCCTCCTGAGGTCCCCAGGGGCCCCGGTGTGGGGGGGCACAGGGGCAGGGACAGGGCCGGGCAGTGGATGGGGGTCTGTGGTCCCCCCACTGCCCTGGGGCAGTAGCTGGTCTAACTGCCCGGAGGCACCCGGCCCTGGGCCTTAGGCACCTCAAGGACTTTTCTGCTATTTACTGCTCTTATTGTTAAGGATAATAATTAAGGATCATATGAATAATTAATGAAGATGCTGATGACTATGAATAATAAATAATTATCCTGAGGAGACTCCAGTGGTGCTGGGAAGTGTAATAGCTACCTGCTGTATCCTGTGTTCGTGGCCATAGCATTGTGGGCATGGGCCAGTCCGTCTGTGTGCGCCGGGCCTGCAGGGGCAGCTCCAACATCTGGGTGTGGGGTGGGTGCAGTGAGGGGTGCTCCCTTGGGGCTGATACACATCACCTTCAGGGCTTTTTGCCTCCGGAGGGCCCTGCTTCCCTGTGGTCCTGGATTCAGGATGGCAAAGAGTTACCTGGACTGCAATGAATGTAGAGGTTGTCCTAATGAGATGCCGGGCCTGGGGTCCCACACTTCAGAGCCTTGGTGGCTAATGGATTGGCACACTGGCCCCTGAAACTGACCCCACGATGACGGCTGATGCAGCCATGCTCTCCCCCACACACAGCTCTTGAGCCCAGCCCATGCTGTTATATTTGGCCATGTCCCCAACTTGGCCTCGCATGCATGCCAAGTTCCTTCAGTCGTGTCTGATTCTTTGCCATCCCATAGGCTGTAGCCCGCCAGGCTCCTCTATCCATGGAATTCTCCAGGCAAGAGCACTGGAGGGGGATGCCATTTCCTCCCCCAGGGGATCTTCCTGACCCAGGGATTAAACCCGAGTCTCTCATGTCTCCTGCAGTGGCAGGTGGGTTCTTTACCACAAGCACCACCTGGGAACCCTTATCCTGACCTTTAACTCAGCCTCATGTGGATCCTGTATGATTGGGCTCCCACAGTGAACCGACTCTGGGCACGCTGGTTTTCTCAGCCCCTATCAGAGGCCCACTGATGTCTGCCTGCAGATGGGCCTCATCCACCTGCATCCCTTGGTCACCCGTGATCCTTGACCAGAGGAGCTGGAAGTTTCAGGGTGGCTCATTCCCATCCCTGGAGGAAGAAGTCAGATGTCCTGGGGTCAGTGAAGGGTAGAGGGCATGTGCATCTGTGCTTGTGTGTGCACGTGCTGCTGGTCTTGTGGGACCACACAGCCTCTCAGAGGAGCTGCCATTCAGTGGCCGAGTCAGGGCAGCTGCAGCCAGCAGGAGGAGCTGATGGGCATCATTGCTGCCCAAGGCCTCCAGGGCCACTTAATCCTACAACCCCCGAGCCTTTGAGCTGGGTTGGTTAACCTTGCTTTGAAGAAAACGCATTATATCTCAGGCCTGGGGTCAGGAGGCTACTGGGAGAAGACCCTGGTCTCTGAGCCACCTGAAGGTGCCCTTTGCCCAGATGGGGTAGGAGAGACGTTCCCAGTGGTCCTGCATCAGGGCCCAGGCTCCCCTCCCAGAGCGTGTGACCAGCAAGGGGCCCCTGTGAGTTCAGTGTGCCCTGGGGTTCGGGACCTGGAAGATGGGCATGGGGCAGAGAGGTGGGGAGAAGGTTTAGACCTCTGGGGTGTGGGGAGGGGTGACACAGAAGGGAGCCAGGCAGAAAAGGTAGCTTTGTGTGACAGGATCTGGCACACGTGTTCAGGGGTCTACACATGAAACATGAGCACGCATCTGTCCGTGGCTCACACGCAGGCCTCCCTGGTGGACTGATGTGCGTGGGTGCAGGGTGGGAGTTCTAGCTGGGGCAATGCCCTCAATCACGGGTTTCGGGCACAAGCGGGTGGCATCAGGATCTCAGCCCAGGGCACGACACAGACATGGTCAGAGGCTGCTGCGAGGCCGATGGCGAGAAGTGAAGGTGCAGACGAAGCTCACTCTGCTTGGCCCGGACGGGCCAAAGCGCAGGGCCGAGTCCCTGCCTCCGTCCTTCTTCCCATCTCCCCTGTCCTTAGAGCACCTTCTTCTGGGAGCTCAGCCCGATCCACAGCACTCTGTCCAAGGATGGGGGGCAAGGGCTGGGGGAGCCCGGGGGGGCCTGGGACAGAGGCTAGGGGCCAGCCCAGTGCATCAGCACTGTGTGCTGATGAGCAGAGGAGAGGAGAACTTCACGTGTGCTCTCTGGGCTTTGTATCAGGTTTGAATGGTGGTTATTTCTCTTCAGCACATGCCAACCCCCTGGTCAGCTGCCTACGGTCAGCTGCCTGGCCTGGAGTCCTGATGTATGCGCTTCCAGGGATGAGTGTGTGTGTGTGTGTGTGTGTGTGTGTGTGTGTGTGTGTGCGTGTGCAAGTGAACATGTCTATGCTCAGGGTGGGGGCGGGGCCAGCAGAGAAGAACCTCTAAGTGCTTGTCCTCGGTGAAAGCACATGGGTGCCCAGGGCTCGGTCCACTCCGTCCGGGTGAAGGAGCTTCCAGCGTGGCTGAAACACCAGGCCCAGGTCCCTGCCAGGAGCCGCCACTGAGATTTGAGAGGCTGGGTGGGGGACGACAGCCACGGTGGCTCCATCTCCTGACAGCTCCATCTGTCCAGCTGCATCATTGAACCCCTGACAGCCTGTAGAGGGAGGTGTCACTAGTCCACGTGAGGATAGTCATCTCAGGGTGGTCAGTGACTGGCCAGGGGTCATGCTGCAGGCAGATGGCATTGTGAAGCTCCAGGTTGCACAGGAGGGTGGCGGTGACCCTCAGATGCAACACTGGGGCCAACACTGGCCAGTTGCAGGGTGTGGGCTCAGATCTGGGCCTTGGAGGGGCCTGAGAGGCTGGCGAGGGTGCTGTGAATGGGCATCACAGCTCAGCATGGAGCCCAGCACAGAGACTGTCCATTCTCAGCCTGCTCTGTCCTCCCCACCCCTGGCCAGGTGGTAGCACTCTCCCCCTGATAGTCAGGAGGCCAGGCTCCACCCAACCCAGTAGTGCATAAACCCAAGCTATGCCTGTGTTCTGGGAACTCTCTGCTGGGCTGCATTAAGTTCTTGGGTAGGGTCAAGGCTGAAGGCTTCCTAGAGCAGTGGGGTAGCAGTGGGGTAGCCTTCAGGCCCTGCCCAAGAACCCTAACCCTAACCCTAAAGTGAGTGAAGTCGCTCAGTTGTGTCCAATTCTTTGCGATACCATGGTCTGTAGCCCACCAGGCTTCTCTGTCCATGGCATTTTCCAGGCAAGAGTACTGGAGTGGGTTTCTATTTCCTTCTCCAGGGGATCTTCCTGACCCAGGGATCGAACCTCGATCTCCCACATTGCAGGCAGATGCTTTACCATATGAACCCTAACCTTAACCCCCACTCTAGGCTGGTTGCACCTCAAGGGGGTCCTGCTGTGTCTCTGGCCAGGTTCTCAGGTGTGTTAGGTCGTGTGGGGGGCAATTCTGGGGGCTGGCTGGGGGTATGGCAGGCTATTTTCCACCACCGTGCATTACCCACTCCTTTAAGGTCCAACTTCATCTTTTTTTTTTTTTTTTAATAGAAATCATCAGTGAAAATGCTTTGGACAGGAGAGGAAGGACCTTCAGAAGCCAGTAGCCTGTGAGCCTGAGGGGCATCTTGTTACTGGGGGGCTCAGGAAGAGAGGAAAGAGGGAGGTGTGGGAACCAGTGTGCACCCCTCTGCCCCCAGGGGCCGGTCCTACAGCTGAGGGAGTGAATCACGTTCCCTGCTGGCCCAAGGCAATGAGCTATGAGTATTAGCTCTGTTGAAGGAGGGGCAGGGAGGCTTGTTTGACTTTGCAGGGACCCAACAGTGCTGGGCACTGGGGTATGCTCAGTGCTTCCCGAATGAAGGAAGGCAGGAAGGAAGGAAGGAAGGAGGGAAGGAAGGCAGGAAGGAAGGAATGCAAACACTGCTTTTCGCCCTGGGACGGAGACCCTCGGGCTGGAAGGAGACCCTCGGGCTGGATGGAGACCCTTGGGCTGGATAGAGACCCTTGGGCTGTGCAGGCAGGGTGGGGAAGTCCTCCAGTGGCTGGCAGAGCTGAAGTGGGCCTCTGCCCAGGGCTCTGGGCCCTCACCCTGGGCCTGCAGGTCACCACCTTCTCCTCCATGCCTGTCCTCAAGCTTGTGCTGCCCAGCTCTGTGGCAACTGCCTGCTGCTCCAGACCCGCTCCCTGGCCTTCCCTGTCACCTGGGCTCCCAGGGACACAGGACTCTGGTGGCGGAGAGTGGTGGGGAACAGTTCCCTTGTCTCCTGCAGGGCCGGCCACCCACTGCTGGGGGCTGTTGTCTAGAGCTCAGTGTTCTCCCAAACCAAGAGGACCAGAGGGGTGGGGCGGGACCTGGAGGGGTGCCTGTGGCCAGGCTTGGGCTGCCTCCCCCGACCCCCACCACTGCTCCTAAAGATCCAGGAGCCGAAAGAACAGAAGCACTCTGGGTGTGTCCCGGCTTCCTGACTCGTGACTGCTGCGCGGGGGTCCAGGTGCAAACTCGCCCCGCCCTGTCCTTACCGGGACTCCGCCCCTGCCCCGCCCCAGCAGCTCACGTTTCAGTCTCAAATAAGAATCATGGATCTTACAGGGGCTCATCCTTTGTCGTGAGCCTTGTTCTCACGGCCTGCCTGAAGTCCGACGCCCAGAGGCTGGCGGAAGCTGCTGGGTCCACGGCTGCCGAAGGAGGAGCTGGAACGTGAACGCCGGCAGAACTTTGCCCATGTCTGAGATTTCTAGAACCTTCTTCCCCCTGCAGGCTTTTGTGCCTTCTGCCCCTTTTGCCTCCCGGCCCTTTGTTTAGTGACTTCCTGCCGGTCCTCGGGTGACCCTTGGACACACTGGGGTGCGCCCCCTGCCGGGGCTGGGACCCTTTTCTGCCTTCCCCAGCCTGTTCTCCGTACCCTAGACTGCGGAGTCTTGGGGCTCGTCACCTCTGTGTCCCCCAACACCATGCACAGTGGCTCCCCCAGAGCAAGCACTCTATAATTTATTCACTTAATGAGCATTTCTGGATTTAGGGAGTAATGTGGCTCAGCTGGTAAAGAATCTGCCTGCAATGCGGGAGAAGGGAAAGGCTACCCACTCCAGTAGTCTGGCCTGGAGAATTCCAGGGACTGTATAGTCCATGAGGTTGCCAAGAGTCGGACACGACTGAGTGACTTTCACTTTCACACTTTGGCAGTAAAATCCTTACCCTCCAAAGGGCCTGTGTGCTTGACTTTGGGGGCCTGTGACTTCCTGGGCAGCCAGGGCTGAAGAAGGGACTCTGGGGTAACTGGCACCCCTTGAGCCTCCTCGGCCCATAAGCAGACACGGGTTCTCGTACCCCTGGGATGACCCCAGAAGGCCCACGTGGCTTACATCTTCTGCCCCACTCCTCTGGCTCCGCTGGGCTGGCGGGGCTCGCCCTTGGTCTGAGTTAGCATTAGGGAATAGTCTGGTGCTCTGGAGGGCTGGAATCCCTCCTGATGGGCATCTTGGGGGCACAGCTGGGTATCCCATGATGGCCACTGCTCACCTGGGCTTTGGGGAGGGCCCGCCTCTGCTTCTTATCACAGCAAGCTCATCGCCCTCTCAAATGCCGGGTCCTCAGCCTGGGTGTAGCTCCAAGCACAGTAGCTCCCTGACTTTTCCAGGCTCTGTTCTGCCACAGGGCAGGCGAGGAGGCCCTTTCCGCAGCCCACCTGCCCACGTCGCAGGAGCAGATGGCTGGAGCATGCCCAGGTCCTAAAGAGACAGATGGCTTCCTTCTCTTTGCCCGTAGGACGCAGCCCTCCTCGTCAGCTTGGCACCAAGGGTTCTCGTTTTCCTTTCCAGACTCACCTGCTCTTCTGCCTGCTGCTGCCACACGCCCGATGCTCCAGCCATGTGAGATTCCGTGCTGTTCACTGTGCTCGAGTTCTCCCTGCATCTTTCCATCTTTCCCTCTCTTTGGAAATAAACTCTATCCTTCCCCGCCTGGAGAGAAAGCCTTCCACTTCAAGTCCTAGCTTAGACGTCATCTCCTCCAGGAGGCCCTCTCTAGGTGTCTTGGTGGATTTAAACCTCCCATCGTTCTCCTGTCTGTCGTCTGAGAAAGGACTGGCAGAGTACTGGCGGTCTGTGTGTCTCCTGGAGGCCTCTGTTGTGGGGCCAGGGAGGTGGCAGGCACTTTGCCAGCGTGTCTTGCTCTGTCTCCACTTCCCAACTGGCTTCTGTGTGGATGGCTCCTGCCCGCCGCCCTCTGTGACTGCTCATTTGTCCTTTGATGGTCAAGGCTGAGAGAAAGTCCCCCTTGGGCTCTTCCGTTCCAGCTTCAGGTCTGCAGTACCCACAATCCCCCAGGTGGTGGCCAGGCCAGTGGGAACCGAAGGGCACTCGTCCTGGCTGCTCAGGGTGGCCTCCATTGCTCACACAGGTTCTGAGTAGGAGTCCTGGTGGTCCCACCAGGACAAGGGTCATGGAAAGCACACAAGCAGTGAGTGTAGTCTATCTTAAGTTCTCAAAAACATGGAAACAAATTTGAAGCATAAAGCCTTTCAAAGTGACTATTTGGCAGCAGTTTTCAGGTAATTGTATATCATAAAAGAGTGGTTGGTGTAAAAATCAGTGAGGATTCAGTAAAAGATTGAATAGTAACAGGTTTCTTTAAGCTGCATGGGTGTATGATATCAAACGCTATAAAGGCTCAATTTGGTCATCTTATTGCGGTAGAATTTAAAATAAAGTGATTCTTGATACTTTATTTCCTAAAAGTGTAAGTCAAGAATTTTTTTTTTAGCTAACTTTTGTCTTTCAAAAAAAAAAAAAAAAACAACAAAAACAAATGAGTTCCAAGGCATTTATTAACTAATTAGCTTCATTATTTTATAATCACACCTTACAAGTGAGCTGGAAGTCGACAAGAGCCAGCACTTAGAAACCCAAACAGGAGAATTTAGCTCAACTGTCCTACCATTATTTTAAAATTAGCAATAGCATAAGGCCTGGCTGCAAAAAGCTGAGATGCTAACTGGCAAGAAAATCAGTCATTAGGGAAACATCTCGGAGAGGCTCCCGCAACAGGGCAGCCGCACATAACGGCTTGGCTTCCTCTTTCTGCGCTGCCTGGTGATGACAACTGGGAAATCAGAGGAAACGTGATGGCCAGGGACACTCGGAAGGTCAAATGAGTCTGATCTTATGGTCTTAAGAGGCCTGCATGTGTTGTGTTTTAGTCACATCTGACTCTTCGTGACTCTGTGGACTCTAGCCTGCCAGGCTCCTCAGTCCATGGGATTCCCCAGGCAAGAATCCTAGAGTGGGTTCCCATTCCTCCTGTAGGGGATTGTCCTGACCCAGGAATTGAACCTGCATCTCTTATGTCTTCTGTATTGGCAGAGGGTTCTTTACCACGAGTGCCACTTGGGAAGCTTCTTAAGAGGCCTCATTTCAGTCAGTTCAGTTCAGTCATTCAGTCGGGTCCAACTTTTTGTGACTCCACAGACTGCAGCACACCAGGCTTCCCTGTTCGTCATCAACTCCCGGAGCTTGCTCAAACTCACGTCCATCGAGTCGGTGATGCCATCCAACCATCTCATCCTCTGTTGTCCCCTTCTCCTCCTGCCTTCAATCTTTCCCAGCATCAGGGTCTTTTCCAGTGAGTCAGTTCTTCCCATCAGGTGGCCAAAGTATTGGAGCTTCAGCTTCAGCATCAGTCCTTCCAATGAATTTTCAAGACTGATTTCCTTTAGGATGGACTGGTTGGATCTCCTTGCAGTCCAAGGGACTCTCAAGAGTCTTCTCCCAACACCACAGTTCAAAAGTATCAATTCTTCGGCACTCAGCTTTCTTTATAGTCCAACTCTCACATCCATACATGACTACTGGAAAAACCATGGCTTTGACTAGATGGACCTTTGTCGGCAAGGTAATGTCTCTGCTTTTTTATGTGCTGTCTAGAGTGGTCATAGCTTCTCTTCCAAGGAGCAAGTGTCTTTTAATTTAAGAGGCCTAGGTGAAAGGAAACTGTTAACAGATGGGAAAGTGAGCCTAGAGGGCTTTATTTCATGTCAGTCTGCCTTAGGCCCCTGGACCTGTAACTGTTCCGAAGGGATGTTTGGTTTTACTTGCGACTCTGAGTGGCCATAAAGAAGTGTACTCGGGGCTGATGGGAGGAGCGTGGGGGAACGAGGTTAAACAGCAGTGAGCGCCATGACCCAGCTGCCCTCTATCCACCAGTTCCCCCCGGGGCGGGGGGGGGCCCTTTCTGTAGGAAGCTGAGAAGTGGCTGGAGCCCCAATCGGGGAAGAGGAAGGTGTGCCCAGTGCTTCCCTGGGTCTCTGTGGATGCTGCGGGGGTGAGGCTTCTGTTCTGGGCTAATGCCCCTGTGACCTCTGTCTCTGCAGACACCTGTCCCGTAAGCGAGGGATAGTTCCTGTGCCTGCTGCCACCTCTCTTCCAGACCACCCTGACTCCAGATGGACCCTGTTCCCCAAAATACCACTAACCCGAGGTGTCGCCCATGGTGGATGATTAGTGAAGATGTTGGGGGTCATTGTGAGTGCTGGGGAAGTCATTCAGGCCAGAAAACAACCTGAAAGATGACCTTAGACATCCTAGTCCTGGATTCTTGTCTGTTTCCACGTTGGTGCCTTTCTCACTGGCTGACCTCTTTCCAAGTCCTTCCAAGACCCTCTTGGTCAGTTTCTGCTTCCTGAAGACCCTTCTCTGCCTCTTCTTTCCTCCACTTCCCTGGCTGCCCCTAGGCTTCTCCTCACTGCCTTGGGCAGATCCATTCAAGAGTCTCTGGTCAGCTCTTAGCTGACCTTGCCCGGAGCTCCACCGTTCTCCTTCTTGCAGGCTATAGGACATCATGATCCAGATGTGTATCTGATGGACTCAGAGTGAGCTGACCATGGCCCTAGTGGGGAGAGGGGGCCCTGGTAAAGCTGGCTTTCTTGTTCTCTTCCTCCTTTCTTTTTTTGGTCTGCACTGCCTGTCTTGCGGAATCTCACTTCCCCAACCAGGGAGGGAAATCAGGCCCTGGGCAGTGAAAGTGCAGAGTCCTAACCACTGTACCGCCAGAGAATTCCTCTCCCTCCCTTTCTTCCTTCCCTTTTTTTTGTTTTTTGTTTTGGATTGGCAAGCAGTTTTCCTGCAATAGTAATTAGTGATGGCTAGTGAGGCACCTGGACAAGGCAATGGCACCCCACTCCAGTACTCTTGCCTGGAAAATCCCATGGACGGAGGAGCCTGGTGGGCTGCAGTCCATGGGGTCGCTAAGAGTCGGACACGACTGAGCAACTTGACTTTCACTTTTCACTTTCATGCATTGGAGAAGGAAATGGCAACCCACTCCAGTGTTCTTGCCTGGAGAATCCCAGGGATGGAGCCTGGTGGGCTGCCGTCTCTGTGGTCGCACAGAGTCGGACACGACTGAAGTGACTTAGCAGCAGTCAGGCACCTGGGGGCAGAGATCTGAGCTTCCTGGGTGTCAAAGTGGAAAAGAAACTGCCTGCCGGTGCAGGAGATGCAAGAGTATGGGTTCGATCTCTGGGTCGGGAAGATCCTCTGGAGGAGGAAATGGCCACCCACTCCAGTATTCTTGCCGGGAAAATCCCATGGACAGAGGAGCCTGATGGGCTACAGTCCATGGGGTTTAAAAGAGTTGGACACGACTGGGCACACAACAGGGGCAGAGATGGCGGTTAGAGAGGAGGTGAGGAAAACGCAAAGGAAACAGCAGAGAGGGAGGCTGGGAGCCAGAAGGGGCAGGTCTGAGGACTGCTCGGCTCCATCCAGGGGTTCCCGTCACTGTCCCTCCAGGCAGGTGTCCTGAAGGGCACAGAGGTAATGCTTGGTTTGGAGCTGATGCTTGGTTGGGGGATATGCTTGGTTTGGGCCACTGGGGCTGATGCTTGGTTTGGGGCTGGGCCGTTCAGCCCAGGTCTCAGGAAATTTGCTCCATGAGCCAATTTGCTTCCCCTCGTGGAGGCCCAGGCTTGTGAGAGCTCTGGCATTTGGTGGAGGATCAGGTCCGGAAGGGACAGTGGGAGTCACTCCTTATCAGAGATCCACCTCACACCGGACACGGCCCTGAGGGAGAGGGCTGCTTGCTGAAGCCGGAATCTTCGTGGCTTCCTGCTAGTTTTTTTACCAACATTGAATATTCTGGGTAACTGAAATTCGTGGTTTGGAAAGGAATAAATTGCAGAAGAGCTGTGACTGACCTTGGTGGAGGGGCAGCTCCGTGGACTACGTTCTGGATGAGGGGGAAGGAACGGATGCCCATGGGACCAGCACTTCTCTTCCCAACTCTGTCCTCACTGGGTGGCCGGGTGGTGTCTCTCTGGCTCCGGACCCTGCTTAGCCCCATCCCAGTCCTGGGTTGCATTGCTGAGGGTCCCACCCTATTGACCTGACTCCAAGCAGAGCAAACTCGACTGTCTGCAGTGGTTTTTCCCACCCTGCGCTCCCCTATCTTGACCTCAACCAAAAGCAGGATAGTTTTCAAGTAAAATATTTCTCTTGAGCATCCCCTAGACTGGCAGAAAGTCAAGAAAGTTCCTTAGAGGACAGAGTGCACCCCCCTTAATTTTCAGGGGAGGAGAACGAGGCCCAAAGTGGCCAAAAGCTAGAGAGTTAAGGGCAACACAGCTTCCTGACCCCCAGCCCGCTGCAAGCTGGGTGCCGTGTTGATCACAACAGCGCTTGTATGAGACCTGGCCTTTTAGTGATCTTGTATTTCAGTTTGGAAACTGTTGGGAGAAGCAGAAGAACATAATGAAGCTCCCCTTTCAGAGTGCCCAACACAGCTTCTTTCATTCCTTCTCAAGTCCTTCTCACTCTCCAAGACCCGCCTCATGGTTGGCCGCTCCATGGAGGCTTGTCCGTGACGTTTCTGCATGGACATGCTGCACGGGCTGTGATGACTCTTAGTTGTAAGAGCTGTATGTTGGTCAAGCAGAGCTGGGGTTTAAGGGGACACCTCTGATGGGGGTGGAGACACTCTCCTCCATGATGACCTGTCCACTCCCTGACTTAAAAAAATATTTATTTATTTTGGCTCCACTGGGTGGCATGTGGGATCAGCATGACCAGGGTTTGAACCCAGGCCTCTCGCATTAGGAGTGCTCCCTGAATTGGGAGTGCAGAGTCTTAGCCACTGAGCTACCAGGGAAGTTCCCCGCTCCCCGAATTTTTAAAAAATTATTTATTTTATTTTTGGCTGTGCTGGGTTTTTTTTGCTTCCTGTGCACTTTGTCTAGATTCAGTGAGTGGGCTCCTCCCTAGTTGCGGTGCACAGCCTTCTCATTGCGGTGGCTTCTCTTGCTGCAGAGCACAGGCTCTAGAGCATGGACTCAGTAGTTGCCTTCTCATTGCGGTGGCTTCTCTTGCTGCAGAGCACAGGCTCTAGAGCATGGACTCAGTAGTTGCCCTTCTCATTGCGGTGGCTTCTCTTGCTGCAGAGCACAGGCTCTAGAGCATGGACTCAGTAGTTGCCTTCTCATTGCGGTGGCTTCTCTTGCTGCAGAGCACAGGCTCTAGAGCATGGACTCAGTAGTTGCCCTTCTCATTGCGGTGGCTTCTCTTGCTGCAGAGCACAGGCTCTAGAGCATGGACTCAGTAGTTGCGGTGTGTGGATTTAGTTGCCCCGCGGCACGTGGAATTTTCCTGGACCAGGGATTGAACCCATGTCCCCTGCATAAGCAGGTAGATTCTTATCTACTGCACCACCAAGGAAGTCCCACTCTCTTGACATTTTTCCCAAACACAGGCACATCCTTTCAGCCCTGATGCATGACGGAAGTCCCTGTGAAGTCTTCACGGATGGAGATAGGGATGCTAGCTGTCTAGCAAGAAAGGGCTGTTGCCCCCTCCGCTAGTCCCCTCGTTCAGCCTATCCACAGTGTGGCCCGTTCACATTCTCAGTTCCTGATTTCCTCCCTGGATTCAGGACACCCCCTGACTTGTGGGCAGATGCATCTGTGCCTTATTCTTCCTCAGGCTCTGCGCTGGTCATGTGCAGCTGGTAATTCGTGGGGTGTGTTCACCCCTTCTTCAGCAGCAGAGACTCCCATGACTGTCGGGTCTCTGATTCCAAGTCCTCCCCACCCTCTCTCCCCACAAGGTCCCTTTCTCCCGTGGGACCAGGGGTCTGTGTGAATTGCAGCTTGGGAGCGAGGTACACTCGAGTTAGAAGCAACCTCCTTTCAGAGCCACCCATGTGCTACCTGGTTACCTGAGATTCTGGTCTCACCTGCCACCCCCATGCCCAGGTGATGGCTCCAGATGACTCTTGAAAGGACTGAACTTTCACTTCTTGCTGCAGAGACAGCCGGGGTGGAAGTTTTCTGGGCAGATGGTGCATTCTCTTTACTCCAAAGGAGAGCGTGAAAGGGGGGCTTCTGTAGTTACAGCAATGCTCAATCATTTTCTGAATCTTTCAGACACAAAGAGTCCCACATAGGGGAGGACTCTACAGCTGGAGTCTGAACCTGGCAGGGTCCCATTTGTCCCCCAGCTCCTCAGATGGGACTAGTCTGATGACAGTTCACCTGAAGTCACACTCTGATGCATGATGGCACCTGCACATGTGTGTGTGTGTGGGGTCACTTGAATTGCAGCCCTGAAGGCTCTGTGAGGGCACCTGGGGAAGAGATGTGGAAACAACAGCCCCCGAGGACTGCCAGGGGCTAGAGGAGTCTCAGCTGTTCAGGCTGCTGTAACAAAAACACCACAGACGGGGTAGCCTGTGAACAACAGAAGTTTATTTCTCACAGTTGTGGAGACAGACAAGTCCAACATCAAGGCATTGGCAGATCTTTCTGTCGAGTTCTGCCTCCTGGTGGCTGTCCTCACACGTCTGAAGATGTGAAGGAGGTCTTGGGGCCTCTTTCACAAAGGCACTAACTCCACTCACAAGGGCTCCACCCTCATGATCTAATCCCCTCTCACAGCCCCCACGTCCTAATACCATCACCTTGGGGATTAGGTTTCCATATATGAATTTTGGGGACACAAATATTCAGTTCCAGCAGAATGGACTAACCAGAGCAGGAAGTCCAGTTAGAACAAATGGTACACCCTATATGGACCAGATAGATACCTGCTTCTCCATCAGGAAGGAAGAAGTGTTAGTCTCTCAGTTGTGTCTGACTCTTTGTGACCCCCCTGGACTGTAGCCTGCTAGGCTCCTCTGTCCATGGAATTCTCCAGGCAAGAATACTGGAGTGGGTTGCCATGCTTTCCTCCAGGGGATCTTCCCGAGTCAGGGTTCAAACCTGGGTCTCCTGCATTACAGATTCTTTACCTTCTGAGCCACCAGGGAAGCCCAGAGGAGGAAAAAAGGGTAGCAGGGATGAACTATCGATACTGAATTTATTCTTGTCCTATTTTTTTGGTAAATCTTTTTTTTTGGTGGGGGGGGTAAATTTAAAAAATTTGAAATTTAGTTGACTTACAATGCTATGTTAGTTTCAGGTATATAGCAAAGTGTTCAGTTTCTAAGTTGTGTCCGACTCTTTGTGACCCCATGGACTGCAGCATGCCAGGCTTCCCTGTCCTTCACTATCTCTGGGAGTTTGCTCACATTCATGTCTACACAGTCGGTAATGCTATCTAACCATCTCATCCTCTGTAGCCCTCTTCTCCTTTGCCCTTCAATCTTTCTCAGCGTCAGAGTCTTTTGCAATGAGTCCGCTCTTTGCATCAGGTGGCCAAAGTATACTTATATCTATATCTATATATATAAATTTTCAGATTCTTTTCTATATTATTATAAAATATTGACTATAGTTCCTCATGCTATACAGTAGGTCTTTATTGTATTTTATATGTAGTAGTGTATATCTGTTAACCCCAAACTCCTAATTTATCTCCCCCCTACCCCACTTTCCCTGTTGGTAACCACAAGTTTGTTTTCTATGTCTGTGAGTCTATTTAAAGCAGAATTTAAAAGCCCATGTTAAGGGTTAACGATTATGAAACAGACCTGATATAAGCCAAGTTATTCTGGGGATACATCTTACTGGTTGCTCTGCTAGAGAAGGTGGCATTTTTCACCTTTGGCCAAATAAAGTAGAAACGCGTGTTAGTCTTGCCTCCTAACACAACTATAAATTCCTTGACGATGGAGCTGAGATTGGAGTTGAAATGAAGTGGGAGGCTGTCTGAGAAAGTCTCCTAGCAGAGGAGGCCCCAAAGGCCATGGCAGACCTGGGTGTCTCTCATCCTGCATCCCTTGCCCCTGAGGATAGGAAGGAGAAATAGATGTTTTCATTTTGTACATTTTTGTGACTGTCACTTGTCGCTGAGTGGCATAGGCTGAGTAGCTGATAGAAAACGTTAAGCTGCATGGGGCCAGCAGGTCAGAGCCAGAGGACTCTTTGGAGAGCATTGGTTCCATCCATTCATGACAGAGACAATCAGCTGAGGTCCCGGGAGAACATGCAGCCTGTCAAGTTCAGACAGGGAATAAGTGCAGGTCTGGGACACGGGGCTCCTGCCCTCCCCACCCCTCTGGCTGCCCAGCCCATGACCCTGCAAACCCCTGAAACACACTCTCGTAAAACCCAGCTGCTCTTTGGACATGAAGGTAACACACTAGACTCTTGATGGACGGCCTGTGCTTGGAGGTCTTTCTCTGGGATCAGGGAAGGATTGGGCCCCTCCCACCCACTCCTCCTGGAGGTGTCCCCATCTCTGAGGAGACAGGGCTGTGGACCCTGTTTGGACCGATATCTGCCTGGATAACCAGCAACTTTCCCCCTCTCTACTGCTGCTCAGCAGTAGAGAAAGATGAGGCCTCTTAAAGAGAAACAACCACAACTGCGTTACCACACTGAAAATATAAAAATTTCTCGATATAATAAATGTCTGGTTAGTAGTTGAACTTCTTCAGTTTTTATACACATTTGCAAAAAAATTATTTGAATCAGAAGCCAAATAAGGCCTACTCATTGATGGGGTTCTTAAGTCCCTTTTAATCTACAGGATAATCTTCCATATTTTTCTCTCACTTTTTTGGTTTTGATCGAAGGATCTAGGTTGTTCATCTTTTGGAAATTTCTAAAACTGGATTTTGCTGATTTCGCCCTTGTGAACGAAGGTGATCAATAACGTAGGGTGACCCATCGAGCCAGTTTTCTCTGTGCTCAAATCCAGAAGTCCTTAGCAAATCAGATTGGCCACTCAACGCTTTTTCCCATCCGTTATATTTTCTTATTGTAAGTTGGTAATTAAGTTATAGCCTTTATCAGACTCATTTAATTTTTTGACAGGATTCTTCCCTAGTTAGTGGTGTGTTATTCCAACAGCAGGCACATAAATAGCTGTTTGCCTCTCATTTTGTGATATTAGAGCCTTTCATGACCAACGCTTACATCCATTCATTCGTCACAGGTTGCAAAGCGGTGATGTTCTCGTTCTACCTTCCCTTTCCGTTTATTAGCTGGACTTCTTTTATTAGAGACACACTCAGCACCTCTCTGGTTACCCAGAGCTACAGTGCACAGGTTAAAGTCTCTATCAGCCCTTGATTCTTTCTCTTTCTTTGCTGTCTTTTCCAAATATGGCTCCTTGGCATGCCCCCAAAGGGATGAATGGTTTCCTTTAGGGGCGTTATAAACTTATGGACACAGAAAAAGCTTCAATCTTTTGTAGTTATTATTCTTATTGATGTTTACATGTTTCCATCTTTGGCCAGTGGGAACTTCTTCAGGTTGGTTCCTGAGTTATTTTGATATAACCCAGTACTCTTGATAGTTTCCTTGTTTTACAATTTGACAAGATGTTCCAAACCAATTACTCAGTATACTCCTGTCCTGGTCTTGGGAATAGCCATTTCTCTAACGAATCCTGCTTCTTTTTAATGTAAAGTGTATTTACAGACAGAGATGCTCATTGCTACTAACCTGGTTGTTTTTTTCTAGTTCCTTTCAGTGGCTATAGCTAGGAAACATGTATTACTTTTAAGAGACAAAATATATAGTGTGTTCCTACTGATGTTACTAATTCAAATTCAGAGCTGCAGAGTTTTAACTGAACCTCATTGACCTTACATCTTTATCTTTTTCTCACACTGAAAATCCTGACTCTAAATGGTACCAGTGTAATTACTCCTTTGCTTTATGCCACAACCAGCACACACACAACAGTCTCTGAGTAACAATACGAACCTACACTACCGATAACAATATGATTACAGGAAACAGCGATATTTTTGAGGTTCTTTTTGTCCTGAGACTGTATGCCACTAGGGATATATAGTCAAATTACTGTGTTTAAGTCAGTGGGAATAATTCCTTCTTGGGTAGTTAAATTACCAACCGGTGGTTATGTTACATAATTATGGTTCATTTGTATAATTCCCCTTTTCATTTTTAGGGCTTGCTTTTTAAGTTTAATTCCGAGGTTGAATTTACAAAGCAAGGTACGTTCAAAGAAGTCTAGCTTCTCTCCTCATCCCCTCTATTCTGTCTCCCTTTTCCTCTTATGCTACCATTACGGTATTTTTGTGCATACTTCCATATTTTTTTTTAAATAAGCAAATGTCTGTTCATCTGTATTTATCTATCTGGTTCCTTTTTTTAAATAAAATGAATGAAAACATTCTTGGCATATTTTTCCCTTCCTTGCTTTTTCACTTGTCATCTGGAAAGCATCCATGTTTGTATGTAGAAATATCCTTCACTCCTTTTCATGGCTATGTAGGACTCCATCATGCAGATATAATAATACTTGGTTTACCTAACCAGCCTCTTACAGATTGCCATTGTCTTCTAGTCCTTTGCTATTATTATAAAGTTGTGCTCCAATAAATCTTCGGGCATGTATTTTTTCATATATCTGCTAATGTAATATATCTTTGGGATAAATTCCCAGATTTGCTGGGTCCAAAGGTCAGTGCATATGTAATTTTGTAAGGTAATACTACATTTCCCACCAGCAATGTAGGAGTGCTTCTTCCCCTTATATTGCCAACACAGCGTGGAGTCACACGTTTGGCCTTGTGCCCAATTTGATAGGTTAACAAATTGTACCTCAGTGTATTTTTAATTTGTACCTTCCTGTCACAAGTTGAATTCCCTGAGAGCAGACTCTGAGACTGACTAGCCCGCAAGGCGTTTTTAAAAGAACAATCTTTGGACGATCACTTGGGGAGGGAGCAAGATTGGGCAGACGGACAAGTAGAGTCCCTCTACTCGACATCGGAATAGGCTGAGGCCGCAGTGGGCCGTGGAGCTGGGAAGGCCCTTCAGGGATGCTCTGAGTTGGGATGACCGGCAGGGCTGCTCATCCTCCACGTTCGTCTGTCGTAGAATGAGGGCTGCTCTGGGAGGAGGTGTGACCTTGGACCAGGCAATTTTCTCCTGCTGAGATGAACCCGCGTGAGTGCTGACAGCTGAGGGCCATCTCCTGGTGGCACTTGCAGTAGGTGGGGGGTGGGGAACGAAACCTCTCCTTTCTGAAGGAAAATGGGTGGCACGTCCCAGCACCCACTTTGTCTGTCAGTTTATCTATAAGATCCGCCTCGGTGATTTTTCTTCTCTCAAGTTTTCTGTGTGCAGTCTTATTTCTCTCTCTCTCGTCTATCTATTTAGTTGATCTGTCTCAGTTTGAGATAGGCGTACTAAATAGTCTTGGTTTTTAACAAACGCGTTTCTACGTATTTCTCTTGTCATCTCTTACAGTTTCTGCTTTGTGAAAGTTGTTGTTCAGTCACTGCAGGCATACTCAATATTACTGTTAAAATGTCATCGCCCTGCAGACTTCAGGATTATAGTGTCTGCTTTGTTTTACTCAGCACTCTTTGGCCTGAACTCTACCTTGCTGGGTATGTAGCCCACCAGGCTCCTCTGTCCATGGGGTTCTCCAGGCAAGAATACTGGAGTGGGTTGCCATTTCCTCCTCCAGGGGATCTTCCTGACCCAGGGATCAAACCTGCGTCTCCTGCATTGGCAGGCGGGTTCTTTGCCACTGAGCCACCTGTTTAGGCTGCATGTAAGTGATATTATAGCTATTTCTTTGTCTGACTTACTTCACTTAGTATGGCAATCTCTTGGTTCAGTCATGCTGCTGAAAACAGCATTATTTCATTCTTTTTTTCTTTATGGCTGAGTAATCCGTTGTATGTATACATCACGCCTTCTTTATCCATTCATCTTTGGATGGACCCTTAGGTTGCTTCCATATATTCATTACTGTGAACAGTGCTGTTATGAACATTGGAGTGTGCGTATATATATATTTTTTGGCTTCCCTAGTGGCTCAGCTGGTAAAGAGTCCACCAGCAATGCAGGAGACCTGGGTTCAATCCCTGGGTATTTTTTATTGTTTAAATTATGAAAATGAAACAAATTTACAGGAGACTTGGAAAATATAGATCAAAGTTACATATAGTTCCACTATATACTGCAATTATTGTTAAGTAGATAAATTAAGATTTTTAGTTGGAGTTTCAATATCAAACTCTCAAAAATTAATAGAATGAATATACAGAGAAGTAGAAGGATATGGTAGACCTGAAAAGTACTGTGAACCAATTCAATATAATTAAGATTTACATAATTTTCACACAATAGTAGAGTACAAATTCAATTCAAGTTCCCATAGACTATAAACTAGGAGACACTGGAACATACCCAGGGACATAAGTCCAGGTACAAAAATTTCATGGTCTGAAGGTATTGAAATCATACAGAGTCTGTTCTCTTATCATTGTGGTATTATGTTAGAGATCAATATCAAAAGATATTTGTAAATAACCCACAAATTCGGGACATTTACCTAGAGACATCTTTAGCTTAGGCAATGAAAACTGCAAAGTCGGAAGACTGAAAAAAGAAAAAAACAGAGTGATTGCAGAGAAGAAAGCATTTAAATGAGAAATTAATATCAAAGTGAAAAATTAAAGCTAATATCAAAGATACTTTAAAAATTCCGTATATTTGGAAATTAATGTTCACTTTTAAATGAGGGGTGCATATATCTTTTTAAATGATAGTTTTATCCAGATATACGCCCAGGAGTGGGATTTCTGGATCGTATGACAACTCTGTTTTTAGTTTTTTAAGGACCTTCCATACTGTTCTCCACAGTTTGCCTATTTTATGTCTCTTTCCTTCGAGGAGCAATATTAAAATGAGCTGGTGGATTCTTCCTGCTCCCCTGAGTCTCCCGCAGCGTGTAATTTGAAGTCCGACGTGTTCACTTCCCATCGGGCAATTAGCAAGCTGGTCCTGCGTTTTATGTACCTTTCCCACTCTTTCCCTCCCCCATCTGTGAGTACTGTGTTGCATCCACAGCGTCAGGGCACAGCCATCGCCTTCCCGGGGATGCCCCGTATTACTGTCACTTGGTCTTGGCGCCAAGCTTGCTGTCCGACCCCTCAGCTCCTTCCAGCCAGTGTTGTCTGAAGCTTGCTCTCGGGTCGATCCTTAGTAAGAGCTCGTGAGAATACAAGCCTCCTGTCTATCTACGGTCTTGACACTTACAGGTTGGCTTGGCTCCTGTTTTCTTTCCTTGCCTAGCAAATATTCTGCTCCATTGCTTTCTGGCCTACAGTACGGCTGCTGAGAGGTCTAACTGCAATCTGATACTTTTTTCTTTCTTTCTTTTTTTGGCTGCACTGGGTTTCCTTTGCTGTGCCTGGGCTCTTCATTGTGAGTCCGTTGCTGTGTGGCATGTGGGAATCTTAGCTCCCCAACCAGGAACTGAACCCACATCCCCTGCATCGGAAGGTGGATTCCTCACCACTGCACCACCAGGAAGTCCCTGACACATTTTCCTTTATAAGTGACTTGGACTATGTAACCAACATCTGAGGATGTTTTGCTTCCTGAAAGTTCGATAGCTCCACTAGCATGTATCTCGACTATATGTGGACTGTGCTGGGTGGGACGGTGTGTCCTTGAAGTGAAGTTTCAAGTATTTTTGCTTCAGGAAACACGTTCTAAACTTTAATTTTGAGTATTATCCTGTTTTCTAGCTTTGGTTTTCTTCTGGAGGTTTCCTATTATATGAAGATTTGACTCTTGGCTATCTCCTGCCACTTTCTCTGGAAATCTTTCCATTTTCTTACTCTTTCCTTTTGACTAAAATGTTTCTCCTTTGCACCTGTTTCACTTAAGACATTGTCTTTTGCATGTATTTGTATTTGTGATTCTGGCTTAGTCCTCATTTAGTAGTCATTTTAACTTCATACCTAACCTCCTTCCCCTCTTTTTCCACATTATTATTTTTTTGATTTTTTTTTTTTTAAGGCTATGCTGTATGGCGTGTGGGATCTTAGTTCCTTGACCAGGATTTGAACCCATGCCCTCTGCTTTGAAAGTGTGGACTCTTAACCCCTGGACCGCCAGGAAAGGGCCCACGCTATCCTTTTCTTTAATCACCTCCTTTCTGAGCTTTTCTAATTCTGAGTTCGTGATGTTCTTTCATATTCTTTACATTTTATTATTTTTTTTAGCCCATTTTGAAATATGAAGTGACCCGTTTTCATCTGTGTCTGGCCATGTCAGTCTGCTGTGTCTTCCTGGGCCATGGTGGTCTCACATTACCTCTCATCTCTTTTCCCTCAAGTTGACTTACTGTGATATCTGAAAGAAATTCTTTTCAGCTGCTTGTGTTTAAGTAAAATAATTTCCTGTACTTCTAGGGGAGAAGCTTGGGCCGAGAGAGAGGTCCCGAACTTCATGAGTCCAGAGCTCTTGTGTCTCTTACTTGCTATGAAGTTTTATAAAATATGTCTTGCTGGGCTCTGATGTCTCACACCTTCCTCACTATTCACTGGGCCTTCTCTTCCCTCTGCCCCTGTGGGCTTGACCTCATCAGTTCAGACTTTTTCCGCAGCAGTTTTCTGCTCAGCACAGGGTCTCGGTTTTCAGGGGGCTCTGGCATTAACTGTGTGAGTTCACATCTTGGGCACGTCTGGTGTGCTGTGGCTCCTCTTCTCACCCGTGACTTGGAGCCTTCAAGATCCCCCTCTCAGTTTCGCTTGCTTTCCTCAGATGGACCACAGTTCAGTTCAGTTCAGTCGCTCAGTCGTGTCCCACTCTTTGCGACCTCATGAACCGCAGCACATCAGGCCTCCCTGTCCATCACCAACTCCCGGAGCCCACCCAAACTCATGTCCATCGAGTTGGTGATGCCATCCAACCATCTCATCCTCTGTCGTCCCCTTCTCCTCCTGCCCTCAATCTTTCCCAGCATCAGGGTCTTTTCCAATGAGTCAGCTCTTCACATCAGGTGGCCAAAGTATTGGAGTTTCAGCTTCAGCATCAGTCCTCCCAATGAACATTCAGGACCAATTTCCTTTAGGATGGACTGGTTGGATCTCCTTGCAGTCCAGGGACTCTCAAGAGTCTTCTCCAACACCACAGTTCAAAAGCATCAATTCTTCAGCGCTCAGTTTTCTTCACAGTCCAACTCTCACATCCATACATGACCACTGGAAAAACCATAGCCTTGACTAGATGGACCACAGTGAGTACCTAGAAAAGTATCAGGTAAATTGTGTGTGTGTGTGTGTGTGTCTTTTGGCTGCACTGTGAGGCTACGTGGGATCTTAGTTCCCCAACCAGGAACTGAACCCAGGCCTTCTGCAGTGGAAGTACAGAGTCCTAACTGCTGCTTTTAGGGATGCCCCTAAATTGTGTTTTGTGATTCTCAGGACCCGCAGAGAGAGGACCAGCCGATTTTCCTCAGCATCCTTCTGCACACTTGTTTATCTCACACTGCCCCGCAGCTACTAGCCGTTTGGCTTTAGACACATTCTGGGTGTGTGGAGGCCTTGTCACTGTTTTTGTTGCAGATGTCGCCCACCAAGTTTTGGTTTTGTTACTCCAGTTCTGTCCTCTTTTTATGTGGAGACTTGGGGCTTCCCTGGTGGCTCAGACAGTACAGAATCTGCCCACAGTGCAGGAAACCTGGGTTCAATCTTTGGGTCGGGAAGATCCCCTGGAGAAGGGAATGGCAACCCACTCCAGCATTCTTGTCTGGAGAATTCCATGGATGGAACTTGGTGGGCTACAGTCCACAGGGTTGCAAAGAGTCAGATATGACTGAGGGGCTAACACAAACACTTTGGGGATGTTAAAAATATATAGGCTGTTAATATTCATCTCCTACACTTTTTATTAGTTGAAATTATTAAGAAATTTTAAATAACCTGGTGAAGAGCTAACCAGTCACTGCATCCTGTGTGTCAGAAATGTCCTCTCCAGGGCAATGTGTCTAAAAGGACACGCACTGAACACAGGTAACAAATATTAGGGGTTGTGTTAACTTTTCTGGGGCTGCTGTAACAAAGCACCCTAAAGCAGGTGGCTTAAAGCAACAGAAACTTATTCTCTCACAGTTCTGGAGGCTGGAAGCCCAAAGGTGCTGGCAGGGCGCGCTCCCTATGAAGGGTCTCTTATTTCTTCTCCTGGCTGTAGTGGTGACCAGCAGTCTTTGGCGTGTGGCTGCGTGGCTCCTGTTTCTGTCTCTGTCTTCACATGGCGTTCTCTCTCTCTTGTCTCTTCTCCTGAGGTCACCAGCCATTGGATTAGGGCCCAAGCTTCAATAATTTGGCCACCTGATGTGAAGAGCCAATTCATTGGAAAAGACCCTGATGCTGGGAAGGATTGAAGGCAGGAGGAGAAGGGGATGACAGAGCATGAGATGCTTGGATGGCATCACCGACTCAGTAGACATGAGTTTGAGCAAGCTCTGGGAGATGGTGAAGGACAGGGAGGCCTGGCGTGCTCCCATCCATGGGGTTGCAAAGAATTGGATGTGACTGAGTGACTGAATGGCAACAAACCCAAGATAGGGCTTCTGTGGTGGTTCAGTGACAAAGAATCCACCTGCCAAGCAGAACACACAGGTTCGATCCCTGGGTCAGGAAGATCCCCTGGAGAAGGAAATGGCAACTCTCTCCAGTAGTCTTGCATGGGAAATCCCGTGGACAGAGGAGCCTGGCAGGCTACAGTCCACAAGGTCACAAGGAGTCAGAAACAACTTAGTGACTAAACAACAACAAATCCAGTTTATGATCTCATTTTACAATTATATCTGCAAAGACCTCATTTCTAATTAAGCCACTGTCCCAGGCATGGGGTGGACTTGGACTTTGGGGAACATTATTCAACTCAATACAAGGGTCGTAGGCTAAATACATGTATAATAGGAGGATTTCCTGGATAAAGAGAAAGAAAAATGTTTCCTACAGAGTGGAGTGACAAGATTTAAGCTCTTTCCGTGTCCTCATCAAGCAAAAGCATGTGCCTCATGACTCAGCTGGGGCCTGGGGGTCAAGAGCCCCCAGGTCGGCTCTGGGCTCCTCCTGAGTTTCCATTGTGCCCGTGGAGGTCTCCTCTGGGCTAATCGCCACGTGGACCTTGCACGAGGCTGGGGCCTAATTCCCTGCCGTCCTTTCAGGAGGAAAGGACGTCAAAGAGAAACTGTCAAAGAAAAGCCTTCTATCTCTGGACCCAGTGGGTGGGAAGCCAAAAAGAACTGCTCTGTGCTTCCCATTCGACCATTGAATCCCGATAATTGAGCTTCTTTTTAAAAAGCCCCAAACCCTCACACATGCAGAGAAGGAAGCAAGGAGTCAGAATAGGTGCCAAGAGCTATAAATTTTCCCTGTCTGTCTGGGGCCATTATTCCATTGCCTACAGGCACTCTCTTGGCAGCTCAAAGTAAATCAGTCAGGTTCACCAGTCCAGGTGCAGGCACTGGTTATTGAATTAATTGGATGTACATAGTTCAGTGTCCTAGCTCTTGCATGGGGGTGTCTGCCAAATCCCCAGCAGTCTAGAAATATCCCAAAGAACTTTTCTGATTTATAAATAGAATTGCTATAAGCATCCCTCCCTTGTTCACCTCAAGGCCTATCTCTCCTCAGTCTGTTTTAACAATAATAACAACTCCATCCCAACCCACCACTTCTGGGTAGTGTTCTGTGTCTTTGGAACATTTACAGCTGCTTCACAATGAATGTGGGAGAAGTCTCCCAGCTTGTTGACATGGCCTCATGCCAGATATTTGTGCCTTTTGCCTTGATGCATTATTTTGATTTGAGGAGCTTTTCCGGGAACTTTAACTCTAGGGGACATCATCCATTGGGTAGCCTTAGCAGTCTAATTTCCAGATTTCAGTTACCCAGTTTGTCCCTCACTAACTGTCACCATTCTCATCAGTCTTCTATTAATTATCTAGTACCTTTCTACCAACATCCCATCAACTTCAACAACAAACCTGCCTCTCAGTTCCAACATCATCAGCCAGTCATCACTAATCCTCACGCTATTGTCCCTCGAAACCTGATGTCAGATGCTGCATGAACTTCCGTTTACTCTTTTTTAAAAAACAATTATTTGTTTATGTATTGGCTGTGCTGGGTCTTTGCTGCTGTGTGCGGGCTTTCTCCAGTTTCACTGAGCGGAGGCTACTCTCTGACTGCGGTATGAGAGCTTCTGGTTGAGGTGGCCTCTCTTGTTGCAGAGCACAGGCTTTAGGGCGTGTGGGATCCAGCAGCTGTGGCTCGCCAGCTCTAGAGTTGTGGCAGCGGTTGTGGCACATGCGCCTAGTTGTCCCGCCACGTGTGGCATCTTCCCAGACCAGGGACTGAACCCGTGTCCCCCTGCAATGGCAGGCAGATTCTTAACCACTGGGCCACCAGAGAAATCCTTCCTTTACTCCTATATGGAGCATCTTCTTGGGACACTGATGGATGGTGCTCTCGGATCATTTGGGCGCTTGTATCAGTCACTGCGTGTATATTTCTTCTCTCCCTCTGGTAACTAGAACTGTCTAGTGCGTTTTCCCTCTATTCCTGTCAGGAGACTTAAGTTGCAGATGAAAGGAGCAGCTCTAGCTATGTCAATCACAAAGGGACTCAATACACAGAATCAGTTCAGTACAGTACAGTTGCTCAGTTGTGTCCGACTCTTTGTGACCCCGTGGACTGCAGCACGCCAGGCTTCCCTGTCCATCACCAACTCCTGGAGCTTACTCAAACTCATGTCCATTGAGTCGGTGATGCCATCCAACCATCTCATGGACCACAGCCTTGTCTAACTCAATGAAACTATGAGCCATGCCATGTAGGCCCCCCAAGACGGACGGCTCATGGTGGAGAGTTTTGACAAAACGTGGTCCACTGGAGAAGGGAATGGCCTGCATTGCAGGTGGATTCTTTTACTGCTGAGACACTGGGGTAGTGTATCTCAACAATACACTATACACTCAGCTATAATATCAGGAAAGGGAGTTCTCACACTTTTGGACTCAGGCCAGGATTGGGGGCATCACCTATGGGATGTGGTGGGGAGGCCACCTGAAGGAAAGACAATTCGAAACGAGATATCTAGATATCTTAGAGAAATGAAGGTGCTAAGAGGAAAGTTATAGAAATGAAAAATGGTGGGAAGCAATCAGGGCTAGTGCTAAATATAAATTCTTACTCATGGAATATTCCATCATATCAATACAAAATGAAAATCCCCTCCACTGTATCCAGATGGAAGGACCTCTGACCAGGAATGGGGCATGTTCTCCTTTATTGTGTACGTGTGTACACATTTATGTCTGGCTCTTTGCAACCCCAGAGACTGTAGCCTGCCAGGCCCCTCTGTCCATGGGATTTTCCAGGCAAGAATACTGGAGTGGGTTGCCATTTACTTCTCCAGGGGATCTTTCCAACCCAGGGATTGAACCTGGATCTCTTGCATCTCCTGCGTTGGCAGGCAGGTTCTTTACCAGCTGAGCCACCAGGGAAGCCTGTTCTCCTTAATTAGACAATGCCTATTATTAGGTGAAACCAGTCTTCTTGTAACTTCCATACATTGGTTCTATTTTTTCTATGTATGATATATGATTCTATTGTTATTATGTGTTGTTTTAACTACTAATACATATTTTAAACTATCAGTTAAGTTCAGTCACTCAGTCGTGTCCGACTCTTTGTGACCCCATGGGCTGCAGCACGCCAGGCTTCCCTGTCCATCACCAACTTCCAAAGCTTGCTCAAACTCATGTCCATCGAGTCGGTGATACCATCCAACCATCTCATCCTCTGTCGTCCCCTTCTCCTCCCACTTTCAATCTTTCCCAGCATCAGGGTCTTTTCAAATGAGTCAATTCTTTGCATCAGGTGGCCAAAGCACTGGAGTTTCAGCTTCAGCCTCAGGCCTTCCAATGAATATTCAGGACTGATTTCCTTTAGGATGGACTGGCTGGATCTCCTTGCAGTCCAAGGGACTCTCAAGAGTCTTCTCCAACACCACAATTCAAAAGCATCAATTCTTCAGCACTCAGCTTTCTTTATGGTCCAACTCTCACATCCATACATGACTACTGGAAAAACCATAGCTTTGACCAGATGGACCTTTATTGGCAAAATAATATCTCTGCTTTTTAATGTGCTGTCCAGGTTGGTGATAGCTTTTCTTCCAAGGAGCAAGCATCTTTTAATTTCATGGCTGCAGTCACCATCTGTCATGATTTTGGAGCCCCCAAAAGTAAAGTCTCTCACTGTTTCCATTGTTTCCCCATCTATTTCCCATGAAGTGATGGGACCAGATGCCATGATCTTAGTTTTCTGAATGTTGAGCTTTAAGCCAACTTTTTCACTCTTCTCTTTCACTTTCATCAAGAGGCTCTTTAGTTCCTCTTCTCTTTCTGTCACAAGGGTGGTGTCATCTGTGTATCTGAGGTTTTTTTTTTTTTAATCTGAGGTTATTGATATTTCTCCCGGCAATCTTGATTCCAGCTTGTGCTTCATCCAGCCCGGCATTTCGCATGATGTACTCTGCATAGAAGTTAAATAAGCAGGTGACAGTATTCAACCTTGACGCACTCCTTTCCCAATTCGGAACCAGTCTGTGTTCCAGGTACTTTTCTAACAGTTGCTTCTTGACCTGCACACAGATTTCTCAGGAGGCAGGTGAGGTGGTCTGGTATTCTCATCTCTTGAAGAATTTTTCACAGTTTGTTGTGACCCACACAGTCAAAGGTTTTGGCATAGTCAATAAAACAGAAATATATGTTTTTCTGGAATTCTCTTGCTTTTTCTATGATTCAGTGGATGTTGGCAATTTGATCTCTGGTTCCTCTACCTTTTCGAAATCCAGCTTGAATATCTGGAAGTTCTCGGTTCATGTACTGTTGAAGCCTGGCTTGGAGAATTTTGAGCATTACTTTGTTAGCATGTGAGATGAGTGCAATTGTGCGGTAGTTTGAACATTCTTTGGGATTGGAATGCAAACTGACCTTTTCCAGTCCTGTGGCTACTGCTGAGTTTTACAAATTTGCTGACATATTGAGTGCAGCACTTTAACATCATCATATTTTAGGATTTGAAATAGCACAACTGGAATTCCATCACCTGCACTAGCTTTGTTTGTAGTAATGCTTCCTAAGGCCCATTTGACTTCGCATTCCGGATGTCTGGCTCTAGGTGAGTGATCACACCATTGTGGTTATCTGAGTTGAAGATCTTTTCTGTACAGTTCTTCTGTGTATTCTTGCCACCTCTTCTTATTTTTTTTCCCCCACCTCTTCTTAATATCTTCTGCTTCTGTTAGGTCCATACCATTTCTGTCCCTTATTGAGCCCATCTTTGCATGAAATGTTCCCTTTCTATCTCTAATTTTCTTGAAGAATTTTTAACCATATCAGCTAACAAATAGTTAGATGGCTAGATTTTATTAAAATTAAAAAAACTTTTTGTTTGTTTCATTGGTTCTATTTCTTCTTTCAGCAGCTGCATAACCCAACCCCCTGACAATGCCTCACATATATTAGGCAGACGCTTGCCCTAAACTGCAGCCCAACCTCTTCTTTTCTAGGGAAAATAATGCCAGATACGCCAACCATCCCTTGTAGGATGTACTGAGTTGGCCAAATCATTCATTAAGATGTTACAGAAAAGCCCAAACAAACTTTTTGGCCAACCCAATAATTTTGAGATGCTGACAACAAATGGCACCCCAGCCCTTACTGGTGGCCTGAAGTCACTCGCCTCATTGGCCTATAGAACTTCAACCTTGGGTTACCCCTGTGGGGAGGAAGCAGGGGCCCCTTCAAGACTCTGAAAGTTTGATCAATAAAATCAACATAAATGGTAAGAGACAGAGTGCTTCTGGGCCAAACACAAACCAAAGTGATGTCATTAATAGAGCTAAAGGAATAATGTGACAAGAGAAAAGGGGATTGGGGCATAGATGCACCACCAAGTGGGAAATCAGAGAGATGAAAGTTGACAGAGTCTGTCCAGTACAGTCAGGGGACTGGATGTTGAATCTGAGTGATGTGAGCAGTCAGGTCATGGGAGAGCTGCTCTGCTTGGGTGAAACAGTCTCCAGTAATACCGCCAGCTGTGGGTCTGAGTCCATGTTCATCAAACAATGTTTAGATGAACGATTTCACTTGCTGGTTTCCTGATACCTGGAAGAAGAATATTCTAGTGGGAAGCATGAGAATTCTGGTCACTGGATTGGGATCCCCTACTCTGAGAATGAATACCTTGGGGTCTGGTTAATATCTCAGTCTAAGTTGGGACATATCAAGTGTTCCCTGATTGCATCACCCGTGGGTACTGTATATCATGGACAGTTGCCTTCCTATCTGTTTTCCATTCTTCCTTGTTAACAGAATCCCACATGTCCAGCTAAAAAGTCTCACTTCCCCTGATCCCCTTGCAGCTCAACATAGCTATGTGCAACAGTTCTGCCGAATGCAATGTAGATGGAGGTCCCAGGGGAGTGTGTTTCTTTTTTCTGGTTAATGAAAGTAAAGCCTTACTAGAAGCTGTTTTTGCTTTTCCCACTTTTATCTACTAGAATATGAGTGTGATGTCCAGAAGTAGAGCAGCCATTTTGTGATAATGAGGACAAAAGTTTCACCCAGGGATGTTAGAGAAAGAAGATAGAGGGACCTCTGTCTCCTTGGTGCATTCATGAGCAGCTGCACAAGCCCTGAATTGCTTTTCTTCAGAGACTGTTAGAAAAATAAGACCTTATCTGTTTAAGTCAAAGTTGGTAGGGCTTTCTACTATTTACAGCAAACAGTCTTCATTGGTGTAGGGTCCAAGTGGAATTTCCAGGGTAGCAAAGATGAGAACAAGACTATAGAATGTAGTTAATTTACAGTGTGACGCATCTATGATGCTCCTTGGTGGTCATGCCATGAGGATAACTCTGCTATCTGCTCATAATCTGCTCATAATCATAACTCATCTATTGATGTTTTGTGAAAATTCAAATGAATCATAAATCATAAAGAACAAGGAAAAAACACTGAGTCCACCACTCAGAGATGACTGTTTCTTGCATAACAGAGAATGTCCTCATAGATAAATATGTATGTAATATAAACATTTGTAACACATTTTTTTACATAAAAAGGACTACATTTTGTAACTTGCTATTCACTTGACAATTGTGGACATTGTTCCTGTGACTTCATTTAGAAAATCCATTCTGATTAATGTCAGATTAAATATAGATCTCCATTATTAATTTTAACACATTTAATATTCAAATATTGTATTTACTTAGGTCTACTATAATCTTGACTTCCCTGGTGGCTCAGATGGTAAAGTGTCTGCCTCCAATGCGGAGACCCGGGTTCAATCCCTGGGTCGGGAAGATCCCCTGGAGAAGGAAATGGTAACCTACTCCAGTATTCTTGCCTGGAGAATCCCATGGACGGAGGAGCCTGGTGGGCTACAGTCCACAGGGTCGCAAAGAGTCGGACACGACTGAGCGACTTCACTTCACTTCAGTATAATCTAACCAATAAATCCTTAGTTGGTATTGTCGACTTAAAACAGATGCACGAAGTGAGAGTTGCAAGTTAAGTTTTATTTGGAGCAAAATGAGGACTGCAGCCTGGGAGATAAGATAAGACAGCTCTGAGAGACTGCTCCAAAAAGGTTGCAGTGGGGGGTGGGGGGAAGTCAATGTATATGATTTTGTTGAAGGGGGATTTCATGTAATCAAGCTCTGACTTTACTAGGTTTTATGCTAGTCACAAAGAGATGATGTTAACATGAAGGGTTTTAGTGCTTTTCTAGATATGAGGAGATGTAAGGATTTGGATCATAAAATCAGTTCCTGAAAACATCTAACTATCCAAAGACCTGTTCCTCCAGTCTTCCTGAAGCACAGAGCCTCATTCTCCAGCCAGGACTCCCTTTGGGGTGTGCTGAAGGTCAGCAGCTGCAGCAGCACAGGGTTCAACCCTCGGGGAGGCAGATGGCAAACGCCCTGGGCAGGTGCAAATTTGTAGTTGACAGCATTTGATTTTTGATATTCTGTGTCAGTTCAGTTCAGTCGCTCAGTCGTGTCCAACTCTTTGTGACTCCATGGACTGCAGCACACCAAGCTTCCCTGTCCATCACTGACTCCCAGAGCTTGCTCAAATTCATGTCCATGTCCATTGGTAATGCCATCCAACCATCTCATCCTCTGTCATCCCCTTCTCCTCCTGCCTTCAATCTTTCCCAGCATCAGGGTCTTTTCCAGTGAGTCAGTTCTTTGCATCAGGTGGCCAAAGTATTGGAGTTTCAGCTTTAGCATCAGTCCTTCCAACGAATTTTCAGGACCGATTTCGTTTAGGATGGACTGGTTTGATCTCCTTGCAGTCCAAGGGACTCTCAACTCTCCAACACCACAGTTCAAAAGCATCAATTCTTCGGCACTCAGCTTTCTTTATAGTCCAACTCTCACATTCATACATGACTACTGGAAAAACTGTAGCCTTGACTAGACGGGCCTTTGTCAGCAAAGTAAGGTCACTGCTTTTCAATATGCTGTCTAGATTGGTCACAGCATTTCTTCCAAGGATATTCTGTGTAGGGCTGTAGTAAAAAGTCTTGGGTAAACACCTTTGAGCACTTTCTTGATTATCTCCTAAGACAACTGTGGAAGCTGGTTGCTTTCCTTGAGGCTTTTGCCACGTGTCTGGGTTTCACACAGGCCCTCCGGGTCACACGGCTTCCCACTGTGATCCCTGCGGGGTCATTCTGGAGAAGGTCATGGGTCTCTGCTGACTTGTCCTTCCACATGTTTAAGCTCTCTAGTTTCAGTGAACCCTCAATTACTGTGCTTTCTCTAATACACGCTTCATGAGAGCTGTTCAAGTTCCCATCACATTTCTTAAGCTCCTATTTTGGCCTGAATTATGGTTTCCCCGATTCATATGTTGAAGTCCTAAGGCCTGGCACCTCAGAATGTGACTGTATTTGGAGATAAAGCCTTTAAAGAAGTAATTAAGATAAAGTGAGGTCATATGAGTGGGCGCCGATCCAATATGACTGGTGTCCTTATAAGAAGAGATTAGGACCCAGACACACACAGAGGGAAGGTCATGTGAGGACATAGGGAGAAGACGGCCATCCACCGAGGCCAAGTGGAGAAGCCTCGGAAGAAGCTGACTCTGCCAACCCCTTGATCTCAGTCTTCTGCAGAATGTAAGAAAAGAAAGTTCTGTTACATAACCAGCCAGTCTGTGGGACTTTGTTATGGCCAACCTAGGAAACTGTGTGTGCGTTCGGTCGCTGAGTCGTGTGACCTAGGAAACTAACAGAGGCCAAATCTCACCCTTCCGGAAATGCTCTCCGGGGAGGTTTCCTTCTCTGTAGAGCCCAGTTAGGCTCAACCGGGGGCTACTTTGGTTTGTAAAATTTGGTTTATAACACCACAAGAGGTTCCACTTTCTGAGACAGACAATAGTCAGAGTGGATTTACTTTCTTCCTTTTTTTAAAAAAAAAATCATTTTGTCTTATTTATTTTTGGCTGTGCTGGGTCTTAGTTTTGTGTGCAGACTCTGCAGCTAGCAGGGGCTACTCTTCATTGTGGCTGGCATGCAGGCTTCTCATTGCAGTGGCCTCTCTTGTTGCAGAGCAGGGGCTCAGTAGTTGCAGCACATGGGCTCAGGAGTTGCGGCTCCTGGGCTGTGTTGCTTCTCTGCATGGGGGATCTTCCCAGACCAAGGATCAAACCCATGTACCCTGCAATTGGCAGACAGATTCTTAACCACTGGGCAGCCAGGGAAGTCCCCATAATGAATTTTCTTAACCAAATCCCTTTGCTTTCCCATCAAGAGCACAATACTAATTGGATCCCACCCTCCGTGGTGTTCAGCCTCTCTGTAGGAGTGGTCCATCTCTGCTCAGCACCCAGGACTCCCATCTGGGTTCCACCCTCCCCACTTAGGAGACGCTGCAGGACACTCAGTGGGTATAACCACATTGTTGCTTTTCTTCAGGGAGGCTGGCCGAACCCCTTCTTTCTGCTGAACTTGACTGATAGTGAGGATGATGGATGTCTATGTTCCTGCCCTGGTGGGGGAACTGAGAATGTGTTCCTTCTGATTTCTCACAGAGATTCTGTGAAGTAGCCAGCACACAAATTTTCTAGTGAGATGGTGTAAGACAGAAAGGGTAAAGAAGATTCTATATCTCATGCTGCTCATGTCTCATTCCTGTTAGGTTTATGCTCTCACTTAAGCAAAATTCCACCTGTGGGATTCTTAGACATTTTTGGGTGTTAGGGTGTCTGTTCCACCTTGGCCTAGCCTCCCTGGAGACTCCTGTCCCTGGTACGGGGCATGACTAGGCTGGGCCCGACAGGTCCCTTGCTCATGTGGTGTTACTGTGGCCAAGCATGGTTCCTGAGTCATTTGGTTAAATGGAGACTACAGGTCTCTGTCTCGGGGGTGCCACCCTACGACTGGAGGGTATGGCTGGGCCCAGGACAGGCCCCACCCTGGCAGCCCTGGTGGGGCCCTGGCAGCCCCACCCTTCCCGGACAGAGCCAGGGTCCTCATTGCTCCGTGATGTCCAGGGTGGCCTGGGGCCTGCACCAGGCAGAGCCAGGAGCCTTCATTTCCAGCCTGGAAGATGGCCAAGGATGCTTGAGCGAACCACATGTTGACAGGTGTTCAGGCTTTTCTAGCAGAATATTGGAATTGTGCATTTTGGCCAACTAAAGTTGAAATTTTCTGCCAAAAAAGGAAGAAAGAAAGAAAGATTCTGTGGCCTCTTGTATTTACTTGTTATAAACTACATTGGGCTTCCCTGGTGGCTCAGTGGTAAAGAATCTACCTGCCAACACAGGAGACTCAGGTTCAATCCCTGGGTGGGGAAGATCCCTTGGAGAAACGAAATGTTACCCACTCCAGTATTCTGGCTTGGAGAATTCCATGGACTGTATAGTCCACGGGGTTGGAAAGAGTCAGACACGACTGAGTGACTTTCATTTTCACTTTCACTTCCAGTGTTCTTGCCTGGAGAATCCCATGGGCAGAGGAGCCCGGTGGGCTACAGTCCATGGGGTTGCAAAGAGTTGGACATGACTGATTGATTGAGCTCACACAAACTACATTAGGTATCTTGTGAGATCAGGACATCCACGGCTTTGGTACTAGTCTTTTTTAGTGATAGCTTTCAAAATCCATACATTCTCAGGTGAAGGAAACGTTGTAATTCACACATGGACAAAAGTCATCCCCCAATCCACCACTTTTACAGAATTTCCCAAATGTCTGAAGCACACCAAGTCTTTTATTTCCTCCTGGATACCAGGAAAGAGAGGTTTCTTTTTGCATATTTTACTTTTTAAAAATTGCAGTAGACTACTCAATGCAAAATTTACCATCTTAACCATTTTTTTTTCATCTTAACCATTTTTAAGTGTACAGTTCTGTTGAATTAAATACATTCACACAGTTGTGTAACCGTCACCTTCATCCAGGCCCAGAGCTCTTTTCATCTTATAAAACTGTAAGTCTAGGGACTTCCTGGATGGTTCAGTAGTTAAGAATCCACCTTCCAATGTGGGGGTCTTGGGACAATCCCTGATTGGGGAACTGAGATTCAACAGGCTGAAGGGCAACTACACCTATATGCTGCAGCCATGATGAAGACCTAAAGCATCCAAAAAAAAAAAAAAAAAAGAAAAAAGCCAGAAAAATTGAAAAAAATGGCAACACTGTCTATTATACAGGAACTCCCCATTATCCTCTCTGCCCATCTCCTGGCAAACCACCTTTATACTTTCTGTGTTTATGATTTTGATTCCCGTATGTACTTCATGTAAGTAGACTCCTACAGTATATGTCTTTTTGAGACAGGCTTATTTCACTCAGCATAGTGTCCTCAAGTTTCATCTGTGTTGTAGCGACTGACAGAGCTTCCTTCTTAAGGATGAGTAATATCCCGCTGCACAGTAGAGAGTGTCTTTTATTATTATGCCTTGGAGTATATCTTTGTATCTTATAAGACCAATCCGTCTTTGCCGTTCTGTTCTAAAATTACCTTAGTAATCTGGGAACTTTTATTATTCCTCATAAATTTTAGAATAAGCTTGAATTCCAAAAAAAGTACAG
The DNA here is from genome assembly GCF_055505025.1 of Bos grunniens. Classification (NCBI taxonomy): domain Eukaryota; kingdom Metazoa; phylum Chordata; class Mammalia; order Artiodactyla; family Bovidae; genus Bos; species Bos grunniens. The sequence continues at coordinate 6,691,148 of NC_141168.1, forward strand.
TTGGAATTTGATTAGGATTATTAGTATGGTACTAATAATCGATGGAATTATTTTATATTAAGTTGTTGCATCCAACAACATAGATTATTCCATTTATTTAGATCATCTATCGCATTCTGTTGTTGTTCCGCCCCTAAGTCATGTCTGACTCCTTATGATACCATGGACTGCAGCGCACCAGGCTTCCCTGTCCTTCACTGTCTCCTGGAGCTTGCTCAGATTCTCGTTCATTGAGTAACTGATGCCATCCAACCACCTCATCCTCTGCTGCCCCCTTCTCCTTCTGCTTTCAATCTTTCCCAGCATTAGGGTCTTTTCCAGTGAGTCAGCTCTTCACATCAGGTGGCCAAAGTATTTATCTCACTTAATAGAAGGTAAAAATGTCCTGCTTTGAGAATGACGTATTTTTTGTCATATTTAAAGATATTTTATAGCTTTTGCTGTTATTATTAATGTTACCCTATTCTGCTATGTATTGGTATATAGTGGTACCCTACCTGTATTTGTTATATATATTCTAGGTGGTTTTTGTGCTGCAGAGAAAGTGTTATTGATTTTTTAAAATTTGATGTTACATCCATCCAATAACCCTCTTTTCAGTTCTAATACTTTGTTCAAACCACAAATAACAACACTTGTATTTCTTTCCTTCCAGTTCATACACCCTTATTTCTTTTTCTTGCTATATAACATTGGCCAGGAGCTCTGATTCTTTGTTACATAATAGCAGTTCTGATAGGCATCTTTATCTTGTTGCCAGTGTTAACAGGAATGTTTCTAAAGTTTCTCCATTAGGTATGAGGTTTGCTGTGCGGTTTTGATATACAGCCTTTAAAAACTGAGATGGTTCCATTCAAATTCTCTGGTTTTCTGAATTACTCTGTGGCTCTGTGCCAGGAAGGGCTGTCCATCCCCATGCCCCAGCACACGTGGTGCAGGCACCCTTCAGCCATTGGCTCCACATTGCAACTTGGTGACTTAAAGATTTCCAAGAAAATTAGTGATACTGAGGGAGCATTTCATGCAAAGATGGGCACAATGAAGGAGAGAAATGGTATGGACCTAACAGAAGCAGATGATATTAAGAAGAGGTGGCAAGAATACACAGAAGAACTGTACAAAAAAGATCTTCAACTCAGATAACCACAATGGTGTGATCACTCACCTAGAGCCAGACATCCTGGAATGTGAAGTCAAGTGGGCCTTAGAAAGCATCACTATGAACAAAGCTGGTGGAAGTGATGGAATTCCAATTGAGCTGTTCCAAATCCTGAAAGATGATGCTGTGAAAGTGCTGCATTCAATATGCCAGCAAATTTGGAAAACTCAGCAGTGGCCACAGGACTGGAAAAGGTCAGTTTTCATTCCAATCCCAAAGAAAGGCAATGCCAAAGAACGTTCAAACTACTGCACAATTGCATTCATCTCACACACTAGCAAACTAATGCTCAAGATTCTCAAAGCCAGGCTTCAACAGCACTTGAACTGTGAACTTCTAGATGTTCAAGCTGGATTTTAAAAAGGTAGAGGAACCAGGGGTCAAATTGCCAACATCTGCTGGATCATTGAAAAAGCAAGAGAGTTCCAGAAAAACATCTATTTCTGCTTTATTGACTATGCCAAGCCTTTGATTGTGTGGATCACAACAAACCATGGAAAAGTCTTCAAGGGATGGAAATACCAGAGAAATCTGTATGCAGGTCAAGAAGCAACAGTTAGAACTGGACATGGAACAACAGACTGGTTCCAAATTAAGAAAGGACTACGTCAAGGTTGTAAATTTTCAGCCAGCTTATTTAACTTATATGCAGAGTATATCATGCGAAATGCCAGGCTGGTTGAAGCACAAGCTGGAATCAAGATTGCCAGGAGAAATATCAATAACCTCAGATATGCAGATGACACCACCTTTATGGCAGAAAGTGAAGAAGAACTGAAGAGTCTCTTGATGAAAGTGAAAGAGGGGAGTGAAAAAGTTGGCTTAAAGCTCAACATTCAGAAAAGTAAGATCATGGCATCTGGTTCCATCACTTCATGGCATATAGATGGGGAAACAATGGAAACAGTGAGAGACTTTACTTTTTTGGGCTCCAAAATCATTGCAGATGGTGAATGATGACTGCAGCCATGAAATTAAAAGACAGTTGCTCCTTGGAAGAAAAGCTATCACCAACCTAGACAGCACATTAAAAAGCAGAGACATTACTTTGCTGACAAAGGTCCATTTAGTCAAAGCTATGGTTTTTCCAGTATTCATGTATGGATGTGAGAGTTGCACTATAAAGAAGGCTGAGTGCTGAAGAAGTGATGCTTTTGAGCTGTGGTGTTGGAGAAGACTCTTGAGAATCCCTTGGACTGCAAGAAGATCCAACCAGTCTATCCTAAAGGAAACCAGTCCTGAATATTCATTGGAAGGACTGAGGCTGAAGCTGAAACTCTAATACTTTGGCCAACTGATGCCAAGGACTGACTCACTGGAAAAGACCCTTATGCTGGGAAAGATTGAAGGTGGGAGAAGAAGGGGATGACAGAGGATGGGATGGTTGGATGGCAGCACCGACTTGATGGATGTGAGTTTGAGCAAGCTCCGGGAGTTGGTGGGGGACAGGGAGGCCTGGCGTGCTGCAGCCCATGGGGGTCGCAGAGTCGGACACGACTGAGGGACTGAACTGAAGTCACATCCAACATATATAGGACGTGCCTGCTCATGGGACACATTCTCTATCACTGTCCTGCAGGGACACACTGGTACCCAAGTGGAGATGAAGACACCTTCCTACTATGGACATATATCACCTGGGTCACACCTGTGGGTCACAGTGTCCAGATGGGAGGTGGCGAGGAGGGAACACTGAGAGTGAACTGTTGTTCAGTGACAACAACTGAAGGTTGTCTTAGGTTCAAAACTTTGACCTGCCAGTTACTAGCTCTGTGACTGTGGCAAATTATTTAATGTCTCTAAGCCTCAGTTTCTTCATTTGCAAAATAGAGAAAATAAGTACCTACTTCCCAGGAAAGCTACTTGGTAGGCTGTTAAATAAAATAATCCACAAAAGCATGTGCCAGAGAGTAGTAACTGTCAGTTACTGTATCAGGAACTGTGAAAGGAATATCATTAACACACTAAAAGTATCTTCACAGGACTTTTGGCGATATGCAAAGGGCTCTTCATAAAAGGTTAAGTGAAACTGGAAATTTCACAAACTAAGTCAACCTGTATTAAAAATGTTTTAAAATCTGCATAAGTAAAAGGCGGAAATGGATCAAAACGAAGCAATGCAGGTGATTTTTAATGATCTCCTTTCTATCTGTTTTCAAAGTTTTCTCCAGTGAGCACATGATTACTTTGATCATCTTTAAAACATGTTTTATGGAAATAGAAAACTCAGTGTGATTCAGCTGTGACAAGGCTGCCAAGAAAGCTGATGCTGTGTTTAGCTGTCTCGGGAGAAGTCCAGCGCTCGGAGCTGGAGTAGTGGCCTGGCTACGCTTGGCACTGGCCAGAACCAGGCTAGATTAGAGTTTTGTTTAGCTCTGGGCATAGGTAACCATGGGGACCTTAAATGTCATAGTGGAACAAAAACGCTGTAAGTGTGCGAGGGCCTCAGAGTCTGGAGGAAAACAGGGCTGGCAAAGCAGGGAGGGAGTGAAGGCTGATTGGGAGAAGCAGAGAAGACCCCAGCCTGGGGTGGGGGTGGGGAGATGGATGGGGGAGGGGAGGGAGGAAGAGAGGAAGACCCAGGGAGGGAAGGGGAGGGCTGGGGGAGGAGGGCACAGCAGGAAGAGAGGGGAACATCAGCTGCGGGGGGGGCTTCTGCTGGGGGCCATCTGACTTGGAGCCGCCATTGCCTTTCTTTCCCCAGGCGTCTGGCACATTCTTCTGGGCACTGCCCTTTTCTACCCCAGTTGTGAGGTTGAGAGTGGCCACAGATTTCTTTCACATCCTGCCCACCGCCTCACGGTCCACGGACCCCAGCCAGTAGGTGTCCTTCTCTGGAGTTTGTAAACTGGCCCCGGGGACAGCATCACCTCTCCCCCCTCAGTGTGGGGAGCCACGACCTCTGCATGTGGAGAGTCCCCTGGGGGAGGATGGACTCCCTGCAGAGGCTCAGGCACGAGACCCAGACGTTGATCTCTGGCGGCGGTCCAGTCCTGGGTCTGAGCCGGTCTGTCCTTCTGCAGGGGTTGGTCCTTGAACCTGCCTTCCCCGGGAGTGATGCCCAGCTGGCTTTTCAGGGCCTGTCCCTTCTTCCTCAACCTTGTTCAGGCTGGGTTTTTTTTATCACTTGCAACTTGAAAGGTCCTAGGAATTCAGAAGGACAAATACGAGTGGCCATGAGGAGCGGAAGCGGGAGGCTCTACGGTGGCAGGTGGAGGATGTTATGGACAATGTTTCCTGAGAGGCCAGGCTCACCTGCCGGCTGGGGCACACCAGCTCTCAGTGTCTCTGTTCAGTTCAGTTCAGTCGCTCAGATGTGTCTGACTCTTTGCGACCCCATGGACTGCAGCATGCCAGGCCTCCCTGTCCATCACCAACTCCTGGAGTTTACTCAAATGCATGTCCATTGAGTAGGTGATGCCATCCCACCATCTCTTCTTCTGTCGTCCCTCCAGCTTTCAATCTTTCCCAGCATCAGGGTCTTTTCCAATGAGTCAATTCTTCCTATCAGGTGGCCAAAGTATTGGAGTTTCAGCTTCAGCCTCAGTCCTTCCAGTGAACACTCAGGATTGATTTCCTTTAGGATGGACTGGTTGGATCTCCTTGCAGTCCAAGGGACTCTCAAGAATCTTCTCCAATACCACACTTCAAGAGCATCAATTTTTGGGCACTCAGCTTCTGTGTCTGTCTCTGTGTCTCTCTGTTTCTCTGTTTATCTCTGTCTCTCGCTCTATCTCTGTCTTTCTCCCTCTGGTTCTCATTTTCTCAGCCTCTGTATCTAAATTTGGCCCTTCTTTTCAAGGTTTCTTGTTTGATCCTTGGGTTGGGAAGATCCTCTGGAGAAGGGAATGGCAACCCATTCCAGTATTCTTGCCTGGAGAATTCCATGAACAGAGGGGCCTGGTGGGCTATAGGGAACCATCAGCACTACTAAGGCTCCTTCCGCACTCCCTCCGTGAGCCTTCCCCAGGCTCCCCTCCCGCTCCTTAGCTATTGGTGCCTGTGTCTGTCTACCCCTCCCAGCTGGGTTTTCTCCATTTGGGGGTCCATGCTCTTTGTGCGCCCTTGGGCCGACCTCTTCCTCCCCATTTGTCCCCAGCAGGCCCCTCTGCCCCTGGGACTGTCTCAGGGTCCTGGCACACCCCTGCACCCAGGCTGGAAGTCCCTAGGGCTGCTCCCTTTCCTTCCTTTTCTACATCCCGTCAACACACATGGCTCCTTACTTCCAGGGTTGTTCTGGAATCTACCTCTCGTTCTAACGCCCCACCCCCCTGATTTGGCATCTTCGGTCTCTGGCACGAATACTTGCAGCATAAATGGTCTCTCTGCCTCCTCATTCATTCCTCTCAAGCCCCGTTCCTGGCTGTCATTGTGTTCCATCATAGATCCCATCCCCCCACCCTGCAGAGAACCCCGAGTAAATCCTAGTAAATCCCAAGGGCCTCCCTGAGCCTTAGATGGCAACTCACACCTTCTGCTCCTGCTTCAGTCACAGGGGAGCTTCCTTGGTGGCTCAGATGGTAAAGAATCTGCCTGCAATGTGGGAGACCCAGGTTCAATCCCCGGATTGGGAAGATACCCTGGAGAAGGAAATAACAACCCACTCCAGTATTCTTGCCTGGAGAATCCCATGGACAGAGGAGCCTGGTGGGCTACAGTCCATGGGGTCCCAAAGAGCTGGACACGACTCAGGGACTAACACTTTCACTCCCCATCACAGGGGACCCTGCAGTTGCCAGCGACGTTTCTCTTCTTTGGGCCTTGCCTCAAGCTGCCACCGTGCCCAAATCCTTCCCTCCCTGCCTGGGCCACTCAGACCCTGGTCTCTGTCAGACCTCCGCCACCCCAGCGGCACCCCTGCAACACTCCGCCCCCGGGGAGGGGGAGTCTCTGCAGTCCCGGCCCAGTTTCCGGTTGTTTCTGCAGAGATGGGCACTTCTAGCTAAGCTCAGGGGCGGGGCCTCTGCATCCCGTCTCTGAAGTGTGGTCCAGGAGTGGGAAGAAGAGGGAATATAAGGATAAACGGGGTGGCTGTGTGGGGAACAGGGCACCCAGGATGGCTTCCTGGTTCTCGGCTTAGGTGGGGACTGGAGGATGGAGCCCTGGAGCCGGGAGAGCAGGAGGAAGAGCGGGTGGATGGGGACTAGGATGGGGGGCGCTGCGCTGGCTTGGATTCCTGCAGGACGTTTAGGTAGATGTGCAGATCCTGGGGTTTAGGAGAAGAATCTGGACGTGGGACACACATGTGGGAGTCCTATCAATAAAGGGCAGGCAGGATGGGAGGTGAGCTTAGGGGCCAAATGGACACATGAATATGTATGGCTGAGCCCCTTTGCTGTCCACCTGAAACTATCACAACACTGTTAAGTGGTTATACCCCAATGCAAAATAAAAAGTTAAAAAGAGGGCAGGCAATGAAGGAGTCCTCAATGTCCTGATTTCCGGGGGTTGGGAAATATGCTGTGTTGGCATAAAGGAATTTTTAGCATCCTATGTTGGTATTTGGCCGAGGATGCTAGCTGCTTTCAGCTCTCCTTTCTTACATTTTCTTTCTTTCTTTTTTTTCCCAAACAGAGCCATGAAATTATTTAGGGATAGCAGTGATCAGGTAAAGAACTCTAGTCTCCAGCCTCCCTTCTGGCTGATGAATTGATGTCTTTGAATTCTGAGAAAGTTCCTTAGAGCAGGGGGACATCTCCCCTCCTCTATCCTACAGCATAGTACTCAGATGTGATGGCTGGAGCTCTAGCAGCCACTTTGGAGTGGGAGGCTGAGGGCCGTCCTAGATGGCTGCACTGTGGATGCACACCTTTGTGGAGCTCTTATACCAGCCCAGGACACTTTTCACACAGAAACAAATAAAATTTCTCTCTTGCCAAAGTCGCCACTTTACTGTTGTGTTAAATTTGGCTGAACTTAGTCCAAATGAAAATATTATTGGTCAAGTTATAGCCTTGCACCTGTGCACATTTCCAATCGCAGCGAGATCAGCAATGTGCACCAGGCTGCGAGTGGGGGCTGACCGCTGAGGTGTCCTGCGCCACCTGGTGGACACACAGCAGACAGTCCGTCTTTCAACAAAGCACAGCACTAAGCTGCTTAAGCCAGGGTGCTTTCCTGGGCTATCTGTCTTTTCCCAGCTGTCTGCACCCCATCTTGCTAACTTGACCTCAACCGCAAGACAGCGATTGAACGTCAGTGGACTTCCAGGACTTCTGGCTGCACTGAGCTTCCTGGCTCAGGTGTGTGCTCAGAACTTACCAGGGCTGTTTCCAGCTACCCACGGGGTGCTCCCCGCCCCCAGGCTGAGAACTTCGATGCTAAATAAAGGGTTCCATGTGACCTCTCCTTCTGCAGACTCTGGTCTCAGAGCAATACTTAAAGAAGAAGAAGCAGGAGGGAGATGACTCACCGCCTTTCTGAGCAGGAAATGAATGTCAAGGGGGCCTAACCTTGCAGCCGCCGGAACAAATGGATGGCTGCTGCTGTGGGTGAACATATTATCCTTCCTTCTGCTGACCACTGCTACGAGCCCCAGTGGCCAGCTCTGTCCAGAGTAGAGTTCAAATTGCAAAAACCAGTCTTGGAGGTTTAGAAATACTAGAGGTTAGGTGGAAAGACCCCTGGCACCTGGGCAGACCAGTTTACACCCTACCTGGTCACGGAGCATCTTTTGGCTAATCCAGGGCCCACTTTCCCTGTCTGGCAGCACTTGGAACAGGATGTGGCTGGGACCCCACTGTGTCACTGCCATGGCCTCTGTAAATAAGCGTGGCCCTGTGTTGCTAAAGCCTGATGCAGGAGGCTTTGGGGAGAAGCACAGATGCCAAGAGCAGGAAAGTGACTTTGCCAGCTTCACTGGGAGCAGGGATGAGACGCATGCCATGCGGGGACGTCAATGTCACTTGGGAAGTGATGGGCTTCAGCAGATTGATGTAGGTCCTTGGTTTTTCTGGGGTTGAGGGGGGGGGCTGTGAGGCCAGGGTGTGGGAATGGGCGGGGAGGGAAGAGAGTCAGAGGGCAGACAGAGCAGCCCCAGTGTCAAGGGCTGTGGGGCAGTGAGTATGGAGGGGATAGGGCTGAAAGAGGAAATGAGACCTAAGGAGGTCATGAAGAGCACTCCCATCCCTGAAGTTGCACCTCTAGTCACGGTCTAGAAGTTGAGAGTCAGGTTTTATTTGGTGGGAAGTTCTAGAACTTCAAGCCCGGGAGACAGTATCTTCAAGTAACTGGGAGAAAACTGTTCCGAGTAGGTGGGGGCTGGGGAGAGGAGTCAGGTTATATAGAAGTTTGTGACAAGGGGCAGGTAGTCTGAACATAAAAATATTATTGTTAATTAAGGAACACCAGACATCTCACGTTAAGGAGTTTAGTGTTTTTCTACGTATGGGACTTTCTTGGTAGCTCAGCTGCTAAAGTATCCGCCTGCAATGCAGGAGACCCTGGTTCGATTCCTGTGTCAGGAAGATCCCCTGGAGAAGGGAATGGTTACCCACTCCAGTATTCTTGCCTGGAGAATCCCCATAGACAGAGAAGCCTGGCTGGCTACAGTCCATGGGATCGCAAAGAGTAAGACATGACTGAGTGACTGAGCACACTATGCATGGGAAGATGCTAGAGTCTGGGCTCACTGAAATCATTCCTTTCACATGCATCACCGCTATCGGGCCAGCATCCTGCAATTTGATTTTTCACTTCCTTAGTTTCCTTGCTGGAGGAGAAGGGGACAACAGAGGATGAGATGGTTGGATGGCATCACAGATTCAATGGACATGCGTTTGAACCAGATCGGGGAGTTGGTGAAGGACAGGGAAGCCTGGTGTGCTGCAGTCCATGGGGTTGCAAAGAGTTGGGCACGACTGAGTGACTGAACTGAACTGAACTGAACTAGTTACTTGCTCACTGTATGGAGTGGTGGCAGCTCAGTGGCTGCTAGATAGCAGGCATTGTTCTTCCTGGGCTCAAAAATTCACCTTTGGAGGGCAGGAATCGTGGATGGCTGTGCCTCCTTGTTTATTGATATGGCAGGAAATCCGCTGGCTCACATGCGCCTCAGGCTGCAAGGAAGGAATGTGTCAAGCTGTCTTATGGCGGAGGAAGCTGAGTCTCAGGGGTGTGTGAGTTGCACAAACCTGCATGGTGCAGACGACCGGAAGGTCCTGCTTTGCAGTTCTTTATCGTTCTTATACTTGAAATGGTCAAAATAAGAAAATCCTTAAAGAAATTCTACATTTGTGGGCTCTGCTCTGAGATGGGGGCTCCTCTGTGTGGACTGGGGGTGGTCCCCATATGGCCTGTATCCTGCCGCTCCTTCCTGAAGAAGCTCTTTCTGCCCCCACCACCCCCGGGGCCACCTTAATCTGCCACCTATCCCTGGAAAGTCTCTCAAAGCAACAAGTTACTGTTTTGCTAAATGTTCTGGCTTCCTCGTCATCATTATGTAAAACAGCCTCACTCAGTTTTTCCCATTTACATCTCCACCTGGCAGCGGAGGAGCCACAAACAAAACAACAATCTGCTTTACATGGGGAGGAAGTGGGCGGGCCTGGAGGGAGGGGGACCTGGGGTTCTCTCCCCTCGATTCTCCGGGTAGAGCCTTTGGGGGCCTCTGGAAAGAAGGTTCCGGGTGGGGCGGGTGTCCCGTCCCTTTTAGATCCTGGTCACCTTCTTCTCCTTCTGCTGTGGGTCCATCTGCAGTTGTGCCGAGCCTGGCATGGGGGAGCCTGCCAGCAATTCTTCCAGCAGAGTGAGGATTTGGCCTCATCCTGGGGGGAAATGCATGGGACCAAGCGCCCTACCCAGGGATCCGAGCCTCTGGCAGGTACACATCAGATGTGGAAGGTGTGTGTGACAAGGGTCTCCCTCCTGGCGACATCCCCACTCCCCCAACCCAAACCACACATATATTCCCAGTTCAATTCAGTTCACTTGTTCAGCCGTGTCTGACTCTTTGCGACCCCACGGACTGGCACACCAGGCCCAGCACACCAGGCCTCCCTGTCCATCACCAAGTCCTGGAGTTTACTCAAACTCATGTCCATTGCATTGGTGATGCCATCCAACCATCTCATCCTCTGTCGTCCCCTTCTCCTCCTGCTTCAATCTTTCCCAGCATCGGGGTCTTTTCCAATGAGTCAGTTCTTCACATCCACCCCCTATATTCTGGGGTTTGGCTGCTCAGACCCCAGGCCTGTCTGGGGAGGCAGATTGCAGGACGCACCCATGACCCAGGTGGTGCAGTCCGCTCACCCCAGGGATGCTCTCCTGGAGATTAGCCCTGAGTTTGTGACTTTGGGTCAGACCACCCTGGCATTCCTGTCTGAGCACCACCGGCCCTGTTTCCTAGGGCCAAGGAGGCAGGAGCCAATTAACTGAACCGTCTGAGTCAGAAGGGGCGAGAAGTAGAAAGGGAGGCCTGCGTTCGCTGCCTTTCTTCCTGCTGAGCAGGTCCTGGGACTCTCCCTCGCCCTCTCTCCTGTCTGTCTCTCTGGGGACAGGCCCTGAGGCTGTGTCTCCCACGCTGCAGGAGGCCCTGCTAGGAAGTGGGGGCGGATCACCCCCAACCTACTCCAGCTGCGGACAGATGCCCCCCAGGGTCCAACTTCTAGGGGTGAGCCTGTCCTGCCTTCCCTCTCTCCCCCACTCCTGGGCTGGATGTGTTTCCCGTAATTGCTGTGTCTGGAATGCCCACCTGGCTGTTTCTCCGTCTTCCTCTTTTTAAAAAATATTTATGTATTTATTAGGGATCCCCTGGCGGCTCAAACGGTAAAGAGTCTGCCCACAATGTGGGACACCCGAGTTCAATCCCTGGGTTAGGAAGATCCTCTGGAGAAGGAGATGGCAACCCACTCCAGCATTCTTGCCTGGAGAATCCCATGGATGGAGGAGCCTGGCGGGCTACAGTCCATAGTGTCGCAAAGAGCTGGACATGACTGAGCGACTTCCCTTTCACTTTCTTTCATTTATTTATTTGGCTGTGTCAGCTCTTAGTTGCATCTTATGTGATCTTCCCTCGTGGCACACAGGCTTAGTTGCTTCGGAGTATGTGGGATCTTAGTTCCCCAACCAGGGACTGAACCCGAGTCCCCTGCAGGGCTTCCCTGGTGGCTCAGATGGTAAAGATTCTGCCTACAATGCAAGAGACCCAGGTTTGATCCCTGGATCAGGAAGATTCCCTGGAGGAGGGAATGGCTACCTACTCCAGTATTCTTGCCTGGAGAATTCCATGGACAGAGAAGCCAGGGGGGCTACAGTCCATGTAATTGCAAAGCGCTAACACTTTCTCCTGCACTGCAAGGGAGAGTCTTAACTGCTGACCCACAGGGAAGCCCCCTTCCTTGTTTCTTAGCACCTCTGTCACCTGGGCCTCCAGCTCCCTGACTTCAGGGTCTCTGTGCTAAGTGGCCCAGCGCTCCCACTTCCCTACACCCAGATCTGCTGGACCTGCCATCCTAGCCTCAGTGACACTGGGGGCAGGTCCTACCATTGATTTTTATTATGTTCCGGTATTAAACACCCTGTCATTAATTTAAAACTCTCATCTGACAGCAAATTCAAAGGTTTTCTCCCTAGTTCTGCCTGACCCCAGGCCCATGAATCTTGGCCCTGGGATGGGTGGGGTCTGCCTTTCCCTCCCCAGGGCGAGGGAGGGGTGGGGTGGAGATTGAGGGAAACTGGTCCTGGTGTGGGCAATTCCTGCTGTCCTCAGGTTCTGGATGGCAGGTGGCACGTTCATGAAACCTATTAGATGGAGGACCAGGTGGAGCACAGTGAGGGGGGGGACCCTCTCCCGCTGGCTGGGGTCAAGCTGGAGACAGTAGGGAACTCATGGTTGGGCCTCTGGGGCTCTGTGATGTCCAAGACCTCACATGACATTTCAGGCCCTCCAATCCGTGGGGGTGCTCTGTGTTTTTAGCTTGGGGCTTCGGAAGAGACTTGTGGACACAGAAAAAGTCCCATTCAGGGATTAGCTGCCTTTTTCTCATCCTTCTTCCTAATTAGCTTTCCTAACGGGGGGAATTCAGGCATCTGCTCAGGTTTATGGTGAAGTCCAAAGCTGTCCAATTACTTCTTGGCTGTAAATGGTTTCTGCAGTGACCTGACCTTCCAGCCCAGAGCCTCCTGCTGGGCCGCGGACACTTGGCGGTGATGGTGGGGGGGTGCAGCAAGCCGCCAGGTCATTTGGGTTTAACTCTCATGCTAACACTTCTCTCTTGTCGATATGGACTGCTTATGGATCACAGCCAGGAATTCCCATGTAGAAGCAGAGATCTTTGCAGCTTGGGGCACAAAATACTCCTAATTCTAAGTCCTGTAGGAGGATGTAAGAAATAATGAGGGGCGAAAGGGCCCTGTCCTTCCTTCCTTCTTCCCTCCCTTCCCCTCTTTCTTCCTTTATTTTTGAAAACGACAACAGCTTTATTAAAAAATAATGCACACACAACACAATCCACTCATTTAAAGTGTACAATTCAATGGCTTTTAGTATATTCACAGAGTTGTGCAACCATGACCATGCTGGATTTTAGAATATTTTTTATCATCTCCCCAAAGAAACCCTAAACCCATCGGCAATCACTCCCAATTTCTTCCCAGCACTCTCCAGCCCTAGGCGATCATTAATCTACAGAAATAGTAGGAAGGCTGTACCACTTTCCATCCCCACCAGCAACGTATGACAGCTCCCATTTCTGTACACGCTCACCGACACGTGCCAGGGTCTGTCTTGTTGATGATAGCATCCTAGTGAATGTGAGATTGTATCTCTTTGTGGTTTTGATTTGCATTTCTCTAATGACTAATTATGTTGAGCATCTTTTTACATGCTCACTGGCCATCTGACTTCTTAGGAGAAATGTCTGTTCAATGCTTTGCCTAGTTTTAATTGAATTATTTGTCTTTTTATTATTGATGGAGTGTGTGTGTATGTGTATGTGTGTGTGTGTGTTATAGATTCTGTACCCTAGACCCTTATCTGGTATATGATTTGTAAATATTTGTGTAGGTTGTCCTCTTGCTTCATTGATAACAGCCTTAGAAGAACAAAAGTTTTTAATAGTAGTGAAGTCAAATTTATCTACTTTTTCTTTAGATCATTAAGACAGTTAAGACAGACTGCTAGTGGATACTGACCTCTGCCCCCCCCACCCCTCCCCCGCCCCGGCTTCCTGTTGCTGGTGTGCTGCTTTAGTGACGTTGCAGGGTTATTTTTGTGAGTGTGTTTCCCTGCAGTGTGAACCCTCTGATGTCACTCCCCAGAGGGCACAGACTCAGGCTGTGCATGCTCACCCTGGGCCGACAGTGCTTTGCTCTCCCCTGACTTCTCTGTTAAACCACCTGTCTCTGTTGGCATCACACCCAGCCGTTAGGCCCCACTGAGGCCTGGCTGACTGCGCTGCTGGTTTCAACCATGCCAGGGGGTAGAACACTGCCTCACGGTCGGATCCAGTTACACCTGGGCCTCTTCCCAGGAGGGGTTTTTGAAGTCGGACTTTGACGTTTGTTCTGACTCCTGGGGGAATCTTAGCTTCCTCCGTTTCTCTGTTTTCTCTGACAAGTTAGCTGACCTGCAGTTTAGCTCATTGCTCTTACGGGGCTGCCACTGTTCCCTCACTGTTTACCACCAAAATCCCCATTGTTTTCGAGAGCGCCCTTACGCTAGAACTTCCCCCACATTTTGTTCTGAATAACGGCAGCGTTCTTTGTTTCTTCCTTCCTTCCTTCTTTCCTTTCTTTCTTCGGTATCATTGCTCTCTAGACTTATGGCCTTCTCTCTCCACAGCACGATCTGAGCCACTGCTTCTGCGCTGGGGGCAGCGACAGTGGCTTCCTTCTCTGAGTGACACTCCTGCTCTACACAGCGGGGCTTTGTGGGGGAGCAGTAGCCTCAGGTCTTCTCAGCTTGCTGCTCCCAGCACGGAACTTCTGACCCACAAGCAAACTGAGACAAGAGGAGCGAGGGGCTCGGTAATTTTGTCTTCCCCTGTCTGGGGTAGTGCCTCCTGCTATGAGTACAAGAAGGGAGCCACCATTCTCTCAGCTGCACTCACCAGGAATTTAGTCTGTGTGATATGAGGGCTGAGGGATGTGGGTGGCCGCCCCTCCTGGGGACTCCGCTGTCTTCTTTGACTGGGATCTGGGGGTGGCGGGAGCCCCATTTTCTTGGCCACACCCACCCAGAGTAGAGCATCTGTTAAGGTGAGCAGCGAAGAGGGATTGGGTCATTGTTCAAGTGCCATAGACTCTCACCCTTCTTATCAAGGACAATTTCTAGAGGGTTTAAATGCTCAAAAACACAATTAAAATTTTTTTTGACCAGTTATGAGTGTTTTGCTGGGAAGGAAGTTTGCAGTTCCTCATGCCACCATTTTGAAAGTGGATCTCTCCTTTTTTCCTTCCTTTTCCTTCCTCGCTCCCTCCCTCCCTCCTTTATTCCCTCCCTCCGTCTTTCTTTGGGTTTTGTTAACTTATGGGTTAATAATAGAATATGTCAGGTTAAGAGATGTGGAGTGCTATTAATGTTGAAGACACTCCTCTTAAGGAAACTATGATCAGAAGTTAAAAAAAGTTTAGTTTTTTTTTTAAGTATCATAAACTGTTTCTTCAGGAATTTTGAAGATTAAAAGTAGAGTTTCAAAGCAAACACATTTCCTGGCTCCTCTTTACAAGAAGTTATTTTCTACTGAACTGTAACCCTTTATGTTTAAGAAGATTGGATTTTCCCCTAATGCTAAAAGATTTGCTATTTTCCTTTTCTTCTTATAGACATTCATAATCCATTGTATTTTAGTAGTTTCAAAGCTTTGAAAGAATGTTCAGATGACCTCAAAAACAATAGAGAGGATAAAAATTGTTGATGTTTGAAATATTGTATCAGTTGTTACAAAACTGCTTTGTCCAAATTTTATAAAAGCTTGTCCTAATGGTGTTAACATGAAAGATTTAAGATTTACCTTCTTACTGTTGGAAAAATAAAAGCTATTAAGACAAGTTTCTGGAATAGTAAGGGCTTCCCAGGTGGCACAGTGGTAGTAAAGAATCTGCCTGCCAATGCAAGAGACTTATGAGACAAGGGTTTGATCCCTGGGTCGGGAACATCCATTGGAGAAGGAAATGGCAACCCACTCCTGTAGTCTTGCCTGGGAAATCCCATGGACAGAGGAGTTTGGCAGGCTACAGTCTGTGGGGTTACAAAGCATGGGCATGACTGAGCATGTATACACGCTGGAATATTAAGTGCAAGGCAGAACTTTATTTGCTTAATTCACATCCCTTGGACACCAGGTAACCTGGAATAATTCTGCCTCACTGGTGTCCTGGGGGATGGGATGGGCAAGCAGGAGCAACAGCAAAGGCGAGCAGGGCCGCATGAGTTGTTAACTGGGGGTCCCAACGCTTTCAGGGGAGACTAGAGGAGAGATGGAGGGCTGCTCTGTGAGCTTGTGTCTGTGAGTCCTCTAACCACAGACGGTCTCAGATTCTCCCACCAGCTGGATGTGGGTGTGGGAAGGAGAAGAGAATGACAAGTGTGCTCTGTACCCTTGCCACCCCCCCACCCCCCGATTTTGATAGATGATCAGGAAGAACAGGAATGGGCAGGGTGGGGTCATCTCCCAGGTGGGACTGGCACCAGCTCTTTCATTCTGAGGCCTGGTGGGGAGAGCCAGCTACACCCACAGGCCGATTCTTTTTTCCCCCATGTCTTCTTCGTAGAACGGAGTCAAAAGCTGGGGACAGTGGCGGTCCAGGAGGAAGCAGGCTTCTCTTCTAACTTGCATCCTCCACGCTTTCTTGTCCCGTGTTAACCTACAAGTTTGACGGTCAAGTCTGGTCGGCTGGGAGCCTGGCTGATCCTTTTGGAAGGCGGCCAAAGAGTGGAGCCTGTCCCTGCTCAAAGCCACTTTCGTTATCCCCGCCTGCCCCTGGTTATCCTCCCTGGACCGGGAGATGGGTAATGTACACGGGGTAGCAAGATTCCAGAGTTAGTTCACAGCCAGTCACGTACAGACAGCCCTGCGTGCTGGTCACACGTTCTCCCCTTGCACTTAGCCTAGTTGGAGACAGCTCTGTGACTTCAACGACAGAGAAGGTGAGGCTCATCTACAGAATTAAGATAACTTTCTCATTCAGTAAACCGGTGCTTCTTTCCTTGAATGTGAGAGGGGTGTCATACTTTTTGACGGGTGCTCTTTCTGGCAAACGTGTTGCTTGCTCAGAATTGAGCCACCAGGGGACCTGAGACAACCCAGGAGATTTGGGAACAGGAGCTGAAGGCACATTCTTAGAGTATAAAACTAGAAGAAAACAACAGAAGGGGAAAGACTAGAGATCTCTTCAGGAAAATTGGAGATATCAAGGAAAGATCTTGCCCAAAGATGGGCACAATAATGGACATAAATGGTAGAGACCTAGTAGACGCTGAAGAGATCAAGAAGAGATGGAAAGAATACACGGAAGAACTGTATTAAAAAGATTCAAATGAACTGGATTGGTACGATCCAGTGTGGTCAGCCACCCAGAGCCAGACATTCTGCAGAGTGAAGTCAAGTGGACCTTAGGAAGAACTGCTATCAACAAAGCTAGTGGATGTGAAAGAATTCCAGTAGAATTATTCAAAATCCTAAAGGATGATGCCATCAAGGTGTTGCATTCAATATATCAGTAAATCTGGAAGACCCAGCAGGGGCCACAGGACTGGAAAAGGTCAATCCTCATCCCCAAATCTTGCATGCTAGGCTTCAGCATTATGCAAACCAAGAACTTTCAGATGTCCACGCTGAGTTTAGAAAAGGAAGAGGAAACAGAGATCAAATTGCCAACATTCTCTGGATCACAGAGAAAGCTAGGGAATTCCAGAGAGACATCTACTTCTGCTTCATTGACTACACCAAAGCCTTTGACTGTGTGGATCATAATAAACTGTGGAAAGCTCTTAAAGAGATGGGATTACCAGACCACCTTACCTGTCTTCTGAGAAACTTGCATGTGGGTCGAGAAGAAACAGTCAGAACCCTGTATGGAACAACTAATTGGTTCAAGATTGAGAAAGGAGTACAACAGGGCTGTTTGCTGTCACCCTATTTATTTAACTTCTACACTGAGCACATCTTGAGAAATGCCTGGCTGGATGAGTTACAAGCTGGAGTCAAGGTAGGTGGGAGAAACATCAACAACCTCAGATATGGGGATGATACCACTCTAATGACAGAAAGCAAAGAGGAACTCAAGAGCCTCTTGATGAGGGTGAAGGAGGAGAGTGAAAGAGCCAGCTTAAAACTAAATATTAAAAAAAGTAAGATCATGGCATCCGGCCCCACTGTGTTGCTGTGTGTTGTGTTAGTCACGCAGTCACGTTTGACTCTTTTCGACCCCATGAACTGCAGTCCACCAGGCTCCTCTGTCCATGGGATTCTCCAGGAAAGAACACTGGAGTGGGTTGCCATTTCCTCATGACAAATAGAGGGGGACAGGATGGAAGTAGTGACAGATTTCCTTTTCTTGGGCTCTAAAATCACTGCAGATGGTGACTGCAGCCGTGAAATCAGAAGACGTTTGCTTCTTGGCAGGAAAGCTATGACAAACCCAGACAGTGTGTTGAAAAGCAGAGACATTACTCTGCCGACAAAGGTCCATAAGTCACAGCTATGGTCTTCCCAGCAATCACGTAAGGTTGTTAGAGCTGGACGGTAAAGAAGGCAGAGCGCTGAATAACTGATACCTTTGAACTGTGGTGCTGGAGAAGACTCCTGAGAGTCCCTTGGACTGCAAGGAGATCAAAGCAGTCAATCTTAAGGGAAATCAGCCCTGAATACTCATTGGAAGGACTGATGCTGAAGTTGAAGCTCCAGTGTTTTGGTCATCTGATGAGAACAGCTGACTCATTGGAAAAGTCCCTGATGCTGGGCAACACTGAGGGCAGAAGGAGAAGAGGGCATCAGAGGATGAGATGGCTGAATGGCGTCACTGATGCAATGGACATGAACTTGGGCAAACTTTGGGAGATGGTGAGGGACAGAGAGGCCTGGTGGGCTGCAGTCCACAGAATCAGACACGACTGGGCGACTGAACGACTTTCTGACAAACGTGTTGCTTGCTCTTCCCATTCAGAATTGAGCCGCCAGAGGACCCGAGACAACCCAGGAGGTTTGGAAACAGGAGCTCAAGGCACGTTCTTAGAGGTCATGGAGGAGGAGAAATGGACACGGAGGAGGGTCAGTAAGAAGTCAGAGAAGTGAATAGTATGGAATAAGACGAGCGTGCTGGGCTTAGGAGAAGACACTCCCTACAGGAAGGCAGGCATCTGGCACTCTGTCTTTAGCCTTGCATTCCTCCCAGTCCTCCCCAGGTGCACCCGTCTGGACGCTGAGTTTGGGCCCAGTGATGCATGCAGGACCGTAGAGGCGCCCGGTTCCGCTGGGGACCTGGGCGCTGGGGCCGCAGAAGCGCAGCGGCGCCACCTAGCGTCCAGCCGGCGCCGGCACCGGGCAAGCGCCTCGCTTTCTCCAAAAAGGAGCAAAGACGTGGAGCCCAGAAGGAACCCGTCTTTGGTGCCTGGAAAGCGTGGCGGCGAAAGGAGGGCGAGAAGAAGCGCAGGGACAGCCTGAGCCCCGCTTCTATTTCAAGTTGACACATATCCTTGCTTTCGTAGGTATTCTTATAAAATACGGTTATTCGGCGCCACAGATTTCAAAATAATGATTTTTCTTTCTTTCCTTTGGCCCGGTCTTTGTTATTATTATTATTTTTAGGAAAACAGTAATTTCTGAATGACTTCGATGCAGTGTTTTGTTCTCTTGACCCAGCTTTTGAATGTAGGAGGTTGAGACTTGGTGAAATATTCCTGTTACATATCTGTTCATGCCATATCCTTTATTTTCTATTTGAAAATTTCACTCGTTTTATGAGATACAATTGACATATAACGTTGTATTAATTATAGGTGTACACCATAATGATTTGATATATGGGTGTATTGCAAAATGATCACCACAATAAACCCAGTTAACATACATCACCTCACATATTTATAAACGTGTTTTTCCAATGAGTGCTTTTAAGAATTCCCCTCTTAGAAACTTTCAAATAGAGTCTAGAGGTTTATACATAAGTTTGAACTTATTAAATGTATTATTCAGATAATCTATATCTCTGCTTATTTTTCTTCTGCTTGATCTATCAGTTTCCGAGAGTTATGCATTGTTTCCGTCTCGCACCTGAGACATCTTGTTAGGTGCATATATGTTGAATCTTCTTCATCTATTGCTTCTTTTATCAAGATGCATCATCCTCTTTCAAGCATATACAGAAGTAGAGAAAAGAATAAAACAAACCCTCCTGAATCTGTCATCTAGCTTCAACAACCTATTTGGTTTAATCAATGACTCATTTGGTTTGGTTTGGTTCAACAACTCATATGGTTTAATCTGATTTCATTTATACCCCACAAAGTCTTCCACATCTCTTCTACTGGATTATTTTGAAGTAAATGACAAACATCCATATTATTTTATTAGTAAATACATTAGTGTCTATCTACAAAAGATAAGGAATTCTTAACTATAAATTTTTTTTTGTCACACCACATGGCATTCACGATCTTAAGTTCCCTGGCCAGGGATTGAACCCGTGCCCCCTGCAGTGGAAGCAGAGTCTTAACCACTGGACCTCCAGGGAAGTCCCAATGAAATGGGGCAGGCCTTGCCCCCACCCCCCATCATGTCCTCTGCTTGCCTTTTGCCTGTGGAAAACTTTAGTCAAAGAATAAGTTTAATCAGAGGAGTGAGAAATGCTGAAACAAAGGAAAACAGTCAAAGGAGACTAAATAATAATAATGTAGTCACTAAGCAGAGTCGAGGACCTTTAGTTCTTTCTCAAGGATTGTAGATAATATTCTGAGCCACATCTGGTGAGCTGTCTTACAGATACCAAAACCCCAGGTGGAGAAATCAACTACACGATGATCAGACTGTACCCAGGACTTGAACTTCCACAATTCCGAGAATTGACTGCAAAGAAATGGGAACAAGTGCACCCCGGAACTGGAGATTAACTAACTGTCCTGAAACAACCAAGATGGTGCGAGGCAGACCACTGATGACCAACTGAAGATGACTGTTACAGATGACTGTGCTGTTTCTACATGTAACCCCCCCCGACTCTGTCTACAAAAGATCTCACGCCCTGCTTGTTGGAGCGGGGAAGTTGGCCTTTGGACGGATGTCCACCAGCCTCCCCCCAATTGCTGGCATCTGAAATAAAGCAAACTTTCCTTTCTACCAACTTGGCCTGCTTATTGGCTTTTGAGTGGCAAGCAGCCGGACCCCCCCCAAGCATACCTTTTGGTAACAGATTTTGGTGCCCAACGTGGGGCTGGCTACTGCTGGCTTCTGTGCTTTCATGACACCTGGCTCTTCTGGGTCTTCCAGGGGAAAACTGTGACTATGATACTGTATTAGCCTGCTGCTTGAAGCTAGGCAGCCCCAGGTAGGGGATTTGGGGGATGTTCCTACCAGCTACTGAAACTATTTGTTTTGAGGATCCTCCCTGTTTCTCCCCTGCTCGGCACTGGCTGCCAACTTAAGCTTTTCTTGGTGGAATGGAAACTTGCATTTGGGGTGAGCTGCCGACCTCCAAGACTGGCTAAGTCCACAGGTTTGCACACGGGCAGCCTTCCCATTTGTGAATGCTGGTGCTATTTGGGCATTCTTGCCAGTGGGTTCTGACCTGTATTTGATGTTGAGGATCATTTGTGAGCACTGATTGCTATTTGGGCACTTTTGCCAATGGTTCTGATGTCTGTCTGCCATTGAGGACCGTTTGTGAGCATGAAGCGCTTTTGGGCATTCTTGTCAATGGGTTCTGACATCTGACTACCGTTGAGGACCATTTGTGAGCACCGGGTGTCATTTGGGTATTTTGCCAATTGCTTCTGATATTTGACTATCGCTGAGGACCATTTGTGTCAGGGAAGTGTTTGGGACTCTGTACCGGTCACCTTTGGAGAGGGTTTATGATAGATCTGTCGTTTGGTGTGTGAGTGTATTTCCATTTGTATAATTGGTACTCTTGTTGCCTTATGTAAAATGGGAAATTCAGGTTCAACCCATTAAAGAAAATTTTAGTTGTGAATTTATGACTAAAAAGGAAATAATTTTTTGGACAATATATGGCTGTAGTATTCTTCAGACTCCAGAGAAGATTGGTTAAGATGAAAGTCTTGAAATTCAAAATACTGATTCTTTTTCCATATGCAGTTAGGGAAACCTAACTTGATAAAACACTTTTTTCAGACCTTGAGAAACCAAAAATATGCCTAGGAGAAAACTTGAAGTTAACACTTATCATGTCCTTGAAATACAAACACAGTCCACATTGCCTGGAACTCTAGCCTTTGTTTAATTGTAAAACTTCAAGCTAAGGAAAAAGAAAAAAAAAAAAAAAAAGGAAAGTCTTTTAAAACTGAGTGCGTAATTTGGCTATTCTGATCATTATCCATAAACTGATAAGCTTAATTGCAATGCCTAATTCATGAAATGTAAAAAGATAAAACAATGAGATCTCTGTTTGATGTTTATATGTCTCAATATGTATTTTTGTATTTGGATAATATCTCTGAGGTTAATTAGTAAAGGAGCTCTATTTAATTGGCCTTAAAAAAATATAAGTACTTGCTACTGAAAGGTATGCATTGAGGGTCCAGCTACTTGCCACTCAAAAGCCAGTAAACAGGCCAGGTTGGTGGAAAGGAAAGTTTGCTTTATTTTAGATGCCAGCAACTTGCAGGGAGGGTGGCAGACATCTGTCTAAAGGCAGACACGTCCCCCCCTCCAACAAGCAGGGAATCAGTTTGGTTCAGTTGCTCAGTCTTGTCCAACTCTTTTTGACCCCGTAGACTGCAGCATGCCAGGCTTCCTTGTCCATCACCAACTCCTGAAGCTTATTCAAACTCACGTCCATTGAGTCGGTGATACCATCCAACCATCTCATCCTCCGTCATCCCCTTCTCCTCCTGCCTTCAATCTTTCCCAGCATCAGGGTCTTTTCCAGTGAGTCAGTTCTTTGCATCATGTGGCCAAAGCATTGGAGTTTCAGCTTCAGCATCAGTCCTTCCAATGAATATTCAGGACTGATATCCTTTAGGATTGACTGGTTTGATCTCTTTGCAGTCCAAGGGACTCTCAAGAGTCTTCTCCAGCACCACAGTTCAAAGGCATCAATTCTTTGGTGCTCAACTTTCTTTATAGTCCAACTCTCACATCCATACGTGACTACTGGAAAAGCCATAGCTTTTACTAGATGAACCTTTGTTGGCAAAGTAATGTCTCTGCTTTTTAATATTCTGCTTAGGTTGGTCATAGCTTTTCTTCCAAGGAGCAAGTGTCTTTTAATTTCATGGCTGCAGTCACCATCTGCAGTGATTTTGGAGACCCCCCCAAATAAAGTCTCTCACTGTTTTGATTGTTCCCCCATCTATTTGCCATGAAGTGATGGGACCAGATGCCGTGATCTTAGTTTTCTGAATATTTGAGTTTTAAGACAACTTTTTAACTCTCCTCTTTCACTTTCATCAAGAGGCTCTTTAGTTTTTCTTTGCCTTCTGCCATAAAGGTGGTGTCATCTGCATACTGGAATTATTGATATTTCTTCCAGCAATCTTGATTCCAGCTTGTGCTTCATCCAGCCTGGTGTTTTGCATGATGTACTCTGCATATAAGTTAAATAAACGGGGTGACAATATACAGTGATGGAATTCCAGTTGAGCTATTTCAAATCCTAAAATATGATGCTGTTAAAGTGCTGCACTCAATATGCCAGCAAATGTGGAAAACTCAGCAGTGGCCACAGGACTGGAAAAGGTCAGTGTTCATTCCAATTCCAAAGAAAGGCAATGCCAAAGAATGTTCAAACTACTGCACAATTGCACTCATCTCACACACTAGCACCACAGTTCAAAGGCATCAGTTCTTTGGTGCTCAACTTTCTTTATAGTCCAACTCTCACATCCATACGTGACTACTGGAAAAGCCATAGCTTTTACTAGACGAACCTTTGTTGGCAAAGTAATGTCTCTGCTTTTTAATATTCTGCTCAGTAATGCTCAAAGTAATGCTCAAAGTTCTCCAAGCCAGGCTTCAACAGTACATGAACCATGAACTTCCAGATGTTCAAGCTGGATTTCGAAAAGGCAGAGGAACCAGAGATCACATTTGCCAACATCTATTGGATCATCGAAAAAGCAAAAGCAAGAGAGTTCCAGAAAAAAATCTACTTCTGCTTTATTAACTATGCCAAAGCCTTTGATTGTGTGGGTCAAAACAAACTCTGGAAAATTCTTCAAGAGATGGGAATACCGGACCACCTTACCTGCCTCCTGAGAAATCTGTATGCTGGTCAAGAAGTGACAGTTAGAACTGGACAAGGAACAACAGACTGGTTCCAAATTGGGAAAGGGGTATATCAAGGCTGTATATTGTCACTCTGCTTATTTAACTTATAAGCAGTGGGTGAGAGCATTTATAGGGAGTTTAGGGGGGCAACATCCGGAAACAGCACAGTCATCTTCAAATTGGTCATCAGTGGTCTGCCTCGCATCATCTTGGTTGTTTCAGGACAGTTAGTTAATCTTCAGTTCCGGGGTGCACTTGTTCCCATCTCTTTGGGGTCAGTTCTCGGAATTGTGGCAGCTCAAGTCCTGTAGTTGACTTCTCCACCTGGGGTTTTGGTATCTGTAAGACAGCTCACCGGATGTGGCTCAGAATATTATCTACAGCCCTTGAGAAAGAACTAAAAGTCCTTGACTATGCTTAGTGACTACATCATTATTATTCAGTCTCCTTTGACTGTTTTCCTTTGTTTCAGCATTTCTCACTTCTCTGATTAAACTTATTCCTTGACCAAAGTTTTCCAAGGGCAAAAGGCAGGCAGAGGACACGGTGGGGGTGGGGTGAGGCAAGGATCATATGGTCCTGCTCCGTTTCATACTTCCAGATTGAACAAATCTAAATTTACCTACTTTTGTCTCCTTGTAAGACCAAGAGGGAAACTAAAGATGTTTGGGTTTATTAAGCATATATATTGTACCACTGAAGAAAAATTGTGCTATAAAAAGTGCATAGTTTTTGAGGTTATGAAATATGTTCTTAAGTTTGCCAATCAGAAAATGCTGGTGTAACATTTTCATTACTTGTTTCTTGGTTTTGTTAAAACTTTCAAGGGTTAAAAACTGTGATATGTAAAAATGATAAGTGAAGCATTTTGGTATGTAAAGCAAAAGATACCAAAACCCCAGGGGAGAAGTTAACTACATGATGACCAGACTGTACCCAGAACTTGAGCTGCCACAATTCTGAGAACCGACCACAAAGAAATGGAAACAAGTGCACCCTGGAACTAAAGATTCACTTTCTCTCTTTCTTTAGTTGCTCAGTCGTGTCCGACTCTTGCGACCGCATGGACCGCAGCCTGCCAGGCTCCTCTGCCCTTGGGATTCTCCAGGCAAGAATACTGGAGTGGGTTGCCATTTCCTTCTCCAGAAGATTAACTGTCTTAAAACAACCAAGGTGATGCTCGTCAGACCACTGATGACCAATCTGAAGATGACTGTTAGAGATGACTGCGCTGTTTCTGGGTGTTGCCCACCCCCGACTCTGCCTGTAAACTTTCTCACCCCTTGCTTGTTGGCCGGGGGTGAGGGGGTGGGGTGGGGTGGGGAGTCAGCCTTTGGACAGATGGCCACCACCCTCCCCTGCAGTTGCCACCACCTGAAATAAAGCAAATTTTTCTTTCCACCAACCTGGCCTGCTTATTGGCTTTTGGGTGGCGAGCAGCCGGACCCCCCACTAGTACCTTTCAGTAACACCAAGATAGGGAATTCTTACTAAAACATAATCACAATACTGTTATCACTCCTAAAAAGTTTATAATAATTTCTTTGTTGCTGTTGTTCAGTCGCTCAGTCGGGTCCGACTCTTTGTGACCCCGTGGACTGCAGCACATCAGGCTTCCCTGTCCTCCACTGTTTCCCAGAGTTTGCTCAGATTCATATCCATTGAGTTGCTGATGCCATCCAATCACCTCATCCTCCTTCTCCTCCTGCCTTCAATCTTTCCTAGCAACAGGCTCTTGTCCAATGAGTTGGCTCCTTGCGTCAAGTGGCCAGTAGTAATTTCTTAATATCATTAAATATCCAGAGTGTTCAAATTTCCTAATTGTCTCATAAACATTTTGATTTTCTTTGCTCAAATTAGGATCCTAATAAGATTCATATCTTATGATTACTTGATATGCTTTCAGTGTCCTTTAAAATTTTTTTAGTTCCCTGACCAGGGATTGAACCCAGGTCCTTCAGAGTGAAGTGCCTCCCACCTGGAGAAGACCTGCAAATGAGGGCAGTGGCCCGGAGTATGTACATGGTGTTCAAGGAGAAATCATCTGCCAGGGTAGGGCTGGCCTTCCTGGCCCAGGGATGCTGTGTACTTGAGAATCGGGGTCAAACAATGAACCATTGACAACAGTGTTCACAAAGGTCATGCTAGGGTGACACTTTGGGGGGTCATTTGCAGCTCTAGAGTCAGAGCAGACTTCCAGCCTTTATAAAACAAGAAGATGCCCATCGGAGAGAAGCCCAGCTCTCATTATAGCACGTGACAGCACCCCGCAGGCTGCATGTCTCTCTGGCCTGCTTGTCTCCCCAGCACGGCCATGGGTGGATGTCTCGAGGGTGGGGACTGAGCCTTCCTCGTCTTTGCATCCCTGGCCTGTCACATCCGGAGCTTGCATCATGCTTAGAACAAGGAGGGGCAAGCAGAGACATGCTGAGAAGGGACGAGAAGGGGAGGAGGTTGGAGAGTGCTGCCTGCAGGGACCACCAGGAATCTGGGAGCTGCAAGAGTGGGAAGTGACAACAGCTCTGGGGAGGTTGGAGCTATTTTCAGGGGGTGAGACTCAGGTTTTCTTGCTGTCTCGTCAGGTGAGGGAGGCGGTGCTGTCCTAGCCAGAGGGATGGCCGAGATTATCATTAGGGCCAAGGCACAAAAACTTGACAGGGTGGGGGAAAGGAGAATGTGAGGAGTGGGCATAATCTGAAATGTGCATTTCCTGGGCTATCAGTCACTTAGTCACTCAACAAGCACTGAAGTTCCACCGAATGCACAACACAATCAGGCCTGCTGTGAAGATGCAGAGGAGGGAGGGGTTTTGGCCTTCAAGCAGCCCCCAGTGTGGGTGGGGAGACAACAGTCCCCCCCACACAACAAAATGCCTGTAAAGGAGCCCCCTGTCCTCTGGCTTCTAATCTGCTCTCACCTGAGCCCCTTAAACCCGTCATGATCTTCTGTTTGGGGGGAAAGGTTGGAATCTATATACTTAACATCCAGTCAAAAGAAAGGGATAAAGAAAACCAGCGCCTGCTGCCAAGTCTTCATCTTATTAGACGTGAAACCTTGGGGTGATGAGACAGATACGGCAACTCTCGAGGAGTGCGTCAGAAGCATTTGAGCCTTGGCCTGGGGCTCTTCTAAACCAGTTCTGGTGGAGGGTGGAACTGAAAAGCTTCACACACAGTGTGTAGTTGGGGACAGTAAAGTTGGAACAGGTATGCTGGAGGAGCAGATCACTGCTTTTGATGACTGTGCTGTCTGTGGATGTGGCTGTCTTCAACAAGTTCTAAAACTCACGGTGGATCAGTGACCTTGAGTAAAAGCTTGCAAGACGGAAAAAAACCCTTCTGACACTCCCCTCTAGTTTTGCCCTTTCTGTCTCACCATTAAAGATGGAACACTTAGCAGCAAATGCTGTTTTTCGGTTTCCTTTGGCTTTTTTTTTTTTAATAATTCACAAAGTGGAGGCAGTGTGAGGATTACAGAAGATAAATCGTCTACAGTTCCATCACCCAATGTTACTATTGTTGTTCAGTCGCTCAGTCGTGTCCGACTCTTTGCGACCCCAGGGACTGCAGCATGCTAGGCTTCCCTGTCCTTCACTATCTCCTGGAGTTTGCTTAAGTTCGAGTCCATGGAGTCAGTTCAGTTCTGTTCAGTTCAGTTGCTCAGTTGTATCCGACTGTTTGCGACCTTCCCTGTCCATCACCAACTCCCAGAGTTTACCCAAACTCATGCCCATGGAGTCGGTGATGCCATCTAACCATCTCATCCTCTTACTAACGTGAAACAGTGAACAGAGAAAACAGCTTTTGTAGCTGAGGTAGGACCAGTCAAAGACCCAGGACTCGGTCCCCTGCCCTGGTGTGTCCCGGTTCCCTGAGGGCAGATCCTGGAACTGGGCTGGCCCGAGTGACTGAACTCTGAGCAGAGGTCAGGGACGCAAAGCTAGGGGTGGGGCGCAGAGGAGGATCCACTTGTTCTGCTTCCTTCAGTCCACAGTCCCCCAGATGGAACTGCACACCCATTGTATTAGTTCCTATTGCTGCTATAAATAAACCACAAGCTTAGTGACTTCAAACAACATGTTTATTCTCTTACAGTCTAGAGTCTACACAGCTGTGTTGCTAACGGCGGCTCTCAGGGACAATCCATCTCCTCGCCTTTCCCAGCTTACTGTTCCTCCTCTGACTTTAGAGCCAGCCTCCTGTCTGACTCCTGCCTCTCTCATTAAGGAAAAAATCCACCCCCCAATCCAACAGCAATATAGAAGGTTTACGTTGAGAAATCCTTGTGATTATATTGAACCCACCTGGATAACCTAAGAGAATTTGCCATCTCAGGAGCCTTACCTTAATCACACCCCCTGAATGCCTTCATTTTGCTGGGTAAAGTGACTATATTCACAGGTCACCGGGAGGTTAGGATGTGGGGGGCGGGGTGAATCTGGTGCATCCGTTCATCCTGGCCAGCTGCTGTATCCCAGTAATCAGCAATAAGAGTCGCTTCCTTCCTCCTTCTCTTTTCCTTCTAAAAATTTAGCTTTTATTAAGTAGGGGCTTCCCCAGTGGCTCAGTGATAAAGAATCTGCCTGCCAGTTCAGGAGATGCAGGAGATGTGGGTTCAATCCCTGGGTTGGGAAGATTCCCCTGGAGAAGGAAATGACAACCCACTCCAGTATTCTTGCCTGGAGAATCCCAGGGACAGAGGAGCCTGGGGGGCTACAGTCCATGAGATAGCAAAAAGCTGGACACGACTGAGTGACTGAGCACCATACATTCTTATGATTAAAAAAGAGAAACAACATAGCACCAGGGTGGAGGCCATGGCACCTGGGAACCTACTGGCCTGGGTCTGCACTGTGGCCGGGACCCTCAGAGGCTCCCTCAACACCCGGAGGGAGAGAGGAGACCCTGCTCCCATCACTCTGCTCTCTCCCCCACGTCACTCCACCCTCTCCACCCTGGGTCCCCTCAAGCTTTCTTCATCCAAAAACGAAGACACTCTCAAAGAAACCCACCCCCAATATAGACAGGTTCCCTTGAGTAATCCTGCTCCATCCCGTCTCTTTCACCCTATTTCTCTCCACCTCTTTAGGTGTTGTGGTTTGGACGTCTGCGTCCCGCCTGATGCCCAGTGTGATGGTGTTGGGAGGTGGGCCTTTGTGGGGTGCTTAGGTCGTGACCGGAGAAGGCAATGGCACCTCACTCCAGTACTCTTGCCTGGAGAATCCCATGGATGGAGGAGCCTGGTGGGCTGCAGTCCGTGGGGTTGCTAAGAGTCGGACACGACTGAGCGACTTCACTTTCACTTTTCACTTTCATGCATTGGAGAAGGAAATGGCAACCCACTCCAGTGTTCTTGCTTTGAGAATCCCAGGGACGGGGGAGCCTGGTGGGCTGCTGTCTATGGGGTTGCACAGAGTTGGACACGACTGAAGTGACTTAACAGCAGCAGCAGCAGTAGGTCATGACAGTGGAGCCTCATGAATGGATTAGTGTTCTTATAAGAGACCCCAGGGAGACCCCTTACCCTTCTGCCATGGGAGTATGCAGCGAAAAGTCAGAAGTCTCTGACCCAGAAGAGGGCTCTCACTTGACCTTGCTGACACCCTGATCTTGGAC
This sequence comes from Bos grunniens, assembly GCF_055505025.1. Classification (NCBI taxonomy): domain Eukaryota; kingdom Metazoa; phylum Chordata; class Mammalia; order Artiodactyla; family Bovidae; genus Bos; species Bos grunniens. The sequence continues at coordinate 6,720,307 of NC_141168.1, forward strand.
TTCCATCCTCCAGAACTGGAGGCAGCAAACTTTTGTTGTTGATAAGCCACCCAGACCGTGGTACTGTACGATGTTATGGAAGAACTTGAAACTTTCCGGCCAACCCAATATTTTGTTACAGCAGCTCAAATGAAGACAATGGGAAACCACTTTTATTAGAATCACGTGTTATCTTTCAAGGGTGTTTATGAGTATGTATATTTCTCTCTTCTCTTATACAAAGATTAGCATGCCATCTATTGTTCTATACCTGTTTTCTGAGCACATCGTGAAGCTCTTCCCTATCAGGACAGTGAATATCCCTGTACATACGTTTCTTTCACAGTCACCTACGAGCGCGTTGTGTGGGCACTGCAAGGGTTATTAAGATCTGTAGGCTCTCTCCTGTAGATGGAGGTTTGGCTTTTTTTCCAGACTTTGACAGTACAAACAGTCCTTCAGTAAATTGCCATGTACATCTATTTTTCCTGGATTTGTAGGTAGATCTCCAGAATAACTCCAAGAAGTTGGGTGAGTAAATCAAAGGGTAGAGGAGGCAGCAGTTTCACTGGATTTTTCCAGTGTCTTCCTGGCCTTGCATTACTTGGCATGCCCATCAGTGACCCCTAGTCTCCCAGGAGGGAGCCATCAGCCTCAGATTCCTTAAGCTGACCTCACAGGCCAACCTAGTATTTCGGTGACTGTCATTTGCCATAGCCATGGAGGTCTTCTCTGGGGTGGAGACCAAGGCCTTGGGTTTCTCATCCGTGTGTGTCCCACATGCCCGGCCTGGGGTGTGGCCTCATCCACTGTGCCTCCCCCAGGAAGCTGCCCCAGAGGGGTTTATCGTCTGTCCCTGGAGGAGGGGGGGCACTTGGGCTTCAGGTGGGACCCAGTGGGGGGCAGGGGCCTTCACACAAGCCTGTAGGTTCCATTGTAGCTGAAAGAGGGAGGCTTCAAGCAGTCCCCCTCTTCCTCAGGCATCCAGCTCTGGGTGTAGGTGGAGCCATTTTCCAGAGGTCTCACGATTATGAGGTCTCTGGATGCCAGGGACGGGTCCTCTGGGAAGAAGTTGAAGGGTCGGAGCAGAAAGCCCACGGAGTTCCCGGGCGTGGTCGTGTTGGGGATGTCTTCTGCGTGGGGGATGTGCAGGAAGCCCACTGTGACCCAGGCCACCAGGTCCTGCAGGAGAGAGGGGCGGGCCATGCTGAGGAGGCTCAGAGGAGAAGGGGCGGCCGGCACCCAAGCCCCAGGTATAAGGAAGGGCAAATCTGGTGAACCCGGAGCTGGGTCTCCACCCAGTAAGCTGGTCCTTGCCCTACTGGGACTCGGCAGGGATCCTGGGACCCAGCAGGGATCCTGGGACTGGACTGGGATCCTGGGACTGGACAGGAATCCTGGGACCTGGCAGGAATCCTCGGACCTGGCAGGGATCCTGGGACTGGACAGGGATCCTGGGACTGGACAAGGATCCTGGGACCTGGCAGGGATCCTGGGACTGGACAGGGATCCTGGGATTGGACAGGGATCCTGGGATTGGACAGGGATCCTGGGATTGGACAGGGATCTGTCTCAGGGTGGGGCTGGAAAAAGGCAGAGCTGGTACCTCGTCTTCAATGTTCTCATTGTTGCGAAGAAACTCCTCAAAGACGACAGGTGGGTCCCAGGGGTCGTTCTGGTTGTAGACGCTGCTGCTGTATCTCTCTGACTCCCGGTATTTGGTCACTGCCAGGGGGTACCTGTCCAGGCAGAGAAGCCGAGTGACTCTGGGTGTCGGGAGCCTCCCAGCCCCTCCCAGGGAACATTGTCAGGGTCAACAAAGGGGGAAAGTTACTGCCTTCCCCTAAATGCAGGATCATCCCCTGAGAGTTAGCCAGACTGTCAGTAGAGGCTCCGGGGCTCCGCAGGGGCTCTATACCCTCCATCCCCAAACACAGAGCCACACACCCAGGAACATGCACGCGCGCACACACACACACACACATGTGCACACACCCAGATATAGCACTGGATAGATTCAGAATCTCATGAACAGAAACACAGACACACACAGACACAGGGAAACACAGAGACACAGAGAGGAGCCTCCAGTCCCCGCCAGCCTCCTGGGCCTTCCTCACCTGGCCCAGGTGACAGCCCGCTCCTCTTGCCAGCCTGGGGGCAGCACTTGGTCAGCCATGGAGTGGATCTGCACTCGGTAGCTGCGCTGGTGGCCCCAGGGGTTCTGTTCAGGGCTAGTAAAAAGCAGGTATTTGGGCAGAGTCTGTCCGAAGCGGAAGGCTGCCTGGCGCTCCCGAGAATACCGCATCTGCTGGAGAGCTGGATGGACTAGGCGGTGTCCTGGGCTCCAGGGGTTGGTGATGTTTTCCAGCTTCATCTGCAGGGTCTGGAAGCTATTCTTGGTGCCTGCGGGTGTACAGAAAGGAGTTGGAGTCAAGCACCTGGAACTGAAGCCTCCTCATTCCACCTTGGGCCCTCCGTCCGGGACCACACCCAACAGCAGACCATGGACTGAAGGGGATGTTGAGGACAGGCACTGAGCCAGATGGCAGTGGAGGGAAGGGGCTGAGGAACTAGAAGACAGCTCAGAGCTGGCACAGCAGCAGCAGTGACTCCACTGTGACCCTGGGTATTTCCTCTTGAGAGCAGCATCCAAGCCTGTTTGCTGCAGCTGTGGTCCCAGAGACAGGCAGATGGCCTTTCCCCAGGGGGAGGGGCCATGTCAATGCCCTCTGGGTCAGGAACAGACAAGGGGGAACAGGAGAAGCTGCCCAGCTGGTCCTGGGGGCCTGTTCTAACACGGGACTTGATATCAGGCCAAATCCTGTCATTACACCCATGCCATCTTTTAAGGCACACATGCTCAGTCACTCAGTCATGTCCAACTCTTTGTGACCCCATGGGCTGTAGCCCACCAGGCTTCTCTGTCCATGGGGTTCTCCAGGCAAGAATACTGGAGTGGGTTGCCATTCCCACTCCATTGGAGAAAAGCTTCTCCAATCTTTTCTGGTGACACCACTAATTTAAGAGACACAAGGAGTATTCCCAATGGTGCTGCATCCATTCAAAGCTCCAGGCAGGGACGTGTCTTACACCTAGGCAGTACCCCCTCCCCGCCGTGCACACCTTTGCACAGGGTCCATCCTCCAAAGGGGTCAGTGCAGGGGCAGCCCCTGGCACTGTTCACGTCACCATTTTGCAGGAGCATACAGGTTTCTGCAGGCCCTACACCTCCAGGCTGGGCAAACTTTCCTGACATTATGTTTCTACGGGAGACGCGGCACCATCATCTCCCAGGAGTGTGAGTTATCTCGGGGATGCAGACATTTGGCTAGGAGGGTGGTCCCAAGCCCGGGTCCTACCTGCCACATCCAGGTCGACGCGGTAATGCACAAGGTGGGTGTGCATGTTGCCGATGAGGTGGGTGTGCAGGCGGGTCCCGTGGCGCAGGCCCTCGGGGGTGTAGAAGGTGGCATGGATGTAGCCGGTGGCGTGCATCTTGGCCTCCATCACCCCGTTGGGGTAGAAGATGAAGTCCCAGATGTAGTCATAGTTGTAGACCGTCGACGTGGTCCTTAGCACCAGCGCCTGACCCTTGAGCCCCGCATAGAAATTGAAGCCACCGTTGAAGTTGGAGTTAAAGTGCCGCCGGATAGGCACCCCTGTGGGCATCTCGAAGAGACAGAGGGCCCGGGGGTAGAGGACGGGGCCGTCGTCGTCGTAGTAGTGGAGGGCGTCCACGAAGGTGGCCATCTCCGGGCAATCGATGCCAGGGGCCAGCTCATAAGTGACGCTGCCCAAGCCCCAGCCCACATCCATGTACTTGGTCTGCATGCCGGCCGGCGTGTGTCCTCCGTACAGTGCCACGGCCTCCTGCACGCTCACCTCGTAGGCTACGCGCTCACCGCCGAAGCGCACGTCCAGGACTTGCAGCCCCGAGGATGAGCGCAGGCGGAAGGAGAAGCTCCAGCCGGCGTAGCGCACCGTGTGGCCGTCCAGGCTGTAGCGCGCGCCCTGGGGCTGCACCAGGCGGGGGCCGCTCTTAGAGACGCCCAAGTCCCCGCGTAACTGGTAGGAGGAGAAGAGGGCCGCCTCGGGCAGGTTGGCTCCGTCCTTGCCCTTGGCGAGCGGGTCCCCCAAGACCACCTCATCCACCTCTCCGTCGTCGTACTTCTGAGCCAGCTCCTCGGGGCTCCGGTAGAACCTCCCATTGTACCAGACCCGCTCCACTGTCCAGTCCCGGGAGTTCGGGCTTCCGTGGTCCAGCAGGAGCTCCATCCCAGTGGGGTGCAGGAAGTAGCCTTCGATTTGCAGTTGCAGGATGAACCAAGAGCGGCGCTGGCCGGAGGCCACGCCCCGGGGTGCCACGTCGGTGAAAGTCAGGCACCGCTGGGAGCAGTTTCCGAACACAGCGCCCGCGGTGCGCCAGAAAAACGCGCGGAGGGGCTTGGTGGCCTCCTCCAGGGTGTGACTCAGAAGGGCATACTCTGCCTTGGAGATGGGCCTGGAGGCCCAGGAGGCCTGGTGCCTGGGCCTGGGCGGCAGGTGTCGCAGGTAACGGGGCCTTGGCAGCGGCCCCACGGCAAACTCGGTGATGTTGGGCTGTTCCTGGGCTCCAAAGAAGATGATGGCTCGCGCCTCCCGAACGGGAGGCCGGTGGCCTTTATCCAGAAACTTGAGCACGTGTTGCTTCTTGGGCAGCAGCATCTCAATGAGGAACACGGAGTTCTTGGCCACGGTCAGCGTGTTGGACGGCTCCAGTCTCAGCTCCTTCTGGGACCAGAGGAAACTGTGCACGGCCTTGAGCTCTTGGGCGCTCAGGTCCGCAAATACCCTGCCTTTGTCGCCTGGGGTCCGCGGGGCGCCCTCTGCCGCCGCCAGCGTCTGCAACACCAGGATGGCCGCGCTCGCCCAGCCGAGGGCCAGGGCCTCCCGCCCCATGACTCTGGAATGCAGCAGAGGAGATGAGCTTGGCAGTTTTGTGGGAGGAAGTGGGTGTCCCCCAGGTTGGGTCTTGGATTACCCTGGCCCTTGACCTCATGGTTTTCCCACGGACTCACCTCCTGGCTTGCAGTCCTCCGATTTGAATTCTGCTCTCTCCTCCCTGGTCTGTAACCTCCCTGGTCTGTAAACCTCTTTTAGTCCCATGGATGCGCTTACCTGTGCAGACTCCTCCCCTCCTCTGTGCCTTATCTCTGCGGGGCAGAAGCGCTATCTCTCCAGCTTTAGGTCACTCAGATATTCACAGTACCTGTACCCCAAAATGCTACAGTGTGCTGGCTGTGCCATGGGTGTTGGCAGCAAAACTGTGTTGTGTCAAAACGGTGTTTTTGATACAACACAATGTTTTTTATATGGATAAAATTTGAAATGTAGTGTGGAAGTTCAAAGAGTCGACAGTTCTAGGGCTAATACATGGTACCACTAGGACCAGCTGTGTGATCTTGGGCAGCTTGCTTAAACTCTCTGGGACTCCATTCCCACAACAGTGAAATGGAAAATAACAATGCAAGTACCTACTTATGGAATTGTTAGGAAAAATCAGTTGGACAATAAGGATAAAGTGTTTAGCATAAAGCCTGCTTTCTAGGAAGCACTTGAGAAATGCAAACTACTCATTTTTTTTTTCCCAGTAGTCATGAAGAATGTGAGAGGTGAACCATAGAGATGGCCGAGCGCCAAAGAACTGATGCTTTTGCACTGTGGTTCTGGAGAAGATTCTTGAGAGTCCCTTCCTAAAGGGAAATCAACCCTGATTATTCATTGGAAGGACTGCTGCTGAAGCTGAAGCTCCAATACTTTAGCCATCTGATGCAAAGAGCTGACTCATTGGAAAAGACCCTGAAGCTGGGAAAGACTGAGGGCAAGAGGAGAAGGGGACGACAGAGGATGAGATGGTTGGATGGCATCACTGACTCAATGGACATGAGTTTGAGCAAGCTCTGGGAGATGGTGAAGGACAGGGAAGCTGGTGTGCTGCAGTCCATGGGGTCGCAAAGAGTCGGACATGACTGAACAATATGAGGATACATTCTCTGGTGTCAGAATGTTTAAACTTATGAACCATGTAGAGTGATTTGACTGGTTCAGTTGTAGATCTGTGCCCACACAGGTGAGGGGGAGAATGGGGTGGCTGGCCCTGCCAAGCTTCTTTGGCCTCTTCAGTGATGCCCCACAGTTGTGACCACTTGGCCTCAGGCCAAGGCCATGAGGAGGGCACCTCAGGATGTCATCATCCCAGGGGGCAATTTGAGGTGATGTCCTTTTCCTGTCCATTGTGAGGGGAGGCTGTGGTCAGGGTCTCATGGCCCACCCCCTGGAGCTGGCACTACAGTCTTGACCTCCCATCCCTGGTGGGGAGTCTCGGGGACTCATGTGATCTCTCCAGCCTGAAGGGATGGGGAAGCTCTCAGGGTTGCTAAGTGAATCCAGAGCAGAAAGATAAGCAGTGAGTTCTTGTTCTACTATTAAGTTTTGGTCCAGCCTAGCTTCTTTTTTAAACTAGATTTGACTTGGAAAAGTTTTAAGTTAACAGCAAAATTGAGAGAGATGTACAGAGAGATCCCGTATATCTCCTGTTTTACCTCCCCCCCACCCCCACCACGTAACCTGACCCACTAACAGCATCCCACACCAGAGTGGTACCTTTGCTACAATCTGTGGCCCTACAGTGATACATCATTGTTACCCAGTAATTTACATGAGGGTTCACTCTGGGTGCTGTACATGCTGTGGGTTCTGACAAATGTGTAAAGACTTGCATCCATCTTTATGGACCATACAGAGCAATTTCAGGGCCCTCAACGTCCTCTCTACTCCAGCTCTTCATCCTTCACTTCCTTCCCTGACCACTGACCTCTTTACTAACCCAGGCAACCACTGATCTCTTTACTGTCTCCATAGTTTTGCCTTTTCTAGAATGTCATGCCGTCAGGGTGATACAGCGTGCAGCCCTTTCAGACTGTTCTCTTTGGCTCGGTAATATGCGTTTATGTTCCTCCATGTCTTTTTGGTATCCAGGCCCCTTTCGTCTTAACCTCTGATGAAATTAAATTTATATTTTAAGGCAGGACAAGAAAGAATTAAACATAGAATTTCCTCTCTGTGTTTGTTTGGGCCTCCTCCTTCCCCTGCGCCCTAACATGCTGTGTGCGTCTGTGGTATGCGTTAACCAGAGCTCCTCAAAGATGGGGGTGCTTGCTGTACAGTAAAGATCCATTTTTTTTTCCTTCTTCTAATGCTAGCAATGTAACCTCTTAGAAGATCACTGTTCTTTCCCAGCTCTGTAGGGGCCATGGTGACTTGCAGCTTGCTTTATATATGCCTACCTGGACTATGTATTTTTGGTGAACTTAATGTAAAATATCAATATATTATTTTGATGTATGACCCCTTTGTCTTGAAAATGTATAAGACCATGCCTTCAACTTCCAACAAGTGGAACAGTTCTCAGAGCTTTCTGAGAATCTGCTTCCAGGGTTATAATCCTCTGTTAAACTCAATTAAAATCCCCTGTTTTTCTTCTTAACTTAGTAGTTAATTGAATTTTCATCGACATTTTCTTGGCACAGTTGGCAGTATATCAGAGGCACCCAGAGACCACCCTAAACTGAAGCTCGGTACCAGCACAGGCTCTTGGAGTCCCACCCAGTTTTTGGTATTCTTCAGGTGCTTTGGTGAGGTCTCCTGATATCCAGACATCATTGCTTTAAATGATGTCCTGAATTTTACTGGACCTATTTTTCATTCTCTTTCTTTAAGAAAACACTTTTCTTGGCTGTGCCATGCAGCATGTGGGATTTTAATTCCCTCACTATAGATCAAACCTGTGCCCCTAACGTTGGAGGCACAGAGTCTTAACCACCTGACCACCAGAGAAGTCCCTCGAGCTGTTTTTCCTGGGACTTTTCTGTTTTTCTCTGAGTCCTAAAGTGGGTAACTGTACATTTTCTAGGCAGGAGACCTGGGGGATTTTCTTAGGTGGGGACCCAAGGGAAACTTTGGCATGAGCCAGGTTGGCTATGCTTCTTAAAGATTTGGCTTAAATCGGAAAGATTATGTGTATATGGTCTGAACAAACTGTTTGCCAGTGAAATGAAGACCGAGCCTGCTCAACTCCAAAGGGAAAAGGACATCTGCTCCTTCCGGCCACAGGGTGCTTCCAGGCCACTGAGAACCTAGCGGAAGTGTTTGAGGATCTATCCTCGTGATGTGTAGTGAGTCCACAGAGGGTCTCAGTATAATCATTAAAAAAATCCTGCTAGCTGGGCAGGCATAACAAAGGCTGATTATCTCGAGTTCTGAGCACCCAAGGCAGTTTTAGACTGTCAGAGGGAGGAACCAAGACATGTAAGAGAGTCAAACTGACCTGGGATAACTCCTGGGGCAGCTAGACTCAGAGGCAGCATGAATTCATGTAATTGGAACAAAGCTGGTGCTTGCAGGTACTAATCTTCACTCTTAAATGGCCAGGATGGAGCTTTTTTGACATTCTAGAAAAAGCCAGCTTGATAAAAGACCTTTTCAAAATTCTGACCCTGAGAGAATAAAAATATTCTTCAGAGGATGCTTGAAGGAAGTTATAACTCATACTACGTCCTTGAAACATAAACATGGCTCACATCACCTAAGACGACAGCCTTAGCTCAGTTAGTAGACCTTAAAACTGGAAAGAGAAAAGAAAAGGGAAAGAGGCTTTTAAAAACTCAAGTAGGAAAATTATGACATCTCTATCTGTGTCTGTCTGGATATGTTTGTCTGTGTGTACGTTATAAATACGGTATGTCCCTACCTCTGGATAGTGTTACCAAAATTAATTTGTAAAAGAGCTCTTTTTGACTTAAAAGTAAGTGCTTACAAATCAAATATTTCTAAATGTAACTTTAGCCCACTTCTTAAAGGATCATGTGATCCAGGATTAACTTTTAATGACTAAAAACCAGTTTAAATTGGTAGTTTGATTAATACAGACATGTCTTTAGAGTCTCACCATTAAGTATAACACTTTCATTGTACCTTGGTTTACTGAAAATCGATAAACACATATTATTTCTGTTCCAAAATTTGTAATGAGATAATTAATGGTATGATGATATTTTCATAAGTAATAGAAGAGAGATAAGGGGAACTGAACTGAACTGAAGGGGATAAAGCCTTTTGGGTAAACTTTCTTAAAATAATATGTTTTATGGTGTGTCCACCTAAGAACACTCTTGATGAAAGTGAAAGAGGAGAGTGAAAAAGTTGGCTTAAAGCTCAACATTCAGAAAATGAAGATCATGGCATCTGGTCCCATCACTTCATGGCAAATAGATGGGGAAACAGTGAAAACAGTGTCAGACTTTATTTTTTTGGGCTCCAAAATCACTGCAGATGGTGACTGCAGCCATGAAATTAAAAGACGCTTACTCCTTGGAAGGAAAGTTATGACCAACCTAGATAGCATATTGAAAAGCAGAGACATTACTTTGCCAACAAAGGTCCATCTAGTCAAGGCTATGGTTTTTCCAGTAGTCATGTATGGATGTGAGAGTTGGACTGTGAAGAAAGCTGAGTGCCGAAGAATGATGCTTTTGAACTGTGGTGTTGGAGAAGACTCTTGAGAGTCCCTTGGACTGCAAGGAGATCCAACCAGTCCGTTCTAAAGGAGATCAGTCCTAGGTGTTCTTTGGAAGGACTGATGCTAAAGCTGAAACTCCAGTACTTTGGCCACCTCATGCGAAGAGTTGACTAATTGGAAAAGACTCTGAGGCTGGGAGGGATTGGGGGCAGGAGGAGAAGGGGACAACAGAGGATGAGATGGCTGGATGGCATCACCAACTCGATGGATGTGAGTCTGAGTGAACTCTGGGGGTTGGTGATGGACAGGGAGGCCTGGCGTGCTGTAATTCATGGGGTCGCAAAGAGTTGGACACGAGTGAGTGACTGAATTGAACTGATTGTCTTAATCTGATGCTTTTCAAAAATGCCTGTAGGGAGATTTTCTGCTCCCAAAATAAGTTAGACTCAGTAGTGAAAGGACTTCCACCTTGTATGAGGGTTATTTTAGAAACAGCTCTCTCATGTAAGCCTGCTGAAGATGTAGTAATAGGATCTCCTTTAATTGCTTATGTCCCACATTCGGTTGAGTCTCTTCTAAACTGCCACATGCCGCACAATTCTGTAAGCCAGCTAACTTTTTAAGAAGTTGTTGCTTTCTCTTCCCAATACTACCTTGATTTGATGTAATAGCATTAACATTGCAACTTTGCTTCCAGTACCACAGGAAGAAAGCAACTATGATCACATCTTGTTAGCAGTTTATCTTCTTGCTCCCAGGAATGACTTATAAGAAGCCTATTGATAAGGCTGATCTAATTTACAGATGGGTCCTACTTATGGGATGAATGGGACATTATCAAGCCAGATATGCAATAAGATCCACAGTGGACATAACTGAAAACTTTCATTTGCCAGAAACAAAGTCAGCACCACAAGCCAAATTAATTACCTTAACTCTAGCTTGTCAGCTAGCTAAAGGCCAGGTAACAAATATTTATACTGATGTTCAGTATGCTTTTTGAGTGGCACACAACTTTGGAATGCTATGAAAGTAATGAGGTTTTAAACCTCATCATGACATCTTATACCAAAAATAGAAAACAGGTTGAAGAGTCATTAATCACGATCAGTTCAATTCAGTCGCTCAGTTGTGTCTAACACTTTGTGACCCCATGGACTGCAAGATAATGGATTAATGGTTAAATGGATTAACCATGATACAACTGCCAAAACAGCAATTATGAAAACAACAGAGCATTTCAAATTTGGCACTGTGGAAGCTGAAGGAAATCAACTTGCTGATGTTGCAGCCAAATGGGTAGCTTTAAATATTCATCCCGTCCAGCCTCCAGAATGTCCACTGCTCTCTGTTAACCCGGCAAACTCAATGAAAAATTTATTTCTATGAGCTCAAGAAATTACCACTAAAGAAGAGAGACAGATTAAGCAACAAAAAGGGGAAATTTTGACCCCACCACACAAATACGGGTTAGACCCGATAAAACAAAAAAAATAGTTTCGATAGACATGTGCGTGGTTAGTCACTCAGTTGTGTCCAATTCTTTGTGACCCCATGGACTTCAGCCCGCCAGGCTCCTCTGTTCTTGGGATTTTCCAGGCAAGAATACTGGAGTGGGTTGCTATTTCCTTCTCCAGGGGATCTTTCTGACCCAGGAATCAAACCTGTGTCTCCTGCGTTTCAGGCAGATTCTTTACCTCTGGGCCATCAGGGAAGCCTTGTGCCTCTCTATGTGTGTTCAAAATTCCTCCTAAAATAATGATGCCTGAATGACTATTGATCATATCTATTATTCGATATAAAATAGTGACCATGCATAGTGCACATATAAAGCAAAATTGGCGTAAGTCCCCCTGTACCACTTAGAGTTGACTGTCAGTCTGTGGCAAGCATTCTACTAGCTTAACCCCTTAAAAGGTAAGAAAGAACTGGGGTATTAAGATGGGGCATTGGGGGACATGATAGATCCAGGGCAGGTAAGCGACCACCATGGCATTGGGGGACCAAATACTGGTTCACCTAATGCTTTCTATCAAAAGATTAATGATCAAACCGGGGTGGGGATGATGAAATAAAACGTGCATTTCAAACCAGGACAAGAAAAAATTAAACATAGAAGTTGCTATCTGTGTTTTTTTTTGGCCTCTTCCCTCTGTCCCCCACTCCCTAATGTGCCAGATATGTCTGCATTACTCATTAACCAGAGTTCCTCAAAGATGGGGGTGCCCACTGGACTGTAAAGATCCATTTTCCCCCTTCTTCTGATGCTAGCAATGTAACTTCTTAAAAGATCAATGTTCTTTCCTAGCTCTGTAGGGGCCATGGTGACTTGCACCTTGCTTTATATGTGCTTACCTGGACTATGTATCTTTGGTGAACTTTTAGTAAAATATATTATTTTGATGGATGATCCCTTTGTCTTGAGGATGTATATGACTGTGCGTTCGATTTCTAACAAGTAGAAGAGTTCTCAGAGCTTTCTGAGAATCTGCTTCCTGGGTTATAATCCTTGGTTTAGCTCAAATAAAATCCTCCTCTTTTTCTTCTTAACTTGATAGTTAACTGAATTTTCATCCACAGTTCTTATCCCCAAATTGCCTTCTGCTCTGCTAAGGAGGGAGATGTGGAAGAGACCTGAGGTCCTGTAACCTGAGCTTGGCTATTCATTTAACCTTTCCCGGTACAATCCTTGGTTGCAGTGTCCAGATGGGCGGCGGCCGAGGTAGACTATAGCAATGAAGCCATGGCAGAAGGGAGAACTCAGTGGCCAGTGAGACCTCCACGCTGGGAGATACAAAACATACCCTCTCCTGCCCATGGCTCATCTCCAGTGCTTGGAGAACAGCGGCCACCTCCTGGCTGCACCTGTCCCATTTCAGCCCTGGGTGGTGTGTGCCTTGGAGTGATCCTTCTGGGCTCTCACCCCTCCCTTTGGCCCCCTACCTCTTGTGTCTTTGTTTCTTCTGACCCTCCACTCCATGTCCACCTTCCCTCACTGCCCCCCTCCCCTCCCCAGTTCACCGCTGCTTGGCTCTCCCTCAATACCCTCCCCTGCCCAGAACATACCTGTGTGCTCAGCTCCGGGCTCACCTCTGCTGCAGCCTTTGTCTCTGACTCCTTGAACTTTACAGCTGGACCTTGCCCCAGGGGGAGGGACGGAGTGAGGCTTGTGCTGACCAAGGTGGTGACCTACGGCTCAGGAAGCTCCACAGTGGGCAGGGGCAGTGCACGAGGAAGTGTGTGGGTCTCTCGTGGCAGTGGCCCAGCGGGCTCCTGTTACCCCAAGTTCCGAGTATGGAAACTCCCCAGTCTTTCACCACTTCAGCAGCTGTGTCCACTTCTGTTTTTCCCCAAACACCCATGCCGTCTATAATTCCCTGTCATTCCTTCTGCTGAAGCAGCACTTTTCACAAGAGTTGCCTGTGTATTCTCCACTATGATCTGCATTGGCATAGTCTGTTCAAGTAGGTGGTGAGTTTCTGAGGTCAGAGATAAAGATAAGGAGAAATTTCCTAGCAAGTACTTGCCAATGTGGACTTCCCAGGTGGTTCAGCGGTAAAGGATCCTGCGATGCAGGAGACTTGGGCTCGATCCCTGGGTCAGGAAGATTCCCTGGAGAAGGAAATGGCAACCCACTCCAGTATTCTTGCCTGGAGAATCCCATGGACAGAGGAGACTGGTGGGCTACTGTCTATCGGATTGCAAAGAGTCAGACATGACTGACTGCCTTTCACTTTCATACAGTTCGTGAGGTTCCCACGGCAAGTATACTGGGGTGGTTTGCCATTCTCTCCTCCAGTGGATCACATTTTGCCAGAATTCTCTGCTATGATCCGTCCATATTGGGTGGCCCTACATGGCATGGCTCATAGCTTCATCAAGTTACAGAAGCTCCTTTGCCACGACAAGGTCTTGATCCTTGAATGGGGTTAAGAAGCAACAGTTAGAACCCTGCATGGAACAACTGATTGGTTCAAGATTGAGAAAGGAGTGTGACAGGGCTGTCTGCTGTCACCCTGTTTTTTTTTTTTTTAACCTATATGCTGACAACATCATGAGAAATGCCAGGCTGGATGAGTTACAAGCTGAAATCAAGAAAGGTGGGAGAAACATCAACAACCTCAGATATGGGGATGATACCATTCTAATGGCAGAAAGCGAAGAGGAACTAAAGAGCCTCTTATGAGGGTGAAGGAGGAGAATGAAAGAACTGGCTTAAAACTAAATATTAAAAAAAGTAAGATCATGGCATTTGGCCCCATTCAGTTCAGTTCAGTCGCTCAGTAGTGTCCGACTCTTTGTGACCGCATGAATCACAGCACGCCAGGCCTCCCTGTCCATCACCAACTCCCGGAGTTCACCCAAACTCATGTGCATCGAGTTGGTGATGCCATCCAGCCATCTCATCCTCTGTCGTCCCCTTTTCCTCCTGCCCCCAGTCCTTCCCAGAATTAGAGTCTTTTCCAATGAGTCAACTCTTAGCATGAGGTGGCCAAAGTATTGGAGTTTCAGCTTCAACATCAGCCCTTCCAATGAACACCCAGGACTGATCTCCTTCGTTGCAAATAGAAGGGGAAGAGGTGGAAATAGTAACAAATTTCCTCTTCTTGGGCTCTAAAATCACTGCGGATGGTGACTGCAGCCATGAAATCAGAAGACAAACCTAGACAGTGTGTTGAAAAGCAGATACGTCACTCTGCCGACAAAGGTCTGTAGTGTTGAGGCTATGCTCTTCCTGGTGGTCATGTAAGGTTGCGAAAGCTGGACCGTAAAGAAGGCAGAGTGCCAAAGAATTGATGCCTTTGAACTGTGGTGCTGGAGAAGACTCCTGAGAGTCCCTTGGACTGCAAGGAGATCAAACCAGTCAATCTTAAGGGAAATCAGCCCTGAATACTCGTTGGAAGGACTGATGCTGAAGTTGAAACTCTAGTATTTTGGTTATCTGATGCAAACAGCTGACTCATCGGAAAATTCCCTGATGCTGGGAAAGATTGAGAGCAGAAGGAAAAGAGGGTGTTACAGATGAGATGGCTGGATGGATGCAATGGACATGAACTTGGGCAAACTTCAGGAGATAGTGAGGGGCAGAGAGGCCTGGCGTGCTGCAGTCCACGGGGTTGCAAAGAGTTGGATATGACTGGGTGACTGAACAACAACAAAATTAACTATCCAGAATAGGCAAATCTAGAGAGACAAAAGCAACTACAGAAGTAGCTAGTTCAGGCTGGGGAGCACAGGTTATATAAATGGTGCTACCTAGTGGACATGGGATTTCTTTTAGAAGTGATGAAAATGTTCTAAAATTGACTGTGGTGAGGTCTGCACATATTTGTGAATATACTAAAACCCATTGAATTATTCACTTTGTGGGTGAATTGTATAGTATGTGAATGATATCTCAAAAGGTGGTTTTTTAAAATAGCGAGAGGGACTACTATCTAGAAACACACACAAAACCCCTAAAAAATCAGCGAGAAATAGAAAATCATTCCTATTTCTTTACGTGAGTGAAGAATCTCAAGGGCATGTGATAAGCTTCCCATATGTAGTAGTTATTGGTGGTTTAGTTGCTAAGTCGTGTCTGACTCTTGTGACCCCATGGACCCGCCAGGCTGCTCTGTCCATGGGATTCTCCAGGCAAGAAGACTGGAGTGGCTTGCCATTTCCTTCTCCAGTAGTAGTAGTTATTAGAGTAGTGCAAATTATTCAACAATGAGATGTAGTTTTGTACCCATTGCTGGCAGGAATGAGAAAGCCACATGGCATAGAGGATGCCACGTGTTGGGAGATGTAGGGAAATAGGCTTGTGGGAGGGAACGCTGATCTTACAGGCCTTCTGGAATGCCGTCCCCAGTACATGGGCACATCACAGAGTAGAAACAGCCTCGGGAGCAGGTACCACTGCAGGGCTCACTCCTGGAGGGTGAAGAATGGTGAGGCTACCACTTACTTTTGTGTGGGCAAGGAGGGAGGGTGAACAAGTGTGCATTTCACATATTTATTTGAAAGAGTACACAAAATGTCCATAGAAAGATAATAATCTTGCAGAGTAGCACAGAACAGTGGCTTCCCGGGTGGATCAACAGTAATGAATCTGCTGTCAGTGCAGGAGATATAGGTTCAGTCCCTGGGTCAGGAAGATCCCCTGGAGAAGGGAATGGCAACCCACTCCAGTATCCTTGCCTGGAGAATTCCATGGACAGAGCATTCTGATAAGCCACAGTCCATGGGTCGCAATGAGTCAGACACGACTGAGAGACTAACACTTCCCCTCTTCACCACTTTTCCCCAGTTCACCGCAGTCTCTGCCTGCTGGTCCTTCCTGTACGTGACCTTGACTTCTGAGGTGCGGTTCCTCCCCTCTTGGTGTTAATGATTGGTGACAACTACAGATAACACTTGAGCAAAGATCCTGTCCTCTAAGTTCTGGGCTGCCCTCCCCTTTAAAGGGGCAGAAGCAATGGCTTTGGGAATGACGATGTTGTAGGAACAGGATGTCTGATCTTGGGGAGGGGCAGTGTGACAGGTGAGGCTGGATTCGGTGTCTATGATTACTGGGCCAGAGCTCACAGCTCACAGCTTTCCCCTTGCTCACTCTTGACAGTTTGTTTTCAGAGGAAAAAGTACACATCAGCCATCATGTGAGATAACCCGGGGTGTTTCCATAGAACCAGCAGAAAGAAATTGTTTGGCAGGGGCTGCCCCAGCTAAGTCACCAGGTTAGCTCTCTAGACTAATGAAGCCACCGTCACAGGTTTCACCCTGGTTAGGGAAGACTGGTTCACAAAGAGAAAAGTCTACTGTTTTCATCGGGAGTCCTGGCACTATTTGGTCTCCCAAATCACTGCAGACGGTGACTGTAACCATGAAATTAAAAGACACTTGCTCCTTGGAAGGAAAGTTGTGACAAATTGTTTTGCTGTTGTTCAGCTAAGTCATCTCTGACTCTTTGCGACCCCATGGACTACAGCACACCATGCTTCCCTGTCCTTCACTATCTCCTGGAGTTTGCTCAAACTCCTGTCCGTTGAGTCAGTGATGCTATCCCACCATCTCATCCTCTGTCGCTCTCTTCTCTTGCCCCCTATCTCTCCCAGCATCAGGGTCTTTTCTAATGTGTTGGCTCTTTGCATCAGGTGGCCAGTGTATTGGAGCTTCAACTTCAGCATCAGACTTTCTAATGAATATTCAGGATTGATTTCCTGTAAGACTGACTGGTTTGATCTCCTTGCTGTCCAGTGTTAGTCACACAGTCGTGTCTGATTCTTTGTGACCCCAGGGACTATAACCCACCAATCTCCTCTGTTCATGGAATTCTCCAGGCAAGAATACTGAGTGGGTTGCCATTTCCTTCTCCAGGGGATCTTTCCAACCCAGGGACTGAACCTGGGTCTCCTGCATTGCAGGCAGACTCTTTACCGACTGAGCCATGAGGGGGAGGATGGACTGGTTTGATCTTCTTGCAGTCCAAGGGACTCTCAAGGGTCTTCTGCAGCACCACAATTTGAAAGCATAAATTCTTTGGCCCTCAGCCTTCTTTATGGTCCAATTCTCACATCTGTACTTAACTACTGGAAAAACCATAGCTTTGACTATGCAGACCTTTGTCAGCAGAGTGATATCTTTGCTTTTTAATATACTGTCTAGTTTACTCATAGCTTTTCTTCTAAGAAGCAATCATCTTTTAATTTCATGGCTGCAGTCACCATTCGAAGTGACTTCAGAGTCCAAGAAAATAAAATCTGTCACCAGTTCCACTTTACCCCTTCTTTTTGCCATGAAGTGATGGGATTGGATGCCATGATCTTAATTTTATGAATGTTGAGGTTTTTTTTTTTTTTTAATTTATTTTTAAACTTTACATAATTGTATTAGTTTTGCCAAATATCAAAATGAATCCGCCACAGGTATACATGTGTTCCCCATCCTGAACCCTCCTCCCTCCTCCCTCCCCATACCATCCCTCTGGGTCGTCCCAGTGCACTAGCCCCAAGCATCCAGTATCGTGCATCGAACCTGGACTGGCATCTTATTTCATACATGATATTTTACATGTTTCAATGCCATTCTCCCAAATCTTCCCACCTTCCCCCTCTCCCATAGAGTCCATAAGACTGTTCTATACATCAGTGTCTCTTTTGCTGTCTCGTACACAGGGTTATTGTTACCATCTTTCTAAATTCCATATATATGCGTTAGTATACTGTATTGGTGTTTTTCTTTCTGGCTTACTTCACTCTGTATAATAGGCTCCAGTTTCATCCACCTCATTAGAACTGATGCAAATGTTTTCTTTTTAATGGCTGAGTAATACTCCATTGTGTATATGAACCATAGCTTTCTTATCCATTCATCTGCCGATGGACATCTAGGTTGCTTCCATGTCCTGGCTATTATAAACAGTGCTGCGATGAACATTGGGGTACATGTGTCTCTTTCCCTTCTGGTTTCCTCAGTGTGTATGCCCAGCAGTGGGATTGCTGGATCATAAGGCAGTTCTATTTCCAGTTTTTTAAGGAATCTCCACACTGTTCTCCATAGTGGCTGTACTAGTTTGCATTCCCACCAACAGTGTAAGAGGGTTCCCTTTTCTCCACACCCTCTCCAGCATTTATTATTTGTAGACTTTTGGATCGCAGCCATTCTGACTAGGGTGAAATGGTACCTCATAGTGGTTTGATTTGCATTTCTCTGATAATGAGTGATGTTGAGCATCTTTTCATGTGTTTGTTAGCCATCTGTATGTCTTCTTTGGAGAAATGTCTATTTAGTTCTTTGGCCCATTTTTTGATTGGGTCATTTATTTTTCTGGAGTTGAGGTGTAGGAGTTGCTTGTATATTTTTGAGATTAGTTGTTTGTCCGTTGCTTCATTTGCTATTATTTTCTCCCATTCTGAAGGCTGCCTTTTCACCTTGCTAATAGTTTCCTTTGTTGTGCAGAAGCTTTTAAGTTTAATTAGGTCCCATTTGTTTATTTTTGCTTTTATTTCCAATATTCTTGGAGGTGGGTCATAGAGTATCCTGCTGTGATGTATGTCGGAGAGTGTTTTGCCTATGTTCTCCTCTAGGAGTTTTATAGTTTCTGGTCTTACGTTGAGATCTTTAATCCATTTTGAGTTTATTTTTGTGTATGGTGTTAGAAAGTGTTCTAGTTTCATTCTTTTACAAGTGGTTGACCAGATTTCCCAGCACCACTTGTTAAAGAGACTGTCTTTAATCCATTGTATATTCTTGCCTCCTTTGTCAAAGATAAGGTGTCCATATGTGCATGGATTTATCTCTGGGCTTTCTATTTTGTTCCATTGATCTATATTTCTGTTTTTGTGCCAGTACCATACTGTCTTGATAACTGTGGCTTTGTAGTAGAGCCTGAAGTCAGGTAGGTTGATTCCTCCAGTTCCATTCTTCTTTCTCAATATCGCTTTGGCTATTCAAGGTTTTTTCTATTTCCATACAAATTGTGAAATTATTTGTTCTAGCTCTGTGAAGAATACTGTTGGTAGTTTGATAGGGATTGCATTGAATCTATAAATTGCTTTAGGTAGTACACTCATTTTCACTACACTGATTCTTCCAATCCATGAACATGGTATATTTCTCCATCTATTAGTGTCCTCTTTGATTTCTTTCACCAGTGTTTTATAGTTTTCTATATATAGGTCTTTAGTTTCTTTAGGTAGATATATTCCTAAGTATTTTATTCTTTCCGTTGCAATGGTGAATGGAATTGTTTCCTTAATTTCTCTTTCTGTTTTCTCATTATTAGTGTATAGGAATGCAAGGGATTTCTGTGTGTTGATTTTATATCCTGCAACTTTGCTATAGTCATTGATTAGTTCTAGTAGTTTTCTAGTGGAGTCTTTAGGGTTTTCTATGTAGAGGATTATGTCATCTGCAAATAGTGAGAGTTTTACTTCTTCTTTTCCAATTTGGATTCCTTTTATTTCTTTTTCTGCTCTGATTGCTGTGGCCAAAACTTCCAAAACTATGTTGAATAGTAATGGTGAAAGTGGGCACCCTTGTTTTGTTCCTGACTTTAGAGGAAATGCTTTCAATTTTTCACCATTGAGGATAATGTTTGCTGTGGGTTTGTCATATATAGCTTTTATTATGTTGAGGTATGTTCCTTCTATTCCTACTTTCTGGAGAGTTTTTTATCATAAATGGGTGTTGAATTTTGTCAAAGGCTTTCTCTGCATCTATTGAGATAATCATATGGTTTTTGTTTTTCAATTTGTTAATGTGGTGTATTACATTGATTGATTTGCGGATATTGAAGAATCCTTGCATCCCTGGGATAAAGCCCACTTGGTCATGGTGTATGATATTTTTAATGTGTTGTTGGATTCTGATTGCTAGAATTTTGTTAAGGATTTTTGCATCTATGTTCATCAGTGATATTGGCCTGTAGTTTTCTTTTTTTGTGGGATCTTTGTCAGGTTTTGGTATTAGGGTGATGGTGGCCTCATAGAATGAGTTTGGAAGTTTACCTTCCTCTGCAATTTTCTGGAAGAGTTTGAGCAGGATAGGTGTTAGCTCTTCTCTAAATTTTTGGTAGAATTCAGCTGTGAAGCCATCTGGACCGGGGCTTTTGTTTGCTGGAAGATTTTTGATTACAGTTTCAATTTCCATGCTTGTGATGGGTCTGTTAAGATTTTCTATTTCTTCCTGGTCGAGTTTGGGAAAGTTGTACTTTTCTAAGAATTTGTCCATTTCTTCCATGTTGTCCATATTATTGGCATATAATTGTTGATAGTAGTCTCTTATGATCCTTTGTATTTCTGTGTTGTCATGATCTCTCCATTTTCGTTTCTAATTTTATTGATTTGATTTTTCTCCCTTTGTTTCTTGATGAGTCTGGCTAATGGTTTGTCAATTTTATTTATCCTTTCAAAGAACCAGCTTTTGGTTTTGTTGATTTTTGCTATGGTCTCTTTTGTTTCTTTTGCATTTATTTCTGCTCTAATTTTTAAGATTTCTTTCCTTCTACTAACCCTGGGGTTCTTCATTTCTTCCTTTTCTAGTTGCTTTAGGTGTAGAGTTAGGTTATTTATTTGACTTTTTTCTTGTTTTTTGAGGTGTGCCTGTATTGCTATGAACTTTCCCCTTAGGACTGCTTTTACCGTGTCCCACAGGTTTTGGGTTGTTGTGTTTTCATTTTCATTCATTTCTATGCAAATTTTGATTTCTTTCTTGATTTCTTCTGTGATTTGTTGGTTATTCAGCAGCGTGTTGTTCAGCCTCCATATGTTGGAATTTTTAATAGTTTTTTCCTGTAGTTGAGATCTAATCTTACTGCCTTGTGGTCAGAAAAGATGCTTGGAATGATTTCTATTTTTTTGAATTTACCAAGGCTAGCTTTATGGCCCAGGATGTGATCTATCCTGGAGAAGGTTCCATGTGCGCTTGAGAAAAAGGTGAAATTCATTGTTTTGGGATGAAATGTCCTATAGATATCAATTAGGTCTAACTGGTCTATTGTATCATTTAAAGTTTGAATTTCCTTGTTAATTTTCTGTTTAGTTGATCTATCCATAGGTGTGAGTGGGCTATTAAAGTCTCCCACTATTATTGTGTTATTGTTAATGTCTCCTTTCATACTTGTTAGCATTTGTCTTACATACTGCAGTGCTCCCATGTTGGGTGCATATATATTTAGAATTGTTATATCTTCTTCTTGGATTGATCCTTTGATCATTATGTAGTGACCTTCTTTGTCTCTTTTCACAGCCTTTGTTTTAAAGTCTATTTTATCTGATATGAGTATTGCGACTCCTGCTTTCTTTTGGTCCCTATTTGCATGGAAAATCTTTTTCCAGCCCTTCACTTTCAGTCTGTATGTGTCCCCTGTTTTGAGGTGGGTCTCTTGTAGACAACATATGTAGGGGTCTTGTTTTTGTATCCATTCAGCCAGTCTTTGTCTTTTGGTTGGGGCATTCAACCCATTTACGTTTAAGGTAATTACTGATAAGTATGATCCCGCTGCCATTTACTTTATTGTTTCGGGTTCGAATTTATACACTGTTTTTGTGTTTCCTATCTAGAGACTATCCTTTAGTATTTGTTGGAGAGCTGGTTTGGTGGTGCTGAATTCTCTCAGCTTTTGCTTGTCTATAAAGCTTTTGATTTCTCCTTCATATTTGAATAAGATCCTTGCTGGGTACAATAATCTGGGCTGTAGGTTATTTTCTTTCATCACTTTAAGTATGTCTTGCCATTCCCTCCTGGCTTGAAGAATTTCTATTGAAAGATCAGCTGTTATCCTTATGGGAATTCCCTTGTGTGTTATTTGTTGTTTTTCCCTTGCTGCTTTTAATATTTGTTCTTTGTGTTTGATCTTTGGTAATTTGATTAATATGTGTCTTGGGGTGTTTCGCCTTGGGTTTATCCTGTTTGGGACTCTCTGGGTTTCTTGGACTTGGGTGATTATTTCCTTCCCCATTTTAGGGAAGTTTTCAACTATTATCTCCTCAAGTATTTTCTCATGGTCTTTCTTTTTGTCTTCTTCTTCTGGAACCCCTATGATTCGAATGTTGTAGCGTTTAATATTGTCCTGGAGGTCTCTGAGATTGTCCTCATTTCTTTTAATTCGTTTTTCTTTTATCCTCTCTGATTCATTTATTTCTACCATTCTATCTTCTAATTCACTAATCCTACCTTCTGCCTCTGTTATTCTACTATTTGTTGCCTCCAGAGTGTTTTTAATTTCATTTATTGCATTATTCATTATATATTGACTCTCTTTTATTTCTTCTAAGTCCTTGTTAAACCTTTCTTGCATCTTCTCAATCCTTGTCTCCAGGCTATTTATCTGTGATTCCATTTTAATTCCACGATTTTGGATCAATTTCACTATCATTATTCGGAATTCTTTATCAGGTAGATTCCCTATCTCTTCCTCTTTTGTTTGGTTTGGTGGGCATTTATCCTGTTCCTTTATCTGCTGGGTATTCCTCTGTGTCTTCATCTTGTTTAAATTGCTGAGTTTGGGGTGTCCTTTCTGTATTCTGGCAGTTTGTGGAGTTCTCTTTATTGTGGCATTTCCTCGCTGTGTGTGGGTTTGTACAGGTGGCTTGTCAAGGTTTCCTGGTTAGGGAAGCTTGTGTCGCTGTTCTGGTGGGTGGAGCTGTATTTCTTCTCTCTGGAGTGCAATGAAATGTCCAGTAATGAGTTATGAGATGTCTATGGTTTTGGGGTGACTTTGGGCAGCCTGTATCTTGAAGCTCAGGGCTGTGTTCCTTTGTTGCTGGAGAATTTGCTTGGTATGTCTTGCCCTGGAACTTGTTGGCCCTTGTGTGGTGCTTGGTTTCAGTGTCGGTATGGAGGCGTTTGATGAGCTCCTGTCAATTAATGTTCCTTGGAGTCAGGAGTTCCTTGGAGTCAGGGTTTGGACTTAAGCCTCCTGCTTCCAGTTATCGGTCTTATTTTTACAGTAGTTTTAAAACTCCTCCTTCTATACAGCACCATTGATAAAACATCTACATTAAAGATGAAAAGTTTCTCTACTGTGAGGGTCACTCAGAGAGGTTCACAGCATTACATGGAGAAGAGAAGAGGGAGGAGGGAGTTAGAGGTGACCCAAATGAGATGAGGTGGAATCAATAGTGGAGAGAGTGGGCTAGCCAGTAGTCACTTCCTTATGTGCACTCCACAACTGGACCACTCAGAGATGTTCATGGAGTTATACAGAGAAGAGAAGAAGGAGGAAGGAGACAGAGGTGGCCAGAAGGATAAAAGGGGGGAATGAAAGGGAGGGAGACAGATCCAGCCAGTAATCAGTTCCCTAAGTGTTCTCCACCATCTGGAACACACAGAAATTCACAGAGTTGGGTAGAGTAGAGAGGGGTTAGGGAGGAGACACAGGCGACCTGGTGGAGAAAAAGGAGAGTCCAAAGGGAGAGAGAGCAGTCAAGCCAGTAATCTCGCTCCCTAGTGAAAAATGGGTCCTGAAGATTGGGTTCTTAAAGGTACAAAATGGGTAACAAATACATAGAAGCAAAAATTAAAAATCTAGAGTAGAGTTTGGAATTTCAAAAATACGATGTTGTAGAAAAGAAGGAAAAGAAAGAGAGAAAAAATGAACAAAGAAAAACAAACAAGGTCGCAAGAATTATAAAGAAAATACAGGTACAAAATTGATAACTAATACCAAAAAGCAAAGATTAAAAATCTAGAGTAGAGTTTGGAATTTCAAAGATACAATGTTAAAAAAAGGAAGAAGAAAAATAAAGAGAGAAAACAAACAAACAAACAAAAACAATGTCGCAAAAATTATAAAGAAAATACAGGTACAAAATTGATATCAAATACCAAAAAGCATAAATTAAAAATCTAGAGTAGAGTTTGGAATTTCAGATATACAATGTTATATAAAAGAAGAAGAGAAAGAAACAGAGGAAAAAAAAAGTCACAGAAATTATAAAAAAAACTATAGGTACAAAATTGATAACATATACCAAAAAGCTAAAATTAAAAATCTAAAGTAGAGTTTGGAATTTCAAAAATACAATGTTAAAGAAAAGAAGAAGAAAAAAAAACAAGGTCAAAAAATTATAAAATATATATATATGAAGTTTGCTGAAGAAGAAAAAAATAGGGTTTTTTTTTTTTTTTTGCAAAGTAGTAGGTTATAAAAGTGAATATTAAAGAAACAATAGAGGACTTAAAAATTTTTTTTTTAATTAAGAAAAAAAAAGAAAGAAAGAATGATCGTAAAAATAGTAAAAATATATCTAGGACTTTCTCTGGTTTTGTTGTGAGTATTGTGGGTTCAGTTCATTTTTGGCTAGTTCCTTGGTCCGACTTATATTTCTCAAGATCTATAGGTCCCTTCCTATGTAGTCCGTAGTAACCACAGGGTTTTAATCTCCTAGGCGTTTCCCTCTGTTATAACTTCTTCTGTTTGCTGGTCTCTTCAGTGTCTGGTTTCCGCTCTGACACAAGAGGGACGGTGGAGGACACTTTTTTTTTTTAGGCTTGTTCAGTCGCTCTGTGGGGAGGGAGGGAGGGATGCTGCGAACAAATAATACTGGCGTGCGCTTGCAGTGCCTCAGCCACACTGGGTCTGCCCCCGCTCACAGCGGGTGTAGCCACCCTGCCCACACTGCTCGGGCTCTAGGTTGTTCCGCCGGGCACAATCCGAGGCCGGCCCTGGGCTGCATGTACCTCCCAGGTCCAAGCCGCTCAGGTTCAGGCACTCGGGTAGTCCTCAGAGGCTCAGACTCAGTTGGGCCTGCGTTTTGTGCTCTTCCCAGGTCCGAGCAGCTCAGGTGATGAGGTGTTTGGCGAGTGCCAATGCTGCGACTTATCGCCTCCCTGCCACTCGGTTATCTGGGTGTAAAACCGGTGCACCTTCTCAGGCAGATGTTGACCATCCAGACCCTCAAGAAGTTTTGGTTAGCAAAGAAGCCTGCTTACAGTTTTATAGATAATGTCTCTCTGGGGCTGCGATTGCCCCCTTCTGGCTCTAGCTGCCTGTCACCGGAGGGGGAAGGTCTGCAGCCGGCTATCTCTGTTCAGTCCTTTGTTCCGTGCGCGGGCCTGGTGGTGTCTTAGGTTAGGGCTGGCTTTTCGCGTGGTAGATATCCCACAGTCTGGTTTGCTAGCCCAAATTATTTCGCTCAGATAGCACTCAGGGTATTCAGGCCAGATTCTTATTCTAAGCGATGCAGCCCGCGCCGCGCCTCCCTGCCCAGCCCCTGCTTGTCAATGGCGTGTGCAGGCATCTGCGCTGCTTCTCCACTGGGGGAGTTACCATAGGGCTTGCAATCTGCGAGTTTTAATTGTTTATTTATTTTTTCTCCCTGTTAAGTTGCCCTCTGTGCTTCCAAAGCTCGGCACAGATTCGGCAGTGAGAAGGTTTCCTGGTGTTTGGAAACTTCTCTCTTTTTAAGACTCCCTTCCCGGGACGGAACTCCGTCCCTCACTCTTTTGTCTCTGTTTTTGTCTTTTATATTTTTTCCTACCTCCTTTCGAAGAGTTGGGTTGCTTTTCTGGGTGCCTGATGTCCTCTGCCGGCATTCAGAAGTTGTTTTGTGGGATTTACTCGACGTTTAAATGCTCTTTTGATGAATTTGTGGGGAAGAAAATGTTCTCCCCGTCCTACTCCTCCGCCATCTTGGCTCCTCCCTCGAATGTTGAGTTTTTAAGCCAGCTTTTTCACTCTCCTCTTTCACCCTCATCAAGAGGCTCTTTAGTTCCTCTTTGTTTTCAGCCATTAGACTGGTATCATCTGCATATCTGAGGTTGTTGATATTTCTCCTGGCAATCTTGATTCCAGCTTGTGCTTCATTCAGCCCGGCATTTCACATGATGTAATCTTCATGTAAATTAAATAAGCAGGGTGACAATATACAGTCTTGGCATACTCCTATCCCAGTTTTAACCAGTCCATTATTCCATGTCCAATTCTGTAGCTTCTTGACCTGTATACAGGTTTCTCAGGAGGCAGGTAAGGTGGTCTGGTATTCCCATCTCTTGAAGAGTTATCCACAATTTGTTGTGATCCACACAGTCAAAGGCTTTAGCATAGTTGATGAAGCAGAAGTATATGTTTTTCTGAAATTCCCTTGCTTTCTCTATGATCTAATGGGTATTGGCAATTTGATATCTGGTTCCTCTGCCTTTTCTAAATCCAACTTGTACATCTGGAAGTTCTCAGTTCCAGTACTGCTGAAGCCTAGCTTGAAAGATTTTGAGCATTACCTTGCTAGCATGTGAAATGAGCACAATTGCACAGTAGTTTGAGCATTCTTTGGCATTGCCTTTCTTTGGGACTGAAATGAAAACTAACTTTTCCAGTCCTGTGGCCATTGCCGATTTTTCCAAATTTGCTGACATATTGAGTGCAGCACTTTAACAGTATCAGCTTTTAGTATTTGAAATAGCTCAGCTGGAATTCTATCACCTCCCCTAGCTCTGTTTCTCATAATGCTTCTTAAAGCTTACTTGACTTCACCCTCCAAGATGTCTGGCTCTAGGTAAGTGACCATATCATTGTGGTTATCTGGGTCACTAAGGCCTTTTTCATATAGTTCTTCTCTGTATTCTTGCCACCTTTTCTTAATCTTTTCTGCTTCTGTTTGGTCCTTACCATTTCTGTCCTTTATCATATCCATCCTTGCACGAAATGTTCCCTTGATATCTCCAACTTTCTTGAAGAGATATCTAGTCTTTCTCTAGTTATAAGTTTCAGTGAAGCTATGAGCTACACCATGCAGAGCCACCTGAGATGGACAGGTCACAGTGGAGAGTTCTGACAAAACATCTCCGCTGAGAAGGGAATGGCAAACCACTCCAGTATTCTTGCCTTGAGAGCCCCATGAAGGATATGAAAAGGCAAAAACATATGACACCAGGAGATGAGCTGCCAGGCTGGGATGTGTCCAATATGCTACTGGGGAAAAGCAGAGAAATAGCTGTTGAAAAAATGAAGAGGCTTGGCCAAAGAAAAAACAGCACTCAGATGTGGATGTGTCTGGTGGTGAAAGTAAAGTCTCATGCTGTAAAGAACAATATTGCATAGTGACCCGGAATGTTAGGTCCATGAATCAAGGTGAATTGCATGCAGGCAAGCAGGAGATGGCAAGAGTGAACGTCGACATCTTAAGAATCAGGGAACTAAAATGAGATAACTGAGTTGCCTGTAAAATGGGGAAATCCCTTTGACTCTAACTGCACAAGGAAAATGCATGCTTGGTTCACTGGTGGATCAACTGTTGGAAATAGAATCCGCTTGCTATTAGAAAGTGGTGGCATATAATCTTGTCACTGCTAAACTGCTGACAATTACTAGGGAAGGTAAAAGTTGTCAATTTGCTGAGTCATATGTAGTATATCAGGCTCTAAAACAAGAGAATTTAACTGAATGTCATATATACACAGATTCTTGGTTGGAAGCCAATGGATTGGCCACTTGACTTCCCCTATGTGTAAAGGATAACTGGCAAATTCACTCCAAGGAGCTGTGCAGAAAGGAATTTTGGTCTGACATTTGGGAAATTGTTCAGATTTCCTGGGTGGCTCAGATGGTAAAGCATCTGCCTACAATGCAGGAGACCCCAGTTCAATCCCTGGGTCAGGAAGATCCTCTGGAGAAGGAAATGGCAACCCACTCCAGTACTGTTGCCTGGAAAATCCCATGAATGGAGGAGCGTGGTAGGCTACAGTCCATGAGGTTGCAAAGAGTTAGACATGACTTCATTTTCACTTTCACTTCAGACTACTAATGTTTCAGTCTTTCATGTAGATGCTCAGTCAGTCAGTCAGTTCAGTCGCTCAGTCGTATCTGACTCTTTGCAACCCCATGAATTACAGCACGCCAGGCCTCCTTGTCCATCACCAACTCCCGGGGTTCACTCAAACTCACGTCCATCGAGTCAGTGATGCCATCCAGCCATCTCATCCTATGTCGTCCCCTTCTCCTCCTGCCCCCAATCCCTCCCAGCATCAGAGTCTTTTCCAGTGAGTCAACTCTTTGCATGAGGTGGCCAAAGTACTGGAGTTTCAGCCTTAGCATCATTCCTTCCAAAGAAATCCCAGGGCTGATCTCCTTTAGAATGGACTGGTTGGATCTCCTTGCAGTCCAAGGGACTCTCAAGAGTCTTCTCCAACACCACAGTTCAAAAGCATCAATTCTTCGGCTCTCAGCCTTCTTCACAGTCCAACTCTCACATCCATACATGACCACAGGAAAAACCATAGCCTTGACTAGACGAACCTTTGTTGGCAAAGTAATGTCTCTGCTTTTGAATATGCTATCTAGGTTGGTCATAACTTTCCTTCCAAGGAGTAAGCGTCTTTTAATTTCATGGCTGCAGTCACCATCTTCAGTGATTTTGGAGCCCAGAAAAATAAAGTCTGACACTGTTTCCACTGTTTCCCCATCTATTTGCCATGAAGTGATGGGACCAGATGCCATGATCTTTGTTTTCTAAATGTTGAGTTTTAAGCCAACTTTTCACTCTCCTCTTTCACTTTCATCAAGAGGCTTTTGAGTTCCTCTTCATTTTCTGCCATAAGGGTGGTGTCATCTGCATATCTGAGGTTATTGATATTTCTCCCAGCAATCTTGATTCCAGCTTGTGTTTCTTCCAGCCCAGCATTTCTCATGATGTACTCTGCATAGAAGTTAAACAAGCAGGGTGACAATATACAGCCTTGACGTACTCCTTTTCCTATTTGGAACCAGTCTGCTGTTCCATGTCCTGTTCTAACTGTTGCTTCCTGACCTGCATACAAATTTCTCAAGAGGCAGGTCAGGTGGTCTGGTATTCCCATCTCTTTCAGATCCAGATTCTACGGAATGATGGTATAACTCTGTTACAGATGAGCAAACCTGAATCCAAGCAGTAGAAGTCGATCTAGACTCCAGCGACATAAAAGGTTTGACTTTGTGAGCACACCAAAAATGTGGCCATCTGGGAGAAAAAGCAACATACAGGTGACCTCTGGATCAAGGTATTTCCTTAACTATGTTGCTGTGTTCAGGTGCTCAGTCACTCAGTCGTGTTCGACTCTTTGCAGCCCCATGGACTGTAGTCCACCAGTCTCCTCTGTCCACAGGATTTTCCAGGCAAGAATACTGGAGTGGGTTGCTCCTTCCTATGGCAGGGGATCTTCGTGACCCAGGGATGGAACCTGAGTCTCCTGCATTGCAGTGGAATTCTTTACCATTGTGCCACTTGCCTTAGAAATCTGAACACAGACTTACTAAAAGATTGATATGTGCTATTTCACCTGGTATTGGTATCAATACCTCCCAGACACTTTGGATTAATCGAGGAATGCTCTAGTCTAGTTTTAAAAGGGATCTGTGTCTGTGGGGGAGTTATAGAACCAGACTGCCGAGGAGAAATCCAAACCCATTTTACAAAATGAGGGAAAGGATAACTTGTTTATTAACAAACATGATTGAACTGCCCAACTGCTGATTCTTCCCTGTGTAACTGGCAAAGTATAAAAAGGAGAACTCTGCACCCTACTTACAACAGAGGTGATGGAGGGATTGGGTCCACAAATGAAATACATGCAATTGGAGGTAAATTCTGGGTGAAGCTGCCTGGTGGTCCTCTCATACCTGCTGATGTCACTGCACAGGGGAGAGATAATACCATATTGGTCATGATTTCTGGACAGGAAAATGGAAATATGTGCTGTTAACCCATTATTATTCTCATGAATAGATTATTCTTGGAAGCCTGACTGTAAGGTGGACTGTCATCCATGCCTCAACCTTCAAGGATATGATACAATTAGAAAACTATTGGGAGATCTTCAGCTGGAGAAACATGTTGTTCAGTTGCTCAGTTGTGTCCAACCCTTTGCGACTCCATGGACTGCAGCACTCCAGGCTTTCCTGTCCTTCACCATCTCTTGGAGTTTGCTCAAACGCATATCCCTTGAGTCAGTGATTCTATCCAACCATCTCATCCTCTGTCGTCCCCTTCTCCTCTTGCCCTCAATCTTTCCCAGCATCAGGGTCTTTCCTAATGAATCAGCTCTTCACATCAGGTGACCAAAGTATTGGAGCTTTGGCTTCAGTATCAGTCCTTCTAATGAATATTCAGAGCTGATTTCCTTTAGGCTTAACTGGTTTGATTTCCTTGCTGTTCACGGGACTCTCAAGAGTCTTCTCCAACACCACAGTTCAAAAGCATCAATTCTTCAGTGCTTAGCCTTCTTTATGGTCCAACTCTCACATCCATCCATGACCACTGGAAAAACTATAGCTTTTTCAACTCCCATTCTGTAAGTTGCCTTTTTATTTTATTGATTATTTCTTCTGCTGTGCAGAAACTTTTCCCTCTGATATTACCCTTCAGTCAGGTCGCTATTAATATGACCACACTGATGGAGCCTGGGGTGGGTTCCTTGGGGCAAGGACAGCTGAGTGTGGTGTGAGTCAGCTTGGGCTTTGATGGCATGCAACCTGTGTGGTCTCCCAGGCCCCCAACTCAGGAGCACCCTGCCCTCCATTTAATGCTCTGCAGCAAGAGCTGTCTTGAAGTTCTTAACTTCTGAAAAGGGATCCCACATTTTCATTTTATATAGGACTCTGCAACTTCTGTAGTTGCTCCGATCTGTATAAGGACAAGATTTAGACCTGGCTTTAGGAGGCTAGACTTCCCTGGTGGCTCAGATGGTAAAGTGTCTATCTACAACCCTGGAGACCCGGGTTCAATCCCTGGGTCAGGAAGATCTCCTAGAGAAGGAAATGGCAACCCACTCCAGTATACTTGCCTGGAAAATCCCATGGACGAAGGAGTCTGGTAGGCTACAGTCCATGAGGTCGCAAAGAGTTGGATACAACTGAGCGACTTCACTTTAGGAGGCTAAGGAGGGGTAAGACAGGGACACAGGGTGGGGGGCAGTCAGGCTAGCCCATTGATGGTATCAATAGATGAACAGAGTTGATAAGACAAAGGCATGAGGCTGAATTGCAGAGGGATCCACATCAGGGATCAGGAGAAGCTCCAGAAAGACTGGTGACAGCAGTAAAAGTGTAACAGTTAATTGAGGCCAAAGTCTCAGATGTCTGGTTCTAGGCTTAACCCATGCTGACTCCTATTTCTTACTATTGTGTGCTCAGTTGCGTCTGACTCTTTTTGACTCCATGAATGGTAGCCTGCCAGGCTCCTCTGTCCATGGAATTTTCCAGGCAAAAATATTGGAGTGGTTTGCCATTTCCTACTCCAAGGAATCTTCCTGACCTAGTGATCAAATCCATGTTTCCTGCATTGCAGGTAGACTCATTACCACTAACACCATCTGGGAAGCCCATTTCTTACACTGATCAATGCTCTTTTAATCCTATTCTTCTCACATCTCTTTCTGTCTCTATTTTTTTTTAATTTTATTTTTTGGCTGTGCAGCACGGCATATAGGATCTTATTTCCCTGACCAGGGATCTAGCCTATGCCCTCTGCATTGCAAGCTCAGCGTCTCAAACATTGGACCACCAAGGAAGTCTCAGTCTCATTAATGCTTCATATACAACTCCCCATTTGCTGGAGTGCTGGACAAAGGCTTATTTCTCTCAAAGCAAATGCTGCTGCTCAGTTGCTAGGTCATGTCCAACTCTTTGTGACCCCATGGACTATATCCCGCTAGGTTTCTCTGTTCAGGGGCTTTTCCAGGCAAGAATACTGGAGTGGGTTGCCATTTCCTTCTGAAGGGAATCTTCCAGACCCAGGGATCAAACCTGTGACTCCTGCTGTGTCTCCTGAATTTCGGGTAGATTCTTTACCTCTGAGCCCCTCGGGGAAGCCCACTTGCAATGTTGATAGCCCCTGGTTCTGGAGGGAGATTGGAGGCTGAAGGAACAAGATTGGAGAGCCCGCTCTGAGCTGCTGACATTCGTGCTGGAAGCCACAGGAAGCCCCCCGGGGCTATTGGGAACCCACACTCCAGTCTGCAGCCAGCACCCGAAATGCAGACACCCTCGACAGACTCCTCCCCCACTGAAGCCGCTCCCTGGCTTCTGCTTCTCCTCTCCTCCGCCTTCCTGCTGGAAGCTGTAGGATTTTATAAACAGCAAGATAAAGAAACATCTATTATCATACATTATCCACATCACTGGAGGGATGAACGGGGTCCCAGCAGAGCTCGGATTAACAGACAGAAAATCAAGCTGTCAGGGCGGGGGTGGGGAGAGGACACAGTGAGAAAGGCTTCTCCAGCCCTGGCTCTGCTGGATCCACAAGCCCAGTCCCCCCGCACCATGCTCCATCCTTGCTATCCCTTTGATTTGTTCTCTGCTTGGTAGAGTTTTGTTTCACAGGTTTTTGAGGGTGAGGCTGGGCATGCTCATTAAAAGAAGGTGCAGTCCAGGGGCCCACAGGGGTGACATTCAGCGGGGCAAACAGGCTGCTGCCCAGCTTCTCTCTGCAGTGAGGAAGTTCTCTTCCATGTTACTGTGGAAGCTTCTGGGTTTCACTAAGGAGTGAATACCTCCATCAGGCCCACCACTCACCCAGGCCCAGGTGCCATTGTGCCAGGGACTCTGTGCAAGGCCTCAGGTAACCCCAGAGGTGGCCCTGCAAACAGGCCTCGTCCCTGAGGACACACTGTGGGTCAGTGGCAGAACTGGGATTTGCACCAGGGTTTCTCTGCCTCCCAAGGGCTTCCCAGGTGAAGAACCCGCTCAGCAATGCGGGAGACATTAAGAGACATGGGTTCCATCCCTGGGTCAGGAAGATCCCCTGGAGAAAGGCATGGCAACCCACTCCAGTATTCTTGCCTGGAGAATCCCATGGACAGAGGAGCCTGGCGGGCTACAGTCCATGTTGTTGCACAGAGTTGGACGTGACTGAAGTGACCTAGCACTCTCTGGCTCCCAAACCTGCAGCCATCCCTGTTCCCTGGTATCCAGTCCTGCAAGGGGCAGGGCAGGTGGGCGCCCTCCTTACAGAGGTGTGAATGAGCCTCTTTATGTGTGTGGGCAGTCCTTCCTTGTGTGTCTCAGGAATGGGGCTTTTGTGTCTAGGCCAGGATGGGTGTATGGGAAAAAAAGACCCACTGCTAGGATGCAGACACTTCTGCTCACATAGACTTAAAAAAATCTTCAAACAAATAGAGCATCTCTAGGATATCTTTTCGGAAAAGGCAATGGCACCTCACTCCAGTACTCTTGCCTGGAAAATCCATGGACGGAGGAGCCTGGTAGGCTGCAGTCCATGGGGTCACTAAGAGTAGGACACGACTGAGCAACTTCACTTTCACTTTTCACTTTCATGCATTGGAGAAGGAAATGGCAACCCACTCCAGTGTTCTTGCCTGGAGAATCCCAGGGACGGGGGAGCCTGGTGGGCTGCTGTCTGTGGGGTCGCACAGAGTCGGACACGACTGAAGCGACTTGGCAGCAGCAGCAGGATATCTTTTACCACCTCGATGACATTATAACTTATCCTGGAAGGTAGAGCCTAGGTTGGAGAAATTCACTTCTTTGGTAAAGACTTTTGCACATAACAGGTGCTTAAATCTGGTGTTAAGCTATTGGAATCTGTCCAGGATTAACCCGGATTCCATACCCTGGAGGCTTCCTCTGACAACTCTGGATCCTGTTCTGGATGAGGAAGGACCCTCTTCAGTGGTTCAGCCATCCTTCAACCAGAAGGATGGCCTAGTGGGCCACACGTGACAAGGCTGCATACTGATGGAAGTTGGAGGAGTTCCCTGTCCCTCTCCCCCCTTCCCCTCCCCTAGGAAGGCACCGACTTCTCAGAGGAGGAGCTGAGTGGCTCTGCCCCTCATGGGCACTCAGGACTGTTAGCAGGCTGCCTTTGCTGTGGACGCAGTAAAGTAAAGGCTTCTTGAGAACTGTAGGAGCCTATGAACCAGTGTTTTTTATAGCCTTCAAGGCTTTGGAGATTTGTGAGCACCCAGGGTAGAAAGAGCTTTTCAGCCTTGGGGCTCTGATAACTTGCTCAAAGAAGCAAGATCTTGGCTCTTCTACCTCAAAGAGGCGGGAAGAAGAACTGAAAACAAATATGGAGTGCTAGTTCATGATAGTTCAAGTGTGCTAAAGTGTCTAGGGTGATGGGAACAGTCGTCTATGCTTGCCTTAAAATGCATTAAGAACAAAATCCGTAAAGCGAGGGAGATATAGGCAGGTATGTGATGGGATCAAGTACATATTGGCAAAATGATAACTGTATAGTCTAAGTAATGGATGCATGTAAATTACCTGCCTCGGCCCCCATCCCCCTGCTTTTCTGTGGGCTTCCCTGGTGGCTCAGATGGTAAAGAGTCTGCCTGCAATACAGGATATGTAGGTTTGATCGCTGGGTCAGAGATATCCCCTGGAGAAGGGAATGGAAACCCACTCCAGTATTCTTGCCTGGAGAATTGAATGGATTTTCTACATGTTATGTTTGAAAAAAAATGTTTGCAGTAAGATGTTAGGCGGAAAAGCAGAAGCTCCCTTGGTGGTGGTTAGAGGCAGACAGCTGCTTTACACAGCGATGTTGTTTGTCTTGTTGAGGGAGCAGTTGGCACAGCCAGTAAAAATGCCAAAAAGTTGGGCGGAGGTCAGATATGGACTTTATCCCGGAGACAAGGAGTAAAATGTTTGAAATGGGAATCTTCAGACCTGGATTCTCATTTTCACCTCTCAATTCGAAAGTCATATCCCCAGATTGAATTTTCCCAACTGCTGGTGACTTGATTTGAAATGCAAATCATCTGGAATGGAGTTAGGAGATAATTCTGCAATAGTCAAAGCATTGCTTCCCCCGGTTTGCTTTCTCTTTAGTGGGTGGGGGCAAAGTCCAGGCTCTCTCAGGAACACATACAGATCGTTCTGAAGAGCTCAGGGTTGGCAGACAAAGGGCAGTGAATTCTCATTTTATCTTTAAGAACAGGTTCTTGGGTGTAAACAACATGAAGAAAAAAACAAAGCCCGAGTGTAGATCGAGCAGCTGAGGTGCTCATTCAGTGAAATGATTAACAAAAAGCCCCAGGTTAGGAGGCGGACTTTCTGGACGCAACTATTTTTTATGACGTTTTTCTAGCTGTGTGCCCTTTGGCAAGTTATGTACCTTCTCTGAGCCTTAGTTTCCTGTTTGTAAAATGAGGATAACACTAGTCAGTGCCTCAGAGGGTTGCTGTGAGGATTATAATAAGTGGTAAAGGTATTCATTTCCATAACATACTTGGTATAGTGCCGGGCATGTAGCCAATGCTAAAGAAGTGTTCAGCCTTATAATTATTGATCACGGGTCTGCTTCTCTACATGCAGCTTAGCTGTAGAGAAGCCATGCCATCCCTCCTATGTCTTTAAAATGATTGTTAAGGCAAGTCCCTGGTGGTCCAGTGGTTAGGACTCTGCGCTTTCACTGCTGAGGGTCTGGGTTCAATCCCTGGTTGGGAACTAAGATCCCACAAGTGGCCCAGTGAGGCCAGAAAAGAAAAAAACAGAAGATTATTAAGTGCCTATCTTTAGTCCAGACTATTTGGAGCTCCAGACCTATGGCTTCCTTCTCATGGGAATGCCCCTTCCACTCCAGCTGGGTGTCTGATGGGCTGCCAGCCTTGGGCTTCTTGACCTCTCAGTAACCCCCGCCCCACAGCCCACAGGCCATTTCTGTTCCCAAGCAGCTCCCCAATCCATTGACTGCTCTTTACTCTTCCTGCTGTTGCCCTTGTTGTTGTTTAGTCCCTAAATTGAATCTGACTCTCTACGGTCCCATGGACTGTAGCCCACCAGGCTCCTCTGTCCTTGGGATTTCCCAGGCAAGAATACTGGAGTGGGTTGCCATTTCTCTCCAGGGGAAGCTTCCTGACCCAGGGATCGAACTTGAGTCTGCTGCGTTGGCAGGCGGATTCTTCCCGCTGAGCCGCATACATGTCACCTAAACTCCTGCAGTAGATGTGCCTCCCTGCTCCCAAACTTGCCTCCTCCGGTCTGTCTCCGCCAGACAACCTTTCCACATGGAAGGGCCCTTGCCTCCATTCCAGTCTTGTCCAAGTCCTCTAGAGACCCCCTGCTGAGGTACGAGGGCTTTATTGGGTCTCCCATTCCCGTGGCAGTGACTGCCCCCACCTCAGTCCCTGCAGCACTCAGCTCCCTGTGGTCCCCTCCCTCCTCTGTGAACCATCCTCTGCTTGGAGCATTTCCACCCTATCTCCCTGCCTTATCCACGCTGCCTTTAGACTCTGTGAGGCCCCCTTGACCGTCTCCCTTCTGAGGCCATGGCCCTGCCTGGTGCTGATCCAGCCAGCCTACTCCTCATGGTCTCAGACATGGGGGGACTGTCCTCTGCCTTCTGCCCCTGCTCCCCGAGTGCTTAGCTCATAACCAACAAATGGCAGAGTCTATGTTTGGACAGCGGGTGAAGATGATGGCAGGGTCAGAGAAGAGTAGAGCTGAAGAGAAGGAAAGCTCAGTGTGTCAGTTAGGGTCCTGTTGGGAGACAGATGACATTCTCACAGCGGGGTGCAGGGAAGAGAGTTTAAAGAAGGGACTGTTCAGGGGCTTCCTTGGTGGTCTAGTGGTTAAGAGTCCGCTTTGTAATGTAGGGGAAAACCAGTTTGATTCCTGGTCCAGGAAGATCCCACATGCCAAGGAGCCCATGCACCACAACTACTGAGCCCACGTGTCGAAATTGCTGAAGCCCAAGCACCCTAGAGCCCATACTCTGCAACAAGAGAAGTCACTGCAATGAGATGCCCGCATGCTGGAACTAGAGAGTAGCCCTGCTCTCCAAAACTAGAGGGAGTCCACGTAGCAATGAAGACTCAGCACAGCCGAAAAGTAAATTTAAAAAAAAAAAAAAAAAGGAAGGGACTGTGAGGCTGGGGTAGGGGATGGGAGTCAACCCACTCCGGGGCCTGGCCCCGCAGAGTCACTGGGGTCATGAGAGACATACGACATCCAGTCTCTCCTGGATGGTCTCAGCTGAGACCAAGGCCTTTCCACGGTGAACCACGGTTCTCTTCTGAAAACATCGGAAAGCTGGAACAAGTTTCCCTCACTCGCAGAGGTCAGAAGTGAGTATAATCTTTTGCTCACTTGAGTAAACTTGAAGAGTGAACTTGAAGCACCTCTCTGTTATTTTTGTCTTCAGGTCTGGCCACATATGCTATGTTAGGAAAAAGGCTCATAAATTAAGTCTCTAGGGAAGAACCTAATTGGTTTCCATATTTTCTATTCTCAGCATCCAAATTCATCCCATGTGCCTCCAGGCAGAAAACATCATGCCCAGAATCATGGGCAAGACTAATCTAAAGAGTTTGGAGTCCTAAAGGAATTCGATGTCACCTGCCATCCTGCAGTTGTCTTCCCTGGGAGTGGAGTGATGGGAAAGTCTCATTCTATTCTGCATAGGCAAAGCGAACTGGCATTGCCCTAGGAATTAGATTGACCTGGGTAAAAAAAATTTTTCTCATGATGAAAACTCTTAAGATTTACTTTCCTAGTGATTTTCAAATTTGCAGTACAATGCAGGAGATGGAAGAAACCAGGCTTTGATCCCTGGATCAGGAAGATCTGAAGGAGGAAATGGCAACCCACTCCAGTACTCTTACCTGGAAAATCCCATGGACAGAGGAGCCTGGTGGGCTACAGTCCATGGGGTCGCAAAGAGTTGGACACGGCTGAAGCAACTAAGCATGCACACACGTTAGATTGAATCCTATGAAGGTGCTGGTGTTTGACCATTTTTGACTTACCCAAAGTGACACTTTCATATGGTTCAATGTGATACATTCTGAATACTGGTCCTTTGTTAATTACTCATGCCGACAAGTGTTTTATCATGGCTTATCTAAGTTTTATCATGGCTTATCTAAGTTTTCTATGTTTTTGAGGGTCAGAAGTTTTTAATTTTAACTCATTCAAATGTACCAGTCTTTTCTTTTATGGCTGGTGATTTTGGGGTCTTGTTCAAGAAATCCTTCTTGTCTTTTGTGCTGAGGGTGGCCAGAATGTGTTAGAGGCTGCAGCTGAGCTCTCGAGGTGTCCACCTTGGGGTCTGGGTCACACTGCTTCCACTGCAGCCAGGTTCCTCTGAAACCCCAGATTTGGCTGAGTGGGGGGAGGGAGAAGCCATTTCTGGGGACCCTGTACTGGGGAGCCCATTTCTAACAAGAGATTTTCCATGGACTGTTTCCCCATTACTCCTGTGAGCATGGAAGGTCTTCCCAGTGGATGGGCACATGCGTGTCCCCCTGTGCCAGGGTTTGGGCAGGTCGGGCTAACACCTCTGTGGATGCTTCAGGCTGGGTGGGCTGGGAGGGAGGCTGATTCCAGCTCAGAACTGGGATCTCTGGTTCCTGAACTATGTGTCCCTGGAGTGCATGATATGGGGTGGGGAGATAGCTGGCTGGAGACAGTGGAGCAATAGGAACTCTCCCATCTGTGCTGTAATTTTGGTTCTGGGGGGATGTCATTGCATGAATCTAACCAATTGACTCAAGCAGAGCGGGTGGTGGGGGCATGCCTGCAGGGGGAGGGGGAGGATAGCATGGTGTTTGGCCCTTATTCTTCAAGGTTGCTTGGGTTTCGGCGAGGCAGAGGACTGTCCCACTATTCACAGTTCCCTTCCCAGGACCCACAGTGTCTGCGACACGGGAAGTATTAGTAGATGTTTGGTCAATAATGCATTGGCAATTTTTAAAGAATTGTGTGAAAAAATTAATTTTTTCTTTTCCAGTTTCTTCTGAAGAACACTGTTTGTAGCCACTAGCTGGCGGGGTCAAGCAGGTTTGTCAGGGAATTCTGATAGGAAGCAGATGCTCCTGTGTGCTAAGTCGCTTCAGTCATGTCTGACTTTTGGGGACCCTATGGGCTGTAGCCCACCAGTCTCCTCTGTCCTTGGGACTGTCCAGGCAAGAATACTGGAGTGGGTTGCCATGCCCCTCTCCAGGAGATCTTCCTGACCCAGGGATCGAACCTGCATCTTTTATGTCTCATCTCCTGTATTGGCAGGTGGGTTCTTTACCAGAGAAGGCGATGGCATCCCACTCCAGTACTCTTGCCTGGAAAATCCCATGGGCGGAGGAGCCTGGAAGGCTGCAGTCCATGGGGTCGCTGAGTGTCGGACACTACTGAGGGACTTCACTTTCACTTTTCACTTTCATGCATTGGAGAAGGAAATGGCAACCCACTCCAGTGTTCTTGCCTGGAGAATCCCAGGGACGGGGAAGCCTGGTGGGCTGCCGTCTATGGGGTCGCA
Source organism: Bos grunniens (assembly GCF_055505025.1). Taxonomy (NCBI): domain Eukaryota; kingdom Metazoa; phylum Chordata; class Mammalia; order Artiodactyla; family Bovidae; genus Bos; species Bos grunniens. The sequence continues at coordinate 6,759,520 of NC_141168.1, forward strand.
CAGAGTTGGACACGACTGAAATGACTTAGCAGCAGCAGGGCCACCTGGGAGGCCCAAGGAAGCAGGCAGGAAGCAGGCGTTTGAATTTAAATTCCATCTTGTTCTAATTCTATTTTTGAACTTGTTAATCACTAAGTTAAAAAAACACATTGTCATAAGAAATATTTGCAGAGTAAATCCAAGATAGAGACCCTGGAGGATTACTTTCTTCCTCAAGCTAAAGATGGTATGAGTTTCTCTTCTACAGTGTTTCTAAATTCAGTCCTTTTAGGGCTCCACTGAATGTAAATTCTTTCCACTCTTCATTCAGATAAATGAAAGTCAACTCAGTTTGCCCTTCTGCTCAGAAGCAGTCTTTTACTGTCCAAATGTGACAGTCTTCTTTGTTTATTGCATCTGGCAGGTCTGAGTCTCTGGGACGGATCCCTTCCCAAGGTCCCCCCACCCCCACCCTAGGTCCTCTTCTGCTTCCATCCCCCTTGGTTGCTCTCCCTTCCTTCCAAATACCTTCAGAGAATCCTGGGTCTTTGGTTTCCTTCTCTGTAGGAAATCAGATATCTCGGCAGCCCTGACTTTTGTTAAAATTTTTTTTTCAAAAGCATATTGTTTATTTGAAAATACAGCTAAAGTCACAGGCTTGCATTAAACAGGTTCCTGTTTTGGGGTAGGGATGAATATATTCAGTTAAGTTCAGTTGCTCAGTCCTGTCTGACTCTTTGTGACCCCAGTGGAATGCAGCACGCCAGGCTTCCCTGTCCATCACTAACTCCTGGAGCTTGCTCAAACTCATGTCCATTGAGTTCGATGGCAAGTTCAGTGATGCCATCCAACCATCTCATCCTCTGTCGTCCCCTTCTCCTCCAGCTTTCAGTCTTTCCCAGCATCAGGGTCTTTTCAAATGAATCAGTTCGAGGCGGTCCTAAAATGGTAGAGGAATAGGATGGGGAGACCACTTTCTCCCCCAAAAATTCATCAAAAGAACACTTGAACGCTGAGTAAATTCCACAAAACAACTTATGAATGCCGGCAGAGGACATCAGGCACCCAGAAAAAAGAAAAATGAATTAAAAGAAATGAGGACATTCTCAGAAACCTCTGGGACAATGTTAAACGCCCCAACATTCTAATTATGGGAGTCCCAGAAGAAGAAGACAAAAAGAAAGTCCATGAGAAAATACTTGAGATAATTGTTGAAAACTTCCCTAGAATGGGGAAGGAAATAATCACCCAAATCCAAGAATCCCAGAGAGTCCCAAATAGGGTAAACCCAAGGTGAAACACCCCAAGACACATATTAATCAAATTAACAAAGATCAAACACAAAGAACAAATATTAAAAGCAGCAAGGATGGGGAGGGAGGTGGGAGGGGGGTTCAGGATGGGGAACACATGTACACCCATGGCGGATTCATGTCAAGTATGGCAAAAACCACTACAGCATTGTAAAGTAATTAGCCTCCAATGAAAAAAAACAAAAACAAAAAACAAAAAACAACAACACTAAATTCTTTTGCTGAAAAGAAAAAAATAAAAGCAGCAAGGGAAAAACAACAAATATCACACAAGGGGATTCCCATAAGGAAAACAGCTGATCTTTCAATAGGAACTCTTCAGGCCAGGAGGGAATGGCAGGACATACTTAAAGTGATGAAAGAAAATAACCTACAGCCCAAATTACTGTACCCAGCAAGGATCTCATTCAAATATGAAGGAGAAATCAAAAGCTTTACAGACAAGCAAAAGCTGAGAGAATTCAGCACCACCAAACCAACTCTCCAACAAATGTTAAAGGATCTTCTCTAGACAGGAAACACAAAAAGGGTGTATAAACTCGAACCCAAAACAATAAAGTAAATGGCAATGGGATCATAAAGTGAAGTCACTCAGTCATGTCCAACTGTTTGAAACCCAATGGTCTGTAGCCTACCAGGCTCCTCAGTCCAAGGGATTTTCCAGGCAAAAATACTAGAGTGGGTTGCCATTTCCTTCTCCAGGGGATCTTTCCAACCCAGGGATTGAACCCAGGTCTCCTGCATTGCAGGCAGATGCTTTACCCTCTGAGCCACCTTAAATGTAAATGGGTTGAATGCCCCAACCAAAAGACAAAGACTGGCTGAATGGATAAAAAAAAAAAGACCCCTATATATGTTGTCTACAAGAGACCCACCTCAAAACAAGGGAACACATACAGACTGAAAGTGAAGGGCTGGAAAAAGTTATTCCATTCAAATAGAGACCAAAAGAAAGCAGGAGTAGCAATACTCATATCAGGTAAAATAGACTATAAAATAAAGGCTGTGAAAAGAGACAAAGAAGGATACCACATAATGATCAAAGGATCAATCCAAGAAGATATAACAATTATAAATAATATGCACCCAATATAGGAGCACCACAATATGTAAGGCAAATGCTAACAAGTATGAAAGGGGAAATTAACAATAACACAATAATGGTGGGAGACTTTAATACCCCACTCACACCTATGGATAGAACAACTAAACAGAAAATTAACAAGGAAATACAAACTTTAAATGATAGAATAGACCAGTTAGATCTAATTGATATCTATAGGACATTTCACCCCAAAACATTTCACCTTTTTCTCAAGTGCACAGGGAACCTTCTCCAGGATAGATCACATCCTGGATCATAAATCTAGCCTTGGTAAATTCAAAAAAATTGAAATCATTCCAAGCATCTTTTCTGACCACAATGCAGTAAGATTAGATCTCAATTACAGGAGAAAAACTATTAAAAATTCCCACATATGGAGGCTGAACAACACGCTGCTGAATAACCAACAAATCACAGAAGAAATCAAAAAAGAAATCAAAATATGCATAGAAACGAGTGAAAATGAAAACACAACGACCCCAAACCTGTGGGACACTGTAAAAGCAGTGCTAAGGGGAAAGTTCATAGCAATATAGGCATACCTCAAGAAACAAGAAAAAAATCAAATAAATAACCTAACTCTACACCTAAAGCAACTAGAAAAGGAAGAAATGAAGAACCCCAGGGTTAGCAGAAGGAAAGACATCTTAAAAACTAGGGCAGAAATAAATGCAAAAGAAACAAAAGAGACAATAGCAACAATTATCAAAGCCAAAAGCTGGTTCTTTGAGAGGATAAATAAAATTGACAAACCATTAGCCAGACTCATCAAGAAACAAAGGGAGAAAAATCAAATCAATAAAATTAGAAACAAAAATGGAGAGATCACGACAACACAGAAATACAAAGGATCATAAAAGACTACTATCAGCAATTATATGCCAATAAAATGGACAACTTGGAAGAAATGGACAAATTCTTAGAAAAGTACAACTTTCCAAAACTCGACCAGGAAGAAATAGAAAATCTTAACAGACCATCACAAGCATGAAAATTGAAACTGTGATCAGAAATCTTCCAGCAAACGAAAGCCCAGGTCCAGACGACTTCACAGCTGAATTCTACCAAAAATTTAGAGAAGAGCTAACACCTATCCTACTCAAACTCTTCCAGAAAATTGCAGAGGAAGGTAAACTTCCAAACTCATTCTATGAGGCCACCATCACCCTAATACCAAAACCTGACAAAGATGCCACAAAAAAAGAAAACTACAGGCCAATATCACCAATGAACATAGATGCAAAAATCCTTAACAAAATTCTAGCAATCAGAATCCAACAACACATTAAAGATCATACATCATGACCAAGTGGGCTTTATCCCAGGGATGTAAGGATTCTTCAGTATCCACAAATCAATCAATGTAACACACCACATTAACAAATTGAAAAATAAAAGCCATATGATTATCTCAATAGATGCAGAGAAAGCCTTTGACAAAATTCAACATCCATTTATGATAAAAACCCTCCAGAAAGCAGGAATAAAAGGAACATACCTCAACATAATAAAAGCTATATGACAAACCCACAGCAAACATTATCCTCAATGGTGAAAAATTGAAAGCATTTTCCCTAAAGTCAGGAACAAGACAAGGATGCCCACTCTCACCACTACTATTCAACATAGTTTTGGAAGTTTTGGCCACAGCAATCAGAGCAGAAAAAGAAATAAAAGGAATCCAGACTGGAAAAGAAGAAGTAAAACTCACTGTTTGCAGATGACATGATCCTCTACATAGAAAACCCTAAAGACACTACCAGAAAATACCAGAAAATACCATTACAAGAGCTAATCAATGAATATAGTAAAGTTTCAGGATATAAAATCAACACACAGAAATCTCTTGCGTTCCTATACACTAATAATGAGAAAATAGAGAAATTAAGGAAACAATTTCATTCACCATTGCAATGAAAAGAATAAAACACTTAGGAATATATCTATCTAAAGAAAGAAAAGACCTATATATAGAAAACTATAAAACACTGGTGAAAGAAATCAAAGAGGACACTAATAGATGGAGAAATATACCATGTTCATGGATTGGAAGAATCAATATAGTGAAAATGAGTATACTACCCAAAGGAATCTATAGATTCAATGCAATCCCTATCAAGCTACCAACAGTATTCTTCACAGAGCTAGAATAAATAATTTCACAATTAGTATGGAAACACAAAAAACCTTGAATTGCCAAAGCAATCTTGAGAAAGAAGAATGGAACTGGAGGAATCAACCTGCCTGACTTCAGGCTCTACTACAAAGCCACAGTCATCAAGACAGTATGGTACTGGCACAAAGACAGAAATATAGATCAACGGAACAAAATAGAAAGCCCAGAGATAAATCCAAGCACCTATGGACACCTTATTTTCAACAAAAGAGGCAAGAATATACAATGGAGAGAAGACAATCTCTTTAACAAGTGATGCTGGGAAAACTGGCCAACCACTTGTAAAAGAATGAAACTAGAACACTTTCTAACACTGTACACAAAAATAAACTCAAAATGGATTAAAAATCTAAACATAAGACCAGAAACTATAAAACTCCTAGAGGAGAACATAGGCAAAACACTTTCTGACCTAAATCACAGCAGGATCCTCTATGACCCACCTCCAAGAATATTGGAAATAAAAGCAAAAATAAACAAATGGGACCTAATTAAACTTAAAAGCTTTTGCACAACAAAGGAAACTATAAGCAAGGTGAAAAGACAGCCTTCAGAATTGGAGAAAATAATAGCAAATGAAGCAACTGACAAAGAATTAATCTCAAAAATATACAAGCAACTCCTGCAGCTCAATTCCAGAAAAATAAATGACCCAATCAAAAAATGGGCCAAAGAACTAAACAGAAGTTTCTCCAAAGAAGGCATACAGATGGCTAACAAACACATGAAAAGATGCTCAACATCACTCATTATCAGAGAAATGCAAATCAAAACCACAATGAGGTACCATTTCACCCCAGTCAGAATGGCTACTACCCAAAAGTCTCCAAGCAATAAATGCTGGAGAGGGTGTGGAGAAAAGGGAACCCTCTGACACTGTTGGTGGGAATGCAAACTAGTACAGCCACTATGGAGAACAGTGTGGAGATTCCTTAAAAAACTGGAAATAGAACTGCCATATGACCCAGCAATCCCACTGCTGGGCATACACACTGAGGAGACCAAAATTGAAAGAGACACGTGTAGCCCAATGTTCATCGTGGCACTCTTTATACTAGCCAGGACATGGAAGCAACCTAGATGTCCATTGGCAGACGAATGGATAAGAAAGCTGTGGTACATATATACAATGGAGTATTATTCAGCCATCAAAAAAATACATTTGAATCAGTTCTAATGAAGTGGATGAAACTGGAGCCTATTATACAGAGTGAAGTAAGCCAATACAGTATACCAATACAGTATAATAACACATATATAAGGAATTTAGAAAGACGGTAATGATAACCCTGTGTGCAAGACAGCAAAAGAGACACAGATGTATAGAACAGTCTTTTGGACTCTGTGGGAGAGGGCGAGGGTGGGACGGTTTGGGAGAATGGCATTAAAACATGTATATTATTATATGTGAACGAATTGCCAGTCCAGGTTTGAGGCATGATACAGGATGCTCGGGGCTGGTGCACTGGGATGACCCAGAGGGATGGTATGGGTAGGGAGGTGGGAGGGGGTTTCAGGATGGGGAACACATGTACACCTCTGGCAGATTCATGTCAATGTATGGCAAAACCAATACAATATTGTAAAGTAAAAAAAAAAAGTTCTTCTAAAAAATAATAAAATAAAAATAAAAAGCCTCGTAAAAAACAAAAACAAAAACAAATGAATCAGTTCTTCACATTAGGTGGTCAAAGTATTGGAGCTTCAGCTTCAGCACCAGTCCTTCCAATGAATATTCAGGGCTGATTTGCTTTAGGATGGACTGGTTGGATCTCCTTGCAATCCAAGGGACTCTCAAAAGTCTTCTCCAACACCACAGTTCAAAAGCATAAATTCTTTGGTGCTCAGCTTTCTTTATAGCCCAACCCTCACATCCATACATGACCACTGGAAAAACCATTGCTTTGACTAGATGGACTTTTGTTGGCAGAGTGATGTTTCTTCTTTTTAATATGCTGTTTAGGTTGGTCATAGTTTTTCTTCCAAGGAGCAATGCCTTTTAATTTCATGGCTGCAGTCACCATCTGCAGTGATTTTGGAGCCCAGGAAAATAAAGTCTGTCACTGTTTCCATTGTTTCTCCATCTTTTTGTCATGAAGTGATGGGAAAAGATACCACGATCTTAGTTTTTTGAATGTTGAGTTTTAAGTCAACTTTTTCACTCTCCTCTTTCACTTTCGTCAAGAGGCTCTTTAGTTCCTCTTCACTTTCTTCCATAAGAGTGGTGTCATCTGCATGTCTGAGGTTATTGACATTTCTCTCGGCAATCTTATTTCCACCTTGTGCTTCATCCCAGCCCAGCATTTCTCAACTTTGAGGTACTATTTTCCCAATTTTGAACTGGTCTGTTGTTCCACGTCCAGTTCTAACTGTTTCTTATCGACCTGTGTACAGGTTTCTCAGGAGGCAGGTAAGGTGGTCTGGTATTCCCATCTCTTGAAGAATTTTCCACAGTTTATTGTGATCCACACAGTCAAAGGCTTTGGCATAGTCAATGAGGCAGAAATAGATGTTTTTCTGGAGTTCTGTTGCTTTTTCTATGATCCAATGGATGTTGGCAATTTGATCTCTGGTTCCTCTGCCTCTTCTAAATCCAGCTTGAACATCTGGAAATTCTCAGTTCCAGTACTGTTGAAACCTATCTTGGAGAATTTTGAGCATTACTTTGATAGTGTATGAGATGAGTGCAATTGTGTGGTAGTTTTGAACATTCTTTGGCATTGCCTTTCTTTGGGATTGGAATGAAAACTGACCTTTTCCAGTTATGTGGCCACTGCTGAGTTTTCCATATTTGGTGTCATATGAGTGCAGCATCAACTTTTAGGATTTGAAATAGCTCAGCTGGAATTCCATCACCTTCACTAGATTTGTTCGAAGTGATGCTTCCTAAGTCCCACCTGACTTTGTGCTTGAGGATGTCTGGGTCTTGGTGAGGAATGTATGCACATCTGGAAATGACCTGGAAATGCTGAGATAGGGATGAACAAATAACCCCAGATTTGTCTCCTTATCATTATGAATTATCATGAGAATAAAACTGATATTTGTTTCTCTGTGTGTGGATCTTTGCATTTTAATACATTCATGTAACCAGTACCACGATCAGGACAAAGATCTAACCATCACCACCCCCTCCACCCCCACCCCCTGCCAAACTCCTGTGTGCCGGCTTCTTTTTTACTCACACTGGAATGTTGCTGCACAAAATTGTTCATATGTTAAATATAATTGTGTGTTAGTTGCTCAGTCATGTCTGACTCTTTGTGACCCCATGGACTGTAGCCCACCAGGCTCCTCTGTCCATGGAATTCTCCAGGCAAGAATACTGGAGTGGGTTGCCATTCCCTTCTCCAGGGAATCTTCCCAATTGAGGGATCGAATCTGGTTCTCCTGCATTGCAGGCAGATTCTTTACCATCTAAGCCACCAGGGAAGCCCAAATATAAATACAAATATAAATTTTAAAAATATTGTGCCACTTGGCTTGCCATCATGGTTTCTGATGAGAAAAGTCATTTGGTTTCTCTATAGGTAATAGGTCATTTTTGCCTGGCTTTTTTCAAGATTTTTCTTTGCCTTTAGTTTTTAGCCACAAGACAGCTCCTCCAGTGCAAGGTATGGGGTCCTGATTCCAGGAGGGAATGAGTGCAAGCAATGTGAGAAGGAAGGAGATCCTGACTGTACAATGGCCACAAGTGGCCTCTTTATCTCTAGGAATGCTCTTGGCTGAAAGTCTGATTTTAATGGCACTGTGTCAATCTAATTGTTAGATCTTTTCCCCCATCCTCTTATTTGCAATCTTTCCATACCCTTGTTTTAGATATGCTCCTTGTAAATAGTATATGGGTGAATTAAAAAAAAAAAACCACAATCTATCTATGTGCTTTAAATGGACTATTTTGCCCATTCATATTTATTGCAGTTCCTCATATAACTTAATTTATAGTCATTTTCTATTTTTTGCTTCACTGATTGATTTTTTTCTCCAAACTGAAAGTTAAAATTGTAAGATTATTTCTGTTCTTTTTTTTTTTTTTGGTCTATTTTATTTTTATCAAACTCTAGTTGATTTACAATGTTGTGTTAGTTTCTGGTGTACAGCAAGCTGACTCATATATATATACATGTATAGTTTATTACAAGATACTGAATATAGTTCCAGGTGCTTTATAGTAAGACCTGGCTGCTTATCCATATTATATACAGTAGTTTGTATCTGCTAATCCCAAACTTGTAATTTATCCCTCTCCACCCTCTTTCCCCTTTGATAACTGTAAGTTTGTTTTCTATGCCTGTGAATCTGTTTCTGTTTCGTAAATAAGTTCATTTGGATAGTTTTTTAGATTTCACATATAAGTGATATCATACGATATTATCTTTCTCTGTCTGACTGACTTCACTTAATATGATAATCTCTAGGTCCATCCGTGTTGCTGCAAATGGCATTATTTCATTCCTGTTTGTGGCTGAGTTATATACATATATATGTATATATGTATGTACATATATATAAACATAAATATTATATATATATATATATATATACACACACCACATCTTCTTTACCCATTCATCTGTCAATGAACATTTAGGTTGCTTCCATGTGTTGGCTATTATAAACAGTGCTATGAATATTGGGGAGCATTTATCATTTTGCATGTGTGTAGCTTTTCTTTTTTATTGGCATGTATGATTTTGAATTAAAATTTTCTCCAGATATATGTCCAGCAGTGGGATTGCTGGGTCATATGGCAGCTCTATTTCTAGTTTTTTAAGAAAACTCCATACTGTTTTCCATAGTGGCTGGACCAACTTAAATACCCACCAACAGTGTCGGAGGGTTCCCTTTTCCCCTCACCCTCTCCAAAACCTATTATTTGTAGACTTTTTGATGATATCCATTCTGACTACTTTGAGGTGATATCTCATTGTAGTTTTGATTTACATTTCTCTAATAATTTGCGATGTTGAACATCATGTGTGACAAAGGTTAAATGTAATCAATATCTTTAGTTCTTTTCTCAACTAGACTCCAGGATTGTTTGCCTAGAGAAACCCGTGGACAGAGGAGTTTGGTGGGCTGCTGTCCATAGGGTTGCACAGAGTCGGACATGACTGAAGCGACTTAGCATGCACGCATGCATTGGAGAAGGAAATGGCAACCCACTCCAGTGTTCTTGCCTGGAGGATCCTAGGGACTGAGGAGCCTGGTGGGCTGCCGTCTATGGGGTCGCACAGAGTCGGACATGACTAAAGCGACTTAGCAGCAGCAGCAGCAGACAAAAGGGAGTCATGTAATGTTGCAATTTCTTTTTAGTTAATGCCATTTGACAGATTTAAGACATTCTCTTTGTCTTTTTTTAAAATTTACTTTGATGTGTTTAGATGATAATTTCTTTCTATTTACTCTGCTTTGTATTTGTCGTGCTTCCTTTCTCTGAGAATTCTTTCCCCTTGTTGACATTGTTGTGTATCCTTTTGCTCTAATAAAACTCAGCCGTGAGTACGACTAGATGTGGAGTTCGTTCCTCCAAGCGGAGCACTGAGGGTGTGGGTGGCTGTGGGGGTCCAAGTGGGCAGATGCTGGTTTCAAGACTCAGTTCTCTGAATTCATGCTCCTGCTTCTATTATGGCTTATTCAGGTTGGCCATGAATTTAAAAACACATGACTCCTATTTTATCCAGAAGTTATAGGTATCTTTTTTTGTGGGTGGTAGTGATTTAGTCGCTAAGTCATGTCAAACTCTTGCAACCCCATGGACTGTAGCCTGCCAGGCTCCTCTGTCCATGGGATTCTCCAGGCAAGAATACTAGAGTGGATTGCCATTTCCTTCTCCAGGGGATCTCCCTGACCCAGGAATCGAACCCTGGTCTCCTGCATTGCAGGCAGATTCTTTACCGACTGAGCTGTGAGGGAAGCCCCCCACTTTTTTTTTGTGGGACAAGTATCCAAGGTTTGTATTTCATCACACTGTTGGATGTTCTAGCTTTATAAAAAAGATTTCTGAAATGATTGCATCTCAGTGTTATCTTATCTAATTCTTAATATTTCCAAACAGTCAAAATAAAAAAAAGTACAACTCTCAAATAGTCAAGGATTTACCCTCTTAACTCTGAATTGTAAGTAGCTGGGCTCAGAGTCTCCATTCCTTTCATCCATCCCTGGGTATTTGGACCCACAGTTCCCGGTACCAGCCTTAAAGAGACTCTGTTTTCAGGGATGGCTACTCTAGCCCCAGAGAGGGGTTGTGAGCGGGAGGATCTTCCTAGCTTTGCTGTTGGCTCATTCTCCTCTGTCTCCCTCCAGCCAAGAGAAATACCCTAGGCAAGAAGCTGGGAGCAACAACACGGGAGTTTATTATCATCAGTGCTCAAGAGGGGCATGAGGCAGGCAGGTGGTGAAGGTGAGCCGGAAATAGGCAAGAACAGCTGAGACGGTGGAGCAGGCGGCGGCTGTGGCCATGAGGGAGGATCACTGGGTCAGACAGAGCCTCTCTTCCTGGCCTGGCTTTTCTCTCATGAGGCAGACGCTCGGACACCCAGTCCAGGCAGAAGCTCCAGGCACAAGTCCTCTGGAGAGGCAGGGCTGGATCTCACTCACTCCTGACAGTTTCTTCCAAGGGAAGGTCTCTTTTCTAAGGGAAAAGGAGAGGGTGAGATGGCCCACAGGGGAGAGACAGTGTAAATGCTCTCCTCCAGGGCAGCTCAGTTCTGGAGTCAACTGGATCTGACATCAGCCTCGTGCAAAGAGCCCTAGGTCCCACCATGGACCTGCGCATCCCTGGCTCCATGGGGTCTTTGGACTGGGTACCACTTAGTCAGGGATAGGAACTCCCTGGGCTGGGCCACCACGGGGGTAGCAAAACAGGAATCATGCCTGTTGAGACTCTCTGTAAGGACCCTTTTCTCCTCCCCAAACCACCCACTCTCCATTCCTGTTCCTGCCGGACAGTCTTGCTGCCCCCACCATGCAAGCTTTAGGGACTCACCTCCTTACGTCTGTATCTTCTCCAGCAGCACAGACACAGGGGCAGCAGAGATGCCAGAAGCAGTAGAACCCAGACCCCTAACAACATGGCATTGATGCTTATGAACAGGGCCTGGGGACAGAGGACCAAAGCTGTGAGCCCCCAGAGTGACTGTTGCCACGTGGAGTCTGTGTTCCCCTTCCACATGGCACAGGGTCACTCTCCACCCCATTTGTCCTGTTCCCCATGTCTGAGCTTCCAGGGTTGGGGGGTGGTGGGATGAAGAAGGAGCCCTGTGTTGGGGGGTCTGTGAGTGTAGCATGGAGAGAGCAGCCAGAAGCCCCGTTGGTGTCCTCATCAGAACAGGGACAGGCTTGGGCTGTGACCCGTTTCCCTGACAACCCCGAGACCTGAACAGGCATCGAATCCCTTCACACCTCATCCCGTATGTGCAATATTAGCTCTATCGGCTCATTTATTCTGATTTCGAAGTTTGTATTTCCCACAGATCTGTAACTGCCCACAAACTGCAGGGACTGCTTGTGTTTTGTTCACTGCCACGTCTGTCTTTTGGGGCAGAACAGGGCACACCCTCTTCGATGGACGGCCTCCCTCCCATCCAGGGTCAGACTCCCCCCACCCCTTCCCCTGCCTGCTGCCCTGTGTCCCCGGCTGGCTACCTTCAGCATGTTCACGTAGGCGGTGCACTGTTGCAGCCTCTCGAGGTCTGGACTCAGGGTGGGGGCCCCGGTGGGCCTCCAGGAGGGGGAGACATTACAGACGCCCTTATAGAAAATAAAGTGGTACTCATAGAATCTTCCAGCCCCGATTATGGTGGCAGCAGTGGCCGTGGAGAAGGCTGCCAGGGCGAGCAGGGTCCTCAGCAGGGCCTGGTGAGGAGCAGATGCAGAGAGAGACCTTGGAGACTCAGTCTCTCTGGTGCCCACCCTGGGGCCAGGGGTGGGAGGGGGGGAGCCCAGGGGAGGGGCGTGTGATGGAGCCGGAGGCTTGGGAAGGCCTCCAGCTTGTGGGCCTGGTGTTCACCCTTGCCCTTCCCCAACTCACCCAGTAGATGCCACCTCGTTTCTCGTAAATGAAGGCGACAGCTCCAGCCAGCACAGCCTGGGGAGAGGTTGAAGCTGCACGGTTTGTGCAGAACCCCCAACTCCCGCATCCCCCGCCTCCTCCCCAGCTGCCCGCTTCCTTTTTCCTTCATGACTCCCGCAGTCGTCTAGCTGGCCCTTCCCCACAGCACTCCACACAGGCCCAAGGTCTGTGGTCTGTAAGGTCACGGGGAGAGTATTGAGGCCTGAATTAAAACTCCTGAGGCTGTAGGACCCTCTACTTAGGGGACATCAGACAAATGCTCATGGTCAAGCCAGGAGTGAGCCCTCTTTCCCTTCTCCAAACCCTCTCTTTCGAGGCAGCACCAGGGGCTTTACAAAAGCTCCAGGGTGGTGGGGTGGAACGTCCAGGTTGTTGGAGGAGCTCTTGGTACAGGATGAGGGTCAGCTGCCTCTGGGTGGGTGTGGGCGCCCATTCCAACAGCGCTCAGGCTCCCACCCAGTGAGCCTTCCAGGACAGGAAGCCTGGTCAATCCCGGAGGAAAGATGGATCAGGATCCTGTTTGGCTGTAGCTCACCTCAGTGTTTTTGCCATGGGGTGGATGAGGATGGTTACTTTTGGCTCCTCTCTTCATACGTGCGCTTTGTTGTTGTTCTGTGAGTGTGGGCAGGACACGGGGTGCCTCGGTCCTGCCATGACCCGCCCCCCCCATCTCCTGCTGCAGGTGGCATACCCTCTTCTGCTGACATCACCACTGTGGTCCAGGGGTCCCCCCTCCCCTGAGAGCCCGGTGTGCAGGACCCGCAGAGGATCATGCGAAGCCAGCAGGAGGTGCCCCTGGCTCATACACCCTCCTGCACGTCCTGCCTCCCCATCTCAAAGCAGCGCTGGAGTCTAGAGATGAGCCCGTCCAAGATCCTCAGCTGATCTGTTGAAGGTGGGAGAAGCGGTGGGAGAGGCCCCGGGCAGCAACCTGGGAGAGCTGACTGGTGGCCGTGGCCATCGCAGCCCTTGGCTCGCTGGTTGCCTGTCGGTAGAAGCAGGGCATCGGCCTGGAGGAGCCGGGGGTGTGTTCGGGTGCCAACAGTCCCTGTTTTGCTGGGGGCGATGGCAGTGGCCTCTCTCTCCTCGCATCCATTCTGCCTACCGTCCTCCTGTCCCACTCACCACAGCCCCTGTCCAGATGGGAGCTCCCGAGTTCCGCAGGGTGGTAGAGGAGAAGATGTAGAGGAATCCTCCCAGGACCCCACTCAGCAGCCCCAGCACGATCTGCATCACCTGAAAGATGAGAAACGTAAGCACACGGATCCTGGATCCCAGGAGCAACCCTCTGCGCCTAAGTCTCAGGGTAGCTTTGGAGACCTGCCACTCCAGCTATTAACAGTTAGAACCTCAAGAAAGAGAGAGAAAAAGAGGGGGGAAGGGAAGGCAGAGGAGAGAAAGGGAGACAAGGGGAGGGGAGAGAGAGGATGAACTCAGGGCTCCCCCAGCTGGGACTTTAAATGGTCAGGGGCTCCTTTGGCCTTTCAGCCCATAGCCTACCCTACCCACAGCTCTCATTGAGAGGTAAGTGGGGGGAAAAGCAGGAACTTGATCTCCGGTTGGAAGATAAGACTGGCTTAGCCTCCTGTTTAGAGAGAGGCTGCCAGGGAGGGTGCATAGCGACAGGAGAGGGGCTTCCCCTTCCAGGTCTGGGGAGCCTGGGCATCAGTCTGTGCCCCTTGTGGCCAGCAGCCTTACTCACCCAGGAGGTCGCCAGCAGCCGGTGGCGGCCCAGGGCCCGGGAGGTGGCGCGGGGCCTGGGCAGGAGGAGGGGCTGCAGCAGGGAGCACCCGCCTAGCAGGAGCTTGGCCAGACCTGACTCGTGGTGGAAGTGCACCTGGATGCTGGCGGGCTGGGGAGCCCTGGGGGCTGCCTCCCCGCAGTCCACTGTCTCCATGCCTCTGGACACCCACCTGGCGGGGAGGAAGGGAGCGTCAGGGGCGAAGAGTGGGCAGGAGGAGGTTGGTATGGATTTCACAGGAGCTGGTGGAGACCCCCTACACCACTTCGGGTCACAGAGCAGCACCCAGGACCTGTCTTGAGGGGGCATCTCGTGAAGGATGCTTGAGTCTCCTGAGGCTGGGACCACTGCTCGGTCTATGGGGCCTCCCCTTTCCCCCAGACCTTCCCTTCATCCTCCTCCCACTGCCTTGGGGGCTGGACCAGGCTGTGTCCCAGAGTTCTCACTTCTCCCCTTTGCCCCCAGCAGGCTTGTGCCACCCCAGCCCCCCTGCCACCGGCTCCTCTCTCTGCCTCTTCCCCTTTGGAGCCCCCAGGCTGCTGGGCAGAACCGAGTCCTGGCTGCCTCCTGAATTTCTCTGGAAGCAGCTGTTCCCTAGCTGAGTCTGGGGACCCTCCAGCAACCCCTGAATATTCCTCTCCCCACCAATGGCTCCTCAGTCCTCCTGTTCTAACTGTGCCCCTCCCTTCAACCCCACAAACCCAGTGTGAAGGATGAAGCCATGGGTGGAGATGGAGACCAAAGGTGGGAACAACTTGGCATCAATGCACCTGGCCCCCCACTCCTGTACCTTTCTGGAGGCCCCTCCTCTGCAGGGGAGGTTGGTCCCTGCCCCTCCCTCCCTGCCCAGCAAGTTCTGGAGGGCCTGTGGCGGCAGGGTGGGGCCTCCTCTGAGAAGGGTCTTGGGGGAAAGGGCCCCCCCAGGCTATGGACCTACCTTACCTGCTCTCCTCAGGGACCGGCAGTGGAGAGTGGTGGGCAGGGCTGGGGAGACCCGAGCAGGCAGAAGCGGGAGGTACTTGGTGGAGTGCCAGCGGGGAAGGATGAGGCAACTTCCCAGCTGGAGCACAGGGCCCCTCCAAGGTTTTCCAGCTGCTGGGGAAAGCTGGGCTCTGGCATCCGGGAGAGCGCAAGGGCCAGGTGGGTGGCCTGGGAGACTGAAGAGCTGACCAGCCCTGGGAAACCCTAAGAGGCCATTCTGTCTCCTGTCCCCACCAGGGCAGGGGCTTTCTGATCAAGAATTCCCCCAGTGTGTGTACTGTCTGAGTAGGTATGGGCGTGCTGGAGTGTATGTGTGTGTGCCTTCTCCGGCCAGCCTGACTGTCTACTCAAGACCAAACCCCCCTAGAGGGGCCCCTTTGGCCCAGCTTCTTTCTGGGAAGTCAAGATGCTGAAGGTCAGGTCCTTATAACTCCATCCCTTCCTTCTGCTTTCTCCCACCCCCTGGTGGGTCTCAGCTCTGGGCAGCTCCTCCCAGCTCTGCCCGGCTTGGCCACTGGCTCCCAGAGGACAGCAGGTGAGAAGAGCCTTCACAGCCTAGGTGATCCCCCCTTCCAGGAGACACTCACTGCCAGACCCCAACCCCCAACTCTCTCTAGGAGGCTCCAAGACCAGTCCCCAAAGCCCCCATCCTGTCTCACAGGATGCCATTCTCCCCAGTTCCTGGTTCCCCTGGACCTGCTTGGAAGGCAGGGATACATTAGCGAGAGGAAGGGACCCTAGAAAAATGCCTGGGGAGGGCCGGGAGCCCACGTCTGGCCACATCAACTGGGCGGCTGTTCCTCCCTAGTGCCTCATGCCTCTATTCCAGGGGTAAGGCGGCTGAGGCTAAAGAGGGTTTGCAGTGAGAGGTCTTTTGGTAGGAAAGGTGGAAGGTGGAGGGCCCAGGGTATAGCATGGGCCCTGGCCCTTTCTCTCCAGCTTGAGGCGGTACTGGGAGGAGCCGGGCAGACAGGAGGATCCAGGGCTGCGAGGAAGAACTCCATAACCTGGAGTCAGGGTGGCGTGAAAGGGAACCTTCATGGGGATGGCCTGGCTCAGAGGAAGAGCAGGAATCTAGGCTGATCTGGGGACTGGAGTTGGGAGGTGGGGTAGAGGGGGGAAGTGGTGGTACCCAGAGGAATTGGAGGGAGTAGGGGGGAAGTGCTGGTACCCAGAGGCTTGGAGGAGGGTGGAGGGGGCAGGTAGCAGTACCCAGAGGACTTGGGGGTGGGGTGGGGCGGGGGGAAAGAGGTGGTACCCAGAAGACTTGGAGGCAGCTGGAGCCTAAGGCACATTCTGGGCCTTAATATGATGCTGATTCCTGGAGCCCAAGGATGATCTGGCTGGAATTCTGACTGCGCTTCCTGGGGTGGGTCTGTGAACAGGTCTGAACCTCCTTGTGCATCTGCAGAATCGCTGGACACCTGACTTGTATCCTTCACAGGAGGCCAGGTAGGTGAAGCGTGAAGCTGCTCTGAGAAGCTCATACAATACAGATGGGAAGACTTTAAGTTTATCGTCCTCGCCGATGTTATTAGAATCATTATTAATAATGCTATGATTTAAACAGTGATCATTAGGATGACCATGAGAATTGCTTGTAGGGGATTTCTTTTGGAATGAGGCAAGTTGATTCCAAAATATGCAAGGTGAAGTAATTCAGCAAAAGTGGCCATCAAAGAGAAAAGTAACATGGTGAGGGGGTCAATGAAATAGCTCAACTGAATATTAAACTCTGTATTTATAGTTAAAATTTATGGTCATGGTGCATGACTCATCAGATCCACCAATGGGCCAGTTAAAGACTCAAACAGGC
Organism: Bos grunniens; assembly: GCF_055505025.1. Lineage (NCBI taxonomy): Eukaryota > Metazoa > Chordata > Mammalia > Artiodactyla > Bovidae > Bos > Bos grunniens. The sequence goes on from NC_141168.1 coordinate 6,776,705, forward strand.
TTGGTTTCCTATGGGAATTTCATTTTTGCTCCAGGGAGCATTTTAAATCAGTGGGAGAAAGATGATGCATTCCATAAACAGGATATATTTTCAAAAGTTTAGAATCTTAAAAAAAAAAAAAAAAACAATTTGGATCCATTTTTTCCCAGCTTACAAGGTAAGTTCCAGACAGATCAACATTTAAATGTGAAAACTGAAAACATAAAAGCACTTAGAAGAAAACAGGGAAGAATTATTCTTTTATGATCTTGACATGGCAAAGTCCTTTTTAAGTATGATATAAAACTCAGAAATCATGAAAAATGAAAATTTTGATTATATAAAAATACAAGCTAAGTCAAAAATAAACTGCAAATATTAAAGCCCTATCTGCAAGTCATGTCACAGATAGTAATTTTTCAAACACACAAAGGACTCCTGTAAAGACCAAAACAAAACAATAAAACAAGGCAGTCATAGGATATGAAAGGGAAGCTCACAAAAGAAGAGGAGAAAGGCTCTTAAACATGAAAAGAAAGTCAACCTCAGTCATAATGGGAGAATTAACAATACTGGAATAGTCATAGAAGAGGATTGGAACAGTCACAGGAAGCATATTAGAAAATGGTAATATTTTTCCGCCTGGAAGGCAACTAGCTGGCTACGAGAGAAAGATAGGAGAGGATTTTAGCAGTATACACTTACTTATCTTTTGATTTTTTTTTACCATATAAAAGTATTATGTGTAAATATACACACCATGCTGCTAAAATAATTCAGATTCCTTTCTTTGTTAATCCCAAACCCCAGACAAACTGTATCTGACCATTTGGGGAAGAGATCCCAGGATACATATGGTGAAAACTCTACAGGTGATTCAGATCTGTATTCCAAATTAAGATCAGGGACTTCCCTGGTGGTTCAGTGGTTAAGACTCTGAACTTTCTAGGCTGGGGCATGGGTTCGATCCCTGGTCAGAGAACTGAGATCCCACATGCCGGGACTTGACATGGAGACTATTTTCTTACCCTGCACTCATGCTGTGTATTCCTCTTCTTCTTCCTCAGCTCTCAGACCTCACTCCTGTACATCTCCCCAGCAGGAAGAATGGCCCAGAACACGCTGACTGTGAATGGAGTTGATGTGGGCTCTGTGCTCTCCCAGCCCACCCACATTGACATCCACATTCACCAGGAATCTGCTTTGGCACAACTGCTAAAAGCTGGGAGTTCCCTAGTGGAGCGCCTGTCTCACCGTCCTGCCAAGGCCAGGATAGGCTATGGACAGCTGGCACTAGGGGTAAGAGTAGGCTGGCTGGAGAGGTGGGTTAGCAAGGTGACACAGAGGCAGGTAACACTCCTTCTCCAATATGATGTGAGGAAAGAAAGTGGGTAAAATCCCCATGAAAACTCACAACTTGTATCCCCGCTTGTTTGGAAGTTTTGACACAGAGATTGAGATGGAAAGAAGTAAGGGATTGCTTCTCTGGTGCAATATGAGCAGTCCCAGCCAGAGGTAGGGGTGGGCGGGTGGAAGGATCGCTGGAGGCTGTTGAACCCATGTTGAACCCATATCAGATGCCAGGCGATATGACAGGCATGTTGGGGGAAAGGCCCTTGGTGATCACCTCAAGGTGCTCAGCATCCCTCAGAAGGGTCAGGCAACTACACAAACGCCTAGAGGTAAAGGTAGATCAGGTGGGCACCTGATGTGAAGAGCCAACTCATTGGTAAAGACCCTGATGTTGGGAAAGATCAAAGGCAAAAAGAGAAGAGGGTGGCAGAAGATGAGATGGTTGTTTGGTATCACTGATTCAGTGGACATGAGCTTGTGAGCAAGCTCTGGGAGTTGGTGATGGACAGGGAAGCCTGGCGTGCTGCAGTCCATGGGGCTGCAAAGAATTGGACACGACTGAGTGGCTGAACAACAATAGGTGACGTGCTTGGAAGACAGGATGGCCTCCTGCAGAGGGCCTCCTGCAGGGGATGGCATCTGAGCCAGACCTTGAATGGAGAAGCAATGTGTTTAACAGATAGAGGTGGAGGATGGGAGGAAAGGAATTTCAGGTTTTGAGAATGCCTAGAACAAAGGCAAAGAAGCCAAAAAGCATAGGGCAGGTTCTGTCAGAGTAAAGAGAATGGGACTCCTGGCTGATTAGACTGGAAATATACACCATTATTGCTGAGAGCCTTGAGTGACTAGCTGAGGAGTTTGTCCTGGATCAGCTTCTATAGTGGGAAGGATTGGACATGGAGGGATTCTGGGGCAGGCACCCGAGCTTCAGGCAGCCTCCCAGCCAGGTGGTGTCCAGGTAAGAAGTATGGAGGGTCGGCACCTGCAAGGTCACAGCAAAAATGAGGAGGAGAGAGAGGAGTCCAAGTCTTCGGTGGGTGGGGTCACTTGGGAGTGGGTGGACTTGGGGTACCAGGGAGGAGAGGAGTCCGAGAGGATGCTGAGGTTTGGAGTGAGAGTGACCAGAAGACTGGAGCCCTGGAAGTCAGTGAGGCAGACCCTGGTGGTGTGGGGGGTGGGGTCTGGCATTTGGATGCGATGAATCTGAGAGGCTGGCAGGACATGTAGATTACGATGTCCATGTAGGTGGTGATGTCCAAGAAGCTGTGATAGTCAGATCCTCCAGGAAACAGACACTGAGTTGGGTGTTGTTTGCACACCTTTTGAGGTATGCAAAAGGTTTACTGGGGTGTAACATCATGCAGTGCAAAGGGCAGGAGTGGGCAGGGGGAGAGAGGAGGTCTTGATGGAGGCCTGATGAGGTCTGTAGTAGCCCAGTAGGGAGCTTGGGAGCAAAGACTGCCCGTCACAGAAGTCCCGTTCTAGGTGGAAATGGCCCTCGAACCACCGCCTTGCTTAGTCATTGCTGGGCAGCTATCCCTAAAGAATGTGCCTTTGGCTTGAAAGATGTGGGGACCCCGAAGATGGTGACCACTGCAGGCTGTCAGCTAGTGAAGTGTGCAAGTCGCTCAGTCGTGTCTGACTCTTTGCGACCCCATGGACTGGGGCTCACCAGGCTCCTCTGTCCATGGGATTCTCCAGGCCAGAATACTGGAGTGGGTGGCCATTCCCTTCTCCAAGGGATTTTCCTTACCCAGGGATTAAACCCGGGTCTCCTGCATTGCCAGAGGATTCTTTACCGTCTAAGCCACCAGGGAAGCCCAGGCTGTCAGCCAACCACACCTCCTTTCTGGAAGGAGGTCTTTGTGGCCCATCCTGGACAGGATGGTGGGCTTCCCATGGGAAAAAGAGGAGAAAAGAAGCAGGAAGCATCAAATGGGTATGACAAGGTGTGGAATTTAGGAAAACTGGGATTTAGGAAAGAATGAAGGATAAAATACTGTCAAGTCAGAGGGGTGAGGGAGAAGCAGGATGCATTGCTTCATGGATAGAACTTCCAGAATCCAAGCAGAGAAGTCAAGACAGGGCAAGAGAGGGGAGCCATGCCCAGGAGCTGGGAGCTGGGTGTCTGAGCCTGGAGCGTGAGGGCTCATGGGAAGGGGCGTGGCTTTCCCCATCTCTTGCAGGTGACCCAGCTGTTGCTCGGGGCTATCAGCTGTGCTCTTGGTGGGCTTCTCTACTTGGGACCCTGGATTCAGCTGCGTGCCTCGGGCTGTGCCTTGTGGGCAGGGTTTGTGGTGAGTAAGAAAGGGGTTATGAGTCTGTGGCCATACCATCCAGAAGGTGCCCGATCTCATCTGACCTCGGACGCTAAGCAGGGTCGGGCCGGGCTAATACTTGGATGGGAGGGAAGTGTTGTGATCTCCTTGGGAGGCAAGTGGTCATGGACAAGGAGAAAGAAAGTTCCTTTGGATCTGGGTCAGGGATCGGGGGAAGAGACCACAGGCCCAGCGACCAAATGCCTTATGTTATGAGGAGGCTGGTGGGATGAGATGGTTGGATGGCACCACCAACTCAACGGGACAAGAGTTTGGGGAAGCTCGGGAGATGGTGAAGGACAGGGAAGTCTGGCGTGCAGCAGTCCATGGGGTCGCAAAGAGTCGGACACCTCTTAGTGACTGAACAACAGTGATGAGGAGGCTGCCTTAGGGGGTGGGCAAAACCTTTCTTTCCACCCTCCGTTTTCCTCTTAAAGGCATGGCTGGGAAGAGTCAGGCTGTTGTAAGCAGAGTCCTGTCTGTCTGCTAGGTTTCTTTGCCTGGCTCTTGGATCCTGCTTCAAACTGGCTGTTCTGGGGCCTGTTGGGAGAAGTGTGATGGGAGACGGTCAACTGGAGGGCTTTTCTGGTGTCTTCTCTTCCTAGGCCATTGCAGCAGGAGTTGGGGCCATTGTCCACGAGAAGCGCCGGGGCAAACTCTCCGTGAGTGAGGCATCCTCTGCCCCGCCTTGTCCTCTGTCCCCCTACTACGTCTATTTTCCTGCTCTACTTTTCTGTCTTCTCTCCTTTGGTTTCAAATATCCTAAGATCTTTCCTGGAGGGGTAGGGAGGGTTTATCCCGGACCAGGAAGCTGGGGAAGAGGAGATTGGTTTGAGGCTGGGACCCCATGGCTCTGCCATCCATGGAGGGGGACCGCCTCTTGAATCTCTCTCTTCTAGGGCTGCGTATCAGGTCTGCTCACCCTGGCTGGCATTGCCACGGCCGTGGCCGCTGTCGTCTTCTGTGTGAATAGCTTCATCTGGCAATATGATGGCTTCTATGACATCAGCTCTGTGTGTGATTCCTTAGTCCCTGTCACCCCCACTTCTTGGTACCAACGAAGAAGTTCCTATTCATCGTGGGAGGAGGAGAACTGCAGAAGATACATGCAAATGCTGATGGTGAGAAAGGAGAGTCAATCTCCCAAGAACACATCACAGCTGTAAACTGGGGGGACTGGGGCACCAGAGGGCAGAGATGGAGGCCCTCTGAGCGTGGACCTCATCTGAGGCTGTTGGTTCAGGAGGTGTCTTAAATTGAAGACACCATTCAGATCTCTGGGCATGATCATTCCCTGAATCAAAGGGGATGAGGAGCAAAGAGGAGACAGGATATCATGAGCCACCCTTCTGTCTTTCCTGGTGTGTGACTGGTATCACTCATCCCCTTCCGGGTAACACACGGCCCCCAAATGCAGTGACTTAACACTGCAGTTGGTTAGTATGTCTCACATTCTGTGGGTTGACTAGGCTCACACGGGCAGTCCTCACTTGGGTTTTCTCAGGCAGTTGCAGTCATGGGTCAGTTGGGTGTGAAGTCATCCAGGAGCTTGATTGGCTGGACTGCCAAGATGGCGCACTCACATGTCAGGGGGCTCAGCTGGGGAGTACCAGCCAGGGAGGCTACAATGGCTTCTCCGTGTGTCTTGGGCAACCGGGTTGCAATAGACAGCATCCCACTGTGAGCATTTTAAGATGTAGGCAATGGAAGCTGCCAGGCCCTAGTGTCACTTCCACTGTATTTTGTTGATCAAAGCATTCCCAGGCTTTGATTCCAGAGTTCAGGGGGTTGAGCATTAGTCTCCACCTCTTCACAGGCTGTGGTAAAGTGACCCTGCAGACAAGCAAATGGGATGGAGACTGGCTGCCCTTGTGGTTGGAAAATGCAATCTGCTTCAGTGAGAAGGAGTTAGTTGAACAGACTCTGATACCTCCTAGCAAGATGAGAATAACAGAGGAATCACAGGAGCTGACTCCTGACTAACTTTTTTTCCCCCTTTATCTTCAGGATTTGTTCCTAGGAATCCGCGCTCTGCTCCTGGCTATCTGTGCTCTGCAGGTCATTGTGTCCTTGGCTTCCCTGGGCGTGGGTCTTCAAAGCTTCTGTGGCCAGAGCTCCCAGGCCCTGGTGAGCTGTTAGGGAGAAAGATCCCCTGGAGGAGGAAATGGCAACCCACTCCAGTATTCTTTTCTGGAGAATCCCAGAGACAGAGGACCCTGGCAGGCTACTGTCCACTGGGTCACAAAGAGTCAGACACGACTGAAGTGACTGAGCATGCACATCATGCAGGGAAAGGGCGGGTCTGGCTGGTGCAGCTCTAGGGAAAGACAGCGGGGCAGGAACACGGCTGAGCTGTGGTCATGCTCCCCTCATTCAGCCTTTCTCTGTGCTGGGCTCTGCCCTTCGCTGTCTGGGGAAGGTGACCCCATCATTTTGTCCTGGGTTAACATCTGCCTCCTCCGCTTCTTTGCTCTCAGTTCCCCACTTTCTCTCTTTTCTGGTCTAGATCTTGTCTAGCTCCCCTTCTTCCATCAGCTTTTCCTTCCCTCCTTCTTTCCTTTGCCTGATTGCCAAATGGAGCTGACTCTGTCCCATCCTTTTCCTCCCAAGAATTGATTTTCTTCCTGTTTTTCTTTTTCCAGCAGGATGAGGAAGGGTCAGAGAGGAATCTGCTGGGGGAGAATTCAGTGCCCCCTTCCCCCTCCAAGGAGAAGACCACGGCTGTCATTGTCCTGTGAGCAGCCAGAGACCCTTGCCTGGACCCTGCATGCCCCTCCCAAGTTGCCCAGGGCCCCTCACCGCCCTGTCCCACAGACTTGCTTCCTGTGCCCACTTTTCTTCTCCCCACCCTCACCTATTGTGGCCACTCCAGGGTCTTCCATTCAGTGAACAGGTATTGTCACGTTTCCCCCAGTGCTGACTAAACAGAAGCAACCCCAAAGAATGATTTTGTGTGGAAAAGATGTAGTCTTCGTTTGTTAATATACCTGGTACATCGATACTCATGAAATTGAATGAGAATTATGCATGAGATCCAACCAGTCCATCCTAAAGGAAATCAGTCCTGAATATTCATTGGAGGGATTGATGCTGAAGCTAAAACTCCAATACTTTGGCCACCTGATGAATAGAACTGACTCATTTGGAAAGACCCTGATGCTGGGAACGATTGAAGGCGGGAGGAGAAAGGGACGACAGAGGATGAGATGGTTGGATGGCATCACTGACTCAATGGACATGAGTTTGAATAAGCTCCAAGAGTTGGTGATGGACGGGGAGGCCTGGTGTGATGCAGTCCATGGGGTCGCAAAGAGTCAGACAAGACTGAGTGACTGAACTGACTGACTGACGTATCATATGGAAACCGGGTCCAAATAAGACTAAATTTTTGTTCTGCTCTATATCCCGAGTGCAAAAACTCCTTTTGACAATTTCCTTCTGTTCAATGTAAAGTGAAAATAGCTATCATAGACTTAGGATCTTTTTACCTATTGTCTTTAAGCATCTATAATGGATCTGTGGGCTTTATGGAGCCATGCAAGACATGGACCGAGATCATTGCCTCCCTCCCTCCCTTTCTTCCTTCCCTTCCTCTTCCTCCCCCTCCGTCTTTTTACTTTCTTTCCTTCCTCCCTCCATCCCTGCCTTCTTTTCTTTTTCTCTGTCTCCTCCATCTCTTTCTCATTCTCTTCTTTTTTGCGGTAATTACTGTTGGTTCTCTCGCTACACACACACACCACACACATATACCTGTTATTCACTTCTCATGGTAAATGATATGACCGATAAGCTTTTTACTTTTTAAGTTTTTTATGTACAATATAAATATATAGATATAAGCATTTCTGTTACGGAACCGGATTCATTTGTCCAATGCGCAGCAAGCATCACCAAATGCCAAGATGCTGAGGTCTGCATCAGAGAAGGCATTTATTTATGAGACAGCCAAGTGAGGAGACGGGAGAATGAATCTCAAATGTGCCTCTCGAAGACAAGGGGCTTGAAGTCTTTGTGGGGTAGAGAAGCAGGGTGGTCTTAGGTGTGGAGAAAGGTGACTCGAAGTGGGGAAGGTGAGGTAGCTGGCACTCTGTACCAGCGTGTCTGATTTATGGGCTTCGTCACGGGATACATGTTCAAAAATGGAGGCACTAGCATGACCAGAGGGTGGAGTTTTCTGATGTCAAAAGGTCGTTCACTGGACCCCCGTGCAGGCTGAGTTTTAGGGTTGGTGGTCCCAACCTGTCTTAGCCAGCTTGAACTGGACAGGGGCTGACTCCAAGTCCTGGAAAACAACTTACCCCATTTTTACTACAAGCTTCCCTTGTGGCTCAGACAGTAAAGAATCTGCCTGCTGTGTGGGAGACCTGGGTTCAATCCCTGGGTTGGGAAGATCCCCTGGAGAAGGAAATGGCCACCCACTTGAGTATTCTTGCCTGAAGAATTCCATGGACAAAGGAGCCTGGTGGGCTACAGTCCATGGGGTCACAAAGAGTCGGACACGACTGAGCGACCAGCATTGTTACTGCAGTGACCCATTCATCAGAGGTGTTATCTGTAGGGGACCATTAAGGAGTCCAAAAACAATTAGGATGAGCTTGGTCAGTGAAGGCAGCTTACAAGAGAAGGGGGTTTTAATAAGCTGTTTCCTTACCTGCTGTCCTGTAGGATGAGCCCCAGATTTCTGTGGATCACTGGTTTCTGTCAGCCTGGGCTTCCCTGGTGGCTCAGTGGTGAAAGAAGCCACCTGCCAACGCAGGCAATATGGGTTCGATCCCTGGGTCAGGAAGATCCCCTGGAGAAGGAAATGGCAAGCCACTCCAGTATTCTTGCCTGGAGAATTCCATGGACACAGGAGCCTGGCGGGCTACAGTCCATGGAGTCACAAAGAGTCAGACACGACTGAGCGAGTAACAGTTCTGTCAGCCTTATGGGGCATGGTTTCGTTCCTGAGGGGTAAAAGGCATGCCATGGTCTGAGAATTAAGATGTCATAGGGGTTCTCACATTTTTCTGATTCCAACATAATGAGGGGGCTTGCATTTCCATTGTGACTTGATGACATCTCTGACAGGTAGGTTTTATTCATACCTCTTAGCAGACTCATAGCAGAAGAACTGGCTGGGCACCTCCACCTCTACCCACTGCACAATCCTGCCCCACAACGTGGTGCTGACAGGGGCAGAGCTGCTGGGATGAGTGAGGCGTGGCCTCACCATGGGAGCTTCAGGACAGAACCAAGGATGCCCATGAGAGGAGGCATCTTTCTTCTCTTACTTGATTTAAGATGCTGTTAAGGTGCTTACTGCTACTGCTAAGTCACTTCAGTCGTGTCTGACTCTGTGCGACCCCACAGACGGCAGCCCACCAGGCTCCCCCGTCCCTGGGATTCTCCAGACAAGAACACTGGAGTGGGTTGCCATTTCCTTCTCCAATGCAGGAAAGGGAAAAGTGAAAGTGAAGTCGCTCACTCATGTCCAACTCTTAGTGACCCCATGGACTGCAGCCCACCAGGCTCCTCCGTCCATGGGAAGGTGCTTAAGAAGCTGTTAATTTCTGTGCTTTAGTATTTCTAAGCCAGCCCTTTTATGGCTAGATCTGATAGAAATTGTTTTCATGTTTCATTCTGGCAAATAAACCTCAACTTTATAGTTTGTTTCTTTTGTTGTTTTTTCTAGCATAAAGCGATCTCTTACTGTTAGAATCTGGCAGCTTCCTTTTTCTTCCCCTGATGTTTCTAAGTTTCTGAGGGAGGACCTTGCTCCTCCGTCTGACCCCCCTCCCCTCCCCCATTTCTTCTCTTCCATATCCCTCCCCTCCCCTCCCCCCATTCCCCGCCCTCCCTCTCCTCTCCCTGTGAATAGCCTTAGAAGTTTCATAATCTTTGTTTGCCTTTCCCATAGGAAATCAAATTACATCCCTCCCTCTCCTTGCTTTTGTTTACTTGGAAAAACCCAGCAGCCATCTGTCTCTTTGCACAACTCAGTCTTGGGGACCAAACTGTATATTCTCAACTGACTTCACAAGCCTGACCCATGATCTGGCAATTAATCCCAAGCCTATGTGTACTTACTGAAGGGTTTAAACTATTCTGAGTGTAAACAGAAAAAAAATAGTTCTATTTTTCTTTTCTCATCACTACTTTTCACTGTGTTTTGTCAACTCCCTGATTCCCCACTGGCTATTGGTCCTTGAACCTTGGCACCAGCATCCAGATTCCACAGCTTGGTGTTTGAGACCCAGTTCTGCATTTCATGATGGTTTAGGGGCAGTAGTTTCCAAGCTGCTTCATGCAGTGTTAGAGCCACCCCAAAGCCTGCTTCAGGGCTGTCAGGATATAAGTGTTGGTGTGAGGGCTGGAGGGCTCTGATGCCTCCAACCCCCTTCAGCTGGAGCTGAACATCACTTGTTAGAATACAAAGTGTTCCATTACTTGCGGAAAGAGTTCTGTATTTTAAAAGCTCTTTAAATAATCAACTGTATATATGTGTGTGTATGTACATATAAGTATATATGCTTCCCTGGTGTTGTTAGTGGTAAAAAACCTGCCTGCCAATGCAGGAGATGTAAGAGACATGGGTTCAATCCCTAGGTGGGGAAGATCACCTGGGGGAGGGCATGGCAGCCCACTCCAGCATTCTTGTCTGAAGAATCCCATGCACAGAGGAGCCTGGCGGGCTGCAGTCCACAGGGTTGCAGAGTCGGACAAGACTGAAACAATTTAGCGCGTGCGCACACACCCACCCACATACATATATGCGGGGCTTGCTTCCCAGGCAGCTCAGTGGTAAAGAATCCACCTGCCAACGCAGGAGACACTGGTTCGATCCCTGAGTCGGGAAGATCCCCTGGAATAGGAAATGGCAACCCTCTCCAGTATTCTTGCCTGGAGAATTCCATGGACAAAGGAGCCTGGTGGGCTATAGTCTGTGGGGGTCACGGAGAGTTGGACACGACTAAGCCACTGATGGCACTTAAATAAAAGACCCATGTTTTTTCCTCATGTTTAAAACTGCAATCATCAGAGCTAGGGTCCCCTCCCAGAGGAGACAAGCATTTGCACCAGGAAGGTTAGGGTTAGGAACGTCTGTCCTAGTGTGCGGCTCCTCTCTCTCACTGTGATTTCTTCAAGTGATTTCAGCAGGAGGCAGGGGAGGGGATGGGGGCTTTCTCGTCTGTGGGAAGGACCAGTGGCTGTTTGCCAGTGTGATGTGGGTGATGTCCATTCTTGCTCAACCTGGGAAACACCTGGGAGTTTCCTCACCCTCTGCTCCGCTAGCTGCCTGGCTCAATGAGGAAGACTTCCTGGAAAAGTATGTCCAAGCGGACAGTTGTGAGGTGCCAGGGAGGGGAGGGCTTTCCTGTAGTAGGAGGGTTAATTTACTATTTCTTGCCCCTTCAGAGCTATTTAAGTGTATGGGATAAAGCTGCATTGCCTCAAACTCCACAAAGAAGGTCCTGGAGCCTCAGATTCAAAGAAAAGCTAACAAAAATGGTTGCAATTAAGTTTTATGGAAAACTACCAACTCCGTTAAAAAAGAAAAAAAGATTCCTTTCTGAAGTAGGAAGCAGACATTATGAACCAGTGTTCCTTTCCCCCAGTAGATGCTGCTCTGAATTTCTTCAGCACTTACTGGTTAGTTTGCTTCTATCTTCAGCTCCCCACCAACTCCTCATTCAAGAGGATTTTTGCTTTGCTAGTGGTTTCCTTTGAAATCTTTCATTTTTTAAAAGCATGTGCACTTAACTAAGCAAATTCTAAAGGTAATCAATATCCTTATCTTCTACATGAAGAATACTGTGCCTTTAGAATGCTCTTTGTTAGGTGATATTCATCCTGAATTCTAGTTTTATCTTGATTTACTTTAACCCCCCCCCAAGTTAGATTAAAATATATATATATATATATTTATATACTCAAGTGTTTTTTTAAATTTACGTGATTTTTTATTAGGGAAAAAAAGAACCCTCATTTTCTTCTTGTAGTTAATGCTTTCCTTTTGATATCCTTTATCTTCTTTTTTGAGGTACATTCTTTAAATGTTTCTTTTAAAAAAATTATTTATTTTAATTGGAGGCTAATTATTTTACAATATTGTGGTGGTTTTTGCCATACATCTACATGAATCAGCCACGAGTGTACATGTGTCCCGAACCGTACCCCCCCTACCTCCCTCCCTACCCATCCCTCTGGGTTGTCCCAGAGCACCGGCTTTGAGTGCCCTGCTTAATGCATGGAACTTTCATTGGTCATCTATTTTACATATGGTAACATACACATTTTGGGCTTCCCTCATAACTCAGTTGGTAAATCATCTGCCAGCAATGCAGGAGACCTGGGTTCAATTCCTGGGTCGGGAAGATCCCCTGGAGAAGGAAATGGCAACCCACTCCAGTATTCTTGCCTGGAGAATTCCACAGACAGAGGAGCCTGACAGGTTACAGTCCACAGGATCACAGGAGTCAGACATGGCTTAGCGACGAGACCACCACCATAGCCAGTTAACAATGTTGTGATAGTTTCAGCACACTTTGCTTTGCACAGCAAAGTGACTCAGCCATACATACACATGTATCCATTCTCCCCCAGACTCCCCTCCCATCCAGGCTGCCTATAATGTTGTCACACTCTTGTTTGTAAAACCTGGGAAACTCTCTGAATTATGCCTTTGAATAGCTCCTTTCCCACATTTTCCCTAATATTTCCTTCTGAAATTTGATTAACCGCATGTTCAACCCTCTCACTGTAACTTCCTTATCTCCTAACCTGGTTTGTATCTTTCAGTGTTCATCTCTTTATTTTCTCCCCACTGCACGCTTGTTAAATTCTTCATAATTATCCAACATAATTATCCAACTGGTTACCCAGTTTCTGTCTCAGTTGTGTACAATCTGCTTTCCCTATTCTATTAAATTTGAAGTTTCATTAAAAAGTTTCTAGGTATGGTGTTTCCTTCTTTTTCAAATCTTTCTATTCCTTTTTGATGCTCTTTTGTTCCTAAGTCATGACACTGATGATCTATATTATTTCTTTAAGCTAGCTACATTATTTATTTTATTCCTGTAAGAAAAACACCAAATTTGAACTCTTTGCTGTTTTTTCCTCCCCACTCTCCCAGCTTTCACTAATAATGTCTTGTTTTAATAACATCTATTTATTATTATTATTATTTTACCATTTTGGCTATTTTAAAGTGTAAAGTTCAGTGACATTAGTACATTCACATTGTTGTGCATCCGTCACCACCATCCATCTCCAGAGATTTTTGTTATCCTAAATGGAAGCTCTGTACCCATTAAATACTAACTCCCCATGTTCCCCTCTCTCCAGCCCTTAGTAACCACCATTCTGTTTTCAGTCTCTATGGATTTGACTACTCTAGGCACCTTAGTACTCTTGCCTGGAAAATCCCATGGATGGAGGAGCCTGGTAGGCTGCAGTCCATGGGGTCGCTAAGAGTGGACAGACTGAGCGTCTTCACTTTCACTTTTCACTTTCATGCATTGGAGAAGGAAATGGAAACCTACTCCGGTGTTCTTGCCTGGAGAATCCCAAGGACGGTGGAGCCTGGTGGGCTGCCGTCTATGGAGTCACACAGAGTCAGACACGACTGAGGCGACTTAGCAGCAGCAGCAGGCACATTATATCAAATCCTGAAAGATGACTCTGTGAAAGTGCTGCACTCAATATGCCAGCAAATTTGGAAAACTCAGCAGTGGCCACAGGACTGGAAAAAGTCAGTTTTCATTCCAATCCCAAAGAAAGGCAATGCCAAAGAATGCTCAAACTACCGCACAATTGCACTCATCTCACACGCCAGTAAAGTAATGCTTACAATTCTCCATGCCAGGCTTCAGCAATATGTGAACCGTGAACTTCCAGATGTTCAAGCTGGTTTTAGAAAAGGCAGAGGAACCAGAGATCAAATTGCCGACATCCGCTGGATCATGGAAAAAGCAAGAGAGTTCCAGAAAAACATCCATTTCTGCTTTATTGACTATGCCAAAGCCTTTGACTATATAGATCACAACAAACTGGAAAATTCTTCAAGATATGGGAACACCAGACCATCTGACCTGCCTCTTGAGAAACCTGTATGCAGATCAGGAAGCAACAGTTAGAACTGGACATGGAACAACAGACTGGTTCCAAATAGGAAAAGGAGTACGTCAAGGCTGTGTATTGTCACCCTGCTTATTTAACTTCTATGCAGAGTACATCATGAGAAACGCTGGACTGGAAGAAGCACAAGCTGGAATCAAGATTGCCTGGAGAAATATCAATAACCTCAGATATGCAGATGACACCACCCTTATGGCAGAAAGTGAAGAAGAACTAAAGAGCCTCTTGATGAAAGTGAAGGAGGAGAGTGGAAAAAGTTGGCTTAAAGCTCAACATTCAGAAAACGAAGATCATGGCATCTGGTCCCACCACTTCATGGGAAATAGATGGGGAAACAGTGGAAACAGTGGCTGACTTTATTTTTCTGGGCTCCAAATCACTGCAGATGGTGACTGCAGCCATGAAATTAAAAGACACTTACTCCTTGGAAGGAAAGTTATGACTAATCTAGAGAGCATATTATAAAGCAGAGACATTACTTTGCCAACAAAGGTCCGTCTAGTCAAAGCGATGGTTTTTCAGTGGTCATGCATGGATGTGAGAGTTGGACTATAAAGAAAGCTGAGTGCCAAAGAATTGATGCTTTTGAACTGTGGTGTTGGAGAAGACTCTTGAGAGTCCCTTGGACTGCAAGGAGATCCAACCAGTCCATCCTAAAAGAGATCAGTCCTGGATGTTCATTGGAAGGACTGATGTTGAAGCTGAAACTCCAATACTTTGGACACCTGATGTGAAGAGCTGACTCATTTGAAAAGACCCTGATGCTGGGAAAGATTGAGGGAAAGATTGTCCAACTCAATGGACATGGGTGGACTCCAGGAGTTGGTGATGGACAGGGAGGCCTGGCATGCTGCAGTTCATGGGGTCGAAAACAGTTGGACACAACTGAGCGACTGAACTGAACTGACCTGAACTGAGGCACCTTATATAAGTGGAATTATGTAATATTTATTATTTCATGTCTGGCATATTTCACTTAGTATAATGTCTTTAAGGTTCACCTATATTGTAGCCTATATCAGGATGTTCTTCCTTTTTGAGGATGAACAGTGTTCCACTGAATACAGCACATTTTGTTCATCCATTCTTCTATTGATGGGCGATTTGGTCTGTATTACAATGAATTGCAGGGATGGTTGGATGGCATCACTTACTCAATGGACTTGAGTTTGAGCAAACTCCGGGAGATAGTGAAGGACCGGGAAGTCTGATATGTTGCAGTCCATGGGGTCACAAAGAGTTGAAAGTGACTTAGCGACTGAGCAACAATAACAACAACAATGAATTGCAATGGTAAACAAACCCTCTTGTTTTTGTATAAAAGAGTGATATTGGAGAGAGGTAGGGGGATAACTTCTAAATATTTGTTGGATGAATCAATAAGTGGCATGAATTATTTTTTTCCAGCTGTGATTAGAGTTTTGTGTGCATTGGGACCAACAGGACATATCTGCGGGGAACTGAGGAAGACAACGTTTCTCAATGTGGGATTAGAAGAACATTTCCACTAGGATGTGCGTGAGAACCGTCTGGAGGCTTTCTGAGTTATCCTACCATTCTTGGTTGGAATACATTCGTTCCATTTTTGGAACCGATGGGCTACTGTTAGCATGCAGTCCCATGAGTAGATGGTCCCCGCATTCATCAGTCCCCCTTTTCTAGGAGCAACCCTAAATTTCCATTCGGGGATCCACTTTTTTTCTCATTGGCTGTGTGCTTGTGGTGGGGCTTTATCCTCAGTTCTAGGCATATGACCTGTGACCCAAACTTAGATTAAGAAGCAGGTCATTTCCCTCAGACCATGGGTATTGTTTCAGAAGTGGGGACATGGCCAAAGTCCATCCCATCAGAATAAATCTTGGGGGCTACCAGAAAAGGCTCTTGCACTTGTTGCTGAACTTGAACCTACAAGGATGTAGAGTTGGAGCTGTAGCAGCACCTTGCGCCCATGAGGGTTTTCCTGGAGCTGCCAAAGACTCCCCTCCTCCATGGACTTGAGAATGATGACAACCTGTGGAAGGCAGAGCTGAGAGGAGGGAAAAAAAACACTGCTGATGGTGTTGCTCAAGGTCTGAATTCAGCAGTGTCTGAAGCCAGATTGCTCCTTGACCATTTGAGTATGTGCCCAGTAAGTAAGCTTTTGCTTAAGCCTCTTGGAGTTTGAGAGAATTCTAATTAATAGGCTGAGAGCCTGGGATAAGGTAACTGACATTTAAATGGATGTCCAGGAGTCTCCAAGTCCCAGACCCTAGAGGGCTAGAATTGAAGCCTCCTGGGTGGGTGTTGTTTCAGAGGGTGAACCCAGGTGTACTTACTCCATTGCTGTTATTTGGGAGGGGGGATAAATATTGTAGTGGGGGGAGGGGGGAAATCACATGTGCACCAATGTGATTTTTACATTCTACTGCCACCCTTCCCCTCATTTACCACACCCTTAAGAGTGAATTGGTTTATATTCATGCTTTGGAGAGAATGTACTTAAGTTATGCATAAATAAGTCCTCAAAACACATCACCCTAGTGTGCACCAACATTATCAATACATCAACGAAGCATTCAATTTTGACTAATCTTTATTATCTACATATTTTGTTTTATTTTAAATATTTATAATTTCAAAGAGCATTAACTTAAGGCTCACACCCTAAAAATACATTAAAAAACTAAGATCATGGTATCTGGTCCCATCACTTCATGGCAAATTGAATGTGAAAAAGTAGAAGGAGTGACAGATTTTATTTTCTTGGGGTCTCAAATCACTACAGACGGTGACCACAGCCATGAAATTTAAAGACATAGCTCCTTGGAAGGAAAGCTATGCCAAACCTTAGACATTGTATTAAAAAGCAAGGACATTACTTTGCTGACAAAGATCTGTATAGTCAAAACTATGGTTTTATTCAGTAGTTATGTATGGATACAAGAACTGGACTGGAAAGAAGGCTGAGTGCTGAAGAACTGATGCTTTCTAATTGTGGTGCTGGATAAGACTCTTGAGAGTCCCTTGGACTTCAAGGAGATCCAACCAGTCAATCCTAAAGGAAATCAACCTTAAATATTCATTGGAAGGACTGATGCTGAAGTTGAAGCTCCAGTACTGTGGCCACCTGATGAGAAGACCTGACTCATTGGACAAAACCCTGATGCTGGGAAAGATTGAAGAAAAAAGGAGAAGAGAGCAATAAAGAATGAGGTGGTTGGATGGCATCACCAACTCAATGGACATGAACTTGTACAAACTCTGGAAGATAGTGGAGGACAGGGAAGCCTGGAAAGCTGCAGTCCATGGGGTTGCAGAGTCAGACAGGACTTAGCAACTGAGAAACAACAACAAAGGACATTTTCAAGGACACAAAACTTGAGCAAGAGGAACACACCTCACCCATACCCCTCAGAATACTTTTCTACTTTCAGCAAGCATTTACCTTGATCAGATCTAGTTTCATCTATATCCCCCTTATAGTCCCTCCCTTTGGAGAATTTGTTTTGTTCTGAAGGTGTGTGCTGGTTTCTGTAGTGAAGAGCTGTGTTTAATACCAGATGAGACTCACGTTGTCTCAGCTTCCCAAACTGATCAGTCAGAGGACCTGGTTTCAGAAAATAATGCAGGGAGAATGTTCAAGTAGAATCTGCAAACCTTTAGTGACTATTTTTGATATTGAATTTTTCACCATTCACGGACCAGTGGCCGGTTATGGAAGGTGCCGAGAGTCAGAGGAAATCACTGGTACCCAACTAGAAGGATTATTGGACTGTGTAATTAACCAGGTTCAAATTGAGGCTTTAGCAACAGAGAAATGAACAGATATCACCTCAGTATGATACTATATTAAACCTGAACATCTTGTGGTATGTTGGGGGCTTTTAAAAAGTTTCTTGTGAGGGGAGTTTGGGGGATTTTCAATTGTGAACCGTTCATACTTGTTTTTATTTTTAGTGCAGAATTGTTCTTCTTTTTCTTTCTAAAACTCTTGGTTATTTCTTTGGCCAGCATTGATCTTCACTTACCTCTCCATTCGCAGGTGTCTCAACAACTGAAGTTCACTTGTATTTTTCTTGGTACTTGTTTATCTTTATTGAGGTATAACTGATGTATAATGAACTGTACATATTTACAGGATGCAATGAGTTTTGGCATATATACACCACGATTGTTATTTAGTTGCTAAATCATGTCTGACTCTTTTTGTGACCCCATGGACTCTAGAGACTGTAGCCTGCCATTCTTGTCTGTCCATGGGATTCTCCAGGCAAGAACACTGGTTGCCATTTCCTCCTCCAGGGAAGCTTCCCAACCAAGGGATTGAACCCAGGTCTCCTGAATTGCAGGCAGATTCTGTACTGCTAAGCCAACAGGGAAGCCCCACACCATGATTCAAGTAGTGAAAATATCCATCCCCTCCTGGAAGGGTCCCTGTGCTCCTTGGCAATCTCTCCCTCCTGGGTCTTCTCTCCCTGCATCACCAGGCAACCCCTGACTTGCTTTTTGTCAATGTAGATTAGTATACATTTTCTAGAGTTTTGTATAAGTGGAATCATGCAATGTATATTCATCTTGTCTGTTTGACTTCTTTCACTCAGACTAATGATTTTTTTTTTCAATGAATCTGATTTTGCTTTTTAAATTTAAGTTTTATCTTATATTGGAGTATAGTTGATTTACAATGCTGTATTAGCTTCAGGTGCTTTTTTATGTTTTGTTTTCAGTAAACTTGATTAAAAAAATTTTTACTTTTTATTTTACACTGAAATATAGTTGATCTATAATGTATTAGATTCAGGGTTTTTTGCTGTATTTTCAGTAAACTTGACTTACAAAAAAACTAATTTAATTTTATTTAAATTTTAAAATTTATATTGGAGTTTAGTTGACTTACTAAGTCTAATGATTTTGAGATTCATCCATGTTGTTGTGTATCAGTAGCTCATTTCTTTTTATTTAGAGGTTACATTCATTGTGTGGATATGCCGGAGTTTCTTCATCTGATCACCTGTTGATGGATGTTCGGGTTGTTCCTGGTCTTGGACCATCACAGGTAAAGAGTCTGTGAATAGTCAGGAGGTACAGGTCTCTATGGACACATGCTTTCTTTTCTCTTGGGAAATACCTAGGAATGAGATGGCTGAAAGATCACGGTGTATGGTTACTTTTTAAGAAGCAACCAAGTGCTTTCCAAAGCCATGGTGCCACTTTACATCCCAACCATGTCCTCCACATGCTCACCAGCACTTGGTGTGGTCAGTGTATTTAGTCCTAAGCATTCTAGGAGTCCTCTTTAATGGCTGCACAGTGTTTCCACGAAATCGCTGTGCTATATGCTCAGTCACTCAGTTCTGTCCAACTCTGTGACCCCATGGACTGTGGGATCTTCTGTCTGTGGAATTCTCCAGGCAAGAATACTGGAGTAGGTTGCCATTTCCTTCTCCAGGGGATCTTCCTGACCCAGGGATCAAACCTGAATCTCCTGCATTGGCAGTTGGATTCTTAACCTCTGAGCCACCAGGGAAGCGCCTACTGATGAACTTTTACCTCGCTTCCTGTGTTTTTGTCTTTAGAAACAAAGCTGAGATCCTGGGTTGTGTAACTGGAGCTCTTATTTCTGTGAGATGGAGTCTTTGGAATAGAATTGCTCACTGAACAGTATAAATATTTAAAAATGCAATAAATATTATCAGAGTGCTTTCCAAAAAAGGCTGGAATTGCTTACATTTTACCCGCAGTGCATTAAAATGGCCTTTGTCTTTCTCTTTAACCTCACTACTAACTCTTCACAGTAGTAGATACAGAACACACTTTAATTTGTGCAAATTGTTTTGATGTTTATCTTCTTGACTATTTGTGAAGTTGAGTATCTTTTCATATAAGTATTGGCTATTTGTTGTTCTTATTGAACAATCTCCACATATATTGCACATTTTCCTTGATTTCTGTGAGCTTTTTTTATAATATGGATTTTAAGATTTTATTTTTTTTTCAGATCTTGTCTTTTTTGTCTTTAACTTTGATATCATAATAATATATTAATGGTAT
This sequence comes from Bos grunniens, assembly GCF_055505025.1. Lineage (NCBI taxonomy): Eukaryota > Metazoa > Chordata > Mammalia > Artiodactyla > Bovidae > Bos > Bos grunniens. The sequence goes on from NC_141168.1 coordinate 6,796,504, forward strand.
CTTTTTTCGGATAACTCTGGCTTCATGTGTTGGTTAAGAAAGTATACCCAACTCTTGTCATTTTATTTTTTACAGATAAGAATTTAATCTTCCTTGGACTTTTATGTGGTGTGGGGTAGGAGCTCAGTTTTATCAGCTTCAAGTTAGAAACCCATTTGGGTAAGCACCACTTACTACATAAATCATTGTTTCTCTGCCTTTGTCTTAATAATCCCATTATTAACTGGGATTCTGCTTACTGGTTTGTCTTTTCTTTTTTTAAGGAAAATATTTATTTATCTGGTTGTGCTGGGTTTTAGTTGCAGCATGCAGGATCTTTTAGTGTGGCATGTGAACTCTTTGTTTTGGCCTGTGGGATCTAGTTCCCTGGCCAGAGATCGAATCCAGACCCCTGCATTGGAAGTGTGTATCTTAGCCACTGGACCACCAGGGAAGCCCCTGATTTGTCCTTTATGTCAATACCAGATGGATTTGATTATGCCAGGCATTTTTCATCCAAAGAAAATACTTAATAAATATTAATGTTGAGAAAGTATTAGTTAATTCTTCATACAAAATGTTGGGATTTCAATTGAATTAAATTACATATATAGCAATTTTGGAAGAATGTGTGTTTTTATACTAGTGTAATATTTTCATACAAGAACATAGTGTTGTTGAAACTGGGTCTCTGTACATGGGTACTGAGCTGAACCTCTAGACAAGGTTTTGGGTGAAGCAGGAAAGAATAAGTGAAGTTGCTCAGTTGTGTCCGACTCTTTGCGATGCCATGGACTGTAGCCTACAACGCTCCTCTGTCCGTGGGATTATCCAGGCAAGAATACTGGAGTGGGTTGCCATTTCCTTCTCCACAGGATCTTCCCAACCCAGGGATCGAACCTGGGTCTCCTGCATTGTAGGCAGATGCTTTACCATCTGAGCCACCAGGGAAGTCCAAGAATAGAAAAGAAAAGAAAAGAATAGTTTTACTGCAAGATGCCAAGCAAGGAAACTGGGGCAGATTGTCCTTAAAAGACCCAAACTCCCTGCAGCTCTCAAGGAAAGGTTTATAAAGACAAGGTGAGATGGTCCTAAGATGGTGGAGGAATAGGACAGGGAGACCACTTTCTCCTCCACAAATTCATCGAAAGAACATTTGAATGCTGAGCAAATTCCACAAAACAACTTCTGAATGCTGGCAGAGGACATCAGGCACCCAAAAAGGCAGCCCATTGTCTTCAAAAGGAGGTAGGACAAAATATAAAAGATAAAAAGAGAGACAAAAGAGGTAGGGATGGAGATCCATCCTGGGAAGGGAGTCTTAAACAAAGAGAGAAGTTTCCAAACACCAGGAAACACTTTCACCAGAGGGTCTGTGGCGAGTCTTGGAATCTCAGAGGGCAACATAACAGGGAGGAAAAATAAATAAATAAATAAACCCCACAGATAACATGCCTAACGGCAACTCCCAGCGGAGAAGCAGCCCAGATGCTCGCATCTGCCACTAGCAAGCGGGGGCTGGACAGGGAGGCGCGGGCTGCATTGCGTAGGGTAAGGACCAGGCCTGAATGCCCTTGAGATAGCAACCCAGACTGTGGTATAGCATCCTGTGAAAACCCCTAACCTAAGACACTGACAGGCCTGGTCACAGAACAAAGGACTGAGCAGAGCTAGCTGGCTGTGGACTGGCCCATCCCCTGCTGGAGACAGGCAGGCAAGGGCAGCCAGAGCTGGAAGGGGGCAATCGTGGCCCCAGAGAGGCATCCCCTACCAAACTGCAAAGAGGCTTCGTTGCTAACCAAGACTTCTTGGGATTCTGGATGGTTGACATCCGCCGGGAGGGTTGCAGCCAGAGATCAGCTCCCCAGAAGAGACACAGAGCACACCTGAGAAGGCGTGCCCATTGTACACCGAGAAAACCGAGCGGCTGGGACAGGGGAGGCAATAAGATGCACCCCCCAACTGGGGGTGACTGTGCTCGCCAAGCACCTGGTCACCTGAGCTGCTCTGACCTGGGAAGGGCACAAAACGCAGGCCCAACCGAATCTGCGCCTTTGTGGAGTACCCGAGAACCTGAACCTGAGTGCCTTAGACCTGGGAAGTGCACACAACCCAGGGCCTGCCTCAGACAGTTCCCCTGCAGAGCAACCTGGAGCCTGAACAGTGTAGACTGGGAAAGAACACACGCCATGAGTGGGGCAAACCCGGTGGGGCTGAAACACTGCGAGCACTCCCCACACACGCCAGTGATATTTGTTTGCAGTGTTCCTCCCTCCTCACAGCACGACTGAACAAGTGAGCCTAAAAATGTGACCACCACTGCCCCCTTGTGTCAGGGTGGAAATTAGGCACTGAAGAGACCAACAAACAGAAGAAGCTAAATTAACAGAGGGAACTGCTTTGGAAGTGACAGGTGCAATAGATTAAAGTCCTGTAATTAGCGCTGACTACATAGGAAGGGGCCTAAAGATCTTGAGAAGTAGAAGCTGGATCAAGGAACTATCTGAAAATGAACTGACCCCACACTGTCTGCAACAGCTCCAGAGAAAGTCCTAGATATATTTTTACTATTATCATTTTTAAATTAAAAGCCTTAAAAAATTTTTTTTCTAAGTCCTCTCAGTTCAGTTCAGTTCAGTTCAGTCACTCAGTTGTGTCCAACTCTTTGCAACCCCATGAATCGCAGCACGCCAGGCCTCCCTGTACATTGCCAACTCCTGGAGTCCACTCAAACTCACAGCCATCGTGTTGGTGATGCCATCCAGCCATCTCATCCTCTGTCGTCCCCTTCTCCTCCTGCCCCCAATCCCTCCCAGCATCAGGGTCTTTTCCAATGAGTCAACTCTTCGCATAAGGTGGCCAAAGTATTGGAGTTTCAGCTTTAGCATCAGTCCTTCCAATGAACACCCAGGACTGATCTCCTTCAGAATGGACTGGTTAGATCTCCTTGCAGTCCAAGAGACTCTCAAGAGTCTTCTCCAACACCACAGTTCAAAAGCATCAATTCTTCGGTGCTCAGCTTTCTTCACAGTCCAACTCTCACATCCGTACATGACTACTGGAAAAACCATAGCCTCGACTAGACGGACCTTTGTTGGCAAAGTAATGTCTCTGTTTTTGAATATGCTATCTAGGTTGGTCATAACTTTCCTTCCAAGGAGCAAGCATCTTTTAATTTCATGGCTGAAGTCACCATCTGCAGTGATTTTGGAGCCCCCCAAAATAGTCTTACACTGTTTCCACTGTTTCCCCAACTATTTCCCATGAAGTGATGGGACTGGATGCCATGATCTTTGTGTTCTGAATGTTGAGCTTTAAGCCAACTTTTTCACTCTCCTCCTTCACTTCACCAAGAGGCTTTTTAGTTCCTCTTCACTTTCTGCCATAAGGGTGGTGTCATCTGCATATCTGAGGTTATTGATATTTCTCCTGGCAATCTTGATTCCAGCTTGTGCTTCTTCCAGTCCAGCGTTTCTCATGATGTACTCTGCATATAAGTTAAATAAGCAGGATGACAATATACAGCCTTGACGAACTCCTTTTCCTATTTGGAACCAGTCTGTTGTTCCATGTCCAGTTCTAACTGTTGCTTCCTCACCTGTGTACAGATTTCTCAAGAGGCAGATCAGGTGGTCTGGTATTCCCATCTCTTTCAGAATTTTCCACAGTTTATTGTGTAACACTTAGGGAACTAATTACTGGCTGGATCTGTCTCTCTCCTTTTGATTCCCCCTTTTATCCTCCTGGCCAACTCTGTCTCCTTTCTCCCTCTTCTCTTCTCTGTATAACTCCATGAACATCTCCGAGGGGGTCCAGACTTTGGAGAGCACATAGGGAAGTGATTAATGGCTAGCTTGCTCACTCCCCTTTTGATCCCCGCTCTGTTCCTCCTGGTCACCTGTATCTCCCTCCTCCCTCTTCTCTTCTCCATGTAACTCTGTGTACCTCTCCAGGTGTCCCTCACTGTGGAGGAACTTTTCATCATTAACCTAGATGTTTTATCATCAGTGCTGTATAGATGGAGAAGTCTTGAGTCTACTGTAAAAATAAGACTGAAATCCAGAGGCTGGAGGCTTAAGTCCAAAATCTGAGAACACCAGAGAACTCCTGACTCCAGGGAACATTAATAAATAAGGGCTAATCAAAAGCCTCCATACCTACACTGAAACCAAGCATCACCCAAGAGCCAACAAGTTCCAGAGCAAGACATACCATGCAAATTCTCCAGCAACACAGGAACATAGCTCTGAGCTTCAATATACAGGCTGCCCAAAGTCACACCAAAACCCATTGACATCTCAAAACTCACTACTGGACACTTCACTGCACTCCAGAAAGAAGAAATCCAGCTCCACCCACCAGAACACCGACACAAGCTTCCCTAACCAGGAAACCTTGACAAGCCACCCGTCCAACCCCACCCACAGCGAGGAACCTCCACAGTAAAGAGGAACCATCAACTGCCAGAATACGGAAAGGCCACCCCAAACACAGCAATATAAACAAGATGAAAAGGCAGAGAAATACTCAGCAGGTAAAGGAACAGGATAAATGCCCACCAAACCAAAGAGGAAGAGATAGGGAATCTACCTGATAAAGAATTCTGAATAATGATAGTGAAAATGATCCAAAATCTTGAAAACAAAATGGAGTTACAGATAAGTAGCCTGGAGACAAGGACTGAGAAGATGCAAGAAACGTTTAACAAGGCCCTAGAAGAAATAAAAAAGAGTCAATATATAATGAATAATGCAATAAATGAGATAAAAAACATTCTGGAGGGAACCAACAGTAGAATAACAGAGGCAGAAGATAGGATAAGTGAGGTAGAACATAGAATGGCAGAAATAAATGAAGCAGAGAGGAAAAAAGAAAAAAAAATAAAAGAAATGAGGACAACCTCAGAGATCTCTGGGACAATGTTAAACACCCCAACATTCGAATCATAGGAGTCCCAGAAGAAGAAGACAAAAAGAAAGACCATGAGAGAATACTTGAGGAGATAATAGTTGAAAGCTTCCCTAAAATGCGGAAGGAAATAGTCACCCAAGCCCATGAAACCCAGAGGGTCCCAAACAGGATAAACCCAAGGCAAAACACCCCAAGACACATATTAATCAAATTAACAAATATCAAACACAAAGAACAAATACTAAAAGCAGCAAGGGAAAAACAACAAATAACACACAAGTGGATTCCCATATAGATAACAGCTGATCTTTCAATAGAAACTCTTCAGACAAGAAGGGAATGGCAGGACATACTTAAAGTGATGAAAGAAGAAAACGTACAGCCCAGATTACTGTACCCAGCAAGGATCTCATTCAAATATGAAAGAGAAATCAAAAGCTTTACAGACAAGCAAAAGCTTAGAGAATTCAGCACCACCAAACCAGGTCTCCAGCAAATGCTAAAGGACCTTCTCTAGACAGGAAACACAGAAAGGGTGTATAAACTCGAACCCAAAACAACAAAGTAAATGGCAATGGGATCACACTTATCAATAATTACCTTAAATGTAAATGCATTGACTGTCCCAACCAAAAGACAAAAACTGGCTGAATGGATACAGAAACAAGACCCCTATATATGTTGTCTACAAGAGACTCACCTCAAAACAAGGGACACATACAGACTGAAAGTGAAGTGCTGGAAGAAGATATTCCATGCAAATACAGACCAAAAGAAAGCAGAAATAGCAATACTTATATCAGATAAAATAGACTTTAAAATAAAGGCTGTGAAAAGAGACAAAGAAGGACACTACATTATGATCAAAGGATCAATCCAAGAAGATATAACAATTATAAATATATATGCACCCAACATAGGAGCACTGCAATATATAAGGCAAATGCTAACAAGTATGAAAGGGGAAACTAACAATAACACAATAATAGTGGGAGACTTTAATATCCCACTCACACCTATGGATAGATCAACTAAAGAAAAAAATTAACAAGGAAACACAAACTTTAAATAATACAATAGACCAGTTAGACCTAATTGGTATCTATAGGACATTTCACCCCCAAAGAATGAATTTCACCTTTTTCTCAAGTGCACATGGAATCTTCTCCAAGATAGATCACATCCTGGGCCATAAATCTAGCCTTGGTAAATTCAAAAAAATAGAAATCATTCCAAGCATCTTTTCTGACCACAATGCAGTTAGATTCGATTTCAATTACAGGAGAAAAAGTATTAAAAATTCCCACATATGGAGGCTGAACAACACGCTGCTGAATAACCAACAAATCACAGAAGAAATAAAAAAAGAAATCAAAATACGTATAGAAATGAATGAAATGAAAACACAACGACCCAAAACCTATGGGACACTATAAAAGCAGTGCTAAGGGGAAGGTTCATAGCAATACAGGCTTACCTCAAGAAACAAGAAAAAAGTCAAATAAGTAACCTAACTCTACACCTAAAGCAACTAGAAAAGGAAGAAATGAAGAACCCCAGGGTTAGTAGAAGGAAAGACATCTTAAAAATTAGGGTGGAAACAAATGCAAAAGAAACAAAAGAGACCATAGCAACAATCAACAAAGCCAAAAGCTGGTTCTTTGAGAAGATATGTTTGAGAAGATAAGGCATGTCAATAAAGCTGTCAAACTATTAGCCAGACTCATCAAGAAACAAAGGGAGAAGAATCAAATCAACAAAATTAGAAATTAAAATGGAGAGATCACAACAGACAACACAGAAATACAAAGGATCATAAGAGACTACTATCAGTAACTATGTGCCGATAAAATGGACAACGTGGAAGAAATGGACAAATTCTTGGAAAAGTACAACTTTCCAAAACTGAACCAGGAAGAAATAGAAAATCTTAACAGACCCATCACAAGCATGGAAATTGAAACTGTAATCAGAAATCTTCCAGCAAACAAAAGCCCAGGACCAGACAGCTTCACAGCTGAATTCTACCAAAAATTTAGAGATGAGCTAACACCTATTCTATTTAAACTCTTCCAGAAAATTGCGGAGGAAGGTAAACTTCCAAACCCATTCTATGAGGCCACCATCACCCTAATACCAAAACCAGACAAAGATGCCACAACAAGAGAAAACTACAGGCCAATATCACTGATGAACACAGATGCAAAAACCCTTAACAAAATTCTAGCAATCAGAATCCAACAACACATTAAAAAGATTGTACATCATAACCAAGTGGGCTTTATCCCAGGGATGCAAGGATTCTTTAATATCCACAAATCAATCAACATAATACACCACATTAACAAATTGAAAGGTAAAAACCATATGATTATCTAAATAGATGCAGAGAAAGCCTTTGATAAAATTTAACATCCATTTATGATAAAAATCCTCCAGAAAGCAGGAATAGAAGGAACATACCTCAATATAATAAAAGCTATATATGACAAACCCACAGCAAACATTATCCTCAATGGTGAAAAACTGAAAGCATTTCCCCTAAAGTCAGGAACATGACAAGGGTGCCCACTTTCACCACTACTATTCAACATAGTTTTGGAAGTTTTGGCTACAGCAATCAGAGCAGAAAAAGAAATAAAAGGAATCCAGATTGGAAAAGAAGAAGTAAAACTCTCACTGTTAGCAGATGACATGATCCTCTACATAGAAAACCCTAAAGACTCCACCAGAAAATTACTAGAGCTAATCAATGAATATAGTAAAGTTGCAGGATGTAAAATTAACACAGAGAAATCCCTTGCATTCCTATACACTAACAATGAGAAAACAGAAAGAGAAATCAAGGAAACAATCCCATTCACCATTTCAATGAAAAGAATAAAATACTTAGGAATATATATACCTAAAGAAGCAAAAGACCTATATACAGAAAACTATAAAACACTGGTGAAAAAAATCAAAGAGGACACTAAAAATGGAGAAATATACCATGTTCATGGATCAGAAGAATCAATATAGTGAAAATGAGTATACTACCCAAAGCAATCTATAGATTCAATGCAATCCCAATCAAGCTACCAATGGTATTTTTCACAGAACTAGGACCAATAATTTCACAATTTGTATGGAAATACAAAAAACCTCGAATAGCTAAAGCAATCTTGAGAAAGAAGAATGGAACTGGAGGAATCAACCTGCTTGACTTCAGGCTCTACTACAAAGCCACAGTCATCAAGACAGTATGGTACTGGCACAAAGACAGAAATATAGATCAACGGAACAAAATAGAGAGCCCAGAGATAAATCCATGCACATATGGACACCTTATCTTTGACAAAGGAGGCAAGAATATACAATGGATTAAAGACAATCTCTTTAACAAGTGGTGCTGGGAAATCTGGTCAACCACTTGTAAAAGAATGAAACTAGAACACTTTCTAACACCGTACACAAAAATAAACTCAAAATGGATTAAAGATCTAAATGTAAGATCAGAAACTCTAAAACTCCTAGAGGAAAACATAGGCAAAACACCCTCCAACATAAATCACAGCGGAATCCTCTTTGACCCACCTCCCAGAGTATTGGAAATAAAAGCAAAAATAAACAAGTGGGACCTAAATAAACTTAAAAGCTTTTGCACAACAAAGGAAACTATAAGCAAGGTGAAAAGACAGCCTTCAGAATTGGAGAAAATAATAGCAAATGAAGCAACTGACAAAGAATTAATCTCAAAAATATACAAGCAACTCCTGCAGTTCAGTTTCAGAAAAATAAACGACCCCAATCAAAAAATGGGCCAAAGAATTAAACAGACCTTTCTCCATAGAAGATGTACAGATGGCTAACAAACACAGGAAAAGAGGCTCAACATCACTTATTATCAGAGAAATGCAAATCAAAACCACAATGGGGTACCATTTCACGCCAGTCAGAATGGCTGCTATCCAAAAGTCGACAAGCAATAAATGCTGGAGAGGGTGTGGAGAAAAGGGAACCCTCTGACACTGTTGGTGGGAATGTAAACTAGTACAGTCACTATGGAGAACAGTGTGGAGATTCCTTAAAAAACTGGAAATAGAACTGCCATATGACCCAGCAATCCCAGTGCTGGGCATACATACTGAGGAAACCAGAATTGAAAGAGACACGTGTACCACAATGTTCATTGCAGCACTGTTTATAATAGCAAGGACATGGAAGCAACCTAGATGTTCATTGGCAGATGAATGGATAAGAAAGCAGTGGTACATATACACAATGGAATATTACTCAGCCATTAAAAAGAATACATTTGAATCAGTTCTAATGAGGTGGATGAAACTGGAGCCTATTATACAGTGTGAAGTAAGCCAGAAAGAAAAACACCAATACAGTATACTAAAGCATATATATGGAATTTAGAAAGATGGTAACGATAACCCTATATGTGAGACACCAAAAGAGACACAGATGTATAGAACAGTGTTTTGGACTCTGTGGGAGAGGGTGAGGGTGGGATGATGTGGGAGAATGGCATTGAAACATGTGTATTATCATATGTGAAATGGATCTCCAGTCCAGGTTTGATGCATGAGACAGGGTGCTCAGGGCTGGTGCACTGAGATGATTCTGAGGGATGGTATGGGGAGGGAGGTGGGAGGGGGGTTCAGGATGGGGAACACATGTATACCCGTGGTGGATTCATGTCAATGTATGGCAAAACCACTATAATATTGTAAAGTAATTAGCCTCCAATTAAAATAAATAAATTTATTAAAAAAAAAAAAGACAAGGTGAGGGAGGAGGTTTGTGGGGTGTGTGATCAGCTCATGGGTGTTCTTTTGATTGGTTGGTGGTGAGGTCATTGGGAGTCAGCATCATCAACCTTCTGGTTCCAACCTGTCTGGGGTCTTCATACCTGTGGGCCTCATACAGTTAGTTCACTTCTTCCACCCGGGGGAAGTTTCAGTATCTATGAAACTGCTCAAAGTATATGGCTCAGAATCCTAACTTTAGTCCCTGAGGAAGAACTAAAGATCCTTGACTTTGAGAAAGTTACTTAGTCGTGTCTGATCCTTTGCGACTCCATGGACTGTAGCTCACCAGGCCCCTCTGTCCCTGGAATTTCCCAGGCAAGAATACTGGAGTGGGTTGCCATTTCCTTCTCCATCCTTGACTTTGTTTAATGGCTAAAGTATTAATATTTTGTCTTGCTTGACTGTTTCCCTTTCTGCATTTTCCCACCTCTCTAAGTTTAGCCTTTGACTAAAGTTTTTATCTATAGACAAAAAGCAGGTGAAGGACATAAGTGGTGAATGATGATTTACTTTGGCAAGGTCTTATCGTGTCCTGCAAGGTTACAATAGTGAGTTTTTCTACTAGTTCAGATCTTGTTTTATTGCTCTTCAAAGTTCTCCTCTCCCCTCCAGTGAGCTCCTTCTTGATCACATGGCCTCCCTCTTAGCAAGTATCTTCACTAGCCTGTCCTTATGACAAACATTTTCTTGCTTTTCCTCATAGTTTTAACACTTACGTCTGTTGCTCTAAGTAATATATATATATGTATGTTTTAATTTCATCCATTATTAAGCTTGACAAGGTACTTCCCAGGTGGCTCTAGAGGTAAAGAACCCGCCTGCCAATGCATGAGACATAAGAGATGCAGGTTTGATCCCTGGGTCTGGAAGATCCCCTGGAGGAAGTACGGCCACCCACTCCAGTATTCTTGCCTGGAGAATTCCATGGACAGAGGAGCCTGGTGGGCTACAGTCCTTAGCAAGGCACAGTCAGACAGTACTTAGCATGCACACATACAAGCTTGACAAAAATGGATTCAGGCTGTCTATTCTGTTAGGAATTTCTACTTTTGTTTACTCATGTTGGTGCTAGTAGCTGTATTTTACTGCTGTGTATTATTCTATTATATAAGTATTCTATAGTTTGTTTTTTAATCTACTGTTTATGGATATTTGGGTTGTTTCTAGCTTTTTACTGTTCTGAGCTTCCTTATAAAAATATGCTCAAGTATTTATTCATGTATGAGTTTCTCTAGGGCTACTGCCTTTAAACTTTTTTGTTCGTGTATTCAGTAAAAGAATTTTTTGAATCTCTGTGTTCCCTTGAGAACTGAAGATTCCCTTTTAAACTGAACTTAAAATTTTTTTTCATGTGAATGTTTGCAAAGAATGCAATTCTAACACATTATAGATATTAACATTTAAAAATAAATTGCTACTTTTCTTAAAAAATAATATAAATAACATAAAAGTTAGCTACCAACAGTAAACTGTTTAAAAAATACATGAACAAGCTCTTTTACAATAGAAATTTATACTTGTTCCTTTTTCTCCTTGACTGTCATCCTCCACAGACTTGTATCTTGTTGTAATGGATTTTTCTGGTGGAAGATCTCCATCAATCTTGTGTATATTTCTGCCACAAAATATATGTGAAAATTGAAAAAATTGTGTGACTGTAAAACATCTCTTCTGTGTTTAAGTATTATTAGTACACAGTTGATTAAAACAATAGAAACGTATCACAACATTTGTAAAATAATAACTGAAAAAGTAAACTTTTTAATTTTAAAGATGCATCTTATCTCTCAGAATCAGTGAGACTTTCCCCCACTTATTTCATAAACACACGTGTGACTATTATTCTCTGGTAGAATAAGACAATGTTCAGATCAATTCAACTCCTGTTTTTTGTTTTAATCAATGCAGGCCCTGAGAAATCTTGTTCACATAAATAAATAATAAGGAATCAAAGCAATTTTTAATGGCAATACCATTCAATTCTCTGAACTCCTTTTAAGAAAAATGCCAAAAAACCCCACATAGTGATCTACCATTAATTTTTAATTGTGTATTAATGGATATATCAGCCTTTGGTTTTTGTTGAAAATAAAATAGTGTAAACTGCTTGACTTGCAAAAAGAGTTATTAGTTAGTCATTTGAGACATTAGATTTTGCAACATCAGGGAAATGAATTAAAAAAGCTTTACCAAGACTTATCAAATGACTATATTATATCTCTTACTCTTGAGGTTATATTTAACTGGATATATCTTAAACATTTTGAAAGAATTGAAATATTATAAGCTTTGATAAATCTTTATCAATGTGCATATTTTTTATCTTCCAGTTTCACTGAGATATAATTAACATACAGCACTATGTAAGTTTTAGGTGTAGAGAAAGCATAATGATTTCACTTATATACATCATGAAATGATTATTACAGTAAGCTTAGTAAATATCCATTATCTCACATAAATAAAAAATTAAAGAAATAGGAAAAAATTTTTTTCCTCTTAGGATTTACTCTCTAAACAACTTTCATGTATAATATACAGCCATGTTAATTATATTTACCATGTTATACCAGACATTCCCAGTACTAATTTATCTTATAACTGGAAGTTTGTGCCTTTTAATGGCCTTCATCCAATTTTGCCTGCTCCATCCCCTGTATCTGGTAACCACAAATCTGATCTCTTTCTCCATAAGTTTTTTGGTTTGTTTTTGAAGTATAATTGACCTACTAAACTTGGTAAGTTCCTGTTGTACAACATAGTGATTTAATATTTTGATACATTCCAAAATGATCACCATTGTAAGTCTAGTTATTACTTACTATTACTTATCACCATACAAATAGATTATATAATTATTGACCATTTCCCCCACATTGTACATTTTCTACCCATGACTCATTTATTTTGCACCTGGAAATTTGTCACTCTTAATTTCTTTCACCTATTTCTTTTCCTCCTCTCACCCTCTTCCCCTCCGGCAACTACCTGTTTTCTGTATCTATAACTCAGTTTCTATTTTGTTATGTTTGTTCATTTGTCTTGTTTTTAAAGATTTCACATAAAAGTGAATTCATACAGTATTTGTCTTTCTCTGTTTAACTTATTTCACTATGCAAATATCCTCCGGTCCCTGTGTGCTGTTGCAAATGGCAAGATTTCATTCTTTTTATGGCTGAGTAATATTCATTTTATATCTATCTGCCTATCTATCTACCTCTAAGTGCCTATCAATGGATGAATGGATTAAGATTGCTTCCATATCTTGGCTATTGTAAATAAGGCTGTGGTGTACATAGGGGTGTACATATCTTTTCTAATTAGTGTTTTTGTTTTTTTCAGATATATACTTAGGAGTGGAATTGTTGGATCAAGTGGTAGTTCTATTTTTAATTTTTTGAGGCATCTTCATACTGTTTTCCATTCAGTTCAGTTCAGTTCAGTTCAGTTGCTCAGTCGTGTCTGACTCTTTGTGACTCCATGGACTGCAGCATGCCAGGCCTCCTTGTCTATCACCAGCTCCCGGAGTTCACCCAAACTCACGTCCATCGAGTCGGTGATGCCATCCAACCATCTCATCCTCTGTCGTCTCCTTCTCCTCCTGCCCTCAATCTTTCCCAGCATGAGGGTCTTTTCAAATGAGTCAGCTCTTCGCATCAGGTGGCCAAAATATTGGAGTTTCAGCTTCAACATCAGTCCTTCCAATGAACACTCAGGACTGATCTCCTTTAGGATGGACTGGTTGGATCTCCTTGCAGTCCAAGGGACTCTCAAGAGTCTTCTCCAATACCACAGTTCAAAAGCATCCATTCTTGGGTGCTCACCTTTCTTTATAGTTCAACTCTCGCATCCATACATGACTACTGGAAAAACCATAGCCTTGACTAGACGGACCTTTGTTGGTAAAATAATGTCTCTGCTTTTGAATATGCTGTCTAGGTTGGCCATAACTTTCCTTCCAAGGAGTAAGCGTCTTTTAATTTCATGGCTGCAGTCACCATCTGCAGTGATTTTGGAGCCCCCCAAAATAAAGTCTGACACTGTTTCCACTGTTTCAACATCTATTTCCCATGAAGTGATGCCCCTGGTCCCATCACTTCATGGTAAATAGATGGGGAAACAATGGAAACAGTAAGAGACTTTATTTTTTTGGGCTCCAAAATCACTGCAGATGGTGACTGCAGCCATGAAATTAAAAGATGCTTTCTCCTTGGAAGAAAAGTTGTGACCAACTTAGACAGCATATTAAAAAGCAGAGACATTACTTTGCCTACAAAGGTCCATCTAGTCAAGGCTATGATTTTTCCAGTAGTCATGTATGAATGTGAGAGTTGAACTGTGAAGAAAGCTGAGTGCCAAAGAATTGATGCTTTTGAATTGTGGTGTTGGAGAAGACTCTTGAGAGTCCCTTGGACTGCAAGAAGATCCAACCAGTCCATTCTAAAGGAGATCAGTCCTGGGTGTTCTTTGGAAGGACTGATGTTGAAGCTGAAACTCCAATACTTTGGCCACCTCATGCGAAGAGTTGACTCATTGGAAAAGACCCTGGTGCTGGGAGGGATTGGGGACAGGAGGAGAAGGAGACAACAGAGGTTGAGATAGCTGGATGGCATCAATGATTTGATGGACGTGAGTTTGAGTGGACTTCAGGAGTTGGATATGGACAGGGAAGCCTGGCGTGCTGCAATTCATGGGGTCTCAAAGAGTCGGACATGAGTGAGCAACTGAACTGAACTCAACTGATAGGACCGGATGCCATGATCTTAGTTTTTTGAAAGTTAAGTTGAGTTTTTTGAAAGCTGAGTTAAAGTCAACTTTTTCACTCTCCTCTTTCACATTCATCAAGAGGCTCTTTAATTCTTCAATTTCTGCCATAAGGGTGGTGTCATCTGCATATTTGAGGTTATTAATATTTGTCCTGGCAATCTTGATTCCAGCTCATGCTTCATCCAGCCTAGCATTTCACATGATGTACTCTGCATATAAGTTAAATAAGCAGGGTGACAATATACAGCCTTGTCGTACTCCTTTCCCAATTTGGAATCAGTCTGTTGTTCCATGTCCAGTTCTAACTGTTGCTTCTTGGCCTGCATACAAATTTCTCAGGAGTCAGGCCAGGTGGTCTGGTATTCCCATCTGTTTCAGAATTTTCCACAGTTTGTTGTGATCCACACACTCAAAGGCTTTGGCATAGTCAATTAAGCAGAAGTAGATGTTTTTCTGGAACTCCCTTGCTTTTTCCATGATCCAGCAGATGTTGGTAGTTTGATCTCTTGTTCCTCTGCTTTTATTAAATCTGGCTTGAACATCTGGAAGTTCATGTTTCACGTATTGTTGAAGCCTGGCTTGGAGAGTTTTGAGCATTACTTTACTAGCATGTGAGATGAATGCAATTGTGCGGTAGTTTGAGCATTCTTTGGCATTGCCTTTCTTTGGGATTAGAATGAAAACTGAACTTTTCCAGTCCTGTGGCCACTGCTGAGCTTTCCAAATTTTCTGGCATATTGAACGTAGCACTTTCACAGCATCATCTTTCAGGATTGAAAAAGCTCAACTTGAATTCAATCACCTCTACTAGCTTTGTTCGTAGTGATGCTTCCTAAGGCCCACTTGACTTCGCATTTCAGGATATCTGGCTCTAGGTGAGTGATGACACTATCATAGTTATCTGGGTTATGAAGATCACTTTTGTACAGTTCTTCTGTGTATTCTTGCCATCTCTTCTTAATATCTTCTGCTTCTGTTAGGTCCTTACCATTTCCGTCCTTTATTTATTCCGTCCCATCTTTGCATGAAACATTCCCTTGGTATCTCTAATTTTCCTTTTTCTTTGGTCTTTCCCATTGTATTGTTTTCCTCCATTTTTTTGCATCAATCGCTGAGGAAGGCTTTCTTATCTCTCTTTGCTATTCTTTGGAACTCTGCATTCAAATGGGTATATTTTTCCTTATCTCCTTTGCCTTTACCTTGTCTTCTTTTCTCAGCTATTTGTAAGGCCTCCTTAGACAAATATTTTGCCTTTCTTTTTCTTGGGGATGGTCTGGATCACTGCCTCCTGTACAAAGTTATGAACCTCCATCCGTAGTTCTTCAGGCACTCTGTCTATCAGATCTAATCCTTGGATTTATTTGTTACTTCCACTGTATAATTGTAAAGGATTTGATTTAGGTCATACCTGAATGGTCTAGTGGTTTTCCCTACTTTCTTCAATTTAAGCCTGAATTTTGCAATAAGGAGATCATGATCTGAGCCACAGTCAGCTCCCAGTCTTATTTGTGCTGACTGAGTACAGCTTCTTCATCTTTGCCTGCAGAGAATATAATCAATCTGATTTCAGTATTGACTATCTGGTGATGTCATGTGTAGAGTCTTCTCTTGTGTTGTTGGAAGAGGGTGTTTGCCTTCTCTTAGTAAAAGTCTGTTAGCCTTTGGCCTGCTTCATTTTGTACTCCAAGGCCAAATTTCCTGTTACTCCAGGTGTTTCTTGACTTCCTAGTTTTTCATTCTAGTCCCATATGATGAAAAGGACATCTTTTTTGGGTGTTAGTTCTAGAAGGTCTTGTAGGTCTTCATAGGACTATTCAACTTCAGCTTATTCAGCATTACTGGTTTGGGCATAGACTTAGGTTACTATGATATCGAATGGTTCGCTTTGAAAATGAACCGAGATCATTGTGTTGTTTTTGAGATTGCACCCAAGTACTGCATTTGGGACTCTTTTGTTGACTATGAAGGCTACTCAATTTCTTCTAAGGGATTGTTGCTCACAGTAGTAGATATAATGGTCATCTGAATTAAATTTACCCATTCCAGTCCATTTTAGTTCACTGCCTCCTATGTCAATGTTCACTCTTGACATCTCCTGTTTGACCGCTTCCAATTTGCCTTGATTCATGGACCTAACATCCAGGTTCCTAAACAATGTTGTCCTTTACAGCATTGGGCTTTACTTCCATCACCAGTCACATCCACAACTAGGCATTGGGTTTGCTTTGAGTCTGTCTCTTCATCCTGAAGTTATTTCTCCACTCTTCTCCAGTAGCATATTGGCCTATAAATGTCTACAAATGTGTTATGATGTGTTTCCACCATTATAACATCAGACAGAATGGTGTCATTGTCCTAAAAATACTCTGTGCTCCACCTATTTATCCACATCTCCAAACTCTGGAACCACTGATCTTTCACTGTCCCCATGGTTTTGCCTTTTCTGGAATGTCAGAATTGGAGTCATACAGTACATAGCCTTTTCAGATGATGTCCTTTAATTAGTAATGATAGCTTGTGGTGAACGGTGTCGGATTCATGATCTCTGAAGATTTATCTTTGGGACAAGGGACTAGGCTTGATCACTCAAGAGCTTTTGTGTAGCAGAGTTTTATCAAAGTGAAAAAGAACAGAGAAAACTTCTGACCTAGACATCAGAAGAGGGGTGGAGAGTGTCCCCCTCGCTAGTCTTCCAAAAGGGAGTTATATACTTTTTCAATTGGTTATTACAATAAATCAAAAGAATGTCTCAAGGTTGTAAAGATCTTATCAGACCTACTCTCATAGTATACATTTTAAGATAATAGGATTAGTCAGAAGATTTTCAAGAAGGAGAAACTGTCCTCAAGCAGGATACATTGTCACTATATAATCCTTCCTAAGGAATGTAGAAAAAAAAAGTTTGTCCTTTCCTACTCCTTGAGAATTCCAGACCCCTATCTCCTCCTTGAGAGCCCCAGACCCCTTTCTCCTCCTCAGGGACCCTGGAGGAGGAGGGTTATCAACCTACCTATTATCAACCTACCTAGAAATTGAATCTCTTATTCTTTCCTTTTCTTTTAGGAGAATATGGCTGCCAAGGGAAAAGGGGCGTCACTCTCATTCTGTAACTACTTCCTGCTGGCCAGGGGCACAGGCCCTAAATAGCTGAGGCAGCATACTCTCCTAACCCTCATATTGAGGGTCTCTGAGCCAGTGGCCCCAAGTAATAGTTGGAGGAGGTTATGACACTCATAGGAGCCTGGACTGCCATTTATAACTTAAAAGCTTTCAGATGGTTAGAAATAAATCCAATTACACAGTTACAGATGCAGGGAGCAAACAGGAAAAACAGAACAGTTTGGCATATTGAGGCATCAATTAGAATTATTATGATTAAGATAGTTCTCTACTGTGGGGAGCTAGTTAATGTTTTTCAAAGTGTGGTGACTGAGGCTTTAGGAGTATCCATAGCCTGAATCATCTTGTTCATGTGTTTAATAAAGTAACATTAGTACTCATATCTGGTATATATTTACAACATTGGGTATGAATTATGGCACAAGTTCCTCTTGTGCAACCGTTAGAATATCTAAGGCCAATCGGTTTTGTAAAACACCTTTCTGATTTGTATTTGTTCAGCATTAAGGGCTGAAAGTTAGTCAGAGCATCATCTTGTAGCATAACATCTATAGGTCCCAGAGAGGGAATGAATATTGTAGTAGGATAATCATACCAGTGAAATACATATCTTGCCCAACGAGTTCTAAGGTGTGAATATTACCAGGCTTCTCTGGAAGCTCTGAAAATATGAAGCCAAGAGTAAAAATGAGACCTAGGGTGCATCTTCCTATCCAGCCAGGGGGAAGCCACACCCATAGGTAAGAGCCACATATCCAGTAAGTCCCGTTTGGAGCAAACCAGCATGACCAAGGGATCCAACCAGTCCCAAACAGTTTCTGGCCAGGCCAAAAGGAGGACCTGAACTGGGATTGGAAAGCACAGGAATGATTACATTGCATATTTCTCGAGGCAAAAAATTCCCAATTGTTTCCAATCATTATCATTAAGTTCTTGGCTCACTTCTGGGGATGGCTCTATTTGTTCCCAGCATATGGGAGCATTAGATAGTAGGCTTCCCTTTTCAGGAGTTAACCATATGACCTCATCCCATATCTGATAAACATCAGGTAAGAAACCACCAGATCTAGACCCATTTACCTTCTTCAGATTAGTTCAGTTCAGTTGCTTAGTCGTGTCTGACCCCATGAATTGCAGCACACCAGGCCTCCCTGTCTGTCACCAACTCCATTCACTCAAACTCACGTCCATCTAGTCAGTGATGCCATCCAGCCATCTCATCCTCTGTTGTCCCCTTCATCTCTTGCCCCCAATCCCTCCCAGCATCAGAGTCTTTTCCAATGAGTCAACTCTTTGCATGAGGTGGCCAAAGTACTGGAGTTTCAGCTTTAGCATCATTCCTTCCAAAGAACACCCAGGGCTGATCTCCAGAATGGACTGGTTGAATCTCCTGGGGACTGGAATGCAAAAGTAGGAAGTCAAGAAACACCTGGAGGAACAGGCAAATTTGGCCTTGGAATACCAAATGAAGCAGGGCAAAACTAATAGAGTTTTGCGAAGAGAACGCACTGGTCATAGCAAACACCCTCTTCCAACAACACAAGAGAAGACTCTACATATGGACATCACCAGATGGTCAAGACCGAAATCAGATTGATTATATTCTTTGCATCCAAAGATGGGGAAGCTCTAGACAGTCAGCAAAAACAAGACTGGGAGCTGACTGTGGCTCATATCATGAATTCCTTATCATCAAATTCAGACTTAAATTGAAGAAAGTAGGGGAAACCCCTACACCATTCAGGTATGACCTAAATCAAATCCCTTATGATTATACAGTGGAAGTGAGAAATAGATTTAAGGGACTAGAGCTGATAGATAGAGTGCCTGATGAACTATGGACGGAGGTTTGTGACATTGTACAGTAGACAGGGATCAAGACCATCCCCATGGAAAAGAAATGCAAAAAAGCAAAATGGCTGTCTGGGGAGGCCTTACAAATAGCTGTGAAAAGAAGAGAAGTGAAAAGCAAAGGAGAAAAGGAAAGATATAAGCATCTGAATGCAGAGTTCCAAAGAATAGCAAGAAGAGATAAGAAAGCCTTCTTCAGTGATCAATGCAAAGAAATAGAGGAAAACAACAAAATGGGAAAGACTAGAGATCTCTTCAAGAAAATTAGAGATACAAAGGGAACATTTCATGCAAAGATGGGCTCGATAAATTTACCTTCTTATGTGCAGCAAAATAGTCATTAAACCAAGATAATGTATGATCAAAGTTGAAAGTCACATTATGTCCATAGTTAAGGTACAATATGTTACACCAGCCCATCTTAGGATTGTTAGATGTCATTAGATCAAGAAGAAGTATTCACAGAGCTAAGAAAGTCCTTTCCTTGAAGTGGGGAAAGCCACCATGTTAAGCCTTTAATTGATGAGGAGGGGCTTGCTCCACAGATCAAGCAATTAGACTGATTATGGAATGCAGCCTAGAAGTGAGTCCAGGACACGAAGGTGTTGTCTTGAAGGTCAAACAGCAGACTCAGGACTTTTGGAGTCAGCAGAAGCAAGCCCACATAGATTCTTCGGCCCATCTCAGTTCCTGGCTCAAACAGCAGCTTGTTTGACTCAAAGTCTGGGTCAGGAGTTAACCTCTCAGTAATGTCTGTTGAAAAGCTGAAAGCTGAGTCACATAGTTAATTAGTTTTAAGGTTTTAGGACTTTTGATAATATCTGTGCACAAAAACAGCCTGCCACAGAGACATTCCCTTCTGTGGTGGGGAGTGGGGGGTGGGATGCAGTTTGAGCCCTCATTAAAGCTATGGGTAAAACTTTAAACCAAGTGCCTTGTGTTTCTTGAGTTAGCTTACATGGATATCTTTTAATAACATCATTAGTCTTTTCAACCTTTTCTGAAGATTGGGATCTCCAGGAACAGTGTAAGTGATACTCTATTCCAAGAGCTTTCGACACCCCTTGAGTTACAGCAGCTTTAAAGGTGGAGCCATTGTTCCTCTGAACTTTAGAGTTTAAGATGCCACTTAGATCATGAGAAGTCAGTACTGTAAGATTTTGCCCATTCCTTAACCTTGGACTTTAGTGGATACTGCTTTTGATGTGAAAATAGGTGAGGGTCTTTGAGCTTGATAAAGACAGGAACAGCATTTTGTATTAGACCCACAGTTTTTTTAATCAGCCCAAACTCTAGGACTTACATTTTGTAAATTTACATTTTGTAAAAGAGCAGGTTCCATATTTGTGAAAACAGAGGCCTAGACCTTTTTCAGTATATCCCTCCCCAGAAGGGGTGAGAAAGACTCTGGCATGATCAGAAACTTGTGAGAAAATATCACAAAGTCCTAGTTGTAGCTTAAAAGATGACTGAAATAATAGCCTTTGGCTTGTCCTGATAGCCCCATTATGGTAGTGGATTGGGAGGAAAGTGGACCAAGGGCCTCAGTGAGCACAGAGAAAGTTGCCTGAGTGTCCAAAAGAAAATCAACTGATTGGCCCCCACAGTTATTAATACCTGGGGTTCCTCAGGTGTAATTAGGAAGGGAGCTTGTATGGGGACCCCCAGGCACCTTCAGTCCTGACTGCCTTGAGAGTCCAACCACTGGGGCCTACACCTTGGAGGGCAGTCTCTTCTCCAGTGTGATCCTTTGCAGACTGGACATGGATCCAGGGGCGGCTTAGATGCCTGAGGGCAATCCTACTTGAGATGCCCTTTCTTTCCACAGTAATAATAAGTCCACCCCTTTTTACCTGGGTCCCTCTGAGCATTTTTCCTCAGGCTGTTTCAGAGCAGACCTAACAGCCATTGTTCGGGCTTCAGTCTTTTGCCCGGTTCTTTTTTCCTCCTCATATTCTCTACCATAATATACGTCTGAGCCAGCTGTAACAGTTTTTTAAAAGACTGCTTTGGTCCAAAGGCCTGTTTTTGTAACTTATGGCAGATATCTGGAGCTGACTGAGTAAGAAATCTATCCTTTAAGGTCATTCTTCCTCTGTACTTTCAGGATCAACGTCTGTAAACTTGCGGAGAGCCTCCCATAGTCTATCTAAGAATTCACCAGGAGTTTCCTTCTTTCCCCATTCTATGTCAGTCAGCTTAGCATAGTTTAGTGTCTTAGCATGCACTTGCTTGAGTCCTTCAAGAACACATCTGACAAAGTGGCTCTGTTATGGGAACTGCTTGGCTCCCAGTAAGAAGAAGGGCTATTTTTATGTTCCCTCTTTACCCTTGTCTCATGTTCAAGCCATTCATTTCCAAAAGTAGTAGCTTCTCCCCAAACTCAAGTTTTTGAGTCAGGAGTGGTCTGTCCCAAGACATGCATTACATCTCTCCAAGTAAGGTCATAAAGTAAAGTTAGTCCTGTAAAGCCTTCTATGTACCTTTTGGATCCTCTAGATAGTCTCGACTGCAACTGGGACTGTTTGAATGTCTACCTAGACTGAGGCAACCCCTCCTGGAAGGGTGCCCTGATTCTCAGCCTGTTCACTTGGGAGCCCCAGATACAGGGGCAAAGTAAGAGAACAGGAGGGAGCTGAAGATTTCACACCCAAATCTGTACCCTTAGGGCACAAGTCTGTCATGTCTTGAAGAGAGATAAAGAGCAACATATATGGCATTTTTACCCATTTCTCTTGTTTTCTACAGAACTGATCTAATTGTAAAACAGTATAATTGAGACACTTCAACAGGCCAGGGTTCCCCATCTTCCAAAGGATACTGTGGCCATTCAGTATCACAGAAGAAGGTCAGGCATGTCTTTTTAAATTCTGGGGATCAAACTTGTCCCAGCTTTTTAAAAATACATTTTAAAGGAGTGGTTCTGGAGCTGATAGCTCCCATCTGTAAGAGAGAAAAAAGCGGCATCCACAGCCTTGGCTTCTTCCCATAGAAGGTGTCTGTCTCTGCTCTAGATGGGGGTGTAAACAGATTTTCCACTGCAGCTTTCCTTCCCTGGTCAGACTTAGTCTGCCCCTTACTGATGCAGGCACCTTAATCATCCCTCCTGCTTCTGCCACTGAGGCGGGGTGGAGGTGCACCAGGGGTAGACCTGATGGCATCCCAAATTGACTTAGTTCCACACCATCATGAAGACCTTTGTTTGATTTATCTTTTCCTCTGATGCCACATGGGTTGGAGCAGAGTAGTCTTTTGGAATGTTTCCCAAGCTACTACTACTAGGGGAAGTGTTCATCTTACATGTGCCCATGCACATTCCTGAGTGCAGTCCTGACCACGGTAGAAATGGTGAATCATAAAGGGATGAAAAAAACCCCCAAGATGTCCCTTCTGAGTGTCACTATGCCAGTATATACGATAGCAAAAGAGGTAGAGGAGGGTTGGCCAGTGAGGAAAAAGTGATTTTTGTCCTCAAGCTACTAGGGCCAATCCTTCAGTTCATTTCCACAGATTCCACAAAAAGAATATCCAAGGAGTTGAAACAGAAGCCACTGGAGAGCCTCCTCTGATTCACTAACAGCACTACCAAAGGAAGAAGCCTATTGTACTTCCAATCTGACCAGATCCTGCAATTCCCAGTCTGTGTCCTCAAAAATCTAGTGGTCACCAGCGATGCTTCTATCCACATAAATTGGAGGCACAGCCGTGATAAAGACTCACTTTCAGGTCATGGCCCCCTGAGGCAGGCAGGCAAGAGAGTAAACTCTAGCCTGAGAGATGGTCCTGGAGCTAGAGGGAACTAGAGCTCCGCCTCGATCCCAAACATACTCATGAAACTTTCACTCCAGTACTCTTGCCTGGAAAATCCCATGGACGGAGGAGCCTGGTGGGCTGCAGTCCATGGTGTCGAGAAGAGTCAGACACGACTGAGCGACTTCTCTTTCACTTTTCACTTTCATACGTTGGAGAGGGAAATGGCAACCCACTCCAGTGTTCTTGCCTGGAGAATCCCAGGGATGGGGGAGCCTGGTGGGCTGCTGTCTATGGGGTCACACAGAGTCGGACGTGACTGAAGTGACTTAGCAGCAGCAGCAGCAGCAGCAAGGCTAGGCGTTTCCATACAGGGGGTCTAAGTAAAAGTACGCATGGATCATAAGTCCCTTGAAACTCTGTGATCTGACTGATTAGGTTGCTGCTGCTGCTGCTGCTAAGTCGCTTCAGTCGTGTCCAACTCTGTGCGACCCCACAGACGGCAGCCCACCAGGCTCCCCCGTCCCTGGGATTCTCCAGGCAAGAACACTGGAGTGGGTTGCCATTTCCTTCTCCAATGCATGAAAGTGAAAAGTGAAAGTGAAGTTGCTCAGTTGTGTCTGACTCTTAGCGACCCCATGGACTGCAGCCCACCAGGCTCCTCCATCCATGGGATTTTCCAGGCAAGAGTACTGGAGTGGGGTGCCATTGCCTTCTCCGATTCCTCAGGCAATTATGAAATGGTCAAAGAGACCAGGAAAAGGTGATCAAGGAAAGTAAAGTTCGGTCCACACGCTTCATCCATTTCTGGCCGCTCCCCTTGCAGGGAGGTTGGGTGTCTCTTGGCACTGGCAGGTCGGTATAAATCCCCAAAAAGGCTCCCTTTTTTGGGGCCTTGCCTTCAGTCATTACGAGGCATCGCAAAACTGCAAAGCAGGGCTCATCACTTACTTCATGCAGGGCGTGTCATTCATTCATGCAAGCACACCGTAGAGTTAGTAAAGTAAAGCAGAAAACGTGTTTAGTGAGAAAACAGAGAGGCTAGAGCTCTGAGTGTTCTTATCTTGTCCTGAAGATCAAGGATGAGTCCCCAAGATAATAGCTTACAGTGAACAGTGTCAGATTCCTGATCTCCAAAGAAGATTTAGCTTTGGGATAAGGGACAAGGCTTGATCGCTCAAGAGATTTTGTGTAGCAGAGTTTTATTAAAGTGAAAAAGGACAAAGAAAGCTTCTGACATAGGTAACAGAAGGGGGATGGAAAGTGTCTCCTCACTAGTCTTAGAAAAGGGAATTATATACTTTTGCAATTGATTATTACAATAAATCAAAAGAATTTTTTAATTAATTAATTTTTTAAACTGAAGGATAATTGCTTTACAGAATTTTGTTGTTTTTTGTCAAACCTCAACATGAATCAGTCATAGGTATACATATATCCCCTCCCTTTGAACCTCCCTCCCATCTCCTGCCCCATCCCATCCCTTTAGATTGATATAGAGCCCCTCTTTGAGTTTCCTGAGCCATATGGCAAATTCCTGTTGGCTATTTATTTTACATACATTAATGTAAGTTTCCATGTGACTCTTTCTATACGTCTTACCCTCTGCTCCCCTCTCCCCAAGAATGTCTCAAGGTTGTAAAGATCTTACCATACCCACTCCCATAATATACATTTTAAGATAATCAGATCAGATCAGATCAGATCAGTCGCTCAGTCGTGTCTGACTCTTTGCGACCCCATGAATCGCAGCATGCCAGGCCTCCCTGTCCATCACCAACTCCCGGAGTTCACTGAGACTCACGTCCATCGAGTCAGTGATGCCATCCAGCCATCTCATCCTCTGTCGTCCCCTTCTCCTCTTGCCCCCAATCCCTCCCAGCATCAGAGTCTTCTCCAATGAGTCAACTCTTCGCATGAAGTGGCCAAAGTACTGGAGTTTCAGCTTTAGCATCATTCCTTCCAAAGAAATCCCAGGGCTGATCTCCTTCAGAATGGACTGGTTGGATCTCCTTGCAGTCCAAGGGACTCTCAAGAGTCTTCTCCAACACCACAGTTCAAAAGCATCAATTCTTCGGTGCTCAGCTTTCTTCACAGTCCAACTCTCACATCCATACATGACCACAGGAAAAACCATAGCCTTGACTAGATGAACCTTTGTTGGCAAAGTAATGTCTCTGCTTTTCAATATGCTATCTAGGTTGGTCATAACTTTCCTTCCAAGGAGTAAGCATCTTTTAATTTCAAGGCTGCAGTCACCATCTGCAGTGATTTTGGAGCCCAGAAAAATAAAGTCTGACACTGTTTCCACTGTTTCCCCATCTATTTCCCACGAAGTGATGGGACCGGATGCCATGATCTTCATTTTCTGAATGTTGAGCTTTAAGCCAACTTTTTCACTCTCCACTTCCACTTTCATCAAGAAGCTTTTTAGTTCCTCTTCACTTTCTGCCATAAGGGTAGTGTCATCTGCATATCTGAGGTTATTGATATTTCTCAAGCAATCTTGATTCCAGCTTGTGTTTCTTCCAGTCCAGTGTTTCTCATGATGTACTCTGCATATAAGTCAAATAAACAGGGTGACAATATACAGCCTTGACGAACTCCTTTTCCTATTTGGAACCAGTCTGTTGTTCCATGTCCAGTTCTAACTGTTGCTTCCTGACCTGCATACAGATTTCTCAAGAGGCAGATCAGATGGTCTGGTATTCCCATCTCTTTCAGAATTTTCCACAGTTTATTGTGATCCACACAGTCAAAGGCTTTGGCATAGTCAATAAAGCAGAAATAGATGCTTTTCTGGAACTCTCTTGCTTTTTCCATGATCCAGCGGATGTTGGCAATTTGATCTCTGGTTCCTCTGCCTTTTCTAAAACCAGCTTGAACATCAGGAAGTTCATGGTTCACATATTGCTGAAGCCTGGCTTGGAGAATTTTGAGCATTACTTAACTAGCATGTGAGATGAGTGCAATTGTGCGGTAGTTTGAGCATTCTTTGGCATTGCCTTTCTTTGGGATTAGAATGAAAACTGACCTTTTCCAGTCCTGTGGCCACTGCTGAGTTTTCCAAATTTTCTGGCATGTTGAGTGCAGCTTTTTCACAGCATCATCTTTCAGGATTTGGAATAGCTCAACTGGAATTCCATCACCTCCACTAGCTTTGTTCATAGTGATGCTTTCTAAGGCCCACTTGACTCCACATTCCAGGATGTCTGGCTCTAGGTCAGTGATCACACCATCGTGATTATCTGGGTCGTGAAGATCTTTTTTGTACAGTTCTTCTGTGTATTCTTGCCATCTCTTCTTAATATCTTCTGCTTCTGTTAGGTCCATACCATTTCTGTCCTTTGTCAAGCCCATCTTTGCATGAAATGTTCCTTTGGTATCTCTGATTTTCTTGAAGAGATCCCTAGTCTTTCCCATTCTGTTGTTTTCCTCTGTTTCTTTGCATTGATCTCTGAAGAAGGCTTTCTTATCTCTTCTTGCTATTCTTTGGAACTTTGCATTCAGATGTTTATATCTTTCCTTTTCTCCTTTGCTTTTCACTTCTCTTCTTTTCACAGCTATTTGTAAAGCCTCCCCAGACAGCTATTTTGCTTTTTTGCATTTCTTTTCCATGGGGATGGTCTTGATCCCTGTCTCCTGTATAATGTCACGAACCTCATTCTGTAGTTCATCAGGCACTCTATCTATCAGGTCTAGTCCCTTAAATCTATTTCTCACTTCCACTGTATAATCACAAGGGATTTGATTTAGGTCATACCTGAATGGTCTAGGGGTTTCCATACTTTCTTCAATTTAAGTCTGAATTTGGCAATAAGGAGTTCATAGTCTGAGCCACAGTCAGCTCCTGGTCTTGTTTTTGCTGACTGTCTAGAGCTTCTCCATCTTTGGCTGCAAAGAATATAATCAATCTGATTTTGGTGTTGACCATCTGGTGATGTCCATGTATAGAGTCTTCTCTTGTGTTGTTGGAAGAGGGTGTTTGTTATGACCAGTGCATTTTCTTGGCAAAACTCTATTAGTCTTTGCCCTGCTTCATTCCATGTTCCAAATTTGCCTGTTACTCCAGGTGTTTCTTGACTTCCTACTTTTGCATTCCAGTCCCCTGTAATGAAAAGGACATCTTTTTTGGGTGTTAGTTCTAAAAGGTCTTGTACGTCTTCATAGAACCATTCAACTTCAGCTTCTTCAGCATTACTGGTTGGGGCATAGACTTGGATTACTGTGATATTGAATGGTTTGCCTTGGAAATGAACAGAGATTATTCTGTCGTTTTTGAGATTGCATCCAAGTACTGCATTTCGGACTCTTTTGTTGACTATGATGGCTACTCCATTTCTTCTGAGGGATTCCTGCCCGCAGTAGTAGATATAGTGGTCATCTGAGTTATAATAGGATTAGTCAGAAGATTTTCAAGAAGAAGAAACTGTCCTCAAGCAGAATACATTGTTGTTATATAATCCTTACTAAGGAATGTAGAAAAAAAAAAGTTTGTCCTTCCCTCCTCCTTGAGAATTCCAGAACCCTGTCTCCTCCTTGACAGCCCCAGACCCTTTTCTCCTCCTTGGGGACCCCAGACTTCTTACCAACCTACCTAGAAATTGACTCTCTCAGTAATATGTGTTTAAAGTTTCTCCATGTCTTTTCATAGCTTGATAGCACATTTCTTTTCATTGGTGAATAACATTCCATTGACTGGATGTACCACAGCCTATTTATCCATTCATCAACAGTGGAAACAGTGGCTGGCTTTATTTTTCTGGGCTCCAAAATCACTGCAGATGGTGATTGCAGCCACGAAATAAAAGACACTTACTCCTTGGAAGGAAAGTTATGACCAACCTAGATAGCATATTGAAAAGCAGAGACATTACTTTGTCAACAAAAGTCTGTCTAGTCAAGGCTATGGTTTTTCCAGTGGTATTGTATGGATGTGAGAGTTGGACTATAAAGAAAGCTGAGAGCCGAAGAACTGATGCTTTTGAACTGTGGTGTTGGAGAAGACTCTTGAGAGTTCCTTGGACTGCAAGGAGATCCAACCAGCCCATCCTAAAGGAAATCAGCCCTGAATATTCATTGGAAGGACTGATGTTGAAGCTGAAACTCTGATACTTTGGCCACCTGATATGAAGAGCTGACTTATTTGAAAAGACCCTCATGCTGGGAACGATTGAGGGCAGGAGGAGAAGGGGATGACAGAGCATCACTAACTCAATGGACATGGGTTTGGGTGGACTCCTGGAGTTGGTGATGCACAGGGAGGCCTGGTGTGCTGTGGTTTGTGGGGTTGCAAAGCGTCGGACACTACTGAGCGACTGAACTGAACTGAAGTGAACTAAAGGTCATCTTGGCTGCTATCAAATTTTGGTGATCATGAATAAAGCTATTTTAAATATTCATGAGCAGATTTTTGTGTGGATCTAAATAATATATTTTTAAATAAATGGATGAGAAAGGAAGGCTTTCTAGGAATGATAGAAGCCATAAAGAAAACAATTGTTAAAATTTCCAAACACAGCAAAAAAGTTAACATAGTGAGTTTAAGAGTAAACAGCAGGGGGTAGTATTGCAAGACATTTGACACCACTTGACAGTTCTATTTTACTGAGCATGTTGTGAATTTAAATGTGAGACACAAACCTCAAACTTCTCTATTTTGTTTTATTGCTTGCATGCCTATGGCAGAGGAAAGGACTGTCAGTGATCTCCTGTGGATCTGTCCAAGAAACCATTTGAGTATTAAGACCTGTTAGGAATGACTAGATTTCAATTTACATCTCACAGTAGGGAAACATTTTATTAAATAAGACAACCATAATTCCACAGACTTAGAGAGATGAACAGTTATTTTCACAGGGCAGAACTACAGTTTTCAAGGACTGAATATGTCACAAACTTTTTTGTAGGAATAATACTTGTTGTTTTACCCTGCACCTGTAGAGGCAGGAAGGAGCAACTCCCTTCCTCCTTCATAGGTGATATTTCTTTCACCAGCAATTAGAAGCACCTGTGGTTTAAAGAGCTTCCCTGGTGGTGCAGTGGGTAAAGAATCTGCCTGCAGTGCAGGAGACCCAGGTTCAATCCCTGGGTTGGGAAGATCCCCTAGAGAAAAGAATGGCAACCCACTCCAGAATTCTTGCCTGGAGAATTCCATGGACAGAGGAGCGTGGTGGGTTACAGTCCATAGGGTCACAAAGAGCTGGACATGACGATGGAAGGACTAATACATGGTTTGAAGAGCCATCACTAGAATTCCAAGTGCTAATGCAGGAGGAAAAAGAGGAGTCCTGAATAGCCATAAAACTCTAAAGAAAGAAAAGAAAGGGGCAGAGGAGGAGTGTTAATGGTTGTTATATAGGATAGATAATCTTTTGCTTTCTTGAGTCATAAATAAAGGCTTTTCTTGAATCAATGAGAAAAACACATACAATTTAATAGAAAATATCAGCTAAGAGTATAAAGAGAGTGTCTAGAGGAAAAAGTGTACAATTGTCCCCAACAGAAGGCCATCCCATCTCACCCTTTGATGTAGTTGAGAAAATGCCTGAAGACAGAACCAAGATGATTTTTTTTCAATGATTAATTTGCATTTTCTCTAATGCACAGAAAGTAGCTAGTCAGGACCCATAGTCTCTATGGTATGGGGGCACCAGTAGCCTAAGACAGGTGAAAAGACTGGGCTACCTTAACCATTAAAACTCACAAGGCAGATGTAGATTTGATTCCTTTGAGCAATGTCCCAAGTATTTGCAAAATATGTGCTGAGACAACTGAACAAGTTGACTTCAGACATAAAAATATTCATGATAAACCAGTTAAGAGTTAGATGTGTAGCAAAAGAATTTTGTTTTAGAAGAGTTGATCTTTAACCCTCTTCTCCTCATGCCACCCCCACCCTGGGCAAAAATGAGATATCAGAGGCTTTTCTAGCTAGCAAAGAGAAAATAATGTCTTCTGTATGTTAAAAGCAAGCTTTTCTATCCTCTACAGTAGGAGGGCATGTATCCACCATATTCAGTGTAATAGTATTATTTGGAAAGTTAAAATTACAGTATTAATATGGATGAATAGTTTGTAAGTTAAGTGTGGCTTTCACTGTAAACGTGAAATGTGGGTGTTAATCTGCATTATGGCTGAGCAAATAAAGAATCTGCCTGTAGTGCAGGAGACACAGGAGATGCAGGTTTGATCCCTGAGTCAGAAAGATCTCCTAGAGGAGAAAATGGCAACACACTCCAGTATTCTTGCTTGGAAAATTCCATGACTGGAGGAGCCTGACTGGCTACAGTCCATGGGGTCACAAAGAGTGGGACACAACTGAAATGACTTAGCACATTTCTCCAAGCTAAGCAAAAGAACCAAGAGTTACCTGTATTTCTATGTCCCATTTAGTGCTGCTTTCCCAGAGTTAATCTGAACCCAAATGGGCTAGTAATGCCCCCTTCACCCTAAGAATGTCTCCAGAGAGGTGCTTCAGCCCAGCAGGGCCTTTGCCTGGAAGCAGAGGAAGCGAGAGGCTGCCAGGGCATTCTCTTAAGTACTTGTCACTTTGCCTAAATCATACTGTGAGTGGGGACAGATGTGTCCCTGGCTTCCATGGAAATGCAAGTCCACCCAGATGAAGAAATCTACCAAACTTTGTTTCCCCCTGAATCCTCCCACCAATTCAGGAGCTTCAGGAGACATGGGTTCGATCTCAGATAGTTTTCATATGCGAGTAGTAAAAAAACCTACACAGAAGATTATCGAACTCCAACTCTCATGGTAATTGGCATGAACACGCGCCTGCTTTCCAGGTGGTGCTAGTGGGAAAGAGGCTGCCTGAAAATGCAGGAGACATAAAAGACATGGGTTCAGTCCCTGGGTGGGGAAGATCCCCTGGAGGAGGGCATGGCAACCCAGATCAGTAGTCTTGCCTGGAGAATTCCATGGACAGAGGAGCCTGATGGGCTACAGTCCATAGAGTCGCAAAGACTAGGATATGACTGAGACACGGAGCACACATGCAAGTCAAAACATGACTAACTTGAGGGCAGGGCATTTGACGAGAGACAAGAGGACCAGATCCACAGAAGATCTCAAGTAAGATGCCTGTTTGAGTTCAGCCTTCGCTGCCATCTGGAGTTACATATAAGAAGCTATCTATGCAGAAGAGGTAAATGGTGGATGTGAGGAGATGCCTGTTGGTCCACTTTATGCCAGTGAAAGGTGGCAAATGCTTGGTTTGGGGTGTAGCTGTGCCCCAGATGTTCATTGGCTTCCCTGGGTCTCCAGACTAACTGAGGTAGAGACCTTGTTCTGCACAAAAGCCTTATAGAGATGTGGTAGGGAGAAGGAAATGGCATGTTATTAAAAAGAAAACAAAACCAAAGCAAAAAAAACCCTCTTCCTCTGGTGTCTCTGCCTCTGAGGTCATTTGAGTCATTCTCCAAGGATGGCTTGGTGAGGAAACCCACACGTTGTTCTTTGCCTACCCTGGGGCACTGGTCCTTCACTGTCTCTGGCAGATAGGATTGGTGGCCAGGTTTTTTTCATCAGCCACTGATCTTGTGTTTTTGTGACGAGACTAGAAGCCAAAGAAAGAGGCTGCCTGGAAAGGAAGGAAGAGTGCAGCAAGATTGTCTGAGAACTTGCAAAACTTTGCAGCATCTAGCAGGTAACAGGGTTTGTTCATCTCTCTCTCTCTCTTTTCCCGCCTCCCTCCCTCTCTACGTGATTCCCCTAGTAACAGTCTGGGTCAGCCTGCACACTTGATCTTTCAAAGCCTCAGTTTCATTATTTCAAAATTATTAGGGTCAGGAATTACGTAGCCTAAATCCCCAAATTTACTGCAAGAGAAAATATTACTTTTCAGAAATGATTGTATCAATACATCAGACTAGTGTAATAGTGGCAAGAATGCTGGAGTGGGTTGCCATTTCCTCCTCTAGGGGATCTTCCCAACCCAGGGATCAAACTTGCGTCTCCTGTATTTCTTATGTTGCAGGCAGATTCTTTACCCACTGAGCCATAGGGAAGTCCATACTTTTCAGAACCTAAAATATGAAACATAATGAGCTCAGACAGTAGCCCTCTGGTGATACTAGCTTGCTTATTTCTTGTGTTTGTGCAAAAGAATTTTCACATATGCACCTAGTGGCTGCTTCATGCACGTCTGTGTTAGTTGCTCAGTCATGTCTGGCTTTTTGTGACCCCATGGACTGTAGCCCACCAGGCTCCTCTGTCCATGGGATTCTCTAGGCAAGGATACTGGAGTGGGTGGTGATTCCCTTCTCCAATCAAGACCAAGGATCGAACCTTGGTCTCCTGCACTGGAGTCAGACTCTTTACTGTCTGAGCCACCAGGACCTATAGAATTTTCTGCACATTGCTGGGAGGAGGGTCTGACCTGCTCCCTGAAGTCATAGGATGTCCTTTGAAAAATGGG
This sequence comes from Bos grunniens, assembly GCF_055505025.1. NCBI lineage: Eukaryota > Metazoa > Chordata > Mammalia > Artiodactyla > Bovidae > Bos > Bos grunniens. Next base: position 6,829,114 of record NC_141168.1, read on the forward strand.
CTGAAAAATTGCCTTGCGATTTTAATCTGACTTGATGTCTGTTGCTTCTCTCTCTCTCTCTTTTTTTGGATGTAAAAATTTTTTTTATTGGAGTATAGTTGATTTACAATATTGTGCTAGTTTCTGCTGTACAGCAAAATGAATCAGTTATACATATACATATATCCACTTTTTAAGATTCTTTTCCATATAGTTTATTACAGAGTATTGAGTTGAGTTCCCTGTGCTATATACATTAGGTCCTCATTTGCTATCTATTATATATATATATATATATACACATATATATGTATATATATATGTATATGTATTAGTGTATATATTTCAACCAATCTCCCAATTTGTTCCTCCCCCCACACCACCATCCATCTCCAGAGTTTTCCCACTGGTAACCACATAAATTCAGATTTTTAAAGGTGAAATCCCTTATCTTTAAAATGTTGGTGGCTAACTTTTATATATTTACTTTTTTAACTTTTTTACTTTGTATTGGGGTATAGCCAATTAACAAACTATGTGACAGTTTCAGGTGAACAGTGTAGGGACCCAGTCATACAATCACATGTATCCATTCTCCCCCAAACTCCCCTCCCATCCAGGCTACCACACAACATTGAACAGAGTTCCATGGACTCTACTGTAGATCCTTGTCAGCTATCCATTTAAAACCTAGCAGTGGGTACCTGTCCATCACAAACTCCCCAACTATCTGTTGCTTCTTTCTGTTGCATGCACTGCTTAACTGGAAGGAAAATTTCTATTTTCAAGAGGGGAGGAATTTTTAGAGACAGGATTCAAGATGATCTGCTCAGGTAAAGCATGTGGTTTGTTTCTGAGAAAGAAATACAATTTTCTGTTTAAAAAATGATTTATCTTCCTCATTAACCAGAATGGGGTCATGAGGGCGTTATTCTGGAGGATTATCGTGCTTGGCTCCCTGTGACAGTAACAGTGTCTCACCATGCTACCTTGTCTGTGATTCCAAATCAGCGTGTCACCCTCTCCAACACTCTCCTATGGGGCCACTAGCGGGAGATTCTGAATGCTTTTGGCAAAGAGTGAAATAATCTGCCCAGGTTTTGGTCCATTTCCGGCCAGTTTCAGTATTTTCCTGAAACTGAATCAGTTTCACAGTTTTCACAAGGGTGCCTCTATCTTTGCCCCATGTGCTCCTTTCAGCTCTGCCCAGGGGAGACGTGGTGGCAAGTAGGGCTCTCCAAGTGTGGTAGAAGGAATCACCTTCTTTCCCAGTCTCTGGAAGGAGCTGTTCTCTAAACTGGTCCAACTGTCTTCCAAGTGTAGGAAGAAAAGTGTTTGCTGCTGCTACTGCTGCTACGTCACTTCAGTCGTGTCCGACTCTGTGTGACCCCATAGATGGCAGCCCACCAGGCTCCCCTGTTCCTGGGATTCTCCAGGCAAGAACACTGGAGTGGGTTGCCATTTCCTTCACCAATGTATGAAAGTGAAAAGTGAAAGTGAAGTGGCTCAGTTGTGTAGCACTTAAATGAATGAATGAAGGGATGATGGCTTTAAAACGAGGGAGCTGGGTTGTTGGCAGGAGGAAGCATGGTGATGGTTATGTTGGGAGGGGACTGATGGGCACAGGGGTCTTCAGGGGACAGAGCAGAGGAGAGGTGCAGCTGGGACGTGGTGGCAGCCTTCTCACCAGAGGTATGGCCATTTGCACTAAACTAGAGAGAAGAAATAAATCTTCAAAAAATAGTTGAGAAAGATGGTTTTTGTGAAGGGCCCCCCCCCCCCACTTTTTTTTTTTTTTTAACTTCTCTTTCTGCTCAGGCTAGGCTCAAAGAGAGCAGCAATTTAAGCCTCTCATTCTTGGAAGACATGTCTGGCTACCAGTTGCTTGGTCACATATATCATGTGAGTAGCTCTGCTTGACCTGTTCCCAAGGGACTTAGGGGCAGCCCAAGGGGACCAGTCTCTTCCAGCACGCAGGGCAGGCGGCATGCTCTGGTCCTGCCTGCATTCTAAATTGGCCAGGAGACACAGTGAAGGAGTTGCCATCTCTCTCTGATATCCCTTCAACACCAGTCCTGGGTGAAGGCAGCTTCATGTCATTGCTGTATTACCTACCCCCTGAAGCCTCAGTTTCCTCATATTTAAAAGATGTGGACAGTGTCATTTGATTTCTCTATGAGTCCAGGCATATCATCTCCAGCCTCCCCCCTCCAGTTCCCCTTTCTGCAGCTCTTTCAGCATCACCTTCTCTGCCCCTCATCACTCTAGTCACTTACTTGGTACCTGCGTGGTACCCTCAGATGCTCGGGAGCCCCTCCTCAGTGGTCCTCTCTGGAGACCACCATTCAATATGACCCAAGGGCAATATGTGAGAAAATAGAACATCTTGGTTTCAAGATCATCAGCACAGAAAACAAGCTGATATCTAAAAAAAAAAACAAAACATAGTTCTCCCATTTGTCACCCCTATGCAATATGTTTAAAAATCCTCCTTGAAAAGATCCAGCCAAAGATTAGAATTATTTTCAGATTTGTTCCTTTTCCAAGTTTCAACAGAGAGAATTAGCTGAATTGATGTATCAGTTTTCTCTAGAAAAAAAGAACCAACAGGATATATGTATGAAGAAATTTATTTGAAGGAATTGGCTCACACGATTATGGGGGATGGTAGGTCTGAAATTTGTAGGGCAGACTGGCAGGCTGGAAACTCAGGCAGGAGGTGACAATGAAGTCTTGAAGCAGAATTGTCTTTTGGCTTGAAAAATACAATACCATTAGAATGAATTACAAAATATTATTAGGAAACTGACAGAAGCTGAATGTTGACTTTCAAATGAAAATAACTTATTTATTATATTATTTTTCCTTCAAAGGTAATCATTGCAGCCAATTTCACAGATGGTTAGATAATATTCTATATGGTGTGATCCCACAGACGGTGGAGGAAATTCACTTATTCCAAAACATTTTTTTTTTTTTGGTTCATCTGTCCTAGATGCTGAAATTCCACAATTAGAGATTCATTCTTTAGCATTAACTTCTTGAGCTTTAGAAAATACTCTAAAAGTTTGCACACAGCAAGGTCCTGATGTAGTTTTGGAAAGGGTTGTGAAGAACTTTCCTAGTAATGAAGCTTGAGTAGTCATCCTTAGGTGGGGCCTCAGTGGACCCCCTCACTGAGCAGAAGAAGTAGGAGGTGGGAAGAAAGAGAAAGATCAAGAAAAAGGCATATGGGGGAAGGCGAAAGAAGGAGAGTGGGCAGGAGAGAGATGGCCCTGAGGTAGTTACTGGTCTGGGACTGTTTGAGCTGAGAACATAGATGTGTAGATCTTTGGTAACATAACAGCGGGCCTGAACCTAACAGATCAGGTGTTTCCTCTGTTTACCGGATGTATGGTCCACCCTCCTGCCCACCTGGACTCATGACCATCTTCTATTTCTGCCATGACCAACTCGTCCCAGTTTGCCTGGGACTCTCTCAGTTTCAACACTGAAGCTCCTTTGATCAGGGGATCCTCTCTGTCCAGGGCAAACTGGGATGATTGGTGACCCTCTACACCACCCTCACCATGGAAGAACTTAGGGAAGAGCTTCTTTTGTGAATTTACCAAAGGGAGAAACTTTGCCAGGCAATCTTGAGTTTGGAACTCAGGACAGGACTGAGACCCTCAAGGCAGAGAGCCAGGATGCCAGGAAATGACCAGCTTCCATGTTTGGTCTTCTGGGTGGGCAGCATGTTTTTCAGTGCATCTTGTCAGTAACTAAATACCGGTGGTGGGAAACCACATGTCAGTGCCCTCGTGTTGGGACTGTCTGTATACTCTTCACTAGGAGCCTCAGTCTAGTGTCAAGAGTGGTTGAGGGTCAGCAGACTTTGGTTTTAGTCTCAGCTCATCCATTAGATTATGTTGACCTTCAGTAGTTGTTTTTTTCCCCTCTTCAGTCTCCTTGTCTATAAAATGTGGTGTTCTGTGCTGGATGTCACATCCAACTTGTCTGAACAATCCTTGCCTGTTCTTTCCCTAGAACAAAATGGAAGGGCTTCGGCAGGGTGGAGGAGACAGTTGCACCACAGGTAAGGTCTGGAGGAGCCCTTCACGACACTGGGGGGCCATGAGCTCAGCACTGGGGCAGGCAACTTCCCACCTGCAGAGCAAGGTACAAGACTAGAGTCACCTGAAGACAAAGGAAACACATTTCCCCAGGAAATAGAACTTACTAGGCTATTTGCTGTCATACCCTTCTTACTGAGTATACGTTTTTTTCATAGAAAACCCAGCCATGTGATAAAATGGAGACCAGGCAGGGATGGGAGGAGTTGAAAGTATGGGACAAATATTTAATTCAGTGGCTGTAGGAAGCTCAGATCATCAAAAAGACTTCTGGGTGGGAACTGAATAGGGAGAAGGTTTTGGAAAGGTTGGAAAAGTCCAGCATCCTGGAAGGATAAATCCTAAAGACTTTGGCCATCCTGGGTGATTTATTCTACCAGCCTGTGTGAGCTCCCTTTTTCTCTATATAAGAAAATTTACTCTGAGCCCAGGCCCATGGTGAGAATTGAGGGTGTGACAGCCAAACTGATCCAGATGTGCTAGTCCTTTGAGATCTTTTCCTTTTTTCTTTTGTTCTCTTCCTCCTCAAGAGGCATGTATTACTCTTTTTGTCAGTTAAAACTGCTAAAACAAATAGCAGAGATTGGGTGGTAATCAAGAAATATTTATTTCTGACTGTTCTGGAGCCTGGGAGGTTCAAGATCAAGGTGTGGGGGATTTGGTGTCTGGGGAGAAGCCACTTCCTGGTTGCTGTGTCCACATCTGATGGAGAGAGAGTCATCTCTTTCTTTTCTTTTTTGTTGTTGTTCAGTCGCTAAGTGGTGTCCGATTCTTTGGGACCCCAAGGACTGAAGCATGCCTGACCTGGACAGGTGTCCCTGTTCTTCACCATCTCCAGAGTTTGCTCAAACTCACATCCATTGAGTCAGTGATGCCATTCAACCATCTCATCCTCTGTCACCCCCTTCTCCTCCTGCCCTCAGTGTTTCCCAGCATCAGGGCCTTTTCCAATGAGTTGGGTCTTTTCCAAAGAGCTGGCTCTTTGCATCAAGTGGCCAAAATATTGGAGCCTCAGTGTCAGCATCAGTCCTTCTAATGAATGTAGTCCTTTTTTTCTTAGAAGGACACTAATTCCATCATGGAGTTTCATCCTCATGCCCTCATCTAGACCTCATCACCTCCCAAAGACCTGACCACCAGTGACCATCACGTTGAGGATCAGTGTTTCACATATGAATTTTTTTTTTGAGGGGGACACATTCAGTCCATAGGGATTGCACATTAACTTTTTATGTGCTCTGACAGGTGGAGGAGGAGAGAGCTTAAATCCAGAATCATCTTCATTGAGGATCATCCTGGTAGGGAAAACAGGCAGCGGGAGAAGTGCCACCGGGAACAGCATCCTCTGCCAGCCCGTGTTTGAGTCCAAGCTGGGGGCCCAGGCAGTGACCAGGAAGTGTCAGAGGGCAACAGGCATGTGGAATGGGAGGAGCATCGTGGTGGTGGACACGCCCCCCATCTTCGAGGCCGAGGCCCAGGATCAAGAGGTGTATGAGAATATTGGAGCCTGTTACCTGCTGTCGGTGCCAGGGCCCCACGTGCTGCTGCTGGTGACCCAGCTGGGGCGCTTCACCGAGCAGGACGTGGTGGCCGTGACCAGGGTGAAGGAGGTCTTTGGGGCAGGAGCTGAGAGATACATGGTCATCCTCTTCACCCACAAGGAAGACTTAGAGGGCGGATCCTTGGATGAGTACGTGGCAAACACAGACAACCTCAGGCTGAGGCGCCTGGTCCGGGAGTGTGGGCGGAGGTACTGTGCCTTCAACAACCGGGCCTTGGGGGATGAGCAGAGAGAGCAGCTGGCCCAGCTGATGGCTGTGATCGAGGGGCTGGAGCAGGAGCACCAGGGCGTCTTCCTTACCAACGAGCTCTTCTCTGATGCACAGATGCTCCTGCAGATGGGGGGTGATGCCCATGGAGAAGGTCAGAGGCGCTACCTGGACAAGGTACGGCTGCAGATTGCAAAGCAAAGGCAAGGCCTGAAAGAGGCTGAGAGCAACTGTGCCTTCAAGACAGTCTTCCGACTCAGAGCCTGGATTGTTGTGAATTATGAGCTTTGTGTTTGTCTTGTTTGGTGCAGTTTACTTTTCCTTCTTATTCTACTGATCATCCTGTACCATCTTTAATTCTGTGTGACATCTGTGTGGCAGAGCCATTTCTCAAATATCACCTCATGGATTCATTGTTTAATTCAGAAATAAAGTCTCCTGGTCTGCAGAGGACATGGTTTGTCATTTCTGCAGCTCCCATGACCCTCCTTCCTTGTAGATTTCTGGCTTGGTTCATGCCTCCACTGCTTCCTTGGTGAAGTCACGTGCTTCAGAGTAAGACAACAACTGAGTTTCAGGGATGCCTGGCTGGTGTGTGCACCATCCCATTTTCTTTGCAGTGACCAACTCAGTCATGGGCCTGAGACCAAAGTCGGGCCAATGGGAACTGAGTAAAAGTCTGCAGAGGTGGGGCCAGGAGGTATCTCCTTGCCCAGGAGAGACCCCCATAGAGAGACAGTCTCTTCTTCCTCAGGACACCATAGCCTCTGAGTGCAAGGCATGGAAAGACAGCAGTCATGTGAGGTTGAAGGCAAAATGTTAGGGTTCACAAGGGGCTCATAGCATATAGTTAAAATATGGCCCATTGTGGTAACCTGACAAACAAGAGATGAAGTCACAGTGGCCACATTGCCCTGGGGGCATCCTGTTTTTCCTGAAGGCAATATCCTGTTTCTCCCTGCTGGTGCCAGTTTCTCAAGACTATGTGACCACTCAATGAGACCCCTTCAACTGTGTGACCACAAGACCCCAGCTGCGGGCTAAAGATAAACTAAGGCCCCCTCCCTTTGGGGTGTGATTACCCATCGATAAGTATAAGAAGGGTTGGCTGTAAAGGGAGGGCACTGGTTTTTCTCTAAAGCCAGTTTCTTTCTTTCTTTCTTCCTATAATGAATCTTTCTCTGCCTGAATGCCTTGCTCTATCTCTTTTTCTTTGCATTTGTCTTGCATTCCTGATGACGAAACCCGGGAGGGAAGACCCACCGTGGCTAGGTGGGCTCCTCTTCTGAGCCCACCTTCGGTGGTTCCCTCCCTTGCACCTCACCAAGAAACTGGGATGAGCCCCGGGGACGGGATTCTCCTCTTGCCTTGTTGGACTGACATCCACACCCTGGTTCAAATTACATCGGCTGCAGGGGTGGGTGAATTTGGCTCTCTTGGATCCTCTTTCTCTGGTCTGGTTTTTGAAGCCCTAGCACTAGGTGGAGGATCCCCATGGCCCTTGGACTCTGGTCTCAGTTTGAAATAGGGGACGTCCATTTCCAGGTAGACCCTGTCGCTGTCTGAGAAGGCTGTGAGAATGGGGATGGCTTTCCTCTCTGAACTTTCTTCTTGTTTTACCTCACCCTGGTTTGCCCTCCTTCCCTTTTGATTGTAACAGGAAATTCTCAGTCCCAAACTACAAAGCTATGGCTTTTCCAGTAGTCATGTATGGATGTGAGAGTTGGACTATAAAGAAAGCTGAGCGCCAAAGAATTGATGCTTTTGAACTGTGGTGTTGGAGAAGACTCCTGAGAATCCCTTGGACTGCAAGGAGATCCAACCAGTCCATCCTAAAGGAAATCAGTCCTGAATATTCATTGGAAGGACTGATGTTGTAGCTGAAACCCCAATACTTTGGCCGCCTGATTCGAAGAACTGATTCATTGGAAAAGACCCTGATGCTGGGAAAGATTGAAGGCAGGAGGAAAAGGGGACGACAGAGGATGAGATGGTTGGATGGCATCACCGACTCAGTGGACATGAGTTTGAGTAAACTCCAGGAGTTGGTAATGGACAGGGAGGCCTGGTGTGCTGCAGTCCATGGGGTCACAAAGAGTCAGACACGACTGAGCAACTGAACTGAGCTGAACTGAACTGAATCTACAAAATCTACCCCTTTAGGCTGCCTTCTCCAAAATCTAAAAACCTTGGGTTTTCAAGGAGAAACAAAGCCAAAGTGACTCACTTATTACCCTCACACTGTATGGCCACAATGTTGACTGGAAAATAGGTCCCAGTGGTCAGAAAAAGGAACTCTCAATTACAGTACTTTATGGGACCTCGGTAACTTCTGCCGCCACAATGCAAGTGGTCAGAGACCCCTTCTGTTCAGGCTTTCTTCACTTTCTGCCCTTGGCCCTCTCTCTGTACTTCCTGTTCTACTTCTCGGATACTTTTAGCCCATTCTGGGCCACATCCCCCTAATACTATATTTCCTGATCCCTGTTGGGAGTTTTCCTCCTCTTCTTTTGACCCTTCTGACCACAGTGCATCTCCTATCCCCTCTAATCCTATCATGGCAGACCCAGTTCCATGTTGCCCTTCTCTTGCCTTCCGAACCTCCCCCATTCCTATTTCTGAAAAGTGCTCCGGGACTTCAGCTCCACCTCCACCTCCTATGACCAGAGTCTCAAGTCCCCATCCCAACCTCCCTAAATCCCCTCCTCAATCCTGGCTGCTCGGCCTTAAAGAAACAGGACTCTGAATTCCTTCCTGCTCCCTTTCTTCCCTTGCAAGAGGTGGCTGGTACAGAAGGCATTGTTTGGGTACACATCCCATTCTCCCTCTCCGATTTATCTCAAATCAAAAAACATCTTGGCTCTTTTTTCTCTGACCCTGACACTTATTTAAAAGAATTTAAATACCTCACCCACTCTTATGACTTGACCTGGCATGATATTTACATTTTACTCTCCTCTATCCTCCTCCCAGAAGAAAAAGAATGAGTCTGGCAAGCTTCTTGAGCTCATGCCCATGAAGTGCATCAAACTGATGATACTAATCCTGTAGGCTCAGCTGCCATTCCCAGGGATGACCCTAACTGGGACTACCAGGCAGGGCGTCTGGGGTGAACAGCCCATAATCATATGGTGACTTGCCTTATTGCAGGCCTCCAAAAAGCAGGACATAAAGCTGTTAACTTTAATAAATTCAGAGAAATAACTCAAAGACCAGGTGAAAATCCAGCATAATTTCTAGCTAGATTAACAGAAGCCCTGCAAAAATATACAAAATTAGATCCAACTTCAACAGAAGGTACTATTGTCCTTAATAGCCATTGATGGCATCACTAACTCGATGGATATGAATCTGAGTAAACTCCGGAATTTGGTGATGGACAGTGAGGCCTGGCATGCTGCAGTCCATGGGGTGGCAGAGTCAGACATGACTGAGCGACTGAACTGACTGACTGAACTGACCCATTTTACTTCCTAATCATACCCAGACATTCAAAGAGAGCTAAAAAAGGCAGAGGAAGGCCCTTGAACCTCTCAATGAGATCTTTTAAATTTGGCTTTTAAAATTTTCAATAACAGAACAGGCAAAACTAGAAAAGGCTCAAAGAGATCAAGCTAAATATCATCTCTCAGCCACTGCCCTACATGGCTCCATACCTCAATCCTCTGACAGAGAAAAGAAATCATCTAGGCCCTGTTACAAGTGTGGTAAAGAAGGGCATTGGGCCCGCTCATGCCCGTAGCCCAGGGCCCCTCTGGGTCCAAGTCCTAATTATGGCATAAAGGGACATTGGAAGGTAGACTGCCCTAATCCCCCTCTAGGGATCCAGACATGGCCTCCCAGTCCCAAGGAGGAGTTTGGACCCAGCTCTGCCCAGACTCCTCGGACTCACCACTGAAGACCAAAGGTGCCCAGGGCCCCAGGCCCCAACTCTCATCACCTCTACGGAGCCCAGGGTGACTTTCACAGTGGCAGGTAAGCCGATCTCTTTTCTTATCAACACTGCTGCTGCTAAGTCGCTTCAGTCATGTCTGACTCTGTGCAACCCCGTGGACGGCAGCCCACGAGGCTCCCCCGTCCCTGGGATTCTCCAGGCAAGAACACTGGAGTGGGTTGCCATTTCCTTCTCCGATGCATGAAAGCTCCCAGTGACCCCATGGACTGCAGCCTACCAGGCTCCTCCGTCCATGGGATTTTCCAGGCAAGAGTACTTACCAACACAGGGGCCACCTATTCTGCCATGCCTGCTTATTCCAGAAAAACTGAAGTCTCTCAGATCTCTATTGTGGGGGTTGATAGTTTAGTGTCTACACCACAGATTACCAAACCTCTGCCTTGCACACTTCAAAATACCCCATTCTCTCATTTTGTCCTCATTATCCCAAAATGCCCCACTCCAATCCTTGGAAGGGATCTACTCTCCAAATTCAAGGCTTTCCTCACTATTCCAAATCTTTCTCCCAGACCTGGCCTGGCTACTGCTTCTCAAACCTACTATTTCCTCACCTCCCCATTACCCTCCTTCTCCATAAACCCTATAGACTGGGATACTGATAACCCCTCCATTGCCTCCCACCATACTCCCATTTATATTCATCTAAAAGATTCAACAAAGCTTCCCAATCAATCTCAATACCCTATTTCCCAAATACATCAACAGGGATTAAGTCCATCATCTCTAAGCTGCTGTGTCAGTCTCTTGCGCCCTACTCACTCTCCTTATAACATGCCTATCCTTCTGTTAAAAAGACAAATGGCTCCTACCGCCTGGTTCAAGACTTGAGACTTATTAGTGCTGCTGTTGTCTCCATTGACCCAGTAGTCCCAAATCCCTATACTCTTCTTTCCCTTATTTCTCCTTCTACCAACTATTTCACCGTCCTGGACCTTAAGGATGGATTTTTCACCATCCTTTTACACCCAGAACCTCAAGATCTTTTCGCTTTTACCTGGACTGATCCAGACAGTCATCGCTCCCAACAATTAACGTGGACTGTCCTTCCCCAAGCATTTCATGATAGTCTTCATTTCTTTGGCCAAGCTTGGCCTCACACTTAACCTCTCTCAATCTTGCCCCAAGTTCTATCCTCCAATATGTAAATGATCTTCTCCTTTGTAGCCCCTCACTCATACATTCTCAGCGACATACAACTCCTCAACTTCCTAGCTGATTGGGGCTATCGAGTATCCCCTCCACTTCCCCTCCCTGAGGTCACCTATCTTGGAGTTCTCCTGTCACCAACAAAGAGACATATAACTACTGATAGCAAGCCCCTTATATCTGCCCTACATCAAAAATGGATCACTCCCTACATCAAAAATGGAAATTCTCTCCTTTTGGGGCTTGGCTGGGTATCTACACCTCTGGATCCCCAATTTTGCCCTCTTAGCACAACCCCTATATCAAGCTACCCAGGGGGATCTTTTGGAGCCTCTCGAGCCTAAGTCAAATACCTGTTCAGCCTTTAATGCTCTAAAACAAACTATTCTGTCAGCCCCAGCTTTAACACTGCCTGATCTTTCTCGCCCTTTTATACTCTACACTACTGAGAGACATAAAATTGCCCTAGGAGTCTTAGGACAGATGCAGGGCCCTTCCTTTCCCTCCACTGCTCATCTGTCAAAACAACTGGATACCACCATACAGGGATGGCCAGCCTGCCTGTGTGCTCTGGCCATAGCTACACTTCTCACTCAAGAAAGCAAAAAACTTACTTTTGGGACACCCACGGTCATTTGCTCACAACATGACCTTAAGGACTTAACTCTCACACAAGACCATGGCTCTTCTATCACCTTCTCGTATCCAACTAATTCATGTCACCCTCCTAGAATCTCCTGAGTTCTCTTTTGAATGCTGCCCTACTCTCAACCCTGCCATCCTCATCCCTAATTTTTCTGAGCCTCCATTTCACACTTGCAATGAGACATTAGAAGACTTGATACCTCATTTCTCTCATATCTCTTCAGCCCCTTTCAATAACCCTGATCTTACTTGATACATCTGTATTCCTCCTAACAACCAAACCTTCTCTATCACACTAATCCACAACCAACCCAAACAAGCAATTTAATTCATTCTCTTATTGATAAGCTTAGGAAGAGCAGCAGGGATTGGAACAGGGACAGCAGGGCTCACGACCTCTGTAAACTACTATCACAGTCTCTCTAAGGATCTTATTGAGAGCCAGAAGTAGCTGCTGGCCTTATCACTCTCCAGGGCCAACTAGACTCCCTGACAGCTGTGGTCCTTCAAACCAGAAGAGGATTAGACCTTCTCACAGCAGAAAAAGGAGGCCTTTGTCTTTTCATAGATGAAACCTGTTGCTTCTACGCCAATAAGTCAGTTCAGTTGCTCAGTCGTGTCTGACTCTTTGCGATCCCATGAATCGCAGCATGCCAGGCTTCCCTGTCCATCACCAACTCCTGGAGTTTTCCCAAACTCATGTCCATCGAGTCAGTGATGCCATCCAGCCATCTCATCCTCTGTTGTCTCCTTCTCCTCCTGCCCCCAATCCCTTCCAGCATCAGGGTCTTTTCCAATGAGTCAACTCTTCGAATGAGGTGGCTAAAGTATTGGAGTTTCAGCTTCAGTATCAGTCCTTCCAATGAACACCCAGGAATGATCTCCTTTATTGGATCTCCTTGCTGTCCAAGAGACTCTCAAGAGTCTTCTCCAATACCACAGTTCAATAAGTAGGGTGTTGCAAAGCAGGCAGCAAAGAATCTGACAAATAGGGCCTCAAGAATACATCAACATCTTAGTAAATCATGGGAAAACTGGTTAAGCAATTGGGATTGGATGCCATGGGTCCTACCTTTACTGGGTCCCTTTCTCATATTAACCCTTATTCTGACTTTCGGCCCCTGTCTAATGTGTCTTTTTTCAAAATGTGTCTTTTTTCTCCAGGACTGCCTATGAGTCTTCACCAGCCAGACTGTTTATGAGCTACTTCTAACTTGCTCCAATTATCACACACTTTGAGCTCACTCAGACTTCCCTTAACCCACATTCCAGCCTATTCTTATCTTACCCCATGACAACACCCCCAAACTGTTGCAGGAAGGGGGACCCCTTCCAGGGCCTGAAACTGGGCTCTTGTCTAACACTTGGAAATGAATTGTCCGAGGAGACACATGTGCTGACAAAGCAAGAGATTTTATTGGGAAAGGGCGCCTGGGCAGAGAGCAGGAGGGTAAGGGAACCCAGGAGAACAGCTCTGCCATATGGCTTGCAGTCTCGGGTTTTATGGTGATGGGATTAGTTTCCTGGTTGTCTTTAGCCAATCATTTGGACTCAGAGTTCTTCCTGGTGGTGCACGCCTTGTTCAGCCAAGATGGATGCCAGGGAGAAGGATTCTGGGAGGAGGTTGGAAATGTGGTGTCTCCTTTTGACCTTTCCTGAACTCTTCCAGTTGGTGGAGGCTTATTAGTTCTGTGTTCCTTACCAGGACCTCCTATTGTAAAACAACTCATGAAAATGGTGCTTGGCCAGGGTGGGCAGTTTCAATCAGTGTGCTTCCCCTAACAAAACCAGTGCAAAGCAGATACAGAAGCCTGACCTTCAACCCTTACCCTATATCAAAAAGGCTGCAACGTTAGGGTTCACAAGGGGCTCATAGCATATAGTTAAAATATGGCCCATTGTGGTGCCCTGACAAACAAGAGATGAAGTTACAGTGGCCACATTGCCCTGGGGGAATCCTGTTTTTCCTGAAGGCAATATCCTGTTTCTCCCTGCTGGTGCCAGTTTCTCAAGACTATGTGACCACCCAACCGTGAGACCCCTTCAACTACGCGACCACAAGACTCCAGCTGCGGGCTAAAGATAAACTAAGGCCCCTTCCCTTTGGGGCACAATTACCCATCAATAAGGTATAAGAAGGGTTGTCTGTAAAGGGAGGGCATTGGTTTTTCTCTAAAGCCAGTTACTTACTTACTTTCTTTCTTCCTATAATGAATCTTTTTCTGCCTGAATGCCTGGCTTACTCTCTTTTTCTCCATGGTCACCTTACCCAACACTGCAAAGCTGAGCAGAGTAATTGAATCAACCCTAGCCCCTGAATCAACCAGCTCTGAAGCCCACCCCATCTCTGATTTCTGATTATGTCAGCCAATAAATTCCTTTATTACTTAAGCCATTGGAGTTTGGGGTCTCCTTTACCTGCATTTGAAAACATTTGAACTAATAAAGAATTCTTCATATCTCTTTAAAAGAAATCCTGAAATTTATCAGAACACCCGTGTTTTCATGCTTCCTGCCAAAAAAGTCAATCGAGAATAAATAAATGAATTTCTCTTTTATCAGGTGACAGGGAGGACCTCTGCCTATATCTAATGGTCCCACTTCAAGAAATGGAAGTTCACTGCATCCCAAGAATGTGAAAAACCCCTGGAATGAATTATTCTGAAAATGACAAAAGGAGAGGCAGAGGAAATGGGATGGCCCCCAGGCGGGTTTTTCTGTGCTTCCTTCATCTTTTGAGGGAGAATCAGCACTCATATTTGAACAGTTTCCAAGAGATCACTTTGGGGAACATCCATGTGTGAGTCAAGGTGGAGCACGACCCTGTCTCCTCCTCTACTGCAAAATATTCCTAGGTTCACCCTCCAGCTTTACTCCCCTAGAAAGTCAACAAAGGTGGAATGCCATCTGGCTGACTGAGAAACGCTGCTCCTGGGGTGAGAAATGCTTTCTCAGGTGGGGAGGCCTGGGAACCAACCATCTGCATTCCTAGAGGGAGGCCATCCTCCTGCAGCCCTGCTCCCGAATACTTTCTTTAGTGAGTTTCCCTGGTCCAGTGACTTCCCAGGAGGGAGGAGGAGACTGCCCAGCCCAGAGGGCTTCAAGGTCGACTCCACCGGATCTGAAGTCTCCGCCCTCCTCTGCTCAGCCCAGTGTCCTCTGAGGGCCCGGGCAGTGGGGGGAGTCAGAGTCCTCAGGAGGCCGACAGAAAGCTGGCTCCCTCCTGACCTTGCTGTCAGTGCCACTCTGTGTCAATTCACCCCCTCATTGTCTGCATTCCTGTCATGTCCTCTCCATCCCCACACCTCCCATTATGGCTCAGGCCCGGATGGATGGCTGAGACAGAATTCTTTTATTCTGAGTGTGATGCCATGTTTCTAGGCTCACACTTATTTAGTCCAACCGCCACATTGCTGCAGCGTGATCTTTCTGAAATTCCTAAGCTGCTTAAAAACCTTGGGGAGAAAGCCCTTGAACCCGCCCAGGGCCCCACCCAGCCTGGTCCCTCCCTGCCTCCTCCAGTGATTCTCAATCTCCTGCCTGACCCAGCATTACCGGTTGGGGCACAGACTTGGATTACTGTGATTCTGAATGGCTTGCCTGCTCCCTCTGCCTGAAGTCAGTCCTGGAGGGAGGGGCCGGCACATTTCTAGAAGCCCCGGCCTCACCGTGGCCACGGCGCCTCTGCCCCTGAGCCCACACTCTCCTTCTGGTTGACATCCCACCGCGGACAAATTTCTCTCACACCCATTTTTAGTTTAATTTATTCATTGGCCCACTGGGTTTTCGTTCCTGCCTGGGCTTTCTTTAGTCATGACCAGTGAGGGCTACTCTTGCTTCCCTGTGTAGACTCTCACTTCCGGCTCACCCTCATTTTTATATGCCTTCCTCCCTCTACCACCCAGGTGCCTTTGGCCTTACTTCTCTCAGATCCCTGGCGCCCAGCAGAGACCCCGACATTGGGCAAATCAGCTATGTGTGGGTGGAGCAGAACTGGATGAAGTCAAGGAAGGGAGAGGCCAGCTTGGGTCAGACAGTGTGGGAAGACCGCACGGAGGAGGAGGTCCTTGGTCTGAGAACTCTGAGATGCTTGGTGTTTCAAGGGTTTGAGGAGCTCACACATAACACTCCTTGCACAGGTTTGAATCGGTTATGGAATAGCACTGTTGAGATAAACCACACCTTTATCACCAGCAGGGACATGGACAATGAGTTGGGCGTCACAGAGAGTTCATCATTTACCCACCCAGTCACAGGCTGCCTGTGCAACCGTGGGTCTTCCCTACAGGGTATGAAGGCATGGGCAGCTATCCCATAGAAGAAGTTGGCAAGGGGTCACCCAGACCCTTCCTCATCTGATTTCCTCTTTCCACTGATTTGGTGACCTCCGCTCAGACTTCACCCCAGTGTATGCCTGCTTCTCTTTCCTACCACTGAAATGTGCAATGCCACCTTTCCCCCAAATTTCTACAGATATCACACACAATTGTGCTGACCTTGGGATTCAAGATGTTCCACTACATCCCAGCTCAACCCATGATGGAAAATCTCCTCTAAAATGGGAGTGGGCAAACCACAGCCTGCAGAGCAAATCAAGGCTGAGGCCAGTTCTGTATATAACCTGTGAGCTGAGGAGGGCTTTTATATTTTTTAAAGGGTGAATAAATCAAAAGAAGCAGAATGTTTCATTGCCACATATGAAAAGTTCATGCAATTCAAATTTCTAAACTTGTAGGGAATGCAGCCTTGCAGATCACTTCCTTCTTGTCCAGGGTGGCTTTCATGCTCAAGAGGATGGTTGAGTGTTGAAGGAGACCAGATGGCCGGCTAAGCCTGAATTCCTACACTTATCATCTGGCTGTCATCCAGCCCTGCTCTAAGGATTTCTGGTTCTTTAATTTCCCAGTGGCTGAGTATCAGAGATCTTCCTCCTCACCCCGTCTTCAGGGCCTTCTTCCTTTCTCCCCTAGCCTCTTCACACCCCAGAGATGTCCCAGAACATCCTAGTCTTTCTCTCTTGTGGAGTGTATAATTTTTTTTTTTACACCCTACAAGGAAGTCAGAGTATCTTTCATATAAAATAAGCAATTTCAACTGTAAAAAGTAGGTCCCCGGTAAGATGCTTGCTCACACAGCATGTCAGTCCACTCACTTTCCTTTATGCAAACTCCTCGATATTTCTTGATGATGTGCATTTAGTTTATTATTTGCCTTCACCATTTTTAACACAACAGAAAGGGAATTTTTTTCCCCCTTTGGATTTTATTTACCTAAAAAGCAACTGAAGAAAAGGGATGGCATGTCTGATGCAAGGAAGCGAAATTGTAAGTGAAATTATGTAAAAAGAAAATAAAGTTCCTGATCAACATAGATATCAGTTCAGTTCAGTCGCTCAGTCGTGTCTAACTCTTTGTGACCCCATGAACCACAGCACACCAGGCCTCCCTGTCCATCACCAACTCCCAGAGTCTACCCAAACCCATGTCCGTTGAGTTAGTGATATACTGACTCTGAAAAAAATGGAAGCTGACGGCAGATGTCATCTGAAAATGCTCAGCCTTGATGGGTACACAAAATAATTACAATGGCAAGAAAAATCAAAAGGCACAGGACAAGAAGAACAAATATTTTGACATGAGAAACAATCCAGGCTTTGAGTCGGAGGAGCGCCTTGAAGGCAGAGTTTCTCTCCGCCTCTTTCAGGTCTTGCTTTTGCTTTGCAACCTGCAGCCGTACCTTGTCCAGGTAGCGCCTCTGACCTTCTCCATGGGCGCCACCCCCCATCTGCAGGAGCATCTGTGCATCAAAGAAGAGCTCGTTGGTGAGGAAGGCACTCTGGTGCTCCCGCTCCAGCCCCTCGATCACAGCCATCAGCTGGGCCAGCTGCTCTCTCTGCTCATCCCCCAAGGCCCGGTTGTTGAAGGCACAGTACCTCCGCCCGCACTCCCGGACCAGGCGCCTCAGCCTGAGGTTGTCTGTGTTTGCCACGTACTCATCCAAGGATCCGCCCTCTAAGTCTTCCTTGTGGGTGAAGAGGATGACCATGTATCTCTCAGCTCCTGCCCCAAAGACCTCCTTCACCCTGGTCACGGCCACCACGTCCTGCTCGGTGAAGCGCCCCAGCTGGGTCACCAGCAGCAGCACGTGGGGCCCTGGCACCGACAGCAGGTAACAGGCTCCAATATTCTCATACACCTCTTGATCCTGGGCCTCGGCCTCGAAGATGGGGGGCGTGTCCACCACCACGATGCTCCTCCCATTCCACATGCCTGTTGCCCTCTGACACTTCCTGGTCACTGCCTGGGCCCCCAGCTTGGACTCAAACACGGGCTGGCAGAGGATGCTGTTCCCGGTGGCACTTCTCCCACTGCCTGTTTTCCCTACCAGGATGATCCTCAAAGAGGAGGAAGGTTCAAAGCCCTGATGTTCTATTCCGCCTGTTAAAAAAAGAATTTTCTTGTTTTACCATAGCAGTGATTCTTTTTTTTTCTTTAATTTAAAATTTTTATTTACTCTTGAAGTAGATAACGAGCTGGCTTAAAACTCAACATTCAGAAAACTAACATCATGGCACTGGTCCCACCACTTCATGGCAAATCGATGGGGAAACAATGGAAACAGTCAGAAATTTTATTTTCTTGGGCTCCAAAATCACTGCAGATGGTGACTTCAGCCATGAAATTAAAAGATGTTTGCTCCTTGGAAGAAAAGCTATGACAAACCTAGACAGTGTGTTAAAAAGCAGAGACATCACTATGCCAACAAAGGTCTGTTTAGTCAAAACTATGATTTTCCCAGTAGTCCTGTATAGATGTGAGAGTTGGACCATAAAGAAGATTGAGCACCGAAGATTTGATGCTTTCGAACTGTGGAGAAGACTCTTGAGAGTTGCTTGGACTGCAAGGAGATCAAACCAGTCAATCCTAAAGGAGATCAACTCTGCATATTCATTGGAGGGACTGATACTGAAGCTGAAACTCTAATACTTTGGCCACCCGCTGCAAAGAAGAGCTGACTCAGTAGAAAAGACCCTGATGTTGGGAAAGACTGAAGGCAGGAGGAGAAGAGGACAACAAAGGATGAGATGGTTGGATGGCATCATGGACTCAGTGGACGTGAGTTTGAGTAAACTCCGGGAGATGGTGAAGGACAGGGAAGCTTGGTGTTCTGCAGTCCATGGGGTTTCAGAGGAGGACATGACTGAGTGACTGAGCAACAACAAGGTGATGAGCATTGTTGTTTCAGTTTCAGGTGTACAGCAAAGTGATTCAGTCATTCCTATGTGTGTATCTATTTTTTTTCAAATTCTTTTCCTATTTAGATTATTTAGAATACTGAGCAGAGTTCTCTGTGCCATACAGTAGGTCTTTGTTGGTAGATTTGTCTTTGTTAGTGATTCTTAAGATTTTTCTATCACTGACTTTTTGTGGTATCTCATGAAAGCTATGGACCTCTCTCTGCCAAACAGTGATATGAAAATCATACAGATGTTTGCATACAAATTTAGGTTGCTCTTGACTGGTAGGAAGCCCACATTGGGAGCCCAAGCTTGGACCCATACCCAAAAGCCAGAACTGCTACACTATGAAGGATGCTCCAAGGACTTCTTCAGGACCAATGAAACACAGATTTTTGGAAAGAAAAATGATCCTTTGCTTTTCCCATGATGTTACTTAGGCCAGTTTCATGCTAATCTCAGGTGAAATTACAAGGAGGTGAGGATAAATCATAAACAAGAAAATATTATCATCTGCTTTTCACCCACTAGTTCCCAGGCACACAGACTGCTCATCACAGTCATCTGAACCCTGGGAGTAAAGGAAGTCTCAGATGTTAGAGTCTCAGTGACCTCCCACTGAGGACCAGCTGAATGTCCCTGGGTTTCTGCTCTTAGAGTAGGGATTTGAATATTGGAAAGTGAGCTTGTGGTTAATGTCAGGGACAGAGTCTGACAGATGATCTTGGATGGGTGGCTGAAGAAGAGATGATAAGAACATTCAGTTCAGTTCAGTTCAGTCACTCAGTAGTGTCTGACTCTTTGCAACCCCATGAATTGCAGCACGCCAGGCCTCCCTGTCCATCACCAACTCCCGGAGTTCATCCAAACTCACGTTCATCAAGTCGGTGATGCCATCCAGCCATCTCATCCTCTGTTGTCTCCTTCTCCTCCTGTCCCCA
The DNA here is from genome assembly GCF_055505025.1 of Bos grunniens. NCBI lineage: Eukaryota > Metazoa > Chordata > Mammalia > Artiodactyla > Bovidae > Bos > Bos grunniens. Next base: position 6,848,898 of record NC_141168.1, read on the forward strand.
ATCCCTCCCATCATCAGAGTTTTCTCCAATTAGTCAACCCTTCACATGAGGTGGCCAAAGTACTGGAGTTTCAGCTTTAGCATCATTCCTTCCAAAGAAATCCCAGGGCTGATCTCCTTCAGAATGCACTGGTTGGATCTCCTTGAAGTCCATGGGACTCTCAAGAGTCTTCTCCAACACCACACTTCAAAAGCATCAATTCTTCGGTGCTCAGCTTTCTTCACAGTCCAACTCTCACATCCATACATGACCACAGGAAAAACCATAGCCTTGACTAGACGAACCTTTGTTGGCAAAGTAATGTCTCTGCTTTTCAATATGCTATCTAGGTTGGTCATAACTTTCTTTCCAAGGAGTAAGTGTCTTTTAATTTCATGGCTGCAATCACCATCTGCAGTGATTTTGGAGCCCCCCAAAATAAAGTCTGACAGTGTTTCCACTGTTTCCCCATCTATTTCCCATGAAGTGATGGGACTTGATCATGATCTTCGTTTTCTGAATGTTGAGCTTTAAGCCAACTTTTTCACTCTCCACTTTCACTTTCATCAAGAGGCTTTTAATTCCTCTTCACTTTCTGCCATAAGGGTAGTGTCATCTGCATATCTGAGGTTATTGATATTTCTCCCAGCAATCTTGATTCCAGCTTGTGCTTTTTCTAGCCCAGCATTTCTCATGATGTACTCTGCATATAAGTTAAATAAGCAGGGTGACAATATACAGCCTTCACGTACTCCTTTTCCTATTTGGAACCAGTCTGTTGTTCCATGTCCAGTTCTAACTGTTTCTTCCTGACCTGCATACAGGTTTCTCAAGAGGCAGGTCAGGTGGTCTGGTATTCCCATCTCTTTTAGAATTTTCCACAGTTTATTGTGATCCACATAGTCAAAGGCTTTGGCATAGTCAATAAAGCAGAAATGGATGTTTTTCTGGAACTCTCTTGCTTTAACAATACATATTTTGGAAAGATCATTCATGTGGCTGATAGAATTACAGGAAATTATAACAAAAGTGGTGTTGGTGAGGGTCAGTCTGTACCAAGAGCTAAGTCTTCTAGGGATGAAGAGAGTGAGAATGCAAGGATTTCTGGAGTTCTTATAAGCCCAAATGAATTAAATTCATTTTAGGCTCCTAAAATCTGTTATTTTACTCCTTTTACTCTATGTTGGTCTTGGCTTTGCTTAAGGATTCTGGATTTTTTTCAAACATGATTACTAAATCTCTGTGGGGGAACTTTGGGCTTCCCAGGTGGCACTAGTGGTAAAGAAGCAGTCTGCCAATACAGAAGATGCAAGAGACCCAGGTTTGATTCCTGGGCCAGGAAGACCCCCTGGAGGAGGGCATAGGAACTCATTCCAGTATTGTTGCCTGGAAAATCCCATGGACAGAGGAGCCTGGTGAGCTACAGTCCCAGAGGGTCACCAAGAGTCAGACACAATTGAAATGACTTAGCATGCAAACATGGGGAACCTGCCCTCTTTTCAGCTGAGCACAGGTAGGGAAAGACATTTTGGTTCCAAATCTCCTGACTTCTGACTTGAAATTTTGTTTTCACATTTCCCATACATCACCACGCAGGGCAGAGCTTCACACTTGGGTGTGTGGGCTATGCTGATGGCAGGGAAGATAAAAAACAAGATGAAAGTGAAAGTCACTCGGTTGTGTCCTACTCTTTGCAACCCCATGGACTATACTGGGGCTGCCCTTGTGGCTCAGCTGGTAAAGAATCCGCCTGCAATACAGGAGACCTAGTTTGATCCCTGGGTTGGGAAGATCCCCTGGAGAAGGGAAAGGACTATACAGTCCATGGAATTCTCCAGGCCAGAATAATGGACTGGCTAGTTATTCCGTTCTCCAGTGGATCATCCCAACCCAGGGATTGAACCAAGCTCTTCCTCATTGCAGGTGGATCCTTTACCAGCTGAGCCACCAGGGAAGCCCAAAGAACATGATAGCTAACTTTTTCTTCTGCAGTTTAAAATAATTGGTTTCTCTTCTGTCTCAATATTTGAGGTCAGGGAGTGGAGGAGGGAAGACAGTGATTTTCCCCTGGTGTCCAGAGAGCATGAGAATTTGGAGGGTTTCTTACCTTCAGCCATGGTTCCGTATCTGCCCCTCTGAAGCCCTTCCATTAGTTTCTGGAATAAAAAGAAGAAAGGAATAAAAGCAAGGGTCCTTATAGGAGTTGGTCCAACCAGTCCATTCTGAAGGAGATCAGCCCTGGGTGTTCTTTGGAAGGAATGATGCTGAAGCTGAAACTCCAGTACTTTGGCCACCTCATGCGAAGAGTTGACTCATTGGAAAAGACTCTGATGCTGGGAGGGATTGAGGGCAGGAGGAGAAGGGGATGACAGAGGATGAGATGGCTGGATGGCATCACTGACTCGATGGACATGAGTTTGAGTGAACTCTGGGAGATGGTGACGGACATGGAGGCCTGGCGTGCTGCGATTCATGGGGTTGCAAAAAGTCAGACAGGACTGATGGACTGAACTGAACTGAAGGCCTGAGAACACCTGCAATTTAGACAGCCAAAAATAATTATCTTTACATGAGTCATTTCCATTGCTAACTTTCTAACTTATATTTTGCTTTCAAATACCCATATATAACTTTAAGCAAGACAGGTGATGCTAGGTTATGTTAACATAGTGAGCTCTTGCTATTCTTCCTCCTTCTGCAGGAAAGCAAGAAATGTTTGAATATGCATTAGTTGATTATCTCCCTTCAAGCTGAAAAGGCATGAAATAAAGAAAGCCTTCTTCTAGGAATGAGAAGTCGGACTTTTTATTAGTTTATTATTAGAATCAAGGTAGGCAAACTTGTTAGACTAGACAATAAAAGTTGCCTTACTGTAAATGAATAGTGGTTTGTTTGAAGTACTGGGCATTTCCAGTCCCAGAAACTCTTTGTATCAGACGGACATCCCAGTGGCAAAGAGGAAAGTACAATGCACCTTCCAGTGGGAGTGTGGAATTGGGGTCCAGGGCTCCTTTGAGGATGGACATGAGAGGGAGAAGGGGAAGAGGCCTGAACATAGTCACCATCCTCCCTTCCTCTGAGCAGCTGGGGGAAGAGAAACTGGTGCCCTGACTGAGGGACAGAAGCAACATTAGGGACAAATTCAGGATAAAGTCATTGCCTGCTCAGTTTTAAATCAAATGTCTTTAAATCAATAGCCACTGTAAAAAATCCTAGTCGATGTCACCAGAAATTAGCAAAACCGTGGAGATAAAGGTTTCATTCAGCTGAGGCATGCTATTGTGCCATTCTTCTTGGTGCTAGAAAAGATAATTGTGCATTAGAAAGGGCAAGCCTGCAATATGCAAGTATAATTAAAATGAACTCTGAGCCTGTATTTTATTTCGTCAATGTTAAAGATTATGTAGTCATGAAACAAACATTTTAAGGAGAGAAATACACAGAGGAATGAAATGAATGCCCACCATTTGCAATGAACAAATCTCAGTATTTTGGCATTGTTATTGCTGCTATTCTGTTGGACTTAAAACATTAAAAGAACATCACACATATAGCTCCATTTCTTTATTTTTTGACTACTCCACTTCCCAGTCTCATTCTCACTCTTCCTTTCAGAGGTAATCAGTATTCCGAGATGTTTATGTCTCTTTCTCAATTGTGTATTTACACTTGTACATACACATCGGTCTATAGTTAAGATATAGTACTTTTTGGTATTTTCATCTTTTATGGAAGTGACATTATTTATGTAATATTTTATCTAATTCTTTCTTAACAAACATTTGGTGTTCCAAATACATCCTTGCTACTACCAAGAGTGCTGCAGAAGAGTCCTGCACACATCTTGTGCACTTGACAATCTCTGGGATGGACTGCTTCCACCTGACTAGATGTTGCCAAGTCCGACTCCGGTAGACTTGTGCTATCAGGCTGGCAGCAGCCACATGTAAGCATCCCTCAAGTCTTCACTTACACTTGGTAATACTAGATTTTTAATTTTTTGGTTACCCTTTTGGGCATACATTAGAATGTCTAATGTCTTAATTGGTTTAAACTTGCATTTTATTGATTAACATTGAATTCAGAATGGTTTTCATAACTGATTTGCTTATTTAGGTTGATTCTGGTATTACTACCTTTTTTACATTTTTCTATTCACACAGTCGGGATGCATAGAAATGGTCCCCATTAGGGAAACCATCCCTTGTCACACTGTCAGAATATATTAAGATAACTTCCTTCCTTTCCTTTTTCTCCCATACCCGTTTCCCTTCCTTCAGCCCCAGAAGAGCATTTTCCTCACCACTTTTTCCCACATGCTGTCCTTGTCTCTGATAAATTATACTCAGTTCAGTTCAGTTCAGTCGCTCAGTCATGTCTGACTCTTTGCGACCCCATGAATCGCAGCATGCCAGGCCTCCCTGTCCATCACCAACTCCCGGAGTTCACTCAAACTTGAGTCCATCAAGTCGGTGATGCCATCCAGCCATCTTATCCTCTGTCGTCCCCTTCTCCTCCTGCCCCCAATCCGTCCCAGCATCAGAGTCTTTTCCAATGAGTCAACTCTTCGCATGAGGTGGCCAAAGTACTGGAGTTTCAGCTTCAGCATCATTCCTTCCAAAGAACACCCAGGGCTGATCTCCTTCAGAATGGACTGGTTGGATCTCCTTGCAGTCCAAGAGACTCTCAAGAGTCTTCTCCAACACCACACTTCAAAAGCATCAATTCTTCGGTGCTCAGCTTTCTTCACAGTCCAACTCTCACATCCATACATGACCACAGGAAAAACCATAGCCTTAACTAGATGGACCTTTGTTGGCAAAGTAATGTCTCTGCTTTTGAATATGCTATCTAGATTGGTCATAACTTTCTTTCCAAGGAGCGAGCATCTTTTAATTTCATGGCTGCAGTCACCATCTGCAGTGATTTTGGAACCCCAAAAAATAAAGTCTGACACTGTTTCCACTGTTTCCCTGTCTATTTGCCATGAAGTGATGGGTCCAGATGCCATGATCTTCGTTTTCTGAATGTTGAGCTTTAAGCCAACTTTTTCACTCTCCACTTTCACTTTCATCAAGAGGCTTTTTAGTTCCTCTTCACTTTCTGCCATAAGGGTGGTGTCATCTGCATATCTGAGGTTATTGATATTTCTCCCGGCAATCTGATTCCAGAATGTGCTTCTTCCAGCCCAGCATTTCTCATGATGTATTCTGCATATAAGTTAAATAAGCAGGGTGACAATATACAGGCTTGACGTACTCCTTTTCCTATTTGGAACCAGTCTGTTGTTCCATGTCCAGTTCTAACTGTTGCTTCCTGACCTGCATACAGGTTACTCAAGAGGCAGGTCAGGTGGCTTTTGCTAAAACTGAACAAATTCTCTGACATCGTTTCTACCTCAGATGAGATTTTCTATATAATGGAATGAGTATATCAGTGTGGTAAAAATGATGAAGATAGTGGTGACAATGTTGATGAACTTTACCATCATAATAAATCTCTGTGCATTTATTTTAATTTTAAAGTTTCTTTTATGTTCATTATTTTAATTGTTCTTCAAAATTCCCTATGATGTGACCAAGATAGGTATTAACTTTTCTATTAAAATATTGGGAAACTGAACCTTAACTGCTCTGCCCATGATCACACAACTGCCATGGGGCTAAGAGCAAAAAATGACACATTTTGCCTGCATATTCTCTTAGATTTATCAGGGCAGAAAAGTGATTATAAAGTCAACCAGCCTCTTGAAACATCACATACCATGTTGCCATCCCTGGTCAGGACAAAACTGAAGCCAACAGGCTGGAAGCTTGCCCTAAAGCCAACAAAGAGAAGTGTATTGCAAAATTTGGGGTGCATTTTTTAAAAAATTCAAACATAAAATTGCAGGGGACAGAAGTTGCTCAGAAAGGAAGGATTTCAGTTTTAAATGATCTTGTGTTTTTCTGTGGCTTGATGATCAGTGTGACCCAGATGGAGCTCTGTGGCTGCCACAAAATGCCATCAAATTTCCGGTTGGTGAGCAGAGGTGCAACACCGTCCTCCTGAACCATCTTCTTAGTGGGTCAGGCTGCCGAGGAGACACATCCCACTGAAGAATGGATTTTTTCTTTTTTTTTTTTGGGTGGATATTAATAAATACCAAAGTGTCCAGAGACTGGTCAGAAAGGATATTAATGGAGATGCTGAAATGACAGGATATTAAAAGGACTGAATCAAGCCTAGGAAGACATCTGGAAGTAGTGTAAACCTGAAGCAATGTGACACGTGTCAATTGCAGAGTAGACAAAAGCGGAAAAATGAAGAATGGAGGCAGATTTCTTCTCCACAAAGAAAATCTTAATCCTCCCCAAACGGGATCAGGAATCATGATAGAGACGATGTGCAAGCAGAGATTATAAGGGTATCTGACAGGAACAGCAGGAGGAGCTAACTTAGGGAGGAGGCTGAAGCAAATGAACATCATATACCTTCTGATCTTTAAATTGGACTAAACTGATATAATCTTGACAATACATTATTCTATCAAACCATAGGAAAGCGGGCTGTCTCATGTATGCTGTTTCTGGAAAGGTAAAAATATTTTTCATTTTTCCTCATTCATGAGTCTCTCCTTCCCGGTGTGCTCCAGTCCCTCTGTTTCCTGGCATCGCTGGTTTCACAGTTTAGCATCATAATTTCATAACACAGCTCTCACAGGGGGTTGACAGCAGACCAAGGATGGTTCCTGTACACTCTGGAGTCTCTCTGCCATAGAATCGAGTTCTACATCGTGTCGCAGGAAACGTGTGGTGTCTCTGGGGGAGAATGGGGTGGCTTTCAGAAGATCAAGGTCTTGGAACAATGTCCACTGAGAGGTTTCATTGGGAACACGTGACTCAGCGAGAGTACTCTTCCTGTGGAGCCCTAGGAATGGATTCCTGCACCCTGCCATCTCTGGGAGGTGGTGCTTGTTACGGATGGGCCGGGGGTGGTATTGGAGAAGTTAAGAAGGTAAAACTTAAGATGTTCGCTCTACCTACTTAGGGCACCTTGTGAATTTGAGTTTTTCTCATCTGTCAAATGAAAGAGACTATTAGTGAAGCTCTGTAAACCCTGTGAAGCTTGTGAAAATCAAAGGAGCTAAGAAGTAGGCCACAACACGGAAAAGATCGCAGCCCTGTGGAAAGCGATAGGCTATGAACGCGGAGTGAGCCGTTCCCAAACCCGCTTCAGTCGCACTGGGAACCCGCTGTTGTACATAACGCTCTCTATGGGCGCCGGGTTTCACTGACAGGGGAGCCCAGAGGCATGGATCCGGTGTGAGGTCGCACCAGAAGTCAGTAGCCCTGATTGAACTGCTGGCTCCAGACGCCCTCCCCAGCCCCAGCTCCCCTCCTGCTTTGCTCCTCGCCGCTCACCCCCCGGTCTCCCCAGAACCCCGGGACCCCCGCCAGTGTCCCCTTACCAGGCGCGGTGCAGCGGGCTGGGTGCGGGCGGGTCGGCGAGAGCGCGCGGCAGAAGGTTGCAGGGCACGACTGTAGGATAAGAAAGAAAGTGGGGCTAACGGAGGGCGCCCCCTGTCCCCTCTGGGCGGGGAGAAACTGCTGCCCGCCGAAACTCGAGAGCACTGGGTTCAGAGCGTGCGCCACCCCCCGCCGCTCAGCCTCTACTCCCCAACCCCGACTGCACTCAGGGATGCTTCCTGTCAGAGACCGCGAGCGCCTCGCCCCCTCTCATTTCCTCTTTAAGACGTGAGAGAAGAAAAGAACTGATGTTTGGATTGTGAGAGAACAAAATATGGACCCCCGCCAACTCCCCGTCCCTCACCCCCTCGTTGCTAAAGCCCACTGGTTGCCTCCGTAGGAGTGTTTGGTTATGCGGAGAACTTCTTTACCCTCAGTGCAAAGCTGGAGCAAGGTGCAGAACAGGATAGAATGGAACCCTCTTCCTTTCCAGAAACTCCGCAGAACTGGGGGTCAGAGAGCCACTGTCCTTGTCTTTTGTTTTTGGGGTAGAAGTTTCTGTTCTTAGGGAGTGTGTGTGTGTGTGTGTGATTTTTGAGGAGTGGTAGGCAGTTCTTTTTGACTGTGTGGGTCACAACAAACTCTGAAAAATTCTTCAAGAGATGAGAATACCAGACCATCTATTTGTCTCCTGAAAACTGATGTTTTTGAATTGTGGTGCTGGTATGTGGGTCAAGAAGCAACAGTTAAAACTGGACATGAAACAACTGACTGGTTCAAAATTGGGAAAGGAATATGTCAAGGCTGTATATTGTCACCCTGCTTATTTAACTTATGTGCAGAATGTGCTGTGCTTTGCTTAGTTGCTCTGTCCTGTCTGACTTTTTGCAACCCCATGAACTGAAGCCCACCAGGCTCCTCTGTCCATGGGGATTTCCAGGCAGGAATACTGGAGTGGGTTGCCATGCCCTCCTCCAGGAGATCTTCCCAATCCAGGGACTGAGCCCAGCTCTCCCTCATTGTAGGTGGATTCTTTACCATCTGAGTCACCAGGGAAGCCCAAGGATACTGGCGTAGGTAACCTATCCCTTCTCCAGGGGAACTTCCTCAGCCAGGAATTGAACTGGTGTCTCCTATGTTGCCACGGTAGAGTCTGCCTGCAATGTGGGAGACCCGTGTGTGATCCTTGGGTTGGGAAGATCCCCTGGAGAAGGGAATAGCAACACACTCCAGTATTCTTGCCTGGAAAATCTCATGGAGAGAGGAGCCTGGCGGACTACAGTCCACAGCATCGCAAAAAGTCAGACATGACTGAACAACTTCACTTTCACTTTCTCCTGCATTGCTGGCAGATTCTTTACTAGCTGAGATACCTGGGAAGCCCTATAAGCAGAATACATCATGTAAAATGCTGGGTTGGATGAATCACAAGCTGGAATCCAGATTGCCAAGAGGAATATCAACAGCCTTAGATATGCAGATGATACCACTCTAATGGCACAAAGCCAAGAGGAACTAAAGAGCCTCTTGATGAGGGTGAAAGAGGAGAGTGAAAAAGTTGGCTTAAAACTCAGCATTCAAAAAACTAAGATCATGGCATCCAGTCCCATCACTTCATGGCAAATAGAAGGGAAAAAAGTAGAAGCAGTGACAGATATTATTTTCTTGGGTTCCAAAATCACTGCAGCCACAAAATTAAAGGATGTTTGCTCCTTGGAAGGAGAGCTATGACAAACCCAGACAGCATATTAAAAAACAGAGACATCACTTTGTCATTAAAGGTTCATATAGTCAAAGCAATGGTTTTTCCAGTAGTCATATACAGATGTGAGAGTTGGACCATAAAGAAGGCTGAGCACTGAAGAACTGATGCTTTTAAATTGTGGTGCTGCAGAAGACTCTTGAGAGTCTCCTGGACACCAAGGAGATCAAACCAGTTAACCCTAAAGGAAATCAGCCCTGCATATTCATTGGAAGGACTGATGCTAAAGCTGAAGCTCCTATATTTTGGCCATTTGATGTTAAGAGCTGCTGCTGCTAAGTCGCTTCAGTCGTGTCCGACTCTGTGTGACCCCATAGACAGCAGCCCACCAGGCTTCCATGTCCCTGGGATTCTCCAGGCAAGAACACTGGAGTGGGTTGACATTTCCTTCTCCGATGCATGAAAGTGAAAAGTTAAAGTGAAGTCCCTCAGTTGTGTCCAACTCTTTGTGACCCCATGGACTGCAGCCTACCAGGCTCCTCCGCCCATGGGATTTTCCAGGTAAGAGTACTGGAGTGGGGTGCCATTGCCTTCTCCAGTTAAGAGCTGGGTCATTGGAAAAGACCCTGATGCTGGGAAAGATTGAAGGTGGGAGGAGAAGGGGACAACAGAGGATGAGATGGTTGGATGGGCATCACCGACTCAATGGACATGAGTCTGAGCAAGCTCGGGGAGTTGGTGATGGACAGGGAGGCCTGGCATGCTGCAGTCCATGGGGTCACAAAGAATCGGACACGACTGAGTGACTGAACTGAATTGAACTGAAACTTAATGGGAGTAAAGAGTGAAAGGAAATACAAAATAAGAATTGGGCCAAGAATGAGGTTGAATATAAGATATTCCCTCATAGCTCAGTTGGTAAAGAATCCGCCTGCAATGCAGGAGACCCCTGGTTTGATTCTTGGGTTGGGAAGATCTGCTGGAGAAGGGATAAGTTACCCACTTGAATGGGTACCACATGGACTATACTGGGGTTTCTCTTGTGGTTCAGCTGGTAAAGAATCCGCCTGCAATGTGGGAGACCTAGGTTTGATCTGTTAGGTAGTTGGAATAGGAAAAAGGAGTCCAGAATCAGATCAGATCAGATCAGATCAGTTGCTCAGTCATGTCTGACTCTTTGTGACCCCATGAATCGCAGCACGCCAGGCCTCCCTGTCCATCACCAACTCCCGGAGTTCACTCAGACACATGTCCATTGAGTCAGTGATGCCATCCAGCCATCTCATCCTCTGTCGTCCCCTTCTCCTCCTGCCCCCAATCCTTCCCAGCATCAGAGTCTTTTCCAATGAGTCAACTCTTCGCATGAAGTGGCCAAAGTACTGGAGTTTCAGCTTTAGCATCATTCCTTCCAAAGAAATCCCAGGGCTGATCTCCTTCAGAATGGACTGGTTGGATCTCCTTGCAGTCCAAGGGACTCTCAAGAGTCTTCTCCAACACCACAGTTCAAAACCATCAATTCTTCGGTGCTCAGCTTTCTTCACAGTCCAACTCTTGCATCCATACATGACCACAGGAAAAACCATAGCCTTGACTAGATGAACCTTTGTTGGCAAAGTAATGTCTCTGCTTTTGAATATGCTGTCTAGGTTGGTCATAACTTTCCTTCCAAGGAGTAAGCATCTTTTAATTTCATGGCTGCAGTCACCATCTGCAGTGATTTTGGAGCCCAGAAAAATAAAGTCTGACACTGTTTCCACTGTTTCCCCATCTATTTCCCATGAAGTGGTGGGACCGGATGCCATGATCTTCGTTTTCTGAATGTTGAGCTTTAAGCCAACTTTTTCACTCTCCACTTTCACTTTCATCAAGAGGCTTTTGCGTTCCTCTTCACTTTCTGCCATAAGGGTGGTGTCATCTGCATATCTGAGGTTATTGATATTTCTCCTGGCAATCTTGATTCCAGCTTGTGTTTCTTCCAGTCCAGCATTTCTCATGATGTACTCTGCATAGAAGTTAAATAAGCAGGGTGACAATATACAGCCTTGACGGACTCCTTTTCCTATTTGGAACCAGTCTGTTGTTCCATGTCCAGTTCTAACTGTTGCTTCCTGACCTGCATACAAATTTCTCAAGAGGCAGATCAGGTGGTCTGGTATTCCCATCTCTTTCAGAATTTCCCACAGTTTATTGTGATCCACACAGTCAAAGGCTTTGGCATAGTCAATAAAGCAGAAATAGATGCTTTTCTGGAACTCTCTTGCTTTTTCCATGATCCAGCAGATGTTGGCAATTTGATCTCTGGTTCCTCTGCCTTTTCTAAAACCAGCTTGAACATCTGGAAGTTCATGGTTCACATATTGCTGAAGCCTGGCTTGGAGAATTTTGAGCATTACTTTACTGGCATGTGAGATGAGTGCAATTGTGCAGTAGTTTGAGCATTCTTTGGCATTGCCTTTCTTTGGGATTGGAATGAAAACTGCCCTTTTCCAGTCCTGTGGCCACTGCTGAGTTTTCCAAATTTGCTGGCATATTGAGTGCAGCACTTTCACAGCATCATCTTTTAGGATTTAGAATAGCTCAACTGGAATTCCATCACCTCCACTAGCTTTGTTTGTAATGATGCTTTCTAAGGCCCACTTGACTTCACATTCCAGGATGTCTGGCTCTAGGTCAGTGATCACACCATCGTGATTATCTGGGTCGTGAAGATCTTTTTTGTACAGTTCTTCTGTGTATTCTTGCCATCTCTTCTTAATATCTTCTGCTTCTGTTAGGTCCATACCATTTCTGTCCTTTATCGAGCCCATCTTTGCATGAAATGTTCCCTTGGTATCTCTGATTTTCTTGAAGAGATCCCTAGTCTTTCCCATTCTGTTGTTTTCCTCTGTTTCTTTGCATTGATCGCTGAAGAAGGCTTTCTTATGTCTTCTTGGTATTCTTTGGAACTCTGCATTCAGATGTTTATATCTTTCCTTTTCTCCTTTGCTTTTTTCTTCTCTTCTTTTCACAGCTATTTGTAAGGCCTCCCCAGACAGCCATTTTGCTTTTTTGCATTTCTTTTCTATGGGGATGGTCTTGATCCCTGTCTCCTGTACAATGTCAGGAACTTCATTCCATAGTTTATCTGGCACTCTATCTATCAGATCTAGGCCCTTAAATCTATTTTTCACTTCCACTGTATAATCATAAGGGATTTGATTTAGGTCATACCTGAATGGTCTCTTGGTTTTCCCTACTTTCTTCAATTTAAGTCTGAATTTGGCAATAAGGAGTTCATGGTCTGAGCCACAGTCAGCTCCTGGTCTTGTTTTTGCTGACTGTCTAGAGCTTCTCCATCTTTGGCTGCAAAGAATATAATCAATCTGATTTTGGTGTTGACCATCTGGTGATGTCCATGTGTAGAGTCTTCTCTTGTGTTGTTGGAAGAGGGTGTTTGTTATGACCAGTGCATTTTCTTGGCAAAACTCTATTAGTCTTTGCCCTGCTTCATTCCATATTCCAAGGCCAAATTTGCCTGTTACTCCAGGTGTTTCTTGACTTCCTACTTTTGCATTCCAGTCACCTATAATGAAAAGACATCTTTTTGGGGTGTTTCAGTGCAATCTCAAAATCGACAGAATGATCTCTGTTCATTTCCAAGGCAAACCATTCAATATCATAGTAATCCAAGTCTATGCCCCAACCAGTAACGCTGAAGAAGCTGAGGTTGAACAGTTCTATGAAGACCTACAAGACCTTTTAGAACTAACACCCAAAAAAGATGTCCTTTTCATTATAGGGGACTGGAATGCAAAAATATAGGGGACTGGAGCCCAGAATGGTGGTGGCTAAAAGACTAGGAAGGGAAAAGCCTGATAAAAAAGAACAAAGGAAGGTCTGAGGACTGGAGTGAGGACCTCAGGTAGAACAAACAGCACTCCTGGCTAGCCCAATTTACATAGGTCAGGCCCAGGGGAGGGAAAAAACATAAAAAGAGGAGCCAAAGGGCGGGGTGGCGGGGGGAGGTCTCTCCCTTCCTCTCTCTCTCTTTCTCTCCCTCCCTCTTTCTCTCTCTCCCCTTTCTCTCTATCTCTGTCTCACACTTTCTCCCTCCTTCCATCCCTCCCTTGCTCTCTCTCTCTCCCCTCTTTGAAGTCTTTTGGGTGAACATGCCCTCACGCCTGGAGGATGTATTTTCCTTTATTTTCTAAATAAAACTGAGCTGTAACACAGAGCTGTGACACTGATCTGTCCGAGAGCTGTAACACAGTCTCTCTGAGAGCTGAGACATGGTCTGTCAAAGGGCTTTAACGTCTGTTGCCTTAAATTTTTGTTGCGACGAGACAGAACGGAGGAAATTATACACTCCCTTGACAGATCCCTGGGTTGGGAAGATCCCCTGGAAAGAGGAAAAGCTACGCACTCTAGTATTCTGGCCTGGAGGATTCCATGGACTGTATAGTCCATGGGATCGCAAAGAGTAGGACACGACCGAGCGACTTTCACTTTCATAAGATATAAAATAAAACAAAATACTACATTATTTTGGAAGATAACTACTTTAAAAGAAAAAGTAAAAGACAAATTTAGAAAAAAAAAACCTTAAAATATTTATTGCTGAAATAAGCAAGCACAAATCCAGTTCTATAAGAAAAGGCATATATTACCACTATTAGATGAAGGCTCCAGGGCAGGAAAAAAAAAGTCCTGGGTCATAGTCTAGCTCTGGCTTCCTCAAGGACTTATAGGAATTCCTCTTCTAGGGCATTCAGTCCACATGGTATTCTTTGGAAGGAGTAGTGGCATCTGTCCAGCCAGGCTGATGAATACTGAATATTGTGCATAATTATTGAATCTTGTACAACACTGAAAATGGTACAAGACTAGGTAAGAGGGTATGCAGTGTTTGAAATCTGCTTGGAAACCTCATCATGGCCAAAAACAACTCTCAGAAGTAAGCCAAAGATGAACCTCTCTGTGTAAAATGAAGCTGATTCAGGCAGTAGGGCATGGAAATATGAAAGAAGCTTACCAACATATTAACAAGGAATAAAAGGTGAGAGGAGACCTATGTAAATGATATGAATATATATTCACTTAGAGCATTTATGAGAAGTTATAGTGTTTTGATCCTGTGTCTGGTTAAGGAAGCTCTTTTTATATGACAGGAAAAATAGTTTCAGGTTCTGATTTGCCACTTTTTGCCTTTAGAAAATCACTTGATTCTCAGTAGATTACTTTCCTCTGCAAATAAAAGGTTCTTAATGATAATTATCCTTCATACTTCATGAGGTAGTTTTTATCATAAAATATTAATCAATAAATTATTATAGTATTCTCTCTAAAATTATGTTTTCTATTTTATGATCAATCTTGCATTATTTTCTTTTATTATCTATTTTGTATTCAATTCAGTTCAGTTCAGTTGCTCAGTCATGTCTGACTCTTTGTGACTTCATGAATCACAGCACGCCAGGCTTCCCTGTCCATCACCAACTCCCGGAGTTCACTCAGACTCACGTCCATCGAGTCAGTGATGCCATCCAGCCATCTCATCCTCTGTCGTCCCCTTCTCCTCCTGCCCCCAATCCCTCTCAGCATCAGAGTCTTTTCCAGTGAGTCAACTCTTCGCATGAGGTGGCCAAAGTACTGGAGTTTCAGCTTTAGCATCATTCCTTCCAAAGAACACCCAGGGCTGATCTCCTTCAGAATGGACTGGTTGGATCTCCTTGCAGTCCAAGGGACTCTCAAGAGTCTTCTCAAACACCACAGTTCAAAAGCATCAATTCTTCAGTGCTCAGCTTTCTTCACAGTCCAACTCTTGCATCCATACATGACCACTGTATTACATGTGTATTATTAAATTATATATATTTAAACTTTTTTTGGCTGTGCTGTGTAGCATGTGGGATCTTAGTTCCCAGACAAGGGATTGAACCCATGCCCCCTGCAGTGGAAACATGCAGGTTCCAGGGAAGTTCTGACATCATTACACTTAAAAAACTAAAAATTGTGTCTTCCGTTTACTTATGAGTCTGTGCTATGCTGTGCTTAGTCACTCAGTCGTGTCTGACTCTGCAACCCCATGGAATATAGCCTGTCAGGCTCCTCTGTCCATGAGGATTCTCCAGGCAAGAATACTGGAGTGGGTTGCCAAGCCCTGCTCCAGGGGATCTTCCCAACCCAAGGATCGAACCCAGGTCTCCTGCATTGCAGGTGGATTTTTTACTGTCTGAGCCACCAGGGAAGTCCTACTTATGAGTCTATATAGCTCTAAATCTAAGAATTAGAAACTAGCAATATTTTAGAGAATAAGTACAACTTTGATTGTACTTTGTAAATATATTTGATGACTAATCATACGGACTTTTTATTACCACTAGCACCCGACTCTGTGGAATAGAATAATATGGAATAGTTATTATTATAAATACTAAGTGTGGAGTATTCACGAGTATGAAATTTACGTATTTCTGAGTATGAGTATGAAATTTATTTATGAAGATTATTATTATGATGTTTCCTCTACACTTTTCATTTCTGTATCATATTCTTATGGAATTTAACCTACAAAGTGCTTTCTTTTGCATTAGTTCATCATACATATTAAGATTAATTTTAATATACACATCTCAAGAAAAGATGAAGCCCCATGGCCACAAAGTCTCTGAGCAAGTTCATAGGGGTGGGTTTTAGAACACAAGCCCTCTGCACATCTCCTGCTCTTTCTACTGTACCCCACAGCGGTCCCACTGATACCCAAACAGGGCATTTTACCCACAATGTCAAGCCTTCTTCTGATCCTATACATTTCTAGATGCTACAGTTTGCACGAGAATTTGACAATCCTAACACTCATATTTGGGGCTTCCCTGGTAGCTTAGATGGTAAAATATCTGCCTGCAATGCAGGATACTTGGGTTCAATCCCTGGGTCAGGAAGATCCCCTAGAGAAGGGAATACAACCTACTCCAGTATTCTTGCCAGGAGAATTCCGTGGACAGAGGAGGCTGGCAGGTTGCAGTCCGTCAGGTCACAAAGAATCGCACACAACTGAGCAACTAACACTCATATTTGTCTTAAAAATCGTATTTACATTTACAAACAAGACAATAAGTAATGATAGAAATTGGAGGGTATAGATGTACATTTGGATGTGAGAAAATGAAAAAATGAAAGAACAGCAGGTTAAATTCAGTCCTGTGGTAAGCAGTCTTGGCCCACAGCGCGTGCTCGTGCACACGTGGTCCTGGATGGGCAAGCTGCAGACCTGGCGGTCCCCGCCACAACGGCCCTTTCCTGGGCGCCTCAGTTTGTAGAAAGATTTTCTCTCTGGCTGAGAGTCCCTGCATGGGCCCAGCAGGCAGCTAAAGAAGGAATTGATAATAAATTTTTTTCCAGCTAAACTTCACTGAGTCTAAATCACTGCCCTCAGGCCCCCCTCCAACTGCAGGCAGCCTTAAGGCCAGAGTCCATCCCAAGTCTCCCTAGAACTTTACTCTGAGGTGGCATTGAAGCGCATGCGCATAGATTCCTGCTCCACGGAAACTGGGATGGCCTTAGGGTGCCTGCGCACAACCTCACTCCCCCCCCCCCCCCCCCGCCCTCCATTATCCCTCTGGCCTGCTCCATGCCCCCCGCACATCACCCTCCCCCTTAGCACACTTGAGCCCTGATAGTCTTGGGGTATCTGCATCCTGCTGCATCCACACCACCTAACTAGGGTGTGGCTGATAGAAAGGCTTCCCTTTGAAGTGTTGTTTCAGAAATAAGGAAAGGATAACGATAACGACTGTTTACACAACGTAAGGATGTGGTTCAAGGACTTAGGTGGGTTGACCCACCCTCTGTAAAAACCCATAACGGTGCAGCCACACCTAACCTCGAGTTCTCTGTGGCTCTCTGCTGATGCACCTGTGGCTTCCTGTCTTCTCTGAAACAGGAACTTTATTATTATTTGCATAAAAATCCAGATAGATAACTACATTGAAGACATTGCATGTTATTTTCCCCAAATCTTACTTCATTTGGGACAGACATGAACCATAACACATGCTAGAAAATTTGAAATTGTGTTATTTTCAGTACAGTCACATTTAACTTCTTGGTTCTAAGTCATTGTACTGGTAAATAAACTGATGTATGTGTGTGTGCGCTCAGTCGTGTCCAACTCTTTGCAACCCCATGGACTGTAGCCCACCAGGCTCCTCTGTCCATGGGATTTTCCAGGCAACAATACTGGAGTGGGTTGCCATTCCCTGCTCCAGGGTATCTTCCTGACCCAGGGATCAAATACGCAGCTCATGGGTCTCCTGCGTTGCTAGGTGGATTATTTTGGTGGCTCAGCTGGTAAAGAAAGAGACCTGGGTTTGATCTTTGGGTTGGGAAGATCCCCTAGAGAAGGGAAAGGCTGCCCACTCCAGTAATCTGGCCTGGAGAATTCCATGGACTGTCTAGTCTCTGGGGTTGCAAAGAATTGGACAGGACTTGCAATGTCACCTGGAATTAAACATTAACATGTTTGACTGTGATTTCTCTTTCCTTGATGATAATAAAAATCTGCAAGGTCACTGAAGGGAGATCACTACCTATAAGAACTAGAAAATAGCAAGAAGAGTCTGTATAGGCTATGGTCTGAATGCTTGTGTCCGCCCCCTCCCCCCTCAACATTCACAGGTTGAAAACCTAGTCTGGAGAGGAGGGTATTAGGAGGTGGTGTCATTGGGAAGGTCTTAGGTCAGGAGGGTAGATTCCTCATGATTGGAATTAGTGCCTTGTTCTAATTGAGTGTGAGGGCACAGTCAGAAGTTGGCATTCGCAATCTCAGGACTCTCCCCCAAACCCGATAATGATCATGGACTTCCAGCCTCCAGAACTGTAAGGAATAAATGTCTGTAGTTTTTAAGCCACCCAGACTGTGTGTGTGTGTGTGTGTGTGTGTGTGTGTGTGTGTGTGTTAAAATAGCGGTCCAAAGAGAGGAAGGCAATGTCTAAACAAACAAACCAGCAAACAGACACACACAAGCTCAAAATAAAGAGTGGGATTCCTTTGCTAGGAATCCATTTTCTACCAAAAACTGCCATTTTACAATTTCTCACAGATGATCAATACCTCAAAATAACTAAACACATTTTTAAGGATGTTTTAAAGTGGTAAACTTTATTTTAAAACTATGTGCTGGAGTAAGCATGAAATTTCTGAAAACTGATTCCTTTGAAATCCCCCTTCAGATCCAAGTGTCCAGGTCCTTTCTTGCCAGGTGACCTGCAAGACTGAGGTCACACCGTCACCGCCTCGGGCCGACGCCTGCAGAGCAGGTACAGCAGGAACAGGGCGCCCAGCAGGGCGGCTAGGCCCAGCTTACACCGGGTCCCCAGCCCCGCCTTGGGCCACCGCCACAGCCCGGCCAGCGGCCACGTCCGCGCGCGGGCGGCCAGTCGCTCCGCCACCCTGCGCAGCCTCTCCTCGGGACTCAGCCCGCCCAGGGTCTGCGCCAGGCGGTACACGTCGTTGGTGTAGGGGGCGCCGCCGTGGTCCCTCACCAGCTCCTCCACCAGCCCCATCAGCTCCCCGACCTGCGCCTCCCGCTCCCCGTCAGCCGCTCGGTTGTCGAAGGCGCAGCAGCGGCCCCCGCACTCGGCCACCAGCTCCCGGAGCGCGCGGTTGTCGGTGTCGCGCACGTACTGCTGCAGCGAGCCCCCGTCCAGGTCCTCCCTGCGGGTGAAGACCACGACGGCGTGCGCCGCGATGTCCGCCCCGAAGAGCGCCTTCACCCCGCGCCAGGCCTGCAGGTCCTGGGCGGTGAAGCGGCCGAGCTGGGTCACCAGGAGCACGGCGTGGGGCCCCGGGGCCGACAGCAGGTAGCAGCGGCCTCTTTCCTTGAAACCCGGGTCTGCCTGGGCGACCTCGGGGCTGAAGAGGTCCGGGGTGTCGAGGACTTCCACGTCCCACGAGGCCCAGCAGCAGCTCCCCGTGGCGCAGGCCCTGGTCACTGCTGTGGTCGCGAGCCTGGAGAGGAAGTGCTTCCGCTGGAGGATGCTGTTGCCCGTGGCGCTCTTCCCGGTCCCCGACCTCCCGGCCAGGAGGAGGCGCAGCCTGCGCTCCTGCAGGGCGGACCTGAACTCCTGGAAACCTGTGGGCAACAGTGGTCTGTAAGTTTCGGAACCTGAGAGCAACATGTCCCGGTTCCCGGGTCACCTGGACGCCTTGCGAGCAAAGGAGAACAGAACGCTTCCACGGTTGTGTTTGGGGCCAGACCTTTACTGAGTGACCTGGTGTGAGATTTGGGCACTCCAAGGGGGTCTCTACCCGTCTATTTCTCCCGTCTTTGGCGTCACACGTGCAGCTGTAGGTGCTCCAGCAGCTGCTGAATGTCTCTCTAGAGGATGCGCCTTTGTAATACAGGCCATTACTTCGTCTGATATGATCTGTCATCCAGGCTGTGCAGAGCTGGTCCCCAGTGACAATTTCTGTCTTATTTTCCCTGATACTGTCCCACTGGAGAAAGGGGTGGGGCAGTGGGCCCAGCCGGGAGGGCTATCTGGAGTCCCAAAGCCGGAGATTGAATCATAGACCTGTCCTCTACCAGCCTGGTAACCCTGGAGAGCTGCTTAATCTAAGTGTTAAACCTCTTCTGCACAAACGGAATCAATATTGTAGCGCTGTACTCAAAGGCTGTTGGGAGGATAAGACCAGGCCATCTCTCTTCCCTCCCTCCTCCTCCTCTCTTCTTCTCTCTCTTTAAACTGCTGTCTAATAACCTCCATCCATGTTCACTAACACCTTCTACCTGGTGAATCATGTTCTCTCTAATACACGATCTGATGCCCTCTATGTCCCCTTCTGTTCATTCATTTTACTTTGGGAACAGAGCTGCAGGTTAGTCAAAGAACTTAGTATCTCACAGCAGGGTGGGGGTACAGATCCAGGTGAAGTGCCAGCTCCAGGCCTCTTGCTGCTTCACCCCAGCATTGAGATGCCTCTCGGCTTCTCTCTGTTCAGTCTTGAATTAGCCCATTCCCCTACTACCTAGAGCTCACTCCTGGGGACAAACACTCATTGTGAGACGTGTTCTTACCATAGGCATTTTCTTCATCTCTTGGCATCTTCCGTCCTCCCATGATTACCTGAAAGAATCCCAGACACAATTTGTTCATTCACTCATTCATCAAATAGGTGTAACTGCCTACAATGTCAGGTCAAGTCCAAAATGCTGGTGACCCCACTGTGAGAAGGTCATAGTTCCTGCCCTCCTCTGAGCATCGGAGTTTAGGGAAGGAGGAGCCTGGTCTGGGTTGGGATGATGCTCTGAGAACACCTGGTGAGCTTGGCTTTGTCTTCTCAGGGCCCCCAAATGCAAAGAGCAAAGGGGAGATAACACTTAATCCCATCCATGCCAATGAGTAAACTTAAGATGTTAATTTCTCCAGGTGATTCCATGTCAGGTGGTGCTAATGGTAAAGAATCCGCCTGCCAATGCAGGAGATGCAAGAGATGCGGGTTCGATTCCTAGGTCAAGAAGATCCCCTGGAGAAGGAAATGGCAACCCACTACAGTATTCTTGCCTGTAAAATTCCTGGACAGAGGAGGCTGTTAGTTTGCAGTCCAAAGGGTCAGCAAAAGTTGGACACGACTAAGAGACTGAGCACCTATGTCAGTGACGTAAGCTGTCGGAAACAAGATTTCCCAGGAGTTTCAGCAGCGAGGGTGGTGATGGAGGGTGGGCTTGAGAAAACCCCGAGAACAAGAGTTTGCTCACTGACTGAGGATCTAACTTAGGGTCGCTGGCCTATGAAACAAGCAAGAAGAAAATTGGAAAACAGACGTATTTCCCAAACTCATCTGGAGAGTTTCTGCTCTTAGATAACAACATAGTTTGACTTCTCCTTATGTATCTAAATATGGGGAGACTGGGATGCTCTCCTCCAGCTCTTTATGTTCTGGCCCTTGAGTCTGAGGCTTCTCAAAGTACAATGATTATACCCACTCAAACATCATTTAATACAATTAAACATTTTGTGGTCGTTTGCCTGATCATGCAAGCTTCTGAACATGAGCCCACAGTCTCTGCTCAGTCTACTTCTCTAGCCTCATTTCCAATGAATCCCACCTCGCCTGCCCCCTCTTCACCCCTGCCCTCAGTCTGCCACTCCAGACACAGATTTCAGCACCCTTTCCCAACCCACCTCGGGCTTTCCCTCCCAGGACTCTTCATCCCACCCTACATTTCTGCCTGAGTCCTGTCTGTACTTCAACATCCATTTCAAATTCTACCTCCTCATGTCACCCACCTGTTTCCTGCAGGTAACTGTATTCAATCCCATTTGGCACCAACAGGGAAGGAAAAGCAAAGGGAGAGGCTGGGTGAATAACCTCTCTCTGGCCAAAGGACTCAGAGGGCAAGTTTGTCCAGAACTCAAGCCGAAGCTGTTTGTGTTTCTGCAGTCACTCTCCTGCTGCCCCATGCAAAGCTTTCAGTAAAGTTTACCCCGGGGCAAATCACATGATATGATTAGTTATTTTGTGTCTAGGCATCAACAAAGTCCCATAATTGACATCAGAGCAGAAATGAAGAAAGAGCCATAAGATTCAAACCCTAGAAGAAGAGTAGCTAAAGCAAGAGGTCCTCGCCAAAGGTGGAAATGAGGAAGTGTGCTACAGGGAATCCACAAAACTCTCGAGTAGGTCATTGGGATTTCCAGATAGTTTGAAATGTGGGTTAAAATCATTTAAAATAAATTTTAAGAAGGTGATAAGCTCTTCCTGAAATTTGGGGTGATAAATAGCTCTTTTTTATTGTAAAGCATTTGAATTCCTGTATTTTGAATACTCTGAAAATTCAAAGTTCATGTATCTCAGTGCCTCTCAAATATGTTGTTTTTCAGAACTACTTGAATGTTCTTTAAAAATGTCAATTCTGGGGGGACCATGCTCAGAAATTCTGATTTATGAATCCAGTGTATCTGATATCATCAGTCCACACATCAGAATTAAGAAATGAGCCGTTTATTCAGACCCCTTCATTGTACAGATGAGGAAACTGAGGTGTTCCTACAGCAGGGGTGGGAGAGACTTGAATTAGGGAGCCAACGTGTCAGGGCTCATGAGGACGAGGGGTTGAAGACCTGGTTCCTAACCTCTTTAGTCTCTTGAGGGTCCCTTTCTGTGGACAGAGGGGAGAGGGGGCATCTGGGGCGGGGTTGAATTCTGATGGTTTCCTGACTCAGCACACTGTAACTTGCTCTAAGTTAGATTGCTTTGGGGCCACAGGAAAGATCTTTTGCCTGTGCTGAACGTGCAGTTTGAGCAACGTTGAATGCCTTTTAAAATGCATTTTACTCCTGGACATGGTTCCAGTACAGACTTTTCTTACTGTATGGGGGAGGTGTGGAAGGAGACAGACATGTGTGCCCTCCAGACTGGGGACCATGCTCATAAACCTTTTTTGAACTTCCTGTATTGGAAACTTTGAACATCTTTACAAATCCAGATGCCCCATCTTAATGAGTCCGGCTGTTACTCACCCGAAAGGTGCCTGGTGGAGCCTGGGTGCTCAGACAGTAAATGCTCTCAGAACCATGTTCCTTCTGGTTAGTTGTAGCTCTTGCTCCCTGCGGGGCTCACCTTTCCTGGTGACAGGCTCTCACCAGTGATCCAAGAAGGCCCTGATCTCTGCTTTCCCTTCAGTTTTGAGTGTGGCAGGCTGTTTCCTTCCACTCTGCATAAAGGAAGTCTTTGAGACTCACAGCTCCTTTGAGCCTCGAGGGAGGGTTAGGTGGTGATGATTTAAAGAGACAGGAACATTGATTGTAGGCTTAAAGCATTTATCTTACAAAACCTCTCTCCTGTTGCGACTAATCTTCTGTGTTCTCTAGCAGGGCCCTCCCCTCCCCCCATACCAAATATCTTGTTGTAGGACCCCCAAGGCCTGAGTCTCCTTCTAGAACTGCTTAGTGATCTAATCTTCAATTACTTTTTACTGTGTAAGTGTTTCCCCCATATGAAAAAAGTCCAGAGCGCTTCCTGCTCCAGAACAAAGAACGTGATAGCTTTTCTCAACAGCCGTCCATTGACTGGACAGCCCTATGGCCAGTGCCCCTCTAGGGTCCAGTCTGTCAGAAAAGTCCAGAAGCAGAGTTTTATCTGAGAAAGGATGTTTTCTCAGCTGTGGGAGGACTTGAAGCTAGCTGATGTACTGAGGATGAGGGTGAATTGCTGTTGCTGTTTAGTCACTCAGTCATGTCAGACTCTTTGTGACCCCATGGACTTAGCCCGCCTGGCTCTTCTGTCCATGGGATTCTCTAGGAAAGAATATTGGAGCGGGATGCCATTTCCTCCTCCAGGGGATCTTCCCAACCCAGGGATCGAGCCTGTGTCTTCTGCATTGGCAGGGAGAGTCTTTACTGCCGAGCCACCATGCGTTTACACCATTCCTAAGTTAGCATTATGTAGAGGCTTACTCTGGTCATCTGTGTTGTTATCACTGATTCTAGTTATTCTGCCTCCTCTCATGAGGGTCATGAGAGTGAGGTCAGTAAAAGACCCAGTGGTGTGGTGAACAGGTACCAAAGGACTGGCTCTAGAACTGGTCAGGTCACCAATCCAACTCAAGCTTTTTAGAGTTGACTATCGCTGGATGTGGGAAGGATGACTGTCCTGAGCCCTAATCTACTGGCTGGGACCTGCTATTTCATCTTTCTTTCCAGCCCATTTTTTCAGGTAGGAAAGAGACCCAAGGTCAACTGTTTTCCGTTCTTTTTTTTCCAGGTACAGTGTCTCTTGAATGACTGACACCCCCATTTTTTTCCCATTCAGCATTATTTTTTTTTTTTTTTTTCAGCATTATTGAAGACTGGAGTCTCTCATTCTCCCACTAGAGTAGTGGGGCCAGGACAAGTGTGAGGAAAGTTTGGTGTCCAGGGCACAGAGTTGAAGGAGACACACTGCCAAGGTTTCTCAAGTGCCAGTCCTACAGGTGAATGACCCCGGGAGTGAGTATTTCCTTAAGACTGAGGTGAATATGGCTCCTCACTGGCTTTACCCAAGTCCGAACCACATAGACCAGTCTTGACTAAGTCTTTGCTACCCAACGTATACCTTTCATGAAGATGCTTCCAGTGTTTCTTTGATAACTCCTTGCCTTTCAGTGTTCTCATGCACGCATGTGGAATCTTCCTTCACCACCTGTGACTTTGCCTGAGGGTTTACCTGCTTACAACAGGGTGCTTTTAGCTCTAATCCTTCTTACATTTTCCCACCTCTTTTATGTGTATTGTTTGCTGCATCCTTGGAGTTTTCCTAATTATCTAGTGAGCTCATCAGTCATAAAGACTGTGTTTATTTTAATACATTCTAGTTTGCATTTAACAGGAAGATGTTAAATGTAAAATATTGCAAGTGCAAAATGCAAAATACTAGGTCCACTCTTGTCTGAAACATAAGCCTCTAGTATGTTTCAATCCTGACTGGGATTGGACACAAGGGGTAAAATCTAGCTGAGCCCCTTTTGATGCACATAAAACAGACTATTGATGTGTGTGTCTGTGTATGATTGTTGATCGTGAGTTGGTTGCATCAGAGAAATAAGCCATATGTCCATTTACCATCTTCAGAAGATAAAACCATAGCATGGAGTTAAAGACATGTGATCTCAGGAACTTTACAGCTCACTTGTTAATTTACTATACCTTGTAGAAATTTTATTGCCATTTTTGTTATATTCAGAAGAAATAGTGATAGTATAAAGAAGAAAAGGCGTTTTCAGGAGCATAAAACTGACTTTAGATAGAGACTTGCAAATGAGAAGAATTTTATGTTTATAACTTTCAGAAGGTTTTTGTATTATATTTCAAAACAAACAGGAAATTTTAAAATCATTTGATTCATTAACAAATAGGATGAGGTTGAGATCTAAACAGTTCACAGAATCTCAAACATTTAGCGGACACTGACTGTCCGGGGCAGGCTGCTGCTGCTAAGTCACTTCAGTCGTGTCCGACTCTGTGTGACCCCATAGATGGCAGCCCACCAGGCTCCCCCGTCCCTGGGATTCTCCAAGCAAGAACACTGGAGTGGGTTGCCATTTCCTTCTCCAATGCATGAAAGTGAAAAGTGAAAGTGAAGTCGCTCAGTCATGTCCAACTCGTAGCGACCCCATGGACTGCAGCCTACCAGGCTCCTCCGTCCATGGGATTTTCCAGGCAAGAGTACTGGAGTGGGGTGCCATTGCCTTGTAACTTACTCAGGATATGACAATGAATGAAGAGGCAGTGGTCAGTAACTATGACACAGGAGTCTTGCATTCCAGTCTACTGGTCTTTCTAAAAATCATCAATAGTTTTTTGGGTATGACTAACAGTAAACTACAGAATAAACGGCACATACTAAAGGGTAAGCAGCAAAAGAAATCGCATGTCTTGTGGAATACACAAAATAACTGACTGAGCAATGCGGCAGACACCTGAGCACACAGCGCTGTTTGGATTAGGGCTTTCTCAGGCAATTCGCTTTGGCCACGATTGTACCACGTCTCTGAATTTCCATGTATTTTATAAAGGTCCCTTTGAAATCCTGCAATCTTTCCTCTGACTGTACAGGCCCACATTCTGACTGTTAGAAGGCTGTACAACCTGTTAGTGTAGCGGTCACCCCTTTCCACTGTCCCCAGGCCCTCAATCAAGTCCATGAGCTCCTTCACGTGGTCATCCCAGGTGCTCCCTGTAGCATAGTTGTCAAAGGCACACACTCGCCCCCCACACGCTGCCACCAGCTCGCTTAGGGCTCTGTTGTCTGCGCCTTGGATAAAATCCCTCAGGAAGCCTCCCTTGAGGCTTCCTTGCGGGTGAAGACGACAACTGTGTGCTTCGTGGCACCCTCTCCAAAGATCTCCTTCACCCCCCTGAACAGCCTGCTGGTCCTCCGTGGTGAATTGGCCCAGTTGCATCACCAGGAGCAGCACGTGGGGTCCTGGGGCAGAGAGCAGGGAGCACCTCTGCACCTCTTGGAACAGGGAGTCAGAGGGGTCCTTCCTGCAAAACATATCTGGTGTGTCAATAACCACCACCTCTCTGTCTCCCCAGCTGCCCCGACTCTTACTGCAAGTCTGCGTCAAGGACCAGGCACTCAGTCTGGACTCAAATGCTGGCTTCTAGAGGATGCTGTTCTCTGTCGCACTTTTGCCAGTTCTCGTTTTGCCCACCAGAATGATTCTCAGCTCTGATCCTCTGGCACAGTGAGCTGGGTGACTCTTTGTAGAAGGTCCTGCTAAGAGCAAGTTTACTTAGAAGAGAAAGACAAATACCACATGATATCTCTTATATGTGGAATCCAAAAAAAAAAAAAGGATACAGATGAACTCACTTACAAAACAGATATAGGGGCTTCCCTGATGACCCAATGTAGAGGACACAGGTTCAGTCCCTGGTCGGGGAACTAAGATCCCACATGCTGCAGGGCAGCTAAGCCCACGTGCTGCAAGAAGAGAAGACTGTGTGCTGTACCCAGCGAAGCCCGCACAGTGCATCCAAGAGCCCCGTGTGCTGCAACGAACCCAGTGCAGCACGAATGAATCATGAAAACCAGACATGGACTCACAGACGTGGAAACAAGCTTCTGGCTACTGAAAGGGAAAGGGGCAGGGGAGGGGTAAATTATGAGTTTGGGATTAAAATATGCACAATACTGTATATAAAATAACAAACAAAGACTACTGTAGAACACAGGGAGCTGTACTCAATATCTTGTAATAACCTGTAATGTAAAAGAATCTAAAGAGAATATATTTGTGTTTGTATGTATACCTAAATCACTTCGTTGCATACCTGAAACTGACAAAGGATTGTAAATCAACTGTATTTCAATTAAAAAAAAAAGGTGAAAAAAGAGCAAGCTTACTTTGTTATCACCATACTGTCATGCCAATGGAATATTTTTAATGATAAGGAAATATCTGGGAGAAGATACTCTCATAATATACTGTATTTATAAAGTAGAAGCTGACTCTATTATCAAATAAGATAATGATTTTAAAGCATCTAGCTTCTCTAGGTCTGCAGGGCATTGTCATATTGGATCCAAGAAAATTGGGGGATGAGATAGAATTAGAAATGTATCTTGTCATTCAAAGTTTGTCTATATCACTCTGTTCTGGCCCCCTAAAAGGCAAATTTTCTGAAGATCAGAAATGTGTAGCCAAGATGGTGGTTCCATCTCCAGGTGGGTAAGTAACCTGCCTGTTCCAGGGCCAGAGATGGTTCCTCTGACCTTGGCTGGGCAGAGGTGTGGTCATGATCACCAGGGAAATGATTGGACCAGGGAAATTGAAATGAACAGTGTAAAGTTATTCTCTCTGATGAAGAAACAGTTGCTGGCTCATATTGTGATTCTAGAGGATAGCATGATTTTTATACAAAGTAGGCACAGAATAAGGCTTCCTTGAGACCTCAGTTGATAAAGAATCCGCCTGCAATGCAGGAGACCTGGGTTCGATCCCTGGGTTGGGAAGATCCCCTGGAGAAGGGAAAGGCTACCCACTCCAGTGTTCTGGCCTGGAGAATTCTATGGACTGTGCAGTCCATGAGCGACTTCCCCTTTCACTTCAGGCACAGAGTAGGACAGAAATGGCACACGCAGGAGGTCACTTACCAGAGGGACTGCCTTCATTTTGGCCCATGGCTATTCCTGAGGGACGGAGAGACCAGAGGTCAATTAAAAAAACGATCATTTTTGAGTTACAACGCATGAAAGAACCTTACATTTCTTGAGCATGTTCACAACCATGCCTCAGTTGTCTGCACAAAGCTGAGGAGGTGGGTGGGAAGAATTACGATCGCTGGTTTACAGAGAAATATAGTCACTTGCTCAGAGTTCACTCAGTGAGTCAGAAGATTGGGTTTGTTTGTGGCCCCACTTGCTGCTTCTCACCCCCACGCCCACCTCTCCCCTAGGGTCCCTCCTCCGTGGGGGACCACCAACCCCACCCCCTCTCTTGCTTTCCGTGGCCTTCCTTTGTTTCCTTTCTAGGTCTGCCGTGGTTGTCCGAGGCTGAGTCCTCTTTCCTTCCCTCCTCCCCATCTGCTCCCTTCCTTAGTTCTCCACCTTGCCGCCAAACGCCTGCCCTCACACGAGTCCTTGCTGAGAGACTCGGTGAATTAAAAACCCAACTCGGCAAAGTGCACTCTTCTTCAAACCAGAAACGTGCTTCATTTGATCTGTTACTTACTTGAATTTTCCTCTTTCCACAAGAAGCCTTGCCATTTAGTTCCCTTTCCTATGCAGAGGGAAGTATCTTAAAAACTGGCAACCTGTACTAAGTGACATGGCACAGAAAACTCTTGTGTTAATGAGAAAGTTCTTCCCAGTTAGCCTTTTTGTGTAATGTTCTCTTTGCCACTATTGGGTAAACTAAATTCCAAGATTACAGGTCCTGTAAACTGGCCTCACTTAAGCCAAATGCCATCACTCTGTTTCCCTGAAAACAGGGCAAATTTGTTTAATTATTTTTTTTTTCTTTTTCAACCATAGCCTGAAAACTAGGAATGAACAGCACAGAACTTTCACGAGTGTGGGCTTACCTGAGTTATTGTTGAAAGAAATAGATGCCTCCTTGTTCAGATCTGTGACTTGACAGTTCAGCTTCAAGAGAGAGAGAGGGAAAAAAAAAAGCTGAAAATCTAGTCTGCTTCTTCCTCTCTTGAATCTCCAGTGAGCTTCCATGCTGCAACAGAGCCCCTACACCATGACTATCTGAAATTCTGTTTTCAAAAATAAACAGTTAAAATGGCAAAATTTAATGAGTCATTTGTTGTCTTGTGGACTTGCCTCAATTGAAAAAACAAACAACGTTTGAATCGTTTAAGCTGGAATAAAGGGGAGGCTGATGATGCTGGTAGATTTGATTCCTTCCCCCATCCTGAGGCTGTGTCCCTACATTTACAAGTTTGCCTGAATGCAACCCTCCAAGGCCTCCCAGGAGGAATAACCTTATCCACACTTAGCGGTGACTGTTCTAAAGGCAAATGCCACTGCAGGGGGAGAAAGTATGGGTGTGGGGGCACAGGACAGGGCACTGTGCAGGGGAGAGTACAGAAAGGCGAACTGAAAGAGGGAGATGTCTGTCTGAATGCATTTGGAAACGACTCATTCATGGTTTCTTTGCTTTCCCTTTGCTCAGCTATGCAGTTCAGGGCAGCCTCCCTGGGGGACCAGTGACCCGGGCAGTGTCTACAATGATCTAGGCAATGTCTACAGTAATGATCTGAGTGTCTACAGTCAGGGGGAACGACCCAAAGCATTAAATTTGAAATCACTCAAATGTTTTTATCTTTATTTCTGTGATATTCAGCACAGTAAGGACAGAGGAAATGTGGGACTTCTTAGACAGCCTTTAAATATCCTAGATCAGTTGTGATGCACTTCGCTTTCCCTACCAACTGTTGATGAGAAACGATTCCCAGGCCTGGACCTCATCATATGAGAGGCTGGAAAACACAGTGCATCCCTGGGACCCAGGGGGACACCACTGTCTTTGTCACACACTATTATCACTGTTTTGAATTCTTCCACATCCTTTACTTTGTAGTCTTCTACTTAATAACAGTAATCTCTTCCTAAAAACAAAACATTCTGTGTCAAAACGCTAACAGGGACCTATTTCCAATTGTTTTATATGAAAGCAAATATAATGCAACATCGAATTCAAAGCCCACTGATTTTCTAAATTGTATGTAAAATTCAGTAAAGCACCTCTATAAAAACTTTCCATAGAATAAAAAAGCTTAAAATATTGCTGTTTTGAATACCTCAAATGTTTTTGGTTTATGAAAGAAAGGTATTGGATAATGTAAGTACCCTGACAAATAACTCAATTAAAAATGGGCAAAGGACCTGAATAGATATTGTTTCAAAGAAGACATACAAATGGCCAACAGGTACTTGAACACATGCTTAGCATCATTTATCAGGGGAATGTAAATCAAAACCATCATGAGATTGCATCTCACACCCGTTAGGATGGCTATTATTACAAAGACAGGAGAGAAGTGTTGGTCAGGATGTGGCAAATTCATGTGTTGGTAACATGTATCACTCAATATGCATGTGGTCAAATTATTTTTCCACTGTTAAAGAACTATGTCTTTTTAATTAATATCTTCTCATATATTTGTTTTTTGTGCTGTGCATGCTTGGTAGCTCAGTCAAGTCCGGCTCTTTGTGACTCCATGGACTGTAGCCCACCAGGCTTCTCTGTCCATGGGATTTTCCAGGCAAGGATACTGGAGTGGGTTGCCATTTCCTCCTCCAGGGGTTCTTCCTGACCCAGGGATCACACCCTCATCTCCTACATCTCCTGCATTGGCACGTGAATTCTTTATGACTGAGCCACATGAGAAGCTCAGAATATATTTGTTGCTCATGGTTAAATTTTGTTAATTCTTTTGATATTGATTTGGAGAAGTTCTTTATGCAGTCAAAATGATCATTTTTACCTCCTCTTCTTGGATTAAAAAAAAATCTAATTTCATTCACTGTTAGTTTATTGTAGCTAGTATCTAGAAGAACCCACAGTTTGTTGTGATCCACAGAGATGACAGAGGATGAGGTGGTTGAATGGCATCACTGACTCAATGGACATGACTTTGAGCAAACTCAGGGAGATGGTGAAGGACAGGGAAGTCTGGTGTGCTGCAGTTCATGGGGTGGCAAATAGTCAGACACAACTTAGTGACTGAACAACAACAACAAAATCTAGAAGAATGTTCAATAATCACCATATAGTAGGCCTCCTTAACTTGTTTCTGACTTTTGTGGCAATAGCTCAATGCTTCCAGTTAAATAAAGTACAAGCTTTGAGGTTGAGATGGAAATTATTATTGTAAAAATGTAACCAATTATTTAGTTCAGTCTCTCAGTCATGACCGAGTCTTTGCAACCCCATGGACTGCAGCACGCCAGGCTTTCCTGTCCATCACCACCTCCCGGAGCTTACTTAAGCTCATGTCCATTGAGTTGGTGATGCCATCAAACCATCTTATCCTCTATTGTCCCCTTCTTCTCCTGCACTCAATCTTTCCCAGCATCAGGGTCTTTTCCAATGAGTCAGTTCTTCTCATCAGGTGGCCAAAGCTTTGGAGCATCAGCTTCAGCATCAGTCCTTCCAATGAATATTCAGGACTGATTTCCTTTAGGATGGACTGGTTGGATCTCCTTGCAGTCCAAGGGACTCTCAAAAGTCTTCTCCAACACCACAGTTCAAAAGCATCAATTCTTGGGTGCTCAGCTTTCTTTATAGTCCAACTCTCACATCCATTGGAGAAGGCAATAGCAACCTACTCCAGTACTCTTGCCTGGAAAATCCCATGGATGGAGGAGCCTGGTAGGCTGCAGTCCATGGGGTCCTGAAGAGTCGAACATGACTGAGCAACTTTGCTTTCACTTTTCACCTTCATGCATTGGAGAAGGAAATGGAAACCCACTCCAGCATTCTTGCCTGGAGAATCCCAGGGACGGGGGAGCCTGGTGGGCTGCCGTCTATGGATTCGCACAGGGTCGGACATGACTGAAGCAATTTAGCAGCAGCAGCAGCTCACATCCATATAGGACTACTGGAAAAACCAGAGCTTTGACTAGACAGGCCTTTGTTGGCAATTATTAGGACCTTTGTTGGCCAATTATTAGATGCTAAATTTTTACCAAATTACTTTCCAACAGCTAAGGCCATGATTGAATTCTGTTGCTCCATAGCTTCATAATACATTAAATTATATGAAAATATTTCCTCATATTGAAACTTCTTTGCACACCTAGGACAAATCTTTATCATCTAAGTTATTGCTGGATTCTATTTGATAATAGCCAATTTTGAGGTTCTGCATTCCTTTGTGAGTAATTTTATTCTTTTCTAAAACAAAGAGATTCTTTTCCTTTGATTACCCTGGTTTTGGGGTCTCCTTTTCCTTCTGAACTATCAACTATGGTGTTTTCCTTGAATAGATACTTGCACTGCAGAAGAATCCTGGTTCTGTCTTTTAAGAAAATAAGATTTTTTACCATCACCACCTTTCTCCATCATCTCTTCTTTTCTTAGGCAAGTTTGACATTGAATGAAGATTATATAGCATACTGAATGTTTTTAAGGAAAATGTCAGTGTGCATCAGGAATGTATAACAGATGAATTTAACTGATTGGAGAGGGGTTGTTGGGAAAGACTTCTGAGAAAAAGTAATATTGCTTGAAAGTGAAAGTCAGTCAGTTGCATCTGACTCTTTGTGACCCCATGGACTATACCAGTCTGTGGAATTTTCCAGGCAAGAATACTGGAGTGGGTAGCTTATCCCTTCTCCAGCAGATTTTCCCAGATGAGGAATTGAACCAGATCTCCTGCATTGCAGGCGGATTCTTTACCAACTGAGCTGTTATGGAAGCCCAACATTGCTTGAGCTGAACTTGAAAAGTGAGGGAGGTGGGGATTGGAGGTATTTCCAGGAATAAGTAACACCACATTCCAAGGCAAGTGACCACATGGAGTCCTCAGGTATTTAAAGGAAGCCAAGGATGGCTAGAACCCAGAGGCAGAAAGTCAGATTATGTAGAAATGAGGCTGGAGATCAAGGCAGGGATTTGTCAAGTTTTGGTCCTAAATGTTTTCTTGCAAAACAATGGAAACTCCCTCTGGGACTGACTTGGGGCTGTAGTGTCCTGGCCCTGAATATGAGTTGTGTGAAGAATGGATAGGAAAGTCCTGTCCCTTGTCCTTCTTTATATGATCTGTATTTGGGGATCTTTCCTGGGGTCCTCCTCGATATTCTCTTTCACTTCCTCTGCTTCCCCACCCACTCCACTCTATGTGGTTCAGGTGAGATGGAGAAGTACAGTGGGTGTGACTTCTGAGGTGAGCCCTCTACCGCAACTATTTCCTGATACCCTTCCCCATGCTCAGGACCCTGTCAACACTTCAGTTTTTTCCAACCACTTCCTGCATAAAACGCTTTCGTGTTTCACCTCTTGTTCTAAGTTCATCT
Source organism: Bos grunniens (assembly GCF_055505025.1). Taxonomy (NCBI): domain Eukaryota; kingdom Metazoa; phylum Chordata; class Mammalia; order Artiodactyla; family Bovidae; genus Bos; species Bos grunniens. The sequence continues at coordinate 6,882,025 of NC_141168.1, forward strand.
ATGTCTTGAGAAGAGCTTGGTTTGGGGGCATTTCTTTTGAACCAAGAGAGAAAAATAACTGTTTGTGATTCTGTCTGCAAAAGGAAACCACGAGACCCAGAGCTCTTCCTGAGGCAAGCTCCTTCCTCTGAGAGGAAAACCGATTTATCAGGTGTGATCCAAAGGGGCTGAAACCCCCTCTACCAAACACCACCTGCCTCTCCTCTCTTTCAAGTAAAGCTCTTCCAGGAGGTGCTTAGGCAAAGAAAACAGCGTACAGGGAGAGAGACTGAGAAGGAATTCAAATGGGGCCGAATACAGATTGAAGGAGTTCAAGCAAAGAGTTAAAGCTTCAAGTCCTCTAAACACCATTATATAGTCTGAAAGTTTTGGCTGTTGTAGCCTATGGCCCTTTACTCTCAGATGTACAGGGTATTTTAAAAGAGGTGAATATCTCAGATCTAACTTGCTGCCAGATCCTGGGTTTGAATATTGAAACTATATTGAAGCATTCAACTCCATTGAAACTGTATTCAACTCCATTCAGCTGTATTTAACTCCATTGAAACTGTAGGGATGGCTCTATTTGCTCTAGTTCTAACTTGCCGTCCTCACCTGCCCACCCCTACCTTCTGTCGGTTTTAGTTCCCCAGGGCCCATCAGTGACCACGGATGGCCAAAACATATCCTCCGTATACTCAGTGGGGTTTTGGAAATGGGCCATTTCCATCCCTGTTTGGTCGCTGACCTGCTACGTGACCTTAAGGCAAATCTGACCTTAATTTGTTTCATCTTCAAATGATAAAAAACTTCAACTATTGACAGAATTATCAGAATTAAGTGGAAAAATGTATGGAAAGCACTTTGCCCCAGTGCCTACCACTGTGATTTCGAAGCCTTAACTTGCACCAGAGTGCCTGAAGAACTTGTGAAAACACAGAGGGCTAGGCAACATTCCTAGTTTCTGAATGAGCAGGATTTGGTGAAGCCTGAAATGTGGGAGTTCTAACAAATTCCCAGGTGATATGAGTACTGCTGGTCCCAGGGCCTCACTTTGAGGATGACTGCCCTAGGTCATTGGCATCATTTGCATTGAAGCTGGGTTACCATCGTGTGCCCGGAACCAACTATAAACAGAAGAAGGAGTTGTGTCTTTGAGACACTTTTAGTTTCTGGTTTCTCCGTACATGGAGATTTCCTGGGACATTTCCTGGTTGTCCAAAGCACTCCTACATTTTCTTTCTTTGAGGTTCATTCTAGATGAGAGGGTCCAGGTCTGACTTTCTCACCCAAAGCCTTTACATTTCACATGTGCTTTGTCTATCCCCTTTAAGATCTCCTGGTAGCTGATTTAATCTGAAGTGAAAGACCTTTTACAGAAAATGCCTTAGCCCCATGGTGCTCAGATTTTTACCTTGCATCAGACACACTTGGAGGGTTTGTAAAAACACAGATGACTACACTCTAATCCCAGAGATTCTGGTTCAGTAAGTTTGGGATGGAGCTCAAGACTTTGCATTTCTAACAAGTCTCCAGTTCAAGCTGATGCTGCAGGTCCATGGCCCACATTTTGAGAAGCCCTGGTCTATTATGCAGTAAGTCTGCAAAGTAGTTGATAGTAGCATTTTGCATGACTTGGGAGATGGTCAGAGTAAGTGGCCATTTAGATAAACTATAGGTAGATTCAGATGTCTCTGATATGCCTGTCGTGTGTCAGAAGATAAGGTCAGGGAAAAAAGAAGAAACCTATATGACTTCCTTTCTACACATGTCTTCATATATCGATAGGAGACAAGAACTGACAGTGGTGGAATAGTGGCGTCCAGGAGGCAGTGTCTGATTGATGGGAGGAGGGCTGATCAGTGATCTAAAGTTGTCACGTAGGAGGTCATGGAGGAGATTTTCTCTAAAGGATGGGAGGATGGGATACATGGAGTGCTTTGGGGATAAGCAGACAGGTGGGAGGAAGTGGCATGAATGATGGTTTGGAGGTAGAAGCATATGGGTGGGAAGAAGAGCACAAGTGAACTATGAAACAGACACCACTACCATTTAATTACTTTGGACTAAACACTGTGCACACGAGTTTGGGTGAACTCTGGGAGTTGGTGATGGACAGGGAGGCCTGGCGTGCTGCGATTCATGGGGTTGCAGAGTCAGACATGACTGAGCAACTGAACTGAACTGAACTGAAACACTATGTTTTATATCTTCTTCTTACTTAATACTTACAGCCACACTGGGAAGTACAGATTATTATATCCATAGCTACATAAGTAAAAACAAGGTTCAGAAAAGTGAATAACTTGAACAACTCAGAGAATAAGTGTGGGGTTAGAGCCAGGAAGGGGACTTTGAGGACCCCAGGCCTATTGCTGTGTCCCCAGGGCTACCATGTGTAGCAAAATGTAAGGAGATGGGGCCATGAAGAAAAGTTTGCAGCCTGAGGTAAATCTGTCAATTCCAGGCCAAGAAGTATGACCTGAGATCTGCAATGGTGGTCTCTTGAGCAACAGACACAGGATAAAGCTGAGTTGCATAATCTTGATTTGGTAAGAGGAGATTAAAGAAGAGAAACTGAGACAAGAGTAAGTTACCATCTATCCACTGAAATTCCTATTTTTCTTTCTCTTCTCCCTTTTTTTCTGACTCCACCAATCTTGTGTTACCCAGTATCAGTCTAGGTATCTCTTCCACTTCCTCTCCTATCTTTCTTGCACAAGGTCTTTTTTAAACAAACAAAACTGAAGTATAGTCGATTTACAATGTTGTCTTAGTTTTGTGGGGCTTCTCAGGTGGCTCAGTGAATCTGCCTGGCTGATGAATCTCTTGCAGAAGACACGGGTTCAATCGATCCTTGGGTCAGGAACATCCCCTGGAGGAGGAATGGCACCCCACTCCAGTATTCTTGATGGCAGAATCCCACGAACAGAGGAGCCTGGCAGGCTACAGTCCATGGGGTTGCAAAGAGTTGGACAGGACTGAGTGACTGAGCATGTACATGCTTAGTTTCAGATGAACAGCAAAGTGATTCAGTTATACATACATACGTATTCTTTTTCAGATTCTTTTCCATTATAGATTATCACAAGATATGGAATATAGTTTCCTGTGCTACAAGATTTTTGTTGTAGCACAAAAAACTACAAGTAGGCCCTTGTTAGTTATCTATTCTATATATAGCAGTGTATATCTGTTTATCCCAAACTCCCAGTTTATCTTTCCCCTCTTTCCCCTTTGATAACCATGTTTGTTTTCAATGTCTGTGAATCCATTTCTGTTTTATAAATGAGCTCACTTGTTTTTTTTTTTAGATTTGACATATAAGTGATATCATGTGTCTTTGTCTGACTTACTTCACTTAGTTTGATAATCTCTAGGTTCATCCATGTTGCTGCAAATGGCAAGATTTCATTCTTGTTTATGGGTGAGTAGTATTCCAGTGTATGTATGTGCCCCATCTTCTTTATCCATTCGTCTGTCGATGGACTTTTAGGTTCACACACGTCTTTTTAACTTTTGACCCCAGTTCTTGATCCCACCACACCAGGGAGTCTGAGATATCCAACCTCATGAGAACACCCTTCCCTTCAGTCCTGGTTTGGGGTCCTGGCAGATTTGAAAACTGATGAGTCTGAGGGTCACAAAGAGTACAGAGGCACTAGACTTTCTGGAAAGGCTGCTCCAGACTCTGCCCAAGCTGCTCCTCAGAGACTGCTCCAACCAAAGTACACACACACACATACACACACACACCACACAAACTCTGGTGCTCAGCCCCCAGCCTGTTCCCAGCCTGTCCTGCTTTCAGGTCTTATTCTTTCTGAGGCAATGGCACCCCACTCCAGGTCTCTTGCCTGGAAAATCCCATGGATGGAGGAGCCTGGTGGGCTGCAGTCCATGGGGTGGCTAAGAGTCGGACATGACTGAATGACTACACTTTCACTTTTCACTTTCATGCATTGGAGAAGGGAATGGCAACCCACTCCAGTGTTCTTGCCTGGAGAATCCCAGGGACGGGGGAGCCTGGTGGGCTGCCGTCCATGGGGTCACACAGAGTCGGACACGACTGAAGCGGCTTAGCAATTAGCATCCTTATGGAAGAATGTTTTTCAAAGGTTAATTTAATCTGGATACTGGCAAAGATTTTCTTTTTTAAGAGACGAAGGACATTTCAGGGAGCAGGCTGACTGTTAGGCTAGGGTGGTCAGAGATGGTTGCAAAATCCCCTTTCTTAGAAGCATGGCCTACTGGCAGTGAGACACATTGACACAATGGCAGGAACTTGAATTCCTACCTAGAAAACACTGTATTGTGGTTACCAAAGGGGGCTGTATTAACTCAAAAAGCCCTTGTTCTGCTGCATTAAAATATATAGGGGCTTTCCCCCAGTCTTCCCCTAAAATCATCTCTGCCTCTTCCTATTAATACATTAGATCTTCCCTCTCTGAGTGTCCTTCAGTATTCATTATGCCTGTGGGTGACTTTAAGACTTTTGCGTCAGCTCAGAGTTGCTGGTTTGCTCCTGTGAGCTCCCTCAGCATTGGACTTTCCCACTGTCGTCTCAGCACTTGTGCCTCTTGTTAACACACAAATAGAGTGAAAAAAATATGTGTTGAGATCAAAAGATGAAAGTTGTGGGCATCAGGCTGCCACTGTATTTTATGGGCAAGGCTCATAAAGTTTCTGAGCAGCATTTGTTTATGGTTAAAATGAAGGTTGTGGCCAATGGTCTGAGGTCTCTTCCTATGGTGACATTTAAGTTTCCCAATATTTCTTAGCATACCCAGTGAGCATGAGAGTCCAGCTCACCCAAGAGCATGATCTCTTCCTCACAAACCCAATAAGTCCTCAGAAAGCTGGTCAGAATGCACTTTTCTTTTTGCAGGGCTGGCTCAGAGGATCAGTGCTCCCTGATGAGAGATCCTAGATGGTGACCAGTCCAGGGGAGGGACAGTGACAAATCTGGGAAACTTACAATAAAGAGTCCTACCAGGGCAATTGCAATAAAAGCCAGCCTTCTGGGTCCTGGGGTTTTGATTCCTAGATTCATCTCAGAAATGTTGAGTTGGAGACATTCAAGGGTAAATTAAGTCATTTATACCCACCTTTTGGTGCAAGCCTCCCTGATAGATCAGATGGTAAAGAATCTGCCTGCGATGCAGGAGATCCCTGGGTTTGATCCCTGGGTCAGGAAGATCCCTGAGAGAAGGGAATGGCACCCCAATCCAGTATTCTTGCCTGGAGAATTCCATGGACAGAAGAGCCTGTTGGACCACAGTCCATGGGGTCGCGAGAGTTGGCTAAGACCGAACAACTAACACTTTCACTTTTTCAAACAAGGAGGCAAGGGTGTATGTGCCCCCTTCCAGGTAGCCCCAAGTTTCTCACTTCCCCAAAAAGCACACTATTCACTTTAATAGCCCCTGAATTCTTACCAATTCCTTAATGTCGGTGGTGGGAGCAGACTCCATCCAGGAGATCCTGGACAGGCATGGAAGAATCAACAGCCTAGTGATGTGCCACCAGTAAGGTTCCACACTAGGTCTGGACAATGTCTTCTACTGTCTGCAGTTCTCCCCTCTGCAAATTACTATCTTTGCTTGATGCAGATTCTCTATCACTCATCAAAGTTTGTACCTCTTTACTACTATGGATACTGTCGAAAGTTCAGAAACTACAGAAGTAAAACCAATGAATCGCTGAAACAGTCATTGTAGAGGTTTATTTTGCCCATACCAAAAAGACAATTTGAAAGCTGGGAGCACTCAAAGGAGAACATGCAAGGGGCTCAGGGGTACGTTGTTACAAGACAGCTTAGGATAGTGACAAAGCAATGACTATTTTTCAAAGTGATGGTAACAATATTAGGATTTTCTTAAATGATGGGGAATTGGTGAGTGATTGCCTCATATCAGTTTTGGGGCACAGTTTAAGGTTTGCTTGTGAGTTCCAGAGACATAAGCAAGAAATGACCCAGTCCAAGTTAGTCTTTCAAGATAAGATAAATTAAACTTTGTATGACAACACTGGTTTTGTCTGCCAGGGAATTTCTAAGGCTGGTCTATATTTGTTTTTGACTTTAACAGTATGCTGAAGGGTTTGTTTGTGCATCTCAGCATGTCCCCAGGAAGTCTGTGTGTACAAGTGAGGTTAGGCCATTTCCCAGAACTGTCTCACATGGTAGCAACCAGACTTGTCACTCTATCTGTGTGCAGCTACATTACCTCCTGTCTTTGCCACAGCTGTTTTCTACCTCAACTCCTCCACCATTTTCCTTCCCTATCACAAAATGTTATGGCCACTTCACAGGAGAGAGTTAAAGTATTGGGCCATGTGCCTTTTACTCTTTATGTGAGATGGTACTTAGAATGAGAGAGAGTGGGAAAGCTGGGGGGAGAGGAGAGATCTTACCACGGAGAGGACAACTGATCTCACCACAGAGATCTCACTGAGCTGTTCCCCACCCCCCCCCCCGCCCCGCCCCAAATCAAGAATGACACCTAAGGAGAGGGATCAAGATGGTGGAGTAAGAGGACATGGAGCTCACCTCCCTCCTGCAACAAACACATTAAAAATACATCTACATGTGGAACAATTAGCTACCTTTTGATCCTGCAACCTCACTTCTGGGCAGGTATGCAGAAAAGATGAAAACTAATTTGAAAAAATACACACACCACAGTGTTCATAGCAGCACTATTTACAATAGTCAAGGCACTGAAACAATCTAAAAGCACATCAACAGACAATTGGTTTAAATAGAATATAAATATTCTCGGTGAAATATTTGTTGTTACTGTTCAGTTGCTAAGTCATGTCCAACTCTGTGACTGCATGAACTGCAGCAGAGGCTTCTCTGTCCATCACTATTTGTTTAAACTCATGTCCACTGAGGCAGTGATGCCATCCAACTATCTCATCTCTGTCACCCCCTTCTCTTCTTGCCCTCAGTTTTTCCCAGCATCAGGGTCTTTTCCAACGAGTCAGCTCTTCTCAACAGGTGGCCAAAGTATTGGAGCTTCAGCTTCAGCATCAGTCCTTCCAATGAATATTAGGGTTGATTTCCTTTAGGATTGACTGGTTTGATCTCCTTGCTGTCCAAGGGATGTCAAGAGTCTTCTCCAGCACCACAGTTTGAAAGTGTCAGTTCTTTGGTGCTCAGTCTTAGTTATGATCCGACTTCTCACAGCCATACATGATGACTAGAAAAACCATAGCTTTGACTACATGGACCTTTGTTGGCAAAGTGGTGTCTCTGGTTTTTAAAATACTGTCTGTGTTTGACATACTTGTTTTCCAAGGAGCAAATTTCTTTTAATTTTGTGGCAGCAGAAATATTACTCAGCCATAGAAATGAATGTAGTATTGCCATTTGCAACAACATGGATAAAGCTAGAAATTATGATACTAAGTGAAGTAAGTCAGACAGAGAAAGATAAAATTATAGGATATCACTTATATGTGGAATCTCAAAAATAATACAAATGAATCTATATGCAAAACAGAAACAGACCCACAGACATAGAAAACAAACTTATGATTACCACAGAGGAAATGTAGGGAATGTGCTATATTAGGAGTATGGAGGTAACAGATGCAAACCACTCTAGGTAAAACAGATAACAAGGGTTTATTGTATAGCACAGGAAACTATATTCAATATCTTGTAATAACCTATAATGTAAGAGAATCTGAAAAAATTATGTATGTATTTAAATCACTTTGCTGTAGACATGAAACTAAAAATATTATAAATCAACTAGACTTCAAAACTATACTTTAAAAAAGAAGAATAAGTAAAGAAATAAGGCGAAGAGAAACAAAAACAACAAAAAAAGACTGAAACCCAAGATCTCAAAGTGACTAAGACTGTCACTGATTAGGAGCAGCATAGAGCTACTGATTAACTTCAATTCTCAATAATTTATATATTTAAAATTTAAGAGTAGATTTTAAAAGAATAAAATTATAATCTATAATTTACAGCATAAAGGAGAGTTAAATAAGTTAAGTAATCTGTAAGGCAGAAAGCAGAAAACAAGAAAGAAATCAAAGTCCATATTTATTTATAATTAAATGCTGAAACACCTGTAGTTTTCCCTTTAAAGTTCAACAAGGCGAGGATGTCCTCTACCACTTCCTTTATCCATTACTACATTGGAAGTCTTAGCCAATGCAATAAGACAGGAAAAATTAGTCACAACAATTGGAAAAGAAAAAAACAAATCTGCTACTACTTGCAGGTGGTATAACTATCTGGAGACTCCCTCAGGTTGGTGGTAGCCCAATGGTGAAACAGGATTGTTTTCTTCTGAGTCTTCAAATACCACCAGGGCTTCATTCAGAGCAGGCACAACAATGGACATTTTAGACTCTTGTGGGCAAGCAGATGGCCACTTAGTTGGAATGAGTTCTTCTGCCTTCATTCGGCCTATTAGCCTGAGCCAAAGTTGTCACTAGAAGGACCTGAGCTTAGCCTGTGGGCAAACATGTAGAACAGGTGGGCACAGTTTGCTGCTGCTGCTAAGTCACTTCAGTCGTGTCTGACTCTGTGTGACCACACAGACGGCAGCCCACCAGGCTCCCCCGTCACTGGGATTCTCCAGGCAAGAACACTGGAGTGGGTTGCCATTTCCTTCTCCAATGCATGAAAGTGAAAAGTGAAAGTGAAGTCGCTCAGTTGTGTCCAACCCTCAGCGACCCCATGGACTGCAGCCAACCAGGCTCCTCCATCCATGGGATTTTCCAGGCAAGAGTAACGGAGTGGGGTGCCATTGCCTTCTCTGGGGCACAGTTTAGTAAATGTATACCATCAACTGTTCATGTCAGGAGTTAGTGATGGAATCTGTCAGCCAAGTTTCTGGGTAATTATTACTTACTGGTAGTTTGGAATATAACTGTTCCCTTGGTATGTGTTTGTTCATGAAATAACACTGCAAAAATGGGCAAATACTGAGAATATGGACAAAACTGGGCAAAAATCACTGGAAGAACAGAAAACAGGATCTCTAATAGTAAAGTGGGGCTATAGGGTGCAAATTTCCACTGTATACTCCAAATTGTCAATACCATCCAAGATCTAGTCCTTGGAATTGGCTTTGTGTTTCTATGTGTTGCTTGGTCAACTCAGAGAGTTGGAAGTACTATGTCCTATTAGATTTGGACTACTGTTAATAAAGTCTGGGTTAGGGAGGAGAAGGAAGTTCTTTCAGTGACTGTGACACCCATTTGAGGGGATAATTGGAGATGGTTGCAGTCCAGTGTCCCTCCCCAGTACCCCACAAGAAAAAGAATACAAGGAGGGTACAAGCTGTCCAAACTCCCCAGTCATAGCTGTGGAACCTGCACCAAGGAGAGAGGAGATACTGACACAAATTATTTAAAAGAAAAAAAGCAACATCATTGCCATAGTTGACATTCCTGTGTTTGAATTCAAGCCCTGAGCCTTTGGAGTGGGAGAACAAACATTCAAATTATAGGGGTCCCAGAAGAAGAGAAAAAGAAAGGGTATGAGAAGTTTTTGAAGAGATTATAATTGAAAATTTCCCCAAGATGGAAAAGGAAATAGTCAATCAAGTTCAAGAGGTGCAAAGAGTCCCATACAGGATAAACCCAAGAAGAAGCATGCCAAGACATACACTAACCAAACTAACAAATACTAAGCACAAATAAAGAATATTAAAAGTAGCAAGGGAAAAACAACAAGTAATATACAAGGGAAACCCCATATGTTTAACAGCTGATCTTTCAGCAGAAACTCTGCAGGCCAGAAGGGAATGGCAGGATATATTTAAAGTACTGAAAGGGGAAAAAAAATCTACAACCAAGATTACTGTACCCAGAAAGGATCTCAAAATTGATGGAGAAATAAAAGTTTTTCAGACAAACAAAAGTTAAGAGAATTCAGTACCACCAAACCAACTTGACAACAAATGTTAAAGGGACTTATATAGTCAATAAATACAAAAGAAGAAAAAGATATACAAAATCAATCCCAAACAATTAAGAAAATGGAAATAGGAACATATTTATTTATAATTACTTTAAACGTAAATGGATTAAATGCTCCAACCAAAAGACTGACTGGCTGAATGGATACAAAAACAAGACTCATATATACGCTGTCTACAAGAAACCCACTTCAGACCTAAAGACACATATAGACTGAGAGGATGGAAAAATATATTCCATGCAAATGGGAAACAAAAGAAGTTGGAGTAGCAATCCTCATATCAGACAAAATAGACCTTAAAATAAAGAGTACAAAAAAGATCTTCATGACCAAGATAATCACAATGGTGTGATCACTCACCTAGAGCCAGACATCCTGGAATATGAAGTCAAGTGGGCCTTAGAAAGCATCACTATGAACAAAGCTAGTGGAGGTGATGGAATTCCAGTTGAGCTATTCCAAATCCTGAAAGATGATGCTGTGTAAGTGCTGCATTCAATATGCCAGCGAATTTGGAAAACTCAGCAGTGGCCACAGGACTGGAAAAGGTCAGTTTTCATTCCAATCCCAAAGAAAGGCAGTGCCAAAGAATGCTCAAACTACCACACAATTGCACTCATCTCACACGCTAGTAAAATAATGCTTAAAATTCTCCAAGCCAGACTTCAGCAATACGTGAACCGTGAACTTCCAGATGTTCAAGCTGGTTTTAGAAAAGGCAGAGGAAGCAGAGATCAAATTGCCAACATCCGCTGGATCATGGAAAAAGCAAGAGAGTTCTAGGAAAACATCTATTTCTGTTTTATTGACTATGCCAAAGCCTTTGACTGTGTGGATCACAATAAACTGTGGAAAATTCTTCAAGAGATGGGGATACCAGACCACCTGACCTGCCTCTTGAGAAACCTGCATGCAGGTCAGGAAGCAACAGTTAGAACTAGACATGGAACAACAGACTGGTTGCAAATAGGAAAAGGAGTATGTCAAGGCTGTGTATTGTCACCCTGCTTATTCAACTTATATGCAGAGTACATCACGAGAAATGCTGGGCTGGAAGAAGCACAAGCTGGAATCAAGATTGCCGGGAGAAATATCAATAACCTCAGATATGCAGATGATACCACCCTTATGGCAGAAAATGAAGAGGAACTAAAAAGCCTCTTAATGAAAGTGAAAGTGGAGAGTGAAAAGATTGGCTTAAAGCTCAACATTCAGAAAACGAAGATCATGGCATCTGGTCCCACCACTTCATGGCAAATAGATGGGGAAACAGTGGAAACAGTGTCAGACTTTATTTTTCTGGGCTCCAAAATCACTGCAGATGGTGACTGCAGCCATGAAATTAGAAGACGCTTACTCCTTGGAAGGAAAGTTATGACCAACCTAGGTAGCATATTCAAAAGCAGAGATATTACTTTGCCAACAAAGGTCCGTCTCGTCTATGGTTTTTCCAGTGGTAATGTATGGATGTGAGAGTTGGACTGTAAAGAAAGCTGAGGTCTGACGAATTGATGCTTTTGAACTGTGGTGTTGGAGAAGACTCTTGAGAGTCCCTTGGAATGTAAGGAGATCAAACCAGTCCAACCTAAAGGAAATCAGTGCTAAATATACATTGGAAGGACTGATGTTTAAGCTGAAACCCCAATACTTTGGCCACCTGATGTGAAGAACTGACTCCTTAGAAAAGACCCTGATGCTGCGAAAGATTGAAGGCAGGAGAAGGGGGAGACAGAGGATGAGATGGTGGGATGGCATCACCGACTCGATGGACATGAGTTTGATCAAGCTCCAGGAGTTGGTGATGGACAGGGAAGCCTGGTGTGCTGCAGTCCATGGAGTAGTAAAGAATCGGTCATGAGCGACTGAACTGACTGATTGAAGGAGAATATATGGAAAATAGAAGCCTGGATTAGATGTCATCTCCATAACTAACTGTGTTACCTTAATACATCATTTGAATTCATGTTCCTAATATGTTAGCAGGAATTGTAATATCTAATTGGACCATATCACAGGGATTGTAGAAGTAAACTTAAAATAATGAAAATAAGACCATTTTCAAAAATATAAACTGCTTCATGGAGAAGGATAAGTAAGAAAGTGATAAAGATGATAATAGTCATTGCCATTATGATCATCTTCTGCAACACGGTGCTTTGTGGATCCCTAAGTCCAGAGAAAGTAATCCAAGTTTGATGAAATTTTAGGAAACAGAATACCATTGACCATGGAACAGGACACTGTAAAATGCATTGTATGGCTCTACGATGAGAACTCCCATATCTTGGCCTGTGACCAGAAAGCTCCATAGGAGAACTCTCTAGAACATCTGGCTTATCTTCTCATCCTCCTGTGTGAGATTCTATTCTGGAGGGCAATGCCTCATCTCCCAGTCTTCATCCCTGGAAACCCAGAGCTCACAAGCTCCCTTTTGGTGTCTTGGTTCCTAAAGAGAGAAGGTGTGGAAACCACTGTTGGTGTCTTCTTGGCACACCTCAGGTAGCCCTTCTAGATGATCTGGCTCTGGAAGACAGAGGGAGCCTGGTCAGGAGGTCCTGAGGCTTTGGTCAGAAAAACCTGGATGCCGAGGACAAGAAGGGACCTTAATGCATCACTCAAACCTCAGCTCAAGAAGCCCTGGGGACCTGAAGGGGTGAGAGGAGAGGAGGCCTGGGGGATGTCTGTCAGGGAAGGGGTCCTTATTAGACTGTAAGGAGGGATGGGATGGGGTTTGGGTGCAGTGGGGGCAGCCCAGAGAACAGGATCCATGCTCAAGACCCATATTTCTCACGGTTTTTTTTTGCCCATGACTACTCTTTGTCAGCAAGTTTATATCTCATAAGGGACATGGAGGGCATGGTGTCAACCCCAGAGTCCTCATGAGCAAGGGGCTCCCTGCAAGAGTCGGTGGAAAGTCCCGCCTCTGCTCATGGAGTGGACAGACTCTGTCCATCCCACCCTTTCCTCCTCTTGCCATTTTGTTCCATTTTATCTCATTCCTTCACACCAGTATTCACTGCACACCTTCTATGTGTTCAGCTCTGGGCAGTGGTGTTTATAAGAGGAGATCTCAGCCTGGTCAGGGGGAGAGTCTCAGCACAGGACATAGAGGGTAAAATAAAACAGTGATTTGTGTGGGACCCAAAATGCATGAAACAGAAGTCAGGGGTTAGGGGAAGAGAGCAGCAGGAAGCCGGCTTGTGTTACGGGGACCTGCGAGGTGAAAAGGCAGCTGATAGTCCTTTAGGGAGTAGGGCCCTGCTACTAGGGGTTCTGAGAATCTCAGACTTGAATCCCACCCCACCCCCCTTTTCTGCTTCTCTGCACATCATCCTGTCCTGGCCCTGTAGGGAAGGCTGAAGGAAGACCACCCAGTTAGAACAGGTGTGCAGTTCAAGTCAGTGCCATGTGTGGATAAACCAGGGCTCCCACCCCATTCTGTGCCTGCCCCACTTCATCCCCTGTGTATGTCCTTAAACTACCTTTATATCTTCTGCTCACTGATACACTTCTCACTGAAATTTCAAAGATATAAGTGAAAATGGAGTAGAGGGAATTCATGTTTTATTAGAAATCAGAGCAGTTTGTAATTCCCTTAATGAATGAAACTACATGGAGAACTGAATAACAACTAAATAAAACTTTTGGACTAAGCTACAGTGTGTTAAAAAGCAAAGCTATCTCTTTGCTGACAAGGATCTGTATAGTTAAGGCTATGGTCTTTCCAGTAGTCACATACAGCTGTGAGAGTTGGACCATAAAGAAGGCAGAGTGCCGAATAATTGATACATTCGAACTGTGGTGTTGGAGAAGACTCTCGAGTGTCTTTTGTAAAGCAAGAAAATCAAACCAGTCAATCCTAAAGGAAATCAATTATGAATACTCGTTGGAAGGACTGATGCTGAAGCTGAAGCTCAATACTTTGTCCACCTGGTGTGAAGAGCCAACTCATTGGAAAAGACCCTGATGCTAGGAAAGACTGAGGCAGAAGCAGAAGAGGGCAACAGAGGATGAGATGGTTGGACGGCATCCCTGACACCACGGATGTGAACTTGGGCAAACTCTGAGTGATGGTGAGCGACAGGGAAGCTGAGGTGCTGCTATCCATGGGTCTTGAAGAGTTGGACGTGAGCTGGTGACGGAACAACAACAGCAGTATTTAGATGATAATTCATAATCTTCAATATGTATACTCAAATATAAGAAAGCAATAAAAAAGAAGAGCAGAGTAAAACCAATGAGCTCAGAGAAAGGATATATAATAAAGGAACAGCAATTAATGAAATATAAGACAGCACAAATAAGCATATCAAAATTTGAAAACTAAACTTAATTCTTTGGAATGACTGACAAAGTTCTGCTAATACTGATTGAAATAAAAAAGACAGTGAACATAATAAAAATACTAAGCATTATAAAAAGGATTGCAACTATATATTCAAGGAGATTAAAACATTTTTTTAGAGAATTCTCTGCCATAAATTTTTATGGCAATAAATTTGCAAATATAAATGAATAGATGATAAATCAAAAAGATAAATAAACAAGCTATAGAATTTCAGGTAGCAAAGAAAGCAATGGCATTATTAATTGCATGGGAAGAAATACTTTCTTGATATTTGCCAAATTGTATCCTTTAAATATCTGATTCTTTTAAATTTTTCTAGAAATCTAGACAAACTAGTGGTAAACAAGACCAATGTGTTAAGAAACATACTAGAGATTATGCATGCATTTGCAAGAATTACTTTTTTAAAACAAAGCTTTCTTTTGTTTTTGTCAAATTATTACCATCCTTCAAACTTGTCCCCTTTGAGCTATAGCCTGTGTTCTAATCCTCTTTCCACTTCCCACAACACATTTGAAACTGTTCCAGAAACATTGACTTTAGAGTTAGGGATATTAAAAGAGGATTAGTCTTTTTATTTTATGGCGACCACTTACAGCTTTACCATTTACCTTAATCACCAGATTGGGCATTTTTGAAAATTAAAATTCATTCTCAGGTCAAGCTGTGATCCCTGGAAACAGGAGTTTTGCTGCAGACACACCACAGGTGTGGCAGGACAGGACTCCTACACAGGTGTATTTTACTGGTCAGATCTGAGAGTCCCCAATGCCTGTGGCTGGACCTTTGGTTGGAGGTGACAGCTGGTCAGATAGGACTGGGCAGAGAGGGATCCAGGAGACAAACATCCTCATCTAATTCTCTGGCTCACATGGATCCTCTGTTGGCCTCCTCACTGGTGGTGTCTGAGAGACAGTCAGAGAACATTGCACCCCAGGATGTGGTCCCTGGCAGGGCCAAAGGACATAAAAGGTAAGAGAGTGGATCTGCAGGGGGAAATGGAACATTCTGGCACAGAGCGATCTAAATTTATAGGCAGAAGAACTTTAAGCCAACACCTAGAAAAGGAAAGCAGAGACAAATAAGACAACTGTTTTTGAAATGGGCCTTTGGAATTATTGTTTATTTGAGGCTATTACAAATGTTATTGTCTCTTTGTTCATTTGTTGGATAAAAACTATACTGAAATAGATTAAAGGGTCTACAGTACAAAATAGGTTTCCTCCCACCCCTGATTCCCAGAATCTGAAATTCCTTTCCCCAGTGGCAAGCAGAGTGGCCAATATTTAAAGAAATATTTTGTATATATGCATAAACATACATTACACCTTGTACTAGTTATCTACTGCTGTGTAACAAATTACCCCAAAGTTTAGTGGCTTAAAACAACAAAAATTTATTATCTCATCTCTCACAAACCAGAGAAAATGCTGCTGGGGGGACTGGAAGCTTTGCTGATATTTACTCAATATTCACAAGGGGCCTGTGTAATGTGTTTCACAGGTAGTGCTAATGCTCAATGCAAGATGCATTTCAGCCTTGTAATTCCTTTCATTTGAGTCTTTGAACCATGTCCAATGAACCAGAGCTCAAACTAATCAATTTTGTAGTTGGTATTTGTTGGAGGGGAGGCAGGCATGGACAGCAATAGGGAGTAAGCTGGAGAGATGCTTTGCTAACCATAGTAAACTGTGAAAAAATAGTTACTTCCTGAAAAAAGGAAATATTCTTGAGAGCACCTTCATAATGTCATCAAATACATGGCTAAATACATTGTCTTGAGCCTCCTTCCTAATGTTTCTTAGTTTTTTTTCATATTCCATCTTTAGTAATTCAATTTCCCCCTCTTTTTCCTGCATAATCTTTTCGCATGCTTGAGCACACTCCTTTTCCACTTTTTGGATTTCTATTTCTAATTGATCAATATATCTTTTACTCAAGACTTCCTCCAGCTTTCTCAGCCTTTCCAATGTGTCTTTGTAAATGGTGTCAGAAAAGTAAGTCCCTTGGTTGTTCTGCACCATCTTGTCTATCAGCTCCACCAGCTCCTGCACCTGAGCTTCCTTCTCAGCCTGCTCTATGTGTCCGCTGTTACTGATGGCACAACAGCGCTCTCCACACTCCTTGACGAGGCTTTGTAGGTTTACATCTTGATTCTTCAAAAAGTCGCTCAGGCTCTGGTCCTCCAGCTCGTCCTTGTGAGTGAATAAGATGATCATATACTTCATGGCTGCTTCCCCAAACAGATTCTTGACCAACGCCACGGTTTGCTGCTCTTCCTGTGTGTAACGGTGCAACTTCAGGACCAAGATGATGGCGTGAGGCCCGGGACAGGAGGCGAGGACACATCGGCTGATTTCCCTGCAGGTGGTGTTCAGGCTCTCCTTGGTGTCAAAGAGCCCTGGGGTGTCAACAACAAGAAGCTCTCTCCCCTTCCATTTCCGGGATGCTTTCTGACAAGTTTTGGTAACAGCTTGGACAGCAATCTTAGACTCGAATACTTTTCCCCCGAGGATGGTGTTTGCAGTCGCACTTTTCCCACTTCCGGTCTTCCCGACCAGCACGATCCTCAGACTAATGTCCTGAGTGGCAGCCATGTCCACATCAGAGGCTGTGGAGTGTAGGCAAGTCAGTTATAGTTTACAAAGAAAAGAAAAAAAGTGTTTAGATTAATTTGAAACCATTCTCAACCCTGATTTCTTACTCTACTGAATATATAAATCATTCCAAGTCTCCTAAGCCAGGTGAAGTATTTTCACGGAGGATTCATTCTTTGATATCTTCTATTTATTATTTGAATTCCCACTAAATGCCTCTCTTGTGTTGCTGTAATGAAAGTAGCATTTGCATGTTAAAAAATTTTTTTAACTGTAATTTTTTTTCCATTTAACAAAATAATATATACATTTTGTTTTCGAAAAATTCCAGATTTAAAAATTGAATTTGAGGAATCCTGGGGGCAGTAGTTAGCATCCTATCCTATGAAAGAGTGCCCATTGAAAAGCACTAACAATCTAGACTCAAACAGAAAGAAAACATGGATGGAGGAGACAGCACAATAGTCCCACATGGAGACTCTCAATATGGAAGGAAAACAACCACATGGTGAGACGTGTGAAACCTGTCCTGAAATTTGCACGTGCCACATAGAACTAACCTAGTCTTATTTTTCAAGTTGCACGAAGGAAGATAAATTTGATGTTCTTATTGTAAAAGTACTCTAATATTTAGAAGCAATAATGGGTGCCGTATGATTTATCATAACATAAAATGTTTGAAGTGGGTTTGATGGTCATTGGGCTACATAGTTGAGACAATAATCCTGCAGTGACTGAGAAAACAGATCGGCTAATGTTGAAATTTTAAATTACATACATCTATTGTGGGCAAATAGAGCTTATCAATATTGACCCCAACCAGATGGTCAATACTGAAATCAGATTGATTATATTCTTTACAGCTGAAGATGGAGAAGCTCTATACAGTCAGGAAAAATAAGACCTGAAGCTCTCTGTGGCTCAGATCATGAGCTCCTTATTGCAAAATTCAGGCTTAAATTGAAAAAAGTAGGGAAAACCACTAGACCATTCAGGTTTGACATAAATTAAATCCCTTATGAGTATACAGTGGAGGTGATGAATAGATTAAAGGGATTAGATTTCTTACACAGAGTGCCTGAAGAACTATGACAGACATTTGTAACACTGTACATGAGGTGTAACCAAAACCATCCCCAGGAAAAAGAAATGTAAGAAGGCAAAGTGGTTGTCTGAGGAGGCCTTACAAATAGATAAGAAAAGTAGAGAGCCAAAAGGCAAAGGAGAAAGGGAAATATATACCCAACTGAATGCAGAGTTCCAGAGAATAACAAGGAGCGAGAAGAAAGCCTTCTTAAGTGAACAATGCAAAGAAATAGAGGAAAACAATAGAATGGGAAAGACTAGAGGTATCTTCAAGATAACTGGGCTATCCTGGTGGCTCAAACAGTAAAGAACCTGCCTGCAATTCAGGAGACCAGGATTTGATCCCTGAGTCAGGAAGATTCTCTGGAAAAGGAAATGGCTACCCACTCCAGTATTCTTGCCTGGAGAATTCTATAAGCAGAGGAGCCTGGTGGGCTACAGTGGACTACAGTCCTGGGGTTGCAAAGAGTTGGACATGACTGAATGACTCACAAGGGAATTTTTCATGCAAAGAAGGGAAAAATAAAGGGAAGAAATGGCAAGGATCTAACAGAACAGAAGAGATTAAGAAAAGGTGACAAGAATACACAAAAGAACTATACAAAAAAGGTCTTAATGACCCAGATAATCACATGGGGTCAGTCACCTAGAGCCAGACATCCTGGAGTGTGAACTCAAGTGGGCCTTAGGAAGAATTACTGTGAACAAAACTAGTGGAGGTGATGGGATTTCAGCTGAGCTATTTAAAATTCTAAAAGATGATGCTGTTAAAGTCCTGCTCTCAATATGCCAGCAAATTTTGGAAACTCAGCAGTAGCCACAGGAGTGGAAAAAGTTTTCATCCCAGTCCCAAAGAAAGGCAACACCAAAGAATGTTCAAACTACTGTACGATTGTGCTCATTTCACATGTTAGCAAGATAATGCTCAAAATCCTTCAAGCTAGGCTTCAACAGTACATGAAACAAGAACTTCCAGATATACAAGCTGGATTTAGAAAAGGCAGAGAAACCAGGGATCAAATTGCCAACAATGCTGGATCATAGAAAAAGCAAGAGAATTCCAGAAAAACATCTACTGCTGCTCCATTGACTAGAGTAAAGCCTTTGAATGTGGATCACAACAAACTGGAAAACTCTTAAAGAGATAGGAATACAAGGCCACTTTACATGTCTCTGGTTTTAACTGGTCAAGAGGCAACAATTAGGATCAGACATGGAAAAATGGACTGGTTCAAAACTGGGAAATGAGTATCTCAAGGCTGTATATTGCCACTCTATTTATTTGACTTCTGTGTAGAGTACATTATGTGAAATGCTGGGGTGAATGAATCACAAGCTGGAATCAAGATTGCTGAGAGAAACATCAACAATCTCAGATATGCAGATGATGCCACTTTAGTGGCAGAAAGTAAAGATAAACTAAAGAGCCTCTTGATGAGGGTGAAAGAGGAGAGTGGAAAAACTGGTTTAAAACTCAGTATTCTAAAAACAAAGATCATGGCATCGAAGTCCCACCACTTCATGGCAAATAGATGGGGAAAAAGTGGAAACAGTGCCAGATTTTATTTTGGTGGGCTCCAAAATCACTGTGGATATTGACTGAAGCCACAAAATTAAAAGACACTTGCTCCTTGAAAGAAAAGCTATGACACACCTAGACAGCATATTAAAAAGCAGAGACATCACCTTGCCGACAAAAGTCTATATAGTCAAAGCTATGGTTTTTTCAGTAGTCATGTATGGATGTGAGAGTTGGACCATAAATAAGGCTGAGCACTGAAGAATTGACACTTTCGAACTGTGGTGATGGAGAAGACTCTTGAGAGTCCCTTGGCCAGCACGGATATCTAACCAGTCAATCCTAAAAGAAATCAACTCTGAATATTCACTGGAAGGACTAATACTGAAGCTGAAGCTCCAATACTTTGACCACTGATGCTGAAGCTGAAGCTCTAGTACTTTGGACATCCTGATGTGAAGTGCCAACTCATTGGAAAAGACCATGATGCTGGGAAAGATTGAGGGCAAGAAGGTGGTGACAGAGGATGAGATGGTTGGAGGCATCACCAGCTCAGTGGACATGAGTTTGAACAAACTCTGGGAGATAGTGAAGGACAAGGAAGACTGGAAGGCTGCAGTTGGACACAACTTAGCAACTGAAAAATGCAACAGAGATATAACACTGAAGTAGAACGGGATTCATGGAAGGAAGAATAGAGAAAGTAGTGGAAAAGCTCCTCGGAAGATAGCATCAGCTCTCACATGGTTTCACAGGAGAATTCCATGAAACCCTCCAGAATCATGGGGACTTTATTCCTGAGAATCCCAATTTTACTTACATTACTCCAGAATATAGGAAAATAAGGTAAACCTTAAAATTCTAAGAAGTAAATGTAACTTTGAGCCACAAAGTTGACAAAGATTTTATCAAACAGAAAGCTACAGGTGAATCTCATGTATGAATATCAATACAAAATCCTAATCAAGTATTAATGAAAACAGCATCTGACATTTTAAAAATTTATTTTAAATATTTATTTACCTATTTGGCCACACCAGCACATGGATCTTCAATCTTCATTGTGACATATTTTTTAAATGTAGCATGTAGGATCTTTAGTTATTGCAGTTGAACTCTTAATTGTGATATGTGAGATGTATTTCCCTCACCAAAATGAATCTGGGGTCCGTACATTGGGAGGGTGAACCACCAGGGACATCCTCAGAATCTGACTACATTTTTAAAATGTTATATCATAACTATGTGGGATTTACTCTGGGACACTAGCATGAGGGGGGAGGTTTGATAAGAGGAAAATTACTATATTAGTATAGCCTTTCATAGTAAAAACATTTCATAAAATATGAATTGACACATACTTTCTTATCTGTTTCTCTACTCATCCTGAAAGCCAGCAACTTACTTAATGAAGAAATACTTTCTCACTAAAACTATAATCATCCCACCTCACTTTTCAATGGTTTCTGTGATATCCATCAATGCAAATAGAAGAGAAAGTGACTATAGGAATGAGAATTAGAAAAAGAAAAAAGGAGAGGCCAGATAGTAAATAACATCATTGAGCCTCTTAGGGTATTGGTGCACAAATAGGCCAGTGTAGGGGGGTAGTGCAGAACAACAGAAAATCTCTACAAATGTTCATTTGCATAGGGAAATTCAGTATATAATAAAGGCAACATTTCATATCAGTGGAGAGAAGATGGACATTGTAATAAGAAGTACTGAAATAACTGATTAACCATTTGAAAAAGCATAAAATTGGATTCATTCCTCATACCAATGCAAGAAGTATCCCAAATTCATCAAATATTTGTTAAAAACTATATTCTATTGGAAGAAAGCAAACACATTTTTTCAAAACATGAGAGTGAGGAAAACATTTCTAAACTGAGCCCAAAATACAGATACAATATGGAATCCAATTGATAAATTGGACTTTCAGTTTCTGGTTACATGTCAGAAGCTTGGAAGTCACTACTCCATCCTAAGAATAAGTGAAAGTTGAATGAACTGAAAAATCAACTTTTCTCGAATACTTCAGAGGTTGCTTTGAGGAGACTGGGCGAGGTGCTGCCCCCAAGACTGGAGAACAGACAGGGAAATACAGGGAGCCATGGCTCAGGAGAGCAGAGACTCACCGTGGGCACCAGTGCTGGGGCAGCAAAACTGGGATTGACCAGTTGCTCGATGGTCAGCATGGAGTTAAAGTTCCAAGAGGGTCCTGTCATAGAGCGACCCCACACTTTTGTGAGTTTTACTTCTGGGAGCCCCACTAGGTTCTGATAGTAAATATCCAAAAAAATCCCCTAGTGCTTCCTGCAGGGGAGGGGAAAAGAAATCATTTTGAAATAGGGCAAAGCATCTTGTTCTTTTCAACAAGGCCTGCCCTCAGAGGAAAGCAGTTAACCAGAGCCTGACCTGCTTGGGTTTTATCAGAGCCTAACTCACTTAGAGAAAGAAAAATATACTAGTACAGTCAGTTCTAAGCCGTTCACATAGGAAAAGGGAAATACCCACCTCCAGTCCACTCGAACGCTCGAACCCATGGTGGGGAAGAAAAACACTTGTGAGGCTCACAGTCCAGAGGCAAAGGCTCATTAGAACTGAGATGTGCTCATAGACAATAGACTATGTTCCCTCCCCTACCCCAGCACTGCAGTACTAAAGGCTTCTTTACAGCAGCAGTTCTGTTTACCCAGGATGTGTCCAGCTGATGAGAAAGATTACCAGACATACTAAAGAGAAAAAAACGTAATTTGAAAAGACAGAGCAAGCACCAGTACTAGACATGGCAGGTGTCGACCGAACTAAAATGCACAACCTAAAGGTTGAGAATGATGTTGTATTTGAGGAAGTACTGAAGACTATAGCTTGGGAGACACTCTCTCAGATGGCTCTGAGGAACTGTTCCAAAGAGGTAGTGGAGGAGACAGGATATATAGGAACCTTCATTGAAAACAAAACAAAGAAAACAAAATGTAAGGTCAAGCATCAAAAGATTACTTCTAATCACAAAAAGCCAGACACTCAAATGAATGATTATAGTGCTTTTCTACATATGGGAAGATGCAAGAATCTGGGCTCATTGAAACCATTCCTTGGATATGCATCTTAGCTGTTTAGGGCCAGTATCTTGTTTTTCTCCAATCTGAATTCCCCTCAGGGCACACTGTCTGGGGCTGCAACGCTGATGACTTGATAGTGGGCAATATTCATTACTTATTGAAAGGGCAGGCAAGATTTATTTGTCCACCCAGGGATCTTGGAATGATTAGACCAGGAATTCAAAACAACTAAGATGAATATTCTAGGGCTCTAATGTAAGAACAGATGGGCCATGTAAGCACAGACATGAAACCTTAAGAACCAAAAATAAATGTTTGCAATCAAAAATAGTGTAACAGAAAAGAAGAATGCCTTGGATGAGCTAATTAGACCAGCCCAGATTATAGTCTTCAGGATCAATTTCTGCTCAAATAAACCAGGATCTCTTGGAGAAATGACTGATTTAAAATCTGAGGCAGGAAATGCATAAAATGACCTTGGACCATTTTATTGGACTTTTTTTTTTTTTGCATCCTGCTGCAAACAAAGTAAACTATAAATAAATTATGAGATAATCCATGAAATCTAATGAAAGGATATTTGATAAAATTAAAAATGTATACTACCTTTGATATTGTGGTTATATTTTTTAGAAAATAATCTTTCTATTTCTATGCATCCTAAAATATTTGCAGCCACCTTCTAGTGAAGTGTTGTGGGAATCTAGATGATAAGTCAGTGGGCAAGGTTCTCATCTTCTCTTGTCAACCTCTTTGAGCCTTGCAGAGTCACCAGTTCTCTGGTATTTGGTTCTTTTTTCAGTGAATAAAGAGAATTAGAGTAGGTTTAATGGAATGCTGTCCAAATGGCTTTCCAGTTCTGAAAGTCTGCCTTGGGGTCACTAACCTGTATTGAAGGAAAACAACAGGTTTCCAGGTAACATTATTGCAACATACACTGGCTAAAAAGTACACTATGAAGACAAGCTCAGCCCCACCTGACGAAAGAGCACGTGCACAATACATTACCCATGTTCCAGCCTCTGGCAGCCACTTTCCACTCACCGATTCTATGACTTTGACTATTTTGTACATAAATGGAATCACACAGTATCTGTCTTTCTGTGACTGGCTCATTTCAGTTAGCATACTGTTCTCACGTTTCATTTGTATTGTCTCATATGGCATGATTTTCCTTTTTTAAGGTTGAATAATATTCCACTGTATGCATTTTTTAATCCACTCATCTGTTGATGGATATTCAGGCTGTTTCCACTTCTTGAATGTTGGGAATAGTGCTCTAATAAATGTGGAAATGCTAGTGTTTCTTCAAGATTCTGATTTCAATTCTTTGAATAAATGCCCAGAAGTGAAATTGCAGGATCATTTAATAACTCTATTTTTAATTTTTTGAGACTCCTCCAGACTGTTTTATGGTTAGAGCTCATCTTAAGTGTTCTTACCATAATAAAATAAAGTTAAAAAAATTAAAACTATGAATAATGTGGTAGTTATAGCAATGACTATAGGACCACAGGACTGAGAGGGGGAACAGATCACAACACTATATAATTAGAAAACAGAAGTTATCAAAATAAATAAAAAAAACCCCAATGCATCAGCTGGGCAAACATCAAAAAATGAGAAAGGAAGAAGTTAAACAAAAATGTTTGCACACTATTTCTCTACACATAAATGAATATGATACATAAAAATGGAATCAAATCACAGGAGAACATAACCCAATGTAAAGAATATTCCCTTATGTGCTTTAAACTATGAAACACTATAATTAGAATACAAACTCAAAAACAAAGTTCCTATGAGGAGATGTTAGAATGAAGAATGAGAAGAAAATGCAGACTCAAAGAAACAAAGTGAAGATCAAAAGTGTAATCATTTTAGGACCCATAAATGACTTAGAAGCAAAGAGATCAGAAAAGATATAACTCAAAAGTAAATGTCTTATTAATAGGAAAGCCTTAGTAAGAAACACAGCAAATGAAAATCTGAAATACCAGAAGGTTCAACAGTTAGAGAACAACTAAAATGTGAGTAGGAGCAACAACAAATCCTACTTTAAAAGGATTGATGTTGCTGAAGTTAAAAATCAATAAATAAAACCCAGGAAGCATAATCCAGTAGTTTCCTTGAAATGGGAGAAATAACCCCCTCAAAAATCTAACTCTTTAGGAAAAAGAAGACTACATTTCATTCCCTGGAAACTTGATGTAGGATATTTAACACTGAATTCTCATTTGATGTGACATACCACATTCCAAGCACAAAGAAGGAATTCTTAAGTTATTCAAGGAAAAAAGTAAATAATAGGGGGGTTGAGTTGGCGTCACAATTTTTTACAAGCAACACAGAAACAGTAGAAACAGTGGTTTCATAACAGAATGTTAAGATTCCTGGAAAATGTAAAAATAATACATAATACATAATACTTAACAAATAGCAGGAGGTTGGAGAAAGGAGATTTAAAAATGTTTGCAGTTTTTTAACTGTCTAATGTCTAAAAGGAAACTACTAGGTATTTTGCATAAGTTTTTAGTCTTGAAAGATCTTTCTGGAATAAATAAATCATCAGTTTATCAAGGACCAAGGTCAGGGTCTGAATATGAAGGCATGCATGTTACAAACTAAGGATGACCTCTATCTTGTCCTGTTGCCTTTGAGTTGCATTTGCTCCCGGAATACACATGTGAAATTGGACATATTTTCAAGAGAAAGAAAATGACATCACGGTATAAATTCATTTATTAGGATTGCATTTATTACTCTTCTACAGGGGTTGGCAAATTTGAAGAGGACCAGCAGTAAATACAATATTTTAGACTTTGTAGTTACAGCCAGTCAACTCTAGTTGGAACACAAAAGTGGCCCCAGATCACAGTAAACTAGTAAATGGATTAGGTAGCTCTGTTACACTGTAACTTTATTTACAAAGAGGTGGCAGGCCGTATATGGCCTATGGAGGGTAGTTTGTGTACTCTTGCTCCAGAGTCAGAAATTTGTGTACATCATGCAGGAAAAAAAAAAAGTTTTAAGTGTTAAATGTTCTAAAAACACTAACCTTTTGTGTGCATTTTGTGATAAATGTTCATCACTAAACTATGGGCACATTTTTGAAAACTCAGTGAAATAGAGAGCAGTTTGCAAAGAGAATAAATAAAAATTATATATAGTTCTACTCCCAAATTAGAGGCTATTTCATATAAACATCTTTCCTTCTTTTTGTATGTCTTGTTTTCCAACGCTAACATATTAATGATTTTATATCATGATACTTATAGCTAACATTATATCATAAAGACTTTTGAGAACAACTAAAACTTTTGTAAGCAAAAAAACAAAAAAACAAACACCTGTCTGGTTAAATATGAGATGTGTGGACATCATATGAATAAACCCCTCAGCTTCCCCTCCTATTCCACTCCCATGTGGGCCCCCATCTATTTCTCTTCCCTCTGCCCCCTCCTGTAGCCCCCTCCCATAGCCCTCTCACAATCTCCATTGCCCTCATCTTGGCCAGTCTCACCTTCTCTTGCAGAACTGGTGAGATCTCAGCTCCTCTCCAGGAAAGCTACCCGAACTGGTATTTGCTTTCATTTGAAGAAAAGTGTGTTCATTCCCTCTGCAGTCTCTGACCACAGGAAGCTGAGGTTGGGTGGGGTGATGAAGATGTAGTCAAATAGAAAGAGAAAGCATTTCCTGGTAATGGGATTGGTGCTTCGGTGTTGCCTTGCAGGGACCTTTCCGTCCATGTACCTGCGGAACTACCAAGATTCCAAAATCTGAATCATTGCTTTGGATTATAGTGTTGGCTTCAGAAAACCCATTGAAGTTCGCCTGATTTTCAAAAAGACAACTAAACTTGCTTTATAATGTTTTGTTTCAGGTGTACAATAAATCGATATATATAGGGCTTCCCTGGTGGCTCAGACAGTAAAGAGTCTGCCTGCAATGCAGGATACCCAGGTTTGATCCCTGGATCAGGAAGATCCCCTGGAGCAAGGCATGGCAACCCACTCCAGTATTTTTGCCTGGAAAATCCCATGAACAGCGGAGACTGGTGGGCTACAGTCCATGGAGTTGCAAGAGTCAGACACGACTGAGTCACGAACACTTTCACTTTATATATATATGGTTATATATAGGCTAAGATTATATATAATAACCATTATAGGTTGAGCTATTGTATACAGTTCCCTGTGCAATACAGTAGGTCCTTGTTTATCTATTTTATTTACAGTAGTTTGTATCTGCTAATCTCAAACCCCTAATTTATCCCTCCCCACCATCCCCTCTGGTAACTCTGTTTTCTATGTCTGTGAGTCTATTTCTGTTTTGCAAATAAGTTCATTTGTATTTTAGAGTCCACATGTAAGTGATATTATAAAATATTTTTCTTTCTATGACTTACTTCACTTACTATGATAACCTCTAGCTCCATCCACGTTCCTGCAAATGACATTATGTTATTCTTTTCTATGGCCAGCAGTCCATGTATATAATGAACATTTAGGTTGCTTACATGTCTTTGCTACTGTAGCTAGTGCTGCAACAAACACTGGATGCATGAATGTTTTCAAATTTGGGTTTTTGTCTTTTCCAGTTATATGTCCAGGAGTGGGATTACAGGATTATATGGCAACCCCATTTCTAGTTTTTTAAAGAACCTCCATAGTGTTTCCCATTGTGGCTGTACCAATTTACATTCCCACCAACAGTGTAGAAGGGGTTCCTTTGTTCCACACCCTCTCTGGTATTTGCATTTTTGGAGATGGTGAAATGGCCTAAATTTTGCTCAGTATAGTATCTGCTATGATCTGCCACTGAGATCCACCTCCACCACAGTTTCAGGACTGAAGCCCCCAGTCTCCCTGCTGACAGGAGTGTTCAGTTCAGTCGCTCTTTGCCTTTTCATACTGTTCACGGGATTCTCAAGGCAAGAATACTGAAGTGGTTTGCCATTCTCTTCTCCAGTGGACCATGTTTTGTTACAACTCTCCACCATGACCAGTCCTTCATGGGTGGCCCTGCATGGTGTGGCTCATAGTTTCATTGAGTTAGACAAGGCTGTGATTCATGTGATGAGTTTGGTTAGTTTTCTGTGATTGTGCTTTTCATTCTGTCTGTCCTCTGATGGATGAGGATAGGAGGCTTGTGGAAGCTCCTTGATGGGGGAGACTGACTGTGGGACAATCTGGGTCTTTTTCTTATGGGCCGGGGTGACGCCCTCCCACAGCCTTATGGCATTCCCTCAGGGTTATTCTCAGCTGAAGAGATTCCTCTCTTCCGAGATGGTCCCCCCCTACTCCCAGGGCACTTACATTTTAGGACTGGTCCCTGCAGAGGCACAAGCACCCCAGTTTGGGACAAGTCTGCCCCGCCCTCCGAGCTCCAGTGCCAGGTGATGTGGCTGCGGCCTCGTTGTGACTCATCACAGCCCAGCGTCTCCTTCCGCTCCATGCTACGTCCTTCAGGGTCGCACAGGTTTCCATCCCAAGAGCTCTCCTAAAGAAAGTTCACGCCTGCAGCATTTTAATCTCAGAATCTGCTCCTGGTGAACTCAGCCAGTGATTCTCATCCAAGCACACGGTGTGATCTTCCTCCCCGAGTTGAGCAGGAAGCGGGGAATAATTGGGGAGGTGGGGCCTGGCTTAGCATCCTGCGGACCCTGTTGTGGACTCTGTGGTGGAACGTAGGGCTTGGGGCATTTCTGGTGACTGCATCCTTTGAGATTATTTTACTCCTTCTGGAAGCTGGCTATCCTTACAAGTGTACTTTCATACTTCAGAACCAATGTCCCTATCTAGTATACAAAACCAAAGTTACAGAGGCCTTAAAAAAATCAGCATTAAATTAAATGCATTAGTACACTTAGGAAGGTGTATGGGGAATTTCATGATTTTTTTTTTTTTCAGGCATGTTGCATTTTTTGGTCCATGCACTTGTGTGTGTGTGTGTGTGTGTGTGTGTTCATTAGTCACTTTCTTTTTTTTGTTTGTTTTCAGTTTTGATTGTGTGTATGTGTGTGTGTGTGTGAGAAGTATGGTGTTAAAAGAGGAAAGGGTTCATATAAGTTTACAGCTCACTGAATTTTCAGTTGTCATAAATGGAACACACCCAAGTAACAAGCACACAGTTCAAGACACGGAATGTTGTTGGCAAATTAAAGGCCCCAGTTATACATTCTAGGGGTGACCTCTCGCTGAACTTGTGATAGCATAGACTAGCTTTATCTGTTCTTGTACCTTTTATCAATGAAATCATGCAGTAGGTATTCTGTTGTATCTGCCTTTTCTTTTTTCTTACCATTATGTTTTGAGATGCATCCACTTTGTTATATGTAGGAATAAATCATGCAGTTTCATTGCTATGTACTATTCCATTGTATGAATAAAACCCACTATATATAATTTATAATGTATGTGTTCTCAGTCGTATCTGACTCTTTGTGACCCCATGGACTGTAGCCTGCCAGGCTCCTCTGTCCATGGGATTCTCCAGGCAAGAATACTGGAGTGGATTGCCATTTCCTTTTCCAGGGGATCTTCCCAACCCAGGTATTGAGCCTGCATTTCTTGTGTTTCTTCCCCTGGCAGGGGGATTCTTTACTGCTGAGCCCCTGGGGAAGCCCCATAATTTATAATATAAAGATATAATTTAGATAACCCCATTAATTTGGATCAGCTACTTTATTCTCCTGGCTTTGTTGTTCAGTCACCCAGTCGTGTACAACACTTTACAACCCCATGGACTGCACCACGCTAGGCCTCCCCGTCCCTCACCATCTCCTGAGTTTGCCCAAATTCATGTCCGTTGCATCAGTGACACCATCCAACCATCTCATCCTCTGACACTCTCTTCTCCTCCTGCCCTCAATCTTTCCCAGTATCAGGGAATTTTTCAATGAGTCTGATGTTTGCATCAGATGACCAAAATACTGGAGCTTCAGCTTCAGTATCAGTCGTTTAAATGAGTATTCAGGGTTGATTGATTTGTTTGATCTTGCTGTCTAAGGGACTTTCAGGAGTCTTCTCCAGCACCACAGTTTAAAGGCATCAATTCTTTGGCACTCTGCCTTCTTTATGGTCCAGCTTTCATAACCGTACATAACCACTGGGAAGAGCATAGCCCTGACTATATGGACTTTTGTTGGCAGAGTAATGTCTCTGCTTTTCAACACACTCTCTGGGTTTGTCATAGCTTTCCTGCCAAGAAGTAATGGTCTTCTGATTTCGTGGCTGCAGTCACCATCGGCAGTGATTTTAGAGCCCAAGAAGAGGAAATCTGTCATTACTTCCACCTTTTCCCCTTCTATTTGCCATGAAGTAATGCAGCCGGAAATAGAGGAAAACAACAGAATGGGAAAGACTAGAGATCTCTTCAAGAACATTAGAGATACCAAGGGAATATTTCATGCAAAGATGGGCTTGATAAAGGACAGAAATGGTATGGACCTAACAGAAGCAGAAGATATTAAGAAGAGGTGGCAGGAATACATAAAAGAACTGTACAAAAAAGATCTTCATGACCCAGATAATTACAATGGTGTGATCACTCACCTAGAGCCAGACATCCTGGAATGTGAAGTCGAGTGGGCCTTAGAAAGCATCACTATGAACAAAGGTAGTGGAGGTGACGGAATTCCAGTTGAGCTATTTCAAATCCTGAAAGATAATGCTGTGAAAGTGCTGCACTCAATATGCCAGCACATTTGGAAAACTCAGCAGTGGCCACAGGACTGGAAAAGGGCAGTTTTCATTCCAATCCCAAAGAAAGGCAATGCCAAAGAATGCTCAAACTACCGCACAATTGCACTCATATCACATGCTAGTAAAGTAA
This sequence comes from Bos grunniens, assembly GCF_055505025.1. Taxonomy (NCBI): domain Eukaryota; kingdom Metazoa; phylum Chordata; class Mammalia; order Artiodactyla; family Bovidae; genus Bos; species Bos grunniens. The sequence continues at coordinate 6,912,413 of NC_141168.1, forward strand.
TGCTCAAAATTCTCCAAGTCAGGTTTCAATAATACGTGAACTGTGAACTTCCAGATGTTCAAGCTGGTTTTAGAAAAGGCAGAGGAACCAGAGATCAAATTGCCAACATATGCTGGATCTTCGAAAAAGCAAGAGAGTTCCAGAAAAACGTCTATTTCTGCTTTATTGACATGCCAAAGCCTTTGACTGTGTGGATCACAATCAACTGTGGAAAATTCTGAAAGAGATGGGAATACCAGACCACCTGACCTGCCTCTTGAGAAACCTATATGCGGGTCAGGAAGCAACAGTTAGAACTGGACATGGAACAACAGAATGGTTCCAAATAGGAAAAGGAGTACGTCAAAGCTGTATACTGTCACCCTGCTAATTTAACTTAAATGCAGAGTACATCATGAGAAACGTTGGGCTGGAAGAAGCACAAGGTGGAATCAAGATTGTGGGAGAAATATCAATAACCTCAGATATGCAGATGATACCACCCTGATGGCAGAAAGTGAAAAGGAACTCAACAGCCTCTTGAAAGTGAAAGAGGAGAGTGAAAAAGTTGGCTTAAAGCTCAACATTCAGAAAATGAAGATCATGGCATCTGGTCCCATCACTTCATGGGAAATAGATGGGGAAACAGTGGAAATAGTGTCAGACTATTTTGGGGGGCTCCAAAATCACTGCAGATGGTGACTGGAGCCATGAAATTAAAGGCACTTACTCCTTGGAAGAAAAGTTATGACCAACCTAGATAGCATATTGAAAGGCAGAGACATCATTACTTTGCCAACAAAGGTCCGTCTAGTCAAGGCTATGGTTTTTCCAGTGGTCATGTATGGATGTGAGAGTTGGACTGTGAAGAAGGCTGAGTGCCGAAGAATTGATGCTTTTGAACTGTGGTGTTGGAGAAGACTCTTGAGAGTTCCTTGGACTGCAAGGAGATCCAACCAGTCCATTCCGAAGGAGATCAGCCCTGGGATTTCTTTGGAGGGAATGATGCTAAAGCTGAAACTCCAGTACTTTGGCCACCTCATGCGAAGAGTTGACTAATTGGAAAAGACTCTGATGCTGGGAGGGATTGGGGACAGGAGGAGAAGGAGACAACAGAGGATGAGATGGCTGGATGGCATCACCAACTCGATGAACGTGAGTTTGGATGAACTCCGGGAATTGGTGATGGACAGGGAGGACTTGCGTGCTGGGATTCATGGGGTCACAAAGAGTCAGACATGACTGAGCGACTGAACTGAACTGAAGGCAGCTGGATGCCATGATATTAGTTTTTAAAATTATTTTATTTTATTTTTTAGCTTTAAGTCAGCTTAATTATATATGTTTAAGGTACATACATAATTATATAATTATAATTTGTCATTTATACCCCCAATAAAGCTGGCTTAAAGCTAAAAAATAAAATAAAAAATTTAAAAAACTAATATCATGGCATTCAGCTGCCTTCAGTACAGTTCAGTCGCTCAGTCATGTCTGATTCTTTGTGACCCCATGAATCCCAGAACGCCAGGCCTCCCTGTCCATCACCAACTCCTGGAGTTTACTGAGACTCACATCCATCGAGTCAGTGATGCCATCCAGCCATCTCATCCTCTGTTGTCCCCTTCTCCTCCTGCCCCCATCCCTCCCAGCATCAGAGTCTTTTCCAATTTAAGGTACATACATGGAGAAGGAAATGGCAGCCCGCTCCAGTGTTCTTGCCTGGAGAACCCCAGGGACAGGGGAGCCTGGTGAGCTGCCATCTATGGGGTCGCACAGAGTCGGACATGACTGAAGCGACTTAGCAGCAGCAAGGTACATACAACTTGATGATCTGATACATAGTTTGTGTAATAGTCACCACAATCAAGCCAATGAATCTATCACCTCACATAGTTACCATTTTTCTTTCTTTCTGTTTTTTGTGGTGAGAGGATTGACACTATGTCCAGTGGTTTGCTATTCTGGATATCCTGCTATAAATTTTGTGTATACTACCTTGTTGGCAAGCACACATTTCTGTTGCTTTGCACCTTGGGGTAGAATGGGGAAGGTTGACTATGTGTAATATTCAGGTTTCTGAGGTACTACAGAGCATTTTCCAAAGTGGTTCTACTAATACACATTTTCCCTAAGCATAGGAGAGTTCTGTTTGCTTCACATCCTTGGAAGTTTCACAGAGTTTTCTTCATTAGATTTTTATGCAATTTAAAAGTTCATTCCCAGACTTTTTATTTTCTGTATTTTTATTTTGTTGTTGTTTTAAAAATCACAAGTCAGACCTAATTGACAGTTGTTTGTATGGTAGACGATTTTTATGATTTTTATTTACTTTTGCATCCATCAGTTTACTAAATTCTCCTATTGTTCATAATAGTTTATCAGCTTACTTTGTTAATTTTTCCCAGACTTACAAAGCATCTACAAATAATGATAATTTCACATCCACCTTTACATTTTATACATGTAGTTTTTTGTCTAGAAGAAATATTGTCTACAGTATATATTTCCTTTGGAAAAAAAATTAAAATAGTGTTAATAGTGAACATTTGAATCTTCCATACATCCTTAAACCTCCAAAATATTTATTGAAATATTTTTATTAATAGAATACACCCCCTGAGAAATATTTTGGTTTCAGCTCTTTAAAGCAGTTCCAGAGAATAAAAATGGGAATGTGGAATTCAAGTAACTGAAAAGTTCTTCAAGGTCCAAGCATCAAATAAAAGAAAGATCCTCTGAGAAAACAAAGAGGAAAAAAGTTGAAAGTGACTAATACTTGGCCAGTATCACCTAAAGGGGGAGAAGAGGAGGAAAAGCAAAAAAAAAGAAAAGAAAAATTGTGATGCCCACAGCCTAGGAACACAGACCCACTGAGAGAGTGAGATTCAATCCCTAAGTAATGTTTCCCTCCTCACTCCTCCCTACAACACAGGACACAGGATGAAAACAGTGAATAAAGAGGAGTGAACAGCAAGATACAAGTTCTATTTAAGAAGGGGTTTTAGGGAAACCCACAGACAACTGGGGAGACAAACAAGGGCACCAGAGGAGAATGAAGCTCCAGCAAACGTTAAACACAGCCCAGCTCCCAGCCAGGTCAACATAAACTCTCACACCACAGGCCTATTCACCTTAATTCCTCATATCTGATATTATCATGTCCGACTTTCAGCAACATTACAGGATGTGCTAAAGGCAGGAGAAAACACAGAAAGCAAACCTTAGACCCAGACTCTGATGTGACACAGATCTTGGAATGTTCAGGCACAGAATGTGTGTGGATATACACAAGTAAAGAGAGACACTTATTGTAAAGAATTGGCCGGTGAGGCTCATGGGATGATGGAGGTGATGAATCTCAAGATCTAGGGTCAGCAAACTGGCGACCCTGGAGCCAATGGAGCGGCTGAAGGAAGAGCTGGGGGAGGAAGAGAGTCAGGGAGTATGTGTCATGATGGAGAAGACAGAGGATGTCTGCAGGAAGGGGAATTCTCAAAAAGGGAGGAAATCAGTAAAAAATCATTCTGCTGGCAGCACGTTTTCTGAAAGATCTGCTGCTTTGGTTTAAGCCTCTGAGCCAGTTGTCCTAACGCAGGATAAGAGTAATAACAACACTCGTGTTCCTGTTTCCCCTGTTGATGTTACCAGTGAAGTCACTCAGTCGTGTCCCACTCTCTGTGACCCCATGGACTGCAGCCTGCCAGGTTCCTCTGTCCATGGGGTTTTCCAGGTGAGAATACTTGAGAGGGGTGCCACCAGGGCTGCAGACAAGTGCAGCCTGCAGAGCTTTCTGTCTGGGTGGCCTTGCTGGGGGGCTCCGCCCACTTCCTCTTCCCTCTTCTCAGGGCTGAAGGCTGCGCTCTCAAACGCAGCTCTTGAGCTGAGCGTCCGGATCACGTATACTGAAAAAATACCCGCCATGTCCTCTGTGTGTGTGTACGTCTGGGGCACTGTCACTGATCTCCTCCATTTGGCCTGCAGTGTGTTAGCTCTCAATGGAGACACAGAGAGTTCAGGAGAGCACACGGCCCCAGGAGAAGCAAGACACGGGCATTCCTCCTGCCGCACGGACAGCAGGGCGGTAAGTCCAAGGCCGTGGTGACTGTGCCTGTGTGTGTGAGTCTGTGTGTGTGTATTGTGCTTGAGAGTGTGTTGTGGGGGTGCTGTGCATAATGTGTTTGTGTGTATATGTGTGTGTGTTATGTTGGTGTGTATCTGTGTGTTGAGTGTGTCTATTTGTGTATAGATGAGTATATGTGTGTTTTCCATGTGTGTTATGTTTGTATGTATGTTGATATGTGTGTTTGTATGTTTGTGAGCATATGCGTGAATGGTGTGTGTTGTGTTTCTATCTATTGGTTGTTGTGAATATATGTGTGTGAGTGGTCTCTGCATCTTATGTTTGTGTTTGTGTGCTGTGTTTGTACTTTTGTACGTGTATGTGTGTAAGTAGTGTATGTGTTGTGTTTGTGTGTATCTTTTGTTTGTATGTTTGTGAGTGTGTGTTTGTGAGAGTGTCTGTGTCTGTGTGCCTGTTTCAGGAGCAATGGGAGGAGCCAGGGGAATCAGGAGGACCTTGCAGCCTTTGGGCTCTGCCTGGTGCTCCCTGCTTACCCTTGGGCAGGACGCTCTGTGAGTCTCACTTTTCTCCTGAGAAACCTCACAAGGTGACAGATCTGCTCCATGTTGGAGACAAACAATGGCGCGTGGTGCACGTGTGGTGATGCCCTGTTGGGCAGGGTCTGGGGTGAGGGGGCCGGGGGCTGGGCAGACAGCTCTCTGGGCTTGAGAGTGGATGACAGGAATTCCTGGTAGGTGACAATGCCCTCCTTGGCAAAGAGGACTGGGAATTGCTCTAGAAAACATCATAAAATGTCCTGGAATCTTCCAGGGGCCAAGATCTCAGGAATGTGTAGTTTGGACTCAGCATCCACATCTCTGGGGACACGGAGGCCCCGACCGCATGACCACCCGAGTTGGTGCCCTGGAGCTGAGCGCTGAGGACCCAGGGCTCCCAGCAGGACTGGACACCACGTGGAGAGGGAGCCTGTGCGTGTCTGCTGCCTTCCTCACCACCCAGCGCTTGGCCTCTGCGGCCCTCACTGACAGGCTCCTCCCACAGATCGTTCTGGCCCCATGAGCCCCTCACCAGCCCCTCCAGCAACGTCCTGCTCACGTCCACCCAGCACTCTGGCCACTGCTCCCAGGACAGTGTCTGTCAGGACGCATCTCTAGTCATTTCTCCCCATCACAGAATCCCCCCCACTCCCCAAGTGGAGAACAAGTGCAGGGGAAGGAAGGGGGAAACAGGGTCCCTAAAGGAGGTAGCGAGTGTCTCAGACACCCTCTCACCCATCCCATGCCAACAAACCGATGCAAACAGCTTCCATGGGCAAGAGAAAGACAAAAGTCAGGAGCCCCTGAAATCTCGGAGGAAACATCAGTAAGACACATTACGGTTTTTTCTAGATTGAGGAAGAAGAATTTGAAATCCTTCTCTCAGATGAACCTGAAGAAGGCGCATCCCAGGATCCTTCTCCAGACGGGTCAGGAGGTAAAACAACTTTCTAGCAGACATGAACTTGAGAGAGGCGGGGCTGGGGCCTGAGGGGCAGGTGGTGTGCTGGGTGGGGCAGCAGGAGTTCCCACTGTCAGAGATTCGCCCACCGGGGTGGCCATCACTGGGCGTTTGGGTTGGGCCTCCCGTCACCCCAGCCAGACAGAAGGGAAGGGCCTCTGATGGTGCCGTGGGTCACAGGGGACAACAGACCACAGCCACTGCCCCTTCACTGAGTGTCAGGAAGGATGTGTTCGTGGATGTGACAGACGGCTCACCCCAGGCTCCTGGTGGCTGTCGCGCTGGCTCTACTGTGAGACTCTCAGGACCACGGAGGCTGCAAAGCGCTAGTGAACACATAGGACGCAATCAAGGGCCCACAGGTCTGGGCTCTGTCTTCCCAAGGGGCTCCCTCCCCGCAAAAGCTGTTTCATCAGGGTAAGGGGCTTCGCTTTCATGGACTCAACTTTCCATCTAACCTGGAGAGACAGAACTTAGGAATTTAGGAATGCTGGAAATCCATCACTTTCCTGGATAAAGGAATTGATTGGCAATTTATTATGCAGTTCCATGCACCTATGTTTTTATTAGACAAACTTCAGTGGCCTGGGCCATTGGGAGAAACCCATAATATTAAGCTGCATTGGAAAGTGACAATCCCAGTGTTCACACCCGATTTACCCTTTTTGCGGCAATTGGGGTTAATATTACTTTAAAATTCCCTTCTGCGCTCAATGTATTTCGCTTTTAAGTCCAAAGGTATGGCATGAATGTCTCCAGACTTGCCCAGATAGGAGACCACTGTCTTCCTCCAGCTTTGCATTTGAGTACAGACGGACATTGCCCTTCCCTGCTTCTGTGGAACTCCCAGTCATTCACTCAGGTCACCTGCAGAAGATGGAGGGAGGCAATGTCTTACAGTTGGAGTTGGTGGGTGGGTCAGCCCACCAAGGCAGAAAGGCAGGAGAAACACACCCCTGCTGGGGAGAGCTGGAAGAAGACGGTCCCAGTCCTGGCCTCAAGAGGCTGAGGGCTCTGCACTGAGACACAGCAGTGTCTTCCCTGGGAACAGGTTGGAAATCAGCTAGGGTTTGGTGCTTCTCTATGTACTGTGGGTCCTGGTACCTGCAAGGCCAGAAGAAGGGAATTCCCTTCGTGCCCTCCAGCCACGGTTATTTCTAAAATCTGGACGTGGGGTCCTCAGTATTAGATGGGCATGAAACATCTATTCACAGCTGATGGTTCTGATATTCTCCTGGGTGAGGGTGTCCAGCCCAAATTTCAAGGGTGCAGCTTAGGACTGTGACCCCAGTGTGAGCTGTGCTGTGGAGCTGGGGGTCTGGCTGAAAGGACCCCACCCTCACAACACTCCTTGATGGGAAAAGTGAAGGTGATGTGGTGTGTTCCATCACGGCAGGGAGAGGACAGACACAGAGACTGTGTGCTTCCATCTTCACTCTCTTCCTGGAAATGGTCTCCAGCCAGAGGTCCTCAAGGAGACTCAGGCTCCCAGTTCATGAGGGGATGATCCCACCTGGTGGGAATAGGTGGCTCGAGAAGAAGTTTCAAAACAGAAGCATAAAACGTGGCATTCTACCATATGATCCCACAATTCCACTTCTGGGGAATATACCCCATAGAGTTGAAACAGATATTGAATATATGTGCACTGAGGTGCATAGCTGCATTATTCACAATAGCAAAAAGTGGAACAACCCCTGAACTCCATATATATCTGAATATGGATTCATATATACACCTACACCTACAGTGGAATATTATTTAGCCCTAAAAAGGAAGGCAATTCTGACACTTGTTCCAACATGAATGAACCTTGCACACATTCTGCAAAGTGAATAAGCCAGACACAGTAGGGCAAAAATTGCCTGATCCCAGTAATGTGAGGTCCTTAGAACAGTCAAACACATGGAGACAGAAAGAGCAGTGGACGTCAGGTGGTGGGGAGGAAGGATGGGGAGTGAGTGTTTAATGGGGACAGGGTGTCATTCGGGAAGATGGAAAGTTCTTGAGATGCTCAAGTGATGACTGCCCAGCAATGTGAATGTACCCAAGGCTACACCTAAACGTGGTTCAAACAGTACATTTTATATTATGTATTTTCTACCTTATTTTCCCCTAACAAAATTCAGAAAAAAGAAAAGGAAGGAAAGCATGTGAACCTAGGGCACATCTCGGATGCAGACGCTGGTCTTCCTTTGTCCAGCTCCCACTAGGACCGTCTGCCCCCGGGGAGGCTGAAGCAGGGGACGCACTCTAACCGCGGTCCCCCACCTTCTCTCGATGCTTCCAGGGCTGTGGGGTGATGAAGGGACCCCGCAGACGCTGAGGCTCATCCTGGTGGGAAAATCCGGGAGCGGGAAAAGCGCCACGGGAAACAGCATCCTCGGGAGGAGAGTGTTCGAGTCCAAGCTCAGCGCTCGCCCGGTGACCCAGGCCTTCCAGCAGGGGCGCCGCGCGTGGGAGGGGAGGGAGCTGCAGGTCATCGACACCCCCGACATCCTGTCCCCCTGGGCTGTGGGGCCGGGGACCGCTCAGGGCGTCGGCCTCGAGGCTGGCGCCGGCTCCCCGCCGGAGCCGTACGCGGTGCTCCTGGTGACACAGCTCGGCCGCTTCACCGAGGAGGACCAGCAGGTGGCCAGGCGCCTCGAGGAGGTGTTCGGGAAGGGCATCCTGGCCCGCACCGTCCTGGTGTTCACGCGGAAAGAAGACCTGGACGGCGGCTCGCTGGAGACGTACCTGGAGAAGACCGACAACCGGGCGCTGGCCAAGCTGCATAAGGACTGCTCAAGGCGACACTGCGGCTTCAACAACAAGGGGGACGGAGCCGAGCAGGAGGCCCAGCTGAGGGAGCTCATGCGGCACGTCGAAAGGGTCCCCGCCTTCAGCCCCCCGACCGCCCCTCAGCCCCGCGCCGCACCCCGTGAGAGCTGGGGCCTCTGGTGGCTGGGCGCCAAGGAGGGGCGCCGGGACCAGGCCTGGCTGTGGGGCCTGCACCGCATCCTGAAGGACCCCGAGCAAGCTGGATGCCAGCTCCCGCTCAGCGCACTCATCTGAAGCGCAGGCCTCCGTGGCTTCCTGCCTGCCTCCCTTGGCCCGGAGTCCGGCTCCCAGGCCCCTCACTTGCCCTCTCCATCCCAGGGGTCCCTGGCCCCTCCTGTCTCCAGGGCAGCCTCTGGTAAGGCGAGAGGAGGTGAGTGGGCTCCTGAGTTCTCAGGTCCTTCATCATACCTTCCAGAACACAGGGGCCCTCCTGCTCTGCACCCCCAGCCATTCCTCATGTGTCTCTGGCATTCCCTCTCTGCAACAGAACTCTGAGATAAGCCAAGCCTCCTGAGGCAGGCCTGTGCTCCCTTCTGCCATGGAACCCCAGCAGCATTCGGGCCACTGGAGTCTTGGCTTAAAACTCGATGCAGCAGATCAGCGTGGAACGTGGACTGGGCAACTCTGCATCTCTTGGGCTATCTTTGCCTGTTAAGAGGGCAGGCACAATGGCTTTTAAAGGCCTGTGCCAGTGGGGCAGGACAGGCTCTGGGCTGGGGAGGAGAAGGCAACTAGAAATGGGGGAGGGCCACAAGGAGCTATTCTTGATTCGCTCTTGAAAGAGGCCACCACCTGCAGCAAAGGGACCCCATGGGAAGGAGCAAAGCAGGGCAGGGGTATCCAGGGGCCAGGTCTGCTCAGGGAATGGGGCCTAGACCTGGCTGCAGAACACGCATCCCCCTGGAGGTCCAAGTGGACTTGGGCAGTGGAGGAGCTCTTCCCAGGGAGGCTTGGACAAGGGAGGTCATATACCTGATACTGCCCCTCTGATGCCCACCCTCCCACATGGAGAGCAGAGGAGACTTCCAGCCCAGCCTCTGCCTGACCTGCAACCCCTTCCCTTCTCCATTGAGAGAGGGGAGAAAGCAAGGTTCATCTGGGCTTGTAGGCGGGTTCCCCAGCCAGGTGTTCGGGGGTGTAGAATGGAGGGAGGAAGGAAGAAAGGGAAGCTGCAAAGAAAGAAGCAGGAGACCATGTGAACCTCCTTGGGAGCAGCCTATGGGCCTCCGAGAGTCCTGCAACTCGGGGTGTCATCTCGTCCTCACCCAGAGGACCCATGAGAAAGCTGGAGCAGGTCTTTAGCTAAAAGGGTCTGGAGTCAGAACAGAGACACATCGGAGTATGCTTAAGATAGCCTTTGTGCCAGACCATTTACTAAGTCGGTGATCATCTCCTGCTGAACTGAAACAGCAGTTATCATATGGTAAATTTTCATATTCCCTATGATTTCTGTGAGAATTTTTGCCTCTCTTCTTGTCTTCCATCTTCTCAACTCCTATGTGAATAAAATATCGACTTGATTCCTGTGGCTTTGATTGTAATGTGAACTCTCCCCCTCCACTTCCGATTTCCTCCCCAGTCACCATTTTTGTATTTCTTTTGTTATTTTCAGGCATTTCTTCTTCTGTGTGAAAATTAAACTTACTTGTTGAATTTTCTAAAAAGTACATTGTTGGTATTCCAGTTGGAGTTGTCTTATGTTTATGTATTGAATTTGAGAGAATTGGAAGGAAGATAAGTTAGAGAAGGACAAGTACTGTGTAATATGTGGAATCTAAAAAGTCAAACCTGTTTAAAAAAGGAAGAGAATGTTGGTTACCAAGATGTGGGGGCACAGGGGATAAGATTGATGGTGTTCCAGGCACAAACTTGTCACAAGCACTAAAAAGCCATAGAGGTCTATAGTACAGTAGATTGAATGTAGACAATAATATCGTAGTATAAGTATGTGATGTGCTAAATATTGTTAAAATGAAAACCAACTATGATACACCAGTCTACCATAGTAAGACTCAGCACACCTTAAATTTACACAATGAGAAAAGAAAAAATTTAAAGTCACATTAAAAATCTGAAACATTAAAAAAAAACAAACTGGGAGAATCTGTTAATTCTTCAAGGATAAGTGAAATAAAGTCATTTTGTTTCTAAGTGAATAGACCCATTACTTCATAGACACTAAACTAACAGCTAAAGTCATTCGCATTTCCTTTAAGATAAGAAGATAAATATCTTTAACTTAGGTACTTTCGTTTTAACCCTGTTGGCTTAATTGATCTCATCCTAGAAAATACAAGTATTGACCAAATGACAGGCACCATCACTCACAAAACATCAAGTCACTAAATGGCAAATGGCAAGTCACTCAAAACACGTCATTCATTAAAAATTCTAAAGGAATTGCTTAAAATTTTTCGGAATATGGGGTTTTCTCTCCTTTACTACTAAAAATCAAGGAAAATCCCTCCCATGACATTTCAGAAGGAAGGGGAGCTGTTGCTTCACACCATCACTCCCTGAGCATCAGAGAACAGGGAAAGCATGGAAATCCCATGGTCTGGGAACCAGAAAGAAAGAGGTGCTGAGGATGAGGTCATGGGTAGGGGGAGGTGAGGGGGTTGTCTTGGCCAAAGCTGTGAAAATAGTGACCTTTGGAATTCATTATTCTCAAAAAAACCCCTACACTGGAGCAAAGCATGAAAGAGAGAGATCTGGAGAGTCCGAAGTGACCAGTGAGTCCACGGGCTGCTTCCTCCTTGGTGGTCAAAGCAGTGGCTAAAAATCTCAGGGAAGCTTTCCAGCTTTGAATTATCCTGTAATAACTTTCATACACTCTGTAGAAAATTCAAAATAATGAGAGTTTTTAAACAATTGTTGGAAGACCCTGAGAGGTGACCAAGTACAGGGAGAGGCTATAGGGAACTTGACACAGAGGCATCGACCAGTAATTTAAGTGCCTGCTGGAGCAAACCCAGGATCCTTCAGAAGAGCATAATAATATCCCGAGTCTCTACAACATGCTATGGACAGTATCCTGTAAACTATTAAAAGTTATTATTTTCTAACACGAAGGTAGAAAGTTATAAAACTTCCCTCTACACATGCTTATCTGCATCTCATTATGTTTTGTGTGTTCTCTTTTCACTATCACTCAGTTTATGATATTTTGCATATTTTTTGTGATATCTTTTATCACTCATGGATATCAAGGAGAATGTATTTAATTTCCAAATATTTGAGTATTTTCTAGAAATTGCAGTATCCAGTGGTAGACACTAGCCACATGTGGTTATTGGGCCTTTGAAATATAGCTATACCTGGGAAACTGAACTTTTATTTCATGATAATTTGCTTGAATTTAAATTTACACTGTAAAATATTTTACTATTCAATCCAGTTCTGTTGTTTGGGTAGAAATACACTTCACTCTAACTGTTGTATCACATATTATTGTTGTATTGCAATGTAAACCTTGGGCACATTTACTGTTTCTAGTGTCAGAACATAATAAGCACATCATCACCAATTTAGCCGATGTCTGAAGACTGCTTCCCTTTGAACAATCTTCCTAATGAGTGTTGTGGTACTTTTATGAACACTTTGTGTAGACAACATGGGTTACAGTGACACAGAGCTACATTTATTGGTTATTAAATTTAAATCTTGATGATTATTTACTTATAATAGATTCAGATTAAGTTTTAGTTAAAAGTAAGCATGGAGAAAATTTAAGCTCCAAAATGAAGGCATGATATTGGTGCAGAATGAATGGAGATGACAAAGCAGGTACTAAACTGGAACAGGAGAGAGAAAAAGAGCCGGGAAGATGTTTCACAACATTCATGATGAGTGGTAATTGCAGTGTGCTACAGTGCAGTGAATCCAAGAAAAAAGAAACCAAAAAAAGGTGTTAGAGATCTTTTCAGTAAATACATACAGGGTTTGATAAAAGCTTTCCTCTTAGCCATCAAAAACAGACTTGACAAAACTAGTAACGGAAGCCAGAATTGAATGGCCAACAAAAAACACTCTGGACGGCTTTTAATAGACTCAGCACTTGGAACTTGGGCCAGCTATAAAATAACTTGGATTATTGGGTGAAAAAAAATTTTTTTCAATTGGAGAGATGATGAAAAATATTATTTGGTTATGGAAAGTTTTCTTGCAAATGTTTAAAGAAAAAACTAAAAATGCTAACGTATACAAAACATGAAAGACCTTCTACCAAATAATTGCCCAGAGAAGAAAAGACTTTTAAAATAATATCAAAGATTAATGGACTTAAAGTTTTAAAAATTGCAAGTCTTTTCCTTTAGAGCTACATGAGAAGTGTGACTTTAGACACAATCGACATAACACTTTGAGTATGTCTTTATTTTTTTCTCTATGCGGTATTTGACTTGCTCAGTTCTTGCCTGATCACGTCAACGAGCTCTTCATTTAGCTGTGCTTAGTCGCCCAGCAGTTCGCATGATGTACTCTGCATATAAGTTAAATAAGCAAGGTGACAATATACAGCCTTGACGTACTCCTTTCCCAATTTGGAACCAGTCTGTTGTTCCATATCCAGTTCTAACTGTTGCTTCAAGATTGCTGGGAGAAATATCAATAACCTCAGATATGCAGATGACACCACCCTTATAGCAGAAAGTGAAGAGGAACTAAATAGCCTCTTGATGAAAGTGAAAGAGGAGAGTGAAAAAACTGGTTTAAAATTCAACGTTCAAAAAATGAAGATCATGGCATCCAGTCCCATCACTTCATGGCAAATAGATGGTGAAACAATGAGAACAGTGACAGACTTTATTTTGGGGGCTCCAAAATCACTGAAGATGGTGACTGCAGCCATGAAATTAAAAGATGCTTGCTCCTTGGAAGAAAACCTATAACCAACCCAGTTCAATTCAGTTCAGTTCAGTCGCTCAGTCATGTCCGACTCTTTGTGACCCCATGAATCGCAGCATGCCAGGCCTCCCTGTCCATCACCAACTCCCGGAGTTCACTCAAACTCACGTCCATCGAGTTGGTGATGCCATCCAGACAGCATATTAAAAAGCAGGGACATTACTTTGCTGACAAAGGTCTGTCTAGTCAAAGCTATGGTTTTTCCAGTAGTCATGTATGGGTGTGAGAGCTGGACTATAAAGAAAGTTGAGTGCCAAAGAATTGATGCTTTTGAACTGGGGTGTTGGAGAAGACTCTTGAGAGTCCCTTGGACTGCAAGGAGATCCAACCAGTTCATCTTAAAGGAGATCAATCCTGAATATTCGTCGGAAGGACTGATGCTGAAGCAGACACTCCAATACTTTGGCCATCTGATGAGAAGGACTGACTCATTGGAAAAGACCCTGATGCTGGGAAAGATTGAAGGCAAGAGGAGGAGGGCATGCATCACTGACTCAATGGACATGATTTTGAGCAAGTTCTGGGTGTTGGTGATGGACAGGGATGCCTGGTGTGCTGCAGTCCATGCAGTTGCAAAGAGTCAGACACGACTGAGTGACTGAACAGAACTGGACTGGGCTCTCTTCCATTTCCAGGAGAAGGAGGACTCCTAACTGTGGTTTCTGGTCCCTGTTTCATCTCCACTTCATCTTTACTAGGAAGTCCTAGGATATGGGTAACAATATGGTGTTTTGCTTTATTAGATTCAATTCTTCGTGTGTATACTTTTCCTTCAGAATCCTGGAGGGGAGAAGGGTCTTTGGCACCCTTGATCTAGCTGGTAATACTTGGAGCAGAGGAAATGCCTTGAAAAAATTTGAAGCTACTATATCCCTCTCTTTGTCAAAAACAGGGTATTTGCTCCAGTGCTGCTGCTGCTGCTAAGTCACTTGTGACCAACTCTGTGCGACCCCATAGACATGCAATCACTCTCAAATCACTGTTGAGAACCAGCCATATTGCCAATGCCAGGGAACTGTTAGGAGTGCAAATTCTCAGGTCTACTCATTCAGTAACTTTGTATGTTAACAAGTCTTCCAGGTGACTCTGATGCACGCTCAGTTTAGTTCAGTTCAGTGGCTCAGTCATGTCCGACTCTCTGCGACGCCGTGAACCGCAGCACGCCAGGCCTCCCTGTCCATCACCAACTCCCGGAGTCCATCCAAACCCATGTCCATTGAATCGGTGATGCCATCCAACCATCTCATCCTCTGTCATCCCCTTCTCCTCCTGCCCTCAATCTTTCTCAGCATTAGGGTCTTTTCAAATGAGTCAGCTCTCTGCATCAGGTGGCCAAAGTGTTGGAGCTTCAGCTTCAACATCAGTCTTTCCAATGAACACCCAGGACTGATCTCCTTTAGGATGGACTGGTTGGATCTCCTTGCAGTCCAAGGGACTCTCAAGAGTCTTCTCCAACACCACAGATCAAAAGCATCAATTCTTTGGCACTCAGCTTTCTTTATAGTCAAACTCTTGCATCCATATATGACCACTGGAAAAACCATAGCCTTGACTAGACGGACCTTTGTTGGCAAAGTAATGTCTCTGCTTTTTAATATGTTGTCTAGGTTGGTCATGACTTTCCTTCCAAGGAGTAAGAGTCTTTTAATTTCATTGTTGCAATCACCGTCTGCAGTGATTTTGGAGCCCAGAAAAATAATGTCAGCCACAGTTTCCACTGTTTCCCCATCTATTTGCCATGAAGTGATGGGACCGGATGCCATGATCTTCATTTTCCAAATGCTGAGCTTTAAGCTAACCTTTTCACTCTCCTCGTTCATTTTCATCAAGAGGCTCTTTAGTTCTTCTTCACTTTCTGCCATAAGGGTGGTGTCATCTGCATATCTGAGGTTATTGATATTTCTCCCGGCAATCTTGATTCCAGCTTGTGCTTCCTCCAGCCCAGCGTTTTTCATGATGCTTTTTGCATATAAGTTAAATAAGCAGGGTGACAATATACAGCCTTGACATACTCCTTTTCCTATTTGGAACCAGTCTGTTGTTCTATGTCCAGTTCTAACTGTTGCTTCTTGACCTGCATACAGGTTTCTCAAGAGGCAGGTCAGGTCTGGTATTCCCATCTCTTTCAGAATTTTCCACAGTTTATTGTTATCCACATAGTCAAAGGCTTTGGCATAGTCAATAAAGCAGAAATAGGTGTTTTTCTGGGACTCTTTTGCTGTTTCGATGATGCATGCTAATGCTTCACAAAATATGGAAAAATCTGAATAATCAGTTTCCACTATTTTAAAAAATATTAATAGATTTTTTCAAAAGATGACAGCCTTGTCAACCAATGGATTGTCCTATCCATTCACTTTTTTTTTTTGTCCTATCCTATCACTTCTCCAAGGTTTAGTCACTAGACAATAACATTTTACACAATAGAAGTCCAGCTAATTAGATTTGAGAAGAGTCTCTCCTCTTCTAGGGGAAAGGAAGCAGGAAGGGAGAGGAATAAGGCAATCAGATGTGGTCCTAAGCTTTTCTCTCCAGGTTCAGGAAACAAGATGTATATTAGATAGTGAAGTTCTGGTCACTTCTTGCATTGTGGTCTGGGGAGTGCCCTCTGGAAAAAACTTTCAAACATGGATGTCACTGTATGTGCTTCTTGTTTCAAGGATGGAAATACTTTCCATTTCTATCTGCTTTGGTGGCTCCCCAGTATTTCTAGTATTTGTTCTTTGTAGTTTATTCCAAAGTTTATCAGTAGGATATTTAGTATGTTACAAGACTGGTTTTTTTTGGAACCAGACTTGGGCACTGAGGTTCTATTTTCTTGACCTTTCCTTGGTTCATGTGTAGAATGAGGAAGAGTTTAGGACTGTAGGAAAGTTTGGTTGGGAATCGTCAAAAGAATTTGCCATACCATTGAGAATGAGGTCTCTCTAGAGTGAGATGTGTATGGCAAATTCACCCCAGTTCATATGGCAGTTGTTGCTAGTCATCAGCTCACTAGCATTTGTCCCCTCCTCATTACTAACAAAACTACAATTTTTCTTGTCACAGCAATGTACCCACATGAAATGCTGAGGTGTACTGTGTTTCTCATAGCTGGGGTAAGCATATGACCAAGAGGTAGTAGAAGAAGCCCTGTGGGTTGGCTTTGCTTTTGCAGTAGAAGTGCCATCCTATCTTCCTTCTTGTGTCTGTGTTCTTTCTGCCTGCAGTTCTGACATGAGGCTGAAGCTGAAGCAGCCATCTTGCCACTCTGAGGACAAAAGATACCAGAATGGGTGGAAGAAAAAAATCAAGTTCTTTGGATAGTTACATCAGCTCTGGAGTACTAGTCGTAAACTCCTTGTATCAAAATTGAACCCTTTGTTAAGCTACTTTGGTGAAGTTGTATTTCCTGCAACCACATGAAATATCACCCTCTAGCTGATATTCCAGGGCTGAATGAGAGCCACTGCCTGACCAGCCACAGAGAACGTAGACCATCTGGAGCTGTGGTCAAGTCAGTTGAGGAGCCCCTGAAAGGGCACTGCCTGGAGTGGGAAATCAACTCACTTGGTGCATTTACACCAGCCTGTGGACTTTCTTGTTGGGGATAGCAGGCCTTCAGAGGCTTGACAGACATGAGACATCATCCAGCAAGTAGGGGAGACAGAGGCTGAGGCTGGAGACCCCATATGTACGTGCATGTGTGTGTGTTCAGTTGTGTCCGACTCTTTGTGACTCTATGGACTGTAGCCCTCTGTCCATGGGATTTTCCAGGTAAGAATACTGAAGTGGGTTTCCATTTCCTTCTCCAGGGAATCTTCCCAAACCAGGGATCGAATCTGTATCTCCTGCATTGACAGGCAGATTCTTTACCACTGGCACCACCTGGGGAGCCTGGAGAACTCCATCTTTCTCCACAAACCAGTGTCACGTAAGGCATTGAAAGTCCATTGGAGGAAATAAATACAATGGTTGCAGAAAGTGTCTGAGTCACCTACATGGAGAGTGAACACTATCTAAAGGGGCCATTTCTTTTTTTTTTTCCCCCTAAGTCTTTACTGAATTTGTTACAGTATTGCTTTTCTTTTATGTTTTGGTTTTTTGGCTGCAAGGCATGTGGGATATTTAGCTCCCCGGCCAGGGATCAAACCCCCACCACCTGCATTGGAAGGCAAAGTCTTAACCACTGGACCACCAGGGAAGTCCCTGAAGGGGCTCTTTAACACATCAGATTGGACAGGTTTTTACACGAGAGCAAAGATGTAATTTTGTGTTTTCTCTGGAAATAATGGATAAGACCTAGGAAAGATTATGAAATTTGAGACAATGCAAACATATACTTTTTCTTTCTATTTCCTAAATATAGTATATGTATAATTTTGCCACAGAGGCCATTACCAGTGGATTCAAAATTGTTCCACAGGGAGTGACTGACTTATAGTCTCAAAGGACTCAAAATACACTTGTTCAAAACTTTAGGTCTGTAAAGGCAACTATTACTTCAAGAAGAATTAAACCTAAACAACATTTTCCCATCTCATTATCTTTTATTACAAATCCTACATCAACAATATGAAGTTTAAGAAAAGTTCATTTCAGTTCAGTTGCTCAGTCGTGTCCAACTCTTTGCAATCCCATGGACTGCAGCACACCAGGCTTCCCTGTCCATCACCAACTCCTGAAGTTTGCTCAAACTTATGTCCATCAAGTCGATGATGCTGTCGAACCATCTCATCCTCTGTGGTCCCCTTCTCCTCCTGCCTTCAATCTTTCCCAGCATCAGGGTCTTTTCAAAAGAGTCAATTGTTTGCATCAGGTGGCCAAAGTATTGGAGTTTCAGCTTCAGCATCAGGCCTTCCAATGAATGTTCAGGACTGATTTCCTTTAGGATTGACAGGTTTGATCTCCTTGTAATCCAAGTGACTCTCAATAGTCTTCTCCAATGCCAAGTACAAAAGCATCAATTCTTCAGCACTCAGCTTTCTTTATAGTCCAAATCTCACATCCATACATGACTACTGGAAAAACCAGAGCTTTGACTAGATGGACCTTTGTTGGCAAAGTAATGTCTCTGCTTTTTAATATGCTGTCTAGGTTGGTCATAACTTTTCTTCCAAGGAGCAAGCATCTCTTAATTACATGGCTGCAGTCACCATCTGCAGTGATTTTGAAGTCCCCCCCCACCGCCCCCCGCCAACCAAAATAATGTCTGTCACTGTTTCCCCACCTATTTGCCATGAAGTGATGGGACTAGTTGCCATGATCTTAATTTTTTGAAGGTTAAGTTTTAAGCCAACTTTTTCACTCGCCTCTTTCACTTTTCATCAAGAGGCTCTTTAGTTCTTCATTTTCTGATCATAATGAGACAAAACCATAAATTACTTCTGGGAAAATGTGCTTCCATCTGGAAACTAAAATGGCACATTGGATCAAACAACTCTGGTTGAAAACAAAAATACAAACTGACTCTTCAGAATTTCTTAAAGATCATAATAATGAAAACACTAAATATCAGAAGCTGTAGGCTTCAATGAAAGAAGTGACCAGAGTAAAATGCATTGCACCAAAAACTTTTTCAATAAAAGTAAAAGAAAGAAAGGGCTTCCCTGGTGGCTCAGCTGGTAAAGAATCTGCCTGCAATGTTGGGAGACCTGGGTTCAATCCCTGGGTTGGAAAGATGCCCTGGAGAAGGGAAAGGCTACCCACTTCAGCATTCTGGCCTGGAGAATTCCATGGACTATACAGTCCATGGGGTTGCAAAGAATTGGATACTTTCACTTTCACTTTCAAAAGAAAGAAAATACATTCTCACTAAAAAAACAAAAACTGGAAAAAGTGAAGTAAGGTAAATTAAAAGCAAGTACAAGTACAAAAGACAAAACTTTATGTATTAGCAAATAGGTGCCAACACCACCATTAAGAATGTGATACTTCATGACCAAGAGGGATAGAAAACAAAGAGGTTGGTTGAATATTGGGAAATCTGTTAATGTCATTCACTCAATTATTTTCATGGATGATTTTTTAAAAGTCTTTAATAAAATTCAATAGCCATTCATGATAAAACCCCCAAGAAAATAGTGATTGGGGGATACTTGCTTAATATGATTACACACCACACAGAAACACAAATACTTGTAATACCCTGCTGTAGTTCAGCTGCTATCTTACTTGCCTAGTTGGGAAACACTCAGGGTGGGTGTGATAATTGGGTCGTGAATATCCTTTGGAGCAGGAAATGACAGCCCATAAAAGTGTGCTTGCCTGGAAAATTCCATGGACAGAGGAGCCTGGTGGGCTGCAGTCCATAGGGTATCAAAGAGTCTGACACAACTGAGCGGACACACACGCATGCACAAATGAAGACATTTCCAGGAAGAAAGCAAGTGTTCCCACCCACTACTATTCAACAGCATAATGGAGGTTTTAGCAAACAAAGAGCAATCAATTAGGGGCAGAAGAATACATGGAGGCATGCATGGCCCTGTGGGGCTCCTGGGCCCAAGGCCTTTGTGTCACCTCTTTCTCTGATCACAGGAAAGAGCCTTCACTCAGCCTCCATGACCTTCCCTGAGCTCCAGTGGGCAGATTCAAGCAGTTGTCAACTAGGGAAGAAAGGAATTGGGAAACCAGAGAAATAGTCAAGAGGAGCATTGGGGTAAGGTCTTGCTTCCCCATCAAAGGATACACACAATAAGCCTTTGCACTTGTTTACAGATACTGAAACCCCTCCTGGTGGCAGAAGTTAATAATTAACCATGGTATGCTCCCCACAGCGTGTAGACCCTAGACCAGTTGGACCTGAAGGATGATGATGCTGACTTGCTTACCTCACCACCAACCCATCAGAAGATTGTCCAAGAGATGATCATGCCCTCTTTGGACAATAAAACTTCTCACTGTCTTCCCCAAGTGGGGACAAAGGACTTTGAGGGCATGAGCCCGCTGTGTCCCCTTTTGCCTGGCAAAGCAATGAAACTCTCCTTTTCTACCCAAAACTCTGTCTCCAAGATTTGACTCAGCATTGGTGGACAGAGAAGCTGAGCCTTCTGTGGTGACCCAAGGACAACAGAACAGGTAAAACCAAGGTGGGTCTTTGAATGCAGGAACAGAAAAACCAGACCCTTATCATCCTTCCTTCCCCCGTGTTGCAACTATTAATAGATTTCAGGTGATCCTGA
This sequence comes from Bos grunniens, assembly GCF_055505025.1. NCBI lineage: Eukaryota > Metazoa > Chordata > Mammalia > Artiodactyla > Bovidae > Bos > Bos grunniens. Next base: position 6,932,861 of record NC_141168.1, read on the forward strand.
GCAGTATAACCTGTCTCCCCTCCTACCCCATAGGGAGAAGGCATTTGCCTTACTCTTCCCCCCCACCCAGTATACATGACTCATCCAGTCAGCAAATGACCTGCAAGACCCCTATCCCGCCCCTTGCACTCTGGGTATAAAAGCAGACTAAGGACCCCTGTTTAACATCAGTTCTCCCTTGAGCTGGCCCACTGTTCTAACAGCGTCTCCCACTCTAATAAACTTTATTTCCCTCTCATTCTGTCTCATGTCTGGATATTCTTTTCCAACCCGTGCCCGGACCACGGCACCTTCTGCATCATAAGTGAAGGAGAAGTGAGAAGCTGGGATACATCCGTAAGATGGAACACTATGCAGCAATAGAGGAGAACAAGCTCTTGGCACATACAACTTGAATGATTCCCCAAATCATTATGCTAAGTGAATGAAGTCAGACTCAAAATGGACTTTGTTTTCCTTATCTCTAGATTCTCAGTGTCTAGTATAAAACCTACCAGCCAGTGCAAAAAACCAATCAATGTCAATAAATAGATGAACAGGCACAAACTTCTAAAACTCTTGAGAGAAGGAAATAAGCTTCATTCTTCTATTGTACTAATCACAATGCATAGTATTAATCTGTCTGCCTTCTACCCTGGGAGGCAATGGGCAATACTGCTCTCAGGATATGTCACATGGGCTCCTCTTCCCCATGATGCTCAAGAGCAGAACCGGTTTTCTTAGAAGAAATCTAAGAATTGGAATTTGAGGATTTGGGAGGCAGTTCTTCCTGGGTTACTAGATCAGCTTTGCAAAATTTTCTAATTGTCTTATCTAGGGCAAATTATTTAAGCTTTCTGTGTTTTGATATTTCCCTCTGTAATAGAAGGTAATCAATCATAAATAATTTCTGGAAAGTTGGGAGAATTAGAAGATGTGCTTAAAGTACTCAGGACAGTGTTGGGCACACAGGAAGCACCTGGAAGTTGTTAGCTGTGATGATCACCAGTTCATTTTACAGAGGAGGGAGCAGAAATCCAGACGTGGTTAAGGACTTGCCAGAAGTTACAGTAAGAGTGGCAGAACCAACCGTGCTTGTGCAAGTCACGACTGCTTTAAGCCTGTGTCACTTGAACTGCAAAATAGGGGGTTGGACAACATCTTCTCTAGAGAGCTTCCAGTTCTACAGTTCTTGTTCTACTAACTCACACCCTAGGACTTAAAGAACTAATTTACCTGCCTGAATGGTCTAGTGGTTCCCCCTACTTTCTTCAATTTAAGCCTGAATTTGGCAATAAGAAGTTCAGGATCTGAGCCACAGTCAGCTGTCTGTCTTGCTTCTCCATCTCAGCTTCTCCATCATTGGCTGCAAAGAATATAATAAATCCAATTTCAGTATTGACCATTTGGTGATGTCCATGTGTAGAATCTTCTCTTGTGTTGTTGGAAGAGGGTGTTTGCTATGACCAGTGTGTACTCTTGGAAAAACTCTGTTAGGCTTTGACCTGCTTCATTCTGTACTCCAAGGCCAAATTTGCCTGTTACTCCAGGTATCTTTTGACTTCCTGCTTTTGCATTCTAGTCCCCTATAATGAAAAAGACATCTTTTTTGGGGTGTTAATTCTAGAAGGTCTTGTAGGTCTTCATAGAACCCTTCAACTTCAGCTTCTTCAGCATTACTGGTTGGGGCATAGACTTGGATTACTGTGATATTGAATGGTTTGCTAAGGAAACAAACAGAGATCATGCTGTCATTTTTGAGACTGCATCCAAGTACTGCGTTTTGGACTCTTTTTTTGACTATGATGTGCCGGGGTCCAGCCCTGGTGGCTCCAGGGAAATTTGAAGGGGAGACGGCTTCGGTGATCAGGATACGATAGCTTTAATTAAATATTAATTAGAGATATAAAGAGTAATAGAAAAAGGATAGGTCAGCAGCAAAATTCAGTGGAGAAAAGAGGCTGAATAACTTGGTTTACGTGGAAAGCTAGTAAAATTCCAAGGCAAGGAATTTACATCACCTACGTAGGCTGCAGGCATCCTCCCATTCTCCCAAAGGAGAGGAGACACTAAGGCCTCCCTGGTCAGATCTTAGAAGCCCAGGCAAAATTAGTAAGCTTGGTGGGCCTCCGCGCTCCAGATGGAAACCCAGCCAGAGATTGAGAGAAAGAATGACATGAGGAGACCAGCCTTTCGAGGAACTGATCCCATTTTTTATTTTTCCAGGGTCCGTTTTTATACACTGAGATGTTATACAAAAGTCACGCGGGGTCAGCAGTCCTGACTTTTATTAAAGTCAGGTGCTTCATACAAATGTATACAGAGGTCTTAGGGGTGTTACATCATCTTCTGGCCAGGGGGCCTGCTGACAATTTATGACCCTCTCCTTGTGACAGCGGTCAGTCAACCAGAACACTTATTTCTCCAGGGGTGATTATTCTTAAAACAGACGCCACCTTCCGAAGGTACCAGATAAAGTTACATTCCTATAGGGTGAGGGTGTAGTGGGTTTTAATTAAGGAAAGAATTTGCTTAGCCTAAGGTCTAAAGTGATTAATATCAAAGGTTAATACTTATTTCTTCTATATATTCATTAATGTGTATAAGGGCAGGGGATGTGGAGACTTAGCAGTAAACATTGGCTCAACAAATGAAAAACCCTTCACCAATACAATTTCTAATCAGCCCACTATACTTATACTAAGAGTTTTCTAACATCTCTAAAGAACCTGGTTTTAGAAGGTTTAAAGCATCTCATGCCTCTCATGGTTGGGAGGCTGTGAGCAATCACATGTGGCTGGACAAGCCTGTCAGGCAGGCTAGAGAACCTTCAGAGGAGTTTGTAGGTTAAAACACTCCTGTCACACCCAGGAATTATTATTAACTAGAGCTCTAAGTTAACTCCTTCTCCAAAAGAGGTGGTGGGGGACACCGCCCCGTAAAGTCAGAGGTATAGGTGAGAGCACACAGTAGTAAAGTAGGCAGACTCTGGTTATGGGGGTAGATGCTCGAGAATTTCCAGGGGGACTCCTGAGGCTCGATCCCGCCTTTGCATATGTTGAGCCTCCTTCCTCATGACCTTTGCCATGGGCAGAGGTCCTCAAGCTTTCTCCCAGCAATGATGGCTATTCCATTTCTTCTAAGGAATTCTTGTCCACGGTAGTAGATATAATGGTCCCATGAGTTAAATTCACCAATTCTAGTCCATTTTAGTTCACCGATTCCTAAAATGTCAATGTTCACTCTTGCCATCTCCTGTTTGACCACTTCTAATTTGCCTTGATTCATGGACTTAACATTCCAGGTTCCTATGCAATATTGCTCTTTACAGCATTGGACTTTACTTCCATCACCAGTCACATCCACAGTTGGGTGTTTTTGCTTTGGAAGTGATGGGATTCCAGTTGAGCTATTTCAAATCCTAAAAGATGATGCTTTGAAAGTGCTGCACTCAATATGCCAGCAAATTTGGAAAACTCAGCATTGGCCACAGGACTGGAAAAGGTCAATTTTCATCCCAATCCCAAAGAGAGGCAATGCCAAAGAATGTTCAAACTACTGCATAATTGCACTCATCTCACATGCTAGTAAAGTAATGCTCAAAATCCTCCAAGCAAGGCTTCAAAGGTATGTGAACTGTGAACTTCCAGATGTTCAAGCTGGTTTTAGAAAAGGCAGAGGAAGAAGACATCAAATTGCCAACATCCATCGGACCATCAAAAAAGCAAGAGGGTTCCAGAAAAACATGTACTTCTATCCTATTGACTACACCAAAGCCTTGGATTGTGTGGATCACAACAAACTGTGGGAAATACTTCAAGAAATCGCAATACCAGACCACCTGACCTGCCTCTTTAGAAACCTGTATGCCGGTCAGGAAGCAACAGTTAGAACTGGACATGGAACAACAGACTGGTTCCAAATAGGAAAAGGAGTACCTCAAGGCTGTATCTTATTACCCTGCTTATTTAACTTCTATACAATGTACATCATGAGAAATGCTGGGCTGTATGAAGCACAGCTGGAGTCAAGATTGCTGGGAGAAATATCAACAACCTCAGATAGCAGATGACACCACCCTTATGGCAGAAAGTGAAGAAGAACTAAAGAGCCTCTTGATGAAAGTGAAAGAGGAGAGTGAAAAAGTTGGCCTAAAACTTAACATTCAGATAACTAAGATCATGGTATCCAGTCCTATCACTTCATGGCAAATAGATGGGGAAACAATGGAAACAGTGACAGACTTTATTTTGGGGCTCCAAAATCACTGCAGATGGTGACTACAGCCATGAAATTAAAAGATGCTTGCTCCTTGGAAGAAAAGCTAGGATCACCCTGGACAGCATATTAGAAAGCAGAGACATTACTTTGCCGACAAAGGTTCATCTAGTGAAAGCTTTGGTTTTTCCAGTAGTCATATATGGATGTGAGATTTGGACTGTAAAGAAAGCTGAGTGCTGAAGAATTGATGTTTTTGAACTACGGTGTTGGAGAAGACTATCGAGAGTCTCCTTGACTGCAAGGAGATCCAACCAGTCCATCCTATAAGAAATCAGTCCTGAATATTCATTGGAAGGCCTGAAGCTGAAGCTGAAACTCCAATGCTTTGGCTACCTGATGTGAAGAACTGACTCATTGGAAAAGACCCTGTTGCAGGGAAAGATTGAAGGCAGGAGGAGAAGATGACAACAGAGGATGAGATGGTTGGATGGCATCACTGACTTGATGGACATGAGTTTGAGCAAAGTTCAGAGGTTGGTGATGGACAGGGAAGCCTGATATGCTGCAGTCCATGTGATAGCAAAGAGTTGGACACAACTGAGCAACTGAACTGAACTGACCAGGCTGAATGCCTTTTTTATTGTCTGGAAATGACTTACTACACAGCATCAGGAAATTGGTAAAAAAAAAAAAAAAAGCCTAAATTGGTGAAAAAAAAAAAGCCAGACACCAGATAGGGAGACTCTTCTGCAGCATTAATAATATACATATACATATCTATATAGATATAGATATAGATATATGTGTATTTGTGTATATTGGAGAGGGGTATGGTCACCCACATCAGTGTTCTTGCCTGGATAATCCTCATGGACAGAGGAGCGTGGTGGGCTACAGTCCATGGGGTCCCAAAGAGTTGGACATGACTGAGCTACTAAGCACATATGTGTATATGTGCGTGTGTGTGTCTGTGTGTGTGTATAGTTGTTCAGTCATGTCTGACACTTTGCCACCCCATGGACTGCAGCATGCCAGGCTTCCCTGTCCTTCACCTTCTCCTGGAGCTTGCTCAAACTCATGTCCATTGAGTTAGTGATGCCATGCAACCATCTCATCCTTTGTTGTTCCCTTCTCCTCCTGCCTTCAATCTTTCCCAGCATCAGGGTCTTTTCTAATGAGTCAGTTCTTCGCAACAGGTAGCCAAAGTATTGGACCTTCAGCTTCAGCATCAGCCCTTCCAAAGAATATTCAGGCTGTTTTCCTTTAGGTTTGACTGATGTGATCTCTGTAGTCCAAGGGTCTCTCAAGAGTCTTCTCCAACACCACAGCTCAAAAGCATCAATTCTTCAGTGATCAGCCTTCTTTACAGTCCAACTGTCACATCCATACATGACTACTGGAAAACTCATAGGTTTCTCTATATAGACCTTTGTTGGCAAAGTGATATCTTTGCTGTTTAATACACTGTCTAGATTTGTCATACTTTTCCTTCCATGGAGCAAGCATCTTCTAATTTCATGGCTGCAGTCATCATCCACAGTAATTTTGGAGCCCAAGGGAAAAAAATCTGTCACTGTTTCTACTTTTTCCCTTTCTGCTTGTGATGAAGTGATGGAACCAGATGCCATGATCTTTGTTTTTTGAATGTTGAGTTTCAAGCCAGCTTTTTCACTCTCCTCTTTTACCCTCATCAAGAGGTTCTTTAGTTCCTCTTTGATTTCTGGCATAAGGGTGGCATCATCTGCATATCTGAGGTGATTGATATTTTCTTGGCAGTCTTGATTCCAGCTTGTGCTTCATCCAGCCCAGCACTTCTCATGATGTTCTCTGCATATAAGTTAAGTAAACAGGGTGACAATATACAGCCTTGTCATACTCGTTTCCCAATTTTGAGCCAGTCTGTTATTACATGCAAGGTTCTAACTGCTGCTTCTTGACCTGCAAACAGATTTCTCAGGAGACAGGTGAGGATGTCTGGTATTCCCATCTCTTGAAGATCACAGTTTGTTGTGATCCACACAGTCAAAGGCTTTACCATAGACAATGAAGCAGAATTAGATGTTTTTCCTGAATTCTCTTGCTTTCTCTGTGATCCAATGGATGTTGGCAATTTGATATCCGATTCCTCTGCTTTTTGTAAACCCAGCATGGAAAATTGTAAATATTATTATGTATTTATAATATATGTGTATAACAAAAGAGTCCGAAATGCAGTACTTGGATGCAATCTCAAAAACGACAGAATAATCTCTGTTAGTTTCCAAGGCAAACCATTCAATATCACAGTAATCCAAGTCTATGGCCCAACCAGTAATGCTGAATAAGCTGAAGTTGAATGGTTCTATGAAGACCTACAAGACCTTTTAGAACTAACACCCAAAAAGGATGTCCTTTTCATTATAGGGGACTGGAATGCATAAGTAGGAAGTCAAGAAACACCTGGAGTAACAGGCAAATTTGACCTTGGAATATGGAATGAAGCAGGGCAAAGACTAATAGAGTTTTGCCAAGAAAATGCACTGGTCATAACAAACACCCTCTTCCAACAACACAAGAGAAGACTCTATACATGGACATCACCAGATGGTCAACACAGAAATCAGATTGATTATATTCTTTGCAGCCAAAGATGGAGAAGCTCTATACAGTCAGCAAAAACAAGACCAGGAGCTGACTGTGGCTCAGATCATGAACTCCTTATTGCCAAATTCAGACTTAAATTGAAGAAAGTATGGAAAACCACTAGACCATTCAGGTATGACCTAAATCAAATCCCTTATGATTATACAGTGGAAGTGAGAAATAGATTTAAGGGCCTAGACCTGATAGATAGAGTGCCTGATGAACTACGGAATGAAGTTTGTGACATTGTACAGGAGACAGGGATCAAGACCATTCCCATGGAAAAGAAATGCAAAAAAGCAAAATGGCTGTCTGGGGAGGCCTTACAATTAGCTGTGAAAAGAAGAGAAGCAAAAAGCAAAGGAGAAAAGGAAAGATATAAGCATCTGAATGCAGAGTTCCAAAGAATAGCAGGAAGAGATAAGAAAGCCTTCCTCAGCAATCAATGCAAAGAAATAGAGGAAAACAACAGAATGGGAAAGACTAGGGATCTCTTCAAGAAAATCAGAGATACCAAGGGAATATTTCATGTAAAGATGGGCTCGATAAAGGACAGAAATGGTATGGACCTAACAGAAGCAGAAGATATTAAGAAGAGATGGCAAGCATACACAGAAGAATTGTACAAAAAAGATCTTCACGACCCAGATAATCACAATAGTGTGATCACTGACCTAGAGCCAGACATCCTGGAATGTGAAGTCAAGTGGGCCTTAGAAAGCATCACTACGAACAAAGCTAGTGGAGGTGATGGAATTCCAGTTGAACTATTCCAAATCCTGAAAGATGATGCTGTGAAAGTGCTGCACTCAATATGCCAGCAAATTTGGAAAACTCAGCAGTGGCCACAGGACTGGAAAAGGGCAGTTTTCATTCCAATCCCAAAGAAAGGCAATTCCAAAGAATGCTCAAACTACTGCACAATTGCACTCATCTCACACGCTAGTAAAGTAATGCTCAAAATTCTCCAAGCCAGGCTACAGCAATATGTGAACCGTGAACTTCCTGATGTTCAAGCTGGTTTTAGAAAAGGCAGAGGAGCCAGAGATCAAACTGCCAACATCTGCTGGATCATAGAAAAAGCAAGAGAGTTCCAGAAAAACATCTGTTTCTGCTTTATTGACTATGCCAAAGCCTTTGACTGTGTGGATCACAATCAACTGTGGAAAATTCTGAAAGAGATGAGAATACCAGACCACCTGATCTGCCTCTTGAGAAATTTGTATGCAGGTCAGGAAGCAACAGTTAGAACTGGACATGGAACAACAGACTGGTTCCAATAGGAAAAGGAGTATGTCAAGGCTGTATATTGTCACCCTGTTTATTTAACTTCTATACAATGTACATCATGAGAAATGCTGGACTGGAAGAAACACAAGCTGGAATCAAGATTGCTGGGAGAAATATCAATAACCTCAGATATGCAGATGACACCACCCTTATGGCAGAAAGTGAAGAGGAACTCAACAGCTTCTTGATGAAAGTGAAAGTGGAGAGTGAAAAAGTTGGCTTAAAGCTCAACATTCAGAAAATGAAGATCATGGCATCTGGTCCCATCACTTCATGGGAAATAGATGGGGAAACAGTGGAAACAGTGTCAGACTTTATTTTTCTGGGCTCCAAAATCACTACAGATGGTGACTGCAGCCTTGAAATTAAAAGATGCTTACTCCTTGGAAGGAAAGTTGTGACCAACCTAGATAGCATATTGAAAAGCAGAGACATTACTTTGCCAACAAAGGTTTGCCTAGTCAAGGCTATGGTTTTTCCTGTGGTCATGCATGGATGTGAGAGTTGGACTGTGAAGGCTGAGTGCCGAAGAATTGATGCTTTTGAAGTGTGGTGTTGGAGAAGACTCTTGAGAGTCCCTTGGACTGCAAGGAGATCCAGCCAGTCCATTCTGAAGGAGATCAGCCCTGGGATTTCTTTGGAGGGAATGATGCTAAAGCTGAAACTCCAGTACTTTGGCCACGTCATGCGAAGAGTTGACTCATTGGAAAAGACTCTGATGCTGGGAGGGATTGGGGGCAGGAGGAGAAGAGGATGACAGAGGATGAGATGGCATCACTGACTCGATGGACGTGAGTCTCAGTGAACTCTGGGAGTTGGTGATGGACAGGGAGGCCTGGCGTGCTGCGATTCATGAGGTCGCGAAGAGTCGGACACGACTGAGGGACTGATCTGATATGATATCATGCATATTTTTTTTTTAAAGTCACATTCCTTAAGTATCAGGGAAGGGAGCCAAGTCCTTGTTAATTAGTAAAGCTGGTGGAGGTGACAGAATTCTAGCCGAATTCTTTAAAATTCTGAAAAATGATACTGTTAACGTGCTGCACTCAGTGTGCCAGCAAATCTGGAAAACTCAGCAATCGCCACAGGATTGGGAAAGTTCAGTTTTCATTCCAATCTCAAAGAAAGTGAGTGCCAAAGTATGGCGAATAATTACATTGAATAGATTTCAATCGATTCTTGGATGTGTCTCAGGGACATTTAAACTGCACATTCTTATAACAGAACAAGTATTCATGTACCCATGTTCACGTTATTTTGATGAAATTATTAAAGTAATAAGATGGGAAATAAATAGCAGAACAATTTTCTTTGTCTCATCTACAGCATTAACCTGGGATGCAAGAATAATTGAAATGTATTTATACTGAAAATTACCACTGCAGCTAGCTTGTTTTTTTTTTTTTTTTTCATCTTAAGCCTGAATTTAATTTTCTTTGAGGGGTATATGTGGTTCTTTGGTTAAATATTTGCTTGTGTTATAATACAATACAAGTTTTAATATGATAAATACAATATTACCTTATTAATTAACAATTTCTTATAATTTACATTATAATATTACATTACTAATAATACAATATTGTATTTATTGTAATACAATATTGTATTTATTGTAATACAATAAAGTTGTAATACAATAGCATGTTAAATTCACACCTAACAACTTTTTTTTTTTTTTTTTCTTCTTACAGTTTTGCCTTTTATTTAGTGAAATAAGAGGTTCCTCCTCTACTCCCCTCCCCACAAATGCTTTGAAACTGTCAGGAAAATAAGGTAATTAGTTTTCAGGAAGCATTTAACAGGAGGCTTCCTGTGTGCTGTTTTGGATCTGTCATAAATTCTCTGTTCCTTTTTAATTCCTAAATACTCAAGCGTCTCCTGGGGGCTGAGGAATCCAGGCATTTCCTTCATTAGATTTTCTATACGGAGATAAGTACCCTCTTCCTTCCTGTGAACCATACGGTAAAAGTGATTGTTTACAACTCTCTCTCTCTTTAATATGGATCGCCTATGTTTTGTAAGTCTGGAATTTTAATCTTTATCTTTTTTTTTCTTTTTTTTTTAAATTTTATTTTATTTTTATACTTTACAATATTGTATTAGTTTTGCCAAATATCGAAATGAATCCGCCACAGGTATACCCGCGTTCCCCATCCTGAACCCACCTTCCTCCTCCCTCCCCTACCCTCCCTCTGGGTCGTCCCAGTGCACCAGCCCCAAGCATCCAGTACCGTGCATCGAACCTGGACTGGCGACTCGTTTCATACATATTACACATGTTTCAATGCTATTCTCCCAAATCTCCCCACCCTCCCCCTCTCCCACAGAGTCCATAAGACTGATCTATACATCAGTGTCTCTTTTGCTGTCTCGTACACAGGGTTATTGTTACCATCTTTCTAAATTCCATATATATGTGTTAGTATACTGTACTGGTGTTTTTCTTTCTGGCTTACTTCACTCTGTATAATAGGTTCCAGTTTCATCCATCTCATTAGAACTGATTCAAATGTATTCTTTTTAATGGCTGAGTAATACTCCATTGTGTATATGTACCACAGCTTTCTTATCCATTCATCTGCTGATGGGCATCTAGGTTGCTTCCATGTCCTGGCTATTATAAACAGTGCTGTGATGAACATTGGGGTACACGTGTCTCTTTCCCTTCTGGTTTCCTCAGTGTCACACCTAACAACTTTGATTGAGATGCCGATGATGAAAACCATAGAGACCAAGTCCTCCCACATTCTGCAGGGTGAAACGGAATCTGTCCACTCAGAGTGATCGCCTCTGCTGGAGTCCTGTGCTTCTTTGCCAGGTGCTTCTCATATCCTTGAGCCTTTGCTAAGTTCCCTGGTGGCTCAGATGGTAAAGTGTCTGCCTACAATGGGGGAGACCTGGGTTCAATCCCTGGGTCAAGAACATCCTCTGGAGAAGGAAATGGCAACCCACTCCAGTACTCTTGCCTGGAAAATCCCATGGACAGATGAGCGTGGTAGGCTACAGTCCATGGGGTCACAAAGAGTCGGACATGACTGAGTGACTTAACTTCACTTTAGTGACTGAACAACAACAGCAATAGTTTCTTTCCAATAGTATGTTAGTTTCTACTGTACAGCAAAGTGAGTCAGCTATAGATAGATAGCAGCTGTGTTAAGGGTACAGTCCTGTGTGTTTGGGGGAAGTCAGGGCAAGGCATATGTCCTCTTTTAGACAGAATGGGTTAGGGCATGGAGAAGATGATTTTCAGATGACCAAGCAAGGGGAGTTGGCATAGGTCACACGTGACCTCCAGACCATGTTGGAAGAACATGGAAATGTGCTTGGGGAAAGCCTACACATTACTAGGTGAAGAGGACCCAGTGGAAGAGGAGAAAAGGGACAGATTTATCCATAGATTTTAAAGAATTTTTGCAGCAGGAAAGCCACAAAGGTCTCAGAAACCTCGGTTACACATAATTTCTACCAACATAATGGATGAATCCAAGGAGAATGTAGACTTTGACTGACAGAGGGGTTGAGAATGTGGCTCAAACCTTCCAGGGGAAAACGGTGAGGGGAGATGTCTGGAGGGTGGACCAAGTCTACACCAAAATCATCTTGAACTTTAAAAAAAAAAACTGAAATTCATCCCTGTGTTCTTAGAAAGAGTAGTGGTGCTTTTCAAGAAAAAAAAAATCCAATTTGCACAAATATGGGAGAACAGAAAAGTTTTATTAAAATAACAATAAGCAAACAATTCATCTGCATGGGGCAGCTGTTAGTTTCACAGGAAAAGGAGAGAACTGGTTACTCCGCAAACTGGTTGTTGTTGGTCAAAGATTTCCTACAGATATATCTGAATACACCAAGCATTATTCTCTTATCTGTTGAATATCTTTTGGGACTTTTGGCATTTCAGGTAGTTAAGTTCTGAAAAATGTATATGCTGGAGAACTCTTTGTTCATAATGGTTAGTTGATAAGGAACAATTTGAGGCCTTCAGTAAAATTATAAGTGAACAAATTTTCATTCATCTAGAAGGATTTCCATCAGTATCTCCTTCTGTAAGTTTAACTAATGGAAAGAATTGATCTTTCTAATAAACTATAAGGGTAAGATGATCAGCGCCATCTAAAGACAAAATAAGTGAGAAAAAGCTGTAGGGGAAGATCACCCACCAATCTAGAAAGAATCGAGGAGAAATCTTTTCTAGGGATAAAGAAAGAAAGATCGGGGTCATCTTCTTTGGTCTCCTGCATTCCCTGTTTTGGTGTCTCTGAGAAAGAATTCACAAATTAGGGAGCATCAATACTTTCTGCTTTGGAGTTTCACAAGTTGAGAATTTATCCCTTTCCTGTTAAATCAATCAAACATATACCAATTATCAATAGTGAATTTACTCTCCTTAGCCCTGAGAGTCTCAGAGAAAAAGGACAATGCTCTGAGTTACATGGGGCAGACCACCCCAAAATATGCAGGAAATATGACAGGTTTTCATGAGGTTTAATCCTTAAACAGAGAGTAAAAAGCCCGGAACACATTAAGGATGATTTCAAGTATCTTATTCTGATTCAAAACATCATCTCTGGCTGTTTGCTGCTTTGAAACCCAGTGAGCCTCCGTTTCTGCCAATTGCCTTTCCATTTCCACCTTCTGCTTTTGCTGTTCTAGTTCATCCTTCAGCTTTCTGATTTCCTCTTTGAACTCCTGTTTTATCTGAGCTTTCGCTCTCTCGAGCTCTCTTCTGTAATATTCTTGTAACACTTGGATTTGTTTCTGAATCTCCTCCTCGGTCTTCTGATACAGGCTATTCGTGTAGTATCGACCATTGCACTTGTCCACCACATCCTGGACCAGGGCCAGCAGCTGCTCCCTCTGGTTCTCCTGCTCAGCTCCTGTGGCCTTGTTGTTGAAAACACAGTAGCGATCTCTGAACTTGCGAATCAGCTCTTGGATGGCTGTAGGAGCTTGCTTTAAGTAATCATGGAAATCCATGCCTTCTAAGTCATCTTTCCGGGTGAATAAGAGAATCATGTGTTCCCTAGCTCTCTCTCCAAACATTGTCAGGATCTTCTCTGTGGCTTTCTGGTCTTCCAGCGTGTAACGGCCCAGTGGGATGACCAGGAGCAGAGCGTGAGGCCCCGGGGAAGTCAGCACCATGCAGCGGGTAATCTCCTTGAGAGTCTCAGAGTCTGGGACCTCCGTGTCAAAGAGGCCAGGTGTGTCCACGATGACAACTTCTCTCCCCTTCCAGGTGGTGCTTCCTTTCTTACAGTGCTTGGTGATGGATACAGCCGAAAAGCTAGACGGAAACACTTTCTCTCTGAGGATGCTGTTTCCTGTTGCGCTTTTTCCTGCCCCAGTCTTACCCACTAAGACAAGTCTCAGCTGGGAATCTCCAGAGTTTGCAAGCCCTGGAACATTAGGAAACAGAAGACCCAGTGTTAGAATGAACTTCAAATGTCTCCCCTGCAAGGCTCCCGCCCACTGAATAAATATTCAACCCTGAATATCCATTGGAAGGACTGATGCTGAAGCTGAAGTTCCAAAACTTTGGCCACCTGATGCAAAGAGCAGACTCGCTGGAAAAGATTCTGATGCCAGGAAAGTTTGAAGGCAAAAGGAGAAGCGGGTGGCAGAGGATAAAATGGCTAGACAGCATCACCAAATCAATGGACATGAATTTGAGCAAACTCCAGGAGAGAGTGGAGGAAGGAGCAACCTGGCAAGCTGCAGTCCATGGGCATGACTTAGCAACTGAACAGCAGTAACAGATATTTTTCAGGATCCCTTTCAGCTTCTTACTCTGACCTTATGGAAACAAACAGCTCATAGAGGAGGAAACAATGTGATTAAGAAGAGGACTCTGAGTTGCTACCAGTAGCTGTTCTTCATAAGATAGGAGATAACACAAAATTGATTATGCATATTTGACTTCCTAGGAAAGTTGAAAGTTAATATCAGAGCAGTAGAGCACAGCAATTGAAATCTGAATTTAAACACCAAATCATCTACCAGCTCTTTCTGTGTTTGTATTTAGCAAGTCTCTGCATATCTCTGCAATGTGTCTATAAAGTCAAAGTCCCCTGGATTTGTCAGGCATAGACCCAGGACCAGAGGGAAGGCAATTGACAGTCACATGTGAAAGCCTGTTTTTCCGAGAAGGCAGACCTTGCCAGGCGGCCCTTGAACTTAAGGGTCTGATTCCTGCATGAGGAATCCTATGTTATATTTACCCATTTCTGCTTTGAGACAATGCCTACATTATCCCACATACAACATCATAGACACTGTTACCAACTCCAGGTTATTTTCAGAGGTATCACCATTCACCCAGGCCCTCAGACTAGAAACCTAGGAGTCACCCTTGACTCCCCTCTTTCCCCTACCTTCCAGACCCAATCCATCAGCATGTTCTCTTGGCTCCAAATCTGTTCACCTGTCTCTGCTTTGAAGATCATCATTCCAGTCCAGATTCCATCACCACCCCTGCCTCAGCAGTCTCCTAACAGGTGTCTCCACTTCCACATTGTCCCTTTCAGTCTATTCTGTGAGATGGGCTAATCTTTAAAAAATATCAATCAAACAGAACCAGAAATTTGCAGAAACCCCTCCTGTGATGTCCACAAAATCTGTAGTTAATCTCCATCTCCCACACACTTTCTGAAGAAGTGTTTGCTGCTCCCTGAATCCCTAAGGCAGACTTTTCCCCATTTCAGAACCAGAATCCTGGGATAAAAGAAGTAAATTTCCCAATGCTGCAAACACTAGATAGGGGATGGCTAAGATTTATCTAAGAAAAAATGTACATAAGAATTTTGGCAAAACTAATATAATTTGTAAAGTTTAAAAATAAAATAAAACTTAAAAAAAAAAGAATTCAGAGTATTCTTAATACTTAGCCTCACAATAGAAACTCCAACCTAAGGAGATCCCAGGGCATTGGTTGGCCTTAGAGAGAGGGTGTAGGAAATTCATGGCCTGGCAGTGAAAAGGCACCAAGGCCAGTGCCAACACTACAACCATTGGCCAATGCTGATAATGAATGGATGGCAACCTCTGAAGTTGGCAGCCATAGCCACGAAGGAGTCCATCTCTGCACTCATGCCTCTTGAGTGGATGAGAGGATTCTCAGCTCCTCTCATCAGGATGCTGAGTCTGTTTCTCCAACCCTTCAGTCTGACTAGGCCTTGTGACTTGCTTTGGATCATAGGATCATGAAAACATGGTTAAGCAGAGAATCCAAAAGTGCTGACACATTGTGCTTTGCCTTCTCTTTCTGATTTTTGGAACCCTACACCTGCCCTGGACTAGCCTACTTGGTGAGGGCACAAGGCCCTGTTATCCCTGTCTGCCTGGCCGACCCAGAGCTTGCTGACCACCAGACATATCTGTGAGGCTATCCAAGATTATTGTGTTGCATCTTGAACCACCAGCCGAGCACCCCACATGAGTCAGTCTGGCTGAGATTAGCCAGGTTGGTCCAGACCCAAGCACAGCCCAAGTGACCCCCAAAATTAAAAGCCAACTAAATGGTTGCTGTTTCAGGTTCCTAAATTGCAGGGTGATTTGCTGAACCAGCATAAGCTCAAATGATAGAATCTATTCCTAGGATAAATGGGTAGAGGGAGGGTTATATGAGAAATGGAGTGATCAGTCTGTTGAGTTTGTTGCTTAGAGTGAGGCCACTGGGAGCAGGGAAATTTGGGGCCTGAAAGAGGCATTGATCACCCCCACGTTCCTCCTTCCCAGTCCTCTCGGGCTGAAGAGAGGGGTAGAGAAACCACCTGGGAGGCCACAGCCCCTGATCCATGTGCCCACATGGCAGGAAGTAGCAAGTAAGAAACCTCATCAAGCCTGGGAACAGTCAGGGCATTGGAACTTTCCTGCTCGCTGTTAAGCTACATCACAAGGAGGATGCCTAGAAGGTGTAGAGAGTGAGAGAGCAGAGCAAATGAGGGGAAAATGAGAAATGTGGTTGAAGATGTTTCACTCTTGTACAGGTTGGCTGGATGACAGGGCAGGAGAGTCCCAGCCCTCCCCACCAAGCCTGGCTGCCCTCCCCAAGCAGCCTCTCACCGTGGCTGGTCCTGGGTTCTCTGAGGTACTGGGCTGCCATTGTGGTTTGGATTCCTGGGAATAGAGAGACAGAACTATGTTATGTCAGGGAAACGCAGAACAAACCAGAAACATTGACCTCCTGTAAACAATACTTTCTTCATAAACTTGCTACTCGATCTCTCCTCTATTTCTCAACACTTCTTAATTCTGCTTTCAGTGTCATTTTCAGACGTCATTTTTCTTTACACAAATGTTAGTGCTTCAGGTGCTTCTTGGCACTGGTTCTGAGTGCCCTTCCCGCCTCTATTCAATTATTGCTCTGAGTGCCATTTATATGTAGTCTGCAGCCTGGACCCTTCCCAGTGTTACAACCTTTTCTATCCCAGACAAATTCTCCATTTGGCAATTTTGTGGGCATCTCCAACCGATTTGGACAAAATGAAACCCTGACTTCCATCCCTAGCCTGGTTCAAATTTTAGTAAGTGGCATCACAAAATGGCTCATGCAGAATCTTGGGGTCATCTCTAAAATACTTCTTTCCTCACTTACTCACAGTCCATCACCAAATACTATAGATTTTTGTTCCCCAAATGAAAAAGTATCCATTTCTCCCCATCTCCATGTGAATCCAACCCTATCATTTGATTGCAATGTAGTAGGCTCCCAAATAATACTGTATCTTCAATCCCTCCTCTACTCAATAGTCAGAGGCCTTTTTAAAATTTATAATCAAAGGATAATTGCTTTACAGCATTGTGTTGGTTTCTACCAAACATCAACATGAATCAGTCATAGGTTTACCATGTTCGCTCCCACTTGAACATCCCTCCCACATCCCTCCACATCCTGCCCCTCTAGGTTGTTACTGAGCCCCGGTTTGAGGTCCCTGAGTCATACAGCAAATTCCCACTGGCTACCTATTTTATATATGGTAATGTATATTTCCATGTTACTCTCTCTATACATTGTCAGATGCCTTTTTGATATTTGGTTTTTTTCTCGTTTAGATTTTCTAATGGATTGCTTTTGTTTTTTATTTTTCAAATAGTTGAAAGCCCTTGGAATGATCCCAAAGGCCTTGCACGATCAATTTCTCTCTCTCTCTCTCAAAAAGCTTTAATCATACTGGCCTCCTCAGTGTCCCCTATATCCCCTAAGCTCCCCCCAGCTCTTAGATCTTTGAGGAGCACCTCCCCCTCCCTGGAGTACTCCCACCCCCACCCAATGGCCAACTGGTTTCTGCTCAGCCCTGAAGCCTCAGTGTTTTGTTATTTCTCCAGAGGGGGCCTCTCCACCCACATCATCAACCAACAAGACAGGTTTGGTCTGAAGTTTGTTCTAACTACACCCCAGAGTTTCTGTAGAATACATACTATGATAGGAAGTGGTTTGACTTTTTTTTACTGTCTCCTTGTAGACTGCTAGCTTTGTGATGGTGAACTGTCTGTGTCTTGCATACCCCCTTATTCCCGAGGAAGAAAGCACAGTATTGGATAAAGCATGGATCTCAAAAACTATTTGTTTAATGAATTAATTGATTAAAAAATACCCCACTGTTTCTTGCCTCCTCTGTGATTGAGCTTTATATCTCGCTTGCATCTGGCTGTGAAAAAACTCCTTGTTAAAACCACATTGCTCTTGAAACATTACATTACATTTTAGATGCTTTCTTTTATCACTACCTACTAAGGTTGGGCAATGGAGAAAGCCATTTGAAGAATTCTTAGCAGAGCAGATTTTAACTAGAACAGGCTGAAAATGCTATTTGCTAAAGATAGAGTCATCTGGTAGGAATGCATCAAATACAAATTTGAAACACTTTCTTTTGAAAGTCGATTAGGAATAAGAGTAGGAAACAGCTTCTGTTAAACTGGGAACTGAAATCACCAAATTTTAAAGAATAAGCTTTGTTCATAAAGTTGATGTTGGTTGTGGGTGTTAGGAGAAGGAGTAAGATACCAGAAATAGGAACACACAAGGTTTGGGTTATTTCTTAAAGTCTGCTGTCCAGTCTGTGGACTCTGCTTCAGCATTCTTTAATGCTGGTCTGTTTATCCTAGTTCAGATATTAAACCAGAGGACTGACCTTGTCTACACACTGACACTGGATGGCTGAATTCTCCTCCTACTGTTTAAGGAACAAGCATCAGTGGGTCCCCTGCTTCTCCTGAATGGTAGACAGTAACATGGGCTGGCATCTCCCTCCTCCTGTCTTCTAAAAGTTTCTCTTCCCCAACTCGGGGTGAGGCCCAGGAAGAGACTGTCCCTGAGGAGGCAGGTCCAAAGGGGCAGCTCTGAGCAGAGAGTTAACTGGGTAACAGACTCACTGGTCCTGCTCTGCGTGCTGGTTTTGCAACAGGGGAAGTGCTGAGCTGTGCCTCTTACATCTCCTCGAGCTCTTCTCAACACCAGCTTCCCACAGAATGAATTCTGTCTGCTTGGTCAATGCTAACCCTGAAAACTTCAAGTTTTCTTATAAATTCTATGAATGGTGAGAGGAATCATTTGTTTGTACAAGTATCCTCTGAGCCATCACCATGGAAAGAGGCATCAATTTGTAGGGCTCAGCCTTCAAAACAGATTGCAGCCTAAAATCATCAAAAACAGCAAACAGAAACCCAATGAGAAATATATTCTGAGAGCAAGTTTGCAAGGAGGTTTAAGATACAGATCCAGGGGAGGAGTCCTTGTCCATCAAATCACACATTTCCCTCCTTCCCTCTTACCCCCACAAACACACCTCTTCCCTTACCTAGAAAATCTGGGGCCTGCTCCTTCTCTTACTTTGAAGACAAGGCTGAACCAGGAGGTGATGCAAAGCTATTAAAAGGAGGAGGCAGGAGGAGACAGGAAGTGAGGGAGGAGCCATCCAAACTCACCCAAAAGACCTGCTGCCCCCGTGATCATCTAGGAGAGTTAGAATTCTTTGCAAAGATGAAACTGTTTTATGTGGTTCTGTATGGTTGCCCTGAGCCACATGGGTTATTGAGCTCATGAAATGTAAGAAGTGTAATTGAAGAACTGAATTTTAAATTTTATTCCAAATTGTCTAATTGAAAGTTACATTTGAATGGCCACACCTGCCTAGTCACTACCATACTAGGCCATGCAGAGATTACAAAAGGGAGGGAAACAAGATGGGTCATGCTGTGAAAGTCGAGAAAAAACTACTGGGTCAAAACCAGAGTGCTGACGCTCAGAGTGTGGCCAAGATGGCAGGGTAGGAAGACCCTGAGCGTAACTCCTCCTATGGGCACACTAGAATTATAAGCAGCAATGGCACCCCACTCCAGTACTTTTGCCTAAAAAATCCCATGGACGGAGGAGCCTGGTAGGCTGCAGTCCATGGGGTCGCTAGAGTCGGACACGACTGAGCGACTTCACTTTCACTTTTCACTTTCAGGCATTGGAGAAGGAAATGGCAACCCACTGCAGTGTTCTTGCCTGGAGAAACCCAGGGACGGGGAAGCCTCATGGGCTGCCGTCTATGGGGTCGCACAGAGTTGGACACGACTAAAGTGATGCAGCAGCAGCAGCAGAAAGTAACTGTCATCTAAGAACTAGTAGAAAAGATTTTCCACGGCTAAAGGTAAAAAGAAGGAACCACAACAAGACAGACAGGAGGGAGTAAGGTCAAGATCCGCATCCCTAGGTAGGTGACTTGCAAATGGGAAGATAATCACAACAACAGAGGTTTTCCGCAAGGATCAAGGGATTGGGCTCCACTTCAGGCTCCCTGGAGGGGGGGTGTCCTGCACTAGAAAGGTGAGCCCCCCAAATATCTGACTTTGTTGTGTCATTGCTAGGTTGTGGCTGGCTCTTTGTGACCCCATAGACTGTAGCCCCTCAGGGTCCTCTGTCCATGGGATTCTCCAGGCAAGAATCCTTGAGTGGGTAGCCATTCCCTTCTCCGGGGCATCTTCCTGACCCAGGGATCGAACGCACGTGTTCTGCATTGCAGGCAGATTCTTTATGACTGAGCCACCTGCTGCTGCTGCTGCTAAGTCGCTTCAGTCATGTCCGACTCTGTGCGACCCCATAGACGGCAGCCCACCAGGCTCCCCCATCCCTGGGATTCTCCAGGCAAGAACACTGGAGTGGGTTGCCATTTCCTTCTCCAATGCATGAAAGTGAAAAGTGAAAGTGAAGTCGCTCAGTCGTGTCCGACTCCTAGCGACCCCATGGACTGCAGCCACCCCTCTGTCCATGGGATTTTCCAGGCAAGTGTACTGGAGTGGGTTGCCATTGCCTTCTCTGGAGCCACCTGAGTAGCCCCAAAACATGCAACTTTGAAGGCCACAGGACTTACGCATTGGAGAGCGAGAAGGCATGGAAAGCAGAGACCCCATTCTCAAAGGGCATGGACAAAATCTCTCATGCTCTGAGACCCAGTGCAGAAGCAGTGATATGACAGAAGCCTAAGGGAGACCCATTTGCTGATCTTGGAGAGCCGCCCAGGGAGGCAGGAGGCAACTGTATATATATATATGTTCATGGATTGGAAGAATCAATATTGTGAAAATGTCTGTCATGATAGTGTTCTATACTATCCAAAGTAATCTACAGACTCAATGCAATTTCTATCAAATAACCAATGGCATTTCTCACAGAATTAAAGCACAAAATTTTACTATTTGTATGGGAACACAAATGACCCTGGATAGCTAAAACAATCTTGCCAATAAAATGAACAACATGGAAGAAGTGGACAAATTCTTAGAAAGGTACAATCTCCCAACAGTGAACCAGGAAAAAAATCAAATATATGAATAGACCAATAACCAGTTCTATAGTCTCCGTATTGGAAAATCTAACCAGGTCTCCCACTTGACAGGTGGGGATACTGGTAAAGAATCCACCCGCAATGCAGGAGACCAGGGTCGAGAAGATCCCCTGGAGAAGGAAATGGCTACCCACTACAGTATTCTGGCCTGGAGAATTCCTTGGACTGTATAGTCCATGGGTTCACAAAGACTTGGACACATCCGAGCAACTTTCACTTTCACAATAACTAATTATGAAACTGAATGTGTTATTCAGACCAAGAAACAAAGTCCAGGACCAGATGGCTTCACAAGTGAATTCTACCAAACATTTAGGAAAATGTTAAAAAAGAAAAGAAAATGTTAACAGCTATCCTCCTCAAATGATTTTTAAAAATTGCCGGGGAAGAAATACTTCTGAACTCATTGTATGAGGCCAGCATCACTCTGATATCAAAATCAGAAAAGATAACACACAAAAAGAAAAGTATAGGCCAATATCGCTGATGAACATATATGCAAATGTCCTCAACAAAATATCAACAAAGCATGCTGGGCTTTCACTCTAGAGTCACCTTCTGCACCTCCTAGATGGTGCCTGCATGC
This sequence comes from Bos grunniens, assembly GCF_055505025.1. Lineage (NCBI taxonomy): Eukaryota > Metazoa > Chordata > Mammalia > Artiodactyla > Bovidae > Bos > Bos grunniens. The sequence continues at coordinate 6,954,392 of NC_141168.1, forward strand.
CACTCCCCTGCCCTGCCTGGCTGGGCCCTCCTCTTCCAGGGACCAGGCAATGGGTGGGCAAGGGGTCGATGGGTTAAAGGGACGCTGGCCTGGAGGTGGGCTGCCTCTGCCCACACCACCTTATCCCCTCAGTCCCGCCATGGTGGAAGACGCTCCTTGAAGGCAGGTTGTGTGTGGGTGGCCCAGAATCAAGCAGTTTGGAAAAGTCTCTTGACTCGGAAATCACAGAGAGCTATTCCAAAGTAGAAGGAATGCACTCAAACTAGCTTGGCCTGAAGGTAGAAAGTGAGAAGAGAGTCCTGCACCAGTTGCATTGAGAGATGAAGAGCTCCTATGTGAATTCGCCAATCTGATTTCTTGCTCAGCGAGGCTGGAACATCTATCTCCAGAAATGTCTTTGAAAAATAAAAAGCAAGATAACCTTTCATCTGAGGACTCAGTTAAAGGAAATAACCAATACAGGTCTCATGTAGGATCCCCCCTGGAGCATGAAGAGGAATCACGTAACAACTTTCAGCAATTTGAGACCAATGATCATTGCAGACCTTATCCTAGGGTCCACTTGGAGCCTTAAGAGAAACCAGATACCAACTTCAGGCAATTTGCCACAAAAACCTACAATTTCCAGTGCAATCCAACCAAACCCCAAAATATCATTTTTGGTTTCCTTCCTGTTTTGCAGTTGCCCCCAAAATGTAATCTGGAGGAAAACATTTTAGGAGATGTGATGTCTGGCTTGACTGGGGGCATCTTGTTGGTGCCCCAGCCCACTGCTTATTCTCTCTTGGCTGGCCAGGAAAATACCGATGGTCTACACACATCTTTTTTTGTTGGCTCAGTTTACTTCCTACTGGGGACCTCCATCACATCTCTGTGGGCATCTTTGGAGTGTTGTGCCTTATGACCAGTCAGCTGTAGTTGACTGAGAATTGTACAGAGCTGGCAGTGACACTGCCCATGTTGCTCCTTCTTTGGGAATGGTTTCAGGTGGGAGCACACTATTAAGCCAGACATCAGGCAAGATATGTAACACAAGTAGCTATGACATTATAGTTGACAGTATGGTCACCTTTAAGGTTGGAGTTTTTCAGGCAGCAATGTGCTCTATCAAGTGGGCTTTGTTTCAGTCTCTCTCTCAGATGCCTTGCTGAGTGGATTTGTCACCTGTGCCTCCTTCACAGCTGTTACATCTCAGGCCAAGTATCTCCCTGGACTCAGACTCCATTGGAGTAATGGTGGGGATTATTCATTAGTGAAAGTGAAAGTGTTAGAAGCTCAGTCATATCCGACTCTTTGTGACCCCATGGACTGTAGCCCACCAGGCTCCTCTGTCCATGGGACTTCTCCAGGCAACAATACCGGAGTGGGTTGCCATGCCCTCCTCCAGGGGATCTTCCTGACTCAGGATTACACCCTGCATCTCTTAAGTCTCCTGCATTGGCAGGTGCATTCTTTATCACTAGTGCCACCTTGAAAGCCAAATCCCTGGAGAGCCCTAAGTAAATTTAAGAATCTGCCCAAGATGTGGTGCTTTCCTGGAAGCTCAGCTGGTAAAGGATCCGCCTGTGATGCAGGAGACTCCTGTTCAATCCCTGGGGTTAGAAGATCCCCTGGAGAAGGGAACGGCTACCCACTCTAGTATCCTGGCCTAGAGAATTCCATGGACGATGTGGAGGATTAACCGAATGGATACAGTTATATTATTTGGTACTGTGCTGTCCTCTGAACCAAGTACTGAAATAGGCCTGCTTATTGGAGTTGGTTTTTCTTGTTTTCGCTCATCCTCTACACTCAGAAGTCAAAGACTTCATTGCTTGGCCCAACAAAAGAGCCTGAAATCTTTGAATCCATGTCTGCCTACAAGACCTGTCAGGCTAAGTCAGCCATCAAGGTTGTCCACTTTGAATCCGCTCTCTATTACATGAACAGAGAATATTTTAAATCTTCTTTATAAACTACCCACCCCCCCCCAATCCAGTCTTAGTAACTTCAGTTAAGTTCAGTCGCTCAGTTGCGTCCGACTCTTTGCGACCCCATGGACTGCAGCCCGCCAGGCCTCCCTGTCCATCACCAAATCCCAGAGCTTGCTGAAACTCATGTCCATTGAACCGGTGATGCCATCCAATCATTTCATAGGCAGCTCAGAAGAAGGTAGCAAAGAAAAAGATCAAAAGGGAAATAGCCGCTCTCAGTGGATTCCAGGATGAAGTTTCAGTGCGACTTTCCCATTCCTTAGAGTTCCACACCATCGTGACTGACTGCAGTGCAATACAGCTTTTAGATCCAGCAGGGATCCACGTGATGAAAGAAGTTCTCAGGGTTTATGAAGCCTTTGGCATCCAGGTTCTGCTGGCTAAGTGCAATCCCTCTGTGAGGGACTCCCTGGTCCAGGGAGAGTACTGGAGAAATGAAGAGGAAAATCTCTTTTACAGTGTATGTGAAGAATGACTTTTGTGGAAGACTCTCAAAATTTGAAAGATATCTATGTTCCAGTGGTCTGAGCTTTTCCAGTGATTGAGAAAGTAGATGGAAGAAAGGAATACTGTCTAGCCAGTTGTTTAAAATTTCAGATGTGCAGCATTTTGTGCCGTGGACCTGGAAATTGCCCCCCATGGAGATTTTGGCCTTTTGGCTGGACAGAACTGTGCCTTTGAAGCTGATGGCCATCATTGATACATAAATGCAGCAGAGCTTTTAGTTAGGCATAATCAAAAAGAAGAAACTACCGAGGTTTTCAGCTTTCTTGCACATATGGAATTAAATGAGTATCTGTTGAATTGAACTGTAGTTCAGTGGCTCAGTCATGTCCAACTCTTTGTGACCCCATGAATCGCAGCATGCCAGGCCTCCCTGTTCATCACCAACTCCTGGAGTTCACTCAAACTCACGTCCATCGAGTCGGTGATGCCATCCAGCCATCTCATCCTCTGTCATCCTCTTCTCCTCCTGCCCCCAATCCCTCCCAGCATCAGAGTCTTTTCCAATGAGTCAACTCTTCACATGAGGTGGCCAAAGTACTGGAGTTTCAGCTTTAGCATCATTCCTTCCAAAGAACACCCAGGACTGATCTCCTTTAGGATGGACTGGTTGGATCTCCTTGCAGTCCAAGGGATTCTCAAGAGTCTTCTCCAATTGGGGAGTAGCACCCAGATTTAATGACCATCTTGTTTTAGGAGATAAGTATCTGGACTCTTCCTTCCTCAGGAGGTGAAGGGGTAAAGATGGCATTTACATGAGAAGTCCTGGAGCCTGTTTGGCAGGGTTCCCTAGAGAGGGAGTAGAATGGATGTAGGGAAAGAATACTGTGTCTGCTCCTGCAAGAGCAGGTCAAGAGGCTTCCTGAGTGCAGGTTAGTAATTAGACAAGTTTGTGCTCACTTTGGGCTTCCCTAGTCCTTGTCTTCCCTGACCACTGTGCCCCGCCACCCCCAGATGGCAGTCAGGTCTCTGACAATTCATCTCAGGCAAAGTCTTACCAAGAGTCTAATGGCTAAGCAGGTTTGCAAAATCCTACCAGCCAGCCCAACTTTATACAGAACACTCTTGATGATACATTTGATGCTTTTAGTCAGCCTTTTTGTTAGGGTAAGTAGGTAAGAAAACTCCTCAAAATCAGCCGGCACAATGAGAATCCTCCCTGTCTCTTCTGTGATCCCTACCTGTCCCTGTTTCTGAGGACTTCTTCCCATTAAGCGCTGTGTGCTTCCCATGGAATCTGTCCTAAACTGCTGTATCTGATGAGCAGTGAGTAACGAGTTGGCCAGGCAAAAGGTAAAATGCTGGCTGGGTAATTTTGTGTAGCCTTTACTTTTTTTTATTTGGCTGCACTCGGTCTTTGCTGCTGCACCTGGGCTTTTCTCTAGTTGCAGAGAGTAGAGCTAATCTCCAGTTGCAGGGAGTGTGGGTTTGTCTTGCTGGGAAGCATGGGCTCTAGGGCACGTGGGCTTCATTAGTTGTGGCACAGGAGCTCTAGAGCACAAGGTCAGTACTTGTGGCACACAGGCTTAGTTGCTCTGCAGTATGTGAGATCCTCCCAGACTAGGGATGGAACCTGTGTCTCTTGTATTGGCAGGAGGATTCTTTACCACTGAGCCACCAGGGAAGCCCATATGTAGCCTTTTAAATGAGCCTGAAGCAAATTGTTCAGGATAGATTGCAAAAAGGCATGATTGACAGCTTCCCTTAAGAATTTATTTATTTAGCAGTGAGTTGTTTTTTCCTTCCCATGATATTTTAGCAAGGGTCAACTGGGAATTGACAGTCTTTTGCATATTGAGAAGCTGCTGGTCGTCTTTATTTACTCAGCAAGAAAAATTTATTGTAACCAATGGAAAAGAATGAACATAAGTGTAGTCTGCTTCATAAAGAACATCAATAATTAATCTGCAGATGTTTTTAGTGAAAACAGAGTGAAAGCTTACTGCTATGCACCCTATTGATATACAAAGAATACTGATGACAGTGACAGCTTTCAACTCTATGAAACAAGGTGAAAGTGAAAGTCACTCAATCATGTCCAACTTTTTGCGACCCCATGGACTGTAGCCCGCCAGGCTCCTCTGTCCATGGAATTCTCCATGCAAGAATACTGGAGTGGGTTGCCATGCCCTTCTCTAGGATGTCTTCCCAACCCAGGGATTGAACTCGGGTCTCCTGCATTGCAGGCTCTTTGGATCCTCTAAAACTATTATGTAAGAGGATTTAGAAGCATCACATTCATACAACCCAGATTCTGTGGGTGAATTATTTATGATAGCTGATCACAGGTTGTGGCATAGCAATATTTCCTTTTCAAAAGCAAGTACGCCCAACATTGAAAGCTTAAAGTTCTGTATCTAGACTTTTATGGGTGAAGAAAATAGATTTTCCAAAGCTAGGACTAGGAGACTAGTTTATGTGAAAATGAATAGCACACTATTTTAAACAAATGAGATAAAAATAGCAAAAATGCAACATTAATTTTAACCCGCTCCTACATTCTAAAATGACTACTGGTTTTTCCAGTAGTCATGTATGGATGTGAGAGTTGGATCATAAAGAAGGCTGAGTGCCAAAGAACTGATGTTTTTGAACTGTGGTGTTAGAGAAGACTCTTAAGAGTTCCTTGGACTGCAAGGAGATCAAACAAGTCAATCCTAAAGGAAATCAATTCTAAATAGTTATGAGAGGGATTGATACTGAGGCTGAAGTTCCAATACTTTGGCCACCTGATGCAAAGAGCTAACTCATTGAGAAAGACCCTGATGCTGGGAAAGATTGAAAGCAGGAGGGGAAGGAGAAGAGGATGAGATGGTTGGATGGCATTACCAACTCATTGGACATGAGTTTGAGCAAGCTCCGGGAGTTGGTGATGGACAGGGAAGCCTGGCATGCTGCAGTCCATAGGGTTGGAAAGGGTCAGACACCACTTAGTGACTGAACAACAACAACATTCTAAAACGTTAAAGTATTCATGAAAAGCAAAACTTATGAGTAGAGAACCTATTAAAAGGGGAGACTTAAAAACATTTGTTTTATATTTTGTATTGGAGTATAGCTGATTAAGGAGTGGGACACTTTTAAAATATCTTTTTTGTTGGCTCCATAAATTGCAAGTGTTGCTTCTCTTTGGGGAGAGCTCTGCCCATCATGAAAAATGCCTTTCTGTTATTAAAGCAAAGCAGTTTCTCATGAGCTAGATTTCTGTTTTGAGGTGATTGACATCATGATTCCATGTCATAGTGTCCTGAGTGTTGACATCCTTTTAGAACTTAAGTCTAGAAATTCGGAAATGTTAGCTGCTGTTTGCATTTGTCTTTTGTTCATTGTTTGTAGCCAATATTTGCTCTTTCTCTTCAGTCTTATGAATAGTAAAATTAAAAAAATTAGCAAACCAAATCAAATAATACGTTAAAAGGGCCTTATACTGGGATCAAGTGGGATTCATCCTAGGGATATGAGGATTTTTCAATTTCTGCAAACCAATCAGTGTGATATACCATGTTAGCAAATTGAAAAATAAAAAAACATCCAATTATCTCAATAGATGTAGAAAAAGTTTTTGATAAAATCCAGCATCCATTTATAATAAAAAATCTCCAAGAAGTGGACATAAAGGGAACATCAGTTCAGTTCAGTTCAGTCACTCAATTGTGTCCGACTCTTTGCAACCCCATGAACCGCAGCACACCAGGCCTCCCTATGCAGCACCAACTTCTGGAGTCCACCCAAAACCATGTCCATTGAGTTGGTGATGCCATCCAACCATCTCATCCTCTGTCGTCCCCTTTTCCTCCTGCCTTCAATCTTTCCCAGCATCAGGGTCTTTTCAAATCAGTCAGCTCTTTGCATCAGGTGGCCAAAGTATTGGAGTTTCAGCTTCAACATCAGTCCTTCCAATGAATATTCAGGACTGATTTCCTTTAGAATGGAATGGTTGGATCTCCTTGCAGTCCAAGAGACTCTCAAGAGTCTTCTCCAATACCACAGTGCAAAAGCATCAATTCGTTGGGGCTCAGCGTTCTTTATAGTCCAACTCTCACATCCACACATGACCACTGAAAAAACCATAGCCTTGATTAGATGGACCTTTGTTGACAAAGTAATGTCTACCTCAACACAATAAAGGCCATATATGACAAACCTTGGGCTTTCCTGGTGGCTCAGTGGGAAAGAAGCCACCTGCCAATGCAAGAGATTTGGGTTCAATCTCTGGGTGGGGAAGATCTCTTGGAGAAGGGAATGGCTACCCACTACAGGTGTTCTTGCCTGGGAAGTCTCACGGACAGAAGAGCCTGGCAGCTAAAGTCCACGGGGTCCCAAAAAGAGTTGGATATGACTTAGTGACTAACTAACAACAATGACAAACCCATAGCAAACATCATAGTCAACAGTGAAAAGCTGAAATCACTGAGTCTAGGATCAGGAGCAGGTTGATAATGCCCACTCTTGCCACTTTGGCTGAACATAGTTTTGGAAGTCCTAGCCACAGTAATCAGAGAAGAAAAAGAAATAAAAGTAATCCATATCAGAAAGGGAGAAGAAACCATCAGTGTTTGCAAATGACTTGATACTATATATAGCAAATCCTAAAGAAAACTACTAGAGCTCATCAGGGAGGTCAGTGAAGAGCAGGATACAAAATTAATACAGAGAAATCTGTTGCATTTCTATACACTAACAAAGAACTATCAAAAAGAGAAATTAAGGAAACAATCCCATTTATCTTTTCATAAAAAAGAAAGAAATACCTAGGGGTAAGCCTACCTAAAGGGGATGAAAGACCTGGACTCCAAAAACTATACCACATTGATGAAAGAAATTGAAGACAACACAAAGAGATAGAAAGACATATCACGTTCTTGAATTGGAAGAATTAATATTGATAAAATGACCATACTACCCAAGGTGATTTACATATTCAATGCAATCCCTATCAAATTACCAATGGCATTTTAGAAGAATTAGAAGAAATAACTTTAAAAATTTGTATGGAAACACAAAAGATTTTGAGAAGCCAAAACAATTTTGAGAAAGAACAAAGTGGGAGGAATTATGCTGTCTGTAATCAAAACAGTATCAACAGTAATCAAGACAGTATGGTATTGGAGCAAAAACAGACACATAGATTAATGAAATGACCCAAATCAGCCAAAATATTGCACAAGGCCTCAAATTCCTTGGAGGTTTCACATTCCTTATCACCCCAGTCCTCCGGTAAGGTTGAGAGAGCCAAGCGAGTCCTAAATGAAACTCTGACCAAATTAACAATCGAACTTCATCAAGATTGGACTAAACTCCTCCCTTTAGCCCTCTTAAAGGTCCAGGCCTTACCAAAAAACCCTCTAAATATCAGTCCATTCGAGGCCATGTATCAGAGGCTGATAGTACCTTTAGGACCCTCCCTTCCCAGGACGGTCCCAAACTGCCATCCCACCTTCCTTTTCCCTTACTTGCCCAGATACGAGATGCCCTTTGGCAACATATGGATGACCTCGACCACTCTCCAATCTTCCATACCCATCGCTCCAAATAGGAGACAAAGTCTTTATGACAGTTCAGTTCCGCTCAGATCTAACCCCTAAATGGCAAGGACCCTACATGGTAATTCTGCTGACCCCTACCGCTGCAAAATTAAAAGAAATCACCCCTTGGGAGCACATCACTCAGCTAAAAAAGGTTATGCAGCCCAATGATGAGAATGCTTACAGACTAATACTTATCAAGTTTCTCACACAGACCCTACAACTCTAAAGTTCTCATGGCTTCCACCGACGGATAAGCCTGTCGGTTTCACAGTTACAATTATTTCTGGACCAACTTCCTGCAGGTATCTGGGATCTCGAGTCCTCAAGGATCCACATTTGAACACGTTGAACATTACATCTTCACCCTGTGGCTGCAGGGAACCATTTATAACTTTTACCCTTTTGAAATCCAATTTTTCTCCATAGTCAGTCCAGCTCAGTTAAGCTTTTTCACTCTCCTCATTCACTTTCATCAAGAGGCTTTTTAGTTCTTCTTCATTTTCTGCCATAAGGGTGGTGCCATCTGCATATCTGAGGTTATTGATATTTCTCCCAGCAATCTTGATTCCAGCTTGTGCTTCTTCCAGCCCAGCATTTCTCATGATGTACTCTACATAGAAGTTAAATAAGCAGAGTGACAATATAGAGCCTTGACATACTCCTTTTCCTATTTGGAACCAGCCTGTTTTTCCATGTCCAGTTCTAACTGTTGCTTCCTGACCTGCATACAGGTTTCTCAAGAGGCAGGTCAGGTGGCCTGGTATTCCCATCTCTTGAAGAATTTTCCACAGTTTATTGTGATCCACACAGTCAAAGGCTTTGGCAGAGTCAACAAAGCAGAAATAGATGTTTTTCTGGAACTCTCTTGCTTTTTCCATGATCCAGCAAATGTTGGCAATTTGATTTCTGCTTCCTTTGCCTTTTGTAAAACCACCTTGAACATCTGGAAGTTCAAGTATTGCTGAAGCCTGGCTTGGAGAATTTTGAGCAATACTTTGCTAGGGTGTGAGATGAGTGCAATTGTGCATAGTAGTCTATCTTATATTTACTTACCCAAATGTTGGTTAGCGTCATCTTATCTTTTTTCTTTCCTCTGACCCAAGAACTCTTTCAAAACCCTAACCACAACTATCTATTCTGGACCCTTAATTTAACCCATACTCTCAATGCTTCTAACCCACGATTGGCTAAAGACCGCTGGATATATCCATCCATAACTCCTTGGGAGATTCAGCCCTCCCCATATCCATCCTCGACTGGACCACTGGTAACATATCCTTATACCACTCATATCATGGGGAGCCTTTATTCATCTCATCTTAAACATCTTAAACATCTTCACAAGAGTGATCAAATCTGGAATTCGGACCAACTCTTAGAATCTTTACTCACTGACCTTCCCTCCTACAACAGAAAACCTCCAATATGAGGCCCTATCACCTAGAAAGTAAGACTATTACAACCAGCTCCTTTTTGCATATTTAGAAATTCCCAAAACAGTTCATATGACCAATCCTTGGGCATAATCCCTAAACCCATGTGTAACCATACCTTCACTTTACTCTTTGCCACTGGAAAGGCTATATATAATATTTCTGGTCCCACAGGACAATCTTTAACCTTTATAGGATGATTTCCCTCAGCATAGTCCTCCACTTTTCCCATCGTTGGGGCCACCATAGCAGGGTCCCTGACCATTCTTGAACGAATGATCTAACCCCCTTTCCCTTGACTCCTCTTCGCCATCGACTTCAGCTGTTGTATTGAGACACCTGGCCTGTTGTTCTTGTGTGCGGCATCTACATACCTCTGTTTACCTACTAATTGGACTGGAACCTGCACCCTGATATATTCCAGTCCTAACATTTTTATAGCCCCCAATGATCAACCCCTACCTATTCCTTTCATTCGCAAGCAAACGAAGCGAGCCATTCATTTATTCCTCTCTTAGTGGGACTAGGAATAGTGGCTGGAATTGGAACTGGAACTGCCGGCCTTACCACCTCCATCCGAAACTACAAGGCACTATCTAAAGACCTATCAGACAGCCTCCAGGAAGGATCCCAAGTTCTAATAACTATTCAAAATCAACTCGATTCCTTGGCGGCTCTAGTGTTACAAAATAGAAGGGGATGAGATCTACCCACTGTAGAAAAGGAGATGGGGGGTGGGGGGCAGTTGTGCCTTTCTCTGGATGAATCCTGCTGCTTCTATGCCAACCAGTCGGGTGTTTTCCAGGAAGCTGCAAAACACCTTACAAATCGAGCCTGTCAAATTGGCCAGAGATTAAGCAACCTCTACAGTCATGGTTGGCGGATTGGAACCGGATGCCTTGGGTTTTGCCCCTTCTTGGACCATTCATATTCATTATCCTCCTATTCACATTTGGACCTTGTTTCTTTAATCTTTCCAGGGATTCCTCCAGGACTGAATTCGAGCCATTTCTCGAGATCAAGTCAAGATTGTTCTTCTGCTCGAGACCCTGGCAGCTAGAATAGAAAATCAACATTACGGGCCTTAGACTTCCTTCCTCCCAGACCACAAGCCCCCACCCCTCATTTACCAGCATGGAGAAGCCCTGAACATTGACAATGCCCATCTCTGTCTCTTTCTATATATTCCTTAGGGTCTGCAATGAAGGAAAGCTACATGGCTCAAAATAGCCTGGAGTTAAAACTCCTCTCCAGGTCCTCCCCACCATTTAATACAGAATAAAGAACTTTCTACCCGAAGAAAGGAATCAACATGAAGATTGGTTATGTTCAGCTCCCAGCCGATCCCAGTCTGTGGCCCGTCTCAGGAATTCCTTGCCCCAGTTGTTGAAAGTGAACTAATCAAAAGCAATCTTGAGGAAAAACAGACCCCCTCAAAACAATATATCTCTGCATACATATGTTTTCCATATATACCACTCTCTTCTTGACTTAGTGCAGCAGTTCCCCTGGTCTGACTGTTGCACCTTCTCACCTTATTAAAGGTGACCTGTTTCTGTAGAGTATCGGTCTTGTTCTTTCTCCGAACCTTGCCTTCTCTAGTTCCTTTACCTTACAATGACTACATCAAAAAGCCAAGAAACAAGTGTTGTGAGGAAGTGGAGAAAAGGGAACCTCATGCACTATTGATAGTGTTAGGTAGTTAGAATAGGACACAGGAGTCCAAAATGGAGGTGGCTAAAAGACAAGGAAGGGGAAAGCCCATGAAAATAGAACAAAGCAAGGTCAAAGGAAGGTCCGAGGACCTGAGTGAGGACCTCAGGTAGAACAAACAGCATTCCTGTCTAGCCCAGTTTACATAGGGCAGTCCCAGGGGGAGGAAAAAACATATAAAAAGAGGAGCCAAAGGAGGAGCCAAAGGGCTGTCTCTCTCTCTCTCTCTCTTTCTCTATCTCTTTCTCCCGCCCGCTGGTTCTCGTCTTTGGGTCGGCATGCCTTTGTCTGGAGGATGGATTCTTCTTCTATTTTCTAAATAAAATAGAGCTGTAACACGGAGCTGCAACACTGATTTCTCTAAGAGCTACAACATGGTCTGTTCGAAATCTGAGAGCTATAACATGGTCTGTCCAAGACCTGAGAGCTGTGACAAGCCGAGGGCTTTAATGTCTGTCACTTCAAATCTTTGTTGTGATGAGACACAACAAAGTTCTGATGAGACAGAACGGAGGAGCATACACTCGCCTAACATCTATGGTGCCGTGACTCGGATTTACCCTGGCTGAAAGAACCTCCGCGTGGCCTCCCCAAGGTGGAGGCCAAGAGCAGCAGGAGCCCAACTCAGCAAAAGCTCCCGCAGTAGAAGCAGAACACGAAGAAACCTCAGCTCAAGGGAACTGACAAGAGGCCCATTGTGCTGGAAACTGGGACAGCGAAAAACGAACTCAGCAGAAAGCTCACGCAGCTCAGTCTCAGATTCCAGAAGACCTCTGGTTAAGGTAGGAGGTCCTCGCTCCTATGGCTGTAGGGACATATGCCTAATGAAATCTCAATTCCTTTACAATCTCTCGTTTCTTGTTTCCTCAAATCTTCCATGAACAGATGGGCAGCAGTGGGCACAATTGAGGGACTCTTGAGAGGCTACTCTTAGGTATGTCCCAAAGGCACTATTGCTGAGCCCCAGTAGCTGTTACCCAAGCTGGTGGGGGTTCTTCTGTCCTTACTCTTCTTTGTGCCAAGGATCAGGCCAATGAAAACTGTGAGCACTGGTCAGATTTTAGATATTTAGCAGATTTTTAGCAGATATTTAGCAGATTTTCCGGCAGGCTATGAAGGGGATTCCTGGCACGGTTTTCCCACTGCTTTTTCCTCCTGTCCTTCAGATCTCTTCTGAGACTTGAGCCCGGCCAAAACCCAGAATTCCTGGCTTCAGAACCTAAGGAAGCTCGGGCTCTGATGTCTCATTGCAAAAATTCAGTGAGAGACAAAGCAATAAGTAAGACGTGGATTTGTTGTTTTCTTCAGAGCATGGGCCATTGCTGAGGACAAGGGCTCTGTCCATGAAATGCTGCCTGGCTAGGTTTTGTTAGCCAAAATGAATTCATATGCTGATGAGGGGGAGGATCATCCCAACCATTGGGGAATCACCCCCTCCTCCACCTTTTGACAGTGCCTTAGAGCTGTCCTGCCACCTCTGGGTGTGTCTTTTGGCTTACAGATTGGGGATTAAGGTTTACTTGAATTTGACTTGTCATCTTGGACCCAGTTGATTTTAATCGATTTACATTATGTCCCTGTGCTATGTGCTTCTTTCAAAGGTCGTGCCCTGCCCCCTTCCCTCCTGTTTCATGCTCGTTTCCTAAGCCCCACCCAGGCCCACAATGTCACCTCTACAATCTTCTGGAGGGACAACCAGAAAATAGCTGGCCCTTGGAAGGGAAATACTGTATAATATCCAATCCATCTAGATATTCAAGCCTTCATCTTCCATGTTTCCTACAAAGTGTGCAACATCAGCATCTCTCAGTGAACCCCCTAGGGTGGGGGACAGGCACACAATGCCTGCTATAAGTCCATCAGTTGGCATCCCTTCAAAGGCAATTGGACTTCCAGGGATAATGTTTGCCACTTTGGGAGTTAGCCCTGCAGGCCGTTTGGGCTCAAACCCTTACCACCATTCTCCTAAATTTACAATAATACCCCTGGATCAAATCTCCACTCCACTTTTACGGAACATTTGGTCTGTTGCCTCTTGACAAATTTGTTCTTAAGCCAATGACTAACTCCTACAATCAGGACCCTGCCCCCTTGTAGGCAATGTTGCTCCACCCAGCCTATTATTAAAATACCTTCATGTCCCTAACAGGGCCAGATAACCCACTCATTTGTCACTACTTCCGTTATTACCTAACGTGGGTCTATGACAACGAATTATTTACCTGTGGAGACACCCTAACTTGCTCTTAAGGAGGACTAGGGGAAGAAATCAATGACTTAAATCCCTTAGAACAGTAAGAGGACAAGGCTTGTGACTGTTTCACTGTTTCCCAGTCTCAGGGCACAGGCTTGGATTGCTTTACATCATGATATCTATTCCTATCTGTCGTGAACAAACTGGCAATGAGTTAAAATCACAACCTCTTAATCCTACCCAGCACTGGTCATGCTGGAGACCTTGGAGATGCCCAACTCCAGTCTGGGGGTCCCAGGAGGTCAACCTGCCTTGACCTGCCTAGGGGTCTGGTCCTCGAAAGGTTGTCACACCTAAACCTGCTCAGGGATCTGCCAGTCCAGGGGTCCCAGGAGGTCGTTCCACCTCGTCCTGCCCAGGGACCCAATTCTCAGGAGGCCTTCACGCCTTGACCTGCCTGTGGATTCAATCTCCAGGAAGCTGACACCCCTCAGCCTGCCTGGGGGTCTGCACCCTGACCCAGGGACGCCTGGCTCTCAGGTTGCAACAGTACTGGGTAGGATAAGCTTCAAAAAGACTCACCCCTAAGAAAGTCCACCCATGGAAATAGAAGGAAGCCTATTACTTGTGGGACTATGCCCAACCTCAGCAATAACTCGGGAGCCTAATGAGAACCCCATTGCCTTTCTGGAAAGGCTAAAAGAGGCCCTCCAAAAGTTTACCAATCTGGACTTAGACTCTTACGAGGGACAGGTGATTTTAAAGGACAAATTCCTGTCCCAGTGTGCATCAGATATCAAAATTAAGTTACAACAGCTATAGCAGCAGGACCCTGCTTCTTCTTTAGATGAGATGGTCCAGATGGCCACCAATACCTTTTATAACAGAGAACAGGAGAAGGAGGCCAAGGCCCAGGAGAGGGAGAGAAGGAAAGAGACAAGGCATGCCCAGATGCTGGCCGCCCTCTAGGGAAGCTCTATTTCAAACCCTGAGTCCTTAAAGGACAAGGCACGAGGCAAATGCCTACTCTGTAGGCAGGTGGAGCATTGGGCCAAAGAGTGTCCAAACGTGACAAGTCTCCTAAAATGGTTTGCTACAAATGCCATCAACTGGGACATTGGGCGGCACTCTCCCCTGGGGACCCAAGAGCCTCAAGGTCAAGCACCAAGCCTTCCCTCACGATGGATCAACAGGACTGAAGCAGTCCACTCCAGCCAGGCCACCTGTCACAGATAACCACCATGGGGATGGAGCCAAGGGCACAATTGGATGAGGCAGATAGGTCCGAGAATTTCTTGGTTGACACAGGGGCTGCCTACTCTGTCCTGACTTCCTACTGCAGAGCCTTCTCCTCCCAAATCTGTACTAGTTTGGGTGCTCCAGGAAAAATAATTACAAAAAGATTCACTTGAACACTTCTTTATTGCTGGGATGGGCAAATATTTTCCCCTCAGTTTCTGGTGGTCCCCGAGTCCTACTCCCTTATTGGAAAGAGATATACTCACTAAACTGGAGACCACCCTTGTGATGGGAAGCTTTTCAGCCCTTAGAGCCCTACAGCTCCTGATTACTACTGAAAATCCCATTACACCTTCTCCAATAGAGAGGGACCAAAAACTATGGGAGGACAAAATTAGCCTCCAGGTGTGGGACCAGGGGATTCCTGGACAAGCCCACCAAGCTGAACTGGTCATCATTGTCCTCCGAGATCCCATTCGGTTTCCTAACCGGAAACAATATCCCCTCAAAAGAGAGGCTTGGGAGGGACTACAGCCTTTAATAAATAAAATCTTTGTTGTGGGCTATTGGTCCCCACCAATTCACCATGTAACACCCCAATCCTCTCAGTAAAGAAAAAGGATGGAACCTGGTAAATGGTTCAAGATCTCCAGATCATAAATGAGCTATAGTCCCCCTCCAACCCACAGTACCCAATCCCTATGTAATCTTGGGTGAAATCCCACCCAGTGCCAACTGGTTTACAGTCTTGGATCTCAAAGATGCATTTTTTTGCTTACCACTGGCTAAAGAATCCCAATACCTTTTTGCCTTTGAGTGGGAGGCCCCAGGAGAAAAACACCAACAGATGACTTGGACAGTATTACCTCAGGGGTTCAGAGATAGCTCCCACTTGTATGGACAGGCCCTTAGCCGGGATCTCCTAGATCTGGACCTGGGACATAATGGGAAAATATTACAATACGTAGATGACCTACTAATCTGCTCTCCAGATGAGAAAAATGCCCAACAACATGCAATTCAGGTTCTAAACATTTTGGCAGAAAGGAGATATAAAGTCTCCCGTGCTAAGGCACAGATGGTTGAGACAAAGGTCACTTACCAGGGAGTTCAGATTACACATGGGTCCAGGAGGCTGTCCTCTGATCAGGTACAAGGAATCCTCCAGTTGCCCTCCCCCACAACTCGAAAAGAATTGCGAGCTTTCCTGGGGCTAACTGGGTATTGTAGAATCTGGATACCCATCTATGGTCTAATTGCCCAGCCCTTATATGAAAGCTTAAAGGGACGAGATGATTCAATCCCACTAATGTGGGGAACTCCTCAAAAGAAGGCAGAGGCTACACTAAAACAAGCCTTAACTCAGGCACCTGCTTTAAGGTTGCCAGACCCAGAAAAAGCATTCCAACTTTATGTCCACGAAAGAGAGGGAATAGCCTTGGGAGTGTTAATTCAAAGGTTGGGATCTGAGCCCCAGCCTGTAGCTTACTTATGCAAGATGGTCAATCCAACCATCTGAGGCTGGCAACTGCCTTCGAAATATTGCAACTATTGCAGTCATGATAAAAGATGCTTTAAAACT
Organism: Bos grunniens; assembly: GCF_055505025.1. Classification (NCBI taxonomy): domain Eukaryota; kingdom Metazoa; phylum Chordata; class Mammalia; order Artiodactyla; family Bovidae; genus Bos; species Bos grunniens. The sequence goes on from NC_141168.1 coordinate 6,970,558, forward strand.
CTCCTTTGGGGGCAAACTATTTTTACCAGCCACCAAGTAAAACAACTCCTACATGTGAGAGGCCATTTATGGATGTCTGATCAAAGAATCCTCAGATATCAAGTAATGCTGGTGGAAAATCCAGGCCTCACTATATCCCCTTGTGGGGTTCTTAACCCAGCCACCCTCCTGTCTACCCCTGAGGGGTCTCTCCCCTTTCACTCTTGTCTAGAAACCTTGGACCACTGGACAAAACCCCAAGAGGGATTGTCGGAAGATCCTCTGACCAACCTGAGGAAATCTGGTACACTGATGGAAACAGCTTTATCTTAGATGGAAAAAGAAGAGCTGGATATGCAGTAGTCTCCAATTTTGAGATCATAGAGGCTAAGCCTCTGCCACCAGGTACTTCAGCCCTATTAGCTCAGCTCATAGCCCTGACTCAAGCTTTAGAACTGGAAAAAGGACAAAGAATAGCCATTTACACTGACTCCAAATATGCCTTTCTGGTACTACATGCACCTGCTGCTGTTTGGAAAGAAAGGGGCCACTTGACCACCCGAAGGTCCCCAATCAAATATGGGGAGCAAATTCTTAGACTCTTGGAGGCGGTCCATCTGCCCACTGAGGTTTCAGTCTCCCACTGTAAAGGACACCAAAAAGGGAGCACGGAAGTGGCACGAAGGAACCAAGCAGCTGATCAGGCAGCTAAGAGAGCAACATTACAGAACAATAACCTAATAGGGGTTGCCACCCTAGTTCCACAGACTAATCTGCTAGAAACTCCTTCATATCCTGATGGTGAGACTCTTAAAGCTAAGAATGAGGGCTTTCAAGAAGATCATATGGGGTGGTTCCAAAAGGAGGGACTCCTTCTTCTGCCTGGGAACCTCCAATGGAAGTTGGTTAACTCCTTACATGCCACCACTCATTTAGGAGAAAAGGCCCTCCAAAAATTACTAGAAAGGTCCTTCAGAGGAACAGGCCTCCAAACAACTATAAGGCAAGTTGTCTCCTCTTGTCCCACTTGCCAATTAAACAACCTCCAAGGAGCTAGAAGACCCCAGCTGGCTCAGCCCATCCAACGACATGGGACCTACCCAGGAGAGAACTGATAGATGGATTTCACCCAGATGCCAGTTTCTCAAGGATAAAAATACCTATTAGTCATGATAGATACATTCACAGGGTGGATTGAAGGCTTTCCCACCCGGACTGAAAAGGCTGAGGAGATGGTAAAAAAACTGCTCCATGAAATCATTCCAAGATTTGGTCTGCCCAGGTCATTGCAAAGTGACATCATTTACTTTGAAGGTCACCCAAGGGGTCTCTAAAGCATTGGGCATTACTTATTATCTCCATTGTGCCTGGAGGCCTCAGTCCTTAGGAAACATCAAAAGAGCCAACCAATTCTTAAAATCAGCGATAAAAAGATAACCCAGGAGACCTTCCTGGGATGGAAAGAGGCTTTACCAATAGCTCTCCCCTGCACCCATATTGCCCCTAAGGAACAAGTTAGTCTTACTCCTTATGAGATGCTATATGGGAGACCTTTTGTTTATGTCAATGACCTCTTCTTAGATCCAGAGGTTCAGACCCTCCAGACTTATACCATGGCCACTGGGAAATTCCAACAGGATATGCACTTGTGGGGTATGAACCAAGACCCAAAAGATTCTAAAGAGTCACCACTATATGCTCCAGGGACTCAAATCCTAATTAAAGTCTAGTAAGATGGGTCCCCAAAGGCTCAACTCCAGCCCATACGGAAGGGCACCTATACTGTAATACTTTCTACCCCCACAGCAGTCAAGGTACTAGGACATGACTACTGGATTCACTACTCACGAGTTAAGCCATGAAAGAAAACAGAAGAGGACACTCAATATACCTATGAGCCCCTGAGAGATCTCAGATACCTATTTAGAACTACCAATAGTGCCATTCTAATAAACACCCCAAAATCTAGTTTCTGGAAATAAGATTTCTCAGGACAGCTCCAAAGAGACAACACAGCTTGGTAGAGACTGTACTCCAAAACAGGCAAGAGATAAATCTTCTGATCCCTGAATAAGGAGGGACTTGAGCCATCCTGGCAATGGGAATTTGAAATTGGCTAATGCCCCTACTAGTCCTTGTTATGCCATATTGATGCTGGTTATGATTGTTCCATGTATTATCAATTGTCTAAACTGGTTGTCTCTGACCAGGTCAAAAAGCTACAACATGCAGTGCCAGTTCAACAAAGATATAAAACTAGAGCCGGCCAAAGGAAAATATCACTCACCCTTAGATGGACACCGCTATAAGGACTCTGAGGCCTGACACTAGCAAGAGGCGGAGGCCCAATGCCCCTTGCTGTCCCAGTTCAGCAGGAAGTAGCCAGAAAGCCCTCAGTGTCCCTATTCCCAAAGAATTTGACCTTCCATCTCTTGAGGGGGGAATGTTAGGTAGTTAGAATAGGAAACAGGAGTCCAAAATGGCGGGGGCTAAAAGACAAGGAAGGGAAAAGACCTCGAAAATAGAACAAAGGAAGGTCAAAGAGGGTCTGAAGACCTGAGTGAGGACCTCAGGTAAAACAAACAGCACTCCTGGCTAGCCCAATTTACATAGGGCAGGCCCAGGGGGAGGAAAAAACTTATAAAAAGAGGAGCCAAAGGAGGAGCCAAAGGGCTCTCTCTTGCTCTGTCTTTCTCTTGCACACTGGTTTGCATCTTTGGGTCGGGATTACTCACCTAGAGCCAGATATCCTGGAATGTGAAGTCAAGTGGGCCTTAGAAAGCATCACTATGAACAAAGCTAGTGGAGGTGATGGAATTCCAGTTGAGCTATTTCAAATCCTGAAAGATGATGCTGTAAAAGTGCTGCACTCAATATGCCAGCAAATTTGGAAAACTCAGCAGTGGCCACAGGACTGGAAAAGTCAGTTTTCATTCCAATCCCAAAGAAAGGCAATGCCAAAGAATGCTCAAACTACCGCACAATTGCACTCATCTCACACGCTATTAAAGTAATGCTCAAAATTCTCCAAGCCAGGCTTCAGCAATATGTGAACCGTGAACTTCCAGATGTCCAAGCTGGTTTTAGAAAAGGCAGAGGAACCAGAGATCAAATTGCCAACATCCGCTGGATCATCGAAAAAGCAAGAGAGTTCTAGGAAAACATCTATTTGTGCTTTACTGACTATGCCAAAGCCTTTGACTGTGTGGATCACAATAAACTGTGGAAAATTCTGAAAGAGATGGATATACCAGACCACCTGACCTGCCTCCTGAGAAATTTGTATGCAGGTCAGGAAGCAACAGTTAGAACTGGACATGGAACAACAGACTGGTTCCAATAGGAAAAGGAGTATGTCAAGGCTGTATATTGTCACCCTACTTATTTAACTTCTATGCAGAGTACCTCATGAGAAACACTGGGCTGGAAGAAGCACAAGCTGGAATCAAGATTGCCAGGAGAAATATCAATAACCTCAGATATGCAGATGATACCACCCTTATGGCAGAAAGTGAAGAGGAACTAAAAAGCCTCTTGATGAAAGTGAAAGTGAAGAGTGAAAAAGTTGGCTTAAAACTCCACATTCAGAAAACGAAGATCATGGCATATGGTCCCATCACTTCATGGGAAATAGATGGGGAAACAGTGGAAACAGTGTCAGACTTTGTTTTTTGGGGCTCCAAAATCACTGCAGATGGTGACTGCAGCCATGAAATTAAAAGATGCTTACTCCTTGGAAGGAAAGTTTTGACCAAGCTAGATAACATATTGAAAAGCAGAGACATTACTTTGCCAACAAGGGTCCGTCTAGTCAAGGCTATGGTTTTTCCAGTGGTCACGTATGGATGTGAGAGTGGACTGTGAAGAAAGATGTGCACCGAAGAATTGATGCTTTGAACTGTGGTGTTGGAGAAGACTCTTGAGAGTCCCTTGGACTGCAAGGAGATCCAACCAGTCCATTCTGAAGGAGATCAGCCCTGGGATTTCTTTGGATGGAACGATGCTAAAGCTGAAACTCCAGTACTTTGGCCACCTCATGCGAAGAGTTGACTCACTGGAAAAGACTCTGATGCTGGGAGGGATTGGGGGCAGGAGGAGAAGGGGACAACAGAGGATGAGATGGCTGGATGACATCACTGACTAGAAGGACGTGAGTATGGGTGAACTCTGGGAGTTGGTGATGGACAGGGAGTCCTGGCTTGCTGTGATTCATGGGGCTGCAAACAGTCGGACACGACTGAGCGACTGAACTGAACTGAAATGAACTGCCCTCACCCCTGGAGGATGGATTCTGCTGCTATTTTCTAAATAAAATAAACGTGTAACACAGAGGTGTAACACTGATTTGTCTAAGAGCTAGAACACAGTCTGTTCGAGACCTGAGAGCTATAACGCGCTCTGTCCAAGACCCGAGAGCTGTTGCCGAGGGCTTTAATGTCCGTCACTTCAAATCTTCGTTGTGCTGAGACAGAACCGAGGAACATACACTCGCCTGACAATAGGAATACAAAAAAGTGCAGCCACTGCAAAAAACATTATGGAGGCTCCTCAAAAGTCTAAAATAGAACTCCATATGATCCAGAAATCTCAGCTCTGGGTATTTATCTAAAGAAGATGAAAACACTAACAAGTAAAGATGTTTGTGCCCCCACGTTCATTGCAGCATTATTTACAATAGTCAAGATATGGAGACAACTTCCGTGTCAGTCATGGATGAATGGATAAAAAATTTAGTGTACACACACACATACACACACGAATAGTATTCAGCCATAAGAGAGAAGGAAATCTTGCCCCTTTGACAACATGGATAGACGGGAGGGCATTATGGTAAGTGAAATAAGTCTAACAGAAAAACAAAGTCTGTGCAAACAAATTTGTATGTGGAATGTAAACAAAACAAACGCCAAACTCATAGATGTAGAGAACATATTGGTGGTTGCCAGCGGTCGGGATTGATAGTGGAAGTGGGAGAAATGGGTGAATGGGATCAAAAGGCAAAAATAATAAAATAAAATAAAATGCATACTCAATGCAACATGTATACACATATATAAGCTAATGGGAAATACCAAGACTTAGAAATATTTTTGATTGATTATTGAATCTCCTGGAAAATGCATGAATTTTTATTTCATGCAAATTGAAATTCAATAAAGTTGAAAAGTCAAATGTAAGAGATTGATTGTAAAATTCGTCTAAGTTGTCAAACTACCTTGTCTCCAGGCCCTTTTAAGATGTTAATTTGGATCTCTTCTAATGCAGAGTTAGGATCTAGTTTTGCACTTCTTGAAGCTCAAAGCCTCAAAGGCTTTGCAGTTTTACTTTCAATAGTTTCTGCTCTTTTAAGCATTTGCTGGTTTTGTATTTTTCATTTCCTGTTGTTTTTCAACACACAGACTACCTTCTCATGCATGTAAAAATATCTGTACCTATTTGCTAGAAATTCTGTGATAAAGAGACCAGAGGATGATTTTCACACACATTACAGCACAGTCCCCAAGAAGTTTGTGGTTGACCCATTTCTCAGAATCTTCTCACAATAACAAGAGTGGGTGTTATAAATTCACATGTACACAGGCACACCCATTTCTTTCCTGCCTCACCTCCTTCACCTTTGGCCTGACCAAGGTCCCCTTCCCTCCTCTTCGTGGGGTGATACTCACAGTGGACTCAGACTTGCTGAGGAGGCCTGACTGAGGCAGTTGCAGGTCTGTCGTGAGCTGAGTGAAAGAACCAGTGCGATCAGTGGATGCAGGTTCTTCTGCCTTCCTGAGGATGGAGTTTTAAAAGCCTGAACATAATAGAAAACTTAAGAAGCCAATTTTATTTCTCTTTGCCTATTTTGAAGTAATAAAAATTTGAAATTAGTATTAAAAAGCCTTTACTTCCAAGTTGTAGATGACCACAAATAATTCTGTGTATAAATATGTAAGAGTAGTTTGCACATTCTCTCTTATTGCACTTTATTTCTATGTAACAGGAGATCAGAGATTTCAGCATCAATTTAGCAAACTAGTCATATGCCAACCATTCTGGAAAATGGATTGAGATCAATTATAGACCACAGACATTTTCTTTTTGAAATCCCTAATAAAACTGGAATGTCACAGCGAACTTAGGAGCATACATATCAGATGCAACAATTTCTGGAAAGAGCACTGGGGCCAAACATTCACAGTCAGCATGGGCCCAGAGAGGCTATCGCTGAGGTATCCATGGAGGACACAGAAGCACCGTGGGGAGGTGGGCTTCAGACATTTCAGCTGCGAAGGGGTGGGGCTGAGGATTCGTTGAGGATGTGACCATGAGACTGCTGGCCCAACTGTCTCCTCACGTCCCCCTCTTCAGAGGCTCACACTTCAAGGTCTGTCTTCCCGAGTGCATAACTGAAGGATTCGGCCCTATGATTAGAGCATCTCCAGAGAAAATCCTCCACATTCGGGCATTTTGGGTTCCCTCTCCATAACAGCCTGTCCCGCAGTTACCTCAGATGAGACCTGCACTCAGAACCCTCACTCACAGGTGAAACTTCCAGGTTTTCTAATGATTTATTCCAAAATTTGAAAAGGTAAACAGGGAGAACTGCCATTTGAGGACAAACTGTAATATGATGGAGAGATGCAAGAGACAAAGATAAACAGAAAAATTAACCCTAAGGGGGCCATTAACTCAGCAAACAAAAACATGAAAAAACTAACCAAGGGAAAATAAATTTCTCTTTCAGATATCTAGATTAATCATCCTCCCACTGAAATCAACTAAAAATGCCGAAAACATTAGATACCTTTTCTTAAAAGCATATGTGAGTAGGCAAGTAATAAGCATTCTCAGACCAGAACTAAGTGGGTGACAAGTAGAGTGCAACAGCAGGCTGTCCCTCTGAGGATACTTTACCAGCTCTGGAGAATTGAAACTTTACTTCTGGAAGCCACATTGACATGGAAATCATAGTCAAGGCAAAGGGGGATTCAAGGTGGGAGGGGGCAGGTAGCTAGTAGAGGAACCTGTATCGCTAAGTCCAAAGGGACACGCCCTCAGTGAAGGGTGACATAGGGGTCAGTGACTTCTAGTCAGTGAAATGGATGAGAGATTTGAAAAAGAAAAGATCGGAATGAAGTTTAAGGAGCAAAAGATGCTTATAGAAAAAGAGAGAGAGAGAATAGGCTAGAGGAAGACTGTAAAGTAATAATGGTTGGAATTTTTTTTTTCCTGAGCTGATGAAATTCAGCAATTAACACATTCAAGAAATCTAATACCAAAGAATTTCATTAGGAAAGAATTCACTCCTTAATGTATAGCAGTGAAACTGTGGGGAAAGAAATGCACCAGAATGAACAGACAGATGACCTTTGAAAAAAGAAAGGAACTGGGCTGATTTCTTAGTAATGACAAAGGAAGCCACAAAACAGTAGAAGCAGGCTTTCAGTGTGCTCAAAGAAAATAAGACTCAACTTGAAATTCTACACCCAGGGAAAATAGGTATCAAAAATAAAGCAAAAGAAACACATTTCAGACAATACAGACTGAGTGTCTTCAGTTCAGTTCAGTTCAGTTCAGTCACTCAGTCGTGTCCGAATCTTTGCGACTCCATGAATCACAGCACACCAGGCCTCCCTTGTCCATCACCAACTCCCGGAGTTCACCCCGACCCACGCCCATCGAGTCAGTGATGCCATCCAGCCATGTCATCCTCTGTCATCCCCTTCTCCTCCTGCCACCAATCCTTCCCAGCATCAGAGTCTTTTCCAATGAGTCAACTCTTCGCATGACGTGGCCAAAGTACTGGAGTTTCAGCTTTAGCATCATTGCTTCCAAAGAAATCCCAGGGCTGATCTCCTTCAGAATGGACTGGCTGGATCTCCTTGCAGTCCAAGGGACTCTCAAGAGTCTTCTCCAACACCACACTTCAAAAGCATCAATTCTTCGGCACTCAGCCTTCTTCACAGTCCAACTCTCACATCCATACATGACCACAGGAAAAACCATAGCCTTGACTAGACGAACCTTTGTTGGCAAAGTAATGTCTCTGCTTTTCAATATGCTGTCTAGGTTGGTCATAACTTTCCTTCCAAGGAGTAAGCATCTTTTAATTTCATGGCTGTGATCACCATCTGCAGTGATTTTGGAGCCCAGAAAAATAAAGTCTGACACTGTTCCCACTGTTTCCCCATCTATTTGCCATGAAGTGGTGGGACCAGATACCATGATCTTCGTTTTCTGAATGTGGAGTTTTAAGCCAACTTTTTCACTCTCCACTTTCACTTTCATCAAGAGGCTGTTGAGTTCCTCTTCACTTTCTGCCATAAGGGTGGTATCATCTGCATATCTGAGGTTATTGATATTTCTCCTGGCAATCTTGATTCCAGCTTGTGTTTCTTCCAGTCCAGCGTTTCTCATGATGTACTCTGCATATGAGTTAAATAAGCAGGGTGACAATATACAGCCTTGACGTACTCCTTTTCCTATTTGGAACCAGTCTGTTGTTCCAAGTCCAGTTCTAACTGTTGCTTCCTGACCTGCATACAGATTTCTCAAAAGGCAGATCAGGTGGTCTGGTATTCCCATCTCTTGAAGAATTTTCCACAGTTTATTGTGATCCACACAGTCAAAGGCTTTGGCATAGTCAATAAAGCAGAAATAGATGTTTTTCTGGAACTTTCTTGCTTTTTCCATGATCCAGCGGATGTTGGCAATTTGATCTCTGGTTCCTCTGCCTTTTCTAAAACCAGCTTGGACATCAGGAAGTTCACAGTTCACATATTGCTGAAGCCTGGCTTGGAGAATTTTGAGCATTACTTTAATAGCATGTGAGATGAGTGCAATTGTGCGGTAGTTTGAGCATTCTTTGGCATTGCCTTTCTTTGGGATTGGAATGAAAACTGACTTTTCCAGTCCTGTGGCCACTGCTGAGTTTTCCAAATTTGCTGGCATATTGAGTGCAGCACTTTCATAGCATCATCTTTCAGGATTTGAAATAGCTCAACTGGAATTCCATCACCTCCACTAGCTTTGTTCCTAGTGATGCTTTCTAAGGCCCACTTGACTTCACATTCCAGGATGTCTGGCTCTAGGTCAGTGATCACACCATCATGATTATCTGGGTCATGAAGATCTTTTTTGTACAGTTCTTCTGTATATTCTTGCCATCTCTTCTTAATATCTTCTGCTTCTGTTAAGTCCATACCATTTCTGTCCTTTATTGAGCCCATCTTTACATGAAATGTTCCCTTGGTATGTCTAATTTTCTTGACGAGATCCCTAGTCTTTCCCATTCTGTTGTTTTCCTCTATTTCTTTGCATTGATCGCTGAGGAAGGCTTTCTTATCTCTTCTTGCTATTCTTTGGAACTCTGCATTCAGATGCTTATATCTTTCCTTTTCTCCTTTGCTTTTTGCTTCTCTTCTTTTCACTGCTATTTGTAAGGCCTCCCCAGACAGTCTTACCAGCAGCAAAACTTAACTAGAATTTGTAAGAGTGTACTTGAGCAAGAGAAAAGTAATCCCAGATGGTAAATCATAGGTGAAAAAGAAGCAGAAAGAAAGAAAAAAATAAGATACTATTAATACTTTCTAGGGCTTTCCTGGTGGCTCAGTTGGTAAAGAATCCGACTGTAATGCAGGAGTCCCAGGTTCATTCCTTGGGTCAGGTAGATCCCCTGGAGAAGGAAATGACAATCCATTCCAATATTCTTGCCTGGGAAACCTTATGGACAGAGGATCCTGGTAGGCTACAGTTCATGGGATCATAAGAGTTGGACTCGACTTACAGACTAAATCACCAGGGCTTAAAAAGGAAAAAAATAAGAAAATTAAAATACACAACAACAATAATGTAGAGATAAGGGTGGCAAGTGGGAATAAAGACTAAAATATTCTAAAATATTTGTTGTGTAACAGAAAGATGAAAACAGAATTCCTTTTAAACTTTGACAAAGTAAGAATATATGTTATATAGGGAATAAAGCCAATATTTTGCTATAACTGTAAGAGATATGTAACCTTTAAGAATTGATGCTTTTGAACTGTGGTGTTGGAGAAGAGTCTTGAGAGTCCCTTGGACGGCAAAGAGATCCAACCAGTCCATTCTGAAGCAGATCAGCCCTGGGATTTCTTTGGAAGCAATGATGCTGAAGCTGAAACTCCAGTACTTTGGCCACCTCATGCGAAGAGTTGACTCATTGGAAAAGACTCTGATGCTGGGAGGGATTGGTGGCAGGAGGAGAAGGGGATGACAGAGGATGAGATGGCTGGATGGCATCACTGACTGGATGGATGTGAGTCTGAGTGAACTCCGGGAGCTGGTGATGGATAGGGAGGCCTGGCTTGCTGCAATTCTTGGGGTCGCAAATAATCAGACACGACTGAGTGACTGAACTGAACTGAACTGTAAAATTGAAGGAACATTAAAAATTTCCATACAAGTAAAGGAAAAAATTAGACAGTGAAAAAAATAGCCAGATAATCCAAATTAAGATACAAAGAAGAAACAAAACACAAATTATGAAACAGGTTGGACACGTAGACAGTAGAAAATAAAATTATGAATGTATCCAAATAGATTACAGATTATAATTATGATAAAGACAGCACAGACTTCAGTTACAAAAATAAATGTTTTTTGAAGTGGATTGCAGAAGTAATCTGAATCTAAAACATGAAACTAGAGGTAGTTTGAAAGCAGAAGTAAAGGCAAAATACAGCAATACAATTCTAAACAAACACAAACAACATATCAAATGAAATAGGCTTTTCAGTGTCTAATGAGAGCCTATTTCATGCCAAGTGCTGTTCTAGCCAACTGAATATATTTGCACATGATAGCAGATAAATATCTCTGCTTCTCCAGACCTATCAGTGCTCCTTGAAGGGATAAACAACAAACAAAAAAGGAATAATTTATAAAATAAAGAATCAATACAGAAGACATTCCCCTATGTAAAAATAAGAACTCAGGGAGCATGGTAGAGAGGACCCAGGGCGGGAAGGCAGGTGAAACTTCAACAGTGTGGAAAGCAAACACCTACCAAGTCCTATTCTGCAACGTGGCAACTTGTTCATTCCGTATCCCAGAGAATGCAGCCCAGTTTAGGAAGGGATTTAGATAATAAGGATTCTGTTTCACAAGCAAAAATATTTGAGAATGATTTCCCTGGATAATCCAACAAATATTGTTTTTAAATATAGATGAGACTGATTTTTAAAAATGTATTTTGTTTTGCAGCTTCCTTGGGATCTATCCAGGTTTCATCTGAAACCTGATGGTGAAACATACCACTCCAGGCTGCAAGCTGGCAGGTTTAATACACAGGGGACTGACTCAAGATGTTTGTCTTGGGCAGCCCCAAGAAAAGCAGTTCTTCACACCTGTCTGCCAGAATCTGAAACGCTTATAGAGAGGCCTTAAGTGGGTTCAATCACTTATACGATCCAGACAGTATCAGTTTCTATCTGAGGCTGCATCCTTAGAGGGGCTTCTGGAAGTGGGGAAGGCAAGCAGAAGGCACATTTCTAGGACAAGGGAGCAGCTGGGGAGTCCTCGATTGCATGGGTGCAGTTTGCTGGACCACCTCTCAACCCCGTGACCAGCTCTCGCGATCTCACAGGCTCCCCTCTCCCTGGCCTTTCACCAGCATGGAGATGGCTGCTCTGGTGGCTTCCTGGCTGCAATGCAGGCAGATGCCACAGCAACAATAGAGTCACATGTGAGAGAACACGGGTGAAGTCAGTGATTCCCAACGGAATGACAACTTTTTCTGCCGAAAATCCTATGACCTGAATCTTGGATTTACAACGTCCCACACATAGGGGCTGGGATCCCTCAGGGTGTTCACTGTGCCCTCGTGTGACTTAATAAAGAGGACACCTTAACAGTTTCATCAGTAGGAACACACTATATTCTGTTTGGATAATGGTGCCAATGCTTCCTAGGGAGGAAGTGACCATGTCCAAGGCCACTTTTTCAGTTCAGTTCAGTTACTCAGTCATCTCTGACTCTGCGACCCCATGGACTGCAGCAGGCCTGGCTTCCCTGTCCTTCACTATCTCCTGGAGCTTGCTCAAACTCATGTCCATCAAGTCGGTAATGCTTCCAACCATCTCATCCTCTGTTGTCCCCTTCTTGTCCTGCCCTCAATCTTTCCCAGCATCACAGTCTTTTCTAGTCAGTCAGTTCTTCTCATCAGGTGGTAATATTTGAGCTTCAACTTCAGCATCAATTCTTCAAATGAATATGCAGGATTGATTGCCTTTAGGATTGACTGGTTTGATCTCCTTACAATCCAAGGGACTCTCAAGAGTCTTCTCCAACACCACAGTTCAAAAGCATACATTCTTTGGTGCTCAGCCTTCTTTATGGTCCAACTCTCACATCCATACAGGACTACTAGAAAAACCATAGCTTTGACTAGACAGATTTTGTAGGCAAAATGATGTCTCTCTGATTTTCAATATTTTGTCTAGTTTGGTCATAGCTCTTCTTCCAAGGAGCAAGCGTCTTTTACTTTCATGGCTGCTGTCACTGTCTGCATTGACTTTGGAGTCCAAGAAAAGAAAGTCTGTCACTGTCTTCATTGTTTCCACATCTTTTGCCATGAAGTGATGGGACTGGATGCCGTGAGCTTCATTTTTTGAATGTTGAGGTTTGACCCAGCTTTCTCACTCTCCTCTTTCACTTTCATCAAGAGACTCTGTAGTTCTTCTTTACTTTTCAGGTAGTATTTTCTGCATACCTGAGGTTATTGATATTTCTCCCTGCAATCTTGACTCCAGCTTGTAATTCATCCAACCTGGCATTTTGCATGATGCATTTTGCATAGAAGTTAAATAAGCAGCGTGACAACATACAGCCTTGACATGCTCCTTTCCCAATTTGGAACCAGTCTGTTGTTCCATGTCCGGTTCTACCTGTTACTTCTTGATCTGCATACAGATTCCTCAGGAGGCAAGTAAGATGGTCTGGTATTCTCATATCTTGAAGAATTTGCCATGGTTAGTTGTGATCCACACAGTCAAAGTCTTTAGCATAGTCAATGAAGCAGATGTTCCTCAGGAATTCTCTTGCTTTTTCTATGATCCAATGGAAGTTGTTAATTTGATCTCTGGCTCCTCTGGCTTTGCTAAATCCAACTTGAACATCTAGAAGCTCTCAGCTGACGAATTGTTGAAACCTAGCTTGGAGAATCTTGAGCATTACTTTGCTAGCATGTGAGGTGAGTGCCATTGTATAGTAGTTTGAATATCTTTGGCATTGCCTTTCTTTGGGATTGGAATGAAAACTGACCTTTTCCAGTCCTGTGGCACTGCTGAGTTTTCCAAATTTGTTGGCATACTGAGTGCAGCACTTTGATAGAATCAATTTTTAGAATTTAAAATAACTCAGCTGGAATTTCATCACCTGCATGAGATTTGTTCTTAGCGATGCTTCCTAAGGCCCACTTGACTTCACATTCCACAATGTCTGGCTTTAGGTGATTGATTACTCCATCATGGTTATTTGGGTCATGAAGATTTTTTTTTTTTTTTTGGTATAGTTCTTCTATGTATTCTTGCCACCTCTTCTTAAAATCTTCTGCTTCTGTTAGATCCATATCATTTCTGTCTTTTATTGTGCCCTTCTTTGCATGAAATATTTGCTTGGTATCTCTAGTTTTCTTGAAGAGATTTCTAGACTTTCCCATTCTATTAGCTTCCTCTCTTTCTTTGCATTGACCACTTAGAAAGGCTTTCTTGTCACTCCTTGCTATTCCTTGGAACTCTGCATTCAGATGGATATATCTTTCCTTTTCCCCTTTGCCTTTAGTTTCTCTTCTTTTCTTAGCTATTTGTAAGGCTTCCTCAGACAACCATTTTGCCTTTTTGCTTTTCTTTTTCTTGGGGATGGTCTTGATCACAGCCTCCTGTACAAATGTTATGAACCTCTGTCCATAGTTCTTCAGGCACTCTCTCTGTCAGATCTAATCCCTTGAATCTATTTGTCACTTCCACTGTATAATCATAAGGGATTTGATTTAGGTCATACCTGAATGGTCTAGTGGTTTTCCCTACTTTCTTCAATTTAAATCTGAATTTGGCAATAAAGAGTTCATGGTCTGGGCCACAGTCACCTCCAAGTCTTGTTTTTGCTGATTGTATAGAGTTTCTCCATCTTTGGCTGCCAAAAAATATAACAATCTGATTTTGGTGTTAACCGTCTGGTGATGTCCATGTGAAGAGTCCTCTCTTGTGTTGTTGGAAGGTAGTGGTTGCTATGACCAATGCATTCTCTTGGCAAAACTCTGCTAGGCTTTGCCCTAATTCATTTTGTACTCTAAAGACAAACTTGCCTGTTACTCCAGGTATCTCTTGACTTCCTCCTTTTTCATTCCAGTCCCCTACAGTGAAAAGGACATCTTTTTTTGCTGTTAGTTCTAGAAAGTCTTGTAGGTCTTCATAGAACCATTTAACTTCAGCTTCTTCAGCATTAGTGGTTTTGGCATAGACTTGGATTGCTGTGATACTGAATGGTTTGCCTTGGAAACAAACAGAGATCATTGTGTCATTTTTGAGACTGCACCCACGTACTGCATCTCAGGCTCTTTTGTTGACTATGAGGATTAGTCCATTTCTTGCCCACAGTAGTAGGTGCAAAGGCTATCTGAATTAAACCTGCCCATTCCAGTCCATATTAGTTCACCAGTTCCTAAAATGCTGATGTTCACTCTTGCCGTCTCCTGTTTGACCACTTCTAATTTACCTTGATTCATGGACCTAACATTACAGGTTCCTATGCAATATTGTACTTCACAGCATCGAACTTTACTTCCATCACCAGTCACATTCACACCTGGGTGCTGTTTTTGCTTTGGCTCAGCTTCTTCATTCTTTTCTGAGGTATTTCTCCACTCTTCTCCAGTAGCATATTGGGTTTCTACCGACCTTAGGAGTTCATCGTTCAGTGTCATATCATTTTGCCTTTTCATAGTGTTCATAGGATTCTCAAGGCAATACTGAAATGGTTTGCTGTTCATTTCTCCAGTGAACTAGCTGATTCACAAGGGAAGCCCAAGAATACTGGAGTGGGTATTCTCCAGTGGATCTTCCTGACTCAGGAATAGAACATGGGTCACCTGCATTGCAGGCAGATTCTCTACCAACTGAGCTATCAGGAAATCCCCTCCAGTGGACCACACTTTGTCAGAATTCTCCACCATGACCCATTCATCTTGGGTGGCCCTACATGGCATGGCTCATAGTTTCATTGCATTAGACAAGGCTTGGATCCATGTGATCAGTTTGATTAGTTTTCTGTGATTGTGGTTTTCATTCTGTCTTCACTAAGAGACATGGTAATTTTGAGGCCAGCTTTTCTCATTAGAGACACGTCAACGTTCAGTAAGGACAGGCTCTGTTGGTCACCATTTAAGACTTGCTGGGTGAAGTCATCAGGGGCTTCTATGTGTGCTATCTTCCAGGAATATGTAATTTTGAGTCTACGTTCAACAGATTGATTGTCACAAATGTTTGGTTGTTCATGGGTTCTGTACACAGCATTTTACAAACGACTGCTGCATTTCATGCATGCTTCCTTGACCTTGAGACTCGTTACTCAACATCTCTGGAACCCTTCTGGTGGAGTCACCTTTGAACTTAAATGCCACAGTGGAAAGAAAACAAGTCTATTTGTAGCTGCTTTTTATTTTCAACCAAAGCATGTATTCAAGCTTGGTTATTGACTTTATTCACCAGATTGAGACTCTGCCAAAAACTAAAGTCATTCCATGAGGTCAAGTTCTGTTCTCTAAGAACAGTGAAAGCGTTTGCCAGAGTTATCCCCTATACTTGTTGTGAGAGTCTCCATTCACCTGCTTTCTCTTCAGTCCCAAGGGCATGGAGACTCCACTGCACAGATGCTTAGCTGGTCAAGGCTGGTCTTTGACTGATCTTGAGTACATAAGGATCAGGGCTCTGAGGGACACTTCTACCATTTCACACATGCAGGCTCTACTCCACCTCTATGACTGTTCTGACTGTGGGATTTACATATAATTACCAGTCTGTGAGAGGGATGTGGCCACCTCAAACTTCTTCCCATAATCTTAAGGAGCACAGTGCTTCTCTGGACTCCTGCTACACCACTCAGAGCACCCAATGCTGCTATTTCAGGAATAGAAGGGGAAGATCTTGGGGTTCTTCTGTAGTGTGCTCTCCTCCACAGCAAACGAGGTGATCTATATCTAAGCCCTGCATTAAGTAAGAAAGACATCACAAAGAAGGAAGACATTTATTCTAGTCTCCTACAGACTTGTCATGTTGGCTCCACTAGTGTCTCATGAAGGAAATCTTGGATAGCTGCTATCCTAAGCAGAAACTCTCTCCAACCCCTGCTCATCCATTGTGTAATTAAAGCTCCCAACCCAATAATCAAGCTGAATTTCTTTGAAGGGTAAAGCCTCTCCTTCCCATGGCTTTTGCCAGCTTCTGCTGAAGGCCGAGCAGTGTGGACAGGGCTGCTTCCATCTGCACCCCTGCCCTCACCTCCTCCTCCTCCAGCCACTGGCCTTGCTTCTGACTCCTCCTTGGTTGGAGGACAGAAAAGAAACCACTGAAGACAAGTCTGGTGCAATCTGGTCTTTGGGGAATGGAGACACACTTAGTGGCTCTTTTCCTCATGGAGCTCCATTAATGACTCGGCAGATAACCTCCCCTGGAAATCTACCATTACATGTCCAACTGCTGACTGCTATCTGCCCTCCAGCTGGTCATTTCAACTCCAGTTCCTGGCAGAGTTGGGATCCCTGGTAGACTTCCAGTCAAGTCCCCTTTAAGCCAGCTTTGGCTGGCTCCATCCTGTGTGGCCTACAGCTGACTTGTGGGAAGAACACACTTGGGTCCCACAGTCAGTGAAAGCTATGGTTGCTTCAAATCAGCCTCCTCAATCATTATCCTCTGGCACATGGCAACATCTTTTATATTTCCCCCAAGAGCATCTGGCTCTAAAGTTTCACTCCAGAGGTCTTGCCCCCCAGGAATCTCTTACCATGCAGCACTAATGTCCTTAGGCAGCATCAAGACCCAGGGGGCCATCTTATTGGTGTGAAGCAAGAGAGATCTCTTGTCCTATTAGGTAGAGCACAAGAGAATTCCCCGTGGAGCCTCCCTTATGAAAGGCCATGGTTACAGAGAGATCACCCTCTTGACTAGGGGAGCCACTACTCTAGGCATAAAACCCCTAAATTTGCCAACCCTGAAGGTTGTTGTCCTTCCAATCAAACTGTCCTCTTTTACAAAGCCCTTTCTTCATAGCTCAATTGGTAAAGAATCTGCCAGCTATGCAAGGAGACCCCTGTTTAATTCTTGGGTCAGGAAGATCCCCTGGAGAAGGGAAAGGCTACCCACTCCAGTATTCTGGCCTGGAGAATTCCATGGACTACAGTCCATGAGGTCACAAAGAGTTGGACACAACTGAGCCACTTTCACTTTCACTTTCCTCTTGAACTCTTCAAATATCTACTGAATTATTTGAACAACTACACCTCACAGAACTGGTCACCACCTGCTTCCTTTCAAGTTCTACACAAATCTTTTAGTACTTAAGACTGGAATGTGGGGATGTTGTCAGTACTGAGTCAGTCGAAATGAATATTTATTGTTAATATCCTGCCACATTCACCCTAGGCCTCTCACATAAACTTCAGTTTAAAATTTCAGTGTCAGACCCTCCCTTTGACTCTGATACTCACCTTGTCACAAACCTAATTGAAGGCTGTCACTTCTGAGTCTACCCTGGTGGTCTCACCTCCAGACCCTAACTTTCCTCTTTCTGCAAAGAAAGGGGCTTATCATCCCATCATCCACATGCACACATCCTATACATCCTTCAGAGTAGACCTCAAACCTGGAATTCTTCCTCAAGTCTTCTCCTATGAATCCTACTTTCCCCAACTACGGATCATGGCTGTCGCATATTTCAACCATAGGAATAGTACACACAGTGAGTATGGGAACTTCCTGAGACCTCAGGGTTCAGAACCACCTTCAGAGAAAACTGGGATATGATGAAAGTAAAGATAATCTAATGGTCAAGAATTCACGCATCAAGGAAAAGATGATACCTATATGATTCACTTCAATTACTCATTTTTCTTCTAAGTATGTTTTACCTTCAAAAATAGAATATAGGTTTGAGAGAAAAGAAATCAGCTCCTTTAAGTTGCATCTTCATTAGGTCCTAACACAAGCCTAGAAACACACAAGCTAACTGACTTCATAATGCTTCTGCAAATCCCTGAGAGAAAATATCATCCAAATGGTTCATAAAGGAAATACGTCTGGGCAGTGCATGATTGTTCACTCTCTAGAGATAATGTAGCACTGATGAATCACTCACAAGGAACTAACTATAAACATAAGATTCTTTTATAGCAAATAGCAGTTGGGGCCCACAGTGTTATTTCACATATACTATGAATGTTTCTCACAACAGACTTTTCTTCCACGTTGTCTTACTCCATTCATAGTATTTGTGATGAACCTTGGAATGAGCAGGTATTTGAGATGTTATTTTCTTGAGATTTAATCTCCAATCCCTGTGTCCTTAAGTTTCATGGATGCAGTAAACACTGTCACTTTCACAGACAAAACAAAAGACAGCTGTAAAAATTCCAGATATTTGAGTTTGAGTTATCTACCATATGTGTTTTAATATACACTCATCTCTGTATCACTGAAGTTTTGTAATGATTTTAGCAAGAGAGAACCTTTAATGTGTTCACTGCCAATGTCACAGTCTATGTGGGTAAAATTTTCCCAGAGATTTCAACAGTCACATGAGACTTTCCTGCTGTCAGGGGATTGAAAAAAATAAAAATCAGGGAATGCTTTCAAATAGAAAAAGAAGTAGGTATCATAAGATGTATCCATCAGGATTCTAGCAGAAAAAAGATGGTCTGTAGTGACATAATTGAATCTGAGTCTAGTGAAGAGGCTTCCTATGAGTGATGGATACAAGGTTTGGAAATGACAAGGGAGAGGTCCAGTAACAGTGAGGAAATTGTATCAGTAACCTAAGTGGTGAACAAAAGGCAGAATCCAGAAGGAGAGTTGGGTGGAGAGATCTCAAGGAGAGGAGCTATGACCTTCAACTTAGGAGTAGCAACTACTCAGAGATGACACCACAGGGAGAAAGGCAGGAGGACAGATATACTGATCTTGCTTTTCTACCTTCAAGAGATCTCCTGCTTGGATTTCCTTTGGCAGAAACCAAGCAGAGGACTGACAGCAAGAGATCCCACTGATGTAGTCCATGCAGATCAGCCTCCCAGGCAACAAGTTAGATTGAAAGGGAGAGGGGGGGTGAAGTGTGGATGTGCAGAGGCAAATGAAAACTATTTGATAGAGAAGAGGTTTTTATATTACAGTTAGGAGCACTTGAAGTTAGGACAGTACCTTAAAAGAGGGAGAGAGCCCACTGGTGGTGTTGGACCAGTGTCTTGTGAAAGTTTCCTAGTTGGGAGGACTTGTGCCTCTGCTCTGGTGGATGGAACTGGACCTTGTCTCTCTGAAAGGCAGTGCTGTGCCTAGAAGTGTGTGTTCGGGTGTCTATGGGCTTGATGTGGCTTTGGGCAGTCCTTCTGCTAATGATCAGGGTTGTGTTTCTGTTTTGCAAATGGTTTGGCGTGAAGTGTCCAGGACTGGAGATTTCGGGTCTTTGGGTGGGGCTTTATCTTAGTGTTTATATGGAGGCCTTTAGGAGAGCTCCTGTCAATTAACATTCCATTAGCAAATGTGCTGTTTGATGCAGAGATCTCAAATCCCTAGGTTGTGCTCTGTGACAACCAACAGGGGTGGAAAGGGGGTTCAAGAGGGAGGGGACATATGTGTACCTATCACTGATTCATGTTGAAATATGGAAGGAACCAACATAATACTGGAGAGCAATTTCTTCCAATTAAAAAAATTAAGATGTCTAAAAAGATCGAACTAGTGCCTTTGAAAGAGCTTTAAAAGCCAGCAGATATGAATCAAAATTCAGCTCTATTGATCTCTAGGCAAAAATTCAGATGGCTCTAGTCAAATTACTTACAGTCCTGAGACTCACTGTCATCTTTTCTATAAGGTTGTTATAATAATTAATTTAAATAAAATGACATATAAAATATTTTTGTATAGAATAACAGTCATGTTAATCTGTACTATACTTAGATGGCATTGATAGCAAAAAAAAAAAAAAAAAAAAAGAGAGAGATACATTTAATAGCAAAAAGAGAAGAGAATAAAACAAGAGAATTTGCCAACTTCCACATCTCCATGAACCATAGAGTAATGGTGCCAGAGAAGCCCATGCTTCACAAACAAAGTTCTCATAGGTGTAGATTCAAATAATATACTAGTTACTAGATCAGTGGGGCCTACACTTAACATAGGCAATGTTTCTTATTTGAATTTTCCCAAATTGAATCTTTGAACTCTACAAAATGGATCATTACCTGGTTATGTCAATTTCATAAACTCTTAAATTTATTGGCATTGTGTGGAAGGACAGGTAGGAGCCAGGAGTGCTGGGGAATGAGCTGGAAAGTTATTTAATTCTGGTTAACTCTTACTGCATGGGTTTCCCAGATGATGCTAGTGGTAAAGAATCCCCCTACCAATGTATGAGATGTAAGTAATGTGGGTTTGACCCCTGGTTCAGGAAGATCCCCTGGAAGGTGGCATGTAACCCACTCCAATATTCTTGCCTGGAGAATCCCACGGACAGAGGAGCCTGGTGGGCTACAGTCCATAGGGTCGCAAAGAGTAGGACAGGATTGAAACAACTTAGCCTGCTTGCATGCAATCCTCACTGCATAACAAATCATCCCAAAACATAGTGGTTTAAAAGAATAGCAATCATTTATTTTTCTCATGAATCTGCAATTTGGGCAGGACCCCATGGGGAAGACTCATCTTTGCTCTTTGCAGTTTCATCAGTTGGCAGCTGAAGAATCCACTCTGTGTTGCCTCACTTGCAAGGCCAGCAAGATGATTCTGGATGGCAGATGAAATGTCAGCCAGGGGAGTGCAGCAGTGACTTCAGGTTCTCTTCATGGGGGCGACTTGGGCTTCTACTCAGGCTTCCTCACAACAGGGTGGGCAAATTCCAAGGGTAACCAATGTGGAAGAGCAAGGAGGCATTTTCCCTATCTAATCTTAGAAGTCATATGGTGTTCCTTCAACCACCCACTATTTCTCAAAGCAGTCACAAAATCCCTCCAATTTCAAGGTTAGGAACATAGACCCATAGCTCAAGGGAGAGAGATCATAAGAGGATTCAGATTGTAAGAAGTCAGAAGATAAGGTTTTAACCATCTTTGGAAAATAAACATTACCGCATTAACAAGGTTTAGTAAACTGAGGAGTAAAAATAAACTTTATACTACCAGAACATGTGCCATATTTTTGAAAGCACATTTCTAATCATGTTGAATGAAACTTGAAATATATTCATCTCAGCTTCTCCCCTTATATTTTTCATTCGTTCATCATGCTTCTGATTAGCAACGTTATTTGTTTCTCCTTTTCTGCTGGTTGTTTATGGACATATTCCTTTTCTACTAGTTTAATTTTGTTTTGCAATTCATCAACATAGACTTTCTTCAAGTGTTCCTCCTGCTGTCTCAGCTTTTGGTCTATGTCCTTGTAAATGGGGTCAGAAAAGTAAGCCCCTTGGTTGTTCTGCACCGTCTTGTCTATCAGCTCCACCAGCTCCTGCACCTGAGCTTCCTTCTCAGCCTGCTCTGTGTTCTTGCTGTTACTGATGGCACAGCGGCGGTCTCCACACTCCTGGAGGAGGCTTCGTAGGTTTACATCTGCATCCTTCAAAAAGTCGCTCAGGCTCTGGTCCCCCAGTTCATCTCTGCAAGTGAATAAGATGATCATATACTTCATGGCTGCTTTCCCAAACAGATTCTTGACCAATGCCACGGTTTGCTGCTCTTCCTGTGTGTGGCGGCCCAGCCTCAGGACCAAGACGATGGCATGAGGCCCGGGACAGGAGGCGAGGACACATCGGCTGATTTCCCTGCAGGTGGTGTTCAGGCTCTCCTTGGTGTCAAAGAGCCCTGGGGTGTCAACAACGAGAAGCTCTCTCCCCTTCCGTTTCAGGGATGCTTCTGACAAGTTTTGGTAACAGCTTGGGCAGCAATCTCAGACTCGAGTACTTTTCCCCCCAGTATGGTGTTTGCAGTCGCACTTTTCCCACTTTTGGTCTTCCTGACCAGCAGGATCCTCAGAGCGTTGTTTGGCGTGGCAGCCATATTTACATTAAGAGATTTTGGCGCACAGGCACCCACACCACTTTAAGAAAGGGTAGGAGAGAGGAAAATGGTCAATTTAGGTAAGTAGGAACCATTCCCACTCTCTTTCCCCTTCTTTCTTTTCCTCCCTGAAAGTTTCTAATGTTCTCTTATGCATATTGACCCCGGTAGAGACAGAAAATTTAAACAGTTGAATTGTTATTTAAGAAATAACCAAGTAGTTAGAGTGTCCCCACAAAAGTGTCAGGTCCTGATGGTTTCCCAGGGAACTCATGAAACCTTTAAAGACCTGATAATCTCAGTGTTACTCAAACTATTCCTGATCACATAGCTATGAAGGAAAATGTTCAGTTTTTTCTATGAAGCAAGTGTAATGTTAACTCCAAAAGCTAACAAAGATTTCACAATAAGTAAAGCTATAGACATGTCTCATGTATAAATATTGGTAAAAAGTTCTAAATAAATTATTAGATGTGAAAAGCAGTATCACATGAGTAAGTATGATTCTTTTAGGAATACTAGGGTGATTCAACATGCAGATTTTGACTGTTACAATACATTCCATTAAGAGGTTAAGAAGAAAAGTAACTAGATGCAGAAGAGTCATTTGGCCAAATTCAATCCTGCTTCATGTTTAAAGCAGTTCATCAAATTTAGGTTAATTGATTCTTCTTTAATGTGATTATATATATATTTAAAATTTTTGATCACTTGCTTTTTCATGCAACTAAAATTGTTTGTTGTTCAGCCACTAAGTTGTGTCCAACTCTTTTGTAGCCTGCCTGGCTTCTCTGTCCATGGCATTTCCCAAGCAAGAATACTAGAGTGGGTTGCTATTTCCTTCTCCAGAGTATCTTCCTGACCCAGGGATCCAACCCAAGTCTCCTACATTGGCAGGCAGATTCTTTGCCATTGAGCCACCTGACTCAGTTGGTGAACCAGCTGGGACCTAATAGCTCAACTGGTAAAGAATTTGTCTGCAATGCAGGAGACTCCGGTTTGATCCCAAGATTGGGAAGATCCCCTGGAGAAGGGAAAAGCTACCAACTCCAGTATTCTGGCCTGCAGAATTCCATGGACTGTATAGTCCATGTGTTTGCAAAGAGTTGGACATGATTCAATGACTTTCACTTTTCACAGCTGGGAAACCCAGCAACTAAAGCAATTGACTATAAAATTTATTTGGATGAAGAAAAAAAAATTAGCCTGGGCAATGAAGCCAAAAAAAAAAAAAAAAAGAGGGAAGATTAGCTTTCAGTTCAGTTCAGTCACTCAGTCATGTCCAACTCTTTGGGACCCCATGAATTGCAGCACCCCAGGCCTCCCTGTCCATCACCAAGTCCTGGAGTTCACTCAAACTCATGTCCATCGAGTCGGTGATGCCATCCAGACATCTCATCCTCTGTCGTCCCCTTCTCCTCCTGCCTGCAGTCCCTCCCAGCATCAGGGTCTTTTCCAATGAGTCAACTCTTCACATGAGGTGGTCAAAGTATTGGAGCTTCAGCTTTAGCATCAGTCCTTCCAAAGAACACCCAGGACTGACCTCCTTTAGAATGGACTGGTTGGATCTCCTTGCAGTCCAAGGGACTCTCAAGAGTCTTCTCCAACACCACAGTTCAAAGCATCAATTCTTCAGTGCTCAGCTTTCTTCACAGTCCAACTCTAACATCTGTACATAACCACTGGAAAAACCGTAGCCTTGACTAGACGGACCTTTGTTGGCAAAGTAATGTCTCTGCTTTTGAATATGCTATCTAGGTTGGTCATAACTTTCCTTCCAAGAAGTAAGTGTATTTTAATTTCATGGCTGCAATCACCATCTGCAGTGATTTTGAAGCCCCCCAAAATAAAGTCTGACACTGTTCCCACTGTATCCCCATCTATTTCCCATGAAGTGATGGGACCAGATGCCATGATCTTAGTTTTCTGAATGTTGATCTTTAAGCAAACTTTTTTACTCTCCTCTTTCACTTTCATCAAGAGGTTTTTGAGTTCCTCTTCACTTTCTACTATAAGGGTTGTGTCATCTGCATATCTGCAGTTATTGATATTTCTGCTGGCAATCTTTATTCCAGCTTTTGATTCTTGCAGCCCAGTGTTTCTCATGATGTACTCTGCATATAAGTTAAATAAGCAGGGTGACAATATACAGCCTCGACGTACCCCTTTTCCTATTTGGAACCAGTCTGTTGTTCCATGTCCAGTTCTAACTGTTGCTTCCTGACCAGGTAGTAAAATACAACAGTTTCTATAGTTAAAGCAGTATGATGTTGGTGCATGGATAGACAGAACAGTGAAACAAAAACAGAAAATTCAAATATAGGCCAAATTGATCATACTATATTCATTTATATTCAAATCATTTACATTATGCTACATTTATATTCAGTAAGGTAGCATCTCACATCAATGTGAAGAAAGATGGACTAGTAAGCAATATTGAGATAACCACATAGAAAAAATAAAACTGCATCCATTTTCTTCATGCCTTCCAAATTCCAAATGGATTAGAAATTTAAATATAAAAAAGTTAATCCATATAAATAATAGAAGAAACATGGGTAAATCTTTGTAACCTGGTTATAGTAAAATATTTATAAAATTTGAAATAGAGTAAGAAAAGAGACTCCTAAATTTGATTACATAAAAATCAAACAGATATTGTGGGGATAAAACCCACCATACACAATACATAAATGTCAAACTAGGGGAAAAATTATTCCTGCTTATATAAAAGAGGGGTAATTTACCTTTTTATACAAATAATATCTATACAGATGATTGATAAGCACATGAAAAGATGCTCAACATCACTAACTACTCAAGAAATGCAATCAAAACTACATTGATGTATCACCTCACAGCAATCAGAATTGCCATCATCAAAAATTTTACAAATAATAAATGCTGGAGAGAGTGTGGAGAAAAGGGGACCCTCCTCCACTGTTGGTGGAAACATAAATTGGTATAGCCTCTATGAAGAACAGTATGAAAGATCCTCAAGAAACTCAAAA
Source organism: Bos grunniens (assembly GCF_055505025.1). NCBI lineage: Eukaryota > Metazoa > Chordata > Mammalia > Artiodactyla > Bovidae > Bos > Bos grunniens. Next base: position 6,995,824 of record NC_141168.1, read on the forward strand.
TAGAGTTGCCATATGATCCAGCAATCCAACTCCTAGGCATATTATCCAGATAAAACTCTCATTTGAAAAGATACGTGCAGCCCTATGTTCATAGTAGCACCATTTACAATAGCCCAGACATGGAAACAACCTAATTGTCCATCTACAATGAATGTGTAAAGGAGCTGTGGTTTGTATATACAGTGGGATATTACTCAGCCATAAAAGAGAATGAAATATTGCCATTTGCAGCAACATGGATGAAATGAGATGCTTTCATATTGAGTGAAGTAAGTCAGACAGAAAAAAAAATATGGTACAATTTATATGTGGAATCTAAAAAAATAAATGACTTTATTTACAAAACAGGAACAGACTCACTGACACAGAAAACAAACTTATGATTACCAAATAGGAGAGTTAGGGAAAAGGGATAAATTGGGAGTATAGGATTTATGGGTACATACCACTATATAGAAAAATGCAGAGGAAACAGAGATCAAATTGCCAACATCTGCTGGATCATGGAAAAAGCAAGAGAGTTCCAGAAAAATATCTATTTCTGCTTTATTGACTATGCCAAAGCCTTTGACTGTGTGGATCACAATAAACTGTGGAAAATTCTGAAAGAGATGGGAATACCAGTCCACCTGACTTGCCTCTTGAGAAACCTATATGCAGGTCAGGAAGCAACAGTTAGAACTGGACATGGAACAATAGACTGGTTCCAAATAGGAAAAAGGAGTACGTCAAGGCTGTATATTGTCACCCTGTTTATTTAACTTATATGCAGAGTACATCATGAGAAATGCTGGGCTGGATGAAGCACAAGCTGGAATCAAGATTGCCAGGAGAAATATCAATAACCTCAGATACGCAGATTACACAACCCTCATGACAGAAAGTGAAGAGGAACTAAAAAGCCTCTTGATGAAAGTGAAAGAGGAGAGTGAAAAAGTTGGCCTAAAGCTCAACATTCAGAAAACTAAGATCATGGCATCTGGTCCCAACACTTCATGGGAAATAGATGGGGAAACAGTGGGAACAGTGTCAGACTTTATTTTTTGGGCTCCAAAATCACTGCAGATGGTGATTGCAGCCATGAAATTAAAAGACGCTTACTCCTTGGAAGGAAAGTTATGACCAATCTAGATAGCATATTGAAAAGCAGAGACATTACTTTGCCAACAAAGGTCTGTCTAGTCAAGGCTATGGTTTTTCCAGTGATCATATATGGATGTGAGAGTTGGACTGTGAAGAAAGCTGAGGTCTGAAGAATTGATGCTTTTGAAGTGTGGTGTTGGAGAAGACTCTTGAGAGTCCCTTGGACTGCAAGGAGATCCAGCCAGTCCATTCTAAAGGAGATCAGTCCTGGGTTTTCTTTGGAAGGACTGATGCTGAAGCTGGAACTCCAATACTTTGGCCACCTCATGCGAAGAGTTGACTCACTGGAAAAGACCCTGATACTGGGAGGGATTGGGGGCAGGAGAAGGGGACGACAGAGGATGAGATGGCTGGATGGCATCACTGACTTGATGGACGTGTATTTGAGTGAACTCTGGGAGTTGGTGATGGACAGGGAGGCCTGGCATGCTGCAATTCATGGGGTCGCAAAGAGTCGGACACGACCGAGTGACTGAACTGAACTGAACCACTATATATAAAATACATAAGCAACAATGATTTACTGTATAATAAAAAGGGACTATATTCAAAAAATTATAATAACCTATAATGGAAAAGAATCAGAATATCTATCTATCTCTCTATCTGTATATATATAACTGAATCACTCTGCTGCAATTATAGTTAATAGACTATACTTCAATAAAAATATTTTAGAAAGCAAACAATATCTAAAAGTAGAGAAACAAAAGACCAATAACTCAATAGAAAATTGGGTAAGAGATTTGAATGAACAAGTTCAAGAAAAAAATGTAAATATCTCTTGAATATATAAAAAGATATTAACATTCACTCATAATAGACAAAAATATATCTAAACAGAAAAAACCCTAAAATTAATTAATTAATGTTATACTTTAATGTTATTTCTCATGTACAGGTTTGGCAAAAACTTGAAAGTTTTATGATACAATCTATTGGTAAATGGTATAGGGGAGGGACTCCCTGGTGACCCAGTGGTTAAGAATCCACCTTGCAATGTGGGGGATGCAGGTTCTACCCTTGGTTGGGGAACTAAGAGCCCACATGCCATGGAGCAACTAATCTCACCACAACCAGAGAGCCCGTGTGTCCCAAGGAAACATCCCACATGGCAACAAAGATCTTGCATGCTGCAACTAAGACCCAACACAGGCAAATAGATAAATATTTAAAAATAAAAGGTTTAGGGAAAATAGTTTCTCTCCTGCATGACTATTGGGAAGAGAAAAACAGTCTAAAAGAAACAGAGAAGTTAGCAAGTACTTGCAACAGTACATATGCATTTACCCTTTGATTATCAATTACAATTTTAGGATTTATCCCAAAGGCACCCCGACAAAACAAACAAACAAACAAAACAAAACAAACAAACAAACAAAAAAAACAGAAGAAAATTATGCAAAAGGCTGTTAACTTCACTGTTGGGATCCTTTAATGGACTGGAACCTGGTGGTCCAGAGTCAATAATAAGAAAGTGAAAGAGAGAGCTGGAGGGAGAGAGAAAGAGAAAAGAAAGAAAGAAAGATGCGGGGACCCAAGCTCTGATGGAGCAAAGGTGCTTTAATGATCTTTCTCTGAGTATATATAGGCTGTTATACAAGAAATTTCTTTCAACAATGATAAAGATCAGAAAACCAAATGTACAGCAACCGTTACCAAGGGAACAAGGGATTAATAATGGTCACAAGGTCAGAAGACAAACCACATCTCAAGAAAGAGGATCGAGACTAAGCAGTTTTGTCGTAAAGAGAATGTTTACTGAAGGAGACTCAAACTTGTCTCATCCTGTGGCCTCAGTCCTGAGAACTGCGTGCAGCTCTACTCCTTTCTGGCAGCAGAAACTAATAAGGAACAGAGGATTTATGAGAAACAGCATGTAAGAATCCTTCTGTTAAACATTCCCTGACAATTCCCCCTTATTTATTTATAATGTTTGTAAAAAGGGTTCTGACCATTTGAGTTTGTTTAGTTTTAACAACTTTTGCATGAAGGCAACTGTAGATGACAAATATAATTGTCAAGACAATCACCAAAATTACAGTTCTAGACCCGATGCTGTGAGTAAAGGTTTGAAACCATCCGCGTGGGTCTAGCCCAGATAATTGATCAGCTAGTTGTTCAGCTAAAGTTTGCAAATTAGTGGAAGAGGACAGATTTTTAGAAAAGGTTTCAAAGATTTCTTTTTGTAATAATTGTACATTCAGAGAGGAATTATCATGTATGTTTTGTGAATGAAATTTGATTTGTTCCCAGTTACACAGGAGTAACACAAAATTGAGTAGAATTCTAATCACATTTTAGCATCACCTGTTTTTGTACATCTATCTATTTTGTACATCTATCTATTTTGTACAACCCATCTGATGGCTGTTTTTAGTTCCTGTATTTCATCTTGAATATCCTCATCTATCTGAGCCTGAGTGGCCCACATAGAATGAGCATCTTTAGTCCAATTTTGGATAAAATTATGTGTTTGAATTGAGGTTTGTAAAGCAATGCCAGTGACAGCAGCAGTGGTGCAAATAGCTATTAATCCCCAAATGCCAAAAATCAGCCATCCAATGAATCGTTTAGATCACCAGAGCAACTTAGTAAGTAACTGGGAAGCAAGTTCAGCTATGGGACCTGCTTCCCAGGGCTGCTGGAGATTTATTGGTAACCATGGATTACGTCGAGATAGAAGAATAAAAAAGGGAATCATTTCTTTAGGAAATAGAGGAGTTAAGACAAGTATATAATTTGCAGTTTATACAAGTTACAGAACATAAAGTCTTATTGAATTGTAAATTTCCTATAGCTACAACAAAAGGAAGTGGAACACAGGCTTGTATGAAATATGATTGATTATAGCGAAAGAAATAATTAATATGACTATGAGTGGTCTCTGTGAAATGTCCAGTCTAAGTCCCAAGTTCTTCGGTGCTTGCAGCAAGTTTCCAGATGTCCCATTGTTTAAGCCCAATCTGTTTATTGAGGATGATTTGAGGGTGAGAAATTGTCATTTCGCCATCAAGCCAGCCAAGGAGTCCTTTTCATGGAAGTGTTTCATTGAACTGTTGGTAATCTTTTATGTTACTTAAGTGACATAATCACATATAGTACTGTTAATATCATCTGAGCAGTTAGGTAGCCATATACCATGGGGTCCCCAATCAACAATTGTGTAATTGGCCAAAAACATAAATTTCCCTGATTTAGCTTGACATTTATCTCAATAAACAGGAGTATATTTAAAGTCTTTATAAATAAACCCCTTACATTCTAACTTTTGTCCTTTTCCTAGAGTTTTGATAGTATTGATATGATTTTTATGAAAGAACAGGGCAGTAAACAGTCCAAGCAATGTGTGGAAGTTCCTTTTTGGAGGCAGGATGAAAGCCCATGTTTGTTGACTAACATTAAATACGTAATTTTGTTGGGCCCATGCATAAAGAAAGGATTTCATAGCCTAGAGAAATGTTAATTAGTCTTCCTTCTTCCTCAGGATGAAAGGGCCCTTCCAAGCTCCAAGGAAGGAGCATATATGTTGACTAGTGGCATTAGTGGATATGATTGGTCCTATATCTGTCCATCCTACAACCTACAATAAAAAGGTTGGGGGGGGGGCGTTAGGTATATAAGCCCAATAAGTGTGATCAATCAAGTCAGCCTGAGCAGGGGAAGCAAAAGCAAGCAAAGCAAGCATAGCGACAAAAATAGTTTCAGGATTCCGAGGCATTCCCTGTTGAGAAATCAGATTTTCAGCTTGATTAGTAAGGGTTTTTATCTGTCCCCCAAGTAAGGAGATCCTAAGGTCGATGACATTGAGTGCAGTATTTTTTGGAAATTTTTAAAGTTGTCATGGCTTGTATTGGAATTTCTTCCTCTTGGGGTTTTTGTTGTTTCATCTCTAGTTTGAATGTTGGGGGCCCCCTTAGGTCAAATCTTCCAAAGAGGAAGCCATGTGAGTTCGCTGGATCCATCTGGAGAAATAGAAGCATACCCCTTTCCCTGAAAGATTAGTTTCCTGGATTCCCATTGATTAGTTAACCCGTCCTGATACCACATGGGCAAAGGAAGGGAGGTGTCCTTCAATGTCTCGAAATGTTTTTCTTCTTTTGTCAAAATATCTCCTTGCAGTAAATTTAAAACAAATAAAGCTATATTAACAATAGTTATAGAAAGAAAGGAAAGTGATAATGATGAAAACATTCCTAGGAAATATTTCAGTCCAAAAAAAAATCATCTAGAGATCTGTTTGGGGACTGGTAGATAATGTCCTCCAAGAGGACACTGAGAAGCTTTCATTTTAAATTGACCTTGACTCTTGACTACCTAAGCCTTTCCTCCCGAATGTTGTTTCCATGAATTTGTTTACTTCCATGTCAAATGTATGAGCCACCATCTTGCTCAGCCAATGCTATTGTTTCTCTTTTTCACATATGTAAATCAAATAGACCCAATTTTGGCTCTAAGTTAACTTCTTGGTCTTTGGGTATCTTGGAACTGACAACACTGATGGTGTTAGAGGTAGGTTTGTCTGGTTGATACAGTTTATGTCTCGTGTTTAATAGATGGGACAGTCACCGGCCTAAAACAAGCCTTTGTAGACATATACACCCATTTAAAAAATATTTTTTCATTAGGCCCAGGTGTCGGTGGCACAGTCTGTCTAATGTAGAGGTCATCAGCTCCAACCAAGCAACGTGTCAGTAAGCAAGCCTGCCCTAACTCCCATGAGGCACCACAGTCTTGCTGCCATCACTGACTAACCATGAAAATTTGGATGTGGTTTTGAAATAATGGGTTGATTTTTTCTTCATTCAGTACATACGTTTTTCCTGATACAAAAAGAAATGGGATCTGACTGTGTTTTAAGTGGTTTGTGTTATTTGGGGCAAAGGATTAGGAGCAAACACTCAAACATTTTATCCTAAGTGAAATTACTGAAAAGCTGATGCAGAACAACTTGACGAATGAAACGCTGCTCACATCCAAGTACCTGACCTTGTCCTGGGAAAAGAAACTCAGCCTAGCAGCTGTTGAATCTCTCTGTTCAGTGTGTCAAAGAAGATGATTATACTTTCAAGACAGACCTGAAAAGAAGGTGAATATTTTGCACTTTTGGTACTCTTAGGAACAAATAACTTATTCAGCAAATGGTGTCTTTTTTATATTGTTTTTGTTTTGTATTGTGAAACAGGCACCGAAGCGGATGTTATTTTGTTTTAAGAATCTTACAGACTGGAAACAGAAATAAAGCTATATTAACAATAGTTATAGGCTTAAAGAATATATTGCATTAGAATCTAGTAAAGTGTGCTGTGGATAAGGAAGATAAAAGTGTTCCTGTGTATTCCCCCTTATTTAATTTTTTATTTGTAGTTTCAGTATGTAATGTGTTTGTTTAATTATGTCTTGTGTTTGTGGATTATAAGGAATGTTTATAATCTGTTTAATAGAGAATGAATGTAAAAATTGTTTGAACTGCTTAGACATATAGGGCAGGGCCATTGTCTGTTTTTATAGAATCAGGTGTTCTCATTATTGCAAAGTAAGCTAACAGGGGGGTTATAACATGTTGTGTAGTTTCACCTTGGAGAGGTGTGGCCCACGTAAAAGAAGAATTTGTATCAATTGAGACATGTAAGAAGGAAGAGGAAGAAAGTTCAGGGGAATGAGTTATATCCATTTGTCATAAAATTCTTTTTCATTTGTCATAGACCTTTTTTATATTTTTGTATTAATCATTTTATTTGCCATTTCTTATATCTTTTTATTAAAAGTGTATGTCTTACTTTTCTTTAGCAACTATGAAATGTCTTGTATGTTAGCATTTTATAGATTGGTGAATATATTTATTATATTATGTATTATTATATATTTATTTATATATATATTTATTAATAGTCTAAAATCTCTTTAGTTTTTCTGTAAGAAAAACTTTTTGTAAGAGGAAGTTAGTGTTCAGTAGTTAATGTTTTAAAATCTTACTTTATTTGGAAATGACCTAGCTATTTAATAAACTTTTATTATTTAGTTTAGTACAACTCTGGAAATTTAAGTTACCCCAATATTAAGAGATTATTTTAGATTATAATAATAGATTATTTTAGATTATAATAATAGATTACTCTATTAAATATAATTATTTTATTTTATTTTTATTATTATTATTTTTTAGCATCTACTTCTGCTTTATTGACTATGCCAAAGCCTTTGACTGTGTGGATCACAACAAACTGTGGAAAATAATATATAATTTTATTTATATATATATAAAATAAATATAATTATTTTAAATAGAGTTTAAAAGTTTTCATCTCATTTATATATTTATATATATGTATATATAAAGAGTTACCTTTTTGTTGACAAATTTAGTTTACCTTAAACCTAGGCATAATAAAAGTATTACATAATGTTGATGACTTAAGACATGTCTTAATTACGTTAGTAAACAATTTAAATTATATTTATATTTAAATAAACATTATATTTAATATTGAATATTTTTCAGTTCATGTGAACCTGAATTTAAACAAAGCTCATTTATAAGTTAATTTCATATTATTCAAAAACAAAGATAGACATTGAGACATAGATAAATTTAGATAGATAGACATAGTTTTCTGCTTGAAATTTAAAATATCTTTTTGATATATATATATATATATTTTTTTTTTTTTTTGAGTTCCACCAATTTGTTTATGGTTCGAGTCCTGGATAGAGTGGGCTGTGTATCCCAAGGACATGATAAGAGTTAACTTTAAGTTTTTTCTTAAGCCTCTTTTTGTTTCCCAGGCAGAATTGGAACTCCAAAAAACATATTAACAAGTTAACCTTTTCTTGACTGCACGTGTAAGAAGAACCAGTTTTGCAATTTCAAAAAAGATTTTATTTTAATCAGTTTTCTCTGGAGTCTAAAGAATATCATGGACATTCAGTGTCAAAAATATCATTTCTCCTTTTTGAAGTTACAGTATATTATTAATGCTATATGAATGTGGGAATTGCTATCACATTGGATGTAAAGCCTTGGCTACAAAATTTGGACAAATAGTAGGACTGTTAAGCATACCTTGAGGTAACATAGTCTATTGAAATCTTTTATGAGGCCTGATGTGATTAGGAAAAGGGAGAAAGAAAGTGAATCTCTCTTGGTCTAAAGAGTGTAAAGGTATATTTAAAAAGCAATCTTGTAAATCAGTAATAATAATGTGCCAATTTTAAGGAATAGTAGTAGGTGATGGGATCCCTGGTGGTAATGCACCCATAGGTTTCACAGATGCATTAACTTTTTAAAGGTCTGTTAAGAGACGCTATTTGTTAGATTTCCTTTTTATAACAAAAATAGGAGCATTCCAAGGAGAGCAAGATTCTTCAATATGTTTCAATTCTAATTGTGTGTCTATAAGCTATTATTTTAATAATTGCTTTGTTTGTTAAATGAGCAGTGGCCCCTAGAAAAAATGTGGAATGTATATATGAGTTTGCCATTGCATAAGTAAGTCCCTTCTTATTAGATTAAGGGGTGAATCTATCACATAAGGTCTTAATGTTGTAGGCTGGCCTTTTGGTTCTTCATATGGGTAGATTTGAACATTTTGATAAATTTCTTGTACTTTGGTTTGAGAAATTCCTGCAATTTGGCAAGAGATTTTTTTTGTATAGGCCAGGATTTGGGCCATGAGTGTTTTGGAAATAATAGTAATATCAGATCCAGTGTCGAGGAGACCAGAAAATCTTTTACCATTAATTTTGATATTTATATTTAGTCAGGCATATTCAGATACCAATGATGTCTATAAGGATTGTTTTTGATCTTTACTGTTGAATCTGCCTGTCTGTACATCATTAGAGCAGTTAATAGAAATGTAAGGCAAAAGAAGTAATTGAGCAATTTTGTCCCCTTTTCTAAATTGCCATAGAATCTGAGATGACATCATGATTTGAATTTTTCCTTTATAATCTGAATTAATTACTTAGGGTGAACAGCAATTTCTTTAGAAGTCAAATTAGAGGGAGGAGCTAAGATGGCAGAGGAGTAGGATGGGGAGAACACTTTCTCCCCCACAAATTCATCAAAAGAACATTTAAACACCAAGTAAATTCCACAAAACAACTTCTGAATGCCGGCAGAGGACATCAGGCACCCAGAAAAGCAACCCGTCTTCGAAAGGAGGTAGGAAAAAATATAAAAGACAAAAACAGAGACAAAAGAGGGAGGGATGGAGTTCCGTCCTGGGAAGGGAGTCTTAAAAAGAGAGAAGTTTCCAAACACCAGGAAACCTTCTCACTGCCGAATCTGTGCCGAGCCTTGGAAGCACAGAGAGCAACATAACTGGGAGGAAAAATAAATAAACAATTAAAACCTGCACATTGCGAGCCCTACGGTAACTCCCCCAGCGGAGAAGCAGCACAGACGCCTGCATCCGCCATTAGCAAGCGGGGGCTGGGCAGGGAGGCGTGGCGCGGGCTGCATCGCAAGGATCTGGCCTGAATACCCCGAGCACTATCTGAGCGAAATAATTTGGGCTAGCAAACCAGACTGTGGGGTATCTACCACGCAAAAAGCCAGACCTAACCTAAGACACCGCCAGGCCCGCACACGGAACAAAGGACTGAACAGAGATAGCCGGTGGCAGACCATCCCCCTCCGGTGATAGGCAGCCAGAGCCGGAAGGGGACAATCGCAGCCCCAGAGAGACATTGTCTATAAAACTGTAAGCAGGCTTCTTTGCTAACTAAAACCCCTTGGGGGTCTGGATGGTCAACATCTGCCTGAGAAGGTGCGCTGGTTGCACACCTAGATAACCGAGCGGTGGGGAGGCGATAAGTCGCAGCAACGCGCGCCAAACACCTCATCACCTGAGCTGCTCGGATCTGGGAAGGGCACAAAACGCAGGCCCAACCGAGAGTCTGCGGGTTTGAGGACTACCCGAGTGCCTGAACCTGAGCGGCTTGGACCTGGGAAGCACAGGCAGCCCAGGGCCGGCCACGGATGGTTCCCAGCAGAGCAACCTAGAGCCTGAGCAGCGTGGGCAGGGAGGCTACACGCGCCGTGAACGGGGGGCAGACCCAGTGTGGCTGAGGCACTGCGAGCACACACCAGTGTTATTTGTTTGCAGTATCCCTCCCTCCCTCCCCACAGCGCGAATGAACAAGTGAGCCTAAAAAAAAAAAAAAAAAAAAAGTGTCCTCCACCGTCCCCTTTGTGTCAGGGCGGAAACCAGACACTGAAGAGACCAGCAAACAGAAGAAGCTATAACAGAGGGATCCGCCTTGGAAACTACAGGCAATAGATTAAAACCCTGTGGTTAGAACCAACTACATAGGAAGGGGCCTATAGATCTTGAGAAATATAAGTCGGACCAAGGAACTAGCCAAAAATGAACTGAACCCACAATACTCACAACAAAACCAGAGAAAGTCCTAGATATATTTTTACTATTTTTACGATCATTCTTTCTTTCTTTTTTTAAATTTTTTTAAATTAAAAAAAATTTTTAAGTCCTCTATTATTCCTTTAATTTCCACTTTTATAACCGATTACTTTGCAAAAAAAAAAAAAAAAAAAGAAGACCCTATTTTTTTTTTAAAGCAAACTTCATATATATATATTTTATAATTTTTTTTTGACCTTGGTTTTTTTTTTTTCTCCTTCTTTTCTTTAACATTGTATTTTTGAAATTCCAAACTCTAGTCTAGATTTTTAATTTTTGCTTTTATGTATTTGTTACCCATTTTGTACCTTTAAGAACCCAATCTTCAGTACCCATTTTTCACTAGGGAGTGAGATTACTGGCTTGACTGCTCTCTCTCCCTTTGGACTCTCCTTTTTCTCCACCAGGTCGCCTGTGTCTCCTCCCTAACCCCTCTCTACTCTACCCAACTCTGTAAATTTCTGTGTGTTCCAGACGGTGGAGAACACTTAGGGAACTGATTACTGGCTGGATCTGTCTCCCTCCTTTTCATTCCCCCCTTTTATCCTCCTGGCCACCTCTGTCACCTTCCTCCTTCTTCTCTTCTCTGTATAACTCCATGAACAGCTCTGAGCGGTCCAGTTGTGGAGTGCACATAAGGAAGCGATTACTGGCTAGCCCACTCTCTCCTGTATTGATTCCACCTCATCTCATTTGGGTCACCTCTAAATCCCTCCTCCCTCTTTTCTTCTCCATGTAATGCTGTGAACCTCTCTGGGTGACCCTCATGGTAGAGAAACTTTTCATCTTTAACGTAGATGTTTTATCAATGGTGCTGTATAGAAGGAGAAGCTTTGAAACTACTGTAAAAATAAGACCGATAACTGGAAGCAGGAGGCTTAAGTCCAAATCCTGACTCCAGGGAGCTCCTGACTCCAAGGAACATTAATTGACAGGAGCTCATCAAATGCCTCCATACCTGCACTGAAACCAAGCACCACACAAGGGCCAACAAGTTTCAGGGCAAGACATACCAAGCAAATTCTCCACCAACAAGGAACACAGCCCTGAGCTCCAAGATACAGGCTGCCCAAAGTCACCCCAAAACCATAGACATCCCATAACTCATTACTGGACATTTCATTGCACTCCAGATAGAAGAAATACAGCTCCACCCACCAGAACACCGACACAAGCTTCCCTAACCAAGAAACCTTGACAAGCCACCTGTACAGACCCACACAGAGCGAGGAAACACCACAATAAAGAGAACTCCACAAACTGCCAGAATACAGAAAGGACACCCCAAACTCAGCAATTTAAACAAGATGAAGACACAGAGGAATACCCAGCAGATAAAGGAACAGGATAAATGCCCACCAAACCAAACAAAAGAGGAAGAGATAGGGAATCTACCTGATAAAGAATTCCAAATAATTATAGTGAAATTGATCCAAAATCTTGAAATCAAAATAGAATCACAGATAAATAGCCTGGAGACAGGGATTGAGAAGATGCAAGAAAGGTTTAACAAGGACCTAGAAGAAATAAAAAAGAGTCAATATATAATGAATAATGCAATAAATGAAATTAAAAACACTCTGGAGGCAACAAATAGCAGAATAACAGAGGCAGAAGATAGGATTAGTGAATTAGAAGATAGAATGGTAGAAATAAGTGAATCAGAGAGGATAAAAGAAAAATGAATAAAAAGAAATGAGGACAATCTCAGAGACCTCCAGGACAATATTAAAACGCTACAACATTCGAATCATAAGGGTCCCAGAAGAAGAAGACAAAAAGAAAGACCATGAGGATATACTTGAGGAGATAATAGTGGAAAACTTCCCTAAAATGGGGAAGGAAATAATCACCCAAGTTCAAGAAATCCAGAGAGTCCCAAACAGGATAAACCCAAGGTGAAACACCCCAAGACACATATTAATCAAATTAACAAAGATCAAACACAAAGAACAAATATTAAAAGCAGCAAGGGAAAAACAACAAATAACACACAAGGGAATTCCCATAAGGATAACAGCTGATCTTTCAATAGAAACTCTTCAAGCCGGGAGGGAATGGCAAGACATACTTAAAGTGATGAAAGAAAATAACCTACAGCCCAGATTACTGTATCCAGCAAGGATCTCATTCAAATATGAAGGAGAAATCAAAAGCTTTACAGACAAGCAAAAGCTGAGAGAATTCAGCACCACCAAACCAGCTCTCCAACAAACATTAAAGGATATTCTCTAGACAGGAAACACAAAAACGGTGTATAAAATCGAACCCAAAACCATAAAGTAAATGGCAACGGGATCATACTTATCAGTAATTACCTTAAACGTAAATGGGTTGAATGCCCCAACCAAAAGACAAAGACTGGCTGAATGGATACAAAAACAAGACCCCTACATATATTGTCTACAAGAGACCCACCTCAAAACAGGGGACACATACAGACTGAAAGTGAAGGGCTGGAAAAAGATTTTCCGTGCAAATAGGGACCAAAAGAAAGCAGGAGTAGCAATACTTATATCAGATAAAATAGACTTTAAAACAAAGGCTGTGAAAAGAGACAAAGATGGTCACTACATAATGATCAAAGGATCAACCCAAGAAGAAGATATAACAATTATAAATATATATGCACCCAACACGGGACCACTGCAATATGTAAGACAAATGCTAACAAGTATGAAAGGAGACATTAACAATAACACAATAATAGTGGGAGACTTTAATAGCCCACTCACACCTATGGATAGATCAACTAAACAGAAAATTAACAAGGAAACACAAACTTTAAATGATACAATAGACCAGTTAGACCTAATTGATATCTATAGGACATTTCATCCTAAAACAATGAATTTCACCTTTTCCTCAAGCACACATGGAACCTTCTCCAGGATAGATCACATCCTGGGCCATAAATCTAGCCTTGGTAAATTCAAAAAAATAGAAATCATTCCAAGCATCTTTTCTGACCACAAGGCAGTAAGATTAGATCTCAATTACAGGAGAAAAACTATTAAAAATTCCCACATATGGAGGCTGAACAACACGCTGCTGAATAACCAACAAATCACAGAAGAAATAAAAAAAGAAATCAAAATTTGCATAGAAACGAATGAAAATGAAAACACAACAACCCAAAACCTGTGGGACACTTTAAAAGCAGTCCTAAGGGGAAAGTTCATAGCAATACAGGCATACCTCAAGAAACAAGAAAAAAGTCAAATAAATAACCTAACTCTACACCTAAAGCAACTAGAAAAGGAAGAAATGAAGAACCCCAGGGTTAGTAGAAGGAAAGAAATCTTAAAAATTAGGGCAGAAATAAATGCAAAAGAAACAAAAGAGACCATAGCAAAAATCAACAAAGCCAAAAGCTGGTTCTTTGAAAGGATAAATAAAATTGACAAACCAGTAGCTAGACTCATCAAGAAACAAAGGGAGAAAAATCAAATCAATAAAATTAGAAATGAAAATGGAGAGATCACAACAGACAACACAAAAATACAAAGGATCATAAGAGACAATTATATGCCAATAAAATGGACAACGTGGAAGAAATGGACAAATTCTTAGAAAAGTAGAACTTTCCAAAACTCGACCAGGAAGAAATAGTAAATCTTAACAGACCCATCACAAGCACGGAAATTGAAACTGTAATCAAAAATCTTCCAGCAAAAAAAAAGCCCAGGTCCAGACAGCTTCACAGCTGAATTCTACCAAAAATTTAGAGAAGAGCTAATACCTATCCTGCTCAAACTCTTCCAGAAAATTGCAGAGGAAGGTAAACTTCCAAACTCATTCTATGAGGCCACCATCACCCTAATACCAAAACCTGACAAAGATCCCACAAAAAAAGAAAACTACAGGCCAATATCACTGATGAACATAGATGCAAAAATCCTTAACAAATTTCTAGCAATCAGAATCCAACAACACATTAAAAAGATCATACACCATGACCAAGTAGCCTTTATCCCAGGAATGCAAGGATTCTTCAATATCTGCAAATCACTCAATGTAATACACCACATTAACAAATTGAAAAATAAAAACCATATGATTATCTCAATAGATGCAGAGAAAGCCTTTGACAAAATTCAACATCCATTTATGATAAAAACTCTCCAGAAAGCAGGAATAGAAGGAACATACCTCAACATAATAAAAGCTATATATGACAAACCCACAGCAAACATTATCCTCAATGGTGAAAAATTGAAAGCATTTCCTCTAAAGTCAGGAACAAGACAAGGGTGCCCACTTTCACCATTACTATTCAACATAGTTTTGGAAGTTTTGGCCACAGTAATCAGAGCAGAAAAAGAAATAAAAGGAATCCAAATTGGAAAAGAAGAAGTAAAACTCTCACTATTTGCAGATGACATGATCCTCTACATAGAAAACCCTAAAGACTCCACCAGAAAATTACTAGAACTAATCAATGACTATAGTAAAGTTGCAGGATATAAAATCAACACACAGAAATCCCTTGCATTCCTATACACTAATAATGAGAAAACAGAAAGAGAAATTAAGGAAACAATTCCATTCACCATTGCAACGGAAAGAATAAAATACTTAGGAATATATCTACCTAAAGAAACTAAAGACCTATATATAGAAAACTATAAAACACTGGTGAAAGAAATCAAAGAGGACACCAATAGATGGAGAAATATACCATGTTCATGGATTGGAAGAATCAATATAGTGAAAATGAGTATACTGCCCAAAGCAATTTATAGATTCAATGCAATCCCTATCAAGCTACCAAGGGTATTCTTCACAGAGCTAGAACAAATAATTTCACAATTTGTATGGAAATGCAAAAAACCTCGAATAGCCAAAGCTATCTTGAGAAAGAAGAATGGAACTGGAGGAATCAACCTACCTGACTTCAGGCTCTACTACAGAGCCACAGTTATCAAGACAGTATGGTACTGGCACAAAGACAGAAATATTGATCAATGGAACAGAATAGAAAGCCCAGAGATAAATCCACGCACCTATGGACACCTTATCTTTGACAAAGGAGGCAAGAATATACAATGGATTAAAGACAGTCTCTTTAACAAGTGGTGCTGGGAAATCTGGTCAACCACTTGTAAAAGAATGAAACTAGAACACTTTCTAACACCATACACAAAAATAAACTCAAAATGGATTAAAGATCTCAACGTAAGACCAGAAACTATAAAACCCCTAGAGGAGAACATAGGCAAAACACTCTCCGACATACATCACAGCAGGATCCTCTATGACCCACCTCCAAGAATATTGGAAATAAAAGCAAAAATAAACAAATGGGACCTAATGAAACTTAAAAGCTTCTGCACAACAAAGGAAACTATTAGCAAGGTGAAAAGGCAGCCTTCAGAATGGGAGAAAATAATAGCAAATGAAGCAACTGACAAACAACTAATCTCAAAAATATACAAGCAACTCCTACAGCTCAACTCCAGAAAAATAAATGACCCAATCAAAAAATGGGCCAAAGAACTAAATAGACATTTCTCCAAAGAAGACATACAGATGGCTAACAAACACATGAAAAGATGCTCAACATCACTCATTATCAGAGAAATGCAAATCAAAACCACTATGAGGTACCATTTCACACCAATCAGAATGGCTGCAATGCAAAAGTCTACAAGCAATAAATGCTGGAGAGGGTGTGGAGAAAAGGGAACCCTCTCACACTGTTGGTGGGAATGCAAACTAGTACAGCCACTATGGAGAACAGTGTGGAGATTCCTTAAAAAACTGGAAATAGAACTGCCTTATGATCCCGCAATCCCACTGCTGGGCATACACACTGAGGAAACCAGAAGGGAAAGAGACACGTATACCCCAATGTTCATTGCAGCACTGTTTATAATAGCCAGGACATGGAAGCAACTTAGATGCCCATCAGCAGATAAATGGATAAGAAAGCAGTGGTACATATACACAATGGAGTATTACTCAGCCATTAAAAAGAATACATTTGAATCAGTTCTAATGAGATGGATGAAACTGGAGCCTATTATACAGAGTGAAGTAAGCCAGAAAGAAAAACACCAATACAGTATACTAACGCATATATATGGAATTTAGAAAGATGGTAACAATAATCCTGTGTACGAGACAGCGAAAGAGACACTGATGTATAGATCAGTTTTATGGACTCTGTGGGAGAGGGAGAGGGTGGGGAGATTTGGGAGAATGGCATTGAAATATGTATAATATCATGTATGAAATGAGTCGCCAGTCCAGGTTCGATGCACGATACTGGATGCTTGGGGCTGGTGCACTGGGACGACCCAGAGTGAGGGTATGGGGAGGGAGGAGGGAGGAGGATTCAGGATGGGGAACACAGATATACCTGTGGCGGATTCATTTCGATATTTGGCAAAACTAACACAATGTTGTAAAGTTAAAAAAAAAAAAAAGAAGTCAAATTAGATTGGCCGAGTAAAAGACCAATGGTTTGTGGGGGCAGGGCCCAAAAAGTCTGGTAGGTATTCTAGAAGTGACTGCTTGAGGGTAAAGGAGAAAAGTATTTAGGGCTGGTATATCAATGGCAGCACTGCTGGATGGTGAGGGTTTGAGGGAAAAGATGGAATTTGCCCCTGGTTTTTGTTGAAGGGGACCTGGGGCGGGGCGGGGGGGAGGGGGTGGTCCCCTGCTTGGAGTTTCTTGGAATAGGTTTCCCTTCAATATTAAATTTAGATTTACAATCTTTGGCCCAATGCATTTCTCTACGGCATCGAAGGCAGATTCTTGGATGTTTTTTTATTAGCCTTTTTAGGGCAGTCTCTTTTTAAATGGTTTTTATCCCCATATGTAAAATATCCTTTATTTCCCTTTTTAAAGGTAGCAGCCATTGTTTCAGCTAGCTTTGCATCTTTTGAGTTTCTGATCCTAGATTGTGACAAGCCTTCAAATAATCAATAATAGTCCCAGTCTCATGAATTGGAAAGATACCTTTTTGACATTTCTGATTTGTATAAGCAAGTAATTTCTCTAGCTGTTTTTTGGTTTCTTCTCTGATTACAGTATGGAAAAATCAGCATAATTTTCATTAGGTCCTTGTAATATTTTAGTGTAGCTACCTGTGGACTCTTCTTGAGTAATTTGATCCCAAGCTTCAAGGGCCACTGTTTTTAATTCTTCATGTAACAAGGGAGGGCATTGTATTTGAGCTTCTATGGTATCAAATTGTTTGGCACCAGTTAACATTTCAAAGGTAATTTGGTTTTGGGGAGTGCCAGCTCGAGCATTCTTGTTAGCATGATCTCTGGCTATATCATGAAACCACATTGTCCACTGAAGATATTCTCCTGGTTTAAGGAGAGCTTTTATTAGAATTCACCAATCATAGGGAATAAAGTTTCCAATAGAAAATGCCACAGCATTTAGAAGCTCTTTAATAAAAGGCGAATGTGGGCCATACATAGTTACAGCCTTTTTCATTTGTTGCATGAAAAAAAAATTAATACCTTCATATTGAGGTATTATGTGCTCTTGAGCATTAGGATTTCTTAAAACTGGAAAGGCAAAGAAACCACTGGCTTCAGAGACTTGTGATTGCAAAGCCAGTAATTCAGAGAGCCTCTATTGTGGAGGAGAGCGAGTAAGTGCCGATTTTTTGCAAATATGAGTCTGTGCTAAGGACTTATCATTATTATCTAAAAAAGTATTGCCAGTTTTGATGTCAAAAAGTATCTCAGGAGAGTCATTGTTAGAATCATTAGGTTCTAGCAAAGGAGAGACTTTTGGAGTTGCGTCTATTGGGAGAGGAGGAGCATTTGGAGTAGCCGGGGTAGGATTAGTAGGAAATTTTTGAAATATTTTATGTTGTTTTAATTGGGCCTTTTGTAAAGTTTTATTATTTAATTTATATTCATGTAATAAGTGTTCTGTAGTTGTTGAATATTGGGAGGGCTAGAATTTACTTTGAAGTGGCAGAACTACAGCTTTAATGAGAGACCATGCTGCTGCTACTGCTGCTAAGTCGCTTCAGTCATGTCCGACTCTGTGCGACCCCATAGATGGCAGCCCACCAGGCTCCCCCCGTCCCTGGGATTCTCCAGGCAAGAACACTAGAGTGGGTTGCCATTTCCTTCTCCAATGCAAGAAAGTGAAAAGTGAAAGTGAAGTCGCTCAGTCGTGTCCGACTCTTCACGATCCCATGGACTGCAGCCTGCCAGGCTCCTCCGTCCATGTGATTTTCCAGGCACGAGTACTGGAGTGGGGTGCCATCGCCTTCTCCAGATGAGAGACCATAGGGGCCAGAAATCAATTGGAATATTTTCTCCTTGCCCGGCGGCTCATTCAACATTGTCTTTGACCCGATGCCAGATTTCTAAATCAAAACTGCCTTTATCAGGGAATCAAGGATTACATTTAACCACTGTTTGAAAGCAAGCCTCTATTCATTGGCATGAAACCAAAAGTCCCTGAGCTTAAATAAATGGTGAGATAAAGTACAGAAATGATGGGGCTTTCCAGCCGTTTGACCCGTGTCTTAGTACTTATTGACCTCAATATGTCCTGACCTCAATAGGCCCTGAGTCACTCCGTCTGAAATGCCACGTATACCAGAGTCCCTGTTCTGGTTGCCACTTGTTGGGGCCGACCGGAACCTGGTGGTCTGGAGTCAATGATAAGAAAGTGAAAGGGAGAGCTGGAGGAGGGGGTGGAGAAAGAGAGAGAGAGAGAGAGAGAGAGAGAGAGAGAAAGACCACGGGGACCCAAGCTCTGATGGAGCAAATGTGCTTTAATGATCTTTCTCTGAGTATATATAGGCTGTTATACAAGAAATTTCTTTCAACAATGATAAAGATGAGAAAACCAAATGTACAGCAACCATTACCAAGGGAACAAGGGATTAATAATGGTCACAAGGTCAGAAGACAAACCATATCTCAAGAAAGAGGATTGAGACTAAGCAGTTTTGTTGTAAGGAGAATGTTTACTGAAGGAGACTCAAACCTGTCTCATCCTATGACCTCAGCCCTGAGAACTGCGTGCAGCTCTACTCCTTTCTGGCAGCAGAAACTAATAAGGAACAGAGGATTTATGAGAAACAGCATGTAAGAATCCTCCTGTTAAACATTCCCTGACATTGCACCACTGTTTGAAAACTCAAAAGACCAAAAACGTATCAACTGCCCATTATTAGGGACCTGATGGAATTAACTAAAGTATAGTCACACAGTGCAGTACTAGTCAATTGTAAAAAGGAATGAAGTATATCTCTATATCCCAGTATGGACACATCTCCAGAATATATCATTAAGAAAAAAAAGCAAAGTGAAGAAAATAATGTACAATTTACTAGCATTTCTCTAACGAGGAGGAGTAAGACCTACATATAGAAAATGTAGTATACGTGTTTTTCATTCATCTGTAAAAGCAATGGAAGAATAATCTGAAAACTAAACAAACAATAAGTTACTTATATGGGGATGGGAAAAAGAGGAAGGCAGGGACAGGGATAGATGCTGGGAACTAGACTTGTTGGGATATACTTACATTTCACAGATTTGATCTTGAAAATAAAAAGTGAAAGGCTCTCAGTCATGTCTGACTCTTTGCGACCCCATGGACTTTGTCCATGGAATTCTCCAGGCCAGAATACTGGAGTGGGTAGCCTTTCCCTTCTCTAGGGGATCTTCCCAACCCAGGAATCAAAACCAGGTCTCCCACATTGCAGGCAGATTCTTTACCAGCTGAGCCGATCTTAAAGCCATATAAATAGTTTACACAACTATACAGCAAAAGTTGTATTTCAGAATACCAGTAAAAATCAAAGGAAACAAATGAGCCTAATTGTATTTTGTGTTATGAATGAACCACACAAAAGACTGTTCCAAGAGACTTGACAATGCAGTCATTTCTTTGTCCATCCCCAGTATTCTCCCTCCAGAAAAACCTGCAAAAAATTATTTTCAGGAATCCTATTCTTGGTTGTGTGTGTTTGTATAGTTTTGAACTTCATTGAAAAAGCATTAAAACCAGCCCAGTAGCAATGAACACCCTTAATGCCAGATTTAAGTCTTCAAATACCATTTACCCCCCCAAAAAATAGTTGATTTACAATCAACTATACTGCAATATAAAATAGAAACTAAATTTTAAAAAAGAGAGATTAGGACTAGGTGGCCTCTATTTGCCTTCCAGCTCTAAAAACCTGCCTTGGGAACACATTTCTTCTTAAGAGAAATGTCTGGGTTATCAAGTGTACTCAATGTCTATCCCAACAACAACTGGATGGAAGGTGTAGTATTCAGCAAGTTTGTCATGTTAAAATGAGATGCGTGGATATTATGCTAACAAACACCATTACTCCCCTCTCTACCCTCCACCACTCCCGCTCTGGCAGCATCCTCTCAGTGGAGTTGCTTGCACAGCACGTGGTCCCTTCTCAGGCCAGAATCCACGCCCTCTCCAACTCCAGGTATCCTACTGCCCCTACAGCTCTGTGCTCTGGAGCCTCTTCTCAGCCAGGCTCACCTGCTTTAAGGACTTAATGAGCTGTCAAGTTTCCTTCAGAGCAGCTGTTTCAACCCCTGCTTTTGCTTAAACTGCTGCACCTCTGAGACCTCAGAGCCAGGAAGCAAATTGGGTGGGGCTAGTGAAGACCCTTTTTAAAAAAAGAGACAGAAATATTGCCCACAAGTGGCGCTTAGGTTTGCCAAGTTGGAAGCTTTTTCTCCATGTGCCTGCAGTCACATCAAAATTTCCAAAATTATACTTATTGTTTGGGGTTATAGTAAATGACCTAAATCTTGCCCAGAAAACCAGACAGTGTCTGATCATCTCTCCTGGGAGCTGTGAGAGACCACAGGGTGCTTCAGGGAAGAAGCTTGCTGTATACTGGGGATACTCCATGTTCTGTTGGGTGGAAAGTAGAACTTGTAAGTGATGAACCTGACCATTTAGCTGAAGTGATTTCCAAGCAAAGTGTGGAAGGTGCAGCCTGGTTCCTCCTTCTGCTTACAGTGAAATGCAAGAGAAAAGAGGTTGCAGTGATGCGTCTAGAAGCTGAGGATTGCCGGCAACCCCAGAAGCCGGAAGAGGCCAGAAAGGATCTGAGAGCCTTCAGAGAGCACGGTTCTGCCACCATCTTGAGTTTGAACTAGAACTGTGAGGCAGTAAATGTCTTGCTTTCAAGCTCCATAGTTTGTAGTGATCTGTTGGAGCAGCTCTAGGAATCTAATCTATCACCTTTCTCTTTGCTCTGCCTTTGTTTTGTTCCTCTTACTGACCCACACATTCCCCTCCCACTTTACAGGGTCCGACGGTACACGGTTACTAGATTGTGTCCTTCTTCATTCCCTACCTACACCTCTGGCCAGGATGGGCCATCCATGGAAGTCTCAGTGACGACAGAGTTGTGGCTTTCTCAGGAGAGTTTAGCTTCCAAATTCTCAGGAGAATCTGTCTTGTTCAACAGTTTAAACAAGAAATTGACTGAAAAAAGTGTATAACCTAAAAGCTGAGAATTAATTTTATTTGAGAATTTGGCCCAGGAGGCAACTGCCAGGGTCCAACCCCAGTGGATCTAGGGAATTCGAAGCGGGGACGGCGTCGGCGAGGATCAGGAAACAACTGCTTAATTAAACTTTAATTAAGGATATAAAGAGTAATAGAATAAGGATAGCTCAGTGAGGAAATTCAGTGGAGAAAAGAGGCTGAATAATTCAGCCAGAAGGTGAGAGAAAGAACGACATGGGGAGACCAAGTTTTGGTGAACAAGGCCCGCACTTTATTTTCCAAAGTAGTTTTTATACCTTAAGTTATGCATAGAAGATAATGGGGGAAGGGGTAGAGTTATGCAGTAAGCCAGGCTTTCTTCCTGCAAACTTATCATATGCAAAAGTTTAGGTGATTTGCATCATCTTCTGGCCTGGAGGCCTGTTAACATTTTAAGACCCTTTCTTCAGAAAACTTATTTTTCTCTAAAGGTGATTAGTCAAGCACCACCCTCCAAAAGCATTAGATAAAGTTGCATTCCTACAGAGCAAAGGTGTGGTGGGCTATAACAAGAAAAAGAATTAACTCAAGGGTCCCAGGTTACAAACATTAAAGCTACTATTTACACCAGTTATATTAATCAATACACTGCCAGGGACACAGCAGGTAAGGGATATGGAGACTTAGCAGCAAACATTGGCCCAACAAGTGAAAAACCCTTCACCAATACAATTTCTAATCAATCTTTTAACTGCTCAAAGGAATCTGTATTTAGACAGTTTAGAACATCTCATGCCTCTCACAGTTGGGAGGCTCTGAGCAATCACATGTGGCCGGAAAAACCTCTTCAGGCAGCCTAGAGGATTTCCAAAGGAGTTTGTAGGTTGAAACACTGTCACACCCAGGAATTATTAACTGGAGCTGTAAGCTAACTCTTTTTTCAGAGAGAGGTAGTGGGAGACAGGCCCCCATAAAGTCTGAGGTGTAGGTGAAAGCACAAAGCAGAAAGTAGGCAGACTCTGGTTTTGGGGGTAGATGCTCGAGAATTTCCAGGGAGACTCCTGAGGCTTGATCCCACCTTTGAGTATGCCAAGCCTCCTTCCTCATGACCTTTGCCACGGGCGGAGCTCGCTCCCCACAGGCAACCTCTCGGATAGCTCTGAGAGTCCACTCCCAAGAGACAAGGGAAGAGTCATTATGTATAGGATTTTGCAACAAACATCAGGTGGTCAGAAATATCAAAAGACTATGGTAAATTACAGATAATCAGATATTTCCAGTTAGTGAATTTAGTAGTTTTCTATGTAGGAAAGGTGCAAGAATGGGGCTCTTTGATTCCTTTGATGTACACTGAGCTATCTGGGGCCAGTATCTGGTGCTTTCACATCGAGTGCCCTCAGGGTGCTCCATGGGGTTGACTGCAGTGGCTGAGGGCACCACAGCAGGCAGCAGATTTATTTCCATTCAGAGGCCCCTCCTTGGGAGAAAAACTTGCTCCTGGGAAGAAAAGCTATGACAAACCTAGACAGTGTATTAAAAAGCAGAGACTTTGAGGACAAAGGTCTGTATAGTCAAAGATATGGTTTTTCCAGTAGTCATGTATGGATGTGAGAGTTGGACTATAAAGAAGGCTGAGTGCTGAAGAATTGAAGCTTTTGAACTGTGGAGCTGGAGATGACTCTTGAGAGCCCCTTGGACATCAAGGAGATTCAATCAGGCAATCCTCAAGGAAATCAATCCTGAATATTCATTGAAAGGACTGATGCTGAAGCAGACACTCCAATATTTTGGCCACCTGATGTGAAGTGGTGACTCATTGGAAAAGACCCTGATGCTGGGAAAGATTGAAGGCAGGAGAGGGGACGACAGAGGATGGGATAGTTGGGTGGCATCATCGACTCAATGGACATGGGAGTTTGAGCAAACTCTGAGAGATGGTGAAGGACAGGGAAGCCTGCTGTGATGCAGTCCATGGTGTCACAAAGAGTTGGACACGATTGAGTGACTGAACAACAAAGACAACAGCAACAACGAGAACATATACCCACACTTCCACTGGCAGGAATTGGGAACCCTGGTCTGCTTACCCACACTGCTTCTCAGGATTGGTGGTTATAGTTATAAACCTCCAGCAGTGGTGAAGAGAACAGTGGTCGTAAAAGGGAGGCTACATGAAGGGGACTGTTCTTGGTGCCCTTGGCTTCAGGGGCCTTGGGGTAAGAGACCACTTCTAGTCCAGGCCTTCTCATCCCAGTGTTCCTGAGTCTCAGCAGTCATGAGAGCGATGGATGGTTACAGACAGTTATAGATATCAGCTTTATTTACCACTTGTTTCCAACAGTAAGAAAATAAGAAACAAGGAAATGTGTTTTTCTCCCACATTTTTCTATTACTCTCAGAAAAGACACAATTCCCTTCCCTATTTGCCTAGAAAGGTTTCTTAGTCCCATACCTCCAAAACCCATATTTACTTTGATAACCCCTCAGTTCTTAGCCATTCCATGATCCTGATGGTGGAAGAAGAGGCCATTATTAGACACTAAAAAGGAATGCACCATGGTAGTATGATCATTTCAGAAACACTAGGGTGGCCCAACATGAAGAAATTGATTCTTACAACCATTCTAGTTATAGATTAAGAAGAAAACTAACTAGGTGCAGAAGAGTCATTTGGCCAAATTCAACACTGATTCATGTTTAAGGCAGTTTACAAAATTTACATTAGATACTTCTTTAGCATGTCTTTACATAAATATAAATTTAAAACATTTTTGTCATCACTTTTTTTTCATGCAACTAATAGAGTTGATTATAAAGTTCATTTGAATGAAGAAAATAGAAAATGTAGCCTTGACAGTCAAGAAAAGTCATCAATGAAGGAAGACCAGAAAGACCAGAAGCTTTACCAGATAGTAGAACATTATCATTTCTATAATTAAAACAGTCTGGTGCATGAATAGATAGAACAGTGAAACACAAACAAAATTCAGAAATAGACTAAATTGATCACACTATACTCATTTATATTCAGTTCAGTTATATTATGCTATATTTGTATTCACTAAAGCAGCATCTTACATGAGCGGGAAAAAAGGTGGACTAATAAGAAAATTGTGGAAAATTCTGAAAGAGATGGGAATATCAGACCACCTGATCTGCCTCTTGAGAAACCTATATGCAGGTCAGGAAGCAACAGTTAGAACTGGACATGGAAAAACAGACTGGTTCCAAATAGGAAAAGGAGTACATCAAGTCTGTATATTGTCACCCTGTTGATTTAACTTATCTGCAGAGTACATCATGAGAAACACTGGACTGGAAGAAGCACAAGCTGGAATCAAGATTGCCAGCAGAAATATCAATAACCTCAGCTATGCAGATGACACCACCCTTATGGCAGAAAGTGAAGAGGAACTCAACAGCCTCTTGATGAAAGTGAAAGAGGAGAGTGAAAAAGTTGGCTTAGAGCTCAACATTCAGAAAACTAAGATCATGGCATCTGGTCCCAACACTTCATGGGAAATAGATGGGGAAACAGTGGAAACAGTGTCAGACTTTATTTTTGGGGGCTCAAAAATCACTGCAGATGGTGACTGCAGCCATGAAATTAAAAGACACCCCTTGGAAGGAAAGTTATGACCAACCTAGATAGCATATTGAAAAGCAGAGATATTACTTTGCCAACAAAGGTCCATCTAGTCAAGGCTATGGTTTTTCCTGTGGTCACATATGGATGTGAGAGTTGGACTGTGAAGAAAACTGAGCACTGAAGAATTGATGCTTTGAACTGTGGTGTTGGAGAAGACTCTTGAGAGTCCCTTGGACTTCAAGGAGATCCAACCAGTCCATTCTAAAGGAGATCAGTCCTGGGTGGTCATTGGAAGGACTGGTGCTAAACCGAAACTCCAATACTTTGGCCACCTGATGCGAAGAGTTGACTCATTGGAAAAGACCTTGACGCTGGGAGGGATTGGGGGCAGGAGACGAAGGGGACGACAGAGGATGGGATGGCTGGATGGCACCACTGGCTCGATGGACATGAGTTTGAGTGAACTGTGGGAGTTGGTGATGGACAGGGAGGCCTGGCATACTGTGATTCATGGGGTTGCCAAGAGTCAGACACGACTGAAATGAACTGAACTGAAAAAGCAATATTGAAATAATGATATAGAAAAAGATAAAACTCCATCCATTTCCTGATGCCATTCAAATTCCAAATAAATCAGAAATTTAAACGTAAAAAAAATAATCCATATAAATAACAGAAGAAGCATAGGTAAATCTTTGTAATGTGAGGAGGGGGGAAAATATGTCCAAGATTTGAAAAAGAGTAAGGAAAGAGAATATCAATTTGATTACATAAAAATCAAGAAGATAATGTGATGCAAAAATAATGCACAATATATAAAGTACACACAATTCAAACCTGTGTTATTCAAGAGATAATTGTGTCTCACTCCCTCAAAAGACCTGCAGGGAAGCTAATTTTATTATCAGAATTGTTTAAATGAAGAAACTGATGTGGCTTAAGAATTCTGAGACACTCGCCCACAGTCATGGTGCTAATTGGTATTGAGCAGAGAGAGATCCAATTCAAAGTCTGTCTGACTACCATGGTTACTCTTAACCACTGCATACTCCAGCCTCTTCTAGGTTCCTTCTCTGTTTCATCATTTTATAGATTACATCAGATCAGAGGTAGATCGGGGAAAATAGTTCACTCTCTTTGCCAAATGGTGAACAGGTAGCAGAATTCTAACAGGTAGAATTAGAGAAGGCAAGGGGAGGGTTTCACAAATATTGTTTCTTTAGAATAGCTAACCCTGTCCACAAAGCACCTGCTCCTCAACTTATCTGTCATCTTCCTAGGGACACAACTTCTCTCTGTTAAGTATTGAAAAGAATTCAAACTGAGTTCTAGGTTTCCTCTGCCATAAATAACCTGCGTAATCCATTGTCTCATGAATTCACCAAGGTCTCATGGAGTCACCAGGCTCTCAGGGATTCTATTTCCATAAAATCAACAAGGACTTACTGTAAAGCATGTTGCATATTGAACTCTACTCAATACTCTACTGCTGCTACATCTCTTCAGTCGTGTCTGACTCTGTGCGACCCCATAGATGGCAGCCCACCAGGCTCCCCAACCCTGGATTTCTCCAGGCAAGAATACTGGAGACGATTGCCATTTCCTTCTCCACTCAATACTCTGTAATAACCTATATGGCGAAGAATCTGAAAAAGAATGGGTATATGTATATGTATAACTAAGTCGCTTACCTGTACACAAGAAACTAATACATTAAAAATAAATGGTACTGCAATATAAAATTAAATTTAACAAGGGATTTAGACTGAATGGCCTAAATTGCCTTGTAGTTCTAAAGACCTGCCTTGAAGACACTAAGAGAAAACTCTGGGTTATCAAGTGGTACTAAATGTCTGTCCCAACAGCAACTGGATGGAAGATGCCTGCATGTATTTTGAGTGGTGTTTGACTCTTTGTGATCCCATGGACTACAGCCTCCCAGGCTCCATTGCTCATGGGATTTCCCAGGCAAGAATAACTGGAGTGGGTTGCCATTTCCTCATCCAGGGGATCTTCCCAACCCAGGGACTCCTGCATCTCCTGCATTGCAGGTGGATTCTTTACCGCTGAGCCTCTGGGGATTCCTGGAGGAAAGTTGCAATATTAAGCAAAACGTTGTCTTGTTAAAATGAGACGCATGGACAATGTGTTAACAGACATCCTTACTCCCCTCCCTACCACCATCTCCCCCACTCTGGCATCATCTCCTGACTTGTTTGCACAGCACCTGGTCCCTTCTCAGGCCAGAATCCACACCCTCCCCAGACTCCCCTACCCTACTGTCCCTGCAGCTCTGTCTCCCTGGGATCTGTTCTCAGCCAGGCTCACCTCATTTAAGGACTTGATGGGCTGTCTGGTTTCCTCCAGAGAAACTGTTTGAGCCCCTGATTTTGCTCTAACTGCTGCACCTCTGAGACCTCGGAGTCAGGAAGCAGATTGGGTGGGGACAGTGAAGAAACTGTTTTAAAGAGACAGAAATGTTGCCCTATAATATGGTGGGTGCTTCAGTTTTGTGAAGTGGAAAGCTTTTTCTTCATGTGCTTGATATAGCACCAAAATTTCTTAAATTATATTCATTGTTTGGAGTTATCATGTTAGATCCAAAAGACCCTTGTTAAATGACCTAAATCTTGTCCAGAAAGTCAGACTCAGTGTCTGATCATCTCTCCTGGGAGCTGGAAGAGACCACAGGGCCCTTCAGGGAAGAAGGAAGTCAGACACGTGGCTTGCTGGATCCTGGGGATACTGCCTGTTCTACTATTGGGTGGAAAGTAGATGATTTAGCTGAAGAGATTTCTAAGCAAAGTGTGGAAGGTGCAGCCTGGTTCCTCCTTCTGCTTATAGTGAAATGCAAGAGGAAAGCGGTTGCAGTGATATGTCTAGAAGCTGAGGGTTGCCAGCAACCCCAGAAGCCCGGAAGAGACCAGGAAGGACCTGAGAGCCTTCAGAGAGCACGGCTCTGTCAACATTTCGAGTTTGAACTCCCAAACTATTACCAAATAAATGTCCCTGCTTTTAGTTTGTAGTAATCTGATAGAGAAGTTCTAGGAATCTAATCGATCACCACTCTCTTTTCCTCTACCTTTCCTCCTGCCTGCTTTTTGTTTCTCTTACTGACCCACATATTCTCCTCCTGCTTTACAGGGTCTGACTGGTGTAAGATTACTATAATGTGTCCTTCCCCATTCCTTACCCACACATCTGGCCAGGATGGGCCATGGAAGGCTTAGTGATTCGAGAAGTTGTGGTTTTCTCAGGAGAGTTTAGCTTTCAAATTCTCAGGAGAATTTAGCTTTTGTCAACAGTTCTTACAACAAATCTACTGGGAAAAGTGCACAACCTAAAAGTTGAGAATAATATTTTATTTGATGGACTTCCTGAGGACTTCGGTCCAGGAGGAAGCCTCTCAGGTAGCTCTGAGGGACTGCTCCCAAGACTCAAAGGAAGAGCCAGGATGTGTAGGATTTTGCAACAAAAACCAGGTGGTCAGGAACATCAAAAGATTACTGTTAATTAAAGAAAACCAGACATCTCAACTTAATGAATTTAGTGCTTTTCTATGTAGTGGATTCAATATGCCAGCAAATTTGGAAAAATCAGTAGTGCCCCAGGACTGGAAAAGGTCAGTTTTCATTCCAATCCCAAAGAAAGGCAATGCCAAGGAATGCTCAAACTACTGCACGATTGCCCTCATTTAACACTGTAGTAAAGTAAAGCTCAAAATTCTCCAAGCCAGGCTTCAGCAATACGTGAACCATGAACTTCCAGACGTTCAAGCTGGTTTTAGAAAAGGCAGAGGAACCAGAGATCAAATTGCCAACATCCGCTGGATCATGGAAAAAGCAAGAGAGTTCCAGAAAAACATCTATTTCTGCTTTATTGACTATGCCAAAGCCTTTGACTGTGTGGATCACAATCAACTGTGGAAAATTCTGAAAGAGATGGGAATACCAGACCACCTGATCTGCCTCTTGAGAAACCTGTATGCCAGTCAGGAAGCAACAGTTAGAACTGGACATGGAACAACAGACTGGTTCCAAATAGGAAAAGGAGTACGTCAAGGCTGTATATTGTCACTGTGGTTATTTAACTTATATGCAGAGTACATCATGAAAAATGCTGGGCTGGATGAAGCACAAGCTGGAATCAAGATTGCCAGGAGAAATATCAATAACCTCAGATATGCAAATGACACCACCTTTATGGCAGAAAGTGAAGAGGAACTAAAGAGCCTCTTGATGAAGGTGAAAGAGGAGAGTGAAAAAGTTGGCTTAAAGCTCAACATTCAGAAAACGAAGATCATGGCATCTGGTCCCATCACTTCATGGCAAATGGATGGGGAAACAGTGGAAACAGTGGCAGACTTTATTATTTAGGGTTCCAAAATCACTGCAGATGGTGACTGCAGCTATGAAATTGAAAGACGTTTGCTCCTTGGAAGGAAAGTCATGACCAACCTAGAGAGCATATTAAAAAGCAGAGACATTGCTTTGCCAACAAAGGTCCGTCTCACCAAGGCTATGGTTTTTCCAATACTCATGTATGGATGTGAGAGTTGGACTATAAAGAAAGCTGAGCACTGAAGAATTGATGCTTTTGAACTGTGGTGTTGGAGAAGACTCTTGAGAGTCCCTTGGACTGCAAGGAGATCCAACCAGTCCATCCTAAAGGAGATCAGTCCTGAATGTTCATTGGAGGGACTGATGCTGAAGCTGAAACTCCAATACTTTGGCCACCTGATGTGAAGAGCTGACTCATTTGAAAAGACCCTGATGCTGGGAGGGATTAGGGACAGGAGGAGAAGGGGACGACAGAGGATGAGATGGTTGGATCGCATCACTGATTCAATGGACATGAGTTTGCGTAAACTCTGGGAGTTGGTGATGGACAGGGAGGCCTGTTTGTTGCAATCCATGGGGTCACAAAGAGTTGAACATGACTGAGCGACTGAAGTGAACTGAACTGATGGAGTGTTAATGGGCTTCCCCGGTGGCTCAGATGGTAAAGTATCTGCCTGTAATGCATGAAACCCAGGTTCTATCCCTTGGTCTGGGAGTTCCCTTGGAGAAATGAATGGCAACCCAGTCCAGTATTCTTGCCTAGAGAATCTCATGGACAGAGGAGGCTGGCAGGCTATAGTCCATGGGATCAACTGAGCGACTAACACTTATGGAATGGAATTTACTCTAATATTTTGGCCTCAGCCAATGAGAATGAACTCCCAGAGTCTCCACTGGTAGGAATCATGCACCTTGGCCTGCTTACCAACATTGCTTCTCATATGTTGGTTGTTTATAGTTCTAAACCTCCGGTAGAGGTACAGAGAACAGAGGTCCTAAAAGGGCAACCACCATGTGCAGACAATTTCTTGGGTTCTTGGATTTATGGGCCTGGGATGAGGAACCACTGTTAGTCCTGGCCCTCTTCTCCCAGTGTTCCTTAGTCCCAAGGGTCATCAGAGCTTTGGATGGTTATAGACAGTTACAGATATCAGCTGTATTTACTGCTTGGCTCCAACAGCCAAAAAAGCAAGAAGCAAGGAAATAGGTTTTTCTTTCACATTTTCCTGTTACTCTCAGGAAATCCACAGTTCCCTTCCTTATTTATCTACCTAGGTTTCTTAGTCCCACGCCTCCAAAATTCACAATGTTTACTTTGGTATCGCCTGGATTCTTAGCCATTCCCTGATCCTACTAATGGAAGAAAAGGCTGATTAGGAGAACAGGAACTGGGAAAAGAGTTCAGAGGCTGCAGTAAATCATCTGACAGCATTTGATGACTCGCCCTCTTTCTGGGATTTATCATTTAGTTTGCACACTTTCTGTCATTATTTTTATTTCTTTTTGGTTTCAATTTCACAGCTTTTGTTGCTTCACTTCAATCCTTCCCTAAAGAGAATGTTCTTCAGTGCTTTCTTACTGAAGATGGATGCTATAAATAAAGTTTTAACAAGGGGTGCAGGAACAACTGCAATGGACATCTCAGTATATCACACCACAAACTTTTTTCAAAATCCTAACAATGAAGTTCTCAAAGCGTAGATAGCTAGTAAACAGCTGAACAGCCTTATTGCTTTTGATTATTGTGTATCATGAAAATAGGTAACTTGAAAGTGGTACTTAAATGACTCATTTCTAAACTTTGGGAGGTCACACATGACTATTTGGAAATATAAGGAGACACTAGAATTTATCTGATCCTCTATGAGTGTAACGTATTTGCATTTAGTGGAGAATCAAGAGTTCAAAATAAAATAGCAAACAGGAAGACAATGGCAGCCATCACATAGGTCCCTGTTAGCTATATTTTAGTCAACTACAATAAAGAACAACACGAAGGGGAAAGTAAATTATGTAAAACCCATGCACATGGCAGGAAGGAAGAAGAGGGGAGCTAGCAAAGTGACCAAAATTTAATTTAAAACTACTGACAGAGTTTCCAGCTCCACAATGCATCATGAGAAGCCCTGTAAACTTATTACTGGTGAACATTATTTAAAAAAATAATGAAATCTCTAAACATTGTCTTATGATTATATAATGAAGAAGAAACATTTATTCAAAAAAAAGTCTACTGAATCTTAGAACAGTGAGAGTCTGCATTATATTTGAGCCATGACCAAATTCCTCCTTCCCCAAATCACCATCAGCTAAGCTTGAAGGAATTCTGGGTAAGGGTGGCTAAAAAGATGAGGCTCCCTCTCCAATAGCTACTCATCAAGAGTATAGTATCTTACCAATAGGAACAGCATTCCCTCCGACTCTGAGTTCCAGAGACTAAATTCATGGTGAGTGCAGCTAGCAGTACCCTGCAGCTTCTCTATTGGTAGAGCAGAGGTTCTACTCCAGGCATGACAGGTCCAGCTCCTTCATAGGATGGACATTTTATGCTAGGAGAGGCAAGTTTAAAAGACGAAAGGCTACAATCCCCTGCTCTTGGCCTAGAGCTGGACTCAAAGATTTTGTTCAGGAAGAAAAAAAGTTCATAATAACTGAAAACTCCAAGTTCAGTTCAGTTCAGTCGCTCAGTCGTGTCTGACTCTTTGCGACCCCATGAAATGCAGCATGCCAGGCCTCCCTGTCCATCACCAACTCCCGGAGTTCACTCAAACTCACGTCCATCGAGTCAGTGATGCCATCCAGCCATCCCATCCTCTGTCATCCCCTTCTCCTCCTGCCCCCAATCCCTCCCAGCATCAGAGTCTTTTCCAATGAGTCAACTCTTCGCATGAGGTGGCCAAAGTACTGGAGTTTCAGCTTTAGCATCATTCCTTCCAAAGAAATCCCAGGGCTGATCTCCCTCAGAATGGACTGGTTGGATCTCTTTGCAGTCCAAGGGACTCTCAAGAGTCTTCTCCAACACCACAGTTCAAAAGCATCAATTCTGCAGTGCTCAGCTTTCTTTATGGTCCAACTCTCCCATCCATATATAACTACTGAAAAAACCATAGCTTTGACTAGATGGACCTTTGTTGGCAGAGTAATGTCTCTGTTTTTTAATACACTGCCTGGGTTGGTCATAGCTTTTCTTCCAAGGAGCAAGCTTCTTTTAATTTCATGGCTGCAGTCACCATCTGCAGTGATTTTGGAGCTCAAGAAAATGAAGTCTGTCACTGTTTCCATTGTTTCCCCATCTATTTGCCATGAAGTGATGGGACCAGATGCCATAATCTTCATTTTTTGAATGTTGAGTTTTAAGCCAGCTTTTTCAATTTCCTCTTTCACCCTCACCAAGGGGTTCTTTAGTTCCTCTTCACTGTCTGCCATAAGAGTGGTATCATCTGTATATTTGAGGTTATTGATATTTCTCCCAGTGATCTTGATTCCAGCTTGTGATTCATCCAGCCTGGCATTTCGCATGATGTACTCTGCATATAAGTCAAATAAGCAGGGTGACAATATACAGCCTTGACATACTCCTTTCCCAATTTGAAACCAGTCCGTTGTTCCACATCCAGTTCTAACTGTT
Organism: Bos grunniens; assembly: GCF_055505025.1. Classification (NCBI taxonomy): domain Eukaryota; kingdom Metazoa; phylum Chordata; class Mammalia; order Artiodactyla; family Bovidae; genus Bos; species Bos grunniens. The sequence goes on from NC_141168.1 coordinate 7,029,415, forward strand.
GCTCCTTGCTTTCTCAGGAGGCATGTATGGCGGTCTGGTAGTCTCATCTCTTTCAAAATTTTCCACAGTTGTTTGTGATCCACACAGTCAAAGGTTTTAGTGTCATCAATGAAGCAGAAGTACATGTTTTTCTGGAATTCTGTTGTTTTTTCTATGATCCAATGGGTGTTGGAAATTTGATCTCTAGTTCCTCTGCTTTTTCTAAATCCAGCTTCAACATGTGGAAGTTCATGGTTCATGTACTGTTGAAGCCTTGCTTGGAGAATTTTCAGCATTACTTTGCTAGCATGTGCGATGAGTGCAAATGTGTGCAGTTGAGGGCATTTACTAAGTGAAATAAGTCAGACAGAGAACCAAAAATACTATATGGTATCACTTTTTAATGTGGAATTTAAAAAAGTCAAATTCCTTGAAATGGAGAGTAGAATGGTGGTTACTAAGGGCTGGTAGAGGGGGGAGGTGGGAGAAATTTGAAGATGTTGGTCAAAGAGTACAAACCTCCAGGGAGAAGATGAGTAGGTACACCACAGTGATTCTAGTGCAATTTGGTATTACCTACTTGAATATTTTCTTGGCAAAACTCTATTAGTCTTTGTGCTGCTTATTCCGTATTCCAAGGCCAAATTTGCCTGTTACTCCAGGTGTTTCTTGACTTCCTACTTTTGCATTCCAGTCCCCTATAATGAAAAGGACATCTTTTTTTGGGTGTTAGTTCTAAAAGGTCTTTTAGGTCTTCAGAGAACCGTTCAACTTCAGCTTCTTCAGCGTTACTGGTTGGGGCATAGACTTGGATTACTGTGATATTGAATGGTTTGGCTTGGAAATGAACAGAGATCATTCTGTCGTTTTTGAGATTGCATCCAAGTACTGCATTACAGACTCTTTTGTTGACCATGATGGCTACTCCATTTCTTCTGAGGGATTCTTGCCTGCAGTAGTAGATATAATGGTCATCTGAGTTAAATTCACCCATTCCAGTCCATTTGAGCTTGCTGATTCCTAGAATGTCGACATTCACTCTTGCCATCTCGTTTGACCACTTCCAATTTGCCCTGATTCATGGACCTGACATTCCAGGTTCCTATGCAATATTGCTCTTTACAGCATTGGACCTTGCTTCTATCACCAGTCGCATCCATAGCTGGGTATTCTTTTTGCTTTGGCTCCATCCCTTCATTCTTTCTGGAGTTATTTCTCCACTGATCTCCAGTAGCATATTGGGCACCTACTGACCTGGGGAGTTCCTCTTTCAGTATCCTGTCATTTTGCCTTTTCATACTGTTCATGGGGTTCTCAAGGCAAGAATACTGAAGTGGTTTGCCATTCCTTTCTCCAGTGGACCACATTCTGTCCTATCTCTCCACCATGACCCGCCCATCTTGGGTTGCCCCACAGACATGGTTTAGTTTCATTGAGTTAGACAAGGCTGTGGTCCTACTGCGATTAGATTGACTAGTTTTCTGTGAGTATGGTTTCAGTGTGTCTGCCCTCTGATGCCCTCTTGCAACACCTACCACCTTACTTGGGTTTCTCTTGCCTTGGGCGTGGGTTATCTCTTCACGGCTGCTCCAGCAAAGCACAGCCATTGCTCCTTACCTTGGACGAGGGGGGTCTCCTCACCATGGCCCTTCCTGACCTTCAATGTGGGATAGCTCCTCTAGGCCCTCCTGCACCTGCACAGCCATGGCTCCCTGGACGTGGGGTTGGTCCTCCCAGCCACCGCTCCTGATCTCAGACTCGGGGTAGGTCCTCTTGGCTGCCCCCCCTGACCTCGGATGCAGGGTAGCTCCTCTCGGCCATTCCTGCGCCATCACAGCCTGGCACTCTTGGCTGCTGCCCCTGACCTCGGATGTGGGGTAACTCCTCTTGGCCCCCGACCTTCGGGCATGGGGTCCTCTCGGCTTCTGCCCCTGACCTCAGACATGGGGTAGCTCATCTCTGCCGCACTTAGTGAGCCAGTCGCAGCCGCCTGCGCTTAGTGTGCTGGTCGCAGCCGTCTGGTCATAACAAACACCCTCTTCCAACAACACAAGAGAAGACTTTACACATAGACATCACCAGATGGTCAACACCAAAATCAGATTGATTATATTCTTTGCAGCCAAAGATGGAGAAGCTCTAGACAGTCAGCAAAAACAAGACCAGGAGCTGACTGTGGCTCAGACCATGAACTCCTTATTGCCAAATTCAGACTGAAATTGAAGAAAGTAGGGAAAACCACTAGACCATTCGGGTATGACCTAAATCAAATCCCTTATGATTATACAGTGGAAGCGAGAAATAGATTTAAGGGACTAGATCTGATAGACAGAGTGCCTGATGAACTATGGAATGAGGTTCGTGACATTGTACAGGAGACAGGGATCAAGACCATCCCCATGGAAAAGAAATGCAAAAAAGCAAAATGGCTGTCTGAGGAGGCCTTACAAAGAGTTGTGAAAAGAAGAGAAGTGAAAAGCAAAGGAGAAAAGGAAAGACATACGCATCTGAATGCAGAGTTCCAAAGAATACCAAGAAGAGATAAGAAAGCCTTCCTCAGCAATCAATGCAAAGAAATAGAGGAAAACAACACAATGGGAAAGACTAGAGATCTCTTTAAAAAAATTAGAGATACCAAGGGAATATTTCATGCAAAGATGGGCTCGATAAAGGACAGAAATGGTATGGACCTAACAGAAGCAGAAGATATTAAGAAGAGATGGCAAGAATACACAGAAGAACTGTACAAAAAAGACCTTCACGACCCAGATAATCACGATGGTGTGATCACTCACCTAGAGCCAGACATCCTGGAATATGAATTCAAATAGGCCTTAGAAAGCATCACTACGAACAAAGCCAGTGGAGGTGATGGAATTCCAGTTGAGCTATTTCAAATCCTGAAAGATGATGCTATGAAAGTGCTGCACTCAGTATGCCAGCAAATTTGGAAATTTCAGCAATGGCCACAGGACTGGAAAATGTCAGTTTTCATTCCAATCCCAAAGAAAGGCAATGCCAAAGAAAGCTCAAACTACTGCACAATTGCACTCATCTCACACGTTAGTAAAGTAATGCTCAAAATTCTCCAAGCCAGGCTTCAGCAATACATGAACTGTGAACTTTCAGATGTTCAAGCTGGTTTTAGAAAAGGCAGAGGAACCAGAGATCAAATTGCCAACATCCACTGGATCATGGAAAAAGCAAGAAAGTTCCAGAAAAACATCTATTTCTGCTTTACTGACTATGCCAAAGCCTTTGACTGTGTGGATCACAATCAACTGTGGAAAATTCTGAAAGAGATGGGAATACCAGACCACCTGATCTGCCTCTTGAGAAATTTGTATGCAGGTCAGGAAGCAACAGTTAGAACTGGACATGGAACAACAGACTGGTTCCAAATAGGAAAAGGAGTACGTCAAGGCTGTATATTGTCACTGTGGTTATTTAACTTCTATGCAGAGTACATCATGAGAAACGCTGGACTGGAAGAAACACAAGCTGGAATCAAGATTGCCGGGAGAAATATCAATAACCTCAGATATGCAGATGACACCACCCTTATGGCAGAAAGTGAAGAGGAACTAAAAAGCCCCTTGTTGAAAGTGAAAGAGGAGAGTGAAAAAGTTGGCTTAAAGCTCAACATTCAGAAAACGAAGATAATGGCATCTGGTCCCATCACTTCACAGGGAATGGATGGGGAAACAGTGGACACAGTGTCAGACTTTATTTTTGGGGGCTCCAAAATCACTGCAGATGGTGACTGCAGCCATGAAATTAAAAGACACTTACTCCTTGGAAAGAAAGTTATAACCAACCTAGATAGCATATTGAAAAGCAGAGACATTACTTTGCCATAAAAGTTTCATCTAGTCAAAGCTATGGTTTTTCCTGTGGTCATGTATGGATGTGAGAGTTGGACTGTGAAGAAGGCTGAGTGCCGAAGAATTGATGCTTTTGAACTGTGGTGTTGGAGAAGACTCTTGAGAGTCCCTTGGACTGCAAAGAGATCCAACCAGTCCATTCTGAGGGAGATCAGCCCTGGGATTTCTTTGGAAGGAATGATGCTAAAGCTGAAACTCCAGTACTTTGGCCACCTCATGCGAAGAGTTGACTCATTGGAAAAGACTCTGATGCTGGGAGGGATTGGGGGCAGGAGAAGAAGGGGATGACAGGATGAGATAGCTGGATGGCATCACTGACTCGATGGACGTGAGTCTGGGTGAACTCCGGGAGTTGGTGATGGACAGGGAGGCCTGGCGTGCTGGGATTCATGGGGCCGCAAAGAGTCAGACACGACTGAGCGACTGAACTGAACTGAACTGAACTTGAACATTGCCAAGATAGTACATCTCACCACCAAAAAGAAATGGTAATTATGTGAAGTGATGCAAATATTAGCTAATGTTGTGATGGTAATCATTTTGCAATATATAAGCATATCAAATCAATACATCATGGATTTTAAATGTAGATGATATTACATTCAATTATGTCTCAATAAACCTGGAAGGTTATGTTCCTGGCAGGTAGAACCACTTTTGTAGCATTGTTCACTCAAAAATTCCTGTCCTGGGTTAGGAGACACTCAAGGGGCCATTTTATTTAAAAATGCCTAAAAAGCAAGAGACAACTGGCGATAAGATTATTGGTCAAAAGTTGGAAATAAAAAGAGATCTCAGAAACCTAAAATGCTCTTCCTCACTGATGTTATAGCCCCTGTTGGGGACAAGATGCTGGTGTCACAGGAACCTTTGGACAACATTACCATAGCCCAGAGCTATGGGATAGGATGTTCTTAGTTGCTCAGTCATGTCCGACTCTTTGTGACCCCATGAACTGCAGCCCTCCAGGTTGCTGTGTCCGTGAGGATTCTCCAGGTAAGAATACTGGAGTAGGTTGCCATGCCCTCTTCCAGGAACCTCCCCATACCAAGGATTGAACCCAGGTTTCCTGCATTGCAGGCAGATTCTTTACTGACTGAGCTAACCAGGGAAGCCCAAGAAGACTGGAGTGGGTAGCTTATCTCTTCTCCAGGGTATCTTCCTGACCCAGGGTCTCCTGCATTGCAGGCAGATTCTTTACCAGCTGAGCTACCAGGGAATCAGCATCGGATAGGATATGCAGGGACAATACTGCATACCCACCGGTTCACTGGTTAATGTTGCTGTCTCTTTAAGTCATCACCACTGGGCCCTCCCCTCTCTGAGATTCTTGAGCTCTGAGTGGCACAGAGACTTCCTCATTGGTGGGGAGGAAACCAGTCACTGCACCCATAGCCAAGGGCAGGCAGCAGATCAGGAGCTTCTTGGATCTAACGTTAGAGCCTGTCACCAATTCTGCAGGAAAGGTGAGTGTAAGGGAAAGGGAGTCAGTCCGGGAGTAGGACCTGTGGGGAACAGGAAGAGCCCATGTGAAACTGACTAGCGAGCATGTGCATTCTAGTAAGTATGAGAAAGGAAAGCAAGACCTAGAAACAGTAACTTCGCATGCATAGGTTAGTAAGGATGTTTTGAGTGTCAAATAGAGTAAGTTCAGAAGTGGTAAGCATCACTCTCCAGCTCTTGTTGCACATGCTCCTATTGTTGTTTAGTCATTCAGTCATGTCTAACTCTTTGCAACCCCTGGACTGTAGCCAACCAGTCTCCTCTGTCCTCTACTATCTCCCAGAGTTTGCTCAAAATTCATGTTCCTTGAATCAGTGATGCTACATGATGCATATACTCTTGAAAGTGAAAGTGAAGTCACACAGTCATGTCCGACTCTTTGGGACCCCATGGACTGTATCCCACCAGGCTCCTCCATCCATGAAATTTTCTGGGAAGGAGTACTGGAGTGGGTTGCCATTTCCTTCTCTAGGCACATACTCTTATGTGGGACTAAATTCTCTCTCTTTCTCTGTATGTGTGCATGCTCAGTCACTTTTGTTCGACTCTTTATGACCCCCTGGACTGTAGCACACCGGGCTCTGTCCATGGAATTTTCCAGGCAAGAATACTGGAACGGGTTGCCATTTCCTACTTCAGGGGATCCTCCTGACCCAGGAATCAAGCCCACGTCTCTTGTGACTCCTGCACTGGCAGCAAGATTCTTTACCACTGAGCCACCTGGGAAGCCCCTATCCTTCCCTAGTCCCCTAGTAAATAAGAAGGGCGATTGCTAGAACTACTGCAGACACCAAAACACATTTTCAAAGTCAACAAACACACCCCAAAAGCATATTCAGCACAGGCAAAAGGTACTTCTGGGGAGTTATAAGGAAAGCTAACCTCAGAACAAGTTACAAAGTGAAAATTCTGCAATTCTCCTAAAACCTCCACTCTCCTTAACACTATCCACAATAGTGCAGAAAACAACTAAGTTTATGAACTTGGCCTTCACCCCTTGCCCTGCAGGGACTCTTGAATATCTTCTCCCCAAGTCAAACTGGGTACTTTGCGGGCTGCTATACCATGTTAATTTCCTCATCGCAACTGTGTACTGAGGGATGGGACTAGGATAACTGATTGAAAAACTCAAGTCATGGGCTGAATGATTAAAAATAATTTGGCATGGAGGGGAACTTAATATTTTTAAGTACAGATATAGGAATATAAATCTAAGAAATACACATTTTTATATATTGTGAATCACCACAATGGCATTTCTGCAGCCATAAAATAAAGATTGGAGCAATATGGCAAGTGTGTATAACATTAAGAAAAAACACAGACTGTGAATAGTGTATGTGATTGCATTGCAGCTACATAAAAATGCGCATTGCACATGGACAATAAGATCAAAGGAACTATAGAAAATAAAAAGTATTGCAAAAGATAAAAATACATACATTTTTAACAATCTCCTAAATAATTCCAAAAGATGTCAGGTTCAATGAGTACTGGACTAGCTAAATAAAACTTGACTCCTTGAAATTTTAAAAGAAAGGATTGTACAAGTTTTACTTTTTCCAATAACTGTATACCTTTGTAACCCCAGATTTTAGCTGTTAAGAACCTCAGAAGAACTTCCCAAATTCCATTTCAAACTTTGCAGGAAGTTCCAAACGGCATACCCAAGAGTTTTGTGGATTTCCTGTAGCACACATTCTCATTTCCACCTTTGAAGGGGACACCTTGCTTCAGGTAAAGTCTTCTTCTTGGTTGTGAATCTTGTAGCTCTTTCTTCATTTCACCTCTGGTGTCAATTAAGGGAGCCTGTTGATTTCTAGATACAAAATAACTAATCACATCAAGGGATTTGCCCCTGGGACAAACTTTACTGAAAGCTTTGGAGGGTGGGGGGTGCAGGAGAGATACTGTAGAAATGCAAACAGCTTTGGCTTGAGTTCTAGACAAAACTGCCCTCTGAGTTCTTTGAGACGGGTTATTGAGCCAGCCTCTCTTTGCTTTTCCTTTGTTGTTGGAGCCAATGGGGGAGAACACAGCTATCTGTAAGAACACAGCTATCTGTAAGAGGTAGAGTTTGAAATGGACGGTAAAGCAGACAGGACTCAGGCAGAAATGTGGGGTGGGATGAAGGGTCCTAGGAGGGAAAGCACAAGGTGGGTTGGGAAAGGTGCTGAAATCTGTGTCTGGAGTGGCTGACTGGTGGGGTGGGGGTGGGCGGGGATTCACTGGAAATGAGGCTGGAGAAGTAGGCTGAGGAGAGACTGTGCTCTCTTGTTCAGGTGCTCACGGGATCAGGCAAACTTGATCACAGAATGTTTAATTGTATTAAATAATGTTTGAATGAGTATAATCACTTTACTTTGAGAAACCTCAAATTTGAGTTTTGAGAAGCCTCAGATATGAGGGCAAGAGGATAAAGAGGGGGAGGGGAGCATCCCAGTCTCTCTAGCACACAGATCGTACTTAGACTTATTTGTTTACTTATTTTTAATTGACATACAGTTGACTTAAAATATTATAGTACTTTCAAGTGTACAACATAGTGATTTGACATTTTTTATAGGTTATGCTTCATGTAAAGTTAATATAAAATATTAACTATATTTTTTGTACATTACATTTTTGTATCTTTTATTTCTTGGCCACACCCTGTGACTTCTGGGATTTAGTTCCCCAAACAGGGTTCAAATCCTTGCCCTTGGCAGTGAAATCTCCAACTACTGGACTGCCAGGGAATTCCTTATCTTAATTTTATACCTAATAGTTTTTACCTCTTAATCCTTTTCTCCGATCTTGCCTCCCCCTTCAGCCCTGTCCTCAGTGGTAACCACTAATTCATTCTTTGTACTGGTGAGTCTGTTTCTCTTTTGTTATATTCAACTTTTTTTTTTTTTTCAGATTGTGAAAACATACAGCATTTTTTCTTTCATATGACTTATTTCAATAAGCATAATACGACTTATTGCAATAAGTATGACCTATTTCAGTAAATGTAATACCCTCTAGGTCCATGCATGTTGTTGCAAATGGAAAGATTTCATCCTTATTTATGGCTGAGGATTATTCCATTATATATATATATATATATTTATCTATATATATATCAAAAAAAGAGAGAATCAAAAATGAAAGTGTTAATCACTCAGTCGTGTCCAACTCTTTAGGATCCCATGGACTGTAGCCCACCAGGCTTCTCTGTCCATGGAATTCTCCAGGCAAGGACACTGGTGTGGGTAGCCTTTCCCTTCTCCAGGGAGATCCTCAACCCAGGGATTAAACCCAGGTCTCCTGCACTGCAGGCAAATTCTTTACTGTCTGAACACCAGGGAAGCCAATACACATGTATATATAAAACACCTTCTTTACCCAGTCATCTATTGATGGACATTTAGGTTGCTTTCCTATCTTGGTTATTATCAGTAATGCTGCTATGAATATTGGAGTGCATACATCTTTCTGAAGTAGTGTTTTCGTTTCCTTTGGATATATACCCAGAGGTAAAACTGCTAGATCATATGAAGTTCTATTTTTAATTTTTCAAGGAACCACCATACTGTTTTCTACCATTACTGTAGCAACTGACATTCCCACTATCAGTGCACTAGGGATCCCTTTTCTCTATATCCTTGCCAACATGTGTTATTTCTTGTTTTCTGATGACAGCCATTCTGACAGCGGTGCCCCATGCCTCTTGTACTCAAATATCTGTTTTCTTCCTCAAGTTAGGAAACTTTTCAATTATAATTTCACCAAACACATTTTTGACCCACTTCTCTCTCGTCTCTACCTATAACGTGAATGTTAGTACACTTGATGTTGTCCTGGAGGACCCATAAACTATCATCCATTTTTTAAACATGTTTTCTTGTTGCTGTTCTGGTTAGGTGATTTCCACTCTTCTGTCTTATGTGTTCTTCTGTGTCACCTCAGCTGGCCTGAATTCCTTCTAGCACGTTTTTCATTTCAGTTATCATAATCGTCAGCTCTGACTGGTTTTTATATTCTCTAGTTCTTTGCTGAAGTTTCCACTGTGTTTAGCTATTGTTTTCTCAAGTTCAGTTAGCATTTTCATTACTGTTGCTTTGGACTCTTTGGCAGGCAAATTATTTGTCTCTGTTATCTTGTTCTTTCATTTAAAATATAGGCCTCTGTTTCTCATTTTCTTTAACTTTCTCAGTCTGCTGCTATGAAGTTAGGTGAAACAGTCACCTATCCTGGTCTTGAAGGCATGGCCTTGCGTGGAAGTGTCCCTTTGCAGTGTGCATGTGCCTGGTGGCTTTGGTGGGAGAGCTGGACCAGAAGTGAGCGGTGACTGTGTCTTCTCCCAGGGTGTGCTGGCAGCCACCGCAGCGGTGGGAGGCAGGGCTGGAGTCGGAGGGGCGACAGCCAGAGCCAGGTGCCAGCCAGGGCTTCTCCTAGGCTCCATACCAGTTGCCACCCTATTGTGGGAGGAGTCAAAAGCCAAGTGGCAGGAGCGGGAGTCTTAAGGGAGCTTAATCTTCCCCCAGATTGATGACTGTCTTCACCTTGGCTGGGGTCATAGTCAGGGCCTGAGGGCTTGGGGCCTCACTTCTGAGCTGGTTTCATTTTTTCCTCAGTGTGTACCAAGGGGTACACACTGAGGCAGGATGGGGAACCAAAGAGTTGGAGCCAGACCACAGAGCTTTCTCTGCTCCTTCCCTGGTGCTCACCTACCCATTGGCAGTGGTGGCCTCTGCCTTTGAGGGGAGCAGTAAGGGATGGAATAAGATATCGGGCGCTGGGAGGTGCTCTGGGGGCAGTCCTGGCAGGCTGGCCAGAACACCAGGCAGTGTTCAGTCTACTGCCTCTGCACTGGGACTGGGGGCAAGCAAGCTGTACATGCTCTTCAAGACCAGGGTCTCAGTATCTTACAGCCCCCACAATAAGCCCTACTGATTTCCAGACCAGCTAAGGGGCTCGTCTTGACACAGAGTAAATGTTATCATCTCCCCTCTGCTCTTTGCATTTGGGGGCCCTGAGAAGACAAAGTCAAGCTTACCAGGTGCTCTCACAGCATCATCCCAACCCCAGACTAGGCTCCTCCAAATGTCTTTGCTGAACATTTCCTCCAATCTCTTTCCAATGCCCCAGGGAAGGCAGGAACTACGACCTTCTCACTGTAGGGTCACCAGCATTTTAGACCTGGCCTGACAGACTGTAAGCAGTTACATCTATTTGATAAATGAGTGAATGAACAAATTGTATCTGGGACTCTTTCAGGTAATCATGGGAGGACGGAAGGTGGCAAGAGATGAAGAAAATGCCTATGGTAAGAACACGTCTCAATGCATATTTGCCCTCAGGTGTGAACCCTGGATGGTAGGGGGATGGGCTAATTCAAGACTGAACAAGAGAAGCCAAGAGGTGACTTGATGCTGGGGTGAAGCAGCAAGAGCCCTGGGGATGGCACTTCATCTGGATCTTTACCCCCACCCTGCTGTGAGATATCAAGTTCTTTGACTAACCTGTATCTCCATTTCCAAAATAAAATGAATAAACAGAAGTGGATGTAGAGGGCATCAAGTCGTGTATTAGAGGGAACATGGTTCACCAGGTAGAAGATGTTAGGGAACAAGGATGGAGGGCTACACAAGCGTCTTATTAGGCAGCAGGTTTAAGAGTCAAGAGAGGAGGAGGAGGGAGGCAGGAAGGTAAGGAAGAGAGTTGATCTCATCTTATTTTCTGACAGTGTCCTATGAGGACAGTGCTACAGTATTGATTGCGTTTGTGTAGAAGAGGTTTAACACTTAGATTAAGCAGCTCCCCAGGGTTACAAGGCTGGTAGAGGACAGGTCTATGATTCAAACCCCGGCTATGGGACTCCAGATAGCCCTCTCGGCTGGGCCCACTGCCCCACCCCTTTCCCCAGTGGGAGGGCATCAGGGAAAAGAAGGACCAGCTTCGCATAGCCTGGATGACAGATCATATCAGACGAAGTAATGGCCTGTATTACAAAGGCGCATCCTCTAGAAAGAGGTTCAGCAGCTGCTGGAGCACCTATAGGTGCACGTGTGACGCCAAAGAGAGGAGAAACAGACGGATAGAGACCCCCTTGGAGTGCCCAAATCTCACACCAGGTCACTCAGTAGAGGGAAAGTGAAAGTCGCTGTCATGTCTGACTCTTTGTGACCCCATGGATGATACAGTCCATGGAATTCTACAGGCCAGAATACTGGAGTGGGTAGCCTTTCCCTTCTCCAGGGGATCTTTCCAAACCAGGGATCCAACCCAGGTCTCCAGCACTGCAGGTAGATTCTTTACCAGCTGAGCCACAAGGGAAACCAGTAAAGGGTTGGTCCCAAAGACAACCGTGGAAGCGCTCTGTTCTCCTTTGCTCACAAGGCGTCCAGGAGACCCAGGAACCAGGACACGTTGCTCTCAGGTTCCGAAGCTTACAGACCACCGTTGCCCACAGGTTTCCAGGAGTTCAGGTCCGCCCTGCAGGAGCGCCGGCTGCGCCTCCTCCTGGCCGGGAGGTCGGGGACCGGGAAGAGCGCCACGGGCAACAGCATCCTCCAGCGGAAGCACTTCCTCTCCAGGCTCGCGACCACAGCGGTGACCAGGGCCTGCGCCACGGGGAGCTGCTGCTGGGCCTCGTGGGACGTGGAAGTCCTCGACACCCCGGACCTCTTCAGCCCTGAGGTCGCCCAGGCAGACCCGGGTTTCAAGGAGAGAGGCCGCTGCTACCTGCTGTCCGCCCCGGGGCCCCACGCCGTGCTCCTGGTGACCCAGCTCGGCCGCTTCACCGCCCAGGACCTGCAGGCCTGGCGCGGGGTGAAGGCGCTCTTCGGGGCGGGCATCGCGGCGCGCGCCGTCGTGGTCTTCACCCGCAGGGAGGACCTGGACGGGGGCTCGCTGCAGCAGTACGTGCGCGACACCGACAACCGCGCGCTCCGGGAGCTGGTGGCCGAGTGCGGGGGCCGCTGCTGCGCCTTCGACAACCGAGCGGCTGACGGGGAGCGGGAGGCGCAGGTCGGGGAGCTGATGGGGCTGGTGGAGGAGCTGGTGAGGGACCACGGCGGCGCCCCCTACACCAACGACGTGTACCGCCTGGCGCAGACCCTGGGCGGGCTGAGTCCCGAGGAGAGGCTGCGCAGGGTGGCGGAGCGACTGGCCGCCCGAGCGCCGTCGTGGTCGGAGCGCTGGCCGCTGGCCGGGCTGTGGCGGTGGCCCAAAGCAGCGCCGGAGACCTGGTGTAAGCTGGGCCTGGTGGCCCTGCTGGGCGCCCTGTTCCTGCTGTACCTGCTCTGCAGGTAGCTGCCTGATGCCTTTGGTGGGTCAGCCCTGACACATTGTAAATAACACTTCGTCCCTTGCAGTGATAATCACGGTCGTCTCAGGTGCGCTGCTGCTTCAGGGCACGCATTCCCTTCTTTTCTCCCTCACCTCGCCTAATCTACCAACCTCAGAGGCGTGCCAGGCAAATCTCCCACCTGAAACCTTCCTCTGTTACCTGGTGGTCCCTGAACTCCCCTTTCCTCAGAGCCTAACAGCCACTGTTAATTTTAGGTGTTTTCCACCTGACCTCAGACTGCCTTTGACTCCATCCTGTCACTGAACTGCTTTTACTCCTGAAAGCAGATGAGGACCATTTTCCCTCTCACCCCTGGACTCCCCGGTGAACCAAGGGCAGAACCGCCCCAGGGCAGAGTCTGAGTACATATTCATTTGTTTGAATTGAACTGAATGGAAGAAATAAATGTACTGGACAGTCACATTGTGTTGAAAGAAATCAGTATTTGCAGCTGTTTCTTCATCCACTTCATATACGCATTGAACACAGATGCTGCTGTCTCATTCCTGACCCCACTGGCAAACAACCATGCACCCACACACTCACTCAGGTGTGTGATGGCAAGGAGGGAAGACATTAGTGCAGACCTGGCCCTCTGTACCGGCAGGGGATTGTCGCCCCCCAGCAGCTTGAATGCAGATGTTTCTGCACGTCCAAAGAGACTGTCATTGGAGCCTTGGTTCCCTAGGGCCCATGGAGGTCCTTCAGAAAGTCTCCTCCCAAGGAGGGGTTTTCTCACTAGCTGACCAACTCACAGGGTAAGCAAGGGCATGGCTTTTCAATTCAGGGATAAATTTAAAGGTTTAAGCGGATTGGAGATTTTATTTTGTGTGAATCTCAAAAGGCAAATAGGTCTTTGTGGGCTGAGAACTGGTGATATGATCATGGAGTAGAGAGTCACCCCTGTGCCAGGCATGCCTGGGAGAATCAGGTGTCTGGCACAGGTAAGTGAGCCAGGTTAGCCTGTGTCATCAGTCCTAGGTGTGCCTCCCTATCTCTTTATTCACATTTGCTTTATCCCCAACACCACCGTCTTCACACACCAACAGAAGCCCATCTCTAATACAGCTTTGCACTTCCAGGTCTCTCCCTACAGTATCCTCTACCTATTGCCTACCAGCCAGAGATTCTCAGGCTACTGATGACCTCAGATCACTAAGTGAAAGTCGCTCAGTTGTGTCCGATTCTTTGTGACCCCATGGATTATAAAGCCCATGCAATTCTCCAGGCCACAATACTGGAGTGGGTAGCCTTTCTCTTCTCCAGGGCATCCTCCCAACCAGGGGTCAAACCCAGGTCTCCCACATTACCGGCAGATTCTTTACCAGCTGAACCACCAGGGAAGACCTGAGATCACTAAAGAGACGTGTAAAAAGGAAAAATGATCTGCAACAACTGGGCCCACAAATCCTAAGAGGCCCTCAAACCCTGTGAGGGTTTGTGAGGCCCACAAACTCTGCATGGATGCCATTGCAAACACTAATAGGAACACCAATGCCCAATGCTGAGGCTTGAAATTTCCTCAGCTGCAAAGGTCATTTTGGTTTAAGGAGTTGTGTGCGGATCTCAGTAGAGGTCCTAATAGGGGATCTTGCTTTTTTTCTTGTTCACTTTTCGATACACTCTTAGAGTAAACAGAGAAATATCCTGCCATTGTCACTCCTCTGAGAAAAGGGATGGTGATTGGTGAAAATAAATGTGAAAAAAGGATGAAAATAGAATGACAAAGTGCCCCATGTGAACAATGGATAGTTTTAATCTATGACTCAAATAATGAGAAACATCTGATTCTTGCTTCTGCTTTGGGAAGGAATGAAGGCTAGGAAGTTCCTAAGTGACCCTGGTTGAGCTGATGGGCATGTGGGGAGGAACATGCCAGGGATCCCAGAGGGTAGGCAATCGCCTAGTTCAACACTAGAGAGCTGTCTGTATATATGTGGGATATACACAAGAGGATAAAGAATGCCATGAAGAATGTCTGTAACAAATTAATGGATAGAAACAACATATAGTGTTGGGACCACTGGATATTCACAAGCAAAGTAGTAAATTTGGATGCTTATCTTGCATGATATAAAACCATTAACTCAAAATGGATCCAAGACCTAAATATGAGTTAAAACTATAAAACTCTTAGAAGAAAACAAGTGCAAATCTTCATGACCATGTATCAGACAACAGTTTCTAATATATGACATCAAAAGCACCGAAGAAAAACAGGTGTTATATTTAATCAAAATTAAAAACCTTTTCTCATTAAATAACACTATCTAGAAAGTGAAAACACAGCCTAAAGAATGGGAGAAAATATTTGCCAACCTGATAAAGATCTCATATCCAGAATATATAATGAACTCTTACAACTCTGCAACAAGAAGACAAATAATCCAATTTTTAAATGAGTGAAAGATTTGATTAGGAGTTTTTTCAAATAAGATACACAAATGGCCAATAAAAACATGAAAAAAAAAATAATGAACATCATTTGTCATTGGGGAAATGCAAATCAAAACAAGATACCACTTCATACTCCCTGGGTTTTTTTAAAAGAGAAAAAATAACAAATACTGATGAGTATGTGGATGAATTTAACCCTTGTCCACTGCTGGTGGGAATGTAAAATGACACAACTGCTGTAGAAAACAGTTTGGCATTGCCTCAAAAAGTTAAACATAGATTACCATATGATGCAGTAATTTCACTTCCTGGGTATATATCCAAGAGGACTGACAACACATGTTCAGTCCAAACATTCTACACGAATGGTAAAGTATCATAGTGATGCTTTCTAAGGCCCGCTTGACTTCGCATTCCAGGATGTCTGGCTCTATCTTGGTCGTGTAACTCTTTTTTGTATAGTTCTTCTGTGTATTCTTGCCACCTCTTCTTAATATCTTCTGCTTCTGTTAGGTCCATACCATTTCTGTCCTTTATCGAGCCCATCTTTGCATGAAATGTTCCCTTGGTATTTCTAATTTTCTTGAAGAGATCTCTAGTCTTTCCCATTATGTTGTTTTCCTCTATTTCTTTGCATTGATCACTGAGGAAGGCTTTCTTATCTCTTCTTGCTATTCTTTGGAACTCTGCATTCAGATGTTTATATCTTTCCTTTTCTCCTTTGCTTTTCACTTCTCTTCTTTTCACAGCTCTTTGTAAGGCCTCCCCAGACAGCCATTTTGCTTTTTTGCATTTATTTTCCATGGGGATGGTCTTGATCCCTGTCTCCTGTACAATGTCACGAACTTCCGTCCATAGTTCATCAGGCACTCTGTCTATCAGATCTAGTCCCTTAAATCTATTTCTCACTTCCACTGTATAATCATAAGGGATTTGATTTAGGTCATACCTGAATGGTCTAGTGGTTTTCCCTACTTTCTTCAATTTCAGTCTGAATTTGGCAATAAGGAGTTCATGGTCTGAGCCACAGTCAGCTCCTGGTCTTGTTTTTGCTGACTGTCTAGAGCTTCTCCATCTTTGGCTGCAAAGAATATAATCAATCTGATTTTGGTGTTGACCATCTGGTGATGTCCATGTGTAGAGGCTTCTCTTGTGTTGTTGAAAGAGGGTGTTTGCTATGACCAGTGTTTCTCTTGGCCAAACTCTGTTAACCTTTGCCCTGCTTCATTCCATACTCCAAGGCCAAATTTGCCTGTTACACCAGAGGTTTCTTGACTTCCTACTTTTGCATTTCAGTCTCCTATAATGAAAAGGGCATATTTTTTGGATGTTAGTTCTAAAAGGTCTTATAGGTCTTCATAGAACCATTCAACTTCAGCTTTTTCAGCATTACTGGTTGGAGCATAGACTTGGATTACCATGATATTGAATGGTTTGCCTTGGAAACGAACAGAGATCATTCTGTCATTTTTGAGATTGCATCCAAATACTGCATTTCTGACTCTTTTGTTGACCATGATGGCTACTCCATTTCTTCTAAGGAATTCCTGCCCACAGTCATAGATATAATGGTCATCTGAGTTAAATTCATCCATTCCAGTCCATTTTAGTTTGCGTATTCCTAGAATGTCGATGTTCACTCTTGCCATCTCCTGTTTGACCACTTCCAATTTGCCTTGATTCATGGACCTGACATTCCAGGTTCCTATGCAATATTGCTCTTTACAGCATCAGACCTTTCTTCTATCACCAGTCGCATCCACAACTGGGTATTGTTTTTGCTTTGGCCCCATCACTACATTCTTTCTGGAGTTATTTCTCCACTGATCTCCAATAACATATTTGGCACCTACTGACCCAGGGAGTTCCTCTTCCAGTATCCTATTGTTTTGCCTTTTCATACTGTTCATGGGGTTCTCAAGGAAAGAATACTGAAGTAGTTTGCCATTCCCTTCTCCAGTGGACCACATCTGTCAGACCTCACCACCATGACCGGTTCGTCTTGGGTGGCCCCACATGGCATGGCTTAGTTTCACTGAGTTAAGACAAGGCTGTGGTCCATGTGATCAGATTGGATAGTAGTTTCCAGTCCGGTCACTTCATGGCAAATAGATGGAGAAAAAGTGGAAACAGTGGAAGACTTTATTTTTTTTTGGCTCCAAAATCACTGCAGATGGTGATTGTGGTCATGAAATTAAAAGACCCTTACTCCTTGGAAGAAAAGTTATGACCAACCTAGACAGCATAAAAAAAGCAGAGACATTCTGTAAGGCTGATTACTTTGCCAACAAAGGTCCGTCTATTTAAGGCTATGGTTTTTCCAGTAGTCATGTATGGATGTGAGAGTTGGACTGTGAAGAAAGCTGAGCACCAAAGAATTGATTCTTTTGAACTGTGGTGTTGGAGAAGACTCTTGAGAGTCCCTTGGACTGCAAGGATATCCAACCAGTCCATCCTAAAGGAAATCAGTCCTGAATGTTCATTGAAAGGACTGATGTTGAAGGTGAAACCCCAATACTTTGGCCACATGATGCAAAGAGCTGACTCATTTGAAAAGACCATGATGCTGGGAAAGATTGAAGGCAGGAGGAGAAGGGGATGATAGAGGATGAGATGGTTGGATGGCATCACCGACTCAGTGGACATGAGTTTGAGCAAACTCCGGGAGTTGGTGATGGACAGGGAGGTCTGGCATGCTGCAGTCCATGGGGTCCCAAAGAGTCAGACACGACTGAATGATTGAATGGAACTAAACTGAACATTAGCCTCTCTGTATCTTTATATTCAGCATGGGATTTCCTTTAGACAGCATGAAGGTAAGCCTTGCTTTTTTGTTCCATCTGTCTTATACTTGAAGAATGTAGATAGTTTACATCTAATATGATTACTTCTATGGCTGTGTTTGGGGCTTCCCTGATGTTTCAGTGGGTAAAGAATCTGCCTGCCAATGCAGGAGACATGGATTTGATTCCTGGGCTGGGAAGATCCCCTGGAGAAGGAAATGGCAACACACTGCAGTGTTCTTGCCTGGAGAATCTCTTGGATAGAGGAGCCTAGTGGGCTACAGTCCATGGGGTCACAGAAAAGTTGGACACAACTTAGTGGCTAAACAACAACAACAACAACAGTTGTGTTTAAATTCATCATCTTGCTATTTGTTTCTGTTTGTCCCATCTAATTTGTTCTTTTTTCCCCCCTTTTCTCTACTTTTTTTCTGGGTAATTTTAAAATTTTTATTTCTACTATTGCTTTATTATCTGTACCTCATTTTATTATTTTAGCGGTTGTTCCACAATTGCAATATGCACCTTTAACTTATCACATCCTACCTTCAGAGAATATTTTAAAACTACTTCACACTGGAAGTTTTTTAAAATTAATTTTTGCTGCAGCATAGTTTCTTTACAATATTGTGTTAGTTACTGTTGTGTGGGTGTACATGCTAAGTCACTTCAGTCATGTCCAACTCTTTGCCACCTATAGACTGTAGCCTGCCAGGCTCCTCTGTGTGTGGGATTCTCCAGGCAAGAGTACTGGAATGGGTTGCCATGCCCTCCTCCAGGGGATCCTCTAGACCCAAGAATCGAACCCATGGCTGAACAATCATCCATTGACAGGGGAATACTGGATCTCACCAAAAAAAAAGATACCCCACACCCAAGGGCAAAGGAAAAGCCCTGGCAAGATGGTAGGAGGGGCGAAATTGTGTTTAGACTCAAATCTCATACCCGCCAGAGATGCTTGGAGGGCTCAAACAAAACCTCATGCTCACCAGGACCCATAGACCCCACAGATACTGGGCCAGATCTCTGTTTGAGTCTCTTGTGGAAGTACAGGACAGCAATGGCCTGTCACAGGGACAGGGGTTCTGAGTGCAGCTACCTGAGCCTGTGGCATAAGCCCTCTTGGAGGAGATCACCATTAACCCTGCCATAGAGCCATGGAGCAGATGACCTGAAAACTGCAGAACAATTATACCAAAGAAATTCTCATGCTATTAAGAAAGTTCTAGGGCCCACAACAGATTTCTCAACCTGGATATCTGGCAAAGGGACTGAGAACTCACAGAGAAGTTGACTTTGGAGGCCAGTGGGATTTGATTACAGAACTTACACAGGACTGGGGAAATAGACTCTTGGAGGGCACAAACAAAACCTTGTGTGCACCAGGATCCAGGAGAAAGGAGCAGTGACTCCACAAGAGACTAACCCAAACTTGCCTGTGAGTGTCCAGGAATCTCTGGCAGAGGCATGGGTCTGTGGTGGCCTGCTGCAGGGTCGGGGGCACTGAGTGTGGCAGTGTGTGCATGAGACCTTTTGAAGTAGGTCACCATTATCTTCACTACCTCCACCATAGTTTGCTCTCAAGTCAAATACAGGGAGGGAACACATCCCCACCCATCAACAGAAAATTGGATTAAAGATTTACTGAGCATGGCCTGCCCATCAGAACAAGACCTAGTTTCCACCCCCACAGTCAGTCTCTCCCATCAGGAAGCTTCCATAAACCTCTTATCCTTATCCCTCAGAGGGCAGAAAGAATGAAAACCACAATCACAGAAAACTAAATAAACTGATCACATGGACCACAGCCTTGTCTAACCCAATGAAACTATGAACCATGCCATGTAGGGCCACCCAAGATTGATGGGTCATGGTGGAGACACCTGAAAAAATGTGGTCCACTGGAGAAGGGAATGGCAAACCACTTCCATATTCATGACTTGAGAACCCTATAAACAGTATGAAAAAGCAAAAAGATATGACACTGAAAAATGAATTCCCCAGGTCAATAGGCACCCAATATGCTACTGGAGAAGAGTGGAGAAATAACTCCAGAAAGAATGAAGAGATGGGGCCAAAGTGAAAACAACGCCCAGTTGTGGGTGTGAATGATGGTGGAAGTAAAGTCCAATACCATAAAGAGCAATACTGCATAGGAACCTGGAATATTAGGTGTATGAATCAAGGTAAATTAGAAGTGGTCAAATAGGAGATGGCAAGAGTGAACATCAACATTTTAGGAGTGAGTGAACTAAAATGGACTGGAATAGGTGAATTTAACTCAGATGACCATTATATCTACTACTGTGGCCAAGAATCCCTTAGAAAAAATGGAGTAGCCCTCATAGTAGACAAAAGAGTCCAAAATGTGATACTTGGGTGCATTCTCAAAAATGACAGAACGATCTCTGACTTTCCAAGGCAAACCATTCAGTATCACAGTAATCTAAGTCTATGCCCCAACCACTAATGCTGAAGAAGCTGAAGTTGAACGGTTCTATGAAGACCTACAAGACCTTCTAGAACTAACACACAAAAAAGATGTCCTTTTCATTGAGGGGACTGAAATGCAAAAGTAGGAAGTCAAGAAACACCTGGAGTAACAGGCAAATTTAGTCTTGGAGTACAGAACGAAGCAGGGCAAAGGCTAACAGAATTTTGACAAGAGAATGCAGGGATCATAGCAAACACCATCTTCCAACAACACAAGAGAAGACTCTACACATGGACATCACCAGATGGTCAATATCAAAATCAGCTGGATTATATTTTTTGCAGCCAAATATGAAGAATCTCTATACAGACAGCAAAAACAAGACTGGCTCAGATAATGAACTCCTTATTGAAAAATTTTGACTTAAGTTGAAGAAAGTGGAGAAAACCACTAGACCATTCACGTATGACCTAAATTAAATTCCTTACGATTATACAGTGGAAGTGACAAATAGATTCAAGGGATTAGATTTAATAGAAGTATGGATGAAGGTTGGTGACATTGTACAGGAGACAGTGATCAAGACCATCCCCAAGAAAAAGAAATGCAAAAAGGCAGAATGGTTGTCTGAGGAGGCTTTACAAATAGCTGAGAAAAGAAGAGAAGTGAAAGGCAAATGAGAAAAGGAAAGATATACCTATTTGAATGCAGAGTTCCAAAGAATAGCAAGGAGAGATAAGAAAGCCTTCCTCGGTGATCAGTGCAAAGAAATAGAGGAAAAGAGTAGAATGGGAAAGACTAGAGATCTCTTCAAGAAAATTAGAGATACCAAGGGAATATTTCATGCAAAGATGAGCTCAATAAAGAACAGAAATGTTATGGACCTAACAGAAACAAAAGATATTAAGAAGACTTGGCAAGAATACACAGAACTATATAAAAAAGATCTTCATGACCTAGATAGCCATGATGATGTGATCACTCACCTAGAGCCAGACATCCTGGAATGAGAAGTCAAGTGGGCCTTAGAAAGCATCACTATGAACCAAGCTAGTGGAGGTGATGGAATTCCCATTGAGCTATTTGAAATTCTAAAAGATGATGCTGTGAAAGTGCTGCACTCAATATGCCAGCAAATTTGGAAAACTCAGCGGTGGCCACAGGACTGGAAAAGGTCAGTTTTCATTCCAACCCCAAAGAAAGGCAATGCCAAAAAATGCTCAAACTACCACACAATTGCACTCATCTCACACGCTAGCAAAGTAATGCTCAAGATTCTCCAAGCCAGGCTTCAACAGTACATGAACTGTGAACTTCCAGATGTTCAGGCTCGTTTTAGAAAAGGCAGAGGAACCAGAGATCAAATTGCCTATATCTGCTGGGTCATAGAAAAAGCCAGAGAATTCCAGAAAAGCATCTACTTCTGCTTCATTGACTATGCTAAATCCTTTGACTGTATAGATCCGAACAAACCATGGAAAATTCTTCAAGAGATGGGAATCCCAGATCACCTTACCTGCCTCCTGAGAACTCTGTATGCTGGTCAAGAAGCAATAGTTAGAACTGGACATGGAACAACAGACTGGTTCCAAATTGGGAAGGAGTACATCAAGGCTGTGTATTTTCATTCTGCTTATTTAACTTATATGGTGAGTTTATCACAAGAAATGTTGGGCTGGAAGAAGCACAAGCTGGAATCAAGATTTCTGGGAGAAATATCAGTAACCCTAGATATGCAAATGACACAATCCTCATGGTAGAAAGCGAAGAGGAACTAAAGAGCCTCTTGATGAAAGTGAAAGAGGAGAGTGAGAAAGCTGGGTTAAACCTCAGCATTCAAAAAACAAAGATCATGGCATCCAGTCCCATTACTTCATGGCAAATAGATGGGGAAACAATGGAAACAGTGACATACTTTCTTTTCTTGGACTCCAAAGTCACTGCAGATGGTGACTGAAGCCACGAAATTAAAAGATGCTTGCTCCTTGAAAGAAAAGCTATGAGCAACCTAGATAGCATATTAAAAAGCAGAGCCATTACTTTGCCGAAAAAGGTCCATCTAGTGAAAGCTATGGTTTTTCTAGTAGTCATGTATGGATGTGAGAGTTGGACTGTACAGAAAACCGAGAGCTGAAGAATTGATGCTTTTGAACTGTTGTGTTGGACAAGACTCTTGAGAGTCCCTTGGACTGCAAGGTGATCAAACCAGTCAGTCCTAAAGGAAATCAGT
Organism: Bos grunniens; assembly: GCF_055505025.1. Lineage (NCBI taxonomy): Eukaryota > Metazoa > Chordata > Mammalia > Artiodactyla > Bovidae > Bos > Bos grunniens. The sequence continues at coordinate 7,051,943 of NC_141168.1, forward strand.
CCTGAATATTCATTGGAAGGACTGATGCTGAAGCTGAAACTCTAATCCTTTGGCCACCTGATGTGAAGAACTGACTCATTGGAACAGATCCTGATGCTGGAAAAGATTGAAGATGGGAGGAGAAGTGGATGACAGAGGATGAGATGGTTGGATGGCATCACCAACTCATGGACATGAGTTTGAGTAAGCTCTGTGAGTTGCTGATGGACAGAGAAGCCTGGCGTGCTGCAGTCCATGGGGTCACAAAGAGTCAGATGCGACTGAACGACTGAACTGAATTGAACTGAATGGAGCTTGAAAGGGCTTCCCTGATAGCACAGTTGGTAGAATCCACCTGGAATGCAGGAGACTCTGGTTCGATTCCTAGGTTGGGAAGTTCCACTGGAGAAGGGATAGGCTACCTACCCCAGTATTCTTGGGTTTCCCTGGTGGCTCAGCTAGTAAAGAATCCGCTGGCAATGTGGGAGACCTGGGTTCGATCCTGGGGTTGGGAAGATCCCCTGGAGAAGGGAAAGGCTACCCACTCCAGTATTCTTGCCTGGAGAATTCCATGGACTGTATAGTACATGTCGTCCCAAAGAGTGGGATATGACTGAACAACTTTCACTTTCACTTTCACTATGGAGCTTAAAATAAAGACATTTATTACCTCCTAGTTCTGGGAGTTCAAACTCAAGATGCTGGCAGAGCCGTGCTCTCTGAAGAGTCTTAGGGAGGCTGCTTTCTGGCCTCTTCCAGGCTTCTGGGGCTGCCGGCAATCCTCAGCTTCTAGACGCATCACTGCAACCTCTTTCCTCTTGCATTTCACTATAAGCAGAAGGAGGAACCAGGCTGCACCTTCCACACTTTGCTTGGAAATCACTTCAGCTAAATGGTCAGGTTCATCAGTTACAAGTTCTACTTTCCACCCAACAGTAAAACAGGCAGTATCCCAAGGAAACAGCGAGCCATGTGTCTGACTTACTTCTTTCCTGAAGCGCCCTGTGATCTCTCACAGCTCCCAGGAGAGATGATCAGACACTGTGTCTGGCTTTCCGGGCAAGATTTAAGTCATTTACTATAACCCCAAAAAACAAGTGTAATTTTGGGAAATTTTGCTGTGACTGCAGGTACATGGAGGAAAAGCTTCCAACCTGGAAAACCTAAACATTATGGGCAATATTTCTGTCTCTTTAAAAAAAAAAAGTGTCTTCACTAACCACATCCAATTTGCTTCCTGGCTCTGAGGTCTCAGATGCAGCAGTTAAAGCAAAAACAGGGGCTCAAACAGCTCTCTGGAAGAAACCGGACAGCTCATCAAATCCTTCAAAAGCAGGTGAGTCTGGCTGAGAAGAGGCTCCAGAGCACAGAGCTGTAGGGGCAGTAGGATATCTGGAGTTGGAGAGGGCGTGGATTCTGGCCTGAGAAGGGACCACGTGCTGTGCAAGCAACTCCACCGAGAGGATGCTGCCAGAGCGGGAGTGGTGGAGGGTAGGGAGGGGAGTAATGGTGTTTGTTAGCATAATATCCATGCATCTCATTTTAACATGACAAACTTGCTGAATACTACACCTTCCATCCAGTTGTTGTTGGGATAGACATTGAGTACACTTGATAACCCAGACATTTCTCCTAAGAGGAAATGCATTCCCAAGGCGGGTCTTTAGAGCTGGAAGGCAAATAGAGGCCACTTAGTCCTAATCTCTCTTTTTTAAAATTTAGTTTCTATTTTATATTGCAGTATAGTTGATTGTAAATCAACTACTTTTTTGGGGGTAAATGGTATTTGAAGACTGAAATCTGGCACTAAGAGTGCTTGTTGCTACTTGGCTCATTGTTTTTATGCCTTTTCAATGAAGTTCAAAACTATACAAACATACACAACCAAGAATAGGATTCCTGAAAATAATTTTTTGCAGGTCTTTCTGGGGGGAGAGTAGTGGGAGAAATTAAATACATCCCACTGGGGATGGACAAAGAAATGACCGCTTTGTCAGGTCTCTTGGAACGATTTTTTGTGTGGCTCATTCACAACACAAAATACAATTAGGCTCGTTTGCTTCATTTGCTTTTGATTTTCACTAGTATTTTGAAACATAACTTTTCTGTATAATTGTTTAAACTATTTATATGGCTTTAAGATCAAATCTGTGAAATGTAAGTATATCCCAACAAGTCTAGTTCCCAGCATCTATCCCCGTGCCCTCCTTCCTCTTTTTCCCATCCCCATCTAAGTAACTTATTATTTGTTTAGTTTTCAGATTATTCTGCCATTGCTTGTACAGATGAATGAAAAACACATATATTACATTTATACATGTAGGTCACATTCCTCCTTGTTAGAGAAATGCTCGTAAACTGTACATTATTTTCTTCACTTTGCTTTTTTTTTTTGCTTAATCATGTATTCTACAGATGTCTCCATACTGGGATATAGAGATATACTTCATTCCTTCTTACAGTTGGCTAGTACTTCACTGTGTGAATATACTTTAGTTAATTCAATCAGGTCCCTAATGATGGTCATTTGATAAGTTTTTGGTCTTTTGAGGTTTCAAACAGTGGTGCAGTTAACAGCCTTCTGCATAATTTTCTTCTTCTTCTTCTTCTTTTTTTTTTTATCGGTGTACCTTTGGGATAAGTCCTAAAACTGTGATTGATAATCAAAGAGTAAATGCTTAGGTACCGTTGCAATTTCTTGCTAACTTCTCCTCTGGTTCTTTTAGACTGTTTTTCTCTTCCCAATAGTCATGCAGGAGAGGACCTGTCTTCCTTAATCTTTTTGTTTTTAAATAGTTATCTATCTATTTGCCTGCATTGGGTCTTAGTTGCAGCATGCGGGATCTTTGTTGCCTCTTGTGGGATCTTTCCTTGGGACACACGGACTCTCTGGTTGTGGTGTGATTAGCTGCTCCATGGCATGTGGGATCTTAGTTCCCCAACCAGGGGTAGAACCTTCATCCTCAGCATTTCAAGGCGGATTCTTAACCACTGGACCATCAGGGAGTCCCTCCCCTATACCGTTTACCTATAGATTATGCCAACAAAGTTGAATTTTGCCAAACCTGTATGTGAGAAATAGTGTCATAGTATTACTTTAATTAATTAATTAATTTAATGGTTTTTTATGTTTTGATATGTTTTTCTATGAGTGAATGTTAATATCTTTTCATATATTCAAAGGATTTTTACATTTTTTCATGAACTTGTTCATTCATATCTCTTATCCCATTTTCTATTGAGTTATTGGTCTTTTGTTTCTCTACTTTTAGATATTGTTTGTTTTCTAAAATATTTTTATTGAAGTATAGTCAATTTACTATAATTGCAGCAAAGTGATTTAGTTTTATATATATGTATACATTTCTGGTTCTTTTCCATTATAGTTATTACAAGATTTTTAATATAGTTCCCTTTTCAGTTCAGTTCAGTCACTCAGTTGTGTCTGACTCTTTGTGACCCCATGAATTGCAGCACGCCAGGCCTCCCTGTCCATCACCAACTCCCGCAGTTCACTCAAACTCATGTCCATGGAGTCAGTGATGCCATCCAGCCATCTCATCCTCTGTCGTCCCCTTCTCCTCCTGCCCCCAGTCCCTCCCAGCATCAGGGTCTTTCCCAATGAGTGAACTCTTCACATGAGGTGGCCAAAGTATTGGAGTTTCAGCTTTAGCATCAGTCCTTCCACAGACACCCAGGACTGATCTCCTTTAGAATGGACTGGTTGGATAGTTCCTTTTTACTATACAGTAAATCCTTGTTACTTATGTATTTTATATATAGTGGTGAGTGAAAGTCACTCAGTCGTGTCTGACTCATTGTGACCCCATGAACTGCAGCACGCCAGGCTTCCCTGTCCATCACCAACTTCCGGAGTCTACCCAAACCCATGTCCATCCAGTCAGTGATGCCATCCAGCCATCTTATCCTCTGTCATCCCCTTCTCCTCCCGCTCTCAATCTTTCCCAGCATCAGGGTCTTTTCAAATGAGTTAGCTCTTCACATCAGGTGGCCAAAGTATTGGAGTTTCAGCTTCAACATCAGTCCTTCAGATGAACACCTAAGACTGATCTCCTTTAGGATGGACTGGTTGGATCTCTTTGCAGTCCAAGGGACTCTCAATAGTCTTCTCCAACACCACAGTTCAAAAGCATCAATTCTTCAGTGCTCAGCTTTCTTTATAGTCCAACTCTTACATCCATACATGACCACTGGAAAAACCGTAGCCTTGACTAGACAGACCTTTGTCGGCAAAGTAATGTCTCTGCTTTTTAATATGCTGTCTAGGTTGGTCATAACTTTCCTTCCAAGGAGTAAGCGTCTTTTAATTTCATGGCTGCAATCACCATCTGCAGTGATTTTGGAGCCCAGAAATAAAGTTAGCCGTGGTCTCCACTGTTTCCCCATCTATTTCTCATGAAGTGATGGGACCAGATGCCATGATCTTCGTTTTCTGAATGTTGAGCTTTAAGCCAACTTTTTCACTCTCCTCTTTCACCTTCATCAAGAGGCTCTTTAGTTCCTCTTCACTTTCTGCCATAAAGGTGGTGTCATTTGCATATCTGAGGTTATTGATATTTCTCCTGGCAATCTTGATTCCAGCTTGTGCTTCTTCTAGCCCAGCATTTCTCACGATGTACTCTGCATATAAGTTAAATAAGCAGGGTGACAATACACAGCCTTGACATACTCCTTTTCTTATTTGGAACCAGTCTGTTGTTCCACATCCAGTTCTAACTGTTGCTTCCTGACCTGCATACCGATTTCTCAAAAGGCAGATCAGGTGGTCTGATATTCCCATCTCTTTCAGAATTTTCCACAGTTGATTGTGATCCACACAGTCAAAGGCTTTGGCATAGTCAATAAAGCAGAAATAGATGTTTTTCTGGAACTCTCTTGCTTCTTCCATGAACCAGTGGATGTTGGCAATTTGATCTCTGGTTCCTCTGCTTTTTCTAAAACCAGCTTGAACATCTGGAAGTTCACAGTTCGTGTATTGCTGAAGCCTGGCTTGGAGAATTTTGAGCATTACTTTACTAGCGTGTGAGATGAGTGCAATTGTGCGGTAGTTTGAGCATTCTTTGGCATTGCCTTTCTTTGGGATTGGAATGAAAACTGACCTTTTCCAGTCCTGTGGCCACTGTTGAGGTTTCCAAATTTGCTTGCATATTGAGTGCATCACTTTCACAGTGTCATCTTTCAGGATCTGAAATAGCTCAACTGGAATTCCATCACCTCCACTAGCTTTGTAGTGATGCTTTCTAAGGCCCAATTGACTTCATATTCCAGGATATCTGGCTCCAGGTGAGTGATCACACCATCGTGATTATCTGGGTCATGAAGAACTTTTTTGTGCAATTCTTCTGTAATCCATGGAATTTTCCAGGCCAGAATACTAGAGTGGGTAGCCTTTCCCTTCTCTAGGGGATCTTCCTAACCCAGGGATAGATCCCAGGTCTCCCACATTGCAGGCGGATTCTTATCCGCTGAGCCACAAGGAATATATAGTGGTATGTATCCATAAATTTGATACTCTTAATTTATCCCTTTTCCCAGTACCCTTGCCTGGAGAATCCCAATGGACAGAGGAGCCTGATAGGCTTTAGTCCATGGGGTCATTGAGAGTCAGACACGACTGAGCAGCTTCACTTTCACTTTTCACTTTCATGCTTTAGAGAAGGACATGGCAACCCACTCCAGTGTTCTTGCCAGGAGGATCCCAGGGATGGGGGAGCCTGGTGGACTGCTGTTTATGCGGTCGCACAGAGTCAGACACGACTGAAGCGACTTAGCAGCAGCAGCTGACTTTCCTATTTGGTAATCATAAGTTTGTTTTCTGTGTTAGTGAGTCTGTTCCTGTTTTGTAAATAAGGTAATTTATTTTTTTAGATTCCACATATAAATTGTACCATATAATATTTGTTTTTTTCTGACTGACTTACTTCACTTAATGTGAAAACATCTCGTTTTATCCATGTTGCTGCAAATGGCATTATTTCATTCTCTTTTATGGCTGAGTAATATCCGATTGTACATACAAACCAGAGTTCTTTACACATTCATCTGTAGACGAACAATTAGTTTGTTTGCACGTCTGGGCTACTGTAAATAGTGCTGCATGTATCTTTTCAAATTAGAGCTTTATCTGGATAATATGCCCAGGAGTTGGATTGCTGGATCATATGGCAACTCTATTTCTAATTTCTTGAGGATCTTCCATACTGTTCTTCATAGAGGCTATACCAATTTATGTATCCACCAACAGTGGAGGAGGATTCCCTTTTCTTCACACTCTCTTCAGCATTATTTGTAGACTTTCTGATGGTGGCAATTCTGACTGCTGTGAGGTGATACACCAAGGTATTTTTGACTGCATTTCCTGAGTAGTTACTAATGCTGAGCATCTTTTAATGTGCTTATTGACCACTTGTACATATATTATTTGTATAAAAGGGAAATGACCCTTCTTTTATAAAGTTAGGAAAATTTTTTCTTCTGGTTTGACATTTGTGTTTTAATTTGTATATTCCCACAATATCTGTTTGATTTTTATGTAATCAAATTTAGGAGTCTCTTTCCTTACTCTAGACTTCCCTGTGGCTCAGCTCGTAAAGAATCCACCTCCAACGTGGGATTGGGTTCAATCCCTGGGTTGGGAAGATAACCTGGAGAAGGGAAAGGCTACCCACTCCAGTATTCTGGTGTGGAAAATTCCATGGGTGGTATAGTCCATGGGATCACAAAGTGTGGTACATGACTAAGTGATTTTCACACAACCTTACTCTATTCCAAATCTTATAAATATTTTACCTATACCTAGGTTACAAAGATTTACTCATGTTTCTTCTATTATTTATATGGATTAAATTTTTCTACATTTAAATTTCTAATCTATTTGGAAGTTGAACAGCAAGAAGAAATGGACACAGTTTTATTTTTTCTATATGGTTGTCTCAATGTTCCTTATTAGTCCATCTTTCTTTGCGTTGATGTGAGATGCTACCTTACTGAATATAAATGTAGCATAATGTAAATGATTTGAATATAATTGAATATTGTGTGATCAACTTGGCCTATATTTGAATTTTCTGTTTTTGTTTCACTGTGCTGTCTATCCATGCATCAATATCATACTGCTTTAATTATAGAAACTGTTATATTCTACTATCTGGCAAAGCTAGTCTTACCTCATTTTTTTTTTTTTTTTGGCTTGTTTGCCCAGGCTAATTATTTTTCCTTCATCCAAATAAATTTTATAATCAACTGTTTTAGTTGCTGAGTTCCCTAGGTGGCTCAATGGCAAAGAATCCACCTGCCAATGCAGGAGGCTCGGGTTTGATCCCTGGATCTGTAAGATCCTCTGGAGAAGAAAATGACAAACCACTCTAGTATTCTTGCCTGGGTAATGCCACGGACAGAGGAGCCAGGCAGGCTATAAAAAATGGGGTCACAAAAGAGTTCGACACAACTTAGTGCCCAAACAACAATTTTAGTTGCATGGAAAAAAAAGTGATAACAAAATTTTTAATTTTATATATACATACAATCGTGTTAAAGAAGAATCAATTAATTTAAATTTGATGAACTTCTTTAAACATGAATCAGGATTGAATTTGGCCAAATGACTCTTCTGCACCTACTTTTCTTCTTAATCTCTTGATGGGATGTATTGTACAATGAAAATCCTCATGTTGAATCACCCTAGTATATTTGACAATCATACTTACTCATGTGATGCTGCTTTTCGCATCTAATAATGTATTTAGGACTTTTGTATCAATATTTACACATGAGACACGTCTATAGCTTTATTTATTGTGAAATCTTTGTTAGCTTTGAAATCAACATTACACTTGCTTCATAAAAAAAACTGAACATTTTCCTTCATTGCTATGTGATCAGGAATAGTTTGAGTAGCTCTGAGATTATCAGGTCTTTAAAGGTTTCAGTGAGTTCCCTATGAAACTATCAGGACCTGACATTTTTGTGGAGATACTCTTAACTACTTGGCTATTTCTTCAATAACAATTGAACTGTTTAAATTTTCTGTCGCTACCGGGGTCAATATGCATAAGCAAATATTAGAAACTATCAGTGAGGAAAAGAAGAAGAAGAAGAAGAAAAAAGAGATGGAAAAGGTTCCTACTTACCTAAATTGACCCTTTCCCCCCTCCCTCCTTTTCTTAGGTGGTGTGGGTGCCTGCGCGCCAGAGTCTCTTGATATAAACATGGCTGCCATGCCAAACAACACTCTGAGGATCGTGCTGGTAGGGAAGACCGGAAGTGGGAAAAGTGCAACTGGAAACACCATCCTCGGGGAAAAAGAATTCGAGTCTAAGATTGCTGCGGAAGCTGTTACCAAAACTTGTCAGAAAGCGGTCCGGAAATGGAAGGGGAGAGAGCTTCTTGTTGTTGACACCCCAGGGCTCTTTGACACCAAGGAGACCCTGAACACCACCTGCAGGGAAATCAGCCAATGTGTCCTCGCCTCCTGTCCCGGGCCTCACGCCATCGTCTTGGTCCTGAGGCTGGGCCGTTACACACCGGAAGAGCAGCAAACCGTGGCGTTGGTCAAGAATCTGTTTGGGAAAGCAGCCATGAAGTATATGATCATCTTATTCACTCGCAGAGATGAACTGGGGGACCAGAGCCTGAGCGACTTTTTGAAGGATGCAGATGTAAACCTACGAAGCCTCCTCCAGGAGTGTGGAGACCGCCGCTGTGCCATCAGTAACAGCATGAACACAGAGCAGGCTGAGAAGGAAGCTCAGGTGCAGGAGCTGGTGGAGCTGATAGACAAGATGGTGCAGAACAACCAAGGGGCTTACTTTTCTGACCCCATTTACAAGGACATAGACCAAAAGCTGAGACAGCAGGAGGAACACTTGAAGAAAGTCTATGTTGATGAATTACAAAACAAAATTAAACTAGTAGAAAAGGAATATGCCCATAAACAACCAGCAGAAAAGGAGAAACAAATAACGTTGCTAATGCAGAAGCATGATGAACGAATGAAAAATATAAGGGGAGAAGCTGAGATGAATATATTTCAAGTTGCATTCAACATGATTAGAAATACACTTTCACACATATGGCACATGTTCTGGTAGTACAAAGTTTATTTTTACTCCTGATTTTACTATAACTTGTTAATACGGTAGTTTATAGTTTCCAAGGATGGTTAAAACAATATTTTCTGACTTCTTAGAATCTGACTTCCTCTTATGATCTCTCTCCCTTGCACTATGCATCTATGTCCCTAACCTTGAAATTGGAGGGATTTTGTGACTGCTTTGAGAAATAGTGGGTGGTTGAAGGAACACCATATGACTTCTAAGATTAGATAGGGAAAATGCCTCCTTGCTCTTCCACATTGGTTACCCTTGGAATTTGCCCACCCTGTTGTAAGGAAGCCTGAGTAGAAGCCCAAGTCGCCCCCATGAAGAGAACCTGAAGTCACTGCTGCACTCCCCTGGCTGATATTTCATCTGCCATCTAGAATCAGCTTGCTGGCCTTGCAAGTGAGGCAACATAGAGTGGATTCTTCAGCTGCCAACTGATGAAACTGCAAAAAGCAAGGATGAGCCATCCCCACGGGGTCCTACCCAAATTGCAGATTCATGAGAAAAATAAATGATTGCTATTCTTTTAAACCACTATGTTTTGGGATGATTTGTTATGCAGTGAGGGCTGCATGCAAGCAGGCTAAGTTGTTTCAATCCTGTCCTACTCTTTGCAGCCCTATGGACTGTAGCCCACCAGGCTCCTCTGTCCGTGGGATTCTCCAGGCAAGAATATTGGAGTGGGTTGCCATGCCACCTTCCAGGGGATCTTCCTGAACCAGGGGTCAAACCCACATCACTTACATCTCACACATTGATAGGGGGATTCTTTACCACTAGCATCATCTGGGAAACCCATGCAGTAAGAGTTAACCAGAATTAAATAACTTTCCAGCTCATTCCCCAGCACTCCTGGTTCCCACCTGTCCTTCCACACAATGCCAATAAATTTAAGAGTTTATGAAATTGACATAACCAGGTAATGATCCATTTTGTAGAGTTCAAAGATTCAATTTGGGAAAATTCCAATGAGAAACCTTGCCTATGTTAAGTGTAGGCTCCACTGATGTAATAATTGATGTATTATTTGAATCCACACCTATGAGAACTTTGTTTGTGAAGCATGGGCTTCTCTGGCACCATTATTCTATGGTTCATGGAGATGTGGAAGTTGGCAAATTCTCTTGTTTTATTCTCTCCTCTTTTTGCTATTAAATGTATCTCTTTTTTTGCTATCAATGCCATCTAAGTATAGTACAGATTAACATGACTGTTATTCTATACATAAATATTTTATATGTCATTTTATTTAAATTAATTATTATAACAACCTTATAGAAAAGATGACAGTGAGTCTCAGGATTATAAGTAATTTGACTAGAGCCATCTGAATTCTTGCCTAGAGATCAATAGAGCTGAATTTTGATTCATATCTGCTGGCTTTTAAAGTTAAAGCTCTTTCAAAGGCACTAGTTCGATCTTTTTAGACATCTTAATTTTTTTAATTGGAAGAAATTGCTCTCCAGTATTATGTTGGTTCCTTCCACATTTCAACATGAATCAGTGATAGGTACACATATGTCCCCTCCCTCTTGAACCCCCTTTCCACCCCTGTTGGTTGTCACAGAGCACAACCTAGGGATTTGAGATCTTTGCATCAAACAGCACATTTGCTAATGGAAAGTTAATTGACAGGAGCTCTCCCAAAGGCCTCCATATAAACACTAAGACCCAGGCCCACCCAAAGACCCGAAACCTCCAGTCCTGGACACTTCATGCCAAACCATTTGCAAAACAGAAACACAACCCTGACCAGGAGCAGAAGGACTGCCCAAAGCCATATTGTCGGGGTCCAGCCCAGGTGGATCCAGGGAAATTTGAAGGAGAGACGGCATTGGCGAATACACTGGCTTTAATTAAATATTAATTAGAGATATAAAGAGTAATAGAATGAGGATAGCTCAGCAGGAAAATTCAGGGAGAAAAGAGGCTGAGTGGTTTACACAGGAAACCAATAAGACTTCAAGACAAGAAGCTTGCACCACTTACGTAGGCCGCAGGCATCCTTCCATTCTCCCAAAGGAGAGGAGACACTGAGGCCTCCCCGGTCAGATCTTAGAAGCCCAGGCATAATTAGTAAGCTTGGCGGGCTCTGCGCTCCAGATGGAAACTCAACCAGAGTTTGAGAGAGAGAATGACATGGGGAGACCAGTCTTTCGAGGAACTGATCCCATTTTTTATTTTTCCAGGGTCTGTTTTTATACACTGAGATGTTATACAAAAGTCACGCAGGGTCAGCAGTCCTGACTTTTATTAAAGTCAGGTGCTTCATACAAATGTATACAGAGGTCTTAGGGGTGTTACATCATCTTCTGGCCAGGGGGCCTGCTGACAATTTATGATCCTCTCCTTGTGACAGCGGTCAGTCAACCAGAACACTTATTTCTCCAGGGGTGATTATTCTTAAAACAGACGCCACCTTCCGAAGGCACCAGATAAAGTTACATTCCTATAGGGTGAGGGTGTAGTGGGTTTTAATTAAGAAAAGAATTTACTTAGCTTAAGGTCCAATGTGATTAATATCAAAGGTTAATACTTTTTTCTTCTGTATATTCATTAATGTGTATAAGGGCAGGGGATGTGGAGACTTAGCAGCAAACATTGGCTCAACAAATGAAAAACCCTTCACCAATACAATTTTTAATCAGCCCACTATACTTATACTAAGAGTTTTCTAACTTCTCTAAAGAACCTGTTTTTAGAAGGTTTAAAGCATCTCATGTCTCTCACGGTTGGGAGGCTGTGAGCAATCACATGTGGCCGGACAAGCCTGTCAGGCAGGCTAGAGAACCTTCAGAGGAGTTTGTAGGTTGAAACACTCCTATCACGCCCAGGAATTACTATTAACTGGAGCTGTAAGTTAACTCTTTTTCCGAAAGAGTTGGTGAGGGACAGCCCCTCGTCAAGTCAGAGGTGTAGGTGAGAGCACAAAGTAGTAAAGTAGGCAGACTCTGGTTATGCGGGTAGATGCTCGAGAATTTCCAGGGAGACTCCTGAGGCTCGATCCCGCCTTTGTGTATGTTGAGCCTCCTTCCTCATGACCTTTGCCACGGGCAGAGCACCTCTCGCTGGCCCCCAACACCATATCAAGCCCATAGACACCCGAACACATAGACACACACTGCTAGACACAGCACTGCCTTTCAGAGAGACAAAGTCCAGTTCCATCCACCAGAGCAGAGGCACAAGTCCTCCCAACTAGGAAACTTTCACAAGACACTGGTCCAACCCCACCAGTGGGCTCTCTCCCTCTTTTAAAGTACTGTCCAAACTTCAAGTGCTCCTAACTGTAAAATAAAAACCTCTTTTCTATCAAATAGTTTTCGTTTGCCCCTGCACATCCACACTTCACCCCCCCCTCCCCTTCAGTCTAACTCGTTGCCTGGGAGACTGATCTGCATGGACTACATCAGTGGGATCTCTTGCTATCGGTCCTCTGCTTGGTTTCTGCCAAAGGAAATCCAAGCAGGAGATCTCTTGAAGGTAGAAAAGCAAGATCAGTATATCTGTTCTCCTGCCTCTCTCCCTGCAGGGTCATCTCTGAGTAGTTGCTACCCTACGTTGAAGGTTATAGCTCCTCTTCTTGAGATCTCTCCACCCAACTCTCCTTCTGGATTCCGCCTTTTGTTCACCACTTAGGTTACTGATACAATTTCCTCACTATTACTGGACCTCTCCCTTGTCGTTTCCAAACCTTGTATCCATCTCTCATAGGAAGTCTCTTCACTAGACTCAGCTTCAAGTATATCACTATAGACCATCTTATTTTCTGCTAGAATCCTGGTGGATACATCTTATGATACCTACTTCTTTTTCTATTTGAAAGCATTCCCTGATTTTTATTGTTTTTGTTTTCAATACCCTGACAGCAGGAAAGTCTCACGTGACTGTTGAAATCTCTGGGAAAATTTTACCCACGTAGACTATGACATTGGCAGTGAGCACATTAAAGGTTCTCTCTTGTTAAAATCATTACAAAATTTCAGTGATAGAGAGATGAGTTTATATTAAAATAAATATGGCAGATAACTCAAACTCAAATATCTGGAATTTTTACAGCTGTCCTTTGTTTTGTCTGTGAAAGTGACAGAGTGTTTACTGCATCCATGAAACTTAAGGACACAGGGATTGGAGATTAAATCTCAAGAAAATAACATCTCAAATACCTGCTCATTCTAAGGTTCATCACAAATACTATGAATGGAGTAAGACAACGTGGAAGAAAAGTCTGTTGTGAGAAACATTCATAGTATATGTGAAATAACACTGTGGGCCCCAACTGCTATTTGCTATAAAAGAATCTTATGTTTATAGTTAGTTCCTTGTGAGTGATTCATCAGTGCTACATTATCTCTAGAGAGTGAACAATCACGCACTGCCCAGACGTATTTCCTTTATGAACCATTTGGATGATATTTTCTCTCAGGGATTTGCAGAAGCATTATGAAGTCAGTTAGCTTGTGTGTTTCTAGGCTTGTGTTAGGACCTAATGAAGATGCAACTTAAAGGAGTTGATTTCTTTTCTCTCAAACCTATGTTCTATTATTGAAGGTAAAACATACTCAGAAGAAAAATGAGTAATTGAAGTGAATCATATAGGTATCATCTTTTCCTTGATGCATGAATTCTTGACCATTAGATTATCTTCACTTTCATCATATCCCAGTTTTCTCTGAAGGTGGTTCTGAACCCTGAGGTCTCAGGAAGTTCCCGCAGTCACTGTGTGTACTATTCCTGTGGTTGAAATATGCCACAGCCATGATCCGTAGTTGGGGAAAGTAGGATTCATAGGAGAAGACTTGAGGAAGAATTCCAGGTTTGAGGTCTACTCTGAAGGATGTATAGGATGTGTGCATGTGGATGATGGGATGATAAGCCCCTTTCTTTGCAGAAAGAGGAAAGTTAGGGTCTGGAGGTGAGACCATCAGGGTAGACTCAGAAGTGACAGCCTTCAATTAGGTTTGTGACAAGGTGAGTATCAGAGTCAAAGGGAGGGTCTGACATTAAAATTTTGAACTGAAGGTTATGTGAGAGGCCTAGGGTGAATGTGGCAGGATAATAACAATAAATATTCATTTTGACTGACTCAGTACTGACAATATCCCCACATTCCAGTCTTACATACTAAAAGATTTGTGTATATTGTCACCCTGCTTATTTAACTTATATGCAGAGTACATCATGAGAAACGCTGGACTGGAAGAAGCACAAGCTGGAATCAAGATTGCTGGGAGAGATATCAATAACCTCAGATATGCAGATGACACCACCCTTATGGCAGAAAGTGAAGAGGAACTAAAAAGTCTTTTGATGAAAGTGAAAGTGGAGAGTGAAAAAGTTGGCTTAAAGCTCAACATTCAGAAAACAAAGATCATGGCATCCAGTCCCATCACTTCATGGGAAATGGATGGGGAAACAGTGGAAACAGTGTCAGACTTTATTTTTCTGGGTTCCAAAATCTCTACAGAAGGTGACTGCAGCCATGAAATTAAAAGACGCTTACTCCTTGGAAGGAAAGTTATGACCAACCTAGAAAGCATATTCAAAAGCAGAGATATTACTTTGCCAACAAAGGTTTGTCTAGTCAAGGCTATGATTTTTCCTGTGGTCATGTATGGATGTGAGAGTTGGACTGTGAAGAAGCCTGAGTGCCAAAGAATTGATGCTTTTGAACTGTGGTGTTGGAGAAGACTCTTGAGAGTCCCTTGGACTGCAAGGAGATCCAACCAGTCCATTCTGAAGGAGATCAGCCCTGGGATTTATTTGGAAGGAATGATGCTAAAACTGAAACTCCAGTACTTTGGACTCTGATGCTGGGATGGATGGGGGCAGGAGGAGAAGGGGACGACAGAGGATGAGATGGCTGGATGGCATCACTGACTCGATGGACGTGAGTCTGAGTGAACTCTGGGACTTGGTGATGGACAGGGAGGCTTGGCGTGCTGGGATTCATGGGGTCGCAAAGAGTCGGACACGACTGAGTGGAAGCAGGTGGTGATCAGTTCTGTGAGGTGTAGTTGTTCAAATAATTCAGTAGATATTCGAAGAGTTCAAGAGGAAAGTGAAAGTGAAAATCGCTCAGTTGTGTCCAAGTCTTTGCGACCTCATGGACTGTAGTCCATGGAATTCTCCAGGCCAGAATACTGGAGTGGGTAGCCTTTCCCTTCTCCAGGGGATCTTCCTGACCCAGGAATTGAACAGGGGTGTCCTTGCATAGCAGGAAGATTCTTTACCAATTGAGCTATGAAGAAAGGGCTTTGGAAAAGAGGACAGTTTGATTGGAAGGACAACAACTTTCAGGGTTGGCAAATTTGGGGGGTTTATGCCTAGAGTAGTGGCTCCCCTAGTCAAGAGGGTGATCTCTCTGTAACCATGGCATTTCATAAGGGAGGCTTCACGGGGAATCCTCTTGTGCTCTACCTAATAGGACAAGAGTTCTCTCTTACCTCACACCAATAAGGTGGCCCCCTGTGTCTTGGTGCTGCCTGAGGACATGAGTACTGCAGGGTAAGATTCCTGGGGGGACAAGACCAGTGTCCTCTGGAGTGAAACTTTAGAGCCAGATGCTCTTGGGGGAAATATAAAAGATGTTGCCATGTGCCAGAGGATAATGATTGAGGAGGCTGATTTGAAGCAACCATAGCTTTCACTGACTGTGGGACCCAAGTGTGTTCTTCCCAGAAGTCAGCTGTAGGCCACACAGGATGGAGCCAGCCAAAGCTGGCTTCAAGGGGACTTGACTGGAAGTCTACCAGGGGTCCCAGCTCTGCCAGGAACTGGAGTTGAAATGACCAGCTGGAGGGCAGATAGCAGTCAGCAGTTGGACATGTAATGGTAGATTTCCAGGGGAGGCTATCTGCCGAGTCATTAATGGAGCTCCATGAGGAAAAGAGACACTAAGTGTGTCTCCATTCCCCAAAGACCAGATTGCACCAGACTTGTCTTCAGTGGTTTCTTTTCTGTCCTCCAACCAAGGAGGAGTCAGAAGCAAGGCCAGTGGCTGGAGGAGGAGGAGGTGAGGGCAGGGGTGCAGATGGAAGCAGCCCTGTCCACACTGCTCGGCCTTCAGCAGAAGCTGGCAAAAGCCATGGGAAGGAGAGGCTTTACCCTTCAAAGAAATTCAGCTTGATTATTGGGTTGGGAGCTTTAATTACACAATGGATGAGCAGTGGTTGGAGAGAGTTTCTGCTTAGGATAGCAGCTATCCAAGATTTCCTTCATGAGACACTAGTGGAGCCAACATGATGGGTCTGTAGGAGAAAAGAATAAATGTCTTCCTTCTTTGTGATGTCTTTCTTACTTAATGCAGGGCTTAGATATAGATCACCTCGTTTGCTGTGGAGGAGAGCACACTACAGAAGAACCCCAAGATCTTCCCCTTCTATTCCTGAAATAGCGGCATTGGGTGCTCTGAGTGGTGTAGCAGGAGTCCAGAGAAGCACTGTGCTCCTTAAGATTATAGGAAGAAGTTTGAGGTGGCCACATCCCTCTCACAGACTGGTAATTATATGTAAATCCCACAGTCAGAACAGTCATAGAGGTGGAGTAGAGCCTGCATGTGTGAAATGGTAGAAGTGTCCCTCAGAGCCCTGATCCTTATGTACTCAAGATCAGTCAAAGACCAGCCTTGACCAGCTAAGCATCCATGCGGTGGAGTCTTCACGTCCTTGTGACTGAATAGAAAACAGGTGAGTGGAGACTCTCACAACAAGTGTAGGGGATAACTCTGGCAAACGCTTTCACTGTCCTTAGAGATCATGACTTGACCTCATGAGAATGACTTTAGTTTTTGACAGAGTCTCAGTCTGGTGAATAAAGTCAATGACCAAGCTTGAATACATGTTTTGGTTGAAAATAAAAAGAAGCTACAAATCACAGACTTGTTTTCTGTCCACTGTGGCGTTTAAGTTCAAAGATGACTCCACCAGAGGTGTTCCAGAGATGTTGAGTAATGAGCCCTCAAGGTTAAGGAAGCATGTCTGAAATGTAGCAGTCATTTGTAAAATGCTGTGTACAGAACCAATGAACAACCAAACGTTTGTCACAATCATAATCTGTTGAATGTAGACTCAAAATTACATATTCCTGGAAGATAGCACATACAGACGACCCTGATGACTTCACCCAGCAAGTCTTGAATGGTAGCCAACAAAGCCTATCCTTACTGAACATTGACATGTCTCCATTGAGAAAAGCTGGCCTCAAAATTACCATGTCTGTTAGTTCAGACAGAATGAAAACCACAATCACAAAACAGTAATCAGACTGATCACATGGATCCAAGCCTTGTCTAATGCAATGAAACTATGAGCCATGCCGTGTAGGGCCACCCAAGATGAATGGGTCATGGTGGAGAATTCTGACAAAGTGTGGTCCACTGGAGGGGCTTTCCTGATAGCTCAGTTGGTAGAGAATCTGCCTGCAATGCAGGTGACCCATGTTCTATTCTTGAGTCGGGAAGATCCACTGGAGAATACCCACTCCGGTATTCTTGGGCTTCCCTTGTGAATCAGCTAGTTCACTGGAGAAATGAATGGCAAACATTTCAGTATTGCCTTGAGAATCCTATGAACAGTATGAAAAGTAAAAATGATATGACACTGAACAATGAACTCCTAAGGTCGGTAGAAACCCAATATGCTACTGGAGAAATACCTCAGAAAAGAATGAAGAAGCTGAGCCAAAGCAAAAACAGCATCCAGGTGTGGATGTGACTGGTGATGGAAGTAAAGTTCGATGCTGTGAAGTACAATATTGCATAGGAACCTGTAATGTTAGGTCCATGAGTCAAGGTAAATTAGAAGTGGTCAAACAGGAGATGGCAAGAGTGAACATCAGCATTTTAGGAATTGGTGAACTAATATGGACTGGAATGGGCAGGTTCAATTCAGATAGCCTTTGCACCTACTACTGTGGGGAAGAAATGGACTAATCCTCATAGTCAACAAAAGAGCCTGAGATGCAGTACGTGGGTGCAGTCTCAAAAATGACACAATGATCTCTGTTCGTTTCCAAGGCAAACCATTCAGTATCACAGCAATCCAAGTCTATGCCAAAACCACTAATGCTGAAGAAGCTGAAGTTAAATGGTTCTATGAAGACCTAGAAGACTTTCTAGAACTAACAGCAAAAAAAGATGTCCTTTTCATTGTAGGGGACTGGAATGAAAAAGTAGGAAGTCAAGAGATACCTGGAGTAACAGGCAAGTTTGTCCTTAGAGTACAAAATGAATTAGGGCAAAGCCTAGCAGAGTTTTGCCAAGAGAATGCACTGGTCATAGCAACCACCATCTTCCAACAACACAAGAGAGGACTCTTCACATGGACATCACCAGAAGGTCAACACCAAAATCAGGTTGTTATATTTTTTGGCAGCCAAAGATGGAGAAACTCTATACAATCAGCAAAAACAAGACTTGGAGGTGACTGTGGCCCAGACCATGAACTCTTTATTGCCAAATTCAGATTTAAATTGAAGAAAGTAGGGAAAACCACTAGACCATTCAGGTATGACCTAAATCAAATCCCTTATGATTATACAGTGGAAGTGACAAATAGATTCAAGGAATTAGATCTGACAGAGAGAGTGCCTGAAGAACTATGGACGGGGGTTCATAACATTTGTACAGGAGGCTGTGATCAAGACCATCCCCAAGAAAAAGAAAAGCAAAAAGGCAAAATGGTTGTCTGAGGAAGCCTTACAAATAGCTAAGAAAAGAAGAGAAACTAAAGGCAAAGGGGAAAAGGAAAGATATATCCATCTGAATGCAGAGTTCCAAGGAATAGCAAGGAGTGACAAGAAAGCCTTTCTAAGTGGTCAATGCAAAGAAAGAGAGGAAGCTAATAGAATGGGAAAGTCTAGAAATCTCTTCAAGAAAACTAGAGATACCAACAAATATTTCATGCAAAGAAGGGCACAATAAAAGACAGAAATGATATGGATCTAACAGAAGCAGAAGATTTTAAGAAGAGGTGGCAAGAAAACATAGAAGAACTATACAAAAAAAAAAAAAAAAAAATCTTCATGACCCAAATAACCATGATGGAGTAATCAATCACCTAAAGCCAGACATTGTGGAATGTGAAGTCAAGTGGGCCTTAGGAAGCATCGCTAAGAACAAATCTCATGCAGGTGATGAAATTCCAGCTGAGTTATTTTAAATTGATTCTATCAAAGTGCTGCACTCAGTATGCCAACAAATTTGGAAAACTCAGCAGTGCCATAGGGCTGGAAAAGGTCGGTTTTCATTCCAATCCCAAAGAAAGGCAATGCCAAAGATGTTCAAACTACCACACAATGGCACTCACCTCACATGCTAGCAAAGTAATGCTCAAGATTCTCCAAGCTAGGCTTCAACAATTCATCAACTGAGAGCTTCTAGATGTTCAAGTGAATTTAGCGAAGCCAGAGGAACCAGAGATCAAATTGCCAAATTCCACTGGATGATAGAAAAAGCAAGAGAATTCCTGAGGAACATCTGCTTCATTGACTATGCTAAAGACTTTGACTGTGTGGATCACAACTAACCATGGCAAATTCTTCAAGAGATGGGAATACCAGACCACCTTACTTGCCTCCTGAGGAATCTGTATGCAGATCAAGAAGTAACAGGTAGAACCGGCATGGAACAACGGACTGTTTCCAAATTGGGAAAGGAGCACGTCAAGGCTGTATGTTGTCACGCTGCTTATTTAACTTCTATGCAAAATACATCATGCAAAATGCCAGGTTGGATGAATTACAAGCTGGAGTCAAGATGGCAGGGAGAAATATCAATAACCTCAGGTATGCAGAAAACACTATCTGAATGCCAGAAAGTAAAGAAGAACTACGGAGTCTCTTGATGAAAGTGAAAGAGGAGAGTGAGAAAGCTGGGTCAAACCTCAACATTCAAAAAATGAAGCTCATGGCATCCAGTCCCATCACTTCATGGCAAATAGATGTGGAAACAATGGAGATAGTGACAGACTTTCTTTTCTTGGACTCCAAAGTCAATGCAGATAGTGACAGCAGCCATGAAAGTAAAAGACGCTTGCTCCTTGGAGGAAAAGCTATGACGAACCTAGACAAAATATTGAAAATCAGAGAGACATCATTTTGCCTACAAAATCTGTCTAGTCAAAGCTATGGTTTTTCTAGTAGTCCTGTATGGATGTGAGAGTTGGACCATAAAGAAGGCTGAGCACCAAAGAATGTATGCTTTTGAACTGTGGTGTTGGAGAAGACTCTTGAGAGTCCCTTGGATTGCAAGGAGATCAAACCAGTCAATCCTAAAGGCAATCAATCCTGCATATTCATTTGAAGAACTGATGCTGAAGTTGAAGCTCAAATATTACCACCTGATGAGAAGAACTGACTGACTAGAAAAGACTGTGATGCTGGGAAAGATTGAGGGCAGGACGAGAAGGGGACAACAGAGGATGAGATGGTTGGAAGGCATCACTGACTTGATGGACATGAGTTTGAGCAAGCTCCAGGAGATAGTGAAGGACAGGGAAGCCTGGCGTGCTGCCGTTCATGGGGTCGCAGAGTCAGAGATGACTGAGTAACTGATCTGAACTGAAAAAGTGGCCTTGGACATGGTCACTTCCTCCCTAGGAAGCATTGGCACCATTATCCAAACAGAATATAGTGTGTTCCTACTGATGAAACTGTTAAGGTGTCCTCTTTATTAAGTCACACAAGGGCACAGTGAACACCCTGAGGGATCCCAGCCCCTATGTGTGGGACGTTGTAAATCCAAGATTCAGGTCATAGGATTTTCGGCAGAAAAAGTTGTCATTCCGTTGGGAATCACTGACTTCACCCATGTTCTCTCACATGTGACTCTATTGTTGCTGTGGCATCTGCCTGCATTGCAGCCAGGGAGCCACCAGAGCAGCCGTCTCCATGCTGGTGAAAGGCCAGGGAGAGGGGAGCCTGTGAGATCTCGAGAGCTGGTCACGGGGTTGAGAGGTGGTCCAGCAAACTGCACCCATGCAATCGAGGACTCCCCAGCTGCTCCCTTGTCCTAGAAATGTGCCTTCTGCTTGCCTTCCCCACTTCCAGAAGCCCCTCTAAGGATGCAGCCTCAGGTAGAAACTGATACTGTCTGGATCGTATAAGTGATTGAACCCACTTAAGGCCTCTCTATAAGCGTTTCAGATTCTGGCAGACAGGTGTGAAGAACTGCTTTTCTTGGGGCTGCCCAAGACAAACATCTTGAGTCAGTCCCCTGTGTATTAAACCTACCAGCTTGCAGCCTGGAGTGGTATGTTTCACCATCAGGTTTCAGATGAAACCTGGATAGATCCCTGTGAAGCTGCAAATCAACGTACATTTTAAAAAATCAGTCTTATCTATATTTATAAACAATGTTTGTTGGAATATCTAGGGAAATCATTCTCAAATATTTTTTGCTTGTGTAACAGCATTCTTATTATCTAAATCCCTTCTGAACCTGGGCTGCATTCTCTGGGATATGGAATGAACAAGTTGCCACGTTGCAGAATAGGACTTGGTAGGTGTTTGCTTTCCACACTGTTGAAGTTTCACCTGCCTTCCCGCTCTGGGTCCTCTGTACCATGCTCCCTGAGTTCTTATTCTTACATAGGGGAATGTCTTCTGTAATGATTCTTTATTTTATCAATTATTCCTTTTCTGTTTGTTGTTTTTCCCTTCAAGGAGCACTGATAGGTCTGGAGAAGCAGGGATCTTTATCTGCTATCATGTGCTAATATATCCAGTTGGCTAGAACAGCACTTGGCATGAAATAGGCTCTCACTAGACACTGAAAGGCCTATTTCATTTGATATATTGTTTGTGTTTGTTTAGAATTGTATTGCTGTATTTTGCCTTTACTTCTGCTTTCAAACTACCTCTAGTTTCATGTTTTAGATTCAGATTACTTCTGCAATCCACTTAAAAAAACATTTATTTTTGTAACTGAAGTCTGTGCTGTGTTTATCATAATTATAATCTGTAATCTATTTGGATACATTCATAATTTTATTTTCTGCTGTCTACATGTCCAACCTCTTTCATAATTTGTGTTTTCTTTCTTCTTTGTATCTTAATTTGGATTATCTGGCTATTTTTTTCACTTCTAAATTTTTCCTTTACTTGTATGGAAATTTTTAATGTTCCTTCAATTTTTAAAGGTTACAAATCTCTTACAGTTATAACAAAATATTGGCTTTATTCCCTATATAACATATATTCTTAATTTGTCAAAGTTTAAAAGTAATTCTATGTTTTCATCTCTCTGTTATACAACAAATACTTTAGAATATTTTAGTCTTTATTCCCACCCGCCACCCTTATCTCTACATTATTGTTGTTGTGTATTTTAATTTTCTTATTTTTTTCCTTTTTAAGCCCTGGTGATTTAGTCTGTAAGTCGAATCCAGCTCTTATGATCCCATGAACTGTAGCCCACCAGGATCCTCTGCCCATAAGGTTTCCCAGGCAAGAATATTGGAATGGATTGTCATTTCCTTCTCCAGGGGATCTACTCGACCCAAGGATTGAACCTGGGACTCCTGCATTACAGTCGATTCTTTACCAACTGAGCCACCAGGAAAGCCCTAGAAGTTATTAATAGTATCTCTTCTTTTTTTCTTTCTTTCTGCTTCTTTTCCACATATGATTTACCATCTGGGATTACTTTTCTCTTGCTCAAGTACACTCTTACAAATTCTAGATAAGTTTTGCTGGTGGTAAGACTCTCAGTCTGTATTGTCTGAAATGTGTTTCTTTTGCCTTATTTCTGATTCCTGTTTTCCCTGGGTATAGAATTTTAAGTTGACTGTTATTTTCTTTGAGCACACTGAAAGCCTGCTTCTACTGTTTTGTGGCTTCCTTTGTCATTACTAAGAAATCAGCCCAGTTCCTTTCTTTTTTCAAAGGTCATCTGTCTGTTCATTCTGGTGCATTTCTTTCCCCACAGTTTCACTGCTATACATTAAGGAGTGAATTCTTTCCTAATGAAATTCTTTGGTATTAGATTTCTTGAATGTGTTAATTGCTGAATTTCATCAGCTCAGGAAAAAAAAAATTCCAACCATTATTACTTTACAGTCTTCCTCTAGCCTATTCTCTCTCTCTCTTTTTCTATAAGCATCTTTTGCTCCTTAAACTTCATTCCGATCTTTTCTTTTTCAAATCTCTCATCCATTTCACTGACTAGAAGTCACTGACCCCTATGTCACCCTTCACTGAGGGCGTGTCTCTTTGGACTTAGTGATACAGGTTCCTCTACTAGCTACCCGCCCCCTCCCACCTTGAATCCCCCTTTGCCTTGACTATGATTTTCATGTCAATGTGGCTTCCAGAAGTAAAGTTTCAATTCTCCAGAGCTGGTAAAGTATCCTCAGAGGGACAGCCTGCTGTTGCACTCTACTTGTCACCCACTTAGTTCTGGTCTGAGAATGCTTATTACTTGCCTACTCACATATGCTTTTAAGAAAAGGTATCTAATGTTTTCGGCATTTTTAGTTGATTTCAGTGGGAGGATGATTAATCTAGGTATCTGAAAGAGAAATTTATTTTCCCTTGGTTAGTTTTTTCATGTTTTTGTTTGCTGAGTTAATGGCCCCCTTAGGGTTAATTTTTCTGTTTATCTTTGTCTCTTGCATCTCTCCATCATATTACAGTTTGTCCTCAAATGGCAGTTCTCCCTGTCTACCTTTTCAAATTTTGGAATAAATCATTAGAAAACCTGGAAGTTTCACCTGTGAGTGAGGGTTCTGAGTGCAGGTCCCACCTGAGGTGACTGCGGGACAGGTTGTTATGGAGAGGGAACTCCAAATGCCCGAATGTGGAGGATTTTCTCTGGAGATGCTCTAATTATAGGGCCGAATCCTTCAGTTATGCACTCGGGAAGACAGACCTTGAAGTGTGAGCCTCTGAAGAGGGGGACGTGAGGAGACAGTTGGGCCAGCGGTCTCATGGTCACATCATCAACGAATCCTCAGCCCCACCCCTTCACAGCTGAAATGTCTGAAGCCCACCTCCCCACGGTGCTTCTGTCTCCTCCATGGATACCTCAGCTATAGCCTCTCTGGGCCCATGCTGACTGTGAATGTTTGGCCCCAGTGCTCTTTCCAGAAATTGTTGCATCCTCTTGTATCTGATATGTATGCTCCTAAGTTCGCTGTGACATTCCAGTTTTATTAGGGATTTCAAAAAGAAAATGTCTGTGGTCTATAATTGATCTCAATCCATTTTCCAGAATGATTGGCATATGACTAGTTTGCTAAATTGATGCTCAAATCTCTGATCTCCTGTTACATAGAAATAAAGTGCAGTAAGAGAGAATGTGCAAACTACTCTTACATACTGAAAGGTTGTTGTTGAATCACGGGAATACACCAGGATTCTTGGCCCCCGGGGGAGAAGAATTCAATCCGGGGCCAGAGACGAGGCTTGATCGCTCAGAGCTTTTGTGTAATAAAGGTTTATTAAAGTATAAAGGAGATAGAGAAAGCTTCTGACATAGGCATCAGAAGGGGGCAGAAAGAGTACCCCCCTGCTAGTCTTCAGCTGGATGTTATATAGTCACTAGCAGTCTGTTAATGAAAGAAAGGAATGTCTTAAAATTCAGAATGGCACCAGGCCCCTCACCCATAAGATGCATTTTGGGATAATCTTGGCGCCAAATGGTTTATCCTGGGCCATAAAATGATTAACTTGAATCTTGAAGAAGGGCAGACCACCATACAAATAGTTTCATTTACATAGATTAGGAGAACAATATCTGAGTATAACATACTGGTTTGTCAAGTAGGTTCTGGGCCAAGAGGCAGAACTGACTTGGGGACAGAGTTTGGGGTAAAGGCATAAAACATTTCCATAAGAAAAAGGCATTGGTTATCTCTAGGGGAAACCAGGTGTCATTATGGCAACACAGTATTTTAAGAGAAACCTCCCTTTAAATTTGTATAGAGAAGGAAAAAATATTGTTAGTTTGTTTTCTCCTGCCGCTTAAGAGAGATAAAAAATGTCTGACACTTGCAGGCTATTTCCTCCATTTGGAGACCCCTGGCCTTCCTGCCTGTTACCCTCTCAATCAATACTTATACACAGAATTATTTGTGGTCATCTACAACTTGGAGGTAAAGACTTTCTAATACTAATTTCAAATTTTTATTACTTCAAAATAGGCAAAGAGAAATAAAATTGGCTTCTTAAGTTTTCTATTATGTTCAGGCTTTTAAAACTCCATCCTCAGGAAGGCAGAAGAACCTGCATCCACTGATCGCACTGGTTCTTTCACTCAGCTCACGACAGAGCTGCGACTGCCTCAGTCAGGCCTCCTCAGCAAGTCTGAGTCCACTGTGAGCATCACCCCACGAAAAGGAGGGAAGGGGACCTTGGTCAGGCCAAAGGTGAAGGAGGTGAGGCAGGAAAGAAATGGGTGTGCCGGTGTACATGTGAATTTATAACACCCACTCTTGTTATTGTGAGAAGATTCTGAGAAATGGGCCAACCACAAACTTCTTGGGGACTGTGCTGTAAGGTGTGTGAAAATCATCCTCTGGTCTCTTTATCACAGAATTTCTAGCAAATAGGTACAGATATTTTTACATGCATGAGAAGGTAGTCTGTGGGCTGAAAAACAACAGGAAATGAAAAATACAAAACCAGCAAATGCTTAAAAGAGCAGAAACTATTGAAAGTAAAACTGCAAAGCCTTTGAAGCTTTGAGCTTCAAGAAGTGCAAAAATAGGTCCTAACTCTGCATTAGAAGAGATCCAAATTAACATCTTAAAAGGGCCTGGAGACAAGGTAGTTTGACAACTTAGACGAATTTTACAATCAATCTCTTACATTTGACTTTTCAACTTTATTGAATTTCAATTTGCATGAAATAAAAATTCATGCATTTTCCAGGAGATTCAATAATCAATCAAAAATATTTCTAAGTCTTGGTATTTCCCATTAGCTTATATATGTGTATACATGTTGCATTGAGTATGCGTTTTATTTTATTTTATTATTTTTGCCTTTTGATCCCATTCACCCATTTCTCCCACTTCCACTATCAATCCCGACCGCTGGCAACCACCAATATGTTCTCTACATCTATGAGTTTGGCGTTTGTTTTGTTTACATTCCACATATAAATTTGTTTGCACAGACTTTGTTTTTCTGTTAGACTTATTTCACTTACCATAATGCCCTCCCGTCTATCCATGTTGTCAAAGGGGCAAGATTTCCTTCTCTCTTATGGCTGAATACTATTCGTGTGTGTATGTGTGTGTGTACACTAAATTTTTTATCCATTCATCCATGACTGACATGGAAGTTGTCTCCGTATCTTGACTATTGTAAATAATGCTGCAATGAACGTGGGGGCACAAACATATTTACTTGTTAGTGTTTTCATCTTCTTTAGATAAATACCCAGAGCTGAGATTTCTGGATCATATGGAGTTCTATTTTAGACTTTTGAGGAGCCTCCATAGTGTTTTTTGCAGTGGCTGCACTTTTTTGTATTCCTATTGTCAGGCAAGTGTATGTTCCTACGTTCTGTCTCGTCAAAACAAGGATTTGAAGTGACGGACATTAAAGCCCTTGGCAACAGCTCTCCGGTGTTGGACAGAGCGTATTATAGCTCTCAGGTCTCGAACAGACTGTGTTGTAGCTCTTAGATAAATCAATGTTACAGCTCTGTGTTACACGTTTATTTTATTTAGAAAATAGCAGGAGAATCCATCCTCCAGGGGTGAGGGCAGTTCATTTCAGTTCAGTTCAGTCGCTCAGTCGTGTCTGACTCTTTGCAACCGCATGAATCGCAGCACTTCAGGCCTCCCTTCCCATCACCAACTCCCGGAGTTCACTGAGACTCACGTCCATCGAGTCAGTGATGCCATCCAGCCATCTCATCCTCTGTCGTCCCCTTTTCCCTCTGCCCCCAATCCCTCCCAGCATCAGTCTTTTCCAATGAGTCAACTCTTCTCATCAAGTGGCCAAAGTACTGGAGTTTCAGCTTTAGCATCATTCCTTCCAAAGAAATCCCAGGGCTGATTTCCTTCAGAATGGACTGGTTGGATCTCCTTGCAGTCCAAGGGACTCTCAAGAGTCTTCTTCAAAACCACAGTTCAAAAGCATCAATTCCTCAGCGCTCATCTTTCTTCACAGTCCAACTCTCACATCCATACGTGACCGCTGGAAAAACCATAGGCTTGACTAGATGAACCTTTGTTGGCAAAGTAATGTCTCTGCTTTTCAATATGCTATCTAGGTTAGTCATAACTTTCCTTCCAAGGAGTAAGCGTCTTTTAATTTCATGGCTGCAGTCACCATCTGCAGTGATTTTGGAGCCCCAAAAAACAAAGTCTGACACTGTTTCCACTGTTTTCCCATCTATTTCCCATGAAGTGATGGGAAAAGATACCATGATCTTCATTTTCTGCATGTTGAGTTTTAAGCCAACTTTTTCACTCTCCTCTTTCACCTTCATCAAGAGGTTTTTTAGTTCCTCTTCACTTTCTGCCTGGGTGGTGTCATCTGCATATCTGAGGTTATTGATATTTCTCTCGGCAATCTTGATTCCAGCTTTTGCTTCTTCCAGTCCAGCGTTTCTCATGATGTAATCTGTATATATGTTAAATAAGTAAGGTGACGATATACAGCCTTGATGTACTCCTTTTCCTATTGGAACCAGTCTGTTGTTCCATGTCCAGTTCTAACTGTTGCTTCCTGATCTGCATACAGGTTTCTCAAGAGGCAGGTCAGGGGGTCTGGTATTCCCATCTCTTTTAGAATTTTCTACAGTTTATTGTGATCCACACAGTCAAAGGCTTTGGCATAGTCAATAAAGCACAAATAGATGTTTTTCTGGAACTCTCTTGCTTTTTCCATGATCCAGCAGATGTTGGCAATTCGATCTCTGGTTCCTCTGCCTTTTCTAAAACCAGCCTGAACATCTGGAAGTTCATGGTTCACATATTGCTGAAGCCTGGCTTGGAGAATTTTGAGCATTACTTTACTAGCATGTGAGATGAGTGCAATTGTGCAGTAGTTTGAGCATTCTTTGGCATTGCCTTTCTTTGGGATTGGAATGAAAACTGACCTTTTCCAGTTCTGTGGCCTCTGCTGAGTTTTTCAAATTTGCTGGCATATTGAGTGCAGCACTTTTACAGCATCATCTTTCAGGATTTGAAATAGCTCAACTGGAATTCCATCACTCCACTAGCTTTGTTCATAGTGATGCTTTCTAAGGCCCACTTGACTTCACATTCCAGGATATCTGGCTCTAGGTGAGTGATCATGACCCAAAGATGCAAACCAGTGCACAGGAGAAAGAGAGAGAGATTGAGAGAGAGCCCTTTGGCTCCTCCTTTGGCTCCTCTTTTTATATATTTTTTCCTCCCCTGTGTCTGCCCTATGTAAATTGGGCTAGCCAGGAGTGCTGTTTGTTCTACCTGAGGTCCTCACTCAGGTCTCCGGACCGTCCTTTGATCTGCCTTTGTTCTATTTTCATGGACTTTTCCCTTCCTTGTCTTTTAGCCACCGCCATTTTGGACTCCTGTTTCCTATTCTAACTACCTAACATTCCCCCCTCAAGAGAGGGAAGGCCCAACTCTTTGGGAATAGGGACACCGAGGTCTTTCTGGCTACTTCCTGCTGAACTGGGATGGCGAGGGCATTGGGCCTCTGCCTCTTGCTAGTCTCAGGCCTCAGAGTCCTTATAGCGGTGTCCATCTAAGGGTGAGTGATATTTTCCTTTGGCCGGCTCTAGTTTTATATCTTTGTTGAACTGGCACTGCATGTTGTAGCTTGTTGACCTGGTCAGAGACAACCAGGTTAGACAATAGATAATACATGGAACAATCACAACCAACATCAATATGGCATAACAAGGACTAGTAGGGGCATTAGCCAATTTCATATTCCCATCGCCAGGATGGCTCAAGTCCCTCCTTGTTCAGGGATCAGAAGATATGTCTCCTACCTGTTTTGGAGTACAGTCTCTACCAAGCTGTGTTGTCTCTTTGGAGCTGTCCTGAGAAATCTTATTTCCAGAAACTAGATTTTGGGGTGTTTATTAGAATGGCACTCATTGGTAGTTCTGAATAGGTATCTGAGATCTCCCAGGGGCTCACAGGTGTATTGAGTGTCCTCTTCTGTTTTCTTTCATGGCTTAACTCATGAGTAGTGAATCCAGAAGTCATGTCCTGGTACCTTGACTGCTGTAGGGGTGGAAAGTATTACAGGGTAGGGGCCCTTCCATGTGGGCTGGAGTTGAGCGTTTGGGGACCCATCTTACTAGACTTACTAGATCCATCTTTCAGTTCTCTCCTGGGTAGGTCCCATGTCGTTGGATGGGTGAGCCAGCTGGGATCTTCGAGCTCCTTGGGGGTTGTTTAATTGGAAAGTGGGAAAAGCGGAGACCACTTGCCTTATGGTTGTCTGGAGGCCTGTTCCTCTGAAGGACCTTTCTAGTAATTTTTGGAGGGCCTTTTCTCCTAAATGAGTGGTGGCATGTAAGGAGTTAACCAACTTCCATTGGAGGTTCCCAGGCAGAAGAAGGAGTCCCTCCTTTCGGAACCACCCCATATGATCTTCTTGAAAGCCCTCACTCTTAGCTACAAGAGTCTCGCCTTCAGGATATGAAGGAGTTTCTGGCAGATTAGTCTGTGGAACTAGGGTGGAAACCCCTATTAGGTCATTGTTCTGTAATGTTGCTCTCTTAGCTGCCTGATCAGCTGCTTGGTTCCTTCGTGCCACTTCCGTGCTCCCTTTTTGGTGTCCTTTACAGTGGGAGACTGAAACCTCAGTGGGCAGATGGACCGCCTCCAAGAGTCTAAGAATTTGCTCCCCATATTTGATTGGGGACCTTCGGGTGGTCAAGTGGCCCCTTTCTTGCCAAACAGCAGCAGGTGCATGTAGCACCAGAAAGGCATATTTGGAGTCAGTGTAAATGGCTATTCTTTTTCCTTTTTCCAGTTCTAAAGCTTGAGTCAGGGCTATGAGCTGAGCTAATTGGGTTGAAGTACCTGGTGGCAGAGGCTTAGCCTCTATGATCTCAAAATTGGAGACTACTGCATATCCAGCTCTTCTTTTTCCATCTAAGATAAAGCTGTTTCCATCAGAGTACCAGATTTCCTCAGGATTGGTCAGAGGATCTTCTGACAATCCCTCTCGGGGTTTTGTCCAGTAGTCCAAGGTTTCTAGACAAGAGTGGAAGGGGAGAGAGCCCTCAGGGGTAGACAGGAGGGTGGCTGGGTTAAGAACCTCACAAGGGGATATAGCGAGGCCTGGATTTTCCATCAGCATTACTTGATATCTGAGGATTCTTTGATCAGACATCCATAAATGGCCTCTCACATGTAGGAGTTGTTTTACTTGGTGGCTGGTAAAAATAGTTAGTTTGCCCCCCAAGGAGAGTTTTAAAGCATATTCTATCATGACTGCAATAGTTGCAAGATTTTGAAGGCAGTTGCCAGCCTCAGGTGGTTGGATCGAGCCTCTTGCATAAGTAAGCTACAGGCTGGGGCTCAGATCCCAACCTTTGAATTAACACTCCCAAGGCTATTCCCTCTCTTTCGTGGACATAAAGTTGGAATGCTTTTTCTGGGTCTGGCAACCTTAAGGCAGGTGCCTGAGTTAAGGCTTGTTTTAGTGTAGCCTCTGCCTTCTTTTGAGGAGTTCCCCACATCAATGGGATTGAATCATCTCGTCCCTTTAAGCTTTCATATAAGGGCTGGGCAATTAGACCATAGTTGGGTATCCAGATTCTACAATACCCAGTTAGCCCCAGTAAAGCTCGCAGTTGTTTTCGAGTCGTGGGGGAGGGCAACTGTACCTGATCAGAAGACAGCCTCCTGGACCCGATGTAATCTGAACTCCCAGGTAAGTGACCTTTGTCTCCACCATCTGTGCCTTAGCACGGGAGACTTTATATCTCCTTTCTGCCAAAATGTTTAGAACGTGAATTGCATGTTGTTGGGCATTTTTCTCATCTGGAGAGCAGATTAGTAGGTCATCTACGTATTGTAATATTTTCCCATTATGTTCCAGGTCCCAGATCTAGGAGATCCCGGCTAAGGGCCTGTCCAAACAAGTGGGAGCTATCTCTGAACACCTGAGGTAATATTGTCCAAGTCATCTGTTGGTGTTTTTCTCCTGGGGTCTCCCACTCAAAGGCAAAAAGATATTGGGATTTTTTATCCAGTGGTATACAAAAAAAAAAAAAGCATCTTTGAGATCCAAGACTGTAAACCACTTGGCACTGGGTGGGATTTCTCCCAAGATTACATAGGGATTGGGTACTGTGGGTTGGAGGGGGACTACAGCTGCATTTATGATCCGGAGATTTTGAACCATTTACCAGGTTCCATCCCTTTTCTTTACTGAGAGGATTGGGGTATTACATGGTGAATTGGTGGGGACCCATAGCCCACAACAAAGATTTTATTTATTAAAGGCTGTAGTCCCTCCCAAGCCTCTCTTTTGAGGGGATATTGTTTCCGGTTAGGAAACCGAATGGGATCTCGGAGGACAATGATGACCAGTTCAGCTTGGTGGGCTTGTCCAGGAATCCCCTGGTCCCACATCTGGGGGCTAATTTTGTCCTCCCATAGTTTTTGGTCCCTCTCTATTGGAGAAGGTGTAATGGGATTTTCAGTAGTAACCAGGAGCTGTAGGGCTCTAGGGGCTGAAAAGTTTCCCACCACAAGGGTGGTCTCCTGTTTAGTGAGTGTATCTCTTTCCATTAAGGGAGTAGGACACTCAGGGACCACCAGAAACTGGCGGGAAAATATTTGTCCATCCCAGCAACAAAGAAGTCCTCAAGTGAATCTTTTTGTAATTGTTTTTCCTGGAGCACCCAAACTAGTACAGATATGGGAGGAGAAGGCTCCCAAGTAGGAAGTCAGGACAGAGTAGCAGTCCCTGTGTCAACCAAGAAATTCTCAGACCTATCTGCCTCATCCAATTGTGCCCTTGGCTCCATCCTCATGGTGGTTATCTGTGACAGGTGGGATGGCTGAGGTGGACTGCTTCAGTCCTGTTGAACCATCGTGAGGGAAGGCTTGGTGCTTGACCTTGAGGCTCTTGGGTCCCCAGGGCAAAGTGCCACCCAATGTCCCAGTTGATGGCATTTGTAGCAAGCCGTTTGAGGAGACTTGTCATGGCTTGGACACTCTTTGGCCTAATGCCCCATCTGCCTACAGACTAGGCATTTGCTTCATGCCTTGTCCTTTAAGGACTCAGGGTTTGAAATAGGGCTTCCGTGTAGGGCGGCCAGCATCTGAGCATGCCTTGTCTCTTTCCTTCTCTCCCTCTCCTGGGCCTTGGCCTCCTTCTCCTGTTCTCTGTTATAAAAGGTATTGGTGGACCATCTCATCTGTCTGGACCATCTCATCTAAAGGAGAAGCAGGGTCCTGCTGCTAATCTGATGCACACTAGGACAGGAATTTGTCCTTTAAAATCACCTGTCCCTCGTAAGAGTCTAAGTCCAGATTGGTAAACTTTTGGAGGGCTTCTTTTAGCCTTTCCAGAAAGGCAATGGGGTTCTCATTGGGCTCTCGAGTTATTGCTGAGACTGGGCATAGTCCCACAAGTAATAGGCTTCCTTTTATTTCCATGGGTGGACTTTCTTAGGGGTGAGTCATTCTGAAGCTTATCCTACCCAGTACTGTTGCAACCTGAGAGCCAGGCATCCCCAGGTCAGGGTGAAGATCCCCAGGCAGGCTGAGGCATGACAGCCTCCTGGAGATCAAATCCCCGGACAGGTCAAGGCTCGAGGTCCTCCCGAGAATTGGGTTCCTGGGCAGGTCGAGGTGTGACGACCTCCTGGGACCCCTGGACTGGCAGATCCCTGAGCAGGTTTAGGTGTGACAACCTTTCGAGGACCAGACCCCTAGGCAGGTCAAGGCAGGTTGACCTCCTGGGACCCCCAGACTGGAGTTGGGCATCTCCAAGGTCTCCAGCATGACCAGTGCTGGGTAGGATTAAGAGGTTGTGATTTTAACTCATTGCCAGTTTGTTCACGACAGATGGGAATAGATATCATGATGTAAAGCAATCCAAGCCTGTGCCCTGAGACTGGGAAACAGTGAAACAGTCACAAGCCTTGTCCTCTTACTGTTCTAAGGGATTTAAGTCATTGATTTCTTCCCCTAGTCCTCCTTAAGAGCAGGTTAGGGTGTCTCCACAGGTAAATAATTCGTTGTCATAGACCCACGTTAGGTAATAACGGAAGTAGTGACAAATGAGTGGGTTATCTGGCCCTGTTAGGGACATGAAGGTATTTTAATAATAGGCTGGGTGGAGCAACATTGCCTACAAGGGGGCAGGGTCCTGATTGTAGGAGTTAGTCATTGGCTTAAGAACAAATTTGTCAAGAGGCAACAGACCAAATGTTCCGTAAAAGTGGAGTGGAGATTTGATCCAGGGGTTTTATTGTAAATTTAGGAGAATGGTGGTAAGGGTTTGAGCCCAAACGGCCTGCAGGGCTAACTCCCAAAGTGGCAAACATTATCCCTGGAAGTCCAATTGCCTTTGAAGGGATGCCAACTGATGGACTTATAGCAGGCATTGTGTGCCTGTCCCCCACCCTAGGGGGTTCACTGAGAGATGCTGATGTTGCACACGTTGTAGGAAACATGGAAGATGAAGGCTTGAATATCTAGATGGATTGGATATTATACAGTATTTCCCTTCCAAGGGCCAGCTATTTTCTGGTTGTCCCTCCAGAAGATTGTAGAGGTGACATTGTGGGCCTGGGTGGGGCTTAGGAAACGAGCATGAAACAGGAGGGAAGGGGGCAGGGCACGACCTTTGAAAGAAGCACATAGCACAGGGACATAATGTAAATCGATTAAAATCAACTGGGTCCAAGATGACAAGTCAAATTCAAGTAAACCTTAATCCCCAATCTGTAAGCCAAAAGACACACCCAGAGCTCCAAGGCACTGTCAAAAGATGGAGGAGGGGGTGATTCCCCAATGGTTGGGATGATCCTCCCCCTCATCAGCATATGAATTCATTTTGGCTAGCAAAACCTAGCCAGGCAGCATTCCATGGCCAGAGCCCTTGTCCGCAGCAATGGCCCACACCCTGAAGACTGTGCTTCTCTCTGAACCCTAACAAATCCACCTCTTACTTATCGCTTTGTCTCTCACTGAATTTTTGCAATGAGACATCAGAGCCTGAGCTTCATTAGGTCCTGAAGCCAGGCATTCTGGGTTTTGGCCAGGCTCAAGTCTCAGGAGAGATCTGAAGGACAGGAGGAAAAAGCAGTGGGAAAACCATGCCAAGGAATCCCCTTCATAGCCTGCTGAAAATTCTGCTAAATATCTCAAATCTGACTGGTGCTCACAGTTTTCATTGGCCTGATCCTTGGCACAAAGAAGAGTAAGGACAGAAGAACCCCCACTGGCTTGGGTAACAGCTACTGGGGCCCAGCAGATAGTGCCTTTGGGACGTACCAAAGAGTAGCCTCTCAAGAGTCCCTCAATTGTGCCCACTGCTGCCCATCTGTTCACGGGGGATTTGAGGAAACAAGAAACTAGAGATTGTAAAGGAAATGAGATTTCATTAGGCATATGTCCCTACAGCCATAGGAGCGAGGACCTCCTACCTTAACCGGAGGTCTTCTGGAATCTGAGACTGAGCTGCGTGAGCTTTCTGCTGAGTTCGTTTTTCTCTGTCCCAGTTTCCAGCACGATGGGCCTCTTGTCAGTTCCCTTGAGCTTAGGTTTCTTACTGTTCTGCTTCTACTGCGGGAGCTTTTGCTGAGTTGGGCTCCTGCTGTGCTTGGCCTCCACCTTCCTGGGGCCACACGGAGGTTCTTTCAGCCAGGGTAAATCCGAGTCATGGCACCATAGATATCAGGTGAGTGTATGCTCCTCGGTTCTATCTCATCACAACAAAGATTTGAAGTGACAGACATTAAAGTCCTCAGCTCGTCACAGCTCTAGGGTCTTGGGCAGACTGTGTTATAGCTCTCAGGTATCTAACAGACCGTGTTGTAGCTCTTAGACAAATCAGTGTTACAGCTCCGTGTTACACCTCTATTGTATTTAGAAAATAGCAGGAAAATCCATCATCCAGGCGTGAGGGCATGTCAACCCAAAGATGCGAGCCAACAGGTGGGAGAAAGAGATAGAGAGAGTGAGAGAGAGCCCTTTGGCTCCTCTTTTCATTTGTTTTTTTCCTCCCCGTGGGCATGCCCTATATAAACTGGGCTAGACAGGAATGTTGTTTGTTCTACCTGAGGTCCTCACTCAGGTCCTCGGACGTTCCTTTGACCTTGCTTTGTTCTATTTTCATGGGCTTTCCCCTTCCTTGTCTTTTAGCCACCTCCATTTTGGACTCCTGTGTCCTATTCTAACTACCTAACACTATCAATAGTGCATGAGGTTCCCTTTTCTCCACTTCCTCACAACATTTGTTGTTTCTTGGCTTTTTGATGTAGTCATTGTAAGGTAAAGGAACTAGAGAAGGCAAGGTTCGGAGAAAGAATAAGACTGATACTCTACAGAAACAGATCACCTTTAATAAGGCGAGAAGGTGCAACAATCAGACCAGGGGAACTGCTGCACTAAGTCAAGAAGAGAGCGGTATATATGGAAAACATATGTATGCAGAGATATATTGTTTTGAGGGGGTCTGTTTTTCCTCAAGATTGCTTTTGATTAGTTCACTTTCAACCACTGGGGCAAGGAACTCCTGAGACGGGCCACAGACTGGGATCGGCTGGGAGCTGAACGTAACCAACCTTCATGTTCATTCCTTTCTTCAGGTAGAAAGTTCTTTATTCTGTATAAAATGGTGGGGAGGACCTAGAGGGGAGTTTTAACTCTAGGTTATTTTGAGCCAGGTAGCTTTCCTTCATTCCGGACCCTAAGGAATATATAGAAAGAGAAAGAGAGATGGGCGTTGTCAATGTTCAGGGCTTCTTTGTGCTAAATGAGGGGCCGGGGCTTGTGGTCTGGGAGGAAGGAAGTCTAAAGCCCATAATGTTGATTTTCTATCCTAGCTGCCAGGGTCTCAAACAGAAGAACAGTCTTGACTTGATCTCGAGAAATGGCTCAAATTCAGTCCTGGAGGAATCCCTGGAAAGATTAAAGAAACAAGGTCCAAACGTAAATAGGAGGATAATGAACATGAATGGTCCAAGAAGGGGCAAAACCCAAGGCATCCAGTTCCAATCCGCCAACCATGACTGCCAGAGGTGGCTTAATCTCTGGCCAATCTGATAGGCTCGATCTGTAGGGTTTTTTTGCAGCTTCCTGGACAACACCTGACTGGTTGGCATAGAAGCAGCAGCATTCATCCAGAGAAAGGCAGAAACCTCCCGTTTCTACAGTGAGTAGATCTCATCCCCTTCTATTTTGTAACACTAGAGCCGCCAAGGAATCAAGTTGATTTTGAACAGTTATTAGACATTGGGGCATTTCCTGGAGGCTGTCTGATAGGTCTTTAGATAGTGCCTGATAGTTTTGGATGGAGGTGGTTAGGCTGGCAGTTCCGGTTCCAATTCCAGCCGCTATTCCTGACTGTGTGGATCACAACAAACTGTACACAATTCTGAAAGAGATGGGAATACCAGACTACCTAACCTGCCTCTTGAGAAATTTGTATGCAGGTCAGGAAGCAACAGTTAGAACTGGACATGGAACAACAAACTGGTTCCAAATAGGAAAAGGAGTACGTCAAGGCTGTATATTGTCACCCTGCATATTTAACTTCTATGCAGAGTACATCATGAGAAACGCTAGGCTGGAAGAAGCACAAGCTGGAATCAAGATTGCCGGGAGAAATATCAATAACCTCAGATATGCAGATGACACCACCCTCATGGCAGAAAGTGAAGAGGAACTAAAAAGCCTCTTGATGAAAGTGAAAGTGGAGAGTGAAAGAGTTGGCTTAAAGCTCAACATTCAGAAAATGAAGATCATGGCATCTGGTCCATCACTTCATGGGAAATAGATGGGGAAACAGTGTCAGACTTTATTTTTTGGGGGCTCCAAAATCACTGCAGATGGTGACTTCAGCCATGAAACTAAAAGACGTTTACTCCTTGGAAGGAAAGTTATGATCAACCTAGATAGCATATTGAAAAGCAGAGAGATTACTTTGCCAACAGAGGGCCGTCTAGTCAAGGCTATGGTTTTTCCAGTGGTCATGTATGGATGTGAGAGTTGGACTGTGAAGAAAGCTGAGCGCCAAAGAATTGATGCTTTTGAACTGTGGTGTTGGAGAAGACTCTTGAGAGTCCCTTGGGCTGCAAGGAGATCCAACCAGTCCATTCTGAAGGAGATCAGCCCTGGGATTTCTTTGGAAGGAATGATGCTAAAGCTGAAACTCCAGTACTTTGGCCACTTCATGCGAAGAGTTGACTCATTGGAGAAGACTCTGATGCTGGGAGGGATTGGAGGCAGGAGGAGAAGGGGGTGACAGAGGATGAGATGGCTGGATGGCATCACTGACTCGATGGACGTGAGTCTAAGTGAACTCCGGGAGTTGGTGATAGACAGGGAGGCCTGGCATGCTGTGATTCATGGGGTCGCAAAGAGTCAGACACGACTGAGTGACTGAACTGACTGACTGACTAAGAGGGAAATGAAATGAATGGCTCATTTCATTTGCTTGGGAATGAAAGGAATAGGTAGGGGTTGATCACTGGGGCCTATAAAAATGTTAAGACTGGAGTATATCAGGGTGCAGGTTCCAGTCCAATTAGTAGGTAAACAGAGGTATGTAGATGCCGCACACAAGAACAACAGGCCAGGTGTCTCAATACAACAGCTGAAGTAGATGGCGAAGAGGAGTCAAGGGGAAGGGGGTTGGATCATTCATTCAAGAATGGTCAGGGACCCTGCTAAAGTGGCCCCAACGATGGGAGAAGTGGAGGACTATGCTGAGGGAAATCATCCTATAACAGTTAAAGATTGTCCTGTAGGACCAGAAATATTATATATAGCTTTTCCAGTGGCAAAGAGTAAAGTGAAGGTATGGTTACACATGGGTTTAGGGATTATGCCCAAGGATTGGTCATATGAACTGTTTTGGGAATTTCTAAATATGCAAAAAGGAGCTGGTTGTAATAGTCTTACTTTCTAGGTGATAGGGCCTCATATTGGAGGTTTTCTGTTGTAGGAGGGAAGGTCAGT
Organism: Bos grunniens; assembly: GCF_055505025.1. Taxonomy (NCBI): domain Eukaryota; kingdom Metazoa; phylum Chordata; class Mammalia; order Artiodactyla; family Bovidae; genus Bos; species Bos grunniens. Next base: position 7,090,155 of record NC_141168.1, read on the forward strand.
GAGTAAATATTCTAAGAATTTGTCCGAATTCCAGATTTGATCACTCGTGTGAAGATGTTTAAGATATGAGATGAATAAAGGCTCCCCACAATATGAGTCATGTAAGGATATGTTACCAGTGGTCCAGTCGAGGATGGATACGGGGAGGGCTGAATCTCCCAGAGGAATTATGCATAGATATATCCAGCAGTCTTTAGCCAATCGTGAGTTAGAAGCATTGAGAGTATGGTTTAAATTAAGGGTCCGGAGTAGATAATTGCGATTAGGGTTTTGAAAGAATTCTTGGGTCAGAGGAAAGAAAAAAGATAAGAAGATGCTAACCAACATTTGGGTAAGTGAATATAAGATAGACTAGTATGCACAATTGCACTCATCTCACACCCTAGCAAAGTATTGCTCAAAATTCTCCAAGCCAGGCTTCAGCAATACTTGAACTTCCAGATGTTCAAGGTGGTTTTACAAAAGGCAGAGGAAGCAGAAATCAAATTGCTAACATCCGCTGGATCATGGAAAAAGCAAGAGAGTTCCAGAAAAACATCTATTTCTGCTTTATTGACTATGCCAAAGCCTTTGACTGTGTGGATCACAATCAACTGTAGAAAATTCTGAAAGAGATGGGAATACCAGACCACCTGACCTGCCTCTTGAGAAACCTGCATGCAGGTCAGGAAGCAGCAGTTAGAACTGGACATGGAACAACAGGCTGGTTCTAAATAGGAAAAGGAGTATGTCAAGGCTTTATATTGTCACCCAGCTTATTTAACTTCTATGCAGAGTACATCATGAGAAATGCTGGGCTGGAAGAAGCACAAGCTGGAATCAAGATTGCCAGGAGAAATATCAATATCCTCAGATATGCAGATGACACCACCCTTATGGCAGAAAGTGAAGAAGAACTAAAGAGCCTCTTGATGAAAGTGAACTAGGAGAGTAAAAATGTTTAACTGAGCTGGACTGACTATGGAGAAAAATTGGATTTCAAAAGGATAAAATTACAAATGGTTCCCTGCAGCCACAGGGTGAAGATGTAATCATCAACGTGTTCAAATGTGGATCCTTGAGGACTCGAGACCCAGATACCTGCCGGGAGTTGTTCCAGAAATAATTGTAACCGTGAAACCGACAGGCTCATCTGTCGGTGGAAGCCATGAGAACTTTAGAGTTGTAGAGTCTGTGTGAGAAACTTGATAAGTATTAGTCTGTAAGCATTCTCATCATTGGGCTGCATAACCTTTTTTAGCTGAGTGATGTGCTCCCAAGGGGTGATTTCTTTTAATTTTGCAGCGGTAGGGGTCAGCAGAATTACCGTGTAGGGTTCTTGCCATTTAGGGGTTAGATCTGAGCGGGACTGAACTGTCATAAAGACTTTGTCTCCTATTTGGAGGGATGGGTATGGAAAATTGGAGAGTGGTCAAGGTAATCCATATGTTGCCAAAGGGCATCTCATATCTGGGCAAGTAAGGGAAAAGGAAGGTGGGATGGCAGTTTGGGACCGTCCTGGGAGGGGAGGGTCCTAAAGGTACTATCGGCCTCTGATACGTGGCCTCGAATGGACTGATATTTAGAGGGTTTTTTGGTAAGGCCCGGACCTTTAAGAGGGCTAAAGGGAGGAGTTTAGTCCAATCATGATGAAGTTCAATTGTTAATTTGGTCAGAGTTTCATTTAGGACTCGCTTGGCTCTCTCAGCCTTAGTGGAGGACTAGGGTGATAAGGAATGTGAAACCTCCAAGGAATTTGAGGCCTTGTGCAATATTTTGGCTGATTTGGGTCATTTCATTAATCTATGTGTCTGTTTTTGCTCCCATACCATACTGTCTTGATTACTGTTGATATTGTTTTGATTACAGACAGCATAATTCCTCCCACTTTGTTCTTTCTCAAAATTGTTTTGACTTCTCAAAATCTTTTGTGTTTCCATACAAAATTTTTAAATTATTTCTTCTAGTTCTTTAAAAATGCCATTGGTAATTTGATAGGGATTGCATTGAATCTGTAAATCACCTTGGGTAGTATGGTCATTTTATCAATGTTAATTCTTCCAATTCAAGAACATGATATGTCTTTCTATCTCTTTGTGTTGTCTTCAATTTCTTTCATCAATGTGGTATAGTTTTCGGAGCCCAGGTCTTTCATCTCCTTTAGGTAGACTTGCTGCTGCTGCTAAGTCTTTTCAGTCGTGTCCGACTCTGTGCGACCCCATAGACGGCAGCCCACTAGGCTTCCCTGTCCCTGGGATTCTCCAGGCAAGAACACTGGAGTGGGTTGCCATTTCCTTCTCCAATGCATGAAAGTGAAAAGTCAAAGTGAAGTCTTACCCCTAGGTATTTATTTCTTTTTTATGAAAAGATAAATGGGATTGTTTCCTTAATTTCTCTTTTTGATAGTTCTTTGTTAGTGTATAGAAATGCAACAGATTTCTCTGTATTAATTTTGTATCCTGCACTTCACTGACCTCCCTGATGAGCTCTAGTAGTTTTCTTTAGGATTTCCTATATATAGTATCATGTCATTTGCAAACAGTGACAGGTTTACTTCTCCCTTTCTGATGTAGATTCCTTTTATTTCTTTTTCTTTTCTGATTACTGTGGCTAGGACTTCCAAAACTATGTTCAGCCAAAGTGGCAAGAGTGGGCATTATCAACTTGCTCCTGATCCTAGACTGAGTGCTTTCAGCTTTTGACTGTTGACTATGATGTTTGCTATGGGTTTGTCATTGTTATTTAGTCACTAAGTCATATCCAACTCTTCTGGGACCCGGTGGACTGTAGCTGCCAGGCTCTTCTGTCTGTGGGACTTCCCAGGCAAGAACACCTGGAGTGGGTAGCCATTCCCTTCTCCAAGGGATCTTCCCCACCCAGAGATTGGACCCACATCTCTTGCACTGGCAGGTGGCTTCTTTCCCACTGAGCCACCAGGAAAGCCATGGGTTTGTCATATATGGCCTTTATTGTGTTGAGGTAGACATTACTTTGTCAACAAAGGTCCATCTAGTTAAGGCTATGGTTTTTTCAGTGGTCATGTATGGATGTGAGAGTTGGACTATAAAGAACGCTGAGCCCCGAAGAATTGATGCTTTTGCACTGTGGTGTTGGAGAAGACTCTTGAGAGTCCCTTGGACTGCAAGGAGATCCAACCAGTCCATCCTAAAGGAAATAAGTCCTGAATATTCATTGGAAGGACTGATGTTGAAGCTGAAACTCCAATACTTTGGCCACCTGATGCAAAGAGCTGACTCATTTGAAAAGACCCTGATGCTGGGAAAGATTGAAGGTGGGAGGAGAAGGGGATGACAGAGGATGAGATGGTTGGATGGCATCACCGACTCAATGGACACAGTTTTGGGTGGACTCCAGGAGTTGGTGCTGGGCAGGGAGAGCTGGTGTGCTGCGGTTCATAGGGTTGCAAAGAGTTGGACACAACTGAGTGACTGAACTAAACTGAACTGAACTGATGTTCCCTTTATGTCCACTTCCTGGAGATTTTTTATTATAAATGGATGCTGAATTTTATCAAAAAGTTTTTCTACATCTATTGAGATAATTGAATTTTTTTTTATTCTTCAATTTGTTAACATGGCATATCACACTGGTTTGCAGAAATCGAAAAATCCTCATATCCGTAGGATGAATCCACCTGATCCCGGTATATGACCCTTTTAATGTATTATTTGATTTGGTTTGCTAATTTTTTTAATTTTACTATTCATAAGACTGAAGAGAAAGAGCAAATATTGGCTACAAACAGTGAACAAAAGACAAATACAAAGAGCAGCTAACACTTCTGAATTTCTAGACTTAAGTTCTAAAAGGATGTCAACACTCAGGACACTATGACATGGAATCATGATGTCAATCACCTCAAAACAGAAATCTAGCTCATGAGAAACTGCTTTGCTTTAATAACAGAAAGGCATTTTTCATGATGGGCAGAGCTCTCCCCAAAGAGAAGCAACACTTGCAATTTATGGAGCCAACAAAAAAGATATTTTAAAAGTGTCCCACTCCTTAATCAGCTATACTCCAATACAAAATATAAAAAAAAAATTTTTAAGTCTCCCCCTCTAATAGGTGCTCTACTCATAAGTTTTGCTTTTCATGAATACTTTAACATTTTAGAATGTTGTTGTTGTTCAGTCACTAAGTGGTGTCTGACCCTTTCCAACCCTATGGACTGCAGCATGCCAGGCTTCCCTGTCCATCACCAACTCCTGGAGCTTGCTCAAACTCATGTCCAACGAGTTGGTGATGCCATCCAACCATCTCATCCTCTTCCCCTTCTCCTCTTGCTTTCAATCTTTTCCAGCATCAGGGTCTTTCTCAGTGAGTTAGCTCTTTGCATCAGGTGGCCAAAGTATTGGAACTTCAGCCTCAGTATCAATCCCTCTCATAACTATTTAGAATTGATTTCCTTTAGGATTGACTTTTTTGATCTCCTTGCAGTCCAAGGAACTCTCAAGAGTCTTCTCTAACACCACAGTTAAAAAACATCAGTTCTTTGGCACTCAGCCATTTTTATGGTCCAACTCTCACATCCATACATGACTACTGGAAAAACCAGTAGTCATTTTAGAATGTAGGAGTGGGTTAAAATTGATGTTGCATTTTTGCTATTTTTATCTCATTTGTTTAAAATAGTGTGCTATTTATTTTCACATAAACTAGTCTCCTAGTCCTAGCTTTGGAAAATCTGTTTATTTTCTTCACCCATAAAAGCCCAGATACAGAACTTTAAGCTTTCAATGTTGGGCGTACTTGCTTTTGAAAAGGAAATCTTGCTATGCCACAACCTGTGATCAGCTATCATAAATAATTCACCCACAGAATCTGGGTTGTATGAATGTGATGCTTCTAAATCCTCTTACATAATAGTTTTAGAGGATCCAAAGAGCCTGCAATGCAGGAGACCCGAGTTCAATCCCTGGGTTGGGAAGACATCCTAGAGAAGGGCATGGCAACCCACTCCAGTATTCTTGCCTGGAGAATTCCATGGACAGAGGAGCCTGGCGGGCTACAGTCCATGGGGTCGCAAAAAGTTGGACATGATTGAGTGACTTTCACTTTCACCTTGTTTCATAGAGTTGAAAGCTGTCACTGTCATCAGTATTCTTTGTATATCAATAGGGTGCATGGCAGTAAGCTTTCACTCTGTTTTCACTAAAAACATCTGCAGATTAATTATTGATGTTCTTTGGGAAGCAGACTACACTTATGTTCATTCTTTTCCATTGGTTACAATAAATTTTTCTTGCTGAGTAAATAAAGACGACCAGCAGCTTCTCAATATGCAAAAGACTGTCAATTCCCAGTTGACCCTTGCTAAAATATCATGGGAAGGAAAAAACAACTCACTGCTAAATAAATAAATTCTTAAGGGAAGCTGTCAATCATGCCTTTTTGCAATCTATCCTGAACAATTTGCTTCAGGCTCATTTAAAAGGCTACATATGGGCTTCCCTGGTGGCTCAGTGGTAAAGAATCCTCCTGCCAATACAAGAGACACAGGTTCCATCCCTAGTCTGGGAGGATCTCACATACTGCAGAGCAACTAAGCCTGTGTGCCACAAGTACTGACCTTGTGCTCTAGAGCTCCTGTGCCACAACTAATGAAGCCCACGTGCCCTAGAGCCCATGCTTCCCAGCAAGACAAACCCACACTCCCTGCAACTGGAGATTAGCTCTACTCTCTGCAACTAGAGAAAAGCCCAGGTGCAGCAGCAAAGAACGAGTGCAGCCAAATAAAAAAAAGTAAAGGCTACACAAAATTACCCAGCCAGCATTTTACCTTTTGCCTGGCCAACTCGTTACTCACTGCTCATCAGATACAGCAGTTTAGGACAGATTCCATGGGAGGCACACAGCGCTTAATGGGAAGAAGTCCTCAGAAACAGGGACAGGTAGGGATCACAGAAGAGACAGGGAGGATTCTCATTGGGTTGGCTGATTTTGAGGAGTTCTTTTCTTACCTACTTACCCTAACAAAAAGGCTGACTAAAAGCATCAAGTGTATCGTCAAGAGTATTCTGTATAAAGTTCGGCTGACTGGTAGGATTTTGCAAACCTGCTTAGCCATTAGACTCTTGGTAAGACTTTGCCTGAGATGAATTGTCAGAGACCTGAGTGCCATCTGGGGGTGGCAGGGCGGGGTGGTCAGGGAAGACAAGGACTAGGGAAGCCCAAAGTGAACACAAGCTTGTCTAATTACTAACCTGCACTCGGGAAGCCTCTCGACCTGCTCTTGCAGGACCAGACACAGTATTCTTTCCCTACATCCGTTCTACTCCCTCTCTAGGGAACCCTGCCAAACAGGCTCCAGGACTTCTCATGTAAATGCCATCTTTACCCCTTCACCTCCTAAGAAAGGAAGAGTCCAGATGCTTATCTCCTAAAACAAGACGGTCATTAAATCTGGGGGCTACTCTACAGTTGGAGAAGACTCTTGAGAGTCCCTTGGACTGCAAGGAGATCCAACCAGTCCATTCTAAAGGAGATCAGTCCTGGGTGTTCTTTGGAAAGAATGATGCTAAAGCTGAAACTCCAGTACTTTGGCCACCTCATGTGAAGAGTTGACTCATTGGAAAAGACTCTGGTGCTGGGAGGGATTGGGAGCAGGAGGAGAAGGGGACGACAGAGAATGAGATGGCTGGATGGCATCACCGACTCGATGGACATGAATTTGAGTGAACTGTGGGAGTTGGTGATGGACAGGGAGGCCGGGTGTGCTGCAATTCATGGGGTCACAAAGAGTCGGACATGACTGAGCCACTGAACTGAATTACAGTTCAATTCAACAGATACTCATATAATTCCATATGTGCAAGAAAGCTGAAAACCTCGGTAGTTTCTTCTTTTTGATTCTGCCTAACTAAAAGCTCTGCTGCATTTATGTATTGACGACGGCCATCAGCTTCAAAGGAAGAGTTCTGTCCAGCCAAAAGGCCAAAATCTCCAGGAGGGGACAATTTCCAGGTCCACGGTACAACATGCTGCACACTTGAACTTTTAAACAACTGGCTACACAGTATTCCTTCCTTCCATCTACTTTCTCAATCACTGGAAAAGCTCAGACCAGTGGGAACATCTTTCGAGTTTTGAGAGTCTTCTGCAAAAGTCATTCTTCACATACACTGTAAAAGAGATTTTCCCCTTCTTTTCTCCAGTACTCTCCCTGGGCCAGGGAGTCCCTCACAGAGGGATTGCACTTAGCCAGCAGAACCTGGATGCGAATGGTTTCATAAACCCTGAGAACTTCTTTCATCATGTGGATCCCTGCTGGATCTAAAAGCTGTATTGCACTGTACTCAGTCACGATGGTGTGGAACTCTAAGGAATGGGAAAGTTGCACTGAAACTTCATCCTGGATTCCACTGAGAGCGGCTATTTCCCTTTTGATCTTTTTCTTTGATACCTTCTTCTGAGCTGCCTATGAAATGATTGGATGGCATCACTGGTTCAATGGACACGAGTTTCAGCAAGCTCTGGGATTTGGTGATGGACAGGGAGGCCTGGCGGGCTGCAGTCCATGGGGTCACAAAGAGTCGGACACAACTGAGTGACTGAACTTAACTGGTTACTAAGACTGGATTGGGGGGTGGTGGTTTATAAAAAAGATTTAAAATATTCTCTGTTCATGTAATAGAGAGTGGATTTCTAGTGGACAACCTTGATGGTTGACTTAGCCTGACAGGTCTTGTAGGCAGACATGGATTCAAAGATTTCAGGCTTTTTTGTTGGGCCAAGCAATGAAGTCTTTGACTTCTGAGTGTAGAGGATGAGCGAAAACAAGAAAAACCAACTCCAATAAGCAGGCCTATTTCAGTACTTAGTTCAGAGGACAGCACAGTACCAAATGAGATAACTGTATCCATTCGGTTAATCCTCCACATCGTCCATGGAATTCTCTAGATACTAGAGTGGGTAGCCGTCCCGTTCTCCAGGGGATCTTCCCAACCCAGGGACTGAACAGGAGTCTCCTGCATCACAGGCGGATCCTTTACCAGCTGAGCTTCCAGGAAAGCACCACATCTTGGGCAGATTCTTAAATTTACTTAGGGCTCTCCAGGGATTTGGCTTTCAAGGTGGCACTAGTGATAAAGAATGCACCTGCCAATGCAGGAGACTTAAGAGACACAGAGTGTATCTCTGAGTCAGGAAGATCCCCTGGAGGAGGGCATGGCAACCCACTCCGGTATTGTTGCCTGGAGAAGTCCCATGGACAGAGGAGCCTGGTGGGCTACAGTCCATGGGGTCACAAAGAGTCAGATATGACTGAGCTTCTAACACTTTCACTTTCACTAATGAATAATCCCCACCATTACTCCAATGGAGTCTGAGTCCAGGGAGATACTTGGCCTGAGATGTAACAGCTGTGAAGGAGGCACAGGTGACAAATCCACTCAGCAAGGCATCTGAGAGAGAGACTGAAACAAAGCCCACTTGATAGAGCACATTGCTGCCTGAAAAACTCCAACCTTAAAGGTGACCATACTGTCAACTATAATGTCATAGCTACTTGTGTTACATATCTTGCCTGATGTCTGGCTTAATAGTGTGTTCCCACCTGAAACCATTCCCAAAGAAGGAGCAACATGGGCAGTGTCACTGCCAGCTCTGTACAATTCTCAGTCAACTACAGCTGACTGGTCATAAGGCACAACACTCCAAAGATGCCCACAGAGATGTGATGGAGGTCCCCAATGGGAAGTAAAGTGAGCCGACAAAAAAAGATGTGTGTAGACCATCGGTATTTTCCTGGCCAGCCAAGAGAGAATAAGCAGTGAGCTGGGGCACCAACAAGATGCCCCCAATCAAGCCAGACATCACATCTCCTAAAATGTTTTCCTCCAGATTACATTTTGGGAGCCACTGCAAAACAGGAAGGAAACCAAAAATGATATTTTGGGGTTTGGTTGGATTGCACTGGAAATTGTAGGTTTTTGTGGCAAATTGCCTGAAGTTAGTATCTGGTTTCTCTTAAGGCTCCAAGTGGACCCTAGGATAAGGTCTGCAATGATCATTGGTCTCAAATTGCTGAAAGTTGTTACGTGATTCCTCTTCATGCTCCAGGGGGGATCCTACATGAGACCTGTATTGGTTATTTCCTTTAACGGAGTCCTCAGATGAAAGGTTATCTTGCTTTTTATTTTTCAAAGACATTTCTGGAGATAGATGTTCCAGCCTCGCTGAGCAAGAAATCAGATCGGCGAATTCACATAGGAGCTCTTCATCTCTCAATGCAACTGGTGCAGGACTCTCTTCTCACTTTCTACCTTCAGGCCAAGCTAGTTTGAGTGCATTCCTTCTACTTTGGAATAGCTCTCTGTGATTTCCGAGTCAAGAGACTTTTCCAAACTGCTTGATTCTGGGCCACCCACACACAACCTGCCTTCAAGGAGCATCTTCCACCATGGCGGGACTGAGGGGATAAGGTGGTGTGGGCAGAGGCAGCCCACCTCCAGGCCAGCGTCCCTTTAACCCATCGACCCCTTGCCCACCCATTGCCTGGTCCCTGGAAGAGGAGGGCCCAGCCAGGCAGGGCAGGGGAGTGGCATGCAGGCACCATCTAGGAGGTGCAGAAGGTGACTCTAGAGTGAAAGCCCAGCATGGTTTGTTGATATTTTGTTGAGGACATTTGCATATATGTTCATCAGTGATATTGGCCTATACTTTTCTTTTTGTGTGTTATCTTTTCTGATTTTGATATCAGAGTGATGCTGGCCTCATACAATGAGTTCGGAAGTATTTCTTCCTCGGCAATTTTTAAAAATCATTTGAGGAGGATAGCTGCTAACATTTTCATAAATGTTTGATAGAATTCACTTGTGAAGCCATCTGGTCCTGGACTTTGTTTCTTGGTCTGAATAACACATTCAGTTTCATGATTAGTTATTGTGAAAGTGAAAGTCACTCAGTTGTGTCCGAGTCCTTGTGAACCCATGGACTATACAGTCCAAGGAATTCTCCAGGCCAGAATACTGTAGTGGGTAGCCATTTCCTTCTCCAGGGGATCTTCTCAACCCTGGTCTCCTGCATTGCGGGTGGATTCTTTACCAGTATCCCCACCTGTCAAGTGGGAGACCCGGTTAGATTTCCCAATAGGGAGACTATAGAACTGGTTATTGGTCTATTCATATATTTGATTTTTTCCTGGTTCACTGTTGGGAGATTGTACATTTCTAAGAATTTGTCCTCTTCTTCCATGTTCATTTTATTGGCAAGATTGTTTTAGCTATCCAGGGTCATTTGTGTTCCCATACAAATAGTAAAATTTTGTGTTTTAATTCTGTGAGAAGTGCCACTGGTTATTTGATAGAAATTGCATTGAGTCTGTAGATTACATTGGATAGTGTAGAACAGTATCGTTACAGACATTTCCACAATATTGATTCTTCCAATCCCTGAAAAAATATATATATATATACAATTGCCTCCTGCCTCTCTGGGCAGCTCTCCAAGATCAGCAAGTGGGTCTCCCTCAAGCTTCTGTCATATCACTGCTTCTGCACTGGGTCTCAGAGCATGAGAGATTTTGTCCATGCCCTTTGAGAGTGGGGTCTCTGCTTCCATGCCTTCTCGCTCTCCCATGCATAAGTCCTGTAGCCTTCAAAGTCACATGTTTTGGGGCTTCTCAGGTGGCTCAGTCATAAAGAATCTGCCTGCAATGCAGAACACGTGTATTCAATCCCTGGGTCAGGAAGATCCCCTGGAGAAGGGAATGGTTACGCACTCCAGGATTCTTGCCTGGAGAATCCCATGGACAGAGGAGCCTGGTGGGCTACCATCCATGGGGTCACAAAGAGCCAGACACAACTTAGCAATGACACAACAAAGTCAGATATTTTGGGGGCTCACCTTTCTAGTGCAGGACACCCCCCCTCCAGGGAGCCTGAAGTGGGGCCCAATCCCTTGCTCCTTGGGGAAAACCTCTGTTGTTGTGATTATCTTCCCATTTGTGAGTCACCTACCTAGGGATGCAGGTCTTGACCTTACTCCCTCCTATCTGTCTTGTTGTGGTTCCTTCTTTTTACCTTTAGATGTGGAAAATCTTTTCTACTAGTTCTTAGATCATAGTTATTTTCTAGATGCTTATAATTCTGGCATGCCCATAGGAGGGGTTGTGCTCAGGGTCTTCCTACCCTGCCATCTTGGCCACAATCTGAGTGTCAGCACTCTGTTTTTGACCCAGTAGTTTTTTCTCGACTTTCACAGCATGACCCATCTTGTTTCCCTCCTTTTTGTAATCTCTGCAAGGCCTAGTATGGTAGTGACTAGGTAGGTGTGGCCATTCAACTGTAACTTTCAATTAGACAATTTGGAATAAAATTTAAAAATCAGTTCTTCAATTACACTTCTTATATTTCATGAGCTTAATAATAACCCATGTGGCTCAGGGCAACCATATGGAACCACACAAAACAGTTTCATCTTTGCAAAGAGTTCTAACTCTCCTGGATGATCACAGGGGCAGCAGGTCTTTTGGGTGAGTTTGGATGGCTCCTCCCTCACTTCCTGTCTCCTCCTTTTAATAGCTTTGCATCACCTCCTGGTTCAGCCTTGTCTTCAAAGTAAGAGAAGGGAGCAGACCCCAGATTTTCTAGGTAAGGAAAGAGGTGTGTTTGTGGGGGTGAGAGGGAGGGAGGGAAATGTGTGATTTGATGGACGGGGACTCCTCCCCTGGATCTGTATCTTAAATCTCCTTGCAAACTTGCTCTCAGAATATATTTCTCATTGGGTTTCTGTTTGCTGTTTTTGATGATTTTAGGCTGCAATCTGTTTTGAAGGCTGAGCCCTACAAATTGATGCCTCTTTCCATGGTGATGGCTCAGAGGATACTTGTACAAACAAATGATTCCTCTCACCATTCATAGAATTTATAAGAAAACTTGAAGTTTTCAGGATTAGCATTGACCAAGCAGACAGAATTCATTCTGTGGGAAGCTGGTGTTGAGAAGAGCTCGAGGAGATGTAAGAGGCACAGCTCAGCACTTCCCCTGTTGCAAAACCAGCACGCAGAGCAGGACCAGTGAGTCTGTTACCCAGTTAACTCTCTGCTCAGAGCTGCCCCTTTGGACCTGCCTCCTCAGGGACAGTTTCTTCCTGGGCCTCACCCCGAGTTGGGGAAAAGAAGCTTTTAGAAGACAGGAGGAGGGAGATGCCAACCCATGTTACTATCTACCATTCAGGAGAAGCAGGGGACCCACTGATGCTTGTTCCTTAAACAGTAGGAGGAGAATTCAGCCATCCAGTGTCAGTGTGTAGACAAGGTCAGTCCTCTGGTTTAATATCTGAACTAGGATAAACAGAACAGCATTAAAGAATGCTGAGGCAGAGTCCACAGACTGGACAGCAGACTTTAAGAAATAACCCAAACCTTGTATGTTCCTATTTCTGGTATCTTACTCCTCCTAACGCCCACAACCAACATGAACTTTATGAACAAAGCTTATTCTTTAAAATTAGGTGATATCAGTTCCCAGTTTATAAGAAGCTATTTCCTACTCTTATTCCTAATCGACTTTCAAAAGAAAGTGCTTCAAATTTGTATTTGATGCATTCCTACCAGATGACTCTATCTTTAGCAAATAGCATTTTCAGCCTGTTCTAGTTAAAATCTGCTCTGCTAAGAATTCTTCAAATGGCTTTCTCCATTGCCCAACCTTAGTAGGTAGTGATAAAAGAAAGCATCTAAAATGTAATGCAATGTTTCAAGAGCAATGTGGTTTTAATAAGTAAAAGATAAGTTTTTTCACAGCCAGATGCAAGCGAGATATAAAGCTCAATCACAGAGGAGGCAAGAAACAGTGGGGTATTTTTTAATCAAGTAATTCATTAAACAAATAGTTTTTGAGATCCATGCTTTGTCCAATACTGTGCTTTTTTCCTTGGGAATAATGGGGTATGCAAGACACAGACAGTTCACCATCACAAAGCTAGCAGTCTACAAGGAGACAGTAAAAAAAATCAAACCACTTCCTATTGTGGTATGTATTCTATAGAAACTCTAGGGTGTAGTTAGAACAAACTTCAGACCAAACCTGTCTTGTTGGTTGATGATGTGGGTGGAGAGGCCCCCTCTGGAGAAATAACAAAACACTGAGGCCTCAGGGCTGAGCATAAACCAGTTGGCCATTGGGTAGAGGTGGGAGTGCTCCAGGGAGGGGGAGGTGCTCCTCAAAGATCTAGGAGCTGGGGGGAGCTTAGGGGATATAGGGGACACTGAGGAGGCCAGTATGATTAAAGCTTTTTGAGAGAGAGAGAGAGAAATTGATCGTGCAAGGCCTTTGGGATCATTCCAAGGGCTTTCAACTATTTGAAAAATAAAAAACCAAAACAATCCATTAGAAAATCTAAATGAGAAAAAAACAAATATCAAAAAGACATCTGACTATGTATAGAGAGAGTAACATGGAAATATACATTACCATATGTAAAATAGATAGCCAATGGGAATTTGCTGTATGACTCAGGGACCTCAAACCGGGGCTCAGTAACAACCTAGAGGGGCAGGATGTGGAGGGAGGTGGGAGGGATGTTCAAGTGGGAGCGAACATGGTAAACCTATGACTGATTCATGTTGATGTTTGGTAGAAACCAACACAATGCTGTAAAGCAATTATCCTTTGATTATAAATTTTAAAAAGGCCTCTGACTATTGAGTAGAGGAGGGATTGAAGATACAGTATCATTTGGGAGCCTACTACATTGCAATCAAATGATAGGATTGGATTCACATGGAGATGGGGAGAAATGGATACTTTTTCATTTGGGGAACTAAAATCTATAGGATTTGGTGATGGACTGTGAGCAAGTGAGGAAAGAAGTGTTTCAGAGATGACCCCGAGGTTCTTCATGAGCCATTTTGTGATGCCACTTACTGAAATTTGAGTTAGGCTAGGGATGGAAGTCAGGGTTTCATTTTATCCAAATCGGTTGGAGATGCCCACAAAATTGCCAAATGGAATTGCCAACTGGGAAGGGTCCAGGCTGCAGACTACATATAAATGGCATTCAGAGCAATAATTGAATAGAGGCGGGAGGGGCACCCAGAACCAGTGCCAAGGAAGCACTTGAAGCACTAACATCTGTGTAAAGAAACTTGACAGTCTGAAAATGAGACTGAAAGCAGAATTAAGAAGTATTGAGAAATAGAGGAGAGATCGAGCAGCAAGTTTATGAAGAAAGTGTTGTTTACAGGAGGTCAATGTTTCTGGTTTGTTCTGCATTTCCCTGACATAACATAGTTCTGTCTCTCTATTCCCAGGAATCCAAACCACAATGGCAGCCCAGTACCTCAGCGAACGCAGGACCAGCCATGGTGAGAGGCTGCTTGGGGAGGGCAGCCAGGCTTGGTGGGGAGGGCTGGGACTCTCCTGCCCTGTCATCCAGCCAACCTGTACAAGAGTGAAACATCTTCAACCACATTTCTCATTTTCCCCTCATTTGCTCTGCTTTCTCATTCTCTCCACCCTCTATCCATCCTCCTTGTGATGTAGCTTAACAGCGAGCAGGAGGAGAGTTCCAATGCCCTGACTGCTCCCGGGCTTGATGAGGTTTCCTACTTGCTACTTCCTGCCATGTGGGCACGTGGATCAGGGGCTGTGGCCTCCCAGGTGGTTTCTCTGCCTCTCTCTTCAGCCTGAGAGGACTGGGAAGGAGGAGCGTGGGGGTGATCAATGCCTCATTCAGGCCCCTAATTTCCCTGCTCCCAGTGGCCTCACTCTAAGAAACACACTCAACAGACTGATCACTCCGTTTCTCATATAACCCTCCCTCTACCCATTTATCCTAGGAATAGATTCTATCATTTGAGCTTTTGCTGGTTCAGCAAATCACCCTGTAATTTAGGAACCTAAAACAGCAATCATTTAGTTGGCTCTTAATTTTGAGGGTCACTTCCACCTCCTGCGAAGAGTTGACTCATTGGAAAAGACTCTGATGCTGGGAGGGATTGGGGGCAGGAGGAGAAGGGGCCGACAGAGGATGAGATGGCTGGATGGCATCACCGACTCAATGGACGTGAGTGTGAGTGAACTCCAAGACTTGGTGATGGACAGGGAGGCCTGGCGTGCTGCGATTCATGGGGTTGCAAAGAATCGAACACGACTGAGCGACTGAACTGAACTGAACTGGGCTGTGCTTGGGTCTGGACCAACCTGGCTAATCTCAGCCAGATTGACTCATGTGTGGGTGCTCAGCTGGTGGTTCAGGATGCAACACAATATCTTGGATAGCCTCACAGACATGTCTGGTGGTCAGCAAGCTCTGGGTCGGCCAGGCAGACAGGGATAACAGGGCCTTGTGCCCTCACCAAGTAGGCTAGTCCAGGGCAGGTGTAGGGTTCCAAAAATCAGAAAGAGAAGGCAAAGCACAATGTGTCAGTGCTTTTGGATTCTCTGCTTAACCATGTTTTCATGATCCTATGATCCAAAGCAAGTCACATGGCCCAGTCAGACTGAAGGGTTGGAGAAACAGACTCAGCATCCTGATGAGAGGAGCTGAGAATCCACCTTCCCAAAAGGCACGAGTGCAGAGATGGACTCCTTCGTGGCTATGGCTGCCATCTTCAGAGTTTGCCATCCATTGGCCACATATCAGCATTGGGCAATGGTTGTGGTGTTGGCACTGTCCTTGGTGCCTTTTCACTGCCAGGCCATGAATTTCCTATACCCTCTCTCTAAGGCCAACCAATGCCCTGGGATCTCCTTAGGTTGGAGCTTCTATTGTGAGGCTAACTATTAAGAATACTCTGAATTCTTATGTACATTTTTTTTTAGATAAATCTTAGCCATCCCATATCCAGTGTTTGCAGCATTGGGTTACTTCTTTTATCCCGGGATTCTGGTTCTGAAATGGGTAAAACTCTGTCTTAGGGATTCAGGGAGCAGCAGCAAACACTTCATCAGAAAGTGTGTGGGAGATGGAGATTAACTACAGATTTTGTGGACATCACAGGAGGGGTTTCCTCAAGTTCCTGGTTCTGTTTGATTGATATATTTTTTTAAATTTTATTTTATTTTTAAACTTTACAATATTGTATTAGTTTTTCCAAATATCGAAATGAATCTGCCACAGGTATACATGTGTTCCCCATCCTGAACCCTCCTCCCTCCTCCCTCCCCATACCATCCCTCTGGGTCGTCCCAGTGCACCAGCCCCAAGCATGATTGATATTTTTTAAAGATTAGCCCACCTCACAGAATAGACTGAAAGGGACAATGTGGAAGTGGAGACACCTGTTAGCAGACTGCTGAGGCAGGGGTGGTGATGGAATCTGGACTGGAATGATGATCTTCAAAGCAGAGACAGACGAACAGATTTGGAGCCAAGAGAACATCTGATGGGTTGGGTCTGGAATGTAGGGGAAAGAGGGGAGTCAAGGGTGACTCCTAGGTTTCTAGTCTGAGGACCTGGATGAATGGTGATGCCTCTGAAAATAACTTGGAGTTGGTAACAGTGTCTATGATGTTGTATGTGGGATAATGTAGGCATTGTCTCAAAGCAGAAATGGGTAAATATAACATAGGATTCCTCATGCAGGAATCAGACCCTTAAGTTCAAGGGCCGCCTGGCAAGGTCTGCCTTCTTGGAAAAACAGGCTTTCACATGTGACTGTCAATTGCCTTCCCTCTGGTCCTGGGTCTATGCCTGACAAATCCAGGGGGCTTTGACTTTATAGACACATTGCAGAGATATGCAGAGACTTGCTAAATACAAGCACAGAAAGAGCTGGTAGATGATTTAGTGTTTAAATTCAGGTTTCAATTGCTGTGCTCTACTGCTCTGATATTAACTTTCAACTTTCCTAGGAAGTCGAATATGCATAATCAGTTTTGTGTTATCCCCTATCTTATGAAGAACAGCTACTGGTAGCAACTCAGAGTCCTCTTCTTAATCACATTGTTTCCTCCTCTATGAGCTTTTGTTTCCATAAGGTCAGAGTAAGAAGCTGAAAGGGATCCTGAAAAATACCTGTTGTTATTGTTGTTCACTTGCTAAGTCATGCCCATGGATTGCAGCTTGCCAGGTTCCTCTGTCTTCTACTCTCTCCTGGAGTTTGCTCAAATTCATGTCCATTGATTTGATGATGCTGTCTAGCCATTTTATCCTCTGCCACCCGCTTCTCCTTTTGCCTTCAAACTTTCCCGGCATCAGAATCTTTTCCAGTGAGTCTGCTCTTTGCATCAGGTGGCCAAAGTATTGGAGCTTCGGCTACAGCATCAGTCCTTCCAATGAACATTCAGGGTTGAATATTTATTCAGTGGGCGGGAGCCTTGCAGCGGAGACATTTGAAGTTCATTCTAACACTGGGTCTTCTGTTTCCTGATGTTCCAGGGCTTGCAAACTCTGGAGATTCCCAGCTGAGACTTGTCTTAGTGGGTAAGACTGGGGCAGGAAAAAGCGCAACAGGAAACAGCATCCTCAGAGAGAAAGTGTTTCCGTCTAGCTTTTCGGCTGTATCCATCACCAAGCACTGTAAGAAAGGAAGCAGCACCTGGAAGGGGAGAGAAGTTGTCATCGTGGACACACCTGGCCTCTTTGACACGGAGGTCCCAGACGCTGAGACTCTCAAGGAGATTACCCGCTGCATGGTGCTGACTTCCCCGGGGCCTCACGCTCTGCTCCTGGTCATCCCACTGGGCCGTTACACGCTGGAAGACCAGAAAGCCACAGAGAAGATCCTGACAATGTTTGGAGAGAGAGCTAGGGAACACATGATTCTCTTATTCACCCGGAAAGATGACTTAGAAGGCATGGATTTCCATGATTACTTAAAGCAAGATCCTACAGCCATCCAAAAGCTGATTCGCAAGTTTAGAGATCGCTACTGTGTTTTCAACAACAAGGCCACAGGAGCTGAGCAGGAGAACCAGAGGGAGCAGCTGCTGGCCCTGGTCCAGGATGTGGTGGACAAGTGCAATGGTCGATACTACACGAATAGCCTGTATCAGAAGACCGAGGAGGAGATTCAGAAACAAATCCAAGTGTTACAAGAATATTACAGAGCAGAGCTCGAGAGAGTGAAAGCTCAGATAAAACAGGAGCTTGAAGAGGAAATCAGAAAGCTGAAGGATGAACTAGAACAGCAAAAGCGGAAGGTGGAAATGGAAAGGCAATTGGCAGAAACGGAGGCTCACTGGGTTTCAAGGCAGCAAAGAGCCAGAGATGATGTTTTGAGTCAGAAAAAGATATTTGAAATCATCTATACCTTGTTACAGGTTGCTTCCTTTGTCTTCCCTCTGTTTAGGGATTAAACTTCATGAAAATCTTTCTATATTTCCTGCATATTTTGGGGTGGTCCTGCCCCACATAACTCAGAGCATTCTCCTTTTTCTCTGAGACTCTCAGGGCTAAGGAGAGTAAGTTCACTATTGATAATTGGTATATGTTTGATTGATTTAACAGGAAAGGGATAAATTCTCAACTTGTGAAACTCCAAAGCAGAAAGTATTGATGCTCCTTATTTGTGAATTCTTCCTCAGAGACACCAAGACAGGGAATGCAGGAGACCAAAGAAGATGACCCCAAGCTTTCTCTCTTTATCCCTAGAAAAGATTTCTCTGCTAGATTCTTTCTAGATTGGTGGGTGATCTTCCCTTACAGCTTTTTCTCACTTATTTTGTCTTTAGACAGCATTGATCATCTTACCCTTATAGTTTATTAGAAAGATCAATTCTTTCCATTAGTTAAACTTACAGAAGGAGATACTGATAGAAATCTTTCTAGATGAATGGAAATTTGTTCACTTATAATTTTACTGAAGGCCTCAAATTGTTCCTTATCAGCTGACCATTACGAACAAAGGTTCTCTGGCAAATAGATCTTTCAGAACTTAACTACCTGAAATGCCAAATGGCACAAAACATATTCAACAGATAAGGGAATAATGCTTGGTGTGTTCAGATGTATCTGTAGGAAGTCTTTGACCAACAAACAGTTTGCTGAATAACCAGTTCTCTCCTTTTCCTGTGAAAATAACAGCTGTCCCATGCAGATGAATTGTTTGCTTACTGTTATTTTAATAAAATGCTTCTGTTCTCTCATACTTGTGCAAATTGGAAAAATTTTTTTTTCCTTGAAAAGCACCACTATTCCTTCTAAGAACAGGGGTGAATTTCAGTTTTTTTTGGTAAAAGTTCAAGATGATTTTGGTGTAGACTTGGTCCACCCTCCAGACATCTCCCCTCCCCTTTCCCCCCAACCCCGGAAGATTTGAGCCACATTCTCAACGCCTCTGTCAGTCAAAGTCTACATTCTCCTTGGATTCATCCATTATGTTGGTAGAAATTATGTGTAACCGAGGTTTCTGAGACCTTTGTGGCTTTCCTGCTGCAGAAATTCTTTTAAATCTATGGATAAAATAGAGACATCCCTGTCCCTTTTCTCCTCTTCCAATGGGTCCTCTTCACCTATTAATTGTAGGCTTTCCCCAAGCACATTCCCATGTTCTTCCAATATGGTCTGAAGGTCACACGTGATCTATGCCAACTCTCCTTGCTTGGTCATCTTAAAATCATCTTCTCCATGCCCTAACCCATTCTGTCCAAAAGAGGACATAATGCCTTGCACTGACTTCCCCCAAACACACAGGACTGTACCCTTAACACAGCTTCTATCTATCAATAGCTGACTTACTTTGCTGTACAGTAGAAACTAACATACTATTGGAAAGAAACTATTGCTGTTGTTGTTCAGTCACTAAAGTGAAGTTAAGTTGCTCAGTCATGTCCGACTCTTTGTGACCCCATGGACTGTAGCCTACCACGCTCGTCTGTCCATGGGATTTTCCAGGCAAGAGTACTGGAGTGGGTCACCATGTCTTTCTCCAGAGGATCTTCTTGACCCAGGGATTGAACCCAGGTCTCTCCTATTGTAGGCAGACACTTTACTGTCTGTGCCACAGGGGAAGTTAGCAAAGGCTCAAGGATATGAGAAGCACCTGGCAAAGAAGCACAGGACTACAGCAGAGGCGGTCCCTCTGAGTGGACAGATTCCCTTTCACTCTGCAGAATGTGGGAGAACTTAGTCTCTATAGCTTTCATCATTGGTGTTTCAGTCAAAATTCTTAGGTGTGAATTTAACATGCTATTGTATTACAACTTTCCACAAGCAAATATTCCACCAAAGAACAACACATACCCCTCAAAGAAAATTAAATTCAGGTTTAAGATGAAAAAAAAAAAGCTAGCTGCAGTGGTAATTTTCAGTATAAATGCATTCAATTATTCTTATTCTTGCACCCCAGGTTAATGCTATAGATGAGACAAAGAAAATCATTCTACTATTTATTTCCCATCTCATTCCTTTAAATCATTTCATCAAAATAATCTGAACATGAGTATATGGATACTTGTTTTGTTATAAGAATGTACAGTTTAAAAGTCCCTGAGACACATCCAAGAATGGATTGAAATGTATTCAATGTAATTCCATCTATGGGGTCGCACAGAGTTGGCCACGACTGAAGTGACTTAGCAGCAACAGCAGCAATGTAATTATTTGCCATATTTTGACACTGGCTTTCTTTGGGATTAAAATGAAAACTGACCTTTCCCAATCCTGTGGCGATTGTTTAGTTTTCCTGATTTGCTGGCGCACTGAGTGTAGCACATTAACAGGATTTGGCTGGAATTCCATCACCTCCCCTAGCTTTACTAATTACCAAGGACTTGGCTCCCTTCCCTGATACTTAAGGAATGTGACTTTTAAGAAAGATATGCATGATATATATACACATATATAATATATATAAAATAATATTTACAATTTTCCAGGCCTGGTTTACAAAAAGCAGAGGAACCAGATGTCAAATTGCCAACATCCGTTAGATCACACAGAAAGCAAGGGAATTCAAGAAAAACATCTAATTCTGCTTCATTGACTACGCTAAAGCCTTTGACTGTGTGAATCACAGCAAACTGTGATCTTCAAGAGATGGGAATATCAGACCTCCTCACCTGTCTCCTGAGAAATCTGTTTGTGGATCAAAAAGCAGCAGTTAGAACCTTGCATGGAACAACAGACTGGTTCAAAATTGGGAAACGAGTACGACAAGGCTCAGCCTGTTTACTTAACTTATGTACAGAGAACATCATGAGAAATGCTGGGCTGGATGAAGCACAAGCTGGAATCAAGATGGCCAGGAAAATATCAATCACCTCAGATATGCAGATGATGCCACCCTTATGCCAGAAATTGAAGAGGAACTAAAGAACCTTGATGAGGGTAAAAGAGGAGAGTGAAAAAGCTGGCTTAAAACTCAACATTCAAAAAACAAAGATCGTGGCATCTGGTTCCATCACTTCATCGCAAGTAGAAAGGGGAAAAAGGAGAAACAGTGACAGATTTTCTTTCCTTGGGCTCCAAAATTACTGTGGATGATGACTGCAGCCATAAAATTAGAAGATGCTTGCTCCATGGAAGGAAAGGTATGACAAATCTAGACAGTGTATTAAACAGCAAAGATATCGCTTTGCCAACAAAAGTCTATATAGTGAAAGCTATGGGTTTTCCAGTAGTCATGTGAGAGTTGGACTATAAAGAAGGCTGATTGCTGAAGAATTGATGCTTTTGAACTGTGGTGTTAGAGAAGACTCTTGAGAGACCCTTGAGCTGCACGGAGATCAGTTAAACCTAAATGAATACAGCCTGAATATTCATTGGAAGGACAGATGCTGAAGCTGAAGGTCCAATACTTTAGTCACCTGTTGTGAAGCACTGACTCATTAGAAAAGACCCTGATGCTGGGAAAGATTGAAGGCAGGAGAAGAAGGGAACAACAAGGGATGAGATGGTTACATGGCATCAGCAACTTGATGGACGTGAGTTTGAGTAAACTTCAGAGGTTGGTGATGGATAGGGAAACCTGGCGTGCTGCAGTCCATGGCGTGGCAAAAAGTTGGACATGACTAAGTGACTGAACAACCATATATATATATATACACATGAACACACGCACACACACACACACACACGCACACACACACACATATGTGCTTAGTTGTTCAGTCATGCCCAATTCTTTGTGACCCCTTGGACTGTAGCCCACCAGGCTCCTCTGTCCATGAGGACTCTCCAGGCAAGAATACTGGAATGAGTGGCCATGCCCCTCTCCAATATGCACAAACACACATATATAAATATATATACTTTATTAATACTGCATAAGAATCTTCCTCTCTGGTGTCTGGCCTTTTTTTTTTTTTTTTAACCAATTTACTGATGCTGAGTAGTAAGTCATTTCGGGACTACAAAGAAGGCATTCAGCCTGGTCAGTTCAGTTCAGTTGCTCACTTGTGTCCAACTCTTTGCTATCACATGGACTGCAGCATGTCAGGCTTCCCTGTCCATCACCAGCTTCTGAAGTTTGCTCAAACTCATGTCCATCGAGTCGATGATGCCATCCAACCATCTCATCCTCTGTCATCTCCTTCTCCTCCTGCTTTAAATCTTTCCCAGCAACAGGGTCTTTTCCAGTGAGTCAGTTCTTCACATCAGGTGGCCAAAGCATTGGAGTTTCAGCTTCAACATCAGGCTTTCCAATGAATATTCAGAACTGATTTCTTTTAGGATGGACTGGTTGGATCTCCTTGCAGTCCAAGGGAATCTCAAGAATCTTCTCCAACACCACAGTTTAACAGCATCAATTCTTCAGTGCTCAGCTTTTTTACAGTCCAACTCTCACATCCATACATGACTACAGGGAAAACCATAGCTTTGACTAGATGGACCTAGTCGGCAAAGTACTGTCTCTGCTTTTTAATATGCTGTCCAGGTTGGTCATAGCTTTTCTTCCAAGGAACAAGCATCTCTTAATTTCATGGCTGCAGTCACCATCTGCAGTGATTTTGGAGCCCCCCAAAATAAAGTCTCTCACTGTTTCCACTGTTTCCCCATATATTTGCCACAAATTGATGGAACCATACACCATGATTAGTTTTCTGAATGTTAAGTTTTAGGCCAACTTTTTCACTCCTCTTTCACTTTCATCAAGAGGCTCCTTAGTTCTTCTTCACTTTCTTCCCTAAGGGTGGTGTCATCTGCATATCTGAGGTTATTGATATTTCTCCTGGAAATCTTGATTCCAGCTTGTGCTATTTCCAGCCCAGCGCTTCTCATGATGTACTCTGCATATAAGTTAAATAAGCAGGGTGACAATATACAGCCTTGACGTACTCCTTTTCTTGTTTGGAACCAGTCTGTTGTTCCATGTCCAGTTCTAACTGTTGCTTCCTGACCTGCATACAGATTTCTCAGGAGGCAGATCCGGTGGTCTAGTATTCCCATTTCTTGAAGAATTTCCCACAGTTTGTTGTGATCCACACAATCAAAGACTTTGGCATAGGCAATAGGGTAGAAGTAGATGTTTTTCTAGAACTCTCTTGCTTTTTTGATAATCCAATGGATGTTGGCAATTTGATTTCTGCTTACTCTGCCTTTTCTAAAACCGGCTTGAACATCTGGAAGTTCCCGGTTCACATATCATGGAAGCCTGGCTTGGAGGATTCTGAGCATTATTTTACTAGCATGTGAGATGAGTGCAGTTGTGCAGTAGTTTGAACATTCTTTGGCATTGCCTCCCTTATATGCAGAGTACATCATGAGAAACGTTGGGCTGGAAGAAGCACAAGCTGGAATCAAGATTACTTGGAGAAATATCAATAACCTCAGATATGCAGACAACACCAGCCTTATGGCAGAAAGTGAAGAGGAACTAAAAATCCTCTTGATGAAAGTGAAAGAGGAGAGTGAAAAAGTTGGCTTAAAGCTCAACATTCAGAAAACAAAGATCATGGCATCTGGTTCCATCACTTCATGGCAGATAGATGGGGAAACTGGAAACAGTGTCAGACTTTATTTTTTGGGACTCCAAAATCGCTGCAGATGGTGACTGAAGCCGTGAAATTAAAAGACACTTACTCCTTGGAAGGAAAGTTATGACCAACCTAGATAGCATATTCAAAAGCAGAGACATTACTTTGCCAACAAAGGTCCGTCTAGTCAAGGCTATGGTTTTTCCAGTGGTCACGTATGGATGTGAGAGTTGGACTGTGAAGAAAGATGAGCACCGAAGAATTGATGCTTTTGAACTGTGGTGTTGGAGAAGACTCTTGAGAGTCCCTTGGGCTGCAAGGATATCCAACCAGTCTGTCCTAAAGGAGATCAGTCCTGGGTGTTCATTGGAAGGACTGATGCTGAAGCTGAAACTCCAATACTTTGGCCACCTGATGCAAAGAGTTGACTCATTGGAAAAGACCCTGATGCTGGGAGGGATTGGGGGCAGGAGGAGAGGGGACAACAGAGGATGAGATGGCTGGATGGCATCACTGCCTCGATGGACATGGGTTTGAGTGAACTCCGGGAGTTGGTGATGGACAGGGAGGCTTGGCGTGCTGCGATTCATGGGGTCGCAAAGAGTCGGACTCGACTGAGCAACTGAACTGAACTGAACTGACTTCAGACAGATTAAAAGAAGAAAAAATTTTATTAGAACTATGACACTATGAAAGAAGAAAACACATTATTTTTTCACGTACATGTAAGCGTCCACAAGAAAATGAAGACTTCTCAAATTGGCAAAATCTAAGTGCTTATATATTAGGTAAACAAAGAGAAGCAACTGTGAGAAAAGAGTAGAGACAGGAGTTATTTTTACAAGGTTTGTTTGTACAGACTACTCAGTTTCAACCCCTGGCTCCCCTGATAAAAATGTTTCCTCTTAGTATGGTATGGAAGGCATTTTCACTTGAGAAGAGTTTTATCTTCTGCTTTCAGGAAGAATGGGGTGGAGCGGGGCAGGGGGAGGGGGCTGTGGTCAGAGCATTCTTCTTGCACCTGCCATTTTTTTAAGTGCATTTAGCTCAAAATAATCCTTATGCCAAAGTGGTATATTTTGTCATTCCTTCAATAGTATTGGTTCTCACATTGTTCTTACTCTGGGTGATCAGCTCACAAAAATCCATAACTTATACATGTAGATTCTTTGCCATGTTTTGAGTGATACATATTTTTAAAATACAAAAAATTTTAGTATAAAATAATTATATATTAGCTCTATGCCAAAAATATGGTAAATGCCCAAGAAATATTAATTATTTTTATTGTGAGGGTAAAGTATTTAAATAAAAGTATAATAGAATTCAATCATTATATGCCGCATGGTCTCAATAAAACAGGACTTATTTTTATGGATAAAGAATAACTTGAGGAAATAAATCAAAATGCTCACAATGACTCCTTCTAGAAAATGAGAGGCAGAGTAAATAAATAACTTCTTTCTGGATCTTTATGCTTAATAGCATTTACAAATCTTCTGCATTAAGGATGCTTAAATTACTAAGAGTGACAGCAGAACCAAATAGAACAGTCAATGAATATAATGTCTGACACACATTATGCAATTAATCTGTCACAAAAATAAATTTTAAAATCTCATGTATTCAGTATTATCCAAATACTAAATGGTTTTGCTTTGCATTTTATTCTAGCAATGTGACAAAACACCAACACAAGATATAGTCTAAAGGTACCACACAGTTCCACGTGCTACTCTACAAAGCTCATTTAATCCTCACTCAGTATCTCAAAACTTTTCACTTTCATGCATTGGAGAAGGAAATGGCAACCCACTCCAGTGTTCTTGCCTGGAGATGGAGAATCCCAGGGACGGGCGAGCCTGGTGGGCTGCTGTCTGTGGGGTCAAACAGAGTCAGACACGACTGAAGCGACTTAGCAGCAGCAGCAGCAGTATCTCAAAAAGACATTGCAGAAACACAGAAACAGGGCTAAGTACCCACTCCATTCTTCATTTGGTCTTTGTGGGCCTTTATTACCCCAGTTGTAAACCCAAACAGTACTGTTATGAAGAATAATGGAATTTATACCATAAAAGCAATGTGCACTCTATAAAGGGCAAGACAGCTTTGAGTTAACTCTTATCCTCCTACATTTTACATATCTTGGGGGCATAATCAGGTCTTTGTAATCCCAGTAGCCATCAGAGTTTTTAAAATAAAAAAAAAGAGGATCAATAATGGCTTCTTAAATGGAATTTTTAAATGTCTTCCTCTTCCTCCATCCAATAATAGTTCTGACACTTCTGTTTTATAGATTATAAATCTTCAGTGACTAAGATGATCTTTGATAAAAACCAAAACTATTCTTAAAATTCAGCTGAGTGAACCTTTCTTCTGCTTTGTGTGTTGTACTTTCCTAGAAAACTGTTAACCTGCAAGGAGAAACTGTGTTACTTGTCTTGGATTCAATATAATACAAAGTGTGGCAAGAGGTAAGCATTTAATATATAACCAAAATTCTTTCTTTCTTGTTCCAAAAAGTGAAAGGGCTTTATAAAGCTCGATAGCTTTAAGGAAATGTTGGAGTAATCACCCTAAATATATAAAAATTGCTGATGATCAAATTGCTGTGGGCAATTTGATAATAAGCCACTCCTTGTGTTATAAAAGAAAGAATGAACATAGCAACATGTTTTGTCCATGATTTCAGCCTGACGTAATCCTAAAATTGGAAAGTGTGATTTGTGACACATGGACCTGAGTCAAGGACAAGTTTTCCTTAATGAATAGGCTTTATTGAATTAGTCATTGAGGGAGTAAATATACACAACCCAGTATCAGGGCTTATCTTCAAGACTTATAAGGGCAGACTTCCCGTGACCACTCTAACGCTCTGCTCTTCAGCCCACACTGTGCTCTCTCCATAGCTGAACCATGGCACAAGTATCAGGTACGTTAAAACTGTTGACAAACTGATAAAATGTCTTGGTTGAAAGCAATTTTAAAAGTTAAAGGTCATTAGTCAATTTTTTTCCCAACAAATATTACACAGATATTTTTTCACAGATACCCTCTATATTAAAATAGCCCTTCATGTTTTTTTCTTCTCCAACACACATAATATATGACATTTACAAGTGCAAATACCCTACCAGGCTATAGAATAAATAAGTACATTCACTATATTTTAACACCATCTCTTTCTCCCCTCTCAAGGAAGCAAGAAACAATAAGATTATGTGTAAATCCACCCTAATTTGTATTGTAAAAGTAATTACAAATTTTAATTCAATTCTTAGATGTAACAAATTACCTGCTAAATACATGACAACCAACTACTATTGTGAATTAAAGAGGATAATGGGATTCCCTGGTAGTCCAGCTGGTAAAGAATCTGCCTGCAATGCAGAAGACCTCAGTTGGATTCCTGGATTGGGAAGATCCCGTGGAGGAAGGTATGACAACCCACTTCTGTATTCTTCCCTGGAGAATCCCCATGGACAAAGGAGCCTGGCGGGCTACAGTCCATGGAGTCGCAAAGAGTCAGACATGACTGAGCAACTAAGCACACACACATGCAATGTCACACAGAAGGGGTACACTTTGGGGGTGAAAAGTGCTACTGGTACACAGTTCAAGAGGATTCACAGGAAAAAAAATGTTATCAAGGAATCCTATGATGAGTTTGAACAAAGTCAAATGTTATAAACATCTGAATAAAATCATTAATGCACCACTCAACAGATCTCTGAAAATTACTACCTACGAATACTGACTGATTCTAGCTCTCACTTCTGAGAATCCTATACTTGCCTATTCATGTACAAAGAAGAAATTTCTAAAAGAAATAAAACATTAGCAGCAAAGGGAACACTCTTGCACTGTTGGTAGGAAGGTAAATTGATACAGCCACTATGAAAGACAGTATTCAGAGTCCTTAAAAAACTAGGAATAAAACCACCATATGACCCAGCAATCCCACTCCTAGGCATATTATACCCTGAGGAAACCAAAATTGAAAAAGACATATGTATCCCATTGTTCACTGCAGCACTATTTACAATAGCTAGAACATGGAAGCAACCTAGATGTCCATCGCAGATGAGTGGATAAAGAAGTTGTGGTACATATACAGAATGGAATATTACTCAGCCATAAAAAGCAATGCATTTGAGTCAGTTCTGATGAGGTGGATGAACCTAGAACCTATTATACAGAGTGAAGTGAGTCAGAAAGAGAAAGATAAATATCATATTCTAACACATATATACAGAATCTAGAAGAATGGTACTGAAGAACTTATTTACAGGGCAGCAATGGAGAAACAGACACAGAGAATAGACTTATGGACATGGGAGAGGGGAAGAGAGGGTGATAAGTATGGAAAGAGTAACATGGAAGCTTACATCACCATGTGTAAAATAGATAGCCAAGGAGAATTTGCTGTATGGCTCAGGAAACTCAAACAGGGGCTCTGTATCAACCTAGAGGGGTGGGATGGGGAGGGAGATGGGAGGGAGGTTCAAAGGGAGGGGATATATGTATACCTGTGGCTAATTCATGTTGAGGTTTGACAGAAAACAACAAAATTCTGTAAAGCAATTATCCTTCAATAAAAAACAAATTAAAAAAAAAAACATTAGCAGTGTATCATTTGAAGACAGTATGACTAATATTTACTTTGTTGCTGAATTTTTTAAAACAGAGAGGTTGCTCCTCCATCTACCTAATTAAACATCATTATTTAAATGACAGATTAAAATTTTGGATCTAATCCTTATTCATTCACTATTGTGGGGAAAACTTAAAACCACTAAAAAGCGATGAGAATACTTTCATGATTATCAAATTCTTGGTAGTAAATTATGTCTGTTTCTTTTTTTTCTCTTCTATGATATTATACATGTTTTAATGCCATTCTCCCAAATCATCCCCCCCTCCCTGTCCCACAGAGTCCAAAAGGCTGTTCTATACATCTGTGTCTTTGTTTCTTTCATTAGTAATTCAATCCTAAGTAAGACTTATAACCTAGGAAAATAAGATTTAGACTAAAGAATTATTTGGTTATTTAAAAAACACATATGGTGATAAGCTGTACCTTTTTCCCATGAAAACTGAAAAACTGCAACCAAATAGTATTGAAAGCTAAGGATAGGAGCTTTATCTACACCCCTCCACATGTTTTACAGGATTTAGGTTATCACTTGTACTGTCATTCAAACTGATTTAAAATCTTAATGAATTTTCCTATTTTAAGTACAATGGTGAACTAGGTTTTGCACATCAATCTTCCTGTTACAAATAACTTAATGACCTGTAAAAGTACTTAAAAACATTTTTTTGAAAGCACTGAAAAATAATAAGACAGTAAAAAAATCATCAAGTCAGAAAAGTAAGAGGGGATTTCAAAAAAATAGTGCTGGAAATACTAAATATTTACATTTGAAGAAAAAAAGATAAAGGTGGACACTTACCTTACAAAAACTAACTCAAAATGGATCAAAGACCTAAATGTAAGAGCTAAAAGTATAAAACTCTTCATAGACAACATAGAGAGAAAGTTCCATGATACTGAATTTGACAATGATTTCTTAGATATGACACTAAAAACATAGGCAACAAAAGGAAAAAAAATAGATAAACTGGACTAAATCAAAATTTTAAACTTTTGTGGATAAAAGAATACTATCAATAGAATAAAAAGGCAACTGAAAAAATATTTGAAAATTACATACCTGATAAAGAATTCATATCTGGAAGCAACTCCTAATACTAAATTAAAATAGGGCAAATTAAAAAATGGGTTAAGGGACTTCCCTGGTGGTCCAGTGGTTGGGAGTCTGCCTGTCAATGCAGGGGACATGAGCCCAATCCCTGGTCCAGGAAGATTTCACATGCCATGGAGCAATTGAGTCTGTTGCTACTGAAGCCCATGCACCCTAGAGACCATGCTCTGCAATAAAAAAAGCCACTGCAATAAGAAGCCCATGGACTGCAACTAGAGAGAATCCCTGCTCACCACAAGTAGACAAAGCCCATGCAGCAACAAAGACCCCACACAGCCAAAAATAAACAAACAAAAAAAATGTAACGGGCTAAGGACTTGAATAGACACTTGTCCAAAGAAGACACACAACTAGCCAATAAGCATAAGAGAAGATGCTCAACATCACTAATCACTGGGGAAATGCAAATTAAAATCACAATAAGATACCACTTCACACCCATTAAAAGTTATTTAAAAAAAAAAAAAAAAAACAGGAAACAACAAGTATTGATGAGCATGTGGAGAAACTGGAACCCTTGTGTGCTGCTAATGAAAATGTAAAATGGCGCAGCTGTTGTGGAAAATAGTGCATTGATTCCTCAAAAAATTAAAAATAGAATTACTATATGATCCAGCAATTCCACCCATGGGTATATACCCAAAGGAAATGAGAGCAAGGATTCAAACAGATACTTGTACACCCATGTTCATAGCAACATTATAAACAACAGCCAAAAAGTAGAAACAAGTAAAGTTTCCAATCAGTAGATGAGTTGATAATCAAAATGTGGTATGAGTACACACAAACATACACACAGAAAGAGGAATATTATTCAGCTTTAAAAAGGAGTGAGATTCTGGTACATGTTATAACATGAATCTTAATGACATTATGTTAAGTGAAACAAGCCAGACACAAAAATACAACTACTACATGATTCTACTAATATGAGGTACTTAGAATAATCAAACTCATACAAAGTAGAACAGCAGTTACCAGGGGCTGAGGTGAGTGAGATAAAGAGAATATTGTGTAATGGGTTCAGTATGAGATGATGAAAAAGTTCAGGAGACGGATAGTGCTGATGTTTGTACAATGGTAATATATTATACTTAATGCCACTGAACTATACACTTAAAAACAGTTAAAATGGTAAATTTTATGTTATATATTTTACATTATGTATATTTTACCACAATTTTCCTTTAAGTGAAATGGGAATGAAAATTCAGCATGGAAAGCAAATTCTAAAGCCACATTTTCTCTGAAGGGTCCTTGCTGATCTTGAAAAATTAGAACCTTTGTTTTTATTGATTATCAGGGTGACTGATACAGAAATAAAACTGAGGGCCTAAGCCCCTCTCATAAGAAGCTGGAATTCCAAAGAGATACAACCTTAAGTGAGAATAACCCAAAGCAGATAACAACTTTGGGTCAAACTGCTTTTCTCAAACTGTAAACCTGGGTTATAAACTGCATCCTGGATTGCAATACTCCCAAAGTGTCTGTCAAAAGCAAATGTAAATTTCCTAAGTATATACTCTATGGCCCCCAAAATATTCTTAACTTTTCAAATGTAGTATTCAAGGCCCAGATAAAGATAATGGAATGCACAGGAAACTAAAAAGGAATAAGAATTATCTGAAACAACAAAAAGGAAAAGGGGGTAAGGAAATAACTTAAGAAATCGGAATTATCAGATGTAGACCAAAAAACAATTTTGTTTTCTGTGATAGGATAAATAAAAGACAACTCTGAACTTTTAGCAGAGAACTGAAAAGTAACAGTGAAAGTCACTCAGTCGTGTCAGACTCTTTGCAACCCCATGGACTGAAGCCTGCCAGGCTCCTCTGTCCATGGAATTCTCCAGGCCAAAATACTATAGTGGGTAGCTGTTCCCTTCTCCAGGGTAGGCCTCGGCTCTACCCTCTTTCCCTCTCTCTCTCTCTGACGACCTCCGGAATAGGGAACTCTTGCCATTCGACTTTTCTACATGCAACACTCCACTCAAGCCGGCCCCTAGACTAAGGTAAGATCCGGACGGTGTTCTAGAGGCACCCTAGAACTCGGTGTTCTAGAGGCACCCTAGAACTCAGTCCTCTCTGGGTCCCAGGGACCCCTGGCCCAGGGCCACTCTGTAGGCGACGGTGGGGGACGCTCCACCTCAACACAGAGCTCTCTTCTCATAACTCCTATTGCAACTACGGGTGATGACTCAAGCTCTCAGTAGGAGCCTCTGCTTGCCTTTCAATTATGGGGTCTGGCCAATCTGTCCCAAAAGATTCCCCTCTGACCTGTGTTCTCAAAAATCTCAAACCACTTGCACTCACTGAACTCAAAGCTAACCATTTAAAACAACTCTGTACACAGATTTGGCCTCAATACCAATTAGACAATCAAGACCGCTGGCCTGAAGCTGGCACATTTGATTTTAACATTCTTCAAAATCTCACAGACTTCCTTAAACGAAATGGCAAGTGGTCGGAGGTGCCCTATGCCAAGCCTTTTGGGCCCTTTGGAGCAGGCCCTCCCTATGCAAGGTTTGCTCCACCCACAAGATCCTTCTATGCACCTTGCCTCCCAAGCAAAAGGGCTCTTCTTCCTCAACTAACCACAGACTGTGACCTTCTGCACCCCCGGAGTTCGACCCGGCGGACGAGCCCCCTCCCTACCCGCTACCCCACCAACCCTCTCCTTCCCCTTCATCCAACTCACCTACTGGCCAGGAAACCTCTCCTGACTCCCCCTTGACCCCGCTACCCCATCTCCCCGACTCCCCCTCCCCTTTTCCCCCCCTGCCACATGGTCACGTACCCAACACATATTTCCCCTGAGAGAGGTGGCAGGACCAGAGGGCCCCACCCAAGTCCATGTTCCATTTTCATTGTCAGATATGAGCCAGATAGAGGAAAAGTTAGGATCATTTTCTGAAAATCCTACCAGATACAGAAGAGAATTCCTGAGACTCTCCCAGGCCTATAACCTCACATGGAGTGATGTCTATTATATCCTAAATGCCACTCTCATCCCTGACGAAAAAGACCATATCTGGCAAGTGGCAAAAGCCCACGGTGATCATTTCCATAACCAAGACTGGGATAGCCCAGTGGCTGATGAGGTGATGCCTCAATTAGATCCCCACTGGACTTACCAGCCCAGTGACCCAGGTATCAGGAGACTCAATCATATGATTACCTACATTCTAGAAGGAATGTAGAAAAATACTCATATCCATGTCAATTATGATAAAGTCAGAGAAATCACCCAAGGGGCAGATGAAAATCCAGCCTTATTCTTGGCACGCCCCACAGAGGCAGTCCAGAGGTATACCAACCTAGATATCACCACCCCTGCTGGGTTACTCTACCTTCAAGTTCAATTCATCAGCCAGTCTGCCCCTGACATGAGACACAAGCTTCGACAACTAGAAAAGGGCCCTGAGACCCTCCAAAGAGACCTTCTAGAAGTAGCCTTCAAGGTGTTCAATAATAGGGAGGAGGAGGCTAAGAGAGAAAAAGAACGTGAGAGAAAAGCTAAATATGCCTTTTTGGTGGCAGCAATTAAGGGATTAGATCAGTTTGGCCCAAGTCATCCCAGAACGGGGCTTAAGACCCCCTCCCCCCCGACCCTGCTTCCGATGCAACCAGTCAGGACATTGGGCAAAAGCATGCCCAACCTGTGGCCAATGGGGACACTGGAAGATGGACTGTCCCCAGGGATGCCCTGGCACCCCTGGGGAGGTCCCACCTCCCAGATCTGGAGAGTAGAATGTCCACAGGGACACCCTGGTGCCCCTGGGGAGATCCCCACTTCTCCCCAGAACCCCAGCCCAACCCTACGAGAGTTGTTGCAATGACAGGGGCTGGGTTCCAGCCCCCCAAGCCCGTGTCCTGAACACGAGCTTGGAACTTAGGGTAGACGGGGTAGTGGCCAGGGAAAAGACCTCTTTTATAGTAGACACTGGAGCCACTTTCTCTCTCTTAACTTCCTACTCTGGCCCAACTCAAGACTCAGAACTCACAATCAAGGGGGTCTCTGGAGTTCCCCTAAGGCAAAAAATCAGCCCTCCATTACTCTGTCAATTTGGAAAATCGACCCTTATACACTCATTCCTCTTAATGCCTCAGTACCCAATGGCACTCCTAGGGAGAGATTTGTTATCCAAATTAGGGGTCTTTATTACCATACCCCACCTTGATACAGTCTATATATTCTGCATGCAGATGACACCTAGATGGTCCCTATCCCTCACCCCTGACCTTCCCTTAGATCTACCCGCCTTAGACCCCCAACTCTGGGACACTGATCACCCATCCATAGCCAAACATCAACCCCCAGCCCACATTACCCTAAAAGACCCCTCGACTATAATCACCCAACAACAGTACTCTCTCACCGCAGAGGCCCACAAGGGACGTAAGCCTATCATAGACCGTCTTCTTCAAGCCTCTAGCCTAATTCCTACCCATTCACCACACAACACCCCTATTCTGGCAGTAAGGGAGGGACCAAACTCTTGGAGACTGGTCCAGGATCTGTGAAAAGTCAATGAGGCCATCACATCGACATTCCCAGTAGTCCCTAACCCTTACACCCTTCTGTCTACCATACCCCCGACTGCACCCACTTCACGGTATTAGATCTCAAAGATGTCTTTTTCACCATCCCCCTCCACCCCCACTCCCAACCCCTTTTTGTCTTCACTTGGCAAGACCCTGACACTCACGTTTCCCAACAACTAACATGGACAGTTCTCCCCCAGGGGTTCAGAGACAGTCCCCACTTTTTTGGACAGGCTTTACAAAAGGACCAACAGACACTCAACCTAGCCCCGAGTCATCTCCTTCATATGTAGATGACCTCCTCCTTTGTAGCCCAACCCAAAAACTCTGCCTCCAACATACTGCCAAACTCCTTGGGGCCCTGGGTATCCCAATCTAAGGCCCAAATAGCCCAGACAAACATCACCTACCTGGGGCTCGCCATATCCCATCAACAAAGAACTATTCCCCTAGATAGAATCCAGGCCTTAATTAACTGTCCAGTTCCAAAAACGAAAAGGGAGCTCCTGTCAATCCTCGGCCTCCTAAACTTTTTCCATATCTGGTTCCCTAACTTCTCCCTCATTGCAAAGCCGCTCTATAAGGCAACTAAAGGATGTCTGGATGAGCCCCTCTTTAACCCCTCCTCACTGGCCAATCCTCTTCATCAGCTCACCCAGAGCCTCCTTCGAGTGCCAACTCTCCACCTGCCAGATCACACCAGACCATTCTTTCTCTTTGCACATTCCAACCAAGAACAGGCCCTGGGACTTCTGTGTCAGCGGACCGGAGACACCTGGGCTCCCAAAGCCTATCAATCAAAACACCTTGACATAGTGACCAAGGAGTGGCCTCCCTGTATACAGGCCATGGCTGCTGTCGCAGCCCTCATACCTGAAGCAAATAAACTCTTTAGACATGCCCCTTTAACCATCTGTTCTCCACACACCTTCCGAGACTTACTATCACATCGGGCTTTCCTCTCCCTTCCCCCTTCCAGGGTACAGGTCCTATTTGCCTTTCTCCTAGACCCTCGGCTCTCATTCTCCCCCTGCTCTCCCCTTAACCCCGCCAGCTTATTACCCATGTCCTCTGCAACAGACTCCCTTCTACATAGCTGCAGCCTAACAGTAGATCTTGAAAGGTTGTTTTTGAATTACAAGAATACACTGGGATTCTTGGCCCCCAGAGGAGAAGAATTCAATCCGGGGCCAGAGACGAGGCTTGATCGCTCAGAGCTTTTGTGTAATAAAGTTT
Organism: Bos grunniens; assembly: GCF_055505025.1. Taxonomy (NCBI): domain Eukaryota; kingdom Metazoa; phylum Chordata; class Mammalia; order Artiodactyla; family Bovidae; genus Bos; species Bos grunniens. Next base: position 7,125,510 of record NC_141168.1, read on the forward strand.
TATTAAAGTATAAAGGAGATAGAGAAAGCTTCTGACATAGGCATCAGAAGGGGGCAGAAAGAGTACCCCCCTGCTAGTCTTCAGCTGGATGTTATATAGTCACTAGCAGTCTGTTAATGAAAGAAAGGAATGTCTTAAAATTCAGAATAGCACCAGGCCCCTCACCCATAAGATGCATTTTGGGATAATCTTGGCACCAAATGGTTTATCCTGGGCCATAAAATGATTAACTTGAATCTTGAAGAAGGGCAGACCACCATACAAATAGTTTCATTTACATAGATTAGGGGAACAATATCTGAGTATAACATACTGGTTTGTCAAGTAGGTTCTGGGCCAAGAGGCAGAACCGACTTGGAGACAGAGTTTGGGGTAAAGGCATAGTACATTAGCATAGCTTAAGACAAACATTTCCATAAGAAAAAGGCATTGGTTATCTCTAGGCTCAAGAGTAGCTAACTTCAGGCAAAACCAGGTGTCATTATGGCAACACAGTATTTTAAGAGAAACCTCCCTTTGAATTTGTATAGAGAAGGAAAAAATATTGCTAGTTTGTTTCCTCCTGCCGCTTAAGAGAGATAAAAATGTCTGACACTTGCAGGCTATTTCCTCCATTTGGAGACCCCTGGCCTTCCTGCCTGTTACCCTCTCATTCTCCCCTTTTCTTTTAGGAGAATTATGTTGCCTAGGGAAAAGGGGCATCGTTCTCATTCTATAACTACTTCCGAGCTGAACAAGGGGCGTTGTCCCTAAATTGGTGAGGCAACATATTCTCCTAATCCTCATATTGAGGATATCTGATCCAGGGGCCCCAAATAGTAGCTGGAGGAAGCTACAGCAGTAGCAGGAGTTTGAGCAACCATTTGTAACTTAAAAGCTTTCATGCGGCTAGAAACAAATCCAGTTATACAATTACAGATGCAGGGAGCAAACAGCAAGAACAAAACAACGAGAATTATTGTAATTAAGATAGTTGTCCACCATGGGGAACTAGTTAACGTTTCCCAAAGTGAGGCAATTGAGGCTTCAGGAGTGTCCAAGGCCCTAATCATCTTGTTCATGTGGTTAGTAAAATGAGTAACATTCGTGCTCATATCAGGTATATACAGCATTGGGTATGAATAATGGCACAAGTTCCTCCTTGTGCAGCTGTCAGAATGTCTAGAGCCAATCTGTTTTGTAAAACCACCTTTCTAATTTGTGCTTGTTCAGCATTAAGAGCTGAAATAGCCTTTTGAGAATCTTGTAATGCCTGTTAAGTAAAATTAGTCAAAGCATCCACTCCTAACATCTGTGGTTCCCAAAGAGGGAACAAACGCTGCAGCCAAATAATCATACCAATAAAATACAGACCTTGCCCACCGAGTTCTAAGGTGGGGTAAATTAGCAGGCTTTTCTGGAAGCTCTGAAAATATAAAGCCATGAGTAAAGGCTAGACCCAGGGTGCATCTCCCTATCCAACCAGGGGGAAGCCATGCCCATAGGTAAGAGCCACATGTCCAATAAGTCCCATTTGGAGCAAGCCAGCATGACTGAGATATCCAGTCCCAATTCGTGCCTGGCCAGACAAAGGGAGAACCTGAACTGGGATTGGAAAACACGGGAATGATTACATTGCATGTTTCCTGAGACAAATATCTCACTTGTTTCCAATCATTGTAATTAAGTTGTTGGCTAACTTTTGGGGACGGCTCTGTTTGTTCCCAGCATATAGAGGCAGTAGATATTAAACGTCCTTTTTCAGGAATTAGCCATGTAACCTCATCCCGTATTTGATAAACGTCAGGTAAAAAACCATTAGATCTAGACCTATTTACCTTATATGTAGCAAAATAGTCGTTGAACCGAGACAATGTATAATCAAAATTAAAAGTCACATTATGTCCATAGTTAGAGTACAAAGTGTTGCACCAGTCCATTTTAGGGTTGGTAGATGTCGTCAGATGAAGAAGAGGCATCACATGTGATTGTTGTCGAAGGTATTCACAGACTTGGAGAAAGTCTTTTCCTTGAAGTGGGGATGTCCACCACGGGAAGCCTTCTACTGACAAAGAGGGGAGCGCTCCGCAGACCCAGCAGTTAGACCGATTGTGGAATGCAGCATAAGAGTGAGCCCAGGACAGGAAGACATTGTCTTGAGGATCCAACGGCAGACTCAGGATATTTGGAGTCAGCAGAAGTAAGCTCACATAGGTTATCAGGCCCATCTACAAGGTACAAAGTCAGAGCATAGAAAGTAAAGACATAAAATGAAGTCACTTAATTTTGGTCAGGGTGCCACCTCTTAACTCGAGTATGATGTACCCACGAATCAATTCCTGGCACTTTGACAGTTGTGGGAGAAGAAAGAATAACCTGGTAGGGACCTTCCCAGAGAGGCTCGAGGGATGGGCCCCCAGATCCCAATGTTTTTATGAGGACCTCAGTTCCTGGCTCAAATAGAGGCTTGCTTGTCTCGGAGGCTGGGTCAGGAGTCATCTCCCGGAGTTCTGTTAATGTCTGTTGAAAAGCTGAGAGCTGAGTTACATAATTAGTTAATTCCAAGGCTTCAGGGTCTATAACAATGTCTGTGTGTAAGAAAGGCCTTCCATAAATACATTCAAAGAGGGACAGTCCCTCCTTTTTGGGGGTAGTTCGAGCCCTCATTAAAGCTATGGGTAGGACTTTAATCCATTTGTCCTGTGTCTCTTGAGTTAATTTGCGCAGATGTCTTTTGATAATGTCATTAGCTTTTTCAACTTTTCCGGGGGATTGGGGTCTCCAGGAACAGTGTAAGTGATATTCTATTCCTAGAGCTTTAGATACCCCCTGAGTTACAGCAGCTTTAAAGGCGGAGCCATTGTCACTCTGAAGGCTCCGTGGCAGCCCAAACCTGGGGATAATTTCATGGATTAAAATCTTTATAACCTCCTTAGCCTGTTCACTACGACAGGGAAAAGCCTCAGTCCATCCAGTAAAGGTATCTACCCAAACTTGTAAGCAAGAATATCCATTCGCTTTTGGCATATGAGTAAAATCAATTTCCCAATCCTCTCCAGGATACTTCCCACTTCATTGTAATCCAGATTTTGCTAGCTTTTCAGTCTTTGGGTTATTTTTTTTTGACAAATCTCACACCTTTTGATAATATTCTTTAAAGTTTTCATTACATTTTTACCTTCAAACAAACGAGAAACCATTTGTAAGTACTCTCAGCACCCAAATGAAAACTCTGATGTAAACCCTTAAGAATTTTCCACTGAGCATTTTCAGGAATTATTAATCGTCCATCCTCAGACTGTAACCATCCTTTATCAGTAATCTTTGCTCCTCGTTTCTCATATCTTTCTAATTCTTCCTCAGTATATTGTGGTCTTTCCTGTTCCACAGGACCTGTCCAGATCAAAGGCGTCTGTAGTGAAGGGTTTTGTAAAGTGCCGCTTTTCTGGCTTGACAGCCAGCCAGATGATTACCTTCGGCTATTTTACTCCCATCCCTGCTGTGCCCTTTGCAGTGCATAACAGCTACTTCTTTACGACAATATATAGCAGTTAAAAGTCTCTTGATCTCTCTGAAATGCTTAATAGGTTCTCCTGTTGCTGTTTTAAAGTGTCTCTCTTTCCATATTGCAGCATGAGCATGTAAAGTCAAATAAGCATACTTAGAATCTGTGTAGATATTTACCCGCTGCCCTTTGCTTAACTCTAGAGCTCGGGTCAGGGCCACAAGCTCCGCTAACTGAGCACTGGTTCCCTGGGGGAGAGATTTTGCTTCTAAAACCTGTTCAGCAGTCACCACGGCGTAACCTGCTTTACGCTTTCCATCCTGAACAAAAGAACTGCCATTTGTAAATATTTCCATGTCAGGATTGTCTAATGGGGTATCCTTTAGATCCTCCCGAGCTGCATAGTTCAAAGTTAGGAATTGAGAACAATCGTGATCAGGTGTTTCATTTTCCTTCTCAGGAAGGAAAGTGGCAGGATTTAAATTTCCACAAACTTTAAGCTTAGTTACTGGTCCTTCTAACAACAATGACTGATACTTAAGAAGCCTACTGTCTGTCATCCAAATATTAACCTTAGAATTTAAGATTCCACTCACATCATGAGAAGTCAGTACAGTAAGGTTTCATCCATTAATTATTTTTAAAGCTTCAGGTGCTAATAAAGCCGCTGCCCCAATTACTCTTAGGCAGTGGGGCCACCCACGTGAAACTACATCTAATTCTCTGCTTAGATAAGCAACAGGTTGTTGGTGAGGCCCTTGGGGTTGTGTCAAAACTCCCAATGCCACACCTTTTCTTTCAGTGACAAACAAATTAAATTCTGACCCTGTGGGCAAGCTCAGAGCTGGAGCTTGCAGGAGAGCAGTCTGAAGAACCTTAAAAGCCCTTTGAGTTTCTGGAGACCAAACCAGTTTGTCGGTTTGGGCCTGCTGAGTTTCAGCTGTAAGTTTATATAAAGGCCGGGCAAGTTCCCCATAACCCGGAATCCAAATGCGACAGTAACCTGTGATTCCCAAAAATCCTCTCAGTTGTCTTAAAGTCATAGGTAGGGGGTGATTTAGTATAGGTTTAATTTTCTCAGGGCCTAAGGCTCTAGTCCCTTCTGATATGATTAGGCCCAGATATCTAACCGATTGTTGACAAAGCTGAGCCTTTTCTCTTGATGCCTTGTAACCACAGTCTGTCAGAAAGTTTAAGAAATCTTCTGAGGCTCGCGAACAAGCTTCCTCTGTCTCAGCACAGAGCAAAATATCATCTACATATTGTAACACCACTGCTTCAGAGCTATTAAAGTTTTGTAGATCCCGTGACAAACTTTGTCCAAATAAGTGAGGACTGTCATGAAATCCCTGGGGCAAAACTGTCCAGGTTAACTGAGAAGCTGGCTGCGTAGGGTCTTCAAAGGCAAATAGGAATTGACTTTCTTCCGCCAAAGGCACTGAATAGAAAGCATCCTTTAAATCAATTACTGAGAAATATTTGGCCAGTTCAGGAATTTTAGACAAGAGTATAAGGATTAGGCACCATGGGGTGTAAAGGAACTACAGCCTCATTTATTATTTGTAAATCTTGAACTAGTCTCCATTTACCATTCGATTTCTTTATACCCAAAATAGGAGTGTTGCAAGGACGGTTACAGGGAATTAATAGTCCCTGCTCCTTTAAATTTTCGATGATGGGTTTTAACCCTGCCTTAACTTCAGGTTTCAGTGGATACTGCTTCTTATGTGGAAATATGTGTGGGTCTTTGAGCTTAACAACTACAGGAATAGCATTTTGTGCTCAACCCACAGATTTTCCATCAGCCAATACTCTAGGATTTACATTTTATTCAACTAAAGGGAGAGAAAGGGAGGGCTCCATATTCATGAAAACAGAGGCATGGACCTTGCTCAGTATATCCCTTCCCAAAAGGGGTGAGGGAGATTCTGGCACAATCAGAAACTCGTGTGAAAACAGCACAGAATCCTAGTTGCAAGATAAAGAATAACTGAAATAATACCTTTTGGCTCATCCAGACAGTCCCATTACGGAAGCAGATCGGGAAGAAAGTGGGCCAGGGGCTTCAGTAAGCACAGAATAAGTTGCCCCAGTATCTAAAAGGAAATCGACGGATTGGCCCCCCACAACTATTAATACCCGGGGTTCCTCAGGTGTAATTAGGACGGGAGCTTGTGTGGGGACCCCCGGGCACCTTCAGTCCTGATTGTCTTGAGAGTCCGACTCCAGAGACCTACGCCTCCGGGGGCAGTCTCTCTTCCAGTGTGGTCCTTTGCAGACCGGACATGGAGCCGGGGGCGGCTTAGATGCCTGAGGGCAATCCCGCTTGAGGTGCCCCTCCTTTCCACAGCAGTAGCAAGCCCATCCCTTTTCACCTGGGCCCCTCTGGGCATTTTTCTCAGGCTGTTTAAGAACTTTTTTCATAGCCATGGCTAAGGCTTCCGCCTTTTCCTTTGTCTTTTTTTGCCTTTCTTTCTTTTCCTCATATTCCCTACCATAATAGACTGTCTGAGCCAGTTGTAACAGAGTATCTAAAGACTGATTTGGTCCATACGCCTGTTTTAATAGCTTACGGCGGATATCTGGAGCCGACTGAGTGAGAAATCTATCCTTTAAGATCACTTTTCCCTCTTCACTTTCAGGATCAATCTCAGTGAATCTGCGAAGGCCTTCTCTCAGTCTATCTAGGAATTTACCAGGAGCTTCTTTCTCCTCTTGTTCTATATCTGCCAATTTGCCATAGTTTAAAGGCTTAGAACGCGCCTGTCTAAGTCCCTCAAGAATACATCTAACAAAATGACTCTGATCCCATCTTCCTTTAGCTGTGTTGTAGTCCCAGTCTGGTTCTAAAGTTGGGACCGCCTGATTCCCAGTGGGGAGGGCCGCTATCCCGTTCTCCCTCTTCCCTACTGATTCATTACCAAGCCACTCATCTCCATTAGCAACCGCTTTTCCCAAAACTCTAGTCTTTGACTCAGGAGTCAGCGTTTGTCCCAAGATATACATCACATCCTTCCAAGTGAGGTCATAAAGCAGAGTAACACCTTTAAAAGCTCTAATATATTTTTCTGGGTCCTCTAAATAGTCTCCCAGATCCTCCTTGATTCTTTGTATTTCTTGATAAGAAAAAGGCTTATTAACTCTTCACAGACTGATTATTTCTCCCGGTGGGTGTTTCATAAAGAGGCAACAGCTTGTGTGGCTGTTCCTCAGTCTCTCTGGCTGCTCTGCGCATATGATCCCAGGGATAGATTGGAGAAACCTGTTTTTCCTCTTCTCTTTGTCTCCTGTCCTCCATCTCATCTCTTACTTCGATGGTCTGAGTTTCTACTGAAACCAGAGTAGTCTGAGGTCGTACTGAGACAGGAGTTGTTTGGACCTCCATGTGGGCAGTTTGAATCCCAGTTTGGAGTCCCCGGTACGGGGGCAAAGTAAGAGGACAGGAGGGAGCTGAAGATTTCACACCCAAATCTATACCCTTAGGACATAAGTCTGGCATATTTTGCAGAGAGAAAAAGGGCAACACATATGCTACTTCTACCCATTTCCCTTGTTCCTTACAGAACCGGTCTAATTGTAGAACAGTATTATACTTAAGAGACCCTCCAACTGGCCACCGTTCGCCGTCCTCCAATGGGTACCGTGGCCATGCAGTATCACATAGGAAGACCAGGTGTGTCTTCTTTAAGCCCTGGGGATCAAATCTATCCCAGTTTTTCAGGATACAGTTCAAAGGAGTGAGGCTGGAATTGTTAGCTCCCATCTGTAAGAGAGAAAAAAAGCGACCAGCGCCATTTTTTCTACTGGAGGCGTCCCTCCCTGCTCTAGATGGGGGTGTAGACAGACGTTACACCAAAAGCTTTTCCTTCCTGGTCGGACTTAGTCTGTCCCTTACCGACGCAGGTGCCGTACTTGTCCCTCCCGGTTCTACCACCGAGATGGGGTGGGGATGTACCAGGGGTAGACTTGATAGCATCCTACTTGACGTCCAGCTCTTCACCCTCAACCTTGTTTGCCTCTGATGTCACCTGGGGTGAATCAGAGTAACCTTCCGGAATGCCTCCCAAGCTAAGACTACCGGGGGAAACATTCGTCACCTGAATGCCTGTGCACGACCCTGAGTATTTCCTGACCACAATAAGACCGACGCGAACGTAAAACTGAGATGTTCTTTCCAAGCATCACCACACCAGTATAACAGCCTCTTCTGATCCACTAAGAGCCGGCATTACCAAAGGAAAAAACCCATTGCAGTCCCAATCTGAGTAACCTTTAACCTCAGAGATGTTCTGGGAGCTAGAGCTCCATCTAGCTTCCGAACTTTCAATTCCTAGCGAGGCTAGACACTTTCTTGACTACCAATCCAAGTTTGGGACCTAAGCCACAGTACACAGTAACAGTATAGATCACAAGTCCCCTGAAAGTCTATGATCCGATAGATTAAGTTAGTACTTCTAATTCCCCAGGAGTTATGAAATGGTCAAAGAGACCGAAAAGTTTGACTGAGAAAGGAGAGTTCGGTCCACACGCTTTGCCCATTTCTGGTCGGTTCCCGAAGGAGACATTGGGTGTCTCTTGGCATTGGCAGGTCGGTATAACGCCCCGACAGGTTTCTGCCATAAGCCGTATGAGATCACCGTGGAACCACAGAGCAGGGCCCCTTACTTGCTTCATGCAGGGCATGCCATTCATTCACAAAAGCACACCGTAGAGTTAGTAAAGCACGGCAGAAAACGTGTTCGCTAAGAGAACAAAGAACTAAAGCTCCAAGCATCCTTACCTTGTCCTGAAGGATCCCGGACGAGCCCCCAAGATGAAAGGTTGTTGTTGAATCACGTGAATACACCGGGATTCTTGGCCCCCGGAGGAGAAGAATTCAATCTGGGGCCAGAGACGAGGCTTGATCGCTCAGAGCTTTTGTGTAATAAAGTTTTATTAAAGTATAAAGGAGATAGAGAAAGCTTCTGACATAGGCATCAGAAGGGGGCAGAAAGAGTACCCCCCTGCTAGTCTTCAGCTGGATGTTATATAGTCACTAGCAGTCTGTTAATGAAAGAAAGGAATGTCTTAAAATTCAGAATGGCACCAGGCCCCCCACCCATAAGATGCATTTTGGGATAATCTTGGTGCCAAATAGTTTATCCTGGGCCATAAAATGATTAACTTGAATCTTGAAGAAGGGCAGACCACCATATAGTTTCATTTACATAGATTAGGGGAACAATATCTGAGTATAACATACTGGTTTGTCAAGTAGGTTCTGGGCCAAGAGGGGAACCAACTTGGAGACAGAGTTTGGGGTAAAGGCATAGTACATTAGCATAGCTTAAGACAAACATTTCCATAAGAAAAAGGCATTGGTTATCTCTAGGCTCAAGAATAGCTAACTTCAGGCGAAACCAGGTGTCATTATGGCAACACAGTATTTTAAGAGAAACCTCCCTTTGAATTTGTATAGAGAAGGAAAAAATATTGCTAGTTTGTTTCCTCCTGCCGCTTAAGAGAGATAAAAATGTCTGACACTTGCAGGCTATTTCCTCCATTTGGAGACCCCTGGCCTTCCTACCTGTTACCCTCTCAATCTTACCCAAAACCCCTTCCAACATTTAACAGGTGAGCCCATCCTAGACCCAGACACCCCACACTGGTTTATTGATGGCAGTTCTCAAAAATCCCCACCCTTTGCAGCAGGATATGCCATCATCCAGGGGGACCTTTGTCACAATCACAGAACCCAGACAATTGAAGCTTCACCTCTGCCACCTCACATCACCTCCCAACAGGCAGAACTGATAGCTCTCACCAGAGCTTTAACTCTGGCTAAAAATCTAAGGGTTAACATCCACACAGACTCCAAATATGCCTTTAACATACTTCACTCAAACATCCTAATATGGAGAGAAAGAGGTTTCCTAACCCAAAAGAGATCCCCCATTATTAATTCAGACCTGATCCACAAACTTCTAGAGGCAGCACTCTTACCAAACAAAGCTGCCATCCTCCACTGTAGGGGACATCAAAAGGGAAGTCTCATATCAGCCTACAACAATGCGGCAGACCAGAAGGCAAAGGAGATAGCCCTGTCCCATCCTTCCCTCCAGTCCCCTGTCATCTTAGCTCTGACTCCTCCCGACCCTCCCACCACCAGAGAAATCCTTTCTTGTCTACACTCACTTTTTCATCCCTCATCCAAGACACTCCAATAGTTCCTCCATAACCACGTCCCCATATCCAATGCTGACCAACAATATTTAGATAATCTTACCTGCTCCTGTCAAACATGTCAACGTACTAACCCCAATTCCAACCTTAAACTGACATCCTTTCCAACCCATCAAATGTGAGGCAGGCTCCCAGCACAGGATTGGCAGATGACTTTACTCATATGCCCCCGGTCGGGAGAGTCAGATACCTCCTGGTCCTCGTGGACACCTTTTCGGGATGGGTAGAAGCATTTCCCACTACAAACAAAAGAGCCCATACCATGGCCCAAATCCTCCTCACAGAAATTATCCCAGGTTTGGCCTGCCTTCATGCCTACGGTCTGATAATGGCCTGGAATTTACATCCAAGGTCACCCAACAACCTGTCCAATTCTTACAGATACCCTGGAAAGTTCACATTCCATACCATCCCCAGTCCTCAGGAAAGGTAGAAAGGATGAATAGAATAATCAAAGAAACACTTACCAAACTAACCCTCAAAGTACATCTGGATTGGACTAAACTTTTGCCAATTGTTCTCTTCAGAATATGGGCTTTGCCCAGAAAGCCCCTGGGCCCAGCCCCTTTGAGGTGATGTATGGAAGGCCCACGCTCCCTCCTGGACGCCCCCTTGAACCTCCTCCCATACCAAGCTTCTTACACTCCCTTCTGCTGGTGGAACTCCGCAATGCCCTCTGGAAATATGTAAACCACAACTTGCCTGCCCCTGACCCCCAAGCCTCCCTGCCCCCTTTACAAACTGGGGACATGGTCTATCTGTCTGATAATCCCCAGAGTGACCTAACCCCAAAGTAGCAGGGACCATTCAAAATCATCCTCCTTACTCCAACTGCAGCAAAACTCGAGAAGGTCACCTCCTGGGTACACCTGTCTTGCCTGAAACGGGTCACCTCCGATCCTGTGCTGCCCTCCTTAACTGACCCCTATCAGGTCTCCCTCACAGGACACACCTCCTTAAAATTCACCCAGCGACAACCTCTGTCAACCATCCGAGAGGACACTGAATGACCTGGACTCTCTTCAACCTACAACTGTTCCTGACCCAACTACTACAAGACCTCTGGACCAGTGCCCTGACAGACCCTCCTTCAAAGATCTGACTACACTGGCGTCTCAACTGTGGCTCCAGGGAACCTCCTACAACCTGACTCTAGACGAAATTGATTTCTTTACTCTCATTCTCTACATCATTCTACATCCTAATGAACACTGTTCTCCCTCAGATTCAAACAACCACCAACTTGGGGCCTTTTTCCCCTCGCCCTGACTAGCCTCTCCCTGTTTCTCTAACTATAATAGTACTCTTAATCTTAATCCTTGCTATAGGCCTAGGAACTGTCTCCCCTCAGGACTGGCCACCTATCCTTCGTCTTTCCTTGGGTATTGCCTACATTGCTAGTTGTGTTCTACTCCTAGGGTGCTATTTCCTCTGCACTGCCTAACTAACAGCTCCATGACTCCTCTGTTCCTTATCTTTGCTGCACTCCCCAGCCTTCTGGCTACTCCCTGCCCCTGCTGTGACATTTATTCCTATGTACATTCCTCATGTTATAATACAGCTCCAAAACCATGCACCATGAACCTCGGGTGTGGGAAGTCCAAATCCCTACTCACTGTTAAAGTACAAAAGAAAGGGAGTTACATGAGTACCTGCCATAAGCCAAATGGAAGAAACATATGTTTCTATCCCATTACCCACTGGGGGTACTCAGACGGGGGCGGGGTACTAGATCAAAATCGGGAAAAGAAACAAGAACAAGTCATAAAGAATATAATTTCCTGGTTACAGGTGACCCCTGAGACATATAAATGCCTAGACCTTCTTTCCCAATTATGGCCTCTCCTAAAACCTCCCTCTGGCAACCAACACCTTACCCACCTTCTAAACTCTTCCTTCCAATTCTTCCAATACACACAACACATATCCCAGTGTTGGATATGCATGTCACTGTCTCCCTCACCACACATAGCAATTCCTTTACCTTCAACCTGGCTGTTATAGGGCAACTATACTTCCCCTTCCCAACAAAAAACTACACAACTCATTGGGCCAGTCTCTGACAATGTCCTACTCTCAACCTCTTCAAACCTAACCTGTATTAACTACTCTAGTCCCAACTACACTGATCTTACAAACTCTGCTCCCTCCTTCTGTTCCACTGGGGTCCTCTGGAACAGCACAAATAATTGCACCAATCTGGGAATCTTCATTCTCTGCGGGACCTATGCATATTCATGTCTCCCCTTGGACCCCGCTGGACCTTGCATCTTGGTCTTCCTGACCCCGGTCTAACATTCCTCAAAGAAGAGGTAGAACAAATAGTCTACCCCTAAGGCGAACTTTGCCACAGGAAAAGACGAGCTGTCATAGCCCCCCTCCTGATCGGGACTGGCATAGCAGCAGCCCTAGGCACCAGGCTTGGAGGCCTCTCGACCTCTGTCTATTTCTACTACAAGCTGTCCCAAGAACTTAATGAAGACACGGAGCAGGTAGTGGAGTCCTTCGTTTCAATCCCAAAACAAATTAACTCATTAGCCTCTGTGGCCCTACAAAATAGGCAAGCCCTGGACCTTCTAACCACAGAAAAGGGAGGGGCCTGCCTTTTCCTAGGAGAGGACTGCTGCTATTTTGTTAATAAAATGGGCATAGTCCAGGGCAGAGTCAAAGAACTTAGAGACAGAATTGAATGCAGCATAAAAGAGTTACAAAACCTTTACAGTCCCCAAAACCTATTCCAACAGGTCCTCCCTTGGTTGCTCCCTTTCCTGGGACCACTGGTACTTATCATTCTATTCCTTTTATTTGGACCCTGTCTCTTCAATCTCTTTCAAAGGTTTCTCCAAGAACGGATTCAGATCATCTCTCAATTTCAGGTCAATACCATTCTTCTTCTTAAGAGCCTCACCCCAAGCTCAGAAAAACCCTGGGCCCTAAGACAATCCTCCATTCCAGACCCCAAATCATTGCCCCTATCCAGCAGGAAGTAGCCAGAGAGATACGGCGCCCTTTTCCCCATTTTTTTTTTTTTTATGATTTCAGCGTCTGGAATGAAGGAGTCTTTTGGGCCTAGAAAAGAAAACAAGTTTCAAAGGCCCTTGCTGAATCATCGTACTTCGGAGAAAATAAAACAGAATTTAGGTCCCGCCCTGATGCTCCAGGCCGGTTGCATCTATCTGGGACTTATTACCCCCTGTCCAGAAACCTTCCACCCCTACACCTGCCCAGAAGATTTATCACCCCCTGTCCAGAAACCTTGCACTGCCTACACCTGCCCAGAAGACTAATCACCCCCTGCCCAAGTACAAATGCCATCTCAACTAAAGAATACCCAAAACATCCTGTCTGATTAATGTTTTCCTTATCGCTTCCACAAACCTCCCTATACATATGGAGCCTCCCTGATCCCTCTCCGTGCTCAGCCTGGTCGTTAGGCCGACTCTCTCCCCTCCTTGCCTGAATAAAGGTAAACTATTTCTGTTGAGGTCGTCTTTCCTCTTTCTGCATCGGCCCGAACTATACCTTACATGTATCCCAGCTTCTCACTTCTCCTTCACTTATGATGCAGAAGGTGCCATGGTCTGGGCACAGGTTGGACAAGAATTTTCAGACATGAGACAGAATGAGAGGGAAATAAAGTTTATTAGAGTGGGAGACGCTGTTAGAACAGCAGGCCACCTCGAGGGAGAACTGATGTTAAACAGGGGTCCTTAGTCTGCTTTTATACCCAGAGTGCAAGGGGTGGGATAGGGGTTTTGCGGGTCATTTGCTGACTGGGTGAGTCACGTATACTAGATGGGGGGAAAGAGTAAGGCAAATGCCTTCTCCCTATGGGGTAGGAGGGGAGACAGGTTATACTGCTCAGGAGGACCTGAAATCCATTAATAGTTACCACATGGGAGAAGGAAGGATGATCAGGGTCTTGTTTTTCTGTTCCTGCATTCCAAGACCTGCCTTGGTTTTATCTACTCTGTTGTCCTTGGGTCACCACAGAAGGCTCAGCTTCTCTGTCCACCAATGCTGAGTCAAATCTTGGAGACAGAGTTTTGGGTAGAAAAGGAGAGTTTCATTGCTTTGCCAAGCAAAAGGGGACACAGTGGGCTCATGCCCTCAAAGTCCTCTATCCCCACTTGGGGAAGACAGTGAGAACTTTTATTGTCCAAAGACGGCGTGATCAGCTCTTGGACAATCTTCTGGTGGGTTGGTGGTGAGGCAAGAGTCAGCATCATCGTCCTTCTGGTCCAACTGGTCTAGGGTCTACACGCTGTGGGGAGCATACCATGGTTAATCATTAACTTCTGCCACCAGGAGGGGTTTCAGTATCTGTAAACAAGCGCAAAGCCTTATTGGGTGTATCCTTTGATGGGGAAGCAAGACCTTACCCCAATGCTCCTCTTGACTATTTCTCTGGTTTCCCAATTCCTTCCTTCCCTAATTGACAACTGTTTGAATCTGCCCACTGGAGCTCAAGGAAGGTCATGGAGGCTGAGTGAAGGCTGTTTCCTGTGATCAGAGAAAGAGGGGACACAAAGGCCTTGGGCCCAGGAGCCCCACAGGGCCATGCATGGCTCCATGTATTCTTACACCCCTAATTGATTGCTCATTGTTTGCTAAAACCTCCATTATAGCGTTGAATAGTAGTGGGTGGGAACGCTTGCTTTCTTCCTGGAAATGTCTTCATTTGTGCACGCGTGCGTGTCTGCTCAGTTGTGTCAGACTCTTGAAACCCTATGGACTGCAACCCACCAGGCTCCTCTGTCCATGGAATTTTCCAGGCAAGCACACTTGGGTGGGTTGTCATTTCCTACTCCAAAGGATCTTCCAGACCCAGGGATTGAACCCACTTTGAGTGTTTACCAATTAAGCAAGTGAGATAGCGGCTGAACTACAGCAGGGTATTACAAGTATTTGTGTGTGTGTGTGTGTGTGTGTGTGTGTGTGTAATCAAATTAAGCAAGTATTCCTCAATCACTATTTTCTTGGTTTTTTTTTTAATTTTTTTATCATGAATGGCCATTGAATTTTATTAAAGACTTTTAAAAAATTATCTGTGAAAATAATTGAATGAATGACATTAACAGATTTCCCAATATTCAACCAGCCTCTTTGTTTTCTATCCTTTTTGGTCATGAGGTATCACATTCTTAATGGTGGTGTTGGCATCTATTCTCTATTTCTTTAAGTTTTGTCTTTTGTACTTCTACTTACTTTTAATTTACCTTACTTCACTTTTTCCAGTTTTTTTTTTTTAAGTGAGAATTTATTTTCCTTCTTTTGAAAGTGAAAGTGAAAGTAGCTCACTTGTGTCCAATTCTTTGCAACCCCATGGACTGTATAGTCCATGGAATTGTTCAGGCCAGAATACTGAAGTGGGTAACCTTTTCCTTCTCCAGGGCATCTTCCCAACCCAGGTATTGAACCCAGGTCTCTCACATCACAGGGAGATTCTTTACTAGCTAAGCCACCAGGGAAGCCCTTTCTTTCTTCTATATTTTATTGAAGAAGTTTTTAGTGCAATGCATTTTACTCTGATCACTTCTTCCAATGAAGCCTACAGCTTCTGATATTTAATGTTTTCATTAGTGTGATCTTTAAGAAATTCTAAAGGCTCAGTTTGTATTTTTGTTTTCAACAAGAGTTGTTTAATACAATGTGTTTCAGTTTCTAGATGGAAGCACGTTTTCCCAGAAGTAATTTCTGGTTTTATCTCATTATGATCAGAAAATATTGTTTATCATATTTTTACTTTATGCAACTCACTGATGTTTGCTGATATTTATTAATATATGATCAGTATTTGTGACTGTTCTATGCGCATCTATCTCCAAAAGATGTATTCTCCACTATTATGCAAAAAAGAATGTATTCTCTATAAATTCAAGAGAACTACTTTCTTCATTATATTTATTCTTCTGTCTCCTTACTTTATTTTTTGTATACTTGATTTGTCTTTTCTGAAAATGGTATATTAAAGTCTTATATTTTTTAGGACCGTTAATCCATATCCCCTTACCTTTTTGTAGATTTTCCTTCATAAACACAATGCTATGTTATGCGGTGCATACACTTTCTTGATTTCTGGGAGAAATATCAATAACCTCAGATATGCAGATGACACCACCCTTATGGCAGAAAGCAAAGAGGAACTAAATAGCTTCTTGATGAAAGTGAAAGAAGAGAGTGAAAAACTTGGCTTAAAACTTAAGAGTATGTGGAGAAACGGGAACCCTCTTACACTGTTGGTGGGAATGCAAACTAGTACAGCCACTATGGAGACCAGTGTGGAGATTCCTTAAAAAACTGGAAATAGAACTGCCATATGACCCAGCAGTGCCACTGCTAGGCATACACACCAAGGAAAACAGAATTGAAAGAGACACATGTACCCCAATGTTCATCACAGCACTGTTTATAATAGCCAGGACATGGAAGCAACCTGGATGTCCACTGGCAGACAAATGGATAAGAAAGTAGTGGTACATATACACAATGGAATATTACTCAGCCATTAAAAAGAATACCTTTGAATCAGTTCTAATGAGGTGGATGAAACTGGAGCCTATTATACAGAGTGAAGTAAGTCAGAAAGAAAAACACCAATACAGTATACTAACACATATATATGGAATTTAGAAAGATGGTAATGATAACCCTGTATGTGAGACAGCGAAAGAGACACAGATGTATAGAACAATCTTTTGGACTCTGTGGGAGAAGGCAAGGGTGGGATGATTTGAGAGGATAGCATTGAAACATGTATATTATCATATGTGAAACAGATTACCAGTCCACGTGTGATGCATGAGACAGGGTGCCCAGCGCTGGTGCACTGGGATGACCCTGAGGGAATGAATGGGGAGGGAGGTGGGAGGGGGGTTCAGGATGGGGAACATATGTACACCCATGGCTGATTCATGTCAATGTATAGCAAAAACCACTACAATATTGTAAAGTAATTAGCCTCCAATTAAAATAAATAAATTAAAAAAAATAAAAAGAATATGAGGACCCAAAAATAAATAAATAAATAATAATAAGAAAACTGAGATCATGGCATCTGGTCCCATCACTTCATGGCAAATAGATGAGGAAACAATGGAAACAGTGATAGACATTATTTTGGAGGGCTTCAAAATCACTGTAGGTGGTGACTGCAGCCATGAAATTAAAAGATGCTGGCTCCTTGGAAGAAAAGCTATGACCAAACTATACAGCATATTAAAAAGCAGAGACATTATTTTGCCAACAAAGGCCCATCTACTCAAAGCTATGGTTTTTCCAGTAGTCATGTAAAGATGTGAGATTTGGACTATAAAAAAAGCTGAGTGCCAAAGAATTGATGCTATTGAACTGTGGTGTTGGAGAACACTCTTGAGAGTCCCTTGGACTAAAAGGATATCAAACCAGTCAATTCTAAAGGAAATCAGTCCTGAATATTCATTGGAAGGACTGATGCTGAAGCTGAAACTCCAATACTTTGGCCACTTGATGCGAAGAACTGACTCATTGGTACAGACCCTGTTGCTGGGAAAGATTGAAGGCAGGAGGAGAGGAGATGACAGAGGGTGAGATGGTTGGATGGCATCACCAACTTGATGGACACGAGTTTGAGCAAACTTCAGGCGTTGGTGATGGACAGGGAAGCCTGGTGTGCTACAGTCCATGGGATCACAAAGAATCAGACATGACTGAGCAACTGAATTGAACTGAACTTTTCTTAAGCTTTGTATTGTAGATGTAGGATTTGGAAGAAAGGATAATGAGATGGGAAACTGTTGTTTATATTTAATTCCTCTTGAGGTAATAGTTACCTTTACAGACCTAAAGTTTTGAACAAGTGTACAGAAAGGAGTCCTCTGAGACTATAAGTCAGTCACTCCCTGTGGAACAATTTCGAATCCACTGGAAACGGCCTCTGTGGCAAAATTAAACATATACTATGCTTAGGGAATACAGAGAAAAGTTACATGTTCACATTGTCTATAATTTCATTGTCTTTCCTAGGTCCTATCCATTATTTCCAGAGAAAACACATAATTAAATGTCTGCTCTCGTGTAAAAACCAGTCCAATCTGCTGTGTTAAAGAACCCCTTTAGGGACTTCCCTGGTGGTCCAGTGGTTAAGACTTTGCCTTCCAATGCAGGTGGTGCGGGTTTGACCCCTGCCTGGGTAGCTAAATATCCCACATGCCTTGCAGCCAAAAAACCAAAACAGAAAACAGAAAAAATACTGTAACAAATTCAGTCAAGAATTTGCCGGGGGGGGGGGGGGGGGAGCGGGTGTGGAGAAATGGCCCCTTTAGATAGTGTTCACTCTCCATGTAGGTGACTCAGACAGTTTCTGCAACCATTGTATTTATTTCCTCCCATGGACTTTGGATGCCTTATGGGACACTGGTTTGTGGAGAAAGATGGCATTCTCCAGGCTTCCCAGGTGGTGCCAGTGGTAAAGAATCTGCCTGTCAATGCAGGAGGTACAGATTCGATCCCTGGGTTGGGAAGATCCCCTGGGGAAGGAAGTGGAAACCCACTTCAGTATTCTTGCCTGGAAAGTTCCATGAACAGAGGGCTACTGTCCATAGAATCACAAAGAGTCAGACACAACTGAACACACACACATGCATGTACATATGGGGTCTCCAGCCTCAGCCTCTGTCTCCCCTACTTGCTGGGCGATGTCTCATGTCTGTCAAGCCTCTGAAGGCCTGCTGGTCCTGAACAAGAAAGTTCACAGGCTGGTGTAAAGGCACCAAGTGAGTGGATTTCCCACTCCAGGGGCTCCTCAACTGACTTGACCACAGTTCCAGATGGTCTATGTTCTCTGTGGCTGATCAGGCAGTGGCTCTCACTCAGCCCTGGAATATCAGCTAGAGGGTGATATTTCATGTGGTTGCAGAAAATACAACTTCACCAAAGTAGTTTAACAAAGGTTCAATTTTGATACAAGGAGTTTACAGCTGGTACTCCAGAGCTGATGTAACTATCCAAAGAACTTGATTTTTTTCTTCCACCCATTCTGGTATCTTTTGTCCTCAGAGTGGCAAGATGGCTGCTTCAGCTTCAGCCTTATGTCAGAACTGCAGGCAGAAAGAACACAGACACAAGAAGGAAGACAGGATGACACTTCTACTGCAAAAGCAAAGCCAACCCACAGGGCTTCTTCTACCACCTCTTGGTCATATGCTTACCCCAGCTATGAGAAACACAGTACACCTCAGCATTTCATGTGGGTACATTGCTGTGACAAGAAAAATTGTAGTTTTGTTAGTAATGAGGAGGGACAAATGCTAGTGAGCTGATGACTAGCAGCACCTGTCCTATGAGCTGGGGTGAATTTGCTGTACACATCTCGCCCTAGAGAGACCTCATTCTCAACGGTATGGTGAATTATTTTGACGATTCCCAACCAAACTTTCCTACAGTCCTAAACTCTTCCTCATTCTACACATGAACCAAGGAAAGAACAAGAAAATAGAACCTCAGTGCCCAAGTCTGGTTCCAAAAAACACAGTCTTGTAACATATTAAATATCCTGCAGGTAAACTTTGGAATAAACTGCATCTCACATGCTGGTAAAGTAAGGCTCAAAATTCTCCAAGCCAGGCTTCAGCAATACATGAACCGTGAACTTCCAGATGTTCAGGCTGGTTTTAGAAAAGGCAGAGGAACCAGGGATCAAATTGCCAACATCTGCTGGATCATGGAAAAAGCAAGAGAGTTCTAGAAAAACATCTATTTCTGCTTTATTGACTATGCCAAAGCCTTTGACTGTGTGGATCACAATAAACTGTGGAAAATTCTTCATGAGATAGGAATACCAGAGCATCTGACCTGCCTCTTGAGAAATCTGTATGCAGGTCAGGAAGCAACAGTTAGAACTGGACATGGAACAACAGACTGGTTCCAAATAGGAAAAGGAGTACGTCAAAGCTGTATATTGTCACCCTGCTTATTTAACTCATATGCAGAGTACATCATGAGAAATGCTGGGCTGGATGAAGCACAAGCTGGAATTAAGTTTGCTGGGAGAAATATCAATAACCTCAGATATGCAGATGACAACACCCTTATGGCAGAAAGTGAAGAGGAACTAAAAAGCCTCTTGATGAAAGTGAAAGAGGAGAGTGAAAAAGTTGGCTTAAAACTCAACATTCAGAAAATGAAGATCATGGCATCCGGTCTCATCACTTCATGGCAAATAAATGGGGAAACAGTGGAAACAGTGTCAGACTTTATTTTTCTGGGATCCAAAATCACTGCAGATGATGACTGCAGCCGTGAAATTAAAAGACACTTGCTCTTTGGAAGGAAAGTTATGACCAACCTAGATAGCATATTCAAAAGCAGAGACATTGCTTTGCTGACAAAGGTCCGTCTAGTCAAGGCTTTGGTTTTTCCAGTACTCATGCATGGATGTGAGAGTTGGGCTGTAAAGAAAGCTGAGCGCCAAACAATTGATGCTTTTGAACTGTGGTGTTGGAGAAAACTCTTGAGAGTCCCTTGGACTGCAAGGATATCAAACTGGTCCATCCTAAAGGAGATCGGTCCTGGGTGTTCACTAGAAAGACTGATGTTGAAGCTGAAACTCCAATACTTTGGCCATCTGAAGTGAAGGGCTGACTCATTTGAAAAGACCCTGATGCTGGAAAAGATTGAGGGCAGGAGGAGAAGGGGAGGACAGAGAATGAGATGGTTGGATGGCATCACCAACTCAGTGGACATGAGTTTGGGTAAACTCTGGGAGTTGGTGATGGACAGGGAGGCCTGGCACGCTGCAGTCGTGGGGTCACAAAGAGTTGGACACAACTGAGTGACTGAACTGAACTCAACTGAAGTGAACAAAGAACAAATACTAGAAATTACTGAAGAGCCACTAAAGTAAATAGAAAGGGAAAGTATTTCCATCTTTGAAACAAGGACCACATAAGGGAAATCCATGTTTGAAAAGTTTTTTCCAGACGGCACCCCCCAGACCACAATGCAAGAACTGACCAGAACTTTGCTATCTAATACATATACCTCTTGTTTCCTGAAGCTGGGGAGAAAAGTTTAGGACCATATGTGATTGCTTATTCCTCTGCCTTCCTGTTTCCTTTCCCCTAGAAGGGGAGTGACTGTTCTCAACTCTAATTAGCTGGACTTCTACCCTTGAACTGCAAGGAGATCCAACCAGTCCATTCTGAAGGAGATCAGCCCTGGGATTTCTTTGGAAGGAATGATGCTAAAGCTGAAACTCCAGTACTTTGGCCACCTCATGCGAATAGTTGACTCATTGGAAAAGACTCTGATGCTGGGAGGGATTGGGGGCAGGAGGAGAAGGGGATGACAGAGGATGAGATGGCTGGATGGCATCACTGACTTGATGGACGTGAGTCTGGGTGAACTCTGGGAGTTAGTGATGGACAGGGAGGCCAGGTGTGCTGCGATTCATGGGGTCGCAAAGAGTCGGACATGACTGAGCGACTGAACTGAACTGAACTACTGTGTAAAATGTTAGTGTCTAGTGACTACACCTTTTTCGGAAAATTGGAGAAGTGATAGGATGTGGACAATCCATTGGTTGACAAGGCCATCATCTTTTGAAAAAAAAATCGATTAATATTTTTAAAAATATTGCAATCTGATCATTCAGATTTTTCCATATTTTGGGAAGCATTAGCATGCATCCGAGTCACCTGGAAGACTTGTTAACATACAAAGTTACTGAGTGAGTAGACCTGAGAATTTGCACTCCTAACATTTCCCTGGCATTGCCAATGCGGCTGGTCCTCAACAGTGATTTGGAAGTGATTACACTGGAGCAAATATCTTGTTTTTGACAAAGCAAGGGACAGTGGCTTCAAAATTTTTCAAAGCATTTCCTCTGCTCCAAGTATTACCAGCTAGATCCAGGGTGCCAAAGACCCTTCTCCTCTTCAGGATTCTGAAGGAAAAGTATACGCACAAAGAATTGAATCTAATAAAGCAAAACACCATATTGTTAGCAATATCCTAGGACTCCCTAGTAAAGATGAAGTGGAGACATAACAGAAACCACAGTTAGGAGTCCTCCTTCTCCTGGAAATGGAAGAGAGCCCAGTCCAATTCTGTTCATTCTCTCAGTTGTGTCCAACTCTTTGCAAACCCATGGACTGTAGCACACCAGGCATCCCTGTCCATCACCAACACCCAGAGCTTGCTCAAACTCATGTCCATTGAGTCAGTGATGCCATCCAACCATCTCATCCTCTGTCATCCACTTCTCCTCTGGCTTTCAATCTTTCCCAGTATCAGGGTCTTTTCCAATGAGTCAGTTCTTCATGTCAGGTGGCCAGAGTATTAGAGTGTCTGCTTCAGCATCAGTCCTTCCAATGAATATTCAAGACTGAGTTCCTTTAGGATTAACTGGATCTCCTTGCAGTCCAAGTGACTCTCAAGAGTTTTCTCCACACAGTCATCAAGACAGTATGGTACTGGCACAAAGACAGAAATATAGATCAGTGGAACAAAATAGAAAACCCAGAGATAAACCCATGCACCTATGGACATCTTATCTTTGACAAAGGAGGCAAGAATATACAATGGAGAAAAGACAATCTCTTTAACAAGTGGTGCTGGGAAAACTCGTCAACCACTTGTAAAAGAATGAAACTAGAACACTTTCTAACACCATACACAAAAATAAACTCAAAATGGATTAAAGATCTAAACGTAAGACCAGAAACTATAAAACTCCTACAGGAGAACATAGGCAAAACACTCTCCGACATACATCACAGCAGGATCCTCTATGACCCACTTCCCAGAATATTGGAAATAAAAGCAAAAATAAACAAATGGATCTAATTAAAATTAAAAGCTTCTGCACAACAAAAGAAACTATAAGCAAAGTGAAAAGACAGCCTTCAGAATGGGAGAAAATATTAGCAAATGAAGCAACTGACAAAGAACTAATCTCAAAAATATACAAGCAACCCCTGCAGCTCAATTCCAGAAAAATAAAAAACCCAATCAAAAAATAGGCCAAAGATCTAAACAGACATTTCTCCAAAGAAGACATACAGATGGCTAACAAACACATGAAAAGATGCTCAATATCACTCATTATCAGAGAAATGCAAATCAAAACCACAATGAGGTACCATTTCATGCCAGTCAGAATGGCTGTGATCCAAAAGTCTACAGGCAATAAATGCTGGAAAGGATGTGGAGAAAAGGGAACCCTCTTACACTGTTGGTGGGAATGCAAACTAGTACAGTCACTATGGAGAACAGTGTGGAGATTCCTTAAAAAACTGGAAATAGAACTGCGTTATGACCCAGCAATCCCACTGCTGGGCATACACACTGAGGAAACCAGAATTGAAAGAGACATGTGTACCCCAATGTTCATCACAGCACTGTTTTATAATAGCCAGGACATGGAAGCAACCTAGATGTCTGTCAGCAGATGAATGGATAAGAAAGCAGTGGTACATATACACAATGGAGTATTACTCAGCCATTAAAAAGAATACATTTGAATCAGTTCTACTGAGGTGGATGAAACTGGAGCCAATTATACAGAGTGAAGTAAGCCAGAAAGAAAAACACCAATACAGTGTACTAACGCATATATATGGAATTTAGAAAGATGGTAACGATAACCCTGTATGTGAGACAGCAAAAGAGACACAGATGTATAGAACAGTGTTTTGAACTCTGTGGGAGGGGGCGGGATGATTTGGGAGAATGGCATTGAAACATGTATAATACCATATATGAAACGAATTGCCAGTCCAGGTTGGATGCAGGATACAGGAAGCTTAGGGCTGGTGCACTGGGATGACCCAGAGGGATGGTATGGGAAGGGAGGTGGGAGGGGGGTTCAGGATTGGGAACACGTGTACACCCGTGGTGGACTCATATTGATGTATGGCGAAACCAACACAATATTGTAAAGTAATTAGCCTCTAATTAAAATAAATAAATTTAAATTAAAAAAAAAAAAGAGTCTTCTCCAATACCACAGTTCAAAAGCATCAATTCTTCGGCGCTCAGCTTTCTTTATAGTCCAACTCTCACATCCATACATGACTACTGGAAAAACCATAGCTTTGACTAGACAGACCTTTGTCAGCAAAGTAATGTCTCTGCTTTTTAATAAGCTGTCTAGGTTGGTTATAGCTTTTCTTCCAAGGAGCAAGTGTCTTTTAATTTCATGGCTTCAGGCACCATCTGCAGTAATTTTGGAGCCCAGAAAAATAAAGTCTGTCACTGTTTCCATTGTTTCCCCATCTATTTGCCATGAAGTGATGGGACTGGAGAAAAGGAAAGATATAAGCATCTGAATGCAGAGTTCCAAAGAATAGCAAGAAGAGATAAGAAAGCCTTCCTCAGTGATCAATGCAAAGAAATAGAGGAAAACAACAGAATAGGAAAGACTAGAGATCTCTTCAAGAAAATTAGAGATACCAAGGGAACATTTCATGCAAAGATGGGCTCGATAAAGGACAGAAATGGTGTGGACCTAACAGAAGTAGAAGATATTAAGAAGAGGTGGAAAAAATACACAGAAGAACTGTACAAAAAATATCTTCATGACCCTGATAATCACGATGATGTGATCACTGACCTAGAGCCAGACATCCTGGAATGTGAAGTCAAGTGGGCCTTAGAAAGCATCACTATGAACAAAGCTAGTGGAGGTGATGGAATTCCAGTTGAGCTATTTCAAATCCTGAAAGATGATGCTGTGAAAGTGTCACACTCAATATGCCAGCAAATTTGGAAAACTCAGCAGTGGCCACAGGACTAGAAAAGGTCAGTTTTCATTCCAATTCCAAAGAAAGGCAATGCCAAAGAATGCTCAAACTACCGCACAATTACACTCATCTCACATGCTAGTAAAATAATGCTCAAAATTCTCCAAGCCAGGCTTCAACAATACATGAACCGGGTACTTTCTGATGTTCAAGCTGGTTTTAGAAAAGGCAGAGGAACCAGAGATCAAATTGCCAACATCCGCTGGATCATGGAAAAAGCAAGAGAGTTCTAGAAAAACATCTATTTCTGCTTGATTGACTATGCCAAAGCCTTTGACTGTGTGGATCACAACAAACTGTGGAAAATTCTTCATGAGATGGGAATACCAGACCACCTGACCTGCCTCTTGAGAAATATGTATGCAGGTCAGGAAGCAACAGTTAGAACTGGACACGGAACAACAGACTGGTTCCAAATAGGAAAAGGAGTACGTCAAAGCTGTATATTGTCACCCTGCTTGTTTAACTTATATGCAGAGTACATCATGAGAAATGTTGGACGGGAAGAAACACAAGCTGGAATCAAGATTGCCAGGAGAAATATCAATAACCCCAGATATGCAGATGACATCACCCTTATGGAAGAAAGTGGACAGGAACTAAAAAGCCTCTCGATGAAAGTGAAAGTGGAGAGTGAAAAAGTTGGCTTAAACTCAACATTCAGAAAACGAAGATCATGGCATCTGGTCCCATCACTTCATGGGAAATAGATGGGGAAACAGTGGAAACAGTGTCAGACTTTATTTTTTTCAGCTCCAAAATCACTGCAGATGGTGATTGCAGACATGAAATTAAAAGATGCTTACTCCTTGGAAGGAAAGTTGTGACCAACCTAGATAGCATATTCAAAAGCAGAGACATTACCTTGCCAACAAAGGTCCATCTAGTCAAGGCTATGGTTTTTCCTGTGGTCACGCATGGATGTGAGAGTTGGACTGTGAAGAAGGCTGAGTGCTGAAGAATTGATGCTTTTGAACTGTGGTGTTGGAGAAGACTCTTGAGAGTCCCTTGGACTGCAAGGCGATCCAACCAGTCCATTCTGAAGGAGATCAGCCCTGGGATTTCTTTGGAAGGAATGATGCTAAAGCTGAAACTCCAGTACTTTGGCCACCTCATGCGAAGAGTTGACTCATTGGGAAAGACTCTGATGCTGGGAGGGATTGCGGGCAGGAGGAGAAGGGGATGACAGGATGAGACGGCTGGATGGTATCACTGACTCGATGGACGTGAGTCTGAGTGAACTCTGGGAGTTGGTGATGGACAGGGAGGCCTGGCGTGCTGCGATTCATGGGGTCACAAAGAGTCAGACACGACTGAGCAACTGAACTGAACTGAACTGATGGGACTGGATACCATGATCTTCGTTTTTTGAATGTTGAGTTTTAAACCAGTTTTTTCACTCCCCTCTTTCACTTTCATCAGGAGGCTCTTTAGTTCCTCTTCACTTTCTGCTATAAGGGTGGAGTCATCTGCATATCTGAGGTTGTTAATATTTCTCCTGGCAATCTTGAAGCAACAGTTAGAACTGGACATGGAACAACAGAGTGGTTCCAAATTTGGAAAGGAGTACATCAAGGCTGTGTATTGTCACCCTGCTTATTTAACTTATATGCAGGGTACATCATGCGAAATGCTGGGCGACTAAGCACAGCTAAAAGAAGAGCTCATTGACGCAATCAGGCAAGAACTGAGCAAGTCAAATACTGCTTAGAGAAGGAGAGATAGGACTTTCATCTGGGGAGAGAAGAAAAAAAAAACTACAAGGAATGACTGATAACAACAATAAGACCCTTACATTTTGTGAGCTGTAAGAAGAAAATGGAGACATGCAGTTGGAAGGAGGGAAAAACTAACATATTTTGAAAGCCTTCAAACATTACTACTCTGGGGATAAGCTATTTCCCTCCCAGTTTGCTGCTTTTTTTTTTTTAATTTTTATTTTATTTTATTTTATTTTTTTGTATTAGTTTTGCCAAATATCGAAATGAATCTGCCACAGGTATACCTGTGTTCCCCATCCTGAACCGTCCTCCCTCCTCCCTCCCCATACCATCCCTCTGGGTCGTCCCAGTGCACCAGCCCCAAGCATCCAGTATTGTGCATTGAACCTGGACTGGTGACTCGTTTCATACATGATATTATACATGTTTCAATGCCCTTCTCCCAAATCTTCCCACTCTCTCCCTCTCAAACAGAGTCCCTAAGACTGTTCTATACATCAGTGTCTCTTTTGCTAAACTTAAAAGCTTCTGCACATCAAAGGAAACTATTAGCAAGGTGAAAACGCAGCTTTCAGAATGGGAGAAAATAATAGCAAATGAAGCAACTGACAAAGAACTAATCTCAAAAATATACAAGCAACTCCTACAGCTCAACTCCAGAAAAATAAATGACCCAATCAAAAAATGGGCCAAAGAACTAAACAGACATTTCTCCAAAGAAGACATACAGATGGCTAACAAACACATGAAAAGATGCTCAACATCACTCATTATCAGAGAAATACAAATCAAAACCACTATGAGGTACCATTTCACCCCAGTCAGAATGGCTGCGATCCAAAAGTCTACAAGCAATAAATGCTGCTTTTTTTTTCTCTGACTTTTAAAGCAGGATGGAGGAGAGTCGTATAGGAGTTCCTGTACCAGTTATGCAGAAAATACTAAACCCATCAGGCAAGATCACTGTGCATTGAAAATATTTTCATGTCAAGAGAAAATCACACATTTCCATCCATTGCTAAAATAAAGAGGAGAAAGGCTTTAAAAAATCAAGACATACGCAAAGTGTTACATCTATCTTGTCTAAAGTCACACTTCTCATGTAGCTCTAAAGAAAAAGACTTGCAATTTTTAAAACTTTAAGTCCATTAATCTTTGTTATTATTGTAAAGGTCTTCTCTGGGCAATTATTTGGTAAAAGGTCTTTCATGTTTTGTATACATTAGAATTTTTAGTTTTTTCTTTAAAAATTTGCAAGAAAACTTTTCATAACCAAAGTAATAATATTTTTCATCATCTCTCCAATTGAAATTCTTTTTTTCACCCAATAATCCAAGCTGTTTTATATCTGGCCCAAGTTCCAAGTGCTGAGTCTATTAAAAGCCGTCCAGTGTTTTTTGTTGGCCATTCAATTCTGGCTTCCGTTACTAGTTTTGTCAAGTCTGTTTTTGATGGCTAAGAGGAAACCTCTTATCTAACCCTGTATGTATTTACTGAAAAGATCTCTAACACCTTTTTTTGGTTTCTTTTTTCTTGGATTCACTGCACTGCAGCACACTGCAATTACCACTCATCGTGAATGTTGTGAAACATCTTCCCGGCTCTTTTCCTCTCTCCTGTTCCAGTTTAGTACCTGCTTTGTCATCTCCATTCATTCTGCACCAATATCATGCCTTCATTTTGAAGCTTAAATTTTCTCCATGCTTACTTTTAACTAAAACTTAATCTGAATCTATTATAAGTAAATAATCATCAAGATTTAAATTTAATAATGAATAAATGTAGCTCTGTGTCACTGTAACCCATGTTGTCTACACAAAGTGTTCATAAAAGTACCACAGCACTCATTAGGAAGATTGTTCAAAGGGAAACAGTCTTCAGACATCGACTAAATCGGTGATGATGTGCTTATTATGTTCTGACACTAGAAACGGTAAATGTGCCCAAGGTTTACATTGCAATACAACAATAATATGTGATACAACAGTTAGAGTGAAGTGTATTTCTACCCAAACAACAGAACTGTGTTGAATAGTAAAATATTTTACAGTGTAAATTTAAATTCAAGCAAATTATCATGAAATAAAAGTTCAGTTTCCCAGGTATAGCTATATTTCAAATTCCCAATAACCACATATGGCTAGTGTCTACCATACTGGATACTGCAATTTCTAGAAAATACTCAAATATTTGGAAATTAAATACGTTCTCCTTAATAATCCATGAGTAACAAAAGATATCACAAAGAATATGCAAAATATCATAAACTGAGTGATAGTGAAAAGAGAACACACAAAACATAATGAGATGCAGATAAGCATGTGTAGAGGGAAGTTTTATGACTTTCTACCTTCGTGTTAGAAAATAATAACTTTTAATAGTTTACAGGATACTGTCCATAGCATGTTGTAGAGACTCGGGATATTATTATGCTCTTCTGAAGGATCCTGGGTTTGCTCCAGCAGGCACTTAAATTACTGGTCGATGCCTCTGTGTCAAGTTCCCTATAGCCTCTCCCTGTACTTGGTCACCTCTCAGGGTCTTCCAACAATTGTTTAAAAACTCTCATTATTTTGAATTTTCTACAGAGTGTATGAAAGTTATTACAGGATAATTCAAAGCTGGAAAGCTTCCCAGAGATTTTTAGCCACTGCTTTGACCACCAAGGAGGAAGCAGCCTGTGGACTCACTGGTCACTTCGGACTCTCCAGATCTCTCTCTTTCGTGCTTTGCTCCAGTGTAGGGGTTTTTTTGAGAATAATGAATTCCAAAGGTCACTATTTTCACAGCTTTGGCCAAGACAACCCCCTCCCCTCCACCTACCCATGACCTCATCCTCAGCACCTCTTTCTTTCTGGTACACAGACCATGGGATTTCCATGCTTTCCCTGTTCTCTGATGCTCAGGGAGTGATGGTGTGAAGCAACAGCTCCCCTTCCTTCTGAAATATCATGGGAGGGATTTTCCTTGATTTTAGTAATAAAGGAGAGAAAACTCCATATTCCGAAAAATTTTAAGCAATTCCTTTAGAATTTTTAATGAATGACGTGTTTTGAGTGACTTGCCATTTGCCATTTAGTGACTTGACATTTTGTGAGTGACGGTGCCTGTCATTTGGTCAATACTTTTATTTTCTAGGATGAGATCAATTAAGCCAACAGGGTTAAAACAAAAGTACCTAAGTTAAAGATATTTATCTTCTTATCTTAAAGGAAATGCGAATGATTTTAGCTGTTAGTTTAGTGGCTATGAAGTAATGGGTCTATTCACTTAGAAACAAAATGACTTTATTTCACTTATCCTTGAAGAATTTACAGATTCTCCCAGTTTTTTTTTTTTTTTTAATGTTTCAGATTTTTAATGTGACTTTAAATTTTTTCTTTTCTCATTGTGTAAATTTAAGGTGTGCTCTGTCTTACTTTGGTAGACTGGTATATCGTAGTTGGTTTTCATTTTAACAATCTTTAGCACATCACATACTTATACTACAATATTATTGTCTACATTCAATCTACTGTACTATAGACCTCTATGGCTTTTTAGTGCTTGTGACAAGTTTGTGCCTGGAACACCATCAGTCTTATCCCCTGTGCCCCCACGTCTTGGTAACCAACATTCTCTTCCTTTTTAAAACAGGTTTGACTTTTTAGATTCCACATATTACACAGTACTTGTCCTTCTTTGACTTATCTTGCTTCCAATTCTCCCAGATTCAATACATAAACATAAGACAACTCTAACTGGAATACCAACAATGTACTTTTTAGAAAATTCAACAAGTAATTTTAATTTTCACACAGAAGAAGAAATGCCTGAAAATAACAAAAGAAATACAAAAATGGTGACTGGGGAGGAAATCGGAAGTGGAGGGGGTGAGTTGACATTACAATCAAAGCCACAGGAATCAAGTCAATATTTTATTCACATAGGAGTTGAGAAGATGGAAGACAAGAAAAGAGGCAAAAATTCTCACAGAAATCATAGGGAATATGAAAATTTACCATATGATAACTGCTGTTTCAGTTCAGCAGGAGATGATCACCGACTTAGTAAATGGTCTGGCACAAAGGCTATCTTAAGCATACTCAGATGTGTCTCTGTTCTGACTCCAGACCCTTTTAGCTAAAGACCTGCTCCAGCTTTCTCATGGGTCCTCTGGGTGAGGACGAGATGACACCCCGAGTTGCAGGACTCTCGGAGGCCCGTAGGCTGCTCCCAAGGAGGTTCACATGGTCTCCTGCTTCTTTCTTTGCAGCTTCCCTTCCTTCCTCCCTCCATTCTACACCCCCAAACACCTGGCTGGGGAACCTGGGTACACGCCCATACACCCCACGCTTTCTCCCTTCTCTCAGGGGAGAAGGGACGGGGTTGCAGGTCAGGCAGAGGCTCTGTTCTCCATGCGGGAGGGTGGGCATCAGAGGGGCAGTATCAGGTATATGACCTCCCTTGTCCAAGCCTCCCTGGGAAGAGCTCCTCCACTGCCCAAGTCCACTTGGACCTCCAGGGGGATGCGTGTTCTGCAGCCAGGTCTAGGCCCCATTCCCTGAGCAGACCTGGCCCCTGGATACCCCTGCCCTGCTTTGCTCCTTCCCATGGGGTCCCTTTGCTGCAGGTGGTGGCCTCTTTCAAGAGCGAATCAAGAGCAGCTCCTTGTGGCCCTCCCCCATTTCTAGTTGCCTTCTCCTCCCCAGTCCAGAGCCTGTCCTGCCCCACTGGCCCAGGGCTTTAAAAACCGTCGTGCCTTCCTCTTAACAGGCAAGGACACAGCCCAAGAGATGCAGAGTTGCCCGGTCCACAACCATGCTGATCTGCTGCATCGAGTTTTAAGCCAAGACTCCAATGGCCGGGATGCTGCCAGGGTTCTACGACAGAAGGGAACACAGGCCTGCCTCAGGAGGCTTGGCTTCTCTCAGAGTTCTGTTGCAGAGAGGGAACCCTAGAGATACATGAGGAATGGCTGGGGGTGCAGAGCAGGAGGGCCCCTGTGTTCTGGAAGGTGTGATGAAGGACCTGAGAACTCAGGAGCCCACTCACCTCCTCTCGCCTGACCAGAGGCTGCCCTGGAGACAGAAGGGGCCAGGGACCCCTGGGATGGAGCCACGTGAGGGGGCTGGGAGCCGGACTCCCCAGGGAGGCAGGCAGGAAGCCGCGGAGGACTGCACCTCAGATGGGCACGCTCTGCGGGAGCTGGCGTCCAGCTTACTCGGGCTCCTTCAGTATGTGGTGCAGGCCCACAGCCAGGCCTGGTCCCTGTGCCCCTCCTTGGCGCCCAGCCACCAGAGGCCCCAGTTCTCATGGGGCGCGGTGCGGGGCTGAGGGGCGGCCGGGGGGCTGTAGGCGCGGCCCTCGTGCTCCCACAGGACCCCTTCGACGTGCCGCATGAGCTCCCTCAGCTGGGCCTCCTGCTCGGCTCCGTCCCGCTTGTTGTTGGAGCCGCAGTGTCGCCTTGAGCAGACCTTGTCCAGCTTGGCCAGCGCCCTGTTGTCGGTCTCCCGCAGGTACGTCCCCAGCGAGCAGCCGTCTATGTCTTCGTTCTGCGTGAACACCACGATGGTGCGGGCCAGGACGCCCGCCCCGAACACCTCCTGGAGGCGCCCAGCCATCCACTGGTCCTCCTCGGTGAACCGGCAGAGCTGAGTCACCAGGAGCACCGCGTGAGGCCCAGGTGGGAAGTGGGCCCCGGCCTCGCCTACGCCCTGAGTGGTCCCCCGCGGCGCCGCCCAGCGGGACAGGATTTCAGGTGTGTAGATGACCTGCAGCTCCCTCCCTGCCAACGCGTGGCTCCCCTGCTGGAAGGCCTGGGTCACCAGGCGAGCACTGAGCTTGGACTCTAACATTCTCCTCCAGAGGATGGTGGCGCTTTTCCCGCTCCCGGATTTTCCCACCAGGATGAGCCTCAGCATCTGCGGAGTCCCTTCATCCCCCCGCAGCCCTGGAAGCATCAAGAGAAGGTGGAAGGCCGCGGTTAGAGCCTGTCCCCCACTTTAGCCTCCCCGGGGGCAGACGTCTGGGTGCGGGCAGGACAAAGGAAGACCAGCGTCTGCATCCGAGATGTGCCCTAGGTTCACATGCTTTCCTTCCTTTTCTCTTTTCTGATTTTTTTGGGTGAAAATAAGGTAGAAAATACATAATATAAAATGTACTGTTTGAACCACGTTTAGGTGTAGCCTTCGGTACATTCACATTGCTGGGCAGTCATCACTTGAGCATCTCAAGAACTTTCTGTCTTCCCGAATGACACCCTGTCCCATTAAACACTCACTCCCCATCCTTCCTCCCCACCACCTGACGTCCACTGCTCTTTCTGTCTCCATGTGTTTGACTGTTCTAAGGACCTCACATTGCTGTAATCAGGCAATTTTTGCCCTACTTTGTCTGGCTTATTCACTTTGCATAATGTGTTCAAGCTTCATTCATGTTGGAGCAAGTGTCAGAATTGCCTTCCTTTTTAAGGCTGAATAATATTCCACTGTAGGTGGAGGTGTAGACTTCCCTGGTGGCTCAGATGGTAAAGCGTCTGTCTACAATGAGGGAGACCCAGGTTCGATCCCAGGGTGGGGAAGATCTCCCGGAGAAGGAAATGGCAACCCACTCCACTATTCTTGCCTGGAAAATCCCATGGATAGAGGAGCCTGATAGGCTACAGTCCACGGGTCACAAAGAATTGGACACAACTGAACGACTTCACTTACTTAGGTGTAGGTGTATATATGAATGTAGGTGTATATATGAATGCATATTCATATATATATGATATGGAGTTAGGGGGTTGTTTCCACTTTTTGCTATTGTGAATAATGCTGCTGTGCATCTCAGCGCACATATATTCAGTATCTGTTTCAACTCTATGGGGTATATTCCCCAGAAGTGGAATTGTGGGATCATATGGTAGAATGCCACATTTTATGCTTCTGTTTTGAAACTTCTTCTCGAGCCACCTATTCCCACCAGGTGGGATCATCCCCTCATGAACTGGGAGTCTGAGCTTCCTCAAGCACCTCTGGTTGGAGACCTTTCCCAGGAAGAGGGTGAAGTTGGAAG
Organism: Bos grunniens; assembly: GCF_055505025.1. Classification (NCBI taxonomy): domain Eukaryota; kingdom Metazoa; phylum Chordata; class Mammalia; order Artiodactyla; family Bovidae; genus Bos; species Bos grunniens. The sequence continues at coordinate 7,158,761 of NC_141168.1, forward strand.
CACACACCCTCTGTTTCCATCCTCTCCCTGCCATAATTGAACACACCACATTACCTTCACTTTTCCCATCAAGGAGTGTTGTGAGGGTGGGGTCCTTTCAGCCCGACCTCCAGCTCCACAGCACAGCTCACACTGGGGTCACAGTCCTAAGCACCACTGTTGAAGTTTGGGCTGGACACCCTCACCCAGGAGAATATCAGAACCATCAGCTGTGAGTGTGTTTCATGCCCATCTAATACTGAGGACTCTACATCCAGATTTTAGAAATGACTGCAGCTGGAGGGCACGAAGGTAATTCCCTTCTCCTGGCCTTGCAGGTATCAGGACCCACAACACATAGAGAAGCACCCAAACCTAGCTGATTTCCAACTTGTTCCCAGGGAAAACACTGCTGTGTCTCAGTGCAGAGCCCTCAGCCTCTTGAAGCCAAGACTGGCACTGTCTTCTTCCAGCTCTCCCCAAGCAGGGGTGTGGTTTCTCCTACCTTTCTGCCTTGGTGGACTGACCCACCCACCAACTCTGACTGGAAGATCTGGGCTCCCTCCAGCTTCTGCAGGTGACCTGAATGATTGGGAGTTCCACAGAAGGAAGAAAGGGCAATGTCCGTCTGTACTCTCAGATGCAAAGCTGGAGGAAGACAGTGGTCTCCTGCCTGGGCAAGCCTGGAGACACTGATGCCACGCCTTTGGACTTAAAAGCCAAATACATTGAGCATGGAAGAGGAATTTTAAAGTAATACTTAACCCCGATTGCTGCAAAAAGGGTAAATCAGGTGTGAACAAGGGACTGTCACTTTCTATGCAGCTTAATATTATGGGTTTCTCCCAATGGCTCAGGCCACTGAAGTCTGTCTAATAAAAACATAGGTGCATGGAACTGCATAATAAATTGCCAATCAATTCCTTTATCCAGGAAAGTGATGGATTTCCAGCATTCCTAAATTCCTAAGTTCTGTCTCTCCAGGTTAGATGGAAAGTTGAGCCCATGAAAGTGAAGCCCCTGACCCTGATGAAACAGCTTTTGGAGGGAGGGAGCCCCTTGGGAAGACAGAGCCCAGACCTGTGGGCCCTTGATTGCATCCTATGTGTTCACTAGTGCTTTGCAGCCTCTGTGGTCCTGAGAGTCTCACAGCAGAGCCAGCACGACACCCACCAGGGGCCTGGGGCAAGTCATCTGTCACACCCACGAACACATCCTTCCTGACACTCAGTGAAGGGGCAGTGGCTGTGGTCTGTCATCCCTTTTGACCCAGAGCACCATCAGGGACCCTTCCCTTCTGTCTGGCTGGGGTGAAGGGAGGCCCAACCCAAATGCCCAGTGATGGGCACCCCGGTGGGCGAATCTCTGACTGGGGAGACTCCTGCTGCCCCTCCCAGCACACCACCTGCCCCTCAGGCCCCAGCCCCGCCTCTCTCAAGTTCATGTCTGCTAGAAAGTTGTTTTACCTCCTGACCCGTCTGGAGAAGGATCCTGAGATGCGCCTTCTTCAGGTTACTCCAGGAAAAGGATTTTGAATTCTTCTTCCTCAATCTAGAAAAAAACCACAATGTGTCTTACTGATGTTTCCTCTGAGCTTTCAGGGGCTCCTGACTTTTGTCATTCTCTTGCCCATGGAAGCTGTTTGCATCGGTTTGTTGGCATGGGACTGCATAAGAGGGTGTCTGAGATACCCGCTACCTCCTTTAGGGACCCTGTTTCCCCCTTCCTTCCCCTGCACTTGTTCTCCACTTGGGGAGATTCTGTGATGGGGAGAAATGACCAGAGACGTGTCCTGACAGACACTGTCCTGGGAGCAGTGGCCAGGGTGCTGGGTGGACGTGAGCAGGATGTTGCTGGAGGGGCTGGTGAGGAGCTCATGGGGCCAGAACAATCTGTGGGGGGAGCCTGGCAGTGAGGGCCAAAGAGGCCAAGTGCTGGGTGGTGAGGAGGGTGGCAGACACGCACAGGCTCCCTCTCCACGTGGGGTCCAGTCCTGCTGGGAGCCCCGGGTCCTCAGCGCTCAGGTCCAGGGCACCAACTTGGGTGGTCACACTGCTGGGGCCTCCGTGTCCCCGGAGATGTGGATGCTGAGTCCAAACTACATATTCCTAAGATCTTGTCCCCTTGGAATATTCGAGGACATTTTATGATGTTTTCTAGAGCAATTCCCAGTCCTCTTTGCCAAGGAGGGCATTGTCACCCACCAGGAACTCCTGTCATCCACTCTCAAGCCCAGAGAGCTGTCTGCCCAGCCCCCGGCCCCCTCACCCCAGACCCTGCCCGATGGGGCATCACCACACATGCACCACGTGCCATTGTTTGTCTCCAACATGGAGCAGATCTGTCACCTTGTGAGGTTTCTCAGGAGAAAAGTGAGACTCACAGAGCATCCTGCCCAAGGGTAAATGGGGAGCACCAGGCAGAGCCCAAAGGCTGCAAGGTCCTCTTGATTCCCCTGGCTCCTCCCATTGCTCCTGAAACAGGCACACTCACACAGACACTCTCACAAACACACACACACATACACTCACAAACATACAAACAAAATATAAATATAAACACAACACAGACACTACACACATGCACTTACAGAAGTAGAAACATAGCACACATGTACGACACACGTGAACACACATTTACTCACAAACATATGAACATACGTACACAGCACACAAACATAAGACACAGAGACCATTCACACACATATATTCAAACAACCAATAGATAGTAACAACATACACCATTCATGCATACACTCACAAACATACAAACACATGTATAAACGTACATGCAACACAAACATAACACACACAGAAAACACACATATATTCATCTATGTACAAATAGACACACACAACACTCACATACACACATAACACACACACTTATTTATACACACCTACACACAAAATCACTATGCACAGCATCCCCACAACACACTCTCAAGCACAATACACACACACAGACTCACACACACAGGCACGGTCACCACGGCCTTGGACTTACCGCCCTGCTGTCCGTGGGACAGAAGGAATGCCCGTGTCTTGTGTCTCCTGGGGCCATGTGCTCTCCTGAACATTCTGTTTCTCCTTTGAGAGCTAACACGCTGCAGGCCGAATGGAGGAGATCAGTGACAGTGCCCCAGACGTACACACACATAGAGGACATGGGGGATATTTTTTCAGTAATATGTGATCCAGACGCTCAGCTCAAGAACTGCCCTTGAGAGTGCAGCCATCAGCCGTGAGAAGAGGGAAGAGGAAGTGGGCGGAGCCCCCCAGCAAGGCCCCCTACTCAGAAAGCTCTGCAGGCTGCACTTGTCTGAAGCCCTGGTGGCAACCCCCTCCAGTATTCTCACCTGGAAAACCCCATGGACAGAGGAGCATTGCAGGCTGTAGTCCATGGGGTCACAGAGAGTGGGACACGACTGAGTGACTTCACTGGTAACATCAGCAGGGGAAATAGGAACACGAGTGTTGTCATTACTTTTATCCTGAATTAGGACAAGTGGAACTGAGAGGCTTAAACCAAAGCAGCAGATCTTTCAGAAAACGTGCTGCCAGCAGAATGATGTTTTACTGATTTCCTTCCTTTTTGAGAATTCCCCTTCCTGCAGACATCCTCTGTTTTCTCCATCATGACACATACTCCCTGACTCTCTTCCATCCCCAGCTCCTCCTTCAGCTGCTCCATTGGCTCCAGGGTTGCCAGTTTGCTGACCCTAGATCTTGAGATTCATCACCTCCATCATCCCATGAGCCTCACCGGCCAATTCTTTACAATAAGTGTCTCTCTATACTTGTGTATATCCACACACATTCTGTGCCTGAACATTCCAAGATCTGTGTCACATCAGAGTCTGGGTCTAAGGTTTGCTTTCTGTGTTTTCTCCTGCCTTTAGCACATGCTGTAATGTTGTTGAAAGTCAGACATGATAATATCAGATATGAGGAATTAAGGTGAATAGGCCTGTGGTGTGAGAGTTTATGTTGACCTGGCTGGGAGCTGGGCTGTGTTTAACGTTTGCTGGAGCTTCATTCTCCTCTGGTGCCCTTGTTTGTCTCCCCAGTTGTCTGTGGGTTTCCCTAAAACCCCTTCTTAAATAGAACTTGTATCTTGCTGTTCACTCCTCTTTATTCACTGTTTTCATCCTGTGTCCTGTGATGTGAGGAGGAGTGAGGAGGGAAGCATTATTTGGGGATTGAATCTCACTCTTTCAGTGGGTCTGTGTTCCTGGGCTGTGGGCATCACAGTGTTTTTTTGTTTGTTTGTTTTTTCTTTTCCTCCTCTTTTCCCCCTTTAAGTGTTACTGGCCATGTCTGGTCACTTCTGACCTTTCCCACCTTATTTTATCCTAAGATTTTCTTTTCTTTGATGGTCTGGCCTTCAAGAACATCTTTGGTTACTTGAATGCTTCATTTCCACCTTTATTCTCTGGAACTGCTGCAAACAGCTGGTACTAAAAGATTTTTCAGGGAGTGTATTCTATTAATAAAAAGATTTCAATTAAGATTTTGGAGGTTTAGTGGTGCTTTGGAGGATTCAAATGTTCACTATTAACACTATTTTAATCTTTTTTCTAGAGGAAATATATACTGAAACCATAAAAGACAAAGAAGCTGCATGTATAAAAATGTAAAGAAGGATGTGAAATTATCATTATTTGTAGGTGCTTTGATTATATATCTGGGAAAGATTAAGAGAATAAATTAATAAACTATGCAAACAATAGAATTTAGTAAACCGATGGATGCAAAATTAAAAAAAAACATAAAATTTGTCTTACAAACAATAGCCAAGTACAAATAACTTGTGATTTTTAAAACAACTGCAATACAAAATAAAATTAAAAGCCCAAGAATAATTTAAAAATTGTTTTAAAAATATAATAGAGAAAACCCTGAGAAACTTCTGAGACTATGAAGCAAACTGAATTCTCCCATGTTTAATGAAAATATACATTAACTAGAGAACTTTCAGATGTTCAAACTGGATTTAGAAAAGGCAGAGGAACCAGAGATCAAATTGCCAACATCCGTTGTATCACAGAAAAAGCAAGAGAATTCCAGAAAAACATCTACTTCTGCTTCATTGACTACGCTAAAGCCTTTGACTGCTATGTGGATCACAACAAACTGTGGGAAATTCTTAAACAGATAGGGATACCAGACCACCTTATCTGCTGCCTGAGAAATTAGTATGCAGGTCAAGAAGCAACAGTTAGAACTGGACATGAAACAACGGACTGGTTCGAAATTGGGAAAGGAGTATGTCAAGGCTGTATATTGTCACCTTGCTTATTTAACTTATTTTCAGAGTACATCATGTGAAATGCCAGGCTGGATGTAGCACAAGCTGGAATCAAGATTGCTGGGAGAGTATTTGGTTCTTCTCGGAGATGCCCAGCCGGGGTGAGTGACCTGAGGACTGCATTGGGCTGGTCCCTGCTGAGAGCTCGATCCTGCACAAGGAAGAGCTCAACAAAGATTAAAGAACAAAAAGTTGTTGTGGATGAACTTTCTAACCTGAAGAAGAACAGGAAAGTACATAGGCAGCAACAGAATAGCAACATATTCTTTCTTGCAGACTGAACAGAAATGCTTTTTGAAAGCAAAAATATATTGGATGAGCTAAGGAAAGAATATCAAGAAATAGAAAACTCAGAGAAGACCAAAATCAAGAAATAGTCAACTTGATTTTACATAGCAATGTGTGGCATTTGTTGTGCAGTAAGCTTTTCTGTTGAGCATTTTGCAAAGATTTGAAAGAGGATTTACTGTGTAATCTTAAACGACGGGGGCCCAATAGTAGTAAACAGTTGTTAAGGTCCAGTGTTAACTACCAGTGTTTATTCTCTGGCTGTGTCCTTTACTTAAGAGGTGTGTTGACTGCCCAGCCTGTGGAAGATGAAAGAGGCAATGTATTCCTGTGGAATGGAGAAGTCTTTAGTGGGATCAAGGTCTAAGCTGAAGAGAATGATACTCAAATCATGTTTCATTATCTTTCCTCTTGTAAGAATGAATCTGATATTTTGTCGCTCTTCTCAAAAGTCCAAGGTCCTTGGTCTTTTATATATTATCAAGCATCTAGCCATTCTTTATGGTTTTGTAGAAACTTTTTTGGTCATCGTAGCTTGCTTTGGCATTTTAGTAACTTGGGCAAGAGTTTCTGCCTCTCTTCAGTTGGCGCTCAAGCATCTGGAGTGGCTGGTCAGTGGCAGGATGTTCCAACATCTGGAATTTTCAGAATTGATCTCAAGTCTGTTTCCATTTCCAAATCTGTAGTTTAAAAGTTGTATCCTTGGAAGTGCAATTCTGGGCGGGGGCGGGGGGGGGGGCAGGGGGCGGGGAGGGAATGATATCAGAGAATGTGTTAATAGCCTGACTGAGATTTCAGCAGACTTGCCAACATTTGTCTTGGTGGCAGCAAATGAAGCCAAACTGTATCTTAAAGAACCTGTTGTCCCTTTAAGTATGGCATTGCCACAAGCCGCATTTGAGACCCATTGCAGCAGCATTTCCAGGAGGCCACTGACAAGAGACACTTCAGGTCTTTCTTACTGATGGACACATGAAGGAAGTAGTTCAGCAGTTCATTGGTGTCCTGAGTATCGCAGTCAAGAGACGTGTCTTGTGTTTACCTAGGGATGAAAACCTGATGCCAAGCGAAGTTTTGAAAACTAGTAATAGGAAAGCAAATGTTGCAATTCTGTTTTCTGGAAGGATTGATTCCATGGTCATCACAGCCCTTGCTGACCATCATATTCCTTTAGATGAACCAATTGATCTTCTCAATGTGGCTTTCATGACTAAAGAAATGACCATACCAGTTAATTTTAACAAAAAAGAAAGAAAACAGAAAAATCATTGTGAAATACCCTCTGAAGAATTCTCCAAAAGTGTTGCTGCTGCTGCTAGCCCTGGTGAACAGTTCAATGTACCAGATCGAGTCACAGGAAGAGCGGGACCGAAGGAACTGCAAGCTGCCAACCTTAACAGATTTGAAATTTTGTTGAAATTAATGTTTCTCTAGAAGAACTGCAAAGATTAAGAATAACTCGAATATCGCACTTAATCTAGCCCTTGGATACAGTCCTGGATGATAGCATTGGCTGTGCAGTCTGGTTTGCTTCCAGAGGAGCTGGTTGGTTAGTGACCCAAGATGGAGCAAAACTGTATCAGAGCAGTGCAAAGGTAGTTCTTACTGGAATTGGTGCAGATGAGCAGCTTGCAGGTTATTCTTGTCATCATGTCTGCTTCCTGACACATTGGCTGGAAGGACTGAATAAGGAAATTGAAATGAAACTGGGTTGAATTTCTTCTAGAAATCTTGGTCATGATGATAGAGGTATCAGTGATCACGGAAAAGAAGCAAGATTTTCTTTCCTGGATGAAAATGTTGTCTCCTTTCTAAATTCCCTACCAGTCTGGGAAAAGGCAAACTTGACTTTACCCTGTGGGATTGGTGAAAAACTAATTTTGCGTCTTGCAGCAGTGGAACTTGGTCAAACAGCCTCTGTTCTTCTGCCAAAGTGGGCCATGCAATTTGGATCCAGAATTGCAAAAATGGAAAACAATAATGAAAAGGCATATGATAAATGTGGAAGGCTCCAAATAATCTCCTTAGAAAACCTTTCAGTTGAAAACTAGATGTTTTATAGTGTAACACCATTTACTGAATGATGGTTTTTTAAAAAATAAAATAAAATACTCTGCTGCTTTCAGTTAAAAAAAAATGCTGGTAGAAATATTAGTAACCTCAGATATACAGATGACACCACACTTATGGCAGAAAGCAAAGAGGAGCTAAAGAGCCTCTTGATGAAAGTGAAAGAGGAGAGTGAAAAAGCTGACTTAAAACTCAGCATTCAAAAAATGAAGATCATGACATCTGGTCCCATCATTTCATGGCAAATAGATGGGGAAACCATGGAAACAGTGACAGACTTTCTTTTCTTGGGCTCCAAAATCACTCCAGATGATGACTGCAGCCATGAAATTAAAAGATGCCTGGGTACTCTTTCTGCCTCCTTCTGATGCCTATGTCAGAAGCTTTCTCTATCTCCTTTATACTTTAATAAAACTTTATTACACAAAAGCTCTGAGTGATCAAGCTTCGTCTCTGGCCTGGATTGAATTTTTCTCCTCTGGAGGCCAAGAATCCTGGCATCTTTGCATGGTTCAGCAACAACCTTTCATCTTGGGGGCTTGTCCAGGATCCTTCTGGACAAGGTAAGGATGCTTGGAGCTCTAGTTCTTTGTTCTCCTAGTGAACACGTTTTCTGCTGTACTTTACTAACTCTATGGTGTGCTTGTGTGAGTGAATGAAACACCCTGCATGAAGCAAGTGAGGAGCCCTGCTCTGCAGTTCTGCGGTGACCTCATACGGCTTATGGCAGAAACCTGTTGGGGGTTTATACCGACTTGCCAATGCCAAGAGGCATCCAATGTCTCCTTTGGCCCGAGCATAAATGGACAAAGTATGTGGACCGAACTCTCCTTTCTCGGTCAAACTTTTCAGTCTCTTTGACTATTTCATAACTCCTTGGAAATTAGAAGTACTAACCTAATCTATCGGATCATAGACTTTCAAGGGACTGGTGATATGTGCTGTTACTGTGTCCTGTGACTTAGGTCCCAAACTTGGATTGGTAGTCAGGAAGCGCCTAGCCTCACTAGGAACCGAACGTTCAGAGGTTAGATGGAGCTTTAGCTACAACAGCGTCTCTGAGGTTAAAGGTTACTCAGATTGGAACTACAATGGTCCCTCCCCCCCCCCCACCCCCACCACTTTGGTAACACTGGCTCTTAGTAGACCAGAGGAGGCTCTTATACTGGTGTGGTGACGCTTGGAAGAAACATCTCAGTTTTATGTTCCTATCAGTCTTATTGTGGTCAGAAATATACTCAGGGTCATGCACAGGCACTCAGGTGACAAATATTTCCCCCAGTGGCTTAGCCCGGGAGGCATTCTGGAAGGTTACTCTGATTGCACCCCAGGTGGCATGAGAGGTAAGCAAGGTTTTAATGGTGAGGAGCTGGACAGCAGTCAGGGATGCCATCAGGTCTACCCCTGGTGCATCTCCACCCCATCTCGATGGTAGAAACTGGAGGGACGAGTATGTCGCCTGTGTCACTAAGGGACAGACTAAGTCCGACCAGGGAAGGAAAGCTTTGGTGTAAAGTCTGTCTACACCCCCGTCTAGAGCAGGGAGGGATGCCTCCGATAGAAAGATGGCACTGGTTGCTTTTTTTTTTTTTATCTCTTACAGGTGGAAGCTAACAATTCCACCCTCACTCCTTTGAACTGTATCCTGAAAAACTGGGATAGATTTGATCCCCAGGGTTTAAAGAAGACACACCTGGTCTTCCTATGTGATACTGCATGGCCACAGTTATCCATTGGAGGATGGTGAGTGGTGGCCGGTTGGAGGGTCTCTTAAGTATAATACTGTTTTACAATTAGACCGGTTCTGTAGAAAACAAGGGAAATGGGTAGAAGTAGCATATGTATTGCCCTTTTTCTCTCTGCGAAATATGCCAGACCTATGTCCTAAGGGTATAGATTTGGGTGTGATTCCTTCAGCTCCCTCCTGTCCTCCTACTTTGTGAGATGAGATGGAAGACAGGAGACAAAGAGATAAAGAAAAGCAGATTTCTCCAAATACCCCTGGGATTATATGTGCAGAGCAGCCAGAGAGACTGAGGAACAGCCACACAAGCTGTTGCCTCTTCATGAAGCATCCACCGGGAGAAATAATCAGTCTATGAGAGTTAATAAGTCTTTTTCTTATCAAGAAATACAAAGAATCAAGGAGGATCTGGGAGACTATTTAGAGGACCCAGAAAAAATATATTAGAGCTTTTAAAGGTGTTACTCTGCTTTATGACCTTACTTGGAAGGATGTGATATATATCTTGGGACAAACGCTGACTTCTGACTCAAAAACTTGAGTTTTGGGAAAAGCGGTTGCTTATGGAGATGAATGGTTTGGTAATGAATCAGTAGTGAAGAGGGAGGAGGAGATAACCGCCCTCCCCACTGGGAATCAGGCGGTCCCAATTACAGAAGCAGACTGGGACTACAACACAGCTAAAGGAAGATGGGATCAGAGTCATTTTGCCAGATGTATTCTTCCCCCTCCCCCATCCTGAACCCACCTCCCACTTCCCTCCCAATACCATCCCTCTGGGTCATCCCAGTGCACCAACCCTGAGCATCCTGTATTATGCATCGAACCTGGACTGGAGATTCGTTTCACATATGATAATATACATGTTTCAATGCCATTCTCGCAAATCACCCCACCCTCGCCCTCTCGCACAGAGTCCAAAAGACTGTTCTATACATCTGTGTCTCTTTTGCTGTCTTGCATACAGGATTATCATTACCATCTTTCTAAATTCCATATATATGCGTTATTATACTGTATTGGTGTTTTTCTTTCTGGCTTACTTCATTCTGTATAATAAGCTCCAGTTTCATCCATCTCATTAGAACTGATTCAAATGTATTCTTTTTAATGGCTGAGTAATACTCCATTGGCAGAAGGCAACGGCACCCCACTCCAGTACTCTTGCCTGGAAAATCCCATGGACAAAGGAGCCTGGAAGGCTGCAGTCCATGGGGTTGCTAAGAGTCAGGCATGACAGAGCGACTTCACTTTCACTTTTCACTTTCATGAGTTGGAGAAAGAAATGGCAACCCACTCCAGTGTTCTTGCCTGGAGAATCCCAGGGACGGGGGAGCCTGGTGGGCTGCCGTCTATGGGGTCGCACAGAGTCGGACACGACTGAAGTGACTTAGCAGCAGCAGCAGCAGCAGCAATACTCCATTGTGTATATGTACCACAGCTTTTTTGTCCATTCATCTGCTGATGGACATCTAGGTTGTTTCCACATCAGATGTATTCTTGAAGGACTCATGCAGGCACGTGCTAAGCCTGTGAACTATGGCAAATTGGCAAACTTAGAACAGGAGGAAATGGAAGCTCCTGGTAAATTCCTAGATAGACTGAAAGAAGCCCTTCACAGATTCACCGAGATTGATCCCGAAAGTGAAGAGGGAAAAGTGATCTTAAAGGATAGATTTCTCACTCAGTTGGCTCCAGATATCCGCTGTAAGCTATTAAAACGGGAGTATGGACCAAATCAGTCTTTAGATACTCTGCTACAACTGGCTCAGACAGTCTATTATGGTAGGGAATGTGGGGAAAAGAAGAAAAGGCAGAAAAAGACAAAGGAACAGGCGGAAGCCCTCACAATGGTTATGAGAACCATTCTTATACAGCCTGAGAAAAATGCCCAAAGGGACCCACATGAAAAGGGATGGGCTTGCTACTACTGTGGAAAGGAGAGGCATCTCAAGTGAAATTGCCCTCAGGCATCTAAGCCATCCCCAGCTCCATGTCCGGTCTGCAAAGGACCACACTGGAAGAGAGACTGCCCCTAGAGGCGTAGGTTTCAGGGGTCGGACTCTCAAGACAACCAGGACTGAAGGTGCTTGGGGGGCCCCATGCAAGCTCCTGTCCTAATTACACCTGAGGAACCCCGGGTATCAATAACTGTGTGTGTGTGGGGGGGGGGGGGCAATCCATTGATTTCCTTTTAGATACTGGGGCAACTTACTCCGTGCTTACTGAAGCCCCTGGCCCATTTTCTTCCCGATCCACTTCCATAATGGGACTGTCTGGACGAGCCAATCTGCTTTATTGACTATGCCAAAGCCTTTGACTGTGTGGATCACAATAAACTGTGGAAAATTCTTCAGGAGATGGGAATACCAGACCACCTGACCTGCCTCTTGAGAAACCTGTATGCAGGTGAGGAAGCAATAGTTAGAACTGGACATGGAACAACAGACTTGTTCCAAATAGGAAAAGGAGTATATCAAGGCTGTATATTGTCACCCTGCTTATTTAACTTATATGCAGAGTACATCATGAGAAACGCTGGGCTGGAAGAAGCACAAGCTGGAATCAAGATTGCTGGGAGAAATATCAATAGCCTCAGATATGCAGGTGACACCATCCTTATGGCAGAAAGTGATGAGGAACTAAAAAGCCTCTTGATGAAAGTGAAAGAGGAGAGTGAAAAAGTTGACTTAAAGCTCAACATTCAGAAAATGAAGATCATGGCATCTGGTCCCATCACTTCATGGGAAATAGATGGGGAAACAGTGGAAACAGTGTCAGACTTTATTTTTGGGGGCTCCAAAATCACTGCATTGGCGACTGCAGCCATGAAATTAAAAGACACTTACTACTTGGAAGGAAAGTTATGACCAAACTAGATAGCATATTCAAAAGCAGAGACATTACCTTGCCAACAAAGGTCCGTCTAGTCAAGGCTATGGTTTTTCCAGTGGTCGTGTATGGATGTGAGAGTTGGACTGTAAAGAAAGCTGAGCACCGAAGAATTGATACTTTTGAACTGTGGTGTTGGAGAAGACTCTTGAGAGTCCCTTGGACTGCGATGAGATCCAACCAGTCCATTCTGAAGATCAGCCCTGGGATTTCTTTGGAAGGAATGATGCTGAAGCTGAAACTCCAATACTTTGGCCACCTCATGCGAAGGGTTGACTAATTGGGAAAGACTCTGATGCTGGGAGGGATTGGGGGCAGGAGGAGAAGGGGATGACAGGGGATGAGATGGCTGGATGGCATCACCAACTCGATGGATGTGGGTCTGAGTGAACTCCGGGAATTGGTGATGGACAGGGAAGGCTGGTGTGCTGCGATTCGTGGGGTCGCAGAGTCGGACACAACTGAGCGACTGAACTGAACTGAACTGGATGAGCCAAAAGATGGGCCTCATAATCTACAAGAGCCTACTTCTGCTGACTCCAAAAATCCTGAGTCTGCCGTTTGATATTCAAAACAATGCCCTCCTGTCCTGGGCTCACTCCTACGCTGAATTCCACAATCAGTCTAACTGCTGGGTCTGTGGAGTGCTCCCCTCTGTCAGTGGAAGGCTCCCCGTGGTGGACATCTCCACTTCAAGGAAAAGGCTTTCTCCAAGTCTGCAAATACCTTCAACAACAATCGTATGTGATGCCTCTTCTTGAACTGATGACATCTAACAACCTTAAGATGGACTGATGTAACTACGGACATAATGTGACTTTTCATTTTGATTTTAACTTGGTTTAATGACTATTTTGCCTTACGTCTGTAACTGTATAATGGGGTTTTCTAACCATCTAAAAGCTTTTAAGTTACAAATGATTGTCCAAGCTCCTATGAGTGCCACAGCCTCCTCCAACTATTACTTGGGCCCCCTGGGTCAGAGACCCTCAATATGAGTGTTAGGAGAATATGTTGCCTCAACAATTTAGGGACTACACTCCTAAACAACAGGAAGTAGTTATGGAATGAAAACGATGCCCCTTTCCCTTGGCAACATAATTCTCCTAAAAGAAAAGGGGGGAATGAGAGAGTCATTACCTAGGCATGTTGATAAGAAGTCTAGGGGTCCCCAAGGAGAGAGGGGTCTGGAATTCTCAAGGAGGAAGAAAGGACAAACCTTTTTTTCCCTCTACATCCCTTAGGATTATATAACAATAAAATATCCTGCTTGAGGACAGTCTCTGGATTAAGCCTTCTGGCTAATTCTGTTATCTTAAAATGTAAATTATGGGAATAGGTCTGGTCTTTACAAAGATTATATAACAGTAATGTATTCTGCCTAAGGACAGTCTCTGGATTAAGCCTTCTGGCTAATTCTGTTATCTTAAAATGTAAATTATGGGAGTAGGTCTGGTGAGGTCTTTACAACCTCCAGACATTCTTTGGATTCATTGGAGAGTATATAACTCCACTGCTAACACTAGCAAGCAGGTACTCTTTCTTCCCCTTTCTGATGCCTGTGTCAGAAGCTTTCTCTGTCTCCTTTATACTTTAATAAAACTTTATTACACACAAAAATAAATAAATAAAAAATAAAAGATGCCTGCTCCTTGGAAGAAAAGCTTTGACAAACCTAGACAGTGTATTAAAAAGCAGAGATATTACTTTGCCAACAAAGATCTGTCTAGTGAAAGCTATGGTTTTTCCAGTAGTCGTGTATGGATGTGAGAGTTGGACCATACAGAAGGCTAAGCGCTGAAGAGTTGCTGCTTTTGAACTGTGGTTTTGGATAAGATTCTTGAGAGTCCCTTGGACTGCAAAGAGATCAAATCAGTCCATCCTAAAGGAAATCAACCCTGAATATTCATTAGAAGGACTGATGTTGAAGCTGAAGCTTTAATACTTTGGCCACCTGATGAATAGAACTGACTCACTGGAAAAGACCCTGATACTGGGAAAGATTGAAGGCAGCAGGAGAAGGGGACAACAGAAAACGAGATGGTTGGATGGCATCACTGATTCAATGGGCATGAGTCTGAGCAAGCTCTGGGAGTTGGTGATGGACAGGGAAGCTTTGTGTGCTGCAGTCCATGGGTCGCAAAGAGTCAGACACAACCAAGGGACTGAATAACAATAAATATTAATAGAACCACTTTGGAAAACACTGTGGAGTATCTCAGAAACCTGAATATTACACACAGGCCACCTTCACCATTCTACCACAAGGTTCATAGCCAACAGAAATGTGTGCTTGTCAACCAAAGGTAATGTCCACAGTATTTATAGCAGGATATCCAGAATAGCAAACCACTGGACATAGTGTCAATGCTCTCACCACAAGAAAAGAAAGGAAGGAAGGAAAATGTTAACTATGTGAGGTGATGGATATGTCAATTAGCTTGTGTTGACTATTTCACATTGTACATATCAATCCATCAAGTTGTATATATGTTAAAGATATACAATTATAATTTGCCAATTTTACCCCCAATAAAACCTGGGAAGTAAAACATCTGGGGGAAAAAAAGCTGATTTTTAAAATGAAAAAGCAAAACAGCATGGTCCAAATTAATGGGGTTAACTATATAAATATCTTCATATTACAAATTAAATATGTTGGGTTATAGTCATACAATGAAATAGTATACAGCAGTGAAAATACACAACTTATTGCTACATATAACAATATGGATACATCTCAAAATACAACGGTAAGCAAAAAAAGCCAGATACAACAGAATACCTCATGCATGATTTCATTGCTATAAAGTAGAAAAACAGCTAATGTTAATCTATGCTATCACAAGTTCAGTGAGAGGTCACCCATAGAGGGCATAAGGGATTTTGGTTTGCCAACAACATTCTGTGTCTTGAGTTGAGTGCTCGTTACTTGGGAGTGTTCAGTTTGTGACAACTGAAAATTTAGTGTGCTGTAAATTTATATGCTCAAAATTCTCCAAGCCAGGCTTCAGCAATATGTGAACCGTGAACTTCCTGATGTTCAAGCTGGTTTTAGAAAAGGCAGAGGAACCAGAGATCAAATTGCCAATATCCATTGTATCACAGATAAAGCAAGAGAGTTCCAGAAAAACATCTATTTCTGCTTTACTGACTATGCCAAAGCGTTTGACTGTGTGGATCTCAATAAACTGTGGAAAAGTCTGAAAGAGATGAGAATACCAGACCACCTGATCTGCCTCTTGAGAAATTTGTATGCAGGTCAGGAAGCAACAGTTAGAACTGGACATGGAACAACAGACTTGTTCCAAATAGGAAAAGGAGTATGTCAAGGCTGTATATTGTCACCCTGCTTATTTAACTTATATGCAGGGTACATCATGAGAAACGCTGGGCTGGAAGAAGCACAAGCTGGAATCAAGATTGCCGGGAGAAATATCAATAACCTCAGATATGCAGATGACACCACCCTCATGGCAGAAAGTGAAGAGGAACTAAAAAGCCTCTTGATGAAAGTGAAAGTGGAGAGTGAAAAAGTTGGCTTAAAGCTCAACATTCAGAAAATGAAGATCATGGCATCTGGTCCCATCACTTCATGGGAAATAGATGGGGAAACAGTGGAAACAGTGTCAGACTTTATTTTTCTGGGCTCCAAAATCAGTGCAGATGGTGACTGCAGCCATGAAATTTAAAGACGCTTACTCCTTGGAAGGAAAGCTATGACCAACCTAGATAGCATATTCAAAAGCAGAGACATTTCTCCAAAGAAGACATACAGATGGCTAACAAACACATGAAAAGATGCTCAACATCACTCATTATCAGAGAAATGCAAATCAAAACCACTATGAGGTACCATTTCACGCCAGTCAGAACGACTGCGATCCAAAAGTCTACAAGCAATAAACGCTGGAGAGGGTGTGGAGAAAAGGGAACTCTCTTACACTGTTGGTGGGAATGCAAACTAGTACAGTCACTATGGAGAACAGTGTGGAGATTCCTTAAAAAACTGGAAATAGAACTGCCTTATGATCCCGCAATCCCACTGCTGGGCATACACACCGAGGAAACCAGAAGGGAAAGAGACACGTGTACCCCAATGTTCATTGCAGCACTGTTTATAATAGCCAGGACATGGAAGCAACCTAGATGTCCATCAGCAGATGAATGGATAAGAAAGCAGTGGTACATATACACAATGGAGTATTACTCAGCCATTACAAAGAGTACATTTCAATCAGTTCTAATGAGATGGATGAAACTGGAACCTATTATACAGAGTGAAGTAAGCCAGAAAGAAAAACACCAATACAGTATACTAATGCATATATATGGAATTTAGAAAGATGGTAGCAATAACCCTGTGTAGGAGACTGCAAAAGAGACACCAATGTATAGATCAGTCTTATGGACTCTGTGGGAGAGGGAGAGGGTGGGGAGATTTGGGAGAATAGCATTGAAACATGTATAATATCATGTATGAAACGAGTCACCAGTCCAGGTTCGGTGCACGGTACTGGATGCTTGGGGCTGGTGCACTGGGACGACCCAGAGGGAGGGTAGACGAGGGAGGAGGGAGGAGGGTTCAGGATGGGGAATGCGGGTATACCTGTGGCGGATTCATTTCGATATTTGGCAAAACTAATACAATATTGTAAAGTTTAAAAATAAAATAAAATTAAAAAAAAAAAAAAAAGCAGAGACCTTACTTTGCCAACAAAGGTCCGTCTAGTCAAGGCTATGGTTTTTCCTGTGGTCATGTATGGATGTGAGAGTTGGACTGTGAAGAAGGCTGAGTGCCGAAGAATTGATGCTTTTGAACTGCGGTGTTGGAGAAGACTCCTGAGAGTCCCTTGGACTACAAGGAGATCCAACCAGTCCATTCCGAAGGAGATCAGCCCTGGGATTTGTTTGGAAGGAATGATGCTGAAGCTGAAACTCTGGCCACCTTATGCGAAGAGTTGACTCATTGGAAAAGACTCTGATGCTGGGAGGGATTGGGGGCAGGAGGAGAAGGGGACGGCAGAGGATGAGATGGCTGGATGGCATCACTGACTCGATGGACATGAGTCTGAGTGAACTCTGGGAGTTGGTGATGAACAGGGAGGCCTGGCGTGCTGCAATTCATGGGGTCGCAAAGAGTTGGACACGACTGAGAGACTGAACTGAACTGAAATTTATATGAGCCCTTTCCTTTATTAATACTATATTTCACAAACAACTTAAGATTAAAAACAAAAAGAAGAAAGTTACTGATGAACACACATGAGCGCAGAATAAAAAAAAAAAAAAAAAAGCAACATGCCTGGAAAGAAAACTATCATGAAACTGTCGGTACACCTTCCTAGGTATGTGAATGCATTTAATTCAATTCTGATTTTTTTTTTTTAAGTCCTCTGTAACTTTGGTTTTGTATACTAGATAGGGACATTGGTTCTGAAGTATGAAAGTACACTTGTAAGGATAGCCAGCTTCCAGAAGGACTAAAATAATCTCAAAGGATGCAGTCACCAGAAAATGCCCCAAGCCCTACGTTCCACCACAGAGTCCACAACAGGGTCCGCAGGATGCTAAGCCAGGCCCCACCTCCCCAGGTCTTCCCCGCTTCCTGCTCAACTGGGGGAGGAAGATCACACTGTGTGCTTGCACGGGTGTCACTGGCTGAGTTCACCAGGAGCAGATTCTGAGATAAAAATGCTGCATGAGTGAACTTTCTTTAGGAGAGCTCTTGGGATGGAAACCTGTGCGGCCCCGAAGGATGTAGGACAGGGCGGAAGGAGACGCTGAGCTGTGATGAGTCACAAGAGGCTGCAACCGCATCACCTGGTTCTGGAGCTTGGAGGGTGGGGCAGAGGGGTCCCAAACTGGGATCCTTGTGCCTCTGCAGGGACCAGTCCTAAAATGTGAGTGCTGTGGGAGTAGGGGGGACCATCTCGGAAGAGAGGAATCTCTTCAGCTGAGAATAACCCTGAGGGGATGCCATAAGGCTGTGGGAGGGTGCCGGCTGGCCCATAAGAAAAAGACCCAGATTGCCCCAGAGTCAGTCTCTCCCATCAGGGAGCTTCCACAAGCCTCTTAGCTGTCTCCATCAGAGGGCAGACAGAATGAAAACCACAATCACAGAAAACTAACCAAGCTCATCACATGAATCTCAGCCTTGTCTAACTCAATGAAGCTATAAGCCACGCTGTGTAGGGCCACCCAAGAAGGACTGGTCATGTTGGAGAGTTCTGACAAAACATGGTCCACTGGAGAAGGGAATGGCAAACTGCCAAGGTCCAGCCCCGGCTGATCCAGGGTATTCAAAGGAAAGACGACTTCAGCGACCTATTCAAATGTTAATTAGAGATATAAAGAGTAATAGAATGAGGATAGCTCAGTAGGAAAATTCAGTGGAGAAAAGAAGCTGAGTAGCTTGGTTTACGCGGAAAATCAATATAACCTGTGACACCAGGTTAGCTCTGACCACGGAGGCCGCAGGCGCCCTCTCGAATAGCGGAAGGTGCCCCACCTTAGACACCTTCTTGAGTAGGTCTTAGAAGCCCAGTCAAATAAATGGTCGCAGAGGATTTCCACGCTCCAGATGGAGACTCAGCTGGAAATTGAGGGGAAGAATGACATGGGGAGACCAAGCTTTGGCGAGCAAGGCCCGTAGCTTTATTTTCAACAGGGGCTTATATAGCCTAAGTTACACATAGAGGATAATAGGGGATGCAAAGTCAGCAGTCTTTGATCCTTATCAAAAACCAGGGTTTCTTTCCTGCAAATTTATCGTATACAAATGGTTTAGGTGATTTACATCATCTTCTGGCCAGAAGGCCTATTAACATTTTATGACTCTTGACAAAGACTTATTTTCTCTAAGAGTAATTATTTTAAGGTTTGGCACCATCTTCTGAAGGTGTTAGATAAAATTGCATTCCTATAGGCGGATGTGTAATGGGTTTACAACAAAGGAAAGAATTTATTACCTTAAAGGTCTAAAGTTGCTAACACCAAGGCCACTACCTATATTTTTTCTACATACCAACTATATTAATTAATACACATTCAAGGATACAATACAGGGGATGTGAAAACTTGGCAGCAAGCATTGGCTCATCAATGAAATCTTTTACTAGTTTTATTCTGACAGTTTCTAACTCTCTGAGAGGCTCTAAGCTATTTGAATATCTTAAGCTTCCCGTGCCCCTCGAGGCTGGGAGACAGTAAACAATCGTATGCATAGCTGTAGGAGTCCAGGTAAACTTGTCAGGCGAGTTAGAGAGCTACCTGAGGGGTTTGGATTTAAACACTCCTAGTTGCCCAGGAACTTTATTAATTGGAGCTATAAGTTAACTCTGACAGAGAGAGCAAGATGGTGGTGGGGGACAGCCTCCAGTAAAGTCAGAGGTGAGAGCACAAAGCAATAAAGTAGGCAGACTCTGGTTTTTGGGGGGTAGATGCTCGAGAATATCCAGGGGGACTCCTGAGACTCGATCCCGCCTTTGCGTATGCCGAGCCTCCTTCCTCATGACCTTTGTCACGAGTGGAATGTCTCTCGCCGGCTCCTGGCAGCAAACCACTTCAGTATTCTTGCCTTGAGAATCCCATGAACAGTATGAAAAGGCGAAGAGCGACTGAACTGAACACTCCTGTCAGCAGGGAGACTGGAGGCTTCAGTCCTGAAACTGTGGTGGGGGTGGATCTCAGTGGCAGACGACAGCAGATACTATACTGAGCAGAATTTGGGCCATTTCACCATCTTCAAAAAGTCTACAAATGACAAATGCTGGAGAGGGTGTGGAGCAAAGGGAACCCTACACTGTTGTTGGGAATGTAAATTGGTACAGCCTGAATGGAAAAGAGTATGGAGGTTCCTCAGAAAACTAAAAATAGATGTGTCATGTGAACCAGCACTCCCACTCCTGGGCATATATCTGGAAAATATAAAAATGTTAAATCAAAAAGATATGTGCATCCCTGTGTTCATAGCAGCATTATTTATAATAGGCAAGACATGGAAACAACCTAAATGTTCATCAACAGATGAATGGTTTAAGAAAATGTGATATATATATATGCACACACACACAATAGAATATTACTCAGCAGTAGAAAAGAATAAAGCCATTTGCAGAAACATGGATGGAGCTAAAAATTATCATATGAAGTGAAGTAAGTCAGAGAAAAATGAATATTAATATCACTTATATGTGAAACCTAAAATACAAATGAACTTACTTACAAAACATAAATAGACTCACAGACATAGAAAACAAACTAATGGTTATTAAAGGGGAGAGGAAGTGAGGAGGGATAAAATATGACTTTGGGGTTAACAGATACAAGCTACTGTATATGAAATAGATAAACAGCAAGGACCTACTGCATAGTATAGTAAACTACATTCAATATTTTATAATAACCTATAATGGAAAAGAATCTGAATATATATATATATATATTCTGTTGTTTATTTGCTAAGTCATATGCAACTCTGTGCAACCCTATGGACTGTAGCCCACCAGACTCCTCTGTCCATGGGATTCTCCAGGCAAGAATACTGGAGTGGGTTGCAGTGACCTCCTCCAGTGGATCTTTCCAATGCAGGGATCAAACCCACATCTCTTACGTCTCCTGCACTGGCAGGCAGTTTCTTTACCACTGGAGTGGGTTTTTATTTCTTCTCCAGAGGATCTTTCCAACCCAGGGATTGAATCCATGTCTCCTGCATTGGCAGGTGGATTCTTTATCTCGGAGTCACCAGTTCAGTTCAGTTCAGTTGCTCTGTCGTGTCCGACTCTTTGCGACTCCATGCGTGCAGCACACCATGGCTTTCTTGTCCATCACCAACTCCTAGAGCTTGCTGAAACTCATGTCCATTGAGTCAGTGATGACATCCAACCATCTTCGAAGATATATATATATATATATATATATATATATATAAATTTGCTGTACACCTGAAAGTAACAAAAATTATAAATCAATGCTAATTGTGATTAAAAAAAAATTGGGACCATTTTACAGGGCTTTCTGGAGTCAGGGCTATAATCCAAAGCAATGGCTAAGATTTTGGAATCTTAGTGGTTCAGCAGGTGCATGGGGGTAAAGGTTTCAGAGAGCAACACTGAAACACCAAGCAAATTACTGGGAAATGCTTTCTGTTTCTATTTAACCACAAAATGTAGTCTTCACTCCACCCAGCCTCACCTTCCTGTGGTCAGAGACTGCAGGAGTAGAAAACACAATTTTCTTCAAATAAAGCAAATACCAGATCGGGTAGCTTTCCTGGAGAGGAGCTGAGATCTCACCAGTTCTGCCAGAGAAGGTGAGACTGGCCAAGACAAGGCCAATGGAGCTTATGAGAGGGCTACGGGAAGGGGCAGAGGGAAGAGGAATAGACAGGGCCGCCCGCATGGGAGTGGAAAGGTTGTAGGAGGGGAAGCTGAGGGATTTATTCATGTGATGCCATACATCTCATATTTAATAGGACAGGCCTTTTTCATGCTTATAAAAGTTTTAGTTGTTCTCAATATTCTCTATGATATAATGTTATGTATAAGAGTCAAGATATAAAATCATTAATATGTTACCACTAGAAAAACAAGACACACAAAAAGAAGGAAAGATTTTCATGTAAAATAACCTCTAATTTAGGGGTGGGACTATATATAATTTTTTTTTCCTCTAATTTTATTTTATTTTTAAACTTTACATAATTGTATTAGTTTTGCCAAATATCAAAATGAATCCGCCACAGGTATACATGTGTTCCCCATCCCGAACCCTCCTCCCTCCTCCCTCCCCATACCATCCCTCTGGGCCGTCCCAGTGCACCAGCCCCAAGCATCCAGCATCATGCATCGAACCTGGACTGGCAACTCGTTTCCTACATGATATTTTACATGTTTCATTGCCATTCTCCCAAATCTTCCCACCCTCTCCCTCTCCCACAGAGTCCATAAGACTGTTCTATACATCAGTGTCTCTTTTGCTGTCTCGTACACCGGGTTATTGTTACCATCTTTCTAAATTCCATATATATGCGTTAGTATACTGTATTGGTGTTTTTCCTTCTGGCTTACTTCACTCTGTATAATAGGCTCCAGTTTTATCCACCTCATTAGAACTGATTCAAATGTATTCTTTTTAATGGCTGAGTAATACTCCATTGTGTATATGTACCACTGCTTTCTTATCCATTCATCTGCTGATGGACATCTAGGTTGCTTCCATGTCTTGGCTATTATAAACAGTGCTGCGATGAACATTGGGGTACACGTGTCTCTTTCCCTTCTGGTTTCCTCAGTGTGTATGCCCAGCAGTGGGATTGCTGGATCATAAGGCAGTTCTATTTCCAGTTTTTTAAGGAATCTCCACACTGGTCTCCATAGTGGCTGTACTAGTTTGCATTCCCACCAACAGTGTAAAAGGGTTCCCTTTTCTCCACACCCTCTCCAGCATTTATTATTTGTAGACTTTTGGATCGCAGCCATTCTGACTGGCATGAAATGGTACCTCATAGTGGTTTTGATTTGCATTTCTCTGATAATGAGTGATGTTGAGCATCTTTTCATGTGTTTGTTAGCCATCTGTATGTCTTTTTTGGAGAAATGTCTATTTAGTTCTTTGGCCCATTTTTTGATTGGGTCGTTTATTTTTCTGGAGTTGAGCTGTAGGAGTTGCTTGTATATTTTTGAGATTAGTTGTTTGTCGGTTGCTTCATTTGCTATTATTTTCTCCCATTCTGAAGGCTGTCTTTTCACCTTGCTAATAGTTTCCTTTGATGTGCAGAAGCTTTTAAGGTTAATTAGGTCCCATTTGTTTATTTTTGCTTTTATTTCCAATATTCTGGGAGGTGGGTCATAGAGGATCCTGCTGTGATGTATGTCAGAGAGTGTTTTGCCTATGTTCTCCTCTAGGAGTTTTATAGTTTCTGGTCTTACGTTTAGATCTTTAATCCATTTTGAGTTTATTTTTGTGTATGGTGTTAGAAAGTGGTCCAGTTTCATTCTTTTACAAGTGGTTGACCAGATTTCCCAGCACCACTTGTTAAAGAGACTGTCTTTAATCCATTGTATATTCTTGCCTCCTTTGTCGAAGATAAGGTGTCCATATGTGCGTGGATTTATCTCTGGGCTTCCTATTTTATTCCATTGATCAATATTTCTGTCTTTGTGCCAGTACCATATTTTTATTCTAGTCACAAACTTGTCTCTATGTTATTTCAACAATGTGCCCCTATTTTAGTGATGAACATTTATCACAAAAGGTAGACAAAAGTTTGTGTTTTTAGAACATTTAACACTTAAAAAAATTTTTTTTGATGGCACAATACACACAAGATTCTCCTCTGGAGCAAGAGTGCACAAAGTACCTACCTTCCATGGGTCATATACAGCCTGCCACCTGTTTCAGTGTAACACAGTTATCTAATCCATTTACGAGTTTACTGTGATCTGAGGTTGCTTTTGTGTTCCAACCAGGGCTGAGAGGCTGTGACTGCAAAAGTCTAACTGCTGGCCCTCTTCAAATTTGCCAACTCCTGTTTAAGAGTAATAAATGCAACTCTAATAAATGATTTATACTAAGTGATAATCAACTTCTTTTTCTTGAAAATATGTCCAGTTTCACATGCATATTCTGGAAGCAAATGTAACTCAAAAGGAACAGGGCAAGCTATAGCTCATCCTTAGTTTGTACCACACACACATCTATATTCAGAGCCAGACCTTGGTCCTTGGTAAGTTGATGATTTATTTATTCCAGAAAGAAGTTTCAAGGATTAAGAATTTATGCAAAACACTAAGTGGTTTCCGTTTAGACGTTATACAAAGAAAAAGCTGCAGATATTTTTCCATCTCCTCTCTCCAACCTCCCACTTTTTGCTATGTATTATTTTTACTTTTTTCAGGTATAGAATATTAACATTCTATTGTGAAACCACCAGTGCTACTGTTTCTATGTTGATTATAGAAAATTGTGAAGCTAGCCTGACCCCCTTTCACAGTTCCTCATTTGCATTTTTCTTGGATAACTTAAGAATTTCTTCTTTGTGCTTGGAATGTGATATGTTATATCAGATGAAAATTCAATATTGAATATTCTGTATCAAGTTTCCCAGGAATGAACTGTGCTCTTTTTTTCTAGAGAGTTAGATTTTAGTTTGGGATATTTTTCCCATTTCAGAGAAGTTATTAGATTATGCTTCCTCAGTTGTATTTATTGATTTGTTTACTCTAGCAACACCAGTCCTTTTTAAGTAGAATTTATGGTCGGTTCTACTCATGTTTTAGTTTTTCTCTAACTGTTGTATCTTCTAGCCTTTCAGATTTGTATCTGTTGTGTTTCTTATTAAGCTTTTCCTATTAATAAGACATCTATTTTTGACTTATATGTTTTCTGACCACTTTGCTTCTAACTCTTTGATGGATCCTGTAATGATAATACCTTTTGTCTTCACTTTGTTTCTTCAAGTTTGTAGTTTCTTCTCTTTCTTTGTTCTACCATCTCCTCTTGGAACTTTGTGTTTTTGAGTTTGTGTTCTTATTATAATGTTTCATAGTCTAAAACACTTACGAAAGTGTTCTCTGCTTTTGGTTATGGCCTCTGTAATTTGGTTCCATTTTATGTATCATATACATGTATGTGGAGAGAGATGCACGTGTACATGTGTGTAGGTGTACACACAAATTTTGCTTAACTTCTTCCTTTTTCATATTTTGAGTGGTGTTTGCCCAGTTGATACATTGGGATTTTTTTTTTTTCATCATGATAACTTTCTGTTTTCTATTAGCCAAAAAGTTCATTGGAGGATTTCCATACTTACAGAAAAACCCAAACAAACTTCTTTGCCAACCCAATATTACATAGTATTGTGATCTGTTTGTCTCACAGGCCTATGGTTTTATAGTCATTCCTATAACCACTACATAAACCATCATAGTTTTCAAATTTTTAAATTTTATTTTATTATGGTAAGACTACTTAAGATGAGATCTAACCACAAAACAGTCTGGAGGTGCCTCAAAAACTTAAAGTTAGAAGTACTATATGATACAACAATTCCACTCCTGGGCATTTATCCAAAAAAATTGAAAACTGGATCTTGAAGAAATATTAGCACTTCCATGTTCATTGCAGCACTGTTCCAAGTGGCAGCTTGCAATACTAGCCAAGACCTAGCCAATACTAGCCAAGAGGTGGAAACAACCTGAATGTCCATTGACAGATGAGTGGATTAAAGTGTGGTATTGACAGGCAGTGGAATATTATTCAGCCTTAAAAAAGAAGGAAATCATGCCATTATGAGACAATATGGATGAAATGTGAGAACATTATTCTTTAGTTGAATAAACCAGTTACAGAAATACAAATACTGTATGAATCCACTTATATACAAATTAGGCAAAGTCACAGAATCAGTGAGTGGAATGGTGGTTGGCAGAGGCTGTGGGACAGGTAATGTACTGTACACTTACTCTTTTGTTAGGAGGGGCTGACCTTGTCTTAACAGTGAACTTTCTAGCCAGTGTCTGTTGTGATAACGTTACCTAGAAACCTGTGGTTTTCCTTTAAGACACGTTAGTGACCCCACAGCAGACCTTCAGAACTGGAAGACAATTTAAACAACATTCCATTAAACCTATTCTAACTCCCTTTACACTGAAAAATAACCGAATTCCAGAGAACAACTGACTCTCCAAGGCTCGTAGAGGTTGACAAGAGAGGATTAGAACCTTCCCTACTGACTTCCTGTTTTGATTCACCCAACACTTCACAAGAAACCCTGTATCCCTCAAGGCGCAAGGTATGGGGTGAAGGAGGGGTGGCTATAGGGAGCAGACGAGCTACTCTGAAGAAAGAATATAACCTGTAACTGCAGCTGGATCGTTAAACTACAATGTGTTCTAATCTATTGCTGTTAGGTTTCAGTCCACAGTTTTCTTATATCAATATTTCAATGCATTTAGCAGCACTGCCTGCTTATTGAGTGGCTGCCATTCCCTAGAGATCTTTGTAGAAATCATTCTACAAAAGCCTCATGACAAGCCTGCAAGATTGGTTTTATTGTCCCTTTTCATTGAAAAGGGAACTGAACCTTGGGTAGCTGAAGGAATTTTCTAGAAGTGGTGGATCTGGGCTCACGGCGTAAGTCACTTCTTTCCTGAAGCACTGGGTTTTTTCACTTTATAGCCTTTCCTTCAGCTGGGGGTGCTTGACATCTTAAAACCACTGGAGAAACTTTTTAAATGATTTTTGTCCCCGACTATGTCTCCCATGTTTGGCTTCCCGATATTGGACAGAGACTAAATACGATCCATGAAGTCTGAAAGCATCCTCCTGGCCTTCCCTAATTGCAGGCTTGCTACTCATTCACCATTTGGGAAAAAGAGTGAACTATTTTCCTCTCATCTACCTTTGACCTGGTATAAACTACAGAATGGATGGAGCTGAGAAGGAACCTAGGAGAGGCTGTAGTGTGTAGTGGTTAAGAATGAGCATGGTAGTCAGATGTACTTTGAATTGCATCACTGTTTGGCCCAATATGATGACCTTGGGCATGTTTCTCAGTATTTGAATCACAGTTTCCTTGCTTATAACATCAGAATAATAGTACCTTCATTCTAGAGTATTTGTAAGGAATAAATATTCCTGTAAAAAATGCATATAGGAGTGTCTGGAATATAATATATATTAATAGTAGTTACAAAGGCATACATACATGTTAAATCTTTTACTGAAGAACATTTCAGACATTTACAAAGGAATAGTATAAAAACCTCCATATATCCATCATCAAGCTTTGACAGTTATCAACTCCTGACCATTCATGTTTCATGTGTATTCAACATACTTTCCATCCTAATCCTGGGTTATTTTGAGGCAAATAATAGACATTGTATCATTTACCTATAAATATTTTAGGATGCATATTTAAAACAAAAAGGTTGAAAAATATAACTACAAATTAAAAGGTAGTACAAATTTTTTATATTGTTAACTATCCTTTCATTAGATTTCATGGATTATCTCATGATTTATTTACAGTTTAGTTTGTTTGCATCAAGATGCAAATATAAGTTGAATAAGATGACCCCAGGTCACTTTATGTATTTCCTGCCTCAGACTATGAATCACTCATTTCTCCAACCAGTCATTTTGGCTTGGTTTTTTCAGCAGTAACTGGTCCTGAAGACTATAATCTGGACTGGTCTAACTAGAACATCAAAGGTATGTTCTTCTTTCCTGTTATATTACTTTTAATTGAAAGCATTTATTTTTGTTTTTTTTCTTAGGATTTCTTGTCTCTGCCTATATGGCCCATCTGTTCTTACATTAGAGCCCTAGAATATTCATCTTAGTTGTTTTAAATTCCTGGTCTAATCATTCCAAGATCCCTCTGTGGACAAAGAAAGCTTGCCTGCCATCTCAATAAGCAATGAATGTTGCCCACCATCAGGTCATCAGCATTGCAGCCTCTGATAGTGTGCCCTGAGGGGAATTTAGAATGGAAAAAAAGAGGATACTGGCCCTAGATAGCTAACATGCATATCAAAGGAGTGGTTTCAATGAGCCCAGACTCTTACATCTTCCCATATATACAAAAGCTCTACAATCATTAACTTGAGTGTCTGGTTTTTTTGTGATGAGAAGTGATCTTCTGATGTTTGACCATGCATTTTCTTTTCTTTTGTTTTGTTTTCAAAAAGACTCCTATATATCCTGTCTCCTCCACTACTTCTTTGGAACAGTTCCTCAGAGTCATCTGAGAGAGTGTCTCCCAAGCTATAGTCCTCAGTAATTCCTCAAATACAACATTTTTCTCAACTTCTAGGTTGTGCATTTTTGTTCAGTCGATGCCTGTCATGTCTGGTCCTAATGCTTGCTCTGTCTTCTCAAATTATTATTATTATTATTATTATTATTTGCTCTTTATTATGTCTGTTCATTTTTCTCATCAGCTGGACCTGATGTACTGGGTAAACAGAACTGCTGCTGTAAAGACTTTAGTAACGTGGTGACAGGGTTGGGGAGGGGACATAGTCTATTGTACTACGAGCACATTTCTGTTCTAGTGAGCCTTTGCCTCTGGACTGTGAGCTTCACAAGTGTTTTTCTCCCCCACCCCAGGTGGGACAGGAGAGTTCAAGTAGACTGGAAGTGGATATTTCCCTTTTCCTATGTGAACGGCTTAGAGCTGACTGTAGTTGTATACTTTTTTTCCTCCAAGTGAGTTCAGTTCAGTCACTCAGTGGTGTCCGACTCTTTGAGAACCCATGGACTGCAGCACGCCAGGCTTCCCTGTCCATCACCAACTCCCGGAGATTATGCAAACTCATGTCCATTGAGTCGGTGATGCCATCCAACCATCTCATCCTCTGTCATCCCCTTCCGTCCCACCTTCAATCTTTCCCAGCATCAGGGTCTTTACAAATGAGTCAGCTCTTTGAATCAGGTGGCCAACATATTGGAGTTTCAGCTTCAACATCAGTCCTTCCAATGAATAATCAGGACTGGTTTCTTTTAGGAAGGACTGGTTGGATCTTCTTGCAGTTCAAGGGACTCCCAAGAGTCTTCTCCAACACCACAGTTCAAAAGCATCAATTCTTTGGTGCTCAGCCTTCATTATGGTTCAGCTCTCACATCCAAACATGACTACTGGAAAAACCATAGCCTTGACTAGACAGAACATTTTTGGCAAAGTAATGTTTCTGCTTTTTAATATGCTGTCTAGGTTGGTCATAACTTTTCTTCCAAGGAGCTAGTGTCTTTTAATTTCATGACTGCAATCACCATCTGCAGTAATTTTGGAGCCCCCAAAAATAAAGTCTTTCACTGTTTCCCCATCTATTTCCCATGAAGTGATGGGACCAGATGCCATGATCTTTGTTTTCTGAATGTTGAGTTTTAAGTCAACTTTTTCACTCTCCTCTTTCACTTTCATCAAGAGGCTCTTTAGTTCTTCTTTGCTTTCTACCATAGGGTAGTGTCATCTCCATACCTGAGGTTATTGATATTTCTCCCAGCAACCTTGATTCCAGCCTGTGTTCCATCCAGCCCAGCATTTCTCATGATGTATTCTGCATAGAAGTTAAATGAGCAGAGTGACAATATACAGCCCTGACATACTCCTTTCCCAATTTGGAAAGAGTCTGTTACTTCATGTCCAGTTCTAACTGCTGCTTCCTGACCTGCATACAGATATCTCAAGAGGCAGGTCTGGTGGTCTGGTATTCCTATCTTTTTCAGAATTTTCCACAGTTTGGTGTGATCCACACAGTCAAAGGCTTTGGAATAGTCAATCAAGCAGAAATAGATGTTTTTCTGGAACTCTCTTGCTTTATCTGTGATACAATGGATATTGGCAATTTGATCTCTGGTTCCTCTGCCTTTTCTAAAACCAGCTTGAACATCAGGAAGTTCACGGTTCACATATTGCTGTAGCCTGACTTGGAGAATTTTGAGCATTACTTTACTAGCGTGTGAGATGAGTGCAACTGTGTGGTAGTTTGAACATTCTTTGGCACTGCCTTTCTTTGGGATTGGAATGAAAACTGACTTTTTTTTTTAATTTA
This sequence comes from Bos grunniens, assembly GCF_055505025.1. Taxonomy (NCBI): domain Eukaryota; kingdom Metazoa; phylum Chordata; class Mammalia; order Artiodactyla; family Bovidae; genus Bos; species Bos grunniens. The sequence continues at coordinate 7,188,608 of NC_141168.1, forward strand.
ATTTTATTTTTAAACTTTACATAATTGTATTAGTTTTGCCAAATATCAAAATGAATCCGCCACAGGTATACATGTGTTCCCCATCCTGAACCCTTGGAATGAAAACTGACTTTTTCCAGTCCTGTGGCCACTGCTGAGTTTTCCAAATTTGCTGGCATATTGAGTGCAGCACTTTCACAGCATCATCTTTTAGGATTTGAAATAGCTCAACTGGAACTCCATCAACTCCACTAACTTTGCTCGTAGTGATGTTTTCTAAGGCCCACTTGACTTTGCATTCCAGGATGTCTGGCTCTAGGTGAGTGACTACACCATCGTGAGTATCTGGGTCATGAAGACCTTTTTTGTACAGTTCTTCTGTGTATTCTTGCCATCTCTTCTTAATATCTTCTACTTCTGTTAGGTCCATACCATTTATGTCCTTTATTGAGCCCGTTTTTGCATGAAATGTTCCCTTGGCACCTCTAATTTTCTTGAAGTGATCTCTAGTCTTTCCCATTCTATTGTTTCCTGAGCGACTTCACTTTCACTGTCTTTCAGTCCATTTTATTCGCTGATTCCTAAAATGCCAACGTTCACTCTTGCCATCACCTGTATGACCACTTCCAATTTGCCTTGATTCATGGACATAACATTCCACGTTCCTATGGAATATTGCTCTTTACAGCATCAGACCTTGCTTATATCACCAGTAACATCCACAACTGGGTGTTGTTTTTGCTTTGGCTCCATCTCTTCATTCTTTCTGGAGTTATTTCTCCACTGATCTCCAATAGCATATTGGGAACCTACCAACTTGGGAGGTCATCTTTCAGTGTCCTATCTTTTTGCCTTTTCATACTGTTCATGGGGTTCTCAAGGCAAGAATACTGAAGTGGTTTGCCATTCCCTTCTCCAGTGGACCACATTTTGTCAGAACTCTCCACCATGACCAGTCCATCTTGGGTGGCCCTACATGGCATGGTTCGTAGTTTCATTGAATTAGATGAGGCTGTGGTCCATGTGATCAGATTGGTTAGTTTTCATTCTGTCTGCCCTCTGATGGAGGAGGATAAGAGGCTTATGGAAGCTTCCTGATGGGATAGACTGACTATGGGTTGGGAACTGGGCCTTGTTCTGACGGGCAGGGACATGCTCAGTAAATCTTCAATCCAATTTTCTGTTGATGGGTGGAGCTGTGTTCCCTCCCTGCTATTTACCTGGAGCCAAACTATGGTGGAGGTAATGAAGATAATGGCGACCTCCTTTAAAAGATCCTATGCATGCACATGCAGTACACTGCCCCCAACCCTGCAGCAGGCCACCACTGACCCATGACTTGGCTGGAGACTCCTAGACACTCCTGGGCAAGTCTTGATCAGTCTCTTGTGGGGTCACTGCTCCTTTCTCCTGCGTCCTGGTGCATACAAGTTTCTGTTTGTACCCTCCAAGAGTTTATCTCTCAGTCCTGTGTAAGTTCTGGCAGCTCTGTGTTGTGGTTAATGGTGAGTTAGGCTCTGATAAAACCACAGAAGGTCAAAGCCTGGTTAACTGCTTTCCTCTGAAGGCAGTCCTTTTGAGAAGAACAAGATACCCTGTCCTGTATCAAACTGGTTTCTTTTCCCCTCCCCTGCAGGAAGCACCAGGGGATTTTTTGGATATGTACTATCAGAACCTAGTGGGGCTTCCAGGATTAAAACACACAAAAGTGTGGGGTCACTCTATGAATGGGTCATCCTGACTGTCAAGCAATTGGTCAATCACAGCCTAGGTTTTCCTGCCCCAGCACAGTGTCCATGGTGAGTCAGTCTCTGTTCAACTAAGCCATGACTCCCTGTATTTGCCTGTCTGTTCTCCAGTCTAGGGGGCAGCACTTTGCCCTGTGTCCTTAAAGGAATCTGTTAAGGATTTAAGAGTTGATTTTTCAGTCTGTTCAGCTTTTGACTAATTCTTTGAATGGAGTAGTGACTTCCAAGCTCTGGACCTGTAACTAGAAATTTGAGGTCAACTTTGTCAATTGGATTCCATATTCCATCTGTGCTTTCAGTAAGTTAAAAAGTTTTCCTCACTCTCAGGTTTTGAAAGAATTTGTCTGTTTTCTTCCAAAAGTACATAGTTTAATGTTTTAACAAATATCTGATGCATTTGGTACATTTCTTTGGTTGACACAAGGGATGAATCCACTTTTATATGCTTTAAAATGATTATTTAATTACAATGTCCATCTTCTCTCCACTGATATAGGATATTGCCTTTAGTATATACTAAATTTTCCTAGGCAAATGAGTATTTTTCTAGATTTTCTGTTTTCTTCCACTGATTTTTCTATTTGCGTGCCAGAACTCTAAGGGGCTTTTCCATATTATTTATATTCTGGCTTCCCTCTTTGTTCTTTTTTTTAATTCTCATTCCTATAGTTACTTCTTCTTCTCTTTGCATTGACAGATTTCTCAAATACCATGGGAAAGTGAGGTGGAGATGGTTTTAGTTTTAGTAACAAAGTATTTCCCCATTAAGTAAGTAGGTGAGTATAGAAATAGATAAGAGAGTACATGTCAATTCACATTTTGTAGAATGTTTTTACCATGAATGACTATTGGTAGATTATATTAATGATTTTCCTCTTATTGAAACTTCTCCCTCACTCTAGTTTTCTAGAATAAATCCCACTTGGTAAAGATTGAACCCTTTAAAAAATGTCAGATTCTGTTAATATTTTATTAAGATTTTTGAACTGACATTCATAAATGAGATATATAACTAGATTTTTTTTATACAGACTTTATCAGCTTGGCAGCTCAAAGTTACATTTACTTTTTAGAATTTGAAGTTTTCCCTTATTTCCTTATATTCTGGGATAACTTAGTTAAAAGTGGGATTCTTTGATTGCTGAGGGTTTAGCAGAATTCTCCTGTGAAACCATATGAGACTGATGCTGTTTCATGGGGGGCTCTTCAACCACAAGACCCTTTGACTGTGTGGGTCACAAAAAAGTGTCAAAAATTCTTAAAAAGATGGGAGTACTAGATCACCTTACCTGTCTCCTGAGAAACCTGTATGCAGCTCAAGAAGCAACAGAACTGGACATGGAACAACTGACTGGTTCAAAATTGGGAAAGGAGTACAAGGCTAAATATTGTCACCCTTTTTGTTTAACTTACACACAGAGTGCATCATGAGAAATGCTGGGTTGGATGAATCGCAAGCTGGAATCAAGATTGTTGGGAGAAATATCAATAACCTCAGATATGCAGATGACACCACCCTTATGGCAGAAAGTAAAGAGGAACTAAAGAGCCTCTTGATGAGGGTGAAAGAGGAGAGTGAAAAAGTTGGTTTGAAACTCAGCATTCAAAATACTAAGATCATGGCATCAGGTCCCATTACTTCCTGGAAAATAGAAGGGGAAAAAGTGGAAGCACTGACAGATTTTCTTTTCTTGGGCTCCAAAATCACTGCATTGACTGCAGTCATGAAATTAAAAGACACTAGCTCCTTAGAAGGAAAGCTATGACAAACCTAGACAGCCTATTAAAAAATAGAGACATCACTTTCCAACAAAGGTCCATATAGTCAAAGCTACGGTTTTTCCAATAGTCAGGTACGAATGTGAGAGTTGGGCCATAAAGAAGGCTGAGCACTGAAGAACTGATGCTTTCAAATTATGGTGCTGGAGAAGACTCTTGAGAGTCCCTTGGACAACAAGGAGATCAAACCAGTCAGTCCTAAAGAAAATCAACCCTGAATATTCATTGGAAGGACTGATGCTGAAGCTGAAACTCCAATACTTTGGCCACCTGATGCAAAGAACTGACTCATTGGAAAAGACCCTGATGCTGGGAAAGATTGATGGTGGGAGAAGGGGATGACAGAGGATGAGACGGTTGTGTGGCATCACCGACTCAATGGACATGAGTTCGAGCAAGCTTTGGGAGCTGGTGATGGACAGGGAGGCCTGGCATGCTGCAGTCCATGGGGTTGCAAAGAGACATGAGTGAGCGACTGAACTGAACTGACTGAACACTAATACTTCTCAAACAAAAAGTAAGAGAGGAGAAAGTAGTTCACAACTTTTGTATGAGCTCAGTATTATCCAGACAAAGATATTACAAGAAAAGGAAACTACAGACTAATAACCTTATGAATATAGACATAAAACACTCAACAAAATACTAATAGAGTACAGCAACTTATAAGAGCAAGTATATTCCTGGATTTACCCCAGGAAAGCCAGATTGATTCAATACATGAATGTCAGTCAATGTGTTCCACCATATCAGTAGAATGAAGGGCAAAAATCACTTGATCATCTCAATAGATACAGAAATAAGTTTGACAAAATCCAAGACCCATTTAATGAAAAAAACACTCTATAAACTAGGAAGAAACAGAGTCATGATATCCTTTCACTTATTATCCTTGTATGCTTCTCAACTGTTTTACAAATTCTAGACTCCTTGGTATTTTAAGCAAAGTTCTTCATGGTGGGGCATCCATTCAGATCTCCACTATTCTTAGTCCTGCAGTCATACCCGAGGCTCCTGCCCTTCTGCCTGCATTGCTTCCTACAGCAGCTCTCACACTTCTCCCAGTCCCCCCACCTTCCCAGACATACACACACATGCTGTGGATGACTACGACCCCAGTTCATCATGGAATATTCATTTTAAATCTCACTTTTTTTTTTTTGGTCCTTGCCATGTGTCACATGAGATCTTAGTTCCTCTACCAGGGGTTGAACCCGTGCTCCCTGCAATGGAGGCATGGAGTCTTAACTCCTGCACCACCAGGGAAGTCCTTTAAATCTCATATTCTAAAGGAAAGTTTTCTGACTCATCCAAGACTGACTGAAGTGCCTCTATTTGATTCTATCACGTTTATTGCACACCCAGATCAGGCTTGCTATGCATATTTCTTGTCTGTATCTCCAAGTATATTGTAAAATCCTTGGTGACAGAAGACTCCATTTTGAATTATATCCTGATATTTAATATGTCCAAGACCTTTAATTTATGATTTGTCACTCAGATGTCGCTTGAGATCCCCTACTCCTTGATGAATTGGTGAAATTTGATCCAGGCTGAAATTACCACAAATGTAAGAGTTCAAAGTCCTTCCCACAATTTCTGAGTTCTTTTTACTTCTTCCTCAGCTTTTTCTGTTTCCTCATTCCTATGAAATTAAGCATTGTTTCTATTTCAGCCTATGACTCTAATGCAGAGTTTTCACTGTTTTTTAAAAACCAGCATTCACACACATTTATTCATATTCAGCCTTTTCTTTCTTTTTTCAGTTTTAGACAATTTACCAGAGACTCTGCAGAGTACAAGAGTCAGCACACAGGATTCCTCTCCCTTTTTGGTCACTCACTTTTCTTTGCTCTCCTCTCTTAGAAAAAGAAAAAGAAAAAAACAAAACAACAACAACAAAAAAACAAATAAAGGGACTTCCTTGGTGGTCCAGTGGTTAGGAAGCCTCCTTCCAGTGCAGGGGATGCAGTTTCGATCCTTGGTCAGGGAACAAAGATCCCATGTTTAGTGAGGCAGTTAAGCCCATGAGCCACAGCAAAGATCCTGCATGCCACAGCTAAGATTCAACACAGCTAAATAAGCAGATATTTACAAAATCTTTTTAAGATGTTTTAACTCATGTATGAGATCCTGTCCCTGAGTAGATAGTAATATCTCTCTTTTAGTTCAACAAGCTTTGGTTGAAAAAACAACAACACACCTTACTCCTCATCTTCCCCACATTGGAAAAAATCAATTGAACAAACATTAGAACCTTTCCTGTGTATTCAGAATATTAAATAAATAACAGGTGAACAACAAATGTGGGCCAAAGAATATTCAGAACACTCAATCAGGTTTAACAAGAAGATATATTTGTACTGATTTCTGGTATGCAACTTGTTTTCTATGAATATTTAAAAGACTCAATTCTAAATCTTTTAGCTCCTGGAGAAGATCTGTCTCTTTTTAAATTTTCTCTGTTTTTCCTCCTCCAGCTGTTTGCTGCCTGTTATTTCAGGCTGTTTGAGTGCTGAAAGCACTCAAAATGTCTTCTCTACGTTCCTGATTTTCCCCTGTGTCTCAGGATCTCCTGCTGTTGACTGAACGAAGATACTTGATGATGCACTTCCTGTTTTGCAGATTTTGGCCTCCTTTGCCCTTTATTTTGTAGGGGCTGTTTATGATAATGGCTTACTATTTCTCCCTTGTGGTTTCATATTCTGGGGTGATTTCTCATACAGCTTGAGAACAGTACTTGTTTGTTTCTTACCGCTGGATTTCTAAAAGTCTTTCCAATCTTGGCTCCTCACTGGGTACTTCACTTAGAACTGCTTTGTAAATTACTGATTTCGCTGGAAATACTATGCCCCCAAATTTCTACTAATACTATGGCCATATTCCTGTATTTGATGGCAGGTTGTGTCTGTGAAGAATAAAGCCGGTAGAATCCAATTGTGTAGTCATTGACACGTAACCTGGCAGCACACGTAGCCATTTACACTGTGCTCCTCTGCATTTGGGTACCAAGGAAAGTCTTTATAAGTAGAGGCCACTGGTTTGGAAATATCTGTTTTTAACACCCCTTGCCTTCCTTAGTCTCCTTGATTTCCAAACCCAAACAGTACTAATACGGCTGTATGAAAGTTTCAATAGACTGCATATCAAGAACCAGGTCCAAAGTGAAATTTACAACCACATAACAAGTGGCAACAAGCAAATTTTTGCTTTGACAAGAGTTTGGCTAGAAGGCCAAGCTCATCATCAATGGTGTCTTTTTTGTTGTTGTTGTTGTGGCAGAGTTTATTTTTTAATTTAGAGAACCTTGGGTATACTGACAAGTTCATGGAGTTTTAACAGCCAGGGCCTATTTCAAAGGTGTAATCTGATAGGAAGGAAGAAGTAGGCAGAGAGCTCTTTGCTTGCCTCTGGAGTTGATGACAAGTGGCCCCACCAGTGTTGCTCAAAATATTCTAGAACCTGTGCTTCCAGTTTGACCAAGACAGTCCATTTGCCAGGTTTGCTCATGGTTGTGTTGGCAAGTATTGGTCTGAGCAAAGAACTGATGGGAAAGTAGACACAAAGGCTGAAAAAGCAGAAAGAACAAAGATTGGGACCTCAACAAACCCAGGCACCTCTCACTGCACCAAGACAGTCAGACAGTAAAGCCATTGGCATTTCTTTTTTTTTTTTTTTTTTTGATTTATTTATTTATTTCTTTTACTTTACAATATTGTATTGGTTTTGCCATACATCAACATGAATCCACCACGGGTGTACACGTGTTCCCCATCCTGAACCCACCTCCCACCTCCCTCCCCATACCATCCCTCTGGGTCATCCTGGTGCACCAGCCCCAAGCATCCTGTATCCTGCATCGAACCTGGACTGGCGATTCGTTTCATATATGATATTATACACGTTTCAAGCCATTCTCCAAAATCATCCCACCCTTTCCCTCTCCCACAGAGTCCAAAAGACTGTTTCATACATCTGTGTCTCTTTTGCTGTCTCGCATACAGGGTTATCATTACCATTTTTCTAAATTCCATATATATGCATTAGTATACTGTATTGATGTTTTTCTTTCTGGCTGACTTCACTCTGTATAATTGGCTCCAGTTTCATCCATCTCACTAGAACTGATTCAAATGTATTCTTTTTAATGGCTGAGTAATACTCCATTGTGTATATGTACCACTGCTTTCTTATCCATTGATCTGCTGATGGACATTTAGGTTGCTTCCATGTCCTGGCTATTATAAACAGTGCTGTGATGAACATTGTGGTACATGTGTCTCTTTCAATTCTGGTTTCCTCGGTGTGTATGCCCAGCAGTGGGATGGCTGGGTCATAAGGCAGTTTTGTTTCCAGTTTTTTAAGGAATCTCCACACTGTTCTCCATAGTGACTGTACTAGTTTGCATTCCCACCAACAGTGTAAGAGGGTTCCCTTTTCTCCACACCCTCTCCAGCATTTATTGCTTATAGACTTTTGGATAGCAGCCATTCTGACTGGCATGAAATGGTACCTCATTGTGGTTTTGATTTGCATTTCTCTGATAATGAGTGACGTTGAGCATCTTTTCATGTGTTTGTTAGCCATCTGTATGTCTTCTTTGGAGAAATGTCTGTTTAGTTCTTTGGCCCATTTTTTGATTGGGTCGTTTATTTTTCCGGAATTGAGCTGTAGGAGTTGCTTGTATATTTTTGAGATTAGTTCTTTGTCAGTTGCTTCATTTGCTATTATTTTCTCCCATTCTGAAGGCTGTCTTTTCACCTTGCTTAGAGTTTCCTTTGTTGTGCAGAAGCTTTTAAGTTTAATTAGGTCCTATTGGTTTATTTTTTATTTTATTTCCAATATTCTGGGAGTGGGGTCATAGAGGATCCTGCTGTGATTTATGTCAGAGAGTGTTTTGCCTATGTTTTCCTCTAGAAGTTTTATAGTTTCTGGTCTTACATTTAGATCCTTAATCCATTTTGAGTTTATTTTTTGTGTATGGTGTTAGAAAGTGTTCTAGTTTCATTCTTTCACAAGTGGTTGACCAGTTTCCCCAGCACCACTTGTTAAAGAGATTGTCTTTTCTCCATTGTATATTCTTGCCTCCGTTGTCAAAGATAAGGTGACCATAGGTGCGTGGATTTATCTCTGGGCTCTCTACTTTGTTCCATTGATCTATATTTCTGTCTTTGTGCCAGTATCATACTGTCTTGATGACTGTGGCTTTGTAGTAAAGCTGGAAGTCAGGCAGGTTGATTCCTCCAGTTCCATTCTTCTTTCTCAAGATTGCTTTGGCTATTCAAGGTTTTTTGTATTTCCATACAAATTGTGAAATTATTTGTTCTAGCTCTGTGAAGAATACCCTTGGTAGCTTGATAGGGATTGCATTGAATCTATAAACTGCTTTGGGTAGTATACTCATTTCCACTATACTGATTCTTCTGATCCATGAACATGGTATATTTCTCCATTTATTAGTGTCCTCTTTGATTTCTCTCACCAGTGTTTTATAGTTTTCTGTATATAGGTCTTTAGTTTCTTTAGGTAGATATATTCCTAAGTATTTTATTCTTTATGTTGCAATGGTGAATGGAGTTGTTTCCTTAATTTCTCTATTTTCTCATTATTAGTGTATAGGAATGCAAGGGATTTCTGTGTGTTGATTTTATATCTTGCAACTTTACTACATTCATTGATTAGCTCTAGTAGTTTTCTGGTGTAATCTTTAGGATTTTCTATGTAGAGGATCATGTCATCTGCAAACAGTGAGAGTTTTACTTCTTCTTTTCCAATTTGGATTCCTTTATTTCCTTTTCTGCTCTGATTGCTGTGGCCAAAACTTCCAAAACTATGTTGAATAGTAGTGGTGAAATTGGGCACCCTTGTCTTGTTCCTGCAGTTAGGGGAAATGCTTTCAATTTTTCACCATTGAGGAGAAGATCCTTTAGCAATTGGTGGAGAGCTGGTTTGGTGGTGCTGAATTCTCTCAGCTTTTGCTTGTCTGTAAAGCTTTTGATTTCTCCTTCATATTTGAATGAGACCCTCACTGGGTACAGTAATCTGGGCTGTAGGTTATTTTCTTTCATCACTTTAAGTATGTCTTGCCATTCCCTCCTGGCCTGAGGAGTTTCTATTGAAAGATCAACTGTATCCTTATGGGAATCCCCTTGTGTGTTATTTGTTGTTTTTCCCTTGCTGCTTTTAATATTTGTTCTTTGTGTTTGATCTTTGTTGACTTGATTAGTATGTGTCTTGGTGTGTTTTGCCTTGGGTTTATCCTGTTTGGGACTCTCTGGGTTTCTTGGACTTGGGTGATTATTTCCTTCCCCATTTTAGGGAAGTTTTCAACTATTATCTCCTCAAGTATTTTCTCATGGTCTTTCTTTTTTTCTTCTTCTTCTGGGACTCCTATGATTCGAATGTTGGGGCATTTACCATTGTCCTGGAGGTCTCTGGGATTGTCCTCATTTCTTTTAATTCGTTTTTCTTTTTTCCTCTCTGATTCATTTATTTCTACCATTCTATCTTCCACTTCACTAATCCTATCTTCTGCCTCCATTATTCTACTATTTGTTCCCTCCAGAGTGTTTTTGATCTCATTTATTGCATTATTCATTATATATTGACTCTTTTTTATTTCTTCTAGGTCCTTGTTAAACCTTTCTTGCATCTTCTCAATCCTTGTCTCCAGGCTATTTTATCTGTGATTCCATTTTGATTTCAAGATTTTGGATCATTTTCACTATCATTATTCGGAATTCTTTATCAGGTAGATTCCCTATCTCTTCCTCTTTTGTTTGGTTTGATGGGCATTTATCCTGTTCCTTTACCTTCTGGGTATTCCTCTGTCTCTTCATCTTGTTTAAATTGCTGTGTTTGGGGTGTCCTTTCCGTATTCTGGCAGTTTGTGGAGTTCTCTTTATTGTGGAGTTTCCTTGCTGTGGGTGGGGTTGTACGGGTGGCTTGTCAAGGTTTCCTGGTTAGGGAAGCTTGTGTTGGTGTTCTGGTGGGTGGAGCTGGTTTTCTTCTCTGGAGTGCAATGAAGTGTCCAGTAATGAGTTATGAGATGTCAATGGGTTTGGAGTGACTTTGGGCAGCCTGAAGATTGAAGATCAGAGCTGTGTTCCTGTGTTGCTGGAGAATTTGTGTGGTATGTCTTGCTCTAGAACTTGTTGGCTCTTTGGTGGTGCTTGGTTTCAGTGTGGGTATTGAGGCGTTTGGTGAGCTCCTGTCAATTAATGTTCCCTGGAGTCAGGAGTTCTCTGGTGTTCTCAGGATTTGGACTTAAGCCTCCTGCTTCTGGTTTTCAGTCTTATTTTTATAGTAGCCTCAAGACTTCTCCATCTATACAGCACCGTTGATAAAACATCTAGGTTAAAGATGAAAAGTTTCTCCACAGTGAGGGACACCCAGAGAGGTTCACAGAGTTACATGGAGAAGAGAAGAGGGAGGAGGGAGTTAGACGTGACCTGAATGAGATGAGGTGGAATCAAAAGAGGAGAGAGCAAGCTAGCAAGTAATCACTTCCTTATGTGCTCTCCACAGGCTGGACCGCTCAGAGATGTTCACAGAGTTATACAGAGAAGAGAAGAGGGAGGATGGACACAGAGGTGGCCAGGAGGATAAAGGAGGGAATCAAAAGAAGAGAGACAGATCCAGCCAGTAATCAGTTCCCTAAGTGTTCTCCACCATCTGGAACACAAAAAGAGATTCACAGAGTTGTGTAGAGAAGATAAGGGGGAGGGAGGAGATAGAGGTGACCTGGTGGAGAAAAAGGAGAGTCCAACGGGGGAGAGAGCAGTCAAGCCAATAATCTCGCTCCCAAGTAAAAATGGGTACTGAAGATTGGGTTCTTAAAGGTACAAAATTGATAACAAATACCAAAAAGCAAAGATTAAAAATCTACAGTAGAGGTTGGATTTTCAAAAATACAATATTAAAGAAAAGAAAGGAAAAACAAAAGACAAAAATTATAAACAAAAAATATATATGAAGTTTGCTTTAAAAATAGGGCCTTTTTTTTTTTTGCAAAGTAATAGTAGGTTATAAAAATGAAAATTAAAGGAGTAATAGAGGACTTAAAAATTTAAAAAAAAATTTTTTTTAAAGAAGAATGATAGTAAAAATAGTAAAAATATATCTAGGACTTTCTCTGGTGTTGTTGTGGGCAGTGTGGGGTCAGTTCATTTTCGGATAGTTCCTTGGTCCGGCTTATATTTCTCAAGATCTATAGGCCCCTTCCTATGTAGTCGGTACTAACTACAGGGTTGTAATCTATTGCATCTGTCACTTCCAAAGTGGTTCCCTCTGAGCTTCTTCTGTTTGCTGGTCTCTTCAGTGTCTGATTTCTGCCCTGACACAAGGGGTCGGTGGTGGACACTTTTTTAGGCTCACCTGTTCAGTTGCACTGTGGGGAGGGAGAGACGCTGCAAACAAATAACACTGGCATGTGCTTGCAGTGTCTCAGCCACAGTGGGCCTGCCCCCGCTCACGGGGCATGTGCCCTCTCTGCCCACACTGCTCAGGCTCTAGGTTGCTCTGCTGGGAACCATCCGAGGCCAGCCCTGGGCTGAATGCCCGTTCCAGGTCTAAGCCGCTCAGGTTCAGACACTCAGATAGTCCTCAGAGGCGCAGACTTGGTTGGACCTGCATTTTGTGCCCTTCCCAGGTCCAAGCAGCTCAGGCGATGAAGTGTTTGGCGAGCGCCATCGCTGCAACTTATCGCCTCCCCCGTCCCTGACGCTTGGTTTTCTGGGTGTACAACTGGCACACCTTCTCAGACGGATGTTGACTGTCCAGAAGCCCAAGAAGTCTTAGTTAGCAAAGAAGCCTGCTTGCAGTTTGGTAGACAATGCCTCTCTGCAGCTGCGATTGCCCACTTCTGGTTCTGGCTGCCTATCACCGGAGGGGAATGGTCTGCAGCCGGCTAGCTCTGTTCAGTCCTTTGTTCTATGAGTGGGCCTGGCAGTGTCTTATGTTAGGGCTTTTCATGTGGTAGCTATCCCAAAGTCTGGTTTGCTTGCCCAAGTTAGTTCCCTCAGATTGCCCTTGGGGCATTCAGGCCCGGTCTTTACTCTAAGCAATGCAGCCCCTGCTTGCTAGTGGCAGGTGCAGGCATCTGTGCTGCTTCTCCTCTGGGGGAGTTATCGTTGGGCACGTAATCTGTGGGTTTTAATTATTTATTTATTTATCCTCCCAGTTATGTTGCCCTCTGTCGTTCCAAGGCTCACCACAAACTCAGCAGTGAGATTGTTTCCTGGTGTTTGGAAATTTCTTTCTTTTTAAGACTCCCTTTCAGGGACAGAACTCCATTCCTACCTCTTTTGTCTCTCTTTTTGTCTTTTATATTTTTTCCTACCTCCTTTCAAAGACAATGGGCTGCTTTTCTGGTTGCCTGATGTCCTCTGCTGGTATTCAGAAGTTGTTTTGTGGAATTTACTCAGCATTTAAATGTTCTTTTGATGAATTTGTGGGGTAGAAAGTGGTCTCCCCGTCCTATTCCTTCACCATCTTAGGACCGGCAATGGTGTCATTTTTGGTAGTTGCCCCAAGGCACTTTCTTCATTTGTTCCAGTGCAGAAGGATGTTTCTTGTCCACAGTTGGAAACTATTGTTTTGCTGACATCTGTACTAGGTATTACAGTAGTAGCTTTACATTCTATATGTCTGAATTTTTATTGTCTATAGACAGATTTGTGGCTAAAGTTTCATGATACCTATCACAGTAAGGTACAGATTTACTCTAATAAAATAAGGTGCACCCTTATTTTTAGGAACATACACATTTGACTGTATGGTTGAGGTCCTGGGGATAATACAAAAGTATTGATCTTTTTGCTGTTTAATTTTATGTGTAAAATATAATCTAATATGTCTTGCCAGATAGTGTTAGTGGTAAAGAATCCTCCTGCCAATGCAGGAGACCCAAGAGTCGCAGGTTCAATCCCTGGGTTGGGAAGATTCCCTGGAGAAGGAAATGGCAACCCATTCCAGTTTTCTTGCCTGGAAAATTCCATGGATGGAGGAGCCTGGTGGACTACAGTCCATGGGTCCACAAAGAGTCAGACATAACTGAGCAACTGAAAAGTGAAAGTGAAGTCATTCAGTCGGGTCTGACTCTTTGCAACTTTATAGACTGTAGCCTGCCAGGCTCCTCTGCCCATGGGATTTTCCAGGCAAGAATACTGAAGTGGGTTGCCACTTCCTTCTCCAGGCAATCTTCCCACCCCAGGGATTGAACTCGGGTCTCCCACATTTCAGGCAGACTCTTTATTGTCTGAGCCACCAGGGAATCCATTTCTGTTAAGGGAGGTTTGGAAAACGGCATTTTTACCTTTGATTCCTGCTGCATTTCTTCACCCCAGCATTAGTAAGCTCTGTGCTTTGGATGAAAATTTGCAAATTTGTGCTTTTTTTTTTTTTCCCCTCTCATCCAAAATGTACTCATTTAAATTATTCATCACAAGGGCTCAACCAGAGACTAAAACTAAAAAATAGAAACAAAACAAAGATGACACAATTACCGACTCAAGTCCTTGGACACTTTAATCAATAGAAACTGGTAAGAAGTCAGATGAGAAATTCAGGCACAGATTTCCTGGGACCTATGCTATAGTAGGGGGGAGTGATAAGAGAAAACAGGTGCCCTGGCTCACTATCTGAGGAGGACAGTCTGGTTCCTAAAAGGAGTGAGGGTGGGGGCAGATCAGCAGGTTGACCATAGGGGCGGCTTAGGTGGTCTGCCCACCTTCTTGGTGGTGCTGGGCACAGTGATCATGAGCAGTACTTTATTCAGAAGTGTATCTTATTTGTTCATAATTGCCCAACTTTGACTGTACATGCGTGCAGTTATTTTTATTTTATTTATTTATTTGGCTGCATCAGGTCTTAGTTGCATAATGTAATGTAATATGTTAGTTGCTCAGTTGTGTCCAACTCTTTGCAACCCCATGGACTGTAATCTGCCAGGCTCTTCTGTCCATGGAATTCTCCAGGCAAGAATTTTCAATGGAGTGGGTCGCCATTTCCCTCTCCAGGAGATCTTCCTGACCCAGAGATTGAACTCAGGTCTCCTGCATTGTAGGCGGATTCTTTACTATCTGAGCCACCAGGGAAACCTCTAAGCATGTGGGCTTCTAATTGAGGTGGGTGGGCTTAGTTGCCCTGAGGCACGTGGGATCTTAGTTCCCCAACCAGCAATCGAACCCATGCGCCCTGCATTTCAAGGTAGATTCTTAGCCAGTGGACCACCAGGGTAGTCTCTGTCCTTTCATTCATTTTTTTTTGTTTTGTTTTCCAAAAGAAGTGTTTTATTTGCTCACAATCCTGTGGGTCAGAAATTTGAACAGGGCTTGACTGGATGGTTCTTCTGCTTCATGTTGGCATCAGCTGAAGTCTCTCATGAGGTTGAAATAAGATGGTGACTGAGATTGGAGTATCCCTGATGGCCTCTGTCCTTTCATTCTTGAAGGATGTTTTCTCTGGTTATAGAATTCTGGGTTGACAGTTCTTTTCTTTCAACACTTGGAAAATATTGTGTCACTTCCTTCTGGCCCCCATGATTTCTGATGAACAGTCTGGAAATGGTTCTGAACCACCATAGAGGCAGAGCATGACATGTCTCTCAAGCATCTGCCATTTCTGTCTCCCTGTCTAAAGAACAGTAGGATCCAGGCACTACTCCCCATCCCACTATGTAAGTAGGGATGGGGATAAAAGTCTCCTATTGTTTCTGAGTTTGGCCTTGCACATTAGCTACTTCATGATCACGGTTTACTTGAATGTCACTCAGCTCTAGAGTGAGTCTCAGCTTGATTTGGTTTTGGTCAGCAGCTGACCTCCAGGATCCATGTCCTCCCTAGGTGATTGCTGCCACCACCATGCTATTCTCAGGGGAGACTAATGTGGAGGCAGCCTGCATTCCCCTTTAGTGCCCTGCTGACCCAGACCTATGTAAGACTTGCCATTTTATCTCCCTGAATGGCAACAAGATGTAATTGTTGTGTGTTGACTGGGGATAACTAGAGAAAATCACCAGAGAGGGACATGTTCATTTCCCAGGGCTGTCATAACAAAGTAGCACAAATGAAGTGGCTTATAATAACAGATAATAAATAATTTTTATAATAATTTATTCTCTCTCAAGTCTGGAGGCCAGAAGTCCAAAATAAAGGTGTTGGCAGGGCCATGCTCCTCCTGCATGCTGTCAGGGAGGATCCTTCTGAGAGGGTAACAGGCAGGAAGCCTAGAGGTCCTCCCAAGGGGAGGAAATAGACTGCAAGTGTCAGACGGTTTTTCCTCTCTCTTAAGAGGCAGGAGGAAACAAACCACAAGTGTCAGATTTTTATTCCTTTTCTATTAATTAAACGGACTTTTAATTTTAACAAAATTAAAAGGAGTTTTCTTTTAAAATTCTATGTTGCCCTGATGACACCTGGTTCCCCCTGAACTTTTCTCAAACCTTGAGCTAACCAATGCATTTTTCTATGAAATGTTTTTCTTAAGCTGTGTTAATGAACTATGTATTTACCTTAGAATCTGCCTTTGTTCAAGATTCATGTCAATTGTTTCATGGCCCGGGATGACTCACCTGGTGCCAATGCTATCACAAAATGCATGTTATGGGTAAGGGATCTGGTGCAACTCTCTCAGTTTTGAGGCATTTCCTTTCTCTAGTTAGCATCTTGCTAATAGGTATATAACCCCTTACTATAAACTAGCAAGGGGGCACTCTTTCTGCCCCCTTCTGATGTCTATGTCAGAAGCTCTCTCTATCTCCTTTATACGTTAATAAAATTTTATCACACAAAAGTTCTGAGTGACCAAGCCTCATCACTGGCCCTGGATCGAATTCCTCTCCTCCAGAGGTCAAGAATCCAGGTGTCATTCACGGCGCATGGTGACAACCTTCCTTGCCTCTTCTAGCTTCTAGAGGCCTCAGGGGGCCTTACTTTAACCTCTGCTTCTGCCTTCACATGACTGTCTTCCCAATGCACGTGTCTGTGTCCAATATCTCCCTTCTAATAAGGATACCAATTGTATGGATTAAGGTTCATCTCAGCAGCTTTACCTTAACAATCAAATCTACAGAGACCTTATTTCCAAGCAAGTCACATTTGTAGGGTTAGGGCTTCAGTATCTTTTGGAGGGGAACACAATTCAAACCATAAGTGAGAAGAAAGGCTTAAAAAGTGAAGCTGCATATAAACGTTAATAGAGTAGAAGAAACTAAAGCTAAAACCTTCCTAAGGACACTCTTATGAGCTCATTGTCATTTTTGGACATTCATGTAAATTAATCATATCTTTATGTATCTTTTTCCTGGTTTCTTTCACTTAGTATACTGCTGTCAAGGTTCATTCACATTGTAGCATGTAGCCAGACTCCATTCCTTTTTATGGTTAAATGATACTCCATTGTATGCATATATCCATTCATCTGTTGATGTGCACTTGGGTTGTTTCCACTGGTTTTGGGCTATTATGAATAATGCTGCTTAACCATTCATGTAGAATCTTTGGTATGAACACGTCTTGGCAGTCCTCTTGGATGGACACTTAGGGAGTGGAATCACTACATCATGTGGTAATCCATGTTTTAATTTTTTAAGGAAACACTGAAGTGTTTTCTGCAGCAGCTGTGTCATGTTATATCCTCCCCAGCAGGGTATAAAGATTAAATTTATCCACATACTTATCAGTATTTGTTATTTTTTCTTTTTGAAAGATTATAATCATCCCACTGAGTATGAAGTGGTATCTTATTTGATGTAGATTTTTATTTCCCTGATGACTGATTAGAAAGCATCACTATGAACAAAGCTAGTGGAAGTGATGGAATTCCAGTTGAACTATTTCAAATCCTGAAAGATGATGCTGTGAAAGTGCTGCACTCAATATGCCAGCAAATTTGGAAAACTCAGCAGTGGCCACAAGACTGGAAAAGGTCAGTTTTCATTCCAATCCCAAAGAAAGGCAATGCCAAAGAATGCTCAAACTACCGCACAATTGCACTCATCTCACATGCTAGTTAAGTAATGCTCAAAATTCTCCAAGCCAGGCTTCAACAATACATGAACCGTGAACTTACTGATGCTCAAGCTGGTTTTAGAAAAGGCAGAGGAACCAGACACCAAATTGCCAACATCTGCTGGATCATGGAAAAAGCAAGAGAGTTCCAGAAAAACATCTATTTCTGCTTTATTGACTATGCCAAAGCCTTTGACTGTGTGGATCACAATAAACTGTGGAAAAGTCTGAAAGAGATGGGAATACCAGACCACCTGACCTGCCTTTTGAGAAATCTGTATGCAGGTCAGGAAGCAACAGTTAGAACTGGACATGGAACAACAGACTGGTTCCAAATAGGAAAAAGAGTACGCCAAGGCTGTATATTGTCACCCTGCTTATTTAACTTAAATGCAGAGTACATCATGAGAAACGCTGGGCTGGAAGAAGCACAAGCTGGAATCAAGATTGCTGGGAGAAATATCAATAACCTCAGATATGCAGATGACACCACCCTTATGGCAGAAAGTGAAGAGGAACTAAAAGCCTCCTGATGAAAGTGAAAGTGGAGAGTGAAAAAGTTGGCTTAAAGCTCAACATTCAGAAAACGAAGATCATGGCATCTAGTCCCATCACTTCATGGGAAATAGATGGGGAAACAGTGGAAACACTGTCAGACTTTATTTTGGGGGGCTCGAAAATCACTGCAGATGGCGACTGCAGCCATGAAATTAAAAGACGCTTACTCCTTGGAAGGAAAGTTATGACCAACCTAGATAGCATATTCAAAAGCAGAGACATTACTTTGCCAACAAAGGTCCGTCTAGTCAAGGCTATGGTTTTTCCTGTGGTCATGTATGGATGTGAGAGTTGGACTGTGAAGAAGGCTGAGCGCCGAAGAATTGATGCTTTTGAACTGTGGTGTTGGAGAAGACTCTTGAGAGTCCCTTGGATTGCAAGGAGATCCAACCAGTCCATTCTGAAGGAGATCAGCCCTGGGATTTCTTTGGAGGGAATGATGCTAAAGCTGAAACTGCAGTACTTTGACCACCTCACACGAAGAGTTGACTCATTGGAAAAGACTCTGATGCTGGAAGGGATTGGGGCAGGAGGAGAAGGGGACGACAGAGGATGAGATGGCTGGATGCATCACTGACTCGATGAACATGAGTCTGAGTGAACTCCGGGAGTTGGTGATGGACAGGAAGGCCTGGCGTGCTGCAATTCATGGGGTCGCAAAGAGTCGGACATGACTGAGCAACTGAACTGACTGAACTGATGATGTTTATCTTCTTTTCTTATGTTTATTGGTCATCTGTGTATCTTATTTGAAGAAATTCTTATTCAAATCTTTTGCCCATTTAAAAATTAGGCAATTTGCCTTTTTATTGTGGAGTTTTTAGAGTTACAGCTTCCCTGGCTGCTCAGTCGGTAAAGAATCTGCTTGCAATATAGGAAACCTGGGTTTGATCCCTGGACTGGAAAGATCTCCTGGAGGAGGGCATGGCAGCCCACTCCAGTATTTTTGCCTGGCAAATCCCCACAGATAGAGGAGCTTGGCGGGCTGCAGTCCATGGGGTCGCAAAGAGTCAGACACCATTAAGCAACTAAGCACAGCACAAGAGTTCGTTATATATTCTGGATATTAGATCTTTATCAGATATATGGTTGGCAAATATTTTCTCTCATTCTGCAGGTTGTGTTTTCACTTTTTGGATAGTGCTCTTTGATGGGAAAGTTTTAAATTTTGATTAAATATAAGTTATCTGTTTTTCTTTGGTGTTTTGGTGTCATATATTAGAGTGGGACACAACTTAGTGACTAAACCACCACCACCATTAGAAACTATTGCCTAATCTTACTTATCAGACATTTAGTCTCTGCAGATCAGAAATGCTACCCCTGTTGGTAAGATACTATACTCTCGATGATTAACTGTGGGGAAAGGGAGCCTCATCTTCTTGGCCACCCCTGCCAAGAATGGAGTTTCTGTCAAACTGAGGCTGGGCTGGGGAGGGAGGAAGTAGGTCATGGTTCAAGTATGATGCAGATGCTCACTGTTCTTTCTAAGAGTCAGTATATTTTTTTCTGAATAAATGTTTTTTCATTTCTTATATGAACATAGGACAATGTTTAGAGACTTTTTAATTTTTTTCTTTAAATAATGTTTGTCAGTTATGGATGTTCATCAGTGTAAGTTTGCAGGGCTCCTCTCAATGTTTTGGAGGAGACCCTGTCAGTAGCTGAAATTAAACATTGGCCATGTTGCTAGCTCCCCTCCTCTTCCTTCCTGCAGTGTGCCTGGGCTTTGGCCAGTTTAGTTTCCCCTTCTTGCTGTCCTTCATTGTAGTTGAATGAAACAGAGCTAATGGGGACCTAGGTGGCACTGTCTTCCAGATTGCTATTTTATTGGGAATCTTTGACTCTCCACTAAACACAAATATGTTATATTTGCAGAGGATAAGAGAAATGCTAGTGTCACTTTTCATTTCCAAATAGTCACCTGTGACCTCTCAAACCTTAATGACACTTAAGTACCATTCTAGAGGTTTGTTTTTTTTTTTTCATGATAAACAACAGTCAAAAGCCACGAGGCTGCTCAACTATTTATTATCCATCTCATTTATTTATTTATTATTTATCTTAGGCTTTGAGAACTTCATTGTTAGGATCTTGAAAGATGGAAATATCCACACACTATTCCAGTTTACAATAGAGTTTATTTCGTTTCATTCATGTGGAACTCAGAAGTGCTGCCTGCTGGGCCTGCTTTGAATGAGTCCTGATGTGGGTTTGGAGACTTCCAGGAAAGCCCTTGCACTTCATCCTCAGGCCAGGTCTGCCTGAGGAGGGGTCTGAAAAGGATTCTAAGGACAGTTCAGTGCAATTTTCATGATGAGATTTCTCCCTGGCCCAGCCTTTCTCCTCCTATCCCTTCTGAACACTTCAGCAGGTATAACCAGGGGGACCCAGGCCTGTAACCTAGGCTGTCTAGCCTGTGCTATGATCTCGTGGTGATGAAGGTGTGCTGTGACCTTCAAGTGTCAAATAAGAGAGTGTAGTTTCTGAGGCAGGATGTGTATTTTTCTCTGCACAAGTGAATTTACAATAAATCACCCAGTTGCCCATTTCTTGAAAATATAGGGGTTTACAAGAAACAGAAAGAAGTCTGTGCTGTGATATACTGTGGTGTACATTGCAATTGTTCCTTTGAAAGTGAAAGTGGCTCAGTCGTGTCTGACTCTTTGCAACCCCATGGACTGTCCGTGGAATTCTCTAGGCCAGAACACTGGAGTGGATAGACTTTTCCTTCTCCAGGGGATCTTCCCAACCCAGGAATCGAACCGGGGTCTCCTGCATTGCAGGCGGATTCTTTACCAACTGAGCTACCAGGGAAGCCCAGTTGTTACTTTACTACTTGTTAAAGTTTTACTTATAGCCTCTGTCTTTACTAAGAAAGCACTGAAGAACATTCTCCTTGGGGAAGGATTGAAACAAAGCAACAACAGTTGTCAAATTGAAACCAAAAGGAAGTAATGAAAATAATAGCAGAAATCGTGCAAACCAAATGACAAACCCCAGAAAGAAGGCAAGTTATGGGATGATGTCTGATGGTTATGGCAGCCTCCACATTCTTTCCCGAATTCCTGTTTTCCTAATCAACCTCTTCCACCATTAGGATCACGGAATGGCTGAGAATTCAGGGGATAGCTAAGCAAATATTGTGGATTTTGGAGGTGTGGGGCTAGAAACCTTGGTAGGCATATAAGGAAAGGAACTGTGGATTTCCTGAAAGAAATAGAAAACTGTGGGAGAAAAACCCATTTCCTTGCTTCTTGCTTTTTTGTCTGTTGAAGCCAAGTGGCAAATAAAGCTTATATCTGTAACTGTCTGTAACCATCCATGGCTCTGATGACCCTTAGGACTCAGGAACACTGGGAGGAGTGAGCCTGGACTAACAGTGATTCCTTATGCCAGACTCCTGGAGCCAAGGGCCCTACGAATGGTCCCTTCCATGTAGTCTCCCTTTTAGTACCACTGCTCTCTGTTCCACTGCTGGAGGTTTATAACTATAACCACGTACATCTGAGAATTCGTGTGAGTAAGCACACCAGGTTCATTGGTGCAAACTGGTTCCTGCCAGTGGGAATCTGGGGATTTGTTCTCATTGGGTAACGCTTAAATATTAGAGTTGATACTATTCCATAGGTTTCCCTGATAGATCAGTTGGTAAAGAATCTGCCTGCAATGCAAGAGACCCCGGTTCAATCCCTGGGTTGGGAAGATCCCCTGGAGAAGGGGGAAAGGGTACCCACTCCAGTATTCTGGCCTGGAGAATTCCATGGGCTGTATAGACCATGGGGTCACAGAATCAGACATGACTGAGTGACTTTCACTTTCACTTCACTTTATTAACCCCAAACAACAAGTAAAATTTTCAAAATTCTGGTGTCATAGCAGGCACATGGAGAATAAGCTTTCAACTTGGCAAAACTGAAGTAAAGTCACTCACTTCAAAGGTATCTGACCCTTTGTGACCCCATGGACTGTAGCCTACCATGCTCCTCCATCCATGGGATTTTCCAGGCAAGAGTACTGGAGTGGGTTGCCATTTCCTTCTCCAGAGGACCTTTCTGACGCAGGAATCGAACTCTGGTCTCCTGCATTGTAGGCAGATGCTTCACCGTCTGAACCACCAGGCAAAACTGAACCACCCATCAAATTATGGGGCAACATTTCTGTCTTTTTAAAAACAAAACACTTTTTTCACTGGCCCCACCCAATCTGCTTCCTGGCTCCGAGGTCTCAGAGGTGCAGCAGTTAGAGCAAACGCAGGGGCTCAAACAGCTTCTCTGGAGGAAACCAGACAGCTCATCAAGTCCTTAAATCAGGTGAGCTTGGCTGAGAACAGATCCCAGGGAGACAGAGCTGCAGGGACAGTAAGGTAGGGGAGTCTGGGGAGGGTGTGGATTCTGGCCTGAGAAGGGACCAGGTGCTGTGCAAACAAGTCAGGAGGATGCTGCCAGAGCAGGGGAGGTGGCAGTAGGGAGGGGAATAAGGATGTCTGTTAACACATTGTCCATGCACTCTCATTTTAACAAGACAACATTTTGCTGAATATTGCACCTTCCATCCAGTTGTTGTTGGGATAGACATTGAGTACACTTGATAAGCCAGACATTTCTTTTAGTAGGAAATGTGTCCCCAAGGTCTTTAGAGTTGGAAGGCAATTTAGAGACCACTCAGTGTAAATCTTTTTTTTTTTTTTAATTTAATTGTTATTTTATATTGCACTGGCATCCGGTCCCACCACTTCATGGGAAATAGATGGGGAAACAGTGGAAACACTGTCAGACTTTATTTTTCTGGGCTCCAAAATCACTACAGATGGTGACTGCAGCCATGAAACTAAAAGACGCTTACTCCTTGGAAGGAAAGTTATGACCAACCTAGATAGCATATTCAAAAGCAGAGACATTACTTTGCCAACAAATGTTCGTCTAGTCAAGTCTATGGTTTTTCCTGTGGTCATGTATGCATGTGAGAGTTGGACTGTGAAGAAGGCTAAGCGCCGAATAATTGATGCTTTTGAACTGTGGTGTTGGAGAAGACTCTTGAGAGTCCCTTGGACTGCAAGGAGATCCACCCAGTCCATTCTGAAGGAGATCAGCCCTGGGATTTCTTTGGAAGGAATGATACTAAAGCTGAAACTCCAGTACTTTGGCCACCTCATGCGAAGATTTGACTCATTGGAAAAGACTCTGATGCTGGGAGGGATTGGGGGCAGGAGGAGAAGGGGATGACAGAGGATGAGATGGCTGGATGGCATCACTGACTCGATGGATGTGAGTCTCAGTGAACTCGAGGAGTTGGTGATGGATGGACAGGGAGGCCTGGCGTGCTGTGATTCATGGGGTCGCAAAGAGTCAGACATGACTGAGTGACTGATCTAATCTGACAGCTGTTGTTTAGTCACTAAGTTGTGTCTAACTCTTTACGACCCCATGGACTATAGCCTGCCAGGCTTCTCTGTTCACAGGATTTCCCAGGCAAGAATACTGGAGTGGGTTGCTGATTTCTCCAGGGGATCTACCTGACCCAGTGATCGAACCCGGGTCTCCAGCATTGTAGGCAGATTCTTTACTGTTGAGCCACCAGGGAAGCTCATACTGCAGTATGTGTAAATCAACTAATGTTTTGGCAGGAAATGGGCATTTGAAGACTGCAGTCTGGCACTAAGGGTACTCATTTCTACTGGGCTTATCATTGTTTTGATGTCTTTCCAATGGGCTTCAAAACTATACAAACACACACACATACACATACACACAATGAAGAATAAGATTCCTGAAAATTCTTTGCAGATATTTTGGGGCAAGTTTTCGGGAGACTTAAAGTACATCCCACTGGAGATGGACAGAGAAATGACTGCGTTATCAAGTCTGTTGGAACAATTTTTTGTGTGGTTCATTCATCACACAAAATACAATTAAGCCTGTTTGTTACATTTGCTTTTGATTTTTACTAGGATTTTAAATATAATTTTTGCTGTATGATTATGTAACTATTTATATGGTTTTAAGATCAAATCAATGAAATATAAGTATATCCAAACAAGTCTGATTCCCAGTTTCTGTCCCTGTCCTCTCCCTCCTCTTTTTCCCATACCCATATAAGTAACTTTTTTGTTTGTTTAGCTTTCAGATTATTCAGCCATTGTTTTTACAGATGAATGAAAAGTATATGTATTACACATTTTATATATATAGATCATATTCCTCCTGGTTAGAGAAATGCTAGTAAACTGTGCATTACTTTCTTCTTTGCTTTTTCTTCTTAATGCTATATCCTGGAGATGTCTCCATACTAGGATATAAAGATATACCTCATTTTTTCTACAGTTGACCGGTGCTTCACTGTGTGAATATACCTTAGTTAATTCAACTGGATCCCTACCCTAATGATGGGCATTTGATAGGTTTTTGGTGTCCTGAGATTCAAATAGTGGCACAGTTAACAGACTTCTGTGGGCTTCCCAGGTGGCCCAATGGTAAAGAATCTGCCTGCCAATGCAGGAGATGCAGGAGACGTGGGTTCAACCCCTGGGTAATGAAGATCCCTTGGAAATGGCAACCCACTCCAGTATTCTTGCTGGGAAAATCCCAAGGACAGATGAGCCTGGAAGGCTACAGTCCATAGGTCACAAAGAGTTGAACATAACTGAGCACACACGTATGCATACACACACACAGAGCTTTCTGCATAACTTTCTTCCATATTCTTTTTGGGTACTATGGAATAAATCCTAAAATTGAGATTGATAATAAAAGGGTAAAGGTGTATGTAAATGCACATATACAAGACCTTGCTAACTTCTCCTCCAGTTGTTTTAGACTGTTCTTTTATTCCCAACAGCCATGCAGGAGAAGATCTCTTTCCCCTACATCTTTTATTTATTAAAAAAACATGTATTTATCTATTTGGCTGCATTGCATCTTAGTTGCAGCATGCGGGATCGTCCTTGCCTCGTGTGGGATCTTTCATTGTGACACACGGACTCTCCAGTTGTGGAGGGATTAGTTGCTCCGTGGCATGTAGTATCTTAGTTCCCTGACCAGGGATTGAACCCACATCCCCTGCATTGCAAGGTGGATTCTTAACCACTGGGTCACCAGGGAGTCCTTCCGCTATACCTTTTATCAACAGATTATGCCAACTAATTTCTGGGTTTTTTCAAACCTGTAGGTGAGAAATTGTATCCTAGTGCAATATTAAATAATTAATTTTAGTTTTTATATGTTTTGATATGTTTTTCTCTATTACGAGTGGATGTTGATATCTTTTTACATATTCAAAGGATATTTACATTTTTATTTGGACTGTTTATTCTTATCTCTTACTCCACTTTCTATCAAGTTGTTGGTCTTTTGTTTCTCTACTTTTAGATATTGTTTGTTTGCTAAAATATTTTTATTGAAATATAGTTGATTTATTATAATTATAGCCAAGCCATTCAGTTTTACACATACATGTGTCCATGCGTATGTGCATGCTCAGTCGCTTCAGTCATATCCAACTCTCTGCGGCCCCATGAACTGTGACCCTCCCGTCTCCTCTGTCCATGGAATTCTCCAGGCAAGAATACTGGAGTTGGTCGCCATGCCTTCCTCAAGGTGATCTTCCTAACCCAGGGATCAAACTTACGTCTCCTGTGTCTCCTGCATTGCAGGCAGATTCTTTACTACTAAGTCACTGGTGAAGCCCATACATATGTGTATATAATATATATAATGTATATATATATATATATATATATTCTGATTTTTTCAATTATAGGTTAATACAAGATATTGAATATAGTTCCTTTTTACTATACACTAAATTCTTGTTGTTTATGTTATGTTATATATAGTGGTATGTATATGTAAAGTATATGTATATGTAACATACCACTATATATAACAAAAGGTCAGCTTTCATTCCAAAACCAAATAAGGGTAATGGCAAAGAATGTTCAAACTACTGCACAACTGCATGCATTTCACATGCTAGCAAGGTAATGCTCTAAATCCTCCAAGCTAGGCTTCATCAGTACATGAACCAAAAACGTCCAGATGTACAAGCTGAATTTAGAAAAGGCAGAGGAACCAGAGATCAAATTGCCAATATCCATTGGATCAAAGAAAAAGCAAGAAGATTCCAGAAAAACATCTACTTCTGCTTCATTGACTATGCTAAAGCTTTTGATGGTGTGGATCACAACCAACTGTGGAAAATTCTTCAAGAGATGGGAATACCAGACTAGCTTACCTACCTCCTTAGAAACCTGTACACAGGTCAAGAAGCAACAGTTAGAACCGGACATGTAAACAGACCAGTTCAAAATTGAGAAAGGAGTATGTCAAGGCTATATATTGTCACCCTGCTTATTTAACTTATATGCAGAGTACATCAAGCAAAATGCCGGGCTGGGTGAAGCACAAGCTGGAATCAAGATTGCTGGGAGAAATATCAATAACAGATATGTAGATGACACCACCCTTATGGCAGAAAGTGAAGAGGAACTCTAGAGCCTCTTGATGAAGGTGAAAGAGGAGAGTGAAAAAGCTGGCTTAAAACTCAACATTCAAAAAATGAAGATAATGTCATCTAGTCCCATCACTTCATGGCAAATAGATAGGGAAACAATGGAAACAGTGACAGACATTATTTTCTTGGGCTCCAAAATCACTGCAGATGGTGACTGCAGTCATAAAATTAAAAGATGCTTGCTCCTTGGAAGAAGAGCTATGAGCAACCAAGATAGCATATTAAAAAGCAGAGATATTACTTTGCTGACAAAGGTCTGTATAGTCAAAGCTACAATTTTTCTAGTAATCATGTATGGATGTGAGAATTGGACCATAAAGAAGGGTGAGTGTCAAAGAATTGATGCTTTTGAACTGCGGTGTTGGAGAAAACTCTTGAGAGTCCCTTGGACGGCAAGGAAGTCAAACCAGTCAATCCTGAAGGAAATCAACCCTGAATATTCACTGGAAGGACTGATGCTGAAGCTAAAGCTCCAATACTTTGGCCACCTGATGGAAGACCTGACTCATTGGAAAAGACCCTGATGCTGGAAAAGATAGAAGGCAGGAGGAGAAGGGGACAACAGAGGTCGAGATAGCTGAATGACATCACGGACTCAATGGACATGAGTTTGAGCAAGCTTTGGGAGATGGTGAAGGACAGGGAAGCCTGGCATGCTGCAGTCCCTGGGGCCAGAAAGAATCTGACAGGACTGAAGGACTGAACAGCTACGATGTATCCATAAACCCCATACACCTAATTTATCCCTCTTTCCTGATTTTCCCCTTTGGTAGTCATAAGTTTATTTTCTGTGTCAGTTAGTCTGTTTCTGTTTTGTAAGTAAGTTTACTTGATTTATTTTTGATTCCACATACAAATGATATTATGTAATATTTGTTTTTCTCTAACTTCCCTCAATATGATAACACCTCAGTTCATACATGTAGTTGCAAATGGCATTATTTCATTCTCTTTTACAGCTGAGTAATATCCCATTGTATATATGAACTGCATCTTCTTTATGCATTCATCTGTCAATGGACATTTAGTTTGTTTCTGTGTCTTGGCTACTATAACAGAACTGTTATAAAGCTGAAACTCCAATACTTTGGCCACCTCATGCAAAGAGTTGACCCATTGGAAAAGACTCTGATGCTGGGAGGGATTGGGGGCAGGAGGAAAAGGGGACAACAGAGGATGAGCTGGCTGGATGGCATCACCAACTTGATGGACGTTAGTTTGAGTGAACTCTGGGAGTTGGTGACGGACAGGGAGGCCTGGCATGCTGCAATTCATGGGATTGCAAAGAGTCAGACAGGACTGAGCAACTGAACTGAACTGATGTACATAGAGGAGAAGGAAATGGCAACCCACTCCAGTATTCTTACTTAAAGAATCCTGTGGACAGAGGAGCCTGGTGGGCGGCTGTCCATAGGGTCGCACAGAGTTGGACACGACTGAAGCGACTTAGCATGCATGCACGCATTGGAGAAGGAAATGGCAACCCACTCTGGTATTCTTGCCTGGAGAATGCCAGGGACAGAGGAGACTGGTGGGCTGCTGTCCATGGGGTCACACAGAATCAGACACGACTGAAGCGACTTAGCAGCAGCAGCAGCTATGAACATAGAGGTGAATGCATCTTTTCAGATTAGAATTTTGTCTGGATATATGCCCAGGAGTGGGATTGTTGGATCATATGGCAACTCTATTTTTAATTTTTTGAGGATCTTCCAGAGTATCCTCCATAGAGGCTCTACCAATTCACGTTCCCACCAACAGTGTAGGAGAGTTCCATTTTCTCCACACTCTCTCCAGCATTTATTGTAGATTTTTTGATCATGGCCATCAAATCATCACTGTAAGGTGATATATCATTATAGTTTTCATTTGCATTTCTTGAATAGTTAATGATACTGAGCATCTTTTCATGTGCTTATTGGCCATCTGTACAGATATTCTTTGTATAAAAGTGAATGACCCCTCTTTTACATAACCAGGAAAAAAATTTCCCCTAGTTTGACAGTTGTGTTTTAATTTGTGTATGGTGGCATTATTCTCCCACATTATGTTTCTGATTTTTATATAACCAAATTTAGGAGTCTCTTTCCTTGTGGCGGTTTAGTAGCTAAGTTGTCTGACTCTTTTGTGACCTCATGGACTGTAGTTCACAAGGCTCCTCTCTCCATTGGGTATCCCAGGCAAGAATACTGAAGTGGGTTGCCATTTCCTTCTCCAGGGGATATTCCTGACCCAGGGATTGAACCCCAGGTCTCTTGCATTGCTGGCAGATTCTTCACCGACTGAATCACCAGGGAAGCCTGTCTCTTTCCTTACTCTATTTCAAATTTTAGAAATATTTTCCTGACCTCTAGGTTACAAAGATTTATCCATGTTTCTTCTATTATTTACACGGAATTTTCAACATTGGAAATTCTACCCTATTTGGAGTTTGAAAGGCATCAGGAAATGGATACAGTTTTATCTTTTTGTATATGATTGTCTCCATGTTGCTTATTAGTCTATCTTTCTTCCTCTTGATGTGAGATGCTACATTATTGAATATAAATGTTGCATAATGTAAATGAATTGAATATGAATAAATACAATGTGGTTAATTTGGTCTGTTTCCAAATTTTCTGTTTTTGCTTTGCTGTTCTCTCTATTCAGGGACCAACATCATACTGCTTTAATGATAGAAACTGTGATGGTAAGTCATAAGGGGCTTTCCCTCCCTGGCTCCCCATGCACACTTCATTCAGACTGACACCAGCTATAACAGGCCTGTTCAGCCATTGGTCAGGCATCCGAGTGGGTCCCTCCTCCCAAGCACGTGAGCAACTGGTAACCAGCGACCAGTTAACAACCTCCTTCTGCCACTGGTGAGGCCACTGAGAGTCCCTTCCCCCTCTCTATTGTATATAAAAGGACCCTAAATGCTGAGTGAGATGAGAGGGTTCTTAGAGACGCTAGACTGCCATCCCCTCGGTCTACTGGCCTTCTGATTAAAGTCATCATTCCTTGCCCCAACAACTCGTATCCGGATTTATTGGCCTGTTGTTCGGTGAGCAGAACAGCTTGGGCTTGGTAACAGACCTGACGCTCCTTTGTGGGGATACTGGAACTACTTTGCTGTTTTATCCACAGCAATTAAACTGTTTAATTTTTCTGTTTCTTTTGCAAACAGTGTTGGTAATAGAATATTACAAATTTCAGGGAGGCTGCTGCTGCTGCTGCTAAGTCGCTTCAGTCCTGCCCGACTCTGTGCGACTCCATAGACGGCAACCCACCAGGCTCCCCCATCCCTGGGATTCTCCATGCAAGAGTACTGGAGTGGAATGCCATTGCCTTCTCCGTTCAGGGAGGCAAAGGAAGTTAAAAAAAGACTTGAGAATGGTTCCTATTTGCCTAAATTGACTCTCTTCCCCTCTCCTTCCTTTTCTTAAGGTGGAGTCTGGGTACCCCAGAGCCTCTTGATGTTAACATGGCTGCCACCCCTAACAACGCTCTGAGGATAGTGCTGGTAGGGAAGACCGGAAGTGGGAAAAGTGCGACTGCAAACACCATCCTCGGGTACAAAGTATTCGAGTCTAAGATTGCTGCCGGAGCTGTTACCAAAACTTGTCAGAAAGCGTCCCGGGAATGGAAGGGGAGAGAGCTTCTTGTTGTTGACACCCCAGGGCTCTTCGACACCAAGGAGAGCCTGAACACCACCTGCAGGGAAATCAGCCAATGTGTCCTCGCCTCCTGTCCTGGGCCTCATGCCATCGTCTTGGTTCTGAGGTTGGGCCGCTACACACAGGAAGAGCAGCAAACCGTGGCGTTGATCAAGGCTTTGTTTGGGGAAGCAGCCATGGAGTATATGATCATCTTATTCACCCGCAAGGAGGAGCTGGAGGACCAGAGCCTGAGCGACTTTTTGGACAATGCGGATGTAAACCTACGAAGCCTCCTCCAGGAGTGTGGGGAGCGCTGCTGTGCCATCAGTAACAGCAAAAACACAAACCAGGCTGAGAAGGAAGCTCAGATACAGGAGCTGGTAGAGCTGATAGAGAACATGGTGCAGAACAACCAAGGGACTTACTTCTTTGATGCCATATACAAGAACACAGTGGAAAGACTGAGGAGGCGGGAAGAAGTCTTGAAGAAAATCTATGATGATCAATTAAAAGGAGATATCCAAAAAGTGGAAGTGAAGTATGCTCAGGCGTACAAGAATAGGATACAGGAAAAAGAGAGAAAAATTAAGTTACTAAAGATGGAATACGAAGAAAAACTAAGATGTGTTAGGGAGGAGGCCCAAAACAGTATCTTCAGAGATAAACGTGATGGACCTATGAATTTTCTTTCAAGAATAAGTAATTGGTTTAAGAATTAACTATTTTCTCTCAGTTTACTATGGTTAGCAAAGCATCTTTCCAGCTCACTCCCTACCCTCTCCATGTTTGCCTCCCCACCAACAGACATCAGCCAATTTAAGAAATTACAAAATTGCCAAGTTTGAGTGCTAGCTCATTACACATGGTAAAGACTCAAATGAAAGGAATTTCAAGGCTGAAATGCATCCTGCATTGAGCCTTACCACTGCCTGTGAAACACATTACACAGGCCCCTTGTGAACATTGTGTGACTGTCAGCAAAGCTTCTGGTCCCCCCAGCAGCATCATTCTCTGGTTCATGAGAGATGAGATAATAAACGTTTGTTGTTTTTAGCCACTAAACTTTGTGGTAATTTGTTACACAGCAGTAGATAACTAGTACAAGATGTATGTTAATACATATATATAAAATATTTCTTTAAATACTGGCCACTTGCTGCTGGGGAAGGGAACTTTCAGTTTCTGAGAATCAGGGGTGGAAGGAAACTTACTTTTCACTATATACTCTTTGATCCATTTCAGCATATTGTTTATTCAACCAATGAACAAAGAGATAAATAATAACATTTGTAATATTCTCCAACAAACAATAATTCCAAAGGGCCATTTCAAAAACAATTGTCTTATTTGTCTTCACTTTCCTTTTCTAGGTGCTGGCTTAAAGTTCTTCTGCCTATAAATTCAGATAGCTCTGTGCCAGAATGTTCCATTTCCCCCTGCAGATCCACTGTCTTCCCTTTTTGGTCCTTTGGCCCTGCCAGGGGCCTGCATCCTGGGGTGCAATGTTCTCTGACTCTCTCAGACACCACCAGTGAGAAGGCCAACAGAGGATCTATGGGAGCCAGAGAATTATATGAGGACATTTGTCTTCTGGATGCCTCTCTGCTCAGTCCTATCTGACCAGCTGTCACCTTCAACCAAAGGTCCAGCCACAGGCACTGGGGGCTCTCAGATCTGATCAGTAGAATACACCTGTATAGGAGTCCTGTTGTACCTGTAGTGTGTCTAAAACAAAACTTTTGACTGTTTCCAGAGATCACAGCTTGATCCAAGAATGAATTTTAATTTTCAAAAATGCCCAATCTGGTGATTAGGGTAAATGGAAAAGTTGTAAGGGATAGTCATAAAATAGGATCCTTAAGTCTAAAGTCAATGCTTCTGGAAAGGTTTCAGTTGTGTTGTGAAATGTGGAAAGAGGCTTAGAATACGTGCCTTAGCTCAAAGTGGGGAGAATTTGAATGATGGCAATAATTTAACAAAACAAAACAAAGCTTTGTTAAAATAAAGTAATTGTTGAGAATGTATGCCTGGTTTCCTGTGTGTTTCTTTTTTTTTTTTTTTTTGATTTTTTTTTTAATGTGGACGATTTTTAAAGTCTTTATTAAATTTGTTACAGTATTGCTTCTGTTTCATGTTTTGGCCTTTTGGCCAGGAGGTATGCGGAGTCTTAGCTCCCCAATCAGAGATCAAACCCACATCCCCTGCATTAGAAGGCAAAGTCCTAACCACTTAGCACAATGGTCTTGTTTGCAATAGGTCTGTCTAGATTTCTAGAAAAACATAAAGGAGTCAGATATTTAAAGGATAAAATTTGGGAAATAGTGAGAAAGTATTTTTTCTTATGGGATTAATAGTGCTATTGGTTTCCTTGTTACCTAAAATTGTATAGTTTATTTTTAAAAATTATCTACTATCTGTATTTTCAAATTTATTGACATAAATTTATTCATTAAATTCTTCAAAAAATTTTAAATCTCCTTTGAATATATAGTTATAATCCTTTTATAATGTTTAGTATTTTCATTATACACTTTTTTTTATTTCAATTGAATCATACTGATTCATTCCAAAGAATCAGCTTAGTTTTTAAATTTTGATATGCTTATTTGTGCTGTCTTATAGTTCATTAATTTCTGTTCCTTTATTATTTCCTTTTTTTTTTTTTTTTTTGAGTTCTTTGGTTTTATTCAGCTCTTCTTTTTTTAATTGGCTTCTTATATTTGAGTATACATACTTAAGATTATTAAGTTCCCTCTAAATACTGCTGTAGCTTAATCCAAAAGTTTTATTTCATTGTTATTCGGTTCTCCATGTAGTTGTATTCATTAAGGGAATTACAAACCACTCTGCTCTGATTTCTAATAAAACATGAATTCCCTCTACTCCATTTTCACTTATATCTTTGAAATTTCAGTGAGAAGTGTATCAATGAGCAGGAGATATAAAGGTAGTTTAAGGACATACACAGGGGGTGAAGGCGGGCAGGCACAAAATGGGGTGGGAGCCCTGGTTTATCCACACATGGCACTGACTTGGACTTCACACCTGTTCTAACTGGGTGGTCTTCCTTCAGCCTTCCCTGCAGGGCCAGGGCAGGGTGATGTGCAGAGAAGCAGAAAAGGGGGGGTGGGGTGAATCTCAAGTTTGCAATAGGTCTGAGAATCTCAAGTCTGAGATTCTCAGAACCCCCAGCAGGGCCCTACTCCCTAAAGAACTATCAGCTGCCTTTTCACATCACCGGTCCCCGTAATACAGGCCGGCTTCCTGCTGCTCTCTTCCCCTAGCCCCTGACTTCTGTTTCATGCATTTTGGGTCCCACACAAATCGCTGCTTTATTTTACCCTCTATGTCCTGTGCTGAGACTTTCCCCCCAACTAGGCTGAGATCTCCTCTTATAAACACCACTGCCCAGAGCTGAACACATAGCAGGTGTGCAGTGAATACTGGTGTGAAGGAATGAGATAAAATGGAACAAAATGGAAAGAGGAGGAAAGGGTGGGATGGACAGAGCCTGTCCAGTCCATGAGCAGAGGCAGGACTTTCCACGGACTCTTGCAGGGAGCCCCTTGCTCATGAGGACTCTGGTGCGGACACCATGCCCTCCATGTCCCTTATGAGATATAAACTTGCTGACAAAGAGTAGCCACGGGCAAAAAAAATGTTAGAATTACGGGTCTTGAGCGTGGATCCTGTTCTTTGGGCTGCCCCCACTACACCCACACCCCATCCCTCCTTACAATCTAACAAGGACCCCTTCCCTGACAGACATCCCCCAGGCCTCCTCTTCTCTCACTGCTTTAGGTCCCTGGGGCTTCTTGAGCTGAGGTTTGAGTGATGCATTAAGGTCCCTTCTTGTCCTCAGCATCCAGGTTTTTCTGACCAAAGCCTCAGGACCTCCTGACCAGGCTCCCTCTGTCTTCCAGAGCCAGATCATCTAGAAGGGCTACACGAGGTGTGCCAAGAAGACACCAACAATGGTTTCCACGCCCTTTCTCTTTGGGAACCAAGACACCAAAAGGGAGCTTGTGAGCTCTGGGTTTCCAGGGGTGAAGATTGGGAGATGAGGCATTGCCCTCGGGAATAGAATCTCACACAGGAGGATGAGAAGATAAGCCAGATGTTCTAGAGAGTTCACCCATGGCTTTTCCTGATCACAGATCAAAATATGGGTATTCTCATCACAGAGTGATAGCATGCAGTTTGCAATGCCATATCCCGAAAGCTAGTGCCTCTGCTCGACTCTTTGGGACCCTCAGACTCATCAGTTCTGGAATCTGTTGGGACCCAAAACCAGAACCGAAGGAAACAGTATTCTCATAAGGTTGGGTATTTCAGACTCCCTGATGTAGTGAGGCAAGGACATGGAGTCAAGAGTGTTAAAAAAGACATTGTGTGAACCTAAATGTCCATCAACAGGTGAATGGATAAATCTGTCAATTCCAACCAAGGGGTATGATCTGTGACATACAGAGGGAGTCTCTTGAGCAACAGACATGGGTTAAAGCTGAGCTGCATAATCTTGATTTGGTAAGCGGTGATTAAAGAAGCAAAACAGGGACAAGAGGGAAATTACCATCTATCCACACAAACTCCTGTTTTTCTCTCACTTTCCCATTATTTTTCCTTACTCTGCCCACTCTGCTTCCCTTGTTCAGTAAAGATTTACTGAGAAGGGCCCTGCCCATCAGAACAAGACCCAGTTTCCCCTAAAGTCAGTCTCTCCCATTAGGAAGCTTCCATAAGCTCTTATCCTTATCCTTCAGAGGGCAGACAGAACAAAAACCACAATCAAAGAAAACTAATCAAACCGATCACATGGACCACAGCCTTGTCTAACTCAATGAAACTATGAGCCATGCAGTGTAGGGCCACCCAAGAAGGACAGGTCATGGTGGAGAGTTCTGACAAAACGTAATCCACTGGAGAAGGGAATGGCAAACCACATCAGGATTCTTGCTTTGAGAACCACAGGAACAGTATGAAAAGGCAAAATATATGACATTGAAAGATAAAATCCCCAGGTCTATAGATGCCCAATATGCTACTGGAGAAGAGTAGAGAAATAACTCCAGAAAGAATAAAGAGATGGAGCCAAAGTGAAAACAATGCCCGGTTGTGGATGTGATTGGTAGTGGAAGTAAAATCCGATGCTGTAAAAAACAATATTGCATAGGAACTTGGAATGTTAGGCCCATGAATCAAAGCAAATTGGAAGTGGTCAAAAAGGAGATGGCATGAGTGAGCATCAACATGTTAGGAATCAACGAACTAAAATGGACTGGAATGGGTGAATTTAACTCAGATTACCATTATATCTACTACTGTGGGCAAGAATCCCTTAGAAGAAATGGAGTAGCCCTCATAGTCAACAAGAGTCTGAAATGCAGTATTTAGGTGCAATCTCAAAAATGACAGAATGATCTCTCTTCGTTTCCAAGGCAAACCATTCAATATCACAGTAATCCAAGAAAAGCTATGACCAACCTAGACAGTATATTAAAAAGCAGAGACATTACTTTGCCAACAAAAGTCCATCTAGTCAAAGCTATGGCTTTCCACTAGTCATGTATGGATGTGAGAGTTGGACTATAAAGAAAGCTGAGTGCCAAAGAATTGATGCTTTTGAACCGTGGTGTTGGAGAAGATCTCTTGAGAGTCCCTTGGACTGCAAGGAGATCCAACCAGTCCATCCTAAAGGAAATCAATCCTGAATATTCATTGGAAGGACTGATGCTGAAGCTGAAACTCCAATACTTTGGCCACCTGATGTGAAGAACTGACTCATTTGAAAAGACCCTGATGCTGGGAAAGATTGAAGGTGGGAGGAAAAGGGGACGACAGAGGATGAGATGGTTGGATGGCATCACCGATGTGATGGACATGAGTTGGAGTAGGCTCCAGGAGTTGGTGATGGACAGGAAGGCCTGGCACGCTGCAGTCCATGGGGTTGCAAAGAGTCCAACACAACTGAACAACTGAACTGAACCAAAAGCTTACTCATTGGCATGGAATGTTATCATCTCCCGTCTGCTTTTTGCATTTGGAGATCCAAAGAAGACAAAGTCGAGCTCACCAGGTGTTCTCATAGCATCATCCCAACTCAGATAAGGCTCCTCCAATGCTTTCCCTAAATTCCAATGCTCAGGGGAGAGGAGAAACTATGAGTGGGGTCACCAGCTCTTTGGATTTGGCCAGATACATTGTAGGCAGTTATACCTATTTGATGAATGAATGAATGAACAGTGTCTGGGACTCTTTCAGTTAATCATGGGAAGACAGAAGGTGGCAAGAGATGAAGAAAATGCCTATGGTAAGAACACATCTCATAATGCATGTTTGCCCCCAGGTATGAGCTCTGGGTAGTAGGGGGAAGGGCTCACTCAAGACTGAACAGAGAGAAGCCAAGAGGTGACTCGATGCTGGGGTGAAGCAGCAAGAGGCCTAGGGCTGGCACTTCACCTGGATCTTTACTCCTGCCCTGCTGTGAGATATTAAGTTCTTTGACTAACCTGCAGCTCTGTTCCCAACGTAAAATGAATAAACAGAAAGGGATGTAGAGGGCATCAGATCGTGTATTAGAGGGAACATGATGCACCAGGTAAAAGGTGTTAGGGAACACGGATGGAGGTTATTAGGCAGCAGGTTTAAGAGAGAGGAGAGGAAGAGGGAGGGAGGGAGTGAGGGAGGGAAGGAAGGGAGATGGTCTCCTCTTATTTTTCTGATAGCCAACGAGGACAATACTTACAGTATTGATCTCACTTGTGCAGAAGAGATTTAACACTTTGATTAAACAGCTTCCCAGGATTACAGAGCTGACAGAGAGTGGGGCTATGAACCAGGGGTGTGGTACCTCAGGCAGCCCTCATGGCCATGCCTATTGCCACACCACCACCACCCCCCCCAACTTTCTTTGGTAGAAGAATATCTGGGGGAAAAGGCAGAGGCTCCTTAAGTTGTCAAATAGGGACCAGTTCTGGATGACAGGTTTATTGGTTAATATTTTATGATGAAAGCTACCTGATGAGGTTGAAGGATAATTATCACTAACAGCCTTTTATTTGAAGAGGAAAATAATCTACCGAGAGCCTAGTGACTCTCTAAGGGGAAAAGGCAGCAAATCAGAACTTGAACCTATTTTTTATTTACCAAACTGGACATGGAACAACAGACTGGTTCCAAATGGGAAAAGGAGTACGTCAAGGCTGTATATTGTCACCCTGCTTATTTAACTTATATGCAGAGTACATCATGAGAAACGCTGGACTGGAAGAAGCACAAGCTGGAATTAAGATTTCCGGGAGAAATATCAATATCAGATATGCAGATGACACCACCCTGATGGCAGAAAGTGAAGAGGAACTAAAAGCCTCTTGATGAAAGTGAAAGAGGAGAGTGAAAAGGTTGGCTTAAAGCTCAACATTCAGAAAACGAAGATCATGGCATCTGGTCCCATCACTTCATGAGAAATAGATGGGGAAACAGTGGAAACAGTGTCAGACTTTATTTTTCTGGACTCCAAAATCACTGCAGATGGCGACTGCAGCCATGAAATTTAAAGACGCTTACTCCTTGGAAGGAAAGCTGTGACCAACCTAGATAGCATATTCAAAAGCAGAGACATTACTTTGCCAACAAAGGTCCGTCTAGTCAAGGCTATGGTTTTTCCTGTGGTCATGTATGCATGTGAGAGTTGGACTGTGAAGAAGGCTGAGCGCCGAAGAATTGATGCTTTTGAACTGTGGTGTTGGAGAAGACTCTTGAGAGTCCCTTGGACTGCAAGGAGATCCAACCAGTCCATTCTGAAGGAGATCAGCCCTGGGATTTCTTTGGAAGGAATGATGCTAAAGCTGAAACTCCAGTAGTTTGGCCACCTCATGCAAAGAGTTGACCCATTGGAAAAGACTCTGATGCTTGGAGGGATTGGGGGCAGGAGGAGAAGGGGACGACAGAGGATGAGATGGCTGGATGGCGTCACTGACTCGTTGGCCGTGAGTCTGAGTGAACTCCGGGAGTTGGTGATGGACAGGGAGGCCTGGCATGCTGCGATTCATGGAGTCGCAAAGAGTCAGACACGACTGAATGACTGAACTGAACTGAACTGAACTGATAGGAAGAGTTTCCTTAAGGAGTTGTGGTGGTTTGGTTGCTCAGTCATGTCCGACTCTTTGCAACCCTATGGCTCCTCTCTCCATGGGATTTCCCAGGCAAGAATGCAGGAGTGGGTTGCCATTTCCTCCTCCAGGGGCTCCTCCCAACCCAGGAATCAAATCCACGTCTCCTGCACTGGCAGGCGGATTCTCTACCACTGAGTCACCAGACACAGGGTCAAAATATTATAACTTCTCAAAAGCTGTCTATTTAAGTGAATCTATAAATTCATACCAACTAGGTATATCTTCTCTCACCTTTTCTTTTATCTCCTCTTTGTGAACATCTTTGATTGTGTGTTGATGAAGTTTATTTCATATTTTCGTGTCCTGCTGCCTGGATCAGCTGTTATTTTACCCAAAGAGGTTCATCTTTGGCTTACTTCTGAGAGTTGTTTTTGGCCATGATCAGATTTCTGAGCAGATTTCAAACAATCCGTACCCTCTTATATAGTCTTGTACCATATTCAGTATTGTACAATGTACAATATTCATCTGCCTGGCTGGACAGAAGCCACTACTCATTCCAGTGAATACCATGTGGGTTGAATTCCCTAGAAGAGGAATACCTGTAAATTCGTGGGGAATCCAGAGCTAAACTATGATCTAAGACTCACTTTTTTTTTAAGCTTTTTTGAATTTATTTTTAAAAATTTTTATTGGAGTATAGTTGCTTTACAAAGTTGTGTTGTTAGTTTCTGCTGTGCAGCAAAGTGAATCACTTGTATGTATGTTGTAGCCACACGTTCCGGGAAACAAACTCACTCAGAAGGACAATGCAGATAGTGGAGTGAAGTTTATTACACCGGTGGGTCCAAGGCAGAGTCTTCTCTTAGCCAAGGACCCTGACCAGTTTTTGTGAAAAGCTTATATACCCTAAGTGTATAAGGTTCCCTGAAACTAGTCTGAACAAAAGAAAAAGAAAGATACAATCAAAGTTAACCCGTGATCATATGCCTTAAGCCTAGGTAGTTAACAGTGGGCAATTATCAATAGGCCTGTGGTCATACCCCAATAAGCATAACTGAATGTATGATTCTATTGGGTTACACAGATAATTAGGGTATTCTTTTAGATGATAGAGAGCCCTGGGGCTCTTCCTGCCAGGGGCCTGGTTTTCCAGTTGGTATGTCATTTCCATAGATACTGGGCATATAGCTCAAAGTCCACAGTCCAGCCCAAGATGGAGTCCCGCCCTCAAGAGAGTCTGTTCTGTTTCCTCCTTCACTTATACATACACCCCATCTATTATAGATTTCCTTCCTATTTAGGTCAACAGAGAGCCTTGAGTAGAGTCCCTGTGCTATACTGTAGATTCTCATTAGTTGTCTATTTCATACATAGTAGTGTGTATATTTCAATCCCAATTTCCCAGTTCATCCTATTCCCCCATCCCCCCTTGGTATCCATAAGTTTGTTCTGTATATCTGTGTCCCTATTTCTGCTTTGCTAATAAATTCATCTGCATGACTTTTCTAGATTCCATATATTGATATTATACAGTATTCGTTTTTCTGACTTGCTTCAGTCTACGTGACAGTCTCTAGGTCTATCCACGTCTATGC
Source organism: Bos grunniens (assembly GCF_055505025.1). Classification (NCBI taxonomy): domain Eukaryota; kingdom Metazoa; phylum Chordata; class Mammalia; order Artiodactyla; family Bovidae; genus Bos; species Bos grunniens. Next base: position 7,228,542 of record NC_141168.1, read on the forward strand.
AAATGGTACTATTTCATTTCTTTCTATGGCTGAGTAACATCCCATTGTGTATATGTACCACATCTTCTTTATCCATTCCTTTGCTGATGAACATGTAGGTTGCTTCCCTGTCCTGCTTATTGTAAACAGTGCTGCAATGGACATTGGAGTGTATGTATCTTTTTGAATTATGGCTTTGTTCAAATCAGGCACAGGGGTGGGATTTCTGGGTCATATGATAGTTTTATTTTTAGTTTTGTGAGGCACCTCCATACTCTTCTCCATAGTGACTGTACCAGTTTACATTCCCACCAACAGTGTAGGAAGGTTCCCTTTTCTCCACACCTTCTTCAGCACTCATTGTTTGTAGATTTTTTTGGTGATGGCCATTCTGTTCAGTGTGAGGTGATACCTGATTTTAGTTTTGACTTGCATTTCCTGAATAATTAGTGATGCTGAACATGTTTCCTGGCCATCTGTATGTTCTCTTTGCAGAAATGTCTGTTTAGGTCTTCTGCCCATTTTTTTTATTGAGTTACTTGGTTTTCTGATATGAAGTTGCATGAGCTGTTTGTATATCTTGGAGTTTAATCTTTTGTCAGTTGCTTCATTTGCAAATACTTTCTTCCATTCTGAGGGTTGCCCTTACATTTCATTTATGTATTCCTTTGCTATGCAAAAGCTTTTGCATTTAATTAAGTCCCATTTGCTTATCTTTGTTTTTATTTTCATTACTCTAGGAGGTGTGTCAAAAAGATCTTGCTGCGATTTATGTCAAAGAGTGTTCTGCCTATGTTTTCCTCGAAAAGTTTTATACTTCTGGGCCTTACAGTTAGGTCTTTTATTGTTGTGTAATGACGTTAGGTCTTTTTTTTTTTGCTCTGGGAGCCTTAATATGATAGTGACAATGTTGCCTTTTCTATACAAGTGAATAAGTATTTGCTTATTCCAGCAATAAAATATTTTGAGATTTTTTTCCCCCTAAATTTGTCTTTTACCTCTTTTAAATATCTTCCCAAATGATGTAGTGTTTTGTTTTTATTATTTTGGGTCATAATTATTTTTATACCTTACATTCAGTCTCATTCTTGGTCCAATTTTTATTTTGTATTTCCCTTCACACTTTATCCCATGAAGTTTAGGCACTCCTTTTTACTTCAAAAATAGACTTAAATCGTGTATATCCCTTGACTTATTACGTCTGAAAACATCTAAGATTTGTTCTTCCACGCGCTGGTGAAATAGCTCAAGGATACACCAAAGACAACGGTGTATCACTCCTCAGAAATCATACACATACACGCCTCCTAAGAACAGACACCTCAACCCCAAGAGACAAAAGGCAAAGAACAGTGGCTCTCTGGCTCCCAGCTCTGCGGAGTTTCTGGAAAGGAGGAGGGCTCCACTCTAACCTGCTCCACACCTGGCTCCAGCTTTGCACGAAGGTAGAGAAGTCCTCCGTGAAAAGTCTGTGATTCTTTTTTGCGCCAAAGAAAATAACTAGCTTTCTAAGTTGATCTCTTTGGAGGTGCTTTAACGGAGAAGGCAATGGCAACCCACTCCAGTACTCTTGCCTGGAAAATTCCATGGCTGGAGGAGCCTGGTAGGCTGCAGTCCATGTCGCTAAGAGTTGGACACGACTGGGCGACTTCACTTTCACTTTTCACTTTCATGAGTTGGAGAAGGAAATGACAACCCCCAGTATTCTTGCCTGGAGAATCCCAGGGACGGGGGAGCCTGTTGGGCTGCCGTCTATGGGATCGCACAACGTCGGACATGACTGAAGTGACTTAGCAGCAGCAGCAGACGTGCTTTCACGGGGAGACTGGGATCAGAGTGGTCTCTTTTCACCCTTCTTAAAGAGGAAATGGGAGGGGGCGAGGCGCTCGTGGTCTCAGAGGGCAAACATCCCTTGGGGGTGCGCACGCTGCGAACTCGCTGCTCTCCGGTTTCCGCGGCAGCAGTTTCGCCCTGCCCGGAGGGGTGTCCCCAGCTGCGGGGACAGGAGGCGCTCGCGCTCGGTCAGTGCCGCTTTCCTTCTAGCCCAGCAGTCGTGCCCTGCAGCCTTCGGCCGCGCGCTCCCGCCGACCCGCCGGCATCCAGCCCGCAGAGCCGAGCCTGGTAAGGGGACCCCTGCGGGGGTCCCTGCTTCCTGGAGGATTGGGAGCCGGGCGAAGAGGGAGGGTTCTGGAGGCCGCGGTTGAGTCAGGGCTACTGATTTCTGGTGGGACCTCTAACCGGTTCCATGCTTCTGGGGTCTCCTGTCAGTGAAACCGGGCGCCGGTGGAAAGCTTATGGACAACAGCAGGTTCCCAGTGCGAACCAGGCGGATTTGGGGACCGGACCGCTTACCCCGCGTTCCCGCCCATCGCTTTCCACAGTGCTGCAGTCTTTTATGTCTAGTTGCCTACTTCTGAGCTCTTTTGATTTTCATTAAGCTTCACAGCATTTCATAAAGCTTCGCTAATATTCTCAGACGCTGGGAAAAATTGAAGGCAAAAGGAGATGGGGGCTGCAGGAAATGAGATGGTTAGATAGTATCACGGACTCATTGGTCATGAACAAACTTCGGGAGATAGTGGAGGACAGGAAAGTCTGGCGTGCTGCAGCCCGTGGGGTCGCAAAGAACTGGACAGGACTGAGCGACTGAACAACAATTTGCCAGATGAGAAAACTGAAACTCACAAGTAAGCCCTAACTAAGTAGAGCGAACATCTTAAGTTTTACCTTCGTAACTTCACCCATACCACCCCCGCCCGGGCCCTGACCAGCACCACCTCCCAGAGAAGCCTGGTGCAGGAATCCACTCCTAGGGCTCCACACGACGAGAACCCTCACTGAGCCAAGTTCACAAGGAAACCTCTCAGTGGACATTGTTCCATAGACCTTGATCTTCTGAAAGCCACCCCATTCTTCCCCAGATAGCCACGTTTCCTACCACACGATGTAGAATTCGACACTATGGCAGAGAGACCCCAGCGTGTACAGGAACCATCCCTTGGTCTGTTGTCAACCCCCTGTGAAAGCCGTGTTATGAAGTCCTGAGACTAAACTGTGAAACCAAGTGATGCCGGGAAACAGAGGGACTCAAGCAAATGGGGAAGGAAAGACTCATGAATCAGGCAGACAAAAAACAGTTTTACCTTTCCTAAAACAGCAGGAAAGAGCCTACTTTCTACTGATTTGATAAAATGAGATAGGATCAAGATAACATCAGGTTCATCCAATTTAAAGATCCAAAGGTATATGACATTCATTTGCTTCAACCTCCTCCATAAGCTAGATCCCCCTGCTGTTCCTGTCAGATACCCGTATAATCTCTGCTCCCACACCAGCTCTTTCATGATTCCTGATCGCATGTGGGGAAGATTCGGATTTTCCTTGTGGAGAAGAAATCTGCCTCCACTCTTCATTCCCCCACTTTTGTCTGTTCTGCAATTGACACGTGTCACATTGCTTCAGGTTTACAATGCTTCCGGATGTCTTCCTAGGCTTGATTCAGTCCTTTTAATATCCTTTCATTTCAGCATTTCCATCAATATCCTTTTTGACTAGCCTCTGGACACTTTAATATTTGTTAATATCCACCCCCAAAAATCTATTCCTCGGTGAGACATGTCTCCCCCTGGCAACCTGACCCACTCAGAAGACGCTTCAGGAGGACAGTGCTGCACCTCTGCTCCCCAATTCGGGACTTTGATGGTGTTTTGTGGCAGCCACAGAGCCCCATTTGGGTCACACTGATCATCAAGTCATGTGAAAACACCAGATTATTTAAACTGAAATCTTTCCATTCTGAGCAACTTCTGTCCCCTACGATATTATGTTTGAATAGTCTTTAAAAAAAAAAAAAGCACCCAAGATTTCAAGATTTTGCAATACAGTTCTGTTTGTTGGTTTTAGGGCAAGCTTCCAGCCTAACTGCTTCAGTTTATGTCCTGACCATGGATGGCAACATGGTATGTGGTGTTCCAAGAGGCTCAATGACTTTATCATCACTTCTCCTCCCCAATGAACCTAGGAGAATATGCAGGCAAAATGAGCCAGTTTTTGTTCTTAGCTCCATGACAGTTGTGTGAACATGGGCATGTTAGTTGAGACTCAGTTTCTTAATATTTTAACAGAAATTTTAATACCTATCTCAATCACTTCATAGGGAATTAGGGCAAACAATTAAAATAATGGATATGAAAGCAAAATTGAAAATCACAAACGGCTGCACAGAGGGTTATTATGATGGTGAAGTTCATCATCAACATTGTCACGACTCGTCATTGTCTTTACTACTTCAGTATACTGGTTCCAATAGAAAATGTCATCTGAGACAGAAAAGATGTCAGAGAATTTGAGCAATTTTAGCAGAGGCTGGAGTATAATTTACCAGAGGCAAGTACACCAAGTGGGAGAAGGTGGTAAGGAAAATGCTCTTCTCAAGGGTTAAGGAAAGGAAAGAAGTTATTTTAGCATATTCTGATAGTGTGACAGGGGATGGTTTCCTTAATGAGGACCATTTCTATGCATCTTGACTGAGTGAATAGAAAAATGTGTAAAGGTAGAAATAAGAAATTTGCTGAATTGTAGATCAACTATGAAAATCATTTTTAACTCAATGTTAATCAATACAATGCAAGTTTAAACCAATTAAGACATCCTACTGTATGCCCAACAGGGTGACCAAAAAATTAAAAATATAGTATTACCAAGTGTAGGAGAAGATTTGCAGGATGCTGGTACGTGGCTGCTGCCAGCACGACTCAGCACAAGTTTCATGGAGTCAGACTTGGCAACATCTAGTCAGGCGGAGTAACTTCGTTTTCACTTTTCACTTTCATGCATTGGAGAAGGAAATGGCAACCCACTCCAGTGTTCTTGCCTGAAGAATCCCAGGGACGGTGAAGCCTGGTGGGCTGCCATCTATGGGGTTGCACAGAGTTGGACACGACTGAAGCGACTCAGCAGCAGCAGCAGCAGCAGCAGTCAGGAGGAAGTTGGACATTCCAGAGAGATTGTCATGTTGGTAGTAGCGCTACTGTTGGCAGTAACAAAGATGCATTTGGAACACCAAATGTTCGTTAAGAAAGAACTGGATAAAATGTTACATAAATAATGTCACTTCTGTAAAAGATTAAAATACCAAAAAGTACTGTATCTTAATTATAGATAGATATGTATGTACAAGTGTAAATACACAAGTGAGATAGACACATAAACATCTCAGAATACTGTTTGCCTCTAAAGGGAGAGGGAGAATGAGACTCAGGGTTGGGGGAGTCCAAAAGTAAATAAATGAAACTATATGTGTAAAGTTTTAACTTTCTCAACCAAACTGAACAGCAGTAATAAAAATGCCAAAATACTGAGATTTGTTCATTGCACATTGTGGAATTTGTTTCATTACTCAGTGTATTTATTTCTCTTCTTAAAATATTTATTTCATAACTGCATAATCTTTAAAACTGAATAAATAAAATATAGGCTCAGTGATGGTGGTTTAGTTGCTAAGTTGTGTCCGACTTTTGTGACCCCATGGACTATAGCCTGCCAGGCTTCTCTGCCCACGGGATTCTCCAGGCAAGAATACTGGAGTGGGTAACCATTCCCTTCTCCAGGGGATCTTCCCAACCCAGGAATCGAACCCAGTTCTCCTGCATTGCAAGCCCATTCTTTACCAACTGAACTATGAGGGAAGCCCACAGGCTCAGAGTTCATCTTAATTATAATTACAGAGTGCATACTTGCCTTTTCCAATGTATGCTTACCTTTTCTAGCACCAAGAATGACGCAATAGTATGCCTCATCTGAATGAAACATTTATCTCCATGGTTTTGCCGATTTCTGCTTATGTCTACTGGGATTTTTCTTAAGTTGTTATTGGGAGACCCACAAGGAAAGACATTTGATTTAAAACAGATCAGGAAAGGACTTTATCCTGAATTTGTCCCAAATGTTGCTGCTGTCCCTCAGTCAAGGCACCAGTTTCTCTTCCCCCAGTTGCTCAGAGGGAAGGAGGTGGTGACCACACTCGGGCCTCTTCCCCTTCTCCCTCTCATGTGCATCCTCAAAGGAGCCCTGGACCCCAATTCAACATTCCCACTGGAAGGTGCATTGTACTTTCCCCTTTGCCACTGGGATGTCCATCTGATACAAAGAGTTTCTGGGACTGGAAATGCCCAGTACTTCAAACAAACCACTATTCATTTACAGTAAGGCAACTTTTATTCTCTAGTCTAGCAAGTTTGCTTTGATTCCAATAATAATAACAAATAATTTTAAAGTCTTGCTTCTTATTCCATATAAGACGGCTTTCTTTATTTCATGCCTTTTCAGTTTGAAGGGAGATAATCAACTGATATGTATTCAAACATTTCTTGCTTTCCTGCAGAATGAGGAAGAAAACAAGAGTTCACTGTGTTAACATAACCTAGCATCACCTGGCTTGCTTAAAGTTCTATATGGATATTTGAAAATAAAATGTGTTAGAAAATTAGCAATGGAAATGGCTCATCTAAGGATAATTGTTCTCAGCTGTCTGAATTGGAGGTGTTCTCAGGTCTATACCAACTCCTATAAAGACACTTGCTTTTATTCCTTCCTTCTTTTTATTCTAGAAGTGAATGGAAGCGCTGCAGAGGAGCAGATATGGAACCATGGCTGAAGGTAAGAAACCCTCCAAATTCTCAAGCACTCTGGACACCAGGCGACAGTTACTGTCTTCCCTCCTCCACTCCCTGACCTCAAAAACTGAGACAGAAGAGAAACCCAGTTACTTTAAACTGCAGGAGAAAAAGGCAGCTATCACGTTCTTTATCTTCCCTACTGTCATCACACCCTACACACCCGAGTATGACACTCTGACCCGTGTGGTGATGTATGGGAAATGTGGAAACAAAACTTCAAGTCAGAAGTCAGTGGATTTGGAACCAAATTGTGAAAATGAAATCTTCCCCTGCCTCTGCTCAGCTGAAAAGAGGAAAAGTTCCACATAGAGATTTAGTAATCATGTTTGAAAAATAAAATTTCAGAATACTTAAGTAAGGGAAGAACCGACACAGAGTAAAAGGAACAAAATAAAAGATTTTAGGAGCCTGGAATGAACCTAATTCATGTGGGCTCATTAGAACTCCAGAAGTCCTTGGATTCTCACTCCATCTCTTGAAAATTTTAGCTCTTGGCACAGTGTCACCCTTGCCAACTCTTGTTGTTGTCTGTTGTTGTTTAGTCACTATGTCATGTCCAACTCTTTGCAACCCCATGGACAGCAGCCTACCAGGCTCCTCTGTCCATGGGCTTTTCCTGGCAAGAATACTGCAGCAGCTTGCCATGTCCTCCTCCATGGAATCTTCCCAACCCAGAGATCAAACCTGTGTTCCATGTCTCCGGCATTGGCAGGTGGGTTCTTTCCCACTAGCACCACCTGGGAAGCCTATCATCAACTATACTCCAAGATAAAATAAAAACTTTTAAAAAAGAATCACAAACTTAGTAAAACCGGAAAAATTCTTTTTTTTTTTTTTTTACAGGCAGGATAGAACATCAGGGCTTTGAACCCTCCTCCTCCTTGAGGATCATCCTGGTAGGCAAAACAGGCAGCGGGGAGAGTGCCACCAGGAACAGCATCCTCTCCCAGCCCATGTTTGAATCCAAGCTGGGGGCCCAGTCGGTGACCAGGAAGTGTCAGAGGGCAACAGGCACGTGGAATGGGAGGAGCATCCTGGTGGTGGACATGCCCCCCATCTTTGAGTCCAGAGCCCAGGATCAAGAGGTGTATGAGAATATCGGAGCCTATTACCTGCTGTCAGTGCCAGGGCCCCACGTGCGGCTGCTGGTGACCCAGCTGGGGCACTTCACCAAGCAGGATGCGGTGGCCGTGACCAGGGTGAAGGAGGTCTTTGGGGCAGGAGCTGAGAGATACATGGTCATCCTCTTCACCCACAAGGAGGACTTGGCGGGCGGATCCTTGGATGAGTACATGGCAAACACAGACAACCTCAGGCTGAGGAGCCTGGTCCAGAAGTGCAGGCGGAGGTACTGCGCCTTCAACAACTGGGCCTCCGGGGACGAGCAGAGAGGGCAGCTGGCCCAGCTGATGGCTGTGATTGAGGGGCTGGAGCGGGAGCACCAGGGTGCCTTCCTCACCAACGAGCTCTTCTTTGATGCACAGATGCTCCAGCAGATGGGGGGTGGCGCCCATGGAGAAGTTCAGAGGCGCTACCTGGACAAGGTACGGCTGCAGGTTGCAAAGCAAAAGCAAGACCTGAAAGAGGCGGAGAGAAACTCTGCCTTCAAGGCGCTCCTCCGACTCAAAGCCTGGATCGTTTCTCATGCCAAAATACTTGTTCTTGTCCTATGCCTTTTGATTTTTCTTGCCATTGTAATTAGCTTGTATAGTACGCATCAACATTGAGCATTTTCAGATGACACCTGTCCTTGGCTTCCATTTTTTCAGTCGGCATACCTGTCTGTGTTGATCAGAAACTTTATTTGCTTTTTACATAATTTCATTTTCAATTTTGCTTCCTTGCATCAGACACACCATCCCTTTTCTTTGGTTCCTTTTTAGGAATAAAATCCAAAAGGAAAACAATTTTCCGCTTTCTGTTGTGTTAAAAATGGTGAAGGTGGAAACTTCCCTGGCAGTCCAGTGGTTAAGATTGTGCTTTCAATGCAAAGGGTGCAGGTTCAATCCCTGGCTGAGAAACTAAGATCCCATATGCTGTGCAGCCAAAAATTAAAGCAAATAAATAAATTTAAGAGCAAAATCTTTTCAAAAAAATGGTGAAGACAAATAATAAACTAACTGCACACCATCAAGAAATATTGTGGAGCTTGCAGAGAGGAAAGTGAATGGACTGACATGCTGTGTGAGCGAGCGTCTCACCGGGGACCCCCTTTTTACAGTTGGAATTCCTTATTTTATTCAGAAACATACTCTGACTTCCTTGTAGGTTAAAAAAAAATAGTAATAATAAGACACCACACAAAAGAGAAAGACTAGGGTGTTCTGGGATATCTCTGGGGTGTGAAGAGGCTGGGGGAGAAAGGAGGAAGGCCCTAGAGACGGGGTGGGGAGGAAAATCTCTGCATAGTCAGCCACTGGGAAATTAGAGAACCTTAATCCTTAGAGCAGGGCTAGACAAGAGCCAGATGGTGAGTGTAGGAATTCAGGCTTAGCCGGCCATCTGGTCTCCTTCAACATTCAACCATCTCCTTGTAGCATGAAAGCCACCCTGGAGAAGAAGGAAGTGACCTGCAAGACTGCATTCCCTACAAGTTTATGAAATTTGAATTGCATGGACTTTTCATATGTGGTGATGAAACATTATGCTTCTCTTTATTTTTTGACCCGTGTTGTTGTTCAGTCACTCAGTCCTGTCTGGCTGTTTGCAACCCCATGGACTGCAGCACACCAGGTTTCCCTGTCATTCACCATCTCCAGGAGCTTGCTCAAACTCACGTCCATTGAGTTGGTGATGTCATCCAACCATCTCATTCTCTGTCATCCCTGAATCCTCCTGCCTTCAATCTTTCCCAGCAAAGATTTTTTGAAAGATTTTTTTCAGTCTCTTCTAATGAGTCAGCTCTTAGGTAGCCAAAGTATTGGAGCTTCAGCTTCAGAATCAGTCCTTCCAAAGAATATTCAGGACTGCTTTCCTTTAGGACTGACTGGTTTGATCTCCTTGCAATCCAAGGGACTCTCAAGAGTCTTCTCCAACACCATAGTTCAAATGCATCAATTCTTTGGCGCTCAGCCTTGTTTATACTCCAACTCTCACATCAACACATGACTGCTGGAAAAACCATAGCTTTGACCTTTGTCAGCAAAGTAATATCTCTGTTTTTTAATACACTGTCTAGGATTGTCATAACTTTTCTTCCAAGGAGCGTCTTTTAATTTCATGGCTATAGTCACCATCTACAGTGATTTTGGAGCCCAATAAAAGAAAATCTGCCATTGCTATCATTGTTTCCTCATCATTTTACCATGAAGTGATGGGACCAGATGCCATGATCTTTGTTTTTTGAATGTTGAGTTTTAAGCCAGCTTTTTAACTCCTTTCTTTCACTTTCATCAGGAGGCTCTTTAGTTCCTTTTCACTTTCTGCCATATGGGTGGTGTCATCTGCATATCTGAGTTTATTGGTATTTCTCCCAGCAACCTTGATTCCAGCTTGTGCTTCATCCAGCCTGGCATTTTGCATGATGTACTCCACATACACATTAAATAAGCATGGTGACAATATACAGCCTTGGTGTACTCCTTTCCCAATTTGAAACCAGTCCATTGTTCCCTGTCCAGTTCTGAATGTTGCTTCTTGACCTGCATACAGGTTTCTCAGGAGGCAGGTAAGGTGGTCTGGTATTCCCATATGTTTAAGAATGTTCCACAGTTTGTTGTGATCCACACAGTGAAAGGCTTTAATGTAGTCAATGAAGCGGAAGTAGATGTTTTTCTGGAATTCTCTTGCTTCTTCTATGATTCAAAATTGTAAAAACATTCCTCAGTTCACAGAACTGGCCTCAGCCTGGATTTGCTCTGCAGGCTGTCGTTTGCCCACCCCCATCTTAGAGGAGGTTTTCCATCATGGGTTGAGCTTGGATGTAGTGGAACATCTTGAACCCCAAGGTCAGCACAGTTGTGTGCAATACCTGTAGGAATTTGGGGAAAGGGTGGCATTGCAAATTTCAGTGGCAGGAAAGAGAAGTGGAAAGACACCAGGGTGAAGTCTGAGTGGTGGTCACCAAGTCAGTGGAAAGAAGAAATCAGATGAGGAAGGGTATGGGTGACCCCTTCCCAACTTCTTCTTCTATGGAATAGCTGCCCGTCCCTTCAAACCCTGTAGGGGACACCCATGGTTGCACAGGCATTCTGTGACTGGGTGGGTAGGTGATGAACTCTCTGTGACACCCAACTCATTGTCCATATCCCCGCTGGTGATAAAGGTGCAGTTTATCTCAACAGTGCTATCCCATAGCCGATTCCAATCTTGTGCAAGGAGTGTTATGTGTGAGCTCCTCAAACCCTTGAAACACCAAGCAACCTCCTCCTCGGTGCAGTCTTCCCAAACTGTCTGACCCAAGTTGGCCTCTCCCTTCCTTGACTTCATCCAGTCCCACTCCACCCACATGTAGCTGAGTGCCCAATGTCGGGGTCTCTGCTGGTCACCAGGGATCTGAGAGAAGTAAGGCCAAAGGCACCTGTATAGTAGAGGGAGGAAGGCATATAAAACAAGGGTGAGCCAGAAGTGAGCGTCCACACAGGAAAGCAAGAGTAGCCCTCACTGGTCATGACTGGAGAAAGCCCGGGCAGCAACAAAAACCCAGTGTGGCCAATGAATAAATTAAACTAAAAATGGGTGTGAGAGAAATTTGTCCATGGTGGGATGTCAACCAGAAGAAGAGTATAGGCTTGGGGGGAAGAGGCGCCCTGGCCAGGGTGGGGCTGGGGCTTCTAGAAACATGCCAGCCCCTCCTTCCAGGACTGACTTCAGGCAGAGGGAGCAGGCAAGCCATTCAGAATCACAATAATCCAAGTCTGTGCCCCAACCAGTAATGCTGGGTCAGGCAGGAGATTGAGAATCACTGGAGGAGGCAGGGAGGGACCTGGCTGGATGGGTTCAAGGGCTTTCTCCCCGAGGTTTTTAAGCAGCTTAGGAATTTCATGAAGTTCACGCTGTAGCAATGTGGTGGTTGGACAAAATAAGTGTGAGCCTAGGAACATGGCATCACATTCAGAATAAAAGAATCCCATCTCAGCCATCCATCAGGGCCTGAGCCGCAACAGGAGGTGTGGGGATGGAGAGGATATGACAGGAATGGGGACACCAAAGGGGTGAATTGACACAGAGTGGCACTGATATCAAGGTTGGGAGGGAGCCAGCTTTCTGTCAGCCTCCTGGGGACCCTGGCTCCCCCCACTGCCTGGGCCCTCAGAGGAGACTGGGCTGAGCAGAAGAGGGCGGAGACTTCAGATCTGGTGGAGTCCACCTTGAAGCCCTCTGGGCTGGGTGGTCTCCTCCTCCCTCCAGGGAAGGCACTGGACCAGGGAAACTCACTAAAGAAAGTATTCGGGATCAGGGCTGTGGGAGGATGGCTTCCCTCCCAGGATGCAGATGGTCAGTTCCCAGGCCTCCCTGCAATGAGAAATTATCTCTCGCCCCAGGAGCAGCGTTTCTCAGTGAGCCATATGGCATTCCACCTTTGTTGACTTTCTAGGGGAGTAAAGCTGGAGGAAGAACCCAGGAATATTTTACAGTAGAGAAGACAGGGTCATGCTCCACCTTGGATGTTCACCAAAGTAATTCCTTTGAAAGTGTTCAACTATGAGCTCTAATTCTCCCTCAAAGTGTTACAGAAAGAGGATCCCTTCCAGGGCCTGAAAGGGGGCTCTTGTCTAACACTCGGAAGTGAATTGTCTGATAAAGCAAGAGACTATTGGGAAGGGCCCCCTTCCCCACCCCCCTCCCTGAGGGGAGAGCAGTAGGGTAAGGGAACCCAGGAGAACTGCTCTGCCATGTGGCTCGAAGTCTCAGGTTTCATGGTGATGGGATTAGTTTCCTGGTTGTCTTTGGCCAATCATTCTGGCTCAGGGTCCTTCCTGGTGGTGCATGAATTGCTTGGTCAAGATGGATGCAAGCGAGAAGGATTCTGGGAGGTGGTAGAACATGTGGCTTCTCCTTTTGACCTTTCCTGAACTCTTCCAGTTGGTGGTGGCTTATTAGTTTGTGTTCCTTAACAGGACTTTCTATGATAAAGTAACTCAAGCAAGTATTTACTGTGGTGCCTGGCCAGGGTGGGCAGTTTCAGTCAGTGTGCAGTCAGGCAGTTTGACCCTAACCAAAGGGTGAAAGAAGCACAGAAAAGACTCACCCAAGGACCATCCCATTTCCTCTGCTTCTCCCTTTGTCATTGTTAGGATAGTTCAGCTCCACGGATTTTTCACATTCTTCAAGATTCCAGGGAAGCCCCTTCAGGATTCAGTGGATGTTGACTCTCTAAGCAGGAGCTTTGGCTGTACACAGAGGTCCTTCCTGATACTAGGAAAAGAGAAGTTCGTTTGCTTGTTTATTCTTTGCATCTTTGAAAGTTCGCAACTTGAAGATTCCCATGTAGGAGACGTACTGTATTTATTACGCTGGTCTGTGGTCAGTGATCTTAGATGTTGCTACTAGGACTTGCTGAAGCCTCAGATGATGATTAGCACTTTTCAGCAATAAAGTATTTTTAAAGTTATGTACATTTTTTTTAGGGGGCTTCCCTAGTGGCTCAGTGGTAAAGAATCCACCTGCCAGTGCAGGAGATACAGGATCGATCCCTGGATGGGGAAGATCCCCAGGAGAAAAAAATGACAACCCACTCCAGTATTCTTGCCTTGGAAATCTCAGGGACAGGGGAGCCTGTGGGCTACAGTTCATGGGGCCACAAAAGAGTTGGAGAGGACTTAGGGACTGAAGAACAACAACAACAAAGAAAAGGAAGAAACTAGATCTCTCTCTCTACAAGATGAGGACACAGCAACCAGGAAGTGGGTTCTCCCCAGACAGCAAATCTCCCACACTTTGATCTTGGACCTCCCAGCCTCCAGAGCAGTGAGAAATAAATATTTCTTGATTACCACCTAGTCTTTGCTATTTGTTTTAGCAACCTTAACTGACAAAAGGAGTACTAAATGCCTCTTGAGGAGGAAGATAAGAAAAGATAAAAAGGAAAAGGCCTAGAAGGACTAGCACCCCTGGATCAATTCAGCTATCACACCCTTTATTCCCACCACAGGCCTGGGCTCAGAGTAGATATTCTTACATAGAGAATAAAGGGAGCTCACACAGTGCTGGTGGAATAAATCATCCCAGATGGCCAAAGTCTTTAGGATCAGTCCTTTGCGGTTATTGGATTTTTCCAACCTTTCCAGAACCTTCTTCCTATTCTGCCTCCACCAGAAGCCTCTTTGATGCTCAGAACTTCCTACAACCACTGAATTAACTGTTTGTCCCATGCTTTCAACTCCTCCCATCCCTGCCTGGTCTCTGTTTTACAAGATGGCAGAGTTTTATCTGAAAAAAAACTTAACCTCAGTAAGGAGAGCATGACAGCAAATAGTCTAGTAAGCTCTATATCCTGGGGGAAAGCATTTGTCTTCAGATGACTCTAGTCTTGTACCTTTCACTGTATGTGGGAAACAGCTGACTGCTCAGGGGTGCGCACCTAGGCCATGCCAAGAATCAGCCTCATGGGACACTAGGTGGAAGCACCATGAACCAGCATCCACCTCCGACTGCTGACTGATTTCAGGGGCTCTGGCTTTGCTTTCAGCCAGAAGAGAAACTAAGATTATTTTTTTAAAAAAGGAGCAAACTGAGGCCCAGAAATCTTAGATGGCATGCACAAAGCACCCCCCTATGCAGGACCTACAGTTCAGTTCAGTTCAGTCACTCAGTCGTGTCCGACTCTTTGCGACCCCATGAATCGCAGCACACCAGGCCTCCCTGTCCATCACCAACTCCTGGAGTTCACTCAGACTCACGTCCATCGAGTCAGTGATGCCATCCTGCCATCTCATCCTCTGTCGTCCCCTTTTCCTCCTGTCCCCAATCCCTCCCAGCATCAGAGTCTTCTCCAATGAGTCAGCTCTTTGCATGAGGTGGACAAAGTACTGGAGTTTCAGCTTTAGCATCATTCCTTCCAAAGAAATCCCAGGGCTGATCTCCTTCAGAATGGACTGGTTGGATCTCCTTGCAGTCCATGGGACTCTCAAGATTCTTCTCCAACATCACAGTTCAAAAACATCAATTCTTTGGAGCTCAGCCTTCTTCACAGTCCAACTTCATATCCATACATGACCACAGGAAAAACCATAGCCTTGACTAGACAGACCTTTGTTGGCAAAGTAATGTCCCTGCTTTTGAATACGCTATCTAGGTTGGTCATAACTTTTTTTCCAAGGAGTAAGCATCTTTTAATTTCATGGCTGCAGTCACCATCTGCAGTGATTTTGGAGCCCCAAAAAATAAAGACTGACACTGTTTCCACTGTTTCCCCATCTATTTCCCATGAAGTGATGGGACCGGATGCCATGATCTTCATTTTCTGAATGTTGAGCTTTAAGCCAACTTTTTCACTCTCCACTTTCACTTTCATCAAGAGGCTTTTTAGTTCTTCTTCACTTTCTGCCATAAGGGTGGTGTGTCATCTGCATATCTGAGGTTATTGATATTTCTCCCGGCAATCTTGATTCCCTCTTGTGTTTCTTCCAGCCCAGCGTTTCTCATGATGTACTCTGTATATAAGTTAAGTAAGCAGAGTGACAATATACAGCTTTGACGTACTCCTTTTCCTATTTGGAACCAGTTTATTTTTCCATGTCCAGTTCTAACTGTTGCTTCCTGACCTGCATATAGGTTTCTTAAGACGCAGGTCAGGTGGTCTGGTATTCCCATCTCTTTCAGAATTTTCCACAGTTTATTGCGATCCACACAGTCAAAGGCTTTGGCATAGTCAATAAAGCAGAAATAGATGTTTTTCTGGAACTCTCTTGCTTTTTCCGTGATCCAGCAGTTGTTCGCAATTTGATCTCTGGTTCCTCTGCCTTTTCTAAAACCAGCTTGAACATCTGGAAGTTCACAGTTCATGTATTGCTGAAGCCTGGCTTGGAGAATTTTGAGCATTACTTTACTAGCGTGTGAGATGAATGCAATTGTGCGGTAGTTTGAGCATTCTTTGGCATTGCCTTTCTTTGGGATTGGAATGAAAACTGACCTTTTCCAGTCCTGTGGCCACTGCTGAGTTTTCCAAATTTGCTGGCATATTGAGTGCAGCACTTTCACAACATCATCTTTCAGGATTTGAAATAGCTTAACTGGAATTCCATCACCTCCACTAGCTTTGACTTATAGCCACAGTATAAGTCTTTGAATTCATTCTCCTTCTGTTCCTCCATGCATCTCTTCATCCCAACACACTCACTCAAGGATAGATCGTGGGAAATGGGGAAATGAAACCATAAGTCTTTGATGGGAAGAAATATGAGTTACAAAACACAATTTCCTCCCCTCGTTTGTGTTCAATCTTAAAAGAAAAAGGAAATAATAAATATTATTGGTACATGAGTGTTTAAATCTCCAACTCTAACTGTGGACTTGTCTATTTTTCCCCATTTATTTCTGTCTGTTTTTACTTCTTGAATTTTGAAGTTCTCTGGGATTTTTCTGAATCTCAGTTACATATGAGGAGCATCACATTCAACATGACTGTGTTTTGTTGATGAATTAGCCTTTTTACCAAGATGAAGTGTCCTCCTTTAGCCCTGAGGTAGAGATAGTATTGTCCTGAAACCACTGATATTATAGCCACTGTAGGTTTCATATTCTTAATCTATGCATCATATATCTTTTTCATCTCTTCTACTTTCACCTCTCTGTGTCTTGATATTTAGGGTGAGATTTCCTTAGACAGTTTGCAGGTAGGTCTTGCTTTTTCACCCCATCTGTCTTATACTTGAAGAGTTGAGATAACTTGCATCTAATATGATTATTGATATAGTTGTGTTTAAATTCATCATCTTGCTATTTCCTTCTTTATGTTTATCCCACCTGTCTTTTTTTTCTTTTTCTCTGCTTTTTTTTATGATGAATTTTTAAGTTTTCATTTTATTTCCACTATTGCTTTGTTAGCTATACCTGACTTTATTTTCTTAGTGATTGCTCCACAATTTACAATCAGTTCACTTCAGTCACTCAGTCATGTCCGACTCTTTGCAACCCCATGGACTACAGCATGCTAGGCCTCTCTGTCCATCACCAACTCCCGGAGTTTGCTCAAACTCATGCCCATTGAGGTGATGCCATCCAAACATCTCATCCTCTGTCATCCCCTTCTCCTCTCACCTTCAATCTTTCCCTGCATCAGGGTCTTTTCAAATGAGTCGGCTCTTTGAATCAGGTGGCCAAAATATTGGAGTTTCAGCTTCAGCATCAGTCCTTCTAATGAACATTCAGGACTGATTTCCTTTAGGATGGACTGGTTGGATCTCCTTGCAGTCCAAGGGACTCTCAAGAATATGTACATTTAATTTCTCATCCTCTCTTCAGAGAGGGTTATATCACTTCACATATACTGGGAGTTCTTTAGAACACTCTTTATTTCCTCCCTCCCATCTTCTGCATTACTTATATTATACCTTTTACATTTAAGTGAAATACAAACAGGCTTCCCTGTTGACTCAGTGGTAAAAAATTCACCTGCCAATGCAGGAGACTAGGGCTCAATCCCTGGGTCAGGAAGATCCTCTGGAGAAAAATAATGGCAACCCACTCCAGTATTCTTGCCTAGGAAATCCCATGGACAGAGAAGCCTGGCAGACTACAGTCCATGGGGTCACAAAAGTGTCAGGCATGACTTAGTGACTAAAGAACAACATGATATAAACTCAGTAATATATTCTTCTAGCTTTGTCTTTAAAAGCCAACTATCTTTAGGAAAACTTTAGATGATAAAAATAATCTTTCTTCATTTATCCAGTTATTTGCTATCACCTGTCATTCTTTTGTGTCGATCCCACTTGTCATCCACTTCCACTTTCCATCCATCTGACCCATCTATGGATCAGTCCAGAGCAGCCTGTTGCTCAGTGTCTGGAAACAGTCCTCTTACACAGGCATACCAGGAAACATTGTCGATTTGGTTCCAGATCACTGAAACCAAGTTAATATCACACCAAGTTTTTAGCTTCCCAGTGCACATAAAAGCTCTGTTCGCACTACACTGTAGTCTATTAAGCGTACAATAGCATTTTGTGTAAAAAACAATGTACATACCTGAATTTAAAATCACTGACAACCATCATCTAAGCCTTTGGTGAGTCATAATCTTTTTGCTGGTGGAGAGTCTTGCCTCAGTGTTGAGGACTGCTGACTAATCAAGGTGAAGTTGGTGGATGCTTAAGGCTGGCGTGGCTGGGGCAATTCCTCAAGATAAGACAGCAATGCAGTTTGTCACATCAATTAACTCTTCCTTTTATAAATGATTTCTCTGTAACATGCACTGCTATTTCTCAGCATTTTACCCACTGTAGAGCTTCTTTCAGAATTGGAATAAATTTTCTCAAACTCTGCTGCTACTTTATCAATTGTTGTTATTGTTCAGTCACTAAGTTGTATCTGATTCTTTGAGACCACATGGACTGCAGCACTCTGGGCTTCCCTGTCCTTCACTATCTCCCAGAGTTTGCTCAAACTCATTTCCATTGAGTCGGTGATGTCATCCACCATCTCATCCTCTGTCTCTCCCTTTTCCTCCTGCCTTCAATTTTTCCCAGCATCAGGGTCTTTTCCAATGAGTCAACTCTTTGCATCAGGTGGCCAAAGTACTGTAGCTTCAGCTACAGCATGTGCTGTGATTAGTCACTCAGTTGTGTCCAACTCTTTGGGACCCCATGGACCATAGTCCACCAGGCTCCTCTGTCTATCGGGATTCTCAAGACAAGAACACTGGAGTGGGTTGCCATGCCCTCCTTCAGGGGATCTTCCCAACCCAGGGATCAAAGCCAGGTCTCCTGCATTGCAGGTGGATTCTTTAATGTCTGAGCCACCAGGGAAGCTGAAGAATACTGGGGTGGGTAGCCTATCTCTTCTCCAGGAGAACTTCCCAGCCCAGGAATCAAACCAGGGTCTCCTGCATTGCAGGTGGATTCTTTACCAGCTAAGCTACCAGGGAAGTCATCAGTTCTTCCAAAGAATATTCAGGATTGATTTCCTTTAGAATTGACTGGTTTGCTCTCCTTGCTGTCAAAGGGACTCTCAAGAGTCTTCTCTAGCACCACAGTTCCAAAGCATCAATGCTTCAGTGCTAAGCTTTCTTTTACATGACTACTGGAAAAACCATAGCTTTGACTATACGGACTTTTGTTGGCAAAGTGATGTCTCTGCTTTTTTAATATACTGTCTAGGTTTGTCATTGCTTTTCTTCCAAGGAGCAAGCATCTTTTAATTATATGTGTTGAGTCCCTTAAAATCACCTATGAGGACTAGAATCAGCTTCTTTCAAACTCCTGTTAATGTTGATATTTTGACCTCTTCCTGTGAATCATGAATATTCTTAATGGCATCTAGATTGATGAGGCCTTTCCAGATGGTTTACTACTAACTTTGCCCAGATGCATCAAAGGAATCACTATATATGGTAGCTACAGCCTTATGAAGTGTATTCCCTAAATAATAAGATTCAAAAGTCAAAATTACCCCTTGATACAAGGGCTACTAATGGATGTGTTCACAGGCATGAAAACAACATTAATCTCACAGTACATTTCCATCAGAGCTCTTGTGTGACCAGGGGCATTGTCAATTAGCAGTAATATTTTAAAAGGAATCTTTTTCCCTGAGCAGTAGGTCTCAACAGTGGGCTTAACATCTTCAGCAAACCATGTTGCAAACAGATAGGCTGTCATCCAAGGTTTGTTGTTCCATGTGTAAGGCACAGGCAAAGTAGATTTAGCATAATTCTTAAGGACCCTAGGATTTTCACAATGGTCAATGAGCATTGGCTTCAACTTAAAGTCACCAGCTATGTTAACCTCTAACAAGAGAGTCAGCCTGTCCTTTGAAGATTTGAGGTCAGGCATTGACTTCTCTGGGCTTCCCAGGTGGCACTAGTGGTCAAGAATCCTCCTGCCAATGCAGCACCTGCAGGAGACACAGGTTTGATCCCTGGGTCAGGAAGATCCTCTGGAGGAGGAAATGGCAATCCACTCCAGTATTCTTGCCTGGAGAATCCCATGGACACAGGAGCCTAGTGGGCTAAAGTCCATGGGATTGCAAAGAGTCAGATATGACTTAGCAATTAAGCATGCATACATGATTGACTTCTCCTCTGTAGCTATGAAAGTTCTAGACAGCATTTTTTCCAGGATAAAGCTGTTTCACCTACTCTGGAAATCTGTTGTTTATCTTAGCTAAATCTTTTGAATAACTTACATGCATTTCTACATCAGCTCTGGTTGCTTCACTGTGCACATTTATGTTATGGAGATGGCTTCTTTCCTTAAACTTCATTAACCACCCTCTGCTAGTTTCAAACTTTTCTTCTGCAGCTTCTTCACCTCTCCTAATCTTTAGAAAATTGAAGAGAGTTTGGACATTTCTCTGGATTAGGCTTTAGCATAATGGAATGCTGTGGTTACTAAAACTCTCTCCATATCAGAATAGCTATTTCATTTTCTAATCATTCTAAGTTCACTGGAGTAGTACTTTTAGTTTCCCTCAAGAACTTTTCCTTTGCATTCATAATTCAGCTAAATGCTTGGCAAAAGAAACCTAGCTTTCAGCCTGTCTTGGATTTTGACATGCATTCCTCACTAAGTTTCACCATTTTTAGCTTTTGATTTGAACTGAGTGATGTGTGAACCCTTCCTTTCACTTGAACAGTTAGAGGCAAGCGTTGGGTTATTAATTACCTAATTTCAATGTTGTTGTTTCTTGGGCATAGGGAGACACAAAGAGAGAGAGACAGGTGAAGGGCTGCTTAGAGGAGCAATCAGAACACACACATTTCCCAGTCAAGTTCATTGCCCTATATGGGTGCAGTGTATGGCACACCAAGACAATTACAACAGTAGCTTCAAAGACCAATGATCACAGATCATCATGATGGAAGAGGGGCATGGGAAATTCACACTGGTTTATACACGATTTAACTTGAACTTTAACTAAAACAGCCCATTTTGTGATCTATTAGACATATATGGTTCATCTGCCTTAACCATTGAAGAAAACAATGCATTTAAACATCACAATGGAGGGTCCAGTGGTTAAGGATCTGACTGCCAATGCAGGGACACACATTCAAATCTCTGGCCAGGGAACTAACATTTCACATGCCTGGTGACCAAAAAACCAAAGTATAAAAAAGAAAAAATATTGTAATAAGTTAAAGACTTTTACAGTGGTCCACATAAAAAATAATCTTAAAAAAAAAAATCACAATGGAAGAAATTACCTGGCAGTACAATGGTTAGGGTTTCTCATTTTCACTGCAGTGGGTACAGGGTTCAATCCCTGGTCCGGGAACTAAGATTCCACAAGCCACACACTGTGCTGAATGAAAAATAAATCTATTATTTTTTTTTTTGAAAAATAAATCTTTTAAAAAATTCAATAAAGCTGAAAAATTGCAGCCATCTAGGTACATTTTTTCAATAGAAAGGATCAACAAAACTAAGAGATGGATTTTTTTTTTTTTAAGAAAAATGGATAAACTAGAAGAAATAGATAAATTCCTAAAAATAAGCAACCTACAAATACTTAATCATAAAGAAACAGAAAATTTGAACAGACTAATAATGAATACAGAGATTGAAACAGTAATGAAAACCTCCCAACAAGGAAAAGCCTATACCATATGGCTTCACTGGTGAATTCAACCAAACATTTTGAAAATTAATACCAAGCCTTCTCAAATTCTTCCAAAAAGCTGAAGAGAAAGGAACATTTCCAAACACATTTTGAGGCCAAATAGACCAATACTATATATATATATATATATATATATTTTTTTTTTTTTAATACAAGGCCATTACAAAAAAAATACATGCCAATACACCTAACAAATATAGATTCAAAAAATTAATAGCAAGCCAAATTTAACATACATTAAGACCATCATGCACCATGATCAACTGAGACTTATCCAAAGATGCAAGGATGGTGCCACATTCACAAATCAATAGATGAAACAAATGACGTTAATAAAATGACAAATAAAGTAAAATGAACGTCCATTTCAACATGTAAACACATATATAAGCTAATGAGAAATACCAAGACTTAGAAATATTTTAATTAATTTTTGAATATACTGCAAAAAAATCCATAAATTTTATTTTATGCAAATTAAAATTCAATAAAGAAGAAAAATACACAATTTAGGCACAATTGGATGTGAGCAGGATACTCATTTATAGGAGACTGATTGTAAAACTGGCCCAAGTTGTCACACTACCTTGTCTCCAGGCCCTTTTACAATGTAAATTTGGATTTCTACCCATGCAGAGTTGGGATCTATTTTTCCACCTCTTGAAGCTCAAAGCCACAAAGCCTTTGCAGTTTTACTTTCAATAGTTTCTGCTCTTTTAAGCATTTCCTGTTTGTGCTTCATAATTTGACACCCCTGTTTCAGATCAGATCAGATCAGTCACTCAGTCGTGTCTGACTCTTTGCGACCCCATGAATCACAGCATGCCAGGCCTCCCTGTCCATCACCAACTCTTGGAGTTCACTCAGACTCACGTGCATCAAGTCAGTGATGCCATCCAGCCATCTCATCCTTTGTCGTCCCCTTCTCCTCCTGCCCCCAATCCCTCCCAGCATCAGAGTCTTTTCCAATGAGTCAACTCTTTGCATGAGGTGGACAAAGTACTGGAGTTTCAGCTTTAGCATCATTCCTCCCAAAGAAATCCCAGGGCTGATCTCCTTCAGAATGGACACGACTGAGTGACTGAACTGAACTGAACTGAATACTGTATTAGTGTTTTTCTTTCTGGCTTACTTCACTCTGTATAATAGGCTCCAGTTTCATCCACCTCATTGGAACTGATTCAAATGCATTCTTTTTAATGGCTAATAGTCCATTGTGTATATGTACCACAGCTTTCTTATCCATTCGTCTGCTCCTGGACATCTAGGTTGCTTCCATGTCCTGGCAATTATAAACAGTGCTGTGATGAACATTGTGGTGTACGTGTCTCTTTCAATTCTGGTTTTCTTGGTGTGTATGCCCAGCAGTGGGATTGTTGGGTCATAAGGCAGTTCTATTTCCAGTTTCTAAGGAATCTCCACACTGTTCTCCATAGTGGCTGTACTAGTTTGCATTCCCACAAACAGTGTAAGAGGGTTCCCTTTTCTCCACATGCTCTCCAGGATTTATTGTTTGTAGATTTTTGGATAGCAGCCATTCTGACTGGCAGGAAATGGTACCTCATTGTGGTTTTGATTTGCATTTCTTTGATAATGAGTGACGTTGAGCATCTTTTCATGTGTTTGTTAGCCATCTGTGTGTCTTCTTTGGAGAACTGCCTGTTTAGTTCTTTGGCCCATTTTTTGATTGGGTCATTTATTTTTCTGGAATTGAGCTGCAGGAGTTGCTTGTATATTTTTGAGATTAATTCTTTGTCAGTTGCTTTGTTTGCTATTATTTTCTTCTGTCTTTTCAGTTTGCATATAGCTTCCTTCGTTTTGCAAAAGCTTTTAAGTTTAATTAGGCCCCACTTGTTTATTTTTGCTTTTATTTCCATTACTCTGGGAAGTGGGTCATAGAGGATCCTGCTGTGATTTATGTTGGAGAGTGTTTTGCCTATGTTTTCCTCTAGGAGTTTTATAGTTTCTGGTCTTACATTAAGATCTTTAATCCATTTTGAGTTTATTTTTGTGTATGGTGTTAGAAAGTGTTCTAGTTTCATTCTTTTACAAGTGGTTGACCAGTTTCCCCAGCACCACTTGTTAAAGAATTGTCTTTTCTCCATTGTATATTCTTGCCTCCTTTGTCAAAGATAAGGTGTCCATAGGTGTGTGGATTTATCTCTGGGCTTTCTATTTTGTTCCATTGATCTATATTTCTGCCTTTGTGTCAGGGCCATACTGTCTTGATGACTGTGGCTTTGTAGTAGAGCAAAGTCGGGCAGGTTGATTCCTCCGTTCCATTCTTCTTTCTCGAGATTGCTTTGGCTATTCGAGGTTTTTTGTATTTCCATATAAATTGTGAAATTATTTGTTCTAGCTCTGTGAAAAATACCTTTGGTAGCTTGATAGGGATTGCATTGAATCTATAGATTGCTTTGGGTAGTATACTCATTTTCACTCTATTGATTCTTCTGATCCATGAGCATAGTATATTTCTCCATCTATTTCTGTCCTCTTTGATTTCTTTTTCAGTGTTTTATAGTTTTCTATATATAGGTCTTTAGTTTCTTTAGGTAGATATATTCCTAAGTATTTTATTCTTTTCATTGCAATGGTGAATGGAATTGTTTCCTTAATTTCTCTTTCTGTTTTCTCATTGTTAGTGTATAGGAATACAAGGGATTTCTCTGTGTTAATTTTATATCTTGCAACTTTACTATATTCATTGATTAGCTCTAGTAATTTTCTGGTAGTCTTTAGGGTTTTCTTTGTAGAGGATCATGTCATCTGCAAACAGTGAGTTTTACTTATTCTTTTCCAATATGGATTCCTTTTATTTCTTTTTCTGCTCTGATTGCTGTGGCCAAAACTTCCAAAACTAAGTTTAATAGTAGTAGTGAGAGTGGAGACCCTTGCCTTGTTCCTGACTTTAGGGGAAATGCTCTCAATTTTTCACCATTGAGGATAATGTTTGCTGTGGGTTTGTCATATATAGCTTTTATTATGTTGAGGTATGTTCCTTCTGTTCTTGCTTTCTGGAGAGTTTTTTATCCAAATGGATGTTAAATTTTGTCAAAGGCTTTTTCTGCATCTATTGAGATAATCATATGGTTTTTATCTTTCAATTTGTTAATGTGTATTACATTGATTGATTTGTGGATATTAAAGAATCCTTGCATTCCTGGGATAAATCCCACTTGGTCATGATGGTCTATTAGACTTTTAATGGACCATTAAATAATTTTTAATAGACCATTTTTAATAGACCATTAAAAAGATGGTCCATCTTTTTAATATGTTGTTGGATTCTGTTTGCTAGAATTTTGTTAAGGATTTTTGCATCTATATTCATCAGTGCAAAGAATTAAAGAGCCTCTTGATGAAAGTGAAAGAGGAGAGTGAAAAAGTTGGCTTAAAACTCAACATTCAGAAAACTAAGATCATGACCTCTGGTCTCATCACTTCATGGCAAATATATAGGGAAACAGTGGAAGTAATGACAGACTTTATTTTGGGGGGCTCCAAAATCATTGCAGATGGCAAACTGGCCATATGTCAGCCATTCTAGAAAATGAACTGAGAACAAGTGTCATGAAATCAAAAGACGCTTTCTCCTTGGAAGAAAAGTTATGACCAACCTAGATACCATATTAAAAAGTAGAGACATTACTTTGCCAACAAAGGTTTATCTAGTCAAAGCTATGGTTTTTCCAGTTGTCATGTACGGATGTGAGATTTGGACTAAAAAGAAAGCTGAATGCTGAAGAATTGGTGTTTTTGTACTGTGGTGTTGGAGAAGACTCTTGAAAGTCCCTTGGACAGCAAGGAGATCCAGCCAGTCAATCCTAAAGGAAATCAGCCCTGAATATTCATTGGAAGGACTAATGCTGAAGCTGAAACTCCAATATTGGCCATCTGATGCAAAGAACTGACTCATTGGTAAAGACCCTGATGCTGGCAAAGGTTGAAGGCAGGAAGAGAAGACGATAACAGGGGATGAGAGGGTTGAATGGCAGCACCAACCCAATGGACATGAGTTTGGGTAAACTCTGGGAGTTGGTGACTGACAGGGAGGCCTGGTGTGCTGCAATCCATGGGGTTGCAAAAAGTCAGACACGACTGAGTGACTGAACTGAACTGAACTACCTTCTCATGCCTGTAAAAATATCTGTACCTATTCACTAGAAATTCTGTGGTAAAGAGGATGATTTTCACACATGTAACAGCACTGTCCCCAGGAAGTCTGTGGTTTACCCCTTTCTCAGAATCTTCTCACAATAACAAGAATGGCTGTTATAAAATTTCCAGTAAACAGCCAAAACCATTTCCTGCCTCATCTCCTTCACCTTTGACCTTACCTGTCACTCATAGCTGCGGTCACTTCACAGGATAGAAAGCTTAAGCTGCAAGGTCCACTTCCCCACTACACGGGGTGATGCTTACAATGGATTCAGACATGTTGAGGAGGCCTGACTGAGGACAGTCACAGCTCTGTTGTGAGCTGAGTGGAGAATCAGTGCAATCAGTGCACACAGGTTGCTTTGCTTTCCTATGCCTTTTAGAATCCTGACAATGGAGTTTTAAAAGTCTAAACTGCTTATAGAAAACTTAACAACTCAATTATTTTTTATTATTGCCTATTTTGAAGCAGCATGAAATTTGCGTTAGAATTTCTCTATTTCCAAGCTGTAAATGGTGACCAAAAAAAAAAATCTGTGTATAAACATGTAAAAGTAGTTTGCTAGTTTTCTTTTACTATGTTTTATCTCTTTGTAACACGAGATCAGGGATTTCAGCGTTGAGATGGCAAACTGGCCATATGCCAGCCATTCTAGAAAATGAACTGAGATCAATTATAGACCACAGATACTCTTTTCGAAAACCCTCATAAAATCAGGATGTCATAGAGAACTTGTTGTTCAGTTGTTAAGTTGTGTCCTACTCTTTGCGACCCCATTGGCTGCAGCTGGCCAATCCATCACCAACTCCCGGAGCTTGCTCAAACTCAGGTCCATCGAGTCAGTGATGCCATCGAACCATCTCGTCTTCTGTTGTCCTCTTGTCTTCCTGCCTTCAATCTTTCCCAGCATCAGGGTCTTTTCCAAGGAGTCAGTTCTTCGCATCAGGTGGCCAAAGTACTGGAGTTTTAGCTTCAGCATCAGTCCTTCCAATGAATATTCAGGACTGATTTCCTTTAGGATGGACTGGTTGGATCTCCTTGCAGTCCAAGGGTATCTCAAGAGTAGTCTCCAAAACCATGGTTCAAAAGCATCAATTCTTCAGTGCTCAGCCTTCTTTATGGTCCAACTCTCACATCTATATATGACTACTAAAAAAATCATACCTTTGATTAGATGGGCCTTTGTTGCCAAAGTAACGTCTATGCTTTGTATATGCTGTCTAGATTTGTTAAAGCTTTTCTTGCAGGGAGCAAGTGTCTTTTAATTTCATGGCTGCAGTCACCATCTGCAGTGATTTTGGAAACCAAGAAAATAAAATCTTTCACTTATTGTTTCCCCATCTGTTGGCCATGAAGTGATGGGACTGGATACCATGATCTTCGTTTTTTGAATGTTGAGTTTTAAGCCAGCTTTTTCACTTTCCACTTTCACTTTCATCAAGAGGCTTTTTAGTTCATCTTCACTTTCTGCCATAAGGGTGGTGTCATCTGCATATCTGAGGTTATTGATATTTCTCCCAAAATCTTGATTCCATGCTTCATCCATCCCAGCATGTCAAGTGATGTTCTTTGCATATAAGTTAAATAAGCAAGATGACAGTATACAGCCGTGATGTAATCCTTTCCCAAATTGGAACCAGCCCATTGTTCCAAGTCTGGTTCTAACTATGGCTTCTTAACTTGTATACACGTCTCTCAGGAGGCAGGTAAAATAGTCTGGCATTCCTATCTCTAAGAATTTTCCACAGTTTGTTGTGATCCACACAGTCAAAGGCTTTAGTGTAGTCAATGAAGCAGAAGTAGATGCTTTTCTGGAATTCTCTTGCTTCTTCTATGATCCAACGAATGTTGGTGATTTGATCTCTAGTCTCCCTACCTTTTCTAAATCCAGATTTTACTTCTAGATTTCTCAGTTCATGTACTGCTGAAGTCTAAATTGGAGAATTTTGAGCATTGCTTTGCTAGCATGTGAAATGAATGCAATTGTTCAGTAGTTTGAACATTCTTTGGCATTGCCTTTGGGATCAGAATTAAAACTGACCTTTTCCAGTCCTGTGGCCGCTACTGTTTTCCAAATTTGATTGCCTATTGAGTGCAGCACTTTCACAGCATCATCTTTTAGAATTTGAAATAGCTCAGTTGGAATTCCATCACCTCCACTACCTTTGCTCATAGTGATGCTTTCTAAGGCCCACTTGACTTTGCACTCTAGTATATCTGGCTGTAGGTGAGTGATCACACCATCGTGGTTATCTGGTTTCATTATCCGTATTCATTAAGATCTCTTTTGTATAGCTCTTCTATGTTTTCTTGACACCTCTTCTTAATATCTTCTGCTTCTGTTAGGTCCATACCATTTCTGTCCTTTATTGAGCCCATCTTTGCATGAAATGTTCGCTTGGTATCTCTAATTTTCTTGAAGAGATCTCTAGTCTTTCACACTCTATTGTTTTCCTCTATTTCTTTGCATAGAGAACTTAGGAGCATATATATCAGATACAAGAGGATACAGCAATTTCTGGAAGGAGCCCTGGGGCAGAACATCCACAGTCAGCATGGCCCCAGAGAGGCTAGAGCTGAGGCATCTGCGGAGGAGACAGAAGCACCCTGGAGAGGTGGGCATCAGACACTTCAGCTGTGATGGGATGGGGCTGCAGATCCATTGAGGATGTGACCATAAGACAGCGGGCCCAACTATCTCCTCACTTGCCCCTCTTCAGAGGCTCACACTTCAAGGTCACTCTTCCTGAGTGCATAACTGCAGGATTCTGCCCTAGAGATTAGAGCATCTCCAGAGAAAATCCTCCACATTCGGGCATTTTGGGTTCCCTCTCTATAACATCCTGTCCTGCAGTCACCTCAGGTGAGGCCTGCACTCAGAACCCTCACTCACAGGTGAAAGTTCCAGCTTTTCTAATTATTTATTCCAAAATATGAAAAGGCAATTGGGGGAACTGCCACTTGAGGACAAACTGCAATATGATGGAGAGATGAAAGAGACAAAGACAAACATTAAAAAAAAAAAAAAACCCAGGGGTGCCATTAACAAACAAAAACAGGAAAAAAAAAAAAAAAAACTAACCAAATGAAAATAAGTTTCTCTTTCAGATATCTACATTATTAATCCACCCACTGAAATTAACTAAAAATGCTGAAAGCATATTTCATACCTTTTCTTAAAAGCATAAGAGAGAGGTAAATAATAAGCTTTCTCAGAACAGAACAAAGTGAAGGTGGCAAGTGGAGTACAGCAGCAGGCTGTCTCTCTGAGGATACATTACCAGCCTTGGAGGATTGACACTTTGCTTCTCTTAGCCACATTTACATAAAAATCAGAGTCAAAGGCAATGGGAGATTCAAGGTGGTATCTAATAGAGGAACTTTTACCACTGACTCCAAGGGGCCACTCCCTCAATGAAAGGTTATACAAAGTCAATGGTTTCTAGTTAGTGAAGGGGATGATAGATTTGAAAGAGAAATTACAAGAAAGCAATTTAAAGAGGCAAAAGATGCTTATAGAAAAAAAGGAGAAAGAGAACAGTGTAGAGGAAGTCTTTATTTAATTTTTTAAAGATTATTTTGATGTGGACCATTTTTAAAGTCTTTATTGAATTTGTTACATATTGCTTCTGTTTTTGGTTTTTTGGTCTGAGTCATGTGAGATCATACCTCCCAGACTAGGGATTGAAACCACACCCTCTTCATTGGAAAGCAAAGTCTTAATCACTGGACCACCAGGGAAGACCCAGGTAGACTTTAAAGTGATAATGTTTTATACATCAGTGTCTCTTTTGCTGTCTCGTACACAGGGTTATTGTTACCATCTTTCTAAATTCCATATATATGAGTTAGTATACTGTATAGAACAGTCTTATAGACTCTGTGGGAGAGGGAGAGGGTGGGAAGATTTGGGAGAATGGCATTGAAACATGTGAAATATCATGTATGAAGTGAGATGCCAGTCCAGGTTCGATGCAGGATACTGGATGCTTGGGGCTAGTGCACTGGGACGACCCAGAGGGATGGTATGGGGAGGGAGGAGGGAGGAGGGTTCAGGATGGGGAACACATGTTTACCTGTGGTGGATTCATTTTGATATTTGACAAAACTAATACAATTATGTAAAGTTTAAAAATAAAATAAAATTAAAAAAAAAAAAAAACTAGATTCAACACAGCTAACAAGCTGAACTTGGGGAAGAGGGCAGGTTTAGGGAAATGAAACATAAATTTAGACAACAAAACCAAGCTAAGATGATAAATGTTTTCGTCAAACTATAACAGAATATTCTCTGGTGGAAATAAATTCCTAAAGAAGCCATTCAAAATTACATGTTTTAAGAAATTTAAACCCTGGTAAAACTATGAGGACTACTTTATGAGGCTAATTTTGCCATGCTGAGGAATTTGACAGCTTCATTAAAAAGAGCCAATATAAAACTCATTTGAATTAATCAATTTTCAAAGGTAATGAAATACTACTGACTAAGTAGCAGAAATAAACTCCTTATTTTCACAAGAAAAAAAAATAAAGTGATAATGTTTGTTTTTTTTCTGAGTTTATGAAATTCAACAGTCAAAACATTCCAGAAAGCTAATACCAAAGACTGTTGTGACACTGTGTGCATCATGACAAACTGTGAAAAATTCTTAAAGAGATGGGAATACCTGACCACCTTACCTGCCCCCCAAGAAATCTGTATGCAGGCCAAGAAGGAACAGTTAGAACTGGACATGAAACAACAGACTAGATCCAAACTGGGAAAGGAGTATATCAAGGCTGTATATTGTCACCCTACTTATTTAACTTATATGCAATGTACATCATGTGAAATGCTGCGCTGGGTGAAGCATGCTGGAATCAAGATTGCTGGGAGAAATATCAATAACCTCAGATACACAGATGACACCACCCTTATGGAGGAAAGGTAAGAAGAACTAAAGCCTCTTGATGAAAGTGAAAGAGGAGAGCGAAAAAGCCGGCTTAAAACTCAACATTCGAAAAGCAAAGATTATGGCATCTGGTCCTATCACTTCATGGCAAATAGATGGGGAAACAATGGAAATGGTGAGAGACTTTATTCTTTGGGCTGCAAAATCACTGCAGATGGTGACTGCAGCCATGAAATTAAAAGACACTTGCTCCTTGAAAGAAAAGCTATGTCTAGCCTAGACAGCATATTAAAAAGCAAAGACATTACTCTGCCAACAAAAGTCCATCTAGT
The DNA here is from genome assembly GCF_055505025.1 of Bos grunniens. Classification (NCBI taxonomy): domain Eukaryota; kingdom Metazoa; phylum Chordata; class Mammalia; order Artiodactyla; family Bovidae; genus Bos; species Bos grunniens. Next base: position 7,259,308 of record NC_141168.1, read on the forward strand.
CAAGGCTATCGTGTTTCCAGTAGTCATGTATGGATGTGAGAGTTGGACCATAAAGAAGGCTGAGTGCTGAAGAACTGATGCTTTTGAACTGTGGTGTTGGAGAAGACTCTTGAGAGTCCCTTGGACTGCAAGGAGATCCAACTAGTCAATCATAAAGGAAATCAGTCCTGAATATTCATTGGAAGGACTGGTGCTGAAGCTGAAACTGCAATACTTTGGCCACCTGATGTGAAGAACTGACTCATTGGAAAAGACCCTGATGCTGGGAAAGATTGAAGGCAGGAGGAGAAGGGGACGACAGAGGATGAGATAGTTGGATGGTATCACCATCTCAATGGGCATGAGTTTGAGTAGACTCTGGAAGTTGGTGATGGACAGGGAGGCCTGGCGTGCTGCAGTCCATGGGGTCGCAGAGTCAGACACGACTGAACAACTAAACTGAACTGAATGTTAAAGAAGATCATTAAGAAAGATATCAAACCATAACATGTAATAGTGAAACTGTGGGACATGAAAACAAAGAGAATGTCTAAAAAAGTAATCAGAAAGAACACACCGATGACCTTTAAAGAAGAGAATGTAGGAACTATGCTGATTTCTTAGTAACGACAAAGGAAGCCACAAAACAGTGGAAGCAGGTTTCAAATGTGCTGAAAGAAAATAACAGTCAACTTAAAATTCTACAGTCAGGGAAAATAGCTGTCAAAAATAAGTGCAAAAGAAACACATTTCAGACAACACAGACAGTTTTGCCACCAGCGCAGCCTCATTAAGAGAATTTGTCAAGAGTGCACTTGAGAAAGAGGAAAGTAATCCCAGAAATTAAGTGAGAGGTGAAAAAGATTATTGAAAGAAGGAAGAAAGGAAAGATAATAGTAATAACTTTTATGGCTTAAAAGGGAAAAAACAATAAAATTAAAATACCCAACACCAACAATGTGTACATAGGAATACAAGGTGGGCTTCCCAGGTACTAGTGGTAAAGAATCCACCTGCCAATGCAGGAGATGTAAGAGACTCAGATTTGATCTCTGGGTGGGGAAAATCCCCTGGAGGAGGAAATGGCAACCCACTCCAGTATTCTTGCCTGGAGAATCCCATGGATAGAGGAGCCTGGCAGGCTACAGTTCATGGGGTAACAAACAGTCAGAAAGAGACTTAGCACACACACAGGGGTGCTAGGTGAGAATGGAAATTAAATGTTCTAAACTATTTGTTGTATAACAGGAAGATAAAAGCATAGATTGCTTTATAATTTTGATAAGAATATGTGTTATACAGGGAATAAAACAAATATTTTGTAATAACTATGAATGATGTGTAACCTTTCAAAACTAAAACCTTTAAAAAAATTAAAACTTTCCATACAAGTAGAGGCAAAAAATAGAATGTGAAAAATAATCAAATAATCCAAATTAAGGTACAAAGAAGAAATAAAACACAAATTATGAAACAGATTGGACAAGTAGACAGCAAAAAATAAAATTATCAATGCATCCAGTTAGATCATAAAATATAGTTATGATAAACACACCAAAGATTTTAGTTATAAAAAAACAGTTTTTGGAGTGGATTGCAAAAGAAATCGAAATCTAAAACATGAAACTAGAGATAGGTTGAAATCAGAAGTATAGGCAAATACAGCAATCTAATTCTAAACAAACACGAACAAAATATCAAATGAAATAGAATTTTCATTCAGTGTCTATTGAGTGCCTATTACGTGCCATGTGCTATTCTAGGCAACTGGATGTATTAGCACATGATAGCAGGTAAAGATCCCTGCCTTGCCAGAGCTCTCAGTGCTCCTTGAAAGGACAGACAATAAATAAAAAAGGAATAATTTGTAAATTATAGAATAATTATAGAAAATATTCACTTATAAAATAAAAAAAAGACTTAGAGCGAGAAGGCAGGTTAAACTTCAACAGTGTGGAAATGGAAGACCTACCAAGAACCATTCTTTAGCAAGGCAATTTGTAGATTCCAAATCACGGAGAATGTAATCCAATTTAGGAAGAAATTTAGATAATCAGGATGCTTTTTCACAAGAAGAAAGAACTTTGAGAACTATTGCCTTGGATATTCCATTTTTGCATTTGTTTATAAATATAGATGACACTTAAAACATAAATTGGTTTGCAGCTTCCTCAGGATTTATCCAGGTTTAATCTGAAACCTGATGGTGAGGCCAACCACTCCAGGCTGGAAGCTGGCAGGTTTAATACACAAGGGAACTGACTCACAATGCTTGTCTTGGGTGACCACAAGGAGAAGGGTCTCCACACCTGTCTGCCAGAACCTAAAACACTTACATAGAGTCCTTAAGTGGGTTCGGTCACTTATACCATCCAGATAGTGTGAATTTCTACTCAAGGTTCTATCTTTGGGGTGGGCCTTCATAACATTGTATAGGAGACAGTGATCAAGACCATCTCCTAGAAAAAGAAGTGCAAAAAGGCACAATGTTTCTCTGAGGAGGTCTTATAAATAGCTGAGAAAAGAGGAGAAGAAAAAAGCAAAAGAGTAAAGGGAAAATATGCTCATCTGAAAGTAGAGTCCCAAGAATGGAAGGAAGAGATAAGAAAACCTTCCTCAGTGAACAATGCAAAGAAGTAGAGGAAAACAATAGAATGGGAAAGACTAGAGAGCTCTTCAAGAAAATTAGAGATACCAAGGGAACGTGTCATGCAAAGATGGGCTCAATAAAGGACAGAAATGGTATGGACCTAAAAGAAGCAGAAGATATTAAGAAGAGGTGGCAAGAATACACAGAAGAGCTATACAAAAGATATCTTAATGACCCAGATAACCACGATGGTGTGATCACTCACCTAGAGCCAGACATCCTGGGATGCAAAGTCAAGTGGGCCTTAGAAAGCATCACTATGAACAAAGCTAGTGGTGGTGATGGAATTCCCGTTGAGCTATTTCAAATTCTAAAAGATGATGCTATTAAAGTGCTGCACTCAATAGGCCAGCAAATTTGGAAAACTCAGCAGTGGCCACAGGACTGGAAAAGGTCAGTTTTCATTCCAATCCTAAAGAAAGGCAATGCCAAAGAATGTTCAAACTACTGCACAATTGCACTCATCTCACATACTAGCAAAGTAATGCTCAAAATTCTCTGAGCTAGACTTCAACAGTACATGAATCAAAAACTTCCATAAGTAAAAGCCGGATTCAGAGGAACCAAAGATCAAATCACCAACATTCGCTGGATTATAGAAAACAGAAAAGAATTCCAGAAAAACATCTATTTCTGCTTCATTGACTACACTAAAGCCTTTGACTGTGTGGATCACAACAAACTGTGGAACATTCTTAGAGATGGGAATACCAACCCAGCTTACCTGTGTCCTGAGAAGTCTGGATGCAGGTCAAGAAGCCACAGTTAGAACCAGACATGGAACAGTGGACTAGTTCCAGATTGGGAAAAGAGTATGTCAAGGCTGTATATTGTCACCCTGTTTATTTAATTTATATGCAGAGTACATCATGAGAAATGCCAGGCTGGATGAAGCAGAAGCTGAAATCAAGATTGTCAGAAGAAACATCAATAACCTCTGATTAGCAGATGACAGCACCATTGTGACAGAAAGGGAAGAGGAACTAAAGAGCCTCTGGATGAAAGTGAAAAAGGAGAGTGAAAAAGCTGACTTAAAGGTCAAGATTCAAAAAATGAAGCTCATGGCATCTGGTCCCATCACTTCATGGCAAATAGATGGGGAAACAATGGAAACAGTGACAGACATTATTTTCTTGGGCTCCAAAATCACTGCAAATAGTGACTGCAGCCATGAAATTAAAAGACACTTGCTCCTTGGAAGAAAAGCTATGATAAACCTAGACAGCATATTAAAAAGCAGAAACATTACTTTGCCAACAAAGGTTTGTATAGTGAAAGGTATGTTTATTCTCATAGTCAGTACGGATGTGAGAGTTGGACCATAAAGAAGGTTGAATTGATGTTTTGAAGTGTGGTGTTGGAAAAGACTCTTGAGAGTCCCTTTTACTGCACAAAGATCAAACCAGTCAATCCTAAAGGAAATCAACCCTGAATATTCATTGGAAGGACTGATGATGAAGCTCCAATACTTTGGCCACCTGATGCAAAGAGCCGGATCATTAGAAATACCCTGATGTTGTGAAAGATTGAAGGCAGGACAAGAAGGGGATGACAGAGGATGAGATGGTTGAATGGCGTCACTGACTCAATGGACATGAGTTTGAGAAGCTCCTGGAGATGGTGAAGGACAGGAAAGCCTGGTATGCTGCAGTCCATGGGTTGCAAAGAGTCAGACATGACTGAGGGACTGAACAAAAATAACAACTGGGAGTGGGAGAGGTAAGCAGAAGGCACATTTCTAGGACAGGCGAGTGGCTGGGGAGCCCTCAATTGCATGGGTCCAGTTTGCTGGTTCACCTCTCCAACCCGTGAACAATCTCATGATCTCAACTCTCACGATCTCAGAGGCTCCCCTCTCCCTGGGCTTTCACTAGCATGGAGGTGACTCCTCTGGTGGCTCCCTGGCTGCACTGGAGGTATATGCCACAGCAACAATAGAGTTACTTGCCAGAGAGAACACAGGTGAAGACAGTGATTCCCCAAATCAATGACAACTTTTTCTGCCAAGAATCTTGTCGTCCAAACCATTGACCTACTACTTCCCCCACGTAGGAAGTGGGATCACTCATGGTGTTAACTTGTGCCCTTTAGTAACTTAATAAAGATGACACATTAACAGCCTCATCAGTAGGAACACACTACATTCAATTTGGATAATGACACCAATGTTTCCTTGCAAGGCAGTGATCATGTCCAAGGCCAGTGTACTTTGGAGGTCAGCTTTTCTCATTAGAGGCATGTCAGCATCCCATCACCTCATGGCCAACAGAAGGGGGAAAGGTGGAAGCAGTGACAGATTTTATTTTCTTGGGGTGCAAAACCACTGTGAACAAAGACTGCAGCAATGAAATTAAAAGGCACTTGCTCCTTGAAAAGAAAGCTATGATAAACCTAGACAGCATATTAAAATCTTGAAAAGCAAAGATATCACTTTGCTAACAAAGGGCCATATAGTCAAAGCTATCGTTTGTCTGGTAGTTATGTATGGATGTGAGAGTTGGACCATAAAGAAAGCTGAGTGCCAAAGAATTGATGCTTTTGAACTGTGGTGTTGGAGAAAACTCTTGAGAGTCCCTTGGACTGCAAGGAGATCAAACCAGTCAATCCTAAAGGAAGTCAACCCTGAATATTCATTGGAAGGACTGATGCTGAAGCTTCAATACTATGGCCACCTGATGCAAAGAGCTGACTCATTGGAAAAGATCCTGATGCTTGGAAAGATTGAAATCAAAAGGAGAAGGGGATAGCAGAGGAAGAGATTGTTAGATAGCATCATCAACTCAATGCACATGAATCTGAGCAAAATCTGGGAGATAGTGAAGGACAGGCAGGGAGCCTGGCATGCTGCAGTCCATGGGTTGCAAAGATTTGAACAAGGCTTAGCAACTGAACAAGCACACAGTAAGAAAAGGCTTTGTTGGCCTCCGTTCTAGACTTGTTAGGCGAATTTATCAAGGACTTCTGTGTATTCTATACCTTCTAGAAATTAAGTAATTTTGCACCTGTATTCAATAAATTATGATTGAAATGAACTTTTGGTTCTTCATGGATTATGTACACATAACTTTACAACTGACTGCTGTGTCAGGAACATGCCTCCTTTGACCTTGAGGGCTCATTACTCAACACTTCTGAAACTCCTCTGAGGGAGTCATCTTTGAACTTAAATGCCACAGTGGAAAACTTGTGTCTGATTTGTAGATTCTTTTTATTTTCATCCAGAAGCATGCTTCCACATTTGATCATTGACCCTATTCACTAAGTTTAGATGCTGTCAAAAAGTAAATCCGTTCTCAGTAGGTCAAGTTGTGATCTCTAAGAACAGTCAGGTGAGAGGCAACCATCATCCTATTGAGTGGGGCACACAGTGGAGTCCATGTGGAGCCTCCCTTGTTAAATCACATGGTTACATACAGATCACCCTCTTGACTAAGAAGGCCATTGCTCTAGAGAAGAACCCCAAGAATTTCTCAGTCCTAGAAGTTGTCCTTATCATCAAAAAGTCCTCTTTTTTAAAAAAGCACTTTTCTCTTGAACTCTTCAAATACCTACTGAATTAGTTGAAGAACTAAACCTCACAGAACCAGTTTCTAGATCCTTCCTTCAGCGGCTGCACCACAAGTAGCTGCTGAAAGGAGATACCTCACGTCCAAGGTCAGAAGCAGTGGCACGAGGAGATACCCCACGCCCAAGGTAAGAGAAACCCCAGTAAGACGGAAGGCACTGGGAGAGAGCATCAGAGGGCAGACAGACTGGAACCACAATCACAGACAACTAGCCAAACTGATCACACGGACCACAGCCTTGTCTAATTCAATGAAACTAAGCCATGCCATATGGGGCCACCAAAGATGGATGGGTCATGGTGGAGAGGACTGACAGAATGTGGTCCACTGGAGAAGGGAATGGCAAACCACTTCAGTATTCTTGCCTTGAGAATCCCATGAACAGTATGAAAAGGCAAAAAGATAGGACACCGAAAGAGGAACTCCCCAGGTTGGTAGATGCCAAATATGCTACTGGAGATCAGTGGAGAAGTAACTCCAGAAAGAATGAAGGGATGAAGCCAAAGAAAAACAACACCCAGTTGTGGATGTGACTGGTGATAGAAGGAAGGTCTGATGCTGTAAAGAGCAATATTGCATAGGAACCTGGAATGTTAGGTCCATGAATCAAGACAAATTGGAAGTGGTCAAACAGGAGATGACAAGAGTGAACATCGACATTCAAGGAATCAGAGAACTAAGATGGACTGCAATGGGTGAATGTAACTCAGATGACCATTATATCTACTACTGTGGGCAGGAATCCCTTAGAAGAAATGGAGTAGCCATCATAGTCAACAAAAGAGTCCAAAATGCAGTACTTGGGTGCAATCTCAGAAATGACAGAATGATCTCTGTTCATTCCCAAGGCAAACCATTCAATATGACGGTAATCCAAGTCTATGCCCCAACCAGTAACACTGAAGAAGCTGAAGTTGAAGGGTTCTATGAAGACGTACAAGACCTTCTAGAACTAACACCCAAAAAAGATGTCCTTTTTATTATAGGGGACCGGAATGCAAAAGTAGGAAGTCAAGAAACACCTGGAGTAACAGGCAAATTTGGCCTTGGAGTACAGAATGAAGCAGGGCAAAGACTAATAGAGTTTTGCCATGAGAATGCACTGGTCATAGCAAGCACCCACTTCCAACAACACAAGAGAAGACTCTGCACATGGACATCACCAGATGGTCAACACCAAAATAGATTGATTATATTCTTTGCAGTCCAAGATGGAGAAGCTCTATAAGCAGCAAAAACAAGACCAGGAGCTGACTGTGGCTCAAATCATGAACTGCTTATTGTGAAATTCAGACTTAAACTGAAGAAATTAGGGAAAACCACTAGACCATTCAGGTATGACCTAAATCAAATCCCTTAGGATTATACACTGGAAGTGAGAAATAGATTTAAGGGACTAGATCTGATAGACAGAGTGCCTCGTGAACTATGGGTGGAGGTTCATGATATTGTACAGGAGACAGGAATCAAGACCATCTCCAAGAAAAAGAAATGCAAAAAAGCAAAATGGCTGTCTGAGGAGGCCTTACAAATAGCTCAGAAAAGAAGGGAAGCGAAAAGGAAAGGAGAAAAGGAAAGAAATACCCATTTGAATGCCAACTTCCAAAGAATAGCAAGAAGAGATAAGAAAGCCTTCTTCAGTGATCAGTGCAAAGAAATAGAGGAAAACAATAGAATAGAAAAGACTAAAGATCTCTTCAAGAAAATTAGAGATACCAAGGGAACATTTCATGCACAGATGGGCTCGATAAAGGACAGAAATGGTAGGGACCTAAAAGAAGCAGAAGATATTAAGTAGTGTTGGCAAGAATACACAGAAGAACTGTACAAAAAGATCTTCATGACCCAGATAATCACAATGGTGTGATCACTCACTTGGAGCCAGACATCCTGGAATGTGAAGTCAAATGATCCATAGGATGCATCACTAGGAACAAAGCTAGTGGAGGTGATGGAATTCCAGTTGAGCTATTTCAAAGCCTAAAGGATGATGCTGTGAAAGTGCTGCACTCAATAGGCCAGCAAATTTGGAAGACTCAGCAGTGGCCACAGGACTGGAAAAGGTTAGTTTTCATTCCACTCCCAAAGAAAGGCAATGCCAAAGAATGCTCAAACTACCACACAATTTCATTCATCTCACATGCTAGTAAAGTAATGCTTAAAATTCTCTGAGCCAGGCTTCAGCAATACATGAACTGTGAACTTCCAGATGTTCAAGCTGGTTTTAGAAAAGGCAGAGGAACCAGAGATCAAATTGCCAACATTTGCTGGATCATTGAAAAAGCAAGAGAGTTCCAGAAAAACATCTATTTCTGCTTGATTGACTATGCCAAAGCCTTTGACTGTGTGGATCACAATAAACTGTGGAAAATTCTGAAAGAGATGGGAATACCAGACCACCTGACCTGCCTCTTGACAAACCTATATGCAGGTCAGGAAGCAACAGTTGGAACTGGACATGGAACAACAGACTGGTTCCAAATAGGAAAAGGAGCACGTAAAGGCTGTACATTGTCACCCTGCTTATTTAACCTCTATGCAGAGCACATCATGAGAAATGCTGGGCTGGAGGAAGCACAGGCTGGGATGAAGATTGCCAGGAGAAATATCAATAACCTCAGATATGCAGATGACACCACCCTTATGGCAGAAAGTGAAGAAGAACTAAAGAGCCTCTTGATGAAGGTGAAAGAGGAGAGTGAAAAAGTTGGCTTAAAGCTCAACTTTCAGAAAACTAAGATCATGGCATCTGGTCCCATCACTTCATGGCAAATAGATGGGGAAAGAGTGGCTGACTTTATTTTCCCTGGCTCCCAAATCACTGCAGATGGTGACTGCAGCCATGAAATTAAAAGACGCTTACTCCTTGGAAGGAAAGTTATGACCAACCTAGACAGCATATTGAAAAGCAGAGACATTACTTTGTCAACAAAGGTCTGTCTAGCCAAGGCTTTGATTTTTCCAGTGGTCATGTATGGATGTGAGAGTTGGACTATAAAGAATCTGAGCACCAAAGAATTGATGCTTTTGAACTGTGGTGTTGGAGAAGACTCTTGAGAGTCCCTTGGATCGCAAGGAGATCCAACCAGTCCGTCCTAAAGGAAATCAGTCCTGAATGTTCACTGGAAGGACCGATGCTTAAGCTGAAACTTCAATACTTTGGCCATCTGATGCAAAGAACTGACTCATTTGAAAAGACCCTGATGCTGGGAAAGATTGAAGGCAGGAAGAGAAGGGGACGACAGAGGATGAGATGGTTGGATGGCATCACCGACTCAATGGACATGGATTTGGGTGGACTCCGGGAGTTGGTGATGGACAGTGAGGCCTGCTGTGCTGCGGTTCATGGGGTCGCAAAGAGTCGGAGACAACTGAGCGACTGAACTGAACTGACCGAATGAATCATTCACAAGGAACTAACTATAAGAATTGTGTTATAGCAAATAGCCGTTGGGGCTTGCAGTGTTATTTTGCATATACTATGAATGTTTTCTCACAATGGGCTTCCCTTCCATGTGTCTTTACTTCATTCATAATATTTATTATGAACCTTATAAAAAGCATGTATTTAAGATGTTATTTCCTCCAGATTTAATCTCCAATCCCTTTCTCCCTAAGTTTCACCGATGCAATAGATACCCTCAGTCCCTTTCAGAGACAAAACAAAGGACAACTGTAAAAATTCCAGATATTTGAGTTATCTGCCATAATTATTTATAATATAAAATATCCCTCTATCACTGAAAATTTGCAATTTGAGTTTGAGTTATCTGCCATAATTATAAATACTGTACAGTCATTCCTCTATTTTTGAATCTTTGCAATTATTTTAGCAGGTCAGAAACTTTTATCTGCTCACTGCCAATGTCACAGTGTATGTGGGTAAACTTTTCCCAGAGGTTTCAACAGTCAGGTGAGACTTTCTTGCTGGCAGGGATGAAAAAAACAAAACAGAACAAAACAAAATGAAACAAAAATCAGGAAATGCTTTGAAACAGAAAAAGAAGTCAGTATCATAGGCTCAGCTGGTAAAGAATCCACCTGCAATGCAGGAGACTTGGGTTCAATCCCTAGGTTGGGAAGAGCCCCTGGAGAAGGGAAAGGCTACACACTCTAGTATTCTGGCCTGGAGAATTCCATGGATTGTATAGGCCATGGGGTCACAAAGAGTTGGACATGCCTAAGTGACTTTCACACACACACATCATAAGATGTATCTGTCAGGATTCTAGCAGAAAAGAGATGACTTAGTATAATGAAGTACTTGGAGGAGACGTTAGTGAAGGGGTTACCTACAAGCTATGGCTACGAGGTTTAGAAATGACAAGGGAGAGAGCTAGTAACAGTGAGGAAAAAAATCCATACCCTAAGGGGTGAACAAAGCTGGAATGCAGGAGAGTTGGGTAGTAAGGCCTCCAGGAGAGGAGCTATGACCTTTGGCAACTAGTCAGAGATGACCTGCAGGTAGGGAGAATGGAGAACAGATACCCTGACCTTACTTTTCTGCCCTCAAGAGATCTTCTGCTTGGATTCTGTTTGGCAGAAACCAAGCAGAGGTCAGAGAGCAAGAGATACCATTGATGCTGTCCATGTAGATCAGCCTCCCATGCAAGAAGTTAGAGTGAAGAGGGGTGAAGTGTGGATGTGGCAGAGGCAAATGAAAAATATTTGGCACAGAAGAGATTTTTTTAAGTTACAGTCAGGAACACTTTAAGTTAGGATGGCACCTTTAAAAAGGGGAGAGAAAAACACTAAGAGAATTTACTTCCACATCCCCACCAACCACAGAATAATGGTGCCAGAGAAGCCCATGCTGCATTGGCATGGTTCTCTTAACAAAGTTCTCATAGGTGTGTGGATTGAAATAACACACCAGTGGGACCTACACTTAATGTATGCAGGGTTTCTTATTTGAATTTTCCTAAATTGAATCTCTGAACTCTACAAAATGAATTATTACCTGGTTATGTCAATTTCATAAACTCTTAAATTCATTGGCATTGTGTGTGAGCACAGGTGGGAGCCAGGAGTGCTGGGCAATGAGCTACAAAGACATTTAATTGTAGTTGACGCTCACTCCTTAACAAACCATCCCCAAACTTAGTGGTTTAAAATAACAGCAATCATTTATTCTTCTCATGAATTTGCAATTTGGGTAGGACCCCATGGAAATGGCTTATCTTTGCTCTTCACAGTTTCATCAGTTGGCAGCTAGAGAATTCACTCTGTGTTGCCTCACTTGCATGGCCAGCAAGTGGTTTTGGCTGGCAGATGAAATATCAGCCAGGCAGTGGGCCAGTGACTTCAGGTCCTCTTCCCCAAGGTGACTTGGCTTCTACTTGGGCTTCCTCACAATATGGTGGGCAATTCCAAGGGTAACCACCATGAGGGAGCAAGGAGGCATTTTTCCCTATCTAACCTTAGAAGTCTTTTCCAATGAGTCAACTATTTGCATTAGGTGGACAAAGTACTGGAGTTTCAGCTTTAGCATCATTCCTTCCAAAGAACACCCAGGACTGATCTCCTTTAGAATGGACTGGTTGGATCTCCTTGAACCTTAGAAGTTACATGGTGTTGCTTCAGCCACCCACTATTTCTCAAAACAGTCACAAAGTCCATTCAATTTCAAGGTAGGGGACATAGACCCATAACTCAATGGAGAGAGTAAGGTTAGACTGTAAGAAGAAATCAGAAATAAGATATGGTTTTAACCATTTTAGGAAAATACAAAGTATCATATCAACAAGAAAGGGATTCCCTGGTGGCTCAGATGGTGAAGAGTCTGCCTGCAATTTGGGAGACCCAAGTTCCCTGGGTTGGGAAGATTCCCCTGGAGAAGGAAAGGGCAACCCACTCCAGTATTTCTGCCTGGAAAATCCCATGGACAGAGGAGCCTGGCAGGCTATAATACATAGGGTTGAAAAGAGATGGACACGACTGAGTGACTTCACTTTTACTTTCATATTAACAAGCTATAGTAAATTGAGAAGTGAAAATAAAATTACAGTACATTACTTCCACAACATTTGCCATATTTTTGAAAGCATGTTTTTAATCTTGTCGAAAACAGCTTGCAATATTCTCTTCTCAGCTTCTTCCCTTACATTCATCATTTGTTCATTATACTCGTCTGTTATCGATTTTATTTTTTTCATCTTTTCTTCTGATGGATTTTGGGCATATTCCACTTCTACTTGTTCAATTTGCTTGTTAAATGTATCAGCATAGCTTTTCATCAAGTATTCCTCCTGCTGTTTCAGCTCTTGGTCTGTTTCCTTGTAAATGGAGTCAGAAAAGTAAGCCCCTTGGTTGTTCTGCACCATCTTGTCTATCAGCTCCACCAGCTCCTGCACCTGAGCTTCCTTCTCAGCCTGCTCTGTGTTCTTGCTGTTACTGAAAGCACAGCGGCGGTCTCCACACTCCTGTAGGAGGCTTTGTAGGTTTCCATCCGAATCCTCCAGAAAATTGCTCAGGCTCTGGTTCTCCAGCTCCTCTTTGCAAGTGAATAAGATGATCATATACTTCATGGCTGCTTTCCCAAACAGATTCTTGACCAACTCCACGGTTTGCTGCTCTTCCTGTGTGTGACGGCCCAACCTCAGGACCAAGACGATGGCATGAGGGCCCGGACAGGAGGCGAGGACACATCGGCTGATTTCCCTGCAGGTGGTGTTCAGGCTGTCTTTGGTGTCGAAGAGCCCTGGGGTGTCAACAACAAGAAGCTCTCTCCCCTTCCATTCCCGGGACGCTTTCTGACAAGTTTTGGTAACAGCCTTGGCAGCCATCTTAGACTCGAATTTTTTGTACCCGAGGATGGTGTTTGCAGTCGCACTTTTCCCACTTCCGGTCTTCCCTACCAGCACTATCCTCAGAGCGTTGTTAGGGGTGGCAGCCATGTTAACATCAAGAGGCTCTGGGGTACCCAGACTCCACCTTAAGAAAAGGAAGGAGAGGGGAAAAGAGTCAATTTAGGCAAGTAGGAACCATTCTCGAGTCTTTTTTTAACTTCCTTTGCCTCCCTGAATGGAGAAGGCAATGGCATCCCACTCCAGTACTCTTCCCTGGAGAATCCCAGGGATGGGGGAGCCTGGTGGGCTGCCGTCTATGGGGTCTCACAGAGTCGGACACGACTGAAGTGACTTAGCAGCAGCAGCAGCAGCCTCCCTGAAATTTGTAATATTCTATTATCCACATTGTTCACAAAAGAAACAGAAAAATTAAACAGTTTAATTGCTGTGGATAAAACAGCAAAGTAGTTCCAGTATCCCCACAAAGGAGTGTCAGGTCTGTTGCCAAGCCCAGGCTGTTCTGCTCACTGCACAACAGGCCAATAAATCCGGATACCAGTTGCTGGGGCAAGGAATGAAGACTTTAATCAGAAGGCCAGTAGACCGAGGGGATGGCAGTCTAGCGTGTCTAAGAACCCTCTCATCTCACTCAGCATTTAGGGTCCTTTTATATACAATAGAGAGGGGGAAGGGACTCTCAGTTGCCTCACCAGTGGCAGAAGGAGGTTGTTAACTGGTCGCTGGTTACCAGTTGCTCACGTGCTTGGGAGGAGGGGCCCACTCGGATGCCTGACCAATGGCTGAACAGGCCTGTTATAGCTGGTGTCAGTCTGAATGAAGTGTGCATGGGGAGCCAGGGAGGGAAAGCCCCTTATGACTTACCATCACAGTTTCTATCATTAAAGCAGTATGATGTTGGTCCCTGAATAGAGAGAACAGCAAAGCAAAAACAGAAAATTTGGAAACAGACCAAATTAACCACATTGTATTTATTCATATTCAATTCATTTACATTATGCAACATTTATATTCAATAATGTAGCATCTCAACATCAAGAGGAAGAAAGATAGACTAATAAGCAACATGGAGACAATCATATACAAAAAGACAAAACTGTATCCATTTCCTGATGCCTTTCAAACTCCAAATAGGGTAGAATTTCCAATGTTGAAAATTCCCTATAAATAATAGAAGAAACATGGATAAATCTTTGTAACTTAGAAGTCAGGAAAATATTTCTGAAATTTGAAATAGAGTAAGGAAAGAGACAGGCTTCCCTGGTGATTCAGTCGGTGAAGACTCTGCCATGCAATGCAAGAGACCTGGGGTTCAATCCCTGGGTCAGGAATATCCCCCGGAGAAGGAAATGGCAACCCACTTCAGTATTCTTGCCTGGGAAACCCAGTGGAGAGAGGAGCCTTGTGGACTACAGTCCATGAGGTCACAAAAGAGTCAGACAACTTAGCTACTAAACCGCCACAAGGAAAGAGACTCCTAAATTTGGTTATATAAAAATCAGAAACATAATGTGGGAGAATAATGCCACCATACACAAATTAAAACACAACTGTCAAACTAGGGGAAATTTTTTTCCTGGTTATGTAAAAGAGGGGTCATTTCACTTTTATACAAAGACTATCTGTACAGATGGCCAATAAGCACATGAAAAGATGCTCAGTATCATTAACTATTCAAGAAATGCAAATGAAAACTATAATGATGTATCACCTCACAGCGATGATTTGATGGCCATGATCAAAAAATCTACAATAAATGCTGGAGAGAGTGTGGAGAAAAGGGAACCCTCCTACACAGTTGGTGAGAACGTGAATTGGTAGAGCCTCTATGGAGAACAGTCTGGAAGATCCTCAAAAAATTAAAAATAGAGTTGCCATATGATCCAACAATCCCACTCTTGGGCATATATCCAGACAAAATTCTAATTTGAAAAGATGCATTCACCTCTATGTTCATAGCTGCTGCTGCTGCTAAGTCGCTTCAGTCGTGTCTGACTCTGTGTGACCCCATGGACAGCAGCCCACCAGTCTCCTCTGTCCCTGGCATTCTCCAGGCAAGAATACCAGAGTGGGTTGACATTTCCTTCTCCAATGCGTGCATACATGCTAAGTCGCTTCAGTCGTATCCAACTCTGTGCGACCCTATGGACAGCAGCCCACCAGGCTCCTCTGTCCACAGGATTCTCTAGGCAAGAATACTGGAGTGGGTTGCCATTTCCTTCTCCTCTATGTACATCAGTTCAGTTCAGTTCAGTTCAGTCGCTCAGTCCTGTCCGACTCTTTGCGACCCCATGAATTGCAGCATGCCAGGCCTCCCTGTCCATCACCAACTCCCGGAGTTCACTCAAACTAACGTCCATCGACTCGGTGATGCCATCCAGCTAGCTCATCCTCTGTCGTCCCCTTCTCCTCCTGCCCCCAACCCCTCCCAGCATCAGAGTCTTTTCCAATGGGTCAACTCTTTGCATGAGGTGGCCAAAGTATTGGAGTTTCAGCTTTATAATAGTTCTGTTATAATAGCCAAGATACAGAAACAAACTAAATGTCCATTGACAGATGAATGCATAAAGAAGATGCTGTTCATATATACAATGGGGTATTACTCAGCTGTAAAAGAGAATGAAACAATGCCATTTGCAACTACATGTATGAACTGAGGTGTTATCATATTGAGGGAAGTTAGAGAAAAACAAATATTACATGATATCATTTGTATGTGGAATCAAAAATAAATCAAGTAAACTTACTTACAAAACAGAAACAGACTAACTGACACAGAAAATAAACTTACGACTACCAAAGGGGAAAATCAGGAAAGAGGGATAAATTAGGTGTATGGGGTTTATGGATACATCGTAGCTGTTCAGTCCTTCAGTCCTGTCAGATTCTTTCTGGCCCCAGGGACTGCAGCATGCCAGGCTTCCCTGTCCTTCACCATCTCCCAAAGCTTGCTCAAACTCATGTCCATTGAGTCCGTGATGTCATTCAGCTATCTCAACCTCTGTTGTCCCCTTCTCCTCCTGCCTTCTATCTTTTCCAGCATCAGGGTCTTTTCCGATGAGTCAGGTCTTCCATCAGGTGGCCAAAGTATTGGAGCTTTAGCTTCAGCATCAGTCCTTCCAGTGAATATTCAGGGTTGATTTCCTTCAGGATTGACTGGTTTGACTTCCTTGCAGTCCAAGGGACTCTCAAGAGTTTTCTCCAACACCACAGTTCAAAAGCATCAATTCTTTGACACTCACCCTTCTTTATGGTCCAATTCTCACATCCATACATGATTACTGGAAAAGTCTTAGCTTTGACTATACAGACCTTTGTCAGCAAAGTAATATCTCTGCTTTTTAATATGCTATCTAGGTTGCTCATAGCTCTTCTTCCAAGGAGCAAGCATCTTTTAATTTCATGACTGCAGTCACCATCTGCAGTGATTTTGGAGCCCAAGAAAATAACGTCTGTCACTGTTTCCATTGTTTCCCCATCTATTTGCCATGAAGTGATGGGACTGGATGCCATTATCTTCATTTTTTGAATGTTGAGCTTTAAGCCAGCTTTTTCACTCTCCTCTTTCACCTTCATCAAGAGGCTCTAGAGTTCCTCTTCACTTTCTGTCATAAGGGTGGTGTCATCTGCATATCTGTTATTGATACTTTTCCCAGCAATCTTGATTCCAGCTTGTGCTTCACCCAGCCCGGCATTTGTGCTTGATGTACTCTGCGTATAAGTTAAATAAGCAGGGTGACAATATTAGCCTTGACATACTCCTTTCTCAATTTTGAACCAGTCTGTTTACATGTCCGGTTCTAACTGTTGCTTCTTGACCTGCGTACAGGTTTCTAAGGAGGAAGGTAAGCTAGTCTGGTATTCCCATCTCTTGAAGAATTTTCCACAGTTTGTTGTGATCCACACCATCAAAAGCTTTAGCATAGTCAATGAAGCAGAAGTAGATGTTTTTCTGGAATCCTCTTGCTTTTTCTTTGATCCAATGGATATTGGCAATTTGATCTCTGGTTCCTCTGCCTTTTCTAAATTCAGCTTGTACATCTGGACGTTTTTGGTTCATGTACTGATGAAGCCTAGCTTGGAGGATTTAGAGCATTACCTTGCTAACATATGAAATGCATGCAGTTGTGCAGTAGTTTGAACATTCTTTGCCATTACCCTTATTTGGTATTGGAATGAAAGCTGACCTTTTGTTATATATAGTGGTATGTTACATATACATTACGTATACATACCACTATATATAACACACATTAGCAACAAGAATTTACCGTATAGTGGAAAGGAACTATATTCAATATCTTGTATTAACCTATAATGGAAAAAATCAGAATATATATATATAATTATATATATTATATACATATATATATGGGCTTCACCAGTGACTTAGCAGTAAAGAATCTGCCTGCAATGCAGGGGACACAGGAGATGCAAGTTTGATCCCTGGGTTAGGAAGATCATCTTGAGGAAGGCATGGCAACCAACTCCAGTATTCTTGCCTGGAGAATTCCATGGACAGAGGAGACGGGAGGGTCACAGTTCATGGGGCCGCAGAGAGTTGGATATGACTGAAGCGACTGAGCATGCACACACACACGGACACATGCATGTATAAAACTGAGTGGCTTGGCTATAATTATAATAAATCAACTATATTTCAATAAAAATATTTTAGCAAACAAACAATATCTAAAAGTAGAGAAAGAAAAGACCAACAACTTGATAGAAAGTGGAGTAAGAGATAAGAATAAACAGTCCAAATAAAAATGTAAATATCCTTTGAATATGTAAAAAGATATCAACATCCACTCGTAATAGAGAAAAACATATCAAAACATATAAAAACTAAAATTAATTATTTAATATTGCACTAGGATACTATTTCTCACCTACAGGTTTGAAAAAACCCAGAAATTAGTTGGCATAATCTGTTGATAAAAGGTATAGGGGAGGGACTCCCTGGTGGCCCAGTGGTTAAGAATCCACCTTGCAATGCAGGGGATGTGGGTTCAATCCCTGGTCAGGGAACTAAGATACTACATGCCACGGAGCAACTAATCCCTCCACAACTGGAGAGTCCGTGTGTCACAATGAAAGATCCCACACGAGGCAAGGACGATCCCGCATGCTGCAACTAAGATGCAATGCAGCCAAATAGATAAATACATGTTTTTTAATAAATAAAAGATGTAGGGGAAAGAGATCTTCTCCTGCATGGCTGTTGGGAATAAAAGAACAGTCTAAAACTACTGGAGGAGAAGTTAGCAAGGTCTTGTATATGTGCATTTACATACGCCTTTACCCTTTTATTATCAATCTCAATTTTAGGATTTATTCCAAAGGTACCCAACAAGAATATGAAAGAAAATTATGCAGAAAGCTCTGTGTGTGTGTATGCACACGTGTGTGCTCAGTCATGTTCAACTCTTTGTGACCCTATGGACTGTAGCCTTCCAGGCTCCTCTGTCCTTGGGATTTTCCCAGCAAGAATACTGGAGTGGGTTGCCATTTCCAAGGGATCTTCATGACCCAGGGATTGAACCCACGTCTCCTGCATCTCCTGCATTGGCAGGCAGATTCTTTACCATTGGGCCACCTGGGAAGCCCACAGAAGTCTGTTAACTGTGCCACTATTTGAATCTCAGGACACCAAAAACCTATCATGCATCATTAGGGTAGGGACCCAGTTGAATTAACTAAGGTATATTCACACAGTGAAGCACTGGTCAACTGTAGAAAAAGGAGGTATATCTTTATATCCTAGTATGAAGACATCTCCAGGATATAGCATTAAGCAGAAAAAGCAAAGAAGAAAGTAATGTACAGTTTACTAGCATTTCTCTAACCAGGAGGAATATGATCTACATATATAAAATGTGTAATACATATACTTTTAATTCATCCATAAAAACAATGGCCGAATAATCTGAAAGCTAAACAAACAAAAAAGTTACTTATATGGGCATGGGACAAAGAGGAGGGAGAGGACAGGGACAGAAACTGGGAATCAGACTTGTTTGGATATACTTATATTTCATTGATTTGATCTTAAAACCATATAAATAGTTACATAATCATACAGCAAAAATTATATTTAAAATCCTAGTAAAAATCAAAAGCAAATATAACAAACAGGCCTAATTGTATTTTGTGTGATGAATGAACCACACAAAAAATTGTTCCAAGAGACTTGATAACGCAGTCATTTCTCTGTCCATCTCCAGTGGGAAGTACTTTAAGTCCCCCCAACCCTTGCCCCAAAATATCTGCAAAGAATTTTCAGAAATCTTATTCTTCATTGTGTGTATGTGCAAGTAAGTGTGTTTGTATGGTTTTGAAGTCCATTGGAAAGACATCAAAACAATGATAAGCCCAGTAGAAATGAGTACCCTTAGTGCCAGACTGCAGTCTTCAAATGCCCATTTCCTGCCAAAACATTAGTTGATTTACACATACTGCAGTATGAGCTTCCCTGGTGGCTCAACAGTAAAGAATCTGCCTGCAATGCTGGAGACCCGGGTTTGATCCCTGGTTCAGGAAGATCCCCTGGAGAAAACAGCAACCCACTCCAGTATTCTTGCCTGGGAAATCCCATGAACAGAGAAGCCTGGCGGGCTATAGTTCATGGGGTCGTAAAGAGTTAGACACAACTCAGTGACTAAACAACAGCTGCAGTGCAATATAAAATAACAATTAAATTAAAAAAAAAAAAAGATTTAGACTGAGTGGTCTCTAAATTGCCTTCCAACTCTAAAGACCTTGGGGACACATTTCCTACTAAAAGAAATGTCTGGGTTATCAAGTGTACTCAATGTCTATCCCTACAACAACTGGATGGAAGGTGCAATATTCAGCAAAAGGTTGTCATGTCAAAATGAGATGCATGGACAATGTGTTAACAGACATTCTTAGTCCCCTCCCTACCGCCACCTCCCCTGCTCTGGTAGCATCCTCCTGACTTGTTTGCACAGCACCTGGTCCCTTCTCAGGCCAGAATCCACACCCTCCCCAGACTCCCCTACCTTACTGTCCCTGCAGCTCTGTCTCCCTGGGATCTGTTCTCAGCCAGGCTCACCTGATTTAAGGACTTGATGAGCTGTCTGGTTTCCTCCAGAGAAGCTGTTTGAGCCCCTGCGTTTGCTCTAACTGCTGCACCTCTGAGTCCTCGGAGCCAGGAAGCAGATTGGGTGGGGCCAGTGAAAAAAGTGTTTTGTTTTTAAAAAGACAGAAATGTTGCCCCATAATTTGATGGGTGGTTCAGTTTTGCCTGGTGGCTCAGATGGTAAAGTGTCTGCCTACATTGCGGGAGACCTGAGTTCGATTCCTGTGTCGGGAAGCTCCTCTGAAGAAGGAAATGGCAACCCACTCCAGTACTCTTGCCTGGAAAATCCCATGGATGGAGGAGCATGGTAGGCTACAGTCCATGGGGTCACAAAGGGTCGGATACGACTCAGTGACTTCACTTCAGTTTTGCCAAGTTGAAAGCTTTTTCTCCATGTGCCTGCTATGACACCAGAATTTTGAAAATTTTACTTGTTGTTTGGGGTTATAGTAAAGTGAAGTGAAAGTGAAAGTCACTCAGTCATGTCTGATTCTGTGACCCCATGGTCTATACAGCCCATGGAATTCTCCAGGCCAGAATACTGGAGTGGGTAGACTTTCCCCTTCTCCAGGGGATCTTCCCAACCCAGAGATCAAACCAGGGTCTCTTGCATTGCAGGCAGATTCTTTACCAACTGAGCTATCAGGGAAGCCAATGGAATAGTATCAACTCTATTATTTAAGCCTCACCCAACGAGAACAAATCCCCAGACTCCCACTGGCAGGAACCAGTTCACACCAGTGAACCTGGTGTGCTTACTCACATGGATTCTCAGACGTAGGTGGTTATGGTTATAAACCTCCAGCAGTGGAACAGAGAGCAGTGGTACTAAATGGGAGACTTTTAGTCTCCCTTTAAAAGGGACCGTTCGTAGGGCCCTTGGCTCCAGGAGTCTGGCATGAGGAATCACTGTTAGTCCAGGCTCACTCCTCCTGGTGTTCCTGAGTCCCAAGGGTCATCAGAGCCATGAATGGTTACAGACAGTTACAGATATAAGCTTTATTTGTCACTTGGCTCCAATAGCCAAGAAAGCAAGAAGCAAGGAAATGGGGTTTCTCCCACAGTTTTCTATTTCTCTCAGGAAATCCACAGTCCCCATCCTTATCTGCCTACCTAGGTTTCTAGCCCCACACCTCCAAAATCCACAATGTTTGCTTAGCTATCCCCTGAATTCTTAGCCATTCCGTGGTCCTAATGATGGAAGAGGTTGATTAGGAGAACAGGAATTGAGGAAAGAATGTGGAGGCTGCCATAACCATCAGACATCATCCCATAATTTCCCTTCTTTCTGGGGTTTGTCATTTGGTTTGCATGATTTCTGCTATTATTTTCATTTCTTCCTTTTGGTTTCAATTTGACAATTTTGTTGCTTTGTTTCAATCCTTCCCTAAAGAGAATGTTCTTCAGTGCTTTCTTAGTAAAGACAGATGCTATAAGTAAAACTTTCAGTTCAGTTCAGTTCAGTTCAGTCACTCAGTCATGTCCGACTCTTTGCGACCCCATGAATTGCAACATGCCAGGTCTCCCTGTCCATCACCAACTCCCAGAGTTCACTCAAACTCACACTCATTGAGTCAGTGATGCCAACCAGCCATCTCATCCTCTGTCATCCCCTTCTCCTCCTGCCCCCAATCCCTCCCAGCATCAGAGTCTTTTCCAATGAGTCAACTCTTTGCATGAGGTGGACAAAGTACTGGAGTTTCAGCTTTAACATCATTCCTTCCAAAGAAATCCCAGGGCTGATCTCCTTCAGAATGGACTGGTTGGATCTCCTTGCAGTCCAAGGGACTCTCAAGAGTCTTCTCCAACACCACAGTTCAAAAGCATCAATTCTTCGGCTCTCAGCCTTCTTCACAGTCCAACTCTCACATGCATACATGACCACAGGAAAAACCATAGCCTTGACTAGACAGACCTTTGTTGGCAAAGTAATGTCTCTGGTTTTGAATATGCTATCTAGGTTGGACATAACTTTCTTTCCAAGGAGTAAGCATCTTTTTAATTCATGGCTGCAGTCACCAGCTGCAGTGATTTTGGAGCCCCCAAAAATAAAGTCTGACACTGTTTCCACTGTTTCCCCATCTATTTCCCATGAAGAGATGGGACCGGATGCCATGACCTTCATTTTCTGAATGTTGAGCTTTAAGCCAACTTTTTCACTCTCCACTTTCACTTTCATCAAGAGGCGTTTTAATTCCTCTTCCCTTTCTGCCATAAGGGTGGTGTCATCTGCATATTTGAGGTTATTGATATTTCTCCCAGCAATCTTGATTCCAGCTTGTGTTTCTTCCAGTCCAGGATTTCTCATGATGTACTCTGCGTATAAGTGAAATAAGCAGGATGACAATATACAGCCTTGACGAACTCCTTTTCCTATTTGGAACCAGTCTGTTGTTCCATGTTCAGTTCTAACTGTTGCTTCCTGACCTGGATACAGATTTCTCAAGAGGCAGGTCAGGTGGTCTGGTATTCCCATCTCTTTCAGAATTTTCCACAGTTTATTGTGATCCACACAGTCAAAGGCTTTGGCATAGTCAATAAAGCAGAAATAGATGTTTTTCTGGAACTCTCTTGCTTTTTCCATGATCCAGCGGATGTTGGCAATTTGGTCTCTGATTCCTCTGCCTTTTCTAAAACCAGCTTGAGCATCAGGAAGTTCACGGTTCATGTATTGCTGAAGCCTGGCTTGGAGAATTTTGAGCATTACTTTGCTAGCATGTGAGATGAGTGCAATTGTGCAGTAGTTTGAGCATTCTTTGGCATTGCCTTTCTTTGGGATTGGAATGAAAACTGACCTTTTCCAGTCCTGTGGCCACTGCTGAGTTTTCCAAATTTGCTGGCATATTGAGTGCAGCACTTTCACAGCATCATCTTTCAGGATTTCAAATAGCTCAACTGGAATTCCATCACCTCCACTAGCTTTGTTCGTAGTGTTGCTTTCTAAGGCCCATTTGACTTCACATTCCAAGATGTTTGGCTCTAAGTCAGTGATCACAGCATCATGATTATCTGGGTCATGAAGATCTTTTCTGTACAGTTCTTCTGTGTATTCTTGCCACCTCTTCTTAATATCTTCTGCTTCTTTTAGGTCCATACCATTTCTGTCTTTTATTGAGCCCATCTTTGCATGAAATGTTCCCTTGGTATCTCTAATTTTCGTGAAGAGATCTCTAGTCTTTCCCATTCTGTTGTTTTCCTCTATTTCTTTGCATTGATCACTGTGGAAGGCTTTCTTATCTCTTCTTGCTATTCTTTGGAACTCTGCATTCAGATGCGTATGTCTTTCCTTTTCTCCTTTGCTTTTCGCTTCTCATCTTTTCACAGCTACTTGTAAGGCCTCCCCAGACAGCCATTTTGCTTTTTTGCATTTCTTTTCCATGGGGATGGTCTTGATCCCTGTCTCCTGTACAATGTCACGAACCTCATTCCATAGTTCATCAGGCACTCTATCTATCAGATCTAGGCCCTTCAATCTATTTCTCACGTCCACTGTATAATCATAAGGGATTTGATTTAGGTCATACCTGAATGGTCTAGTGGTTTTCCCTACTTTCTTCAATTTAAGTCGGAATTTGGTAATAAGGAGTTCATGATCTGAGCCACAGTCAGCTGCTGGTCTTGTTTTTGCTGACTGTATAGAGCTTCTCCATCTTTGGCTGCAAAGAATATAATCAATCTGATTTAGGTGTTGACCATCTGGTGATGTCCATGTATAGTCTTCTCTTGTGTTGTTGGAAGAGAGTGTTTTCTATGACTGGTGCATTCTCATGGCAAAACTTTGCCCTGTTTCATTCTGTATTCCAAGGCCAAATTTGCCTGTTACTCCAGGTGTTTCTTAGTAAAGGAACAACTGGGCTTCCCTGATAGCTCAGTTGGTAAAGAATCCGCCTGCAATGCAGGAGACCCCGGTTCGATTCCTGGGTCGGGAAGATCCCCTGGAGAAGGGAAAGGCTATCCACTCCAGTATTCTGGCCTAGAGAATTCCATGGACAATCCATGGGGTCGCAAAAAGTTGTACAGGACTGAGCCACTTTCACTTTCAAAGGAACAACTGCAATGTACACCACAGTATATCACAGCACAGACTTCTTTCTGCTTCTTGTAAACCCTTATATTTTCAAGAAATGGGCAACTGGGTGATTTATTGTAAATTCACTTGTGCAGAGAAAAATACACATCCTGCCTCAGAAACTACACTCTCTTATTTGACACTTGAAGGTCACAGCACACTTTCGTCACCACGAGGTCATAGCACAGGCTAGACAGCCTAGGTTACAGGCCTGGGTCCCCCTGGTTATACCTGCTGAAGTGTTCAGAAGGGATAGGAGGAGAAAGGCTGGGCCAGGGAGAAATCTCATCATGAAAATTGCACTGAACTGTCCTTAGAATCCTTTTCAGACCCCTCCTCAGGCAGACCTGGCCTGAGGATGAAGTGAAAGGGTTTTCCTGGAAGTCTCCAAACCCACATCAGGACTCATTCAAAGCAGGCCCAGCAGGCAGCACTTCTGAGTTCCACATGAATGAAATGAAATAAACTCTGTTGTAAACTGGAATAGTGTGTGAATATTTCCATCTTTCAAGATCCTAACAATGAAGTTCTCAAAGCCTAAGGTAAATAATAAATAAATAAATGAGATGGATAATAAATAGTTGAGCAGCCTCGTGGCTTTTGACTGTTGTTTATCATGAAAAAAAAAAAAAACCCTCTAGAATGGTACTTAAGTGACATTAAGCTTTGAGAGGTCACAGGTGACTATTTGGAAATGAAAAGTGACACTAGCATTTCTCTTATCCTCTGCAAGTATAACATATTTGTGTTTAGTGGAGAGTCAAAGATTCCCAATAAAATAGCAATCTGGAAGACAGTGCCACCTAGGTCCCCATTAGCTCTGTTTCATTCAACTACAATGAAGGACAGCAAGAAGGGGAAACTAAACTGGCCAAAGCCCAGGCACACTGCAGGAAGGAAGAGGAGGGGAGCTAGCAACATGGCCAATGTTTAATTTCAGCTACTGACAGGGTCTCCTCCAAAACATTGAGAGGAGCCCTGCAAACTTACACTGATGAACATCCATAACTGACAAACATTATTTAAAGAAAAAAATTAAAAAGTCTCTAAACATTGTCCTATGTTCATATAAGAAATGAAGAAACATTTATTCAGAAAAAAATATACTGACTCTTAGAAAGAACAGTGAGCATCTGCATCATACTTGAACCATGACCTACTTCCTCCCTCCCCAACCCAGCCTCAGTTTGACAGAAACTCCATTCTTGGCCAAGAAGATGAGGCTCCCTCTCCCCACAGTTAATCATCGAGAGTATAGTATCTTACCAATAGGGGTAGCATTTCTGATCTGCAGAGACTAAATGTCTGGTAAGTAAGATTAGGCAATAGTTTCTAATGGTGGTGGTAGTTTAGTCGCTAAGTTGTGTCGAACTCTAATATATGACACCAAAAGCACCAAGGAAAAACAGATAATTTATATTTATACAAAATTTAAAACACTTTGCATTCCAAAAAGTGAAAAGATAACCTGCAGAATGAGAGAAAAAATTTGCCAATCATATATCTGATAAAGATCTAATATCCAGAATATATAACAAACTCTTTTGCTGTGTTTAGTTGCTCAATCATGTCTGACTCTTTGCGACCCCATGGACTGCTCCTCTGTCTGCAGGGATTCGCCAGGGAAAAATACTGGAGTGGGCTGCCATGCCCTCCTCCAGAAGATCTTCCCAATCCAGGGATCAAACCCATGTTTCCTGTATTGCAAGCAGGTTCTTTACCGACTGAGCAGCCAGGGAAGTTGCAACTCTAAAAACTCCACAATAAAAAGACAAATTGCCTAATTTGTAAATAGGCAAAAGATTTGAATAGGAATTTCTTCAAATAAGATACACAAATGGCCAATAAACATATGAAAAGAAGATAAACATTATCAGTCATTAGGGAAATGTAAATCTGCACCAAATAACATACCACTTCATACTCAGTGGGATGATTATAATCTTTTAAAAAGAAAAAATAATAAATACTGATAAGTATGTGGATAAATTTAATCTTTATACCCTGCTGGGGAGGATATAACATGACACAGCTGCTATGGAAAGCTCTTCGGTGTTCCTTAAAAAATTAAAACATAGATTACCACATGATGTAGTGATTCCACTCCATAAGTGTCCATCCAAGAGGACTGCCAAGACGTGTTCATACCAAAAATTCTACATGAATGGTTAAGCAGCATTATTCATAATAGTCCAAAACAAGTGGAAACAACCCAAGTGCACATCAACAGATGAATGGATATATGTATACAGTGGAGTATCGTTTAACCATAAAAAGGAATAGAGTCTGTCTACATGCTACAATGTGAATGAGCCTTGACAGCATTATACTAAGTGAAAGAAACCAGGGAAAAGATACATAAAGATATGATTATATTTACATGAATGTCCAGAAATTACAATGAGCTCATGAGAGTGTCCTTAGGAAGGTTTTAGCTTTAGTTTCTTGTACTCTATTAACATTTATATTCAGCTTCACTTTTTAAGCCTTTCTTCTCTCTTATGGTTTGAATTGTGTTCCCCTCCAAAAGATACTGAAGACCTAACCATACAAATGTGACCTTGCTTGGAAACAAGGTCTCAGCAGATTTGATTGTTAAGGTAAAGCTGCTGAGATGAACCTTAATCCATACAATTGGTATCCTTATTAGAAGGGAGATATTGGACACAGACACATGCATTGGGAAGACAGTCATATGAAGGCAGAAGCAGAGGTTGAAGTAAGGCTGCCTGAGGCCACTAGAAGCTAGAAGAGGCTAGGAAGGTTGTCACCATGCGCCATGAATGACACCGGGATTCTTGACCTCTGGAGGAGAGGAATTCGATCCAGGGCCAGTGATGAGGCTTGGTCACTCAGAACTTTTGTGCGATAAAATTTTATTAATGTATAAAGGAGATAGAGAGAGCTTCTGACAGAGACATCAGAAGGGGGCAGAAAGAGTGCCCCCTTGCTAGTTTATAGTAAGGGGTTATATACCTATTAGCAAGATGCTAATTAGAGAAAGGAAATGCCTCAAAACTGAGAGAGTTGCACCAGGCCCTTCATCCATAACATGCATTTTGAGATAGCATTGGCACCAAGTGAGTCATCCTGGACCATGAAACAATTGACATGAATCTTGAACAAAGGCAGATTCTAAGGTAAATACATAGTTCATTAACACAGCTTAAGAAAAACATTTCATAGAAAAATGCATTGGTTAGCTCAAGGTTTGAGAAATGTTCAGGGGGAACCAGGTGTCATCTGGGCAACACAGAATTTTAAAAGAAAACTCCTTTTAATTTTGTTAAAATTAAAAGTCCGTTTAATTAATAGAAAAGGAATAAAAATCTGACACTTGTGGTTTGTTTCCTCCTGCCTCTTAAGAGAGAGGAAAAACCGTCTGACACTTGCAGTCTATTTCCTCCCCTTGGGAGGACCCCTAGGCTTACTGCCTGTTACCCTCTCAGAAGAATCCTCCCTGACAGCATTCAGGAGGAGCATGGCCCTGCCAACACCTTTATTTTGGACTTCTGGCCTCCAGACTTGTGAGAGAATAAATTATTATAAAAATTATTTATTATCTGTTATTATAAGTCACTTCATTTGTGTTACTTTGTTATGACAGCCCTGGGAAATGAACATGTCCCTCTCTGGTGATTTTCTCTAGTTACCCCTGGTCAACACACAAAAATTACATCTTGTTGCCATTCAGGGAGATGAAATGGCAGGTCTTCCATAGGTGTGGGTCAGCAGGGCACTAAAGGGGAATGCTGGCTGCCTCCACATTAGTCTCCCCTGAGAATAGCATGGTGGTGGCAGCAATCACCTAGGGAGGACATGGATCCTGGAGGTCAGCTGCTGACCAAAACCAAATCAAGCTGAGACTCACTCCAGAGCTGAGTGACATTCAAGTAAACCATGATCATGAAGTAGCTAATGTGCAAGGCCAAACTCAGAAACAACAGGAGACTTTTACCCCCAACCCTACTTACATAGTGGGATGGGGAGTAGTGCCTGGATCCTACTGTTCTTTAGACAGGGAGACAGAAATGGCAGATACTTGAGAGACATGTCATGCTCTGCCTCTATGGTGGTTCAGAACCATTTCCAGACTGTTCATCAGAAATCATGGGGGCCAGAAGGAAGTGACACAATATTTTCCAAGTATTGAAAGAAAAGAACTGTCAACCCAGAATTCTATAACCAGAGAAAACATCCTTCAAGAATGAAAGGACAGAGGCCATCAGGGATACTCCAATCTCAGTCACCATCTTGAGAGACTTATGAGAGACTTATTATCCCCAGGACCTCAACCATACAGTCAAATGTGTATGTTCCTAAAAATAAGGGCACACCTTATTTTATTAGAGTAAATCTGTACCTTACTGTGTGATAGGTATCATGAAACTTTAGCCACAAATCTGTTTATAGACAATAAAAATTCAGACATATAGAATGTAAAGCTACTACTGTGCTGATAATAGCTAGTACAGATGTCAGCAAAACAATAATTTCCAACTGTGGACAAGAAACATCCTTCTACATTGGAACAAATGAAGAAAGTGCCTTGGGCCAACTACCAAAAATGACACCATTGCCGGTCCTAAGATGACAGAGGAAAGGACGGGAGACCACTTTTTACACCACAAATTCATCAAAAGAACATTTAAATGCTGAGTAAATTTCACAAAACAACTTCTGAACGCCAGCAGAGGACATCAGGCAACCAGAAAAGCAGCCCATTGTCTTCAAAAGGAGGTAGGAAAAAATATAAAAGACAAAAAGAGAGACAAAAGAGGTAGGGATGGAGCTCTGTCCCTGAAAGGGAGTCTTAAAAAGAGAGAAGTTTCCAAACACCAGGAAACACTCTCACTGCTGAGTTTGTGGTGAGCCTTGGAACCACAGAGGGCAACATAATTGGGAGGAAAAATAAAAAAATAATTAAAACCCACAGATTACGTGCCCAACGGTAACTCCCCCAGCAGAGAAGCAGCACAGACCCCTGCATCTGCCACTAGCAAGCAGGGGCTGCATTGCTTAGAGTAAGTACCGGGCCTGAATGCCCCAAGGGCAATCTGAGGGAACTAACTTGGGCAAGCAAACCAGACTTTGGGATAGCTACCACATGAAAAGCCCTAACATAAGACACTGCCAGGCCCACTCATAGAACAAAGGACTGAACAGAGCTAGCCGGCTGCAGACCATTCCCCTCCGGTGATAGGCAGCCAGAACCAGAAGTGGGCAATCGCAGCTGCAGAGAGGCATTATCTACCAAACTGCAAGCAGGCTTCTTTGCTAACTAAGACTTCCTGGGCTTCTGGACAGTCAACATCCGTCTGAGAAGGTGTGCCAGTTGTACACCCAGAAAACCAAGCGTCAGGGACAGGGGAGGCGATAAGTCGCAGCGACGGCACTCGCCAAACACTTCATCACCTGAGCTGCTTGGACCTGGGAAGGGCACAAAATACAGGCCCAACCGAGTCTGTGCCTCTGAGGACTATCTGAGTGCCTGAACCTGAGCAGCTTAGACCTGGAAGGGGCATTCAGCCCAGGGCCGGCCTCGGATGGTTCCCAGCAGACCATCCTAGAACCTGAGCAGTGTGGGCAGAGAGGGCACATGCCCCGTGAGCGGGGGCAGGCCCACTGTGGCTGAGACACTGCAAGCACATGCCAGTGTTATTTGTTTGCAGCCTCTGTTCCTCCCCACAGCGCAACTAAACAAGTGAGCCTAAAAAAGTGTCCACCACCGCCCCCTTGTGTCAGGGCAGAAATCAGACACTGAAGAGACCAGCAAACAGAAGAAGCTCAAACAGAGGGAACCACTTTGGAAGTGACAGATGCAATAGATTAAAACCCTGTAGTTAGTACCAACTACATAGGAAGGGGCCTATATATCTTGAGAAATATAAGCCGGACCAAGGAACTACCCAAAAATTAACTGACCCCACACTGCCCACAACACCAGAGAAAGTCCTAGATATATTTTTACTATTTTTACTATCATTCTTCTTTTTAAATTTTTAAAAAAATTTTAAGTCCTCTATTACTCCTTTAATTTTCATTTTTATAACCTACTATTATTTTCAAAAAAAAAAGAGACCCCAGTTTTTAAAGCAAACTTCATATATATTTTTTGTTTATAATTTTTGTGACTTTTTTTCCTTTCTTTTCTTTAATATTGTATTTTTGAAAATCCAACCTCTACTGTAGATTTTTAATCTTTGCTTTTTGGTATTTGTTATCAATTTTGTACCTTTAAGAACCCAATCTTCAGTACCCATTTTTTCTTGGGAGCAAGATTATTGGCTTGACTGCTCTCTCCCTCTTTGGACTCTCCTTTTTCTCTACCAGGTCACCTCTATCTCCTCCCTTCCCCTTATCTTCTCTACCCAACTCTGGATTCTCTTTGTGTGTTCCAGATGGTGGAGAATACTTAGGGAACTGATTACTGGCTGGATCTGTCTCTCTTCTTTTGATTTCCCCCTTTATCCTCCTGGCCACCTCTGTCTCCTTCCTCCCTCTTCTTTTCTCTGTATAACTCTGTGAACATCTCTGAGCAGTCCAGCCTGTGGAGAGCACATAAGGAAGTGATTCCTGGCTAGCTTGCTCTCTCCTCTTTTGATTCCACCTCATCTCATTCAGGTCACGTCTAACTCCCTCCTCCCTCTTCTCTTCTTCATGTAACTCTGTGAACCTCTCTGGGTGTCCCTCACTATGGAGAAACTTTTCATCTTTAATCTAGATGTTTTACCAACAGTGCTGTATAGATGGAGAAGTCTTGAGGCTACTATAAAAATAAGACTGAAAACCAGAAGCAGGAGGCTTAAGTCCAAATCCTGAGAACACCAGAGAACTCCTGACTCCAGGGAACATTAATTGACAGGAGCTCATCAAATGCCTCCATACCTACACTGAAACCAAGCACCACCAAAGAGCCAACAAGTTCTAGAGCAAGACATACCACGCAAATTCTCCAGCAACACAGGAACACAGCCCTGAGCTTCAACATACAGGCTGCCCAAAGTCACCTCAAACCCATTGACATCTCATAACTCATTATGGGACACTTGATTGCACTCCAGAGAAGAAATCCAGCTCCACCCACCAGAACATCAACACAAGCTTCCCTAACCAGGAAACCTTGACAAGCCACCCGTACAACCCCACCCACAGTGAGGAAACTCCACAATAAAGAGAACTCCACAAACTGCCAGAATACGGAAAGGACACCCCAAATACAGCAATTTAAACAAGATGAAGAGACAGAGGAATACCCAGAAGGTAAAGGAACAGGATAAATGCCCATCAAACCAAACAAAAGAGGAAGAGATAGGGAATCTACCTGATAAAGAATTCCGAATAATGATAGTGAAAATGATCCAAAATCTTGAAATCAAAATGGAATCACAGATAAATAGCCTGGAGACAAGGATTGAGAAGATGCAAGAAAGGTTTAACAAGGACCTAGAAGAAATAAAAAAGAGTCAATATATAATGAATATTGCAATAAATGAGATCAAAAACACTCTGGAGGGAACAAATAGTAGAATAATGGAGGCAGAAGATAGGATTAGTGAAGTGGAAGATAGAATGGTAGAAATAAATGAATCAGAGAGGAAAAAAGAAAAACGAATTAAAAGAAATGAGGACAATCCCAGAGACCTCCAGGACAATGGTAAATGCCCCAACATTCGAATCATAGGAGTCCCAGAAGAAGAAGACAATAAGAAAGACCATGAGAAAATACTTGAGGAGATAATAGTTGAAAAATTCCCTAAAATGTGGAAGGAAATAATCACCCAAGTCCAAGAAACCCAGAGAGTCCCAAACAGGATAAACCCAAGGCAAAACACAACAAGATACATATTAATCAAATTAACAAAGATCAAACACAAAGAACAAATATTAAAAGCAGCAAGGGAAAAACAACAAATAACACACAAGGGGATTCCCATAAGGATAACAGCTGATCTTTCAATAGAAACTCTTCAGGCCAGAAAGGAATGGCAGGACATACTTAAAGTAATGAAAGAAAATAACCTACAGCCCAGATTAATGTACCCAGCGAGGATCTCATTCAAATATGAAGGAAAAATCAAAAGCTTTACAGACAAGCAAAAGCTGAGAGAATTCAGCACCACCAAACCAGCTCTCCAACAAATGCTAAAGGATCTTCTCTAGACAGGAAACACAAAAAGGGTGTATAAACTCGAACCCAAAACAATGAAGTAAATGGCAACAGGATCATACTTATCAATAATTACCTTAAACGTAAATGGGTTGAATGACCCAACCAAAAGACAAAGACTGGCTGAATGTATACAAAAACAAGACCCCTATATGTGTTGTCTACAAGAGACCCACCACAAAACAAGGGACACACACATACTGAAAGTGAAGGGCTGGAAAAAGATATCCCACGCAAATAGAGACCAAAAGAAAGCAGGAGTAGCAATACTCATATCAGATAAAATAGACTTTAAAACAAAGGCTGCGAAAAGAGACAAAGACGATCACTACATAATGATCAAAGGATCAATCCAAGAAGAAGATATAACAATTTTAAATATATATGCACCCAACATAGGAGCACCACAATATGTAAGACAAATGCTAACAAGTATGAAAGGGGAAATTAACAATAATAACACAATAATAGTGGGAGACTTTAATACCCCACTCACACCTATGGATAGATCAACTAAACAGAAAATTAACAAGGAGACATAAACTTTAAATGATAAAATAGACCAGCTAGACCTAATTGATATCCTTAGGACATTTCACCCCAAAACAATGAATTTCACCTTTTTTTCTCAAGTGCACATGGAACCTTCTCCAGGATAGATCACATCCTGGGCCATAAATCTAGCCTTGGTAAATTCAAAAAAATTCAAATCATTCCAACCATCTTTTCTGACCACAATGCAGTAAGATTAGATGTCAATTACAGGAGAAAAAATATTAAAAATTCCAACATATGGAGGCTGAACAACACGCTGCGGAATAACCAACAAATCACAGAAGAAATCAAAAAAGAAATCAAAATATGCATACAAACAAATGAAAATGAAAACACAATGACTCAAAACCTGTGGGACACTGTAAAAGCAGTGCTAAGGGGAAGGTTCATAGCAATACAGGCTTGCCTCAAGAAATAAGAAAAAAGTCAAATAAATAACCTAACTCTACACCTTGTGGCTCAGACGGTAAAGCATCTGTTTACAATGTGGGAGACCTGGGTTCGAGCCCTGGGTTGGGAAGATCCCCTGGAGAAGGAAATGGCAATCCACTCCAGTACTATTGCCTGGAAAATCCCATGGACAGAGGAGCCTAGTAGGCTACAGTCTATAGGGTCCAAAGAGTCAGACACGACTGAGCGACTTCACTTTCACTTTCGAAGCAACTAGAAAAGGAAGAAATGAAGAACACCAATGTTAGTAGAAGGAAAGAAATCTTAAAAATTAGGGCAGAAATAAATGCAAAAGAAACAAAAGAGACCATAGCAAAAATCAACAAAACCAAAAGCTGGTTCTTTGAAAGGATAAATAAAATTGACAAACCATTAGCCAGACTCATCAAGAAACAAAGGGAGAAAAATCTAATCAATAAAATTATAAATGAAATTGGAGAGATCACAACAGACAACACAGAAATATAAAGGATCATAATAAACTACTATCAGCAATTATATGCCAATAAAATGGACAACTTGGAAGAAATGGACAAATTCTTAGAAAAGTACAACTTTCCAAAACTGAACCAGGAAGAAATAGAAAATCTTAACAGACCCATCACAAGCACAGAAATTGAAACTGTAATCAGAAATCTTCCAGCAAACAAAAGCCCGGGTTCAGACGGATTCACAGCTGAATTCTACCAAAAATTTAGAGAAGAGCTATCCTACTCAAACTCTTCCAGAAAATTGCAGAGGAAGGTAAACTTCCAAACTCATTATGAGGCCATCACCCTAATACCAAAACCTGACAAAGATGCCACAAAAAAAGAAAACTACAGGCCAATATCACTGATGAACATAGATGCAGAAATCCGTAACAAAATTCTAGCAATCAGAACCCAAAAACACATTAAAAAGATCATACACCATGACCAAGTGGGCTTTATCCCAGGGATGCAAGGATTCTTCAATATCTTCAAATCAATCAATGCAATACACCACATTAACAAATTGAAAAATTAAAGCCATATGATCATCTCAATAGATGCAGAGAAAGCCCTTGACAAAATTTAACATCCATTTACGATAAAAACTCTCCAGAAAGCAGGAATAGAAGGAACATACCTCAACATAATAAAAGCTATATATGACAAACCCACAGCAAACATTATCCTCAATGGTGACAAATTGAAAGCATTTCCCCTAAATTCAGGAACAAGACAAGGGTGCCCAATTTCATCACTACTATTCAACATAGTTTTGGAAGTTTTGGCCACAGCAGTCAGAGCAGAAAAAATAAATAAAAGGAATCCAAATTGGAAAAGAAGAAGTAAAATTCTCACTGTTTGCAGATGACATGATCCTCCACATAGAAAACCCTAAAGATTCCACCAGAAATCTACTAGAGCTAATCAATGAATATAGTAAAGTTGCAGGATATAAAATCAACACACAGAAATCCCTTGCATTCCTATACACTAATAATGAGAAAATAGAGAAATTAAGGACACAACTCCATTCACCATTGCAACGAAAAGAATAAAATACTTAGGAATATATCTACCTAAAGAAACTAAAGACCTATATATAGAAAACTATAAAACACTGGTGAAAGAAATCAAACAGGACACTAATAGATGGAGAAATATACCATGTTCATGGATTGTAAGAATCAATATAGTGGAAATGAGTATACTACCCAAAGCAATCTATAGATTCAGTGCAGATCACATCAGATCAGTCGCTCAGTCGTGTCCGACTCTTTGCGACCCCATGAATCGCAGCACGCCAGGCCTCCCTATCCCTATTGAAATACCAACGGTATTTTTCACAGAGCTAGAACAAATAATTTCACAATTTGTATGGAAATACAAAAAACCTCGAATAGCCAAAGCAGTCTTGAGAAAGAAGAATGGAACTGGAGGAATCAACCTACCTGACTTCAGGCTCTACTACAAAGCCACAGTTATCAAGACAGTATGGTACTGGCACAAAGACAGAAATATAGATCAATGGAAAAAAATAGAGAGCCCAGAGATAAATCCACGCACCTATGGGCACCTTATCTTTGACAAAGGAGGCAAGAATATACAATGGATTAAAGACAATCTCTTTAACAAGTGGTGCTGGGGAAACTGGTCAACCACTTGTAAAAGAATGAAACTAGAAAACTTTTTAACACCATACACAAAAATAAACTCAAAATGGATTAAGGATCTAAATGTAAGACCAGAAACCGTAAAACTCCTAGAGGAAAACATAGGCAAAACACTCTCTGACATAAATCATAGCAGGATCCTCTATGACCCCACTCCCAGAATATTGGAAATAAAATAAAAAATAAACCAATAGGACCTAATTAAACTTAAAAGCTTCTGCACAACAAAGGAAACTATAAGCAAGGTGAAAAGACAGCCTTCAGAATGGGAGAAAATAATAGCAAATGAAGCAACTGACAAAGAACTAATCTCAAAAATATACAAGCAACTCCTGCAGCTCAATTCCAGAAAAATAAACGACCCAATCAAAAAATGGGCCAAAGAACTAAACAGACGTTTCTCCAAAGAAGACGTACAGATGGCTAACAAATACATGAAAAGATGCTCAACATCACTCATTATCAGAGAAATGCAAATCAAAACCACTACGAGGTACCATTTCATGCCAGTCAGAATGGCTGCTATCCAAAAGTCTACAAGCAATAAATGCTGGAGAGGGTGTGGAGAAAAGGGAACCCTCTTACACTGTTGGTGGGAATGCAAACTAGTACAGCCACTATGGAGAAGAGTATGGAGATTCCTTAAAAAACTGGAAATAGAACTGCGTTATGACCCAGCAATCCCACTGCTGGGCATACACACTGAGGAAACCAGAATTGAAAGAGACATGTGTACCCCAATGTTCATCGCAGCACTGTTTATAATAGCCAGGACATGGAAGCAACCTAGATGTCCATCAGCAGATGAATGGATAAGAAAGCTGTGGTACCGATACTCAATGGAGTATTACTCAGCCATTAAAAAGAATGCATTTGAATCAGTTCCAATGAGGTGGATGAAACTGGAGCCTATTATACAGAGTGAAGTAAGCCAGAAAGAAAAACATCAATACAGTATACTAACGCATATATATGGAATTTAGAAAGATGGTAATGATAACCCTGTATGTGAGACAGCAAAAGAGACACAGATGTATAGGACAGTCTTTTGGACTCTGTGGAAGAGGAAGAGGGTGGGATGATTTGGGAGAATGGCATTGAAACACGTATAATATCATATATGAAACGAATCGCCAGTCCAGGTTTGATGCAGGATACAGGATGCTTGGGGCTGGTGCACTGGGATGACCCAGAGGGATGATATGGGGAGGGAGGTGGGAGGGGGGTTCAGGATGGGGAACATTGTACACCCATGGTGGATTAATGTTGATGTATGGCAAAATGAATACAATATTATAAAGTAAAATAAATAAAAAGAAAGAAAGAAAGAAAGAAATGCCAACAGCTTTACTGTCTGACTGTCTTGGTGCAGTGAGGGGTGCCTGGGTTTGTTAAGGTCCCAACCTTTGTTCTTTCTGCTTTTTCAGCCTTTGTGTCTACTTTCCCATCAGTTCTTTGCTCAGACCCATACTTGCCAACACAACCATGAGCAAACCTGGCAAATGGACTGTATTGGTCAAACTGGAAGCACAGGTTCCAGAATATTTTGAGCAACACTGGTGGGGCCACTTGTCATCAACTCCAGAGGGAAGCAAAGAGCTCTCTGCTTACTTCTTCCTTCCTATCAGATTACACTTTTGAAACAGGCCCTGGCTGTTAAAACTCCATGAGCTTGTCAGTATACCCAAGGTTCTCTAAATTAAAAAATAAACTCTGTAACAACAACAACAACAAAAAAAAACACACCATTGATGATGATCTTGGCCTTCTAGCCAAACTCTTGTCAAAGCAAAAATTTGCTTGTTGCCACTTGTTATGTGGTTGTAAATTTCACTTTGGACCTGGTTCTTGATATGCAGTCTATTGAAACTTTCATACAGCCGTATTAGTACTGTTTGGGTTTGGAAATCAAGGAGACTAAGGGAGGCAAGGGGTGTTAAAAACAGATATTTCCAAACCAGTGGCCTCTACTTATAAAGACTTTCCTTGGTACCCAAATGCAGAGGAGCACAGTGTAAATGGCTACGTGTGCTGCCAGGTTACGTGTCAATGACTACACAATTGGATTCTACCAGCTTTGTTCTTCACAGGCACGACCTGCCATCAAATAGAGAAATATGGCCACAGTATAAGTATAAATTTGGGAGCATAGTATTTCCAGTGAAATCGGTTATTTACAAAGCAATTCTAAGTGAAGTACCCAGTGAGGAGCTAAGATTGGAAAGACTTTAAGAAATCCAGCGATAAGAAACAAACAAGTACTGTTCTCAAGCTGTATGAGAAACCACCCCAGAATATGAAACCACAAGGGAGAAATAGTAAGCCATTATCATAAACAGCCCCTACAAAATAAAGGGCAAAGGAGGCCAAAAATCTGTGAAACAGGAAGTGCATCATCAAGTATCTTTGCTCAGTCAACAGCAGGAGACCCTGAGACGGAGGGGGAAATCAGGAACCTAGAGAAGACACTTTCAGTGCTTTCAGCACTCAAACAGCCTGAAATAACAGGCAGCAAACAGCTGGAGGGGGAAAAAAAGGAGAAAATTTAAAAAGAGACAGATCTTCTCCAGCAGCTAAAAGATTTAGAATTGAGTCTTTTACATATTCATAGAAAACAAGTTGCATACCAGAAATCAGTACAAATATATCTTCTTGTTAAACCTGATGGAATGTTCTGAATATTCTTTGGCCCACATTTGTTGTTCACCTGTTATTTATTTAATATTCTGAATACACAGGAAACGTTCTAATGTTTGTTCAATTGATTTTTTTTCCAATGTGGGGAGGATAAGGAGTAAGGTGTGTTGTTGTTTTTTCAACCAAAGCTTGTTGAACTAAAAGAGAGATATTACTATCTACTCGGGGACAGGATCTCATACATGGGTTAAAACATCTTAAAAAGATTTTGTAAATATTTGCTTATTTAGCTGTGTTGAGTCTTAGCTGTGGCACACAGGATCTTTGCTGTGGCTCATGGGCTTAATTGCCTCACGATACATGGGATCTTTGTTCCCTGACCAAGGATCGAAACTGCATCCCCTGCATTGGAAGGAGGCTTCCTAACCACTGGACCACCAAGGAAGTCTCTATTTGTTTTTTGTTTGTTTGTTTGTTTTTAAGAGAGGAGAGCAAAGAAAAGTGAGTGACCAAAAAGGGAGAGGAATCCTGTGTGCTGACTCTTGTACTCTGCAGAGTCTCTGGTAAATTGTCTAAAACTGAAAAAAGAAAGAAAAGGCTGAATATGAATAAATGTGTGTGAATGCTGGTTTTTAAAAAATCAGTGAAAACTCTGCGTTAGAGTCATAGGCTGAAATAGAAACAGTGCATAATTTCATAGGAATGAGGAAACAGAAAAAGCTGAGGAAGAGGTAAAAAGAACTCAGAAATTGTGGGAAGGACTTTGAACTCTTACATTTGTGATAATTTCAGCCTGAACCAAATTTCACCAATTCATCAAGGAGTAGGGGATGTCAAGTGACATCTGAGTGACAAACCATAAATTGAGGGTCTTGGACATATTAAATATCAGGATATAATTCAAAATGGAGTCTTCTGTCACCAAGGATTTTACAATATACTTGGAGATACAGACAAGAAATATGCATAGCAAGCCTGATCTGGGTGTGCAATAAACGTGATAGAATCAAATAGAGGCACTTCAGTCAGTCTTGGGTGAGTCAGAAATCTTTCCCTTAGAATATGAGATTTAAGGGACTTCCCTGGTTGTCCAGGAGTTAAGACTCCAGGCTTCCACTGCAGGGAGCACAGGTTCAAACCCTAGCTGAGGAACTAATATCTCATGTAACACATGGCAAGAACCTAAAAAAAAAAAAAGTGAGATTTAAAATGAATATTCCATGATGAACTGGGGTCGTAGTCATCCACAGCATATGTGTGTATGTCTGGGAAGGTGGGGGGACTGGGAGAAGTGTGAGAGCTGCAGGCTCTTCTGCAGGCAGAAGGGCAGGAGCCTCAGGTATGACTGCAGGACTAAGAATAGTGGAGATCTGAATGGATGCCCCACCATGAAGAGCTTTGCTTAAAATACCAAGAAGTCTAGAATTTGTAAAACAGTTGAGAAGCATACAAGGATAATAAGTGAAAGGATATCATGACTCTATTTCTTCCTAGTTTATAGAGTGTTTTTATCATTAAATGGGTCTTGGATTTTGTCAAACGTATTTCTGTATCTATTGAGATGATCATGTGATTTTTGCCCTTCATTCTACTGATATGGTGGAACACATTGACTGACATTCATATATTGAATCAATCTGGCTTTCCTGGGGTAAATCCAGGAATGTACTTGCTCTTATAAGTTGCTGTACTCTATTAGTATTTTGTTGAGGGTTTTATGTTTATATTCATAAGTCTGTAGTTTCCTTTTCTTGTAATATCTTTGCCTGGATAATACTGAGCTCATACAAAAGTTGTGAAGTACTTTCTCCTCTCTTACTTTTTGTTTGAGAAGTATTAGTGTTCAGTCAGTTCAGTTCAGTCGCTCACTCATGTCTGACTCTTTGTGACCCCATGGAGTGCAGCACGCCAGGCCTCCCTGTCCATCACCAGCTCCCAAAGCTTGCTCGAACTCATGTCCATTGAGTTGGTGATGCCATCCAACCATCTCATCCTCTGTCATTCCCTTCTCCTCCCACCATCAATCTTTCCCAGCATCAGGGTCTTTTCCAATGAGTCAGTTCTTTGCATCAGGTGGCCAAAGTATTGGAGTCTCAGCTTCAGCATCAGTCCTTCCAATGAATATTCAGAATTGATTTCCTTTTGGATTGACTGGTTGAATCTTCTTGCAGTCCAAGGGACTCTCAAGAGTCTTCTCCAATACCACAGTTCAAAAGCATCAATTCTTAAGCACTCAGCATTCTTTATAGTCCAACTCTCACATCCATACATGACTACTGGAAAAAAGTATTGGTGTTAATTCTCCCTTTAAATGTTTAATGGAATTCATTGATGAAAACATCTGGCTTTCTTTTGGGGGTAGTTATTTTAATTGCTGATTTAATCTCTTATGTGCAGGTTATAGATATGTTCAGATTTTATTTCAATTTGAGTCACATTCAGTAGCTTGTGTATTTCTAGGAATTTGTCCATTTCACCCAAGTTATCTAATATGTCAGCATACAGTTGTCTTTGTTTTTGCTTATATCCTTTTTATTTCTGTAAGGTCAATAGCACTGTATTCTCTTTCATTTTTAATTTTAGTAATTTTAGCCTTCTATTTCTTAGTCAGACTAGCCACAAAATTTTTGTTGATTTTTTTCCCAAAGGACCAAGTTGTAGTTTCATTCATTTTGTTTATTGCTTTTCTATTGCCTGTTTCATTTATTTCTACTCTGAGCTTTATTGTTTTCTTTCTTCAACTTGCTTTATGTTTAGTGACTCTTCTTTCTCTGATTTCTTAAGGTGAGAAGATTATATTATTAATTTTTTAATAAAGGCATTTACAGCTTTATATTTCCCTCTAAGTATCCTTGTGTTATCTGTATCTCATAAGTTTTGGTATGTCTTCATTTTCATTCATCTCAAAATATTTTCTAAATTTCCTTGTGATTTCCTCTTTGGCCCATTGGTTATTGAGGAATGTGCTGTTTAATTTCCACATATTCCTGTCAATAAGAATTCAACCCATTTTTTAATCAGATGGTTTGGTTGTGTTTTTTTTCATATTAAGTTGTATGAGTTCTTTATATTTTGGGGGTAATAACCCCTTATCAAGTACATCATTTACAAATATCTTTTCCCATTTAGTAAGTGACTTTTTTGTTTTGTTGATTGTTTCTTAGCTGTGCAAAAGCATTTAAACTTAATTAGGTCCTATTTGTTTATTTTTGCATCTGTTACCCTTGCCTGAGGAGACAGATCCAAAATGATATTACTAAGACATGTCAGAGTGTTCTAACTATGTTTTCTTCTAGAATTTTTATGGTTTCCAGCCCTACATTTAGGGCTGGGCTTCTCTGGTGGCTTAGATGGTAAAGAATCTGCCTGCAGTGCAAGAGACCCAGGTTCAGGTGAGGAAGAACCCCTGGAAAAGGAATGGCTACCCACTCCAGTATTCTTGCCTGGAGGATTCCATGTACAGAGGAGCCTAGTGGTCTACAGTCCATGGGGTCACAAAGAGTCAGACATGACTAAACAACTAACACTCCACTCACTTCACTTCACTTCAAGACATGTCAAAGAGTGTTATAATAACTATGTTTTCTTCTATAATTTTTGTGGTTTCCAGTCCTACATTTAGATACTTAATCCATTTTGAGTTCATTTTCGTGTATCTGTTTTTGTGCCAGTACCATACTGTTTTGGTTACTAAAGCTTTGTAGTATAATCTGAAGTCAGGGAACATGATACTTCCAGCTTTGTTCTTTTTTCTCAGGATCTTATCTTGTAGGGTAGTTCTGAAGTCAATAAATTATTTCCACTTCTATCTGAGGATATTTTAAATATTAATTTTTGAAGAACAGTTTTGCTGGATAAATCCTATGGGGTTGACAGACTTTTCTTTCAGTACTTTGAATGTGCCATCCTAAGGACCACTGGCTTCTATGGTTTCTGATGAGAAATTAGCTGTTAATCTTGTTGAGGATTCCTTGAATTCAATGTCACTTCTTTCTTTCTGCCTTCAAGATTCTTTCTTTGTCTTTGTCTTTTGTAATTTATAGTGGATATGAGTCTCTTTGAATTTATCCTACATGAAGTTCATTGAGTTTCTTAAAAGTGTAGATTAATGTTTTTCATCAAATTTTGGAAGCTTGCAGCCATTAGTTCTTCAAATATTCTTCCTGCCTCTTTCTCTTCTCCTCTGGCAATGTACATCATGTTGCTCAGCCCACACAGTACCCACCTCATGCAGGCCCCCGATGTCACCTGCTCAATCATGGGTAGCACCTTGGGATTTGTTCCCACATGTAAGCCAAAGGGAAGCTGTGGCAAGAGGCACAGAATGGCTTCTATGTACCTGCCTCTAATACCAGTTACTTTTGTTTGTCCTCGCTGTTGTGAAATGCTCAGAGTAGAAGATTCTTGAGTTGGCAGAGGCTAGTAAAGTGACTGTCACCCAGTTTAAAGGTCTTCATGCATCAAAGATACAAAAACTTCAGAGTCAAGGAATCTAAACATCTTCATTTCCTCTATATGGAAGCATGATCTTCCCCCAAGTCAGAAAAATAGGAATCATGAGGAGGACATGAATTCATAATAAATTTCATCTTTATTATTTCACTCAACTGAATATATTTACACACACCTTCCAGAATTTATTAAGAGTTATACAGAGTACAAAAGTATTAATGATGACAATCCATGCTCTTATAAATGAGTTAATCTTGAGATAACCTGATATTTTGAAATTTTAAAAAAGCAGATGACATAGATCATGTCCTCAAAACATGGTTAGTATTGAAAATATCTGACCTTACACCTAACTGGGAGATTTCATAGTTCTCATTTATCACCCACACTAGATAGCTCTCAACATAATCTGCCTAGCCATGAGTAGGAACCAAGAAGCAACCTTAAGTATGGAGACACCCATGCCAATGACTAGGGGCAGAAAGGTAGAAAGACACTGGAATGTCAGTGCTACACTGGCCCCAAACTGCTTACTCCTGGATTTCTTGACATAAGACACACAATAAACCCTTAATGTGTTTAAGCCATTATTATTTGAGTTCCTAAGCCTTGGGGAGGAGATTCCCAGTTGGCTCAGTGGTAAAGAATCCATCTGCCAATGCAGGAGACACAGGAGACTTGGTTTCATTCTCTGGGTTGGGAAGATCCCTTGCAGGAAGAAATGGCAACCCACTCCGGTATTCTTGCCTGGAAAAATCCCATGGACAGAGGAGCTTGTCCACAGTGGGCTACAGTCCGTGGGGTCATAAAGAGTTGGACATGACTGAGCATGGATGCATAAGCCTCAGGGAATGGGATGGGGGTGGAGAGAAAGAGAAAGGGAGACGAAGAGAGAAATAAATGCAAAGGAGTTTTCAGTAAATTTTTCTGAAAATTCTACAGGAAATCTAGAATTTTACTTAGAATTTTAAATTTTGCAAGATTATCTAATTAGCAATTTTACCATGCTTCTAATTTTTGTTCTAGTCTGTGTCACCATGACTGATTAGCAATAAAATCTTTTGATACTTCACAGATTCATGTCCATTTCCTCAGGGAGAGCAAAGAAGGGTAGACTGGGTCCCACTTTCCACTCCAGCTTGGAACAAAGGAATAAGGAGTAACCACATAAGGAAAAGACGGTCCTGAGAGCTCCCCTGTGGGAGCTGGGGAGCTAGGAGAACCTGGCAAGCAGTGCCCAGCAACAGAGGCTCACAAGAGTCCAACTTCTCCATTCTGCCATGCCCAGGAGTTGGCAGGACATTGTCTTACTCTCATGTAGCTGAATCCCCTGGTTCTCATGTGACTATCTGTATTCTGACCCCAGGCTCGCCTTGGCCTTAGTTCCAGTGTCTGTCCTGACTCCAGTCTACCTACATAGGTGAAGTGATTCTTGTGACTTGACTCTGATCCTTAATATCAGCCTAATATCTTAAGCCCTTTCCAAGATTTCCCTACCTTATTTCGTCTTTCTCCTTTATTATCCCCTACTACATGCCCTGTCTATTTACCTACAAAGAGCTGAAGCATCACAAGCTGAGACGCATTCATCTCTCAAGCTCTCAAAGTCATGGTCCCTCTTCCCATCCCCCTGCCATTCCTCCCCCATGATTGTAGCCTGAGGGTATCTTCAACTTAAGGAGACCCCAGGCATTTCATTTTCCTAGAACCTTTCCTTTAAATTACTTAGTAATTTGGAGGGCTTTTCCTGAATATTTTTCATTATTTTGCCTACATTCCATGTACGGGGATGTTTATGCTGTCCACCGCCCTTTATCACTTCACTAGCCATTGTCAAAAGCTCTTTTGCCTGGTCTTCCCTGGCTTGGCCAGTTTCTTTGTTATTAAAAGCACAATATCTCCCCTTACATTTTGCAATTATGTTCTTGAGATACTTGTTATTTGTGTTATTGACATAATCGTCAAGTTTCCCAGTCTCTAGGTCTTCCTTCCTGGTGAACAGCACGATCATGTATTCCATAACTTCTGCTCCAAAGATGCACTCTAGGTCCACCACTGCCTTTTTGTCCTCTGTAGTGATCCGTCCCAGCTGTAACACCAAAACCAGAACTGTACTCCCTTCTTTATAGTAGGACCTACAGTCCTTGACTGCCTTCTCCTGCTGGGATAGGTCCCCTTCAGCTCTGGACTCCTGACAGAGTGCTGGAGTGTCCATAACCACAACATCCTGCCCGTTCCATGTTCTCCTGCCAACATGGCAGCTCGTGGTGACCGGCTGTGCTTTCAGCTGAGAGTGGAACTCCGGGCTCCCGAGGATGGTGTTCCCACTGGCA
The DNA here is from genome assembly GCF_055505025.1 of Bos grunniens. Lineage (NCBI taxonomy): Eukaryota > Metazoa > Chordata > Mammalia > Artiodactyla > Bovidae > Bos > Bos grunniens. The sequence goes on from NC_141168.1 coordinate 7,304,223, forward strand.
CTCTTCCCAGTCCCACTCTTCCCCACGAGGATAATGTGCAGGGGCTCTGTGGAAAGGAAAGCAGGAGACATTACCCTATAAATGAGATCAGAGATGCACAGAGCTCTTACAATACATTTTATTGGGGTTTTCCTTATGACTTTGCACTTGTACTGCGATCTCACTCTTCCATTCAGGCCTCATAGTTCTCAATTGAGAATTTTTACCAAGTTACTAATATCCACCTCAAAACAAAGAGAGAAAGAAGCCTATCTCATGCTCTTCTCTCCAGGAGAAATTATTGAATTATTTATCCTGAACCCACAATCTCATGGTTATACTTACAGGATAAAAATATATGTATATATCTTAAGTCCCTCTCTCATACCCTGAGAGAATGTGGTTACCACCTACCTCTACAATCTTGTCTCACGTCCCCATTCCACATCTAGAGGTGTGAGCCCTTCATCTCCATCAAGACCTTGCCCCTTGGTCCCCTCACAAGTAGATGCTCAGTTCTACATCCTGCCTTCAAGTTGCTAGTGTACCCTCTGGAATGTTCTGCTCAGTCATCTAAACTCTATCCACTTTCCAAAGCCTGTTTCAAGTCAGGCTTCCTCCACGCAGCCCCTCTGACTTTCCCACGTGCCTGTGCTTTTAGGATCTCCATTAAGAATGTGAAAAGGCACATTGAACAGACATGCTCCTCTTGGTCTGATGTTCTTTCCAAGTGAGGATCTTTGAAGCAGAAGAGGATGGGATGAGTAGAACTAGGCTGGAAGAATCTGAGCTCAGGTCAATAGGACTTGTAGCACTGAGTAGATGGGGACTTCTGCTTTAGCTGTGGGTAGGGTAGTGTGGCTGGATTAATCAAACCCATGTAGGGCCATGTGGGGCATGACCCTCAGGAGCACCCAGGCTCCCTGTGCTTGTCCAGTAAAATGGCCCCCCTTCTCCAACAGAGGGAAGAGTAAACAGCTAGGAGGCAGTCCTGGATCATTGGTTCTACACTTCTCTTCTTCCTCCCCTCTCCTCTCCTTCCCTCCCTCTGCCTCTACCTTTCCCGCACCTTGACCTCTTTATCCACTCTCTTGGTTCTTTACTGTCTCATCACCAGCACTAAGTGCTAAGGCCTGGGCAACAGATACACTACAGGGACGACAAGAGACTGGAAAAGGTCAACTTTTCCCCTCAAGATGCTCACCATCCAGTTGAAGACAGGAGAAGAGTCAGGAGAGAATTAGAGATCAAGATAGGACTTCCAGGTGGCTCAGATGGTAAAAAAATCTGCCTGCAATGCAGGAAACCCAGGTTTGATCCCTGGGTAGGAAAGATCCTCTGGAGAAGGGATTGGTAACCCTCTCCAGTATTCTTGCCTGGAGAATCCCATGGACAGAGCAGCCTGTGGGCTACAGTCCATGGGGTCGCAGAGTTAGACACGACTGAGTAACTAACACTTGCTAACTTACTTACAGGACACTGCATGGAAAGGAACATAAATTTAGTAAAATGTGGGCTTCCCTAGAGGCTCAGTGGTAAAGAATCTGCCTGCCAATGCAGGAGACATGGGTTCAATCCCTGATCTGGGATGATTCCACATGCCACGATTATTGAGCTTGTGCTCTAGAGCCCAGGAGCTGAAACTACTGAGCCCACCACAATGAGAGAGTAGCCTCTGATCTCATTGGGGCTACTTCCTGCAACTAGAGAAAAGCCCTGGCAGCAACAAAGACCCAGCACAGCCATAAATAAATAGTTTAGAAAATAATTTAGTAAAATTTGAGAAGGGGAGGAGCTAAGATGGTGGAGGAGTAGGACGGGGAGAATACTTTCTCCCCCACAAATTCATCAAAAGAACATTTAGACGCCGAGTAAATTCCACAAAACAACTTCTGAATGACGGCAGAGGACATCAGGCACCCAGAAAAGCAACCCAAGTCTTCGAAAGGAGGTAGGAAAAAATATAAAAGCCAAAAAAAGAGACAAAAGAGGGAGGGATGGAGCTCCGTCCTGGGAATGGAGTCTTAAAAAGAGAGAAGTTTCCAAACACCAGGAAACCATCTCACTGCCGAATCTGTGCCGAGCCTTGGAAGCACAGATGGCAACATAACAGGGAGGAAAAATAAAGAAACAATTCAAACCTGCAGATTAGGAGCCCTACGGTAACTCCCCCAGCGGAGAAGCAGCGCAGATGCCTGTACACGCCACTAGCAAGCGGGGGCTGGGCAGGGAGGCGCAGCGCGGCGTGGGCTGCATCACTTAGAGTAAGGATCTGGCCTGAATAACCCGAGCACTATCTGAGCAAAATAATTTGGGCTAGCAAACCAGACTGTGGGGTATCTACCACGCAAAAAGCCAGCCCTAACCTAAGACACCGCCAGGCCCGCGCACGGAACAAAGGACTGAACAGAGATAGCCGGCTGCAGACCATCCCCCTCTGGTGACAGACAGCTAGAGCCGGAAGGGGGCATTCGCAGCCCCAGTGAGACATTATCTATAAAACTGTAAGCAGCCAAGTTTTGCTAACTAAAACTTCTTGGGGGTCTGGACAGTCAACATCCACCTGAGAAGATGCACTGGTTGTACACCTAGATAACTGAGCAGCAGGGAGGCAATAAGTCACAGCAATCACGCTTGCCAAACAACTCATCACCTAAGCTGCTCGGACCTGGTAAGGGCACAAAATGCAGGCCCTACCGAGTCTGCGCCTCTGAGGACTACCTGAGTGCCTGAACCTGAGCGGCTTGGACCTGGGAGGTGCAAGCAGCCCAGGGCTGGACACGGATGGTTCCCAGCGGAGCAACCTAGAGCCTGAGCAGTGTGGGCAGGGAGGCTACATGCGCAGTGAGTGGGGGCAGGCCCAGTGTGGCTGAGGCACTGAGAGCACACGCCAGTGTTATTTGTTTGCAGCGTCCCTCCCTCCCCACAGCACGACTCAACAAGTGAGCTTAAAAAAAAAAAAAAAAAGTGTCCTCCACTGTCACCTTTGTGTCAGAGAGGAAAGCAGACACTAAAAAGATCAGCAAACAGAAGAAGCTATAACAGAGGGAACCGCCTTGGAAGCTACAGGCAATAGATTAAAACCCTGTGGTTAGTACCGACTTCATAGGAAGGGGCCTATAGATCTTGAGAAATGTAAGTTGGACCAAGGAACTAGCCGAAAATGAACTGAACCCACAATACCCACAACAAAACTAGAGAAAGTTCTAGATATATTTTTGCTATTCTTACGATCATTCTTTCTTTTATTTTTTTAATTTTTAAAGAATTTTAAGTCCTCTATTATTCCTTCAATTTTCACTTTTATAACCTAATATTACTTAGCAAAAAAAAAAAAAGACCCCTTTTTTTTTTAACAGCAAACTTCATATATACATTTTTTATAATTTTTTTGACTTTTTTTTTCTTCTTCTTTTCTTTAACACTGTATTTCTGAAATTCCAAACTCTACTCTAGATTTTTAATTTTAGCTTCTTGGTATTTGTTATCAATTTGGTACCCATATATATACATACTTTATAATTTTTGTGACTTTTTTTCCCTCTCTTTCTTTCTCTTCTTTTATATAACATTGTATATCTGAAATTCCAAATTCTACTCTAGATTTTTAATTTTTGGTTTTTGGTATTTGTTATCAATTTTGTACCTATATTTTCTTTATAATTTTTGCGACTTTGTTTTTGTTTGTTTGTTTGTTTTCTTTCTTCTTCTTCTTTTTTTTTAACATTGTATTTTTGAAATTCCAAACTCTACTCTAGACTTTTAACTTTTGCTTTTTGGTATTTGTTATCAATTTTGTACCTATATTTTCTTTATAATTTTCATGACTTTGTTTGTTTGTTTGTTTTCCTCTCTCTTTCTTTTCTTTCTTCTTTTCTTTAACATTGTATTTTTGAAATTCCAAACTCTACTCTAGATTTTTAATTTTTGCTTTTATGTATTTGTTACCAATTTTGTACCTTTAAGAACCCAATCTTCAGGACCCATTTTTCACTAGGGAGCGAGATTACTGGCTTGACTGCTGTCTCTCCCTTTGGACTCTCCTTTTTCTCCACCAGGTCGCCTGTGTCTCCTCCCTAACCCCTCTCTACTCTACCCAACTCTGTGAATTTCTGTGTGTTCCAGACGGTGGAGAACACTTAGGGAACTGATTACTGGCTGGATCTGTCTCCCTCCTTTTCATTCCCCCCTTTTATCCTCCTGGCCACCTCTGTCTCCTTCCTCCTTCTTCTCTTCTCTGTATAACTCCGTGTACATCTCTGAGCGGTCCAGTTGTGGAGTGCACATAAGGAAGTGATTACTGGCTAGCACAATCTCTCCTCTATTGATTCCACCTCATCTCATTCGGGTCACCTCTAAATCCCTCCTTCCTCTTCTCTTCTCCATGTAACGCTGTGAACCTCTCTGGGTGACCCCCACGGTGGAAAAACTCTTCATCTTTAAGGTAGATGTTTTATCAATGGTGCTGTATAGAAGGAGAAGTTTTGAAACGACTGTAAAAATTGGACCGATAACTGGAATCAGGAGGCTTAAGTCCAAACCCTGACTCCAGGGAACTCCTGACTCCAGGGAACCTTAATTGACAGGAGCTCATCAAACGCCTCCATACCAACACTGAAACCAAGCACCACACAAGGGCCAACAAGTCCCAGGGCAAGACATACCACGCAAATTCTCCAGCAACAAAAGAACACAGCCCTGAGCTCCAAGATACAGGCTGCCCAAAGTCACCCCAAAACCATAGACATCTCATAACTCATTACTGGACACTTCATTGCACTCCAGAGAGAAGAAATAAGCTCCACCCACCAGAACACCGACACAAGCTTCCCTAACCAAGAAACCTTGACAAGCCACCTGTACAAACCCACACACAGTGAGGAAACGCCACAATAAAGAGAACTCCACAAACTGCCAGAATACAGAAAGGACACCCCAAACTCAGCAATTTAAACAAGATGAAGACACAGAGGAATACCCAGCAGGTAAAGGAACAGGATAAATGCCCACCAAACCAAACAAAAGAGGAAGAGATAGGGAATCTACCTGATAAAGAATTCCAAATAATTATAGTGAAATTGATCCAAAATCTTGAAATCAAAATGGAATCACAGATAAATAGCCTGGAGACAAGGACTGAGAAGATGCAAGAAGGGTTTAACAAGGACCTAGAAGAAATAAAAAAAAAAGTCAATATATAATGAAGAATGCAATAAATTAAATTAAAAACACTCTGGAGGCAACAAATAGAATAACAGAGGCAGAAGATAGGATTAGTGAACTGGAATATAGAATGGTAGAAATAAATGAATCAGAGAGGAAAAAAGAGAAACGAATTAAAAGAAATGAGGACAATCTCAGAGACCTCCAGGACAATATTAAACACTACAACATTTGAATCATAGGGGTCCCAGAAGAAGAAGACAAAAAGAAAGACCATGAGAAAATACTTGAAGAGATAATAGTTGAAAACTTCCCTAAAATGGGGAAGGAAATAATCACCCAAGTCCAAGAAACCCAGAGAGTCCCAGACAGGATAAACCCAAGGCAAAACACCCCAAGACACATATTAATCAAATTAACAAAGATCAAACACAAAGAACAAATATTAAAAGCAGCAAGGGAAAAACAACAAATAACACACAAGGGAATTCCCATAAGGATAACAGCTGATCTTTCAATAGAAACTCTTCAGGCCAGGAGGGAATGGCAAGACATACTTAAAGTGATGAAAGAAAATAACCTACAGCCCAGATTACTGTACCCAGCAAGGATCTCATTCAAATATGAAGGAGAAACCAAAAGCTTTACAGACAAGCAAAAGCTGAGAGAATTCAGCACCACCAAACCAGCTCTCCAACAAATACTAAAGGATATTCTCTGGACAGGAAACACAAAAAGGGTGTATAAATTCGAACCCAAAACAATAAAGTAAATGGCAACGGGATCATACTTATCAGTAATTACCTTAAGCGTAAATGGGTTGAATGCCCCAACCAAAAGACAAAGACTGGCTGAATGGATACAAAAACAAGACCCCTACATATATTGTCTACAAGAGACCCACCTCAAAACAGGGGACACATACAGACTGAAAGTGAAAGGCTGGAAAAAGATTTTCCATGCAAATAGGGACCAAAAGAAAGCAGGAGTAGCAATACTCATATCAGATAAAATAGACTTTAAAACAAAGGCTGTGAAAAGAGACAAAGACGGTCACTACATAATGATCAAAGGATCAACCCAAGAAGAAGATATAACAATTATAAATATATATGCACCCAACACGGGAGCACTGCAATATGTAAGACAAATGCTAACAAGTATGAAAGGAGAAATTAACAATAACACAATAATAGTGGAAGACTTTAATACCCCACTCACACCTATGGATAGATCAACTAAACAGAAAATTAACAAGGAAACACAAACTTTAAATGATACAATAGACCAGTTAGACCTAAATGATATCTATAGGACATTTCATCCCAAAACAATGAATTTCACCTTTTTCTCAAGTGCACATGGAATCTTCTCCAGGATAGATCACATCCTGGGCCATAAATCTAGCCTTGGTAAATTCAAAAAAATAGAAATCATTCCAAGCATCTTCTCTGACCACAATGCAGTAAGATTAGATCTCAATTACAGGAGAAAAACTATTAAAAATTCCAACATATGGAGGCTGAACAACACGCTGCTGAATAACCAACAAATCAGAGAAGAAATCAAAAAAGAAATCAAAATTTGCATAGAAACGAATGAAAATGAAAACACAACAACCCAAAACCTGTGGGACACTGTAAAAGCAGTCCTAAGGGGAAAGTTCATAGCAATACAGGCATACCTCAAGAAACAAGAAAAAAGTCAAATAAGTAACCTAACTCTACACCTAAAGCAACCAGAAAAGGAAGAAATGAAGAACCCCAGGGTTAGTAGAAGGTAAGAAATCTTAAAAATTAGGGCAGAAATAAATGCAAAAGAAACAAAAGAGACCATGGCAAAAATCAACAAGACCAAAAGCTGGTTCTTTGAAAGGATAAATAAAATTGACAAACCAGTAGCCAGACTCATCAAGAAACAAAGGGAGAAAAATCAAATCAATAAATTTAGAAATGAAAATGGAGAGATCACAACAGACAACACAGAAATACAAAGGATCATAAGAGACTACTATCAGCAATTATATGCCAATAAAATGGACAATGTGGAAGAAATGGACAAATTCTTAGAAAAGTACAACTTTCCAAAACTGGACCAGGAAGAAATAGAAAATCTTAACAGACCCATCACAAGCACGGAAATTGAAACTGTAATCAGAAATCTTCCAGCAAACAAAAGCCCAGGCCCAGACGGCTTCACAGCTGAATTCTACCAAAAATTTAGAGAAGATCTAACACCTATCCTGCTCAAACTCTTCCAGAAAATTGCAGAGGAAGGTAAACTTCCAAACTCATTCTATGAGGCCACCATCACCCTAATATCAAAACCTGACAAAGATGCCACAAAAAAAGAAAACTACAGGCCAATATCACTGATGAACATAGATGCAAAAATCCTTAACAAAATTCTAGCAATCAGAATCCAACAACACATTAAAAATATCATACACCATGACCAAGTGGGCTTTATCCCAAGGATGCAAGGATTCTTCAATATCCACAAATCAATCAATGTAATACACCACATTAACAAATTGAAAAATAAAAACTATATGATTATCTCAATAGATGCAGAGAAAGCCTTTGACAAAATTCAACATCCATTTATGATAAAAAGTCTCCAGAAAGCAGGAATAGAAGGAACATACCTCAACATAATAAAAGCTATATATGACAAACCCACAGCAAACATTATCCTCAATGGTGACAAATTGAAAGCGTTCCCTCTAAAGTCAGGAACAAGACAAGGGTGCCCACTTTCACCATTACTATTCAACATAGTTTTGGAAGTTTTGGCCACAGTAATCAGAGCAGAAAAAGAAATAAAAGGAATCCAAATTGGAAAAGAAGTAAAACTCTCACTATTTGCAGATGACATGATCCCCTACATAGAAAACCCTAAAGACTCCGCCAGAAAATTACTAGAACTAATCAATGATTATAGTAAAGTTGCAGGATATAAAATCAACACACAGAAATCCCTTGCATTCCTATACACTAATAATGAGAAAACAGAAAGAGAAATTAAGGAAACAATTCCATTCACCATTGCAACAGAAAGAATAAAATACTTAAGAATATATCTACCTAAAGAAACTAAAGACCTATATATAGAAAACTATAAAACACTGGTGAAAGAAATCAAAGAGGACACTAACAGATGGAGAAATATACCATGTTCATGGATTGGAAGAATCAATATAGTGAAAATGAGTATACTACCCAAAGCAATTTATAGATTCAATGCAATCCCTATCAAGCTACCAAGGGTATTCTTCACAGAGCTAGAACAAATAATTTCACAATTTGTATGGAAATACAAAAAACCTCGAATAGCCAAAACAGTCTTGAGAAAGAAGAATGGAACTGGAGGAATCAACATATCTGACTTCAGGCTCTACTACAAAGCCACAGTCATCAAGACAGTATGGTACTGGCACAAAGACAGAAATATAGATCAATGGAACAAAATAGAAAGCCCAGAGATAAATCCACGCACATATGGACACTTTATCTTTGACAAAGGAGGCAAGAATATACAATGGATTAAAGACAATCTCTTTAACAAGTGGTGCTAGAAAAACTGGTCAACCACTTGTAAAAGAATGAAACTAAAACACTTTCTAACACCATACACAAAAATAAACTCAAAATGGATTAAAGATCTAAATGTAAGACCAGAAACTATAAAACTCCTACAGGAGAACATAGGCAAAACACTCTCCGACATACATCACAGCAGGATCCTCTATGACCCACCTCCCAGAATATTGGAAATAAAAGCAAAAATAAACAAATGGGATCTAATTAATCTTAAAAGCTTCTGCACAACAAAGGAAACTATAAGCAAGGTGAAAAGACAGCCTTCAGAATGGGAGAAAATAATAGCAAATGTAGCAACTGACAAACAACTAATCTCAAAAATATACAAGCAACTCCTACAGCTCAATTCCAGAAAAATAAATGACCCAATCAAAAAATGGGCCAAAGAACTAAATAGACATTTCTTCAAAGAAGACATACAGATGGCTAACAAACACATGAAAAGATGCTCAACATCACTCATTATCAGAGAAATGCAAATCAAAACCACTATGAGGTACCATTTCACGCCAGTCAGAATGGCTGCGATCCACAAGTCTACAAGCAATAAATGCTGGAGAGGGTGTGGAGAAAAGGGAACCCTCTTACACTGTTGGTGGGAATGCAAACTAGTACAGCCACTATGGAGAACAGTGTGGAGATTTCTTAAAAAACTGGACATAGAACTGCCTTATGACCCAGCAATCCCACTGCTGGGCATACACACTGAGGAAACCAGAAGGGAAAGAGACACGTGTACCCCAATGTTCATCGCAGCACTGTTTATAATAGCCAGGACATGGAAGCAACCTAGATGTCCATCAGCAGATGAATGGATAAGAAAGCAGTGGTACATATACACAATGGAGTATTACTCAGCCATTAAAAAGAATACATTTGAATCACTTCTAATGAGGTGGATGAAACTTGAGCCTATTATACAGAGTGAAGTAAGCCAGAAAGAAAAACACCAATACAGTATACTAACGCATATATATGGAATTTAGAAAGATGGTAACAATAACCCTGTGTACGAGACAGCAAAAGAGACACTGATGTATAGAACAGTCTTATGGACTCTGTGGGAGAGGGAGAGGGTGGGAAGATTTGGGAGAATGGCATTGAAACATGTATAATATCATGTATGAAACGAGTTGCCAGTCCAGGTTTGATGCACGATACTGGATGCTTGGGGCTGGTGCACTGGGACGACCCAGAGGGATGGTATGGGGAGGGAGGAGGGAGGAGGGTTCAGGATGGGGAACACATGTATACCTGTGGCGGATTCATTTTGATATTTGGCAAAACTAATACAATTATGTAAAGTTTAAAAATAAAATAAAATTAAAAAAATTTTTTGAGAAATAAAGGAGAAAGAGAGAAGAGTTGGTCAATAGATGATACCTGTCATTTTGATGTCCTCTCTGCCCTTCAGAAAATAAAGTTCTTGGACATTTAGGTCTACTTTTTAAGTATGCATAAAAGATTTTCTAGACCTCACTTACCTTTCTCTCTGAAAGTACAAGGCTTGTCCCCATTCTGCTGCACCATGCTCACAATTTCCTGCAGGAGTTTATCCACCTGGCATTGCTTCTCCTCCTCCGTAGCTCTGTAGTTGAAGACACTGTATTGGTTTTTACATTTGTTGATGAGCTCCTTGAGCCTTTTACTTCTGGCTAAGAACTTTTCTAGGTCTGGATTCTCTAGATCTTCTTCCCTGGTGAGGAGAATGATCATGTACTCGATGAATTTGTCCCCAAAAATGCGTTGGATGGTGCTCAGCACCATGTCATCTTTCTCATTGAAGGAGCCCAGGGGGGTCACCAGCAGGAAAGCATGAGGACCTGGGTAGGTGTTGTTCACAAGGTCTTGTTCAATGTCCTTTGAAGATGAGAAGTCTGGAGTATCAATGATCAAAACTTGCCTCTCTCTCCAGATTCTGCTCTCAGACATGCACCTCTGGGTTACCGGCTTTTCACTGTATCGAGTCTCAAAGACCCGCTTCCCCAGAAGGCTGTTTCCAACTGCACTTTTCCCCACACCACGCTTCCCCACCAGCAGGACCTTCAGGGCTGGCGGCCAGGGGCTCGGTTCCCATCCTGTCATCTGCTGATGCTGCTCCCCTGACCCTGGGACAAAAGGACAGATTCAGAGTTGATTCTCACAGTAGAATACAGAGATGTGGACAGCTTTTAGGATAGCTCATAAACCTCTTTTGCGTTTTTGAAAATCTCTTGTTGCCAGTTTTTGTAGAGAACGGCCATGATGCTCTGAACCAGGAGACCTGTAGTCCCAGCCAGAAGCTACCCATCAAAGTGAAAGCCATGAAAAGGGCCATGACCAACTTAAGAGAGGTGTAAAGGGCTTGAGATTTCTCAGGAACGTGAAAACGTTAAACGTGGCCTTCACTGGTCTTGAGCCTTGGAATTCCTCTTATTTTGCTACCAAAGTTAAGTACTGGGGCATGAAGTTCATGGCCTAAGGCAGAACCATGGAGAGTGAGTTTAAAATGCATCTTAGTGGTATATTCATAAAACAGAACACAACTCAGGAATTTAACAAAAAGTGATGGACTGATATGCAGCCTAGATGGGTCTCCAAAACACGCTAAGTGAAGAAAGCCAAACACAAAGCCACATGCTATGTAATGTCATTATCTGAAGTTCAAGAACACACAAAATTAACTCATATCGATGGAAGTCTAGAGAGAGGCTCCTTTCAAGAAAGGAGAGTAAGAACTCCTAAGGTGATGGAAATGCCCCGTATTTTTAGCTGCTGCTGCTAAGTCACTTCAGTCGTGTCTGATTCTGCACGACCCCATGGACTGTAGCCCACCAGGCTCCTCCGTCTATGGGATTTCCCAGACAAGAATACTAGAGTGGGTTGTCATTCCCTTTTCCAGGGAATCTTCCTGACTCAGGGATCAAACCTGGGTCTCCTGCATTGCAGGCAAATTCTTTCAGTGCTGAACCAGCAAGGAAGCCTGGGAGAGTTACTACTTTCCCCAAAATCACCTCACACAAGCCAACGTCCTATGGAAAGTCTTCCCCAACCCCATCATTTCTATGGTGCTTCTTGGTCCCCATCATGTGTGATATTCCCTTACTGTCTCAAATCATTCAACCCAATTTTGTTCAATAACAGAAATATTTCTGGGGGTCTTGGCTGAAGGCCATCGACAGAACTTTAACTCCCTATCGCTGTCTAAATTCACGTATTTCTGGCTAATTTCACTCATCTGTAGAATGAGAATAATGAAAATAGCACCTTCTTTATAGGATTGTTATGAGGACTATATTGTTGGGTTATTGTGAGAATTATATATTATATGCTATGAAGATTAAATAATTTATGGGCTTTACATATATATATATATATATTTGGTCCAAAAGTTCTTTCAGATTTTTCCATAAAATGTGATATGTGATGAAAAAAATCTGAACAAACTTTTTGGCCAACCCAATGTATTTCCCAGCACATAATGTCAGGATTCCCTGGTGACTCAAGACAGTAAAGAGTCTGCCCGCAATGTGGGAGACCCGACTTGGATTCCTGGGTTGGGAAGACCCCCTGAAGAAGGAAATGGCAACCCAGTCCAGTATTCTTGCCTGGAAAATCCCATGGACATAGGAGCCTGGTGGGCTACAGTCCATTGGGTTGCAGAGAGTCAGATACGACTGAATGACTTCACTTTCATTTTCAGTGTCGATCCTGCATTGCAGGCAGATTCTTTACTCTCTGAGCCACCGGGGAAGCCCTCAGCTGCAATAATTTTCATTATTAAAATTGTAAGTTTGATTTACAATTACAAGAACACAGATCTCATCTATCTTAGTGTGAAATATTCAGTTCTTGCACAGAACTAGCCTGGAAATAACCCAGGAGTCCATCAACAACAACAACAAAATGGCTGAATTAGTTGTGTATGCCCATACCATGAACCAGTTACATCCACTGAACAAAACGAGGCAGATCTGTGCATACTGACTCATGCTCTGTGCACGATACACCATTAAAAGCAATCACCACATGGATACTGAGCTCCATCTCGGAATTCTGCAGATGTTATTCTGTTTAGTGTTATCCATGAAGTTATTTTGGGCTTCCTAGGTGGCACAGCTTTCTTTAGAAAGCTTTCTTTAAAGAAAGTTGAGTGCTGAAGAATTGATGCTTTTGAACTGTGGTGTTGGAGAAGACTCTTGAAAGTCCCTTGGACTGCAAGGAGATCCAACCAGTCCATCCTAAAGGAGATCAGTCCTGAATATTCATTGGAAGGACTAATGCTGAAGCTGAAACTCCAATACTTTGGCCACCTGATGTGAAGAACTGACTCACTGGAAAAGACCCTGATGCTGGGAAAGATTGAAGGCAGGCAGAGAAAAGGATGACCAAAGATGAGATGGTTGGAAGGCATTACTGACTCGATGGACATGAATTTGAGCAAACTCCAGGAGTTACTCAGCTTCCTTCATAGCTCAGTTGGTAAATCATCTGCCTGCAATGCAGGAGACCCTGGTTTGATCCCTGGGTCAGGAAGATCCCCTGGAGAAGGAAATGGCAACTCACTCCAGTATTCTTTCCTGGAGAATCCAATGGACAGAGGAGCCTGACAGGCTAAAGTCCATGGGATCATAAGAGTCGGACACGACTTAGCAACTAAACCACCACCACCATGACTAGCAGTTGGTAACGGACAGAGAAGCCTGGCGTGCTACAGTCCACATGGTCCAAAAGAGTTGGACACAAATGAGCAACTGAACTGTACTGAACTGAGGTGGCCCAGTGGTAAAGAATGTGCCTGCCAGTGAAGGAGATGCAGACTAGGGTTTAATCCCTGAGTCTGGAAGATCCCCTGCAGGAGGGCATGGCAACCCACTCTAATATTCTTGCCTGGAGAATCCCATGGACAGAGGAGCCTGGTGGGCTACAGCCCATGGGGTTGCAAAGAGTCAGGCACCACTGAGCAGGCATACATGTGGATTTATTTCTGCTTCCAGCAGGAGTCCAACATTGGGATGCCAGGCTGGAAGAAGAGGCTGAGGCAGGAAAGAAGCTGCAAGAGGCAAGCCCAGCTCTGAAACATTTGCAAGAAGGCTGGGGGCACCTGTGCCATGTCCAGAGCCTCTGCTGGTGCTGCACTTACTCACAAATGTTTGAGACTCCCTCGGGGACAAACTGTGGGCCCCAGCCTCAGCTAGGGCTCCAGGATGCATTATTTTTTTCCAGCTTTTTCCAAAAAAATATTTATTTTTAAATGGAGGATAATTGCTTTACAATATTGTGTTGATTTCTGCCGTACATCAACATGAATCAGCCATAGGTATATATATACGGCCCTTCCCTCTTGAACCTCCCACCCCATCCCACCCCTCTAGATTGCCGCTGAGCCCCGGTTTGAATTCCCTGAGTCATGCAGCAAATTCCCACTAGCTATCTATCTTACATAGGGTAATGTATATGTTTCCATGCTACAATCTCTCCATTCGTCCCACCCTTTCCTCCCCACCCCCACCATGTTCACAGGTCTGTTCTCTGTGTCTGTGTGTCCATTGCTGCTCTGCAAATAGGTTCATCAGCACCATCTTTCTAGATTCCATATATATGCATTAATAAACAATAATTGTTTTTCTCATTTTGACTTACTTCATTTTGTATTCTAGATTCATCTACCTATATTGTAGGTTCATCCACCTCATTAAAACAGACTCAAATGTGTTCCTTTCCATGGCTGAGTAATATTCCATTGTATATATGTATCACAACTTCTTTATCCATTCATCTGTTGATGGACATCTAGATTGCTTCCATGTCCTAGCTATTGCAAATAGTGCTGCAACTCAATACCAGAAAAACAAACAACCAAATCAAAAAGTGGACAGAAGACCTAAGCTTGCATTTCTCCAAAGAAGACATACAGATAGCTAATAGACACATGAAAAGATGCTCAACATTGCTCATTATTACAGGATGAGTTTTTGTTCTAACTTATCTAGATAATTTTCCACTTTATTTTGATGCGTGATGCATTCAAAAGAATACAGATATGAGCTTAACAGTTTTTAAGGATTATCTTACCATGTGGATGGTCCTTCCTCTGAGATGTGTCTTCATTCATACTATGCTGAGATGTGTCTTCATTCACAGAATCCTAGAAAGAAAACGAAAAGGGGAAATGAGGCACACAGATCTAAAATCTGTTTTTCACAATGTAAAGGAATGGAGACACAAGTATATAATTCAGAGTAATTTGATGATTAGAATGTGGGCAAATCAGTCATGGTCATGGTCATGGTCCCTGCTGGCCTGTGTAGTTTCATCCATGATGAAACTGATCTTGGGACCCCACTGTTGCTACTGCTGCAATAGGCTTCCCAGAAGTAAGAAGGTTGGGTTTCTCTTTGTTTATCTCTTTCTGACTTACTTCACTCTGTATCTAGGTTCATCTACCTGTATTCTAGGTTCATCCACCTCATTAAAACTGATTCAAAGGTGTTCCTTTCTATGGCTGAATAATATTCCATTGTATATATGTACCACAGCTTCTTTATCCATTCATCTTTTGATGGACATCTGGATTACTTCCATGTCTAGGTGGATTTGTGGGGCTTAAATGCCATCTCACCCAGGGATTGTTCCTAAAGCACTTTCTAAATTTACTTTCCCACAGTCCCCCCTATGAGCCATCAGGGAAGCCCATACTATTTCCACTAGTAACAGTAATTCTTTCCAAAGTCTCCCAGGGTCCTTGCTATTCCTGGAGAAAATCCAGAAGCTTAAGGAGAGCTTCTGGACTCCCTGGAAGAAGAAACCAGTCAAGTGAGGCTTGTGCAGTGCCTTTGAAGGACAGGGAAGGGAGAAGATTGGAAATCAAGCTTCCCATGTTATCTCCAAGGTCTTCTTCCTTCACTGCACCCCCAGGAGAGAGGTGATGCTTCTAACGTGAGATCCAGCACAATTTGAATCCTTCCCCATCCAGACAGGCAACTGGAGACAATGAAGGATGGACAGCCAAACACATAATTAACATCCCCTTCAACTGCCTGGAGAAGCCTCACTCCCCACAGTTAAACTGGCATGAAATCATGAGACTTCCCTAGTGGTCCAGTGGTTAATAATCTGCCTGAAAATGCAAAGGACATGGGCTTAATCCCTAGTTCAGGAAGATTCCATATGCTGCAGGGCAACTAAGCCCAGGTGCCACAATTACTGAGCCTGTGCTCTAGAGTTCAAGTCCCAAAGCTACTGAAGCCTGAATACTCTAGAACCCGTGATCCACAAAAAGAGAAGCCACTGAAATGAGATGCCCGTGCACTGCAACTAGAGTAGCCACCATTTGTCACAACTAGAAAAAGCCCATGGGCGACAATGAAGACCCAGCACAGCCAAAAATAAAAAATAAATAAATAAAATGTTTCTTAAATTGGCATGAAATCAGAAGTCTTAAAATCAACTAAAATAGCACTCCACCTATTTGTGTGAAATGGATGGGTGCAGGAAGGGTAAGGCACAAGAATGAATAAGGGGGAAAAAGAGTAATTGTAAAATAGTACAGGCAAGAAGACTCTTGAGAGTCCCTTGGAGAGCAAGGAGAACCAACCAGTCCATCCTAAAGGAAATCAGTCCTGGATATTCATTGGAAGGACTGATGCTGAAGCTGAAACTCCAATATTTTGGCCACCTGATGTGAAGAACTGACTCATTTGAAAAGACCCTGATGCTGGGAAAGATTGAAGGTAGGAGGAGAAGGGGATGACAAAGGATGAGATGGTTGGATGGCATGACTGACTCGATGGACACGAGTTTGAGTAAACTCTGGGAGTTGGTATTGGACAGGGAGGCCTGGCGTGCTGCAGTCCATGGGGTCACAGAGTCAGACATGACTGAGCGACTGAACTGAACAGGCAGGAGCAGAGGCTGACCTGGATCAGATGGTAGTCATGGTGACAGAGAGAAGCAGGTGGCTTCCAGGTGCCTCAGTCACACAAGACGATGACACCCTGGAAGCCAGATGCCAGCTGGCAGTGGTTTCAAAGCTGACATCTGCGCTTAGGTTTGAAAAGCATGGTGAGCAAGACAGTCATTGAGAAGAGAACTGAAGTTGTACAGATTTCAGAGGGAAAAACAAAATTCTGGACATGTTAATTTTGAGATACACTACGAGAGCAACGTCAAATAGCAATCGGATGGATAAAGGAATCAGAACTCAGAGGAAGGACCTAGACTGAAGGGATTAATTTGGAAACTATTAGCCATAGCTAAAGCTCAAAGCTGTAAAAATGCAGAATCACCTGAGGGAGAAAAAAGTGTCAAGAGTGGAGGAAGGGCTTGAATCAAGCCCTGAAGATGTCAGCTGTTAAGAGATCGTAGAGGTGGACTCAGCAAACTCTTCGGTAGCAAGAGAGGAGAAGAAAACAAGGAGAGTGTGGTTTTACTGAAGCCAAGGGAAGAGAGGGTCTAATGAGTCATTTGTGTGTCCAGTACTATGAAGGGTAAAGTCAGAAAAGGACTTAAATGTATCTATTAATTTGCAAGTAAAGTAGCCTCATCTTTCCAGTTTATGGATAAATATCCCCTTATTGCTGTCGTTGTTTAGTGGATAAGTCGTGCCCAACATTTTCATGACCCCATGGAGCCCTGCCAGGCTCCTCTGTCCATGGGATTTCCCAGGCAAGAATACTGGAGTGGGTTGCCGTGTCCTTAAAAAAAAAAAAAAAAAAAATCCTATGCAACATTTCACTTATTTGTGCCTTTATCTCACCAGCTTTAACAACAGAGATCCTTGGAGACCTTAACAAGAATTCTCACCTGGAGGCTACGGTCTTCATCCCTTAAGTTCACCGCATATGGTCCGTTGTTTTCCACCAAATACTTGACCTTGCAGAGGAGCTTCTTCACCTGGGCATCATTCTCATCCTTACTTGCCTTGTTGTTGAAAGCGCAGTATTGACCACCAAAGCACTGAACCAAGTCCTGAAGAGATGTGTTGTTCTTAACATAGTCCTCCAGCGAGCCATCTTCGTCCTTTCGAGTGAAGACGATAATGGTGTGCCCTCTGGCTTTCTCTTCAAACACCTTCTGGATGTGCTCGGCTGTTTGTCTGTCCTCCACCGTATAGTTGCCAAGGGAAACTACCAGAAGCAGAGCATGGAGGCTGGGAGCCGAGAGCTCCAAGCAGCACTTAATGTTATCCACAAAAGCAATGTCATCTATTGAAGAGAAAAGGTCGGGGGTGTCGATGACCACAACCTCCCTCCCCTGCGTGATCCCACTCTCTCTCTGGCAGCTTCTAGTCACCGGCTGCTCACTGAACCTGGACTTGAACACGGCTTTGCCCAGAATGCTGTTTCCTGTGGCACTTTTCCCTGCGCCACGCTTCCCTAAGAGAAGAAGCCTCACTTCCATTGTGGAGGAGCCCTGCTCTGACTCGCTCTCCTGACTTGGGCTTCGAGTGCTTCTGTTGGGACAAAAAAGAAACACATCAGTAATCAAAGCTCAGCTGGGAAAGAATCTGCCTGCAATGCGGGAGACCTGGGTTTGATTCCTGGGTTGGGAAGATCCCCTAGAAAAGGGGAAGGCTACTCACTCCAGTATTCTGGCCTGGAGAATTCCATGGACTACAGTCCATGGGGTTGCAAAGAGTTGGACGACTGAGCCACTTTCACTTTCAGTAATCAACTCACAGAATGAATAGAGGAACAGCATGAAAGTACCTTCTCTTTCTGACTCTTTTCTCTGAGGATTTGGACAACTGAAGTCCTAGACTCAGACTAGACGGGGACAAGGAATCCTGTTTCCCAGATTCTTCTCTGTGCTCTTGTCTCTAAAACAAACCCATGTTCTTGCTAGCTAGACCTCAATTCAGAGCTGGGTATTTTACCACCCTCTAGTTTCCTTTTTGAAAATCAGACTGGGAGGAGTGGGGTTTATTAAGTTAGAAGTGTTTGTTGTAAAATTTGGGAAAACCTTAAAAATGATGAAGGAGAAAATGAAATTCTTCTGTACTCCCAACACCAAAAAAAAAAAAAGCAGAAAGAAAATAAATTAGAAAATAAATCCATATTGGTAAAAATGTCAAAATATTGTTGATTGCCTAAACAAACACCGACCCCTTCTCAATACACATCACCAACTCTACATGCTGGAGGAAATCTACACACTCACTGAGATACAGGGGGGACACAGATGGCCATGTGCTAATTAATCCCTGGAATTTGTGACCAAGTGCATTACTTTACCTGGTTCAGGGCTTAGCCAGTATAACTAAGGACCTTGTGATGGGGAGATATCCTTGGGTCACCATGGTGGTGGTAGTTTAGTCGCTAGGTTGTGTCCAACTCTTGGCAAACCCGTGGACTGTAGCCCGCCAGGCTCCTCTGTCCATGGGTTTCTCCAGGCAAGAATACTGGAGTGGGTTGCCATTTCCTTCTCCAGGGGATCTTCCCAACCCAGGAATCAAACCTGGGCCTCCTGCATTGCAGGCATCTTATTTACCGACTTAGCTATGAGGGTCACTGAGGTGGGTCCAATATAATCACGTTATGAGAGGTTCAAGAGTGAGAAGAGATGGGTGAACAGAAGCAGAGATCAGAGACTGAGAGGCTCGAAAATGCTACATTGTTGACTTTAAAGATGGAGGAAGAGGTCATGAGCCAAGCTTGAAAAAGCAAGAAAACAGATTCTCAGGATCACAGCCCTGCCCAGCACCTTGATTTTAGGACATGTGACCTCCAGAACTGTCAAATAATAAATCTTTGGGTTTTGAGCAATTAAGTTTGTGTCAATTTGTAACAGCAACAGTAGGAAACTAATACATTCTCTCTCCCAACTTCCCTTCCAGCTAAGGGTGTCCATGGGACCCCCTTCTCCCTGGTGAGAGCTTAGGGAATACTTGCTTGGGGCTTCTGGAAATGCTATTGTTTTCCTGATGGTAAGGGCAGACTCAAGTCGAGAGCTCCTGTTGTCACCTCTTGCCCCTTCTTGCATGAAATTTTAATGTGATTGCAGGAAATCACAGCAGATATTGTGGGCAATGGGGCAACAAATAGGAGGGACGAGAAGTCAACGTTTATCACCAAGCTAAAGTTGGCAGAGCAGAAGGATAAAGAGGGTCCCTGATGATGTCACTGAGCTGCTGGAACACCCTCTGGACCCCTTGGTTAAATAAACAACCAATAGTCTTACAAGTTAAGCTGCTGCTACTCAAAATGGGATTCACAGACTAGCAATATTGCCAACAACTGGGTCCCTGTTAGAAACCCAGAGTCCTGGGCCCCACCCCAGTCCCCTGCATCAGCACCTGTAGTTTCACAAATTCCAGGTGATTCCCGTGAACCTTCACGTTTGAGAAGCCCGGGTGGGAGTCATCTTTAGTTCCTAACTGATTCAGAATCCACAGAAAGAACCAAGCTTCCTCATCCATTTCTCCAGTAGTCCATCCTTCCCAGATGATTCTGTCAGGTACCAGGGACCCTACTGTCCAAGTGTGCCCCAAGGTCCTCTGTTGCGTCCCCTGGATTTGGTCCATCTGTGAACCAGAAAGCCTTAATCACCAAAATCAATACGACTCCATTAGTATACTTTTAAAATACATCCTACTTTTCTGATCGAGCAAGTCCTAACCCCTTGCACGTGTTCAAAATTCTCTTGCTACTCTTAGCTTTTTCATCTTCTCTAGAACTTTTCAATCAGTTGTCACTTTCCTGATGAAATGCTGAACATTATTGCACTGAATTCACAGCTTTGGTTGAGAAGAACTGACATCCCAATGCTGCTGCTTTTTGTTGATCAGTTTTAAATATGTTCTAATTTCAACTGTGATTTCTTTCCAACCCATACATTTTAAAAAGCGATTATTAAAAAATACATTGGGAGACTAACTATCTTTTCATTTATTTTTGAATTTTATTGCTCTATGGTCAGAGAACAACATCTGTATGAAATAGCTGTCACTGGTAGAGGTTTACTTTTTGGCCGAATAAAATTTTTGTAAATGTCTCCTGTGGGCTTGGAAGGAATGTGTGGCCTGTAATCATAGGTGCCTTTCACAATCGGGGACCCCACCTCACATCTGCTCCCTTAGTTCCAGTCCCCTAGTATGCACCCCCACCTCCTGTCTGCCTGGAAACCCTCCATTTTACACCACGAAATGGCAACCCACTCCAGTGTTCTTGCCTGGAGAACCCAGGGATGGGGGAGCCTGGTGAGCTGCCATCTATGTGGTCGCACAGAGTCGGACAGGACTGAAGCAACACAGCAGCAGTAGCAGCAGCATGTCACCTCTGTGTCAAGCCCCTCCTGGTTTTTCCAGATTGAACTGGACTTCAATAACTTAACTTCCTGCTTCTACCCTTCTCCTAGAATCTGTCATCCTTCTACACTGAGACAGACGGTATCACTCATCCGCCCCAAGTCCCCCATTGGCCTCCTACCCATTCAAAGAGCAGGTAAAGCCTTCACAGTGGCATCACCAACTCAATGGACATGAGTCTGAGCAAGCTCTGGGAGCTGGTGATGTGCAGGGAGGCCTGGCGTGCTGTAGTCCATGGGGTCGCAAAGAGTCGGACACGACTGAGTGACTGAACTGAACAAGACCCTGCCTGATCTGGCCTCATCCACCACCTGTTTCCACCTTGCTTTGTCTGCCTCCCTGATAGTCCTCAAATATGTGACCTTGGGGCTTCATGCTGGTGGCTTACCTGAGCTAGAACATTCTCCCCCCAGACTTATGCCAGGCAGGTTCACTTCCTTTAGGTCTCCACCAGACCTGTTTCTGTGGTTCAAGAGGCCTTTTTCAGTCATCCTATATTTAAAAGTTACTCTCCCCCCACACCCCACAAACACACCCCATCCCCTGCTCTGCTTTATTTTTCTACACAGTACCCATTTTCAATGAAAGGTGCATTCACTTGCTTATCACTTTCTTGTTTTGTCTCCCCATTACTAGAAGGAAATTGTTCTGTTTCATTCACTAACATATCTACAACGTCAAGAAGACATTCAATAAATACTCGCTATGACTGAGCAGATGGTTACTGACTTGAAGGACAAAGAACCACAGCTGAAGAAAGTGAAGGAGAAAAGCCCTTATTCTGTGCAGCTATTTTGAAAGTTCCCGCCTCTTATGAGAAGAGTATTGGTGGACTGTGAGGAAGGAATCAGAGAAGGTAGCAAAGGAAGGACATACACCTGCCCTCAAGAAGCTTCACCCTTAGAGGAAATATAGGGCTGAGCTGAGGAGAAGCTCATCAGGGCCATGGATGGAGGCCTTGGCTCCTCCCTACAGGCATCTGCTGGATCTCCACATGATGCAAGAGGCAAAGCCCATCTCAGCTCAAAACATGCACCTCTAAGGTTAAGGCAAGGAGAGAAGCCCAGTCACTGTTGGGACCCTTCTAAGAGCCTCTTCTGACCCAGACACACCCCTGTACAAAGACATCCTCACCATAATTCCCCATATCCTGACTCTCCTTATTGCCATCATAACATTGCTTCTATCTAGTGTTATTTATTGTGTTTACTTTTTTCATTTTCTCTTTGCTGCCCTTAGCATGAAACTCTATAAGCAGAGACCATGCCTGTCTTGTTCTATGTCCCCGAGTCCTCATATTATGTCTGGCATATAGTACATGCTCAATGAATGGTGTGCAACAAATGGTGAGAGTGACAGATGTGAGGAAAGGAAGAAAAATTGTTTCTAGAAGTGGAGAGGGAGACTGAAGTGATGTCCCTTTGAATAATAAATAACAAAAGAGTAATAATTTGAATAACTTTGAATAATAAAAGAGAAGTGACTTTACATTGTTTCCTGATCAAGTGAAGAAGTGGTATATTTTTGCACATTAAATTTTTTAAAAGATTAGTGAGTAAATAAGCTTGAGGAAGCAGAGACCTTCAGCAGGCCAAAGAAAAAAGGAATTTATTTCCCAAGTACACATCATTGTTTCATATGGTTCCTCATCATGATGAAATGGATGAGTGTTTATTAGATCCCTTCCAGCCAATGATGCCATATTCAATCAGAACTAATTCTTTCTCCCTCTGTGTGTGAATATATATATATATATATATATATATATATATACACACACACACATACATACACACAATTGTCCAACCTGTACCATTTTCTCCCAAGGGTACAGAAAATCCTTTTAAGGACAAAAGGGAACCAACCCACTCCCACTCTCTCCTTGATAACTCACATTTTCTCATCATCTGCCAGACCACTCTGGAGACTCCAAGAGAGCAACAGAGAGAAAAGGACAGACAAACAGACTTTCTCCAGAACTCCTGCTGACATTCTGAGGCAGCCTCCACCTTCTTCTCAGGATATAGCCCAAAGGGGAACATGGCTTCAGGCATTCATCCAACCAAAGCTTCCTCCCATATCAAGGGCAGTCCACGCGTACTGAAAAAGGTGGTCAGAGAAGCTTCTGGAGCCCTTCTTGGAGAGATCTCAGTCCCAGCCCAGCAGGAGGAAGGAAAAGAGTTCACATGCGACAGCCTAGGAGGCTTAAATTTAGATAAAATCTGAAAGTATTTTGTCTTTCTGACCAAACACTGACCACTTTCAATGCACAGTTAATGGAATCTTAATTGTGCAAGGGCTAGGAAATATCTTTTGAACTTTTTTTTTTTTTTTTTTTTTTTGAGCTTTTGAACTGTGGTGTTGGAGAAGACTCTTGAGAATCCCTTTGGCCTCAAGGATATCCAACCAGCCCATCCTAAAGGAAATCAGTCCTGAATGATCACTGGAAGGACTGATGCTGAAGCTGAAGCTCCAAATGAGCCTTGGCCACCTGATTGAAAGAACTGACTCATTGGAAAAGACCCTGATGCTGAGAAAGATTGAGGGTGAGAGGAAAAGGGGACAACAGAATATGAGATCGTTGGATGGCATCACCGACTCAAGGGACGTGAGTTTGAGTAGACTCTGGGAGTTGGTGATGGACAGGGAGGCTTGGCGTGCTGCAGTCCATGGGGTCGCAGAGTTGGACAAGACTGAGCGACTGAACTGAACTGAACTGGGAAATAACAGGAAAGTGAATGTGGAAAATCAGTGTCCAAATGGCCAGGTTCCCTGCCCCCTGCTTCTCAAGGAGGCAGGCAGCTATCGCTGAATTCCCAAGGGCGGGGGTGGGGGGATAGTACTCTGTGTCACAGTCGTGAAATTAGGGGATTCGAGGAGCGGATCGCGCCCCTTGTTTTTCTTCCAGGCCTTCATAGGTGGGGAGAGCAGCCCCTCCCAGACCTGCCCCTTCCTGGGAAGGCTGCCCTCGGGCATGACTCCTGGGACGGCGGGAACTTCTGGGTGCCCCCTCCCCGAAAACCCCGGCGCCGCAGGCTGGAGCGGGAGAGACATCCCAGAGCCCCTGAAAGCAAGCCCTCCAGGTGGCCGTGTCCCGCCCTGGGGGTCAGCCGCCTTCCCCTGCCCCATCCCCGCCCCCCGCCCCGTGCCCAGGCACCCCGCAGCACACGCACCTCGGTCCCCTGGTCTCTCAGCCTCAGCGCCGCCGGGTCCCGCCTGCCGCTGGGCTGGGTGAGGAGGCCGCTCGGTCCGCTCAGGGGATGGAGGAGCCGCGCGAGGAGAGAAGGGCAGAGTCAGGAGCAATTCGGAAGAGGAAGAGGTTTCTAGAAATAGATTTCGAGGGCGGTGGGAGGGGAAGTTCAGTAAGCTACGCCAGATCAGCAGGGTGAGAACGTCAGGGTCAGGGCGGTCGGAGTCGGGGAGGGACGGCGCCCACCCAGCTCGGCACGCCCACAGGCGGGGGCCCCCGCGGGGCCGAGGCGCTGAGCCTCAGCCGAGCTTCTGAAAGGGCCTTCGGAGGAGAAGGCTGGCTGTGCCCAGGGCCCAGGACGGGGTGCCTCTGGGGGCAGCGGGCCAGCGGTGGGGAGGGCCCGCAGGACCCCGCCCCCAGCTTTCCTGTGGATCCGGATGGAAACCCGCAAACACAGCTTACCTTCTCCCACCGTGTCCCTGCCCTCCGTCGGCCCTGCAGGAGCGCTCCCGGATTCCTGTAACAGCGGCTCTCCTGCCTTTCGAGGTGGGGGCCCTCCTTGAATCCCATCCCCGGAGAAACTGGGGTCTCGGACCCGCGCTGCTTCCTGGGGGAACTCAAGTTCTTTGCCCGGAGCTAGTCAAACATTTGAAATGCTAGACCTCCGATGCTTTCCTAGAGTTCATAAAACGAAACCCTTTTCCCTGAGCCATAAGTGTTCAAAGCTTCTTACTAGAGGAGGAGGTCGAACGCAGAGGAAGACCTTATTTTATTTTATTGTGGTTAAAAAAAAAAAAAAAAAAACCCACCTCAAACTGTGTAGCACTGAATCCACTATCTTGACCATTTTTAAGTGTACAGCTCAGCAGCATCACGTGTCTTCTCCACGTTGTGTAGAGTTCCAGAACTTTTCCATCCGAAAACCTGAAGCCCAGGCCCATTCAATGCAAATGCCCCTCCTCCAGCCCCTGGTAACCACCTTCTATTTTATGCGTCTATGATTTTGGACAACTTTGGATACTTCCTGAGACTGGAATCTGACGGTGTTTGTCCTCTGTGACTGACTTTTTCCGCTTAGCTTAATGTCCTTCCAGGAAGAGGACTTTCAGTCACTGTGCAGAGGCCCTTGAGCTCGCATTGCTACACCAGGCTGCAGTCCTTGAAATGTCTGAGGTGGGTTGAGCCTCCAGGGACCAACCCGTGGAAGGAGAAGCAGTAGGAACTGCACCGGGTTTGAGGGGCTGCTTTGTCCCCGTGGGGTCCCCCTCCCCTCTGGGCTGGTCTTCAAGTTCAGTCTGCCACCAAGAGGGACACACCTTGGAGGGGAAACTGACAAAGGCTCGCCCATCACCTATCCTGCTTGTTGCTGTTCAGTCACTCAGTCGTGTCCAACTCTTTGTGACCCCATGGACTGCAGCACACCAGGCCTCCCTGTCCTTCACCATCTCCCTGAGTTTGTTCAAACTCACATCCTCAATTGAATCGGTGATGCCATTTAACCATCTCCTCCTCTGTCGCCTCCTTCTCCTCCTGCCCTCAATCTTTCCCAGTATCAGAATCTTTTCCAATGAGTCAGCTCTTTGTATCAGGTGACCAAAGTATTGGAGCTTCAACTTCAGCGTAAGTCCTTCCAATGAATATTCAGGGTTGATTTCCTTTAGGATTGACTGGTTTGATCTCCTTGCTGGCCAAGGGACTCTCAAGAATCTTCTCCAATACCACTCCTTAGTAAGGAGGACCCTCCTCCAAGAAGACTCTCTTCATCCTGCCTGGGGCACTGGGTCATTTCACATAAAATAGACTCATTAAAAATCATCAGGTAGAAGCCTGCCACTCGGTCAGTCAACATCCCAGCTGTGTCACTGCCGGAAGTGGAGGTCAGGTCATGGCAGGGTCACAGGCCTCATGGGATCTCATGTCCCCAAAACTGAGAAGACGATGAACTGAGATCAAGAAAAACTCCCTCCTTTTTAGATGAAATAGAAGCTGTGGGAAGCACTCTGAGGAATATCAAAGCTTCAGATAACTCATCCATGATTTAGCAAGTTGGTTATTTGCTGAGTCAACCAGTTTGCAAAATGATCTTCAACACATTGGCTCCTGGAGAATGGACCTCTCTTCAGGGAAGGCAGCTGTTCTGGTTGGGCCCTGATCCAGGGAAGGATGGGACTTCTCTGCCCCCTAGTGGCCTTGAGGGTAATGACAAGGGCAGCAAAACCACTCCCCTGAAGGCAGGAGGAGACGGGGTCGACAGAAGATGAGATGGCTGGGTGGCATCACTGACTGGATGGACGTGAGTTTGAGCAAGCTCCAGAAGTTGGTAATGGACAGGGAAGCCTGGCGTGCTGCAGTCCATGAGGTCTCAAAGAGTTGGACACGACTGGGCGACTGAACTGAAGTGAGGGGGGTTCTGCAAGGGCTCTACCAGTAAGACACCCTTCCTCCCCTCCAGCAGGGGGAGGAAGAGGGGCTGGACTTCCAGAAACAGGATAAGCCAGGAAGGCACATGTTTTGCGAGAAAGGAAGAAGCTACCAGGACCAAGCACAGTGTCAGACACAGAGGTTCAAAGACTCTCCAGATGCGTCTCTGATTCAAGGAGCTCAATCAAATGAGGGAAAAGAGACTAAATGTGTGGATACAAAATATATGTAGATGCTGCTATAGAGGGGGGCCATGGAAGCAAAGAGGAAGCCTGTCAACCCTGCAAGATGGAGGAAAAAAACAAGTGGGAAAAAAAACTCATCAACCAACCTGTAAACCAGCCATTTCCTGCAGCAGGTACTAGAATGAGGGGAGCAGCATGCACTGAGGAGGAGGAGACTACATAGGGGCGCTCCAGCCCAGCCACAGTCTTGAAAGGCATCTGGAAATTTCCCCAGAAAGGACTTTCAGGCAGGAGAGTGGTCAATGCGACGGGCAGGCAGAGTAAGGACAGCAGCTCGAGCCCATGGAGGGAACAGGGTCAGGCTGCAGGACCAGTGAGAGGCTACTACAATAGTCCAAGCTAGGAATAAAGACCCGAACTAAAACAGTGACAGGAAAATGGACGATGGAGAAAGGAACAGATTTAGGAGCTAGAAATGGCACAAGAATAAAAAAGACTCATTCAGCATGGCTGTTACAAGTGTTCGAGTTGCCAGATCAAAGGGAGTGCTACTTACAACATAGACATTTCTTATTTCAGAAAAAAAAAATTATATGTTGTTTTCTTTCAAAGACAGGACATGTGTGTTTACTACAATTTTGGCAGATGGCAGTAAAAGTGTCTTGTAACTAAATTTGTATATTTTGACGGTTTGGGGATGAAATTAAATGTCTTACTCAAACAGAGTCCTTGTTTGCTACAATATTTATTATTAGGAAATAACATGCCTATTTATAAACACTTAACTTGAAGAAGAGGTATATTCTCATTTTATATAAAGGCTGACCAGCTGTGGGATGGCTGGGATCACACACTTTCTAGTGGCCTTTGTGGAGCTCAGGCTGTGAGAGGCTGGGGTTTTCCGGGGAGATGAGCTTGTGGACACTGAGTTTAAGGCTCTAGAGTCAGGGCAGGCAGAGACATCCAAAAGATAATGACTGTTCCCTATTTACCACATTATTCACACCAACCTCCCACTGAAAATAACTAAAACTAAACAGGATAAAGATACTTAAATCTTCTCAAAAACATCCAAAAAGCAAGAAGGCAATAAGCAACTACCAGGTCAAAGCAAAAACCTGGACCTCGGAGGCATGCTTTTCCCCGTGGGCATGAGGTCAGCCCGGAAGACGAGGATCTGTCCTTGTAGCCTCCACAGCAAAGGGCAACAGAAGCCAAACCCCAGGGGAGGCGTCAAAACCAACTGCAGCAGCCACTGTGGAAACAGTATAGAGGATCTTCAAAAAACTAGAACTAGAGTTGCCATGGGATCCAGCAATCCCACGCCTGGGTATATGTCCAGACAAAACTGTAATTCAAAAAGATCCATAGCCCTGTGTTCACAGCAGCCCTATGTACAATGGCCAAGATGTGGAAGCCATCTAAATGTCCATCGTCAGATGACTGACTAGAGAAGATGTGATGTGTAGGCATATACAATGGAATAGTACTCAGCCATAAAAAAGAAAGAAATAATGGTATCTGCGGCAATATGGATGGACTTCAAGATTTCGTACTAAATGAGGTAGGTCAGAATGAGAACGCCAAATACAATGTGCTATCCCTTATATGTGGTACCTAAAATATGACACAAATGAATTTACCTGTAAAACAGACTCACAGAGAACAGGCTTATGTTTGCCAAGCAGAGAGGGAAGGGTTGGGAGTTTGGGCTTGGCAGATGCAATCTCTTGTATATAGAAATAGATAAACAACAAGGTCCTACTGTATAATACAGGGAACTATATTCAATATCCTGCAATAAACCATCATCTGGAAAAGAATACATAGATATAGATACATGGAGGAGGGCATGGAAACCCATTCCA
Source organism: Bos grunniens (assembly GCF_055505025.1). Lineage (NCBI taxonomy): Eukaryota > Metazoa > Chordata > Mammalia > Artiodactyla > Bovidae > Bos > Bos grunniens. The sequence goes on from NC_141168.1 coordinate 7,332,917, forward strand.
GTATTCTTGCCTGGAGAATACCCAAGGACACCCAGCCTGGTGGGCTGCAGTCCATGGGGTCGCAAAGAGTTGGACATGACTGACGTGACTTAGCACACGCCACACTGTAAGTCAACTCTAAGTAAATACGATAAATTAAGACAACAACCATGATTACCATATGCAAAATAGATAGCCAGTGAGACTCTCCTGTATGTTGCAGGGAGCTCAAATCCAGTGCTCTGTGACCACCTAGAGGTGTGGGGTGGGATGGGTGGTGGGCAGGAGATTCAAGGGGGAGGGAACATATGTATACCTATGGCTGATTCATGTTGATGTATGGCAGAAACCAACCCAATATTGTAAAGTAATCATCCTCCAATTAAGAATAAAAACAACAACAATAGCAACCACTGCAGCAGACAAAGGCAACCAGGCCAGGAAGACTATTCAAGGCTCTGATAACAGGGACTAAGACCGAACTCAACCACTCAAACACTAGGAAGGATGTTCAGGGCCGGGGTGAGCCGCTGGAAAAGTACTGGTGGATGTTGGGGAAGCCTGTCACTGTGATGAGGCCGTGTGTGTTTGCTCACTGGAGCCCATCAAAGCCAGGCTTGACCCTCCTGGGCAGAAGAGAGATAGGTGGCTACATTTCAAAGGGGTAGACAGCTCCCATGGCCTTGAGAAAGACAGTTCTGGGTTGTAAAACTGGCAGGAGGCTTTTAAAAAGAGTTACATCTCAAAGAGGCAGAGAAAGAATTTGTAATTAAAAGTTTTCTCAAATAAATGATCCAAGGAAAGGGAGGTCAAGAGTCAGGAAGAGACAAGTCTGAAGCCGTCAGGTAGAGGAGAACATGAACGAGCTAGGCAAAAGGTGGCCCGAGTCTCCCAACTCTCCATCAACCATGCCTCCGTCTGCAACGCAGATGGCCCCAGTGGAGACACAAGAACCTGCCCTGTCTCTACAGCCAGATCACCATTCTCAGTGGACTCTGAGAGGGCATCATCTCTCTGTGTTGTAGTCCATTCACTCCCCTCACCCCCATCAACCCCCTCCGACCTTCTCTTCTCCCATCTTTAAAAAAGAATATTTTCTCAACCCACTTTGTCCTCCAGCAACCATCTAATTTCTCTCCCACTTGCAGCATGTATTTGGAGAAGGAAATGGCAACCCACTCTGGTACTCTTGCCGGGAAAATCCCAGGGACGGAGGAGCCTGGTAGGCTACGTTCCATGGGGTCGCAAAGGGTCGGACAGGACTGAGTGACTTCACTTCACTTTCTTTCTTGCGGCATGTATTACTGATGTAGTTGTCTAGATTTGGGCGTCTTGAGGTGCTGTAATCCCCTTGCTGGAAAGGAGACGGGATGATGAATGCCGAAGGCAGCTACTCCATCCGCAGGTGTTATCATCACACCCGCAGGATTTTATCAAAAGAACATCTGTCCCTGCTGCCCGGGCTGCTGGCTCGCAGGGATGCAAGAGCAGGATTTTTAATAAGCAGATAAAGGCAACGTTATTAATTATTAAAAAATCCTGCTCTAAGGCCACATGCTTCCCTGGTCACTCAGCCGGTAAGGAATCCACCTGCAGTGCAGGAGACCCTGGTTCGATTCCTGGGTCAGGAAGATTCCCTGGAGAAGGGATAGGCTACTCACTCCAGTCTTCTTGGGCTCCCCTTGTGACTGAGTCGGTAAAGAATCTGCCTGCCATGTGGGAAACCTGGGTTCGATCCCTGGGTTGGGAAGATCCCCTGAAGAAGGAAATGGCAACCCAGTCCAGCGTTCTTGCCTGGAGAATCCCCATGGACAGAGGAGCCCAGTGGGCTTCAGTCCATGGGATCACAGAATCAGACACGACTGAGCGACTAAGCACAAGCACAAAGGCCACTCGGGGGCACCAAGAGCAACAGCGAGGCCAGAACACAAGTAGGAAGCCAGGAGGGGCCTCGGAGGCCGCTTGCTTCTTACATCTCAGCTGCAGGTGTTCCGGCTTCGGGGGCTAAGGGCCAGGTCCCAGGCTCAGACAAACCACAGCCCAGCCATGGCCCACCTTCCAGAGCATTTTAGATAAATACTGATAGATAATGAAGAACAATTCAACACTCCTAAGAACATCTGAGCTAAACAAAAATGTCCCCAGAAGCCTAGCTTGCCGATGGTGGCCTTGAGATTCCCACAAGACCTTCTTTTGTGCCCGGGACTGAGTCAGCACTTTCTGAGAAGCAGAGAAGGAGGTTAATCCCATTATATACTTGGGAGTCCTTAAGAGATTTGATCACAAATGTTACTGCCACACACACAAAAAGGTGAGGGAGAGAGGTGTTAACTAACCTCACTGCGGCAAGCATGTTGCAGTATATACAAAGATCAAATCATCTCCATGTACACCTTTGTTGTGTGTTTAGTCACTCAGTCGTGTCCGACTCTTCGTGACCCCGTGGACTGTAGCTCACAGGCTCCTCTGTCCCTGGCATTTTCCAGGCAAGAATCCTGGAGTGCGTTTCCGTTCCCTTCCCCAGGGGAATCTTCCCGATCCAGGGAGGGGAACTGCGTCTCCTCCACTGGCAGACAGATTCTTAACCACTGACTCACCTAGGAAGCCCAATCATACACCTTAAACTTACATATATTATATGTCAATAATATTTCAATAAAGCTAGGAAAAACTTAAAAACTAAGAAGTCACCCTTCTATTTAAAAACATAAAGCTACCGCAAAGATATGACACTCAGGTCCCCTGACTCCCAGTCACAGTGTCTCCTGTCTTTGATGAGATGCGTCCCAGAAGCCTAATGAATTATAAGAGAGCCCAGGCATGCAGTGTTCCAGAGGCTTCTGCAGGGCCCCACAGAGCACCTGGAATTAGTCTTTCATCAGAAGATGTTGGTGACTCTTCTAGAAATAACCCACCTAGAAATCACATTCTGCATCAGTACAAATAGGAAGCACGTTCTATTATCTTGCTTCTGGAAAGTGGAAGGTTGCCTGGGGAGGTGAAGGAAAAACCTACAGGTCCCAGGTGGCAACATAGGAGCAGGTGTGTGGCCTCTTCCTGCAGCTCTGCACATGGTCTGACTTTTGGGCCGTGAGCTTCCATCGCCTCCCCCAAATGTCTAGTATGTTGCCTTCTCCTGAGATGCGCCTGTTCCAGGTGAGGCCTGAGACCCCCGGGAGTGGGGTCTCTTCAGCCCAATTAGTCCCCCTCGGCTCCCCAGTTTCTGGATGGCACTGTGCCCACCACAACTCTCAGGCCTCCTCAGATCTCATATGGTCTCAGAGTGATTCCCCACAGAAAGGAGGGTTTGGGCCTCACCGGATCTGCAGCATCTCGAAGGGAAAGATGAGGCAGGGACACCTGAGACTCAGCACTAACACCCCATGCAAGGGGGGCACTAACAGCTGGCACTAGCAGAAAGGTTTCAGGCAAGGAAAACTCACCTCCATCCTGTTCACGGCGGAAATGAAGAAAGTTTGGCTGCCATTTCTCAAACTCCTCAAATTAGAGAAACAGAAACTGCTCGTTTTATTCTTCCAGCCTGAGTGGAAGTTCTGGAGGGTTTATCAGGGGCCTTTTAGAAGTCCTGGAAATCCCGACCCGCTGATCACTGCATTTCCACACCCCTGCTCAGGTGCAGATACCCAGGGCCAGCCATGGCCCTCCCTGCTCAAGGGTCCCCCCGACTCTCCCCGACATGCATCTCCTCCGCCTGCCAGGTGGGGTGCAGGCGGCCAGGGTGGGGTGGTACCTGTCCCACACTGGGACAAGGACTCAGGGGTGCAGCCCCGAAATGGACATTGAAGGAAGCGCTTTGGAAAGAGGGGGACTCATCGCACTAAGTGAAGTAAGCCAGACAGGGAAAGGCAAATACCACCTGCTATCGTTTAGGGGTGAAGCCTGGGAAAATGACACAGACGAACTTATTCACAAAACATAGACCCACAGCATAGGGAACAAGCTTACGGTTACCAAAGGGTAACGGGGGGAGGGATAAATTAGGAGTTTGGGATTAACATATACTCACTACTATGTATAAAATAGATAACCAACAAGGACCTAATGTATAGCACAGGGAACTCAACCCAATATTGTGAAATAACCCATAAGGGAAAAGAATTTGAAAAGGAATATATAGAGAGAGCTTCCCAGGTGACACTAGTCATAAAGAATCCGCCTGCCAGTGCAGGAGACATAAGAGACTTGGGTTCAGTCCCTGGGTCGGGAAGATGCCCTGGGGGAGAGCGTGGCAACCCACTCCAGTATTCTTACCTGGGGAATCCCATGGACAGAGGAGCCTGGTGGGCTACAGACCATGAGGTCACAAAGAGTCGGACATGACTGAATCAAATTAGCGCTCGAGTGCGCACACACACACACACACACACACACATATATATATATAACTGAATTATTGTGCTATACTCTTGAGACTAACACTATAAATCAATTATACCTCAATTGTTTTTTAAAGTTAGGAAATAACAAAAAAATAGAAAGACACTCCCCAACAGGCACTCATGCCTTTCTTCAGGCAGAGAAACAGAAAATTCCTGTTAGGAGCCAGTTCACCCAAGATCACACCTGGAAGTGGCAGAGCTGGGATTCTAACCCAGTTTTAATCCCGAGACCCACACTCTTCCAACCTCAGCCATTTCTGTGTGGTGGTCACTGAAAAGTCAGCGGAAGCACCAGCAATGCAAACAGCAGTCCCATGGCATCCCACTGCCCATCCCACCTCATCCAGAAAGAAGATCCAGAGTGTGGAGCCTAGAACCTGTCTCTACTAGAAGCTGAATTAACACTGCATTTCTCGATGCACTCCCTAATCATTTCTAGCGTTCCTTAGAATTTTTCTAAGTTCAAGCAAACACGGAAATGACTTCCAAAAATTCAGAAGAGCAGCCATTCACTCAAAGAACTCTGTTACAGCTGAGTATCAGCCTCTGAAATCCAGGCAGGGGCTCAGCATCCCCCACCAGCTCTCTTGGTATTTCACAGGCATTGCACCCCACCTCCACCCCAAGGGATCAGACTCCTCTGTGATCATAATCACACCAAAGACCTAGGATTCTCTCAGAAGTGCTTTATGTCAGTTTTCCTTTTAAACACATTCAGTTCAACAACAACAACAAAAACCCTCAAGGCATTCCAGATTAGGACTGCCATTCTCGAGGTCAAAAATTGATTCATACTCAACTAGCTGATTGTCTTTGAGGCAATTTTATTTCCTCAGTAGCATTTGGGAAAGTTTTCAAATTTTCCAGTTAATGTATCCTTAAGTCGATCCGACCATGAAGTAATTTGGTTCAATTACCTATTTAATAACTAGATCATCTTTCCTCATCTTGAAGAGACCCGTTACATGGCATCACCCCTTAAGAGGGCATCCTCTGGACTCCTCCCCATCCTCATCTTTTGGACAAAAGGAAAGGGCTCAAAACTAAGACTTTAAATCAGCCTCAACCATTTCCTCCCCACCCCAACACTTCTGCTTTTTCAGAAGTATTAAGAAGGGAACATTCTAAGGGCTTGAAGGATTGGGCTCAACGATACTTCAACTTGTTATTACAGAAATCTTCTAATACATGACAATGGTAGACAGAAGGCTGTAATGACCCCCAGTCCCCTTATCCAGCTTCAAATCATCAACACACAGTCAATACTGCCTCATCTCTAGCTGCACCTTCTCACACCCATGCCCCAGAAGGTCTTGAAGCAAATTTCAGAGAGCATTTCATTCCCTGTGTATCTCTAAACATTAGTGTTCTTTCATTGTGCAAGCACAGTACCCAGTTACTAATTCCATACTATCAAATATCCAATAAGTATTCAAGTTTTCCTAATAACAGCTATATATTATCAATCTTTTTATTGACATATAGATGATTTACAATTTTGTGCTAATTTCTGCTGTACAGCAAAGTGTTTCAGTTATATGTTTATACACATTCTTTAATGTGTTCTTTTGCATTATGGTTTATCACAGGATACTGAATATAGTTCTCTGTACTATATAGGAGGACCTTGCTGTTTATTCGTGCTGTATATAAAAGCTTACATCCGCTAGCCCCAGCCACCCAGTCCACCCATTCTTCAAGCCCCTCCTCTTTGGAGGAGTCTGCTCCTATCACCAGTCTGCTGTCTATGTCCGCCATTCTGTTTCTGTTCACAGATAGGTTTGCCATGCTAAGCTGCTTCTGTCATGCCCAACTCTGTGCGACCCCATGGACTGTAGCCCACCAGGCTCCTCTGTCCATGGGATTTTCCAGGCAAGAATACTGGAGTGGATTGCCATTCCCTTCTCCAGGGGAATCTTCCTGACCCAGGGATCCAGTCTCTTAAGTCTAACCTCCATTGGTAGGTGGGTTCTTTATCACTAGCGCCACCTATGAGAGTGAAAGTGAAAGTGCAAGTCCCTCAGTCGTGTCTGACTCTTTGTGACCCCATGCACTATACACTCCATGGAATTTTCCAGGCCAGAATACTGGAGTGGATAGCCTTTCCCTTCTCCAGAAGATCTTCCCAACCCAAGGATCAAACCCAGGTCGCCTGTGTTATGGGCAGATTTTTTATCAGCTAAGCCACAAGGGAAGCCCAACAGCTGGAGTGAGTAGCCTATCCTTTCTCCAGCGGATCTTTCCGACCCAGGAATTGAACCCAGGTCTCCTGCATTGCAGGCAGATTCTTTACCAACTGAGCTATCAGGGAAGCCCACGGTACATAGGTTTATTTGTGTCATATTTTGGATTCCACATGTAAGTATAGCGTCTATATTTTAAAGATTTGCTTACAGATGAAAACAACCCACCGTTTTCAGCTGGTCTTTGTTTTTCCCCCTCTTATTACATTCTTTTTTTCTCTCACCTTGTGGTCGACTCAGCAGCCTGTGGAGTTTGTGCCTCGCCCCATTCGGGGCCTATTCCCATTTAAAAAGTCCCTTTAAATAAACTTTGATGAGCAAACTTTCATTGCCGGATTTTTGGCTCATTCTCTTTGGAAAGTTACTCCATGTTTTCTTCTTCTCCCCTCTTGAAACTCAGACAAGAAATATATGTTGAAATTCATTACCTCCATATTTCTCTTCTCATCAACCTTTGTGTTATCATCAACCTTTGTGTTATCATCAACCTTCACTTCATCTCTAAAGGGACAGTTTAGAGCTCTGCTTTTTTTTTTTTTTTACTCACTTCCATAGGGCACTCTGAAAGCCTCGTGGTTCTATTTATTCATCCAGCAAATATTTACTAACGGCCTACATAGTCCCTGACTTGTACACTGTAATAAAAACGCAGCCAGGCAAGCCTCAGAGAACAAAGTCCAATTCACGCCACATCAGTTCTCGAAATGTGCGCTAGAGGGCGCGTCTTTCCCGTTGGCATCTGACAAGCGGCGTGGCTAACTCTACGTGCAGCCTACACCTCAGGACACAGTCAACCGAAAATCGCACACAACTTGCCCCCTAAAACGAAGTAAATTCCATTTATTGGATTCACGAACAAAAAGAGAAATACAGAAATTACATAATTCCCCCCAAAAGGTCCATTTTTCCATTAGACACCTCAGGTAGAATGCCTAGGGCTTACAGGTTTTGCAAAATTATAAAAAAGTTAAGGACTATTATCATTCCACAATACCCAAAGAAAACTGAAAAACTGACATCAATAAACTTTCAACTGAATGTCAAAGATAGTGACATATCAAATTTGCTAACTATTAACTGTCTCAAAAAGACTTCCTTATACTTAAAACAATTAACGAGTTTAATTCTCCATACAGTAGAATTTCCTGAATATGCCCTAGTAATGGCCAAGACCGGGAGCTGACTGTGGCTGAGATCATGAACTCCTTATTGCCAAATTCAGACTGAAATTGAAGAAAGTAGGGAAAACCACTAGACCATTCAGGTATGACCTAAATCAAATCCCTTATAATTATACAGTGGAAGTGAGAAATAGATTTAAGGGCCTAGATCTGATAGATAGAGTGCCTGATGAACTATGGAATGAGGTCCGTGACATTGTACAGGAGACAGGGATCAAGACCATTCCCATGGAAAAGAAATGCAAAAAAGCAAAATGGCTGTCTGGGGAGGCCTTACAAATAGCTGTGAAAAGAAGAGAAGCGAAAAGCAAAGGAGAAAAGGAAAGATAAGCATCTGAATGCAGAGTTCCAAAGAATAGCAAGAAGAGATAAGAAAGCCTTCCTCAGTGATCAATGCAAAGAAATAGAGGGAAACAACAGGATGGGAAAGACTAGAGATTTCTTCAAGAAAATTAGAGATACCAAGGGAATATTTCATGCAAAGATGGGCTCGATAAAGTACAGAAAAGGTATGAACCTAAAAGAAGCAGAATATATTATGAAGAGGTGGCAAGAATACACAGAAGAACTGTACAAAAAAGATCTTCACGACCCAGATAATCATGATGCTGTGATCACTGACCTAGAGCCAGACATCCTGGAATGTGAAGTCAAGTGGGCCTTAGAAAGCATCACTATGAACAAAGCTAGTGGAGGTGATGGAATTCCAGTTGAGCTATTCCAAATCCTGAAAGATGATGCTGTGGAAGTGCTGCACTCAATATGCCAGCAAATTTGGAAAACTCAGCAGTGGCCACAGGAATGGAAAAGGTCAGTTTTCATTCTAATCCCAAAGAAAGGCAATGCCAAATAATGCTCAAACTACTGCACAATTGCACTCATCTCACATGCTAGTAAAGTAATGCTCAAAATTCTCCAAGCCAGGCTTCAGCAATACGTGAACCATGAACTTCCTGATGTTCAAGCTGGTTTTAGAAAAGGCAGAGGAACCAGAGATCAAATTGCCAACATCTGCTGGATCATGGAAAAAGCAAGAGAGTTCCAGAAAAACATCTATTTCTGCTTTATTGACTATGCCAAAGCCTTTGATTGTGTGGATTACAATAAACTGTGGAAAATTCTGAAAGAGATGGGAATACCAGACCACCTGATTTGCCTCTTGAGAAATCTGTATACAGGTCAAGAAGCAACAGTTAGAACTGGATATAGAACAACAGACTGGTTCCAAATAGGAAAAGGAGTACGTCAAAGCTATATATTGTCACTCTGATTATTTAACTTAAATGCAGAGTGCATCATGAGAAACTCTGGGCTGGAAGAAACACAAGCTGGAATCAAGATTACCAGGAGAAATATCAATAACCTCAGATATGCAGATGACACCACCCTTATGGCAGAAAGTGAAGAAGAACTAAAAAGCCTCTTGATGAAGGTGAATGAGGAGAGTGAAAAAGTTGGCTTAAAGCTCAACATTCAGAAAATGAAGATCATGGCATCCGGTCCCATCACTTCATGGGAAATAGATGGAGAAACAGTGGAAACAGTGTCAGACTTTATATTTTGGGGCTCCAAAATCACTGCAGATGGTGACTGCAGCCATGAAATTAAAAGACGCTTACTCCTTGGAAGGAAAGTTATGACCAACCTAGATAGCATATTCAAAAGCAGAGACATTACTTTGCCAACAAAGGTCCGTCTACTCAAGGCTATGGTTATTCCTGTGGTCATGTATGGATGTGAGAGTTGGACTGTGAAGAAAGCTGAGTGCCAAAGAACTGATGCTTTTGAACTGTGGTGTTGGAGAAGACTCTTGAGAGTCCCTTGGACTGCAAGGAGATCCAACCAGTCCATTCTGAAGGAGATCAGCCCTGGGATTTCTTTGGAAGGAATGATGCTAAAGCTGAAACTCCAGTACTTTGGCCACCTCATGTGAAGAGTTGACTCATTGGAAAAGACTCTGATGCTGGGAGGGATTGGGGGCAGGAGGAGAAGGGGACGACAGAGGATGAGATGGCTGGATGGCATCACTGACTCGATGGACCTGAGTTTGGGTGAACTCCGGGAGTTGGTGATGGACAGGGAGGCCTGGCATGCTGCGATTCATGGGGTCGCAGAGTCGGACACGACTGAGCGACTGAACTGACTGACTGAACTGAACGGCCAAGAAACTCAAGTCAGCTGATGCAACCAGTATTTATAGAGCACCTAACCTGTACCAGGCATTGTTCTGGGCCATGGATGGACAGAGTCCCACTGCCCTTGGGGCTTACATTTGAAGAGAAAGATAATGAACAAGCCAACAGATAAATAAACAAGGTCAAGTCTGTGATCACTGTGGCAGAGGAAATAAAGCTGGCTGTTAGGGAAAAGCACAGATAGGGAGCTCTTGAGTCAAGTGTTTAGGAAATGTCTCCATGAGATGACAGCTATACAGATATCTCAGTGACAAGAGAGCACTGGGAATGTCTTGGAGCAGAATTTTCCAGAATATTCCAGGAAGCGGGAACAGGGGCAAAGTCTTACCCATGAGAGTGTGAGTTTTTAAAAGATAAAGAAGAGTAGGAAGAGCACAAATAACAAGTATTAGGATGTGGAGAAAAGGGAACCCTCCTACACTGTTGATGAGAATGCAAATTGGTGCCATCATTATGGAAAACAGTATGGAGATTCCTCAAAAAACTAAAAATACAGTTACCATATGATCTAGTAGTCCCAGTCCTGGGTACGTATCTGAAGAAAATGAAAACCCTGATTTGAAAGGATCCATGCACCCAGTGCAGTGGTGCAGTGGCAAAGAAGCCCCTGCCTACGCAGATGACACAAGACTCAAGGGTTCGATCCCTGGCTCGGGAAGATCCCCTGGAGAAGGAAATAGCAACCTGTTTCAGTTCTTGCCTGGAGAATTCCATGGATGGAGGAGCCTGGTGGGCTACAGTCCATGGGGTCACAACGAATTGGACACAACTGAGCGACTGAGCACACACACAATGTTTATAGGAGCTTTATTTACAATAGCCAAGATATGGAAGCAATCTAAGAGTCCATTGACAGATGAATGGATTAAGAAGATATGTATATATATACAATGGAATACTACTCAGCCATTAAAAATGAAGTTTTGTCATTTACAGCAACATGGATGGACCTGAAGGGCATTATGCTTAGTGAAATAAATCAGAGAGAGAAAGACAAATACCGTACGTTATCACTTATACGTGGAATCTAAACTATAAAACAAATGAATAAATGTAACAAAGCAAACAAGCTCACAGATATTGAGAACAAAACTCACCATTACCAGTGGGGAGCAGGAAGGAGTGAGGGGCAAGACAGGGGTAGTAGCCTGCCAGGCTCCTCTGTCCATGGAATTCTCCTGGCAAGAATATTGGAGTGGGCTGCCATTCCCTTCTCCAGGGGATCTTCCTGACCCAGAAACCCACGTCTCCTGTACTGCAGGCAGATTCTTTATTGTCTGAGCCACTCGCAGGTACAAACTAGAGGTATAAAATAAATAAGCTACAAAGAGACACTGTACAGCATAGGAATATAGCCAGTATTTTATTATAATAACTTTAGAGTATAATCTATAAACAATTTGAATCTCTACGTTATATATCTGAAAGTAACATAATGCTAATATCAACTATGCTGCTGCTGCTAAGTCGCTTCAGTCGTATCCAACTCTGTGTGACCCCATAGGCGGCAGCCCACTAGGCTCCACCATCCCTGGGATTCTCCAGGCAAGAACACTGGAGCGGGTTTCCATTGCCTTCTTCAATCCATGAAAGTGAAAAGTGAAAGTGAAGTCGCTCAGTCATGTCCGACTCTTAGCGACCCCATGGACTGCAGCCTACCAGGCTCCTCCATCCATGGGATTTTCCAGGCAAGAGTACTGGAGAGGGGTGCCATTGCCTTCTCCAAATATCAACTATACTTTCACTTTAAAAAAATAGCAGAGGAGGAAGGTATACTGAGATGAGGAGGAGGAAGGTATACCAAGATGAGGAGGAGGAAGACTGCTTTTTCTGAATATACTGAGATGGCCATGCTTTGTCCCCATTAATCTGTTGCAGTGGCATATTTCTTTAATAGATTTTCCTTATGTTGAAACCTTTTTATTTTTTTTTAATAAAGCCTTTTTGGTCATGATACATTTTTAAATATATTTCTGGATTTGACTTGCCAATATTTTATTTTGAATTTTTGTGGAGATCCTCATATGTGAGATGGGCTGAAAATTTTCCTTCATTGTCCTGTCCTTGTCTGGTTTCATTTTCAAGGTTATACCAGCCTCATTAAAACATTTGGGGATATTTTCCCCACTATTCTTTGTTTATATATGAAGAATCATTAGAGGTTGAAAGCCTTCCCAAATAAAGCAATCTGAGCTCCTATTTTAATTAAATTTTACCTTTCTTATTATTTTTTCTCTTTCTTTAGGCATATTCTGTTGTTCTTTTCCTAACATTTTAAGTTAAACTCTTGACTTCTTGATTTTCAAAATGTCCTCTCTTCTGATGAATATATTTAAGGGTAAATTATAGTTGCGTGACACAAGGTTTGTAAGGTGGTGTTTTCACCGTCATTCATTCATTTTGTCATCTTTTTGTTAATTATAGGTGTACATCTTTTTATTGCACTTCACAGATGACGCATTTTTTACAAACTGAAAGTTTATGGCAATATTGTGTTGGGCAAATCTACCTGTATCATTTTTCCTACAGCATCTGCTCACATCATGTCTGTGTCACATTTTTCTAATTCTCACGATATTGCATACATTTTCATTATCGTGACATGAAATAATGTTAACATATTACCTTACAGTGATTGGTGACCAGTGATCTTTGATGTTACTCCGGGACTTACTGAAGACTCAGATAATGGTTAGAATTTTTTTGTAATATAGTATTTTTAAATTAAGTTGGCATACATTGTTTTGTTTGGGATATAATCCTATTGCACACTAAACAGACTATAGTGTAAACAGAATTTTTATATGCACTAGGAGACAAAAAATTCACGCGACGCTTCATTACAATATGCACTTTATTGCAGCGGTCTGAAAGCAAACCCACAATCTCTCGCAGGTGTGCCTGCATTTCTAATTTCATTGTATTCACAGAATACAACCTCTCAATGATACCTTTTTTTTTTTAATATCATCCCATAAGTGGGACTGTTGTATTCACTGGCTCTGTCCCTTGATTTTCTCATATTGCAGGATTTCCTGAATATACTCGGAGTGCTGGCCAAGCTAACAGTCCCCCTTTATATAACCTTCTCCAGGCATTAAGGAGAAGCGACTGCAAATATTAACATACACCAGCCAGGCAGAGGTCATGAGAACAGAAAGAAGATCCAAAGGGGATTTTTGTTGTTGTTGTTCCAACTCCAGCACCCTACCCAGAGCTCGAATCCAATCAAAACCAACATGCCCCCCACCTATCCCGGGGGGCGGGGGGCAGGGGCAGAGAGATTTGCACATAAAAGTGAGGGAGAAACCAGAGTCCGGGGCTGGACAAGTCAGACCCCAGGAGCCTGTCAGCTGACCCTCCCTTCCAAGAACACGTGCTCAAGCATCTCCAAGTTCCTGAGACTGGAACTTTCAGCGGAGCCACTGGGCCTGTGCCTGGGATGCCAGCTCCAGGCTCACAGGTCACATGGGAAGCACGGGGAGAATGAGCTCTGTCCGAGGGACGGTGACTAGTCACATCAATCCTGTCCCTGGAATTCTCAGGGGAGAATTCTGCAGCTGGAATAAAGAGGGGCACACAGAGCAGGCAGCCGGGCTGTCAAGGGCATTGGCAGAGAAAACACGGTAACAGGCCCCCTGAGCCAGCACAGAGGCGAGGTGGGAAAGCGGTGGCCAGCGTCCTGCTCCAGCAGCCTGAACAGGCTGTTACATACAGACCAAGCGCTCCCCCACCCCCAGGACTCTGCAGGGTCCATTTCTCCCCCAGGAGCCCACTTTTCCCCCAGGAGCCCACGGTGCATACCCCCCAGTCATTTCTGGGGGTGCTCACGTGCGCCTGAGGCTGCCTGTCCCCTCTATCCCCCAGCCACTGTCTCTGCCACCTCTGGGGACCCACAGGCACCATCACACCACCCCGCTCCCAAATCCCTCAGTCCCCACACCTGGGCACAGTTCATGCTGCTCCTATAAACTCAGGCTCTCCAGAACCCACGTGCCTGAACCCTGATCTAGGATGCCACTTGTCTGCTCGCAGGTTTCCAGGGGCAAAGAAGGACCAGCTCAGCCCCTGGGGTCTTTTCCACATCTCCAAGCCACCTTGGTCCCCTGGTGCTCTGCCTAACAATAGCCTTTTAAAAATGATTTTTATTAAACACAAAGGGCTTCCCAGGTGGCACTAGTGGTAAAGAACCCACCTGCCGATGCAGGCGGAGAAGGCGATGGCACCCCACTCCAGTACTCTTGCCTGGAAAATCCCATGGATGGAGGAGCCTGGTAGACTCCAGTCCATGGGGTTGCTAAGAGTCGGGCACGACTGAGCGACTTCACTTTCACTTTTCATTTTCATGCATTGGAGAAGGAAATGGCAACCCACTCCAGTATTCTTGCCTGGAGATTCCCAGGGACAGAGGCGCCTAGTGGGCTGCCGTCTATGGGGTCGCACAGAGTCGGACACAACTGAAGCGACTTAGCAGTAGCAGCCAATGCAGGAGAGGTGAGAGATGCAGGTTCCATCCCTGGGTGGGAAGATCCCCTGGAGGTGGGCATGGTAACCCACTCCAGTATTCTTGCCTGGAGAATCCCATGGACAGAGGAGCCTGGCAGGCTACAGTCCATAGGGTCACAAAGAGTCAGACACGACTGAAGCAGCTTAGCATGCATGTCCAAACACAACAAGCTAATATGCTGGTCTGAAGCATCTGTGTTTGCAATGCTACCTAAGTCTAAGGCTGGCATGAGAAAAGCAGTGGCTATCTGTTCTATGTGGGTTTCACCACCTCACAAAGGACACAACCACCTCCAGTCTGTCCACCAGCGCTCTTTGATGAAAGCCTATAGCAGCAGGCAGAACTCAATACTAGTCACGATCTCATCTGCGCGAGATGCTTTGATCATGTACTTGAGCGTGTATGTCTCAGCGACACTGTCTTAGATCGAGGTCCTAAGAAGTGGAGCCTGAGCCAAAGATTCTGTTCAAGGGGAATGAGAAGTATTGGGAAGGCCTCTCAGGAGAAGGGGAGTGGGACGCAGGCTCAGGTTGGGGAAGGAGCCAGGGATGTGGTCGCAGCAGGAGCCCGGTGTCGCCTGATCCCCAGCACAGGCTGCCCTCAGATCTGGCCCCACACCCAGACACAGTGACTGCTGGGTCAGTACTCACTCGCAGTGGCAGGGATGGTCTGGGAGCAGCCCCCAGGCTAAGCAGCTGCAAACCTTAGCAGTCAGCGCTGGAAGCAGCTTGCAAAGGGAATCCACAGGGTCCCAGCAGCCTCCGCCACAGACATCCTCTCACCTGGGCATTACTAGGGTGAGGAGAGGGAGGCTTAGTGATGCTTCGAAGGAGGGTGGAGAGGGGAGTCAGGGAGGGTGCAGAGACTGGGTGGAGGAGCTGCTCTGTTTTCCCAGGACCGGCCCTTTCCTGGACCTTTCTCTCCTGTGCTGTGCTCTGTGCTGATAGAAAATTCTCATAAAGCCAGGCTGGCCAGGCCAGGCTGGGCACCGCCGATGAATGCTCTGGTCCCTGGGGACGTGGGACGGAGGGGCATTGTGTCTGGGGTCCTGGACCCTGGAGGTTCCTGGAGGCGGAGACAGCGTCTTGTCTCTACACCCCACAAGCTGCTTAAGACAAATGACATGCTTTAGTCTCCCGCCTTTTTGCACAGTAGGGTTGATGTCATGTCGGAGTGAAAAGGCCCACCCGAGAGAGGTGGGAAAGCGCGGTAGGGCAGACCACCTGCACACATGACAGCCTGGACCTCTTGTTAAAGGGCCGTTTCTGATTAGAGTTGGGAGGGGGCTGCAATTTTGAGTTATAACAAACCACGAGGCTGCTGGGCATAGCAGGGGTGCTGGACTGCCACTGGAGTCCACTCGCCCACCCTCTCAACTCTGGTTTTCCCTGGTGATTCGTCCCTCCCCTCCACAAACACACACATCATGGCCTCCAGGTGGAGCTGAGCCTCCTGGGGCGGCGTGTGCCCGGGCCAGGCCGTCCAACATGTGCCCCTCCCCAGATCTGGTGGAGCCACTGCTCTGGCAAAACCATCAACAGATTCCGGCCGAGGACGGTCAGCCCTGCAGCTGGTTCTGACCCTCAGGGAAGGAAGTGAGCCTGGGCAAGCAGAAGGCAGAGCTGTTGCCTGCTCCTTCCTGCCCTGCGAGACAGGGAGGCAGCAGAGGGAGATGGGCTGGGTCCCTGCAACACGGTCAAGTCCCCGCCCTTCTCAGCTACAGATCCCATGGTTCCCCTTTAAGGTGTCAGTGGATCTGAGTTGAACGAGGTTCCTGCTTTGACTCACCCCGACCTGAGCCAGGTCTCCCAGGCCCTTGTCCACGAGTTACCCTGACTCAGGACCCCCGTCGGCTGATAGACGTGATTGACGCAGCCCCAGGTCTGAGTCGAAGAGCAAGGCATGGAAGGAAAGTTCGGGAATGAGCCCATGACCATGGGCCATGACCAGGCCCGCCCTCACCAGGGACAGGAGGGGAAATCACTCATCCAAGTCTTGGCAGCCTGGCGGCAGGCCTCAACAACCCCACGCTCCAGCGCCTTCTGCGGCAGGAGACTCCAGGCTGTGAAGCGGGGTGTTAGCGGCCGGACCCACTTTTGGTGGGAGACACAGCAGGACACGGCCCTGCCTCTGCATGGTTTCTTCAGTGCACGCGGTTTACACACGTACTCATTCGAGTCTCACAACCCGTGACACAGGAGGAGCAGAGTCAGAAGAGAGACAGGACTGGCCAGGGCCTCCCGGTGGGGATGGGCTGGAGCCCAGGCATCCCAGCGCTCAGGGACTGGCAGAGGGAACCACCTCGAAGGTTCTCAGCAGTTCTGCCTGACCGCAAGCTGGGCAAGCTGTGGGGGCTTACTCCAAGACGCCCTGATATCCATCTATTACCCAAATCCAGTAGCAGTCATTAGCCAGCTGGGGGGAGCCCAAGCTGACTCACTGCTGTGACTTTGGAGCTCTGTGACCTTGAACGTAACTCCCTCGGGGAGAGGGAAAATGAAGGAGGCCGAGGTAGAGGCTTCCCTGCTCCCAGCTGAGCTCAAATGATCACTCCTCACATGAGCTGATGTTGCGAAAACATCAATTCCTGTTAGTCAGCTCCGGCAGGCATCGGTGACCTAGGGAGACATCCACCCTGGACATCCAATGCCACACACTCCTGAGGAGCCAGACGGGGTTGCAGTGGGGTCGGGGCAGGGGGCGTTGGCGGGGATGGGGTCTCTCCTGTCCCACTGCCCCAAGGAGGGGAGAACTGGAGGCCTCCCATGACCTCCCATTATTGTCCGGGAGACCAGCCCACAGCCCAGTAAAATGCACTCAGTGGGCACACCTCCCCCATCCACCTCCCACCCCATGGCCTCCAGCCCTGGATCCACCAGCCAGTGGGCAACTACTTCCTGGGTGTATGAGCCAAGCCCTGCACTAGACCCTGCCAGGGTTGAAGAAGGAAGGACACGGCCCTTGCCTTCAGGGAGCCCCTCGCCTGCCCCCCATCTCAGCAGAGATCACACACACACAGAGGAAACTGGAATATAAGCCCGCACACACCTCTCAGGGGTGAGATGGTGTGTTAACACAGGGACTGTTCCGAGGAGGGAGGGGTGTGTGCTAGGTGGTTCTGGAAGGCAGGCCTGGCGGAGAAGAGGGCTCAGGAGGGCAGAGCGGAGGTGGGCAGAGGGGCACAGGTCAGACCGGCACCAGTGGAGGCAGGAGATGAGCAGAGCAGGGGCGTCTGCAAGGGTCCCCCCAGGTGGGCCAAGGACCCAAGTGAGGGGAGTTCCAGAAGCATGGGGCCTTGTTCCCTCACCCCCGCAGAGCAGCCTGTTATCCCAGAAGCCAGCGCATGGCAGATGGTCGGTAAGAACCCCTGTGCAAACTGCACCAGAGACCCATGGGAGCCCCCCAGCAACCCTGACTGAACCCCAGCTCAGCCCTGGGAACCTCAGCCCCCACCTCAACACAACTCCCAAGCACCCCGGCACTCACATCCCTGGGATTTGACCTGCATGTCATAACTAAAGGCCTCTCCCACCCTCAAGGGTTTCACTCCCTATAACTCACCTTACAAAGTCTGGTTGTCCCCAAAACCCCAGCCCGGCCGTAGTCAGTCCCCTCTTTTCTGAGAGGTGGTCCACTCTGGGGAGGCCAGGGAGCTCCAGGCCAGGTGTGAAGCCTGGAGGAGCCCTTGCCCTGCAGCTGGCCCCAGCCTCGCCCTCCTCTTGTTCCTCTGTGCCCTGTGGACACACAGAAGCTTATCTGCCAGCTTCTCTCCCTGCCTGGAGCTCGCGGCCACCAGCAGGGAGGTGCCACTTCCTCCCCAGCCTCCCACCTCGCCCTCTCAGCCAGCACTCTGGAAGCCAGAACAAGCAACCCAAACCAGAGGAGAGCAGACCAGCCCCCTCCAAGCTTCCCAGTGATGACGACGGCTGGGGAAGGGAACTGGGGCTCCTAATGTGCTGACGGTGGGCTGTGGGAGAACAGAATGACTATTCAGGGCCCCTCCTCAGAATTCTTTATTCCTGAAAAGGGAAGGAAGGTTGATGGGTGCGGAATGGGGGAAACGAAATGTGACTCAAACGAAGATCCTGACCCAGGACTCTGTGTCAGCTCAAGAAGGAGCAGCGGGCTAGCCCCAGGGCCCGGGGATCTCGGCCTGGAGTCCCGGAGCTCCTGGAATCCCTCGTAGATTCTGCTTCCCCGTGAATGTGTGCG
Organism: Bos grunniens; assembly: GCF_055505025.1. Classification (NCBI taxonomy): domain Eukaryota; kingdom Metazoa; phylum Chordata; class Mammalia; order Artiodactyla; family Bovidae; genus Bos; species Bos grunniens. The sequence continues at coordinate 7,351,634 of NC_141168.1, forward strand.
TCTTCCTGGGGAGAAGGTTCATAACCTTTGCCATCTTGCCAGAGGGCTTCATGAGCCCAAAAGTGTGAAGAAACCACTGCCCTAAAAGGAGAGGGAAGCCTGCAGGCGTGTTCATCCATGGGGGGCTGGTCTTGCCTCTGGAGCCGGGTGTCTGCTTCCACTCACTGTGTCCTCCCCAGCAGCTGACTTCCTGTCTCTGGTGGGCCAGGCGGGAGCACAGAAGTGGGCTCCCCACACAGGCACCATCGCTGCTACCACAGGAGAGGCGGGGCAGCCAGGACCACCTCTTCTCTGGCTGTAACTCCCAGCAAGCCCGGGGAGTTTTTCCGCCAAGGCACAAAGTCTGTCTCCAATTCCAGGCTCCATCGGACCCTCTGCCTTCACCTCCCAAGGTAGGTCTTCTTAGGGGACGTGTCCTCATGCTGGGGCGCAGGCCCAGGGCCCCATTCCAAGTCTCTGTGTCAGAGGTGCCCTGCACATGCCCAGAGCTCCTGACCACTCCACATCTGTGCGTAAAGACAAAGAGACCAGGGTCAGGTCTGGGGTGGAACATGGCCCCGCCCAGCCCCCACCTGGCCCCCACTCAGCCAGGGCTAGGAGGGAGCAGTCATGGGCCCCCTGCACCCAGTTCAGAATTTTGCATCCTCTTAGCCCCTACCAAGCACCCCCAGGATTATACTCCCATTTACCAATGAGACATCGTGGGTTCAGGGTACTTTTGGTTCCAGATGTCCTGGGTCCCGACTTAATCTCTTAATCTCCACCACTAAGCACTAGTCCACATTGCAACAGCCACATACAGGCGGCAGGCAGAGGACAACTGATCCCCGAGAAGCCACATGGCTCTAAGGAAGGAGGGAGGGCAGAGACGGGTCTCCAGCACTGAGCACCAGCCTGGGTGTGGAGCAAGGGCCCTGTGGAGGCAGGTCCTCTCCCAGCCCCCGGCTGCCTTCCTCCCAACCCACCACCCAGGAGGTCATGTCCCCTGCAGACACCCATATCTCCCACCAATGCCCCTGCCCATCCTCCTACTACATGGTCCCGCTTCCTCAAAGCCACATTTTTCCCACCTGTAGTAGCATCTCTTAATGATGGTACAGGAGAGATACAGGGTCTTGGGGTCCAGAATTCAAAATGAGGTCCAGGCTTGCACTGCTGCACCACTAACTCCTATGTGTGACTCAGGGCCAGCCTGGGGGAGCCTCACTTTCCTTGTTGACCACATGGCGGAGAAGCCCAAGCATCAGCTTGGAATCTGAGGCCTGGGGGACAGGTCATGGCTCGCCCCTTTCTCACTGCATGACTTTGGCCAAGCCGCTCGGGGGACCTCAATTCCCTTGGCCGGACGACCCCAGGACCCGGGTCCTACTTCCATCTCTCCTCCATGCCTCTAGTTGTCCTTGAACTGCACTCGCACTCACTGGGCTCTTTCCATTAAATATTTTGGTGTCCCCTCTCCCTGCCACAAATCCTTTGTAGAGCAAATATAAGCCTCCGAGTTCAGACACCCACCTTAGAAACCTTCCACACTCTATGGAAGGTTCTATGTTCCCTATGAGTCCCCAGGACCCAGCTCAAACCATCAAATTGCCTTGGGTGTCGCCAGTCACCTCCCCACCCCCCAGAACACTTTCAGTCTGTCTTCTACAGTAGGCGGCATCACCCTGTATGAGCACCCCAGGGACAGGGCTGTGCTCCTCCCAAGGACCCTACTCAGCACACAGCTTGGCACACTGGGGCACTCAGTTAATGATGTCACCTCCTCTTAGCTGCTAAACTTAACAGTCCTCACAACATTCCCGGGAGGAGGAGGACCTCCTCATCTTTAGCCCCTACTTATAAATAAGCAAACTGTGTCGTGAAGTGAAATGACTTCTCAAAGGCACTAAGTAGGAAGCACTTGTGCCAGGAGACCTTGGGGCTGGGGGAGGCCTGAGGATTGCGGAGAGTGTCCTCTCCGGGTGGCTTTCAATTCTGGCATTCAGGGAACGAGGATCTAGTAAGAAGACAGTCCTACACCTAGAAGCCCTGTCTGCCCCACCCTCCCCACGTGACCCCCAACAAGACCGAGAGGGCTCTGGCCAGCGCTAGGTCTCACCTGCTCTAAGCTGGGTGTGCCTGTGGAGGAAAACCAACACTGGGGCCCAAAGCAGCCGGGTGCAGCCACCCGGAGGGTCCTGGAGGATGAGAGGAAGGCGGCGGCCCAAGCCCGGCAGCGGCCCACTCCTTTTGAGAGCCTCCCCCCTCCCAAGCCAGCCCTCACGGTCTCCCAGGATCCCATCCAGAGAGGGGGCCCCAGCCCAGCGGCATCTCCAGGGGTCACAGATGCGGCTCTGGGGCGGAAAACAGTCGGCGGCGGCGGCAGGTTCTGTGCGTATCAGAGCACGCGGCCTAAATGGCCCGCCTGACCCTCGGGCCCGTGGCCGTGGCTGCGCTGGTGGGTCTTGAGCGAGCCCTCGCGCGCGAAGCTCTTGCCACAGCGGGCGCAAAAGTAGGGCCTGCGCTCCCCGAAGACGCCGGGGCGGCGCGGGTGCGGCGCGGGCATGCGCGCGTGGGTGCGCTGGTGGTTGAGCAGGAAGCGCGGCTCGCGGAAGCAGCGGCCGCACTGCGCGCACTGGTGCGGCTTCTCGCCGCTGTGGATGCGCTGGTGCGTGAGCAGGTTCTGCTTGAGGCTGAAGCAGCGCCCGCACTCGGGGCAGGGGAAGGGCCGCTCGCCCGTGTGGGTGCGCTGATGCACCTCTAGGTTGTGCTTGACGCTGAAGGCCTTGCCGCACTCCGGGCACACGAAGGCGGCTGCGCGGCCCGCCCCGGCGTGCGCCTTCTGGTGCCGCACCAGGCTGGGCTGCTGGGCGAAGGTCTGGCCACACAGCGGGCAGCGGTGCGGCTGCTCCTCCGCCGGGTGGTGGATGACCAGGCCTCGATCGTCCCCCAGGCACTCCTCCCCGTCCCCCGTAGGGGACCCGACCCCGGAGGATGCCAGCTCGGTCATGGGCACGTCCAGCTGCAATCACCGGCCCCTGAGGAGGCAGAAGCAGAGAGAGGAGTCAGAGGGCACCCGAGGGTCGGCCAGCCCCCAACCTCAGTGCCCATCACTCCCCAGTCCTGTTCGAGCCAGTGTCCCCCTGCTGGAATGTCCTTCTTTCTTCTCTACCCCTTAATCACATCCTACCCCTCCTTCAGGCCTTTCTCAAATGACACCTCCTGCTAGAAGCCTTCCTTGACCCCTCCAGCTTCTTTTGAGCCACGTGGCCCAACCCTGTGACCCTCATACATCACACAGCACACGGGTCGGTCATGCCACCTCTGTCTCCCTAATCTGTGAGCATCTTAAGGACAGACCTGCTTCCTTTTATGACCCACATCAAACGCTGTGCCTACCACACAAGGCATGGAATAAATGCTGATGAGTAATACTCAGGGGCTTCCAGTCTTATAAGTTGTCCTGAACCCGGGTGCGCCTTATCCCTCCAACCAGAGTCTCAAGGAGGAGGGGAGGGACAGACATCCCCAATCTGGAGGGAAGGGTGGGGTCAACAGTGGTTTAAAGATATTTTTGCAAAGCTTAAAAGAAGAAACAAAACAAAAGCCCTGTAAACTTGAAAGTAACCTCAGTTAAACATTAAAGGCAGCAGCTCTTTGTTTATCAAAATGAGGCATGCCTGTAAAAGGTTTGCAAGTCACTGAACCACAGTGTAAGCTCGCAGGGGGCGGGTCTCAGCTTGATTCCTCTTGGCATCCCCCCAGGAAAACCTGGCCCAAGGCTGAGGAACACTCTCAGCTCAACAAACACCCCCAAGTTCAGTTCCATCTCCTTCACACTGCTTCTCCTAAGGATCCTCTTTCCCAGAGCACTGTGTCCCTCTTAAATTGTTGCCCACAACAGCCCCAAGGAAGGGGCAGGCTTACTGAACCCCAATTTATAGATGGGGAAACCAAGACTCAGTGAGGTCGACTTACTTGCCCAAGGTCGCCCAGCAAGGTGAACCGGGACTAGACTGTAAATTTCCTCACTGTCAAAAGTTCTTCTCAATGTACTAGCTGCTCACCAGCTAAGTGCCCCTCAAAACACACACACAGAAGACCACCACTCTCCTGGCCACCACAGGTTATCAGGACCCAAAGGACCACTGCTTCTATGGGGTGCTGTCTGTGGCCAACACCCTCACCCCTCCCCAATTCCTGGGCTCCAGCTTCTGCAGAGCACTGAGGCCTGCTTCAAGGGGTCGAGCTGACCTCTCCCCATGCTATCCCCCACCCCTATCAGGGAAGCCTCCTGGCCCTTCACCTGGACCTCCATGCAGGCCTTCTCCACACTTGCAGATCTCCCTGCTTACCACCGCCTCAGTGGACCTACCAGCAGAGTGGGGTCCCAGAGGCACCCCCTCTGTCTCCCCCTACCCTCAGGCCCCCGGGGAACACCACTCACCCCGGGGAAGGGGACAAGGACTACTTGCAACAGACCCCACCCCCAAATCTTTCCCCAGGCAGCTGCACGGATGTTTGCAAAGACAGATCATCTCTGTCCCCTTGGGCCAATCTCAGCCTGGCCTTGCCTCTGAGCCGCCTCCCCACTCCCCCAGCTACACCCCTGGCCGAGGGCCCCGCCCGCCGAGAGGGTCTCAGGCCACGGTCCCCAGTCTCTCTGGCGGCAAGTTCCTCCATCCCATCCCGCACTCACAGCCCAGGCGGCGCCCCAGGTCCTCGGGCCTCCAGCAGTGGCTCTTTCCTCGAGTCTGCGCTGCTCAAGGCAAATACGGTAACTCTCCGCAAAGCCTCCAGGGGCCCCTTCTCCCTCACCCCAAAAAAGACGGCCAGCCTCCAACACCGCTCTTCTTATCAGATCGCGGCGTGAATCGGAAGAGCTGACCCCACCCACCCGAACCCCCGCACACAACCTTGCCAGCTCCTCGGGCCAGAGCGAGATCCTGGAGAAATATGGTAAACTCTGCGTCGCAACCCCACCCCCACGAAAATATGTAGGCCTCCCACTCTGCTGCAGCAACCCACCCCATTCCGCTGCAAGCCCTGGCTCCCTTAGGGAATTTGTGCAACCCACCCCGCTCCCGCAACGCCGGGGGTGGGGGGGGGGGGGAACCACGCCACCCCGGATAAATACGTAATTAAGTCGCGGCGCTCGCCACTCCCGGAAAGGGTCTGCGCGGCTCCCGGCAAATACGGTAGCGCTCCCGCAGTGACCCGCCCCCAAGGGTCCGGCACCGGCCTGGGTAAATACGGTAACCTCCCTCCGCGGCCTCCGCCCCGGACCCGGCCCGGGGCTCGCGAGGCGCCGCCTCCCCGCAGCCCGCCGCTCCTTCGCAGCGCCGCAGCCGCCAACGTCGCCGCAGCCGCACAGCAGCCCCGTGAGGCTGGGAGGTCTAATTCTCCCACAGCCTGGCTGGAGCACCGAGGAGGGCTGCGAGCGCGGCTCCCGCCCGGGGCAAGACAAGGAACCAGGCGGGGCGCCGGAGGGTAGGGGCTGTCAGGACGCCTAGGCGGGCGGATCGCCCCAGGTCCCCTTGTCCCAGCCATTCCCGGTTCAGGATTCCCTGAGGCCCCCCGATTCAGCAGTTAGAGCTACAGCCTCGCCTCCCTCATCCTACGGCTGTGCTGTGCTTGGTCGCTCAGTCGTGTCCGACTTTTTGCGACCCCATCCATGGACTGTAGCCCGCCAGGCTCCTCCGTCCATGGAGCTTCACCAGGCAAGAATACTGGAGTGGGTTGCCATTCCCTTCTCCAGGGGGTCTTCCCCCACCCAGGGATTGAACCAGGGTCTCCCGCAGTGCAGGTGGATTCTTTGCCGTCTGAGCCACCAGGGAAGCCGAGCTACCCTAGTCAGGCCCACAGACTGGCCCCAGCGCCTGAGAAGCCGGGTCTGGGGGCGCTGGAAGGACAAAGCCTTTCCTTGCAAAAGAGAGAAAGGTGTGAACGCAGGAAGCTGCCCACCCCACCCCCGGGGAACCTTTCTGAGCAGGGGCTTCATGGGTGGGAGACAGAGCCCAGTCTACCATCAGGTTATGCCATCAAGATGACTAGATGACTGGGTGGAATAGAAGAGATACTTATTCCCCTACCATCCCATCCTTCCCACAAAGGAGCCCATTACAGTCAAGCTAAAGACAACCCATGCAAGAGTCACTTGTAACACCCCGGGGAGGCAGCTGGTGTGGACAGAGCTGGGCTGAATTCCAGCTTCCAAATGTCACTTAATAATACACCTTACCTAGACATTACTTCTCTCATTACAAAGCCCTTTCCCATGTATTATCTCGCGGGAGCCTTCCAATAACCAGTGCCGGCTGACCTATACAAGTGTTATTATCCCATTTCATAGATGGGAAAATAAAATAAAATTGAAACACAAAGTGGCTCTGCCAACACCCCACCCCTGCCTCTCCCCATCCCCCCTTCCCCACTGCTCCATGTGGCAGAGTCCAGGTGGAAAGGCAGGCCCAGCTCCCTCTCCGTGGCATCACCCTGGTCCCTCAGTGGAGAAACAGAAACTGTGCTGACCAGGATCGGAAGGAATAATCTCATCCCAAAGGGGAAAATACCCTCAAATTTACATTTTACAGATGAAGAAACTGAGGCTGGAGAAGGAAAATGATTTTTTAAATTAAAAGTGCTAGAGGAACATTCTGGGCTTCCCAGGTGGCACTAGCGGTAAAGAACTCCGTCTTCCAATGCAGGAGACATAAGAGACTCAGGTTCAATCCCTGGGTCAGGAAGATCCCCTGGAGGAGGACAAGGCAACTCACTCCAGTATTTTCTTGCCTGGAGAATCCCATGGACAGAGAAGCCTGGCGGGGGGCGGGGTGGGGGGGGTGCGGTGGACACAAAGAGTCAGACAAGACTGAAGCGACTTAGCATGCGTGCATGCATGCACGCAGAGGAATATTAGTTGGCCCTTTCTGCCCTGGCCCTCTGCAGCTGCCGGGTGGAAAATACTGCTAGGATTCCGGAAGGCCCAGGCAGGGCTCCTTACAACAGACAGTGGATATGGCTGTTGGGGTGGCATTATCCCTGATGAAGGCTTCTGGGAGGCATGAGTCCCCCAGCCTTAGGAGGTGCCCCCCGCAGCCCTGCAGGCACCCAAGGTCCCTTCCAGGGCCTGGGAAATGAATTCCAGGTGGGGGGGGTCCATCTGGGAGTAAAACCAATCCCTCACTCCCAACACCAGCTTTCACAGCTCGCCCCGTGGACCAGTTCATCCCAGCAGGTCCCCCCTTGGGTCACTCTCAGCCTCTGACAGACCCATCCCATCCACGCTGCTCCAGTAGCCCCTCACTGAGGTTTGTGGAGCTCCCCAGAGGAGACATCCGAAGGAGATTGGTATTTCAAATACAGTCAGTGGTGGGGTGGGGGAGGAATTCTGGGAAAGCCAAAGACGTTAAGCCACCAAGGTAGATGTTTACTCCAGGGCCAAGTGTAGCTTTCCCATGGCATTGACAAAAGGACCTCTAACCACTGACGATAACCCACACCCACACCCCACCTGGCCCGTGGACTTGGTTCATGAACAGCCACGCCACCCAGCTCTCTTTGGTTGCAAACATCACCCGTCAGAGCGACCAGCTTTCATCTCTCCCACAGGCTACAGGAGAAATGGGAACACTTAGGAAATGACCGGATTCCTCAAAAGCAAAATAATATACCTGAGGACATCACCCTTATTTTTAGCAGCTGTGCCATATTTCCGGGTAAGCTATACTAACACAGAAAGGGAAGGAACACAGCCAGGGGGGTGGGGGAGGCAGACACCACCACCTAAAACTCGTTGCTCCCAGTGGAATGCCCAGGGCTCCGGGAAGCCTCCTTCCTCTGCCCTGCCTGTGTGTGATTTCTGCTGACTCACTTCACGTCTCTGGTTTCATACACATACACCCCCGCACACATCTCCTGCTGCCGTTGGCATGTGCTGTCGTGAGCACAATAGAATGGCAGCGAGGAAGTATTCCGCAAACGCAGTCACGCTTCTCCGTCCAGGCAGGGCCAGGGGCTGGCATGGAGATCCCCACCATCCGCGAGGCTCATGTGACAGCTGGACTCTGGACCCTAAAAAAAAAGGCCCAGGCTGCTCACAGCCAAGAACAGCTGGCCCGTGAGCCCCCTCTGGGTAGAGGTGTGTCCAGCTCAGCTGAGTCCTGCCCAGGGCCCTATATTCCCTCCCTCCCCCACCTCCGGGGCACACTGGCTGGACCAGTGATCCCCCTGACTCCCCTGGACACGTGTGCTCCCTCACAGAGGTCAGCCTGGTCATCCTCTGGCTCCCCCAGCTCTGGGCTGCAGCCCCAGCGCTTCTGCACTCAGTTCAGTGACCATGCCACCGGCCTCCATCAGCTCATCCCATCTCCCCAGATTGAACGGTGATCCCTAACCTCCGTCTCCAAGGGGACTTAGCTCAGTTTGGTTTTCCCACCAGGTTTTCCCACAAGCTTCAAAGGGCAGGGACTGTGTTCTCAACATCTCTGTATCCCAAGAGCCCAGCATATCATAGACCCTCGGTCAATGTCTGCTGAATGAATGAATGCATGTCTGCCAATTACACCTGGGGGAGGGGGGGGCGGGCCACGGCCAGCAGGTGTGCTGATGTGATGTGTAAGGGGTGAGGGACTGCAGGCAAGTTACAGCCCCAGCCACGGCTCCGAAGGCCAGGAGGCACTGCGAGACCTGGATGGTGCTGTGAGGCTCTGGGCATGAGTTCTCATCTGCTCCCATGTTCTTTTTCCTTGAAATTAAAACCCAAGATGTGACCTAGGACATCCATTCAACCCCTTAGCTTGCAGCCTGCTTGATACCAGCTAATTTCTATGGCAACTGAGCTCTGTTTGGGGAAAATGTTTTCTTCTCTTTCCATGGTACGACTTCCATTTCTACAAATGCCGGGCAAGTAGCCAGACATGGGGGCCATTTTTTAAATGACAACAGCAATCATTTATTGACTGAGTGCTGTGTACCAGGAACCCATACTACATGCTCCTAGGTGACTTGGAGCACCTAGGTGAGCTCCTAGGTGACTTGCCCAAGGTCCCACAGCTTACATGGTTAAGGCCAGAATTTAGCCCCAGAACAGAATCTATCCGCTATTCCCAAAAACAAAAGAAAGCTCTTTTTAGACTGGGGTGAGAGATGGGGACAAGAGAAAACATTTCTACTTCTTCTCAATAGGAGCATTATTCCTAGGGCTGTACTGTCCAATAGCCACATGTGGCTCTTTACATTGAAATTAACTAAAATCAAGTAAAATGGAAAATTCATGTTTTCTGAGGTCCTCCACCCCACCAGCTACAGTTAAGTTCTCCACAACCACACATAGCTGGTAGCCATGGCATTGGGGGGCACAGATGTACAACATGTCATCATCACAGAAACTTCTTCTGAACAGTACTGGTCTAGGGCCCCTCCCCCTCCAGATCTGGGAGACTCTGGTCTCTTTTTAACCCAAAGATCAACCTATGCTGGGATCATTCATTTCCCTCTGTCTGCTGGGATCATGTAAAAGCCTACTGTTTTCAGCCCCAAGGACTCCTCTTGCCAAAAGGTCAAGGCTATTTCTTTAGCAAACCCAAACTACTTTAAAAAAGAAAAAGTAAAAAGCTCAGCAGAGGCTTCACTCCTGCCATGCACTTCCTGCCTAGTCCCTGCTGGTCCTCCTCCCTCCCCTGGTCCTGGGACTACTCCCTGGGGCTGGGCAGTGGGGAACCACACTCTCCCAAGAAGGCTGCCATCTGCCTGGCTGAGTCGAAGCTCATGATGCTTGCCAAGGACAAGCATTTGCCCAGTACCTAAGTCATTTGTCATAACTCCCAGCCTGCTCCTAACAAAAGACACAATGATGCTGTAGGCAGTTCCTGGAACACCACCTCACCAAGCTCATCCGGTGTGTTGGAAGCTTGGCCCCGGGTCCCCACTGCAGACTTGCACTTACCCGGCTGTGGATAGGCTATAAATAAGTCTTTGAAGATCCTGATTTATTTACTCATGGTTGTTTTCTGTTCCCCCACGCAAGCCTTTAATCTCAGCATGCTCTGGAACGTTTTGAACTGTAAAACACGAGGCCAGGTCTGATCTTCTTGTCTTTGATTTTATGGCGTGCCTCTTCCTAAATTTTCTCTGACCCAGTTTGATTATTTTTAAATGAAAGGGAATTAAAAATTGAAGCTGACGATGCCAGACCTCCCTTGGAGAAGCCTGAGCCTTGTGAAGGTGGAAGAGGTTTAGGCTAACAGGAAGTCTAGGACCTACCATCCACTTGCAAGGGTTCTTGGTGAACTAGTCCCACCATCCCCACCCACTGCCCTATATCTCTGTCCTGCCCAGTTCACAGCTCACAGTGAGATGGCGAATAAGAAAACCTTGTTGGGAGAGCCAGGGCTGGGAATGATTTGTTGAAGAATTAACTGTATACAGATTGTTCCAAGCTATGTATCAAAATGAACTAGAGAGCAGGGACTATGACTGCTGTAGACTGAACTGTGTTCCCCAAATTTGTATATTGAATTCCTGACCCCCAGTACGATGGCATCTGGAGATGGAGCCTTTGGGAGGCAATAGGAATTAGGTCTAGACAAAGTCGCTCCAATACTTAGGCCACCGGATGCAAAGAGCCGACTCACTAGTAATCACTCATCAGCATCACCTGATGCTGGGAAAGATTGAAGGCAGGAGGAGAAGGGGACGACAGAGGATGATATGGTTGGATGGCATCACTGACTCAATGCACATGAATTTGAACAAGCTCCAGGAGATGGTGAAGGACAGGGAAGCCTGGCGAGCTGCAGTCCACGGAGTCGCAAAGAGTGGGACACGACTGAGCGACTGAACAGCAACAACAAAAGTCATGTGAGTGAGGTCCGCCTGGTGAGATGAGTGTCTAAGAAGAGGAAGGGAGAGACCAGGTCCTCCTTCTCTTTACTTTTTCCTCTCCCTCTCCGTCCCACCACATGAGGACACCAAGAAAAGGTGGTTGTCTGCAAGCCAGGAAGCAGGCCCTCACCAGGAAAAGAACCTGCCATCTCCTTCATCTTGGACTTCCAGCCTCCCAGACTGTGAGAAGCACGTGTCCATCGTTGAAACGCCTAGCCTGTGGTGGTGTTCTGCTGACCTGAGCTGACGAAGACAGTGGCTTCTTCATCACACCGTCCCTGAGGTCTGACACAGTGTCTGGCACACTAGAGGCTTGCTTAGGAAATCAGTGCTCTGCCATCTCACCATCCTGACCTGGCCAATGGGACCTGCACCTCAGTTACTCTTGGTCTGACGGACTTGGTCCTGTCCCCATTGTGACCCAGAGCACCCATTTGTGAGGGGGTGGTCACCTGGGGTCAGTGAACAGGCATTCATTCTCATGACTTTGGTGGCCGGGGGTGGGGGGAAGAGGCAGTGGATGGGGTGCTGCAACCAACCTCACTAACCCCAAATCCTACCAATACAGCTGTTTGATTGATCTGATCATCAAACACAGGACATTTGTGAATGGTAACACATTCATTGTACAGAAACTCCTGCCCAGCTGATCTCTTCAGTATCACAGACATGGTACCTCTGGGATGCTTCCTGGAGGAGGAGGGCTTGCATGCGTTGGCCTCAGGATTTGAGGAAGCAAGTTCCCCATCGTTAAAGTGGGTTTTGATGGGATCCCAGGCGCCCGGTTTCCCTGAGCAGGGCAAGCTGGGGGAGGCACTGCAGGAGAAGGGCAGGACATCACAGGGAGACAGCAGAGCCCCTGGGGCTGGGGAGGGCCAGAGAGGCTGCCCAGGGAAACCCTTCTGACTTGGCCTCCAGCTGGTCCTCAGAGCTGAACTCCCGGATGGACACACCTCGCCCATTCATGAGGTTTCACACAGCGTGGTTTGCAATCAAAGGCCGGGACCACGAGTCAGCAGCCCTGGCTGCACATTAACCATCCCCAACATTGTGTTACCCAGGGAAGCTGGATCACCTCCATGTCTTTTTGTGATGCTCCTGCCAGATGAAAGGGATTAAATAAAACCTGAAAAGAGGGGTGGCCGGAAGCCAGGGTGACCATACAGATCCCAGAGAAGGTCACACTTGTCTGAGTTCAAGGGAGAACCCGGTGGGCCCCTGGGAGGCAGGAAGGCAGAGCTCCTCCTACAGAATCATCCTAGGGTCCCCCTTTTCCCTCCCACTTTCCCCAACCCCATACCCACCCCCTCTGCAATTCCCTCCTCTCCCACGTGGGAAGACCTGGTCCAAGGCCACAGTCGGGCTGGAGCCCTGGGTTCTCTGTTAGCACTAGGGCCCCAGATGACTCTGCTTTTGGAAGGGTGTGAGCAGTGACCTCAGGGGGGCTAGAGGTTGAGGGGGTTATGTGTGAAGTGATCAAATTGTCTTAGGGAAAGGGGGAAGAGAATCCTTCCCTCCACCCCCAGCAAGAACTGACCACTGGCTGTCCCGGCCCGGGGGGGGACAAATGGATCCCTCCGAGCACACAGGAACCCGGAGTTCAGGAGGGCAGCTTAGAAAGGACAAGGAGACCACGTGAGGCAGGCAGTCCTTCATTTCTCTCTTCTGTGACATCAGCATCAATAAGGGTCCCAGGCAGCGTCCACCGAGTGGGAGCAGCACGTTGGGCGCTCTCCCTCTGCAGGGCCCTTCCCAAGGAACCAAAGCCCAGTGAGACCACCCTCCGAGTCCCAGCCGTGACCATCATACACACACAACCCAGTCCTAGGCTCAGGCCGCCCAGGATAGCACCCAGGGTAGTGGGGTACTCAGGGTTGAGGGCCATCAAGCCATTCACGCCTTCCTAACACATGTATTGAGTGGCCTTTAAGTGCTGGGCGCTGGCCTTGCACTGGGGACATGCTTGCCCCTCGCCAGCTGCTGCTTCTAGCTCCCATCTGGGTATCGCTCAGTCTGTTGAGACTCCCCCCCAGGGACTGACCCTGGACGGCCACAGCTGACCAGTCCAGACTTGGGCCATCTCACCCAAGGCCTCCGACAGCCCCCTCATTCAATGCCTGAGAGCTGGGGTCCCACCTCCAAGGAAGGACACATCCAGGCTCCACAGTGTGGGATGTGATCTTATTTCTGCCTTCGGCCCTTCCCGGGACTTTTCCCGATCCCCTTTTGGGGACGCTCCAGGAATTTGTTGTCAGGTCTCGGAGCCTTGAGGAAGGCACCTTTGGAGAGGGTCTCAGCCCCTGCAGTTCTAAACGCCACCATTCCTGGTCACTCGCCCACAAGCACCAGGCAAGCCTCCTCCCTCCCCGCCCACGGGTCTGCGTGGGTCCAGCCTCACTAGAGCGCGTCTCCCTTGGCGCTGAGGGTGGGCGCCAGAGCCCCCAGGTGAACGCGCTGGTGCTTGAGCAGGTGCTGCTTCTGGCTAAAGCCGCGGCCGCAGGAGGCGCATAGGTAGGGCCGCTCGCCCGTGTGGTTGCGCCGGTGGCGCGTCAGGTTGGGCTTCTGGCTGAAGCGGCGGCCGCACTCGGGACACGGATAGGGCCGCTCCCCAGTGTGGATGCGCTGGTGGATGGTGAGCGCCGACCACCACGAGAAGCTCTTGCCGCACTCGTTGCAGATGAACTGACGTGGCTCACCCGGCGCCCCAGCCCGCGCCCGGCCCCACGGCAGGTCCCCTGGTCCCCGGGCGGGCGAGGGGCCCCGGGCCGGCGGCGACAGGCCAGGGACGACTTGGGCCGGCGGCTGGGCGGGGGCGGCGGGGCGCGCGCGAGGGTAGGCCCGCAGCGCCGCGCGGCCGGGGCGGGGCGCGGCCCGGGCGCCGGGCTGGTGCGTGCGCTGGTGCTTCAGCAGGTGCTGCTTCTGGCGGAAGCGGCGGCCGCAGTGCGCGCAGGGGTGCGGCCGCTCGCCCGTGTGGTTGCGCAGGTGGCGCGTCAGGTTGGGCTTCTGGCTGAAGCGGCGGCCGCACTCGGGACAGGGGTAGGGCCGCTCGCCTGTGTGGATGCGCTGGTGGATGTTCAGTGACGACCACCACGTGAAGCTCTTGCCGCATTCGTTGCAGATGAACTGGCGTGGCTCGCCGGGGGCGGCGGGCCGGGCCCCGGGCGGGCGCCACCAGCCCTGGCCGAGCCCCAGCCAAGCCCACTCGGGGCGCCCCCTCTGGGGCCCCGGCCGCGGGCGCCGACCCCGGGTGGCTGCGGTGTCCCGCCGCAGCGCCTGCAACCCGGCGCGGGGGCCCTGGCGGTCCCGCGCGTGCGCGCGCTGGTGGATGCGCAGGCCCACCTGGTGGCGGAAGCAGCGCGCGCACTCGGGGCACGGGTGGGTGGCGGGCCGGGAGTGGGTCTTCTGGTGCTTCAGCAGGTGCTGCTTCTGGCTGAAGCGCCGGGCGCACTCGGGGCAGCAGAAAGGCCGCTCGCCCGTGTGGTGCCTCTGGTGGCGCGCCAGGTTGGGCTTCTGGCTGAAGCTCTTGCCGCACTTGCCGCACGGATACGGCTTCTCGCCCGTGTGCGTGCGCTGGTGGATCTTCAGCGACGACCACCAGCTGAACCTCTTCCCACAGTCCGGGCACACGAAGTGACCCTCGCCAGCAGGAAGAGCCGGGCTCAGGGGGCCGGAGGCCGCCCTCGGAGCCCGGCCTGCCCGCCCCACGGCCTGCTCAGAGGGAGGGGCCCACCTTGGACCCCCAGTCTCGTCCGGGTGCCCCCAGGCTTGAGACTTCCCCGCCGCCGTCTGGCATGGCGGGGGGACCCGACGAGGCCGGAAAATGTTCTCCTTATCCTTCTGCGAAAGCGCGGCCTGCGTCTGCAGCAGCCACTCTGGCTTCTCCTGCTTGATCTTCATCACCAGCCCATCTCCTGCCGGAGGCAAAGGGAGAGAGATCAGGGAGAGTCATTCGGTGGGTGCTGTGCTCCTAAGATGGAGGGAAAGGGCGGGTGGGGGGCAGGGAGCATCAGGAGGGTAGGGCAGGGTAGAAAACGGGACAGAAGAAAAGGATGCAGACGGAATATAGTAAAGGGAGAAGAGGAAATGGGGGAAAGGAGAAAGGAGAGACGAGGGAGAGTAGGAAGGACAATAAAGTCAGAGGAGTTGGAATGTGCAGGAGGGCAGAGAAGAAAGAAACGGTGCGTGTTGCAGGTGTCAAACACATCGCTGCCCGCCTCCTCTACCCTGAGGCCCAGGAGAGTCTCAGAAGATAAAGAAGCCAATCCAGGGGAGTCTTCTGACTCAGGGAGCAAGCAGAAAGTGGCCAAGTTTCAAAACATCTGGTTCTCGTCCTAAGAGGATGGACATGCTGGGCGCTTGCTGGATGAGTGCATGCCCAGTCCCCCAGAGGTTGGGCAACCAAGGCTGGCATCACTGCCAGGTGGCTCCCGGGCAACAGCTGTGGTGCATGATCACCTCACCCGCTTGGCAACTTCTCCTTTCTTCAACAAAACCAAGAACAAGAAACCCAGCCAGAAAGCTCTCAGGACCCGGAACAGGTTAAGTGTTGCCTTGTCCTGTACTAAAGGAAGCCTACACACCAGCGGCACACTCTGTTACTAACCCACCCTTTAGACCAGACTCAGGTCTGCCGGGAACTTTGCTTCCAGGCTCCTGGACATAAGCCATGATGGAAAAAGTCTGCTACAGACACCACATATACAGGCTATCTGAATTCCATTTATACAGAGGTCAAAAGCTGGCAACTGAAGGATGAGTTAGAGTTAAAACTAATGTCCCTGACAGAGGGTGCTGTGGTTGGAA
Organism: Bos grunniens; assembly: GCF_055505025.1. NCBI lineage: Eukaryota > Metazoa > Chordata > Mammalia > Artiodactyla > Bovidae > Bos > Bos grunniens. Next base: position 7,367,300 of record NC_141168.1, read on the forward strand.
GTGGGCCTGGGGCACTTCTGGTGTGTATATATATACACACACATATATGTGTGTATATATATGTATATACATATATGTTCTGTGTTTTCTGTGTGTGTGTGTATATATATATATATATATATATATATATATATATATGTTCTCCTTGTGGATCTGGGTGCTGGTTACACAGGCATGTTCACTTTGAGAATTTATAGAGCCTGAGACCTGTGCACTCTTATGTGTGTTATATGTCAATAAAAAGTTTATGGCCTATAAAAATAGATGAAACAGGGACTTCCCAGGCAGTCCAGTAGTTAGGACTCCATGCTGCCAAAGCAGCAGATACGGGTTTGATCCCCAGGCAGGGAACTAAGACTCCACATGCTGTGCAGCCAAAAAAAAAAAAAAGTTGAAAAAAAAATAACTGTGAACAAAGGAGAGAAACCCTAAGCAACAGGTGCCCATCTTAAAAAGACAGTGACACAAACCCAAAGGAAGTAAGAGGAAAGAATCAACACAGACAAAAGCAGAGATTACAGGATAAAGGGAACAGAAAGATATAGAAAGGATTCTGATGAATCCCCAAAACCTATGTATAGACATATCAATTTGAAAAACCTATGTAAAATGGATTTTGTGAGAAAATAAATTAACAAATCTGACTCAAGACGAGGTAGAAACCATGTCTGCATAAACATAGAAGAGACTGAAAAGAAAGCTAAAGTTAGACCTCAAAAGTGGGTAACAGGTCACTTAACTGTGCAAACAAATTCTACTAAAACTTCAAGGGAAGGACTGTTCCAGCTTATATAGACCATGACTAGGCAGGCAGGGGGTGGGGGGTGGGGGTGGGGTGGGGTGGGGAATGTGCTGGGGAAGCTTACATGATACATGACCCCAAACAAGGCAAGGGTGCGGTACGCAGGAAATTATAGGTTTATCATTCTTTGAAAGTAGATGTAAAAAAACAAGCAAAAATACTGGCAAAGCAAGTTTGGCAATGTTAAGAGAACAACCTATCATGACTTTGCTGGATCTTCCCCAGGAAAACAAAGATGCCTCAACACAGTTCATGACACTGACTTGTTAAATACCAAACACATATGCAGAGTACATCATGAGAAACGCTGGGCTGGAAGAAGCACAAGCTGGAATCAAGATTGCCAGGAGAAATATCAATAACCTCAGATATGCAGATGACACCACCCTTATGGCAGAAAAGTGAAGAGGAACTAAAAAGCCTCTTGATGAAAGTGAAAGAGGAGAGTGAAAAAGTTGGCTTAAAGATCAACATTCAGAAAACTAAGATCATGCCATCTGGTCCCATCACTTAAGGGGAAATAGATGGGGAAACAGTGGAAACAGTGTCAGACTTTATATTTTTGGGCTCCAAAATCACTGCAGATGGTGATTGCAGCCATGAAATTAAAAGATGCTTACTCCTTGGAAGGGAAGTTATGACCAACTTAGATAGCATATTAAAAAGCAGAGACATTACTTTGCCAACAAAGGTCCATCTAGTCAAGGCTATGGTTTTTCCTGTGGTCATGTATGGATGTGAGAGTTGGACTGTGAAGAAAGCTGAGTGCCAAAGAAATGATGTTTTTGAACTGTGGTGTTGGAGAAGACTCTTGCAAGTCCCTTGGACATCAAGCAGATCCAACCAGTCCATTCTAAAGGAGATCAGTCCTGGGTGTTCATTGGAAGGACTGATGCTGAAGCTGAAACTCCAGTACTTTGTGCACCTCATGCGAAGAGTTGACTCATTGGAAAAAACCTTGATGCTGGGAGGGATTGGGGGCAGGAGGAGAAGGGGACGCCAGAGGATGAGATGGCTGGATGGCATCACCGACTCGATGGACAGGAGTTTGGGTAAACTTCGAGAGTTGATGATGGACAGGGAGGCCTGGAGTGCTATGATTCATGGGGTCGCAAAGAGTTGGACACGACTGAGCGACTGAACTGAACTGAACCATTTCAATAGAGGTGGAAAAGGCTCACAATAAAATTCAACATCATTTCTGGAGGAAAAGAAGGAGAAGAAGAAGTTAGGAGGAGGAAGGGAGGGAGGGAAAAAGAAAAAAGAAAGGAAGAAGGCTCTTAGCAAGCTAGGAACATAAGGTAATTTCCTGAAGTTGACAAAGGAGTTGCACTAGAAACTGTAGCAAATGTAATAACCAAAGGCAAAAAATTAGAAGCCTAGTCCAATTAGGAACAAAGAGAAAAAAGAAAGATATATATAAATATTGGAGATTAAGAGAAAGCTGTCATTTGCTGATTATTATTAACCTATAACTATCATTTGCATGAGAATCCACTGATGAAGTTTGTATTAGAAACAAAAAGTTTCAACAAAACTACCAGCTTAAAAAAATTAAAATTCATAACTTTTTTAAATGGCAATAAAATAACTGTAAGTAGACCTACTGTATAAGCAAAACATAAAGAAAACTGTTACTTTACTGAATGAATAAAAAATGTAAATAAAAGAACAGGTACATCATATTTCTAGATAAGAAGCTTTTCACTCCAAACCAACGTTCAAATTCAGTATAATCTTAATTAGGTAATTTATAAAATTTACTGTGTAGTAAGTCACCCACAAAGTCTAAAAATGATAAAGGAAGAATCTGGCTTATGCAACATTAAAAGCTAAAATACTATCCCCGCACACCTGTTAGAATGGCTAAAATCCAAAACACCAACAACGCCAAATGCTAGCCAGGATGTGAAGCAACAGGAACTCTCACTCATTGCTAGTAGGAATGCAAAATGGTACAGCCACTTCGGAAGACAGTATTGTCAGTTTCTTACAAAACTAAATATACCCTTACAATACAATCCAGCAAATCATTTTCCTATATATTTACCCAAAGGAGTTGAAAACTTATGTCCACACAAAAAAACCTCCCCACAGATGTTTACAGCAGCTTTATTTGTAACAGTCAAAACTCGGAAGCATCCAAGAGATGTCCTTCAGTGGGGGGCTGGATAAACAGCGGTGTACCATACAATGGGTATTATTCAGCGATAGAAAGAAATGCGCTCTCAAGCCATGGAAAGACACGGAGGAAATGTAAATGCATATTACTAAGTGAAAGAAGCCAATCTGAAAAAGTACACTGTATGATTCCAACTATATGACATTCCGGAAGGGGCAGAACTACGAAGACAGTGAAAAAAAGATCAGTGGCTGCCAGGGGTTGAAGGATCAGGGGGAAGGGATGAAGGAGGCAGAGCACAGAGGATTTTTAGGCAGTGAAACTGCTCTGAATGATACTATAGTGGTGGGTATAGGACGTTAAGCGTTTGTCCACAGAATGCACAACGTAAAGAGTGAACCCCAAGGTAAACTATGGACTTTATGTAATAAAAATGTATTAATAAAGGTGCATCAGTTGTAACGAATGCACCACCCTAATGCAACATGTTGATAATGGGAGAAAATGGGGACTTCCCTGGCAGTCCAGGGGTTAGAACTTCACCTTCCAATGCAAGGGGTGCAAGTTCAATTCCTGGGGAGCTATGATCCCATATGCCTCAGGGCCAAAACACCAAAACATAAAACAGAAGCAATACTGTAACAAATTCAGTAAAGACTGGAAAGATGGCCCACATTAAAAAAAAAAAAATCTTAAAATTTTTTTTAATAGGAGAAACTGGAGAGAGGGGGCATAGGGCACTCCCTGAACTTTCTGCATTTTTTCCTGTAAATGTAACACTGCTCTAAAAAATAAAGTCCATTTTTAAGAAGTCTTGACAGATGCAGTTGTTATTGACATGGCTGCTCCATAGTGAGCCAGGTAAGGTGAGGCTGTGAGTGAGGGTCTTTCCCACCAAAAAAAAAGAAAAAAAACCTAAAAACAATTATAAGCGTTGAATACACATAACCAACAGATAGATCAAGAGAACAGAAATATTTGATAAGTGATACACGGTAGCATTATACACAGTAGCATTCCAAGTCAACAGTGAAAGGCTGGCTTACCCATCAGTTTGCTGCTGCTGCTCAGTCACTTCAGTCGTGTCCAACTCTGTGCGACCCCATAGACGGCAGCCCACCAGGCTCCCCCGTCCCTGGGATTCTCCAGGCAAGAACACTGGAGTGGGTTGCCATTTCCTTCTCCAATGCAGGAAAGTGAAAAGTGAAAGTGAAGTCGCTCAGTCGTCTCCGACTCTTTGTGACCCCATGGACTGCAGCCCACCAGGCTCTTCCAACCATGGGATTCTCCAGGCAAGAGTACTGGAGTGGGGTGCCATCAGTTTAGGACCAACTAATTATTTGGGGGAAATATTCAAGTTAGATTTCTAGTTCATACAGTTTATAAAAATCAGTTCCAGATGGATTTAAGTGCTGGTTTAAAAGAAGCAAATACAAGTAGTAGAAGAATTAGGAGAATTTGTTTAGAATCCAGAAGTAATTGAAAATCTTCTTAAATAGGATGCAAAACATAAAAACTAAATTTAAAACACCTGTATGACAGAAGTCCCACATATGAGTCAAGTAGAAATGATTGTTTGGGGCAGCCTTTCCCAACAGAGCTTTCCACAAGAGTGAAAATGTTTTGTTGCATCCAAGCTGCCCAACACATGTGGCTTCTAGCCACTTATGGTTCCAGAGCACTTGAAATGTAGCGAATACAACCAAGGACCTGAACTTCTTTTCTTTCATTTAAATTAACTTAAATTTAAATAACCACATGTGGCTATTGGCCACCTACTGGATAGCGCACGTCTAGGAGAACACATATGCAGATATATAATAGGCCAAGGATTAATATTAATAGACCAAGGGGGTTTCCCTGATAGCTCAGTTGGTAAAGAATCTGCCTGCAATGCAAGAGACCCTGGTTTGATTCCTGGCTTGGGAATCGAACTATCCAGCTATCCCCTGAAGAAGGGATAGGCTACCCACTCCAGTATTCTAGCCTGGAGAATTCCATAGACTGTATAGTCCATGGGGTTGCAAAGTGTTGGACACAACTGAGCAACTTTCACTTAAAGGACCTCTATAGATAGATGAAAAGAGGCTTACCATCACTAGTAATTAACAAGTGCCAAATAACAGTGTAGCATCTCTTCACCCATCACTCCAGCAAATATTGAAGAAATTGATAATATCCTGACTTCATGATACACATGAAAACTACACAGGAGGATAAGCACAACATGGATATGCTGGGGGCATAAATGAATTCAGACTCTTTGAGGATAACTTGACAATGCCTATTAAAATTATAAATGTGTTCTATCTTTCTGTCATGTAAGGATGTGAGAGTTGGACCATAAAGAAAGCTTTATGAAGAATTGATGCTTTTGAACTGTGGTGTTGGAGAAGACTCTTGAGAGCCCTTGGACTGCAAGAAGATCAAACCAGTCAATACTAAAGAAAATCAACCCTGAATTTTCATTGGAAGGACTCGTGCTGAAGCTCCAATACTTTGGCCACCTGATGCCAAGAGCCGACTCATTGGAAAAGACCCTGATGCTGGGAAAGATGGAGGGCAGGAGGAGAAGGGGATGACAGAAGATGAGATGGTTGGATGGCATCACTGACTAAATGGATGCAAATGTGAGCAAACTCCAGGAGATGGTGAAGGACAGGGAAGCCTGGCATGCTGCAGTCCATGGGGTCGCAAAGAGTCAGACATGACTGATACACTGACTGAGCGACTGAACAACAACAATCCTTCACCTTTTCCACCCGGCAATTTCACTCTAGGTATTTATCCTAAGAAATACATGTGAGTCCAAAGAGGAATGTCCAAGTATATTCACTGAAGTGCTATTTGTAATAAGCAAAAAGGAGGATAACAATGAAATTACCTATCAATAACAATCTAATACAATGTTCTCTCCCTTCATAATGTGGGGAACTGTGCAGAGACTGAAAAGAGCTATATGTGCTCATGTGAGAAGATTTCCAAAAGATTTTAAGAGAAAACAATGACACATTAAAAATCAGTATCAGAAGTATGCTCCAATTTATGGAAAATAAAGCCATGCCTCTCTGTGGATATTCACATGCTCAATCCGGGCCAGTTTACACCAAACCCACGATGGTGGTCACCTGGCAGGTGATATGGACCACAGCAGGAATAGATGGACAGGCAGAGGGGACTTGCATTTTGTATGTGTTATTTGAATATTCTCATAAAAATTCAAACATTATAGTTTGTACATCTTTTAACTATCTTAGAAAATAAAGAGAAAACCTTCCCTTTAATCCAGTGGCCTTTAGTTCTGAGGCCAAAGAGCTCTGCTCCACTCCACAGCCTCACTGGCCCCACGAGAGCATAGAAACCAATGTGGTGACCCTGGTGGTAGGGCGAGGGAGGGAAGTGGGGGTTCCCTTACAGAAAGCACCCGTAAGGGGCCAGCTTTCCTCCTGGCAAAGCAATGCCATGGGTCCTCCCCAGGTGCTGCTTGTGAGAAATCATTTTATCAGGAGTAGTAATTTGAAAATGAAAGCAGTGATTTAAATTGTGTACTGGCAGCAATCAAAAACACATGTGTAATGAGTTTCATCAATTATAAAACATTCCCTTAGATGCACTGACTTGTTGGCCAGTGGACGTCTTTGACAGGCCCGGCTGTCCAGATTGGTGGTTGAGTAGTGAATCCAAAGTACAATCAGGTCAGAGGGGCACCACTGTCCCCAAGTGACGAGGCACCCATGAATGCCCCCATGTGTGCATGCTCAGTCGCCAAGTCATGTCCAGCTCTTTGCAACCCTGAGAACTATAGCCCACCAGGCTCCTCTGTTCATGGGATTTCCCAGGCAAGAATACTGGAGTGGGTTGCCATTTCCTTCTCCAGGGGATCTTCCTGACCTAGGGATCAAACCCCCATCTCCTGTTTGGCAGGTGGATTCTTTACCACACCACACTGCCAAAGAAGCCCACAAATGCCCCCAGAACCCCACAAAAGCCACTGCCTTTCCCTGATTAAACGTAGCCTAACATCCATCATGCTGGCTGATGCCTCAGAAGGCTCACCCTCCCAGCCAGATGTATAGTGGAGCCTGAAAGCCTGAATCCACTGCTCCAGGGCCCTGGGGGGGCATACATGGCTGAGTTGTATGGGGAGGCCCTGAAGCCCGCGATGGTGGGTATGGACCCTTGACCTTCATGCTCTGGGACTTCGGTCGTCCCGGGCACCTTCCCCTAGGGATCAGACACTGACACAGAGGGAAACAGGCCTCTGCCTGCCGGTTCCAAGGGTACTGCTCCTCAGTCAGCATAAAGATGCATCATTTTTAAAACGTCTTCATGGTTCAGAAGAAACAGAGAGGAACAGAGGGCTGTCGCTTCATGGGTACAGGTTCTGACGTTACGGGACATGTCAGGAAATGGATGGTGATGATGCTGTGCCTCTACGTGAATGTCCTTCGTGCCACTGAACTGTACCCTCCAAAGGGGGCAAAGTGGTAGATTTCATGTTTTGTATGTTTCACCACGGTTTTAAAAATACATTCAAATACAAATAAAAAAGTAAAGGGTACTTAAAAGAGGTAAAGTCTCAATTATGTTCAAACCTTCAGCAGTCCAGAAGAGTCATTCCTTCAGCCCGGCCAGCAGGCGTGGGAGCCTGGAAGGCTGCGGCCCGAGGGGTCCCCAGGCCCCAGGGTTTTCCCACCTCTTCCTGGTGGAGGAGCTGCCGTATGGGCAGAGAAAGCCTGGTGGAGCCCACTGCTCGTGTCTGAATTAGGATCCCCCTTATTAGTTTATGTGGGCAAAAGGGTCCTGCAGGGACAGTTAGGGACTTTGGGGAAGGTCATGGACACACTGCTATATTTAAAATGGCTAACCAACTAAGACCTGCTGAACAGCACATGGACCTCTGCTGCATGTTATGTGCCAGCCTGGATGGGAGGGAGGTTTGGGGGAGAACGGATACATGTATCTGTATGGCCGAGTCCCTTCACTGTTCACCTGAACATATCACAACATTGTTAATTGGCTATACCCCAATGCAAAATGTTTTTGGTGTTAAAAAATTAAAATTTGGGGGGAAAAAAAGGAGCCCTGCAGCTAAAACGTTTGGAACCATCTGCCCTAGGTTTTCCTGTAACTACTTTAATGTTGGCGTCACACACACACACACACACACACACACACACACACACACACGAGTGCTCTCAGCATTCAAAGTGACAGCCTGGGCGGGTGGGGAGACTGGAAGTGGGTGGCTCAGCTCACTGCCAGGTGTCAGGACTCAGTCGCAGAACAGAAGAGTGTCATAGAGCATACTGGCCCTCTGTGAGCCAGTGTTTTCTTTCTTTCTTATTCTGTTGCCTGATTTTTGTCTCACCTTAGGTCCACCGTAGTAATTGTCCTGGGGGCGGGGGCTGCTCTGGGGCCTTCGGGGAAACTCCCCTGGAGGGAACAGGAGGTAAAGAAACCTGGTCACTGTGCCCACGAGGGGCAGAGTGCCCAGGTCCCGCCCCCTCTCTCAGGCTCAGAGCTCCCATCAGCCCGGCCGCACCCTCTGCAGGGCCTGTTGCAGAGGCTGGGAGAGCGGGTCTTAGACCTGGGGCTGCTCCATCCTGGAAGCAGGAAGCGGGCACCTGGGGAGGGGTCTCCAGAGGGCACTTCCCATGTTCAGTGGTGCCCGCCCCCTGCCCGGGAGACACCAGGACTAACGGCTGTGTTTTCCCACCACCACCACCGGCTCTAAGTGCATCAGCTGAGACAGACCCAGGAAGCTTTCATGGACCGAACTGGAGATGCTCTCCTGACAGACAGACAGCAGGGCTTGCTTGTTCTAACCACGTGTCTTCCCCAGAGCTCTGGCTTCCAGTACACGACCAGCAAGAACACGGTGTACTCCCTGATCTAGCACTAACGGGGTATGTGGTGGTGTGTATATGTGGGGTGTGTATGTATGTGGCGTGTGTATGTGTGTGCACCTATGCCTGACAAGCAGGGCCTGGGCTTGTCCAGCTCTTAGCCCCCTAGTCTGTATCTGCTCCATCCTTTCCCAGACTGTGGGTCTACTGGCCACCAGCAAGCCCTGCTCAGCTGCAGAGGGACAGGGCAGAGGAGGAGGCGGCGGGGGACTCCCACCTGCCCACATGCTCTTACCTGTGCCGCCAGCCAGGCCATTCTCCATCCCCGGAGGTCCGTCTGCATCAGCCTGGCTCCCCGCCCGGCCGTCTGTGGGTGGGATGGAAGCAGAAGAAGAGGGTTGGCCCGAGACAAATGGACAAATGGACCTCACACAGGGTGGTCCCTTTTATTTTTTTAATTTGGCCACATCGCACAGCATGTGGGATCTTAACTCCCCAACCAGGAATGGAAGCTGTGCTCCCTGCAGTGGAAGCAGGAGCCTTAGCCGCTGGACCACCAGGGAAGTCCTCAGTCCCACTCTTTCACGTCTCTCTACCTATGGCTTCCATTGAAATGTGCAAGAATTTTCATAGCGCATATATAGCTACTCAGCAGGTAAAATGTGTACAATTCCCACTTTCTAAAGAAAAAACTGAACCCCTCAACATGCGCCCAGTCACGGAGGTGGCTGGATGGCACAGCTGGGCAGGGTCCTGGGGCTTCTGATGTCCACACTCTCAACACCTGCAGGGTGAGGGATGCAGGAGGCCACACGTGAGAATCAGGAAACTCTTTAATTCTAGAGACCCCCCCTTATGGGCATGAGGACACCCTGGCAGGGGGGGCAGAACTGACCCTCCAAAATCACCAGCCCCCTGTCTTTCAAAGCCCCCGTCCATGTCCCAGTGAAAAACCCTCCTGGGGCCTCCCTGCCATCCCCCCCACCAGCATGGGAACACACACACGGCCAACCTGGGTCCCAGTGGCCTGGTCCTTCACCCACCACTCTGGGCTCACGGTGAGCATTAAGCTTGGGTCTTTGGAGCATCTCCCAACTGGCTCATCTGGTGCCTGGAACACGATCAGGACAGGATCCTGCTGCTCTGTCGCCTCCGCCTGGGGTGCCCCCTTCCCAGGTCCCTGTGTGGCCACTGCCCCTTCCAGGCCCGAAGGTCACCAGCTCTGAGTGGTCTTCCCTGGAGACCCTGTGTACAATCACAATCCTGGCTCCACCTCCCATTCCTCCCCAACACTTCCGCCATCCGACAGGGTATTTCCTTGTCTGCTTATCCCCGACACGTCCATGTCGGGGGCTGGCACCAGACAGCCGTGTGTGGCACCAACAGGCTGCCAGCTGCGGGCACTCAGAGGTACAGCAGCTGCCCCGTGGTGCTGTGGGTGGCCCCTCCTGAGGACACGGATCTCGTTTCCCGTGCCAGTAGCCCCCTTGGCCTCCCTGCACTCCCAGTGGGCCCCAGCCTCTGCCCCACATACCTGGGCTCCACCACCACTCAGGCACAGGGGCCCAGCCCCCACTTGCTCTGCACCTCAGGCCCCAGACGGCCTCCCCACTTCCCTCTCCCAAGTCCCCTCCCCTCCCAGCAGCCACTCTGGGGCAGGGACCCAGGCTGGGAATCTGAGTGGGGGGTCAAGGGTGTCAGGGAAATACAAATCTGATAGAAAAGTCTGTCTCCCTGTTGAGAAAAGGGAAAGAGACTCCCTCCCCTTTCTTTCCTTTTCTTTAGAAATCTAACTGGAAGCCCTTTCTCTCCCCCTTCAATGTATATGTAAATCTTTTGAAAAGTTCACTCAGTCTCTTGCCAGGACCCTTTCTCGAGGACCTGGAGCCATCTCTTCGAAGTGCAAATGTCAAGGGATCAGCAGCCAGTGTCCCCTCCCATGGAAGGTAGGAGCCTAGCTCAGCAGTGCCCGGCTCCAAGATGCAAACCTCCTCCCATCCTCCCCGAGATCCAGGAAGTGTGTGCTTCCTTTGCAGGAAGGCAGTTAGCTCTCCCGGGTGGCCGCCAATTCCAGGTGAATGTAGGGGAAACTGTGTGACGAATGGTGCTATCAGGTCCCTTCACCCAGAACCGGTTATGCTTTCCCTCGAGAACACGTGCGTAGTGGGGTCGCATCTGCTGGGCTATAAGGTAGCATGACATTTCTCTCTGTCTTTGCAGTCTTTTAGTGTGTCGCCTGTGACGTGCATGTTGCTGGCTTAATGCTTATCCAGTAATAAAACTGTTTCTTTCTCTTCTATCTTGGTGCAGAGCTTTCCAGGGTAGGAAGGAGATTTTGTTTTTAATTCTATTTCTCCCACATGAATCTGTTATATACTCCTGCTGTGGGTTCTCAGAGATGCTGAAACCTGCCTGAGGTGCAGAAGAAACAGGGCCTCAGGGCCCCTGATGGATGCTGGTGCGCCTGCCTTAGCACCACCTCTTCCCTCCAGGTTGCCACCTGCTTCTTCCCCACCTGGGGCCTGAGTCTGTGAAGAGAGCTGTCCTGGGCTGGTGGGAAAGATCCAGGGCCCTGGAACTGTGGGGCAGCTTCTCACCAACTGGAGATTCAACATCTGCCCAAGGAGACTCAGACTGCTGGTGAACAGGGAGGTCACCTCAAGGCAGGGAATCTCAGATGGAGGGTGGAGGCTCAGGCCACAATTCAGGACAAGGACAGTGGGTGGGTCTTGGCTTCATTCATGAAACCCCTACACAACACAACTGAGGCCTCTCCAGCCAAATCAAATCTATCCTGGTTGATCCGTTGTGTCTTAGGAGATATCCAGGAACTCAAAATAGTCTCAGATGGCAGAAGGGCTTCGATTCTTGGTGACCAGTTCACAGGGAGTCACCAAGCGGCTCATGGTCCAACAAAGACCAGAAGTGGAAATGGAAGGAAGGGACCCTCATGGGCCGAGGGGAAGAAGGGAGAAAGGACAGGGCAGGGCACAGGAGGAGAGGCACAGGGAACAAGAGCGGAGACAGGGGCTGTGTCTCGGGGGTCCACCTCCACCTGTGTACTCCGCAGGGATGTGTCTGGAACCCAGGCCGACAGGAGCCCTGCAGGCCAACCCTTGAGATGGCCAGACCTTGGAAGGGCCCAGTGTGCAGTGGTATCTTTCCAGGACGGCAAGGCCACAGCACACCTCAGCCTGCCACATGGCACTGGCTGCTCCTTCTCACCCACGAGACACATCGCTCCGCTGGCTGGAGGGAGACATGCCCAGGGACCCAGTGAGCAGAACACCCCGGCCGTGAGGGGACTGGTCCCCATCCATCAGCACCCCGACTCTGGCCTCTGATGACCTCTCCCCTCCCGGCCTGGCAGGTCCCGTTGGGGGCAGGACACCCACCAGGGCCAGGTCTCGGTTCAGGGCCCTGTCGCCTCCCCCTTCCCAGCCCTGTCTCTGGGTCAGGCCCCCGTGGGGACGAGAGCCCCGGGATGGGAAGGCCTCTCGGGCAGCTGCCATGACAACCGCCAGGCCACATGATGAGGGACTGTGGTCCACAGCAGGGCCTGCAGTCTGGGGGGACAGGGGAGGTAACAGAGGAGCTGTGGGCTCAGCGGGAATTTGAGGAGGGGGAGGCGCTCAGTGGCCATTGTTGGACAAAGCCCATGGGCTGGAAGGGGCAGTGCGGGGACATGTCCAGGCCACCCCGCCACATCCGCCTGATCTCAGGGCCCTGGATCTTCCCCACCAGCCCAGGACAGCTCTCTTCACAGACTCAGGCCCCAGGTGGGGAAGAAGCAGGTGGCAACTCGTGTGGCCTTTGTCACCAGTGGAGCGGGACTGGCCACGTGCCCTCCACCGGGAACTGAGGCTTCCAGGGTGGCACCACCCAAACTTCAGCCAAAGCCCAGCTCCCAGGCCGGCTCCCCTCCAGGGCCACACCTAGGTCTTCATCCTCAGCCACTGCTGGCTTTGCCCAGACCCCTCCCCATGGGAAACTGTGGACAGGGGGCAGTCTTCTCAAGGTACTCTCCCCATCAAGCTGACTGCCCCCCTGCCCTCATACCAGCAGTCAAGACCCCCAGCAAGGAGCACAGGCCAGTGTTTGGCAGGGGATGGGCAAAGGCTCACGGGCTCCAGCCAGCCTCCACCCTGACAATGTGCTCTCAGAGTCCTCTGGGGACACACAGACCCTGTCTGTCCTTACCTCATTCACTGGGGAGGGGGTGTTCCCTGGACACCTCGGTACTGAGCTGGCTCTGGGAGAAAGAGGGGCTGGCCAGCCAAGACTCATTAGGGACCGGGAGACAGACAGTGTACCAAGCACTCAACAAGCATCGCCCACTTCATCCTAAGGATACACGGCTCCAGCTCCAAGACGTTGAGCAATTTGCTCAAGGTTACACAGCTAGGAAGGCTGCAGCCAGAACCTAACAAGCTGGGATAGGCCAGGTGGGTTGGCCCACCCCAGCCATTGTGCCTTCTCCTGGACCGTGCCTTCTCCTGGACCACGCCGTCTCTAAGAGAAGGTGAGGGATGCATCAAACCTTAAGCTACCAGGACCTCATTCAGGAGTCTGGCCTCTGTACTCACATGTGGTTATTTAAGTGTCTATAAATTAAGTTAAAAACTCAGTTTCTCAATCATGCTGGCCACGTTTCAAGTGCTCAATGCCCACATGTGGCTAGAGCTAGCATAACATCCAATGGAAGAGAAGATTTCCAAGTTCATGAAGTTCTGCTCGAGATATAAAGCTCCAGGGAGTGGGGGTGGGGGGGTCCTGCCTGCCTGGGCCCGAGATGGAGAAGGTGCTCAGTTTATACTGAATGAGTGCATGGAATGGGAGGACTGACGAGGGGGGGTCCCCTGGCCCCAGGGCTTCATCACAAATGACAGACACCTCAGGATGAGCTAACGATGTCCTCTGCCTGGAAAACGGAGTTCAGTGCACATCAATGGATATTTCATTTAAGGTTTACAGTCACAGGTGGTTGCCAAGGGGGAGGGCATCGGGGGAGGGATGGATTGGGAGTTTGGGATTAGCAGAGGCAAACTATTATATAGAGAATGGATAAACAACAGGGTCTTCCTATAGAGCACAGGAAACTATATTCAATAACCTGTGATAAACCACAGTGGGAAATAGTAAAAAAAGAATGTATATATATGCATGTATATATACCTTCTTTATTATGTATATATATGTATAACTGAATCACTTTGCTGTCCAGCAGAAGTTACATCATTGTGAGTCAACTATACTTCAATTAAAAGGATATTGATAAAATACAATCATAGGCACATGAGAAGAAACTGATCTGAACACTCAATGCACACAAACTCATCCGGACATAATCCTATCTCACATCCAACACGGCTGACTACACACAAGTTTAAAGATACAGAAATGCAGAGATACTCACACATACAAGAACGCTTGCAAAACTACACATGCAAAGTACAGAGAAACTGAAATATGAAGAAATCCACAAACTACAGATCCACTGAGAGACAAGTGTGCCACCGTGGACCGCATGAGCACAAGTCACTACCCTTCCAGCACTGTGACTCCCTGCTGACACAAGTGTCCTCGGGAGCTACGACCAGCCCTCCAGGTCCACTGCTCCAAGGAACGGAACTCGGGGGGCACCGAGGCCACAGGGAGCTGGGAAGCAATAGGGAACAGTCACCTGCTGGGTCGCCTGTGGGGTGAGCTGAGGGCAGGGGCGGCGTCAGTCAGCACGGGGAGAAGCTGGAAGGGCGCAGAAAGCTCTAGAAAGAAGATGAGGCTGGGCCCAGCAGGCCAGGGCAGCCCGAGACTCAAGGCCAGGCTGGAGGGGTCCAGCCAGGAGGCGACAGCAGGCCGCCCCCACTCCCATGGGAAGCTGAGCCTCCGAGTCTGCCCCTTGCAGTCTGCTCCCAGCGCTGCCCCTACTCAGGCCCAGGCACGCAGGGACCCAGAAACAGGGGCCCTGAGTTCTAGCTCCATTGCCCTGGGCAAATGATTGCTCCTCCCGGCCTGGGTTCCCAGTGGTGAAGGTGACAGAAAACGCCTGCTCTGGGGGTCTGCTGCCAACATCAGGTGGGGAAACACTCAACTTCCTAAAAGCCTGTAAACCGTCTTTTCTCTACCATCACCGGGGCCTGAGAACAACCCACGCCCAAAGGTTCTGAGCCCTCTCCCCAGACACCCTCCCTACCGGCTCACTCTAAACTGGCCCTCTTTAAGCGGCTTCAGAGTCTCCAGAGGCCCCCGGAGCCCACACGGGAACCCCACGCTCTGCTCAGCAACGGGAGCTGGCCTCCCAGGGGAGCAGGGCGTAGACAGCTCTCAGGGGCAAGGCTGCTTGCAGAGCCAGGCTCCACAAAGCAGCTCCAGGTACCATCTCTCCCAGGAGATGGAGGCTGAGCCGGGAGGATGGTCTCTTCCGGCCTGAGTGGGGCAGGGCCTGAGAGCCAGGCAGGGGGCTGGACTAAAGAGCCCTGGACACTCCACCGGCTCAGCTCAGGCAAGCCCCAGGACCTCACACCCCAACTTTACTGGGGGGAAAGGGGCTCGTCCAGCCTCTGTCTCCCAGGAGACAGCCCCCAGGCCCTCTTCCAAAGCCGATCCCAGGCAGGCCACTTGCACAGGAGGCCTGGTCCCTGGGCATGGGCTCTGGCTGGCCCCTGGATAATCAGCACCCTTTCTGAACCCCCATCCCAGGACCCACCAGACCTCACACCTCCCTCTCCTCCAGAGTTTATGACCAAGGAGGACACGCAAACCAATCCCCAACAAGTGGCTTTTAAATGATATCAAAAAGGCAGGACAACTGCTGTTCCCACTTTCTAGGGCCCTGTGCTGAGGACAGACAGGCAGGCAGACTAGGCCAGGCCACGTGAGCATCACCTCCGCCCCCACCTGCAGGCCTGCCTCCATCCCACATGCCAGCATCAGGCATGCCCAGCATCTTTCTACAAGTCCCACAGCACCTCCCAAGCCCCTCCAGGGCCCCCACCCCATCTCCCTGTCTCATCGCCCTCCCTGTTCCACCCTCATTCCTGGGGTCTATTCACCACTGGATCAGGTGTCCCCCTGCACCGCCTACTGTTACGGCTCCTAAGTGCCGCCCCATCCCCTCCTCCTACGCCAGCATCTTCAGGCCTTGGACTCCCAAACACCATGGTCCTCAGTCCCAGGAGAGGGGACGAGGCAGGCAGCAAGGGGACGGGGCAGGCCGGCACCCCATAGAGAGACCAGGCGGTAGGAAGGAGGAGCCTAGGACCGGGAGGCCTGAGACCTGGGGACCCGGCTTGCTTCTGGTTAGCCAGGTGGCCCTGGACCAGCGAGTCTCCTTCCCTGGGCCTCTGTCTCCATCTGCAAACAGAAATCACTCTTGGTCCTCTGCGGAGAATTGTTCCACCAAGCAGTGCAGGCAAACATTGCGAAAGGACTCTGGGAAAGGTTCACGAGGTGCAAAAGTTCTTTTTAGGTCGCTGCATGGCCATCACCCGCTCCCTGCTCCTCAGCTGGACCTCAGAATGGTGCCTCATGGCTGCCCTGATAGGAACAGCCCAATTTAGGGACTTCAGTCTCAACATCCCCTGGGAACCTATCCCGTCACGCCCACCTACCTCCCAGAGGTCCCGGGTTCAACCCCACACCAGTCCGCAAGGGCCCGCCTTCTGGGACTCCTGCCCCACCAGCCCTGCCCGACCTTTGCCGGGACCGCCCCACTCCCCGCCTGCCCGCCCCAGGCCTGCCCCCGCCCATGGCATCCACACTGCCAGTTTTGCTCGCCCACTTCCTTTCAGAAGACAGAGCAGCACACATATTCTTCTGCCCCAGTCCAAGACTCAAGAGCCTGCCAGGATTTCGGGACCCCAGTTACCTGACCAAAGACAAGGAATGAAACCGGCTGCTGACAGTACTTGGAAGTGTTATCACATTTTAATTCATAAACGCTTTTCCAATCCCGCGCTGTATTCACAGGAGCATGACAAGGATAAGGAGTGTTTCCCCTTTTTGGATGAGTTAGAGCTCAGGTCTCCTTCTGCATAGCCTGTCTGCTACTTTCCTGCAGGCCACCCCCATCCTAGGAAACCTGAGATTCCACAGCTTACCCCTCACCAAGGGGGTAAGCTTCCACCAAGGGGTGCACGGACCAGCTCTACACTTTGCCCTGGGCATCCCTTGCCCCTCCAGGGGGGACTCTCCAGGCCTCTCAAAACTCTCAGCACCTTTCACTACTGCAGAGTGCAGCCCTCACAGTTCACAAGCCACTAAATCGTACTAGTGCTGTTTTAATACCTCCAACACCTGCCATGGCTACAAGCTTCAGCTCACCTGGAAGCAGCACCCATATTACAGCTCACCTTGCTCTCCAATCCATCCACCATCCAGACTCAGAGCAATTTTCCTCAAATTACAGTTTAAACATGATACTCCTTTGCTTAAAAACTTCAGCGGGTCCCCAGTACTTTCAGGTACTTCTACAAATTTTTTGCCAAGACCATTTAAAATCTGGCCTCTGAGCACCTCTCACTGCACCATCAACCTACCCCACTGTCCCCAAATGCAGCTCCCTGACCTTGCTGTGTCTGGAACACCTGTCATCAGTCTTGGAATACCCTTGCCCAACTCTTCTCTGCCCAGACCAAACCAGGGATCACTTTCACCAGGAAGCCCGTGTGGATTCACCAGGCTCAGAGCAAGGACCTTCTCCATTTAACCTGTGCACCCACCCAACCCAGTACCATCCACATGGTACAATAATATAATTTGTCTCAAAAGCATGACTGTAAACATCTAAACACAGGGAGCCTTTCTCTCCCCAACACCCGGCACAAGATCCAGCATGCTGTAAACCATTAATATAAATGTTAACAAAGGAATATTTAAATAAAAGAAACATAAGTCCAAAACAGATTAGAAGCACAGAACCAGGGAACCTTAGAGCTGAAAGGAGACTAATACCCTCTAACCTCTTCATTTTACAGATGAACCCTGGGACCCAAAATGGACACCTCATAGTGGAGTCTGGCCATCACGGGCCTTGCCTGGGGGCTTTGGCCACACCCCATCCCAGGTCGGGAGGACCAAGCACGCACCAGGCTCCATCCTCCCAAAGGGCTGGAGCGGGACCGCATCTCCACCTTCAGGAGGGAAGAAACCCCCAGCGCCGACCCCCATCCCCACTAAGATCTTGGCTTCCTGTGCCGGTCTTCCTGGAATGGAGGTTTCGGGGAGACCCCTACACACACACACACACACACACACACACACACACACACACACACACGCCCCTTCGATTTCCGTGGTGCTTCCCTCTCATTGTTCTCGCCCCCAAGCTCGGGCCCATTCATTTAATCATTTATTAAGCACCTACTATGTGTCACTCTGCGGCGAGCACTGGGGTTCCCGCCCCTGCAGGAACTCGGTCTCTGGGGGAGGCTGGCATCACTCCCAAACATCGGGACCGTCTCTGGCAGAGCGCGCCCAGAGGCGGGCAGGGGAGGCCGAGGGGCAGTCCCCCCAACCCCAAGCTCACCTCCCCGCCTCTCCAGCTCTCACGCCCCCCGTTCCAGCTCTGCCCCGGCCTGCAGCCCCTCTCCACGCACGACCCGAGCCCGTTTTTCCCGGGGAGCTGTGCGAGGGTGGGGAAAGTTCGGGACTGAGAGCGCGAGGGGCGGGGGTCTCGAGGGACCCCGGAGGCCGCCCCCAGCCCGAGGCTGGGTATAAACGGCGCGGGAGGAGCCGGGCGCTGGCCCTCGACACGGCCCGTCCCTCCGCACGCCCCTCCCCGCCCAGATTCAGAGGGACTCGGAGGGAGGGGACGGGAATAAATACCTTTGACTTTGTGGCTAAGGTTAACGGGAACTGCCACCCCGGGGCGACTTGGGCACTGCGCTCCCCGGGCCCCGCCAGTCCCGGGGCGGGCGGGGCGGGCCCGTACCCCTGATTGGCTGGCGGGCCCGGCCATCCCCGGGGCCGCCCCGCCATCTGATTGGCTGAGCGTCTCAGATGACCAGTTTAGCCCTATCGGAGCAGCCTGCGGGGCGGCCCCTTTGTTCTCCAGAGCCAATGGCTGGGGCGAGCCGGCTGACCCCGCCTCCAGTGAAACCAGCTCCGGCCCAGCCGGACTTTAAAGCTCTGGCCGCCGGGCGGGCGCCGGGCTCTGATCGCCCAGTGGGGGAGGAGGGATGAAGGCGATGTCTGGTAACTGGTGACCTGACGGTACCGCAGCACCCGCTCCTCCCATCCGCCGAACTCTCCCCTCCCGGTCCTTGCCCCGCAGACGCGCGCTCTGAAACCGTTCCAGTCGCTGGGCCACTCTCGGTCCGACGCCAGCTGCGCGCCCGCACCGCCGTAGGAGCCAGAATCTGGAGGAAAAAAAAAAAGATACACAGAGCCCGCTCCAATGCTCACACTCGAGTGTGCATGTATCATGGTGGTGGCACTTTGCACGACAGCACACCAGGTGTTAGAGAGATGTTCGCGTCTCGTGTGACCAGAGAGATATCGCCCTCCGCACCCGCGCGGCCCTAGGCACGTCGTAAGTGCGTGATAAACGACCCCGGGGTTTCCAGGAGAGACTTAGACATCATTAAATCCAACCCCTCGCCCTGCAGTTGAGGAAACAATGAACTAACTTTCCTGAGTGGAGTGCGACTGCTGATTTAGAGGCAGCGTTCAGATGGCCAAGCAGGGTCTTAGTCCTTCAGAAGAGAGGATTTTCTCATCTACCCACCCTGATCGGAAGGAAATGCTCCTTTATAAAGTCAATAAAATTCCTCATTGCCAGCTCAAAATGGGCCGGCCAGCTAGGGCAACTCCCACGGGCACACTCTGTCCGGAACTGCTTAGAAACCGCCTTTGGGACATGAGGTTGATACAGAGAAAAGCCAGGGCCTCACTCTGAGACTTCCTACAAACCTTACTGTTAAGCCGTTGGATCTTACTCTAATCAGTCAGCAACTGTCTACTAAGCGTTTGCCCGCGAGCTCAGCTGTTGTTTAGCCTCATATCACAAGAGGAACCGGGAGCCCAAGATTCTATGTTTTGCCACAGTCTTCGTGTGCAGTTTTGTTCTGTTTTCTTTTTAACAAAAGATACTTTCTGTCCCTGGACTTTGACTTATTCATCTGTAAGAGTTAATAATTTCCTAGTTACAGTCAGCTGTCCACATCTGCCGATTCCACGTCCATGAATTCAACCAATAGCCCAATGAAAATATGCAGGCGAAAATAAAAGAAAGTTCCAAAAAAAGCAAAATTTGAATTTTCCCGGGTGCAGGCAACTGTATATAGCATTTACATTAAGTATTATAATTATCTAGAGGTAATTTAAGGTATACAAGAGGACATGAGTGACTAAGGTTATATGAAAATGCAATACCATTTAAAGAAGGGACTCCAACATCCAAAGATTTTGCTATTCAGGGGAGTCCTGGAAATAATCCCCTGAAGATCCTGAGAGACCCTGGGTTTTTGCAGGGCCCTAATTGGTTCTATGGTCTACAGAAGCATTTGTAAAGGGTAAAACCCTACCCAGTGGCCAGACATCCCTAGGTTCAGTTCAGTTCAGTCTCTCAGTCATGTCCAACTCTTTGCGACCCCATGGACTGCAGCACACCAGGCCTCCCTATCCATCACTAGGTTATCAACCCTTTAAAGAGTCTCCGTCATCTTATTTTCTAGAGTACCTAGGAGGAAGTTCAACCAAGACTTACGGAATTCCTGTGTTATAGTTCCGCTCTGCCACTGGCTGTGAGTGGGAAAGTCATCTCCACTCTCTGGCCTGCTCCCTCTTTCAACAGAGTGAAAGACTTCCTCCAGATGGACATTTCATGACCAAGCCTGCTTCAAGGGTGGAAAACAACGAAGCACATCTGGGATCCTATTTCCCTTGATGGAAAACAAGAGGGAGGCTGCACATGCGTGTTTGTGAAGGCACAGGGAAAATGTCAGGAAGGCCACCCCCGCACTCTTTACTGGATGCAGAGAGAAAAGCCACAAGGGGGGGTGGGGGTAGGGGGGCTGGAGTGGGGGAAAGTAAAGGATAACTTTCACCTTAAAAAACCTAAATATCTCTTCATTGTTAAATTTGATAATTTAATACTTTGTAATTGTAGAAGGAGGGGGAAAAAAAACCCTGGACTCTTTAGAAGGGGAGGTCCTCTTAGCAGCATGTTGACCCCTCCAATGGGGCCATCCCTCACATGCCCTGCTGAGCAAGGACTCAGCTCCCACCAGGCCCCCTGAGGGACTCGGGAAGGAGCCATGGGCAAGTTCACTTTGTCCTTGCCCCCTTAAGGTCACTTCTGTGGCTTTCCCTGAACTTCGGTCCTCTCCTCACCCTTTGCTCCAAAGCAGTGGGCAGGCATGTTTCTAGGGGACCCACCACCAGGCATTTCCTTTACAAGTAATGACTTCTCAGGAAGTCAGGAACCCTGATCACATTCCCTCACCTTCATCCTTTTCCCCAGTCACCCCATCCCAACCCTTGATGCCTGAGGACCTGTTTCCTGCCATCATCCTCAGACATCTAGCTACTCTCCTGATCACTTGAAAAAAAAGCTCCCTTCCCTTGAAACTGCGCTGCCCTGGCATGGCTTGTGCATTCTCAGTCATGTGCCTGTTCAGTCACGAGAGCACTCCGTCGAGTCCAACTCTTAGAAACCCCAGGTACTGTAGCCCACCAGGCTCCTCTGTCCATGGAATTCTCCAGGGAAGAAATACTGGAGTGGGTTGCCATTTCCTTCTCCAGGGGATCTTCCTGACTCAGGGATGGAATGTGCATCTCTTGCACCTTCTGTATTGGCAGGCAGATTCTTTACCACTGGTACCACCTGAGCTCCCTTAAAAAGACATATTTAGGTGGGGCTTTCTTGAGTCATGTTCCTAGGTCATTTGAGAGATCATTTGCCCTCCATGACACAGGTTTTGAAGTGGGCCCATAACCCCATAAACCTCTAAAAAACTTTGAAGCTGTCTGCTTCCATCCTACACATTTAGAACCCACCCCACCCCACATCCATCTCTCTCTATTCAAATTCACAATCTGTGTATAGGAATAGGTCCTCCCAGACTTAGGCCTCTTAGGGGTAAGATTGGGTCTTATTTTTGTAAACTCCCAGTTTCCACTGCATCAAGCACACTATAGATATTTAATACTTGTCTACACCAAAAGCAGCAGCACTGCATTTGTCTAATAAACACGCAGTGGTGGACAACAGCATGGTTTTCGGGTTGAACAGACCCAGGTTTGAATTGCTTCTGGTGATGAATGGTTATATGACCTTGAGCAAATGTTTTCATCTGCAAAGAAAAAAAAAAGCAAGTACCTATTGAACTCTAAGTTGTTAGATAATTTAGGTAAACTTCTTTCCAAGGTGCCAGTCATACAAACAAATGGTGGTTGCACCCGACTCTGTGCTAGGTGCTGGAAATCTATGTAGAAACTAGTGAGACAGTCAGAAGAGCCTGTCAAAAACAGGCACTCAAATGCATGTGAAACAACCAGTGCAGCGAAGCATACCTTGTAACAGACATGAGCATTCCTTCAGGCCAGCCAGGGAGGCACATCAGGACAGCAGCAAGTCAGACCTTCTCTCCCAGATGACTGACACTGAGTGGGGCTGACCTGACCCCACACAAGGCTGGACTCCTAGAGTCCACTTGCTGAGGGTGCCTGACCCTAGATCGGGGCGGGGGTTACAGCTAGGGGTAGTAGAGAAGCTTGAATCCAGGCTTCACCCATCCCAGCCCCTGGTGGTGTGGAACAGCCGCCCCTCCCTCCATTTCCACAGCTCCCCAGGACAAAGGAACACTTACAGCCACCAGCTCTAAAACCAGATCTTTATTCTCTAGTTGGAAAAGGAGGGTTAAGTGGTTGTGTTTAGTTCCAGAGAACAAGGCCCAACAGTAGAAATTACAGGGAAGCGGACTTCATTCATTATAAGGAAGAATTTCTAACAATTAGAATTATCCTACAATAGAACCAGGGCCTCAGGAGATTCCCTGTCACCTAAGTGTTCAAGCAGAGGTTGGGGATCCACACGCTAGAATGCTGGAAGGGAAACTCACCCCCACCTCCCATCAGCTGGCCTTCTGTTAGCAATGGGGCAGTCCTCCCCACAACGTGCTGAGCTCTGAAGGGAGTGAAGGCAGGCTGGGGTGTACGGACAAAAGCCCTAACACAGGGCGGCTGACAGCCATGGGATTGCTCTAAGTGCTGGGACGGTGGTTGGATGAAGGCAGTCGCAGCGTGGGAAGATGCTCTGGGGGGGCGAGTGGGGGGGGTGGTGCGGAACTGATCTTTCGGGGGAGGAAGGGGAGCCAGGGCACTAACAGTAGACGGGTCTCTCCAAATCTGGGTGCCTGTGCAGCGGCAGGAGCGAGGGGCCGGGCTGGGGCAGGCTGGAGGAGCTCGGCTTTGCCTCCCAGGACTGGAAAAGACCCAGGTGCTGCCCAACAAGGCCGGCAGGTTCTGCCAGGTGTGTCCAGCTGCTCCACTGATCCTCCCGGGCATTCATTCACTAAGGGCTGAACCACACCTACTTGCAAAAAAAAAAAAAAAAACGAGCCGAAGGAACTCATAATAAGAGACGGGACGTTAAGGCGTTAACACCAGAGGGGTCCTCCTGTCCACTGGTGGCCCCTCCGGCCGGAGGGCTCTAAAGGGTGGGTGGAGCTGCTATTGCTACTTTTCTAGGGCACAGGATAGTCGGGACCGAACCTTAGCAAACACCAGCGGGAGGCCGGGGTCCCTGCTCTGCAAGTGGACTCCCTGATTACAGCGGGGGACCTCCCTCCCTAATGGGGCCGGCTCACCCCACCTCGCCACCCCCCTCGCCGACAGCAGCAGCAGAGGGCACAGTGTGAACGACGCCCGGGCCCGCCCTCCCTCGGCCTCTGCCGCCCCGGCCCGCTCAGACGTCGTGCTTTTTCTGGTGGGCCAGGAGCTTCCCCTCGTCGTCAAAGGTCTGGCCACAGATGGCGCAGCAGAAGGCGCCGTCCCGGATGTGGCTCTTGCGGTGGGTGATGAGGTTGGACTTCTGGCTAAAGCTGCGGTCGCAGTCCGGGCAGGCGTAGGGGCGCTCGCCCGTGTGGATGCGCCGGTGGGACACCAGGTTGGACTTCTGGCTGAACGCCTTGCCGCACTCGGGGCAGACGTACGGCTTCTCGCCGGTGTGGATGCGCCGATGCGCGGCCAGGTAGGGCTTGTGGCGGAAGGCCTTTCCGCAGTCCGGGCACACGAAGGGCCTCTCGGGCGCATGGTCGCGCCGGTGGGCGGCCAGGTGGCTCCCCTGGGAGAAGCGGCGCCCGCACTCCTCGCACGCGAAGGGCCGCTCGCCCGAGTGCACCCGGGAGTGCGCCACCAGGTGCGTCTTCTTGCCGAAATGCTTGCCGCACTCGGCGCACGCGAAGGGGCGCTCGCCGCCGTGCTGCCGCTGGTGCGCGCGCAGGAAGCGCTCCAGCCGGAAGCCCCGCCCACAGTCGGCGCAGGTGTGGAGAGAGGGTGGGGCCTCTGCCGCGGCGCTTGGCTGCCCGGGCCCCAACGGGACCTCGGCGGGCTCGGGGGCCGGCTCCGGAGGGGGCTCCGGGGTGCGCTCGGGGGCGCTGGCGGGCGGCTGGGGCCCGCCCTGCGCGGACCCCTCGGAGCGCTTGTGGATCTTGCTGTGCGACAGCAGGTTGGGCTTGTGGCGGAAGCGGCGGCCACACTCGGTGCACGGGTACGGCTTCTCGCCCGTGTGGATGCGCCGGTGCGAGGTCAGGTAGGGCTTATTGGTGAAGCGCTTCCCGCACTCGGGGCACTGGTGCGGGCGCTCGCCCGTGTGCACGCGGCGGTGAGCGATCAGGTTGGGCTTGTGGCGGAAGCGCTTGCCGCAGCAGGCACACTGGAACGGGCGGTCGACGGCGTCCCCGCCCGGCCGGGGCGCGGTCACCGCCGGGCGCCCCCGGGGCCGCGGCCCCAGGGCTTTGGCCGCTGCCTCCTCCAGCGCCTCGGCCACGTGGACCCGCTTGTGTGTCACCAGCTGGTCCCATTGGGCGAAGCTGCGGCCACAGTTGCCGCAGATGAAGGGCCGGGCCTCAGGGGCCGGGGGGTGGCAGCGCCGCGAATGGGCCCGCAGCTGCTTTCTCCGCCAGAAGCGTCTCTCGCAGGCGGGACAGGCGATGGGCCGCTTCGCCGCCGAGTGGGCCCGCAGGTGCAGAACCAGGGCCACCCAGCCTCGGAAGCTCTGCCCGCAGAGGTGGCAGGCAAAGCCCTGGTCTGGGGTGGCGGCGGCATGGACCTGGCAGTGCAGTGCCAAGAAAGGGGCGTGGCGGAAGCGGCGGCCGCACTCGGGACAGGGCTGGGGCAGGCGGGCCTGGCAGCGCCGGGCATGAAGCCAGAGGGCCACCCAGCCAGGGAAGTGCCTCCGACAGTGGGCACAGCGATGGGCCCGACCTAGGGCCTGGCCTCCGGACTGGGCCGCGGCGGTGCCTCGCGACCTTAGCCCCTGGGGCTCCTTCTCCAGGGTCTGGGGCGACTCCTGGGAGGGCCCGGAAAGGAGCCGGGGCTGGGCCGGGCCCATGGCCACGGGGCCCCTGCAGCGACGTTCCAGCATCGGTTCTTCCTCTGCTGAGGGTGGAAAGGCACAGTTACGCTGGAGAACCACACAACCTTCCCCCCCACCAGCCCCTCCCAGCGGACCCAAGAGGAGCCTGCCCCCTCCACTCCTCCAGCCCTGGAATTAGGACCACTAGACTACTCTTCTGCTTCCTCCTATTATGTTATTTCCATCTTGGGTTTCTAGAAAGCATTTCAAGTAAATCTGCTGTTATGTCTTTACTGGCCCTGGAAACGACTAGAAGGAAGAACCCTGACCCTTCTTGGAATCCCCCTCCGGCATGGAGTAAACACGCCAGGGCTGGCTGCACAAAGATTGCTGCCTTGAAGTGAAGTGAAGTCGCTCAGTCGTGCCCGACTCTTTGCGACCACATGGATAGTAGCCTGCACCAAGCTCCTCCGTCCATGGGATTTTCAAGGCAAGAAGTACTGGAGTGGGTTGCCATTTCCTTCTCTAGGGAATCTTCCCAACCCAGGGATCGAACGCAGGTCTCTCACATTGTAGACAGACGCTTTACCGTCTGAGCCACCAGGGAAGTCGGATTGCTGCCTTGGGACTCACCAAAACACGCAGTCACCTCCCCCTTCAGCGCTTTATATGCTTTCCCAAGTGCTTCCCTCTCCTTGTTTCTATTTGCTCTTGTCACATCTGAGCTTCGCAGCAACTCAGTGAGGCTGGTCAAGAGATACGAACTCCCTGTCTGATGGATGAAGCCACTGTTAGGCACGACAGGGTGACAGGACTTGCCCCGGGGGCACAGAGTAAACCTACGGCAGAACCCGGACAAGGGCTCCAATCTAATCCCGATTTAGGGAAGGCACTTTGATCTCCCTAGCCTCAGCCTCCCACGGCCAGGAGAGCCAGTGAGAACGGCCCCTTCTCGGGAGCAGGAGAGAGCTCCGGATGCTACTGCCAGCCCAGCGCGATGCCAGGCCACTGCCTGCCCAGACTGTGCCCGCATTCTGCCCGCCTGCCCTCCACCCCCGCACGTGATGAGGACACTGCAGGAAGGAGAGCGCTCTTGAATCCAAAGAACACCCACAGCTTGCTGCCCTCGGGGGTGAGCCTGCCTCGCTGCCTTCCCTCGGGGGACTGGGATTACTGGGGCAAGGAAAGGGAAGGAGATTGTAATCTCTGTCCCCTGTCCCGGCCTGCCCCAGCCCCGCCAGAGGCTGCCCCATGGGCAGCTCTTCCAGAGCGGGGAGAACCCAGACTCCTGCAGGGGAGTCTCCTACACTCACTGCCAGATGGGGTGGTGAGGAGACTCCTAAGGGACCTTCACTGCCTATTCACAAGTTACCCCCAAGTTCCCCCGAACCTGTACTCGTCTCCAGGAGCACAGACATGACTCATTCCCAGCGGCCAGACTGAGCCCTGGGAAGACTCCCAGGATGTGATGAACGTGAAACTTCCCCCCTCTCCCCCGTCCCCGGCCCCCCTTCTCCCCGCTCCACCGCACCCCACCCCACCCCCCCACCCCCCACCCCGCAGCGGGGCACTGGGGCCAAGAAATGGTGCGAGAAGCCAACAAAGAAGGCCACACTCTACCCTGGAGGCTGTGGAGCTGGAGATGAGGCTTGGCCCAGCTCCTCCTGGGGCTGTTCCCGGGGATACTTCTGCGGCTGGAGCGCCTGCTTCGGCCCACACTCGGGTAGCCCCCGGATGTCAGCGAAAACTGCAGCAGTAAAGACACCCCTACCCCCATGGCAGAGCTCAGACCTCCGGTGGCAGAGAGGCCAGCCTTACCTGCGGGGAGGGGAGAGGACGCGTGCATGAGGCTCAGGGCTCCCCGAGGGAAGTCATCTTTGTGTCCTCGGCAGCCACGGCCCCCTCCCCCACCCCGGCACCCCGCCGGGCAGAGTGACCTCAGTGGCCATAGATTAATAACTGAACGTGCCCCCTACACCAAGGAAGCCCGGGGCTGCGTTGGAAGCTCACTTCCTCCCCCGGTAAGGTCACAGCACGAACTGTCCATGATAATGGCCAATGGCCCCCGGGCCGAGGGCAGGAACTCTGAAATCCCCGCTGGCTCCCCTTCCCCCACCCTCCTCCCGACAGGAATTCCAGGCCGGGTTCCCAGGGGGGGCTGCCAGGCGTGCTCCTGTGACGAGGACTCGGGCAGAGTCCCCTGCCGCGTCCCAGGTGGCAGAGGGCCGTGCAGACCCCCATACCCCCCACCTTTTTGTATTCCAGCCTGTGCTTTGGCCCCCTCCGCCCCCCCCCCACCCCCGTCCACGTTCGCGGACACACGGTTCCGCGCTCCCCGAAGGGGGCCCCCCTCTCTGGTCCCCACGCAGAGCGCGGCTCGCGGAGCCTGCGCGCAGGTGCGCGGACTCGCCCCCGGACTCGGTCCAGCAGTGCACCCCCCCGCCCCAACACAGCGCGCACCCGGTCACGCGCCCCGCAGGTAGGGCCGCCCCCCACCCCCCGCCACCACCACCACCACCACCACGGGCCCGCGTGGAACCCCGCGCCCTGCCCGGGACGAACCTCTCCGGCGGGGAGCACGGAGGCGCGTCGCGCGTCCATGAGGCCCGAGACCGGCGCCGGCCGCGCTCGCCACCTCGCCGCGGCGACAGCAGCAGGTTCGGGTTCACCACCGCCAGGCCCGTGCCCAGCCCCCCCACCCCCGCCCGCCCCGCCGGTTCCCAGCGCCACGTGACTACAGGAGCTGCCGAGGGTCAGTCGCGGGCTCGGGCCGGCGGCCGAGGCCGGAGGGCGGGGCGGGCCGCGGGGCCGGCCGCGCGGGGCCCCTCTCCCGCCCCCAGCGCCCCCTCGCGGGCCGCGCGGGGGCCCAGACTCCGTTGCCATGGCTACCACCGGCCGGATTTTTCCGGGACTGGCCCGGCTCAGGTTTCCCCGACCCTTTGTCCCTCCCGGCGAGCGCGCATCCCTGGGCGACCGCGTGGCCGGACCGCGGTCACTCGGCGAGACCCGGCCTCGCTGGCCCGAGCCTTGGCGAGGGCGCTCCTCGACCCCCACCCACCCGGTCGACCCCCTCCGCTTCTCCGGCCACCTGGACCTTTGGCCGCGCCGCAGAACACGAATAGCGCAGCGGCTGAGCCCGGGCTAGGGGCACGGCTGACCCGAGAAAGTCGGCTTCTGGGTAGTTCAGAGCTGGAAAAAAGGAAAGGCCCGATGGGATGAACTTTGAAAACGGGCTGCCCTCGCTTCAGAAATCAGCCGAGCGCAGGCTCTCCGGCTTCCGTGCCTGCGGGACCCGGGGCGCGGGCGGTCCTGGCACCCGGGGCGCTGCGCTTGGAAACGCACCGCATCCCGAGGGCGAGTGCGGAGGCAGGTGCGAGTCTGCGTCCCTGACTCACCGTCTAGCAGGTGGCCTTGGCTTTCCCAGCGAAACACTTACTGGGTTTTCTAGACTTGGACAGTTTCACGTAGTCTTATGCTTTTCAACACAGGCAACTTTATAATTGTACAATTTTTAAAAAACTTTATTTTGTATTGGGGAGTGTAGCTGATTAACAAGGTTGTGACAGTTTGAGGTGGACAGCAGAGACTTAGCCGTACGCATACACGTATCCGTTCTGTACAATTATTGTTTAAAACACAAAGTCTGTTGCATTAATAGGATATAAAATATGCAGATTTCTCATACTTACCTCATACATTTACATTAAATGTAATGTAAAATGTCAATTACATTTAATGCCTTGGTATGTATCACCATCAGGAATCCTTTTGGATATGAGTTTGAGCAAACTCCAGGAAATAGTGGAAGACAGAGAAGCCTGTCATGCTAGAGTCGGACACGACTTAGCGACTGAACAACATACGCATCATCGGGCATTTTTTCTAGGTTTATCTATGCTGTTTGAGGTTGGGGTAATGCCTTACAAAGATGTATTCTGCCTTTTCCGCTTAACAATGTTGTGAATTTAAAATAAAATATTATTTTATAACAAGATTCTTAATTGCAACATAACTGATATACATTTTCTACTTTTCTGTATCATGGATTCATATTTTATTGCAGATGCCTGATTTAAAAATTCTAGAAGTGGGGAACTGGCAGGTCAAAGGCAAAGTATATTTTTCAAACGTTTTCTAAACTATCTTCGAGAAAAATTTATTGGTTTTATTATGAGAAATGCCCCCTTTTCCATATCCTTGAAAATACAGGCTGTTTTTTCAAATTTAAAGTTGTTCTTTCTCGTTGTTTTGAATGTTGCTTCTTAAATTACTAGCTAACTGGCTTGTTTTTCATGTAGTTATTTATTAACTGTATTTTCTCTTTTGTGAATTTGCTTATGTCCCTTTGCCCACTTTTCTGTTTGTTCATTTTAAAAAGTTGGGAAATTGACTCCTGGGTATATATCTGGAAATAATTCAAAAAGATACATGCATCTCAATGTTCATAGCAGCATTATTTACAATAGCCACGATAGGGAAGCATCCTAAGTGTCCTCCAACAGACAAAAAAGATAAAGAAGTTGTGGTGTACATAAATAATGGAATACTGCTCAGCCTTAAAAGAATGAAATGTTACCCTTTGCCACAATGTGAATGGACCTGGAGGATATTATGCTTAGTGAAATAAATCAAACAGAGAAAACCAAATACTGTTATGTTATCATTTATAAGTTAAATCTAAAAACATAAGATAAAAGAACCTACTGAATATAACAAAAAAGAAACTTACTCACACATACAGAGAGCAAACTTGTGGCTACCAATAAAGAGAGGGAAGGAGGGAGGAGCAAGATAAGGGTAGATATACTACAGAGATATGAATAAGCTACAAGGATACATTGTATCCTTTATTTTATTTCATATAAGATCACAGGGAATATACCAAATATTTTATAATAACTATAAATGGAGTATAAATTATAAAAATTTTGAATCACCATGCTGTATACCTGAAACTAATATGATATGGTAAATCAATACCTCAAAAAAAAAGTTGGGAAATTGGTTTTATTTCACTTTGTTTGGGGGTGGAGGGCACTGCTTTTAAAGTAAAAGGCTTCTATGGTTTCTGCCTTATATTTAGAGAGATCACACCACCCCTCCCCAAATTCAATTTTATATTTGTATTTTTATGACAGAAAATGTTTTAATATCTATTAGTGTAAGTACTCCCCTTATACACAGATTTCCTTTTTCTCCCCAAAACTTTCTTAGCTAAAATGACTCATTTATCGCTTCTCCTTTTGAGATGGTCCACACTTTGTCTGTGGAGTGTGTTTCTCTCTCCATAAACCCACTTCTTACCTGAATGAATAAATAAATAAAAATCACTCATTTATTCTTCTAAATAAACTTTAGAATTTCCTATCAATATTTAACATTTTTTCTTGTCATTATTAAAAAAAAACCCAGATGAAGAGATTTAAGATTCATGTCCCTCCATTTTTCCAGGCTTTATTTTACCTCTCATAGTCGTTTTCTATTTGCTGATTAAATAGTGTAACTTTTATACTTATCCTATACAAAATTTGGGGAAGGCAATGGCACCCCACTCCAGTACTCTTGCCTGGAAAATCCCATGGATGGAGGAGCCTGGAAGGCTGCAGTCCATGGGGTCGCCAAGGGTCAGACACGACTGAGCAACTTCACTTTCACGCATTGGAGAAGGAAATGGCAACCCACTCCAGTGTTCTTGCCTGGAGAATCCCAGGGACGGAGGAGCCTGGTGGGCTGCCGTCTATGGGGTCGCATAGAGTTGGACACGACTGAAGTGACTTAGCAGCATACAAAATTTACAAATATGAAAAAATTCTGTCAGAAACTTTGTCAGAGTTTTAAGGTTCAGAAAATATGGTAGAATGGATATTGTAGCACGTAAGCCAAGTTTGATGAGTATAGAAGAATGGATTTTTCTATGCGTGCAATCAGAAAGTACTTGAGTTTTTACTGAAATACTTACTGTGTGTTACTTGCTCAGTCATGTCCAACTCTTTGTGACCCCATGGACTATAGCCTGCCAGGCTCCATGGAATTCTGCAGGCAAGAATACTAGAGTAGGTAGCCACTCCCTTCTCCAGGGCATCTTCCCTGACCCAGGGATTGAACCCAGGTCTCCCACACTGGAGGCAGATTCTTTACCATCTGAGCGACCAGGGACCCTAAAATGCTTAATAATAATAGTTAATATTATTGGGCAGAATAGAAGACAGAAATGGTACAGACCTAACAAAAGCAGAAGATATTAGGAAGAGGTGGCAAGAATACACAGGAGAACTATACGAAAAAGATCTTCATGATGCAATAACCACAATGATGTGAACACTCACCTAGAGCCAGACATCTTGGAATGCGAAGTCAAGGGGACCTTAGGAAGCATCACTATGAACAAAGCTAGTGGAGGTGATGGAATTCCAGCTGAGCTCTTTCAAATCCTAAAAGATGATGCTGGGAAAGTGCTGCACTCAATATACAAGCAAATTTGAAAAACTCAGCAGTGGCCACAAGACTGGAAAAGATCAGTTTTAATTCCAATCCCAAAGAAGGGCAATGCCAAAAAGTGTTCAAACAACCACACAACTGCACTCATTTGACATGCTAGCAAAGTAATGTTCAAAATTCCCCAAGCTAGGCTCAATAGTACATGAACCAAGAATTTCCAGATGTTCAAGAGTTGGACTATAAAGAAAGCTAAGCAGCAAAGAATTGATGCTTTTGAATTGTGGTGTTGGAGAAGCCTCTAGAGAGCCCCT
The DNA here is from genome assembly GCF_055505025.1 of Bos grunniens. Taxonomy (NCBI): domain Eukaryota; kingdom Metazoa; phylum Chordata; class Mammalia; order Artiodactyla; family Bovidae; genus Bos; species Bos grunniens. The sequence continues at coordinate 7,399,341 of NC_141168.1, forward strand.
TGGACTGCAAGGAGATCAAACCCGTCAATCCTAAAGAAAATGAGTTCTGAATATTCATGGGAAGGACTGATGCTGAAGCTCCAATACTTTGGCCGCCTATTGTGAAGAACTGACACATTGTAAAAGACCCTGATGCTGGGAACAATTTAAGGCAGGAGAGGAATGGGACAACAGAGGATGAGATGCTTAGATGGCATCACCGACTCCATGGACATGAGTTTGAGAAAGCTCTGGGAGTTGCTGATGGACAGGGAGGCCTGGCGTGCTGCAGTCCATGGGGTCACAAAGAGTCGGACACAACTGAACAACTGAACTGAAGCTGGATTTATAAAAACCAGAGGAACCAGAGATCAAATTGCCAACATACATTGGATCATAGAAAAAGCAAGAGAATTCCAGAAAAACATCTACTTCTGCTTCATTGACTATCCTAAAGCCTTTGACTGTGTGGATCACAATAAACCATGGAAAACTCTAAAAGAGGTGGGAATACTAAACCACCTTACCTGCCTCCTGCGAAACCTGTATGCAGATCAAGAAGCAACAGTTAGAACCGGACATGTAACAACACACTGGTTCCAAATTGGGAAAGGACTATGTCAAGGCTGTATATTGTCACCCTGCTTTTTTAATTTATATGCAGAGTTCAGTTCAGGCACTCAGTCATGTCCAACTCTTTGCAACCCCATGAACTGCAGCATGCCAGGCCTCCCTGTCCATCACCAACTCCCGGAGTTTACCTAAACTCATGTCCATTCAGTTGGTGATACTATCTAACCATCTCATCCTCTGTCATCCCCTTCTCCTCCTGCCCTCAATCTTTCCCAACATCAGGGTCTTTTCAAATGAGTCAGCTCTTCACATCAGGTGGCCAAAGTATTGGAGTTTCAGCTTCAACATCAGTCCTTCCGATGAATATTCAGGACTGATTTCCTTTAGGATGGACTGGTTGGATGTCCAAGCAGTCCAAGGGACTCTCAAGAGTCTTCTCCAACACCACAGTTCAAAAGCATTAATTCTTCTGCACTCAGCTTTCTTTAACTCACAGCCATACATGACCACAGGAAAAACCATAGCTTTGACTAGATGGACCTTTGTCGACAAAGTAATGTCTCTGCTTTTTAATATGCTGTCTAGGTTGGTCATAACTTTCCTTCCAAGGAGTAAGCATCTTTTAATTTATATTCAGAGTACATCACGCAAAATGCCGGCCTGAATGAAGCACAGCTGGAATCAAGACTGCCAGGAGAAATATCAGTAACCTCAGATATGCAGATAATACCACTGTTATGACAGAAAACGAAGAGGAACTAAAGAGCCTCTTGATGAAAGTGAAAGAGGAGAGTGAAAAAGCTGACTTAAAACTCAACATTGAAAAAATGAAGGTCATGGTATCTGGGCCCATCAGTTCAGTTCAGTTCAGTTCAGTCACTCAATCGGGTACGACTCTTTGCAACCCCATGAACCGCAGCACGCCAGGCCTCCCTGTCCATTACCAACTCCCGGAGTCCACTCAAACCCATGTCCATTGAGTCCGTGATACCATCTAACCATCTCATCCTCTGTCATCCCCTTCTCCTGCCCTCAAAATTTCCAAGCATCCGGGTCTTTTCCAATGAGCCAGTTCTTCTCATCAGGTGGCCAAAGTACTGGAGTTTCAGCTTTAGCATCAGTCCTTTCAATGAACACCCAGGACTGATTTCCTTTTGGATGGACTGGTTGGATCTCCTTGCAGTCCAAGGGACTCTCAAGAGTCTTATCCAACACCACAGTTCAAAAGCATCAATTATTTGGTGCTCAGCTTTCTTTATAGTCCAATTCTCACATCCATACATGACCACTGGAAAAATCATAGCCTTGACTAGACGGACCTTTGTTGACAAAGTAATGGCTCTGCTTTTTAATATGCTATGTAGGTTGGTCATAACTTTCCTTCCAAGGAGTAAGCATCTTTTAATTTCATGGCTGCAGTCACCATCTACAGTGATTTTGGAGCCCAGAGAAATAAAGTCAGCCACTGTTTCCACTGTTTCCCCATCTATTTCCCATGAAGTGATGGGACCAGATGCCATGATCTTCGTTTTCTGAATGTTGACCTTTAAGCAAACTTTTTCATTCTCCTCTTTCACTTTCATCAAGAGACTCTTTAGTTCTTCACCTTCTGCCATAAGGGTGGCGTCATCTGCATATCTGAGGTTATTGATATTTCTCCTGGCAATCTTGATTCCAGCTTGTGCTTCTTCCAGCCCAGCATTTCTCATGATATACTCTGCATATAAGTTGAATAAGCAGGGTGACAATATACAGCCTTCACGTACTCCTTTTCCTATTTGCAACCAGTCTGTTGTTCCATGTCCAGTTCTAACTGTTGCTTCCTGACCTGCATATAGGTTTCTCAAGAGGCAGGTCAGGTGGGTTGGTATTCCCATCTCTTTCAGAAATTTCCACAGTTTATTGCAATCCACACAGTCAAAGGCTTTGGCATATCAATAAAGCAGAAATAGATGTTTTTCTGGAACTCTCTTGCTTTTTCCATGATCCAGCAGATGTTGGCAATTTGATCTCTGGTTCCGCTGCCTTTCCTAAAACCTGCTTGAACATTTGGAAGTTCATGGCTCACATATTGCTGAAGCCTGGCTTGGAGAATTTTGAGCATTACTTTACTAGCGTGTGAGATGAGTGCAATTGTGCGGCAGTTTGAGCACTCTTTGGCATTGCCTTTCTTTGGGATTGGAATGAAAACTGACCGTTTCCAGTCCTGTGGCCACTGCTGAGTTTTCCAAATTTGCTGGCATATTGAGTGCAGCACTTTCACAGCATCATCTTTCAGGATTTGAAAAAGCTCAACTGGAATTCCATCACCTCCACTAGCTTTGTTCGTAGTGATGCTTTCTAAGGCCCACTTGACTTCACATTCCAGGATGTCTGGCTCTAGGTGAGTGATCACACCATTGTGATTATCTGGGTCATGAAGATCCTTTTTGTACAGTTCTTCTGTGTATTCTTGCCACCTCTTCTTAATATCTTCTGCTTCTGTTAGGTCCATACCATTTCTGTCCTTTATCGAGCCCATCTTTGCATGAAATGTTCCCTTGGTATCTCTAATTTTCTTGAAGAGATCTCTAGTCTTTCCCATTCTGTTGTTTTCCTCTATTTCTTTGCATTGATCACTGAGGAAGGCTTTCTTATCTCTCCTTGCTATTCTTTGGAACTCTGCATTCAAATGGGTATATCTTTCCTTTTCTCCTTTGCTTTTCACTTCCCTTCTTTTCTCAGTAAGGCCTCCCCAGACAGCCATTTTGCTTTTTTGCATTTCTTTTTCTTGGGGATGGTCTTGATTCCTGTCTCCTGTACAGTGTCACAAACTTCCGTCCATAGTTCATCAGGCACTCCATCTATCAGATCTAGTCCCTTAAATCTATTTCTCACTTCCACTGTATAGTCATAAAGGATTTGATTTAGGCCATACCTGAATGGTCTAGTGGTTTTCTCTACTTTCTTTAAGTCTGAATTTGGCAATAAGAAATTCATGATCTGAGCCACAGTCAGCTCCCGGTCTCGTTTTTGCTGACTGTATAGAGCTTCTCCATCTTTGGCTGCAAAGAATATAATCAATCTGATTTTGGTGTTGACCATCTGGTGATGTCCATGTGTAGAGGCTTCTCCTGTGTTGTTGGAAGAAGGTGTTTGCTATGACCAGTGTGTTCTCTTGGCAGAACTCTGTTAGCCTTTGCCCTGCTTCATTCTGTACTCCAAGGCCAAATTTGCCTGTTACTCCAGGTGTTTCTTGACTTCCTACTTTTGCATTCCAGTCCCCTATAATGAAAAGGACATCTTTTTGGGGTGTTAGTTCTAGCAGGTCTTGGAGGTCTTCATAGAACCATTCAACTTCAGCTTCTTCAGCATTACTGGTTGGGTCATAGACCTGGATTACCATGATGTTGAATGATTTGCCTTGGAAATGAACAGAGATCATTCTGTCGTTTTTGAGATTGCATCCAAGTACTGTATTTCAGACTCTTTTGTTGACTATGATGGCTACTCCATTTTTTCTAAGGGATTCTTGCCCACAGTAGTAGATATAATGGTCATCTGAGTTAAATTCACCCATTCCAGTCCATCTTAGTTCGCTGATTCCTAGAATGTCGATATTCACTCTTGTCATCTCCTGTTTGACCACTTCCAATTTGCCTTGATTCTGGGCCCATCACTTCATGCAAAAAGATGGGGAAACAATGATAACAGTGACAGACTTTATTTTCTTGGGCTCCAAAATCACTGCAGATGGTGACTGCAGCCGTGAAATTAAAAGACCCTTGCTCCTTGGAAGAAAAGCTTTGACAAACCTATATAGCATGTTAAAAAGCAGAGATATTACTTTGCTGACAAAGGTCCGTGTAGTCAAAGCTATGGTTTTTATAGTAGTCATGTATGAATTTGAGAGTTGGACCATATAGAAGACTGAGTGCCGAAGAATTGGTGCTTTTGAACTGTGGTGTTGGAGAAGACTCTTGAGAGTCCCTTGGACTGCAAGGAGATCCAGCCAGTCCATCCTAAAGGAAATCAGTCCTGTATATTCATCGGAAGGACTGATGTTGAAGCTGAAACTCCAGTACTTTGGCCACCTGATGTGAAGAGCTGATTCATTGGAAAAGACCCTGATGCTAGGAAAGATTGAAGCCAGGAGAAGGGGACGACAGAGGATGAGATGATTGGATGGTATCACTGACTCAATGGAGTTTGAGAAAGCTCCAGGAGATAGTGAAAGATAGGGAAGCCTGGCATGCTGCAGTCCACGGGGTTGCAGAATTGGACACAACTTAGCAACTGAACAACAACAAGAGCAACTTACTCTACAGTCCCCGGTCCTGACTAGAAGTATCCTCTTGTCCAGTCAGAAGTTTTCCATCCACTGTACCTTTGCCTTTTGGCAAAGATGAAGGGAACTAATATAGAACCACAGGGTCTTCCCTCTGCAGAGAGGAAACGCACAGGAATGTAGAGGGACTCCTGACCTTCACTCAGGCAGACATTCTAGAACCTTGGCATTAGGGGATTCACCCACCACTCAACATACTTTAGGGAGGCACAGTTCTACGACCATCCAAGCAGCCAAATGGCCTAGCCCCGTGGACACAGTCTCAGCTTCAACACGCCTGCAAGAAAAAGAGAGGCCTGTACAGGGTCAGGGGCCCAGTGGACAGTGGAACTAGAGAGGGACACTGGGAGGCTTCTTCTTCCCTCTTACTGGTGTGTGAACCCACGACCACCCCCACTACTGGATTACATGGCAAGGTAGGTGGGCTTGCCAGGGGTACAGGGGGCAATGTCTCCAGAAATCCCCTGTGAAGACATTACCGAACCAAACTTGGATCCACTTGCTCCCTGCACGCTGTGAAGCCAATTGACCCCAGATTGTGGTGAAGTAAAGTGCAGCATTTAATTCAGGTGCCAAGCAAGGAGTCCAGGACAGCTAGTGCTCAAAAAACCCAAACTCCTTGATGGGTTTCAGCAATGCACTTTTTGAAGCTTTAATAAGAATATTTTAAAATTAGTTTTTATTAGAGTATAGTTGCTTTATGATGTTGTGTAGTTTCTGCTGTACAGCAAAGTGAATCAGCCATGCGTGTACCTATATTCCCTCTTTTTCTGATTTCCTTCCTATTTAGGTCACCATAGAACAGTAAGAGTTCCCTTTGCTATACAGTAGGTTCTCACTAGTTATCTATTTTATATTAATACAAAGGACTTCCCAGGTGTTGCTAGTGGTAAAGAATCCACCTGCCAATGCAGAAAATGTAAGAGCCTTGGGTTTGATCCCTGGTTTGGGAAGATCCCCTGAAGGAGGGCATGGCAACCCACTGCAGTATTCTTGCCTGGAGAATCCCATGGACAGAGGAGCCTGGTGGGCTATAGTCCATGGGATCAAAAAGAGTCGGACAGGACTGAAGCGACTTAGCACACATGCCATATTAATAGTGTATACGTGTCAATCTCCATCTCCCAGTTCATCCCATCCTCTTTTCCCCACTTGGCATCCGTTTGCTTCTTCTCTATGTCTGTGTCTCTGTTTCCACTTTAGAGCCAAGAGTTTTTGTTTCTGGTTTTTTTTCCCACTTTATTTATTTATTTATTTATTTTGGAGGCTAATTACTATACAATATTGTATTGGTTTTGTCATACATTGACATAAATCCGCCATGGGTGTACATGTGTTCCCCATCCTGACCCCCCCTCCCCCCCCTCCTCATGAGTCAAGCATTGTTAAAGGCCAGGTGAGGGAGGGGAGTCTTGGTGGGTGGTCAGTCTCTGGTTGGCAGTGGAGTAATAGAGCTGTGTCACGGGAGTTAACGCATGATCAACTCTCAAGCTCATGGTCATCAAATAGTTAAATTCTTCCTTTTGGTGGGGGTTGTAGCTGTAAAACAACTCAGGAAATGTGCATCAGATACTGTTATCTAGGTACTTCCGAGAGATGCTACAGCCAAGAATTTGGTGGAGGGGTCTGTCCCCGAGAAGTCCCCACAGGGTCCTGCCCAGTTCCAAGACACCCAGGTACTGGTTAGCAGGAGGCTCGCATCCACAAGAAGGAAAACTGCATCCCTCTAGCAGGTACAGCATCCTGGCACTGCTCACGGGTCTTGCCCATGACACCCAGCAAATATGTTATCAGTGCCACTACCTGCTGCTGGGCCTGACCAAGAGCCCAACAGAAATGGTCCGTGCTGCTTCCCCTTGGTGCCGAAGGATGCTTAGAGGAAGTTGGTTTAACGATGGAAGTACCTCTTGGGTTCGTGTGCATGCATCCTAAGTCACTTCAGTCATGTCCGACTCTTTGCGACCCCATGGATGTAGCCCACCATGCTCCTCTGTCCATGGGATTCTCCAGGCAAGAATACTAGAGTGGGTAGCCATTCCGTTCTCCAGGGGATCTTCCCAACCCAGGGGTCAAACCCATGTCTCTTATGTGTCTTGCATTGGCAGGTGGGCTCTTTACCACTAACCTACCTGGGAAGCCTCTTGAGTTAGTAATTCATATGAAATAAAGCCAAATACGTGTTGCTGATTTCTGAAAGAACCAATAGGGAGGCAAGAGAAGAGATAGAAAACTTTGGTCCACTGTATCATTTTCTCTGGCTTCACACAGCATCCCCAAAACCAATTCGGAAACCCTCAGAGCTCATTTCCCAGGCAGCAGACAGCGAGGGGACGAGGCAGGAAGCTCCTCCCCACTGACCATGGTGGAGGACACGTCTGCAGGGGAGGCCTCACATGGGCGCTGTCACCCCCAGGTGCTCCCACAGCCCTCGACCCCCAGAGTCTTCCCAGCCTCCCACAGGGAGACCGGGAGTGAAAGCCAGGCTGTCCAAGGTCAGCATCCTGCATGAAAGGGGTCTTGCTGGGTCCTGTGGAAACTTCAGGAAAAGGTCACAGTGCTCGTCCCTCTGCAGCTCCCAAACCATTCTTAAACGCAGGAACGTGACCTCAGGACACAAGGCAAGGGCAGACCCATACAGAATCCCCAGGCTGAGATCAAATGTCACCCCCCAGCCCTGTGGCCAAGGGCCACCAAGGCGCTTCTGTTGTGGGGCTAGTTCCAGGGGTCCGCTCTCCTGAAAGGAAAGAACACAGTTGGTCCAAAGAAAACCGGGTTTCCTGCCAGCTGACTGCTCCTGCCCTGCGAGCTGCCATTTGCTCTCCGCACCCTGCCCTGGCCACCCTGAGCCCAGTCTCCCAGACCATGTGATCCTTTTAAACAGAGATCGGGTGGCGCTCTGCCCACGTGACAACATGGCAATGGGCTGCCAGGGCCTCTAAGATTCTGCAGGATCTGACCTCCCACCAGCAACTTGAGGTGACCTCAAAAGCCCATCCACCGCAGGGAGAGCCTCTGGAGTCCCTGCTTCGTCTGCCTGGGTTGTTCTTTCTGCAGCTCTTTGTAGTTACTCTTTCACTTTGTTCAGATTTGGGCTCAAATATGGGTCAGGAAGATCCCCTGGAGAAGGGAATGGTACCCACTCCAGCGTTCTTGCCTGGAGAGTTTCATGGACAGAGGAGCCTCGTGGGCTACAGTCCATGGGGTCACAAAGAGTTGGACACGACCAAGCAACTAACAAACTCACACACCTCATCTCCTCACAACATGCTCCCCAATGACCCTCTTCTCCCTTCTGCACCCCGACCTGGGTGAGATCACAAATGACAAATGACCACAAACTCCGTGGCTTCAGACAACACACATTTATTCTCTCACGGTTCTGGATGTCCGAAGTCCCTGAAACCAGTTTCAACTGGGTGAAAAGCAAGGTGTCAGCAAGGCCACATTCCCTGCAGAGGCTCCCAGGGCTAAGCTGGGCCTGCCTTTTCCAGCTCCCAGCGCTGCCTCCCATGTGCTCTGCAGCTCGGGGCCCCTTCCTCTGGCATCAGAGCCAGCAGGGTGGCAATCTGGGTTTGTGGCCACATCTGTCTCTGCTGTAGTCAACCCTCTCTCTGCATCTCTCTAATGAGGACACTTGTGGTTACACTGGGGCGGGGCGGGGGGGGGAGGACCCAGATCTCTCAGGGTAATGTAAGGGAAGATACAAGTGCAGACTAAGAAAAACATTCTAATTCTCCCTGGTGCGAAAAGCGGGAAAAGTCCCCCTCCCATCCTATCCCTAGGGGAATTTTCTTTAGAAACTTCTAATTGGAAGTCCTTTCTCTGTGCCTTTGAGGTGTATGTAAATATTTTGAAAAACTCACTAAGCCTCTTGCCAGATTTACATCCAGGACTGTGTTTCTTGAGGATCTGGGAGCCATCTCTTCAAAGCGCAAACATCAGAGGAACAGCAGCCAGTGTCCCCTCCAATGGGAGGTAGGAGCCTAACTCAGCAGTGCCCGGCTCCAAGATGCAAACCTCCTCCCATCGTCACCGAGATCCAGGAAGTATGTGCTTCCTTTGCAGGAAGGCAGTTAGCTCTCCCGGGTGGCCGCCAATTCCAGGTGAATGTAGGGCGAACTCTGTGTGACGAATGGTGCTCTCAGGTCCCTTCACCCAGAACCGGTTATGCTTTCCCTCGAGAACACGTGTGTAGTGGGGTCGCATCTGCTGGGCTATAAGGTAGCATGACATTTCTCTCTGTCTTTGCCGTCTCTTTGTGCATCGCCTGTGATGTGCATCTTGCTGGCTTAATGCTTATCCAGTAATAAAACTGTTTTCTTTCTCCTCTACCTTGGTACAGAGCTTTCCAGCACAAGCAGGTGATTTTGTTTTTAATTTTATTTCCCCAACATAGTCTCCCCATCTCAGAATTCTTGGCTTAATCACATCTGCCATCCTTTTTGCCATCAGTTCAGTTCAGTTCAGTCGCTCAATCATGTCCAACTCTTTGTGACCCCATGAATCGCAGCACACCAGGCCTCCCTGTCCATCACCAACTCCCAGAGTTCACTCAAACTCAGGTCCATCGAGTCAGTGATGCCATCCAGCCATCTCATCCTCTGTCGTCCCCTTCTCCTCTTGCCCCCAATCCCTCCCAGCATCAGAGTCTTTTCCAGTGAGTCAACTCTTCGCATGAGGTGGCCAAAGTACTGGAATTTCAGCTTCAGCATCATTCCCTCCAAAGAAATCCCAGAGCTGATTTCCTTCAGAATGGACTGGTTGGATCTCCTTGCAGTCCAAGGGACTCTCAAGAGTCTTCTCCAACACCACAGTTCAAAAGCATCAATTCTTCGGTGCTCAGCCTTCTTCACAGTCCAACTCTCACATCCATACATGACCACAGGAAAAACCATAGCCTTGACTAGATGGACCTTTGTTGACAAAGTAATGTCTCTGCTTTTGAATATGCTATCTAGGTTGGTCATAACTTTCCTTCCAAGGAGTAAGCATCTTTTAATTTCATGGCTGCAGTCACCATCTGCAGTGATTTTGGAGCCCCAAAATATAAAGTCTGACACTGTTTCCACTGTTTCCCCATCGATTTCCCATGAAGTGATGGGACCGGATGCCATGATCTTCGTTTTCTGAATGTTGAGCTTTAAGCCAACTTTTTCACTCTCCTCTTTCACTTTCATCAAGAGGCTTTTTATTTCCTCTTCACTTTCTGCCATAAGGGTGGTGTCATCTGCATATCTGAGGTTATTGATATTTCTCCCGGCAATCTTGATTCCAGCTTGTGTTTCTTCTAGTCCAGGGTTTCTCATGATGTACTCTGCATATAAGTTAAACAAGCAGGGTGACAATATACAGCCTTCACGTACTCCTTTTCCTATTTGGAACCAGTCTGTTGTTCCATGTCCAGTTCTAACTGTTGCTTCCTGACTTGCATACAGATTTCTCAAGAGGCAGGTCAGGTGGTCTGGTATTCCCATCTCTTTCAGAATTTTCCACAGTTTATTATGATCCACACAATCAAAGGCTTTGGCATAGTCAATAAAGCAGAAACAGATGTTTTTCTGGAACTCTCTTGCTTTTTCCATGATCCAGCAGATGTTGGCAATTTGATCTCTGGTTCCTCTGACTTTTCTAAAACCAGCTTGAACATCAGGAAGTTCACAGTTCACATATTGCTGAAGCCTGGCTTGGAGAATTTTGAGCATTACTTTACTAGCATGTGAGATGAGTGCAATTGTGCGGCAGTTTGAGCACTCTTTGGCATTGCCTTTCTTTGGAATTGGAATGAAAACCGACCATTTCCAGTCCTATGGCCACTGCTGAGTTTTCCAAATTTGCTGGCATATTGAGTGCAGCACTTTCACAGCATCATCTTTCAGGATTTGAAAAAGCTCAACTGGAATTCCATCACCTCCACTAGCTTTGTTCGTAGTGATGCTTCCTAAGGCCCACTTGACTTCACATTCCAGGATGTCTGGCTCTAGGTCAGTGATCACACCATCATGATTATCTGGGTCATGAAGATCTTTTTTGTACAGTTCTTCTGTGTATTCTTGCCACCTCTTCTTAATATCTTCTGCTTCTGTTAGGTCCATACCATTTCTGTCCTTTATTGAGCCCATCTTTGCATGAAATGTTCCCTTGGTATCTCTAATTTTCTTGAAGAGATCTCTAGTTTTTCCCATTCTGTTGTTTTCCTCTATTTCTTTGCATTGATCACTGAGGAAGGCTTTCTTATCTCTCCTTGCTATTCTTTGGAACTCTGCATTCAGATGCTTATGTCTTTCCTTTTCTCCTTTGCTTTTCACTTCTCTTCTTTTCACAGCTATTTGTAAGGCCTCCCCAGACAGCCGTTTTGCTTTTTTGCATTTCTTTTCCATGGGAATGGTCTTGATCCCTGTCTCCTGTACAATGTCACGGACCTCATTCTATAGTTCATCAGGCACTCTATCTATCAGATCTAGGCCCTTAAATCTATTTCTCACTTCCACTGTATAGTCATAAGGGATTTGATTTAGGTCATACCTGAATGGTCTAGTGGTTGTCCCTACTTTCTTCAATTTCAGTCTGAATTTGGCAATAAGGAGTTCATGATCTGAGCCACAGTCAGCTCCTGGTCTCGTTTTTGCTGACTGTATAGAGCTTCTCCATCTTTGGCTGCAAAGAATATAATCAATCTGATTTTGGTGTTGACCATCTGGTGATATCCATGTGTAGAGTCTTCTCTTGTGTTGTTGGAAGAAGGTGTTTGCTATGACCAGTGCATTTTCTTGGCAGAACTCTATTAGTCTTTGCCCTGCTTCATTCCGTATTCCAAGGCCAAATTTGCCTGTTACTCCAGGTGTTTCTTGACTTCCTACTTTTGCATTCCAGTCCCCTGTAATGAAAAGGACATCTTTTTGGAGTGTTAGTTCTAAAAGGTCTTGTAGGTCTTCATAGAACCATTCAACTTCAGCTTCTTCAGCTTTACTGGTTGGAGCATAGACTTGGATTACTGTGATATTGAATGGTTTGCCTTGGAAACGAACAGAGATCATTCTGTCGTTTTTGAGATTGCGTCCAAGTACTGCATTTAGGACTCTTTTGTTGACCATGATGGCTACTCCATTTCTTCTGAGGGATTCCTGCCCGCAGTAGTAGATATAATGGTCATCTGAGTTAAATTCACCCATTCCAGTCCATTTTAGTTTGCTGATTCCTAGAATGTCTACATTCACTCTAGCCATCTCTTGTTTGACCACTTCCAATTTGCCTTGATTCATGGACCTGACATTCCAGGTTCCTATGCAATATTGCTCTTTACAGCATCAGACCTTGCTTCTATCACCAGTCACATCCACAGCTGGGTATTGTTTTTGCTTTGGCTCCATCCCTTCATTCTTTCTGGAGTTATTTCTCTACTAATCTCCAATAGCATATTGGGCCCCTACTGACCTGGGGAGTTCCTCTTTCCTTATCCTATCATTTTGCCTTTTCATACTTTTCATGGGGTTCTCAAGGCAAGAATACTGAAGTGGTTTGCCATTCGCTTCTCCAGTGGACCACATTCTGTCAGATCTCTCCACCATGACCCACCCGTCTTGGGTTGCCCCACAGGCATGGCTTAGTTTCTTTGAGTTAGACAAGGCTGTGGTCCTAGTGTGATTAGATTGACTAGTTTTCTGTGAATATGGTTTCAGTGTGTCTGCCCTCTGATGCCCTCTTGCAACACCTACCATCTTACTTGGGTTTCTCTTACCTTGGGCGTGGGGTATCTCTTCACGGCTGCTCCAGAAAACCGCAGCCACTACTCCTTACCTTGGATGAGGGGTATCTCCTCACTGCCGCCCTTCCTGACCTTCAATGTAGAATAGCTCCTCTAGGTCCTCCTGCGCCCGCGCAGCCACCTCCTTTTTGCCATAGGAGGTAACATTCCCAGGTTGTAGGGATTAGGGTTGGGCAGGGATTAGGGTCTGGGAAGGGATTAGAGCCCTGATTCAGCCCACTGCCCACTCCCACCCCATCCCCTTCTAGCCCCCTACTCAGTTTTATTGCTCTCATAGGTTTGATCACCTACCTGACATTATTTGGACATGTGTTCAGTTAAATAGGGGTCTTCCCTGGTGGCTCAGACGGTAAAACATCTGCCTACAAAGCAGGAGACCTGGGTTCGATCCCTGGGTAGGGAAGATCCAGGAAGGACAGAGGAGCCTGGTGGGCTACATGGGGTCACAAAGAGTCAGACATGACTGAGCAACTTCACTCACTCACTTCAGTTGAATAACTCTTGTTTAGTTACCCAGCACAATATAAGCCACATGAAGTCGGGGATTTGACCTTTCTTATGCACTACATGAAAAGTGAAAGTGAAAGTGTTAGTCGCTCAGTCATGTCCCACTCTGCCCTCCAGGCTCCTCTGTCCATGGGATTCTCCAGGCAAGCATTCTGGAGGGGGTTGCCATTCCCTTCTCCAGGGGATCTTACCCACCCAGGGATTGAACCCGGGTTTCCTGCTCAGCAGGCGGATTCTTTACCGTCTGAGCCACCAGAGAATCCTCTAGACAGCCAGCCCCTAGAAAGGTGCCAGCCCCTGGCAGGAACTCCAGGAGTGTTTGTGGACCAAATGAAACAGGAAATGTGAGTTCTCAACTCCATGGTGAGGTGAGTTTAATTAGACCACTCAGAGCAGCCAAAGAGCACCCCCAGCTGTCAACCAATGACCTTCAAACCTCCTCCCTTGGCTACTGCTTGTTAAGCAGTCGTTGGAGTTGGACAGAACTTTTAGTGAGAGGGGGAAAAAAACTTTTTTTTCTTGCAGAAAAATTCCAATCAGTATGTGAGTGAGGCAAAGAACAAGGAACCTGGGAGAAAACTTCAGTTTTTAGCTTTCCCACTGGAAGGGCTCTGATTGTTGGTAGCGGTGCTGTGAATGTACTGTTTTATCTGGAACATTATTGCAGAGTAACTGAAGGGCAGGAATCATTGAAGAACCTCTGGCTCCAAGGGGGATGAAAGTGGCTAGAGTCACCCATTCAGCGGGGAGAAGGGTGCTCCACATCCTGGCGACCACTATTACCCCCAGTTAGGGGTCTGGTCCAGGCATCACTCATTGCCAGGAGGAGCTGCCATGAATCAATCACCTTGGTGTCTCAGCCAAGAGACAAAGTACTTGATTTCCTCTAGAAATTGACATTTTCACGCTTTCACTGTCAAATCTCATCTATATCTGGTTTGGTTTTTTTTTTCCCCGGCAGCACCAAGTAGCCTGCGGGATCTTAGTTCCCTAACCAGGCATAAAACCTGTGCCCCCTGCATTGGGAGCTCAGAGTCCTAACCACTGGGCCACCAGGGAAGTCCCTTATCTATGTCTTTTTCTATTGCAGACTGGCATCAGGCTCTGTCTTCTTCAACTAAATTCAAAAGATGGATTCAGAGGCCAGGGTGTATCCATTCTTGGCTTGAACGTGAACGTGAAAGTCGCTCAGTCATGTCTGACTCTTTGTGACCTCATGGACTATAATAGTCCATACAATTCTCCAGGCCAGAATAGTGGAGTGGGTAGCTTAAAGCCAAGCTTGATTTGGAAGAGTTACCAAAAGAGTGTGTGTGACCTTCTGGCTGCTCGCTGCTCAAAAGCCAATAAACAGCCCAGGCTGGTGGAAAGGAAAGTTTGCTTTATTTCAGATGCTGGCAACTGGGGGCAGGGGAGGGTGGACATCTGTCCAAAGGCCGACTCCCGGCTCCCTCCGGTAACCAGTGGGGCAAGAGGTTTTATAGACAGAAGGAGGGGGCTACATGCAGGAACAGAACAGTCAGCTCTGACAGTCATCTTCAAATTGGTCACTGGTGGTCTGACCTGCATCATCTTGGTTGTTTTAGGTACAGTTAATCTTTAGGTCCAGGGCCCATCTGTTCCCATTTCTTGGCGGCCAGTTCTCGGAATCGTGGCAGCTTCTGTACAGTCTGGACATCGTGTAGTTAACTTTTCCACCTGTTGTTTTGGTATCTATAAGACAGCTCCCAGGATATGCTCAGAGAGTCCTTGAGAAAGAACTAAAGGTCGTCAACTATGCTTAGTGACTACATTATTATTGTTATTACTTGGTCTCCTTTGACTGTTTTCCTTTGTTTGTGTATGTTCTCATTTCTCTGGTTCAATTTGTTCTTTGACTAAAGTTTTCTGCAGACAAAAGGCAGGCAGAGGACTGTGGGGAGCAAGGACTACAGGGTCCTGCTCCATTTCAGAAGCACAAGACAATCCTCTGGGAGGCCTGCAACTTAGAAAGGCAGGTGTATTTTCAAGTGTTTTGTTTCCTGTGAATGCCACATACTGCTATTTATGAATATGCCATCTGTGCCTATTTCAGTTCAGTTCAGTTCAGTCACTCAGTCGTGTCTGACTCTTTGCGACCCCATGAATCGCAGCACGCCAGGCCTCCCTGTCTATCACCAACTCCCGGACTTCACTCAAATTCATGTGCATCGAGCTGGTGATGCCATCCAGCCATCTCATCCTCTGTCGTCCCCTTCTCCTCCTGCCCCCAATCCCTCCCAGCATCAGGGTCTTTTCCAATGAGTCAACTCTTTGCATGAGGTTCCCAAAGTATTAGACTTTCAGACCAAATAACAAAAATGTTGCCTCTAACCTCAGCTCATTCCTACTCAGCTCCTTTTGAATAAAGCCACTTGAGTCAGAGGAATCAGAGTGTAAACTTGGCTTCAACTTGGCATCCTTCCGCTCAGCTCCAGATCAAATCTGGGTCACAGATAAATTTGGTGCCTCTGGAGCTGGCCAGAGAAATCTCTGATAGTCTCAGAACTTGTTTGCCTTCTCTGTCTCAAAACATGAGAAGGAAGTTTCCCCTTAGCAGGATTTAATAAGGCTTATTTGGAGATGTTATTAGACATTAAAACACTGTAACATGTTGCATTACTACATGGTAACATTCTATCAGCATTAAATTACTACATTCAATAAATAATATACCAAGTAAAATTCATTTTAAAAAGAATACTTGACTGATTTTCGTTGATGTTTGGTAGAAACCAATACAATTCCATAAAGCAATTATCCTTCAATTAAAAATAAATAAATTTAAAATTAAATTAATAAAGCAAGCTTTAGCTCCATTAAAAAAAGAACACTTGAAAAGTATTGCATTTCATAGCATCTCAAGTACCCTAAGTGTTTTTCACTCACCAAGATGCTGCTTACAATATTATCCTTGCTGTGTGCCCCTTTACAGTCATAACAGACAGGTTATATCTATATACATAACAGAAAGTCATATACAAAATCATTGCAACAGATTGGCATGGTTTATGAGTCAGATGGAGTTATGAGAAGTCCTTAGGGTTAAGTTCAGTTTCGTTCAGTTCAGTCGCTCAGTCATATCCAACTCTTTGCGACCCCATGAATCACAGCACGCCAGGCCTCCCTGTCCATCACCAACTCCCTGAGTTCACTCAAACTCACGTCCATCGAGTCAGTGATGCCATCCAGCCATCTCATCCTCTGTCGTCCCCTTCTTCTCCCGCCTACAATCTTTCCCAGCAAACCCGGCATCAAAACGCAATGATAGGCTACTGCAAGGATGTAGGAAAAATAATTCCACAGCCTTGTTATTTGAAAAATATAGGGAACTCTTTGGAAGTGCAGACCTAGCTTGTGCTCACCATCGCCCTCTAGTGGTAGATCCTGGGGTGCGTTTAACGGGCTCATTGGGAACTTTTGGACAAACAACCTCCTGACCATTTTGATTTAGGAAAATATTTCGCACTCATCAAGCTGACTTTTTAAATGCACTTGATAAAGGTGCAATCAGTTTGCTGAATTTCCCTGAAAGAGTCATCATAATGGTAGGTTGCATTAATGGAAGGTGCATCCACTGATTAAAATCCAGGTTTCGTCTCCAGCCACGTGAAAACATTAAAAATGGCCCCCTGATTTCTTATCCTTCCATACATTTATTCTCAAGCAGGAGATTTTTATTTTTTCAGCTTATCCATCCAAGCCTTGTTCTTTCTATCACAAACATACCTGATTATAGAGTCACAGACAAAAACTTGGCTTTTCAAAATATCAAGTTGAGTGCATAGCTCCAAGTTATAGGACCTAGACTCTGCTGCAGACTGGAGGCTTTGCTCTGTAAAAATAGAATTGGTACCTAGAGGAGTGTGCGAGGTCTGGCTGCTCGCTGCACAAAAGCCAATAAACAGGCCAGGTTGGGGGAAAGGAAAGTTTGCTTTATTTCAGATGCTGGCAACTAGGGGGAGAGAGTGGCGGACACCTGTCCAAAGGCCGACATCCCCCCACTGGCAATCAGTGGGGCAAGAGCTTTTATAGACAGCAGAGGCAGTGAGGCGGCGGGGGGAGGAACTACAAGCAGAAACAGCACCGTCAGCTCTGGCAGTCTTCTTCCAATTGGTCCTCGGTGGTCTGATCAGTGTCCTCTTTAGGTCCAGTTAATCTTCAGTTCCAGGGTCCGTTGGTTCCCATTTCTTTGAGGCCAGTTCTCAGAATTGTGGCAGCTTATGTACGTTGTGGGTACAGTCTGGTCTTTGTGTAGTTAACTTCTCCACCTGGGGTTTTGGTATCCATCAGACAGCTCACAGGATGTGACTCAGAATATTATCTATAGCCCTTGAGAACTCAAGGTCCTTGACTGTGCTTAACGACTACATTATTATTATTTAGTCTCCTCGGACTGTCTTCGTTTCCACATGTCTCTCTTATCTGATTACACTTATTCTTTGACTAAAATTTTCCATAGACAAAAGGCAGGCAGAGGACACGGAGCAACAAGGACCACAGGGTGCTCAGAACCAGGTGAGTGGCCCAAATGAGAGGGGAAGGGGCAAGTCAGAGTCCCTGTGCCAATGATGGCTCTCAGCCCCTGACCCCACCGGGCACCCAGAACACAACCAGCTGGCGACCCCAGCCACACGCAAGAACTCAGAGGACTCTTTCTTGGAAAAATTGGATGGCTACAAAGAAAAGACCTATGAATAATTCCAATACTGGGAATAGTTCAAACAATAATAAAAATTCAGGCTTACCACCTGATTATCCTATAGGGCAGCCCACCAGTCGACAAGGCCTCAAATTTCCCACAAAACTTTCATTTGAGAAATGCTTTTGACATGAAAGACCAAAACTATGAACTGAAATAATGAGCAGATGGAACTTTTATAAAGAAATACTATCATTACAGGATGGTATTTTTAAATAGGAAAGAGTTTTGGATGCTAAAAAACACAAATGAAATTTTAACTTAAAAGCACAGTGAAAGGTTTAAAAGATAAAGTCAAGAATATCTCTCACATTACTAAAATCAGATATGAAAGTAGAGACATTACTACTGATTGTCCAGAAATAGAAAGTATTATGAGATTACTATGAACAATTGTATGCCAACAAATTGGATAACTTAGATGAAATGGACAGATTTCTAGAAACACAAAACCTACCAAAAGTAAATCACAAAGAAATAAAAAATCTGATTAAACTTATAACTAGCAAGAAGATTAAGTCAGTAATCAAAATTATCCCAACAAAGAGTTCAGGATGAGATGGCTTCACTGGTGAATTTTATCAAACATTTAAAGAAGTAATATGAGTTATTACTCATACTTTTCCAAAATATTGAAGAAGAGGGAACACTTCCTAAATCATTCTATGAAGGCAGCATTGCCTTGATACCAAAGCCAGGAAGGAAAAAAAAAACTATAAGAAACCTATAGACCAATATCCCTCATGAACACTGATGCAAACGAAAAACCTCAACAAAATATTAGCAAACAAAATTCAGCAGCTATTAAAAAGATTATACATCACGACCAAGTGAGATTTATTCTTGGAATGCAAAAATATTGGCTTGGCCAAAAAGTTTCTTTTTAAGTAAAAATAAAAGACACATTTTTCATTTTTACCAAGCACTTTATTGAACAACATATTCACCAAAATGGTGGTGGAATCATTTTTTTCCACTATCTTCTGCCATTTTTCAGGCAACTTCATTATTCCATCTTCCCAAAACTTTTTATCTTTTTGAACAAAGAACTGCTCCAGGTGATTTTTTACAGTCTTCCAGGGAATTGAAGTTTTTTCCATTAACAGAATTTTGTAAAGACTGGAATAAATGGAAATCTGAAGGTGAAACGTCTGGTGAATACAGTGGATGAATCAGAACTTCCCAGCCAAACTGTAACAGTGTTTGCCTGGTCATCAAAGAAACTCGCTGTCTTGAGTTCCCCTAATGGAAGTCAGCATTTTGTGGTGACTTATTCCAGATGCTTTTCTTTCAGTTGGTCTAACTGGGAATAGTACTTACTGGAATTAATCGGTTTTCTGGAATGAGCTTATAATAGAAGATTCCCTTGAATTCCCACCATACACACAACACACCTTCTCTGGATGAAGACTGGCCTTTGGTATGGTTGGTGGTAGTTTATCTCACTTGCCCCACAATCTCTTCTGTTCCACATTATTGTACAGTATCCACTTTTCATTGCCCGTCAGAATTTGTTTTAAAGTGGAACATTTACATTTAAGTAGAGAATCGCATGTGAAAATACAGTCAAGAAGGTTTTTTTCTGCTTAACATGGAAGCCAAACATCAAAGCGGTGAATGAACATCACCAAGCTGGTGCAAGTGATTTTCAGCGCTTAGTTTGCATATTTCAAGTATGTCAGGTATCTCCCAAGATGTATAACGTTGATTGCTCTCAATCAATGTCTTGATTTGATCAGTATCAACATCAACTGACCTACCTGACCAGGGAGCATTGTCCTGTATAAAACTTTGCAAACCACTTTTGACACTTTCAATCAGTCACAGCACCTTCTCCATACACTGCACAAGTCTTTTATTTTTGCATTTTTACCTTTTTTGAAATAATAATAAAGCATAATACACCAAAAATATTGCTTCTTTTCTTCCATCTTCCATATTAAGATGGCTACACAAAAATTCACCGATTTTGGTAAGTTTCTTTTTTAAATGCATGCTGATAAGACAGCTATCACAATACAGCCTAACAAAATTGTTTCAAACGAAGTTAAAAACAATTCAGTGCTCTTAGAACTAGCTTATAAGGGGGAAAAAATGAACAAATTTCTTGACCCACCCAATATTTCAACATATGAAAATTCATCAATGTAAAAACCATATTAACAGAATGAAGGGAAAAGCCACATAGGGAATCCCCTGGAGGTCCAGTGGGTAGGACTCTGTGTTTTCACTGTGGAGGGCACAGGTTCAATCCCTGCTCAGGGAACTGACATCCCACAAGCCTCACAGGGCAGGGGAAAAAAAAATTTTTTTCAACTGAAACAGGAAAAGCATGTGACAAAATTCAATACCCATTCATGATAAAACCACTCAACAAACCAGCAATAGAGGGAAATTATCTCCTTAGTAAAACCATACATAAGAAACACATAAACAAACACATGAAAAGATGCTCAACATCACTCATTATCAGAGAAATGCAAATCAAAACCACTATGAGGTACCATTTCACACCAGTCAGAATGGCTGCAATCCAAAAGTCTACAAGTAATAAATGCTGGAGAGGGTGTGGAGAAAAGGGAACCCTCTTACACTGTTGGTGGGAATGCAAACTAGTACAGTCACTATGGAGAACAGTGTGGAGATTCCTTAAAAAACTGGAAATAGAACTGCCTTATGATCCAGCAATCCCACTGCTGGGCATACACACTGAGGAAACCAGAAGGGAAAGAGACACGTGTACCCCAATGTTCATCACAGCACTGTTTATAATAGCCAGGACATGGAAGCAACCTAGATGTCCATCAGCAGATGAATGGATAAGAAAGCAGTGGTACATATACACAATGGAGTATTACTCAGCCATTAAAAAGAATACATTTGAAGCAGTTCTAATGAGGTGGATGAAACTGGAGCCTATTATACAGAGTGAAGTAAGCCAGAAGGAAAAACACCAATACAGTATACTAACTCATATATATGGAATTTAGAAAAATGGTAACAATAACCCTGTGTACGAGACAGCAAAAGAGACACTCATGTATAGAACAGTCTTTTGGACTCTGTGGGAGAGGGAGAGGGTGGGAAGATTTGGGAGAATAGCATTGAAACATGTAAAATATCATGTATGAAACGAGTTGCCAGTCCAGGTTCGATGCACAATACTGGATGCTTGGGGCTAGTGCACTGGGACGACCCGGAGGGATGGTATGGGGAGGGTTCAGGATGGGGAACACATGTATACCTGTGGTGGATTCATTTTGATATTTGGCAAAACTAATACAATTATGTAAAGTTTAAAAATAAAAACAAACAAACAAACAAAACAAAACAAACAAAAAAAAAGAAACACATAGTGAAGATCATACTCCAATGACAAAAATAGCTGAAACCTCCTTGAAGATCAGGAACAAGGGAAAGAATATCTGCTTTTACCTCTTCTAGTCAACAAAATACTGGAAGTTCTAGACAGAGCAACTGAGCAAAGAAGCAATAAGTAGATAAGCTGAACTTCAGGAAAATGTAAAGCTCACGGACACTACGAACAAAGTAGAACAGCAGCCCATAGAGTGGAAGAAAGTATTTGCAAATCATATATCTGACGAGGGGTTAACGTGCAGGACATATAAAGAATTCCAACAACTCAACAACAAACAGACAAGTTAAAATATGGTCAAAGGAGTTACACAGTCATTTCTCCAAAGAAGATATACTGCTACTACTGCTGCTAAGTCACTTCAGTCCTGTCCGACTCTGTGCGACCCCACAGACAGCAGCCCACCAGGCTCCCCCATCCCTGGGATTCTCCAGGCAAGAACACTGGAGTGGGTTGCCATTGCCTTCTCCCAAAGAAGGTATATGAATGGCCAATAAGCCCAAAAGAGCAGCCAAAAGGAATAGGAAGATTTGAAAAAGAAGCAAATAGAACGTCCAGAAAAATTTTAATGGAACTTAAAACATAATAGCCTGATGAAAAGCAGATTACACATAACTGGATCAGAAATTAGTGCACACGGTAAATAAAGGTGAAGGATTTAACCTCCTCTTACCCGTCTGCTTGTCTCCATCTTCATCACCCTGGTTTCTGCCACGTTCATTACCTGCTTCCATTGTCTCTCTCCTACTGAGGGCATCCTGCACCTGAACTTGTCTCCCCTCTTGTCTACCCTCCACATGCTGGCCAGAGTGAGTTTTCAACAACTCTATTTGCTTTGTGATTTTTAAACTTTAAAAAAATTACTTTTACACTGCAAACAACAAATTAACCGGACGGTATGAGACTGTACAGATACAAAGGGCGTGCTGTTTTGCTTTCCTCTCTCCTTCGTCTTTCCCCTCTCTGAGCCAGACAGCTCCTCTCCTCAGAGGCAACCACTGCCACAGCATTTTGCTTCTCCTTCTAGAAACATTCTACGCATGTGTGAGCACAGGTAGACACACGTCATTCGTGATGAGCACCTGACATGTGGCCAGTGTGGCTGAGGTCTTGGAGTTTTCAAACAAGAGACCAATGTTTCCCGTGTTGCTTCATTCTACTGACTATTGAAAATATTTGTGTTCACTTTTCTGAACAGGCTCTATGCAAGTGTCATGGTTACAGTTAAAATCATTTAGTATTTAAGGGCAAATGCCATGAAACATCACTGGTTTATGAGACTGTTGAAAGAAGTAGAAGACAATGAATAAGTTTTTTTTGCCAACACTCATTGCTTGAGTCATGGAAGGGTTTTACTAAGGTTTTCAGTAATGAGACGTCCCCAGGTGGCACCAGTGGTAAAGAACCTGCCTGCTAATGCAGGAGACAAGAGACGCGGGTTCAATCCCGGGTCGGGAAGATCCTCTGGAGGAGGGCATGGCAACCCATTCCCATATTCTTGCTGGGAGAATCCCCATGGACAGAGAAGCCTGGCGGGCTACAGTCCATAGGGTCACAAACACGACTAAAGTGACTTAGCATGAGCAAACATGTACCAATATTTTCCTGAAACTAAGAGAACATTGAAACTTCCCTGGGGATCCAGGGGTTAAGACTCTGCACTTCTAGTGCAGGTGTCATGGGTTCAAGCCCTGGTCAGACAGCTAGGATCCCACATGCCATGTGGCAATGCAAAAAAAAAAAAAAAAATCTCAAAAATGATTTTAACCAGATATTCAACAATCAAAAATTTTAAATTACTGTAAGTTTTCTCACCAATATAACACTCCTATAACCAAGGACTTTCCAGGTGGCACTAGTGGTAAAGAATCCACCTGCCAATGCATGGGATGTAAGAGACGTGCGTTCAATCCCTGAGTAGGGAAGATCCCCTGGAGGAGGAAATGGCAACCCACTCCAGTATTCTTGCCTGGAAAATTCCATGGGCAAAGGAGGCTGGTGGGCTACAATCCATGCGGCCGCCAAGAGCCAGACACAACTGAGCAACTGGGCACATTTTGAAATCTTTGTCAGAAGGACCCGGATATGTGAATTTCTGCTTTCAACTGTGATGTCCGGGAAGATCATTAACCACCAGTACACAGCTAAGCGCTGTCGCTGCTCGCCTGGGTCACCTGACGCTGAGCTCACGATTGTACCCTGAGTAACCCCTGAACTGAACTGAACAGTAACGGGGCTTCCCGGCGGCGCTGGTGGTAAAGAACCTGCCTGCCTATGCAGGAGACAAGGGTGCGGGGTCGATCCCTGGGTCGGGAAGATCCTCTGGAGGAGGGCATGGCAGCCCCGCCCTCATCAGCCCTGTGCTGCCCGCCACTCATGCTCCTTTCGCCCACAGGCCGTTCTGTCTGGCTGAGTGACCTTCCTGTGTTTGCGCCTGGCCCCCTCGCCTGCCTTGCCCGCTGCCTGCTCCAGCCCTCCTTGCTCGCCCCAGGCCTGAGGCAGCCCCAGCTGAAAGCAGGGTCACTTTCCTGCCTTCCTCAGCGCAAGTCCACCTTGTCTTAGAAGTTTTCTCTGGTCACCCACTTCCTGGTCCTCCCCAGCACGTGGCCCTGCTGTTTCTCTAGGCCCAGAGGAAGTTCCTGGAGAACAAAGACCCCCAGCTCTCATCTCTGCTTAGTGATTGCTGACAACTCACAGATGGGACTGAAATGTCCAAGGTGGGATTTCAGCCCCCAGTACTGGCTAATTGAAGGCGAGGATCTTTCTGGAACCCCCAGGGGACATTGCAAAGGAAGCTCTGGGCTCCAGGTGGAGAATCCTGCCAGGGGTGCCTGGGAGGGGACCAAAGGCGGGTCATCTGTCCCTCTCCATACATCTTCCTGTTTAATCCTTCAAACAACCCCCTAGCGGGAGGGCCTCTGGCCCCCACATTGCAGAGAAGGGAGCAGAAGATGCAGGGGTCCTGGTGGTTAAACCAGGTCGTCTCCGTGCGGGCTTCCCTGGTGGCTCATCTGGTAAAGAATCCGCCCGCAATGCAGGAGACCCTGGTTCGATCCCTGGGTTGGGAAGATCCCCTAGAGAAGGAAACAGCTCCAGTATTAGGCCTGGAGAATTCCATGGACGTCGCAGAGTCGGTCACGACTGAGCGGCTTTCACTCGCTCTCCGTGGGCAACGGGCAGAGGGCCCGGGACTTAGGTAGCAGTGGTCCTGGTGGCTGACACACCAAGTCCCAGGGCTTGTTCTTATTTGCTCAGGAGCAGCATGTATGGATGTGAGAGTTGGACTGTGAAGAAGGCTGAGTGCCAAAGAATTGATGCTTTTGAACTGTGATGTTGGAGAAGATTCTTGAAAGTCCCTTGGACTGCAAGGAGATCCAACCAGTCCATTCTGAAGGAGATCAGCCCTGGGATTTCTTTGGAAGGACTGATGCTAAAGCTGAAACTCCAGTACTTTGGCCACCTCATGAGAAGAGTTGACTCATTGGAAAAGACTCTGATGCTGGGAGGGATTGGGGGCAAGAGGAGAAGGGGACGACAGAGGATGAGATGGCTGGATGGCATCATTGACTCGATGGACCTGAGTCTGAGTGAACTCCAGGAGTTGGTGATGGGCAGGGAGGCCTGGTGTGCTGCGATTCATGGGGTCGCAAAGAGTCGAACACGACTGAGTGACTGAACCGAGCAGGAGCTGAGCGCCTGTTTTCCCCTGACCCCCCAGCAGCCTTCAGAACCCCACCACTCGCCCTCCACCCACATGTGAGACCCTGGGAGACCATTGCCACCACAGATGGGATGTGATCCTTCACGCCTGACATGTTTGCTGGTGTTGGAGACCCCCTTCCTTCTCAGTGTGGTTCCAGGCTGCAGGGGGACGGTTCAAATGACTCGTCGAAGTCTCCTGGGGTTTGAGGATGTCTGGATTTCTGGGAAGAATTTTCTGGAATGAGTGTCTTGGGGACGGCCTGGAGGGGCCTGAGGGGAAGGGGTCGCCCTGTTCCTGGGGGCAGGGCAGCGCCCGGGCTGGGGCGGCCCGCTGGACCAGCGGGAGGGGACGGGAGGGCAGGGCGGGACAGTGCAGGGCGGGGATGAGGAGGGGAATCCCGGGAGGGCCGTCGGCCAAGGCCGGTCCCGGCGGGCGGGGAGGAGCCGCGGGGCGCTGGAGGGGGCCCAGGAGGAGGTGGGAGGAGACGGGCGCGCCGCCGGGGGAGCCTGACGGGTGCCGGGAAGAGGCCGGGGCCGCAGGGGAGACCCCGAGGCGCAGCAGAGGAGGTGAGGAGGAGAGACCCCGAGGCGCGGGAGAGGGGAAGGGGGGAGACCCCGAGGCGCGGGAGAGGGGAAGGGGGGAGACCCCGAGGCGCGGGGGAGGAGGAGAGGGGAGACCTCGAGGCGGGGGAGAGGAGTGCGGGGGGAGCGCGGGGAGGGTAAAGGGCGCAGCTCCGGAGGCCGGCGTTTGTTGGCTGCTCCGCGAGCCCGGTCCTGTCTTCGAGGCGACGGCCTGGCACCTTTGCCCGGCGGGACCTGGGTCTCCACACCTGGGGCTTTCTAGTCCTCGGGAGGCTGCTCTCGGGCAGATTTCTCGGGGAGGGTCCGGCCCTCAGGCGCCCCCAACCCCAGTCACACGGATTGAGGTGCGGGGTTGGCGGGCTGAGAGAGGAAGAAGGCTCCAGAAAAGAACAAGGCAAGGGAGAAAAACTCTGCCTAAGAAGACAGAGGAGGTGGGGCGGAGGAGGGACCCCCATTTTCTGGGGGCAGTGGGGTGGGGGGGCGGGCGGAGGCGGTGGGGCTGATGGCAACGGGCTCTTTCAGCACAGCGAGGGTTAAGTGGGCTCCTAAAGCCCACCCGCCCTGGGCCCCTCCTGTTTAGGTCCTCCCCAAAATATTTAGCCTCCAGCCAGCCTCCATTCCTTCCCACCCCACCCCCAGTTTTGGGCCCCGATGGTGAGGATCCGGGGCTGGAGCCTTGTGTACCAGAAAACAGGGGGTGACGGGGGGGGGGGGGGAGGGGGGGGCGGGGGGGGGGAGGGGGGGCGGGGGGGGAGGGGGGCGGGGGGGGAGGGGGCGGGGGCGGGGGGGGAGGGGGGGCGGGGGGGGAGGGGGCGGGGGCGGGGGGGGAGGGGGGGCGGGGGGGGAGGGGGCGGGGGCGGGGGGGGGCAGGGAGGTGGAGGCGGGAGCAGGCCCTGCTCCCCAGCTGCTGGCCCAAGGACTGGAGCAGACCCAGCACCTACCTCGGACAGGGCCAACCTGGGCTGGGCTTGGGAACAGTGGGGCCAGGTGGGAGGAGAGGGACGGGCCAGGGGAACACCAGGGCGTGGGGATGGGGGTCTGCAGGGCCACTCCGTGTCCCCCCACCTCTGCCCGGAGCCCACCAGACAGGGCCCCAGAGCCACAGGGCCCAGGAGCGGTGGCTCCTCCTCCGGACCCACACACAGCCCTCTGCAGGGTCCAGGAGACGGAGGTGAAGCCATGTGGCAGCTGCTGCTCCCCCTGGCCCTGGGGCTGGGCACCATGGGCTTGGGCAGGGCGGAGCTCACGACGGCCCAGCACCGGGGCCTGCAGGTGGCCCTGGAGGAGTTCCACAAGCATCCGCCCGTGCTGTGGGCCTTCCAGGTGACCAGCGTGGACAACGCGGCAGACACGGTGAGCGCCAGCCCAGAGAGGGGAGGGTGGGGACGGGGATCGGGAGACCAGAACGTGCCCCCCACCGAGAGCAGGTGCACCGATACTTGGGCCCCAGCAAGCCGCCCAACTCTCCAGAGAGGCCACCGGCCCCCGCCCCAGGGTGTGCTGCTGCCCGCTGGGGAGCAGGGACAGGTCACACCCGCAACAGCTCTGCCTGCTCAGCTGGGCCGCGGGCTTTCTCTTGTCTGTTGGCAGCTCTTCCCGGCCGGGCAGTTTGTGAGGCTGGAGTTCAAGCTCCAGCAGACGAGCTGTCGGAAGAAAGACTGGAGGAAAGAAGACTGCAAAGTCAAGCCCAACGGGGTGAGCTGATGGCAGGGCGCGTGCACCGGGCAGGAGTGGGCGGCGGGCTTCACAGCTGGAGAAGCCTGAGGTTGGAGACCCTGGGGTGGGGCAGCCTCCCTGGCTCTGACCGGCCTGCCTGCCTGCGCCCATGGCGGTGATGGCTGTGGGTGGGCTGAGGGGGCCACGACAGGCAAGAAGACGGACACACAGGCTCCAGAGCAGGTCCACCCAGGCTGCAGGTCACTGGTGGAAGGAGGCCGTGGTCCCCACCTTAGGCCTGGTGAACTTCCCATTTCGCATGAGTTTTCAAGGGGAGGATGGCTCGGCCTGGGCCGACTCCTAAGAGGGCTTGACTGTCATCAGCCACTTTGGGGGCCAAGTCAGTGCCATGGGGGTGATCCCTGGGCTCGGAGCACAACCACCTCTGCCAACCCCCAGTCCTGTTCCTGCACTGGCTCGTCAAGGCCTTAGTCACCGCCCTCTGCTGAAGGAGTGCTGGATTAGACTAGTGCTTTTCTGGACTTTTACACCAGGATCCCTGTGTTCAATTCAAATCTTGCAAGAAAACAGAAAACACAAATAAATGTAACAGATGGAAGCACAGTGGAAGCCAGGTGGGGAAAACCTGGCTGTGTCAGACACAGACAGACACACAGAGACACACACACACACAGTTTGAAAACTAAGTGCCGCCTACACACACACACATACACACAAACACACACAGACACACATACACACACACACACAAACTCAGAGAGTTTGAAAACTAAGTGCCGCCTACAGACACATACACACACACACAAATACACACACACACAAACACACAGTTTGAAAACTGCAGGATAGTTCTGACTTTTGAAAATTCCCAATCCAGAGCTAGGCTTCGCCTCGACCCAGCTGGCCTGCCAAAGGAACGGGCCCCACTGCAGGCTGGCCCCAGGTTCCGCCCTCACAGGGCTGCACGCCTCCCTTCACCCCTTTCCTCTCTGGCCCCCACGCCCCCTCCCCAGAGAAAGCGGAAATGCCTGGCCTGCATCAAGCTGGACTCAAAGGATCAAGTCCTGGGCCGGATGGTGCACTGTCCCATACAGACTCAGGTTCAACGGGTGAGGAGGGGACTGCTAAGGTGTGGAGAGACTGGGCCTTGGGAGAGGCCTGGATGGAGAGGTTGGGGAGGGGCATGGTGAGGAGGGGCTCTGGGCTCAGCCCAGACACTCCCTGGGAGGGGGGGCGGGGGTGGTAGGCGCTGGCAGGAACAGGGCGCCCGAGTGGCCCTGTGCTGGCAGGAGCTGGACGACGCCCAGGACACCCAGTGCAGCAGGGTGGAGCGCGCCGGCGAGGACCCCCACAGCTACTACCTCCCCGGACAGTTTGCCTTCATCAAAGCCTTGTCCCCCTGAGCTGAGGCCTGGCAGGTAGGTGGCCAGGAGGGAGGGGAACGGGAGGACTGAGAGGACGCTGGAGCTGGGCTGCGGGAGGCAGGGGAACAGGGCCTGGGAGCCTGCAAAGACCGCCTCCCTCACGCCTGGCCTGTTTCTCTTCCCTTTCCTCTAGAAGTCACCCGGCTTCCTGGAAGGAAGGGAGGTCGCCAGTGAAAGCCCGCCTCCCTCCTCTGGGCCCGGGGAGGGGCCACCCCCTGACCCCTGAGCTAATAAAGCTGTGCTCAGCTGAGTTCTCACGCTCCCTCGAATTCCCTCCCTCCCCCAGCTCAGCTGCAGGGCAGCCTGTGTGTGAGCAAAGGCCCTGGTCCTCCGGCCTCACAGGGAGGAAGCAAAGCCCCGAGGTGAGGGGGTGGGGGGTGGGGAGGGGGCAGGACCCAGCTGCCTGGACACCCAGAAAGCTGCAGACACCTCCTCCTTGCCCAGGGGAGACCAGACGTGGGGGTGGAGGACCCAGTCTTGCTTTCAGGGGCTCCCTCTTGGGAAAACCAAGCACGCCCACGTGTACTGATACTAATTAAAACAATTTAATAGGGATGAGCATGGGTGGGAATGGGGACAGTGGAGGTTCCAGGGAGACCCAGGAGCAAGGGACACAGCAGGAGAACCAGGGAGGTGGGTAAATGCAGCTTCCACGCCAGCGAGCTCAGCCGCGGCGTCTCCCAGGGCGGGAGGGGCAGGAGGCTGGCCTTCCCCTCCTCCCCCAGCTGCAGCCTTAGGACCAAGCTGCTTTCTTCCTCCGAGCCTCAGGCTCATGCCGCTGGGACAGGCAGCAGCTGTAGCCGTGGAAGGGGCCAGGGACCTCCTCCCAGGCGCTCTTCTAGGTGGTAGCAGGACAGCCTCAGGCTGAGCCCGCTGCTTGGGGAGGGCCCGAGGGAGGTACATCTTTGATGGACGTGGGGAGTTTTCCTTGAAGGGCAACAAGCAGTGGGACAAAACTGTCCAGACGAGCAGGGAGGCCACCAAGGGCCCCGGGGCGCCTTCAGAAGACGAAGGAGGCGGCAGTGGCGCCCGCGGGGCTGAGCGCCCGCATGGCCTGGGCCAAGCTGTCCCGGGCCTGGCGGTCCAGGTCGTGGCACTCCTGCAGTGTGTCCTGGAACTGGCGGCAGGCCTCCTCCAGGATGGAGCTGCTGCGTGGGGGCAAGGCCTCCCAGTAGCCAGGCTCCACCCAAGGCTGGGCCTCCATGGGCCGGGGGCCAGGGGCACCAGGGTCGGGGCTCAAGGAGCTGTCGAGGTCCCGGCACAGCTGGTAGAAGTCGCTGCCGCGCCCACTCACACGCTCGCCGTCGAGGACCTTCAGGCCGGGCAGCAGCTCACGCACTGAGGCCCAGTAGCAGGGGCTGGCGCACAGCGGGTTGCTGAGCCGCGCCAACGGGTCTCGGAGCCGCAGGCGCTCCAGACCCCGCAGCCCCGCCAGGCACTGCAGCTGCGCGGGCCCAGCCAGCAGGTTGCCTGCAGCATTGAGACACTGCAGGTTCTCACAGGCGGCCAGGGGCTCCAGGCCCGTCAGCCGGTTGTCAGCCACGTTGAGCACGGCCAGCTGCCGCAGGGAGGCCAGCGGGCCCAGCTGGGTGAGCGCGTTACCCGACAGGTCCAGCCACTCGAGGCCGAGGCAGTCCCCCAGGCAGCCCAGGCCCACCAGCCCCAGGCCCCGCAGCTTGAGCAGCAGGATGGACTCCAGGGCGAACTCGCCCGAGCGCGCCTTGAGCAGCTGGGGCGTCACTCGCACCCCGTCAGCCTCTCCTGACTTCTCGCCCCGAGGCTCCATGAGACCAAATGGGGCCAGGGGGCCGGGGGGTCAGGCAGCTGCGATGCAGGTGCCACTGGTGGTCAGCGGGCTGCTCACCCCACGGGTCGCCCCCTCCACTCAGCCTGGGCCCGGATTGGACACGTCTCCGACACCCTCACTCGAGGGCCAGCAGGTCCCTAAGGAGAGACAATCGAACAGTGAGTGGACCTCTGAGCACCACGGACCTTCAGCAGGGGCCCGGCAGGACCGGAGGACTCCAGCCCAAGGCACAGAAGGGCCAAGACCCCACAGCAGGAGCCAGCCAGGCACAGGCCCCCACCTGAGGGGGTCCCGGATGGAGTTCAGGCTCGACACTACAATCCCTCCACGGCCCCCAGTGTGCACAATCTCATTCCTTTTCTTTTTCAGTAACTGCTTGTGAGTATCATGAATTTAGACGTTTCGTCTCAAACCCTTTCAATCTATTTTTGAATAGACACAGGCCCCCAGAGTCGCCAATCTTCTTTGCTTCTTTCCTGGGAGTGCCCTGCTTTTGCAAACATAGTTCAGAGCACCTGGGTCTTGCCTTATTCCCTCCAAGGTGTTCTCGACTCGATTTTTTTTCAACATCAGCAATGAACTCAAAATGGGTTCAGGGTTCCATGGTCTACCCTGGTGGCAGCTGTGGGGGCTGAGCGCCCAGCCCTCAGTCCTAGACGAGGAAGCTGGGGTCGAGGGAGTGAGTGGCAGCACCACCAGGCCCCACGCCTTTGTTCCCCCGACCCCTGCCTGACAAGACCAGCTCTTCACTCTGGCCTCAACAGAATGTCCCTTCCCGTAAGCCAGAGAGCATGATTCCAGCCACAAACGTGATGCCGTTTCCCAAGTAGGCAAAGAGGGGCTGGAGAGGGAAGGTGGAACAGTCCGGGAAGCCATCCTGGAGGCAGGGACAGGGTGGCCCCGATGCTGGCTCTGGAAAAGGGGAGGGAGGGGACTTCCAGGCCGCCAGTGGCCTTGGGACAGGCAGAGACCCAGGGGCCACCGAAAGCCCAGAGCCCAAGGGAGGCAGCCTGGGGGAGGGGTGGCTGCCATGCCAGAGGAGCACAGAGGGGTCAGGGTTCAGGCAGAGAGGAAAACAAGCAGAAACCTCTGTTCCAAGTGGCAGCTCCCCAACCTACAGACCAGCCAGGCCCAGGCCAGGCAGGGTGGTGCCCACGGAGAACCACAGGGCCATTCAATCCTGCTGTTTACAAAGCCCGGGGCTCCAGGGCCGTGGTCAGGCTCCCAGGCTGTGTCTCCATAGCAACGTCACTTCTCATTCCCCCCCACCAAGGAAACCAGACCTAGAGCTCCTCCCACACCCCTTAGGAAGCTGTGGGGGCTGCCAACACATCCTGCCCCCACCCCACCTCTGAGAAGGGGGTCCCATATCTTTAATCTGCAGCAGCCCAGCTCCACCTTCATTTCTAGCAAAGTTTCTGTCCCAAAGCACGGAGGTACCTGCTGAGAAGGCTGGCTCACTCCATGGAAGCGTCTGCTAGGGTTTGTTTGAGAGCAGCGGGGCAACGCAGTCACTGCCACGTCAGGTTAAACCTGATCTGGCCCACAAGGTGGGGGGCAGGTGAGGGGCACTGGAGTCCTGCCATAAACGCAGGAGCCAGAGACCACGACCCCGCGGCGGTCAGGGAGCCACGGAGACGGAGAATGTGGCCTCGGAGCCTGGCCACGTGACCAGACGCCCAGCTCCATCTCAGGCATGTGGGTGCAGAAAGGATGAGGGGTGGGGTGCCCGTGGCGCCAGCCTCAGGAGGCCGGCTTGAGTCCAGGCAGATGGGGTCCGGGCGCCGCCTGGGAGCGAGGTGTTGCCTCTGCTGTGTGCCCATCTCCCACCCACAAGAGGACAGGAGTGACCCCCCACAAGCCACGACCGTCCAAGCATCTGGGGGACCAAACTGCCCCTGGTGGGGCACGGCTGCTCCAGAGCCTGAGCCTCCGAGAGCTCAGGACCCTCAAGCCTCTCACCCCTGCCTTCCGCCTGCCTCCTCAGACGCCCCCCTGCCTCTCCAGTCCAGGTTTCCCCTCTCCGGGAATGTGGAGAAGCCACTGGGGGTGACGCCACACCACAAGGGTGCCTCTCCTGAGAGCTGACTGAGGGATGGCGGCACCGACCAATACATGGCCCCCAGGACAGCGTCCCCTCCCCACACACACACGCCTTCCAGCAGCAGGGGAGAAGACGCTACCTGAGCAGAGAGTGGAGATGACTTCAGGTCACGCTGTTGCAACCACTGAACACAGCTGCACAAGGCTTTCTTCAAGGAGCCAGGTGACCCTGCTCAAATGAGCACACAGCAGACCAACTAGTACAGAGGGTTACGATCACAAGGTAAAGAGCTCACGAGGGCTACTGAGCAAAAACGATCACAGTGAGTTTCTCCTGAATGTCCTGCAGTGAACTAGCCACAATGACTCGGCGGGGAAGAGGGGACAGGTTCCCGGGGCTCACCCCCATGGCCGGGGCCAGAGTGCAGGCGAGCCTGCTGCCTCCCGGCCTCCACCACCTTCCCTCCTCAGAGCCCGGCTCCCAGCGGCCCAGCGCCTCAGGAGAGCCAGACTCACGCCTCGTGGGACGAACGGGCCCTCCAGCCTCACCCTTTCACCTTCTCCCACCCAATCCCACCAGCACTGGGACTCCCACACCCCCAGGGCCTGTGCCCAGCCCTAAAGGAACTCAGGCCAGTGGGTACCAGAACACACGCCCTTTCTGGCTTCCTGAGACCACTTTCACTGTACAAACAAGAAACCCCGAGGTTCCCAGCAGCCTGGCAACAACTACAGGTGAGAACGGCCGTGAGAGGAGTCTCAGGTCTGCTCCACTGCACGCCTGCCTACAGGAGCCGGGTGGTCCAGCCCCCCAGGGCTCTGGCACCCGGGATGCCCTGGAAGGGACGGAGCCGAAGGAGACCAGCGGGTGCATGGGCACCTCCCTCTTGAGGTGGCTGCTGTATCTTCCTTTCCCAGGAAGGGCGGCTGAGGACATTCCCCGTGGCACCCCCACCTCCCCAGCCCCGGCCCCTCTGAGAAAGCCGCCCTCCAGGGCCGTCACAGCCGACACAGACTAGCTGCATGTGGGCCCTCCCTACCCGGCAACACTTTAAAGGGGCACCACGCCCGTACACGGGGCGGGACGGCTCAAGTCACTGAGGAACATGGCCCACCTTTCCACACACATGCCGCCGGCAGTAACGCAAGCAGTGGGCAGACGGAAAACGGCTTCTCCCTGAAAACAAAACTGGCAACCTGGCCATAACTGAGAAACCGTCCTCATTCTTCTCAAACAGGCTTCAGAGTCTGGCCATCCTAGGACAGGATGCTCTGCCCACTTCTCTCATCTAGGTAGCCATCCCCCGGGGCAGCTTTCTGGGGCTTCCAAGCGCTCAGACTCCCAGCTCTGCCTCTCCTAGGCCAGATCTCCACAGGGGAAAGAGGGGCAGGGGGCGTGTAGCTGGAGAAATGCTCCAGGTTGGTCTTCAAGAAGAGAAGACGCTTAACCGTCTCCACCAGGAGCAGGGAGTTGTACTCCATGATGGTGGGGCTGCCCAGGGAGGCAAAGACACTTGCAGAGGAGGCGCTTGTCAGCAGGGGGAGCAGGACAGGACAGGTAGGTGGTGGCCAGTCTCGCCAGGGCTGGCCAGATGTCCCACCACTTCTTCTAGTAAGCCAAGGGGTCCTCCTGGGCACCCACTGTCTTGTTCTCACACAGGTGCTTCTTGACAATGATGCTAGCCAGGTGGCTCTCCGTGGAGCAGGAGGCATCGCTCCACTCAGAGGCCAGCAGCCCCACGCTCTCCAGCCGCTCCAACAGGCTCTTCTCGCTCTGGCCCAGCAGTGAGGACCCGGAGGAGGGGGGCCGGCTTCTCTGCACTGGCTCCCCCAGGCCCTTCCCTTCTGACCCGGGGCTCCTAGCTCCTCTGTCGCTCAGGGTGGCCTCCACCCGCCCAGCCTTGGGGCCCTGCAGGGAAGGGGAGGGTGGCACGGGCTATTCAGACAGCATGAGCTCCTTCACTTTGTACACAAGACCCTGCTTCCAGTGGTACATGTCCACCCCCTCGGGGAGGATGGTCTCGATCCTGCCCTTTAAGCAGGGGTCTGGCACGGTCCTCTCGGTGGAAGAACTCGGTAAGCTGGTTGTCCGTGGAGAGCTGCAGGGGCCAGGCCCTCGACTGGCTGCACGGCCGCACCCATCTCCCAGGCGCTCCGCTCCTCGAAGTGCCCGCGCTCCACTCCAAGGAGACATGCGGGTAGCGCAGCTGGGGTGGCACCGGGTGGAATGCGGCCTGGGCGGCGCACACCTCCTCAGCTGCCACCTGGAAGGGTCGTGGGCACATGACTGGGCTGTCAGTCAGGCTCCAGGAGGTGGCCTGGATACAGGGCGGCCCCCGC
Source organism: Bos grunniens (assembly GCF_055505025.1). Taxonomy (NCBI): domain Eukaryota; kingdom Metazoa; phylum Chordata; class Mammalia; order Artiodactyla; family Bovidae; genus Bos; species Bos grunniens. Next base: position 7,434,160 of record NC_141168.1, read on the forward strand.
CTTGCCCAGCCGCTGCTTCTCGTAAACTTGAGCAGGCGGCCGCTGCTGCACCCACCAGCCACTCTGGCCAGCGGTGCACGGACACCCAGTGGCCCGTGGAAGTTTCTTTCCAGGAAGCCCAGGCACGGGGAGACGGGTCCGAGAGCCACAGGCCGAGCTGGCCCCGCAGCCTGTCCTCCGGAGTGCGGCCCAGGGGCAGCCCGCGGACCCCAAGCACCGCCTGCCTCCTCGGGCCCCCTGGTGGGCAGTGACATCCACGGAGTTCACGTCCTTGGCCCGGCTGCCACGGAACGGTGAGGTGGACTCAGACGCCCTCGGCCCAGCACCTGCTCACCCATCGCCTCATGGAGCAGGGGCTCTGCTCTGTGGGAGAAGGCCGGAGGCGGGAGGCAGTGGCAAGGGTTCCCCTGGGCCACGAACCTCCTGAAAGGGTGGAGACCAGACAAAGGAGAGCGGCAGGGCTGGGCTACAAAGGAGGTCCGCGGTGCTCTGGTTCCAGGCCCGGGCCTGGGGCTGGTTGGGGGGCATATGTGCCACCTGGGTCCTGCCCGACCACAATCAGGGGAGTGGCAGGGTCATCTCTAGAGGGGGAGCAGGTTGGGGAGGCCCACGCGGAATCACCTGTCCGTCCCTATCTTCCAGAGGTGAGGCATCGGGCGCTGGCATGGTGACGGCGGCCCTCAGGGACACGGCTGCTGGCCCACCAAGGCCAGGCCCTTCTGCTGCTTCTCGGGTGGCCCTCCCCGCTGCCCCCCGGGGGCCTCCTGCCTCCAGCCCTGTGCTTCCCCACCAAGTGATGGGACAGACGCGAGCATTGGGGCTGCCCCTTCACTTCACCAGGCCTGACACTCGACTGGCATGGGATGCAGGTGACCCAGCGGACGTTCCTGCAAGTTGACAGTAAAGAAGTGTCTTGTGTCGGGGAGGGCCGCTGACCCGGGGACAGCCTGGAGGCCCAGCCCTTGGCCTCGGCCTGCACGGTTCTCCCCGGCTTCTGCAGGCACAGCGGCTTCAGGGCCAGGCGGCTGCTCGCCCCCACCAGGAAGCAAGTGTCTCTTCTTCTGCTTCTTGAGGTGACGTGTCTCTCTGGCCAGATGGGCTATGAGGATGCCGGCCAGCCTTGCCTCCTCAGCCTTGCTGGGCTGGCCTGCCTCCAAGCCCATCCGGCCTGGCCAGGGCTGAGCACCGGGTCCCCCACCTCGCACCGTCCGCGGGCCTTACACCTGCACACCTTTTCCTCCCGCTGCACAGGGCACCCCTGCCCTGGCACGGATAGGAGGCCGCAGGGCCTGGAGTCTCTCCTTTGGCCAAGGGCATGACAATCTGCAGAGGGGGCAGCCAAGCCAGGGCCAGGCCTCCCCAGGCAGTGGGCCCGTCTCCTCACTGAGGACATCGAGGCCCAGGAGACCTCCCTCCTGCCCCTCCCGGAAAGCCTGGTCAGGCACGGGGACCCACAGGCTGCTGGGCAGGGGGCGGGCTCTCTTCCTCTGCTGGGAAGGGTCCCTCCCACCCATCTTCTGGGCACTGGAGCTTCTGGTCTTCTGGGGGCCACTGCTGGCCTTCTCCTCTACGTCTGCAAACTCAAGCTGGACCTCAGTCTCCAGCAGGTGCTGCCTGGCACCCTGGCCGAGCCCACAAGGGGCGCTGGTAGCTCTGGCATCGAACTTGGAGCCGGGAGGAGCCGGAATGGTGGGTGGGGTCATGGGTCTAGTCCTGGAAGAGTCAGCATACATCGGGGGCTCTTGCCCCACGGATCCTGAGGACGTGTGCTTCTTGCAGGGCTTTATGACTTTTTCTACTTCTGACAGGCCTGGGAGCTTGGGGCAGTGAGAATGTGGGCCCGGGCTGTAAGGCAAGCGGAAGAGGATGGCTCTCGCCTAGTGGGCTCTCGACCGTGGGCACCATTGAGGGGGGACGTGAGGCCAGAGGTGGGGAGAAGGGAGCGCTGGAGGACCTAAGGAGTCATGACCACCGGAGATCAATCAAAGGACAGAGCTCTCCAGACCCCTCCCTCCTTGGCGAGGGAGGCCTGACATTCACTCTTCCGGACCCAGCAGAACCACAGTCCTTGGCACCTGAGTGGTGTCTGTGTCCGTCTTCTTTGCCACGCTAACACTGTTTCTTTTTTTTTTTTTTCAATGTTTATCCAGAACCTAGTAGGCACTTGACAACGTTTCTGCACGCTGAATACAGTATACAGTAGGCAAGGCCCCTGCATGCAGGTAGGCCCCCAGGCTGGCGGGAGAGGCAGACGTGAATGAAATTCTCACTCGCACGACAAGAAGAGGAGAGCCCCACTGTGGGCTGTATGGGGGCACCGCGGGGCCGGGGGACCCTGGGGGGGGGGAGCTGACCTCACCATGACGTAGGGCTCCAAGGCACCGGGCAGGCTTCCCGGGGAGAGCCATGGGTGCCCGCACTGTCAGCGAGGCCATGGGAGCAGAGGGGGCCAGGCTTGGCGTCCTGGGCACCCACAGGGTCCAGGAAAACAGGGACATCACTCAGTCCTGCGGAGCAAGGCAGCCTGAGGCTTCCCAAGCCTCCATCAGGGCACAAAGGACGGGGCAGCTCCTGACGCTGGCAACTCAGCATCTCCTCCCCTCGGAGCCTGCTCTGCTCTGGGTCTGGCCCCCACCACTCCCTGGCTCTGCCCCCCACCGACCCCAAGGCCCCCAGTGACTCCCAACTTCTCTGCACCAGCCCCACCCACCCCGTCCTCTCGACTCTGGACAGCACGGTCTCCTTGGCTTCCTGTCACCGAAGACTCCTTCCCAGCCTCTGCCCTGCTCCCTTGTCTCCTGCCTGCCCCTTAATGGCATTTCCTCGTCTCACCTACCATGCCCTCCCCCAGACTGGGCCCCTCCACACCACCAAGCAAGCGAGCATTGCAACCCCCAACCCCGCCTGGTTCATGACCCCCTCGTGGGCTGCCCCTCACCCACTCTGCCTGCAGTCAGCTCAAACCAGGGCACAGACTTCAGTTCACCCAGATGCTCAGACCCTACACCCAGGCACCGTCCTCAACCCCTCCCCACCCCCCACACACTCATTTTCCTGGAGATGAGATCAAATTCAGGGCTGCTCTCAAAAGAAAAGAGACACGAAGAAGTCAGAGATGAAACATGCAGGAAGGAGAAAAGAAAATGTGAGGGAAAGTTAAAGGCCAGCGAGCGAGGACGTGTCTCCCGGGGAAAGAGAAGGTTCAGAGGAGGATGGCGGGTCCGCCCCGGTCACGTGAGGCGGAGGAGCGTGCGTCCCTCCAGCCCAGAGCAAGACGCAGGCTAACTGAGGAGATTTAAGCCAGGACGTTCTGACTCGGTAACGTGAAACGTTCAGGAGGGCCATCAGGGATGGCAGGGAGGCCTTCACTGGTGACGAGCCTGCTGGGCAGCTCAAGGGAGGTTCGGCTGTGAAAGCAGGTGGACAGCTCGACACCGAGGAGCCCTGTCCAGTGGGAGAGGCCTCAGGAGAACCGAGAGGAAACCGCCCCAGCCCATCACTAGACAACCAAGTCAGCCACCACCACACCGGGCACCTGGAGCCCACTGGAGGGGAAGCCGCGGAGGGGCCGGGTCAAGGCACAGACGAAGGGCCAGACACTGCCGTGGTCCAGAGGAAGGGCTCTAGATGTCAGAACCAGAAGGGACTCCCCTCTGCTCTTATTTTGATTGAAGAAACGGAAACCCAGAGGAGCAACGTGATGCTCCGTGGCACAGCAGAGGACCCGAGCAGTCTGTCAGCTCCATCGCTCTTGGGCCCACAGAGCAGGGTACCGGAGGCAGGCCTGTGTCCCACCTGTGCTCACGGATGAGGGCAGAGAAAAGCATAAAACCTGTTGAGTCAGGCTGCAGCCCGGGGCACACCCCAACACCTTCACCCGAGGGCCCGAGTGGACCCCAGGGCACCAATCCTGTTTCGTCCCCGACCAGCCTCGTCCCACCGGTCTGTCTGTATTCTGCAGACAACTTTGATCCACTTGACTATTTAACAAAACTTCGTCAATATCTACCGTGAGCCAGCACTGTGCCCTAAACATACACACACGGGAGAGGAGCTGTCAGCTGGCACGCGGGGCTCAGGACGACAAGACAACCTGGGAACAGCGAGGCAAGCGGGGCGAGTGCTGCAGAGCCCGGGCGGGCTGCCCGGGAGGCACACCGAGTCTATGACACCGGGGTTTAGTGCTGTCTCCGAAGGGTGGCTCCCCTTGGGCTACCTCTTGAGGAACCCCGTCTCTGGACAGAGAGCCCTGGGCAGATCAGGAACCCAGGGCGATGGGCGGCACCCACAGTAAAGCGCCCCTTTCTCTCCAACGAAGCACAGCAGGATGAGAGCTGCGGAAAGCTGGCCTCGAGTCTACACACATCCGAAGTGTAAAATTTAAAAAGAAAGTCACCCACAAACTCCAAGACTTTGGTTATTAGTGAGAGATTGTTTGTGACACATCTCATAACAGCTGACACACGCACCTTCGAGGATGATGACAAGATGGACAGTCTGGGGCTGAGCTGGAGGGTGGGGGAGGACCCCACAGAGGCAGGCCTCGCCCTGAGAAGCGAATGGGGGGCGGGGGGGAGAGGAGCAGGTGATGGCGGCGGGGCTGCAAGTGAAGGGACAGTTTGGAGAGCCATGTGGGGGGGCAGGTGTGCTTGGGCTGCTGCCTGGAGGAGGAGTGGACACAGAGGGCCTCCCCAGTGATCCTCCCCAGTAACCCAGATCAGCTACAGATGTGGCGATTTTAAGGTTCTCCTGCAACAAGTCTTCAGGAGTAGACATGACAGGTACTGAGCTAAAGATGCAGATCCACGGAAAAGTCCCCAAAGAAACGGAGGGAAAACACTGGCAGGAGAAGAGAGGGGAGGGTGGTTGCCCAGGCAACACACTGTGGGGAGGGTAGAGGAGGAGCAGACTCCAAAGGTGCCCTATGGGCAGAGGGCAGAGAAACACCTAAGTGATGTTAGGGAGGGCCAAGGGAAGCCCTTCCAGAAAGGACAGACAGGGTCACTTCAGTGGGATGAGGTGGCTGGAGCCCCCAGCTATGCAATGAGAAGCAGGGGGTACGGGTGCTTGCAGTGTCAAAGGGTCAGGAGGGGAAAGGCTTAGCTCCATCTCAAGACAGAGCAAAGGTGCAGTGGGAAGATAGGGAGGCCTGGTGGCAGGAGCCTCCGGAGGGCGAGGGGCTCGAGGCATAGGTGCATGTCGGGCCGGGAAGTGGAAGGGGTTATCAGAGACGAGAAAGAATCTATTTTTTTTCCCCCTGACACAGCAAAGAAGGATGCTGGGGTGGCAGGCAAGTCCTTGAGTGATGGCAGGGGGAAGACCCAGGCAGTTTATGCCCAGGAGCCTACAGACTCCCAAGGGGAAGCCATATACTCAGAGAGGCAGCAACCTGCTGGCTGAGCCTGAGGCAGGCGGGGCCTCAGCACAGGCACTGCCTCCATGGATCAGAGGTTTCCTCACCACCCTCACCAGTGGCTTCCCAGGTGGCTCAGGAGTAAAGCATACACCTGCCCAGGCAGGAGACGTGGGTTTGATCCCTGGATCAGGAAGATCCCCTGGAGAAGGAAATGGCAACCCACTCCAGTATTCCTGCCTGGACAATCCCACGGACAGAGGAGCCTGTTGGGCTAGTCATGGGGTTGCAAAGAGTCGGACATGCCTTAGCACCTCAACAACAACTCTTACCAGGCCTTTTCCCATGCGCAGGCCCAGAAGGAAAGGGGGCACTTTTCTATTTCTCCTAGGCCCGCCTCACCCCAGCGCCTCATTTGCAACTCAGCCTACCCTGGGCATTCAAGACCTATGCCAGAGAGACGTTTTCACCCTGCTCAGTCACCAGCCCCCACCTCTGTCAGCCCCTGCACTGGGGGGTGGGGGGGGGGGTGGTGCCAGTCCATCCCCGCCAGACCTGCAGGGGACTTCAAAGCACTGGATGAGCCTCCAAGTCCTGGGCTTCTCATCCCCCTACCCACTCAAGCTAGGAGGAGGTAGAAGATGGTGAAGAAGAGGATGGGACTAGAGGAACACATGGATGTGAAAGCCTAGAGCAAACCACTGTACATTTCTGGCTTTGGTCCCAAGTGCACACTTGGCTGCACGCAAACCCTAAAGAAGAGGCTTGAAACAAACACACATCATTAGGTTTTGTCATATGCAAAAAGTGACACAAAATGAGGTGTTTTAAACTACACACACTTGGCTCTTTTCTGCGAGGCTGCTCTCCATAGTGGATTGAGAGCATCAAGTTCCAGAGCCAGTCTATGGGGGCTTAAATCCTGCCTGTGGGCGAAGAGCTGTGTGCTCCTCCCGCTACTGAGCCTCGGTTTCCCTGTCTACACAACAGGGAGAACAGCACCTGCCTCACTGGCTTGTGAAGGATTAGTGACGTTCGGTTCAGTTCAGTTCAGTCTCTCAGTCGTGTCCGACTCTTTGTGACCCCATGGACTGCAGCACGCCAGGAATCTCTGTCCGTCACCAACTCCCGGAGTTCACTCAAACTCATGTCCATCGAGTCCGTGATGCCATCCAGCCATCTCATCCTCTGTTGTCCCCTTCTCCTCCCGCCCTCAATCTTTCCCAGCATCAGGGTCTTTTCCAATGAGTCAGTTCTTCGCATCAAGATATCGAGCGACAGTTCCAGGCATAGACTGATGGACATGAGCTCGCTGTCCAGCACGGACTCTGAAGACCGGGGAGACCGGGCCGCCCGCTGGGCCGAGGTCAGGACAAGCCGCCTCGGCCCCTGGAATCCAGGGACCGCCACGCCCGCTCCCCGGCTTACCTACTGCCGAGGGTCAGGCCGGCCGGCGGGGCCGACGGAAACGGGACGCCAGCGCCCCTCCACCAGCAACCGGCCGCGGCCCCGCAGCTGGGAGCAGGGCGCCGCCTACCACCCCCTCGCGCAGCGCAGCAGCTGGACCTACCAGGAGGCGCCCAGGGCCCAGCACAGCCAAGGGGGAGGAGTCCAGGTTCCGGGGCGGACTTCCGGAAGCGACAGCCCAAGGGATCCTCTGCGCCCACCCGCGTCCCAAGGCGCCTAAGTTCCTCCTACCAGCAGTCAGCAGGGAGTGCGCAGGCGCGGCGGGCCCCGACCGGAAACGGTGGGGTCCCGCCGGCTCCTCCGCCGGAAGTCGCTCACTGCTCTGCCCAGATAGACTTGGTTCTAGTTTAAGGGTGCTAGTTTGGAGGGGGCGGGGAGAGACTTGTTTGCTTGTTTATAATCGTGCTAGTTTAGCTCTATGGTCTTGGAAGAAGCGCTAGCATGAGCTTCGGGCCGATGTCGACCAAGTCTTCCTTGTCCACTGGCCGATCCCCAAGGTCCCTTCCACCCCGGGGCCTTTAACCCACCTGAACTTGACCTTTGTGCATGATTTGAGACGGGGGGGTTCATCTGACCTTTTTTTCATTTAGAGCTGATCCTCCTGCAGTGTGTATTCCTCGCTGATTACTTCTGCTCGCCCCCCCCCCCCCCCAGCCTTCTTTCACTCCCATATGCGTAGGAATCTATTCTAGGTTCCATATTCTAATGCATTTCTATTCTATTCTAATAGTCTCTCCCTGCAGGAATACATTTCTGGTTTTTTAAGGCATGATTTAGATCCAATCAATGTCCCAATTTTAAGTGTGCATTGCAATGGATTTTGACAAATTTGTTTACTTGCAGTACCACCTTCACAATCGACGTATAGGATATGTCTATCCACACACACATCCAGTAATAATAAAGTAATAAACCACTTAACCTTTTCCCAATGAACTTTCCACCCTGTGCCCCAGGTAACAGCTAATATGCCATCTGTCATGAAAGACTAGGTTTACATTCCCTAATACTTCATAAAGATGGCACTACACACTATGCAGTTTTTATGTATAGCCTCTTTGGCTTAATGCAATGTTTCCGGGATTCAGCCATGCTGATGTATGAATCAGGAACTCATTCATTTTTATTGCTGTGTAGAATTCCTTTATATGAATGTAGCATAATTTGTTTACCCATTTACCCTGTTGACAACTTGGATTCTTTTCAATTTTCAGTTCAGTTCAGTTGCTCAGTCGTGTCCAACTCTTCGTGACCCCATGAATCGCAGCACACCAGGCCTCCCTGTCCATCACCAACTCCCAGAGTTCACTCAGACTCATGTCCATTGAGTCAGTGATGCCATCCAGCCATCTCATCCTCTGTCGTCCCCTTCTCCTCCTGCCCCAAATCCCTCCCAGCATCAGAGTCTTTTCCAATGAGTCAACTCTTCGCATGAGGTGGCCAAAGTACTGGAGTTTCAGCTTTAGCATCATTCCTTCCAAAGAAATCCCAGGGCTGATCTCCTTCAGAGTGGACTGGTTGGATCTCCTTGCAGTCCAAGGGACTCTCAAGAGTCTTCTCCAACACCACAGTTCAAAAGCATCAATTCTTCGGCAGTCAGCTTTCTTCACAGTCCAACTCTCACAACCATACATGACCACTGAAAAAACCATAGCCTTGACTAGACTGACCTTTGTTGGCAAAGTAATGTCTCTGCTTTTCAATATGTTATCTAGGTTGGTCATAACTTTTCTTCCAAGGAGTAAGCGTCTTTTAATTTCATGGCTGCAGTCACCATCTGCAGTGATTTTGGAGCCCAAAAATATAAAGTCTGACACTGTTTCCCCATCTATTTCCCATGAAGTGATGGGACCGGATGCCATGATCTTCGTTTTCTGAATGTTGAGTTTTAAGCCAACTTTTTCACTCTCCTCTTTCACCTTCATCAAGAGGCTTTTTAGTTCCTCTTCACTTTCTGCCATAAGGGTGGTATCATCTGCATATCTGAGGTTATTGATATTTCTCCCGGCAATCTTGATTCCAGCTTGTGCTTCTTCCAGCCCAGCGTTTCTCCTGATGTACTCTGCATAGAAGTTAAATAAGCAGGGTGACAATATACAGCCTTGATGGACTCCTTTTCCTATTTGGAACCAGTCTGTTGTTCCATGTCCAGTTCTAACTGTTGCTTCCTGACCTGCATACAAATTTCTCAAGAGGCAGATCAGGTGGTCTGGTATTCCCATCTCTTGAAGAATTTTCCACAGTTTATTGTGATCCACACAGTCAAAGGCTTTGGCATAGTCAATAAAGCAGAAATAGATGTTTTTCCGGAACTCTCTTGCTTTTTCCATGATCCAGCGGATGTTGGCAATTTGGTCTCTGGTTCCTCTGCCTTTTCTAAAACCAGCTTGAACAACTGGAAATTCGCTGTTCATGTATTGCTGAAGCCTGGCTTGGAGAATTTTGAGCATTACTTTACTAGCGTGTGAGATAACTGCTATGAACAGACCTGTCTTTGTGAGGGCAGAAGTTTTCATTTATCTTTGGTAAGATAGGAGTGACCATGGTGGGGTCTATGGTAAATAATGCTTAACTCTGTAAGAAACTGCCAAACTATTCTCCAAAGTGTTTGTGCCATTTTATATTCCTAGGAACAATGTTCAAATTGCCTCCAATCCTCATCAGCACTTTATTGTCAGCCCTTTTCATTTTAGTCATTTGCATTTCCAGGTGAATAATAATGGTGATTACATTTTCAGGTGCTTTTTTGCCATTTGTATGTCTTCTTTTGTGAAGTGTGGTTACAAATTCTTTGCCTACTTTAAAACATTGGGTTTGTCTTACTGTTGAATTCTTTATATATTTATATTTGGCTCAGTTCATTATATATTCTGGACATATGCACTGCAGATATTTTCTCCAAATTTTCTTAACAATGTTTCGAAGACCAGTAGTACAGTTGGCACTGTCTGATCTCACCACCATCACCCCCTCACAGAGGAACCCAGAGATCAAATTGCCAACATCCAGTGGATCATAGAAAAAGCAAGAGAGTTCCAGAAAAACATCTACTTGTGCTTTACTGACTACACCAAAGCCTTTGACCATGTGGATCACAACAAACTGGAAAAGTCTTCAAGAGATGGGAATACCAGACCACCTTACCTGCCTCCTGAGAAATCTGTATGCAGGTCAAGAAGCAACACTTAGAACTGGACAGGGACAACCAACTGGTTTCAAACTGGGAAAGGAGTAAGTCAAGGCTATATATTGTCACCATGCTTATTTAACTTATATGTGGAGTATATCAGGTGAAATGCCAGACTGGATGAAGCACAAGCTAGAATCAAGATTGCCAGGAGAAATATCAATAACCTCAAATATGCAAATGACACCACCCTTATGGCAGAAAGCAAAGAGGAACTAAAGAGCCTCTTGATGAGGGTGAAAGAGGAGAGTGAAAAAGCTGGCTTAAAACTCAACATTCAAAAAAACGAAGATTATCACTACATGGCAAATGGATGGGGAAACACTGGAAACAGTGACAGACTTTCTTTTCTTTGGTTCCAACATCACTGCAGATGGTAACTGCAGCCATGAAATTAAAAGACTCTTGCTCCTTGGAAGAAAAGCTATGACAAACCTAGACAGCACATTAAAAAGAAGAGACATTACTTCGCCAACAAAGGTCCATCTAGTCAAAGCTGTGCTTTTCCAGTAGTCATGTACAGATGTGAGAGTTGGATCATAAAGAAGGCTGAGCACCGAAGAATTGATGCTTTTGAACTGTGGTGTTGGAGAACACTCTTGAGAGTCCCTTGGACTGCAAGGAAATCAAACCAATCCTGAAGGAAATCAGTCCTGAATATTCATTGGAAGGACTGATGCTGAAGCTCCAATACTTTGGCCACCTGATGTGAAGAACTGACTCATTGGAAAGGACCCTGATGCTGGGAAAGACTGAAGGCAGGAGAAGAAGGGGACCACAGAGAATGAGATGGTTGGATGGCATCACCGACTCAATGGACATGAGTTTGAGCAAGCTCCGGGAGATGATGATGGACAGGGAAGCCTGGTGTGCTGCAGTCCATGGGATTGCAAAGAGTCAGGCATGAGTGGATGACTGGACAACAACAACAACACTAATATAAAATTTAATAATGGGGCACCTGGGAGGGGGCAGCTGAGGTGAGGGGATGGAGGGGAGCTCTCTAAACTTTCTGCTCAGATTTTCTGTAAACCTAAAAGTGCTCTAAAAAAATAAAGTCTATTAATTTTTTAAAGTGACAGCAGTAGCGTTACTTGGATTATGAATCAGAGACCTCGTGATATGTGTTTAAATGATCTGTGAGCCATTATTATCTAAAAAGCACCTTTCCACCCATAGCACAGCCAGTCACCCAGATGTTTGTGGCTTCCAGAACCTGGGGGTCTGCCCCCTGGCAGAAGCACGACTTTCCCACCAGGTCTGCCCTCTCCCTCCTTGCTCCTGGCCCTGTCGAGGGCACTGGCTTTGATAATCATATGTGCGTGCTAAGTCGCTTCAGTTGTGTCTGACTCTTTTCGACCCTATGGACTGTAGCCTGCCAGGCTCCTCTGTCCATGGGATTCTCCAAGCAAGAATACTGGAGTGGGCTGCCATGCCCTCCTCCAGGGGATCTTTCCGTCCCAGGGATTGAACCTTCGTCTCTTAGTCTCCTGCATTGGCAGGCAGGTTCTTTATCACTTGCACCATCTGGAAAGCCCGTGTTCAGACAAAATGCCCTTGAGAATCATCCAGTATCATCTTCCCCCAAATGTGTCTGATCAGATAGTCCTGGTTGGGTAGGAAGAGCAGACAATGTGCTGTTTTTCAAATAAAAATATCCAGATTCTTCCCCGGAGTCTGTGGGGCACAGCTGCTAATTCAGGTAGCTCCTTGGACCTTCTTAACTCACTTGAAAGCAGAAATAGTAATAGTAATTGGGAGAGCTGATCAAACACACACAGCTCTTAGGGTCAAGACAAAGCCTCTAATGCTGGATGAGGAAAACTTCCAACCATTTCCTGAGTCAGAAGATGACCTTTCCTACCTTTCCTCTCCTCTCCTTACTCCTTCCATGTTCTGTTTGCTAAGCCCCCCTAGAGGAAAGTAGCCTACTTTTAAAAGCCTCCCAACAAGCAGGGTTGGGGTTGAGGTGAGGGTTGGTGGTACTCAGATCTAATCTACAGTGACCACATGTGTGGTCTCCAGATGGAAAGAAAATCAGCAGGGGGCACCCGGATTTGAACCGGGGACCTCTTGATCTGCAGTCAAATGCTCTACCCCTGAGCTATACCCCCAGGCCATTCTAGGTTCTGAACTAGCACCAATTCACGATGTCATAACACCCAGGTATGCAGTTGACAGCAATTACCATCCATTCTCCGAGAGCCAGTGGGAACCTGTAGAACTGCATCCCTCAGTAACGCCCTCTGGTCTCCAACCTCCCCTGCGCCTCCCACAGAAGTGCTTACTTCTTGGATGATTTCTCTACAGACTACGTTAGCTGTTTTGGTTTTTTCTTCCAGGTCAAACTAATTATCTCATCCATATACTGTTTGTCCTGTGGATTTATACCTTCTTATTGCCTCTTTATTATAGTTGTTGTTCAGTCGCTAAGCTGTGTCTGACTCTTTGTGACCGCACAGATTGCAGCACACCAGGCTTCCCTGTCCTTCACCATCTCCCCGAGTTTGCTCAAACTCATGTCTAGTGAGTCAGTGATGCCATCCAACCATCTCACCCTCTGTCATCCCCTTCTTCTCCTGTCCTCAATCTTTCTAAGCATCAAGGTCTTTTCTAGTGAGTCAGCTCTTTGGATCAGGTGGCCAAAGTATTGGATCTTCAGCTTCAGCATCAGTCCTTTCGATGAATATTCAGGGTTGATTTCCTTTAGGGTTCACTGGTTTAATCTCCTTGTAGTCCAAGGGACTCTCAAGAGTCTTCTCCAGCAATCACAATTCAAAACCATTAATTCTTTGGCACTCAGCCTTCTGTACGGTCCGACTCTCACATCCAGACATGACTACTGAAGAAACCATAGCTTCAACTATACAGACCTTTGTTGGCAAAGTGATGTTCTGCTTTTTAATATGCCATCTAGGTTTGTCACAACTTTCCTTCCAAAGACCAAGTGTCTTTTAATGTTGTTACTACAGACACTATTCTACAGTGATTTTGGAGCCCAAGGAGATAAAGTCTGTCACTGTTTCCACTTTTTCCCCATCTATGTATCATGAAGTGATGGGACTGGGTGCCAAAATCTTAGTTTTTTTGAATGTTGAGTTTTAACCCAGTTTTTTCACTCTAACTGTTGCTTCTTGACCTGCATACAGGTTTCTCAGGAGACAGGTAAGTTGGTCTGGTATTCACATCTCTTTAAGAATTTTCCACAGTTTGTTGTGATCCGCACAAAGGCTTTAGACTAGTCAATGAAGCAGAAGTAGATGTTCTTCTGGAATTCTCTTGCTTTTTCTATGATCCAATGGATGTTGGCAATTTGATCTCTGGTTCCTCTGCCTTTTCTAAATCCAGCTTCAACATCTGGAATTTCTCAGTTCATGTACTGCTGAAACCTAGCTTGAAGGATTTTGAGCATTACCTTGCTTTCATGTGAAATGAGCACAATTGTATGGTCATTTGAGCATTATTCAGCATTGCCTTTCTTTGGGATTAGAATGAAAACTGACTTTTTCTAGTCTTGTGGCCACTGCTGAGTTTTCTAGCTTTGCTGACATACTGAGTACAGCACTTTATTATTATTTATCATAATTAGGAAAATGTTATTTTTAAAAATTGTGTAAGTGAAAATATAGGCACAAATAAGTAAAATTAATTAGCTGTGTAGCCAGACCCATGAACCATGCATGCATTTCAAAATTTTTTTTACATTTGATACTTTGGTGAGAAGAGCAATTGAATAATAAAGTTGTCTTTACTGATAATTTATAGTTTTATAAAATACATTTTTTAGGTATAAAGAAAAATAACTTCCAACCTAGAATTCTGACAAGATTGGGTGCGTTCAGGGTGCTATGGCTGTAGACACAATCTAGAATTCTGAACCCTGGTAAAGTGACATTCAAGCAAGAGGACAAAAGAAAGACATTACAGATGTGCCAAACCTAAGAGCATTACCTGGGTCAGAACCTCAATGAATTAAGGAGAAAGAAGGGAGATGAACCCAGAGAGAAACAAGGAAATGCAAAGCTGAAGGATGACACCCCTGGGATATCTGGAACTGCCTTCTCTCCTGAGCGACTTCCTTTGTGGGGCCAAAGATACTCTCCCAATCTCTGTTTCCTCATCTGCAATATACATGTAATAATACAACTCCCTGGGCTGAATTTTTCTGAGGCAGACTGAGATCTTCAGCTTCAATCGGGCTGCTCTGGACAGAAGAGCTGGATCTCCTTGACTCCCTTGAATGAGTTTTCCCCATATTTGCAGAAGCTTCTTTAGATTTAGTTTCCTGAATGGTAAACTAGGAAAAGAGCTAATTCATGACAAAGAAGACCCTCACAGGGGCTCCAAGCAGGCAATGGGAAGAAAGGGGTGGGGGGGGGGTGTAAGGATATGGATCTTTGATGGAGTGGAGGAGGCACCCAGTGCTCAGTAAACACACAGATGAGGCAAGGATGAACAGGTACCCTGGGTGTGGCTGCGAGTGTGAAAGGGCCTGGTCACAGATTTGTGGATCTAGAGCAGCGGTTCTTAAAGCATGGCCCCAGACCCCCAGGATCAGAGAATTTACCTGAGAATTTGTTAATCAGAAACTTTCAGGGGGAAGCCCAGACATCCCTGTTTTAACAAGTCCTCCAAGTGATTTTGACACACCCTACAATTAAGAACCACGGGTCAAGAACAGAGTTCAGAGGATGAGCAATCTCATTGTGGTCCTTGGTTTTCATCCTGCCTCTGCCCACCAGCTCAGCCTGACCCTGTGGCAGGAGCTAGAATTCCTAACCCATCCCTTCCTGGGGGTTCAGTACCTAAGTCTTCCTGCAGGTGGCGCACAAGGGACCGGATATAGATCCGTGACAGGTGTTTCTCAAAGTGGGATCCCCCAGACCCTCAATAAGAAGCTTGTTCCTAACCCCACATCACATCTGCATGTTTGACAAGCTCCCAAGATGCTTCCTGAACACAGGAAATCTGAGGACTGGCCCGAAGGGTGCAGCATGCCCAAGGTCAAATTCTGGTGTCCCCATTAGCTTTTCCTTGTGCTCTGCTAAGCCCACGCTCTAGTTCCCCTGACGGTCCCAACTCCTCATTAATCTATTAAAACACTCCTCTTCTGTAGCCTTTACATTTTTTGACTGATAGAGGATAGGGAAAAGAGGAAGATAAGAGACTCACTGGCTTAGTTATAAGGTCCTGAACCCAAAGTCAGGAGAAGTGGATTCAGGTCCTGAGTTTATCTGTGAGGAGTTGTGTGTGCTTGGGCAGACCAGTAATCCTGAATCTCTGTGTTCAGATGCCCACTGTGAAGGGCATAGACCAGTGACCCTGAAGGCCCCTCCTGCTATAAACACCAATGTCAGTGCTTTTCCAGAAAGAGCAGGGAGGTGGTTACAGGGAGGGGGAACCTGGTGCTTGTTTTGCATCAAGGGAGTAAAATTATAGTGAGGCTGGTTTGGCAGCTTTGAGCAGGCCCAGCCTGGTGAACACCTTGTGGCAAAAATTTATAGGGATGTTGGGCATGGCTACACAGGTAAAAGGTAGTACTAAGGCCTCCACTTACATCAGGGGGTATAGCTCAGGGGTAGAGCATTTGACTGCAGATCAAGAGGTCCCTGGTTCAAATCCAGGTGCCCCCTGCTGTCCTTCACTTTTGCTAGCTGGAGCTGACATTGAAGGTTCAGCTCCTTTCCCTAATCCAGGGCCTCAGGATACCAAGTCTTCTCAAATCTGGGGTAACTTAAAACCCTGTCTCTGAACACCACAACTCTAGAGTGATATGTTCCTCCAACTATGGCTTTTTATTTCACTTACCACTGGTCTTGTTCTACATTGGCTTGTTTCTACACGTTTTAATTGCCCTAAGTCAGTGCTGTGTTGGTAAGTGTTTAACAACCAGCTCTTGAGGGGAGGGGAAGCATTGATTTGCAGTGTTTTCCAACTTCACAGTATAAATAATCTCACCAAATCCAATGTCAAGCCACAAACATAAGATCGCTGATCATGGTGTTGGGAAGACATGCTGAAGTGCCTCTCTGGTGCAAGTAGGCTCAAGCACACCACTGCTCCTAACCCATCTTCCCTGTAGTGGCATGGGCTCTTGGACCCCCACGCTATCCTCACAAAGCTTACAGAAATAAGAGCAATGGCTCTCATAGAATCATCCATTTACTCAAGACATATTTGTGTTCTACTTGATGCCAGACACAGGAGAGACAGAGCACAGCAGGAACTGTCTGTGGTGAGCAAGGGAATCAAGTGAAGAACTGGTCAGTTGAATGTAAGGATAACTAGATAAATGAAGAAAGGTGCTAATTTAAAAGAAAAGGGGGGAAAAAGAAAGAAAAGGACTTCGGTTACCAGCAATATACTGGTTGAGAGTTGCTTGGACTCCAAGGAGATCAAACCAGTCAATCCTGAAGGAAATCAGTCCTGAATATTCACTGGAAGGACTGATGCTGAAGCTGAAGCTCCAATACTTTGGCCACCTGATGTGAAGAGCTGACTCATTAAAAAAGACCTTGATGCTGGGAAAGATTGAAAGCAGGAGGAAAAGGGGAAGACAGAGGATGAGATGGTTGGATGGCACCACCGACTCAATGGACATGAGTTTGAGCAGCTCCGGGAGATGGTGATGAAGCCTGGCATCCTGCAGCCCAGGGGTCACAAAGAGTCGACACGACTGAGCGACTGAACTGAACTGAACTCCACCCCCCCCACCCCCACCCCCCGCCAACACACACTGTCTTCTTGCATCTCTCTTCCTGGCACTAGCTGTATGGGATTAGGGGAACTTGTAGCTAAAATACATAAAGAAATTCTATAAATCAGTAAGAAAAAGACCCAAAAAGTCTAATAGAAAATCAAGCAAACAATATGAACAAATTAGAGAAGTGGAAATCCAAATGGCCAACAAACAGATGAAGGGAGTCAGGCTCATCAGGTATTATTAGTGAAATGTAAGTTAAAACAAGATACCATTTTACACACATTATCTGGTTGAAAAAATAAAAAAGGCTGAGTAACAAATGAAGTCCAGGAGTTCCTGTAAGTTTTGTCAGAGTGTAAATAATTGCTTTGGAGGACAATTTGGTAATATCTTGTGACACTGAAAGTAAACACCACCCACAACTCTGCTCTTTACATGGAGACATACAGCCTAGAGAAGCTCCAGCACCCGTGCACAAGGACCTATGGAGGGATGCTCATTGTAACAGGAGAACCTGGAGTAATGCGAGCATCATCAACAATCGAGTAGAAACACAACATGTATGTCACCCTGTGCTAGACCTGTCATTACGCTGATCAGTCAGCTATGCCGCCACGATGCTGCATATCAAACTCCTGAAAACCCTGACTCAGAACAATAAGCATTTATATTTCACTCATGTGACTCTGCTTCTGCCGAGGTTTGGCAACACTGGGCTCCAGGTCATTTTGTGGTTGGTCTGTTTTCCATGTTTCTTCTATGGTGTTGGTAGGCTGCCCAGGGAACACACCTCATGATGGAGACAGAAGCACAAACCATCCGCTCAGGGGGCCACCAGAGCTGGAGAAACCGCAGGAGCATGTACATGCAAGCCCTATCAATCAAAGAGTGTGCTGATGGCAATATCTTCCTGACAGCACTTCCAGCCTGCAACACAGGGCAGGAAGACAGTGCTGACAGCTGGAAGTCAGCTAGTGTGCATGGAAGTATTCAGAGCAAGGGGAGCTGCAGGCAACACTGACTGTGACTATTAGGAGACATGTCTGTTATAGTTTGTCAGCAGTTTTGACCTCTGTTAACATAACAGGTAATGATGGGGTTACATTGTTGTTTCCATTTGCTTTCCTTGCTTATAAATGATGGGAAGCATCTTTTCATGCTGGAAAGTCACTTCTACCACTTCTTTTGTGAATTGCCTGCTTGTCTCCTTTGCCATTAACCTGCTGTGTCTTATTGATGACCTCTGTATACGTCTGTTGTTCAGTCACTCAGTCGTGTCTGACTCTTTGCAACTTCATGGACTGCAGCATAGCAGGCTTCCCTGTCCATCATCAAGTCCTGGAGCTTGCTCAAATTCATGTCCATCGAGTCAGTGATGCCATCCAACCATCTCATCCCTCTGTTGGCCCCTTCTCCTTCTGCCTTCAATCTTTCCCAGCATCAGGGTCTTTTCCAGTGAGCCAGCTCTTCCCATTAGGTGGCCAAAGTATTGGAGCTTCAGCTTCAGCATCAGTCCTTCCGATGAATATTCGGGGTTGATTTCCTTTAGGATTGACTGGTTTGACCTCCTTGCAGTTCAAGGGACTCTCAAGAATCTTCTCCAACACCACAGTCCAAAAGTATCAATTCTTTGGCACTCAGCCTTCTTTATGGTCCAACTATCACATCTGTACTACTGGAAAAACCATAGCTTTGACTATATGGATCTTTGTTGGCAAAGTAATTTGAATATGCATTTCAGTACATTGCTTGTCATAGCTTTTCTTCCAAGGAGCAAGTGTCTTTTAATTTCATGGCTGCAGTCACCATCTGCAGTGATTTTGGAGCCTAAGAAAAGAAAATGTGTCACTGTTTCCAGTGTTTCCCCATCCATTTGCCATGAAGTGATAATCTTCATTTTTTGAATGTTGAGTTTTAAGCCAGCTTTTTCACTCTCCTCTTTCACCTTCTTCAAGAGGCTCTTTAGTTCCTCTTCACTTTCTGCAAGTGGTGTCATCTTCATATTTGAGGTTATAGCTATTTCTCCCAGCAACCTTGATTTCAGCTTGTGCTTCATCCAGCCTGGCATTTCACATGATGTACTCTGCATAGAAGTTAAAGGGTGACAATATACAGCCTTGACATACTCCTTTCCCAATTTGGAACCAATCCATTTTTCCCTTGTCAGTTCTAACTGTTGCTTCTTGACCTGCATACAGGTTTCACAGGAGGCAAGTAAGGTGGTCTGGTATTCCCATCTCTTTAAGAGTTTTCCACAGTTTGTTGTGATCTGCACAGTCAAAGGCTTTAGCATAGTCAGTGAAGCAGAAGTAGATGTTTTTCTGGAATTCTCTTGCTTTTTCTATGATCCATTGGATGTTGGCAATTTGATCTCTGGTTCCTCTGCCTTTTCTAAATCCAGCTTCAACATCTGGAAGTTCTTGGTTCACATACTGTTGAAGCCTAGCTTGAAGGATTTTGAGCATTGCTTTGCTAGCATGTGAAATGAGTGCAATTATGTGGTAGTTTGAACATTCTTTGACATTGCCCTTCTTTTGGATTGGACTGAAAACTGACCTTTCCAGTCCTATGGCCACTGCTGAGGTTTCCAAATTTGCTGGCATATTGAGTGCAGCACTTTAACAGCATCAACTTCTAGGATTTGAAATAGCTTAGCTGGAATTCCATCCCCTCCACCAGCTTTGTTCATAGCGATGCTTCCTAAGGCCCACTTGACTTCGTACTCCTGGATGTCTGACTCTAGGTGAGTGATCACACCATTGTGGTTATCCAAGTCATCATGATCTTTTTTGTACAGTTCTTCTGTATATGTCATGGGTTGCAAATCATTTCCCTTGTCTGCCATTCATCTTTTTTCTCCAGGTTGTTCTTTTTGCTTTGCAGAAAATCCAAATTTTAATTAAAGTTCATCCATTTTATCTTCATCACTGCTGGATTTCTTTGTTTCCCCTCTTACTTAGACCTTTCCCATTAGGAGGTGATTTTTTAAATCCCCCTACGTCTTCTTCTGGTACATTTATAGTTTCATTTACATTTGTTAAATCTCTGATGCAGCCGGTAGTAATTTTGTGTCCAGGAGGGAGAGAGTCCCCACACTCCTCATTGCCTTTACTCATCTTCCCCTCACAGATTTGCTTTGCATGTTTATCCATTTGAGTTTATTTTTAGACTCTTCTTCTCTTCTATTGACTTGTCTATTCATGTGCTAACACCATTGTTTTCATTTCTGTAGCCTCTCATGTTGTGACTTCATAATACTTTTAAATATCTAGGAGGGCTAGTGTTCTTATCAATATTCTGCTTTTTAAGAAATCTCCTGGTTGTTTCTTAAACATTTATTTTCCCCAAGAACTTTAGATTCAGCAGATCTAGTCTAGTACCCATTCCCTCTTCATCCCCACACCCCCAAAGCATGAGTGTTTTATCAAGAGGACAGTACATTTATAGACTACGTTAAGAACATTTAATGCAAAGCACAGAAATACAACTGCATAAACAAGCTCTGGGTATTTTTTGTGGCATGTATTTCCCAGGTTCTATCTCACACATCAAAGCTCTCAGGGTGCTTGCCACTTTCTGCTCCACAAGGTGGATCGGTGTAGAGTCTGTGATGGGAATAAGAAAAGGTGAAGGAAGCTGAGATCCTGGCAGAATGAAGGGAACCATGAAAATAGAGTTACTATGTAAAAGTCAGGTGATTGGTTGATGGCATTTATTGAGGAGGCAGGCACTATTAACCCATTTATCACACAGTCACAACCTCTACAGGGCTTCCCTGGTGGCTCAGACGGTAAAGCATCTGTCTGCAATGCAGGAGACCGGGGTTGGATCCCTGGGTTGGGAAGATCCCCTGGAGAAGGAAATGGCAGCCCACTCCAGTATTCTTGCCTGGAGAATCCCATGGACGGCAGAGTCTGGTAGGCTACTGTCCATGGGGTCGCAGAGTCGGACATGACTGAGCGACTTCACTCTTCACTCAGAACCTCTACAAGGCAGGCACTAGTAGTATCATTCCAACTGGGTGATAAAACCGAAGCTCAGAAAGATTAAATAACTTTCACTCAACTAATTACTGGAGAAGCTGGACTTTGAACTCAGGCAGCCCAGTTCCTGCAGCTCAGTCAAGGTGAACGGCCTCTGGGAGGCTGAGCAGACAGAAAAAAAGAGAAAAACTTGTTTGCTGAATCAATTGCTCCAGACCAAGAGCACAGCTGTTACCCCTGGTATCAGCACGGGTGAAGGCTGCAGGCTATGCCATGATCCTGTTGCCACAAAACCAGAAATGAGTGAACAGCCTTTGGCACATACCGGCCAAACAGGCCTACAAAAGTTAAACAACCTTGGGTATTCTTTAGCTGTTACCACTAACAGACACTTGTATAGCTGGCCTTGTCCTTCACCAAGCTAATTACTCTTTGACTCCATAAAACCAAAAATCTTCAGGGTGCAGGTTATACCCTGCACCTGGCATTCTTCTCCCCCCATATATCCTCTTGTAGCACCCTGCATTTCAGAAAGAAGGTCACAGGCCAATAACTTCAGGGACACCAGACCCAGCTATTGAGTTGCCTGATGCCAGCTGTAGTCACTCTGAAACTTTGCAAAAGGAAGAAAAAAAAAATGCAAGACCTTCAAGAGGATATAAATCTTCTTCCCTACTCCTAAGAGAGGGGGACACAGCTCTTCAGGCGCTAGCCTGTTATGCATCCCTTTTGCCTGGCAAAAAATAATAAAGCTACTCTTTTCAATTTCCTCCAAACTCTGTCTCCATGTTTCTATTCGGCATTGGGGGACAGGGAGCCCAGACTTTGGCAACAGTCCTTGTGGCCCCATGCTCCCATTGTACTAGACTGGGAGTGGTCAGGCACAGAGGATCACTCATTGATGTCTCCCGGGTCTTTGTCAGGGGAGGAAAGGCTGACCTTTACTGCAAAGGGAAAGCCTTGCTGCCATCACAGCCCTTAATCCCCAGATCAGGGAGCTGAGGTGGGGGCTGTATGGGTTTCTAAGAATATCCACCCCAACCCTTTTCGGAGCAGATGCCTGCAGGGTGAGCCAAAGTTCAGCTGGGCTTGTGTGACACCCCGTCCCTCACCTGGCCTCTGCTGGACCACGTGGCACTGGGATTAGAGTCCACTCAGACACCCTGTAATCCCCGAAGGCTTTGGTGTTCCTGAAACTGCTAGATGGCATTTCCAGGGGCTCCACGGAGCTCTGGCTCTTTATGTCTCAGCACAGAAATACCACTGCATGATTCCAAAACTCGGGTCCTAAGACCTGTGTGGGCCTGCCTAAGAACAACCCAGAGTTCTGGGATTAAAAGTCTGGGATCCTCGCTCCAGCCCTGGAGACCCTGTCAAGATGGGCCTGGCTTTAGTCCCAGCATTCTATGGGCCTGTCTGTTCTGGGTGATTCTCATCCAGGTTCATTACACGGAGCATGGGCTGAGCTAGCGCAGACTTTGGTCACCAGCCCTCACCCTTCTGGCTCCGAGTCAAGCAGAACTGCAGTGGCTGCCAACTGACTCCATTCCTGGAAACCCCAAGGCGTATAAACAAAGATCATGCCCCGCACATGACCTTGGAGGTTCTCAGGAGCGGACAGTGATCACCCCCACTTGATTTCTCTGCTCTTCGCATTCCCAGTGTTATCTGCACACTGATTTTTTGTTCAAAGCAACCCAAAGGCCCTCATCACAGGCCTTGCTCTAGGTGTTTCAGCAGGGAGGGTGGCCCTGCAGCCTGCAGTGACACCTCCATCCTCCCCATTGGGCCAATGGGTGTCCCTACCATAGACTGGAATGTGCCAGGTCTCAGGATGTTGAGGTGGGGATAAGTCACCGAAGATCATTAGGAAGCCGGGCCTTACAGGAGCATCCAGTTGTCAAGGTCCCTTAGTTCTCTGCCCTTTGGATTTCCCCAGAAATACCTGGATGTTGCAGTTACATATCGTTCAGTGACATTTCATCCATGCTCCAGTACCATCTGGAAAATCTTCCCCATTCCCTACAACTGCCGCACCTTCCAACATCAGTGCAAAGCAGTTGCACCCCCAATGACAGCATAATCTGGTCTGAGGTCTCCATTCTTTGGGCAGCACCGCCCTCTGCTGGCCAGCCTCTGTGCGTGCAGCTGAGCTAAGCTTCCCACTATGACACTAGGGGCGGGCGGGGGCGTCCCACCCTTGCCCACTGCCCATCTTCAGGGATCGTTTGCTTCATGTAGTGAGTGTCTGTGTCAGAGGAAGTCATTTACTGATTCCCATCCCACTTGGCAAGGGAAGGTGGGTAGGAGAGTACTTCCTGCTTGAAACAAACAACAAGCCCATCCACACCCGGCACTAGGAGACTCGACCAACCTGGCTTGGCTTCTGGCTGCCTAAGCCGCATCCCTGGGACAACCCGGCCACGTCGGGTTCCTGTCTGACCAAGCTCTGGGCCGTCAGAAGGATGTACTGTTAGAATATACTGTCTGTTCTAGCCAGTGCCCAACCCCGGGCCTCTGATCCCCACCCCTCCACCCTTTCTTAGCGCATTCACGGTTGTGGATCCTCCTCGGTCCCTCTGGGAGAGAGATGTATCTCCTGCAGCCCAGGGGTGGCTCTTAAGAACCCTCCTGAGATGAACTCAGGAAGGCCCGGGCCCATGTCCTGGTCTCAGTGGCCTAGCCGCACTTGTGCCTACCAACCCTTCGTGACTTTTCACTCCTGGCTCTGCTTGGGCCCTGTCCACACCTCCCCTCTGCCTTCACCTTCCTGCCAAAATGCCCAGACCCCGCAGTGTTCTCATTTCCCTGTCAGTTGTTACAGAATAAAACGTGCTTTCACGGCTTTAACTAATGTCTGATTGTGTTTATTTCTGACAAAACCTGCTTGCCCTGTGGTCCCCCCTCGTCCCTGCACTGAGGTGGGGTGCGAGCTTTGAGAGCAGCAGCATCCACACAAAGTGGGCACAGACCCCGGGAGGGTGTCCCAAGCTCGCTCTCCTTGAATGGCTGCAAAGGCAGGAAGGAAGGGAGGGGAGGGGAGGCAGCCTGCTGGGAGGGGTCTGCCTGCCCTGGGAGAGTCAGGGGTGGGGGCTCCCCGGGACAGAGGCCACTGCCCAGTTCAGCGAGAACTCAGGGACAGACACACACACATCTCAGGTCTTCAGGCCACAGCTTCATCCTGATCTCCAAACCCAAGCATCCAACCATTTGCTGGGCATCTCCATGGGGAGACTGGGCTCACCAGGACATACAGGATGCCCCAGGTCATCACTTCTCCTCTGTGGTCTGTTGCTGAAAGGTTCCAGCCACCAGGTCCTGGGCACCCCTTCGTCCACGGCTCCCTGCAGGGTGCATCCTGCCTCATCCCTCCTCCCACAGCCCTCGCTGGGCCCCTTGAGCTCCTAACTAGCCCTTCACCCATTCATGGGGCCCCATCCTCCCCACCACTCTCATCTGGGGCCCATTACGCCCAGAGCAGAGATCATCCTAGAAGCCTAGTGGGGTCACATCCCACGCCCCCCATCCCTTTCATGGCT
The DNA here is from genome assembly GCF_055505025.1 of Bos grunniens. NCBI lineage: Eukaryota > Metazoa > Chordata > Mammalia > Artiodactyla > Bovidae > Bos > Bos grunniens. The sequence goes on from NC_141168.1 coordinate 7,458,392, forward strand.
CCACATTTGCTTTGGATGAATCCAGGCTCCTCGCTTCTCCCAGTCCCTTCTCCACGCACCCCATCCCTAGCTTCCCAGCTGCTCCTCCCAGGAGCTCCCCTCTCTGCTCATTCCATCACCCTCCCCTGTGCAGGGAACCACGGATATTTAGGAACACTTAGGAAAGAGCAGGCCATGCTCCGCAAGTTGGGGACAGGCTTTATTGCAGAGCCCCAGAGGCCGTGCACTCTCTGTAATCACAGCTGGGAGGTGGGCAAAGGTTCCACTTGAACGAGTCCTCCATTTTCCTCCTCCTGCCAGGCCTGGTTCTGGGCAGAATCCGGGAAGCTGTACTCACTCTCAGGTCTCAGGAAAACGTAGTCCTTGATGTCCATATTCCAGGGTTGCAGCTCCAAGCAGCTGCCAGGCCCCTTTCCTGCCCCTCAAATCCACCCACCGAGGAACCGGGAATTGGGTGGGCAGGGGTGCGGCAGGCAGCAAACTTGGCCTCAGCCAGGAGTTTGCCCCTAGACAGGAGTTTCCCCACCTTTCATTCATTAGTCACTAGACATGGCCGCAAGACTCAGCACCCCACTCCAAGGGGGCCACAGAGCTCAGCACAGCAAGAGAGCTGGAAAGGGGGTGGAGGAATGTCAAAGGGAGGCCCCCATCTGAGCAACAGGCCAAGCCCAGAGCCAAGAAATCCAGGGGAGATGTACCATGTTCTGCCACCGCGCCAAAACAGATGCCCGCTGAACAAAATGCCAATCAAATAAATAGTCAATAAATACAAGAGACTGGTTTCCCCCACCCCGGGGAGGCAGCACAGCGAGTCAGCTCTGGGACTGTCAGGTGTCTGCCCCAACTCTGCTGGGGGAAGTGAGCACATGGGCTGGGGCCTCAGGCTCCCTCTGGTCCGATGCCCGCAAGCTCTGCCTCCGGTCCTCACCAGGCCAAGGGTTCCCCAGCCCACACTGGGGACAGTCCTCAGGGCCCACGGCACCGCCCACACCTCACTCACAACTGTCTGTCTTCACCCTCCCTCCATCCAGGCGACCTCGAGGGGCTCAGAAATCCTCCTCTCACAGGGAGTCTAGGCCTGGGGTGCGGGGGTAGCTGCTTCAGGCTGAGCCCTGGGAAAGGGAGGGAGCCTGATCCCCAGACAGGGAGGCCCAGGTCGGGGAGGAAGCGGGGAAAGGACATGCAGAGAAGATGCCACTTCCTGAGCAAGCCCCTTTGAGTGACTCAGAGGATAAAGGATGCTGAACATACAGCTTTTCAATCTTGATCCAAAGTACTGTGGTGCTTTTTGTGTGTTAATGTTTGTCCGTTATGTCAACATTTCCAGAAATTTCACATCAAAGCATGTCAAAAAATCAAAGGAGAACTCCCAAGAGGGGCCTTTGCCACGGCCATCTCACAGGTGAGGAACTCACGCGGGCAGATGGTCCAGGATCACAGAACCCGGCGGTGCAGGACCCGGCCTCCTCCCCAGGGCTTCCTCTCCAGCCTCGGAGCATCTTGGCTCCAAGCCCTCCTCCCCAGGACGCCCGGCCGGCCTTGGGCTCCCCCTTGTAGTACAAGGCAGCCCCCACCCTAGTCAGCTCCCGGCCAGGACCTACTCAGGGAGGAGCGGGCAGAGGGAACTTGAGGGCTGGACATCGGCTGCTCTGGCTGGCTCTGAGCCCGGCCTTCCTGAGCTGGGGAAGGCGGGACTTTCCAGAACCCGGCAGGCCTTAGGGGAGGGGGCCCAGAGGGACCAGACACAGCTAGGGGGATGGAGACGGGGGACGGTGACAAAAGAGTCATCAGGGACAGTGGAGCCACGGTCATCCGGACAGCGGGGGCACCTGAAAGCACATCACGTGACAGCGTCACGGCCTCGCGGTGGAGACCCCGTCCCCCAGCCCCGCCTTGGGGAGCGGGGCTCACCACGACCCCTGAGCCCGCCCTCCCAACAGATTCTGCTGCCTCCTCGGGGGTCTGCAAACCCACGAGTGAGGCTGGGCCCATGTGCTCCCCCCAGGACCCTGATCTTCTGTCTGTGCTGCCCAGCACAGCGTGGGGTTGGCGGGGTGCGGGGCGCGGAGCAGATGCTCAGGGGCTTGTTCTTCTTAATAAATGACAGCCTTTGTCCACACGCAAAGTCCTGCAACCCTGCCTGACTCGTCCTCCCCACCCCTGCCTGCCCGCCCACCCGCCTGCCCAGCAGTACCTGGGGCCGCTGAGGCGACGGTTACTCCCACAGGAAGCGAACGTACCAGATGGTCTCATTCTTCAGCTGGGGCCCGAACAGGGGATTCAGCTGAGCCAAGATGGCAATGAGCCAGCTGCCAGGGACAGCACAGCGCGGGTGAGCCCAGGGCACCGGGAACTCCACTGTGCGTCACGCCAGTGGTCACATGACCCACCCAGCGCATGGATGGTCTGGCTTCCAGAGAGGGAAGGGTCCCTTGGAGACATCTGCACTGCAGCCAGCTCCGGGGCTCAGTCAGGGCACGTGGGTTTGGGTTTAGGTTTGGTGACTTGTTTTGTAGATTTATAAGATCCCTGTGTTGGGGCTGGACTCAGGGTGTTAGAGAAGAGGTAAGACGGCCCCCAGGGGCACAGAGGGAAGCCATTCTGACTTAAGATGGCTTAACTACCTGGAGAATCCCATGGACAGAGGACCCTGGTGGGCTAAGTCCATGGGGTCGCAAGAGTCCGACACCACTGAGCGAGTAAACCGCCACCACCAACTGCTCATGAGAGAGGCCTCCCTCAAAACCAGAGCTTGGACTTATTCGTCAGTTTGGCAGCCAGGGAGATTTAAACATGGAGCAGGCTGACATAGAACTGGGGAGCAATGGTGGAGTGTCTCTTTTGTAAAAGGGGAGGGGCTACCATGAAAGGCACTTACAGAAAGAGAACACCTAGACCCTACTGATGTGGAAATTGACCCCCTCACATGGTCCAGGCACTCCCATCTCTTGGTATGTGTTCTGTATCCCAGGACTTGGAATATAGGACAGTATTCTATATGTACTGACTTTGCCAAGTTTGAAGACCACTGTTCACCCAGTGGTTCTAAATAGTCAGCATCACAAGCACTCAGGGGCATGCATTAAAAGTACAGATTCCTGGAGGGACTTCCCCGGTGGTCCACTGGTTAAGAATCTGCCTTCCAGTGCTAGGGATGTGAGTTCAATCCCTGGTTGGGGAACTAAGATCCCACATGTGGGGCAACTAATCCCCTCATGCCACAACAAAAGACCCTGTGTGCTGCAACTAAGACCTGATGCAGACAAATAAATAAATTTTAAATAAAAATACAGATTCCCATGTGCAGACTGTGAGAACTATGATGTAGTGAGTCCAAGGTGGAACCCTGAAACCTATGTTTTACAATCTCTCCGGGGGATTCTGATGCCCATCGGGGACAACAGGCACCGAGCGGGCCCCACTCACTCGTGTCACAGATTAGACAACTGCAGCCCACGGACATGGCAGAGCTTGTCCAGATGATACACTCAGAACCAGAACCCAGAGTTCATAACTCCCAGCCCGTCACTCTCTTTGCTACTCCAAACCCCTCTTCTTCTGTGGTTTACAGACTCAGCCTTTCAAGAGCTGAATGTGTCGGTACCAGGACAGAGGCGAGAGCAGGGCTGGGAGAGGAGGAAAGAAGGGAGGACAAGGGCCCCCGCGGACTAGGAGCTGGGAGAGCAGTACTTACAAGAGGTAACAGCAGACAGCAGTGGCCACCAGCATAGTGATGATCACTCTGCAATGGAAGAGGATGTCAGGTCAGGATGGATGGAAGCAGCACCTTCCATCTGGCCTGGCCAAGGCCAAGGCCAGAGAAAGAGCTCCTGGTGCCAACCCCTTTCCCTCTGGCCTTCTTGATGCCACCTGAACACAAGGAGGCTGAGATCTACTTGGGTAAGAATTGCTAGATGGAAAAAAAAAACTCTAAGTGTCACCTCTTGGGGAAGCCAACCTCGACCACATCCAACTTACATTATCAATCTTTCCCTTCACCTATCTCCCTTCTCCATCACCCACTGTTTCTCCATCGTAGAGGAGTCATGTTGGAGAACGACACTGCACACAGCTGCATTTGCAGCCACCCACCGTGGAGTGGTCTCCGGGATCCAAAATTCACTGGGCAAAGGGAAGGAAGACAGAAGACAGACCAAGAAGCAAGGAGACCGAGGGTCATCTCTGAGGCAGAGTAAGCAGTTACGCTGAGAATAGGGACTTGTTGCCTTGAGTCCCACTCCAAGACTGGAAACAGAGGCTTTAAATGCAGCAGGAGAGACTTCAGTTAGAAGAAAAAACTCACCAGTGTGTAGGAGAGTTGATGCACTAAAACGGTTTACAAGGTGAGGCCATGGGACCTCAGCCCCGAGAATCTTGAAAAACAGAGGCAACATCCATATGCAGCCTCAGGCTGAGGCTAACCCTAACCCAAACCAGGCCCTATGACCTCTGCTTGAGGTTGGTGCCAGACACATCAGCATCTGATCCATTCTCTCAACATTACCAAGCACCATGGGCCAGTCCCGAGCTGGGCACTGGGGTCTACAGTGGTGAAAAGGCAGTCTTTCACCTTGAGGAACTTGTCATCAAAGGGTGAGGGCCCATCACTGCTGAAGAGACTATGAAGCAAAAACCCGTGAGTGGTGCAACAGGTATAGAAACCTGCTGGGAGCCCCCAAGAAATATTGACACTGGCTAAAAATTATTCCATACAGCATGTGCCATGCACAACTAACAGTTTTATATACATTATTTTGTGTAATCCTCAGAGCAGCCTTAAAAGGCAGGAGTCATCATCACCCCCAGTGACCCAAGAAGAAAGTGAGGCTTGAAGGGGTGAGGGACGCTCAAGGTCACAGCTGGGCAGGAATGGACAAGCTGCATCAGTGGCTCACCAGACTTTACCTTCCCAGGCGCGGGGGCAGGGGGCGGCGTGGGCTTGGCTGTCTCCTCCGTTCGACAGCACGACCTTCTCTGCCCTTTGGACCCGACAGCCCGCCTGTTCCCGGTTGTACGCGGCCCAGCGCGGACCCGGGAGGAGGACTGGGGCGCCGCGCGCCGGGACCAGTGCCCGCTGCCCCGCTGCCGCCTCGCGCCGGAGGAGGGGTGGGCCCAGGCGCAGAGGGGTCCCCACGGAGGCTGGGCCGCGCGCGATCCTTACCCGCGGTTGGGTCCTTTGGGTACGAACCAGGGCCCAGCGATGCCGATGAGGCCCCAGAACGTGGTGAAGATGACGACCGGGAGGGCGAAGGAGTGCGCCGTCATGGCCAGGCGCGGGATGCGGGTCAGAGCTGCGGATGCTCCGCTGGGTACCTGTCACGGCCCGGCAGGGGACTCCGAGCATGCGCAGCAGGACCCTGCCGCCGCGAAAGAGCGCGTTCTGCCGCCCCGCTCGCGCATGCGCGGCAGCTAGACACTCGGGACGGAGGGGAACTTTGATCCGCCCAGCCGGTTTCCTATAGGATTTACGGGATAGAGGCACATATGGGGAAAAGCTATGCTTTATTCGGATAGCACAAAGGTTGAGAATCGAACATGGTTTTCTTAAACCGTGTTTTGCACATCTTTGAAACCAGAGAAGTGGACCTCGGCAGACGGACCCCTGGATGGAGGGAACAGGCCCATCATCACCTGGTCCTTAGCACCCTAGGAACTCAACGTGGGTTTGAGGGAAGGAAAAGGTCTGGAGGAGCTGACCTCCTCCGCGTCTGGCGAGGGCGAGGGCCGGCCCCCAGCTCCTGCCTGGTCTCTATGGCTATTGAACTCACGTTGTCGGTTATACCGCTGGTCACTGAGCTTGTCAGCCCTCTCGGCATCGCTATGGAGACCACAGGCGGGGAACGAGAGTGGAGGCAGGGCTAGGGCTCTCGCCAAAGACAGAGCGCTCGCTCCTTCCATTCCCAGCGCCCTTCAGCTTGTTTTCTCCAGGAAAAAGTAGGCAGGCTCTCTAACAGTGGGGTCTCCAGGCCCTGGGGTCTGAAGGCTGCCAGACTCTTGAAACAAAACGCAGGAGCCAGCCTGGGCAAGGGTAGGGGTTGGGGGGGTCTCGCCATGCTTCGGCCCTGGGGTCCTCCCCAAAATGGCCAGCGTCCTCTTTTCCATGAGCTAACAGAGGGGAGCCAGAGCATGGCTGTGCTCCTTGAGGAACTGGGCAGCGTAACTTCCCACGATAAACAGCATTTTCAGTAGTCCCCCTGCCCAAGGGGCCCAAGTTTCTCACAGCTGGCACTGGAGGCTTCCTGAGAGCACAGGTGTGGAGGGGCAGGGGCGGCTCTGGTGGGCCTCCGCCTCACATGGGGTTTGTGCAGTGGCGCTAACGCACAGTGGTGCTGGCAGGACTAGTCTCTTGCTCTGAGGAGTCTTAAAGAATGGCAGCTGCCATGGGGAGGATGCTGCGGGAATGTCATTCAATGGGAATCCCAATGGTGGGAGCTATAAAACCCCCACTTGAAAGGGCCCTTCTCTCTTCCACCCCGCCAATTCATACCCTTGGCAACTGGCCAAGGGCGGATCCCTCAACTCCCTGTAGAGCCCCATGTGAATGGGTCGGGAGGCCTGGGCTCCATCTTGGCTGTGTGGACAGTGGCCAGGCCAGAGCTCCAAGGGCCCACGGTACAGCTCAGCCCCCAGGACACAGCGCTGGAGACTGCCAAAGGTTAAAAGGCAGGAAGCGAGAACAAAATTCTTGGCTCAAAGCTGAAGAAAACAGGAAAGTGATGGCAGTAAGGCAGAGTCAGGAACACTGGGAACCATAGGTTCTGCCCATGAGGCACTCGGTACCAACATCTCAGGGGCTCTCAGCACCCTTCCAGGGTCTGCTCAAGGGTCAGATTGCTTGGGCCTGAAGCACAGAGCAGGGACCCCACCTGGGGCCCAGCAGCAAGCCAGGATGGAGTGCTACATCTTGCCTGTCTAAAGCCAGAGAAAGGCAGAAGCCTTCCCTCCAAGCTCCCCTGGTTTCCCACCTGTGGGAAGGAAGGCAGGAGGCAGACACCACGTCGTACTTGGCCAGTCAAGCAGCCTAGGCCTCCCCAGAGCAGCTGCCCTGGAAGGAAACATGCCCTACTTCCTGGTGGAAAGGGAGACGGGGAGAGGCAAGGGGAACCGAATCGTGTGGGACACCCTCTGTGCTGCCAGGGTGGTCTTCTCAGGCTTCAGTGAGCCCGCAAAGTTCCTGGGGGGCCTGTGGGAAACAGTCCCGGGGAGCTGATCAGGTGGGTCTGCGTTGAAACATTTAAACCAACACCCCTACTGATTCCCAGGCTGGTCCCCAGAGCACCTCTGGGAAGAATGGACTAGACCATTATGCTGAGGGCACCTCCTCCCACAATAAGGACATGGGCAGCAAGGGACAGGGACAAGAGCTGATGACAGCCAAGTCCACTCTGCCTCCTGAGGCCCGTCTTTGCCCACAGAGGAGCTGTCAGCCAGCAGTCCCGCGGAGGCCGGGCACTAACAGGCACTTGGCTTCTCTACTGCCGTTTCACGTAGAGGGACGTGAAGGCACAGGAGACAGGAAGGGGGCCATCATGGTTGACCCACTGCCTGAAGCAGAGCTGGGGCTGGATCCCAAGCCCCCCAAGTGCAAACTCATCCTTACGCTCTGCTCCGCAGAAATCCAGGGCTTGGCATGATACAGAGGCTGGACTGGTGGGAAGCGCCAGGCCCCTCCAGGGAGACACTCCTCCCGTCTAGGAGCTGTTGGTTGCTCAGAGTGCAGGGATTCTGCTTGCTGCATCCTAGAGGCAGGCCCCAAGACGAGGCAAAGACAGCCTCTGAGGCAGGTCTCCTGTGTGTTGAGACTTCCCTGCTTCTGCTATGGAGCCAGGGGGACACAGCCCGGAGCCAGGCCGGCCCCAGTCCTGCTCACCCCCTGCCCTCACCTCATGCCTCAGGCTGTGGGTGGCCCCCTGGATGCTCCCCAACTACCCAGGGGCCGGAGTGCTCCTTCAAGCCCTTCCCCCAGCTGTCATTCCCACTTCAGAAAAGTCTTCTTGCCACCAGAAGCTGAGGATTTCATGATGGGATTACGTACTGAAGCATCTTGAAAGTGAGCTTGAGATAGAATCTCTATGCAAATTTAAGTGCTGTGAGGTCCCCCTGGGCCTGGAGAAGGGCCCTGGGAAACAGGCCGTGCACCTCCTGACCCCCGGCCTCCCCGAGGTGTGGCTTTAACTGCCTTGTCACTGCCCACCTCCCAGTGCTTAGCGTCCCACCCAATGAAGACTCGGGTGGCCTCGAATCCAAGGGCCTGTCACCACGATCACAAGGCCAGGGCAGCATGGGGCTCCAAGGAATGAACTCCTCAGATTCCTGCTCCTACTACAGGAGTGCTTTAGCAGGACAGCCTGGGGCCTCCTGGCCAAGGAGGGGACATGGGAGCCTCTCAGGAGGCTCCAAGACGCAGGCCGTCAGGACCTCCACTGGTTCCCTGCAGGACGGGCCGGGCGGCTTCCAGGCGTTGGGCTCCTCCCTGCAGAGTGCACCAGTCTTCTTCCTGAGCCCTGCCCCTCGTGTGGGAGGAAAGAGAAGCCACAGTGAGCAGGAGAGAACAGTTCAGGTGATCATCCATCCCCCCCACATCCAGCTGCACCCAAGGGAGGCTGGGAGAGTAACCCCCGGCAGAACAGACTGGAGGCGGACAAGGACTGCTCTCCGGGGCTCAAGTGAGTCCCACTCTGCGGACTCTTCCACCCGAGGGCAGCAGAGCTCATGGGGTGATTCTGCCCCCAGCGGAGCCTAGGCAGAGTCTGGAGGGAGACATTTCCGATTCCTACAACCCAGAAGGTGCTGCTGGTAACCAGTGGGTGTGTAGTGGGCAAGCCGGGGTTGGCTGAGCACAGGACGGGCCCCCACAACAAAAAACTATCTGGCCCCAAATGTCCACAGTGCCAAGGCTGAGAAACTGCCTGGGGAGGAAGGCTTTGTTATATAAAATCTGGCTGGGTTCTCTGTTTGCTTCAGAGGTACAGTCCCATTGCCCTGTGATTACAACCTGCAGAAGGGCATGGATGAGGGCACCTTCTCCTCCACCTCTGGGGGCCAGGCTCAAAGAGCAACTCGTTCAACAGATGCTGGGTGAAGGACCCTATCTCAGAAGCACCGTCTTTCCTTCTCCCCATTTCTGCCACCCACCTCCCTGCACCCACCGCCCAGCAGCAGGCCCAGGGCCACCCTGCTACCCGTGGAGCCTGTCAACCCTGAGGCCAGTCCACTGCTGATGACCACAGACCCCGAGACAGAATGAGAGTGGAAGCAACAGGACGGAGACCCGTGCACAGCCTGGAGAAGCTCTGGTTTTCTTTGTTCAGTGACTACTTGAAAAGAGGAAAATTTCTTGCTTAAGACTTTCAGTAACTGGGTCTCCAGGATAATATCACTTCCCTCAAACCTAGTCCCGGCCCAGCCCTCCAAGCGAGTTGAGAGGCTCTCTTCATGGACCCCTCCCCTGCCTGAAACCTCTAACCTTCTCCTCCACGCAGCACAGTCCTCACAACCCCTCTGACCTGCACTGACCTCTTCCTGCTGCAAACAGGGTCCCCACAGCCCATGACAAGGTGGTGTCCCTGCCCTCACTCATCCAGTCCTCGAGTTAGTCCTGGTCATAGCTGAACCTTTAACGGACACCATGGGTATTACTCGCCAGACACTGTTCTAAGCACCTTTGTTGTTGTTGTTCAGTCACCAAGTTGTAAACAACTCTTCCCAACCCCATGGACTGCAGCAGTCTAGGCTTCCCTGTCCCTTCCCATCTCCCAGAGTCATTAATTCATTTTACAGATGAAAAACCAAAGTACAGAGAGATTAAGTTGCCCGAGGTCACATGCTAGTTAGCGGCACGACTAGAACTTGAACCTGGGCAGCCTGGCTCTGGAACTTCCTGCTCTTAGCGCTGCGCCCTGCAGCCTGCAGTGTGGGCGCCCAGCCTGTCTAGCTGAATTATAAAGGTGACCTATCCTGAGCACCCACCGGTCTAGCAAACAGTTAAGCACGTGACCCCTTAGAGCAAGCCTGTGGTAACAGCTGACTTGAGCGGAATCTACCAGGCTGTCAGCTCAGGGCGGGGCTGGGAAGCTGAGGTTCTCCTCTTTGGCGTCCCTGCGTCTAGGAGCTCTGCTGTGCATACTTACTTGCGTGGGAGCGGGACGGCACCGGGGCACAGGTGTAGACGTGGCTGAACCGCCGGCCTGAGGAGGTCAGGTACCAGTGCTGGATGGCCGGCTGGGGGTCATACTCTGTGACCGCCACACCATTCACGGCCGTCATCATAAGCATGTTGATCACCTCATTGGAGAGCTTGGTCCTCTCATCGGTCCTGATCCGGTTCATGGCACTGAATCCGCGCTCACAGCAGGAGGTGGAGACAGGCACGCAGACCACCAGGGCCAGGAGCCGGCTGAGCAGGGGGAAGCGGCGGTGCTGGGCCAGTGCATGCTTGCACAGCATGGAGAAGGGCAGGTTCTGGGCCATGACCTTCAGGCCCAGCCACTCCTCCAGCAGAGCCTCCTCGCTGTATCCTGGGGGGAGTGAGAGTTCAAAATACCTGGCCAGGGTCAGGATGTCGTCATTCCCGAAACTGGCCAGGGCCATCCCACTTGGCCAGGCCTTGGTGTCAAACACCTCCATGTTCCTGAGCTGCGGGGGACGGTCAGCGTCAAACCTGCGCTGGAGGTATTCGATCCCCGTCAGGACCACTCTCTCCCTGTCTGCCTGGAACCACTGTTCTGACGTTTCAGTCCTCTCCAGCACGATGCCGTGGAGCCGCCCGTCCCTGAAGCCAGCATTGAACTCTTCCTCTTTGGGGCCTGCCCGGTGACGGAGGGTCTCCAGTGCCACGTAGGCCCGCCCCAGCGTGGCGTTCACCTCGGTGATCAGCACGATCTCCTTCTGGCATACCTCGGACAAAGGCCCGTAGAGGCTCAGGAAGTCCAAGAGGAAGTGGCAGAACTTGAGGAAATGGAAGCCCTTCATCAGCTTCAGCATGCCTTGGGCCCTGTGCCCAACCTGCCCACCCGCGTCCGCCACGCTCTGGAGGTGCCTGGCCAGGGCGGGCCAGCTCAGGGTGAGCGCGTTCAGCGTGCGCCTCTCGCTGGCCACCCACCTGACGGCATTCAGGTCCTTCAGGCGGACCATTTCCTGCTCCAGGGGAGCCGCGCCTTCCTGCAGCTCATTCAGCCTCTTGTTGGAGGACTGGTAGAACTTGAAGACGGTTCGGATGTGCCGGTCACACTTCTTGACCAGGCCGATGCCCCCGCAGGCGTCGACCACGGCCAGGGGGAGCCGGTGGGCCACGCAGTGCACTGGCAGCAGCTGGGGCAGGATCTCCTGGAGCTTCTCCACCAGGCCGCCCCCGCAGCGCAGCGGGGCGGAGCCATCAGTTCCCAGGCCCACCACCCAGCCCGGCTTCCGGAAGGGGATGTCCAGCTCGTCCAGAGCCGAGATGATGGTCTCGAAGTATCCGTCGGCCGTCTCGCTGTGGAGGGGGGCCAGCGTGAGGTAAGACTCCTTCATCTCCGTCCCCTTCAAATAGCGCAGGTAGATGCCCACACAGGACTGGTCGGAGGCGTCCGTGGCGCCGTCCAGCAGCACGCTCAGGCACGGGGAGTTGCGCACGTCCTCCAAGATCTCCTTCTTCAGAGTCTCGGAGATGTGCTTGATGAACTGCGTGCAGGCGGTACGGTTTCGGTACTTGCCCAAAATCATGGTCCCCGTGCTCTGGAGGAGCTGCAGGATCTTCTCGAAGTCGTTCAGGGGCCTTGAGTGGTACGCGATTGAGTAGGCGGCGTGGAAAAAGTGCTCCATGTTGGCCATCAGGTCACTGGAGATCTCGGGGACTGAGGCGGCCAGTGGGGTGTCCTCCCTGAGTTCCACGGTGTTGACACAGAGCTTGTGTGCTTTGCTGACTTCATGGTACTTTAAAGTCTCCACTTTGAAAGGGCCCGTGTAGCCGCGGACCAGCCGGGATGATCTGTCATGGAGACTAGGCCTTTCTTTGCAAGCTGAGCAGAAAAGCTTGGTCTCTTTGGGGTCCATCACTAACCATGGGAACTGCCCAAACCACGACCTCTGAATTGAGCGGGGTCTGTAAGTCCTCTTGATTTTCGCCTGTCCATCTGCCTCCAGTTCACAAAGGCGGGGCCTGCAGTAGGAGGTACACGTCTCCACAGAAGGAACTGGAAGCCACGAGGACTCTACAGCTGAAGCCTGTATGTGCGCCTCTCTAACGGCCACCGTCTTCTTTTTCCCTTTGGGGCAAATCAGACTGTGCTTGGTTTTGCTGCCCAGGACTCTGCAGCCTCCTATCAGCTAAGACACCCCAATTCAGTAAGTACCCCTTATGCAAAGCAGAGAAGATGGATGGGCTCCACCTTTCTAGAAATCAGAAAGTGAAAAGTGAAACGTTGCTCAGTCGTGTTGGACTCTTTGCGACCCCATGGACTATACAGTCCATGGAATTCTCCAGGCCAGAATACTGGAGTGGGTAGCTGTCCCCTTCTCCAGGGGATCTTCCCAGGAGTGGCTTCTCTTGAAACCCTTTCCCATTATTTTCTCTGAAAGCCAGTCTGGCTCCCCACGGGTTATGTGCTAATCCTCATGGTTGCTTCAGCCAGCCGCCCCTTCTCTACCCACATAGCTACCCTGGGATCACGTGACATCAGATGCTCATAAGCTTAATTAACCACCTTGGCCGTAGATGCTGTTGGATGGTCTTAATCCTCTTTCGAGGCACCATAAAGAAATGAGGGCAAACATCCATAAGTCTTCTTATTAGCCTGAGAAACAAAGGGGGCATGGAGGTTTACACAGTAGCTGCTGCTGCTAAGTCACTTCAGTCGTGTCTGACTGTGTGTGACCACATAGACGGCAGCCCACCAGGCTCCCCCATCCCTGGGATTCTCCAGGCAAGAACACTGGAGTGGGTTGCCATTTCCTTCTCCAATGCATGAAAGTGAAAAGTGAAAGTGAAGTCGCTCAGTCGTGTCCGACTCTTAGCGACCCCATGGACTGCAGCCTACCAGGCTCCTCCGTCCACGGGATTTTCCAGGCAAGAGTACTGGAGTGGGGTTCCATTGCCTTCTCCGACACAATAGCTAGGGGCCAATAAGTTACTGACGGACATATGCAGACCTGCTAACTCCCACAGACCAGCAATGTTGACGCTAAACACAGAGGAGCAGGGAGAGGGAGGCGAGGCTCACAGCCTGTGGGTCACATGGCTCCTCGTGACCAGTGTCCACCACGTATCTCCCCCATCAGCTCTACCACACCATCCTGGTTTCACCTCCACTCATCGAAGCTCCTTACTTTTCCCAAACAGTCCCAGTTTCTCAGACTATTCTATGCTCTGAAGGCAGGGTTAGTTTCATATTCATGTTTTTCCACCCAGGGCCTAACACAGGGCCCCATGCACAATAGAGCCACACGAGTGTGGCTGAACTGACACTGTGTGACGTCCTGTAGCTGCCTGGCCCCTGGACAGACAATTCAAGTGCTTGGCAGATCAAGACCCACCTGGAGGAGGACGGCCTTTCCCCAACTTTGGCCCATGTGGGTCCCTGATCCAGGGTGCAGCTCTCCGCTCCAGTTTTGAGATCAGGTCTGGTTTGGCAGCAGCAGGCCCTGTTTCAGGGACAAAGAGTCATAGTGACGTCACGGCCCTGGACTATCAAGTCAAGCAACCCACGCAAAAGACCTGGGGAGGCCTCGGGTGTATTTCCTGATAAAATCTATTCAACTAGGGGTGCGATGAAAGCATACCTGTCTAGGGTTCCAATTGATTCTTAAAACCCAAAAAAGGCAGCCAGATTAGGGGTATCCCTTAGCTCCATGGGCCAGACATGGAAGCCATGAGTCAGCTACATACATCTAGAGGGGAAAGGGTGAAAACAGGAAGAAATACAGAGGCCAAAAGTAAAGAAGACAGGGAAGATAAAGTCACACAAGAAGTGGGAGAGGGTCACCAACAACTGTCCCCTGTACGTGCTTCTCAGAGACACCCATGGCTGGCCCTGGTGCAGGTGGCTACTACACGGGGCACTTGAAAGGCCCCTAACGCTGTGTCTACACCAGCAGTGGGCCCTGAAATCCGCCTCAAAGAGATTCATGTCTTTGGGTTAAGTACTGCCCTTTACTGAAAACATAAATAGTCTTCAGGGGTATGTGAAAAAATTTCTCTCTTGATTTAAAATAAAATCCATCATCTCTACTTACATGCTTTTTATGTATCAATGTGAATGGGTGTATAAACTTTTTTGGAAAGACATATGCAAGCAACTGGTAACTGTGGGCATTTCTGTTGAGGGACTGAAAAACAAGGTAAAGGGAGACTATTTTCACTATTCATCTTCAGATCATTGGGATATATTTATATGTTCATGTGTGTGTGTGTGTACCCACATATTATTACTAATGAAAATATAATAGATTATTAATCTGTGGTAGACTGAACACATATCCATCTTAAAACATCTCTTAAATGAGGGCAAATGAATAATAGCAGTAAAAAGAAGCATAAGCCCAAGAGAGACACTGCACTAGAAATGTTAATGCATCTTTAGAAGGAAAGGAAATAAAAGAGAAGAACTGACAGAGCTGAACACCAAACACCAGCAGAGGGGATAACAAGGAGAAAAAAGTGAGGCTGACCTCAGAGTCCCCACAAGAGCCAGGACCTGGAGGCACCAGGCACAGCAAAAGGTGGTGGCCAAGAAGAGACCTGTTCAAGTCCAGTTCCTCTCACCTAGTCCAGGAAACCGGAAAATACCACCACCCTCCCTCGGGGAGGAGAAGAGAGATTAGTCCACAGAAAAACTTAACCAGAAAGGTTCTAGGCCCTGGGATGGTGGGGTGAGTGAAAGATGAAGGAGACCCACTGCAATGCAAATAGATGAAGACAGCCTACAGACCAGAAGTTGTATTCCAGGGCTCAGAAACACCAGCCTGGCATACAGCCATGCAGGAGACCACAAGTTTTCTTTAGAGAAACAGACCTGCCCCTCCCCAGCCCCCCTCACCAAAATACCTACGGATCCAGCCTTTGGAAGGTGTTTCAGTGAAACATCCAGGTTCACAGATGGTCACCCTACAGTGAATGTAACTGAGAGGTTAACAGGCAGGAAGGCCAGGGGTCTCCAAATGGAGGAAATAGGCTGCAAGTGTCAGACATTTCTTATCTCTCCCTTAAGCGGCAGGAGGAAACAAACTACAAGGGTCAGATTTTTTTCCTTCTCTATACAAAATTAAAAGGCGGTCTTTCTTAAAATTCTGTGTTGCCATGACGACACCTGGTCCCACCTGAACTTAACTTTTCTCAAACCTTGAGCTAACCAATGCATTTTTCTTATGGAAATATTTTTCTTAAGCTATGTTAATGAAACTATGTATTGGCTTTGGAATTTGCCTTTCTTCAAAATGGTTCCACCTAAGACTAACTTTTTTTCTTTTCTCAAACCTTGGGCTGATTTCATATCAATTGTTTTATGGCTGGGGGCCTTCCTATCTCAAAAATGCATATTGTGGAAGAGGGGCCTGGTGAAACTCCCTCAGCCTTGAAGTGTCTCTCTTATCTGATTAATAGCTTTCTAACAGACATAAAACAGCTTGCAAAAGACTAGCAGGTGGGCACTCTTTCTGCTCCCTTCTGATGTCCATGTCAGAAGCTTTCTCTATCTCTTTTATACTTTAATAAAACTTTATTACACAAAAGCTCTGAGCAATTAAGCCTCATCACTGGCCCTGGACTGAAATCCTCTCCTCCAGAGGCCAAGAATCCAGCGTCTTTCACGGCTTAGCAGCAACCTTTCATAACCTACCCCTTGAGTCCCAGCCATGCACACAGAGATTCCAGTCAGTTTTTAAGGCTTTATTCTTAAATATGAATGAACCTAAAGATATTTATTCAAGACAAACTGTGAACATGAAACAAGAAGGAAAAGGAATGGAAGGAACTAGAGATAGAAGCAAAACAAAATTTCAATCCCTCCCCTAAAAAGGAGAATATTCCCACCAAGAAAAGTCATAATAGTTATCCATGAAAAGAGCAATGAAGACTCTGAGATTAAAAATATGATAGAAGAAATTTTTAAAAATTAAATAGAATTGTTAGAAAATAAAATGGAGGAAATCTCTAGGAAAGTCGAAGAAAAAACACAGAAGCAGAAAACAGGAAAAAAAGTAAAAAGTAAAACAAAATCAGGGACTCGATTTAGAAAGTCTAATATCTAACTAATAGGACTTGGGAGAAAGAAAAAATAGGAAGGAAGAAATAATACAAAAATGTTTCCTCAAACTGGAAAGTATGTTTCCACATGGAAGGGAAGCACCAGATACCTAGAACAAAAGATGATGAAAAAACATTTATATCATTAAGCACTAAGTACTTCAAAACACTGGGACAGATCTTAAAACCTTTAAGCATGGAAAAACAGGCAGTGTTCAAAGATTTAGGAATAAAAATATAATTAGACTTCTCAACAGGACCTGTAAAACCTAAAAGCAGTGCTTTCAAAATTCTGAAGATAATCATCTCCAACCTGGAACTCTATACCCAAACTAAGTTATCAATTGTGAGAGCAGAATAAGGGCATTTTTAGACATACAGACTCTAAAATATTTCCTCCCATGAACCCTTTCTTAGAAAGTTACTGAAGGATGTGCTCCAATAAAATGAAGACGTAAACCTAAAAGAAACAATAGATCTGGGAAATAGGAGAGAGACAAAAGAAAGTCCAAGGCCACAGATATGCAGCAGGCCTAAAGAATAACTAGCTTAGGCAGAGCAGAGGGACGGAAGACTCAGTGATAGACATCTCCAGAAAAAAAGTGAGATAAGTCACAGGATGTTTGATCATGTGGAAGAAATTCTTTGAGGAGTTGTATAATTCCAGGGAGAACTTGAGAAGAAGTGGTGATAGCACAGAAAACTAAAAAAATAAAAAATAAGAAAAAATTCAATTCCGGCGGGGTGGGGGGGGAGGGGAATCTTACAGCAGAGGAAACATCATCATATGTCACTTTGATTAAAAGTAAATAATACATAATTAGGCAAATAATTCACATTGAATTAACCAAAAAAGTATGATATACCTGTTCTGAGAGGATGGAAGGAAGAGAAGTGGGGGTCTGGGGTGATGTAAGAGGGCCATATCTTCATCCTCCACAGTAGGAATCAATAGATAATATCTAAAATCAATAAATCAGGAATAGCAATAAATATATGCAACAGGATATTAAAGTGTGGTTCTGTCTGCCTGTTTTAAAGGCCCCCTCAAAATAGGAGCCAACTCTTTCCCCATTCCAAAGCTAGACCACTGGAGCCCTACTTGGAAAGAATGGCTGAAACACTGGGCTGTAACCCAAAGCTCCACCACCAAGAGGGAGTCAGAACACTGGATGTGAAGATGTCAGGGAGTTGGATATTAGAGATGTTTCTGGAAAGAGCTGTTGGGTGTACTGTTGAGTCCCCCACACTACCATGGGGAAGGGTAGAGTAGGGTGGCTTCTTTCCTCTGCCTAATGGGAATGACATATGACCTGCATTTCCTGGAGTTGTGGGACTACTCAGGAACCCGGGCCTAGAAAAAACTGAAGACGTAAACTGACCCATGGGCCTAGCTGCACCAAGGCAGGTGGAATCTTAAGATCCCTGACCAGGCATCACACCAGCATCACTTAAATTGGACAGTAGATTCTTAACCACTGGACCACCAGTTAAGTCCCTGTCTCTCTGAATTTGACCATTCTAAGTACTTTTTCAGATTATTTACTGTAAACAGAATCATAGTTTTTATCATTTTGTGACTGGCTTATTTCACCTAGCATAATGTCCTCAAGGTTCATCGATGTTTTGACATGTGTCAGAATTTCCTTCCATTTCAAGGCTGAATAATATTCCATTGTATGTATAGGTTACATTTGCTCATCCATTCATCCATCCATGGACATTTGGGTTCCTTCCACACTTTAGCTATTGTGAATAATGCTGCTATTCTGTTTTCAGAATATTCTGAAAATATTGCTGCTATTCTGTTTAAACCCTGCTTTCAATTATTTTGGATATATACCCAGAAGTAGAATTGCTGGGTCGTAGGATAATTCTTGGAGAAGGAAATGGCAACCCACTCCAGTACTCTTGCCTGGCGAATCCCTTGGACAGAGGAGCCTGGTGGGCTACAATCCATGGGGTCACAGAGTCAGACACAACTGAGCAACTGACACATACACACATGATAATTCTCTCTTTAGCTCTTTGAGGAACTGCCATATTGTTTCCCAGAGTGACAGTACCATTGTATATTCCCACCAACAAGGCATAAAGATTCTAATTTCTTCACAACTTCATCAGTACTTGTTTTCCATTTTTTTGATAGTAGCCATCCTAATGGGTATGAGGTGGTATCTCATTGTAGCATTGATCTATGTTTCCCTAATGATGAGTGATATTATCTTTTCATGTGTTTACTGGCCATTTGTACATCTTCTTTGAAGAAATGCCTATTCAAGTCCTGTATCCATTTTTAATCAGGTTTATTGCTGTTGAGTTTTAGGAGGTCTCTGTATAGTCTGGTGTTAACCCCTTATCTGATATGTGGTTTGCTAATATTTTCTCCCATTGTGTGTGCTGACTTTGTATTAGGTTTATGTGTTGTATTTTTTTGTTTGTTTTTCTGGCCATGCCACATGGCTTGTGGGATCTTAGTTCCCCAACCAGGGATTGAACCCAGGCCCTCTAAAGTGAGAGCACAAAGTCTTAACCACTGGACCACTAGACAATCCCTGGGTTATATGTCCTTTGATGCACAAAATTTTACAGTTTTCGTAAAGCCCAACTTGTCTATTTTTTTCTCTGTTGCTTGTGCCTCTTAGTCTATGTAGGTAAAGGTTTGTCAATTTTGTTGATCTTTTCAACGTTTGGTTCCACTGATTTTTCTCTATTGTTTTTCTATTGTCTATTTATCTCTGCTCTAACCCTTATCATTTGCTTCCCTCTGTCAGCTTTGGGTCTAGTTTATTCTTCTTTTCCTAGTTCCTTAAGTTGTAAAGTTAGGTTGTTGATTTAAGATCTCTCTTGTTTTTAATGGAAGCATTTATAGTTATAAATATCCCCCTTAGCACCACTTATTCTGTCCCACATCAAAATGATATGTTGTTTTTGTTTTCACTCATCTTTAAGTATCTTCTAATTTCTCTTGTGATTTTCTTCCTTAATCCATTGGTTGTTTAAAGATGCTTAATTTCCACAATTTTGTGAATTTTCCAGTTTTCTTTGTTATTGATTTCTAACCTCATCCCATTATATTTGGAGAAGATACTGTTTAATATCTATTTTTTTTAATCTATTGAGGCTTAATTTGTCACCAAACATAATCTAATGCCTCACGTGCATACGCGAAGAATGTGAATACTGCTACTTTTTGGTAGAGTGCTGTATCTAGTAGATATCTATTAGATCTAGTTGGTTATTGTCTAAGTACTCTATTTCTTTATCTTCTTTTTGGTTTTTCTACTCATTATTGTGACTGGGATACTGAAGTCTGTAACTATTATCATAGAACTGTTTACTTCCTTCAACTCTAGCAATTTTTGCTTCACAAATTTTGAGAGTCTGTCATTAGGTTTATATATATAATTTTATATCTTCTATATTGAAACTTTTATAAATATATAATATCTGTGTCTCTTATACATTTTTTTGATTTAAAGTCTATTTTTTCTGATACTTGTATAGCCAACTCTTGCTCTCTTTTGATTATTTGCATGGAATATTGTTTTCCATGCTTTCACTTTTAATCTATTTGTGTCTTTGGGTACAAAATTAGTTTCCTATGGACAGCAAAAAGTTGGATCATGTGTTTTTATCTGTTCTGACAATGTTTTTTGATTGGAGTGTTTAACCCATTTACAATTAAAGTAATTACTGATAAGAAGGGACTTATGACTGTCATTTTGCTATTTGTTTTCCATATGCCTTAGGCTTTTGCCCTTCATTTCCATCATCACCGTCTTCTTTTGTGTTTAGTTTATTTTTGTAGTGAAAACGTTTAAATTCCTTTCTAATTCCCTTTTGTGTATATTCTATAGCTATTTTCTTTCTGGTTACATGGGAATTACATTTAGGAATTCCCAGGTGGCTCAGTGGTAAAGAATCAGCCTGCCAACGCAAAAGAAATGGATTCAATCCCTGGGTAGGGACGATCCCCTGGAGAAGAAGATGGTAACCTATTCCAGTATTCCTGCCGGGAAAATCCCACAGGCAGAGGAGCCTAGCAGGCCACAGTCCATGGGATCACAGAGTCAGACATGACTTAGTGACTATACAACAACAAACATGGCAATTACATTTAACATCCTAAAGTACCAACACTCTTAATTTCAATTTAGTTTAACTTCAATAGTATACAAAAACTGCTCCTTTACAACTTTCCCCATCTCTTTCCATCATTGATGTCACAAAATTACATCTTTATATACATGTGTCCCAAAATATAAACTAGTAATTCTTTTAAATGTATTAAATTATGTAGAAAATAAGATATGGAATTGCAAAAGTTAGAAAATACTAGCTTATAGATTAATAATTGTTTTTTTTTTCCTTTAAATGTACCAGTCTCTCAAATCATCAGGAAACAAAAGGTACAGTTACCAACCACTGTTATGATAACACCAGCTTTTATAACTGCCCATGTATTTACCTTGATTGAGATCTTCATTTCTCCATAAGCTTTCAAGTTACTGTCTAGTGTCCTTTCCTTTCACCTTGCACACCTCCCTTGAGTGTTACTTGCAAGGAACAACTAGTGGTAAGGAGCGCCCTCAATTTTTGTTTAGCTTGACATCTCTTAATTCCACCCTGACCTTTGAAGGACAGTTTTGCCAGATATGGGACTCGGTTGACTTTTTTTTTTTCATTTAGCACTTTGAATATATCTGCCCACTGCCTTCTGGCCTCTGGAAGTTAAATCTGTTTATAATCTTATTGAGGTCCCTTGTATGAGATGATTCACTTCTCTCTTGCTGCTTTCAAGGTTCTCTTTGTTTTTGAAAGTTGGACTACAGTGTGTCTCAGTGTGGGTATGAGTTCATCTTACCTGAAGTCTACTGAGCTTCTTGGATATTTGTATTCATGAAGTGAAAGTGAAAGTGTAGGTCGCTCAGTCCTGTACAACTCTTTGCAGCCCCACAGACAGTAGCCCACTAGGCCCCTCTGTCCATGGGATTCTCCAGGCAAGGATACTGGAGTAGGTTGCCTTTCCCTCCTTCAGGGGATCTTCCTGACCCAAGGATCGAACCCAGGTCTCCCACCCTGCGGGCAGATTCTTTCCAGTGTGAGCCACCATGTCTCTGATCAAATCTGAGGAGATTTTAGTCATTCTTTCTTTCCTTTTCTCTCTCTCTTTTCCTTCTGGGACTCCAACAATGTGCATGTTGGTCCACTTGATGGTTTCCTACATGTCCCTTGGGCTCTGTTCATTTTTCTTTGACTTTTTTGTTTCAGGCGCTCCATAATTTCCATTGTCCTATCCTCAAGCTTGCCGATTCTTTATTTTCCCTGCTCAAATCTGTTTTTGTATTCCTCTAGTTAATTTTTCATTTCAGTTGTAGTTTTCAGCTCTCAATCTTCTTTTTGGATACTTCTTTGGTTTTCTCTCTATTGATATTTCCATTTTATTCATACATTTCTGTCTTGACTTTCTCCACATCTCCCTAAAGTTCTCTGAGCATGTTTAAGACAGTTGTTTTAAAGTATTTATTTAGTATACCTGCCATCAGGTCTTTTTCAGGGACAGTTTTTGTTTAATTTTTGCCTCTGAATGGGTCGTACTGTCCTATTTCTTTGTGTGCCTTGTGATTTTTTTGTTGAACACTGGACATTTGAATCTAATAATGTGGTAACTCTGGAAATCAAGATTCTCCCCTGTCCCCAAGGTTTGCTGTTTTTATTGATTTGGGTTACCATTATTATTATTTTTTAATTTTTTAATCATTATAGGCTATCTCTGTGCCAAATATCAGCCTGAGGTGTAAACTTAAAGTCCTCTCAGGTCTTTTCGAGTCCTTCCCTAGTCATGCAAATTCACTGTCTTAGTTTTCCTCCTATATGGTTTTGAATGTCCTAGTCTCTAATGTCTGGTTTCCAAAAAAGGAAAAAGAGAAAAAGAGGAGGGGGAAGAATCTGCAGCAATAGGGGAGGTATACAACACTGGCTGCTTACTTCTTGGTCTGCACCTCTGTGATGAGAAGCAGCAGTCAGTGATCAGAGCACTGACCCCTGACTGATATTTAGAGGACAGTGCCCTTTTGGCCCACCCCAATTCCTGCCAACTCTGTTCAACCTGCTCTAGTCATACAGTACAGCCGCTTGCACTGTGATAGGAGAGAGAGATGGGCAGCTGCTACTGTGCTAAGAGCTGAAATTGACAAAACTTAACCACAATTTACTTTCCAACTCTTCCCCTATAAGCTGAAAGCCTCTGACAGATTTCAGAGTTCCAAAATAGCTACACCAGACAGATTCTACCAGTGCAACTGTTGTCTAGGTAAGGAAACAGATTCTTGGTGCTCTTCCCAGAGTTCTCCTCCTAATCAGGCCAGTTTTGAAGAGTACAGTATTGGTCATTTTATTAATTAAAATTAGAAAACACAAATGTGACTAAAAAGTGATTGGAGGCCTATCTGTTACCTGAGTGTGACAAGTCATGGGCCCCACTCAAGGTTTCACCCTATAAAAAAGCCAAAATGGAGGCCACAATTTGCTTTTATTTTTGGCCTCAGCATGCGGGATCTTAGTTCCCTGACCAGGGATTGAACCTATGTCCCCTGCAGTGGTAGGGCAGAGTCTTAACCACTAGACCACCAGGGAAGTCCCAGGGGCCACCTTTTGAATAAACCCCTGGACCAAACACTCATAACCACATAACCAAATCTTAAACTGTCCTAATTTCCTCAAAATGCTGACTCTGGTTTTAAACAAGATTTAAGTTTCTTTCATGTCGGAGTGACTATACAGCTTCTGAGACAATTAGCTACACACAAGAAAAAGTAAACAGTGCTACTACCCTAGAGAGAATATAATCACAATAAAAAAAATACTCCTTAATTCACATTTTATAAACTGAGCATTACCTGCTGAGAGCCAAACTTTTAACCACTTTGGGTGTGAAGTCTCCCAGTTCATGAACAGTTTGTTTCTTCCTCAATAAAATATTCCTATCAGGAAAGCTCTCTTAATTTTCTTTTAACAATGCAAAGGGTAAAAAAGAAAATCCCCAAAGAGGTGACCCAAGCAAGTGGTGATGGAAAAGAATTGAAGCTGTTTTAGAAATGCATCCTGCTGAAGTTTGTGCTTTTAAAAACAATGTCTATATATGTGTGTTTCTTAGGCATAATGAAACCAGT
This sequence comes from Bos grunniens, assembly GCF_055505025.1. NCBI lineage: Eukaryota > Metazoa > Chordata > Mammalia > Artiodactyla > Bovidae > Bos > Bos grunniens. The sequence continues at coordinate 7,481,786 of NC_141168.1, forward strand.
TACTGGAAAAAACAGCTAAAAATTTTTGGTGAGGAGGACTCAGTGATAGAGATTGGTGGGACAGGAACTGTCACTTTTTTGTTATATGAGAATTATTTCAATTAAAAAAATATATAATTATTGGGCTTCCTTGGTGGTCCAGTGGTTAAGGATCCGCCTTGTAATACAGGGGACCCGGGTTCGATCCCTGGTCCAGGAAGATTCCACATGCTGAAGAGCAACTAAGTTGGTGAGCCACCACTACTGAGCCTGCGCGCCTAGAGGCTGTGCTCCACAATGAGAAGCCACCACAGTGCGAAGCCCGCCCACCACAACAAAGACCCAGCACAGCCAAAAAATCAAATAGATAAATAAAGGTCTTTAAAAAACATAATTATGAAGCAATATTTTTAAAGACTAACTGAAATCGTACATGAGACTGAATATCCCTGAAAATGTTTGCCTCAGTTACGCTCCCTTGAGGATCGGTCACCTCTGACTGCCTGCAGCAGTGGCCCCAGAAGTGCTGAACCCCAGGCACAGCTCTTTGAAACTATGGCTGAAATGGTGCTAAAAAACCTTTTCTTTTTGATCTCTTCAGAACAAGTGAAACAGAGGGAATTTGCAAACAGATTCTCCATGTCTTAATAATGGAAAAGTGACTGAAGAGATATAAATATATCACGTGCACACATGTGCATGTTGATACAAACACACACGAAGTCCAGAAAAATGGCCTGGCTTGCAAAGACAGATTCTGACCCTTTCAGGCTACTCTGACCCCAGGGTTGGCAGGCTGGCTCCCGCACCGGTTTAGAGACAGCCCCTCTGGCTCCTGGCACTGCTTCTTTCTCTCTAGCTCAGCAGGGCCCCACCGGGAGGCCAGATACGGCTCACCGTGTAGCAGCTAGCCTCCCAAACAACACATAAGCCACTCTAACTCCCACTCATGTCACTGAGGGCTCTCCCACTCAGTTTTCTTTCCACTTGGTGACCTGACTTCTTCTCCCAGCTGTGAGGTCCAGCTGTCACTGATGAGCTCACCTGTAGAAAAGGCACTGCACACCTGAAGTGAGTGACCTGCTACTCCACATACGATGACACCTTTACTAGTAAAAACAAGGGTTACCACATAGTGCCTGTATTGGCTTGTCTGTTTCTGTAATGACAACTATTAATTTCTTAACAGTGAAATGTAACTGAATTTTCTTTTTTGGGGGGTGGGGGGAACAAGAGATATCACCAAATATGGCCAAAGTTTGAAACCAGAATTTAAAATACTGAAATAAAAGAACAGCTGGAACTCTACATAGTGATAAACAGTTCTAAATGAGCAAGTCCACAAAAGTAAAGGTTGGCAGAGGAAAGCACTAAAATCAAAGCACAAACCTCTTCTTTTCTCCATAATCAAGTGACTGTCCTCTACAAGTTCAGTCCTATTGATAAGACAACTGGTGGGGCCATGGAGGCTGAACCTGACCTGGAAACTACCAGCTGAAAAGCTTTAGTCGACAACAGTTTAACTGCTGCACAACTGACAGATTAACATTAAATCTGACTGCATCAAATTGAGACTGTCTTTTTAAAAAACAGGTACCGTAATAATAAAATCTAAAAGAACAAATCTACTAGTTGTAAGTCCTAACAAGAAAAACTACAGAACTAGCTGGGTTTCCTCGAATGAAAAGAGCACAAGGAAATCGACAGCGCAAATGTGCTGCGATGCAGTCTGAGGCCCACCGGACCACAGAGACCCAGGACCCAAGCCAACCCCAGCCTCACCCCAGGGCAGTAGCCCCTTTCTGCACCTCAGTTCTCCCGGAGGAGAGGCCTACTTACTGAAGATTTCCCCACTTCCGAACATATAGAAGTTAAAAAGAAAAGGATAAAAAATGCTTAGATGACATGGTCCAGCTCAACAACCCAAGTCAGGCCCACGCCATGGGAAACACACTGCTGTACCACCGGTCACCCCCGTCTTCCCCATGACTTTCCGCAGGGGCCCAGAGGGCAGAGGGCACCACTGCTGCTCATTCCTTCACAGGAAAAACCAACTTCCTGTGAGATTGGTTTCTTACAAACCAGTCTCCCCCTCGCTCACTGGCTCTCTCAAACACTGTGGATGGTAGTAATGTTCTTTGAAGGTGTGCTTCAAAGGCCTTGGCCCAGGACACGAGTACAATACCTCTGTCCTCATGAAAGAAACAATTTTTCACATCCTTTCTCAACATTTGAGGAGCCATTTAAAACTGTGAACAATGATAAGAAGTTGTATATTGGTCAAGGATGTACAGAAAATACTCAGGTGCCCAGGAAAGGGCGCTGTGAGCCGGCAACGTGACACCAGGTAAGCCACAAATACTCGGATTCCTTATTCTGTAGAAGTCATGACCCAGGTCGCTGGTGGAATTCCTAAGTTAGGTACAGCAGCCTGTTCTGCAAGGCTTTTGTTACAATATAGGCTAGTAATAATAACAACAGCGTTTAAGATGAAGAGTTGTCTTTTTCGTGCCATGTGAAAATCTGGGCTGCCTGATGGATAAAGGAGGCAAAGAGAAGAACAAGGAGCAAATGCAAGAGAGGAGGCTGTTCCAGGAAGGTGGCAGCAGCGCGTGCGGATCATGCTCTGGGGCCTATAGCCCAGGGACACCCGGGCCGGCCCTGCCCACCCCGCTGGCCCCGGGATGAAGCAGCACTGGCCAAAGCAGAGGTAGGAATCCAGGAGTCCAGCCGGACACCCTTTCTCGCCTCCCTGCCTCCGCTCCCGCCGTCCCCAGCTCTGTCATGTCTGGAAGCCTGTCCTCCTTCTGCGCCTGGTTTTCAGCGCAATTAAAGCACTTCATTCTCTGTAAAGCCTGTCCTTACCCCTCCCTCGGATACCTGGCCACATTAAGCCACTGTCTCCAGCGGCCCTAGGGTGCTTCCTGAACCTCTTTTACAAAGCTTGTGTTATTTTCCAGTTTCTTATTAAAGTGCCTGTCTCTCCCACACTTGCTTGTCTCTTGGAAGCAGAGCCCTGACTCGTGCCTGTTCAGCCAGCACACTGTAGGCGCTCAGCAGGTGTTTGGTGGAAGATGGATGACGACGGGTGGATGAAGAGGAGAAAGAGCACAGCACCCCGAGGCAGGGAGAGTTCTGAGATGCAAAGATCTAATCGCTCTCTGCCTACATGCAGGGAGAGGGCAGAAAGGGGACGACAAGGACAAGTGGAGCCACCCTCGCGGGTCCCCATATCCAGTGATGGCACAGATAGAGAGGCTTCTCGGATCTTTACCCAGGGACGCCAACAGCTCATAGTTCATCTGCATCACGTCTCTGTACAGTTCCTTCTGCCACTTGTCTAGCGCGCCCCACTCCTCCCGGGTGAAATACACCGCCACATCCTCAAACACCACCGGGAGCTCCTCCAACAGCCCCTCCTCAGAAGGATCCTGCAACAAAGAGTAGCAGGTACTCAGTACTCCTCTCACATCAGACACCCAGCATGATGCTCCAGGGATCCTGCTCATGGCCTGTTTCTCCTGGGAAGCCTGCCAAGAGGCCCAGACGCTCTCTGAAGAATTCAGCTGTCCACCAAAGTCAAAAGAGCAAACGTGTGGCCCAGAGTCGGTAGGTAACAACTACACAAACTTCACCATGATCCTAGAAGAAAGGGAAGACCCTTCCTCTTCTCTCTGGGAAGGAAAGGACAGGGCACTGAGGAAGAGGGTCTCGAAGAGCCTCGTGGCTGCACCCGTCCTCGAGAGCACCTTCTACTTATCTACCATTGCAAAGGTGGCCGCTGCCTCTGAGCCACTGCTGAGTTTCCCCATCAGGATGGAAAGAGCAGTAAAACAACAAGTAAAGATGATCCTGTTCAGTGACTAGGTTAACACACACTTTACTGCTAAAGGAATTCAGGCTATAAAAGGTTAGACCTGTTTATCATCTTCTAATCCTAAACACTGAGGGAACATGAAGGGAAATGAGCTTTGTCCCTTTTCTGGATTCCATAAAAATCCGAACTTACTAACTTTACCTACAATGTTAGGAATAAGGAACGTCTGAGCTCTTCTCAACAGAATACTAGAAGGGGCTGCTCAAAATGACTTGTAGTAAAACCCCGCTTATATGGTGGGGGGGCGGAGTTGAGAAAGGGGGATGGATCTGGCTACTCAGAGACCTCAATTAACACAGCTTCCTTGCAGGGCAATTTTCCAAAGAATCAGAAACTAAACCTGTTGCATTTGATAAACAGGCCTGAGGTGAGAAGTGGAGTCTGGAGGTCTCATCAGTGCAGCAGGGCTGGGAGGAGAGCCCTGGGCTGGCGGCCAGGGGCTCAGCAGGAGGGCAGCACCACGAGCCCTTGTTCTCTGGCTACATCTTAGCTCTTGCCCAACAAGGTGAGTTTAACTACGCTTGCTCCACCCCCTTCTGTGCAGCATTAAAAACACATTACACAAAGTCTGAAGAAACATGAGTCCAAAGTTAAAGCTGAAACATATCTTTTACATTGATTATTTAAGAGCTCTGCAGCTGTTTTTATGGTTGTGGGTTATTTCTGGAGTTCTGTGGTCATTTTAGATTCTGGATAAAGATGGCTTTTCTGAATGTAGCTGTTCTCTTAATGTCAGAAGTTAGAGTATTTGGCCCCACTAATATGTTTTGTTATCTGCCAAAAGGAGATAATAGTAGTAGGGCTGTTGTGGTCAGTAAAGGAGCTAATACATGTAAAGCACTTAAAATAAGACCTGGCACAGCTGAAGCATGGCAGCTTATGGTAACGTGATAATGTTAGCAGCAGCTGTGGCTAATGGAATTGTTCCACCATCATCATGCAATATACATTGTTGTCAGCACGGAATCCTCCCCCTTGAGCCATCATTATAAACATATTACCTGGCCACAGGGTTCAGCAGAGTCATTACATAAAATGTTATCATCTGAGGAACTGCGGATGTCATCAACGATTTCTGTTTGCCTGAAATCAGGGATGCGATCCAGGTACAATGCAGGAATTGCTCCATTCCCTCCAGGGTCCCCCAGGGCAGCTCTCGAGCTGGGCAGGAGCTGGGCTACATTATCACAAGCCCCCAGAGGCCCTGGGGGGTAAAATATGGGATAATCTGCAGGGAAGAAGGGCCCCTGGCTGGCCAGTACATCACCAGACACCTCCTGGGTGCTCTGGAAACGGGCTGCCCAGAGGGGGTCCCGTGCCGCCAAGGCCTTGACACAGAACACGTGGGCCTTGCTCTTGGCGTGGTATTTGAGAGTCTCCACCTTGAATGGTCCGGTATAACCTTCTATTAATCTTGACCGCTTGTCCCTGACAGATGGGTATTCCCGGCAAGCACAGCAAAAGAGAGCCGTCTGCTCCTCATTCATGACCAACCACGGGAACTGCGCAAACCACGACTTCTGGATGGATCGGGGTTTGGAGGGTTTGCTGCTTCTTCCTGCACAGTCTCCCTGGAGGCTGCCTCTCTCTGAGCTGAAATGGGACAGACAGGCTTCCTTCTGAGGAGGCAGGTAGAGTCCAGCTTCTCTGGATGAGCTCTGCATATCCATTTCCTCCACGAAGCCCATCTTGGTTTTTCCTATAGAGAAAAGAGACAGGTGGAATTTTCTCTGAAATCCTACAGGTTGAGTCACTGCAACTCAGAGGTGCTCAGATCCACGTTCTATGAAAGCTGGAACCATAGCCACAAAGTGACCCACTGTGTCCCTGTTCTCTTCTCTCCAGCTCCCAGCCCCCCAGGCTCACTTTGCCTAACCCCAAAGAAACAAATGGACTTTAAGAAAAAGTTCTTTTCCCTAATATAAAGGACAGATACACCTGGTCAAAAAGAGAGCTCCACAATTTGACCTGTGCAGCCTAAGACAGTGGCACAGCCTTCAGGAGAGCAGACTTATTTACTAGAGACTGAACACTGAACTCAGAGAATGTAGGGTTAAAGAGGTAATTGAAGCAAACACCACCACTCCACACTTAGCAGGAATCCCCCTCTTTGGTACCCTTGCCAGACAGGCATCTGCACTTGGCTCATGTATCTTCAGAGTGAGAGAACACCCCCCACCCCCCTACTGGGCAGACAATTTTGGCCCCCAGAGAGTTCTCCTTGAGCTGCATCCATCTTGGAGCACCTCCCCCCTGGGAGGGCTACTTCAGCCCTCTCTCACACCACATCCCTTCTGAGAGGCGAAAACTCCCAGGACCTCACTAAGATTTTTCTTCTTTAAGCTAAACCAGAAGTTTCTTTATTCACGCCTTAGTTGAAATGCAGCTTAGACACCTCTAACTGCTCTTATGCACCAACAAGTTCAGATGCCCAGTAGGCAAGGACTTGACAGTATTTGCTCCAGGCCACTGGACCACGAAATGGTCCATTACCAATCCCGGAAGCACAAATCTACTAATAGACTCAATAGGTCCAAAGTTAAGAGCCAAACACAAACCAAAACAAGTCAGTGTCTGTGAAGTCTAGGGCTCTGTGTGGTCCATCTGAGACAGGCTACAAGGGAGAGCAATCTTCCCTGATGCCATTCCTGGAGGAAGTAGCTCCACCTCCCTTTTCTCCGGTAGGAGGGGACGGTAGCAGCGTTCGTGTATAACTGGTGCACAGGGAGAAGCAGAGGACGAGGCCAGAGGCCTGGGGCCCAGCTTCCTGCTCCCTCCCTCCAGCAAAGCACCCCTCCTCCCGGGGCAGGTCTAGGCTCACCTGGGTTGGGGCTCAAGTGACTCCTCTGACCTTGGACACTGGCGAGCCATGGTTCTGGCCCTTGCTCAAATTTATAGAACAGCTCCGGGCTGGCAATAGTTGATCCTGAGTCAGGAACAGAGAAAAGCACTATGACGTTGAATCCAGGTCACACAGGTTAAAAAGGTTATGAAAACTATTGGTTCAGAACAGAAGCTCAAACTCAAATGCTGGGGGGACCAGACAATAATCTGAGGAAACCAAGTGCGGGGGTGGGGGAAGGAGGGGGAAGCAGGGGAGGCTGTGGATCTGAGCCCAGGTAGCGGCAGCTGCTCAAATTCAGGAGAGGCCATCAATTAAATGCAGGGTCAGCGGCCTCGGGACCTCGGAAGAAGCTCCGAAGGGCGGCCGCGATGCCCAGCCCCCAGCAGGTCAGTCAGCTGCTGGATCTATGCCTTTGGTGCTTCATGTAAAAAAATAAATAAATAAATAAATGCAGGGTCAGCACGACCAGACCATCCCAGTTTTCAAGAGAAGCCAGAAATCTTATTTCTATGTGTTCCCCTCCATGGCTATATACTGACAACTAATTTAAGTATTTTTTTTAATATATAATTTTACTGATTTATTTTTGGCTGTGCTAGGTTTTCTTTGCTGCATGGGCTTCCTTTTTAGTTGCAGAAAGCAGGGGCTACTGTTGAGTTAATGGTGTGTAGGCTTCTCGTAGCAGGGGCCTCTCTTGCAGAGCACAGGCTCTTGGGTGGGTGGGCTTTGGTAGTTGCTGTTTCTTAGCTCTAGAGCGCAGACTGAATACTTGTGGTGCATGGGCTTAGTTGCTCTGAGGTATGTGGGATCTTCCTGGATCAGTGATCAAATCTGTGCCCCCTGCATTGGCAGGCAATTTCTTTACCACTGAGCCCCCAGGAAAGCCCCTTATTTAAGCATTTTAAAGAAGTCAAACAAAAAAAAAAAGAGAGAAAAAAGGTGTAAGCCAAATCTGGCCCAGTGCTACTTTGCAACTTCTCGTTTAAAAGAATCATCAGTTTTTAAACTTTTTAGTAGACACAAAGAACGCAACCCCTCCATCCAAAGAGAGCTGAGACTGTTGGCCCCATAAACCTTAGACAAGGGCCAAGATGAAAAGAAGTAAGGAAATGCATGGTGATGATCATCAAATTGAAATCAGAAGAATATATATGCACATAGACACAATGAACTACAATCACCTCTGTCCATGGTACTGGAAGTCTATCCACAGACGAGAGAAAGGACATTCAGAAAATAAAAAAGATGAAAACTATCTACTTGGGCACAAATTTTTAAGTTGTTTCATTTCATTAAACCACTACAACAAGCCTGTGAAAAAGGAAAGCTTGTGAAGAAAGACACCAAGTCTCAAAAAGGCTAATGGGCTTGGCCAGGCCTTGTGGCAGAGCCGGCACTGAGACCAGATTTCCACGCTGCAGATCTGAGGCTTCTTCCACCGCTGCCCACCACCTCCAGTGTCCTCTGGGCACTGAAACAAAACCCACCTTCCAGCAGCACAGTCCACAGGTGGGGCTCCCCCTGCCCCCGGTGCCCTGGGATATGCCGAGGCATCCAGGTCTAGCCCTGGCACACCAAATTTCCCCACTTCTCTTGGCCAGTTTAAGTGGAAAAGAGAAAGCATGATGTGTGAATCCACAGGCAGTTAAGACAGATAGAGGACTGAGTGGATAAACAGCGTCAAGATGCTGGGGGGATAAATGGTCAGATTCCAGACAATTCGCAAGCATGTCACAGTCAGACATGGTTGGGAATGCTGTGGGGAAGTGAACAGGAGCCATACCCAGGGGTGCCACCAGCTTGTCAGAACCACAGATGTCCTTCTGCTGCTGACTCAGCAGCACCCACTCCTCCTGAAGCAAGTACACCGTGATGTCGTCAAACATCACAGGAGCCTGGAAGGGAAAATGACACCAGGTAAGCACCAAGTTCCTCCTTAGTCTTCCACGGCTGTGTTCACAATCACCTGAGGGCACCCTGGGAACAGAGGTGGGATCTACTGGGATCTACTCTGGAAACAGATCAGACTGGAGGAGGGGGCACCGTCAGTCTACACACAGGAGTGCACCTCATCGCTCTCCCCCACTGAGTGCAAGTCACAGAGGGAACGAGACCCCCTTCTTCTAGGGAGGGCCACACCCTGAAACCAAAGTGCTGTAACGAAGGCTGACTCTGGACTCTCACAATCCTCTCCCTGCACGCTCCTCGCCTGCTGTCCCACAGGACCCATTACTTCTCAGCCAGTGCATCAGAAACAACCAACAGTGCTTCTTTTTGCAAAATCTTGAACGTGGTAAATATTCACTTAGGAAGATGTATCCAATTTCTAGAAATAGTCAAATGTCACTGAGAACTATGACTGTGAATGTGTCAATGATCAAGATGGGCAAGGCTTTAAGACTGAGAACTACATTCCATGGGGCTTGTAAAGGAGCGCAGTTCCACCAGAAAGGGGCAAGGAAATTCAGAAAATGTTTCAAGTTCTGGATTAAGATGGCAAGTTCAACAAGTACACTGAATTTTGCTTCCTCCTGTGAATTTAAAAGACACCCTTCTCCCATGAAAAAACCCCAAACGATACACCACTAGGATGGACAACACAACAAGGGGACAATAGCAATATAATTGTGCTAACTGAAAAGCAGATGAAAAAGTAATAACTGAGCAGATCCAAGAAAACTGAATTCTCACCCAACAGCAGACAAACAACCCAAGTTACACCAGTAAATCAGAGGATTTACTGAGTCTCTCTAGAGAGAGACTCAGGCCCTGGCCGCCCGAGGAACCATTGGCCTGGGAGTGAAGGCAGCAAGGCTAAAATAACAAGAGTTGGGGGAAAACTGTTTGCCAACAAATGCCAGACCCCTTACACAGGCTCCAAGATTGCAAGAGCCTCCTTCCCACATGATCAGAGCTTCAAGTTAGAATTCTGGTTTTCCATTGTTTAGAGTCAGCAAACAACTGGACTACCAAGACATAGCAAAAGGCTCTTTTACACCTAACAGAGTCCAAAACAGATGGGGGTGTAGGGGTAAGGGCAGGGGGAGAAGGATCTGAGGAAATGGATGTGAGGCAGGGAGGAAAACAGTCTGTAAAAAACAAAAGTATCAATAGCCCCAGAGAAGTAAGATATTGCAGCCATGAACCAAGTGGTTATAAAAGAAATAATCAGAAAACACTCAGAATCTGTTGCTGGTTATCCTTTTAAATTTTGTACCACCAACATTTATCAGCTACTCAAAGAAATAATATTAATAAATAAAATTCTCAACAACAAAAAACCCTCCCCCAAAGAAAAACATTTTGGGAAATCACATCCTTGGGGTATCGGCCGTTTCAAAGTGACAACACTGAAGGGACTATTTGGTAAGTCCAAATAGTCCAATGGCTATTTCCATTTATAGCAAGTTATAGTACATTTTTTAAAATTTGCCTATAACTTTATATTCCAATTTTAAGTACATGAAATATCTAACTTCAGCAAAGAAGCTTCTTGAGAAAAACAGTATACATAATTCTTATAAGTCACTATTGATTTGTATATTTAAAAATAATTTGAGCATTTTTCTTGTAAATCAATATTTACTGCAGAAAATTTAGACAGAAAGCCAAAAAACAAAAACAAAAAATGCTTTAAGATCATCCACAATCTCCCCAATGAAAAAGAATTAGTATTTACATTTGATATGCAACTTGCAAGTCTTTTGTCTATGAATATGTATGAACAGTTTTTAAAGTAACAATAGAATTGTACTGCCAATGTGTATGTTTTAAATAACTATTCATTCTCAGAGTGTCTTCCAAAGCAAAATATGATTATAATTCCAAAAAACTGCTGCAAGCACACTGCAGGATGGACTCCACTAAAAGCAGGCAATCAGACAGGAAACAGGTACACACAGGATATGGCCTAAGGAGAGCCAATGCGGGAAAGGGGGTAGAAAACCCTCAAGATTATAACGAAGGAAAATCCCAGGACTACTGCACACCAAGGCGACAGGGCAAGCTGTTCCGACCAGGACAGGTCAGTGTGTGACCAAGGGCAAGCAGGGCTCCCTGTTCATTCCACGCACCCTGCCTTCCTGAGGGAACAGGTGGGCATAATGAAAGCCACCGGACCCATCACTCTATGAGTGCCACAAGGACGGAGAACACGGCCAGGGCTGAATGTTTAGATACTAAAGAAGTATCTTCCCACAAGAGCCTTGTGATGACTGCAATGTAAAACACACACCTACACACAGACACACACACACAAATCTGCTTGAACAGGAGGACTTTCTTACCTACACAGACAGCAAGGAATATCCCTGGATGTTCTATTTTAGTGATTCCTACTGTCTATAGGTAGAGCTGAGTTCTGAGCCCAGCACCAAGTTCCCTGGATCTGAGCCTGACTCCCCTTCCTCAGCTCTAGACATTGCCCCACCTGGAACCTCTACTGCAGTCAGGTCAGGTAAATATAATTGTAATCACAACCCTATATTACTCCTTTCTTCCCTCCACACACCCAGTCTTCAGATTCCCCGATTCTGCCCACTTCCACCAACCACTTAAGTTCCTACTCACAGTCCATCTCTTTCTCAAGGGATTTCCTGTCCACCGAGCAAAGCACTTCTGCTTCCCCTGAGCAGGAAGCCCTTATGATGCCTGGTGCTCGGAAGCTTACACTGATTATCTTATTTTATAACCACCTTCACCATCACCACCCTTCCTCCCATCACCACCACAGGATTTCATAGGCATTAATTCATTTGTTCACTGAATACACATTTTATTTGTTTCTGTGTGTGCCTGGAGATCCTAATATATAAAAGACACAATATTCATCAAGGAGAATAAAACCCCTTGGGAGGTGACAGACAACTATGATATAAGTGCAACAACAAAACTGGGTCCAGAGAGCAAATGAGAAGGGAATAATCACTTCTAGGGGAAGGGGAGGAGGTTTGCTAGAGGTCGGTGACCAGGAACCAGAGATGTTGTTGAGGCAATAAACAAATATACAATAAATACCCCTATCTGGCAGCACCAACAAATCTCCCAGCAGACACAGAACACGGTGTTCGTCACAGCACCCACACCTATAGCAGAAAGGCCTCTGCAGACATGCCATCTTGAGTCATTTGAATGTTCAAAAAATACTGAGAACCTATTACATGCCATATATTGCTCCACTATTCTAGCTGGGGTATAGCATACAGTGAGTCAGCAAACATGTGAGTAAATAAATAAATGTGAGAATTTTATACTGTAATAAGGGCTGGGAAGAAAATGAAACAGGATAATGGTATAGAGTGACAGGGAAGTCTTTGACCTCTATCCATTCTTCTGCCAGTGACAAGGAAGACACCCCACACCCAATCCTATAGGCCAAGACTGCCTTTACTTAATAAATATCACAAAATAGCATCAAAGGAAGATTCTAATAATAGATCAATAATACCTCACATGGACCCCCCAGTCTTCCAGCTTTGAGCCAAAAGAGTGATATAAAGAATGGAACTTTCCCTGGCACCTCAGACAGTAAAAAATCTGCCTGCAGCGCAGGAGAACTCAGTTCAATCCCTGGATTGGGAAGATCCCCTGGAGAAGGGAAGGGCTATCCATTCCCGTACTCTTTCCTGGAGAATGCCATGGACAGAGGAGACTAGGAGGCTTCAGTCCATGTGGCTGCAAAGAGTCGAATACAACTGAGTGACTAATACTTTCACTTTTAGAATAGCACAGCTATTCTACCCAGGCCTTAGTTACCATCAGTCATCTGCATATCATCTTACATGTCTAGTTTGTTCTGTAATCACTTTATCTTTGAATAACATTCTCATTCCCCAAGCTAAAAAAATGCATACACCTGGAAAGGGTGTCCTTTTGATATCCTGCAATCAAGATTAGAATCAAGAATGAAATTCCCAGTCCCCAAGGTTTTCAATTAGTGATTGGGCCTGAAAAGGATTTCCCTCATAGCTCAGTTGGTAAAGAATCTGCCTGCAATGCAGGAGACCCCAGTTTGATTCCTTGGTCAGGAAGATCCCCTGGAGAAGGGATAGGCTACCCAGTATTCTGGCCTGGAAAATTCCATGGAAGACCATAGGGATGCAAAAAGTCGGACATGACTGAGTGACTTTCACTTTCCTGAAAAGGACATAAAATTTCTCTTCCACTTCCCAAAATATTTGTAGTTCTCTCTTTTCAAACTAAAGACTAAGAAAGTCTACAAATGGACAGAATCGCTTGAAATCAACCTCAAATCACTAATTCCAATTTGCAATGCCAATTGTTTATAGCCCTTCTTCCCCACTACATTTTGCTTCCCCTGTCCAAAATCAGGTTCAGTTTAAAATAAACCTCGGATATTACCTGAGGGCAAGGGCCATTTCCTTTACTTTTTTTGTATCCCCTAAAGCAGGAGTTGGGGCTTCCCAACTCCTGAGTGAGTGAGTTGGGGCTTCCCCCTTCCTGAGTGAAGTCGCTCAGTCGTGTCCAACTCTTTGTGACCCTATGGACTGTAGCCTGCCAGGTTCCTCCATCCACGGGGTTTTTCCAGGCAAGAATACTGGAGTGGGTTGCCATTTCCTTCTCCAGGGTATCTTCCCAACCCAGGGATCGAACCTGGGTTTCCTGCACTGCAGGCATACTCTTTACCGTCTGAGCCACCAGGAAAGCCCTCCCAGTTGGTGCTAGTGGTAAAGAATCCACCTGCCAATGCAGGAGCCATAAGAGACAATGGTCAGATCCCTGGGTTGGGAAGATCCCCTGGAGGAGGGCATGGCAACCCACTCCAGTGTTGTTGCCTGGAGAATCCCATGGACAGAGGAGCCTGGCAGGCTACAGTCCTTAGGGTTGCAAAGAGTTGGACACAACTAAAGTGACTTAGCATGGCACAGCACAGCAAAGCAGGGGTCCCCCAACATTCAGGATCTAATGCCGAATGATCTGAGGTGGAGCTGATGTAAGAATAAGAAGAAGTACACAATAAATACAATGTGCTTGAATAATCCTGAAACCATCTCCCACAACTGTCACCACCCTCCCCCCAACATTATTCCCCTCTGGTCCGTGGAAAAACTGTCCTTCAGATAGCCAGTCCCTGGCACCAACAACGCTGCGGACCGCTGCCCTAAAGTGCTAAGTATGAGGCTAGCAGGCAGGGCATCTTCAATCTTCCTCTGGTTAGGTTGTTGGACTGTTTATAGGTTGTTACATCTGGAAAATGCACTGTGGAGAGGGCTGAGTGAGGAAAAGATGCTTAAGCAAGGAGTAACTTCTTTTGTAATTCAAAATCTTTCCCAGTCTTCCCAGGAATAAGTACAGCATCAAAATACCCTCCTGATTCTTTCTCTCTTTTGTCTGTGGGGCCACCCTGCCGCGCTTGTCCATGTTACTGAGGTGAAAACTGCAGGAGAGTTCCTGGAGGAAAGTGGTCATTTCATATTTATCCTGTACTTCCAGATTCTCCATCAACTTAAATCCCTGACCACAAAGGCTTATTAAACGAGCAATTTTTTTAAAAAAGAGACTCAATCCGCATTCGAAAATGTTTGCTGAAGACATTCCTCTTTGGCCAGAGAAGAAACAACCCTCAAGAACTAGCATCAAAGAATATCCAGAAAGATCTTAGTCCCCAAAGTCTGCCATGGTCTCCAAGTCAAAAGCATGCGACCACGCTGGTCTTTGCTGACAGACTCTGAGCTCTTAGCAATCCTGCCAAACCCACTTAACTCTGTCTTTAAGCACTCTTCCCCACCTTTTCTTACAACTCAGCTTCTTGCCCAAAGCCTGAAGAAAAATTTACGGGAATATGCTTCTCAGAAATATTCAGATACTCCACGAAGTAGAAATTGGCAAGAAATACTCCAGATGCCAAGTCTTTTGCTTCTCAGCCCTTTCTTGGGAAGAGACATCTAGGCAGGGCCAAGCCCTCACCCTGCCCTCCCCTGGCTCCCAGCACTGGTGTCTTATCCAGCCTTAAAGCCTTAAAACACCACAGGCCTCTAAACGCCAACGTTGGGAAAAACGGGAAGCCCTTACGCATTACTCCACTACGCGGGTCACCCACACAGCACCAACGGGGCGACCACTCGGCAGAGCGCGGTTGAGCCAGCCGCGGAGGGAGGGAGCGGAAGGCTGCGCGGGACTCGCCGGGAGAGCGAACGAAGAGGCGGGCGAGCGGGCGAGTCCTTCCCTGCAAGGGGGGCTCATCTGCGCGGACTCCTCCTGTAGCGCCCGCCTCGCCGGAGCCCAGACCTGGGACCGACGGGAGGGGAGTGACGGCCCCGGGGCCCGTCCAGGCCTACCTTCCCCGACTCCCTGGGCTCCATGGCCCCGCTTTCGGTGGCCCGTGCCACCCCCGCCACTGCCGTCAGGCCGCCCCCTCCCCCCGCGGCCTGGCCTGAGGAGGCCGCAGCCGCCGCCGCGACCACCTGAGAGAACCCGGATTCCCTGAGGGGAGGGTGCCCGAGAGGGAGGGAGCGCGGCCCGGAATCGGCAGTGCCTCCTCAGAGGGGGCGGTGGCGCTCGCGGCTCCCGGAGAGGCGCGCGGCCGGTACTCGCGTCGCACCGGGCGAACCACTTTACGGCACCCCCCAGCCCGGGGCATCATGGGAAGCGCAGTCCAGGCTCAGTAAGCGGCTCCGAGAGCCGCTTGTTGGCTTGGGGAATACAGGGTCTCGGTTGGACAGAGCGGTTCGTTCTCTACCCTCTCCACTCTCCAGGGCCCAACAGTAAGGGCAGAGTGCTCTGATTGGGCTATAAGATTGCTTGTTCTTGCGTCTGTTCCTTCCCATTTTTGCCAGTAACTGCAGTTGCATAGGATTCTCCTGTCGGGGTGGTCTGAGGAACATGAAGGGACAGAGGGTAAATACAGAATCACTGGGCATTGGAGCAGAAGTGTCCAGCCTGGCTTCCTCCCTCTCCACCCCATCCTGGAAGCAGAGCTGGAGACCAAGGTTTGGTCCTGGAAAGTGACCCAAGAGAGCAGACCTTGGGACTTGGGAGGGTTAAACAGGGAAGAGGAAAAATTGATGGATGGATGCGTTTTCGAGGTCACTGCTGTAGGTATCGGGAGCTTCATTCCACTTCTAAGAATTATACAGAATGCCCCTCCCCATAATAGTCCATTGAACAATGGGAGGAGGAGAGCTCAGCATTCATCCATTGCTCCCATCCCCAGAAGTTGAGAGTTGCCCAACGAGACGGTAACTGCACTCGGTCCTCACACTTGTACTTCTAGCTGTGCTTGTATGGAGGCCAGGTGGACACTCTGTGGTCAGAAAGCCCTGGGGCAGAAAGCAAAAGAAGCTTGAAAAGAAGCTGCTGCTGCTAAGTCGCTTCAGTGGTGTCAGACTCTGTGCGACCCCATAGACGGCAGCCCACCAGGCTCCCCCGTCCCTAGGATTCTCCAGGCAAGAACACGAGTGGGCTGCCATTTCCTTCTCTAATGCATGAAAGTGAAAAGTGAAAGTGAAGTCACTCAGTCATGTCCAACTCTTAGCGACCCCATGGACTGCAGCCTAGCGGCTCCTCCGTCCATGGGATTTTCTAGGCAAAAGTACTGGAGTAGGGTGCCATTGCCTTCTCCGTGAAAAGAATCTATATAATGGCAAATCAGCACATGAACAAGAATGCTCAGCATCATTGGTCATTTGTTGTGGAGTCACTAAATCATGTCCGGCTCTCTGCGACGCCATGGACTGCAGCATACCAGGTTTCCCTGTCCTTAAGTATCTCCCAGAGTTTGCTCAGATTCATGGACATTGAGTCAGTCATGTTATCTAGCCATTTCATTAGTCATTAAGGAAATACAAATTAAAATTGCAATGGGACACAACTTCATACCCACCGAATGGGTAATAAAAAAAAAATAAGAAAGATAACAGCAAGTGTTGGAGAGGATGTAGAGAAATGAGCCCTGGTACATTTTGAGGCAGAAGTGGGGATGGCATAGGGGCAGGGGAGGGAGATGTAAAATGGTGCAACCACTTTGGGAAACGGTTTGAAAGTTTCTTAAGAGGTTAAACTTACCATATGACCTAGCAATTCCCACTGCTAGGTATATACCCAAGAGAAATGAAAACATGACCACACAAAGACTTGTATAGGAATGTTTATAGCAGCTTTAAATGTTTATAGCATGAGTTTGAGCAAGCTCCAGGAGTTGGTGATGGACAGGGAAGCCTGGTATGCTATAGTCCATGAAGTAACAAAGAGTCAGACACAACTGAATGACTAAATTGAACTGAATTGATGGCAGCTTTATTCATAGTAGACCAAAAACAAGGAAGTACTCAACTGTCCATCAACTGATGAATGCGTAGATAAAATATGGCATATCCACACAATGGATTACTATTCAGCAACAAAAGGGAACAAGCTGTTGGCACATGCTGTAATATGAAAGTGTGAAAGGAAAGGAAAATAAAAATGGAGTTGGTATTGCCAAGAGAGCTCTTGAAAATGGAGCTGAGAGTCCATTAAGGACGTGTGACTTATTCATTTCTCAGCCTGGGTGGAATCTGATCTTTTGACTTGTTGGCTTGGGGAATACAGGGTCTTGTTGATTTGTTGGTTTGAGGAATACAGGGTCCAGAATACCTTCCAGAAACTCAAGATACTAACCAGACCCTTACCCTAAAATATGATCATCTGTTTACTTCTTGGATCCACGGACAAAGCAATGTTGCATGCTATTTTAGTTAACAATAATTGTTGCTGCCATCAAGCCATCAACAACTGTAGCCACAGCCCCATGGTGTACCCTGAGGGGATTCAGGATGGAGGAAAACAGGGTACTGACCCAAATAGTTAAGATGCATAGGTAAGGGATAATTTCAATGAACCCAGACTCTTGCATCTCCCCATACATAGAAAAGCACTACAATCATTAACTGGAGATATCAATATTTTGTGATTAGCAATAATCAATTGATGTTTAACTACATTTTTTTTTTCCTCAGAAAAATCTCCTATTATTCCTCCACTGCCTCAGAGCTGTCTGAAAGGCTGTCTCCCAAAACATAGTCCTCAGTAAGGGCTCCAAATAAAACAGGCAATTTTTAGGTAGCGTGTTTTTCTTCCGTTGACAGGCCTTCTTTAAAATGACTCCTGATTCTTAGTATTAGTAATATGCTCAGTCATGTCTGACTCTTTTTCAACCCCATGTGTAGTCCACCAGGCTCCTCTGTCCATGGAATTTTCCAGCTAAGAATACTGGAATGGGTTGCCATTTCTTACTGCAGGGGATCTTCCCAACCCAGGGATTGCATTTGCAGGCGGATTCTTCACCACTAGCACCACCTGATTACTTATCGACAACTATTTTCTGACTCACATCAGACTCAATCCACTCTCTCCAGGCAACTTTAAACAACCTCGTGGCTCTTTGTTTTTATTAGCCCCCAAATCTTTCTCTTCCTCAGAACACTCCTTCAGGGTTACCCGTATCCATGTCTCCTGAATTGTAATTCTTAAGGTTCCCAATACATTTATTTGCAACCTCCTGTATTATTTATTTTGCTTGACAGATGAATCTCAAAATCATCATGCTAATACAAAGGAGCCAGACATTTATATAAAGTGTCCAGAACAGGCACATCTTAGTTCAGTTCAGTCACTCAGTCGTGTCCAAATATTTGAGACCCCATGGACTGCAGCAGGCCAGGCTTCCCTGTCCATCACCAGCTCCCAGAACCTGCTCAAACTCATGTCCATAGAGTCGGTGGTGCCATTCAACCATCTCATCCTGTCAGCCCCTTCTCCTCCCACCCTCAATCTTTCCCAGTATCAGGGTCTTTTCCAATGAGTCGGTTCTTCGCATCAGGTGGCCAAAGTATTGGAGCTTCAGCGTCAGCATCAGTCCTTCCAAAGAATATTCAGGACTGATTTCCTTTAGGATGGACTGATTTGAACTCATTGCAGTCCAAGGAACTCTCAAGAGTCTTCTCCAACACCACAGTTCAAAAGCATCAATTCTTTGGTGCTTAGCTTTCTTTATAGTCCAACTCTCACATTCATACACGACTACTGGAAAAACCATAGCTTTGACTAGACGGACCCAATAAAACGGATTGTTTTATACAATCACTGGGCCTGGAGGTGGGAAGAATGTATCATAAATTGGCTTGAAATAATGCAAATGTTCTAAAACTAGCCTGTGGTGATGTTTGTGTGTATTTTCTATGAAAGTCAACTTTTATAAAACTTTGTGTGTTTTCCATAAGTCATCAAAGTGTAAACTCAAAATGGGTGAATTTCATAGGATCTAAATTATATCTCAATAAAACTTTTCAGAAGGAGGAAGAGAAGCAGACCTCAGCATGAGATGAATGTATCTTGCATGGAAATGCCTGCCAGAGCTGCAGCTGCTATCAGATGGGGTGAGGGATGGGACCTGGGGCCCTAGAGATGTCTCGTACCAGAAATCTTAAGACTTTACATCCCAACTGCTAAAGATGAGGAATCTGAGGTTCAGATATGGGAAGTGACTTGCCCAAGTTCACTAGCATGAGCGATTCGCAGAGGTTTCCCAGGTGGCAGTCCTTGTGCAGGTCCAGGCCAGGGCACAGAACCCACCCTCCCACCCCCACAACTCCCAGCCCACCTCCCCTCCCCTGTGAATCCTGGGATGCAGACTCTGTACACGGGCTTGCTGCCAATATCACTTTATTTGGAATATGCTAGAACTAGAATAGGGGATGGGGGACGGGGCATGGGAGGAGGGGTCATCATGGACAGTGCAGGCCTCATCAGGGAAGCCGTCAGCGCTCTGAGAAATCACCTCCTGGAGGACAAATAAAAGGGAGATGCGCTATCAAAAAAGGCAGGGTAATCGGGCTGGGAAGGGATGGGGCTGGAGAGAGGGAGGGTGCTGAGCAAACTGGCAGGAGAGGAAGGGAGAGCCGCCAGGAGGAAGACCGCAGTCACGGTGAGCTTCTGCCCCAGGCGTTCTCAGCGCCCTTCCATCTCTTTCTCACCCCCCACACTGTGTGGTGGCCTCGGGTTAACGTGTACCAGGTGTTTATAGAGAACCTGGCACTTCGCATACAGCCTCTCACCAAGTCCTCCCAACAAGCCTGTGCAGATCGTCACCTGGGTGTAAAGACGAGGTCATGGAACCTCAACAAGGAAGGAAATGGATGAGCTGGGATTCGAACCTCATGTGCCTGACCCCGAACATCTGGGTTTAAGTGTGATTAGAGAACAAACCAACAAGAATGCTAAGAAGGGGAATGGAGCAGAGCAGAAGGACTCGGAGGAGGAAATTCCCGCGAGGGGCTGTCGGGTAACGCGCCCGGCCTGGCCAGCTCCTGGCCTCAGGTGACCCCAGACCCCGGCCTAAGCCCCGGCCCCGCCCCTGCCCCACCCAAGACCCCGCCCACAAAGAACCCCGCCCCTCCGGGAACCCCGCCCACACCCACCCTGGCAGGCGCTGCACTGGCAGCTGTGAATGACCGGCAGCACCACCAGCTCTGTGCGGCCGCCAGGGCAGCGCAGGTTCAGGATGCGCACCGGGTTCTCAGGGTCTAGGCGGTAGCTACAGCAGTCACACTGACTCTGCAGGTACGGCTCCTGGGCGAGAGGGAGCGGATGGCTGAGCTGGGGAGGGGCAAAGAGTTTGCCCAAGCCACCTGCCTTCCCTGGCCTTTCCTATCCAAGACAGCAGAGTGCAGGGAGAACCAGATCCCAAGATCTCAGCCCCCAGACCTCTTCGCCAAATAGGGAAGCCAGGCGGGGGGCGTGTCACCACCAAGCCCCCAGTTCTCCAAGAAGCCCACCTCCTCCATTCCAGGCCCCACCCGTCTGAGCATCCAACAACTTGCAGGTTAAACGAGTGCTTTTTTTAACACGCTCATCACTGCATCCTGGTAGCAGTGGGGAAAAACACGGGTCTACTTCTAAGTCTAGTTGAAGAGACAGAGTAGTAATTTCTGAACCTACAAATAATGAAGTCCTCAACTGCACAGTCCGATCCTAAATGCAAAGTGAGTTCTCACTCCAAAGCAGGCACTCTTGCTTTATGATTATACAGTAACTCTGTGAGTCCTGCTGAACGTTTGATTTAATTTTACATGTAATTCTAACTTTATTTTTAAGTAGATCATACATTCACACAATACCAAGTTAAAGATGGACAACAGAAAAAAATTCTCCCCCAACTGTATCCCACTGCCACTTACTTTTTCCTCCCCAGAAAAAAAAAATGTATTAACTGTCCTCTCCTCACTCTGTGTTTTTAAAAAAAACCCAAAAAGTGATTTGAGAGGCATTTCCAGAAGGTTTCAGGAGTGCTCGGAGGAGCAGGAGAGTGGCCACAGGTTGAGGACCAGGTGGGAAAGCACCTTTGTCTTCCAGGCATAGGTTACTTTGGCCAGGTGGGCTGAGGCAGGGCCAGGAGCCGAGTGAGGCTCCACTATGGCTGGATGCCGGGCAGGTCGGAGCCACAGCTCTCCAGGCTCAGGGCTGGGGGAGTCAGGGTGACACAGGGCTCCTGAGGAGGTCGGCACCAGGAGGGTGAACGCAGAGCGGAGCTCTGTCTCAGTCTTCTGGGCAACGTCCAGGACGAGACTACCGTGGATAACATCTGCCCTTCAGCCTTCGCTAACTGTATCACGGGTTAACTCAGCGCCTCCCTGCCTTTCTCTGTTGTTCTGGCTGGCCTGTCTTGAGGGGCACAGTGGGCTGAAAAGTAGGTGCCAGGGGCTGTGTGGGGCCACAGTAGGGAGGAGCGGGACAAAAGCCCCAGGAGGGGCAGGAGGCAGGCAGCAGACTCCAGAACCCAAGCCCCACTGAGGTCGCCAGGCCACCTGGCTCTGATCAGCTGTAGGCCTGCGAGATGACTCTGTCGCTCATGTCCCCTGGGCTCTGCCTGGGTTCTGGGCTCGCAGCCGCAGGCCCTGGGTGTCTGCCGGTTGAGCTGCCTCCCTGAGCCGGCAGGCCCCCTGCCCCATGCTCACCTCAGGCAGGACGTTGGTGCTGGATGGGCAGTGCCCGCTGCAGTAGTTCACTTCCACCTGCTCTAGGTAGCAGGCGCCCTTGGTGAGGTTGCGAAGCTCCGTGAGGTGCCTGCAGGAGACGGGCTGCTCTTCTGTAGGAGAGGGGCAGGGCAGGGAGTGGACCGTGATAAGGGGACTTCATGAGGCAACAGAGCGTGGACCCGAGCAGGGCAGGCTGGGTGGGGTGGCCTGGTATTGTGACGCAGTGCCGGGGGGTCTTCACTCTGCTAATCTACGTGGTGGGGAGGACGGGGGAAGGTGGCCTCCCGAGGGCAGGGGGTGGGGGTGGGAGAAGGGCCCAGAGCAGGCAGGAGGGGCCCCCCGTCCCGGCGTACCTGGAGCCTCCTGGCGGCAAGTGGGACAGCAGCCTCCAGGCTCCTGCACGGCCGTCTCACCCTGCAGACGGAGGGGGCACCCCAGTCCGCTCAGGAGGAAGGCCCAGTGCCCCACACTGCCTGCTTGAGGCCCTGAGACCACCCTTCAGGGAGGGACCCAGGAAGGAGCCCAGGGCCACGGGGCTCAGGTGGGTACCTGGGCACAGGTGAGCGGGGGGCAGTGCTGGGTGCAGATACTCTCTCCGCTGACGCAGCGGCAGCTCTCACAGGCCTCCTGCCACTCGGATCCCGGCTGGGGAAGGGGGGCAGAACTTGCTCTCCACACCCCGCTCCCCATCACAGACTTTTCTGTTACCCAGCCCCCACCCCGAGCCCACCCAGGGGCCTGGCCAGGGCAGTGGCCTGAGACCAGCGTTGGCAGCAAGGGTTTCAGGAGGGAGGTGGGCCCCTGGGGGCCAGAGATGGTCCAAGTGTGCCAGCCGCTGGCCAAGCTGCCTGCTGCTGCGGGTCCGGGTACAGGGGTAGGAGCCAGGGACAAACCAGTAGTCCAGAGCCCTGGGTCAGGAAGGGCCAGGGGGCACTGAGGGCCACAGTGGCTCACCGGGTGGGGGCGCCCATGGTGCCAGCACTCGCAGAGATCCACGGGCACGCAGGGGCCCTCCTGGCTGCGGAAGTGCCCGAGCTGGCACACACAGCCCGGGGCCTGCCTCCCACTGCAGTTGCCCTGGGTCTCTGTGGCGTTGGGTTCCCGGCACGTCTGCTCGCAGGGCCCCAGCTCCCCGGGGGCCACCTGCTGCCACGTTTCTCCGGGGGGGCACTCTGCCAGGGAAGACCACCCATCCCACCACTCAGGTCAGCCCTGGGTCCAGCCTCCACCCTCCCCCTCCCACACTGGGCACCCCAGGTCCCTCCCCGCTCCTCAGCACTGCCCACTCGGCTCCAGCAGCCTCCAGATATCCTGGTCTCCAAACCCACCTCTCAGCTTCTATCCACCCTCCCATATAGTAGTGGGGCCCAGCTTGGTGGCTGGAGGGTAGCACTGGCCCCTCTCCCCTCATCAGGGCAGCCTGGCCTTGGCTTTGGAGGGACCAGCAGGAAACTGGGCAGCCCACATCTCACCCTGACAGTCAGTGAGGGAGCAGCTGAAGGCTCCACCTTGGCAGATGCTGGGAAGACAAATGCTCTCTTCAGATGCCTGCCATGCCTTCCTCCCCACCCCCATTCTCAGCTCCCCACCCGTACTCCCAGCACCCCACCCTGACACTCTCCCCACCCACACTCCCGGCCCTTACCAGTGGGTGCAGTTCTGGGTGAGCAGAGTCCCTGGGGGCAGCTCTCGATGCTGCTCTTCAAGAGTCAAGGTGAGGCCCCAGGGCAGAGACAGCTGGGTGCAGGGGCACTCGGCAGGGGGCACACACGTGCCGTTGTGCAGTAGCTGAGGCGGGGCAAGTTCGAGTTACATGTGACCACCACTCCTGCCCCCCCACCAGCCTGGTCCCCGACTCGAGAGTCAGGACACAGCGCCCGAACCCACCTGCCCTCTGGGGCAGTCACAGCCAAGCTGGCAGGGTTCCTGCATGCAGGGGGTGCCAGGCTGCAGATGCGAACAGAGGCGCGGGCACGAGACAGCGCAGGCACTGAGCACCTGGCCGGGTGGGCACTCTGGGGGTGGAGGGGAAGCAGAGAGTGAGGTGGAGTCCAAGGGGGGTCCTCAGGACAGGCCCCAGGCTGGGCAGGAACCTACCACCCTGGGCACTAACCGGGGCAGGGCTGCAGGTTACAGTCCTGCCGTTGCTCCGTGTCCTGGGCCTGGCACGGTGTCACCCCGGGGCCCTCCTTGCAGCTCCGATGTCTTTTGGTGGTGCCCCCACCACAGGGAGCAGAGCAGTTGCTCCAGGCTGACCAAGGCCCGAGGGTTGGACACTCATGGGAGGAGCACGCCAGGGACCCGTTGACACAGGTGCTGGGGGCAGGGGTGTGCAGAAAGGGCTCAGAGCCCCGAGAGTCAGGGTGAACAGCCTTTGCTCCCTAACAATGCCCCATTCCTTGAGCTGGCCCGAGCCTCCCACCCAAAGCTCCCCATCCCCGTGTAGCCATTGGAGAGCATTCGTACCAGTTTCTGCAGTCCAGCCACACCACCTCAGCCGGGGCCAGCGCCCAGGAAGCGTTGGGGCTGGGGAGGCCGCAACGACAAGAAGACACAGGCACACAGTGCCCATCCTGTACCAGCTGGCCAGGGGGACAGCGGCAGCCTGGGAGAGGGGGTGGGGGGACAAGCAGGATGTGGCAGGTGCACACGGGGAGCCCTCTCTCAGCAAGAGGGATTCCAGTGCCTAGGGCAGCCCTGGTGTGCCCTTCCTCCCGCCCCTCCCACAGGATCAGGCCTCTCTAGGCTGCCCCGTGTGTGGAGACCCACCTTGGGGACCTCTGAGGCTGCCCCAGAGCACCCCAAGGACACAGCACATCTTGACCAAGGCTCACTCAGTCAGGACCCCCAGCTGGTCACTAAAAGTGACCCAGGGATCCACTCTGCTGCCCTGTAACTCATGACCCAGCCGTCCACCCGCCCCAGGTCACAAGCTCTTGGGCAGCAGGAGGCAGTGGGCTTCCCCAGAGTCCCTGGGCCAGGCGGTGGGCATGGCCTGGCCACCTGGGCGGCATGGTCCCTGCAGACACTCCACGCGGTCCCAGAGGTCAACACAGCTTCTTGGGCACTGGTTGGCACAGTCAGGGGTGGGCACGGTGTCCTGGGCCTCACAGCTCTCTCCTGCAGACCAGAAGGTCGGAGTCTGAGCTGGGGTGTTCTCGAGTCCCCAGCCTTCCACGGGCACCTCCAGGGGCTGAAGCAGCAGCCCCCACCCCACCCCAGAGGCCATATCCCCGGCCCCTCTTTCAATGCTGGATCCATTACCTGGGCAAGGCCCCATGTTACAGCTCTCAGTCTGAGCCCATGGCCCCCGGCAGCCTCCTCCAGGGGGGATCCCGGCCTCTCTCCAGCGCAGCCGGAATCCCCCACTGCAGGGCACCTGGCAGGGGCTCCAGGCCCCCCAGGGACCCCACTGACATAAGTCTGGGGAGAGAAAACGGGAGTCAGTGTCCAGGCCCACCCCCCGCCCCCTGGCTCCCTCTGCAGCCCTGAGCCCCCTTCCTCCTCTTCCAGCTGCTGCCCCCTCCCAACCTCAAATCCAGCAGACCCTGGAGTCTAGCAGGAGGATGAGCCAGCCAGCTAAGGGCCCCCCCACCAACAGACATGAATAGCTGAGCCCAGCCCTACCCGGCCAGGCCCCGCCCCTTGCCAGACCCCGCCCATCCCCAGCCCCACGTGGCCCCGCCCCCACGGGCCCCGTCCCCACGTGGCCCCGCCCCCCCCATCACCTTGGCAGGCTCCAGGGTCTGGACAGAGGCGTTGTTGGCTGAGGGGCACAGTGCAGAGGTCTGTGTCCCCGGCCCACGGCCTCCCTGTCTCAGGGTCCAAACAGAGGCGGTGGCGGTGCTGCTCCGAAGCCAGCGTGGGGGCCGAGGTGGGGGACAGGCCAGCTGTGTCCTGGGGCCAGCGCTCCTCTAGGGCAGCCCTGGAGGCAGGGGCCAGCAGGCCGAGGGGCAGGCAGGGCCCACAGGGTGACCACTCAGACCAGCCGCTCAGAGGCAGAAGACCTAGGAAGGGCGGCTTGTGAGCGTCCTTCCCAGGGACTCCCCCCACCAGACCCAGAGACCACAGTGGATGGGGAACAAGAGGCTCCTGTTGTGACCAGAAAGTTCCAGAAACAGGAGAGCTGGAGTAGGGGGACCAACCATCCTGGTTTGTCTGGGACTGTCCCAGTCCTAGAAATGAACGTTCCAAGTCCCACTCCCACCCAGTACTGGGCAAAAAACCACCCCCACCCAAGTCCTGGGCAGAAATCCAGCCCCCTACCCGAGTCCTGGAAAAAGAGGGACAGCTGGTCTCCTCGGTCCAGTTACCTTGACAGCCTTGGCTGGTGCACTGTAGCTCCCCGCGCTGGCATTCACTGTGGGAGGGGGTGGTCAGGGTGGGCTCCAGGAGGCAGGACCCAGCCCAGAATGGTGGGTTGGTGGGTGGGGGGCTCATGTAGGGGTAACCTGGACTCTGGGCTCATTTGGAGCAGGGGGAGGCTGGGACCTTGGGGTTCTGCTTGGCCTTCTCTGCGGGGGTCAGGCCACCCTGCGGAACCCCTCCTCCTCCCCGGTCCAGTCCCTGGTCCCAGGCCTCTGGTGCCACCTCCCTCACCCCCAACACTCACCACTCTTTGCAGCCCAGCTGCAGGCGGTCCCCGGGGGCCAGGGTCACCCCAGCTCCTTCTCCTGAGACGTGCTGGCAGTTACACTGTTCTGGGGGTACGCAGCCTCCGGCCTGCTCCAGTAGCCCCTGTGCAGAAGGGAACAGGGGACAAGGCCTGGTGGCATCTCATCGTCACCCTAATGCCCACCCATGCCTGGCCCCCAGCAGGTGCCGTGCATGCTGCCGAGTCAATGGTGTGGGCAAACGGCCGCCTGGCAGAATGTGCAGTGCTGTCCGGATGAGAGGTTCGGAGGGGAGGGTAGGAGGTGCGGGAGAATGGACAGGGGACCCCTCCTCCTGGGGCATCTCCCCTGGCTCCACTCCTCACCTCAGGGCAGTAGCAGCCAGGCTGGCAGGGCGGCAGGTCCTGGCAGAGCCAAGGGCTCAGGTATGTGGCACAGAGTCCAGTGCAGGGGGAGCCACAGGCCTGGAACTCGAAGGGAGGTGCACAGCTGTCCTCTGCAGGGGGAGGCAGGCAGGCAGACAGGCTGGTGCATGGTGTAGCCCAGAGACACCGTCTGCCCCCCAAACCCAGAGGGCACAGTGCGTGGTCCCGTCACCTCCCCTTGAAGTCACCCAGTAAGAGTGCAGGATACTGCCCCCCTGCAGTAGGTAAGGGCAGACCAGTGTTGCCCCATCCATGCCCACTCAGTCCCTGTAGGCACCTCCAACTGTTTGGACCCAGGAGAGCCAGCGGGCCACAGGGGGTTCAAGCCCTGGCAGGTAGCTCCCAGGATTGGCAGGTGGGAGGCAGAGGGGTGGAGATGGAGGGCAGCTGGAGTAATAAGTGGGCAAAGACCCACCATGCCTGGGGCAGATACCAGTGGACACAAAGCCACAGCTGGGGGGCTTCCCTGGTGGCTCAGTGGTAGAGAATCCACCCGCCAATGCAGGAGACACAGGTTCGATCCCTGGTCTGGGAAGCTCCCACGTGGCAAGAAGCAACTAAGCCCGTACACTACAACTATTGAGCTTGTGCGCTAGAGACCAAGAGCTACAACTACAGAGCTCATGTGCTGCAACTACTGAAGCCCACGTGCCTAGAGCATGTGCTCTGCAACAAGAGAAGACACCACAGTGAGAAGACCAAGCACTGCAACTAGAGAGTAGCCCCCACTTGCTGCAACTACAGAAAAGACACACACACACAGGCACAGCTGGGAAAACCACGGTGAAGGCTTGTGGGGCAGGGTGGGGGCAAGGGTGAGGCAGGGAGCAGCTGGAGCAGGGTCCCAGCCAAGGGCAGAGTCCGTGCAGGTGCGGGCAACCCCTCTGAGGACCTGGGCACCCTGAGTATCACTCTAAGAGGAGCTGGCGGTGCCCCCTGGGGACCCCGGGAGGCCCCTGCCAGGGTTCGTCTCCCCAACTCCTCGCTCCCGGGGCCTCACCGGAGCAGTTTCCCGTGAGGCAAGGCCGGAAGTGGCCGTCCAGTCGAGTGCAGGGGGGGCCCGCTCCGGCGCCCCCGGGCGCGGGCCGCTGGTGTCGGTAGCGCTGCTGCACCAGCACCTCGCATGAGCACCGCGTCCAGCTGCTCCAGCTGCTCCACACACACTCCTCTAGGGACCAAGTCGGGCCAGGGCTCAGCCAAGGGCCTCTCTGAGCTCCCCAGCCTCTCTCCCACCCACCCTCCCCTCTCATCCCAGCCCCAGCCAACACCCTGAACAGGCAAAGGGCCAAAGGAAGCCAAGAATTCCGAAAGGTCCCAGCTGGCGGGCTTCCCTGCCACCCAGCAGTGAGGGTCACATGCCACAGGGCTCTAAAGGACTGATGGTGGAAGAGGGAAAACACTGAAAAAAGTCTTGAGAGGAGGTGCATGCTTGCTCAGTCACTCAGTCGTGTCTGACTCTTTGTGACCCCACAGACTGTAGCCTGCCAGGCTCCTCTGTCCATGGGATTCTCCAGGCAAGATTCCTGGAGTAGGTTACCATGCCCTCCTCCAGGGGATCTTCCCAATCCAGGGATCAAACACAGGTCCCCTGTGGCTCCTGCACTGGCAGGCAGATTCTTTACCATTGAGCCACCTGGGAATCCCTTGGGAGGAAATAAACAGACGTATATTTTGGGGAGATAATCTGGAACTTGATTATAATAATAAACATTCTCTGGATCTTGTGCAGGTAGGAGACAGAGAAGGGGGCTTTGCTTCTGACGCGCACTCACCCAGGCAGGGCCCCGCGTAGCAGGCCTGGGTGTCCAGGCGCGGGGAGGTACTGTTGCAGGCGGGCTCAGCCTCAGCCAGCGGGCAGGGGCAGGACGCAGAGCGAGAGGCCAGGCCCGGACCGCAGCTGCGGGAGCAGGGCCCCCAGGGGCCCCAGGAGCAGGCGTCTGGCAGCGCCGGGCAAGGCCACAGCCCGCAGCGCCGGCTCTGGGCATCGGGACCCAGGCAGGGGGAGCCCCCTCGGGGAGGGGCCGAGGCCACACAGACCCGGGTGCGGACCTGGTTTCCACCTCCACAGGAGACAGGGCAGTCAGACCAGGGGGACCACGGCGTCCAGGCCCCGAGCCCTGCAGGAGGCAGCAGGGAGGTTAGAGAAATCAGAGGAGCAAAGAGGCAGAGGGTTGGACGGGACCCTCAGCACACAGGGGCCGGCGGTTGGAAACACGGCGGGAGGGAAACACAAACAGAGCTGATAAGCGGAGGCCAAGGTGGAAGGCTAGCAGGGTAGGGGGTTTGGGAATGAACCCCCAGACCTGCACACTCGGCGTCTTCACATATGATGCCCTCCGGGGTGCAGGAGCTGAGGGAGGAGCCCAGACTCAGGGACCCTGCTGCCCAGCAGCATGGCACCCTCCCCTGTCTGCCCCCCGCCCCTGCCCCAGGGCTCACCACTGCTGGCATCCATCCTGCAGCCAGCTGTCCCCCAGGGAGCGGGGGCGAGTGCCCTGCAGGCACAGGGGTGGGCACGGGGACTGAGGGCAGGGCTGGCTCTGGGACTGCTCCTCCCGACACTCCGGGGCCCACGAGCCCGACGTGGAAGACCTGGGTGGGGCCCCGGGGCGGAGAAGGTGAGAGATGGTTCCGGGCCCTTCGTCACGCCTCCCACCGCCCGTGGGGAAGCCCAGCGCAGGTGTGGAGGTGGCTAAGGAAAGTCAGGGATGACCAGGGACCAAAGCCAAGGCCAGGTCACGGGGTGGCACAAAGTCACCGGCGGGGACAGGATCCAGGAACCCCGGCAGTCCAGGAGGCCGCGTCCAGGCTGCGGGAGGCCCCGGTGGAGCGAGGTGACACAGGCTGGCCCTGCCCCATACCGGAAGCGGCTCTGCTGCCCTGTGGGCCCGCACGAGCGGCTGCAGGGACTCCAGGTTGACCAGCGGCTCCAGGCGCAGTGGGCAGGAGGCGGGCAGGGCTGGGTGGTGCAGGAGAGCTGCCCCGCCCGGCACGTGCAGTTGTTGCAGGCCTCCTGGTGCTGGCTCCCCGGGGCCCAGCTGTGGCCCTGGGCATCCGTGCACTCGCAGTGCCCAAGGGGCACGCAGCCGCCGTCCTGCTCCAGGGACCCTGCGGGGGGCGGCCCTCCAGAGCTGATGCCCCCGCCCCAGGGCCCCCCTCTGCCTTCCCCCTGAGCTGCCCTGCCGTGCCTGAAGGGAGCACCTACCCTCGGGACAGCGGCAGCCCTGCTGGCAGGCCTGGTCCTCCTGACACACGATCCCCTCCTGGAGGTCTGAGCAGCGGCGGGGGCAGCGGTTGGCACAGCTGACCACCTCCATGCCTGCAGGGCAGCCCTCCTCTGGGCAGACAGGAAGACCAGAGTCAAGAGGCCCTGAGCCCTGGGACTCGGGAACCCTCCCCCTGCCCCATGGGGGCCACCCTGACCTCCGTGAAACCGTATGACCCATCCCTCCCCTCCCCCAGGCTGGTGCCCAGGGAAGCCTGGGGTCCTGGGGAGACCCTGGGGGTCCTGAGGACACACTGAGTGACAGTCAGTTCCTCTCACTGTGAGTGCCCAGAACCTAGCCTGCTCCTGAGAAGTGTTTGTGAGGTGGACTGAATGCGTGCATCTAAAAGCCAGCATTCTCACTTATGTGGCTCCTTTGTGTTCATCCAGAGAAGGATGGAAGGGATGGGGGGTGATCAGTGTGGGGGGTGGTCCTAATAGAGGTGGTGGGCCTTAGAGTACAGGGTCCATAGGGTCAGTGAGCTTGGAAGTACCAACTTCAGAAGGAGCTGGAGCTCGGAGTGGGGGGCAGGGGTGACAACCTGGCTGGCTCAGTGGACCTCCCAGGCACCAGGTATCTCAAGACTGTTATCCTCAAACCCCCTGAAACTCTTGACCGGGTGGTTCCAGGAACTGAAGCGGGGGGGGGGGCGGGTCACAGCTGAAAGGATGAGCTCTAGTCCCAGGTGGGGGTGGGCAGTGGGGGCGGATTGGGCAGCTCAGCCCTAGCCACTGGTAGTCCTTGCCCAAAGCCCGGGCCCCACCACCATCTGCCCTTGTGGGGCTCGGTTTCCTTCACTGGCCGATGAGGTAGCAGCCTGCCCCCCATCCACATTGCACAGCGATGTGGGGGGTGAAATTAGAGGAGGGGGTGGGGAGAGCTTCGCAGGGAGCAAGGGCAAGAGGGCTGTCACCACTGCCGTACCACAGGGCGTGGGATTGCAGAGCCGTGCGTGATGCCTCTCCCCAACACAGGTGGCGCCGCCGTTCTTGGGTGGGGGGCTCGAGCAGCTGCGGCTCCTCAGGGACCGGCCCCCTCCGCAGCTCCGGTCGCACCAGGACCAGGGGCTCCAGCGTGACCAGCCTCCGGGCACTGAATGGGCCAGAGAAGGGCTGCACCAGGGGTCTGGCTCAGGCAGGGACCCCCACGTGTCCCCCGAGCCTGGGGCGAGGTCCCACGCTGGAGATGGAAGGGCCCGGGGTCGGGTGGGGCACTGATGCTCAGGAAGGGCAGTCTGGCCAGGCGCTCACCGCCCACCGCACCTGGGCAAGCTCGCAGGTTGCAGAAGCGGCGTTCCTGGTAGGCTGTAAGCACGTCAGGGCACCAGTGTCCACCGGGCCCTGGGGGGTGGTAGGCCCGCAGGCGGCGCTGCTGGCCCACCCCACAGCTGCGGGAGCACGGCTCCCACGGGGCCCAGGCAGTCCAGGAACAGTTCCCGGCCTCGCAGCCAGGGCCCGGGCACAGAGGCAACTCTGCGGGCGGGACAGGACGCCGCTGAGCTGCAGCCAGCCCCCTGACCCCCACCCTCCCCGCCCCAGCTCAAGTGCCAACCTCCTCAGCGGGGGCTGGCTATGCCCCATCCTGCCCCCCTTTCAGATCTGACCCTGACTGTCGTGTGGCTTTGGCAACCGGGCCTCGGTTTCCCCTCTCTCGGGGTGACAGTGGCGCAGGGCGGGGAGACAGTAGTCCCAGACTCCCAGGGTGGCTGAGGGATTTGGATGGGACCTTTTTAGGGGGGAGTATTTGGTACCCACATGAGTGAGGATGGGTGGAAGGTGTCAGGGCTCTCCAACAGCCGTTGGGGTTCACAAAGAAGGCCCAGGGTCAGGTTGAGAACTCCGTATTTGCACAAGGAGTATTAGATGTGGGGCTTGGGGCTGGACGTTGGCTGGGGTTAGAATGACGCGTTAGAGGGGAGGTTCAGGGTCCAGACCCGGGGCAGCGTCAGAGGTCAGGACCAGAAGGCACACCTGTGCAGGAGGGCAGGTTGCAGGGGCGTTCCTGGGAAGTGGCACCCCCAGTGCAGTTCGCCAGGCAGAGGCGGCTGCGGCTGCGCCAAGCTGGGTGAGCCGGGTCTGTGCAGGTGCCGGAGCAGGGGGACCACGGGGACCACAGGCCCCAGCCGCCTTGGGTGGGGAGAGGAGAGCCCCAAGGAGTCAGCCCTGGGCTCCTGGGCTCGAAGCAGGGCTGGGGAGGGAGGAGACCCGGGGCTTGCTCTTCCCCAAGAGAGGGGTGCAGGGAATCGGGGTGGGAACCTGGGGAGTCTGATACCTGGAAGGCCTGTCGCTGGCTCCGCCGTGGACCCTGCAGCCCCTGTGCCAAAGGAAACCTGTTCAGAAGTGTTTCCCAGACAGAAGTGCATGAGGCCGAAGCCTCAGGGCCGGTGGTCAAGTTCCCCAAACCTGTCCCTCTCTGGTTCAGCCCAGACACCCCAGGCCCCCAGCACAGCACTTGCTCATAGTAGCAAGGCCTTTGCTCAGGCCATGCCTGATTCCTGGCATCCCTTCCTCCAACGCTTGTCTGAGTCCTCTCCATCCCTCAGACCCCCTCAGATGCCACCTTCTCCAGGAAGCCCTCCTAGACCGTACCCCTAGGAGAATTCTCAACCTCCCCCATTTTCCTGAGCACATGCATTCTCTTACAGGGCACACCCCCCATGCTGAAATGGGTTATCTGAGCCCCTGGACTCCAAGGTCAGGGTCCTCACTCTCCTACCCACCCCCCCACACACATTCGGCAAGAGTTCCAGAAATTTGGTTGAATGTATCTGAGCAGAAGAGAAACACTAAGCTAGACCCAGAGCGGGGACAGGGATGGACAGACAGGAAGGGACAAAGGGCCAGCCAGACGCCTCCCACCCCGCCCCCCTTCCCTCACCTGGGCACTCCGGGCTGGGGCAGTACTCGAGGTCCCAGTGGGGCCCATGGCAGCCCTGGCCACCAGGAGCGGGCGTGGGGCGCACACACTGGCGGCTGCGGGTGCGGGTGCCCAGCCCGCCACAGGAGCGGGAGCAGGGGCCCCACGGACCCCAGGGGCCGAAGCCACCAGCAGCCTTGGAGCAGGCCTCCACGGAGCAGGACAGCTTCCCGTGCACACAGGAGCTGGGGAGAGGGTGTGAGGATGAGGGGCCGGCAGCTCGGACCCCAGGAGAAAGGGGTGCAGGCAGACACGTCAGCCCCCAAGGGCGAGGAGACAGAGCTAGGGTGAGCCTGGGGTCAAGCAGCTGGGGCGGGGGGTGGAAGAAGGGGTGCAGGGCCGCCCAGGGCCCCTCGACACATCCTCTCACCCCCTAACCCTCAAATCCCCGCCCCAAATCCCCTACACTCTCATCATCCCCCTCAAATTCTCCCCACCCCAAATCTCTCACACCCTCACCAGTTGTGACAGCCTGTACGGAGGCTCTGACCCGAGCCCAACTCATCGCCAGGCCCAAGAGGCTGACCGTTTTCTCCCAGAACAGACAGGTGAGCCCCCAGGTCAGCACCAGCAGCTCCTAGCCCCTGCAGCCACAAGGCGGTGAGCACACAGGGGCACTCCTGGGATGGGGGAGAAAGTGCAGAGACACAGGCTGGAGCCACCTGCCATGGGCCAGTCCTGCCCCATCTCACCCCCATGGACATCCTCGGAAGCGGGATGGGGAGAAGGAGATGGGTGGGAAAGATGCTCCTGACAGCTCTGGGTCCTAAGACTGCACTTCCAATAGCAAGTGGGACTGTGTACCTGCGTCAGGGAGCTGACCATGAGCAATGTAAGGCTATGGCTTGACCAGAGCTGGCCAGGCACCTTCCTGATCAGAGCACTTAGCCAGGACACGGCAGGATCAACAGAGGCCATTTACAGGATGGAACCCGTGAGAGGAGAGCAAGGGAGGTGGAAAGGGCCTGAGCCAGGAACAGGGACTCCTGTGTTTGAGTCTACTCTGCTGGGAACTGTCCCCGACTCGGTGTGTCCCTTCCCCTGCCTGGGGGCTCAGGGCCACCAGCTCTAAGTCAGGACACTTAGAGGCCGTCCAGAGGCCACAGGGTCTGCAGAGGCAAGAGCTGACGGGGGAGGGGAGGGCCCTGGGCTGCTGGCAGGGGGAGTCCTAACCTGGACACAGGCCGAACGGTGCAGGAAGGTGCCCTCGGGGCAGTGACAGCCCTCCTCGCAGCCAGCGGAGAAGCAGCCCACCTGCCCCGTGACGTGGGCGCAGGAGAAGGGGCACCCTTCGCTGGGCTGACATTCACGGTACAGACGCCCAGCCGGGCAGCCTGCCTCTGAAGGGAACCCTCAAGTGAGCACCCGCACCACACCGCCCTCGCAGCCTCCTGTGCCCACCTCCGCTCCCCCCAGTGCCCATCGCCTCCTGTGTCCCCCCGGAGTCCTGCGGACCACACCCTCCCTGGGCCGGGCCCTGGGTCACACCCTCTCCTACTGTCTCCCCTGCCCCCCAAATCCACCTGCTTCCTCTTCTGTTTGCCCACCACTGGCCTGGGTGAGGGGTGGCATGTGGCGATGGGGTGGGAGAGGTCAAAAGGCAACCCATGAGTCAGGGTCAAAGGCCAGGATGGGGATCAGGAGTGACAGAGTCCGGGCTGGGGCTCACCTCTGCAGACCTGGGTGCGGCAGGTGCGGCTCTGGCGGGCAGGCCCGGGGCAGGGGGGGCGCGGGCAACGGCGGGAGCGCAGCTGCTCCCCTCCACCACAGGAGACGCTGCAGTCCTCCCAGGGGCCCCAGGAGCCCCATAGCCCCAGCCCTGAGCAGGCGGGCACCTCCTGGCACTGAAGGATGCCTGCCACACAGGTGCTGGGGACAAGGGTGGGCTGTTAGAAGACAGGGCCCTGCCCGCTTCCCCCGGGGCCCTCCTGCCCGGCTGGCAGCCCACACCTCCCTGACGCTCTTGGCTCACCAGTTGTCACACGGCCCCGTCACCACCTCACCGGGCTCCAGGCTCTCCCAGGAGCTGAGCCCAGACCCCGCAGAGCGGCTCTGGTTCTCAGGGATCCCTGAGGGCACAGGAAGGGGGCGGGTGCTTCAGATGGCTCAGCCAATCACCAATCCTGCTCAGGGCTCTACCCCGCTGTCTCCACCTGTGGGGACCCAGGTCCTGGCGGGCGGAGGACACAGAAGCCCCAACAGGCACCAGCCCCGGGACGTGGGAGTTGCTCATTCCTGTCCCACAGTCCCAGGCTGGCCCCCGTGGGCAAAGTGGCAGGGGCCAGGCGGGAGGGCACTGCTGTGCTCGGGGGCGGGCTGGGGGAGGCACTGACCCATGGCTCCAGGCTGGTACTGGCAGCGGCACTGGGAGGGGGTCACGCAAAGGCCGTCCTGGGACAGCTGGCCAGGGGGACACCCACAGCGGGGCTGCTGGCAGCCCATCGAGTCTGGCTGGCACTCGACCCCAGGGGACAGGTCCTCGCAGGAGCGGGGGCAGGGCTGCCCACAGGGGAGAAGATCCTGGCCACCTGCACAGTCTGCAGCAGGAGGGAAGCAGAAAGGGTGGGTTTGGGGGGTCCCACCCTGGGGGGGGGCGCGTCCAGAGAGTTGGGTGACCAGCCCTCCTGCCATGCCCACCACCTGCTAGGACCTTCACTTGCCCAGTTCAATGGGGTGAGTGCCCTAAGGGCTCTCCCTCAAAGAAAGTGGTATGCATGTGTATATGTGGTGCGGGCTGGGGGCGGGGGTGAGGTGGGGGGGCGGGTCAGATGCAGGGGATCAAAGGTCAGAGGCAGCATCTCCCTAGCCTTACAAGCCACCACCACCACCTGCCATCTCTGCAGAAATCCTCACCCGTGCACTGAGTGGAATTGCCCTGGCAGGGGCGACTCTGCCTGTGGCCCCCAGGGCAGGGCCGGCCTCCCTCAGAGGTGGGGGGCCAGCTACATGCTCGGCTGCGATGGGACTGCCCCAGGCACACGTCACAGGGAGACCACGGTCCCCACGGGCTCCAGGCTCCATCCACTGCGGCAAAAATACAAAAGCATCCCTTTGCCTTGGGAGGCCCGAGAGGTCCCAGCCCACTGGGATTAGTGCCGCCTGGTGGGGCATCTCACCTGGGCACTCGGGGGTGCTGGCACAGGTCTCCCTCTGATGCTGGGCCCCCGCCTCCCCTGCCTCCCCGGGGCATGGGGCCCCGCCATGCTGTGGAGCCGGGCAGCTGCAGGCCCTGGAGCGGGTCCTCGTCTGTCCCTGGCAGGGCTGGGAGCACGCTGTCCACTCTGACCATGGGCACCAGGCGCCAGGCACTGTGGGGGTGAATGGTGAGCCCTGGGGTGCAGCCATCCCTCCCCCGGTCCCAGCCCTCCCTGCGCCCCAGGACACTGCTTTTTCTCACCTCGCTCTGAGCAGGGTACATACCTGGGCAAGGCAGGTCTGTGCAAGTGAGCTGGCCCTCGGAGCAGGTGCTGGGCGGGGCACGCAGACAGAGAGAGAGGGCAGCTCATTCGCACCGTGCCCTCCACACACACCCCTCCCCGTCTGCCTCCCCTTCCCCTTTCCCCCACCTCCAGCCTCTGAGGTCTCAGTCCCCTCCCCACTCTCCAGCACCTCTAGTCCCTGCTCCCTGACCCACTCCAGGCATGCCCAGGGATCCTGCGGACTCAGTCCTATGGGGAAGTGACCACAGGTCGTCTGCGGCTAAAGGAAGCCAGACAGCAGGAGGAAACACCACACCGCCACCCCCTGTCCCCTCAAAGCACAAGCCCAGCTCTTCAAAGTCTCCCAGATCCCCAGAGCTGGCTGCCTCAGATTCCCCACCTGTCAGACCAGGGATTAGGGTACCTGCTGCATCTTCTCAGAGCTTGTGGGAGCCTAGTGTGCATCAGCTGAGACCGGGAGAGCTCAGGTGTGTGAGATACGGAGTGGACTAGCCCTGCCCTCACCCGTGGCATCCTGCCCGCATGCCGCCCCTCGCCCCCACCGGCCCTCACCAGTAGTTGCAGCCGTCAGGCTTGGCCAGCTGGGCCCCTGGACGGTGCCGCTCCCCAGTCAGCAGGTCCAGGCAGCTGCAGTGACCGGGCTGCACGCAGACGGTGCCGTCGGCACTCAGCACCTGGCCTGGGGGGCAGTAACAGCCGGGCTGGCAGTGCCAAACGCAGTGCTGGGGGACAGGAAGGGAGGGCCCAGGTCAGTGGAAAGCCGGGGGCGCAAGGGGACTGCTGCGGAATGGAGGGGGGCGCCGGGAGCCACGATGAAGTGAAGAAGGAGGCTGCGGGGGTGGGGAGGGGGGCGCGGCGGAGAGGGGTGCAGAGGGGAGGAAGTGCGATGCTCCAGGTCATAGCTGTCTTTTCTAAACACAGTTTATGCCGCGTTTCCACTGGAGTTTCTCCTCCAGGGGAGGAGAGTGGGGAAGGGACAGCCTGCGAGGAGCTTCCCTGAATGGAGTATCCTCCAGACGTTGGGCCCCGTGGAGGGTTGAGTGGGGACCAAGGCAGATCTCCTAGGACGAAGGAGCCGGGGACCGGAAAGCTGGCGGGAGCGGCGGGCGTTTGGGAAGGCGCCGGGACTCCCTGGGAGAGGTCGGGACCAGACACCGTGTCCTGGTCCTCCCGCCTCCGTGTGGAGCCTCCCGTCCCCCTTGGACAGGCCCAAGCAAGGCTTCTCAAAGCGCCGTCCCTTCGCCCTAGCTGTTTGCTCCAGCATCTTTTGACTCGGGGCCGCGTCCTCGCCACTGCGCAGGCGCCACTGGACCGCGCCCACCCCCGGCGGCAGCCGGCCTGGGTCCCTCTCCATGGTCCTGGACTGGCCCCTCGCCCCGGCAGGCGCGTGCGCACTCACGCGCGCACAGGGCCAAGGTCTGCGCACCAACGCGCCTGGGCGGGGGGGCTTCGGATGGATGATCCATCAAAAGGACTGCCCTTTTCCTGTGCGTTCCTGCTGTTTCTATCATAAAACGTGTCAACCGAGAAACGTATATGCTGTGTAAGGACGACAAGGGCTGCTGGATGAGGCTCACTCCCGCTGCTGTCTAGAATCAGGAGCCAGGCCGGCTGGGCGCTGACCCCTTTTCTTCCCTCCAACCGCGGACGGCCCCAGGTCAGAGGGGCCATACCTGCCGTCCGGCAATGTGACCGTCAGGAGCCCAGACTCACCACGAGGTCATCGCAGGAGCGAGGGCAGGGAGGGCCACAGGCGCTGTACTCCGCCCCTTCGATGGCGGTGCAGTTGGTCACTGCGGAGTGGGTGGGGTGGGGGGGGAGGAGGGCACCCGGGTGGGTTGACAGCTGTGCGGTTCAATCTCACGCCCCTCCACCTCCCTGCTCGCCTCCCCAGAATGCCCCCCACAGCTTTCCCACCTCTCCTCCTTGACCCCCACCGCCGTCCCTGGCAGGTACCTGGGCATGGCAGAGCCTGGCAGGCCGCCCCCTGGGCCCGAGGCCCCTCGCAGTAATCCCCCAGGCCCTGGGGTGGGGGCTGATCACAGGCTCGGCTCCGGCTCCGGAGACCCCCTCCACAGCTCCGGCTACAGCTGGACCAGGGTCCCCAAGGGCCCCAGCCTCCAGCTCCTGGGGAACAGAAGAGGAAGCAGTGGCGAGGGGCTGTGCTTGACTGGGGCAAGGTGGTGGGCACGTCTGGGCTCCACAGGACTCACGGTCACACTCTGGCAGGAGGCAGGGCTCCTCCTCTGCCTCGGGGCCTGGGCAAAGAGGGGGCACCGAGGACAGCAGGAGTGGTGGGGCCATGCTGGACAGTGCCCCACCGGGGGGCCTGGTGCAGAAGCGGTGTTTATGGCGCCGGGCTGGGCCACAAGAGGCCGAGCACTCGCTCCATGGGGTCCAGGGTGACCACGTGGGCTGACCTGGGGTGCGCAGCAGGGAGAGGCAGAGAGGACAGAGCAATGGAAGGCCGAAGGGGCCCAAAGGGCGAGGGGCAGGGTGCATAGGACAGGCCGCCCCCTCCCTGCCCCCCTCTCCCAAGGGCTTTCCTCCCCAGTGCTACCTCCCTCCCACCCCTGCACAGACCCACTCTGGCAGGGCAGGGGGAGTGAAGTCAGGAGAGGCCCCCTTCTCACCCTCCTTACAGGGCCAGGAGGTGCAGTTAGTGATGAGCCCAGAGACACAGGAGCTGGTGGAGAAGCAGCAGATGGTGGGGGAGCTCTTACAGGCTGAATGTGTCCCCTCAAATTCACATGTCAGAGCCCTAACATGTGAGCGTGACTGCAGAATTGTGACCTTGTTTGGAGAGGGGGGTCTTTGCAGAGGTGATCAAGTTAAAATGGAGCCGTTAGGGTGACCCCAACACAATGTGACTGCTGTCCTTCTACAAAGGTACAGACAGAGGGGATGTGAAGACCCAGGGAGGAGATGGCCATGTGAAGCTGGTGGGAGGGATGCAGCCACAGGCCAGGGGAGGCCAGGAATTGCCCACAAACTCCACAAGATGAGTGGGACTGGGAACAGCCCCAGCAGACAGAGACAGGTGGGAAGAGGGAGACTGATGAGGAGGGGGCAGGCGAGGGGCACACGCAGGCTTACTGAACACTGTGCCTGTGAGAGGGGGCGTCTCTGTGGCCCATGGAGGCCAAGACTCCCCCACCCCCAATGTAGAGGAGAGACAGAGGGTCCTTGGGATCACAGGGCCGTTGCAGGGGGCGGCATCCTCACCAATTCTCACATGGACGAAGCACAGCACTGCCTGGGGGGTGGAGGCGTCCCCCATAGGTGCAGGGGCAGTCCCGGGTGGGCACGCACACGTTGTTCTGGAATCAAAAACCCTCCACTGCCTTCTGGTTTCCAGCGCGTTCTGCCCACGCTCCCCCAAAGCAGAGCTCAGCACCCACCTGGCAGGCACCCACCCTCAAATGTCACGGATACTCCTTCCAAACACCCATTTCTTCCCAATTTCCAGCACTGGGTAAATGCACACCATCAGGTGCAAGGGCCATGGGGAGGGGCATGGACCCCCAATTTCTGGGAGAAAAGACCTGATGGCCACTCACCCAGGGTCACGTGCTGGTCATGGAGCTGGCAGAGCAGAACCACGTGTCCCAAGTTCAGCACTCTGTCCTCAATCCTGCAGGCTCTCCCTCCCTCCCGCCCCACACTCTTGGCTTTGCCCCTGCCCAGGCCCTGAGGAGGCCAGGCAGGGGACACTCACCAGCAGGAGCATCCCGGAAGGGCAGTAGCAGCCAGGGTGGCAGGGCTGGTCAGCCCCTCTTGGGGCGCTGAGCTCTGCACAGGACGCAGGTCCCTGGGCACAGTCCAGCCACCGCTTGCCCGGGGGACACACACCGGGCACTGGCCCTGGGGGACACAGGTGGACAGCTCAGCCCAGGCACGTTCGATTCTCCCCCAGGATCTCCCCCCAGGGGGAAGGCATCAGCTCTAGGTGTGGCCGGGAAGGTCATGGGGTTCCCCGGAAGCTCCAAAATAGGAGTTCCTGGGGGGACAGGGAGGGGTTGACGGAGCTCTGGGAGGGGTAGGGAGGAGAAGGTGGGTGCCCTCACCCGCACAGGGCTGCAGACCACAGGTGGAGAAGTCCACGGGGCTGGGCCCGCTGCTCCCTCGGGTGCGATTCCGGTAGCCGCCCCCACAGGGCACAGAGCATGGAGACCAGGGGCCCCACTCCCCACCAGGACCTGGGGTGACACCCAGGTCACTGCAGGCCCTGCCCGTCACACCCAGGCCCCCCGGTCACTCCACCCCCCGGATCCCAGGCCCCAGCAACCTCACACCCACCTCCGGACACCTCACCCCTCCTCAGGAGGCCCCAGGATACCACCTGGAACAGGGCTTCCAGGGAGGACCCCTCTTAGAGCTCCCGGGGAACCACACCCTCATGCCATCTCCTTGGGCAGGCCCTTGCACCTGTCCCGGGATCCAGGGCAGGGAGTCCCCAGGTTTGAGGACCCTAGTTGCGGCTCTCACCTCCGCATGGCCGCAGGCTGCAGAATTCAGCCTCCATGTTGGGGCCCTGGCACGCAGCCCCCCCGAAGGCAGCAGGGGGAGCTGTGCCTGCCCGGAAGCGCCGCCGAACGCCCACGTTACAGCTGCGGCTGCAGAGACTCCACGGGGTCCAGGGGCTCCAGCCACAGGCCACTGCCAGGGTGGGTGTGGGGGAGAGACACGGGATGTGTGAGACAGGTCAAGTCCTCCCTGGACCCCAACTTCCTGAGGGCACCCCCGACACCACCAGGTTGATTACTGAAGGGACCAGAATCCCTGAGACCCAACCACTGCCAATTCCTTGGCCCTGAGTATGGGGGTACCTGGGCAGGGCTCCAAGGCACACACCATCTCACCAGAGATACAGGTGCTGCAGAGAGAGGACCCAGGGGGCCACAGTCAGCCTTCCCCTTGCACCCCTGTGTACCTGCCCCCAGGGAGAAGAGGCCGGGACGCGGTGTCCACCACACAGAAGAGGAACCCGAGGGTCTGGGAAGTAAAGCAAGTTGCCCTACATCCCACGTGGAGTTCGTGAGTGACCAAGGATTCTCACCCAGCCTCCTCCCCCAATTCCACCCTCCACGAGCTCCCTGACACCCCCAGGCACCATGCTGCCCTCTGTCCCATGGTTTTATTGCCTTGATAAAAAGAATTTGCCTTTTTGTAATTTTATTCCATTTATATTTATTAAACACTGTAGAGATGGTTTTGAGTGACTCTTCCAGGCCAGTTAGGAGCTACTCAGAAGGAGTAGATACTAGTTTGAGTCTCCTGGATTTCTCTTTTGAGGTTTTCCTCTTTGTTTTTCTCCAGTAAATGTTTCAAAACCCACTCCTCAAAAATGTTGACATTTCAGAAAAAAAAATCTAGAAAGGAAAACGAGAAAGGGGCAGGGGAGAGAGGAAGAATGAAGGTGGGGATTGGGGGAGGACCAGGACATAGAAAGTAAAAAGGAAGATAAAAATGAACTGAATAAAGAAAAATAATAACAAAAAAAGGAATGGGGTTAGTGCCCCCTCTGCTGGCGGATTCCTGGTATCAGCTTTGTGACTTGGGCGATTCAAGGTTTCTGTGCAGAAATCAAGTGGGTCCCAGGAAGTCAATTATACTCAGGAAAGAGAAACAGAGGCAACTGGAAGGAGAACGTAGACCTGCTCGCCTAACTCTAGGCTCTCAGTTCAGTTCAGTGGCTCAGTCGTGTCCAATTCTTTGCAACCCCATGGATTGCAGCATGCCAGGCCTCCCTGTCCAGCACCAACTCTCAGAACAACTCTAGGCTCTAGATCCATCATAAATCACCTCCTTCAACTGAGCCTCGGTCTCCCCATAAGTAAACAAGCTAGATAGTTCCTACAGACGCCCGCCCTTCCGGGCTTCACGTCAAGATGGAGGCATGCTGAGCACCCCCGCTGCTGGTGGGAGTCCACGCCCACCCACCTCGTGGCTACGGGCCTCCCCACTCCACGCTCCCCGACCCTGATGCCCACCAGTTGCTGCAGGAGTCCAGCCGGGCCACTGCTCCGGGGGCATAGAGCTGCCCGCGCAGCTGGCAGGGGCACTGACTCGGAGGCAGGCAGCTGCTGTTGTGCAGGAAGAGGCCCGCAGGGCAGGCGCAGCCAGCGGTGCAGACGCCAGTGCACTCCACCCCAGGGCCCCGCGCCAGGCACAGCCCGGGGCACGGGCCCCCCTCCCAGCGGCACTGCTCTGCTGAGCGGAACACCATGTCGCCCGGGCACTGGGCTGCACAGGGAAGACAGAGCAGGTCTCGGCAGGGGGCACACGGAAGGGCCTGGGAGATGGGAGGGTGTGTGGGGGAGGAAGCTGAGGGCTGAAGGAGACAGGAAATAGGGCCAAGTCAGCTCAAGGCACAGCCTTTCCTGGAGGCAGAGGTCAGTGCCAAGTGAAGGTGGGTGGGGAGAAGGTCAGCACCCCCCGGGGGCCGGCTGGTCGAAGCGGGCTGGAGAACGGGAAGGGGACATTCACCTGTGCAGGGCTGCGTGTTGCAGTCCCTGGTCTGGCTGTGGGGTCCCTGGCACCCGGGGTCCCCAGGAGCCGAGGCAGAGCACCTGCGCCCTCGGGTCTGGACGCCCCCATTACATGGGGCAGAGCAGGCGGACCAGGCGGCCCACTGACCCCAGACACCGAGCCCTGGGAGGAAGAGACAGCCAACAACGGTGAGGGACGTGGCAGAGATGGGGGATGGCCAGGGTGGGCGGGGCGGGGGGGGGCGGTCCGGAGGTCTGCAGGGTCTGAACAGCAGCCTCAGCCCCCACCACACCCACACCTCCAGGGCTGCCCTCAACACGCTTTCAGGCCAGGTCCACCCTGTGCATCCTCCGCTGGGCTTCCGGGGGGGCTATGACTGGGGGCCAGGGAGAAGCTTCTGGACAACAGCCAGGTTTGCCTCCACCCTTCCCAAAGTGTTCTTCTCTTCATCCATGCCTCACCCCACCCAAGGGCCCCCCCCCCAGAAGGTGCCATACCTAGGCACACAGGGGGGCTGCAGGGCTCCTCCTGGGTGGCCTCTCCTATGCAAGACGTGTCCCCGGGGCCGGGGCAGAGCCGGGAACGGCTGCGCAGGGCTGGGCCCCCTCCAGGGACGAGGCAGCTCTGGGAGCAGGCAGACCAGGGAGCCCAGGGTGTCCAGCCGGGCACCTCTGCAAGGAAAAAGGTGGGAGGCTGAATGGGGCCCTGCAAGGCGGGGGTGGCTCGGGGCAACCGGGGTGAGGTCCGAGAAGCTACAGGGGCAAGAGAAGGGCTCGTGAGGGCAGGCGTGGTCTCTGCCCCTGCGGGACCCCAAACGTGGACCCAGGTCTTCCTCTCAGAGCTTGGCTTCCTGCTGAATCTGGTTTGCATAAACGCCGGGAGTCGGTGATGGACAGGGAGGCCTGGCATGCTGCAATCCATGGCGTTGCAAAAAGTCGGACATGACTGAGCGGCTGAACTGAACTGAACTGAACTGAATCTGGTTCACTGGGCCCCCACCTCTATCTGGGGGCCTAGAAGGTACCTCCAAAAGCCCTCATGATTTCTTCCAGAGCCTTCTAAACAACGGTCCTTCATTCAGCCTCAGTGAGGAAATCCTAGAG
Organism: Bos grunniens; assembly: GCF_055505025.1. Lineage (NCBI taxonomy): Eukaryota > Metazoa > Chordata > Mammalia > Artiodactyla > Bovidae > Bos > Bos grunniens. The sequence goes on from NC_141168.1 coordinate 7,525,714, forward strand.
ACCCCTCAGACAGCCAGCTGCCATTCTCCAACAGCCCCTCCTTCCTTCTCCTGCTCAGAAACTGCACCCAGATCCCCTGGGCCCCCAGCTGCACCCCAACTTCCCTGCTCTCACCCTGCCCAGTTGCCTGCTCACAAAAGACCCACAGACCTCCGCTGGGATGGCTCTGGCCCCCCCCCCCCCCCCGCCATGGAACAAGGGCATCAGTCTTGGGCTCCAGGAGGTCCTGAACTAGCCCTCTCTTCCTGCCCCCGCCCCCAGGTCCAGCCTCACGCCTCCATCCTGCTGTCAGACACTTGCGCCCCTGCCCAGGCCTTCATCTCCTCCCGAGGGCGCCTCCTGAATGGGGGAGGCTGCGCCGACCACCCAGGACTGACCACCCAGCAGAGTGACCAGCAGGCTCGACCCAGCCGCGCTCTCCTGGCAGGATCTGGAGGACGGAGGCTGGCGGGGACCCACCTGCCCCGCACGCCGAGTAGCAGGCCTGCAGCTCCTGCCTCTGGCCCTCACACGGGGCGCCCCCCGAAGCAGCCGGAGGGTTGGAGGGGGACCTGAAGAGAGAGGCAGCGTGGGCACCGCTCCCCACCCCGCCCCTCGCCGCCCCCCCACCCCGAGGCCCTCCGCTCGCCCCGTGCCGCCCCATCCCTTCCGGTTCCATCGCCTCTCTGCCTGCACACCTGAACCGGGCCCTCAGGCCAGAGCCACAGGAGCGGTCGCAGGGACCCCAGGACGACCAGGCTGACCAGCCGCAGGGCACGGGGCAGCCCCCTGGTTCACACAACAGGGCCCCCTTCTCACACACGCTGGGGGGTTGGCGGGGGGCAGGGGGCGGAGGTCAGGACCGGAAGGCGGGGAGTGGCCCCTGACCCCGCCCCGCCCCGCCCCCCCGCCCCGCCCCCCACGGCGGGCAGGCGACCTGACCATCGGCTGCAGTTATCCAGGAGGAAGGGCACGCCTGGCTGCTGCAGCTCTTCGCCAACAAGGCAGGGGCACTCGGAGAGGGGCAGGCAGCCTGCGTCCTGGAGAAGGAGCCCGGGAGGGCAGCGACACCCTGGGTGGGGGAGGGGGCTCTCAGGCCGGAGAATGGGGGGCAGCAGGGAGGCGGGATGGAGACGGAGGGCTGGTGGGCCTGCTGGACGCCCACACTTCCCCCACCACCCCCGAGGACCTTGCCCGCAGCACCCCTGCTTGCTGGGTGCGCCTCACCCTCCAGACAGAGTCCGCTGCAGCTCCTGTTGGCCTCAGGATCCAGGCAGGAGGGTGGGCACGGTGGCACCAGCCCCTTCCGGCAGAGCTCAGCACTCACATGCACTCGGCCCTGCCCGCAGTCTGGGGGATGGGGGTGGGGGGGAGTGGAGGATGGGCACCAGGCAGGAGACACTGAGAGGCCCAGCGAAGGGTCCCACAGCCCCACCCCCACCCCGGGGCTCCCCTCTCAGATGCTCCCCCGCCCCAGCCCAGCTCCTCTCACCTGTGCCACCTGCACAGGGCTGCAGGCCACAGGGTGCCCTCTCTTGGGGGGGCCCGGGGCAGGGGGCACCACCATTCTTGGGCGGGGGGTCCATACAGCTTCTCCGACGACTCCGATGGCCGCCCCCACACGAGACGCTGCAGGGCCCCCAGGCCTCCCACTCAGCCCACGCCCCAGCCACTGCGGGGGAGCGGGAGGAAGAACGGGGGTGAACCAGGCGGTGAACCCCAAGAGCTGCCACCCCGCTAGAGAGAGCAGGGCCAAGGGGCGGGGGAATCTGGGCAGTGGCCAGCGGAGTGGCTTAAGGCAGCGCCCCAAGGCCTCCGCAGCTTCCTCTCGTGTCCCAGGAAAGCCCCCTTAGGTGGGTAGGGCGGGTGACGTGCGGAAAGGCCTTTGGGGATAAAGGCTCTGGTCCCCGAAAAGGGAATCCCAGGGCGGCGCGCCCCCTGGAGGCAGCGGTGAGAAGCGGGGTTACAAAGGCTGCCTGCTGGCGGAGGAAGGCCCGCGTGGGAAACCCTGGATGCAAGGATGCGGCGGGCTGGGGCCCCTCCCTGAACAAAAGCGCCGCGGGGCCTCGGGCGCAGAGCCCGGGACCAGCGGGGCCGCCTGTTCACAGCCTCCCTCTGGGGCGGGCCGGCCGCGGCTCCAGTTCCCACACTCCGGCAGGAAGGGGGCCGGGCGGGGAGCCGCCTTCGGACAAGCCCTCAGTGGGGAGGCAAGGCTGGGATGTCGGAGGGGGCTGTCCTCCTAGAGTCCCGGAGCCGGACACACGGGTCCCAAGGGGGAGCAGGGGCATTTCCCCGTGAGGGTGTCCCACCTTGGGCGGGGGGCGGGGGGTGGTACGGGGAGGCCTGGGAGGGGAGGCCGGTTACCTGGGCAGGCCTGCACGAAGCAGGGCTGGCTGCGGAGCCGGTCCGGTGGGCAGCTGCCCCCGGGCAGGGGCGGCCACAGTAGCTCCCGGCGCTGGAAGGCGAGGCCCAGGCCACAGCTACGGCTGCAGCTGCTCCAGCCAGACCAGGGCGCCAGGCCACAGTCCACTGCAGGGACGGGCCGGCCGAGTTCAGAGAGGGACTCACGCGGGAGCGGGCCCTCCCCAGGGCGGCCCCCGGCCTGACCCGGACCAGCCTCGCCCCTACCACAGCCATTCTCGTCCGAGCCGTCCTGGCAGTCCAGCTGCAGGTCGCAGCGCCGCTCGGCAGGCAGACACTCCCCACTGCCGCAGGTCAGCTGGCTCGGGGAGCAGAGGTCCCTGGAGGCCAGCAACCCCGGCAGGGTGGTGGTGGGCACGGTGAAGGGCACGGTGCCCGCTGCCCATGCTGGGGTGGGGAAGGGCAAGGGCACAGGTCATTCCAGCCGGTGATAAACTGACCCCTTCAACCCCAGGCCCAGCGCAGAACTGAACCTGCTGACCCTGGCCTGGCCTTCCCTTCCTCCTGATTCCTCCCACACCCACCCAGCCCAGCACCCAGGCCTCCCTCTGCTATGAGTGGGGTGGTCTTCCATCCACACACCATCTCACAGTCTCTCTGTCAACAGCTCTTTGAATGTCCCAAGAGAAGCCAGAACAGTTCACTCCCCAGGTATCCCTTCCTGATGGATTTCCCCAGAGTAACTGGCTAACACTCCATCCTTCCCCTTATTGGCTTATACTTGATTGTTCTTCTCTTGATTGAAAACTAGGCTTTGAGCATATTGGTCTACTTTGATGGATGGATAGATGGGTTGATAATGGATGGATGGATGGATGGATGGATGAACAACCTCCAAGGTCAGAGAGGTTTTATAAAACACCTATCCCATGCCGCCCCTTCACTACCAGCCAAAACACACACTGCTGGTTGTTTTAACCCAGTCGGTTTCCTTCCACTCCCCGTGGCCAGGACTTTGCCAGGACCTTCTCATATATGCTAAAAACAGAGGTAGGCACCTCCACAAACCTACAGCCATCTTGCCGTTACCACCCACATGGCACCAGACTCTCCAGGGTGCTCACCGCAGGGCCTCTCATCAGAGCCGTCCAGACAGTCCTCTCTCCCGTCACACAGCTGCTCCAGCTCCACGCAGCCCAGGACCTCGCAGGGCACCTGGCCTGGGCTGCACTGCACATGCGGGAAGGGCCCCGGCGTGGTGCTCCGTCCTGTGGGCGCCACCGCAGCCAGCTGACCGGCCATCGCCCCCTCCCCAGCCCTGTCCTCTCTCCTCTGTCACCTCCTAGCAGCCCCCAGCCTCCCTCCTGACATCCGCTGTGCCCTCCCTTCCTGCCCCTCGTGGGATTACGGAAAAGCAGGGAGTGGTCTCGGGAGACTTGGATCCTAGGCTTGATCCTCCCAAGCCCCTAAGCTCAAGCTGTGTGACCTGGAGCAAAGCAGCCAAGCTCTCAGGGGCTCGGTTCCTCTACGGGGAAGCCGTCTCTACAGGGCAGGAGGCATCTCACCAGCAGGAACCTCGGGCGTCACCATGGGGTGTGGGGGGAGCACCGTCACAGCTGCCATTTCCGGTCTCAGGGCCTGTGCCTCCGGTTGGGAGGTGGGGCTGGGGGTCACAGTCTGCACAGATCCCCCAGGACTTGGGTGAGGCTCGGACCCAAGACTCGCTGGCCCCTTGCCTAGGAGTGCAGGAGGGAGGGGGAGCCCATCAGTTCCCTGTCCCTGAGATAAGGCCGACGCAGGCCCTCCAGAGGGTTTTCCAGGTCTTGGGGTGGTGACAGGTGACACCCCACCTTCTGAGGGGCTTCAGATCAAAATGGAAAGGGGACTCGGTCGTCCCAGGGGCACAAGAAGGGTTTTAACTGAATGCAGAAGAAAAGCTGAGTTTTGAGTGAGATGTGTACTCTCCACTCACAAAGACACACACAGCAGCCTCCAAGTGAAACTCACTATGAAGTCAACGTTTATGGAAAAACGCAAACGGCAGCAGGAGGAGCTGCCTGGCCAGAGACTCAGCACCAGCCCTTTACTGCAGGTACAGAGAAATCGGCCAGGAGCCTCCTGGCAGCTACAGGGAAAAGAGGGATGAACCTATTTTGTACAAGAGATTCATGCTTAAAAAGACAGCCTTTTTTCTAGAACCAGACTTGGGATGAGAGGAGACTTCGTCATGGGAGTCTGCATTCTGTGGACCCAAGCGATGGTTCAAGCGGCTTCTCACAAGAGATGCAGAAGCACTGCTAGCCAGGCTTCCGAATAGCTATCCTCAGAACTTTCTGGAAGGGACCATATGCACCAATTATAAGTGCTCCTGGGCTCACAGAGGGGGAAAATGAGGCTCCGGGCAGGTGGTGAGATGGACCCAACACGTCCCAAGAGAGAAGGTCATTCCCAGCTGCCCTGATAGCCCTCACTGGCCACCTTCGCTCTCTTGGGCCCTCGTGCAGGTGAAGGGCCAGGCGGCCATGGTTGCAGGGGGGGCTGGCACACAACGGGAGCCCCTTCCTTGTCCTATTTAGGACCCCGCTAACTGGGTGACCCTGGCTTCCCGTGCCCACTGACAGACATCTGCTGCCTGCAAACGCTTCCGAAATGGGTGTGTGCAGGGGTGGGGGGTGGAGGGAGTTCTGGGCAGCAGCCCACAGATGGGCCAGGGGCCTGGGGAAGGCAGCCACCCCCTGCAGGGCACAGGCTCAGCCCCAGGGACCAGCCAGAAGCCTCGTACCCTGGAGTCCAGGATGGTGGGCAGGGGCTGGACCTGGCCAAGGAGTCCACGGGGACCACACCTGCCTCCCTGAGCCCCCCTTGCTCAGTCAGAGGACAAGAAGGGTCAAAAAACTGAACTCCAGAGATGTAACAGCCCCCTGCCCTGAAAGAACAGGAAGGCTGGCAGGGGTCAGGGGGGGTGTGGCCAGGAAGGCGGCCTGGAGTTTGGGCACATTACCTGTGGGGGGCACGGGTGACCCCCGCCCGGGATGCCAGTGGTCAGCTTCTGCTTCTGCCAGACCCTGCAGAGATAGGAGATGGTCAGCTGCCGGTGAGGCCCCAGCCCGGGGGCAGTTCAGCCTGGTGTCCAGCTTCTCATCCCCTCCGGAGTGCACTCGGACCCCCAGCTCCAACCCTCTCCACGGCACAGGGCAGAGCTGGGGTGTGCAGTTTTGATGTCGGGCTCCACACCCACCAGGTGCCAGAAGCTCAGGAGCTGTTCTTCCTGCCCGCCCAGGCTTGTGCCTGAGTGCTGGTGTCACTCTCCCTTCTGGGGTCCCCACCAGGCTGTTCTCCTGTGGGACAAGTGCCCGGCCCCCATCTCTACGTTACCCCCCACCTCCCATCCTTCAAGCCTTGTCCAGGAAGCCTCCGGGGCCTATGGGCTCGGGTTGGCTCTGAGCACCTGATGCCCTGGTACCGGCCTGTGGGCATCGCCACGCTACAGGTACATGGGCCTCTACGCCTCTCCCGTCTCCCTGACTCCTCCTGGCCCAGCGTCCGCCCAGTGCTCCCTGCACCCTCTGGCCCCCAGCCCAGCACCAGGCTGGCCCCAGGAGGCCCAAGGCCGAAGCCCCGATGGAGAAAGGAATACCAGGGCTGCACAGGGAGGCCACGCTGTCTGACAGCGCGAAGGGAGTGAGGACCAGGGCTGCTGAGATGCTGGGGTGCCCCGGGCTCTGCGCCCTACCCGGTGGGCTCGCGTCTCCCCACACACCTCACTGGGCTGAGGGGGCAGCTGTCCAGGCTGGGCGGAGGAGGGCGCGGAGCTCCAGGCTGTGGACTCGATTCTGAGAGAAAAATAACCACGGGGGCTCCAGGGGCCCTCCCAGCTTCGGAAGCACCATCCCAGCAGGGGGTCATCCCTGGGCGGGCCTGGGGAGGGCACTGTCCGCTGAGACTAGACATAGGGATGCCCTCCACCGTGGTCCCAAAGGTCAGAGTCCCCTGCAGGCGTTGTTAAGCAGAGGGCTGGGCACCCCCACCCCCCAGTGTCTGCCTCAGCAGGTCCAGGCTGCGGCCTGAGAGTCTGCATTTCTACCAAATGCCAAGTGATGCTGCTGCCTCTGGTCCAGGGACCACCCTCTGAGAACCACTGATCTCCAGCTCCAGGACAACGGCTCAGAATCCCACGTGGGAAGGCGCCTCTGAAGGCGCCCAGCTACAGCGACTCAGCACATCCAGACCCACGGGCACTTTGGGTTGAAGGTGACACAGGCTCCTCCCACCAGGCTGGGCCCCCAACCAAGGCCAGGCCGGGTGGCAGGGCGCCCCATACCTGCCAGCGCCTGCGGGTGGCGTTACGCAGCCCTCCTCATCGGAGCCGTCCTTGCAGTCCTCCACACCGTCGCACGGGGCCCCCCTGGGGGCACACTCGCCACTGACACAACGGTGCCCAACCCCTAGGCACAGGGGCGCTGCCCAGTGGGGACATGGCAGGGTGGGGGGATGGCTGAGGACTCCTGCCCATCCCTCCTGCCCACTGCCATCTCTCCCTCCCCCAGCCCAGCCTGTACCTGGCTCACAGCCCAGCAGCTCCACCCGCAGGGGGCTGCCCAGGTTGGCATCACTGCGGGGGGCAGCCTGGTGGTGCCCATCAGAAGGCCACACCCGGACGTGCCGCGCCTGCACCATCCGGGCAAACATCCACACTGTGGAGGGGCCATTCCAGTTCTTGGGGAAAAGCTACGAGCATAGGGGTGTCTGCTCAGGCTGCCACCATGACCCTGCCCATTGCGCGCCCCCCTCTGCCCATCCCCCCAACCTCCATGGCATGGCATGGACCGGGCCATCCCAGCGATCATGGTCTCCCAGCATGAGTCATCCAGGCCCCTCAAGGCTGAGGGGCTCCGGTCCTAGTTTCCTGAGGGCAGGGTGCCCACTGCGGTGTCCCCAGGGCCAGGCCAGTGCCCACACGTGGCAAAGAAAGTGAAAGTGAAGTCGCCCAGTCATGTCTGACTCTTTGTGACCCCATGGACTGTAGCCTACCAGGCTCCTCTGTCCATGGGATTCTCCAGGCAAGAATACTGGAGCAGGTGGCCATTTCCTTCTCCAGGGCATCTTCCCCACCCAGGGATTGAACCCGGGTATCCGGCATTACAGGCAGATTCTTTACCATCTGAGTCTCCCTGGGGAGGATGCTAGCCCCAGGAGGGCAGAGCTGTGCCCAGCTACTCTCTGCACACCCCAAGGCCCTCACTGAACTCGCTATCACCCCAAACTCCCTCCCTCCCCAGTAGGGCTTCTCACAGCCGCCCCCCATCTGAGCCACTTCGATCGTGTCTGATGCCCTTTCGACTGTGGCTCTTCTGCCCCACAGAACACTGTCCCTGCTACTAACAGGTGCTGAACAAGCCTCTAAAGTAGGAAATGTCCCTCCAGAAACAAGAAACCCCTTGGGAACATAGACTGTGGGCCCCACACAAAAGGGCATGGTGGGCCACTGGTCCAGGGGGCCCGAGTGGGTGGTACCTGGGGTGCAGGCTGAGTGCCAGGCCGGATGTCACGATAGCTGTGCCAGTGTAGACCATCACTGCTGACCTGGAGCCAGTCTGAGGACCCAGCCCCCTGCACTATGATGCCTGGGGGAGGGGCAGGGAGCAGAGCTAAAGCAGGGAGTGCCACCCCCAGCCTGCCATCCTCCACCCCTTCCTTCTCCAGCCCCGGCCTCTGCTGTCTCCCCACTGACCAGTGAGGTTCCTGGGCTGGAGCAGGTCGAGCTGCAGGTAGGGAGGCAGGGTGTGCCCCTGAGTATCAGCGTGCTCCACGGGGCTCCAGCCTGGCGCCCCTGGGGCAAGCCTCAGGATGGCAGCCCAGGCGGGGTGCTCCAGCTGCTGGGACGAAGCAGGCAGGCTCCCTTCGGGGAGTCGGGCCAGGCCCAGGGGTGAATAGCAGGGATCTGGGTGCACAAGAGAGGGGCTGGAGCCTGCCGGGGCCATAGTTAGGAAGGCACAAGGGGTGCTGTGGAGGGTTGAGAGCCCACCTGGTTGACCTTGTAGGGTCACTGGAGGCTGGTCCAGGGAGGGCAGGGGTAGGGAGGAAACAGGTTGGGCTGAGGTTCTAGATCCTTAGGATAACCGTCCTCCCCATGGGAGGCAAGAGGTATAGTCCAGTGATCCGGTCTCCCCTCCCAGGCTGGACAACCCCTCAGCAACATCCCCCTTCGGCCCAATAGCCCGTGGCCTTTACCTCCGGGGGGAGGCAGAAGGTAGGTGATCAGAGGGGCTCCGATCTGAGGACTGGGGGTCGGAGCGGGCACGGGAGTGGCCATGGGGTGGACCGTCTGGTTCTCTCCTGGAGGCGGGGGAGGAGAGACAGGCTCACACCAGGCCCCGGCCCTCACCTCTCTCCACATGTTGGAGCACTGTATCTCCCAGGACTTCCCTGAGAGCTTTGGCAACAGCGCCCCCCTCCCACAGCTGGGAAAGGTCCATCCCCAAGTGAGTCAGGGGTTTTCGCTTCCACTGAATGTATTTAGAGAACACAAACTAAAGCCACCTGCCCAAAGCCACTTCAGGGGCCAGGACCGAGCGGCTGCAGTTCAGTTCCTGATCAGGGCTGCTGTCGCTAATAGGGGACCTTTGTGGGCACCAGAAAAGGGCATCTCTGGATGAAAGAGGTCTTTCAAGCTAAAGTCTGGTCCCCACTCGCCACGTAACTTGTGCAGTCAGCCGCCTGTGCCACTGTGCAGGCGGGCGCTCTCCTAACCTCAGCAGCCTGTAGGTGCACTTTAAAGATATGAAATCTGGGCCCCAAAGTGCATCCGTTTTTGAGCCTTTGTATTCTGTTTTATTTATGACTCAGTTTCCAAGTAAAGACGATCTTGAAAAGTCCAACTTGGTCATGGTTGCTCTTAGAGGGAACAAGAAAGGAACCAGATCCAGCCCATCGTAACCAGAGAAAGGAAAGTACCCTCAAGGGTGACCTCGTGGGGGAGGTCAGAGGAGGCAGGCGGAGACTGAGGCCCGGTCTTAGGGCCCCCCCCACCCAGAGGGCCCCTTCCTTGCCCAGCTTCCACAACCCAGGCTCCCCTCACCCTGAGGCTGGGGTAGCCAGTGCCACCCCCACCCCCCGGGACTTGGTGCAACCACCTCTGACTCCCTGCCATCGTCCTCCCCCGGACCTCCTCTGCCGCCCCCCAGACCCACTCACCAGGCGGCACGCAGTGGCAACACGACTCCCCCACTCCCTCCACCAGAACCCAGTCCTACGGATGCAAGAGCCGGGCTGGACATGCGGAATTGGCCACCTGCCCGTCCCCGGCCCGCTCCATCAACTGCCACCCACAATTTTGGCCTCTACACACCGCTCCTCGCCCCACCCCTACTGGCCACCCGGGCGCCCCCTGGCCCGCCTCACCTGGGGGCAGCTGCCCAGTGGGCAGTAGGGGGAGCAGCGTGCCGAGCCGTCGTGCAGACACTGGCAGACCCTGCAGGGGCCCGCTCGCCAGCGCTCCCCCACGCGGTGGACCCGGCCGTCCTGCTCGCAGCCTTCACAGGGCTCTGTCTGGCACCTGGGAAGGGGGGCCACCCCTCACCTGGTGACCAGCCCACCCTGGCCTGCCTGAGGGAGGCATTTCCCAGGACTCGGGACTTTCCGTGATAACAAGTCCTGGAGAGTCCTGGGCCACAGGGGACACTTGGTCATCCCATCACCCTGACCCCACCCCTGAACCAGAGCGACTGCAGCTGACCCAGGAGAGGCTGGTGGAAGCAATTTGTGCCAAGGCCCTTGGCCAGTAAAGCCAGTCTCAAAGTGGGCTGGGCAGGCAGATATGGCTACTCCCCACCACAAGCCTCAACCTAGGTACCTCCAGAGGCACAGGGTGCAGACCAAAGGGTCCATACCCACCCCCGGACCTGTGGGCTCCCTACATCCCCCTTTTGGACCTACTGGGCATAAAACTGATGCAGAAGGCCAGGGGTCCCCAAAGATGTGCTGGGAGTCCTGGTGTTTAGACTAACAGGGCACACAATGGGGGTGGTCCTCATCTGGGCTCCGGCCCGTGGAAGCACTTCGAGTGAGGAAGGGCGCACACAGGCAGCTTCCCAGCTGGGAGCTGGAGGTGCGGTTCCTGGGGTACGGTACCTGCGGGCCTTGCGGTGGAGGCCCCGGCACTGGTGCCCTCGACCGGCCGGGCGGGGGTTGTTGGGGCTCCGGAAGGACCACTGGACGCTCCGGCTGCCACAGGGGCCCAGGCACTCAGCCCAGGGGGACCACGCTGACCAGCCGCAGTTCACTGAGGAGGGGCCATGAGTCAGGGCTGGGGGAGGTGGGGCAGTCTGGGGGAGACCAGAGACCCCTGGGGGAGACCAGAGTCCCTCAGGAAGGCTCGGGGTGGGGCTCACCTGCACAGTCTGGGCTGGGCTGGCAGCGCCGGGGCCGCCCGTCCTGGCAGACACAGAGCTGGCAGTCAGTCTTGACACGCTGCCCGGGCCAGTAGCGGCTGCCGTCCACCAGGCAGGGGCATTGCCGTGGCCACACGCACCGCCCCTGGGCACCCAGCACCTGCCCCGCAGGGCACCAGCAGCCTGAGGGAGGCCCGGAGTGAGGCCTCCCTGCAGAGAGCTCGGCCGGGCAGACAGGCCCCCCGCACCCCAGGTCCAGAGCCCCCTTACCTGGGCCACCACAGGGCCGGTCGGGGGGGCACATGGCCTGACCAGAGATGTCATCACAGGTCAAAGGGCAAGGAACGCAGGCATGGAACACCAGCTCCCCAGAGCAGGTGACGTTGGGGCAGCCATCCTGAGGGCAGGGCCCTGGGAGGAGGTCATCGCGGGTGGGTCCCCATCAGGGACAAGCTCCCCCCACCACCGCCCCTCCACCCTCCCTCCACCGTGCCCGCCTCCCGTCCACTCACGGGTCTCCCGGGTGCTGGGAGGGCTCCCGGGCAGCGTGGCACAGGTCCGGCCACCATTCTGGGGCGGATGGCACTCCCGGTGGCGAGCCGTGACGCCCCCGCATGGCTCAGAGCATGGAGACCAGCGCGACCAGGAGGTCCATGCACCGTCCTCTGTTGGGAGCAAGGGCCGGCCAGTGGGGTGGGGGGCGGCTGTGAGGCTGGGGGAGGCCCAGCGCCCTCCTCCTCTTCCCCCCTGCTCTCCACAGGCCCCACCCGCCACACTGGGCTCCTGGCGCCCAAGCGACCCCTTACCTGGGCAGGCGGCCGTGAAGCAGGCCCGAGTCTGGCGCTCTGGGCCGGGGCAGTGCCACAGCACCGGGAGGCTCGGGGGCGAGCAGCGGCGACTCCGGCCCTGCACCCCGGGCCCACATGTCCGGCTGCACAGCTCCCAGGGGCTCCAGGGCCCCCAGGCCCCACAGCCCTGCTCCTCTGGGGAGGGCCCTGCTGTCCCCACCAGCTCACAGTCAGGCTGCCCATCGCACACCTGGGGTCAGAACAGCAGGGTCGGGGCGACTCGTGCTTTGATGGCACTGGGGGCTCTGGCCTGCCGCACCACCTGCTCCCCAGCCTCACCTGCTGGAAACCGATGCAGAGGCCATCCGGGCAGGAGTATTCTGGGCAGGGAAGCCCTGTCCAGTTGGGGCCTCCTGGGGCCTGCAGCCTCTCTGAGAGAAGAGAAGAGAAAACACTTAGGTGGAAGGGAGAGCCACGTCCCCAGCCCTCATCAGACTTGGCCTCCATCAGGGGAACAGCATGCCCACCCTGTCCTCACCCTGGAGACAGGCAGGGAGCCCATCCCAGAGCCACTGAGGGTTCGGGCACAATTGGGGAGTCAAATCACAGGGGAAGAGACCCCTGCAAGGGGACAGCTGGGTGGAGCCTGTAAGGGGTGGGGCTCCAAAGGCATGGAGGGGTTGTATGCATGCTAAGTCACTTCAGTCTTCCGACTCTTTGCGATCCCATGGACTGTAGCCCACCAGGCTCCTCTGGCCATGGGGTTCTCCAAGCAAGAGTACTGGAGTGGGTTGCCATGCCCTCCTCCAGGGGATCTTCCCGACCCAGGGATCAAACCCTAGTCTCCTGTGTCTCCTGCACTGGCAGGAGTGTTCTTTACCACTAGCGCCACCTGGGAAGCCCAAAATGTTAATCTCTCAGTCGTGTCTGACTCTTTGTGACCACATGGACTAGAGCCCACCAGGCTCCTCTGTCCATGGGCTTCTCCAGGCAAGAACACTAGAGTCCGTTGCCACTTCCTTCTCCAGGGGATCTTCCCAACCCAGGGATCGAACCCAAATCTCCTGCCTTGCAGGATGATTCTTTTACCACTGAGTCACAGGGGAACCCTGGAGGGGGCCAAGTATGAGATAAAAACCACAGGGGATCCAGCCTGGCTCAGAGACACCTTTGGGAGGGTGCAGGAAGGCAGGCCATGGGGAGGGCAGCAAATGGAGCCTATGGACAGCGCCACCACCCACCCTCCCCCCCACCCTCCCCCCCACCCCCCGCAGGTAGTCAGGACAGTGAAGATCTGACTTGCACGGACACAAAAGGAGCCCCCAGTTTTGGTGGGAAGAGGCTGAGGGGAGCCCCCGCAAACAGGTCCACCCCCTGCGGCACAGCCACTAGGCCGCCTTTTTATCAAAGACAGAAAGCCCTTTCTACTCTCCTCCACCCTCCCCAGGCTGGGTGGGCGAGCAGAAGTTTTCAGAGTTTCCCAGAAGAGATTCAAGGAGCACAAAACTCGCTCCAGGCTCGGATGCCTTAGACCTAAGTCACTCTCTCTAGCGGGGGCGCCCGGGTTGGGGTGGGAAGAGAGGGCGATTCGCCCGCCAGCGCGTGTCGCGCCCGGGCTCTCACCGCAGGCGCCCGGGTCCTCGTCTGAGCCGTCCGGGCAATGCGGGACGCCGTCGCACAGCTGCTCCGCGGCCACGCAGTGCGAGCCGCGCGCGCAGGGCGCGTGGTGCGGCGCGCAGGGCCGGTCACAGCCGCTCTCGTCGCTGCCGTCGGCGCAGTCCTCCTCGCCGTCGCAGCGCCAGCCCCGGGGCGCGCACTCGCCGCTGCCGCACGCGAAGTCCAAGGGGCCGCAGGGCAGCGCTGCGGGGACGTCCTCGCTAGACCCCGGCGGGGCGGACCAACTCCCCGCAGGCCGGCGGGCCTTTCCACCGCCGCCGCCCCTCTCCAAGCCCCTCCGGGCCCCCTCCCTGCGCCCGGCCCTCCCCCCACCTTGGGCCCCTCCCCAAGTCCAGTCCCTCTCGCATTTTGATGACCGATTGGTTTTCCTAAAGCTCTCCCCTCATCCAAGAATTCCCAAAAGACGCCACTCCGTTTAGAGGCGGCTTTGAACTCCTGGGAAGATTTGGACTCTTTTCAGTCCTCTCTCCCTTCGCCTCCTTCATTCCGCTGTCTCCAGGAAGCTGGTCTGGACCCTGCTCCTTCCCCCACTCCCCACCATGTGCCCCTAGGTCTCCCCCTGAGACCCTGTCCCCTCCATCCCAGGCCTCCAGATGCCAGCTTTTTAATGCCTTTTCCTCCAGGAGGCTCACCAGGGCCGACACTGGCCAGGGGGGTAGGTGCAGTCTCCCAGGAGACAGCAGAGGGGCCAGGCAAGGTACCAGCAGGAGGAGTGGGCAGAGAGGGGAGGGGGCAGTGCCCAGGCCCCTCGTCGGCACCATCCAGACAGTCCCAGACTCCATCACACAGCCGGATGGCCCCCAGGCAGGTACCATCGACGCAGGACACCTCCCCAGGGGCGCAGTCCACTTGCCCTGTAGCCAGAGAGAGGGGCTGGTCCCAGGGTACTGCTCCTTGGGATGCCCTCTCTAACATGCCCACAGGTGCCCACTTCTCAGCAGGAACCTGCATTGGTGAAGGAGGGGAGGCAGGCAGGTTGGGGCTCACGAGACAGATGCCTCGTGGGCTGGAGCCCGGGATAGGGACCACTAACCCAGGCAAGACTCCTCGTCAGCACCATCCGGACAGTCGGGGTGCCCGTCGCAGAGCCGGGCCGGGGGCAGGCAGTGCCCGTCGGCACAGGTCAGCGAGTCCTGGGGGCACGGGCAGCCCTGCTCATCCATCCCGTCTCCACAGTCGTCCTGCCCATCACAGAGCAGGACCAGGGGCAGGCAGCGGCCGGAGCTGCAAGACACCTGCCCCTCGCCACAGACCGGGGTGGCACAGCCTGGGGCAGAGAGGGCCAGCAGGCTCAGGACACCCACAGAGGCCCCCAGAGAAGCCCCAACATCAGAAACCAGGGTTGAACCCTGCCCACAAGCGGCTGGCAACTGGACCCGCAGCTTAGGAAGCAGCCCTAGGACTCGTGCTTCCATCGGAGGCCTGACCCACCACTTGTAGTGACAAGTGCCACCTAGGACACTCACCCTCCTCGTCTGAGCCATCGCCACAGTCATCCTGGTTGTCACAGAGCCACCCGTGGGGCACACAGTGCCCGCTCTCCCGGCATGGGGTCTCTCCCTCCGCACAACCAGGCCCGGGCTCCACACAGCGGCCGCCATCGTCCCCACAAAGCCACTGACTTTCCCGACACGTGCTGAGGACAGGGCGTCCGGGGATCAGCGGCAGCACTGGGCTTGGGCAGCCCAGGGCACAGGGGCACCCCCCCGCCCCTGCTCACCAGTTGTTGCCACAGTCCTTCTGCAGCACCGTGCCCGGTGGGAAGAAGCTGCCCCCCCACTCGCAGGGGCAGGCAGCCGGCTCCAAGCAGACACCTCCTGAGGGCAAAGACGGCAGGGCTCCAGCCAAAGGGGCACCCCATCACCACGGCCTTGTGGCCCCTCTGCACCCCCCTACCCAGAGCCCCCTCCCCTCTGCCCACTCTGACCCTACACACCATGCAACAGAGTCCCCTCAGGGCAGAAGCAGCCCTCCACACAGGCGACGGCCCGGCAGGGCCACCGAGGCTCAGGACGGTGGTCGTGGCAGGTGGCGGGGCACGTGGGGCCACAGGCCTCATACACCTGGCCCCTCTCACACTGCAGAGCTGGGTGTGGAGGAGAGAGGCCTGTGTCACCATGGGGCGAGGGCCCCAGGAAGCAACAGCAGTGGGCAAGCCAGCCCAAAGCGAGGCCCGTGGAGGGCACCTAGGTGTATGAATGGCGTGGATGTCTTGCTGGGTGCCTGCCAAGGCTATTTGCAACAGAGCAGTGATCTCAGCATGTTTGGTTCATCTAGGACAGCGTCTGGCTCATAGTAAGCACTCCAGGAATGAATGAATGAATGAATGGCTCTCAGGCCAGAAGTATCCCCAAAGGAGCTGAGCAGGTGGTGAGATGGGGTATCGAGGACCGAGGGCTGGGCACACTTACGGCAGAGCTCCTGGCTGCGCCAGCGCACGTGGATCCCGTGCCGGGCACACTCATCTGCATAGGTGGCAATGGCCGAGCAGAGACACTCACAGTCGCCCCCCGAATCGCAGCTGTGGGAGGGAGCGGTCAGCCCCCCTGCCACTCCCCTGCTGACACACCCACACCCACCCTGGGTCCCCAGGCCTGCCCCTCTCACCCGCAGGCATCATACACACACTGCTCGTAGTGCTGCTGCGGGGGCACCTCCACGTGGCACCGGGCAAAGAGCGGCTGCAGCACCACCCCGCAGCGGGCGCGGGCCCAGCCAGCCCGGTGGGCATTCACCTGCAGGGATGCCCCTGTGGACCAGCCAGACCCCTCCACAGCACCCCACCTTTGGAACCACCCCCCACCCCGGGTTCCAGCAGCTGCCCCCTTCCACCCTCCCCCCCTCTCCAGCCATCCTCACTGCACAGGGGTGTGGCAGGTCCCCTGGCTCTGGGCAGAGAGGACCGAGGCGCCAGGAGTGGGCGGCCAGTTCAGCTGTGGGCTCCAGGACCCCCTGGCGGCTCCGAAGGTCGTTACTGGCATCTCCATCGAAGTCTCCACACAGGCCAGCCACCCTGCCGCGGAGCTGGGGGGACAGCTGCACCAGGACCCGGGTGCCTGGACAGAGAGTGTGGCAGGGGGGCTCTGGAGATGGATCTGGGGGCCTTCTTCAGGGCTGGGAGTGGGGAGAAGACCTGCTGGTGGTGGTGCTTTAGTCGCTCAGTCGTGTCTGACTCTTGCGACCCTCATGGACTGCAGTCCACCAGGCTCCTCTGTCCATGGGATGCTCCAGGCAAGAATACTGGAGTGGGTTGCCATGCCCTTCTCCAGAGGATCTTCCTGACCCACTAATCGAACCCGGATCTCCTGCATTGCAATCAGATTCTTTACTAACTGAGCTACAAGGAGTGGGGAGAAGACCTAGACACCTATATTATGGGGGCTGGTTTGACCATCTGACAAAGGTACCAACCCCTCAGTGGGGGAGCTGGCTCCCTCACATTTAGGGCAGATGCTTGGCGGTGACAGACATGAGACCTACCTATAGGGGGCTCAGGGCAGGAAGTGAGAGCCTACTTTCTTAACTAAACTCAGGTTGGAGGTGGGGTAAGGAAAATCTCCAGAGGGCGGGATTCCCGAGTCCAGGACAGACTGTGACACCCTCCAGTCCCAGAAGCCTCACTGCAGATGACTTTTCTCACACCAGGGGCTGTTTGGATTTCCTTTGATTTCTCAGTAACAAGTTATTTCTAAATCACCCACTGCTTGGGTTTGGGTGGTGGGCTGTTAGGAGATTTCTTTTTATTTCTTCTCTCTAAAACTTGCTGTTTTTTTTCCAACTGTTTCTTTTGGCGAGGAGGTATTGCTTTCATAAGGCAGAAAGATGTAATGATGAAAGCGTAATTTGGAGACTCCGATCAGATGTGCACAAGAGGAAGACTTTCAGGGTAGGGGGGGAGCTGCAGGGCATGGGTCAGATGACTGGGGGATGGGGTGCTGACCTCCATCCCAGAGCAAGGTGAGGCCCAGGCGGGTGCTGAGAAGCAGGAAGAGGCCGGCGGTGTGCAGGCTCAGCCCGGGGCCTGAGTAGACCTTGGGGGGCGTCACACTCACCCCATTCACCATCACTGCCCTGCCTGTGGGGGAGCAGAGGCATTCAGGCCCGGCCTCAGGGTCCAGGGGCTCCGAGATCCCCATGAGGCCCTCCCAGCCTCCCTCCCCTCCAGCCTTTCCTTTGCTTCTCCAGCCATGTGACTTGGAGCAAATCGTTAGACCTCTCTGGGCTTTAATTTCCTGGAGCCTTCCAGAATCAGGATTCCCAACCAAGAGAAGAGTCACCAGCTCCCCACCCCGGGACTGATGGCTAGCAGTGGGAAGATGTGTGAAACCCCAGGCCTCAGCTGTTCCCGCAGAGCTGTGATGCCACCTGGGTGGAGGCCCTCCTCCCTGGCCCACGTCACCCTTCAATGTCACAGCCACCTCTGAGCATGTGCACAACGGTGCCCTGCAGCCGCACAGTCAGCGCCTTGGTGCAGGTGAGGCCACTGGCTCCGCACGGCAGGTTTTGGGCGGAGACCATGAACTGGCCACTGGCCTCTCGCACCAGCAGGTACTCGCAGGCCCCGGGGAAGGTGAGGGCCAGCCCGTCGAACGTCACATAGTGAGGGGCGCCTGACGCCCGGCACCGTCCATCGCACCGCTGGCCCGTGCAGTGCCACTGCTGACCCTGGCACACGCTGTGGGCAACAGGGGAGAGGAAACCATCAGGAAGACCAGGACCCATTGCGGAGGGTCGGGGGGCAGTGGGCTGAATGCCGGGGAGGCAGCGGTCCAGATTCCAGGCAACGCCAGACAAACCCTCAGGTCAGAGAGATGCTGGGAGCTTCCACTGTCCAGGCCTGTCTGGATATCCCGCCCCACCCATCATCCCAACCCCCAGCCAGGGGTCACTAGGTCACAGGGTCACAGGTCACAGGGCGGGGCCTATATACCACAGGTTGCAGTCCTCCTGGATTGTAGCATTGGGCAGGTACCACTGGCCGCCATGACGGCAGGGACAGAGCTCAGGAGGCACGCAGCGTTCCTCCTAGCAGAGGCCAGGGACAAAGGGCTCCATGGAGGACTGCCTGGTGCCCCCTCCCTGCCAGTTACACCCAGCCAGGGACCAGGGCAGGGCACTGGCTAGCGGAGCCCCTCCCATACATACCAGCAGCACGGTGCCTGGGGGGCAGACACAGCCCCCCGGGCTGCCTGGGGGGCAGGGGCGGTCGGCATCAGGGCTGTCACAGGTGAGGAGGCAGGCTCCAGGGACATAGACAAGCTCACGGGGGCAGAAGGTCCGGGGCGGAGCACAGTGGTGAGCAGTGCAGTTCCAGAGGCCCCTCTCCTGGCAGACACTGCCGAAAGTTGGGAGGCAAGGAAAAGACCTCACTTCCAGGCCCCTGACCTGCCCTGGGACAGCCTAAGGATCCCAGGGGGTCCAGAGCCCCTAACCTTGTGGGAAGGTCCAGCTCCGATGCTGGATACCTGAATGTCTCACCCCCAACCCCAGTTGCCCCAAGCACAAGAAGTGTGACAAGCACCTGGCCACACCTGGGATTACACACTGCCAGCCTGCCCCAACACCAATAGGGGCCATTCTCTGGGCTTTGGGGAGGGGCCAAGATACTGAACAACCCTACTCCCAGTACGGGTGGGAGAAGGGTTTCACTGAAGTCTCACCCACCAAACCCTGGACTCTGGCACAGTGTCTGTAGATCTGCAACTTCTCTTTATGTCCTAACTCTTAGAGGAGCCTCTGGACCACACTCAACTGGAATTCAGAGACCTGGGTTCTGTCCTTAGTCATTAACAAGCTCTGTGACTCTGCAAGCTGTTTAGCCTATCTGCACCTCAGTTTTCTCATCTGCAAAATGGCAACAATTCTTCTACTTCCTACTTTATTAGGGTATTGGGCTTCCCTGGTGGCTCAGCAGGCAAGAAACTGCAGGAGACCACAGGTTTGATCTCTGGGTGGGGAAGATCCTCTGGAGGAGGGCATGGCAATCCACTCCAGCACTCTTGCCTGGAGAATCCCATGGACAGAGGACCCTGGAGGGCTACAGTCCATAGAATCCCACGACTGAAGCAACTTAGCACACATACAAGAAGTAAGATTAAATAAAGTAATGTACATAAAAGTGCTTTATAAGCCCTAAAGTGCTCCACAACTGAGGGATGTTATCAGTGCTCTGATGGGCATGCCATCCTCCCCACATCTGTCACCCTGTTTCTCTAAGCTCCACCTTTTCACCCCCAAGCTCTTTGCTTCCCCCCACAGGTCTCCGCTCTCACCAGTGGTTGCAGTCCTTCATAGTAGCACTGCCAGGGGCATAGCGATGGGCCCCAAGCTGGCAGGGGCACAAGTTGGGGGGCACACACTGGCCCTCGGGGCCCCACAGCAGCCCTAGGGGGCAATTACAGCCGGCCACACAGTTGTCCAGCTCCCCACAGTCTTCAGGCTCCCCGCAGTTGCGACCGCATGCTGGGGCACACTCCTGGTACTCCTGGCCACCGGGACACAGGACAGCTGGGCACAGAGACACATGCAGGTCAAGGGCTGCTCTGCCCCCTTGCCTCCAAAGAAAGCAAAGCCAGCAATCTGCAGAGGTCAGAGATCCTTCTGGGACCCTCCCCTGCTGCAAAGCCCCTGGATCCCCCTGTGCTGGAAGGATGCAGTAAGGGTGCAGCTAGCTGGCTGAGCAGACTCACGGCAGAAGGTCCGGTTTCTCCAGGAAGGCAGGGCCCCCTCCTGGGCACAGCGCCGAGCATAGGCCGCAAGCACGGGACACAGGCAGTCCCGGCCAGGGGTGCAGCCACACACAGCTGCCAAGCAGCGCAGGTGGAACGGCTCCCTGTCCACCAGCCCATGGCACTCCTTGGAGGGAGACAAGGAAATGGGTCAGCTCCTTCCTATGGATTCCCCACTGCCACCTCCTGGTGCTCAGCATGGCTCAGAGCAAGGCCCTCCCAGCAGCCCAGAAGGATGGCAGGGCAGGTATTGATCCCATCTTACAGGGGCAAACAGGACGAGTGCCCCCAAGCTGGCTACCTGGAAGGTTGGGCCATGCAGGATGGCACAGGCTACCTCCGCAAAAACCTGGCGCTCAGTGTGGGTGCTGCAGGGGGAAAGCGGAGTGCTGGCCTCCAAGGAGCACGTTCCCCCGCCTGCCACCTGGAACTTGCTAGCAAAGGCGGTGATACTAGTCTCCACATCGCCAGCAGGGGTCAGGAAGTCATCCTGCTGATTCCGGGTGAAGGTGCCACACAGACCCTGCACCTGGGCCGCAGGAGTGGGCACAGAACAGTCAAACCCAGGCCCACAGCAGCCGGGCCCAGCCACTCATCCACCCTCTGGGCACACCTGGTGGGCGTGGTGGGGGTCCAGGGTGATGTAGGCTGCAGGGTCAGACACTCCCCAGAGGATGCGGGCACCAGGCCAGCGCAGCAGCAGGAAAGAGGAAGAGGCCCGGGAGACACTGAGGCCCCCAGCTGCACTCCAGGGCAAGGCCACATCCTGACCGTCGACCAGCACAACTCCTGGAATAGGAGGAGGGGGCCACCCACAAAGGGCTGGGCTAGGCCGATGAGGTAGAGGGAAGGCACATTTCGGGATGGGGCTGTTAAGAAAGGGAAGGACCCAGGGTAGGAGGTGGGGAGCTCTGTCTCAGTGGGCCACTCACCCTGAGCAAGGGGAACCAAAGTGACCCCTGGGAAGTCACCCATCCCACCTGAGCAACCCCCATGGGACCCTTGGCACCCACTAGGCCTTTGCCCTTGGAGTCAGTGTGCAGGAGGAGCTGGGAAGGGCCTGCCTGGACTAGGTACACTGTGAAGCCTTTCAGCTCCTTCAGAACCCTTTGAACTGTATTTTCCCCTGAGATGGGGCAGGCAGAAGATGGTAGAGTGAGGGGAAAGCTGAGACAGTGACCTCGGTTGTGGGAGTATAGCTGGAGAATTTGGGTTCAGGAACCACAGGGCAGTGTGGCCAGAAAGTGCTGGAGAGAAGCGGAGTCCACGGGGAGAGGGGAGCTGGAAGGAGGCCACTCCGGAGGGCTGTTGGGTGCGGAAGGCCTGGAAGGCAGGAACCCTGAGAGCTGGGGCTACCTGAGTCCCTGAGCTGGACGAGGGTGTCCCCCAGGGAGACAGAGATGGCATGGAGGCAGCTCCCAGCGTCACAGTCCCCGTGTTCCAGTACAATCAGCAGCTGCCGCTTGGCAAAGTCCTGGGCAGATGGTGAGGAACGTGGTGGGGATGGTGCGGGAGGGTCCCTCCTGGGCCTCTCCTGTTTTACTGGACACCCATAGCCCACACCCCGGACAGCTCCCACAGAACTGTGCTGACCGCTTGCCAGCCAGCCACATTCTATGAGGTGAGGGGCTTAACCCTCACCAAGGGCTGGGATGTGTGACTGTGGCATGTGTGACTCGCACGTGCACATGTGGAAGTGTGTGACTGTGTGTGTAAGCACGTGCACATGTGGAAGTGTGTGTGTGCGCGCGTGCGCGCGCGCATGCACAGGTTCGGGCAACATGCCTCCTCCCCCTCCCTCCCTGTGGGGACATATGCTCACGTCTCTGAGTGCCCTCAAGGGTGCACACGTATGAGAGCGTCGCAGGAGCCCCTGTTTGTGTCCACGTGTGTAAGAAGGTGCTGGGTCGGAACCTGGGAAGTCACCTCACTTTACCGGGGGAGGAGGGCTGGGGACGAAGGCGGACCCTTCTTTATTTGCGCCCCTCGCCCGCCCCCGGGGTCGTTTTGCAGGAAGGAGCGTGTGTGACAAGCCCAGCCGTCCCATCTGTGAGAAAAGGGCTGTGCGGGTGGGTTCTGCGTGGCGCCCCCGGCCTGCGGCGGCGCCGACAGAGAGACTTCCACGGGAACCTGAGGCGGCGGCGAGAACCCGGAGGGCAGGCTCGGGGGTGTGCACGGCTGCCATCTTCCCGCCGGAGCCGGGCCGTCTCAGAGTCTCCCTGGACGGCTGTCTCGTTTATTCAGCGGTTTCCTTACAGTCACTGCTCTCCCCCACCCCCACCAGCACCCCTACGAGGGCCCCTAGGACTCTGGCACGAGCCCCCGCTTCCGCTCCCGCCGTCTGCCCGCGCGGCACACCTGCACCAGGATGAAGCGGCAACCGGCGCGGCCGCGGAAGGAGAAGCTCCGCCCATCGAAGGTGACGTAATGCCCGTCCCCGCCTACCGCGCACTCGGCGGCGCACGGCGCCTGCGCGCAGAGCCAGCGGCCGTCCCTGCACTCGCTGCGGGCGCAGGGGCGGAGAGACCGCGCTCAGGGTCCGCGCCGCCGGGGTTCGGGAGTAGGGGTGGTACCGAGCTGGAGACTCCCTCCCACCCCCACCCCCCCAACACTCTGGTTTCCCCTCCCTCCCCCGGCGCTCCCATCCCTCCCGTTAGGACTAGAGGTCTGCTGATGGAGGTCGACCGCTGGGTTTTTAAGCAGGACAGTCAATTATAACTTGAGAGGTCACAGGTCACTTGCGAGGGAGGCTCCTCCAAAACGGAGGCAGGTTGCAGAGCAGATGGCATAAGAGAGGGATCAGAAGTGACCTACGGGTAGCCCTTCAGCCCCCCGCGAAGGGGCCCGCCAGGCCCGCGCACCCACCACGGGTTGCAGAGCTGGCGCACGGTGTCCCCGGGCTCGTAGCGCCGGCGTCGGCGGTAGCAGGGGCAGCGGGCGGCGGGCACGCACAGGGCGCCGTCCCAGAAGAGACCCGGCGGGCACTCGCAGCCGCTCACGCATTCTTCCCCGCAGCTCCATTCTCTTCCCTCCCCCACTGCCGAGCAGCTGGGCGGGCAGGCCGAGGCGCAGTCGGAGTACAGCTGGCCCCCCGGACACAGGCGCTCTGCGGGGTATAGGGGTGGGCTGTAAGACCCAAGGAGTTCCCCGCCTCCGGCCAGAGCCCAGTGGCGTAACCCCACCCCAGGGAAAAAGGAGCCACGCGAGGGCCCTCGGTCAATCCCCGGATTCCACAGAGAGGGGAGGCCAGAGGCTGGGCAGAGACGGGCAGGCAGCCGCCCTACCGCAGAAGCCGGGCTTCCTCCAGCGCACCGCGATGCGCCTAGCCGCACAGTCCTGGGCGTAGCTGGCCAGGGTGGCGCACACAGCCTCCAGCCGCTCTGCCCGCCCACTGCCCGCTGGGGCCCCAGCACAGTAGGCGAAGAGGCAGGCCTCGTGGTACTCTGCAGGGGGCACCTGCCAAGACAAGACAGCCCTTCAGCAACCAGCATCCAGCGCCTCCCTCCTTTTGCTTCTCAAACGCCTTTGTTTTACGATCAAAAATGTGAACGCTGCAAAGGACATTAGAGATAACATATTGGGGCCATCTCATCTCCCAGAGATCAAATCAAGGCAAGTGGGGCAGGCTGCCCTGACCCATGCCCCAAAGCAATTTGGTGGCAGGACCAGGGGCCCCGTTTGGCACCACCCTAGCACTCGTCACCTCTCTAATGCCTGATGCCACCTCCACCCCCATCCATACCTGGGTGTGGCATTCTCTGAATGGGCCTTCCAGCAGCTGGTGGCACACATCCTGGGCTTCAGCCCGAAGCTGGCCAGCCTCCGTGCCCATCTCTGTGCCCCTCAGGGGGTCCTCACAGCCTTGAGCTGCCTCCACCGCATCCAGACACCCAAGCTAGGGACAATGGGAGTCAGGCCAAGGAGCGAGGATGAGGGATATTAACCAGGACATCAGGAAAATGGCCATTGCCCTGGCAGCTGGTTCAAGACCCCACCCTCATGGCCACCAGCCCAGACATCCTGGGACTGTGGAGGGCAGCAGAGTGGCAAGCCCAAGTGGATGTGGGGGGCCAGGATCACTGTGAACCCACAGGGAGGAGGTTAGATAACTAGCTAGTGAACCAAAGCTTGTTGGTGACCAGGTGGGTGAGCAGGCAGAAAGCGAGGGAACCCAGCACTGCAGTCTCACCTCTGAGTCTGGGAGTCTCCAGGAATTCCCAAAGGTGGCAGCTAACGCAGCCAGTCCCCTGCCGGGCTCTAGGAAGTCATCTGGGGGAGGTTGAGGCAGAGCGGCTATGTCTGGGGACTCCTGTCTCCCCTTCCTTCCCACAGCAGCAACCAAGCCTCACCCCCACTCACCCTCAGGCTGGCCGTTGTAGACCCCACAGAGGCCTTGAGTCTGTCCCTGGAGCTCCTGGTCCACAGAAATGGAGACGGAACTGGACCGGTCCAGCCGCACAACGACCCCCAGGCCTCCCGACAGCACCAGCCAGTCCCCTTGCCACTGCAGGCTGAGCCCTGGGCAGGAGAAGTGGGGAGTCACAGCCCCACCCCTCCCACCATCACACCAGGGCTCAGACTGCCCTGGGAAGGAGAAAAGGGCTTCTCACTATCCTAGAGAGTTCTGCACCCTACACCCTTTAAAGCAGAAGCCACTGGTTTCCCATCACAGACCTCTTTTGAGAAGTTCATGAACACTATGGATGCGCTCTTGAGAATAAACTACAGGTAAACTACAACAACACACACACACACCCCTACCTCACTCCCCAGACCCCAGGCAAGACAGAATTCTGGGAGGAGCCTGACCCATCTAGCAGCATAAAAGCCCCGCCTCTGAGGCCTGGGTGTGGGGGTGAGTAGAGAGAGTTTCCCCAGGTCACCCTGTGAGGGGGCGGGTTGCCGGGGGGTAGGGGATGAGGACCACAACCTCCTGGCATCTCAGCAGGCTCCCTCATCTCCAAATGCTGACTCCCAACAGCTGTGGGGGTGTTGGGAGGCTGCAGGCGCCCACCCAGCTGCCCAACTTCAGCTGCCCTCTGACCCGCGCCCTGCGGATAGACAGACTGTTCCAGAGAAGTGAATGGGGCCCTGGGCCACCTCCTGGTGCCCACCCGCCTTACCAGGGAGCAGCTGAGACGCCCCCTCGGGTACCAGCCGCCCGTTCACAGAGACGTTTTCACCCCGGATCAGCACCTCCTCTGGTCCCATCATTACCCGGGCCTGTGGGGGGCGAGGGGGCGGGTGACACGTCAAGGAAGTGTCAAGGTCAGTGGCCCTCCTCCTCCTGTGTCCAGCTCCCTCTCTCTGTCCGGATCCATCTCCCTCCTCACCAGCTGACAGTGCCCAGGCTGGGGACAATGCCCCATGGGCTGGAGGTGGACGGCCCAGGTGGCATCAGCCGCACCCGCCAGCAGGTAGGTGCAGCGGCCCAGGAAGTGGAAGTGGCGTCCATCGAAGGTGCGATAGTGGAAGCCGGACCAGGTGGCGCAGGTGGCCGAGGGACGCTGGCGCTGGCTCCAGAGCTGGGCCACAGCCCCCGCCAGGGGCTGCAGGATGGCTGGGGAGGGTGTGCTGCCTGGGGGAGATACACCAACGGTGACCTCTGAGCGCGGGAAGCGGGGTGGAGGTGGTCAGTGCGCGGTTACCAACGGTGACCAAAAGTGGCGGGCGGCTTTTCTGAGCAAAGAGGGCAGTGGGCTCCACAGAGGGATCCAGAGCTCAAGAATTCTAAGTGGGGTGCCTGTCGGGGACAGGGTCCTGGCTGGGGCTGTGCTTTTCACGCAGGCTGGAACTCTGCGGACCCACCCAGTCGACTGTGGTTGGAGCAGCTGTGGCAGGTCTGGGAACGGCCATCCCGCCAGCTGTGTCCCCAGGGTTGGGCACAGCACTCCTCCAGACTTCCTGCAGACGCATTCACTGAGCCTGCCCCCAGGTTGCACAGCCAGGTGGCAAAGCAGTGGCCCTCAGGGCTGGCCTCTGCAAGGGCTGCGGTGGATGGAAAGAGAGAATGGGGTGGACCCAGATATTCCGCCTGGACCCGGCTTCCCTCCCCAGGCAGCCTGCTGCCTCCAGGAAACCCCGGATCTGGGCTGATCCTGGGTGTTTACCTAGGGTGCAGTGGGTGCCCCCCCAGCCTGGGC
The DNA here is from genome assembly GCF_055505025.1 of Bos grunniens. Lineage (NCBI taxonomy): Eukaryota > Metazoa > Chordata > Mammalia > Artiodactyla > Bovidae > Bos > Bos grunniens. The sequence goes on from NC_141168.1 coordinate 7,551,780, forward strand.
AGCAGGCCCTCACTGTCCGGTTCCAAGCAGCAGGCCGGGTCTCTGGCGGTCTGGGTCCATGGAGCAGGGGGAGGGAACAAGATGGCAGCATTCAGCCCCATCCCTGGGAATGGCCTGGGACATTGCCTCTGGTCACCTGCTCTCTAAGAGGCTTTAATGTGTAATTTTCCATTCTTGGTGTCAGTTTCCAAAGCGAGAATGATCTCAGGAAGGCAGACTGAGGGGTAGGCAGAGGCAGCAGGCATCTTGACCCTGCCCGGCACTGCCCATGGATGTGCCCACTCATCCACCACCCCATTCCCCAATTTGGCCCCCCTTGAGTCCACCCCGGACCTGCTTGCCAAACGCCTGCATCACCAGGCCACCCCCCAGTCCTCCCCCACTCTCAGGAGGTCACCCCACTGCTCTCGCCAGCCCAGCGTGCTCCTCGTCGCTCACTTGTAGATGGCACAGAGCCCCGCACGGCCACTCCAGGTCAGGTCCAGCCGCCAGCCCCGGCGCTGGTAATGCTGGAGGCTGGCACAGGGCACCAGGTCCTCCTGACGGGGGGTGACTTCCTCCTCCACCAGGACGGTCTCTGTCTGCTCACACCACCGCCTGCCCACGGACGAGGACCAACAGCTGCGACCACCGTCCCCCTCTGCCCGAGAGGCCCTGTCCCGCGACCCCACTCCCTGGGAGAGTTTACCGAAGAGGAGGCTGACTTAAGCTGGCTGAGGGAGATGAGGAGGGAGTCTGGCCACCCCAGAAGGTCCTAATCTCGGGGCGGGAGGAGAAGGCCCTGAGGTGGGCTCCTTACCCATTAGCCAGTGCCCATGCCACCCCGAAGAGGAGGGCAGGGAGCAGCATGGTGACCCCCGGTCACCTGTCGGGGGGCTCTGAGGCTCTGTGGAGGCCGTGCTGCGGCAGGGATGCAGAGAGGCCAGGCCAGGGCTCCCTGGCCCCCCACAAGGTGGCGGCTGCTGCAGCCTGGCCTCGAGGGTCCAAGGCAGCCTGAGGCAGTGAGGGCGAGGCCTGGGAGACTGGGCAGGCTTTATCTCAGCCCTGTGCCCCAGAGCACCAGCTGCCCAGAAGCACATTGGACCTGCCTACACATGGCATGGTCCCCTCCAATGCCAACTCTCCCTAGAAACAGTGCCCTTCCTGGGGGGGGGGGGTGTGTGTGTGTGTGTATGTGTGTGACACTCTGGGCCTCCAATAGCCCACACTCCCTGGAAACAGTGCCCTTCCTGGGGGGTATGTGTGTGTGTGTGTGAAACTATGGGCCTCCGAGAGCCCACACTCCCTGGAAACAGTGCCCTTCCTGGTGTGTGTGTGTGTGTAATAAGGGGATCCACGTGTGTGTGTGTGTGTCTGTGTGTGTAATGAGGGGCCACAGCCAGATACTCTGGGCCTCTGATAGCCCACACTCTCAAGCCCTACCACCAACTACTGTGGACACGGACAAACCACACTCTTTCTGGGCCTCAGTTTCCTTACTAGTAAAAACCTCAGGGCCTCCAGGAAATCATGGCGGGTGGGACAGGGGCTCCATGAATACTTTGAAATTGTGTGTGTGAGTGCTTTTCTGATGACAGTTCCACAACTTCTATTAGATTCTCAAGGGGAGCCATGAACCCACTCCAGGGTTGAGTCACAAGGCCACCGCCTTCCGGCCCTCAAGTCCAGAGTATCTGAGCCTCTCCCCTGTCCCTTTTCTGTTTCTCCTGCCCCCGCAACCCCACAAACCAGGCACTCCAGAAACGAGGGTCGGTGAGCAGAAGGAATGGGGTTTCCAGGGTGGTTGGACTGTTTGGGGCCAGGGGTCCCTCTGTAAGGTCTGACTTCTTAGTGAGGGTGATGACGTGTGGCCAGCTGGGTCCACCCTGGTCCCCTAGGATTCATGGGATCCAGAACCAGGAAGCTCAGACAGGGCAATGACAGCCAGCCTCAAGGAAGAGTGTTTGGGGTAGGAAGGGGGGACTGCAGGAGGCAGAGGGGCCCTGGAGACAGCTCTCCCAGCCCTGGGGGCCAGGCAACCGGATGGAATAATCTGGAGCATCCGGTTAGAAGCCAGCAGCAGCTCGCTCCCCAGGGGAATCCTGGTTACATCCTGGTTACTGGTCCCCAGGGGGATCCTGGTTACATCCTGGTTACCGGTTACCAGCTCCCAGGACACCCAGGCCAGAAAGTGCCTTGGGCCTGGTATCCCATAACCCTCCAGCCCCCAAGCCTGATGTGCCTGACTCCAAACATCCCCCACAATCACTGCACCTGTGGGGGTGTGTGTGTGTGGTGGTGGGAGGAGGAGGTGGCTGTCAGGAACCAGAGCCGTGCCAGGCATTCTTCTGGGCCAAAAGGGAATGCAGTGAATCTCTCCAGGAGCTCCTGGATGGGGTCTCTGGAAAGGTCCCAGGTCAGGACCTGGACACCCAGCTGTCCCCAGCTTTCACACATGCATACCTGGACACACCCTCCGGCACCTCACGCCCTCACACTCTGCTGCAGGTGTTACAAGGACTCACGCGGGTGCTCTGGCCTTGCACAGGCACACGGCCGTGTGCTCTGTTCCCAGGGCCATCCTGCAGTCTAGAGAGCAGGCCCGGCCCTGCTGGCTGAAGCAGCGCATCCAGAAGGGAAGGTAGAAGGGCCCTTCACAGCTGACCCCGAGGAACCCTGCGCTCCTCCAGGTACCCTGTCCCTGTCTCCATCATCCTAGACATCAAGAAACACTGGTGTGGCCCTGTGGCTCACCGTGCCTCTCTGTCCCCTAGGATCCCCTCCGAGTGATGGGGGGGTACAGTCAGGGGAGCCTGCTCTTTGCTCCAAGAGCCAACCTCCCTCCCCATGCCCTGCTCTAGGGAACCTGAAGAGACTGGAGAAGGAGGTTAGGGAGGGAGGCCTGGAAGAACCAGCCCACAGTTTGGATGGAGGAGGATGGGATATGGGGAGCTTTCAGGGACTGGGGTGGTGTCCCAGTGGCAAGGCTGCAGAGAAACATCACAGCCCAGGGTGGGGTCCTCTGAGGGTTGAGGGCATCCCTCCAGCCGGCCAGGAGGCTCCGGCCCATCACGCCCAGGGGAGTACCCGCCCCCCCCCCCCGCCCGCCCCCGGGAGGCAGAGGCTCCCCTGGATGATGCCCTGGCTTCTTCAGGCCTTCACACCAAGCGACTCCGGCCACACCCCTGAACCTCCTCCCCCTACCAGCCCTGCCTTGTCCCAGGTGACCCAGTTGGAAGCCCTGACCCCCATTTCCACTCCGAAGGTCAAGTTCTTCGCAGGCACCGGGGCCCACGCCTGGTCTCCTTCGGGCTCACCTCGAGGCCCCGAGGACCATGGGGTGGGGGGGAGGGGGAGCGGGTACGAGTCGGGGTGGGTCCGAGCGGGATCCGCTGGAGAGCTGGACAGGGCCGGAGCCTGCCAGACAGACCCCACCGACCGACAGTCGGGGGACTCCATCCCCAATGCCGCCGGAACGCAGCGAACGCACACACACTCCTGGCGGGGCCTCGCGATTCAAAGACCGCAGCCCAGACGCTAGCTCCCCTCCCCCGAGCAGGCCCCCCTCCTCTCCCCCCAACTCCTCACCTCCTCCCCCACCCCACCCCCCGACGCCCCGCGCGCCACCTTCCCCGGGCTCCTCCCTCCACGCCTGCCAGCGCCCTCCCTCGCCGCCCGAGTGCCCGTCCTCCCCTCCCTCCTCCCCTCCCCCATCCCTCTCCCCCACCCCTTCCCTTCCCTTCCCTTCCCTTCCCCTCCCCGCTCCTGCGTTCCCACTTTCCGGCACCGACCGCGGGCCGTCGTTGGTCCAGACCGTCACCTGCCCGCCGGGACCCCGCTGGGCACCCCCTCCTCCCCCAGGGCACCCGGTCCCTGACCCGCCTCCCCTCTCCCCTCCTCCCCCGCAGCTCCCCTGCTCCCTCTCCCTCTGCGTCTTCTCCTCTCCCCCTCCCCGCAAAGTTTCGGGGCTGTCAGTCTGTCAAGTCTCTGGGGCCGTCCGCACCCGAGCTGCAGAGCCCGCGAGGGGGAGCAGGAGAACCGGGCGCCCGGGTCGGGGCCAGGTCGGGGCCGCGTCGGGGCCGGTTCCCGCCGCACCCACAGCCGCCGCCCGCGCCGCGCAGGTGACAGCCCCCAGGGTGCGGGCGCCGAGAGCGCGGGGTGGGGGGAGCGGCTGGGAAAGGGGGGCCCCGAGGGCACAGGAGGGGCGGGGGCTGGGGGAGAGCTGGGTGTTGGGACGGGGGAAGAGGAGGGCCTGGCTGGGGTGGGGGAGGTCAGGGTTCCGCGGAGAGCGGAGAGACCGACCCGGAGGGCTGGGCTGGCGCCGGGGACCGGGGGCCGCGTGGGGGTCCAGAGAGGGGGACGGGTGGGAGGCCCTCAAGGAAAGGAGGGGGCCCGGGGGAAGGCGAGGAAGGGGAGGCGCGGGGACCCGGCGTTCGGGAGGGGCGCGAGAAGGGCGCTGACAGGTGAGCCCGGGAGCCCGGAGCGGCGAGAGCGAGATCCGGGCGGAGGGGCCGGGGCGGGGGGCCACGCGGGCGCGGGGGGCGGGGAGGCGAAAGGGGTCCCTGGGCTAGGGGAGGGAAACTTGAGAAGTCGGCGGGGAGCAAAAAAATGGGGCAGGGGGCCACCGAGCGGGAGCGGAGGTGAGCTGGGAGGCTGGGGAGGGGGGCGCACGGCCGGGCACGGGGGCCAGAGTGAGCGGCCCAGCCGCAGACCCCGAGGTTTGGGTGGGGGGCGGCTAGAGAAGGAGGTGGGGGGGCGGGGGCTCGGAAAGCGGACGGGAAAGGGGCGGGGGCCGTTCTGGGGAGTGGGACTCGGGAGGGAAGGGAAGCGAGAGGCTGCCGGGGAGGCGGAGGGGGAAGGGAGACGGGGCCTCGGAGGGGGAGGGAACCGAGGTGAAGAGAGGAGAGGAGAAGGGAAGCCGGGGTGGGGGAGGAGAGGGCCGGGGAGGGGAGGAAGGAAAAGAGGAGGGGGAAGGAAGGGAGGGAGTGTGCAGTCGGGAGGGGTGAGGAGGCGGGGGACGAGCAGGGAGAGCCCGGAGCGGCAGGGGAGGCGGCCCCGGCCCCCGGGAGGGGGAGGGGGAGGGGGAGGGGTCCGCCGCCGCGGAGGCTGCCCCGGCGGAGGGTCAGGGGGGCGGTGGCAGTGCAGCGCAGACCGGAGCGGGGCCGGGAGGGGTGGAGCCGGCGGGCTGTGGGCAGGGGCGGGGCCGGGGGCGGAGCTGGGGAGCCAGCCAGCTCCCTTGGGGAGAGAGGGCGGAAGGCGGAGGGCGAGGGAGAGGGGAGGAGTGCAGGGACGGCTGCCAGGGAGGCTGTCGGGGGTGGGGTGGGGGTGGGGAGGGGAGTCTGCTGGGGGATGGGCAGGGGACCCGCAGGAGCCGGAGCCGCCTTGGGGGCTTTGAGGGTCGGGTGTCCGGGCCTCGGAAAGCCCCGCGGGGGAGGGGCGATGGTCTTGAGGTCGGGTTCTGGGGTAATGCTGTCAAGAGCTCTTTCCTGCCTTCGGGGAGGACCCTCCTCCGACGGCCTCCCCAACTCGTGGCCCCAAGCAGTGATACCTCCGGCCCGCCCCCCACCCCCACCCCAGGCTGGCTCCTGTTTCACCAGCTCCTGCGATGACAGCTGGAGGGCCAAGGAGACGAAATTCCCTGCTCCTCACCGCAGGTCTCCCACCCTCCACCCTCTTCCCAGAGAGTCGGTTGATTCCTGACACCCCCAGGCAAGGGCCCTGGGGAGGAGGGGGTGGTGGTGGGCAGCGCTGATGCGCTGGTACTGGACCCCAGTGACGTGCAGGTGGGGGTGAGAAGCTGATTTCCAGCGCTGACCCCGAGCTTAGCTTGTAGAAATGGCTTCAGCCCTTTTCCTCACCTTCAAAGGCATCTGCTTTCTGAAATCCACGGTCCCTCAACTCCCTCACCGTCCCTGAGGACATCCCTTTCGGAGCCCCTGGGGCTAGCTGATGGGAAGAGGTTGGGCAGAGCCAGGGCCCAGGTAGAAGCTGCAGAGAATCTGAACAAGGATGTATGTTCTCCTTAGGGTCCGTGGCCAGATCCCCAGGAGGAGTCACCCTGGGTTGCCATGAGAGAGACCTTGGAGGCCCTCAGCTCCCTGGGTGAGCCGACAGAACTGGAGGAACTTGGGTGGGGGGCAGGGGAGTAGGAAGCTTCAAGGGCATACCATGCCTGTTGTTGTTCAGTCGCCCAGTCGAATCTGACTCTTTGCAACCCCATGGACTGCAGCACACCAGGCCTCCCTGTCCCTCACCATCTCCCGGAAGTTTGCCCAAGTTCATGTCCATTGCATCAGAGATGGCTCTTCACGGATCACTGCCTTGTCGTGGCAAAGGGGCTTGCATAACACAATGAAGCTATTAGCCATGCCCTGCAGGGCCACCCAAGACGGATGGGTCAAAATGGAGAGTTCTGACTAAACATGATCCACTGGAGGAGGGAATGGCAAACCACCCCAGTATACTTGCCATGAGAACCTCATGAACTGTTACCAGGCCTGCTGCTTCCCTAATTCAGACCGTAGAGCATCCCCAGGAGGCTGCGACCCTGATACCTCTGAGACCCTGAGGGCCTTTAGGGCAGCATCCTTTCTGGTTTCATCACAAAGAATGCCTGCCTGGTCCATGCTGGAGGTTGTGCTAGTACTAACAGAACACCAGGATAGTTAAATCTATTCTGTCTCTAAATCTATTCATCTCTGTCCTTGATTTGATGTAAAGCAGCTAAGGTTGATATTTGGTCAGGCTGCTGGGGAAGCTGGTTGTCCCTTGTCCGTGATGGTTAGAGACCTCGCTTTCCTTAATGCCCAGGGAAAACTCTTTTGGGCTGGGACAGGGAAGAGCAACCGTCTTGGATCACCTCTTCTGTACGACATGCTTGACTTGCACCCATCCTTTTGCCTGTAATAGGACTCTCTGTGGGACAGCCGGAGATGACCCCCCAAAGTGAGCCTGGGGAACAGTCCCACAATGCCCAGGAGCGGATGTCTCCTCCCCAGGAACAGAGAGTGCTGGGTACATGCTCAGGTAAGTGGGGACCATGGAAGCTGGCTCAGGACGGAGTCCTCCTTCCTTCGTCAAGTATTTATTGAGCACCTACTAAGTGCCCCACGCTATTCTAGATACCAGGGATACCTCAGTGACCAAGGAGACAAAAGATACCTGCCTTCCAGGAGCTTAATCCTAGTGAGGACAGAGGACTAGCAGACAACAAATGTAGGAATAAATGCACTTATAACCTGGGTTGGAAGAGGCTTTGCGGGTGGGGCAGGCAGGAGGATTGAATAGAGGTGTGAGAGTCGGCCTCATTGGGAAAGTAAGATTGAAAGAGGTGGCTAAGCAGATACAGGGAAAAGAAGCCTAAAGCGGGCGTGGACCTGGCCTTCTGACTTTCCCATCTTCTCCAGTGATTTGCCTGGAAACTGGGGCCCATCTGGTAGCTAGGAAGTTCCCCATCTCTCCTCCTAGGGCCTCTTGGAAGCCTCAGGACAGGGACCATTCTTGCTTCCACTCTCTTACACTTACATGTTTGAAGCCCCTCACACTTGTGGCTCTTGCAACCTGCATGGCCTGGGGCAGCTGGGAATTCAGCCCCTGCAGGTTTGATATGGGACCAGTCCTGCCTGTGGGGCTGGAGCCGGGGTTTCAGAAGCCCCTGCCTCCTGGCAACAGGGGGGACCTCTCTCCATCTCTGGTGTCTGCAGCATCCTTGAGGTAGCCTGTTCTCTGCCAGGGCGCGAGGCCCCCAGGCCGGAGAAAGGTGCCCGCACGGAACAAGCTGAAACTCCCTGCAGAGAAGACCAGGTGTGTGCACCACGCAAGCCTGAGCCCACGGGCTCCTGCCCAGGTGAGTCTTCCCAGCAGTCCATCCTACCAGGGGGCCAGGCGGAGGGAACAGGGGTGTGCAGGCATCGTGTAAAAAGAAAGCCACCCCAGGGCCTTCCAACCCAAGATGAATCAGGCCCTGCCACCTTTCTGCTGTAGAGCTTCAGCACCCAGCAGGAATTCTGCATCCACAGACAACAGGAGTCAGAGAGGCTAGTCACCAAAGAGAAATACGCTCTCAACTTCCACGTCTTCCGGAAGTCTTACCTTTCCATTCTCTCTCCCCCAGTCGATGTTCACACTTGTTGACAGCTTGAATCATGATTCCCACGAAGACACGTGGTGTCAGTGTCGATCAACCTTTTCATTGTCATCCCCAGACCTGCTCCCTCCCCCAAATCTCCACTGACCTTGGTGCTACCCAGATGAACTGTTGTACTTGATGCATCTCCCCCATATCCACGGTGATCAAACAGTTGGTTCTCTCTCCATAACCCTACCCATCACTTCCTTCCATCACCACCAGCCTTATCACCTCTTGCCTGAGTGATGTCACCTATTCCACAAGGGCTTATTTGGTGCCCACTCGGGCTAAGCTGTTTTAGGTAGAGCAGAAAGAGATGGGCTGTAGAGTGACGTGGTCCTGGGTTCGAATCCCTGCTCCACGTGTTTATAGCTGAGTGATCTTGGATAGGCTACAGGAGCCTCAGTTTGTTCACAAGGAGGAAGGGTAACTTCTGCACAGGGGTTTGGGTGAAGGTTTGTGAGAGTGTACACACAGTGCCTCATCTCCAGTTGGCTCTCAGTACATGATGGCAATCCTCAAGCTGTCTGCCCTCCAGAGACTGAAATCTGACACCAATATGAGCTAGAAGAAAGAATGAAAAGAACAAATAACGATAAAGCCACATCACAAGGAAGTGTAGAAGAGTCAACCGTGTTTATATGAGACCCTCATGTGTTGGATTTGTCAAAGCTTTTGTTGGTTTGTGCTCCATGTTGAGAGAGGTGTAGACTTCAACTTGGATGAGGCTGGAGGATGGGAAGACATCCTTGGCTGACTTAGAAGTAGGCAAGTTGACATATTAATAACTGGGGTTATAGGAGACCAGCTTGCCTGAAGTGAGGGGTTTATGCCTTGGAGTATTGAGAGAGTTGGACTGGGTTGGGGTGAGTCTCAGATGCAGCTAGAGCAGACTTTATACTCTAAATAATGGGGAGCTATTGATAGAAGTAGGCAAGTTGACATATTAATAACTGGGGTTATAGGAGACCAGCTTGCCTGAAGTGAGGGGTTTATGCCTTGGAGTATTGAGAGAGTTGGACTGGGTTGGGGTGAGTCTCAGATGCAGCTAGAGCAGACTTTATACTCTAAATAATGGGGAGCTATTGATGGTTCTTTGGTAGCAAAGTTGCACAAAGAAAATGAAAGTGATAGCGCAGTATGATAAAGAGCTGTTTGAAATGGATGGGTAAAAGAAACTGGAAGGAAATCTAATTGTGATAGTTCAAGCCCCATGCTATTTATTACAGACTTTTAGAGCCAGACAGGAAGTCCAATCAGCTGGTTCCAAGGCTCTGAAACCAGAATCACTTTGGGAGCTCAAAAGAAAGGAAACATTCATGGGCCTGGGTCCCCTAGATGCACTTAAAAGGTTCCCCAGGAGATTAGGACATGGCACAAGATTTAGGCACCATGAACCGGTCCATTGCTTATGCCTAAGCAAGCTAACAAACTCAACTCAAAGAAAACTCAATTCAAAGAGATTAAGTGACTCAACCGTGGTCACACTGCTGCTTAGTGGCAGAGAAAAACCCAAATGGACCCTCCCAGTCTGGGTCCTGAAATCCTTCCTCTTGGCTGGGTCATCTCAGTGCCCAAGAAGGGCAGAGCACCAGGGGAACCTGTATCAAACCTGCTTCCCCCAGAGGGCCTTCCCTGTGTCTCCAGAGGTTGGCACCATCCATTGGTTCCCCATGTCCTGTAAACTCAGTCCTCTTCTTAAACCGGGATTTCCCACCTGGCCCTAGACGTGAAGGGAGTAGGAGCAGGGGGAAAGCCTTTGAGAAACCACAGGGAGGAATGCAAAGGTCTCTGGTCAGTGGCAAGGAGTTAGAAGATCCCCTGGAGAAGGGAATGGCAACCCAGTCCAGTATTCTTGTCTGGAGAATCCCACAGACAGAGGGGCCTGGCGGGCTATACAGTCCCCTGGGTCGCAAAGAGTCGGACACAACTGAGCAAATATCACAGAAACAAGGTGAGTGTCAAGATCAGCCCACAGGAGGATGCGGAAGACCTTCTCCTGAGGGCAGTGGAGTAGATCCAGGAAGGTGGGGTGTTTGCTGATAAGCCTGCTGAGCTGCAGTGGATTCACAGGGCACAAAGGGGAGTTGCTCATCTGCAGATGGGAGACTGTGGTTCCAGAAAGGAGTGGGCTGGACAGCAAGATGGGGGTGGCCCCCCTTCGCATGGGCCTCTGACCCCTCAGAGTGAAAGCTGAAGACTGAACCCTGAGGGTAAGGGGTGCCCACCATAGTGGCAGGGTCTCCTTAAGGAGGCAGGCAAGCCAAGGAGAAAGCACCCCCTGGCTTGGAGAGCCTGGGAGGAGGACTTAGGGTGGTCCTCCGATTTGGACATTTCCAGGAACTTTCCAGTGGAAGGAGCAGGAGCTAGGCTTAGGGACTTCAGGAAGTGGTGGTCCTATTGGCAAACAAACAGATCAGGTGAAAGTCAGTCAGTCCATTCTTTTCGACGCCCATGAACTATACGGTCCATGGAATTCTCCAGGATAGAATACTGGAGTGGGTAGCCTTTCCCTTCTTCAGGGAATCTTCCCAACCCAGGAATTGAACCCAGGTGTCCTGCATTGAGGACGGGCGCATTCTTTACCAGCTGAGCCACAAACGTGGGGTTTAACAGACTCGCCTTGTTTTGCCCTTTCAGGGGACGAGTGGATGATTCGGAAGGTGAAGGTAGAGGAGGAGGAGGAGGATCGGGAGGCCCACAAGGAGGCGGAATGGCCCCAGCATCTGGCATTACGCCCCAGCCCCTTTCCCCCGCCTGACCTGGGGTCTCTGGCCGCCGCGTATAAGCTGGAGTCGGGGGCCCCAGGGACACTGGGTGGGCTCGCGCTGGCCGGGTGGGTCCCGACCGCCTCGGAGAAGCCCTACGGCTGCGGGGAGTGCGAGCGCCGGTTCCGGGACCAGCTGACCCTGAGGCTACACCAGCGGCTGCACCGCGGCGAGGGCCCGTGCGCCTGCCCCGACTGCGGCCGCAGCTTCACGCAGCGCGCGCACCTGCTGCTGCACCAACGCAGCCACCGCGGCGAGCGGCCCTTCCCCTGCTCCGAGTGCGACAAGCGCTTCAGCAAGAAGGCGCACCTGACCCGCCACCTGCGCACGCACACGGGCGAGCGGCCCTACCCGTGCGCCGAGTGCGGCAAGCGCTTCAGCCAGAAGATCCACCTGGGCTCGCACCAGAAGACGCACACGGGCGAGCGGCCCTTCCCCTGCCCGGAATGCGAGAAGCGCTTTCGCAAAAAGACGCACCTGATCCGCCACCAGCGCATCCACACGGGCGAGAGGCCCTACCAGTGCGCGCAGTGCGCCCGCAGCTTCACGCACAAGCAGCACTTGGTGCGGCACCAGAGGGTGCACGCGGCGGCCGGCCGCACCCCGCCCTCTCCCGGCGCGCCGGCCTCGCCCACGTCCCCTGCCTCGTCCCCCACCGCCTCCCCTCCCGGACCCAAGCCTTTCTCCTGCTCCCACTGCGGCCTGAGCTTCGGCTGGAAGAAGAACCTCTCCACGCACCAGCGCCTGCACTGCGGCGAGGAGCGCCCTTTCGGGTGCGACGAGTGCGCGCTGGGCGCCCCTGTAGACCCCGCGGCCCCCGAGCTCTTGGCCTGCGCGCCCCGAGGCACTCCGGCGCTCCCGGGCACTCCGGGCGGCGAGCGGTCCTTCCTCTGCCCCGAGTGCGGGCGCAGCTTCGCCCACGGGCAGCACCTGGCGCGACACCGGCGGGTGCACACGGGCGAGCGGCCCTTCGCCTGCGCTCAGTGTGGCCGCCGCTTTGGCTCGCGGCCCAACCTGGTGGCCCACTCCAGGGCCCACAGCGGCGCCAGGCCTTTCGCCTGCGCGCAGTGCGGCCGCCGCTTCAGCCGCAAGTCGCACCTGGGTCGCCACCAGGCGGTGCACACGGGCAGTCGGCCCCACGCCTGCGCCGTGTGCGCCCGCAGCTTCAGCTCCAAGACCAACCTGGTCCGCCACCAGGCGGTGCACACCGGCTCCCGCCCCTTCCCCTGCCTGCAGTGCGGCAAGAGCTTCAGCCGCAAGACCCACCTGGTGCGACATCAGCGCATCCATGGAGGAGCCGCCCACCCGGCCTCCGGATCTGACCTCTCGAGCCCAGCCTGGCCCACGTCCACCGACGTGACCGCACCCGCGCTCTTCTTCTGAGCTTCGTTCTAGGCCGGACCCGGCCTTTCCCTTCTTTTGCTCCCTGGTTCCAGAGACCCATGCCGGACGTCTCCTGAACACCGTGGCTTGGATTGCCCGTGGCCGTTTTCCTCTCTTCTCCATCCTGCTGGGGAAAAGTCTGGAAAGGATACCTGGCTTTGGCCTTCTGTGTCTGAGACAGGGCTAAGAGTAAACCCTTGATGGGAACAGTTTAGGCCTGAGTCCTTGGAAATCTCCCACTAAGAGACCCCGTGGGAAAGATGGTGTTTCCTGGACCACTCCCGACCGAGGACTGAGTCAGGAACCTCTACAGGAGCAGGGAAAGAATGGCGATCTGTGTACTGAAAGTTTCATTAAAATTACAATCCAAAGGTTCTGGGGCTGTGGAATGAGTTGGGGATGGAACCCCTGACTTTTCTCACCCACCCTTTTCTACCTTAGTCCACACACACACACTCCTTCCCATCCTATCTGGGTGAGTTCAATTTAGCCAGCTGCCAATAATGGGCTTTCTCAAATCAAAATATGATACAGCTAATTGCTGAATTGCTCTCTTGCTCCCTGACCTTAGCTCAAATCTGACAAGGAAGAAGCATCGGTATACATTTCTCATGCCAGGGATCGAAGGCTAAACCGTAGGGAAGACAAAGAGAGGAAGCAGGGTGCCCCTGGCCGTTCCCATGGAGACAGGGTGCCACCGAAGGCTCTGGAGCTCCAGGGCTCTGCCTGGGTTTGCAGCCTTCCCAGGGGGATCTCAGAACAGCAGCCCCACCTGCCACTCTGCCTGGCAGCAGGGGGAAGGACGTGAGTGACAGATGAAGGTTCCTGTAAGTTCTCTTTATGATGTCGTCTTGATTCAGACATCTCTAGCTGAGCTGCCCTAGCCGAGGCCGACAGGAGAGCTGAGTGACCCGGAGGGGTAGGATGATGGGGGAAATGTGTTGAACTTGGAGTGAGAAGTCTTACACTTGACCTTTCCTCAGTCTCTTTAGGACTTGGACCAGAGCCCTTCATTTTCCTGGGTCTCTGCTTTCTCATTTTAATAAGATTGTTGATATTGATGAGGGCTGAGGCTTTTTTCCAATTCTAATGTCACGATCAGCAAGGTAGCACTAGTGGTAAAGAATCTGCCTGCCAATGCAGGAGACATGAGACATGGGTTCAATTCTTGTCTAGGAAAGATTCCCCTGGAGGAGGAAATGGCAACCCACTCCAGTTTTCTTGCCTGGAGAATCCCATGGAGAGAGGAGCCTGTGGGGCTACAGTCTATAGGGTCACAAAGAAGCAACTTAGCACAAAGGTTTCAGAATAACCCTAGCAAATATTTACTGGGTGCCAACATTGTGCTAGAGGATGAGAAGGTTGGATGGCATCACCAACTCAGTGGACGTGAGTTTGAGCAAGCTCTGGGAGTTGGTGATGGACAGGGAAGCCTGGTGTGCTGCAGTCCATGGGGTTGCAAAGAGTCAGACATGACTGAAGTGAACTGCTTTGTGCCAAGTCCTGCACTAGGCATGGGCAACAATAGTAAGCAAGACAGACAGGCCCCTCTGCCTTCACAGAGCTTACAGAAAACAGGAGAATTGTGGGGCTAGGGCCAGCGCAGAGGGCACTGCGAGTGGATCCCAAAATCTAGGAAAAGTCAAGGGAGGTTCACAGGTTGAAGACACCTCTAGAGGGAGCCCTGAAGGATGGGCGCACGCAGCAAGTGACTAACTCCTCTTCCTGGTCCTTTTCTTGGGTTCCCACCTCCTTCCTATCCAGGTCTTGTAATTCCAGTTGTTTTATTTTATTTTATTTTTACTTTACAATATTGTATTGGTTTTGCCATACATCAGCATAAATCTGCCACAGGTATACATGTGTTCCCCATCCTGAACCCCTCTCCCACCTCCCTCCCCATACCATCCCTCTGGGTCATCCCAGTGCACCAGCCCCAAGCATCCTGTATCATGCATCGAACCTGGACTGGTGATTCATTTCATATATGATATTATACATGTTTCAATGCCATTCTCCCAAATCATCCTACCCTCTCCCTCTCCCACAGAGTCCAAAAGACTGTTCTATACATCTATGTCTCTTTTGCTGTCTCGCATACAGGGTTATCATTACCATCTTTCTAAATTCCATATATATGCATTAGAGGCTCCAGTTTAATCCACCTCATTACAACTGATTCAAATGTATTCTTTTTAATGGCTGAGTAATATTCCACTGTGTATATGTACCACAGCTTTCTTATCCATTCATCTGCTGGTGGACATCTAGGTTGCTTCCATGTCCTGGCTATTATAAACAGTGCTGCGATGAACATTGGGGTACACGTGTCTCTTTCAATTCTGGTTTCCTCAGTGTGTATGCCCAGTAGTGGGATTTCTGGGTCATAAGGCAGTTCTATTCCAGTTTTTTAAGGAATCTCCACACTGTTCTCCATAGTGGCTGTACTAGTTTGCATTCCCACCAACAGTGTAAGAGGGTTCCCTTTTCTCCACACCCTCTCCAGCATTTATTGCTTGTAGGCTTTTGGATCGCAACCATTCTGACTGGTGTGAAATGGTACCTCATTGTGGTTTTGATTTTCATTTCTCTGATAATGAGTGATGTTGAGGATCTTTTCATGTGTTTGTTAGCCATCTGTATGTCTCCTTTGGAGAAATGTCTGTTTAGTCCTTTGGCCCATTTTTTTATTGGTTCGTTTATTTTTCTGGAATTGAGCTGCAGGAGTTGCTTGTATATTTTTGAGATTAGTTGTTTGTCGGTTGCTTCATTTGCTGTTATTTTCTCCCATTCTGAAGGTTGTCTTTTCACCTTGCTTATAGTTTCCTTTGTTGTGCAGAATCTTTTAATTTTAATTAGGTCCCATTTGTTTATTTTTGCTTTTATTTTCAATATTCTGGGAGGTGGGTTATAGAGGATCCTGCTGTGATTTATGTCAGAGAGTGTTTTGCCTGTGTTCTCCTCTAGGAGTTTTATAGTTTCTGGTCTTACATTTAGATCTTTAATCCATTTTGAGTTTATTTTTGTGTATGGGGTTAGAAAGTGTTCTAGTTTCATTCTTTTACAAGTGGTTGACCAGTTTTCCCAGCACCACTTGTTAAAGAGATTGTCTTTTCTCCATTGTATATTCTTGCCTCCTTTGTCAAAATAAGGTGTCCATAGGTGCATGGATTTATCTCTGGGCTTTCTATTTCGTTCCATTGATCTATATTTCTGTCTTTGTGCCAGTACCATACTGTCTTGATGACTGTGGCTTTGTAGTAGAGCCTGAAGTCAGGCAGGTTGATTCCTCCAGTTTAATTCTTTCTCAAGATTGCTTTGGCTATTCAAGATTTTTTGTATTTCCATACAAATTGTGAAATTATTTGTTCTAGCTCTGTGAAGAATACCGTTGGTAGCTTAATAGAGATTGCATTGAGTCAATAGATTGCTTTGGGTAGTATACTCATTTTCACTATATTGATTCTTCCGATCCATGAACATGGTATATTTCTCCATCTATTAGTGTCCTCTTTGATTTCTTTCACCAGTGTTTTATAGTTTTCTATATATAGGTCTTTAGTTTCTTTAGGTAGAATTATTCCTAACTATTTTATTCTTTTCATTGCAATGGTGAATGAAATTGTTTCTTTAATTTCTCTGTCTGTTTTCTCATTATTAGTGTATAGGAATGCGAGGGATTTCTGTGTGTTGATTTTATATCCTGCAACTTTACTATATTCACTGATTAGTTCTAGTAATTTTCTGGTGGAGTCTTTAGGGTTTTCTATGTAGAGGATCATGTCATCTGCAAACAGTGAGAGTTTTACTTCTTCTTTTCCAATTTGGACCTTTTATTTCTTTTTCTGATCTGATTGCTGTGGCCAAAACTTCCAAAACTTTGTTGAATAGTAGTGGTGAGAGTGGACACCCTTGTCTTGTTCCTGACTTTAGGGGAAATGCTTTCAATTTTTCACCATTGAGGATAATGTTTGCTGTGGGTTTGTCATATATAGCTTTTATTATGTTGAGGTATGTTCCTTCTATTCCTGCTTTCTGGAGAGTTTTTATCATAAATGAATGTTGACTTTCGTCAAAGGCTTTCTCTGCATCTATTGAGATGATCATATGGCTTTTATTTTTCAATTTGTTAATGTGGTGTATTACATTGATTGATTTGCAGACATTGAAGAATCCTTGCATCCCTGGGATAAAGCACACTTGGTCATGGTGTATGATCTTTTCAATGTGTTGTTGGATTCTGATTGCTAGAATTTTGTTAAGGATTTTTGCATCTATGTTCATCAGTGATATTGGCCTGTAGTTTTCTTTTTTGTGGCATCTTTGTCAGGTTTTGGTATTAAGGTGATGGTGGCCTCACAAGAGACCCACCTCAAAACAGGGGACACATACAGACTGAAAGTGAAGGGCTGGAAAAAGATATTCCAAGCAAATAGAGACCAAAAGAAAGCAGGAGTAGCAATACTCATATCAGATAAAATAGACTTTAAAACAAAGGCTGTGTAAAGAGACAAAGAAGGACACTATATAATGATCAAAGAATCAATCCAAAAAGAAGATATAACAATTTTCAATATATATGCACCCAACATAGGAGCACCACAATATGTAAGACAAATGCTAACAAGTATGAAAGGGGAAATTAACAATAACACAATAATAGTGGGAGACTTTAATACCCCACTCACACCTATGGATAGATCAACTCAACAGAAAATTAACAGGGAAACACAAACTTTAACTGATACAATAGACCAGTTAGACCTAATTGATATCTATAGGACATTTCACCCCAAAACAATGAATTTCACCTTTTTCTCAAGCGCACATGGAACCTTCTCCAGGATAGATCACATCCTGGGCCATAAATCTAGCCTTGATAAATTCAAGAAAATTGAAATCATTCCAAGCATCTTTTCTGACCACAATGTAGTAAGATTAGATCTCAATTACAGGAGAAAAACTATTAAAAATTCCAACATATGGAGGCTGAACAACATGCTGCTGAATAACCAACAAATCACAGAAGAAATCAAAAAAGAAATCAAAATATGCATAGAAACAAATGAAAATGAAAACAACCCAAAACCTATGGGACACTGTAAAAGCAGTGCTAAGGGGAAGGTTCATAGCAATACAGGCACACCTCAAGAAACAAGAAAAAAGTCAAACAAATAACCAGACTCTACACCTAAAGCAACTAGAAAAAGAAGAAATGAAGAACCCCAGGGTTAGTAGAAGGAAAGAAACCTTAAAAATTAGGGCAGAAATAAATGCAAAAGAAACAAAAGAGACCATAGCAAAAATCAACAAAGCTAAAGGCTGGTTCTTTGAGAGGATAAATAAAATTGACAAACCATTAGCCAGACTCATCAAGAAACAAAGGGAGAAAAATCAAATCAATAAAATTAGAAATGAAAATGGAGAGATCACAACAGACAACACAGAAATACAAAGGATCATAAGATACTACTATCAGCAATTATATGCCAATAAAATGGACAAATTCTTAGAAAAGTACAACTTTCCAAAACTGAACCAGGAAGAAAAAGAAAATCTTAACAGACCCATCACAAGCACAGAAATTGAAACTGTAATCAGAAATCTTCCAGCAAACAAAAGCCCAGGTCCAGATGGCTTCACAGCTGAATTCTACCAAAAATTTAGAGAAGAGCTAACACCTATCCTACTCAAGTGAAAGTGAAAGTGAAAGTGAAGTCACTCAGTCGTGTCCTTTGCGACCCCATGGACTGTAGCCTACCAGGTTCCTCTGTCCATGGGATTTTCCAGGCAAGAGTACTGGAATAGATTGCCATTTCCTTCTCCAGGGGATCTTCCCAACCCAGGGATTGAACCCAGGTCTCCTGCATTGTAGACAGACGCTTTACAGTCTGAGCCACCAAGGAAGTCCTACTCAAACTCTTCCAGAAAATTACAGAGGAAGGTAAACTTCCAGTTGTTTTAAATATGCAAGACCTGGGAGACCTTAGGTGGAAGCTAACCACACAGACATTCTGATGACTGTTGTGCTGGGGAAGGTGGAGAAAGGTGAACAGCCAGGCTGCCCTCCCGAGTCAGAGCACAGTGGTGAACAGAGCACAGTTCCTCATACCAGCCTGGGGCTTTGAGACCATCTCTATGGCTTAGCGGGCTCCTTCAAGCATCCACACCAGTGAAGAGGCATCCACCATTCCTAACTTGTTGCCTTCCCACTTTGGTCAGTGAAGGAGCCAACCTGCTGTGCTTTAAATATAGTTTCCCCCAGTATCTGAAAGTAGACCGTTCCTATGAAATACAGCCAAAATTCACAATCACTACCATTATTATCCCCATTTTATAGATGTGGAAACAGTACAGAGCAATTAGGTCATTTGAACAAGGTCATTCCTTCCTTCGTTCATTCAGCAAACATGCACTGAGTACCTGCTTGTGTGTCCGGCATTGTGAGATGCCGGGAATAGAAATACTCGTTATAAACTAAAATGTGTTTAATACTTACTCTTTGCTAAGTACTCTCAAGTGTACTTAGCACACTCAGTAAAGCCCTAAGTGAATCAAGGGCTTTACAAGTGTTGCCCTGTTTTTCTTTCCACCACCCTGTGAGTGGGCATCCTTGTCCTTGGTCAAGTTTTTCTCATGAGGTAAAAGAAGCTCAGAGAGTCCAAGGAACTTGCACACGTGACCCAGAGTATGTGATGAAAGCAATCCAATGGTTTGCTTCAAGAGCCTGTGCTTTAAAAAAAAAAAAAAAATTGGGGCAACTTCCCTGGTGGTCCAGGTGGCTCAGGAGGTAAAAAAAAAAAATCTGCTTGCAGTGTGGGAAACAAGGGTTCGATCCCTGGGTCGGGAAGATCCCCTGGAGAGGAAATGGTTACCCATTCCGGCATTCTTGCCTGGAGAATCCCATGGGAGAGGAGCTTGGTGGGCTACAGTCCATGGGGGCAAAGAGATGGGCATGACTGAGTGACTAACACTGGTGATCCAGTGGTTAAGACTTTGCCTTCCAGTGCAGGAGGTGTGGGTTTAATCCCTCTGGTCAGAGAGCTAAGCTCCCACATGCTTCAGGACCAAAAAAAATAAATAGATAATAACATAAAGTAGAAGTAATATTGTATTAATAACAAATTCAATAAATACTTTAAAATGATCCACATTAAAAAAAGCTTTATAAAAAAGCAAATTTTATGTTTCCATCAACAGTGTATAAGGGCTCCAGTTGTTCCTAGCCAACACTGGCTGTTTTTTTGCCATTCTAACAGGTATGCAGTGACCTCTCACTGGGGTTTTGACTTTCATTCCCGTGTGTGTGTGTGTGATTTAGTCACTAAGTCATGTCTGACTCTTGTGACCCCATGGACTGCAACCTGCCAGCCTCCTCTGTTCATGGGATTTTTCAGGCAAGAATACTGGAGTGGGTTGCCATTTCCTTTTCCAGGGGATCTTCCCATCCCAGGGATGGAACCTGGGTCTCCTGTGTCGCAGGCAGACTCTTTACCAACTGAGCTACGAGGAAAGCCCTTCATTCCCATAGAGCCTGTATTTTTCAACACCAGACTCAGTTTCCTTGCAGAGAGGTCCCTCATGTTCCTGGTCTTCAGGGCGCTCAGTGGATGGGTCTGGTGATCAGCATGCAGGGGACTTTTACACGAAGGGCCATGGGATGAAGGTGAAGAGCGACGAAGTACATGTGGAGGGTCAGGAGGGGTCTCTGCAAGGGGGGGCAGTGACTCGCTAAGACCTCACCTCCTTGGAGCAGGCTCTCGGTGCCATAGTCACCTTCACCCCCCATAATAATGGGTGTCTGTCTCCTGGGAGAGGAGAAGGGGCTTCTGCCCAAGGCAGCAAACCACTTTCAGGGGCAAAGCCCTGCGACAAAGGAGGAAGCAACTGAAAGCAAGCTCATGTATCGGTTACAAAATGTCCCCTTTCCAGAAGTGATAGTGAATTATGGAGTCACCTCGAAGTAGGGATATGAAGGTCTGTATAGAAGGGTGGCTGTCAGCTAGAACCAACTTGTAATTGGGACAAGAGCCTGTATCACACAGGCTTTAGTGACACCGCCCAGCACAGCCCATCTCCCAGCCCGGGATCTGAGAACCGCCTGACAGTGGCCTGCCCGCTGTACACACAGAGGGGAACTTAAAAGCCAAGTCTTTTCTAGGGACTCCTTCACCAAAGACACTCTTTCCTGGGACTCTTGGAACCAAGCCCCACACACTGGAGGATGGAAAACATTCCTCCTCTCAGCTCTGGAGGCCAAAGTCCACAGCCAAGGTGTGGGCAGGGCCATGTTCCCTCCGAAGGTTCTGGGGTGGGTTTGTTCCAGGCCTCCCTCCCAGCTTCTGGAGTTGCGGCAAGCCTCGCTCTGCCTCGACTTGTGGCCGCATCCATCCAGCCACCGCCTCCTGTTCTTGCATGGCCTTCTTTCTCTCTGTCTGTGTGTCTGTCAGTGTGTGTGTCTCTTCTCCTCTTCTTCTAAGGACCCAGTCCTAGTGGATTAGGGCCACCCAACATCCTCATCTGAACTCAATTGCATCTGCAGAGACCCAGTTTTCAGATAAGGTCACGGTCACAGGCCCTCGGGGCAAGGGCTTCAGCCTCTCTAGGGGACACATTTCTGCCCATCGCAGGGACCTTCACAGAGAATACTGTGCCAACCGTGGAGGAGGTGAAACTGACACACAGGCTGGGAGGGGATGGGCTGGCTCCACAGAGGTGGGAGGGGGGCGAGCACTGCATAGTTCAGATCAAACTCGACTGGTCCCCAGAGCTCTTGCCTCTGGGTGACAGGCTGGGAAACAAGCTTTGGGGATGTGCAGTGGAGCGTTCAAACAGGCTAAACAATGATAACAAAGATGTCACTTCGAGTTCTTTGACTCTACAAGTGATTTTTAAAATTTATATTTTCTTACTTTTCTAGCAATGAAACAGCTTGACATGACTGTAAACAAAGAAAAAGCACAGTTGACTTTTAGGAGACTGCAGGAGGAGCTGAGATATGAGCGATCTTCCATCAAATGTGACTGTTTTGTTCAGTGTTTCTATAAACTCTGTGTGTGCGTGCGGTGTGGGTGTGTGTGCGGTGTGTGTGTGCATGTGCACGCGCACGCATGCGCCTGTTCTACAGTTTATTTGTGGGGAGATATAAGATGGAGGAGTCCAATGGGGAGATACTGCCTTGAGGGGTAAGTGGGTTTGAAGGCTAGGGATGCAGGTCAGACAGATGGGCTGAGATGGGAAGGTGCTTCTGGACGGCATTTTGAGGGACAGAGGATGGGCAGACTGGGGATGAACTGGTCTCCCACAGTGAACATTTTTTCTGCCCCCGAGAGTCAAGAACCCTCCTGGGAGCTGTGGTGGGGTGTGGCCTGTGGTCTTAGCATGGCGGACACTCTCTGGGAGGGAAGTGGTTCCCAAAGGCTGGTGGAGACCTTCACCCTGCCTCATAGTAGGGGAGACAGGTTGCTCTGCCTGAAGGGTATTTCCTTAACCAGAGACACGTCTACATTCCACTATGCAAGACATCCTGTCCTTTCCTGGGGGTAGTAATTTGGGGAAATTAGGCAGCAGAGTAATGTACTGTGGTCTCAGGCACAGGATAAGCAGGGCTCTCAGAGGAAGGGGCCCTGGGGTCCTCACGACAAGGCATTGCCATCAGAGGGGGCTTGACTGAAAGCTTTTAGGAAACACTTTCCCAACTGCTTGACAGAGAACAGACCTGTGGGCTAGGATGAGTGCAGCCTCCTAGCAGGGACGTTCTTGATCAAGACCAGGAATTGGATTGACGTCATAGATTGACGTAACGAACGTCATTACGTAACGTCCTTGGGGCATCACAGTGGGTTCCGCTTCAGGCTGTCCAGATGCCTGACTCCGCGGCCCTACAGCCCAGCCAGGCAGTCCTGCGTAGCTCAGAGCCCCTTTTCCCTCACCGGGCTTTCTCTACTTGCAGTTTCCCTGGACGGTTTTCAGGGTCCCCCAGAGACTGCCCTGTGGCCCAGCTTCCAAGGGCTGTATTTCGGTGGACAAGGCCAACTATCTAAGTAGCCGGCCCTGGGATCCTCTCCTCCGGGACGCAGGCCCGCGCATCCCAATGTGCTTGCCCTCCCCACGCTGACTGGTCCTCCTGCACATTCGTCCAAGCCCAGGCCACCCCCAAAGCCCAGGCTTGCTGACCACCTGGACTACTGATTTCTCTTCCTATCAGGTCTGGCCTCCAACTATAGGCGAAGGTCCATCTAGTCAAAGCTATGGTTTTTCCAGTAGTCATGTATGGATGTGAGAATTGGACCATAAAGAAGGTTGAGTGCCAAAGAATTGATGCTTTTGAATTGGAGAGCTGCAGAAGACTCTTGAAAGTCTTCTTGGACAGCAAGGAGATCAAACCAGTCAATCCTAAAGGAAATCAGTCCTGAATGTTCATTGGAAGGATTGATGCTGAAGCTGAAGCTCTGGTACTTTGGCCACCTGATAGGAAGAACCGACTCATTGGAAAAAACCCTGGTGCTGGGAAAGACTGAAGGCAGGAGGAGAAGAAGGTGGCAGAGGATGAGATGGTTGGATGGCATCACCGACTCAATGGGCAGGAATTTGAGGAGACAGTGGAGGGCAGAGGAGCCTGGTGTGCTGCTGTCCATGTGGTTGCAAAGAGTCAGACAAGACTGAGCTACTGAACAACAACAACAAAATGTTCTGAGTGCTTATTGTGACCTAGGCTCTTAGTTAATTCTCCAAAGTCCCCTTGGCTTATCCCCATTCCACAGGTAAGGAAACAGAGGTTTAGCATACTTGAGCGCGTAGGGATGTGAGGGCCTTGTCTCCCCAGACCAGCTGGGGGCAGCCCCAGGGCAGGCCATCTTGTTTACTATCTGGATTCCCAGACCCACTCCACTGGGTGCTTGTTGAGCTGTGGAAGAGGAGCACACCCATCTGTTCTCTCCTGGGAGCTTTGGTGCCTAGAATCCACCTTATCAGTCAGAGCTTTGACTAAGTCAGGGTAACAGCCAAAGCACAGATCCTGGAGAGAGAATGAATATTCAGCGATCCATTTTTCCCTTGGCTGCCAGAATGCTTAAAGCTAAATTTACTGCTCAAGTGCCACTCTCGGAGTCAGATGTCTGGTGTAGCTCACATACTTTACGCTTTACTAGCCGTATGGTAACATATGGCCTTTGTTCGTCGTTCCTCCAGATGCTCTACACCTGCGGTAGCAGATGAGAAGACAGGCACACAGACGCAGAGGAGAAAAGAGCCTCACTTGGCAGAGGGGACAGGAAGGGAAAGTAAGAACGCTGGTGTTGGGGGAGCCTAGGAATAGACCAGTGGTCCTTAAACTTCTGTGGACCACCAAGCAGGTGGGTAAGATATTTGAAAACTGTCTCCAGAAAAATGTGCATAAAAACAGCAGACTGGAGACTCCCCTGGTGGTCCAGTGGCTAAGACTCCGAGCTCCCAATGCAGGGGGCCCAGATTCGATCCCTGGTCTGGGAAGTAGATCCCACAGCTAAGAGTTCGTATGCCACAACTAAGACATGGCACCATCAAATAAATAAATATTTAAAACAAACAAAACCAAGAATTTGCATGTAATTTCAGAAGGCACGTGGATCCTCCCACCCCCACCCAAGCCCACCCATCACCTTCAGAGTCTCTGAAGCTCTGAAATTTTAACCCCTCATCCTGCACATATAAGAACAGAGGCCTTTAAAAGGAGAGGGGCCCCTGGGGCTGAGGGTGGGAGGGAAGGAAAGATGGAATCTGCAGTTTTGCCAGGGCGGGCCCTGCTGGCAGGTGTTCGGGTCTCCTTGTGACCCTGGGCTTGGGATCACCCACCACAGGAGGAGCCTGAAGGTAATTGGGAAACTGTGTGGGGCCAAAGGAAACAGCTCCCCAGCTCTGCAACCCTTTTCTTGTTCTGCAGGCTTGGGAGCGTTGGGTATGCAAGCCTACAGCTAAGTGGGCTGAGACTGGGACCAGATCGGGAGTCACCATTAGCCAGAGGACCCCAAGACCCTCGCCTCTGGGCCCAGATTGAAGGCTCCCTGCTACCTGGCTGGGCCTGGAGGCTGGAGTACACCCCGGGAGGTCCTGCCTGGGTCAGAACCAGGAAGCCCAGGGCCTGCCTGCCCGTGGGTTGCCCCTTCCTCGTGAACAGTCTGATGAGGGCTTTTCATTTCGCAGCTGCAGCAGCTGCCGGCTCCACCCGCTCCATCTCATCTGGCTCTGCTGTGCTTTGTTTCAGGAAGAAGAGGAAGCAGTGATTGCTCGCCCCCACTTCTATTCTCAGTCAAGGTCACAGGCTTCTCCTCTCCTCCTGGGGTCAGTGCTAGTCATCTCTTATCAGGGTTTCAAGAACAGTCTTCTGAGCTTTCCACAGCTCTGTGAAACCGGTTGTTTGGGGACCCATCTCTGTGGGGTCAGGGAGATGCTCAGAAACTCTTCGTTGTCTGTCTGAGGTCAGGTAGGCACTTGAGAGAACCTGGGGGAAATCAAGGACTTATCCACTGTCACCATGGGGACCTGCCTTTTGCAAATGTATCTGGTTTATTAAATGAGCTGGACCAGGCAGGTGGCAAGCAAGAGGCAACTTTTTTTTTTCTTCCATCATCACGTTCAACCCCCTTCTGTCAGACCCGCCTTCTTTACTAACCAGATTTCCACTGCTGCCTGATTATACCGACACCGAGTGACTGAAAACAACCACCTCTCACGTGCACACGGTCCTGCGGATTAGCAACTTGAGACAGGCCCCAAAGGACAGGTTTTCGGCTGGTGCCACCTGGGGTCCTTCATGCTGTTGTTTTTGTCTTGTGGCGTTGAGGCTCGATGGGGCCTGGATGGCTCCAGATGGCCCGGTTCATGCGTCTGGTGGTTGGTGCTAGCTCAGCTAGGCCCCCTCCTGCCCCAGCTTTCCTGCTGCTTCATTCACGTGGACATGACACTGCCTCCATGTTTTCAAGGTCCCGCTGTCACCATTGGGGCTTCTGGCTGCAATGCAGGAGATGCAAGAGATGAGGTTTCGGTCCCCGGGTGGGGAAGATCCCCCTGGAGGAGGGCTTGGCAACCCACTCCAGTACTCTTGTCTGGAGACTCCCATGGACAGAGGAGCCTGGCGGGCTATAGTCCGTGGGGTCGCAAAGAGTCGGACACAACTGAAGCCAACTGAGGGTTCACGCACACTGCCACCATCAATCAGACGACTGACTGGCTTTCTCAGTTCCAGATTCCTAGAGGAGAACATGGGACAGGTTAAGTCAAGTTTATCCAGGTTTGATCAGCCGTGACCAGGCGGATGCGGTCTCGTGGTTGTTATACAAGTGTCATGTTCTGCTCTGTTTACGGCAGAAATGGAACTTCCCAGGGAGACACGTGGCCATGGGCTCCCAGGCTGGACAGACAAGCCCAAGAGGCGTGTGCTGCAGTGGGCACTGAGACCAGAACCAGCCCCGAGCTGACCACTCACGATAACAGCTCCCACAAGCCCATCAGGCTGATTAATTCCAAAATCATTGGTGGTTACTTAGAAAGCTTCTTCAGCAAAGTGGTGGGAGCAAAAAGCAGATTATGAGTGGCTGAAGGTAAGTTGGAGCGAGGAAGTGGAGGCAACATTTACAGACTGCTTGAATTCATAGAGTCAGAAAGTTCATTGGTAGATGCTGGGGGCTGGTGGGAGAGGTGAGGAGCGAGGATGGGCACTTAGTTGTTTAATGGAGATGGAATTTCAGTTTCAGAAGATGAAGAATTCAGGAGGTGGATGATGGTGAGAGATGCACAACAATGTGAATGTACTTAGCGCCACCAAACAGTGCAGTTAAAAATGGTTGAAAGAGTATGTGTTAGATTACATGACTTTTTTGTTGTTCAGTCGCTCAGTTGTGTCCGACTCTTTGAGACCCCATGAACAGCAGCACGCCAGGCTTCTCTGTCCTTCACCATCTCCCAGAGTTTGCTCAGACTCGTGTCCATTGAGTTGGTGATGCCGTCCAACCATCTCATCCTCTGTCACCCCCTTCTCCTTTTGCCCTCAATCTTTCCCAGCATCAGGATCTTTTCCAGTGAGTCGGCTCTTCGCATCATGAGGCCGAAGTATTGAAGTGTCCGCCTCAGCATCAGTCCTTCCAATGAATATTCAAGGTAGATTTCCTTTACAGGAAATTTCCTTTTCAAGGTTTGATCGCCTTGCAGTCCAAGGACTCTCAAGAGTCTTCTCCACCACAATTTGAAAGCAACACTTCGTCAGCACGCAGCCTTCTTTATGGTCCAACATCCATACACCACTACTGGAAAAACCATAGCTTTGACTGTGCAGACCTTTGTTGGAAAAGTGATGTCTCTGTTTTTTAATACACTGTCTAGATTGTCATAGCTTTTGTTCCAGGGAGTAAGTGTCTTTTAATTTCATGGCTGTAGTGACTATCCAAAGTGATTTTGGAGTGCAAGAATGTGACCTTTACCACAGTAAAAAACATTACCAAAAAAAAAAAGGTGTCCAGACTGCTCGGAATAGACATCTTTCACTCATCCAGCACATCTGTCCTTCTGGGGAGAGCTTCCCCGATATTCCTCCTGCTTCACCAACGTGGCCGGGTGGAGCTGCCATGTACTCACATGGTCCTGCTCCCCGTACCAGTTGGGTGAGCCCCCCCAAACTCCAGCTGGGCCCGTTGGAGCCCTTCCGCAGGGCACAGGACTTTGCACCATGAGTGGAGCAGCAGAGGCTGTACTTGTCAAACTCTGAAGCTTCTAGGACATTTTTTTCTTATCACGTGGACAAGGCTGGTCTTTAGTGAAGGACCATGGAGCTGACCACAGAGCGGAATGGGACTGAGAGATGGAGAGAAACTTGGCATCCAATGAACCATAGATTCCTGACATTTCTGAGGCCAAATTGCATTCAGGGCTTTCTGTGACAGCTATGAGATGCACCTCGTGGGTTTCCCTCCCAAACCAAGGCCATTCCACGTGGGTGAGTTGGGCACAGTCAGCCTGCTGCTGCCAGTGTCTCCAGAGTCCCCTTCAGCTTGTGAGCTGAGACCCAGCTCTCCCCAGGAAGTCCCTGGCAACTGGAGGGTGGTGGTCGCTCGTGCCTGGCCGTTCCTGTCTACGTGGACTCAGGCATGGCCGTCTGAAGTCCCACCTACACGATTCTGTTCCCTCACTTTCCTTTCCAAGGTGTCAGAGCCACATTGTGCCTGAGACTGTTTGCTCCCTTTTAAAAAGATCTTTCAAAGGAATTGGGCTTCCCTGATAACTCAGTTGGTAAAGAGACCCTATTCCTGGGTCAGGAAGATCCCCTGGAGATGGGATAGGCTACCCATTCCAGTATTCTTAGGCTCAGCTGGTAAAGAATCTGCCTGCAATGCGGGAGACCTGGGTTTGATCCTTGGGTTGGGAAGATCCCCTGGAGAAGGGAAAGGCTACCCACTCCAGTATTCTGGCCTGGAGAATTCTATGGACTGTATAGTCCATGGGGTCACAAAGAGTCAGACATGACCGAGCAACATCCACTTTCACTTTCAAAGGAATTACTTTCCAATATATCTCTTACCCCCTCCTCTGCCTGCTTTCAGAAGGGCCTATCTGACACCCCTTCCTATGAATTCAATGAGCCAATATATTGCCCTTTTCATCTTGGCTAGTTGAGCTGGGCTTCTGACCTTGCAATCAAAAGAACCCTGACATTCTCTTCTTGGCTTACACAAGCAGTATTAAAAACATGAAGTGGGTTCCCCAGCCTCTTGCCCAGGACTCCTGCCCTTCCTGGAATCGTCTCCTCCCACCACCAGAGGACCCAGCTGGCCTGGTTTCCCATTCAAAGAATAGCCCTCCCGACCCCTGGCTTGTTCCTACTGGCTGGAGTCCAGAGCTCTGCTCCATCAGCAGAGGGTCCATTCCTGTGATGTTCATTGGAAGATAGGAACACGGATTCGTGGAAAAACCCACTCCCCTCTCCTCCTAGCCACTGATTCTCAGAAGATGGAGGCTTGCCCCTTCCCCTTCCTCCAGGTGAAACAGCAGTGGACAGGCTCAAGAGCCCTACTCAATGTGAGCCCAGTTATGTGCAGGCCTATCCGGGGGTGGCAGAGTCCGATACTTGCAAGCTTCCAGCTGGGGTCACGGCTACTAATACCCCACTGTGCCCGACGTCCAGGCAGTGACCATCCCTGGGGATGCCACCACTGGAGACGTCACTGCATGCCCGACTGCTAAAGGAAAAGAGGGCTTCCCCAGTGGCTCAGCAGATGAAGAATGCCCTTGCAATGCAGGAGCCACAGGAGATGTGGGTTCAATCCCTGGGTCAGGAAGATCCCCTGGAGAAGGAAATGGCAACCCACTCCAATATTCTTGCCTAGAGCATTCCATGGACAGAAGACCCTGGCAGAAAAAGAAGGTGGCAGCAATGGGCCCTGTAAGTTCTGTCAACTTAAAAACAAAGAAACAAACAAACAAAACAAAACAAAAAAACCCCAGCCACAACCTAAGAGTTAAGAGTTATGTTTTATTTGGTGGAAATTTTTAAGATTTCAAGCGCAGCAGACAGCATCTCTGGTGACCCTGAGAAAACTGCTCTGAGGAGGTGAGTGGAGGAGCCAGGTTATATAGAAGTTTTACAACAAAGGGCAGGTAGGCTGAACATCAAGAGATTATTGTTCATTAAAGGAAATAAGATATCCCAAGTTAAGGAGTGTAGCACTTATCTATGTATAGGAAGTTGCAAGAGTCTGGGCTTACCGAAATCATTCCTTTCATATTATCTTACCAATCTGAGGCCAGTACATCCTGAGTTCCTCAGTGCTCACCATTAGGAGTGGCTTCAGCCTGGTGTCTGCTGGATCTCAGGTTTTATTCTCTTTCCTGGGCACCTTCAGGACTCACAGATTCATCTTTGGATGGCTGGAATCGCTGATGACAGTGGCATCCTTGTTTACTGATACAGCAGACGGTAAAGAATCTGCCTGCAATGCAGGAGACCTGGGTTCAATTCCTGGGTTGGGAAGATCCTTTGGAGAAGGGAATGGTAACCCACTCCAGTATTCTTGCCTAGAGAATTCCATGGACAGAGGAGCCTGGCGGGCTACAGTCATGGGGTCACAAAGAGTTGGATGCAACTGAGCAACTACATTTTCACTTTTCACTTCATTTCTCAGTTCCTTTTCATCAGCCTGCCTTCCAGAACCATTTTTGTTGTTCAGTCGCTTAGTCGTGTCCGACTCTTTGCAACCCCATGGACTGCAGCACACCAGGCTTCCCTGTCCTTCACCATCACCTGGAGTTTGCTCAAACTCATGTCCATTTAGTCCATGATGCCATCCAACCATCTCATCCTCTGTCACCCTCTTCTCCTCCTGCCCTCAATCTTTCCCAGCATTAGGGTCTTTTCCAATGAGTTGGCTTTTCCCATCAGGTGGCCAAAGTACTGGAGCTTCAGCATCAGTCCTTCCAATGAACATTCAGGGTTGATTTCCTTTGGTTTGATCTCTTGCTGTCCAAGGGACTCTCAAGAGTCTTCTCTGGCACCACAATTCAGAAGCATCAATTCCAGAACCATCCTCCAAACCAAACCAGCCATGATACCACAAGGACAGAAATGATAACTGGGGCCCTCAGGCCAGGGCCTGGAGCCAGGGATACAACCTTTCCTGGACCACCTGGAGCCATTTTCAGGCAAACATGGGAGAGCCTGTGGGTGAGGCAGCCCTCCCTCTTGACTGGAAAGACTGGCCTCCGGCAGCCTCAAGCAAAAAATAGAAGAGAAGGAAAATCTTCCCTGGAGTGGGGCCTGTGAAGGAAGAGGAGACCCCTGGCAGGACTGTGCGACAAGAGGGAGAGCTCTCCACTCTTAAAGGATGTGATTCAATGTGCCTCCAGCATGACTGGGAGGAGAGGACCCAGGGAGAGCTTGTCTGACACCAACTCAGCCCTTCCCCTCACCCTAGCTGAGCAGGTGACTTAGCTAAGCCTCCACTTCCTCTCGGCAAAATGAGGACAAAGTGATGCTTCACTGGAGGACATGGAATAGTGTGTAATTGATGGAGCACAGGGCCTACTGCATTCTGGGTCTGAAATTATCTAATGTTAATTAAAAAGCACATTCATTCTTATTTTATAAAACTCATTTGGGGCAGAACTATTCTCAAATCTTTCCAACCTAAATCCTCACGGAGCGTCATGATTGTGAGCTGCAGAAGTAAGTGCTTCCCTTGTGGCTCAGCTGGTAAAGAACCCGCCTGCAATGCGGGAGACCTGGGTTCGATCCCTGGGTTGGGAAGATCCCCTGGAGAAGGGAGTGGCTACCCACTCCAGTACTCTGGCCTGGAGAATCCCATGGACTGTATAGTCCATGGGGTCACAAAGAGTCAGACACGGCTGAGTGGTTTTCACTTTTCACCTTCAGTGAGTGGTAGCCAGTGATGGTTTTGTTCATTTTGTTTTCTCCTAGGAGACAGGAGGTTTTATTGATGCTGATGGGGGTAGGAAGGGCCCCAGGAGCCTGGAGTGGGTGGCAGGGCTGAGTCAGTCAGCAGATGCATAAAGCCTGGGCACGTGGGGGTGGGTTAGGGCACATCCATCTGTTTAGGAGTCTTCTTTTCAGGGGCCTTTGTGGTGGCGTGTGAGATCTTTGGTTGTGGCATTTGGGATCTAGTTCCCTGACCTGGGATTGAGCCCGGGCCCCTGCACTGGGATTGCAGAGTCTTAGCCACTGGACCCCCAGGGAAGTCCCCAGCTTTTCAGGATTCTTTGGCTCCTTCTTTGGGGAAGGGAGTGAGCATCTTGACGGGGAGCAATTTGCAGAGTGGTGAGCAGGAAGGTGGGGATGACTGAGAGCTCCTGACCTGAGAGAAGTCCCCACAGCAGGCAGGAACATATGTATGGATGGCTGGTTTAGCTGGTCAGTAGGGGAAAGGGAGGGGGCACTGGGTTGGCACAGGCCAGTTCTCTGTGAGTGACAAGTGGGTGCTGTGGCTGAAGGTCAGGCCAGGGTCAGAGGCACATTCGTTGAATGTGTCTTGATAAAGGGCTTCACAAACAGAGGTCACGGCCAGGGTTGTGAGGCCCCAAGTGAAGAGCCGTGATGATGGGAGAGTAAAGAAAACAGGATGGATTTTAGGAGAAAAGTTGCCGGTTAGAAACGTGCATAGGTTTGGGGGCGTGTAGTTCATGTGAGGGTCACCAGCAGTAGGTCACACAGTCCAAGGCCCAAGTTCACATACCAGCCAAGTACTCTGACACTGCAGTGTCCCTCTTGGTGGAGGCATCTCTCCGTCTCTCTCTGTCCCCATGCCCTCCCTCGTAGCATCAGACAAAAGTCTGATCCCCACAGCAGACCAGCTTTCGTCAGTACATGCTGGACAGGTGCCAGCCATGGGTAAACAGTAGGCCACCTAACATGCACGTGGGATGGGGTGGGGCTGGAGGTGGCAGCTGAGGCTCCCTCCTGCCCTTATGCCCACGGCGGGCACACAGGCTGCCACTCGCCTGGCTGGCCCCACACGGCCGAGGAGGCTGGCAGGGCCAGGGGGTTGAGCAGCACGAGGGCCAGTAGCCACCCACCCCCAGCTCCACAGTGGTCCATGCCACTCCCCGGGGCTGCACTGCCCCCTCTCCCTTTCCTGGGGGCAGGAATTGAACAAAGGCTCAGGACCCCTCCCCGGCCCCTCTGCTTGGATCCGCATCCTTTCCCCAGGCTCAGGGAGGAGACTGTACTTCCCACGTGCCCCGCCACCCCCAGCCATGAGCCAGGGGCGCTCTGCTGGTTGGAAATCATGGTTCTCAGCAGAAGCCTCTCCTCTCCCCAACTTCTTCCCTGCACCCAGAGACCCTGAACAGCCTGATATAAAACAATGGAGGGCACTCAGCACCCCCTGGACTGGATGAGAGTCTTGAACACAAGATCAGTCATGAAGAAATAATGAGTCAAATTCAGATAATGGGATGCTGTACAAGACAATGCGCTGACCCGTGAAGAATTGTCAACGTCCTTAAAAAACAGAAATAGAGTTACCATGTGATCCAGCACTCCCATGCCTGGGCATGTGTCTGGAGATATCTTCAAACATACAGGCATATATCTGGAGAAAACTCTAATTAAAAAAGATACATGTACTCCAGTGTTTATAGCAGGACTGCTTATAATAGCCACGACACGGAAGCAGCCTAAATGTCCATTGACAGATGCATGGATACAGAAGATGCGACATACACAATGGAATACTACTCAGCCGTAGAAGAGAATGAAACAAAGGCATTTGCAGCGACATGGATGGACCGAGAGATTATCACACCCAAGTGAGTCAGACAGACAAAGACAAATATCAAATGCTATCACTTATTTGTGAAATCTTTAAAAAATAGTAGAAATGAGCTCAGTTAGTTACAAAGCAGACTCACATAGAAAACAAACATATGGTTACCAAAGGGGAAGTGGTGGGAGGGATACATTAGGAGTTTGGGATTAGCAGATATACTATCTATAAAATAGATGAGCAACAAGGACCTCCTGTATAGCACAGGAAACTATATTCAGTATCTTGTAATAACCTATAATGGAAAAGAATCTGAAATATATATATATATATAACTGAATCACTCTGCTGTACACCTAAAACTAACATAACACTGTAAATCAATTATATACTTCACTGAAAAGAGAAAAAAGAATTGTCAATGTCATGGAAGAAAAAAGTACAGAAGAGGTTCTAGATGAAAGAAGACAAGAGATGGGCCAACCAAATGCAATGCATGACACTCAGTTGAACCTTGGACAAAGATAAATTGTAAGTCATTATTGGGACCACTGGGGAAATCTGAATATAGACTGCATTATACAATGATATGTCAAAGTTAAATTTTGGGGGTTGTAGTAGCATTATGATTATGGAGAAGTTTGTCCTTAGGGTATCAGTCCAGTCCCCCCGTTAGTCACTCAGTCGTGTCTAACTCTTTGTGACCCCATGGACTGTAGCCCGCCAGGCTCCTCTGTCCATGGGATTCTCCAGGTAAGAATACTGGAGTACTGGAGTGGGTTGCCATGCTCTCCTCCAGGGATTCTTAGGGTATACATGATGAAATATTTCAGAGAGAAATACCATGATGAGTGTATTTCATGATGAATGAAATACCATGATACTATGTTTATGAATTATTCAGCAAAAAAAAAATATATATATATATATATATGGAGAGAGAGATGTAAAGCAACTGTGGCTAAGTTTTTTCTTTTTTAAAATTTATTTGGCTGCACCAAATCTTAATTGTGGCATGTGGGATTTTGTTGTAGCATGTGGGATCTAGTTCCCCCAGCAGGGATTGAACTCAGGCTCCCTGCATTGGGAGCACAGAATCTTAGCCACTGGACCACCAGGGAAGTCCCAGTTCAGTTCAGTTCAGTCGCTCAGTCGTGTCCGACTCTTTGCGACCCCATGAATCGCAGCACGCCAGGCCTCCCTGTCCATCACCAACTCTCGGAGTTCACCCAGACTCACGTCCATCGAGTCAGTGATGCCATCCAGCCATCTCATCCTCTGTCGTCCCCTTCTCCTCCTGCCCCCAATCCCTCCCAGCATCAGAGTCTTGTCCAGTGAGTCAACTCTTTGCATGAGGTGGCCAAAGTACTGGAGTTTCAGCTTTAGCATCATTCCTTCCAAAGAAATCCCAGGGCTGATCTCCTTCAGAATGGACTGGTTGGATCTCCTTGCAGTCCAAGGGACTCTCAAGAGTCTTCTCCAATACACAGTTCAAAAGCATCAATTCTTCAGCGCTCAGCCTTCTTCACAGTCCAACTCTCACATCCATACATGACCACAGGAAAAACCATAGCCTTGACTAGACGGACCTTTGTTGGCAAAGTAATGTCTCTGCTTTTGAATATGCTATCTAGGTTGGTCATAACTTTCCTTCCAAGGAGTAAGCGTCTTTTAATTTCATGGCTGCAGTCACCATCTGCAGTGATTTTCGAGCCCCCAAAAATAAAGTCTGACACTGTTTCCCCATCTATTTCCCATGAAGTGATGGGACCGGATGCCATGATCTTCGTTTTCTGAATGTTGAGCTTTAAGCCAACTTTTTCACTCTCCACTTTCACTTTCATCAAGAGGCTTTTGAGTTCCTCTTCACTTTCTGCCATAAGGGTGGTGTCATCTGCATATCTGAGGTTATTGATATTTCTCCTGGCAATCTTGATTCCAGCTTGTGCTTCTTCCAGCCCAGCATTTCTCATGATGTACTCTGCATATAAGTTAAATAAGCAGGGTGACAATATACAGCCTTGACGTACTCCTTTTCCTATTTGGAACCAGTCTGTTGTTCCATGTCCAGTTCTAACTGTTGCTTCCTGACCTGCATACAAATTTCTCAAGAGGCAGATCAGGTGGTCTGGTATTCCCATCTCTTGAAGAATTTTCCACAGTTTATTGTGATCCACACAGTCAAAGGCTTTGGCATAGTCAATAAAGCAGAAATAGATGTTTTTCTGGAACACTCTTGCTTTTTCCATGATACAGCGGATGTTGGCAATTTGATCTCTGGTTCCTCTGCCTTTTCTAAAAGCAGCTTGAACATCAGGAAGTTCACGGTTCACATATTGCTGAAGCTGTAGCTAAATAACAACTGGTGAATTCTAGGTGAAGCATGCTTGGATTTCATAATACCATTCTCTCACATTTTCTGTAGGTTTGAAATTAAAGGTAAACATATCAATTCCACTATACTACATGATATATTTTGTGGAATTGATATGTTTTGCTAGTGCTGACGGAGAAGGCAATGGCACCCCACTCCAGTACTCTTGCCTGGAAAATCCCATTGATGGAGAAGCCTGGTAGGCGGCAGTCCATGGGGTCGCTAAGAGTAGGACACGACTGAGCGACTTCACTTTCAGTTTTCACTTTCATGCATTGGAGAAGGAAATGGCAACCCACTCCAGTATTCTTGCCTGGAGAATCCCAGGGATGGGGGAGCCTGGTGGGCTGCCATCTATGGGGTCACACAGAGTCAGACACGACTGAAGTGACTTAGCAGCAGTAGCAGCAGCAGCTAGTGCTGAACGTCTTTTAGAAAACATTTGACTTCCCCTGTCCAGAGCCCTAAGATGCATATTCAGTGATTCTATTTCAGGGGACTTCAAAACAGGAGAAAAGCCTTGGGCACTGCAAGCCAAACACCAACAGTAAAAATATGTCCACACAAATGATGGTGCCTCAGTTGCATGGAATATTGTTCAGTGATTAGAACTGTAATGTGAAATGGTTCACACAGTCACATTAAACACTCAGGATAGACTCACTTCTGGCTGCAGGAATCATACTGGAGGGCTTTATAACAACTTTGGGATTTATTAATACCAATGTTGTTGTTGCTTAGTCGCTGACTTGTGTCTGGCTTTTTGTGACCCCATGGATTATAGCCCACCAGGCTCCTCTGTCCACGGGATTTCCCAGGAAAGAATACTGGAATGGGCTGCCTTTCCCTTCTCCAGGGGATCTTGCCAACCCAGGGTTAGAACCAGTGTCTCCTGCATTGGGAGGCAGATTCTTCACCATCTGGGCCACGAGGGAAGCCCCTTGCTAATACAATGGACTTTGTAAAATAAAATGTGAAAATTGAGAAAGGATATATCTGGCAGGGGGAACAGCAAGGAAAACAGTGAATGCGTGGGCTCAGGTATGCGGAAGGAGCCTGGCTGAAGTGTTAGTTCTGGAGAGAAGTCAGTGCGTGATAAGACTGTTCAGCTAAGTAGAGGCCGCCCATGGAAGGCTGTGGATACCAGCGGGAGGCGTAGGACTTGATTCCGCCCGCCAGGCGGAGTCTCGGAAGGATGCTGACCCCGCCACCAACCCCAACCTCCGCCCCCAGCAAGGTGGCAGCTCTATCCAGCCCTGCTTTAGGGAGAGAAGCCTGGCAACAGTAAGACGTGGACTCACCCCACATCCAGGAAGCACACACAGGATGAGCTCATGTGTGGGCAGCGGAAGCTTTGAGGGTGTCCTCCAGCTTGTTCGGAAATAGGAGGGGCCGAGGTCATGGCTTCTCAGCCTTCCCTTCAGCCCTAGGACCACACTGGTTGCAGCTTTGATGTGTAATTTCTTACCCTTCCCTGCAGGTGGCGCCGAGGCCCTGGGACGGACGCCCCTTCAACCAGTTGCCAGCCATTGCCTCCTAAACTGCAATTCCAGAAACGCAGCCATTCTGCCTTGGTTTGACAGAGCAGGTGGTCCCCATGCAAGGTGATGGACGGTGAGAGGCACCCCAGACTAAGGAGAGCCTCCTTTTCTGCTCACCACTGCCTGCGAGTCAAGGGGTGATAGAGCGATAGACAGACCCCAATGCCAGGCCCACTCCAGACCAATGGAATCTGTGTGCCCAGGGATGAGGGCCGCTGCTCTAGGGTCCTGTCCTTCGTCACCTTAAAGGCCAGACCACCGCCAAGCCGGAAACATTTACAACCTTTAGAGCAGAGAGGATGGAGTGTCAGGTCCCGTGATGGGAGGACACAGATGCTCCAAGACCAGGAAGCAAAGTTCCTAACCTGTTACTTGTAATAATGTGTGGCCAGCCTGTTAACAGCTGGTGAAGTGGTAAAGAACCCCCCTGCCAATGCAAGAGACACAGGTTCAGTCCCTGGGTCGGGAAGATCCCCTGGAGAAGGAAGTAGCACCCCAGTCCAGTATCCTTGCCTGGAAAATTCCATGGACAGAGGATCCTGGTGGGCTACAGTCTGTGGGGTCGCAAAAGCATTGGACACGACTGAGCGACTAAGCACACACAAGCTGTTAACATGGGGGAAGCAGAAACACAGCGCTGAACCCCAAGTGTTGATGGTACAAGCTCACAGTCTGTTAGAATCTGGAGGTTCTATAAACTCTTGGGAAATTTCAATGAATTCATATCAATACCCTCGTTCTCTGGTGTCTCAAATCCAAATAAGAACATTATCCAGGCTTTCGGTACATGTTGATTGAAGCCCTACTATGTCCCTAACGCAGTGTTGGTACAGAGATATGATATGTATCCACGCTCATTCATAGAGCTTACAGTTGGGGATGGGGAGCAGACAGTCAACAAATAATGTACAAATAAATATTTAAGTTAGTAGTTGTAAAAATCTTTTCTCTTCCTCCCTGAATTGCCTCAAACGTGAAGGTGCAGCTTTCAGTATGCCCTCGATCCAGATGTTTTAGGCCTAACTTTGCTCCAAATCCAGATTACCCAAGCTCTCAGCACAGCTTCATCCCCTGGTGGCTGTGTGACCTTGAGCAAGTTTGTTAACCTCTCTGTGCTTCAGTTTCCTCATTTGTAAAATAAGAATGAGATAATAGTAGTATTTACAGCTATCTAAACTGTTGTGAGGAATGAAGGAACTCATAAAAAGTGCTCAGCAGTTTTCACCATATAAATCTTTGATGGATTTATTCCTAGATATTTGCATTTTTTACTAAAGGTAAAAATTGTTTTCTAAATGCCAGCTGTTGTTATATGCAAATACAACATTCCATGTACTGGTCTTTAGCTAGTTACCTTATAAACTCTCTCATTAATTTTAATAGGTTATCTATAGATCCTTTTTCAACTGTATGTATAGAGTCCTGTCACTTGTGAGAAACGACTCCTGTTTGTTTTCTGAGTCTCCAAACTTCGTCTTTGCTAGCTGTCCTGCCTGGGACATCCCCTGCAGTGCTGAGTTACAGTGTGAAAGTCAGCCTTCTTTTCTTGTTCAATATGTCATCATTATGTATTATGTTTACTGTAAGATCCCCCCCTTTTGGGGGGTAGATAATCTTTATCAAATAAAGCAATGTCCTTTCAAAAGGACATCATGTTATTATAGGAAGGAAGTTAGAAACATTCTTTCCTGGTCCTGGAGCATCTGTGTCCACCCGTCATGGACCTGACACTCCATCTTCTCTGCTCTAAATGTTGTCCATTCTCACTTAGCACGACTTGGACGTGCTAAGTCGTGTCCATGACTAAGTGTTTCAATTGTGTCTGACTCTTTGCCACCCTATGGCCCCGGACCCTGACCATGGGATTCTCCAGGCAAGAATATTGGAGTATTGCCATGCCTTCCTCTCTTCCTGACCCAGGGCTTGAACCCACTTCCCTTAGGTCTCCTGAGTTGGCAGACGGGTTCTTTACCACTAGCACCACCTGGGAAGCCCAGTCTGCTTAGAGTATCTATAGATGTAGGCTCTTATCAAATGATTTTTATGCAGCTAATGATCATGTGACCTTTCTTCTTTATTATGACGATGGGTTATGACTAGTGATTTCCAAATGTTAAAACCATCTGTGAATCTCTGCAACAAACCCAACTCAGTCATGATGTTTTTTTCTTTTTATAAGCTGCTGATTGTTGGATAATACTCTGAGATTTTTGCGTCTTTGAACATTTTTGGAAATTAGCGTGTGACTTTCTTCTGTTGTACTGTTCTCAAGTTCTGGTTTCAAGATTATGCTAGTTTTACAAAATGAATCCAAGTATTCTATATTTTTCTGTTTCTTGGACTACTTTACATATTACTGAAATACTCTCCTTAAATGAGGTAGAATTTACCAGTGAAGCTTTCTAGGTCTGTCATTTTGGGGAAGGTGTTTGATCATCAATGCAATTTTTCTAACGGCCTGAGACTAGTCAGGTTTGCTATGTCTTCCTGAGTCTCTCTTGGTAAGTTGTATTCCTGTGGGAGTTGTTTGAGTTTTCAAATTTTTGGCAAAGTTTGCAATATCTTTATCTTCATATAGCCTATACCAGAATCAGCAGTGACGTCATCTCTTTCATTCTTGAGATGGGTGATTTCTGCCTTTTTTTTTTTCCAGTGATGAATCACACCACAAACTTGTTAATTTTATTAGTTTTGTTAAAACCAAAATTTCTGGCTTCCTTAATTATATCTGTTTGTGTTGTTCAGTCACTAAGTCGTGTCCAACTCTGCGACCCCATGGACTGCAGCATGCCAGCTGTCCTTCACTATGTCCCGGAGTTTGCTCAAACTCCTGTCCATTGAGTCGGTGATGCCATCCAACCATCTCACCCTCTGTCATCCCCTTCTCCTCCTGTCCTCAATCTTTCCCAGCATCAAGGTCTTTTCCAGTGAGCCAGCTCTTTGCATCAGGTAGCCAAAGTATTGGAGCTTCAGTTTCAGCATCAGTCCTTCCAGGAATATTTAGGAACTTATTTCCTTTAGGATGGACTGGTTGGATTTCCTTGCAGTCCAAGGGACTCTCAAGAGTCTTCTCCAACACCACAGTAAGAAAGCATCAATTGTTTGACGCTCAGCCTTCTTGACGGCCTAACTGTCATATCCATATGTGACTACTGGAAAAACCATAGCCTTGACTATACAGACCTTTGTCAGCAAAATCTATCTCTGCTTTTTAATATGCTATCTAGGGAAGCCTCTCTATATATTTATGTTTATGCTATTTCAGTAATTTCTACTCTTTAAAAATTAATTGGAGGATAATTATTCACAATATTGTGATGGTTTTTGCCATACATCAACATGAATCAGCCATGGGTGCACCTGTATCTCCCCAAATTTCTCTTACCTTTACATCTCCTTAACCTTTGGGGGAATTTCCTTCATTGTCCTGTTTGTAAATGCTCAGCCTTACCTTTTTTTGTACTCACTTAGGCCTACCCATTTTTAAGTATTAATTTAGCTTAATCCTACAAGTTTTGATATATGGTACTTATAGTTCAGTTCAAAATATCTCTTATGAATTCCTCATTGACACACAGATTATTCAGAATAATTCTTTTCTAATATATAAGAATTTTTAATTTTTTGTTAGTTGCTTCTAGCTTAAAGCTAAAGTATGGCCAGAAAACATACTCTGTATAATTTTAATACTTTTAAATTTGTTTAAATTTGGGCTTAGTATAATGTCAATTTTTGTAACTGTTTTACATATGCTTGAAAAGAAGGAATATTCTGTAGTCCTGTGGTGCAATGTTCTAACTATTCATCAGTCGAGCCAATTTTGTTACCTGGTTTGCCCAAATCTTCCATATCCTTCCTGCTTTGTCCAATCAGTTTCTAAAAAAGAAAAACTATGCTAAAACTTCCCAAATATAATTGTAAATTTGAATGTTTCCCTTTTTAGTTCTTTAAATGTTGAGGCTCATCAAGGGGGGGAAAGAATGACTCAAAACCCACAACACTGCCAGTAGGAAAGAAGCCTCCTGCCCGAAACGAGTGAAACAAAAACACCAGCAAAAATAAGATGGTATATTCAAATCTCAGTATATCAACAATAATATTACACAGAAGTGGATTAAGGGCTCCGACTAAAGAATAAAATTTGTCAAGTTGGATTAAAAGACAAAATCCAACAGGAGGCTGTTTACAGAAGCCACATCTAAAACATAAGGACACAAGAGGGTGGAGAGCAAGCCTGGTCCGCCCGCCTGACGAGCTCCTTCCGGAGAGTGGTGATGTCGTGGGGTGTCTCAGGGGGCTAAGGCCCCCCATTCTACCGGACCCTTGGGGGGGGTCATCTGGAGGCTGGGGGGCCCTGCCTTGACCCGCCCAGGTGGGACCTTCCCACTTTCCTGCCTCACAGTGGCCTCGGGCTGACAAGCGGTGGTCGGGACACAGGGGACCCTCATGTGTGCGAGCGCCCGGGGAGGGAAGGTTCTCTGCCCCCCACCTCCTGACCCCGGGAATTCCTGAGTTCACAACAGTCTGTGGTTTCTCCTACCAAACCGACCACATTTCCTCACCAAGTAGATGGAGACAGACACAGGACCAAACTCCTAAACTGCCGACAGGTTTCTCTACCAGATCAGTGGTTCTAGAAGGCTTTTCAATTCATGCCTTGGGAGGGGTGTTGTCCACGTAGCAGTGGATCTGGGGGCGAACACAGCTGCGGCTCGTGGAACCTCCCACCGTTCACTTCATGGCTGGCTTTCCACATTCTTAAAAAAGGACCTGAACTTCTCACAAGGGCCAGCTGGACTGGGAGCTCCCCGGCCTAGGCGGCATCAGGGCACGCACTGTCCTAACTCGGCCGGAGGAAGGCTGTGCATCCCCGAGCAAGCCCCTCGCCCTGTCTGAGCCCGTGTGCTCCTCCGCGCCTGCAGCACAGGGTGGTGCAAAGGCTGGTATTTGCAAAGCCCACAAAAACGAGCCCTAAAATGCCACACGGGCGTGTACGGCAGGCCACCCCCTGACTCCTGCTACGGCGGGTGAGCAAAGGGCC
Source organism: Bos grunniens (assembly GCF_055505025.1). NCBI lineage: Eukaryota > Metazoa > Chordata > Mammalia > Artiodactyla > Bovidae > Bos > Bos grunniens. Next base: position 7,593,237 of record NC_141168.1, read on the forward strand.
GGACAAGCCCTCCTCCTTCCAGCCCGAGCCCCTGGTCCACAGCGCTGACTCCATCAGACCCTTCCGATGGCTCTGAAACGGCCCAGCGTCACTCCCTACACAGCCTGGAGACAGCTGGATTCATCTTTCTAGGAAGAAGGCCTAGACCTCTTCTGTTCCTTATTCTTCATCAAGTTATGGCTAGCTGTGAAGGCTGCGTGTTTAAACAACCTACTTACATGATCTCATACACCTAGCTTCTGAGACGGTCATCAAGGGACTTGCTCCAGTCCTGGAAACCTTCTAACACTCAGTTTTGATAGTCTGTTTACCCAGAACCTGCCTCTCCTGCCGCTGCCATCAGTGCCTGCTCCTTCCACAGGGACCATGAGCAGCACAGGCCAGGCCCTGCGTGTCCCCAAAAACCCGATTTTAGGGGTACACTGGGCAAACCAGCCAATGGGCCCCCCTTGAGCACTCACTGTGGCTACAGCCCCTCTGGGTCCCAAGCCAGTTCAGGCCTCAGTGCTGCGCCCGGTTCCCTGACAGCACAGCCAGGCAAGGCCTTCCCAGAGTGCATGGACCGTCCCGAGGATTCCTCAGATCAGGTAAGGGCTTGGTGGGGAAAGATCAGGAAAAAAGATGGGAAATGCAGTGATGACAAGCAGGTCACTCCTGATGCCCCAAGTGAGGGGTGGGGCCCAGGGCAGCCTGGTGACCCTGGTGACACTCCCTCCTCCCACCAGGACCAAGACGAGCTCGGTCCCTCATGTGTGTCGGGGGTTGGATTGTGCACTCCCGTCCCCAGATTCACACACTGGAACCCTAACAACCCCAGGACCACAAACGAGACCTGAATTAGAGATGAGGTCTTTACGGAAGCAATCGTGTTAGAGGGAGGGCGTGAGGATGGTGTCCTTAGACAAAAGGGACACTGAGGGGCATGAGCAAAGGGAGAGCGCCCTGGGAACGCGAGGACAGTCAGCGACCAGCCCCGCAGAGGGGCCTAGGGCAGACTTGGAAGGAACCAACTCTGCCGACACCTGCGTCCTGGACCTCTGGCCTCTGAACCGGGAGGATGTAAATGTGTGTTGTTGGAGGCTCCTGGGCTGTGGACTGTCACTACGCGAAGCCAATACGTGCGCCGCTGTCTCCTTTGGAGTCGGCAGGATTCTTCCCCTAACATCGGGCAGACTGCTGGATTCTCCGGAGGAGGCGGGAAGGCAGGAGCCAGCTTGTCCCCAGTACTGGTGACAACCACACAGCCACACTCTGCTGCGGCCCCTCTGAGTGCCTTTCTTCCCCTTGGCAACCACCTTCAGTAACTCAGAATACACACAGGTACTCCCAGCCTCGGCCAGGGGGCGGTGGAGATCTGCCTCAAAGGGAAGCTAAGCCCCGGTGGACCAGGAAGACGGGCAGCACGCTCCCCAGTGCTGAGGTCAGGATGGCAGGTGCCGAGACGAGGTGGTCTCGTGGCCCCTCTGCAGTGGCCCAGGGCACCCCGGGCACATGTGGCGTGCCCGCACATGGCACACACACACATGTGGATGCACACCACCCTCCTGCCCGCCTTGGCGGTTCCAGTGAGAAGGGCCAGAGGGGGAAGCAACATTTAAATGAACCTGAGTCAAGAAGCCAGAGGCATGGTTGGGAAACGCAACCCCCTCAAACGGCGGCCTCCCTGAGCAATGGTCACCCTGGAGTCAGGGGGCCCCTTCACGGCCTCAATGTGGGGAAGGTTCTGCTGGAGGGGGGCGAGGTGGCCGGAGGTGGGGCACCCTCCGTGGGGCTGAGTCCATGAAGGTGGCGGCTGGGGGGTCCCCATGCTGGGTCCCTGAGCTCCCCACCCCACTGTTCACCCTCGAGGGCTCTCTGGAGCCCCACCAACACGCCACCTGGATCCTTGGGCCACCTTGGGATCCTGGGTGGGGCAGCCACCACACCCCTCGGTTCTGCCTCTGCAGTGCCCACTGGAGCAGCCACCTGGGGGGGCGGGGCAGCCGGCAGTGAAAGGGGAGGGGGGCTCTGGCGGGCCTCGGGGTGCCCGAGGGGGTGACGTACAGTCTGCACAGCAGGGCCACTGCAGGCCGAGGAGTGAGGCTGCCAGGGAGGGCTGGAGCCGGTCCCGGGGGGCTCTGCTGAGGGGGTGTCTGGAGGCACCCGACGGAGCCTCCCACTGGATAGGCCCGATGACAGGTCCCCGGCCCTGCAGCCTTCGGCCGGGCCCCCCCGCAGGATCTTCGGTCTCGGCCTGGGGGGGCCCTTGTGCCTCCAGTAGGGCAGGTGTCTGTGGGCAGGGCCGCTGGACAAGCGAGGGCCCCGGGGGAGTCCCTTGGGCCCCGCGCCCGGAGGGCGCCTCCCGAGTCGATCCACCTGGGTCCTCACAGCGGCCACCTCCTGAGCCAGGCCGGCCAGGGCCCCGGCTAGACGGTCCAGCTTCTCCGAGAGGGCGGCGCCCAGGCTGTGGAGCTCCTGTTGCAGGGAAGCCCCACAGGGGCATGGCGGCCGCGGGGAGGTACCGGGTAAGGCCCCAGGGACGGCGGCTGCAGGCGCTGGCTGGGGCACACCCCCAGGAAGGGGCTCCCTGTCGGTCCCGGCTGAAACCAGAGCGGGATGCGGTGAGTGTGTTCAACTGCCAGGACCTTCCCTCCCTTGAGGCCCTCCAGCTGGTGTGTCTGTCACCCTGCCCACTAAGGGAAGGAAGGGTCCTGGTGACTCAGGCTGGGCAGCATGGAAGGCTGCCCACCTAATTCACGGGCAAGATAGATCACAGGCTGGGTCTCCAAAGAAACCAAGCTGGCTTAGGACAGTGGCCTCCCCACCTCCTAGGAAAAGGACTGGTGGGTTCCTATGCTACCTCTGGGCCCAACCGCTGCCTCAGAGCAGCTAATTCTGCCTCTGGAGGGTCAGCGGGCAGGGCCGTGTGCAGTGTCTAGAGAGGGCCCAGGTGTTTCTAGCCGAGAGACAAAGGGGGCCGCATCAGCACCTAGCACTATTTGCTCTTCAGTCCCTAAGTCGTGTCCAACTCTCTGCGACCCCATGGACGGCAGCACACCAGGCTTCCCTGCCTTCACCATCTCCTGAGTAGCTCAAACTCATGTTCACTGAGTCAGTGATGCCGTCCAACCATCTCATCCTCTGTCGTCCCCTTCTCCTGATTTCAATCTTTCTCAGCATCAAGGTCGTAGTCATAAGCAAACCACAGGGGTCCCCACCCCCTCCTGACCTTTACCCTCCCTAATCAAATTACAGACATAGGACTTAAGTTACTTTAAAAAAAAAAAAAAGTCACCTACTCCTTCACCCAAACTTCTCCCGGACCTGGTCTTCACCCGAGGCCAGCCTCATAAGGAAGCCCCGTTACCACCTGGAGCTGCAGGACAGACCTGGTTTCAGCCATGTCTGAGTCCCCAGACCGGCTCCAGCCTGAATCTCCCAGGACCCCCAGGGCTTCAAACAGCAAAAGTGGAGACTGGAGCCCAAGGACTCAAATGCTGCCCAGCCACGTTCTTCAGGAAAGATCTCGGCTAAGGGTCAGCAACGGTGATGCTGTCCCAGGTGTCTTTCTACCCAAGATGGGGCAGTGAGTCCATGGGCCTTGGGCCAGCTCAGCACTCCTAACAAACAGCTGCACTTCCAGCCAGGCCAGGCCCATGACACGCTGGAGCCCCCACTGTAGGCTTCAAGCGTGAGGATCTGGGTGCATGGCCCAGAGTGGACCAGGCACCGAGCCCCGCCCGCCCACCTCTGCTGTAGTCTGGAAGACCTTCCCAGGGTTCGGGGTACAGATGCCTCTCTGGGGACCTCCCCGCCTGGTCACTCACTACTGACCCTCATTATCCCTACCTGTTCTCTAAAGTCCCCTCAAACCCCAACCTTTGATCCTGGATGCATCTATTCAGTGTTTCTTTTGCCTCTAAGAAGTGTCTGCGTCCTTTCATAAAATAGCCAGCTATTCCTATAGGAAAACCCTGAAATGAAATAAGCCAGCTGAAGGGGACTCGACGTGAGGCTCTTCCTACTTAGGACCCAAAGGAGCCTGGAAGGCTGTTCAGAGAAAGCCTACCCCAGGCTGTGGCCCCGGGGGTTCTCACCAGCCCACCCTGCCAAAAGGAACTGAGCAGCGGGGAAGGAGGGAGGGGTGACCGTGCAGACGCTGAGCCCCAGCCGCCCCCCCACCCCGTGCCCGTGGGGCTCCCGATACTTGGGGGGCCGGGGAAGCCCCAGCTCACCTGTCACACCTGGTCTTCCGTCCCCAGGCCCCAGGCCCCTGGACTCTTCACCGGCCGTCGGCTTCCAGGACTGGGGCCCGTGGGCTGAACCAGGAGGCTGGCAGGGCCCAGGCCCCAGTCTTCTTCCCAGCGGACCGGCAGGGCAGGGATGCACAGCGGACCGCGCAGGAAGAGCACAGAGCATTTCTGGTGTGGCCACGCACTGCTTCGCCATGGCCACACTGACGGGGGACACTTGGACATGGCCTAAAGCAAAACGAAACTTTCAAGCACTGGTGAAATGAGACGCGAGAGGGTTACACTGGGCTTACCAGGAAGCCCATCTCTGGTTGAATGGCTGGCTAGGGCCCACGGGCTGAGTGAGGGTGGACATTGTTTCCAGAATCTTCTGCGGCTCTAGCATGAGGCCTCTGGCTCTCCCAGGAGGCTGGAGAGAGCAGATGGAGAGGGCCATGCCCACAGGTCCAGCCCCCGGTGAGGCTCCTCCAGGGACGTGCTAGGGGCCCTGTGGATCCATGCCCGGCCCACTCTGCTGTCTCCTGTCAGGCCCACGGGCAGGAAGGAACATGGGGACCAGCCAGGGCCTGTTCAGAGGTCAAGGACTGGGTGGAGTCACTGGCCTGAGTACAGCAGGGGGGCCCCCTTCCCAGACCTGGCAACCCACCCACCCCTACCTCCTCCGGCGCTGCCCAGGGGGCCAGGCGGTCCCAGGGTCTCCAAGCACACCTCTCTCCAGGGCGAATGGGACCTGCCTCCCACCTTCTCTTCTGCTTTTCCTGCTGGGAATGATCACTGGGTCAGGACTGGACTGAGAAGCAAGGAGGTGTTGATACATATATATATATGTATGCTTAAGTCACTTCAGTTGTGTCCAACTCTGTGTGACCCCATAGACGGCAGCCCACGAGGCTCCCCCGTCCCTGGGATTCTCCAGGCAAAAACACTGGAGTGGGTTGCCAGTTCCTTCTCCAATGAATGAAAGTGAAAAGTGAAAGGGAAGTCGCTCAGTCTTGTCTGACTCTTAGCGACCCCATGGACTGCGGCCCACCAGGCTCCTCCATCCACGGGATTTTCCAGGCAAGAGTGCTGGAGTGGGGTGCCATTGCCTTCTCTGATATATATGTGTGTATATATATATACATACATATATGCATGCATGCATGCTAAATCGCTTCAGTCATGTCTGATTCTTTGCGACTCTATGGACTGTAGCCTGCCAGGCTCCTCTGTTCATGGGATTCTCCAGGCAAGAATACTGGAGTGGGTTGCCATTTCCTTCTCCTATTATATATATCAAGTTTACTGGGCTTCCCTGGTGGCTCAGACAGTAAAGAATCCGCCTGCAATGCACAACACTCGAGTTCAATCCCTGGGTCAGGAAGATCCCTTGGCAGAGGGCATGGCAACCCACTCCAGTACTCTTGCCTGGAGAATCCCATGGACAGAGGAGCCTGGTGGGCTACAGTCCATGAGGTTGCAAGGAGTCAGACACGACTGAGCAATGGACACTTCGACTTTCCAAGTTGATTACCAGGTCTTTAAACACACTCGTTTGACACCCCTGGGGCCCCAGGGGCCTCAACATCTCCACCTTCTTTTCTTGGACTCGGCTCATCCTACAGGGAACTCAAGTGTGACAAAGGCAGAGAGCCTTCTGGCAAGAGTCAGGCCAAGCGATGAGTGGGACTGTCTTTGCACCCATGGCCCTCCTGGGGGACACGCTCCCCTCCTCCAGAGACCCCGGGCTCACCTGCACTGAAATCGCAGCGGTGCCCGGGCTCGCGTCTCCTCGAGCCTTCCCCAGGGCTGCAGCCAGCACGGGGGCTGCCACATTGTGGGGACAGGGTGCCAAGGCCCTTGCTGCTGGGAAGATGGTCCCTCTCTGGCAAAAACAGAGCCGGGGTCAGGGTGGCGCTCACACGCCGAGGCCGGGCTCCTGGTCCCCCTCTCCCCCCAACAAGCTCACCCTGCAGGGGGTGCTGCCAGAGCTCGGGTTCCGGCCTCGGGTCTTCTCCTTCTGAGCTGCTGATGCTCGAGCTGGAGCTGGAGCGTGGGCTGGGGCCCAGGCCAGCCAGGCAGGCAAAGCGCAAGGGCCCCCCAGGCAAGATCCCCTTCAGAGAGTTCTCCAGGCAGTGAAGCGGGGAAGGCTTGGTGGCTGGCCCTAGGCAAATGGCAACCAAAGAGCCCTCTGTCCATGAGCCCAAGGACAGGCCGGAGGGCCTCGGCCTCCATGGGCAGGCACGCAGAGCTGGTCCCCCTCCAGCTCAGCCCCAAACAAGCCCTGGGGGAGCCTGAACAGCATCCCATGGCCACGGGAAGCAGAAGGAAGCAAAGTCAGATGCTGGTCTGGCCCCCAGCCACTCTGGAAGGCCGCAGCAGAAACTTCCAGAAGCTCGGGTTCCGAGTGACCCTGGAGGCCACTAACAGTCTGGTTCCAGCCAGGCTCTGGGTCTCATAAGCCAGGCGGCCCGTTCTACTTGTGTTCACTCAGGACCAGCAGCCTACAGAGAGGCTCAGTCAAGTCCACGGGAGGCCCCCCGGAACAGCGCTTGCCTGGAGGGAGTATGACAAATACCCGCACTTTCTCAATTAGGTCAGGCCTGACCCGCCCACTTCAGCAAATCTAGGCAAGGATTCCGCTGTAAGTTCAACTGAACTGCAGCAGCAGAAAGAGGAGACCCCCACCCCCCAACCTCAACCTCCATCCCCAGGCAACTAGAATTAAGGAAATAACCGGTCCTTCGCCCAGAGAAACCCAGCCTCTGGATGAGAGCAGTGCTTTCCCCACTTGCTTTCAGCACACTTCGGAGCGCTCCAGCCAGCAGGCTTCTGGAGACGCACGCACACACCCTCCAGCCAGCAGTCCAGGAATGGCTGAGACAGTGAAGGAGTGGAGGAATAGGAGGGGAAAGGGAAAGTCTATTCTCTCATCAAAGATTTTACACGGAGGGGAGGAGACACGCGAGCGAGTCCCTAGGCAAGAATCCCGCTCACCGTCTCGAAGCCACCTCCACTGTCCTGGCCTGGCCGCCCCGAGGTCTCTGGGGCCTCGTGGGGAGCAGGTGGGCAGGGCACCAGAGGCAAGGGCCTGCGGGCTGGTCAGTCGGAGGCTCCTGGCGGGCACGTCGCCCCCACGCTGTCCCAGGTGGGCTGGTTCACAGGCCTCGCCCCTCAGTCCTGTTTCAATGAGAAGCCAAGAGGCCCATCAGCTGGGAGCCTTGAGTTAGCACGCAGGCCAGGGAGGCGCTGTTCAGAAGACAAACTCTGGTCCAGGACGTTGGATGACGCTACCGAAGTGGGACACACCCTGGCCCTGCAGATGTTCCCAGGGCCACCCTCATCCTCCAGGATCTCGTTATTTCTGGACCCAGCTACCCAGCCTCCCGGGAGCCCCCACAGCTCAGCGCCATGCCAGAGACCAAGGCCAGCATACAGACACCCTGTTGTCAAGGCCCCAGCTCAGGCCTGGACTCGGAGCAGCACTGGGGGGCTGGGTGTCCAGGCCCACCGCACCCCTCCACCCAGGAGAACAGCGCTATTGGCCTTGTGGCCTCCCACGAACCTCTGGCCAGGCTGCTTCCAGAAGGTTGACTCATCTCAGGCCGGGACGCGGGCCTGCCCACATTACCTTCCATGCCTGCTGCCCAGTTCCTGGGCTCCGCTCGCCGTGGCCCTCCATCTCCAGCTGAGGAGCAGGGCCAGGCAGGCTGCAGCCGGGGCTCAGGTATCTCTCTGAGACAGTTCTCCAGGCCCTGGAGCGGGGAGCTTCCCACTGGGCTTCCTGTGAAAACCCAACACTCACGGTCCTGGCCAGCCAGAGCTCCGTCCTGTGAACCCCAGGAGCCTTGCCCGTGTCCCGGGTCCACTGCAGCTGGGGCCCTGGACCTGTCACACCAGCTCAGGGCACCCAGAGGGAGACCTGGCCCCAGACCCGTGTCAGCCCTGCCTCTGGGTGGCCCTGGGAGAGGCCCCCTCATCTTGACCACCTACACAGAGAAGCCAGTCAGCAGGCCACCGGGCCAGTGACGGGGGAGATGGGCCCTGAGGCTGGAATGTTGTCAGTTATTCACTATTCACATGACTAGCCAAAGAGGGAAAAGGGTACAGATGCAACAGGTGAAGAAGGAGAACATGAATGCATTTCAACTCGAGGATAAAAACACACTGCAGAAATCCTATTTCTAGTGACAGCGCTGGAGAAGCTATAGCCACTACATGAACTGAAATTCTAGATAAAGGAAAAGCCCTCCCCTTCCACATCTCAGCCAAGCTCTTTCCAGAAAAGCATCTTTGCTGATGCGGGTGTCAGGCAGAGAAGGGGAGAAAAGAGAAGCTGCCAGAGGTCCAGGCATCGTGGGGCTGGGACCTCAGTGTCTCGAGAGGAGTCCTGCATGTGGCTTCCCCACGGATGCTGCGGGGTTCTGGGGCAGCACAAGGAGAGCTAGGGGGCGGGGCTGGATGCATCCACAAGGCGGCATGAAGTCGCCTGCTGTTTGGGTGACTCAGAAAACAGGTCTGCCGATAGAGAACACTCGAGAAGGAACCACAGACACTGAGCAGCTGCAGGAGAGGGGGAAGGGGGCCCGTGCAGCGCCGAGGACCCTAAGGCCAAAGGGAAGCGGGAAGACAGGGAGCTCGGTGGAGAAACCGCGAGAGGGATGCTCGCCCACGCAGCATCCCTGAAAGTGCAGGAACCGGCAGCAGGGGTGGCTGGAGAGCAGGGGAGGGAGGCAGACGCCACCGACCCTCTGCAACCTAACCGCAGCTTTTCAACAAGACGAAACGAGCACAGTACCTACTAAAAATTAAAAAGCAAAGTCAGCTGCCTGTTGGGAGCTAAAAGCTCCCCTACCCGAGGGGCTGAGCTGTGGTGGGCGCAGGAACGCGGGCCCCAAGCCCATCCGATGGCCCCGGGGGGCCCAGCACAGTGCCCCGGGGGTGCTTCAGGCCTTTCCACTGACAGAGTGAGGCCAGGACACAAGGTGAGCCCCGGGGAACCGGGTGTCCATGAACAAGGCAGATGGGGAGCCCTGGGATTATTCAAGTGGAGCAAAGGGTTGAGGTCCTGCAAGATCCCCTCACGGAGGGACCCGGGGGAGCACGCACCAAACACACCCTTCCAAGATGGTTTTACACGTTTTCCCTAAGTTGGAGAGTCAGTCAGATGTTACAGACACTGACTTCTTCAAGGCTGGGATAAAGAAGTATTTGATGCTTCTAGTAAGAATGCTTCTAGTAAGAAGCATCAAATGCCTTCTAGAGATCTTAGATGTTGTCCTGCCTCTTCTGAGCCAAGTCACTAAAACAGACCCCCACCCCCCAAAACAAGTCCTGCGTCTGCTCTCTGCGGCCTCTCCAGGCGCGGAAGCCTGGCTTGGACACTGGTCGGGTCGGACACGTGGCGGTGGGCAAGGACGCTCCCCGCCGCCCTTCCCCAGGACCCACTCCCAGCCTCAAGCTGGCCATCTCACCTTTTCCGGGCCGATGCCCCTGGCTGCGCTCAGGGCTCTGGAAATCTAGGTCCCCGTCAGAGCTGCTAGATGATGAGAAGCTGCTGGGGGTGCCTTGGGAGCCCAGGGGCAGGGCCGGGCTGTCTCTCATGCAGCCCTGCAGGCCCAGAGCCGGGAGAGGCCCTATGACCACCTCTGTGGGGAAACGGCACAGCTGGCATCGAGGGGAAACCACGGGCCAAGAGATCCCCTGGGCGCTGGGCTGCGGACAGGCGCCCCGCCCCGCCCCAACGCCTCTCCCGTGCGATCTCCCCTAAGGTTAGGGTGCTCATGGCCCTGATTAAAATCCAGTAGCTTGTTAACCCACATAAACCCAACTGCTGGCCTCAGGGGCCTAGAGGGTCAGTGAAGCTCTCAGAGGTGGCAGGGAGCAGAGTTTAACTGGCTTCCACCCAACACAGGGGTTGTTGGGGGGCAGGCATGAGAAGGGGCTGGGAGACAGGGGCATGTGTGCCCCCCGCTTTAGCCTGGGATGAGGAGGGGGACCTAATGGCATCCTCAGCATTCCCCCCACCGACCCCCTTCCGTGCACAAGGACAAACGCCACCCTGAGCCCATGGTGCGGGCTACCTTTGCTGTGTGGTCCGAGGCGCGGCAGCTCGGGCCTCTGAGACCCGGGGTCTCCTGGCTGGGGGCTCCGGGACCAAGAGCTGGCCGGTGGCTGGGGAGGCAACGACCCACTCAGGGGAATGCCCCTCAGACAGGCCTCCAGGGCTTCCAGGGGTGAGCTCGAGGCGCTGCCGGCTGGGACGGGGAGATGGCCCGTCACCATCTCTGGCCCATCTCCCCCGCCCCGGCCCAGCCCCGGCTGACTGCCCGGCCTGCCTGCCTTCCTCAGGGGTGGTGAGTCCCACACCAGGCGTGGGGCCTGCCAGGCAGGACGCCCTTCCCTCAGGGCCGGCTCCCATCAGCTCTCTGCTCCCCAGTCTGGAAGAGTGATGCCAGCCAGCTGTACCCAGGCCCAGGGGTGGGTGGAGAGAGAGCCACACGCAGTGGGCAGCTTCCTGACACTTGGGGATTCTCTGCAAAACCAAGGCCCTTCTAATGGAAGGCTCCCTGGGCAAGGGCCTGGGTTAAGGAGGATGGAGATTAAGGGATGGGACGAACCACTTGGAACCCTGGAGAAGGAAATGGCAACCCACTCCAGTATTCTTGCCTGGAAAATCCCATGGACAGAGGAGCCTGGCGGGCTACAGTCCATGGAGTCACAAGAGTCGGACACGACTTAGCGACTAAACCACCACCACCACCACCACCACCTCTTGGGAAGGATGCCCAGGTGGACGCCTCTGTCCACGCATGAGACACCCAGGTGCCCCTTCCCTGTGGGCTGGCAGAACCTTGTTGGGGGCCTGAGAACCCCACCCGGGAGGACTTGAGCAGATGAGCCCAGGCCTCACCTTGAGCTGCAGGGCCCCAGCTGGGCACCCGGACCTGGGTGGGGGCAATGTCTTTGACATTCCTGGGGCTGCTGGCGGCAGAGGGGCCGTGGGGCTGCTTGCTGAGCTGACAGGATGTGGGCTCCAGGGGTCCCTGGGGCCAGCTGTCCTCCACCTTCACTGCAGAGAGCATGCTGCCGGCTCCAGGCCCAGGCCCCGGAGGAGGAGTCTGGAGGGGTCGGAGTCCTGTGGGAAGTCACTCATGAAGTCTCTATAGGGTCAGGATGGGGTTTCCATAGCCCCCAGCTTCCACAGCCATCTCAGCTCCAAGACAGTCACTGCCCAACCATCAGCAGATGGACCAAATCCCACCTCCACGTCTAGAGGTTTCTACCGAGGGGTGATGCCAAACCAGCCCACCCCAGGAGCACTGAGTCAGGGTCCTGCTTCCGAGGCCAGCAGCCAAACGACTCTCAAGAGTTCTGGAACACCAACAACCCATGGTGAACCCAAACGATCACAAGAACCCCCGCATCAGAACGAGCCCCGGAATGTGCACTGCCCAGAGCTCTGCCTTCTGCTTTTTGTCTCTCCCTCCCAGCGATTCCCTCCTTCCTTTTGGAACCCTCAGCTCCTACTATAAGAGCCAATCTGGAACGTTTTCACATTGATGCACCTCCCACAAGCCCAGCTCCTTCTATAGCGTGAGCCCCAACGTTTGGCCACGCCAGCCAACACACTGACATGCGGGCCCGAGTGTCTGGTGGTAGAAGGTCTGCTTAGAGCAGAGAAAGGAAACAAGCGATGCCCAGGGGCTCCCTGCCCAGCCAGCGGCCTTTACCTCCAGAATTCCTTTTCCAGGCCCCTGGGTCCTCCTGCAGCCGTGGGTCACTGGCTCCTAAGGGGCTGGGATGCCTGTCCCGAGCCTCGGGGATCTCCTTCAGACAGTTCAGCAGGCTCTGGAGGGGACAATCTCCCGAGGCTGCCTCTGTCTTCACTACAGGAAAAAAGGAACACGCGTCCCCCTAACCCAGTGACCTCAGTCTTGGTGACAACAACTGAAAGAGGGATCAATTAAAGGTCCAAGGCCAGAAACCCAGGGATGTGGGTCTTCTTGCAACTCACTCAGCCTTGCGCGGGGCCACTGTCTTCTTAGCGCTTGGTTTAAAAATGCCTGGCTACACCTCCCAGAGCTGGCTGGGTAAAAGGAAGATGAGGTTCTGCTCTGAGAACAAATGAAGGAAGTGGGTGGCCTGGCTCACTACTTGGAAATGGTTCTCTTGGCCTTGAGCAGGATTTAATTTGAGGACGCCCAAGCGTTTTACAAACACTTATGCACACATCATTAGTGTGCCTAAGCCTCAGGACAGTCCTCTAAGGTAAGAACAGTTACCCTTTTTACAGATGGGAAACCGAGGCTCGAAGCCTCAAGGAGCTTTTCTCATTCTGCCCGGCTACCAAGCTTCAGAGTTCAGGGCTGGGGCTCCAGTCCCCACCATATCACCCCCATCCCCAAAGCCCATCCCAGGGATCCCGCATAGTGTCAACAAGAAGTACCCCTCAGCCTCTTATTCTCAGATGTCCCACCTTAGGATGAGTCAAGAACCCATAAGAATCCAGGGCAAAATCTATTTCTGGTTTTCTTCTACAAGTTGATTATGCTGACCACGCTGTTCCCTTAACACAGCCATCTGGCTCCAGAAATGTGACACTAGAGATACTGGAGCAGCCAAGCTGGCAAGTATCCTTAGGGAAGACGTCATATTTTACAGAGAAGTATCTACAGAGAGCAACTGGAGCTCTCCACAGGCTCAGAAACCTTGGCCCAAGGAGACAGGTCCGCAGGGACTCACCGGCCCAGGGCGGGCCCCCAGGCCCCAGCTCTGCCCTGGTCAGCTGGGAGGCACCCAGGCTGGGGGCAGGTGGCGGTGGCGAGCTCCGTGGTCCCTCGGGGCCCTGGGGCCCAGGCTCGAGGATCTCCTTCAGGCAGTTGATGAGGCCTTGCAAGGGGCTGTGCCCAGGAGAGATGCTCACAGCTCCTGCAAGGCCAGCTGCGGTCAGGTTTCCCACCCATGACCACAGGGATGCCATCTGCCAGGTAGGACCATCAGGAGGCCCCAGGTGAGGGCCACATGATGCCTCCCCACCTGCCCCCCATCCTCAGCCCCACCCTCAGGAAAGCTGGCCCCTCACCTGCCCCCAGGGTCCCTCTCTCCGGATTCCTGCGGCTCTTGCTACTGCCCTGACTGCAGGTGGCGGGGCTGGGCTCCCGGCCAGGGGCTCCTGGGCTCCCCTCCTCCACAGGCCTTGGCTTGTCGGCAGTTTCTGTTGCAGCAGAGACAGGCAGGCCTTTCCAGCCCAGGCTCCAGACCCTGAGAAATTGCCCCTCCCCAACACACACACAGAGGATGGGCCTCCCCAGCTTTTAACTGCTCCCCGAGGGACAGCTGAGTCCTGGGAACTCGGTGGCTCAGCCAGCTACGACGGGCTTGTTCCCAGAGTCCATCCTAAGGTGCAGGGTCCTTCCCCATTTCCTTCCGGTGTGAATGTAAGCACAAGACTGCTCGCCCCGGGGACCCTCCCGTGAGGGTCTCTGATTGCCTCCTCAAGTCAGGCCCCAGCCTTGCACTCAACATTTCTCAAAGCTGGACATGTGGGACTCCAGAGCAAAGGTGCCAGCTGATGCCTGAAACTACGAGCTAAGTGGGGCATGCTTTTCTTTTTTTTGGTGGCCACCGGCATGTGGAATCTTAGTTCCCTGACCAGGGATTGAACCCACGCCCTCTCCATTGGAAGAACGGAGTCTTAACCACTGGACCACCAGGGTTAAGCCCCTGCTGCTGCTGCTGCTAAGTCACTTCAGTCGTGTCCGACTCTGTGTGACCCCATAGACGCCAACCCACCAGGCTCCCCCGTCCCTGGGATTCTCCAGGCAAGAACACTGGAGTGGGTCGCCATTTCCTTCTCCAATGCATGAAAGCACTGGCTATTTTATGCCATATTAATTTAAAACAGTTTAGATAAAAATAGACATTTAGACAAATGTAAAATCTGCAAGCATTTTAAAAATAAACTGAGACCCAGAGAAATTCCAAAGGCCAGCCTTGTCTTGCCCCGCTGTTAGGGCTGCCCTGACGAGAGGTCTGAGAGTCAGGTCCGCAGACACGCTGCACACAGCACTCCATGAGTGAGGCTGAGCATCCTGAATCCTCTCTGGTCCCCAGACAGAGGCCAGCACCAGGCCTGCTCCGCACCTCCCCCAACTCCGCCCCACTGAGGAGCTGGACCCAGGTATAAAGGAAACCAAGTCCTGGAAAAAAATCAAGAGGGTGTGGGCCCCCTGCACTGAGTCCTACTCACTGATGGGAAGGGGACTCCCCGGCCCCCCGGCTCCGGGGGTGCTGCTGGACGAGCTGCCGCTGGGCGTGGCGGCCAGGCCAAGCAGGCCCACGGGTGTATCTGGAAGGCAGCGGAGCAGGTCTCGAAGAGGGCACGTGTCCTCCGTCACAGCTGCTGAGGGGGGTGCGGGGTACTGGAATTAAGCCTGGCAGGAGGTACAATGCCCCGACACTGCCCCATGCTGGCCCTTCCTTGCCATGTTCCACTAACAACGACCAGGATGTCAGTAACCTCTGCCTTGCCATCCCTGGGGTCCGAGATGTGGATTCAGTCTGTGGCCTTGTTCTGATAAGATCGTCCCCAGCTGACCATCAGCTGAGGGGACGCAAAGAAACCCTGCAGGCTGGGGCTGGGGGGAGAAACTTCTGGGGAGGCGGGAGAGCCTTGCAAGCTTGGGGGAGGAAGAAGTCTGGTAAGACGGGGAGAGCACAGGCTGTGGGGGACTCGGCCGCTGGGCACTCATCTACACAACAGGGACGGCCTCATCCGCCACTGTAGGGCAGGACGCGACGGGGGCCCCAAGGGCGTGGATGAAGCCGGGTCGAAACCACTAGAGAAAGTCAGAGGCCACAGTCTCTCCCCCGTCCATGTCCTCTCAGGGGACCGGCCTGCCACCCGGGCATTCACATTAATGGGTAATTCCACCCAGGGGCCAGGCGGGCAGCTTGAACTCATCTGTGGGACGCAGCGGGGCCCGCCGTCAGACTCACCCTGGGAGCTCACAGCCACCCCATCCAGGCTGGCTCCCCCACTACTCTCGGGGCTGCCTTCCCCGAACAGGAACTCGGGGATCTCCTGCACGAGCTGCACCAGGGCGCTGAGGTGCAGGCTGTGCTGGGGGGTTCCTCCTGCCAAGAGACCACAGTGAACTCCCGCCCCCTCCCCCAACATCAGTCGGCACGTGCTGCGTCTCACGTAATCCTCCCACCACGGGAGGGGCTGCAAAGGAGACACTGATGTCCACAAACAAAGAGAACCTGGGTTCAAGGCAGGTGCCCCGCGCGTGGGCGCAGCAGGACCAAGACGCTGGGGGCTGTGGGTAACAGAGCTCCTCTCTGCTCTGTCCCTCAGTCCCTGTTGGGCCATGGAGGGGACACCAAGGGAGGACTGCCTCCCCATCTCCAGCCACCATCCGGACTCCTGCCTCTCCTGCCAACCCCTGGACCACATCCACCTCCCCCCCGAGCTCTCTGGACCTTCAAGGGCTGCAACTGGCTCTGCTTGGGTGGCCGGGGAGGGGGCCTGAGGGGCAAAGACTCTCCCAGGGTGAGCCCAGGCTGCTTCTGAGCGCTTCACACAATGAGCAACAGTATACCAGGTTCCTGGTCCAGAGGGGTCGGGGTGAAAGGTCAGGAAGGGGTGAGTGTGGCAAGGTGGGGAGTGCTGAGGTCACAGTATCCTGTACGGAATGAATCCAGGGGCCGAGGACCACGCGGTGGGAAGGGACATGAGTGAGTCCACCCGGGGCCCAGGCGACCCAGGGGGTCCAGGACCCCGCCCCGAGGGGCTCTCATCCGCACAGATTACTCACCCAGGGGGCCTCCTCCCTGGGGTGGCTCCTGCCGGTCTCCAGCACGGCTCCGGGCCCCGACAGCTCCTCCAGGCTCTGAGGGAGATAGGAAGGCCGAGAGGGGGAGCGGCTCCGCCGTCCCTGGGGAAGAAAAGAGGGACCGTCCCTGGGAGTGGAAGCCGGCCTCCACCCTTCTACATCATCACACCAGAGGCCCAGGCACCCAGACATCCAGGCACCTATGTACATGTGTGTACGTGCATTACATGTCTATCCATGTGACTTTCCAAATCCCATGTACATGTGTATACACGTCTATCTGTGTGACCACCCAAACTCCATGTACATGTGTGTACATGTGACCACCCAAACCCTGTGTACATGTGTACACACACGTCTGTGTGATCACCCAAACCCCATGTATATGCATGTACATGTCTATCCATGTGACCACCCAAACTCCATGTACACGTGTGTACGTGACCACCCAATCCCTGTGTGCATGTGTACACGAGTGTGTTCGTATGACATCCCAAACCTGTGTACATGTGTGTACATATGTGTGTCTGTGTGACCACCCAAACCCCAGGGACCGTCAGAACTTCCAAGACCAGTGCCATTGTGCCAGCTGTTTGGCACCCCCACCAAATCACACCCAGACCCTTGGTACTGTCCACAGTAACAATGGCATGAAAGACCCGAGAGGCGCCCCCAGCTCAGCGCCGGCTCTCTGATGCCACCTTGCTGTGTGAACGAAGACTAAGGCCCCACAAGACACCTGAGCTCCCGGGCAACCCTGGACCCTCGAGTTGCTGCGCCGGCACCCTCCCACCCGACAACGGCCCTGCTCCTCACCCAGGGAGGCCAGGGTGTCGTAGTTCTCCCGCATCACGTCCAGGTAGAGCGCCCTCTGGCCCTCCCCAAGCAGCCGCCACTCGTCCTCGGAGAACCGCACGGCCAGGTCCTGGAAGGCGATCGACACCTGTGGGCACAACCTCAGGGCAGTTGGCTTGTTCCCTCCCAGCAAGGCTGCCCAGGAGTGGTCCTCGGCGTGCTGACCCAGCCCGCATCCCCTGGTGGACACGGCGTGGGCACCTGACACGTGGAAACAGGCAAAGGGGCAACGGGACAAGAGATGTGTTCCCAAAAAGGCATGCTGATGTCTTCACCCCAGTAGCCGAGAATGTGGCCTTATTCAAAACTAGGGTCGCTGTAGATGAAATTAGTTAAGCTAAGGTCATAATGGACTAAGGTAGGTCTTTAATTCAATACCTGGAGAAGGAAATGGCAACCCACTCCAATACTCTTGCCTGGACAATTCCTTTGGATGGAGGAGCCTGGTAGGCTACAGTCCATAGGGTCGCAAAGAGTGGGACATGATTGAGCAACTTCACTTTCATTTTCTTTCACTTTAATCCAGTATGACTGGTGTCTTTCTAAGAAGAGGAGCACAGACAGACCCACAGGGAGGAAAAATCCACGTGACCAGGGAGGCAGGAGTGATGGGGCCACAAGTCAAGGAATCCCCAGGGCCACCAGATGCTGGAAGAGGAAGGCAGGATCCTGTCCTAGAGTCTTCAGAGAGGGCATGGGCTCGCCAACATTCTGATTTTGGACTTCTCCCCTCTTGCACTGTGAGAGATTAAATTTGTTGTTTAAGCCCCCACCCCCGCTTTGTGAAAGTACTTTCATGGCAATCCAGGGAAGCTAATACAGAGAGTCTCGTGGCCTGCAGCTCGGGCCCAAGAAAACGTCGACTCCAGGATGGGAACTCCAGCCAGCCCTGAATTCACCATGCTATAACAGGTTTTTTAAGATGGTGATGGAGGAGACAGGATGGCTCTTGAGTACAAATAAATGATAAATAAATACAAATAAATGTGTGTGTGTGTGTTAGTCGCTCAGTCATGTCCACCTCTTTATGACTCCATGGACTGAAGCCCACCAGGCTCCTCTGGGCGTGGAATTCTCCAGGCAAGAATATTGAAGTGGGTTGTCATTTTCTTCTCCAGGGGATCTTCCCAATCACTGAATATTCACTGGAAGGACTGAAGCTGAAGCTGAAGCTCCAACACTTTGGCCACCCAATGTCAAGAGTCACTCATTAGAAAAGACCCCAATGCAGAGAAAGATTGAGGGCAGGAGAAGAAGGGGGCAACGGAATGAGATGGTTGGATGGCATCACCGACTCACTGGACACGACTTTGAGCAAATTCCAGGAGATAGTGAAGGACAGGGCAGCCTAGTGTGCTGCAGTCCATGGGGTCGCAGAGTTGGACACGACTTAGCAACTGAACAACAGCTCCTGCATTGCAGGCAGATTCTTTACCATCTGAGCCACCAGGGAAGCCACTGCTAAATGGCTGAGTTTAATAGCACGGCCCTGGCTGTAGCAGCAGGCGGGGAACCCAGCAGAGCTGAGTGGTGATTCTGTTGACCAGCTAATTCATGCCAACAGATAGCTTCTCTACTTAGCAAACCAGGTAAAAAATACTCTGTGTCCTTATCTTCTCCCATCAGAGTTTACTACCTAACCACTGAAAACACAAAAGAGCTTTTAGGTTCAAATAAGGTTCACAGTTCCCTTTATTGAGGACTGAATTTCTCACCTGATCTTAGATCGACTAAATCACAATGGTGTTCAGTGCTTTCAGAACCCAGAAGCTGACATCTTCAAGCTTCCCAGATGATTCTGACACATTCTAAGTTTAGAATCAGAGTGCTGGGGAAGAGCTGCTGTCCAGTTACTGGCTCAAGACTTGGGTAGACCTGCCTGGGCTGCCAGAAATGAAAACTACTCCGGTAAACGGGACCCTCTCCTCCCCGCAGGGGAGAGCTGTCCACTATAGCATGTCTGTGAACTAGAACTCACCGACAACTGCAGAATACCTTTACAGGGTAGTGAACATTTAGTGCCAACTTCTAGGCTCACACGGTGAAGAAGCTGTCTGCAATGCAGGAGCCGCAGGGAGATGTGGGTTCAATCCCTGAGTCGGGAAGATCCCCCAGGGAAGGGAATGGCCACCCACTCCAGTATTCTTGCCTGGAGAATCCCATGGACAGAGGAGCCTGGCAGGCTACAGTCTACAGGGTTGCAAAGGGTTGGATACCACTGAGTGACTAACTCATTCATTTTTTTTTTTTTCCATTTACAATAGGGGGCTCTTCAATTTCTACTTGAATACCCATAGCAACTATGGGGGCTCACCACAGTCCTATGGCTGGCCTAATCTGGCATTAAGAAGTTCTGGGACACAAACAAGCAGAGTGTGGAGGTTTGAGCTTACCCCAGGAGCCAGGTGGCTGGAATTCCAATCCCTGCTTTGCTTCCATTTAGCTCTGGGCCCAGTAAACTCATCTATAAAAGGAGGATCATAAGAACCTCTCTCATAGGGATGTTGTGAAGAGTAAATGAATTACTGTGAGAAAAGTGCTCAGAACAAATGCTGGGATGTGGTTAAGTGCTATGATTCCTGCTCTTGCAGCCAAATCTGTCTGCCTCACATCCACTGGCAGGTCACAGTCGGCCACCTCACACACCACTCCTGACCCCAAACGCCTCTTTGTCTCCTGGCTAAATATACCAGCTCTTTTAGACATCCGGAAGAGATGGTTTCCAGGCCACTCGCCACCTCAGCCAGAAGATAAACTCTTGTCCAACAAAGTTGGGAACAGGAACTGACTGTGGCCAGGGTAAGTGGGTCCATCAGTAGCAGCCCCCACCCAGAAAAAACAGAGGAGTGTGTGTGTGTGTGTGTGTGTGTGTGCACGTGCACAAAAAAGGTAGGGAGCAAGCACAATGTGCAAACCTTCAGGCCACAGACTTGGCCTGCGGGTCCTTCCCAGGGCAAACCCACTTTCCTGGCGTGTTTCAGGCTCAGCCCTGAGCCCTGCTGCCCCCACCTGTGGGCTGTGCTCCCACAGCCCCTGGGCATTTGGGAGTCACGTTAGGCAGGAAGACAGGAGGCGCACCCTGTTCCTCTCCATCTGACTGTGACCTACTAGCCCCCAAGGCCACGGCCAGGCCCTTTTCCATGAAGACACACAGCGTAAGGACACACCCCAGGACACTGGATCTGAACGATCAGTGATCCAACCCCTCGCTGTATAGAGAAGGAAACTGCGGTCGGAGGAGGCCTGAACATGGGGCCCATGGGCACATCTGAGCAGAGACGGGGGTGATGGTGGAGGGTGTCCGGCTTCCTAACTGTACGGCCAGATCTGAAAAGGAGACTGCCCCTGCTCCCACAGCAGCCAATCTGCCTGTTGTTGTTGTTCAGTCACTCAGTCGTGTCCAACTCTTTGCAACCCATGGACTGCAGCACACCAGGCTTATCTGTCCTTTGCCATTTCCCGGAGTTTGTTCACACTCACGTCTATTGAGTTGATGATGCCATCCAACCATTTCATCCTCTGTAGCCCTGGCTTCTCGTTTTTTCCCAGGAGCTTGTGGGGCATTAACGCCATCAAGGTCTTGGCAAAGTGATGCTCTGCCTGGCCACAGACTGCCCTAGCCCCTCATCACCACCCGCTCCTGGGCCCTCAAACCATGGAGTTGGCAGTTGCCTGAGGTTGGCCCAAGCTAATGAGCCACAATTACAGAGCTGGCTCCAGGCTCCCCCAAAAGGACGTCCAGCAACTCCCCACTGGTATCCTCAGGTTTCCTAGCACCTTCACAGCCCTGCACACAACTTGCACCCGACACACTGGTCCCAGGCTATGACAGATGGGGCTCCCCCTGTAGCTCTCTCACCTAATGGCTAAAAACCTGGGGCCCTGTTCATGCCCTCCCCCAGCCGGGACCCCAGGATCCTACCAAGAAGGAAAGTGCCCAGATTTACTCTTTCTCCTTGGGCCTCCATGCCCATCGCTCCCAGGATAATTTTTAAAAGCCACGCCAAGACAGTGTGAGGCTTAACCCAAAGGAGTTTCCAAAGATGGAGCTCCGGCTCCAAGTCCCTTACACGGAGGGGACGGGGAGAAGGGAAGAGGAGGGGTCCCAGATCCTGGACTTCCCTGCACCAAATCCTGCGCACCCCAACCCCCCACGCACCTCGCCCGGCCAAAGTTAGCGGGTCCCAGGCTCGCCCCCCGCCCTCGAGGCCCGCACAGCGTCGCACAGGGCAGGCCCGGCCAAGGCGATCGTCTGTCCTCCCCGGCTGCCGGCGGGGTCCCGGCTCGCGCGGCGCTGTCCTGGCTTGCCTTACCTGGCCCGCCATCCCGGACTCAGTCTCTGCTCCCGACTTCCGGCACGGCGGGGGGAGCACTCGCTCCGTCAGCGATCTAGGTCGGCGCAGGAGGAAATCGGGCCCCGGGGAGCGGGCCGCAGGGGAGGGGGCAGGGGTAGGTGGGCGTCCGAAGCAGCCCAGAGCACCGCATCCCAGGAGAGTGGGACCAGCCCCCGCGGCCCTCCGGGCGCAGGCGCGAACTACATTTCCCAGAAGGCGCCGCCTAGCCGGCCAGGAAGGCGGGGGGGCGAGGGGAGGGCGGGGCGAGCCTGGCGGCGCCCCCTCCCCACTGGTTATGCCTAGACCCGGTGAAGCTTGCCAGGGGAGGGGCTTGGCGCCGGGATCGGCCTTGTGGCCAGCTCGCTGTGTGCTTGCCGGACTAAACCCGTGCATCCACACATCCATCCATCCATCCATCCTTTCTTGCATCCAACTTTTACTGAACGATTCCTATCCGCCAGGTGGGGATGCTCGGATTAAACGGGATCCGTCTCTGCCAAAGGACGCATCCCGCAAGCCGACCGTGACTAGGGAAGGGGTGGGGGAAGCGGACCCCGAGAGGGGCGGAGGGGGCTGCAGGCTGGACCCCGTGACTTGGGTGGTGGATGGGCCGGAGTGGCCGCCAGACCCCAGCGCGCGCTCAGGTCTGTCCCCCGGCTCCCGCGCTCACCCTCGCCTTGACCAGGGAGCCACCGTACCTGTGTGACTATTTGCTGCTCTGTTTTGTTGATTTGTAGACGTTCCTGGCACGGAGTAGGCCCTCAGATAAATGTGTTGAATGAATGAAGCGCGAGCCCACCATTCTATGGTCAGAAAGGACGCAGAGAGGCTGGAGGAGAGTTGTGGACTCGGTGCGGGGGAGACGATCCCCGGCTGGGCCTCATCCCAGGTCTGGTGGACCCTTGTTAGAACAGCTTAGAGAAGGCGGGCTCGTGGCGCTAAACCTGCGGTTTGCAGAGGCCGAGGAAGCCGGGGTCCAATAGGAGGCGACGCCTGCCGCCCGGAGAGCCTTTCCCCACGCCTGCGCCCCCGACAGTTCTCTTCCTCTGGACTCAGAGAAAGGGAATTTCTTGCCCAGAAATCCCAGTGTTGGTCCCTGAGGGTCTAACCTCCGTGGGTCTCCGCTGGCCTTGCTGCGGGTCACCTCCCAGAACTTTGGGGTACAATGTTGACCACCTTGGCCTGGCCTCCAAGGAAAGACTGCGTGGGTAGAACACCCCCAGTGACTGTCCAGCCCCTTCCTTGGACAAAGCCCCCTTCTCCACACCCAGGGAATCACTGACACAGGACCCATGTCTGTGAAGCCCACGGTCCTGAAGATCTGAAGATATCACAAGGTGTCAGGCGGTGGAAAAAGGCAGGTGCAAGTTCAACATCTGCTCTCAGGATTCCTCAAGGCCACAGTGCCCCTTGGTAAGTACCTTACCTGTGCTTGGTGCCTAGGGCCCTTCTTGCTGAGGTCAGCTTTCTCCTGGTAGGTATCCCTTCTCTCAGCTCATCCCACATGCCACCCTTAGTTTCAGAATCCGTAAACTTTAAAATCCCTTCACTTAAAAAAAAAAAGTAATATCTCTACCCAAGAAAGATATGTTTCCTTAAGCATGTACAGGCTTGGTACCTCTTTGATTCAACCTCCCCCTTACCTGACCAGGCTGGGGCCCCAACTGTAGACTCTGGGTCAACAATTGCTTGAAGCAATTCACCAACATCCTGTGTGCTGAATGACCCTGTTGCCAAAAATCAATTTGCAAATGGCCAGTTCTCCCAGTGCCTGAGAAACCTCTTTCCTACCTTTAAATTGTAGTTGTACCTCCCACCCCATGCCGGCATCCACCTTGGCTTCTGTAACTGCCTTGTAAAATGATTGTGGAGAACTGTCCTAAATGTAGATCAGTGTTTATTTGGCAATTCTGCACACAAACAAAGGGAGGAATGCAAATGGAACACAATTTTTGAAGATTTTCAATAATTCAGATTGGTTTTTCAGAAACTCAATGTTCAGTGGTTTAACTTTCATGTACTTTGCTTTTGGCTCTCTGGTCATTCTGTGAATTGGCTTTTGGTGAACTAGCCAGCTACAGTTTTCCCAAATAATTTAGCTAGCTTCCTGTAGAGATGCTGTCTACTTCTCCTTGTGAAAACAGCCACAATCAATTTGAGTATTTAAATATTTTCTGATTTTTGTTATTTCCTTTTTTATCTATTAAAGTACTTTTTAGTTTCTGAATGCATGTCTTTAACGATGTTATATTTTTGTAACTGAGTTTTGCCTTGCATTAAAAAAATGTAGTATGTGATGCTCATATTTTTAAGGATTTTCTGATATACACTTTGTGTTCAAGTTATGTAATAAATGTTTCAAAGTATTCTATGTTTGCTTCAAAAAAGTACATGTGTGTGTGTGTGTGTGTGTGTGTGTGTGTAGAGATCAAGTTAGTTCTATTACATCAAGCTTGGGTTGTGTTATTTATGTCTTCTATATCTTTTTTTTTTTTTTAACTTTTGATCTATTCGTTACTGAGAAAGATGGGTTAAAACCTCCTGTCAATCTTGTGCATTTGTCAATTTCTTCCTGTATTTCTGACAATTCTTGCTTTACATATTTCGAGACTGTGTTTACAAGTTTAGAATTGTATTTTCCTGGGAAAGTGTTTATTTTATTATTATGAATTAATTCTCTTTATCCTTAATAATACTTTTAATCTATACTCCATTTTGCCTGACTTAGTATTGCTACATTAACTTTATTTTTGATAGTATTTGTTTAATATATCTTTTGCCATCCTGCTTTCAAACTTTCTGGATATTTATATTTCAGTTGTGTGTTTTATAAGAGCATGTAGCTACATTTTGTTGTTGTTGTATAATCCAATATGACAATCTCTATCTTAATTGCCAAGTAGTCTATTTACCTTTATTGTGTTTAGTAATATGTTTTACTTCATTTCTATCATCTTATTTCTTGCTTTCTATTGATAATGATTTTTTCTGTGCCTTTTCTACATTCTTTCCTCCTATTGGATTGATTAATTTTTCTTTACTCACCTTTTTTATTCTACTGATTTGAAATTTATGCCTTCCTTTTCTATGCTTTTAGAAGTTACTCTTTAAAATTCTTATACACATATTTGTTTTAATATAGTCTAATTATATTTTACAGTTCACTCTCCTTCTAAACAATAGAAGGACTTTAGTATATTAATTTGTATAATCTATGCTGTTTAGATTTACTACCATGGTTGCTAGTATCTTCATTCACTATTTTTTCTCTTCTTTTTCTTTTCTTCTGGGTTCTATGTTTTTCTTTCTGAAGTACAACTTTTCAAAGTTCTTATAGCAAAGATAGATATGTGAGAAGTAAAGGACTTCAGTTAAATACCTTATTATTCTCTCACTCTTTAATATCTGAGCTAAGTAGAGAATCCCCAGTTAGTTACTCTTGTTGTTGTGCTTAGTCTTTACCACCCCATGGCCTGTAATCCACCAGGCTCCTGTGTCCATGGGATTTTCCATGCAAGAATACTGGAGTGGGTTGCATTTTCTTCTCTAGAGGATCTTCCTAACCCAGGGATTGAACCCATGTCTCCTGCACTGGCAGGCAGATGCTTTGCCACTGAGCCTCTTGGGAAGCTCCAGTTACTTTTACACACTTAATATTTTGTTTCATTGTCTTCCAACTTTCATTGCTTCTGTTGAAAAGTCTGCTGTCAGTCTAATTATTAGTCCTTCTCACAAGAATTGTCTTCTCTGTCTGACTGCTTTTAAAATCATCCTTTGGGTATTATGAAGTTTCTCTGCAATGTACCTAGGTATGGATTTATTTTTATTTATCTTTCTTGGAACTCATGGTTCCTAAATCTGAGGCATTGTATTTTTGTACAAGTCTGGAAAATGTCAAACATTGTATCTTTTAATAGTGCCTCTCCTCCATTATTTTTTCTGTTTGTAGAATTCATATGTGATATTTGTTGGAACTTTCAATTTTATTCTCCACCTTTCTTAGCCACTCCTTTATGTTTTGCATTCTTTTAGACTTCTGTGCTTTGTTCTTGGTCATTTTTTCTAAGATTTCTATCCCATTTCATTCCCAGATTTCTCTTTTCTCTCTCTCTCTGTCTAAACTACTCTAAACTATTAATTTCAATTATTGTATTTTTTATTTTAAATGAATGTCCTTCATCTCATTAGAAATCATCTATTCTCATATATTCAATTCCTTATATCTCCAATAACATTAACCATACTTAATTTATAATATCTGTTTGATAATTCTGCTATCTGACATTCTTTATTTGTCTAATGGTATTCATTCATGGTAGATGGATTCCTCATGTATTTTACTATTTTGAACTGTGAACTCATCTTAATCCAGGTTTCATCAGCAGAGTTCTGTGGGGCCTCTTGAAGGCATGCCCGTAAGAGTTTGTGTTTGCTCCTTCTGGGTACTCCAGAATCACTGTTAGCCTGAGTGCACGTTTAAGGTTAACTTTCAGCTTGGGAAGTGTCTGAAGCATGCAGCTGCTGTAAATTCAAAGCCATAACATATGTGGGAGTAAATCTGTGGCTATGAATTCTCAGGGGAGATGCCTCCTTCCTGCTGAAGACAGAAAGGCCCCTTGTCTTCTTTGTGCTGGTGTTTTCCTAGTCCACCCTTTCACTAATGGTGTGGCTAGAGGGGATAAAAACCTAATTTCCTGGACTGAAATGGCTATTAAGACTCAGGTAAGTAGGTTATATCACCACAACCATCACAGTCCTTCTTGGAGGGTTTTAGTTCACCCTCCACCCCCATTCCTAAGAGATCTTTACTGCTGTGAGAGCTCAGCAAGACCTATGAATGGATATTTGCTCTCTTTCACTTTACATTTCTGGACATTCTGAGGTAGGAGGAGTTTTAGAAGATCAAGTCTAGCATATTGCTGGTTACAGAAATCCTTGTCTTTTATTTTTTCCTTTTCTTTTAAATTAGCACCTTTCTTCATTTATCTAGTTATCCTTACATTCAACTGACCAGTTCTTCACTTGATTCCCTTGCTCACCACAGACAGTTCCTGCTGTGCTCTGTCTCTCCTGTGTCTGGCATCAAGTAGAACACAAATATGTCTTGAGTAAATGGATGATTCTATGAGAGCCATTGCTCTTATTTCTGTAAGCTTTGTGGGGATAGCGTGGGGGTCAAAGAGCCCATGCCACTACAGGGAAGATGGGTTAGGAGCAGTGGTGTGCTTGAGCCTACTTGCACCAGAGAGGCACTTCAGCATGTCTTCCCAACACCATGATCAGCGATCTTATGTTTGTGGCTTGACATTGGATTTGGTGAGATTATTTATACTGTGAAGTTGGAAAACACTGCAAATCAATGCTTCCCCTCCCCTCAAGAGCTGGTTGTTAAACACTTACCAACACAGCACTGACTTAGGGCAATGAAAACATGTAGAAACATGCCTATGTAGAACAAGACCAGTGGTAAGTGAAATAAAAAGTCATAGTTGGAGGAACGTATCACTCTAGAGTTGTGGTGTTCAGAGATAGGGTTTTAAGTTACCCCAGATTTGAGAAGACTTGGTATCCTGAGGCTCTGGATAGGGGAAAGAAGCCGAATCTTCAATACCAGCTCCAGCTAGCAAAAGTGAAGGACAGCAAGGGGGCACCTGGATTTGAACCAGGGACCTCTTGATCTGCAGTCAAATGCTCTACCCCTGAGCTATACCCCCTGATATAAGTGGAAGCCTTAGTACCACCTTTTACCTGTGTAGCCATGCCCAACATTCCTATAAATTTTTGCCACAAGATGTTCACCAGGCTGGGCCTGCTCAAAGCTGCCAAACCAGCCTCACTATAATTTTACTCCCTTGATGCCAAACAAACACCGGGTTCCCCCTCCCTGTAACCAGCTCCCTGCTCTTTCTGGAAAAGCACCGACACTGGTGTTTATGGCAGGAGGGGCCTTCAGGGTCACCGGTCTATGCCCTTCACAGTAGGCATCTGGACACAGAGATTCAGGATTACTGGTCTGCCCAAGCACACACAGCTCCTCACAGATAAACTCAGGACCTGAATCCACTTCTCCTGACTTTGGGTTCAGGACCTTATAACTAAGCCAGTGAGTCTCTTATCTTCCTCTTTTCCCTATCCTCTATCAGTCAAAAAATGTAAAGGCTACAGAAGAGGAGCGTTTTAATAGATTAATGAGGAGTTGGGACCATCAGGGGAACTAGAGTGTGGGCTTAGCAGAGCACAAGGAAAAGCTAATGGGGACACCAGAATTTGACCTTGGGCATGCTGCACCCTTCGGGCCAGTCCTCAGATTTCCTGTGTTCAGGAAGCATCTTGGGAGCTTGTCAAACATGCAGACGTGATGTGGGGTTAGGAACAAGCTTCTTATTGAGGGTCTGGGGGATCCCACTTTGAGAAACACCTGTCACAGATCTATATCGGCTCCCTTGTGCGCCACCTGCAGGAAGACTTAGGTACTGAACCCCCAGGAAGGGATGGGTTAGGAATTCTAGCACCTGCCCCAGGGTCAGACTGAGCTGGTGGGCAGAGGCAGGATGAAAACTAAGGACCACAATCAGATTGCTCATCCTCTGAACTCTGTTCTAGACCCCTGGTTCTTAACTGTAGGGTGCGTCAAAATCACTTGGAGGACTTGTTAAAACAGGGATGTTTGGGCTTCCCCCTGAAAGTTTCTAATTAACAAATTCTCAGGTAACGCTGATCCTGAGGGTCTGGGGCCATGCTTTAAGAACCACTGCTCTAGATCCACACATCTGTGACCAGGCCCTTTCACACTCGCAGCCACACCCAGGGCACCTGTTCACCCTTGCCTCATCTGTGTGTTTACTGAGCACTGCTGCCTCCACTACACCAAAGATCCATATCCTGAGACCCCCCACTCTTTCCTCCCATTGCCTGCTGGGAGCCCCTGGGAGGGTCTTCTTTGTCATGGATTAGCTCTCTTCCCAGTTTACCATTCAGGAAACTAAATCTAAAGAAGCTTCTGCGAATACGGGGAAAACTCATTCAAGGGAGTCAAGGAGATCCAGCTCTTCTGTCCAGAGCAGCCCGATTCAAGCTGAAGATCTCAGTCTGCCTCAGAAAAATTCAGCCCAGGGGGTTGCATTGTGACTCCTATATTGCAGATGAGGAAACAGAGGACAGGAGAGTATCTTTGGCCCCACAAAGGCAAGTCGCTCAGGAGAGAAGGCGGCTCCAGATATCCCAGCGGAGTCATCCTTCAGCTTTGCACTTCCTTGTTTCTCTCTGGGTTCATCTCCCTTCTTTCTCCTTAATTCATTGAGGTTCTGATCCAGTTAATGCTCTTAGGTTTGGCACATCTGAAATGTCTTTCTTTTGTCCTCTTGCTTGAATGTCAGTTTACCTGGGTTCAGAATTCTAGATTGAGTCTACAGCTGTAGCACCCTGAACGCACCCGATCTTGTCAGAACTCTAGGTTGGAAGTTTTTTTTCTTTATACCTAAAAAATTTATTTTATAATACTATAAAGTATCAGTAAAGACAACTTTATTATTCAATTGCTCTTCTCACCAAAGTATCACATTAAAAATTTTTTTGAAATGCATGCACAGTTGGGTCTGGCCACACAGCTATTTAATTTTACTTATTTGTGCCTATATCTTCACTTACACAATTTTAAAAAATAACATTTTCCTAATTATGATAAATAATAATAAAGTGCTGTACTCAGTATGTCAGCAAATCTGGAAAACTCAGCAGTGGCCGCAAGACTAGAAAAGATCAGTTTTCATTCCAATCCCAAAGAAAGGCAGTGCTGAATAATGCTCAAATGACCGTACAATTGTGCTCATTTCACATGAAAGCAACTGCTACTGCTAAGTCACTTCATTTGTGTCCAACTCTGTGCGACCCCATAGACAGCAGCCCACCAGGCTCCCCCATCCCTGGGATTCTCCAGGCAAGAACACTGGAGTGGGTTGCCATTTCCTTCTCCAATGCATGAAAGGAAAAAGTGAAAGTGAAGTTGCTCAGTCATGTCCGACTCTTAGGGACCCCATGGACTTCAGCCTACCAGGCTCCTCTGTCCATGGGATTTTCCAGGCAAGAGTACTGGAGTGGGGTGCCATTGCCTTCTCCACATGAAAGCAAGGTAATGTTCAAAATTCTTCCAGCTAGGCTTCAGCAGTACATGAACTGAGAACTTCCAGATGTTGAAGCTGGATTTTGAAAAGGCAGAGGAACTAGAGATCAAATTGCCAACATGCATTGGATCATAGAAAAAGCAAGAGAATTCCCGAAGAACATCTACTTATGCTTCTTTGACTACTCTAAAGCCTTTGACTGTTTGGATCACAACAAACTGTGGAAATTCTTAAAGAGATATGAATACCAGACCACCTCACCTGTCTCCTGAGAAACCTGTAGGCAGGTCAAGAAGCAACAGTTAGAGTGAAAAAACTGGCTTAAAATTCAACATTCAAAAAAACTAAGATTTTGGCATCCAGTCCCATCACTTCAAGATAAATAGATGGGGGAAAAGTAGAAACAGTGACAGACTTTATCTCCTTGGGCTCCAAAATCACTGCAGATAGTGACTGTAGCCACAACATTAAAAGACACTTGGTCCTTGGAAGGAAAGCTGTGACAAACCTAGATGGCATATTAAAAAGCAGAATATGACTTTGCCGACAAAGGTCTGTATAGTTGAAGCTATGGTTTCTTCAGTAGTCATGTATGGATGTGAGAGTCGGACCGTACAGAAGGCTGAGCACCAAAGAATTAATGGTTTTGATTGTGATTGCTGGAGAAGACTCTTGAGAGTCCCTTGAACTGCAAGGAGATCAAACCAGTGAGCCCTAAAGGAAATCAACCCTGAATATTCATTGAAAGGACTGATGCTGAAGCTGAAACTCCAATACTTTGGCCACCTAATCCAAAGAGCTGACTCACTGGAAAAGACCTTGATGCCGAGAAAGATTGAGGGGAAGAGGAGAAGGGGATGACAGAGGATGAGATAGTTGGATGGCATCACTGACTCACTAGACATGAGTTTGAGCAAACTCGGGGAGATGGTGAAGGACAGGGAAGCCTGGTGTGCTGCAATCTGTGTGGTCACAAAGAGTCGGACACAGCTTAGCAACTGAACAAGAACTATAATAAAGCCATAAAAAGGTATAAACCCACAGGACAAAAAGTATATAGATGAGATAATTAGTTTCACCTGGAAGGAAAAAACAAAACGGCTAATGTAGTCTGTAGAGAAATCATCCAAGAAGTAAGCACTTCTGTGGGAGGCGCAGGGGAGGTTGGAGACCAGAGGGCGTTACTGAGGGATGCAGTTCTACAGGTTCCCACTGGCTCTCAGAGAATGGATGGTAATTGCCGTCTACTGCATACCTGGATGTTATGACATCGTGAATTGGTGCTAGTTCAGAACCTAGAATGGCCTGGGGGTATAGCTCAGGGGTAGAGCATTTGACTGCAGATCAAGAGGTCCCCGGTTCAAATCCGGGTGCCCCCTGCTGATTTTCTTTCTATCTGGAGACCACACACGTGGTCACTGTAGATTAGATCTCAGTACCACCAACCTTCACCTCCACCCAACCCCGCTTGTTGGGAGGCTTTTTAAATTAGGCTACTTTCCTCTAGGGGGGCTTAGCAAACATAACATGGAAGGAGTAAGGAGAGGAGAGGAAAGGTAGGAAAGGTCATCTTCTGACTCAGGAAATGGTTGGAAGTTTTCCTCATCCAGCGTTAGAGGCTTTGTCTTGACCCTAAGAGCTGTGTGTGTTTGGTCACCTCTTCCAATTGCTGTTTATATTACTATTTCTCTTTTCAAGTGAGTTAGGAAGGTCCAAGGAGCCAACTGAATTAGCAGCTGTGCCCCACAGACTCTGGGGACGAATCTGAATACTTTTATTTGAAAAACAACATGTTCTCTGCTCTTCCTACCCGACCAGCACTATCTACCCGATCAGACACATTTGGGGGAGAGATGATACTGGATGATTCTCAAGCGCATTTTGCCTGAACACGGGCTTCCCAGATGGTGCAAGTGATAAAAGAACCTGCCTGCCAATGCAGGAGACTAAGAGACGAAGGTTCAACCCCTGGGACGGAAAGATCCCCTGGAGGAGGGCATGGCAGCCCCACTCCAGTATTCGTGCTTGGAGAATCCCATGGACAGAGGAGCCTGGCAGGCTACAGTCCATGGGGTCGCAAAGAGTCAGACACAACTGAAGTGACTTAGCACGCAAATATGATTATCAAAGCCAGTGCCCTCGACAGGGCCAGGAGCAAGGAGGGAGAGGGCAGACCTGGTGGGAAAGTCGTGCTTCTGCCAGGGGGCAGACCCCCAGGTTCTGGAAGCCACAACCACCTGGGTGACTGGCTGTGCTGTGGGTGGAAAGGTGCTTTTTAGATAATAATGGCTCACAGATCATTTAAACACAGATCACGAGGTCTCTGATTCATAATCCAAGTAACCTTACTGCTGTCACTTTAAAAAATTAATAGACTTTATTTTTCAGAGTAGTTTTAATTTTAAAGAAAAACTGAGCAGAAAGTACAGAGAGCTCCTCCCCATCCCCTCACCTCAGCTGCCCCCTCCCAGCTGCCCCATTATTAAATTTTATATTAGTGTTGTTGTTGTCCAGTCGTCCAGTCACGTCTGACTCTTTGCAATCCCATAGACTGCAGCACGCCAGGCTTCCCTGTCCATCATCATCTCCCGGAGCTTGCTCAAACTCATGTCCATTGAGTCGGTGATACCATCCAAACATCTCATCCTCTGTCATCACCTTCTCCTCCTGCCTTCAGTATTTCCCAGCATCAGGGTCTTTTCCAATGAGTCAGTTCTTCACATCAGGTGGCCAAAGTATTAGAGTTTCAGCTTCACCATCAGTCCTTCCAATGAATGTTCGGGACTGATTTCCTCTAGAATTGACTGGTTTGATCTTCTTGCAGTCCAGGGGACTCTCAAGAGTCTTCTCCAATACCACAGTTCAAAAGCATCAATTCTTCTGTGGTCAGCCTTCTTTATGGTTCAACTCTCACATCTATACGTGACTACTGGAAAAACAATAGCTTTGACTAGATGGACCTTTGTTGGCGAAGTAATGTCTCTTCTTAATATGCTGTCTTGGTTGGTCATAGCTTTTCTTCCAAGGAGCAAGAGTCTTTTAATTTCATGACTTCAGTTACCAGCTGCAGTGATTTTGGAGCCCAGTGAAATAAAGTCTGTCACTGTTTCCATTGTTTCCCCATCTATTTGCCATGAAGTGATGGGACTGGATGCCAAGATCTTAGTTTTTTGAAAGTTGAGTTTTAAGCCAGCTTCTTCACTCTTCTCTTTCACCCTCATCAAGAGGCTCTTTAGTTCCTCTTCACTTTATGCCATATGGGTGGTGTGATCTGTGTATCTGAGGTTATTGATATTTCTCCCAGAAATCTTGATTCCAGCTTGTATCTCATCCTGCCTGGCATTTCACATGATGTACTCTGCATAGAAGTCGAATAAGCAGGGTGACAATATACAGCCTTGACTTACGCCTTTCTCAATTTGGACCCAGTCCATTGTTCCATATGTGATTCTAACTGTTGCTTTTGACCTGCATATAGGTTTCTCGGAAGACAGGTAAGGTGGTCTGGTATTCCCAACTCTTTAAGAATTTTCTACAGTTTGTTGTGATGCACACAGTTAAATGCTTTAGCATAATCAATGAAGCAGAGGTAGATGTTTTTCTGGAATTCTCTTGCTTTTTCTATGATCCAGCAGATGTTGGCAATTTGATCTCTGGTTTCTCTGCCTTTTCTAAATCCAGCTTGAACCTCTGGAAGTTCTTGGTTCATTTACTATTGAAGTCTATCTTGGAGAATTTTGAGCATTACTTTGCTAATGTGTGAAAGGAGTGCAATTGTGCAGTAGTTTGAACATTCTTTGGCATTGCCTTTTTTGGGATTGGAATGAAAAGTCCTGTGAGACTTTGGAATGAAAAGTCCTGCTGAGTTTTCCAAATTTGCTGGCACATTGAGTGCAGCACTTTCACAGCATCATCTTTTAGGATTTGAAATAGCTCAGCTGGAATTCCATCACATACTCTAGCTTTGTTTCTAATGATGCTTTCTAAGGCCCACTTGACTTCCCACTCCAGGATGTCTGGCTCTAGATGAGTGATCACACTATTGTGGTTATCTGGGTCATGAAGATCTTTTTTGTATAGCTCTTCCGTATTCCTGCCACCTCTTCTTAATATCTTCTGCTTCTGTTAAGTCCATTCCATTTCTGTCCTTTATTGTGCCCATCTTTGCATGAAATGTTCCCTTGGTATCTCTAATTTTCTTGAAGAAATATCTAGTCTTTCCCATTCTATTGTTTTCCTCTATTTCTTTGCACTGATCACTTAAGAAGGGTTTCTTATCTCTCCTTGCTATTCTTTGGAACTCTGCAGTGGATGGATATATCTTTCCTTTTCTCCTTTGCCTTTCACTTCTCTTCTTTTCTCAGATATTTGTAAGGCTTCCTCAGACAACCATTTTGCCGTTTTGCATTTCTTTTCCTTGGGGATGGTTTTGGTCCCAGTCTCCTGTACAATGTTATGAACCTCCATCCATAGTTTTTCAGGCACTCTTTCTATCAGATCTAATTCCTTCAATCTGTCACTTCCATTTTATAATGGTAAGGGATTTGATTTAGTGTGACCTTTATTAAAAATAACAAATGAATGTTGATGCATTCATATTAACCAATGTCCATGGTTAACATTAAGGTCCATGCTTGGTATCATATGGTTTTGTGGGTTTTGACAAATGCATAATGTCATGTACCCACAATTACAATATCCTTCAGAATAGTTTCACTGCCCTAAAAATTCCCCTGCTGTACCTATTCATCCCACTCTCCCACCCTAAATCCCAGGCAACCACTGATCTGTTTGCTGTCTTTACAGTTTTGCCTTTTCCAGAATGTCATCTAGTCGGAAGTGTACACTATATGGCCTTTTCAAACTGGCCTCTTTCACTTAGCAATATGAATGTAATGTTCCTCCATGCCTTTTTGTGGCTTGATAGCTAGTTATTTTTCAGCACTGAATAATATTCCTCTGTTTGGACCTGATACGGGGTGTCTGGAAGTCTGCAAGGGGACAGGCACACACAGGACCCAGGATCTCCCACCGCAGGCCAGAAGGAAAGAGCTCTGACCACATAGCAGCGCCCCTTGGTCCCAGCCTGTAGGCCCCCAGATAACCGCCTTTACGTATCTGGTCATGAAATTGAAAGACGCTTGCTTCTTGAAAGAAAAGCTATGACCAACCTAGACAGCATATTTAAAAAGCAGAGACATTACTTTGCCAGCAAAGGTCCATCTAGTCAAAGCTATGGTTTTTCCAGTAGTCATGTATGGATGTGACAGTTGGACCATAAAGAAGGCTGAGCACTGAAGAATTGATGCTTTTGAACTGTGGTGTTGGAGAAGACGCTTGAGAGTCCCTTGGATTGTAAGGAGATCCAACCAGTCAATCTTAAAGGAAATAAAGTCCTGAACATTCATTGGGAGAACTGATGCTGAAGCTGAGACTCTGATACTTTGGCTACCTGGTGTGAAGAACTGACTCATTGGAAAAGACCCTGATGCTGGGAAAGATTGAAGGCATGAGGAGAAGGGGACGACAGAAGATGAGATGGTTGGATGGCATCACTGACTCGATGGACGAGTTTGAGCAACCTCTGGGAGATGGTGATGGACAGGGAAGCCTGGAGTGCTGCAGTCCATGGGATCACAAATAGTCAGACACGACTGAGCAACTGAACTGAACGCCTGGTCTTAGGTTCCCCGATTGTGCTCCCCGAAGGATCTTGGCGCCACCTCTCCTCGAGTCTCCCCTGGGTTCAGCCCCTAGGACACCGCCTCAGGCGGGGACCAGGCCGGGAGGGCTGAGTGTGCCATGGAGGGTCAGGGAAGGAAGGAGGCTGAGGCAAGGAGGCTGGCGCAGAGCGGGGGGCGGGGTCAGAGGAGCTGGGGGAGGAGGAAAGGGAGGAAGAACGCTGAGGGGGCGGGGTCTCAACCCTAAAAGCCCTAGTTCTCAAACATGGTGCCTCCCTCCCCGCTGCCGGCAGTGCTGGTGGCAACTAGAATGAATAGGTACCTCTTGGACAAGGGCGGGGCCTCGGGGGCTGCAAAGGTGAACTCATGGCCCGAGAATGGACTCCAGTCAGTTTGTGGTGGCTTCGCCAGTTTCAGAGGCGGTGAGGAATGAATAGAATTTACAGTAGCTATGGAATGCTTGGGTGTGGTAACACACTTGAAGTAGGGTATTGAGAAACCATTGTGGAGCAAGGGGGTATAGCTCAGGGGTAGAGCATTTGACTGCAGATCAAGAGGTCCCCGGTTCAAATCCGGGTGCCCCCTGGCAACTTCCTTTATTGCCAAATGGCTTCCCTGACAACAGATTTGTCATAACTCCGCCACCGCTCTTCCCCAGAACTTGTTGTCTTTCCAAGTGCCTTCTCTCCTGTGTCAGAGAGAAGTGAGGTAGACTGAGCTATTGGCTGTAATTCACCTCTATCGTCGTTTTTACCCCTGTTGTTTTGTGACCTGTCTTTGCTGCAGAAGCCCGTGTCCTCTGCGTCCCTTTGCGCTGGGCTCTGCTGCAGTTATCAGTCTAGGCCAATCAGGAGACAGAAACTACACAGTAATTTAAACAGGGACGTTTAAAATAAAGAATGATTGTGCTAAGAACGATTGTGCTAAACAACGATTGTGCTATGAAGAGGGAATAACTATAAAGGTGCAAAAGTGAAAGAAAGTGAAAGTGAAGTTGCTCAGTTGTGTCTGACCATGGGATTTTCCAGGCAAGTGTCCTGGAGTGGACTGCCATTTCCTTCTCCAGGGGATCTTCCTGACCCAGAGATCAAACCTGGGTCTCCCACATTGAGGGCAGACACTTTACCGTCTGAGGCACCAGGGAAGCCCCATAAAGGTACAAAGAAAACCCTAAAGATATCCCTGGGGTGAAGGGCCCAGTCAAGGGCGAATTTGGAAGGGGAACCCTTCACCAAAGATCGGATTCAGACCTCATCGAGGAAGGTGGGGTTATAGCCCGCTAACCACGTTGCCCCAGCCAGACCAGCTCATGGTTTCCAGGCAAGCAGGAAGCAGCCTTGGGGGACACAGGTAAGCCGTGTTGAGGTGTGAGGCCTGAACTGTGCAGTGTCCACACTGGGAGGATGTGAAATCAGACTTCTGGGCAGAGGCAAGTTGAGACTGGCAGGCAGGTGCATGGTGGGGTTGGGGGGTGGCTGCTGACAGGTACAGGAGTGGTCATCCGCTCAGCTGGGGCTGCAGGGTCACCAAGTGATTCGTCCTCTGGGTGTGTACCTGGGGCAGAGCATCACCAAGTGTCCTTACACACCCACACCACTGCCCAACTTGCAACAGGAGGGCCAGGGGCAAACACCTGCAGGAGGAACTAGGCAGGGGACCGCTTTCTCCTGCAGTGTCCCCCCTGCACCTTCTACTGACAACTGTTAATATTGTGCTCACTTAAAGGAGAGACAAAGAACCCAGTCCGTTATCCCACCGCAGGTATGGAAGGGTGAATTTGGAGCTGAGAGTCCTGATAACTGGCACACCATGTGACTTGTTTTGGCCAACAGGATGTGGGTAGATATGATGCACGCAGCGCCCCGAGATCTACTTGCAAGGTTGGGTTTGCCCTCTGGCACTTCCGCCCTTACCCTGAGCCGGGCTTACCCTGTAAGCTTCTCTCCTTCGGCTGGGCCCCTGAATGAGCACACAAGACCCAACCCTGAGCCCAGCTCACTGAGAGGCACCAAGGCCAGCTGGCCCAGAGCTTGAAGCCCACTCACCCAGCCCAGCCCAGCCTAGACCAGCTGATTCCTGCAAACCCATGGAGGCGACAGTAAATGCTTATTGTTGTGTGTTACTGGTTGGGGGCGGCTTGTTATGCAGCATTTTTGTGAATAAGACCAACCAGTACTGAAATCGGTGTCTCGGAGGAGGCTGTGGCTGTACCCAAAGGTAGAAGGGCATGTGGTGGTTTCTTCTGCATACTCATACCTGCTTCCTGTCTTGTCCAGCCTGTGAAAATAATGTTTATTGCAGTAAGTCTACTGCAAGTGATCCACTACTGTGCGTCTGCAGTGTTCTGTCACTGGATTCGGGCTATGTGAGGGGTGGATAACTTGTCATAGGTTTCCAGGTGCCTCACCTGGACCTAACGTAGATCCTGAACTTTGTCTGATTGAATGAGACTTTGAGGACTTGGGATAAAGCTGAGTATATTTTGCATGTGGTAGAGCTGTAAGTAATTATGACCGAGAGGGCAGATCATGGTAGATTAAACTTTTCCCCCACCTTGTTCACTTTTTCTGTCTTGTGCCCTTTGCCACAAAGCTTTTCAGATCCTCCCATTAGAAGGAGGTATGTTTCCCTGCACTTGCTTTAGGGCTTGGTCCTGTGACTTGTTTTGACTGATGGGATGTTAGCATATGTGATACAAACAGAGGCTTGTGATCTGCTTGCGTCGTCAGACTTGACTTTTTGCATTTTTGCCATTTCCAAGAGAAAGCTTCCCCTGCTAGCTGCTATTCCTCCAACTGGGACTCTGGAATGAACAGACAGGGAACAAACCCGAGCCCAGTTCACAGAAACCGAGCACAGATGGACCCACAGCTTGAAGCGGGGCCACCAGGTAAAGTCCAGCTGAGATCCATCATTGTTTGGCATCTGTGCTGCTGCCCTATGAACATGAAAATAAATGCTTATTGTTGCATGAATCAGAATCCTGGGATTATTTGTCTTGAAGCATTACTGTGGGCATCACTGACTGATACAACTATGGTTCTTACAGTTTTCTGTCCCCCACTACAGTGCTGACCAGGTTCTGAGTGAGGAGAGAGGATGAGACTTCAGTTTCTGAAGAAATTTGGTTTGTGGCTAGAGGGTGGAAAAGTGTTGATTAGACAGTGTGGGGTCTCTGGGGAATGGAAAAAAGATGAACTCATAGACAGAAGTCAGTCTCTACTCAGTTTGTGGTGGGTCCGCCAATGTCCACAGTCTGATTGGGAATGAACAAAGTTTATAGCACACTATGGAACTGGTTGGTGTGGCAACACAGGTGAAATAAGCTAAGGAGGACCTTCATTTAGGTAAGGGGGTATAGCTCAGGGGTAGAACTGCAGATCAAGAGGTCCCTGGTTCAAATCTGGGTGCCCCCTGCTGGCAGCTTGCTTTATTAGCAGATACAGATAAATGAGCCTATTTAGCGTTTTTCACCACCATCACCATCATCACCACTCTTCCATGGTCCTTGTCAGCTTTCTCAGGTCCCTTGTGTTCTCTGACACAGATCATGGTGTATATGTGTAGTCGCTTCAGTCATGTCCGACTGTTTGCGATCCCATGAACTGTAGCCCACCAGGCTCCTCATAGTTCTGTCTTTGATGATCTGTGTGTGTTTCACTTCTTAATGAGTTCCTCTTCTTTAAAATTTACATTATGGAGGACACACTGAATCACAAGGTACCCCGCTTGACTGCACTGGAATTACTTAGGGACATTATTAAAAATACAGATTAGCAGGACGGGGCAATGTAGGGTAGGGGATTAAGAGGTACAAACTATTCGGTTATAAAAGAAGCTACAAAGAGATATTGTACAACACAGGGAATATAACCAATATTTTATAATAACCGTAAATGGAGTATGACTTTAAAAATTGTGAATCACTACACTGTACACCTGTAATATATCGTATTGTACAACAACTCTACTTCAATCAAAAATAAAATTAAAAATTTTTGAAATACAGATTAGCCCCAGAAATCCTGACTTAGTAGAACTAATGAGGGCATGTGAGCTTTGTTTTGAGGAAGGACACACTCCCCTGCTAACCTTGACCCCAAAATCCAATGATTCTAAGTGGCTAGAAAACTATTTTGGAACTTGAGTATGCATGCTAAGTCATTCAGTTGTGTCCAACTCTTTGTGACGCTATGTGTAGCCCGCCAGACTCCTCTGTCCCTGGGATTCTCCAGGCAAGAATACTGGGGGGGGTTCATGCCCTCCTCCAGGGGCTCTTCCTGACCCAGGAATTGAACCCAGGTCTCCTGCGGCTCCTGCATTGCAGTTGGATTTCTGCTGAGCCACCGGGGATGCCCTTTGGAACTTATACCCCTGTATGATGCTAAAGAACCTCTGGTGGCAAACCTCAAGGGTCCAGCTGGTGCCTTCAGCCCAGGACTGAGGGAAGACAGGGTGCAGGGCTGTAGGCATAGACCATGGCCAGGTGTGCAGAAGTGGGAGAATGTGGGACTGGAGGAGGGCACAGGCATGGTAGAGTGGTGACAGGTTATAGCGGCACAGTATTGCCAGCTGGGGTGACTGCCCATAAGTAGTAACTCAGCTCCCTTCATTAAAGTGCAGAATTGAAACAGGCTTATAGACACCACTGGTTGTGTCTGAGTAAAACATCTGATTGATGATTCAGAGAATCCTTGTTTATAGGCGGATGTGTTGCTTCCTTTTCCATTTTACCCCAGCCTTTCAACCCTTTCCCATGTTTCGAGGGTTCCCTATTGTGTGAGCATGAACCCTGGTGGAAGAAATGGCTCTGCTGGCAGCTGCAGAAGCCAAAATCAAAGGCTGTTTCCTCCCTCCATCCTCCTGGCATCTCCGACTCACATGATATCCGTAGACTGAGTGGCACACACCCCAGGGTTGGCGGAGCCCAAGCACCGTCCAGGAGCGCCCTAACCAGCATGACTTGCCCAGCAAGCTGGCTGGGTTCCTTCCCTTGGACCATCCCTGGTTCACGAACCCGTGTCTCCAACCTTCCTTCAGTGCCATGAACTCTCCAACATCAGACAATGCTTGTCTTACCAGTTTCGCTTTCTGTAACGCTGTGCCTAGGGTAATGCAACAGTTGGAGTGGGTTGCAGACAAAAGACTTTAAAGAAAAATAGGGCAGATGTAGGACTGGTTTTCTGTCCTAATTGGGATTGAAGAAAGTGGAAATCCTTTGATTCTTCAGGGCCAAGAAACCAGGAGCCCAGGGCTTCAGTGGCAAAGTAGCTGATCACACAGATGCAACTAACCTTCTGGATTCAAGGCTGGTTATTCATCCGGAAGGCACTTAATGACTATTTATATCTGGCATCCATTCTGATTGGTCAGTGTCTGTGGTTGCGGTTGAAGGTTTTGAGTATCACCCCTTCTTGAACAAAACTTTTAAAGACCAGCTGTTGTTCTGAGAACGGTATGAAGGGCTGAGTCCGAAGGCTTTGGGAAGCTCGAAGATACATGCTGGAAAGCTCAAATGTCTGCATTCTCTTCTCTGACTCAGGTGGAGATGGTCAGTCTTCCCAATGACTGCACTGAAAAACTCAGCTCGTGCTGCTGAATGACGGGGACTGCTGGTAAATGAAGGCAGAGCTGCCAAATTACAATCCTAGTTGGGTTCGTTGTTTTCCCCGTTTCTGGTACCAATTGCCACTTCAGTGACGGCCATTCCCGCAAAGTTTCAGAGACTCTCAGGACAACTCCTCACACTCGAAACACAAGTTGCTGCATCTTGCCCTCACCTTAGCTTCTGTTGGGAGTGTTTTCTGTCCCTCAGGTAATGGTACCAAGGATGTTAAAATACTTAGACACAAACACGGTCTCCCTGAGTAGTTGTGTAGAGCCAGTGGTTACTAGTTGCCAAGTTCTACATCTATGTACATGTTTTTATATTCGTGGTAATCCCAAAGCTTTTTTAAAAAAAATATTTAACTCATACATACACATGCACACGCATGCGTGCGCACGCACACACACAAACACACACACACAACTTCGACATCTCCCATTTGAATGTCTGTGGTGGCTTAGACTTTCTGTTTCTCATCCAATAACATCTAATAATAAAGTGAACTTGTTAATAAGAGAAGGGCCTCCCAGGTGACTCAGTGGTTAAGAATCTGCCTGCAATGTAAGAGACGTGGGTTCGATCCCTGGGTCGGAAAGATCCCCTGAAGTAGGAAATGGCAACCCACTCCAGTATTCTTGCCTGGGAAATCCCATGGACAGAGAGTCAGACACGACTTAGCAACTAAACCACAACAGTAAGAGAAAGAGCCTTGGTATTGAGTTCAAAGGGATATTTGGCAGAAGCAAAAAGTACAGACTAGGAAAGCACTGATCTCCCAATTTCTCTATCCTCTCAGATGTCCAGTTGCAACAACTATTCCTATACTGCAAACACAGCGACTGCTTCACATTTCTTGATGCAAATATCTCAATAGTAACTAACATTGTGGATGGGGGGGGAGTACTCTGACTTCTCAACCTCCATTTCCCCATCCTAACAGCATTCCGGTCTCCACTTGGGTCAAGTCTGGTAAGACTGGAATCTCAGACCTTCTATAACTAAGAAGTGGGCATGTCTTGATACTAACTAGGTCATGCAAATGATCCCTCCTTGGAAGGAACCCAAGCCTTGGGCAAGAGACAAAGCACCCAGATTGGCTGGTTCTGGATTCTGCAAATGCATTTCCCTGACTACTCCAGCCTCACAGTGAGATTGCTATTGCAGTCTTTGAAGCTGACCTCAGAATTTTGGAGTTTGACTTGGTCTTGCCTTTCACATTGTCGTAGCAATTTTGTGATGTGTTTCCAATAAATTACTCTCTTAAATTAGGAAAAGAAGTTTGCTGAAAAATGGATACAGCTGTCTTCACGCTTTTCTTACTTTCTGGCAACTGGAAGATCCAAGCGGTGACGTGCTTGGACCAGCGGTGGGTGAGAGTCAGAAGCTTTGTGAGAAAAACCTATCTGGTTCTGCAGAAATGCAAAGACTCTCTCAAAAAATAAAACCACTGAAGTTACCAAAATGAGGTCAGAGATCCTGAATCAGGTGTCACTGCACGATGAGACAGCAGCCTGGATGCTGCGTCTTCTGTGCAACACGATCAGGAAGAAAGGTGGAATCTGGGCAGCCAGGACCTGTCTCCGCTGACCCATTTCAATCCTTATTCAAACCAGTTTCTTTTCAGATAAAAGCATTTCTTAAGTGACACTGACAGTTGAAACCATTGCATTTTTTAAAAGCAAGACTGAATTGTCTGGAAAAAAGCAAATAAGTCATTTCAGAGATAATACATATTTATAATATGTGTATAATTTTCTTACAACAATTAACTCTTCTTCCTGTTTCATGATGA
This sequence comes from Bos grunniens, assembly GCF_055505025.1. Lineage (NCBI taxonomy): Eukaryota > Metazoa > Chordata > Mammalia > Artiodactyla > Bovidae > Bos > Bos grunniens. The sequence goes on from NC_141168.1 coordinate 7,635,678, forward strand.
TTTTTAACAATAGAAGTCTTGATTACTTTTTCATGCCAATTAAAAAAAAAACCTTTCAGGACACCTTTCATAGTAGCTGCGTAGTATTCTATATGGCTGCTGCTACCATTTATTTAGCCAGCCCATCTTTGTTGGCTATCTGTGCAGTCTCTAATTCCACTCCTATAGACAGCTCTGCGAAGCGTCCTGTTGAAGATGTGTCTCTGTTTTTCATCTTACTTTGCTTTATCATAAATTCCTAGACATGGAATTTATGCATATGCATGTTTAAGCCGTTATATTGTGAAATTTTTCTCCAGAAAAGACATATTGACACATACTGTCAACAGCAGAGTCTGAAATTACCAGCAAATAGATTTTCATTGTGAAATATAAATATAGAAAACTTATATGTACTATTTAATACAGTATTTAATAAATACTTATAGATACCCATGTATATCCACTGCTGAGGGAAAAATAAAACATTGCTAGACCCTCTTCCCCAGTGGCTCAGCAGCAAGGCATTTGCCTACAATGCAGTAGACACCGGAGATGTGAGCTTGATCTCTGGGTCAGGAAGATCCCCTGCAGGAGGAATCCAATCCCCTGCAGGAAGATCCCTCTGCAGGAAGATCCCCTGAGAATCTTGCAGGCCACCTCAGGGTCCATATGTGTCCCCTTTACTTATCACGACATCTTCCCTTCTAACTTGCATCCTGATCTTTGTGAAAATGATGTGTGTATCAATGAGGCCACGTTTGTCAGCTCTGTTATTCGCCCTCCACACCCCACCGCCATATTGTTTACCTGTTCTGTAAGGTATTGAGAAAGGTAAAGTCTCCTCAATCCTGTGATTGAGGCTTTGTTTATTTCTCCTTTTTATTTCTGTCCATTTTGTTTTATATGTTTTGATACTATGTTATTGGGTGAAATGTTGGAGAAGGCGATGGCACCCCACTCCAGTACTCTTGCCTGGAGAATCCCAGGGACGGGGGAGCCTGGTGGGCTGCCGTCTATGGGGTCGCACAGAGTCGGACACGACTGAAGTGACTTAGCAGCAGATTTAGAATTGTAATATTTCCACTGACTTCCTTATCATTTTTTAGCAGATTAGAAATCATTCCATTTTATTAACATATACCAAGTTCACATGTAGTCTGAATAAAGCCTTTCAAAATTTACTGTGAAATCCCTAGTCAAAATACAGATTATGGGAAGAAGTAAAATTATTATTATATGCAGATGACATGATACTCTATACAGAAAACCCTGAAGACTCTACACAAAGCCTACTAGAACTGATAATTAATTCAGCAAAGTAGCAGGATACAAGATTAACATACAGAAATTATTGCATCTCTTTACACTAACAATGAAATATCAGAAGGAGAAAAAAATCCCATTAAAGATCGCGTTTTAAAAAACACCTAGGAATAAATCTGAGTGAGGAGGTGAAAGACATATGCTATAAAACATTGACAAAGGAAACTGAAGATGATTCAAAGAAATGGAAAGATATCCCATGCTCTCAGATTAGAAAAATTACTTATTTATCGTGTGTGACTTGCCCATTCAAACAATGATTCCCTTCACTAAAGTCTTAGGAGATGCATGGGTGTGTGGAGCATCTATATCTTTGAAATACATTTTAGTAACTGTTCTCTATAGACAGGGATGCTCACTGGAGATCTTACAGTGGAGAGGGATTCTCTGATTTCAGTGGGGACGGGAGGATCCTAGGGTGTTAGAGTTCAAGTGTGACTCTTCACCTCCAGATGCAAGTTGGAGGTTACTGTCTGGTCCGTGCCACACAGAGCGTGGCTGTGCTTGATTGGTTCTGAGGTCCTTGGGGCTGATGATGGGAAGCCCATCCCCATCCTCCTCGACTTGTAGCACAAGGAGATTCCTGACCTCTCACTCGGTTCCCAGATCTGAATCAGTTCAGAGGCCTGGCATCCCTTGAAAGGGAAATCTGAATACACTTGAGTAAAGGATTCTTCCAAAATATTCAACCGTGGGATGTGAACTTACTCCTAGATTTCCCCAAAGCGCCCTTCAGCCGTTTACCTGGAAACTCTTTACTAGGGAAAGACAAATACCCATGTATCTTCCAGATTATTGGTGTCTATTGCCTCTGTGAAACTTCTGGAGGTCTAATATTTGAGGGAACATCAGCATATCCCAGGAATGACGACATCCTATACCTCACCCTGTTGAACCACCACAGTCACAGCTAATAGCTTCCCCTGGAGGATCCCATCAAAGCCAAGGACCAGAGGGAGGAAGAACGGCAGCAGATGCGAGCTGAAGCCTAGGTCTGTCTGGTGGAGCCCAGGAGGAAGTCGTGCGGGAGGCGGGGTCCTGAAGGGGTCAGAATAGATACATCGAAGGATGGAGGGAGTCTCAGTACCAATTACAAGCCATGGCTTTACAAGCAGTGCCTTCAGCCTGGAATTTGAGATGACTACAAGAAGAAGATTTTCTTTCTTCCCACCACCCCCTTCTTTTTACCTCCCAGAACTTAGCTGTGTTACAAGAATAATGGGTCCTGTTCCTAACACACCTTTGCCACGGTCCTCCATGGCCCCCTGGGTGGTAGCCATCCGATGTTTTAGCTGCTAAGATTAGTCAGTGACATCGCCAGAGCCTGTCCTTCGGTGGTGGGTGGTCTGTCCTGCTGCAGAACAGGGCTTGGCAAGGAGAGAGGCCTGTCTCTAGGGCCCCAGAAGGTCAGCTCTTCAGCCAGGCCAACCTGCTGGTTTGGGGCCTCCTGCGGAAAGCTGGAGCTGCATTTGGGCCTCTTGGGGAGGCTGCAGGTTTCATGGCCAAATACCTGCCCTGGTGTCCACCAAGTCTCTGCAGACTCTGCCAAAGCCCTGGACTTGGCCACGGATGAGAGAAACACCACAGAGGAGGAGATGGCCATGGAGACCCAAAGTCCCTCCGCGCTTCTAGAGGGCATGGTGTGGAGGCCCCAGGTGGGTGCTGAGAGGGAGGAGCTTCAGGTCAGGGCAGAGGAGTGTCCGGGCCCCATGATCACAGGAGAACTGAGCTCATGGTCAGAGAAGGGTCAGTTTGCAGTGAGGTCCTTCTGCCAGGTGCCCAGGAACAGACTAGGAACGAACAGGAACGACAGTGTGCTGGTGAGGGTGGGGAGCACACTGATTAACAGCAATAAACCACCCTTTCCCCAGGAAAGGGGTATAGCTCAGGGGTAGAGCATTTGATTGCAGATCAAGAGGTCCCTGATTCAAATCTGGGTGCCCACTAATGAGCCTACTTTTATCCACTGAAACAGCTCTGTCCCCCCAACCTTAGGAAGAGAGAAAGGGGTGGGGTCAGAATCACATGGTTACAGGTCTTCCTTTGTCACAAAGCCAGATGGGTTCCAACACCCAACCCCGCTGCACTAGGTCAGTCCCTTTCTTGTGGCTTCAGGCGGACTTTTGTCTTATTTTTTGCCAACCCATCACCGGAACGTTCTTCCTCTATTTTAGCAGAAGAAGCTTCTGAGTGCTCAAATGAGGAGCCTGGAGGAACAGGAGCTTGTGGTAAGAAGAGGGTGGCTCAACCAGGCCATAGAGCTGACCAGGGAGAAACAGAAATGACTGGGGTTCGGAGAGACTTCCTCTGGTGTTCCAGTGGCTGGGGCTTTGCCTTCCGACGCAGGGGGGCAGGTTCAGTCTCTGATTGGGGAGTGAAGATCCCACATACCTCTAGGCCAAAAAAGGAAAACATAAAACAAACAATATTGTAACAGATTAAAAAATACAAACTTAAAATACAATGACTGGGAGACTGGAGGACCCTCCCTGGGGAGGCCACAATCATGAAACAGTGTCACATAGGAAAGGGTCCGAAGGGGGTTCCTGGCTCAGGGGAGGGGCCTCTGACTGCAGGTTTAAAGGGTTGGATTTTCAGGCCCCTGCAAGCTTATTTCATTTAGTACCGGACATCGGGTGGAGGGCTTCCCAGGTGACTCAGTGGTAAAGATTCCACCTGCAACGCAGGAGACGTAAGAGACACAGGTTTGGTCCCTGGGTCGGGAAGATCCCCTGGAGGAGAGCATGATAACCCACTTCAGTATTCTTGCCTGGGAAATCCGATGGACAGAGGAGCCTGGCAGGCTACAGCCCACAGGGTCGCAAAGAGTCAGACATAACTGAACAACTGAACACACACACACACACCCACACACACACACACACACACCTCAAGTGGAAACCTTTCAGGTCCTCTCTGGGGAAGGTCTATCTCACTCCACCCCGTCAGGGCTCGGCCACAGGAATGGGCAGCAGATGAAGGCAGTGGGCGAGGTTGTGCCCTGCCCCGGGGTATTGGGGGCAGGAAGAGCCTGAGAACGAGCCATGTGGATCTGGTCCCAACCCTATTATTAATCAGGCGTGTGTGCACAGGCACGTCTCTTAATTATGGCCTCTTTTTGAGCCTATAATGTGGAACACAAAACTAAATTGGTGATTCCCAATTCTCCCTTTCTTTGGGGATCTTCTCCAGAGTTTGTTAAAAATAGAATCTTTGGGGACTTTCCTGCTGGTCCAATGGCTAAGACTTTGTGTTCCCAAGGCAGGGGGCCCAAGTTCGATTCCTGGTCGGGGAACTAGATCCCACATGCCACAGCTATGACTTGGTGCAGCCAAATAAATTTTTTTTAATTCAAAATAAATGATCTTGCCAAAAAGTTTATATTTAAAAATATAGAGGACTTCCCTGGTGGTCCAGCAGTTAAGAATCCATCTGCCATTGCAGGGGACCCGAGTTTGATCCCTGGTCCGGGAAGATTGCACATGCTGCAGAGCAACCAAGCCCCAGTGTGCCAACTACTGAAGCCCACATGCCCTGGAGCCCATCCTCTGCAACAAGAGAAGCCACCGCAATGAGAAGCCCACATCCCGAAATTAGAGAGTAGCCCCCACTTGCCACAACTAGAGAAAGCCCATGCAACAACAAAGACCCAGCATAGCCATAAATAAATAATTTTTAAAAAAAATGGAGTCCTTTGATTTCATGGCCAACCCTTCTGATTCACGAGGTCTGACCTGGAGCCTTGAACTTCATGTCCATGAAAGCACATCCTACTTTCTTAACTCACAGGCCTGTGTGTGACTGGCAGCCCAGCTGGGGCACTGTGGCCTCAGTCTAGTCCAGAGGCCCTCCATGACACAGCCATGGACTTCTGATGGCTTGGCCCTGGATGGCTGGCTGGGGGCAGAGGATGGTGCAGGAGGGGATGACAAGCAGGGATGCCTTCCAAGTGCAATCAAGCAGGGCTCCTGGGCTCAATAGACGCAGAGCAGCTCAGTGTCTGGAGGAGTGCTGGGTACAATCACAGAGGCCAGGGGTCTCCGTTTGGCCAAAACAAAGAGATGAGCTTTTAAGGACAGCTGCGTCTTCCCTGTTCTTATTGTGATTCCGGCTTCCTTTCCCTGGCCAGAGCCGATCACGCGGCACAGAGGAGAGCGAGAAAAGAGGCAAGGAGGGTCAGGCAAGTCCTTCCGCCATCCCCTCGCTCCTTGGCTTTAATCCCACAGCCGAGAAGGATTGGCTGATCCTGTTCTTCCCCAGGCCCTGCTCTGTCTGGGTCTGTGAATCACAGCAGACCCAGTGGGAGCTTTAGGACCTGGGGACATGGACCCTCAGTCCAGGACCTCTGACCTGCAGCCCAGCGTGAGGGGCTCAGGAAGCTAATACAGAGGCTCCTGTCGGTTCAACTACTTCTGTGTCGTAACCCACATGGGGTGTGATGGAGACTCACCAGCCGCCTCTGTGGAGAACGTGCGGATCTGTGGAAGGTTGAAATCTCTGGCTGGAGCTGAGGCAGAGCCAGAAGGGCTGGAGGAGGCAGGGATCTGTGCCTTGTGCACTTCCAATTTCATACAAGTCACCTGAAGGAGCACCTTTAAATTCAGATTGGGTCTGTACTTTCCCAGGAGTTGTGAATCAAAGGGTTCGAACGGCTTTGTCTTTCTTCCCCAGGTGTCCTGATCTGGGGAAGAGGGGTGCGGACAGGTAATGTCAGACCCACTCTGGGATTGAAAATGAGAAAAAGGAGGGGGCACCTGGATTTGAACCAGGGACCTCTTGATCTGCAGTCAAATGCTCTACCCCTGAGCTATACCCCCTGACCTGGTAGGAAGGTACAATTAACACCTTTTACTGTGTTGACATACCAGTATTCCATCTTGCTGGTTGAGATGTCCAGGTCAGCTCTGCTTTTTTGAACCCTGGCCTCCTAGCTGTCAGGGACCAGCCTTTGTTTCCCTGTCACTTCTATGTGCGTCTGGCTGGGGGCCCCCTGGTAGCCTGGTTGACCTTTACAGGTTGGGAAACATTTCAAATCCTCCAGATAATCCTCTAGGGTGCTAAAAGGCACTGAGCATCTACTGTGTATCAGGCGTGCTGGGATGACAATGTAACTGTGACATGGTGACATTGTCTTCTCCCACTTGAAAGAGGATCACAGCCTATGCCCAAGAGTTATTTAAAGACATAGAATAATCTTTATGAGAGTTCAAGTGAAAAGGCAGTTACAAAAGTGTGTCTGAGAAGAATTAAAGGTGATTTCAACTTTTTGTGTGTTTTCTCTTTCAACTTTTCTATATTGAGCATGTTGCCATTGTAAAAAAAAAAAAAATGTTTCTTAGGAAAAATGATACTCTAGAAGAATGCCACTTGTAGGAATATATCCTTCAGAAATACTCATGAATGCACAGCGAGTGGTGGAGACCCACTGCAACCTCTTTCTGTATTAGCAGTGAACTGGAAACCACCTAATATCCACTGACAGGGAGACAGGCTATAAACATTATGCTGCAGTCATAGGAATATGATGCAACAAGAAAGGATGAAATTGGTCCAGAGTGTGTCATGGAAAGATGCTTAACAATACCATTAAGTGAAAAAAACCAAATTGCATGACAAATGCATGTATGCTGTAAGTTCATTTGGGCTTTTTAAAAAGCGACTGTGGGGACTTCCCTGGTGGTTCAGTGGTTGACTCCACACTCCCAATGCAGGAGACACAGGTTCAGGTTCGGGTCCAATCCTTGGTCAGGAAACAGAGTTCCTGCATCCATCCCCATGTAAGTGTCTGAGAACAATTAGAGGAAAGCTCAACTCTGAGGCTAGTTGAGCCTTGCAATACAGTAAGTCCTCTATATACGAACCTTCAAGTTTTGAACTTTCAAAGATGAGCACATGCATGCCAGCCCTGGTATACCAGCTGTTGTAGTTCCCTACTGTACTTTTCAAGGTACTGTACTATAAAATTAAAATGTTTTCTTTTTTGTTTTTTATGTACATATTACATGTGTGAAAAGTATTATAAGCCTATTACAATGTAGTACTAGATAGTCAACTGTGTTAATTGGGCACCCAGGCTAACTTAGCTGGACTCAGGAACAAATTGGATTTATGAACACGCTCTCTGAACGGAACTCATTTGTATGTCGGGGACTTACTGTAAATCGAAATGTGGATGGCAGTGTTTTCAAAGGCAGAGAAAGTTTTTCATATTCATTCTTGGAGCAAGGTATTCAAGGAAGGGCCTGGTCCCAGCTAAGTGATGAAATTATATACACAACTGACAAGGCCTCCCCCCAGCCAGAGGGAGACAGTTGGGGGTGGGGTGGGCCCTAGGGAGCCTCCTAAAGGGCAAGAGACAGGCGGATGCAACTGCCTCCCACTCAGAGCCTGCATGCTCAGTCCTGTCCGACTCTGATGGCTTGGTGGTTTAAAAAAAAAAAATCCTCCTGCCAATGCAGGAGACTCAGGAGACTTGGGTCAGTCCTTGGGTCAAAAAGATCCCCTGGAGGAGGTAATGGCAATTCGCTCCAGCATTCTTGCCTGGAAGATTCCGCGGGCAAAAGAGCCTGACGGGCTACAGTCCAAGAGGCTGCAGAGTTGGACACGACTGAGCACACAGACCATTACGTTATGGGAAAGGTTAAGAAGGAAGGAATCACCCCAGTCAATGGGGTTCCAGACTGATCTCAGGGCTGCTGGGTCAGGTTGCAGGACCAAAAGGAGCAAAGAGGAGGCAAGACAGAGGTGGCTGTCAGGGAGATAACCTTGACTCTCAGGAGGCATCCAGGGAGGGCAAGGACAGGAAAGGGACCAGCAACCAGATTCTAAGCCAAAAGTCCAAGGGCTTATGAACTGGAATAACAATCGCCACCTCCCTGAGGAAAAAAAAACTAATGTAAAAATTCAAGTCTCTTGTTAACAAAATCAATGAGCTTTAATGAAAGAGGAATTAAAGCACAGCCCTGAAAATTACAGTTTTGTTTTTACAGGCACATATGCATATGTTGATAAGATAACTCGTGTTAAACAGAATAGTTACAACACAGGAAGTTAGACAAAGAGCTATTTGCCAACTTATCAAGTTAGACAAAGTCTGGAGGAAAACTAGAGTTGGCCATGCTCTGTCTTAAATGGCTATTTCTCAATAGAAAGAGATTAAGACTTCCTCGCAGTCAAATAGTTTTATTATGGGAGGCTATTTTTAGCCCATATAGACTTCTGTTGTTGTAGTTGTAAGAAAGGTCATAAAAGATGGTTAGTGTCAGGGATAATAAATTCAAATGATAAAATTCCCATGAACTGTACTTCTGAATTACATGCTAAGCTCTGAACCTACAGTGAATTCTCAGATCATCAACCAAAACGTTTGTTCTCCAAGCCAGAAAGTCATGGAGTTCTTTAGTTTTGAGATAGTTGATATAATTTACTGGTTCCTTCTGCAGAAGTTTACTTGTAAAGCTTGAACAAGATATAAAATTGTCTTTAATAATTACAAGACCCAAACTTACACTTTCACATGTGGATTTTTCATCCTCCACGCACTCTCTGAGCCCCTCTCAGGGAGGGCTCACTCCCTGAGAACCATGGGTCCTGGTGGTTTGGCTTGGAAATAGATCAGTTCCACCTCGTCCCACAGAGAATGACTGGACTGAGACAGGGAAAAATTAAGGAAACCAAAAAATGCTGAAACAGCAATTGTTCCTGGAGGATGACTTTAAGGTCAAGTGACAAATGATACCCTTCAGAATGGAGGAACTCCAGAACACAAGATGCTGGGCAGACATATTGCAGGGAAGAAGCCAATTCTGACTCCATGTTGGAAACTGTTTCTTTGGTTTGTTTTTGGTTGCTTTTGTTATTATGCATGTGTGTGTGTGTGTTTGTGTGTGTTAGGACTTCAGTCACGTCCGACTCTGGACTCTATGAACTGTAGCTCACCAGGCTCTTCTGTCTATGGGATTCTCCAGGCAAGAATACTGGAGTGGTTTACCATGACCTCTTCCAGGGGATCTTCCCGACCCAGGAATCGAACCTTTTCTGTCCCCTGCATTGGTGGGGTCTTTATCACTAGCGCCACCTGCAATCATACATAATAGCCTGCCTCAGAGAACCGTGCCCCTCTGCCTGACTGTAAACTAAAGTGCCTTTGCTCAGCTCCTAGAGTGATAATCTGATCCTGACCACCTTGTGAATAGCTACAAGAAAAAGAAGAGATTAATGCACCCCGCCAAAGGCTGGCCATTCCCAGAGATGTTTTTGAAGACTGAAAGGCTGAAGACCCTTTCACTTTACTTCTCCACTGCCTCTCCCTCTTTATTCTGCCTTTTGACTTTAGTTCTTCATTGCTTGTCTCCCTCTGACTCTGTAAAAGAACTTGGCATCCAGACCCTAACAAGATGGTTACTCTGAGACATTAGTCTGCCATCTTCTTGGTCAGCCGGCTTTCCAAATAAAATATTCCTTGCCTCAATACCTTGTCTCTTGGATTCACTTGGACTCAGTAACAGACAGAGCTGGGATAAGGGAACCACTCTGAGAAAGCTTCTGAAATCTCTGCTAAAGGTGGCTTCAATTTCGTTGCAGACTAGGAGCTTTGGGGAGAGTTTACGATACCTGGGCTCCACCTCATATACACTGATTTAATTGGTCCAGGGTGGGGCCTGGGAAATGGTACTTTTATAGACTCTTCAAGGGATTCCAATTTATACTCAAAGTTAAGAACTGCCAACTATCATAGTAAAGCTTCACAATTTTCTGGTTTTTTAAAAAAACAAAAAACTTTACATTGACATCTAATAAGGAAGAAGTTGAAATGCTGTACCAAAAGGGAAAAGTTAAGAATAAGTAGGGGGCACCCAGATTTGAACTGGGGACCTCTTGATCTGCAGTCAAATGCTCTACCACTGAGCTATACCCCCTTCTGTGATGATGTTGTGATAATTAATATTGTTGTCTATCCAGCCACACCCAGACTACCTGTAAACCTGTGAGTTGCCACTTCAGGATGGACCTCTCTTGGAAACTGCAAAATCTGCTGCTTGCAAACTCATCAACCTGCTACAGAAAAGGCAGCCAAAAACCACACAGCCTGTGTCCCCATCTCACCCAGCCCTGCCCCCAGCCTATAGCCCCAGGGTGTGGGCAGCAGCCTGGAGAAGCCTAGACATTGACTGCAAAATGGCCTTCAGAGTCAGATGACTGTGCCCATCACGGTGGGCACCTGAAGAACAGAAACTGGAGGCGAGGGAGGTATCTGTCCAAATTCACTACATGAGCATCTAACCCTCAGGGGCTGACACTCAGCTCAGGGAACTTTCTAGTAAACTCAGTCAAGGACACAGATGACCATACCAACCTCTGTTTCTTCAGTTAATAGAGATGTGACCACGGAGAGTCACCACTCCTAGGAACAGGCAGAAGTAGGTGAAAGAAGCCAATCTGAAAAGGATACATCCTGTATGGTTCCAACTATATGACATTCTGAAAAAGGCAAAGCTATGGAAAGATCTTAATGAACCAGATAACCACGATGGTGTGATCACTCACCTAGAGCCAGACATCCTGGAGTGCAGTCAATTGGGCCTCAGGAAGCATCGGTACAAACAAAGCTAGTGGAGGTGATGGAATTCCAGCTGAGCTTTTTCTAATCCTGAAAGATGATGCTGTGGAAGTGCTGCACTCAATATACCAACAAGTTTGGAAAACCCATCAGTGGCCACAGGACTGGAAAAGGTCAGTTTTCATTCCAATCCCAAAGAAAGGCAATGCCAAAGAATGTTCAAACTACCATACAATTGCATTCATCTCACACGCTAGCAAAGCATTGCTAAAAATTCACCAAGTTAGGCTTCAACAGTACATGAACCAAGAACTTCCAGATGTTCAAGCTGGACTTAGAAAAGGCAGAGGAACCAGAGATCAAATTGCCAACATCCCTTGGATCATACCAAAAGCAAGAGAGTTCCAGAAAAACATCCACTTTTGCTTCATTGATTATACTAAAGCCTTTGACTTTGTGGATCACAACAGTTGAGTTTAGTTCAGTCTCTATCATGTCCAACTCTTTGTGACCCCATGGACTGCAGCACACCAGGCTTCCCTGTCCATCACCATCTCCTGGAGCTTGCTCAAACTCATGTCCATCGACTTGGCAATGCTATCCAACCATCTCATCCTCTGTCATCCCCTTCTCCTCCTGACTTCAATCTTTCCCAGCATTAGGGTCTTTTCCACTGAGTCAGTTCTTCACATCAGGTGGCCAATGTATTGTAGTTTCAGCATCAGCATCAGTCCTTCCAATGAACATTCAGGACTGACTTCCTTTAGGATTCACTGGTTTTCTCTCCTTGCAGTCCAAGGGACTCTCAAGAGTCTTCTCCAACACCATAGTTCAAAAGCATCAATTCTTCAGCCTTCAGCTTTGTTTATGGTCCAACTCTCACATCCATACATGACTACTGGAAAAACCATAGCTTTGACTAGATGGACCTTTGTTGGCAAAGTAATGTCTCTGCTTTTCAGTATGCTGTCTAGGCTGGTCATAACTTTTTTTCCAAGGAGCAAGTGTCTTTTAATTTCATGGCTGCAGTCACCATCTGCAGTGATTTTGGAGCCCCCCAAAATAAAGTCTGTCACTATTTTCATTGTTTCCCCATCTATTTGCCATGAAGTCATGGGACCAGGTGCCATGATCTTAGCTTTCTGAATGTTGAGTTTTAAGCCAACTTTTTCACTCTCCTCTTTCACTTTCATCAAGAGGCTCTTTAGTTCTTCACTTTCTGCCATAAGGGTGGTATCATCTGTATATCTGAGGTTATGGATATGTCTCCGGCAATCTTGATTCTAGCTTGTGCTTCATCCAGCCCAGCATTTCCCATGATGTACTCTGAATATAAGTTAAATAAGCAGGGTGACAATATACAGCCTTGATGTACTCCTTTCCCAATTTGGAACCAGTCGGTTGTTCCATGTCCAGTTCTAACTGTTGCTTCTTGACCTGCATACAGATTTCTCAGGAGACAGGTAAGGTGGTCTGAGATTCCCATCTCTTGAAGAATTTTCCACAGTGTGTTGTGATCTACACAGTCAAAGGCTTTGGTGTAGTCAATAAAGCAGAAGTAGATGTTTTTCTGGAACCCTCTTGCTTTTGCTATGATCCAAGTTGTTGGCAATTTGATCTCTGGTTCCTCTGCCTTTTCTAAATCCAGCTTGAACATCTGGAAGTTCACAGTTCCATGTACTGTTGAAGCCTAACTTGGAGAATTTTTAGCAATGCTTTGCTAGCATGTCAGATGAGTACAATTGTGCGGTAGTTTGAACATTCTTTGGCATTGCCTTTCTTTGGGATTGGAATGAAAACTGACCTTTTCCAGTCCTGTGGCCATTACCGAGTTTTCCAAATTTGCTGGCATATTGAGTGCAGCACTTCCACAGCATCATCTTTCAGGATTTGAAATAGCTCAGCTGGAATTCCATCACCTCCACTAGCTTTGTTTGTAGCGATGCTTCCTAAGGTCCACTTGACTTCACTTTCAAGGATGTCTGGCTCTAGGTGAGTGATCACACCATCGTGGTTGTCTGGGTCATGAAGATCTTTTTTGTATAGTTCTTCTGTGTATTCTTAGCACCTGTTCTTAACATCTTCTGCTTCTGTTAGATCCATACCATTTCTGTCCTTTATTGAGCCCATCTTTGCATGAAATGTTCCCTTGGTATCTCTAATCTTCTTGAAGAGATCTCTAGTCTTACCCATTCTATTTTTTCCCTCTACTTCTTTGCATTGATCACTTAAGAAGGCTTTCTTATCTCTCCTTGCTGTTCTTTGGAACTGTGCATTCAAATGGGTCTATCTTTCCTTTTCTCTGTTTCCTTTCACTTTTCTTCTCTCAGCTGTTTGTACGGCCTCTTCAGACAACCATTTTGCCTTTTTGCATTTCTTTTTCTTGGGGATGGTCTTGATTACTGTGTCCTGAAGGATGTCACGAACCTCAGTCCATAGTTCTTCAGGCACTCTGTCTATCAGATCTAATCCCTTGAATCTATTTGCTTCCACTGTATAATCATAAGAAATTTGATTTAGGCCTTACCTGAATGGTTTAGTAGTATTCCCTACTTTCTTCAATTTAAGTCTGAATTTTGCAATAAGGAGTTCATGATCTGAGCCACAGTCAGCTCCCGGTCTTGTTTTTGCTGACTATATAGAGCTTCACCATCTTTGGATGCAAAGAATATAATCAATCTGATTTTGGTATTGACCATCTGGTGATGTCCATATGTAGAGTCTTCTGTTGTGTTGTTGGAAGAGAGTGATTTCCATGACCAGTGTGTTCTGTTGGCAAAACTCTGTTAGCCTTTGCCCTACTTCATTCTGTACTCCAAGGCCAAATTTGCCTGTTACTCCAGGTATCTCTTGACTTTCTACTTTTGCATTCCAATCCTGTATAATGAAAAGAACATCTTTTTTGGGTTTTAGTTATAGAAGGTCTTGGAGGTCTTCATAGAACCGTTCAACTCCAGCTTCTTCAGCATTAATGATCAGGGCATAGACTTGGATTACTGTGATATGGAATGGTTTGCCTTGGAAATGAACAGAGATGATTCTGTCATTTTTGAGATTGCACCCAAGTACTGCATTTTGGACTCTTTTCTTGACTATAAGGGCTACTCCACTTCTTCTAAGGGATTCTTTCCCACAGTAGTAGATATAATGGTCATCTGAGTTAAATTCACCCATTCCAGTCCATTTTAGTTCGCTGATTCCTAACATGTTGATGCTCACTCTTGCCATCTTCTGTTTGACCACTTCCATTTTACCTTGATTCATGGACCTAACATTCCAGGTTCCTATGCAATATTGATCTTTACAGAATTGGACTTTACTTCCATCACCAGTCACATCCACAACTGGGCATTGTTTTTGCTTTGGCTCTGTCTCTTCGTTCTTTATGGAGTTCTTTCTATACTCATCTCCAGTAGCATATTGGGTACCTACCAACCTGGGAGTTCATCTTTCAGTGTCCTATATTTTTGCCTTTTCATACTGTTCATGGGGTTCTCAAGGCAAGAATAATGAAATGGTTTGCAAGTGGATCATAACACACTGTGGAAAATTCTTCAAGAGATGGGAATCCCAGACCACCTTACCTATCTCCTGAGAAATCTGTATGCAAGTCAAGAAGCAACAGTTAGAACTGGACATGGAACAACAGACTGGTTCCAGATTGGGAAAGGAGTACATCAAGGCTAAATATTGTCATCCTGGTTATTTAATTTCTATGCAGAGTACATCATGGGAAATGCTGGGCTGGATGAAGCACAAGCTAGGATCAAGATTGCTGGGAGAAATGTCAATAAGCTCGGATATGCAGATGACACCACCCTTATGGCAGAAAGTGAAAAACTAAAGAGCCTCTTGATGAAAGTGAAAGAGGAGAGTGAAAAAGTTGGCTTAAAACTCAACATTCAGAAAACTAAGATCATGGCATCTGGTCCCATCACTTCATGGCAAATAGATGGGGAAACAGTGGAAACAGTGACAGACTTTATTTTGGGGGGCTCCAAAATCACTGCAGATGGTGACTGCAGCCATGAAATTAAAAGACACTTGCTCCTTGAAATGGAGAAGGCAATGGAAGCCCACTCCAGTACTCTTTCCTGGAAAATCCCATGGACAGAGGAGCCTGGTGGGTCCTAAGCTAAGAGTCAGACATGACTGAGCGACTTCACTTTCACTTTTCACTTTCGTGCATTGGAGAAGGAAATGGCAACCCACTCCAGTGTTCTTGCCTGGAGAATCCCAGGGATGGGGGAGCCTGGTGGGCTGCCGTCTATGGGGTCGCACAGAGTCGGACATGATTGAAGTGACTTAGCAGCAGCTCCTTGAAAGATAAGCTATGATAAACCTAGACAGCGTATTGAAAAGCAGAGATGTTATTTTGCCAACAAAGGTCCATATGTTCAATAGTTTTTCCAGAAGTCACGTATGGATGTCAGAGTTGGACCATAAAGAAAGCTGAGCACCGAAGAGTTGATGCTTTTGAACTGTGGTGTTGTTGAAGGAAAGGGGACCCCTTACAGGGCCCGAAACTGGGTTCTTGTCTAACACTTGGAAATGAATTGTCCGAGGAGACACATGTGCTGACAAAGCAAGAGATTTTATTGGGAAAGGGCACCTGGGTGGAGAGCAGGAGGGTAAGGGAACCCAGGAGAACAGCTCTGTCACATGGCTTGCCGTCTCGGGTTTTATGATGATGAATTAGTTTCCAGGTTGTCTTTAGCCAATCCTTCTGACTCAGAGTCCTTCCTGTTGGTGCACGCCTTGTTCAGCCAAGATGGATGCCAGAGAGAAGGATTCTAGGAGGTGGTCGGACAGGTGGTGTCTCCTTTTGACCTTTCCCAAACTCTTCTGGTTGGTGGAGGCTTACCAGGACCTCCTGTTGTAAAACAGCTCATGCAAACGGTTACTGTGGTGCCTGGCCAGGGTGGGCGGTTTCAATCAGTGTGCTTCCCCTAACAGTGTTGGAGAAGACTCTTGAGAGTTCCTTGGACTGCAAGGAGAGAAAACCAGTGAATCCTAAAGGAAATCAGTCCTGAATAATCACTGGAAGGACTGATGCTGAGGCTGAAACTCCAATACTTTGGCCATCTGATGGGAAGAACCCTGCTCCTGGGAAAGATTGAAGGCAGGAGGAGAAGGGGACGACAGAGGATGAGATGGCTGGATGGCGTCACTTACTCAAAGAACATGAGTTTTAGCAAGCTCCAGGAGTTGGTGATGGACAGGAAGGCCTGGCATGCTGCAGTCCATGGGGTCGCAAAGAGTCAGACACGACTGAGCGACTGAATGTAATGTAGTGTAAGGTGGCTGAGTAGATTTAGGAATCCCCTAGATCATGAATGGACCTAAGCTAACATAAATCTAAGACCAAGAAATGCTGCTGGAGAAGAACCACATTCTACCAGAGGCTCTGTGATCTGTGGGCAAATGTGTAAGATGAACTCACTTTGATTGGCCCCCTCCATCTCCACGCCAGGGAGCGGGTAAACTTTCTTTGCTGCAAGCTGTCTCTCCCACCTTTGGAATCTCTCCCTCTCACCCATCAGCTTCCCCTTTGAGGCCTTGACACCCCAGCAACTACTTCCCCTCCTCTTGAGGTTAGGAGATAGATGGGCTCCACGTTGGACATTTACCATCAGCCAGCCTCCTCTTTGCATTTCCTGAGATAAGAGATAGGTGGGCTTTAGTTGAAGAATTTATAATCAGCCCTCTGTTGACTGGTAAGTAGCCAGTCTTAGTCTCTTGTAAACACCTCTAGGGAATAATTGTGACAAGGACAAAGAGAAGAAAAAATTCCTGAGTAAAAGATAAGGGGACACTCCACATGCTCAGAGAGACTTGGAGTCAAAAGTCAGAGGATAATTCCAGGCCAGAATGAGTCTTGTTCCTCCCAGAAGCCTTCACTTTGAGATCCATCTTGGCTAAGGTGTGCACACCCCAGGGGAAGGTCCTGAGACAAATTAACCAGGGGGGAATAAGGCACGGGAAGACAAAGACCCACGGAACTGCCCCCTTATAAAGGATTTAAACTTCCCAAAGACGTAACTCTCTCTCTGAGCTTGCCCATCTCCTTTCAGCATGTACTTTTCTTTTCAATAAAATTTTTACTTTACTCGTTTCCTTCTGCCTCCTTGCCTGAATTCGTCTTGACTAGGCAGACACTACTAGGGACCTTAGCCCTAACTGCTGGCTCCTCTGGCCCAGTTTTAGGACTCCCAGTCTGGGAAACTAAGACCCTGCTTCCAACCACTGCTCACAGTGCTTGCTGCAAGCTGCCATTTATGCTGCATGTGTCTGACGCTGGGAAGATTGAAGGCAAAAGGAGAAGGGGCGGGCAGAGGATGAGATGGTTAGATAGCACCACTGACTCAGTGGACATGAATCTGAGCACACTTTAGGAGATAGTGAAGGACAGGGGAGCTCGGAGTGTTACAGTCCACGGGGTTGCAGAGTCAGTTAGTTAGTGACCGAACAACAACAAATATATGTACCATTCATGTCGATGGGCATTTAGGTTGCTTCCCTGTCTTACCTATTGTAAATAGTGCTGCAGTGAACAATCAACATTGAGGGGCATCTTTTTAAAAAATCTTTTATGTTGTATTGGGATATAGCTGATTAACAATGTTGTGATCGCATGTATTGTTTTGAATTAGAGTTTTCTCAGGACACATGCCTAGGAGCAGGACTGCAGGATCGTATGGTAACTGTCTTTTTAGTTTTGATTTACCTTTTTCTAATAATTAGTGACATTGAGTATCTTTCCCTGTGCCTGCTGTCTTCTTTGGAGAAATGCCTATGTAGATCTTCACCCATTTTTTTTTTTTGAGTTTTTTTTTTTTAACATTAAGCTGTATGAGTTGTTTGTATACTTTGGAAATTAATCTCTTGTCTATTGTATCTTTTGCAAACATTTTCTCCCATTTGGTGAGTTGTCTTTTCATTTTGTTTATTATGGTTTCCTTTGCTGTACAAAAGCTTTTAAATTTAATTAGGTCTCATTTGTTTTATTGTTTTTATGTCCATTACTCTAGGAGACCAGTCCAAAAAAATATCTCTGCAATTTATGTCAAGCAGTGTTCTGCCTATGTTTTCCTTTAGGAGTTTTATAGTATTTGGTTTTGCGTTTAGGTCTTTAATCCATTTATAGTTTATTTTTGTATGTGGTGTTAGAGAATGTTCTGATTTTACTCTTTTTCATGTAGCTGTCCAGTTTTCCCAGCACCACTTATTGAAGAGACTGTCTTTTCCCCATTGTAGACTCTTGCCTCCTTTGTTGCAGAGTAACTGACTGTAGACGCCTGAGTTTATTTCTGGGCTCTCTATCCTGTTGCACTGATCTACATTTGTGCCTTTGTTGACCACCTTTGTGCCAGTCCCAGAACCAGGGACCTCTTGATCTGCAGTCAAATGCTCTACCCCTGAGCTATCCCCCCAGGAACACCAGCACATTCTAAGGAACACCTTTCATCCGTTGGTGACACTAAACTCTACAAAATTAAGTTATAGATCTCCTCCAGGACTGACTTTCTGGAAGCTGCCAGACCTGGCTCCTAGTAAGACATCTTCCATCCAGTCTACAACTTTTCAGGCTCAGTTGGTGTGTTGGGTCATCAACAAGGAGAAAGGGAGAGCAGTTGCCTGATGAACCCCCAACCCACTTCTGATCGCCTTGCTTTAGCCCAAGAGCTGCCCAAAGGTCTCCATAACTGCCCACACACCCCTCCCTGGGCTCCTGGCCCCTTGTTCCCATAGGTCTGACCCCACCCCCACCCCCACTCTGCTGTGCCAAACTGTTTTGGATGAGGGTGGTAATTTAGGGTTACCATTTATTGTCTGTTCCTGGGAAGTCAGCTGTATCTACAACTTTCTAGCCTGCCCTAAAAACACCCATCAGTCTGTATCGGGGGCCTTGCCTTCTCTTTGAGGATCCAACAGAGCTGGAGAAATGAGAAACACACAGAAGAAGAAAACGCAGATGCCACAAGGAGGTGGGATACCTGGAGTGTTAGTGCAGGAAGACACAGGAAGGGGTGTCCACCCAGGCTGCTCCTGTATTAGTGCTGACCTGGAGCTTCCTGTTTCAAGGAGGATCCGAACTGGTGGAAAAATGAAGCAAAATGGAACGAGTAACAGTCTCCATGAATGAAAAATCCAATATGGCAGGGGGCACCTGGATTTGAACCAGGGACCTCTTGATCTGCAGTCAAATGCTCTACCCCTGAGCTATACCCCCTTACTTATTATAGGTGTCTAATAATCACCTTTCACCTTCATAGTCACACCCAGGACTCATGTAACATACTGGAAGTTTCTATTGGTTTCTAGGAAGCTGGTAAGACCAGCAACTTATTCCTCCACAAGCTCAGCCCATAGAGGTCTCCCTCCCAGGCCCTGGAGTCCCACAACCCTACCCCTTCACATGCCTGCATCTCCCCCTTCTCCTCCATGTGTGGTGACAGCAGCAGCCTGGAGAAGCATGGACATCTATTGCTGGAAGGGCCTTTAGAATTTGTCTTTCTCTTATTCTGCACTACAAAACAGCAAGTCAAAGAGATCCTGCCAATCTCTTGGGAGACACATGCAGTACCACCAGAAGGTGTCTCTTCAGCCTGTGTATCTGTGCATTAAACCTGGGGGTGCTGGTGGGGACACTGGGGAGGCTGGTGAACTTCTTAGTCCCTAACCTGGATCTTTTTTATTTTCCTAAAGCTAGTGGTAACCTCATGCCTCTTAGGCAAATATTTTATATAACTAAGCAACTTGCAGCTACAATTATATTACCGTTAGTTGCTCAGTTGTGTCTGACTCTTTGGGACCTCATGAACTATAGCCCTCCAGGCTCCTCTGTCGGTGGGATTCTCCAGGGAAGAATACTGGAGTGGGCTGCCATGCCCTCCTCTAGGGGATCTTCATGACCCAGGGATCAAACCCGGGTCTCCTCCATTGCAGGTGGATTCTTTACCATCTGAGCCACAGGGAAGCCCACAATTATATTATTAGTGGTTATTATTATTACCTCGCTTTGGAAGAGAAAACCTGTCAGACAGTATGATTTTCGCTTTTAACTATTGTGCTGCAGTCCATGGGGTCGCAAAGAGTCGGACACGACTGAGCAACTGAACAACAAATTGTTGATGAAGAAATGGAGAGGAAGAGTGGAGGGAGAGGACCCGGAATTTCAAGTGGAATAAACAGGGCAGTGAAGTCTGTGAACTAGCTAGATGCGCCCCCAGGTGGTCATGATGTGAGTTTATTGACCTGAAATAACAGGAAGATCCCCTGGAGGAGGGCATGGCAACCCACTCCAGTATTCTTGCCTGGAGAATCCCATGGGCAGAGGAGCCTGGTGGGCTACAGTCCACAGGGTCACAAAAGTCAGACACAACTGAAGCAACTTAGCATGCATGCATGCAAGAGCTTCCTCGGGAGACAACCAGCCCACTGTATACAAGCTGCCACTGTGAATAACTGAGCATTCATTAGAACAGAATGGAAACCACTGCCTTGGCCAGCTTTCCTCCAATATTCCATAAAAAGTCCAGTGCGGTAGGGGGCACCCGGATTTGAACCGGGGACCTCTTGATCTGCAGTCAAATGCTCTACCCCTGAGCTATACCCCCTTACTTGTTATGGGTGTCTAATAACCACCTTTCATGCTTCCCCAGTGGCTCAGCAGTAAAGAATCCACCTGCAAGGCAGGGGACTCGGGTTTGATCACTGGGTCGGGAAGATCCCCTGAAGGAGAGCATAGCAACCCACTCCAGTATTCTTGCCTAGAGAATTCCATGGACAGAGGAGCCTGGTGAGCTACAGTCCACGGGGTCACACAACTGAAGAGACTTATCACTCATACAACCACCTTTCACCTTCATGGTCACACCCAGGACTCCTGTAACACACTGAAAGTTTCTACTTATTTCTGGAGAGCTGGTAAGATCGGCAACCTATTCCTACCAAACTCAAACGGAAGCAGTCACCTGGATCATCTTCCTGAGAAAACATGTTGGAGCCCACTCACCCCCGCCCCCCGACCACGGGCCCTGTGAGTCTTTGCTGCTCGGGCTGAAAGCCAACGTCCACAGTACATTTCCAGGGTCCCTGTTAAAGGCAGGTGACTGAGGTTCTGATGGAAAAGTAGCCTGGGGCGTGGCACGGATCGCATGACTGAAAGTGGATTGCAGCCCCTACTGTGTAGCCGCCAGTCACCGTCCGCATGCTCCCTCAACAGTGCCCATCACTGCCACCACTGCCCTTTCTTTAGTCTCCGCTCTGTGCAGACCCTGCTGAAGCAGCTCAGGATGGAGCGACTGGAGCCCTGAGGACCTCCTATAAGCACCTCACTGTGATTGGTTACAAGGGGAACATAGGAGAGGCATCAAAGCTCCCAGCTCCCCGCCACGGCGGTGCATGTGTGCTGTGAAGGGGGGATGAACCCGCAGGAAAGGTGACGTCTGCAAGGCTCTAAGGTAAGTGTTAATGGGCATCCAGTCAGCCCTGGAGAAGTTCACCTGGGGCTGCAAGAAGCTAGAGAGGCTTTCTGGCAAAGACCTAAACTATCCGACCTCTCCTCCATCCTACGAAGACTCATTCCACGGGACCAGAGGCTAAAAAAAGACGTTTTTTTCAATCACAGAAAATTAACTGAAAGGGAGTTGTTGGAAGGTGGAGAGACCAAATCACATCCTCTGAACCGAGAAGGAACTTTAAGAATGAAAAAAGAAGCAGACGACTCCATAAAGTACAAATACGAAAGTTTATTGTGGATGACCTTCACAGGTAGGACCTGGCGGACAACGATCCAGCATCATTCAGAGTGGCGCCCTGCGCCGCTGATGGGGTACCAGGAGAATTATAGGGACCAAAGCTGAAGGCAGAATCTGACCACCACAGGAGGAAGACATCCACACTGATGGGAACCAGGGTTTTGTCCTCCCCCATGGGGATCTCATGACCAGAACTCATGACCAGGATCAGCAAAAGGCACTCTTCTGCGGTTTATCTCAGATGGAAGCAAGGGTAAAAGCTGATGGAGAATTTATCTGTCTTGGACACATTCCTTATAAGTGGGCTAAAGGAGGGGAGGGGATAAGACTGCCGGCCTGAGATGGAGCTGAGAAAATGGGGTCCCTGTGGTTCAACCCCACAGGCCCTTCCCTTGTTATAACTGTAATCTCAGCAGCACCTTTTTTTTTACTTTCCATCAGCCCATGAGGACAACTCCACTGTGAACTAAACCCATTCCCTCTCCTTCGCCCGAGCGTGGACCCCCTCCAACCTGGCGGCCCTGAAGCTTCTCCCCAGCCTTCAATTCATGCCAAGTCCTCTAAAGCGACTGCCGTTCTCCGAGAAGGGCTTTCAGGATGATCGAGTACAGGAGCTGCTAAATGTGGCCCCAGAAAAAGAAATCATCTCTGATGTTTCTGTGATGTGAGTGGATGAAAGGAAGTTTCAGGATGGAACTGAAAGGAAGTTTCAGAAAGGAACATCAGGAGATGTTTTACTGTTGAAAACAGCCAAACAAAACCTAAATCTCTGGAGACAGGCCTAGAGGGGGATGTGTATGTTTATATGTTTCCGGGTAGTTCTAGTGCTCAGATGAGCCTGGAGTCCCCATGGTCTAGGATAGAATCATCTTGCTGGTTCTGGGACTTTCCATTGCCCCAGCCCAGGAGATGAGCTCGACAGCTTCCTTTCTACTTTACCAACTCCTTTGCCACCATCTCCTTTACCAACTGTTGCACCCCTCAATCTGCCCACCGAGAAAAGCCCACCTGAAGGTGTAATTTGGTGTGGGTACTAAAATAAGACTTACTTGAGGGGGCACCTGGATTTGAACCAGGGACCTCTTGATCTGCAGTCAAATGCTCTACCCCTGAGCTATACCCCCTTGCTTATAAGTGGTAGCTAATAAATACTTTCTCACCTGTGTTGAAATGCCCACACCCCCTGTGCACTGAAATTTCTACCGATTCTCAGAAAGTTCTGAAGATCTGGAAATTTTGGCTGACAGGAAATTCGCACCTTTTGGCCCTCCTCTTCCCCATAGACCTCCCTCCCAATTTTAGCCCCAGAAACCGCTACTCACAATTTTGCGGTCTCATTTTTCTTGGTACTACCGTGAAGGCACCAGCTGGAAAAATCACTGCTAAGCGCTGGCCCTCCTTTGCCTTCCTCCCTTTCCTCAGCATCTACCAACTTGCCCCCAGCTCGATTTCCATCTTCCCCACCTTCACCCCAGTCCTGAGGGGTGGACTGGGGGGCTCTGTTGCCCATCTCAGCCTTTCCCCTCTTCTTTCCTCTCATCGCAGCTATGTCTTGACTTTCGGCAAGATCTTGACTATTTTTTGATTCTCCAACTCCCCCTTCTGGACTTTTACTTCAGGATAAATTGTGTAAGGCTCTATAATTCCCTTGTTCAGTAATACTTAGGGTGATTTTGCTTCTCAGATGAATACTGACTGGCACATCTCACTGGGTTTATTTTTTTCACTTTTTCGTTCATGTATAAAATGTACAGAAAATGCATAAATCATAGGTGTTCCACTTTATGAATAATAATAAAAAATACACCATGTAATCTCACATCCAGATCAAGAAATAAAACATGACTCGGGGAGAATGGAAATGAGATGTAAGGGCTAGAGTAGAGAATTGGTCCTTCCTGAGTGTACACTTTTATATAGCTTCAAATTTGAATCATTTTAATGTTTTATTACATTTCCAAAAAAAAAAAAACTTAAGTATGGAAAGACGAACCTGAAAATATAAACAAAACCCAGAAACCCAATGGTATGTCACACTGATAATTTGACCACAAAGAAGAAAGTACATTCAGTGGTATATATACTAAGGGGAAAAAGAGATACTGAATTTTACTTAGAAGTAAAGTTGTTTCACTTTACTTGATGTGAGAGTTGGACTATAAAGAAAGCTGAGCGCTGAAGAATGGATGCTTTTGACTGTAGTGTTGGAGAAGACTCTTGAGAGTCCCTTGGACTGCAAGGAGATCCAACCAGTCCATTCTGAAGGAAATCAGTCCTGAATATTCATTGGAAGGATGCTGAAGCTGAAACTCCAATACTTTGGCCACCTGATGTGAAGAACTGACTCATTGGAAAAGACGCTGATGCTGCGAAAGATTGAAGGCAGGAGGAGAAGGGGACGACAGAGGATGAGATGGCTGGATGGCATCACTGTCTTGATGGACACAGTTTGAGCAAGTTTTGGAAGTTGGTGATGGACAGGGAAGCCTGGCGTGCTTGAGTTCACGGGGTCACAAAGAGTCGGACACGACTGAGCGACTGAACTGAAAATTGTTTGGTATAACTTACAAAACCTATGTTTTTGAGCAAATGAATAAAGTTTTGATATTTGGGGGAACCAGGGTTCTAATCCTGAGACAGGAGATACAAATATGGAACAGAGACAGGCAAGGAAGAACGGTGGAGCTGGACTGGAATTGTAAGTAGCTATGTGAACACACGTGTGCACGGTGCATGCACACACTCACACGCAAGTACACACAGACACTTCCTAACTCTGCTCTCTGAAGAGCACTAGAAACATCTCAGTTGCAGTGAGTGTGCCTGATGCCCGTATTGTAGTTATTAAATACCATTAAAAAGAGCCAGAAACTTGGAGATCTGGCTGATTCCAGGGCCGGGGAAAAAACCTAAAAGGTGAACTATGGAACGTTTCATGCTAGGAAGTAGGAGAGTGCCCCGAAACCAATGGGGACACGTCAACAGAGCACAGGGCCAGCTTGAAGAGGCTCACCACCAGCTAAATTTGGGACAAGTTGAGCATCAAAACAAACAGAGGAATGTGTTATAGCTCACTGGGGCTTTCCAGCCATTGCTAGTGGTAAAGAACCTGTCTGCCAGTGCAGGAGACATAAGAGATGTGGGTTTGAACCCTGGGTCGGGAAGATCCCCTGAGAAGGGCATGGCGACCCACTCCAGTATTCCTGCCTGGAGAATCCCATGGACAGAAGAGCCTGGCAGGCAACGGTCCACAGGGTTGCAAAGAGTCGGACACAACTGTAGTGACTTAGCACACACACACAAACGTTTTAACTCATTAAAGAATCCATAAATCCACGTTACTGAGGTTTTTAAAATTTTTTTAGGTAGAGAAAGGAAAGCTTTACAAAAACCTTTACCAACAAGTCAATTAATAAAGGTAAAAAGCAGGATCGAAATACAAAATCATCAATTTATGACCATCATTGTAAAAACTTAGATAAGAATCATTAACAGATGCTTAATTTGTTAGATGAAGAATATCAGGGAACAGGATACAGAAAAATCTGCTAAACACTACTTCAATTCATTATCCAAATTCAACTTCATCAATAATGTAACAAAGTAACATCATTTCCCTTTTTTTTAATTAAAAAAATTTTTTTTCATCATTTCCTTTTGATGTGAGGCACAAAAGACATAATATCACTTGTGTGGTCATTTTGCTAAGATACTGAACTTTAAATAATGAGGGGACTTCCTTGGGGGTCCGGTAGTTAAGAAGCCACCGGCCAATGCAGGGGACACAGGTTCAATCCCTGGTCCAGGAAGATCCCACACGCCTCGGAGCAACTAAGCCAGTGCTCCATGTCTACTGAGCTTGCGCACGTAAAACCCATGCTCTGCAACAAGAGAAGCCACTGCAACGGGAAGCCCGTGCACCACCCTGAAGCGTAGACCCCACTTGCCGCAACTAGAGAAAGCCTGGGCCCAGCAATGAAGACCCAGTGCGGCCAAAAAGAAATTAAAAATTTTAAGTCCATCTAAGGATGACTTGAGGTGTAACACACAAATTTTACATCTGTTCTGTGTTTATCAGCATTCGTTTCAAAGTATTTTCTAATTTCTGTGAGTTCTTGAGAAGAGTGTCATAATCTACCATTCCCCATGCTTCAGACTTTCTGTTCCTGTCTGGAATGTTCCTTGCCCCCCACCCTTTGTCTGCTTAGCAAATTCCTACTGACCCTGTATGCTCTAAGAAACCGCCCTGCGCTCGCAGGAAGGACCTAGCACACCTCCTGCGCAAGACGGAATGTCTCCACGTCCATCGTGAAGCTTCAGCCGGAGCAGTGTCAGTGGAGCAAACCTCCTTGCGTGCTTATTTTCTGGAACAATCATCATTTCAGATGTTCTCCTTTATGCAAATGAATCCATGAATTGTCCCAGGTTTTTCTACTTTGAGGGTCCAAATTACATTACCCAGACGATCTCTTAGCACCAGAAAGTGACATAAAAATTCTTTGTTATACTGAAAACCTGGGAGTTTTGTTTACAAAATGTGGTCATCTTGACTATATACTCTCCAGGCTGACGACTTTCAGGTATTCAGTATGGGCTTGTTGACTAAGTGCTACTAAGGTTTGCCCCTCGCCAAGCTAGAAAGGACTCGGTGTCCCTATAAAACACTCCTAATTTCATCTGACTAGCCTTTGATGTGACAGGCTTCACCTTGAAAGCCAGAGGCGGCATTATTCTCATTACAAGGTCATCAAAAATGGCTGACTCAAAGGTCAGCCTTATAAAACTTCAACGTCGCTTGTAAATATGAGTCATAATCTGAGGAATAAGCTTGTTTCTCTTATAACTAATAATGTCATTGCTGGGGTAGGCCATGATCTGCACAGTAAGTGCTCCTTAATGTACATGGTGAGAAATGTTTGTTTTTTTGTTTTTTAACTGAAACACTATTCCCAAAAGCTGTGGGGAATTTAGTTATGGGGAAATTCAATAACCTTAGCCATTCTTTAAAATAAACCTGAAAACAAACTCTGATGCTTGTATGAAAATATGTCCGGATTTCTCCACATCTGGGGTTTGCTTAAAGTAAAACCCACCTAAGGGTTGTCCTTGACAGCTCAGTGGTAAAGAATCCATGTGCGAGATGCAGGAGATGAGGGTTCGATCCCTGGGTTGGAAGGATCTCCTGGAGGAGGGCACGGCAATCCGCTCCAAGATTCTTGCCTGGAGAATCCCATGCACAGAGGAGCCTGGTGGGCTGCAGTCCATGGCGTCTCAAAAGAGTTGGACACGACTCAGCACACACACAAGACCCCCTGAAATCCTTTTGCTGTTCTTCTCACCTTTACTGGCTCAAGGTGACCTCACCTCTGCTCAGGGGGTGATCCAGGCCTAGAGGCTTTGCCTCTGCTGAGGGAGCCTGGAATCCCCTGGGGTTCGATCCTTCATTCTTGAGGCTCATAGCTCTGATCCCAGGGAAGATGCAGGAACCCTGGGATGAGTCAGTGTCTAAGCTGTTGTCAGGTACATCCTCAGTGTAGGCAAGCTGACACCTGCGTATAGAAATAACTGAGGCCATGGAAGGTTCTAGAAAGCATGAGGGGCAGTCATGGATGCCAGGGCACTGAAGCATCCCCAAACATCAGCCGCATGCCCACCTTGCCCCCGGCTCTCTAAAGCCACACCAGGGACTCCCTCCAGGTTGGCTGAGGGTGATGCCATCACAGGGGAAACTGAGCCTCCCTGGAGCTGTGCTGCTCAGACTAAGGCAAGGAGGGAGGCCCAGACTGAAGGTGGGGAGGAGCGAGGGAGGCTACAGGAAGCATTGAATCACCAACCTTCTTCAGTGGTTCATATGGCAAACAATGTTTAAAAATTCAAACAATCATAGGAGTGTTACAGAGAGACTACAAAATTTATCAGTTCAGTTCAGTCGCTCAGTCGTGTCCAACTCTTTGCGACCCCATGGACCGCAGCACGCCAGGCCTCCCTGTCCATCACCAACTCCCAGAACCTACTCAAAGTCATGTCCCTCGAGTCAGTGATGCCATCCAACCATCTCATCCTCTGTCATCCTTTCCCAGCATCAGGTTATTTTCCACTGAGTCAGTCCTTTGCATCAGGTGGCCAAACGATTGGAGTTTCAACTTCAGCATCAGTCCTTCCAATGAATATTCAGGACTGATTTCCTTTAGGATGGACTGATTGGATCTCCTTGCAGTTCATGGCACTCTCAAGAGTCTTCTCCAACACCACAGCTCAAAAGCATCAATTCTTGAGCACTTGACTTTCTTTATAGTCCAACTCTCACATCCATACATGACTACTGGAAAAACCATAGCCTTAACCTTTGTTGGCAAAGTAATGTCTCTGCTTTTTAACATGCTGTCTAGGTTGGATCATTAAAGCATGGCCACTCCATACAACTTCCGGTTTGCTGAGGGCTTTTCAGGCAGTGCCCAGACCCATAGGACACACACAGTCTTGTGTCCAGCCTTGAGCACCATGGTGTCAAACATTTGTGAAGTGCTGGTCTCCAGTCTGTTCAGTCCTTTGTATCCCACTCCTGCTATACTTGGTCAGAACTCACCTCACTTCACGCTTGGACTCTTGCAGTAGCAGCCACCTGACCAATGTTACATCCCTCTCGACCCCTCCTGCCTGTCATCTTCAGGGACATCTCCATGTCAGCACCATGACCAGCTTATTCCCTGCTTGACTGCAGTTATCTGACCCAGCACCCCCCACCCCCAGAATAAAGTCTGTAAAGCTTGCTATAATACGACTCAGTCTATTTTCCTTTGTGACTCAAAGTCCTAACTGATCACGTTCCTTCTCCAAAATGCGCTTTGTACCCTCTGGCCCCCCTTTTTCCTATGCTGTTGCCCAGCTCACATCTCTGCTACCATCCTCTGGTCTGGAATGCTCTCTGATGATTAACATCCTTCAAGATCCAGTTCAAACATTATCTACTTTACAAGGTTGACTCTGAAGAAAAAGAAAAAAATATATATATATATATATTTACTATATGTGTGTGCACATGCATGCATACATCCACACACACATACACTTTCTTACCAGTTGTGTGCAAGGCTGTCTACCAGTCTTGAGGAATACAAAGAGGAGCAAGTCACTGTCCTTGCCCAGAGATGTACCCAGTGCAAAGGGCCAGAGTAGGAGACGAGGACTGACATTGGACGAGGCTCACAAACTCTATAGGCTGTTCATGCCCACAATTCCCTTTGGAGGAAGGTAATCCATGGTAGATCAGGTGGTCTGGTATTCCCATCTCTTTCAGAATTTTCAACAGTTCATTGTGATCCACACCGTCAAAGGCTTTGGCATAGTCAATAAAGCAGAAATAGATGTTTTTCTGGAACTCTCTTGCTTTTTCTATGATCCAGCGGATGTTGGCAATTTGACCTCTGGTTCCTCTGCCTTTTCTAAAACCAGCTTGAACATCAGGAAGTTCACGGTTCACATATTGCTGAAGCCTGGCTTGGAGAATTTTGAGCATGACTTTACTAGCGTGTGAGATGAGTGCAATTGTGCGGCAGTTTGAGCACTCTTTGGCATTGACTTTCTTTGGGATTGGAATGAAAACTGACCTTTTCCAGTCCTGTGGCCACTGCTGAGTTTTCCAAATTTGCTGGCATATTGAGTGCAGCACTTTCACAGCATCATCTTTTAGGATTTGAAATAGTTCAACTGGAATTCCATCACCTCCACTAGCTTTGTTCGTAGTGATGCTTTCTAAGGCCCACTTGACTTCACATTCCAGGATGTCTGGCTCTAGGTCAGTGATCACACCATCGTGATTATCTGGGTCATGAAGATCTTTTTTGTATAGTTCTGTGTATTCTTGCCACCTCTTCTTAATATCTTCTGCTTCTGTTAGGTCCATACCATTTCTGTCCTTTATCGAGCCCATTTTTGCATGAAATGTTCCCTTGGTATCTCTAATTTTCTTGAAGAGATCTCTAGTCTTTCCCATTCTGTTGTTTTCCTCTATTTCTTTGCACTGAAAGCTGAGGAAGGCTTTCTTATCTCTTCTTGCTGTTCTTTGGAACTCTGCATTCAGATGCTTATATCTTTCCTTTGCTCCTTTGCTTTTCATTTCTCTTCCTTTCACAGCTATTTGTAAGGCCTCCCCAGACAGCCATTTTGCTTTTTTGCATTTTTTTTCCACAGGGATGGTCTTGATCTCTGTCTCCTGTACAATGTCACGAACCTCATTCTATAGTTCATCAGGCACTCTATCTATCAGATCTAGGCCCTTAAATCTATTTCTCACTTCCACTGTATGCAGGTCAGGAAGAAACAGTTAGAACTGGACATGGAACAACAGACTGGTTCCAAATAGGAAAAGGAGTAGTCAAGGCTGTATATTGTCACCCTGCTTAGTTAACTTCCATGCAGAGTACATCATGAGAAACGCTGGGCTGGAAGAAGCACAAGCTGGAATCAAGATTGCTGGGAGAAATATCAATAACCTCAGATACGCAGATGACACCACCCTTAGGGCAGAAAGTGAAGAGGAACTCAAAAGCCTCTTGATGAAAGTGAAAGTGGAGAGTGAAAAAGTTGGCTTAAAGCTCAACATTCAGAAAACGAAGATCATGGCATCTGGTCCCATAACTTCATGGGAAATAGATGGGGAAACAGTGGAAACAGTGTCAGACTTTATTTTTGGGGGCTTGAAAATCACTGCAGATGGTGACTGCAGCCATGAAATTAAAAGACGCTTACTCCTTGGAAGGAAAGTTATGACCAACCTAGATAGCATATTCAAAAGCAGAGACATTACTTTGCCAACAAAGGTCCATCTAGTCAAGGTTATGGTTTTTCCTGTGGTCATTTATGGATGTGAGAGTTGGACTGTGAAGAAGGCTGAGCGCCAAAGAATTGATGCTTTTGAACTGTGGTGTTGGACAAGACTCTTGAGAGTCCCTTGGACTGCAAGGAGATCCAACCAGTCCATTCTGAAGGAGATCAGCCCTGGGATTTCTTTGGAAGGAATGATGCTAAAGCTGAAACTCCAGTACTCTGGCCACCTCATGCGAAGAGTTGACTCACTGGAAAAGACTCTGATGCTGGGAGGGATTGGGGGCAGGAGGAGAAGGGGACGCCAGAAGATGAGATGGCTGGATGGCATCACTGACTCGATGGACGTGAGTCTGAGTGAACTCCGAGAGTTGGTGATGGACAGGGAGGCCTGGCGTGCTGCGTTTCATGGGGTCGCAAAGAGTCGGACACGACTGAGCAACTGAACTGAACTGAATCCGTGGTAGATCTCGCTACATAAAGCTGCTGGCTATTTTGCCAAGTACAAAATGTTAGCCTAGCAGTGCTCTTCTGGCCTCCAACCAGCTTTGGGGGCCTTGGCTTTTGACTCAGCTTAAAAGGGGCACCGCCTATTAGATGAAAGAACCAACCTGATCAGATCCTCTCTCCTGGGAAGAATTCACACAGATGGTCACTGGAGGCCAGGCTGCATCTGCCCCCATGCTGTTCTCCTCCTCCACAAGGCAGGTGATGGGTCCCATCTTAGAAGCACTGGGACCCCGAGGGGACACATCACCACTCTGTTTCCTTGAGAATGAAGAAGCCCCTTCTCCAAGGTAATCTGGGAGCTGATTGACACATGGTGTCATGAGAACATAAGCAAGCTAGTATGTGTGTGTTAAGTCGCTTCCGTCATGTCCAACTCTTTGCAACCCTGCGGACTGTAGTCTGCCAGGTTCCACTATCCATGGGATTCTCCAGGCAGGAATACTGGAGTGGATTGCCCTGCCCTCCTCCAGGATCTTCCCAACCCAGGGACCAAACCTGAGTCTCTTATGTCTCCTGCATTGGTAGGCGGCTCTTTACCCATAATGCCACCTGGGAAGCCCAAGCTAGTACATGAGTCACCATCAGACAGGCCACAGTGAGAGGAGCAGACCCAGTAGTGTTCAGCTGGGTCCAGTGTCAAAGCAGATGAGTGCAAAAGAAAGCCCAGACCCAGGAAGGTTTGCAGAATAACCTGATGTAATCTGGGTCTACATGTGAGCAAGGAGAGCCGGGGAGAGGCTGGCAGATGGGCTCAAGTAAATAATAGAACCAGTAAATAATAGAACTTTCACGTCCTAGAACCCGAGTTCTCCCCACAGTAACCCCATTGCACAAGTCCCAACCTAGACAAGACTTGGCTAGGTTCTGATGGCCTTTTTTTTTTTTTTTAAATCAAGGACTTCTGTGAAGCTAAGGAAGCTTCAGACAGCATCCCTTGTGTCACTTGAGTACAGACTTTTTAAAACTTGGAATTTGGTGAAGATTTTTTTCTTCATATTCCCCAATTATACAAGCTTCAGGTGTGCACCCTTGGTACAGGGGATGGGTTATTTGGGAAGGAAAGATGATATGGAAGAAAAGCTAAAAGGAAAAGAAAAAGAAAAAAATTAAAAAAGGTAAAGGGCCCCGGGGCAGATTCCAGAACATTCTCCTGCAGTGAGTTGGTCGACTTTGCCAGCTCACGAATTTCCTCCAAAAGGCCAAAGGATGCAGGGGCTCCAATTGGGAAACCCTTATCCCCCATCACACTCCCACATTTGAGAGGCAGGGTCGGAGGGTGGGGCGCACATCAGAAACCAGCTGGGCTAGCATCAGTGAGAAAAAGAAAGTCAGGCACCGGAAAAGACCTCCCGCAATGGCAACACTGTGAGTAAAGTGTCGCCTCCCCACCCCCGCTCCTCCTGGGGAGATTCCACTTTCATACACAAAGTACGCATGCGGGATGACCCCCTTGCGGTATGTTCAGCTCCAGGTGATGGTGAGAAAACAAAGGGCACCTTAAGGCCCGGGACGGCCAGAGCCGCAGCCCTGCGGAGTACCGAGCACGTGGTGCGCAGGTCCCTCTCAGCCCAGAGTCGGGTTAAGAGGAAATGCTGGGCGGCAATGCATCTGCACGGCCACACGGGGGCGTCAGTCAAAGGCGCTTTCTGTCCGCCCGCTCCGGTTCGCCTTTAGAGTTTTGAGACTTATTTTTCTCTCCTTGTTTAAAAAAATACTATTCTTGTTATTACAAAATGTTTTTAAAACATTACTGTCGTTACTACAAAACGTAAAGCATCTAAGTTAGAAAATGCATAAAAATGGCTTGTGGTCTGATTGTTAGAGAACTACTTAGACCATATGCTTCCAAACCTTCCAATGATTATCTACGTAATCATGATATACCTAATATATATTATATACAGAATATGTAAAATCATATAACCATCCTTGACAGACTTCTCTTAAAGTGTCATGAACATCTTCCCTTACCAACTTTTTGAGCGAAATAATTTCAGGTATTGGTGTTGTGTTCCCTTGTCCACTGCATTAAAAAAACATTTTTATAGGTCACCCACACGTTAGAGAAAGTTGCAAGTGCTGCCTACCGGGATATAGTGAACTATATTCCTATTGCTGGAAGGACGTTTTTCATTTCAACTCGAAGGTGAATAGGAGGGACGGCTGGCCAAGGAAGTGAACACGCAGAAGCCCCGAGCACGGGGGCCAGGACCCAAAGCCGCAGAGGCGACGTGGCCTCCTGCCCCTGGGGAGACGGCGCGGGCCTCCCGGGGCTGGCATGGGGTGGGGGGGAGGGGGGGCGGCTGCCGTCGCCGCGGTCACCAGGCGGGGCGGGGGGCGGCCCGGCTGTTCCCTGCAGCGGGGAGATTCTTTTCGGTCACTGAGCCCCTCGGGGCGCAGGGGGACGGAAGCCCGAGACGCTCGCGGCCCCGCGGGCAGGTCGGACGCTGCGTCCAGGCCACGACTCTGCGCGCGCGCCCGGCCGCGGCCGGTGGGTCCCGGCGTCGGGGAATCTGGGGATCGGGGTGTCGGCGGGGTGGCGGGCCAGTTGGCCGGTAGATCGAGGGAGCCGGAGAATCGGCGGGCCGGTGGATCGGGCGGCCGGTGAGTCGATGGGTTGGCGGGGGCCGGGGGTTGGGGTGAGGGGGAGTGTGGGCAAGTCGGCGGGGCAGGGGTTGGGGGAGTTGGGGACTCGCTGGGCCGGCGGGCCGGGCAGCGTCTGGGGGCTCGGCAGGCAGGCGGGCCGTGGGGTGGGGTGGGGCGGGGCGGGGCGGGGCGGACGCCGCGCCTGCCGTTCGCCTCTCCGGGCTGCAGGTGGGGCTGTGCGGCCGCGCTGCCTCCAGGAAGCCTCACGGGCCTGCGCCGGCTCCCAGGATGCAGTGTGGACCGGCCGGGCGCTGACGGCGGCGGCGCGTCTGCGGGCGGAGCGGCGCGGGCCGGCCAGCGAGGAGCGCGGCGACGCGGGTGGGGACGGCGGGGCCGGGCGAGCGCCGCCTGCGGAGAGGCCCGGGGCCGGCCTGCGTGGGGCCGCGCGCGGCGGCGGCGGCGGCGACGACTTCCTCCGGGCCGGGCCGGACAGCGCAGGGCCATGGCTGAGGCGGCCGCGGCTCCGGTAAGGGCGGCCCGCGCGCACGGACGCGCGGACTCGGGGGCCCCCGGGGCGGCCGGGGCCCAGCACACGGCGCCGCAGGCCCTGGGGAAGGGCTCCGGTGGCTGGGCCTGGCCGCCGGGCCTGGGGCTCCGGGCGAGCGGGACGCGGGGTCCGCCGGGGCCTACGGCGCCCGCCCGCCGGCTGGGCGCCCCCCCTCCCCGTTCTGGGCCGAGCCTGAGCCGGGCGGAACCGGTCGTCCCCGCACCGCGGGCCGCCCCTCGCCGAGTTCCTGCTGCCCTCCGGGGCTTCCTGCCCCCGCCCCATCCGCTGGCCACCCCCCATCTCCGCGCGCGCCCCCCACCACCACCACCCCGCGTCTCCTTTCTCTGCCCACCGCTCGCTACCCCCCAGCTCCCCCCAGCGGCCTGGTGGCACCTGGGAGGTGTCCGGAGCGGCCGCGACTCCGCAGGCACCGAGTCCCCCTCTGCGCGCCCAGCTCCTCGGGGGGGTGGGGGTGCGGTTCGGGGCGGGGAGACAGCTGCTCCCCCCGGTTTCGTAGAGGCAGGCGCCGCACCAGCCGTTAGGCGTGATTTTGTCCTCGCAGCAAACCTAGGGCGGGGGTAGGTCCTCACTGTCATGAAAAAACCCGAGGCCTAGAGAAGTTAACTTGCCCAGGATCGCACAGCTGGCAAGTGCGTGGGAAGAGAGGGTCGCTCTGTGTGCTGGGACACTCGACGCCTCGGGGCAAGCAGACAGGTACACTTGGTGATGGCGAAGGAAAACACGAAAGAGGCAGGGGAGGACACCTTCTGGGCCTGGGCTGCTGAGATGTGAGTGGGGCTTGCAGGGGAAGGCTCGGGTTTCACCAGCCTGTGCGCGGACCCGGTGGAGCTTTTCGGGTAGGATAGGAGGCTTGGACATGGAGAGGCGGGCCCCGGCCGGTGTGTTCGAGGAGGAGTCCGTTTGCCTGGAAAAGGAGGTTTCGGTAGGGAGGCAGGGGGAGAAGAGGCCGCAGGGAGAGTTGGAAGGGGTGTGAGGACCTGGACTGCATCATCCCGGGTGGGGAGCCACTGAAGGCTTTGGCCGTTCTCTTCCCATCGGCGGCTCCCAGGCGGAGAGTTTCTGCTTCCCTGGCAGGAGCCTTGAGGCCAGCCCGATGTCGTCCGCTCACCCTTCAGTGAGGAGGGGTCCTTGAGCAATGGCCTCCTCCCACCAAATAGTGTGGAAGCCTTCCAGGAGGCTCCCTGGGCCCCCGTTAAAATGTCAGAAAACTGGGTGGTGCCTTTGTCTATAAGGTCAGAGTTTATGCAAAGGCCCTTTTGCAACACAAAGATGATGATAATGGCAGTCGGATGCTCTTGGAGGAGGTTAAGTAGGCTTTTAGGGGATACGGAGCTGGGCAATAAAGTGAAGACACTTGTTAGCGTCCGGGGCCCTGTGTCAGGGACTAGTCACCAGAGGAGGACTGAGGGGAACGGAAGAAACGTGGCCCGGCGCCCAGGGGCGCCTTGCACTCAGAGGCAGGGCTGAGCCAGCCCAAGGTGCCAGGCTGGTGCAGTCCCCACAGCCTCAGGGCAGAACCACCTACCTCTTGAGCAAGAGACACCCACATCCAGTTGTTTCTCTGCCAGTCCAGCTTCTCCATCCTTTGAGATCTGTCTTCCTTCTTCAGGTCAGAGGTCATTGGTCCAGCGGCCTTACAGACAACCCCACGATCCCAGATGCTCCGTCCTGAACAGTTTTTCCAACCTGTTTTCAAACTGTCTTGTCACTATTTTCTGAGGTGTCCACCCGTGTCTTGGTTCTCAGCAACTCTCTAAATGAATCCTCACTGGTTCCTATGAGTCACTTTTTAACTTTGCAAATAGTCACCAAACATTTGGTTAGGAATGATTTTTAGAATGTTGTAAGGTCATTCTGAGGACCATTGATCCTCAGACGCTGCCAGAAGGTATAAATATCAGGTCTTCCTCCCTGACCCATGGGTCCTACCTTGAGGTGTGTGTGTGTGTGTGTGTGTGTGTGTAGGGGGTGTCTAGAGGTCTAGCCTACCTTCAGGGGTGTGTGTGTGTGTGTGTAGGGGGTGTCTAGAGGTCTAGCCCACCCAAAGC
The DNA here is from genome assembly GCF_055505025.1 of Bos grunniens. Classification (NCBI taxonomy): domain Eukaryota; kingdom Metazoa; phylum Chordata; class Mammalia; order Artiodactyla; family Bovidae; genus Bos; species Bos grunniens. Next base: position 7,671,840 of record NC_141168.1, read on the forward strand.
AAAATGTGCCAGGCAGGTCACTGGGGAGTCTCCGTGTCTTTATGATGGTTGCAGCACATATGAAGTCTAACCTGTTGGCAAATGTCTTACCTTCCTCATCTGTCTGTAAGGTGTGTCACTGATCCTGGGGCAGCACCAAAAATGTCTGAAACTGGTTCTCCCCTTATGAGTGGTGGGAACAGTAAGAGGAGACAGTCAGTCTCACCCGGGCAGGGTGTTCATGTTGGATCGGAGTCTTAACTCTTGGCTGGGGGCAGAGCCGGGGGAGGGGGGGAGATTTGCAGTCATGGTGATTTTTAGTTTGAGGGGGGTAGTAATTGGGAAGGGGACAAAATCAGATTGTCCTAGGGTGGAGAAGAATTGGTCGCTGGATTTCCATGTTTATTAAAGAGACACGAGATGCTTTTTTAAAAAGAGCAGTTGAGCAACGCTCGTGTTTGTGTTGTTTCAGTGAACCAGCTGTTTTTTTTTTTTTGCTAGGTCATCGTCAGTAGACAGATCCTGTGCGGTTATGATGGGAGGTGCTGGCTAGGCGCTAATAAACCTGCAGTTTACTATTTCTCCACTAAAACATACCAGCAGCTTGCAGTCACTATTTATCTAACACAATTGCACCGAGCGCCTACCATGGGCCCCGTGTGCTGTGAGCAGATACAGCACTGCCTTCAGAGGCAGAGGCGGGAGGTAACTTAACTGTACAGGGTGCTGAGTGCCGTGACTGGGGTCTCCATAGGTGGGCTGCAGAGGCCTGGAGGGAGGGTACCCACCCAGAGGAGCTGACCCCCCAGGCGGAGGTCCGGCCTGAACACCACCCCCATCCCGCCATGCGCACTGCTCTGCTCTCCCAGCACAGCTCCCTGACGCCTCGGGGAGAGGGGGCTCCTGGAACACAGCAGATGGAATGACTGATGCTGGTCTCCTCTCTTGTTTCTGAAAGATTTCTCCCTGGACAATGGCAGCCACGATTCAGGCCATGGAGAGGAAGATTGAATCACAGGCCGCCCGCTTGCTTTCCCTAGAAGGCCGAACAGGCATGGCCGAGAAGAAGCTGGCCGACTGCGAGAAGACAGCCGTGGAGTTCGGGAACCAGCTGGAGGGCAAGTGGGCCGTGCTGGGGACCCTGCTGCAGGAGTACGGGCTGCTGCAGAGGCGGCTGGAGAACGTGGAAAACCTGCTGAGGAACAGAAACTTCTGGATCCTGCGGCTGCCCCCGGGCAGCAAGGGCGAGGCCCCCAAGGTAAGCCCTGGGCACCGGGGGTGGGACAGCCCACGGCCCTTGCCCGTTGGCGTGTGGGTGAGCCTGCGTGACCCTGTGGTTCCAGGTGCCCTTTGATGACGTGGCCGTGTATTTCTCTGAGCAGGAGTGGGGCAAGCTGGACGAGTGGCAGAAGGAGCTGTACAAGCACGTGATGAGGGGCAACTATGAGACGCTGGTCTCCCTGGGTAAGGCATGCGATTCATTTCCTGGTTAAATGTGATTTAAGGAGGTCTCAGGCCTTCCCTGGTAGCTCAGCTGGTAAAGAATCCGCCTGCAACGCAGGAGACCCCAGTTCGATTTGTGGATCAGGAAGATGCCCTGGAGAAGGGCTTGGCTACCCACTCCAGTATTCCTGAGCTTCCTTGACAGTAAAGAATCCACCTGCAATGTGGGAGACCTGGGTTCGATCCCTGGGTTTAGGAAGATCCCCTGGAGGAGGGCATGGCCACCCACTCCAGTATTCCTGCCTAGAGAATCCCCTTGGGCAGAGGAGCCTGGCGGGCTGCAGTCCATGGGGTCGCAAAGAGTCGGACACAACTGAGCGACTAAGCACAGACAGCACGGGGAGATCTCAACCTCTTTCTTGCTGCTGGTGGTTTTTTATCGCAAGGACATGTAAATCACTGGGACCCTTGACCATGGACAGTTATCTCCCTCCTCTTACTGGAGTTGAGCCCAGGGTGACTGAGTCAAAGGCTGTCTTCTGCCCAGTGAAGTTCACGGATTGCCAAACCGAGAGGCATAGCGACCCCTCTCCTAACCAGGCCCAGAGCACAGCCGTTTCTGTCTCTTGCTGAGTCCTGGAGCGGAGGAGGCTCCTCCAATTCTCAGATCTTGTACGATCAGTCCACGTTTGAGGAGTGCTTTTGCTCTCGCCTTCTCTTACTGAGACATGAGGCCTTGACCGAGGAGAGTATGGGCAGACCAGGCTTCTCGCAGCCAGTGCTGCCCTCTTACCTGGCGGCTTCCCTGACCCTGGGCCTGCTGCCGCTACCCTCATGCAATACCCCCCAAGAAGGCCTGGACTGTTTCTTCTGGACTTACTACCTCTTCAGATGATGTCTGTGTGATCGCAGGTCTGAAGGCAACAAGGCGTGCTTATGAGGTGGGAGCAGGTGAGGTTATATTCCGGTTTGCAGGAATGCACTGCTTCTTAGGGGCTTCCCTGGTGGCTCCGTGGTAGAGAACCCACCTGCCAGTGTAGGAGATGCAGTTGATCCCTGTGTTGGGAAGATCCCCTAGAGAAAGAAATGGTAACCCACTCCAGTATTCTTGCTGGGAGAATCTTATGGACAGAGAGGAGCCTGGAGGGCTACAGTCCACTGGGTCGCAAAGAGTTAGACACAGCTGAGCGACTAAACAACAACTGCTTCTTAACCCAGAGACCCTGTATCAACGTGTCTTATGCTCAGCACCGCATCTTGGGCCAGATGAGGCTTTGTTTTGGGGACCATCCTGGGCCTTGTAGGACGGCCATCAGCCTCTTGCCAGCGGATGCCAGCGGCACCTCTGCCCCGTCCCCAGTCTCGACAACCAAAAACATCTCCGACTCTGACCATTTTCCCCCTGGGAGACAGACTCACCTGTGCTTGAGAATCACTGCCCTTTACCAATCAAGAGGTGTGGTTTCTAGGCCATCTTGGTTTCCCGGGCTGCCTATCCCCACCTCTTAAGTGGAACGTGGCCAAAGCTAACCCTTCTGTTCTTCTTCAGACTACGCCATCTCCAAGCCCGAGGTCCTCTCTCAGATTGAACAGGGGAAGGAGCCGTGCAGCTGGCGTCGTGCTGGCCCCAAGGTTCCAGATGTTCCCGTGGACCCGAGTCCAGGTGAGGGGTGGGGATGGCCGGAGAGACAGCAGGGGGTCGGATGGACCCAGGGGAGGACATGGCCAGGGCGGGCGTGACCTTCTTTCCAGGGACAGCTAAGGAAAAACAGCAATGCTTTAAACACGAGTTTTCTTATGACCTTTAGCCGTTCAGCTTCCCAGCATGGAAACAGGTAGCAAACCTAGTTTTTAGGAAAGAGATGGTGTCTGTGGCTCGGAATTAGGGGAAGAGGGAGCAGGAAGCAGACAGGAAGGTAGAAGGTCATGAAGACAGGATTTAGTTCATTCATAGCTTTTCAAAGAGTCAGCCTTGCCTCCACCCGAGAACCAGATTTCACTGAAACCCATTAGCAATCACAGAACATTGACCCGTTAGTCACGTTTCAGTCTGACCAGAGCCACCGATTTATTTCAGGTGAATCTGGATACCCAACACCACATTCTCAGGTTTTCCTGGGCCAGTCAGCACCTTTGAAAGTTAAGAGAAGGACAGGTAGACACACGAGAAAAGCCAAACGGGTGAAGGGAAGACCTTGCTGGGCCGGGGGTCTGCGACAGTCTGTCCATAAGCAGGGGGCAGCCCCTGCAGCCTCAAGCCAGCCTCCTCCCAAGACCTCTTGTCTGTCTGCACCACCTGCCTGGGGCTTTCCTTCTTGTCTGAACACCTGTCTTAGTAAACAGTCTTCTGTGTTTAATTTGTGATTTATGAAATGTGTCTCCATGTGTGCCGTTATCACCACAGTTGGATTTGCCATTTCCCAGGGGCAGGCTGTGCCCAGAAAGCATTCACCCGTCTAGGTCAACAAACATGTTTTTTTTTGAGAGTCTCCCGGGTGCCAGGGACTGTGCTAAAAGCAAGACCTTGACGAAGAGCAGAGTGCTGCCTGGATGGGGAAGACAGTTAGGACACATGGGCAGCCAGCCGCTTGCCAGGGTGGGAGGCTCCCCGTAGGTCTGTTTTATTGCACTGACAACATCTGTGGGGAGGCCTCCCTGGCTTCTCCAGCACGCTAAGAGAGTGAAATAGGGGCCTGGAAATGTGGTGGATTCTGGCGAGACCCTCCCCCTTGCCCCCTCCGGGCACTCACATTCCCCTCTCTTGGCCTTGAGCTCCTCTGCGGGAACCCCTGCCAGGTGGCCCCCCATTCCCTCCCAGCCTGGTCCCTGGCTCGCCCTCCCCAGCTCAGGGCTTGGTGCAGCCCCTTGACAGACCTCCTCTCCACTTTTCTGCAACCCTGAAGTCCTCCCACGGTAGTGCTCTGTGGAACTCAGTCCCCAGCAAGCCCACCCCCCCACCCCCGACCCCAATCCTCAGGCTCTGCCCCAAGAGTCCCGCCTGCTCCCCTCCCCTCCCCTCCACTGGGCACCAGGGGTGCTTCTCCTGGTTTTCCTCCTGCCTGTCCTTTGCTATTTCCAGCCCCCCCACCTTTTCTGACCTTTCGTGGTTGGGGTGCCCTCCGTGTGCCCTCCCACACCCACACCCAGTCATCCTGGCGGGTGCTCTCACTGGGACCTCTCCCCTGAACTCTGTGGGGTCCATGTCCCCATGGACAGGTTACGGACGTCCTGTTTGAAACACGTGCCTCGCCAAGCTCCTCGTCCGCCATCAAAACCCACTCCTCCCAGGCAGTAGGCAGCCTCCATCCTCCGCTGCAGCCCCAAACCCATGGTCGTCTCTGACCCTTATCCACACCCGTCCGTCCCATCAGGGAAACCCTGCTAGCACTGCCTGCAGACTCTCAGGTCCCTGGTCTCCTGCGTGGCCTCATGGCAGGCACCTCCTGCCCGTCTCCCTGACCCTCTAGGGTCTGCTCTCCCGCGTTACAGCAGACAGCCCTGCTGGCTTTGCACCGACTCGCACCGTTGGGCTCGTCCCCCTGGCGCTCCACTCCTGTCCCAGCGTCCCTGCTGTTCTCCCAGAGCTCTACACTGGGCCAGCCTCTGAGCCTTTGCTCCTGGTCCTACCTTCTGCCAGGCATGCTCTGCAGATACTGTTTTATAGTCACAGGTTTTATGTGGACAAAGATATTATTAAGTATGTAGAAATAAAATATATTTCGTATTTATAGAAGATATATGTTTCATATTTATAGATTTGCTTGTCTGGTAACCACCCCCACCTTCGTTAGGATATAAATCTCAAGAGGATAAGAACCTCTATTGATTTTGTTCATATAATCCAGGCTCCTAGAATACTGCACAGAGTGTATATATATAGCACAGAGTAGGAATTTAATATTTGTTGAACGTGTGCCGTGTTTCATCATTTGTATGTATGTGTGAAAAAATATATTTCTGATGTAATCTAAATTCCTTTTCAGCTCTCTCAGTCTCATTCCTCCCCAGGGTAACCAGTTGTCCAAAAGTCGATGTCTGTCCTCTCTATCCACATTTTAAAACTTCTATTATGTACATATGTAGCCATAAACAATACAGAATATGGTTCTGTGTGTCTTGAAAACATCACATAAATATCATACTGTCTATGAGTACTCTGTATTTCATACTTATCTCTATTGATGCATATAAATCAAGTGCATTCATTTAAAATGGATGCTTAGTATTCCAAAAGCAACTATATCTCAATTTATTATCCATCCCTCTGTTGAGTTGCGCATAAGTGGTTTCTAATTTCTCACCGTCACAAGTGGTAGTCGAGTGGACATTCAAAGGCGCCTCTCCGTGTCCAGGTGCTGGTGTTCCTCTAGGGAACAGACCAGGAAGGGCATGCCAGCCTGCACCTGCCTTTGCCCTTGACCACAGATCACCCACCCTGGGCATCTGTGCTCCCCAGCCCTTACGGGTGGTGCCTGTCTTCTTAATTCCTTGCCCAGTTTTCGGAGTTAGATGTTTGCCAGTCTGATGGAAATGAAATGGTATCTTGTTTTAATTTGCATTTCCCCAGTTGTGAGTGGAGCTGAGCACCTTCTTCAGATTGTTATTTGGTTTCTTCTCCAGTGAATTATCTTTTTCTGTTTTTCTGCTGTTTTCATTATCTTACTGATTCAGGACCTCTATGTAGTTTGGGATATGAACCCTTTATCTGTTATTTACATTACAGATTATCTTCTCCCAGGCTGTGGCAGGTCTTTTAACTTTGTAGTCCTTGGGTAGTTTTAATTTTTGGCGGAGTCGTTAACACCAGCCTTTGCCTTTACGATCTGTGCTTTTTCTGCCTTAAAATATCCTTTCCTGCCTCCCTCTAGTTTTGCTTTTCACATTAAAGTCTTTAATCCGACTAGAATTCGTATTTGTGTAGATTGCAAGGGAGAATTCTTTCAAAGTTTCCCCACAAGACATCTGACCTTCCAGCAGAGTTCACTGGATGCTCTTCCTTTTCTCCGTGTGTAATGTGCGTCGCATCATGAACCAGATTTCCGTACACGCGTGCACCGTTTCTCTGTCTTCACTCATTTCTTCTGTCTCTATCTCTGTACCAATTCTCACTGTTGTTAGTTTCATAATAAGCCTTGAAATCTAGTAGACTACACGTTCCCTACTTGTTTTTCTAAACTTTTCTTGGCTATTCCTGGACCTTTGTTCTTCTATGTGGATTTCAGAACCTTTACGTCAGGTTCTCAGAAATCCTCTTGGAATTTTGACTGGAATTGCATTTCCTTTGTAATTTCATGTCTGGAGAACTCCTGTCATTGCAATATGGAGCCCCCTTATCCACAGGAAGACTCGTTTATTGTCGCCTTCTGCGTGTGCCTGAATAAGGCTTTAACACTTTTCTCCTGCTCATTGTTTCTATTGTGGATGAGATTTTTAAATTAATTACACGTTTTAAATAGTTGTTGCAGGTGTGCAGTTATGCCGCTGACTCTGTTTAGTGAAAGAAAACATTTTCTCAACCTCTCATTACGTCTAATGACTTGTCAATTTAGATTCCCAGGTTTTTTTTTTACATAGACAGTTGGGCCGTCCCTGGACAGCACAAAAGTTACCTCTTCTTTTGAAATTTTCTTAACTTTATTTTTCTGGTTTCGCAGTGGGTATAGGACATGGTTAAATATTAGTAGCAGCTGCGATAGCTGGCGTCCTTGTCTGTGGAGTTTCAGCATTTAGGGTGATTTTTTTGCCATAGACTTTTTGTTTTTTAATTGGGGGATAATTGCTTTACAATATTGTATTGGTTTCTGCCATACATCAACATGAATCAGCCACAAGCATATATATGTCCCCTCCCTCCTAAACCCTGCTCCCACCTCCCTCCCCACCCCAGCCCTCGAGGTTGTCACAGAGGACTGGGTTGAGCTCCCTGTGTCACACAGCGAATCCCCACTTGCTGCCTATTTTACATGCGGTCATGGATCTGTCTCCATGCTCCTGTCTGTGTGCCCCGCCCTCTCCTTCCCCCACTGTGGCCACAGGTCTGTTCTTTACGTCTGCGTTTCCATCGCTGCCCTGCAAATAGTTTCATCAGCACCATCTTTCTGGACTCCATATGCATGTGTTAATATACAGTATTTGTCTTTCTCTTTCTGATTCACTCTGTATAATAGGCTCTAGGTTCATCCACCTCATTAGCACTGAACATCGCTCATTACTAGAGAAATGCAAATCAAAAGTACAATGAGGTATCACCTTGCACGGGTCAGGATGGCCATCATTAAAAAATCTGCCATAGACTTTTGAAGATAACTATTAGTTTAAAGATGTTTCCTTCCACTTCTGGCTATGGTTTTTAATCCTGAACAAATTCGTCATATTATACCAAATGCTTCTTTTTTAAATATTGTTTTATTTCTTTCATACATTGTTACTGTGTATTGTATAACATAAAAAATACATACAGAATAAATATACATAACATAAACAAAATACGTAAAGTTGAGAGAACAATTAGTCAACATCCCCCATATTCCCAACCTCCAACATAAGAAATAGATCATAACCAGAACCTTCTAACCTTCTAGAACCCATTGTCCCTTCCAGACCCCACACCCTCCCTTACTCTTCACAGATAAACAGAAATGCAGACCTCTGAGATCAGTCCCTTGCTTTTCTTTGCCTTTTTATTACCTGTGTATATATTCCTAAGTAACATTGTTTAACCAGTTTTGAACTTTCTATGAATGAGATCATACTATATATATTTTTTTTTTCTTTAACTTGCTTTTTTCGTTTGACTTTACGTTTTTGAGAGCCATCCGCGTTGATGTAGTACAGCTGTAGTTCATTCCTTTTCATGATTTTCACCCCTTTATAGTTTGTATTTTTGAATGTAACACAGGATGTGTTTTTCCCTTCTGCTGGTGATGGGTGTTTGTGCTGTTTCTAACTGTTTTGCTTTCAGGAACAATGCTGTGGTGGAAAGTCTTACGCACGTGTAAGAGTTTCTCAAGGTGGAGGCTGGGCAGCAGAACTGCTGGGTCATAGGAAAGCGCACACGTGGCTCTTCCCGGTAGCGTCTCGGCGTGCTCTCCAGCAGTAGCGCACCCTTTCCTCAGCCCTAGAAATGCCGTCTATTTTTATTTCTGCCCATCTGGTGGCAGTGAAATGGTTTAAAATTTATAGTTTCAAATGTGTCTTTTCCTAATCAATGAACATTATATCCTCTGTTTATGGGCCACTTATCTTTCTCTTTTGTAAAATGCCTGCTTATGCCTTCTGTATACTTTTGTTTTCCCCTTCTGTATTGACTTGTAAGAGTTCTTTACTGTTCTAAATATTAATTCTTTCCCTATATATATATGAAAGTGAAAGTGAAGTCGCTCAGTCACGTACGACTCTTTGCCATCCCATGGACTGTAGTCTACCGGGCTTCTCTGTCCATGGGATTTTCCAGGCAAGAGTACTGGAGTGGGTTGCCATTTCCTTCTCCAGGGGATCTTCCTGACCCACAGATCGAACCCAGGTCTCCTGCACTGCAGGCAGACGCTTTACCCTCTGAGCCACCCACATATATATTTTCTCCATTTACGGTAGATTTTAAAGAACAGATGCTTTTTATTTTAACATACCTGGACTTTCTAATTTTTTACCTTTATGGTTTGTCCTTTTTATATCTTAATTAAGGAATTTTCCCCTACGTCAAGGTCATGATACACCATCTTATTTTTCTTCTAAAATGTTGCCTTTTATGGTCAAGTTCTTAATCCATCCGGAACAAACTTTTATGGCCATGGGAGGTTGGAACGCTGGTACTTTTCTACTGGCACTCTGGGCTTCCTTTCCTTTGTCCTTTAAGGTAAACGTCCTAATTGCCTTACCAAATTCCATAAAAAATCCAGTTGGGATTGTGGTTGGAATTGCACGCATTCTGTTAATCATTTTGGAGAGAACTGACCTTTTTACTATATTAAGGGTTTTATTTGTGAAGATCGTTAAGTCCCTCCATGCAGCTCATCTGTAATGTCTCAGTGAAGTTTTATAACATTTTTTTGTTATATCTTATATTCCTCCATTCTTTGCATGTTTTGAATCACTGTTGTCATGGTGCCTTTTTTTAAGGTGCATTTTCTGTTTGTTGCTGCTGTGTGCTGGGGTCATTGGGACAGGGAGCACCCTTTCCCAGTGCTTTTTCTTCTGGGACAGGGCTCGGTTATGTAACATCCCACCGTCTCCCACACAGTTAGGCATCCCACCAGGGACGCACCTTGTCAGGGAGTTTGGGAGCAAGGCTTGGACATGCACAGTCCCTGCCCACCCTTCTTCCCTTGGGCAGCTGGCCGCCCCCAGGGATGTGCTGCTGTACTGGGGAAAGCCTCCTTCACCATGGTCCAGTGGGTGACTTCCTGATCCAGGGTCAGTACTGAGGACCCCTCTTGCCACAGATAAAAGCTGCATCCCTGTTTATCAGTTATAAGAAGAGTTTATCCTCACCAGCCTTCCTCTTGGGTTTTAGTTCTCTGATTGTTAAGATCCATGACAGGGAAGAAAAATGGTGATTGCTATGCTCCCTTAAAACCCTAGGAGTAAACGAAAATGCAGTTGTCTTTTATTTATTGATATTTCTAAGAACTTTGCTAAAATTCTCATTAGTCCTAATAACTTTTATAATAATTGTCTGATGATTCTCAGGTTTTCTAAAAAGATCATCATATCCCCTATGAGTAATATGAATTTTTTGTTTGTTTTCAAATCTTTTAGTTTTCTCTTGTGTGCTAGCTGAGAGCTCGCAGAAAATTCTTATACAGAAGTGATGACAACAGGTGTCCAATTGGTTCATGATGTTAAAGAAGATGCTTTTTAACTTTTCACACTGAGTCTAATATTTGTTAAAGGTTTTGTTGATCAGTGTCGTTTATCAGGCTAAAAGAGTTTTCTCTATTTCTGGTTGACTAGATATTTCTAACAAGAACAGCTGAACCTTAGTCGTCTCTTTATCCAGCTTTGACTCATTTATCAGATCTCAATAGAATCATAAATTCCTAAGAAAACCTTCAGATCCTCATGTAGTTTAATGGCCAAGTCAAGCACTCATTATACTCTGTACTCTTTCATAACACTCAACATGAATAAAATAGAATGATTAATTTGGGGAAAAAAAAAAAAGAATAGCTGTGAATTTTTATGGAATGCTGTTTTGGTATCTATTGAGATGATTATAGGCTTCCCTAGTGGCTCAGATGGTAAAGAATCTGCCTGCAATGTGGGAGACCTGGGTTTGATCCCTGGGTTGGGAAGATCCCTTGGAGAAGGGAACGGCTACCCACTCCAGTACTCTTGCCTGGAGAATTCCATGGACAGAAGAGCCTGACAGGCTATAATCCATGGGGTCGCAAAGAGAGACAATTATATGATTCTTCTTCTTTAACCTCCTCATAATGGTAAATTATGTTATTTTTCTAATGTTGAACCACGCTTGCAACCTTGGGGAAAAGTCTAAGTTACTCATGATCCTCTATAAACAGTGCTAGACTTAATATGCTAAGTATTTTGTTTAGAATTTTGGAATCTTTCTTCATGAGTGAGCCTGGCCTATACTTTTCCTTTCTTAGACTGGCTTTGTCTGGTTTTGGTATTAAAGAGAAAAGTTATGATGCATTGCTTCTTTTTTTAATTTGGTCATAGACTTTCTGTAATATTGGAATTATCTATTCTTTGAATGTTTTTCTTTCTAGGGAAGATTTTTATCTACTGATTTAAGTTCTTTAATAGTTATAGGACCTTCTATTATTTTTAATTAGTTTGGAAGTTATGTATTGTTTCTATTCTTTTAGAAGTAATCTGGAGATGTTTATCTTCTAAAATACACACTTGTTATTTGTGTGTGTGTGTGTGTGGATCTGGTGATGATAAAAACTCTCAGTTGTGTAGGTTTGTATATGTGTTTATATGTGCCTGAAAATGTCCTTCCTCCATTTCTACATTTGAAGGACGTAATTCTAGTTTGATTGTTAGCTTCTTTTAGCCCTTTGAAGATAATTTGCTAGCCAGTATTCTTGTGGGTAATCTTTTTTCCCATGCCTTTTAGATATTGGTCTTGGTCATCTGCAGTTTCACTACAGTGTATCAAGGTGTGGATTTCTCTTTCTTTATCCTGCTCCAATCACTGATGTTTTTCAACGAGTTGGGAGTTTTGCAGCACTATCTTTGTGAATACTACCTGGCCCCATTTCCTCTGCTCTCCTATTCTGGAATGGTTCACATCAGTTCATAACTTTGACCTTCTCTTCACATCTTCCTCTCCGTCCCTTCACTGAGCTCTGAAACATCTCTTCTGATCTTTTCTTCTAGTTGGTTCACCTCGCTGTAGCCGGTCATTTCCATTCTGTTGTTTAACCTCCAGGTTGGGTTTCTAAATCTCAATTATTTTATGTTACCACTGTTTTGTCCATCTCTTATTCATTATGCTCTCACTCTATTTATTTCTGTGAGTGTATTAAACTTCAGATTCTGTGTATGAGGTTTTCCATATCCAGTTTTTGCAGTTCGTATTCTGCAGCTGATGATTTCTGATGGACTGAGGTGACTAGTTTTCCTGTTGAGGTGGTGGTTTATATTTGGGAGTTCTTTAATGCCTGAGAGCTATTTAAAATCTTGTCCTGAGAATCTCTCTCTGCCTTAGCTTGTCATCAGGTCACTACAGTGTTGGCCTCGAGGTTTTGGGGCCATGCTGTTTTGTGAGGCCCAGCACCAGAAACCCTTGAGCACCCACCTGGGCTGTGTCAACTCCCGGGGAGGCTGTTCTTCCCATTCAGCCAAGACCAAAGGCCAGAATGGGCAGTCTCCTTCCCCGGGACAGGTTTTCACCTTTAAGATTAGTGCACTGGGAATGTTGCCTTTGGGCCCAGGTTTATGTGTGTGGTGGTGGTGAGGGGTCTCCAGCCCAACCTCCCACCCTGCTTGAGCCCCAGGCTTCTCACAGGTGGGCCCAGTCCATCACAGCCCAGCAGTAGAGCGGGAAACGCCTGGCAATTTACCATGGTTGACCTATGCTTTCTTAGAGGTCATCCATGGTTAAAAACTTTGGGGGTTTTACACTTTACCCATCATTTGTTATATTCCACACTGAGAAGAGTTCCTCTGCACAGCTAACCAGTCAGACAGAAACATTAGAAGTGAATGTTGCCTCTGTGTCCGTTGAAATGACTGTATGGTTTTCTCCATTAATCTGTTTGTGAGTTGTGTTACTGCATTTTCCAGGAGTAGCTTCTTCTTGAGTTCTCAGGATAAATCTGGTTTGTTCTTAATGTATTGTCTGTTTTCTTTTTTAAAAACATATCACTGGACTTAATTTGTAATTTTTCATTTAGGATCTTTGTGTATCTGTTCATAAATGATCATTTTATAGATTGTTTCTCTAGTTCATGCAATGAAAATTATACCAGCCTCATAAAATGAGTTGAAAGTGATTTTCCCTTAGCATTTTGAAGATATTATCTTCTTACAGAAGATATTATCTTGCTGACAGAAATCTGCTTTCAATCTGAATGTCATTCTTTTATCTTTGGTGTCCTTTAAAATTTTCTCTTTGACTTTGCTCTTATTCCATTTCACACAAGTACTGTCTAGGTTTGTATTCTTTCTTACTCCCTACTTAGGAATTGGTGTGTTCCTTCAAACCATGGGCTCACCATACCTTCAGTTTTGGAAAATTATCAGCCATTATTTCTTTCTACCCGTTGCCATGTATCCATTTCTCATTCCCTCCTAGATTTCTACCAGCTTATGTTGGAACTTCTCGTTGAATCCTTTGTGTCTCAGCTTCTCTTTTATATTTTCATTTCTTTATCTCTCAGTGTTGTGCTCTGGACTGTCTCCCCAGTTCCGTCTTCTGAGTCACTAAGTTTCTCTGCAGCTGTGTTCATTCTGTTGTTAAGCCAGCCACTGACTTTTTCAAACCCGTGACTGCTTCTGTCATTTCTAGAATGTCTGCATGGTTCTCTTTCAAATCTGCCTTTTTAAAAATAATTTTCTGTCCTTGCCTTAGAGAGTCTCCCTTCATTTCTTTGACTGTTTTAAACATACATATGCTATTGTATCCTTCTAGCTATTCTTTTTTTCCTGTAGTCTGTGGGAGTGAGTTCTACTCTGGCTCTCATGCCAGTTGGCTCCACTTCTGGTTTGTAGGTTTAGTCTTTTAGTAGGGGCCCTGTAAGGCTTGCCTTGTGGGGATGCCCTAATGGGCAGGTTTGCATTTGCCTTGGTTTGGGTGTCTCTTGGGTTGCCATGGTTTTCAGTCAACTTTTCTGTGAATTTCTCAACTTAGGGCTTCTGCACCATATGGGTAGTATGAAGTTACTTTCTAATTTCTTTTAATTTCTTCTGGATGGCTTCCCTACCCATGGCCCTGGACAAGAGGCAGCTTCCTCATAGCTTGCCTTTCCTCATAGATGGTCTTAGTCCCCATCTCCCCGACGGGACAGAGCCCCCTGGCTGGATGCTGCAGGCAGCTCAGCCCTGCTGCCTGCTCACTTGGACGTCACAGCCCAGCCCCTAAGACCTGCATCCTGTTTCAGCAGCTCTAGTTGGCTCCTCACCCAAACTCTTCATTTGACTCTGTGTTCCTCCTTTGACTCTTATATACCTGGACTCTTTCTCTTGTGCTTGCATAAGTACATGTGTATGGGTAAGACTGTGGGGGCAGGGGGTAGATTTTGTGTGTTTAAAATGAGAACAGGACCTCCCTAGGGCAATTCAGCCTTGCTCATGGACCAGAGATCCAGCTCTGAGCGTGTGTTCTGTCTTCCTACCTGACCCATGTGCTCCATACCATGTGACCTCGTGCTTTGCCTGGAAGGCCCCTCAGTTCCTCTTTGAGCTCTTGCCTTCCCTTCCCACCAGGCTCTTTGACCTTTGCAAGGCCCTGTGTGCCTTGCCTTGGCTGGAAGTGTGTCTACCCCAGGGCCGCTGATGCTGTCGCTCACGCATTCTCTATTTTCTCAGGCTCTGGGCCCCCCGTTCCTGCCCCTGACCTCTTAATGCAGATCAAGCAAGAAGGTGAGCTCCAGCTCCAGGAGCAGCAGGCTCTGGGTGTGGAGGCATGGGCAGCCGGACAGCCAGATATTGGGGAGGAGCCGTGGGGCCTCAGCCAGCTCGACTCTGGAGCAGGAGATGTCTCTACCGACGCTGCCTCTGGTGAGTGGCTGAGGCTGCGAGCAGACAACAGGAACCAGATGTAGAGACTGAGGGCAAGGCCTGGGAGGAGGAGTTCCTGGAAGCATTGTGGCGGGGCTGCAGGCTCTGGAACATCTAGCCTGACTAGTTTAGGTTTCCCACCTCGTGGCAGGGGTTGCTCCAAATGACATCTTTCGAGTCCCTCTTGTCTCTGAGATGCTCTTGTCCTGGTATTTCTCTGCTTCACTCTCACCAGCCACACCCCTGTTCTTCTTGCCCTAGCACTGAGCATTTAAATCACCAGCTGCCTCCTAAGAGGCGCTGTATGGAGGTAGAAAACAAACTTAGGGTTACCAAGGGGGTAAGGACGGGGAGGTGGGATGAACTGGGAGTTTGGGAATGACATGTATACACTATGTATAATAGACGACTAATGAGAACGTACTGTGCAGCACAGGGAATTCTACTCAGTGATCTGTGGTGACCTAAATGGGAAGGAAATCCGAAAAAGACAGAATATGTGTACACGTATAACTGACTCACTGCTAACACAGCAGAAACTAACACAACATGGTAAAGTAACTGTACTTCAAAAAAAGAGAAAAAAAGGGGGGGAGGGGGCTATATGACAAGAGTCAGCCACATCTGCGTTTCCTGGTGCCTCAGAGAAGAGGGCAAAAACTGGTTCAGGAGAGGTGGGGCCATGATGCTTGGGCGGGAAAGCTGCCGCTGGTGGGGTCCCCGGGCGCCTGCCTCCCCGCACTTTGCCTGACCCACCCGCTCGCCCGCTCTCTCTTCACTGCAGGCGTCCACGCCAACTTCTCAACCACTATCCCGCCCACCTCCTGGCAGGCCGACCTCCCTCCCCACCACCCCTCCTCCGCCTGCTCCGACGGGACGCTGAAACTCAGCACAGCCGCCTCCACAGAAGGTACGGGGTATGGCGGGAGGACTGGAAGAGGGAGGAAAGGAAGTGCTCATGGGGACCGGAAGTGCTCGCGTCTGCTTCTGAGGCACCAGACCCGCCAGCCGGGAGGCATTTAGGGGCCAGTGATGCGAGAACGCTGTGCAGTCTGGCCTTCTCTCCTTCCACATTGTTAGACTTGAACAGCCTTTCTTGAGAATGTCCATGTTTCCCACAGTTCCTTTCTTGTGTTATTAACCAGTCAGTCCTGACAGGCTGATCCCGTGAGAGAATATATACCTCTTGCCCAGACTCAGCAATCCTGGCCCCTCTCTGACCTGGAAAAGCCAAACCCAACCGGAACCAATTCTTAGGTATTAGCACTACCAAAGACAGAGGTCCACCAGCTCAAATTGGAAAGAACTGCCATCAGTTCAGTTCAGTCGCTCAGTCGTTTACGACTCTTTGCAACCCCATGGACTGCAGCACGCCAGGCTTCCCTGTCCCTCACCAACTCCCGGAGCTTACTCAAACTCGTATCCATCCAGTCGGTGATGCCATCCAACCCTCTCATCCTCTGTCGTCCCCTTCTCCTCTTGCCTCCAATCCTTCCCAGCATCAGGGTCTTTTCAAATGAGTCTTTTCAAAAGAACTGCCATATTTATGTATTAATTTTCTGTTTTGAAAAACAATTCGCTGTTACTTCAATAATTTCTGTCATATTTTAACACCCCCAAATTGTGCTAAAAGCCTAGATCTCTGATATAAAACTTGAAAGTGTGAAATTCAAGTACATTTAAGTAAAATCAAACATTACTATTTCATGAGTATTTTTATCATTAAATATATCATTAAATATATATCATTAAATGCAGCTAGCTGGCTGCATTTACTGAATGCTTGCTGCATGCAAAAACAGCATGCTCAGTGCTTTCACGTGTGCTGCCTGGTTTAATCTTCATGCAACCCTGTGGAAAAGGGTATTCACAGAGGAACTTGCCTGAAGTTGCAGCTGATCTGTGGGGAGCCAGGGTCCAGTCTCAGATGTGCCTGAGCCCAGCTCTGTGCATTGCCACCAGTGGTCTGAGTTCCTTCCTTGGAATAGCTTCATGATTAGCCTTACCAGCCAAAGTGAAAATGGGAAGTGATGGGGAGATGCAATGGTTCCTTACCTGTGGTGAAGGTTCTAGAACAAGGTGAGCAGATATGATGGTTACTTTACCTGTAGAGAAAGTTCTGGAACACAATGTCCTCACCCACAGTTTGAGGCAGTTGCCTGACCACCTTGGGCACCTCTGCTGAACTAGATCCTGAGCCTTGGAGACTAGGGCTCAGAGTGGCCTTGGTGGGGCTGAATATCCAGAATAAAGTATCAGATCTTCCCTTTCTAAGCAGGAAGGGGGACAGAATGATACCTGGTCTTTTCTGTCTTTCTCAGCAGATGTAAAAATTGTGATAAAAACAGAAGTCCAAGAAGAAGAAGTGGTGGCCACACCAGTGCACCCTACTGACCTAGAAGCCCACGGGACACTGTTTGGACCAGGCCAGGCCACAAGGTTCTTCCCCAGTCCTGTCCAGGAAGGAGCCTGGGAGAGCCAGGGCAGCTCGTTCCCCAGCCAGGACCCCGTGCTGGGGCTGAGAGAGCCCGCCCGGCCCGAGCGTGACCTGGGGGATCCCACCCCCACAGTGACCCAGGACGAGACCTCTCCAGGGGACTGGCTCTTCGGGGGGGTCCGGTGGGGCTGGAATTTCAGGTGTAAGCCTCCTGCGGGCCTCAACCCGAGGACTGGGCCCGAAGGGCTGCCCTTCTCCTCCTCCGACAACGGAGAGGCCGTGCTGGACCCCGGCCAGGCCCCGAGACCCTTCAACGACCCCTGTAAATACCCCGGCCGGACCAAAGGCTTCGGCCACAAGCCGGGTCTGAAGAAGCACCCGGCAGCCCCCCCGGGGGGGCGGCCGTTCACATGTGCCACGTGCGGGAAGAGCTTCCAGCTGCAGGTCAGCCTGAGCGCACACCAGCGCAGCTGCGGGGGCCAGCCTGATGGGGTGCCCGGGGCGGCAGGCAGCGCACGGGACGGCAGCGGCCTGCGGTGTGGCGAGTGCGGCCGCTGCTTCACGCGGCCGGCCCACCTCATCCGGCACCGCATGCTGCACACAGGCGAGCGGCCCTTCCCCTGCACGGAGTGCGAGAAGCGCTTCACTGAGCGCTCCAAGCTCATCGACCACTACCGCACGCACACGGGCGTGCGGCCCTTCACCTGCACCGTGTGCGGCAAGAGCTTCATCCGCAAGGACCACCTCCGCAAGCACCAGCGTAACCACGCGGCGGGCGCCAAGCCGGCCCGGGGACAGCCCCTGCCGCCGCTGCCCGCCGTGCCCCCCGACCCCTTCAAGAGCCCCGCCGCCAAAGGACCCTTGGCCCCCACGGACCTCGTGACCGACTGGACTTGTGGCCTGAGTGTCCTGGGACCCACCGACGGTGGAGACCTCTGAGCCCTGCGCGGCCGCCCAGCCCTCCGGCCCCCGCAGGCCCGGGTGTTAAGAATCGCCTCTCCAGACGGCCGGGCGGTGTGCGCAAAGCCTCGAAGCCGGACGGATGGAGCCTGGAGGGGAAACCAGATTCCCATTTGCTGAACTGCTCACCGGAGCAGGAGAAACTCCCAGACGGCCCAGCTTCCACCTCTAAACAAAGTAGAATTCTCTGATTGTGAAACTGAGCAGCATAGAATCTTAAGTAATTTAATTACGAAACTTTTTTTTAATTCTTGGAAGACAAAGCTGGAAAATAGTAGTAGTACCAGTTTAAACTTTAACAGTGTACCTTTGGTTTCTGGATTGCGTGTGTGTTGTGGGCTGTGTCCTTATGGAGTCTTGACAGAGCTGCCGGGAGCTTGGCCGGCCGGGGATGCGGGCGAGGAGGCACTCCGACCTCCCTGGCCCCAGTGACCCCCGGGGGACGGGCCGGTTTCAGCGCGCACACAGCCCCAGGGGAGTGGAGATCCGGCTCTGCCCGGGGCCAGCAGGGCGCCATGGACGTCCAGCAGCAGCTCGGGCGCGAGGAGGACTGAGCCAGAGCGGGCCGGCGTCTCCCAGCACCTGTAAAGACCCCCCCCTGCACAAGTGCCGGCCCTGCGGCAGGCACCTGCCGCCTCATGGCCCTGGGACGCATGTGACTCGGGGCCTCGTGATGGAGGGCTGTCTGAAGACACCGGTAGGGCTGCAGAGGTGAGGCGCGGGGTTGGGGGCGGCGGGAGCACAGCCGGCCACAGAGCCAGGCCTGCCCACCACCCCGCCACGGGGGATGCTGCCCTCTGCTCCAGCCCGATGCCCGCTTTTCTCCTCGTGTGGTGTCTTCTCTCTGTCCAAACGCTTCCGCTCCGAATCTCATTTGATTGTTCCTGTGACCTAGTGAAGCGCCCAGAGGAGCATCCTTTCCCATAAGAGAAGAGGCAGAAAGTTAACTCGGAGGAGGGACTCAGCTCAGCCTCGCACGCCCCCCTCTCCGTGTGCACAGTGAGTGCAGACAGCTGGCAAGAGCCTTGGGTCAGACGGGTCGGCAAGAGGCTCATCCTCCTGGGCCGGCAGTCTGGGGTGGACAGCTTTTCACGCTGCCCTCTTTAAAGATTTGACCCCTAACTGCCCGAGCTGGAAGTGTCAGGCCTCACACTTCAGCTGAGCCGCGGCCTCTGTGACTGGTGGTTGCGCTTCCTTTCCCTCCCACCCCAGGGGCCAGGGCAGGGCTTGCTTGCCCCCTGGCTGGCATCTTAAAAGAAGGTGGAATCAGAAATGGGCTCAGGTTTCTTGATCCCACCCCAACGCTGTCCCTGCCACACGAGTATCCATTCCTGTTTTGTTGAGGCAGACGCTGGTTCTTTGACCCCGCCAGGATCTCGTTTCCCCGAGGACAGGGAGACCACGGCTCCTGTTCATTCAGCTCCCTTGTGTGTACTTTTATTAGGCAATAGACTAGTTAAGAAAATTGTTTCTATGTACTGTATATTTTGTACCTGTTTACACTTCTAATATTGATATAACTGATATTTTGGAAAAAACAAATGAAGAGGAGACATCCTGTTAAAAATAAAACCTAACCAGCACCAAGGTGGTTTGGTGGGTTCCATTCTTAAACCTGGTCTTTGGCGCTGGTGCCTCTCTGCACGCATCACCCGTGGTCAACTTCTGTACCTTCCTTCTGCTCAGGGTCGCTGGGCCCAGGGAGGCGACTGTTTCTGAGAGCTGGGATGGGAGAATCCAGAGAAGTTTGACTTTGTGGTGATAAAACTGATATCTGAGAGAAAATAAAGCCACATCCAGTCCCTTTGCTTCAGGATATAGTAATGGTTTTTGTCATTGAGTTTAATATAATATGATACCATGTACATGAAGACAGGAAGAAAAAAAAATTGCAGGATATCAAAAAAAAAAAAAAAAGCCAAGCCAGATGTTTTCTCTTTGCGTCTTTTCTTGGCTGGGCAGAGGCGAGGATCCTGGGTGCCTGTAGTGGCCGTAACCCTGATCTTGGAGTGAAGTCTACCTGAGGGACTTGAGCCAGGCTGGCTGACATCCATATTCCCACCAACCAGAGTTGACAGTTGTTAGCAATCCTATCTCATGTTTTGGTTACACTCTCTTGTTTTGATCATTGTTTTTTGTTTAAGAAAACAAAAAGATTTAAAAAATCCACCTGTTTGTCACCGAGGGCATGGGAGGCAGAGAAGGAAGGGGAGTGGAAGTCATCTAGACCCATGGTGAGATGGAGGGAACAGGCCATGGCGTCTCTTTCCTTCTTAGCAGCTCTGACCTGTCCCCTGTGCTTCTGGCCCACCCTGGCCCCCACTAGCCATGTCCCAAGTGCTTGGAAGTCAACTGGGACACTTCTGGTGTCTGCCCAGCTCGCGGTACCTCTCTTCCACCACCACGCCCTCACCCATCTTCACGGTGTCCTCATATCCCCTGACCTACACGCTGCATGCCTGTTACGCTACAACCCAATGGCTCATGAATGGACGACTCCTACATTCTGGCTTGGGTGCAGTCTCCAAACAGACAGCATGGGAGGAAAGGGTTTAGGAGTTAGTTCAGTCTCAGACATCCAGAGGGAGCACTCAATCAGGGAGACCAGACACACTGTGGAATGGGGGCCTCCAGCATAACTCCCAAAGGATTCCTGGGAAACCTTCCTCTGCCACTACTCTAGGAATCCCACTGAGGCCCAAGCACAGTGGTCCTTTGTATTAGTTTCCTATCGCTGCTTTAACAAATTACCGCAGACTTTGTGGCTTGAGCTAGCTTAAATGGCTTAAACCATTTCTGGAGGTCAGGATTCCAAAAGAGTCTCCTGTAGCTAAAATCAAGGGCTGCATTCCTTCTGGAGACTAGAGGAGAATCCATTTCCTCACCGTTTCCAGCTGCTAGAGGCTACCTGCATTCCTTGGCTCGTGGCCCCTTCATCTTCAAAGGGAATCACTCCAACTTCTGCTTCTGTCATCACATTTCTTTTTGACTTGGATTCTCTTGCCTCCCTCTCATAAAGCCTCTTGCAATTTCCTTGGGCCTGCCCCGATAATCAGAAATGAGCTCTCCATCCAAAGATCCTAATTTAATTATATCTGCAAAGTCCCTTTTGCCATACTATAAGGCCACACAGCCACAGGTTCTGGGAATTAGGGTGTGGACAGCTACCCAGATCTCAGGACAACCCCCAGCACCTCATTTCAGTTCAGTCGCTCAGCCGTATCCGACTCTTTGCGACCCCATGAATCACAGCACGCCAGGCCTCCCTGTCCATCACCAACTCCCAGAGTTCACCCAAACTCATGTGCATCGAGTCACTGATGCCATCCAGCCATCCATCCTCTGTTGTCCCCTTCTCCTCCTGCCCCCAATCCCTCCCAGAATCAGGGTCTTTTCCAGTGAGTCAACTCTTCTCATGAAGTGGCCAAAGTACTGGAGTTTCAGCCTCAGCATCAGTCCTTCCAATGAACACCCAGGACTGGTCTCCTTTAGGATGGACTGGTTGGATCTCCTTGCAGTCCAAGGGACTCTCAAGAGTCTTCTCCAGCACCACAGTTCAAAAGCATCAATTCTTTGGCGCTCAGCTTTCTTCACAGTCCAACTCTCACATCCATACATGACCACTGGAAAAACCATAACCTTGACTAGACGGACCTTTGTTGGCAGAGTAATATCTCTGCTTTTTAATATGCTATCTAGGTTGGTCATAATTTTCCTTCCAAGGAGTAAGCGTCTTTTAATTTCATGGCTGCAATCACCATCTGCAGTGATTTTGGAGCCCCCCAAAATAAAGTCTGATACTGTTTCCACTGTTTCCCCATCTATTTGCCATGAAGTGATGGGGCCAGATGCCATGATCTTCGTTTTCTGAATGTTGAGCTTTAAGCCAACTTTTCCACTCTCCTCTTTCACTTTCATCAAGAGGCTTTTTAGTTCCTCTTCACTTTCTGCCATAAGGGTGGTGTCATCTGCGTATCTGAGGTTATTGATATTTCTCCCAGCAATCTTGATTCCAGCTTGTGCTTCTTCCAGCCCAGCGTTTCTCATGATTACTCTGCACAGAAGTTAACTAAGCAGGGTGACAATATACAGCCTTGACTACTCCTCTTCCTATTTGGAACCAGTCTGTTGTTGTGTGTCCTGTTCTAACTGTTGCTTCCTGACCTGCATACAGGTTTCTCAAGAGGCAGGTCAGGTGGTCTGGTATTCCCATCTCTTTCAGAATTTTCCACAGTTCATTGTGATCCACACCGTCAAAGGCTTTGGCATAGTCAATAAAGCAGAAATAGGTGTTTTTCTGGAACTCTCTTGCTTTTTCTATGATCCAGCGGATGTTGGCAATTTGACCTCTGGTTCCTCTGCCTTTTCTAAAACCAGCTTGAACATCAGGAAGTTCACGGTTCACATATTGCTGAAGCCTGGCTTGGAGGATTTTGAGCATGACTTTATTAGTGTGTGAGATGAGTGCAATTGTGCGGTAGTTTGAGCATTCTTTGGCATTGCCTTTCTTTGGGATTGGAATGAAAACTGACCTTTTCCAGTCCTGTGGCCACTGCTGAGTTTTCCAAATTTGCTGGCATATTGAGTGCAGCACTTCCACAGCATCATCTTTCAGGATTTGGAATAGCTCAACTGGAATTCCATCACCTCCACTAGCTTTGTTCACAGTGATGCTTTCTATTGAATGGTTTGCCTTGGAGACAAACAGAGATCATTCTGTCGTTTTTGAGATTGCATCCAAGTACTGCATTTCGGACTCTTTTGTTGACCGTGATGGCTACTCCATTTCTTCTGAGGGATTCCTGCCCACTAGTATATATAATGGTCATCTGAGTTAAATTCACCCATTCCAGTCCATTTCAGTTCACTGATTTCTAGAATGTCGACATTTACTCTTGCCATCTCTTGTTTGACCACTTCCAATTTGCCTTGATTCATGGACCTGACATTCCAGGTTCCTATGCAATATTGGTCTTTATAGCATCGGACCTTGCTTCTATCACCAGTCACATCCACAACTGGGTATTCTTTTTGCTTTGGCTCCATCCCTTCATTCTTTCTGGAGTTATTTCTCCACTGATCTCCAGTAGCATATTGGGCACCTACTGACCTGGTAAGTTTCTCTTTCAGTATCTTATCATTTTGCCTTTTCATACTGTTCATGGGGTTCTCAAGGCAAGAATACTGAAGTGTTTTGCCATTCCCTTCTCCAGTGGACCACATTCTGTCCTACAAGACCACATCCTGACCTACAAGACCTTTTAGAACTAACACCCAAAAAAGATGTCCTTTTCATTATAGGGGACTGGAATGCAAAAGTAGGAAGTCAAGAAACACCTGGACTAACAGGCAAATTTGGCCTTGGAATACAGAATGAAGCAGGGCAAAGACTAATAGAGTTTTGCCAAGAAAATGCACTGGTCATAACAAACACCCTCTTCCAACAACACAAGAGAAGACTCTATACATGGACATCACCAGATGGTCAACACCAAAATCAGATTGATTATATTCTTTGCAGCCAAAGATGGAGAAGCTCTATACAGTCAGCAAAAACAAGACCAGGAGCTGACTGTGGCTCAGACCATGAACTCCTTATTGCCAAATTCAGACTGAAATTGAAGAAAGTAGGGAAAACCACTAGACCATTAAGGTATGACCTAAATCAAACCCCTTATGATTATACAGTGGAAGTGAGAAATAGATTTAAGGGCCTGGATCTGATAGATAGAGTGCCTGATGAACTATGGATGGAGGTTCATGACATTGTACAGGAGACAGGGATCAAGACCATCCCCATGGAAAAGAAATGCAAAAAAGCAAAATGGCTGTCTGTGGAGGCCTTACAAATAGCTATCAAAAGAAGAGAAGCGAAAAGCAAAGGAGAAAAGGCAAGATATAAACATCTGAATGCAGAGTTCCAAAGAATAGCAAGAATAGATAAGTAAGCCTTCTTCAGCGATCAATGCAAAGAAATAGAGGAAAACAACAAAATGGGAAAGACTAGAGATCTCTTCAAGAAAATTAGAGATACCAAGGGAACATTTCATGCACCTCTCCTAGGCCAGGCCAAATCCTCCTGGGATGCTCGGGTGTGTTCTGGCACTGAAATAACGTGCCAAAGTGAGAACGTTTGAGATTCATCATCCCCAGTCATTCCTTCATCCTGGCCACCCTCTGTTCCCCATCAAAAGGTACCCATCTGCTGCCTGCCCCCTGTTGACATCTCTCTTTACCTTCATCTTTCTATGACTTTGTTCTCATTCCTATGCTTCCAAAAATGGTCTGCATCCCGTCCAACTCTCCGTTGTTAAGTAGTGGTGCTACATCCTTGTCGTGTTTACAGCAGACTGAGGACAAGGTGGGTCAGCTGCACCTTAACCACCACAACAGCACCAAGATCCTCGGAGACTGTGCTGGCTGCATGTAACCATTACTCTTTTATGTCTCCCTGCTGGGGAAGATGTCCCCTCCTCTAAAGTTCTTGACACCTTGTCTCTTTTTCTCTGTTTATCAGTCTTTTTCCACATCAGCAAAGGCTTGCCAGAAGTCCTTCTGGGCAAGTCTGTGATTCTGACCCCAGCTTGCACTGCTGCTTCCCTCACATAGACGCAGGGTGACCTTTCTAACCGGGAGATGTGATCCCTCTCATTCCCAATTAAAGTCCTCCAGGGACTCCGTCACCTGCATTGAGAATCTAAACTTCAGTGCAGCAACTCAGGTGGCTCCTTCCCTGCCGCATCTCCTGCAGCTCCCCTTGCATCTGACCTTGTAGGTGAACCAAACCCACCTGCCCTTCTGAGAGCATCATGCTGTTCCTAAGCTCTGCAAGTGCTGTTCCCCCTACAGACCATGTCCTCCCTCCCTTTGCCCCACCACCCTCATCCACCTAGTGTATCCCTTCTTACCCCTCAGATCATCGTGTCACCCAGCCTTCCCCAGTCTCTGCAGGTGGGATTAATGCCTCCCCTGTTTTCCATAGACACTTGCTCAGACACCATCTGTCATTTCATTGGACTCTCTCCATATCATGTGTTCCTGGAAACAGTATAAAGGTAAATGTGTAAAAATGAAGCAATAAAATGATGCGACCAACAAGGGGGTAATTTCCAAACTATGCAAGCAGTTCATACAGTTCAATAAAGAAAAAAAAAAATGAAAAAATGGGAAGAGCTAAGTAGACATTTCTCCAAAGAAGATATACAGATGGCCAACAATCACATGAAAAGATGCTCAACATCACTAATCATTAGAGAATGCAAATCAGAACAGTAATGAGGTACTGCCTCATACTGGTCAAAACGGCCCTCATCAAAAAGTCTACAAATAATAAATTTTGGAAACAGTCTGGAGAAAAAAGAACCCTCCTATGCTGTTGGTGGGAATATAAACTGGTCAGTCACCATGGAAAACAGTATGGAAGTTCCTTAAAAAAACTAAAAATAGGCTTACCATATGATTCGGCAATCCCATTCCTAAGCATATATCCAGAAAATACAAAAAGTCTAATTTGAAAAGATACATGTACTGCAGCATTCATAGCAGCACTATTTATAATAGCCAAGACATGGAAACAACCCAGATGCCCATAAACAGATGACTGGTTTAAAAAGATGTGTTATACACACACAATGGAATATTACTCAGCAAAAGAAGAAGAGGGCAACAAAGGATGAGACAGTTGGATGGCATCACTGACTCAGTGGACATGAGTTTGAGCAAACTCTGGGAGATAGTGAAAGACAGGGAAGCCTGGCATGCTGCAGTCCATGGGATCACAAAGAGACATGACTTAGCGACTGCACAACAACAACAATAAAAAAGTAACGAAATATTGCCATGTGCAGCAACATGGATGGACCTAGAGATTATCATACTAATCAGAGAAAGACATATACCATATGATATCGCTTATATGTGGAATCTAAAAAACTGATACCAATTAACTTATTTACAAAACAGAAGTAGAGTCACAGACATACAAAACAAATTAACAGTTACCAAAGGGGAAAAGGTGAAGAGAAAGAAAGTATGAGTATGGGATTAACAGATACACGATACTATACATCCATTCAGTTCACTTCAGTTCAGTCACTCAGTCGTGTCCCACTTTTTGCAACCTCATGAATCGCAGCACGCCAAGCCTCCCTGTCCATCACCAACTCCTAGAGTTCACCCAAACTTATGCATCGAGTCGCTGATGCCATCCAGCCCATCTCATCCTCTGTCATCCCCTTCTCCTCCTGCCCCCAATCCCTCCCAGAATCAGGGTCTTTTCCAATGAATCAACTCTTCACATGAGGTAGCCAAAGTATTGGAGTTTCAGCCTTAGCATCAGTCCTTCCAATGAACACCCAGGACTGGTCTCCTTTAGGATGGACTGGTTGGATCTCCTTGCAGTCCAAGGGACGCGCAAGAGTCTTCTCCAGCACCACAGTTCAAAAGCATCAATTCTTTGGCGCTCAGCTTTCTTCACAGTCCAACTCTCACATCCATACATGACCACTGGAAAAACCATAGCCTTGACTAGATGAACCTTTGTTGCAAAGGTCAGTTTTCATTCCAATCCCAAAGAAAGGCAATGCCAAAGAATGCTCAAACTACCGCACAACTGCACTCATCTCACATGCTAATAAAGTAATGCTCAAAATTCTCCAAACCAGGCTTCAGCAATACGTGAACCATGAACTTCCAGATGTTCAAGCTAATTTTAGAAAAGGCAGAGGAACCAGAGATCAAATTGCCAACATCTGCTGGGTCATCAAAAAAGCAAGAGAGTTCCAGAAAAACATCTATTTCTGCTTTATTGACTATGCCAAAGTCTTTGACTGGGTGGATCACGATAAACTGTGGAAAATTCTGAAAGACATGGGAATACCAGACCACCTGACCTGCCTCTTGAGAAACCTGTATGCAGGTCAGGAAGCAACAGTTAGAACAGGACACACAACAACAGACTGGTTCCAAATAGGAAAAGGAGTAGTCAAGGCTGTATACTGTCACCCTGCTTAGTTAACTTCTGTGCAGAGTAATCATGAGAAACGCTGGGCTGGAAGGAGCACAAGCTGGAATCAAGATTGCTGGGGGAAATACCAATAACCTCAGATACGCAGATGACACCACCCTTATGGCAGAAAGTGAAGAGGAACTAAAAAGCCTCTTGATGAAAGTGAAAGAGGAGAGTGGAAAAGTTGGCTTAAAGCACAACATTCAGGAAACTAAGATCATGGTATCTGGTCCCATCACTTCATGGGAAATAGATGGGAAAACAGTGGAAACAGTGTCAGACTTTATTTTGGGGGGCTTGAAAATCACTGCAGATGGTGATTGCAGCCATGAAATTAAAAGACGCTTACTCCTTGGAAGGAAAGTTATGACCAACCTAGATAGCATATTGAAAAGCAGAGATATTACTATACATAATACAGATGAGCAAAAAGGATTTACTATAGATCAAAGGGAACTATATTCAATATCTAATAATAACCTATAATGGAAAAAAATTTGAATCACTTTGCTGTCACCTGAAACTAACACAATACAGTAAATCAACTATACTTCAATTAAAAAAAAAAAAAAAGCAATAGACTTACAAGTCATAAGGAAGACTATTCCCTGACAATTGTAAAACAAAGTTCCTGATTTGCATATCAAATTTCTTTTCACCCTGAGTATTGTACAATTTATACATGATTATTTAAAAATCTTAAAAGCACAATTTAGACATTAAGTATATATACTTTAATAATTTCCATCTTAAGAAAGTTCTTAGTCAAAAAGTAATAAATATAAAATACTGAGCACACTCCTGATACAAATACCTAGAAATTCCAGATGTGATATAATAAATGTAACTTCAAACAGAGAGCTAATATAAAAAGGAATAAAGGGAAATCATATTGTGCCGGAAATGAAGATAAAAGAGAGCAGCCATGTTGGAAGCCTGAGAGTAGCAGCCGTAGGTACCTGGAGTGGGGTGGAGAGAAGAGTAAATAGGCCTTGGGCCCCTCAGGGTGAGAAGTTGGAGCTAACACCTCCAGATAAAGTCCCCTCAAGGCCTCATCTTCGGAAAATGTATGGATCAGAAAAAAATGCATCCTAACCCAAAAAGACAACATGTTATTTTGGGCCTCGGGAAGTGGGTGCTGAGACATAGTTTGAAGTACAAGAGGATTATTGGAGAATGATGCCTATAAAGGTAAAAGGAGGAGGAAACGGGGTTTTGCAGGCAACATCTCAGACCAGGACACTGGTCCAGCATCTGTGAAAGGAAGGAGGAGAAGAAGCAGGTTTGGGAAGCAGAAATAGACCATGATGCAGCCTTGACAAAGTTTCAGCCAACTGAACAAAGGATTCTAGAGCAAATATTGCCCATTAGATGAGTCCTGTGTTGGGCAGAAATGATGGTTTCGAACTGTGATGTTGGAGAAGATTCTTGAGAGCCCCCTGGATGGCAAAGAGATCAAACCAGTCAATCCTAAAGGAAATCAGTCCTGAATATTCATTGGAAGGACTGATGCTGAAGCTGAAGCTCTAATACTTTGACCACTTGTTGCCAACAGCCAACTCATTAGAAAACACCTTGATGCTGGGAAAGATTGAAGGCAGGAGAAGGGGACAACAGAGGACAAGATGGTTGGATGGCATCATCAATTCAATGGACATGAGTTTGAGCAAACTCCGGAAGATGGTGAAGGGCAGCAGGGAAGTCTGGCATGCTGGAGGCCATGAGCCATGACTGAGTGACTGAACAACAACATTAGTAACTGGTCAGTTAACTGCACTTCTTGTAACTGAATGGTAAGCTCTTGAACAGAGATCTCAGTGGCATGACTCCATGGCTGCCACAGATGACAAAAGGCTTTCTATCTCAAGCTAAGCTCTGAGCTTACCTGATGGTTGGATGGCATCATGAACTCAATGGACATGAGTTTGAATAAACTCAGGGAGTTGGTGATGGACAGGGAGACCTGGTGTGCTGCAGGCCATGGGGTCACAAAGAGTCAGACATGACTGAGCAACTGAACTGAACTGAACTGAAGCTCTGAGTGATGGTAATGGATGGGGTGATATCTTCCTTGAGAATCCAAAACCACAGCTAGTACCTTACGGAGACTGGGATTCAAGTTTATATTACCCTCAGGGCTGATAAATTGACATTAAAATTGGACCTAGGCCAATGAAAGCACTTGAGGTTTCTGGCTGAAAGAAACAAAAACAGGAGGAACTATCCCACAGTCCAGACCACAAACCTGGCTCAATATAAGCTCACAATCAGAAATTGCAAAATCCACAAGGAAACAAAAGAGCAAGAGTAACTATCCAAGAACTTGAATTTAGGTAAAATAATTCAAAATAGACTAGAATGTTAATATTTTTATACTTTATAAAAACTAAGAACAGGGAATCCCCTGGCCACCCAGTGGTTAGGACTCTGTACTTTCACTGCAGAGGATGCAGGTTCAATCCCTAATTGGGAATATAAGATCCTGAGAGCTGTGCAACTAAAAGTAAATAAACTTCTTACATTGTTATTAAAGAAAAAGCAAAACACGGGCAAAAAGGAAGCAGCATAGAAAAAGTAAAGTTAATACAAATCAACAAACCTTAAGAAAAAACAAGATACTATTAAAAAGAAACATTTTAAAAAGAAAACAAGAGAAGAAAATCAGATCAGATCAGATCAGTCGCTCAGTCGTGTCCGACTCTTTGTGACCCCATGAATCGCAGCACGCCAGGCCTCCCTGTCCATCACCAACTCTCAGAGTTCACTCAGACTCACGTCCATCGAGTCAGTGATACCATCCAGCCATCTCATCCTCTGTCGTCCCCTTCTCCTCCTGCCTCCAATCCCTCCCAGCATCAGAGTCTTTTCCAATGAGTCAACTCTTCGCATGAGGTGGCCAAAGTACTGGAGTTTCAGCTTTAGCATCATTCCTTCCAAAAAAATCCCAGGGCTGATCTCCTTCAGAATGGACTGGTTGGATCTCCTTGCAGTCCAAGGGACTCTCAAAGAGTCTTGTCCAACACCACAGTTCAAAAGCATCAATTCTTTGGCGCTCAGCCTTCTTCACAGTCCAACTCTCACATCCATACATGACCACAGGAAAAACCATAGCCTTGACTAGATGGACCTTTGTTGGCAAAGTAATGTCTCTGCTTTTGAATATGCTATCTAGGTTGGTCATAACTTTCCTTCCAAGGAGTAAGCATCTTTTAATTTCATGGCTGCAGTCACCATCTGCAGTAATTTTGAAGCCCAGAAAAATGAAGTCTGACACTGTTTCCACTGTTTCCCCATCTATTTCCCATGAAGTGATGGGACCGGATGCCATGATCTTCGTTTTCTGAATGTTGAGCTTTAAGCCAACTTTTTCACTCTCCACTTTCACTTTCATCAAGAGGCTTTTTAGTTCCTCTTCACTTTCTGCCATAAGGGTCTTTCTCTTCAAGAAAATCAGAGATACCAAACGAACATTTCATGCAAAGATGGGCTCAATAAAGGACAGAAATGGTATGGACCTAATAGAAGCAGAAGATATTAAGAAGAGATGGTAAGAATACATAGAAGAACTGTACAAAAAAGATCTTCACAACCCAGATAATCACGATGGTGTGATCACTGACCTAGAGCCAGACATCCTGGAATGTGAAGTCAAGTGGGCCTTAGAAAGCATCTCTACGAACAAAGCTAGTGGAGGTGATGGAATTCCAGTTGAGCTCTTTCAAATCCTGAAAGATGATGCTGTGCAAGTGCTGCACTCAATATGCCAGCAAATTTGGAAAACTCAGCAGTGGCCACAGGACTGGAAAAGGTCAGTTTTCATTCCAATCCCAAAGAAAGGCAATGCCAAAGAATGCTCAAACTACCGCACAATTGCACTCATCTCACACGCTAGTAAAGTCATGCTCAAAATTCTCCAAGCCAGGCTTCAGCAATATGTGAACCGTGAACTTCCTGATGTTTAAGCTGGTTTTAGAAAAGGCAGAGGAACCAGAGATCAAATTGCCAACATCCGCTGGATCATAGAAAAAGCAAGAGAGTTCCAGAAAAACATCTATTTCTGCTTTATTGACTATGCCAAAGCCTTTGACTGTGTGGATCACAATCAACTGTGGAAAATTCTGAAAGAGATGGGAATACCAGACCACCTGACCTGCCTCTTGAGAAACCTGAATGCAGGTCAGGAAGCAACAGTTAGGACTGGACATGGAATAACAGACTGGTTCCAAATAGGAAAAGGAGTACGTCAAGGCTGTATGTTGTCACCCTGTTTATTTAACTTATATGCAGAGTAATCATGAGAAATGCTGGGCTGGAAGAAGCACAAGCTGGAATCAAGATTGCCGGGAGAAATATCAATAACCTCAGATATGCAGAGAAGAAAATAGAGCCACTGAAAACTGAAAAATCAATGGACTTGTTAAGGTTAAGCAGCACATCTAGAAACAGATGGGAAGAATTACTTAAATGAAAGATAGACGAAGAAAGTACCCAGAATGAAAGACAGATATAATGATGGACGGAAACACAGCGTATGTTGAGAACACAGACTAGGAACACCTACCATACATCTATCAGATCAGATTTTCTCATCCAGAAAGAGATAATTAGGAAATTAGAAGAAAATAAATATTTTTGAAAGAATAACTAACTTTCTTCAAGAATTAATGAAAGACATAAATCCTCAAATCTAAGAGACACAAATGTAAATCCACATGTATAAACTTTGTGGTGAAATTAGAGCACCAAAAGCAAAGCAGAAATCCTAAAAGCAGCCAGAGAAAAAGGCAGATTGACATCAAAGAAAGAACTATTAGATTGACAATAGGCTCTTCTGTGATAAAAGTGGAGGTCAGAAGACAATGGACAAACACCTACAAGAGTGGTGAGGGGAAATAACTGTCAACCTAGATTTCACACCGTGATCAATTTATCACACACAAGCAAAGCCAAATAAAGACATTTTCAGAAGATAAAAATTGGAAATATACCATTTATAAAACCTCACTGAAAAACTACTGAGGACTATACTTTGAGAAGAGGAAACTTGAATGCAGTAAGAAGGACACAAGAAAGCTGATGAGCAAAATAAATTTAGTAATCATGGGTAGATCTCAATATGCATTGACTTTATAAGACAATAATAAAGACAAGTCTAGAAGATACAAAACAAATGGAACTATAACAGCAGACAACATTTAAGAAGGATGGAGCATAACTTCAATGAAAGCCCTGGTGATCTCACTAGAAGGGCAGAGAGAGAGACTACATTTAGACTAAGTCAAACATACATATTTATTATGTTCATAATAGCTGCTAAAGGAAAGAGGTAGAATGGCTCATAGCAGAGAGAGAAGAGGTGACTAAAGAAAATCTGATTAATTTAACAGAAGGTAGAGAAAGGGGGGAAGAAGCAAAGTTACAGTAAAATAAAGATCACAAAATAAGATGACAGAAAAAAAATCCAAATATATCTATATTCACTACAAAGAAAATAAGCTCTTCATTTGAAAGACAAATTGTCAGGGCCTTCCCTAGCTTCCCTGGTGGCTCAGAGGGTAAAGCGTCTGCCTGCAATGCAGGAGACTGGGGTTTGATCCCTGGGTCGGGAAGATCCCCTGGAGAAGGAAATGGCAACCCATTCCAGTATTTTTGCCTGGAAAATCCCATGGTCAGAGGAGCCTGGTAGGCTACAGTCCATGGGGTCACAAAGAGTCAGACACGACTGAGCGACTTCACTTTCCCTAGCGGTACAGTGACTAGAACTCCACACTTCTAATGCAGGGGACCTGGGTTCCATTACTGGTCAGGGAACTATATCCCGCAAGCCACAACTCAAGAGTTCACATGCTGCAACTAAAGATCCAGCATGCTGCAATGAAGATCAAAGGTCCCATGCGCCAAATCTAAGACCTGGTGCAGCCAAATAAATAAATGTCAAGGAGACATATTATCAGATTATAAAACTATGCAAAAATCCAGCTCTATGCTTTGAAGTTTTATGAGAAATATTAACTCATTGGGGGCATAAACATAAAATAGTTTCCCCTTTTCCAATGACTGCCCCACAATTGTGTTATGTCAACCCTTCTTTCCTTACTGGTTATTCAGTACAATAATGACATTTTTTTTGAGATTCCAAAATGTTTCAAAAACTTTCTGTTGTCAGAAAGTCTCATTCCAGCCTCCAGTCTGAACCATGTTTGAACTCAGTCAGAGCCGGGGCCCCTTCTACCCCAGTTCAGGTTAGATCTGTCTGGGACACTAGTGAGTGAGGAGACCACGTGGTCTGCTCATCAAACCCTTCCTCCTTTCTCTGTCCTGTCTTCCCAGCTTCCTTAATCCACATTCTAGGTTGCGTGTGTGTGTGACAAATCACTTCAGTCGTGTGTGATTCTGTGTGACCCCATGGACTGTAGCCGGCCAGGCTCCCCGGTCTGAGAGAATCCCCAGGCAAGAATACTAGAGTGGGTTGCGGTGCCCTCCTCCAGGGGATCCTCCCAACCTGGGGATTGAACCCAAGTCTCTTACATCCCCTGCATTGATAGGAGGGTTCTTTACCACGAGCGCCACCTGGGAAGCCCACACTCTAGCTTAGACCTTTGCAAAGCCTCACTTGGGGCCAAGGCATGGAGCGTTCGGAAGGGAGCTGAAGGAGAACGTGGCTGTGTGTGCTGACCAGAGCCCTCCCTCCCCTGGGTGCCACCTGGAGGCCACAGGCCTGTGCTGCTACTGGCTTCTAGGGACGCGATAGGGGAGGTTATCTTGGGGCAGGGCTCAGCTTCACCCTGTCCTTCTCTCGCACTGAGACTCACTCCCAGAGGGGTAACTAGAAACGTTTGCCCCTAATTCTTCCCAGGGGTAGGTGCCCATTACTTGGTCTGTGGCTCTGTGTAGATCTGGACAGTGGCAGGGTCCCTGTCCCACCCCGTCTAACCTCTGTGCTCTACAAGAAGTCGAGGAAGCTGCTTGGGTCTTTACACTGCACCATCAGGGACTGAGGGGAACTTGAACCAGGTGGGAGTAGCGTCATGTTTTCCTGGTCATGTATAAAGCCTTCAGAAATGGCTACATTAAAAACTGTCTGCTTCCATGTTCCACCATTCCCACACACTTCAGGAAACATGTATCACGTACCTGCCTCGTCTTCCCTGTAATGGAAGAGAGCCCTGAGCCACACTCCCGGGCTCCACAAAAGGGGACCCAGATCTCTCTTACACGGTGGAAGGGGAGGGACGGCCCAGAAACCCCTTCTCTCGCAGTCCTGTTTATGCTGGGGTGGGGGTAGGGGAGCAGCAGGAGGGACAGTATCAGTTTGAAAGTGGTGCCTCCTCATAAGTTCTGTAGGTGACTGTCCCCATGCCTTCAGGCTGCACAAAATCAAAATGTGGGGTGGTTTAATGCTTTTTGTCCTCAGCTCTGGGCCTTAGCCTTGATTCCCCAGATAAGGGTAAAAACACACTTGATATTACGTAAACAGCATGTGACTAAATACCTAAAACCTAAGGACACAGTATAGTGCAGAGTAAAGAACTGGGAAGGAAAAAAGGCACATCACCAAACACTGATCAAAATACAGTTGGCACAGCAATACGACTGGAAAAAACACGCTTTAAAGCAAAAACCAGTACTAGAATAAAAAGGTTACTATGTTGTGAATGATCTCTGTTCGTTTCCAAGGCAAACCATTCAATATCACAGTAATCCAAGTCTGTGCCCCAACCAGTAACGCTGAAGAAGCTGAAGTTGAATGATTCTATGAAGACCTACAAGACCTTTTAGAACTAACACCCAAAAAAGATGTCCTTTTCATTATAGGGGACTGGAATGCAAAAGTAGGAAGTCAAGAAACACCTGGACTAACAGGCAAATTTGGCCTTG
Organism: Bos grunniens; assembly: GCF_055505025.1. Classification (NCBI taxonomy): domain Eukaryota; kingdom Metazoa; phylum Chordata; class Mammalia; order Artiodactyla; family Bovidae; genus Bos; species Bos grunniens. Next base: position 7,706,735 of record NC_141168.1, read on the forward strand.
GAATACAGAATGAAGCAGGGCAAAGACTAATAGAGTTTTGCCAAGAAAATGCACTGGTCATAACAAACACCCTCTTCCAACAACACAAGAGAAGACTCTATACATGGACATCACCAGATGGTCAACACCAAAATCAGATTGATTATATTCTTTGCAGCCAAAGATGGAGAAGCTCTATACAGTCAGCAAAAACAAGACCAGGAGCTGACTGTGGCTCAGACCATGAACTCCTTATTGCCAAATTCAGACTGAAATTGAAGAAAGTAGGGAAAACCACTAGACCATTAAGGTATGACCTAAATCAAACCCCTTATGATTATACAGTGGAAGTGAGAAATAGATTTAAGGGCCTGGATCTGATAGATAGAGTGCCTGATGAACTATGGATGGAGGTTCATGACATTGTACAGGAGACAGGGATCAAGACCATCCCCATGGAAAAGAAATGCAAAAAAGCAAAATGGCTGTCTGTGGAGGCCTTACAAATAGCTATCAAAAGAAGAGAAGCGAAAAGCAAAGGAGAAAAGGAAAGATATAAACATCTGAATGCAGAGTTCCAAAGAATAGCAAGAATAGATAAGAAAGCGTTCTTCAGCGATCAATGTAAAGAAATAGAGGAAAACAACAAAATGGGAAAGACTAGGAATCTCTTCAAGAAAATCAGAGATACCAAAGGAACATTTCATGCAAAGATGAGCTCAATAAAGGACAGAAATGGTATGGACCTAACAGAAGCAGAAGATATTAAGAAGAGATGGCAAGAATACATAGAAGAACTGTACAAAAAAGATCTTCACGACCCAGATAATCATGATGGTGTGATCACTGACCTAGAGCCAGACATCCTGGAATGTGAAGTCAAGTGGGCCTTAGAAAGCATCTCTACGAACAAAGCTAGTGGAGGTGATGGAATTCCAGTTGAGCTATTCCAAATCCTGAAAGATGATGCTGTGAAAGTGCTGCACTCAATATGCCAGCAAATTTGGAAAACTCAGCAGTGGCCACAGGACTGGAAAAGGTCAGTTTTCATTCCAATCCCAAAGAAAGGCAATGCCAAAGAATGCTCAAACTACCGCACAATTGCACTCATCTCACACGCTAGTAAAGTCATGCTCAAAATTCTCCAAGCCAGGCTTCAGCAATATGTGAACCGTGAACTTCCTGATGTTCAAGCTGGTTTTAGAAAAGGCAGAGGAACCAGAGATCAAATTGCCAACATCCGCTGGATCATAGAAAAAGCAAGAGAGTTCCAGAAAAACATCTATTTCTGTTTTATTGACTATGCCAAAGCCTTTGACTGTGTGGATCACAATCAACTGTGGAAAATTCTGAAAGAGATGGGAATACCAGGCCACCTGATCTGCCTCTTGAGAAATTTGTATGCAGGTCAGGAAGCAACAGTTAGAACTGGGCATGGAACAACAGACTGGTTCCAAATAGGAAAAGGAGTTTGTCAAGGCTGTATATTGTCACCCTGTTTATTTAACTTATATGCAGAGTACATCATGAGAAATGCTGGACTGGAAGAAACACAAGCTGGAATCAAGACTGCTGGGAGAAATATCAATAACCTCAGATATGCAGATGACACCACCCTTATGGCAGAAAGTGAAGAGGAACTAAAAAGCCGCTTGATGAAAGTGAAAGTGGAGAGTGAAAAGTTGGCTTAAAGCTCAACACTCAGAAAATGAAGATCATGGCATCCGGTCCCAGCACTTCATGAGAAATAGAAGGGGAAACAGTGGAAACAGTGTCAGACTTTATTTTTCTGGGCTCCAAAATCACTGCAGATGGTGACTGCAGCCATGAAATTAAAAGACACTTACTCCTTGGAAGCAAAGTTATGACCAACCTAGACAGCATGTTCAAAAGCAGAGATATTACTTTGCCAACAAAGGTCCGTCTAGTCAAGGCTATGGTTTTTCCTGTGGTCATGTATGGATGTGAGAGTTGGACTGTGAAGAAGGCTGAGCGCCGAAGAATTGATGCTTTTGAACTGTGGTGTTGGACAAGACTCTTGAGAGTCCCTTGGACTGCAAGGAGATCCAACCAGTCCATTCTGAAGGAGATCAGCCCTGGGATTTCTTTGGAAAGAATGATGCTAAAGCTGAAACTCCAGTACTTTGGCCACCTCATGCGAAGAGTTGACTCATTGGAAAAGACTCTGATGCTGGGAGGGATTGGGGGCAGGAGGAGAAGGGGACGACAGAGGATGAGATGGCTGGATGGCATCACTGACTCGATGGACGTGAGTCTGAGTGAACTCCAGGAGTTGGTGATGGACAGGGAGGCCTGGCGTGCTGCGATTCATGGGGTCACAAAGAATCAGACACGACTGAGCGACTGATCTGACTGATCTGATCTGATGTTGTGAAATAGTGGCAGGCTTTATTTTGGGGGGCTCCTAAAATCACTGCAGATGGTGACTGTAGCCATGAAATTAAAAGATGCTTACTCCTTGGAAGAAAAGCTATGACCAACCTAGACAGCATATTAAAAAGCAGAGACATTACTTTGCCAACAAAGGTCCGTCTACTCAAGGCTATGGTTTTTCCAGTGGTCGTGTATGGATGTGAGAGTTGGACTGTGAAGAAAGCTGAGTTCCAAACAATTGATGCTCTTGAACTGTGGTATTGGAGAAGACTCTTGAGAGTGCCTTGAACTGCAGTGAGATCCAACCAGTCCATCCTAAAGGAAATCAGTCCTTAATATTCATTGGAAGGACTGATGTTGAAGCTGAAACTCAAATGCTTTGGCCACCTGATGTGAAGAACTGACTCATTTGAAAAGACCCTGATGCTGGGAAAGATTGAGGGCAGGAGGAGAAGGGGACGACAGAGGATGAGATGGTTGGATGGCATCACTGACTCAGTGGACATGAGTTTAATTAAACTCATCACCGGTAGCTGGTGATGGACAGGGAGGCCTGGTGTGCTGCAGTCCACAGGGTCACAAAGAGTCGAACACAATGGAGCAACTGAACTGAAAGGATGTTGTGAAAAAAGTAAGGTACAATGTACCTTGGAGAAGGAAATGGCAACCCACTCCAGTGCTCTTGCCTGGAAAATCCCACGGGCAGAGGAGCCTGGCTGGCCATGGTCCACAGGGTCGTAGAGTTGGACACGACTGAAGTGACTCAGCACGCACAACGTACTCAACAGCATGAACTGAAAACACAAAGCAAAGAACGACAGAATGAGGAAAACATAGGAAAAAATCACAGTGGCATGTATCTACGCACCTCTTTCTCTGTAATTGATAAAACAGACAAAAATTAGTAAGAATATAGAAAATCTGAAAAACAACTAGATATTTTATGTTCTTTTTAAATATACATAGAATATTTACAAAAATTGGCTGCAAAGCAAATTACAAAAAATTCCAAATAATTTTATTCAGATCACTGTTTATAATCATAATGGAATAAAATAAGAAATAAATTATAAAATAATATACAAATTTTTTTTTTTTTAAGATTAACCACTTATTTAAGAAAAAACAGAGACTTCCCTGGTGGTCCAGTGGCTAAGACTCCAAGCTCCCACTGCAGGCAACTTGAGTTTGATCCCTGGTCAGGGAACCAGATGCCACATGCCACAGCTAAAAGATCCCCTGTGCTACAACTAAGACCCCACATAGTCAAATACATAAACATTTTTAAAGAAGAAAAACAAAACACATTTTGCTGACATTTTAATACTGCCTTACATGTTTGTTTTTTGGAACAATTCCTATGTAATAAGTTCAAAGCAAAAAACTTCAACTGATTATACAATATTTACTATTAATGTATCAAATATACAACTGTTAATCTTGAGGGAGAAAATATAGCAAAAGTTTATACAACTATAGAACTAAATTCATAGTGAAAAATACATGTGTGTTAGTCGCTCAGTTGTGTCCAACTCTTTCCCACCCCAGGGACTGTAGCCCGCCAGGCTCCTCTGTCCATGGGATTTCCCAGGCAAGAATACAGGAGTGGATTGCTATTCCCTTCTCCAGGGAATCTTTGCAACCCGGGGATTGAACCCAGGTCTCCTGCATTGCAGACAGATTCTTTACCATTTGAGCCACCAGGGAAGCAGGGAAATGCAAATCAAAAGCACCATCAGATACCACCTCACACCTGTTAGAATGGCTACTATCAAAACAAAACAAAACAGATGATTAGTGTTGGTGAGGATGCATAGAAATTGGACCCCTTGTGCACTGTTGATAGGAGAGTACAGTGGTGCAACTGCTATGGAAAACATTATGGTGGTTCCTCAAAACATTAAAAATGGAACCCATATGATCTAGCAATTCAGCTTTGAGTACATACCCCAAAGGATTGAAAGCTGCGTCTCAGAGATATTTATACAACCATGTTCATAGCAGCATTATTCACAATAGCCACGGAGGAACAGATGAGCAAAATATGATTTACACATAAAGTGAAATATCATTCACCTCTAAAATGGAAGAAAACTGTGACACATGCTACAACATGGATAAATCTTTTTTTTTTAATTTTTGGTCATATGTAGGACCTTAGTCCCTGGAGCAGGGATCAAACACTCAGCCCCTGCATTGGAAGATAGAGTCTTAACCGGTGGACTATGGGGGATGTCCCCGAGGAGTCTGTGCTTATTTATTTATTTATTTTTGGCTGCACTTGGCTGTTTGTAGGAGCTTAGTTCCCCAACGAGAGATGGAACCTGGACCCACAGCAGTGAAAGCCTATGTCTCAACCACTGGACCATCAGAGAATTCCCAACAAGGATCAATCTTGATGATGGACATTATGTTAAGTAAAATAAGCCAGTCACAAAAAGACAAATACTGTATGATTCTACTAACATGAGGTACCTAGAATAGTCAGATTCATAGAGACAGAAAGAAGAAAGGTAGTTGCCCAGAGCTGGGGCTGGGGCAAATGGGGAGTAATTGTTGGATGGGTATGATGTGTTAGTTTTGCAAGATAAAAAGAGTTTTGGAGATTGGCTATACAACAGTGTGAATGTACTAAATACTACTCACTTTGAAGTGTACACTTTAAAATGGTTAAAATGCTAAATTTTATATCATGTGTACTTCACAGCAATTAAAAAAATTTTAATGGGCAAAGATTCTGAACAGACACTGCTCCAAAGAAGACATACAAATGACCAACATGCACATAAAAAGATGCTCAATATCATTAGTCATTAAGGAACTGGAAATCTATGGTTGAGGGGCTTCCCTGATGGCTCAGTGGTAAAGAATTCGCCTGCCAATGCAGGAGACACAGGTTCCACCCCTGGTCCAGGAAGATCCCACATGCTGTGGAGCAATGATGCCCGAATGTCACAACTACTGAGCCTGTGCTCTAGAGCCCACACGCTACAACTACTAAAGCCCACCTGCCCTGGAGCTCATGCCCCAAACAAAACAAGAGAAGCCACTGCGATGAGAAGCCTGCGACAATGAAGAGTAGCCCCCAGTCGGCACAACTAGAGAAAAGCCCAAGCAGCTACAAAGACCCAGAATACCTAAAAATAAATTAAAATAAAATTATTTTTTGAAAAAGCAAAGTGAGATACCACTCCACACCCAGAGATCACTATAATAAGAAAGATAATTAAGTATTGGTGAGGATATGGAGAAGTCAGGACCCTCTTACACTGCTGGTGGGAATATAAAGTGCAGCTTCCTTGGAAAACAATTTAGCAGTTCCTGAAAATATTAAGTAGTTGGTCCAAGTAAGAGTAATCCTACCCTTGGGTTTATACCCAAGAGAAATAAGAATATCCGTCCATACAAAAATTTGTCCACAAATGTTCACAGCAGCATTTTTGATAACAAAGAGTAGAAACAATCTAAAAACCTAGCAAGTGATGAACTGATAACTGAAATTGGGTCTATCCATACAACACAGCATTATTTGGCAATAACAAGGAATGATATACTCTCGTGCTACAACGTGGATGAACCTTAAAAACATTCAGTTCAGTCGCTCAGTCATGTCCGACTCTTTGCGAGTATAAAAAACCGGTAAACACTGACCACATATTACATTTCTATTTATTTGAAATATCCGTATAGGCAAATCTATATAGACAGACAGTGGATTAGTTGTTACCCAGGTCTGAGTGGAAGTTGTAGGGGCAAATGGAGAATGACTGCTTTTGGGTACAGGGTTTCTTTTTAGAGTGATGAAAATATTCTACACTTGGGCCATGGTGATGGGGGCATAACTCTGTGAACATAATAAACCACCAAACTGTACACCTTACATGAAGGGATTTAATGCTATGTGAATTATATCTCAGTAGAGATGCAACTTTTATTAAAAGCTAAAAGAATCGATTCTAGATTAGAGATCTGTGTACAAGTTAAACTGTAAACAATTTAGAATAAAAAATTGAGACATATCCTTAAGGCATTGGATAGGGAAGAAAATAAAAATAAAAGTACAAACCCTAAAGTTAAAGTACTAAATTTAATTATATTTAAATATAAATATTTGTGTAAGATATATAACCATGAAAAACGTTAACAGAAAAGACAGGGACTTCCGAGGTGGTCCAGTGGTTAAGACTCCCAGCTCCCAATGGAGGGTGCCTGGGTTTCATTCCTGGTCAGGGAACTAGATCCCACATGCCTGAACTAAGAGTTCACATGCCACAACCAAAGAGTCAGCATTCCGCAGAAGACCCGGCGCAGCCAAATAAATATTTTTTAAAAAGAAAGAAATTTCTTTTCTGAAAAATTTAAAAAGACAGGAGACAGACTGGGAGAAGATATTTGCTATGTGCACGACCAACAATGTAGTATGCTGGTTAAAACGTCTAAGAACAACAGCCCAAAGGACGGTGGATAAACTATAAGGTTAAAGCACACAGGTGCAGTGGTATAATTTATGTGAAGCAGGCTGTTGAAACTTAAAGATGTATATTGTAAAACGTAGGGCAACCATTAAAAATGATGTATAACTAATTAGTGACTGATGAAAATAGAATTACTAAGAAAAGTACTCAATCCAAAAACAGGCAAAAGAAAAGGAAAAAATATGACTGAATGCATGGAACACAGCAAACAACTATGGTGAGTAAGTAGTAAGATGGGAGACTTAAATGGATCACCTTAAGTGTTTGGTGATAGAATTAATATCCAGAATATGTATTTTTTTTTTTAAGCCTGTAAACCAATAAGACTTTACAGCAAAGGATATGAAGAGAAAATTCACAGAGGAAGAAACCAAATATTTAGCAAACATGAAAAGATGCTCAACTTCCTTAATATCAGGGAAATATAAATAAGTAAAATAATGAACTGCCATTCCACACTCATCCTGCTGGCAAAGGTTAATGTCCATCATCAGGAAGTGTTGGTGAGGCTGTGGACCTAGGCACTGCTGGTGGCTGTGTCACTGGGCCCCCCTCTCTTTGGTGAGCGCTCTGGGGAGTCCAAGGAAGATGAAAGCGCTCCTGTCTCCAGCCCCGAGGATCTGTGTCTCAGTGTCCCTCCAAGAGCCACTCTGCCCAGTGGGCAAAGAGACATTTACCGGGATTCCCCTGTGGGGAGTGGAAAGTAAACGAGCTTATTCAGTCAATGAAATACTATACAGTGGTTAAAACGAATGACCCAGGCATGCTTGCTCAAGCATGACTCCATCTCAGAAACAATGATGCATGGAAATAAAGCAAGTTCCAACAGGATATGGACTGACCTACATTATTCAAGTAAAAGTCTTGGATAGGAAACCAGCGCACACACTGTTTACTGACACATGGTAGGAAAAGCACCGGGGAAGGGAAGGGAAGAAAAGGATTCGGTGGCCCTGGCCTTCTCTCCACCGCTTATTTTTCCATTTTTTAAAGAGAGATCTGACAGCCGACTTAGTCTGGTTCTTGTTGTCTCTCAGGGCAAGCCCACCGGCCCTGACCACCCCTTCCCCCCGCCCCCCACCGGGGGTCCCTTTAGGTAAACAAATAGACTCTACTTTTCTCTCTCCTTCAGTTACTTCGAGTTGGGTTTTCATCGCCTGCCTATACTTTCTTTTCCGTGTCATTTCCCGCCCTTGCTACCTCGGTAGGTACTTCATAAATACGTGTGTGGGGGTGAACCTGTCCAGGAAAGAGGGAGTCGCCAAGTCCACGCTCTCCCCACCATTCCTCTTGGGATCGCTCTCCCCAACCCTTCGAAAGAGCATTCCTCCCAGGGACCAAAAGAGGCACCGGAGGCAAACAAGTCACGCCCCGCGACCCGGCCTCAGTTTCCTCCCGGACGCCGGCTCGGGCCCCCCGCCCCTCCCCGCCAGCCCCCCAGGCCCTCTCCGATCCCCCCTCCGCATCCCGTCCTTTCAGGTCGAAAACAAACACCCCGGGCGCGTCTCACAAAAAAAGCACCCAACCCGCTGGCTCCCCGGGAACCCCGGCTGCACAGAGCCCGGTCACATGAACTCCGGGCTTTTTTTTTTTTTCTTTGGTGTGACGGGCTTCTCAGATCCCTTTGTGAGGCGCAGGTTTTTGAAAAGGGAACGACCCGGGTTCTGGGTTTGAGAGGAGCCGGGGGGGACCCGGCGGGAGGAAGGCTGTCGGAGCCAATCAAGCCGCCTCCAGACCCCAGCACGTCGCCTCTCGGCCGCGCGCGGTTATTCCTCCTCCGCTCTCCCGCCTCCGGGTCTCGCCCTAGGGTGGCCGGCAAGGCGAGGACCCCAGGTGAGAGGCCGAGGGGCGGGGGGGCGGCCCACGGGGGTCGGGGAGGCGGGAGGCCCGGGCGGTTCGGCCCGGGCGGCACGACGGGCTGGCCCCGGGGCTCAGGGCGTGTCCGTCGCCGCCCCGGCTGCTCGCTCGACACTGTTCGCTCCTACCGGCTGTAGATGGAGCTGTCTGGGTTCCTGCAGCCTCCGACGAGCCTCGGAGTGTTTCTCTTTAAACGGCCTGAGAGGGACATGCCTCCCAGGATGCAGTTTGTATCAACATGGCAGCTGCTGTGCAGCTCCCCTGCTGAAGAGGCGCCGGGACGGCAGCGCAGCTCGCAGCCCGGGGCCGGGGCCGGAGCCGGGGGGTCGCAGTCGCGGCCGCTGAGGGGCCGCGCGCGCGCGGGCCGGTGCTGAGGGCCGGGGCCCAGCTCGCGGCCGGGGCGCAGCCCGCCGGGGCCACCCGCACCGCCGCGCGCCCCGCTCCGACGCCGCTGCCGGGCTCGGCCGCTCCGTCCCCGCCCGCCCCGAGCAGGCCGGGCCCGACGGCCGCGAGAGCCCGGGCGGGGAAGGCCGGGTCGGGCAGGCGCCGCCTGCGGAGAGGCCGGGGGGTGGGGTGGGGGGGTCCGGCCTGCGTGGGGCCGCGCGGCGGCGGCGGCGACTCCGGCTCCGGGCCGGACAGCGCAGGGCCATGGCCGAGGCGGCCCCGGCTCCGGCGAGGGCGGCCCGCGCTCGCACGGACGCGCGGACTCGGGGCCCTGGGGACGGCCTGCGTGTCCCGGGCTCGGCGGCCCGGCCTGGGGTCTCGGTAAGGGACGGAAGCGCCGCGACGTGGGGGCGGGGGACCCGGAGGGCTCGCGCACCCCTGCTCGGGAAGGCGGGGGGCTAGGGGGGTGGCTGCGGGCGTGGAGCCGGGCCGGGGAGCCGGCGGCCGTCCGGGCGCGCCTGCGGGGACGCCCGGGGCCTGGCACGCACGCGGGCCCGGAGGCGGGCGCCGAGGCGGCGCGCCTCGTTCCCTGCGGAGCCGGCGCCGCGTCCGTCGGGGTTGCCGCCGCACGTTTTCCGCAGAGCTCGGCCCCGCCGAGCCTCCCGCGGCCGGAGCGCGGCGCTGACGCGGCTCTCCCCATTTCGCAGAGCGGAGACACTGAGGCACGGACTTCTGGCGGCGACCGGCCCTGCCTGCCCCCAAGGTCACGTAGCGAGTCATCCGTGGCTCGGCGCCCGCGTCCGCAGAAATACCTGCCTCCGGGCCGCCGCGGGCCTGGACGGGGAGGGGGGCGGCCCTGGCGGCGGCCTCCTCTGGGGCGGGGGCCTGGGCCGGCGCGCTGGGGCCGCGGCCCGTCGGGGTCGTGGGGAGGTGATGGCCGGGTGGGAGGCCGGGCAGCGCCCACCCGAGCGTCTCCGGCGTGGGGAGCAGGTGACCCTCGGGCTCGGGCGCCTCGGCCTCCAGCCTCCCTGCGTCCGGAGGCTCGGTCGAACTCTGGGTGTCCGGACGGTTGGGGTCTGGGGAAGCGAGCTACGAAGGGTTTGGGGGTTGGTGTGCCCCTATCAGGGGCCGTTCTTAAAAATCAGTCTCCAGAGCTCCCCGCAGACCTGCTCTTTAAAATGCAGTAGTCGTGCTGGGAGGAGGATTGCTGCATGGGAGGCAGAGCCCGGAGCCTCAGTTTCCTGTTGGGTACAGGAAGGGGTCGGGATATAGGGCTTTTCTGAAGAGCCTCAGGTCTTAAAATAATAATAATGATAACAATAAAAGCAACGCTATGAAAAATAAAACAAAATGGTTGTTAAGTGCCTAGGTCTCCAGGACCCTTGAATAGTATATAATTCTGGGTGAACCACATTGGGTAATAGGAGACAATGGCATGGCTTTATAAGTCAAGATAGGTATGATGAATTTTTCTGCTAATGAATGAATCCTGGAGACCCCATCCGTTTAGGATACATGGGGGGAGGTGGGGGTGGGGTTAAATCCTATGAAATAAGAACCAGAGGAATTCTCTCCCTGTCCCTAACAGTTTGAAAATGTAAGCTTATTAATCTTACATATCATATTTACAAGCTCCATTTCTCCCTTTGGCCATTTCTTTTTGCTTAGCGTAATATCAAGCCATAGGTTTACTGGGACTGATGAAAATAGAGCCAGGGGCTTTTATTTGGGGGCAGTGGAAGGGATGCGCTTCTGTGGCCCCTCATGGCTCTACAGTGCTCAGAATCCGGAAATGGATAGAGACACTCTAATAATAGAGAGCAAATAACTGGTATTTTCCTTTGAGCTCTGATTAGACTACTTAGTAAAGATGCCTTGCTCTAATGGCTTTATATACTGTCCTGAAGCTTTTCTTCATTGTTTCCAGTTAAACCCCTGGATCACGCCTGAGAGACTCACTTCGCCCCTGGGGATTTTCCCTTCTTCCTACCATGTAGGCAAATACCCTAAACCCCCGTGAGGACAGGGCCATACCTGTACCTATTGTGTTGTGTTAGGCTGGTCACTTTCCCTGTGTCTGAGACTCCTATCTAGTCACTCCCTCGCCTGTGAAGAGTTGAGAGGTGGCTTAGTTGTTGATGAGCCTTCGGGTTCAGGGGTATGTGATGCCCTTGAGAGTGCTTGCTGAATTTTGGGTGTGTGCTCATGTGTGTTTTTGAGGGGGAGAATCCATAGTTTACACGAGCTTTTTGAAGGGGTCCCTGACCCCACCATTAAATCGGAATGTCCGTGGGCAGGGCCTTCCCACAGGTCTTTGTTTAATCTCCAAGCCTTTGAATTTTAGAGGTAAAAAGAATTCAGAACACACACTGACCAGCTGTCTCAGTTGGTACGTGAGGCCCAGAGGCGACCTACAGCTTAGGCTGAAACTCAGACTTCGGAGCCAGACGGCTGTGTGACCTTGCGCCAGTTCCTTAGCCTCTCCAAACCTCCGTGCCTTCCTGTGCTAAGTCTGGATAAGAATTCTAATTGTCCCTGTTTATAGGGTTTTGTCAGAGAAGGCAATGGCACCCCACTCCAGTACTCTTGCCTGGAAAATCCCATGGATGGAGGAGCCTGGTAGGCTGCAGTCCATGGGGTCACCAAGAGTCAGACACGACTGAGCGACTTCACTTTCACTTTTCACTTTCATGCGTTGGAGAAGGAAATGGCAACCCACTCCAGTGTTCTTGCCTGGAGAATCCCAGGGACGGGGGAGCCTGGTGGGCTGCCGTCTATGGGGTTGCACAGAGTCGGACACAACTGAAGTGACTTAGCGGCTTAGCAGCAACATAGGGTTTTGTGAAGAGTAAATTAGATAAACCCTGTAAAACACAGTTCATGGCACATAATAAAGGCCAAATAATTGTCAGCTTTTACCTGACTAATTAGCCCTCACATCTGGTTCCCTGCGAAGCTGTTGGATTGTACTACCTCAGAAACCTTTTACCTGAACAAGGTCTTAAATCTTCAGTCCTTGTCTTAAAAGCCTGATGCTGTCTCAGTTACGCTACACATGAATGAATGAATGAACAAATGAAAGAAAGCATTAGAAGGTATAAATAAGTTTAGATTAATCATCTTTGATGATTCAAAGAACTTCATTATTAACTCTATATTTTTCCTACTTTATACTATACGGTCCATGGAATTCTCCAGGCCAGAACACTGGAGTCGGTAGCCTTTCCATTCTCCAGGGGATATTCCCAACCCAGGGATCGAACCCAGGTCTCCCATTTTGTGGGCAGATTCTTTACCAGCTGAGCTGCAAGGGAAGCCCAAGAATACAGTAGTGGGTAGCCTATCCCTTCTCCAGGGTATCTGCCCAACCCAGGAATCAACCCGGGGTCTCCTGCATTGCAGGCAGATTCTTTACCAACTGAGCTCATTATTATTAACTCTAGTAACATTTTGTAACCCTGTCATTTATACTTTTCATTCAGCAGACATGTGTTGAGCACATACTGTGTTTCAGACTGGACACCAGGGATATGCTAATTTTCAAATGAAGAAAAAAGGAATTTCAGTTACTTTAAAGATAACTTCTATCTGGCACATAATAACTGGCCTTTCAGCAGTTCACTGAAAGAAGAGTATGCTTGACAAACATAGATAAAGAAGAAATTCTTTTCAGTTCCAATAAACATATTGATTGTCTGGATAGATAGAAACAGCGCTGATCACTCAGAAGACCTTGGTTTCACCTCCATGATGATACAAGCTTTCCTTGAACATGGCCATAGCAAGTCAGGGAATGGGGAGAGTGTGAATAATTGAAACCCCCTTCAAGTAATTGAAGGAGTCGGTCTTTATTTTGGCTCCAGTCCCCACCAACCATGACACAGGTCACAGAACTGACTGACTTCAGCTCTGTTTCCCATCCTGCCAGGCCTCTGTTTTTCCCCCTTCCCACCTCATGAACCATGGGGAGGACCCCGACAAGCAGGGTCTACCTACCGCTGGGGACCCTCTGCCAGGGAACTTTGGCTCTGAATTGCCATGCCCACACCTGTGTCAGTGTTTGTCTTCTCTGCATGTCACAGGAGCCAGCCCGGGTGCCCAGTAGCCCATTCAGCCTCTCCAGCAGGGGCTGTGTCCACAGTGTTTCAAAGGCAAACCTATACTGTATCAACTCTGAAAAATGTTATTAAGTCAACAATTCAGCTTTTATCAAAAGGTCTGGGAAGCTTAAGATAATTGTGTGTCCTTACCGTTGGACAAAACAAGGGAAAGAACATGGGTGCCATGACTGCCTGATGATACAAATAGAAGTGGGGGGGGCTGGGTGTCGGGTTCACCTTGGAAGTAAGTTCCTTCGTAGAACCAGCCCCACCTTGCTGGCAGTTTTCAGCTAGCCTGGCATTGACAAGATTCTGCTCTACTGCTTTTCAGAGCTTTACTCTATATTTAGTGCTCATTGCTTGAAGAACTCAGTGAGGTAGCAGGTGGGTGAGATATTATGACCCTGTCTATTGGCTGAGGACTCTGAGAACAGATAAGTCGAATAGCCGGGCCAGGGGGACCCAGACAGCGTTGGTATAAATGGGGCCGAAAACCGAGTGTTCCAGTTCAAGGCCAGTATCCTTTCTCCTCTCCCACACCTCTACTCGCGAGATGACTCCTGTGAAGTGTATGTTGTGGAAAGGAGACGGCTCTATGGAAGCAGAGGTGGTGTTACCATCTTTTATCTGTTGTTAATGTAGTTGTATCATCCACACGTAGATCAGCGTGAGGGTCTCAAGAAGAGACTCCTGTCCATGGAGCGTATCGTATTGTTACAAAGCCTGAAGCCCCTTTAATGTGGGTGTTTATCTTCGGAATTCTTTTGCCTGCTGGAGACTCTTGGCCTTCAACACTGTTCTTTCTCTCCTTGAACACAGGTCCAGCAGTTGGACATGGAGACCCAACGCTCCTCCCCTCTGTCATTCCCCAACGTCCTGCAGGAAGAAACTCCACGTCAGGTCCCGGCCGGACTCCCTCGAGAAACTCTGTTCCAATCCCACGTGCTTCCCCCCAAAGAACTCCCTTCTTTGTCTCCCGCTGTCTCCCGGCAAGGCTGCCTACCCCAGACTCCTGGCGCCCCCAAGCAAGAGACTTCTGGCCGAATGCCGCCTGTGCTCCAGAAGGGACCCTCACTCCTGTATCCTGGCGCTCCCGAGCAAGAGACTCGGATCCAGGGCCCCCTGACTTCCCCAGAAGAGCCCCCATATCCGCCCCCTGCCGCTGCCGAACAAGAGATGTCCCTTCTCTCCCACTCCGCCCACCATCAAGAAGCCCCGCTCCACTCCCCCGAAGTTCCTGAGAGAGACCCCCTGACCCTCTCCCCCACCGTGCCCGAGACTGACATGGACCCCCTGCTCCAGAGCCCAGTTTCCCAAAAGGACACCCCCTTCCAGATCTCTGCTGCGGCCCAGAAGGACACCCCACTCCCAACGGCAGAGATCACCCGCTTGGCCGTGTGGGCTGCCGTCCAAGCGGTGGAGAGGAAACTGGAGGCCCAAGCCATGCGGCTCCTGACCCTGGAGGGCAGGACCGGCACAAATGAGAAGAAAATAGCCGACTGCGAGAAGACAGCCGTGGAGTTCGCCAACCACCTGGAGAGCAAGTGGGTCGTGCTGGGGACCCTGCTGCAGGAATACGGGCTGCTGCAGAGGCGGCTGGAGAACATGGAGAACCTGCTGAAGAACAGAAACTTTTGGATCCTGCGGCTGCCCCCGGGCAGCAACGGGGAAGTTCCCAAGGTAACCTTATCCCAGCCAGGGCTTCCTAAGGAGTGACCGGGACTGGAATGGATTTTAGGAATTTAGTATCAAAGAAAGGGAAAGCCGTAGGTAAGAAGGAAAAGAATCTGATAATGTCTGGTCCCCAACTCCACTAAGAACAGGACACACCCATACCAAATGATTCCTCCTGTTGATGAAAAGCACAGGTTATAGATCAGAGGGATGTTCTAGTGACGGGAGCTGTCAGGGTAGAAGGAAGTTCATTCGTGACATCTGGGGATAAAAGGCGCATTGAAGGCCAAGTGGCTGAGCTGTGGACAAGTGTGGACCGGTGTGGTTTCCCGTGGGGGTGGAAGGAAGACTGTGAAATGTTACAGGGCCCTGTTGCTTGCAACATTTGTATCAGTTAACTTAAAGTCATGTTAATGCCAGTAAAAATGTGATTTTCAGAGATGTTCTAAAACACCAGAGGACAGTTAGGTTTTAATATTGTTTCCCAGAGGAGAGCACTTGAAAGTGGACTGGTTTTCTTTCTGTTTTTTGTTTTTTATACTACTGCCTCTCTGCGCAGCCTCAAGGCAGGGCCGGGGTGGGGACAGGGGACGATGCATGGACCTTGTTGTCTAGGCCAGCGCTTTGCAGTCGTGTTGTGTATATGAATCACCTGGAAGTGTGTGTCTTAGTCGCTCAGTCATGTCCAGCTCTTTACCACCCCAAGGACTGTGGCCTCCCGGGCCTCCTCTGTCTGGGATTCTCCAGACAAGAATACTGGAGTGGGTTGCCATTCCCTTCAGGGGATCTTCCCGAGCCAGGGATTGAACCCAGGTCTCCTGCATTGCAGGCAGATTCTTTACCATCTGAGCCACCAGGGTAAGTGGCTGAGTCACCTGGGGATCTTACTAAATGCCGAGTCTGAATCAGAGGGTCTGGAGTAAAGCCCGAGAGTCTGCATTTCCAGCATGTTCTCCGGTGGTGCCACTGCTGGTCTGCAGACCACGCTTTACAGCAGCAGGGATTATCCTGTTAGAGGAGAAGGGGACCAGACAGCCCGGGGCCCTGACTGTCTCGGGCCAGGACAGTGGCTGAAGCCTTCTGATTTCTAGAGAGGTCCCTGGTGAAAACTCATAGCTGGGCCTTTTCTGCTTCAGGCCTGAGAGTTTTTACCCAAGCCTAGGGGGCCAGAGCTGTTCTCGGCTTTGGGATCCGGCAGCCCCAGGCCCAGTGACGCCTTCCAGTGGGTCCACACTGAGCCTATTGTGTGGTTTCAGGTCCCTGTGACATTCGACGACGTGGCCGTCCATTTCTCGGAGCAGGAGTGGGGGAACCTGTCCGAGTGGCAGAAGGAGCTGTACAAGAATGTGATGCGCGGCAACTACGAGTCTCTGGTTTCCATGGGTAAGAAGACGGCTGTCTGCCCACGGCTTCCTGCCGGCCTGCTGGGGGCTCGTTAGGAACCTCTGGGGCCTCTGAATGCCCAGAAATCATTTTCAAGAGCCCAATAAAAAAGAACAGGCACCCATATACCCACATACACCAGTGCAGCATAGATCAGCACAGTTTGTAAACAGAGAAACCACTCTATGGAGAAGCCACAGGAGTCGGGGGACAAACTTGGACATCAGTGGTGTTTATATATATATATATAAACCTTAAAATTAGTTTGTCCAGGAGACCCTTACTGAACAAAGTGTGAGACGCCTTGTGAGAACGGCACTTAAACAGCACACCTTTCCCGTGCGGGAGTTAGAACAGGTATCAGCCATGAATACTGCCATTGATTGAGATCTCTTGTCCCCCTTGTGCAGAGATGAGGTGTGACCCCGGGGATTAAAGGAACATCCTAGGTCCCCACCGAGAGGTCACAATTTCACCGCGATCTCTCCTCCCCCCAAATCTGTATATTCTTGTTATCTTTGTTAATAGGAGTATTTGAGGATGAAGACTTAGGAAGATAAGCTTTAGTATTGTATGTATCCTTTTCTCTGATGTGGGGAACTCTTTGGACACACACCCACACCCACACACACACGCGCACACACACAAAATTAGAAAAACATTAAATATGCTGTTGCATAGAGAATTTGATCCTTGCTGGAACTGTTACTTTTATCCATCTATACTTCTCCATGGGGTACCTTTTTTTTCCCCCACTTTTCTTTTTAAAGTACATACATAATTGTGTGAATGCAACAATTTAGGTTTGTATAATAACTAGCAGCCGCCACCCTCTAGTCAGTGCTGCTCCCCCGAGGGAACCACCGTGGACCCTGGGGCCTATACTGTTTCCCATCATTTTGTGCGCTCGTGCAAGTGTGGTTTGTGGTTTGCACAAATGGGATCCCTCACTTATTTTACCAACGGTAGCCAGAGACAGCTCCTGTGTCAGCCCACAGGCCCGCTTGAAGGGCAGTGCAGTGTTCCTGGTGAACCGTTGTGCTGTCGATATTGAACTATTGATGAGCGGCAGCCCTGCTGCAGAGGGCTGCAGTCAGGATTTCTCTGTGTTTGTGCACTTCCGCGAGTGTTTCAACAGGATGGAATCAGGGAGGTGGGCTTGCCAAGGAAAGAGGTGCTCGTGTACAGTGTCACAGGCGCTTCCATGGGCCGTCCCCAGGGCTGTGTGTGTGTGTTTGCCTAGCAGTGTGACAGCGCCATCTCCACACCCTTACCCCAGCCGCGGTTCTCCTGTTGTAAAGATTTGTCTTTTCTGGTGGACAAAAAATGATACTGACTTGTATCGGTATGGGAACTTGTGCGTTTTTTTATGTGTTTATGAATTACCTATTCGTACCTTTGATATTTTTATTTCAGTAACCATAGAGGCTATATATATATATATATATAATTGTGGATGTTAACCCTTGGCCTTATATTTTACAAATGTATGTGACATACTGTTTTCTTCAAGTTTCATAATCTTTTGACTTTATTTCCAAAGAACTTGAAACTTTTTGTAATGTAAAAAAACCTGTCAGTGTTTTGTTTCGTGACCTCTAGATTTTATTAAGGTTAGTTTTTTCATTTATAAAATGTTAAGTATCTTCTGCCTTTGTCATGAAAGTCCGAGCAGGCATTGGCCACCTGTGAGCCACAGATGACCGAGGGCTGGTTTCCATCAGTCGGCAAGTGTGGCCCATTGCTGGTCCCGCCGGGAGGACCTGAGATGGGTTCAGCACACACACACACACGTGTGTGCACATGTGCACACTCAGCATGCCCTGAGGAGAAGGGCTGGAAACTTGGCCCTTCGGTTTGCAGCACTGCGGCCTCAAGTAGGGCAGCTGCTCCTGGTGTCACATGCACACAGGGGACAGTTTTGTAGCATTCAGTGCGACATCACCCCATAGAACATCTTCTTTTCTTCCTCCTGCCCAGACTATGCAATTTCCAAACCAGACCTCATGTCACAGATGGAACGAGGGGAGAGGCCGGCCATGCAGGAGCAGGAGGACTCTGAGGAGGGCGAGGCGCCTGCCGATCCCAGTGCCGGTGAGTGGCTGCAGGCGATCGTGGCCTTGGCGCCCGGGAGGCCCCACGTGGGGTGTGTGGCCCACAGGAGACCCCAGCGGGCTATGTCAGCAGGCCAGTGCAGGAGGGCGGCCCAGAGGCCCTGGGGCCTCCAGGTCACCAGCAGCCCTGGTGGCGGAACTAGAAAAACACCGTGGTCTCGGGGAGCTTTTGACCTGACCGAGCGTCACCTCACTCTCTGTTGGAAACAAAACCAGAACTGACAGAAAGGCGTTCCCTTGTCAGGATGCTGACGCTGGTGCAGCCTCGAGCTCCCCAGAGAAGGGCCACGTCCCTGGGCCTGCGGCCGGTGAGTGGAGGGACTTGACCTGAACGTCCTCCAGTGTGCGGGCGGGGTCCAGACGAGGTGGCGAGGTGGCGGTGGCAGGGAGGTGCAGGCAGGACCGCCGTGGGCTCGGGAGCAGACCCAGTGTCAGGCTGCCTGCCCCTGAGCCCCGGCCTTGCTGCGTCCTCGCTGTGTGGTTTTAGTTGCTGAGCCTTCTGGAGGTCTGCTTTCTCATCTGTGAAACAGGAGGGGTACTGAGAGCCAGGGCCCGGTGTGCTGACCCGGAGGGGCCAGCAGCCTGGGACACCAGGCACTGTCTGTCCGCATGGGGAGCAGTTCCTTACACAGAGGTCACTCAGAAGCCCCCACACTGGCACCGCGGTGTTCTCGGGGTACAGGTGGTTTCAGAGCCCCTTCTTCGGCATTGCTCTTGGGCTTGCGTCACTCACCTGAAGGTCTTCTGTGGGGGCAGTCCTTGTCTTTTGTAGCTAAATGTCATTGGTGATCCTGTCTTTTGCAAAAGGAGGATAATCTGGCTGAAGAGCCCACTGGGGTCAAAAGCCGGGTCTTGTATGAAGGAATGTCACTGGCTCTGGGACCAGGAGGAGGTGGCCACGTGGAGTAAGAGCGGAAGTAACTTCAGGAAGAGGTGGGACCCTAAGGAAAAATAAATGCTGGCATGTTTCAGAGAAACCCTAAAGCATCGATACTTTCTAGAGATTTGCCTAGAGATTTAAATGGAGGGAAGGGGCTGGTCCTGAGTTCATTCTGGCAGGCAGAAAGATGGATTTAAAAGTAGATGAGGTGAGAGAGGGGTTTGGGGACAAGATGTGACATTTGTTTGGAGGAAAATAAGTCTGGATGTCAAAAGATTGATTGGCCACATCCAAAACCAGTATCACTGCGAATGGAGAGATGCAAAAGAGGAGAAATCAGAAAGAGGACTTGGGAGGCAGAAAACGAGAGGGGAGAGGTGGTCTGTGGTAAAGATCCTAGAACCCCGCTGATGTCTCCGTGGGGTTTTGTAGTCCAGGTTCTGCCTTTCTAGCATCTTCTTAGAAGAGCTTGGACGGGAACATGGACCCTGTCCGCGGTCAGCCTGTTCACACCCTCATCACAGGTGGGCCTCCCACTGAGTGGGGCCAGAATCAAGAGCAAATAACTAACCTCAACCGGCTCCGCCCCAGGCGGGGTTGGTTCTGGCACAAGTGCGTCTGAGCCGGAGCGTCTGTGGGCAGGGGTGGCCTCACAGAGGCTGCCTTGTGTGGCTGGAATGTGCCATTTGTTCCACTAACCGTCTTCAGCCACCAGGAGCCTGACTGGAGCAGAGGACAGGAGCGGAACGGGAAGCACTGCCCACAGGGCACCCCTGTGTGTGGGGCCCTGGCCTCGGGGCCTCAGGCTTGTCCTATGAGTTCAGTTATCAGAACCCCAAACACGCCAGCGGTCACCTCTTATTTGCGTGTCCTCTCCCTCGGAAGGGCGGCCACAAGGCCAGCCCAGGGCCAGACCTGAAAGTGTGATACCAAGGGGGAAACAGCTAGAAGACAGAACTGTCATGGTTCTAAATACACCGAACATCACCATTCTATGAATTGGTTGAGTAAATGCAGTCCATAAGCTGTCATTTATGGTTCCGATTCCTAACGGCAAGGAGGCCTGAAGGTGACTCAGATATTGGCCCTGCTCAAGTTCCCCGGAGCCGGGGCTCCTGTTCACAGCCCTGTAAGGGTGAATGGGGACTGGGGGAGCCAGAGACCACTGTCACCTGGCAGATTAGTAGAGTGAAGCAAACACACCAGAAGCCATGGCTGAAATCCAGATTCTCATATATTGTATGTAGCTTCAGCCTTTTTACAAAGCAATTTGATATTTTTTGGACTTAAAATATGTTTTAAATATTTAAAATATTCATTTACTTAACCTGATAATTTCCTTTCTGAGAGTCTGTAGCCTAGAAAAAATCCCAAAATATGGATTAAGGTATACAAATATCAGGGGACTTCCATGGCGGTCCAGTGGTTAAGACTTTGCCTTCCGATGCAGGGAGTGTGGGTTTGATTCCTAGTTGGGGAGCTAAGGGAGAAGGCAGTGGCACCCCACTCCAGTACTCTTGCCTGGAAAATCCCATGGGCAGAGGAGCCTGGTAGGCTGCAGTCCATGGGGTCGCACAGAGTCGGACACAACTGAAGTGACTTAGCAGTAGCAGTGGTGAGCTAAGATTCCCACACGCCTCACAGCCAAAAAACGAGGACCTAAAAGAGAAGCAGTATTGTAACAAATTCAATGAAGACTTTTAATATAGTCCACGTCAAAAAAATCTTTTAAA
The DNA here is from genome assembly GCF_055505025.1 of Bos grunniens. Taxonomy (NCBI): domain Eukaryota; kingdom Metazoa; phylum Chordata; class Mammalia; order Artiodactyla; family Bovidae; genus Bos; species Bos grunniens. The sequence continues at coordinate 7,727,708 of NC_141168.1, forward strand.
AATAAGGATGAAAAAATACTATATTACACCACGATAGACGGTCATGCAGCCACTGAAACACATGTGAAGCATTTTTGCACCGTATTTTCACTTGTCTATTATTTAGTTCATCCAATACTTTTTGTACCCTGTACTATGTCCAGAGAATGGTGTTAACAACCTAAACGCCCCATGTATAGAAAAATACAGTCGGCCACTATGGCAGTGCCATGCAGACAGGCTCCAGGGCTCTGGGACATACACTGGCGAAGGCCTTATTGAGCCCGGGTGGTTGGCAGAAGCCTCGGAGGAGGTGGGATTTTTAGTGGAAACACAAGTGGGAGTTCCTGGAGGAGAACTCCTCATGCAGAAGGAGGACCGGAAGCCAGGAGGCTCTCTCCGTAGGCCGGGTAGGACCTTGCCTAAGCCAGGGACAGATGTGGATGTCCATGAAGTGTGGCTGGTGGATGTTGAGTACAAGGACAGGGAGTCTTGAGGATGACTCCCAGGCCATGACACGAGTGAGGGGGTAGGACAGTGGGAGGCTCCGACTCGGAGGAAAGACAACACGTTAAGCGTGAGACCTCAGGACACGTCCAGGAGCTGGTACTGAGTGATGGAGACCTGAGCTCCCAGCAGAGACCTGAGCTAGAGATGGACCTGGGGCCTCAATCGTGTGGACAGGGTCATCTTTCCCAGCCTGGATGGGGGAAGAGCAGGAGCACAGGATGTGCCCCCAGAGTCCTGACTTTCAGAGCAGATTTGTAATATAGTGGGCCAGGTGGGGCCCAGGTGTTAGTATTTTTTAAAAAGCTTCCAAGGTGATTCTCATGTGCAGCCCAAGGTGGAAAACCACTGTTGTAGGGTTTGGGAAAAGAAGAAGAAACCAGAGGAATCACAGGAAATAGGAGGAGTGGCCAGAAAGGTAGTAAGAAATTAGGATAGTGCGTCAACGTTCAAGAGAAGAATGTTTCCCTGGGGAGGGAGCAGGGTGAACAGTATTGATGCTGCATTGTGGTTTAGTAAGGCAAAGACTTTCTTCCTTACTTACTTACGGGCTTCCCTGATAGCTCAGTCAGTAAAGAATCTGCTGCCCACTCCAATATTCCTGGGCTTCCCTTGTGCCTCAGCTGGTAAAGAATCCACCTGCAATGCAGGAGACCTGGGTTCGATCCCTGGGTTGGGAAGATCCCCTGGAGAAGGGAAAGGCTACCCACTCCAGTAATCTGGCCTAGAGACTTCCATGGACTGAATAGGCCATGGGGTTGCAAAGAGTCGGACATGACTGAGCGACTTTCACTTTCAAGGCAAAGACTGCCAAGCGTCCGCTGGATTTGCACATTAGCAGCATCAGTGGTCTTAGCAAGAGAAGCACTGGTGGTATGGCCAGGGTGGAGGCCTGTAGAGTGGGCTGAAGAGTGGACAGATGATGAGGAAGTGGAGGTTATCCAGTGTAGCTGTGAGTGCAGAGCAGAAACGCTGGCAGGGTGGGTGGGGTAAGGAGCCTTGTTTGCTTAAGATGAGGATTGCCCAAGCCTGTTTGAAGCCAGTTGATATGAAACATGGATATAGAAATGGGTAATGTAGGGAATTCCCTGGAAGTCCAGTGGTTAGGACTCTGTGCTTTCACTGCCGAGGGTCCAGGTTCGATCCCTGCTGGGTTAACCAAGATCCCAGCAGCCGGGCGGCATAGCCAAAAAAGAAGCAGATAATGTAAATGCAGTAGGAAGTCAACGACGTCCACAGAAGATAGGGGAAAAACTGGGTGGAAATATAAACCAAATCATATTTCACTATGCTTTCTAGCATTTTCTAAAGTGAGCATATATCACTTCTTATTCACTAAGAATAATTTTTAAAAAATGAAGAAAAACTCCAAGTTAAAGGTGGCAGATTGAACATGTGCTTACTCCCACCTCCTCCCCTCCTCCTAAAACAAGAGTGAAGGGACTTTTTAAAGGAATGGACGAGGAGACGGCAGCAGCTGAGTTTTGGAAGGCTAAGAGCAGATGGCTGAGGGGTCACTGATTTAGAAAGCTGAATCCAAAACTGGTGTCAAGGAAGCTGGGAGGAAACCCAATCTGCAGTCCACCCCAACCCTGCTCAAGACCCGGCAACTAGCACCACTGGACATACCAGGTAGCTTTGGAAATGGCGGTAAAGGTGAGGCTAAAAACAGAGCACTAGTCAAACATCTTAAGAGTCCATTAAACACTGCTGCTTCCCTCCACGGCCTCACCCAACCCTGCTGGGTGACCAAGGCTTATTCTCTGAAGACAGAAGCATCTCTGGACGTGGACACCAGGCACAAATGAGAAGATGGGTACCACGTTGAAAACAAGGGAATGAGTGAAGCTTACAGACAGATCTTGAAATCTCCAGCTTTTTTCCCTAACCTGACTCCTCAAATTATGCTCCCATCCAAGTTTAACCCTCAGGGCAGGGTACTGGGAAACTCTTATCTGGAGACTCTCAGGGCCAGCCCAAAAGATTTCCCAGTGAAATGACCTAGCCAAACCATCCTGCTGGGAAACCACGGCCTACCTGGATGCACCAGACTTGCAATTCACTTTTGAGTACTCAACTTTTAATATAAATGGATAACCGAGAACCAAACTTATTTTCTTGGGCTCCAAAATCATTGCAGATGGTGACTGCAGCCATGAAATTAAAAGATGCTTGCTCCTTGGAAGAAAAGCTGTGACCAACCTAGACAGCGTATTAAAAAGCAGAGACATTACCTTGCCACCAAAGATCTGTCTAGTCAAAGCTATGGTTTTTCCAGTAATCACTGAGAGTTGGACTATAAAGAAAGCGGAGCACTGAAGAACTGATGCTTTTCAACTGGGGTGTTGGAGAAGACTCTTGAGAGTCCCTTAGACTGCAAGGAGATCCAACCAGTCCATCCTAAAGGAAATCAGTCCTGAATATTCATTGGAAGTACTGATTCTGAACCTGAAACTCCAATACTTTGGCCACCTGATGGGAAGAGCCAATTCATTGGAAAAGACCCTGATGCTGGGAGAGATTGAAGGCCGGAGGAGAAGGGGATGACGCAGGATGAGATGGTTGGATGGCATCACCAACTCTACGGACATGAGTTTGAGCAAGCTCCGGGAGTTGGTGATGGACAAGGGAGCCTGGTTTGCTGCAGTCCATGGGGTGGCAAAGAGTCGGACTCAACTGAGTGATTGAATTGAACTGAACTGAGCAGTGTTTAATAAAATTGAGTATATGACCTGGGAAAATAGAACAAAACAACAGAAAAGAAAATAGAGAATAAGAAAATCAAAAGATGGAAGTTCACCATCCAGATAATAGAAAAATCAGAAAAAAAAGAATAGCAGATTTTCAGGGAGGAGAGAATTAGTGATGAAAGATCTCAGGGAAAACTCCCAGCACTTAAAGACATAACTCTCCAGGTTTAAGAGCCACCAACTGTCCAGAACAACGGGTAAAAATTGATGTCACCTTAAATACTTGAGCAAGGAATTGCAAAACAGCTGAGGACCCAGGAGATCTGATAAACTTCTGGGAGAAAATCCAGGTTCATACAAAGGAACAAGAATTAGAATGACTTTGGACATTTCAGCAGTATTGAAAACTACAAGCCAGCAGAGCAATGCCTTTAAAGTTCTTTACATTATAAAATTGGAAAGTATTTTCCAACATTCTTGAATTTGGTATCTAACTGGAATCATCTAATTAGATATGAGAATGAAATCAAGATAATGAGATGTTCAAGGTCTGCCACACTCCCTTCCTCAAGCTGGGGCACATACTTTGCCAAGTGAAGAAATAAACAAAGGAAGAGGTGTAAGGAGCTCCAACATAAGACAGGTGAAGGAATCCCTGGGGTGCACCAAAGGGGATCCCCAAAAGACATTGTGGATCTGGAGGCACAAGTCCAGACTGGGGCATAAATTTGAAGAAAAATTTTCAAGTCGGTAAACCTGAGAAATACCCATTATGCTTGGATATTTTGAGAGGAGGGTTTTAGGAAGGGTTGGGGGAGACTTTGGAGCCAACTGAGTGGTAATTAACAGTAGGTTAATCAAAAGAAGGAGCTTCATCAGTGGCTCAGTGGTAAGGAAGTGAAGTGAAGTGAAGTGAAGTCGCTCAGTCGTGTCCCACTCTTTGCGACCCCGTGGACTGCAGCCTGCCAGGCTCCTCTGTCCATGGGATTCTCCAGGCAAGAATACTCTGCCTGCAATGTAGGAGACTTGCAGGAGACTTGGGTTTGATCCCTGGGTCAGGAAGATCCCCTGGAGAAGGAAATGACAACTCACTCCAGTGTTCTTGCTTGGGAAATCCCACTGACAGAGGAACCTGGCGGGCTACAGTCCATGGAGTCACAAGAGCGACTAAACACCAATAAACAAAAGAAAACTACCTCCAGGGAAATCGAAAAGTGTTTACAAGCATAGAAAAGTATTTATAAGTGTGCTACATGATTGAATTTTAAATAGCACTTACATAATCCAATAACAAAAACACCCATTGTTAATCCAATCAGAATTACAAACTGGGAAGAATCAAAGATTTGGACAAGATGTGGATGGATGAAGAAGAGGTGGTCCTCTCCAGCTCTAGGAAGTCAGTAGATGATGCTTAAAACTGAAAACTCAAGGAGTAGCAGTGTCATTATGTTACAGAGAGGTATAAAGGTGAATGACAAAAGAATCAGCTAGAAGGATGGGAAGTGACTGCCTCTGGGAGCAAGTTGAAGGATGGTGGGGAGCTTTTTAAAAGTGAGTTTTTAAGAACTCTTCAACCCTCTGACCTATGTGCATATATAAACTTTTTAAAGATGATTTTAAAAATTAATATACCAAAGTTTAAAAAATCTAACAGAAAGTGTACCCATGAGAAGGTTGGAAAGCCCGTGTCAGCCATCATTTCTGTGCTTTGAGCTGGTGGAGAAAGTTAACGTGTCAATGCTGGTTTTCACTTTCCAATGAAATTCTGAAGTTGCAGCAACATAATTCAAAAAGAAAAAAAGCTGGAAGAGTGAAAGTTTCCATAATTCTCTTTCAAGAGTCAACAGCTCGGGACTTCCTAGAGGTCCAGTGGTTAGGACTCCACAGTTTCACTGCGGAGGCCCCAGGTTCGATCCCTGGGTGGGGAACTAAGATCCCACAAGCTGCACAGCACAGCCCCCCAAAAAAGAGCAGCTTATTCCTTTCACTTTATGTGCATGTAGTCAAACACATATACACAGAGCCTTAATTATGTAATAAATGCTTTCTCATTGTTAAAAAAAATTTTTTTCAGACAGTATAGAAGTACATTGTTTAGCAACTTGCTTTTTCCAAAAATATATCTCGGACATCTTTATTTGAAAATTAGTAAATAATTAAATGTTTAACTGTCTCCCAGAATAACATTATACCCGCTTCATTAATAATTAAATGTGTTCACAACATTTAATACCTTTGAAAACAATTTGTAGCAGAGATTTTTCCCATCTCAGAAGAGTTCTTATGAAGAAATGTAGTTACAAGATGAAAAACCAATCACAAATTAAATATTTATCACCCAACAATGTCAAGGCAAATCTACAAATTTTTTTTCCAGAAAATTTACACCAAAAGGTTATAGTTGATTGCACATTATACTAAAGATTATAGTATTGTGCATATTCAATATCTTTGGTGTAACTGACCAGGTAGCTTCTGGAAGGAATCTTTGAAGTCCCAGAGGGTCTCGGAGTAACCAGTTCCTCAGCTCGACATTGTTTATAGAAAGGAAGGAAGAGGGGACGGGGGAGGGGGGAAAAACTGTGCTTTTTTTCCCCTAATCCTAGTGTGATTTCATTATTTATGTCTAAAGTTTTATTCATCCATAATTTATTTTGATGTGAGACATGTGAAGATTTTTTTTTTCTTCTTCTAGTCAGGAAGCCAGTTGTCTCCACTCCACTTACCTAATCCCTTTCCAATGGTTTGAAATGCTACCTTTGGTCATAAACTATGTTCCCACAATGTATTAGTCTTTGATTAATTTTTTCTAAATGGGAGAACAGATTACTGCTTATGAATGCAGTCTGGCTGTTGGTTGTCAGTACTGTTTCAAAAGTTGTTCAGTGCAGAGAGAACTTTTCAGTGGGAAACACTGGCTTCTCTGCTGCTCAGAAAGTAGGGGAGAGGCACAAAAATGTCTACCTGCTGCCCATTTCAAGGGGAAAAGAATTAGATGCCATAGAGGAGCAGACAACGGCTTGGGTTCACAGAGAATCACACTCACGATGGGCTGAGAGCAGCCTAGGATGTCTGGTGGAGTGCAGGTCTTAAAGGAGGACGTGAAAGAGGAGAGTGAAAAAGCTGGCTTAAAACTCAACATTCAAAAAACGAAGATCATGGCATCTGGTCCCCCACTTCATGGCTAATAGAAGGGGGAAAAGTGGAAGCAGTGACAGAGTTTGTTTTCTTGGGCTCCAAAATTATTGCGGGTGGTGACTGCAGCCATGAAATTAAGAGACGCTTGCTCCTTGGAAGAAAAGCTATGGCCAACCTAGACAGCATGTTAAAAAGCAGAGACATCACTCTGCCGACAAAGGTCCACATACTCAAAGCTATGGTTTTTCCGGCAGTCACGTACAGGTATGAGAATTGGACCATAAAGAAAGCTGAGCGCCGAACAATTGACGTTTTCGAATTGTGGTGCTGTAGAAGACAAGAGAGTCCCTTGGACAGCAAGGAGATCAAACCAGTCAATCTTAAAGGAAATCAACTCTGAATATTCATTGAAAGGAGTGATGCTGAAGCTGAAGCTCCAGAACTTTGGCCACCTGCTGTGTAGAACTGACTCACTGGAAAAGACCCTGATGCTGGGACAGATTGAGGGCAGGAAGAGAAGGGGATGACAGAGGACGAGATGGTTGGATGGCATCACTTAATGGACATGAGTTTGAGCAAACTCCAGGAGATAGTGGTGGACAGAGGAGCCTGGCATGCTGCAGTTCATGGTGTCGCAGAGTCGGACATGACTTAGCGACTGAACAACAAAGGGATGGGAAGGCATTGGTCTTCAGGCTGGAACACCCATGCCCGGGGGTACAAGTGGCTTTCCCAGAAGGCACAACACAGATGGCTTTGTGGGTCCCGTTTCCAAGTCTTCGTCCATCTGTTCTCCTTCATAAAACGCATCATCGAGGCCGCTGGACGCTTGCAGTCCCAGTAGTGCTGTTCCTTAGCTCCCGGGTCTCCCACTATTGAAAATAAAGAACAGGCACCTCCTGCCCATCTTGCCTTACTATGGAGTGTTTCTCTGAGGTATAAAACGCCCTTGGGGTCGTGAAACAAAGGCACAAGCCAGACTGTTGCAGGGATGGGGACCAGAAGTGCATGGCTCAGGGGCCTGGATGGCGAATTCATTTGGAAGCCAGATATTTGGAATACCTGGCTTTCAACAAAATTGAAAGAGAACCTAATTAAGTTGTCAGCTAATAGGTCATTAAAAACAGCTTTTGATGATATGTTAACCATGTGCTTTTGCAGCATTGTAATTCAGAAGTTCACAGAATAGAGGGATGATTCCATAACAAAGCTCCCGCCAGCCCATCTCCAGATCTATGCAAATGAGCTCTCCCAATGGTTATATTTATAAAAATGAAAAGTAGGAATAGAATTTATTCTGAACTCTGTCTCACTCAAGAGATAAGAATATTCACTCTCAGATAAGTGAACTAATTGGGGGAAAAGTCCCTATCCATCCTTGTAAGAGATTCACTTCCTCCAGGTTTTTGGTTTCCCATCTTGAATAATTATTTTTCATTCCACAATAGTAATAACTAAGGATGACTTAAACCAGGCAGAAAAGTAACTCTTAGAGCCCTGTGGTTATTAGAAATGAAAGCAAAATTAATCTTTCCATTTACATGCACATTTCTGTGGCAGAGTGGTAGATGAGGTGATCAGTAAAAGGCATCTGAGCACAAAAATATGTTCTATTAGGATAAAATTCTGTGGGTAAAGTGGGAATGGAAATAGAAGTCCAAGGTGAAAAGGAATGATATTAAAATTTCAAGTATCAAAGAAGAACTTGTTCATGTATTCTTTAAGTGAATAATGGTGGGTTTTAAATTGCCAGAGTTCTAAGATTCCATTGGCAACATTAAATGGCAATGGAAGGGTTTATTTTAAAATATCAATATTTACAATACTCCAGAAATTACATCTTTTGCAGCGATTGAAGCATTTTATGTATTTATTCAGGAAGGTGCAAATGAGTACCTGGTTTTAAAAAATTATCTTAGGGAGAAGGCAAGCAAAATATTTCCAGGAGTTTTTGAAGTCAGGGAAGGTATTTTTCTGATGCTGGAGCCACGGTTGTGATGTAGTAGAGAGCCCAGAGGAGGGACACAGGAGGCCAGGTGATGACGTCAAGCTGGAGCAGGAGGAAGCCAGGGTGTGAGTGTGGATGATTTATCTTTTTTGTAAGACAGAGAGTAGGATGAAGACATCTCTGGCAGCTCAGTTCGGAGGGAAAGCAGGTTCAGGCCGCGTGGAAGGCTGTCGGACTGTTGGCTATGCGGTGCACTCCCCATCGTTTGGGACTTAATAGGCGGCTGATCAGAGAGGAATTAAAGGATTGCCAGGCATCAGAAAGAACCCAGCGTTAGGCCATGTGCCATCAGTCGCTAGTATGATTAGCAGTCTGCTTTCTTGGTGATGTGATCCACTTCATTCGGGCGGGACAAGGGAACATGGCAAAGGACAGTGAGGAGCTTCGTCCACTGGGATCCTGGTCCCGTTTCTTTTAACACAGCACTTACACCTTGTAACACACCTTCTAGTGTATTGATTATGCTATTGCCTTGTGTGAGATGTAGGCAGGCAGGGAGCTCTGTTTTGTTGCCTCGTGTGTTCCACCGTTGGAACACACATGGCACGTCGTTGGTGCTCAGTCAATAGCTATGGGATAAATGTTCAAAGAATGTGTATGTTCACGCATTGTACATTTACAGTTTCCATAATTAACACAGTGATTTGAGGGGGTTTATGCTGGCATAGCTGTATCCATAAGCAAGAAAATAAAGTGGAGACCCCACACTACACACAAGATGAAAGCAAATTTCAGGTGGAATAAAGAGCTAAAGGTAAAAATTAAATTATAAGGACCTGGGAATAAAATCTGGGAGACCAGATGAACCACCTAGGGCCAGAGGAGACCTCCTGCTTAACTCTGGTAAAATAGAAAACCCACAAGCCATAAAAAGGAAAAGGGACATAACTGATGAGATGAAAACTTTAGGAAAGTTTTATGATAAAAGGTAACACAAAGGCAAAGACAAATGATGAATTTGGGGGAAATATTGAAATGCCAGTAAGAAAAATGGGTTATCTTTAATACAGGAATCAAAGGTCTCTGACCAATTGACAGAACACAGTTCACACAGAATCCACTCTCAAAGACCAAGAAATGACACTCACATTATCCTCATCAGGGAAGTAGAACTACTAAAGTATCAGTAAGTTATCACTTTATACCCATCTGACCGAGGAAAATTAAAAAGAGCAGTGATGTCTTTTGCTGGCGGGGACGTGGGGAAAGTGCTGGGAGAGATGTGAATTGTCACAGCCCTGTGGATAAGCAGGCTGATGACATCTGTCAGAATCGAAAATATTTTTAATTTTTGACCCTGAAGTCCCACTCCCGCCACTCTCCTAAAAATAAAAGCACTCCTTTTGGTTAGAGATATAAATAAACACATGTTTATGGCAGTACTGTTCACCAGGGCAAAAGCCTAGGAGCAAAAAGTGAATGTTGTCAATAAGGAAATGATTGAACACATTGCTATATGATCCTCACTGTGGAATATTCTCAGCTTTTAAAAGGATGCATTAGCGTACAGAAATTGCCGTGAAGGGATTTCTACAGTATATTTGAGTGAGAAAAGGAACATAGAGCATTATGTATAAGGCAGTTTTATTTTTTGCAACCAATGGCTAGAAAAGAAACATGACTATAAACATGCTGTGATAAATCATCCATAAGCACAGAGGAAAAGTGTGAGGTCCATTACGGGAGTGATCTGAGACGCTTGTACTTGTCAAGTGAGGAGCGAGGGGAAGGGGCGGCAAATTAAAAGGGGAAAAATACTGCACTGAAAACCAGAAATGTGTGCTATAATCCCATTTATGTAAAGCGATGCCTGTGTGTAACAACATTTGAAATTAGCCTACAACAGACATACAAGTAGATTAAAAAAAAAAATGTCAGGGCCATGTGTGTAATCGGATGCTATTTAACTAAAAACAACCCCGCGACCCCCTCTTGTGCCTATAAATGGAGGCTGGGAGAGGGGACTGGGGCAGGGCCGGGGGTGGGGGTGGGGGCCTCTGGTCTGTCGGTATAGGACACCTGGCCAGGACTTGAAGGGGTGTGCAAATGACCAGATGACTGTTGTCATTGTTTAGTGATTAAGTCATGTCCGACTCTGAGACTCCATGGACTGCAGCCCGCCAGGCTCCTCTGTCCATGGGATTTCCCGGGCAAGAATACTGGCGTGGGTAGCCGTGTCCTCCTCCAGGGGATCTTCGCCACCCAGGGATCAAACCCAGATCTCCAGCATCGCAGCCAAATTCTTTATCACTAAGCCACCTGGGAAGCCCAACCACATGATTAGCCTTGTCTTTAACTTGGTTGAGGTGGAGAGAGAGAGTTGCTGTTGGCTTTGTTCTGGCCTAACCTGGGAAAAGGAATTGGGGTCTCTTTTTAAAAGAAACCATGACTATCTTATAAAATTACAGGGGGTCGTGGAAACAAACTGCCTCTATTTTAACTTGACTCCAGTTTATATTCAAGGCTACACGGTGTCCAGAGAATTTTAAGCCTACTCACCGCCAACTCGGGATATTTCTTCAGGGTCTCTAAAATAAGACTTTTTGAAAATATAAATTCCAGGGCTGCAAAAACCTGAGCAGGTGGAATGAACATGTTCTGGCATCTTTTGTCCTCTCCCGCCCCCACCCGCCCGCCTTCTCAGCTCACGATGGGATCGTGATTAAGATCGAGGTGCAGACCAACGACGAGGGCTCGGAGAGCCTGGAGACGCCGGAGCCCCTGATGGGCCAGGTAGAGGAGCATGGCTTCCAGGACTCGGAGCTGGGGGACCCGTGTGGCGAGCAGCCGGACCTGGACATGCAGGAGCCGGAAAACCCGCTGGAGGCATCCACGGAGGGCTCAGGCGAGTTCAGCGAGCTCAAGCAGATGCTGGTGCAGCAGAGGAACTGTGCAGGTGAGTGGGGGGAGCTGGTGTCGTCAGGCCTGCAGAGGGGGCAGGGTGGGGGGTCCTGGGGGGAAGCCGAGGTCTCCTTCAGAGAGGTTGTGTGACACCGAGGGCTCAACAGTTGTGACCGAACCAAGCAGGGCCATAGGTCCAGGTCCCCTGCCCCCGGATTTAAAAGCATCCCCGGGCAAGGAAAGAGGGCGTTGCAGCCAAAGACCAGGTCAGATGAGGACCTCTGGGGATGGCAGAGATCATCTCTCCGGCCCCTCCCTCGGCAGGCCGAGAAGGTCACACACTGGTGGCAAGGCGAGAACTTCCGTCTCCTGATATGTCTGTCCTTGGTCATCCCTGTGTCACACTAGAAGCCTCAACTGGCTTGAAGATTTCCACCTTGGATCACACGTCTTTGCAAACGGCTGAGACCATGCTGTCTTTTTCTGGCGGAATCTAGGCTTCGTTTCTGTTTACTCTCAAAGCCTCGGGGTCACCAGGCTGCACACCCTTGCTCCCTGTGAGGACGTGTGCTCTCAGGAGCGCTGCCAGGACGGCTTCTGTGATGCTGACCCGTCCATGCAGGCCTGAGAAAAGCCCCGTGTGATCCTCATGGTGTATTTTTTAAATATCCTACTAGACTTAGCTACTAAGTCTACTTAGCTACTGTTTTACTTGGGAATTGTACAACTGTATGCAGAAATGAAATGAACCTGAACGTTTCTTGAATCATCATTAAGATTATACTAGACTTGTCAAAGTCTAGTATACTAGGAGTCATTAGCCATCGTATCAGTTAATATTTATACGGAGAAATAATTTAAATTTTTTTCACTTTATTTCCTTGCAGTTTGTCTTTTTGCACACAATAATAAATTATCATGGACATTATTCTTGGTCAAACGATGTGGATCTAACTATTTTTAAATAATTGCATGATAGTAGAGAAACCTTTTTAACATACCATGTTGTCCTTCATTAGAGAATAGCGAAAGACACAAGGCAAATTGTGAGGCTACCTTGCATTGATTGCCCTGTGAACATTCCCTTTAGTTTTATTAGTACCACTTAGTAATAGTCTAAGATTCTTTGTGGGATTTCAAGTCCTGAATTTTAGGGCCAACTGTTTCTTCTTATTTTGTTGAGAAAATACAACTTTGAAACCCAAGGAAAGTTCCAATATTCTAAGGCCCGTATTTCCCTTCTGCCTTTCATAACAACCCTATTTTCAGGATCAACACCGGGGCAATGAGTTGCCAACCTCTGAAGCTGCTTCCTCCTTCCTGATCTTTTAAGCATCATGTTCCAGGGATGTTCTGGGTCACTTCCTGCTGAGCGTCCTGACTGGACTGAGGCAGCATTGTCTTATAGCCGGGGAGGCCTGAGCTGGGACTCGGCACACCTGTGTTCTAATTTTAACACTGCCACTTACAGGGTGCAGAGGAGTAGCTGGAAGTGCTGTGGCCTAGCGGTCACTGACAGACTTACAAGACTTTGGCCAGCTCACGAACATTGCCAGCTTCAATTTCCCTGTCAGTTGAGGGGACAGACTAGCTGGTCCTTCAGTTGCAACTGCTGAAGAGGTCTCAGTTTATTTACTTTATTTGGAAACGTTACATGACGGCGGCAAGCTTGGGTGCCCCGTGTCTGTGAGACAGGGATCATTCTTGCTTGACGTCTCCTGTGATAGGATATTGGGAACAGGAGAGAGCGTAGGTGGAAAGTGTTCTGGAAAAGTTTAGTTGTTTGCTCCTGAGAATTCCACAAATGTCAGACTGTCACATCTTCCATCTCACAGGTGGACTCAAAAGTGAATGCCTTTCTCATGTCACACCAAGTTGGCCACTAAGAATAGAGCTCCCCAATTCAGTGTTTAGAGAGGGCCAGGTAAGAACAAGGCGCTTGAGAAAATTCACACAGATGCTGGCGGACTCTCCAACTTAGGTTCTCCAGGAACCCTGTAAAACAGACAACTTCTTAGGCTAGAGGGCAGAGCCCCAGGAGGAGGACATCACCGTTTGGGGTGTTCATGGAACACTTACCTCAGACCCCAGCCAGCTCCAGGGTCAGGACTGGTGGAGTCCGCCTGCAGTGAGCCATCCAGCCATGTAGGTGAGGTGCTACCTCAGGAGGCACCGCCACGCCTGCTGTGGGCTCAGGAGGGCTTGAGGGATACAGGTTGGGAAGGCCAAGGAAGGTTTTCTGGGGGAGACAGGATTGGGGCTGGGTGTAAAGCAATGGGCAGGATTTGGAGACCCCCACCCCCACCCCTCCTCAGAAGGGGGGATTTGATGGAGGAGAAATCTCCAGGTGAGTACCGGAAAGGAGGCCAACGAGGCTGAGCCGAGTTCAGGCAGAGGAGACCGCAGAGGGGGAGAGGTAGCCAACTTGATGAGTCAGGACCCTTGCGTGGTAAAAACCCGACCCTCAAGTGGCCAAAATAAGACAGGAGTGTTGATGGGCTTGGAGCGTCGTGGGTCCTGAGGGTACCAACCTCTGGCTCCCTGGACCCAAGCGCCTCCAGGAGGGCTCCACGTGCGAGTACCTTCTTACCTGCGAGTCCCTGCCCGCTAGAGGTGCCAGGCGATGGGCACACATAGCGCCCACATCCCACCACAAGGATCCCGTCGTTCCCGCTTCCCCGCAGAAAATTCCAAAACAGGGCTCCGACCCGCCTGTTTGGGGCCTGGTCGGACCGGCCCGAATGGGCCCTTTCCTGAGCTAAGCCCCGCGGCTAGCCCAGGTTCCCTGGCGGGGAGCGAGCAGGCACGAAGGCTCGGGGCCGGAGGTGTGGGCAAAGGGTCTGCCTCACCCAGGTCAGGGGCGCCAGGCAACACCTAACGACGTCTCGTCTCTCTCCCCCCCGTTCCCCGCCCCCTGGAGCAGAGGGGATCGTGATCAAGACCGAGGAGCAGGAGGAGGAGGAGGAAGACGAGGAGGACGATGAGCTGCCGCAGCACCTGCAGTCCCTCGGGCAGCTGTCCGGGAGGTACGAGACCGGCCTGTACCCGACGCCGCTGCCGGGGGAGCTGTCCCCCGAGGGCGAAGAGAGCCCCCCGCCGCTGCAGCTGGGGAACCCGGCAGTGAAGCGGCTGGCGCCCCCGTCGCACGGCGAGCGGCACCCGGGCGAGAACCGGGGCTCGGGCAGCCAGCAGCAGCGGAACCGGCGCGGCGAGCGGCCCTTCACGTGCATGGAGTGCGGGAAGAGCTTCCGGCTGAAGATCAACCTCATCATCCACCAGCGCAACCACATCAAGGAGGGCCCGTACGAGTGCGCCGAGTGCGAGGTCAGCTTCCGCCACAAGCAGCAGCTCACGCTGCACCAGCGCATCCACCGCGTCCGCGGCGGCTACGCGTCACCCGAGCGTGGCCCTGGCTTCACCCCCAAGCACGCGCTCAAGCCGCGCCCCAAGTCGCCCAGCTCTGGTGGTGGCAGCGGCGGTGGCCCCAAACCCTACAAGTGCCCCGAGTGTGACAGCAGCTTCAGCCACAAGTCCAGCCTCACTAAGCACCAGATCACGCACACGGGCGAGCGGCCCTACACGTGCCCCGAGTGCAAGAAGAGCTTCCGCCTGCACATCAGCCTGGTCATCCACCAGCGCGTGCACGCGGGCAAGCACGAGGTCTCCTTCATCTGCAGCCTGTGCGGCAAGAGCTTCAGCCGCCCCTCACACCTGCTGCGCCACCAGCGGACTCACACGGGCGAGCGGCCCTTCAAGTGCCCCGAGTGCGAGAAGAGCTTCAGCGAGAAGTCCAAGCTCACCAACCACTGCCGCGTGCACTCGCGTGAGCGGCCGCACGCCTGCCCCGAGTGCGGCAAGAGCTTCATCCGCAAGCACCACCTGCTGGAGCACCGGCGCATCCACACGGGCGAACGGCCCTACCACTGCGCCGAGTGCGGCAAGCGCTTCACGCAGAAGCACCACCTGCTGGAGCACCAGCGCGCGCACACGGGCGAGCGGCCCTACCCCTGCACGCACTGCGCCAAGTGCTTCCGCTACAAGCAGTCGCTCAAGTACCACCTGCGGACCCACACGGGCGAGTGAGCGCGGCCCGGCCCACCGCCCGGCCCAAGCCCAGCGGGCGGGCACGGGGCACCCCAGCCCCTTTGTCGTGAGCCCTCCCCCACCCCCTCTCCCTTCGTCCCTCCTCCCCCCCGTCCACCCCGACACAGGGTGGCCGCATCTCCCCCGGGAGACCCCAGTGGCGGGGGTGGCTAGCGCGGACCTGGGGAACCCCCTTTGGGCTGTTCATTTCCTTGACAATAAAATGGATGAAACCAATCAGCACGGGGGGCGTGATTTGGCCGCCGGCCACTCGGAGGGGCGGGGCGGGGCCACTTAGTTGGGGATAGAACTTTATAATGACATTTTGGATACTGTGGTTCTATTTGATAATAATAGAGTAATTTTTAAAAGACGAGCGTTTCCTGTTTGCCGTTTTTGTTTGGTCGTGAAAGGGGAGGGGTTGAGGAGGTGGCCGAGGGGCATGTGCCCAGTGTCAGTGGCCAGGTTCCGTGGAGTCCTTTTCTGTGCCGCTTCCTCGTATTGGGTGGCCCAGGGGGCACGGAGAGGCAGGCCTGACACGTGAATGAGCCGACCGGAGGGTGGAGCCCCCAGCGCACACCATCCCTGCCCGGGCGTCAGAGGACAGTGGGGCTTAGGTGGGAGGCAGGGAGAGGGGACAGGTTTGGACGAGGCTGGAAGACCGACAGCAGAAGCTGGACGCTACCCTCAGGACCAGGCAGCCCTCCTGCCTGGCTGGAAACGCAGCCGGTGGAGGTGTGGCTGTGGCCCAGGACTGAGGAGGGGTGTGGGTAAGGGAAGGGGTGCAGAGGCACCTGGTGCCAATTTGGGAAAACCACAAAAGGCACCAGTCAGAACACTTCCCATGTGTATGTTGCATCCAAGTTGCTCTCCTTGGACTTGTTAAAGGCGCCAGTGTACCCTCATTGCGCTAGGTATTGATTCCAGTCGTCCTCCAGTGGGGCTCAGAAAGAAAACTTCGGGCAGGTTACTGGCCCACAGAGCGGTCTACTCTCGCTCCGCTCCTGAGTTTGGCAGGGTTCAGGCCATTTGAAGGGACAGTTCATGGAGGCGAGCAGAGTGCCCGGCTCAGCGGTGGGACCTGGGGAAGCCAGACTTCTGAAGGCGGAGAGCCTGAGAGCCAACAGTTGCTGAAGGTCGAGGACCGAGTCTTGAGTCTCTAAGCGGAGAGCAGAGGATGAGATATTCTTTCAGGGAATTCAGAAAGGGGAAGGAAAAGGTTGGCTTTGAAGGGGCCATGTGCATGTGCGCTCAGTTGTGTCCGACTCCGACTCCATGGACTGCAGCCTACCAGGCTCCTGTCTGTGGAATTCTCTCAGCCAGAATACTGGAAGGGGTTGCTATTTCCTACTCCAGGGGATCTTCCCGACCCAGAGATCAAACCCACATCTCTTGTGTCTCCTGCATTGGCAGGCAGGTTCTTTACCACTGGGGGTCATCAACACCCTCCTTTATAAAGATGCATGAAGTAAGGCATGAGAGAGGGGACGTGACGGCCCAAGAGCGCAGACTGGAAAGGATATGATATGTTCGTTTCCACTGAAATGTTCTAAAAGGATGGAAGGACATTAGGGCCAGCGGCCAGAGGCGGGGCAGAGGCCCCTGGGCTGGCGTGAAGGGCTGGAGAGGCAGCCAGTCAGGCCCTGACCTGCAGAACTGGCTGGAGAGCAGATTCAGATCCAGGAACAAGTCGTTAGGTGTGTGTGCGGGAAACACTTAAGCGCCAAGCCCGTCATAAATGCATGGGCAATCTCGGAAGGAGACGGCCTAGACACAGCACAGTTCTGCTTGCAGAGGTGGGATCTGGGCTGGAGGCTTTCACAGATTTGAGGCAGGAGGAAGGCCTTCCAGCTGTGGGTATTCTCGATGGCTGAAGCGTGGAAAGTGGGCCCAGCTGAATCCGGGATCAGTGCCTGATGTAATCTGTGAACTGGAGAAAGGGCTTGTGGAGAGAAAACGGAGCCAGACAGGCTGGCTGGGGGTAGACAGTGTTGTGGAGGGAGTCTGGGATCTGAGACTGGAGAGTGTGGAGTTTGAACTTGATCTTGTAGGAGATGCCATTGCCGACTGCTGAACAGGAGAGAGATGGGGGCAAGTGGGTATCAGGGGGCTGCTGCGATGGGAACGGTCCGGAGTCAGACTTGACGGGGAACCGGCAGTGGTCAGAGGATGGGTCTGTGGACTATCTGCTGCTGGGGGTGAGGAGTGTGACAGAGGAAACAGGGATGTTTGACACCTTGAAGAGATGTGAGCAGAGGTGTTCTGGAGAGGTTTGGTGGAAGTTCACTGCTGCTCAAATTCTTTACAAGTCTTGGAATTTGAGACCTTGAGGGTACCTGGGCTGTTCAGACCTGATCGGGAGACCCCCCTCCCCTTCCTTGGCTCTAACCCCCTCCTCATGCTCATTCCTCCTTGCAGCCCAGCACCCTGGACTCCAGGTCACTCCTCCCTTTTCCTGACTCCTGGACACCTGTGTGATCCCCACTCTCCATCTGCCCAACAGCAGCCACAGACCAGCATCAAACAGAGGGGTCACTATAAGTATAGACGGACCCTGGAGTCGAACAGATGTGGATTTAAACATGATAGCTGTGTCACCTTGAACAAGCTAATTAACTGACCCTGTCCTCACCTGTGAACTGCGGACACTAAACCATTGTTTTGAGGCTTAATAACAATAAAGTAAATATGTAGCAAAGATGCTGACACATCCCAAGGTCTGAATGAAAGTTTGCTAATTTCAGATTAGTTTATGGCTGTGAAAGTCACTCAGTCATGTCCAACTCTTTGTGACCCCAAAGACTGTAACCTGCCAGGCTCCTCTGTCCATGGACTCCTCCAGGCCAGAATACTGGAGTGGGTAGCCGTTCCATTCTCCAGGGGATCTTCCCAACCCAGGGATTGAACCCAGGTCTCCCTCATCACAGGCCAACTCTTTAGCGTCTGAGCCACCCGGGAAGCCAATGATAGCTTAATTTTAGTAAAAGCAAAAGTTTGGGCAGGTAGTGAACTGGTGTTGTGTCCTAAAAGAATGAATCTCTGAGAAAGGCAATTTCCCCACCAGCCAGAAAATTACTTTGGTGGAAAGACGTTCAAGTTAAATCACACAGACAACTGCACTTAGTCTTGAAGTGGGAGTGGACAGGGATTTAAACTCACGTCTCAGCCACACGCCAGCACCTGCGGCGGGTAGGACCCACCTTCCTGGGTAGCAGGACCCTCGTGGCACTTCCCCAGGACCTTTAACTTATTAGAAGCCAGACTCAAATTCCTCAGTTGGCAGTTGGCATTGGTCCCCACGGGGTTGTGTGCCAAGAGAACAACTGCCATGTATTGAAGTCCTTTCACTTTTTAAGGTTTTACGTACCTTCTAAGGCCTTGTAGCTCGGATATGTACACCACATGCTCATTTTATAAGTGAAATGTTTGAGGCCCAGAGAGGTTTGGTTTGCTCAGAGTCACACAGCCATCATGTGGCAGAGCTAAGACGTGAACTCAAGCCATCTTGGCACCAAAGCCCAAGTGTTTGGCCTCATAACCAAATAACCTTTATGGTTATTGACAAGAGAGAAGTCGGAGCCCCTCTTTTCAAAATTACTCCATTTTACCATCAGATTTTAAAATTTAAGGTACAATCAGGGGAATCCGTATACCTAGCAGAATTTTGGCCTGTGCCGAACGTTTGCCAAAATCACACACGTAGCAAGAGAGTAAAAAAAAGAATCTTAGGGGCCAGAAAGGCCTTAGGGTCAGGGAGCCCCTGTCTGCAGCTGCAGAAACGGAGACGGGGAGGAGCGGGTGGTCGCTGCCCGCCGGCTGGCTCACCCAGGAGAGGGCAGTGAACGAGCCGGCCGCGGGACTGGCACTGGAGCAGGCGCTCGGCACCACGCAGACGCCGTACTTATGACACCCCTTGTGTGCAGAGCATTGTGCTGGGCTCCATGGAGAAACACAAAAGGATTAGGAGACCCTACGCTGCCTTGACAGCACTCAGAAGCTACCGCAGACTGCAGCCTGATTCTCCTTTGAGGCCTGTGCAGGCTGACGGAGACCTTTAGGCCGCTGTCAGGGGCAGGAAGGGCCACACTGCCGTCTCTCCCCTGACGCTCCTTTCAGGCAGGGTAGCTGTAACGAGCCAGGTGTCTGTGGGGACCTCTCCGGGGGCGGTGTTGTGGCGGCTCCTCAGATTAAGGGATCAAGGACGGAGGCCTCCAGGCCCTCCTGTTGCCAGGGCAACAGTGAGTCAGGCCGAGGCCTCTCCTCGGGCTTTCTGGAAAGCATTTTCAGCTGCTGAAGCCTCTTACTGTTTTCGCCCGGCATCGTGGGGACTTCTAGATGTAGATTTGCAATCAATTCTGCACTGACCACTTCTCGTTGGGTTCCTTGAAATGGGTGTTTTTAGTTAAAACACCAACTAACCCTTCTATTTCTGCTTTCTGCCAAAGGTAACTCCAGGCTAAAATAATTTTTCAAGCAAGAAAAGACAGGAAGGAAGAAAGAACGGAGACAAGGAAGGAAGGAAAGAGAGGGAAGGCAGGAGGGCAGAAGAAAAAACACTGAGTTAAATCAAGGGCTAAGATAGTAAGGGACCTACTGTGAAAACTTCCAGTCAGAAATCAGACCCTAGCCTTGAGTTTATTAGGCATTAATAGTGATTATCAGTATGATTCACTGGGTCCTACCATGTTCCCGACACTGTGCTAAGTAAATACTTTCATTTTCTCTTGGATGCATAGTCCCTCTTACAGATAAAGTTCACAGAGGTGAAGCGATTAGCCCCAGGTCAGTCATGTGGTCAGAATTTAAACGTTGAGTGGGTGCTGCTAACTGCTGTTGTAGCCCGCCTCCCAGTTTCTTCTTCGTGGAACCTCAATACAGAAGGCAAAACAGTCCTTTTTCTCGAATTGCAGCTCTGACTCTCCCGTGGACACGGCAGACAGGCCAGGCCAGCCCAGCAACCTCGGGACAGCACCAGGCCCACCAAACACGAAGACAGAGATGCTGAGCGCCAAGCCAGCCCCCCTCGTTCTGGACCAAGTTCCCCTCTTCTGTGGGGACTTTGGGAAGAGGCTTAACTGCTCAGGCAAGGGGCTCCCTTTCTGTGTGTGTTTCTATGTTGGGACCTACGAAGCCATTCGACAGTCAGAGAAGGAGTTGGGCGACGGAGATGAGCACCAGGACCATGCATCTGCTCCACAATCAAACCGAATTCCTGCCCTAACTCACTTGTTTCGGGCTTGGGCTACCTCTTGGGTCCACACCATTCCTTCCGCTACAACCGATAAATGAAACTCACTGCTTCTCTTTGTGAAATTATCAAACCAGTTCTCAAAATAACTTGAAGACGATAAGACAGGAGCATCACTATTGACCGTTCGTTATCTAGGATAAGGAAAAGCTTATTTTTTTTTTTTTTAGAGGTGCTACACGGCTTGCTGGATCTTAGTTCCCCAGCCAGGGATTGAACCCGGGCCCCCTGCAGTGGAAGCACCGAATCCTAACCACTGGACCGCCAGGAAATTCCTGAAAAGTTGAATTTTAGTGACAAAATGTGCCAATGAAAATTTCTATCCTCACTAGCAATTTTATTTAAATAATGAATAGTGGGACAACAAATTGTTTCCTTCTAGAATCACTATAGTCTAATAAGCATAAAAGCTTTTTAAGAACTACATTCAATCAATTCTTTGTTTACAGAATACACAAATACTAAAGTTACGCCCTCAAAGGACTGAAATTCACTGGATTTCAATTGAGCTAAATTCAATTAAGAAAATTAAACAGGTTATGAAGCATGACATTTGCTTTTCTTCCACTGAAGGTATGATCCAAGAACCATGGTTCCATGGCCAAATTTTCTGCACATCAAGTATACAAATTCTAAAACCTAAGATAAAAAATTGGGGTGTGTATTATCTTACATGGATTGAGTATCATCACTGAAAATCGCCTCATTGATTTTGTCCAAAAGCAAAAGCAGCAAGTTGGTTTGCAAAGCGACACCCTAAACAATTTAATAACAAATGTCCAATTAAAGTTATTACTCATTTCCCACTCTATCTTGAATTTATCAATGCCTTACCAAGCCAAAGGTTTGTGACACATTTTGAAATAAGTTTGGAAAAAAATTAAACCTCATGTCTCATAGTACTACTAAAAAAGTCGACATCCAAGTAACATCAACCTCTAGTATATTTAATTCAAAGGGTAGACATATTGAGAAGAAATAGACACATTTTTCTTGCCCAGATCTGTGCCAGCTCTTCAGAGTCTAGCAATAAGCATAAACTAAACTGCATACAAACATGCTTGGGTGTTCATTTTACCAAAAGGATTAACTTGCCTTAGCATGTTATTGTCATATAACTGAATTTCAGAATTTAATTTACAACACTTCCCCCCCCCAAATGAAAATAGCATTGTTGTTTTTTTTACTTACTGTAAAGGAAACGTCTGAGTCCCAGAGAATAAAAACTTATCTCTGAATTGAATGAGCCCGTTATTTCTCCAAGAGAAAGTATTAAGTCTCATCCGTAAACGTACCAGAAGAGGTTCATTTTATTTACCACCCAGTAGGAAGACTTGAAGCCGTCTCCGCACCTGTGAAATTAAACGGCTTGCTTGGAAGTGTTCCCTCTCTCTCTGTAAAAACTAAATCTATATTTTAGAAACTCTTTCAGAGTCAGGACACAAAATCTTCATCAAATTTGTAACGATCAGCCAAGTTTTCTGCACGTCATCTGTCTGTTTTCAAGCTTTTGGTTTTAGCCCCAGAATTCCCTGTTTAAATAAAACCATTTTCAGAAGCTAAATATGTAAAATAGTTGGAGGCAGAGGGGCTGGGGTTGGGGGCGGGGTGGGCTGCTAAACCCACCTGTTCAGCCCTCCCAGCCTTGGGGGCTGCACTGAGGGGGTCTCTGAGAAGGAAGCTGCTTTAAACCCCACCCCATGCCCCCCCCACCACAAGTTCTGTCAACCCCCTCCCTTGCTTCAGTATTTCCCAGCCTCAATCCAAACTGTGTGTTTAATGTATCCATTGACACATTCTGTGCTTACTCCTTTGATAGGGCACAGGGTTTAAGCTGATTTCTTCCTTTTAGGATACACCTACACGTCTACTGGAGAAGGAAATGGCAAGCCACTCCAGTATTCTTGCCTGGGAAATCCCATGGGCAGAGATGGCAAGCCACTCCAGTATTCTTGCCTGGGAAATCCCATGGGCAGAGAAGCCTGGCCGGCTACAGTCCATGGGGTCACAAGAGTTTTGGACGTGTCTGAGCAACTCAACAGCACCTCTCTAGTCTTTATAACTTCTACATTACCAGGCAGATGTCCGTATCAGGTTCTGCAGTGAGTCCCTATAAATCTCACCAGAGAAGTCTGGCGGGCTAACACCCACCACGAATTCCTGGAAGGCTGAAGGAAATAGCAGCACAGATGTCCAGAAAAGCCCTGTCAGAAGCTGTAAGGATCCCAGAAGTTATTTTTACAGCCATCACTTACTTCCACTGCAGAGGCAAGGGAGGATCAGGCCAAGTTGCAGCCCAAGGACCTCGAACACACAACCTGACTGCGGAGGGCAGGGGGTTGGGAGGGAGCTTTGAGGGTCTCTCTCCTCTGGGCTGTACTGGGCTCCAGGGCGTCCCATCCCTGGCATGGGCCCTGGGCAGCCTACATGTACTCGACCTTCTCAAGGGCAGGCTTCAGGTCATCCCCATGCTGGCTCCAGCATCTGGTCCAAGCAAGGCACTCTACTGTTAAATTAACCAGGGAATAAGACACAGGTGAAAATGTGCAGGAAAGAAACAAGTAAAATACACAAATAAAACCCAGAACTTCTGTCCAGTTGGGATGCAGATGATTTCCTCATTCAAGCTAATCCAAGCCTGTAAAAGATGGCACAGAAAATTTATCCTTCCCTCTGATATCTCAGCCCAAATATCAGGTAGAGTCCCCAGGTCACTGCCTGATCCTCTTAACCAGTCGCAGGGTGGCTTAGGGTGATGACAGAAATCCCTCTGGGCTGCCCTGCCTGTCCAAGGAAGGTCACCCAGCGACCCGATAAGGAGTCCAAGGGCAGGCAGGCAGCAGAGCTGGACTGCAGGGGCACGGAGGAGTGCCATCTCCCTGGCATTCAGGGAGGCCTCCCCCCTTTCCGGGGCTGGCTAAGCTGTTAGACTGTCACTCCTGTGTTTGCACAGGACAGCAGCGATTCCAGGGGCAACACGTAACATGCACACACACACTGGGACCCCCTGTGTAGAGTCCTCTCCCAATCCCAGGCCCCCAGCCCCTTGAAGACTTCCCTGGGGACCCTCCAAGCCCGCCTGGGCTCCCTGGGGGTACAGCCGCACCTGTCCTCAGCCTCTCTCTCCGGCCTCCCAGGTCCATCAATCTGGGCCCCGAGAGTCAGCCCCTGTGAAATGGGAACAGCGTCTGTCTCCCCAGGGCTCTGTGAGCGACGCCGCAGGATGATGGAGCCAGGCCTTAATTTTAATCTATATATTTTTAAGTTACAGATTGGATTTTTATAGCTTTATATAGTTATGTTCTAAATAAATGTGTATTATTTTGTAAACCTAATTTCTAGGGACCTGCATTTTTCAGATTCCTCAGTCGACCCGACCCCTCCCCGCTCACCAGCCGGCCCGAACTCCCTGAGCGCGCGCAGGCCACCGCCAGGCCCTGGGCCTCGCTGGGGCGCGGGCGCCACGTGGGACGGCGGCCGGCGCGTGCTGCCCCCTGCCGGCCAGAGCCCGGAGCCCGGAGGCCGCCGCGCCGCACCTGGCCGCCCGCGGCCGCTCTAGGAACGCGGGGGCCTCTCGGTGGTGGCGCGGGGCCGCCGTCGCGCGCCCAGGAAGAGGTTGTGCCGGGAGCCCGGGGTCCACTGCGCGGGATCTTCTCGTAGGCGCGCCCGGCCTCCCCTACCGAGCTGGCGGCCCCCCCTACCGAGCTGGCGGCCCCCCCTACCGAGCTGGCGGCCCCCCCTACCGAGCTGGCGGCCCCCCCTACCGAGCTGGCGGCCCCCCCTACCGAGCTGGCGGCCCCCCCTACCGAGCTGGCGGCCCCCCCTACCGAGCTGGCGGCCCCCACTACCGAGCTGGCGGCCCCCCCTACCGAGCTGGCGGCCCGGCGCCGTCCTGGCGCGCCCGGGGACCAGCCCTCTGGGGCCGAAGCCGCTCTGGTTTTCTTGTGTTTCTGCCCCCCGCCCCCGCCACGCTCCGGCCGGCCCCCGAGCGTCGCGGGGCGCGTTCTTTGCGCAGATCCGGGTGCTAGGAGCCCGCGGGTGCGGAGGGGAGGCCTCGGCTCTGAGGAGAGCGGCGCGCCGAGACGTGCCCCACCCCGAGGGCTCCAAGCCGCTCCGAGGAGAAGCGCGGAAAGGAAATCCCCGCGAGTCGCGGGGAACGAAGGAGGAAGGGGTGGCCCCCGCAATGGACCCGGGAATTAGAGACGCGGACCCTGTCCCGCACTGCGCTCTGTTTCGCCCACTTTTCTCCGACTCGAGTCGGTTAAGCTAGTGGCAGATGTATTTACACCAGGCGGAGGCGGACCTAGAGAAGCTGACGATGGGCCCCGACTGGTTATTTGTTTGCTTCTTGATGTATTTTCCAATATGTGTAGTTATTTCCAAGAGTTGGCATTGCCCTGTCAAAGGGTATTGGCTTTTTTTTTTTTTTAAAGGCTTTTGATGTTTGTTACCAAACCGTTCTCCAGGAGGGACACCGGCTCAGCTTCTTGTGGGGTGGAGGGAAGGTTAGGTAGGGTACCGGCTGGCCAAGCTGGGAAACCGGGAAGGTGGTCCCTTGGGCAGGATGGGGGTTGAGAATCACCCGGCATTTAAAGGCCACATGTGATGACCAGGTCAGGCAGTGTCTTGGAGACCGTGCCCTGGGTCATACTGAGGGGCGGACTCTAAGTAGATGTCGGCGCTTCTGGAACACTGGGCAGCCAGAGGGAGCCTTTACAAGTGCAGGTCCTCTCTTGGCTCTGTGAGTGAAATCCAAAATTCCATCAGGACCCTGCCTGCCTCTCGAGCCCTAGGCTGGGAATCGTATTAGTTCCCTAGGGCTATGTAACAAAGTACCAGAAACTGAGTGGCTTCACACGACAGAAATTTATTGGCTAAAAAAGTCCCAAATCAAGGTTAGGTGGTAGGACGGTTGGTTCTTCCTGGAGGCTCTGAGGGAGACTGTTCCACGCCTCAGTCCTCCCTTCACTGCGAGCAACCCCACGTGTCCCCAGGCCTGTGGACACATCACTCCTGCGTCTGTCCTCACCCGGCGTTCTCATGTGTCTCTAGTTCTGTGTCTCTTTTTTTTTTGTATAAGGACAATCGTCATGTTAGATAAAGGACTCACCCGGATCCTGTACGACTTCATCCTACTTAACTATCTGCAAGGACCCTACTGCCAAGGAGTGCCACATCCCAGGTTCCTGAAAGGACAAGGGTTTGAGGGGACACTGCCCAACCCACAAGAGCCCGTCCCCTCTCCCCGCACTCCAGCGTCCTGCCTTCTCTCCATTCCCCTGGCTCAGCCCCAACCCCCTCGCCCATCCTGGACCACTGGTGTCCACCTCATGTCCCCTCCTGCAGGGTGTTCTGGAGATGTCACTGCCTCGGGGAAGCTCTCTCCAGCTGCACAGACGAGGGTCGCCCTGTTCTTTTTTTCGGGCTCCCGGCACTCATCACGAGGACATCTGAGGAAGTGCATGAGTCACAGCGTGTCGCTCTCCCATGGGCCTGCTCCTCTGGAAAGTCGCCCCCGTGACAGCAGGAGCCAGGCCGCCTGGGTGAACACGAACAAACCGAAACGCGTGGCCATAGGCGCTTACAGACTGAGCTGGGGAGTCTGTCTCAATCGGACAGACCCTGTGTTGGGCCCACTGAAGAGCCCATCAGGAAGGTCTCCAAAGCAGTGGCCCCTGGACCCAAAGGGAAACAGACCTGCAGTCAGTGCAGGCTCCACTCCTACCCCGTCAAAACTTACAAGACTTCTGTAGGCTGCCCCTACCCCATCTCAGTGCCCTCTGCTCGTATCTCTGTCTTGTCCCTTTATACTGTTTACATTCCTCCATCCATCCTGCCAAGCCAGCTCCCTCTTAGGGCCTTGGTGGTCTCTACCCACAGCCCAGAGTGCTCTGCATCCAAATTTCTACACTCTGGCTTCTTACCATTCAGACTTCAGCTCCAATCATCACTTCCTGATGACCCCATCTCACTACCGCCCCACCCTGTCATCTTCCATCACATCCACCTGCTTTATTTTCCTACGACACTTTCAGTATCCGAAATGATTTTGTTCATTTGTTTGTTTTCCTGTTTGTCATTCTAACCTCTCGGGATATAAGCTCTATGAAGTCCTTGTTTGCCTGTTCGCTGCTGAACCCTCAGTGCCAGACTAGAACCCAGAACACCGTGGGTGCTTCCCAAGTGTTTGTTGAATGACTAAATGACAGTTAACCCCTCCAGTATCTGTTTTTCAGTCTACAAAATGGGTATAATCTGAGCTACTTCATAGGAAATAATAATTGTACCTACCTCAAAGGGAGGATTGGAAGAGGTACGTGCAGTACCGCCAAAGTAGTAAACACTCAACATATTGGAGCCTTTATCAATATTTTAGATTGACATCCAGCCTAACATGGAGGGGGACCATAGGGCAGATGTGTCGGTAACTATTTCAGATCCCTGGGGGTGATTACAGAGGCTGATTCAACCCTCCTGTTCCTTCAGTTACCCAACCTTTACTACAAAAGGATGGAAGAAGTATAGTAACAGCCCAGAACTTGGACCAAGAGGTCTTGAAATTGAGTGTCTTGGAAATTTTCTGAGACTGTGTCCTCATCTGCAAAATGGACATAATTATTCCTTATCAAAGCTTACATGGGTTATATGTAAATTATAATGCATATTTCCCAAATTAGTATCCAGATTTTTTGTCTTAAAGCAATTATTGATTAATTATATCATAGCAAATGGTATTGCTTGCAATTACTAGAAGGGAATACGCTTAAATTTGTTTTTTTTTTTCCTGATTTTGAAAGTAATACATTATATTGCAGAAAATTTGGAGGATGTAGAAAGTATGAAGACGAAAGTTTTAAAATCAGCCATAATCCCCCCTGCTTTTAGTCCTTATCTTTATGCCCCGGAATGAACGATGCAAATGTAAATGCATCGGCAAGAGGAACAGTGACGCCAGCAGGTCCATGGACTTGGGCATCCCAGCAGGTAGGTTCACTTCCCGAAAAGCCGTGGAAAGTACCTGCGTGATGGAGTCTCAGGAATGACTAGGCGGGAGAAGAGGTCAGGAGGAGGGACTGGTCTTTTGAGGCTGTGGCCTGAGAAGGGCATTTGAGTATAGATTAAGAGGCCTGATTCAGATTCAGAAATATTTGCACGTCCTTAAAAACAATTTTTTTTTTACATTTCTAGGTAGTTTATGAAAATAAAACATTACTGAAAATATTTTTACATTTGAGATAATGCTCTCTGTCATTTAAACACAATCCCCTGGCTTTAAAAATATCAGTGACCTTGTCATTCATTCAACTGAGCTGTTCCCTTCTTCCCTGCATTGGGGTTTTTTAAACCTCCCTTGGAGATTCTAATGGTGCTTCCCAGGTGGCTGGTGGTAAAGAATCCACCTGCCAATGCAGGAGATGCAAGAGTCACAGGTTCGACACCTGGGTCAGGAAGATCCCCTTGCATAGGAAATGGCAACTTACTCCAGTGTTCTTGCCTGGAAAATTCCATGTACAAAAGAGCCTGGCAGACTACAGTCCATGGCATAGAAAAGAGTTGGACATGACTGAGTGACTGAGCATGTGCACACACACCCACAGATTCTAATATGGTGAGGACTGAGAAACGACAGCATGTAATTTATGCATTGTTGTGAACTATATGAAATTTAAATAGCTCGTGGGATCTTAGTTCCCCAACTAGGGAGTGAACCGGTGCCCCCTGCAGTGTGAAGTCCTCACCACTGGACTGCCAGGGAAGTCCCAATAGTTTTTGATCATGGAGATATAGCATACCTCACTTAACTATCTCTTTAGTATTGGGCATAGCAGTTTCTATTTTGTTTGCTTAAATATTTTAAATAACACAGGGTCTTATATATCCTTGAGCCAACGTTTGTTCACATTTCAGGTTTTTCTAAGGATGGATTCCAACAAAGGAAATTACTACCAAGTCAAAGGGAATTAATTATTTTAACTAATCTCTGGTTTGACACTGCCCTTCCCCTCAAGAAAGATTGTGTACCAATTTACAGTCCCAATGTATACTACTATGATAATATTATTTTAATTTTTTCCTCATTTGATAGGTGGTAAATGTTATATTTTAATTTGCATTTCTTTGGTCTGAGATCTACCCTGATTCACTGAAAGGAAGCCCAGGTGGCACAGTGGTAAAGAAACTGCCTGCAGTGCAGCAGACTTACAGGACACTTCCACAAGTCACAAGTTCAATCCCTCAGTCAGGAAGATCCCTTGGAGTAGGAGATGGCAATCTGCTCTAGTATTATTGCCTGGAAAACTTCCATGGACAGAAGAGCCTGGCAGGCTACAGCCCATGGAGTCCCAAAGAGTCAGACGCAACTGAGTATGCACCATCAATGCATTGATGGCCTAAGTGGGCCCTTTACACGTTAATTTATTTGCAATAGTTTGTGGTAAATTACAAAAATATTTTCCCAACTTGCCATTAATCTCCCAGTTTTGTTCATATTCTTAAACTCTTCATGTTTATGTAGCCAAAACTACTGATATTTTCTGTTGGAATTTCTTCCATACCCTCCCTGCTGTTCAGACATTAGTTAGGTATTCAGTTATATTCTCTTCTCCTATATGTTTGGTTTTGTTATACACAATGCTTTAATCCTCTTGGGCTGTGTTTTGATGTACAAAAAGAAGGTGCGTTGCTACTTTAATTATTTTTTCCCAAATAGCTAATTAAACTCTCCCAGTTTCATTTATGTAAATAACCTTTCCTTTCCCGTCTGAATTCACGACTGCTCTAACTCTGGGCAGTAAAGCACGGGGTTAAGTGTGTGGGCTCCAGCGCCAGGCGGCCTGAGTTTGCATCCGGCTGAGTAATCACGTCTCCTTGGACAGCTTACTGCACATCCCTGCGCCTTTGGTTCCTCCGCTCTGCCGCCGGGGTACTGATCACAGCTCTGCGTCAGAGGGTTGTTGTGACACAGCTCAGGCACTTGTGACGATCTTTCATCACGTTTGTAATGTTTTCCCGGGTCCGGGTGTCAGGTGTTCCGTCCTTCTGCTGTTTTAGATGTTCTAACAATTACAACGGAGAAGGCAGTGGCACCCCACTCCAGTACCCTTGCCTGGAAAATCCCATGGACGGAGGAGCCTGGTAGGCTGCAGTCCATGGGGTCGTTAAGAGTCGGACACGACTGAGCGACTTCACTTTCACTTTTCACTTTCCTGCATTGGAGAAGGAAATGGCAACCCACTCCAGTGTTCTTGCCTGGAGAATCCCAGGGACGGGGGAGCCTTGTGGGCTGCCGTCTATGGGGTCGCACAGAGTCGGACACGACTGAAGCGACTTAGCAGCAGCAGCAGCAGCAACAATTACAATGGAAATGTCCTCCCGTATCGCTCCTGTTATACTCACAATTTTCTTAGCTTCCTATTTCATTTTTGGAAATAAATGGTCTGCCTTGTATATATTAGGCCTGGTCTTCCGATTACTTCTCAAGGAATGAGTTTGAAAGAAGGGCACTGCTTGATTGGGCTGGAGGAAGGAGGAATAGTCGAGGTCTGGCGGTTAGGAGAGCAGAGCCCTGAGGGGCTTGGAGGGCGGTGGGAAGAGGAAGGATAGGCAGTGAAGAAGAGGAGACGGAGGACGAGACCGTAGGGCAAAGGGCAGATAGAGCAGGACGAACAAGGCGGGCCGGGCTCGGACCCGAGTTTGGCAGTGTGGGAGAGTTCCGAGCCACCTGCGTTTTCTCCTGGTAACCCGAGAGTGCCTCAACCTCTGCACTTCCGGGTCAGAGGGCCTCAACCTCTGCACTTCCGGGTGTGGGCTGAAGACCGTGACCAAATCAATCTTCCCACCAACCTGAAGAGGAAGACCGGTTGGGTTTCAGAGCAGGAGGACCAGTCTGGAATGACCATGGGTGTTGGAGCCCATGGCAGGGGCTGTGGAGTTTGGCAGGGTCCAGATGTAGCTACAGCAGCATAAAGGTGTGAGTTGAGAGTGTCATATAACATTAGGGGGTATAGCTCAGGGGTAGAGCATTTGACTGCAGATCAAGAGGTCCCCGGTTCAAATCCGGGTGCCCCCTTCTTATGTTCCATTTTGGAGTTTGGCATAGTCGACCTTCCTTGCGTCC
Source organism: Bos grunniens (assembly GCF_055505025.1). Classification (NCBI taxonomy): domain Eukaryota; kingdom Metazoa; phylum Chordata; class Mammalia; order Artiodactyla; family Bovidae; genus Bos; species Bos grunniens. Next base: position 7,758,322 of record NC_141168.1, read on the forward strand.
CTGTAACTCTCCCTGTAGTTCAAGCAACCCCTGCACCCTGAAAACAACACTCACCGACTCTTTCCCATCAGAAGAGAGATTCCTTCCTGTCTTTGCACTGTCGTTTCATCCCCACAGGAGACCCACAAGATCAGGATTTGGGGATGACCGGCAATCCAATCCTTTCAGCCCACCAGCCAGGTTGGTTTTCCCAAGGCCAAGGTCTCCACCAGTGCTCCCTCCAGAAACGGAATGCAAGCTACATATCTGAATTTACATTCACTAGTAGCCACCTTAAATATTTAAAGTAAAAAAGGGAAGATGGGTGAAGGGGGGTCAAAAGGTACAGAATTACATAAATAAGTCTTGGGGTGCAATGTACAGCATGGTGACTATAGTCACTATATTAACAATATTTTATTGTATATTTGAAAGTTGCTAAGAGAGTAGATCTTGAAAGTTCTCATAACAAGGGGGGAAGTGTAACTATGTGAGGTGCCTGATGTTAACTAGACTTATTGTGGTGATCATTTGTCAATATATACATGTATCAAATCATGTTGTACACCTTTGATATTACATTGTATATCAATTATATCTCATTAAAACTGGGAAATGTTTTCATAAAAATAAAGTAAAACGACATCAGCAAAACGAATCTCCTATTGTGGAGGGGGCATGCTCTGCAGCTTGTGGGATCTTCGTTCCCCAATCAGGGAGCAAACCCCCGCACTCTGAAAGTGCCAAGTCCTAACCACTGGGCCACCAAGGAATGCCCCAACCCTCCACATTTTAAAATCCAGTATATCCAAAACATACTCATTTCAGCATATAACCAATATAAAACTTTATAAATGAGGTAAATCTTTGAAATCTGGCTGCAGTGTCCTCTTAAGGCACCTGCTTATCTGGACCAGCCACCTGTGGACTGGGGACACTCTGCAGCACGGGAAACCTCACTGGCTTCTTGCCGTTTTCAAGGAAATGGGGAGCCAGGTGCTGGTCAGGGTCCCAGGAGGCTCCTCTTGCTCCCCAGGGTGTGATGGATGGAAAGAGCCCCAGGGAGGAGCCATTGCCCCACCTTCCTCATTATCACAAGGGAAGTTAGCCAGGAGCAGGGAGGGCTGCTCCCCACAGGACAGATGTAAGACTGGAATCCAAGGTGGCTCTGGGGAGACATAGGAGACCCATAGGTTTCCAGGTCCCTGGACAGCCTCTTTCAATTGTCTTTTTTCTGCAGACCAAGTATGTGTAATGAAAATACTTCTGATTCAGGTGCTGGAGTAACCGGTAAGCTCAGAGCAAAGTAGGCTAATTGAAAAGTATTCTCAGAGACTTCCCTGGTAGTCCCATGGTTAAGATGCTATGCTCCCAATGCCTGGGTCACAGGTTCAATCCTTGGTTGGGGACTCACAACCAGACGTGCTACATGGTGTATAGCCAAAACACCAAAGAAAAATTTTAAAAATATTAAGAAGCACTTTTAAAAGTACCCAGTTGCAATTTTCTTATATTGCAGTATATAAACATTTTAGCCACATAATTTCACAGGTCTTTCTTGTCTTTTTGCTTCCCTTCAAAGTCCATTTCTTTAATTTTTTAAATTAATGGCCACATCATGTGGCATGTGGGATCTTATTTCCCAAACCAGGGATTGAAACTTTGTCCCCTGCATTGGGAGCACAGAGAGTCTTAACCACTGAACAGCCAGGCAAGTCCCTCAAAGTACATTTCTTCTACAAAAATATTTGTTAGACAAAGCTCTTGAGATGAGTATGATTCTCCTGAATATTTCACCAAATTTAGATGTTGTAAAGTCCCAAGCTTTGAAAATTTCATTCCCTTCAGGTACAGAATGTAAATTTATTCAATTGAAACGAAGAACTTCAGCCAAAGATTCTTTTGAGACTTTGTAAGCACAATTTTAGAAATTCAGAACTAACTCTTGCACACCATGTGAACTTTCATTGTTTAATGTGCTCAGTTTCTCTCTTGCTTTTGCAAGACGTCTCAGTGTCTTTCTGTTTGCAAATTTTATTTTCATTTATTGCAACTCTCTAAAGGTTTCAAAAGCTGAAGTTCTGGGGCACACCATTTGTTGAAAACTTTGATTAAGGATTTCCAACAGGTCTGTGAAAGTGTAGTGTGTTAGTCGTTCAGTCATGTCTGACTCTTTTCGACCCCATGGACTGTAGCCCACCAGGCTCCTCTGTCCATGGGATTCTCCAGACAAGAATACTAGAGTGGGTGGCCATTCCCTTCTCCAGGGGATCTTCCTGACCCAGGAATCGAACCTGGGTCTCCTGCATTACAGGCAGATTCTTTACCATCTGAGCCACCAGTGGAGGTTTGTGCAAAACAGAATTCTGGGTGCATATTTTTACAAAAAAAAAAAAAGGTTTAATACCAATACCATTGCAGAACACTTGGGTTAATTTCACAAAGCAGTTCTTCAAAGGCTCAAACATTTCTAAAATCTTAGTGCTACTGGGGACAGATGTGTCTAAGACAGTGACTATACTGGTAGACCTACAATACAGGTCTGTTCAGTAACTATTTGTACTTTCTTACACACACTGCTAGGTTTCTCAGGCGGCACTAATGGTAAAGAACCCACCTGCCGATGTAGGAGACATAAGAGCTTCAGGTTTGAGTTTGATCCCTGAGATAGGAAGATCCCGTGGAGGAGGAAATGGCAACCCACTCCAGTATCTTCGCCTGGAGAATCCCATGGACAGAGGAGCCTATTGGACTACAGTTCATGGGGTCGCAAAGAGTCAGACACCACTGAAGCGACTTACCACGCACACCCACATGCAGCCATCATGAAATCTTTTCTTGTATTAAATCAGCCGTGTCACAAAAACAATTTAGTTTTTTAAAAACTTAAAAACAATTCAGCTTTTATATAAATTGGTCGAATATCACAGCCTGTTTAGATACACTTGTGAATTATGTGTGCACCACCGTGCCCACAACATTTCTGCTTCATTTGTTTAGAACTTACTGACAGCATCCCTGCTAAGAACATTGTTTACATTAAAATCTTGGGCTTCAAAACTTGCGTTCTTGTATTATTATAGCAAAAACAAAGTTCTATCTTCTATTGAATTCACTCCCCGCTCCCTTTTTTTTGCTTTTTCCTGATGGACCAGGGATTGAACCTGGGCCCCCAGCATTGGTGGGGGGCAGAGTCTTAACCACTGGGCCACCAGGGAAGTCCTACTGAACTCTTAAATGGAGTTTATAACAGCCTTGACAATGTCAGGTATTTCACCTTGGACAAAATGAACTTCCAAAGCTTCATTTTGATTCCATGAACTGGATGCTGAGACAACAGACCCAAAAGCAGGACCGTCCCCAGAGACAGACTTAAGTGGCCCCGTCTAACCAGACTGATGTAGTTCCTCAGCTTATCAGCTCGTGTTCCCTGGGATGTGGGTGCTCCTCAGAAGGGCTCCTCTCGCTGGCTGGTGGAGAGGTTGGAAGAGGGGTGGGATTCATGAAAGAGAGGAGGCTTGACAAGATTCTGGAGCAGAAGTCAAAACCTCTGGGCCTGGTCCTGACTCTGTGGGCAGCCTGGATGTGCCCAGGCATGAAGGGGACCGCAGACTAGTGCTTCTCAGTGGTTTGAGTTCCCCTACGATTCTTTCAAAGTTTCTATTCACATTTTAATAACAGTCTTAACTGTCTTGATATAGGTACACGGTGGCTGGTTTGCAGGGCCATTTTATAATCAGAGCCCAGTGTGATGCATGTACTCAAGTTTCTAATCATGTTGTCATGTGCTCAGTCACTCAGTCGTGACTCTTTGTGACCCCATGGCCTGTAGCCCCCAGGCTCCTCTGTTCACGAGAGTCTCCAGGAAAGAATACCGGAGTGGGTTGCCATGCCCTGTCACCATGCCTCACTGTAACACTGATAACCAAAGATCAGAGGCCGACTTTGAAAGCAGCTCTTGTGCCCCTTCCCTCTTTGCCCATTTCTGTCCCCCTCTAACTTTTTTTTTTAAGAATTGTTTATTTTTTTGCCCACAGCATGCAGAATCTTGGTTCCTGACCAGGAATTGAACCTATGTCCCCTGCAGTGGGCATGTGATTCTTAACCACTGGACCACGAGGGAAATCCCTGACTGCTTAACCTTGAAAAAACCTCCTCGTCGGAATGAGATCACTAGGCAGTTGAACCTAGCTCCTGACTTGTGCTCTCCATGCCTTGCCTAACCTGTTGATTCTTTTCCTAGATTAAAAGAAGAATTAAAAGATGACTAGTCCTCTACCCCCACAACCCCCTTAGCAATCCTGCAGGCAGATCAGACTGGCAGGATAACACCTGGAGAGAGAGTTACACACAACGGAGCACCTCCTGCCTCCTGCCTCCTGCCTCCACGATTCACTGAGATTCTTTCCGCTTTTTTCCCCTTTACAAACTGTCAGGGATGAGCAGACAGTTCGGAGCCGGTCTCGGGACATGAGTCCACCCTCTCATGAATCCACCAGACTTCCAGCTTTTCTGATTAAAACATATTTCCTTTCTACTGACACTTGCCTCTCGATAATTGGCTTTTGAGCAGTGAGCAGCCACCCCTGAGTTTGGTAACAGCTTTAGCCTATGAGAAATGAGCCTTGAGAGTCAGAGGGCGTGTTAATAGAGGCAGTTAGCAGAGGAGCTGGGGGACCCCTGCGTCTCTGGGCGTGAGCAGCTTCACAAGCACATTGCAAAGAGCCTCTTCTAGCAAAATGATTTCATCTGCTATTCAAATTGCTGTTAACTTGAATGTTCCTGGGTTTGTGATTTTGTTTGTATTGATCTTCTAAAATTGTTTTGTCTTAAAAGTGTATAAAACTGTGAGTGTGAAGCATTTATATCTAGCTGTGTATACACATGTATGTACAGATACAAGCAGTACCATAAATGAAAATTAAGCTAACCCTGGGGTACTAAGAGAAAATGTTCCCTTTCAAAGGTGCACATGCAACAAGAAACCAGTAAAATGGTTATGTGGTGGCTGGAAGACTGGGATGGAATGGAGTCTTGAGTTTTGTCTGGATGCTATTTTGTACGTTTTATTTTTAATTTATTATTGTTATTTGGCTGTGTGGCATGCAGGATCTTAGTTCCCCATCTAGGGATCAAACCTGTGCCCTCTGTAGTGGAAGCATGGAGTCTTACCCACTGGACTGCCAGGGAAGCTCCTATTTCATACATTTTCAATCCTGTGCCATGTGAAAGTGTTACTTGTAAAAAAGTTAATTCATTCAGAAATTTAGGAAACTTCAAGCAATCTGACTTCCAGAAGCTCCAGGTGGGTCGTCTCAAGGCACTGGTTAGGTCTGTTCCCTAAAACTCCGTTATAAAATGGGGAGCATTTGCTGGGTTCACAGGGCAGGGAGGCGGCTTGGCCCTGAAGCACCAAGGCCCTGAAATTCACCCTCCAGGGCAGCTGAGCTGAGGCAGGACATAGTGGTGGTCCTTTACCTCTTAATTCTGTTACTTAGAAAAAGTGAGACATACTCAGGTGTGTCCGACTGTTTGCAACCCCATGGACTATACAGTCCCTGGAATTCTCCAGGCCAGAATAATGGACTGGGTAGCCTTTCCCTTCTCCAGGGGATCTTCCCAACCCAGGGATCGAACCCAGGTTTCCCACATTGCGGGCGGATTCTTTACCAACTGAGCTTAAGCTTTGTGATTTGGGGGTGTGTGTGTAGTTGCTTCATTCATGTCCCACTCTTCGTGACCCTATGGACTGTAGCCCGCCAGGCTCCTCTGTCCATGGGACTCTCCAGACAAGTTGCTTCAATTCTTTGTGTCATTGTTACCTATAAAGAGGGTGGTGGTGGAGATAGCACTCACTACCACAATAATTTTTAAAACTATATATGGTAAAAAAGTAAAAAATTACATACAGTGTATAAAAATTTAGAACAGTTTATCTAGCACATTATAAATGCTCAATAAACATCAGGTCTTAAAATTATTAAGTGGTGTCACAGGTGTCTCACCAAAGTGAGAAGTTGTGAGGAGAGAGGTTAACTTCCTCAGTAGGGGGTATAGCTCAGGGGTAGAGCATTTGACTGCAGATCAAGAGGTCCCTGGTTCAAATCCGGGTGCCCCCTATAATTGTCCCAAATTTCCCTTTGCTGGACCTTGTGTAACCAGCAAGGCTGAGGGTATGGAAGCTTTCCTTCATTATTGCCTGGAATTATCCACCGCCCCTAGCCCCAGCCTCCCACCCTTCATCCTTACTTGGGACTATATTCCCCATAGCACTGGGGGCTGGTTTGAGTCCTAGAAAGAGAAATGTTCCCAGGTAAGCAATACCATGATTTACACAAAATTAAATTAGATGAGAAAAGCAAGATGCAATAGCATAGGACTGTTATGCTGCCATTTGTGTTTATAAATACAGCCAAGGAGACACTGTGCATTCCTTACTGACGTGCAGACTATCTGGAAGAGAACATAAAAAAATCTTAACACAGGTTCCCCGGGGATGCTTGTAGAGAGTCTTGTTAGATGAGAGAGGGAGAATTTTCACTGCGTACTTTTTTCTTCATTTTAATCTTTAAATGTATTCTTAAGATTTTTTTTTTTTTCAGTTTCACGTTCTCAGCAAAATTGAGAGGAATGTACAGAGATTTCCCACATATCCCCTGCCCCTACATAGGGATAACCTCTCGCATTATCAACATCCCCCACCAGAACAGGACATTTGTTACAGGGGACGAACATACGGTGACACATCATAGTCAGCAAGTCCACCGTGTTCACTCCTGGTGTCGTACATTCTATGGGTTTGGACAAACGTATCCATCATTATGGGCTTCCCAGGTGGCACAGTGGTGCCCAATGCAGGCGATTCAAGAGATGCGGGTTCGATCCCTGGGTTGAGAAGAGCTCCTGGAGAAGGAAACGGCAGCCCACTCCAGTATTCTTGCCTGGAGAATCCCATGGACAGAGGAGCCTGGGGGCTACAGTCTATGGGGTCTCAAAGAGTCAGACAGGCCTGAGCACTCTGAGAACACACACACATGCCTCATTACAGTATAATGCAGAGTGTTTTCACTGCCCTGAAAATCCTCTGTGCTCTACCTGTATATCTCCCTCTATCCCCTCAAATCCCTGGCAACCGCTGATCTTTTTACTGTCTCCATAGTTTTGCCTTTTCCTGAATGTTGTACAGTATTACTGTGGCCTTTCAGATGGACTTCCTTTACTCAGTAATATGCATGAAAGTTCCCTCCAGGTCTTTCCTAGGCTTGAGAACTCATTTCTTTTAGTATTGAATGCTGTTCCATTGTCCTATGTACCATGGTTCATCTATCCATTCGATACGGACTCTTTAACTACTGAAGGACTTTTGGTTGCTTCCAGCTGCATACGTTTTCATATCTTTTGAACATTGTAGCATATGAATTCTGTGAGTTCATATTTATCTTTTTAAGATAACAATTTAATATTTTAAAATAATCAAATTAAATGAGGTCTCACCCACTAAGACTTGTGGGAATCCAGCATGGGTACTTTGAACATCCTTCCCCTTTCTGATGCATTTTGCCAGAATCCAGAGTCTGTGCAGAGGTCCACTCCGAGACCAGGCATGCTCATTTTGAGGCAAGCAGCACCTCCAGGGCCACATCCCCTCAGAGCCGAGCCCAGAACCTTTGCAGGGCCCTTCCTGGTTCTGCAGGAATTCTTCCTAAAGACTCTGTGTGCTGTTAGAAGTCAGCCTCCTCCAATGGTGCCTTCCCATCTTGGGAGGCTCCAACCAGCCTTCTCCAGTGAGTCCCATCTCCCTGCACCGTGCATCAAGCTTTTGAGCCTTTCCACCTTGCACACAAATCATTCTCCACGACTGGACTTGATTTCTATTTAAAGTCTTCTCTTTGGGATTTCCCCTGTGGTCCAGTGGTTAAGACTCTACTCTTCCAATGCAGGGGCAGGGGGTTCAATCCCTGGTGGGGAGACTAAGATCCCATATGTGGCATGGCTAAAAAAATGTAAGAAAAAAATCTTTTTTGGTAAAAGGATTTAAAGGCTTTTCCAGGGCAGCCCACCCAGTCTGGCAATTTCATTTGGTCTGCTCACACACGAACACACACACACATAGGTTCACACTCACAATAAAACAAGGGAATGCTCAAAGACTCCTGGAGCCCTCTGTCAAATCTGGAGACGGGGAAGGCGTCAATTCAGTATCCTGAAAGCTCCTAAAGGGAAGAATCAAGCATTTGTTCTACCTCTTCTATGTGAACTATATTCCAACAGAACTAACAAGTTAAAAAAAAAAAAAGTCTTCTTTATAAAAGAATTTAAGCTAATAAAGGTAGAGGATTGGAATAGAACCACTCATGACTCCTAAGGAGGCAATGGTCATAAGCCAGCATCCCCAAAGCCTACCAAAATGATGAGATGAATGTTTGATGGGGGAATTTAAAATGAGGTTAACAACACCTCAACACACCAGTTAATCTTTTTCTTTTTTAAAGAGCTTTTGGTTTTGGGGGGGCTTTATTCCCCTAAGATTCCCTGCAGGATCTTAGTTCCTCTTGAACAGGTCACTGTGGTTTCTGGCTCCTGAGTGGCCTCAGTGCCATCACCAGCAGCACAGGTGAGGTGACAGATGTGTGACACCTGGGAGAGCATCAGTACTGCTGCTGTAGGCCAGGTGGACCCTGTTCTCAAGGGTTCCCCCCACAGCTCATCTCACCCAGAGATTGGGGGAAGTGCTTACCTCTAGTTCTAGAATGCCCCACTATTCGGGATGATGATACCCCCAACACTTGAAGAGGAAAGAGAAACTAGAGTCAGCAGGCAGTGGTGCGACTGGCCATCAGCAGGGCTGCCCCAGAGGTCTGTCTAGGAGAAGGGGGCCCAGAGTGACTTTTGGAGACTGGGTTTGTCATGAACATGACCTCTGTCTTGATCAGCGGGGATCACAACCTAATGGCCCAACGCAGTGGGTGATGAGCCGTTATCTCCCAAATATTCTAGAAGGAAATCAAACAGTAAGGAATTGGCTGATGTTTTACCTAGCACTGCCAGGCAGATACCCAATTCAGTCTGTGTTTTAGAGAGAATTCTTTCAATATGGTCACCAGCTTTAGTTCTGGAGTTAGACTATCTGGATTACTGAATTCCTCTAAACTTTCATTTCTTTATCTGTAAATCGGGGATAATAATTACAGTAAGTCCCCTGCATATGATTTGGATGAGTTCTATTCTGAGAGTGCATTCGTAAGTTCAATTGGTTCATAAGTCCAATAAATCTAGCCTAGGTACCCAACTAACACAATTGGCTATGTAGTACTATACTCTAATAGGTTTATAATATACTTTTCACATAAGTAATACATAACAAGCAAACAAACAGAAAAAAACATTTTTAATCTGATAGTACAGTTCTTTGAAAAGTACAGTAGTCCAGGAGGAACAGCTGGCATACAGGGGCTGGCACTGAGTGAACAGGCAAGAAGACTGACTGACTGGAGGAGGGAGAAGACGTGGGAGGTGGTAGAGCTGAAGGATCCTCTGCAATAGGAGACGGATGGCGAGCTGCAGTGTCGTCCGCAGCTGATGTGATAGGCCATGACAGAGCAGGCTCACATCTCTGAAAGCTTGCAACTTGAAGGTTCTCAAGTAGAGGACTTGCTGAGTACCTATGTCATGGGCTTGGCTTGAAGACAAAAGGTGATGACTCATGGCAAACGTTTAGTAACATGTCCTCCTAGGAAGACCCAGAGCCATCTGGGAAGAATGGAGAGTAATGGGGTCATGGAGGGGAGACAAAGAGCTCAGTTAGGAAGCTGGGTCTTAACAGAGCTCATAAGCCAGGTTTCCTGTCTTTGAAGGCTGCTCTCCCCACCCCGCCCCCACCCAACTGGGTAAATCTTATGTCTTTAACAACACGGGGAGGGATGACCGTGTGGAAGGCAAGTTGTCAGTGCTCCATTTTCAAATGCCAAAAGTGTGGGTGCTAGGGCATTAGGGGAATAAAGATCGGCGCCCACTCGGTGCCTGCAGAAGCTGGGGGAGGTTTCCTGGGTGTGGCCGGGAGAGCCAGGGAACCTGGGAGGAGACGTGGCGAGGACCAGGGTGGGATCAGAAGGTCACAGCGTGGTCCAGACAGCATGCAGGACCAGATCCCACTCACCCCAGCACTGTGGTACTGGGAAAGCCCTTTCATAACTCTGGTGTGACACGGGATGGGGTGGTGATGGTTGGGGGAGTCCTGAGGTGACTAACTAAATTTCTGCTGCTGGGTATAATGGGGCACAAAATAGAGATTGAGTTGTTTTTGTAGAAAAACAGTTATCTCCATCCCTCAATCCGTGGATTACTGTATATCAACAATGAGCAGAACATAGAGCTGAGACACTAGGTGGGGGAGAGGGAGGCGCGTGGTCGAGGCGGGATGGCAGGATGCAGGGATCCCGGAAAGATGCCTGTGCACACACTGACGTTCCCAGTTTAGTGACGGAGCATTCTGGCCTCTAAAGAAGGAACGGTACTTTGGAACAGGAATAATGCATAATCATTTTCCGTGGCCTGAGAAACCCTCAAGAGCATTCAATTCCCTTTTGCTCTGATTGCAGCCTCAGGAAGCAACCCTTAGATAGCTAATTTGGTTTCCGGGGTAACCTCCAGGGCATTCTGGCTTATTGTGCATCGGGCCTTCAGAGCCTGATTAGGGAGATTGTGTGAGCCGGCCCAAGGGGTCTGACGCTGCAGGTCTGTGAGCTGAGCTCCAGACCTGATGACCACACCGAGATGCCGCCAGGTTCAGACTCCAGCCCTGGGCAGAGCGCACGTCCTAACCGGGCAGGACGGTGGGGGTTGGGAGGTGAAGGGCAGGGCTCAGGGGAACCCCTGGGATTGGTGCCTGCTGATGGGCTGCAGGACACAGCACCAGCCAGCTCCTCCGGGCCCTGCATCCGCACTCTTAGGAGTCCACTCTGGGGAAATCATTTGAGAAGTGCACCAAGATGTATGTGCGTGTTCATCCAGTGTTTTATAAATCTGGAAAAAATCACCCTCTTACCAAACTCTTAGCCTTTTTTTTTTAATCCCCCCAAGAAGGGCAGACTGCTTTGCAGCGCCTCATTGGATGTGTGTGGAGTCTTGGAGTCTTGACAAGCCCACATTCTCCTACAAATGGATCTCAAGAGTCTGTTTGGAGGTTCTAGCAGGAGCATAGCTACTCCCATACTCTTAGCCAGAGAACCACCCTCCTTTATGTGCGTGCTAGGTCACTTCAGTCCTGTCTGACTCTTTACGATCCCATGGACTGTAGCCCACCAGGCTTCTCTGTCCATGGGGATTCTCCAGGCAAGAATACTGGAGTGGGTTGCCATTTCCTTCTCCAGAGGATCTTCCTGATCCAGGGATCGAACCCAGGGCTCTTATGTCTCCTGAACTGGCAGATGGGTTCTTTACCACTGAGCCACCTGGGAAGCCCTTGAAGGGTAATTTCACTTCAGAATAATCTCAAAGAAAGAGTAGAAAATCTTACCCAATTGGATGGCACAATATAACCAAGAAAGACGCAAACAGAAATGCAATGATGTCTTAATCCTAGAGACTGCGTGGCTGTACAGCAGGGGCTGTCTGAGTTCTAGAAGAAGCAGGCTGGAGCCGTGTCCCAGACCCTGGACCTGTGCTGACCTCTTGGCTCATCCCTGCCCACTCTTCACCTGCTAGAAAGTTGGGGCTGCAGCTTTCTTGGCCAGGCGCCTCTCCTAAAGTAAACCAAGACCGTGACAGCCTCCTATAGGTCCCAGGCCTTGATCCCTGGAAAAGGAAACCGAACCAGAGAGTGGGAGATGGAGAAAAAGGAAAAAGAAACAAAGCATCTTAGACATTAAGGGGCTGGGTAGTTCCTCTTGCCCTCAGTATAATGATAATAGTGAGGGAGTGGGTGAGAAGGTCTCTGGGAGGAGGGATGTTTGGTGGGCATAGGAGTGGAGACTTTGAGGAAGGGGAGCAGTTCTGACAGGTGTGGAGGTGGCCACCTAGAGAAGCAGCTCAGGTAACTCCCTAGGGAGACACACAATGGTGAGAGCGCAGCTTGGGAAAGACTGCAATTATGGAATTGTTCTATGATATCCCTGTGGGTGGCTGGGGGTATAGCTCAGGGGTAGAGCATTTGACTGCAGATCAAGAGGTCCCTGGTTCAAATCCAGGTGCCCCCTGTGCCTTGCTTTCCTTTTTTTTTTTTTTAACCCCAGTAGAAGTTATACCTCCTACTTATACAGAGGCCCTCCTTCTTATGCATTTAGCCTCATGAAATCTAAATTTCTAACAAGTCGTAAAGTCTTCAGTTCCTCCTGTGACATTTCTCATGTGCTGTGTTTTCGCCTCCTCAGCCACACTGATTTCCTGGAGGGGTAGAGGAAGTCTGCCTGAAGCTTTCTCTGTGTTTCCCTTGTGTCTAATTACTACCATCCTGATTTTATTTGTTTATACCAAGCTAGCTTCAAAAAATAGGATCTGAGGCAGCTTGCAATAAAAGATATAATAAAAGTCCACCAACAGGACAAGTATAAAAAGGCAAGGGCTGACTTATATGAGGTCATCAAAATCATAGAGACAGAAAGGAGACTGGTGGGTACCAGGGGCTGGCGGAGGTGGGGATGACCAGCTATCGATTCGTGGGGACAGAGGTATAGTTTGGCAAATGAAAAAGTTCTGGACAGTGGTGATGGCTGTACAACATAAACGCACTTAATACCACTGACTCTATAATACTCAGTTGCTCAGCTGTGTCCAACTCTTTGCGATCCCATGGACTGTAGCCCGCCAAGTTCCTCTGTCTGTGGGATTTTCCTGGCAAGAATACTGGAGTGGGGTGCCATTCACTTCTCCAGGGGATCTCCCCAACCCAGGGTTGAACCTGGATCTCCTACATTACAGGCAGATTCCTTACCACTGTGCCACCTGGGAAATCCTTACTTAAACATTTGGTTAAGATGATAAGGTTCATGCTACATGTATTTTGCCACAATTTTTAAAAGTTGAAGGGAATAAATAAGGCAAGAACTAAACATTTGAAGAGGATGCAAATAATTATTCCCAAGAGCCCAGATCAGGAGAAGGCACTGCTGCTGAATACAGGAAGCATCTCTGAGTTTTGGGGAATTAAACAGAAGTGAGAACACACCAATTCGTCAGCAGAGCATAATATTTTATTAGCTCCTAAAAACACCAGGCATCCATATGATAGGTCTTTATAGACAGAAGGTTGGTGAGATAATGGTTATTTCCAGGGCAGCCAAGTACAGTCACATAGGTTGTGTATTGCACAACTTCCCCAGTCGCATAATCCCTGGAGTTATGCAACATACAGACCCTAGGTATTGGCCATAGTTTATCCCCTTTACAAAAAAAAAAGCATAAACTGTGTTCCACACACATGTGTGTGTATAAATATATGTGTTGTGTATACGTGGCAGACTTACTAGTTAAGTACCCAAAATACATTATTTCCTCTTAGTAATAGAACTCTTATTTTATACTAAGCAGTTATGTTTCCAGCTGAAAGATCACATTTTCTGGCCTCTCTTTGGCTAGGACAGGCAAATGAAGAATAAGAAGCAGTCATCAGACAAGGTTTCTGAGAAAGCTTTAAAGAACAAACATGTCCCCTTTGGGACCTTAACTCACGCTTCCTACCTGGAGCATAGATGTGATGGCTGGAATGCCAGCTGCCAACTTGGACCATGAGTCAAGCTTGAGAACGGAACCCACATTTAAAAGAAGACTGATCAAAAAGATGAAAAGAGCAGGTGTCCCTAAAGGCACCTGGAGTGGCCAGGTCACCAGACAGCCCTGGTCTGCTCTCCTCCACACACTCTTTTTCAAAAGAAAAACAGACATTTCTAGCTTGTTCATCCCTCAGAGAAGACACAAATCCAGATGATTCTGAGGCTCATGCCCTTTCCCCATCAATGACTTTTCAAGCTCATCATCAATGACCTAGCTCAGTAGATCTGAGATAGCCAATAAAAATGTTTTTCTAACAGGGCCATTTCTTACACCAGGAACCTCCCATTGCTATGGCAGGATAAAGAGCCCAGGGGACCGTGTGTACTTGGCTGCTTCCTTGCCTGTGCCTGTGTGCTAGGTCCCTTCAGTCGTGTCCGACTCTTTGTGACCCTGTGGACTGTAGCCCACCAGGCTCCTCTGTCCATGGGATTCTCTAGGCAAGAATACTGGAGTGGGTTGCTGTTCCCCTCTCCAGGGGATCTTCCCAACCCAGGGGTCAAACCCGAGTTTCATATGTCTCCTGCATTGGCAGGCGGGTTCTTTATCAGTAGTGCCACCTGGGAAGCCCTCCTTGCCTGTAAGTCCCCGCACCCCAAGAAATTCCTTTCTTGCACAATAGAAATGTATGGGACAGGACAACCATGCATTTGGGCTGGGAGAAAATATTTGTAAGTGGTGCAACCAACAGGGGCTTAATTCCAAAATATACAAAAAGCTCATAGAATTCAATTTTTAAAAAGAACAACCCAATCAAAAAATGGGCAAAAGACCTAAATAGACATTTCTCCAAAGAAAACATACAGATGTCCAAAAGGCACATGAGAAGATGCTCAGCATCACTAATTACTAGAGAAATGCAAATCAAAACTACAGGGAGGTACCACCTCACATCATCATTAAAAATTCTACAAATACTAAATGCTAGAGAGGGTGTGAAGAAAAGGGACCCCTCTCACTCTATTGGTAGGAATGTAAATTGGTGCAGCCATTGTGGAAAACAGTATGGAGGTTTCTCAAAAAACTAAAGAGAGTTGCCACATGAGCCAGCAATCCCACCCCTAGGCATAGAGCCATATAAAACTCTATTTCAAAAAGATACATGTACCCTTATATTCACAGCAGCACTATCCACAATAGACACGGAAGCAAGCTAAATGTCCATTGACAGATGAATGGATGAAGAAGATGCGATATAATGTGGAGTATACTGCTGCTGCTACTGCTGCTAAGTCACTCAGTCGTGTCCAGCTCTGTGCGACCCCACAGACGGCAGCCCACCAGGCTCCCCCGTCCCTGGGATTCTCCAGGCAAGAACACTGGAGTGGGTTGCCATTTCCTTCTCCAATGCATGAAAGTTAAAAGTGAAAGTGAAGTCGCTCAGTCGTGTCCGACTCTTGGTGACCCCATGGACTGCAGCCTACCAGGCTCCTCCATCCATGGGATTTTCTAGGCAACAGTACTGGAGTGGGGTGCCATTGCCTTCTCTGGTAGAGTATATTACTCGGTCATTAAAAAGAATGGATAATGCAGCAGCATCAGTGGCTCTAGAGATTATCACACTAAGCAAAGTCAGTCAGAAAGAGAAAGATAAGTGCCACATGATATCACTTATATGTGGAATCTAAAATATGACACAGGGCTTCCCTGGTGGCTCAGTGGTAAAGAATCCGCCTGCCAATGCCGGAGACAGGAGTTCAGTCTCGGATCCGGGAAGATCCTACCTGCCTCAGAGCAACTAAGCCCGTGCACTGCAGTTACTGAGCGTGTGCTCTAGAGCCCAGGAGCTGTGGCTACTGAGCCCACGTGCCGCAGCTACTGAAACCGCACACTCTACAGAGCCTGTGCTCCACACCAAGAGAAACCCCCGCAATGAGAAGCCTGCACACCACAAGTAGAGCCAAGCCCACGAAGTAAGGAAGACCCAGCACAGCCAAAAAGGAAATAAAGTAAATAAAATTAAAATGTGACACAAATGAACGTATCTATGAAACAGACGCACAGAGATCAGACTTGTGGTGGCTGGGGTCAGGGAGGGGAGGAAAGATTGAGAGTTTGGGACTAGCAGATACAAACTACACAGGATGGATAAGCAAGGTCCTACTGTATAGCATGGGGAACTATATTCAGTATCTTCTGATAAACCATAATTGAAAAGAATATGAAAAAGAATACATATGTATAACTTAGTCACTTCTCTGTACAGCAGAAATTAACATAACATTGTAAATCAACTATATTTCAATAAAATTTTTTAAAAAAATGCGTGGTCTTATGGTGAGAGAGCGCAGGAGTGCAATAGCCACTCTCATTTCTAATTGATTACCAGCAGCTGAATGTAGTTCTTCCAGCAGTTGGAAAAGAGAGTTCTACAGAGGTCAGGCACAATAACTGAGCAGTTGTTGTTGTTATTCAGTTGCTAAGTGGTGTCTGACTCTGCAACCCCAGGGACTGCAGCACACCAGGCTCCTCCGTCTTTCACTCTCTCCTGGAGGTTGCTCACATTCACATCCACTGAGTCGGTGATGCCATCCAACCATCTCATCCTCTGCCACCCCGTCTCCTTTTGCCTTCAAACTTTCTCCTTCATGCATCACAGCCTAGTTGTGTTGGAGGGTCTTGTGTGACTCAATGAAGCTATGAGCCGTGCCATGCAGGGCCACGCAGGATGGAAGGGTCATAGTGGAGACTTCTGACAAAACGTGGTGCACTGGAGGAGGGAATTGCAAACTACTCCAGTATGCTTGCTTCGAGAACCCCATGAATAGTATGAAAGGACAACTTAGCAGAGTGAACGTCATCCCCAGATTCCAGAGGAATGTGTGGTCAGCACAGCCCTCTGACCAGTGCTGCTCAAAGTGGGGTCCAAGAACGAGCCTACCACCTTCATTTATGTTCAGAAATTCTACCATCTGACACTGGCCAGCTTTGGTTGCAGTGGGTCTCAAAGTCCACAGGTCTGATGTACTCGTACTGAGCTGTGATAGCTTTTTAAGATAATAAAAATAAAGCTGGTCCTTCACCAAAGGTAGTGGGAAACACTGCTTTCATTGATGTCCTTCAAGGCCCTTCTCTCAGCATCCTAGGGCTGCTGCAGTACAGCACGACAGGCTTTCACTTGCTGTGGCCCTCGGGCCACTTGGGTGCCAGTAAGTGCACAGAAGCTAGATTAAGCTGTAAACATTTTAAGCATATATATCTCCCTAGGTAGGAGTGGTGGAAAATGAGTCTCTAGACTAACCTTCCAGGAACAGCGCCCTGAGCTAAGCTGCAGAACTGGCCTGATGGAGAACCACCAGCACTGGGCTGGCGTCACCCAGCAGTTTCTATTCTCACCAGAAACCGGCCTCTGCACCACACCTTCACCAAACACTCAAGCCCTGAATGCTGGACAATGACCCCATCCTTGCAAGCAAACTGGACTCTATACCTCCCTCTCCCCTCTTCAACCCTTACACAAGCATATCTTATTATTGCTTGTTGCTGTTCAGTCACTAAGTCGTGTCCAACTCTTTGTGACCCCATGGAATGCAGCATGCCAGGCTCCCTTACCCTTCGTTATCTCCCAAAGTTTGCTCAAACTCATTTCCATTGAGTCAGTGATGCTATCTAGCCATCTCATCCTCTGTTCCCCCCTTCTCTTTTGGCCTTCAATCTTCCTGAGCATCATGGTCTTTTCTGATGAATTGACTTTTAACATCAGGTGGTCAAAGTGTTAGAGCTTCAGCTTCACCATCAGTCCTTCCAATGAATATTCAGGGTTGATTTCCTTTGGTGTGATCGCCTTGCTGTCCAAGGAACTGTCAAGCATCTTCTCCAGCATCACAGTTCGAAAGCATCAATTCTTCAGCACTCAGCCTTGTTTATGGTCCAACTCTTGCATCTGTACATGACTACTGGAAAAACCATAGGTTTGATAGTACAGACGTTTATTGGCGAAGTGATGTCTCTGCTTTTTAATACACTGTCTAGGTTTGTCATAGCTTTCCTTCCAAGGACCAAGCATCTTTTAATTTGTTCCTACAGTCACCATCCACAGTGACTTTGGAGCCCAAGAAAATAAAGTATGTCACTGCTTCCATTTTTTTCCCCTTATATTTGCCATGAAGTGGTGGAAGCCTGGACTTATTCCAGAAACTCAAAGGAGCCTGAGAACAGAGTTCTATAACTTCTTTTTTGAGAGTACAGGTCTTGCAAGGAAAGAAATTCTCCATACACAACAAGGGGAGAAGGCAATGGCATCCCACTCCAGTACTGTTGCCTGGAAAATCCCATGGATGGAGGAGCCTGGTAGGCTGCAGTCCATGGGGTCGCTGAGAGTCGGACACGACTGAGCGGCCTCACTTTCACTTTTCACTCTCATGCATTGGAGAAGGAAATGGCAACCCACTCCAGTGTTCTTGCCTGGAGAATCCCAGGGATGGGGGAGCCTGGTGGGCTGCAGCCCATGGGGTTGCACAGAGTTGGACACGACTGAATCGACTTAGCAGCAGCAGCAGCAGCACAATCAGAAAACATAGAAATGTCCTTCGCAATTACATCAGATTTTTGAATACTTAATACCAAGAATAAGAATGCAAATGATTTCATTATTGATTTTGCATATTAATTACATGTAGCAGTGATAATATTTTAGATATCTTGTGTTAAATAAATAGATGATTCAAATTAATTTCAACAACTATTTTTGTTTTATAATGTAGCTACTAGAAAATATATAATTGTACTTGGGGCTTGCATTATATTTCTGCTGGACAGTGTAGCTCCAGATGAAGTATGACCTCAGAATATAACACCTAGATAGTGTCACCAGTGTGGAAGGATGGACTGTATAATTAGGGGTGGTGGGATAACTGGCTTCTTAAAAAGTCTCATAAAATCCCTACTTCACTCCATTACAAAAAAAATTTCAGATGGATGAAAGACCTAAATAGGGCTCTCCTGGTGGCTCAGAGGGTAAAGAATCTGCCTGCACTTCCGGAAACCCAAGTTGGGTCAGGAAGATCATCTGGAAAAGGGAATGGCAACCCACTCCAGTATTCTTGCCTGGAGAATTCCATGGACAGAGGAGCCTGGCGGGCTATAGTGCACGGGATTGAAAAGAGCTGGACGTGACTGAGCAACTAACTTTCAAAGATCTAAATATAAACTCAGACTTTTAGAAGAACATAAAGAACACAATTGTCTTAGTTTGTTGGGGTGCTATATCCAAATACCAGAGACTGGGTGGCTTATATGGAGAAGGCAATGGCAAGCCACTCCAGTACTCTTGCCTGGAAAATTCCATGGATGGAGGAGCCTGGTGGGCTTCAGTCCATTGGGTCTCGAAGAGTCGGACTCGACTGAGCGACTTCACTTTCACTTTTCACTTTCACGCAATGGAGAAGGAAATGGCAACCCACTCCAGTGTTCTTGCCTGGAGAATCCCAGGGACGGGGGAGCCTGGTGGGCTGCTGTCTATGGGGTCGCACAGAGTCAGACACTACTGAAGCGACTTAGCAGCAGCAGCAGCAGGGTGGCTTATAAACAATAGAAATTTGTTTCTCACAGGTCTGGAGGTCGGGAGGTCCAAGACCAAGGTGCCCTCATGTTTGGCATCCGGTGATAACCCTCTTTCTGGTTCGTAGGTGGCTGTGTTCTTGCTGTGTTCTCAAGTGGCAGAGGGAACAAAAGAGCTCTCCTGGGTCTCTTTCCTAAGGGCACTAATCCCTTTCAGGAGGGCTCCACCGTCACGACCTAATCACCTCTCTAAGGCCCCACCTCCAAATATCAACACATAGGGATTAGATTTCAATGTACAAATTTTGTAAGGGAGGCCCACAAACATTGTTTATAATATATGTATAACTCAGGGAAGGCTTTCTTAAACACAACTTCAAAATCACAAACTGTAAAAGATAAATTTGGCTGTATCAAAATTTACATTTTTATATGACAAAACATTCCTTAAACAAGAGACTCTGAATTTTGTAACACACATGATTAGAGAATAGATATGCACTAGAATATAAGCAAGATGAAGAGTTTGTGGAGATCGTTTGCAAAATATTATGAATATGCTTAACACTCTTGAACTGTACACTTTAAAATGGTTAAG
Organism: Bos grunniens; assembly: GCF_055505025.1. Lineage (NCBI taxonomy): Eukaryota > Metazoa > Chordata > Mammalia > Artiodactyla > Bovidae > Bos > Bos grunniens. Next base: position 7,778,162 of record NC_141168.1, read on the forward strand.
ATGGTAACTTTCATGTGCTTTTTACCACCATTTAAATTTTTGTAATTATTTTAAAAGATAAGAATTCCTATAGAGCCATCAGGGAAAAAAAAAAAAAAGTTAGCCCAATAGAAAAATGGACAAAGACAGAATAAGTAGTTCACAGAACAGGGATTTTTTAAAATGTTTTATTTGTTTATTTATTTATTTTGGCTGGGATGGGTCTTGGTTGCAGCATGCAGGATCAGGGATAGAACCTAGGTCTCCTGCGTTGCGAATGAGGAGTCTTACGTACTGGACCGCCAGGGAAGTCCCCACAGAAGAGGTATCTTTATGACAAATAAACACAGGAAAAGATGCTCAACATTGCTAGACATCAAAGAAATGGAAAGTGGTTAAAATGATAAAGAAGCACCATTTTTACCCTCTTTCATAATTTAGGATAAGTTGAAGTCTAACTAGATCAAAAACTGGTGAGGAGGACAATGGTATTTTCATTCGCTAACAATGTGAATATAATTGCTACACTCATGGAGAAAGTCTTGGCAATAAAAATAGTAAAATAAATATTAAACTACATAAAACTGTAATCATAAAATTATAAGTGTGTGTAAAATTCAGATATTTCATTTGTGGGTATTTTCCCTTGAGAAGTTCTACATAAATGCATCAGGAGATATGTACAAAGATGTTCATTGCAGCACTATCATTAATGTGCAAAAAAAAAGAAACATTCTTAGTGTGTCCTTAAATCAGTTCAGTTCAGTTCAGTTCAGTTCAGTTGCTCAGTCATGTCAGACTCTTTGAGACCCCATGAATCGCAGCACGCCAGGCTTCCCTGTCCATCACCAACTCCCAAGTTCACCCAAACTCATGTGCATCGAGTCGGTGATGCCATCCAGCCATCTCATCCTCTGTCATCCCATTCTCTTCCTGTCCCCAATCCCTCCCAGCATCAGGGTCTTTTCCAATGAGTCAACTCTTCTCATGAAGTGGCCAAAGTCCTGGAGTTTCAGCCTCAGCATCAGTCCTTCCAATGAACACCCAGGACTGGTCTCCTTTAGGATGGACTGGTTGGATCTCCTTGCAGTCCAAGGGACTCTCAAGAGTCTTCTCCAACACCACAGTTCAAAAGCATCAATTCTTCGGCGCTCAGCCTTCTTCACAGTCCAACTCTCACATCCATACATGACCACTGGAAAAACCATAGCCTTGACTAGATGGACCTTTGTTGGCAAAGTAATGTCTCTGCTTTGAATGAATATGCTATCTAGGTTGGTCATAACTTTCCTTCCAAGGAGTAAGCGTCTTTTAATTTCATGGCTGCAATCACCATCTGCAGCCCAAAAAAATAAAGTCTGACACTGTTTCCACTGTTTACCCATCTATTTCCCATGAAGTGATGGGACCAGATGCTATGATCTTCGTTTTCTGAATGTTGAGCTTTAAGCCAACTTTTTCACTCTCCTCTTTCACTTTCATCAAGAGGCTTTTTAGTTCCTCTTCACTTTCTGCCATAAGGGTGGTGTCATCTGCATATCTGAGGTTATTGATATTTCTCCTGGCAATCTTGACTCCAACTTGTGCTTTTTCCAGCCCAGCGTTTCTCATGAGGTACTCTGCATATAAGTTAAATAAGCAGGGTGACAATATACAGCCTTGACGTACTCCTTTTCCTATTTGGAACCAGTCTGTTGGTCCATGTCCAGTTCTAACTGTTGCTTCCTGACCTGCATATAGGTTTCTCAAGAGGCAGGTCAGGTGGTCTGGTATTCCCATCTCTTTCAGAATTTTCCAGTTTATTGTGATCCACACAGTCAAAGGCTTTGGCATAGTCAATAAAGCAGAAATAGATGTTTTTCTGGAACTCTCTTGCTTTTTTGATGATCCAGCAGGTGTTGGCTATTTGATCTCTGGTTCCTCTGCCTTTTCTAAAACCAGATGGAAGTTCACAGTTCACATATTGCTGAAACCTGGCTTGGAGAATTTTGACATGACTTTACTAACGTGTGAGATGAGTGCAATTGTGTGGTAGTTTGAGCATTCTTTGGCATTGCCTTTCTTTGGGATTGGAATGAAAACTGACCTTTTCCAGTCCTGTGGCCACTGCTGAGTTTTCCATATTTGCTGGCATGTTGAGTGCAGCACTTTCACAGCATCATCTTTCAGGATTGAAATAGCTCAACTGGAATTCCATCACCATCCACTAGCTTTGTTCATAGTGATGCTTTCTAAGGCCTACTTGACTTCACATTCCAGGATGTCTGGCTCTAGGTGAGTGATCACACCATCGTGATTATCTGGGTCATGAAGATCTCTTTTGTACAGTTCTTCTGTGTATTCTTGCCACCTCTTCTTAATATCTTCTGCTTCTATTAGGTCCATACCATTTCTGTCCTTTATCGAGCCCATCTTTGCATGAAATGTTCCCTTGGTATCTCTAATTTTCTTGAAGAAATCTCTAGTCTTTCCCATTCTGTTGTTTTCCTCTATTTCTTTGCATTGATCGCTGAGGAAGGCTTTTTTATCTCTCCTTGCTATTCTTTGGAACTCTCCCATTTGAATGCAGAGTTCCAAAGAATAGCAAGGAGAGATAAGAAAGCCTTCCTCAGTGTCCTTTAATAGTAGAATAGATAAATAAAACTTCCTGAATTCTAATAATGTAGAAAATAAAACACTTAAAAGGAAGTTTAAACTGAGTGACCAAGAGACAATAGGTATTAGGTCCCAAGGGCAGGAGTGAAACCGGTCCTGAACGTCAGGACTGATAACCAGGTGAGTCTCCACCCTGTGGGTGTGAGAGGGTCAGGTTGCAGTAGGTCAGAGCATTGGTGAGGAACACTTTTCTGAAGAGTTGAGTCCTGAAGATCATCCTTAAGTCTAGCTAAGGGGCTTCACAAGGTCCGCTCAACGCCTTGGTCCACGTATCCCAGAGTTGGGGTTTGCAGTGAGGTGTGTCCAGCACAAAGCTCTGCAGTTGGAGAGGAGCCGACTGCTCTTGGGAATCCGCTTGTTTGACTGGAATGGGTGGAAATAGAAGGCACCAGAGTATTTTCCCCCAGGCCATGCAGGAGACAGCCTTTTTGCAGCAAATCAAATTCTGTGCAAGGATGATCACAGGCCCCAGCAGAGAGAGTCTGAGCAACACAGGTCGTGGAACGCCAGGAGAAGAATGCTTTGCCAGGTCACGGGAGCAGTGGAATGGTCCCGATGGAGGCCTGGGAGGAATTTCATGGAAACGCCGGTGGAGTCATTTCAAATACTTGCCAGGCCCAGGGAAAGCAAATATTATCTTACTACAGTTCTGATCAAGGGAGAACCTTCTCATTCTCCTCACCTCTCTCCCTTCCCTCCTCCCCACTCCTTGGGCCAGGAAAGAAGTCTGGAGGAGGAGAAAGAGGAAGGGCTATGTCTCAGCTCCTCCCACTTCTAGGGGTGGAGAGAAGTTGAAGGCAGTCCTGCAGGAATCCCCTGGTGGTGTAGTGGTAGTGACCCTGCGCAGTCAGGGCAGAGGCCCAGGTTTCATCCCTGGGTGTGGAGTTAATGACCAAGGAAAAAACGGAAGGAAGAAGGCTTCAGGTTATTGATTATTACAGGAGGCGGAGCTTTTTTTAGCAGCACCGCGCAGCTTGTGGGATCTCATTGAACTGGCCATGCACTGAAAGCACCCCAACCACTAGGCCACCAGGGAACTCTCGAGATTGGCCGTTTTAATTACGAATTCAGGAGGCAACCGCAGGACTTTCTGCTACCTATGCATGATCTTTAAATCACTTGGGCAGGGGAATTCCCTGGCAGTCCAGTGGTGAGGACCCCACGCTTCCACTGCAGGGGGCAGGGGTTCCACTGCTGGTCAGGGAAGTTTCTGCATGCCACATGGCACAACTAAAGTTTAAAAAGTCACTTGGGCAATAGAAACAGCTCGTTGAGAAAGTTTAAAGGGATAGTGAAAGCAAAAATGAAGTTGCTTTTACTATTACACTTTCGTTCTACAAGTTCAATGTACCAGATAAAAGAGCAACAAAGATAGCTCTCAAAAATATGATGTCATGTGCAAAAGAATTCAAGCTACTGGAATTCCCAGGGGTTGGACTCTGCACTTCCACTGCAGGGGGCCTGGGTTTGATCCATGTTGCGGGAGCTAAGAGCCCCGCAGAACAATAGATTCTGCGTTACCCCATTTGGATTTAGTAAAGATACAGAGAACAACGCTGAATCCTGTTACTGAATATAGAAGTAATAAAAATGGGACTTGTACCTCAAATACATGAAGTGGTCAAAATTCAACCAAAAAAATCCAATTAGAAAATGGGCAAAAACATATGGGCAGGCATTTCAGAGAAAAGGATATACAGATGGCAAAGAAGCACTTGAAGAAGCATCATCATCATTACCCATCAGGGAAACGCAAACTGGAACCACAGTGGAGTGTCGCTGCACACCTAGAGCATGACCAAAATTAAAAAGGTGATGGCACCAAACGCTGGTGAGGATTCAGACAAACTGGGCCACTTGTGTACTGCAGGAATGTAAAGTGGGACAAGCACTCCGGAAAACCGTTTGGTAAGTTCTTACAAAACTAAATGTATGCTTATCTATGTGACGGTTAATTTTGTGTGTCAACTTGACTGGGCCACGGGGTGCCCAGATACCTGGTCAAATTTGGTGGGTCTGTGAGGGTGTTTTTGGATGAGATTGATGCCAGGGGAAGGCAGTTGCTGTGTCATGAGGATGCCCTGTTGTGTTGGAATCAGGCCTCCTGCCAACAGCTCATGAGGAATAGTCCTTTTTTCTAACAGTCGTGAGTGAGCAGGTTAGAGTGGCTCCTCCCACCCCAATTGAACCATCAGATTGTTGCAGCCCCAGCTGACATCTTATCCACAGCCTCATGAGAGACTCTGAACCAGAATTGCCCAATTCAGCCACACCCAGATTCCAGAGTCTGAAATTTGCATGATATGATGAAGACTTACTGCTCTAAGGCGCTAAGTTTGAGGGTGTGTTGTTAGGCACCAATATCGAGTTAATATCGAGTCCTTCTACCTTCAACCCCACACTGCCCTAGCATCAACGAAGCCCCTGGAACACTTTGGGGAATGACACAAAAGACGATGACTGGGCAATGAGAGAGAAACCCAAAGACACAAAAAGTTCTGAAAATTGACATCAGCGTGGATGGCAGGGGATTGCTAAAGGAAAGACAGGGAGGAGAAGTGAGCGGTGGTGGGAAGGATACATGAGACTGAAGGCTGAAGTAACGGTTCAAAAATTCAAGGGCCTTATACAGACACGGAATCTGGAGGTGAGCTGGGAGAGAGGGTCAGCTTTCTGACCTACAGAATGTAGCTACCTTCAGCTACATTACAAGTTATTTGAAAGTGATTGCAACTGAAAAGCTGCTGCTGAACATCTGGGCTTCATCTTAAGGTAGAGACTTCAGGGACCTTCCAAGTCGGAGGCAAGAAATGATGGTCCTTTTCGGAAAAAGAGGATGGTTATGGTATAAAGGGGGACGTGTACAGTTGAGCAGGACTGATGACTCTCCTGAGTCTGAATGGCAGCCTGTCTGAGTGGAATTGTAAAGAACTTTGGTAATTACACACTCCTTTTGTTACCTGGGGGTATAGCTCAGTGGTAGAGCGTTTGACTGCAGATCAAGAGGTCCCTGGTTCAAGTCCGGGTGCCCCCTTTGAGAGTTCCCTTTTCCTCCTTGTGCTGAATTGACACTATGGAGTCTTAGAGATCACTCTCAAAGGAGAGCCCGGCTGGAATACCCAGATGGCCACCCTTATGATTCAGGCTCCAGTCAGACACTCAGCACTACCTTGATCAAGGACAAGACCAAACCCATCCCCTGTTTCCTGGGGCCCTAGTGGTTTCAGATTCTGTATTATCTAGGGTCCAGTCCAGAGACAAAAACTGCACTGGTCATTTTAACAGAATTTAATATAAATAGTTGCTACTCTGTGTGTCAGTTTCCTAGGGCTGCTGTAACAAAGTGCCACAAAATAGATGGCTTTAAACAATAAGCATTTACTGTCTCACAGTTATGGAGGCTACAAGACTGAAATCCAGGACTGGGGTCCCTCTGCAGACTCTCAGGGAGGCACCTAACTGGCTTCCTCCTAGCATCTGGTGGTGGCTGGCAATCCTCAGCATCCCTTGGCTTGTAGACACATCACACCAATCTCAGCCTCAGTGTTCACATGGCTGCATTCTCCCCGTGTGTCTCTCCTCTTCTTATAAGGACTCCATCTGACTCGATTAAGGGCCCACTTGAATCCGCCGTGATCTCGTCTTAACTAACCACATCTTTGATGCCCTTCTGTGAGTAAGGACACATTCTGAGGTTTGGGAGGCTAGGATTCAACACATCTTTTTGGGGAGGGGGACAAAATTGAATCAGAAATCAGAGAACAGACAGGGCGAGGGGAAGCCTAAGTATCAGGGAGGGAGGATCTGCAAGAAGCCTCTCCCACTCCCGGGCTGTGGACACAGTAAGAGGAGGATGAAGTCTGGTCTTACAAGTCCAGGGAGAATCTCTGTAGATCCAGGACTCCTACCCCTAGGGAGGTGCTAGTGTCCCTGGGGAGACCAGACAAAGCTGGCCTGTGAGCACCAATCTGCAGGCGGCAATCTTCTGGGATGGACTGTCACTGCCAGGTGAGACAGACAGGAACCCAGCGGGCAGGAAGGACAGCTACTCTTGCCCAGCAGCGTCCCCCAGAGCCCTGGGGCAGGACCAACCAGGCAGCCAGCTGGCAAAGGACAAGAGAGGTTTACAGAGACCAGATCCCAAAGCAGGACATGGGAATGCGGACTGAGAGCTTAGAGACAGTCACTGCTTCCGACAGTTCATCTCACCCAACAGTGAAAGGGTTGACGCTATGGAGATTTGGGGCAACGAGAGAGAAGCCAGCCTGCGTCCTAGGGTGTGGCATTGTGCAGAGACCTCTGACCTATATCCGGTCCGTGTGTGTCCTGTCTCCAAGGTGTTGTATGCTTGGCCAGGCCACTGGGGACTTTGGGTTTCAGGCTCTCAGCATGAAAACCTCTATTGGTCCTTCCAGCCTCAGGGCAATGCTCCCCAGGTTACGCCCTCCTCCAGGACTGACAGTGCAGAGGTTATGAGCTCTGGGAGAAAGGAACCTGTTGGTTCTACTGGGGCAGGGAGGTGAGTTAGCAGTAGAGCAGGTCAGGCCACCCAGCAAACCCATCCTGACGGGCACCTCGGGCAGCTCGGGGTGTGGCAGCACAGGCAAAGGTGCTAATTGGACCTGGCTAGCATGGCAGGGGGTATAGCTCAGGGGTAGAGCATTTGACTGCAGATCAAGAGGTCCCCAGTTCAAATCTGGGTGCCCCCTACTCTTTTAGTCACTTAAAGTGGGAGAGTTCCAATTTTCTCTCCTCTTGCTGGTTCTTGCTTCTGTAGCAGGTGCAGAGGAGACCCCTCTGACCCTTGCAAGGCAGCTCTGCTCAGATGATGCATTTGTCCTCCTCCTCTGATCCTCCCCAGGTCTTCCACAAGATCCAGTGTGTACGCTGATCTCCTGGCTGAAGATGAGGACTTTGTCCTTTGAAGGTAGCAAGAGAGAAATCTGAGATCACCGACAGAGGAAGAATAGCTGAACTGCTGGCTGACTTCTCAACAATTGCAAAAGAAGCCAGAAGCTACTGCAGTAACACAAGCAATATGTTGAGAGGAGACAACAGCCAGCTTAGAATTCTATTCGCAGCCAAACCATTCTTTGCGAACAGACGCAAGCTGTTGGAGAGCGTACGGCCAACAGACGCTCACTAAAGAAAATTCTAAAATACATGCTTTGGAGAAAAGAAAAATGATTCCATACGGGAGCTCTGAGATGCAAAAGGGATGTTGAACAATGAAACTGGTAGATATGCTAGTAGATCTAAAAGTCATTGCCCAAAGAATGTTAATGTTTAATTTATACACTTTTTTTTTAAAAGATAGAATGAAAATACTGGCTAACAATAATATTTTAGGAAAGCGCTGACAAGAATTAAGATGTCTTTATGTCATCTGGGAAGAAGATGAAGATACTAACTTTAGAGTTTTAAAGTTTACATGCAGAAATTTCTAGTGTATCATTCTAAAAGTTGTAATTTTGCCAAGCAAAAGGGGGTATGGAAATGGAGGGTATATATTGGTAGTCTTGCTAAGCACTCATTAATTCTAATATTTTGTTGATTCTTTTAGATTTCCTATGCAGATGATCATGTCATCTAAGAAATTTGAAATTTCTATTTCTTCTTTCCAATCTTTATTTCTCCTCTTTTTCTTTCCTTATTATAATGACTAGGACCACAAATATCATGTTGAATTAATGTGTTGATGGTGGATATCTTATTTTATTCTGATTTCAAATGAAAAGTTTTCAACATTGCACCATTAAGTACATGTTGTGGACTATACTTTTTGTAAATGGTCTTTATCACATTAAGGAATTTTACTTCAATTTCTAGTTTGCAAAAAAACTTCTTTTATCATGGATCAATGTAGAATTTTCTCAAAACCACACCTTTTTTGTATCTATTGAGATACTCGTATAATTTTTCTCCTTTAGTCTAGTAACATGGTGAATTACACTTATTGTATTTTATAAAATTAAACACAAATTTTCATTCCAGATATTAACCTACTCATTTTGATATATTTGTGGATTCAGTTAGACAATAATTAAACTTTTTTGCACAGCACCTATGTTTATGTGTGATATTGACATATATTTTTATACTGTTCTTGTTGGGTTTTGGTATCAAGTTTGTGCTAGTCTCAAAAGAAATTTTAGAATATATACATTTTTTCTATTCTTAGAAAGATTTTTATGTAAAAATAAAGTTATTTCTCATTAAGTATGTCATAAAACTCACCAGTAAAACCCTTATCTGAATTTGGGGGAGGGGGAATTTCAAATAACTGTTTTAATAAAATAACTATTTAAGACTTAGAGGACTAGTCATCTTTTCTGTTTCTTCCTGTGTCAGCTTTGGTAAGTTGTAGTGTTTTTAAAGTACTTGCTAAATTTCCACATAACGTAATCATAAAGTCCTTGTATTCTTAAAACATGACGGATGGATTCAGACTCTACATTGTAACGGAGTGACCTTGGCAAACATGTTTAACTCTTTCAGTCTTAGCTTTGTCATATTTAAAATGGGCATGATAATACAAATGAGCAAAATAATAGAGCCTAGTTTGTGGAGTTTTGTGAGAATAAATAAATTTAGTATTTTTTAAGTCTATGAAATAGTGCCTTTCACATGGTAAGTTCTTTGTACAGGTTTGTTAGACTTAAAATCTGTACATTAGTTTTCATAATGTTCTATGATCATTATTTTGAAGTCTAAAGACTGTGCAGCTTTTCTTTCTAATTCCTGCTTTTGGTTAATTTTGTCTGCTGTCTTATTTTTCTTATCAGTTTCATCAAAAGTTAATTTTACTCTTCAAAGGCAAACTTTTGGTTTTGGCAGTCATCTCTGCTGTGTGTTTGTTTTCCATTTCATTGATTTCTTTTCCTGTATTTCCTCTGTTTCTCATAGTATTCTTTAATCCAGTTTTTCCCCTAACTTTTTAGATGGATTCTTGATTTATGTTTATTCTTCTTTTCTAGTATATTCCTCAAAGCTGTATTTCTCTAAATGGTGATTTAGTATCTGTCAGTGGATAAACAGATAATGAAAATGTGGTATGTCTATATACACAGTGGATTATTATTCAGCCATTAGAAAGAAGGAAATCCTGCTGTCCACAATAACATGGATGGAACTGGAGGGCTTTGTGCTAAGTGAAATAAGCCAGGCAGGAAAAGACAAATACTGTATGGTATCATATGTGGAATCTAAAATAAAAACTTGAGGACTTTTTTTCTTGAAGAAACAAAACAATTCAACTTCATTTTAAAAAAACTTTTGGTGGTGTCACACAGCATAAGGGATTGTGTTTCCCTGACCAGGGATCAAACCTGTGCCCCCTGCATTGGAGTCAGAGTCTTAACCACTAGACCATCAGGGAAGTTCCCAGCTGTGAGTTCTTGCAGTGACTGTTTTCTTCCAGTTCACCTGACTCAGGATCCCAGCCCAAAGACAGAGACGCTTCTCCCAGTGTCTCTACTCCAGGTGGGGCAGAATCCTGACGTTCACCCCGCTGGTCCTGAGAGGCTTCCACAAGTTCCATGAGCATCCCAGTTGCCTCTTTTGGACTGAAAAATTCACACTCAGGGCCAAAGCAGCCTGTAGTTTGGAGCTTTACCTTCCTGTTTTCCCATCATTTTCAAATCTCCACCTCGCATTGTCTGTCTAAAGTTAGCTCTTTGATTCTTTTAATGAGCTGCTTTTAATAGTTTTCCAGCCTTTTAATTTGTCTTCATAGGAAAGAGTGCTTCAAATTACCTTGTGCATTAAGGAATGCTGTGCTGTGCTTAGTCGCTCAGTCATGTCTGACTCCTTGTGACCCCATGGACTGTGGCCCACCAGGCTCCTCTGTCCATGGGATTTCCCAGGGAAGAACACTGGAGTGGGTTACCATTCCCTTCTCCAGGGGATCTTCCTGACCCAGGAACTGAACCCAGGTCTCCTGCTTTGCAGGCTGATTCTTTACTGACTGAGCTACGAGGGAATCTTTTATACCATTTATTCTTTTGTTTTGTTTTACTAAGATTTTTTTTTCATTACTAACATTTTTCTCATTTATTCATTGCCTGAACATATAAGTATTCATTGAGCATCTACTTTGTCTAGATACAATGAAAAACGTAAAACGGAAAACAAAGAACACACCATCCCTGCCTTCTTGGAGCTTATAGTCAATCTATTAGAGGAGAAATGACGTCACATAGTCATACCAAGTGATGTGAAGAGACAGTGCTGAGAAATATGATGCATTTAACAATAAGCATATGTAGCCTTCCGAAATCGAGTTAAGGGAGTAGTAGGAGAGGCACAGCATAACAGAACTAGAGTTCCTAGTCAGTTCAATAAAGGAGCAAAAAGTTCAACTGGAATTTTTTTAATACTATCATTATTTGCCAAAGACATGATTGTGAATATAGACGTAGAATCTGATATGCTATTAGAACTAATAAATTAATACCAAGTTTGCCAGAAGCATGGTGAGTAAACAAAAATCCATTCTATTTCTCCATGCTAGTAGTAAAAAAAGAAAATATAATTTTAACATGGGTCCTTATACCATTTATATGTCTTAAAAATTTCATCTGGACTTTTAGATACATTGTTTTGGCCACCTGATGCAAAGAGCCAACTCTTTGGAAAAAACCCTGATGCTGGAAAAGATTGATGATGAGGGCAAGAGGAGAAGGGAGCAACAGAGGATGAGATGGTTGGATGGCATCATTGACTCAGTGGACACGAGTTTGAGCAAGCTTTAGGAGATGGTGAAGGACAGGAAAGCCTGGCGTGCTGCAGTCCTTGGGGTTGCAAAGAGTTGGACACGACTTAGCAACTGAACAGCTACTTCTAGGCATTCTCACTAAGGAAATACAGATTGAGAGTAAAAAACTATAAAGTGTGGGGTACTTCCCTGGGAGTCCAGTGGTTAAGACTTTGCCTTCCAATGCAGGGGCATGGGTTCCATCCCATCAGGAGAACTAAGATCCCACATGCCTCATGGCCAAGAAAACAAAACATGAAACAAAAATAGTATTGTGACAAATTCAATAAAGACTTTAAAATTAGTCCTCATCAAAGGAAAAAAAAGAAAGAAAGAAAGAAAATGCGGTAGGAGAAAAAGGAGGGTGAAGTGGTCAAATCTGTTGTGGGAGCAACACCTCGAGAAATTCCCAGGGAGAGGAAAGAGGTTTTGCTTTTACCATGATTTTCCAATCTTTACAGTCACCTCTGGAAACTAGAAGATGTATAAGCACCCTCCATACTTCTCAAGGGGTAGCAGCAAGAGCAAACAGCTAACCTTCTGCCTGGAGGCTACGGCGAGGCTGAGGAGATGAGAATGTGCAGTCTGCACACCTGCCAGGAAGGACAAGAGCCCCTGGGGGAGTTGGGGGTGGGCTTCAGCCGCCTGAAGAAGAGTACTTCTTCAGCCTCTTCTGAGAAATATGACCCCCTAATCTACTGTCTGTATGATGGTCAGGGGAGAATACTTGGAGCTGGTCCTAGTGTGAACCCTGAATTTTTGTAACAAGACATAGCATGTCAATTTAATGTTCCAATGTGGGAAGGAAGGGAAGGGGCTGAAATTATAGCCTCTGCTTCAGTAACTGAAAAATGTCAGCAAAGCAGGGGGCACCTGGATTTGAACCAGGGACCTCTTGATCTGCAGTCAAATGCTCTACCCCTGAGCTATACCCCCTCTTGTGACTGACCTTGCATTAGCACCTTTTCACCCTTGGCACTGCAGCCAGGCTCTGTGCCTAGCCTTCACTTTGCTGTTTCCACACGTCCCAGGAGGTGGCAAGTCTTCTCCGCTGTAGTCTACTTTCCCATTTCCCCCCCTCCAGCCCTCCTCTTCCTCAGGCCATGGTCATGGCACCACCCTTTACACCTGGAAAGGTCATTTGAGTCTATACTAGTGTTTCTACCTCAGCCAGCACATTCGCATCAAGACAAGACTGGTTGGTTCTGAGTCTTTAGTGAACCTCAGACTCGGTGCCTCTGCTATACTCTGAGGACTCAAGAAGGGTGCTCATGGTTTCACTCACTCGTTCATTCACTCAACAGACACTCATGAAGGTGTTAGGTGCCAGGCTCTATCGTCCATGTTGAGGCCACAGAGATGAATACATTGCTCCCGTTCTTCAGAGTCTTAATTCAAATAGAAGATGAGCCTATGAACTGAAGTATTTGCAAAGAGTGGCGGAAGCCCAAGCAGAGAGCTGTAGGAGCCGGAAGTGAGAGCTGGGAAGTCAGGAGGGGCTTCCAGAGGCAATGGGCGAGGAATTTGCTGGAAGAAGCAGCTGGAGAGGCTTTCCAGACAAAGGAGGAGTGAAAACACAGACACATAACTGGGTCAGGTGTGTCTGGAGCTCAGACAGGCTCGAGGCTGACGTCACATGGAGACTATGCTCATCAGCCCAGGAGACACTACGGAAGTCAGTGAGGGGGACTGCTAATGAGAGGGACTCAGCCATCACGACTGTCAGTGGAGGAAGGCTTGTGACACAGCGCAACCAGTCATAACCCCAGTTAATTAAAACCCTAATGTCTAATTCTAGACACGAGGAGGTGCACAGGTTTGCCCAGGTAATGCGAAGAACCCCTTTCGTGTGTACTAGAACACCATTATGGTGTACCCCAGGAAACCAGGTGGCACAGTGGTAAAGAATCCAGCTGCCAGTGCAGGAGACACAAGAGACATGGGTTCAATCCCTGGGTCAGGAAGATCCCCTGGAAATGGAAAAGGCACCCCCCTCCAGTATCCTTGCCTGGGAAATTCCATGGACAGAAGAGCCTGTGGGCTACAGTCCATGGAGTGACAACGAGCTGACACAACTGAACAGTGCGTTATGGAGTACCCCAGGGCTTCCTAATTGGTTTTGTATTTTTTTATATTTACTACTTGTCACAGAAAAAGTGTTAATAAGGGGGCACCTGGACTTGAACCAGGGACCTCTTGATCTGCAGTCAAATGCTCTACCACTGAGCTATACCCCCAGATCTGTGCTTAGTGTTAATTGCACCTCTTGATCTGGGCACCTGACTTTCTTACAGCCTTGCTCCCGAAAGCAGGCAGCTTGCCCCATGACAGCCTGGCTCTCCCTGCCATCGCTCATTCACTCATCCACCCCTAAACACCTACTCGCCAGCTTCTGTGTGCCAGATACACCCCTCTCCTTCCATTTCTCTGGCTCTGTCTACCTGGGCCACCCCAGTGCCATCTGCCTTGCAGTGGGCGGTCAGTGGCTTTCCCCACCTAACAGAACTGTGGTCCCTCGTCCTCTCCTGCACTAGGGTGCTGAGGAGCAGAGGGGCCCCTGCCCAGGCAGGGGAGCAGGGACAAGAACTTGGCCAGAACTCCACCCCCGAGGACAGCTGACCCCCTCCTTCTCCCTTTACCATGCGCTTCATTCTCTCAGCCCCCTTCATCCGCTCAACCTGCAAATATGGTGGAGAAATAAGGTGAGCCAGCTCTGGGTTCCCTCTCCAGGAGGAAATTGATTTGCGGAGGGGGTGGAACACCATGAGAACTTGCTGGTAAATTCCCAGGGCATGGAAGACAGTGGGCAACAAGCTTCATAGCAGAGGGCAGGCGGCTCTGCATGAGCAGTGGGAACGGGGAGGCAGCTGGGGAGGGGGGTCCTCTCATCCGAAAGGCTGGGTGTCGGTGTGGCAGAGAGCTGGACTCCCCATCCCCACCACTGACGGAGAAGCCCAAGCAGGCTTTGAGTCCCCCATCAACTCCTCCCAGGGCCCCATCCTCTCCACATGGAAGTGTCTGCAGGAGAGTCTACAAGGCTCATGGGCTTTGGTGGTTGTGGTGGTTTAGTCTCTAAGTCGTGTCCAACTCTTGCTACCCCATGGACTGTAGCCCACCAGGCTCCTCTGTCCATGGGATTCTCCAGGCAAGAACACTGGAGTGGGTTGCCATGCCCTCCTCCAGGGGATCTTCCTGACCCAGGGATCAAACCCGGGTCTCCTGCATTTCAGGCAGTTGGGGAAGTAGCTATTTTGTCCAGAAATACTGAAGAGGGACCTAGTCCCCATGGACTGTTTTGTGGCAAGTTTTCCTGGCACCTGAAGTGACTGCACACCTACTGTGCCCTCTGCATCTCTTAAGGCCACTGGGACCCACCTTCCTCCATTGATATTTTCAGATTAAGCTTCCATGTGGGAAGGGGGAGAGGGTGGGAAGAGTGGGGTGAGCGGGGGGAGGGGTGGGAGGTGGCACCAGCTCCAGCACAGCTGACGGAGCTGGAACTGGTCCCTGACCAGGTGTCCTGGGGCCCAACCCCTTATATGAGCCCTCTCCCTGGCCAGGTGAGCCCAGGTCAGCCCAGCCTGGGGGGCACTTTCCCTGGCAGCACAGCCTGGCAGAGACCTGGCAGGAGGTCACTGGCCAGCTCCTGCTCCACGTCAGACCCTCAGCCTGCAGTCTCCACCCCATGACGCTGCCTGCCACTCCAGACCCCCCAGGAAGGGGACTTCTTTGACAAGCTCTGCTAGGAAACGGGCCTGAAGGACTGAAGTAGCAAAGAGCATGCATCCCGGGCTTGGAGGGACAGGCCCAGGGGAGACAGCGCTCCGTGGACTCGGCCCTTGGGAGGTAGGGCCACCAAGAGGAGACACCCTGAGGACAGTCTGTGAGAAAGACCAAGCCACAGAGACACTGCGATACAAAGGGGTAGTTCTCCCAGATTGTTCTAGTTAATAAAGCAGAGTTGAAATGTTCAGTATGTTCAGTTACTCAGGAAAGCAAAACATGGGTTCTAAGCTCTGTGCGAGTGAAGAGAGTTCTTAGGACTTCCCTGGTGATCCAGTGGCCGAGATTCCGCACTCCAATGCAGGGGGCCCAGGTTTGATCCACAGTCAGGGAATTAGATCCCACATGCTGCAACTAAGACCCAGTGCAGCCAAATAAATAAATAAATGTTTAAAAAGAGAGAGAGAGGGTTCTTGCTGAGCCGCAGTCACAAGAACCACTCCTCTGATGGGAGAGAGGACAGAGATGAGCAGCCAGAGGGCCCTCTACCCATTTGTTGCACAAAATGTTCAAAGGATGCTTTATGTTGGAAAAGAACCTGACAGTTTTTACATTGCTACACCATAAAACAGAAATATTTTGACTTTTACTTAACAAATTTCATGAAATGTTTCATTATTATATCATATTTTCAACCATTAAGGAAAACTGTCGTCTTTAGGTTGGTGGTGTGGCTTTTAGTTAGACAAAAATTTCTCAGATATGATGCCAGAAGCTCAATTGATTTGTCTTCAAAATTAAGAACATCTGCTCTTTGTAAGACACCGTTAGGAGAATGAAAAGACAAGTCACAGTCCGGGAGAAAGTATTAGCAAGCCATAGCTGATACAAGCCCAGCACCATAATATGTTCACAACTCGTCATAAGAAGACAAACCACCCAAATGAAGAAATGGATGAAAGATGTGAGCAGATACTTCACTACAGAAGATATATGATGGCAATAAGCACCCAAAAATGCCATCAGCGTCATTAGTAGTTAGAGAAATGCACATTAAAACCACATGAGTTACTACATGAGTTGGGCTGAAAAGTTCATTCAGGTTTTCCCATAATATTGCATGGAGATAACTGACTGAACTTTTTGGCCAACCCAATACTACGTTACATTAGAACATAAATGAGAAAGATTGACCATAACAAGTGTTGGTGAGGATGTGGGGAGACCAGAAGATTCATACGCTACTGTGCAAGCACAAAATGGTATAACCACTTTGGAAAACAGTTCGGCAGTTTCTTAAAAAATGAAACATACTCCTAGCATAGGATCTAGCTGTTCCACTCCTAAGTACTTAGCTGAGAGAATTGAAAGCATTTATCCATGTGCTTGTGCACAAAAGTCACAGTAATGTTTTCGGTAAAGCCCAAAATTGAAACAACTCAAACGTTTATCCACAGGTGAGGGAATAAACAAATTGTGGTGTATGCATGAAATGGAACATTTCTCCTCAATAACAATGAATGATCAATACACACTACAATAGGCTTGCATCTCAAATAATTACCTTGAGTAAAAGAAACCAGACCAGAAGAGAGAGAGTGTATGCACAGAGAGAGAAAGAGTACAGATGGCTTGATTCCGTTTATATGAAATTCTAGAAAATTAATTTTCAAAACTCAAATGAATCTGTGGCAAGATCAGTCGTTGCCTGGGGTGTTGACAATAGTCTAAGGGACTATTAATAGTATTTTAATAGCATCCATCTGGTCAAAGCTATGGTTTTTCCAGTGGTCATGTATGGATGTGAGAGTTGGACTATAAAGAAAGCTTAGTGCCAAACAATTGATGCTTTTGAACTGTGGTGTTGGAGAAGACTCTTGAGAGTCCCTTGGACTGCAAGGAGATCCAACCAGTCCATCCTAAAGGAAATCAGTCTTGAATATTCACTGGAAGGACTGATGTTGAAGCTGAAATTCCAATACTTTGGCCACCTGATGCGAAGAACTGACTCATTGGAAAAGACCCTGATGCTGGGAAAGATTGAAGATGGGAGGAGAAGGGGATGACAGAGGATGAGATGGCTAGATGGCATCACCGACTCGATGGACATGAGTTTGAGTAAACTCCAGGAGTTGGTGATGGACAGGGAGGCCTGGCGTGCTGCAGTCCATGGGGTTGCAAAGAGTCAGACAGGACTAAGCGACTGAACTGAACTGAATAGCATGGAGAGAAAAAGCAGAGGAAAGGCAGGTTCTGGGCTCCACTTTGGACACACATGCCGGTTCATCTCCCCCCGACCCACCTTCCCCTAATCTCTGCAGCCTCCCCCTCCCCTTACCCCCCATCAGCACTGTCAGCAGCAGGCAGAGCATTTGTTTTCACGCCTAGAAGGGGCACTGGCTGCTCCTGTCCACCCATCTTATGGGGAAAACAGAAGAAAGCAGAAGGGATTTAGGTCAACCCTTGGAGTCATCTGTGCTTATGGGGTCCACAGCCTCTGGGTGCCTCCCCGCTTCCCATGTCCCTGAGCCTCTCATTATGGTTTTAATGTACATTTCTCTAACTACTAATGATGCTGATGGCATTTTTGGGTGCTTATGAGCCTCTCAGGGAGGTCATCCCAGCTCCCCGAGGCCAGGTGAGCGGTGGATATCAGCCTCCCTCTCTTCTGACCATCTCTCAAGCTATTCGCCAGTCTTTGCTACCTCTCACTCCCAGGACACGGTCCCCACCTGCTCATCTCCTTTTGGCTGCCACACTGTCTTTCAAGAACTTCTTTTCAAAAGTTCCCACTTGCTACTGGCACAGCCCACTTTGCACCCCTTCGCTGGACGAAGGCTGGGCGGCCCCCAGAGTCTCCATCTCCAGCCTGGATGCAGCAGCCTCTGCTCCCCCCTCTCCACCTCTCTGGCAGTGCCGGGTGGCCTCTGCAACCGGGCTGGTGGGCCCCCCATCCCTGGTTCCCCAGCGCCTTGACCTCAGCTCCTCGTTGGCCAGAGGACACAGCTGGGACTGGTCATCCCTAGAAACTGCCCCCCAGTCGTGGCCTCTGCTGGTCTCTACGCCACTACAGCCTCCTCTCCTCCCCCCACCATCCCCTTGCTCCGCCCTCTGTCTTCTGTTCTCCCAGCTGCTCACCTCTTCCTGGCTTCCGCCCACCTTCCCACCCATACTGACGCCAAGGTGGGTCACCCACCTCCACCAACTGTGCCCTCAGTCTAATCATCTGCTCATTACATCAGTCAAACCCAGGACTCCTGTCTTCCTTATGTATTTCTGAATCTCTGCAATAAGTCCCCTCGGTGCAAAACTGAGCCCTCTCCTTACAGAGCCCAATACATACCTTTTGGGTTACCCCCTCACCCCGGTGGGACCTCAGCCCACAATTCATCAGGCTCCCTGCCTTCCTTCTAGGGGTGAGGCACCCCAGGGCAGTCATGAGCTTTCTAGGGCCCAGCTTCACATGAGCTTTAGAACCAGGGACCTCTCCCTGTGCTGAGATCTGCACCCCAATGTTTAGATGTCATGAGGTGCCTTTGCTCTCGGGAAGTATCCTACAGGAACTTCACCCTCTGGCCAACACCCTTCCCCAAACCTCCCTCTGCTGACCTTGGGTCAGCTCTATGCCTTCTCAAGCTACCTCGATTATCCCATTTGGGGAAGGACACCCAGGACAGTAGTGGGGATGGAGGGGATGAAGCTGTTGTGAGTCCTGGCCTCTGGAGGACCTGAGTTATTGTGGGAAAACAAAAGGGACACCTAGCAAGGGAACATGGGCTTCCCAGGGGGCGCCAGTGGTAAAGAATCTGCCTGCCAATGTAGGAGACCCAAGACCTGGGTTGGGAAGATCCCCTGGAGTAGGAACTGGCAACCCACGTCAGTATTCTTGCTTGGAAAGTCCATGGATAGAAGAGCCTGGTGGGCTACATTCCATGGGGGTCACAAAGGATTGGAGCAAGAGAACCAAGTGAGCATCTGCTGCTGCTGCTGCTGCTAAGTCGCTTCAGTCGTGTCTGACTCTGTGCGACCCCATAGACGGCAGCCCACCAGGCTCTTCTGTCCCTGGGATTCTCCAGGCAAGAATACTGGAATGGGTTGCCATTTCCTTCTCCAGTGCATGAAAGTGAAAAGTGAAAGTGAAGTCGCTCTGTCATTCCCGACTCTTAGCAACACCATGGACTGGAGCCTACCAGGCTTCTCCGTCCATGGGATTTTCCAGGCAAGAGTACTGGAGTGGGGTGCCATTGCCTTCTCCAGTGAGCATATGAGCATACAGTAATAATAATAACAACAACAACAGAACAGCAGCAGGAATCCTAGGGCCCTGGAATCAGAGAGAACTGGGGTTGACTCCAGTCCTGAGTTTCAATCCTGGTTTTAACCACTTACTAGCAGTGGGATCATGTATAAGTCATTTCACTTCTATGAGCTTCTAATTCCCTATCTTTAAAGTGGGCAGCAGAGGATGAGATGGCTGGATGGCATCACAGATTCAACGGACCTGAACTTGGGCAAACTCTGGGAGATGATGAGGGACAGGGAGGTCTGGCATGCTGCAGTCCGTGGGGTTGAAGGAGTCAGACACGACTGAGTGACTGAACAACAACAACAAAATGGGAAAACCAATAGTACCTGTGCTGGTGCTCATGTGGGTGTTAAATGAAACAGGTCACTTAGAAGTCCCTGGAACAGAGTAAACATTCAACAAACATTAGCTCTCAGGACTATTGCTAAAAGGTTATAAAATTTTAAAAACAAACGCAGCATCTGTGGCCAAGTGAAAGTGAAAGTGTAAGTCACTCAGTCGTGTCCGACTCTTTGTGACCCCACGGGCTATACAGTCCATGGAATTCTCCAGGCCAGAATACTGGAGAGGGTAGCCTTTCCCTTCTCCAGGGGATCTTCCCAACCCAGGGATCAAACCCAGGTCTCCTGCATTGTAGGAGGATTCTATCAGCTGAGCCACCAGGGAAGATTCCTTAACAAACTCCCTATCCATCACAAGGCTCCTTAAAATGGAAAAGAATTTGAAATGACCTAAATATTCAAGCTTTAGGTAACCACACAAGTCAGGTGTATCAGAGGATGACATGGAAAACCCCTCCCTGTCTTTCCAGCCTGGCTCCATGACCAAGCTCTTTTGCTGGCCTGGTGGGACTGTTCCACACTCTCCACCCCCAGAATCCACCAACCAGACCCTTCTGGTCTCAAACGACTGTTGGTTAAGCCAAGGTGACGTGTCACTGTGTCTGTAGAGACCCCCCATTCCCCCACTGCCTCCTGCCCTGACTCCCTCAGGGCCTCATGCACACCTCCACCGTCACACACGTCTCTATATTCCTGATGGCTGGACCCGCACTGGGAAGCAAGGCTGGGGCCAGGACCGCTAGCATGAATCATGGCAGACACCGTCGGCGCAGCCACACTTGCGCCTTCACCTTGGAGGTCTTGGCGATTCGAGGAGGAGCATCAGAGCTTGTGGTCCTCTCTGTGCGGTGACTGATGGAGCCCGAGGAGGAGAGAGGCGGGTGGTGAAGTGTCCTGGGCGTTTGCAGTCCTGTTCTAGGAAAAGAGGGATGTTCCCAGGGTATCTGGGTGGGAAGGGGTGGGTGACAACGCAGTTTCATTGAGGTGGGGTGTGCTTGCCTCCACCTGGAGAGCCTTCCAGGGGGCCCCCCAGATGGCTGCTCTCCCTGCAGGATGCCAGGGTTACTGTCAAGCTCCTGGGTTTAATTCCTATTTCAGTCTGGGCAAGGGGAAGCCATCGGAGGTTTGGAGTGGCAGGGGAACGAGATCAGACCCATGGTTTTGGAATCTCGCTCCGGCCACTGTGGGGAGAATGGACTCAAGAAGAGGACAGTGCAACCCAGGAGATGAGGCTGGAGACAGTTGGTGGGGTGGGGAGTGTTCTGAAGAAGGAGCTGCTGGGAGTCAGCTGCTGGGTGTGAACCCGGAGGAGGAGAGTCAGGGGCCCGCTAGGCTCTTTGTGGGGCAGGTGGGCGGGTTTGGGCCCCTGTGCTCCACTGCAGTAGGGTTAGGAAGGAGCAGACTGGGGTGAGGATGGGATAAATTAAGCTAGAGATTCCCATTAGGTAACCCAGGGAAGGTAGGTATTCAAGTCTGGAGGGTAAGGAGTGGTCCAGGCTGGGGACGTAAGTCACTGACATGTCACAGGAATTTGAAGCCACAGGACTAAGAGGTGAGAAGTCAGGCCAGGATACCGCCCTGGGTGTCCCAATATTTCCAGGCTTGTGGAAGAGGAGAGCTAGACAGGAAGGCAGAGAAATAGCATCCCGTGGGGCAGGATGGAAGCAAAGTGAGGTGTCTGGAAAACTTAGCCTTCACAAGTTTTGAGGATGGAGTGGTCATCCTTGTAAAAGTGCAAGAGGCTAAGTAGAGAGCAGAAAGAGCTGGTCTCTGCTGTCAGCAAAATATTACTCAAATACAGGTCACTGATGACCTTGATGAAGGCCATTTCAATGGACCAGGTATTAATAAAATGAAAACTGGACTGGACTGGGATATAAGAAAGTGGAGTCGGCAGGTACAGACAATTCTTCTGAGTCGTTTTCTGGGAAATGGGAGCAGAGAAACTGGGCAGGAACTAGAGGGGTCATGGATCAAGAGAGGTTTTTCCAAAAGTAAGTGCTAGGGCTTCCCCGGTGGCTCAGTGGTAGAGAGTCCATCTGCCAATACAAGAGACACGGGTTCGATCCCTGGCCCGGGAAGGACCCACTTGCCACGGAGCAACTAGGTACATGCGCCACAACTACTGCACCTGAACTCTAGAGCCTGGGGGCTGGCTATGCTGAGCCCACACGCGGCAACTGCTGCAGCCCACGCACCCTAGAGACTGTGCTCTGCAACGAGAGAGGCCACCGCAGTGAGAAGCCTGAGCACCACGACGAGAGAGTAGCCCCTGCTCGACACAACTAGGGAAAGCCCGAGGGCAGCAATGACCCAGCACTGCCAAAAATAAATATTAAAAAGAAAAAACAACCCAAAGCCTCAATCAGGGACTTCCCTGGTGGTCCAGTGGTTAAAAACGCGGGTGATATTAAGGCACGTGGTGTGCCTAAGACAACAATCCTGTAGAGAGGAATTAAACGTTGATGCAGGAGAGAGAAAACGCAGTGGGGTCCTTGAGGAGGCAAGAAGCGAGTTTAATTCACAAGTGATAGATTGACCTTGACAGATGAGAATGAAAACATTTCTTCTTAACAGAGGCGAAGGCAGCTGCTATGAATGCAGACAGACTGGTTGCTTGGAATTAATGGAGAAAGGTGGAAATAGTTTTCATCTAATTGCATCCATTGTCTGAACAGTTAAGATATTCAGCTACAGTAGGGGAGAGGGAGGGAGTGTTGAGAATTTGAAAAGAGCATAGAAGAGGTGAAGAAGCCGTCTCAGAAAGTGAGAAAGCAAGCATATACAAGACTCCTCCGTGTGTGTGTGTGTGTATGTGTGTGTGCGCGCGCGTGCTGTGTGCTCACTCACGTCTGACGCTGTGACCCCATGGACTGTAGCCCACCAGGCTCTGTCTGCGGGATTTCCCAGGCGAGAATGGGTTGCCATTTTCTCCTCCAGGGGATCTTCCCGACCCAGGGACTGAAGCTGCCTCTCTCGTGTCTCCTGCATTGGCAGGCGGATTCTTTATCACTACTGCCACCCGAGCTACATCCAATACAGACGAGATTTTGGTTACAGGTGAAGTTTGTCAAGATGGCTGTGTGATTGTCCCCAGCAACGTCCGGCTGCTTGGATGTGGGCATGGAATAAGCGAATACCTGCACTGTGATTTTGCCAGGCAGATTCCATACAGGGAGAGAGGGCCAGATACGTAAGAGATTTGAAAGAGAGCTGTTGATTCTCTGGGTCACCGGATCCAAGCTGTGTGGGCAAGAGGAAAGAACACAGGGCGGGGAGGCAGGTGATGAAAAGCCATATGGTGCCTTGAAAGAAGACCTGGCAAGGTCAGCAGACAGCGGTGATGGTCCAATACTGTGTTTGAAATCAAGACCTCGAAGGCAGCAGCCTCACTGATGAGCACAAGATACACATCTCAGGTGCCTACTTTCTGTACCACAGTGGACCCGCCCGCTGCTCCATGAGCCCCTTGAGAACAGGGATCCCGCCTCACTTTTCTTAAGGATGCTCAACCCTGAGCCTGAATCTGGTACATCATGCTGCTGCTGCTAAGTCGTTTTAGTCGTGTCCAACTCTGTGCAACCCATAGACGGCAGCCTACCAGGCTTCCCTGTCCCTGGGATTCTCTGGGCAAGAACACTGGAGTGGGTTGCCATTTCCTTCTCCAATGCATGGAAGTGAAAAGTGAAAGTGAAGTCGCTCAGTTGTGACCGACTCTTTGCGACCCCATGGACTGAAGCCTACCAGGCTCCTCCATCCATGGGATTTTCCAGGCAAGAGTGCTGGAGTGGGGTGCCATCGCCTTCTCCCTGGTACGTCATGCGTGCGTGCTAAGTCACTTCAGTCGTGTCCAACTTTTCGGCCCTATGGACTGTAGCCCGCCAGGCTCCTCTGTCCATGGGATTCTCCAGATGAGAATACTAGAGTGGGTTGCCATGCCCTCCTCCCGGATCTTCCTGACACAGGGATCAAACCTACATCTCTTGTGTCTCCTACTTTGGCAGGCAGGTTCTTTACCACCAGCACCATCTGGGAAGCTCCAAATCTAGAACATAGTAAGTATTTTAATTTATATTTGTTGAATGAAAGAAATAAATGTAGGGAAATAAATCCTACATGAGCAGCTGTGCAAAGTGCCCCTACCTCCTCAAGGTGGGAAATGATCTCCTCTGAGTTTAGGGCTGAACGAAGGACAGGACTTGGGCCAGGTGGCTGAACCGCACATGAAAAATTCCAGGTACCTCTGTACAAGCTCAATGTTTTTCTACCAGCTTGGATTCCCCAGAGCCTGGTGCTGACCTGCAGGACCTTCTCCAGGTGCCCACCCTCTCTCTGAGCCTTTTCAGCAAGGACTTCCTTTCCAGATTTGCACCCGGGAAAGGCTGGGGGCAAGGCTGTAGTGAGAAGGGAAAGGATGCTGAAGGGACTCTGGAGGTCAAACATGGAGAAGGGGAGAGTGGGGAGGGGCCTGTAGCCAGTTCATGTCTTCAACAGATATTTCTTTTTATCTTGGGCTGTGCCATTTGGGATCTTCGCTCCCCCACCAGGGATCAAACCCGTGCCCCCTGCATTGGGAGAGTGGAGTCTTAACCACTGGATCACCAGGGAAGTCCCTCAACAGACATCCTTTGAGCCCCTACCGTGTTCCCCTCTGTGCCAGGTGCTGAGGACCCCTGGCTGATTAAGGAGGTTCATGGTTCAGAGAACTGTGCCCATTGCAGATATAACTGCCAAGGGACAGCGTGATCATTGTGATTTCAGGCCGTCAGGGTTAGCCTTTGCCCCTAAAGCCCAGAGTCCTTTGTGAACTGAGCCGAGATGTGCAGACTGATGAGAAATGATTTTCTTGCAAATACCCTTGTGCACAGCAAGAGGAAGGGGAAAGAGAAGGCAGCGAGAGAGCCTTGGCCCAGGAGAGGGAGCAGGGCTAGGGTCAGCTCATCTTGCCATCAGGCAGCAGTCTAGCGTCTCTCCTTCCTGTCTTGTCTCCTCCAGCCCAGAGCGTGCAGGGCCAGACGTGGTTTTGTTGTCTCAAGTCTCAATCTGTTCACTCCCTCTAGTGGACGTCTGTTGAGTCTGTTTACCCAGCATCCATCTCTCCAACTCTTTATTAATCTCCCGTTTCTCACCTTTTCCCCCCAAATACTCTCTCCTGAAAGATGAGCCCTAAGGTGGGTTCTGTGAGTGAAGAAAACAAGGGGGCACCCGGACTTGAACCAGGGACCTCTTGATCTGCAGTCAAATGCTCTACCACTGAGCTATACCCCCAGTCACAACTGCCTAGCTAATATTTCATGTCCAGAATCATATCATGCTAATACTGACAATCAGTGGCAGAGTTAAATATCAACTGATTAAAGAAACTCAGTGGGTAAAGAGTCAGCCTGCAATGCAGGAGATCACAGGAGACTCAGGTTCAATCCCTGGGTCAGGAAGATCCCCTAGAGGAGGAAATGGCAACCCACCCCAGGACTCTTGCCTGGAGAATCCCATGGACAGAGGGATGAAACAATCCCATGGACTGGTGGACTACAGTCCATGGAGTCACAAAGAGTTGGACAGGACTGAGGATGAACACGAAAACAAATCTTTAAGAAATTTAGATCAGAGAAGAAACTGACTTCCAGAAATTCAAAAGTTATCAGGACTCTCAGCTTTTTTTCTTTGCTTCCTTCTCAAATCAGCTTTAATCTCTCAAACAATCTTCTCCAGGCAGCTGAGACTCCTAGGTGTACGTCTCCACACTTGGGATGCCAGGGAGAAAAGTGTTTAATTCTGAAAAATCCTAGAGCCGGACCCTTATTGGCCTGGCTGGGGTTCTAGCGCAACCAAGGGGAGTTGAGTGACACAACCATTTCAGGAGTGATGTCATGTAAGAATGTATCTGTTCCCACTCAGAATCCATGTCTACAGTACAGGGAGGGAGGGTGACTCCCCTGAAAGAAGTCAAGGGGAGCCAAGACACAGCCCAGGGGGCCAACTCTGCAGCTCTGGGCTCACCGGTCAAGTCTACCGCGTGAAAGAGGAGAGCAGTCAGCAGACGCCCTACCCAGATTAGTTGCTCTGCGGGCATATGGGATCATTCTGGATCAGGGATTGAACCCATGTCTCCCGCAATGACAGACAGGTTCTTAACCACTGGACCATCAGGGAAGCCCTGTGCCAACTTCTAAGGCCCATCTTAAGAGCAGGGATTAATTACTGTTCCTTTTTCCTGCCCAGGGTAGGCATTTTTTGTTGTTGTTATTAAATAAATGAATGAATGGAGATCATTCCAGATCACCAGTATCTAATGGCCACCCAGATCTTGAAACACTATGCCAGATCGTGTCCCCAGGACTACAGGGTACAGCTCTTCCCTTTCTGTAGCTCATGGAGGAAATTTTGACACAGCTAGCCCAGCCACTTGCTCCTGGCTGCCACACTTCAAAAAAAAAATTGTAGTTGACTTACAATGTGGAGTTAGTTTCAGGTGTATAACAATCTGATTCAGTATAGACACATATATTTTCTTTTACAGATTCTTTCCCTTATGGGCTTCCCAGATGGCATTTGTGGTAAAGAACCCACCTGCCAATGCAGGAGACCCATGTTTGATCCCTGGGTTGGGAAGATCCCCTGGAGCAGGGCATGGCAACCCACTCCAGTATTCTTGCCTGGAGAATCCCTTGGACAGAGGAGTCTGGCGGGCTACAGTCCATAGAGTGGCAGAGTCGAACACAACTGATAGGTTATTACAAAATAATGGGTATAGTTCCCTGCACTATACAGTAGGTCCTTGTTGGTTATCTATTTTATATATAGGAGTGTGTATATGTTAATCCCAAACTCCTGATTTACCCCTCCCCCACCCCTTTCCACTTTGGTAACAGTAAGCTTCTTTCCTGTGTCTGTGGGTCTATGTCTGTTTTGTAAATAAGTTTATTTGCATCTTTTTAGATTCTATATGTAAGCAATATCATGTGATACTATGATATTTGTCTTTGTCTGGGTTACTTCATTTAGTATAACTGCTAGGTCCATCTGTGTTGCCACAGATGGCATTGTTTCATTCTTTTTAAATATATATACACACACACACACATCACTCATCTGTCAATGGTCATTTAGGTTGCTTCCATGTCTTGCCTATTGTAAACAGTGCTGCAATGAACATTGGTGTGTTTTTTGAATTATAATTTTCTCAGGATAAGTGCTCAGGACTGAGATTATAAGATCATATGACAATTTTATTTTTAGCTTTCTAAGGAACCTCCATACCATTTTTCCATAGTGACTGTACCAATTTATATCCCCACCAACAGTATAGGAGGATTCCATTTTCTCCATGCCCTCTCCAGCATTTATTGTTTGTAGACTTTTTTGATGGTCATTCTGGTCTCTGTGTGGTGATACCTCATTGTTGTTTTGATCTGTTTTGAGCATTTGGAGAAAGGGCTATGTAGGTCATCTGCCCATTTTTTGATTGAGTTATTTTCTTTCTTTCTTTTTTTTTGCTGCTGAGTTGCATGAGCTGTTTGTATATTTTGGAAATTAATCCTTCATTGGTCACATCATTTGTAACTATTTTCTCCTTTTCTGTAGGTTGTGTTTTTGTTTTGTTTATCATTTCTTTGCTGTGAAAAAGCTTTTAAGTTTAATTAGGTCCCGTTTATTTTTTGTTCTTATTTCTATTACTCTGGGAGACAGATTCAGAAGATATGCTGCAATTTATGTCAAAGAGTGTTCCGCCTATGTTTTCCTCTGGGAGTCTTATAGTGTCTGGTCTTACATTTAGGTGCTTAACCCATTTTGAGTTTATTTTTTAATATGGTGTTAGAGAATGTTCTAGTTTCATTCTTTTAGATATAGCTGTCCAGTTTTCCAAGCACCACTTATTAAAGAGACTGTCTTTTCTCCGCTGTATTTTCTTTCCTCCTTTGTCAAAAATTAATTGACCATAGGTGCGTGGGTTTATTTCTGAGCTTCCTATCCTGCTCCTTTGACCTAGACGTCTGTTTCTGTGCTGGTACTATACTGTTCCAATTACTGTAGCTTTGTAGGATAGTCTGAAATCAGGAGGTCTGATTCTTCCAGTTTCTTTTTCTTTCTCAAGATAGCTTTGGCTATTCAGGGTCTTTTTCATTTCCATACAAATTTTAAACTATTTTGTTCTGCTGCTGCTGCTGCTAAGTTGCTTCAGTCACGTCCAACTCTGTGCGACCCCATAGACGGCAGCCCACCAGGCTCCCCCGTCCCTGGGATTCTCCAGGCAAGAACACTGGAGTGGGTTGCCATTTTGTTCTAGTTCTGTGAAAAATGCCATTGGCAATTTGATAGGGATTGCATTGAATCTGTAGATTGCCTTGGTTAGTACAGGCATTTTAAGAATTTGATTGTTCCAATCTAAGAACAGGCTATATCTTTCCATCTGTTTGTGTTGTCTTCAATTTCCTTTATCAGTGTCCTAAAGTTTTCAGAATATAGGTCCTTTGTCTTCTTATGTCAGTATATTCCTAGATATTTTATTTTTGATGTGAAGGTAAATAGGATTGTTTCCTTAATTTCCTTTTGATCTTTGCTAGTGTATAGATATCATCAGATTTCTGTGTATTAATTTTATATCCTGCAACTTTACTGAATTCATTGAATTCTAGTCGTTTACTGTTACTGGCTGCCACACTTAGATCAGGACTCTAACAACCAAGTTCCTACCAAGCAGCCAAATCCAGGAGCTCCAAGGGTGCAGCTGATCACAAGGTGCCAACAGGAAAAGGTCCCTAAGACATATTCCTCAGTGAAGACAGTAAGCTGCAGAATGATACACAGAGTATGGTATGTGTGGTTTTTAAACCCTGTGTTTTTCTGCACTACCTACCTGTATGACAATGCATGAGGAAGAAGCCTGAAAGGCTACACACCAGAAGGAAAATAGTGGGGGCCTGGGGGAGAGGGTGGGGGATGGAGGGTGGCAGGCACAGAGAGCCCTTCAGCTTCATCTGCACACATTTTCTTGGTGAGAATGTACTCTTGTGAAAACACATTTGCAGAATCAAAAAAAAAAAAAACACACTTTCAAAGGTTAGAGGCTGGTTAGTGTCTGCTCAGAGGGTTCTCCAGCCTTGGTTCTCCAATGTGGACCTGCCTCTGAATCCCCTGAGGAACATGCTGGAACTTTGCAATCCAGATCTCCTGAAGGAGAATGCAGTCTGCACCTTGCCTAGAGTCCCAGTAGGAGAAGCTGGCCCCTGGAAACATGAGTAAATAAAGCAATCTGCACACGCACTGTCAGCCCAAGATTTGAGCCGGGGGTGTGGAAGCAGCTCCCAAGAGCAGGGCCTGTTCTGGGGGTCAGGGGGTGGAGGGGCAGGCAGAAAGCAGAGTTATCTCCTGATGAATCTGGAAAAGCTTCCAGAGTGGGTGGAATGCAAGAAAGTAATTGCTGAAACCCCAGGGGCCTCCCAGATCCCATGGTGGACCCCAGGTCCCCCTTGGACCTCATGCCTCCACCTCCCAGTGCTCACTTGAGCCCCCACTCAGGAGCAAACCCCCAGGCTCCACAGCTCAGCAGAGCTGAGCCGGGGCTGGGGGCTTCTGCTCCCAGGGCACCTCAACCAGGCGTTGGCTGCTTGGCATCTCCATGGGAACCACCAAACAGCCCAGTTCTTCCACAATTGCTGTAGGAACCCAGCCTTGGTGGTTACAGGCTGACCGCAGTGCGGGGCCCAGCTCACTCCACGCCCTGCTGTGGAGGAAGTGACACCCCGGTTCCTGCAGTAACAGCACTCAAAGACAGGTCAGAAACCACAGGGGCCACCCTGCCCCAGGAGGAGTCTGAAATGCTACTTTTACCATCAGACTTATATGCGACCTACTCAATACCCTGGTTGAGTACACCACTTTCTTTCCACGTCTGAGCTCATGGTGATTTAGTTTACCTATTCAAAGGACCAGCTTAAAGGCAAACTTTTCTCCCCAAAGAAAATGTCAGACTATCCATGGGGTCGCAGAGTCAGGTATGACTGAGCGACTTCACTTTCTTTCTTTCTTTCATTTAATAAGCACTCGTTATTTGTTACTCACATATGTCAGGCACTGTGTTAAGTGCTGGGGACATTCCAGGAAAACTCAGCGCCGTCTCACAAGGAGACTGAAGCCGAGGAGAAGACAGAAGAAAGCAGAAACTGGAGCTCAGAGTGAGGACTTGAGAGCAGGTGCGGAGAGACGTGGGGGCAGACACAGGTCGGAGAAGGTCTTAGAGGCAGGCCACCCTCCAGCCCACGATCGCCTTGCCATCAGGACTCTGCTGTGTGACACCCTTCTAGACCTCAGGACGGGGTGTCTGGTCTGCCCTCCCCCATGCTCCCAGGACCATCTCAGGCCACGGTGACGTTTGTGTGGTAACTGGCACGCCGCTCCCTGGATCTTGCCCTAACAATTGGCTATGTGACTGCAAGCGGCTTATTCCACCCTCCTCTGTCTCTGTTTCTCCAGAAACATGGACGCCTGACGCCAGGCTGCCCTCTGCAGGCAAAGGTGGGAGCCAGGCCCGCCCTCATCCTGAGACCCAGGCTCCAGGGCCTTCCCACACCATCTCCGCAAGGGTGGGCAGCAAGGGTTGGTGGTGGCACCCTCTATGAGGGAGGAAAGAGAGGAGGTGCGGTCAGCTCTGCAGGCCCATGTGGTCAGCCACCACACCCTTGTCCATTCCCGAGTTCTCCCACAGCACAACTGCTCCATCTCGGAGTCTGGTCTCTGCCCAGTGTAAGGTGTAGCCTGGAGGAGGCAGGTTCTGTCTTCACAGGGTAGGGAACAACAGCTGATCTCCTCACAAGTCTGGCCTCCAGGCATGGATCTAAACCACTTTGAAGTTGTGTCTACCAGGAGGTGACTCCTTTACCTTCAGAAACAGAAAAATTGTTACCGAAACACAAGTTGATGTGTTCAACGCAGTGAAGCCAAACAATACCAAGATGTTAGAGTTTGGAACAGAGAAAGATTTTATTGAGGGTCCCACAAGGAGACAAGTGGCTCATGCCTTAAAAAGCCCAAACTCCCCGAAAGCCCTCAGCAAAGCCCTTTTCTAGGAAAGGTGAGGGAGGGGCCAGGTGAGTTGTTACAAACGTCTTGGTGTCAGATCCTTTGTGCTCCGAAGTCAGGTCACACTCAGGTAAACGTATTTCTGTAAACCTCTAACAAATGTTATCCTCTGTTCTGACAAGAAAGGGCACGGTCCCCAGAGGCAGCTTTCACCCTCTCAGGTCCGAGGTCCTGGCTGAACAGGCCGATCCCAGTTGGCTCCCTCAGGGCCGGGTATCCAGACCATGCCTGCCATTATCG
Source organism: Bos grunniens (assembly GCF_055505025.1). Lineage (NCBI taxonomy): Eukaryota > Metazoa > Chordata > Mammalia > Artiodactyla > Bovidae > Bos > Bos grunniens. The sequence goes on from NC_141168.1 coordinate 7,809,240, forward strand.
CTGAGGGAGACTGTGCCCATGGCTCAGCTGGTCCTCAGGCTGCCCAGATGGCGGGGGCATCCTATAAAGACTGCTGCTGCCTTTAGATCACAGAGGCGGGGAAGGGGGTGAGGTTCAGCACTGCCTCAAGGCCTGGGTCCTGTCAGTGGCCTTGGTGAAGGCTCTGGAGCCCTGCTGGACACAGCCCCCAGCCTGTTCCCGGGGTGCCCCCCGCTCGCCTCACTCTTTACCTGACCACCACCACTCTACCAACAGTTGGCTGAACGGCCCACTAACGGTCGGTGGTTCATTTGCTGTTGGTTGCTTGTGGGAGGGGCCCACTGTAGCAATGGGGGAGCAGGACTCCCCACCAATGGCTGAGCAGGACCACTAATGGCCCCGCCCACCATAACCGTTGCCTGGCAACGGGGCACAGGTTAAGGGCACACACAATAATGGCTAAGCTCTGTTACAAAAATCTTGATAGCCCTTGTCGCACTGGCCAGGGATGGGCTCAGTCAAACTAACAGAGCAGGATGAGCACGGCCCTTGGCAGGCAGCCCTTGCTGGGCCTCATTACTCTGCACCCTGTTACTAGGCAACAGGTCTTGCTCAGCCATTGCGTGGTGCCTCAGTGGGCCCCGCCCACAAGCATCCAACCGGCAGTGAGCCACACCATTAGTTGTCCTGCTCAGCTATTGGTTACCTGCCCACTGGTAACTGTCGGTGAGGGACCACTGGGGAAGTGATTCAGTCAAGGGTCAGTGCTGTGGTGCCCATCAGGTGGGGAGTGAGCTAAGAGGGCGATTCAGGCCTTCTCCCGGAGGCCCTTCAGCTTACCCATCCTTGTTGGGCCAGAGGGTGAGCAGGAGGGCTCAGGGAACAGACTGGGGGCTGTGTCCTGAGGGGCTCCAGAGCCCTTACCAAGGCCCTCCATCAGCCTCGTTCCAGGCCTTGAGGCAGCGGTGAACCTCTCCCCTCTGTGACCTAATAGCAGTGACCACCTGTCTGGTCATAGTCTTTGAGACCTGGTCTCCCCCTTTGGGCCGCCTGAGGAGACTGGGGGCCAGTTGGGTTGAATGCCTGGCTCCCTCAGACAGCTGGGCAGGGTGTGGAACCTGGCCCTGAAGGAGCTGCCAACTGAGATCTGCCTTCTCTTAGTCAGGTCTGGGACCTGGGAGGGTGAAAATTGTACCTTGGAGTTTTGCCCTTTCTTGTCAGAACAGAGAATAGCATTCATCTGGTAGAGATTTATAGGAATGTTACCTGACCATGACCAGCTCTCAAGAACAAAAGATCTGACACTAAGTCTGCAACTAACCACACCCATCCCTCACTTTTTGCTTTTAAAGAGACTTGCTGAAAGCTTTCAGTAACTTTGGGGTTCTCAGGGCAGGAGCCACCCATCTCCTTGTACAAATCTGTAATAAGCCTTTCTCTGTTCCAAACTCTAATGTTTGGTATTGATGGGCCTCACTGTGTGTCCAGCACATGGGCTTGCAAGTTCGGTAAAAAAAACCAGAGGCTGAGACACTAGCCCCAAATCCTCTATGACACAGACCCCCTCTTGCAGCAATAGTAGGAACACCCTGGTGACTTGCATAAAAGCGTGAGCAGGCACCCAAATACATCCTGACAGGAATCAGAGCTGAGACCTAGAAGAGCTTTACGGGACCCTCACACAGCTAGAGGCAAAACTGCTGACAGAAGGAAGCCAAGGGCCCGGACTGGAGTGGAAATCACCTCCCCAGACGACGTCACTGACCTTAGCTTAGGAAGGGGATGCGAATGGGGTCATGATCTCCCTGAGCTCATCAGAGGAAAAGTGAAAGTGTCAGTCATGTCGGACTCTTCACAACCCCACCAACTGTAGCCCACTAGGATCCTCTGTCCATGGGATTCTCTAGGCGAGAATACTGGAGGGGATTGCCATTTCCTTCTCCAGGGGATCTCCCAGACCCAGGGGTCAAACCTGGGTTTCCCCGCATGGCAAGCAGATTCTTTACCGCCTGAGCCACAGGTAAGCCCTCAGAGGGGTGACAGCTAAAAGATCCAGGAAGTGGGCCCTGGAGCATCTCTGGAGTGAGGACAGTCAGTTCATCCGCCCCACACCCCGATCCCGAGCAGGATCCCAGAATGTCAAGGCTGGCGGGAACCTCGGAAATGTGGTTGTCTACAGGTGAGCAAACTGGGGCCGAGAAAAAAGGGATTTTTATCCTGTGAGCTGAGACACCCTTCAGCCTCAAGTACTGTTTACCTCCCCTTCCTCTACCCAGGCTATGGCTCAGATGGTAAACAATCCGCACGCAATGCGGGGGACCCAGGTTCGATCCCTGGGTTGAGAAGATCCCCTGCAGAAGGAAATGGCAACCCACTCCAGTATTCTTGCCTAGAGAATCCCATGGACGGGGGACCCTGGTGGGCTACAGTCCATGGGTGTCCTGAAGAGTCAGACACAACTGAGCGACTGACACTACCCAGACTGAACCTCTCCAATTCCAGGAGGGCAGGGTTATCCTCTGTGAGGGCCGCCCTCACGGGAGCTGGGCCACCCACCATGGCCCAACACTGTGAGGCCAGGCCAAGGAGTCGCCGCCACCACTGCGGACGCCCCACGCAGGCCAGCCCTTGGGCTCCCCGGTTGGCGCGCTGCTCGAGGCACGTGGGAACACAAGAACCTCCTGGAAGGACACAGCAAGTCAATCAACTGAGCGCCGCGAAGGCTGCCCCAGGTCTGCGTGCAGGGTCCCGCCCCCCCGGCCAGAGGCAGCTCCCCATTGGCCGGACCAGGAAATCCCGCCCCCCGTGCAATCCCAGAGCCCCCCCCACCCCCCAATTGGCCGGCCCGGAGTCCCCGCCCCTGCGGTGTGAGCCCTAACGCGGCTCCCAGGGTCCTGCTGAGCGGTCCACTCTCGTGGCGGGGCGGAGATTTCCCCACACCGCCGCTGACTCCCAGAGAGCAGGAACCAGATCACGTGCACTCATTTGAGTTCAGCATATTTACTGAGCAAGGATGCAGCCAAGGTTCCGCCACCGTCACAGTTCTTAAGGGCCTTTAACACCAGAACCCCAACTTCTCCTTTACGAACAAGGCACCCGAGACCCAGAGCTGGAGTCAAACCAGGTTCCATCCTTCCAGGTCACGCAGTCTCCATTGATTCATTTTAGTGTAAAGAAAGGTCCTTTGAACACCTATTGAGTGCCATGCAAACTCGCAGGGCCTAGCCTGGAGCCTGGCACACTGAGTGCTTTGGAAGAAGGGGGAGCACCAGTGCATAGCGATCACTCCTTCGGTCTGAGTCTCTGTATTTACATAGGGCATTAAGCATTAGAAAGGCCTAGAAGCTCTGAGCCCTGAAGCATCCCCAAGGAAACACCTGAGACTAACTCTGTAGCTGAGGGTTAAGCTCTCATCAGCTACACTAGCACCACATCCTGTCTGCACAGTTGCTGACAGCCCAGTCCGGACTGTGGGGCCTCTGGGAAGGGCTGGAGGATGCAAACAGAATCTATGGCAGGCCTGGCTGAGCTGTCATTGACGTGTATACTCTGTCCCAGAAATGAAAGCAGTGTTTCCACCCGCCCCCAACTCTGCTCAGGACTTTAGGAGAGGTAGGAAAGGTCAGAGGGGGGCAACAGGAAGTGGCACAGCTAGGGACCCAGGCATCTGGAAACAGGCTTGAACACAGGACACTCCACACAGTGCCAGACAAACAAGATAACAATCAGAACAGCTGAGGACCCATGACTGCAGCTTCAAAATCAGCCAAACCAAGGGCTGGTCTCTAGGTAGCACCCAAAGTGGTGTGATTCAAGAGGCACAAGAAGCTAGCTGCCATCAGGACGTCTCCTTGAGGCCTGATGCTATTGTCCAAACCACCCGTCTGAACCTCTGCTTTGGTAAGAGTTTTGTTCCACTGAGGTACTGAGGGCACCTGTGGGATATAGCCCAAAGGGAAAGTCTCATCTCACTCTGCACCCGAAGGACCTTCCACTCACTCCAGAAAATAAAGGTCCTTCTTGAGTGATTCTGAGTGGAAAAAGGGTGGAGATGAAGGGGGCCCTGAAGGTGAAAGAAAGGTCAAAAACTAGGCTTCCTATGGTTCCGCTGACTCCAAATCTATTATGACCGTGACAAATCTAAGGTGGAGGATGCAGGTGGGTCACCTTCGACCGATAAGGAACGTGAGGCTCGTGGTGGCTAAAAGATTCACCTAGATCCCCTGGCCTAACTCTGCCATGAGCCCCAAGTTCTAGAAGACACTCTGTCCTTTAACATGACAAGTCAGACCTGGCAACCCCACAGTCCACGCTGGCTCACCAGCCTCACTCTGAGTAGGACCTTTCCCTAGGGGAAGGGCTTCTTGGGCCCATGGTGCACCTGACCCCCCACACAACCCCCCAGGTATCAGGTGGGGTCCATGGAGCATGCATGAACACTGAGACCCTGGGGGAAATGTCATCCACTCCAGGCTTTAGTTCCCCCGTCTCAGCTGATTACCAGAGTTAATCACGGATGCAAACACCCACTGAGGAAAGAACGGGAAATACTGGGAATCACTCTGGGCCAAGCATACACATCTAGGAAGACACCTGGTTTCCAGGGAAGCAGCCAAGGCACCACTATCAACAGGCACCCCCAGGCTGGTCTGGACAGTGCCTCTGCCATCCCCTCTCAAGGAGGCGGCAGGGTAATTCCTATCCCTCAGGAGATCTTGGTCCCCTTTACAACCACACATAATACTTACAAAAGCACTTAGAAAAACTATAAAAAAAGAAGTTTCAAAATAATAGTAACAAATTCAAATTTCCAGCACCTATTCTTCAGGCTTTCTGTCCACTCTGCTGTTTCTCTTGTTGATGGAGAAACCCCAGGCCCTCAATGTCCCTATCACCCTGGCTCTCTTGTCCCTCCATGCTACTAGTCAAAGGCCCCCACCAAAGTGTGGACTCCCCTAAGCCTTAATGGAGCCGTTGTAAGTCAGGAATGTAGAAAGGGCAGCAAAGAGTGACAAGGAACTGAGGCATCTGGTCACCCTATACACTGTCACCATAAAGGCCACTGCTTCCCATTTGAATAAAGGGGGGGGCGAGGCGGGATCTCTCCAGAGCCATCCCAGAAGGAACCAGCATCAGGCACGAGTGGAAAAGCTCCGTAGGGGCGGGGAAGAGAAGGTCCTGCCCAGGATGACCCCGCAGGCTCCTGCTGGTCAGCCCTCCTCCGAGCGGCTGGGCCGGGGCCGGGGCGGGCTCCCCAGGAGGGCGGGGGGCCCGGGGCAGGGCGGGCCCACCTGGCCCCGGGCATGCGTCTGCATGTGCACCGCCAGGTGGTGGTTGCGGTTGAAGGCCCGGCCGCACTGAGGACACCGGTAGGGCCGCTCGCCGGTGTGGATGCGCTGGTGCCGGAAGAGGTCGGAGGGCCGGCGGAAGGCCTTGCCACAGTAGGGGCAGGCGGGCCAGCCCTGGCTGTTGCCCGTGTGCAGGCGCTGGTGCAGCAGCAGGCTCTTCCGCTGCTGAAAGAAGCGCAGGCACTCGCTGCAGTGGTACACCTTGGCTGTCGCTGGCCTCCGCCCCACGAAGGGCCGGCGGCCCTCGCGCTCCTCCGGGAGCCAGCGGATGACTGGGCCGGGCACCACCACCTCCCCCGGCTCCAGAGCCGAGTGCGCATCCCCCCACCCGGTGGGCGAGCCGCCCCGGGCCTCCCGGTGCTCCTCCTCCACGTGGCTCCGCTGGTGAATGGTCAGGTTGATCTTCAGGCGGAAGCTCTGGCCGCAGTCAGGGCAGGGGAAGGCCCGCTCCTGCCGACGCGGGAGGACGCGGGGTGGCTGGGTCCCAGCCCCCGTGGGCCGGGAGTCCCCGGCCCGCGCCCGGGGGACGCCCCCTGCGTGAAGCCGGCCGGAACCCCCGGTCCTGCTCCTGGGCCCTTTGGGGATTCCACACGCGGCCCGGCTCGGGGACGCCCCGGGGAAGGGCGGCTCTGACGTCATCTCGTCCTCAGATGGTGCTTCCGTCTTGATGACCACAGCACCACCCCCTGGCAAATGGAGTCTGCATTGATCTCGGGGCTGGCCACACCCCGCCCCCCAGCAGGCTACCCCCCCGCCCACCCCCCGACCCAAGCCAGGCTCCAGATACACCAGCCCGGCCCACACCGCCTTCCCTGAGCCCCTGGCCCCAGAGTGCTCATGCCTGGGGCAGATAAACCACGCTGCAAAACCAGGAGCCGGGGTCAGGGCTCAGACCAGGGGACACAGATGGATGGAAAATGAAGAGGAGACAAAGACCGGCCCATATCCTTAACCCTGAGACACGATGGCCTCATGGGACCCTCTAAAGTTCTGATGATTTTAGCTCTGATCTAGGACAATGAGCCCTGCAGGCCCTCACGGCTCCTAGACTGTAAGATGCTTCATGCCTGGACCTAGCAGGTGACTTGGCCGGCTCAGATCTACTGGGCCACGTGAGAAATCTACACCAAGCGTCCACCGCCTGCCCCGCACCACGCTCTTAGGTGACAGAAAGCAGGCGTGAGGCCTGGGCTCCCCCCACTGACTCTGAGGTGGGACTGAGGCAGCGACCAACGGTCTCAGCCCCAGCTAGCAGGGGTCGCCATGGCTGGGGAGGCAGGGCCTGGCCTCAGTCCTGCCTGGAGCCCTGTGTTCTCCCACATCCTCCAACTGCTGCTCCTCTGGCTTCCTCTGGAGCCAGCCCCTAACCACACTCTTCTCTGACCACCCCTGACTCCCAGACCAGCATCCACCAGCCTTAGCTGCCAGACCAGAGTCGGCTTCCTGGTGACAGCGAACCTGGCCCCCCGCCTATGAGAATGAATACCTCCACCCTCAACGGGCAACTTCCAAGGTTCAGGACAGGAGTGATTTCCAGTGTTGCTGAAGCCTAAGCTTAAACCACAAGCTGGGAGACCACTGAGGATGAGAGCTGTTAACTGGTGAGCCCCCAGGGCAGCACCCGACAGCAAGACTGTGGGTTCTCTGCTCAAGGCTCACCTAGGAGTCCTCACAGATAACTCATGGCAGAACCTCATTTCTATGTTAGAAACGACCCACTGTTTTTAAGTTAGTCCTTAATGAGTCTAAGAATCATCTAAACTTTGAGGTAAAAAACCTTGTTGCACTGAATAGGCTGCCACGGTATCCTCAGGCTTAGGAACTAGTGAGGGTCTCAGGCCCTCTTCTTTGAAGAGGCAAGGCTCCCAGGTCTCTTCATCTGAGGCCACCCACAACCCCAAGGGGGACCCAGATCACGCACGTGCCTCCCCCAAAGCCAGAACCCGGGTGGAATGGGGGCAGGCTGGATCCCTTTCTACTGGGCCAGAATAGGCAATAATTGCTTTACTTTTTCCTGCTTATCGAGGTATAAGGCCGGTTCACAGAATATGCACAGACTCTCAGCAGAAAGAACTAATTTCAATCACAGCCTCCATGATCAAACCGTAAGACGTGAGAGGCGGTCCAGCTGGGCTGTGTCACAGGGCAGCCGTGACACCTGACCGCCCCCTGGCAGCTCGTGGCTTGTCTGCAAGCAGCACCTTCCCAGCCAGAGCAGACGGCGATGGGGAAGAGCCAGACCACAGGTGACCCGGGTCCTCAGAGCCCCAGGAATTAATACTTGGGGGTGAGGGAGGCGCCCTCTGGAGGAGAGCGCTCCCCAGGTCCATCATGCAAGCCCACCCCCTCTCCCAGAGGGGCCCCGAGGTCTCCCGAGGCTCTGCTGAGGCCATGGGGCCTCCTCCCTTCACTCACCTGGCCCCAAGCTGGGCAGGATGTCCCTGGGAGGGCAGGTTGGTGACTCCCCATCTGAAGAGTCTTCCTCCCGTTTAACTGAAGACAAAATGCTGACACTGGCTGGGGGCCCTGTGAGGCAGAGTCCCGTGAAGGCCTTTCCCAGCCACCAGCCTGGAAGCAGACATGGCCATCCCCTAGCAGGCCCAGGACGTGCTCTAGCTCCCGGGCTCAGGAAGAGGAAGCATCACGTTCTGTCCCGAGGGTAGCGGCTCCCCACCTCCAACCCCCGAACCTCTGCCTCAGAGGTGAGAAGAGTGCGGCAAAGGCTGTGCCCCCAGCTCCCATGCAGGTGGTGCTAACAACTGGCCCCTAAGCTTCGGAAGGTCACCCTGATGGGCCTCAAAAGGACAGAAGGTTTGGGGAGGCCCCAGGGCCCAGCGCCAGAGCAAGGACAATAAGAAGGTCTAGTCCTCTGACACACTGGCTGGGAAGGACGGACACAGGGAATGGGGGGGGGGGCACCCATATTCAGAGGGGCCCATAGCCAGTGGGGAAGAAGCACAGAAGTAAACAGACAGAAAGCACCCCAGAGACTGAATGGTCAGGTTGGCATGGAGGGGGATCACCAAGTTAGCAAAAGAGCAGTCTGGAGACAGAAAACAAGGCTCTGGGTTATCTGCTAGATGCTCTCTGGATTATAAGCCATTTTTGTGACAGGATGGGCAAGAATGTTCCTTTAAACAAAAGCAGAGAACACTGGGAGGGATCACTGGAGCCACAGAGCCCTCGGAGACCTTTGGAAGGAGGACACTCACGCTGGCACTGTGCCAGACACATAAGTCGTACTGCTCCACTGACCTGATGGTCCTCACTTCCTGAAGAGGCCCCGCATCCCCCTCTTGTGCCCTTCTTCACTCTAGCCAAACTGGTGTATCTCGCCCCCAACATACCTGAGGAACTCACACCTTTGCTCAGACTGTGTTCTCCTGCTGAAAATACCCTATGTTCCCAGCAAAATCCACCTCTAAGACCCATCTCGGGGCCCATTTCCTGGGAAGCCTGTCTGGCACAGAGCAGCCTGGCCCGCCCCCAACTGTCTCCCCCACCCTCGAGCTGCAGCGCTTCTTCTCAGTTTCGCTTGTCGGGCCCTGTTCGCACGGCTGCCCAGAGGCCCTCACTCACCAGTGCCCATCTCCGGTGGGGTCACCCTTGTTTCCCAGTCTCGCTGGTGCTCCAGGGCCTGACCTTCTTTTGGCTCCTCCTGGGCAGGGCTCACCGGGCTGGGGATCTGCTCTGGGTACGGAGGAAGGCCTGGGGAATGCAAATCAGTGACACTAAGGGCGACACAGAGGTCTCCCAGGACGCTGGGGAGCGGCTGACCGCAGTCACCTGGCCATAGGGTATGACAGTGAAGTGAACCTCACTGATCGCCTAGGAACTATTCCAGGCTAAAGAGAAAAAGAAATGGTACATGTAGTATGTTAAGTTATCCGATAGTACCATGACATACAGGACCAAAGATCTGGCTTTTTTTAGGGAGTCCTGGCTGGAAACAGTTTAACAGCAGTTCCCAATCCCAAGTCCTCTAGCGGGCTGGTGTATAAAGATCCCCTGGGGAGCACCCCCAAGATTCCCCTCAGTAAGTTCTGGGTGGGCCTAGGAAGTATGCATTTTTAAAAAATGAGTGGAAGAGACATGAATATTTCTGAGTGGAAGACACATGAACATTTCCCAGAATGAAAAATTAAAATGGCCCATAAACAAATAAGACTACGCTGGTTCCATAGCCAGACACTACAAGAAAATCACAGACCAATATTCTTTATGAACATTGATGCAAAAACCCTGAACAAGATGCTAGCAACCTGAACTGGACAGCACAGTAAAAAGATTAAATAGCATAACCAAGTAGAAATTTATTCCTGGAATGCAAGGATGGTTCAATATGTGAAACTAGATCAATGGAATACACCACATTAAGAATGATGGGGAGAAAAAAAAACATGATTATCTCAGTTAATGCAGAAAAACATCTGACAAAATTCAATACCCTTTTATGAAAAAATATCACTCAAAAAATTAAGACTAGAAGGAAACTACCTCAATACAATAAAAGTCTTAATTAGGCAGAAATTCAAACAATATGCTACGACATAGATGAACATTGATGATGTCACGCTAAGGGAAATAAGCCAGTCATACAAAGACAAATACTCTATGATTCCACTTACATGAAGTACTTACTTAGAGAACTCAAATTCAACGGGACAGAAAGGAGAATTGTGGTTGCCAGAGGCTGAGAAAGGGGGAGAGTTATTGTTTGATGGAGCAGAATTCCAGTCTGACGAGATGAAAGGAGTAAGAGATGAATGTTGGTGACGGCTGCACAACATGTGAATGTATTTAGTATCACTAAACTGTACACTTACAGTTAATTTGGTCAATCTTATGTTATACGTATTTGATTAAAGTAAGAAAATAAAGTGCTGATACACAGTACAATACACATGATCCTTGAAAACATAAATGAAAGAAGACAGACGCATAAGATCATGTATTATATGATTCTACTTATATGAAATGTCCAGAATCAGCAAATCTATAGACTCAGAAAGCAGATTTGTTGTTGCTAGGACTAGGGGGCTTGGCAGGGCTTCAGGTGATAGCTGAAAGATACAGGGCTTGTTTCTGAGGTTACAAAAAATGTTTTAAAATTGACTGTGGCTGCACTTATCTATGAATATTCTAGAAACCAGTGAAAGTGAAAGGGGGCTTCCCTCATAGCTCAGTTGGTAAAGAATCCACCTGCGATGCAGGAGACCCCAGTTCAATTCCTGCGTCAGAAGATCCACTGGAGAAGGGATAGGCTACCTACACTAGTAATCTTGGGCTTCCCTAGTGGCTCAGATGGTAAAGAATACACCTGCAATGCTGGAGACCTGGGTTCAATCCCTGGGTTGGGAAGATCCCTTGGAGAAGGGAAAGGCTACCCACTCCAATATTCTGGCCTGGAGAATTCCTGTCAGACGCAACTTTCACTTTCACTTTTACTGAATTGTATGCTTTAAATGGGTGAACTGTATAGTCTGTGAATTATTTCTAAAAAAATCTTTTTTTAAACTACACTGAAATATTCCTTACACTGAAATATTCCTGAAATATTCCTAAACTACACTGAAATATTATCACGCAGACTAAAATCCTACAAGTCTGACCACATTCCCTAGTGGCAAGGCTGTGGGGAAAGAGGCCCTCTTTCACAACACTGATGGAAATGTAAATGATACAACATCTTGTGCGTCTGAATGCCATTGAAGTTACACCAAAATGACCTATAGGTCAACTTGAAGGGGTTCCCAAGAGCCAAGAATGGGACAATGTAAGCATGAAAATAATGGTTGCAAAAGACTGCATGTATAAAATATTCACCTACAAAGTTATAATAATAAAAAAAGGAAGAAAGAAAAGCCCAGGTATTGGTCACCTTTGGCATTCCAAAAATTGATGACAAGAAATATTTAAGCAGCTAATCTGCCTTTTCTGTACAGACCATATTTCAAGGTAATTAAAAGAGCTGGTTAGGGAAATTATTCTTTATAAAAGAATTTCAGCTACTAGGTGCCGATGCCCGTATGCTCAGTCATGTCTGACTCTTTGTGACCCCCTGGAATGTAGGCTACTCGGCTCCTCTGTCCATGGAATTTTCCAGGCAAGAATGCTAAAGTGGGTTGCCATTTCCTCCTTCAGGGTATCTTCCTGATGCAGGGATTGAACTTGCGTCTCTTGCACCTTCTGCACTGGCAGGTGGATTTTTTACCACTGCACCACCTAGGAAGCCCTCAGTTCAGTCAGTCGCCTCTGACTCTTTGCCACCCCATGGACTGCAGCAGGCCAGGGCACCTAATAGGGAAGCCCTATTAGGTGCCAAAGTAATGACCAAATTTCACCATTTTACAACCCCTAATTCAGTAATGAATCCAGGGAAGTCTTCAATGGCCATTAAACTCATTAGGTGAAAAGTTGATGGGGAATTTTATAATAGAAGGATAAAGCTGATAATCACAAAAAGAAAGGCAACTGAATAAGACCTGAAACTATAAGACTCCTAGTAGAAAACATAGGCGGTAAGCTCCTTGACATCAGTTTTGGCAAAGATTTTTTTTTTGGTTTCAATATAAACAAAGGGACATCAAACTTAATATAAACAAGGGGAAATACATGAAACTAAAAACCTTCTACACAGAAAAGGAACCATCAACAAAATGAAAATACAACCTATGGAATGAAAGAAAATATTTGCAAGTCATTCACTTGATAAGGGGTTAAGATCCAAAATACATAAAGAACTCACACAACTCAATAGCAAAAAAAAAAAATCAATTAACATTTGAAGATCTGAGTATCTGAACAGACATTTCCCAAAGAAGATGTACAGATGGGCAGTGGGCACATGAAAAGATGCTAAACATCACTAACCATCAGGGAAATGGTGAGACATCACCTTACATGTCCGAATAGCTATTTTCAAAAAGACAGGAAACGACAAGGATGTGGAGAAAAGGAAAACTGTGTGCTCTATTGGTGGGAAGGTAAAATGTCTCAGCAACAAGGGAAAGCGGTATAGGGGTTCCTCAGAAAATGAAAAAGAGAGCTACCATAAGGTCCAGCGACGCAGGCATTTTCCCAAAGAAAACAAAAACATTAACTCAAAAAGGTATCTGCACACCAACGTTCACTGCACACCGCGGCATTATTTACAACAGCTGAAATACGAAAATAACTTGAGGGTACCGACAGATGAACGGATAAAGAAAATGTGGTGTGTATCTGTGTGTGTGTATGTATATGTGTGTATGTGTGTGTGTATATATATGTATATATATATACATATAAACAGAATATTATTCAGCCATAAAAAAGAATGAAATCCTGTCATTTGCAACAAACTTTAGGGTATTTCGCTAAGTGAAATAAGTCAGACAGAGAAAGCGATCTTACTCATACATGGAATCTATTTAAAACAAACCAAGATGGAGTAGGAAATGGTAACCCATTCCAGTATTCTTGCCTAGAAAGTTCCATGACCAGAGGAGCTTGGCAAGCTACAGTCCATGGGGTCGCAAAGAGTCAGCCACGACTGAGCACATCAGCACATACCATGATCTAAAATGGTTGTTTCCTTTTGTATTCCTACCAGAAGACTTTGGGACTTCCAATTGTTCCATATCCTTGCCAGTGTGTTTGGTCTTTTAAAATTTTTGACCTTTTTAATAAATGTATAGCAGTAGGAGAAAAAACAAAAAAACAAACAAAGAGGGGCTTCCCTGGTGGTCCAGTGGTCAAGATCTGCCTGCCAATGCAGGAGACACAAAGACATATAGGATCGATCCCTGGTCCAGAAAGATCCCACATGCCAGAGAGCAACTAAGCCCCTGCATCACAACTACTGAGGCAGCACTCTATAGCGTCTGTGAGCTACAACTACCGAGCCCACCTGCCCCGACTACTGCGCCCATGCACCCTAGAGAAACCAGCGCATTGAGAAGCCCATGCGCCGAAACTAGAGAGCAGCCCCCGCTTGCTGCAACTAGACCAAGCCCGTATGCAGGAGCAAAGACCCAGCAAAGCCAAAAATTAATTAATAAATCTTTAAACAACAAACAAAAACAAGATCACAGATGCAGAGAACAGATTGGGGGTTGCCAGAGGTGAGGGGTAGGGGGTAGGTAGAACGGGTGAAAGCAGCCAGAGCGTGGCCTGCCCTGAGCTAAGGGGCCTGAGCTCCTTCCTGGCCTCGCACTGTGGGAAGTGCAGAAGGGCGGGACACGCATGGACTGTCCCCAGCCCCGGCCACGCCCCCACTCACCTGCACCTGGCCTCCTGGGGCACACTTCCTCTCTCTCGTTCCCTTCCTCCCGGCCCCACGGGCCTTCAGGACAAGGCTCCTCTCCCCTCTCCATCCGGGTGAGGATGTCTGGTTTGGAGATGGCATAATCTGCGTGCAGAGTACAGAGAGAGCTGGGTCAAGACTGGACACCCGCCACCCAGGTGCCCAGAGACGCAGCGACACCTGGAGGAACAGAAGCCAAAGCTGAGACACAGCCTGCAGGAGGCCCATCTGTGGGCAGGGCCCAGAGCATCATCTAGACAGCCTTACCGAGGGAGACCAGCATCTCGTAGTTGCCCCTCATCACGTGCTTGTACAGCTCCTTCTGCCACTCGTCCAGCTTGCCCCACTCTGGCTCAGAGAAATACACGGCCACGTCATCAAAGGTCACGGGCACCTGGAACCACAGGGTCACGCAGGCTCACCCACACGCCGATGGGCAGGGAACGTGGGCTATCCCACCCCCGGTGTCCAGGGCTTACCCTGGGGACCTCGCCCTTGCTGCCCGGGGGCAGCCGCAGGATCCAGAAGTTCCTGTTCCTCAGCAGGTTCTCCATGTTCTCCAGCCGCCTCTGCAGCAGCCCGTACTCCTGCAGCAGGGTCCCCAGCACGGCCCACTTGCCCTCCAGCTGGTTCCCGAACTCCACGGCCATCTTCTCGCAGTCGGCCAGCTTCTTCTCAGCCGTCCCTGTCCGCCCCTCCAGAGTCAGCAGGCGGGTCAGGCAGGAATCCACCTTCTTTTCCAAGGCCTGGATGGCGGCCACCACCGTCCACAGCGTGATTTCCGTGGAGTAGAGGTAGGAATTCTTCTCAGCGGCCGGCTGGGGTGATGGAGAAGGAGTCGAAGGCCTTTCATCCCCTGTTGGTTTGTCCCTCTCTGGAGCCTGTCCAGCAAAAGCAAGGGGAAATATGATCACAATTATCCAGTGAGATGTCCATCTCAAAGAGAAACCTCAGAATGGCACTTCCCAGGTGAAGCCCCACCTGGGATCCTGAGGACCCAGCAGGAAGCGGAGGAGAGGGAGGAGCAGGGGGGATATCCATCCTCAAGGACAGGCTGGACCACGGTGTTAGCAAGTAGGAATCAGGAGGAACAGCATCTGTCACCTCGCACAGGTGACTTCCCTTCCTGGTCTTGGTCTTGTCCTCTGGCACTCAGAAGCTCAGTGGCAGTGGTACTACTCACAAGCTGGCTGAGCTCTGCAAAGTTTGTTATGCATTTCAACTCCAACCCCACATCTGTAAAAAGGGGTAATAATAATACCTATATGATGGGATTGTGAGAATTAATGATACTGTCTTAGTAAAAAAACACTTAACATGATGATGTCCAATGTGGCAAACACTCAATAAACGTGAGCCCTGTGTTGTTGACAATGAGGAGGATGTTGAGCTGAAGGCGGGTCCAAGTCAGGAGTGCAGTAAGTCGTTCACATGGCCTTTCTACTCCACCCTGTTCATTACATTGTCCTTCAATGTCTTGGGGGCTTCCCTGATAGCTCAGTTGGTAAAGAATCTGCCTACAATGCAGGAGACCCCGGTTTGATTCCTGGGTTGGGAAGATCCACTGGAGGAGGGCATGGCAACCCACTCCAGTCTTCTTGGGCTTCCCTTGTGGCTCCGCTGGTAAAGAATCTGCCCACCGTGCGCAAGACCTGAGTTTGATCCCTGGGTTGGGAAGATGCCCTGAAGAAGGGAATGGCTACCCACCAACTCAATGGACATGAGTCTGAGTAAGCTCCAGGAGTTGGTGATAGACAGGGAAGCCTGGTGTGCTGCAGTCCATGGGGTCACAAAGAGTCAGACACGACTGAGCAACTGAACTGAACTCAATGTCTTGGAAAAGAGCTTCTGAAGTTTCTCAGCTGACCTCAGGGCCTGACAACCAGGCCTCAGCCCCAGTTCGTCTCGCTAAAAGCCTCTCTGGACAGAGGGACCACTTCACCCCTTCTCTGTACTCATCCCCATGGTCAGCTCACCATGAAGTCCTATCTGTGCATCTTCTAAAACTACGTCAAGTCCGCCCTTGCCTCTCCTGCTCTGGGGACTAGTCCAGGCCCCAGGCCCCTTTGCCCGGAACCCTTGCTGCTCTGCGCAGTTGGTTTCCCCAGGTCACCCTTCTTCCCCGCAATCAATTTCCCACAGGCTGACCAGGAATCTTTTAAATACACACTAGAGCATTTTAGTCCCCTGACTGACAGCTTCCTGGTGTACCCAGAATAAAATCTAAACATCTTATCATATCCCAGCCTACCTCCTTGACTTTATATCCTCCTGGGTACTAACTACCAGCCAGCTCCCCTAGCCTCTGGGATTCTTATGACGTACCTGGCTCTCTCCTCTCCCTTTGCCTGAGCGCTTCCCTCACCCCTCTTTACGCCTGGCTCCCTCTTCTGTTAAGACTCCAGCTTAAACACTGCCTCACAGAGACCTTCACCAACTAACACATCTAAACTAGGCCCCCTGCTAGCCCTTCCTTCACGCTGTTTTATGGCTTGTGTTGTTCCCCAGGAGAACATAAGATCCATGAGGACATCAGCTCCATGAAGGTATATATTATTCACCATTGTATTCCCAGCTTCTAAAAGAGTGCCTCATTCATAGCAGATGCTCAGTAAATGCCTACTGAGTGAATGAGTGAATGACTAAACAATTAAACACAGTCATTCAATAACAATGACTAAACACCTGTCAACAGTCAGTACAATGGGGATGCAGAAAAAAATGCAGTTCTTCCTTGTGCTGGAGAAAAGTTGTGTACATAGACAGTCAAATTAACAGTGTGATACCAGGGGCTAATCAAAGTTGAGGGCAAGTCTATCCTGCTGGGTGAATGTTTGGGGGATCTCAGGTTGCTGCAAGAGAGCAGAAGGAGAGAGGCAGATGAGAAGGGCCAGGAAAAGTGCTGAGAAAGTGGTCCTGGGCTAAGTGGGAGCTGAAGACGACACCTGTAGCCCCAGGGAAAGGCCTTGCTGGGGGCTTCCCCCAAGGAGCAGGGCTGTAAGTCCCAAGAAGGCCCATCCTCTTTTC
Source organism: Bos grunniens (assembly GCF_055505025.1). NCBI lineage: Eukaryota > Metazoa > Chordata > Mammalia > Artiodactyla > Bovidae > Bos > Bos grunniens. Next base: position 7,825,881 of record NC_141168.1, read on the forward strand.
GCCCTTGCACTCAGAGAGCCCTTACCAACACACAGACACCAAACTCACCAAAGAGGAAAGAAAAAGAAAGTAAAAGTGAGGTCACGTTTGACTCTCTGTGAGGCCATGGATCTCCAGGAGATCTTCCTGACTCAGGGGTTCCCACATTGTAGGCAGACACTTTACCATCTGAGCCACCAGGGAAGTCCTCCTTAAAGAAGAAAAGTTCCTCCTTAAAAAGTATCCAAAGTAATCAGCATCTAGAAAAATCAAGGCTTCAAAAACCTTGTTAAGATGTATTAATAATGGTAGATACGGGTTGATGTCGCAGTGGTAAGAACCCGCCTGCCAACACAGGAGACCCAAGAGAGGCCGGCGCGATCCCTGCATCAGGAAGACCCCCTGGAGAAGGAAATGGCAACCCACTCCAGTATTCTTGCCTGGAGAACCCCATAGACAGAGGAGCCTGGTGGGCTACAGTCCACGGGGTCACAAAGAGTCCGACACGACTGAGAGACTCAGCCCGTGTGCACGGTGGATTGAGCTCTTCACAAATGTTTTTCTACTATGTCCAAAAAAAAAAAAAAGGCCAAAAGGTTATTTTCTCCAAACTGGACACACTGTATATTATCAGCCAAAATTTCAGTATCTGCTAATCTTTTATGAACCACAACAAAAACCAAAAACACCCGCCTACAATCCCTGCAGCAAACAGCACTCAACACCTTCTCTTTGCAGTCAGCGCACGTGTGCACCCGAAACGGGACCCAACTCCGGAGCCCCAGGTGGGCGTCAGGCTCTGGCCTCGACTCGACTCGGTGTGCAACTTTGGGAGCGTCCCGCCCCCCTCCCCGCGCAGCCTCAGACCTCGGTCGTCAGAACCGATGGGGCCGGGGTGCCTGTCCACCCCCCCCCCCCGCCCCACCCCCCGGCCTGTCTCCGGGCCGCCGGGCCTCCAGGCCTCCAGTGAGACAATGGACGGGAGGAGACCGCCAGTCGGTTCCAAGACGAGGGCTTGTCATCTTAAGTGTGACCGCAAAGTCCGGCCGCTCCCCCGACGTCGGGGCCGCCCACCCGCCGCGCACGGCCTGGCGTTTGGGCCGCCCAAGGCCCGGCCGGGACGAGGGCAGCCGGGCGGCCCGAGCGGGCCGGACGCGCGGGCGCGGGGCGGAGGCGGCGGAGAGGAGGCCGCGCCGCGGACCGCTCGGGGCGCCGCCCGACCGAGACCCTCGCGGGTCCATGCGGCGGCCCGGCGCGGCTGGGCGTCCGCGCGCGGGGCGCTTACCGGGGCGGGCGCCGCTTCGGCCATGGCTGCCCGCGTCCCTCGCTCCGCGGCTCTCCTCCCGGGGGCCGGCGCGGGGCGGCGGCGGAGGCGGAGCGGAGCCGCCCTGCCTCGGAGCTCCTGCCGGGGCGGCCGCGAGCTGCGTCCGAGCCACGTGCCCTGCCGGCCCTTTAAACAAGAGCTGCGCTCGCGGCCGGGCCAGAGGCCGCGCGCAGCGCCCCCTGCAGCCCGAAGGACCGCACTCCCGCGGCCTTCGGTGCCCACCAGCCCCGGGCGGCCGCGGGGGTCCCGCCGGACGTAGGGGGAGCCGGCTGCCCGCCCTCGCCTGGGCCGCGGGAGTCGACGCCGGGGCAGCACGCGCCACGGGGCCCACCGGCCGGGCTTCCGTCGGGCGAAGCCGACCCTCGCCCCCGGGCCGGGCGGGGTGCTTGGCAGGGGGAGGGGCGGGGGGTGGCGGGTGGAATCCAGCCAGTGAGCTAACAAAGGAAACGCGTTGGAAACTTCGAGGCTTTGGGGCAAGACGTTCAGTCATCGCCAGGTGACCTCAACTGTGTATGCACTTGATCTGCCGTTTTAACACCTCTGATGTTAGTTTGGGTATACATTTTGCGCGGGGAAAGCCAAGGTGGAGTGGGAGGGATCGATAAGTATTTTTAAACTTTTATTAGTTTTCCGGAATAAAGAGAAGGATCTCAAGAAAACTGCATTTCGTTAAATAAACCAACCCTGCTTCCTTCGTTCCCTTTGGGGATCCAGGGTCTCCTCCGCCTTCCCTGGGGTCCGCCTTCCCAGCAGGTACGCGGCTGGATGGCCCGCTCTGCCACACCCAGTTGCCACTCGCCTGCCAGCTACCAGCTGGGGGGTCCTCTGGATCGGGAGGACTAAATCCACCACTAACTCAGGCCCTGAGGCATTTGGAATAAACGACTCAATCTGGGACCTACTTTCCCCTTATCTGCAACCCACAGAGCCTTACTCTGGAAAACCTCTTAATCACAGAATGTAAACTTAAATGGGCTTCCCAGGTGGCTCAGTGGTAAAAAAAATCCGTCTGCAAAACAGGAGACTCGGGTTCCATCCCTGGGTCGGGAAGATTCCTTGGAGGAGAGCATATCCCACTCCCGTATTCTTGCCCCGAAAAGCCCAAGGACAGAGGAGCCTGGTGGGTTACAGTCCGTGGGGTTGCAAAGAGTGGAACGTGACTGAGCCTGCGCTCATGTGCATACACCTAGAGTAAAACACGCTTTACTTACCTGGTGGTGCAGTGGCTAAGACTCCGCCCTTCCAATGCAGAGGGTGTGCGTTCGATCCCTGTTGGGAGAACTAAGGTGCAGGGCAGCCAGAAAATAAAATATGCTGTATACAGTTTAAGTTTACCTTCTATCTTTTCTGCATTTCACAATAATCTCACTCTGTCCAACAAGCCTGGAAAGTCTTCCAGGTTTGGAAGAGTTAGAAATCAGTCTGCAGTTTTCTTTCTTTGTTTTCTTTTTTTTCTCTTAGGAGGGAGGGAGAAAATGATTAGCTCATATATCTGATCAAGCAAAAGTGAGATCAGTTAATAGTAGGAACACAAATAAATTGATACCTTCTTCAGATCAGGTTCACCCCTAGAATCTGGGACAAGGTTAGGAAGTATTACTTTAAGGTAACAAGAAATCAAATCTATATATGGTATGGTTCATTCTGGGAATCCTTGTTGAAATAACCTGATCTAAGACAGTTTGCAAACAAAAGAGCGCCCCTCAGGTCTCAGCAGGGGTCAGGCAGACCAATGTATTAAGGATTACAAATTTCTTATAATTTTATAAGTTGTGATCTCATAAAATAAGAGTTAGTGTCCAAGGCAAACAGAAAGAGTCTGGAAAATGGATGGGAGAGGAAGAAAATGTTAGAATTTCACAGGCTTTGCTCCAGGAAGAGTGCTTTCATTTTTGACAGCTGGTAGGAGTTTTTTAGAAAAGTTTCCGTAAGTCAGTATTCAAGTTTTAGTATCCTGATCTCCTGGAGTGCTTATTAAAATACAGATTGCTGGGCACTGGTCTCAGAATTTCCAGTCTGGGGCTGGAGTGGGTGGGGCAGGGGCGCATACAAAATTTTGTTTCTGTTTGCCATGAGATGTTGATTCTGCTGTTGAGTGATCACACTGCCCTGCCCATTAGCTCCCAAAGCTGCTTCCCGGTCCTAGGCTCCAATTTTATAAACATATTAACAAAAAATACAAAAATGTGATACCATCATGTGGTTTCCTGAGCAGACCAGCCTGGTGTCAGGCCAGGCGCAGCTCTAATATAAATTAAGATGATGTGCATCCTTAGTTATTAATCTTTCTCTTGTGGATTTGCTCCTTTCTGGAGCAGGTCTCCAGGGCCTGAGTACCTCTGGGTGAGCTGACAACACTGGATTTCCACAGTAGAGGCACAGACCCTGGAGGGAGGGGTAACTCCAACCGGGTACAGGCCACTCTTTGCACAGTCAACCATCAGCCTCTGCGGCAGAAGGTGGGCTTGTCAGAGGTTGAGGGCCACTCAAACAATACCTAGGGTCATGTAGGGTGAGGGAAGGGTCCAGGTACTCTGATGCTAGTGACCCCACCACCGCATCCTCCACCAGGAGATGGGGCAGAGAATTCCCACGCCCCCTACCTTTAGATTAGGAAGCGGACACCCTCCTCTAAAGCAGCAAGAGGGGAGGTATTAGCAGAGGGAGACCAGAAGGGTAAGCAAATCCCCTTGCACCACGAAGCCCTCCCTTGTTGACCCAGCACTGGGCTCCCTGTTCTGTGAACTGTCAGACCTATTCACTCAGCGGACGTTCGGTGAGAACCTCCATGCCAGGCCCCCGAGCTCGGAGCTGTGGAATCCGGATACGATTGACACCTGGTCCCTGCCTTCAAAAAGCATCACCTCCTGTTGACTCTACCTCTGTGATCTCGTCCACCGCTCTCTTCCGGCCGCAGCTACACCCAATCAGACCTTCATTGGCTCTTGCTGGTCTCACTCAAAAGCCTCTCACATATCCCCCGTGCGCCCCCTCCCTCAACAAAAGCAAAAGCTCTTATTAGGGTAATCGTCCCAATTCGCAGCTAGATACAAATCACCCTTTTGCTCAAAACTCTCAGCATCCCATTACTAACTCAGTAAAATCCAAACTCCCTAGTCTGACCCCAACCTCTCTTTCCAACTACGTCCCCACTACTCCCCTCCTCCCACCCCACCCTCAGCTGAGTCAAATGAGTTGCTGTTTATTGGTACACACCCCATAACATCTAGTTTGGTCATATCACTCCTTTTTAGAATGTACTTCAACTTATCCTTAAAGGTCCAGCTCAAAAGCATCTCTTCCAGCTCAAAGGCATCTCTCATAATGCCATTCGCAATGTCCCACAGCTGAATGTAATTCTTCTCTGAATTCTTACAGATTTTAGCTTCACTTAGGACATATCGTTTTCGATCTTCTGTTAGATATCCCTGACAAACTGTAAGCCCAAGAACAAAGTCTAAGATTTATTAACCTTTTATCCCTCCCTCTGGAGACTGCACATGGAAGAGACTTGGATATTCATGAGTGAACAAAATCTAAGGCTGTGCAAATGTACAGTACACGAGCGGAACAGATTTCCACCCCAGTGTTCACAGCAGCAGTGTACAATAGCCAAGACACGGAAGCGACCTAAGCGCCCATCAGCAGATGAGTGGAAAAAGATGTGGTACATATACACAACAGAATACTACTCAGTCATTAAAAAGTAGCATTTTGCCATTTGTGATAACATGGACGGACTTGATGGGTATTATGCTAAGTGAAGTAAGTCAGATACAGAAAGACAAATACTCTATGATATCACGTATATATGGAATCTTAAAAATACAACAAACTAGTGAATGTAACAGAAACTGACTCACGAAGAACAACCTAGTGGTTACCAATAGGGAGAGGGAAGCGGGGAGAAGCAACATAGGAGTCGGGGATTGAGAGGTACAGACTATTATGCACAAAATAAGCTACAAGGATATATTGTACAGGGCAGGGAGTATAGCCAATATTTTTAATAACTATAGAGTATAATCTTTGTAAGTTGTGAATCACTATAGCGTACACCTATAACTTACATATTGTATATCAACTATACTTCATTCTTTTGGTGTTCTTTTTTTAAAAATAACTTTCTCATCTTTTTATCTTACTGCTACAGTACATGGTGTATTTTTGTAGTATTTTATTCATTTGGCCGCACCGAGTCTTAGTTGTGGCATTCAGGGTCTTTAATCTTCACTATGGCACGTGAACTGGGTTGCAGCATGTGGGATCTAGTTTCCTGACCAGGAATCAAACCCAGGCCCCTTGCTTTCAGAGCATGGAGTCTTAGCCACTGGACCACCAGGGATATCGTTATACTTCAATTAAAAAAAATTTTTTTTAAGGAAACAGATTTTGATAGAATGTACATCACCGACTCAATGGACATGAGTTTGGGTGAACTCCCGGAGTTGGTGATGGACAGGGAGGCCTGGCAATTCATGGGGTCACAAAGAGTTGGACACGACTGAGTGACTGAACTGAAATTCAACCAGGCGAAGATTGTTCTTTTCTACACTGCCTTAACCCAAGTATTTAAAACAGTGCTTCAGTAACAGGTGCTTGACATGTATTTGCTGAACAAAAGAAATGAACGAGGGCAGCTTTCATAAAAGCGGGTCTACAAGCTGAGTGAAAAGTGTCAAGTCGCTCAGTCATGTCCTGTGATTCCGTGAGCTATACAGTCCATGGAATTCTCCAGGCCAGAATACTGGACTAAGGAGCCTTTACCCTTCTCTGGGGGATCTTCCCAACCCAGGGATCAAACCCAGGTCTCCTGCATTGCAGGCGGGTTCTTTAGCAGCTGAGCCACAAGGGGACGGTATCAAATACTTGGCTCACAGAGAAGGGCATTCCCAGGAGAGGCAACACATGAGCTGAATGTGGTCATGGGGAAGTACGGCTTATTGATTCAATGACAGGACTCCCACTGCAGCAGCAGCATAGAGAATTTAGTATGAAAGGTGAAGAAACCCGGAGCAGGTTAGGTGGTCCAAGTCTTGAGTTCTACACTTAAAAGCTTGCCCTAAGGCTTTGAGGAAAGGCCATATCCAATTTATGTTCCAGGACAATAACTCTGGTAGGAAAAAGGATGTGATTAGGAATAGGAGATCAATTAGGTTACTGAATGAAAAGCTAGGTGACGACAATGAGGACCTTACCTGCAGGAACAGCAAGAAGATAGTACAGATTAGTCGCTGGTGTTTGGCATTTCATTCTTCACTATGTGTTGATTTCAAGCTAACTTGATCATCCTTGTCCTTCAGGCAGCTGCACTGCCTGTTACCTTCTCATCACCCAACAGAGCAGGCTTTCAATGGACAGCTGAAGCAGGCAAGATTTTTTTGTATCACTGGCAAACAGAGCATTCTGTGAGCAGAGCATGACCTGGAGATCTTGTGAAAAGGCAGTTTCTGATGCAGTGAGGCTCCGAGTCTGCATTTCTACTGGGCTCCCAGGAAGGCCGATGCTGCCAGTGCAGAGGCCACGCTTCGGGTAACAAGGACTTAGAATCCAACCCAGACATGAGGTCCTTAATCGTGGTCCACCAGAAGCCAACAGAGCCTGTGGTCAAGTGTGTGGGCTCTGAGGCAAGATGGCCTGGGTCACAGCCAACTCTGCTACATCACCTCTCGGGTCTCTCCTCACATCTCACGTGGAAAATGGGGTAATACCCACCATGTAGGGTCTTGTGAGGAAGAAGTTCATTTTGACGTGAAGAACTTGGAACAGTTGTTGTTCAGTCACTTGGTCCTGTCCAACTCTTTGCAACCCCACTGACTGCAGCACACCGGGCTCCTCTGTCCTCCACTACTTCCTGGAGTTTGCTCAAACTCATGTCCACTGAGTCAATGATGCCCTCCGACCATCTCATTCTCGCCATCCCCTTCTCCTCCAGCCCTCAATCTTTCCCAGCATCAGGGTCTTTTCCAGTGAAAACACTGGGCTTCCCCTATGGCTCAATGGGTAAGGTATCTGCAATGTAAGAAATATAGGAGATGTGGGTTTGCTCCCTGGGTGCCGCTACTACACTAGTCCAATGGAGTGATACAATCATTTCCCTTCCTCAAGAAGAACCTGACTTTGCTGGAGAAACAGGACCCTATCTCCTATTTTGCTTTTCTCCCCAAGATGCAAAGCAAAGGCCGGTCACGTTAAAGCACTCCTGGGATGGGATAAGGGGGTGTCTCTAACGCAAAAGGTCATGGGGAGGAGGCTGGAGAAGGGATTCAGGAGGTGCTCCAGAGGTCTCCTGCACATGGTGGAGCTGAGCACTTCTCAGGGCCTTGTCCTATGACAACCTCCCTCCCCACTGTGTCTCTATATCAAGACTACCCCTTACCTTACAGAGACCAAGCTCGTTTCTATTTAATCTCCACATCCCTCTCACTCACCTCACGGGCAACCATAAAGCCTGTATAGAACTTTTCAGTTGTGTGTTCTTACAAAATGACTTGATCCCGTGGACAGAGGAGCGTGGCGGGCTACAGCCCATGGGGCTGCCAAGAGTCGGACCCGACTGGGCAATGCACACATACATACATGCACATTTTTCATTTGCTGAAATAGTACTGTGTTACAGATCTCATTCAATTTCTTACATTCCCCATCAGCACCAAGTACTTAAGATGGACCCACACGGCTATGTAGACACCTAAGCCAACACTCCTGTCTCCCAACGACTCCTCGTGTACCACAGCATTTCACCTGCCCTCTCTATCGCCCACCTCCCAACGACTCACACACTCGGCCTGTCTATAGCCCTCGACCACCAGAGACACTGGCGAGTATCCCCCACGTGCCCTCCTCTCTGCTGCCCGGGTTTAAGGAAGATGCGTGCCAGGCTGTGCCACTAGGCCTTCACCCTGGCCCCAGGAGGGAATTTTCAACAAATGGAGAAAGACATCAAATGGGAGCACATTTTTTTTTTTTTTTTTGCCAGTAGCAAGTTTTATTCTAGGCAACTGCAAATCATCAAAGGGGACACTCACACAGGAGCCAGGAGCCCGCTCCCACCTCCCCAACACAACAGGCAGGTGGGTATTCAACACCCCTGAGGGACACGGCGCTTTTTCTCCATCTTCTCAGGAAGTCAGGCCCAGAACAAGTGTGGAGTGTGTGTGATCTGAACAACCTCAAGAAACAACTGGTGTAACCGGGACCAACTCAAGGGACCACTGCACGGGTACAAGCTGAACCACCGAAGTGAAAACGGAGCTCTCCATCCCGGGAGGCTGTGGAACCACAGCAGGGACGGGCTGGAAGGGCAGGGAGGAGTCGCCCTCGCAACAGCAGCCGTACCCCAGCTCCTTTCCTGGACCCTTCACACCCAGCAGGCGCTCTGGGGGCTCCCTCACTATGCTGTCCCTCGTGGTCAGTTAGCCCCCCGAAGAGCCCAGGACCCCCACAACAGGGGGCTCAGCACTGCGTCCCGGCCTCTGGCTTGACTGAACGTAAGCAGGCTGAGCGAGCCTGTGAGTGACTCCCTCTTGGAGGGCAAGCCAGGTCCCCTTGTTAGGAACAACTTCTACGACTCTGAAAATTTAAACAGCGCCGGGCTTTCATCATCAACTAAAATGTAATTCCCCCCTCCCCGCAAAAAGGTTCTTCAGAGCAGGGTAAGCAGTTCCCTTTAACTATCTCCTCTACTTGTCAGGAACCAGACCACGGAAGAGGAGGACCCACGGGGCTGTGCTCCCACATGCCTGCTCACTCCTCTGGCCTGATTCAACCCCTGGGAAGACCCAGAGGCTGGGAGAGGCCACCGGCCCGGCGGGGTCAGACAGCCACCCCCAGCCCGAGACTTTTGGCTCCAACGGGAAAACCAGAGATGGCAGGAGAGGCCTGGCCCAGGCTCCCCACCTCCCCTGGATTTCAGGACAGCCTCTGGGCTCGGCCCGGCGCCTGGTCACGAAAGCAAATGAAAAAGAGCCCCCTCAGGAAGAAGTCAGTCCCCGACCCTGCAGTGTCTTTTGGGGGACAGTGCCAGCTCCCCCCACCCCCCCCTCCGCTGGGTGAGGGGCTGGCACCCCTAGAGTAGGCCGCTGGGCCTGGCGGGCTGCAGGGCTGGCCCGCCCCGTTCCCGCTGGTGGATCTTCTGGTGCTGCAGGAGGTGCTGCTTCTGCACGAAGCTCTTCTCGCACTCAGGGCAGCTGTAGGGCCGCTCGCCCGTGTGGATGCGCTGGTGCCGCACCAGGTCCGACGGGTGGCTGAAGCTCTTGCCGCAGTAACCGCAGAGAAGGGAGCCCCGGCTCCTCCTCCAGGGGATGTGGCCAGGCAGGGCGACCAGGCTGTTGGGTGAGAACCGCTCCTGGGCCGGGTGGCCAGCACGGGCGGCCTCCTGCAGGTGGCAGCGCTGGTGGGTCAGCAGGCTCACCCGGCAGCGGAAGCTCCTCGCGCATGCATCGCACTGGAGCGACTGCGCCTTCCGGGCTGGCGGCTTAAGCTGGGGCCGGGGCCGGGGGCTCGCCTCTGGCTCCGAGGGGGTCTGCGGGTGTGGGGCCTCGCACTCGGGACATCCGCAGGGGCCAGCGCTGTCCCTTCTCAGCTGCAGGCCTTGCCCACACTCCCGACCTGGCTGCAGCTGCTTGTGACACTTGCGCTTCGGGGGGCAGCCCAGAGTTCTGCCACTGCCAGGGTCTCTCCCACCGTCAGTGGGCTCCTGCAGACGAGTGTCCACAGGACCCGATTCCAAGAGGATGGAACTGCCCTGCCCATCCCAGAGCTCAGCCTGCTCCGGGCTCAGGAGAGCCTGCTCATTGGCAAAGCCAGAGCACTCTCCAGGAAGGTCCGCGGAGCTGTCCTGCGTGTACAGGGTCTCCTGCTTGACCACGACCTCCTCCACTGCCAAGAGAAAGGAGAGCCACAAAAGAGATCACAGTCTAGGTTGTCTCAGAGCTAAACGCACCTCGGCAAGCTTCAGAAGGGCTCCAGTCAGAGTACCCCAGGACCAAGGGAACTGGGACAATCTGAAAGAGGAGACTGAGTGGCTTGCAAGACCTGAAAAACTAAACCTATACTCAGGTAGAGACTGGACTGGACTCTAAATACAGTATGCTTACAGGACACTGTTATAAGTTCTCCAAGCCTGTCCACAAATTTGCTTTCAACCTCTGTAGAAAATGGCTAGATAAACACAGGTAACGCATAAGCTACTTTAAGTGTTAAGTGTTAAAATAATAAATGTGAATAATAAAACAAACACACACCTAAACCTGTAGCTTAGAAATCCATGTATCCAGCTCCGTTCTTCCTGCCTAGTCTCCCCAGATGACCTGGTTCCCAGTGGCTTCTCCTGCCTCTTACCCAGCGAGCCTCACTCCTGCAGATATGACCCACCCTGTTCTCAGTCTCCGCTGGGTTCTGACTCAGGTCTATTAGGCACTCTACCCTGTACGGCACACGGAAGGGCGAGGTGGCCTCGAGTCCTAAGGACTCCCCGCAGCTGTGAAGGAGGTAAGAGCCACATATAAGAGGTGAACTGACGACAACCATAAAGGAGTTTACAACAAACGCTGGACAAGGTGACTGCCGATCGGTGTGGGGCAGTTTGGTGGTGGCAAAGTTCACAACAGGCTGCCGGGGGCGGGATGGGCATGGAATATTCTGGAGCCACTCACCTGGGTGGACACCACGAGACTCTTCCTCCTCCAAGTCACCCGGCATCTCTGCACCCAACTCCATTTCTCCTTCAGGCTGGCCAAGCACCTCTGGGTTGGAAAGGGCACAGTGTGAGCCCAGAAGACAGGACTGGTCATTTGCCAGTGAACAAGGCGACCGAGGTCAAGGAGCTGATGGTAAAACTTCAGAAGATTCACTGTCACTTTCCCTGAGCAGTTTCAGACAATTCAGAAAATTATGGCCGATTTGAAGGAGCCACTCGGCTAACGGCTGTCTTCACGCTCCTTCTCAGCCATTGGGGGCCAGGCCCTAGAGCTCCCTGTTTTTCTCCCAACACCACCCCCACCTCCCACGGTCGGGGGCTCCTTTCCAGGGGTCTAACTTCATCTGGGCCACAGCGCTGCAAGGCAAGGTCAGGACTGCTGTCCCCACCGGGACAGACAAGGCAACAGCCACCAGCACCTGTGACCCAGCCAAGGTCGCAGTCTCCTCTCTAACCATTTGCCCCTTCCCTCTCCCTCCCTCTGCTCTGGTCACAGCGGCCTTCTGGACAAGCCTCCACGGACCTTGGTTCTAAAGGAGTTTAGAACCAAACAAAATGCGTTTATTATTTTACCTATCAAGCAGCACTTCTAATAAACACAGTATGAACTTTGAAACCACAGGACTGGCTGTTAATTCCAGGAAAATGCCAAGAAACATTGTTTGGTGAGTCCCTGCTGCCTGCCCATCCCAGGTAACAAAGGATTTCTTGTCAAGCCGTCCTAAATATTAAAACCAGCTTGAGGTATCCTAGCTGTGTTACACTCTAACGCACATGATGACATCTTATCTATTAGTATAAACACTATCAAGGACTGACTACATGAATACAAAACCTTTCCAAGAGTCTTCCTAAACTGAGGGCCTGGAGATTCCCATTACTCAACCCGGCGGAGGCCAAGAGAGGACCCACAGCCACGAGAATCCCAGGTGTGGCCTGGGTCACAAACGCCTCGGTCAGGAATTGCAGGACGTCTGAGGGCGAGGTCCGGGGAGGAAACCGCTACCTACTCAGAGAGACCAGAGTCTCATAGTTGCTCTTCATCACGTTGGCGTAGAGCTCCTTCTGCCAGTCCTCCAGGTTCTCCCACTCCTGCTCCGAAAAGCAGACGCCATCATTTTCAAGTGACCTGGACACCTGGAATCACAAACGTCACACAGTGAGAGCCTCCAATCAAGGATACAAAGGACAAGCCGGCCACTGGGAAATCTTCAGACAGCCCCTGAGAATCGGCTTACCTTGGGAACTGCCCCGTTGCTGCCTGGGGGCAGCCGCAGGATCCAGAAGTTCCTGTTCCTCAGCAGGTTCTCCATGTTCTCCAGCCGCCTCTGCAGCAGCCCGTACTCCTGCAGCAGGGTCCCCAGCACGGCCCACTTGCCCTCCAGCTGGTTCCCGAGCTCCACAGCCGTCTTCTCGCAGTCAGCCAGCTTCTTCTCAGCTGTCCCTGTCCGCCCCTCCAGAGTCAGCAGGCGGGCGGCCTGGGACTCCACCTTCTTCTCCATGGCCTGGATGGCGGCCACCACGGTCCAGAGCGAGATCTCTGTGGTCTCCAGGTAGGAGCTTTTCTCCGTTGCTTGTGGGGGTGGTGTGGAGGAAGTCAGAGGGCTGGAGCGGTGCTTCCTCCTGTGCTGAAGAACCAGGTGCAGGGTCAGGCGGTCAGCGTCTCTTCCAAACAACAGGTTAAAAACACACAAGGGGTCCAGGAACACTACGGCACCCAGTTTCTACCTTTTTTTTAGTTTAAAAAGCATGTGCTTTTATATTCTGATACCTCAAATTACACGTATATGCCATACCAAGAAAAAACTGAAAAGGAGAAAGAAAGAAACATGTATGTAAAATATCACCATCCAGAAATAGGCTGTTGAAATTTTGGTATGTTTCCTACAAGGTTTCCCCCCTCTCCCCCAACTTCTAACTTATTTTATTTTTCAACAAAACTGCCATCATATTGTAAATGTTTTGTTTCCTGCGTTTCAGTATGACTTTCCTGTGTCAGTATTCATGTTTTTAAGCCAATTTTTTTCTATTTGATATTTTAGAGTATGTGTGATACTCTGCTATGATAAATGATGTGATTCCCATCCACTCTCACCTCCACATTCCTGCCAGACTTCGCAGTGGATCACGTCAGCTCTGCAGGTGGCTCCCCACAATCAAGACAAAATTCCTTAGCAGGACCTACAAGACTCACCACATCCACCTTTGCACCTTACCAACCAGGAGAGTGAAAACCAAATCCTTCAGAAACATTTACTTAAATGACCTGAGTCCTCTGGCACTGTCCTAGGCTTCACATTTTTAGGGTCTGTCCCTGACAGCGGCTGAGGCTCAGAATTAATAAAACCAGCACCTGGGAAGTGTCCTGAGCTGTCGTCTTGCCCACACTGTGTTCATGGCAGTCTTAAACCCCCAAAGCTCCATATTCTCTTATATGGCACACACTTTATTCAAGACTGCTTCTGTAACTATAATGAGGACATGGAGAACAAGACATTGGAAGGAAATACTTTTAGAAGAACTGCCAGGGCCCGAGCTTATGGTCTAGAGAAAGAGGGGTGAGATGAGGCCAACCAGTGGCACAGAACTGAACGCTTAAGTTTGGCCGTGACCTACTCCAGGTAACCAACTCAGTCCGTTACTGAGCTATTTAAGTCAAAGGCTTAAATATCCCCCTTAAAAAACATGTAAAGAAAAGTTTAATGTAAACGAAAAATACAAATGAAACCAAAAAATTCGATTACTGGATAAATTCATTTCACCACACATTCTGTTCCTAAGTCTCTAGTTTATCGGCATCTCTTTCCCTTCTGTGGCCCAGCACTGTTACTTGCTAGCACTGTTTTCCAAACAGGAAGGTGGGCTGGGATCTAAGCAGAGAAACAACATCCCTCCTCTTCCATGTCGTCAAAGGCTAAAAAGAGCAGGCAAGCCAAGCTTCCTCTTTTCTTTTGTTTTAAATTATCTATCATGACAGAAACAATGTGAATGTCCATCAACTGGTGAACGGATAAACAAACCAATGGTGGTCCATCTGTTTGTTATGGGTTGAATTATGCCTCCCCAAAAGGACAGGAGGAAGTCCTAACCCCCGTACCTCACAATGTGATCTGACTTGGAGATAGTCTTCACTGCCTATCAAGTTAACATGAGGTCAGGAGGGTGGGCTCTAATCCAAAGTGACTGGCGTCCTAAGAATGTGGGAGAAACACAGACACGGAGACAAACAGACACAGAGGGAAGACACGGTGCGAAGGCACATGGGAGCAGGCGATCGCGCGGCTCTGGAGGCAGAGGTCAGAGTTACGCTGCCACCAGGCAAGGAAGCACCTGGCGCCACCAGAAGCCAGGGGAGAGCAGGGGTCAGGTGCCACCCCACAGTCCTCGCAAAGAGCCAACCCTGCGGGCCCCTGGATTTCAGACTTCTAGCCTCCAGAGCTGACAATCAATTTGTTGGTTAGGCCACCTAGCTGGTGGGCCTTTGTTACAGCAGCCCTACGGAAGATACACCTTATATCAGAATGGTTAGGGTTAGTCACTCAGCGTGTCTGAGTCTTTGCGACCCCACGGAGTGTAGCCTACCAGGCTTCTCTGTCCATAGAATTCTCCAGGCAAGAATACTGGAGTAGGTTGCCATTTCCTTCTCCACCTTATATCAGAATACTCCTCAGCAATAAAAAGGAACAAATTATTGGTACCTGTAACAACATGGATGAATCTCAAAATCACAAATGTGAAAGAAACCAGACACAAAATGTTACATACTGCATTCATTTACACGACATTCAGGAGAAGGTAAAACTATAGACACAAAACAGACCAGTGGTTGCTGGGGCTGGGACTGGAGGAAATTAATTACTTAGGGGGTACTTTTGGGGATGATGATGACAATATTCTGTAACTTGGTAATACGATGGCTACACATATGTCCTCCTTGGAAGGAAAGTTATGAACAACCTAGATAGCATACTGAAAAGCAGAGGCATTACTTTGCCAACAAAGGTCCGTCTAGTCAAGGCTACGGTTTTTCCAGTGGTCATGTATGGATGTGAGAGTTGGACTGTGAAGAAAGCTGAGTGCTTAAGAATTGGTGCTTTTGAACTGTGGTGTTGGAGAAGACTCTTGAGCGTCCCTTGGACTGCAAGGAGATCCAACCAGTCCATTCTAAAGGAGATTAGTCCTGGGTGTTCTTTGCAAGGACTGATGCTAAAGCTGCAACTCCAGTACTTTGGCCACCTCATGCGAAGAGTTGACTCACTGGAGAAGACTCTGATGCTGGGAGGGATAGGCGGCAGGAAGAAAAGGGGACGACAGAGGAGGAGATGGCTGGATGGCATCACTGACTCAATGGACGTGGGTTTGGGTGAACTCTGGGAGTTGGTGATGGACAGGGAGGCCTGGCGTGCTGCGATTCATGGGGTTGCAAAGAGTTGGACACGACTGAGCGACTGAACTGAACTGAACACATTTTTCAAAACTCCCTGAACTACAGTTATGCTTAAGGAGTGAATTTTATTGTATGTAAATTACATCTCAGTAAATAGGACGCAGAGTATCAAGGAAGGAGAAAATGTTAGCTATCGTAAAAGATACCATAAACAAAATCTAGAAACAAACAGGGAGAATATTTGTAAACAGGATATGAATCCGGAAGAAAAGATAAATAACCCAAACATAAAACTGCAGGCTATAAATTATTTGCAAAAGTGGAAATGTAGGTGGTCAGTAAGCAGATGAAAAGACAACCACATGAGCGGTCAGGAAAGCAGATACAACCAAGTGAAATCACTTTTCATAAACCTGATTGAGAAATATGAGAGAGAGGGCAAGGGAACAACAACCAGAGCCGATTATGAACTGGTAATCTGGTACCTTCGTAACATTCCTGGAAGCAATGAAAAATACTACAAACTTGAGGGAAGAAAATATCCAAAAGGTCACTAAAAGCCCTTTCACCTAGTGATACCACCAAGGGACTCCTCAAAAATAAACAGATTATTATTCAGCGACATACATACGAAGATAACTGATTACTGGCAACATACTTTGGAAGAGCCCAAACCTGGAAATAATCTTGATGTCTTTTTTTTGTCTGCACCAAGTGGCTTATAGGATAATTCCCCAATCAGGGACTGAGCCTGGGCCACAGTAGTGACCAGCTCCCCACGGGGCTCAGTGGGTAAAGAATCTACCTGTCAATGCAGGAGATGCAAGAAATGCAGGTTCGATCCCTGGGTTGGAAAGATCCCCTGAAATAAGAACTGGCAACTCACTCCAGTATTCTTGCCTGGAGAATTCCATGAACAGAGGAGCCTGGCGGGCTACAGTCCACAGAGTCGCAGAGTCCAGACACGACTGAAGTGATGAGGGACACGGTGACGGTGCCAAGTCCTAACCGCTGGACCGCAAGGGACTCCCTCTAGATGTCTATTAAGAAGAGGATGGTTAAATAAATTGCGGCACAAAGATGATGTTACACAACTGTTAAAAAGAATGAGTGAGACCCACATGTATGATCTGGAAGAATGTTCATCATACACTGATACGATAAAGCCAACTCTGAGGGAAATACATTTATTATGACTTCATTTTCCTAAAGAAGAGACAACATAAGTGTTTAAGTTTGTTTTAGCACACAGGAAGGTGTGGGAAGATATTCACCAAACTATACTAACACAAGTCAGCCTCAGGATGTGAGAAAGAGGGATTTTAATCTTTGATTGTAAACTATTGCTTGTTTGACTTTTTCACTGAACACATACTTCTCTATAATTTTTTCCTTAGCTTTCATACATAAGAATACTCCTGAAGGCAATGAGAAACCTTTAAAAGTACACTTACACTCACCACATTTCTGGATTTTCTGGGACAATCCTGCTTGCAAATTCTATCTTTTTTTTTTTTTTGCCTGGGATGCCATCTCAGCTTTAGGAAAAACCAGGCATAAAAAGTGCTACCCACCAAGGTAAGAGACTTCTTAAATCGCAAATTCTATCTTGTTGTCAGATCATGTATCATACACCGGGCCTGCAGCTATGGCCTGCTCTTAGGAAACCTACAAGCTGCTTGAGTAAAACACTAAAGCACAGTCTTAAAGTGACACTCGACAAAGCTGGACAAGATGATATTTAAGGTTGCTTCTGACTCTGAGATAGATGACTTTTTGTATTGAACAGATTAAAAAAAGAATATTTACATAATACATAAAATATATAAAGTCGTGACAATAAATCTCCATGTAACCAGCATTCAGGTAAAAAAGCTATTTAATTAAAGTTAAACACATATGTGTACACACACACAGAGAATACCTTGGAGATACTGTGGGTTCAGTTCCAAACCACCACAATAAAGCAGGTATGACAATAAACAAGTCAAATGAATTTTCTGATTTTCTAGTACATATGAAAAGTTATGTTTACACTATTCTGTAATCTAATGTAATAGCGTTACATCTAAAAAACAGTATATACCTTAATTAAAAAATACGTTATTGATAAAAAATGCTAACCATCATCTGAGCCTCCAGGGAGTTGGAATCTTTTTGCAGTATTAACATCAAAGATCATTGATCACCATAACAAATATAGTAACAATGAAAAAGTTCAAAATATTTTGAGAATCACCAAAACGTGACACAGAGATACGAGGTGAGCACATATGCTGGAAAACTGGCAGATGACAGACTTGCTTGATGGAGAGTTGCCAGAAACTTCAACTGCTGAGCAACACTGCCAAGCGCAGTAAAGTGAAGCACAACACGCGCGTGTGCGTGTGTGCCTGTGTTATCTATGTATCACTTTACAGTCCTTCGTGCAACTCTCTGAAGTAACTACTATCCCGAATTCGTTTTTTCACTATTAACTGCCCTTTTTCATTTTTTTTTTACGTTTGTTTCCAAAAAATATATTCTTCTAATTTTTCATGTTTTAGTATTTTATATAAACAAGTCACTCTTCTACAACTCCAGGGAACAACTTGGTATTGCCGGTGGCTCTGATTAATTCATTTTCACTGCTGTATAATATTCTACCATGTGACTACACCACAGTTTATTTTTCCATTCCACTACTGATGTTTCCTCATTTTCATCATTACAAACAGTACTGTGATAAATAGAACTGTACCTGGCTTCTAGTGGATATGGGCAAGTTTCCCAAGGCATAGTGCTAGGAAGGGAACTGTTGGCTCATAGGGTATATACACATCCTGAACTTAAATAGATAACGTCAAATGGTTTCCAAAGCAGTTGTACCAATTTCACTCCCATCAGAAGTCTGTAAGTATTCTGGCTGTTCCACAATATCATCAACATTTGTTACTGTCAAACTAAAATTTGTGTCCCTGTATCACTGGAGAAGGAAATGGCAACCCACTCCAGTGTTCCTGCCTGGAGAATCCCAGGGACGGGGGAGCCTGGTGGGCTGCCGTCTATGGGGTCGCACAGAGTCAGACACGACTACAGCAACTTAGCAGCAGCAGCAGACTGAAAGTGATAGTTGCTCAGTTGTGTCTGACTCTTTGCAACCCCATGGATTGTAGCCCCCCGGCTCCTCTGTCGATGGAATTTTCCAGGCAAAAATACTGGAGTGGAAAGCCATTTCTTTCTCCAGGCTATCTTCAGGACCCAGGGATCGAACCTAGGTCTGTTGCACTGCAGGCAGATTCTTTACCTTCTGACTTGACACACCAGGGAAACCCTTGTGCGTGTCCCTCTATAGATCTGAAATGATATCTCATTATGGTTTTCATCTTCATTTTTGTTATTACTAGCAAGGAATAAACATCTTTCCTTAATGTTTACTGGCCGTTCAAATTTCCCCTTCACTGCTGAAGTCTTTCGTCCATTTATCTTTTGGGTTATCTGACTTCTCTAAGTATTTATGAGGTTGTCTGATACAATTTGTCTGTAAATTCTGTATACTAATCTATCAGTTATATGTATTACAAATCAATTCCCTTATTCGTGCCTCATTTTAAAATTCTCTTTACTACTGTTCAATATAAAGTTTTAATGTAGGTGAGTTTTTTCTCAGTATTAATTCTCTTGTGGTTTGCACTTTCACGTCAGGCATATAAAAAACATCTATATCACACGATACTGTCTTCTAAACACTTGACAGTTTTGACTTTCATATTTAATTATTTATCTCAACTAGAATTGAGACAGTATTTGTGTAGAGTGCAAGCCTCAATCTTCATATGGGAAGTCAACAGAGCTAATACTATATACTGAAAAACCCATCATTTACCTGTTATCTCTGTCATAAATCAAGTTTTCATACATGCAATCAGTCTGTTTCTGGCATCTCTCTTCTGTTCTATGGGTCAATTTTCTACTGCTTTACCAAAATTACCATCTTAATGACCATGCTTTTTGATAATTATTGATACCTGGTACAAGTCCCTCTTACTTATTTCACAGGAGTATCTTGATTATTTTGGGGCTGGTGATAGTCTACAAGTTTGAAAGATTTCACAAAAATATCTTTAGAGATTTTGTCTGGCACTGCATCAAATTCATAGATAAATCTGAGAAATGACATCTTTAGAATAAAAATGTTTCAATCCACTCACAGTACATACTCCTTTCCTAACATGTTTTTAATATCTTTTGCTATTTAAACATATTCCATAGGTATCTGTTCCAATCATCAATTGCTATATCATAAATAATTTTAAAACGTAGTGGCTTAAGACAACAACATGTATTTTGCTCACAAATCTGCAACTAGAGGAGGCTTTGTCAGGGACAGTTTGGTCTACATGTTCTGTTCGACAACTCTGCCTAAGGTCCCAGTCTGCAGTCAGCATCAACCACTAGAACACACTTGCATTTCTAATAGGGCATTTTTGCCTTCTCTCTTTTTTCTTCATTAATCTCTCTAAACATTGAAATTATATATTGATAGCTATGTGGACGGAGAAGGCGATGGCACCCCACTCAAGTACTCTTGCCTGGAAAATCCCATGGACGGAGGAGCCTGGTAGGCTACAGTCCATGGGGTCTCAAAGAGTCGGACACGACTGAGCGACTTCACTTTCACTTTCAGGCATTGGAGAAGGAAATGGCAACCCACTCCAGTGTTCTTGCCTGGAGAATCCCAGGGATGGGGGAGCCTGGTGGGCTGCATCTATGGGGTTGCACAGAGTTGGACACAACTGAAGTGACTTAGCAGCAGCAGTAGAAGCTATGTGGATAAAAAATTATTATCCTCTGTGTCCGTGCCGCACAGTATTACTGAAGGAAAGTTACACAGCTCAAAATAGCCTGGAGTTAAAACTCCCCTCCGGGTCCTCCCCACCATTCTATGCAAAACAAAGAATTCTCTCACCCAAAGAAAAGAAATGGACATTAAGGTTGATTACGCCCAGCTCCCAGCCGGTCCAGCCTCTGGCCAATCTCCAGAATTCCTTGCCCCAGCCCTTTAAGAGCTAACTACTCCAAACAACCTTAGAGAAGAAGAGGCCCCCTTAAGACAGTAGATTTCCACATATATGCCTATACATACTTACTCTTTTCTTGGGTTAGTGCAGCAGCTCACTGATCTGACTGGTGCCCCTTCTCGCCTCATTAAAGGTGATCTGTTCCTGTAAAGCGCCGGTCTTGTTCTTTTTCCGAACCTTGCTTTCTCTAACTCCCTTACCCTACAGTAACAGCCACCAGAAACATGCGGATGCTAAAATTTAATTAGAATTAATTAAAAATGGAGTTCTTCAGTTCCTCAGCTAGTGAGCTACATTGCAAGTGCTTGACAGCCACATGTACTTTGTTCCTACTACACTGAACAGGGCAGAGAATATTTCCATCATCTCAGAAAGCTCTATCGAATGCACTACACCCTTACTAGTCTTTTATTCATAAAATACTAAGGTTGTGTTAAAATTTCTACTATGACAGTGAATTTTCATTGTAGTTCTATCAATTTTTGTTTACTATATTTTGAGGCTATATAATTAGATGCACATAAGATTAGAAACATTCTATCAGGATGGTAATTAAGTCTTTTACCATAATAAAAGCAGTAGTAGCCCTTTATCTCTAGCAATATTAATACAGTTAAGTCAATTTTCCTTTTTAAACAAATACTGTTTATTTTTTTATTTTATTTTTGGCTGCGCTGGGTCTTTGTTGCTGTGCATGGGATTTCTCCAGCCGCAAGTGGGGGCGATTCCTCATTGCTTCTCCCTGTGGGGGCTTCTCTTGTTGTGGAGCACTGGCTCCAGGAGTTGCAGCACAAGGACTCAATAGCTGTGGCACATGAGTTTAGCTGCTCCACGGCATGTGGAACCTTCCTGGACTGGGACTGAACCCGTGTCCCCTGCAGCGGCAGGTGGATTTTTAACCACTGAACCACCAGGGATTTTCCCATGGTTAGTATTAGCCTGGTACATGTTTTCATATCCTCTTATAGTGAAACGTTTCTATAGCTTTATCTTTTAGTCATTATCTCTTATAAATCATTTGCCAAACTTTAACCCAGATGGGCAGATCAATCTCTGCCTCTTAACTAAAACATTTAGTCCATTTACATTTATTGTAATTGTTGGTCTATTTTTATTTTTACCTTATTTGTGCTATTTATCTCATCCTGTTTCTTGCCTTCTTTTAGATTGATTTTTTTCTTATTCTATTATTCTCCCTTTTGAATTTAGGTTATATAGCCAATGTCTAGGCTTTTAGCAACCATCCTAGAAACTGCTTACAAAGACTTCAAACATCTGAAATTTGATCATCTCTTCCTAACGTTGGAGAAGGCAATGGCAACCCACTCTAGTACTCTTGCCTGGAAAATTCCATGGACGGAGGAGCCTGGAAGGCTGCAGTCCATGGGGTCGCAAAGAGTCAGACATGACTGAGCGACTTCACTTTCACTTTTCACTTTCCTGCACTGGAGAAGGAAATGGCAACCCACTCCAGTGTTCTTGCCTGGAGAATCCCAGGGATGGAGGAGCCTGGTGGGCTGCCGTCTATGGGGTCACACAGAGTCGGACACGACTGAAACGACGCAGCAGCAGTGGCTTCCTAACATTTATATCAACGCTGCCATGTATTTTAATTCTATCTTTGTTTTTAACCCACAAGAGAGTATTACTCTTTTATTCAGACAATAGTTGTTTAGATTTACCCATTTTAATGGATATTTTATTACATTATCACTTTCCACTTAGGATAATTTTCCTTGTACCTTAAGTACATTCTTTAGAATTTCTTTAATGAGTATACTAATAACAAATTGTCAGTTGTCTGAAAATATTTTACCATTTTTTTAAAAGATACTTTTGAGAAGTATAAATATGGGACTACATAGTTATTTTCTTTTAGCCTTTCCACAATGCCAATCTACTGCTGGTTGGCTTCCAGAGTTGTTGAGATGAACCTCATCAGTCTTAAGAATGGTTCATTTGAAGCCAATCTTTTTAAAGAATTATCTCTGCATTGTATTCTGTACCTTCACCATTATGTGTCTAGGTAGAGATTTCTTTATGTTTATCCTGATTGGGATCTACTGGGCTTCTAAGTGTTTGTATTTGCATCAGTCCTATGATACCCTCGCCCATTAACCACTCATCAAACATGGCCTCCAGTGCAGATTGTGTGTGTTTCCTATTGGAATTCCAATGTTTTTCTTCTGAAATTGCAACCTCTGAAATCTCTGAATGACTAATTTTTTGTCATTTTACTGGCTTTTTCTCAGTTTTTCATTACTTTTTGCATAACTTTTATTGGGAATTCATTTTTTCTTAGATTTTATCTATGAGAATTATTTGAAGTCTGAGTTAAGTGCTGAATACTTCAGAGAAGATTTGAGGTCATATGAATTCAGGCAATAAGCCCACTGGAGAGTCAACATGAATTCTCAAGGGGCACCTTGTACCCATCTCTCAGCACCAAGGTTTGTCATGATTTTCTCTGCAATTACTCCCTAGAGGTAAGAGCTTACTTCCAGTTCACCCTTAAGGTTGCCCTTTGAAGTTTCAACGTTACAAGACTGGAGTTGAAGGCGTCTGAGACTTCCCATCTTAGGCTGTGAGTTTTGTCTATTTTCCAATGCCCCTTGAGGTTATAAACACTACCAATGAATGTTCAGTAAATGTCCTCAGAGTTGGCTTCAGAAATCCTTCTTATCTCTTAAGAGCTTGCTCTTTCATATGCTCTACTAACTACATTTCAAATATATTTGTTCCCTCCCCCACCTCAGAATTTTGGGTTGTTTTCATCAGGGCACCCTTTGGCCATACTGTCAAATAAGAGTTACAGAATCCTTTATCTGAAGACGAGAAACGAAATACACTTGAGGACAATTTAAATATGTTCTGCATTGATAGATCCATAAATTAATTAAGGCATACTTGGGGATTTTGGAGGACAAGACTTCCTTTTAACAAGATCTGTTGAAGACATGTAGGAAACTGCACTGAACAGTTAGGAAGAAGTATTTTGGAAGTTAGTAATGTATCCTCCAGCCCAACTTTAGAATTACAACGTGGTCTTGAGGAAAAGGCAGGTCTTTGACTAGATCACCTTAGCTTAAAGGAATCAAATGAGGTAAATATAGTGATATTGTGAACATTTGTGTCTTGTCATAATTCATTGAAAACACACACTGTATCAAGTCTCCCAATCCTTCCCCTCTTAGTTCTTAACAACTTCCCACAAGAATCAAATACAAGACACCCAGCTCATGGTCAAATTTTCACAACAGGATCTCCTTAGCCCTCTCACATGATTCTGAAAGTGTCTCTAGATAAAGAAATGCTGCCCTAAAGACCAACTGAACTCCATCTGCCCTTTCTACAGCAAATCTTCTTATATCATCAAAGTAACCAACACTTCGTAATAAGAGAATGTCAGAGCTGCCAAGAACCTTGTGTGATGCAAACTCAGTCGCTTCAGTCATGTCCTAGTCTTTGAGACCCTATAGACTACAGCCCGCCAGTATCCTCTGTCCATGGGATTCTCCAGGCAGGAACACTTTACTGGGTTGCCAAGGCCTCCTCCAGAGGATCTTCCCGACCCAGAGATCAAACCTGGGTCTCCTGCATTGCAGGCGGATTCTTTACTGTCTGAGCCACCAGATCATCTAGTAACTAGCCAAACATTCAATTTACAGCTAAGGAAACAGAAGCTTAAAGTGAACTCAGTTACCTAAAATCACTAGACTGGATAGCTGAGAGCTGAGTTACGGGCTAAAACCCAGTTTCCCGACTCCGTGCCCAAGCTCCACGTCTTGCCATTCCCTGAATGGGGACATGTGGGAGAGGAGATGGAAAGAGATCGACAGCTTCCCACACAAAAAGCCAGCAACTTACACCGTGAGGGTAACACCTGCCCCCCGGGGAGAGAAAGCCCAGCCTTAACTTCAACCAGCGCGGCTGCAACCCAGGGCAGAGTCTGCAGCAGGAGAGCACGGCAGAAGGAACGAGAGCAACCCCATCAGGCCGAGGACGAGCTGGTCACAGAGAAGCAGAGTCCTGGGGTCCCGGAACACGGGGCAAGTTCGCTGGCAATGACGGGGACCCAGGGTTTCCCATCCGCGTCTCATCAGCCAGAAAACGGGCTCTCAGGGCGCGACGGAAACAGGTCGGGAAGGTAGCAAATCCAAGAACATGAAACAAGCCTCGGAGAAGTTTCTCGGGAAGACGCCGGGGCTACGGCCGACGCGGAGGGAACCTTCCGGGAAAGGGCAGGGCTCTGGGGTCGTCGGGGGAAGGTCAGCGTGGATCCGCGCCAGCCGCTGACTACCGACGCCCAGCTCCGCCGGGGCCGCACCTCGAAGTCCAGCCCCCTGCCGGGGGCTCCGCCACCCTCAACACGCACCCGGGCCCGCACGAGGAGGACTCTTACCCGAGCAGGTGCCAGCTCCGCCATGGCTGCCACCCGGGGCCCGTCTGATACGCCTCGGGCTGCGTGCGGGGTTTCCTGGTGGGCCCGCCGGCACCTCCTGGCAACCGCCCCCAGCGCCGTGTTGATGCAAGGTGCATTGTGGGAGTCCGGCCCTCCCGGGCCAAGACGGGCGCCACCCGCCGATCCTCGCCGCGCGGGGTTTCCCCTGGCGCCTCCGTGCGGCAGGAGGGTGAACAACACCTCGGCATTCAGCCCGAGAGGGACGGAGGACGAGGACTTTCCAAGACAAGGGCAGGTTGCAAATTTAAGACGAACCTCCTATAAGCACAGCTTCATTAATGAACCCCAAACAAGCAATTGTCTAAGTTTTTATTGTGATACGTTTACCACTCCTTATCAAACATTTAATTCCATTTAAATTCATCTCTCAGTGGTTTGGAGAGCTTCCCTGGTGGCTCAGACGGTCAAGAATCTGCCTGCAATGCAGGAGACCCAAGTTTGATCCCTGAGTAGGGAAGATCCCCTGGAGAAGGGAACGGCAACCCACTCCAGTATTTCTGCCTGGAGAATCCCAAGGACAGAGGAGCCTGTTGGGCTACAGTCCATGGGATCGCAAAGAGTCGGACACGACTGAGTGACTAACACTAACACAACACATAGACCTCTGCTTTTCCAGCACTCTGGCAGGTGCTTTGACGGATTAAAAAACGTATAAAACTCATGGGGGAGAATGAAAGAAGTGAAAGTGAAAGGCGCTCGGTCGTGTCCGACTCTTTGCGACCCCACGGACTATACAGTCCATGGAATTCTCCAGGCCGGAATACCGGAGTAGGTAGCGTTTCCCTTTTCCAGGGTATCTTCCCAACCCAGGGATCAAACCCAGGTCTCCCACATGGCAGGTGGATTCTTACCAGCTGAGCCACAAGGGAAACCCATGGCAGAAGAATAGATAAATGTATACCCATGGCTGAGTCCCTTTACTGTCCACCTGAAACTATCACAGTATTATTGGCTATGAAAGTGAAAGTGAAGTCTCAGTCGTGTCCGGCTCTTTGCGACCTCATAGGCTGTAGCATACCAGATTCCTCTGTCCAAGGGATTTTCCAGGCAAGAATACTGGAGTGGGTTGCCATTTCCTTCTCCAGGAGATCTTCTGACCCAGAGATTGAACCCGGGTCTCCCGCATTGCAGGCAGATGCTTTACCATCTGAGTCACCAGGGAAGTCCATATTGTAGTATATATATTGTTGGCGATACTCCAATATAAAATAAAAAGTTTTTTAAAAATGTAAAACTCAGACATTTCTCTGAGGGAAGAACTTGTAATCTGGTTGGGGAAAAGAGACATGCTCCCAAACGGCAAGCAGTTTTATTCAAAAATACACCTGTTACTTTGCTTTTTAGAAACCAGAAACACATTTCTCATATCAACAGGGGGTTAGGTGCCCAGACCATCCCACTGAAGCCTATCAGTGATAGTAATCATGCTTTGGAAAATCCAAGAGAGCACATCCAGCCTACATGCTTCATATTAAACTACGCATTCTGAGTTTTGGGTTGAAAAGCATGGCTGCTTTACCGTTTGAGCACACGATACACAGCACTAATGCAATGATGATTGTGTGATTCATGCCGCATTGTCTCCATAGAGACAGGCGATGAATTTCCACTTTGAATGATAGGCATGAAGCACTTTCCCTGAGAACTAAAATCTTAAGATCAACAGAAAAGTATGTTCATGTGACTGACTCCTTAGCATGAGGGCTTAGTTCAGACTTTACCTCCTCTGAGAGATATCCCCTGACCACACTGTCTACAGCCCAACACCCTCCTCCATCCCAACACTCAGTGTTGTTACCTAATAATTTTTCAGGGTATTTGTCACTATCTGAAATAACCTCATTTTCCCATTAGTTTGCATAGTAATTATGCAAACTAATTACTATGCATAATGTAATTATGGATAGTGGATAATCCATAACAGTGGATAAGCCCTCCACTGTTATCCTCCATTTCTTGCACACAGAAATGTTCATAAATAGTTTTGGATGATTGAATGGTGAATCAAAAAATAGGGCTAGGAAAAGTCAACTCCAAGAGCAGGCATGATGCCCAGAGCAACCAGATCCACAAGCAATTGAATCATTAATATACCTAAAGAAAAAATGGGATGGGCTGAGAAAATTGGCTGAGATATGTCTCAAACCAACAAAAATTTACTGTCAGATAGAAAAAAAAAGTATCAAGATTGTGAAGGCAGACATATCAGGACATAGGATACCAAGATCATTAAATGGTTCAGTTACTGAATTCACGTGCGCACCAGTGAGACTTCTAATGAAACTTCTAATGTAGGTTCCCGTGTAGCTTCTGGGAAACATGTCGGTCAGGCTGATGCAAATATCCAGACCACCCATGGACATTATTAAACTGACACTCTGGCTTATCCATCAGTTTCTGAGTCAGCTGGATTCAGCATCCAAGCCTGAAACTCTAGAAAAATATTCACATCAAATTTCCAGTGTCAAGGGAGGCAGCACCGAGCAGAGGTTTGCAGTCTGATCGGCTTGCAGAGATGGTGCGGCAGTTTAGAAAGTGGGCTGAGGGACTCACCTGGTGGTCCAGCGGTTAAGAAGACTCCTTGCAATGCAAGGGACACCAGTTCAATCCCTGGTCTGGGAAGATCCCCCAGGCCACCTAGCAACTAAGCCCACATACCACAACCACTGAGCTTGTGCTCTAGAATCTGAGAGCCACAACTAATGAACCCATGTGCTGCAACTCCTGAAGCCCGTGCACCCTAGAGCCCATGAACCACAAATACTGAGCCTACACACCCTAGAGCCTGTGTTCTGCAACTAAGAATAGCCCTTGCTGGCCACAATTAAAGAAAGCCTGTGTGCAGCAACGAAGGCCCACCGCAGCCAGAAACAATGAAATAAATAAATCGTAAAAACAAAGAAAAAGAAAAGAAAGTGGGCCAAGGACTGAGAGCGCCTGGGTCTATAACCCAGCGCTGCCACTTACTAGATGCGGACCTTGGGCAAGTCTTGAACTTCTCATCACCTCCATGACCTCACTATTAGTGAGGAATAATAGTAGCACATATTTCATAGTTATTAAGTGAGTTTGCAGATTAAATGAGTTAGTTGAAATCAAGTGCTTAGAACAGTGCCTGTCCCAGGTTAAGAGCTCAAGAAGCATGCTTCATCCCACTACTCTTTGTGAAATAGCAGATACAAGTAAAGGTGCTTGTGTGACGGAATGCCTGCCATAGAGCAAGCACTCAGTGACGAGTAATTTCTCATTTTGGCTTGTTTTCACTTTGGCAAGCTCTCTATGCCTTACCTGCAATGAATTCACCAAGATAAATGTCATCTTGTTGCATCTCTTAGAAGCCACCCATCTTCCTTCCCCAATGACACTCAGCTCTTGACACAAGCCTTTAAATGAACCTTGGTGCCATTCACAATTATTCCCATTGGTGGCAGTGGTGTTAGAGGAATCAAGGAAATTTACTCTTAGTACTTGGATCCTGTCATCTCTATGTCTGTAGAATATGAATGTAACCTGCAGAGCTGAATGTAACCTTATGTTATCTTACTCAAACCATCATTTTTAGTGATGGAAAAATATTCTTCAAATCACAAATTATACAAAGTTTAAAATAATGCTTTAGGGCTTCCTTGGTGACTCAGTGGTAAAGAATTCACCTACAAATGCAGGAGATACGGGTTTGAGCCCTGGTCTGGGAAGATCCCAAAGGCTTAGGAGGAACTAAGCCCGTGCACCACAGCTACTGAGCCTGTGTCCTGGAGCCCAGGAGCCGGAACTACTGAAGCCTGCGCACCCTAGAGCCCGTGCTCCGCAACAAGAGCTGCTGCTAAGTCGCTTCAGTCGTGTCCGACTCTGTGCGACCCTATAGATGGCAGCCCACCAGGCTCCCCCGTCCCTGGGATTCTCCAGGCAAGAACACTGGAGTGGGTTGCCATTTCCTTCTCCAATGCATGAAAGTGAAAAGTGAAAGTGAAGTCGCTCAGTCGTGTCTGACTCTTCGCGACCCCACGGACTGCAGCCTACCAGGCTCCTCCATCCATGGGATTTTCCAGGCAAGAGTACTGGAGCGGGGTGCCATCGCCTTCTCCCCGCAAGAGAAACCACTGCAATGAGCAGCCCTCGCACAGCAACGAAGCGCAGCCCCTGCAGGACGCAACTAGAGAAAAGCCCGTGCAGCAATGAAGCGCCAACACAACCAAAAATAAATCTATAAAATTATAAAAATAAAATAATGCTTTAAAATACTTATCTTGTCCCTTAAATTGTCTATCATATGATTTATAGCATACATATCAACATATATATGTATATATGCATACACCCAAACGTCTTTTTCAACTCAAGAACGTTTATAGACCACAGCTTTGAGACCTGCCTCTGTAGTCTGTTCCCCTTACCACCTTGCAGATCTCTAGCTGGCAGGGACCATGGCTTTTTTGCTCCTTTCCCACCAATCACCCTTTAGGGAGCATGCTCCACGCAGCTTCTGGGTCAGTGAGAATCCCAGAATGAACACTCTTGGGCTCAAGCTGCCCCACCCCAACCTCAAGTGTCTGTATTTGTGTAGTGGATGTCTGTCAATCTCGTCGGCCTAGCACGTCTGTTAACCTCTTTGGTCTAGCACGTCTCCCTTCCTCTGAGCATATAGGCACCCCCTCCCCTTTGGGGACGGCTTCATCTAGGCTCTAGTCATGTAATTCAAAGGGCTGCCACCATCTTGTTCAGTGACAATTCCAGCCAGGTCACAGTGACTGTTTGAGAGAGAGAGAGAGAGATATAATCAAAATATTAAAATTTAAACATAAAAATAAATATACATAAATTTTAAATATAAAATTTTATTTTTATAAAAATGTATTTTAAAAATAAAATTTTAAATATGTATATAATATAAAGTTTTATTTATTTATTTTTATTTATGTTTGGCCGTGATGGGTCTTCCTCACAGCACAGGTTTCTCTCTAGCCGCAGCCATTGGTGGGCTACTCTCTAGTTTCGGCGCCTGGCTTCTCATCTCAGTGGCTTCTCTTGCTGGGGAGCACCAGCTCTAGGGCGCAAGGGCTTCACTAGCTGAGGCACGTGGGCTCAGTGGTTGCGGCTCTGACTCTAAGAGCACAGGCTCAACAGTTGCGGTGCACAGGCTTAGTGGCTCCACAGCCTGCGGGACCTTCTCAGACCAGGGATCGAACTCATGCCTCCTGCACTGGCAGGTGGATTCTTTACTAGTGAGCCCCCAAGGAAGCCCCACAGTGACTGTGTGAACGGCAGGCATCTGACTCAAAGCAGCCCAGTCACAGCACCCTCACCTCCCGGCCACAGTAACTGAGCCAGGGGTGGGCCTGTGACTTAAGATCATCCCTGGAATCCTTTTAATCTGAGCTGAGGAAGCAGGTTAATTTCCTTCCTGGTGAAGTTATAAATGTGAGTCAGGAAGAGTCTTGTCCCCCATTTTTTGGAGTAAGTTAGCTTGAAAGAACGCTCCCAACACAGAGAAAGGAGCAGAGATGAGTCATTTGTGTCCCCGTGGGGGACTGATGCTTCAGTGGCTCCTCTGCATCTGTGAACAATTCTGGATTCCTCCCAGAAACTTCCCCTTGCTCCTTGGTTGACTGGTCAGGCTCAGATAGGGGAACTGGGTATCTGAGTGACAAGATTTTTTTTATTATTGCATATCCTTTTATCCCTTTTGAATTTTGAATGGATCAATGTAAAATCTATTCAAAACTTCATTGATTGATTAAAAACTGGTGCAGAACTCCTTTTAGAGGGAAAACAGTATTTTGTTCACCAAAAGAGTTTTACTGGGCATTTTAACTGTGAAAAAATGGGCTCCCGGGCAGGGCTTGGAAGGCAGAACGTGAGCAAAGATAAAACTAAACTGCCCTCCAGAGTAAATTAGGATTTGGGGGTTTCTCTGGGTATCCTAGGAGTGACGAACCGCAGAAGGGGGAAGGGAGCTAAGGCAGAGATATGTAAATTTGAGAATCCAGAAAGCATGCATTAACTAAGGAAAATAAACCTTTCCTCACCCCCAAATCGTTGAGAGGTGGGGCAGGACTGCTGATTTTGACACTCTATGTTACCATTAGAGGATATTGATCCCATTGGGATGCACCCAGGTAACCAACGCTAGCTTACACTTCTAAAACTGAATATAGATCTTATAAGACTGGATATAGATCTTTCTTGACTTTTAAATGGGTGTCTACTCTTGTAATAGGAGACAGTCAGCTAATAGCAATTATAATGCTGAGGGATGATATGGGTTTAAAATAAGTCTAAACGGGTATGAGCAGAGGTTCTCAGCCTTCGGCAAATGATGCCAGCATCTCACTAGGAGACTTACAGGAGACCTATGGGAATCTCAGTGGATGGCGTGGAGGGACATGAGATTCTGTCTCATACCCAGGACTCCTTGAGAATTACCATTCTAGAGATGTCCTTCCACGGCGGTTCCCTAAGGAGTCAGTGTTGGAGTAACAGCCATGGCCTTGCCCAAACTGTTAGGGTCCCAGGATGATAAAAGGCTGCTACATTTTCAAATTTCCTCCCCCCCACTCCTTTTTTTGGGGGGTCCACACTGCGCAGCTTGTGGGATCTTAGTTCCCAGACCAGGGACTGAACCCAGGCCCTTGGCAGTGAGAACAGAGTTCTAATTACTGGACTGCCAGAGAATTCCCTACGTGTTTTTCTAACAATAACAATCAGACAGACCAATACTGGAAAACCCAGACACAGGCTGGTTCATCTTGTGCCTGGTGGGAAGTTGATTCATCTCCCCCTCACCCTCTGCCATCACCCAATATTCCCAGACTAGATCTCAACCAGGAATGGTGCCCAGATCCCGGACCATAGGATAACCTTGTTCATCTGTGGCTCTTCATTTTCAGTATCATCTAACTTAACCTTGTCATCTCCAGATTTCCTCTCTCAGAAAGCCACTCGCTGCTTTTGAGCCGTGCTAAGGGACTGGAAGAAACACAAGCTGGAATCAAGATTGCCAGGAGAAATATCAATAACCTCAGATATGCAGATGACACCACCCTTATGGCAGAAAGGGAAGAGGAACTCAAAAGCCTCTTGATGAAAGTGAAAGTGGAGAGCGAAAAAGTTGGCTTAAAGCTCAACATTCAGAAAACGAAGATCATGGCATCCGGACCCACCACTTCATGGGAAATAGATGGGGAAACAGTGGAAATATTGTCAGACTTTATTTTTCTGGGCTCCAAAATCACTGCAGATGGTGACTGCAGCCATGAAATTAAAAGATGCTTACTCCTTGGAAGGAAAGTTATGACCAACCTAGATAGCATATTCAAAAGCAGAGACATTACTTTGCCAACAAAAGTCTGTCTAGTCAAGGCTATGGTTTTTCCTGTGGTCATGTATGGATGTGAGAGTTGGACTGTGAAGAAGGCTGAGCACTGAAGAATTGGTGCTTTTGAACTGTGGTGTTGGAGAAGACTCTTGAGTCCCTTGGACTGCAACGAGATCCAACCAGTCCATTCTGAAGGAGATCAGCCCTGGGATTTCTTTGGAAGGAATGATGCTAAAGCTGAAACTCCAGTACTTTGGCCGCCTCATGCGAAGAGTTGACTCACTGGAAAAGACTCTGATGCTGGGAGGGATTGGGGGCAGGAGGAGAAGGGGACAACGGAGGATGAGATGGCTGGATGGCATCCCTGACTCGATGGACGTGAGTCTGAGTGAACGTAGGGAGTTGGTGGTGGACAAGGAGGCCTGGCGTGCTGCAATTCATGGGGTCACAAAAGGTCGGACATGACTGAGTGACTGATCTGATCTGATCTGAAGGGGCTACAAGTGGGTCTGTGGCACCACGGGTCTCAGGCTGATTGGCAGCCTGCTATGGAAAGGTCTTGGCATTGAAGGCTGGCTGTGGCCTGGTCATGACTCACCTTGCATCTTCATCACCTACAACTTCACACAGCCCGGCTCTGGCCAGGCCAGCCTCCTGCCTTTCAGCTCCTGT
This sequence comes from Bos grunniens, assembly GCF_055505025.1. Classification (NCBI taxonomy): domain Eukaryota; kingdom Metazoa; phylum Chordata; class Mammalia; order Artiodactyla; family Bovidae; genus Bos; species Bos grunniens. The sequence goes on from NC_141168.1 coordinate 7,858,780, forward strand.
TCCTGCCTCCCTGGCGTGTCCCATCCACATCCCACATCACCACCCCCTCCTCCCCTGCTCCACTCAGGTCATTCCTTTACACCCCGACTCCTCCAGGTCCAAGAGGACATATAAGCTCTTAGCAGCGGATGCTTCTCAATGGGAATCTGGTAGGAAAGAGTTTTACTCTTCATAATTTTTTTTAAAACCAATTTTTACTGCATGCATTCATTTTTTTTAATTAAAATACTTTTTAATTAACACATCAGCAGAAGGAAAATAAAAACCCACCCCAGAGCAGGACCACCCTGCTCCCGTAGGTGGCCTGCCGGGTCCACACCGAGGATCCTCGCTGTCTGGGGGCGGTCCACACTGTCACCCGCTTTGGTCAGCTTGCACGAGGGCTCCCCCGGGGCCGGTGCTGGGGGTTGGGCTGACTTGTGGCGTAACCGATGGGGCACTCGGTGCAGTGGGGTCCACCGGACGAGGACGCAAGAAAGCAAACCCAGACTTGGCTCTCTCGCTTATCATCCGTCACTAAACCTCTTTGGAAATCAGCTCCTTGAAGGTGAAATAAAGGGACAGACTCGAGCTGTGGGCGCAGATGTTTCAAACTCATGTCTCCCATCCAAGTACTAACCAGGCCCGACCCTGCTTAGCTTCCTAGATCAGACGAGATCAGGTGCATTCAGGGTGGTATGGCCACAGACAAAACTCATGTCTCAATAGGGGTTTCTCCCCCTTCCTTCACACACTCAGCAGCCAAAAAGCAAAATACGACCCTGTTGGTCTCACTTCCCATGATTTAGGTTATGAAAATGGTGATTTTCTCCACATGCTTTTGAAAAGCAGAATACTGCTGCCTCCCAACCAGAACCAGACTAGAGGGTTCCCCTCCTGCTCCAACAAAACTCCACTGAGCTTGTCTATATTTCTCATTTTCTTAAGATGTGCCTCCTTCCGAAAGCAGAATAGAAGAAGAAGAAGAAAAAAAATCCCAGTTAACTGGATTCCAGTTCATTGAGGGTTTACTATAGGAAGCCACGCTGGAGAACCCTCCAGCCTTGTGAACATGCAGTCTGCGATCTGGACACCTTTTATTTAATTTCAGGAACTCCCTTTGCATGGCAAAAAGGGGTCTGAGGAAAGCAGAGCGGCACAGATGAGGGGAAGGGCAGAGGCAGAGCACTCACGAACTGTGGCCCCCTCCCCCCCGGCTGGGAGAGAAGTGGGATCCAGGGGAGGAGAAGTCATTCTTGATGCAAACAAGGGGCCTGGGGCACGCCACCCCACCCCAGTGCCTGGCCATGCAAGACGCAGAAATGGAGACTGTGGCCCATCAGGACCACTGAAGAGATGCACCGACTGGTGGGGAGTCCCCTGGGGGCCACCCCCCGACCCCCCGACCCCCCACAGGCGCCTGCAGGGTCTGGAGCCCAGGAGGGTCTGTGTCCGAGTCCATGGGGCATGGCCGGTTAACAGATAGCACCAGTTGGGAGGCTCAGGGCAGGAGAGAGACAGAGGCTCTCAGAGGCTAGCACCTACTGGCCTGGGCCCTCCTGGGATGAGACTCACGTCCTGCCTGGCTGCTCTGGCAGCAGGAGCCTTGCCCTCACCCCATAGCCCCAGAAAAGGAGGAAATTGTCAGGACGAGGTCTGAGCTGGGGCACCAGCTGCCTCTGGAGGGCCAGGGGCACCACACTGAGGGGCTGGAGGTGGGAGGGACAAGCTGGAGGTCCGAGGCGGGGGGAACCTGCCTCCTGCCCAGTGGTGCCCCAACACCGAGAACCTTCCAGAAGCACATTCCTGGGGCATTTTGTAGTCGACCCGTTGCCCATTCCCCACCCCATGACCCCATGAGTGGGCCCCCTGTTGCTTCTGATTTATGTGTGGTGGGTCAGGGGCAGAGAGACCAGACCACAGAGGTCTCTCCAGTTCCAGAGGTAGGCAGCGTGTGTGTGGTGGGGTGGACACTCCGCTGGAGGCCTGGCCCTGGTCCCCCGCCCGCCTCTCTAAACCATCTCAGCTATGTCTCCCCTTCCTCAGCTATCCAGTCGGGAAACTCCGACCCCACCTACCTCAGAGGGACAGGCTAAGGGTGAAAGTTGATAACGGATAGAAAAACGTGTTTTTTAAAAAAAGTATAAAGCGCTATTCAAACGCGAGGCAGTGTTGTCATCACGGAGATCCACCCCTTAGCACGTCCCTCCTCTTTCACCTGGACACCTCGGCTTCCTTTTTTAGGGTCGCTTTAACCCTTAGGACCCTATTTCTTCATCTCAGCAGGGGGCCGAGACTCCCGGGTGGCTTTCCCTGACCACAATCTGAGACCCCAGAGCCCCAGAGGCCGAATGGGCAGGCTAGGTGCCCGAAGGGTGGTGGGGGGTGTGTGTTGGCCTCCTCGCTGCCCTTCCAGGACCGTCCCTGTGGGAGGAAGCCCCTCGGTCCACCCCGTGAGAAGAGCTGGGCTGCCCCTTCAGCCGGACAGGTCTAGGGGACCCCTGCCCCGCCCTCGCCACCCTCAGGGGGACCCCAGCCCGCCCCTCCCACCTTCAGGGGGATACCCCGTCTGGAGTGCAATTCCTGTTCCCGATTTCCAGCAGGTGGCGGCTCGAGGGAGGGAAGGCGCCCGGAGAACCGAGGGCGGGATCGTGGTGGCGGGGGGACGGGGAGAGCCTCAGGACGCGCCCCCCAGGCTCGCCCCGCCATCCCCGACCCCCGGCCCCGGCCCTGTTCTTGTCGCCGCCGTCGCCAGGCCCTAGTCTCGCTCCGGCGGCGGCTGCAAGGGCCGCGGGGCGCCCAGACCCGGGCCTCCGCCCGGGCCGCCGCCGCCGGCGCTGTGCACGCGCAGGTGGTCCTTGAGCGACTCCTTGTAGCGGAAGCTTTTGCCGCACTCGCCGCACGTGTAGGGCCGCTCGCCTGTGTGGATGCGCTGGTGCTTCAGCAGGTTCTGCTTGCGGATGAAGCTCTTGCCGCACAGCGCGCACTGGAAGGGCCGCTCGCCCGTGTGCAGCCGCTGGTGGTTCTGCAGGTGCTCCTTGCGGCTGTAGGTCTTCTCGCACTCAGAACACTTGTAGGGCCGCTCGCCGCGGTGGGTCATCTGGTGGCGGATGAGGCCCGAGTGGCAGTTGAAGCTCTTCTCGCACTCGGCGCACTCGTACGGCCGCTCCTTGGTGTGGCTGCGGTGGTGGATGATCAGGCTCTTGCGCACGCCGAAGCTCTTGCCGCACTCCGGGCACGAGTAGGGCTTGCTGCGCGCCCCACCGCCGCCGCCGCCGCCGCCGCCGCCGTGCAGTAGGAGGCTACGCCGGAGGCCGCCCGGGGAGCAGCAGCTGCCACAGCCCCCGCCCGGACCCCCGCCCGCCGTCCCCGCGCCCCCGCCGCCGCCGCCGCCGCCGCCACAGCCACCCGAGGCCCCGCCGCCCTCGCCGCCCGCGCCGCGCTCCCCCGGCAGCGCAGGGAAGCCGTCGTCCAGCAGCGCGCCCCCGCCGCGGCTCGGGGGGCCGCCCGCGTCCTCCGGGGGCGCCGGCAGCGGGGGCAGGCTCGGCGGGGCGGGCTGCGGCGGCGGTGGCGGCGGCGGGGCCGGGGCCGGGTTCTTCACCATCAGCAGGCTGTCACCTGGGGGGAGAGACACGAAGAAGCGACATGCTGATACGGCTCGTCCGGGGCGCGGGGGACCCACAACCGTCCCTGCGAGGGGGGGCCCCCAGGTCCTTGATTAGGTCTTCTGAGGCCTCCTGCGAATCATGGGCTGGCGGGCCCCCAGCTTCCCTCGAGGATGAGGGGATTAAACACGGCTGCCTGACCCTTGGACCCGCACAGAGCCGTGAACCGGAGGCACCCGAAGTGGGTAGGTGGGGGTCACGCAGCTAGGTCAGGAAACACCCCCAGATGCTGGGAAGAGCGGTGCTCTGAGAAAGCTCCCTTGAAAGGCAGAATTGCCCGGAAATAGACTTAACTGTATGTTCCATGCTAATTTATCTAAAGAGAATTTCTTGACAAGAGGGAAAGAATTTGCCAGAACCTATCCCAGGTGAACCCACCACACAGGTGGCTCAGGCAGTAAAGAACTTGCCTGCAATGCAGGAGACCCGGGGTTCGATCCCTTGATTGGGAAGATCCCCTGGAGGAGGGCATGGCAACCCACTCCAGTCTTCTTGCCTGGAGAATCCCATGGACAGAGGAGCCTGGCGGGCCACAGTCCATGGGGTGGTGGCAAAGAGTCGGACTCGACTGAGCCACTGAACCGCCACCACCATCCCAGGTGAAAAGCCTGTCTAAAGGCCTAGGGGAGTGGAATGCAGGGAGCTGGGGGCATGCCTCCCACCTCCCATGTGCGGTTGCATCTCCACCTAGCACGCAGCCTTTGGCCTCCTACAGCAGTGGGGTCAACTGGGTTGGTGCGAGTCCCATCTGGCCTCAGACCCCGTCTGTGGGGAGCAGACATCATGGCACTCTGCACCTCCTGCTGTGGAAGTGGCTGCTTGGCCAGCCTCTCCAGGAAGCACCAGTCTTGCTCCTGCAATGATACTCTTTGCTTGCATCCCTGCCTCTCCATAGTCCATGCTCCCGCACTACCGTGGGGTCAGAGGGACACAAAGCCCAGAGCGTCAATCAGAGCAGCGACCTCAGGCCCAGGACTCCGACCCCCGAGGAACCACTGGGTTTGATGACTGCGTTCAGGAACCTTCTCCTTCCTACACCCTCCATCATCACCTCCTGGATCCGTTGTTCACAGTCCCTTCTTCCTACAGGAGCCCCAAACTGTGACCCGTGTTCCTTACCAGCTGCTCCTAAACAGGCTGGGCTGAGCCCGCCCCCACCCCCCATCTCAGCCCACACTGACGGTAGGTCTGGCTGTGGCCTCTGTCACCGCTGCACTGTGGGCCTTGCTTCTCCCTCTCTGCAATCTGCTCCTCTCATTCCTTCATAGGTGTTATTCCCAAGAGGACCCCCAAGGAAACCTCCATCTCGGGGACTGTTTCCCGGGAAACCCAACCCCAAATGGTCCCAATCCTCCTCTGATCCTTCATCACGCTCGGCGTGGCACGTTTTTCGGTGCTCTACCTTCCTGACCCAGCTTAGCTCCTGGGTCCCTCTGACCCTTCCTCTGTCGGGGTTGCCCAGGGGACTCAAGGAGCTGAAGACTGCTGGAGAAGACCACATGTCTCAGACCCTGGCCTCCTACCCTGCAGCTCAGTGTGTCCCATTTTTCCATTTTCCATGGAAACGATGTCACACCTTCTCCTCCAGCGTCTAACGTGAGGAAATCCCTGGCCAGTAACTGATTCAGATACAAGCACATGACCTTGTTCTGGCCGATGAGATGTGTTTGCTGGGAAGGCTTCCTCTCTCCCTGGAGACAGTGTAAGGAAAAAAAGATGGTCTTTCCTTCCCCTCTGGGGCTGGAGGTGATGCTTGGAACAGCTGTGGCCATGTTGCTCCATCCACACCACGGGTGGACGAGCAAGGACTGGAAAGAAACTGGGGCCTTGATAATACAGCTGAATCCTTGAACTAACTGAGACTGAAACCAGACCACCTCTTCATTACGTAAGAGAATAAATGTCTTTATTCTTTGAGTGTGGGTGGGTGGGTTTCTGTCCTCAGCTACTGCAATTCTCTTTTTTAGTTTTATTTTTTTGTCTTTATTCTTTAAGGCAGTTTGAATGAGGATTCTAAAGCAGTGAGTATCCTTCCAGACACAATGGCACAGCTTCACCCAACTTAACCCTCCCTTGACTTCATGTGCTCCCCCTATCCAGCTACCAGCTTATCTCATTTCTCTGTTCCTTTTTTTTTTTAAGTTAGCTATACTTGCTTTCACTACTTCTTTACCTCCATTCTCTTTCAGACTTTCACAATCAGGCAGCATGTCCCAGCATGCCACCGAAACTTTTGTCAACATTCAGGTCCGCTCGCTCCCAGTCCACTCTCCTTTCCCTGGCTATTAAGAAGACTCTTGAGAGCTCCTTGAACAGCAAGGAGATCAAATCAGTCCATCCTAATGGAAATCAACCCTGAATATTCATTGGAAGGACTGATGCTGAAGCTGAAGCTCCAGTACTTTGGCCACCTGATGCAAAGGGCCGACTCACTGGAAAAGACCCTGATGCTGGGAAAGATTGAAGGCGGGAGGAGAAGGGGACAACAGAGGATGAGATGGTTGGATGGCATCATCCTCTCAATGGACATGAGTTTGAGCAAACTCTGGGAGATAGTGAAGGATGGGGAAGACTGGTGTGCTGCAGTCCATGAGGTAGCAAAGAGCCAGACATGACTTAGCAACTGAACAACAGCAACACAGAAGATGTTATCTCCAAGACAGACATATCTCCAAGAAGATATGTCAAAATCTGCATCTCCCCAGTGGTTCAGAGTGTGACCTTCTTTGGAAACAGGCTCTTTCCAGGGGTAATTAGTTAGGATGAGGTCATACTGGAGGAGGGCAAGCCCCTGATCTAACGTGACTCCTTGACCTTACAAAACACAGACACACAGACGGTGTGAAGACAGAAGATTAGGGTGATACATCCACAGATCAAAAGACAGCAAAGATCACCAACAAACACAGAAGCTAGGAAGAGGCAAGGTGGGGTCCCCCACAGCTTTCAGAGGGAGCAGGGCCGTGCCACACCTCTGACTTCAGACTTCAGGCCTCCAGAACTATGAGAATAAATGTCTGCTGCTTCAAGCCACACTTTGGTATTTTGTTAAGACAATCCTAGGAAACTAACACCCCTGAATCCTCGAAAGGAAAGGGGTCAGTGCTTTGATACAGGCCTTTGAAAGGCCGCCACGACAGAGCATCACCCTGTAAGGGGCAGGCTGGGTGAGCAGCCACCCCTCTGGACCAAATACCCAGGGGCCCGGCCGGGTGCCCCACTCACCGGGGCCAGAGTCTAACCCGAGCTCCCCATCCATGGAGTCGCGTGGGCCCCACGGGTACGGCTGCTCCTCCTGCTTTATCCATGACAAGATGTCGTGGGCGGAGATCAGAGACTCTGTTTGGGGAAAGAAGGCAGACTTAGAGCCTGTTCATTTCGCTGAGCATCCTACCGAAGGCTCAAACACCACCACACGCAGAGGCCGCTGCTCCGCCCAGAGGGTGTGTGCAGTCTGGGTATCCTGTGCCCCCACCCTCCGTGAGGCCTCCCTGAATGGACCTCACTGGTGCTGCTGCACCTGGCCTCAGCCAGGCAGGAGGCCCGTCTCTCAGGAGGCCCGTGTGGCGACAGAGCCAGGATTGGCATCCTGGGAGCCCCAGGGCCATCTGTGGCACCAGGCCAGAGGGGAGCCCAGCCTCTGACGGCCCACAGGACAGAGGGAGGAGGGCGAGGCCTTCATGATCAGCGACAGCAGAGGCGGTGGACAAGGGTCATTAATGAGAACTGCAGCAGAACGTTCGCCTCTCTTATCAGGCTTTCTCCTCTGTCCTGGAGCCCTTCAGCTCCCCACCCCAAACCGTGTGAAGCTGTAGAGCTGACACACTACACGGAACCCCAGACTCTACATCGGCCTTTCTGCCTGGTGTCCCCAGGGGTTACAACCACCAGATGAGATGACGCTGGCCTCCTCCACTCTGCAAGTATACGTGAACACATGCACATATGCGTGCACACACACGTGTGCACACATAAGCACATATACACACATGCACGTGCGTGCACACACACACACACACACACACACACATACACGCACATGCAGCCTGGGTGGGCAGAGCTTCCCTACTGCTCTTTTATGCTTCCTTTTATGCCTGGACTACCCTCAGAAATTTTCTGGGAGTCACCTAGCTAGTATTCGCTCAAGGAAAATTCCAGAAAATGTAAATTACTTTCTGTCAGAAATATGCACCTTTAAAAGGCTTTTTAGGGACTTCCCTGGCTGTCCAGTGGTTAAGACTCCATGCTTCCACTGGGGTGCAGGTTCGATCCTGGGACAGGGAACTAAGACTTCACATGCTGCGTGGCATGGCCAAAAAAAAGTACAAAATAAATAAATAAAAAGGCTTGTCGATTATACTTCACAAATCAGCTATGTCATTTCAGTATCAGTTCACTGACAGGACAAATTATTGACGTAAGGATTCCTTTAGAGAAATCCTCGCTTTTCTAGTAGTTACACACCAAAATGTGTACAAAGTCATCCTCTGGGGAACACGCAGTGGTTCATTCCCTGAGTCTCTCACTGGCCTTTGACCAAAGTGACTCAGTCGGGTTGATTTCCCGGCAGATAGGCACATCACCCTCCACGTGCGCTGGCGGACCGCTCACCTGAGTTGGGGTCCGTTGGGATGTCCCTCTCCGCCAAGTCCTGCTGGTCCCACACGCACGGGGGCTCCTCCTGTTTGATCCGGGACAGGAGATCCTGCGCGGAGGCCGGCGAGTCTGCTTGAGGGGACAGAGCAGCAAAGGGGTTAGGGGACACGGGCCCTCCCGCCAGGTGCTGCTTTACGTCTCTCGTCTCTCGATAGGTTCTTTTCCCTAAACGTCAGCGGTAATCATTCGAGGCCATTAAAGCCTCAGGTCGGCTTGGCCTCCACTGCTCGTGCTTTTGCTGAGAATAAGTGGAAACTACTTATGAGTGATGACATCACAGGGATGCCGCTGAGAGAGCTTGTCTGTCCTTCAGGAATGTAACCCCTTCCACGGTGACGGAGGTCTTCCTCCTGCAAGGACCAGCCAGGGAAATGACACTTCCAGGAAGCCTTTGGGAGACGGTGAAGGACAGGGAGGCCTGGCGTGCTGCAGTCCATGGGGTCGCAAAGAGTCGGACACAACTGAGCGACTGAACAACAAGAAAGCCTTTTATCTTCACCATCTTAGCGGGAATTTTCTAAGATGTAACCTACCTGTTCTTTCCTCTGCAGACTCCATTAAACCTCACTTACCTTTTATTGCCATCTTATCTCAAAGACCCCACTGGAGATAGTAATGTGGCTATATAGGCTTTCGAGGAACGAGCTGGATGAACTGGAAAGCTGTTTTCCTCTGCTGGGGGGCTGTTACCACTTGCCTATGAGTATGAGGCTTTGACTAAGGGGATGAGGCTTGTGGAGGTCTAACCCACGGGTAAGTTAAGAGCTTATCTTAACTTATACTATCATCTTAACTTATAGTCACAGGACATTACTGTATCTTTTGATGGGTAATTTTATGTGTCTGCTTGTCTAGGCAACAGTACCCAGATAGTGGGCCAAACATTACTCTAGATGCTGTTATGTTGTTTTGTTTTGTTTTGAGGAGTTTAACACTTAACCCGTAGACTTGGAATAAGGTGGATTACCTTCCGTTATGTGGGTGGGCCTCTCCCACCAGCTGACAGCCAAACAGGAAAAGACTGACTCCCCGAGGAAAGGTGAATCCTACCGGCAGGCTGCCCCCGGTCTCCAGCTGGCAAAAGCCAACTCCTTCAATTCAATCACTCTCTCTCTACACATGTGTGTGCACGCACACACCCTGCTCTTCTTTGGAGAACTCTGACTAAGCCACATCTTCTCGAACAGAGCGCTCACGTACACATGTTGGATGGATGCTGTCAAAGAGGAAGTACCCAGACTGCCCGTCAGGACGGCGCCTAGGGCAGGGGGGTGGCTGGCACAGAGGCAACAGCTGTGTTTGTTTAAAATAAATCAGTTCTTCCCACTTGGGAGCAGGTCTTAGGGACCCACAGATTCCCCACCCACCGAACCTCTAAAATGCCTCACTCTCAGTACTTCGGCAGACACTGTTTTTCGAGGGGAGAAAGGAATAGTTAAAACCTGATGTTACAAAGAAGAGAAAACAGAACAGCTAAGGCTAGAGGTGCTGGCCCCTCATCCCCATCACGCACCATGTCTGTGCCTCGTGGGAAACCCTGTCTTTCCTATCCATCAATCGTGGACCCACACTCCATCTTCAGCTCAGGCCTCTGGCCGGGCACACCCGTCAGAGAATGATGGGCGCCTGTAGACCATGCAGACTCTTCCCTCTGCCACTCAGCCCAGGCGGCCAGGCGGCTCACTCACCGGTTATGGACTCCGTGGGGATGGCTCTCTCCTCCAGGCCCCGCTGAGCCCGGGCACACAGGGCCTCCTCCCGCTTCACCTGAGAGGACGCATCCGGTGCTGGCCCCAGGGGCTCTGCTCCTGAGGACAGAGGGTCACACGGTCGGTACCGTTTTCAGGAATGATCGTCACTAGGGGTCAGGGGCACAGCTGACAGCACTCACCAGGGAAGAGAGCACAGGGACCTTGAGTTCCTATGGGCACCTAGGAACCCTGAGGAGCAGAAGGGCATGCGAGCAGGGGGTGATCAACCTCCAGGACAAGGGGGTGGGCCATGCTGCAGAGTAAGGTAAGAGAAGGAAGGCAGAGAGCATGGAGACAGCCCATGCTGGGTGGGTACTATCAGGATAGGCCACAGGGCTCCCTCCGCATGGGAGACATCCAGCTTCATTCTGCACCCCAGTCAGAAAGATCGGGCCAGACACACACATACACACACCTACACCAGCAGACACAGACAGATACACACACCCACACCAACAGACACAGACACACAGATACATAGACACACACAGATAGACACACCAACAGATAGACACACGACACAGATACACAGATAAACACACAGACATACACACATACACACACATAGACACACTCACAGACACATACACACACAGACACACCAACAGACACACAGACATACACACATACACACACATAGACACACTCACAGACACATACACACACAGACACACACACACACCAACAGACACGACAGACACACAGATACACAGACACACAGATAAGACACACCAACAGACACACAAACACAGATACAAAGACACACAGATACACAGATAAACACACAGACACATCAACAGACAAACAGACACACAGACACACAGACATATATACATACACACATACATACACACACATAGACACTCACAGACACACACACAAAGACACACACAGACATACTCACAAAAACATACACACACAGACACACAGAGACATACTCACGGACACATACACACACACAGACACACTCAGACACACACACACAGACACACACTGACACACTCACAGACAAATACACACACACACAGACACACCAACAGACACAAATAGACACAGACACACAGACATACACATAGACACACACATACACACACACACTCACACCAACAGACACACACACAGACACATACATACACACACACTCAGACACACACACACAGGCACACACCCACAACAACACAAACAGACACACACACAGAGACACGCACAGACACCCTCACACAGACACATACAGACACTCACAGACACATTCACAGACATACACAGACATACTCACAGACACATACACATACACACACACACAATTAGCAGGAAGTTAGACTGGGCGAAGGGGAGCAGCCCAGCCCCATTCCTGGATGGCTAACGCACAGCACCCTATGCACAAGGGACAATAACGCACCTTCCATGTAGACCCCAAGGCGCCACCACAGGGCATCTTCCTCTTACGAGGCTCTCTGGTGTGGCTTACACCACCAGCCCTGGCAGGAGACAGCTCAGGCAGGAGGAAAGAGATGGATCTGGGTCTCAGGTCTGCGTTCCGCCCAGCGGATGAGTCACTTGGCCTCTCTGGCTCTCAGTCTGCTCTGTCCCCCCTTAAATGGACACCGTGGTCTCTGTTCTATGTGACACACGGATAGAGGTTACACTGCTTTCATGGGAAAGGTCATCACAGCTGACCTCAAACGTGTGGGGTGCTTAAGCCAGGGAAGGAGGCATTTAGACAAAATGCCCAGAATAGGCAGATCCACAGTGACCAGTGACTGGGGGGTATGGAGAACGGGAGTGACTACTCCCGGGTGTGGGGTTCCCTATGAGGAAATATTCTGGATTTAGATAGTGCTGATGGTTGCACCAGCCTGTGAACCACTAAATCCTACACTCCAAACGTGAATTTATGGCAATGTGAATTACATGTCAATAAGGATCATCGAAAAACCAAGAGAGTTCCAAAAAAACATCTTTCTGCTTTATGGACTATGCCAAAGCCTTTGACTGTGTGGATCATAATAAACAGTGGAAAATTCTTCAAGAGATGGGAAGACCAGACCACCTGACCTGCCTCTTGAGAAACCTATATGCAGGTAAGGAAGCAACAGTTAGAACTGGACATGCAACAACAGACTGGTTCCAAATAGGAAAAAGAGTACGTCAAGGCTGTATATTGTCAGCCTGCTTATTTAATTTCTATGCAGAGTACATCATGAGAAACACTGGGCTGGAGGAAGCACAAGCTAGAATCAAGATTGCTGGGAGAAATATCAATAACCTCAGATATGCAGATGACACCACCCTTATGGCAGAAAGTGAAGAGGAACTAAAGAGCCTCCTGATGAAAGTGAAAGAGGAGAGTGAAAAAGTTGGCTTAAAGCTGAACATTCAGAAAACGAAGATAATAGCATCTGGTCCCATCACTTCATGGGAAATAGATGGAGAAACAGTGGAAACAGTGTCAGACTTTATTTTTCTGGGCTCCAAAATCACTGCAGATGGTGATTACAGCCATGAAATTAAAAGACACTTACTCCTTGGAAGGAAAGTTATGACCAACCTAGATAGCTTATTAAAAAGCAGAGACATTACTTTGCCAACAAAGGTCTGTCTAGTCAAGGCTATGGTTTTTCCAGTAGTCATGTATGGATGTGAGAGTTGGACTGTGAAGAAAGCTGAGTGCCGAAGAATTGATGCTTTTGAACTGTGGTGCTGGAGAAGACTCTTGCGAGTCCCTTGGACTGCAAGGAGATTCAACCAGTCTATTCTAAAGGAGATCAGTCCTGGGTGTTCATTGAAAGGAATGATGCTAAAGCTGAAACTCCAGTACTTTGGCCACCTCATGAAGAGTTGACTCATTGGAAAAGACCCTGATGCTGGGAGGGATTGGGAGCAGGAGGAGAAGGGGACGACAGAGAATGAGATGGCTGGATGACATCACCGACTCGATGGACGTGAGTTCGAGTGAACTCCGGGAGTTGATGATGGACAGGGAGGCCTGGCGTGCTGCAATTCATGGGGTTGCAGAGTCGGACACGACTGAGCGACTCAACTGAACTGAACTGAAGGAGAGCACACTGGGAGGGAGGGGGCTGCCTTCGAGCAAGCTTCTGGGGAGGTTTTGGTAAATACGTCCTCCACGTGTAAGACAGGAGGAGCAGAGGGCCCCGACAGGAAGGCTGCTGTGACGAGGCAGAGAATACGGTCGGAGGACCAGATTTCACCTGGTCCGACACCGTCAGGAGAGCCAAGTCCCCGAGAACCCGCATACTTCCTGTCACTTGGTGTGATGTTCTCAGGGAACTGGTTTCTTAGAATTTAAGATTCCCCTCGGGTGAGGGGACAGCCTTGGAGGGTAAATCTGCCTGTGAGAACAGGCTGAGAATGCTGGGGATGACAGCCGGGCACAAAGCAACCGGCCACGTGCACCAACACGCACCACTCACACCACACACAGCATGCACCCTACGCACAGCACGCATACTACGCACCGTATGCATATCACGCACACCACACACCCTACGCACCCATGCACACTACGCACCCACGCACATTACGCACACCACGCAGCCACACACACTACGCAGCTACGCACACCACACACCCAACATAGCCATGCACAGTACACAGCCACGCACACTATGCACCCACGCACACCACACACCCACACAGAGCCTTCTCTGCCCACTTGCCTGGGCAGGGCTGCTCCCACGTCTAGAGCCCCAGTCAGGCCTGGGAGGCCGCCCCTCCCCATCGTCTCCAGTTCACCTGGGCATCTCAAGTGACATGCCTCTAACCCAAAAGACGGACCTCCATGGTGGCCTTTCTGGCCCTGAAACTTCCTGTACGTGACCGCCAAATCTGCAAGGCGGCAGAACCGGCCCCACGAACAACTAAGAGAAGCTGCGCCCCACCGCCCCCCAGAACTCATGCTGGGATGGGGGCTTCTCTCCCGCCCCACCCCGACCTGGGGCTGTCTGCAGCTGCCATCACCTGTGTCTGGATCCATGAGGATCTCTCTCTCTTCTGGGTCACGCTGCTCCCACACGCAGGGCTCTTCCCGGGGCTCAGCCTGAGATGGGGCTTCCGGCTTGGACACGGGTCCCTCCGAGTCTGGAGTGAAGTGGAAGGCAAGGAAGGGCTGAGGGACGTTCACCAAAGGGTCTCCATCAACAGCGATGGGGAGCCCTCCCCTCCCGTACCCTGGAGCCCCTCTCAGCGGGTGGCCCGTTATGTCAGGTCATCTCTCAGGAGAGTCTAAGTCAATGGATGCTCCAGTTCCTGGTGGAGAACTAGCTGGGTTCTGGAACCCAGAAATAGCAGCAGAGAGACCAGTGGCTTCTCCAGGGCTGCTGGGAGGTAGCGCCTAGGGATGCTGTTGGGCTGTATTTCCAGCATAGCAGCAGCAGAGTGTTCAGTTCTGTAGTAACAGGCCCTGTTCCTGGGTCTTTACTTTCCATACTCTTATCAATTGCTCTAACTTCCTAACAGAGAAGCACATTGTCTCTTGAATTTCCATGAAGTATAAACACGAAACACCTTGCCTAGGGGTGCATCCTGGGTTGAGAAGCATGTCACCCCTCACTCCAGAGATGCTTGCCTGGGGGACGAAAGGCACACTTACCCAGGGACATCAGGGTTTTGTAGTTCTCCTTAACCAGGTTGTTGTAAAGCTCCTTCTGCCATTCGTCCAGGTTCTTCCACTCGTCCTCGGAGAAGTAAACAGCGATGTCCACAAAGGTCACTGGAACCTGGGCCAACAACAGCGTTAGTCTGGTGCTTTCTGCCCGCTGCTCCTCCCCAGCTCCCGGGAGGGGCACTGACTGCTCCACCCCAGACTCTGGCCCCAGTCCCCATGGCCCCAACCTGCCCATCCTGCTTGGCCTGTCTCAGTGGAGTCAGTCTACTCTGATTCTCCTGAGCTTCCAATAACAGGATGGTCACCACTGCCTTTTAAAAATGAGGCATTTCAAAGTTATGTGACAGCCTGGATGGGAGGGGAGTTTGGGAGAGAATGGATACATGCATATGTATGGCTGAGTCCCTTCCTGTTCACCTGAGACTATTACAGCATTGTCAAGCGGCTATATGCCAAGACAAAATGAAAAGTTTAAAAGTTTGAAAAAAATAGAATAAAAAACTAAAAATGAGGCATTTAACCACATCCTTTGTAAATTCACTTTAAGGTCAACTGGGTACCCAAAAGTCAAGCTTTTGGTGTTCAGGGTGACAGACATAGGGTAGGTTCTTAGAGTCTCAGGGAATCAAGTACAATAAAATCCTGTTGAGAAGCTGTACTTCTGTCACCTCTAGGTACACAGCTACATTTTTGTCACTAAAACTTGCTGGTGCTAAGGCTCTTGATCTGCTTTGGGGACCACTATGTCCCAAGCATCTAGAAGCTCGTAGTTCGGAGTCAGTAAGCACTTGCTGGATGTGTTGAATGGTCTTTGCCCACACTAGGAAGGTCCTGCTGGAGCCTGAGTCATCAGTTGTCTAATGTCAGTCACAAGGTTCAGGGGCATCTCGTCTGCCCCATAAAGCTGTCATCTCAGGTGGGCGAGGCCTCCTGTGCCCACTGCGGTCACTAACCGTTGTGGCCTCATCTGCACAGCATCGTTCAGGATGGTTTCAGTTCCGTGACTTTAGGATCTGAGCTGCCCTGTGCTGACCACCAGCCTCACTTCCTACCACTTTCTGTTCCTGCTGGACCAGCCTTTCCCCCTCACCCTGAAACCCAAGCCCTCGGTTCTCCCCAAGCCCTGACTCTTGGTACCATCCTTCTTGGTACCTGACACATGGCACCTTGGTGTGAATTAGAAAAAGCTGCCCTCTTGGGGTCAGGCCCACGGGCGCGCTGTCTGGTGAGTGGGCAGTGCCCGTACACAGAGGAGAGGTGCCAGGGTCAGGTGCCATGTAGCACCTGGATGCCGCCTACTGCCTGGCGGCGCACTCCCATCTGTAGAAACAGAACTAGAACTTCAAGTCCCCTGGACCTTCCACAGACTTGGGCGAACCCCCAACCTAGGAAAACTGAGGCAGACCGCCGTCTTCATTTAAATTCCCTGCCCAAGATAAAGGTCACGAAATTCTGCAGGTGACAATCGAGATACACTCTGACCTCTTGGCTGAGGCTCCAGGCTGCTTCGCAAGCCTCTTGGCCGGCTTGTTTCCATCTCACTGTGTTCCCCGGGAGGCTTCTTTCGAACTCTTCACTCTCCCCAGCCACCCCCAGTCTCCCTTTGACGGCAGCTTGCTGGTCGCAAGCTCCTGGCTCGGCCCGTCTCCCCGGCGAGCCGACTCCCCACACATGCCCTTCATTTCTCCTCCTGCTCCTGCTGGTGACACGCAGTCCACACCAGCTTCTCCCTCGGGCATCTTCCATCTCTCCCCACCCTGCTCTCACTTCAGGGCCTCCAGGCCTCCACTCTGTCACCTTGAGTGAGGCTACGAGCCTTCTTCTCCTGAAACATTCCAGAGACCTCCCTGTCCAGGGGTGAAGACTCCATGCTTCTACTGCAGGGAGAATGGATTCCATCCCTGGTCAGGTACCTATGAATAAGATCCCACATGCCACTTGGCATGGCTCAAAAAAAAAAAAAGAAACATTCCCAAGATGCACGCTCTGTGTTTTCTTCACAATCCACACATTCCTCACTCCCTGAAATCTGCCCCTGAGCCCCATTCTGTCTGAAACCACCTTCTGGGAGGTTGTCAGTTTCCTGCCGATAACCCTCGACCCCTCAGTCCTCACAGAGGCCAGAGCACCTTCCTGAAATCTCCTGCTTGGTTCCCACAGCCACGGAGCCTGGCTCTCATCTTCCTTACAGCTCCTCCTTCTTCCCTCCGAGATCAAGGTCTGGCCCTCACTCTTCCCTGTTTCCTTTCCCCTTGGCAATTTCTTTTTTTTTTTTTTTTTGCTTTTGTCTTTTACAAGTTCTGTGGGTACCTCTTTGTAGATGACACTCTTCAACATTCCCTTCAGAGTTCACATTTCAATGGCCTTCTGACTGGCTTCATTTATTCATCTTTTAAGGACCTCACACTAAATGTATTCAAAACCAAGTCGGTGGAATTCTCTGGAGATACAGTGGATCAGCGTCCACCTACCAATGCGGGAGACGTGGGTTCGATCCCAGGTCCGGGAAGAGTCCACGTGCCGCGGAGGAACTAAGCTCGTGTGCCACATCTACTGGGCCCGCGTGCCTACATTCCAGGCTCCACAGCAAGAGGAGCCACCACAGAGAGAACCCTGCGCACCACAATGATGAGTAGCCCCTGCTCACCACAACTAGGGAAAGCTCGTGTGCAGCAGCAAAGACCCAGTGCAGCCAAAAAAAAAATCTGTTACCTTTTCCAACACACCAACCCCCTTGCCTCCCTTCACCAGTCAGAATTCTAGGACCATAGTCTCCCAGGTGGAAAAAGATATCACTTTGTAAAAACTTCACTGTGCTAGGATGTGGCAGAAGTCTGAAACATGGTCCAAGACTACGGGCAGCATACAGTTCAGCCAGACAGAAAAGACTATCCATGAATCATCATGAATAATTACACAATTAATAGAACCCACAAGGCACAGAGGAGCTGAGAGACAACGGCCTTCCTTGGATCTGACAAAGAGAATGTATCTAACAAGGCCAAGAGTCTACAAGACTTAATATGGCCCACAATATTAAGTCTCATGGTGCCTTATGGTTGTGGATATTTTAAAATACATCCACAAATTCTTTGTCCCTTCAAGAAATAGAGCTTAATTCTCCTCCCACTGAGTGTGAGCAAGATTGAGTGACTTGCTTCTAATAAAAAAAGAAGTGATGGTGTACAACTTCTGCTGTTTGGTTGTTCAGTCCCTAAGTCATGTTCAACTCTTTGCAGCCCCATGGACTGCAGCACACCAGGCTCCTCTGTCCTTCACTATCTCCTGGAGTTTGCTTATATTCATGTCCATTGAGTTGGTGATGATATCTAACCATCTCATCCTTTTCCGCCCTTTTCTCCTCCTGCCCTCAAGCTTTCCCAGCTTCAGCATCTTTCCAATGAGTCAGCTCTTCAGATCAGGTGGCCAAAGTATTAGAGCTTCAGCATCAGTTCTTCCAATGAACATTCAGAATTGATTTCCTTTAGGATTGATTGGTTTGATTTTCTTGCAGTCCAGGGGACTCTCAAGAGTCTTATCCAACATCACAATTTGAAAGCATCAATTGTTCAGTGTTCAGCCTTCTTTATGGTCCACTTCTCACTTCTGTACATGACTACTGGAAAAGCCATAGCTTTGACTCTATGAACCTTTGTTAGCAAAGTGATGTCTCTGCTTTTTAACGCACTATCGAGGTTTGTCATAGCTTTCCTTCCAAGTAGCAAGCGTCTTAGTGGAGGTGATGGAATTCCAGTTGAGCTATTTAATATCCTAAAAGATGGTGCTGTTAGTGTGCTGCACTCAGTATGTCAACAAATTTGTAAAACAACTTCTGAGGTTGGGTCATAAAAGTTGCTACAGCTTCCATCCTGGTCTCTCTTTCTGGATCCTTCACTCTGGGGGAAGACAGCTGCCATGTTATAAGGATGCTTAAGCAGCCTTACGGGACAGGTTCAAGCAGTGAGGAACTAGCTGAGGCTTCCTGCCAGGAAGGAAGGAGCAACTGGAAGCCAATCCTCCAGCCTCAGTTGAGCCTTCTGATGACTGTAGCCCTGGTCAACAGCTTGACTATAACTTCATGAGACTCTGAGCCAGAACCACTCAACCAAGCTGCTCCTGAATTCCTAACCCATGGAAACTGTAAGATGATAAAAAATAATTTTTTTTAGGCTGCTAAGTGTTGGGGTATTTGTTACACAGCAGTGGATAACTAATACAATGAGCTACCCAGTGTTGTCACAGCAGTCCTTGCAGCTCCACAAATCAAGCGTATTATCATCTTCCTGTTACAGACGAGAACACTGAAGCTCAGAGGGACCCACTGAGAATTCACTTGCTGAATGACTTATTTAAAGGTCACTTCTTTCCTAAGAGGAATTGAGGAGGCCCAGAGACAACAAAAAACATACTTGACCTGTGGTAGGAAAACTGATACATGGTAAAGCCAAGATTCAAACCCAAGCTTTCTGCTTCCGGACCCCACAAGTAAGCCATGTTCCGTGAGGTACAAATCAAGACCCCGACACGTGGTTCACCGCACAGAATGCACAGTGGGGCCAGGACTCGGCACTGAGTCAGAGTGCAGAGCACAGACAAGAGCAAAGGGTGGTGTGTGGGGAGATGGACACAGCAACACAGTATATACGCCAAACTCTACACAGAACAGCCCCGTGGGCTGCAGCGGCAGAAGGCGGTTTAGGGAGGAACCGCTGTTAGGACTCAGCTCTGCGAGGCCTTGATGGATCACTGTCCAGCACCTCCTCTGGCCAAGCCACTGGCTTAACTGCCAGAACCAAAGATAAAAAAGGCCCAGGCCCTTACGTGGAAGCGTGAGCCTCCAGCTGAAGAGTCACTCGGCACACATGTTTTGCTACAAGCAGGTCCTGTCACAGGCACTGGGATGCTGCAATGAACCACGTGGAGGAAAGCCAACCAAGAGACACAGAGAAAGTATTTCAGATACCTGAATGCTTAATTGCTTGGAGGAAATGAGAGCAGGGACCAAGGAAAGAGTGTGCTGGGCTGGGTGGCCATGAAGGGGACACTGATCCAGTGACAGCTAGCAGACCCCTGATGGGAGAGACCTGGGGTGGAGGGTGGCTTCAGGGAAGGAAAGTCCCTGCCAGGGGGACCCTGTGGTGAGCTGGCATCAAGGAGTGGGCAAGAGGGGGTGAAGGGAGATAAGGTCAGAAGGGTGGGTTTGAGGGAGGGGACCACTGACAAAATGGGGGTTTTTTAACTGAATAACCTGGGGAGCCATTTGAGGGCTTTAAACAGAGGTGATATGACTATTTTTCAAAAGGATCAGTCTGGTTGCTCTGTTGAAAATAGATGGTCTGGGGTGGGGGCCAAGGATGGAGACAAGGGGACCAGCGAGGAGGCCACAGCAGGAATCAGGCAGGAGGCGGTGGTGGTTACAATTAGATGAAGGTGGGAACAGTGGAGGCAGCGGGGGGTGGGAGGGGGGCTGTGTGTATATTTTGAAGAAAAATCAGATAGTATTTACTAATATAATGGAAATCAGGTGTGAGAACGAGAGGAGGCGAGGATGATCCCAAGGCTTGCGGCCTGAGCAGCTGGAAGGATGAGGATGACTTTGAGGAGAACAGGGTTCAGGCAGAAATCAGTTCAGTTTAAGTAAGTAAGTGAAAGTCACTCAGTTGTGTCCGACTCTTTGTGACCCCATGAACTGGGAATTCTCTAGGCCAGAATACTGGAGTGGGTAGCCTTTCCCTTCTCTAGGGGATCTTCCCAACCCAGGGATCGAACCCAGATCTCCTGCATTGCAGGCAGATTCTTTACCAGCTGAACCACAAGGGAAGCCCAAGAATACTGGAGTGGGTATGCCTTTCCCTCCTCCAGGGGAATCTTCTCAACCCAGGAATCGAACCGGGGTCTCCTGCATTGCAGGTGGATTCTTTACCAACTGAGCTATCAGGGAAGCCCCAGTTTGGTTTGAGTTAAATCTAAGATATTTACTGACAGCCTGATAGAGATACTGAATTAGCAGGCAGGAATGTGAATCTGGCATTCGAGAAGGAAGTCTAGGCAGGATACAGAGAGCAAGAGTGGGAGGGAAAGACTGCACTCGGGAGTTGACAGCACACAGACTGTATCTATAGCGCTGAGCCTGGGTGAAATCACGAGGGAGGGAGGAGAGACTGCAGGCAGGTCAGGAGGAGCCAGGGCCCACTCCAAACGTAAGAAAAGGAGAGGAAACTGCAAAGAAGACTGAGAAGTGGCAGCTGGTGCTGTAGGGAAAGAACCAAGGTGGGGAGGGGTGTCCGGGAGCCAAAGGGTGTTTCTAGGAAGGGTGGTCTCCTGCATGAAACGCTGCTGAGCGGGCAGGAAGACGAAGACTGGGACTTTAATACTGTGGTTCTAATGATCCTTGGCTCTATGATCATGGACACCATTAGAGCTCTGGCAAGGCCAAAAGGATGACGAGGTGGTGGCAAGAACCTCAGCTACATGAGTTCAGGGAGAATCACCCAATCCCCAGTTTACTGGAAGGCTGAGAAGAGAGGAACACAATAAATGAGAGCAGGGAGGATGCAGCAGCAGAGTCCAGATAGTGAGGAAGTCCACAGGTCAGATGGCCTAGTACTACAAGGGAATATGGGAAAGACAAAGGAGGCACTTACAGGGGGAAAAAACTTAGAGACATAGCAATCACAGCGTGTAGACTTATTTAAGTTCACATTTGGGCAGCTCAGTTGGTAAAAAACTGGCCTGCAATGCTGGACACCCAGGTTCCATCCCCGGATAAGGAAGATCCCCTGGAGAAGGAAATGGCAACCCACTCCAGTATTCTTGCCTGGGAAATCCCATGGACAGAGGAGTCTGGCGGGCTATAGTCCATGGGGGTCGCAAGAGTCAGGCACGCCTTAACTACTTAGACTAGACTATAGAACAAAATATTTTTGGAAGAAAATCGGAACACTGATTGGATATTTGAGTAGGCTGAGGTCTTTGTTGTGGTAGCCACAGTATTGAGATTTTTACTTTAAAAAGAGAGTCCTTACCTTTTAGAGCTACACTTTGAAATATTTAAAATTAAAGCAACTGCTGGGGACTTCCTTGGCAGTCCAGGGTTAGGACTCAGCCTTCCAATGCAGGGAGCTTGGGTTCGATCCCTGGTTGGGGAAATAAGATCCCACATGCCTCACGATGGGCTTCCCTTGGTAAAGAAACTGCCTGCAATGCGGGAGACCTGGGTTTGATCCCTGGTTGGGAAGATCCCCTGGAGAACGGATAGGCTACCCTCTCCAGTATTCTTGGGCTTCTCTTGTGGCTCCGCTGGTAAAGAATCTGCCTGCAATGAAGGAGACCTGGGTTCAATCCCTGGGTCAGGAAGATCCCCTGGAGAAGGGTACAGCTACCAGCTCCAGTATTCTGGCCTGGAGAATTCCATGGACTGTATAGTCCATGGGGTCACAAAGAGACTGACACTTTGACGTCGGACACTTTCACGTGTCACAATATGGCCAACAAAACCACAACTGCTGTCTGAGATGTTTTTCAAGATAAAATGGGAGGGAGACATGGGTAGGGAATGAGATGAAAGAAGACTGTCCAAGAGCTGGTAACCACTGAAGCTGGACGATGCGTTCATGAGGGTTCATTTTGCAATTCTATCTACTTTTATATAGGTTTGAATTCTCTATAATAAAAAGGGAAGGAGAGAAAATGGAGGGAAAGAACTGGTGACAGCAAATGCAGACTGCTCTAAAGCAGAGCAGAGAGATGAAGTTGCAGTGGCGGGAGACGCTGGTCTAGGGAGCTGTTTTACTCCAGAGATGGGCGGCAGTGCAGAATGTCTACAGGCTGGTGGGGACGAGCCAGTGGAGGGGGAGGAGGTGACGGTGCAGGGGGCGAAGGGGAGAGAGGCTGCATGACTCCTGGCGCAGGTGAAGGGGTGGAGCCCACAGAAAGGCAGAATACACATGGCTGGACGTGGAAGTCTCTGTAGGGGGACCCCGTCTTCTCAGTGGACTGGAGAGCAGCCCGTTGACCAAGAGTGCAGGGTTGATGGGCCAGGAGAAGGTGGGAGGGAAAATAGAACAGGAAACGGAGCGTGAATTCTGATCGTGAGATGGGCCCGCTGGTGATGGTCATGACTCTAGCGACTCTGCTCAGAGTGGTTTCGGGTCTTCTCCAGCTGCGTGCAGAGGAGCCGGCACAGACAACAGCCAATGACAAACGGTCTTTGAAGGTGTCAAGGCGAAAACCCAGGCGGGAAAAGCTTTAGGAATTTGCAGACACCCAGGCCCCTCGGGAGGGACTGGGAGCAGAGAGGGCAAAAGGCTCACAGACAGAACCCGCGGGCTCTATGGGGAACGGGTGGAGGCCAGCCTCCCTGCAGAAGAACATTCCAGACGAGGTTGTTTAAGTGGAGGCCGGCTTTGAGAGGACACCGACATTGGGCAACAGGGCGTCAGAGACGTTTGTGAGAAGGCCTGACAAAATGAAATCAAGGTGATGGTCCTCACTGTCCTCCCTGCTCCTTGGGGACTACCGCTTACCTTGGGGACCTCGCCCTTGCTGCCTGGGGGCAGCCGCAGGACCCAGAAATTCCTGTTCCTCAGCAGGTTCTCCATGTTCTCCAGCCGCCTCTGCAGGAGCCCGTACTCCTGCAGCAGGGTCCCCAGCACGGCCCACTTGCCCTCCATGTGGTTCCCGAACTCCACGGCCGTCTTCTCGCAGTCGGCCAGCTTCTTCTCGGCCGTCCCCGTCCGGCCCTCCAGGTTGAGCAGCTGGCTGGCCTGGGCGTCCACCTTCCTCTCCACGGCCTGGATGGCGGCCACCACGGTCCAGAGCGAGATCTCCGCTGTGGGCAGCTGGGGCTCTCGCATCATGCGGTCGGGGAAGACGGGGGCCCGATCTGGGAAGGGTGGGAACTGGAAAGGCATCGGTCGCCGGGCATCCATGTCCCATTCCTGAGCCTGCGGGCAGAGGAGGGGAAGTGACAGCCGGCATGAGACCCCGTGTGAGGAGCGAGGGTGGCCTGAGAGCAGGGGACAACGCGTCAAATGCTGCAGATCCCCGTTCTCCTGCCAAGCCCCTGCCTCTCTGGCTACAGCGTGTTCACTAACGTCCGCAGCAGTTAGTGGGCACCCACCCACCTGACCTTCCCACTTCCGGCCTGCGGGAGTCAGGCTGGTCGCTAGTCTACCACCCACCTTGACCCATGGCAGGTCAAGGTGGTGGACCCTGTCCTAAACTGTCACAGGCCACCTCTCTTTGACGAGACCAGCTGCTGTCTTCATGGGCTAGACTTAATGGTGAACTCCGCAGAGCTTGCCCAGCGTTTGCTGCTTCAAAGCAAAAATGTTCACATCAGTCACGCGCCCCTAATCGTCCCAGCAATCTCTAAGCAGGTTAGGGCAAGAACGATTATCCTAGAGCTCTGCTTTAAAGATGATGAAATAGAAGCCCAGAGAAGTGCCTTTCCAGAGCACGGCTCTGCACCGCCTACTGCAGCGGTTCTAGGTGCTGCAGTTTGACAAAAACACAGTTCAGATAATGGGGCTGGGGGCACGGGAGACACTGGGAGCCCGAGCCAGAGAACAGGCGAGCAGCCTTGTCTCCTCACACAACTGTGTATTCATATTTCCCAAAGTGGGTGTGCCTGAAAATGTCATTCCCGGAGGAGGGGGGAGGGGGGAGCATCTCTAAGAGGAAGAGAAGATCCCCCCACCCCTCCTGCTTCCCTGGGGGAGGGGTACCCAATGGCCCTGATCCTCCAGTACCCCCAGCTCTGGGTCCTCACCCAGAAAGGCAAAGTCCCCAGGATGCAAGTTAAGAGTTGATCCCTATGACCAAGAGAGGGGTGGTCACCGTGTACTGTTGACCCGGGGACTGGCCCCATACCCCACCAGCGCCCGGGGCTTGCTGGTCAGCAGGGCTGAAATGGTCCCTCCTTGCCATGTGACAGGGGAAGGGTCACTTTCTGTTCTCTCTGTTGCTGCTGAAGGGGCCCTCAGGATGGGTGAAGTGGAGACCTGTTACTCAGAGGTGAGCTGGGCAGGTCAGGACAGACACGCTCACGGCCCTCTCAGACTGAGAGTGGCTGTGGCAGCCACAGAGGAAGATCACACAGGTTCCAGGGAGCGACTCCTGACATGGGAGAAAAGGCAGCAGGGCGTGGGTGAGACGTCCTAGCATCTCCAGCAAAGCCGTGCCCTAGGCACACAGAGGTGTCATTCCAGCCTGGCCCACCGAACGGGTCAAGGGCTAATGGGTGGAAGTTCAGAACGTCACTGGGCCCAGTTTACTTTTCACAGGTGTTGGGGGAGAAAAATTTTCCTTCTACCCTTCTAGGTTCTTCCCTGGTCTCACAGTCAAATTGCCATAAGACAGATCAACATGAGAAAAACAAATTTAGTAAGACGTATACCTCCTGCATTGGAGAAGGAAATGGCAACCCACTCCAGTATTCTTGCCTGGGAAATCCCATAGAGGAGCCTGGCAGGCTACAGTCCACAGGGGTCGCAAAGGGTCGGACACGACTGAGCGACTAAACAAACAAACATACCTCCTGTAAACATGGGCAAGACCCAGAAAACTGAGTGATCTGCCAAAATGACCCAAACCACTGTATGAAGTACCATCTACAGCTAAGGACAAAGGATGATGTTGCGGGGCTGGGGAGTTAGTTATGGGGGTGACCAGGGAAAGGACAGGATGCAAGGGCACAGGTTAATGCAGATACAAGTCGCTGCCTTCTCCTCTGATAAAGAGTTTTTAGCGATTGAGTCATGCCCTCTTCCTGGTACAGCGATGGAGGTTTCTCTTCTACAAAGGGAACTCCTACTTGGTTTTCAGAGCGTCTCCTGTGCCTGCAGCTCCTCTAAAATAACCATCTTAAAATAATCCTGGTGCCAAGGAGGCAGATTTTGGGGCAGCAGATTCTGCTCCCCTAAACAGGTTTGGAGACGTAAGGCTGAAACATGGTCAGACAGGACACAGCAACTCCTGGCCGACGTGTCAGAACCTGGCTGGCTGAGAACCAGGCCAGGGACAGAGGGGGGCTTGGCGGAGTCCAGCCGAGGTCAGCTCCCACTCTCTGCCCCTGGCAAGGCCATCGAGGCCTGTCTCCGCCTCACACACAGCCCTGGAGCTCTGGCTCCCCAATTCGTCTGCACCCTGAGCTCCTTACGGACTGGTGCCCACTCTCAACCCCAGAGACTCCGATTTCACCGGTCTGGAGAAGGCTTGGGCGTCAGGAGTCTTGAAAGGTGCTCAGGTGCTTCTAACAGTGCGGCCAAGTTTGCCCACCGCTGGCAAGAGGGCAAAAGCACCTCTCACCCGCCCCTTCCTCGATCACAGCCGGTGCCAGGGGGAAACGGTGAATCGCTGTTACACTTGGGGAGAGATGATGGCCGTACAACATTTAAACACACCTTTCTGTCTGAGTTGGCCGCAGCGGTAAAATCTGACCAGGAACCCCGCGCGCCCACGTCCCCGGCCCGGCGCGAGGCGGCCGGCCAGCCCCTAGGCGAGCCCGGGCCGGGGTAGGGGACGCGGTCACGGCAGGGACCGCGCGTTCCGGGCCCTCCCCCCGCAAATCCCCGGCCCCGCGGGGGCCTCCCCGGGGCGCCAGCTCTGGGCCCGGCCGGCACGCGGCCTCGGGGGCCCGCCGCTCCGGGATGCGGGCGGGGGCCTGCGAGGGCGCCGGGCCCTGCCTGCCGCGCGAGCCCCCGTCCCCCCGACCCCACCCCCGCCCGCGACCCGGGGCCCCCCGCCGCCCCGGCCCCGCGCCCCGCCCCCACGGCAGGCGGGCGGCCATGGCGCCGGCGGGGGTGCACCCACCTGCATGGGCGGCATTCCCTCGGCCATTTCCCCGCGCAGCGCCGGCTCCTGGTGGCAGACCTCCTCCGGGGGCAGGGCCTGCGCCCAGCTCCAGCTCCCGCTGTCCAGCCCCAGGCCCTGGATGCCCAGCTGCTGAGGCTGCGGCCGTGTTGACACAAACTGCATCCTGGGAGCGCTGTTCCCCCGCTCGGGCCGGCCAGGGAGAAGAAGAACGTTTTCCAGGCGCCTTCCCCCTCGCCGGGGCCGGACAGCTCCATCTACAGCCCGTAGGAGCAAACAGTCCCCTTCGGCGGCGCTCCCCGCCCCTCCGCCGCCCGCGCCGCCAGCCAATGGCCTCCGAGCTCCTGCCCGCCTGCGGGGACCGACGGGGGCCGCTCCGAGGCCCGGAGCCACCGCCGCCCCGAGGTGGCCCTCCAGCCCCGTGGGCCCCTCGGTGCGGGTGGCCTGCCCCAAAGTCCCCAACCGCGCAGGGTCCTGAGCCCGGGGCGGGATTTCTGTCCGTTGGGCTAATATCTACTGGGCATCCCAAAGGACCTGACCCTTCTGGAAAATGTTGCAGTTGTCTTCAGCCACCTTTGTTCTGGCCTTGCCTGTTGCCTCACTCCTTTGCAGGCTTCACCTCCCCCACTGTCCCTCTTCTCGATCCAGATTTACCTGGATCAACTCTGGGCCTTTGCCTGGATGCCAGAGAAGTGACCTGGGTTGGGTTAGAAAAGGGCCAGACCCTTCCAGCCAGGAAAGGAGCCCTGGGTTTTAACAGCAGCCTCATCCGGCACCTTTAAATGCAGGTCAACGGCAGTTTGGAACACCAGGCCAAGTCAGAGGAGGATGGGGGAAGAAGACAAGATAGGCTGATGGAGAAAAAGTGGAAAGGGGAAACTCATTCACTCATTCCACAACTATTTACTGAGCACCTACTAGTGTCAGGGCTTTCCTGGTGGCTCAGATGGTAAAGAATCCACCTGCAACACAGGAGACCTGGGTTTGATCCTTGGGTCGGGAAGATCCCTTGGAGAAGAGAACAGTTACCCACTCCAGTGTTGTTGTCCATGAGGTCACAAAGAGTCAAATATGACTGAAGCAACTAGCATGCACACGTACCTGAGTTTAAATTCCAAAATCACCACTCACTAGCTGTAACTGAGCAATTTCACCTCTCTGAGCTTCACTTGGTCTCCTCATATATAAATGAAGAAACTAATGAGACATTCCACAGTTATAAAATCAAATGAGATGACAACAGTGCTTATAGGCACTCAACAAAGGTATTTACTTCTAAAAGGTAAGTCCTTGTAATTATCCTCAAAATAGTGTCTACACTGTTTTCCTAAATGACTGGTCCCTGTCTTGTTAAGACAGAGATCTCCAAAGCTTACTGTTGCCCTGTGTAGAGGCAGACCTGGCCAGAGAACCACCACGAACTAGTACTCTTTTCTTCCACTGCACTTAGTAAAGGGCATTATTGGCCCAAGGGAGGCATGTGCTTAGAGCACCATATTAAGGACAGTTATCAAGTACTTTCTCTGTTGTGCATGCGTCCAGGATACAGACTGAGCATCTCACGGACTTACTATTATCTCAAGGAGCTTACAGGTTAGCAAAGGCTATGTTCCCAGAAGTCAGTGATTTCCTTCCCTCTGTTCCCTGGCCATGGGCTGCCCCTGATTGGAAATATCATGTCACTATTTTTAGGGGAACCAGACAAGTAGAGTCTAAAGAGCTCCAGGTGAATTCATTTCCGCCCATGAGACACATTTCAGAGCATATATTCTGATCTATATACATCATCAGCATCTTCCCTCGTTCCTAGAGGTGGAAGAGAGGCTAGGTTAGTCCCAAGGGTTTAAGCTGTCTTTCCAGTATTAAGTAGGTAAAATTACTTCCCTTCTTAAGCATTAAACTAATTATAATAACTGCTTCTCTTTTTACACAATAAGGTACCGTATAGTACTTCCACTTTACATTTCTCCTTCACGGAGGATGAATTTTGCACATTGCAGCCAGCCATCACCCTTTCACCCCTGGCAGCCCGAGTTCAGTTCACTGTCATGAGATATGAGCAAAGCTACTCAACTCAAACAGAATTTAAATGCACGGGCTTTTTATAGCTCCCAACCCTAGCAACCACGGATCACAAAAGCCAGTAGCGGATACAGCATATGGGTGGTGAATGGTGGGGTGGGGGGAATGGAGGGAAAACCAGAAGGGCAGGAGGAGAGGGCTGCGACAGCAACACAGGTTCATGGAATCGTGGACTCCAGTGACCAAAAGGCTGAAGGGGGTGAGAGATCCCACCCAGCGTGCGTGGGAGAGAGCCTCGCTGGGAGAGGTGGCCAGTCCTCAGACTTGTCTCTGTGACTCACTGAGTAACTACGAGGCAGTTATCTAACTTACCGAGGAGCAGAACGAGCAACTGGATGGAGTGGATTATACATGTCAAGCGTCACTGTTAATAAACATTTGAAGGGGGAGGACCCGGGGCTGGGACTTCAGTCTCTCAACGGGCTGCTTTTCATCTCCTCACCCAGGAATTAGATAGCATATGCTCTGGACCGGGTATTGGAAGTGATAACGTGCTGAGCTAAAGGATATCAGAGAGGACAAAGGAGAGGGAATTCAAAAATGCCAGAATATCTGTGTGTCGTGATGGCCGATTTTATGTGTCAGCTTGACTGAACCAAGGGATGACCACGTAGCTGGTAAAACATTGTTTCTGGGTGGGTCTGTGGGTCTAATTTCTGGAAGAAATTAGCGTTGAATCCGAGACTGATCAAAGAAGTTGTCCTCACCAATGTGAGTGGACACCATCCAATCCGTTGAGGGCCTGAAGAGAACAAAAGGGCATAAGGAGAGCAAATTGGCTCTTTCTTTGCGCTAGGACAGCCACCTTCTTCTGCCCCTGAAAATTGGTGCTCCTGGTTCTTAGGACTTTGAACTCAGAATGAATGGACACCACTGGTTTCCTGGTTTTCCAGTTTGCAGATGGCAGGTGATGGGACTTCTTAGCCTCCATAATTGCATAAGTTAATTTCTATGATAAATCTCCCCTTAAATATCTCTCTGTATCCTGTGGGTTCGTCTCTCTAGAGAACCCTAATACATGTGTCTACCATTCCAACTCTTGGTGCTTCCTGTATACTCCGTGTCCTTGCAACAACCACAAGCTTTGAGGAAGAAAACCTCTATCTTCCCTCTTAGCTAAGTGAAGAGGGTAACCAGATTTGCCCTTTTATCTCCGTGTCGCTCCTTGCTTAATTTAACAAGCAGGCTTAAGGACTAAGCGTAATCCTCAAGTTCGCCTCTCCCACTGATGCTTCCATGGTTACAACTTCTTATCTGCACTTTTAGACACTCCAGGCCGACCTCCAAGGAAGGATAACACCTTAGATTTCAAAGCCATTGACATCCTAAGTATAACTAAAAATCAGAGGCAAGACTTTATGAAGGGGAGGGTTGCTGGGGGTAAGATGATGAATCTCTAGACAACTTAGAAGAGGCAGAAAATGTTAATGTGGATCCCAGTCAAATATTTTGCATTTTACAGTTTTAAGGTCCATTTGCTCTTGCTAATGAGTTTTCAGTGCCCTTGCCTTTTTCAGATCCACCTTTCGCCAACATTTTAATTCAAACTTTAGATGTCCACACACACACACACGTTTTTCTCTCTCTCCCTCTCTTTCTCAGTAACGTTCTGTTTTATACCTATGCCAAGTTTGGAGAAAATACGACTTTTTCCCTCTTGAGTTCATTTTCAGCCTACTGGAAATAGGCATTCCATCACTTTTTTTGTGAGCCTTGACACAGGAGATGAGTTCACAGGAGTTCCCTGGCTTCTCTTCAGTTCATACTGACTCTGTGGTACTCTCCTCAATACGTGACTGCTTGGTGACTAAGCCAACTACTCAACAGTCCTAACACACAGGCACCAGGGCATAGAAACCCTTTATGCAGAAGATGTGCTGCAGGCTGGCGATGACTGCGCTATGTTTTCTTGAATCTTCCCAGCGGGCAGCCCTTCAACACATAAGTGTGGATTGATTATTTAAAATGTCCAGAATTTATTTAAAATGAAGTCTAGTGTTCATCCAGAATAATACCAATTTTTCTAAATGGGCTTCCCTGGTGGCTCAGATGGTAAAGAATCTGCCTGTAATGTGGGAGACCCAGCTTTGATCCTTGGGTTGGGAAGATCCCCTGGAGAAGGGAATGGCAATCCACTCCAGTATTCTTGCCTGGAGAATCCCATAGACAGAGGAGCCTGGCGGGCTACAGTCCATGGGCTCACAAAGAGTTGGACATGGCTGAGCGACTAATACTTTCTAAATGCAACAAGTAAGGTATTAAAACGTGTGTTAAGCCTGAGCTGGTAATAACATCACCCCCAGTCCCTTTTGGTTCTTTAGCAAAGTTTTCTCACACAGAGGTGCTGGCCTCACCTTGATGAAGGTGAGAGAGAACCATGATGCAGATGCTGGCACCGTCCCCATCTGTGCCCATCCAGCCTCCTGTCTGTGTTTTTGATACCGGGTCTCTGGACAGAGCCTGCAGTGGGCACAGCTGAAGTGAATGCTGCCTCTGGAGGGCCTCACTTGACTATTGAGATCCGTCAGCACTTTTCTAACAACCTTTCCTATAGCCTTGTTTCCTTCTGAGTCCTGCCTATAGAATCAAATCATGACTTTCTATTGTGGATTCAAAGATTCTTTATTCATCTTCAGTCCACAGCTCCGTTTTAGGAAAGCAGGTTAACTGGTCATTTCCAGTCCCGTAATTCACTTTTCCTTTCTATGATCTTCTAAACTTGCAGGCACAGTAGAATTACGTAACCTGTGGGCATGCTCAGTCGCTCAGTCATGTCTGACTGCGATCCTATGGACTGTAGTCCATGCACCAGGCTCCTCCGTGCATGGGATTTCCCAGGCAACAATACTGAAGTGGATTGCCATTTCTTCCGCCAGGGGATCTTTCTGTCCTAGCGATCAAATCCGCACCTCCTGAGTCTCCTGCATTGACAGATTCTTTGCCACTGAGCCATCTGGAAAGATGTAGAATCACTTGGGAGAACTTTAAAAACAAAGCATCCAGGCCCCCCTACCACAATCCCAGATTAATTCAATCATGCCAAGGTGAGCCCCGACATATTTTTTTTTTAGTTCCCCATGTTATTCTAATATTCTTCCAAGAACAAAGCAGCATAAAAAGAAAGCTCCCTGCTGGTCCTCAGATCCTTGTCTCAGCCCCACAAGATCTCCCTGGGGACATAAGCATCCTAAATTATTACTTCATACTAATAAAATATTATTGACATAACTATTCTTTTGCTTTTGTCCTGCTGTTTACTCTTTGAGGTTGGCTTGCAGATATTATTTTTCTTACATAATTTTTTAAAACTATAATTGGAAAGCCAAGAACTGGTTTGCTGTACACAGCTTCACATACATCCTTAATTTTTAATTCTGTTTAACCACTTCCTGGTGGCACAAATGGTAAAGAACCCGCTCACCAATGCAGGAGATGTAAGAGACGTGGGTTCGATCCCTGGGTTGGGAAGATCCCCTGGAGGAGGGCATGGCAACCCACTCCAGTATTCTTTGCCTGGAGAACCCCATGGATAGAGGAGCCTGGTGGGCTACAGTCCATAGGGTCGCAAAGAGTTGGACATGACTGAAGTGACTTAGCGTGCACGCACACACACACACACACACTCTTCAGTAATGTGCCTGCCTTTCCAGTTTTATCATTCCACATATACGTAAAACTGGTTATCTTGCCTGAGTTGCTGGTAGAAGTCAACACATTACATAAGTCACGTTATATATGTCAATCTGATATTTTTTGCACCAAACTTTGTTTTCAGTCTCTGCCCGCAAGTACTTCTGCTCTCTCACTGCTTCCCAAATTGCAGTCTCAAGCTAGCTTCCTCCCAGCAAAGGCAAGCAAACTGGAAGTGAAGCAACAACCACTGCCCATTCTTGAATGAAGAGAAGCATCATTTAAGGAACACCCAGGAAACTGTTTGACTGATCAACAAGTAATTCTCCTGTACTTCCTATATGGACAGTTCCTTTTTAGGCCTGCAGTATGTTTCACAGCACTTTTAAAGACCTTCCTTCATTTGAGCCTCACAACACCTTGGGTTAACTCGGTAAAGCATGTACTGTCCTCATACTACAAATGAGAAAACCAAACCAAGATGAAACTCTGGCCTCCCTGACTTGCTTCCAGGACCTCATTATTAGCATAATCCTTATTCTTACAAAAACTTTAGAAATGCTATATACAAAATGTTTCTTATGACACAAAATTTACAGGAAAAAGTAACCACTGAATGACTCCAGCACCCTAGAACAATCATTATTTTGTTTTCCTATGCTTAAAAATGCAAACATATACTGTGTATTTAAAATGAATTCTTATAGTTTTGCTAGAATTTTGTCCATCTGTGTGGCTTTGGAATAATCTTACTATGGTTAGAATGAGACACTTTAATCTGTAATAATGCATACCTCTCCAAGGTGTTCATTCTGCTGTGTGCATCACTCGATAGGGCAGGATTTGGGGAGAAACCAGGCAACGAAAACAGTCCTAGTTAGTAAAACCTTAAATTCTATGATTGTAGAGTTGGAATTCAATTATTGTAGTTATATTACCACCTTGTTCAATCTGCCCATTAGAATTAGGATAGTGTAATCTACACAATCGAAGTGGCTTGCATTGTACCAAGTAGGTAGAAAATGTTAATCTCAACCAGAATCCCTACTCTTCGGAGCTTCCTGGGTGGCTCAGTGGTAAAGAATCTGCCTGCCAATGCAGGAGGTGTGAAGTTCCCCTGGAAAAGGGAACGGCAGGCCACTCCAGTATCCTTGCCTGGAGAATTCCATGGACAGAGAAGCCTGGAGGGCTTCATGGGGTCACACAGAGTCAGACACAACTGAGCGACTAAATAACAACAGGTGGTCTTCCTACTGCACAGTCATATTAATCCATCAAGGATCCACGTTCTTGACAGCATGCGGCACCAGGAGGGACACACAAGACGTGGCCCCAGTTCTTGGGTAGCTTCATTTTTAGATCAGCTGCAGGATTTCTCAGTAAATGCTGGCTTTGCTAATAGCAGACACAAAGCCACAAAGCCCAATGAGGTTTTATCAGATATTTTATTTGAAATGTAACCTGGCAATTTTACGAACATTGCAGGACGGTGCTTTTGAGTCCTCTCTGATTTGACTGTATCTCTCTGCATTCTTCAGTGGGGGTTGGTCTTAAGGGGCGGAGTAATTTTTTGTTTTCAAGAGGCAATGTGACAAAAGTCATTGTGTATGTGTGTAGAGATGGCATTATGGCCTGAGTCACCTTTTTGAAAAGGAAGTGGAGCCTGGCTGGGAAGGCAGAATAACACCCCAGAAAGTAACAAATTACTTCTTTTGCAAGATACAGCAATAGCATCCTCCAGGTCCTTTCTGTACTGGCCATGGGCTCTGGTCTGCACTGTGCTGCCGAAGCAGAAGTCTTTCAAGGAAGCCCGACACAGGGGAAGCAGAGTCTTTCCTCTCCAGGCAGTACTAGAAACGCCCTACCGTCTGCCCATTCCCAAGAGTCTACCAACCACAGATCAAGTGGAGGGACCTAGGACCCTCCCTCCTGACATGGCTGACTAAGCCAAGATGAGCACCTGACCCAAGGGCAGGGAGTCCAAGGGCAGGCTGGAGACTTCTGTGGCCTGGTATAGAAAGAGGAAGGGAAGCCCCCGGGGCAGTGGTAAAGAATCCACCTGTAGATGCAGGAGATGCAAGAGATGGGGGTTCGATCCTTGGGATTGAGATCACCTGGAGTAGGAAATGGCAACCCACTCTAATATTGTTGCCTGGAGAACCCCACGGACAGAGGAGCTTGGTGGGCTACAGTCCGTGGGGTTGCAGAGTCGGATGCAGCTGAGCACACACACACACATAGCAAGAGAAGGGCCAGATTCCCCACCTTAGAATCTGAACCAGCTGGTGTCACGGCACACACAAACTTAAGGGAGTCAGGAGATACAGAATAGGTAAAAGAACAGGCTAAATGGAAGCAATAGATGGGAGGCAGGAGCTAAGTCATCAAGTGGCCACGCGCTTCCGCAGCATGGCCTCAGTTCCCTCTCCAGTTGGCCTGCACCTTTCCTGACCGCTGCCGATCTGACACCTCTGTGTGCCAGGCTCTGTGCCAAGTACTTTCACAGTTTCCCCCCAAACCCTGACACATCCAAGACCTAGCATCATTCTATGTTACAGATAGGAAAACTAGACTCACGATGATTAAATTGTTATGTCACTTCTTACGACGTCAGGACTCGCTAGGTCTGGACCAAACCCACGCCCTACACCACTAAGCTGCACTAACCCACAAGACATGTCTTTGTGAGGCCCGAGCACTCCCTGCCCCCATCTCCCGCCCATGTGCCCCACCTGGAGGATCTTCCGCTTATAAGAGTCTGACACTTCCCAAGTCAAAGAATGTCGTCTGTGTAAAACCCTGTGAGAAGACTGCTTCCTTTGTAGGGTGAAGAGAGCAGGGTCAAAGGTTTCCACCAAGAGCAGAGAACACGGCACTGATGGTAAGAGTTCCTGGTCTGGGAAAGCATTCTGGGAGAATCTCACTTTTCCTCCCTGCTTCTCAGTGGTCCTCAGGCAGCTGAGGAGGATGCTTTTTATTGTCTAAGAAGCTACAGTGTGGGATATAGGGTAGGGGCGGGGGGGGGGAGCGGGGAGCCAGTGTGTTCTGCTCCTCCTCCAAAGGACATGTGAGCGGAAATGTGGGTTCTCCATCCCATTTGGAATGCACAAATATAAAGGGACTCGGGTTCTCTCTTATCAACCAGACTTTCTAAGACTGAGACAGTAAACATTTATTACTCCCGGGTAAGCTCTAGAGTCTGGTTCTGGCTGAGATAGCCATGGATACCCAAATATTTTAAAATGCTCCACAAAGAAGCCCAGCGGAGTCCCCCAATGGGAAGTCTGCAGGCTATTATTAATGGTGAGGGAAGTTCTGTAAAGCACTGCTAGGAAGCTATATAAAGCAGCCAGAACCCGGCCAGGGCATTCTAGTAACACCCAGCGAGAAAGATCAGAGTCATCTTCTTTCACTTTCCAGACGATCAACTCCATTTAGGTTCACATGGGGGGCGGAACCAGAGGTTCATCTTACGGTGATAACAAAAATCTAGTAAGGAAGCAAAGCGTGAATCTGGTTACAGTCAACAGCTGGGTCCACCCCCCCGGAGATGGTGCCTGTTGATGTGTGACAGTACACACTTCCCGGCCAGAGGGCAGACTGATGGAGCACACGTTTCTCAGTCTTCCTTCCTACTGAGCCCAGTCGGGATGACCAATCCTCAGATTCTGTTAAAGGTATGGTTTGTCTCAGAAGCCCCTGCTGAGCCAAGTTTCTCCACACACTGGAACCTCTCTGTTGGACTTATCTTTCCCAATGGTCTTTTTTTTTTTTTTTTCACTTATCCACTTTTGCATCTCAAGCAAACAAATTCTAATTTAGACCCGGACTGGATTTCTACATGGTGAGAAGACTGTGGAGGGAAAGGAGACCAGAAGGTACAGTGGCTGCACCCTGGTCTGTTTGATGGTTGACAGTTGGATAACCTCCACTTCTATCTTTCTGGCTGGACCCTGCCATTCCCTTTCACTCAGCTTCATGGCTCTTGCCTCGTGGGTATGTGAACTCTTCACTTCTTGCCAAACTGTGGCTAGAGTTCCTTGCAACAGGGACTGTGGGACCTCTCTGCAGTATTTCAATCCCCAGGTCTCTTTCATTAATAAGCTCTGTGTCCTCAGGAAACCTTCGAGTAAAAGGATTCTCCAGGTCATTTTACCCATCACCGCATCTAGTGCAGGGAGGG
This sequence comes from Bos grunniens, assembly GCF_055505025.1. Lineage (NCBI taxonomy): Eukaryota > Metazoa > Chordata > Mammalia > Artiodactyla > Bovidae > Bos > Bos grunniens. Next base: position 7,895,167 of record NC_141168.1, read on the forward strand.
GTGCCTTCTCCGGCAAACCCTGGAGAACGTGCAAGTCCGTTTCTTCAGAAGGGAGCTCACCACGGGGGACAGCATTGTGACTCTTCTTTTTCGTTAGGGACACGCAAACCAGAGCTGATCTCAGTCTTGAGTTCCTGGTGGGGAGGTGGCTACCCGTGAAGCTGGAACTCAGACTGAGATCCCCAGGGCTCCCCGTTTCCATGGTAGTGGATCCAGATTCTAGCTAGAAAACTCTTCAATCCAGTATGTCAAAGTTCTGTTCATCATCTCTCATGGTGTGTTCCATACCCTTGCCTTCAAACTGTAAGTAATGACAGGGGACTAGGTCTCACACACATTTCTTAGGGCTCCTGTGACGCGTGGTGTTGTGAATGTCACAGAGCAGATATTTTATACCTGTGATTATCCAGAAAGCAGCATGTTCAGGAAGCACCCTCCCGGGAGCAAAGCTGGGCTGACACTTTTTCCTAGTGCAGTCACACATAACGAGGCAGGGTGAAGTGTGCGCTGGGTGACGACGGGGAAAACGGGTCCTTCCCTTATCATTTCGTCAAGAGAGTGCCTTGCCTAAATGCTCAAAGACCTCGTCCCAGTCACCATAGGGAGGTTCCGGGGAAACAGGAGAGCACCAGAGGTACAAACAACTTTTCTGCTCAGGACCTGGGGCTTCTGCGCGCTTCTCTTCTATCCCAGTCTCCAACCAAGTCAACAACAAATCAAACTGATTTCAGGCAAGTTTCAGCAAGAACATCTCTGCCTTGATTTTGCTGTCTTGTTTTGCTTTCCTTGGATAACAACCAGAGATAGATAGGATTTTGGCAGAAGGAATGTACCACAATATATATATTTTTTAATCCTAAAGGTTCACTTTTTCCCTTTCACCAGCCTTGCATTGCAGATGAAAATGTGAGATCTGTAAAGGGAAAGTGGCCAGACTGCAAAGTCGCTTAGGAACGGGACCAGGCTCAGATGCTTCCTGGTGACTGACCGACCCTTACAAAGGTACACATGGTGGCAAATCTCCCCAGAAGCAAAGCCAGCGGAAGAGGCTGCCCTTGCCCCGTCTGGTGCTTAGCTCTCAGGGGTCTATGAAGCCCCTCAATCTGTCCATCACCGGGGGCGGGGGGGTTGAGCCGGCTCAAGAAAGCTGCATTGTAACTGTCATCTCACCACTGAGGAAGCAAAAGCTGAGAGGCCTTGGGCACTTTCCAGGACTCTGTAATGCTTCTAGAAGGTGCTGTAGCCTTTTCCGTTGATGATTGTCAGAATATCAGACACCAGGAATGGAAAAGCCAGCCTACTGGCTTGGAAATGATAGGAAGAATATGGCATATAGTGGCTCTCGGGAACATGGTTCAGGCACAAACTCTAGGCTGTTCTGTCACTTCTCTGGGATCTCTAGCTTTTAAAGCTGGGGCTGCATATCCTGCCTCCAAGTTCTTAACTAGGACCTTGGCAAAGCTTTCCAGTAGCTTAAATGGCAGTAAAAGCCTGGATGCTTCAAATTAAGCTAATGAAAGAACTGTTCTCCTTAAGAAGCTTTTAACATCAAGATTTTTGCTCACTCAATATTAAACAAAATATATTAGAATGATTACTCCGGGAGACCTAGGAAGGCAGTCTTGAGTCATCATTTCGGGCGGGGCAGGACACTGGAGCTCTGCTAGGGGAGCAGGAGCAGGGGGAGGGCTTGGGTACTGGCTTCCAGCAGCCATCACACGACCAAGGAAGTGAGCAAGGTTAGGGCAAACATTCTCTGCCTCACGGTGGGCTTCAGAGCTTGGAGGCTCTTCCATGCACCTGACTCTACATAGAGCTCAACCACTCTCAACTTATTAACCTGTGATGGATCATGAGAGGCTGAACCTTGCTTTCCAACCTCTGCGACATTCTTCTAACTTCTGCTTCGGTCATATTTTTTTTTGAAAAGATGGGGAAGCTGGGCTTTCTTCCAGGTCTTCCTGGGTTTCGCAACGTGGTGCTCTTGTGAAGTTCCGAAACTCACACACGGCTCTTGTCAAGTGTTCAGGACCCCACATTCCTCGACGTGCCAAGCAGTCCTTACCGCGGGGTGAGAGGTGGCGGGGCTTTCCTCTTTCCCCTACCCTGCCCACACAGACAGCCCTGAAAGGAGACAGCTTTACAAAACCGCGCCCCCACTGCCTTCCCCATACCACTGATTGGCCTCCAGACCTTCGGGGTTCACGCCCAGGCCCGAGGCTTCCAGCCCGGGTAGGAGGGGCCCAGGGGGGTCCGGCGGCGGTCCAGAGGGGTCCCGGTCTCCGCCGCAGCCGCCCCCGTGGCCCGCGCGCAGGTGGTCTTTGAGCGTCTGCTTGTAGCGGAAGCTGCGGCCGCACTGGGCGCAGGGGTAGGGCCGCTCGCCAGTGTGGATGCGCTGGTGTTTCATCAGGTGGTGCTTGCGGATGAAGCTCTTGCCGCAGTGCGTGCAGCTGAACGGCCGCTCGCCTGTGTGCAGCCGCCGGTGGTTGAGCAGGTGCTCCTTGCGCATGAAGCTCTTGCTGCAGTCGGTGCAGGGGTAGGGACGCTCGCCCGTGTGGATCATCTGGTGGCGGATGAGGGCCGAGTGGCCGTTGAAGTCAATGCCACACTGCGGGCAGGAGAAGGGCCGCTCCTGAGCGTGGCCGCGCTGGTGCAGCAGCAGGCTGATCTTCAGGCTGAAGCTGCGGCCGCACTGCGCGCAGCGGAAAGGCCGCTCGCTGGCGTGCGCTCGCCGGTGGCTGGCCAGGCGTGCCTGATCAGCGAAGCGCTTGGGGCAGTCGGGGCAGGGGAAGGGGCGCTCGGCGCTGTTGTGGACCCGAAGGTGGTAGGTGAGTCGGGACGGGTGCGTGAAGGTCCTGGCGCAGTGCGGGCAGGTGGGGGGCGTCTCGCGGGCGGGGGCTGGGGGGCCGCCGTCAGCTGGCGTGGGCAAGTGCTTGGGGCACTGGGCGCAGGGGGCGGCGTGCTCGCCCGGGGGGCCGCACTGGTGGGTCAGCAGGAGGTCCTGGCTGAGGCTCTTGCCGCAGTGGTGGCAGGAGAACACCGGCTCCCCGGCTGGGGGCGGCAGCGGGTAGGTGCCCAGCTGCGTGAAGGTCACTTGTCCCTCCGAGGCCTCAGCCAGGTCGGCGGCTGGACGACCAAACGGCGCCAAGGGTGCAGACTGCGGGCTCTTGAAGGCCATGTCTGGGAACGGCTCCTTAGCTGCGGCTGCTGGTGAAGAGAAGGCGACGGGCACCTCGGGGCACAGGGAGGCTCTGGCGAGGCCTTCGGCCTTTATGACCAGCTCTTCGTCTGCAAGAAAGGGCTCAGGGTCACCCCCGGCCACCCCCCAGGCTCCCCGCAGCTCTCCCGGGTCCCTGCCTGGCGCAAAGCAGGAAGTCAGCAGAGGGCTGAGAAAACCACCAGGGTGTCTGCAGGGCTCGTGGTCCATCACCGGAGAGTTCGCTACCGAGCCTCTGCGGTGCTTCCGTTTGGACAGGAAGGGCCCTAGCATCCGTCTTTCCAGCGACTTTCACTGTTTCATTCCTGGCACGCACACTCTGAGGTGTTCTCTGTTGCCTGTTGTGACCAGGCCTAAACTCATCTGTTCTATCTAATCCTGTTCCTCCTTACTCTGTCAGATGAACCCCTCAATATAGTTCTCTGTCCTTTTGTCTTTTGGAAAATACAGTACACATTTCTGCTCCTGTATCTTTGCTCACCCTGCCCTCCCTTTTGTAGAATGCACCCCTCTCTTCCCAGCTTCCTGGGTTACACCCAAACACTTGGTACCGGTTTTCTAAGGCCAGTTCCAGCTTCACGTCCTTCTCAGGCTTTATCTAAATACCTAAAGGATAACTGATGGAATGTCCTCCAGACTCCTTATTTCTTGTGTATAAGTTAAGTCATCCATCCCACTCACCCTTGATGTTCAATAATAGGCATGCCTAGTACTGAAATGTGTCCCTCCAACAAAACTTCTGGAAGAGCAGAAACTCTTTTTTTCTTTTAATTTTTATTTTCCAGAGTCTAAGCACAGAGTACAAAAGATAAATAGGTTGCATTCAGTTGCATGAACTATTGTGTCTCCTCTGACCTTGAGATTCTCTTCTGTTCAGATGGCAAAATACAGATGGCACTAAGTGTCTTAGAAGACAGGTGCTTTCTCCTGTCATGGTTTTGTCCTTAGGGAGAGCTCCTCACTAACACTAACACCCTCATTGGTGCCTTGGCTTGTCTCCCCCACCCCCATCCCACTTCGGCCCTTTCTACGTGACCCTCCAATGTTCTGCCCTTCTCTCCCCTCATACTTTTCATCCGTGTGCACTTCTTTTCCTTCCTCTGACAATTCTAATTTGTCTTCACATTTAAGAGTGTGTTTTCTCACTTAAAATTTATCTTAGTTGGATTTTAGTTTCATTTCTTACTTGAACAAGCCTCCCCCCGCCCACTTTTCTCATTCCTCACCCACTTCCTTGCTTCCACAACCCCACTTCCTCTGCGGTTTCTACTCAGTGGTCTGACATACCCTGAGCCTGGGTGGCTCGGTACTCACCAGCATAGGTACCTTTGCACATGTCACTCTCCTTGGGCTCCTGCGGGGCACCAACCTGGGTCTCTTCCTCTTGTTTAATCCAAGACAGAATATCTGATGTTGAAATGCCAGGCTCTGTTTGGGGGGGGGTGGGGCGGAGAGAAACGTCTTCAGGGCTTGACTCAGAAAGTGGAAATAATCATGCTGGTGTGCTGAATACTACATTTTGCCCCAATATTTATCTCTAATTAACTATAACAACAAAACAAAATCAGGCTTAAAAAAACAAAAACACATGTAACATCCAGAGAACCAATTCAAAATGAAACCAAATGTATGAATCTTTCCATGATAGACTCACCTTGATTCACTATTTTTGGTGGTGAAAAGTGAAAGTGATAGTCGCTCAGTCGTGTCCGACTCTTTGCGACCCCATGGACTGTGGCCTGCCAGGCTCCTCTGTCCATGGGATTCTCCAGGCAGGAATACTGGAGTGGGTTGCCATGCCCTTCTCCATGGGACCTTCCCGACCCTTCAAAACAAATCAAAATTTTTATTTTGGAGATCCTGAAATCACCTAGAAGCATGAGTACCTTTCATTTCATCAACACACTTACTTTCAGAGTGTTTTCATATTTTTCTCTCACAGCATTTTTATGAGATAAGGAAGCAGAGGATCTCCTCTCCATTTAAGTTAGAGGGGGCCCACAGAGGTTAAGTAAATTTCCAGTAAGGAAACATTTACAGTAAAACACTATATTATCAAAGGTTTACTTTAAAATACAGAAACAACAACAACCAAACAAACAAGACTGACCAAAAACTTTTTAAGAATGTTAATTTAAAAACAAATATATTATCAGAATTACAAAATCAGGTTTAAGCACAGATCTGATTGCTCAGAAACATTTTTCAGGTTCCCAATGTCACATTCTTTTCAAGACAACATATTACTTTTGCTTATTAATGACACAGGTTTTTGTTTCCTAAACCCTGAGAGTAGGGAGAATAGTATTTCCAAGTTCCTCAGGCCTTGGGGATTCTTTTGGAAAATAAAAAAGAACAGCCTCTAAAGATTTTGCACATAACATGCCTCATTTGTTCAGCACAGAAACAGCTGTGCTTGCTATTCCAGCCAAGGTCTATATAGCCTTTTTTGGCCTAAAAGAACAAGCTGGCACATTGACAGGGTCCAGAGAGTAAATTCAAGCTCTCTATATTATTTATCAAAAAAACCTTGTATACAGGTTATGGTTTTATTCCTAGTGAATGAACAGAACTCACTGTTATTGCTCAATGCCTTTTAAATTTTAGAGACTGCTGGGATCTAAAGGTATACACAAAGCAGAAATAAGAGGTTGGACAAGGCCCAACAGACTGTCAGGTTATGCAGACAGACAGGAGAATACAGGGTTCTGTACACATTGTGGGCTGCCTTTCCCACTTCCTACTTTGAGCTACAAGGCTGAAGTGTACTAACTACAGTCCAACCTTATCTTCCTCCAAGACTTTATAAATATTATACATATGTTTATATATATTATAAACATATATATATAATATATATGTTAACTGCTTCATTCATCAGTCTTCTAAATGACGAGTTGGTGCTCTAGAACCTCCAAATGTGATTCAAGTTGTTTTGACTATTTTTTCTCTAGTTTATCATTATGAACTCATAGAATGTTATATATTTGGTGAGTTTCAATCAATTGCAGTCATTATTCTTTTCTGAAACCATTTTTAAAATTGAGTATGATTAATTTACAATGTTGTGTTAGCTTCAGGTATACAGCAAAGTGATTCAGTTATACACACACACACACATATATATATATATATGTATTTTTTGTCAGATTCTTTTCCATTATTGGTTAATACAAGATACTGAATATAGTTTCCTGCATTATACAGTGGGTCCTTGTTGTTTATCTATTTTATATATAGTAGTATGTATATGTTAATCCCAACTCATTTATTTCCTTCTCCCCACCCCCCACTAATTCCTTTGGTAACCTTAAATTTGTTTTCTGTGTCTGTGAATCTGTTTCTGTTCCAGAAGTAAGTTCAAGTCATTATTCTTTTTGATGCTCAAATTGTCCCTTTTTGGCTAGGGGGAGCCCCTTCAGATCAGTTCTATGTCTTTTCACATCATCAAATATCTAGTTTCATCCATTTCTGGTATAACAAACTAGACCAGATTCATCTGATATGTTTTCCGCTCCAAGCACACAATCAATAATCTGAGAAATGGAATTTAGAGACCATAATCTGGATGATAAGGACACTAACTGTTAATAGGTTGTCACTGCTTCTAGGTCTTTTCAATAGACAGAGCTATAAAATACCATTTAGAAAAACCAAATATAATGAATGTACATTAATATTTATGACCATATTTAAAACTACAGTGTTTAACTGCTTTAATACTTGTATCTGTTCTCTCTTATCCTAGGAATCTTGGTTCCTAATAACACTGCACAATGTTTGCTTTATCTGAATGTACATTTCAAAACTATACCAGTATTATTAACAAAAATATGGACTCGATGTTTTGTGGTATACAGTTTAGTTTTTTCAGCATGTGTTTGATTTTATATCTTATTTTTCTATGTAAAATATTTACAAGGCTCCAAAATTAAAAGTATAAAATACATTCAAAGAGATCTAGCTTCCATCTCTAGTCTCTTTCCTTGTGTAGGTAGCCATCCTCCTTGGCTTTTGTTTTAATCTTCCATACATCTTCATTTTTTCCCTCTTTAAGAGGCATACTACACCAACTGTCCTGGACCTTCCTTTTTTACTTCACAATATATTCTGGGATGCGTGTCTCCAGCATTATACAGAGACCCTCCTCATTCCTCTCTGTAGCTGCACCACTGTGCATTCAGCATCTCCCCCGGATGGGCATGTGGATTCTTTCCAGTCGTTTGTTACAGTATTAGTCAGTAGCCAACCATAAAAGCTGAGGAGGACTGAAACACCAAGGCAGTTCTCTAGAAATGGGGTGGCTATTGTTCCCGTCACTGGTTCAGTGTGCCTTCACTGAAGCTGGGGAACCCCGGGAAAGTAACCCAGGGTCTTCTTGAATACTGATGCTAAAATGAGTTCCTCCCATCATTTAACTAACTAGATTAGTGCAACGATGTATTTATTTTATTAAATAACTGGGTCTTAGCACTGCTGTCACTGGGCGTAGGGAACATGGCTGTGTCTACTACACTCGGTGGGAGTGGTGGGAGTGCAGGGCTGAGCACCTTTAGAAGTGAGATGAAAGGAGCAGGAGAACTGGAGAGGTCAGGGGGCCTCGTGCAGTCACCTACCTGGTGACAGAAGGGCAACTGCTGGCCCAGTCACAAGGGGACCTGGAGTACACCCTCACAGGCCTGGGGGGCCCGAACAGTGGACACTTAAAGAGACACAGAAGAGTCAAATCACTGGTTCATGCAAGCAGCAGGCTTTGGGGAAAGCTAGAGAAGAGAGAAACTGAAAATACTGATCAGGTAAGAGGAAATCAAGAAATGCTGAGGTTTTAGGTTCGAGAGGTGGTTAAAATAGAAAGGCAGATCACAAGAAAATATAAAATTAATTGTCTACACTGGTTGAATGTTATCATGTGTGCTTTAAGCAGGTAGGGCCCAAGCTGTCTGAGAAGGAGCTGGAGCCTTGAGGTTCTGGGATGTGTACAAAGGTGTTATGAACTGAGTGAGTTAGAACTGATGCTGAGCTATGAATTCTTAAGCAGACAATGAAAATGCCTGGTACACGAAACTACCGTTGGTAAAGATACAAAACTCTTTTTGCAACTTTCATGAAGCAGATCTGGAACTGTAACACAGCAGGTGACTATGTTGTGTTTTTGTGTACTAAGCTAAGTTTTATTTCCCGGGTAATTCTTGTCTGCATCTAGGCTAAACAAAAATAAAGATTTACCATATTGGGATGTCTTAGTCACTGATTTTGTCTAGGAAAAGATGGTCTTGCTGGACAAGAGTGACCAGTGACAAAGGAGATAAGGGCCATGGACCCTAATCAATGAGCAAAGAAGTCTCCTCAGGACCGCAAGTTTGGGAATGAATTTACTTTACTTTTCTAGAATGTTGGCTCAGGTCCATGGCTTCCAAACTAGAAGACGGGCTAGATAATGGGCTTTTGATTGTTATTCTGTTTGAACTTCTTGGTTAAGGCTTTTCTCCAAAGAATTCTAAAATACTGGAGTTCAATATTACAACTATCAGTGACCAAATAATGGCCACACACACACAGAGCTGGTCTGCATTTTGGCCCTAGTAATGAAGAAGAATTTCAGAAAATCTCAGGTTTATATTTTTCTGCATTCTCTCATTCATTACTATTTTCTACTAATTGGAAGCAATTTTATCCAAGATATGAGGCACCAATGACTGCTCCCTGGAAGGAATAATAATTTCATCAGATTCAGATAATGGTGACTAAGACAGAATATAAAATGAATTCCAAGATATTTGGACATAAAAAGGAGGGGGTGCCACACGGTATCCTTACTATCCCCAAATCTATTCTACCTGTATATATTTTTACTTAATTATAATGCACAGTTCTTTCTAAAGCTCTAAAATGGAGTAAGATAATAAATTATGGGCTTATAAGAAATAAAGATAAAATCCAAACATATTTTAGAAAATTGTTTCTAAAAATACATCAATATTTTAATATAAACATACTCCTAACAAATTACAAAGTATGTTAAAGTTAATTTTGAAGGGCCTCCCTGGTGGATCAGTGGTAAAGAATCCAGCTACCAATGAAGGAGAAAGAGGTTCGATCCTTGATCTGGGAGAATCCCACACGCTGAGGAGCAACTAATCCGCTGTGCCACAACTACTGATCCTGTGCTCTAGGGCCCGGGAGCTGCCATTACTGAAGCCCGAGTGCCCTAGAGCCTGTGCTCTGCAACCAGAGAAGCCACGGCAGTAAGAAACCCTCAAACCACAGCTAGAGAGCAGCCCTCGTTGGCTGCAACTAGAGAAGAGCCGGCACAGCAACAAAGACCCAGCACCGCCAAAAATCTATAGATAAATAAAATTAAAAAAAATTTTTTTAACTTTAAAAAGATGATGATGTTAAAGAAGAGGACAGCTGCTTGCTCAAAAATGAGAAGTTTTTCTTCTTTTCTTTTCCTATTAGAACAAGATGGGGAAAATGATATAAACAGAGTGAAGAATAATCAATGAAAAAAATATTTGATTAGTCCTGTTTCTGAAGTGGCCCAGCATTAGTATCCACCTGGCATCCACGAGGACAGTCTGTTAGGCACCTTGACGACCAGACACTTAACACTATTCTCCACTGAAAGGAATCAGGACGTTTTTAATGGGTTAGGAGAAGGAAAATCTAAAGTAGCCCCATGTCAACACAGCAGGCCTGAGACTGCCTGTCCTTCGAAGGCCTGCTCCCAAGGTTGGCCCTTGGCTGACCAGTAGTTCCATGTACTGATCTCAAGCTCTCCTCAATGTTAAGAGTGCCTCACTGGGTCTCAGCTATTTCTACATTGTGGTTTATGCTGAAGATCCACTCCCCTTCTGGGAGTCTGGAATCTTGGTACATGCCAGACAGAGGGGGCCTATGGGACCAGCCTTGGGTGCTGAGTCTCTGGAGAGCCTCTCTGGGAGACGACACTCCATGTCTTTTGCCACAACTTGTTGTTGGAGAAATTAAGTGTGGTCTACGAGGCTCTACTGAAAGGGGACCCTGAAGCTGGCCCCCAGTTCCCTCCAGACTGCATCCTGAGCACCTTTGATCTTTGCTGATTTTGTTTTGTGTCCTTTTGCTGTAATAAATCTCAGCCCTAAGCATGGCTATATGCTGGGGCCTGTGTTCTCCCAGCGAATTACTTGAGTGTAGAAGTCTTGGAAACTCCAACACAGTCTGGAACTTTTTTTTTTTTTTTTATGAAAACAAGTACTGAGGCAGTACTGAAAGGACATAGGAGATGGTTTAAAAGTCAGTTGTTGACAATTTGAGCAACCAAAAGAAAACAATTGAATTAAATGAATAAAAAGTCATGAAAATATAATTAAACCTAAAAGGGGGAAAATATTAAGGGTTCTAAAGGTTAGACATGCATGACTTTTTTTTAATGCTATATATTAATCAGTCTAAATTCTATGACTCCTATCTTTAAGTTCAGGTAAAAAACTAGGCTGGTAATTACCAATGCAAACTAAAATTCTAAAGACTAAAACCAGAGTATTAAATAAATTCAATGCTTACACTGTTAATTTTAAGTAAAAGTACATTAAAGCATAAAAGGTGACTACCCAAAAATGGAGTCTTGAAAACCAAGGTAAAAACAAATTGACAAAAAGGCAGCTAAATGAAACTTTCAGGTATCATCACAAAACCAAATTACACCACTTCCATTCATCCCCAAACAATAAAATGACATACTCATTTTCTCTCACTGAGGTCTATGTCAGGTATTTTTCTGCAATCAAATAACCCAGCTTTACTTGTGATATGATTTTAGACTCATTATTTATATCCAAGGTATAGAGATTAATAAAATTCAACCTGTTACACTGCCTAAATATAATCACCTACACATTCTTAAAAACAATGTGTGGCAGACATACATTCCTCAAAATTCAGAGAAAGTTCACTTGAGATTTGAGAATTTCATTGTATATAAAATGTGTATCACAAAATATATAAACAAATATTGAACTCTGCTGCTACTGCTAAGTCGCTTCAGTCGTGTCCGACTCTGTGCGACCCCATAGACGGCAGCCCACCAGACTCTCCTGTCTCTGGGATTCTCCAGGCAAGAACACTGGAATGGGTTGCCATTTCCTTCTCCAATGCAGGAAAGTGAAAAAATAAAGTGAAGTCACCCAGTCGTGTCCGACTCCTAGCAACCCCACGGACTGCAGCCCACCAGGCCCCTCGGTCCATGGGATTTTCCAGGCAAGAGTACTGGAGTGGGGTGCCATTGCCTTCTCCATTGAACTCTAGGTTAATGATATCCATCCTGAACTAGTTAGGAGGAAATGTCTTGCTATCTGCACTGATTTTGAAATACACAGAAAATAGGATGTGTTGATGGATGGCAGAGGGATGCAGAGATGGACACACGTGTAATAAGGAAGCAGAATAAAATGTCAGTGATAGAATCTAAGTGCTTGGTCTCTCAGTGTTTGTTGCAAAATCATTTCAACTTTTCTGACTGAAAATTTCATAGTAAAATGCTAGAAAAAAATACCAGTGCATGGAATAGGGGTGGGTTGTCAGAGATATTCATCTCACAGAGATGTCTGGAGGATGAAATTTCTATCTAGCAAACAAAATCTATATGAAATTTTTCTGGTAACAGGTGGGACTTGAGAGAAATAACAACTGTACTTGGGCTAGCAGTCTTCCCCCCATAATATCAAATAGCTGCCAACCAAAAAAAAAAAAAACTAGGGGGAGTTAATTAGTGATAACTGGCTCCCAAACTGGGCAAAAATCCACTTCACCCAGGTGGACATCATCAGGTCTGCCCTTTTTGTGCATCCCTGAGGGACCATGCAGACTCCCAGCCCCTCAACACTTCTGAACAGCTGGACACATGCTCCCTCAATACTCTCAGGCATGTGCTACTGACGGGTGAAGGCTGTGGACAAGGTGCTTTCCAGGGCCTGCTGACCCATTCACAGTCTCCTTGCTTTAGGACCGAGAGCCTCCAGAAGCCCCTGCTTACCTTTGCTCCGAGCTATCACCTCTGACCAGGAAAGGGAGACAAAGAATGGATATCTCTCCTCCACTCACCTTCGCTGGGGTCCGTGGGAATCCCACTCTCCTCTGGCCCAGTCTGGTCCTCTGTATTGCGGTCTCCTTCTGGCTGAATCTGAGATAAGACATCGGGTTGATTCATGGCATAATCTACGAGAGGAAAATGGGAAAGAGGGTATGACAAGTGATCAGTGAGGATGACAACTAATGGCCATCGAAGCTGAATGGAAGGCTGTGAGGCCCACAGTCCCAGGGAATTTCTTTGAGTCTATCACATGGGTCCCCAAGGCCTGGTCTGGTACGTCTGTGGCCTGTTAGGAACCGGGCCACACAGCAGGAGGTGAGCAGCCGGTGAGCCAGTGAGGTTTCATATGCTGCTCCCCATCACTCATATTATCACCTGAAACATGAGCCCCAACCCCATCCGTGTAAAAATTGTCTCCTTCCACGAAACCGGTTCCTGTTGTCAAAAAGGTTGGGGACAGCTGGTCTAGACCGCTCTCCCCATCCATTCACCTCCAACCATGGACGGTGTCTATTGGGAAACCAGTGGGAGGAGAGGTGATGTGTGGGAAAGGCTTGTGTGCTCCTTGAGCACCGACTGCTGCCTCCACGGAGTGAGAGCGCATGCGCCTCAGCGAGCAGAGGCGAGGCCCGTGGACTGCCACCTCCATGGACTAAGAGTGCATGTGCCTCAGCGAGGAGAGAGGCCCACCAACTGCCACCTCCATGAAGTAAGAGCAGGGCGCTTCAGCAACGAGAGGCGAGGCCCACCGACTGCCGCCTCCATGGACTAAGAGTGCATGTGCCTCAGCGAGGACAGGTGAGGCCCATGGACTGCTGCCTCCGTGGAGTAAGAGCGAGGGCGCCTCAGCGAGGAGAGGTGAGGCCATAAATAGGAAGGACATCATGGAGATCACTGCAGCTGGCACACCCACAACCTTGAACTTCACCCTCTGTCCCCTGACTTGGCAGAAGGAGAAACTGTGACTTCCTATTTAGCAAGGGTGAATTGGACATCTTTGGCTTGGAACCAGAAATGCATGAGGACAGAGGGAAATGAAGACACTGGAGGAAAAGGGATTGCTCTGAGACTGCTCGGAGATGCTGTCCCCTCATTCAAACCGTGCCAACTTAGCCTCACCCATGGAGATGAGAGACTCATAGTTTCCCTTCATGATATTCTTGTAAAGTTCCTTTTGCCATTCTTCTAATTTTTCCCATTCTGGAGTGGAAAAGTAGATGGAGATATCATCGAATGTCACAGGCACCTGCAATTATGACACACTGGGGTTAGCTCCTCTCACCGCATTCAATCACTCTACTACAAACACATCTCTACTACATGCCTTCGTGCATGCTAAATGGTTTCAGTCGTGCCCGACTCTGTGCACCCCTAGGGCTGTAGCCAGGCAGCCAGGCTCCTCTGTCCGTGGGATTCTCCAGGCAAGAATACTGGAATGGGTTGCCATTTCCTTCTCCAACTATATATATACGTCTACTAGTTACAAAAAACCTATGTGAGATGCCAAAAGGATACAGGCAAGACTTAAGACACAGATCTAACTTCTAAGAGTTGATGATGTTTTCACTGTGACAAACTTTAAGGCTGTGAGTTTTAGTCATCAATAGAGAGAGGTACAAATGCAAAGCAGTGTTTAATTCACAGAACAGAGCCTATAGTGAATATCCATGAAGTACGAGGCTTATCTTAAGCAGCAAGATTATAAATATACAGTTTCAGTCTAAAAGAAGTACACGACTATATTCAGCTTAATGACCTGGACAACAGATTTTGGAAACAGCTATAAAGAGGCTGGACTAAGTCTAGAAAAGGTGGGACTTTGGTCAGTCCTAATAGGTAGGTTATAAACAGGCCTAATGGGAATGGGAAAAACACTTAAGCATGGAAAATTAGAGAATGCATTCAGAGAACAATTATGGATTCTGCCTAGCTAGAGTCAAGTTGCATGAAGGGAATGGTCATAAGGAACCCCACCTTCCAGCATAATGCTGTCTAAAGCTAGGAACTTATCCGTAGGCAAATGGATATGTCTTTCTGTAGAGAAACCCAAGGGGGGCCTGGGGTATTAAGGTACCAGGTGTGGGCACTGTCACCTAGGGGAAAGCTTCTCTAACTTCTGCCATCATCATAACGGCTCATTCTTCCTTCGCCCACTTGAGAGCTTTCCACAGTTTTATTCTTAAGTATGAGTTAACTTTTAAGTATCAGTGACCACTGAGAAATCCTACAGCATGATCAAGAAAGACTAAAATGAAAAGAGGGGGAGGATGAGTGTGGAAAAAATAGAAATACCTAGGCAACAGAATCTTTATAAAAACCTTACTAGTAATAACATAAGGATTTGAGAGAGATTAAATCCATAAAATAAAAACAGGATACTATGGAAAAAGGAAAGAGAATGAGAAAGACTCCTGGTAATTTGATACATATATGTGTGTGTGTGTGTGTGTGTGTATTTTTTTTCTCCCCAAATTAAAAAATTCAATAAAAAGATACTCATCTTCATAAACTTCAATATCCTTTAAAATACAAAGGTCTATACAATTCTGTGAGGCAGTTACATTTTCTAATTGCTTCATCTGTGTCATCAACCATAAATTTTGTTCCTTAGGAGCTACTAGCATCATAAACTACTCATTTCACATCCTGCTCAGCATCTAGAATCAAGCTGAGGGCAAATGTAGATGAACTCAATAGTCAAGTTTTATCTAACCTCACTACACAAAAGATTAGTGAAGGTTTACAACAGAAACACATATGATAAAACGATGACCAAAATGAAGAATCAGGATGGGTTTCTGGTTCAAGATGGTGAACTTAACACACATGTACTTCCTTTCCCACCCAAGTTCCGTTGAAATGACAGTAAGTCAGACCAGGAGCGACTAAATATTAGTAACAGTACCAAGAACGAGAAGGAGAGGGTATGCCCCAATCAGAATTTCTGACAAGCTTCTCACTGAGACCTAGAGGACGCGCCAGTGCTGGGGCCTGGGTACAAGGAAACGGCGTCTCTGACAACGCACAGGGACTGCAGCGAGGAATGCAGAGAACTGCAAGCTCAAAGCTGGCAGAGACGCCAAGTAGGAGTAACAGTGGTTAGAAACTGCAGTCTGAAGGTCTATCTTTGGAACAGCAGGGCCCCCTCTCTTGTCCTCATCAGCCCTGGTAAAGAAGCATTTACCCCAAAGCCGAAACCCAGACTTCATCTCTAAAGAAATCTAAAAACCTGTCTGGAGACAGTACCCATACTGGCCCATCCTACCCCATCCCGGTGTGGCTGACATCTCAGAGTCCTGCCTCACTCCTGGCCTCTTGGTGACCCCCGCACTGCCTGTTTGCTCCGTGCATGGCACCCTAAAGCAAAGCCCACCTATATGGGGCATCTAAGGAGAGAGCCTCTCGTGAAAAGGAAAGATCCTTTGCTTAAAAAGACTGACACGGTGGTAGAGAAAAATGCAAGGTTCCACTAATTACCCTATTAATCAAATCCTTCGCTTATAAATAGGAACAACCAACCAAGGATTACTCAATATTAAAAAAGTAAAACTGGGACTTCCCTGGTGGTCCAGGGGCCGAGACTCCAGGCTCACAAATGCAGGGGGCCTGGGTTCGATCCCTGGTCTGGGAACTAGATCCCACATGCCACAACTAAGAGTGCGAGCCACAACTAGGACTCAGTGTAGCTAAATTAAAAAAAAAAAAAAGTAAAACTGGACTTCCCTGGTGGAACAGTGTTAAGAATCCACCTGCCAAAGCAAGGGCCACAGGTTCAATCCCTGGTCTGGGAAGATTCCACATGTTGTGGAGCAATGAGCCCGTGTGCCACAACTACTGTAGCCTGCACGCACTGGGGCCCACAGGTCACAACTACTGAGCCCACGTGCCCTAGAGCCAGCAAGTCACAACTACCGAGCCCACGTGCAGCAACTACTGGAGTCCATGTGCCTAGAACCTGTGCTCTAGAGTGCAGCCAAGAAATAAAATAAATGAATGAATGAATAAGTAAGTAAAATTAACAGCATCGAGATGAACATACACTACAAAAAAATCCTAGGTTAAAAAAATATATTTTAAAAAGCTCTAACACATATTCCCAGAGACATTCGATATTGCATCCGTTAAAAAAGAAAAATTCAGGCTGCTTTTAAAAAGGAGAAAATAAATATTCTTTACAATTAAATCTGTAATTGTTAAAAGTCAGAAAGGCTGGAAAGAGAACTAACAGAACTCCAGTTTAAAAGGTGAAAAATATGAAGGAAAAGTTAAAGAGACAAAGACAAGCATCCGTCATCTGTCAAACAGTAATTTCACAAAGAGAACAGAAAAACAAATGTGGACGGGGGAAACAAAAGACTGTAAAAACAGAATCACAGAATAAAATTTCCCAGAGCGGAAAATCAGTCTTCTGATTGTGAAAGGTGACACCAAGTGCCCAACATAAATTTTAAAAGACCTACATCCAAGACATAACAAGTACAAACAGAAGATAAAAGCTTCCAGATAGAGAAAAAAAAATATTTCTTACAAATGAGAATTGATTTGTTATTAAACTTTTCACCAATGGCATTTGATGTAATGAAAAAAAGGACTGGTGCCTTTAAAACAGTGAGAGAAGTAGAATATTACTCAGCCTTAAAAAGATAATTCTGACACCTGCCAGGACATGGATTAATCTTGAAGGTGTCATGCCCAGGAAAATACTCCCTCACAAGCAAACAGATACAGTATGAGCCCACCTAGATGAGGACCTGGAGCAGACAGATTCACAGAGACAGAAAGCAGGACGGGGGTCACCAGGGGCTAGGGGAGGGGGTCCTGGGAGGATCTATAGGTACATCACTAAAGTTTTTCAAAATGAAGACGTTCTGAAGATGGATGCTTGTGATAGCTGCGTAACAAGGGAAATGTACTTAATGCCACTGAACTGTCTGTTTAAAACGGTTAAAATGGTAAATGTTTTTTCTTTTACCCCCCTCCCCTAAAATGGTCAATTTTACGTCACACATATTTTACCACAATTCAAAAAATGAAAATTAAGAGACGATTTTTGAGGGAGAATTATTTTGAACTTGACATTCAAAAACAAGGGCAGAGTAGGAGGATTTTCAGCAAATCAAGGACATGAAAGTGTCCCTATGGCCCATATTTCAATCTAGTAAATCTTCTATATATTTTAATTTCATGAAGTAATCTTTGAGAGGAATCACATTATTTTATATACAAATTGGAAGTTTAAGAGGGACAGTTTAAATGTTATTCATTTACCCATGTAAGACAGTAAGTAACTTTAACTTACCTTCTCTGCTATTCTTATAGCCCAACACCAAGTTTAAATTACTCCAAAGAACTTCAGGAAGCACTCAGGTACACACACAAAATACAGAGGGGAAGGTTCTCTCTCAGATGCTGACTCTGACCTTCCCGGCCAGCTGCTCACCTGTTCCTTGACGGAGTCTCCATCTCCTCTGTGTGCTCCCCACCCCACACTCAGTCTTCTATCCCCCACTCTGCCCTGCAGCAGCTCCTGCAAGGTCCCCGGTGAAGTTGTGCTGTCAAACTACATTCACCACCCTCATCTTTCCAGACCTCTCAGCAACATATCAGCCCACACGACCACCGTCCCTTGACCCTGTGACCCACACACTCACTGGCCACCACTCCCGCCCCTGGTGCTTGGTCCTTGGACTCATTTGTCCTGCCTCTCCACGTTCTCTCCCAAGGTCATCGCTTCTGCCTTCATAACTTGCAATACAATCTGCACATCAATGATTTCCAAATATTTCTCACCTTTGAGCTTCAGAGACTGCTTAGCATCATTCCTGAACATATCCTAGGCATATCAAACCTAACGCCGCCAAAGGGGCACTAATTCCTTCCCCACCTCTGTAAACGCCAACACCATCCCCCCAGACCTCCAAGTCAAAAACCCGAGAGTCTGTGGTTAAGAGCACCTGCTCTGGAGCCAACTGTGTCACAATCTAACTCTACTATTTATATTTACTAACTGTATGAGCTTGGGCAAGTTAGGCTTCTTATGAAAGTAACCAAAGTACTTACAACAGTAAGTGCTCAGAAATTATCATGCAGTAAATTTACAATTAGTATTGTTCTTAATTTGTCATTCCCTAATTCCCATCAGTAAATCTTACTGTCAATTTCACCATCAAAACGTCCTGAATCTGCCCACTTGTCTCCCCCTGCACTGCTGTTACCCTCAGCCAAGCTGCTCTTGGCCCTCCTGCCCTGACAGCTGCCTTAGGGTTTTTCTCCCTGCTTCTGTTCTTACCCCCGTGAGCCATTTTCCAGGTAGCAGCCAAAGAGATTCTTTCAGAATATAAACCAGATACAACTCCTCCACTTAAAACCTTCCAACCTTCTCATTCTAATTCAGATAAAGACCACATTCCTCACCTTGGTCTCCAGGGCCCTACATTGGTGGTTTATAACCAGAGTCGCATGCTAGAATCGTTTATGGAGTTTTAAGATCAATGGTTAGGCCCCATCCTGAACCTGCTAAGTTAGAACATCTAGCCATGATGCCCATCAGAATTTTCAAAGTCTCCCAGATGACTCCTGTAGAACCAGGGCTGAAAAGCCCTGCCCTAACGAGTCACCCCCCGTGTCTCTGGACATGCTCTACTTGTTCACGGCACACCAGCCAGTTGGTCTTTTTCCTTCCTCTTGGCGATCCAAGTTTGTTTGTGCCTTTGGGATTTTGCACTAGGTATTCTTTCTGCCTGGAAGGTTCCTGCTCAGACCTTCTCCCACTAGGGTCCTTCCTGTCATTTACTCTTAGCCTAAATACTTTACTAGACCTTCTCTGACATCCAATCTAAAAAAGAAATCACCAGATAACACTTTTATTTTTCACTGAGGCACTTAAATGGATTTATTTTGTTTATTTGTACCGTCTTTCCCCCTAAAATTTAAGCTCCAGGGGAGCTTGCATGAATTGTTCACTGCTGTGCCTTCAGGAACTAGATACCAAGCAAACAGTACATGTTCAAGACATACTTGTTGAATGAATGAATAAATAAACAGGCATGTTTGGAAACTAGCTGCCTCTGTCTTCCAGAGCTCAAGAATGGCGTTTATTTCCTGTTGTTTTATGGGCTATTCCCTCTGGAGAGGCTGGGCCCAAGCACTAGAGCGCACCTTGTAAAGAGTGAAGGACAGGCCCCCCGTGGATCCCAGCCCCACAGACAGCCCCCCATCTTCACACCAACCATTTGACTCTACATCTCATTCCTCTGTCCTCTTTTTTTTTTTTTTAAACCAGGATTCCCAACAAATTCAAATTGACTGATTTCAATGATATTTAATTTTGTTTCCAATCAAGATTGCAGCAGACAGGTTAATACAGAAAAAAACTGACTTGGGGATAATGGGTAGGAGAAAGAAAAAAAAAAAAACCATCTGCCGGATAGCTTTGGGCTAAGAAGAGTCTTCCAGTTTGAAGTCTGACATTTCCCATGACCAGAACATGTAAATTGAACATGGAATGCTTCCCAGATAGACAGACACAGAGCCACTTCTGGTTCCTCCAGCCTCACTGATTGACCAAGACCACCCGTTACTAACAGTCTAAGGACGAGGGGACGACAGAGGATGAGACAGGTGGACGGCATCACAGACTCAATGGACGTGAGTTTGAGCAAGCTCCGGGAGATGGTGAAGGACAGGGAAGCCTGGCGTGCTGCAGACCATGGGGTCACAAAGAGTCGGACATGACCGAGCGACTGAACAACAGCAAGGACAAGGGGTTGCACTCCCCACGTCCAAGTGCAAGGCCTACCTTTGGAATGTCTCCTTTGATACCCGGGGGCAGCCGCAGGATCCAGAAGTTCCTGTTCCTCAGCAGGTTCTCCAAGTTCTCTAGCCGCCTCTGCAGCAGCCCGTACTCCTGCAGCAGGGTCCCCAGCACAGCCCACTTGCCCTCCAGCTGGTTTCCGAGATCCGCCACTGTCTTCTCACAGCTGGCCAGCTTCTTCTCTGCCGTCCCCGTCCGGCCCTCCAGGTGCAGCAGTCGCCGGCTGTGGACTTCCACCTTTCTCTCAATGGCCTGCACGGCCGCCACCACCGTCCACAGGGAGATGGCCGCGGTCTGCAAGTGAGCTTCATTTGCCGCTGGGGCTGCGGGAAGAGGGAGCGCCTGCAGGGAGGTAAGGCATTCGGAATCCCATTCGGAAGTCTGTGCGCAGTGGGGAGATGGGAGGAGACACTTAGTGTTAGAAGGGGCCCTAATCCAAAGCAAAATCAGATAAGCACTGCTTCCGTGGCCAGTTGCGATTACTCTAAGTACAGCTTTAGTACTGCCTGCTTAAGCCTCATCTTTGTGGAGCTCAGTGGCACCAAAAGGCAAGAGAACTCAGGGGTGGATGAGCTAAGACAGTGACCAGGTGAAACTGGATCAAGCAGTGGCCTGGGGCATTCCCTGGGGTGGAAGGCCCTGAGCCAGCCCCGTAGGGGCCAGGCTGCGGTGGCATCCTCTGCCTCCGCAAAAGCTCGAAGTGCACCAGGATCTCTCCAGGTTTCACCGAGCTCCGTGCCCTCTGATAAACCCCTTCTTTACTGACTTAATTAAGCTCCTGCCCGTCCACCACCTAGCTGACAACCACAGCCACACCATGAAATAGTAGTTGAATAAGCTACGAATGTTGCATGTGGAGAAAACACAGTGGCTCTTTTCTAATACTTGCAGGTTATAAAACCAAAGGCAGAACAGACTTGTTTAATCTGATCCACTCTGTGTTACTCCAGAGGGCAGACAGAACTAGAACCAACATAGAATTTTAGGGAAGGGAAACTGGTCTGTATAAATGAGTATGGAACTAGGTCTTTCCAAGAAAATAACGGGCTCCCCCCTCCCCCGTTCACTGAGCATACTTTGAAACATCAGTGTAGTTTTTTAAAAAAATGAAATTCCTACAACAGAGGAGGTTGGACGAGGATATCTCTGCAAAGCTTTCTGGCTATGAATTTGATAACCTGCTCTCTGGCCACAACCTCTGATCTCTCTGGCTCCCACAACCTTACTTTTCTTTCACCTGCTCGGCGATCCCATTGAACCCTTGACCCTTCCATTTGCTTCTGGTTTACCAGCCTGCTCCAGGCTTTGCTTTCTTCCTTGGCTGATCATTTCAGCTAACTTCAACCCTTCACTTCTCTGTCTTTCTGCCTCAGCGGCTCGGCTAACTTCCGGCTTTGAATCAATTGTTCTTATTCTCTGTTCCTGGAAGGAGGCTGGGAAGCCCAAGGAAATGAAGTCGCATAACAGGGTAAACTGGTGTCACCACACACCCCTGGTCTCTAAGCTCAGCAGGGACACCACACTGCCTGGTTCTTCCCCCCTCCACCATACCGGCCACTACAAGCCCCTGGCCCTCTTCAACTTGGTGTAAAGTGCTTCTCAAACTAATGAGCACATCTGGAGATCCCCTTAAAATGCAGACTCTGACTCAGTAGGTCTGGGAGGAAAACTGACAGTCTGCATTTTAAACAAGCTCCCAGGTGATGCCAACACTGCTGGTTCAGGGATTGCAGGCTGAGCAGTAAGCCTCCTGTTTGCTGCAGGCCCCTGCCTCTCAGGAGATGACATGACCACCTACTTTGAGAATTAAGAGTAATTAGACCCTGGAGAGTGGGAATGGGGGGAGTCTCTCTCAACTTTCTCTTCTTTTTCTTCACACTCCTCACTTCAAATTCATCAGTCGCTTAGTATATATGCTTTCTTTTTTCCTTCCCTCAGGAAAAAGATTCATCCTTCTCAAACCCTTGTGCTCTAAATGCCACCTCCTTCCACATTTTAAAATACATTGATCTTATCTCTTTTTTACAGTCAATATTTCAATCCCTCCTGAGTCTTCTCCATGGGATAGACCTGCACTGTTCAATATGGTAGCCACGTGTGGCTACTGAAAACCCGAAATGCCCTCATTTCAATTGAGATGTGCGGTGAGTATAAAACACACACCAGGTTTCGAAGACGTATTATGAGGAGGCAAATGTAAAACTTCATCGATAATTTTTTTAATACTAATTACATACTAAAATATTTTGTATGCACGGGGCTAAACAACATATCATGAAAGTTCATTTCATCTGTTTCTCTTTACTTCTAAAAAATGTGACCACTGGGAATTCCCAGCCGGCCTAGTGGTTTGAACTCTGCAGCTTTCACTGCAGAGGGTCTGGCAATAAATAAATAAATAAATTTAAATTACAAAGTGTGACTACTAGAAAATTTAAGGTTATCTATATGGCTTCCATTATATTTCTATTGGACAGGGCTAGCACAGACACACGATCGTCTCTACCATATTGGAAAAACAAGATCCGAAAGGGAAAAAATAGGTCCCCTCTGCTCCGTCCCCAGCCCCATTGCTGCTGCTCCCCTTTTCCTCCTCTCACTTAGCAACTCAGTAGGCCAGTCTGGCTCCTGAGCCATTACAATGGCTGAACTTGGGGTGCGCAGAGGCTTCTTAGCTGGCAAATCCTGGGCCTCCCTATCCGGTCCTGGTATTGACGCGTCCCTGGCTGGTTCTCACGAGGCTCTTGTGTGCAGGGACGGTCTTGGCCAGCGCGGCTGGCTTAGCCACGGATAGAGCCGGCTTGGCCCCGCGGCCGGCCTGCGGTAAACATCCGCTGGATGAATAAACACGCAGAAGGTAATCCCGCGCTCGGAAACCAGCACTCTGCAATCCCGACAGAGGGCCTCCTGTGTGTCCGGCATCCCCCGACACGCGCTGGCCACTGGGGATCACTGCGCTCCCGCGGTCCTTCAACACACCTAACTGTTGCCGTCACCCCGCATTTGTGGCTGCACGAGGCTCGGGGTGGGGGTGGGGGTGTGGGGGTCGGGGGCTGCAGCGAGGGTGACTCTTGTGGGGCCCGCTCCCAGGGCTGGAGAACAGCTGATGAAAACATCAAATCAAGCCACCACCCTCCCCTGCCCCCGTGTCCTGCAGCGGGGCTGCAAGCGGGGCTGGCACCAGGCGGGGGGACTGTCTCTGAACTCATTCCTCCCATTGGGGTAAGAGGCTGTCTCTGCTGCAAACCTCCAAACGGGATGGGGAGACGGGGACTCGCACGGAGGTGCGGAGACCGCAGGAAGCGGAGAGCGAGCGGTCCCAGACCCGTGCCCGGCGTCGGGGTCCCCCACGCTCCCGGGCCCTCCCCTGCCGGCGGGACCCCGAGAGAGGCGTCTTCTGCTCAGTCGTCGGGGCTGCGCCCAACTCCGGGGCCCCGCGCCTGACAGGAGGCCGGCTCCCCGCCCTCCCCCCGCCTCCCCTTGGGTCCGGGTCTCAGAGCCCGAGGCGCCCTGACCCTCCCGGGCTCTCTGCGCTCAGCGCGGCGCGGGCCGCCCTTACCGGAGCGGGGGCCGCCTCGGCCATGGCCCCTACGCTGTCCGGCCCGGAGCCGGAGTCGCCGCCGCCGCCCCACGCAGGCCGGCCCCCCGGCCTCTCCGCAGGCGGCGCGCGCCCGGCCCTGCCTTCCCCGGCCCGGGCTTTCGCTAGCCCGTCGGGCCCGGCCTGCTCGGGACGCGGGGACGCGGTGGAGACGCGGGCGGCCGTGCGGCGGAGCTCGGGTGGCGGGCGGGTTCGGCCCCACTCGCTGGGCCCGCGGCGACCCCTCAGCTGGCGCTTTGTGGGCACCGAGCGCACCCCGGGGACCGCTCGGGCCTAGACGCGCCGCCCGCAAGCCGCGGCAGCGCGCCCCCTGCCGGCCCCGGCGGCCACTTGTGCCCCACCGGGCTTCTGCTCGGCGTCGCTCGGCTCCGCTCTGGAACCCAGGTGGTCCCGATTTCTCACGAGTCACCGGGAGTGCTCCACAGATGGGTACTCGGGGCCCAGCCACAAACCGGGGCTCGTTCTGGGAAGTGTTTTTCTTCCTAGACCCCAATCAGCGGGTCTCGCCTGAGGGGAGGCGCCAGGGGGAGGGCCGCCGGTTGCAGGAAGGTGGAAATGGGCGGAGTGCCAGGGCTAAGTGCTGGACCGGGGCGACCGGAGCCAGTGGGTTAGAATGAGGGACAAGATACAAAGATCTGTGATGAAAACCACGTTCATCATTGGCAGAAACTGCAAATGTGGCTCCCAAGTGGAAGCGGTTCCCATCCCACGTGGACGGTGTCAAGAGCAAAACTTACTCGGCAGTGGTCTTTACATCTCGGATGACGGGAGTTGCGGTTTGCTGGGTCTGTGCTAACCGACAGCGAAGAACTAAGTGTTATCTACGAAGGCTGTGGATTTCAGGCTGACAGAGCGTGTGTTACAGTTAAAAAAAACAAACAAACCATAAAACACATAACTCTGTTTCCAGCCCAGTCCTCCTTCAAACAGGCTGAACCTGACTGGAGTCCTCCTGAATCTGTATTTCAGTAAACGATTCAAGTCAATGCCCCTAACAGGCAAAGTAGATGCAAATCACCTCTAAAAGTATGAGAAGGGTCCTGTTGGGGCACCTACTGTTGAGCCTACAAAGCTATTTTTAGACTAGCTATACCTGCAGTGTGTCCTTTGAGGTCTACCGCAAAGGAAAACATATTTTGGTCAGATGACTAATGGCAGTTAAAAGTTGCTATTCTCTGAATCAGAATATCACCATGACAGAATGAACTTCTAGAGAGAAAAAAAAAAGGGGAGGGAAATCTGAATTTTCTTGATAAGGAAATTCATTTATTATTTAAAATGTACTACTTAAAATTTTCAGAGAAGGCAATGGCAACCCACTCCAGTACTCTTGCCTGGAAAATCCCATGGATGGAGGAGCCTGGTGGGCTGCAGTCCATGGGGTCTAAAAGTCGGGCACGACTGAGTGACTTCGCTTTCACTTTTCACTTTCATGCATTGGAGAAGGAAATGGCAACCCACTCCAGTATTCTTGCCTGGAGAATCCCAGGGACAGAGGAGCCTAGTGGGCTGCCGTCTATGGGATCACACAGAGTCAGGCACGACTGAAGCGATTTGGCAGCAGCAGCACTTAAAATTTTGATGCTGGGAAAGATTGAAGGCAAAAGGAGATGGGGGCAGCAGAGGATAGGATGGTTAGATAGCATCACTGACTCGATGGACATGAATTTGAGCAAACTCTGGGAGATAGTGGAGGACAGAGGACCCTGGCCTGCTGCAGTCCTTGGAGTTGCAAAGAGTCGGACACGACTCAATAACTGAACAACAACAGAAAAGCTAAAATTTTAAAGTTTAACTTACAAGGCAAGAATGGCAATTACCAGCCTGTCAACTGCTGGGCTCAGAAACAATTGTATTACTAAATACAACATTTTCAGCTGAACTTCTCTGGGCATGAGGCTAGTTCTGACAGCATAATATGGTAACATTACCATTAAATGTTCTTTCCTCTTGTGTTGTTGTTGCTCAGTTGCAGCTCTTTGCAACCCCATGGACTACAGCATGCCAGGCTTCTCTGTCTTTCATTATTGCCCTGAGTTTGTTCAAATTCATGTGCATTGAGTCGGTGATGCTATTTAACCATTTCATCCTCTGTCTCCCCCTCTTCCTCTTGCCCTCAGTCTTTCCCAGGATCACGATCTTTTTCAATGAGTCAGCTCTTCTCATCAGGTGGCCAAAGTATTGGAGCTTCAGCTTCAGCCTCAGTCCCTCCGATGAATATTCAGGGTTGACTTCCTTTAGGATTCACTGGCTTGATCTCCTTGCTGTCCAAGGGGCTCTCAAGAGTCTTCTCCACCACCACAGTTTGAAAGCATTAATTTATAGGTTATGGTGTAACTCTTTTTCTTTATGGTCCAGTTCTCACATATGGATAACTAGGTATGTAGCCATCCGTACATAACTACTGGAAAAACAATAGCTTTGACTAGATGGATGTTTGTCAGCAAAGTAATATCTCTGCTTTTTAATACGCTAAGTTTGTCATACCTGTTCTTCCAAGGAGCAAGTGTCTTTTAATTTCATGGCTCTGGTCACCATCTGCATTGGTTTTGGAGCTCAAGAAAATGAAATCTAACACTGTTTCCACATTTTCCCCGTCTATTTGCCATAAACTGATAGGACCAGATGCCATGTTCTTAGTTTTTTGACTGTTGAGTTTTAAGCCAGCTTTTTCACTCTCTTCTTTCACCTTCATCAAGAGGCTCTTTAGTTCTTCTTCACTTTCTGCCCTTAGAGTAGTATCACCTGCATATCTAAGGTTATTGATATTTCTCCTGGAAATCTTGATTCCAGCTTGTGCTTCTTCCAGCCCAGTGTTTCTCATGATGTACTCTGCATATAAGTTAAAGAAGCAAGGTGACAATATACAGCCTTGATGTACCCCTTTCCGAATTTGGAACCAGTCTGTTGTTCCATGTAAGATTCTAACTGTTGCTTCTTGACCTGCATACAGGTTTCTCAGTAAGCATTTAATGTGATCTGGTATTCCCATCTCATTAAGAATGTTCCACAGTTTGTTGTGATCCATACAGTCAAAGGTTTTAGCATAGTCAGTGAAGCAGAAGTAGACGTTTTTTGGAATTCCTTTGCTTTTTCTATGATCCAGCATATGTTGGCAATTTGAGCTCTGGTTCCTCTGTCTTTTCTAAATCCAGATTGTACATCTGGAAATTCTCAGTTCACACACTGCTGAAGCCTAGCTTGAAGGATTTTGAGCATAATCTTGCTGGCATGTGAAATGAGTCGACTGTACGGTAATTTGAACATTTTTTGGCATTACCTTTCTTTGGGATTGGAATGAAAACTGGCCTTTTCCAGTCCTATGGCCACCACTGAGTTTTCCAAATTTGCTAGCATAATGAGTGCAGCACTTTAACAGAATCATCTTTTAAGATTTGAAATAGCTCAGCTGGAATTTCATCACCTCCGCTAGCTTTGATGCTTCCTAAGGCCCACTTGACTTCACACTCCAGGATGTCTGGCTCTAGGTGAGTGACCACAAATAAGAGCTTATTAAGGTAATGACTTTTCTTTTTTTTAATTCTTGGCCTTCAAAATTTGGGGGGATGGTGATGACATTTTACTGAAGTAATTTTAATGACTGAGGTTTTACAAACTGTTTCAAGAAAATGCATATTTTCAGAAGCAAATTCAAGATGGTCATACTCATATTTTTTATTTCTAAACCCTAATGACAGAGGATGAGATGGTTGGATGGCATCACCGACTCAATGGACATGGGTTTGGGTGGACTCCGGGAGTTGTTGATGGACAGGGAGGCCTGGCGTGCTGCAGTTCATGGGGTTGCAAAGAGTCAGACACAACTGAGTGACTGAACTGAACTGAATGTTTTGGGGCTTCCCTTGTGCCTCAGCTGGTAAAGAATCCACCTGCAGTGCAGGAGACCTGGGTTCAATCCCTGGGTTGGCAAGATCCCCTGGAGAAGGGAAAGGCTACCCACTCCAGTATTCTGGCCTGGAGAATTCCATGGACTGTACAGTCCATGTGTTCACAACAAGGCAGACACAACTGACCGACTTTCACTTCACTAATATTTTTATATGTTCTTGCTGCTACACATAATCACTGGAGAAAAATTGTTCTTAAAGCTGGGATCTAGAAATGGGACAGTGGAACAATTTAACTGGGTTCAAGTTAAGAAAATAATCGAAGTGTCCATATGCATCTTGGCTTTCTTTGTATGCACATCAATTTTAGCATCTTCCCTGGAATAGAATCAAAGGGAAATTTTTTCAGCAGTGGCGCTGTAGGCCATGCTTGCACTCTCAGGGCAGGCTTCCACTCTCAAGTGTATTTAGCGAGTATCAACAGACAAAGTGCTTTCCATGCAGACCACCACTGGTTATTAGTAAGTGTTGCTGCATTAGTAATGTTCTCTGGAAAAGACAAAATTAAGGCCTTCTGTATTCCATGAGCCTTTGAAGGATGTAATAGCTGTTGTTCTATCTTGTTTAAGTATCTTGCATATGGACATGACAATTTCAAAAATTGTTGTGTGACATATCATTCGTCATTGGCTGAATGGAAATTTTGAAAGTGGTCTATGATCTTTCTACAATATGTCTACAAAATCACTGAAGCCAGTTATTTTCTATTACATCTTCTTAAGGCGTAACCATTTTCAGATATAGAACTGAAGAGCATAAACAAATTATAGTACACTTGTCCTCATTGCTTTCACCGTATTTGTTTCTTAGTCGATAATTTTATGCATTTCTTTTTACAAGTTTTACATTCCATGAACATTTCTCAAAGTCCAGTTCACTATGTGTGTGAGACCTGGGAATCTTTCATCAAATAAGGAAAGAGGTGACACAGTTGAAGTAATCCTTAGTCCTGTATGTTGTCAAACCTTAAAAAAAAATTAAGTTTGATTCTTCATGTCCAGAAATACATACTGTGGTAGCATATTTCGTAATTTCAATAACCTTTTGGGGCACAACGAAGTATAAATCAGGAAAAAGATTTTGGGAATGCTTCTAAGATGAATCAATATTTAGAATTCATAGCTTGGGCTAATCTCAAAAATCCTTTCTCTTCAATTGCTGAAAACTGGTTATCAGTCTACAGTAATTATTTCTACAAGCTTTAAAAAATGTTACCCTTCACAGATCCCAGGTTATGAGCCACTGTCTTATTAAAAGGATTCTTGTAAAGTCCATTGTTGACAGAGAAGAATGTATACTGGGTGTCTCGTTTTATCTAAACTCTCCCCTTTTCTCCCCCTGCTGTCTCTATATTTTTAATCACATCTCAATCAAAGATGATTTATCATGTCTTGTACATGACTTTTTATCCTTGTGAAATTTTGATGTAGCCATGTTCACATTCTGCATTTAATTTTACCCTCCTAATATGTGAAAAATTACCAAAAAGGGCTTTTTCTTTTTAAAGAGCCACAGACTACATGGAATTAAATAATTAAACATTAGTTTCTAAAGATTACTTTGTGTTATGCATGCAATTTCACCAAATAATTCTACAGTAATTAGAATTGTGATATGATCTAATCTTTATTATTTTGCCCTGTGGTCATATTTATATTTTTCTGAACACCTGTAGGCTCATAAAGGATATAATAAGTTATCCGGCTAACATTCTTTCAGTATTCATATTAACTGGTAATATGTTTATTTGAAAGTTTTCATTTATTACATACACTCAACACACACCTATCATAACTGTCAGTAATTATTGTAGCATTTTACTTTGGCAATATTAAACATACATTCATTGTATACTTCAACTGACTGTTAGAATTTCAACATCTAAAGCAGATCAATAGAGTTGCCACCTCAAGTTAAAACTAGAATTTAGAATACTTAAGTTTGAAAGTAGATACTCATTTACTAACAATGAATGACATACCCTGTTGGGTATGTTGACGTTACTGAAGATTGGTGCACTGATGGAATTCGATGGAAATCTATCCACAGTACAGTCTTACTCATTTACAGGTTTAAGGATGCCAGAAATGGTATTGCACAAGCATTTACCTATTCCACTTTACAATAGCCAAGGCTGAAGTGAAGTGAAGTGAAGTGAAGTCGCTCAGTCGTGTCCGACTCTTTGCGACCCCATGGACTGTAGCCTATCAGGCTCCTCCGTCCATGGGATTTTCCAGGCAAGAGTGCTGGAGTGGATTGCCGTTTCCTTCTCCAGGGGATCTTCCCAACCCAGGAATCGAAGCCGGGTCTCCCACATTGCAGGCAGATACTTTACCATCTGAGCCAACAGGGAAGCCCAGCCAAGGCTGAAGCCACAGCTAAACAGCAAAATGTGGCCAAACACTGAACTTGAAGCCAAAGAGAAAATGCTGCTGAGTCACTTCAGTCATGTCCGACTCTGTGGGACCCCACAGACGGCAGCCCACCAGGATGCCCCGTCCCTGGGATTCTCCAGGCAAGAACACTGGAGTGGGTTGCCGTTTCCTTCTCCAATGCATGAAAGTGAAAGTGAAGTTGTGTCCGACCCTCAGCAACCCTGTGGACTGCAGCCTTCCAGGCTCCTCCCTCCATGGGATTTTCCAGGCAAGAGTACTGGAGTGGGGTGCCATCGCCTTCTCCGAAAGAGAAAATAGTACCCTCCCAGTACACGTGCATGTAGTTCTCATCTGGGAATATGCAAAAGGCCTGGGAGTTGTACGTGATCAAATTATTATGATTGTAGATGGAAATCTCCAAGTGGCTATTATTCATCTCAGTTGAAAGAATGGGTGTTATTTTTAAATTATTTAAATATTTTATATTTATATTATGTAAATAGGTTGAATCATTTTCTGTTTTTGCCACCAGTGACCACCAGAATTCTGAAATTGACACCTCTACATTTTCTTTTTTTTAAATTGGCCATGCCATGCACAACATGTGGAGTCTTACTTCCCCCATCAGGGATTGAACATGCACCCCCTGCACTGGGAACATGGAGTCTTAACCACTGGACTGCCAGGGAAGTCCCTACTTTTGCCTTTTGTCTTTCTCCAGTAACATTTATTATACTTTTTCGTGCTTTGCAGAATATTTGAAATACACAGCGATGTAGAAAGAAGACAGGGGCTTCGCTGGTGGCTCAGATGGTAGAGTCTTCCTGCAGTGGCAGAGACCTAGCTTCAATCCCTGGGTCAGGAAGGTCTCCTGGAGAAGGGAATGGCTACCCACTCCAGTATTCTTGCCTGGAGAACCCCATGGTCAGAGGAGCCTGGCGGGCTACAGTCCATGGGGTTGCAGAGTCAGACACGACAGAGTGACCAACACTTTTACTTTTTCATAAAGAAGACAAAAGCCACCTATAACTGCACTTATTCAGAGATAATCACTCAGCCTTTTGGTGTCTATCCTTCCAGGCCTCTTTTTTCCTCTGTATTTTTGTTTGTCTGTTTGTTTAACATAGTTGGAACCAGAAGTACTATTTTCCAAGCTGCCTTTGTTACTAAGTGTACTTGAATATCTTCCCCGGTATTAAATATTCTTTTAAGATATAAATGAATTGCTTGCACATTATTTCATTGTACAGGTTTTAATAATTTATTTATACATTTAGGTTCTAATTTTTACCAGTACATACATTTAAGATGAGTCTCCTTTTCCTGATCTCGGGTGGCCTCGGTCTGCAGCAGCTTGAAGCAGGGTTTCGGTTCTGGCCAGGGATTAAAGTCAGGTCGCCGCAGTAAGAGCACCCTATCCTAGCCACTAGGCCAATGGTCAGTGACAAGACCCTGGCCCTTCGGCTTTACAGAAAAGGATTCCCACAAAGATGGAAAGTACTAAAACAAGTAAAGCGTTTATTAGGAGGCGAAAGAGTCGAATACATGTGGATAGACACATAGGAGGACTCAGAGAGAGAGTCATGCCCTAGTGGTAGTTTAAATCACTTGCAGGGCGCATTCTTCTGGGTTTTCTTCGGCCAGTCATCTTGCTTTATCTGGTTCTGAGTCCATATTTGGTTTATCTCAGGATCTTCCCATGTGTGCACGTGCATCCCTCAACCAAGATGGATTCCAGCGAAGAGGCCTATGGGTAAACTTGACATCACTCCCCTTTTGACCTCCAAGGAGTTTTCTAGTCAGGAAGGTCTCCTGGACTTTGAGAATAAGAAATATGTGGCCTCTTATCTTTATCTGGGCAGGGCTCAGCTTGCTCTCTCGATTGCCCCGCTATTTTCGCTTTGGATTTTGGTCCACAGAGGACAAACTCCAACTGCTCATCCTGGGGGGTGTGGGGTGACCATCTATCTCGTGTCTCAGTTCATAGTTTTTATAAGCTTTTTTTATCATTTCCTTAGATGCAGTTGTCAGGAGTAAGAGATTACTGGGCAAAGGTATGACTGTTTTAGACTCTTGAGATATATGACTAGATTTCTATCCAGAGAAGTTAGGCCAGTTTACATTCCCACCAGCAATATATAAATCTCACTTTTGCTTTATTTTTGTTGTTGTTGTGTCTTTTAATGTTCCAAAGTTTCATTTGGGTTTTGGCCACACCGTGTGGCATGGAGGATCTTAGTTCCCCAACCTGGGATCAAACTCCTGCCCCTTGCAGTGGGAGTGGGAGTCCTAACCACTCGACCACAAGGGAAGTCCCCCAAAGTTTATTTCTATGTATTCAGATCTTTTGGTGTTTCCCTTCATGCCATCTAAATTTGTGTTTTGTCATGTTAATCTAAAAGTATAAAGAAAATTCTTAAATTTTCTTCTGGTTATGGGAAAAAAAAAACTTCAAGTCTTTCCCTTGAATGATTTGTTACAGCAATAACCACTAACATTTATTGAGTACCAGATGTCAGGGACCGTTCTTTGCTCTTTAAATATATTATATAATCCAATCTTCTCAGTTCAGTTCAGTCACTCTGTCGTGTCCAACTCTTTGCAACCCCATGGACTGCAGCACGCCAGGCTTCCCTGTCCATCACCAACTCCCGGAGCTTGCTCAAACTCATGTCCATCGAATCAGTGATGCCATCCAACCATCTCATCCTCTGTCGTCCCCTTCTCCTCCTGCCTTCTCAACTAGTCTATAATAGAGATAACATGCCTTAAAGGTGAAATAATTCGCCCAAGGTCACAGGACTAAGAAGTGCACAGGTCAGAATTCAAATACAAGTTCCTTTAACCTCCCAGCCCCAAATTTTCTTTTTCTTTTAGTTTTATTGTAATAGAATTGATTTACAATGTAGTGTTTAATTTCTGCTGTACAGCAAAGTAACTCAGCTATACGTGTATATATATATTCTTTTTTTTCTTATGGTTTATCACAGGATATTGAATTCAGTTCCCTGTACTATACAGTAGGACCTTGTTCTTTATCCACAGCCCAAGCCCTTTTTAAAAAACATATTTACTTATTTACTTGGTTGTGCCAGGTCTTAGTTGCAGCACTCAGCATCTTCAGTCTTTAGAGGCATGAGGAATCTTTACTTGTGGCATGTGGGATCTAGTTCCCTGACCTGGTATTGAACCCAGGTCCCCTGCATTGAGAGTATGGAATCTTAAATACTGGACCACCAGGGAAGCCCCCACAGCCCAAGTTCTTGACCACATTGCTGCACTACTTCCTTTATGGCCTTTAAACCAACATTAATGTGAAATTGTTAACTGAACGAGGTAAGAAGAGAGAGCCTACCAGAGATGGCTGAAGATGGCTACAGATTTTTCATTGCAAAGACATTATTATTTAAAACATTCAGTAGTATGCAGCATTATCTTTTTCCTACCAGGTATAAACGGATGAGGGCTTCCCAGGTAGCTCAGTGGGTAAAGAATCTGCCTGTGATACAGGAGATGCAGGAGATGCGAGTTCTATTCTTGGGTCAGGAAGATCCTCTGGAGGAGGACATGGCAACCGACTCCAGCATGCTTGCCTGGAGAATCCCATGGAAGAGGAGCCTGGCGGGCTAGAGTCCATGGGGTAGCAAAGAGTTGGACACGACTGAAGCAACTGATCATGCACGCATAAACAGATGAACAACTTTTGGGTTTTGGAAGAGTCAGCAACGACCATTGACATCATAACATTTCTTTTAAGTTTTATGATCATTCATGAGTACCTCCAAGTGCCAGCTATTGTACAAGGGATAAAGAGTAGAGTAAGACAAACTTTCTCTACTCAGGGGCCATAGCTTTACTTAGGAGTGGGAAGTGGCAAGAAAGCAAATAATTTCAACTCAATGCATAATGTGTAATTATATGATGTACCCATTTTTGGGCTCCAAAATCACTGCAGATGGTGATTGCAGCCATGAAATTAAAAGACGCTTACTCCTTGGAAGGAAAGTTATGACCAACCTAGATAGCATATTCAAAAGCAGAGACATTACTTTGCCAACAAAGGTCCGTCTAGTCAAGGCTATGGTTTTTCCTGTGGTCATGTATGGATGTGAGAGTTGGACTGTGAAGAAGGCTGATGCTTTTGAACTGTGGTGTTGGACAAGACTCTTCAGAGTCCCTTGGACTGCAAGAAGATCCAACCAGTCCATTCTGAAGGAGATCAGCCCTGGGATTTCTTTGGAAGGAATGATGCTAAAGCTGAAACTCTAGTACTCTGGCCACCTCATGTGAAGAGTTGACTCATTGGAAAAGACTCTGATGCTGGGAGGGATTGGGGGCAGGAGGAGAAGGGGACGACAGAGGATGACATGGCTGGATGGCATCACCGACTCAATGGACATGAGTCTGGGTGAACTCCGGGAGTTGGTGATGGACAGGGAGGCCTGGTGTGCTGCGATTCATGGGGTCGCAAAGAGTCGGACACGACTGAGCAACTGAACTGAACTGAACTCACTTCCTAGGGTGGCCACAACAAAGTACCACAACTGGGTGGCTTAAAAAAACAGAAATTTAGTTTCTCACAGTAATGTAGGCTGTAATTCTGAAATGAAGGTGTCCACGGGGCCATGCTCCCTCTGAAGATCCAGGAAGGGAGCTTCCTTGCTCCCACCTAGCTTCTGTGGTTTTCTGACAATTCTTGGTGTTTCTTGACTTGTAGACACATCGCCATCACTTCGGTCTCTGCCAGTGTCATCCCATAGTGCCCTTCCTGTGCCTCTGTGTCCCTGCTTCTCTTTTCCTCCTCTTTTTTTCTTTTTTAATATTTATTTGGCTCAATTGCATTATGCTGGGTCTTTTAGTTGTGGCACCAGGGATCGAACCCAGGCCCGTGTATTGGGAGTATGGAGTCTTAGCCACTGGACCAACAGGGAAGCCCCTGTTCCCCCGTCTTATAAGGACACCAGTCACACTGGATGAGGGGCCCACCCTACTCCCATATGACCTCATCTCAACTTGCATCTTAGTCATATCTGCAAAGCCCCCATTTGCAAATAAAATCACGTTCACAAACACCAGGGATTAAGACTTCAACATATCTTTGAGGGCATGTAATTCAACCCGACAGATATAAACATGACATAAAAGGAGCTGTAGTAGGTAGTATATATTACAGAAATTTTTTGCATGTCCTGGGAGTTTCAGGGAGAAGGCGACATGATAGCTGGAGCCTCGTGCAGAAACCCGGGGCCTCGCCCGTGGTCCACTCCGCTTCTGCGCTATTCTGGCCCTGTGCCGGGGCCCTGTGAATGTCCTGATTTCTCTTGAGCTCAAGTTCTGAGTGCTGCTGAAGAATGTAGCCTCTGAGAAGACCATCTTCATCAGTAAATGAGGAAAAGCTAGGAGGAAGACTGGAGACTGCTTCCTCTAGGAAAGGATGGAAAACTTAACCAGTTTGAGTGATTTTTCGAGTTCAGAGTTACCATGAATACAATAATGTTTTAATGAAAAATTTGAATACTGGTTTTAGAGTTTAGAAGACATATCCCAAACCTAATCCAGGAAACTCTACAATCAATTAAATATAACTTGCCAAGTATGGACTCAACTATCTAGAACATGTAAAAAACTCTCAAAACACAATACTAACAAAACAAACAAAAAATGAAATTAGAAAATGGGTAAAAAACATAAAGAGACGGTTCACCAAAGAGGATATGTGGATGAGAAATAAGCACATGAAAAGATGTTTATCATTATTATTCATTAAAGAAGCACAAACTCAAACCACAATGAGATCGTTGCAGAGCTACTAGAATAGTGAAAATAAAAAATCGTAATCTTACCAAATGCTGGTGAGAGTGCTGAGAAATGATCTTTCATATGTTGCTGGTAGGAATTAGAAGGGTTCAACCACTTTGGAAAACAGTTTCTTAAAAAACTAAACAATTCCAATACCAAAAAAAAAAAAAAAAACCCCAACCCTAAACAAATAACATTCCATATGACCCAGCAATTATAGTCCTGGGTATTTGTCCCAGAAAAATGAAAACATACCCGTATTCAAAAACTTGTATAGGATTGTTTACAGCAGCTTTTTTGGTAATAGTAAAAAACTAGAAACAGCTACATCATCCTTCAAAAGGTAAATGGTTAACCAAACTATGGTACATCCATACCATTGAATACTACTCAGCAATAGAAAGGAATGAAATATTGATAATGAATAAAAACAACTTGGATGGATGTCAAGAGCATTATAATGACTGAAAAAAAGTCAATTTCAAAGGGTTGTATGCTATGACTTCATTTTTTATAATGACAAAGTTACAGATAGTTATAGATAGTTATGGTGAGTGTGATTATGAAGGAGTAGCCCAAAGGAGACCTCTGGTGATGGCATGGGTTTTTTTTTCCTCCATTGCAGGGTGGTCACATGAGCCAACCCATGTGATGAAACCACTAGAATTTTGCACACAGTGCCAATGTCAGTTTCATGGTTTTGACAGTGTACTATAATAATGTACTTTTCTCTACTACCATTGCAACTTTCTGTGAATCAAATCATTTCAAAGTAAAATGTTTCCTTAAAAATTAACACATCTGAAGCAACCTAGATGTCTATCAACAGATGAATTTATGGATAAAGAAGTTGTGATACATATATACAACGGAATATGACTTGGTCATAAACAGGAATGAATCTGAGTCATTTCTAGTGAGGTCGATGAACCTAGAGCCTGAAATAAGCCAGAAAGAGGAAAACATCGTGTATTAACACATGTATATGAAATCTAGAAAAATTATACTGATGAACCTATTTGCAGGGTAGCAAATAGTGATGCAGGCATAGAGACTTGTGGCAGGAGAGGGTGGGACAAAGTGAGAAAGTAACACTGAAACATATACATTACCATATGTAAATAGATGTATGCTCAGTTGCTCAGTCGTGTCTGACTGCAACCCCATGGACTGCAGCCCGCCAGGTTGCTCTGTCCATGGGATTTCCCAGGCAAGAATACTGGAGTGGGTTGCCATTTCCTTCTCCAGGAGACCTTTCCCAAACCAGGAGTCGAACCCGAATCTCCTGCATTAGCAGGTGGATTCTTTACCACTGCACCACCTGGGAAACCCCAGTAACTTGATCAGTTTATGTAAATGCACCTTAAACATTCAAGCTATTTAAAGGGTGTAAAGGATGTTTGCCTCTGTGCCCTTGGCCCAACTTAAGATGTAAGGCATTAGTGAAACTAACGGAGCACCCGTGTGACCAGCTCTGGTTTCTGCTACCACCTCTTCAGCACTCCTCCTCCGCCCCAGTCCCTATCAGTCACCACTATCCCAAATTGGGTGCTTATTCCTGAACAGATCTTCATCATTTTCCTGTATATATATTACTGATAAATAATATATAGTGTTCTATATGTCCTAAAGTCTTTGTAAATGGGACCATACTGTGTGTAATCTCTAACATGTTTTTTCACCCAGCATTATGTTAATACTATTCATTTGTGCTGCTAGTTTTCAGAGTATAGGGAAAAAAAAAAAAACCAACCCATAAGATATCGATCCTCTGGGTGATTGGACATCTAAATTATTTTCCTGTTTTTACTTTAAAAATAATGGTCCTTTAGAGATCCTAGGATATGGCTCTTGTGTATATGTGCAAAAATAGCCCTGAGATAAGAATTGCCAGATGACAGGATATGCACATCTTCATAAACATATTGCATTTGCCTGACTAATGATGAGATGGAACATTGTGGTGCATTTATTGCCTACTCATTTTTTTTTCTTTTCCGTGAATTTTGCACATTTTCCTCTAGGGTAGTTTATGATTTTTAGCAGTTATTTATATGTATTTATATGCTATTCCGTGTTGCAAGTATTTTTTTCTCAATCTGTGACATAGTTTTCTCTATGATGTTTTTCGATGGAAAAAGTTTTAAATCTTTTTTTTCAATTAACTACAATTGATTTATGGTGAGAGTTGGACCATAAAGAAGAACTGATGTTTTTGAACTGTGGTGTTGGAGAAGACTCTTGAGAGTCCCTTGGGCTGCAAGGAGATCAAACCAGTCAATCCTAAAGGAAATCAATCCTGAATATTCATTGGAAGGACTGATGCTGAAGCTGAAACTCCAATACTTTGGCCACCTGATGGGAAGGGCTGACATTAAAAGACCCTGATGCTGGGAAAGACTGAAGGCAGGAGGAGAAGGGAAGGACAGTCTCATTTCATCTTATTGAAGACGGGATGGTTGATGGCATTACTGATTTGATGGACATGAGTTTCAGCAAGCTCTGGGAATTGGTGATAGACAGGGAAGCCTGGCTTGCTGCAGTCCATGGGGTCGCAGAGTCAGGCACACCTGAAGGACTGAACTGAACTGATAGGAACAGTTGCTTTGGGCTTTCCAAGTGGTTCAGTAGTAAAGAACCCACCTGCCAACGCAGGATGCAGG
Source organism: Bos grunniens (assembly GCF_055505025.1). NCBI lineage: Eukaryota > Metazoa > Chordata > Mammalia > Artiodactyla > Bovidae > Bos > Bos grunniens. Next base: position 7,933,610 of record NC_141168.1, read on the forward strand.
AGATGCGGGTCCAATCCCTGGGTTAGGAAGATCCCCTGGAGAAGGAAATAGCAACCCACTCCAGTATTCTTGTCTGGAAAGTTCAATGGACAGAGGAGCCTGGCAGACTAGAGTCCATGGGGTCACAAAGAGTCGGGCACATCTTAGTGACTGAGCACACACACACACAGACGCGGGCACAGTTGATTTACAATATTATATTAGCTTCAGGTGCACAGCACTGTGATTCAATATTTTTATAGATTATACTCCATTTAAAAGTGAAAGGCAGAGCAAATTTAAGATCCATTTCATATTTAGGTTATAGACCTTTTCCTGGATTTTACAGACTATGAGTCGTGTTCCTACTTTAAGTTCATGGGGTCAGTGATGCCTTGCCCCGGCCTGACATCCTGAGGATGAATACCGAGCCTCCTTTCCCTTGGGAGAACTGTTCTCAGGAGTGGCCTGCACCCTGAGTCCCCAGCAAGATGGACTCCCAGTTGCCCGCAGGGGAGACCTGCTCGTTAATCCCCCTTGATTTCTCACCTCCTTCACTTGATTCCTGGGACCACTTCACAGATGACCCCCTGAAACTAATCCTTGACTAAGGAAGGCTTTGGCGAGGAATCAAACCCCTGCACTAATTCTCATTGTCTCCGTCTCATTAAAGAGCAAGTCTCCTCTCCTTCCATTTGCAGTTGACGTTGCATTTCCCCCACCGCACACCCTTTTCGTCTCGGTCTCCCTCCCCTGACTCTCCCAACACACTGCCAGGACTGGTCATCCAGCTTGCACCAGATGCCAGGTCCGCACAGAATGGGCGGCGCCCGTTCCTCCCGGCCGCAGGGGGCGCTGTGGGGCGGAGGTGCCCGCGAGTTCCAGCGTGCACCGCGCCCGGGCCGGGCCTGCGGGTCGGAGCGGGGCGCGAGGCCGCCGCGGGGGAGGTGCCGCGGGGCCGCCTGGAGCTTGGCTTGGCGGTAGCCCGGTGCCACCGGGCTCCTGGTGGGACCGCCAGAGCCCATGGCCGAGTCGGCTCCGGTAAGACGGGCTCCCCCCGCGCGGACGCCCAGACCCAGGCGCGGGGAGGGTCCGCGGGTTCCGGCTCGGTGGGTCAGCGTCCTGGGGTCCTCGCGCGGCAGACGCGGACTGGTGGGCGGGGTGAGGCTCGCGCTAGGCGCATGGTGTGGGGACTGGACCCTGGACCGAGCCGGTGACCTCCGCTCCCCCGTGGCCAACCCTGAACAAAGCCGACCGAGAAACTGCAGAGTCTGGGCCATGGGAGCCCGTGAGTGATGGGGCCAGATGAGGGAAGGGATCAAAATTCGTGTGGGGCGAGCGCTGGGTGTTAAAGTTAAGTCGGTTTTTACATTATAAGTTACCGAATTTAGAATAAATATTTTTTAAAGTTTAGATTATGAATGGTTGAAATGATAGCTGGCAAGGTCAAAATTAAACCCTAATGTGTTGAAGTGTGTTAAGAAGGAAGGAGGACACGTTGGAAAGAATAGAAGTCGAATATAAAGACCTAAGTAGGATATACATTATTTTATTTAGTGTTTCGTTGAAATTGAGGTTTTATGTCTTCCTGTGTTTTATAAGCTTACGTATTGAGCGTTTTTACACCGAGTTCCACAAGCAAGTTTCAGATGGAGGAGTAATTTCGTCTTTCAAGTCTTACTGCTTAAGAAATACATTTCATAAGGCTATAGCTGATTACTAAATGAACTCATAAGATGATTACTTTTAAGGTATTGTTAAAGACCTTAGCAAAACAAAACATAGCAACAACAAAAAAGACCGAAAAATATAATAAATAATCTCAGCAAAAACTGTAATTCCTAAATATGCAAAAGATATGCAACACATTTATAGTGAAAATTACAGATGCAGGCATACCTCAGGGATATTTTGGGTTTGGTTTTAGAACTACTGCAATAAAGCAAATATCACAATAAAAGAAGTCTTTTTCTTTTTTTTGTTTCCCACAATGTATAAAAATTATGTTTACACTATAGTCTGTTGAGTTTCCAGCAGCATTATGTCTTAAAAAGCAACGTACAACCCTTAATTAAAAATACTCTATGGCTAAAAGTCCTCACCATCATCTGAGCCTCTAGGAAGTTGTAATCTTACTGCTGTTGGAGGGTCTTGCTCCATGTTGATGGATGCTGACTGATCAGGGTGGTAGTTACTGAAGGTTGGCGTGACTGGCAATTTCTTAAAATAAGATAGCAGTGCAGTTTGGGGGATGGATTGACTCTTCCTCCCAGGTATGAGTTCTCTGTAGCATGTAATGCTGTTTAATAGCATTTCACCTGAAGTAGCACTTTCAAAATTAGAGTCAGTCCTCTTGAACCTTGCCACTGCTTTATCAGCTAAGTTTATGATATTCTAAATCCTTTCTTGTCATTTTAACAATCTAAATGGCATCTTCTGCAGGAGTAGATTCCATCTGGAGAAACCACTGTCTGCTCATCCATAAGAAGCCTCTCCTCATTTGTTAAAATTTTATCACGAGTTTGCAGCAGTTCAGTCACACCTTCGCCTCCACTCTGAATCCTAGTTCTCTTGCTACGTCCATCACATCTGCAGTTACTGCCTCTGCTGAAATCTCAAACCCCTCAATGTTATCTATGATGGTTGGAGTCAACTTCTTCCAAACTCCTGTTAATGTCGATATTTTGACTTCTTTTCATGAATCATGAATGTTCTTTGTGGCACCTCGAAGGATAAATTTTTTCTAGATTTTCTATTTACTTTGCCCAGACACATCAGAGGAAGTACTTTAGCCTGATGAAATGTATTCCTTAAATAATAAGACTTGGAAGTCGAAATTACTCCTTGATCTGAAGTTTGCTTGTAAAAGTGGGTATTAGAAGGGGTGTAGCTTTAGAATTAGTGTAAAGTAGTGAAGGAGCATTATCTGGACTCAGAGGGAAGGTTGTCACACCAAGTGGGAATAGGTAGGGCTCACCACAGGGTAATCTAAGGCAGCTAGACGGTGTTAAGGGGATGCATGTGTGCACTTTGTATATTCCTACTCGGTTCAGTTCTCACAGTAGCAACCAGAACTCTCAAATTCCTAGGAATGAATCTGGCAAGACTTATATAAGATCTGTACAAAGAAAACATTAAATTTTACTAACACAAAAAATCTAGGTAAATGAAAGATATGTTTCTGGATGGGAAGATCTCATAATTTAGAGATCCAGTTCAATAAAAATTCACGTATTTAGTATATTCCCATCAGAATCCCAATAGTATTTGTATAACTTTGACAAAATATTTTCTCTGTTTATTTAAAAGAGAAAACAGACAAGAAAAGTCATGACAATTTCCTTTTAAAAAAAGGAGGTAATGAGAGTGAGGCTCAATGGAATGGGAGTGTGTACATACATACACACATATATGTATACACACACACACATATGTATATATGACTGACTTGTAATGTTGTACAGCAGAAATCAACACAACATTGTAAAGCAAGTATCCTCCAATTAAAAGATCAGGATCTAGGTGGTGGTAGATGGCCATATCCCTTTAAATGGCAAATAATTTGATAAAAATGTAAGAACTAAACAGTGCAGTATCGCAGCAAGAATACACAGAATCACCAGTGGAACAAAAATATAACCAAGTATAAATGGAAAACTAGTTTATGAAAAAATGATCCCAAATCCGTGGTAAACAGACTAGTCAGTATGTTTTGTGACAGCTGAATATCTCTTTGGAAAAAGAATTCTGTCCCTTCTTGTTACGATACATATAAAAATAAGTCCCAGATGGAAAAAGATTTCATTCTAATAAAGTCATAAAAAACATTATGAAGATTTCAGAATATCTTTTATAATTTTAGAATAGGGAAAGTCTTTTAAGTCATCTGTTAACCCTAATGTAAGAAAGTTAATTCAGATTATAAAAGCCCACTAAAATGTTGAGCCAAGGATGAGAGCAAGCATGTGCAAAGATATGTGGGGAACCCCCCCAAATATGAAATGAGGTTGCAAAGTCTCACGAATGCAAATTAAAACAATGAAATAAAATTTTTTACCTGTCACATACGCCAATAAATAAACAAGCAAAGTTTAAGAACATCTGTGCTGGCAAAGGTGTGAAGAACCTTTACACCTTTGGACTTGCCTGGTGACTCAGTGGTAGAGAATCCACCTGACAATGCAGGAGACACAGGTTCAATCCCTGGTCCAGGAAGATCCCACATGCCACGGAGCAACTAAGCCAGTGCGCCACAGCTGTTGAGCCTTCACTGTAGATCTCAGGAACCACAACTACTGAAGTCTGCACCCTAGAGCCTGTGCGCCACAGCGAAGAAGCCACCACGATGAGAGGGCCAAGCACCACAACTAGAGAATAGCTCCCGTTCACCGCAGCGAGAGAAAAAGCCCACTCGGCAACCAAGACCCAGCACAGCCACAAACAGATAACTAAATTTTATTTTTAAAGTGGGCCCTACAAGGCATTCTAAAGGGGCTCTTTAAAAAAATGTCTCTCTTTATTGGCAAGGGTTAAGTGCTGCATTCTTTTGGGAAGGCCATCTAGTGATATCTCGTAAATAGAAGGTGTTTCTATCCTTTGATTTAGTAGTTCTCATTTTTAGCCTTTTCCTGCAGAAGTAAAACCACTCATATATAAAGAAGCATATCAGAGCATTGTTGGTAATTTATAAAGGAAATGGAAAATACGTATCATCAGTGGGGTATGTGTACCCATGAATAATGCAATTTAGAAAAACCTGATTTTGCCTATATAAATTGACCTAGTACTTTCCTGGTGGCTCAGACGGTAAAGCGTCTCTCTACAATGCGGGAGACTGGGTTCGATCCCTGGGTCGGGAAGATCCCCTGAAAAGAAAATGACAATCCACTCCAGTACTATTGCCTGGAAAATCCCATGGACAGAGGAGCTTGGTAGGCTACAGTCCATGGGGTCACAAAGAGTCGGACACGGCTGGGCGACTTCACTTTCACTTTTCAGGAAGATGACACTGAAAGAAGTTATACAGTGATTTGTTCCCATTTTTGTTTAAAGGAAAAATGAAAGAATTCCATTCTATACATATGCATTCGTAGCTGGGTGAAGCATAGAGAAAAAAAGTGGAAGGGGTGATTGTGGTCACCAAACAGAACCACACGACGGGAGTAGGGGAGGAGCTGTTCCCAAGGGAGAAGCTGCCTAACAGACAAAAACACTACACTATGAAATTCTTAAATTGATGACAAGGCAGTGGGGTTTTGAAGCAATAATGACTGTATAAGCCTGGTGTGCTGTAGTCCATGGGGTCGCAAAGAGTCGGACACGACTGAGCGACTGAACTGATGACTGTATATGTATCATGTCTATAATTTCAGTTACCTCTGACTTTTGAGGATGTGGCCATTTATTTCTCAGAGCAAGAATGGCAGAATCTAGAGGCATGGCAGAAGGAGCTTTACAAGCAAGTAATGAGAGCCAATTATGAGATTCTCCTTTCTCTAGGTAAGAAGTCTTTAACTCTGGCTAATGCATGGAACTGGCTCCTGTTAGGGGTCTCAGTCACTCGATAACTCCTGTTTCTCAGTTCGCCAGGTTTCTCAGAAATTAACTCAAAAAGGCACTTTTACCCAGAGACTTTCATTAATATCTGTAAGTATTGCTAACCCTTACTCAAGGGTAGATGTTGCTGCATGAGAATACTTACGACAGTGTGTAATATAACATGGTCAGAGATGACTAAATACACGTCAGGACTTTTAATCACCGTGTGCTCAGAGGTTGCCATGATTTTCCACATGGACACATGCCTTATGCATATCCATAAACTACCCTGTGTATCTTTAACCTATGATGTTCCTCTGTGTGTGTGTGTGCTGTGGTCAGTTGTGTCCAGCTCTGCGACCCCATGGACTGTAGCTAGACGCCTCTGTTCATGGGATTTTCCAGGCAAGAATACTGGAGTGGGTTGCCAGTTCCTCCTCCAGGATGATGTTCCTGTCAGCTTTTACAGTGGTGTCCATATGCCTCAGTTCAGTTCAGTCGCTCAGTCGTGTCCGACTCTTTGCGACCCCATGAATTGCAGCACGCCAGGCCTCCCTGTCCATCACCAACTCCTGGAGTTCACTCAAACTTACGTCCATCGAATCGGTGATGCCATCCAGCCATGTCATCCTCTGTCGTCCCCTTCTCCTCCTGCCCCCAATCCCTCCCAGCATCAGAGTCTTTTCCAATGAGTCAACTCTTCACATGAGGTGGCCAAAGTACTGGAGTTTCAGCTTTAGCATCACTCCTTCCAGAGGACACCCAGGACTGATCTCCTTCAGAATGGACTGGTTGGATCTCCTTGCAGTCCATGGGACTCTCAAGAGTCTTCTCCAATACCACAGTTCAAAAGCATCAATTCTTTGGCGCTCAGCTTTCTTCACAGTCCAACTCTCACATCCATACATGACCACAGGAAAAACCATAGCCTTGACTAGACGGACCTTTGTTGGCAAAGTAATGTCTCTGCTTTTGAATATGCTATCTAGGTTGGTCATAACTTTTCTTCCAAGGAGTAAGCGTCTTTTAATTTCATGGCTGCAGTCACCATCTGCAGTGATTTTGGAGCCCCAAAAAATAAAATCTGACACTGTTTCCACTGTTTCTCCATCTATTTCCCATGAAGTGATGGGACCAGATGCTATGATCTTTGTTTTCTGAATGTTGAGCTTTAAGCCAACTTTTTCACTCTCCACTTTCACTTTCATCAAGAGGCTTTTTAGTTCCTCTTCACTTTCTGCCATAAGGGTGGTGTCATCTAGACAGCCTTAACTCCTTACTGTGTACTATCCTTCTTCTATCATCTTCTCAAATTTTGATAGTTTTTTAGTGCCTCTATTTGCTACCTTTATAATTTAAATGATAAACTTCTAGATCATGTTTCATCAACTTGATATCTCTTGATCCCTTCAGTCTATAAAGATAAGGTAATTAGTTCTCCTATATTCCCTCTGCTTCTCCTGCCAACACCTGCCAGCCAGACCACTTCTTTTATATTGCAGCATTTCTGATACTTACATTCTGTCTTATTACCATAATCAAGCTTTCTAGTTTCTATGGAGTATTTCTAAAACATTAATCCAAGATATTACATTATTTTCATTGTTACCAGTTAATTGAATCTATAGAGAAAGAAAAATAATCCAGTCATGATTACTGTGCCACCCAAAAAGAAATGTTCAAGCATCAAGATCAAATGATGTGAAGTGGTGTATCATTGTGTGTTTGGTTTGCATTTCCTAAATGGTTAATCATGTTGAGCATCTTTTCATTGTATATCTTCTTTGGAGAAATGTTTATTAAAATATTAATAGTTGGCCCATTTTTAAAGTTTTTTTTTTTTTTTTTTACTGTTGAGATACGAGAGCTCTCTATTTCTTCTGAATACTAGACCCACATCACATATGTGATTTGCGCCTATTTCCTCTGGTTCTTGGGTTGTCTGTTTTTGATTGTGTCCTTGAAGCACAGAAGTTTTAAGTTTTGATGAAGTCCAGTTTATTTTTTTCTTTTGTTTCTTGAGCTTTTGGTGTCATATCTAAGAAACCATTGCCAAATCCAAAGTCATAAAGATTCACTCCTATGTTTTCTTCTAAGAATTTTATAGTTTTAGTGCTTATATTTAGGTCTTTGATCCTTTTTATTCCCCTTGAGCTTTTGGTGTCATATCTAAGAAACCATTGCCAAATCCAAAGTCATAAAGATTCACTCCTATGTTTTCTTCTAAGAATTTTATAGTTTTAGTGCTTATATTTAGGTCTTTGATCCTTTTTATTCCCCTTCTTTGATCCATTTTGTGTTAATTTTTTTTACACGGTGTGAGGTAGGAATCCAACTTCTTCTGCATATAAATATCCAGTTGTCCCAACACCGTTCTTTGGAAAGCCTTCTTTTCCCCCATTGAATTATCTTGACAGCCTTTTGGAAAACTAGTTCACCATAAAAATGGCAGTTTATTTCTGGATTCTGAATTCTGCTTCTTCGATCTCTATGTCTAGCCTTATGCCAATACCACACTGTTTTAATTACCATTGCTTTACCATCAGTTTGTCAGTTTCTACCAAAAAAGAAAAAGCAGATGGGGTTTGGAGAATATTGTCATCTTAACAATACTAAGTCTTCCAATTCATACCATTTCATTTATTTAGGACTTTTTAGAATTACTTTCAACATTTTATGATTTTTATTGTATCTTATTTTTTTATTAAATTTATTCGTAGTATTTTATTCTTTTTGACATGGTTATACATGGATTTGTTTTCTTATTTTTTTTTAGGAAGATGGTTTTATTTTAAAAGATGCAGAGAGTTCAACCCAGATGAAGATTGAGAATAGGTATTTGGATTTGAATAAAAGATAGTGATTCCTTTTATCATGAAAGGAGCCTTGGAATTAATTTGGGGTTGAAGTCAGATTTCAGAGGGCTAGTGAGGAATCTGGCACAGTGTGCTCAGTTTCCACATGTACATGATTACTCTCTGACATTTTATCCCTAAGGCATTACCCAGCTTATCCTCTTTCTCTGATCTGGACCTTCTGTTAATCTCTCTTTAGCAACCCATGAAGCATACTTTTGGTTCTTTTAAATATAATTGAAAGAAAGTTTTACTTGAAAATAGAGTAAACTTTTCTTCCAGGGGACTAGGGTCATATATTAGAGAATTTTGTAACTATTTTCATCTGTTCATTCATTGCAACCCCTTCTATTCTAGCAGAAGTCTACTGTGTTTTAGGTTGTGATTGTAATGTTACCGAAAGTACTCCTCAGAGAATGTTTTAGCTGAAGCTAGGTACATTGAAATTTCCTGGAATAGTCCTTCTTGCTCTTATTTTTGTTTACGCTGTATTCCCAAGATATTGCCAGTTGTCTCAGGTGTTGTTCCAGCATTCTCAAAGCACACTACTGGTAAGTTTTAATAAACCCATGACAGAATGCAGCATTGCTAGCTCTACAAGGACCAAAACAAAATTAAACATACAACTCATCTAAAGGTCCCAGTCAGTTAGGAAGCAGTGTTACAAAATGTGGGCAGTTTTGCTTCTCTTTGTGTAAACCTATACTCTATTTTTCAAACATCTCTTCTCATATATTTTACCAGGAGTAGATTTAGGAAATTTAAAAACAACTTACTGTGCTTCTAAATTTAGTGCTTAAGGAAACCAAACTACTTTTTCTGACTTTTCTGTACAGATAATGGACTTCCCAAACCAGAACTAATATCCTGGATTGAGCAGGGGAGAGAACTCTTTAAGAAATGGGGAGAATCACAGGAATCAAGAAACATAATTTGCTCTGCTGCTGATTTGCATTTTGATCCACTTATTGAGGGACAGCCATTTTCAGGTGAGTTTTAAGATGATTTCTTAAGGCTCTGTCCTTAAGACATCACATTCATGTTTCTTAGTTCCATTTCTTTGGTGGTGCCTTCCTGTTTGACTGAACTGAGGCTTAACATCTGGTATATTCCAGAGAAAGGCAGTAAAGCACAGTAGCTAGGATTATGGGTTCTGCATCCTGAGTCTGGGTCCTGCCTTTTCCAGGTAACCTGGGCCAGTTATTCATCCTCTTTTGGTGGCTCAGATGGTAAAGAATCACCTGCAATGTGGGAGACCAGGGTTTGATCCCTGGGTTGGGAAGATACCCTGGAGAAGGGAATGGCTACCCACTCCAGTATTCTGGCCTGGAGAATTCCACGGACTATATAGTACACGGGGTCACAAAGAGTCGGATTAAATGAGTTTATATATGTAGATGGAGAAGGCAATGGCACCCCACTCCAGTACTCTTGCCTGGAAAATCCCATGGACGGAGGAGCCTGGTAGGCTACAGTCCATGGGGTCGCTGAGGGTCGGGCCCAACTTCACTTTCACTTTTCACTTTCATGCATTGGAAAAGGAAATGGCAACCCACTCCAGTGTTTTGGCCTGGAGAATCCCAGGGACGGGGGAGCCTGGTGGGGTACCGTCTATGGGGTCGCACAGAGTCGGACACGACTGAAGTGACTTAGCAGTAGCAGCATATATGTAGATTGTTAAAATGATATCTGGCAACACAGTAAAGAGTTCAGCAAATACGCGCTATTCTTCAGGCAGGGGGAATCAGCAACTCCTTTGTTTCTTGTCATGATAAGAAAGTCTAAGATTTTTGGATTCTTAACAGTCAGTATTAGAGCAAGGAAAAAGTGAGTCACTTAGTCATGTCCGACTCTTTGCAACCCCGTGGACTATATAGTCCATGGAATTCTCCAGGCCAGAATACTGGAGTGGGTAGCCTTTCCCTTCTGCAGGGGATCTTTCCAACCCAGGGACTGAACCCAGGTCTCTTGCATTGCAAGCAGATTCTTTACCAGCTGAGCCATGCAGGAAGCCCAAGAATACTGGAGTGGGTAGCCTATCCCTTCGCCAGTGGGTCTTCCTGACCAAGGAATTGAACTGGGGTCTTCTGCATTGCAGGCAGATTCTTTAACAGAGTAAGGAAAGAGAAAATCAAGTGGGAATATCATTCCAAGAAATCTTGTCAATAGTTTACTTTTTAGCTGCCTCTTTCAGGAGAGTAGAGTTTTACTCACAAATTATTTCACTTTTTACCATCTGTTATCAGTTCTTCTAAGAAACCTTTTTACAAGATTGATAGGAATAGAGGTGAGGAGGGAGAAGCAGCTGGTCTTAGGGCAGCTCACGGGTTACACGCGACCATAGTGGTGGTGTGTAGTCTCTACGCTGTGTCTGACTTTTTTGTGACCCTGAGGACTGTAGCGCACCTCTGTCCATGAGATTTTCCAAGCAAGAACCATGGAATGGGTTGTCATTTCCTTCTCCAGGAAGGAGATCCCTACCCAGGGATCAAACCTACATCTCCCGTGTTGGTAAGCGGGTTCGTCACCACTGAGCCACTCGGGAATCCCAACCATAGTGTTAGTCAGGGCTTAATGCTGCCAGGAACAGTACCGTCATTATTTTTTGAACCAGGAATGTCTGCACATCCAAATAGGACAAGACTGGTGGTCCCCAGGTCATAATAATGGTGAACATTTACAGAGTACCTGCAGCATCCCAAGCCCACATTAAGCACTTTACACACATTAACTCATACAGTCCTCATAACAGTTATATATTGCTGTTTCCATTTCTAACAGGAAAAGGAACTGAAGCTGGAGATTAGCTTGACAAAGGCAGCACAGTGAAAAGACTGGATTTGAACCCAGTCTGATGCCAGAGACTAGGCCCTACGCTTGTGACCTAAGTGTCCTTTTTTTAGTATTCTAAGATAGGTCTGTTCAGTTTAGTCCTAAACTAGGGCTCATGATTCTCCTGGTCATGAAACTGACTGCCACTGAAAGGAGCTGCTGGTTTAGTTCGGTCAAAGTTGGGCTCCTGGGCCACCTCAGATTACCGCTTCTGGCCACAAAAGCCTTAGCCATGACATAGGCTGGGACACTGACTGAATCTTGTTTTCAGTTTTAGGAAACCAACAAGCTGTGAGTTCAGAAGAAGCTCATTACTATTTCCAAGTAGATCCTCTTCAGAGCCACCGTTCCTGTGAACCCTTATCAGAAAAAAGTGAAGATGTTTCTTTCAGGCCTGACCAAGCCGTCGCCCTCGTGAACCCACAGAGACCTAACACTTGGGCTCTACTCCCAGCAGTCCACAGCTCCAGGGAACCCACCCAAAGAGATAAAATCGCCAGCCCCAGGGCCCTGGGTATCCCAGGCTTCCAGAAAACCGCCTCAGGGGAGGGCCTCCAGCAGTCCTGTGCCTTCTGTGGGGAAAGCTTTTGGAATGAGGACCTCTTAGAGTGGCACCAGGGGAGCCACTCGAAGGCCTGGAAGCAACTCAGCAAACAACCCGAGGCACAGCAGCTTCGGAGCCAGACTCACTTCCGCTGCCCGGGATGTGGGCGGGGCTTCCGCCGGAAACCGCACTTGCTTAGCCCCCTGGCGGTCCGGGCTGAGGAGAGCCGCCCGCTGGGCCTGGAAAGTGAAGAAACGTGTGGCCACCGTGTGACACCGCCAAGGCCGTCTCCATACCCCGGTTGCGACGAGGGTGCCTCCCGGGGCCCCCCGGGCATGGAGAGGCCAGTCTCCCCGGGAGAGGGCGCCGGGGCGGCCTCTGAGCAGGACGAGCTCCCTCCGAGCTCGAACCTAGCTGGTCAGAAGTGTGGCCGCTGGGCTGGGGGGCCGGAGGCCCTCAAGCCTGGCCCCGGAGGGGAGAGACCGTCCTCCTATGGTGCGTGCAGCCGGCGACCCTCCCAGCGGTGCAGGCTCTCCGACCACACTCACGTGCACCGCGCGGAGCGGCCCTGCCTGTGCGCTGAGTGTGGTCGGGCCTTCCGCCAACGTGGGCGGCTGCGGCTCCACCGGCAGCCGCCCTCGCATGAGCCGCCCTGCACAGGCCCGGAGTGCGGCCTAGGCTTTCGCCTGAGGAGCGCGCTGCGGGCCCACGGGCTGCGGCACGGAGGTGAGAGGCCGCTGGCGTGTGACGAGTGCGGCCGCGGCTTCGCCCATCCGTGCAAGCTGCGCGAGCACCTGCGGGTGCACAGCGGCGAGCGGCCCTTCTGCTGTGCCGAATGCGGCAAGAGCTTCCGCCTCAAGGGCATCCTGAAGGCACACGAGCGCACGCACAGCCGCGAGCGGCCCTTCCAGTGCGCGGAGTGCGGCCGGGGCTTCACGCGGCCGTCCAAGCTGGCTGAGCACTTCCGCGTGCACAGCGGCGAGCGGCCCTTCAGCTGTGCGGACTGCGGCCGCCGCTTCCGCCTCCAGGGGCAGCTGCGGAGCCACCGGCGCCTGCACACGGGTGAGAGGCCCTTCCCGTGCCCCGACTGCGGTAAGAGCTACCGCGTGAAGGCCGACCTGAAGGCGCACCAGCTGCTGCACGGAGGCCCGATGCCCTTCTCCTGTGAATGCGGCAAGGGCTTCGCCAAACAGTCCAAGCTCGTGGAGCATGTCCGGACGCACACAGGCGAGAAGCCCTTCCAGTGTCCACAGTGTGACAAGCGCTTCCGCTTGAAGGCGCAGCTGCTCAGCCACCAAGGCCTGCACACCGGGGAGAGGCCTTTCCGCTGCCCTGAGTGCGACAAAAACTTCCGGGAAAGGGGCCACATGCTCCGGCACCAGCGCATCCACCGGCCCGACCGTCCGTTCGCCTGTGCGGACTGCGGCAAGGGCTTCATTTACAAGTCGAAACTGGCCGAACACGTGCGAGTGCACACGAAATCCTGCCGTGTCCGCAGAGAGCCTGACGTTAAGAAAAGGCTCAGCCAGCTGTTTGAGATGATCGAGGCCGACTGGAGTTGAGGGCACCCAAAGCAGTCAGCAGAATCGGTGTTGCCTGGGAAGCCACAGCCGAACCCCACATCTGGTAAGAGCAAGAATGGGATGCGAGTTAGGAATAGGAGAAACCACGAAGATTCTCTCATTTAAAACATCACCAGCTATTAATATTTTTTTAATCTATTCTTCCCACCATCTTATGGGGTCATTTTCCCACCACATGCTAATAAGCTAACTCTGAAATCCTGACTTGAATTAGGCAACGGGAAAGCCCTCCAGTACTGTTCTCAAAAGCATGGGGTGACTGTTAAATGTCAGCTCTTCTCTTCATAGTATGAACATAAGCAGGGGCTTCAATCCAGTGAATTCTGTTGCAGGTCTGAAATGATACTGAGTTTGGTTTGATTCATTTATTTGAAGCTAATAGCAATAAAATGAGTTCTCTGAATTGGGGTGTGTCGATGTGAATGCTGAAGTGTCATAGCAGGTTCCACAGTGATTATGCATAGTTACCCTTAAGGAAAAGATGATTTAAGAAAATTTTGGTTAAGCTGGGTTGAAGAAAAAACTGAAGGTGATAAGTTATATGGGACTAGAGTTTGTTTTTTGTTTTCAGATGGAGTGTAGTTGATTTACAGTGTGTTAGTTTCAGGTGTACAGCAAAGTGGTTCAGTTATACATAGACATATATGTGTGTGTGTCTATTTTTTTTTAGATTCTTTTCCCTTATTAGTTACTACAAAATATTGAGTATAGTTCCTGTGCTGTTAGGTTCTTTTTGCTGTATATATTAATCTCAGACTCCTCGTTTACCTCCCCCTCCCCCAGATTAGAACTTATATAAGAGATAGAGACAGGGGGTAGGTTTGGGAGTTCCAGAACACAGATGTTGTTTGCAACTGAGAGTGAACAAGATTTCCAGGAGTGACTTTCTAGGCAGATGACTAAAGTCTTGAGTTAAGACAAAGTAATAAAGCTAAGCAGGAAGCATGACAGGCAACAACAGTTCTGCGTAGAGAGTTTTCAAGCAAACGTTCAAAGTAACATAATACAAATAGAAATACAGGAAAACACCCCATTTGTCACATTCGGTGCAGGTTGCATGAGAACAGAATGTTTATACCTCAGGGAGAGAGTTGTACTCCATCCAAAGAATTCCTGACTTTAGAGGGTTCATGTTTCACGTAAGAGAATGGCTGACCTGCAATTCTGCAGGATGACAGAAAATGAAACATCTTTAGACTGTAATAGACATTACTATAAAGCAACGATTGAGAGGTTGAGAATCTCTTGGTGGTTCAGTAGGATTCCATGCGCTCTCGCTGCCGTGGCCCCAAATCAATCCCTGGTGGGGGAACTAGCCTCAAATCCCACAAGCTTTGAGGCGCTGCCAAGAAAAAGAAGGAAAAAAAAAAAAAAAAAAGCAATGGTTCGTAGTTGATTTTTTTCTCTGAAACACTGCATCCAAAGATATTCTGGGAAAAAAGAATTACATGGCTGATTACTTTAAATAAGTTAAACAGTTCCCTCCTACACACACACAATCTATGACTCTCAAGAGGAAGACATTATGTATTATAATATTCTGAATTTGTTTGATCATGGGATTCCTTTCTCCCCCATCTCCCCCCTACCCCAACACTGTGATCTGTAGACATAAGAGTTCTGCAGGACTCAACTTTGGAAAACATTACTGAAGGATAGCCCTGGCTCCAGCCAAGTAGCCCTTAGTCTGTTAATAATGAGAGTATCAGAGGACGAAGGCCTTCAGTTTTAAGTGACAAAATAGAACTTCAAATCAGAATAAATCTTTGATTTTAGCTCACTCTCCTATGTGACAGACACTAACAAATTTGTTAGATATTACATAATATTAGATAATATTAAGAAGTGATATGATTTACCCAGATTTATGGGATTCTCAGATGGATCAGTGGTAAAGAATCTGCCTGCCAGTGCAGAAGACGCCAGTTCAGTACCTGGGTCAGGAAGATCCCCTGGAGGAATAAATGGCAACCCACTCCAGTCTTCCTGCCTGGAAAATCCCATGGACAGGAGCCTGTCCATGGGATTGGAAAAGAGTTAGACTTAGTCTCAACTGAGCACACACATAATCACTAGAGATACATGGTTATCTCAGTGGTGATCACGGGGCAGCCAGCCTCACAAGCAGGAGGAAAGAAGGGTCAGGGGCCCTGATACAGATGAGGGCCCATGATGAGGGAGCAGGAGGAACAGGAGGAGGAGGGTCCCAGTGGGGAAAGGGAAGGAGGAGGATGTGATAAGGTAGAGGCTTTGAGGGAGACCGAAGGCCAGGGCCTCCGATTTGGTGTTCTCACATACTGCCTGTTACAACTGGTTTGACCTGGGACTTCCCTGGTGGTCCAGTGGCTGAGACTCCACAATCCCAATGCAGGGGGCCTCAGTTCAACCCCTGGTCAGGGAACTAGATCCCACATGCTGCAGCTAAGAAGTTGCATGCCACAGCCAAAGCTCCTGCATGCCACAGTGAGCATCAAAGATCTGTGTGCCACAACGAAGACCTGGCACGACTAAGTAGATCTTAAATATGTACAGAATTGGAGGATCTCAGAGGCAGTAAAAGATCCAGTGTTTGAATCTTATTAGAAACTGGAAGTGTTGTGGAGGAAGTTGAGAAAAAGGGCACCACCCAGCTAAACCCAAGTACTCCAGGTTGCCCACATTACAAATGAAAAAGATACCAGAGTGGTGTCTAAAGAATTGAGGGATTTCTGGGAATGAAGGTATTATTTTAAGCACAAGTTTCTAAAACTTCTCTTCCTTTCTTACCCAAAATTTCTTAAAAAATCAATGCTACCACAATCTGGTGGAATCTGTGACTTCCAAAAAAAGAAAAGTTCTGTCTTCTACAAAGGAATGGGCTTCCTGGGTAGCTCAGCTGATAAAGACTCTGCCTGCAACGCAGGAGACCCTGGTTCAATCCCTGGGTGGGAAGTTCCCTTGGAGAAGGGATAGGCTGCCCACTCTAGTATTCTTGAGCTTCTCTGGTAACTCAGACAGTTAAGAATCCACCTGCAATGTGGGAGACCTGGGTTTGATCCCTGGGTTGGTAAGATCACCTGGAGGAGGGCATGACAACCCACTCTAGTACTCTTGCCTGGAGAATCCCCATGGACAGAGGAGCCTGGCGGGCTACAGAACATAGGGTCCCAAAGAGTCGGACATGACAGCAACTAAGCACACACAGCACACAAAGGAATAATAAATATGACTGCCCAACAATGATCATATTAAAGTCACAGAGTGGTTTAAACATTTTTTCCCATTAAAATCAAGATCACTGCTGAGCTATTAACATTATGGAATGCATTGTATGATTATATACCTGAAACATCTGAGAGAATCAGCTAGATAACCAGTTGGTGGTGGTGGTGGTGGTTAGTCACTAAGTTGTGTCTGACTCTTTAAGGCCCCATGGACTGTAGCCCAGCAGGCTCCTCCATCCATGGAATTTTCCAGGCAAGAGTACTGGGGATGGTTGCCATTTCCTACTCCAGGGGGATTGATCCTGCATCTCCTGTATTGACAGGCAAACTCTTTATCACTGACCCACCTGGAAAGCCTGAAGAGGGTGATGAAATAGTTATTTTTAAGACAGGGCAAGAAAGTTTTTAAACATAAAATTGTCTCTCTGCCCTGGGGACTTCCTAGCCATCCACTGGTTAGATCTCTGAGCTTCCACTGCTCAGGATGATCTGGTCAGGAAACTAAGGTCCCACATGCCATGCAGCGTAGCCGAAAGAGAAAAGTCTCCCTCTGCGATTTCTCCCCCCTCTAGTGTGCATTGTGCACCTGCGTTACACACTAACTAGATCCCCTTAGAGGACACAGGAGTACCTACTGGCCAGTTTCCTCCTGGCACCAGCAGTGTAACGCCCCAGGAGTTAATATTCTTTTCTCTGTCCTCAAAGGGGTCACAGTAACCCACTAGTTGCCTTGTTGGACTATATATAAACTCTCATTACAGTACTTTGATGTATAACCCTTTGTTTCAAAAACCTGTATAACTGTGTTTTGACTTCTGACAGGTGAAACAGACTTCAGAGCTCTCTGAAGGACTGTCTCCATTGTCATAATCCTCAGGTTGGTTCAAATAAAAATGTCTGTGTCTTCTATGAGGTCAACTACTGATTAGTTTTTTTCACAGACAAGAAGGAGTAGTTTGGAGTACTAAAAGTTGAGGCAGAAAAAGGACAACCTTACACATGATGCACCTCCCTGATTTATATGCCTGTCCATTTTAGGTCCAACCTTGTGTAATTATCAAAGGAGAAAGAGGCCAGAGTTTAATTAAATTTTAGCACTCCCAGTCAAGACATCCTGGGAGTCATGGACACCTACTGGATGAACATCAGGATGAAAAAAACTAAGATCATGACATCTGTTAACATCACTTTGCGGCAAACAGAAGGGGGAAAAGCGGAAGCAGGGATAAATCTTATTTTCTTGGGCTCCAGAATCACTGCAGATGGTGACTGCAGGCCATGAAATTAGAAGATGCTTGCTCCTTAGAAAACTATGACAAACCTAGATGGTGTTATTAAAAAGCAGACATCACTTAACCAACAAAGGTCCAAAGCTAGGGTTTTTCCAGTAGTCACGTAGATACGTGAGAGTTGGGCCATAAAGAAGGCTGAACCCTGCCAAAGAATTGATGCTTTGGAATCGTGGTGCTGGAGAAGACTCTTGAGAGTCCCTTGGACTACAAGGAGATCAAGCCAGTTAATCCTAAAGGAAATCAACCCTGGATATTCACTGGACGGACTGATGCTAAAGCTGAAACTCCAGTACTTTGGCCACCTGATTCAATGAGCCACTCAATGGAAAAGACTCAGATACTGGGAAAGACTGAAGGCCAAAGGGGAAGGGGCAGCAGAGGATGGGATGGTTAGATAGCATCACCGACTCAATGGACATGAATTTGAGCAAACTCGGAAGATAATGAAGGACAGGGAAGCTTGGCGTGCTGCAGTCTCTGGGGTCGCAAAGAGCTGGACAGCATTTAGCGACTGAACAGGTAGCTGAAGGCGCCTCGCTACGAGGATGTCTCTGGAGATTCTTGGCTCCTCCTGCCTGTAGGCGGCGCTGTGGGATCCCAGGCCCTAAGCCAGACCAGAAAGGCGGAGGGGCGCAGGACCCCCTCTCCCCTCCGCCCAGCGGCCGCTAGAGCCTGGTTCTCAGCGGCAGTAGCGGCGGTGCCTTGGGAAAGGGAACCCTGCGTCCCGCAGAGATCTGGAATACCGCCCGGCACCACGCCGGTGGTTGGCTCAGCGGCCATGTTTCGGATCTCGGGCTACCCAGACTGCAGGTGTCAGTTGGGAGCAGTAACCGCTCGGCCTGGCAGAGGGGTCAGTGCGCCGTCGCTGGAGTAAAAGCCTGCTCCGGCGGGAGCCGGCCAGGAGGAGGCGCGGTCCTGGATGCTCGAACTGACTGAAACCTGCAGCTTTAGCCGAGATTGTGTGTTGCCCAGAGGGGGCTGTGCAGGGAAATCCATGCTCTCAGCCGTGTACACTTAAGTTCCTTGCAGCAGAGAAGTAATTTTTAAAAATCTTTGTTACCCATGTGATGTGTGACCCCAGCTGGAAATACTTGTTGAATCAATGAATGGAAGAGGCCTATGCATAGTCACTGACTTGACAGTCAGTCCAGGGCTTTCTGAATGTTCCTGTTTCTCTGAAGCTCAGTTTGTGCGCTGGAGTACTGTTGGTAAAGATACAGCGTGGGAGAGAGAGCTGAAGGAATTACGGCTGAGAAAGGGAAAGAGGTCCCATGGGGGCATGTAGTGTAATACTGTTAATACATTGCAATTGTAGGGAGTGCAGTTCTTTAGAAAACGATAATGATGGTTGCAAGTCTTATTTTAGTTTCAAATCTTTCAAAGATCCCCAGGGGTGACAGTAACTCAGGTTCCAGACACTTAGTTTAAATCGAAACTAATATTTCTCAAGGAACAGGACAGTTTCTTACTGTCTTTTACACTAACACACACAAAAAATGATATTTAGAATAGAACCTTTAGAGATCATAACCCAACTCCCTCATTTTAGAGATGAGTAAAGGGAGTTACGGAGAGGTTGAAGCAACTTGCCCCAGGTCACATAGCTCATGATTGAGAATATAGCCTGTTTGTAGAGTTCCAGTTCTGTGCTCTCCTCCCTTCCCTTCAATACATATTTAATATTTATTGGGGCTTCTTTCCTTTAGTAAATATTAATACCGACAGTATTGTTTCTCTTGGGCTGGGGCTGCTTAATTAAGCTTCTGTTTCACATATTTCAAGTTGTCAGGAAGCTAGAGGGCATTTTCCTTATTCCCCTTTGTCATCTTCTGGGGAAATTGGGGTTTTGATTTTATTATGCAAATGGTCTTGAAAAGATCGTGGATGATTTATCATTTCTTTCTGACATTCCTAACGTGCTCTCGGGGCAAATGGTCAGTTTTCAGTTTAAATTTCATTTTAGTGGAGTCAGACTACCAATTGTAGAAGTTTCTGTAAATGTAACTTTCTTAGAAACATAAATGTGTTTCAGATTTCTCACAGGAGATGTTGAAGACAGTTCTGTGTGTCCTTTATCACACTTTTTCTTTTAAACACATTTACACAACTCTGCCATACTATAGGTACTTACGTGACGTGTCTTAGGCGACGCACTCAAATGTCCTTTTTATTGAATCAAACTCTTTGTTTCAGTTGTGTTTCTCCAGTCAGAAATGAGTGTCTCTGGCAGTTCCAGTGACTGACTTCTTTATGAATCCCCTGCCCCCCGTAACTGTTCCTGTAAAACAAGGGCCTGTATGTTGAATGTTCCGCCTCTGTCAGGGTATAAATCTGCTTTGTTTGCAACAAACATTAAATTTTGGAAAGACGACCAGAAAAACCATCACAAGCTCTTTCTGGTCATGCAAGCCTTGCCCATTTTGCATGTCTGGCTTCTCAAGATGTATGTCATAACTTCCTGCCTGATAAAAACAAAGGTAGAAGGCTTTTAAACATTACTGAGACAGAAAGAAATGTGTTTGGGGGTCCAGGTGGCAGTGCCCTTTGATGACATGGTAATCTATTTCTGAGCACAGGAGTAAGAGAATCTGGATAAGCAGCAAAATGAATTTCACATGTGTGTGATGAGAGGTATGGAGGAGACTGATCTCTGTAGACATGAGGTGTTTTGTTGAAAATTTGAGAGTAATTCATGAAATCAAAGGATAAGCAAGTCTCAGCAAGTCATCCGTACTTTCTGTTTGCTACTTGGTCAGCCTTTAACAAGACAACAAACTTGACCTACCCATCCAGTGTCTTTTAAAGTCACATATATTTTTAGTCAAGTCACTTTTGCAGTTGAAGATTCAGCAGTGATTGAGTCATCCACATAGTGGTGAAAGAGTGTAACTGGACTGAAAATCATCCACTTAGAGTTCTCATGCTGATGGTGCTGATGTTAAAGGTAGAATATGCCATCTTTGAGAGGAGAAAACTACCCATACTTTTGCTGTTTGAGAATTGTGTTATAACTACCTCATCCTTTGAGAATGATTTACATGGGGGAAAAAACACTCTCCTTCCTGATGGATATGAATGAGGAAGGAGGCAGCCCTAAGAAATGCTGAACCAACACATGGAAGCAGAACTGAGAGATCAGGAAACTTCATCCTGGTAACATTGTTTGAGCTCTGTATTAGGCAGTTCCTAAGCTTATTCTGTCCCTGATTCTTCACAGGTGTGAACCAGTAACATCTCCTTATCGTTTAAAACGTCTTGGAATTGCATTTTCTCTTACAAAATGGAGAGTCCTAAAAGACATAGAAATTGTTAACAGGATGGGGGTTTGTGTGTAACTGATCCTAAAATTTGGATTTGGCTGCATAGCAAAAGTAGAGTAAAAGGAGTAATGAGTGTCCTGGTCTGAGAAGGTGACAGTCTTTGTTAGGTAGTAGCTGTCATCTCTAGTGCCTTGGGACTTAGACCATGTGCATACTAATATGGAGCATTAGGGAGTTGTCAGGAAGAAAAAAAATTCAGATGTTGCAACTTGCTTGTTTTCAGCCCTCAGTAAGTTTCTAGAAAAAAAGACAAACTTAGGCTGTAAAGGCCTTGATACTTCTCAAGGTTACAGGGCAGTTATTTTGTAGACTGTCCCTCAATCTGGGTGTACCTGATGTATCTTCATGATTATGTTCAGTTTATTTGCCTTCTGAGAGTTAGCCAAGATGTGATGCTGTGTTTATCTCATTGCATCTTATCTGGTGGTGTGTGTACATGTGTGCTAAATTGCTTCAGTCGTGTCCAACTCTTTGCCATCCTATTGACTGTAGCCCACCAGGCTCCTCTGTCTATGGGATTCTCCAGGCAAGAATACCGGAGTGGGTTGCCATCCCCTTCTCTAGGAGATCTTCCCTACCCAGGGACTGAACCTGCAACTCTCACGTCTTCTGTGTTGGCAGGCAGGTTCTTTACCACTAGAAGAAGAAGAAGAAAAGTCGCTCAGTCATGTCCGACTCTTTGCGAGCCCATGGACCGTAGCCCACCAGGCTCCTTGGTCCATGGGATTTTCCAGGCATGAATACTGGAGTGGGTTGCCATTTCCTTCTCCAGGGGATCTTCCCGACCCAGGGATCGAACCTGGGTCTCCTGCATTGTAGGCAGACGCTTTACCATCCAAGCTACCAGGGAAGCCTAGGTACCACTAGAGCCACCTGGAAAGTCCCCAATAGGTATTACACTTATGCATCCAGTTACAGGGTGCAAATCTAGCTTTGCCACAGTCCAAAGCCTTCCCCTCACTAAAAATGATCATCTCATTTGGGTTTTCTGGGACTTCTCTGGTAGTCCAGTGGCTAAGACTCTGTGCTTCCAACACAGGGAGCCCAGCTCAGGAAACTATATCCCACCTGCCTCAACAAGTTCACTTGCCTTGACTGAAGATCCCAAGTGCCACAGCTAAAAGGTCCTGCCTGCTGCAACTAAGACCCAGTGCAGCCAAATTTTTTTAAAAGTAAGAAAAAACTACTCATCTGGGTTTTCTGTTCTGTTACTGACACGTTAGCTCAGATGGATATTCAGCATAGTATCAAGGACAAGGTGGTATACCTTAAGTCAGAGTAGGCTTTACCTTTAAAAGGAAGATTTTTTTCTCCTATTTTTCTCTAAAATGGTTTTCCTTTTCAAAAAAAAAATACCTATTTTTCTTTCTATCCAATTATTTAAAGTACCAATGAAAGTGGGGAAATGCTTCAAATATAACGTTAATGGAAAAAGAAAACAAACAGCATCCAAGACTGGATTCATAGTATCTCAGTTTGTAAAAGAAAATGTGGGTGTGTTTATTATATATGCACACTGACAGAAAAAGATTGGTGATAAACCACAAAATTCACAGAAGTAATCTTTGGAATTTTTTTCCTTCTGATATTTCTTTATTCCTTCCTGTACTTTCCAAATATTCCACAAATAACATGTATTACTATTTTTAAATACTTCATGAAAAGTGAGGTACTTTTCTCTGTTGAAAAAGGTATTTTTCTCTGTTGAAAAACTAATATACATTGTTGTTGTTCCTTGTCTTTTTGTTCTCTCATGAAAATTTTCCTTCATAGCAAAATGATCACTCTTACCTCCTTGTGTCCTCGGACAATCCCTTGAATGTTGCTTCCCAGACTTGCATGTTCCACTTTCTTCTCCCTCAACACCCTCTCCATGGCTGATTTCGTCCATTCACACTTCACTTGCCCATCATATACTCGTATTTCTCCTAAGCTCCAAACCCACATATACACTCACTGTATATCTCTTCTTGGATGCCTCAGGCATCATTAACTCAACACACCCCAGACTGAAGTCATTGCTGGTTTCACCCCTCCGCTTGTCCCTGCCTGCCAGTCACACATTCCTCCTGTTTGTTCCTCATCTCATTGAAAGGCACCACCAGCTGCGCTAGTGTCTCTTCATTCCCCTCCCCTTTACATCTTGGTCAGTCACCAATTTTTACACATCTTCGTTATCACTTTAATATTACTATTTTTCTTCATCCCAGCTACCACCACCATCTCTCACCTGGGTTAGCAGGAGACCGCCTCCTACCTGGTGTTCCTGACTCCAGTCGGTTTCCACTGCCACGTGCCCACCAGAGTGATCTTTATAAAATGAATACAACTCCATGGCATTCTCCCTCTTAAAATTCTTCACTGAATTCTTTTTTAAGTTAAAAATACCAACTTATTTGGCTGCACAGGGTCTTCCTTGCGGCACTGTGAGATCTTCTTTGGTGGCAGCATATCAGCTGTTAGTTGTGGCAAACCTGGGCCCCCTGCATTGGGAGTGGGGAGTCTTGGCCACTGGACCACCAGGAAAGTCCCAAATTCTTCATTGAATCCTTTTTGTCTGTTTTGTATTTTTGTAATTTCACAGGCTCTAGGGTGCACAGGCTTCAGCAGTTGTGGTGTGAGGGCTTAGTAGTTGCAGTTGCTGCTGCTACTGCTAAGTCGCTTTAGTCGTGTCCGACTCTGTGCGACCCCATAGACGGCAGCCCACCAGGCTCCCCCGTCCCTGGGATTCTCCAGACAACAACACTGGAGTGGGTTGCCATTTCCTTCTCCAATGCATGAAAGTGAAAAGTGAAAGTGAAGTCGCTCACTTGTGACCGACTCTTAGCGACCCCATGGACTGCAGCCTACCAGGCTCCTCCGTCCATGGGATTTTCCAGGCAAGAGTACTGGAGTGGGGTGCCATTGTCTTCTCCGAGTAGTTGCAGTTACTGGACTCTATACCACAGGCTTAGTAATGGTGGGCACATGGGCTTAGTTGCTCCCTGGCATGTGGGATCTCAAAGGTATGCCAAAGAATGTTCAAACTGCTGCACAATCGCACTCATCTCACACACTAGTAAAGCAGTGCTCAAAATTCTCCAATTGCTAGGCTTCAACAGTACATGAATCGAGAACTTCCAGATGTTCAAGCTGGATTTAGAAAAGGCAGAGGAACAAGAGATCAAATTGCCAACATCCGTTGGATCATCGAAAAAGCAAGAGAATTCCAGAAAAACATCTACTTCTGTTTCATTGACTACACCAAAGCCTTTGACTGTGTGGATCACAACAAACTGTGGAAAATTCTTCAAGAGATGGGAATACCAGACCACCTTAACTGCCTCCTGAGAAATCTGTATGCAGGTTAAGAAGTAACAGTACCGGACATGGAACAACGGACTGGTTCCAAATTGGGAAAGGAGTATGTCAAGTCTGTATATTGTCACCCTGCTTATTTAACATCTATGCAGAGTACATCATGCGAAATGCAGGGCTGGATGAAGCACAAGCTTGAATCAAGATTGCCGGGAGAAATATCAATAACCTCAGACATGCAGATGATACCACCCTTATGGCAGAAAGTGAAGAAGAACTAAAGAGCCTCTTGATGAAAGTGAAAGAGGAGAGTGAAAAAGTTGGCTTAAAGCTCAACATTCAGAAAACTAAGATCATGGCATCCAGTCCCATCACTTCATGGCAAATAGATGGGGAAACAATGGAAATAGTAAGAGACTTTATTTTGGGGGCTCCAAAATCACTGCAGTGGTGACTGCAGCCATGAAATTAAAAGACGCTTGCTCCTTGGAAGAAAAGCTATGGCCAACCTAGACAGCATATTAAAAAGCAGAGACAATACTTTACCAACAAAGGGCTGTCTAGTCAGAGCTGTGTTTTTTCCAGTGGTCATGTATGAATGTGAGAGTTGGACTGTGAAGAAAGCTGAGCGCCGAAGAATTGATGCTTTTGAACTGTGGTGTAGGAGAAGACTCTTGAGAGTCCCTTGGACTGCAGGGAGATCCAGCCAGTCATCCTAAAGGAAATCAGTCCTGAATATTTATTGGAAGGACTGATGCTGAAGCTGAAGCTCCAATACTTTGGTCACCTGGATGTGAAGAACTAATTCACTGGAAAAGACCCTGATGCTGGGAAAGATTGAAGGCAGGGGGAGAAGGGGATGACAGAAGATGAGACGGTTGGCTGGCATCACCAACATGACAGACATGAGTTTGAGTAGACTCTGAAAGTTGGTGATGGACAGGGAAGCCTCGTGTGCTGCGCTCAATGGGGTCACAAAGAGTCAGACACAACTGAGCGACTGAACTGAACTGATGACAATATATGTGTAAGTCTGCACACTGAAAATCACTTGTCACTCAATACATATGGAATGAGTAAATAAAGTTGGTAGGGTCTAAACTCAAGACCATGTAGTCTGACCCCAGAACCTCTACTTCTAACCTTTCACAGCAAACACAGTGAATATTTTTTGCTTCTAATATAAAAGTATTCTGTGTTTAAGTTTTACTATTTAATTTCCACAAGGGCATAGGTCTTTTTAGTTATAGCTCCCAAATGTCTGGAATTTCTAACATTTAGTGACAATAAAACTTGAATACTAAAATAATCTCAGTTTGGGCCTTCCCCTGGTGGTCCAGTAGTTAAGACTTCAGCCTCCAGTGCAGGGGGTGAGGGTTCAAACTCTGATTGGGGAATTAAAATTCCACATGCCTTGAGGCCAAAAAGCCAAAACATTAAAACAGAAGCAATACTGTAACAAATTCAATAAATACTTTAAAATTGGTCCATATCAAAAAATCCTCAAAATATTCTGAGTTTGGGTCTTAAAACATCATCTTAAGAATTCTTACAGTGCAGAGCAGTGAGAAATGGTGGCCAAGACCACTGGCTTAACAAAAAAATGGCCGTGGAAGTTACCTGTATCTGCAAACTTGGAAAGAATGTCTTGTCACAATCTCCTGCAAAAATGTCAGCTTAGTCTTATTCTCAATGGTTGGCCACTCCTGTATGTGTGAACATTTTGCTATTTTGAATCACATTAAGGGCAATAAATACACAAATCATTGGAAGATGCAATAAAAGTTGGCAGCAGCTGAATAACATTATACCCTAAAAGAGAATGACAGAGTCTGGTACCAGGTCTCAGCTATGCAAGAAATGGAGTTAAGGAATATGGTAGGCATGCTCAGGTAACTGCCTGAGCAGCTAAAGGAAGTCTGAGTGTGGGCATGACCTCATTTCAGTGTCTCATCTTCATGAGTCAGGGTGGACCCTTCTAGAAAGAGCTCAGTTCCTTAAAAAAAAAAAAAAAGGTAACATGAGGGAAATGAGTATGATGTGATATTAAGTTAAAAATGTAGAAAAGTCCATGCTAATTGTATCTCTGGCTACAGTGGTGTTTGCCTGAAGAGGCAGAGTTTTCTGCAAATGAATCCCTTTATTTTCAAAAACTTCAGCTTTTCCCCTCTCTCCTGAAAGAGAACTGTATCAGAACCACGGGAGGGTAGTCAGGACCATTCCTGATTTCTCCAGCACAGAGAAGAAACAGATTCATCCTACAGGGGTTAAGTCCCCAAGAGATGGATCGTTGGCCTCGTGCTTTCAGGGCATGCAGATGTGCAGCTGCCCGGGTTCAATTTACAGGTTTCTGACTATATATTCTTGGCCTGTGAAAACTGACACAAGTGCCAAGCTGGTGATGACACTGTCACAGATCCACCTGGAGACTATCTAGATGGCGAAGATTATTTTCCCAGAGGCCACTTCTCTAGAGAGTGCATTTGAAGCACATGTTCAAATTTAACTGTAAACATAAGCTAACTGTTAAATGGCAGCCCTGGGGACAAGCCAGGAGCCAGCTCTTTGTGGAAGCCTTCCTTTATTCACAACTGGCTATGAGGATCTTGGAGATAATCAGGAAAATCTCTCTCCCTGAACAGAGATTCTCCCAGCTTACTTGTTCCCATAACCAAATTGGATGAGATTTGGGGATAAAGAAAAAACCTAGGAGCTTTTCAACTTGATAAACTAATGTTTTGCTGTTGAGTAAGCTTCTGTCATACACTAAATGTTTTTTTAAAAAGTAAATATTACTTTAATCTCACAAGTAATACAATACTGATTTCATGTATGTGTGTGTATACATAAATATATATATATATGGCATTTTAAGAGGTTTCGTCTCATACCTTGCATCAACAAAGGGTCTTAATGAAATTGGTGGTATTTGTGCCACATCTGGACAAATGGGTTTCAAAATCCTCAGTTTCATAAGGATTCAGAGGAAACTACCAAGAAAGATAAAAATTCTGGCTTGGGACACTATCTTTTTGAAGAGTTTCTTACAATGATACTGAACTGTTTGATATTCTACATGCATAGCATTCTGACAAATCACTTAGTGCATACTCACCCTGTCCTTGAAGTTAATTAAGTAATGTCTTCCTGCCTTACAAAAAATGAGAGGGGTACTATCAGATTCAGTAGTTGGACAGAAATTCGTTAAATTTAATAAAACTTTCTAACTGCTAAAGCCTGTTGAGTAGTTAGCTTTCTTTCTTCCTGACAATCTATATACACAGAAAAATACTTCTAGACTCTCCAGTTTTGTTTTTTGACCTGTCTTCTGTAACTCTAGGTATATGAATTTCCAGGTGTTAAAGAAACCTCAAACCCCGAGACACATCGCGGCTCTATATACAAAAGTCATTATCTTAACCTAGTTTTTTTCCTCTTAAATTGTCAGGAGGGAAAACCTGAAGTCTATAGTTAGAATTCTATAAACCACTATACTGCCTATCCGATATGTCAGTTTTGCAGAAAATCAGGAGAGAAATTGATGGCATGAAGCCAAGTTTAGACACGCACCTGATAGCTTTTTCCTAGATAAAACCCTAGAAAGAAGGTTTCTCCCAAACCCTAGTTCTGGATTCACTTTTACTGCAAGCTACCCCGCCCTCAAAGCCAATCTGTGTTTTAATCCAGGAAAGAAACGCAAACTTTCAGTCGCTCAAGCAGAAATCAAAAAGATCACGAACAGGGAGCCGACTGGGGAGTCCCGTTCTCTCTCCCACCAATCGACTAGTTCAGGCCCCTCCTCCGCTTAGCCCTTGAGCCTCGCGGGGTCCCCTAGGTAAGCTCAGATGTCCCCTCTGCCCCTAGCTCCGCTAAGGACACGTGTTCTTCCAGCCCTGTTCAGCCGCCTGGAGCCCCGCCCACCTCGCGCTTCCCAGGCCCCGCCCGCCGCGTTGCCTGCCAATCGCTGCCCGAGGCGTAGCCCGGCCCCGCCCCTCGGGTCCCGGCCCGCCGCCTTTGTTCTCCCCAGCTCCCTCTCTCAGCCTGTGCGCTCCGGGTAAACCGAGTGGCAGCCGCTGATTGGAGGCCGCGGAGCAGCCAATCAGAAGGGGGCACCTCACGTTAGCGCTCTGAGCTTTAAACGCGCGAGCCGCGGGGCGCGCGGAGGAGGCCGGGGAGGAGGTTCCACGCGGAGGGTGGTGCCGCCGAGCTTGGACGCGCACCGCGGCGCTCGGGGCCCGCGCCCCAGATCGGACTGGGATTGGCCAGCCCGCGTCTTTCCCCGCCCTCCAGTTAATTGCCAGGGAGGTCTTCGGCGGGGGCGGGGCGGTTTTTCTCTCTCGCTGGGCTCCGCGAGACCGGAGCCCGAGGTTCGGGAGCGCCCAGTGGCCGCTCGTGCAAGGAGGCCACGCTCAGCACCACCGCGATGAGGCCTCGGAAAGCCTGGATGCTCGTCCTGCTCCTGGCCCTGGCGCAGCTGCTAGCCGTGGCGAGCGCCGGGGCCCCGGACGAAGGTGAGCGGCGGCGGCGTCTGGCCCGGCCTGCGGGCCGCGCGTTACGGGGTGGGGGCGCCGCGCGGACCAGCGACTTGCTGGAGTTGGAAGGTTGTAGCGGGGCGACAGGATCGCTTGGGAGTTCCGGGAGAGGAGGGCGGCGAGGAGGCCGGGGCTGCCACCGAGGCTTGGACCGCGGAGAGGGTGTAAAGTGCCTTCTTTGCACGCTGGCTCCTTCGCCCTGATTCTGCTCCGATTTTCCTCGGGTCCAGGCTGACTGCCCACTCCTGGGAAGGGGAGCTTGGGAACTGGTTAAGCATTTGAGGTTCACATGCCCAAGGAGTGGGAAGGGAGGGGGCCGCTGGTTTCAAAACAGGGCGAGGGCGTGACATCCCGAATGGGAGCCCTGGGGACAGCCGCGGGCAGCAAGCGTTTTACGCCTGAAAAATGTGGTTTGTAGGTTTGGATAGAAGTTAACTCGAGGGTTCTGGTTTGAGGGGGAAAGGGATGGCTTTTGGAAACTGGAGGTAGGTAGCACTTCGGCAAGCATGTATTCGGCACCGACTGTATGTGCTAGTCACTGCGCCAGGTCCGGGAGTTAGGGCTCAGTGTGGCCTCTGCCCATAAAGCGCCGGCTCTGGGAGGAACGTTCGCTCCTACCAGCCATCGGTCCTGCATTTTTCTTTGGAATCGGCTAGCTAAAAATAAGTGGTGTGTGAGAACTTTGAGAACTAGAAAACCTAAGAAAAGACTGCTATTGCTAGAGAACAGGACGGCACATTATTGGCCTTAACTCCTTCCTCTGGCGTTTCTCTGCATAACTAGAGTGTTTTTTCCTCTTGAGTTTGTTCCAATATAAATAACCCCCCTTTTCAGATAGTGTGTAAGGGAAGTGCGAACTTTATACTCTTCCAGATTGAGTAACTTTTATACAAGTTTTATTCAAGAGTCTTTACCCACACAGAAAAGGAAGTTGAAAACCAGCGCTTGGTGAAAAGAACACCTGCCCACAAGAACCAGAGAGCAGTGTCACCTATAAGTGTGTCTTGGGACCTTTATCCAAATTGCCCGGTGCTTATTTAAATACGGAGTCCCAGAATATACCCAACCGGAAGAACGCAAGGGTGGGCCCTCAGGTCAGCATTTTAAACACATTTCATTGACTCGTTAATGTTTGAGGACCAGTGGAGGTGGATGGTAGTTTTGGAACATAGCAGAGTAGCTTTGTCTTGGTTCCGATCAGATGATTCTGTCTTTCGGGGAGCCTCAAGGGGCCTGGAAGAGTGGCAGACGTGGATGGACATCACGGGTATTAGGATGACTGAGTCTGTCATTTGTCACAGGCCACTGATGCACTGGAGACCCTGGGAGGCAGTTGCCTCTAGGGTGAGCCTGGGGATCGTTGTGGTCAATTGGTTGGAGTGGGGCTTCTAGTGGTTACCTTGACTCTTTCCCATCCCTCGCCCTTCACATTTAGCTTCTGTCACAGGTAACTCCTCCTGTGGATTTTATTTTGGGACCACACTTCCCTTTACCCCAGATGGTCCCAGTCTTAAGGGGTTCCCCCCTTCTTTTTTGCTTCCTGTGCATTTTATTTATTTTTGCTGCACTGCACCCCTTGCGGGATCTTAGTTCTCCAGCTAGGGATGCAGCCAGTGCCCCCTGCAATGAGTGGAGTCCTACCCACTGGACCACCTGGGAATTTCCTGCCTCTTGTGCATGTCAGACTCAAACAGCATAGTGGTGTCTGGGCCCATCAGTGCCCCCAAGAACGGTTATTAAATAGAACTTAAGCCCTGATGGGTGAGCCTCCGGTTGTCAGGCCTCTCACTTGTTCTCACATCTTGCCAACCAGAAAAGTATAAAGGAGATATTTTGATGTGGGTCGTTGCCTGCTTTTCACTTCTGGGAAGTAATTATCAAACAAGGTTAAAAAAACTTAGGGCATCCTGGGAAGAAAGTCTGATGGGCCAGCAAGGCATAGCAGTTGAGTGGTCAAGACCCTCCCCTCAGTAGCCTTGTGCTCCTGAGCAGGTGACTGAAATTCTGTGTCTTCTTTGGTGAAGGGCATGTAGTATGTTTCCCCAGAGGGGCTCAGAGCGTTGTGTAAGAGCTCAGCACAGTGCGTGGCCCATGAAACATGATCAGTTAGATGATGTTATTCCTGAGTCTGTTGTTACGCCGGCTGAGGATGCAGGTGAGGAGATGCTGGAAGAAGTGGCGTGCGTCCAGGCTGAGTGGGATCCGGCGTTGTCAGGTGCCCTGCTGGGAGTGGACTGGGTTGCAGTGACCTGGTTAGGAGGGGCCCGCATTTCAGGAAGTGGCCTTGGCGGATGGGCCCAGCAGCGTGCAGAGATGATGCTGGAGGCCTGTTGAGGAGGGGTGCTCTGAGGAGGATGGCACCCTTCCAGAAGGGGCTGGGAGGCTTTGGGCATATACTTCTGTCCTAGAGTGTCCAGCTTTAAAAGTGGAGCCCTGTAAGAGGTGGTTTCCCCATTAAACTGTGAGATATCTTCCTTGTTGGGATGCAGGGGGTGGGGGCGTTTAGTCCGGGGGAATACGGAGCCAGCACCCTCTCCAGATGCAGAGGAGTCAACCCTGGGAGTTGTTGGCAATTTGGGGAGCAGCGGAAGGTGGGGGCTGTGCCTTAATGTGCTTGAGGATCCTTCATTATGTAGGGAACGTTCTGTCATTTTATTTGTCCTTAAAAATGCAGAATGAAAATCCATTCTTAAAAAAGTTTCGATAAAGGAGTTCCCTATTAGGAGCTCTGTCACAGCATAACTCATGGTCCCCATTTAACCGTGAGCACCCCATCGCTGTAGTGCTGCAGACCACTGTGGGCTGGGGCTAGGTCGGAAACCTCTTAGCTTTTCCTTTTTATAAAATTCGCCTTATCTCTGTGCACTGAACTGGCAGCCGAGTCCCTCTTCCTCCCCAAGCTGTTTCCTCGCTTGAAGAGAGGATTAAGTTCTGAGCTTTCTTTCCAGCCTTCCTCCAGTCTTTCCATCTGCCTGCAGATAAGCTTGATTCTCAGGCTGAGCTGAGCACCCTGGCAGCTGCGCTGCCCTGAGGCCTTCCTCACTGCCCGCAGCAGCTCCCAGATCTGGGGCAAGGCGTACATTGCGTCCTGGACCCCGGCCGGAGCAGAGAACCTTGAACAGCCCCCCCGCATTGAGCCCCTGGGTTTGCGGTCCCCATGCAGGCCGTTTCAGGTGGGACTTTCAGGTGAGGGGCCGTCGGCCCAGCCTTTTGGAAAGCTGGTATTAGGGTTCCACAGGCCAACAGAGGCCAGCTGGTACTTGCCCTGCCCAGTTGCTGTGGGTAGTGTTCCTAGAAGTACCAGGAGCCCGGAGCCAGTGGGTGTAAACCCAGAGGTTCTCAAGAGCATCAGGTCCTTAGATCTCCCTGGGACTTCACTGGCGGGCCAGTCGTTAAGACTCTGAGCTTCTGATGCAGAGGCTGCAGGTTCTATCCCTGGCGGGGGAACTAAGATCCCAAATGCTCACCTCGTGGCCAAAAAATATATATAAATAAATTTAAAGGAAAAAAGAAATGAGCTTAGGCCACCAGCCTGGGAAGTGGAGATGGGGTTGAGCCCGGTTGTCTTCCTCTGGGTCCTGCCCCTTCTGCATCCAGGGAACCTGGTTCTCATCGCTCTCCCCAAGCCTCCCGCTGACAGCGCTGGGGGTCTGGGGCTTCTGCAGGCCTGTCCAGCCCGCAGGGCCCCCGCTGTGGAGGAGGGAGGTGGCGAGGTGGCTGGAGAAGTGGGCATGCTGACAGGCTCGGGGAGGGTAGGAAGAAAATGGGGGGCCGGGGAAGCAGCCTGGCCCAGGGTACACAGGCACCTTCTCAAGTTGGTGGCGTTTCTGTTTGGATTTTAGAGCTGTGTACTCCAGCCCCCACAGTGGAGGACAGGGGCTTGTGAAAGGAAAAAGCTGTGGGTGTTCGAAGGGACAAGTGTGGAGGGAAGTGGGGCTCAGGGGGGCGGGGTGGGTTTTCAGCTTGTTTTTGGTAATAAGTGTACAGGTCGGTAGATCTTGATGATAACAAGCAAAGCTGCCGCCCTGCCCAGAGCAGCCCCTGGCGTGTCTGAGCAGCTGCAGAGGCAGCAGTGGGTCTGGTTTGGGGACGTGGGTGCTGAGATAGGGCAAGTCCCACGGGGCTCCCGGGTCCCCGGGCGGGTTCTCAAGCCCTAACGTCAGCCCCGCTGTCAGTGTTGGCTTCTCTCCCGGGAAGCATCTCCAAAGAGAAGTAATGGGCCCCTTGAAACGTTCTGCCTTTGGAGTTGACGAAATCGTGCTACCTGCATTTCTGTTTGCTGATGTGGAAGCAGCTGGGAACCTGGGTAACGAGAGCTGCCGTTCAGGGTTTCCATACCTGTAGTTCAGCAGCAAATCCAGTCGAGCCTTGTTGGTGATAAGATGTGCTTATATTCTTGTGTTCTGGGGAAGAGAACTTTGCCTCCAGGTGTCCCACAAAAGTATTAACAGGAAACAAGTGCGGTTCTCAGCTTTTCGTTATGAATGATGGACTGCTAATCCATCTCGGATTAGGAGATATGCATAAAAAATACCCCATGGGTGTTCTGATCCTTCAGGGAAAGGTTGGTGTGTGGAGGAGGGAGGTGGGGAATCATGTTTTACTTACAAAGTCAGCCCGAGTAACCTCCAGGGAGAAAGAGTTGAGAACCAAGATTTGTTTCCTGTTTGTACTGATTTGGGGGGCCAGGCAGTCATCCGCAGGGGCGAGGATGGGATCTTGGAGGCAAGTCCTTCTTTCCTGTGGAAAGCAGAGAGGGTGAGGAAGGGGAACATGTCTGTAGAAGTTAGCCTGGACCTTGAGCACGGACGTGGGGGGACCTACAAAGGGAGGAGCCCGAACACACAGCTTGGATGTGGGTGAGGGCCTTTGCTACAGGGCGGATCAGACCTGTGTGCCGGGAAGGAGGGTTCTCTGTGCTGGGCCGGGGGGCTCCATCTGAGTGGGGGCCGGTCCCACCTCACCCCCAAGTCCTGCTGCAGTGTTTAGACTAAATTCTAGACCTGTAGTTAGTTTTCACCATCTTTTAGCCATCACCTCCCTTTAAGTGAAATCTGAGGTGCCCACCCCACATGCAGATGTATGGGCTCCGGGAGGCCCGCGGTCACCGCCTCTTCTCGTGGTGGTGACCCTCAGGGACCACTCAGGACTCATGACCATTTTGAAGGTGTGGGGTCCTGGGAAGACTTAAGGAGGAAGGTCATCAGTTTCCTAACCTGCCTGGGTGTTTTCTGCACAGATTCTTCTGACAAAGAGGATGCCATCGAGGAGGACGAGGAGGAGGACGAGGATGACGATGACGACGACGATGACTTGGAAGTTAAGGAGGAAAACGGCGTCTTGATCCTAAACGACGCGAACTTCGATAACTTTGTGGCCGACAAAGACACGGTGCTGCTGGAGTTCTACGCTCCGTGGTGAGGACACGCGCCCTGACTCGTTTCAGGTCTAGTTGGTTAAAAACGTGAACACGTCCTCTGCTAGTTGCAGCTGCGGGTGGCTCATGAGCTTTGATGACACAGCCGTGCGGGGGTGACAGATGCGTCCCCTGGTGCAGGTTCAGCCCCTCCTCCGCCCAGCTGCACGCAGACTGGACCCTGTGGGGACCGGCCCCCCTTTCCCATCTTTCACCCTCATCGGGCAGCTCGTGGTGACTCTTGGGCTCCTTCTCTCACCTTTCTTCTGCTGTTTTTCCGTCTCATAATCCTGTCTTTGCTTTCTCCTGCCCTCCTCAGTCCACTTGGGAGGAAAAAATAGTCAAGATATACATAATGTTGTCTGACCAGCATAGTATGAGATGCTTCGTATAAAGTCTCTAAACAGTCCTCAGGGCAAACCTGTGAAGTTACCTCATTCCTGGTTTATAGATCATGTGTTCTCAAGCATTTTGGTCTCAGGACACCTTAACCCCTTAAATACTGAGGACCTCAGCTAGCTTGTTATGTGGGTCACGTTTATCAGTAGTTACCACATTGGAACTTAAAACTGAAAATGGAAAAACTCATTTCTAAGTGGCAGTAACACCCTTACTCGTCAGCATCAGAACGCTGACATCGCTCTTGGTCCTGTAGCGCATCCACGTCTGAGACGAGCGGAAAAGACAGCGTCTTTCAGGCAGAGTTTTCTCTTCACGTGGGGGTGTGGAGATCTTGAAAGTACCTGCCCTCGGTGGAGCTGGGATTCACCCTGGGATTGTTCGACTTCGGGCCGTCTCAGCCTCCCCCGTTTCGCGTTTCTCGCTAACCGCAAACGTTTCTGGTTCCAGTGCCCCAGTTTTTGTGCATACAGCTGGATTTAAGCCTCCTTGGGTACAGTTAACCTGCTTCTCCGCCCTGAAATCTCATTCTCAGGTGCGGGCACTGCAAACAGTTTGCTCCAGAATACGAAAAAATCGCTGCCACCTTGAAGGAGAACGACCCTCCCATCCCTGTCGCCAAGATCGACGCGACCTCAGAGTCGGCGCTGGCCAGCAGGTTTGACGTGAGTGGCTACCCCACCATCAAGATCCTGAAGAAGGGCCAGGAGGTTGACTACGAGGGCTCCAGGACCCAGGAAGGTGAGGGCCTGGAGCCACCAGAGGAAGTGGGGGCCGGGGCTCCCTTCCCCATGAAGGGAGAGGGGAGGGGTTGAGGGGAGGGCAACTTGGATAACAGAGAGGAAGCCCAGCCCAGTGGACTGGCAGCAATACCTGCTGGAACGTCCGCAGTGACTCTGATCAGAATAAGCTTGTCCTGGACAAGAAGGGGGTACACTTGACAGCCGTGAAATTCAAGATCTGGAGCCGCTGTGTTAAAGGCCACGGGCCTCGCTAGTGTTGTGGACCAGCGTCTAGCTGGGCCTGACACCCAGGGTGGGGGACTCTCTGAGACAGACTGCCGAGCCCTCGCCCAGAGCTTCTGATTCAGTGAGCGTCAGGTCCATCTCAATAGTCTCTTTCTTATGAGCACCCAGGGCTGGCCAAGCCCATGGGTCCAGAGCTCACAGAACCACTGGTGTTTCTAAAACCAGGTGCGTGGGGCCAGGTGGCATTTCTAAAACCAGGCCTGTTGGAGCTCTACCTGGCTCGCATCAGGCACTACATCAGTTTCATTAAATGAATGGACAGATAACACCGTGGTAGCCTTCAGCATTTTGAAGGCTTAAAAAAAATAGATTGCTTTCTGCTGCATTTTCCACTCCCAGTGTGGCACAGTGGGCATGGCACCGAGTAGGTTTGGGGTCTTTCTTGCCATCGCACAGCCCTGTGTCCCCCACAAGGGCCCCCCTGGCTGGGCCTTGGGCTCCTCATCCGAGCGTGAGTCACGTGGACTTGATCTCAAGGTTCGCTTCGAGCCATTCAAGAGTCTGACCTTTGCAGGCAGGCATGTGTGTGTGTGTGTGGGGGTTGGTCTGCCCTTGACACCTCACAGCTAGGAACGTGGTCCGGTTTGGCATCTTGAGGGCAGTGTTTGGCGCAGCGGGCTCCCTGGGCACCAGACCTCCCATGTGTCTTCAGAAGGGGCTCCCCCAAGTTGAGGCCCCCCCCGCCCCGGGCCTCAGTCTGCCTGCACCAGGAGGCACTGCTGTTCGCGCTCCAGTCTGAAAGCTGGCGCTTCGCCGCAGTGCTTCTCAGACCTGGCTCCTGGGCAGATTTCAGGGCCACAAAGGGAGAGAAACAGTGGGCAGCCGCTGCTCCTGAGAACCACTTGGGAAGTGCTTTGTGAGCATATATTTAGTCTCCGGGCACCTAGGCCACAAGTGGGCCTTTTTGCAACTGCTTCGCAGGCGATGCTGGTGCAGCCTAGGTGGCCTTGGAGCTACTGCTGCTCCCATTTTTTTCAACTTCAGTTAAATTTTATGCTGTGTGTAACGTGCCAGTGCTCCGTGTGCGTGTCTAAACACAGATGTATTTGTACGCCTTGAGAGGAATGCTCCCCAAACTATTACTAGGCATATGCGGTTGAACACTGCGAGGTGACCTTTCGGGGTGCGCTTAACAGTCTCATTCATCAGGCTGGGCTAGACTGCCTTGAGCAGTGTGTGTGGACATGTGATGGGTGGTGGTTGGAAACCTTGGACCTTCGGGCTCTTCACCATGGTCCCCAAACTGCGGAGGGGCCCTGGCTATAGATGGGCTTTGTTGTTCAGTAGCTCAGTCATGTCCGACTCTTTGCATCCCCATGGACTGCAGCACGCCAGGCTTCCCTGTCCTTCACCATCTCCCGGAGCTTACTCAAACTTAGGTCCATTCAGTCGGTGATGCCATCCAACCATCTCGTCCTCTATGGCCCCCTTCTCCTCCTGCCTTCAATCTTTCCAAGCATCAGGGTCTTTCCCAGTGAGTCAGCTCTTCACATCAGGTGGCCAAAGTATTGGAGCTCAGTATCAATCCTTCCAGTGACTTTTCAGGGTTGATTTCCTTTAGGATTGACTGGTTTGGTCTCCTTGCAGTAGATGGGCTTGGGTTTCAGGAAATCAAGCGTGTCCTGTTCTGTGGCCCTATGTTCTCTCTTCCCTACCCTCTCCACCTTCCCCTGGAGCCAGGGGCCTTCACGTGCTTGGTCTTGTGGGGTTTCTTCCAGAAATTGTGGCCAAGGTCAAAGAGGTCTCCCAGCCGAACTGGACGCCTCCACCAGAAGTCACACTTGTGCTGACCAAGGACAACTTCGATGAAGTGGTGAATGATGCCGACATCATCCTGGTAGAGTTTTATGCTCCCTGGTAAGATGGTGTCGGTCTCCCGTGACCAGATACTGGTTAGGCCCATCCTGTACCCGCTGCAGCTCGGGGCAGGGGTGGCA
Source organism: Bos grunniens (assembly GCF_055505025.1). Taxonomy (NCBI): domain Eukaryota; kingdom Metazoa; phylum Chordata; class Mammalia; order Artiodactyla; family Bovidae; genus Bos; species Bos grunniens. Next base: position 7,971,365 of record NC_141168.1, read on the forward strand.
GGAGACAGACCCCTGCACGTGAGGCAGAGCCAGCCGAGGAGCTGGCAGGTGCCAAGTGCCCACCGTGCACCAGGTGAAGTGGGCGCGGCTGGGAGGGGTGGTTTTAGAGTCTTTGCTGGGGGATAGGATAGGTTGAAACTCCCCCCTCCAGCTGTCCAACCAACAGAACTGTCATGGCCTCTCGCATCTCTTAGCCCATGTCAGGCTTCCACACTGCCTGGGGGCTTCTCTGGCTTGGCAGATCTCTGCAAGTCACCCGGGAACTCAGGCTGGGTGTCTGCGCATCCTGTAGCTGGGAGGCTGCGTCCACTCTGAAACAGGCTCCTGACAGAGCTGCTCACTCTCGCAGGTGTGGACACTGCAAGAAACTGGCCCCCGAGTATGAAAAGGCCGCCAAAGAGCTGAGTAAGAGCTCTCCCCCGATCCCCTTGGCGAAGGTTGACGCCATAGCGGAGACAGACCTCGCCAAGAGGTTCGACGTCTCCAGCTACCCCACCCTGAAGATCTTCCGCAAGGGGAAGGCTTTCAGTTACAACGGCCCACGGGAAAAATACGGTAGGGCTGCCGCCTCTGGGCTCGGTGCGGGGATCTCCCAGTACCTCCGGGCGCCCCGGAGCCCCGAGCCCCCAGCCCCGCTCAGGCGTGCGCTCTGCTTCTAGGGATCGTCGACTACATGATGGAGCAGTCCGGGCCGCCCTCCAAGCAGATCCTGGCCCTCAAGCAGGTCCAGGAGTTCCTGAAGGACAGGGACGATGTCATCATCGTCGGAGTCTTTAAGTCGGAGAGTGACCCTGCCTACCAGCTGTACCAGGATGCGGGTGAGGAGGGGTCTCAGGCCAGCGTGCCCGCGCCCAGGCCTTCTGGGGCCGCTGCTGTTGTATAAGACCCCTGGGCGTCGATTTAGGCTTGAGGAAGGATCGAGATTGCATATGTGGGAACGGGCTTTCCTTTCTGGGGTTGGGGATTGGTTCTCGGTTGCCTTAACTGCACGTGAGTGATGCGATCTCTCAGGAAGCAGACGAGAGGGCTGTGCTCTCTCCTTCCTGGGTCTGAAAGGAGGGCAGGGGCCCTGTCAAGTTCATCCAAAGTCATTACCTCCTTCCCTCCTCTGCTGGGGCCCCTTCCCAGAGCCAGCCCCGCTGCCAGGGGAGGGTCTTGACCAGAAAGGAGGGTTTCTGCATCAGACCTGGGTTGGAGTCCCTGTTCTGTGGGTGATTAGCCGCCCCAAGTGGGCAGTCAGTGACTCGGTCAACCCGCAGATCTCACAGCCAACAGGGAGACCTGTCTTGCATGGAAGGTTGTTACATTAGTGGAGATAAAGTGGTGGAAGTGCTCAGCCAAGTGCCCGGTGATGCCAAGTGCCCAGTGAGGCTGGTCTGGGAGGCAAAGTTAACCACCACCTCGTCTCAGCAGTGCCCCATGGGGGCCAGGTCCTCGCCGCCCTGGATGGCCCCTGGGTGATGAACCAAAGATGGTCTTTGGGGGACAGGCAGGCTCCTCCTGGTCTTCCCCAGCAGCTCCTGAGTCCCCTGGACCCCTCACCCCATCATACACGCCACAACGGCTTGGTTTTCTACTTGGAAGTCGTAATCGTGATCTGTTAAATGCCCTGCTTGCCACTTAGTGTTAATGTTTGTGCCGCACGGTCCCAGCTGTGCATGTGTCAGTTGCAGACTGACGTTGTAAAAGTTACAGTGGGGCTGAAGTCCATTCGTGCTTCCTCAGTCTTCACTGATTCAGGAACCGGGTCATCCAGCTGTTCTAAAAACTTGCAGAGGGGGTCCCCTCGTCCACCCAGGGCCACAGGCAGCCACGGAGCCCCAGCCCTCACATCTGGGTGCCTGTAGATCCCCAGGGATCGTGTCAATACGTGGGTGCTGGTGCTCAGGGCTGGGGGGGCCCCAGTGCTGCCCGTCTAGCCGCCGCATATCCAGTCTGATGCCTGTGGCCCCTTGTGGCTGGGCAGGTTAGGCTCAGGTAGGGGTGACAGTCACGGGGCCTGGTGCGTGGACTTTGGGGAAGGAACTAGAGACCGCCCCAGGGACACAGGGCTGACAGGGCAGGAGCAGAGGGGGTCCTGGCAGGAGGATGGGGTCTGTGAGCGAGGGGGCCGGGCAGGAAGCTCTGGAGGTGATGCTGTCTCCTCCATGGCCACTTGATCACAGATACCCACGTGTCTAGTAGCTTAGAACAGGTGGGAGACTGACCTGCAACACTCCTCTGGGTGGCTGTTTTGTTCTTAAACGGTGGTCTGAGAGCTCCCTGACCTGTTGCTACAGGAGGGACTGGGGCTCAGGGTGGTGAGTAGCTGGCAGGCCTCAAGTCACAGCTAGTAGCTCCAAAATTGTGATTTGAGTCCAAGTCTGTCTGAGCTTGTCCAGACTGCTCCCTGCTTCCCCTGAGACGTGCCGTGCCCTCAGCTGCCTGTTCGGTAACCCAGTCACAGGCCCACCTTCCTGGGACCGCAGACTCTGCTCAGGGTGGATCGGAGGCCTTGGTGAGGACAGAGCAGGAGGCCCGAGGTGGTGCCCTTGCCGGGTCCAGGGCAGGGGTTGATAGGCTGGCCCACGGGCCAAACCCAGCCCTCACCTGGTTCTGTAAGTTCCCTGGGGACACAGCACGCTAGTCAGCACAGAGCTGAGTTGTCAAGACCATGGGGTCCACGAAGCTGAGACAGTTCCTGTCCAGTCCTTAAGAAAGTTTGCCAGCCTCCATTCTGGAGTATCTCCATGGGGTTGCATTGAGAGTTTCCCGAAATTTAAATTAAAATACGTAGGGCTTCCCAGGTGGCACAATGGTAAAGAATGTGCCTGCTAATACAGGAGACTCAAGAGACGCAGGTTCAATCCTTGAGTCGAGAAGATCCCCTGGAGGAGGACGTGGCCACCCACTTCAGTATTCTTGCCGCAAAAGTTCCATGGACCGAGGAGGCTGACGGGCTACAGTCCGTGGGGTCACAGATAGCCAGACACAACTGAGTACAGCACAACATATCCATAGAGCAGAAAAACTGCAGCCCAAACTGGCCACTTGAGAAGTGAGCTCCTGAGCAGACGGAGGGTTTTCAAGCCAGACTCAGGAGGGTCAGGCTGGCGGTCTGGGTTAATGTGCTTCTCAGCGTCAGAGACCACAGTCAATCCGAGAGATGAAGTTTTTCTGTGAAGGTTCTGATTGTTTATTTTTATTCATTTTTTTTTCAGATTTATTTTAAAAATAAATTCAGATATACATAGATTTTAAAGTATTACATCTATACCAGGTTTTTTAATCCAAACTCCTTTCAAGTGTCTAAGCTCTGGATATTATCCACACAGCATTCATGGTTAATTACACCATTTTCTGGGCATTTGGTTTGGCTGATGTGGGTAGAGTTGAATCTAAATCATTTAAGCAGTTTAATAAATTGTGTGTTATTTATCGTTCAATTCCTCAGCTAACAGCCTGAGAGAGGATTACAAATTCCACCACACTTTCAGCACTGAAATAGCAAAGTTCTTGAAGGTCTCTCTGGGGAAGTTGGTCGTCATGCAGCCTGAGAAATTCCAGTCCAAATATGAGCCCAAGAGCTACGTGATGGACATCAAGGTGGGTGAGGGGTGCCAGCCCCGGGGCGTCCGATCGTCCTGAAGTTCTCTCGGTCAGGCCAGGGTCACGGGGTGGCGGGGATGGGGGAGGTCCTCACACGCCCAGTGGGTCGTGGGGCTGAGGCCCTGGCGCAGCTCCACCTGCTTCTGCAGGAGGGTGGCCCCCTCTCCACACCTCGTGACGGGCCAGCTCCTGGCCAGCCCGTGCTGCTCCTTCGGAGAGAAGCCTCACTCGCCGGCAGGTGGCCTGGGTGCTGAGGACTACGAAGCACTGACATGCTGCTCTGTTCACTGGGTAGAGCTGTGGGTGTGGCCTGTGGACCTGGCCTTTCCCTCCTCCTTGGGGCCTCCCCGCTCTCAGTCTTCCTAAAGAGGTGACACACTCATCTCAAGAGGGGTGGGTGAGCTTGGGTCCCACTTCATGTTCCAAGTGCTTCCCAGGGGCCATGAGCTCCATGGAACAGATCCTCTCATTTGGAGGAAACCTTACCTGATAGCTCAGTTGGTAAAGAATCCGCCTGCAGTGCAGGAGACCCCAGTTCAATTCCAGGGTCGGGAAGATCCGCTGGAGACCGGATAGGCTACTCATTCCAGTATTCTTGGGCTTCTCTTGTGGCTCAGCTGGTAAAGAATCTGCCAGCAATGCAGGAGACCTGGGTTCGGTCCCTGGGTTGGGAAGATCCCCTGGAGAAGGGAAAGGCTACCCACTCCAGTATTCTGGCCTGGAGAATTCCCAAAGTCCATGGGATCGCAAAGAGTCGGACACGACCAAGCAACTTTGACTTTACATCTTGAATTCAGATGTTGTACTTGACAAGCAGAGACTGGGATGCAGAGAAGTGAACTAACGCCTAGAGGGTCCCACAGCCGTTTAGGAGGAGACTAAAGTGACGGGCAGGTGTGCTCTGTCCCCAGCCAAGACATACGGGAGAGGTTTCATCACGCCTGCCCCTCCGGCTTCTTTTCTGTTATCCAGAGATACTGACTCTGGGTCCACAGAGGAGCCCTGATGAACTTGAGATCTGGGGGCCATGGGAACCAGACACAGTTCTGTGTGGTGTGCCTGCTCCCAGGGAAGGGGTCTGTCTGTAATTTTCAGTAGATTCTCGAAGGGGCCCCTGACCCTGAAAGGTTGAGATCCGCAGTCTGTTAAACACATCACTGCTACTTTGCTCTTTTTGCTTCAGCCTGATCTTACATTCACCATTTTTTATTAATGTATTGGTATCATTTATATACCAATTTTGTCCCCAGAATTATTTAAGGGCTGCTTTGTAAAAATTTACGTAACATAACATGCAATTTTAAAAAATGGATCTAGGCGTTAGGACAAAGGGAAGACAAGGGCAGGACGGATAAGATGAAGCCAGATGTAAAGTCAGCACACACAGCCTGGAGGTGAGGAGACAGTCTGCTGCAGACGTGAGTGAGGAGGGCTCAGGCATTGAGTTCCCATTTGGGCCCGTGGGTGCTGAGTGCTCCGCTGTGGAGCACATACGTCCTGGGTGCCCCCGGAGTTTGTCTTCTCTGCGACGGGTGGTCCAGGGCCATCCTGATGAGAGAGGCCCCCACTGCCCTCTGTGTCTTGTCCCTGCTGCCTCCCTGACCGTCCATCCAGATGGGACTCAGACTCTAGGGGAAAGAGGTGGTCATCCACCACTTCTCCTGCTGAGCAGATGGCCTCACCCTCCTAGGCCTCAGGTTCCGCATCTGTGGTGCAGGTGTCTGGCCCCTTGCTCTTCCCCAGGCCCCCCGGGTTTTCTGTCACCAGTAGTCAGGGGTGGGCTTTCTGCAGGCAGAGCCCAGAGCCCCAACGGCCACTTTGATCATCTCATCCTGTAGTGTCCCCGACAGGCTACTGTGGGGTTCAGCCAGAGGAACGTGAGACCTTGTGCCCAGTTCAGCTCACCTTCGCACCTTTGTCATCCGGGAGCCAGGCCTCCCCCCAGCAGATCCCAACTGACCTGGTCAGCCAGCCCTGACCCAGAGGGAAGGGCGCCCTGGCTACCCGAGAGGCTCACTTGGGGTTCACTGGGGGAGTAGGGCCCCTGTGATGTCCCTAGTGAAGTCGCTCAGTTGTGTCCGCCTCTTGTGATCCCATAGTCTGTAGCCTGCCAGGCTCCTCCATTCATGAGATTTTCCAGGCAAGAGTGCTGGAGTGGGTTGCCATGCCCTCCTCCAGGGGATCTTCCCGGCCCAGAGATTGGGCTGTACCCTCTGAGCCACCAGGGAAGCCCCGTGACGTCCCTAGGGGCAGACTTTTCCCCAGGCCGGTGGCAGACAGCTGCGCCTCACCTGCCCCTCTCTCGCAGGACTCCACGGAGGCCGCGGCCATCGCGGAGCACGTGGTGAAGCACACGCTGCCCCTGGTTGGCCACCGCAAGGCTGCTGATGCCAAGCGGTACACGCGGCGTCCCCTGGTGGTCGTCTACTACAGCGTGGACTTCAGCTTCGACTACCGCGCGGGTGAGCCCCGGGCTGGGGAGTGCGGGTTAGGACGGCCTCGGGGGTCCTCCTCCTCCTCCCGGGGGAGTTGCCACCGCCTACCCTCCCCGCTTGATCAGGGGGGCAGCTGGGAGTCCCGTCGGCCCTCCTCGAGCCGCAGGGACGAGCCCCCGGAGCCCTGAGCCCAAGCCCTCGGTCCCCTCTCAGCCACTCAGTTCTGGCGGAACAAGGTCCTGGAGGTGGCCAAGGACTTCCCCGAGTACACCTTCGCCGTGGCCGATGAGGAGGACTTCGCCACGGAGTTGAAGGACCTGGGGCTAAGCGAGAGCGGGGAGGAGGTGAACGCGGCCATCCTGGATGAGGGCGGCCGCAGGTTTGCCATGGAGCCCGATGACTTCGATGCCGACGCCCTGCGCGACTTCGTCACCGCCTTCAAGAAAGGTGGGCCCGCACCCCGCCACCCCCACCCCCACACCCGCACCCTGCTTCTGCAGCCCCTGCCAGCTTGTCTTTGGGACCCAGGCCTGTGCTTCCTCTTGGACCCAAGGGTGCACAGCATGGGAATGGGAGAATCCCTGTTCTTTGCTCCATTTTCTCTGTTTTTGTAATAGAAACAGGTGTCTTAGAAATCTCAAAAAACCTTATTTTAAAAATTAAAGTGCAACAGATAAGTTTCTTGTATGTGGTAAACTTGCTTTGGCCTTGAATGCAGTGTCTTTCTGATCTGACTGGGCACGTGGCTCAGGGTTGCTGTTGCCCCCGCTAGGTGGGCAGACCTCCCTGCCCATCCTGTCTGCTCAGTCTGCTGCCCGCCGAGGCTTCCAGCCTGCACACTGCCCTCTTAGTGACCCCTCTGTACTGGCAGCCTCTCTTGTGACTGCCCCTCTGAAAGAGGATCATGTCTGCTAGGCCTCTGGTGCGACTGGTCATCTGCACCCCCTCTGGCCTTTGCAGGGACTGGAAAGTACAGGATTTGGGGGAATCAGAACCAGGGGCTGGGCTCTGGAGACAAGGCCCAGCCTGGCCGTGGCGATGTCTGTCTGCCCCAGCCTCCTGCACGTCGGGCCAACCTCCCTGCCTGGTCCAGTCGTGGCCACCAGGGGCTGGCCTTTCGGCTCTCACACCCCCCCTTGCTTGCTTTCCCTGGCAGGAAAACTGAAGCCAGTCATCAAATCCCAGCCGGTGCCCAAGAACAACAAGGGGCCAGTCAAGGTCGTGGTGGGGAAGACCTTCGACTCCATCGTGATGGACCCTAAGAAGGACGTCCTCATCGAGTTCTACGCGCCCTGGTGCGGGCACTGCAAGCAGCTGGAGCCAGTGTACACCTCCCTGGGCAAGAAGTACAAGGGCCACAAGAACCTGGTCATCGCCAAGATGGACGCCACGGCCAACGACGTCACCAGCGACCGCTACAAAGTCGAGGGCTTCCCCACCATCTACTTCGCCCCCAGTGGGGACAAAAAGAACCCAATTAAATTTGAGGACGGAAACAGAGACCTGGAGCATTTGAGCAAGTTCATAGAAGAACATGCCACAAAGCTGAGCAGAACCAAGGAAGAACTTTGAAGGCCCTGGGGGTCTGCAGAGGGCGAGCACGGGAGGGACCGGACCCAGCGAAGCTTCCAGTGGTCACTGGCGGGGCCCACGCCAGCTGCGAGCCTGGCGGGCTTGCTCACAGGCAGTATGTCAAAGTGTTTTGGTTAGTTTTGTGTTTTAATTTTTTTATACTCTGGTATTTTGCCTTCATGCTCTGAATACTAAATAGATATGAATGACTCAGTAGATTAGTCCAGAATTTTACAGAGGAGACATCTATTTTTATTGTTATTTGGGGTTTGATTTTTTTTTTAACTTTTCACCATCTTTAATATATTTCTTCAAAGCAGGCAAGTTGAATTCTGTGTGCATTTTTTTCCTTTTTTAATTTAAAATTTAAGAAACCTTTGCCAAATTGTGTTGCCTTTTGCCTTTTATTTGATCGTCTTCTGAGGAATTGTTAGCTGAAGATGGGACTGCTGGTTTTTGTTTTTTTTTCCCGTCGGGGCACGAAGTGAGAATGGTCACCAGGTGCCCTGCCAAGGACGTGATTTCGGCCCGACTCTGAGCCGCCGCCAGACCGGGAGAAGCAGCATCTCTGCAGGCGTGGACATCACCGTGCCTTCTCCTCCCAGACCGAGGACCGCGGGCAGGAGCCTGTTGCAGGTGCCCCCAGGCCCCTGAAGCCAGGTCCTGAGGCTCAGCCTCCGAGAGGTCGCCCTGCTAAGGCTAGCAGCACCGCCTTCAGAACCGCCGTGGCCGAGGCGAGATGAGCCAGGGCCCAAGTGGAGACTTCGGGGTGGCAGGAAGGATAGGGTAGGTAGGCTGACGTGGTGGAATAAAAAAATGATTGAAAACAAGTGTCCATCGCTGTCTTAGAGAACACAATCCTGTCCCAGGGTCTCGGTGCCCTGGACATGGAGAAACCTGGTCTGGGCCTGGAGGGGAGGCTCCCAGCCCGCCCACCCTGCAGCGTGCGTGTGGCTTCACCCCAGTTGTGAACGTCTGGGGGTGGGGGCTCCTGACCCGGGCGAGGCCATCGGTGGGCCCTGCTCCTGTGTGCGGGTGGGCAGTGGTGGAGGACAAGGCTCTGTGTGTGTCTTGGAGCCGGGCGGGGGGCACCCGCTGGGATGGGAAGCTGGACCGGCCCTCAGAGCTCTGCACGATTTGTGTGATGAGAGCTTCACTCGGGAGTTCATTACCCAGGTGTGCTGTCTGCGCTCACCTGCTCCTAATTTTGCTGATAGAAGAACAGGTGAGCTGGAGGCTGCTCTGAGCAGAGGCTGGTGTGTTGGCTGCAGGAGCTGGGCGCGGCAGGGCGGAGGGCAGCCCGCACGGGAAGGGGCAGTCCTGATGAGCCTTCCCAGATGATCCGCTTGCTAGTTGAGTCTGGCCAAGGTGGACTGGGCGGGTGAGGGTATCCGGTGAGTCCCCCAGTGTGACAGGTGGATGAGTAGGGCTCCTCCCACCCACCCCACCCCATCCCCGAGTTTGGGCCACAAGCTCACATGAGGCAGTGTAGATGCGGGGCTTGAACCTTGTCCTTCAGCCTAGAGGCACTCATGCAGCTCACCTGGACTTCGGTGCTGGTCGGGGAGACTTCACACAGCGCACGTGGGACTGCAGAGGAGGCCCGGGCGCTGGGAGGGGCGAGATGGCCTTTAGAGTGGAGTTTGAGCTGAGACCCGAGGATGAGTTGGCTGGAGCCCAGCAGAGGGTGGGAGGGAGTCAGTTCAGCGTGTCCTGGGACTAGAAACATTTGCCGGATGTGTGTCAGAAACACATGGTCTCGGGCTGGGCCCCGGACCTGCCGAGTCGGAATCTGCCCTTTTAAGAGGAGCCCAGCAGACTTTAACACAGTGAATGCAAACACCCTGAGGCAGAAGTCAAAGTATCTATCCGCTTCTGATACTCAGTCTGGAAGCCAAGTGGCCCGATGGAGGATGGGGTGAGGTCATCTTGTACTGACTGTAGAGAGCAGGCCCCTGGGAGAGCTGACCCTAGGCTGGTGAGGGAGCTGACAGGCTGGTGAAGGGGACTGGCAAGGCAACTGATGACAGTCCAGTGTGATCAGAGCCAGGGTGGAGACAAGCTGGCCCGGGGAGTCCAAGCTGGGAGCCTGCCCTTCAGAGAGGCTGCCCCGAGAGCCCAGGGGAGCGTGAGACCTTGCCAGGTTGAGACAGCAGGTGCAGAGGCTAAGAGGCACCGAGCCGCATGCCAAACGAGGGAAGCAGGGATGTGAGAGGAGCTGAGGCTGGAAGACGCGGGGCCCTGTGCTGGGGTCCTCTTGCAGGAAGTCAGGACTCTGACCTTGTCAGAAATTTGTAAGGAACCAAAGGTCCCTATAGTCAGAGCTATGGTTTTTCCAGTGGTCATGTATGGATGTGAGGGTTGGACTATAAAGAAAGCTGAGCGCCGAAGAATTGATGCTTTTGAACTGTGGTGCTGGAGAAGTCTTGAGAGTCCCTTGGACTGCAAGGAGGTCAAACCAGTCCATCCTAAAGGAGATCAGTCCTGGGTGTTCATTGGAAGGACTGATGCTGAAGCTGAAACTCCAATACTTTGGCCACCTAATGCGAAGAACTGACTCATTGGAAAAGACCCTGATGCTGGGGAAGATTGAAGGCGGGAGGAGATGGGGATGACAGAGGATAAGATGGCTGGATAGCATTACCCACTCAATGGACATGAGTTTGAGTAAACTCTGGGAGTTGGCGATGGATAGGGAGGCCTGGCATGCTGCAGTCCATGGGGTCGCAAAGAGTGACTGAGCGACTGAACTGAACTGATAGTTTGGGGTTTTCCAAGTGACTCAGTGGTAAAGAATCCGCCTGCCAGTGCAGGAGACAAAGGAGAAACTCGGGTTCCATCCCTGGGTCGGGAAGATGCCCCTGGAGAAAGGAATAGCAACCCACTCCAGTATTCTTGCCTGGGAAATCTCATGGACAGAGGAGCCTGGTGGGCTACAGCCCCTGGGGCCCCAAAGAGTCGTACATGACCGAGCATGCACGCACTGATGGTTTTAAGTAGGTAAGTGGTGTGATCAGATCGAGTAATCGTGGGAGTCATAGGCAATATCTATTGGACATTTAGCAAAGCCAGGCCCTGTGTCTAGCAGTTTGCTGGATATCCCACTTCAGTGATCTGTGAGGGAGACGCCCTCGTGCTCACTTTACAGCTGAAGGAGGGAAGAGGGTGCGCGTCTGCAAAGGTAGACCTGGGGTTTGTGCCCCACCCCAAATGGGGCACATCCCTTACAGAACAGCCAGTGCAGTAGCAGCAGGGGAGCCGGGGCCGCTGCAAGGAGCGAGGCTGCTCTGCGACCGAGTGGCTCTAACAGTCGGGGGCCAGCAGGAGCTGGGGCGGGTGAGTGAGTGGACCTGAGAAGATGGGTATCACATCCAGGGTCTGAATCAACTTTTTTGTTATTTAATTAGGAAACTTCTCAAGCATACACCAGAAAGGAAGAGCATTATATAATCAATGCCCTTTACTCATCATCCACCTAAAACAATTACAAAAATCTTGCTACATTTTCATTGTTCAGTCACTAGGTCGTGTCCGACTCTTTGCAACTCCAAGGGCTACATTTTCATATCCCCTCTTTTAATGACACAGCCAGGACAAGTCATTTCATCCCGACACATTTGAGAAAGCATTTTCCTACAGAACCTCAGTGCCTTATCACAGTCACGAAAATAAGCAGTACTTCATCCAGTACCTGTCCGGATTTCCCCACTTTTCTCAAACAATGTCTTTTTACAGTTAGCCTGTTTGGTTCATCAGCTGTCGCATCTCAGCTAGAGCATCTGTGTCACCTCTTCTTTTTCCCACAACTGCTCCAGTTTCAGAAGAAAATGGCGCAATGACTTGGGTCAGTTGAGTTGTGTTTTGCACGAGTTTTGAGGAAGGAACGTTCAACGGTCACTGTCTCGGTGGTATACCTAGGAGATGTGGAAATTGAAGAGATACAGACAGAAGGAATAAATAGTACCAGATTGTATAAGACTGATGACAGGTGCCCGGGACTAGCCTCCATTCCGAGTTATTAAAGCAGCAATCCAAGCTGACTCTGCTCTTGGGCTGTGTAACATAGTGCAACTTACTTATCTCTTCTCAGAGTTTGTTTTCCCATCTGTAAGGTAAAGACACAGCCTCCTTTGCAGAGTATTCATAAGGTTCCAATGCGATGACGTGTTCCCCGGGGTTTAGCTTTGTTCCTGGAGTGTGGGAATTCCGGGGAGGGTGGGTGTTCTGGTTAAAGAAGTCACAGCCCTTCTCCTAAGTGTTTGTCATCTGACCTGCTATGTGATCCCCTGGGTCGGAAAGAGGAAATTGGTACACAAAGAACATCAGCCCCTGAAATGCTGAATCCAAGGCCTCTCCTCTCCCCTTTTTTGGGAACCACTTACCTTTTTGTCTCTCCTGCCTGTTCTGTTTTTGTGTGTGTGGCCATGCCTCATGGCATGCTGGATCTTAGTTCCCCGAGCAGGGATCAAACCTGTGTCCACTGCCTTGGAGGTGCAGAGTCTTAACCACTGGATTGCCAGAGAAGTCCCTCTCCCACCTGTTCTGATGGGCCAGGATGGAGCCATTGACCTGGCAATTGTTCAGACACTGATAAACCCGAGATGGAGGGCGTGTGTCTGTGTTTGTATAATACACAGATTTCTGGACCTCAATTCTGGCCTGGGGAATCAGATCGGCAGGGTTACTGGGTACTATCTGATTTCAGAAGCTTCCAAATATGCACATTTCATGTGAAATGTAGGCAGGACAGGTCTTATGACCTCTGTCACAAAATAAAGGCAGTAAAGAGAGATCAGAGGACTAAATAATTTGCCCAGAGCCACACAGTAAACTGAGAAACCAGAACAGGAACTTGGACCCAGTGTTCTTTCCACCAGCATCTCCCAAGATGTGTTGGCAGAATGCTCATGAAGGAGACTGATACTCTGTTAACATTAGATCCTGTTGGTGATTTGGCTTTGGAAATATTGGAATGAAAATAAATGCTTCTGTGGGGTTCTTAACCTCAGATATGCATATGACACCACCCTTATGGCAGAAAGTGAAAAAGAACTAAAGAGCCTCTTGATGAAAGTGAAAGAGGAGAGTGAAAAAGTTGGCTTAAAGTTCAACATTCAGAAAACTAAGATCATGGCATCCGGTCCTATCCCTTCATGGCAAATAGATGGGGAAACAGTGGTAACAGTGATAGACTTTATTTTGGGGGCTCCTAAGCACAAGCTGGAATCAAGATTGCCGGGAGAAATATCAATCACCTTAGATATGCAGATGACACCACCCTTATGGCAGAAAGTGAAGAGGAACTCAAAAGCCTCTTGATGAAAGTGAAAGTGGAGAGTGAAAAAGTTGGCTTAAAGCTCAACATTCAGAAAACGAAGATCATGACATCCGGACCCATCACTTCATGGGAAATAGATGGGGAAACAGTGGAAACAGTGTCAGACTTTATTTTTTTGGGCTCCAAAATCACTGCAGATGGTGACTGCAGCCATGAAATTAAAAGACGCTTGCTCCTTGGAAGGAAAGTAATGACCAACCTAGATAGTATATTCAAAAGCAGAGACATTATTTTGCCAACAAAGGTTCGTCTAGTCAAGGCTATGGTTTTTCCTGTGGTCATGTATGGATGTGAGAGTTGGACTGTGAAGAAGGCTGAGCGCCGAAGAATTGATGCTTTTGAACTATGGTGTTGGAGAAGACTCTTGAGAGTCCCTTGGACTGCAAGGAGATCCAACCAGTCCATTCTGAAGATCAGCCCTGGGATTTCTTTGGAAGGAATGATGCTGAAGCTGAAACTCCAATACTTTGGCCACCTCATGCAAAGAGTTGACTCATTGGAAAAGACTCTGCTGCTGGGAGGGATTGGGGGCAGGAGGAGAAGGGGACGACAGAGGATGAGATGGCTGGATGGCATCAGTGACTCGATGGACGTGAGTCTGAGTGAACTCCAGGAGTTGGTGATGGACAGGGAGGCCTGGCGTGCTGCGATTCATGGGGTCGCAAAGAGTCGGACATGACTAAGCGACTGAATTGAACTGAACTGAAAATCACTACAGATGGTGACTGCAGCCATGAAATTAAAAGACGCTTACTCCTTGGAAGAAAAGTTATGACCAACCTAGACAGCATATTGAAAAGCAGAGACATTACTTTGTCAACAAAGGTCCATCTAGTCAAGGCTATGGTTTTTCCAGTAGTCATGTATGGATGTGAAAGTTGGACCGTAAAGAAAGCTGAGTGCTGAAGAATTGATGCTTTTGAACTGTGGTGTTGGAGAAAACTCTTGAGAGTCCCTTGGACTGCAAGGAGATCCAACCAGTCCGTCCTAAAGGAAATCAGTCCTGAATATTCATTGGAAGGAGTGATGCTGAAGCTGAAACTCCAATACTTTGGCTACCTGATGCGAAGAACTGACTCATTTGAAAAGACCCTGATGCCGGGAAAGATTGAAGGCAAGAGGAGAAGGGGATGACAGAGGATGAGATGGATGGATGGCATCACCGACTCAGTGGACATGAGTTTGAGTAAACTCCAGGAGTTGGTGATAGACAGGGAGGCCTGGTGTGCTGCAGTCCATGGGGTCGCAAAGAGTCAGACACAACTGAGGGACTGAACTGAACTGTGCGGTTCTTGCTAAAGCTGTCAGAGCCTGGAAGGCACCTGTGTGCTGGAGTCCCTGGGGCAGGTGGGACTTGCCTTGGCTTGTCCCCTGCATGGATCCTCGGGGCTCCACAATGACCCATGCTCCTGGTGCTGAGCCTTGTGATCACAGGTGCATTTTGTGACACCACACAAGCCCTTGGTTCCTTCCCCAGGCCACAAGCAAGTACTGGTGTCTTCCCTCTCTTCTGTCTCCACCCACTTCACAGATGTGGGCCAGGAAGGGCTCCAGGAGCCTGAGGACAAGCCTGACCCCTGAGCCCATCTCTGGGTACTTCGGCGGCAATGTCACAGGTATATTTACCCCATCTTTTCAAGATCCCATCAGCTGGAGCAAAGGTATGAAACCCGAGAAGGCGTGTTACTGCGCTTTCTTGCTTCCTGTCAGGATGAATCAGAGATGTTGAAAGGACATTCTCTGGTGTCTTTCCCAAGGCAAAGCATCCGTCCTACTGTATGTCTGTCCGGTTACCCACGTGGCACGTGGCCAGCTGCACAAAGCACAGGACTCGGGGAAGCTGAAGTGAGATCCAGGAGGCCCCCAGGACCAAGCACAGACCAGAATCCAATTTGAATGAACCGGTGGAGAACCTCAGATCCTTGGGTCCACAGGCCTGAGGGTCAGGCAGAAAGGGGCCCGCTGCCCTCCCCTCACCCAACACGGTCCCCCTCAGCTGCTGCCTCTCCTTGCCTTTCACTCGGCTCAGCCCCACCGGACAGAAAAAGCACAGTTCTCTAATTAATGGTGTTCCCACCTTAGATTACAGAGATACCGGGGCAGAGAGAGGAGGACAAAGGACCACTTATTGGTAAAGACTGCGATTGGGGGCCTTTTAGCAAGAGAAGGAACTCTTGTCTATTCTTTCTGGCTTTTCTCATATAAAGAAGTGTGAGCTTAGCTCAGGCTGGATTGAAAAGTGATACCTTTGGAGACTTAAAAGGCCTTCCAGTTCAGAGGTTGAAAACTCCAGTGTTCAAAGAACCTCAGGCTGGGGGTGGGTGTGTGATAGGGAGTGGTGGTAACCAGGGCACACTTGCGATTCTGGGTCCCACCTGCAGGGGGCACTTGCTGCCCGTAGGACTCAGGTCCTACCATTGCTATTCTGATTTTTCCAGAAAAGTCCGACCTTGTCATGTGAAATCCCCTAAATTTTAAAAAAATGTATTAGTTGGTATTAAGATATAGGCGATTAACAATGTTGTGATAGTGTCAAGTGAACAGTGAAGGGACTCAGCCATACAGATACATGTACCCCTCCCCCACTAAACCCGCTCCCATCCAGGCTGCCACATGACATTGGACAGAGCTCCACGCGCTCTACAGTACGTCCTTGTTGGTTATCCATTTTCAATACAGCAGTGTGTACATGCCCATCCCAAACTCCCTAACTATCCCTTCTCAAAGTCTGAGTCTGTTTCTGTTTTGTCAGTAAGTTCATTTGTATCATTTCTTTTTAGAGTCCACATATAAGGGGAAATACCCTAATTTTTAAGTGTTGGATCTAATTCACATTATTGTATCAATGCTGTGTGGAGGCCAAAAAAAAAAAAAAAAAAAGGCATCTGAGAGCTGGGTTTGGTTAGAAATTGGCCCAGAGTTTGGGGCTTCCCTGGTGGCTCAGATGGTAAAGAATCTGCCTGCAATGAAGGAAAGCAGGGTTTGATTCCCTGAGTTGGGAGCAGGGAATGGCAATCCAGTCCAGTATTCTTGCCTGGAGAATCCCATGAACAGAGGAGCCTGGTAGGCCACAGGCCATGGGGTCTCAAAGAACTGGACACAACTGAGCAACCAACACTTTTTTTTTCCCCTGATTGTTTTATAATCACAAGAAAGAAACTAGCACCGAGGATGCCCTGAGTGTAACGAAAGCTTAAAAATGGAATTCCTTGGAGAAGGCAATGGCACCCCACTCCAGTACTCTTGCCTGGAAAACCTCATGGATGGAGGAGCCTGGTAGGCTACAGTCCATGGGGTCGCTAAGGGTCGGGCATGACAGCGACTTAACTTTCACTTTTCACTTTCTTGCATTGGAGAAGGAAATGGCAACCCACTCCAGTGTTCTTGCCTGGAGAATCCCAGGGACAGGGGAACCTGGTGGGCTGGCATCTATGGGGTCACACAGAGTTGGACACAACTGAAGTGACTTAGCAGCAGCATTATTACTATTATTTTTTTTACTTTACAATATTGTATTGGTTTTGCCATACATCAACATGCATCTGCCATGGGTGTACACGTGTTTCCCATCCTGAGCCCCCCTCCCACCTCCCTCCCCATGCCATCCCTCTGGGTCGTCCCAGTGTACCGGCCCCGGGCTTCCTGTATCCTGCATTGAACCTGGACTGGTGATTTGTTTCTTATATGATATTATACATGTGTGTGTGTTTTGGCTATTGAGTTGTGTGGGTTTCTGATAAATTTTGGATATTAAGCCCATATCAGGTAAATGATTTGAAAATATTTCCCCCATTATCTAGGTTGACTTTACATTTTTTAATGATTTCTCTTTCTGTGAAGGGCTTCCCTGATAGCTCAGTTGGTAAAGAATCTGCCGGCAATGTAGGAAACCCCAGTTCAATTCCTGGGTTGGAAAGATCTGCTGGAGAAGGGACAGGCTACCCACACCTATATTCTTGGACCTCCCTTGTGGCTCAGCTGGTAAAGAGTCCGCCTGCGGTGTGGGAGACGTGGGTTCGATCCCTGGGTTGGGAAGATCCCCTGGAGAAGGGAAAGGCTACCCACTCCAGTATGGCCTGGAGAATTCCATGGACTATGGGGTCGCAAAGAGTTAGACATGACTGAGCGACTTTCACTTCACTTCACTTCACTTGCTGTGAAAATCTTTTGCTTTTTAGTTTAACATGGTCCCACTTGTTTCTCTTTGCTCTCGTTCTTTTTGCTTTTGGTGCCATATCTAAAAAATATTGTCAAGACTGATGTCAAGGAGCTTGTCCCTTATGTTTTCTTCCAGGAGTTTTGTGGTTTCAGGTCTTACTTAAAAAAAAAAAAAAAATGGAATTCTTTTAGAAAAGCTGAAGAGTTGAGTCTGCTGCTGGAATCTGGGCTGAGTTGTCAGGGTTGCTCAGATGGATTGCTGGGTGCACAGAATGGTCTGTGCTTCGACCACATTTGAACATGAGAATGGCCACTTGGCCGGGCAGAAGCACTGCCTTTCATGGGTCACTTCGACAGGTGTCCGGAGCAGCTAGCTGTGCTTGTCAGAGTCCTTCCTCTTATTTCTCTGATCGCCCCACCCTGGAAGCACACCCCTTTGCTTTTTGATCACCCCAAGGCTAACTGGGGTCAGGGAAGGTCCCTGGGGGTGGGACTCGCTGGAGGCAACACCCCCACCCCCATCAACATCTGCTGTTCCTGCCAGAGCTTTAGCACTTCTAACTTTACCCTTTTTAGGAAACTGAGGCTCAGAGAAGAGGCGGGCCTGGCCCAGGGCACTTCCAACCGTTCAGACCTGCGAGGAGTCAGGAGCTCCCATCCACGGTTTTGTTTCAATGCCTTGGGCTGTCACTGCAGGATTATCTCAGGTGAAAACAGGCTGCTACCACCAGCCCAGGTTCCGGATGCTCTGACCTGGGGGGTGCCAGGCCCCGCCCCTCATGTCCAGGCTCCGCCTCTCATGCCCCGCCCCCCAACTGAAGAGTGTGATCAGACTGAAAGGTCTCTGCCTCCCTCTCATCCCTTCCCTTCTGGTTCCCCTCTTCGGAGTCTGGAGACCAAGGCATGGAAAAGGAGCTGTTGCTCTCAAAAAGCGGCTTTGACAATCCCGCTCCTCCCATAGGCGGTCAGAGAAAGGTGGGCCTGACTCTTCAGAAGGCCTTTGAGGAAACTCTCCTGAGGGAGGCGCGATTGCAGAGGCAGGGCCAGGCTGGAAGGAGGGTAGTGTCCTCCCAAGACCTCTCCAGGGCCCGCCGTTCATCCAGGCTGGCACCCGTGGCCCTTCCCTCCGGCCCTAGGAGATCTATTTATAAGGAGGATGTGGGGACCGGGCCCTCCCTGGGGAACGGATGAAATCTGGGAGGGAGAGGACACCAAGCAGCTGAGGTCGTGAAAAGCCCAGACCGCGTCCACCCAAAGTCCAGAGATGCCTAAGGAGGGCTACTTGGGGTCTTCATCCTCCTGGGTGAGTGTGGAAGTGCTGCCTGGGGGTGGGGTGGGGGTGCAGGACCTCAGGGACCCTCAAGGAGTCACCTGGAGCCACTGCAGCTTCCTGTCCCTGTGCCCACCGGTGTCACTGGGTTGGCACAGGACTGTGGGGACAGGCAAGGCCTTCGTGTTTTGAGAGATTATGAGAAAGCAGCCAGTAGTCATCTTACAGATGTGAGAGTTGGACCATAAAGAAGGCTGAGCGCCGAAGAATTGATTCTTTCTATTGTGGTGCTGGAGAAGACTCTCAAGAGTCCCTTGGACAGAAAGGAGATCAAACCAGGCAATCCTAAAGGAAATCAGTCCTGAATGTTCACTGGAAGGACTGATGCTGAAGTTGAAGCTGCAATACTTTGGCCACCTGATGTGAAGAGCTGACTCATTGGAAAAGACCCTGATGCTGGGAAAGATTGAAGGCAGGAGAAGAAGGGGACGACAGAGAATGAGATGACTGGATGGCATCACCGACTCAATGGACATGAGTTTGAGTAAGCTCTGGGAGATGGGGAAGGACAGGGAAGCCTTGCGTGCTGTAGTCCATGGGATCCCAAAGAGTCAGACACGTCTGAGTGACTGAACAAGTCAAGCCATGGACACAGATTCTTGGGGAAGAAGCCCTCTGGTTGGGACCCAGTGCTCCAGATGCCCAAGCCTGGGATTTACATGCACCCAAGGGACTGAGAGCTGTGATCTCGGGGCGGGGGGGTGAAAGGGAGGGCGCTGAGCAGGGAGCACCCAAGTTGGTCTGTCTTTACTCCTGGGACCACTCCAGCTTTGCAACCATCTGGACAGAAAAAGCATCCAAGTGGGTACCAGCGTTATGGATCGAATGTTTCTGTCCCCCCTACAACATCCGTATGTTAAAACCCTAACCCCCAGTGTGATGGCACTTGGGGGTGGGGCCTTCGGGGCTCATTAGGTTTAGATGTGGTTCTGAGGGTGGGGCCTCCATGGTGGTATTAATGTCCTCATAAGAAGAGAAAGACGACCAGCGCCTCCTCTGTCTCCACGGGCACTTCAACAAGGAAAGGCCACGTAAGGACATAGCAAGAAGTTGACTGTCTACAAGCCAGGAAGGGGGTCCTCACCAAGATCCAAATCAGCTGGGACTTGGACCTCCAGCCCAGTTTGTTGTTTCATTATAGCTCCCAAGTCAACCATGACAACTGGTATTACTGGTCTGACCACACACAATCCCCGTGCAGTGGTCCACTCAGACCCCAGGGCTCGCATCTGCTGGATGCCAAGGTCAGACCCGCTCCCATGCACCCTGCACCCTGCATACAAGATCTTAGCTCCCTAACCAGGGATCAAACCTGAGTCCCCTGCAGTGGAAGTGTGGAGTCTTAAACACTGGACCAGCGGTTAAGGAATGGCATTTCTTAATCATTCTTAACCATGAATAGGAATGTCCCTAATCCATTTTTAAAATATTGTTAGCTTTATTTTCACAATTCAAAGGCACAAGGGGCTAAAGAAGGCAGATGTTTGATTTTCAGCCAATTCCCCAGGTGGGTATCAGTGAGTTATAAGAAAACGACATGACTTCTCTCCACCCCAGTCTTTGGTATTCATACAATTTTAAGTGTCATTTCCCCAGGTTTTGATTGTTTGTTCTGGTTCCCTGTCTGTTTCCCTGTGACCCAGGGCTGTAACACGTAAGGAGCTAAGGATGCTCAGACAGGAGGGTGGATGGTGTGCCCCCACCGAATTCTGAGACCCATTGAGGGTGGCTGCCTGACCTCAGTGTCTAAGGGGCCTTGCTCACCCACCTGCTCGGCCCCAGGCTGCCTAAATTTGGGGCTTTGAAAAAATAGGAACCTGGGTAAGTGTGTGGTGGTGACCACGGGCTCCTGACTCTTGGACCTTGGGGACAAATAATCTTGCTGGCCACTGGGCCCCATCTTGGAAAGGCGGGGGGGAGGAGATGTGACCAAAGGGGACCTTTCCCAGATAGATTCAGAATGAAGGGAAGGAGGGAAGGTTGAGAGAATTCACCTGGCCTGGGAGAGCACAGAGATGGAAACAGGGAAAATCCTGCCCTCATACAGCACTTTGGGACCATTTGGAGAGTAATCTTTAATAAAATCAGGGTGATCTCTCTTCTCTTTGCCATAAGTTAATTGATTAGAACTTCAAGGCAGACATTGTCAAAAGGTTTTCAATGAAGTACTTTCACTGTCTGCTTATGATAACATTCAAAGCAACCCTGCATTACCCACGCAGACCCGCCCTGGCCGGTGGGTCCTCCTTGGTCCAGCCCACAAACACGGCCTCCTGGGGAAAGCACCACAGGCTGCACAGCGCCCACCTGGGGGGCGGACAACCTGGGGGGCTGACCAGGCCCACAAATCCAAGCGTCAAGGGAGCACGGACCTTGGCAGACAGCCCCCTCCGCCTTCTGCAGGGCTGTCCGCCAGGGCGGCCTGAGCCCTAGGTGGAGGGTTCTGAGCCAGCAGGGTCAGGGAAGCCTGGCTCACCTTGACCCTTGGCTGACTGGAAGAAGGGAGGACATCGGGGTGGACATCGGGGACTGAGCTGTCCCTGGAATCGGGTACTACCCCTTCCAAAACCCGTCTGCCACCACTGAGCTTACTAACAGGGCAAACCCCGGAACCACTTCCAGCCCATTTTTCTCGGCCATAAAACCAGCAAAAATATTGTCAATCCTACTCCATTCTCAGGATTGTCACGAGGACCAAATCTAATGGAATACTTAGTTGAAAGCATGTTTGCAAAGACAAGAAAGTGTGAGGAAATATAAGTTCCCACCTCAGTCACTTTCCCCTGGGTTCTCCAGTTTGCCAGTGTCTTTTAAAAAACTGAGCCCTGGGATTAACAGGTACAAATGATTAGCTACAAGGATATATTGTACAGTAGAGTATAGCCTTTAAAAATTCTGCATCACTATACTGTACACCTGTAACATAACCTGTAATATAATATTGTATATAGTATTGCATAATATAACCTGTAATGTAATTTGTACATCAAATATACTTCAATTTGAAAATAAAAATTGAATTAAAAAAAAAAAAAGAGCTCTGGGCTCACCCTGAGCAGAGAACACTTCCTGGGGACAGCCTCTGTGTAACTCCACTTGGTTTTGCATTTTTGTGAGATTCTCTTGTACCTGCTCAGATTTCCTTTCCTTTATAACTGAAAAGAGAAATTTAATTTATGTCTGTTATCTTGATCTGATCTGATCTGATCTTGTTAGTTTGTATCTCTTAGTTTCTCATTAGATTGTATCTGTTCAGCCAGGGGAAATGCTTCTGAACCTTGAGACCTAACATTCTTACCAAACATTTTTATGTGCAGAAGTAAACTCTCTCCAAGGCTTCTCGCTCCATCCTCCACACCTCCTACAAGATAGATATTCTGATTATGCCCATTTTAAAGGTGGAGAGGCTGAGACACCAGCAAGGTAAGCAACTCATCCAAAGACACGGAGCTAGTAGGTGATGAAACCTAGGACTCAAGCCCAGATAATGTGAAATAAGCCCCTGCTGTTAATCTCTCCTGCCTTCCTGATTCTCACAGCATCTTCCCTACTGTGTCCTCAATACATGTGAATGAGATATCTCATTCACGTGAATGATTAAAACAGGTTAGACAAGGTCCGGCCAACGGACAGCCCCTCGGCACACCCAGAATGGCCTCAGTTCCCATCAGCAGCCTCTGATTCTGGCTGTTGAATGGACTTCCAGCCCACAAAAAAGCAGAAGAGATGGGAACAATTTAGTCAAGTCAAACAGTGCCTTTATAAACAAAAAGAAATTCAGTTATTTTGATGCTTGACTTTTTCTTACTACTTTCAAATTGGCTCCCAATTATTTAGGAGGTCCTAAATAATCTATTCCGGAGTTTTGCCCCAGACCAATATCAATTTAGAGATTGTGATTTATGAAAGTCTTACTCTTTTTCCCTTCTTGAAAATTGGGACATTTGCCTGCATCTGGTTTTCTGGGATTGTCCGTTTTCCATATCTCATGCACTCCCTCACCACATTTATTGAGCATTTGCCATACACCAGGCAACAAGGGGAGTCAGGCGGGCAGCCAGCAATTCTGATTTCTCAAAGGGGTAAGGGGTGTGTTTGGTCTGGGTCTGGAGATTTGAACTCTCAAAGGGGCAGCTGCTTGCCCTCTGGCTCCTGCCTTCCTCCTCCCGCCCCAGAATATTCCTGACCTGGCTGTCCCAGACGCATTTCCGCAGTCCTTGTGCTGTTCTTTGCATTGGGGTGAACTTTCAGGTCCTTCTGAGTTTTGCCTCTCTGAGGCTTTTACAGAAATCTGTCCCTCTTGCCTTCGCTTCGTCATCCTCACTTCTGACCTTCGGCTTCTGTCTTTTGACCTTTTCAAATTCTGAAATCCTCAGAAGCACCCAATATGTTTGGGTGTTTCAGATGCTGGTCTTCCCATCCCTGTGGTGGTCTCAGGTTTGTTTGTTTTTTTAATCACATGGGATTTAAGGAGGAGGGGCAGATCTTGAGTCTCCGGAAACATCTCTGCCCTTCTGGAGGGAGCCGATTCCAAGATGCGAGAGTGCTGCTTCCAGGGTGTGGTGGCTCCGCCTGGATTTACAGACGTGGGGAGGCACAAGACTTCATCAGCTCCGGCTCACAGCTTTCCGCAGACTTCGCTGAGCGGTCTCGCCGGTCACGTGTGGTAAACAGACAAAGGAGGTCAGCGCTGATTGGACAGCTGAGCCTCCCCTGACCAACGGGACTGAGACACGCCCTAGTGACGAGATGCTAATTTTGCATGTTTCTTTCCCAGGATGCTCAGCAGTGCTTCTGATTCTTGTCATTAAACACATTTCTGTTATTTCTTAAT
Organism: Bos grunniens; assembly: GCF_055505025.1. Lineage (NCBI taxonomy): Eukaryota > Metazoa > Chordata > Mammalia > Artiodactyla > Bovidae > Bos > Bos grunniens. The sequence goes on from NC_141168.1 coordinate 7,994,620, forward strand.
AAATAGGTGCTCTCGGGGCGGGCGTGTGTGTGTTAAGGGGTGCATATTATTCATATTGCAAGCGTTGTACTTTATAGATGCCAACTGAAATATCACTGTAAGGTAAAAGTGAATGAATACTTGAGCTTTAAGTACTGTAGGCGGCTGCACTGTACATCGGCTGGTCCGAAGGTAGTGAGTTATCTCAATTGATTGTTCACAGTCAGTTACAGATCGAACTCCTTGTTCTACTCTTCCCCCCTTCTCACTACTGCACTTGACTAGTCTTTTGCAGATCTGTCCCCTTTTCTAATTATTAAATGCATTGTTCTTGTCTTGATTTTGATTAAAAAAATTTGGAAGTCAACACTGTCTTATCATTGAGACAAGAGCTGGTAATGCAATTTTTAAAAAAATAGTTCTTTCCCTCCAGAAGCCAACAATGAATCTGAGGAAAGCCAGCACAGAAGCTCCCCCACCCCTCAGGGACGCCCCCATACCCCCACTCAAATAGATTTGGGAAAGATAGTATATATTCTAAGAGGTCAAGGAAAGAAAATCGGACAATGGGGGGGGGTGAATGAGGATTTTATTTTTCCCATTTTTCATGGTGTGGGTTTTTTTTTTAATTTAATTTCTGCATCCTTTAAATCATTTGCCAAAAAAGGGAAAAAGTCTTTAAAGATATGTAAGGATTTTAAAATGCTTTGAATATCAATAGGATGAATGATTAATCAACAAAATTAGGAGACATTTCAAAGTTGACAATCCTGTTAAGTTTTGAAGATAGAGACGTGAACATTCTCAAAGAGAAAGTGTTTTGGAGAAAGAAAACCCAAGTCCAAGACAGTCTGGAAATAGAGAAGAAAGTGAGAGACGGGCAGAGTACATTGTAGGACTCCGGGGTGGGACCTTGGAGCCATTTTCTCATCCTGGTTCTGTTCTTACTTTCTTGCATAACCTTAAGAAAATCATTAAGCAGCTTCTTCCATCTGACATGGGGTGGGGGGTGGGGGGTGCAAAACAGTATCTTCCTACCTCTTAGCTAGATGGAAATGTAAATTCCTAACAGCATCAGAAGTGAGACATACTACTGCGTACCTCTCACAAATGGGTATATAACAAAGGAAACTGGTTTGTCCTTACAAGTGCAAGCAATCCGAGGTACCTTGAGGATTTCCTTGGTGCTTCCACAAATACCATCTTGTTTAGTTGACCCGGTAGAGAGGTAAGGCAGTGTCAGGAGTACCACCGTCAGGAAGCCTGTGGGTGTTCTAGGTCCTGTGCCCTTTCTCGTGCACCTGACTGCTTCATTGAAAGGGACTTAGGAATGAATCACCTTAATTACAGTGAACCTAGGCAGCATGTTAAAAAACAGAGACATCACATTGCCTCCAAAGGTCCATATAGTCAAAGCTATGGTTTTTCCAGTAGTCATGTACCGACGTGAGAGTTAGACTATAAAGAAAGCTGAGTGCCGAAGCATTGATGCTTTTGAACTATGGTGTTGGAGAAGACTCTTGAGAGTCCCTTGGACTGCAAGATTCAACCAGTCCATCCGAAAGGAGATCAGTCCTGAATATTCATTGGAAGGACGGATGCTGAAGCTGAAACTCCAATACTTTGGCCACCTGATGCGAAGAACTGACTTATTAGCAAAGACCTGCAACAGAGGATGCTGAAAAGGGAGATTCCCTGGTCTCCTGATTGTTCACTGAGAAAAAGGCTTGAGTGTCCCAGGCATGAGGAGGAGAACAGGAGGTTTATTGTATTGGCTTTTGTGACATTGTACAGGAGACAGGGATCAAGACCATCCCCATGGAAAAGAAATGCAAAATAGCAAAATGGCTGTCTGGGGAGGCCTTACAAATAGCTGTGAAAAGAAGAGGAGCGAAAAGCAAAAGAGAAAAGGAAAGATATAAGCATCTGAATGCAGAGTTCCAAAGAATAGCAAGAAGAGATAAGAAAGCCTTCTTCAGCGATCAATGCAAAGAAATAGAGGAAAACAACAGAATGGGAAAGACTAGAGATTTCTTCAAGAAAATCAAGAGATACCAAGGGAACATTTCATGCAAAGATAAACTCAATAAAGGACAGAAATGGTATGGACCTAACAGAAGCAGAAGATATTAAGAAGAGATGGCAAGAATACACAGAAGGACTGTACAAAAAAGATCTTCACGACCCAGATAATCATGATGGTGTGATCACTGACCTAGAGCCAGACATCCTGGAATGTGAAGTCAAGTGGGCCTTAGAAAGCATCACTACGAACAAAGCTAGTGGAGGTGATGGAATTCCAGTTGAGCTCTTTCAAATCCTGAAAGATGATGCTGTGAAAGTGCTGCACTCAATATGCCAGCAAATTTGGAAAACTCAGCAGTGGCCACAGGACTGGAAAAGGTCAGTTTTCATTCCAATCCCAAAGAAAGGCAATGCCAAAGAATGCTCAAACTACTGCACAATTGCACTCATCTCACATGCTAGTAAAGTAATGCTCAAAATTCTCCAAGCCAGGCTTCAGCAATATGTGAACCGTGAACTTCCTGATGTTCAAGCTGGTTTTAGAAAACGCAGAGGAACCAGAGATCAAATTGCAAACATCCGCTGGATCATAGAAAAAGCAAGAGAGTTCCAGAAAAACATCTATTTCTGCTTTATTGACTATGCCAAAGCCTTTGACTGTGTGGATCACAATAAACTGTGGAAAATTCTGAAAGAGATGGGAATACCAGACCACCTGATCTGCCTCTTGAGAAATCTGTATGCAGGTCAGGAAGAAACAGTTAGAACTGGACATGGAACAACAGACTGGTTCCAAATAGGAAAAGGAGTACGTCAAGGCTGTATATTGTCACCTGCTTATTTAACTTATATGCAGAGTACATCATGAGAAACACTGGACTGGAAGAAGCACAAGCTGGAATCAAGATTGCTGGGAGAAATATCAATAACCTCAGATATGCAGATGACACCACCCTTATGGCAGAAAGTGAAGAGGAACTAAAAAGCCTCTTGATGAAAGTGAAAGTGGAGAGTGAAAAAGTTGGCTTAAAGCTCAACATTCAGAAAACGAAGATCATGGCATCAGGTCCCATCACTTCATGGGAAATAGATGGGGAAACAGTGGAAACAGTGTCAGATTTTATTTTTGGGGGCTCCAAAATCACTGCAGATGGTGACTGCAGCCATGAAATTAAAAGACGCTTACTCCTTGGAAGGAAAGTTATGACCAAGCTAGATAGCATATTCAAAAGCAGAGACATTACTTTGCCAACAAAGGTTCGTCTAGTTAAGGCTATGGTTTTTCCTGTGGTCATGTATGGATGTGAGAGTTGGACTGTGAAGAAGGCTGAGCGCCGAAGAATTGATGCTCTTGAACTATGGTGTTGGAGAAGACTCTTGAGAGTCCCTTGGACTGCAAGGAGATCCAACCAGTCCATTCTGAAGATCAGCCCTGGGATTTCTTTGGAAGGAATGATGCTGAAGCTGAAACTCCAATACTTTGGCCACCTCATGCGAAGAGTTGACTCACTGGAAAAGACTCTGATGCTGGGAGGGATTGGGGGCAGGAGGAGAAGGGGACGACAGAGGATGAGATGGCTGGATGACATCACTGACTTGATGGACGTGAGTCTGGGTGAACTCTGGGAGTTGGTGATGGACAGGGAGGCCTGGCGTGCTACGATTCATGGGGTCGCAAAGAGTCGGACACGACTGAGCAACTGAACTGAACTGAACTGAAACCTGGGGTCCATTAAGTTTTGCTTTTCCAACTGAAAGTAAAGATTTGAGTATGGGGCTGGGGAGCAAAATGAAAAAACCCCACAACCCTTCTCTTCTCAAATACAAGCTTCTGCAAATTAAGACTATTTTGGCTTCAACCGTGGTGTCTGCAATGATAGCAGGATTGGGGATACATTTTTACTAAGACTTGTAATCTGAGATTCAAATTTGAGAGGCAGCTTGTATGTATCTGGCAACCCTGACTTCCTCACGCAAGTCTTACAAAAGAACTAACCTCAAACCCTTTTCTTTCTGGACTTATTACATGACTGTAGGCTGGCCTCATTGTTTAGTTGGCCATTCTTTATTGGTTTGAAGTTCTTATCACCTGGTTAGGAATCTTCAGGAGGAGAAGGGGACGACAGAGGATGAGATGGTTGGATGGCATCACTGACTCAGAGGACATGAGTTTGAGCAAGCTCCGGGAGTTGGTGAAGAAGGGAAGCCTCATGTGCTGCAGGCTCCTGAAGGTTGCACCTGCTGCTGTCCACTGGTCATCCTGGCAAGCAGCCACGCCTGTGTATTTTCCCCTGTGTTTGAAAAAAAAGGCAGGCAGGAGTTAGTACTTGGCGGTCCTGTTTGGGGTGGTGGGGTAGGGCGGGGAGGAAACAAAACAACAAAGAAAAACAAAAAAATTTTTAACACGAATTTCCCTTTTCCCACATGCAGTAAAAGGCTAGTCAAGTGAAGCAGTGGGAGTGGAGAAGGAACAAAGAAATCTGTAACTGGCTGTGATCAATTAATTGTAAACACCACTGCACTCGGACCAGCCGAGGAACTCGTGCACACGGCTATTTATATAAGCCTCCAGCACTCCATCCCCTCTAGACTTACGGTGATTATCTACAGCGGGGAGAGGTCACTTTTGACACCGTGTAACATCTGCCTCGTTCGTCGACCCTGACTTTTAAAAAAGAAAACCATTAAGCAGATGAACTTTGTCAAGAAAAGAGCCTTTTCCTTTTCGGTGGAATTGCAGGAGCTGCGGGCTGCCCTGCTAGAGCATTGTGGGTGATCTGCATGCAAAATAAGGCGCGGGCCCGGGGCTCTCGGAATCCCCGAAGGTGGGTCCTGGCGGGTCTGTGAAGTGTGCGAAGCCCCCGGGATTTGTCTGAAGTCTCCGAGGGCCGGGGCGTGTGCGTGGGGGCGGCCGCGAGCCGGCGGGTTCGGCTTCCCGGGGCCCCACGCCCCGCGTGTCGGGCTGGGACGCGGGGAGCTCGCCCGGGACGCGCGGGGGCGTCACCGTCCGGAACCCGGCGTCCCGGGACGCGGAGCCCAGCCCCCGGGGCGTCGGAGCGCCTGCACGTGGCGGGGAGTTCCGCGCGAACTGCGGCCCAGCCGTCTCTGCGGCCGTCCCCTCCTGTCCTCCGCTAGCGCTTGTGGTTTTAGGAGAACCCGGGACGGTCAGCTCTCCTGGAGGGAGATCCCCGCCTCCTTGTTTACGCAGAAAGGGAAACAGTGACTTTGGTCCCTAAAGGCTAAAATTAAAAATCTGTATGATTCAGTTCAGTTCAGTCGCTCAGTCGTGTCAGACTCTTTGCGACCCCATGGACTGCAGCACGCTAGGCCTCCCTGTCCATCACCGACTCCCGGAGTTTACCCAAACTCATGCCATCCAACCATCTCATCCTCTGGCGTCCTTTTCTCCTCCTGCCCTCAATCTTTCCCAGCATCAGGGTCTTTTCCAATGAGTCAGTTCTTCGCATCAGGTGGCCAAAGTATTGGAGTTTCAGCTTCAACATCAATCCTTCCAATGAACACCCAGGACTGATCTCCTTTAGGATGGACTGGTTGGATCTCCTTGCAGTACAAGGGACTCTCAAGAATCTTCTCCAACACCACAGTTCAAAAGCATCAATTCTTCGGCGCTCAGCCTTCTTCACAGTCCAACTCTCTCACATCCATACATGAGTACTGGAAAAACCATAGCCTTGATTAGACGGACCTTTGTTGGCAAAGTAATGTATGATTAATCTGTATGATTAGCAGTGAGGTTTTAAAAAATGACGCCTGGAAGAAATGAGGCGGGTGATAATCGGAGCTGGGAAGTCGCCTGGCTTTTCTCCGGCACAGTGGGTCCCGAGGTCGCGGACCTCCAGCCTCGCACCGCCGGCCGCGCGATCTTCTCTAAGTGCAAGGCCATTTCCCCGTGGCTTTGCGTAGCCCGGGGTCCCCACGGCCAGAAGCGAACAGTGAGAGCTGGGCGCGCAGCGCGGCTTTGGGACAGGACGCTTTCAGGTTCCGTGAGGAGGACTGCAAGGAGATCAAACCAGTCCATCCTCAAGGAAATCAACCCTGAATATTCATTGGAAGGACTGACGCTGAAGCTGAAACTCCAATATTTTGGCCGCAGGATGTTGGAAAAGACCCTGATGCTGGGAAAGACCGAAGGGAGGAGGAGGAGGGGACAACAGAGGATAAGGTGGTTGGATGGCATCACTGACTCAATGGACATGAGTTTGAGGAAACTCTGGGAGATGGTGAAGGACAGGGAAGCCTGGTGTGCAGCAGTCCTTGGGGTCACAAAGAGTCAGACACGACTGAGCAACTGAACAACAACAAATTTACACTTTATCACCCAACGTCCATAGTTTGCATTAGGGTGCACTCTTGGTGTCCTGTATTTTATGAGTTGGGGTAAATGTTTAATGATATGTATCAATCATTGTAATATCATCCAGAGTAGTTTCACTGCCCTAAAAATCCTCTCTGCTCCAGTATTCATCCCACTCTCCCGCCTGATTCCTGGCAACCAGTGATCCTTTTGCTGTCTCCATCGTTTTGCCTCTCCAGGATGACATATAGTTGGAATTACACAGCATATAGCTGTTTGCATTGGCTTTTTCCACCTAGTAATATGCCTTTAAATTTCTTCCATGGCTTTTTATGGCTTGATAGCTCATTTCTTTTTGTTGTTGTTCTTCAGTCGCTCAGTTGTGTCTGACTCTGGGACCCCATGGACTGCAGCACGCCAGGCTTCCCTGTCCATCACCGACTCCTGCAGTTTGCTCAGACCTCGTGTCCATCGAGTCGGTGATGCCACCCAACCATCTCATCCTCTGTCGTCCCCTTCTCCTCCTGCCTTCAATCTTTCCCAGCATCAGGGTCTTTCCCAGTGGATCGGCTCTTCTTTTAGTGCTGACTAATATTTCGTTGTTTGACTATGCCACAGCTTACTTATCCCATTTATCTATAGAAGAACATTTCCCAAGTTTTGGCCGTTGTGAATAAAGCTGCCATAAACATCTGTACGCAGGTTTTGGTGTGGACATGTCTTCAGCTGTTTGGGTAAATACCAAGGAACATGATGTTGGATCGTATAGTTAGAGTACGTTTGTTTTTGTAAGAAGTTGCCAAACTCTTCCAAAGTTGATGTACCATTTTGCCTTCCCACCAGCAGCGAAGGAGAATTCCCGTCGCTCACGTCCTTACCAGCATTTGATGCTGTCAGTGTTTTAGCTTTGGACCAGTCTCACAGGTGTGCATTAGCGTCTTATTGCTTTAATGTGGATTCTTTAATGATGTATGATGTTGAATATCTTTTCATATGCTTATTCGCCATTTGGATATCTCCTTTGGTGAGGTATATATTCAAGTCTTTTGCCCATTTAAAAATGGAATTTTTTTTCTTTCTTATTGTTAGACTTTTAAGAGTTCTTTGTAAACTCTGAATAGGAGTCCTTTATTGGAAAAATGTCTTTTGCAAAGCATTTTCGTAAATGCTTTTTCTGCATTTATTGATACGATTATGTGACTTTTCTTCTTTAGCCCAGGGTGATGATGTTTGATTTTCAAATGCTGAACCATCATCGCATACCTAGAATAAATCCCATTTGGTCGTGGTGTGTACTTATTTTTATACATTGTTGGATTCAATTTGCTGGAATTTTGTTGAGGAATCTTGTATCTGTGTTCATAAGAGATGCTGGTTTGTAGTTTTCTTGTGATGTCTTTTTCTGGTTTTGGTATTAGGGCAATGCTGGTCTCCTCTACTTCTATATTTTGGAAGAGATTATAGAGAATTGGCATAGATTCTTCCTTAAATGTTTAGTAGAGCTCACCAGTGAACCCGTTTCTGCCTGGTGCTTTCTGTTTTGAAAGGTTACTAATTACTGATTCAATTTCTTTAAAAAGATACAGGCTTATTCCGATTGTCTACTTCTTGTATAAGTTTTGGCAGAGTGTGTCTTTGAAGGAATTGGTCCATTTCATCTAGGTTATCCGATTGTAGACATAGAGTTGTTTACAATATTACTTTAAAAATATTTATTCATTTGGAAAAGGCTGTTTATTGTGGCGTGCCCTAACTAGGAGGTCAAACCTAGGCCCCCTGCACTGGGGGAGTCTTAACCACTGGGCCACCAGGAAAGTCCTTACGATATTCCTTTTAATGTCCATGGGCTCTGTAGTGATGTCCCTTGTTTCATTTTGATAAAGTAATTTGTATATTCTCTCTTTTTTTCCCTTAATCAGCCTGTCTACGGCTTATTGATCTATTGCTGTCAAAGGACCAGCTTTTGGTTTTGTTGATATTCTCTGTTGCTTTCCTATTTTCAGTTTCAGTGATCTCTGCTTTAGTATTTATTATTTCTTTTCTTTTGCTTACTTTGGATTTGATTTACTGTTTTTTTTTAGTTTCCTAAAGTGGATTTTTAGTTGATTGATTTTAGGTCTTGCTTCTTTTCTAATTATGCATTCAATGCTATAAATTTCCCTCTAATCACTGCTTCTCTGCATATCATCTTTTCAAGTTTTCTTTTTTTTTTTTTTGGCTTCACCACATTGCATGTGGGATCTTAGTTCCCTGACCAGGTGTGTTGCAGAAAGCTTTCACTTTCATCTCAGGTCCAAAGGATTTATTAACAAAATAAGCCACTTGTTATATACAAATAAATAATACCAATATTTATTAGATAATTATTTAGCTTACTTTCAATATACTAACATTAAAAGAAAAAAGAAGTAGAAACAGCAGAGGATACATAACCAAACTGGAATTTGACCAACATCCAGACTTAAATAGCACTGGGAGGTCCTCTGTCACAGCATGTCTGGAGTCCCAGTTGGGAAAAAGTGCCAGGTAGCACATTTGCTCTGTGAGTGAGACTTCAAAAATTGCAGTTCGGGGTTCCTGCTTATAATCCCAGGATGCAAACTGATATTGTCATCAGTCTGAACAAACTGCAGCTCTGGTTTCATGTTAATGCTGTTTGTTGTGTCTTGTAAAACTTAGAATGTTGTTAAGCCTGGGGCATTAAAAGATGCTTGTTCCTTGGAAGAAAAGCTATGACAAACCTAGACAGCATATTAAAAAGCAAGAGACATCACTTTGGCGACAAAGGTCTGGATAGTCAAAACTATAGTTTTTCCAGTAGTCATGTAGAGATGTGAGAGTTGGACCAAAAATAAGGCTGAGCGCTGCCAAAGAATTGATGCTTTTGAACAGTGGGGCTTGAGAGTCCCTTGCACAGAAAGGGAATCAAACCAGTCAATCCTAAAGGAAATCAGTTCTTAATATTCATTGGAAGGACTGATGCTGAAGCTGAAGCTCCAATACTTTGGCCACCTGATGAGAAGAGCCAACTTATTGAGAAAGACCCTGATGCTGGAAAGATTGAAGGCAGGAGGAGAAGGGGGAGACAGAGGATGAGATGGTTGGATGGCATCACCAACTGAACGGATATGAGTTTGAGCAAACTCTGGGAGTTGGTGATGGACAGGGAAGCCTGGAGTCAGACACGACTGAGCGACTGAACAAACAAACAAAATGGTTGGCCAGACCCCCTCCAGGGCTCAAGAATCTCAAGATTTCTCCTCCATCTTACCTAAGGTGCTGCAAGGCTTGCATTCACAGCAGGCAGTCACTCCCAATCAGGGCAGTGTCCAGGCAGGTTAGAAGCAAGGTCAGTGGCCTGCTCTGCTTTGTCTTTGCAGCCTAAACAAGACTATCTGTTTAATTTCCCTAATGCCAGGGATTGAACCTGTGTCCCCTGCATTGGAAGCACCAAATCCCTAACACTGGAACACGACAGAAGTCCCAGCATCTCACATATTTTAATATTGTGTTTTCATTTAGTTCAAATATTTAGATTTTCTCTTGAGATTTCTTCCTTGACCCATGCTTTATTTATAAGTGTGCTGTTTAATCTCTAAGTAGTCTGGGATTTCCCAGCCATCATTCTGTTACTGATTCCTAGCTTAATTATGTTGTGGTCTGAGAGCAGCCCTTCTATGATTTCTATTCTTTGAAATTCATTAAGGTGTACTTTATAATCCAGGATGTGGTCAATCTTGGTGAATGTCTCCTATGAGCTTGCGAAGAATGTTAATTCGCCCTCTGAATGAAGTAGCCAATGGATGTCAGTCAGTGATTTATTTGTAACAAAGTGAGTCCTGAGGAATCAGAAGAATTTGGTCTGACAGATGCTTGGGCTGAGTCCACATGTATTGGTTGACTGTATGCCTGAGAGTTCTCCAAATTAACTCCCATGTAGCACATAATATGTGTTAAAGAAAACATTTAAAGTGTGCTAATTCCCGGGACTTTTCCCGGTGGCGCAGGGGTAAAGAATCTGCCTGCCAATGAAGAAGACATGGGTTCCATCCCTGGTCTGGGAAGATGCCACATGCTGCAGAGCAGCTAAGCCGGTTCGCCACAACTGTTGAGCCTGTGCTCCGGAGCCCGGGAACCACAACTGCTGAGCCCACAAGCAGCAAGTACTGAAGCCCTCGTACCTAGAGCCCGTGCCCCGCAGCAGGAGCAGCCACCCCAGTGAGAAGCCTGCGAACTGCAACCGGAGAGTAGTCCCCACTCCCAGCAGCGAGAGAAAAGCCTGTGCCAGCAATGAAGACCCATCACAGCCAAAACAAATAAATAAAAATATTATTTAAAAATGTGCTAATTCCACACCTGTAGGTTATCTTGTTAAATTCAAGAGTAACTGCCAGCAGTGTTTTAGAACTTGAGTCAACAGCAGATTTCGGGAGAGAAGCATTTTGTGGCTGGCATTGTTTAAAATTGCCAGTGCATGGTGCTGAGAAGAAGCAGGCCACCTTCTAGTTGGTTCCCTGATTGTTTTTAGGTCCCCTCAGACGGCGCCCTGAAGCCCGAGCCAGCACATTGCCCTCCTGGTGCTTCTCTCCTGGGAATCCCAGGTCCTGGGTAGAGTTGTTTCTTGGGTCTTTTTCAGTCTGGGTGTTGGGTCTGAGTGATTCTGCTCAAAGCCACCTGGTCCCTGACGAGGGGATGAAGCCGCTTCCTTCCTCTGGTGTCTATTCCTGGGGCCCTTTATCTTGTTTCCTTTCTGATGTCGAATCCAAGTATTTCCCTAAAAACCGCAAAGGCCTGCATTTCTCTACTTCTCAGGTTGATCAACTATTTTTAATGATGTCTCCCTGATTCTTCTTAGCCACACCCCTTTTCTTCCTGGCTTTTTCAGCCTTCTCACCACTTTTGCATAAATCAGACAGGGTGAGGTTAAAGGTCTTCCTAAAATTCTTTAGAACAAGGGCAAGGGCAGCAGTCGGTGGGCTAGAAGGAGATGGGATGACCGCTTGAGCTCTAGCGCCATCTGTTGGAAGTAAAGTAAAAAGCTTTGGTTCTCAGGTGGAAAGTCCACATAAGCGTCAATTCAGCCAAGATGAGCTCTGGGCCCTCCTTGGTTGTGCCAACACCTGCCTCTCTCAGAGACTCTGGGAGAGTCATAGGAGACGGGCCCAGACCCCTGAAAGCTTCAGATGGAGAGTGGAAGGCAGCTCCATGTGCACGGTGCCCACAAACAGTGTCAGGGTGAGGACATAATGTCAGGGTAAGGTCAGGGGAGGTGGACAGAGGCAGGGAAATGTTTATCGGGGCATTTCTGAAGACATTGCTCATGCTCAACCGTGTCTGACTCTTTTCGACCCTTTGGACTGTACCCGCCAGGCTCCTCTGTCCATGGGATTTTCCAGGCAAGAATACTATCTTCCCCACCCAGGAATTGAACCCTCATCTCCTGTGTCTCCTGCATTGGCAAAGTGGATTCTTTACCCACTGCGCTACCTGAGAAACCCTATATTATGTTTTACTTACTTAAATATATAAATATATTTATGAATATATTGTACATAATATATAATAATTAGAATCAAATATATTCTAGTAAGAAGCAAGATGTAATTACTTTAATCATACACATAAGCCCATCTTAGTGCCTCAAGGAGAGAATGATCATTTATTCCAAGGGTGCATTGTACATATTCCTGTCCAATAGGAGGAAATCACTAATTACAGCGTGAAACTCATCTTTCTATGAGTTCATTTAAAAAATTCAAATATCGTAATTAGAACATTGCCCAGGGATCCAATTTAAGCTTAATGATACTTGCTAGCAGGCTCTGATGTTTTAGCCAAGGTGATAATTACGCGATAGACGATTGATGTGGTGATTAGCTGCTGCATGTGTCACAGCTGATAGCACTAAAGCAACCAAACAAACCCTCCGCAGCAACTCACAGCCTCATCACCCAGGTCACAGAAACTTGCCGCGATCTTGCTTCATGAGGGTATTTCTTCAAAGGGCAATGCAGACCGACTGCAAGACGCAAGAGCGAGCTGTGCCCAGGATGGAGAAACCGTACTGCGGAGGTGTCTGCAGCGGCGAACGGAGGGGGAGTGTGTGTTGTGGGGGTGCTGTGTGCGTTCACACGTGAATTGTCACCAAGGGAAGTCAGCCGCCAGAGGGATACAGGGATTAAAATGTAAACGGCATTTAAAACCCCCTGGGTACCAAGAGGAAAGGAGCAGATGGGATGAACTGAGAGATTGGGATTGATGCATACACGTTACTGATATGCCACGCCATGTGTGCACGCTCAGTTGTGCCGGACTCTGCGACCCCGTGGACTGTAGCCCACCAAGCTTCTCTGTCCATGGGATTCTCCAGGCAAGAACACTGCAGTGGGTTGCCACTTCCTCCTCCAGGGGAATCTTCCTGACCCAGGGATCGAACCCGAGTCTCTTGCATCTTCTGCATTGGCAGGTGGATTCTTTACCACTGGGAAGCATACAATATTGATACTATGCATGAAATAGATAACTAATGAGAACCTATTGTATAGCACAGGGAACTCTACTCAATGCTCTGTGGTGACCTAAATGGGAAGGAAATCCAAAAAAAGAGGAGATCTGTATGTCTGTATGTATATGAATTGCTGATTCACTTTCCTGTACAGTAGAAATGAATACATAAACTCCAATAAAAAAATTAAAAACCCCACAAAAACATGCCCACTCGATATTCCATCAAAGGGAACAGTGTATGCGTGCTTCGTCATTTCTGACTCTTTGCGACTCCATGGACTGTAGCCCACCACGCTCCTGTGTCCATAGGATTTTCCAGGCAAGAAGACTGGCTGCTGCTGCTGCTAAGTCGCTTCAGTCGTGTCCGACTCTGTGCGACCCCATAAATGGCAGCCCACCAGGCTCCCCTGTCCCTGGGATTCTCCAGGCGAGAACACTGGAGTGGGTTGCCATTTCCTTCTCCAATGCATAAAAGTGAAAAGTGAAAGTGAAGTCGCTCAGTTGTGTCCGACCCTCAGCGACCCCATGGACTGCAGCCTACCAGGCTCCTCCGTCCATGGGATTTTCCAGGCAAGAGTACTGGAGTGGGGTGTAGTTATTTCTTCCTCCAGGGGATCTTCCAGACCCAGGCGTTGAACCTCTGTCTCCTGCATTGGCAGGCAGACGCTTTACCAGTAAGCCACCTGGTAGAGAGTATGTAAAGAGAAAGAAAAAAGAAAGAGAAACTCAACAAAGCCAAGCTCCACCGAATGTTCAAGTTTGAATCAACAGTAAGAAGTCACAACGACAGTAGGTGACAGTGATACAATATGATGCCAGGACATCACTTCTGAGGTCTTTCCCACAAAACTCATAGCGCTGATCTAATCATGAGAAAAACATCAGAGAAATTCCAGTGAAGGGATGTTCTGCAAGATATTTACTCGGCAATCCTCAAATCTGCTGAGGTCATCAAAAACAGGGACACTCTGAGAAACTGTTAGAGCCAAGGGGAGCCTCAGGGGACACGATGACTACATGCAATGGGGTGTCCTGGAGGGGATTCTGGACTAGAAAAATGACGTTAGGGGAAAACTGAATAACGCAGGAGCTTTGTTGTTGTCATTGTTCGGTCGCTAAGTCGTGTCTGACTCTTTGCGGCCCCATGGACTGCAACATGCCAGGCTTCTCTGTCCTTCACCAGCTCCTGGAGCCTGCTCAAACTCATGTCCATTGAATCAGTGATGCCATCCAACCATCTCATCCGCTGTCGTCCCCTCTGCTCCTACCCTCATTCTTTTCCAGCATCAGGATCTTTTCCAATGAACCGGCTCTTGGCATCAGGTGGCCAAAGTACTGGAGCTTCAGCTTCAGGATCAGTTTTTCCAGCAAATATTCAGGGTTGATTTCCTTTAGGACTGACTGGTTTGATCTCCTTGCTGTTCAAGGGACTCTCAAGAGTCTTCTCCAACACCACAATTTGAAAGCATCAGTTCTCCACTGCTCAGCCTTCCTTATGGTCCAATTCTCACATCCATACGTGACTACTGGAAAAACCATAGCTTTGACTATATGGACCTTTGTCGGCAAAATGATGTCTCTGCTTTTTAATATGCTGTCTAGGTTTGTTATAGTTTTCCTTCCAAGGAGCAAGTGCCATTTAATTTCATGGCTGCAGTCACTGTCCATAGTGATTTTTGAGCCCAAGAAAAATCTGTCACTGCTTCCACTTTTTCCCCTTCTACTTGTCATGAAGTGATGGGACCAGATGGCATGATCTTAGTTTTTTGAATGTTGAGTTTCAGGCCAGATTTTTCACTCTCCTCTTTCACCCTCATCAAGAGGCTGTTTAGTTCCTCTTCACTTTCTGCCATTAGAGTGCTATCACCTGCATATCTAAGACTGTTGATATTTCTCTCGGCAATCTTGATCCCAGTTTGTGATTCATCCAGCCTAGCATTTCCCATGATGTACTCTGGATATAAGCTAAATAAACAGGATGACAATATATAGCCTTGTCGTACTCCTTTCCCAATTTTGAACCAGTCAGTTGTTCTATGTCTGGTTTTAGCTGTTGTTTCTTGACTCACATACAGGTTTCTCAGGAGACAGATAAGGTGGTCTGGTATTCCCATCTCTTTAAGAATATTCCACAGTTTGTTGTGATCCACACAGTCAAAGGCTTTAGCATAGTCAATGAAGTGGATTGACAGTATAGAGCTTCTCCATCTTTGGCTGCAAAGAACATAATCAATTTGACTTTGTTATTGACCATCTGGCAATGTCCATGTGTAGAGCTGTCTCAGGGGTTGTCAGAAAAGAGTGTTTGCTATGACCAGTACTTTCTCTTGGCAAAACACTGTTAGCCTTTGCCCTGCTTCATACTGTACTCCAAGGCCAAATTTGCCTGTTACTCCAGGTTTCGCTTGACTTCCTACTTTTGCACTGTGATTCCCTATGATGAAAAGGACATCTTTTTTGGTGTTAGTTCTAGAAGGTCTTATAAGCCTTCATAGAGCTAGCCAGCTTCAGCTTCTTTGGTATTACTGGTTGGGGCATAGACTTGTATTACTGTGATGTTGAATGGTTTGCCTTGGAAATGAATTGAGGTCATTCTGTCATTTTTGAGATTGCACCCACGTACTGCTTTTTGGACTCTTTTGTTGATTATGAGGGCTGCACCATTTCTCCTAAGGGATTCTTGCCCACAGTAATAGATGTAATGGTCATCTGAATGAAATTCACCCATTCCCATCCATTTTAGTTCACTGATTCCTAAAATGTTGATGTTCACTCTTGCCGTCTCCTGTTTGGCCACTTCCAGTTTACCTTGATTCATGCACCTAATATTCCAGGTTCCTATGCAATATTGATCTTTACAGCGTCAGACTTTACTTTCACCACCAGACACATCCACAACTGAGCGTTGTTTCCACTTTGGCCAAGCTGCTTCATTCTTTTTGGAGCTATTAGTGATTGCCCTCTACTCTTCCTGGGTAACATATTGGACAACTTTTGACCCCAGAGGGCTCATCTTCCAGTGTCATACCTTTTTGCTGTTTCATACTGTTCATGGGGTTCTTGCAGTAAGACTATTGGAGTAGGTTGCCATTTCCTCGTCCAGTGGACCACACTGTGTCAGAACTCTCCACTATGACCTGTCCATCTTGGTTGTCCTTGCAGGGCATGATTCATAGCTTTATCCAGTTATGCAAGCCCCTTTGCCATGACAAGGATGTGATCCATGCAAGGGTAGGAACTTTAGCCAGTAAGAATGTAGGAGCTTTAGTTAACAAGAATGTATCAATATTGGTTCACTAACTGTGACACGTATAGCCTACCAATGTCATATGTTAATAATAGGGGCCCTGAGTGTGGGCTTTATGGAAATTCTCTGTACTGTCTTCACAATGGTCTGTAAGACTCAAACTGTTCTATAAAGTTTGTCTTTATATTAATTTTTCTTTTAAAAAACAGTCCCACTCAAGGTTAACCACTGTTTAGCTACTTTGGTGTAAAACGATTTGTGAGTGGATATCACAGAAGTCATCCTCTTGGAGTTAAGAAACCAAGGCAGGGGACATATGTATACCTATGGCTGATTCATGTTGATGTTTGGCAGAAACCAACAAAATTCTGTAAAGCAATTATCCTTCAATTAAAAAAATTAATTTAAAATTAAAAAAAGAGAAACCAAAGCACTTTGAGTAAGAGATTCACTGAGTTTCAACCAGAGCCAAGACTGTAAAGCTCACTGTCTGCGGGGTTCTGGCCATGAAGCTGGTTTTTCTCTAAAAGCCAGCTGTTCTCCTTGCTGGGCACACTGACATTAATTTTCCATCTCTCAATTGTACTCTTGAGTTATGGATGTCGGTGGTACCTGGGGGTAACAGTGAGGTGTCTTCTAAACTCTTGGAAGGAGGGAAATTAGAAAAAAAAAATTCCCCTGTTAGAAATCAGCCTACCAATGAGCATAAACTAAGGAACTATCTTGTAACATTGCTACATTTAAAATGGATAACCAACAAGGACCTACTGTACAGCACAGGGAACTTTGCTCAATGTTATAGCTGCCTGGATGGGTGGGGAGTTTGAGGGAGAATGGATACATGTATACATATGGCTGAGTCGCTTTGCTATTCACCTGAAATATCACAACATTGTTAATTGGATACACTCCAATATAAATTTTTTTTAAAAGGAACTTTCTTATGCTGTAGTTTAGTCGCTCAGTCATATCCTACTCTTTGCAACCCCATAGACTGTAGCCCACCAGGCTCCTGTGTCCATGGGATTCTCCAGGCAAGAATATCGGAGTGGGTTGCCATTTCCTTCTCCAGGGGGATCTTCCTGACCCAGAGATTGAACTCGAGTCTCCTGCATTGGCAGGTGGATTCTTTACCACCGAGCCACCAGGGAAGCCCAACTGTCTTCTAATACGATGGGAAATTTTGAGTGTCAGCTTGGGGCAGCAGAACCGGGCTGTGGTTACAATGAGCTGAGTGGAATCTTGTGCGTCTACCTTCTTTCTTGTTTGGGGAAAGACTGATTGCATTGGAGCCAAACGGTGGCCCACCCTGAGTGAACAGCGCATGTCTAAGAGTTGGCCAGCAGAGGGCGCCCGGCCACTAGACCTCCCTATTGGTCATTCAGCAACTTCTTGCTTTGCCCCTGGTTCCCCCTTATGGGTTGAAAGGTGTCTCCCAAAACATGTTGAAGTCCTAAGCCCGGCATCTGTGACTGTGACCTGATTTGCGAATAGGGTCATTGCAGATGCAATTAGTCAAGTTAAGATGAGGTCGTACAGGAGTCGGGTTGGCCCTTAATCCCATATGACTGATGTCTTGATAAGAAGGGGGGACAATGCCGAAGACCAGACTCACATGGGGCAGCCACCACGTGTCACCATGCGGTGACAGGTGGAGACAGGAGAGGCGCAGCTGCAGGCAGAGAAGCCAAGGTCAGCCGAGCAACCGGCACCTGAAGCTGGGCAGCAGCGAGCAAGCACCCTCCTCTCGGGAGTCGATGGGAACCCAGCCCTGCTGACCTCTTCCGGACCTCCAGCCTCCAGAGCTTTGAGGTGGTCACTTTCTGTTGCTTTAGCCTCCCCACCCCGCCCAGTGTGGCTCTTTGCTGGCAGCCCTGGGAGACTGGTGGACTCAGCACTCAGCATATCCTTTTGGTGTTGCTGTGATACTTACTGGCATTCTGGTCCAAGAGATGGATGGAGTTCCCGCAGTTGATGGAATTCTACACCTATGAGCATGGCTTTCTCCACCTCCCCGTCCTCTGTCCGGGGTCACTACTTCCTCATCTTGTTGAATCCAGCGGCTGTCTCAATTCTCCCTGTCCTTAGCCCAACCCCACTGTGGTGGCACCTTTAGCTGGGACTCCCTCCTCGTCCTGTCTAACTCTGGGCCAGGCCATGTTTCCTTCTCCGTCACACTGGCGGCTTCAGCCCTGCCCACCTATGAGATCTGGTGTTCCCACACAGACATCTCACTCTAACCTCAACCTTTCCGGTTCCAATCTCGTTGTCCTGACCATCTCCAGAACTGTCTCCCTCATCCAAGTTCCCTGTTTTCAGCCAAGGAATGAGCCTTTCTGTCTGCCCCTGGCCTGAGCCTTGAGCGTCCGTGTCCCCCCACACCCTGTCAATCCTTCGAAGTGTCTGAATTGTTCTTCGAAAGATGTGTCCTTTATTCCTCATTGCTGATCTTGTTCAGCAATTCTCTCTCATTAAGTTATGGCAGCAGGTCCTTTCTGATCCCTGTGACTTGTTCATTCATCTCCTACCCTCACCCGAGTCTGTGCTGCCCCTCTCCTGCCTTTTCAATATCTTTTATTAAAGTGAAGTAAAATTGGTTTCCCATGTTGTGTTAATTTTTGCTGTAGAGTGAAGAGATTCAGCTGTCCATATATACACATTTAAAAAATATATATTCTTTTCCATTTTGGTATAGCACTGGAATCTATATTCAATGTCCTGTGAATATGGAATTCTGCATGTACAAGCTTGGCTTTCTCCAAATCTCTGCCCTCTCTCTGGGGTCACTACTTCCTCATCTTGATAAATCCAGCGGCTTCTTAATTCTCCCTGTCCTTAACCCAACCCAACCATGGCGGCACCTTTAGCTGGGACTCCCTCCTCATCCAGCCTGACTCTGGATGGCTATCCAGATTCTGGATGGGGAGACAGTTCTGGAGATGGTTAGGATGATGAGATTGGACTGGAAAGCTTGAGGTTAGAGTGAGTTGTTCATGTGGGAAAACCAGGTCTCATAGATGGACAGGGCTGAAGCCACCAGTGTGAAGAGATTTGTCCAGGGAGAGACAGATTTAAATACCCAATATCCAATATTCACAGGATATCGAATACAGTTTCTCATTCTATACCATAGGATCTTATTATTTATCCATTTTCTATATAATGGCACACACCTGCTAACCCCAACCTCCCACTCCATCCTTTCTCCAACCCCCTCCGTCTTGGCAACCATAAGTCTGTTCTCTATGCCCGTGAGTAGGTTTCTCTTTTGTAGATAGGTTTATTTGTGTCATATCTTAGATTCCACATACAAGCGATATCATATGGTATTTGTCTTTCTCTTTCTGACTTACCGCACTTAGTATGATAATCTCCAGTTGCATCTATGTCATTGCAAATGGCATCATTTCGTTCCTATTTATGGCTGAGTAATATTCCCTTGCATACATGTACCACACCTTTCTTCATGCATCTGTTGATGGACATTTAGTTTGTTCCCATGACTTGGCTATTGTGAATGGTGCTGCTGGGAACACAGGGGTGCATGTAGCTTTTTAATTAGAGTTTTGTCTGAATATATGCCCAGGAGTGAGATTGTTGGACCCTGTGGTAATGTTAGTTTTCTGGGGAACCTCCGTACTGTTTTTCATCATGGCTATACCAGCCTGTATTCCTGCCAACAGTGTAGGAAGGAGTCCTTTGCTCCACATCCTCTCTTTTGCTTCCCGTTCTAATCTTATTCCTTCAACACCATTTTTACCTCAGTCAGAAGTTAACGGTGCTCCCTGAATGCCATAATTTATGCTCTTCTGCCAGATTTTAAGGTTCTCCAGAATCTGGACCCATTCTACTTTTCACATATTTATAATGGATTTTTTAAAATGTTTATTTATTTGGTTTTGCTGGATCTTAACTGCGGTAGGTGTGATCTCCAGTCTTCACTGCGGCATGTAGGATCTTTAGTCGGAGCATGCAAACTCTTAATAGTGGCGCGTGGGATCCGGTTCCCTGACCCAGGATCCAACCCAGGCCCCTTGCCTTGGGAGTGTGGAGTCTCAACCACTGGACCACCAGGGAGGTCCCTATAATGGGTTTTTTAATGCACAGTTTATGATGATACTACCAAAAATAAAGTCAGACAACCAATTCTCACTGATCAGCTTTGGCGAACACTTGGGAGCCAACCCATAATTTTCACAACCATAACAGAGGAAAAGACTCAAACATTTACCCTGCGTTTATTCAACACACTGCACCTCAGAGTAACCTCCTAGTTGCTGAACGAAAGTTCCTCTTTGTAGAGACATGCCAACTCACAGATGAGAAGGGAAGATAGAATTAAAACCTCACCGTTGTGTGACCCCTGATGAGTTAATGGATTTGGGTGACAATTATCAACAACTGTTAATACCGACATCATGTGCTTCTGTATAGACAGTTACAATACCTGCCCCCCAATCCGACTTGCATCTGCCCAAGACTCCAGATCTCATTATCCATTTGCAGCAGACTCAGAACAAAGGGATATCGTAAACCACACCCCAGGGAAGCAACCTGGGAAAGCCAGCCTGGGCCAACTCTGCAGTCAAATGACCCAGTTTCCTCAACAGGTAAATTGCATAAGACAGAGAAAGAGGAGACGCCTACAGATTAAAACAAAATTAATAGATGGAAGGTAGATTAGTAGTTGCTGGGTGGGAGGGGAAAAGGGGAGTGTTTGCTGATGGATGTGGGTGAAGAAAATGTTCTGGTGTTTGATAGTGGTGATGGTTGCATAATTTTGTGACTATATGAAAATGAACTCAATTGTATACTTTAGGAAGTTGAATCTTACTTTTTTTTTTTTTTACAGAGAATTAAGAGACATGCTAACCAATTATGGTATATGGATCTTACTTGGATCCAAATTCAAAATACAAGCTGGACAAAAATTAGGAGATGGCCAGGGAAATACCAAGGCTGTGTATTGGATGACATTAAGGAACTGTTGTTAACTTTTTGTTTCTTTTATTTGCCAAGATGTGTCCGACTCTTTTGCATCGACTGTAGCCTGCCACTGACTTCTCTGTCCGTGGGATTCTCCAGGCAAGAATACTGGAGTGGGTTGCCATTTCCTTCTCCAGGGGAATTTCCCGACCCAGGGATCGAACCCACATCTCTTACATTGCAGGCAGATTCTTTACCACTGATCAACCAGTGAAGCCCATGTTAAATAGGTAGGGGATAGTAGTGTGGTTATGTTTTTCAAGAGAGTGATCTTCCTTTGTAAATTTATGTTGAAATATTTGCAGTTGAAGAAAATATGATGTCTGGGATTTGCTTCCAAATAATCTGAGGAGGGAGTGGATGAGACAGGACTGGGTGAACTCCTGGTATGGACAAATGGATAAAACAGGGTTGGTCTGCTGTGGGGCGCGGCTGGGGGCTGGCAGCCGTGACAAGTGGAGCTCATGGTGCGAACAGGGTCCCCCTACTGAGGCTCCGGGCTGATAGGAAACAGTGTCGAGGCCTGCCCCCCACTTCAGGCTACTGTCTCAGGATCTTTTGGCAAGGGACAGTGGTGACCATGATGGGCCTGCTCCCAGCTACTGGGGAGGGGCCCTCTGTCCCCTGCGGCTGGGGACTGCTACGAATTGACACGTAGGCTGCGATGCTCAGAATCCACGCAGACTTCTTTCCGAAGCAGCACTCACCGGCGGTGAGGAGATACTGCCATGACGTCGTGGCCTACTCCAGAGGAACTCAGCCTTCTGGAGCCACCTCTGTCTCTTCCCAGTGCAACCTCTGCTGTTGGCTCCTTGGTGCATTGTGGAGCAAACGATTGAATTCTGTAGAAGCCAAGAAGGAAACACACTGCTTCTGAGAGAAGGCCGATGAACACTTCACTGAGAAGTGTCCTGCAGAGTTTCCATGGAGCAGGAGAGCTGAAAACTAAAGCGCACACACCCTTTCTGAGTCGGCTTTTATCCTGGAGATAAAGTGCAGCGAGGATTGTGGGTGAAGACGAGAGCACAGACGCAGGGCTTTTGAGTGAACCCTTCTGGGGACAAGTGGAGCTCATGGTGCGAACAGGGGCCCCTGACTGAGGCTCCAGGCTGATAGGAACAGTGTTGAGGCCTGCCCCCCACTTCCAGAAGGTGGGAAGAACTGGTGAAGGTGCTTCTGTGGGCTGCTGATGAGAGAGTGGGGTCAGAGGAGGGCTTTGTGCGCACACATCTGGTCTCAGGAGCCAGTGTCTTCGGCAGCATCAGTTTCTGTCAATTTCCCTTCTGTCCTTTCCTCACCAGCCCCCCAAATCCCATTATTCACCAACACCTGCTCCAGCTCCTGGAGGGGCCCTAAGCCTCCTTCACCCACCCATAAGGGAAAAACTGACTTCGAAACTGAGGCTGGAAAATTTTGTGTATTACCCTCAGTAATTTTAAATCAATGTTAATTACTTTGTTGTTCATTCATTCCCCAAACACTTGCTATGGATCTGTGATGTGGGGGTTGGTTGGGCGCTGGGACTGCATGGGTGAAAGAACTTGGGAAACACTCCCTGTCTAGTTGGGGAGCCAGAAATGCGAACGGAGAAGGAGAATATGAGGCAATAGGCTGCTGGATCAAGATAGTGTGGGGGATTCTGCCCCCAAGGGGAGGGTAGGGTGATTTCTGTCAGAGGCAGTGGTTGGGGGGTTCAGAGATGGGGCAGGGGAGTTAGAGAGGTGGGCCCTAGAAGGATAATCTCTCCAAGGGATCAGTTTCCATCCTGTCCCTGGAGAGCCAGACATTTGATACTCAGATCAACACAACTATTAGTCCTCAGCGGACCCTGGAGAGGAGAAGCAGCTCGGGTGCCATTATCACACTTGATTGCAGGTCCCTGAGGTGTGCACACTGCTCTTGCTGTGCTGGTCTTGGGAACTCTCATCCTATACACATGCGCGCGCGCACACACATACACACTCAGGAGCAGAGGCCATGATCCAGGCAACTAAGAAAACACTATTCAGATACAAGAGGCAAAGGATTTGGGGATCGATGGGAATGCTACCTCAATTATCCAAATATTTGCTTTAATTCTTTGTTTCCTGTCACTTTGTCCTTCAGTTGAGATCATGTTGGGTTTGGACCAGGGTCGTCTAAAGGATTGTTTCTGGAGACTCACGCTGTTTCTATTCCAGTGACTCAACCACCAACCATTGCCCTTCACTCCACTGTGGAAAAAGAAAAAGAAGTATGTACTATTCCCTCCATTATCAGCAGTTTTGGGAAGTAATAACATCCCTGTTATTTTCTTTGCTTTGCTCCAATGGCCAGCCTCATTCTTTAGAAAGGAAAGATTATGCTGGTTTTATTATTTAAAAAAATGTTCATCACTACTTTAAACTAAAGCAGATGTAATAGAGGGCTTCCGTGGCTCTGGGGCTAAGAATCCGCCTGCAATGCAGGAGATAAAGGTTTGATCTCTAGGTCGGGAATAAACCCTGGAGGAGGGCCTGGCAGCCCACTCCGGTATTCTTGCCTGGAGAATCCCATGGACAGAGGAGCCTGGCAGGCTACAGTCCATGGGGTCTCAAAGAGTTGGACACAACTTATCGACTAAACAATAATAACCACAAAATATAATAGAACAGGGTCAAGGAAAGACTTGTGGATTTCTCATTTTGCCCTTCACCTTAGCTCTCATCCCTAAACCCTACTTAGAGATGCTTACAGAGACAGATCATTGACATGAGTTTGCAGCTCAAACAACAGTTAACCATGATGGCAAGGAGAGCCTTGGTCCTCTGAGCAGATGATCAGGCCAGACTGTACTGGGTCCCTCGAAAACTGCTCCTCCCTTCTGAGCAAAAAAGTGCCCTGGACACACTGCCAGGAAGGTTTAACTCTTGGCAGTAGCGCTGTACTGATACCATCTCCAGTGGCTACGTGAGAGGTGTGCCCAATCCCCAAAGCTGTAGGAAATTGCCATTCAGGCCAGGTACAAATGGAAGGATCATACCTGCAGAAGAGCATTTCTGGTTTTAAAAAAAATTATACACTTGTTACGAAACTTAGAAAAAGAACGGTATTGTTCCTGGTTGTTATAAGTGCACTTCTTTAAGAATGTTTTTCCTCCAAAGGGAATATTTTGCAAAGTTTTTTTTTTTTTAGTTGGATACAAACTCAAATAGTAAAAAGCCAGTCAAATTTAGCAGTGGGGGGTTGTATACCAACTTTAGTGACACTAACGTTAATAAGTTCTGGTAACCCACTACCATCGGACCAGCCAACAGAGCCACTTTCACTTTCATTATATAAATCCCTTAAGTAGCTACTCCAAATAACTTAGGTTGAGTTTTCATAATTTTCAAAGAGTTGTAAGGTTATGTGAGCTATACAGTAGAGTGTTACAAAAAGCAACACATCACCTTATTATATTTCCTGGATTTTAAACAGCTTAACACGAACTGATATTCAAAATGAATATCGTTGCATGATGGGAAATAGAAAGACAAATGACCAGATGGAAGCTTCTTGTCCTTCATGAATATTTTATGACGTCCAGGGATCACAGGGAAAAAATTAATGAACATATTTATGCCAAAGGTTTAGCAAAAAAAAAAAATAATTAATGTCAACCAAATGAGCTTTGACTTTTTTCTTTTTTAAAGCTCGTCTTTCTGTCTGCGATCTGCAAAACGCCTTCCATACTCAGGCAGCAGCAGATGGCAGTAATACACAGAAAATTCACTTTCCATCCACCTTCTGTGTTGAGCCTGGACTAGAGAACTTCTCAGGCAAGAATACATTGTGCTCTCACACTTGTTACAATCTAGATTTTTCTTCTTTTCTTGATAATACCTGATAGTTATAATAAGTCAAATAATTATATCAAGTGTGCTATGGTCATATTATATGGTCATATCCTTCACCTTTAAGGAAGATTGCTGCTGTGATGTGGAAGTTGCCATGAAATGGTGGAATTAGTCTTTGGCCGATGATTTAATCATTGGGATCAAACCCCACTCAGTAATTAGATATAAGCACTGTCCCTAAAATCCAGGTAAGAAATTCCACATTCACCAGAAGGAAAGAAATGCGAAGGGTTCAAGAATGATCACTAAGTCTTAGTTCTTATCTTTGCCTGTCAACTCTTAATTTTCTTGCTTTAAATTGTCCGTACTTTAAAATAGTAAACGTTAACATGAACTGAAGGTTTCTAGGATGGAGGAAAATATGTGTTCAAGATTACGATTAATGTGAGTGCTAAGAAAGGCCCACCTTGTAAGGCATCACATTTGCTGACTGAGCAGTATTGAGCTGCCCTGAGCTTAGCCGATAACAGAAAATTTTTGTTTTTAGAAATCGGAATAAGAATTATGATAGTTCCTGGGGACCAGGGGCTGAGAGAAGTGAAGGGCTGGGCCTTCTGGAGATGAAGTAGAGCCTTCTGTCTTTTTATTTCGTATTGAAGTAGACTCAGTTCACAGAGCTGTGATAGTTTCAGGTGGACAGCAAAGGGACCCGACCACGCATATACACATATCCGTTCTCGCGGAACTCCCCTCCCACCCAGGCTGGCACACAACATTGAGCAGCGTTCCCCGCGCTACACAGTAGGTCGTTGTTGGTCATCTATTTTAAACAGAGCAGTGTGTGCATGACCTTCCCAAAGCCTCTAACTATCCCTTCCCCCTCAGCAAGCATAACTTCATTTTCTAAGTCTGTGAGTCCCTTTCTGTTTCGTAAGTAAGTTCATTTGTATCACTTCTCTTTAGATTCCACATGTAAAGGATGTCTTAACGATATTTCTCCTCCTCTGTCTGGCTTCACTCTGTATGATACTCTCTAGGTCCATCCATTGGAGAAGGCGATGGCACCCCACTCCAGTACTCTTGCCTGGAAAATCCCATGGACAGAGGAGCCTGGTAGGCTGCAGTCCATGGGGTCGTGAAGAGTCGGACACGACTGAGCGACTTCACTTTGACTTTTCACTTTCATGCATTGGAGGAGGAAATGGCAACCCACTCCAGTGTTCTTGCCTGGAGAACCCCAGGGACGGGGGAGCCTGGTGGGCTGCCGTCTACGGGGTCGCACAGAGTCGGACACGACTGAAGCGACTCAGCAGCAGCAGGAGGTCCATCCATGTTGCTACAAATGGCGTTATTTCCTTCTTCTTTAATGGTCGAGTTATTCTCCATCGTCTATATGCACCACGTCTTTATTCAGTCCTCTGCCGTTGGACATTTAGGCTGTTTCCATGTCTTGGCTATTGTAAATAGGGCTGCAATGAACACTGGGGCACATGCATCCTTTCAGGTCATGTTTTTCTCCACATATATGCCCAGGAGTGGGATGCAGGGTCATATGGTAGCTCTGATTTAGTTTTTTAAGGAACCTCCATACTATCTTCTCCACAGTGGCTGTGCCAATCTACATTCCCACCAATGGTGTAGGAGGGTTTCCATCTCTCCACACCCTCTCCAGCACTTCTTGTTTGTGGATTTTTTGGTGATGACTATTCTGACCATCTGCCCTCATCCTTATCATCTCTCAGGCAGTGATTAGGGACCACTTGCCAAAGTAGGCTGGCTGGGTTTTCCTGGAAGGCTGACCAGTCCAAGATTACTTCCATCTCTCCCACATTTGAAAGCTCCTCCAGTTCATGTGGATGGAAGGCCTTTCTGGTCTCAGACCTCTCTTAGCAAAATGTAAGCATTCAACTCCTGTTTAACAGGCCAGCCTGAATGCATGCATTTGTCTGAATTCTTTCTCTAATCCAACTAAATCTAGAGTGAAATGATGAAAAATGGGGTGAAGAGATTAAAAAAGAAAAGAGAAAGGAGAAGCACTTCTCTCCTTCCTCCTGCCTGGAATGGGGATTGGTGCCTGGAGTGGGAAAAAAACATCCTGAAACCTTGAGTACAGACACCCTCACTTAGGATAGCATAAGATGAAGAGAAACAGTCTTGCGGTATTGATGACATGGTGGGGGCATTGCTCCAGCCCTGGACACTGGCTAGCTCCACATTTCTTGTCATCTGAGGACAGTTAGTCTGCACTGAGTTAAAACCACTGCGATCTGGCTTTCCTGTTACATGAAGCTCAATGTATTCCTAACTGGAGAAAGAGGGTGCCTGAGGCATGGGACATGCATCCCCAGACCACCAGATCCTCATCTGGTCATCCCCAGACCAGATGAGGTATGAATTGTAGGTAAGACTGTACACAGACTTAAATAATAACACTGACCCTCTAATAGGGCTTACAGGTGGCACTACTGGTAAAGAATCCACCTGCCAACACAGGAGATGCAGAGATGAGGGTTTGATCCCTGGATCGGGAAGATCCCCTGGAAAAGGAAATGACAACCCACTCAGTATTCTTGCCTGGAAAATCCCATGGACAGAGGAGTCTGGCGGGCTACGGTTTATGGGGTCGCAAAGAGTCAGACACGGCTGAGCACACATACACACCTATAATGCGAATATTATTTCTTTCCAACTTTCTCTCAGTCTTTCTGATTACATCAAGGAGGAAAAATCTTAATCTCATATGTCACTAACCCCTCCCATTTGGTCAGCTTCTTTTTTAAGCAAAGGGGAAGTACCTCTTGCTGTAATAGTATCTCACTAGAATTTTAACAATGTTGTTTCCAAAGTATTCCTATTTATGGTTCCTTGCATTTATGGTAATTGATATTGATTTTTCTAATTTCACTGGAGATATAAAGTTTTCTTAAAAAATATATTTTTGGTACTTCCTTGGTGGTCCGGTGGCTAAGACTCCACCCTCCCAGTGCAGGGAGCCTGGGTTCTATTCCTGGTCAAGGAACTATATTCCATATGTTGAAACTAAGAGTCCCCATGCCTCAGTGAAGAGTTTGTGTGCTTCAGCTAGGAGTTCACATGCCACAACTAACATTCCCCGCATGCTACAGCTAAAAGATATGCATGCTGCAACGAAGACGGACGATCCCACGTGCTGCCAGTAAGACCCGGCATAGCCAAATAAATAAATACCTTTTTTAAAAAAGAAAGAAATACTTTTGAAAAGTTACTTGTAAATAAAGGGGAAAAGCTACTAATATATGCAATAATATGAATGAATCTCAAGAACAGTAATGAATAAAAGAATCCAGACAGCAGTGTACAAAAAGTAGGATTTCATTTATATGGAATTCTAGAAAAGAGAAAGCTAGTCTATGATACTAGAAGCAGACTTGCCGTTGCCGACAATGGAGGTTGAGGATGGGAGACTGTGCGAAGGGCCATGGGGAACTTTATGTTATAATGAGACCATTCTCCATCTTGGTTGTGACTTCCCGTGTGTATCAGTTCAGTTCAGTTCAGTCGTTCAGTTGTGTCCGACTCTTTGTGACCCCATGGACTGTGGCACACCAGGCTTCCCTGTCCATCACCAACTCCCAGAGCTTGCTCAAACTCATCTCCTTTGAGTCAGTGATGCCATCCAACCATTTCATCCTCTGTCGTCCCCTTCTCCTCCTGCCTTCAATCTTTCCCAGCATCAGGGTCTTTTCCAATGAGTCGGCTCTTCGCATCAGGTGGCCAAAGTATTGGAGCTTCAGCCTCAGCATCAGTCCTTCCAATGAATATTCAGGACTGATTTCCTTTAGAATGGACTGGTTGGATCTCCTTGCAGTCCAAGGGACTCTCAAGAG
Source organism: Bos grunniens (assembly GCF_055505025.1). NCBI lineage: Eukaryota > Metazoa > Chordata > Mammalia > Artiodactyla > Bovidae > Bos > Bos grunniens. Next base: position 8,023,342 of record NC_141168.1, read on the forward strand.
TCTTCTCCAACACCACAGTTCAAAAGCATCAATTCTTCTGCGCTCAGCTTTCCTTATGGTCCAACTCTCACATCCATACATGACTGTTGGAAAAACCATACCTGTGCTTTTCTTCAGAATATGCTGGAAATCATCCCATGACACCCTTCGATGAAGTTTAAATGCTCTAATTTCTCTGGGCCTGTCTTCCGCAGGCTCGTCTGTGCAGGCTGTCTGCAGCCAGCCCCTAGAGCTGCTCGTGGCTCCGGGCTGTCCCTTCTTCCTTTCAGCCTGATTTATAATGACAAGCGACAGCTGTCTAAGGCTGGGACAGGAAGGGGACTGTTATTTGAGGGGGAATCTTTCTGTGGCCAAAAGCGATTTTAGCCAGCTCTGTATAAGTGGGTCTCTGATATGATTTCTCCTTTTAAAATTCTCTGTGTCAGGACAGAAATCAGTGCCTCTTCTAAAACGCAGGAGGAGGATATGACTAGGCAAACAACAGCAGCAACAAATGCTGCCTTGGGGCAAAGACCATGAAGGAATATGAAAAAAAAGGCAATAATTATGCGACAGGGATAGAACACCAGGTAGGTCTCTTTCATTTAAAAATTTACTCTTGTGTAGCCTTTATAAAATTGTATTGAACTATAGTTGAGTTACACTGTTGTGTTAATTTCTTCTATACAGTGAAGTGTAGAACATAAATATATTTGCATTCTTTTTCATATTCTTTTCCATTATGGTTTATCACAAGGTACTGATTATACTTTTGTGTGCTCTGCAGTAGGAACTTGTTGCTTATTTGCGAAGAACTGACTCCTTGGAAAAGACCCTGATGCTGGGAAAGATTGAGGGTAGGAGGAGGAGGGGATGACAGAGGATGAACCGGATGGCATCACCGACTCAATGGACATGAGTTTGAGCAAGCTCTGGGAGTTGGTGATGGACAGGGAGGCCTGGTGTGCTGCAGTCCATGGGGTCACAAAGAGTCGAACATGACTGGGCGACTGAACTGAACTGAACAGTATGCCCTTGTTGCTTATTGCATGAGGCCTTTTGAAGAGAATAAAAGTGTCTTAGGACCAGGTTGTAGCGTGCGTGTGTGTGTGCTTAGTCACTCACTTGTGTCTGACTCTTTGCAACCCCATGGACCATAGCCCACTAGGCTCCTCTGTCCGTGAGATTTTCCAGGCAAGAATACTGGAGTGGGTACCTATTTCCTCCTCCCGGGCATCTTCCCGACCCAGGGATCAAACCCACATCTCCTGTGTTTCCCGTATTGTGGGCAGATTCTTTACCACTGACTCACTGGGGAAGCCCCAGATTGTGGTGACGGTTGTGTAACTCCATAAATTTACTAAAAATTACTGACTTTTATGGCACACAGATTACATCTCCATAAGGTTCTTTGTAAACTTCTTTAAAGTGCTCTTTTACGATTTTAGCAATGGGTGCTCAAGTTGCTTCAGTCATGTCTGACTTTTTGCGACCCCATGGACTGTAGCCTGCCAAGATCCTCTGTCCATGGGATTTTCCAGGCAAGACTACTGGACTGGGTTGCCATTTCCTTCTCCAGGGGATCATCCCGACCCAGGGATCGAACCCACATCTCCTGCGGCTCCTGCATTACAGGAAGAATCTTTACCGCTGAGCCACCTGAGAAGCTTAGCAACGGGTAAGAAATTAGAAGATTTTACAAACCTGTAGTATGATTCTGCTGCTTCGCTGTTTTAGTCACTGTACAAGCGTTTATTGAGGCCCTGCCAGGTACTTGGTGTTAGCGCTTGGAAGATGCCAAGGTGATGCAGAAAGCCTGGTCATCTAAGAGTTAAACTGAAGGCCTAATTCATGGGCTCTGTAGTCAGGGCTAGACTGGTTTAAATTCCATCCCTTGAATCCTGTATTTTGGTTATCAGGCAGGTGAATACTCTGTGTTTGCAGGAGAGGACGAATCCCGGTAGGAGGCCAGCCAGAGGGGTTCAGCAGCACACCCCCAGCGGCTGGAGGGGACCCAAGCGGCATCCGTTTTGGGAACAGGGGCAGGCTCCTCTGAGGCCCTCAGAACATCAACTGACCCGGGGAAATGAGAAGAGTCACCTGGTGTTCCGCCACGAGTCACCAGGATGTGACGAAGTTACAGGTGAAGCCACAGAGGTAGCCGTTTTGCTCACTGGTTCTTTCATTTGGCGGCGTCCCCGGGGCATGTGGGATCTTAGTTCCCTCACCAGGGATCAAACACGTGCCCCCTGCATCGGGAGCCCAGAGTCTAAACCTCAGGACTGCTGGGAAGTCCCTGTCTTTGGTTTTAAATGAATTAATTAATTTTGGCTGTGCTGGGTCTTTGTTGTTGTGCCTGGGCTTTCTCTAGTTGTGGCAAGATGGGGCTGTTCTCTAGTGGCGTGCGTGGGCTTCTCATTATACGCTTCCCTCGTAGCGGAGCACCGGCTCCAGAGCCCCCTGGCTTCAGTAAATGTGGTGCACGGGCTTGGTTGCAGCATGTGAGATCATAGCTCCTGGACCAGGGATCAAAGCCACGTCCCCTACATTGGCAAGTGGATTCTAACCCACTGGACCACCAGGGAAGCCCCCAGGTGTTTTTTTTAAGTGTACATCTTAAACCCTCTGGCCCTGACCTACCTCCCCTCTTTATTCCACACCCCACCATTTACTTGGTCTGCCTTCCATGTCCTCGCCACATCAAACCACACCTCACATGTTTCCCTAAAAGTGTTTTTGAGGCTTCAACTCTTCCAGCAAGACTGTCTCTCTTGTCTCTCTTTTCCCCTCAATCCTAAGGGCTCTTTTCTTCTCTAAATGCCAATGTAGTTTTATTCGCATGCCCCCGTCACAGCACTTCTCAGTTTCTCGAGTGTGCCATAATTATGGAGATGTGTTATTACAGGTCCCCTGTGATGTCCAGCCCCCAAGACACACACCAGTGTGTCACCCCCAGATGCTCTCCTTCAGATGCATCTTTGGGGTTGGGAGAGGCTTAGCAACCATAGGGACTTGTTTCAAGCTATTCTTTTGAAACAGTAGTTCTTAAAATCTCTCAAAAATCATTACACTCTTTGGGACTCTGATGAAATTTATGCATCTGTGTCCACAAAGTTGCACACTATGGCATGCGTCCAAACATTCTGTGTACAGTGCCAGAGTGTTATGAGTCCCCAAGGCCAATCAAGAGGTTAAGAAAATCTGATCTAAACCTTAGGAATACTGACAGCTAACTGGAAAACTATGACACATTTGTCTACTTCCTCCAGCCTTATCTCTATTCTCTTCTGCACCTCCTTGTCCACCCAGAGCTGCCTTTGGAAGCAGTGCCCAAAACTAACCCTTCCTCCCGGTCATAAAAACCCTATTCCCTCAGAACACACCCAACAACAGGAAATGTACGAAGTATGTTTTTATGCATGCATTTGAGAGATGGAAAATTGTGCAGATTTAAAATAGAGAGTTATTAAGACTGGGTAGTACAAAGGAAAACTCTTCCATGTAAGGTTCAGTGGGAGAGCAATCATATTGCACTTACACCTATGGGAGAATTATATGGGAATAAGCGAAACACCTGAACATCAAAAGTGTGACATATTGGGACGTGTCTGTTTTTCTTTTGCTGTATTATTATAGTGCTGTTGATGTAAAAATAAGGAATCTCGTTCCTTTCTTGCAGCCAGCTCAGCCAGTTAGAATAAAAGAGACTGAATGACAGATAAAGACACTGTATGATGTCACATATGTGGAATCTACAAACTAGTGAATGAAACAAAAAAGAAGCAGACTCACAGACACAGAGAGCAAACTAGGGGTTACCAGTGGAGAGACGGGAAGGAAGGAGGGACAAAATAGGGGTAGGGGATTAAAAATGGGTTTATTAGGTGATTATATGAAGTCATGTGTGTGTGAAACTTTTGAAAATTATAAAACAGAATTTAAAGAATCTTTCATTCAGTTTTTAAAAAAAGAAAGACTGAGTAAACAAACAAACAAAAAAGAAACACGGAGTAAACAAAGCCCCACATGGTGTAAATACCACCATATAAACCCCCTAGGTCTGATCCAAATGGGATCCCCAACTCGAAATGACCCTGGAAAGGGACCTAGCTAAGCCAGCAGTGTGTCCTGGCCTTCTGTGACGAGGCTGAAGGCTTCTTAACGTTTCTTTCCAAATTGAAAAAGGAAAAGATCACACGGAAATATTTTCCCAGTGTTTCTTCCAAGGCTCTTGGGGAGACGTGGTTTTTGAAGAAGGTGCTGGTTACTACTCGCAGGCAAGGATGATGTAGGATGAAGGCTGGGGCGAGGGGCAGGGGGCATCAGCCGGAGGGGGGGAACCCCCAGAAGCCCACCTGTGGCTGCGGTGGGCTCTGCCACTCCAGGGAAGGCCAGGTGGGATGGGTCAGAACCGGTCTCCTCGGGAAGGTCGTGGGTCCCAGCATCGAGAAGCTTCTCTTCCAACAGGCTCCATCTGAACCTCGGGGTGGGGAGGGGGTGCGGTGGCGGCCTGGGGCCGGCGGGGGCTGCGGAGCCGCGGGCAGTCGGGAACGTCCGGCTGTGGAGCTGGGGCCTCGGCATCTCGTCCCGGAGTCGGTCCATCTGGAGTCAGGTGAGACAGCTGGGCCGCCGCAGACCCAGACAGGAGCGCTTTGTCTGTTTCTGGTTTGGCAGGTGGACCCCGGCTGGAACTTTTTTCCGTTTCAAAAAAAAAAAAAAAAAAAGTTATTTGTGTCTCCGGTGTGCTAGTTTCTTTCTTTCTGCCCAAACCTGTGTCCTGGGACACACCTCTCCCCTGCAAGGTTGCCGCTTTCAGGCAGCCACGGTGGGACTTCGGGATGTGGGTGTGTCCCCACCCTACTTCCTGACTTGGCAAGCATCCTCTCTTGGGTCTGGCCTGCCTCCTCTGTGCAATGGGATGGGAGTGCCTCCCGGCCGGAAGGTTGGACGGGGCAGCCCGCTGGGACTCGCCGGACGTCAGTCCATCCTTATCTTTGTCCTTGAGGCCTCAAGTGAAAGTTGCTCAGTCGTGTCTGACTCTTTGCGACCCCATGGACTATACAGTCCATGGAATTCTCCAGGCCAGAATACTGGAGTGGGTAGCCTTTCCCTTCTCCAGGGGATCTTCCCAACCTAGGGATCCAACCCAGGTCTCCCGCATTGCAGGCAGATTCTTTACCAGCTGAGCCACAAGGGAAGCCCAAGAATACTGGAGTGGGTAGCCTATCCCTTCTCCAGTGATCTTCCCGACCCAGGAAGCGAACTGGGCCACTGTACTGTAGGGTGATTCTTTATGGCGGAGCCACCAGGAAGCCCCATGTCCCTAGAGCCATCAAAACAAGTCACATAATATGATTTAAAGCATTTGATTTACACCCAAACAATGCCCATCTCTGCAATGTAGAAAAATATCCTGTGAAATAAAGAGCAGGTAGTTATAATTATCATTGTAGTAGTTAAATAGCATTGATTGAGCTCTTGCTGTTTGGGACTGTGCTCAATGCAGTCATTTACCCTCCTAATCATTCTATGAGTAGTACTATCATTATATCCTTCTGAAAATATTTTTAAAAATTGAAGTGTAATTGACACATAGCATTATATTATTTTTAAATGCACAACATATGATTCAGTATTTGTATATATTGCAAAATGATCACCACTCTTAAGTGTAGTTAATATCTTTCAACAGTTACACATTTTTTTTTCTCATGAAAACTTAGAATTTACTCTCTTAGCAACTTTCAAATACACGATACAGTATTAACTACAGTCACCATGCTGTATATTACATCCTCATTACTAATTTATAGCTGAAAGTTTGTACTTCTTGACACCCATTTTGCTCACCCTCCAACCACGCCCACCATAACCATCTATCTGTTCCCTGAATTTGAGTTCTGTGTTTTTTTTCTCCTTAGATTCCATATATATGTGGGATCATATGGTATTTGTCTTTCTCTGTCTGACTTATTTCACTTAGCACAGCGCCCTCAAGATCCGTCTATGGTGTCACAAATGGCAAGATTTCATTCTTTTTTATAGCTGAATAATATTTCCTCTACCCATTCACCTATTGATGGGCACTTGGGTTGTTTCTATGTTTTGGCTGTTATAAATACCACTGCAGTGAACATGGGGATGTAGGTCATCTTTTTAAATTCATTTTTCATTTTCTTCGGGTAAATACCTACAGTGGGATTGCTGGGTCATGCGGTAGCTCTAGTGTTTAATTTTCTGAAGAGTCTCCATACTGTTTTCCACATGGCTACACCAACTTGCATTCCCACCAACAGTGCACAAGGGTTCCCTTTTCCCTACATCCCTCCCACCACTTGCCATTCTTGTCATTTTGGTAGTAGACATCCTAACGGGTGTGAGGTGGTCTCTGTCTGTGGTTTTGATGTGCGTTTTCCCGATGGTTACTGATGCCGAGCGCATGTTCTTGTGCCTGTTGGCCATCTGTATATCTTCTTTGGAAAAAATGTCTATTAAGGTCCTCTGTTCCTTTTTCAGTCTGATTGTTTGTATTTTTGCTACTGAGTTATATGAGTTCTTTATATAGTTCAGATATTAATCACTTATCATATGTATGATTTCGAATATTCTTTCTCTCTTAGTAGGTTACCTTTTGGTTTTGCTGATGGTTTCCTTTGTTGTGCAGAAGGGTTTGTTTTTTCCCTTTAATTTGATGTAGACCCCCTTATTTATTTTGGGTTTTATTGCCTTTGCTTTTGGTGTCAGTTCCAGAAAAATCATCACCAAGTTTGATTTTGAAGTACTTATCGGTGGTTTTTTAAAAAAGACATGTTTATTTGTTGTATGGCTGTGATGGGTCTTCGTAGCTGCACGGGCTTTCTCTAGCTGCGGAGAACAGGTGCTGCTCTCTGGTTGGTTTGCACAGACTTCTCACTGCGGTGGTTTCTCTTGTTGGGAGGCACAGGCTCTGGGGCTCAGTGGCTGCCGCACAGGGACTTAGTGTTACCAGTTGCGGCTCCGGGGCTCTAGAGCGTAGACTCAGGAGTTGTGGTGCACTGGCTTAGTTGCTCTGCGGCACAGGGGATCTTCCCGGATCAGGGATCGAGCCTGTGTCTCCCGCATTGGCAGGCGGATTCTTTACCACTGAGCCACCGGGGAAGCCCTGCCTGTATTTTATTTATTTATTTATTTTTTGGCTGCCCTGGATATTCATTGCTTTGCACCAGTTTTCTCTAGATGCGGCAAGTGGGAGCTACTCTCCAGCTGTGGTGCCAGGCTTCTCGCTGCGGAGCACGGGCCCTAGAGCTCGAGCTCAGTGATTGTGGCACACAGGCGTAGTTCCCCTGCGGCATGTGGAATCTCCCCGGACCAGGGATCGAACCTGCGTCCCCTGCATTGGCAGGCAGATTCTTAACCACTGGACCACCAGGGAAGTCCAGCTGCCTGTGTTTTATTATACTCATTTTAATACTGAGAAAATTGAGCCTCACGATACTAACTTGTGCATGATCACATTCCTATTGAGTGGCAGAAATGGAATGTGATGAGCTGTGTCTCAGGCTACAATAACAAACTACCAGAGACTGGATGACTTAGACCACATTTATTTCCCACAGTTCTGGAGGCTGAAAGTCCATGATTTAATTCGTGGTGTGGGCTCACTTCCTGGCTGGCAGATGTCTGTCCTCCCAGCATCCTCAAGTGGTGGGGAGAGTGGTCATTGCTCATGTCTTAGAAGGCACTAATCCCATTCATGAGGGCTGCACCCTCATGACCTAACCATGTTCCAAAGCCACTGCCTCCAAATACCATCATCTTCAGGATTGGGGACACAACGTATAGATTTGGAGGGTGGTACATAAATATTCAGTCCATATCAAAGTGGCAGCAGCCTTTGGTTTTAACTTATCAACCATCCCTAGCTCTCAGAACTTTGCTCTGTATGTGACATTTAGACCAAGACATCAGCAGTTAAGTCACTGGAACATGACAGCATCTGTGCTGTAGAACGTGGTTTTCATTTAGTCGAAAATATCCATCGAGTACAGACTGAGCGACTGCACTGACTGACTGACTGACACACGCAAGCAGGGAGATTCGGGCATGTGACCTCACCCCTGCTGGGTCCTCCTGCTAATTACTCCCAGAGGAACAAAAGGGAATGACAAGTTATTTCAAGGAAAGAGTGGGAATTACTGCCAGATGGTCCAGCTATCTGTTCTGAGTACTGAAGTGACTGTGTGTGGTCTCACAGAGATGGATGTCCCCTGCTGTAGGGGGTCCCGCCCTGCCCCCTGCAGCTTCCTCCTGCCAACCTGCTAGCCTTGAGCATGTCCTGCTGAGCCTGACACCAGCACAGGACGGTGGCATGGACTTTTCATCGGCAATTGTCTCCCAAAAGTTGCCTGTGTTCTTTCTTTGGAAATACATTTTGGCCATTAACATTCTTTACTAAATGTATGACTACAACTTTATGTAAGTTTCTTTTTCTTTAGTCATTTGCACAGACTGAATAACCTACTTACAAACTAGATTGTGTTTATACTTTTATTTATTCATTATCTTTAGTTTTGGCTGTGCTGGGTCTTCACTGCTTCCCTCTAGTCACAGGCTTCCTTCTAGGCGCAGTGAGAGGGGGCTACTCTGGTTGTGGTTGGTGGGCTTCTCACTGCAGTGGTTTCTCTTGTGGAGCACAGGCTCTGGGGCTCCTGGGCTTCAGTAGCTGTAGCTCTTGGGCTCAGTAGTTGTCGCTCCCAGGCTCTAGAACACAGGCTCAATAGTTGTGGTGCCTGGGCTTAGTTGCACTGTGTCATGTGGAATCTTCCTGGAACAGGGATCGAACCCATGTCTCTTGCATCTGCAGGCAAATTCTTTACCACCAAGCTACCAGGGAAGCCCCTATAATTTTCTTTAAAATGCAATAAAACCTCTTTATTCAACCCATACATTGTCTCACTCTTTCCTTGGACATTCCTCAGGCTGGATATATTTCTGCATATCCAGCCTCATTTGGGACAGGGGCATTGGAGTTGGCATCAGAAAACCAGAGTGGAGTTATGGTTGGGTCACTTAGCAGCTATGTATCTCTGGGTAAGCCGCCTGACCTCTCCAGGCTCACGTTCCTTGTTTGTAAACTGTGCTCTGGGAACCTTACATCATGCTTTGGTATTACCTTGTAAATCACATACATTATTTACTTGGCTACGTGAGGACAGAGGTTGTTTCTCTTGTGTATTCCTTGCCAAAGCATTTGCTAATGGTAGGGCCCAGGGAATACTTGTTGCTAATCTCCTTATTAAAGTGATGGTGTTTATGCCTTCATAGAAAGGATGGAAAAAGAGGAGAACTCGAGGGTGACCTCATGTATTCACAGAATCCTTTTTAATTCGGTTTCTTAGAGATTAAAAAATGTGCACTCGAATCAAAGAAAGTCCTTGAGTGCAGTTAGATAGTTGGATGGCATCATTGAGTCTGAGCAAACTCCAGGAGATAGTGAAGGACAGGGGAGCCTGGCGTGCTGCAGTCCATGGGGTTGCAAAGAGTTGGACACGACTGAGGGACTGAATAACAACAGCAACAGAATAATACACAAAGGCATACAAATCAAGTAACCATTTGTAAATGATAGTTTCTGGTGATGAGTAGTCTGGAAACTCATCAGAGTGGTCAGGTTCACTTCCTGCTGAGGTTTGCTGACGGTCCTAGCAGTTTGGAATCTTTACAAGGCTTACTGAAGCATCTCCTGGTGCTTGCTTAACTTTGGAAGCCAACCTGGATCCTGTAGTTAATAACATGGTTCCTTGTAAATGGAAACTATTCATTAAAAAAATAATAATCATTATTAAAAAAAAAGCAATTTGTTTTTGTACCAGGCATTGTGAGGCTGATGGAACTAATACAATTGCATAACCACCTCTGTACTTAGTCGTGTCTGACTCTTTGCGATCCCGTGGACTGAAGCCCACCAGGCTCCTCTGTCCATGGGACTTTTCAGGCAAGAATACTGGAGTGTATTGCCATTTCCTCCTCCAGGGGATCTTGTTGACCCAGGGATCAAACCCGAGTCTCCTGTGTCACCTGCATTGGCAGGCAGATTCTTTACCACTGAGCCATCAGGGAAGCCCCGTAACCACCACCAAAGGGGTTCTACTTTACCTGGGAACAAATTTACAAATTAATATAACAAAGGATCTGTTGAGAGGTGACACAAATAAATGTATCAACAAGGATCTTTGGTTTTGAGGAAGGAGGTGCAGACTGAAGGGAGACATGGGTCCTAGGAAACCAAACCAGAAAGGACACTTTCCTTGGTTACAGTCAGAGGAGATACACTCTGCTTGTACACCCTCACAGACCAAAAAGAAAGTAAAAAGGGAGGTTTGTCAGTAAGGAAACCTCTCCAAAGTAAGTCAGCTGTTGTCAAGACTTGGACATGATGGCTGCCACAAAGCCCTCTTCTCAGACGCCAGACTCCAGATCCAGTGTGAGCTTGGTCAGCGTTTTGGTCAGACATACCACACCCAAAAAATGCGTGGAAAGTTCTACTCAAAGTCTAATATATTACTGGTGTAAGAAATCATCAGGTTTTACATAAAGACCAAAATCCTTTGAACTTACACCTTCCTAAATTTGACCAAAGACAGATGCTCTGGTCTCTTTTTCCTTCCCTTACAGGAGAATGTATGAAGGAAGATCACTTTGGTACTTGGGACATTTTCTAAGCCCATCAAATTAGAAGATTATCTGAGTAGAGGTGAAATGTTGTTACAATGAACAAGAAACTGACTCTGCTTTGTTATTGTGTTGATCCTATTATGGTATGAGATCTAAGTAGAAAAGAAAGTGAATTAATAGAAGCAAGACAGCAAAGACTTGGACCAGACTGCTCAGATTAGACTCCTGCTCTGCGTACCTTAGGCAAGTCTACTCTGCCTCAGTTTCCTCTCTGCAAAACAGGGGTAATACTGCACAGAGTGATTAAAAAAATTTTTTTAAGATAAAAAAAAATTACTTGGCTGTGCTGAGTCTTTGTTGTGGCAATGCAGGATCTTCAGTCTTTATTACGGCATGTAGGGTCTAGTTCCCTGACCAGGGATTGAACCCAGACTCCCTGCACTGAGAGTATAGAGTCAGCCACTGGACCACTGGGAAGTCCCAAAGATTTTTTTTTAATGTGGACCATTTTTAAAGTCTTTACTGAATTTGTTACATTCTGTTTTTTGGCCCCAAAGCATGTGGGATCTTAGCACCTCAACCAGGGATCGAACTTGGCCCCCCTGAATTGGGAGGTGAAGTCAACCACTGGACCACCAGGGGAGTCCCCGGAATAGTTGTTGGTAGGATGTGGCATATGTTTGTTAGATACTAAGTCAGTAAACACAGCACAACTCATTCACTGAGTAATCTGTGCATTAAATATCTGAAGTACTAATGGCTTTCAAAATAATCACCTTGGAAGCATTATTCCAGCGATGGAGCCATTGTTTAAAATGTATCTGAAACCAAGTGAAACTCTCCGTAGAAACCACAGCATCTTCGTTTTCAGTGTTCCTTGGGGCAGTGACTCTTTCTCTTTGGAAGGCAGATTTGCTTTTGAAAACAGCCCCAAGTCTGTCAGAGTCAAGGATGGTGAATGTGATGAGAACAAGCTGGGACGGATGATCTTGGCAAAAACAAGGTACAATTATAGGAACGCGGTCCATCTTCTTGTGTGGCTCACACTTGGACCCTGAAGGCGACTTGCAAAACACAAGGCTTCCAAGGATGCTTAAGCAGAGGAGGCGCTTTTAGTGAAGGACATGTATTAGCTATCCACGCTGTCTAACAGACTTAGCCCAGACAGCGATTTAGGACAGCTAACATTTGTTTTCTTACAATATCCGTGGGGCAGAAACCTGGGCACAGCTGGCTGGCGCTCAGGCCGAGGCACTCTCCCCAGCTGCACGGAAGGTGTTGGCCCGGGCAGTGGTCCTTGCGAGGCTCCCCTGGGGAGACTTCCTTGCTTGGAGGCCCTCTACCTGGCTGTTGGCTCACTCACACGGCCTCAGGCTGGAGTGGTAGTTGGCTGCAAACACCCTTCCTTGCCTCTGCATTGGCCTGCTCTGTGTGGGGCAGCTGGCTTCCCCCAGAGCAATGAGGGGGAAAGGGGCAGGGGAGAGAGAGAATCCTGGGAGAATCCACAGTCATTTTTCAAACTCATATTGGAGGTGATACCCTGTTGCTTTTGCCTTGTTCTTTTCCTTAGAAATGAGTCACTAAGTTCAGGTCTCCTGAACTCTCAGAGAGGCAGATACGCAGCAATGACTCCTGGGAGGGGACATGATTGCATAAATCCCTGAAGTGAAGCGACAGGGTTGAAAGATGACATGCATTTCAGTAAGACCTCTCTCTTTCTCCCCTTCTCCCCCTCCCTTCCCCTTCCCTCCCTTCCTGTCTCCTTCCCCCTCTCTCTATGTATATATAATCTCCAATTGTTTTTTTAAAATTTCATTGTTTTGTAGGGATGTTACCTTTCCCCCTGTGATATAGATATTTTTGTGGGAAAAAATTATCTAACACTAGAATTGATGCTTTTGAACTGTGGTATTGGAGAAGACTCTTGAGAGTCCCTTGGACTGCAAGGAGATCCAACCAGTCCATTCTAAAAGAGATCAGTCCTGGGTGTTCTTTGGAAGGAATGATGCTAAAGCTGAAACTCCAGTACTTTGGCCACCTCATGTAAAGAGTTGACTCATTGGAAAATGATGCTGGGAGGGATTGGGGGCAGGAGGAGAAGGGGACAACAGAGGATGAGATGGCCGGATGGCATCACTGACTTGATGGACGTGAATTTGAGTGAACTCCGGGAGTTGGTGATGGACAGGGAGGCCTGGCGTGCTGCAATTCATGGGGTCGCAAAGAGTTGGACACGACTGAGCGACTGAACTGAACTGAAGACCACCATTTTAATAACTGTCATCTTCAGCTGGGTTATAGGTTGAAATTGCATCAGTGAATTCTAGTCCATTTCCCTTGGAATGGACCTCACCTCCCTAGGTATTTTAGTCATCTGAAATAGACATGGAAATGCCTATCATGACAGTAACACTGAGCAAGATTCTAGCACTCTAACATTTATAGACTACCAGTTGGCTAGAATTTGGGGACTTTGTATCTTAATGCTTTTAAATTCAGGAGTTAGTATTAAGTTCAACAAGGCTGGCTGATGCAAAGCACCCATTTTTAACAAGCTACCACCAGCCTGAGAGTGTGAGCTGTGGGTTTTCTCTAGCTGAGAACCATCCTTACCAACAAATGATGCCCTTGTCATTTATCAAGATTCAGTCAACATAGAACCTGCTTCCCTGGTGGCTCAGGTGGTAAAGAATCTGCCTGCAATGCGGGAGACCTGGGTTCGATCTCTGGTTTGGGAAGATGCCATGGAGAAGGGAACAGCTACCCCCTCCAGTATTCTTGCCTGGAGAATCCCATTGACAGAGGAGCCTGGGCTCCTGGGCTACAGTCCACGGGGTTGCAAAGTCAGACATGACTAAGTACACTACTACTACTACTCTCTCTGATTTTTTTTTTTCCAAATTTTTTCCCCAAAGTTACCGTAGAGGATGCATATATCTCAACAAAGCAGTCAAGTTTCTTTGCTAATAAGGAAAGCCAGTGTGTTGGAACCTGTTGATTGAATTTAACTGTAAACTCTAACCAATCATAGCAATTGAACCAAAGAGAAGACAGCTATGGCTGACAACTGGCAGACAGAAAGGATCCATGAGGAGTCAGGAAGTCTTGCCAGAGTTAGAAACCTCCTTTCCCACGTGGTTTTAAATTGGGTCTCCATCTGGGTCTGTGAACGTATGTGCTTTATGTTTGTTGTGAAATAATCCAAAGTTCATTTTCTACTCATTCACAGACACTTATAAATGTACTGAATTTTTGGCAATCATTGTTTGCATACATTTTTTTCTTTCTGGAAGTTTCTTTAAATGCCCTCACCTGAAATCCTACTCCCTAGAGTTATGTCACCTGACTCTAGTACTCTTGCCTGGAAAATCCCATGGACGGAGGAGCCTGGTAGGCTGCAGTCCATGGGGTCGCTAAGAGTCAGACACGACCGAGCGACTTCACTTTCACTTTTCCCTTTCATGCATTGGAGAAGGAAATGGCAACCCACTCCAGTGTTCTTGCCTAGAGAATCCCAGGTATGGGGGAGCCTGTTGGTCTGCTGTCTATGGGGTCACACAGAGTCGGACACGACTGAAGCGACTTAGCAGCAGCAGCAGAGTTATGTAGGGCTTCACAGGTGGCTCAGTGGTAAAGAATCTGCCTACCAATGCAGGAGACTCGGGTGGGATTCTTGGGTCGGGAAGATCCCCTAGAGGAGGAAATAGCAACCCACTCCAGTATTCTTGCCTGGAGAATCCCATGGGCAGAGGAGCCTGGCGGGCTACAGTCCATGGGGCTGACATGACTGAGCATGCGTGCACAAACAGAGTTATGTAATCACTGTTAATAATGTGGTATGTCTCTTCCAGGTTTTTTCTATCCACCTACAAACACACGTATATTTATATATACATACAGACACATGAGATCATACCAGTGTAGCTTTAAAAGGAAGCTTCTTTAATTGGCTCCCTCCTCCTTTTTCCTGATTTATAATAAGAAATGCATTGCTGTTTAACCATGAATTAAAGGTTTTCAATATAAGATTTCTCAAAACAGATAAACTCTCTGATAAGTTTAAAGCGAATTAAAACAAAGTTGCTTTCATTGCATTAGCTTTCTCCCCCAGGGACTTTGAAAGTAAATGTATAAATGCTGCAGTAAAGTTAACCTTACTGGAAAAAAAAAATGTAACCAAGCAGGCTCTTTTATTTTTTTCATTTTCTTTTCCATTATGGTTCATTGCAGGATACTGAATATAGCTCCCTGTGCTATATAGTAGGACCTTGTTTACCCAGTCTATATATAACAGTTTGCATCTGCTATTCCCAAACTCCAAACGCCTCCCTCCCCACCCCATTACTCTTGGCTATCACAAGTCTGTTTTCTATGGCTGTGAGTCTCGTGCAGGCCAGCCTAAGTCTTTTAATTTTTAGATAATAAACTAAAAATTTCTTTAAATTTCCATTTTAGTTAATCTATGTAAACACTACCAATTACTGCTTCTTGATGAAGGCAAAACACAGTCAATCATGGTTGTGGGGTCGTGAGGTTGTGGGGCTGTGGGGGAGACAAATGTGATAACCCACAGCTTTCGGACCGACTGTGGACATGAAAAGGTTTCTGAGTATTTATAGTCCCTTTCCAGACACTTTTTTAAGTAAGGAGACTTTTCATGGCCCATGTCGCAACCATGAGAAGTAAGATGTGAACAACTTCTCGACTAAATACGATGTGAAAAAACCAAAATCCCTCTTTCTAAAAGTAGTATTTGTAAGGATTATGTTAACCACTAACCTCTTTTGCATTTCATTTTTTTACGAAAGCACTGAGGGTAGGGCCTGGCTAAATATGAAAGTAAGCCGGGCAAGCGGGTGGCCACCGGCCACGTGGGCTGCGGGAGCGGGGGTTCGCCCGGGTGAGGACAGCCCACCTGGCCGGGAGCCCACGCCCCGCCCCAGCGGGTGGGGCCGCGCGGAAAATGACGAGGAAACCAAGTCACGCGCTTGCCGGGGGCTCCCGGCTGCGGCCCGGCGGCGGCGCCGTCAGTGTCAGGAGCACGTGGCCGGGCCGGACCGCGCGCTCTAACCCGGGCGCGGCGGAGGCCCGGCGGCGAGCGGCGGGGCGTGGGCCTGCGGGTCCCTCTCGCCGGCCCTTGCAGGTACTCCTTTCGTCTCATCGTTAGGAGCCCCTACTCCCAGAAATCCGTATGTCTACACTCAGGTCTCTACTGGTTAGGGATTAAGAGTGAGTCAGCAGGAGTCAAACAGGTGGTTCCAGCAAGATTTCCTCTTTCCCTCAGGTAAAGTTGCCATCCAGGAAACCCCGTGTGTGCTAAAAACCTTATTCTGGGAGTTCTTCAATGGTTTACATTAACCCATAAATGACTCACCTTTTCTCAGCCTACCACAGGGCCTGGGGTATTTATTTCCAAAAACCGATTGGGAAAATGCAAACCATTGGTGACCTTTCCAAGCTTTAAATATTTATAATGAAAGTCTAAGCACAAACTTGAGAGATTACCCACCCCTAAGTATTTTGCACATAAAAAACATTGCCAACAAAAACATGAAGTTATTTTCCTTAAGGAAAAGGGTTTCAGCTGAGGAAGTGGGGCTTAACCTCGGTTTTATGTGTCAGGTATGAGTTATACCCAGAAACTAAAATATGAACTAGATTTAAGAAATAAACCCTTTGGAATTTTGGCATCATCTGAATCATTACTAAGGATAGTTTTGCTTTTTTTGGTGGTTGTCTGTTTAAAAAACAAACTCCTTTTGGGGAAACTTTAATAGATTTCCTGCACTTAGTCAAAATAAAGTTCTTATTCAACGTATTTTCTCGGGTTTTCCGAGTAACTTACTGTTCTTTCTTCCTGTAGGGACAAAACCAGGAAATTGTTCAGAAAAAGGCCCAAGTTGACTTTCTAATTGACTATTATGATTAGTGAGAAAAATGTGGGAAATTGGGAATATTGGGGCTGGGTTGATAATTTTAGAAAAAAATGGAGAAAACACCAAATTTAAGATATTTTTAAAGTCTTAGAGAAAATGATGGTACAAGAAGCTTAGAGATTCCCTCAGTCTAAGCTAGCTGACTCATGGTTTTTAACAATATGTATAATCTAGGAGAATCTAATAGATTAAGAAAGATATTAGGAATGTTGTCAAATGCTCTGTTACAGACGTGGATAATTGCTCTTGTGACATCCTTATACATTTGGGGATTTTTGCCTTTTGACTAAGGTGGGAATTAATAATCATTTTAGTTTCTATTATAATTTATACTTTCCTGTATATTATCTCATTTATATTATAGTATTGATGTCTTAAGTAACTAATTGCACATGTCAGCTTTCCCCCCTCTTTGTTACACTTATCAGAGCCGAAGGGAATCAGAATATGCTATTTTGGTATAAAATTATTTTGAGCTGAGGACTGTTGAGAGTCAACAGATGAAGAAAGAAGCTGCTTCGGAGTTTCCCTTTTCTGACCCAAGGCACCAACTTTGGGGAAATAAGCCTGCCACAAATTTCCTCTTTGGGGCAGACCTACTCATAAGTGTCCTGACTAGGGGAGTTTTGTGGCCCTGAAGCAGGCATATAGGCTTCTCATACCCACAGAGACAAGCATTATCACAAACTTTCTTATCTCCTGTTTGTTCTCCTGAAAATCCATTGGCCTTCCCTAAAGAAACCCTTCTGTTCTTCCTGTACTGGCCTTTTCTTTCCTCTATTGAATTAGGTGTATAAACTCCAAATTCTAACTACTTCGAGTTATATTCCTCATTGATTGCTCCTGCATGTATGAGTCCTGCACGCATAAGGATACTCCTTTTTTCCCCTTGTTATCCTGTCTTTTGTTGGACTTAATTCACAGGCCCCCAGAAACTGAACATGAGGAGGTAGAGAAAAAGTTTTTCCCTCCCCTACTGACCTAAAGGAAATACCATGAAATATCAGGACAAATATTGATCAAAGCTGTTACTGGGGTATGTGGGGGAGAGGAGTATAGCTTAGATCTTTATAGAAATGTTCTTAGGCCTAGATCTGTAGAATCCAACTTAAGTCAGCTCTTTTTAATATTTTATTGAGATTTATCTCCCTGCTAAGCACTGTGCTACGAGCTTTAACTAGCATGATCTTATTTCACCCTCAAAACAACTCCATCAGGTAGTTAAATCAGTTCAGCTCAGTTCAGTCACTCAGTCATGTCTGACTTTTGTGACCCCATGGACTGCAGCACACCAGGCTTCCCTGTCCATCACCAACTCCCGGAGCTTACTCAAACTCATGTCCATCGAGTTGGTGATGCCATCCAACCATCTCATCCTCTGTAGTCCCCTTCTCCTCCCACCTTCAACCTTTCCCAGCATCAGGGTGTTTTCCAATGAGTCAGTTCTTCGCATCAGGTGACCAAAGTATTGGAGTCTGAGCTTCAGTTAAATCAGAGAAAGTAAATAACTTCCTGCAGTACCAACTGCTATAAAAGGTGGCACTTAGTGCTGCTCCTTACCCCATTTAGCTTTCTTTCCCTAGAAGATGTTACTGTGGGGGTCAGAGGCATGGAATCTATTGTTTTGCACTTGTCATGTGGACTCAAAATTCACTTTAATTTGTTAATGACTATTGAGTTTGATTTTGCAGAGTTTAAATTTTGATAACTGACTAACATTACATCTGTGCCCTTTTTTCCTTTCTTGTGATCCAAAGCATTTATAGTTTCCTGGACTTATGCTAATGATACTCTTTTCTTTTTAAATTACTTAGGGGGCTACAGCCAGTTGTGTTTACACATAGAGAAAGAGGTCCTGCCTGAATTGGCCAGGAAGCCACACCCACGTTAATTTTCAGTTGTCACATCTTTTCCTATGTGATTTCTTCCATTGCTTTTAAGCTTAAAGTCCTTCCTGTTGATAATTCATAACTATTCACCTATGTTTTCTTCTAGGTTTTGTTCTTATTTTTCATTTAACTCTTTAATCAATTTTATTTCAATGTGAATAATGAGAAACCAGCTTCTCATCTTCCTAGCTTGGCTCTTTCCTCTTATCTTAATTAAGATTTCTAATTTCTATGGTATTTCTGGGCTTTAAAACCCCTGCAGGTAGTGTTAAAAATAGCTACATTTTACTATGCTGTAGGTTATTTTCTGAGAATAAACTGCACTCTTTTAAGAACTAACATGCTAAATGATTTGGGGTCTCTGTTTTCTTTGGGCCACAGTATCTTCTGTAAAATGAGAGACTTGGGCTGGATACACTTTTCTTTCGAGGACCACACGCCTGGTGGGCTGAACGAGAAAGAAATTCTGCAGACAATTTTGGGAATTTCTGTGTTACATAAAATGCAAAAAGCATTTCCTTTTCTTTATTTGAATGATAAGTATTATTATTTATTCAGAAGCATTTACTGTGTGCCTCTAAACCAAGCATCGCGAGAGAAAAGGCCCCCAAGCCCAGACACGGTCTCGGCAGTGGAGGTCATACTGTGCAGAAGACAGACGGTGAGCAAACCCTGGTCAGTTCCAGGGAAGTTGTGGCGGGGTGTCAGGAACCCACAGCAGGGGGAGCCCTCGGAGTGCTGCAAGCTGGAGGCTGGAGTGGGAGCTGCCCAGGGTAAAAGCACGCGCTGTTAAGTGAAAGGGCACGGAACTGTTGAGAGTTCAGCCTGAAGCTGCATCGCTGGGGAACTTCGAGGTCTTTGGGGGGATCTGGGACTTTATCCCTGGGGGACAGTGGGGAGGACGGGGAAAAAACTACTGGAGATTTTAATTAGGGGTGTGATGTTTACATTTTGCAGAGATCCTGCTGCTGCTTTGGAGAGACTAGGTTGATGGAGGCAGAACTGTTAGGGGGTCATAGTGTTTAGATCAGAGGTGCTGGTGATGTTGGATAATAGTGAAAACGGGGCCAAAGTGGACGGACTGGAGCGAAAAACTGGAGATGTGATTTCAAGAAGTCAGGGAAACAGAGGAGTCGGAAGCGGTGCCCCGGTTGCTGGCTTGTGCCGTTGGGTGGATACTGGTGCTCGTGCCTGGAATGTGGAGCCTGTGGTGCTGACCTGGAGAATAGTCACGAGGCATCAAGACCAGTGAGCTCTGCTCTCCCTGAAGTCAATAGTATGCAGCAGCTGTCAAGTTCGTCTGCCCCGTCATCCATTTCTTCTTGGTGGAGCATCTCTGGGGGCCAGGGTTCCGTGGAACACTCTGATAAATGCTGGACTAGCCAAGCTCAGAGGTCTCTTCCCCATCATGCTTATTATAACCAGAAAGTAAACTGCATTGCCTGATGTTTTAAATAAACTCGTAAATTCAAGTGTGATGAGGATATAGAAGGTGCACAATGGATGCATTTGTGGATAGTGAGCACACTCTCGTGACCACTGCCTAGAACAACACAGAATGCATCACTTAAGCCTCCTGTGTGGTCCAGGTTCTGAGTCTGTGAATCAAACACAGACTGCAGGGGCGGGCTTTTGGTTGAACCATCACTTCCCTTGGTCCTCTTGGATGGCTTCCTCCCCAGAAAGCAGGGTATTGAGGGGCCTAGACGTTGGCTCACCTGTTGCTCTGCACCCTGAGCACCACCAGTCAGAACCCTGGCCTCTTCCCTTGGGAAGAGTATTACTGACCAAGAAGTCACGTCAAGGGCCTTCATCTGGAGTTGGCCTCACCTGCCAAGAAGCCTTCATGTGAAGATCTCAGGAAGAAAGGAAAGTTCTTATTCATTTGCCAAACAGTGTCCAGCAGCTCTTGATTCCCTAGGTTAACAGTGGTGCAGCTGAGGGATCACTAAATATTTATAGGTAATGAGAACGTGAACATCAAGCTCTGCTTCCTGCCCAAGGAACAGGCCATGGATGGCAGTGCCTACAAGAAAGCAATATTCACTGGCATTTCAGCATCTCACCGTGAATGAGTGAGTGGATGAGTGAATGAGTGACTGAATGAGAAATGGGTGAGTGAGCGAATGAATGAACAAGTGAATGAATGAGTGAGTGAATGAATGAGTGATAAATGGGTGAGTAAATGAATGAATGAGTGAATGAGTAAGTGAATGACTGAGAAATGAGTGAGTGAGTGAGAAATGGGTGAGTGAGTGAATGAGTGAGTGAATTCATTTTCTGTGCTGAAACGCTTCTCCCTACCTCTTTCTGCGGCTGCTTTTCCTATCTGCGGGCCCTAATTTCAATGCCTCACCCTGGGAGAAGCTATTCCCAAGCCCCAGACTAGATCAGGGCACCTCTTATACACTCTCTCAGCCCCTTCTACCTCTTGCTAACACGCAGTACCACTGCTTTTGGCAACAGAGAGGCACCAGGCCTGCGAGGAGGCTGAATGAGGCAGCCTCAGAGGACGGCCACCAAAGTCTGACTGCCCGGGTTCAAGTCTCTGTGCATTTACCACTTACGAGCTTTGTGACCTTGGGCAAATTACTTAACTTCTCTGTGCAGCACTTTACTAGCTGGATGAGGATCAGCAGAGCACACACATCAGAGTCCCCTTGTGATGATTAGAGAGAGCATCCTGGTGAAGTGGTTAGTGCAGGAAGGCGCCCCAAAACACACGTGCTTAGTGAATGCAAGTCTGTGCTGTTCTGACTGAGGGATGGTGGAAGGTTCTATGGGTCTGGGTGTCCGAGGAGGGAGGTGCAAAAGCCAGCCGGCAGGTGCGGAGAGTGGTGGTAACAAAGATGAGTGAGCCTGGGTTTTTTATTTTTGGCCACACCATGCAGCAAGTGGGCCTCCCAGGAGGCACAGCGGCAAAGTATCTGCCTGCCAAGTGCAGGAGACACAGGAGACGAGGGTTGGTCCCTGGATCGGGAACAACCCCTGGAGAAGGAAGTGGCGACCCACTCTGGTATTATTACCTGGAAAATTCCATGAACAGGGGAGCCTGCTGGGCTACAGTCTGTGGGGTCAGAAAGAGTTGGACACAACTGAGCATGTGCACACACACAGCAAGTGGAACTTCCCAGAGGAGGAGTCGAACAGTGCTCCCTGCAGTGGACGTGCAGAGTCTTAACCACTGGACCACCCGGGAAGTCTGAGACTGAGGTTTTAATAAACGTTTCCATCTAGGACACGGTCTGACTTGCTCTTACCCTATCAATACAAAATGTTTCTTAGCAGCTGCCCAAGTTAGAATGAACCTCGCCTTGGTGATAAGAAGCCATTGTTTTAACATAAATGACAGATAGTCTGCCTCTTCTTCCTGCTGGCTTCTATCATGGGAACTTCCAGTGGGGGTCAACTCAGCTGCCTAGATTTGGCTCCTGACAGCTAACCAGCTCACTCTGTCTGATAACCTAGTGACCAAAGGAGAGGAAAGGGTGGGGCTGGCTTCAGAGTATTTACATGTGATCCCTACGAATGTGCATAGTCAGGGAAATAATCATGGATCCTAGCACTGGAAAGTTCTTCCCAGTCCCCTTTTGAAATTCGAATGTTTATGGCTTCATCTCGCTCAATGTGAAGATCTTTTTTTCAGCTCAGGAAGGCATCCTGGAACAAACGCATTTGGTCATTTATTTTCTGGCCTCGTTTAGATGAGGTTTTTGAAGACAGTGGGGGATCTGTCAGCTCTATGGTCCGTCAGTTTTGTAGATCACGTTCAGCCCTGTAATTCTATGATCTAATAGAATTTATAACATTATGTATTCCAGCAGTGACTTGCAAAGATTGCTTTGAAGGGATTACAGATGGTTCTGTAAGTATATACTTTTAGAAGCACATAATGCAATTTGCTTCCTAGCCCAAAGCCCCAAAAATAATTAGGTAAGAGTTGAGACAAGTGTTAAAAGGCAGTTGTTTCTGGTGAATCCAAATGGTTTTTTAAAAAATCAATTTCATTTATCATCAGAGGAGGACTTGCATTTCAGAATTCTGCTTTGTTGAATAGGAGAACACAATGACCACGCTAGCATTACAGAAGTAAGCGATGAGAAAAATCAGTGCAACATTCCAAGTGCAAATTAATTATAACAGAGTGAGGAGAAGGAATTTCAGAATGTGAGAGTGACTAACAGAACGGAGACTCAAGTGTCTGCCTGCGGGGACTCTTACATAGTCCGATTTGCAACTTTAACATATGTCTTCCATCTTACTGCCTCTGAAGCCCCCTGTGCCTTGAAATTGCCCTGGCCAATCTGGTTTCCTTTTGTGGGATGGGGGAGACTTTCTCACTGAAGTGTGGGTCAGAGTTCAGGCTTGGTCTGCACAGAATGTGGTGGGGCTGGTCCAGAGGGAAGTGAACATCTGGACAGTGTGGGCCACACTGTCGAGGGCTTTCCTGTAGGCAAGAGGGAACCATTTGGAAATTTTATTTCAATAAATTTTTATAGTAAGAAGGGGGGAGGGAGTCTTTGCTCAGTCGTGTCCGACTCTTTGCGACCTCATGGACTGTCGGGGTCCGTGGACAGAGGAGCCTGGTGGGCTACAGTCTATGGGGTTGCAAAGAGTCAACACAACTGAGCGACTAAGCACAGCACATATTTTATTTAAAACATTTACTTATTGGCCGCACTGCGTCGTCACTGCCGTGTGTGGGCTTACTGTGATTGCAACGAGCAGGGGCTACTCTCTACTTGTGTCACATGGCCTTAGCTGCTCTGAGGCACGTGGGATCTTTCCCGGCCAGGGATCAAACTGCTGTCCCCTGCATCGCAAGGCAGATTCTTAACCACTGGACCACCAGGGAAGCCCCCAGGTGCAGTGTTAAGCAGGACAGTCAGGGACGCTCTCATAGAGGCGGGGTTTTGAAATAAACGTCTGAGGGTGTGAGAAAATGAGCCATGTGGTTTCCTGGAGGTGGAAGTGTGCCCTGCTAAAAAGGAGGGAGTGGTGAGGAGGGGACCAGGAGTGGAAGGAAGCCATCTGGGGTCTCCAGCAGAAGAATGACTTCTGACTGTGGCTCTTATGTTGGGAATAGACTCAAGAAAGAAAGGCAAGAAGGCAGGACCAACCTAGACAGCATATTAAAAAGCAGAGACATTACTTTGCCAACAAAGGTCCGTCTAGTCAAAGCTATGGTTTTCCCGGTAGTCATGTATGGATATGAGAGTTGGACTATAAAGAAAGCTGAGTGCCGAAGAATTGATGTTTTTGAACTGTGGTGTTGGAGAAGACTCTTGAGAGTCCCTTGGACTGCAAGGAGACCCAACCAGTCCATCCTAAAGGAAATCAGTCCTGAATATTCATTGGAAGGACTGATGTTGAAGCTGACACTCCAGTACTTTGGCCACCTGATTCAAAGAGCTGACTCATTGGAAAAGCCCCTGATGCTGGGAAAGATTGAAGACGGGAGGAGAAGGGGTCAACAGAGGATGAGATGTTTGGATGGCATCACCGACTTGATGGACATGAGTTTGAGTAGACTTTGGGAGTTGGTGATGGACAAGGAGGCCTGGCGTGCTGCAGTCCATGGGGTCGCAGAGTTGGACACAGCTGAGCAGCTGAACTGGAACTGGATGTGGTGTATTCACTTGCTAGGACTGCTGGAATAAATGACCGCAGACTGGTGGCTTATGAGAACAGCAGTGTGCTCCTTGCAGCCTTGGAGGCCATAAAGTCTGACATCAAGATGAGAGCGGGGTTGGTTCCTTTTGGAGGATCTGAGTCCATTTCATGCCTCTCTCCTGGCTTCTGGTGGACGCCTTGGTGACCCTTGGTCTTCAGGCATGCCTCTCCAGTCCATGGTTCCATCCTCGCATTGCCTCTCCTCCTTTGCAGGGATACTTGTCACTGGATTTAGGGCTCATCCCAGTCCAGGAAAGTCTCGTCTTGAGATTCTTAATTACATCACTGAACACCCTTTTCTCAAATAAGTCACATTCACAGGTTCCAAATGGAGATGTCATTCTGGGTAACCCTTTGGCCCCTGCAGAAGTTTGGGAGGAGGACGGGGATTTTGGAGACAGGTGACAGCAGTCATGACCTAGGAAGACTCAGGGATTCTCCCAGAGTTCCACAGGCAAGTGCTGCCTGGTTCTCCCCCAAGTCTATAAGCATCTCCTTAGTGTCCCTCAACAATGCAGTGCTGAAAACAGCTTGAGCAAAGAAAGCCAAGTTCATGACCTTGAACCATAGTGCAACCACTATGAAATCAAGCGGCTATTTTCTCAAGATGCCTTGATTATACAGGTGCCTTCTCATTGCTCATCGTGTGATCTACCCTGATAAAGGTCTGATCCTGGAGGTCACCTCTGGGTCCCCCCACCTTTATTCTAATGAGTGAAGGAATGAATAACCAATTTAAGTCTGCATCTGACTAGTGTTGAAACTCAGAAGAGATTCTAATAGCTCAAGTGGTTCTTACACTTTTTTTTTTTTTTTAATGTAGTCAAGCATGCCCTTGAGAATGTAGGAGAAAATTATGGGTCTCCCTCCCTGTGAAACGATCCTTTATTCTCATCATACATAGTTTCCAGGGATTCATGGAGGGAGAGTGGATCAACCCCTGAGGAGGTGGCCCAAGGAGCCCCTGGTTTTTGGCCACAGATATGGCCACGTTTTTCTCATGAGAATTGGATGATACTTCAAATCTTCAGCCTGGGAAACTGCCCAGCCCACTTGATTTCATATGACACAACCAGTCAGATTTGGGACTGGAAGTGTTCAGAGCCCCAGTTTGCCAGAAAGCTTGGAGCAGGGAAGATGCTGAGCCCCAGAGTCTGATGAGCAGATGGCAGGTACCATGCTGGGGAGAGGCCAGGAGGTAAGGCTGCTGGTGGTGGGGAAGGAGAAGAAGGCTGAAGCCAACACACCTTCAGAAGGTGCATTGGTGAAGGGCTGTGTGTGGAGAGCAGAGGAAAGAAGATTTTAAAAGGATCCTGGGTTGCCAGCCTACAGAAAAGCAAGAAAGGCATGATAACCTCAAGTCAAGGAGGCTGTTTTGATGACAAGTCCAATTTGTAGCTTTTAGAATCTTCAGAAAGTCTGTGCTCTGTTTGGAAGATGTCAATTCTCATCGCTGAACTCGTGGACAGGATAGCAGTGGTTGACACAAAGAATGTCCATGAGTCCTTCGGACTTTGCTCTTGTGGCAAATGTGGACTTGAATTGCTGTTGGCTTTAGAGGTACAGCTTACTTGTTTCTCCATGACATCCAGTTTCATTTGTCATGGGTCCTGTATTATATTACAGAATAGGGTAATGAAAGGGCCCTAAACTTAAAAACTCCTTTTAAACGGCAGTTACACATAGTTTTTTTCAATTATTATTATATTGGTGGCAATGGGTCTTTGTTGCTTTGCATGGGCCTTTCTCCAGTTGTGGTGAACCGGGGCTGCCCTTCATTGCGGCGCTCAGGCTTCTCATTGCTGCATCTTGTCTTGTTGCTGAGCCCAGGCTCTAGGGCATGTGGCTTCGGTAGCTGTAGCACGCGGGCCCAGTAGTTGCCACTCCCGGGCTCTAGAGCGCAGGCTCAGTAGCTGTGGTGCATGGGCTTAGTTGCTCCGTGGCATGTGGGATCTTCCTGGGCCAGGCTGTGAACCCGTGTCCCCTGCATTGGCAGGCAGATGCTTATCCACTGCACCACCAGGGAAGCCCTACACATAGTTTCTATTGAACCCCCAACCAAATTCCTAAAAGTGCAAAATTCATAGAGCATGACGATGTGAAGATCTTGTGAAAAATGTCAGACTGTCTATATAGGACGCAGGTCATGGTCCCTCTGAGACTCCAGGTAGAATCCTTCCTTGTCTCTTCCAGCTTCTGGTGGTGGCCGGCCAGCCCAGCGTTTCTTGGACACATCATCCCAATTTCTCCCTCCTCCAGTCTCCGCCTTCATCGCCACACGGTCCTCTCTGTGTCTGTCTCCACTCTACCTTCTTCCCTCTTCTTGTAAGGATGCCAGCCCATTGGGTGAAAGCCTCACCCTCCTGCAGTATGACCTCTTCTTAACAAATTACATCTGCAAAGACTGTGTTTCCAGAGAAGGTCACATTCTTCTGGAAGCGTTGGGAGTAGGGCTTCAGCATGTCTTTTGGGGGGACATGATCCGGCCCCACAACAACATGTCAGAGCTGGAACTGAACTTCCCATCATGTCTTCCCACCAAATCAAAGTTTTAATGATTCATTTCCTGTCCCTCCTCCCTTTAAAAAGCATCCTCCATGGACCTGGGTAAGGGAAGTACAGGGTGCAGCAGGAAAGTCCTGGAGGAGGGTCTGGTGCTCACGACGGACACCCCAAGGAATGTGCCAGTCGGGTGACCTCCTGACAAGAAATTGTAGCACCAACCCACTGTTGCCATTGTTTAGTCACTAAGTCATGTCCAACTCGTTGTGACCCCATGAACGTAGCCCACCAGGCTCCTCTGTCCATGGTATTTCCCAGACAAGGATACTAGGGTGGGAGCCATTTCCTTCTCCAGGGGATCTTCCTGACCCAGGGATCAAACCCGCACGTCCTGTGTCTCCTGCATTGGCAGGCGGGTTCTCTACCACTGGGCCACCTGGGAAGCCCATGGCGACTGTTAAAGCACTTTAGACTCTTCATCCACGGATCTCGCCAGCCCACAAAGTTATAGTAACCATGGCTGATGTGTTTTGAAATTCTGTAGGCGTGAAACTTCCTGAGTGACTGTAAGTGTGTATGTGTGAGAGAGTGTGTTTTGTGTACATGCGTGTATGTGTTTGTGTCTGCTGAGTGGATGTATGAGGTCAAGGTTTAGATGTGATGATGTCAGTTGACTGTCACAGAATTTCACTTAGATGTCTCTTCTGAAGGGAAACCTTGGCAACTAAAGCCTATACATGTAGATATTATAGCAAATTAGATGGCTGGGGTTCAAGTGACTTTCTTCTTTTAGTGACTAGAGGAAGTCAGGCTTCCCACCCCCACAGCCCCCTCCCCTGGCATACCCACTGGACACAGACATTTGGCTATAACATTTGAGTCAGAAAGAAAAACAGAGAAAGCTCAAGAAATGCCAGGCTCCTACAGCCATCTGGAGCTAAAAGAAGAGAGGAAAGACTTCTTAAATAGAGGAGAGGGAGAGATGGGAGAGAGAAAGATACAGAGAAAGACAGACAGAATCAGAAAGCAAATAGGCCAGTGTCCCCAGGGCCTGGGATCGAAGGCAGAGTTTGGGTGGATTAAAGGCTGTCTTTTAAATAAAGGTCTGGGAAAAGAGTAGATTTAGCATAAAGACTATCAGAGGAAAAAAGTTCAGAACTAGCAGAAAAGGTTCAGTTGTATGTTTTAGAGTTAACATTAATTTCAAAATTTGCCTCAAAGGCGTGTCATCTTAAACTCAGCGCTTTGGGTCGTTTTACATGTATCTGTATAGATAGGGATGTTCTTTCAGCCATGGCGGTAACAGCAATAGTGAAATTTCCGGGTGGTGTCTCCAGTGGGAGTAACAGTGGTGTTCTTGGCTCAGGTTCCCAGATTAACAAGGTCAAAGATGTGTTTTTAGAAGTTAGAGCACTTGGGGGCTTCCCTGGTGATCCGGTGGTTAAGAATTCGTTCCCTGCAATGCAGGGGACACTGGTTTGACCCCCGATCTGGGAAGATCTCACATATTGCAGGGCAGCTAAGTCCGTGTGCCGCAACCACCGAGCCTGCACTCTAGAGCCTGGGAGCCACAACTGGAGAAACCCATGCACGTCACCAAAGACCCAGCACTGCCAAAAATAAATAAACATTAAAAAAGAAGAAAATTAGATGTTGTTGCCTAATTGACAGCCCACTTACCTCTTTACCTAGGAAGTTGGTGAGACGAAGGTAAATTCTAGAAATGGAATGAAAGCAAAATATATAAAAACTGCTATAGAGTGACATCTGATAGGCATAGAGGTTTGAGGGTGAAGTAGAACTTCACTAAACCCTAAGACTCTAGGAACTACACTGCATTTAGCAGGACTAGGATGTGAAACCCCTAATTACCATCAGGGTTTCTGGATAAATTTATTAATAGATATATTTCCTTTTTGCAGTTGGCATTTCTGGTTGTGTTGGCATTTTCTGAGTCAGATCTAGTAAGTGAGTAAGACTTTTATGGACAAAGGAGAATTTAAAAAGTATAGCCAGTCTTATTAATATGTTAATTCAGCAGCAGAAATGTATAAGAACTTACTACATGCTGTGTATGATTCATGTACATACGTGCATTCTATTGTACATGATTTTTAGATGCTTGCTTTTTAAATGATAATTTTCTCACATTCAAATACAGTGCTTTTTTATTGTGCTTTGTTTTACAGAAAGCCTATCTGATTTTATTGTGGAAGACTTCATTTAGCAGAGATTTTCACTTTAGAGAAACTTAAAAAAAATTCCCCCCTGTGTTGAATGGGAGACGTCTACACTGAGGAGGGGATATGAATATGCGCGTAAGCAACAAAAATGCTGGTTTGGAAGCCAAGAATTTTGCTTGTTATCTGGTATGTGAACTTGAACCACCAAATGATAGAATGTTTTAAAGTAGATTCTTTCTTAAAGAGAGGAATCATCTCCTAAGAAAGTCTCTGCCAGGGAGGACACTATTTTAACCATCTTCGTATCACCAACCTGCCCAGCTCAGAGCTTAGAATATAAAACACGCTCAAAACATATTTTTTGTGTGGGAATTTTGATCTTGGTACTCAAACCTGCACGTGCCAGTTCTTTACCTACAATGGGCAATAGTGGCTTTGTTCAAATGACATTTTCCCTGCTCTCGGCGGTAATTAATGCTCAGTTCAGACTGCGCTGTTTGGATGAAGAAATCTGAACAATAGCTAGACAAGACAAAGCCTGTTAAATCTTAGGCAGGTTTCTCCGTCTACTAATGCGGTTTAGAATTATACATCAGGAGCATTGTATACCAGAAGAGTATTGATTGCATTTCAGATAATGCAATTTACAGTTAATATGATGGTTAGGCTGGTCCAGGGAAATATTTGTTTTGTTCAATAATGTTAGACAGAAAACATACATTTTAATAAATACTGCATGAGAACAATCCTTTAGGGTGAACTTCAAGGAAATAAACACTGCCACATGGCTACACATGAGTGGATTTTCACATTTCTGAAATCTAGAGAGATTTATGTTCAGTAATTCTTTGCTTTGCAAATAGATTCTTTTGATTTGTTCTTATTTTAATATCAGAAACCATTTACTGGCATTTTGTGTGTCACCTTTAATATCTAAGGATGATAGTTACAGGACAGAATATGCGCTATAATCCTATTTGTGTGTGTATATATGTATATTTGTGTGTGTTTGCATATGTATATATGATTGTATATGTATATATGCATGTGTTTATATATGTATATATGATGACACTTGTGTGTGTGTTGTGTGTGTATACACACATGTATATGTATATATACTGTGTTTATATATGATTACACTTGTGTATATGTTGTGTGTATACACACGTGTATGTATACTGTGTTTATATGTGTATATATTATTACATATATGTATATATGTTGTGTGTATATACATACATGTATATATACACGGTATTTATGTATATATGATTACATATGTATATATACTGTGTTTATATATGTATATGTGATTACACATGTATATATGTTGTGGGTATATATACACATGTATATATGTAGATATGATTATACATGTATATATGTTGTGTGTATATACACGCGTATATGTATATACCGTGTTTATATGTGTGTATATTATTACATATGTATATAAGTTGTGTATATACACACATGTATATATGTATGCTGCTAAGTCGCTTCAGTCGTGTCCGATTCTGTGTGACCCCATAGATGGCAGCCCACCAGGCTCCCCCGTCCCTGGGATTCTCCAAGCAAGAACACTGGAGTGGGTTGCCATTTCCTTCTCCAATGCATGAAAGTGAAAAGTGAAAAGGAAGTCGCTCAGTCGTGTCCGACTCTTCGCGACCCTATGGACTGCAGCCTACCAGGCTCCTCCTCCGTCCATGGGATTTTCCAGGCAAGAGTACTGGAGTGGGGTGCCATCCCCTTCTCTGATGATTACGTATATGATTACATATATATATAGATATATATACACACACATATCAGATCAGATCAGATCAGTCGCTCAGTCATGTCCGACTCTTTGCGACCCCATGAATCGCAGCACGCCAGGCCTCCCTGTCCATCACCAACTCCCGGAGTTCACCCAGACTCACATCCATCGAGTCAGTGATGCCATCCAGCCATCTCATCCTCTGTCGTCCCCTTCTCCTCTTGCCCGCAATCCCTCCCAGCGTCAGAGTCTTTTCCAATGAGTCAACTCTTCACGTGAGGTGGCCAAAGTACTGGAGTTTCAGCTTTAGCATCATTCCTTCCAAAGAAATCCCAGGGTATGTATATGTGTTGTGTATGTATATATACGCACGCATATATACTGTATGTACATGTGATTGCACATATATGTATGCTGTGTGTATATACACGTGTATATATATACTGTCTTTATATGTGTGTGTATGGTTACATATATGTAAATATGTTGTGTGTGTATATATACACATGCATTATATACTGTATGTATATATGATTGCGTATGTATATATGTTGTGTGTATATACATGTGTATATATATACTGTGTTTATATATGTATATATGATTACATATGTATATATGTTGTGTATAAGTACACACACTATACACACACAGAACTCTGGAAGACTAAATGTCTAATTTCACAGTGGCTTTGGTGAAGATCAGGGCAGAGCAAGAGTATAACATATTTCTACATTTAGAGTTACATGTTCCTGTACTATTTGAATTTTTATAAGAAACAATATTGCTTTTGTCATCAGGAAAAGATATATTAATATACAGAGCTGAAGCTGATGACATCGACAATAAAAATAGTACTGCAACGAGCTTGAGAGGAATCTGGTTGCAGCGTGATCTATCAACCCGTCTCCTGCCTGTGCACACGGGGACGCTTGCCGCAGCCCCGCCTGAAATGGCAAAAGATCCACCAGGAAAGCAAGCCCATCATCGAAGGGAGAGGAAGAATGTGTATCATGCCTAAGAACGTGTGTCTGTCTGCAGGGGGAGGTGGGGTACATGACACGAAGCTGGTGACCCTAAGGGGGACTGGTGCCACTGGGGGGCACTTTCTCAATTTTATACCATGTCGCTTTGCCACGTGGTAAAAAAAAAAATTTTTTTTTAATGTTAAAAGGCTCTACTCAGGTTCACAGATGACAACTGCTGGCCAAGACAGACCAGGAATCTGACAGGACACAGGCCATTTCCTCCCCGTGGCCTCTCCTGCCTGGGCATCTGCTGTGTTCTCCCCTAGTGGGGCTCCTAGAATAGACCATCGATGGTAAAAACCTAATTCTCTTTTGCTCTTTATTTCCCTAATGCCTTGGAGACAGAGGCTTTAATAAGACCAATGAAAATGAGTTACTGCAAAGATGAAATTTAAAAAGCCACCAAGACTTGCAAAATTCAGGGTCCAATATTTTTATTAGATTGAATAGACATAAAGTTCCTGTGTCAAATTGCTTTTAAACAGTGGTTCTCAATTTGGGGGACGTGAGGAGGGGGCTCTGTGATTTTTGCCCCCAGGGGACATTTGGCAACACCTGGAGACACTGAGGATTGACTGATTCAACCAGTCAATGCTAAAGGAAATCAACCTGAATATTCATTGGAAGGACTGATGCTGAAGCTGAAACTCCAATACTTTGGCCACTTGATGCGAAGAACTGACTCATTTGAAAAGACCCTGATGCTGGGAAAGATTGAAGGCAAGAGGAGAAGGGGATGACAGAGGATGAGATGGTTGGATGGCATCATTGACTCGATGGACATGAGTTTGAGTAGGCTCCGGGAGTTGGTGATGGACAGGGAAACCTGGCGTGCTGCAGTCCATGGGGTTGCAAAGAGTCGGACACGACTGAGCAAACAGCTCACTGGTCAGATTGGTAACATTCTTGGACCCCTGTCCACAGACTTGCCTCTGAGAAGACTGCTCTTAACGTCCTCACTTTGAACTCTGGCCCAGGAGGGTGGCTGACAAATTGCAATCAGAATCCTCTAATCCTTGACATTTGTGAGGCTTCTGCATGAAGAATATACTAGAACAAGGACAGGAAAACGGAGCTTAGTGATGTAATCAAATGAAACATGAACTAATGACTCTCTGCAGATGGTGAGAGTGAGGCTTGAAGCCCAACTCTGCTGCATCCAAGCCTCGTGAGCCTGGGAAAGCTGGTTAATAGCCCTGGCCACAGTTTACCTATCTGTGCAATGGGAAGACTACTCTTTTTGTAGGGCTGTTGTGCAGGTTAAGTGTAAGTTAGTGTCTAACTCACAGCAGAACCCACCCCTGGATTAATTCTCTCTTGGAACCCCTCTGTCAAAGGACTCTGCACCCGGTCCCCAGAATCCAGCGCACGACTGGTGCTTGTCAGTCTCTTTATTTCCATGGAGGGGCTTGAAGCGAGACTGCCCACATCTTCTCCTCCTTTGAGAAAAGTGGGCCCCGGCAGGAACTTTCTGAGGCCAGATCTGTGAATGAGCGAAGGGCAGGACCTAACTCTTCTGAGGAAGCTGAATGAGATGACATTCATCTCATTCCCTGTGAAGTGGAAAGGCTGCAAGTGGGAGGAACCTCTCGCTGGTCCCGCCAGTATTGATCAGCCTGTAGTAGCTGCTCTTCACAGAGAACAGTGGGAAAGGAAACCAGAGGGGAGGGAAAAAAAGAAGTCCCACAAAACTGGCCACCTGAGAGCAAGCCATGCACTTGGTGAGACCCAAAGCTGTCTTGGACTGCCAGGAGATCCAACCAGTCCATCCTAAAGGAAATCAACCCTGAGTATTTGCTGGAAGAACTGATGCTGAAGCTGAAGCTCCAATACTTTGGCCACCGGATGCCAAGAGCCAACTCATTAGAAAAGACCCTGGTGCTGGGAAAGATTGAAGGCAGGAGAGAGATGGGGCGGCAGAGGATGAGATGGTTGAATGGCATCCCCGACTCAATGGACATGGAGTTTGAGCAAGTTCTGGGAGTTGATGAAGGACAAGGAAGCCTGGTGTGCTGCAGTCCATGGGGTCACAAAGAGCCGGACATGACTGAGGGGCTGAACAACAACAACAATAGCTGTTTGAAGAGCAGAAACAGCTTCCTATCTGTTCACTGGCAAAAATGGTCAGGGAGAAAGACATTTTATGAAGAAGCTTCTCACTGTGCTCATGAGGCGCTGCTGTGCAGCCAACTCGGGCATTGGAAGGAACTCTTGGGAGGGAACTCACCCAACAGATTCCAGCTCCACCTTAAAAAAACAGCCCTCCAGCTGGCGCCTGTCCTCCTGTCTGTCTGCACCTGAGTGTCAGGGCCTCGCATCTGGCCCCGGCATTGCTGACCTGGTTCCAGGGAACCAGAACCTCTCACCTGTTCCTGTTCTAGGAAAAAGGAAGGGGTGCAGGTTGGCTGTGGGCTCAATGCTGAAACACTGTCCTGGCTGATCTCCAGGAATTACAGCTCATAGAGGAGGAGAGGGAAATGGTGGTGGGGGTGGGGTGGGGATGATGGGGGCACCCCCCACAAGTTGGGGCATGTGGGCCCTTGTCAGTTACACCCGAGGTCTGCCAGCGTGGAGGCCCTGCCAGGTCTCTGCCTCCAAAACCCTCTTGAGACTACTTCCCTGTCTTTCATAATTGCTGTGAGTGAGTCATGCTCTGGGTTTCGCTCAAGCATTTATGACAGAGGGCCTGGCCGACGCCGCTCTCAGGGTGTGTTCTGAGTAAGCGGCAGGTGCTTTAGGAAGACAGCTGCACTGGAGGCTGCGGGTCAGGCGGTGCTGGGTCTCCAGCACCTCCGTGAACAGTCCACAGCCTAGACGTTCCCACGCTGAAGGCAGGGATGGAAGGGGGAAGTGATGAATGAGTAACTAGTTTGTTAATTACCTGGAGCTGCCCTGGAGGGAAAATCCATTCTGTTCCAAAGCTGCATCATTTCAGCTGCCTCTTCGCGCATGCATCACCCACAGCATCTTTTTTTGTAAAACTATAATTTTTTTTATTTTTGGCTGTGCCGGGTCTTTGTTGCTGCGAGGGCTACTCTTGAGTTGCGGTGCTCGGGCTTCTTGTTGCTGTGACTTGTCTTGTTGCAGAGTGCAGGCTCTAGGGTTGGGGGCTTCAGTAGCTGTGGCACGTGGGCTCAGTAGTTGCGGCTTAGCTGCCCATGGCATGTGGGATCCTCCTGGACCAGGGATTGGACTCATGTCCCCTGCATTGCAAGGCAGGATTCCTAACCACTGCACCACCAGGGAAGCCCACCCCCAGCATCTTTGCTGCCCTTGGTGGAGGGGCTGGAGAAAGTTGGTTTGTTGATTACCTTCTGTTCCCTGAGTACTGGGTACTGGCTCTGAGTACACAGAGAGACTTCAGACCTAATTTCTCTCACATAGACTCTCACAGCCTAGACCAAGATGTCAGCTATAAACTAGTAATGACCACACAGGGGTCAAGGGCTATAAAAGCACATTTTCCAAAGGTTTGGGAAGAGGGAGAAGCCAATGAGTGCCCGGGGACGAAGCAGTGGTCCTCTCAGCCTCCCACCGTTGGAACCTGATGATGGTTGACGTTGCGCCCTGATCATGTAGCAGATACCTTCTCATTTTCTGTCTTTTTAGAAATCTTTTTGGCCACGTGATATGGCATGCAGGATTTTAGTTCACCGACCAGGGTTCAAATCCCAGCACCTGCAGTGGAAGCTTGGAGTCTTAACCACTGGATCACCAGGGATGTCCCCATTTTATGACTTTTTCATTTTAATTCATATTCTCAGGTTTCACTACCATGGCAGAACATGCTGTCTTAAACTGTATGTTAACCTTACTTACCCATGTCTTCTCTCATGATGCATTATAAAAATATCTTTTTCCCCATCACATGCTTTGTGTCTCTATCTGACTATACGATGTGCTTTCCTTTCCAAAAGCAAATCATTCATGTAAATGTTCCCACAGATCATTAAGCCTGCAAACTCTGGTACCAGGCATAATTGGAAGATGAATCCACAAATAATGCCAACATCTATCTGTACAGCATGTGAGATTTCTTCCTATTTTCAAAGAAAATGACATGAGTATACTCAATATATAAATGGGTATATGATATATGTGTACTTGAGTATATCATATAAATAATATATGATACACTGACCTTCTTTCACATATTAGTCTCCTATTATTTTTTTCTGTTAAATCAGGCAATGAGTACATTTTCCAAGACTGAACTCTTTGCAAATGAGCCCCGTGACTCAGCTTTGCCATGAAGAGGTATTCTGGGGCTTTTAAAGGTATGGAGACAGTCTTAAGATCAGTAAAAACAGGATCGTCAAAAGTCATGCAAATTGAAAGTACAAAAAAATGGTTTGGCTTTTGATGGTTTGATGAAACTTTCTCTTCACTGGCTTCATAATTCATAAGCATCAAAGTCAAGGAAACTGTGGTGACATAATTTTACAGTCACAATTTCTGAGTCTCAGAAATGCATGCAACCGAATTGAATGTAGTATTTTTTTTTTTTTATTTAAAACGAGTAAAATATAGATTCATGGTTTTATAATCAGTTTAATGACTGGAAAGAGCCTTTGAGAAAATCTGTTCCCAGCTCATCATTTTGCAGATGAATGCTGATGATTGTGGCTCGTTAATGGCCCGCAGGTCCTTAACCTCCCAGAGTTCAGCTTTCTGGTCTGTGAAAGGAGAGGCTGGGCTGTATGAACTCTTGATCCCCACCCACCACCACCATTTTGCAGGCTTCTAATAAGTGGTTGTTGAATGAATGAAACTAACCCCCACCCCGAGAGACTGCTTGATTGGCTTGGGATCACACAGTTACTCAGGGAGGGACCCATGTCTTCTGACTCTTGGCCATCGCTCTGTATAGAATAGGCTTAGAATAAAGACCTTGAATTTTATAAAAGTCCTTGGAGATCAGTGAAGAAAACATCCTAAGAAGAGAAAAAAATGAAACAACTGTATACAAAAACCAAGTGAAACACAGCTTCACAAAGCTGCCATTATCTGCAGATACACCATTTCCATTGTAGGCTAGCTTCCCTTAGACATCCAGCTCACATGCCTGATGGACCAGGAGTGTCAACCATTCTATTATCAACCTTTCTGTTACTGCATCACAAACTTCTCCAAAAGGAAGAGGCTCGCAACCTCTACCTTCACCTCTTGTGATGGGTTGAATTGCATCCTCTGAAAAGACATATTGAAGTCCTAATCCTAGGGGCCTGGGAATGGGACCTTATTTGAAAATAGGATCTTGGCAGATGTCACCAAGTTAAGAAGAGTTTGTCAGGGCCCAAATCTAGTATCCCCAGTGCCCTCACAAGAATAGGGAAATCCGGGGACTTCCCTGGCAGTCCAGGGGTTGACTTTACCTTCCAACGCAGGGGGTGTGAGTTCTGTCCTTAGTGGGGGATCTCACTAAGATCTCACATGCCTCAAGGCCGAAAAACCAAAACCTAAAACAGAAGCAATACTGTAACAAACTCCATAAAGACTTCAGAAGTGGCGCACATTGAGACTTGCCTGGTTAGGGGAGTGGCTTCCCTGGTGGTCCAGTGGCTAAGATGCCATGCTCCCAATGCAGAGGGCCCAGGTTTGATCCCTGGTCAGGGAACTGGATCCCACGTGCCACAGTTGAGAGATCACGTGCCACAACTAAAGATCACACGTGCCGCAACTAAGACCTGGTATGGCCAAATAAATAAATAAAAATTTTTTTTAAAAGAGGGAAATCTGGATACAAGACACTCGGAGGGAAGAAGGCCTCATGAAGATGGAGACAGACCTTGGTGTGATGCTTCCATAAGCCGAGGAGCATCTGGGAAGAGATAGAGAAGAAGCTGGGAGATATGGGGAAGGATCCTCCCCTAG
Source organism: Bos grunniens (assembly GCF_055505025.1). Classification (NCBI taxonomy): domain Eukaryota; kingdom Metazoa; phylum Chordata; class Mammalia; order Artiodactyla; family Bovidae; genus Bos; species Bos grunniens. Next base: position 8,060,821 of record NC_141168.1, read on the forward strand.
AGGTTTCAGAGGGAGGGGGACCTGCTGAGGGCTTCCCAGATGGTGCTAGTGGTAAAGAATCCACCTGCCAGTGCTGGAGAGGCAGGTTCGATCCCTGGGTCGGGAAGATTCCCTAGAGAAGAAAATGGCAACCTGCTCCAGTATTCTTGCCTGGAGAACCCCATGGCCAGAGGAGCCTGGCCGGCTGTGGTCGTTGGGGTTGCCCAGAGTCAAACACGCACGTATATAATCCTGTTGACACGTTGATTTCAGACATCCACCCCCAGAATGGTGAGAGAATGAATTTCTGTTGTTTTCAGCCCCACAGCTCACGGTACTGTCTGTGGAAGGCAGCCCGGGGAAGTGAGCAGGCCTCTTGTGTTTCTGCGGGTTAGTGGGGCCCAGTTGGGTCCTCCTTGCTCTGGGTCTCTCTATAGCGGCTGGGACTGAGGTCACGTGAAGGCTCTACCGGGCAGGATGTCCAAGATGGCGCATTCACATGGCTGTGGTCGGTGCTGTCTTTGGCTGGGGGCCTCAGCTGGGCTTGTGGACTGGAGCACCTACATGTGACACCATTTTCTCTCAGCATGGCAGCGTCTCAAGAACGACCGTTCCAAAGAGGCAGTGAGGCCCTGGCCGGAAATCGGCGCAACAACTCTTCTGCTGTGTTCTGTTCCTCACACCCTTCAGGGAGATGTAACCCACTTTGAAACTGACCTTTAGTGACGAGGGACAGTTCCTGGAGATGTTCTGAGCCATTGCCTCCCACTGGTAACGTGGATTAACAAGGTGAGGTTGTAGAAAATATTCTTCACCATAGCCAGCGCTGCCTGGGACCCAGAAGGCCTAATGAAGCCCCCAGGGGGTTCTACTTCACAAGGAGAGTGTCTTCAATCCAGTTTTCTCCCAGAAACTTTCTCACCCCTGGGTCACAGGGGAGGAGGCTAGACGAGACATCTCTCTCCTTGCTTTTAAATCATTTATAGCAATGGTTAGAGCGGTGTTCAGGCATTCCCAGCAGATGAAGCAAGCTTCATTCTCTCCTTCAGGGAGAATTCTCACAGTTCTTTATTCAAAGTGCCTTTGGTATCTCCTGGGGAGCGGTCCACATTGTGTTGGCTGCTGAGACAAAGAAATAAGTAGGAATTTCAGAAGAAAGAAAAAAAAAATTGCAGTCTAGGGTGATGGAGCCAAGAAGACTCTGGTCCTTCCTTTTCCTGTTTCCTTTCCAGGCTGCAGAAGGGGCCAGCATGCTGGGTTGCGGTGCCACTCTGGCTGTGTCTGTCCCCAGACACTCTTTCCTTCCCACGGACTGGCTGGCCCGAGGGACCTCCCCGGACCACGGTGCTGGGGCAGCGTGTTCTAGCTCTCTTGGTCCATTTCCTCCGACAGGGTAGGGAAGCTGTCTGTGACCTGAGAGGCTGCAGGTGGGGTGAGGTCTGGAAGGAACCCCTCCGGGAGACAGGTTCCTGCTGTCCATTTGCGGGAGGAGACCAGGAAGAGCATGCAGAGGGGTTGGAAGAAAGAGCAGTGCCCCGTGTCTGTACAGAGCTGCTTTGAGGTTTCCACAGAAGGGGTTGTTCTCTGATGGGGCGGCCGGTGGCTTTTACATGGCTTGTGGTGGAGCTCCTTGCAGAGCCTGTGGTGGCATCAGTTCAGTTCAGTTGCTCAGTCATGTCCGACTCTCTGCGACCCCATGGACTGCAGCACATCAGGTCTCCCTGTCCATCACCAACTCCCAGAGTTCACCCAAACTCATGTCTATTGAGTCGGTGATGCCATCCAACCATCTCATCCTCTGTCGTCCCTTCTCCTGCCTTCAGTCTTTCCCAGCATCAGGGTCTTTTCAAAGGAGTCAGCTCTTTGCATCAGGTGGCCAAAGTATTGGAGTTTCAGCTTCAACATCAGTCCTTCCAATGAACACTCAGGATTGATCTCCTTTAGGATGGACTGGTTGGATCTCCTTGCAGTCCAAGGGACTCTCAAGAGTCTTCTCCAACACCACAGTTTAAAAGCATCAATTCTTTGGCACTCAGCTTTCCTTATAGTTAACTCTCACATCCATACATGACTACTGGAAAAACCATAGCCTTGACTAGACAGACCTTTGTTGGCAAAGTAATGTCTCTGCTTTGGGACCTCCAAAGGGATGAGAGACTGGGGGAGAGACTCAAGACCCTCATCCTTTGTTTTTTTTTTTTAAGATGGACTTTATTTTTTAGAGCAGTTTCAGATTCACAGTGAAATTGAGAGGAAGGGACCAAGAGTCCCCACGTACCTCCCAACCTGACACACATATGGCCTCCCGCCTTATCAGCATCCCCAGCAGACACATTATAAACACCCAAGCTACACAATCTCCCTGAGGGCTCGCTTTTGGTGGTGTGTCTTCTCTGGGCGTGGACTAGCGTATAATTACATGTATCCCAGTGTTATAATACCCAGAGTAGTTTCACTGCCCTCCGCATCCTCTGAGCTTGGTCTCTTCCTGCCTCTCTTCCTGCCCAGACCCCCGGCAACCACTGATCCTTTTACTGTCTCCGTCGTTTTGCCTTTTCTCTGACCCCTTTCTAACCACAGCTGATGTGGTTTACATATTGGGCTTTTGTTTGAGATTTCCTTTGAAGATGAGGTCATGCTGCTTAAGAAGCAAAGAAAAAGGTTTTAAGTTAACAGGCAGCACGTTGACCTCCTCACTAGTAAGCTGTGTGACCCTGAGCAAATCACTTCACCTCTCTGAAGCGTGATGTCTCATCCATGTGATGGGGCCAATGAGGGCTGCCTCAAACGAATACGGTACACACAGCACCTGCACACAGTAGGGCCTCAACCAGGGTGAACTGCTTGCTTCTGCACCTCCTGCTCATTTCCCACTTTCAATCCTTAAGGGCTAAGTATTTTGTCTCTAGTTGTTGTACAGTCCCTAAGTTGTGTCTGTTTGTGACCCCATGGACTGCGGCATGCCAGGCTCCCCTGTCCTTCACTGTCTCCTGGGGTTTGCTCAAGTTCATGTCCATTGAGTCAGTGATGCTATCTAACCATCTGTCCTCTGTAATCCCCTTCTCCTCCTGCCTTCAATCTTTCCCAGCATCAGTATCTTTTCCAATGAGCCAGTTCTTCACATCAGGTGGCCAAAGGATTGGAACTTCAGCATCAGTCCTTCCAACAAATACTCAGGACAGATTTCCTTTAGGATGGACTGGTTTGATCTCCTTGCAGCCCAAGGGACTCTCAAGAGTCTTCTCCAGCACCACAGTTTGAAAGCATCACGTCTTCGGTGCTCAGCTTCTTTATGGTCCAACTCTCAAGAATCCACCTGCAACACAGGAGACTGGGTTCGATCTCTGGGTTGGGAAGATCCCCTGAAGAAGGGAAAGGCTACCCACTAGGAACGGCCTGGAGAATTCCATGGACCGTATAGTCCACGGGGTCACAAAGAGTCAGACACGACTGACTTTCACTTCACTCACACCCATATACAACTACTGGAAAAACCATAGCTTTGACAATATGAACCCTTTGTCAGCAGTAATGTCTCTGCTTTTTAACACACTAAGTTTGTCATAGGTTTTCTTCTGAGGAGCAAGCATCTTTATTTCATGGCTGCAGTCACTGTCCATGGTGATTTTGGAGCCTAAGAAAACAAAATCTGTCAGTCTCCACGTTTTCCCTGTCTATTTGCTTTGGAGCTGAAGGATTTCTCTCTTTTCTCATCCCTACTCTAACTTCTTTCTAGCCTAGGCTTGAACTGATTCAGTGTGTCTGAAAGCGGTGATCAGGCCACACGCCTGTGTCAAATGCTTACCTTTAATGCAATGAAACATGGAACCACCCCTTGGCAACGTGGTGGTGAGCGCAGGAGGAAGCAGGTAGGTCCTCTGTGCTGTTTCCTAGTTCACTTCTCCAGGGTCCTTACCCCTCAACCTCTTTTTGCACACTCATCACTCAGTCATGTCTAACTCTTTGTGACCCCCTGGAATATAGCCTTCCAGGCTCCTCTGTCCATGGAATTCTTCAGGCAAGAATACTGGAGTGGGTTGCCATTCCCTTTTCCAGGCGATCTTCCTGACCCAGGGATCAGACTCAGGTCTCCTGCATGGCAGGTAGATTCTTTACCATCTGAACCACCAGGGAAGCCCCACCCACTACTGCCCCCACCAAACCACCAGGGGACCTGATGGTCCCTGAGTCTGAGGAGCCATCATGGGGGTGGCAGACTGTCCATGTAGGGCCCCACTTCCAAGTTCTTTCACACCAAGCTGTCTGTGACTGTTGCTGGCACTAACCTTACACGACACAGTGGAACAGAAACCTCTACATCCGCAGAAGTATACCAGGCTTCGGGTTTCACCAGGAAGCTTTCTGGACTGTATTTCCTTAAATATTTGTCTCTGGGCATCTTCTGATGAAGACCCTCTAAATGTGAGTTATGCAGCTCCTTAGCTGGACTACTCCTCACTCTCCCAGAGAGGTCTCAGCCTCCCAGATAAGCAGAACGTAGTGAGTGATTAGAAGCTGGGGACAAAAGAAGGTTTCTTGGAAGAGGAATCCCAAGTTTCAGAATTGGTCAGAATATCACCAAGCAGAGTGAGAACACAGGAAAACAGTCAGTTAAGACTTTGGTGTTGGCTGCCTCTGTTTGTGGCACTTGTGAGACCCATGGGTGTGAATGTCAGACCAGCAGCTGGACATGGACATTGGACATGGACATCCCATCCAGTAAATCCTGGACTGGAGGGCCGTTTTGACTCATTTCCAGCCGATTTTTTCATCTACCTCTTATGGGGCATCTCTTTTCTCTCATGTTTGATTTCTTGGGTGGGGGTCATTCACCATCACTCACGTCCCATTTACAAGACCCTTCTTGTGTGACCTGGCACCTAGTGTGGTACATTACTCTGGAAATGCCAAATGTTTGCATCTGAACTATTAACTTATCACTGGGCTGAACTGATTAGCTACGAGTGTTTTGAGACTCTGTATGAATGCGTATTACAAATATTATAAAAGACTTACTTTATATACAAGTGGTGGATCATAGACTCTTTAGAGAAGGAAAGTTTGCGGTGATATAATCCAATGCCCACAAAATACTAAATAGGTCAACGTGCAATAATTGAGTACCTTTTATGTGTATGTTTACTGAGAGAAAGCATGCTGTAAAATGTTAACATTTGGGGAACATCGGTGAAGGAGACGGGAATTCTTTGCCCTGTTTTTCTGTTTTGTTTCCTTTATTTATTTCAGGCCGTGCTGGGTCTTCGTTGCTGCACACCAGGGTTTCTCTAGTTGCGGTGTGTGGGCTTCTCATTGGGATGGCTTCTCTCGTTGTGGGTCACGGGCTGTAGGGCACACGCGGGCTCAGTCGTTGAGGTGCATGGGCTTAGTTGCTCCTTGGCGTGTGGAATCTTCTCGAACCAGGTCTGACCCCGTGTCCTCTGCACTGGCAGGCAGATTCTGTACCCCTGGGCTACCGGGGAAGTCACGCACTGTTTTGTTAACATTTTTTCTGTCTAAAACTTTTTCAAAGTTAAGTTAACCCCCCAAATTTTAATACATGCCATATACCACTTTAACAGTTGAGAAAGGGTGGTGGTGGTCGTGGTGATGGTGGTGGTGTGTTGGAGGTGGGTAGGAAGCAATAAAAACTCAACAGTGCTACCAAGAAATTGGGAAGTCATGCAACCAAATTCCATTATAATTGCCTCAATTTCTCAAATGTTTTGCAAAACAATCTTTTTGCTTTTTCTAGATGCAAAAAGACAGAATTGCCTAGATCATAATAGAAAATGAAAAGATCCTCTGCTTGGCGTTATAGTGATTGTGAGAAATGAATAAATCACAGCACAGAAGGAATTAATTTCATGAATGTAGATGTAAAATCAAAGTGAATAAGACAGTAATCCCTTGTGGCATCTGTATTTGTTCCGATGGCTCTTATCAAATGTTCTTGGGGATACAGGACATGATATTATTAAGATACCTGGTGGGGGAGGGCAGTAAGACAGACAGAGGAAAGATGCTATAGGTCACGTGCTTGCCTTGCTTGCAGAAACCTGATGAAGACAGTCCCAGATATCAACTCTGGGGTGTGGACTGTGGGCCCGGGAACCTGACCCCAAGAGCCCCTCACAGATATGAGCCCCTGGATTGAGATAGAGATGTGGCCGGAGCATATGGTCCTGATTTGTATCAGAGAACGAGGCTTAGGGATGATCCCCTGCCTCAAGAGAAATAGAGAACACCCTTAATTAGTTAAGGACTTATTAAAGTCTAGCGAGATCTGCTTTAGGGACTGGCTTCACTGGGGAGACAGTTGGGGAGGCCGCTTATCCAACAAGCACTAAATAAAGGTTTCCTATAAATGAGCTTCCTGGGTGGCTCAGGCAGTAAAGAATCTGCCTGCAATGTAGGAAACCTGGGTTCGATCTACGAGTCAGAAAGATCCCCTGGAGAAGGAAATGGCAAGCCACTCTGGTATTCTTGCCTGGGAAAGCCCATGGACTGAGGAGCCTGGTGGGCTACAGTCCTTGGGGTTGCAAAGAGTCGGACACGGCTGAGCGACTAACACTACACACTATTATCGATGAGGCACAGTGCTGGTGGCTCAGACAGTAAAGAATCTGCCTGAGATGCAGGAGACCCAGGTTTGAGCCCTGGGTTGGGAAGATCCCCTGGAGAAGGAAATGGCAACCCACTCCAGTGTTCTTGCCTGGGAAATCCCATGGACAGAGAAGCCTGGTGGGCAACAGTCCATAGGGTCACAAAGAGTCAGACATGGCTGAGCGACTGACACTAACTTATAGACGGGGTACAAGGCAAAGCAGTAGAAAGATGCAGAGTCAGGTAAACAGGATCTATATCATTCGGTGACTTCTGGGCTGAAGACTGTTGACCAGGGAATTCCCAGAGAACTGTTTCCTTGTCTTTAAGAGGGACAACCTCCCTCCCTCATATAGGAAACATGAAGATTAAATGAATTGATATACAAAATGCTTCTCAGGTACCAGGCACTTAATAGTTGCTGATTATCCTCTCCTCTGATGCGAGAGCCCATGTGGTCTGGGTGGCTCTAAATCGTGCCACTCTGGCCTGTCACCAGGACAGTTCCATGGACCCAAATCTAGACCTGCTGCCGTCTTACTTACCCCAGACATCCTGTGAACCTCTGACCTTGCCCTTACACCCCACCCCTGTACTGAGACTGATCACGCCAGGGCACACATTTGATTAGGAAAGCCACCTAGTTTTAAAATGTGACTCTATTTGGGCTGCAACCGTGACTTCAATTTGTAGATTTCACCGTGGTTGTGCTGTCAAGCAGTGTTCAGGTTTATTAACTTTATATGCATTGGAGTCTTTGAAACTGTTAGTTCCTATGTATGGAAATAAATTTTCATGAAATGAACTACAAGCTCTGTTATATGGGACGTCTTTAATAACTAGAGTAAAATAGATTTTAAATGACATACTAGAACGGCAGGTTTCTGCTATAAGTTTGTGTTTACAAAGGGGGAAAGAAAAAGTATAGATGAAAAAAAAAAAGAAAAGGAAATAGATGTGAAGTCTCTGTACTTGGGGTTACATTCCGGGAGATATTTCATTCCTGGTTTCTTTGAATTCCAGCCTTTTCCCCACCCTTAGGAAGTCCTGTAAAGGTTGGGGTTATTTATCTCAACTCGAGGACGACTTGGGGCAGCCAGGGTAGAGCGGAAGGAAATGATAAAGAGGCTGAAGGAAGCTTGAATTGCAGGCAGCCTTCATGGAGCATCTGCTTCAGATCAGGGGTCTCAGCCATGGAGGAAATAGGATCTTGCGGCCACTGGGCTGAAATCGGAGCCCACACCCCGCTCAATGGGACTGAGGCTGTGGGGACTGATCCGTGGACCAGGGGGAAGAACTGATGATCCCTAAGATCATGTCGACAGCTGTCTGCTGGAAAATAAGACAGCTCAGAGCGCTCTTTCCTTCTTAGAGTTAATTCCTCCATCTGCCCTGGGCCACGACTCTACAGGAGATATTTCATAACTGCTTACAGAATGATTCAGGTCTCCACAAAATCAAAACTAGTGCAAAGCATAGAATCCCACAGAGACCAAGAGGAGCTGTGGAGAATGTCTGCTGTTAGAGAGGAAATGTGCTAAGTTGAACCAGGAGCTTAGATTTTTTTTTTTTTAAGAAGAAGCATAAAGTTGCACACGATACCACTTTATTGCACTGACAAAGAAGGAAATAAAATGGAAGAGCCTATTCTTCCATGAGGAGAAGTCAGAAGAAAGAAAAAAAATTTACCTTTCCTCTACAGTCTTCTGTTAGAAAAGTCTCTTTAGGTACCCTTTTCTCTGGCTACGCATGCCTAAGAATTTTTGTTTTCAATTGCAGTATAGTTGATTTACAATGTTGTATTAGCTTCAGGTGTATGGAGTGCCTAAGAATTCTGAATTGCCATTCCATTATGATCAGATATGGGTCTCAGACTGGTCCCAGGTATGACTACGAAGTAAGGATATTGATTGCACAAGCCATGCAGGGAAATCAATGTTCTTATTTTATAGTCAAAGCAGATACAGACAATACGTGCATATATCAAACCATCATGTTGTATAAAACCAATACAATGTTATGTGTCAATTACATCTCATTTCAAAAAGCTGACTCCGTTTTCTGTGTTTCTAAAGTATCACATGTGATGTAGGGCATCATTAGTGACCTCTCATTTTTTCAGAATTAAAAAAAAAATTATTATTGAAGTATAGTTGATTTACAATGTTGTGTTAGTTTCAGGTGTACAACAAAGTGATTCCGTTACGTATATATTCTTTTTCAGATTAGTTTCCATTATAAGTTATTATAAGATATTGGGTATCGTTCCCTGTGCTATATAGTAGGACCTTGACGTTCAATCTATTTTTTAAATTTATAATGTTTATATTGGGCTTTTTTATTATGAAAAGTATTTCTTTCTTTTTGTTTTTCATACCTGACCCTGAGTATTGCAATCAGAGTGATCTTTGGTTTTTACTTGTTGGAAGATGGAGGCAGGACTCCTCCATGCCCCTCCTCCATGACCCAAATGGGATTATCAGCAGACTGTCTCTGATTATAGGTTCTCAGCAGCAGGAACTGGAACTATGCAGTTCCCTGTGTGTAATATTTTGCACTGAGATGCTTGATAATGATCGTGCTTTGAAGTATGAACTCAGTTTTTAAAGTAGGAGCTCAGTTTTTAAAGTTTGGTCTTTTTATTTTCAATACAATGGGCCATGAAAAGAGGAAAAATTTAATTTTTCTTGTTATTCATTTATCTTTTTTTTTTGGCTGTAGTGTGTTTTCGTTGCTTCGTGCAGGCTTTTCTCCAGTTGCAGCGAGTGGGGGCGACTCTTCATTGTGGTGCTTGGGCTTCTTTTGTGTGGGACACAGGCTTCAGTAGTTATGGGGCATGGGCTTAGCTGCTCTGTGGCATGTGGAATTTCCTGGACCAGGGATCGAACCGGTGTCGCCTGCATTGCAAGGTGGATTCTTAAGCACTGGACCCCCAGGGAAGCCCTTGTTAGGGCATTTTAGACGCTGTCAGGTTTCTTCCGTCGCAGGCTTATTACAGAGGACGCACCGCTGTGTTCAGAATCCACAGCCATTACCCTCGCAGCACTACATACTCGAGACAGCAGAGTGGAACCCAGGAGCTGTGTGACTGTGGGCTGGTTTCTTAACTGAGTCACCCATGGTAGGCCTCATGGGCTCTGGACACGCCCTGAAATGCCCTATTTGGAAATTCTGAGAGTAGGGAGTAGTGAGTCTGTTGCTCACTCAGTTGCTCAGAAGAGTTCAGGCTGCCCTGCCAAAGAAAGTAAAGGTAAAACCACATTTCCATGTCTTCTGCTTTCCTGCTGCCATCAGGTCAAGGAGACAAGGGCTGTAAGGACACGGAGACCATGTGCAGACACTGTCTGTTCCTGCTTCTTTCTGCCAGCAGAGCCCTGACTGTGCTCAGGGTGACGGTGGGCCCAGCATGAGAGGGTGACTCATGACACTGCACGCCAATCAGGACAGTCCCATCCTCTTGCCTTAGACTGTCAACTGCCCAGCCTCCCTTAGAGAGGGTGTCGTTAGCACGTGTTCCATTTCTTGATGGTGAGAAGAATCAAAAACAATTCTGAAGAGTTCTTGCTTTTTTTTTTTGGCTGTGCCTTGCAACATGTGGGATCTTAGTTCCCCAACCAGGGCTGGAACCCTTGGTAGTGAGAGCATGAAGTCATAACCACTGGATCGCCAGGGAATTCCCAGTTCTTGCTTTCTTTATACATGAGAAAGTAGTGACTGACTCACCTCCCTTCCTTTTCTTTTTGCCTTGACCTTGCCTGTGATTGTTGGAGCTGCTGCAGCCATCTTGTAACCTTGAGGTAACATGCATGGGGATAATAGGCCAATATGCAAAATGGAAAGACAGAAAGAGTCTGCATCTCTAATGTCTAATGACATTGGCAAGCTGGCAGGCCAATCCTGATATGGACCATATTTGAGTTTCTTGTTAAGTAAACATAAACATTCTAAGGGCTTCCCACATAGCTCAGTTGGTAAAGCACCTGCCTGCAATGCGGGAGGCCTGGGTTCAATTCCTGGGTCCGGAAGATCCCTTGGAGAAGGAAATGGCAACCCACTCCAGTATTCTTGCCTGGAGAATCCCATGGACAGAGGAGCCTGGCAGTCTACAGTTCATGGGATTGCAAGAGTAGGACACAACTTAGCACTATCTTTCTTTTCTTTCTAAACATTCTAATGGTTTAAGTTATAGTTAGTGGAGGATTTCTGCCATCTTAGTGTATACAGTGAATAATCTTTTCAGCTTAAAATAAAATTAATTGATTCTGTTTGTTCAAAAATATACTGCTTAGAGCTAGATGATATTTTCATTGGATGACAATAACCCTATTATTATACTAACCTTCTAAATATGCAAGCAGGAAACATATGGAAAAATCAGGAGTGAAAAAAGAGATGCTCCGAACTTAAGCAGTATTCTTCCTTAAATAAAGAATAGTGGGTTTTACCTTACTTTTGGTTAGTAATACCATAATCAGTGAACAGAAATCATTATGTAGGCAAAGAGAATACATTTCTATTTCCAAAGTGGGAATTAATTTTTTTTAATGTTTATTTCTTTATTTTTGGCCTTGCTGGGTCTTTGCTGCTGTGCTCAGTCTTTCCCTGGTTGTGCCGACCGGCTACTCTCTATTGCGGCGCGCAGACTTCTCATCGCGGAGCGTGGGCTCTCGGTGTACAGGCTCAGTAGCTGTAGCGCCCGGGCTCAGCTCCCCTGTGGCACGTGGGATCTTCCCCAATCAGGGATTGAACCAGTGTCCCCCGCATTGGGAGGTGGATTCTTAACCACTGGACCTCCAGGGAAGTCTCAGGAATTAATCTGAAGTACCCAGGCTTTTTTTATTCTAGACATTTCTGTATCAGTAAATATTTGTGCTATTTCATCATATAGCTCACATACTAACATAAAAGAGAAATCTACTAATTAAGGTTTGCATTTTTGTTCGATTTATTTATTTTTACACTCCATTAAAGACATTTCAACATATAAAAGTCTCTTAGGAAATTTGAGGAAGGAAAAAGCCATTGAATTTAGTTAGCACATTCTTCTCCAGGGAAGTTAGTCACATGTATTAATATTTCTATGCTGTTTACATAAACTTATATGTTACTTCATATATGTCTGTACACACACACACACACACACACACACATATATATATATATACATACATATATACATATATATGTGTGGGGGGGTGCATATTTTTAAAGAGCTTTATCGGTCGTTCACCAAAGGTGGAGGCTTGGAAGTTTATCAGCTAGCTTTAGCTGTGTAACAAACCCCTCCAAGAGTCAATGGCTCAAACAGCAGTGCTGTTGTCTCTTAGGTGTCTGGTCAGCTGGAATAGCCTGCTGTTGGCTGTGGCTTTCTTCCAGGGGAAGGTCGGATGCAGGTTTGCTTTGCATTTCTTGGACCAGCAGGCTGGCTGGGACATGTTTTTCTTGTGGTGATGACAAAAGCGTGAGAAGCAAGAGGGCCAGCCCAGATGTATATTTCAAGTCTTTGCTTGTATCACATCCATTAACATGCCATTGGCCAAAGAGAGTCAAAGGGCCAAGCCCAATATCCATGGGGTGGGAGATGGGCTTTACTACCAGCTGGGAGGGGACACTGCAAAGTCACATCTGAGGCCACAGGAAGGGGGTGGGGAAGAATCGAAAACAATGACGGGAAGAGAGTTGGTAATAAAGGACCAGCTTCTGACACTGTCCTGACAGTTCCGGGAACCCCACAGAGCTAAGAATTAAAGGAAGACTCTTAGGAAACAGAGATGCGTGGTAGTCCTACGGTGAAATTCCTCATACTGAGCATGTTTACATTATTCTTGGAAAGATGACCTCACAATGCTTTTTCAAAGATCACCATCCCTTTCTACTCTATCTATATGAGAAGGTGGATGTTGACTGAATTTATTGTGGTAAACATTTCCCTGTACATGTAAATTAAACCATCATGCAGTATACCTTAAACCTAATAAAGTAATGTGGGCTTCCCTGGTGGTGCTAGTGGTAAAGAACCCGCCAGCCAATGCAGGAGACATAAGACACGTGGGTTAGATCCCTGGGTTGGGAAGATCCCCTGGAGGAGGGCATGGGAACCCACTCCTATTTTTGCCTGGAGAATCTCATGGACAGAGGAGCCTGGTGGACTACAGTCCATAGGGTCATAAAAAGTCAGATGTGACAAGTGACTTAGCAGGTGCCCATATAGTGAAGTGAAGTGAAGTGAAAGTGAAAGTCACTCAGTCATGTCCAACTCTTTGTGACCCCATGGACTATGCAGTACATGGAATTCTCCAGGTCAGAATACTGGAGTGAGTAGCCTTTTCCTTCTCCAGGGGATCTTCCCAACCCAGGGATTGAACCCAGGTCTCCCACATTATGGGCAGATTCTTTACCAGCTGAGCCACAGGGGAAGCCCATGCCATATAGTAATGTAAGTCAATTATTCCTCAGTAAAAATAAGAAAAAAAAAATCACCATCCACCATTATCATATTCATTCACCTTTGTAGAGCTAACCTAGTATTTCTGTGGAGTATAGATAAATTATTTGTCTTTTTTAAAATTAATTTATTTGATTGCCCTGGGTCTTAGAGGCAGCACGTGGGATCTAGTTCCCCGACTAGGGATTGAACCCAGGCCCCTGCATTGGGAGCACAGAGTCTTAGCTTCTGGACCCTCAGGGAAGTCTCTTCTTTCTTCTTTTGAAATGAAGACTCGTTGATTCACAGTGTTGTGTTAATTTCTGCTATATGGAAAAGTGATTGTTATACACATATACATTGTTATATTCTTTTTCATTGTGGTTTATTACAGGATATTGAGGATAGTTCCCTTCCCTGTGCCATACAGTAAGACTTTCTTGTTTGTCCGTCTTTTGTATAATAGTTTGCTTCCGCTAATCCCCAACCCCCCAATCCCTCCCTCCTCAACCTCTCCTCCTCATCGGCAACCACAGTCTGTTCTCTGTGTCTCTGAGTCTGTTTGTTTAGTAGGCAAGTTCATTTGTATCATGGTTTAGATCCTACATATAAATGATATCACATGGTATTAATCTTCCTCTTTCTGATGGACTTCACTTTGATAATGTCTAGGTCCATCCCTGTGGCTGCGAATGGCATTATTTCATTCTTTTTAGAGTTGAGTTTTATTCCATTGTCTGTATGTGCCTCATCTTTATCCATTCATCTGTTGATAGACATTTAGATGGTTTCCATGTCTTGCCTACTGTGAATAGTGCTGCTATGAGCATAGGGGTGCATGTATCTTTTTTTAATTTTAGTTTTGTCTGGATACATGCCCAGGAGTGGGACTGCTAGATTATTTGACAACTCTGGTTATTTGAGGATCCTCCATACTGTTTTCTATAGTGGCTGCACCAACTTACATTCCCACCAACAGTGCGAGAGTGCTCCCTTTTCTCCATACCCTCTCCTGTATTTGTTATTTGTGGACATTTTTTTCGGCCATGCCACAAGGCCTGTGGGATCTTAGTTCCCTGACCAGGGATCGGACCCTGGCCCTTGGTAGTGAAAGCACTGTATCCTAACTACTTGACCCAGAGGGAATTCCCATTTGTGGATTTTTTAAATGATGGCTATTCTTTCCTATGGTCATGTATGGATGTGAGAGTTGGACTGTGAAGAAGGCTGAGTGCTGAAGAATTGATGCTTTTGGACTGTGGTGTTGGAGAAGACTCTTGAGAGTCCCTTGGACTACAAGGAGATCCAACCAGTCCATTCTGAAGGAGATCAGCCCTGGGATTTCTTTGGAAGGAATGATGCTAAAGCTGAAACTCCAGTACTTTGGCCACCTCATGCGAAGAGTTGACTCATTGGATAAGACTCTGATGCTGGGAGGGATTGGGGTCAGGAGGAGAAGGGGACGACAGAGGATGAGATGGCTGAATGGCATCACCGACTCGATGGACATGAGTCTGGGTGAACTCCAGGAGTTGGTGATGGACAGGGAGGCCTGGCGTGCTGCGATTCATGGGGTCGCAAAGAGTCGGACCCGACTGAGCGACTGAACTGAACTGAACTGATTCTGACCAGTTGTGAGGTGGTACCTCATTTTAGTTATGATTTGCCTTTCTCTAATATTAGTGACATTGAGCATCTTTTCATGTGCCTGCTGGCCATCTGTATGTCTTCTTTGGAGAAATGTCTACATCTTGTGCCCATTTTTTGATTGGGTTGTTTGTTTTTTGGTTGTTGAGTTGTAGGAACTGTTTGTATATTTCGGAGATTAAGTCCTTCTCAGTCACATCAACTGCAAATACTTTCTCCCAGTCCATAGGCTTTCTTTTCATTTTGTTTATATTTTCCTTTGCCGTACAAAAGCTTGTAAGTTTGATTAGGTCCCATTTGTTTATTTTTGCTTTCATTTCTATTGTCTTGGGAGACTGACCTAAGAAAACATTGGTTCAGTTTATGTCAGAGAATGTTTTGCCTATGATCGTTTCTAGGAGTTATATGGTTTCCTGATGTATATTTTTAAGTCTTTAAGGCACTTGAGTTTATTTTTGTGTATCGTGTGAAGATGTGTTCTAACTTCATTAATTTGTATGCAGCTGTCTAGCTTTCCCAATACCACTTGCTGAAGAGACTTTTTCTATTGTGTATTTTTGTCTCCTTTGTCAAAGATAAATTGACCATTAACTGAGTAGGTTTATTTCTGGGCTCTCTGTTCTCTTCCATTGACCCATGTGTCTGGTTTTGGGCCAATATCACACTGTTTTGATTCCTGTAGCTTTGTAGTATTGTCTGAAGTCTGGGAGGGTTATACCACTTGCTTTGTTCTTTTTCCTCAGGATCACTTTGGCAATTCTGAGTCGAATTTTAGGATAATTTGTTCTAGTTTTATGAAAAATGTCATGGATAATTTGATACAGACTGAGTTAAATCTACAGACTCTTTTGGATAGTATGACCATTCTAATAATACTTCTTCCAATCAAAGATCATGGGTTATCTTTCCATTTCTTTCAGTCCTTAAAGGTAATTTATTTCATCGTTGTTGCTTATTGTCTCCATATGCTGGAATTGTACAGAGATTGTATTTACAGGATCCATGATGTGTAATGGCCAGTATTGACAACAATAACTTGAATAGTAGTCGTGTTCCTCACCTGTATTCTCTCATTTGTATCTTCACAGTAACCCTGTGAAGTAGGAGCTGTTCATCATGCCTGTCTCACAGATGAGGAAGCTCAGTCCTGCGTTAAGCAACCTACTGAAACAAAAAATGAAAGTGTTAGTCCTTCAGTCATGTCTGACTCTTTGCAACCCCACGGACCGTAGCCCGCCAGGCTCCTCTGTTCATGGGGTTCTCCAGGCAAGAATACTGGAGTGGGTAGCCACTCTCTGCTCCAGGGGATCTTCCCAACCCAGGGATCAAACCCAGGTCTCCTGAATTGTAAGCAGATTCTTTACTGTCTGAGCCACCAGGGAAGCCCCCAACCTGCTGAAGGTCACAGCTAACACAGCCAGGAATCAAACCTAGTTAGTCGCACTTAAGACTTGCCGGCTTAACAGGACACAGGCTGCTCCTTGTCCCCACCAGGGAAGACACTGCCGAGCTGGTGCTGTTGGAGTCCAGTTCAGCATGCGAAACCACTGCACCCAAACCACCACCATGAAATAGACATGCTGTAGAATAAAACAAATTATGTGTCTCTACTACATTTTTGTGTGTCATAATTCAGAAAATATCTTACCTAGATTGCTTTTGAGTGCAGTGTCCTGAGGATTTGGGTTAACTGTCAGCAGAAGAATGCATATTACAGAACGAATGTGAATTTTTGAACAGTCTTTGCTCCCTCATTGACCAGAGCACCAATTTGTCTGGCATCGGTGGCTTCTCACACCAGTGTGGTCCGGGCCAGTAACGCCCCCAGTGGACTAGCCGCCCAAAGCCTTGCTCCCTGTGACCTGCTGCCCCTGCCCGGCAGGTGCCAGACTATGCCCCTCACTTACCTGTGGACAGCTGCCTGCAGGTGGCTCTTTGTGTTCCCGATGTCCCCTGTAAGTCTTTCTTTTCCTTTCATTGATTCTTGGCATTCTGTCTTCTTTTCGGAAATCTGGTGTTAATTCAGCACATGGAGCAACAGTGGAGGACCCTCCCCAGAATTCAAGTCCATGGGGAGCTGTTTTCTGTGTCTGAATTGAACTTGTCTGCATTCAATCTCATTCTTTGCTCATCTATCTGAACAAAATGAATCTGAGCTTTTAAGTGCTTTCAGCAATCATTTGTGTTATTTTAAGTTCTACAAATTAATTCCTTTAAAAAGGGTATTCTCAAGAAAAATACTTTGGTATGAGTGGGAGAAAGTAAAGCAAACTCCTTAAGCCCAAGAGTGTTTTCATGTGACTCACAAGCCAACGGTCACTCCTTTAACCAGCATTTATTTTTGCTTCTTTAACAAGAGTGGCATAATCTTGGGGATGCTTTGGAGATGGGTAAGGTTAGCAGGGTGGTGAGGTTCAAATGATTTTATAACCAAGATGGCCCGAGTGCTGACCATTCAGCCTGGACACTTGATCAATAGCCTATGTGGCCATATTGGTGTCACCTTGAGACCAGATGTGCCCCGCTCCAGTTCACACCAGCAGAGGCACTCAATCCCATCACCCCAGCTCTGGATCCAAACTTCTGGGAGGTGCTTTTGTAAATAGAATCTGCCGTCCAAGGAAAAGATTTGTCACCATTTAGGAAATTCCGTTTCTGAAGGCAGTTTCAAAAGAAAGTTTCCAAAGAGATTTTGAGCAGTGACTGGGTTAAGTTATTCCTTCTTCAAGGGTACTGCTGGTTGAGAATACAGAAATTCTGGCATGTTTATTCAAAGACAAGTATTGTTATTTTGTCATACTTCCTGGTGACTGATATACTTAATGGTGGCTTCCAAGAAGTGACTGTCATGTTGATGAAATATCAAGTCAGATGACAGATGCCTGACTTATTTGGGGAACCTTAGTCTGGAGAGAAGGGGAGGGTATTGTCAGATGAGCAAAGGTGGTGTACCACGATCACATTATAAAGGAGAAAGAGTTGAATTTGGAAAGAGAAACCAACCAGCTCCGTGACACTAGGGGCACAGCCCATGCTGTTGGCTTTCCGTGTGTCGGCTGCAAGTTGACGGAGTCTGGAGGAAGAGAGACAAACCCAGAGCAGAAGTGGGAAGAGCTCTGCTGTAACTCACTGCTTCTCTGACGCTGCATGCCTGCAATGTTCCTGTCATTGTGGATTTGCAAACTAGGCTCTGAACACAGAGCCTAGTAAAGAAGACACTGGAAACCTGGGGTTGGCTCCGGAGTTTGTGAACATAATACAGATTTTCCCCAAGGAGACTGTACCTTTTTGTAGCAATTTATTTCAATCTTAACATAAAAAGGAAACGTAAAACTGCTCTTTGTTCTAAAATGCTCACTACTAAGGGACACATTAAATAATTATAGCATCTCTATAACACAGAACATGAAGCAGGCATTAAAAATCTGCTTTTCAGCAAAGCAGTACTATAAGATTGTTCCATACAAACATACATGGAAACATCCGAAACCAATGTGGAAATGACAAAGGCCAAATTGAAACTGAGGTGTTACTTCTGGAGAGGGAATAGAGAAAATGGGGTTCAGGACCTGCAAATGGAGTTTGTTTATTTTTAGAAAACATCTTTATTTTAATTTTTTTGGCCAGGCTGTGGGCATCATGTGGGATCTTAGTTCCTGGACCAGGGAAGTGCAGAGTCTTAACCACTGGACTGTCAGGGAAGTCCCTGAACGGAGTTAATAATCTGTAATGTTTATTTCTGAAGCTGGTGGGTGGATGGGTCCGTGAAGTTTCACTGTGTGAGTCTGCATGCTTTTTGTATGCTTAATTATTTCATAATTAAAAATAATGTTTCAGATTCTAATCATATGACATGGTCATGATAAAACATTAAATGAAGAAGTCAGAAGAAAAAGGAAATCAATAAGATATAAAATATATACACAGTATGATCTCAATTTTGTTTTAAAGTAATAGCTATATAGATACATATATACATGTATCCGGAGAAGGCAATGACACCCCACTCCAGTACTCTTGCCTGGAAAATCCCATGGACGGAGGAGCCTGGTAGGCTGCAGTCCATGGGGTCGCGAAGAGTCGGACAAGACTGAGCGACTTCACTTTCACTTTTCAC
Source organism: Bos grunniens (assembly GCF_055505025.1). Classification (NCBI taxonomy): domain Eukaryota; kingdom Metazoa; phylum Chordata; class Mammalia; order Artiodactyla; family Bovidae; genus Bos; species Bos grunniens. The sequence continues at coordinate 8,079,591 of NC_141168.1, forward strand.
TTTCCTGTAGTGGAGAAGGAAATGGCAACCCACTCCAGTGTTCTTGCCTAGAGAATCCCAGGGACAGGGAAGCCTGGTGGGCTGCCGTCTATGGGGTCGCACAGGGTCGGACACGACTGAAGCGACTTAGCAGCAGCAGCAGCATATGTGTATCTATATGTACATATGAACATGTATATGAATAAAGTAAAAGAGACTATCTCTGGTGATACCTCTCTTCTTGAGTATATATTTTTTATATCTGAACATTTTATAGTAATATCTTTTATAATCTCAGAAGGGCTATTTTAAAATATTATGGTCTCTAATTAATCAAGAAGTGCATTGTACAGTTTTGCTTTTTAAAATTACAGAATAGGGGCTTCCCTGGTGGTCCAGGGGCTAAGACTCCACACTCCCAATGCAGGGGGCCCGGGTTCGATCCCTACTTGGGGAACTAGATCCCACATGCTGCAACTAAGAGTTTGCATGCTGCAACTGAAGGTCCTGCATGCTGCAAGTAAGACCTAGTGCAGCCAAAAAAAAAATCACAGAATACATGCATGCAGTCTTATTGTAAAGAGTCTGGCCGGCCATGACAACACAGAGCTGAGGGTGACGCCCCTCCCCGGCAGTGATGGTTTTGTGTGCATCCTTCTTTGTATATCTGTACACATGTGTGTAGCATGCTCTCATATTTCCTTAAGTGTGATCATACTATGCCTACTGTTTTATGATTTACCTTTCTCATTTCATACTGCATCTTGGGAGACTTCTTTTGGATCTTTATAGGATTCATTCAGGCAAGTCACTAAACACAAACATTAAGAACAACAGACAGCAGGGCTGTCAATATGTATGATCCTATTACCATTTTTTTAATTGTTTTGGGTTTATTTTTGTAGGCGTTTTCCTTCTCTTGTTTTCTGCCTAGAGGAGTTCCTTTAGCATTTGTTGTAAAGCTGGTTTGGTGGTGCTGAATTCTTTTAACTTTTGCTTGTCTGTGAAGCTTTTGATTTCTCCATCAAATTTGAAGGAGACTCTTGCTGGGTGGAGTATTCTTGGTTGTAGGTTCTTCCCTTTCGTCACTTTAAATATATTGTGCCAGTCCCTTCTGGCTTGTAGAGTTTCTGTTGAGAAATCAGCTGATAACCTTATGGGAGTTCTCTTGTATGTTATTTGTTGTTTTTCCTTTGTTGCTTTTAATATTTTATCTTTGTCTTTAATTTTTGTCTGTTGGATTACTATGTATCTCAGTGTATTCTTCCTTGGGTTTATCCTGCTTGGGACTCTGTGCTTCTTGGACTTGGTTGACTATTCCCTTTCTCGTGTTAGGGAAGTTTTCAGTTATTATCTCTTTAAATATTTTCTTGGGCTTTCTCTCTCTCTTCTCTTTCTGGGACCCCTATAATGAGAATGTTGGTGTGTTTAATGTTGTCCCAGAGGTCTCTTAGGCTGTCTTCATTTTTTTCATTCTTTGACGGTGGTGAAGAATCCACCATGTAATGCAAGGGACACAGGTTTGATCCCTGGTCCAGAAAGATCCCACTTGCCAGGGAGCAACTAAGTCCGTGTGCCATAACTAGTGAGTCTGTGCTCTAGAGCCCACAAGGCACAGCTCTACTGGAGCCTGTGTGCTTAGAGACTGCTCCACAGTAAGATAAGCCACGCGGTGAGAAGTCCACACACCACGATGAACAGTAGCCACTGCTCTCCATTAGAGAAAGCCCACGTGCAGCAACAAAGACCCACCACAGCCAAAAAATAAATCAGCAAATCTCAAAAAAAACCCAGACAACAACAATAACAAATGCTGGAGAGAAGGATAATCTGATTTCCAGGGTTGCCTCTTTTTTTTATTGTTTTTTATTTTTATCTTCATAGGATCTGGGAGACTTTTAAATATCAGTATATGGGTTTTACTCATATTTCTACTTCTAAAAATTTAAAACTAAATTTAATTCTATTCATTTAATGTTATTCATCTTAGTAGCTACATATTATTTATAGTATATGAAAATAAATACATATTTATAGTATACCCCTAACATAATTCATTTCACTAAATCACTTATGATGGATATTAAGCCATCCCCTAGATTTTTCTATTATAAACAATGTTTCAGTGGTGATTCTTATCTTTAGGTGCACAAACATGAATTTTTGTAAGAAAGATCCCTAGAAACAGGTCTCTAGGTCAGAGAGTACACATGTATTTAATGACAAATACTACCACACTGCCTTACTGAAAGATTTTGTCACTTAGTACTCCTGACACATATGAGTCCTATTTCCTCAGGTCTTTGTTTTTCACTAACATCTTGTCTTGAAAAACACAAGTTTATCAAGAACGTTTCACAGATTTCTTGAATGAGCATGTATACCTTTTAAGAGAAAAAATGTTTTTAAATTAAATAGAAATGTTGCTTTTCAAGACTGAGAGCAAATGCAGCAAAATGGTAAAAGTGGTTCTTTTTGGAAGACAGGCTGTGGGCAATTTTCATTTCTTTTGGATCTGCACAAAGGGCAGTAATTTAAAAACAACGATGCTAACATTCAAACAGAAATGTTATAGAAAATAATAGCGAGCGAGAGAGAGGTAGATGTTAAGTCCCTGTCCAGTTAGCCTTCGGATAGAATAGAATTGGTTTGTTTATACTAACCAGTGATGCTAGTTTTGGTATTCAGTATACAAAAACAGTTATCTGGAACAGACATTAGAGTGGATTCTTGAAAATGCTATTAAAAACACATATAATCATTATGCTCTGAGAGTAGAAATGACAATATCTTAGAAAAAACTTATCTTACCATTTTCTGCTAGTTGCTGTTGTTCAGTCGCTGAGTCATGTCCTACTCTTTGTGACCCCATGAACGGCAGCACACCAGGCTTCCCTGTCCTTTTGCTATCTCCCAGAATTTGCTCGAACTCATGTCCATTAAGTTGATGACATCATCCAACCACGATGCCTTCTCCTCCTGCCCTCAATCATTCCCAGCATCAGGGTCTTTTCCAGTGAACCAGCTCTTTGCATCAGGTGCCAAAGTATTTTCTGCTAGAACCCAGCCTAATTTAAAAGGACATTGGCTTGTAAAACAATATGATATGAAAAACAATAAAATTATAGGTATAATGAATGTCTTTACTGAGAAGTTACTGCCAGTGTACACTGACTGTTACACATTATTTTCTTTTATAAGATAATAAACTATTAAGCAATTGTTCATTCTCTTAAGGTTATCCTAGAATAGTATTTGTATGAAAGTGTTCAAAAAGTAAATTATGAGGTCAATTTTCTAATGCAGTATTCCAAGTTCAGTGAAACTTTTTGCAAACACTTCACAGGTGGTGTCAGTGTGACAACACTGCAGAATGAACCCACTCTGTCAAGGATTTATTGCCCTTAGTTTAAAATGGTTGAGTTTTGAAACATATGGTTCCCAGCTGAAGCTTTATCTCTGCTACTATTTTTCCTCCCAGAAGATTATACACCAGTTTGATAAATTTCATCAGTGGGAAAATATTTTCTCCTCAAGTTAGGGATGAATTTCTGCAGTTGGAAACATTTCTTATATTAAAGATACTGATTTGGAACGTACTCTTCTTTGAATGGTAGGAGTAAGTCTTCAGTCAACAGTCATTAGAACATGGAGAATTGCAAAACAACATGTCAGAAGGTTGCCGAAATCTTGTAGAAAACCAGAGCTTCAGAACAATAGAGGCATTGCCTTCCCTGGGTGTATGTTAGCACGTGTGTTTACGACAGCACTGCCCAGCTGTCTGTAGGGGCTGGAGGGGACGAGGGGTGTGGGGAACCTTACAGCTCAAACCTACTAAGAAGGTACAAGCGGTTGAGGAGGGCACCACCGTGGACTTGGAACGGTGGAAGAAATCAGGTGTAGGATCTTGTTATTGGGAAGACTGACTAGCCGAAGGGCCGGCGCTCATCCACCCCCGACTCAGGAAATCACCAAGCCTGGTCCTGACTGCAGGGTCCTGGTCACACACACTGCCTCTGAGATCCTAGATAATGATGCCTTTAGAGGCCAAGAGTATTAACTTCCTGCCACCCAACCAGATCCCCTGGAGGAGGGCATGGCTCCCCACTCCAGTCTTCTTACCTGGAGAATCCCATGGACAGAGGAGCCTGGCGGGCTATGGCCCATGGGGTTGCAAAGAGTCGGACACGACTGAAGTGACTTAGCACACACACACCCCATCCCCACCAGTCATGGGAATGGGCTGCTGAAAGGACCCGGGTCACTATGCTCTTGGGAGCAGGAGGTCTGGGTTGCCTCATTGTCAACCTGATCTTCTCTTGGCATTGCTGACTCTGCTCCTCACCCCTTTATACTTTCATCCTGCCTCTCTCCCTCCCTTGCTTTCCTCTTGTGTACTTGCTTCTTCATTTTTTTTAATGATCCTTTTGCTTTCTTGAGGAATCCTTCTGTGTATCCCTCCCCTCCCTCCACCGGCTATATTCCTTCAGGGCATGGACGAAAGCAAACATTAAGTAAATGTATTTTGAATGAATAAATAAATGGTCATGTGTGACTCAGACTTTTAAACATTTATGCAAACATTTTAAACTCTTTTATGTTTGTCTAATTATGCTGTATTTTTACATAATGAGTTCTTTAGCTTGTTACTTACCAAATGAAGTCATTCTTAATTGCTTTCATTATATGTTATAGAGAATGCAGGCAGTACTTTTTAATTGAAACATCTTGGGATTCAATGAAAAAACCTGGATTCACTCTATCCAGATTGTATATGTTTTCAGAGAATCTGAACACTTGATTCACTTCTCAATGTTTGAGCTTTTAGCCTAAACTGTTCTGATGCTGTCTTTAAATTTTTTTTTATTATGTATTTATTTGACTGCACTGGGTCTTAGCTGTAGTATGTGGGATCTTTAGTTGCAGCATGTGGGATCTATTTCCCCGACCAGGAATTGAACCTGGTTCCTTGCATTGGGAGTGCAGAGTCTTTGCCCCTGAACCACCAGAGAGGTCTCTGATGCTGTCCTTTTTTCAGCAGAACTTCTTTTCCCTTTCCAACCCCCATCTCCCTTTCAATCCTTCTAGGTACAGTGATTGAAAATGCTTCTAGTATTTTCTTTTGTGGAATCTCAAAGTGTTTAAGTCTGATGTAATGTTTTACTGCCTTTTGGGACTTAAAGCCCTTATTTTCAAGCAACTGATTCCTCGGGAGAACTTTCCACAGGTCTTTAACCAATGGCTCAGAGGTCTTCTTTATTAATGCATAGAGGATTTATTTTATCCCTAAACAAGTCATCTGTAACTTTCCACCTGAGCAAATACCCTTTTTCTAGAAGTAGGATCTGTTGGTGGGAGGGGTGCCTAAGAAAGTTCTCCTGAGTAATCACCACTTCCTTCTTTTAAAAAAAAAGCAAACTTTGAGAAGTGATTTACATACCATAAAGTTCACCCTTTGAAACGGTACAATTCAGTGGTTTTTAGTATATTTACAGTGTTCTGTTAACACCACCACCATAATCTAATTTTAGAACATTTCCATTGTGGCTCAGAAAACCTTGTATAATTTAGCAGTCACTCCTCTTTCCTCCATCCTCTCCTCCCCTTCGTCCCAGGCAATGACTACTCTACCTTCTGTCTTTGTATATTTGCACATCCTAGACATTTTATATAAATGGTCCCATACAATTGTGGCCTGTTGTGTCTAGTTCCTTCCCCTTACCATAATGTTTTTGAGGTTCACCCAAGTTGTAGCATGTATTAGTATTTCATTCCCTGTTACTGCTGAATAATATTCCACTATATGGATATACCACATTTGCTTTATCCTTTCTTCAGTTGATGGACATTTGGGTTGTTTCTACTTTGGGGCTATTATGAACAATGTTGCTATGAATGTTCATATACAAGGTTTTGTGTGGCTATATGTTTTCATTCCTCTCGGCTGAAATGAAAAATACGCTTCTAGGAGTGTAATTGCTGGCTCGTAGGGTAACACTTCCTCACTTACATTTTGCAGAGCTGACAGACTGCTTTCCAAATGGCTGCACCATTTTATACTGTGCCAGCAATGTCTGAGGGTTCCGATTTCTCTACCTCCTTGCTAACACTTGTTATTGTCTTTTTTTTTTCATCGTTGTCATACTAGTGGGTGAGAAGTGGTGTCTCATTGTGGTTTTGATTTGCATTTCCTTAATGATTGATGATATTAACCATCTTTTCATGTGCTTGTTAGCCACTCACATGTCTTCTTTGGAGAAATGTCTATTCAAATCCTCTATTTGTGGGGCTTCCCTTGTAGCTCAGTCGGTAAAGAATCTGCCTGCAGTGCAAGAGACCTGGGTTCGATCCCTGGGTCAGGAAGAGCCCCTGGAGAAGGAAATGGCAACCTACTCCAGTATCCTTGCCTGGAAAATCCCATAGGAGGAGAAAATCCCATAGACAGAGGAGCCTGGTGGGCTGAAGTCCATGGGGTCGCAAAGATTTGGGCATGACTGAGCGACTAACACTTCATTTGTCTTTCTGTTATTTATACCATTTGGGATTTTTTTTTTTAATTGTTGAATTGTTAGAGTTCTTCATATATTATGGGTACACCTCTTCCTTCTTCATCAACTGTTTTCACCTGGCTTTTGGGACATGACACTGATTTTCCTCCATCATTGTTTACTCTCCTCAGTCTTCTTTGCTGGCTCTTTCTCTTCTCCTTGATCTTAAGGAAAACTTATTATTGAAAGATAACATATAAATAGAAATGGCTTAAATAATTTTCACCAGGGGAATGCACTTGTTTACCCAGTGCCCAAATCAAGGAGTAGAACATCCTGAGCACCCAGAAATGACCCTCCCATTCTCCCCAGTCACTAGCTCACCAAGGATGACCAGCTGTCCCGACTTCTAACATCATGGGTAAGTTTTACTCATTAAGGAATTTCAAATAAACAAGATCATATGGTACAAATTCTTTTTTTAATGGCTTATTCACTTGTATGTAGTTGGAGATTGTTTGTTTGCATTGTTGTAGGGTAGTCCATTCTGTAAACTGACCACAATTTATTCATTCCACTGTTCATGGACATTTACATGTTTCCGATTTGTGCCTATTAGTCATGGCACTCTTTTTAACATTCATTTTTTTATATAATTTTATTTACTGATTTATTTTCAGCTGTGCTCGCTCCTCATTGCTGTGTGCAGGCTTTCTCTAGTGGCAAGTAGGGCCACTCTGATTATGACGCACAGACTTCTGCTTGTGGCCGCCTCTCTTGTTGTGGAGCATGGGCTCTAGGGTGCTCGGGCTTCAGTAGTCATGGAATGTGGGCTCAGGAATCACGGCTCCTGGGCTCTAGAGCACAGGCTCAATAGTTGTGGCACACAGGCTTAGTTGTTCTGTGGCATGTGGGATCTTCCCAGATCAGGGTTGAACCTGTGTCTCCTACAAAGGCAGGCGGATTCTTTACCACTGAGCCACCAGGGAAGCCCTTGAATATTCTTGTGCTCGTGTTTTGGTAAATATACATACACACATACATACCTGCCAGATGAAGACCTTGGAGTAGAATGCTATTTATTGAGTATTCAAGATTTGTTCAAACTTTGCAGCTGCTAACCTTTAATTTTCCAAAGTGGTTGTACCAATTTATAGTCCTACAGTCCTAATTCAGCGTATAAGGATTTTGGCGGTTTCACATCCTTGCTAACACTTGGTATCTTCTGTATTTCTTTTTATTTGAGCTATTCTGGTATGTCTATAGTGGTATTACATTATGGTTTTATTTCCATTTCTCTGGTAAGTAGTGAAATCGAGTACCTTTTTATACATTTGTACATTTACTCTTTCAGAGTGCCAGTGTAAGGTGGGTTGTATTTGATCACGTTCTAACATTGTCTTCTTTTTCAAATTGTCTTGTAGGAGTTCTTTATATAATCTATTGACAAGGCTTTCGTCAGATACGAGTATAGTGGATCTATTATTTGCCCTGCCTTTTGAATATCTTAATGTTGTCTTTTGAAGAACAGAAGTTCTTAATTATAATATAGTTAACTTTATCATTTTTTTTCATTATGATGAGTACTTTCTGCATCTTGTTTAAGCACTTCATGCCTACTTCAAGATCATAACAATGTTTCTCTGAGTTTTCTTACACATTTAAATCAGTAACCCATCTGGTAAGAGGTAGAGGCCAAGATTTCTTCCCCTGAGGATATCCACGACCAATTGTTGAAAAGACTTGCCCTTCTCCACTGCAGTGCCTGGTCACCTCTATTATAAATCAGGTAACCTTTATGTATGGGTCTATTTCTGAACTGTTTGTGTTGTTCCTCACAGGTCCATTCGTCCATCTTTGTGTTAATATCACTGGCTTAATTACCATAGCTTTGAAAAGCTAGGTTTTGATATCTGGCACTGAAGTCTCCAGGCTTCATTCTTCTTCAAGATTGTCTTGGCTCTTCTCAGCCTTTTGCATTTCACATATATTTTAGAATCAGCTTGGCAAGTTACACACAGAGACACAAACACACTCACACCCCCATAAACCTTCCTAGGATTCTGATTGGCATTGTGTTGAATCTAGGCAGTTTCTAAGTCACAAAAATGACATTCTATTTACTTAGGTCTTTTAAAAGTTCTCCTCAATATCAGTTTGTAATATTCAGTATATAGGTTTGGTGCATTTTCATCAGATTTACTATTAGGTATTTGTTTTTCAAAAGGTAAATGGTTTTACTTTAAGGGTTTAATTTCCTGTTTCTTTATTGTTGGTATATAGAAATTGATTTTTGTAAACTAACTTTGTATCCAGTTACCTTGCTAACTTCACTCATTAATCCTAATATCTGAAGATTATTTTGGAGTATCTATGTATACAATCATGTGATCAGTTTTGTTTTTTCCTTTTTAACTCTTATCCCTTGCTAAAACCATGTTCTCTTTCATATATTTTAGTCTTTATTGATCATTTCTCTTGTTATAGTCCAAAGTCAATGGTAAGTAAGAATTAGCAGTTCTCAACTTCCCCAAATCCTCAGTCCTCCTTTGTAGGACAAATTTCACATTTGTAAAATGATATTTTGCCCAGGGGTCATTTGTAATCATATTTTGGCCAAGTGTTCCTCAGCTTCATACTTGGATTCCTTTAAAACTCCCAGATAATTTCTGAGTTCAGTTCAGTTTAGTCACTTAGTCGTGTCTGACTCTGTGATCCCATGGATTACAGCATGCCAGGTTTCCCTGTCCATCACCAACTCCTGGAGCTTGCTCAAACTCATGTCCATTGAGTCAGTGATGCCATCCAACCATTTCATCCTCTGTCATCCCCTTCTCCTCCTGCCTTCAACCTTTCCCAGCATCAGGGTGTTTTCCAATGAGTCAGTTCTTCGCATCAGGTGGCCAAAGTATTGAAGCTTCAGCTTCAACATCAGTTCTTCCAATGAATATTCATGACTGATTTCCTTTAAGATCGACTGGTTGGATCTCCTTGCAGTCCAAGGGACTCTCAAGAGTCTTCTCCAACACCACAGTTCAAAAGCATCAATTCTTTAGCGCTCAGTTTTCTTTATGGTCCAACTCTCACATCCATGCATGACTACGGGAAAAACCATAGCTTTGACTAGACAGACCTTTGTTGGCAAAATAATGTCTCTCCTTTTTAATATGCTGTCTAGGTTGGTCATAGCTTTTCTTCCAAGGAGCAAGTGTCTTTTAATTTCATGGCTGCAGTCACCATCTGCAGTGATTTTGGAGCCCAAGAAAATAAAGTCTCTCACTGGTTCCATTGTTTCCCCATCTATTTGCCATGAAGTGATGGGACCAGATGCCATGATCTTAGTTTTTTGAATGTTGAGTTTTAAGCCAGCTTTTTCACTCTCCTCTTTCACTTTCGTCAAGAGGCTCTTTAGTTCCTCTTTACTTTCTGCTATAGGGGTGGTATCATCTGCATATCTGAGATTATTGATAATTCTCTCAGAAATCTTGATTCCAGTTTGTGCTTCCTCCAGCATGGCATTTTGCATGATGTACTCTGCATATAAGTTAAATAAGCAGGGTGACAATATACAGCTTTGACATACTCCTTTCCCACTTTGGAACCAGTCCATTGTTCCATATCCGGTTCTAACTGTTGCTTCTTGACCTGCATACAGATTTCTCAGGAGACACATCAGGTGGTCTGGTATTCCCATGTCTTTAATTTTCCACAGTTCATTGTGATCCACACAGTCAAAGGCTTTGGCATAGTCAATAAAGCAGAAGTAGACGTTTTTCTGGAATTCTCTTGCTTTTTCTGTGATCCAAAAGATGTTAGCAAATTGATTTTTGGTTCCTCTGCCTTTTCTAAATCCAACTTGTACATCTGGAAGTTCTTGGTTCATGTACTGTTGAAGCCTTGCTTGGAGAATTTTGAGCATTACTTTGCTAGTGTGTGAGCTAAGTGCAACTGTGCGGTAGTCTGAACATTCTTTGGCATTGTCTTTCTTTGGGATTGGAATGAAAACTGACCTTTTCCAGTCCTGCAGCCACTCCTGAGTTTTCCAAATTTGCTGGCATATTGAGTGTAGCACTTTAACAGCATCATCTTTTAGGATTTGAAATAATTTCTAGATAATTTCTAGATGGCCTAAATGTTTAAATCTATTTTAATCTATCTATTTGACTTGATCAAATTTCACTTATAATTGTCAATGTAAAATGGTAACAGCCTAATCAATTTAGCTGAATTTGTGTTTGAGATAGTGAGGAGTATCAATATAACATGGCTGAAATTTAGGGTGGTAGAGGTGTGAGAGAGACAATTGATGTGACAGCTTGTTTCAGGCAGAGCAAGAGATGAGAGAAAGAGGTAGGGGGTGGTCCTAATTACAGAAGTGACATCCCAATTAGAAGTGAATCAGCCAGTGGGTCCAGCCACACTCAAGGGGAGATTACACAAGGGTGTGAGCAGCAAGAGGCGGTAATGACTGGGAGCATTTGAGAGGCTGCCTGCCACCTCCCCCTCTGGCTTTCTCGAGGTGACTGTTTCAACCTTGCTCTGCAAAGGTCAGCCTAATTTAAATCACGACCAAATTATGCTATAATTTTTAATTAAGCTTGCCCTCCATGCCACACTTTCCCCGGCCTCAGGCCCGGGTGTTTTCCAGCCTGCAGTACAAGGCCACTCTTGTTCTTTATTAGAAGTCATCTTTCTGAGGCCTCCAGTTGCTGCCCCTCTGTTGACAAGCTTAAATCTCTCACCCAGATTTTATATCCTGTGGCTTTTCATTTGTCCTCCAAAAACTTTTAGATTTTTCATTTTTGCTCTGTATTCTCTATGTCTAAAACCAAAATAATCAGTTTTCTACTTCTGTTAGGGCTGAGACATTAAGACCAAGAAGGGAGAGTTGATAAAAATGCGATGCTGGAATATAATGGCCTAAACATTGTCTTTTCCCCCCTAACAAACTGCATACTCATATACATACTGCCTCTTCTCAGTCAGGTCATTACCAACAGGTGTCTGTTGCAATCATAGGGAAACATCCACCAGATTCACTGAACCCACCCCCATACCTGCATTGGCGACCATGTAGTTTGCCGTCTGTCCTGGCCATGACCCAGCAGAGGCCAAGTCCTCCTCTCAGGCTCCAGGACTCATCTCCTGTCACCTGGTCTGGACTCCATCTAACACCCCAGGATGTTGCTCCAGCAATACACTTTCTTTCCTGAATCATCAGTTTTCTCATCTTCACTAGATCTTTCATCAGAATACCAATGTGGTATTTCGCTTAAAGATCTGAAAATCTTTCAATCCCACTTACTGTTCTAGCTCTATTTTCTCTCTTTTTTTAGTAAAGTCCGTGAGAGAGTTGGTGATAGTTGCTATCTCCAATTTTCATTCGCTATGAAATCCACTCCAACCAGTCTACTGAAAGTGTGCTTTCAGCATCACCAATGACCTCCATGTTGTTAAATCTGAGCGTTAAGTCTTGGACATCTTACTTATTGTGCAATGATTACTCTCCTCTTTAAGACACCTAGGCGTCCAGGCTGCCACACTTTCCCACTTAGCTGCTTGTTCCCTCTGTCTTCATTGGTTTCTCCTCATCACCACAAACGTCACAGTAGAAAACGATGTTCAACTTTTCTGTCTGCCCTTATTCCCTTGGTTTTAAACACCATTTTTTTGCTGATGATTCCTGAACTTCCATTCCTAGGCACAGCCTCACCCCTAACTCCAGACTCATGTAATGAAAAAAAATTTTTTTAATAACAGAAATGGTATAGGGACTTCCCTGGAGGTCCAGTGGTTAAGAATATGCTTTCCAATGCAGGGGACACAGGGCTGATTGATGATCAGGGAACTAAGATTCCCACATGCCACGGGGCAACTAAGCCTGGGAGCCACAGCTGGAAAGTCCGTGTGCAGCAGGAAAGACCTTAGTGCAGCAACCCGCCCTGCCCCGCCCCCTGCCAAAATGCTATAAAGACGACTCCAGAGCAAGAACATCTGAGTCTAACAGGTGCTGAAAGAACTTACTGGGCTTCCCTCATCTGACTAAAGCAAGGGCTTCATGCGAGTCAGCCACCGGTCCCGCACCCACCGCCCTACCCTTTCCCCAGCAAGTCTCCCATCAGGGAGGTGACTTACCTCAGGCACTGGGACATTCCAAAAGACAAAAAAAAGGCCATTTAAACAAGCCTCATCAAAACCTCCATCCTTGAAAGACTTAACCCTCCCCTGTGCCCCTGCCCTTTGTTAAGCTGGTATATAAACCTTTACCTTGTGCTGTTTGGGGAACTATTCTCTCTGTAGAAGTCCTCCTGCAGGCATAGTAAAAATTTATCCCGTTAATCTGCTGTCAGTTAATTTGCTGGGACTGGTAACCCAGTTCTAAATTGGTAGAGGACAAGTGTTTCCTCCCACCCGTGACTCACCACCTATTCGATATCTCAATTTGATTGAAAATAGGCATCTCAGACTCACTCTGTCCCAAACTAAACTCTGATCTTCAAACCTCTACTTGGTTCTACTGGCTGTTCTTTCCAGACATACCTGGGATCTGCCACTTGTCACCAGCTCCCCGTCACCACTTTCTTCCCCAGTCATGGTCTTTTCTTGCCTGGGTTATTACAACAGACCCCTGACTGTTCTCTCTGATCTGGCCCTGCTCCACTTCGGACTACTTTCAGCACAGCAGACAGAAGGATCTTGTTTGAATGATCAGATCACATTTCTGCTCCACATCTTCTCACTGAAGTAAAGTCCTCACAGTGGTCCACAGGCCTGAGAAGAGCTGCCTGTGTTCCCTCACCTCCTACTTGTCTCCCTCCACACCCCCCAGAACACTGGGCAGGCGCCCACCTCAGGCCCAGGTACCTGCTGTCCCCTCTGCTTTGAACATCTTTATCAGGAAGTGCTACTTCACCTCCAAGTTTTCCTTTTTTCAGTCTTCTTTTATAAATGTTGATTCTGACCATTTTAATTATTTATTTACTTATTTATTTTGGCCATGCCATGGGACACTCGGGATCTCAGTTCCTCGACCAGGGATTGAACCCGTGTCCCCTGCAGTGGAACTGCAGAGTCCTAAGCACTGAACCAGGGAAGTGCCCAAGTTTTTCTTCAAATGTCATCTTCTCAGTAAGACCTTCCCTGACTCAGCGGTTTTAAAATGGCAGCATTTACACTCACTCCTGGGAAAGATTGAGGGCAGGAGGAGAAGGGGATGACAGAGGATGAGATGGTTGGATGGCATCACTGAGTCGATGGACATGGGTTTGGGTGAGCTCTGGCAGTTGGTGATGGACAGGGAGGCCTGGCGTGCTGTGGTTCATGGGATCGCAGAGTCGGACATGACTGAGCGACTGAACTGAACACCCACTCCTTCTCTCCTTTCAGGCTGTTTTTCTCCATTGTACTTGCCGCCACCTCATATCCTGTATAATTTATGGTTTGTTTCTCTCCACTAAGGCAGGGACTTTTGTTTTGCTCACTTTGTATTTCTAGACCCCAAGAACAGTGCTTTCACGTAGTAAGCCCTCCATAATACTTGTTGGATGCAAGGTGAACAAATGAAGGTGTGAGAAGTAGATCCCATTCGTGGGCTTGAAAGGGAAGTTCTGTGATGCCAATAAACCTTAATTTTGAACTTGACCTTCTCCTGTCCTCCCCTGGAAACCCTGATGATATACTGTGCGCAGTGGTGGGCCCTGGGAGAACAGCAGTGAATAAGGTTGAGCTCTGTCCTGACTTCAGAGTTTAATTCTCCACTTTCTGGTTTTACCCTGTAATAGTGAATCTCTCTTTAACAGAGGACATAATGACCTGTCATTAGGAGCATGCCTGTCATCTGAGCATCTTTACAGAGGTAAAAACGCTTGGTGACTCTCACTCTTCACGTCTACCTTTGTGTTCAGCCTGGCTTTCTGCTTCACCTAGGTCCCTTTAGTAATTTGGGGTTCACACCCAATAATTGGGGGTTCACACATGCTTTCTTCTTTCCCGGCTTGAAAATCTTTAGATAATTTTTCTTAGTATCAAAAATGAAATACTTCTTCCAACTTTCCTGTATTTGTGAATATACAAAGTTGAGTTGCACGATAACATATGTTCTCCATATATAATGAGGTCTTTTGGCAATGTTTTCAATGTATCCTCTTTTTTTGCCACACTGTGACCTAAAACATCTTGCTTAACTGGATAATGTTGTCCCTGAATTAAGACTATTGTAATCCACTGGCACCCCCACTTTCTGCTCCAGGTTAGCCTTCGTATTATATTTAACATAAATATGTATTGTAAATATAAATTCTACAATATTGGTTCTCTTAATTTGCTCTCTCACTCTTTGCCAACTGGAGTTCTCAGCTCTGCTTATACTCCACCTAATCCTGAGGAGTACATGTTCATTCTCAAGTGCCCTCACTCCCATCAATCTAAATCTTATGCTTTCTTTACAGTCTGGCTAAAATATCCTTTCCTGAGGTATTTTTTTGGGGGGAACATCTTGATCCAAAATCATTTCTTGATTCTAAATGCCTTAGCAACTCACATGACAGTTCATGCTATGCTGTGTGTTTGTATATTGCTTCAGTTCAGTCGCTCAGTCGTGTCTGACTCTTTGCAACCCCATGAATCACAGCACGCCAGGCCTCCCTGTCCATCACCAACTCCTGGAGTTCACCCAGACTCACATCCATCGAGTTGGTGATGCCATCCAGCCATCTCATCCTCTGTTGTCTCCTTCTCCTCCCACCTTCAATCTTTCCCAGCATCAGAGTCTTTTCCAATGAGTCAACTCTTCGCATGAGGTGGCCGAAGTACTGGAGTTTCAGCTTTAGCATCATTCCTTCCAAAGAAATCCCAGGGCTGATCTCCTTCAGGATGGACTGGTTGGATCTCCTTGCAGTCCAAGGGACTCTCAAGAGTCTTCTCCAACACCACAGTTCAAAAGCATCAATTCTTTGGCGCTCAGCCTTCTTCACAGTCCAACTCTCACATCCATACATGACCACTGGAAAAGGATTTGCTTATAGTCTCTGCTAATGTAATTTCCTTTATCTTTCTTTAAAAAATGCCCACGTTGTTTTAATATGAGGTAAAATCAATAATTTGATAAGTGATTTAGGGATGAAGTTAACTTTTGAGATTTGTAAGCAATGGTTAAGCAATTGTAAATTAGTGGTCTAGATGGAAGTAGTCTAGATGGAAGCCTTGTACCATGGGCTATGAATGTCTGTCCGGTATAAGACAGATGGAATTGTTATATTAGCTTATAATTACATCTCAGATGCATAGGGCTTCCCAGGTGGCTCAGTGGTTAAGAATCCACCTGCCAACGGAGGAGAGGCAGGAGACTCAGGTTCAATCTCTGGGTCGGGAAGATGCACTGGAGAAAGAAACGGCAACCCACTCCAGTATTCTTGCTGGGGAAATCCCACGGATAGCCTGGCCGGCTGTAGTCCATAGGGTGGGCAGAATCCAATACGACTGAGCAACTAAGCACACACGCACTCAGATGCATAACTTGCTTTTGCCCTGTTATCATTTATTCATGCTTTTATTTGGGCACATGATTGTTTCCTATCTTTTGATTTCCTCACTCCAGTATTCTTGCCTGGAGAATTCCATGGACAGAGGAGGGCAGCAAGTTACAGTCCATGGGATCTCAGAGTCGGACACCTCTGTGCGACTTTCACTTTCATACTTTAATGTGAGGAACGGAATGGTGATTTAGGAAAGGCGGTAGATTAATGGGTTAAATGACTGCTCCAGTCTCTAAGAACACAAAGTGAGCAACTAGGTTATTAAAAACCTTAGTCATTTAAAAATTAAGTAAAATACTGAAAGCATAATTCCGTTAGGCTTTTAACTCGAGCTCATAGGTGACCATCTTCCCCGCCCCGCACGTGAACTCTCAATATGGAATCTCAGTTTATGTGGGTGAGGGGGTTACTTTGCCCTATAGTTGCATCCTATTAAAAAAAATCCGAATAACCTTAACTTCACTGCCAGATAAATCAAAAGGGGCGACTGTATCCTAAGTGGACTAGTACTAACTCCTCTGGGTCGAGACAGGCTCACCCCATGATCTTTTTTAATATCTGAAAAATGCTGGAATCTTAATACTTTGTAGAGAAGTTAGCACGAGGGACATGAACAGCACTCATCCTTGATAAATGATTTTTATCAAGCAAGCCAAGCAAGCTGACACGTGCTTGGCACTACAAACACTGGAAAGGGTCTGAACAAGGCGCTCTGAATGAGAAATTTGAAGTAATCGTGACTTCTCTCCAGGGTTTCTAAGGCGATGGGCACTGTGGGATCGACTAGCCAAAGTCCAGTGGGACCCGAGTCGGGCCAAGCGGCCGAGGGGCGGCAGCAGACAAAAGTTGCCGGCAGGGCGCTCCGCTCGGCTCGGGGGACGGCGCATTGGCCACGCCGTTGCTCGGGAGGCTCGCGGCTCCCCGCCCGAGACCAGCCGGGCTGAAGGTGGGGCCGTAGAGGGCGTCTGGCCGGTACACCGGGCGCCGCGGACCCTCGTGTCCGGCGCCTCCCGCCCGCCGGCCGGCCGCCAGGGCCTCCGCTGCGCGCGCGGGGAAAAAGAGCGCGGCGGTTGAAACCGTTACCACCCCCGAGTTTTGAACTGGTTCAAACTTGGCTTTTGGCCCCGCCCCGCCCCTCCGGCCCGGGAACACCGAAGCGGCGGTTCCCGCCAAGCGCCGCGAGCGCGCCGTCCCGCCCTCCGGCCGGTTCCCGCCACCCCGCCCAGCCCGCCTTCCCGCCCGCGATTTGGGGATTCGGGCTCCGGAGGCCCTTCTTCCCCGAACGCCGGCCCCGCCGCCTTCCTGAGAGGCGCCGGGCGTTCGGCGAAAAGAACAAAGAGCCGGCGCAGCGTTTCCACTCAGGCGGCAGCGTCCCTCAGCGCCTGCCCGCCCGCGCGCACGCGCCGCCGGCCCGGCCCGGCCGAGTCCCGCGGGCGCCTCTGCGTGGGGCTGGCTCGGCGCCTCCGAGCCCGGCGGGCCCTGTGATTGGACGGGAGCCCGCCTCGCGTCCCGCCAATCGGGGCGGCGCTTGGTTGGACAGGGGGGGCCAAATAAAAGCGATGGCGATTGGGCTGCCTGGTTTGGCGCTCGGTCCGGGAGCGTCCGACACCCACTGGGACGCAGAAGGCGGTGGAGCCCCGGCGGCGGCGGCGGCGGCGGCGGCGGCGGTGGCGCGCGGGAGCGGCGCGCGGGAGCGGCGCGGGCTGGGGAGCGGGGCGCAGGTAACGCGCCGCTGTCTGGCCGGCGGGCCGGCCGGCCGGCGGGGCTCCAGAGCTCGGCGTGGGGCGGCGGCGGCGGGACATCCCCGCTGCCGCTCAGCCTGTCCGGATAATCCCCCCCTGAGCGGGCTTTCCCGGGGAGCCTCTGGGGCTCGTGGGGGTGAGAAGAGACCTCCCCTCACCCCCCTCGGAAGGGGCTGTGGGTCCGGGCCGACCCGCGCGACCCCCGCGGGCGGGCTGTGTGGGAGCCAGAGAAACCTGAGGCGGGAGCCCGGGCGGGCGCCGAGCGGAGGGTGTGTGTGTGTGTCGGGGTGGGGGGGGGTTCCCTCGCGCGCCCGCCCCTCCCGAGTCACCGGGGCCGGGCTAGGGGCGCTCGGGTGCCCGGGGCGGGCCGGCCGCCGGAGCCCCGGTCTCCTTTGTGTGGAGTGGCGCGGCGGCGGGAGCGCCCGGGTGGGACGGGACGCACACAAGTTGATGGGACCTCGGCGCCGAGTGCGCACTCACAGACAAAGGACGGACTGTGTCTCGGGGGAGCTCGGCGCGAGTCAGGGGCAGTGACACCGGGGCCTGACAGCGGGCGGGAGAGGGGGCGTGGGGAGCGGGCGGGCGGGCTCGGCCCCACGCCCCCTCCCCGCGAGCGCGCAGGCTCGGCCCGGGGCCGCGGGGGCCGGGACGGCGCGCGGAGACCGGACTCGGGCGGCCGCGCCTGCTGACATTTCCGCGGAAAGCCGCCCCGTAGCCGCGCGGCCCCGAGCCCCGCTCGGACCAGGCGGTCCCCGGCCGCCTCCGTCTTCTCGGCGGAGCTCTCCGTTAAGTTTGAGGGACGAGTCGCGCTGTTCTCTCCCCCCGCCCCCACCTCCGTGGTTTGGTTCGTTACGGAGGGCTTTCCGTCGAGTTCACGCGTCGTTGTGGGTCCCCCACCCCCATCTCCGCTCCCCCAAAAGTCGGTGCCTCAGGGTCACTTTGTGAAGAACGGGAGGGATCGAGAAGCGCGGTATTTTGGAAAACTTGGTGAACTCACTCCTGGTGAATCCCCACTTTCTGAAGAATCATCATCTTACCAAAAAAAAAAAAAAAAATCAAAACTGTCCATGCTGTTTTGGCCAACTCGTGTGATGCAACTGAGACTGGCGACAGGTGCTAACGAAATCAGCTGTCATTTAGAGGAGAGAGTGTTCCCCAAATCCCTAGGGGATGAACGGGGAAGAGACGGTAGAGTTAGTCCAAAGAAAACGCTTATGCTATATGTGTGTTTGGATGGTATGGTTAGCAATTTCTCATTAATTGGACTTGTTTTCCGTGAACAATAGCTTTGTTGAGTCAGAAAAGACTGGCTGCAGAAATGTTCGTTGCCTAAGAAATCGAACGTGTGCTGTCCGCAGTTAAGCTAAACTTCTTTGTTTGTCGCACAGGATCTGTAAAATTTTAATTCATTTGGAAATAAAGATGTCTTTGGTATTTAAAATTGTTTTAAATGCTGCAGGGTTTGCTTGCTGGGTTTTAAAGGTCGTTATCAGCTTAATTTTGTGGCGTTTCAGTGTCACACAAAAACAACATTTAAAACAACAGTTTAAAAAAAGCTTTTAAAAAACACTAATGCTAACACAGGTGAATGTAGTCTATACTTCCAGGGGGGTTTGAGAGCGAGCGGATGGGATCCTAACTCTTAGATCACTAGGGAGCTAGGGGGGTTGGTTGTGGAGTTTATTTTCTATTACTTTTCATGACCATTAGCAAATATTTTATGTTTGGAGATAAAATGTAGAGCAAGTGTGTAATCCTAACTATTGATCATTTTATTTGCAAGAAAACGAAAGTATTCAAGATACATTTTAATTTCCTTTTCCTATTCCCTAAAGTTAGGAATAGATGGGGTTCTAGTCTTAGATATAAAGAATCCTATTATTCTCTTTTTGGAGGTGTGTTAGAGAATGTAATGTTTAAAGTCTCGGAAACACTTAGGAAAATGGCATCTTAAATACTAATTTTTGTGGAAAATGAATGTATTCAAAGGAACGAAATTTAGAAACACTTAGGCACTCTTCTTCTTTGCAGTGTTTTATCTGTTGATCTAATGTGCAACCTTCTATTTTACGGTTTCAAAAAAATGGAGACAAAGAAATGCAGTGTGAGTCTTCATTGCGCATTTTGCAGTTTGACATCACTGAACTGACACTCCAGGTGCTGTTCCGAAGTATCGTCTACATTTGTATTAGTTGTTGGTGATTACAAAAAGTCCTGCTGGTAATCTTGCCCATTGTTATGAGGTGAGCTAGTTATGCAGATTTTGGCAAAAATTTGAATCTTTTAGGACACAAAATTCCAGTTTTCCCCATCTTGTGTACATTATATTTGATAATTACTATCTCTGTACTTGCCACAAGATTTTATTTGAAAAGGTTTTGGGGGGAATTGGTTTTAAATTTTTTGTATTTGAATTGAGAGTGTATTTAGTTTAAGTAGCAGTGATAAAAAAAACCACGCTTGTTGATTTAGTGTAGTTAGGCAAAGAAAAAAGCTCAAATTCGTTTATACCAGCTTTGCCTTACATGCATACGTAAAAGTGGTTATCTTTGTGTTGACCACTAAAAATGTGTAGGCAGATTTCCCCAGGTCACATGGAGATTTTCCAGGATATCCTCCATCCTTTGAGCTGGCATGCTCCAGGAGTCTGAATTAGTTTCTGACTTGGCCTAAAGAAGTGATTAAGAAAGTTGATCTGCTTTTTAAAAACTAACAGCAAGGAAAAATCCTATGATGAGCTAATGAATTCTGGAGTCAGTTGGAAATGATTTATGAATCTGCCTTGCAGTCTCTATGTCCATACAAATGAAGAAAACATTTTCTGTGAATGATGAATTCTACGTGGGCAGGTGAAGTGTGCAGTTTGGGGAGAGCAGAAGAGGAACAGCTTATTAAGGTCAGAGAAAGCTTCACCTGCTGGAGGCCTTCCATGTCTCTTCAAGGGCTTCGTTGGTACCTTTACTGTAGCCTGTATCCAGTTGAAATCTCTTGCTGGTGCATCCCTCCTTTTACTCTGAAGTTCCTTGAGGCAGAGGCTCTGTCTTAGTTTTCTTTGTGCACCTGAGTTGCTAGAGAGCAGGGATTAATAGTTGAATGAATAAAGGAAATCCTGAAAATGTAGGGAAATATTTTGACAAAGCAACTTGCAAAACAAGCAGGGTATATTCATGTTGTGAAGAGCTTTGGAAGGTATTTTTCTCCCTGAGTGGCAGTGGTTACAATGAAAAATAATTATCAAGGTGTACAAGTTCCATGGTTTCTCCTAATTATTAACACCCTAATATACTGAAAATCGGATATACTTTAGATGTAACCGTTGGTTTTCATATTTGGTGTTTCAGGCAGCCAGAGAGAAGCTTGATGGATCATCTGAATATACCTGGCATATAGTATCTGCTTAATTTGTGTTGAAATTGATCGAGTTGTACCGAAATTTAGGGGACGAATACATCTTTTAATCAAAAGGGGTTTAGTTACCATTAATAAGTTCTTGATTGGAATACCTTGAGCTAGGTTTTGAAGCTAAAACTGAAGAAAGTAGTGTAATTACAGATTATTTATTGGGATGCTCTTCATCATTCTTTTAAGATGATAAATGTAGTTGTAAATCCAATAATATCTCAAAAGGCATAGCTGATAAATTTGTAAGATGGTTGCACTGTTTTTGTCTTGCCATTGCACCGCTATGTGGTGCAAAAATATGACAAAATGAAGTGAAAAAAAGACATTAATATTAAAGAGCCTACTGTTTGCCAGATGCTTCATTCGTTTGCTTGGTTTGTTTTTTATTGTGGTAACATTCACATCAGATGCTTTGTTTTTATTTCTTGTGAAAACCACCTTGTGCTCATCAGCAGAGGTTTAGATAAAGGAAACATGTTGTATATATACGATGACATACAATGGAGTGTTCAACTATTGAAGGAATGACATACTGGCACATACAATAACAGGTGAAACTTGCAAATGGTGTGCTAAGGAGAATAAGCCAGACACACAAGGAAACAATTCTATGATTCCATTTATAGGAGGTAGCTAGAACAGGCAAATTCACAGAGACAGAAGGTAGAACAAGGGGTTATCAGAGGCTGAGGGGAGAGGGGAATGGGAAGTTAGTGTTTAATTGGGACAGAGCTGCTATTTGGAAGGTGAAAAAAGCTCTGGACATGGAAGGTCAGTGTTTTGAATGTGTTTAATGCGGCTGAATTGTGTGCTTAAAAATGGTTGAAATGGTAAATTTTATGTGTATTTTACAGTTAAAAGAACTTTAACAACAGCAGCACACTCTGCAAACATTTACAGATAAGTAAGCTTTGGTGTAGAGGGTTAAGAATTTGCCCAGGATTATCAGCTAGGAATTTGCAGGCAGGATCCAAACTTAGATTCTCTTTGGCTCCTGTTATCAGCTTCATGTTATCTACTTGTCTTCTCGATGATTGAAGACAATCATGGCTTCCAAGAAGAATGAGTTTATTTGAATCAATCAGAAAATTATATTTAAAAGTAGATAAATTGTAGTTCAGACTGAACTGAACTGAATTGTAGTTTTATGGGATCTGATGTCCCAGACTAACTAAAAGATGTCTTTGTGGATTTTTTTTTCAGCCAGAATTCTAATAGAGTGCACTCTGTGGGGAGGACAGGAGAGCTTTGAGTGTGGTCTTTGGAGCCATATAACTTGGGTGCCCTGTCACATTGTCCTTGAAGTCTAAGTTCCCTGTCTGTAAATTGGTGTCTTAATGATAAGCATTCATTCCATAAGGTTGTGGAGAGGATTAAATAAATGAATACACGTGAAGCCCTTAGAACTACACCTGGCACAAATTGTTTAATAAGTGAGTCTTAGTAACTGTGCCAGTATTATTTTTTAAAGACTAGATGTACTTTCTCGTTCATGGAACTAAACACTTCCCAAACTTAAATATCTGTATATAAAGAAAATGCCACATATGATTTATCTGTTTACTTCTAATTGTCTACTGTTTAAAAAAACAGACCTTATGTATTCAATTTAAAATACATAATTTAGATGTTTATCAAGTGAACATTTCTTGACCCCCTGTAACCCCATTCCGTCTCCCTTAACAGTTTGCTGTATATTCGTCCCAAACTTCCCAGTGTATTCACGCGAATATATTGGTTTGGCCAAAAAGTTCCTTCAGCTTTAAGAGTGAAAATAAAGACACATTTTTCCATTTTCATCAAGGACTTTTTTGAACAATGTATTCACCATTTTGTTCTACTGCCTTTTGCTATTTTTCAGGCAGCTTCATAGTTCTGTTTCCCCAAATCTTTTTATCTTTTTGAATAAAGAACTGTTCTAGGTGCCTTTTATTGTCTTCCAGGGAATTGAAATTTTTTCCCTTAAGAGAATTCTGTGAAGACCGAAATAAATGGAAATCCAAAGGTGTAATGTCTGATGAATAATGGTGGATGAATCAGAACTTCCCACCCAAGCTGTAACAGTTTTTGCCTGGTCATCAAAGAAACATGTGGTCTTGGGTTATCCTAACGGAAGATTATGGTTTGCTGTTGACTAATTCCAGACGCTTTTTGTGGAATGCTGCTTTCAGTTGGTTTGATTAGGAGCAGTGGGTGTGTGTGTGCTTAGTCCTTAAGTGGTGTCAGACTCTTTCCGACCCTGTGGACTGTAGCCCATGAGGCTCCTCTGTCCATGGAATTTTTCAGGCAGGAATACTGGAGTGGGTGGCCATTTCCTTCTCCAAGGGATCTTCCCGACCCAGGGATCGAAGTTGATTCTCCTGCATCTCCTGCGTTGGCAGGTGATTACCACTGAGCCACCTGGAAAGCCAATTGGGAGCAGTACTTGTTGGAGTTATTCAGTTGCTTTTCTGAAAGAAGCTCATGATAGAGGACTCCTTCCAATCCCACCATATACACAACTTCACCCTTTTTGGATGAAGATCGGCCTTTGGTGTGGTTAGTGGTGGTTCATTTTGCTTGCCCCATGATCTCTTCTGTTCCACATTATTGTATAGTATCCACTTTTCATCCCCCGTCACAATTTGTTTTAAAAATGGAACGTTTTCATTATGTTTCAGTAGAGAATTGCATATGGAAATACGGTAAAGAAGGGCCTCCCCTCCCCCTTAAGTGGAACCCAAACATCAAAGCGATTAACATAACCAAGCTGGTGCAGATGATTTTCAGGGCTTGATTTGGGTATTTTGAGAATTTTGACTATCTCTCGAGTGGTATAACATTGATCCTTCTCAGTTAACATCTCGATTTGATCACTGTCAACTTCATCTGGTCTACCAGACAGTAGAGCATTGTCCATCGAGAAATCTCTAGCATGAAACTTCGAAAATACCTTTTGATATGTTCAGTCAGTCACAGCACCATCTCCATACACTGCACAAATCTGTTTTTGTGTTTCAGTTGTGTTTTTGCCTTTTCTTGAAGTAATAAAGCAAAGTTTGTTGAAAATATTCCTTTTTTTCTTCCATCTTCAGTATTAAAATGGCTACATAAAAATTCACCAATTTTGGGACTTCCCTGGCTCTTCAGTGGTTGAGACTTTTTCCTTCCAGTGCAGAGGATGCAGGTTCAACCCCTGGTCTGGGAGCTAAGATCCTACATGCCTCAGGGGCCAAAAAAACCAAATCATAAAACAGAAGCAATATTGTAACAAATTCAATGAAGACTTTAAAAAATGGTCCACACAAAAACATCTTTTATTAAAAAAATTGACCAGTTTTGATAAGTTTTTTGAAATGCACACTGATATGAGAGCTGTCACAGTACAATCTAACAAAATTGTTTCGAAAGAAGTTAAGAACAACTAAGCACACTGCTAGAGCCAGAACGGACTTTTTGGTCAATGTGATATATTTATACATGTATTTATGTATTTTACACAAGCAGGATTAAGTTATTTTGATATAAAACAATTATTTTAGGTCAGTACAGAGGTCTGTTTCATTTTAAAAAGCTGGTATTTCTTTAAAGCTTGCTCTGTAGTTGACACGGTTATAAGTGCTTTCATTTATTTTACACGGACACTGTAATAACAAGAGGTGAAGGGATTATGTTACTAGTTAAGTGGTAGGTTACCGATTTGAATTTAGGTATTTGGGCTTCAAAGCCCTGATTTCTCAGCCTGGGGGTGTATGTGTGCGCGCTTGTTTTTTGTTTTCGTAAGGCCCTGTGAGCTACCAATGATTTTAGCATTTCTTAAAAGAGTTGTAAAACAACAACAAAACCCCCCAAAGAATATGCAAGGCGACTGGCTGTGTTCTGCCAAGCCTCAAGTGCTTAACCACGTGGCTCCTTGCAGAAATGTACTGCCCTTTGCTCCAGGTTCTCAGGCTGTTGTTGGGTGGAATACTCCTTGTACCGGCTTCTGTGTCGTCAGGCGATGAACCAGCTCTCTGTGTGGGTGCTGTGCTTGCCCTCTGAGGGGGGAGCATCCTTACGGAGCTTTGAACTTCTGCATGACAGCTTTCTAGAGGAAGAGCCGATGGTTCAAGATTATGCACGTTTCAGGTTTTAATAGCTGTTGCCCTGTTTTCTACAGAGGTGTCCGTTTTTTGGGGGTACAGAATCAGCTTTACTGAAGTGTAATTTATATACATTGGGATCCACCCAGTCAGTCACGATGTAACCTTGCTGCCATTGCAGAGCTCTTCACGCTCCTTTCCCATCATTCTCTCAGCTGCTGATCCGATTTCTCCTGTTCCGGAGTTTCATGTGAATAGAATTACGCAGGATATACTCTTCTGTGACTGGCTTCTTTGATCCAGCATGTTCTCGAGGTTTATCTGTGTTGTTGCTTGTTTCAGGAGTCACTATTTCTCAGTAGTAGTCACTTTGTGAACATCTTATGCTTTTTTTTCACTTCACTAGCTGATCGGGTTGGTCCCTTTTGGCTTTTGTTATAGTAAATCCTCTGTGACCATTTGGGCAATCTTTTTGTGGATGGATCTTTTCCTTTCTCTTGGGTGGACTTGTAGTTGGATTGTGGGGTCACTTGGTAAATACTGATTTAGCTTCATGAGAAACTGCCAGGCCATCTCCACAAGCGATTGTGCCATCCTGCGTGGAGTCAGGGTGGTGTCTGCCTGGGACCTGTGGTTCTGCTGTCTTCACCAATGTCCCGTGTTGCTGTTGCTTAAGTCACTGACATCTAATGAGTGCTGAGTGTCCTTTTGTGGTTTTGATGTATATTTCCCAAGTGTTCATGGTGCTGGATATCTTTTCACATGCTTATGGGCCATTTGTGTGTACTTTTCTGTCAAACCTTTTGCCCATTTTAAAAATTGGTGTTTCTGTATTCTGGGTACACTGTCTCTGTCAGATGTATGTATTGGAAACGTTTTCTCTTTAATGTTTTCCAATTTTTTCTCCAAATTTTCCTCTTTGATTTTGTGTATTTTTGACAATATATAGATCAAGTTAAGTAATAACGCTAGAAGCATAATTGTTTAAATTCAGTAAAATTGTGTGAAAACAAATTTGTTCTTAATTCACAAGTCATTTTTTTCTTGGTATAACACAATGTCATGTTTGTAGAAACAGGAACATGAAAAGGATATTATTTATCTTGAGGTGTTAGGTATGTGAGTTATGTGGCATGGAGAATTTTAAAATTTGAAAGTGATAATATTTAATAATTCTTTAAATTTTCATTTGGAGTAGTTTGGACCTTTTCATTTTTTAGTGAATTAAAAATTTGCTTTCATTTTCTTCAGAGGGTAAATGGGGATATTAAAAGTGACTTTGATCTTAGAATCTGGTTATGTAGAAGTGATAATAAAATTGTCAAGCTTGGTCTACCTGTTTCGATAGTGAAGTAGTTTTTGTTGTTATATAATCAAATGGTTTTTCAGATTATATATACTTGATTTGTTCACTGCTTTATTTCTGCAAAGTATCAGTTCTTTTGCTCAACACCTGATTTACTCGCACAGTAATTTTTAGTTTTTCTTCAGGGCACAAAAATAATGTCTTTTTGACACTTTTTTAAAGCTTACTAGAAACATCTTGAAATGCTATGTATGAATTTAGTGTGCATAAATGCAACAGAGGGATAAAGACCATCCTGAGATGGTCTCCTCTTTAATGAAGGAAAAAAAAAAGCGCCAGGGCTTCTGCTGGGTGTTGTACACCTCTGCAGGTGGGTTGTCTTCCATGGCCGTCGATTCCATGAGAAACTCCCGAAGCTAGTGTTCCAGGCTATCTCGGAAACAGCCTAAGCTTTCTCAACTAGTCACACAGTGAACTAGCTGTTTGTTCAAGAGTTTTCTTGTCCTTCTCCCCTGTTGAGCTCAGCTGGTCGTCTTCCTGGTCTCCAAGAAGCCTCATGTGGAGTCTGTGGTCTGTCCTCTTTCTGGAATCCCTTCCGTACCGTTGTAGCATCTCAAGCTGCTGTTCAGCCTTTCTCTCCCTCTCCCCTTCACTCAAAGCTCTGGTCTACTCATCTGCATGGTAGAGGTTAGAAAAAAGTCTTGTACATAGCAGATAGAAATAACATTTTGTGAAATTGATTTAGGACCAATAAAATTGAAAACTTCGGCCTCTCTTCTTTAGCAGCAACTCAGTAAGTAATTATTTAAATAGCACCCTACCCTTTAAAGCAGAGCCTTCAGAAGTCTGTCTCAAAAGTGAGTTTTGTTTGTCTTTACTGTGTATATCACCCAGTGAACTTTGCTACCTGCTGTCAGGTACTATTATGCAGCGTTAATTTATGTATCTAATAAACTCTTGATTAAAGTTAGCTTGAGAAACATGGAAATAAGTGAGGAATATAAAGTAATGATTCTTCAAATTTATCTCAGGATGGTCTTTATCTCTCTGTTGCATTTATGCACACTAAATTTATGCATAGCATGTCAAGATGTTTCTAGTAAGCTTTAAAAAAGTGTCAGAAAGACAGAACATCATGACTGTTTTATCCATTTTAGTGCCTTGGCTTTTGATACTAAAGACCAAGTGCTTTGTAAGCAAAACACAAAAAATGACAAAAGCCTAGTTGATTTTCTTTAAGCATTGAAAGAATCTTGATCATCATTAAAGCAGCTCTTGTATGTTTTTGATGCTGGCACCTGTAGTGAAGTTTCACTATATGCTGTTCACAGGTGTGTGAGTAGCTCTCGTGTGCTTCCAAGTCATGGAACTAGCTATGGTTTACTTCAGGCCTGCTCTGTGCCTGATACACATGCAGCTGTAAACCAACCATTTTACTTTTGAAATTTGTTGAAAGTCATACATTGTAATTATTCTAAAAAAAAATACAGCATTTGCTGAATGAGAATATAGTTATCTGTTCTTTGAATATTCTAAAAGATTCTATTAGGATGAACTTACCCACTCCAGTATTCTTGCCTGGAGAATCCCAGGGACAGAGGAGCCTAATGGGCTGCCGTCTATGGGGTGGCACAGAGTTGGACATGACTGAAGCGACTTAGCAGCAGCAGCAGCATCGATCATCTTTTAACAGTATGATGATCATCTAAAAGTGGTTGTGTTTCCTTGGCAAGTAGCTTTCATGGATCTCCACTGCTAAGTGACTGAGATGAGCAAACAAACTGAGCAGGTTGTGATTATTGGGGATCTACCATGTACCTTTTTTCATAGATAAAGAAATAGGAACTTGGTGGAGGTAAGTAACTTGCCTGAATTCATACAACCAGGAGGACAGAGGTCCCTTCGAGGATAGGATTTTGCTGTTTCTAGGCTTCTTAGCTCAAATACTGAGATGCTAGGTGCTTCACTTCTGTAGGCACTTATGTCTGTTTCTCTGGAGACTGAGAAATACTGGACTTGAGTTCATATTACCTTCACAGGTGATTGTGATGCTTCCTAGCTGGCATTTGAGTTCTGTGCACTTCTCCCATTCCTAAAACATCTAATGCTAATTATAAGCTGGTTCCCTGGTAGCTCAGAGGGTAAAGAACCTGCCTACAGTGCAGGAGACCTAGGTTCGATTCCTGGGTCAGGAAGATCCCCTGGAGGAGGGCATGGCAACCCACTGCAGTATTCTTGCCTGGAGAATCCGCATGGACAGAGGAGCCAGGTGGGTTACAGTTCATGGGGTCGTGAAGAGTTGGATCCGACTGAGTGACTAAGCACAGCACATGATGTTATAGTAATAAAATAATTAAATAGACAATATAGTTTGGTAACACATATTAGAAATATCATTGGTTATAAATAATAGTTGAAGGGTTAGGCATTTTCTAGTACTTCAGCAGTATATTTATATTTATCATAAACCTTAAGTATAGGAAAGTCATGAAAAGACTTAGAGCTCATCATGACCCCTATCTCCTTCACTTCCATTTTGGCACGAAACTACTACTTTTCTAAGCAAGAGAATGAATTTCAAGGTGGAGATGAGCCCCAGGAGTTTCTGAAGGGTCTCTGAGGAGTCTTGTCCACAAGCTAAAGAAATGGCACTGACAGACATGTTTATCCCCTTGTGGTGGACATGAACCCCAGTGCTGAAATCTCCAGGTAAGGGTTACTTGATTGTAGAACGCCTGGAAATTCTGAGAGTCTGTAAATACTTGGGGATTAGTAGTTTGAACTGCCAAGTCCATTTTATGATACTGTCTTCAAATATAGAGGAAACTGGGGGACTTGCCTGGCGGTCCAGTGGTTAAGGCTCTGTGCTTCCATTGCAGGGGACACAGGTTCGATCCCTGGTCAGGGAACTAAGACCCTACCTGCTGTGTGGTGCAGCCAAAAAAAAAAAAAATATATATATATATATATATATATAAAGAGAGAGAGAGAGAGAGAGGGAATTTTGGGGATTAAGACATAGAGTCACTGTCTCAGGTAACAATAGTATGTTGGCAGAATCACCCATGGAGAGTTTCTAGGAAGGTATTGTATCGCAGAAACCTCTTCAGGCCCCAGAGCAGCCCGTTTTCCTCCAGTGTGCGCACAGACCACCGTTCTTTGAGCACAGTTGCTGGTTTGCACGGGGGGCTCGTGGTGTGTTGGAAGCGCTGGCAGCCGCGCGCCTGACTGGTGGCAGGGCCTTGCAGCGCCGGCCGGGGTGGCAGCATCCTGTCACCCACCCAGTGCTCACCGGGGTGACTTACCCAACGTGGGCGTCTCTGAGAACTTTCCCCAATGTGTGTTGGTAAACAGGCACTGGATGTTGGGTTATTTGAGATATGATTTAGAGCCGACTTCTCTAAGGAAGTATCAAAAGGAGTTTTGCAGACACGAGTATCCCACGTCCCGTCCTTGAGTTACGGTGAGCTATGTGTCAGTTTTAGGTTCTGGTGCGTCAGTTTTTGTTGTTTCCTCTCCCACAGTGTCTCGGTAGACTGAGTAGTACCTAACAGAAGAGAGGATTTTAGCTCATAAAAACAGGTTTTGTACAGTTTTCAAAGAAAACTTCACCCTCTCGATGTCAGTTTAGCTAATCAATCTGTTTTATCTGTTGTCCCAGCAAACTGTTTAAGACCTTTATGATAGTTCAGTTTTCCACTTGGTGTAAATTTATATGCCATTTCTTTTCTAAGACATGTCTGTGAATGGATAGGATTTTCGAATAACACAGGAATGCTGGTCTGTAGACTCCGGGGTTTAGTTTACTCTTCTGCTGAAAGGAAGATGATCTGACTTTTGTAGAAAATACATTACTGCAGAGTCTACTCACTTTTGCTGAAACAATCCAGTTAATGTTTTCTGTCATTCACCTAAGATTGCTAAATTACTGTAGTTTTCCTGTGCCTTTTTAGCTGGGCTCAAACCAGGGCTACAAATGTGATCTGGATTTTAATTTCTCTTATCACTAGTCATGGCAGATTTGTTTCCTAAAAACTTATTGATACAAATGCCGTTCACACTACTTTTCACCTGTAGTTGTATGTACTAGTGATCGTGTGTACTATGATCTGCTGAAGTTTAGGCACTAAGGAGCCTGTTGTATCTTGCAAACTTGTGTCTCTTGCCGTGTTAGGCACTTTCAGAATGTTTTATAAATTGATTTTGACTGGTGGATAGTACCTCTATTCCTGGCTTTCCCAAGTCCTTCAAAATGAAGTTTCAGAAATTTCTTTTTCGTAAATTTTCACAAGTCTTTTGGGAGGACTGTTTGGATGCAGCAGTAGTGAGTTTGTGTTATTTTTGTTACTTTTTTCTCTCTTTTAAATAAAAACAGGCATGCTAGAAAGTGAAAAGGGACAAGATATTTACTTTTATCTTTCTCTTACGTGGGTAGGGCAAAGTGTGAGTGACGTGGGGAGTTGGTCAGAAGGGTAGGGTTGTTTGGGGGAAGCTAAGTAGGGGATTAGAAGAGAGACAGTGACCAGGGATGATACCTTCCTGTGAGGGTGAAGGGTAAGACAGATGGGTGAAAGCAAGAAATTTTTAAGACAAATTTTGTTAACGTTAATCCCTTAATTTGGCACAGATGTATGGCAGCCTTTCTTTTGAATTCTATAGTTGACAGTTACAGCGAAGTATCCCTCGTTAAATATTTTTAACATAGATTTCAAAGTTTTTATTCATTTATTGTTGGCAGTGCTGGGTCATCGTTAGTTGTGGCAAGCAGGGGCTACGCTTGCCGTGGTGCAGAGGCTTCTCTCATTTTGGAGCACGGGCTCCAGGGTGTGTGGGCTCAGTAGTTGTGGCACGTGGACTTAGCTGCCCCATGCGTGGCATGTGTGATCTTCCTGGACTAGGGATCAAACCTGTGTCCCCTGTATTGACAGGCAGATTCTTGACCACTGAGTCACCAGGGAAGCTCTCACAGAGATGTTTTGTTTGCCTTTTTTTTAATTGCAAAAAATGGTGATTTCTAGGCTTTCATTCTTACAAACTTATCTTTTAGGAAATATAATTTGAATACATGCCAGCTCCAGGCTCTCTGTTAGGCAAATGAAAAGCTGGGGTACTGTTGTGATTTCTGATTCATGTGGTGTCTGGATATACTTGTTCTCCAAGTGTGCTCTGTGGGCCGCAGGGAGTGGGACTTCCCAGGTGGTCCGGGGGCTGAGACTCTGCCCTCCCAATGCATGGGGTCAGGGAACCAGATCCCACATGCAGCAACTAAGACCTTGATCCAGCCAAATAGATACTTGTAAAAACCAATTTTGGTAATAATTTAAGATGTTACGTGTTGACGGCTGCTCCAGGGGCAGAAAAGCGGTGGTAGACAAGGATTGTTGGCATGCAGCACTTGGGAGTTTTAAAAAAATGTTTTTTTGAGAATGTCCTGGATGAAGTGAAAACAGTTGCTAATTTTATATACTCTTGGTCCTGAGTGCACACATCTTAATATTCTGTGCTACAGGATAGGAATGTGCATACAGGGCTTCGACGCTGCCGGAGTCCAACGGTCTCTGGGAGCCGCACTTATGTGATGGAGTTCCAGGCTGCACCAGCTGCTTTTTTCACGCGGAGCCATTTTCACTTGAAAGAGGGGTTGACAGACCGTGATTATTCCAGCTTGGGTATGGGGCAGACGTTTTCAACAAAGTGAGCCTGTCACTTGACGGAGAACAACTGACCGTTATTTGTTGCCAGTGGCAATGTTTGAGTTTTTGAGCAAAAATTAGAATTTTTAGAAAACTTGGTATCTGTCATGGTGAGGTTGACAGCTTTTCCAATAAATACTTAAAGACTTTTCTGATGACATCAGTGGATTTAACAAATAATGATTTTTTGAAATATGTGAACTTATGGAAAATTTGCATAACTCAGTGGACCAGTGTTTTTCAAATCGAGGAAATGATATTATAAAGTCACGCATGGGTTAAAGATGCAGTCAAAGGAGACAGACCAATGAATTTTAATGTAGCAGAGTAGGAACGTTTATTGATACAATTTTAGATTCCTCATTGCAACTAATCTTTTAAGCAACAACCGCTGCTTACTGAAGGATAGAGGTTGTCTTGAGGAAAAGCAGCTATGAGGTTGAATCACAAGCTGCTCTAGTCACTTTTCTCTTAAAACAGTTCTGGAGTAATGTCCTAGCATGAGATTGCCCATGAACTCAGAAGCCATGCAGACGCCCTTCCCTGCTGTAGCTCAGATATGTGTTTGGGAAGGGATTTTCTTCAACCAAAACAGCATGTTGGAGCAGATTGAATACAGAAGCAGATATGGGAATCCAGCTGTCTTCTGTTAAGACAGATATTTAAAGAACTGGCAAAAATGTAAAACAGTACCCTTCATTAATTTTTTAAAAAAGGAAAATAGTTTTTTAAAAATAAAATGTGTTATATTAACATTTTATAATAACATTACATGTTATTAATATGTGACAGACTTGCTGCTGTTGTTTTTTAAATAAATGTTTTAAAACTTTCTCAGTTTTAAATTTCTAATATGAAAAATATCAGTAGCTACACCCTATATAAACTCAAGGGGCCCTAAGACCCTTTCAGCTTATGAGTGGTATCATGTTTTCTGTGAACATTCTGCCCGCTCTTTGTGCTGGTTGACTGCTATGTGAGTAATTAATGTCTCAGTCTGGACCTACGTTCAGATTCTTAGTGGTTGCAGTGGCTAACTTAGGGCTTCTTTTTTTTTTTTTTTTAATTTCTTTAAAATTTTATTTTATTTTATTTTTAAACTTTACAATATTGTATTAGTTTTGCCAAATATCGAAATGAATCCGCCACAGGTATACCCGCGTTCCCCATCCTTAACCCTCCTCCCTCCTCCCTCCCCTACCCTCCCTCTGGGTTTTCCCAGTGCACCAGCCCCACGCATCCAGTACCGTGCATCGAACCTGGATTGGCGACTCGTTTCATACATGATATTATACATGTTTCAATGCTATTCTCCCAAATCTCCCCACCCTCTCCCTCTCCCACAGAGTCCATAAGACTGATCTATACATCGGTGTCTCTTTTGCTGTCTCGTACACAGGGTTATTGTTACCATCTTTCTAAATTCCATATATATGTGTTAGTATACTGTATTGGTGTTTTTCTTTCTGGCTTACTTCACTCTGTATAATAGGTTCCAGTTTTATCCATCTCATTAGAACTGATTCAAATGTATTCTTTTTAATGGCTGAGTAATACTCCATTGTGTATATGTACCATAGCTTTCTTATCCATTCATCTGCTGATGGACATCTAGGTTGCTTCCATGTCCTGGCTATTTTCTTTTGCTCAGTTTTTTCTCTGCATGAGTGCATCAGGTTTTTCAATGTTAGAATGTCTCTTGCTGTCTTTCTTCTCCATCCACACTACTACCAACCCAGTCAGAAGTTCTTATCACTTTATTCCTAAATTACTTCAGTAACCCAGTTTCTAATACATTTTTCAAACTTGAATGTTGAATGCAACTGTTGGGTTGACTTTAGTTTTATTTATATGCTCCCTAAAAATGTACAGATATAAACATCTTATGGTATAACCAAAGCAAATTGACAGATTAAATACAGACAGTCCAATCAGCAACACATAGTTAATGATGGCTGTTTTGTTAACATGAATAGCCAATCTATTTCTTTAATTTGGCTTAATACTAACAAAGAGAGCATGTATGTGTTATAAAATGCTGTTAACTTTCAGTCTTTGTTGAGGATAATTGACCTAGTGGTTAACCTGAGCTGTGACACCTAGCAATCCTTGAATGCCAGCTTTAATGCCAGTTGGAAATTCTGTAAAGCTGTGTTGATCACTGGAGCATTGTGGAGTTACTGTAACCTGCTTTGGATAGATACTGAATCAGGTATTTTTGGAGTCTTTACTAGAAAATATTAGTGCATATTTTGAGTGGGTTGGTGGGAACAATACAAGTTGGTGAGCTCTCTGTGTCCTGTGGGCTTGCACCCCGCACAGGGTGCTGAGAGCCTCCAGCAGGTTCCTTTGTTTGCTCACCCTAACAGACCTGGCTCACCTTACTTTCCTGTTTGGTTGTTTTTTTCCACAGCCCTCAATACCATCTTACATACTAAACATTTTTCTTTGTTTTTGATTTGTTTCCATCCCAATAGACTAAGTTCTGTAAGGTCATAGATTTTTGTCTGTTATTTATTTCTGAGCCTTCCGTTCCTACAAGGGTACCTAGAATGTGCTAGATGTTCAGTAAATATTGAATGACTCGGTGAGTGTGTATTAGCACTTTTCTATTAAAACCCCAAACTCAGATGCTCTTTTCTGTGATCGGTGTTTACTGCTGTCTCCCAGCTGGGTCAGAACACAACTAGTTGTACACAACACCTGAATTGTATAGAACTGTTTGATTTCTTTGGTCAGTATGTGTATAATCAGTGGAACAATTACTTTCCTTGGTTCAGAGTCTGTATTTTTATTAATATAACCTATAATATAGCCTATAGCCTGTATTATCTTTTTAAGTAGACACCATCTTATAAGCTCATATGGAGATTCCCCCCACCCTTATATTACTCAAGTGATGTCTGAGTTTTTAAATAGTAGAATTAGATGTGGGAATTTCCCCCTCAAATTCCATCTGTGTATATTTTTTGTTTTTTCCTATTTAACATTTTACATAGCATTTTAATTTGTAATATATTTCTGTTTTGTTTATCACTTTAAGAAGTAGGTGCCTGCTTTTAAAATGAAAGCCTTTAGGTTGTTGTGTAACTTAATTTTCTTCTTTAAAAAAGAAACTTTATTTTGGAATAATTTTAGATTTCTGTAATCATGGTATATTTGTCAAAAATTAAGAAACCGTTATTACATTACTGTTAACTAACCTGGAGACTCTCTCTGGATATCCCCAGGTTTCCTACTTAGTTCTTACTCTGCTACAGGACACCAGGTTGCATTCGGCTGTCTCCTTAGTCTCTTCCGATCAGTGACAGTTTCTCAGTCTTTCTCTGTTATCATAACCTTACTTGTCGGTCCTGTGTTTGGTGGAAATATCCTTCAGTTTGGGTTGATACATTTTTAAGCAACAACTGAAGTGACAGGTTGTGAGGTTTGAGGGGAAGATACGAGTTGTATGTGGCAGGTGTCATGGGGTGCAAGCAGAGAGTGAGCTAATAACCCTGACGGGGGTGTTGCTGGTTTCTGCATTGGACCCCGCCCACTGCGATTTTGGAATTGCGTGTAAGGAAGACTTGCCCCTCCGCCCCCATTTACTTATTTATGCTTTCACTTCCTTCTCTCAGACTCATGGATACTTGTTAGTTTGGTTGTAATACTGTTGTGATTTTGTTTGCTGCTAAAACCCCTGCAGCTCTGGCCCCTGGGAGTCCTTCAGTCTGGTTCCTGCCTTTCCTCCTCAGAGCATTCCCTTCCTTTCTGCTGCAGGCTTTCCTCCTGGTTTCCTGGTCCCAGCCCCCCAACGGCCATCTCCTCGGAGCCCAACTTCTTGTGCCGGCGAATGGGATTCAGGGGAAGAAGACGTGGGGTCCTGTGGCTGGGCTCTGCGGCCTGGGAAAGGCCTGGCCCGCCGGCTCACCCGGGGATGCTCTGCTTCTTTCTGAGTTTCCGCGGCCGTCCCTGATTCTGGTCCGTCTCCGCCTCTTCCTTGTTTGGCCCTGGCTCCCCAGGAGAAAACTGAGCTAGAGGACAGTGCTTCTGCCCAGTTCTTTTCGTCCTCAGCCTCCTTCTGTCCGGTCGAAACACAGATTTCCACAGTTTCCTAGGTGGGCTCCTTTAGCCTACCTGTTTCCGTGGGCTTATCTCCTGAGGTTTCAATTCTCTTGGATTCGCTGTGTGGTCTGCATTCCTTCCTGAGATCCCTGGAATCCTGTTCTGTTCTTATTTACTTGCCTACAGCCTCCCATGTGAGAAAGTGACTTTTCACACCCATCTGTCATCTTGACTTTTTCTCTGGGTGTCCTGTCCTCCTCTCCCTCACCTGCGGGTGATGGTGGCGGGACCTCCCTGGTGCCGCGCCTGCTCTGATGGGCACTGGGCGGTGCCTGACCTGAGCGGGCTTCTCAGGACAGCTCTGTGACCTGGACGCTCCTCAGGGTGTGAGGACAGGGAGGCACCAA
Source organism: Bos grunniens (assembly GCF_055505025.1). Taxonomy (NCBI): domain Eukaryota; kingdom Metazoa; phylum Chordata; class Mammalia; order Artiodactyla; family Bovidae; genus Bos; species Bos grunniens. Next base: position 8,116,249 of record NC_141168.1, read on the forward strand.
GAGATGTGGGAACCTGGCCAGGTTCTCACACATCTCATTCTGGGAGAACTGGGTCCAGCCCAGGGAGACTGGCTTTGCAGGCTGTGCGCGCACCTCTGATTAAGTTGTGGGTGGAATGTGGAGAGTATGCTGCCCACGTCGGTGCCCTGCGCCCATAACCAGCGCTGTTACTCACCGGGGCACCCTTCTGCGCAGCTGGGGTGGGGGTGACATGTAGTGGTGTCTGCTTGTTTTCATGAACCCACCGAATTGGGGCCCAGGCAGCAGCCCCACGCGCGTGCCTCCCTGTACGCCTTGATCCCAGTCTCCTTCTCGTAGGGGTGTTTTCTGTGAAGCTCCTCAGGCGTAAGACCTACTTTCCTTTGGTAAATTTTTATGTCTTACCAAAAGTTAACATCTATAAGTCTCTCTAGTTCTCCTAATCCTAACCTACAAAATCTTATTTACCATTAATTTACTTTTGAGTTTATTGAAACAGTGGTTTTTAACGTAAAAAGATAAATAAAATTGGTAAGTGAGATTTTGAGCTGCCCTCAAAAGTGTTTTAAACATAAAAGCACTATTGAAGATTGGTGATTTTTCCAACTTGGCAGTTTTCTTTAGGGGAGGACTTTGAGAGCATTGCAGTCGTAGTACTTAAATGTTGTTGAGTTTGGATTTCACCTTCCTCAGTCGGGTCTTCAGTTAGGAGTCAACGTTAAGGCAATTAGTTGAGAAGGATAAGTAGTACACGTAATTTATAATTTTCTTTAGACAAGTAGAAGCACAGCTCAGGTGAGTGGATGGCAAATGACTTGATGCGGCAAATCCTTTAGGAATGAGAAATAAAGAAGGGCATCACGGGCACTGAAAATGCCTAGGGAACCTGTTTTCTTTCTTTTTTTTTAATTCCTCAGTCATCCTCAGCTGAGTAAGGAGGAGCAGGAATGTCACCTTAGGTAATAAAGGCCCCTCACAAGTGGCCGAGGGCTGGACCTGATAGACAGGAATGAGAGTCCTGGGCTGTGTGGCCCAGTCACGGCAGGTGGAGGTGTGTGTGGTGTCTAAACCGGAGGCAGGGGCGGAGTAGGTCTGCTCCTGGGGCTGCTGCTTATGGACCCTGAGGACATGGGGCCGGAACCTGTCTTCTGTTCATTCATCACAGTCCTAAGAATATACCTCAGGTCCCTTCTGTGTCTCCTGTGGCAGAAAGCCTAATCCAAAACAATTGAGGTTTGGTTGATTCATAAAATAGACTCTGAACTATGTGTAATCTTACTTTAATCTATATATTTGTAGTCCTGACAGGCTGTACGACATTGTATTAAGGTGTGGATGGTCCCTTGCCATACCCTGGTTTGTCTTTTGAATTAAAGCATATAACTGTTGTTTCGGTTTCATTGTATATAGGTGGACTTGAGCTATATCTGCTTTGAATAAGAGAAGCTATTTTATTTTCTGGGATAAAAATGATATTTCGTGTCATTTCATCTGTGAGACTAAACAGATCTTTTGAGTGAGACATTTAAAAACTGAATTTCTCACACATCCCCATCCATTTAGGAGCAAGTCATTTTAATGAAAGTTCCTTTCTGCCGATCCACGAGTACTCCAAGCGCTATCTTAGTTCTCACTGGGCTGAGATGTGGTGGGAAGGAGTCAGAAGGACTCATTTGTCTGCTTTCAGGGCGGGAAGGGGCTGGGGGAGCTCGAATTTGAAGGCTTGAAGGCTTCTGCCTGCTGGGCCTAGAGGTGGGTGGGCCTGCGGGGTTGGGTGTCTGCAGCCAGCTAGCTGTGGGGGGCGCTGGTACCCGGTTTGTTGTTTGGATGAGGTCTCTCAGGCAGGAGCAGCTTCCTTAAGGGAATCCTGGAGGCTCCGGGTTTTATGCTCAGGGTCTGTTCATTTGTTGTAGGGCAGGTGGACCCCAGGGCCCTGACCGCCCCTGAGACTGGCCTCCCCCCAGGGTTCTCATGATGGGGTGTCTCCCCCTCCCTTCCTGTGCTCAGCACGGCAGTCCGCCTTCCTTTCATTCCTAGTGGCACAGCGGCTCGTGATCAGCACATGTTAGTAGACCTGCGTTTTGGTTTTATTGTTTGTTTGTTTTATCAAATCTGTTTGTCGGGCACCCAGCCAGGCCCTGGGGTTTTACAAAGGAGAAAAACTGTTCTTGAGATTGAGGAACCTCCAGTGGGAGTGAAGTGGGGTGATGAACATGAAAATGTGATTTTAATGTGTTGTCAGTGCTGAGGGAGGGAGCTTGTTTTATGTAAAACATCCTTCTAATGGTACCTTAAGTTTTGTTAGTTTTTTCATGGATCTGCCTGTTTATCCCTATACTTTTGTTATCCTAATTCAGAGGTCATGAACCTTATATTTGGATAATTTCCCCTAAATGAATCATGATTTTCTTTTCCTGTCTATTGTGCATATTTACCAGATCATTCTATGGCTTAGAAGCCTTCATTTTCATTATTTGGGAGATCTTTGTGAAATTTATAAACGTGGAAACATATCCACACATGCTCTCTTACGAGAGGTTGGTTCCAGATCAGCTTTGAAGTTTCCTGTTGTCGATTGTGAGACTTGGTAGTTTAGTTACAGCTTTGGTTCGGTCCCAACAGACTTTTCTAGAGGTGTTCTTACTAATGGTAGAAACATCTGGAAGATATTCCAGGGTTGAAAACATGAAGTGCTAACTATCGATACCTTTGCACCACGACAGAAAAAATGCACTTTAAAAACCATAGTGATAGCCGTGTTGGACATCAGAGAGGACAAGAGCCATGCTCCCGGAGCAGATTCATCGTACTCGGCACCACCACCGCCTCCGGGGACTAAGAATTTGTGGAGGCGGCAGTGGTGATGAGTTTATGAGCTAATGAAGCGGTGATAATCCCTTTTTACCTGATATTTCCCCCTTTTGGGTAGGCCTCTGAAGTGCTAAATATCTGAAAATAATTTGCATAGAATCACCTGAGCCCATCCGTTACCTAACGACAGATATGAAAGCAAAAAATTGCCACAGAGTCACCTTTTAAATAGAGCTCGAGTTTCTCCCAGACTCGGGCGCCCTTTGGCCCGGCCTCACCTTCTTCCTGACTTCTTCTGGGGTTCTCCATTTCTGCCAAGCTGGGGTCGGCTGTGGCCATTAGTCTCCTCAGCTCCCAGGACTGTTCCACTCAGCACCCCAGGCAAGGGCGCACTTTGAACCTTTTCCAGGACTCAGACTATCTCTGATCTCATTCAGCCGTCTTTATCTGCAGTTCTGAAGTCTCTCCATTCTTCTCATTCCCTCAGTTCTTGTAGTTGGGCTCTTCACGGGTTTGGGGTGCGCTTTGTCTGCAGCGTCTGCTGGCACCCTGCCGCTGCGGGCTCCTGCTCTGAGCGCCTGCTCTCTGTGCCTCTTGAAATCGCCTCAGCTGTTAAGGTTGAGCTGTCACTTTTCTGCCCTCCTTCTGTCCCTCCTTACTTGACTCCCCTACCCTCAACCCCAGTACTTTTGCGTGTTTATCTCATATTGTAAAGTCTGTTCTTTCAGGCCTTCTTAGGTAGGCTATAAGCTCCACACGGCAGGTTCTGTGTTCCATTCATCTTTGTATGTTCATCGCCCAATTCTTACTAGTCATTTATCACTTGCTCTCTTTGCTCCTCTTTCAGCTTGAATCATCATCCACCATTGGCTTTGTCTTTCGTGGCTTGGCGGTGGAGTATTCCTACAGAAAGTTCCCCTGACCTCTGGGCTCCTTTCTTTCTCTGATTCCTCTCCTTAGGCATTTTTCTCTGTGCCTGAGGGCTGTATGTAAACGGGTACCTGAAACCCTGCTCGGTTACTCCGGCCAGAAAGCCGCCTTCTGCAGATGGAAATCCTTTCCTTGCTCTCCTCCCCGGTGTGCTTGTACAGGCTGCATCTCCCACCTGGCCACACTTCCGCTGTCCAGTCTCAGCTGGCCTCACCTTTGCGTTTTGGTCTCCTGCAGCCCCTTCTGTCACTGCTGCCACCAGCTGGCCCCTCCAGAGTGGACATCTTCCCTCCCCTTGACTGAAAACCCTCCATGACTTTCCACTGTGTTTAGAGAAAGTAAAGCCCAGATCCACAGCGCGGCCCCTTTGCACCATCCGACAGAGGACTATCCTTCTGATATTTTCAAGATACAAGTGCAAATTTAGCACTTGAGAAAATGTTCTAGAAGAGGACACTTGTTAGACTCTGTAGTGTGAATTGGACACCTGGTAGACCGCAGGCTGAGCCCATGTTTCACATAACTGGCTTCCAGGGCCTCTGGGTCCCTGCTTTCTCTGGGAGGTCCCGTGGAAGGAAAGGTGGCCACAGGTAAAAACACAGACTTGCATCACCGTGTTGAAGGTGAGAAGCATGGTTGAAAGTGCATGTAGAGGAAATACTTTAATTTGTACCTGTATCATGTATTGTTCTATATATTTTCTACCTTTAATGCTGTATGTAGATTTTACTTCTGTTTTGGATTTCTCTTTTCCAGTCATTTATTTGTGCCTACATCAGCTAATTTAATGATGAAAAACTTAGAACATGTGTCTACATTTTTATTTCACTCCACAAGTGTGCGTCTCATAGCTCCTTATTGTATATAATTAACTCCTGTAATGGGTCATGTTTTGGTAGAATGACTGCAGTTTAGGAGTGGAGTATCTTTGTAAATAAAAATGTCTTTGAAAAGTTATGTTAAATAAAAATTTATACCTGGAATGAAATGTTTTTGAGGACTTAACAACACAGAACAAATGAGCACCCTCCTCGCAAATAACCAAGAGTGTAATTATGTGTCATTTCTTTGGTTGGTGGTTAGTTTGCTGGGGGTTAAAACAAAAGTGATCATATTCAGGCTGGTCAGATCAGCGATTTTAATATGAAACCATTGCTTTTAGAATAATCATGGGCCAGACTGGGAAGAAGTCTGAGAAGGGACCAGTGTGTTGGCGGAAGCGCGTAAAGTCAGAGTACATGCGCCTGCGGCAGCTCAAGAGATTCAGGCGCGCTGACGAAGTCAAGGTACCCTCTGCCTCCTGGGAGCACGCGGTGTACAGCCCCTCAAGTTAAGTTTTAGTTTGAAGGGGAAAATGGCCTTATTTACTGTAAGAGAAATGGAAACTTGAAAGTTGAGGTCCTTGGTCTGTCTTAACTAACATAAAAATTGTACCATGCACATAGTGAAATGATAAGTTGTTAGTCTAATTCCACCTACTTGGCAGCCACCGTCTTTTCAATATAGCTTTGTGTACTGCTTGAGAAGACTCAGGATCCAAGCATAAAGGGGTGTTTCATGGTACTGCGTTCCTGTAGTCTTTGTAATTAAAGAAGATATGTACACAGTTAACAAAGGACAAAAATGATTTCTTATTCCCCTTCTACTGTCAGTAAAATAATAGATATTGTGTTTTTGTATTATTTGAATGTGGGAAGCCACATTTTAGTGTAAAATCATATGCTTTTGAAGGAATGTCCCTGGTACTTTTGAGAAATCATGCAATTTTAACTTTCATTAGAGATGTTACAAAATTTCTAACAATGAACAATTTCTTCTCTCCTCTCCTCCATTTTTTTTTAAAGAGTATGTTTAGTTCCAATCGTCAGAAAATTTTGGAAAGAACAGAAATCTTAAACCAAGAGTGGAAACAGCGAAGAATCCAGCCTGTGCATATCCTGACTTCTGTGAGCTCATTGCGCGGGACCAGGGAGGTTGGTGAACTCACGCGCTGTTCAGATTATCAGTGCATTTTGGTTTTTGCTGTTGCAGTGTTGGTTGGTTATTGAGAGAGAACCATTGACCTCGGATGTCCCTTGTTTTATTGCTGTTTCTCTTTAATGTGCAACTGCTAATGGCTTCTAGCTATTCCTATAACAGAGCTCTGGGGTTTAGAATTCTACTTTCACTGTTATTAGGTAGATTCCTAGACTTTTATAAGACTGTTCGTTAAAAAAGAACTTAAAATACTCTTAAATGTCCTCATCAGATCAAAAGTTAGAGCAGGGCTTCCTGACACATACTTTTTTTCTCCCCCTTCATATGAATTAGCCATGCTGGAAGAAGTGTTTCTTTTTCATGCATACTCATGGAGTTAACAAGCATTTTATTACACATTTTGTTTAAATTCTAAGGCTCACCGGGAATTTTAAAACTTGGGGTTGAGAGGTCAGAATTTCCTTTGTTAATAGCATTTTTTTGGATGAACGAAGTAGATCTTAATCCCTCCAAAAAATTACTGTTTTCCAAGGAAGGCAATAAATCTATGGTAGGTTTATAATGAAGTAACACATTAAATGTAGTAGTAGTAAGATGAAGAGAAAATGGCAGAAACTTACACAGAATGAACCAATCAATAGGATTTTGGTTAAGGTGTTTCAACTTAAGCACCAGTTTTATACAGGAAGACATGACATATCCTACGAAATGCTGCATGAATGGGCATGGAAGCAGAAAGAGGGAAGAAAGTGAGTTGAAATTTAAATTACACCACGAAGTAGATGATTGTTGACCTGCATGTCTAAACATGGGATGCGTCTAAACAATGGAATGAATTTGTTCTAAAGTGATGTTTTCAACGAGTATACATTTTTTATATGGTATTATAACAACTAAGCACTAATTTGCTGTCATATGAGGCCTATTGAGGTTGTGTGACGGGCTGGCTTCAAGGACTGGTCAGTGCTACAGATACGGTCCTAGAAGTGGTTTCAGTGATGATGTTCATGGTCTTGATGGTGAAAAATGGCTTGGGCTGATTCTTAGTTATTTATACATTTTGTCAAGTGATAACTCTTTAAGCTCTGATTTGCAGTTGTATTAAATGTATTATATGAAAAAAAGTATTAACACCTTCCAGTCACATGGAACAGGTCAGGACCTACACATTGAGGTAAATGACTTATTAATATGTACTTATTAATGTACATACATGAATAAAATGTACTAATTAATATTTCATCACTAAAGGTGAAAGGGATTCCTTTCTGTGCTGGTTAGAACATTCTCAAAAGGGATCAGGATGCAGCTTCTCACTGGTTCTTTTGCAAGTTTTGTGTGGTGATGTTCTGTAAGTTTTGAAGTGAAGGAAAAAGAAACCTGTGTTTTTTTTCCCCCAGAGAGAAAAATCTTAGAAATTTGGAGAAATAAAGTAGGAAACACATAGAACACGTTTTTACCACCCATTACAAATCTCAAAATGCTGCCGAAAGCCCAGCCTGCCTTTATAATAAAAGTCGCAGCAGTGGTGATTTCTGGCAGGGCGCTAGGTCTGTTGTGATATGATCATTGTGATGGCTGTGTTACCCCCTTTTCCATTCCCGGGTGAGGAAACGTAGCTTAGAGGGCTTAAAGTCAGTTTCCTTGCTCTAATGATCTGATGTGGGCCTGAAAGAGTACACTTTGCTCAGACACATTAAGAAATTATTGAAGTTCGTTATTTATGTACAACTGGAATTGCTCATGATAGAATTTTTGGTGTTAAATTTAAGAGTACAGTTTATTCAAATGAATAATTACTAATTGAATTTTGCTTTTAATTTTGTCAGTAGAGATAAAAGTCATTGAATGTAAAGATACCTAACTTTTTATTGAGCTTATGGGACAAATGGTAAGAAGAAATTAGTATTTTGATAAAAACAAGTGGTTTGTAAACTTAGTACTCCATGCAGGTTGAGAAGAAGCATTTTCACAAAATAGGAAGGAAAAGGAGGAAAGAAACCCCTAGCCTCAGGGTTCAGGGTTTGTTGCCTAGAGCTCTGACCTGGTCAAGCTTGTTTTTGAGCCTCTCTTGACAGCTGATTCTGATTCAAATGATTCATCTTTTATTCCTCCTAGCCTCCCACCCCCTTTAAAACCATCATCACTGACTTTTGGAAGCTGAAGATTTCTATAGTTTGTGATAAGCTTTTTGGTGTTATCATAGTAAATGATAGAATTTTAGGGCTGGAAAGGACTTTAGTGATTTCTGTCTGGTCTCCTTACTTCTCAGATAAGATTATATCCCTGTTTAGTTTTTCTTCAGTTTGAGCATTTCCAAAATCCATTTCTTTTTTATGCTTTGAAAGTTGGAGTCAACTAGGTCAGAAGCAGGAAGAATAGATAAGTAAGCCTATTTTGCAAAGAGTTTCTTTGCAGTAGGCTTGTAGGCTTGACAGAATTTGGGACTGCACTGTTGACCCAGACACCTGAAAAGTCTGTTTCTTTGAATGTTTGTTAAGTGCTGTTGTGACACTGCTTTAATTAAGTCCTTATCTTTATAAACTCATCCTTTATAAAAGGGCTGTCTTCAGTTTAAATCCTTGGAGCATGATGATGATTCACTGACAGTTTTCAGTCATTCACTCAAATACTTTATTCCCTTCTGTACTTGTAGAAGGTAGGTGATACGCTCGGTTTTAAAATGACCAATTTTATCTAGGTTATTTTAGTAAAGAAAATCTGACAAGTTTACTTTCTTATCTGATGAAGTGACTTGGGTTCAAGGAGTCCTGCAGTTGACCTGCAGCCACATCTTTAGTCTGCTGTTTGCTTCACGCGTACTTCCAGGAGACTCGCGGGACTTCGTTTTTGGTGTTGAAGGTACAAAACCTAAACTGTTGCCCATGGGATTTTAGTGCAGATATGTCTGTTTTTTCTTTTAGAAAATACTTCTGACTTCTTGAAGATAGTGACTATAATATATATACTTTACATTTATTTCCTTTGCTCTTCAGTTTATCTTTTTTTAAGGAGTGCTCAGCTTAAAAATGTTATTAAATGATACTTACAGGCCAAGGGATATACACCATATTGCCTTAACATGTGGCTGTTTATCAAAAACTTATTTCTTGGTAACATCATTACTTTGTTTTATCAATAAGTAAAGAACTTTATCTCTGCAAGCCTGTAGTCAGTGGCCATGCTCTGTAGTGTGTCTGTTTTTCCAGTTTTAATGAAGAAGCTGGTTGAGTTACTCTTGTAGTTCTTACTAATGTATTTCTTTTTGTACATTTTCTGTTTCTTGCTAAAAACCACAAGGCGCTTTTCCTCTTCATTGATTGTTCATAACAAGATTTTTTTTACTTGTACATATTGTGAATGAAAGGGAGGCTTTCTCGAATGATGTCTGTCTTCTGGGCATCTGGCATGATTGGTGTAGTAGTTTTAAAATATCCTGCCAATATGCATTTTTAGATTTCCAGGAGAATATAATGTTCTTGTAAGAATTCTGTGTCTTGTTTACTAATGAAAGGAGTGAGAAATGTGGGGCTTCTTCAGAATGTTTAACATACAAGCAGCATCAGAAGGCCCCCGGTTCTCACATTCATGGAATTGAAAGTCTTCTGGACTTGTCAGTACATACAGGTTTGCTCTTCCCAGTGATAGCTTAGAATTTTAAGTTCATCACCTATCATTTGATATTCACAAATGATTTTTTTTTGGTAGGGGGAAGCTTCTGTTTAATGCAGGACATGTGAATTCTTTCATGAGTTTGCAGTTTGGGCTTGTTTTTTATTGAAGGGGAAGAAAAAACTTGTTTACCTGTAAACACTTGACCTCATCATTTATTGACATGGTCATGTCCTTTTGTCAGTTAATTGTTAATAGAAATTACTGTATACAAAGAAAAATAACATGCTGGTGTACCCAGTATGTACTCTTTACTCCTCACTCCAGCACAGTAACGTGCTTTCTTTCCTTTGAGAATTTCAGGATTAGAGGGCCAGTGTGTCCTGCTCAGCATTTGAGCAAGTGTGGCAAGGAGCTGGGCCCTTTTTCTCATGTCTTAGAGGTGAGGGGTGCTCCCAAGTGAGTGTCTTGACACTCAGCTTGAGTATATCCATCCTTTCTTGGTTCCTCAAGGAACTGGTTTCTCATTGCTTTCTGCTGCTCTCTGTCTCTTTTAACCCTTTGTTGGTTGAATCTTGTATTAACTCTGCCAGTCCTTCCTGCCCATGTAACTTTTTCAAATCATGGCAGCCTTCGCTTTCTTTCTGGTTTTCTTTCAGTGGAAATAGATGGAACATTACTTCAGTAACCATAAGGAGGTGTTACTTTTTTTTTTGAAAGGAAGCTAATATAAGCATTTTATGCTTTTCCAAGAAGACCATTTAAAAAAAAGAAAGATCACTTATGTTGTTTGAGTTTCTATTTTATTATTGTATATTAAAGATATATCATACACTTACGTTTGAGTTCATATTTTAAACTTAAGATGATATATCTTAACTTTAAAAAGTGAACTTTTCAGAAATATCAAATGTTTACTTTGTAATCTTAAATAAACTAGCAGAAGTTGTGTTTAATTTGCTGTTTTTCTCTAAGAACACTGTGTATACAGTTTGTGTTTTAAAAAACTGTTAAATTGACCATTACAAAGATCAAAGTCTCTTCTCAAAATGCAAAACCAAATTTTGATAGCTATCTTAAAAACAAACAGAATGAACCAAAGCCCAAAGAAAGGCTTGTCTAGTCTACAGTGTTGAAAATTGTTTATTGCTCTGAAGAAATAACATTTTTTAGGCCTAGAACTTCTGTCACAGTTTAGCTTGATATTATGGATTGACTTAAATCCACTGCTTGGTTCTGTTTTATTTTCTCTTACTAGATTTCATAAAAGTATATAACTTGAGTACCTTTTTGGGAGGGTGGGTAGATTTCGTGAGCTACCTTGGCAACTAATAAGGTACTTTCACACCAGCTGATGCGAATATCTGTGTGTTGTGTTAGTTGCTCAGTTGTGTCTGACTCTTGGTGACCCCATGGACTGTAGCCTATCAGATTTCTGTCCATGGAATTCTCCAGGCAAGAATACTAGAATGGGTTGTCATTCCTTTCTCCAGGATATCTTGCTGACCCAGGGATCGAACCTGGGTCTCTTGCATTGCAAGCAGATTCTCTGCCATCTGAGCCACGGGGAAGCCCTTTATGAATATCTGTGGGTTAATGAAATTTTGTAAAAATCTTTTTCTTAATTAGAAGGTTATTATAAAATATTAACTGTAAAAATTCAAGTAACACAGAAATATATGAAACAGGAGACAAAGGACCCTGTAATTCAACCCTTGTGATTTTGGTTCTTTCAGATTTCTTTTTCTGTAACATGTTAGTAATAATAATGATGATGAATTTTATTAAAAAAAAAAATTATTCCCAGATAAAACATGTCTGCCACTTGGATTCAATGCAAGTGCTTGGTCCTGTGGCTTTGCCACAACTGATTGCCCTGTTAATAACTGATGAACACTTAGGTTTTTATTTTTTTCTTTTGCAGTTAGCATTTCTGTGAGTATTCTTCATACACATCTTTTGAGTAAGTTTGTAGGAAAAGTTTCTAGAAACAGCATACTAGGTCAAGAGGATATGCGTCTATAACATTTTAATAGATGTTAACAAATTGACTCCCAAAAGTTTTTTGTTTACACTTTTCACCAACTGATAATAGTGTCTATTTCTCTGTTCTCCCAAAATGTTAATCTTTGTCAGTGTGATAGGTAAAACGCTGTTGCAATTTGCTTGCCTTCCTTTTTTCAGCAAAACTGAAAAAATCTGTTGTTTGTTTGTGTTTCTTTTATGAGTTGGCTATTATAAGGGCTCAGATCCTTTAAAATTGGGTTGAACTTTTTCTTCTGATTTTTAAGGACTTTTTGCATATTATAAATACTAGGTTTTAACCATCTGTTCTGCAGATTTTTTTCTCCCCATTTTGATGTTACTTCTGATATATTTTGGTTGTACAGAAGTTTTAAATGTATATGTAGTTAAATTAGATTTTCTTCTTTTGATTTTTGTGTTTCTTTAAGGCTCACAAAGCCTTTCTCCACTTCAAGATTATAAATTACCCATCTTTCCTTCTAGTTCTGTTTTCATTTTTATGTTTTAACATCATTTACCCTATTAGGAATTTCCTGTCGTAGTGAGTGGGGAGATTTCGTTTTCGATTTTTTTCTATTTAGCTTTGTTGTCGTTTTAGCATCATTCACTAAATGATGAATCTGAGCAACTGGGGAGAGGCATGCCTCTGTTTTGCAAAGATCAGCATCAGCACCTGAGCCCAGAGCTCGCGCTTCTCTTGAGACCGAGGTCCTGGGACTGTCCTGTCTCCACTTCAGCCCCTTCTGCCCTGTGGCCTTCAGCCCCATGTCCACTCGTGGGAGCCAGGCTTCACAGTGGCTGTGCTGATGGAAACCACGGCTTTATTCTTTGCTCTGCTGCTTAGTTTTTCTTTTCTTTTTTTTTCAATGATAGAAGTGATCTTATTTACCTCTCATAGGATCCTTACTGAATTAAGTACTTGAGTTTGCCTCTCACGGACAAGCAGGACTCTGGTTACCTGCCTTACATGCTGTGTTGGGTGTTTTTGTGGTCCTACCAACTTTTGTCCTGTGACTATTAATTCTGCTTCTGATCTGTAGGATTTTAGCCGAACTGCAGATTAAGAGGGGACGATTTACCCTTACATACCCTTCAGATTCAGACCAGAGTTGGGTTTTTAACAGTTACTCTACTAATTAGATTTACAGATCTGTGATCTCCTCACTCAAGAGCTCAGATGCAGGGAGGAGCTTTAAGGTCCCAGTATCCTGACATTGCCCTTCACGTGTTACCTGTTCTCTGTGAAATGCCCCCGTGTCCCGCCCAGAAGATGCTTGTAGGATGATGACATCTTTCTGTTCTCAAGTGAGCTCAGAGCGGGAGCCTGGGCGTAGCTTCTCCTCTAGCCCAGGTGGTTCTGCAGCACACATATTCAGCACCAGAACAGGAAATAATCTGCAGTCTGGTCTGAACCACTCTTGTATTCCTTAGCTCCCATGACCTTGATTAGCTGCTTTTATTAACTGTAAAGGTCTTTGTGTCAAGATCTCATCAGGATGTTTGATTTCTGACCTCCCTTCCCTCCTCTAGCCACCCTTCTCATAATCCTTCTAACCCCTGTTAGGAGCTCACTTCTGCTGTGAGCTTTTCTTGACCCAAACTTGATACTTTAACCTCATTCCAGTTTTCTCTTCAGTACTTCCTTCACATGAAAGCAGTCTGAAATTAAGTTATGTACACTATCATTTTCACCAGAGGGCTAGCTAATTTAAAACTTGGTGTATCATCTTGTCTCTGCTGAAATCTTGAGGAATATGAGTAGTTTCAGAAATCACCCTCAGCTTTTCCCTGAAGTTGGGTGGCAGCCGATACTTTCTTTCCTACACTTTAGATGTAAGACGGTCCTTATTGTTTTTACTCGGAAAAGCTAAAGGATATTAGACAATATCAACAGTTCATTGTGTCTCTGGCTTGAATTGAGTGGACCAACCAGGATCCAAGAATATTTTTAACTTGGCTAACTGGGTGTATTTTTTTCCCCTTACTAAATGGAAGCTGGACTTAACCCTCCTAATGTAAAGACTGTTGAGAGTCCGGACGGCTGTGGCCATGCCCTTTGGGATGTCCCACTGTAAGAGGGGGAGTCATACCTGCCTCCTAGGGTAGTGGTGAATTTTAAAGAAATTAACTTTGGTAAAGTCTCTAGCACAGTGCTCAGCACGTAGTAGGGTGTGTTAATTTCTTTCCCTTCCCTGCAGGCCACTCACCTGCTCTTCCCTCTACGATTTTCCATAACACAGTTTTTACTTGGAACCAGCCTTCTGCCAAGAGTCTCAGTTTGGTTGTGTACTCCTACAACTACTATTTTTGGCTTGACTTCCCTCTCCAGCTCCCAGTGGTCCAGCCACACAGTCGCCTATTGTACCAGCTGGTTGATGTAAGTCTATCCATCCTCAGAGGAACCTGGTCACTTACCAGTAAGCTGTGTTTCTCTGAAAATGTAGCATCCTTGATAACTCATGTAGTTGTTTTCTTTCTTTACCACCATTGATGGATTACCTGCAACAGCTTCCTTGTGTGATCCTCAAGTTGGACCTAGAATTAGAGAATTTCATTGGTTGATGTATAGGTCTCCTAGTGAGGTCTTGAGCCCAAGGCTTTGATCAGGTAAAAGGCTGTGGAGACCCAGGAGGTCAAAGTCCTATTCAGTCCTCTGAGTGATATGAGACTTGATAATGTAAACTGTCAAGGATGATACATTTTCAAAGAAAAAAAGTTACTGGTAAGTAACTGGACTTTTTGAGTAATTTTCCTGTAAGTCAATGAATAAGAATTCCCAAACTTGTTTTACCAGCAAATGCTTTTGCATTTGAATATTATTTCATAAACGAAAGGGATATGGTTTTTAGTTAATAGTTAAAGAATGGGATAGAGTTTCTAGAGATAATGCATAGATAACGAGGTGGGTATAGACCTTCAATTTGTTGCTTAGGTGTTCTCGCAGCTTTAAAAGAAATGGAAGTCAAAGTCTCCATCGGGGAAAAGTCAGCAAATGCAGTCGGTTCATTCTGGGAACATTTTTTGAGTGCCTACTCTTTTTTGAGACACTGTGCTGAGTATTGTTGCGAGACAGACGTAGCACCACGCTCTGCCGCAGCCACTTTTGCCCTCAGAGAGCTTATTTCCAGCCCCTTGGTAACACTTAGGACTGAGAATTGAGTTCTAGGTGATAGGGGTGTGGCAGGTGTGGGGTGGGAGACAGTGCTGCAGCCTTTGCCATCTTATTTTCTGTGCTTCTCTTAAGTTCTTTCTGTTCACGGAGATGTGCCCTTGTTCAGTGGACTTGGCATGTTCAGGACATTGGAGCAGACCGGCGGGGCGGAGCTTGCGCCCCGCCCCCGTCTGGTAGTTGAGTAGGACACGCAGCTCTCTCTCCTCCTCTGAGTGTGACCTTGGGTTTGTCAGAGTTGGAGAGGCAGCCGCTTTCCCTTGTCCCCCAGGCTTTAAAGGGGACCAGTCTTCAGAATTAAAGTCACTGAATTAATTTGCCTCAACCATGTGTAAAACAAAACTCAAAAACTCCAATTTGTTTAGCAAGGAATGAAATTGTTTTGAACTTAAAACCGCTGGATAGTGTATATCACTTTATTCTGTAGTTACAGCCACTCCTTGCCCCACTGTTAGCTGGTTAAGTAACTTAAGAAGAAGGAGTGAAGATGTGGTAGGAAGAGGGGAAGAGGAGGATGTGGGGGAGAAGACGCTCGGCATATAGCACCTCGTGCACGAGCATCTGGGAAGGGCTGGAGCGCACGGATGAGGCTCCCGGGTGTAGCAGTCAGACTGAGGCTTCCATCCTGGCTTGGCAGTTGACGGTCTTTCTGACCAGGCAAGTTATTTAACTTCTTTGAACCTCAGTCTCCTCCTCATCGTGCAATCGCGATGCTAAAGGCTAAGATGAGGAGTGGTTACGATGATGCATATGAAGCACTTAGCACAGTGCCTGCAACATAGTACGTGCTCAATAAATGTTAACTGCTCTTATTATTGGATGGATGCATGAGGAATTGTATCAGAGGCCAAGGGAGGACCCGGGGAAAGATTGCGGGTTCTGGAGCTTAGTCAACTGTTCACACTGTCTTACTTACTCGAGCCATGAGCTCTCTAGTGTTACCTTTGATCTTTGCCCTTTTGGAAAGCAAATTAATGGGTTAACAACTGTCACAGTTTTTTCCTAACTGCTCTATCTTTAAACCTTCCCTTCCACTGAGGAAGGAACTGTTTTTGTGCCGGGTGACTGTGACTATCGGAAGATTGTCCCCTGGCCTGAGGACATGCTGAGGGCCAGGTGGGCCTGGAGGCCAAAGACTTCCACTCTGGTTTCACCAAATCTAGCCCTGCTATTTTTAAATCTTCTTAGATGAAAATGAAACATATAATAATCATGTGTGTCGTATAGATATGACTTTTTTGGTTTCATTTTACTACTTCAATTCTACTTCTTTTTGCTCTGTTTTCATGGATTATTTGTCAAGGGCATTTTTGAGATGGCTCCGGAGACCTCACCATTGGGTATCGGAGCTCCTTAAGAGAAGCTGGATTCCTAGACAGGGTGAAGTGCTGTGGTCTTTGGCCACAGATCTCTACCGTATTTCATCAAGTCAAAGATGCAAACTTCTAAACATTTTAACATCTGAAACTGGCATGCATCTTAGAGTCACTATGATAAAGTATTGTGGTACAGTTTAATTGGCAACATTATTTTCTTAACGATGCAGAAGGTAATGGTGTGCTTTAAAATTCATGTCATCATAAATTGGATGAAATACGGTATAATATTTCAGGGGAATATATGTACTTAATTGGTATTAGAGATGTGGTATCCTGACAGTGTGTGTTTTGGGTAAGAAGAGGGGCTCCAGAGTCAGACTTACTGGGCTTAAATTCTAGCCCTGACTCGTGTATGACTTCGGGCCAGTTATGTATCCTTTCTCTCAGTTTTCGCACCTGTAAAATGGGCACTAAGGATAGTCCCCATCTTACAGCGCTGTGATGAGGACTGAATACGAAACATGTGTTTAAAATAGTGCCTAGCACATAGAAAGTGCTTAATTACATTAGCTATTATTAATAATTTAGGGATTACACTTCTGCAGAATTGATTTGAATCCATTTTGTTGTGATTGAAACTCACATCTACTACCTTTAATATTTGTGTATCATCTGATAATATCAGCAGACACTTGGCTTTTTAAAAAGGGAAGGTAAAGATAAAGGTGAACCTAACAAGTTTCTAAATTCTTATTTAGTAAGACTTATGTTATTTCATGTGGTTGAGATGTAAACAAAATTAAGCAGTGAGGTAGGAAATTTATGGTGAAAGCAAAGAGCAGTTAATCTGAGGCCAACATAAATAATAATTATTGAGGCCAACATAAATAATATTTGATTCTTAGTGGTACTGGTAAATATGGGAGGTGTTGGAAGGTTTTGGAAAATTTGCAAAATCTGAAGCTTTTTTGGTCACTAAGTAAAAGAAGAGAGAATGCTTTTTGATTTTTACCAACTTACTATCTCAGGTAAAGAAATTTACTTTTCAAAATGATATCAGTAGGCAGCATCTCTTTATAATATGATGACTGAGGCTTCGGGTTGTCCTTTTATTCTTATGAGTCAATTTTATTTTTTCTGTTCTAGTGTTCGGTGACCAGTGACTTGGATTTTCCAACACAAGTCATCCCATTAAAGACTCTGAATGCGGTTGCTTCAGTACCCATAATGTATTCTTGGTCTCCTCTACAGCAGAATTTCATGGTATGTAAATAATGTGTCGTCTTATTTGGTAATTACTTCTTTTAACCAAAGCATAATTTTCATGTCAAGGTCAGTCAAGATTTTGTTGCTGTTTAGTCACTAAATTGTGTCCGACTCTTTGCAACCCCATGGACTGCAGCACTCCATGCTTCCCTGTCCATCACCAACTTCCGGAGCTTGCTCAAACTCATGTCCTTCAAGTTGGTGATGCCATCCAACCATCTCATCCTCTGCCGTCCCCTTCTCCTCCCCGCTTCAGTCTTGCCCAGCATCAAGGTCTTTTCCAGTGAGCCAGTTCTTTGTATCAGGTGGCCAAAGTATTGGAGTTTCAGCATCAGTCCTTCCGATGAATATTAGGACTGATTTCCTTCAGGATTGACCGGTTTGATCTCCTTGCAGTCCAAGGGACTCTCAAGAGTCTTCTCCAACACCATAGTTCAAAAGCGTCAATTCTTCAGTGCTCAGCTTTCTTTATAGTCCAGCTCTCACATCCATTCATGACCACTGGAAAAACCATAGCTTTGATTAGATGGCAGAGTCTGTCTTTGTTGGCAAAGTAATGTCTCTGCTTTTTAATATGTTGTCTAGGTTTGAAGCCTAGCTTGAAGGATTCTGAGCATGTTTTTGCTAGCATGTGAAATGAGTGCAATTGTACAGCGGTGTGAACATTCTTTGGCATTGCCTTTCTTTGGGATTGGAGTGAAAACCAACCTTTTCCAGTCCTGTGGCCGCTACTGAGTTTTCCAAATTTGCTGGCATTTTGAGTGTAGCACTTTAACAGCATCATCTTTTAGGATTTTAAATAGCTCTGGTGGAATTCTTTCACCTCCACTAGTTTTGTTCATAGAAATGCTTCAAGATAGTATAAGTAAAAATAGCTATCAAAATGGGAACACTTGGAGTAATTTTTAAAACCAATTAATATATATATTTTTAAGCCTTCTCAGTGTTGATGGTGCTCTTAGTCCTTTTAAAATTTTTTGGGGGGGGCTTTTATTTACTCCTTTTAAGTTAAAATATTCTCCAAAGGGAAAGTATTAAGCAAAAACCATACCTGGGATTTAAAATACACTTAAAAGATGAAGCTTATAGTTCTTGCTCTTAAAGATGTTAGTATCCTGTAATCTCAGTCTGACTTTGAGATTTTGTTAAGTGAGAACTTACTATTTAAAACAATTTTAGGCAGCATGTTATTAAATGATAATGTATACTATGAAATAGTCTCAGTATAAGGCTAGTTATTTTTCCACAGGTAACACTGGCACAATAGCTTTTGTTATGGAACGCTAGTATTTAATTCTTTGTGGAAGCAGGATGAAGGAGAGGGTGGAACAAAAGAGAAGTTAGTGTGCATTCCTGACTTACGTTGTTAAAGTAAGAAGACGTAGTTTGATTACTTACTTGACATATAAAATAATAGGGCTATTGAAATCTTGATGGAAGTCCTTGGTGAGCCTACTTTAGAGAACTGCCTGCTAGATTTTTCAATAAATAGGTGTTTCTAACGTCCTCAGTAACTTTTCTCAGTGGAGGCTTAAAGGTAAACTTGAGATTCTCTTTTGCCATTGCGTAGATTTGTGTACTTAAGGCTTTATTCAAAAACATTTGGTTTGAGAATCATGTTGCAAGAACTTCTGAGAGGGCTCATATTTTCACAGACTGAAATTCTGAAAGAATATAGTGTTCTAAACTTGGCAGTGACTTTTTTTAACCATTTGAAAACACTGAAGTATAGTTAGTTTATGCTGTTGTTAGTCTCAGGTGTATGGCCAAGTGATTGCTTTGTGGATTCTTTTTCCTTATTACAAGGATTATTGTAATTACAAAGATTTGTATTTGTATTACAAAGATTATTACAAGATATTGAGTATAGGTCCCTGTTGTTTTATGGATAGTCGTGTGTATCTATCAACCCTCCCATCGTAATTCATCTCCTCCTCCAGAGTTGTCAGTATTATTTATGAATCAGCCATGGCTTTTGCTAGTGATGAAAGCCAGATTAGGCAGACTCTTCTTTTTTATGGCTAGGGTATGTCCTGCAGTGCAAAGGTTATATGGATATAATTGGGAAGACAAAAAATAGCCAGCTGTCATTTAATTTTGACTTGTGTCCAAAATAATGAACTTTCCCAGTTTTAAATGGGGTTTAGTGCAGGTGAGGTGTGCTGGCAGCTAGACTCAGTAGTTGTATATGAGGTTGACTCTGAATAGAACAGTACATTAGCATCTACATTTTCATTTTATACCCCCTGTGCACTTTTCCTCCCAGTTTGCCTTTTCTTTGTCTAAGGTACCCTTATCTTTATGAACTCTGCACTTGTCCTAGATTTGTTATGTAGGAATTATTTGAAAAATTCCGTTTTTTTCCTATTTCCTGTCTGCTCCTACCTGACAGCTCCTGTGTGTCCTGGCCTTTTCCCAGCCTATTCCTCTGTGTCAGTCATGGTCCAGCCTGAGGCACCTCACACTTGAACAGTTGCCATTTCCTCTCTTCAATCTTAGCTAGTCTGTTCTGTTATCAGAATTTCTTTCTAAAATTCTGTTTTTAATCAATACCTTGTTCAAAGGCCTCTTCAGACTGAGACCTATCCTTGTTTTAAATTAGTCTCCTTATTTAGATATGGACTTCAGAAATGTTGTGTCTTTATCAATAATTACTCTTTAACATTTTTTTATTGAAAGTTCTCTTCCCCCAAGAACATCAGCTTCCTGTCCCTTGTTTTCTTGAAGTCCTGTGTCCTCTCTGAACTTTTCTTTGACTGGCTCTTTCCTGCTTAGCCAGCACCCTCTTTCTTTCTTGATATCTTCCAAACCTTGATATAAACTCATCTGTCATCTTTATTAGCACTATCAGGTTTGATATGCCTCATTCATAGTGTGGAAACATGTTATTGTAGAATGTTCCTATTTTATGAATGAGAGTATCCTTTTGGGATAACCTGTAATGAACCATCCATATTTTACATGCCTAGAATTTATTATGTTGACTGTTGATAAGTTGATCAAGTGAAGTTTGGAAATCCTCACTTAATTAGTTTTTTTCCTTTTGGGGCATTGTTTTTTATGGTTGGCTTTGATAAGCTGTATTTTGTCGACCCTGAGATGCTTTTAAACGTCTGAAGCAGGAACACGTCTTCAAATGGTTGATGGGCCACACCGTAACTTGTGGTGTGTTCCTGTTTTAGAGGGACATGAAGTGATAGTAAATTGTAGTGACTGATTCTGTGATAGTTATTTTTTCTTAAGTTTTTTTCCTATAAACAGTTTTCTCAGGTATTGATGAGAAGCATCATTTATTTCTTTGTAGCTTTTAGAGTTTGCTATTATTTTAGATCTGGAGAACTGGGTATGGACATCTGCTTAGGAAAAAATACTGTATTTCTGTTATATTACATTTACTTTTAAAAAAATGTTGGTACTTAGGATGTGTCTACTTTTTAAATATATTTATTTATTTCACTTTTAGGTGGAAGATGAAACTGTTTTACATAACATTCCATACATGGGGGATGAAGTTTTAGACCAGGATGGGACGTTCATTGAAGAACTAATAAAAAATTATGATGGAAAAGTACACGGGGATAGAGGTGAGCCATGTGTTTATTCTCTTGGAAAAGGGGCCAGAGAATTGATATTTTGATTTGTTTTTTCAAACGCCAGTATGAAAAACATTTTTAAAAAATTAGAACTGCTGGATTGGCCTGGGATAAATTTTCAGTGTTTTCCCTGTCTATTTTTAAATTGAAGGATTGTGTTTGCCACTTGGAAATTATGCGTAGTTGGTTATTAAAAAGCTGTGTCAATCACATGCAAATTAAATAGAATTGTTTGAATATGTATAGACTTTAAGACTCTTTAGCAATGAAATGTGTTAGGATTAGGGCCCTGCTTATGGAACATGGGCTCCAAAAGGCCTTGTGACCAAAATGACTTTCTCTTAGGCCCCCACAGGGCCTGAAGTCCTGTCATTAGAACCACAACTTCGTGCATTAACAGAAGACCCGTTAAAGTGCCTGCAGCGGGTGGCGTGTAATAGCCTCTCGTCCCCTCACAAGTGGACGGCACAGTCTGGTAGATAGGTTGTTTAGGAGGAGGTGAAGGCCGTATTTAGTTTCTGGAGAATTAGGCTGTGGTCGCCGGCACCGGAAACTTGTGAAAATGACAGGTGTTGAGGTAAATTCTTCTTCCAGCTTTGCCTTAGGCCAGTCCTGGAAATGACCTTTCTCCCAAATTTTATAATAATTATGGTGTTGCAGTGCTGATTGATAGGCTCCAGTTGTTTCTTACAAATTAGAAAAAAGCATGGTATACTTTTGTGTATTTCTAATGTTTGATTTGATGAATTTCAGAATGTGGGTTTATAAATGATGAAATTTTTGTGGAGCTGGTGAATGCTCTTGGTCAGTACAATGATGATGATGACGATGATGACGGAGATGATCCTGATGAAAGAGAAGAAAAACAGAAAGATCTAGAGGAGAGTCGAGAAGGTACCTCTGTCTTGTTAGGTTTGTGTGTAGCCATATCAGCGTTTTTCAAAAAAATAGAGTACAGATAAACTTTTCTTTTTTCTTCTGTTAAATATCACATCAGGGGTAGTATAATCAAAATTAGAATACTTTTTATAACATTTCATCCTGCACTTGTGAGTCTTTTATTTCCCTTGGCTAGCAAAAGAATGTACAGTTTTTGGGTTTCCCTGGACAATTATCATAATTATTGTAATATGTAACATCAGTCTTTGACTATGTGCAGGTCATGTGCTTGTCAATTTATATCACTTTATATGTGTATAGACATTTAATCCTCCTAATATTGCATATGGAATAAGGTGGATTTTATCCTCAGATCCACTTTATAGTTGATATGGGTTCAGTGAGGTGAAGTAACTTAAGATCACAGCATTGGGAAGAAAGAGAGCCCAGAAAGTTCTGTGTTGGAAACCAGCTCTGACTGACCCCAGGGCACATGCTCTAACTTGTATACTAATTACAGATTACCAGAGAAATTAGAGGGTCCCAACTTAGAGCCGGGGTTGGAAGAGACTTGACATGAAGTCAGCATAGAAGAATTTTGGGGAAAATTGCAGTTTCAGAGAAGCGTGCCGTTCTCATAATCGGTGCCTTAGTGATCATGTGGGCCCTCGTTTACAGATGACACATGCATGTGGGTTGGTGACGGGATAAGGTCACAGTGGCAGTCAGTGGCTGAGCTGGGATCAGAACCTGGGTTTTTCTGCCTCCCGGTGCACTTGAAACTTTGCATATTTGATTTTGAGTTTTGTCTGACCTACCAGCATTTCAGATACTTGTAAAATAGGTTAGAAGTGAGAGAGTTGATAATTTCTTGAGAAATCAGCATTGTTAAGCGTAGACAAAATGAAACATTGGTGAGCTTGTTCACTTTCACTCTGTTTTCCTTTCACATTTCCCTATGTAGATAAAGAAAGCCGTCCACCTCGGAAATTTCCTTCTGATAAAATTTTTGAAGCTATTTCCTCAATGTTTCCAGATAAGGGCACAGCAGAAGAGCTAAAGGAAAAGTAAGATTTGTTCTTTTGAGATGGTCTTGCTGTGTGTGGTATGTCACTCACCATTCTGGCTTATTAGAAACGGAGCTAATGTAGCTGATGAACCCACTGCTGTGTGTGTGCAGCGTCTGCAAGATACTTGAACTAAAACGTGTGTGTATCTGTGGAACCCTGGGCTGCATTTATCATAGATGGAAGAAGTGTGCGTGAGTGCGCACACGCGCGCACACACACTATTTGTAGGAGTGTATGTAAGAGGAAGTTTCTCTGGATACCCATAGAAATTTTACTGTCATGGCTATTTCGTTTTAATGAATATAATCACATTTATTCATGACAGAGCTGAATGACATCTGTGAATGTTTCTTGATATACCATGTGTAATGTTTAATTGGCTCTTCATCTAAATAAAGATTGCTGTAGGCTAGACCCTTTTCTGTGTTTTAGGCAAGATAAAATATCAAAAATAATACATAGAAAGCTTGTAGAAACTTTTATGTTCAAGAATGTGGTTCTGGTTTCACCCTCACGTGACATTCTCTTGGTTGATGTCAGGTACAAAGAACTCACGGAGCAGCAGCTCCCAGGTGCGCTTCCTCCTGAGTGCACCCCCAACATAGATGGACCAAACGCCAAGTCTGTCCAGAGGGAGCAGAGCTTGCATTCGTTTCATACGCTTTTCTGTAGGCGATGTTTTAAATATGACTGCTTCCTACATCGTAAGTGCAGTTATTGTACGTTTTCATTTTCTATCTTCATTGTGGAATTATGTGTTAAATCAACTTGGAAAGTGTTGTCATTTATTACCACTAGGATCTGTCATTTAATATTACAGTTATGACTGAAAAATATGTTAGAATCAAAGTATTGGTATTTTTAAATTTGTTGCTTGAGGTTGCTCTCTGAAGTCTTTTTGCACATGTTAAGTTGGGACTACTGTCTCCCCTCAGAATACAGGCCAGTAATTTTTCCATAAATGTTAACCTCATGGTGGTTTTGTGATAAAACTCACTGTGCACCAGCTGATAGCCCGGAGCAGCGTTCTCCCTGCTGATGAAAGGTGTTGTCAAGTAAGAAATTGGCTAAAGGGAATTCCTTGGCGGCTCAGTAGTTGGGACTCTGCGCTTTCACTGCCAAGGGTGCTAAGACCCCATAGGCTGCTAAAAAGGTGTCTACGTATCTGTTCTTGTCTGTTGAGCGTTAAGTCTGGTGTTTGGACTTGGGGAGAGGGTCCTCTAAATAAGTTGATTTTAAAAACACCTGCATTTGAATACAGGTAAAGCATATAATGTTCTTAATGAAATGTACACATATGAGACTATTTTTCTGATTCTGCTGGAGAATGAGGTTTCTTAGTAAATTTTCCAGGTTTAAGTACAATTTAAAGAGTACTAGAGAATTTGGAGGCATGCGTTGTGAAAATACATTTCATACCTCCTGGTTCTGAATAAGAAGGGTTTGCTTAATACACGTTAGCTTTTTCTGTATTAGACTTCTATGCAGCTGGCCGTCTGTGGCGTAACACCTTTGTCCATGTGCTAAGTGGGCTCATGTTGCTTTGCCCTTTTAGAGTTCCCTGGGTCCGCCTTTTGTTGTTTTTTCCCTGTGTCCAGTGGTACCTCTTGTGTTAATTAGCCTGCCCAAGCAACTGTATCTTGCCTCATTTTGAGTTTTTGCTCTATCTACTTATATTTTCTATAGCAAATAATTTGTTATGTGATGTGTATCTTGGTCTGGAAATAGTCGTGTGTGTGAACTATGAGTGGTTTATTAGAAAACCTTGAAGTAGACTTTCAGAATTATCATTGTATCTTCCACATCCTTGCTGTTGTTACCCACACTCCGGATATAGTTTACATAGATGATTTGATAGTTTCAATAGTTGCAGAAGCCAGCTATTTGTTACCCCAGCCATTGTAGGGTTATGAGATATCTTACTTGGGCTTGGCAACCTTGTTTTCACATAGCCCATGAAGTAGTTGAAATGACGTGAAAGTCACTCAGTTGTGTCCAACTCTTTGCGACCTCGTGGACTATACAGTCCATGAAATTCTCCAGGCCAGAATACTGGAGTGGGTAGCCTTTCCCTTCTCTAGGGGATCTTTTCAACCCAGGGATCGAACCCGTCTCCTGCATTGTAGGCGGATTCTTTACCAGCTGAGCCACAAGGGAAGTTGTCTTGAATTGCATTTAATTCCCCTTTACTTACACATGATCATTTTATAAAATACTGTCCAGTTCTTGCTTAAGAATACCATAAATTGCATTCAGATATCACTATAGCAAGAAAATTGGTAGGAGCCCTTGTAATCAGTGGAACGTTCAACTTGTTGACAGCTATAGCATTTGATAACCCTTTTTGTTGTACAAATGAGCCAAGGTAGGAGGATACTCCTTTTAAACATTATCACGGGAGTTATTTTCTTGTGCTCTTCCAGTTTTGAGTGATTTGGATGAACCTTGAGCCTGCTCCTCGTGCCATCATTCAGGCTGGGGAGAGGACGAGCCGGGGGCTGTGCTTACTGAGGCCGGCCTCCCTGGCCTGACGGGTGTGCTGCTCGCCGCTGTGCCTCCTGCTCCCCCTCGTTCACCCCAGTGCAGCCCTAACAGTTCTACAGGTGCTCGCCGCTTTACACTGACTCTGACAAAAGATCACACACTGTATGTTTTTCTTGGGTAAAAGAAGTCATTAAATAAATGACTAAACATACCTGTTAAATACAGCATTTTGTGCTTTTTGTTGTTTGTATGATGGAGATAACACAGTCTTGAGGATTAAATTTATTACTGTGTGCAAAATACTTCAAATAATAGCACCTGGCTTGTGTTTTTAGCTATTGTTATTTTTTTAAATCATCCTTCACATGCGTGTATTTCAGAATAGCATTCAAAACTGTCCAGGAAAGTCTCCCACCTCCCGCTCCCATCCTCACTCCCTTGTAAGGGAACTACTTCCGCCTCTAGTTCTTCTGTGTCTTTGTGTAGTTTTTTCCGGCAGATATTGTACATACACATTCTTTTTCCAGCAACCCTGTTCACACGGTGCCATCGTGCTCAGCCTTTCCCCCTCTGAACTCAGGTTTGCAGATTCATTCCTGTCTGGACAGCTGCACTGTCCCCGCCCGTGTCAGACCCTGTCCCTGAAGGCCAGCACTTACGGGAACGGCGCTCAGTGAATCGCCCTGCGGGGTGGGCCCGCGTGTTCTCCCTGCGAGCGTGGGTTAACCTGGGCCGCTGTGCTCAGGCACTGCCCAGCAGCCTGCCATATGGGGGCATCTGCCAGGTTAAAGCTCCGTCAGCAGAGCGGCACTGCCGGTTTCCCCCGAGCCCAGCCGCTGGAGCGTGTTAGACAACAGACTTTGATCTTACTGACCGAATCAGTAAAATGGTTTCTAGCACAATGTAATTTGCATTTCTCTACATGATTAAGAGATTTGTGTTTTATTTTCTCTGAACTATTTTTATCCTTTTGGCTTTGGTGGTCTTTTTGATATCTTGAAGTTCTTTATATAGTCAGGGAATTAGTTTTTTTTGTGATGAGTTGCAGTGTTTTTTTTTTTTTTCCAGTTTGTTTGGTAAAAATCCTGTAGCAAACTTAAAAAACAAAACAAAACATTTAGAAATAGTTAAATCTATCATTTGGCTTTCCCTACTCCACGCTTTTAAAGGGTGTCTCTGTCTCACCTTTTTCCTTAGTACGTTTTAGACGTTTTTTTTAAAAACATCTCTCCCTTTGATCCATTTGGCATTTGCTCTGTCAGGATTTTGGCCTCAGCTCACCCTCCCACCTCCAGGGCTGCTGTCTCCCCACCGTTGTCTGCAGGTCCCTCTGGGGCTGCCCTGAGCTGCCGTCGGTCCTGGTCAGCACAGGGGCTGGGCTCTGCTTCTGATTCCAGGGTCCTGTTCCTTGAGGCTGTCTGTCTGGGGGGTGTTATTCAGAGATCTCCTGGCCATTCTCATTTTTCTATGTAAATTTTAGAATCCGTTTGTCTAAATTAAAAAGAGGCTAGGTGTGTTTATTGGAATCTCATTAAATTTATATTACCTAAGGTAAAACTCACATTTTAAAGTAAGGGTTCTATCTAACTGTCTGATAACTCTCCTTTTGTTCTTTAATTTCCTTTCAGATTTTCTTTCCGTAGCTCAAGTAAAATGATTGTTGCTGTTGTTCTTTGTTGTTCGGTCACTAAGTCGTGTCCGGCTCTTTTGTGACTCCATCTACTGTCACTTGGTCCTGACTTAGTGACACCTTCTCTCTCAAGACCAGAGTGTGTGTACATGTGGGTGTACAGACACGCGTATGTCTTCTTCCGTGAACTGCGGCCAAACATCAGTCTGTAAACCTAGTGCATACTGGAGGAGACGACCAGGCTCAAAGCCCGCATGTGCCTTCGGCTCATGATGGCCTTGTGTCTGGACTGATGTAACTCCTTCCCTTTACGCGGCCTTTACCTTCCATGTGCTCAGCCTTTGTGTTGACATTTTAGGGGCCCTCACCTAAAGGGTCCAGGGTGAAATCAGTCACATGGTATCCGAGTCTTGTTCCTGGAAAAAGCAACTCACATACTTGACATGGGACCTGAGCCTTGAATTTCCAGTTTAAAAGCATAACTTTGTTCGTTTTTCCTTTCTCTTCCTTTCCTCATCAGTCTGTTGTCATTTCCTATTTAGGTTCTGTGGATGGAAGTATGGCTTCTTACATATATATTTTGGAATGATTTATTTCATGAATCTGTCACTTGTTTTTATCCACGTTGCTCCTCATCGTGTGTGATTCTGGGTAGGGCGTTTCTGGTCTTTGCCTTTGTGCTCTGGAAGCCAGCGTCCCAGGTTGTCACAGTCCAGCTGCTGTGCTTTTGTACTTGGTTAGGGCACCCGTGTGCTGGAGTGTGAGTCTCTCTGGTATGTTATTTGGGCATCTTAAGTTTCAAACACTATATCTTGCCAAAGCCGTTTTATCTGACTACTATTTTTCCCTGCAGAAGTGCTGACTGCAGGCTCCCCCGGGTTCTTGAATTGTGTGTGATTCGTAGAAGCTGACTTGTAGAATTCCAAGGCTGTCCTCACTGTCTTTGAACCCAGGTTTTTAACAAGCGGTGTCCCAGTCTATTCCCCCATTTGACAAGCTAGGGGCTGACCTTTCTTTAGAAATCGGTAAGTTGTAGATGTCAGGATTCTTCTGGTGAAAAGAGGAAACTGATTTCTGTGTAGAGGATACATCAGTTGTTTCTATGGAGACTAATATTAAAGACTCAAGTAAATGTTTATAATTAGAGCTCAGGTGTTCTGGGGCAGAGCTGAGGAAAATACATGGTGAGTATGCAGTGAGCCTGAAGGAAGTTCCAGAATGTGAGCCACGTGTTAGCACAAGTGTGATGATGGATACTTGACTTTTTCCTTTGGAACAGAAGGAATGAAAAAGTAACTATTTTACTTTATATTTGGATGCTTTCTGTTTATTTTGCAGCTTTTCATGCAACACCCAACACTTACAAGCGAAAGAACACAGAGACGGCCCTCGACAACAAGCCTTGTGGCCCCCACTGTTACCAGCACTTGGTAAGCATGTGCGGGGGGTTCTGGAGGGAGTGGAGAAGTCTGAACTTTGAATTTTCATGAGGTCTGTGAAGTCAGCGGTAAGCTGTTGTTCCCAAACTGTTACTGGCCATACAATAGGCAGAGGTTTCTCAGCTGCGTTTCTCGGGAGCTCGTACCTACTGCACATCCTAGTCCTTTGTTATCTTGCATTGTTCTTTACCAGCGTTAGTCTCTTCAGCAGTGTATGCAGGTCTTTAGGATCCGAGACTCTCATGCCTTCCACCAACCTTAGAGCTTGGGAAGCGCAGAGAGCCCGCCCAAACCCCAGAAGCACAGAAGTTTCCGAGCCTTGCTCAGAGCCATCGCCCTTCTGTGAACTGCAGACCTGCTGTAGTTTAGCGCATTATATGTAGCTCCCAGAGATGAGGGGTGTGTGTGTGGTGTTTGTTTTTTTTTTTGTAATGATGGAGAGAAGGTAAGGGTTTAGGAAAATATGAGGTAGAAAAGTTGTTTTTTATGGGTACTATCTTATTTTTACCATTTCCCCTCTTTGAACCAAGCCACTCCTACCTAGGAACTAAGTGGGTATATATTGCCTGTTGGATTTTGGACAGAAGATTCATTGAATGGCACCTACAGAAGGTATCCTATTTTTAAGCAATTTGGTTTTTGTAGAATGAAGTATAAAACTGTTGGCTGCTCTCAAACTTCTCCCTTCTATTGCCACTAAAAATGGAATTCTTGAGCACTGTTGTATAATATTCTTTACAAGGCAGCGTTTTATTTGGCTCATCTAAAGTGTGTCTGTGGCTCTGTAATCCGTGCTCTTACCGTTGTTGTATACTTTCCGAGACGGGGTTATTGCCCCTGGCAACACAGACTGACCCTCACTGCCTGTCCCTCAAGGTCCTTTCATGTCTTCCTGGGGCTGTGCATCCCTCACAGGAAAAAAGGGGCAGAAAAGGGCCGGATGGAGCATGTGTACGTCTTGTATTCTTCTTGTATACTTCAAATGCTACCATGGATAAGCGAGTGCTAGCCTAAGAAGTCCTGACAGGAGAGGCTGACTGTAGATGCACACTGGGCGTGTGACTCCTCTTAAAGTTCACTTTTAAATGGACTGTGTTTCCTAAAGTATATTCTGTATTTTAACTCCTAATCTCAGTTAATACAGAACTGTCTTGCCTGAGTTTGTAGAAGCCATATTTATCTTTCTCAAATCTTCAAACCATGGAAAGCAGATAGGAAAATGATTGTCTTTAGATGTGACTGCCTGTGAAAAGCAGATACTGATAAGTTTGACTAACATGCTTACCCAATCCTTTTCTTCCTCCTCTGCCGGAACGAGCTGTAGAACTTGACTTTGATGTCTCCGCTCTTGCTGTTGTAGGAGGGAGCGAAGGAGTTCGCTGCGGCTCTCACCGCCGAGCGGATCAAGACCCCCCCGAAGCGCCCGGGGGGCCGCCGGAGAGGCCGGCTTCCCAACAACAGCAGCAGGCCCAGCACCCCCACCATCAACGTGCTGGAGTCGAAGGACACGGACAGCGACCGGGAGGCGGGGGCCGAGACTGGCGGGGAGAGCAACGACAAGGACGAGGAGGAGAAGAAGGACGAGACCTCAAGCTCCTCGGGTGAGGCTGCGGCCGGGCTCCTGCTGCTCGCGGGGCTCCGGGCTGCTTCGGTCCGCGCTGCGCCGGGGGCTCTGCTGAGCCGTCAGTTTCCAGCGCGGTGAGACACCCAGGAGCAGGGCTGGGGGCTCCCTCCTGCTGTCTTCGCCCTGCACCCAGCGCTCGCCTGTGGTGGTGTCCGTGCGGGTTATTTGAAGGTTGATGATCCAGTGTATTCTCACACTCTGGGTTGTTTTCCTTTTGCCAGTTTGTCAGGCAGTGCGTAAAGAAGTCTGATCATTCAGGTGACCGTTCTTGATGGTCTGCGGGTGGGTGGCGCTGGTTGGGAGAAGGCAGCCCAGCTCCTGACTAGTGCGTTCCCGGTTGTCCTTTCAGCCCTTTGCGTCCTACTGTGAACAGCAGCCGCGGAACCCCGTCTGCTCTCATTTTAGAAGACTGTTCAGGGGAGCCCGCTCTCATGTCTCTACGGGGAAAAGCTTCCTGATAGTTCTAGCCTCAGTGTATTCTCATATGACTCACTGCCTGTTTTCTGAAGCACACCGAAGCTCTGCATCCTAATACTGTTCTCTAACTGCCATTCCATGCCTCCCTCCCTGCCTTTCTTCACTTGCCACTTCTTGAGCAATGCCTATTAACTTTGGTTTTGTAGAAGCGAATTCTCGGTGTCAAACGCCAATAAAGATGAAGCCCAACACGGAGCCCCCCGAGAATGTGGAGTGGAGCGGCGCTGAGGCCTCCATGTTCAGGGTCCTCATCGGCACCTACTATGACAATTTCTGTGCCATCGCCAGGCTCATCGGGACCAAAACATGTCGACAGGTGAGCGTGGCTGAGAAAGCCAACAGCAGAGATCTTCAGATGGACAAGTATGTGATCACTGTCCAAACCTAGGAACATTCCTGGTTATTAAGTTCCTGTTCATGTGAAAAGAATTTTTTTTCTCACTGAGAGGGAACTGAAAGAGATGCTGCAGGCAGGTGGCAGTGGGTTTCAGAAACCCAGAATTTAGATGTAGCCTTGTGACTCTTGGGCTTCCCTGGTAGCTCAGCTGGTAAAGAATCCTGCAATGCGGGAGACCTGGGTTCCATCCCTGTGTCGGGAAGATCCCCTGGAGAAGGGAAGGGCTACCCACTCTAGTATTCTGGGCTGGAGAATCCATGGGCTGTATAGTCTATGGGGTCGCCAACAGTTGGACACGACGGAGCGGCTTGGACTCATGGCTTGAATAGAGAGTAACCGCAGCAGCACCACGGGACAAAGTGGAGAGTGTGTGGGAATGGCAGGGGCCAGTCGCTCACACAGGCGGTCCTCACGGACTGCGGCTGTGCCTCCTGCCAGGTGTATGAGTTTCGAGTCAAAGAATCCAGTGTCATCGCGCCGGCCCCTGCCGAGGACGTGGACACTCCTCCCCGAAAGAAGAAGAGGAAACACCGGTGAGCGCGCCGGGGGGAGGCCGGGGCCGGCCTGGCTGGCTTCCTTGGGCTGTTGCTGCCATTTTTCTGAGACCCAGCGGCTGTCCGTAGGTTTGGTGTGTTGAGTCATAGTCAAGGTTACATTTTCATCTCGGAGAACTATTTAGTAGCCTCTGCAGTAAAGGCACGAGCATTATCTTGGGAGCCTGTGAGCTCCAGAGCCAGTTTCCACACCAGAGCCCGGGTATGCCGGGCGTGTGGCACTGACTCAGATACTCTTCGCGGCCACCCTGCTGTCAGCCCGGCGGAGCAAGTGACGGTGCAGTGAGGGCAGCAGGCCGACGCCTGCTCACAGACATGGAAAGTGCCCAGACACGCTGTTGTAACCTCCAGGGTTTTTAGAGAGAAGCAGAGCTGGGTGTTGGGTAAGGGAACACTTAGATTATACCTCAGAAATCGTCTGCATGTTCATATTACATTTCTTTGATAAGTAATTTAATAATTTAGCTTTAGTTGATACTTTTGCATTTTTTGTTTGGATTATTTATTTCTGCCCAGATAGCTCAATTGAAATGATTAAAGATTCCAGAAATTAGAGTGTTGTGTGTCAGTACCCTCCACAGAGAACGAACCGCGGCACGTGGCGGGCTGGCTGCTCCATGTGCGCCCAGCTCACGAGGGTGATGTCGTTTGTGTTTTGCAGGTTGTGGGCCGCACACTGCAGAAAGATCCAGCTGAAGAAGGGTTAGCGTCTTTCCATTCGGCTTCCTTATTAACTCGCTGTCTCCTCCTCACGTGTCTTAGAATAGTAACTGGATTAGAGTTTGGGATGTTCAGATAGACCTGACTTTGTGCATTAAACCAGTTTAGAAGGAGGCCATCTGTTGGCTAGAGGAGAACTCTGGGAGCCTGACTGAGGTGTGACAAGGCCTGGGGGCTCCCTGGCTCTTGGCGGGTGGGGGGCATGTAGACGGGCGCGTAAGGTGGACGCGGCGAGGACAGCCCCCAGCGCTCGGGTCGCGGGGGGAACGTGTGCCTGTCGGGCGTGTGGTCGCCTCCGGCTTCCCGGACTGATGCGTGCTCTTGTCTGTGCAGACGGCTCCTCCAACCACGTTTACAACTATCAACCCTGTGACCACCCGCGGCAGCCTTGCGACAGCTCGTGCCCTTGTGTGATAGCACAGAATTTTTGTGAAAAATTTTGTCAGTGTAGTTCAGAGTGTAAGTACTTGTTGTCTTGATGTCATTGCGTGAGAATTAAATTGACTGTTGGTCAGGAATTTAAAACTAACTTCAGTCAACACGAGGGCATCATGGCAACCCCTGTGGTGTTTCCTTTGGGAAACTCATGCCACAAGCCTGTGTGGAGCCCAGCCAGTCCGCCTGGCTGAGGCAGGTAGGCGGGCAGGTGAGGCCGGCATGGATTAAAAGAGCTTTGTATTGTCTTTGATCATTTTAACTTTTAAATCATAGTAAAGTTGGCACAGAATGGAAGGCAAATCTAGAAATGGCTCCCCAGTACTTTCCAGACACTAGAGATTCTCAGAGTTAGTGGGTCCGCTCTTGAAGGAATGTAGTCGCATCCGGGTGAGAACGGCAGTTGTGCACTGAAGCCTGGGCACCAGGGAGGCCCTAGAGCCCTGGGTGCCACGCAGTCTGGAGCCCACCTCCCCACGTGCACGATCGCTGCACTGTAAGTACGCAGACCGCCTCTCACACCCGTGGCGAAGCAGGAGGTGGCGGTCGGTGTCCCTGTGGATGGCTCTGACGTTCCTCTCGCTTCCCTTGCCCGTGTGACGACGGTGGGAGAGTAAGGGGCCGCGAGGGCTCCGTGAGGTCGTCGGGCCCAGCACCCAGCTCCAGCGGCGCCTTCGGGCGGTTCTCACCTGACGGAGGCGTCTCTCTCTGAAGGTCAGAACCGCTTTCCTGGCTGCCGCTGCAAAGCCCAATGCAACACCAAGCAGTGCCCGTGCTACCTGGCTGTCCGCGAGTGCGACCCCGACCTCTGTCTCACCTGCGGCGCGGCCGACCACTGGGACAGCAAGAACGTGTCCTGCAAGAACTGCAGCATCCAGCGGGGCTCCAAGAAGGTAGGAGCGGGCGCTGCAGGGAGGGACTAACTGTCCCAACCAGGGGGTTTGTTGCTGAGCATAAGAAACTCACAGCACGTTCTAGGTTAGTTAGTTTTTTAGGGGAGGCGATGACCGTGAAAAAGACCTGTCATTGGAGATGACCCTGATGGTGGGAAAGGTTGAGGGCAGGAGGAGGGACAGAGGATAAGATGGTTGGTTGGCATCCCTAACTCAATGACGTATGTTTGCTGGTGATGGACAGGGAGGCCTGGCGTGCTGCAGTCCCTGGGGCCGCAAAGATACGACTGAGGGACCGAGCTGATCTGAGTGCTTTGTGTGTTAACTGCTTGGTCGTCCAGACTCTGAATTAGGAATAATCATTAAGCCCAGAGTTCTGAGACTCGGAAGGAAAGGAGCCGGGCTCTGAGCAGGCATTCAGCCCCGGACCCTGTGCTGCGTGCAGCGTAGTCAGCTCCTAGGGTCCTGACTTAGCGAGCAGCGTAACTGAGGTGGCACTGTCGTCAGAAATCCTGGCACCTCTGCCAGAAATCATGTATGGAGCCGGCTTTCCTTTTTTGTCTGTGGTGTTGGCAGGCATTCAGATGGTTTCACTCTAGGTCCTCACGTCACAGTGAGGCCAGCGTTTCCCATGGACCCCCATTCAGCCCTGAAAACTTTCATTCCCGCCCCCCCCCCGTCCCAAACCTCCTCTCTTGTACAACAAAACCCTCCTTTGTCATCTTTCTGGACATCTTTTACCTCCTCAAACAGAAAACTGTGTAGGTATTTTTTTTACCAATTAGGTTTCATTTACTTAACAGTATCTTGCTGGTCAAGGAGGCACTTGGTTAATTGCCCTGACAGGGGAGCGTAGGCCAGGTCAAGCACAGCTCAGGAACCTGGGCATCAGGGAGTCTCCTTTAAAGACATGAGAAATGTGGAATGAAAGCATGATAGCCTGATGAAAAGGTAGGGCTTCGGGCTTAGTTCCCAAACACCGTCTATCTGTAAAATTGACGGTGGTGATCATCTTGCTGAGCACAAGAGTGCTGGCCCCTGGGGTTCTGTGCTGTCATGAGGAAGGGCTGTGGAACTGTGCCCTGTAAGGAGGGACAGCGCTTTGGGGGGAAAAAAGGCTAGTGACCCACCAGGAGGAGCGGCGACTGGCCCGGGGGAGGTGGGGAGGGGGCAGGCGGCCTGTGAAGCTGCCGGTGGAGTCGGGGAGTCAAGGCTGAGGGTGGCTGGGGACGCACATGTGGACCAGCTCAGGGCCACCAGCTCGGGTGACACCTTTTCCCTGTGAGGCAGACACTCAGGCTCTGTACTGGGTTTACAAAAAAAACAAAACGTGGCTTCTGCAGCTTGTCGGCTCCTCTGGTCACACAGGGGACACTGACCCCCACACCCCTCTGTGTCTGAGTCACCCCGGTTCAGCCTGTGGTCTAGTCTGTCCAGCCGCGTTCTCCTTTGATTACGATTGTGTTTTTTCTCTAGCATTTACTGTTGGCACCGTCTGATGTCGCAGGCTGGGGGATCTTCATCAAGGATCCTGTACAGAAAAATGAATTCATCTCGGAATACTGTGGAGAGGTAAGGCCGGGCCCCCCAGTCAGTCGCAGACAGTGGGGTGGCCACTGTGCTCACGTGGAGTCACCTGTAATATGCTTTGGACTGATTTTCATTGGGCAGGTCCACTGGGTTTGATTAGAGATGAATATAAATGCCTTTTTAGCTTACACTTGTGGGTTTGGTTTGTTTGGAAGCTACACCGCTTCAGTCCTTGTCACATTCAGCTTTTTATCACCTGGGAACGAGGGGGAGAACAAGAACTTTACAACGACGAGTCTCTCCTATTTAATGTGTAGCCTAACTGTTAAACTAAAGCATCCTTTCTAGGTTAAGTTAGGGTAAACCCTGGGGCTGGCTGCATTTTGTACCAAGTAAAAACGACTAAGGTTACTCACGTTCTCCAGGCAGTTACTTTAAAGCTGTGGAAGTATTTCTAAGTCAGAGTCCTTAAAACACCACTGTTCTCTGACAAAGAGAAATTGGCCAGTGACCCTCTGTTGAGTGTCATCAAGGTCCCAAACGTTCCAGACGAACTGGGTGTGTTCTGCCAGGCTAACCTGATCGTGAATCACCTCACCCCATGTCTGTCTTTCCAGATTATTTCTCAAGATGAAGCAGACAGAAGAGGGAAAGTGTATGACAAGTACATGTGCAGCTTTCTGTTCAACTTGAACAACGGTACGCTGCGGGGTCAGCGTCCCTCTGGTTCCCAGGTCGCACCTCAGGTCCCTCCAGGGGCTGAAGCAGCAGAGATAACACGAGGGGTACCCAGTGTCAGCTGTTTGAAGGGGGCTGGGCTTAGGAACAGACTGTTTGCTGGAGGGTGTCCCTGGTGGCTCAAATGGTAAAGAATCCAGCTGGAGTGTGGGAGACCTGGGTTCGATCCCTGGGAGAAGGGAAAGGCAATCCACTCCAGTATTCTCGAGCTTCTCTGGTGGCTCAGATGGTAAAGAATCCACCTGCAATGAAGGAGACGTGGGTTCGATCCCTGGGTCGGGAAGATCCCCTGGTGAAGGAAATGGTACCCACTCCAGTGCTCTTGCCTGGAGAATTCCCTGGATGGAGGAGCCTGGGGGGCTACAGTTCATGGGGTCACAAAGAATTGGACACGACTGAGAGACTTGCCCCCAGGTTGGAGGAGTGTAACGCGTGGAGTGGGTGGTCCTGCAGTGCTCGGGGGTTCTGTGTTGCAGACAGGGGCTGCGGCGGCCCCGGGCTCTGAGCCGTCCTTGGCTCCACAGCCTGGCTCTCCTCTTGCGTCCCTCCTGCCATGGCTACCAGTTGGTGCCTCTCTCCTGGGAGGGGAGCCCCGCCCTGTGAAGCACCTCCTCAGCTTCCCTGGGGTCCCGAGGACGGACGGGGACGCACGCATGCAGACCCTGGTCCTGGGGGAAGGCGTCGGGTCAGTCGGTGGCACACCGGTGCTTCTCCGGGGGTCTCGCCACTGAAACCAGTGGGAACAAGTGGTCTGCATGTTCCATAACCAGTAACATGAAAAAAATGAATTTGAAGAAACTTATTTATGATGTTGGGAAGAATTTCATTTTAACCTAGGGCAGCATTTTCTTCCAGAGGTCATTTCTTACCCAGTGAACCAGGTTGAACGATTTACTTGGTTTTGAAGGCAAACTCTAAAGAAAATAACCACTTATATTTTTACAGAATCACAATAACTTTGTGTTTATTGATTTAAAACTGTTTGCTGGGTTATGCTTATTTTTTTCTCTTTAGATTTTGTGGTGGATGCAACCCGCAAGGGTAACAAGATTCGTTTTGCAAATCACTCAGTAAATCCCAACTGCTATGCAAAAGGTAAGTGCTCCGAGGCGGGTGGAGTCCCCGCAGGGCGTTGTGAGTGGTTCTGGGCACCTTACCTGACTGTCCGCTCCCCTCCTGGGTCATCCTCACCTATGCCTTGACCCTGCGCCTCTCTTTGCAGTGATGATGGTCAACGGCGATCACAGGATAGGGATTTTTGCTAAGCGAGCCATCCAGACTGGTGAAGAGCTGTTTTTCGATTACAGGTTGGTTTCTAGTCTCCGAGGGCTTTTCTGCCTGGATGCTGAGCTCTGGCCAGAGGCCGGCTTCCGGCTCCGGGCTGGGCTTCTGTCCGGGGCTGGTGATTTGCCGTGGGCAGTGCTGGGAGCTAGGGTGTACTGCTGGGTAATGGCATTTCCAGTGTAAAGTCATGCTTTTTAGAAGTTCAAAAAACGCAGAAAGCTCCATTTTTATCTTCAGGGTCAGTGCCTGCCATCAGGGTGCTGAGCACAGGCTCCCGGGGGGTGGTTATGCTGCTGGGCATCCGGCTGGCAGTTTATACTGTCAAGTTCTGGGGAAAATGGACAAGTTACAGAATATTTAAATATAGTCAGAGGAATGTTTAGTTGAACAAATTCTGTGGCTGACTGTACATCCCATCGAGAAGCTCCGTGTTCTGTGTAGAATTGTCTTAAACTGGGGCCTGTGTGGAGCTGTTTCCAACCCAAATCTTCCCAGAAGCAGCAGCTGGGTGGAGCACCTTCCTTTTGGGGGACCCGTAGGGCTCTCACCCGGTGGCAAGAGTCGCAGGCATCTCTCTCTTCTTGCCTTTGTGCTGTCCTGGCTTCAAGGGGCCTGTGGCCGGCTCTGGACCGCTCACTAAGGTTCTCTGTGCTCCCTGTGTCTGGCCTCAACACCGCCCCCCACTGTGGGCCTGCCTTCCCGGGCAGTTGGTTTCAGGGGCAGGGGGCTAGCTGGGGAAGGGGCGTTATTGCTAGTTCTGTCCAGCTCGGCCCCTTTGCAACTGGGATGTTTGCACCCCTTTTGCGAAGGCGCCTTTGTGCAGGCAGCAGTAACGGGCTCGTTTGTGCCTTGCTGAGCGGGCTGGGTCTCACCCTGCGCTGCAGGGCGCTCACCTGTTCCTCCCACTGTCTCAGATACAGCCAGGCCGACGCCCTGAAGTACGTGGGCATCGAAAGAGAAATGGAGATCCCTTGACGCGTGCTACCTCTTCCCCCCTCCTCTTGGAACAGCGGCCTTAGCTTCAGGAACCTCGAGTACTGTGGGCGATTTAGAAAAGGAAAATGCAGTTTGAAATTCTGAATTTGCAAAGTACTGTAAGAATAATTTATAGTAATGAGTTTTAAAAAATCAACTTTTTATTGCCTTCTCACCAGCTGCAAAGTGTTTTGTACCAGTGAATTTTTGCAATAATGCAGTGTGGTACATTTTTCAACTTTGAATAAAGAATACTTGAACTTCTCCTTGTGTTTGTCATTTGTTACACCGCCTCCCCAGCTGGTTTTAGAAAAGGATTGAGTGATGGGAAAAACATTTCACCTCTTGGGTTTGTCAGAAGCCATCCTGGGAATCTGGGTGTAACACATATTGCCAGTATTAGGCAAATTAACACTCTTGCAAACATGTTACCATATACCGCACATACTGGCCCAGGAGACGGGACACAGTAGTGGTCACTGCTCGCGTCCGAGACCAGGGTGCAC
Organism: Bos grunniens; assembly: GCF_055505025.1. NCBI lineage: Eukaryota > Metazoa > Chordata > Mammalia > Artiodactyla > Bovidae > Bos > Bos grunniens. Next base: position 8,154,565 of record NC_141168.1, read on the forward strand.
GGGGCGCGTCCCCGGTGCCGAGGCCTGCCAAAATGACAGGAGATTTCCTGCGAACGGATGTAGCTCTAAGTGCCACTAGATACGCCCTCAGAAACGTGACGGGGACAACCAGACTACTTCTAAATCTTGAAGGAGTAAGAAACACCCTTACCGTCCCGGGAAACGGGGAGCTGCTCCTCAAGCCAGGCGGTGGCAGGAGCGCCCAGGGCGGCAGCGTTCAGTGTTCTCACTGATTTGTAACATGAATGGGAAGCTCAGATGAAACAACTTCCTTTCCAGTTATGCAAACATGGACGAGGCTGGTTTCTGCTGCCTCGATGCACAAGCCCTGTGGCCTGAGTCCTGGGATACAGTTCATTCACCCTTGGCTTTGGCAGCGAAAAACTGCACGTGTGCGTCTCCTGTGTCCCCTCGTCTTCCCTGACGCCTGCTGAGACCCCTGGTCTCCATGCTCCACCCAGGAGGCGTCGCTGACCAATTCAGGGAGAGTTGCCCCCTAGCTTGCCCAGTCACCACATGCCACCCTTGGCACGTGGCCCCTGTGAAGCCCGTTTGTTCCCCGTCATATGACCAGAGACCCAGAGGCAGCAGAAGACAGCGGCTTCCCCGATGGAGGGCAGGGCTTGGGGGCACCAGCCGGTGTGCGCTTCGCACGGCGGGCTTTCATTCCTCGACAGGCAGCGTACCTCCAGGAACCACGGACGCGGAGATCCTGACCAGAAATCCTGGCCTGCAGCCATGGTGACATCCCGTGTGATCAAGAGCATCCTTAGCTCGTCAGCTTGACTTGTTCCTTCACCTGGAACGGGGGGAGAAAGAGCTTGTCACAAGGTATTCAATTCACACGAACACCAAGTTTAAATATGTGCTTTTTTCCCCTCGCTCTCCCACCAAGGTAGTAATTGACATTGTGTGAGCCTGGTGGGTTTAGTTCCCCAGTGGGGAACCAAGAAGAGCTATGTGGAATGAGTGACCACATCAGGAGATGGATGCAGTCATGGTTGCCGTGGCTTAGGAAGATCACACCTTGTCCACTGAGGAGAAAGAGCCCAGCAACAGGCTATCCAGCTGGTCAGTGTCTGTGGTCCCCACGCCTTTCCCCAGTGGTCACGAAGACCCACACGTCTGACCACAGTCCTGACGTCCAAGTACAGGCAGCACCCTGGACTCCGACTAACTGCCACAGGCTAACTTGAAGGCGCCATCACATCGTTCTGCATGACAAAATTATCAACATTTTGAAGTTTATTAAAAATGTAATCCTCTACCTAGAAACTGCTTCCTATTTCTCAGTATTGTCTGGATCACACAACCTCCAGACTTCAGTGTTGCTAATCAATGACTCCAACTCTGGATTCCCACCTCTGCCCAAGGTGTTCAACTGCCCCACCACTGCCAAAAATCAATTCACAAATTGTGTCATTTAGATTTGTAGGTTGCAGGTAGGGTCTTCCGGACCCAGGGATTGAACCCAGGTCTCCTGCACTGCAGGCAGATTCTTAACTTCCTGAGCCACCAGGGAAGCCCACTTTAGATTTATAGGTAGGTCGTCAAGAAAGGTTTCAAACGACATTTTGAAAGAACCTAAGTATTCCGTTAGAGGGCTTCCCTGGTGGCTCAGCTGGTAAAGAATCTGCCTTCAATGCAGGAGACCCTGGTTTGATTCCTGGGTTGGAAATGTTCCCCTGAGGGAAGGCATGGCAACCCACTCCAGTATTCTTGCCTGGAGAATCTGCATGAACAGAGGAGCCTGGTGGGTTACAGTTTATGAGATTGCAGAGTCAGACACACCTAAGTGTGCATGCGCACGCGCACACACACACACTCTGTTGGAAGTTGCATGGGCTTTGGGCTCTTACCGGAATAAGCTCAAATCAACACTTGCTTATTCCTCTGGCCTCTGTTACAAATGATCCAGGGAGGGGTGTGTGTAGTACCTGGGATGAGAAGTAGTCCAATACATCCAAGCCACACAGCCTTTTATATGTGAACCAAAGCTCCATAAAGAGATTTTGGAAAACTGTCCTCACCTATCTTGACCAAATCATTGTTCTGCCTCTAAAGAGATGAGTTTCATGTGTATAGAATCAAATCACCCAGACAAGTTGTTACCATTCCTAAAAAAAAAAAAATTTTTTTTTTTTTTAAGGATTTAGTTAAGAGAGATTTACTTCAAATGAGTCAGCCGAGTATGGCAAAATCTTTTTTTTTTCAAAGGAAAATTAAGATACCTCTATGAATAGGTAGGCCATCTTAAAATACTGAGTAAAAATATTTTAAATTCGGGTGACTCTCAGCCCTGTATCTCCTGTTGTGGCGTCCCTGGATGCCTCCTACAAAGGCACTGACTGGTGATGGCTGGCAGTTTGCCTCTAGGCAGGTGTGAGGTTTGACCCTTGAGAACCCAGCCCCGGGGAGAGGGGCTCCTGGCCCTGGGCTCTGCCTTGCTGCCCCCCTCCTAGGAGAGAGGAGATGGTTCCATCAGGGGGCAGCACTACAGCGACTGCCTGGAACACAGCTTTCCTTCAGTGGCCCAATCCCTGTGGGTTACACCAAGGCTGCCATCCACCACCCCTCTCCCAGGGCAAGAACTTCCCAGAGCGCCTGGGCACTAGGCAGCCTTCAGAGGCTGGGCATCAGCCCCTAGGCAGACTCAAAAGGCTACTATTGAAGTTCTGAAAAATGCAGCTCGCTGGATGCCAGGGAACTCAACCCTCGTGGCTTGTGTTTGGAGGCCCAGCCATTCTTGTTAGGCTAGGAAGTGGTTTGCAGAATGAAGACACAAAGTCTGGAACTGCCTTTTATTCCACATCCATTAAACAGGACTTTCACCTAGTGTGAGGGGATCGGGGTTGGGGGCACGTCCAGGGAACCTCCCATCACCCACCTCCAGTCCGCCTTTGCTTACAGATGTCCTCGGTCTTACCAAGGACACTCCATCCTGGAGGAACTCGAGAGACGTAAGTAAAGTCTCATGAAGAGGTCCCTCCCCTCTCTTGAAGGGGAGGGTGGGATGAGTTGAGAGAAGCATCAGCGCAGATACACTACCGTGTGAAACTGCCAGCTGGTGGGAAGCTGCTGTGCCACACGGCGTGCCGCGGCATCCTCTGCGATGACCCCGAGGTCATCGCTCGAGGGGTGGGACGGGGCGAGGGTTTGGGGGAGAGCTCAAGAGGGAGGGGGTCTATATCTGATTCACTTTGTTGTGCAGCAGAAACGAACACTATATTGTAAAGCAATTGTACTTCAGTTCAAAAAACAAAACAAAACATGAAGCTCTTTATTATGTGATCTGCCAACCCCACTCCTGGCCATGTGTCTGCGGAAAGCCATAATCTGAACATGTACCTGGACTCCAATGTTCACTGAAGCGCTACTTACAGTAGCTGGACGTGAAGGCAACCTAAATGTCCATCAATAAATGAACAGATAAAGAAGCTGGGTACCTAGACACGATGGAGTATTATTCAGTCACATAAAAAAGAAGGAAACAATGCCATTTGCAGCGACACGGACGGACTTAAAGATTGTCACACTAAGTGAAGCCAGAAAAAGACACACCATACAGTATCATTCATATGTGGAAATCTTAAAAAAAAAAAGGTACAAATGAATGTATCTACAAAACAGAAATAAGAGTTACAGATGTAGAAAACAAATTTATGGTGAAGATGGGGCAAGGCAGGGGAGGGATAAATTGGGAGAATGGGACTGACATATGCATACTGCCACATATAGAATAGATAACAAGGACCTGCTGTATAGCACAGGGAACTCTACTCAATATGCTGTAATGACTTGTATGGAGAAGAATCTAGAAGAGTGGAAACAGGGGTAACTGAATCATTTTGGTGTATACCGGAAGCTAACACGTTGTATATCAACTGCACTCCAATAAAAATTTAAAAAAAAGCAATTTACCGTCCTACTCTTGCAGGGAGTCGGACGCAAGGGCGGCAAGCGGCTGTGGTGGTTTACTGCGCGGCTGTCCCAGGGGCAGGCGGACTGTTGCCAGGAAAAGCAGAGCTGTGGTCTCAACTCCCAGCCGGGGACTTGCAGGGCAGTTTCTAGGTGGTCCTCGGAGCCCCAGGGCACTACAGGCTCTGGGGGGCGGGGGTTCTCCAGTGGGGGTGGCACTGCTTTTTGCCTGGTTCATACACTGGGGCTCTTTTTAAGACTGTTAGAAAAAAGAAGATATACTAAAACAAACATGGGAACTGTTAGACAAGAGCTTAAGTCTATTATTCTTCCTTTTAATAACCCGTTTAACCATTACATTTAAAAAAACTAACCTGTTAGGTGCCAGATTGGTCCAAAAAACTGGAAGGACATAGTAGCTTGGGTGTCTTCCTCTGGCCCTGCTTTCAGAAGCAGGCCTCAGGGCAGGTAGAGACGGCACAGGTGTTGAGAAGCATGTCCACGTCTCCGGTCAGGAGAGCCGCGTGTAGTTTTAACGGACCAAGAAGCCCCAAAGACTAAACCAGCCCGGGCCTTCTGCTCCCGCCTCCTGTTCCTTCTGTCTTCAGGCTGGGAAGTGACCGCACAGGGGCTGCAAGCCAACCAGCCGGGACCACAGACGAGGAGTCAAAATGGGCAGGAGGCGAAAGGGAGGCGCTGGTGTGCCTGACTCAGACGAACTCCCGTGATCCGCGGCCACTCTTCCAGAAGGCGACTGGCTGACCCTGGCCAGCACCACAAGGGTCGGCAGGGAAGCCGCGGGGCGTCGGTCACTGGAGGCAGTCAGGGGAATGAAGGCAAACCCTCCGGGAGAAGGCGACAAGCGCTTGGACGGCCAGAGCTCAAACGTGTTCCCTCTCGGCAGGGCGGCCCTCGGGGCCTCAGGAAGACACCAGGGAAGGCCCGTTTGCACAATCATTATATCTTTTATTTACAGATAGAAATTAGTAAAACCTAAAACAAAAACCCAATGCGACTTGTACAGAAATCCTTTAATTTTCTTTATTTTCACACATTAAAAAATGAAACACACTATACAAATGGTTTTCTCATAGCAGATTACACGTGGGTCCCTCCAGACCCGCTCTCCAGGACTGCCGGCCTCCGAGGGGCCCCGGCCGGCAGCTGGGGCTCACGTGGCCAATGGTGATCCGGATGCAGACGCATGCAGCCCTCGGCGCGGGATGTACCCCCTCCGGTCTTAAATTAGGTTAAATGGCGTCGGTGTCCGTATGTACAGACGTGAAGTGTGCCGGTCCTGAGCAGCTCCGGGGCCCGAGCCTGCGCCGGGGGCCTGGCCCTGGGGCCAGGCGGGCGTCCAGGGGCGCGGCCGCCGCGCTCGGGGCTGCCGTCCCCGCGGCTGAGGGGCTGCGCCCGCGCTCAGACCCCCGGGTTAGGCCAGGTAGCTGTAGGTGTCCTTCTCCCCGTCCACTCGCTCCAGATACTCCTTCTCGATCAGAATGTCAATGCATTTCTGGGCGTGGTGTTCCGAGGAGGGAGGCCACGAAGAGAAAGAAAAACACATTTACCGACGGAAGAAAGAGGGATTCTCCCACCCTTCCCAGGGGGTCCCATCCCCTGAGGGGGGCGCCGTCTCACTTCCCGCAGAGCCCCCTCGCCCTGGGGCGCCTCACCCCAGGGTCTCCCACCGCCCCCCTCAACCTGCCGCCCTCGGGTCTCAGAAGGGGAAGGAGCCGCCCAGTTTCTGTGTGAAACGACCCCGGGGGTCGGTGTCCCGGGGCTGCAGGGCCCCCGGGGGCCCCAAGAGGAGCCACGTCCGCGGACGAGCCTCCCGCCGGGCTCCGCACACGCAGGAAGCTCCTGGGCGGGCGCTGTTCGCTCTGAGCAGCTCAGCAAGGGGAATGCTGAGGATTTTGCACGTCTCAAAATGACCGTTTCAGAATTCGGCCTGTTTTCTTTTGTGGAAACCTATTCTACGTGACTAAGCCAAGCTCCTCCGTGACAGTCATCGCCTCTTTTGTCTCCTGAGATAATAATCATCTGAATCCTGCTGCTGGGGGATTCCTGTACCTTAATTACTGGGACCCGGGGCTTGAATCTTGAGGACAGCTGAGTCAGGACTTCTCCAAGTAACTGCTGGTGTTTTAGGACCTTCCTCATTTTCATAATTCTCACAATAGCCGCCTATGTGACCAAGGAATGAAAAACAGACCTTGTTTTCCACAGAGTTAACCAGAACTTACCTGTAATGAGAAGTAGCAGTAAGGCTGTCTATGGGGTCGCACACAGTCGGATACGACTGAAGCGACTTAGCAGCAGCAATAAGGCTGCAGGGTGCGCTCTGTGTGCAAGACTGGGTTCCGAACAGGGAACGAACACACTGAAGGTCCAAGGACACAGGGGGCAGGTTCTATCTGCTTGTTTCGGGGCCAACGCAACAAACGTTCAAGTGTTTTGGTTCCGTGAGCAGCAATTTTAGTAATTTAACCCAACTAGAGTACACATTTAAAATGAGGAAAAATTCAGGCCTCAAAGCCACAGACGGCACTTGAGCTCCACCAGACAAGCCTCGCTCCCGCCCGTTTTATGGACTCACTGCTCTCATCTGTTTCATCATTGCATCTACTCCACCCAGAACCATCCATCATCCAGGCCGCCTCTCCCAAGTCCCAGGCAACACACAGCCCGAGGGAAGCGCCCCCCAGCTGCGAGCAACCCGCCTGCCGCGCCAGGGGCCGGCCCTGGTCACCTGGATCAGTAGTTTGCGATCTTCCTCGATGTTTTTGTGTGTGGTTTCCTGTTCCTGCTTCTGTTCCGTTTTCATGGGCACATTGATGTTAACCCTTAATTTTTTACTGTCAAGAAAATCGAGGAGACCAGTCACTATTGCTTTCAAAGACATGCAGTAAAGCTACTTTCTGTTTTCGGTCTTAAAAGAGGGGCTCTGCCCCCTAGACAGAGGGTGTAGAGCGTGACCGACAACCTCCCGCCTCCCCAAGCCGTTTCCATGTCATCTCTGTGAAAGGCCCCCTAGTTCTCTACGGGGCGGGGTCCTACTCTGCCAGCAACGGGACGGCTGTGTCCCAGGAAATTCAGCTCCGTAACCTGCTCTCCCCAACTGCCAAGTGAAATAACATGAGGACACGGGGGCACAGAGGGCCAGGCTTTCTAGGTGAGCTGTTTACCAAATGAAGAGAACCCCGAAAACTGAGAGTCAACTGGAGAAGCACCCGGGATGGCCAGAGAGGTCAAAGGCCCCGACAGAGGCCGGCACTAGGCTCAGCCCCGTGTGCGGTGACACCCGTGTGTGCGCTTGGGGTCAGAGGGTGAGTCTGCGGCCTAGGACCATCTACTTAGCAGATTTTCCTTACTTTTTATAACCAAGATATAATTTTATTAAGGTATCTGGCTTCAATTCCACCTCATCAACATTTGCGTTTTCATCTTCCAAGACCTGTAAGAAAACAACTGTTAGTACATCATCTCAGGAAACGGCTTTCTTCCAGTTTAACGTTCAAAGAACAAAGACGTACCAATAACTTGGACTTCAATAAAATCTGTAGGACTTGTGCCAAAATGTCCTGCAATTAAAGAGAAAAATACATTTTTTTCTTTGCAGTAACAACCACAGCCAATCCCACAGAGTCCATTTTTGGGGAAAAATTAATGACCCAAGTAGAAGAATATGTCCAGAGGGAAAAGAGGGCAGCGCCCCTCAGCGGCTCCCCAAACCTACTCCGAAAAGTGGCAGCAACCCCTTTCTGCTCTTGATCACCCAGTATTAAAACTCACAACTCGACTAATAAAGACTAGAACGTTTAAGATTGACTCCTTGACTGCATCTTGGACACAGCACTGAAAAGAATGGGCAGGAGCTTCAGCAGCCTTGCACGCACCTTCTGTTCACAAACACGACAGAGGTGGTGCCCGAGACCCTGCTGCTGACTCGACTCTGGTGAACCTATGCCCCCGGGCCGCCTCTGCGCGCAGAGAGCGGGTGGTCTGTCCTGTCTCAGCTCTCCTCTAGCGCCCCAGCTTCGGGACCCCACACAGCGGGACAGCCGCCGGGACACTCACGTGTCCCCCTGCCCTTAAAGGAAGGCCATTTTGGCCCAGGCGAGGCCCAGCTGGAGAGGCCTCCAGGTGTGCTGACCGGCCAGGAGCCGGATGAGGATGAGGTGGCCACGCCCGTGGCACGGCCACAGAGGCTGTCTTCACGAGCCAGAGTGACTGAGCAGCCAACAGCCCTCGTGCAGGAGAGGAGAGGGAAGTGGGGAACAGCTGGCTGAGGGACGGAGGCTGAACAGTGGAGCGGGGGGCCGCCCAGCTCCGAAAAGGGAGTTCCCGAGAGCAGAGCCCTCCCTGCGGTCTGGGGGCAACCTGAGCCTCCACCGTAACTGAAGCCTCCTCCTCCTGGTGAGGAATAAGGAAGGAAAAAAAGAGACTCATGTGCACAGAAGCAAATTCTTGTGTTATTAGAACTGGAAAATGTATTCTGGGCTAATTTGAAGCACGACGCAAAAATAAATGACTTTCCTAATTCACGTTCCATGAGGCCAATATTACCCTGACACCAAAACCAGACAAAGCTATCACAGGAAAATGGCAGACCAAGCTCCCTATGAATAAAGAAGCAAAAATCCTCAAGAAAATTCCAGCAAACCAAACCCAGCAGCATATAAACAGTATTATATACCATGACCAAGTGGTATTTATCCCAAGAATGTAAGGGTGGTTCAACATTTAAAAAAACAATCGACACAACACACATCAATAGACAAAAGCACAGTCATCGTAATAGAAGCAAGAACATTTAAACAAAACCCAACACTCCTTCATGATGAAAACGCTAAAAAACAAAACACTGTAGAAACAGAAGGGAATGTCTGCATCTAAGAAAAACTCACAGTGACAAGCCGCAAGCTTTCCCTCAAGGTCAGAACAAGACAAGGATGCCTGTGCTCACCGCTTCAGCTCAGGGCTGCACAGGAAGTCCTATCCACGGCAAGCAAGCAACAAAACAGACACCCAAGGAGTACAAGTCAGTAGCAAAACTACTCGCATTTATAGATGACATGACTGCATAGTTAAAAAGTCCTAAAGAATCCATACAAAAAGTACCAGAACAAATGCATTCAGCAAGACTGCAGCATACAAGATCCAACAGGTAACTGTATTTCTGTACACCAGCAATGAATTTACAATTTCATTAACAGCATCAAACTTAATAGAATACTCAGTGGAGTAAATTTCACCAAAGTATCAAACTTAATACTTAGGAGTAAATTTAACCAAATAAATGTAAAAAGGCTTGCATGATAAAAACTATGAAACACAGTTAAAAGAAATTGCAGACAATCTGAATAAACAGAGAAAGACATCCATGTTCACAGATTAGAAGACTGGATATTGTGGCAATTCTCCCAAAGCAACCTACAGATTTAATACAATCGCCACCACAATTCCAACTGCCTATTTTATAGAAACGGACAAGCTAATTCTGAAATTTATACGGAAATACGAGGGACCCAGAACACCTAACTCAAGTTTGATAAAGAACAAAGTTGGATGTCTCAATTCCAAAACTTATTACAAAAAGACAATGTGGTACTGGCATAAGAAGAGACATTTAGATCAGTGGAAAAGAACTGAGAATCTAGAAATAACATATAGAACCAACTGATTTTCGACAAGGTTGCCAGTACCAACCAATAGGGGAAACACATGTATAAAAATATCCAATCACTATGATGTACAGCTGAAACTAATGTATTAATTTATACTTGTTATACTTCAACAATAAGCCAATTGTACTTCAAGAAAAAACAGGGAAGAACAATCTTTGACCTTGGATTAGGCGATGATTCCTTAGATGTCTGACACCAAAAGCATAAGCAACAGAAGAAAAATAAAGTGGGCTGCATCAAAATTAAAACCATGTGCGTGATAAAGAAAATGAAAACCCAGAGTAGAGGGAATACCTGTAAATCATTTATCCGAAAAGGGTCTACTACACAGAATAGAAGACTTCTTACAACTCAACAAAACGACAAGTAACCCAATTAAAAGTGGGCATAAACATCATTAGGGATATGCAGGTAAGCACAATCAGACGCTACTTCATATCCACTAAAATGGGTGAGCACTGTGCTGGCAAGGATGCAGAGAGTGGAACTCTCACACACTGCTGCTGAGAACACAAGCTGGGGTAGCCACTGTGGAACAGCCTGGCAGTTCCTCCAGAAGATAAATGTAAGTTATCATGACTGTAATTCCGCAGCTAGGTTTATACCCGGGAGAACATGTAAGTTATCATGACTGTAATCCCGCAGCTAGGTTTATACCCGGGAGAACATGTAAGTTATCATGACTGTAATCCCGCAGCTAGGTTTATACCCGGGAGAACTGGAAGTACGTCCATCCAAAGACCTGCACACACATGTTCACAGGAGTGTTACTCGTAATAAGCAAAAAGTAGGATCAACCCAAATGTCCATCAACCGATAAATGGATAGACACGATGTGGTCCCTCCGTATACTTGAATGTATTTTTTCCGTCACAAAAAGATGAAGGTAAAGAGTAATAATTGCTAACAGTTACTGGTTTCTTTTTACGCTGATGGAAATGTTTTGGATCTGTATGACAATGGTGGTTGTACAACCCTGTGAAAAACCACTGAGTCATATAAAATGGTGAATTCAATGTTATGTGAAATGTAACTCAATAAAAAAAGATTAGCAGGAAGGATAACATTTGGTGAAAATTTAAGTTTAGTAAGGGAAAGCTTAGCTGGAAAGAGGGCTGAGAACAAGCTAAATGAGTGAGAGAAAAGCGAGCCATGTGGACATGTGCGTGTGTAGGTATATGTTACACTGAGTTTAAAAATTAAGCTTTTAACACATCATGTGTTGAGCCCTGGAAGAAGAGCCTATTCAGGGTCCTTCCCCTCCCCAGGACGCAGAGGCTGGAATACCATTTTGATCTGGGTGCTGTCCGTCAGCTGCTGCACGGCATAGGCGTCCTCTGTGTTATACTGGAGCAGGATGGCCATCTGGAATGTGGATGCCTTCGGGGCCCCATGCGAAGGAAAGAGAGGAAAGAGCTAAATGCTGGGCAACTCCCAAAAGAACTTACTTAGGAAACCAGTGCTCTGAATAGACGCAAAAAACAAAGCCCATCCATTAAGCGGGAGTAACACCCATCTAACAATTCCACCACGATCTGCTTCTTCCTCAAAGACGCCACTCCCCACCTTTACAGACACTCGAGGATTCTGCATTTTCTTCCACATGTTTTGTCTATGTAAATACAGTGGACCTTTGAATGATGCAAACTGAATACTTAAGATGGGGTGTCTTTTTATGTAAATGATCTCAATAAAGTTTACATGTCTACTGATCCAAAGTGAGGGGGCACTAAAATTTTAGGTAATGAAGTCTGAACTCAGAGATTCTTCTATGTATACTTGGGAAGAAAGAAAACAATTTCAATTGCATAGGGGACCCTTGATATGGGTTTGAACTGTGTGGGTCCATTTATCTGTGGATTCCACGCCCCCAACAGTAAATAGGACAGTGCTACAGATGTGAGGTTTGTTGAATCTGAAGATATAAGGAAACTGTTGGATGTGAGGTGCTGACTCTAAGTTTTGTGCAGATTTTCAACTGCCCAGGGGGTCGGTGCCCCAAACTGCCACGCTGCTCAAGGGTTAGCTGTATAGAAATCCATATTCAAGCTGATAAAGATCTCTGGACTGGTGTAACGGAGTATCAGACACTTTAGTTTATCAGAGCAGAATTACTCAAAGTATAGTGAGCAGGTTGAGTCTGCAAAATGCAGTCAGAAGTTTCTTAACACTTATAGATTTATAATTGCTTTTATAAGCTTATAAGCACACAAGTGAACCCTCTTCAAGATGGAATCCTTAAAGGACAAGATTTTAACGGAAACTTTGGCTCTTATCAGTCAGGAGCCAGAGAAGGTCCTTTTGCCAGGCTGATGCTTGGCTTCTCAGCGATAAACCGGAAACCAAGTGACAGTTACCATCGCGTGGTGCTCAGCACCATGGTGAGCGAGCACTGAGGCTGCTGTTAACATGAAACTGCCCCGTCAAAGGAAGAGAGCTATTATCATAATTAGATACATGAAACTCCAGCTTTTAAAGCTAATATCTGAACACTTAGTGTGTGTCAAGCAGAAGCTATGTCAATGACACTCTGCGACCCCAGGGACTGCAGCCACCCAGGCTCCTCTGTCGATGGGATTTCCCAGGCAAGAACGGGAAGCCTGGAGTGGGCTGCCATTTCCCCCTCCAACCTATCTTCCTGAATCAGGTATTGAACCTGCGTCTCTTACATTGGCAGGCAGACTCTTTACTGCTGAGCCACCAGGGAAGCCCTCAAACACTTATTAAAATACATTCAATTTCACTTAGTCTTCACACCACACACAAAGTCCAAACACTAACCGCCCCCCCCGCCACTTTTGTGGAGGAGAAAAGTGAGGTTCAGCATTACTGAGTAACTTCTCCCTTAGCTACAGAGAACTCACCTCTCCGACTCATAAAATTCAAGCTATTTAACCTCAGTATTATTTTGCAGAAGCTTAACTCTAGATTCTGTTGCATGTTACTGTTGGATTTCTATAATTCATCTTATCTTCATTTATATTAAACAAACCAACCAACCCAACCTCCAAAATAAAAAGTGATCTTACCTGCAAAGTGTATCTGTTTTTGAAGCAGTTTGTTACTAATTCTCCTTTTGACAGTTGATATAACCACGTCAATTTTCTGCCACTGTGACGGCTGGCGTAAAAGGCTGTGAATCGCTGGTAACTCCGCTCCAGCTGCGTACAAAGTGGGGAGAGCACTTGTGAAACACGTGCCTCAACACACCCTACGGTCAGCACCTCTGAACACAAACACTGGCCCCAGTTTACAGGACAAAATGCTGACATGAAAGTGAACTACAAACATCAAGTGTTTATTATCTTGCAGAAGTCCGTTAATTTACACGTTTGAAGTACAATTAAAAAAAAGTCTCTAGTTCAAGACAAGTAGGGATCAGGATGGCGTTCATCACAGAACTACGAGGTCCTACTTTCTGAGAGTAACCACCACCGCTGGGTGGGACCGGAGGTGCCACCTCCCAACCCCACGCCGGCCAGTGCTCAGGGCTGCCTGGGCGCGGCTCAGCCGGCAGGAAGGCCTTCTGCGGGCACGCTGCCATGAAGGGGCCCCTCCTTACCCCTGCCCAACACCAAGGGAACAGAAGAGGAACCCATCCTTACCTCCGACGGCAAGGCAAACGTGCAAGACTGCTGAAAGGGCCACGATCCGGAACTCAGCACTTGAATACTGAAATCCACTGGGAGAGGGGGAAAGTTCAGGAATACATTAGCCTTATAAACTGGAAAATGCCAACAGAGCAGGTAAACTTAAATTGCTTTTTATTAAAAGAAAAACATACTAAGTGAAAAATCCTGCTTTAATATAAAACTAAGGATGAAACACACTAAATTTCAATTAAATTTCGTAACGGGAAAGTGTTAGTCGCTCAGTTGTGTCTGACTTTGCAGCCCCATGGACTATAGCACACCAGGCTCCTCTGTCCACGGGGATTCTCCAGACAAGAATACTGGAGTGGGTTGCCATTCCTTTCTCCAGGGGATCTTTCCTACCCAGGGATCTCCCGCATTGCAGGCAGATTCTTTACTGGCTGAGCCACCTGGGAAGTAAAGGGAAAAAGAGCCACAAATTCTCTTCTGCAAAGAGTGAGTCTCCCATTCCTCGTCTAACTCAGAATTATAACACCACGTGCCTGTTTGGCTTCACCTGCTCTGGTTTTCAGCCACCAATACGCTCAGTCCACTCAGGGCACACCTGAGTTCCTCAGGCTGGATGGCCCGAGAGCCTCAAACTCAAGACAATGAGAAGCCCAAGTCAGCCGACTTCGTATGCTTTGTGTGGCACTGATGACTCTGTGCACAGCACAAAGACTGTATGTATCTAATACACGTATAATCTATACACTATACCAAAACGTCATCACTGCAGACGGCTGACAGCAAGTCTGCTGGCACCACGGTCAAGTTTTACAATGGAATGGTGCTTTCGATTTGGGGCAAGTACAGCCTCATTCTTCATTTAAAAACAAGAGAATCACCATATGATGATGTCAGCGAAACCTGCTGCAGTCAGACCTCACGGGAGCCCAGTGGGCCTCTGTGTGTCCTGACACCAGCCTGTCCTGACCCCCAGTGGCAATCAAGGAGCCAGGTTTTGACTGGTCATCTGTATGGCCACAGCAGTTTCTTATAATAGAAGAAACTGCTAGAATGGAATCAGACTAAAGTGAAGAAACGTTAACTGAAACTTAAACTGTAAGTGGTGCCCTGAGCTGGCGACCGGCCAGGGTGAGGCGGCCGCGCCAGCCAGTGGAAGAAGTCAGGGCTCAGGACCTGAACACAAGACTCCCACCGGCTCGGCCCCTCGGGGAAACGCCAACCCCCTTCCCCGGCTTCACCTCCTGTCATCACCCAGGAGGCAGGAGGCCGGGGGCGCGTGGGGGGCGGACTTCCTGTGTGCCTGGCCCTGAATTTCTGATAAAGCTGCTGTCTCTCGCACTCGCTACAAAGAGCGCCGCCTCCGCCAAGAGCCCTGCATGGTCAAGGAAGCTCAGGAACCCGGGGATACTCACAGTCAAGTGGCTCGGAGTTCGTTAGGTGCTTTTTGAACTGCTCGTTCAAATCTTTGCTTACACCAATGTCTTGAAACATCCGCTGAAGTTTAGAGGTATACTCAAAACCACAAGCTTGCTGAAATAAACCCAGACAACTGCCTTATTAACTTCTCCAGAGACAGAGATGTATACAGGGGAGTCTGACGGGGAGCATACACATATAAGACGCTGAACGGCAGTACTGAAGCTGCAGCAGGTAACAGGAGCTCACGCTATGAACATGCACTGATTAAAGTCCATACGCTATCAAAACCTACACAGCTGTAAACAGAACCGTCAGCAACTGTGGGAGAACACAGTGACTACCACTCGGGCAGGAAGAGCAAGGATTTCTGAGAGCATGAGAACACCAAGACGACATGGCTTGTCTGTGCTCTCACCTGCTGCCGCGGGCTAACCTGCCCGCTGCCCCCTCCCTCCTATGCTGAAGTCCTAGGCTGATGGTACTCGGAGGTGGGGCGGCGGTGAGATAACGAGGTTTAGGAAAGGTCCTGAGGGTGGACCTCTGTGTGGGGAAGAGTTGGCCAGGTGGGCCGGCTGGGCGTCCTCAGGGAAGGGGCGGGGTGGGGGGCAGAGAGCCTGCACTGGACACTGAGCTGCCTGGACCTTGACCTGCGCATCCCGGCAGCCTTTGGAGCTCTGAGAACACTTCTCTCCTGTATGAGCCACTCAGTTACAGTTTTCTGTCACAGCAGCCCGCACCGAGTAACACTCTCATTAACTGATTTCCGGTCACAGTGAAATACGCCATAAAACACGGAACAGTGCCTGAGAGGCCAGGTGCAGCAGGAGCCGAATTAAGAAAAAGCGCTCAACAGCCAGCTAAGGTGATGCTTCCTGTCCTCCCGCAGACGTGGGGCTACCAACAGTCAACCAAGCCCAGAGAAATACGAAAAGCCCCACTTGCTCAAGGCCGGCGAAACATACAGTGGAGTGGAGGCCATGCCAATTGGAGCGATTCCTGGTGGTGGGGGGTGGGGGCGTGCAGAGCTGGGGCTGTGCACAGGAGCTGGGAGAGGATGCGCTGGATGGGCTCAGCTGCAGCAGAAGGGCGCGTGTGTGCATGTGTGGGCGCATGTCTGTGTCTGGGAACCTGTGTGTGCGTGCACATGGGCGCACACGTGAGTGTCGGGGAGAGCACAGGCAGCCCTACGACTGGGGCCTGGACGCGTCTCGACAACGATGGTGGGCTCTCGGTGTGCAGCGGCAGCGCTCACACCACGCCATCACAGCTGATGGCTCGGCCCAGCCGACAGCCTGGAGGGACTGGGAGCCTCGGCGTCCGAGGCCGCGCTGTCCAAGAGAAGCTGGCCTTACCTTCAGCTTGGAGATCATGCTCGCCTCGGCGTCATCGCTCGCGCTGTTCTGGTGCACGAGCCTCTTGGCCAACATTTTTGCGTAGAACTTCTGAAACACGTCCTTGTCCTCGATGTATTTGAAGACCACCATCTGGAAAGCCGCCAGAGAGCACACACACGCCTTACGACCGGTCCCAGCCACAGGCCAGGAGGCAACACGTGGGTCTTGGTCTGTCCCACCCCGTATGCTGACATTTAGAGGGACAGAAAATACTGCCCCCGTAATCTTTAATACTGTCATCCACTCCTTAAATCACACTAAGTTGGTCTGGAATTATTACTAATGAGAAAGGTACAAATGCTAAAGTTAACTCAGTACAGGAAGTAAAGTCGGATTTAGAATAAAATAAGTGTTTCTACTACTTTACAGATGCCTCATATACATAACCTTAAAGCCATCTGTCAGAGAAAAAGTTCCTGAAAACCGATGTAACTAGCCAGCACCTTACCACTTGGTTGAGCGTGTCTTCGAGTTCTGCTTCTTCTGGGTTCTTGGAACTGAAAATTTTTAAAAGGCATGGTGTTTTATTAATTAAAAAAAAACCAGCAAATGTTTACTAAACAAGCACCTCTTTACCAAACTACCATATCACATGCGGTTCAAACGGTGAGTTTTTTTTCAGATCAGCACGTGGATGAGGGAAGGTTAGCTTTTCTAACCTGTGGCCATTTGGCAATCTTATATTCTATTTCATAAACTATCCTTCCAAATAATCATTTAGAACATCCACAACAAAAATGAAAAGTTTCCCAAAACATTCTGAATCAAGTTTTCCTTTAAGATAACCCATTTAAATGTAAGTAAATTAGCTTCACTTTTCTAATTGCTTTCCTCAATATGCTTGAACTTAACTTTGAAAAAATAAAAGGCCATTCAATGGCCTAACAGTTAAAGGTAGTAGGAGGGCTTTTTAAACTCCCTCCCCAGTGCGGCCTCCCACTTGTCGTTATGTCTACAAAACAGATGGCTGTCCTTTAGCAACTGATTCATTCATTCTGGGCTACGAGCAAATATTAATTGAAAAGTGATTTCAGGACAAACAAAAATTTAAAGGTTTTGCTCTTAGAGTCCTCTATAAATGAGATCCCTATAAATTCATCTAAAATGACCCAACCACCAAACAGGCTCTGAAGAGGGGCTCCTGCTTCAGAACGGTTGGCCGGAAGCTTCGTGCTTCTCCCTTAGAGGCTGGGGCCGTGTCCCTCTCCTCAAAGGTTCCCTTGGTGCCCACTCGCATCCAGTCACTAACGCACGCTCATTAGCGCCGCACTTTGGAGCTCTCCACCCCTCTGTCTGCGTCAGCTGCCTTAACTAAAGAACAGCCTATCAACAGACTCGATGAGACAGTTTCTGAAAAGACAACGGCTAAAAAAGCAGCTGTGTGTCCTGCCAAACAAACTCAAGCTCTGCCAGAGTGCCTGCGTATTTAAAATACGCCAAGTTTTTCATTTGATAGAGCTCCAAATTTTAGCCTTTTAGCTAGGAGGGTCACGCTCACACCGTCTACAATTACAGACGTTAGAAATTACAGCCGTAAGGAACAGGTGAACTGGGCACTAACACGTATCGTGAAATGACTTTCAGGAGGACAAAGAAGGTGTGCTTGGTTTACAGTATTCTTCCCAAAAGGTACAAAAAGATTACAACGTGACACACGTAACAGAACTTTTAACTCCTCATCTAGAGGCCGAGGCTTTAAGCAGGTTTACTAAGAAAATGCACAAACGCACTAGTACCTCTTCTTCAACAGGGAGTCACAGTATCGAGCCAGCAACTCGGGGGATTTACTAGACGACTGAGCCATTTTGGTAACTGCGTTGTTGTTTATGAAGCGACCGCAAGCCTGCAGATCACAGAAACACCGTCAGAGGCCCGTGTGCCATCCGCCCGGTCCCGCACGGAGCCACAGGCCAGCATACCTACCTTGTCCAGCGCGGCCACGAAGCCAGCATCATTGTTGAACGCCGACATCACCAGGGCGTTGTATTTTTTATGCACATCCAACACTGTCTGTACATACATTTTGGGGTCCTTGGGTAGAGAGAAAAACAGACACGAGTTGGTTCCTGGGGACTAGACTGTATACTCACATGCTACTGGAAAATATTCCAAAAGATCTGCTTCCTTCTTCAAAGATGCTAACAAATAAGATCAAGAAATAGTTCACATCCCATCATCAAAACACATAGGACATTCTGCTTATAGATATAATAAAAGAAAATATATTCTCTGCACTCAAAATGAAACACTAATTCCGAACTACACAAAAAAGGGATTTTTCAAATTATTTGAAAACTCAAACCACACAAAACAAACTTTCAAAGTGACAGCTTTGCTTTGTCTACTTTTGCTGTTGAAAATTTCATATTCTGGACTTTTTCTTGGCTGGGGAAACCCGTCAATAAGTTACTTAGAACTTAGCTGAGTAGGCAGTGCAAGAATAATGTAGGTTTGAGGTCTCAGGACGTGTGGGCAAGGGCAGGGGTGGGTCGCACGTGGCAGTGAGGGTCTGACTAGTACACCCGGGAAATATGAAGATGGACGAGGACAAGTAGAGATCTAGGGTGGGAAAGGCCAGGCCCGGAGACCGTCAGAGCACTGGGCGATCGGTGGGGTGGCCACCGGGAGTCTCTGGACAGAACAGAAAGGAGATGTGAGAACCAGCCTCAGGGAAGGTTTTGGGAGCGCTGTAGAAGGCAGGCAGGAAGGATGGGCCGGAGGGGACAGTCCAGGGTCATACGAAGACCAGAGTGGCCGACTCCGAGGGCTGGCCGCGTGTCAGAGGGCGCACTGAGCTCGCAGGCCTGACCGTCACACTGCGGGGTCAGGGCTGTTGGCCTCCCCCTTAGAAACGAGGAAACAAAGTCATGGGTGGGCACCTGGCCAGCCTGATGTGGGCAGCCTGCTCCTGAGAGTCTCAGAGAGGAAAAGGCCCAGGGAGAGGTTAAGCAGACAGGCGGAGCCCAGGCGGTGCTGCTGGACACGGGGCTCAGCATGAGCGCAGGGCTCTGTGGCCAGCACATCACTGACGGGAGGTATCAATGGTCTGCCAGCGTGCCCCAATTCTCGACAGGTATTTCTCTTCTGGTTCAGGAAGGAGAAACCACAATTCCCCCAATTCCAATTATTCTGCATTTCTATGACACCTGACTTGATTTTGGGTCACCATTAAATCATTCTTCTGTGACAGGGTTATACCAGGAGGTTCAGCGGTTTTCTATTATTAAAGATATAATAAACATGAAAGGCCTATTATTATTATTATGAATAAAAGTACTGTGACAAGATTTTCATTTTAGTGACATGTAAAGTGGCCTCTACTGGGCAGACATTTGATAAAATGTTAAAAGGGAACTTAACACAAAATACTGCCAAATAAAAATCACTTAAAATATTGAAAGCGGATGCCACATATATTTAATGTTTAAAAATTTTTCTATCTTAAAACTTAGAACACACACACACAGCATTAACTGTCTAACTGTACAATCCCGCTCTTAGTTTCCAGAGAATGACTCCAGGTGTAGAAGTTCTTGCATTCTGTATTAATGATCTGATTTCTAAGACTGCACCCAAAAATACCTGTCCATCAGCACACATCTTACTTCATATAAACTCATTTCTTTTTTTTTTTTTAACAATGAAAATACTGTCCGCTTGACTTAATTTTGGTTTTGCCATTGAAACTGACACTGCTTTTGCCAATTCAGATTTTAGATTGTTTTCTGACTTCATGTCAAATTATTTCTCATCATTCATACTGTTTTTCTCTTGGCATTGGTTCTTTTAAAGTATTTACAAAGAGCTTTCGCCTCCAACAAGTACCCAAACACTGGAAAATGCCAGCAAACACTATCACACAGTAAGGTTATTAGCAGCATTACAAAGAATTACATATCAAAACTGCCAATTTAAGGACTTAATTTGCTTCCAAACCTTGCTGTTTCTTGGAACATCACTCACAGGATTGATAAAAAGTGTATTATGAATATAAACAGATTAATATTTGCTTCGTTTGCAAGAATGACTGCCTCTTAGGAGCAGAGAAGGACACACACACATTTATAACTGGGCACTGGACTGCCCCTCTGCCTCAGCCTGGTTCCCAGAGACAGCCTGAAGCTCAGAGTTCCCGCCTCGGCACCCCCGCCCTCGCTCTGCACCCTCATCAATGGCGTCCTCTGAACCAGCAGCGCCTCTATGTCGCCATTATGTTTGCAGGTGAACTACACTCTCTCCCGTCATCTTTATTTCTTGACCGATTTTTCTCAGATCCAGGATTTGGAAAAAACACAAATTCCCAAGAAATGCCAGGTATGAATTCCTCCCCATGGAAAGACAGATCTTCTCTAAGGGAACAGAAACCTTCAGACTCCAATTCCAGATCCTTTCGGCTAACAGGAGAAGACCCAGCCAGGAGTCTGGCTGGTAAGAAGTGAGGGTGTGGATGGAACCTCCTGAGGGAAGACTGTGCTAAGGCGCTGAGCCCTGGAGACCTGAATTAGCTTCTGAGATCCTGAGAGAAGCCACCTCGGAGCTACCGAGGGCAGACGGCGACAGGGACGCACGGGAGTAGCACAGAGGAGGGAGTCTGAGGAAGGAGTCATCGGCAGTGTCTAATGGAGGAGAAAACATTCAAAAGGTGAGTGATTTAGCAACCAGGAGATAAATGGTGATGTGCAAGAGCTGTTCCCGAGGGCCCCGAATGGCAGGGCCACAGAAGCAAGAGAGGTGAGGGCAGAGGAAAGGCTGGCTGAATGAAATGCGTGCTTTTTTAAGAACATGAAGATGCGAATTTTGGATGTTAAAGAAAAAAAAAAACGAATGGAGTACTTAGCAATCTGCGTGATTACTCTTACTATGCAGGAGTTCTCTGCATATAAGAAAACATGACACCGCTCAAGCTGGTCCCGGGGTTGGGGAGGGTGGTGGGGGGACCTTATCCAACTCCTACGTGATGGGCATCTTTCTGCCTGTGGCTGGTACATTCCTCTCCAGACCAGATGTCCCCACTCGGCTAACACAACCTGCCATGGACGCAGGGGGATTCCTGAATTCCTGACGCTCAGAAGCATCAGAGTCGGCCTGACCGCCCCCTGGTTCTGCCGCTCTCTGCACTGCTATTTACATTTCTTTTCTGTCAACGTTTTATTGTAGAAAAGATTCAGATATATTAAAAATCACAAATAACCGTAAAACTCGCCCCCTGTATTCACTGTCCGGCTTCAACAATCATCCGACATGAACCCTGCCCTTTACAGAGTCTAACTGCCTCATTCCTTCTCTGCGTCCCCATCACCAGCCGTGTCATTTCTATCTGAACCACTCTTAACAAACCTAACTGGTATGCTAACAGTTCTTCTTCCTTTCAATCCATTTTTCACATGGTAGCAATTTCATTTTAAAAAAAAAGGAGAAAACAAAGAAAATCATATTGTCAGTTTCAGGCTTATATGGCCTAACCTGGTTTCCTCTTGTCCTTGGAATTAAGGTGGATCGCTGACCTAGCCTTCGGGGTCTCCCTGGTCTGGCCGGCCCAGGCCGCCCTCTCAGGTGTACCTGCCCCGTCCCCGCTTCCTGTCCCAGCAGACCTCTTGGGGGCTCCGTGTAGGATCCCAGCTGCCAATCTTGGACTCGTCACCAGTATTTTCTGAGCACCTCCCTGAACCCTGAAAGGCAAGGCCTCCCCCATCACACGATGGTCAGCATCGTCATGGGGTGCTGCTCAGGCTGCCCCCCTTGCTGGGCATGAGCTCAAACACCAAGAGAAGTTCATGGTCTCCTCTGACTGGGCCGGGAACCAGGCACGGCCACTTCAGGGTGGGCGGGCAGGCGCAGAGCAAGGCTAAACCACAATTGAGATCGGTGTGGGGGATAAAGTCCGATTTGGGTAAGAGGAGGCTCCCCTGATGGGTGTGCCTGTGGAAGAAAGGACTGAGGTTCCCCCTACAGGTGGAGGAGAGATGGGAGCTTCCTGGTTACACTAAGACACAGTGAGTCTCCTCAGAGCCTGGTGATCACAGACTAAAAATGGACATTTGTGTATTTTTTTTTTGTTTTTCAGAGAAAAAGGTTGTTCTCTTCATCTCATGGCAAGACAGAGTGGACAAATTTAACTGCATGTTTTCTGGACCAATCTGCATTGTCACCATGTTATCAGTTCTCTGTAATTAAAATGATGAGTTGGACTTACTATGTAAAACTGCTTCATTTTATCCTAAAACAGCTCATTGGTCCCCTCTTTTCCCACATCAACTGCATCAAAACTAGTACATTTCTTTTTTTCTTTCTTTCTGTTTAAGTTTTGTTATGGAAAATTTTCAACATATTCAAAATGAGAAATAGTAAAATCAGACACCATGATCCATCACCCAGCATTCAGCAGTGCTGGTCGAGTACCTTCTCCCACCCGCTCTGTACTCTGGGAAGACCTGGCTGAGGCTGAGTGCTCCACCCCCCGGACCAGCCAGAGCCGCATCACGCTCCCCATGCAGGGCTCCCAAGCAGGAGTGGCTCTGAGTGGATCACTCTCTTCTCTCACCATGCACAGGAAGACTGAGTCAGAACTAAGTTCTTACATTTGGGATTTTACTCCAGAGAGAAAGGGAATCTTGGATATATCATTTAACCCTACATCTGCCAGAAGCACCCAGCACCGTGTTACTCTGTTTATTCTGGGCTAAGTTCGTACACAATTCAGTTCTTCTAATTACACCTAAGCCAACTTCTCAACCCAAACCATAGAACTTTTTTTTACAAGTCTGATATACGGCCTCAAACTCACTCCTTAGTCTTATGCTGAAAAACATGCTTGTCAGAGCTCCCTGGTTTTACGTCTGTCTTTAACTTTCTCCACTTTAAGTGCTCCTCTTACAAGCACCGTCACTCCTGATCCTGGAGCCAGCAGCCCCGCGCTGCTCCTGAAAACGCCTTTCCATCTCAGGAGAACACTTTCCCCTCCCCAAACCTGCAAATAAACGTTGACAACCCTGCGCCCCAGTCCAGGTCTGCAGCCAACCTCCCACCATTAGACCGACAGCCCCGCGGGACATCAAAGTATCTACAAGCCCACTCTTGCTGGGTTACATTTCAGGTCCAGTTAGACTGAAGTCACTCAGTCAAGATACTTTCAAAGAGGACTCTGTGCTTATCTGTTGCCATTTCTGCCCTGAAGACTGTAATGAAACATTCTCTATACCTGATTTATGAGGCCTTCTTTGTAGAGAACAATAGCGCCCAGACTCTGCAGAACAGAGTGCTAATTAAAAATTCAACATGAAACCAACAGTATCATCAAGTATTCATTAGCAAGTACGTACAAGTCTGTATTGACTCCTTTCCTGAACTTCATTCTGCTATAAAATTTTGGTGTCAAGGGAAATTACAAAGCCATCCAGACCTGATATAGTTTTACTTTGTATTTACGTCGTATGTGGATGACTGTCACATAGCTGGTGTTCACTTAGATGGACCATTAGGAAAGGTGTTAGCAGTTTTGAATGCCGATAAGAGTCATTCCTCAGAGCTGAGGGCTTGTTCCTTATGATCAGTGTGAATCAAGGAGCTGACCGTACATCAAAGTACTGCTGTCTTTTCCAGCGGGCTTTCTGTACTGATGGAAAACACTGGAGGCAAATTTGTGACCCACGTCTATCAAGAGACCAGACCTCACCACCTCACTGCATGCATTCTGAGTGCCATTCACTATTCTACACTCAGCTTCACTTGTGTTTGCAACCCTTATTTTGCTGTTCTGTTTCATTTATCCTACGGCCTTTTACGTACTGTGTAAGCCCCCTGAATCCTGCTGGAGACAGAGGAGTATCACAAAGACCCAAGTGTACTGAGACCCTGTTCTGTGTGAGGCACAGTGCTGGGCTGAGGGCACAACGGTGGATAAAGCCACCTCTGCAGGAGACATTTACACAGACATCTAAAATGTAAGGAGTGTGAATGCCATGTAAACAGTCCAACATGATGCTATTTCCAAGGAGTGGTCGAGAAAGGCTTTGGGGAAGGAATGGCATTTGAGGGTATTGGAAGATGAAGTGTTTAATACATGGGGGAAAAAGAAGGCATACATCTAGGCAGAGACAAGAACCAGGCAGGTCCAGCACAGCACGTATATGATGGTGTGAAGACCCACGGCTGGTTCAGGCTCAGTAGGAAATGACTCCATCCCAGGGGATGAATGCTACTGGGGGCAAAGGGGAAGGCGGGGGCACCGAGCCCACAGCTGCCCCGCTGAGCTAAGGACGGAGGAGGGAAGACGTGAGGTTTCACAACAGACCCGCCATCCAGTCACTGGAGCAGGCGGAGGAGGGCACGGAGGTCTGAGAAGAAAAGCTGAGACCCGAGGAGAGCACAGAGGCGCAGCGCCTTGCACAGGGCCCTGGGCTCAGCCAGGCCACAGATCCTTGCGGAATCAATGAAAACAACTTCAATTTTCTCTGCAGCATACGTGGGCCCTTTGAGTTACAGCACCAGCCACCATCATGCAGCTGGTTGCTGTGGCAGATAAAACCAAGGACCCAGCCGGCCACGCCGTGGGCTTCAATCTTTGTAAACGAACCTGAAGGTGTGGGCTCTGCTTCCAGGCTGCTCCCCTCAAGTCTCCTCCTGTATCTGACCATTCTCCTACAAACCGTCACTATACTGCCAGCGACTGAGCACACGTGTCGGGCTCTGGCCCGTCTACCTAAGCATAACATGGAATGTGCTGACTGACCCAGCTGCCCACTCTCTCTTCTGTCCAGAGGCCAGACGTGGGGGGACTCGCCTGTGAAACAAACCTGCCTATTAAAACAATGATCTGATCCTCTGTTCAGCTCTAAAGCAGTTTAAACCTGATGATTCCTTGGTGCACAAGGTTTTAAAGTCCTCCAGGAGCCTCCGTGCAGCATGCCGACGGCGTGGGCGGCGTGGCTGGGCACGCCTGTCCTCAGTCACCAGCCTCTGAAGGCCGACAGCTCTTATCCTCCGCTAGAATCTCCCGTGACGGCAGGTGGGCTGGACCTCACTGAGCTGCCTCGGCGTGAAGCCCTCGTCCCCCGAGAGGAGCCCTGATCCCCAGCCTTGTTCTCGAGTGTTCCCCGGCCTCGGGGTGCAGCAGGTACAAGACGCAGCGTGTCTAAAAGCAGCACGTGTGTTCAGGCTTTCAGCCACACTTCACGGGGAGAGGACCGCCAGTTCCTCTTTGGGTGAAGCGAGGGGAACCCCACGAGGGGAATTCCCTGGGCACCAGTTACCCAGGAACACGTGTGATTCTCAAATCCATTTAACTATGAAAAATATGCCTTCAGAAAGTTCTTAAGGCCATTCTGATGTTTGTAACACATAATTATTATTTGAATCACATTACACATTTAAAACCTGTAAAAATTTCAGCCTACATCAGATTTATTAGCAGTAAAACATGTTTTCCAGCCAAATGGATGGCTACCCTGCCCTTCTGGCCAAACTGGGTTTTGAGTTAACAACTGGGAAAACCTTACATTATTGAAAAGTTATCTATCAAGGTGGCCCCTTTTGAGTCTCATGTACGTGCACACGTGCGTGTGTGTACCTGTGTCTGTGCGTCAGACTCTTCAACAAAGAACACTCAGAGTTTGGATGTAAGAAAAATCATCATATAATTTTTACATAATTTAAAAAAAAAACAGGACTGGACACCTGAGAACAACTGCAATCCTCACTGCTGAGCACTGCGTGCTTTCATGAAAGAAGCCCTTTACAAGCATTAAGTGTTCTTTATTCACAAAACCTCTAGAAGGTGGTCACCATCATTAGTCTTTCTTCCTAACAGCCACAGACAGCACAAGCGAGTGAGCAATGCGGTCAGCGGTCAGTGAACAACAGAGCTGGATCTGAGCCTGGACAGACCATCCCCGGGGTCTGAGGGTGGGGGCCCCACGGCACTGCGAGTCTCGATGTGGGACCTTGCCCTGAAACCTGGAGACCTTCCACAGCACCCACCACCAAGCCTGTCCTCTGCCGTTCGCTAAGTATGAACTGTATTGTTTTATAAACTCTAAGGTGTGTTTACGTTCTTCCCTCTGATAATCCACAGATGTGGCAACAAATGATGCAGTAAGCCCATAATGAGAAGTGGAAAAGGAGCCCCCAAAGATGACAGGAAAACAGACGCAAAATACTTTACACCAAACACAGTAAAATCAGGGACAAAAAGTTTTCGGACTCAGGCAGAAGAACCAACTGTGTTCTAGGAGCTTTTCTTCTCTGTTAGCTGTCCTGAACACGATTGAAATTAAAGCGCACAACAGGGACAAACCTGAAGACAACTTACCTGTCTCTCAGAAACACGCGATACTTCCTACATAAAATCAAAAACTGAATCATAGAAAACCCAGCAGAAATATTCTGGTACCTCCTGGAGTGGGGGCGGCAGTGGGGACAGGGGTTGTATGAGAAATGCCATACATCTCAGGGCCTTTCCAGAGCAAACAGCCCTGAGGTCTCCAAATGGAGAGCAGTACTCAGACCAAAGTTCCTGCATGGGGCAGCCTGTGGCCCACGGTGCCAGAGCCAGGGCTCTAGGAGGCTTCAACCTGTTCTGTCTATGGAATCATCTTCTCTCTTCTAGTGCAAGGAATGGTAATTTTGACAAACAATGAAAGGAAAAAAAAAATATCAAGAAATAACATCCTTAATGCCTAAGAAGTGCCAGAGGCAAATTAATGGAGATATTTACTAAACAAAGACGCTTGTGAAACTCCTAAAGAGCCAGCAGCCAGTTCTCTATGAGAGTCCAGCAAAAGTCTTACCCCCTAGACCTGCAGGTGCAGACAGGACACCCGCCTGCAGTCCACGCCCGGGAATGGTTAGGTCCCACCGGTGTTCAGCTGAACAGTACTTACATTTAATGCAGCTTCTCCACACTTTTCAATTGCTGCAAGACCCTGATTATGAATGTGTGTCTCCAGGAGTTTTTTCAATTCTCCCAGGCCATCTTGGATTCTAGATACAAGATTATACATGCGACCCAAATCTGAAAGAAGAAGGTGCCACCTTTATGCATCAAAACAAACTTTGCAAATCCATCCCACTAAATATGTATTTATAGAGAGGAAAGGTGCAGTGAAATAAAACCACTCTGTTTTTAGACCTAATAATCAATTGCACTTAATTGTACTCAAATATTTCATATTTAGCCAAAAGTAACAATGAAATCATGTGATTATGAAAGCATATTTCTCCCTTGCCAGGAGAAACCACTGATATAACAGAAAAAAGATGAACAGGAACTACAGGTGATGCTTCAAGATTGAGAAACTGATTATGCCTAATACATAATAGGCACTCAAATATTCTTTACAAGAATGGATAAATTTAAGGAGTATTTATGAATATCCATCTCAACTATACAAACAATTCAGCCAAAAAAGGGCCCCCACATTCTTCACTTAATATATGCATGGCACATGGCTGATTTATGAGCACCAAAGAAGAAAAGTCCTGCGTCAATCTTCTACTGAGCTCCTCACATGTTCCAGGAAAACAAGGGAAGGGTATGGGAAATACTTTTGCAAAACAGCAGCCCTCTCATCTCTAAGAGTTTTCAGCATAAAAGTCACATACTCAAAAAAAAAAAAAAGTCACATACTCGCACGCACCAAGCAGTGGCAGCATCACTGAGCACGGAGTGTGTGGGCAAGTCAGGACTCCAAACCAAACTGAAAAGACGCTCTTCCTCCAAAGTCACCCCCAAAACACGCTGCAGACGTCTGAGAGTAACACACCACAAGGTACACACACACACACAGCCCTCTTAAAGAATGGCTGGTGTTCACACAACTTCACGATCACAGATCGTAATAAACATCCACGCGCTCCGAATCTCAGTGGCTCACCCTCATTTTTGTCGGCGTCCAGCAGGTTCTGGAACTCCGTGTGGAAGATCTCCAGGTGTTTCTCGATGAGCACCTGCTCGCACTTCCTGGCGAGCTCATCCTGCGTGCTCTCGTGAAGGTACACCTGGACCCTGCGCTGCTCCTCCAGCAGACGAGCCTCCGCCTGTGGGAGTGAACTCAGGTCAACAGTTTGGACTTGCGTCTTTTTAAACAAAAATAATGACAAATTCAACTCACAATCCTGCCCTACCTAGTATGAGGAAGAAAACAAGAGAAGGGAAGGGGTCCTTCGATTTGGGCTGGGGTGGGGAGGGAATGCTAACCACAATAACTGGTCCCTGGAGTGTACCACTTCCTCTGTAACCTATATTTTTGTTTCCAAGTCCTCTTCAGATGACTTCAACGAGGTTATCATGATTAACCATCCAATGTCCTTACATCAATCTTCTTCCTACAGATACGTGCTGTTTCACACGTTTTTGGGGTAATACCCTTATCGATACTCTGCAATTTAAGACGTATAGACTGTTTATTTCTGGAACTTCTCATTCAATATTGTCAGAGAGAGGCTGACTGTGGGTGACTGAAACCGTGAACAAGGGGGGACTACTGTCCACAGGCCAACCTCCTTTTATTGTGCTTTGGTACTGGTTTTTGTTTTTTAAATAGGAACTGAAGGTTTGTGGTGACTGAATTATGCAAGGCTGTCACACACCATTTTTCCAAGAGCATGTGCTCACTTTGTGTGTCTATGCCACATTTCAGTTATTCTCAAAATATTTAAACTTTTTTCATTATTATTATTTGTTAAGCTGACCTTTCGTCAGTGATCTTTGATGTTGCTATTATAATTGTTTTGGCATCATTTAGTAATCTCAGGGACAGAGGAGCCTAGTGGGCTGCCGTTTATGAGGTTGCACAGAGTCAGACACGACTGAAGCGACTTAGCAGCAGCAGCAATTAAGTATTTTCAAATTAAGGTATGTACATTGTTTTTTTTTCAGACATAATGCTATTCTCCACATTTCACAGACTACAGTAAAGTGTCATGACCGGGGAAACCAAAAAACCCAAAGTCCTGGGTATGAAGTCATTAGGTTTTAGGAGGGACAGTGATTTACATTCTTTGTTGACGGTAAATAAGCTCGTGATCACCATTGTACTTGGCAGATAATTATATCAGAGTACAAATTCAAAAGGACTAAATAAAATTAAGCAAAGACTGTCTCTATTAATTCTATTAGGATCAGTATACAGGAAAAACAAAATGAAAAAATGGATCAAAAAGCAGTAAGAAAATTCCTAACATGTATTTTATTTTTAAAACTTAAAAAAAATGACATTAGAAACCTAGAAAGGTGAAATATTCGTTGGAAGCTCACCACAGACTCAATCACAGGAGAAAGTAAGATACACTGAAACTAACGTGGCTGAGGCTTGCTCACTTGCTGACACCATCAAGGGCAGGGAAGCCACAGAGTCTCAACTGCTTCCCCTGAAGGACAACTCAAGAAAAAGGAACACAGACCCCAGAGAATCTGTACATCTAGCCCAAACGGGCTGCTAAAAGGAGAGTAGTTCTTGAAAGTTGATGTTTTATCTCAATACTGTTCATGAGTTTTGTATTTTACTTTCTAATAGAGTGTTCGGATATAAACATAATTTCTCAAGTTACTGAATAAAATGTTCCATATTTTACCCTATATATCATCAGGCATACACTGGACGTTCTGATGCATACTCATGGCCAAACATCAAATAATACATAATAATGATGATGATGATGATGATGATAAAGTATCCTCATTTTACAGGTAAGGAAACTGAGGACTAGACTTTAACCCCCATTTTACTTAGACACATAACCCAGTGTGACAATTTTCAGTTAGACACATAGCTGAGATGCAAGCCTACAGCTAGTGGTAACAGTAGCATTGTTCAGACGGTTAAATTCCAATTTTAAGCCTACAGAATCTCTACATGATGAATTTTTCAAATGGAATGGCTGTCACGTTTGCTAAGACCCAAGCAGATTTGGGCCAAACCTTTAACCCAAGAAGCCCCATTTAAGATAGCCAGGATGCAGGTAGCACATTCTCCCTTGAAGGCAGGGCTCAGACTGGGTTGAAACCGTAAGTCTATAAAGCGGATTTCCATGCACCAAAGCACTACCACCTTCCTCGGTGTGGACAGCAGGTAACTGCAATTCACTAAGAAGCCCATGAAATGAAAAGGCCTGAACCACACGTGTGGATTTGTACCTTGATAAAAGGCCACTTTTAAAAAACATACACAGTTTTAAAAGACTCACCATATATAGTACAGTTCAATAAAAGATGTGTTTATGAAAACTACACTGTAAAAATCAGTGCTTAGATTTAAAACTGATTGGTCAGGCAGCTGTTTCAACTCTCAATAAGCTGGTTAGCTTCCAGACTGGCACACGAAAGCTAATTTAACTCGTAAATACACAAAGAACCATCACTTTCCCAAGTGTAATAGTTCTGCGGGGTTCCACTTCTGTTAGGTTTTCAAGGATCAAGTATTTGTCTGTCAAGGACTTTTAAATTCAGACTTGTAAGACCCACTTATAATTACTATCTCTTATGGGAAAATGTACTAGGAATGTCATGGACAAATTGAGAAGGACTTTATGTGGTTAGACAGGGGAGCTGTTGCTCTCCTTGACTTTTGGTCTCAGCGCATGGAGAAAGTGACTCTGCAGTGACTCTGCTCTCCAAGTGAACAGACAATAAAAGGAGAAGTGGGTGTCAGACACACAGCCCCAGACTCCCTGGAAGTCTCCTTGCCCATCTAGGTCAGGGGTTGGCAAACTATTGCCTGGGGGCAAAATTCTGCTGGAAGGAAACTGGTACTGGAACGCGGTTTAGATGTTGCCACGGCTGCTTCTGCGCCACAATGCAGAGCCGAATGGTTGCAGACAAGACCACATGTGCACAAGGTCTGAAGTATTTACCATCTGGCCCTTCACGGAAAGTCTGCTGACCTCTGACTGAGGTCACTCCTCTGAGCTTAAGTCTGGGACACCGGTATTTCCGAGAAGGGAAGTTAGAATAATTCTCGTAGAACTGTACTGTGACATCACTTAATGTAGAACATTTATGATGCAGAGACCAATCCCCAATCTTCTCATCTAAGATTTCGATCCTGTTCTTTCAGAAGGACCTCTCTAATACACACTGGAAGGTTGTGTTAAACAGATTTTTAGGAGAGATCTCAGAAGCAAAAAAGTAAAAAGCTTAAAGTTTACAGAAAAAAATATGTTTCTTAAATACTATTTTTTCATTGATGTAAGACCGTGGCTGCCATTAGATACACATGTACATTCTAGGAGAGAGTGTTCAAACACGTACGTCATTCAGCTGTAACAGTTACATCCTCCACACAGTAGGAGAACATGAGCCACGATTATTAAACTAATTTATACAAGCTCCTTAGTGAACGGGGAGAAACCATGTGCACCTGCTGCAAACACCACTGGATAACAGTGCTCAAGAAACGACTCTGAAGGAAGCTCATATATGAGTAAAAAGAGTAATTTATTTGAGCAGCGGTAACTTTTAACTTAAGTCTACTTTAAGTATGTTTAACCTTACCTTTTTCATATATTCAGTAACCGGGTTCTGCTGCAAGAATTCGGTACTCTCTCTGGTATAAAATCTTTCTGTGTCAGCCAGAAACTGAGATTCAAAGGATTCTTTGTACACTGTTAGCGTAGGGCCCTTTGCAAAGGCGTCATCTTCATTCAGTCCCAGCTCCACTGGAAGTAAACAGAACTATGTTTCAACCGCCTCATTATTTTTGGTTATATTTTAAGGAATATATATTTTACTTTAGGTGTAGCTTTCAGTTTAAGTTATGTTGAAAAGGTAAGAATAAAATTGCAGGGCAAAAGGCAAACTTATTTTCTGGTATTTAAGTGCATTTTGCATAAAAGAAAAAAAATCCAAGACACACAAAGGCAAGTGATTCTGACCGACAGCCAGGCATGCTTCAAAGTTCTCATCAAGTTCATTAAGAGAACATCTTAATATTTCTAATGCTTAAAAATAATAATGCTTAATTTTAAACTTTCAAAGAAATAGAACATTACTCAAGTCTTAAAACACTGTGTTACTTTATTGGCTTCTCAATGGCAGTTGTTCAAGATGATACAGATTTCTGGTTATCATTCAGCTCCATTAATGACACTCTAAGCATATATAAGTGCTTAGTTTTCAGTCTATACAGGTATATAGATCCAGTAATTCAGTATGAAACCAGAAAAGAAAATAATTTAAATGTCAAATGTCTAGTCCATCAAAATCTCCTTAAGGGATGAGGATAAACAATCTTTATAATGGATAAAATCAAACATAATCACACTGACACAAAGAGAATTATGAGTACGTTGATAAATGCTAACAATATTCTTGATAATACTATTTGAAAGCAAATCTATTGCATCACTGTTATCACTGCCACTGATATCAAAGCTTTCACTAAATTAAAGGGAAACTGCTTACCATAAGACTGTACAACTCCACTTATCAGTCTTGTATTGATAGTTTCACCATTTCTTTCTTTTTCAATAAGTTTTAAAACAGCATTTGTTACCTTTAGAACAGATACAGGAAAGAGACATGAAGATTACAGACTATGGTATGCATCAATATTATGTTACTACATAGCTCTTAAACATTTAAATCTGCCAAAGGCAAGATGAGAGGTACTCTGAGGATACTATAAAGAAGTGAGGAAGACAACGCCTAAGGTATGAGACCTGGGAGGGGTTTTAAAAGGAAAAGACGACACGCACAAGTAGTACCTGTTTATTCAGTGGCCTGAAAAGACAGTCTCTCCAAGTCACCAATGCAAGCTGGGTGAAAAAAAAGAGCAACAGTATTAAATGGTTATGCTTTTACTATGTTTTTTCAAAGCTGTAGGAGACAGCCTTAATCCCAGATTATATGTATCAATCTTTTAAATTATAAACTTGGCAAAAAATCATGATGAAATCAGAGAGCCATTCTCTTGAGTTAAAAATGTCTCTTTTCTCTTGCCTGTTCAATTTTGTCTGACTCTGCGACCCCATGGACTGTAGCCTGCCAGGCACCTCTGTCTAAGAATCTTCCAGGCAAGAATACTGAAATGGGTTGCCATTTCCTACCCCAGAGGATCCCGACCCAGGGGTCAAACCTGAGTCTCTTGTGCGTCCTGCATTGGCAGGCAGATTCTTTACCAGTGCACCACCTGGGAAACCTTTATTATACATAAAGTATTCAAATTTCCCATTTTACTTATGTGTGTGCATATGACGCATTTTTAAAAAAAGCTTTTGAAACTTCTCATAGAGGATATGTCAGACAACTACTATAAAATGCTCGCCGCCCCCCCAAAAGGGAAATATTAATTCATATATGGCTTTTAAACTGTTGAGAGAAGTATTATTTAGTTAAATTCAAACTTAAGGGAATTTAATACTCAAAAACTGCTGAGAAACTTAAATAAATACAGTCTTATTTCCCCCCAAATTTAACCACAGATAAAACTAGGTTTATACATACAGTTCTGAAAAGATTCTATGTAAATTTCATTTACAAAATGAAAAATTTCTGCCAAAAAAAGGGCAGCATGAAAGCAGTATTTAAGAGAAAATATCTTTAATAAGATATGAACAATGTATACCCAAGTCTTCTATTAGAAAAAAAAGGTGATTTCAGAATTAGGGACTAGCCTGTCAAAGAAGATGCTGGGAAGGGAAGAGTCTTAGTTTTTCAGGAGAAATGCCCCCTGGGGGGCAAGGTTTGGGAACTAACTCTCCAGGTGCACACCCTCTGTTCCAATTCCCCAGGGCTCCTCGGTGCAGAAGGGAGGCAGGGGACATGCCGTGTGCGGCCATCAACGTCTGCTGAAGACACTACACCTTCAAAAATAACTCTTTCCCAACATTTTTCTAACTTGAGACAGCATAAGACAGATGTGATTTAACTCTGGACAACTGGTTGCTTTGAAGGAAGAAAGGCAAGATTAAGAGAGCAGGACCAAAGGTAGGCCAGAGGAAGTTCAGAGGGACAGAATCAGGGGGAAAGTCCTGCTGCATCACTTCAATATGTGGATAATGAAATTAATTTATGTCCTCTGGTTGACTTGAAAGGAAACTGACAACCTTCTGTAACTGAAGAGAAAGAAAAAATTATTAGGAAAAAAGGAAAACTTTATAATTCATGACAAAGCATCCCCATCTCCTGGAGATTCTGGAAAATGCAACAAGAGATCACCATGTGAGAACCGTTTCATGTATCAATTGGTATTTGCACTGTGAGTTCAACAGCCTCACGGAAGAGCACGCAGAGGAAACACTGTTTCCAGACAGGGGTGTCGACTGGCCTCTGCTAAAGAGTGCACGTCTAAACCAACTACAGCATTTAAGGATGTAGAAACTATGAATTTTGAAAGTTAAAAGAAAAAAAGCAGTCAAATTTTGAAAACAGTATATAAAAAGTTTAAAGACCATAATGATTTGTAGGAGCCTGTGACATTACTATAGGGCACACATACGGTGCTTTCGGTCAGGGGGAAATCAAAATCATGCTGATTCCCACAGACAATCTTCAGTCTCAAGAAGTTATTTTTAACGAAAAAGGCAAACTACATGAGGCTCAAATCAACACTAAACATAGAAAGCTTTGTTAAAGCTATGTTACAAAATATTATAAAGAAGCAGTTAATAGTTTGGTATAGAAACTGAGCTATACAAATGATAAAAATTTGTTATGCATCTATGGTACGTTATGTTTTTCTTTTAATTAAACTTGTAAAGCTACAAAGCACTGCTATTACAGCAGCACTCGTGGGTTTGGAGATAATCTCACAGATTATCTCCAGTTCTCAAAAGAACTGACACTTTACACCATTCAAAAAACGTACTGTCTGTGTATCCGAGCCCATTATGAACAGAGAGGCTGTTCTGGGAGTCTAAGTCCTCCCTTAACTGGTTCTCAGACTAGAATGAGCATCAGAACCACCTGGAGAGCCTGCTAACATCACGCTGGCCAGCCCCACCCCCAGAGCGTTCAGTTAAGCAAGTCTTGCTTGAGGCCCAAACATTTGCCTTTCTAACAAGTTCCCAGGTCACAATGATGCTGAGGGTTTGGGGACCACACTTTGAAAACCAACAGGGCTTGGAAAAAGCTTCCTTAACTGAAGAAACATACTAATGAAGGTGTTTTTAACAATTCAGACTTTGCCTTTTCAAAATTTATTTTTCTGCAGTCTTTTAAAAACCCATCCATTTTGAACTCTGTGTCATTACTTCCTAAAGTGAGTGGGCAGGATGGAAGTTCACATCACAGTCCACTCCTGGAAGCAGTCTCCCTGACCCTGAAAGGCCACAAGACTGACTACGGAGGCCCGAGTCCTGGGGAGGGGGACCCGCTTTGCCTGCAGGACCTGCTGTGCTAAGATGGTGACAGCTCCAGGCTCAGCCCCACGGTCGGCTTTTTAAATCAGTAACTGCAGAAGCGTGCAGGCTGTATTTTAGAACTTCCAATTACTCATTCTTCTCCTGTCTTGCCACAAAACATCCAAGGGCCATTTTTTGAAAATTAGCTCGCTAGTCTGAAAGCTGCTCACTATCTGCTTAGATCCCTTGCTGGAAAGGAAACATCTCCAAGAAAAACACACATCTGAAAGGTGTGTGGTGAAATCTTACAGAATAGATTTCATAGATTCCCTTCCGTCCTTCGTCACATTCGCGGCGAACCCAATGTCTATTGAGGTAGGCACAGATCCCGTTCAGCACTTTGCTTGAAAACCGGTAGTCTTCCCATTGCTGAGTGTAGAACTTCAGTACACTCTCATCCATCAAATCTTCTCCGTCCTAGAAACAAGGCAACTAAAGCTTTAAGATGACTAATTTGTCACGTGATGAATTAAAGATAAGAGTTCACTGAAACAAATCTATTGCATTAAGATACATTGATGCTCATGGTTTTAGACAGATGGGTTCTTTATTCTGTACACAAAACACACTCATTTACTACAAATTCTCACAAGAATGTAACTCCTGAGGGTTAGACTAAAGAGAATTTTAACAAAAATACTTTCATTCCAAACTGGAACTTTTTTCACAGTATTAAATATGCATATACATTTGTAAAAGACTGAACTTGCAGAATATGAGAGTAATTCCTTTATATTCATAAATAGGGCAGGTTAAGGAAATCCCTTATTTTTTGATAATTTCTCTGTTAAAAAAGATATCCAATTAGCAATTTAGGTCATGGGGCCAATACTATTTCATTTTTTAATGTATCTTCTTTCTTCATTAAATATACTTAAAAATTATAAAAATTACTTTTACTGAAATTTCTACAACTTAAACCACAAATCTTTATTGAAAGGAAACTAACTTGAAACTTTTTCTTAGGTATTAATAACATCTACAAATGACATCTTACCCTTTAAACATGGGGCATTAAATGGCAATATCATTAAAATGTGCTGCAGGAGAAGAGAAATCCCGGGAGCTCGGGGGAACTGGTGGTGGTCAGCCCCTCCATGAACTCGGGGTCTGGGGCTACCCCTGAACTTCTCAGCCTCAGGCCCTCCAACTGGCAGAATAAAAAGGCTACAGGACAAAGCTCCAGAAACACACGGGTGCACAAGTGACCCAACAAGCCACGTGGAAACCTGACCATATCTTGATACAACCAAATTTGTGTTCATTTAGATTTAAATAACAAGGGATGAACCCAAACACGTAATGCTAAGCTCTTCTGGATGATACCAGATGACCTTTTTTAGAAATTAAAAAAAAAAATATCGCTGATGGCAGGCCTATCAACACCTTTCACAACACAACACGCTGTTCGTCACTTCGATACTAAAGAATAATGAATCCCAGTGTTCACTTTACAAAGTGTTGCGAATCAGGGCCAGGAGGACACAGTGGCTTCATCAAGACTGCTTGGGAATGTGAAAAAGATATTGTCTTGGTCACGACTGTGCTCATTCAACTCTGCTCTGTTAAATGATGTTCAAGTTTCCAGTCACCTTGCAAAATACATTAAGAAAAACAAATCTGGAGCATGCTGGAGTTTTTTGGACATTATTTGTGTAAATCAAAAATCTCTATACACACGTGTACAGAACACGTTGGAAAAGTGTGATTACCAGAGGCTGGATAACCCTTAGTCACTCATACACTTAATACAGAATATTACAGTGGGTTCAAAATACACATAGGTAACTTGAATTCATAATTATATGCTTTAAATTAATAGGTTCATCGCTTTCTAACCACCAAACACCAAATGGTTAGTAATTTAAGCAAAGTACTACTATAGGGAAAGGCATCAGAAACTTCTAATCTAAGAAGTTAACAGAACACGGCTTAGGAAGGTTTCATCTTCATAACGGGGAAACGACCTAAGAGCAGCACCTCTTCAGGCGCAGACACGTCAGTGCCAAGAACAATGAAAAATTAATTCACAATTGTTATTTCACTACTTTTAATTTTTTTACATTCTATTATATTATAAATGTTCAGTATAAATGTAAAACATCTTACCTTAAGAAGATTTGTCAAGTAATTCTTCAGGAATTCTTTAAGCCGTTTGTACAATTCCAAGCCCACAAACTGAGCTCCCCCCGGCGTCTGCCCCTTTTTCGATTTAGAAGGAGGGACACCAGCCCCTCGAGCCTGGTTTGACTGGTGAACACTTGTGCAGTAGTTATAAACGTGACTTGGAGAAAAGTCAAGGAAATCAATGGGCATCATCAATGTCAACAGTCATTATTAACACATAGTTTCTTACAAGATACGGCAGTGTCAATGTTTCCAAATATCAACAGAAACCTGTTAAAACCAGAGTAAAGATCCCATTTAGACACCAATCAAGCGAAGAGCCAGCCAGCTATGAGGATGGAAGTTTCTGGAGGAAGTCACCAAGAGAATTCTGGACCTTCCAGATCATCTAATGCCATTACCTTGTGGGAAACTGTCCCCAGAGTGGATCAGAAGGTAAGAAAAGTGGCAAATGGTACAGAGAGAAAGTTGCAAGTGAAAAAAAAAAAAAAAAGCAATTATCTACTTCAGGAAAAACAAAAAGCTATGACCATAGTCTATTATGATGCTTAAGCTATGAATATTTCCAAAAATATACGTTACAAATATAAAAATATCCAAAACCTTTAAAATGATTTGTAAGTGGATTTAACCAAACTACATGGCAAATAGATGGGGAAACAATGGAAACAGTGACAGACTTTATTTTTTGGGGTTCCAAAATCACCACAGATGACGACTGCAGCCATGAAATTAAAAGACGTTTGCTCCATGGAAGAAAAGCTATGACCAACCTAGACAACATATTAAAAAACAGAGACATTACTTTGCCAACAAAGGTCCGTCTAGTCAAAGTTATGGTTTTTCCAGTAGTCATGTATGGATGTGAGAGTTGTGGACTATAAAGAAAGCTGAGCGTCAAAGAATTGATGCTTTTGAACTGTGGTGTTGGAGAAGACTCTTGAGAGTCCCTTGGACTGCAAGGAGATCAAACCACTCAATCCTGAAGGAAATCAACCCTGAATATTCATTGGAAGAATAATGCTGAAGCTGAAACTCCAATACTTTGGCTACCTGATGTGAAGAACTGACTCTCTGGAACAAAGACCCTGATGTTGGGAAAGATTGAAGGCATGAGAAGGGGACGACAGAGGATGAGATGGTTGGATGGCATCACCAACTTGGACATAAGTTTGAGCAAGCTCTGGCAGTTGGTGATGGACAGGGAAGCCTGGCACGCTGCAGTCCATGGGGTCGCAAAGAGTCGGATACGACTGAGCGACTGAAATGAAATGAATGACACTCTGAAAATGAAAAATATTTAATAAAAAGCAGAAAACACAGTAGCTCAAGAGATGGAGTCCTCTATCACAGCTGAAACTCAGGGATGCCCAAGGCTGACCAATCACAGAGGAGCAATACCACGCACTATGGAGACAGATGGAGACAAGCTGTTTTGTCATAGCCTTCACTACTGTTTCAGTTCATCTGCGTGTGCTTTGTGTACGTTAGTTGCTAAGTCGTGTCTGACTCTGTGACCCCAGGCACTGTAGCCTACCAGGCTCCTCTGTGCATGGGACTACCTTGGATAAAATTAAGACACCAATACTTATTCAGACAGAAAAACCATGAAACCAAATATTCTGGTGTGTTTAAGAACTTACTATATAAAGATTATTTCAAGTCAGTGGATAAAGATTATTGAATAAATGGCATTATAGCAAGGGGTGGTTTAAAAATTTCGTATTCCAAAATATATTACAAATAGATTAAGAATTAAAATATACAGAGAGAAGCCATAAAACTAAACAAATACACACAATTATTTTGATGGAGAAGGCCTTTCTAAGCAAAGTCCTATAAAGACTTCATCTGAAATTCTGAAACTATTTTAGTAATAACTATCTTAAACTTACTATTTTTAATAAATTAAGGTAAATTAAAACAGGGTGAAAAAAATTCATCTCTAAAGAAACATAAGGATTCCAACTGAAAATCCAAAGGCTAGAAAGAAACATGTGTTAGTAGTTTAGGGGCCAAAAACCTAAGAAACGCTGCAATCTCATTGGTAATCAAAGAAAGTGAAGTGAAAGTGTTAGTCGCTAAGCCATGTCCGACTCTTTGCAACCCCAGGAACCAAAACCTGCCAGGCTCCTCTGTCCGTGGAATTCTCCAGGCAAGAATACTGAAGTGGGCTGCATGCCCTCCTCCAGGGGAACTATGTCATAAAACACTAAGTCATTTGAACAAATATTTCAAATAGAGAATCATAGGTTATAACATACAACCAGCTGTCTCAAACTCATGACCCAGTGTGCACACACTTGTGCCACTCATTCCATCCGAATCCCCATCGACTTTCTGCTTGACTGGAACGAGTGTAACTGACACGTGCTCCTCCCCCTCCCGAAGGGCAAATGTCCACCAACGTTTACCATTGCTGTGAACGGTTCACACTTCACCACGTAACAACAGGGCTTCCCTGGTGCTCAGACGGGAAAGAAACCACCTGCAATGTGGGAGACCTGAGTTCGATCCCTGGGTTGGGAAGATCCCCTGGAGATGGGAATGGCAATCCACTCCAGTAGTCTTGCCTGGGGAATCCCACGGACAGAGGAGCCTGGCAGGTACAGTCCATGGGGTCGCAAAGAGCTGGACAGGACTGAGCCAGTTTCTTTTAACTAAACATGTAACGATTCGTGCAATTATTTTACATGTTTTCAAACTTTACAATACAAAAAAATTATAATGAACCGTACATTTGCTTCTGACAGCACAGTTTCAGCTGGTGGTGCAGTGGTAAAGAATCCACCTGACAGTGCAGGAGATGCAAGAGAGGCAGCTTTGATCCCTGGGGTCGGGAAGACGCCCTGGAGGAAGAAACGGCAACCCACTCCAGTATTCTTGCCTGGGGAATCCCACGGACAGAGCAACCTGGCGGGCTACAGTCCACGGGGTGGCAGAGAGTCTCATAATTCTCTAAAATATCTGTCATATATTTTGAGGTCCTGTTAATAAGCATACAAAATTGGAATTATATTCCTGGTGACTTGTTCTTTTTTATCATTAGGAAGTAACCGCATTTTTTCTTAACAACAGGGTCTTAAAAATCTATCATATCTGATGTTAATATGGGTTTTCCTATACTTTGCTTAGAATTTCTCTCAAGTACCTGTATTCCACCTCTTTAATTTCAACTTTCATGTATCTGTGTTTTGGTTTATCTATTGCAAATCACCACAGTAAAATTTACCTGTAAAAAAGAAACTGTTTCATCACTTCAGTTCAGTCGCTCAGCCCAGTCGTGTCCGACTCTCTGTGACCCCATGAACCACAGCATGCCAGGCCTCCCTGTCCATCACCAACTCCCGGAGTTCACCCAAACCCACGTCCATCGAGTCGGTGTGATGCCATCCAACCATCTCATCCTCTGCTGTCCCCTTCTCCTCCTGCCAGCAATCTTTCCCAGCATCAGGGTCTTTTCAAATGAGTCAGCTCTCTGCAACAGGTGGCCAAAGTATTGGAGTTTCAGCTTCAACATCAGTCCCTCCAATGAACACCCAGGACTTGGTTTTAAACTTATACTGTTTTTATACTGATATATGGATTAATTTCTGCCACCTTGTCTTGCATTTTCTATTTTCATTATTTTTCTCTATGCCTCTCGTTTCCTCCCCTTTCCCCTTGCACTGGATCACCAGTTTCTTTACGGTAGTTCTTTCATGATGTTGGAGTTATACATCATATCCATATGCTTGTGATAGTACCTTAAAATCTGACATGCATAGTATTTTGCTTTCACCAATTCTGGTAAATTCTTGGGTTATTTCCTCTTCAAACATTTCTGAGCTACGTTCAATTTTCTCCTGGAGGTTTCACAACTACATGTATGTTGACCATTTTTATTTCAGCTCCATATCTCAATTTATGTCCGTTACATCCATCAGTTTATCTTTGTTCGAACTTTTCTAATTTTTCTTGATCTACCTATCACATCGGGTTAAGTGATTCTCTTTCAACAATGAAAAATCTATCTTTAATAACTTTATTTTACATTTGCAGAAGTTCCCTACTTCTTTAAAATAATGTCTTATTTCCATAGTGTTTTGTCCCTTTATATTTTGGACTCTTTTATCACTAATTGTTTTCAATACACTTAGAAGTGCTCTCTAAAGGCCCTTCTGTTGGTATTCTTGAGGCTCTAGTTCTGCTGTTTGGTCTATATGCTGACTTGTTCACGTGGACCAAGACTCTCACTTAAACTTTTTTTTAACTCCCTTTCACATTTCAAACACCAGTTTTAGGTGTTTGGTTCCAGGGAGCTTTTTAGGTTACCTAGATCAGCCTGATCTCTATTTCTTGGCAATATATCAATCTCTAGCTATTAGATTAACAAAGGTCTTAAAAACAGTCTTAAAAACAGTCAAACAAGTGCAGGAATAGGGCATCTATTCAATGGGGTCAGAGCTCATACTGCCACATATTTTTCTGGACTAAAATGTGCAAATATTCAAAAATCTCCAAGTGCATTCTCTTTGATACAGTCATTATCCTCACAAGCATTTACTGTACAGAAATTACCATGGAAATATACAATTACTTTAGTTAGCAAACTATGACAGCAATGCTGAAGATGGTAAAAAAAAACTTGTAACATCCTATTTGTCAAACATAAAGAATTAGTTACATATATTGTTGGATCCTGAGGATATAATATGTAGTTGTTTTTAACACTGTCACCGGATACAGAATATAAAAAAGGTAATATATGTATCAAATTCACATATTTGGAGTCAAATCCAAGACTCCACTCATGATATGCATTATATTAAGTAACACTAGGAAAATACTGCCAATTATAATCTGACAGAATGCATTCTTCGGTGGAATTTTTATATTCACTTTCTGAAAGATCAGTGGTTTAGACATAAAATGATGTATCACAACATTCTTATAAGCAAATAAAGAAAAGTTAAACTGGTTGACTCATTCTTAAAGGCCGTCCACAGCCTCACTCCTCTGGACCTGTGCGCCCTGAAGGCGATGCGTGTTTCCCACACAATGCCCTCCGCTGGACACCGAGAGTGACAGCCCCGGGAGAGCTGTCCACAGCCCCGCCCCGGCTTTTCCTCCGAATCTGCTCTCATCCGCTTTGTAAGTTTTGAACCTGAGCTTGCTTGATATTAAAAGGGTTTTTTCTTTTGGGGCAGATTCCTCCCATGGTCCCTAATGGTTTGCAGACTAAGAACAAGGCGGGGGTGGGGGCTCAGGGGCGGGGGTGAAGCCTGCAGAGTAAGCAGGCAGTGACCAACACCTGAGGGCGCACCTGGCCCTGGAAGCAATGGGCACGGCACGTGCAGAGATCAAGACAGAGAGACGTTAACAAGATAATAAGTGGAAAGAGCTTAACTTAACAACTTAGAAATGAGCGTTTCAGTATATGGTTCCTTTGGACATATGAAGTTTACGAATCTCTTCAGGTATCAAAAAGCCATTCTTTTGGGAAAGCAGGGCTAGGGTATTTAACAACTTCTAACCACAGACTTCTTTCTTCTTCACAAAGTATTCTCTGTGCACAGAACACGCTCTCACCCCCACCCCACCGTTATTTCCTTTTAGCCTTACCTCCTCAGAGGACCTTGAAACAAGGCAAGGAACCCTGGGCCTCACAGAACAGACTGAAAGGAAAATTTTAATTGGGGGCTGTGGAGGGGGGCGGGGAGGCGCTCTTAAACGCTCTTTTAAAATTTCTACCCAGAGTTCAATTCCACTTTCATTCCCAAATTAGCATCACCCTCACCATTAACCAACCAGGCATGGAAAACATGAGGCAGTGCTAACTAGTATTCTTCAAAAAGGAAGGCAAAATAGGGTAATTTCAGATAAAATAAAATCAAGAGCGTTCATGTAGTATAGACTTAAATTCTAGGTACAGAGGAATTCATACTAGGTTGAATCCTGGATCTTTAGAAAAGAATGAAGAGCATCAGAAATAATAAATAGCTGTGCAAATATTAAAGACTATTTTTCTTAATTCTTTAAAATACGAAGAATGATTTAAAACTAACATACATGATATTGTCTTGGGGGTCTTTAAGACTTAGGGACACCAATCCTATAGATCAGGGCCCTACCTTATGACCTCATTTAATCTTAAGTACTTCCCTAAAGGTCCCATCTAAATACTGCACAACTGGGGTCAGGGCTTCAACATGTGAATTTTCGGGCATAAGCTTCAGTCCACGTATCATACATGATTACATTACGTGAAATGTTCAGAACGGACAAATCTATAGACAGAAAGTAGATCCGCAGGGAGGTAGGGGACTAAGGAAGTAACAGCTCAAGGATACAGGGTTTCTTTCTGAGATGAGAATGCTCTAAAATGTGATGATTGAATATACCTGTGAATATACTGAAAACAATTGAAATGAACATTTTAAATGGATGAACTGTATGGCATTGTGAATTATATCTCAATAAGACTGCTTTTAGAAAAATTCAACACAATACCAATTGTAATCCACCAATTTTTAGGGGAGAAATTGACAAACTGACAATAAAACTTATTATAGAGAAATGCAAAGGAATTAGAATAGTCAAAAAATCCTGGGGTAGGAGAACAAAGTTGGAAGACTTACACTATCTGACTTTAAGAATTTACATAATGCTACAGTAAGAAATTATAAAAAATGAAAACAGCAACCAATAATCCCACATGAATATAGATGCAACCATACTTCACAAAATATAAACAAATCAAAG
The DNA here is from genome assembly GCF_055505025.1 of Bos grunniens. Lineage (NCBI taxonomy): Eukaryota > Metazoa > Chordata > Mammalia > Artiodactyla > Bovidae > Bos > Bos grunniens. The sequence continues at coordinate 8,198,791 of NC_141168.1, forward strand.
TAGTAATACATTCTCCCTTTACACTGGTCACATTTCAATGAAACAATTTTAGTAATAAAACCACATTTACATTGTCAGTTTTAACAAAGGCACCAAACTGCCCCTCTGGGGGGAAACAAATGATGCTGGAATAACTGCAGAGCCACGGCAGCGGAAAGAGCACCCTCCAGCCCCACCTCACACCACACACAAAGACCCAAATGGAAAGGCCCAGACCACAAAGCTTTACGAGGAAAACAGTATCTTTGTGATCCAGACACAGGTTTCTCATAGGCCACAGAAGATAACTGTAAAGGAAAAGAAACAAATTAGGTTTCCTCAAAATAAACTATCTGCTCACTCAAAAACACCATTAAGAAAAGAATAGCAAGCCTCAGAGACTGGGAGGAAAGATCAACAAGACATGTCTGAGAAAAAGCTGGCATCCTAAACAGAGAACTCCTACAACTCAATAATAAAAAGCATATTAATCCCCCCCAAAAACCCCCAAGACTCAGATACTTTACAAAAGATGACATACAAATGGTAAACTAGCATATGAAAATGACTCAACTTCATTAATCATTGGGGACATGCAAATAAAAACCATGAGATACCATGACACACACTTCCAGAATGGCTAAAATGAAAGAGAATGATGTTCCAAGCAGGCGTTGGCAATACTGTGGGGCAACTAGAATTCACAAACACTGCTCACATGAATTCAAAATGATACAGCCACTTTAGAAAAACAGCTGGTCAGTTTCTTACACTGTCAAACATACCATTAACACACAGTGCAGCAATTCCACTGCTCTGTAGGCCCGAGAGATATAAAAGCATTCTGCTCCCCAAAAGATCTCCACTTAGATATAGCTTTCCCCCCTGCTTTAGCCAAAAAAAATGGGTAACAGCCCAGGTACCTATCATTAGAAAAATGAATCAAGCAGCTGTGGTATTCATACAACGGAATATGACTTAGCAAAAGGGAGAAACTACTGCCACCTGGATAACACGGATAAATCTCAAAAATGCCCTGAATGAAAGCAGCCTCACGGGAAGGGGAACATACTCTCTACTGCCCTTTGGATGAACTCCTGGGAACTGCCAAACTAATCTATGGTAGCTGCCGTGGGGGAGGCCAGGATGCCCTGGGAAGCATCAAGGAACCTTCCACAGGGGTGAAGACACCCTCTATCTGGATAGGTTTTTGGGTTACTCAGGCAAATGTGCTAGTCAAAGCTTCTCCACTGGAAACTATAAACAAATTTCAAATTCTAATGATGTACATGCTCAAGCATTTACTGAGAAGTGTATTGATGTCTATAGCTTACTCTGAAACATGCAACATAAAATGGATGGATGGATATATGGATTCAGGGTAGAGAGAGACGTGATTGAGCAAGTCCAGTAAAATGGGTCTTCACCGTAAAATTCTTTTGACTTCTTTTAATGTTTGAAATTTTTTTATGATAAAAGGTTGAAAACTCCAGGACAGAAAATACCATGTAAAAACCTTCAAAGCAAAATATAAAAAACCTAAACTTCTGATGTCTGTTGTTGTTGAGTTGCTAAGTTGTACCCAACTCTTTTGTGACCCTAAGGACTGTAGCCCACCAGGCTCCTCTGTCCATGGGATTTCTCAGGCAAGAACACTGGAATGGGTTGTCATTTCTTCCTCCAAGGGATCTTCCCGACACAGGGATCAAACCATCTCCTGCACTGGCAGGCGGATTCTTTACCACAGAGCAACCAGGGATGCCCAATTAGCTAAAGACAATTAGAAATGCTTTACAGAAATGCTTTACTATCTAAAACCAGAAGCAAAGCTACAAAGCCAGTCATTTACCTACTATGGCAGAAAGTGAAGAGGAACTAAAAAGCCTCTTGATGAAACTGAAAGTGGAGAGTGAAAAAGTTGGCTTAAAGCTCAACATTCAGAAAACGAAGATCATGGCATCTGGTCCCATCACTTCATGGGAAATAGATGGGGAAACAGTGGAAACAGTGTCAGACTTTATTTCTCTGGGCTCCAAAATCACTGCAGATGGTGACTGCAGCCATGAAATTAAAAGACACTTACTCCTTGGAAGGAAAGTTATGACCAACCTAGACAGCATATTCAAAAGCAGAGACATTCCTTTGCCAACAAAGGTTCGTCTAGTCAAGGCTATGGTTTTTCCTGTGGTCATGTATGGATGTGAGAGTTGGACTGTGAAGAAGGCTGAAAGCCGAAGAATTGATGCTTTTGAACTGTGGTGTTGGAGAAGACTCTTGAGAGTCTCTTGGACTACAAGGAGATCCAACCAGTCCATTCTGAAGATCAGCCCTGGGATTTCTTTGGAAGGAATGATGCTAAAGCTGAAACTCCAGTACTTTGGCCACCTCATGCGAAGAGTTGACTCATTGGAAAAGACTCTGATGCTGGGAGGGATTGGGGGCAAGAGGAGAAGGGGACGACAGAGGATGAGATGGCTGGATGGCATCACTGACTCGACGGACGTGAGTCTGGGTGAACTCTGGGAGTTGGTGATGGACAGGGAGGCCTGGCGTGCTACGATTCATGGGGTCGCAAAGAGTCGGACACGACTGAGCAATTGATCTGATCTGAGCAAATGCCTATGTACCACTTTGGTCCTTTTATTATTTTTATTTGTTAAGACTTATTGTAACAGTGCTCTTAACTATGTTGTGACAGATTGATGGCCTGAGACAGGCTGCTAGGCTCCAACTATTTCAATATTTGAGTTGCTCAATTATGTTCATTTTCCCTAACTGTGCCTCTTCTCTGTGTGTGTGCTCAGTCATGTCCAACTCTTTGCAACCCCATGGACTGCAGCCCACCAGGCTCCTCTGTCCACGGAATTTTCCAGGCAAGAATGCTGGAGTGGGTTGCCATGTTCTCCTCCAGGGGATCTTTCCTATCCAGGGATCAAACTTGAGTCTCCTGAGTCTCCTATACTGGCAGGCAGATTCTTTACCATTGAGCCACCAGGGAAGGCCTCTTCATAAGGACAAGCTACTCTTGGTAACTGAAAGCTGGGTTTCACTCAACACTGTGCTTAGTTACTCAGTCGTGTCTGACTCTTCACAACCCCATGGACTGTAGCCCACCAGGCTCCTCTGTCCATGGGGATTCTCCAGGCAAGAATACGGGAGTAGATTGCCATGCCCTCCTCCAGGGGATCTTCCCAACCCAGGGATCAACCCAGGTTTCCCATGTTGCAGGCATTCTTTACCAGCTGAGCCACCAGGGAATTTTGGCAGTAACTGCAACAAGCTACCCCGTCTTCTCGCTCCAGTCTGAACTGACTGCTCTCTGCACCTTCCGGACAGCGCTAATCCAGGAACTCTGTCCTGCTCTCACATTCAACCCATAGGCTGCTGGGTCTCTCTTAATTCTATGTGCACAGAAACTTCATGGTTTTGTCTGTAGGATCCATCTTCTTCATTATCTTCAGCACTAGTGATTTAACATCTTCACTTCTGGGAAGTTATTTTATACTCTCTATGAATACTATTACAAATTCAAAAACTCTTCTCTCCCTGTTTTCCTTTAGAATTTCTAACAGTCAGATATTGGGCCTCCTGGCTTACTTCTGTTTGCAAAGCTACCTGCCCTCATATCTTTCCTTTTTACTGTCCAGCAGCAGTAGCAGTAGCAGCAGCAGCAGGGTCTTCTATTACTGTTCTTTCTAAAACCTGAGCTGCCATTGCAAATGGGAGTTCTTTTCTCAAAGTGTCCTGTTCCGAACTTACTGCCATGAGGAGATTCTCATCTCAGACTTTGCCACTAACATTCAAAAATGTTACTTTTAAAAACATGTTCTTCTTTTCCCTGTATTGTCAGTTTCTTCCTGTTCGCTTTCATTCTATGTGTATTCTGTTTTCACACAACTATTAATCCTTAGTACTCATCATGATAAGGCACTAAAAGCCAACTGGAAAGACCACTGGCCTAAGGAGGCTGGCAGGCCATAGTTCTGCACGGCTCACCTTGTGTGTCGACAAATGCATTTATTTTTCAGGCTGTTCAATTTTTCCAGAGAACTGTTTTGTCCCTAGCATCACCAGCAGTGTTCTGATACGGAATGATGAACCAGTCACTCTAAATGCTAACTTTCTATCACAGCCACGGTTGTTAGTTTCTATTTATCCCAACTTCTGCTAGGCCTCCTGTTTGCAAATTTCTGCGATGTTCCCATTCGGTGTGTCCTAAAGAGAAGTGGCGAGTCTTCTGCCTGGGATACAGGCTCTCAGCATCAGGAGCTCTACACTCGAGGAGAGGGACGTAACAGGCTCTCAGGTCTGCAGACTCTGGATCTATCCCTCACCTCCCAGCACCGCCCGGTCTCACCCCTCCGCCTCTGCCAGGCCGGAGCCTTCAGGTTCTGAGCCTCCGGTCCTAAAGGGCCGTGGGGCTGTCATCGGCACCCTCCTCAGGGACACTCCCTCTAAAGTGATGCTTCCTATACCCCGGGGATCAGTGCGGCGACTCAGTCTGCTTTGCATTAAAGAAAAAGAACAAACAAATAAATGGTTAAATTTCTCATCTAAGCTCTCTTCCATTCTTTGTCTTCACTGATTTAAAATGATTTTATTATGATCATTTTAGTGATGCCACCAATGGGAAAGTCAAAACAAATTTCATCTTCAGCCAGAAGCCCAGAAATCTGCTCCTTTTGTTTCCTGTTTCCATCACCACTACACAACATCATGCTTGGATTGCCAAGATCAAGCTGGTCTTCCTGTGCCTTTGATCTCTTTCCGGTTTTAACTCCATTTGGCTTCCAGATTCATCCTCCTTAAGTCACGGATTCTTAAATCATATGTCCATCTCTGTGGACCTACACCGCTTTCAAAAAATAACAGTAACAAACACATTTACCTGGTCTGCAAGATTCACCATAATCTAGAACTAAGTCCGGTGGCCAGCCTGACAGCATCTACTCCTGGCCAGCATCGTGTCCTCTCGTGGTGCCACTTCCCACTTTCACATCCATCTTTCTCCCTCAAGCAAAACTGTGTAAGGCTTTCTCCCTTTTCTCATTTTTTCCTCCTTATTTATACTCCTCTCTTGAGGTTCACTTAGCTTCCACTAGTTCTTGAAGCCTTCCAACTTCAACAGTGTCAGCATCTTTCTCCCTCCTCTGAGCATCTCCTCTGCAATAATAGCTGTCTGTATTGCCCATCATCAAAGACTTTCAAATTAATGAAATGAGACTATTAAATATTGCATCACATACACACACACACCCTTCCACTGCTTTAAAGCATTTGAGATAGCTTATAATAGCTGAAAGAAAGTGAAAGTCGTGCAATTGAATTCTCCAGTCCGGAATACTGGAGTGTGTAGCCTTTACCTTCTCCAAGGGATCTTCCCAAGCCAGGGATAGAACCCAGGTCTCCCGCATTGCAGGTAGATTCCCATCTGAGCCACCTGGGAAGACCTATAATACTTGAAACACCACAGAAAAAGGAAAAATACAAGCCAGAATAGTATTTACAGAACATAAAAATAAGATAGAACACAAAATTAACAATAACAAAAAGTCAGAACCCTAAAATTAAACAGATGACCTAACTATGAACAATCCGAAATAAACATATTTTGCATCCAGGCTGCTATGTGCCAAAATTAATTTTGGTTTCAGAGTATTTATCTTCAGCATGTCTAATAGCATTTATGTAACAGAACCAATGGTTAAGGCAACCCCACAGCTAACTAACGTGCAAATGCTATCAAAGGAATCAAGGAGAATGCGTTTCTCTATGGTCTTCAACAAAGACGCTTGTTTCTAGAGGAGACAGAACAATTCCGGGTGGTGAGACACCAGCAGAAAAGAATACTGCATCAGGACTGGTCCTCACACTCAGGGGAGGATTCAGAGCAAGTTCCCTGCAGGACCGATAACCAGGGAACCGTCCCAGGCACATGGTTACTAAAACCTGGGAAAGGGTGTTCAAATATATTCCTAAGCTGCACACAAACTCTCGTTTTCTGTATGTGTGTGTGCAGATAACCCGCAGACAGACAGACATGACCGAGACAGCACTGGAGAGACTTGCTCGGGGGATGGGGTGGGGGTGGTGTGTGGCTGAGAAGATGTGTGCTTTTCACTGTGTGCCTTGTTAAATGTCTAGGTTTACAACAGGATTATGTATCTAAAAATCAAAAATTACATAGCAGAAAGACTCCACAGGGATCTACTCTCAAGCCCATGCAGTTTTTCCTATAAGTAAGACTTAGGCCACAAAATGGGTAGTCGTGCCTGACTGTGCAAAGCTTCAGCCCAAAGCCTGGCTGGTCCTTATCTGAGAAGCTGGCCTGGGGACCCATGAGGAGGAAATAGGGGCAATCAAACAGAAGCCTCCTTCAGGAGTCAGTGTGTTGGCTGCTTTACACTAGGGCAGCGACAGCCTGACAAGCCCACGCCGCTGACTTTTAAAACGCTGACCTTGTTTTCAAAAGGTTCCCTTGAAGGGTTCCTCTGGCACCGCTGTCAGACTGGGACAGTGAGCGGGACCCGAGGCAGACACCTGGGGTCTCTGGCCACACTTGGCCATCAAGAGCAGAGCCTGGGCCTACCTCTGAAACAGGCCTACGACTCTTCTGCATCCCACAACTGCTCTATCATTCGCCAAAACACACTCTTCACGTGACTGGTAGGGACAAGTCACCATGAAAGGAGTCAGGTGACAGACGAAGCTTCAGGCAGACATAGCCTGGGTGCCCGCCCCACCTCGGGCATCCAGGCACTGTATGTGACTACACGCCATCCCTGGCTGTGATGCCCAGGGCGCCTGTTAACACTTTATGATTGGGCACCGGCCCCCACTGTCTGTTACCACAGAGCACCAGCCTTACAACATAAAGTCAACACATCTGGGGAATCAATCTGTGACTTTCAGTTACTACCAAACTCAAGCCATTTTCCTTCTGAACAGAACCACTTTCTGCGACCCCTTCTTATCCAAGTGAACTTACAGTGGAAATTTGAGCAGCTGCCTGTATCAACATCATTTGGACGGGCTCTGCATTACAAGCTGTGTCCACAAATGTTCCAGCTGCACCCGCTGGCAGGAGCGGCAGGCCCGCCTCGACCCTGCACTGTCGTCTGCAAAGTTATTAAAGAATCAAGTTCTTTCTGGGCTGTGGCAGGTACGGCTCTGAAAGGGAATATCCCAAATGAAGCAAATAAATTCACATTTCAAAGGCAAAAACTGCATGCAACAGCTTGTGATTAACCACACAATTTGTTTCAACAAAGCTCAAAGTGCTCTGAGTATACACACCATGAATCAAATTAGAAGAAGAAAGCTCAACATACCATGTTTATACTAATAAAACCCCCAAAATTGCCTCCAGAGACAACTACGCGATATGATTACTGAGTTGGCCAAAAGGTTCACTCGGGTTTTTCTGTAACATCTTTATGGCCAACCCGATATAATTTCTATGGGTTTCCTCTGGAAGATAGATTTGGTTTCTCAATCCCCAAAACTATTTTAACAGTACTGTGTCAGTAACGAAAGACAGAAGGAATTTTGCAACCAGTGAAATAACTAGGACTTCTAGTTGCACAAGGGAAAATAGCAAAAACTGATCAACTGTATTTTAAAAAGTAGATTCTATACTGACAGTCTACAAAGCACAGACGAGGTTTTAAAACACCATCCATAAGCCCAGTACCTACGGACAGACACTTTCCATGCTATGCAAAGCTTTTCAAAAGTGCAGATGATGCCCTGGGGGTTCACATCACACAAACCACTTCATATCCTGCGTTCCCCGTTATTAGGCGCATTGTTACATGTCAATGAATAATATTCTTCAGTGAATTTTTAATGGCTGTTTACGGCCATTTATATCAAATCCCTAATGTTGAAGAATGCGGCTGTTTCCCATTGTTTCCAATTATAAAATATTCTGAACCCCTGGCACATACAATTTGAACACAACTGGAGGAGGAAATGGTAACCCACTCCACTATTCTTGCCTGGGAAACGCCATGGACAAAGGAGCCTGGTGCGCTGCAGTCCGTGGGGTCGCTAAGAGTCAGACAGGACTTTAGTGACTCAGCGCATTTCCTTAGGACAGTTAAAAGTTATAAAACAAAAATCAGTGGGCCAAAGTACCTTTTGATGTCTATATTTCTAAACTTCCCCAGAAAGACCACAGCAAATTGATACCACCTGACTGTGGCAACTCCAGCTTCCTTCACTTGGGCCAGCACTGGCTACGATCATTTCTCTAAAACGGCTGTCAAGCTGATAGGTTTACAATGTCTTAAATTCTTCATTTCTTTAACAATTAAGAGGTTGAAAATTTCCCTACAGGCATACTGACCTTTTGCATTTCTTCGGTCTGTGAACCAATTATATCCTTCAGAGCCTTATTCTAAAAATGTGGATAAATGTGTATATATATGTGTGTGTGTATATATATGTGTGTGTATATATATATGTGAAGAGCTGTGTATGTTTGGAAAAAAATACTTCTATACATTTAAGTTTACTTGATGAAAGCCATGTTTGTTAGGTGAGCAAAACCGGATTAATGTTATGACTCCTGAATAAAAAGTACAAGATGAGAGATGTCCAAATACCTTCACTGGCTGTGTGGTTATCTCAAGATGGGCTGGGACCATCATCAAGACACTGTGAAAACAATTTGACATTCTTTCTGTCTGATCTGCTTTTCGCGGAGCCCGAGTTTCTATACAGGACAGAGAATCCTGGGCAGGTGGGCCGGGAAGGCGGCTGCCACTTGGAACACTGGCCCCGTGGCCACAGCTGCCGTGCAGGAGCCGGCGGGGGGGAGCCGGCGACCGAGAACAGTGATGGCAGCGGCGATGCCACGCCCGGCTGGCGGGCGCTGAGCAGCAGCAGGACCGCGCGCCCTGGGGGGCTCTCAGCCCTGCCAGGGGCCGGGGAGCTGCTCTGGGGGGAGAGCGCCCCCACCCCAGTGATGCGAACTGAGCTGCAGACTGTGGCTGCTCCTGCTGCTATTGAGTCGCTTCAGTCGTGTCCAACTCTGTCCGACTCCACAGACGGCAGCCCACCAGGCTCCTCTGTCCATGGGATTCTCCAAGCAAGAATACTGGAGTGGGTTGCCATTTCCTTCTCCACGCAGACTGTGGGGACAGAGCTTAACTGCAAATTCTGAATATGCCTGTATTCCAACTTGTGGACAGGTAAGCAGCCCAGGCTAGGAAATAGGAACGTCATCCTTAATGCAACTGCCAGGGAAAAAAGGAACTTTGAAATCAGAATAAACTCAGCTCACAGCACCACAGGGAGGAAAACAGACCCTGTCAAGTGTCTGAGAACTTCTGCAGGCAGAGAGGAAAAAGAAAAAGAGAAAGACATCAACACAGAAGTTTAAACTGATTCCAAGGGAGGCTAAAATTATGATTTGAGGTGAGTAACAACTTCAGAAAAAAAAGAATGACTTGGAAGTGAGAAGCAGGAAGACCGGGGGCCTAGCAAAACCAACAAACTTAACCAGATGGCCTGCCAGCTAGACTAGCCGTGACCAGCTGCTGCGGGTATGCCACGGGGGTCCCCTCATCACGCCGCACCCCCTGCCCAAAGTCAGGACCTGTGCCTGCTCTCTGAGCTGGGCATGGAAACACAGTGGTGTCAAGAAGCTCAAACAGGAGACTTCCCTGGTGGCTTAGTGGTAAAGAATCCACCTGCCAATGCAGGGGACATGGGTTCAATCCCTGGTCCAGGAAGATTCCGCAAGCTTCAGAGCAACTGCTACTGAAGCCCGAGCTCCCCAACAAAACCGCAACTAGAGAGCAGCCTGTGCTCAGCACAACCAGAGAAAAGGCCTGTGCAGCAATGAAGACCCAGCACAGCCATAAATTAATGAATTATTTTTTAAAAAAAAGAAAAAAACCGAAGAGGAAACTTCACTACCCATTTCAAGTTCAAAAGAAAAAAGAAAGAAAATCTACTATTATTTACCCACCAGCATAGACTGTACTCCTATATTTTACTCCAAAAAGAAAAAACAAAAAAAGTTGCTGCACTGTGCTGTACACACCTAAGACAGAAAATCAGACCTGCTAACGGGCAGCCAGTGGGGAGCCTGGCTACAGGCTGAACTTTAAGGAGGAAAGGGAAGCCTTTGTGAACGGCTGAGAACAAAGTTATTAATAACTGAACTAGATCTTTCTGACTCAGGTGCTCTGGAACCTTTTTTTTTTTTTCACTTTCCTCAAGTTGCCTTCTCTTTCTTCTGCTACTCTGAGTTGAGAAATCAAGAAGAACATTTATGCTGTACAATAACCCACCTTCTTGTTATAGTACCAGGGAATGCCAGTGGTTGCTAAATGCTCTAGGAACACTAGCTGCCATTCCAGAAGTTGGTTACTTTTCTCTGGAAAATGTGTCACATGTTTCTTGAAGATAAACAGAGGGTAAAGATCTCGTAAAGATCTCGCTGTGAGCTGCTGTCTACAGTGACGAAGGGGAAAGGACCCCTCCTCCTTCTTCCGGCCAGCCCTCCTCCAACAGGCCCTGGTCTGACTGCAGAAGGGAGACGCAGTCTGCTCCTCCTCCCCAGGACCCGAAGTACCTCCCAGCCTGAAACACAACCTCACAAACCAGGGCTAGAACATCCGTCACTGGAAACCAGCCTGGGAGATTATTTTAAAGAGCGACGCAGCTAAGCGGTTACATGGAGACTGAAGGTACACCCGAAAGAGAAAGCTTTCACAAACGCTTTTATGTAAACTGAGGCTGAGACAGAACTGTGGTATGGCGACACACAGTTTCCAAAAGCTGTGTGTAAATGACTGAAATGGAAGTGAAGATGCGTTCTAGAAAAATGTGCCAGATGACTTGAGCTCCTCTATACTGGAAAATAACACTGATGTTAAAAAATGCAGGTGAAGGAGGGAGCAGAATTTTATGATTTTCAGTAATTCAATTAATAAACACAAGTAGACATTCTGTTTCATCTGTATCCTAAAAGTTAATCTTTAAGGGTTGATCAGACTCTTTTGGAACTTCCTAAGGAAAATACAGAAAATATTTTGAGAACTATGGCTCATTCACATACAGAATCTGAAGGCCACAGAATGGATAAAGGCAGTTTCCAGAGTCAGGCTACTAAGAGTTTCAGATGAGCGTCATCACTGCCCAGTGGTTGCTATAACAACTAGGCAAGTTACCCAAGCTTTGGGAGACCGGGTTTCCGACAGCACCACAGGAGGGTTACTACCACCAGCCCTCGTGGGTGACTGATGAAAGCCTCCAAGCAGATGCAGATGGTTCCCAGCACAGTGTCTGATACCCAGGACTCAAATGACAGCTCTGGTTTCACAAATAATACCTAAGGAATTAATGTCAAGTTCAGAATCTCCAATCTCTTTTTTACGGGGGAGGGAAGAAGTAGAAAAGAACAGTTTTATTGCTTTGCCAGCAAAGTGGGGCACGGTGGGTTCATGACCTGAAAAACTGCGTGTCCCAACCCAGGAGGGTTTGGTGAGGAGTTTTACAGCAACAGCTCAAGGGTGGCAGATTCTCTACTCTTAATAAATGTACTAAATAAATGAAACTATTATCTTCTCAGACAAAACTAGAAGAATCTTATTCAAGAGTTATTCCTGAAAAAAAAAAAAATTAAAATGGAAGGTATCAAAATGACAAACTATATTTATAGAATAAAAGAATTTAGTAATTGCAGCAGGCAGAGAAAGAGTTCTAAGACCAAAACATTATACTGAACAAAGACCAATCTGGGCTGGTCAAAAATGAAAACTAGTAAGTTCCCTGGAGACAAACTAGCAACTAAATTTCCATCGTTTCTATTCTAGCACTCCCCTGTTGTTCCTGTGCAGAAATCCAACCAAAGGCCTTGTTTCATCACCATCTTTAGCTCTAGGACTTATAAGAATTAAACAAAATAACCAACCAACCAAAAAAAAAAAACCACACCTCAAAAACCTCCACCACAAAACCTGCCACACCTAGCTAGCCACAACCTTCTTGAGGGGACCAATACCCTCTTTATTTGTAAAGATTACGGCCTCCTTAAAAGTATTTGACACGTCACATGACCCAATGATTCCACTCTTACATATACACGTGCTTTTTAACACATGCCTACACAAAACACAAAAACTCACGCACAATATTTATAACAACATGATTCATAATAGCCAGATATCCATCACTGACGGATGAATAAGCAAAATATGGAATATGCATCAAATTCAGCTGTAAAAAGGAATGATGTGCTGACACGTGCTGCAACAAGAATGAGGCCTGGAAACATCATGCTAAGTCAAAGAAGCCAGCCACAGAAGACCACACGCTGTATGATTCCATTTATGTGAAATGTCCAGAATAGGCAAATTCATAGAAACAGAAAGCAGGTTAGCAGTTGCCAGGAACTGGGGGGAGGACAGAATGGGAAGTGACTAGCGAGGGTGCAGTTAGTTGCTCTGGGGGTGATGAAAAGCCTCGAAGTTTAGACAGTGGTTACGGCTGCACGATGCACGAGTGCACCTGAATGCCGCACTGTGCACTTAACCAGGGTGCGCTTCATGGGTGTGTGAACTGTAACTCAATCATGGGTGTGTGAACTGTAACTCAGTCATGGCTGTGTGAACTATAACTCAGTCATGGCTGTGTGAACTATAACTCAATAAAGCGGCAATTCGAAGTATTCTACAGTGTAAGTATACATGTATTTATGAATATTGGTCTATACCCACAATAAGTTTTCATTTTAGAGATAGACATATAGCTTCATACCTATTCAAATTAATGTTAAACTTTTTTTAAGGCCATAAAATATTAGCAGAGTCGAGGGCCTCCTGGACTATCACATAACCAAGTTTGACTATCACTGATACACATTAAAGCTTTAAACTTAAATCTGCACTGAACTAACAACTTTAAACTCCTAAAATTAGCAAATCAGCAGCAATCCGCCCTTTGGTGAGCTAGCTTCAACTGTAATTTCTGATATCTGAATGGACTCGAGAAATTCTACAAGTTAAGTAGTACGCCTTGGTGTACACACACACAGCCATCTCCTGGTACCACCCCACCTTCCCATGCCAGAAGCTGTGGGTGCTCTAGTCCCTCAATAAAATGGCCAGTCCAGTTGAGTTCCACATCTGAGGATCAGGAGGGCCGACTGCATACAGCAGACAACACAACCTTCCAAGCACACGGCAGTCCCTGGCACCTACCAGGGACCATACAGAGTGAAATACCTGAACACCGTATTTGTAAAACAAGGCCACAACAATATAACTTTTGCTCTACGTGGTGACCCTTTACGTGGGAGTCGCAAGCCTGTCCCATGAAGGACCAGACGGTAACTATTTTCGGCTTTGTGGACCAGACCACTTTGGATGCGAGCTCTTCCACCCTGCCCCCATTGCGAGGGCAGCCCCGGACAATACAGACACCAAAGCCCCCAGCGGTAAGCAGCACCCTGCCACAGAACTTCCTGCCCTGGTCGAAGTGATTACCTACTGTGCACTTAGAACACGGGTGCCACGACTACTGATTCCAAATGCAAACAGCCACGAGCGGCTCCTGGGCTGAACAGCACTGCCTTAGACCACCATGTAGCCACTTTCACCTCTGTCATAAACGCAGAAAGAGTAAAGGAGTTAACTTTGAAGGCTAAAAATGAACCTTACTGATTCTATCATAGGATGAACTGCAGAGAGAACACGTGATGTAAAATTTCTAACGAGTCACGGGTCGGACCAGTAAAGGATCGAAATCCTACGCAAACGACCTCGGCTGACACGGGAGGATACGTGTAGAGTTCCATGTATCTGGACTTGGCCATGCTCTGTCTGGTGTACACTTGCTGGATGCCAGCTCTGAGGTCGTCCCAGATCTGGTCGAGGCCGATCTGCTTGAGTCCGTGGGGGTTCTGACTCCGGTTGGATGACATGGTGAGTAATATTCTGAAGTCGTCCAGTGCAGCAATCCTTAGTCAAGGTTCAGCTAATTCTCCATCAGATGAAAATATACAGTTATCATTCCAAATTTATTCACAGCGGCTCAGAAAGGATGTCCTTTGAATGGAGAGAATGAAATCTCATCGCAGGCAAACCTGAAGAAGAAATACAGGGAACTGATTAGTCCTCTCTCAACAAACATCCTGCCTCACGGGGCGGGGGCAGTGTGAGAGGACGCTGCGCACATGCTGACGGCAACACTGGGTCTGCGGGCCCCGGCAGGCGCCTCTGCACGCTGACCCGGAGATTACCTCGCTTTCTATGTGACAACACACTCACAGAACATGGTCTGTGTAATATGCGTATGTAGACGCTTAGTTCAAAATCATTTTGCTTATTAGAGTGCGCGGAGAAGAGCTGGTAAAACTTATACACAAGCACAACTAACATGCTGTTTCGCTGGCCTTCAAAAGGTCTACATTACTTGACCTACGTAACAGTTAGACAAACTCAAAGGAAAAAAGGCAAAGGAAATGTCCAGAAAGAGCAACACAAACAGCTAACAGAAAAAGCCAAATGTTCAAACTAGTTACCTGTGAGTTAAAAATAAAAAAAAGTCACTTAGCATCTGGCAAAACACAAATGGTGGTGAGGCAGAAAGTGAGGGGGAATGGTCACTCCTTTTGGGGGGAGACGAGGAGCGGTGGGCAGCTTGTGAGATCTTACTTCCTGCACCAGAGATTGACTCTGGACCCCGACAGTGAGAGCACTGAGTCCCACTGGACGGCCAGTGAATCCCGGTCACTCCTTTTTTAGAAGGGAATTGGGCAAGAATTATCAACATTTAAAATGTACCCTGAACTTAGGGAGACCTGGCTTTGAAGCTTAGCTCCACACCTACAGATATATGGTCATGGGCAAGTTACTTCTCACTGCTCTAAGCCTCAATTTCCTAGCCAGCAAAATAGGGGCAGGTCTATTTAACACACAGTAAACACTTGACAAGGGGTGAAGTGAAGACTGGAGTGGGGAGCCTTTCCCTTCTCCAGGGGATCTTCCCAACCCAGGGATCAAACCCAGGTCTCCCGTATTGTAGGCAGATTCTTTACCAAATGAGCCACCAGGGAAGCCCAAGAATACTGGAGTGAGTAGCCTATCCCTTCTCCAGTGGATCTTCCCGACCCAGGAATTGAACCGGGGTCTCCTGCATTGCAGGTGGATTCTTTACCAACTGAGCTATCAGGGTTGACAACTGGTAATGGCTATTATCTCTAAGTGTATGAAGCAACTGCAAAATACAATTTATAATGCCTCAGGATTATGAATCCACAGATAAAGAACATTAGCTATCCAATATTGTGTTAAGTCAGTACTTTTCAATATAAAACATTACAGACATACTTCGAGGAGTGTCTATGTATATCACATCAAAATGTGGTGGTTTTTAAACAAGTATTTCTGGTGCGAAACTAGGAAACATCAAATTACTTCAATGGCTCCAAAAAATAAATGCTGGGAGGTACATGGTATCTGGAACACTAAGAACGGGTGTCACAGGCTGCAAGGGATTCAGTGCACCCTGCACCTCAGTGGCTGCACGGAGCTCTCTGTGGGCTAAGGCACCTTTAAGAACAGTGGGAGCCACACAAGTGGACTGCGCCTGAACTTCTAAAGCCTAAATCAACTCTGATACTTAGAACCTAAGCTATGGGGCTTAATATTTTATGAAACCACAACATCATTCCTAATCTTAAAAACACTTCACGTCATACATGCAAATAGGTACATCCAAAAGTGAAACATAAAAATGTCTAACACAAGAATGAATCCTCTTAGTTTTAAGAAACTAACACCTCAGCAACCACTTTGCAAATGTTTTCTGACTTCAATCTGCCTTTTCTTGACCTTGCATGGTACATGCCACCACCCCACTTGAGAGGAACTGGGGTGTTCTGGATTGGTAGTGAGACTGAAGGCGGCAGGGCACACAACCTTTAAAAGAATGACACAGCCCAAGGACACGACACAAACTGCTTAGAAGCGACCAGGTCCAAGATGGCGGGCAGCTGACTTCCACTAGACCTTGGGTCTCGGGGCACACTTGCTGCAACACCTCAGCACGCTCCGCGACACACCCACGGGCACCAGAACGGTTCCAAGGATGGCCATAAAAGGGCAAAAAGTGGGTAGTGGCCCACTTTCTGGAAATTCTCATCCCTTCCCCAAAACAGCTGAATTTCTCCTCCACTGGGTCTTGGTGTGCACAAGATGTCACATGCTAGCTAGCAAGGTTAAGTTTTGCCAAGAGAACACACTGGTCCTATCAAACACCCTCTTCCAAAAACACAAAAGACAACTCTACTCATGGACATCACCAGATGGTCAACACCGATATCAGACTGGTTATATACTTTGCAGCTGAAGATGGAGAAGCTCTATACAGTCAGCAAAAATGAGACCAAGAGCTGACTGTGGCTCAGATCATGAACTCCTTATTGCAAAATTCAGACTTAGATTGACGAAAGTAGGGAAAACCACTAGACCATTCAGGTATGACCTAAATCAAATCCCTTATGGTTATACAGTGGAAATTCAAGGGATTAGATCTGATAGACAGAGTGCCTGAAGAACTATGGACGGAGGTTTGTGACATTGTACAGGAAGCAGTGATCAAGAGCATCCCCAAGAAAAAGAAAAGCAAAAATGCAAAATGGTTGTCTGGGGAGGCCTTACAAACAGCTGAGAAAAGAAGAGAAAGGCAAATGACAAAAGGAAAGACCTACCCATCTGAATGCAGAGTTCCAAAGAACAACAAGGAGAGGTAAGAAAACCTTAAGTGAACAATGCAAAGAAATAGAGGAAAACAATAGAATGGGGAAGACTAGAGATCTTGTCAAGAAAATCAGAGCTACCAAGGGAACATTTCATACAAAGATGGGTACAATAAAGGACAGAAACGGTACGGACCTGAGAGAAGCAGATGATATTAGGAAGAGGTGGCAAGAATACACAGAAGAGTAGACTCCTCTGGTGATTCAGTAGCTAAGACTCTGAGCTCTGAAAGCAGGGGGCCTAGGTTCAATCTCTGGCCAGGGAACTAGATCCCACATGCCGCAACTAGAACCCAGAGCAGCCAAAAAAAAAAAAATACACAGAAAAATTGCACAAAAATGGTCTTAATGACCCAGATAACCACGATGGTGTGATCACTCACCTAGAGCCAGACATCCTGGAGTGTGAAGTCAAGAGGCCCTTAGGAAGTATTACTACAAATAAAGCTAGTGGAGTTAATGGAATTTCAGCTGAGCTATTTCAAATCCTAAAAGATGATGCTGTTAAAAGTGTTGCACTCAATATGCCAGCAAAAGGTCAGTTTTCATTTCAATCCCAAAGAAGGACAGTGCCAAAGAATGTTCAAACTACCACACAATTGCACTCATTTCACATGCTAGCAAGGTAATACTCAAAATCCTTCAAAGTAGGCTTCAACAGTATGTGAACCAAGAACTTCCAGATGTACAAGCTAGATTTCGAAAAGGCAGAGGAATCAGAGATCAAATTGCCAACATTCACTGGACTATAGAAAAAGCAAGGAAAGTCCAGAAAAACATCTACTTCACTGACTACACTAAAGCCTTTAACTGTGTGGATCACAACAAACTGTGGAAAATTCTTCAAGAGATGGGGATACCAGACCACCTTACCTGCCTCCTGAGAAACCTGTATGCAGGTCAAGAAGCAACACTTAGAACCAGACACGGAACAACGGACGGGTTCAAAATTGGGAAAGAAAGGAGTACATCAAGGCTGTCTACTGTCACCCTGCTTATTTAACTTATGTGCAGAGTACATCACGAGAAACGCTGGGCTGGATGAAGCTCAAGCTGGAATCAAGATTGCTGGGAGAAATATCAATAACCTCAGATATGCAGGTGCAGGTGACACCATTCTTATGGCAGAAAGTGAAGAGGAACTAAAAAGCCTATTGATGAAGTGAAAGAGGAGAATGAAAAAGCTGGCTTAAAATTCAACTTTCAGAAAACTAAGATCATGGCATCTGGTCTCAACCCTTCATGGCAAACAGACGAGGGGGGCGGGGGGGCGGCGGTGGGAAACAACTGAAATAGTGACAGACTTTATTTTCTTGGGCTCCAAAATCACTGTGGACAGTGACTACAGCCATTAAATTAAAAGACACTTCTTGGAAGGAAAGCTATGACCAACCTAGATAGCATATTAAAAAGCAGAGACATTACGTTGCCAACAAAGGTCCCTGTAGTCAAAGCTATGGTTTTTCCAGTAGTCACGTATGGATGTGAGAGTTGGACCATAAGGAAAGCTGAGCACCAAAGAATTGATGCTTTTGAACTGTGGTGTTGGAGAAGACTCTTGAGAGTCCCCTGGACTGCAAGGAGATCCAACCAGTCAATCCTAAAGGAAATCAACCGTGAACATACATTGGAAGGACTAACGCTAAAGCTCCAATACTTTGGCTACCTGATGTGAAGAGCTGACTCATTGGAAAAGACCCGGATACCGGAAAAGATTGAGGGTAGAGGAGAAAGGGGTGACAGAGCATGAGATGGTTGCATGGCATCACCAACTTAATGGACCTGAGTTTGAGCAAACTTTTGGAGGTAGTGAAAGACAGGGAAGCCTGGTGCGCTGCAGTCCATGGGGTTGCAAACAGTTGGACATGACTGAGAGACTCAACAAAAATAACAAGGCACTTATCATCCCACCTCACTTCCACCCCAGGGGCAAGGTTAATAAGGTACACTGAATAAAATGGTCAGTGATTTTATTTTTCCCCACAACCTCATTGTCCCCATTCAACATCAGCACCCAAATGTGCTCGCTCTTTCTATTGTACATCTGATTCCAGTTATGAGTCTTACTGTATCAGAGTAACCGGTATTCCAAGATCAAACACAATCTCTCATGTTAAAATATCAAGTCTACTTTATTACACACATTTTCTGTCTAGTTCTACGCGTGGGAATCTGGTGCCACAGCCAAGTCTTGGCTCATGTGGTGAAAATTCAGCCAACTATCTTACTTCTGCTTTTAGGTGCTTTACTGTTTTCCCTTTCAAATGAGTCATTCCCATTTTCTGGTTGTCCTCACTGAGTATCCAAAATCTACACAGTTCACAAAAATTCACATGTCATTACTGACTTAATTGAGAAGTTGAAAGAGGCTAACCTCATCTTCAATGGCACCCTACTCCAGTACTCTTGCCTGGAAAATCCCATGGACGGAGGAGCCTGGTGGGCTGCAGTCCATGGGGTCGCGAAGAGTCGGACATGACTGAGCGGCTTCACTTTCACTTTTCACTGTCATGCATTGGAGAAGGAAATGGCAACCCACTCCAATATTCTTGCCTGGAGAATCCCAGGGACAGAGGAGCCTGTTGGGCTGCCGTCTCTTGGGTCGCACAGTCAGACACAACTGAAGCGACTTAGCAGCAGCAGCAACCTCATCTTCTATTTTTAATAACCCCCAGAGAGTCTCCCATTTATAATATTTAACATTTATCACTTATCCTACAATAGAGAAAGCTAAAACTACATCTAAAAGGAAACATTAAAAGTAAGAACATCAGAGAAATATCTTAAAAATCAGGCCATGTGCTAACAGCAGCTGACCTGCTGGTCTCAGGCTGGGCTCTCTGGAGCAAATGCCTGGACAGAGTTTGGTGGTAAATGCTTCTTCGGGATGACATCTGTGAGGGGCAGGGGAGGATGCAGGCCTGGGCAGAGAGGGGCTGAACCGTGAGGTGGCCCCCGCCCGGGAGGCGTCCAGCGCTGCCTGGACTGGCACACAGGGCAGCACAGTCTGTGCTTCCGCTCCTGGGGGCTCAGTCCCCGCAAGTGCGCTGGGTGGGGAGGTCAGGGAGGACCTTACAGCTGGAGGGCCTCTGGGAGTCCAGCCCCTCCCTGAAGGGGCACGTGGGTGGGGCCTGAATGGATAGGGGATGCTCTGGTGATGGAGTTCCCACCTTGGGGTGGGGGTGGGGAGCTGTGTTTGGATTTCATCTGCTTATGTATTCCTCCTGAATATTCATTGGAAGGACTGATGCTGAAGCTCAAACTCCAATACTTTGGCCATGTGATTCGAAGAACTGACTCATTTGAAAAGACCCTAATGCTGGGAAAGATTGAAGGCGGGAGAAGGGGATGACAGAGGATGAGATGGTTGGATAGCATCACCGACTCTATGGACATGAGTTTGAACAAACTCCAGGAGTTGGTGATGGACAGGGAAGCCTGGTGTGCTGCAGTCCATGGGGTCACAAAGAGTTGGACACGACTGAGCGAAGGAACTGAACTGACTGGATGCATCCCTCAATGTTTGATAGTGAACTGTTTGGAATAATAAATACAATAACATAGGTGCCCATAAAAGACTGGCTTATCTGTCAGTGTGGAATTTTCAGGAATAAAACCACTTTACAAACCACCTGCCTTCCATCCCATAACCAGGCCCTCAAGAACTATCAATAACCTCAGGCGGACCTTATGAAAAGTCAGAGGCTGAAATGGTTTTGGGGTAAGGGATAAAAATACTTTCCTAATAATTCACATCCCACAGCCATGAAACTTAGGGATGTCCAAAATGCCAGGAGATACTAAAAACAAAAAACAAAACTAAACCTAATATATACTTAGAAAGTCGGGCAAAAGCAGTCTGTTACATTAACTCCTTGGCATCACAGGGTTTCTGATCGCGGTCATGAATATCCAGGAGGAACGCTCAAGTTTTCAGACAGAGAAACTGCAGACTGGCTGCTTTCAGTGGATGCACAGGAAACCAAGGCACAAAATGCAACCAACCCAGGGCGGGAACCTGTGGGCAGAGCCTGCTGTCCTGTCCCACCCCAGCCCTGGGCTCAGAAGCCCGGACCAGTCACAGCACTGCTCACATCACCCTCCCCTCCCCCAACCAAGTAAGATAAGGGAGCAGAACCCAAGAGTCAAAACAAAGATGTCTAAGAGGAGCAGGGAGGTTGGATATTCAAGGACTTGCCTCATGAAAGAGACTTGCTCCAAAGGGATACGAAAGCCATCGGAATCAGTATTAAAACAAGTGTTTTAACACTTCAAACTGGGAGCTAATCAAACAGTCTATTTCTCAAGATTAATGGTGCATAAGATTCTTTTGTTGAATACAGGCATGAACTAACCAAACGACCTCCAAGAATCCTAAAAACTATATTCTCTTTGATATTAGTAACTCAGAGTTTCATTAGTAAGGAAAGGGCTTTCTTAACAGAGCACGTATGACAGATGTCTGCAGACACTAACTGGAACGTCAACTGAACAGATCATCCAGCCAATCTGGGGAAATGCTAGCTTTACTGAAGCTAAATATTTTGCTTGCTCCAAGAGTTCAGAGGCCTTAGTAAGTGAACGTGTCTTATGAATTCCTGTCAGAAAAACAGTATAAAACATCTCCCACTCAAACTGACTTGGCCAGAGCATATTTTCCCCTGAACACATCTCAGGGTTGGATTTTCAAGAAAACACTGATGTTTCAAGAAACAACACAACATTTTTTTAAAAAAGAAAAGGTAAATCTGTGCTGATCCCTACAGAGACC
Source organism: Bos grunniens (assembly GCF_055505025.1). NCBI lineage: Eukaryota > Metazoa > Chordata > Mammalia > Artiodactyla > Bovidae > Bos > Bos grunniens. The sequence goes on from NC_141168.1 coordinate 8,220,318, forward strand.
TAACTTTCTTGGGATCAACCACACATCGTTCTACAACTTTTTTCACTTAATAATGAGATAAACCTCACTCACTCAACGAAATAGCCTCACTGGTTTGGGAAGGCAGGAGCGGGATGGGCTGGGGGATGGGGACTGACAGACACGACCGTGCAGAAAAGAGAGCTGATGAGAGCCTGCTGAAAGGCACAGGGGGCTCTCCTCAGCGCTCTGTGGTGACCCGAGCGGGAAGGAAACCCCAGGAGAGGGGGTGTGTGTGTAGACGTAAAGCTGCGGGCACTGCACCACACAGCAGAGACACAAGGCTGCAAAGCAAATACACGCCCATCAAGACTTAAAAATAAACGCAGACTCTCTCTAGGCATTCCGGCCCTGAAGGCGTTAAGAGGCTGCCCGGGACGCAGAGCAGGGAAAGCCCGCTGGGAAAGTCCTCACTGGGAGGGCGGGGGTCAGGGACTGCTGAAGGGCGGCGTCTGGGTGCTCAGGCCCGGGAAGGGCTGGACGACAGGCGGCGGCACCGCAGAGGCGGCGGCACCGCAGAGGCTGCATCACCGGGAAGGGCGCTGGGCGTGGAGAGGGAGGCGCCGCCGCGGGGCAGCCAGGCAGGCAGCACCCGGCTGGGAGCCGGGGGAGCCCGGAGCCCGTAGCCCGTACCCCGTACCGGGGCGGAAGGCACCCAGATCCGGCGCACCTTCCAGGGAGCCCGGGGAGGGACGTAGGGGTCCCGCAACAGCCACAGCGCGGCTTTCGGAGCCGCAGCCTCTGAGGAGCGAGGGGGCCCAAAACTGGAGAGGCGTCCGAGGAGTTTCCAGAAATAGGATTCCAGAAGGTTCCACGAAGAACTGAGGCGGGGAGAGGAGGGCGGGCGGGGGCTGGGAGCTGGGTGCCTGGGGACGGGCGGCGCGGCTGTGGGTGGGGCGGGGCGTCATCGATGGAGGGCACCGGGGGTTCCTCTGTGCTTTCAGGGGTGTTTCCACTTTACGCCGCCGGCCGGGGCCCCTGAACTGGAGATGGCCACGCGTTCCTCACCACGTCTCACCAGCCGGGCTGCCTGACTTCTCCGAACACCTTACTCCCCTGCCCGACCAGCCCTAAGCACAAAACAGACAGGAACATCAATTCAGACCTTAATGAACCTACATTTCTACTCTAGGGGCGGAGCCCACAAAATTTAAAGTAATAAAAGAATTGTGTCCCCTGCTCAGTTTCAACTCAAATATTTTTAAAAAAAAATCCAGATACCACTTTTGTCCATTAAGGTGGTCCTAGTAGCTGCCTCTGTTCCCGTAAATTAAGACCAAATACATTTAGCAGATGCTTCTGCACAGGCCAATGTAGAACAGTGTTCAATAAACAAAGCAAAAATAATTCAGATCAGTTGTAACAGGAATACACGACACAGGGTTTTTCAGAAAGACCACAACTGTGTCCACAGTAAGGTGACTGCTTTTGAAAAATGTACAAAAAAATCAAAACAAAAGCATGGATTTAAGCTGTTACAGTATCTTTTAAAAAGTCATTATTAGAGTTAATGAAAATATAGTTAAAATTCACTGTTAAAAAAAACAAGGCTAAATTTGGCTTTTCTAGTTTAAGAACATTTTTTTAATTTAATTTTATTTTTAAACTTTACATAATTGTATTAGTTTTGCCAAATATCAAAATGAATCCACCACAGGTATACATGTGTTCCCCATCCTGAACCCTCCTCCCTCCTCCCTCCCCATACCATCCCTCTGGGTCATCCCAGTGCACTAGCCCCAAGCATCCAGTATCCTGCATCGAACCTGGACTGGCATCTCGTTTCATACATGATATTTTACGTTTCAATGCCATTCTCCCAAATCTTCCCACCCTCTCCCTCTCCCACAGAGTCCATAAGACTGTTCTATACATCTGTGTCTCTTTTGCTGTCTCGTACACAGGGAACATTTTAAATCTGATGAAAACTTGAAATGATCCTGAGTATTACTCAGTAAAATTACTTATTTTCTAACAATTGGTTAAAAGTATGCACAGTCCCCGGCTTCTACCTGCAGTATGGCACTTAAGAAATGAAACATGGTAAAACAATGATTTACACTGAGGAGAACGTTTGCCTGTGCACACCAGGAAATACATGAAAGTTCACCAAAAAGAGAAGTCACATATGAGCTGTCGGAAAGTCACACAGCACACCACACACAACCTTGTCAATTTTGGCCACTTCTTCCAACACGATGAATTTCAGAAAGAGTCCAGGGGGGAAGCGACAGGGGAATACATGTGAAATGATACCATTTTATATTTAAGAGTAAAAACACACAGAACACAGAAGAGAAGGTCCGGGCTTCACTGATAGCCTGGAACATTGGCTCGGAGCTGTGTAAAGCACCGGCCTCAGGGTTTACTGGCTCCTGTTTAAAAACAAACAAAACCCCCAAGCCTCACCAGATTAATACTCTTGTGGGTGAAATGAAAGGATGGTTGGGATTTACCTTAAAAATATTGCAGGGAAAAAAAAAAAACCCAACAACTAAGTTCTTTGCATCAGGTGGCCAAAGTATTGGAGACTTCATCATCAGTCCTTCCAATGAATATTCTGGACTGATTTCCTTTAGGACTGACTGGTTGGATATCCTTGCAGTCTAGGGGACTCTCAAGAGTCTTCATCAACACCACAGTTTGAAAGCATCAGTTCTTTGGCACTCAGATTTCTTTATGGTCCAACTCTCACATCCATACATGACTACTGGAAAAACCATAGCTTTAACTATACAGACCTTTGTTTGCAAAGTAATGTCTCTGCTTTTTAACATGCTGTCTAGGTTGGTCATAGCTTTTCTTCCGAGGAGCAAGTGTCTTTTAATTCCATGGCTGCAGTCACCATCCTCAGTGACCTTGGAGCCCAAGAAAATGAAGCCTGTCACTGTGTCCATTTTTTCCCCATCAAACTGCCATGAATGGAAGGGACTAGATCCCATGATCTTAGTTTTTTAAATGTTGACTTTTAAGCTAGATTTTTCACTCTCTTCTTTCACCTCCATCAAGAGGCTCTTTAGTTCCTCCTTGCTTTCTGCCATAAGGGTGGGGTCATCTGCATATGTGAGGTTATTGATACTTCTTTCAGCAATCCTGATTCCAGCTTTTTACACAACATATGTGGTAGAAAAAGAGAAGCTAAAGGATGGAGCCTGGCAGGGAGGTGGTCAAGTTCAGGACACGGATGTGGGAGGGGATGGGACCAAAACACAGTACCTTCTCACTTATATCTCTGGAAATACTGTGCCATTTGATCATGATCTGGTTGGTGCATACCAAGCAATCTCGGTGCCACTTAGAACTGAGACTGGTAAACTCACCACCTGAGAAATTCTTAAATTCCATTAATGATTTAAATGAACGCAACATCTGAACTGTGGTGTTGAGAAGACTCTTGAGAGTCCCTTGGACTGTATGGAGATCCAACCAAGTCAATCCTAAAGGACATCAGTCCTGAATGTTCACTGGAAGGACCGATGCTGAAGCTGAAACTTCAATACTCTGGCCACCTGATACGAACAACTGACTCACTGGAAAAAGACCCTGATGCTGGGAAAGATTGAAGGCGGGAGAAGGGGACGACAGAGGATGAGATGGTTGGATGGCATTACTGACGTGATGGACATGAGTTTGAGTAAACTCCAGGAGTTGGTGATGGACAGGGAGGCCTGGTGTGGTGCAGTCCATGGGGTCGCAAGAGTCGGACATGACTGAGCAACTAAACTGAACTGAACATCTGAAACCTGGGTTTGATGTGCATAGCTGGGATAAGGTAAGGCGGAGCCTTCAGGCTGTAAACTTTGCATAGTTCTGGGCAGGATTTTACTAGACTTCTACACTCTGATAATTCAGGAGTCAGACGAGCCATCGGCAGCACGCGGGTTGGCGCTCCCCTCCTCTCCTGGTCCATTGGCTGTGGACCCTCTGTGTACCAGCCACGCCAATCTGCTCCTGACCCAACTCTCCCTCCTTCTCTCCTTTCCTGGACCTTCCAGAGGCCACAAGCTCATGTGAATGAAACGAAACACCTCCCTCTCCACCTTTCTTTACCGTGGTGAACGGAAGGCTCGGTCCAGTTCAAAATCCTGGAGGTGACGAAAGCACCCGCTGCTAGCTGCAGACCCATCTCCATGCACATATACCATCCCTCCCTCCCCAAACCCTCCACCCGCACCTTAAATTAAGGGCCACTGCTTAGCCTCTTGACTGGCCCACGTTCCAACTAAGCCTTCCTCTGTATCCCCCATCTCGATAAGAGGTCAGCTCTGGTTTCTCCTGTTCTCACCCCTGATGTAAAGTCAGTTCCTTCCATCAACTCCCTCCTCCTCTCTTGAAATCACCCACCTCTCATGATACCCCCCAGCAACTCATTAAGAGTCTGGCAGTCATTATTATCTCTCACCTGGGCCACTAACGTTGGTCTCTTCCCTGGTCTCGCAGTGTAAAGAAAGGACCCAGTATTCTCTGCAGGCCTCACTGCTAGACCCTGTGCCACTAGGGGTTGTAATACTTTCCCTTCACCGAATCCTTACAATAACCATATTCTCTGCATAGTACTATTTCCTACAAATGAGGACACTCAGGCTTGTGTGTGTGTGTGCGCGCGTGCAGTTACTCGTGTCCAGCTCTTTGCAACCCCATGGACTGTAGCCCACCAGGCTCCTCTGTCCATGGGATTTTCCAGGCAAGAATACTGGAGCAGGTTGCTATTTCCCCCCTCCAAGGGATCTTCTTGACTCAGGGATCAAACCTGTGTCTCCTGCATCGCAGGTGGATTCTTTTACCACTGAGCCACCAGGGAAGCCCCACCCAGGCTTGGAGATGTTCGATAATTTGCCCAAAACCACTCTGGTGACAAGTGGCAAGGATTCATACACAAATATTTGGATTCCAAAGCCGTGTTCTTTCCATCACTCACCCCTCCATGCTGTTTTCTGAGGAAGGTGGAGATTTCCTATCCCACTTCCTTAAGAAGTGTGCTGCTAGGATGTACTCTCTAATTTGAGATTACAACATGGCTTCACAGGAACCATGCAAAAACACAAGTGAAAGCTTCAAGATGTCAGTGTGTGATAACGGGCCCAAAGGACTGCAAACCAATAGGTCAAGGAAGATCTGGCCAATTCATGAACTGGACGTTTATTCATAGTTATATCCTTATTTGTTTGTATATTCACTTATTAGTATTTGAATATGAATTATTTAAATGTTTCACTTTTTAAATCAAAGTATTCTTAATGATACTAGAACAAGGGTTAATATCTTATAAACGTAGACCAACAATTTGTACGTTCAATTCTTAGGGTTCTATCTGTACATCACCAGGAAAGGCATTTACTACCTGACCTCCATTATTGAAATTTGTATACTTACTTATAAAATGTAAATGTGTATTATTTCATTTCTATATAGAACTAAGGGCTTAACTACAATAAAGTTCAAACAATTACAGTTGACAAAAGCATAAAAAATTCCAATTAATATCCTAATAGATGTCTTTCTAGGAACATTAGCTGAGTTTTGCCTCCACTTAGTCATTCAAAACCATTAAATCTATGCTTAGAAAGAGAATCTAAATACACACACAGATGGGAAATGGGTTCTGCTTTTTCTCAATCACTTCAGAGTCAAGTTCCCAAGGCCTGAATCATAAGTGCTCAAACAGTCTTGTTTATGTCTTTACTCAAAGCTAGTAATTAAACATTTGGGCCATTTAAAGACTACGTTCAGTTAACACAAATTTACCACTGTGCTAAGTCACTATAGTCATGTCTGACTCTTTGTGACCCTATGGACTGTAGCCCACCAGGTTCCTCTGTCCATGGTATTCTCCAAGCAAGAATACTAGAGTGTGTTGTTATGCCCTCCCCTCCAGGGGATCTTCCGGACCCAGGGAGCGAACCCCCATCTCCTGTGACTTCTGCATTGCAGGCGGATTCTTTACCTACCACATGACCCATCAATTCCACTATTAGGGATCTACCCCCCGCTAAAAAAGAAGATGTATGTCCATCCAAAGACCTGTACATGGATGTTCACAGCACACATTACATATAAAAGCCAAAAAGTGGAAGAACCCAAATGCCCACCAACAGGTGAATGGATAAGCAAGACATCCTTACTCATACAAAAGAAAACACTAAGGCAATAAAAAATGAAGTACAGATACATGCCACAGCATGGATGAACCTCAAACACAGATGGGGAAACAGTGGAAACAGTGGCAGACTTTATTTTTTGGGGCTCCAAAATCACTGCAGATGGTGACTGCAGCCATGAAATTAAAAGATGCTTACTCCTTGGGAGGAAGGTTATGTCCAACCTAGATAGCATATTCAAAAGCAGAGACATTACTTTGCCAACAAAGGTTCGTCTAGTCAAGGCTATGGTTTTTCCTTTGGTCATGTATGCATGTGAGAGTTGGACTGTGAAGAAGGCTGAGTGCCGAAGAATTGATGCTTTTGAACTGTGATGTTGGAGAAGACTCTTGAGAGTCCCTTGGACTGCAAGGAGATCCAACCAGTCCATTCTGAAGGAGATCAGCCCTGGGATTTCTTTGGAAGGAATGATGCTAAAGCTGAAACTCCAATACTTTGGCCACCTCATGTGAAGAGTTGACTCCTTGGAAAAGACTCTGATGCTGGGAGGGACTGGGGGCAGGAGAAGGGGACGACAGAGGATGAGATGGCTGGATGGCATCACTGACTCGATGGACGTGAGTCTGAGTGAACTCCGGGAGTTGGTGATGGATAGGGAGGCCTGGCGTGCTGGGATTCATGGGGTCGCAAAGAGTTGGACACGACTGAGCAACTGAACTGAACTGAACTGAAGTGAAAACCAGAAGAAAAAGACCACATGTTACATGATTCCATTTATCATGAAATGTACAGAACCGGTAAACTAGAGAGGCAGGAAGTGGACTCCTGCTTGATGGGGGCGGAGAGTTGGGGGATCCAGTGGGGGGAGTGGGGAGTGAGAGGAGGCAGGCCTCACCCCAAAGGGATCCTTTGGGGCAAAGGAAATGTTCTAAAACTGGATTGTAGTGATGGCTGCGCAACTCTAATTTTACTAAAAATTACTGAATTATACATTTAAAACAAGTGAATGTTATGGTATGTGAATTATACCTCAATAAAACTGTTACGGAAAAAAAGACAGCTTTAAAGCATGCTAGCTACAAATTGTTCTGGATCAAATTCGGGTCACTCACAGCAAGGAATGGATCTTTACAAAATGACCAGGTTCTGGATATGCGGGAGCCTTAGCATGAAAAGCAGTATTACTGGGTGTTCCACTGGAAAGAAAGCTTTAAGAACTGCCATCTAATATGTTACCAATAGAGGGGCTCAAATTTTCCTGCAACATAAAATATTTAAAAGACAGCTGAAGTACCTGCAGAGTTGTCACTAGGCAGAGACGTTTTACTGTGTGGAGGGTCTGGAAGAAGTCACTCCAGACTACAATGCCCAAGAAGGCTCTACAAAGTCTGCGCTTTGAACGCTTCTCAGGTGGGATCTGAGGGGTTTTGCCCGAGAAGAGCGAGAGGCAGAAAAGCAAAGGGCAGGAGGTTGAGTTTTGGGGGGCTCGGGCTAGAGCTTTGGAGAGAGGAGGGGGCGTCTGTAGTAAGAGGACACGAGGCCTTTATTCTGAGTGGGCAACAGAGTCCTGCAAGGTTCCGGAGCAGGGATGTGATGTTAGAGACATTCGGCCAATAGCCCGGTGAAGCTGGGATGAAAGGAGACCTCAGCACGGTGAAATTAACTTAAAGACACACGGAGCACATGGAGCGGAAGGGGTGGCGCCAGCGAAAACACCCAGGATAAGAGTCTCTCAGACTTGGACTTTCAGATCTCCAAAAACGTACCTCTGGATTCCGGAATCCGACAGACACTTCATGACAAAAGTCAAAACGACTGAACTGTTGCTGGTGGAGGTGTTCACTCTGTAGGCAGTAATCGGCTGTATCCGAAAACGCCGCCGGTGCATTGACCCATCCACCCAGCCATCTCACTTCTAGCAACCTATCCCAAGATAAAGTGGCCACAAGTGACAAGAAGTTGTACACTCAAGTTTAGTCACCACAGAAGACTGGAAATCAACCTGAAGCCCGCCCAGAGAGGCTGGGAGCACTGAATGATGGCTGGTCCCACACACACAGCATCCTTGTAACTTTGACTGAGCCTAGCTCACTCCCCCAGTTAGGGGCGAGGCAGTGGACCACAGGGGTTCTGGGACCACCTCTGACTTTGCCACCAGGAAACCACAGATATTCTTCTTACTCCAGGACAGTTATTGCCAGTATCATTTCTGCTCATCAATCAACTGGTGATGCCATCCAACCATCTCATCCTCTGTCATCCCCTGTCATCCCCTTCTCCCGCCTGCTCTTTCCCAGCATCAGGGTCTTTTCCAATGAGTCAGTTCTTCCCAGGTGGCCAAAGTATTGGGGTTTCAGCTTCAGCATCAGTCCTTCCAATGAATATTGAGGACTGATTTCCTTTAGGACTGGTTGAATCTCCTTGCAGTCCAAGGGACTTCTCAAGAGTCTTCTCCAACACCACAGTTCAAAAGCAGCAATTCTTCGTTGCTCAGCTTTCTTTCCAAGGAGACAAATCCTTCCTGAGACTCCAAAACCAAGGAGCACGACTAGTCAGACTCACTTAGAAGGGGAACACTTGGTTCCTTCGCTAATTCAATTCTCAATTGAAGTTAAAGATCCAAATGCCAGCTTCTCAGAGTTTTTAAATAAGACATTGTAAGTAAAAAGGCCTACTTCTATGCCTGGTACCTAGTAGGAACTCCCCAATTGATGATGATCTTCCTTCCTTCTTAAAAAATAACCATAGTAGGAGATGATCATTAAAAACCCATCTGACTCATCTGATCTTAGTCAGAAAAATGATTAAAACCCGTTAAACGCAAGGACACTTTTGGTATGTTGAACATTTTTCGTGTAATATTTGCAAAGCCCTCCTGAAAAATAAAAGCAGAGCAAAACTATAAAGTTCCTAGAAGATCACAAGGGAGAAACCCTAGATGAGCCTGGGTAAAGGTGTGGCCTTTTAGACACAAAATCAAAGGCTGGGTCCACGAAAGAAATCACTGACCAGCTGCACTTCACTGAAATGAAAAACATCTGCTCTGAGAAAGACACTGTCAAGAGAATGAGAAGACAAGCCACAGGCTGGGACAGAACACTGGCAATAGACACATCTGAGAAACAACTGTTAACCAAAATACACAAAAAATTCTTAGGACTCAGTAAGAAAACCATTTGATTAAAAAATGGGCCAAAGGCTTCACTAGAGGAGAAATACAGATCGTAAATAACCATATGAGAAGCTGCTCCACATAATATCATCATCAGGAAAACGCAAATTAAAATACTGAGACACCCCTACACACCTACTGCATGCTCAGTCGCCTCAGTCGTGTCTGCCTCTTTGTGACCCCATGGACTGCAGCCTGCCAGGCTCCTCTGCCCATGGGATTCTCTAGGCAAGAATGCTGGAGTGGGTGCCATTCTCCTCTCCAGGGGATCTTCCCGACCCAGGGATCCACCCTGAGTCCCTGATGTCTCCTGCATTGCAGGCGCATTCTTTTTCACTAGTGCCACATGGGATGCCCACACACCTACCAGAATGGCCAACATTTGGAACAATGACAAACACCAAATGCTGGTGAGAGAGAAAAGCAGCAGGAACTCCTTCATGCTGGTGGGAAAACAATATGGTGTGGCCACTTTAGAAGGCACCGTGGGTTTCCGACAAAACTAAACACGCTCTGAGTGTACATTTCAGCAATTAATTGTGCTGCTATTTACCTAAAGGAGGTGAAAACTAATGTCCAATGAAAACCCTCACACAGATGTTTACAGTGCCTTTTTTCATAGTTGTCAAAACCTGTAAGCAAGCAAGATGTCCCTCAGGGGGTCAGCGGATAAATAAATAAACTGTGGTCCCTCCAGACCATGGAATATTATTTAGCACTAAACAGAAATGAGCCATCAAGCCATGAGAAGACATGGAGGACCCTTAAAGGCACATGACTAAGTGAGAGAAGCCATTCTGAGAAGGCTACATAGACTATATGTATTGTGTGACTCCAACTGTACAACATTCTGGAAAAGGCAAAACTAAGGAGACAGTAAGAAGTTGCCCAGGTGGCTCAGTGGTAAAGAATCTGCCCAAACACAGAAAAGGTGGGTTCGATCCCTGGGTCAGGAAGATCCCCTGGAAAAGGAAATGGTAATCCAGTATTTATGCCTGGGAAATCCCATGGACAGAGGAGCCTGGTGGGCTGTAGTCCATGGGTTGGCAAAAATCAGACAGGACTGAGGGACTAAAGCACACATCACAGGAAGTCGACAGTAGTTGCCAGGAACTTAGCGGAGGGGCAAGGAGGTAAATATGCAAAGCACAGAGGATTTTTAGGGCAATGTAACTATTCTGTATGCTACTGTAATGATGAATAATGTTGTTATACACTGGTCCACACCACCAAGAGTGAATCCTAATGTAAACTATGGACTTTGGGTGACTATGTGTTAATGCTGATTTGCTTGTAACAAATATACCACTCTGGTGGGGGATGCTGAAAATGGGGGAGTCTGTGTATGTGGGGGCAGGAGGGATACAGGAAATCTCTACACCTTCCTCTTAGTTTTGCTGGGAACCTACAACTGCTTTAAAAAAGAAACAAGTCTTAAAAAAAAAAAATCAAAAAAATGAAAGTAGAGGCTCACTTTTGATCTTTAGGTTTTGCTCATAAAATAACTTGCATTTTATAACCTAGAAAACCTGATAAACAGAAAGCTAATGCTGAATATTAAATACTATATTTGCTCATTTTTCTTAACTGAAAATCAGTCTATTTTGCTAATTATTGCTATCTGAATAATGAATATGTTAATAACTGGATTTTACATTTATACCTGTTACTGTAAAAATGGAAAATATATCAATAACTGAAGTTCTTCTTTGTAAACAAAATATCTCACCCAGAACCTTCAGATTTAATAAAAGTAATACTGATCATGGGCTCTGCTCTGTGGCTCAAAAGCAGGGGTCTAATTCACAGCTGAATCCTCGGCACCAAACAGAGTGCCCTGGCACAGTGGAGGTGCTCCAGAAATACTGGGTGCATGGCGACTCCAGATATTCACAGGACTCATCTAAATCCCTGATGATGCTTTAAAAAGCCTCCAAACCCGCCCAGCCCTTCAGCATACAGAACTACAGAGAGGTACGCTAGAGCATGTTAATTACATGTCACTTCATTTTCTACCAGCACAGTAACAGTACTGAGAAAAACGGGGGTGAGGAGAGGCACACCATTTACATTATGTATAATATTTAAGGGAAATTACTCAAATAGGCAATTAAAACGATAAAACTGATGGGACGGGAAGTGAAGAACAGAGCCCAGGACCCACCATTCTGGGGTAGGATGTGAGCAAACATATTTAAAGCTCCATGGGTTTGTTCTATGAGATCTCCTACTTTCTAAAAACTAGTAGAAGCTTTGAAATTACTAGGCCCTCAAACTTACACTAAATGAGGAAATACAGCTACCGTGCCCTTGAGATCATTGCCCTTTTAATTCTACAAATAAAGAAATACGCTAATTCAACTCAGTCCCCAGAACACACACAATTTTATAACTATGAGGAATTTTGGATGTCATTAAGTATGGAATTTTGTCCTATGAACATCATAGGAATTAAGATACAATTTTTACTTTTGGTACTTGAATAATTAATAGGTCTTTTTAAATTCTAAAAATCCACACAAAAGCACTCAAAGCCTTAAGTATTGTTAAAGTTCAAGTTGATTCTTAATTCAGTCAGTATATATACTCTTCCTACTCTAATGACTATGTGGCCCAGTGGACTGACACAAGCATGCCTGGCATCACTGCTTCAGGAAACCTGAAGATGACCAAACCACTTGATACTCAACAGGTACTATACAGACAGCAGCCCGGCGTGCTACAGTCCATGGGGTCAAAGAGTCGGACACAACTGAGCGACTGAACTGAACTGACTATACAGACTGACTTGTTTGTCCACGTAAACTAGTTTTAACTGTTAAGGACCAAGTTTCAGCTCTCCGTTTCAGCACAATGCTTTCACAGGCATATTAATTCAGCTTGCTGAATTAATCTAGCTTGCTGCTTGCATGTATTTCAATTTCAAGCATTTTCATTCACTTTAAAACAAGGGGGAAAAATTATTACATTTGATAATGATTATCTACACCATGCACGTTTTTCAAACTGAGGACTGCAATCCATTAACATGTAGGCCACGAACCCAGCTTCAGTTCGGTTCAGTTCAGTTCAGTTCAGTGGCTCAGTCATGTCCGACTCTTTGCGACCCCATGAATCGCAGCACGCCAGGCCTCTCTGTCCATCACCAACTCCCGGAGTTCACTCAGACTCACGTCCATCGAGTCAGTGATGCCATCCAGCCATCTCATCCTCTGTCGTCCCCTTCTCTTCCCACCCCCAGTCCCTCCCAGCATCAGAGTCTTCTCCAATCAGTCAACTCTTTGCATGAGGTGGCCAAAGTATTGGAGTTTCAGCTTTAGCATCATTCCTTCCAAAGAACACCCAGGACCGATCTCCTTTAGGATGGACTGGTTGGATCTCCTTGCAGTCCAAGGAACTCTCAAGAGTCTTCTCCAACACCACAGTTCAAAAGCATCACTTCTGCGCTCAACATTCTTTATAGTCCAACTCTCACATCCGTACATGACCACTGGAAAAACCATAGCCTTGACTAGACAGATCTTTGTTGGCAAAGTAATCTCTCTGCTTATGAAACCAGCTTAGTCAATGGTAACTGGAACTTTTCAAAAAAGAGAAAAAAGAGCTCATAGAACATAACAAGGATTACTCAGAGCCATCTTTAATTCAATTATGTCTGTGTATATATAGAGTTAACCTACAAAATGTATTTCTTACTATAGAAACAATTCAAAAGGCACACGGTGACAAGACTCTCTGAGAGAGTTAACACAGAAGTGCACGTGGATGTCTGAGGGGACATTTCTGGCTCTGTAACTTACAATCTATATGAGCTTGGGCAGATTCCTTAACTTATAATGCCTATAATGACCTGCAATGATTACACTACCTATCTCACAAGGCTGTTGTGAGGCATAGATGAGTTATGCAAAGAAACTGTTAAGGGTACCAGACACGGTAAGCATCTGCTACTTTCCACGTTAACACTTCAACTTCAACACTGGAAAAGATCCTGATGCTGGGAAAGACTGAGAGTAGGAGGAGAAGCGGGTAACAGGATGAGACGGTTGGATGGCATCATCGACTCAATGGGCTTGAGTTTCAGCAAACTCTGGGAGACAGTGAAGGACAGGGAAGCCTGGTGTGCTGCATCTGTGGGGTCGCAAAGAGCTGGACATGACTTAGTGACTGAACAACAAAGGTTATCTGTCTTTGAAACCCCTAACACAGTATTTAAATAAAACAACAAAAAACTCAGGGGGAAATATCAAACTTAGAGTGCTTATTTTTTAAGTCAAAATGAAGTGATGTTGCCGGCAAACTGCACGATACTCTTGGACAACAGAACACCAGGGGTACCTCCCCAAATTCCCACCAAAGCGGACCCACCATCAGAAGACAGGGAGCCTCGAGTTCTGACCGACCCGGGGATCCAGCCAGAGGCAGCTGCTCAAAGTTCAGCTTTTCTTTGAAATCTCATTCATTCTTAAAATTCAGCTGGTTCTCTGATTCCACCACCAAATGCACTTAAAAAAAAAAAAAAGCTTTAAAAACAGTAGCTGGCAAAATGTTTCCTCCCCGAGCTGGTGGGTGAACTGCTGCTGGGAGGGGTCCACAGAGTCTGCACCCCGGCCACCCCCTGCCGTCCTGGTGCCACAGTATCGTTGGGACCCGGGCCAACGCAGGCAGAAACACAGCAGGTTGCCTTCACCGCTGAGACAGTCAGGGTGCTGGCGGCACGGGGGACAGCTGCAGGCCACCGAGAGTGAAGTCTAGATGCCTTCGGCCGGCGAGGCAGCATGGCATGTCACGACCAGACGACACAGGTCTCTCCTCCTCAGTAAAGGATGCTACCACGCAGACGGTCACTTTCGTCTCCATGAAACATTTCAAAGCTCAGGTCTCACAATCCTGTTCCACTAATGGCCAGATTTCCCCACGTGGCGCACGCTCTGCCCCGTACTTGGCCAGCGCTGGGCCCTGAAATACCATCTGCTGAGTCAGCAGATTTTGAAAGTTATCACGTCACTAAGTGAACAAGATCATTCAGCTAATCCAGGTGTTTCAAGCCTTTTCATTCCTTTTCTTTCCCCTACTCCAAATACATTAACTTTAAGTTCAAAACTCATGACCAGCAGCTCCCTCTAGCTAAGTGAATTTTCAAGACATTTCCCACTTCACTACAAATTGGTTCAAAAAGAATACACAGTCCCTCCTCTACACTCAATCTGATTTGGAGCTTCCACATTTGATTTGTTCTGAATAGTTTACCCATTCCTTCACCTTCCTGAGGTCTGAGAGATCTGCTGGCGCTGTCTTCAGGTGCCTGGACAGCGCTCTGGCCACCCAGGGTGGTAAAGAGCCCGAGGCACCCACTGCTCCGAGGGGTCTGAACCCTACCCCACTCCGTACACATGTGCAATCAAAGCTGCCCAGTCCTGTTCAACTCTGTGTGACCCCACGGACTGTAGCCCAGCAGGCTCCTCTGTCCATGGGATTCTGCGGGCAAGAATACTGGAGTGGGTTGCCATGCCCTTCTCCAGGGGATCTTCCCAACCTAGGGATCCAACATGGGTGTCCGGCACTGCAGAAAGATTCTTTACTGTCTGAGCCTGACTTGATGATAATGTGTCCTGTTGAAAATGTTCTTTCCAGCTATGACAACATCAAGTAGTCAGAGATTTATAAATACCCGGCAAAGGATAAGAAGAGATACATAACACACTAAAGTGCTGTATTTAAACCTGGGCTTTGCACCTATCAAGGACAAACAGATTAAATTCAGTCTCTCAATTATCTGAGTAAGTCTTCTGGGTTCCTGAACACATGCCATTTGATAACCTTCAATAAAGGCTTTTTCCTTTTTTTGTGGCAGGAGGGGGATTTAAAAAAAATCCTGCTCCCCAATCTGACTCAAAACAATCCGGCCATGTCTGTAACAAAGGTAAAAATTTGGTAAAACCTGTAACAGCTTCACCTAAGAAAACGATTCTGAAACTGACTGAAGCTTCTGGCATTTTTTTACTTGTGTTTGTTTTTAGATGAACTGATACTAGTCATATGTTTAAGTTGCAAAAACTTGTAGTGAATTTCTTTCATAATGTGCACTAACTTGTTTTTATGGTCACTGTAGAAGTACTGGCATTTTTTCAGGTTACTGTTTTAGGGACAGAAGAGAAAAAGCAGCTCCTTTCACTTCTACAGTAAGAATAAAGAACATCCTACATATTGAGATTGGTATTGATCTCTACTACCTGTGATGGGGGCGGTACTGTTCTCTCTACAGTCAAGCTCAAGTTTAGCAGGGGAAACCTCAGAGAAATGTCTATCAAAATTCATGACTTCACATTAATTTACTGCAGTGTTAGAGAAGACTCTTGAGAGTCTGGTGGACTGCAAGGAGATCCAACCAGTCAATCCTAAAGAATCAGTCCTGAATATTCACTGGAAGGACTGATGTTGAAGCTGAAACTCCAATACTTTGGCCACCTGATGAGAAGAACTGACCCATTGGAAAAGACCCTGATGCTGGGAACAATTGAAGGTGGGAGGAGATGGGGACGACAGAGGATGAGATGGTTGGATGGCATCACCAACTTAATGGACATGAGTCTGAGTAAACTCCAGGAGTTGGTGATGGACAGGG
Source organism: Bos grunniens (assembly GCF_055505025.1). Lineage (NCBI taxonomy): Eukaryota > Metazoa > Chordata > Mammalia > Artiodactyla > Bovidae > Bos > Bos grunniens. Next base: position 8,236,231 of record NC_141168.1, read on the forward strand.
AGGCCTGGTGTGCTGCAGTTCAAGAGGTCACAAAGAGTCTGAAACGACTGAGTGATCGTATATTTTCTCAAGCAAAGTTTTCAAGCTTATACTTCAAATAGCTTATTTTTAAAACCATCAAATCATGTTCCCAGTTGAAAATAAAGTATCTTTTTAAAAGAACATCAAAATCACAAAGTGCAGGTTTCCTCCAGTTTACCAAGTACTCACATATATAAGAAAGGGAACTTTAGAGGACACGAGCTTCACAAAATGACACAAAAACTTTGCAAATACATATCTTACTGCAAAGTACAAATGCAATGAACTATGGAGAAAGACACCCTTAGTCTCTACCAGACTGTTAATAAAACACACAAATCTTCCTCTGCATTTGGGGGGGACGACCCTCTTTTTAATGTAGAACTACAGTTAGATTCACTGCTGCCAAGGAGTCATCTGAATGTGCTTTCAACTATTTTAAACTATGAAGGGAATCCCCTGTCCTAGACACACACTCACTCACCTATAAATCTACCATAAAAAGCAACGTGGATGTTTCACCTTACACCACATCCATACTTTCAGACAGTTTGTTGATTATAACCTGTGAATTTTTTAATCACAGACATTTCCCACAAGTCAGCCTATCAAAAGGACATTTCTCATTTGTAATTTATTATAGATTAAATCTCAAAATTAACAGAACTTCTCCAAATTGGTTTGCCCTAATGAAATCGCATTGTTTCATGGGTAGAAGGTGTGAAGAACCAGGACAAGATTAAGAGCCAGCCCCCACACCAGCCACTTTCAAGTGAGAAGAGCCGCAGATCAGCACCGGGCACACACCTGACTTTGGGGATTTTCAGGCTGTGAGATGGACGAGTGGAGAAGGGCTGGTGAGGATGGGAGTGCAGAGCCTACTCCAGCCGGTCACGGTGACGCCAACTTCTGCTGGGGACAGACCCTGTAGTTGGAGAGTCATGACAAATCCTGAACACGGGCAAGGAAGGCTGGGGACAGACCCAAACAAGGCAGAGCTGAGGACAGAGTATGTTGAAGGGAGAACTAATAAGACTCGGCAGTCACTTAATATAGAACATTCTCAGAGACAACGCTGTAAACTGAGAAGCTGAATGTGGCCTAGGGAGGCTGTGAGGGTGGGGAGGGCCACAGGGACACCCTGCAGGCTGGGGGGCAGGCTGGGGGGTGCGGTGGGCTCAGCCAGGAGGCAACCAGCTACCCTCGAAAAAGGTCAGAACTGCTCCAGCCAGAACATACCTGAAAAACCCCACAGCAAAGCGAACCAGATCAGAGAAGCCAGCCAAAGAGCCATCTCCTCAAAGACAATCTAACAAGCGAAGACCAAGATGATTCAAGAAAAAACAATGTGATCCCGGTCCAGAAGCTTGGAGAACATTGCGTGTTACAGCCCTTCCTAAAGGGGCCAAAAGCGCTCTGAAAAACACACCTGGTTCAGCTTCCCATTCTCACCCTGGGAACCACCGAGCGAGAAACGCAAAGGAACCCGTCTAAGTGTCAGGGAAGCTGACCTAGGAGAAGCCAGTCTGTGTTTCAATGGACTGGCGTGCTTTGAAAACTCCAGCAGTTTATAAACTTTAAAAAGTTCTGAAACATCTTTGTAGTTAATGCTACAAACCAGAATTTTCCAGGTTTAAAAAGGACTTTCAACGTACGTCACCTCCAAGAAACTGTGAACGACACGAGCTGAGGCTCTGCTGTTGGTCCTCAGTAGCGAGGACAAATTAATGCTGGTCCATGCGCTTAAAAAAAGATTTTTTTAGACGCTTCCTATAATAGCACTTCGGGTTTATATTTAGACAAGGAATAAAGTGAGGCAGAAACCATTTCTAGACAAGTACACGTCTAACTCTGGACTTGGGAGGATCCTGCTCTCCACGTTCCCAACCCCATTCCTGAGAACTCTATAGTGTTTTAAGATGCTCAACGCTCTGCCTGAGAGCAAAGAGGCAAACACAGCATTTACTCCACACCTGGCCTCCCCTCCACGGCAAGGCATGTCATTTCTCACATTTGATTCTAAAATCGGTATGTCTCTACAAAGCAAAACGTATTCTTTACCATGGTAGTAGGGTTTTCTTCCCTCAGATGCTATTAATAAATCAAGGGTACAAAGGTCTGTACAGTCAAGACTATGGTCTTCCCAGTGGTATTGTGAGAGCTGGACCGTGAAGAAGGCAGAACACCAAAGAATTGAGCCTCTGAACTGTGGTGCTGGAGAAGACTCCTGAAAGTCCCCTGGACAGCAAGGAGATGAAACCAGGCAATCTTAAGGGAGATGAACCCTGACTATTCACTGGAAGGACTGATGCTGAAGCTGAAGCACCAGTACTTTGGTCATCTGATGCAAACAGCTGACTCATTGGAAAAGTCCCTGATGCTGGGAAAGATTGAGGGCAGAAGGAGAAGAGGGAGTCAGGGGATGAGATGGCTGGACAACATCACCGATGCAATGAACATGAACTTTGGGAAACTCTGGGAGATGGTGAGGGACAGGGAGGCCTGGCGTGCTGCAATCCGTGGGGTCGCAAAGAATTGGACACAACTGGGTAACTGAATACCACCACCACCACCACCTTATATACGTACACAGACCCTGTAAGATATGTATTTCCTATAAAATAGATGTCTCTCTATAAGGCCAGCAATGTTCATTAGCATATTAAAAGCCCCTCAGTATCCAACCTATCATTTCCTAAATGCATTTACTCACACATCTTCCCTTCTATAGGCCTTCCAGGTGGCACTGGTCATAAAGAACCTGCCTGCCAATATAGGAGACACAGGTTCGATCCTTGGGTCGGGAAGACCCCCTGGAGGAGGGCACGGCAACCCACTCCAGTATTCTTGCCTGGAGAATCCCATGGACAAAGGAGCCTGGTGGGCTACCGTCCACGGGGTTGCAAAAGAGTTGGACACGACTGAAGTGCACAGACACTTCGCTTCCATCAATATCTTACATGTCACAGAACATAGATGGGCAAACACTGCTCTAAAATAAATGACAGAAAATGCAGGGAGTGGTAAAGCTGACTTGCTTTATTATAAAAGCAGGGACTGAACAATGCTTCAAAGTATCAAGTGATACATGCACGATAGGCTTCACCATAAATGTCCGGTTAAATCGCAGATGTTCACAAACACAACACAGCCCCCTGCCCGAGCCAGAGGCACCGACACACGGACACCTGCAAGGGGGCCACTGAGGAGTGACTCCTGTGAAACCGCGCACCAGGCCACGCCCTCTCCAGCATTTGGGTCCCCTGTGGGGAGGCAGTCCTTACCCTCTGGTTTCGGGAGCCTCTATCTGATGTAGGTAAAGTGAGTCACTCAGTCGTGTCTGACTCTTTGCGACCCCATGGACTGTAGCCCGCCAGGCTCCTCTGCCCATGGGATTCTCCAGGCAAGAATACTGGAGTGGGTACCTGTTCCTTTATCCCGAGGATCTTCCCGACCCAGGGATCAAACCTGGGTCTCCTGCATTGCAGACAAGATTCTTTACCTTCTGAACCATGACCAACTAGCAAACCATTCCTACATCGAGTGGCCAAGGCTACCTTTACCTTGGGAAGTGAAAGACTTATGTCCATAATGAGGTGTCTACCAGCAAAAAAGCAGAAAACTGTGTGTGTGTGGGGGGGGGAGGGTAGGGAGCGGGGAGCAGTTTCAAAGCTGCCAGAGGGGTCCAGCCCCAGTCTCTGGCACATTGTACGTGCTGAGGAATGGTGGTTATTACTGCATTGCAAGATGATCCGCTAGACAGGAGTGGTGCACTCAGAAGAAACTAATCTCTGGCTTTTTTCTTCCCTACCCTCCCCCAAACCGAAGCCCGCCAGTTCCCAAAGTGTGGTAAAGCGCTTCCAGCCTTCATGTCTGGGACGCCACTCGGGGCTGAACTGCGTTCCCTGGTTTCTCAGCCTCAGCCCCACCTCAAACCTTTCCCTCCAGTCCGTCTAGAGCAGGCCTCCCTGCCTCCTGCAGGAGGGCCTCCGGGCTCTCTGGCCTCTCCCCCACGTCCTGACTTTCAGATGCTTCCTCAGCACGCTTAACTATGTTAGCTACTCGGGGACACATTTCTGTGCACCTGTTCTCTCAGGCAGCCAACAGCATTCCTAGTTTGTGTCATTCAGAATACATTTCTTAATCACTAATAACGTTTTAATATTCCAAGCCATGGCATAAAGTGTGTCAAGAGAATTTGTTTTTTCTAATCTGTAGCAAATGCACCTTCTTAGGCATGATGACAGTAGCTTTCAACATCCATCTACTACGGCTAGGAGTTGTGAAGTCTACAAAAAAAGGATAGGAAGGTCACACTTCCACACTGAAGAAATTTGTTAGTACATAATCCAGTTACAACTCAACAAAATTCCAAAACGAGGGTGTGGAGTATGACGGGATCCAGAGACACTGAAGGACGAAGATGGGAGGATGGGAAGATGAGCCCTGCAGGGAGAACCAACGGTCAGATATCTCACCCTTAACCCTTCGCATCAACACACCTGCAAGGGACCTGCTGCAAGGAAAGCAGAAACCCAAGTGACCCAGCACTGAGTGAGTGAGCAGAAACATCACTGCTTCTATTGTCTTTTGTCTTCATAAGCTAATCCACTGCATTATAAATACATGTGCACTGTAGAAAAATATAAGCCAAAAGAATAAACTAAAAATAACCCATAATTCCACTACTCAGAGATAATCACTATAAACACTTTGGCTTATTAAAAAAAGTACATACACACTAAAAAAAGAAAATTTTAGACATTACATATTTTGTTCTATAGCATGTTTTGGTCTCACTGAAAACAGAATTACAGAAATGCAAAGATTTATCTAAAAATGCTGAGATCATAACCCTTAACAGCAAAACGTGAAAACAAATGTTCAATAGGAAGGCATTAAATAGTGCACCCGTGGCACAACATTAACCCATCATTTTTTTATTTTCTTAGACTGAATCCCTAAAAGTAGATTAGATATTTATATTTCAAAGTGCACACACACACACACACACACACATTTACATGGTTCTTGCAGAAAAATTATTCTTTTTCAGGCGATGACTGGATGAACTCATTTCTTCATATCCTCACCAGAAGTGGCTTATTTTTCAATCTATGCCAAAATTTAAAACAAACAGTATCTCACTGATTTGCTTTCCCATGAGTACTACTAGTAAAGCCGAATTTTTGTTTCTTGAGCCTTCTTTAAAAAAAAATTAACAGTTTGCTCATTTCCCCCCATAGTGGCGAAGGAGGTGGAAGGGGTATCTTTATCTTAGCTCTATAAGCCGTCTTTTTTTTGTAAAGAAAGCTAATTTACCTGAAAGGTACACTACTTCTTTCCGTTTTGTCATTTGCTTTTTAATTTTGTTTGTGGCATTTTAACATACAGAAGTTTAATTATTCTCAAGTAATCAATGGAGACTTCCTTCACAGTTCCTGCTTTTGGGGTTATATGCTGAGAGGACTGCTCCATCCTGAGATCAATTGCATTATCTTTTGGTCCTTAAAAATCTGGGTTGGGGGGGACACTTTAATAGCACACAAGTTCTCCATCCTAAAATCACAACCATTTTTATTACTTTAAATATTTTCAGCAGTACACACACACACATTCTAAGCACACATTTCATACAATCTGTTTTTCAAAGTATTCTCTGCCATAGGCCTTTTTAAAAAAAATCACAGCTTACTAGATTTAAATAGTCTTCAATGGTTTTATAAGGCCAGTGAGTCACATCTCACCCCACTTAACGATAGTCCCAAAGTCCAGAGCTGTTCACCTTGTCCCGCAAGTATCCAATCACTCTCCTTTAACGTCCCCCAGTTACTAAAACACTAAGAAGAATAAGCTCATTCTTGGTAGGCAACCCAGTTCTGCATAATGAATTCTGTGCTAATTATCAATAGGAAGGTATCAATCTTGAGAGCATTTCTACCTTGCTTCCTTCTTCTCTTCTACCTTCATATAAATCAGAGCACCTGGGTAAAAGCTGGAGCCCTGGAGTCACACTCATTTTAACTCAGGCCTGGCCACCGAAGAATTGATGCTTTTGAACTGTGGTGTTGGAGAAGACTTTTGAGAGTCCCTTGGACTGAAAGGAAATCCAACCAGTCCATCCTAAAGGAAATCAGTCCTGAATATTCATTGGAAGGACTGATGATGAAATTGAAACTCCAGTACTTTGGCCACCTGACGTGAAGAACTGACTCATTTGAAAAGACCCTGATGCTGGGAAAGACTAGAAGGCAGGAGGAGAAGGGGATGACAGAGGATGAGATTGTTGGATGGCATCACCGACTCAACAGACATGAGTATGAGTAAACTCCAGGAGTTGGTGATGGACAGGGAGGCCTGGTGTGCTGCAGTCCACGGGGTTGCAAAGAGTTAGACACGACTGAGCAACTGAACTGAACTGAACTGGCCACTGAGTAGGCCTGACCTTAACCACCCAAGGCCTCGGCTTCTTCCCCAAAAGACTGTCAGGGAATTAAATAACAGCAGCTCTCACCTGAGGGGCTCCGTCAAGATGTGAAAGTGTTAGTCGTTCAGTCATTTCCAACTCTGGGACCCCGTGGACTGTAGCCCGCCAGGCTCCTCCATCCATGGGATTCTCCAGGCAAGAAGACTGGAATGGGCTGCCGTTTCCTTCTCCAGGGGATCTTCCCGACCCAGAGATCAAACACAGGTCTCCTGCATGGCAGGCGGATTCTTTACTGCCTGAGCCACCGGGGAAGCCCCCAGATGTGAAGCGGGGAGGATGTTCAGGAATAAAGTGTGAGTTACTGGAACTAACCCATGTACCTGCACAAGGGCCGCATGCCTGTCACAAGGCCCCACGCCTCCAAGAGGTCTGCCCGGTGGGAGAAAGAAACCACAAGTCCAGGCCAAGGTGAGGTGCTCCAACAGTGACCGGCGGGGCCTCAAGGACCCCAGGAAAGGCTCCCCCCAGGATGGCGCATCAGGATCTTCCGGAGGAGCAGGAGCCTGCTGGGTGACGGGAAGGGGACACGGTACTGGAGGCCGAAAGAGAGCCAGAGGGCAGCAGGGCCACTTCTGGGAAGGGGGCGGCCACGACGGGGGAAAAAGCAAAGACTCCACACACCTGATCCAAGGGTCCCAAGGACCAAGCCTGGGTGTCACAACCCTGCTTTCAAACACGAAGAAGGGTACACTTTATGGGGCGGTCCAAATGTTGTGAACGTTAAAAGCTATGGCATTCCCATGGAATCCACACACTTTGAACGCCTGAAGAAAACTGAAGTCAACTGAAAACCATCTCACTTTATAAACGAGAAGTAAGACGTTTTCCACCTCTAGATCCAACGACATCCTACATCTTCTCAAGCAACACATTCTATACTCATGCGAAAAGAAATAAAGCAGACGTTTTTTCTAGAAGCTATATTCTTGTGCAGAAAAAATTTTAAAGCCACCAAACACCACAATAATCCTGTTTATAGTGTGTATTATTAAATGGACAGATTACGAAGCTTAAAATCCTTAGTAATAAACTTAAGGTTTTATTTAAGTTTATTCCTCGTTTCACATTCGTGTCTCAGTTTTGAGAGGCAAATGAAGGAAAACAATTTGTTGAGAAACTACTCAATAGCACCCCACCAAAACAAACACACACACACACAAGAACAAGATAAACTTCAAATGGGTCCTTAAAAACATTACATTCTTTTCTCAGGTATAACTAAAAGCTCAAAATTCATTCTGAGTCTGGACAGTTTATTCCAGACTCAATTGCTGAGGCCCATGGCCTTGGAACCTATGGAGGGCTGAAATACCAAAAAATAAAACACAAACACACTCCTTTAATTTTTGGCACCCTGATTTTCAACTTGAAGGACAGCAAGTAACTACTCTTCAATCTAAAGCCGGTTCGTTTGAATTTTCCTTGCAGAAAAAAAGGCATACTATGCTTGCTGGGCAAACTGGGAGTGAACTTCTGATCAAAAGGCACTCAGGGACTCAAGAAAGGTCTCTCCTGTGAGAAAGGTCACTGGGCCTCCAGGACCCAGAGTCCTCTTAACAGGGAGGAGTATCAACCGACCAAAGGATTTCACCTCAAAGCTATGGTGGCAACATTTAACCTGAGGCAAAGACCTCCATCTTGTTTAAACACACACACACATAAATTTTAAACATCTGTACTTAAAACTAGTTTTGAGGAAAAGGAAGGAAATTAAAGTTTCACAAGTTGCTTTCTTGGCACCCTCCTGATCTTTCAGAGCCGAAGAAAGCCTGAGCATTTTTCCGTCAAGCTCTGTGTTAGTTCCTGGGGATGCGGTAGGAACAATTTATTAAAAAAGCTCACACCCTTATCCAATGTAAGTGCGGTGACTGCTTCTGTAGCCAAAATCTGAGGTGGTCAGATTATTCCAGATTTCTTCATTCAAAAAGCAAATGAAGTACCCCTGACCAAGTTCTATGCTCCTCTGGAGATGCAAAAAATAAAGAATATGTCCTGCCTTCAAGAATTCAGTCTGTAAAGTACGGGAAGTAAAGCTGCATTGACAACCCAGACTAAGCTAATTATCTCTAGAGGATAATAATCAGTAAGAGACAAAGGAGTCAACATATCTGTAATATATGTATATTAGAGCTATGAATCAACAGAGCTGTAACATCTAAGGAAACTGCAGGACATTACCAGGTATCACCAGGCTGTTAGTTACCCATGTGGTGGGTTTACCGCCACATGGGGGGCCTGCCTCCAAGGACATGAATCAGTGGCCCTAAGAGTTGCTGCTGTTGTCACTCAGTCGTGTCCGACTCTTTGCAACCCCGTGGACTGCAGCATGCCAGGCTTCCCTGTCCTTCACTGTCTCCCAGAGTTTGCTCAAATTGGTGATGAGAGGATAGTATGAACTGGTGAAAACCCCTAATACTACAGCTAAAGAGTTTTTTTTTTTTCCCTTTTGTTAAAATAAGTTTTTAAAAGATGATTCCAATGACAAAAAAAGTTAAATATTTTTAGAGAGTATTTCAGCCAACCCTCTAGAGCTTAATGAGCACTCTCTCTAGAAACCTCCAAAAATGGGCATAATAGAGTTAAAGCAAGCTAGTCTCCTGCATGCTGTATGCATGCCTCCGAATTTGAAATGCGTTGCAACTATTTCGACTTACCAGGGAAAGCAACAGAACTTTTAAGTAAATTTTTCCCCAATACCCAAGGACACTTTTAGATCAAGAGAATATTAGGTCCAAATTTTTTAGATAAATTTTTTTTTTCTTAAACAATGATCCCTATTTTTTCTACACAATTCATAAACGCTGCAGGATTTCAGAAAACCAGGTAAGACAGGGTGGCCACAAAATGAAGCGTTAAACTTATACCTGGCCATGCTTTTGCAGACTGCTAAAGCTATGCTGAGGTCTAGAAGCTGGGGGCTTCAGGTAAAAGTGAATTTCAGTCCCTTCTGTCACTCCGATGAGTGCATTTCCAAAACTGCGTGACCCCTGACTCCACTAACTTGGACTGTTTTAATGCCACTGCGCGAAGAGCAATTACACAGAGCAAATAAACAATTAACTGCAATTCCTCATTTGCACCCTCACCACTAACTCCAGCTGCGAACTGTGAGCAACGACAGTGATCCAATCCGAAAAGAGGATCCTATTTTTGGCAGAGAGCTAGCTAAAGGGAGAAAACCCTCAACTTTGGAGGATTAGGCTCAAGAAACGTTCACCATGCGTTTCTCCCCGGAACCACCAGCACACTGGGGGCCGGGAGGGGCGCGCGGGGCGACCCCTGCACGCGGCCGGCCGGCACCCGGGTTACCTGCGGGGTCAGCGCGCGCTCCCGCCGGGTGCAGGGCCGGGGGCGCGCCGAGGCGGCGGCGCAGGCCCGGCCCGACTCGCGGGCGCTCGGCGGGCGCCGCGGAGGGGGGCGGGGGGGGCGCTCCGTCCGGTTCGGTCGCCGCACTCGCATCCCTGCGCGCCGCCCCAGGCCCGCTCCCCGAGAAGAACCGGGCAAAGGGGCGACTGTTACCCAATAATAGCGCCCTACACAGTCGCAACAATGCGGGCGGGGAAACCCGGGAGCCGCGGGGCAGGGAACCGGAAAGCAGAGAGAGCCCGGCTCCGCGGCTCCTCCGGCGCGCGAGCCCAGTACTTTACTTGAGAACACGAGTCGGGGGCAAGCGACGCTCGGGGGAGCGGTGGGTCCCCAGAGGGGCCGAGGGAAAGGGGGCGCGGGTCCGGGCGCCCCGTGGTTGAGGGGGGGTGGTGGTCGCTGCCTCAGGAGAGGTGAGGCGCGCGCGCGCGACTGCCCCGGGGCCGCTCGCCAGACCGGCCCCGCGGCCCGAGGCGGGTGCGCTGGGAAAGGGGCGGACGCCACCAGGCCGCCGCCTCGGGCACGATGAATCGGGCTTTTTTTTTTTTTCCCCAGTGCGTAGTCCGGGCCTGGGCCGCCCCGAGCCCGCGTCCGGGGCCGCGGCCCGGCCAGGCCCGAGCCGGCCGGGGTGACTCAGGGCCAGGCCCCGCGCGGGCGCGCGCGTGCTCCCTCCCCTCCCGCCCCCGGCGCCCTCTGCCCACGAGTGCCCCGGCCCCCGCCGCCATTCCGACCGGTCGCGGCTCGGCGCCTCAGGCCTCTCGCCCGGCGCCTGAGCTCGGCCGCCGCGGCCCCAGTCACTGCGACACCGCGGCTCCGGGTCGGGCCTGCGCCGCCGCCGCCGCCTCCCCTCAGCCCCGGCGCCGCCGACAACTCACCCGCATTTCCCGGCTGCCTAAATGGCTCCGGCGACGTCTCCACCTGGTCGCTGGGCCCGGCCCCGGTTAAATCCCCGTCCCGCCAAGGTCTCGCCGCGTCCCTCAGCCGCCGGGGCTGCCCCGCCTGGAGCTGCGTGCGACACGGCTCCCGCCTCCTCCTCCTCCTCCCGGCCCGCCCGCCGGCCCTCCTCCCGCCGCCGCCGCCGCCGCCTGCACCACGCAACCTCCGCCCTCTCGCCTTCCCTTCGCCGCTCCCCGCCCTCCCGGCCTCACCGGCTCCGGCTCCCGCGGTGGAGAAGCTGGTGGGGGAGGGCCGGAACGCTCCGCCATCGGCGTCCGGGCGGGGGAGCCGGGAAACCGTCGCCGCCATCTCCCCACCAGCCCCGCGGAGCGGGAGGGGCCCGGAAAGCTCCCGCCCGCCGTGCCCCGGCCTCGGGTTCTCCCCACCCCGCCCGCCGCCCCGCGCCGCCGAGGCCCCGCTCGCGGGGCTGCTCTCTACCTGAAAGCCCCCGCGGGGCCCTGGCCATGGACGCCGCACCCTCCCCGGACAGGCGCACCGGATCCTCCTCCAGGTTTTACAGCCTCCCTGGCCTTGGGGGCCGCCTCTGAGGACCCGGCTTCCCGCCACTTTGGGCCGAACGAGGAGGGGGCGGGGGTGGTCACCTTCCTAGGTCGGGGCCCCAGCCTGAGGAGAAACCGGCCCGAAACACCTCGGAGCAGAGGGTCTCACACGCCCGCCCTCCCCCGCTCCTGCGCGCACACACACCCTGAACCGACACGGATCACAACTACACCCCCTGGATCTACCTCCCCGGCCGGGAGGATAACCAAAAGCCATACCCCGACCGGCTGATAAAAGTCAGAGATGGGCGAGTGGCCCTGAAAGGCAGGCGCAGCAGACTCTAGAGAAACGTGCCGTCCGTTCTCGTCCATTCTCTGAACCCCAGGACACCTGCGGCCTCGTGGATCGGCACCTCAAAGTCCCAGCTACTCGGAGCCTCTCTGTCTCTCTCTCTCTCTCAAATCGGTTCGGAGATCAAACCAAATTAGCTTACCTCTTCAAACTCTTTAACCCACTCTTTTTTGAACAGATATCGACAGACACTTTACCATTAATCTCTGTAAAGATAAATGAAGAATGAAATTGAAGGTCTTACATATATGGATGGGATGAGGTACGACTATTGAATAGGACTGTTTTCACCAGCGCTGCGGAGTTGTTCGTCACATTCATCTGAAATTAACTCACAAGTGGGTACCTGAAATACAAATTTGGGCAGCGCAAATGGCCACCTGGCTTCCTATGGGGACACAGGTGAGCAAGCTTGGACTTGGAGGGACTTCTGCTCTAATCCCATGGTCCATGAACAATTCAACATGGAAGGATTTCAGGTTATCTGGGCCAAAGACTTGAAGAGTGTAACTTCCTGTTTTGCTCCAAAACTAAAACATTAAGTATCACCTTGGAGTGGAAATGTTAGGCCCAGAGCCTAGGGCTACTCCCACAGCCCTCACTGTTTCCTGAGGAATATGGGTGTCTCTTAGAAGAAGTATCTAAGACATATTTGTATATGCGGTTCCTCCTCTTGAAATGTGGCCTTTTGTCAACAACTCTTTATCTTTGAAAGTATGGCATTTGTCTGTATCTGTCACCAGAGTATGTGATCTCTCAGCCTATTTAAGGATTTTTAAATTCGTGCTTTATATCCTCAACGGACATGAGTTGGAGCAGACTCCGGGAGATGGTGAAGGACAGAGAAGCCTGGCGTGCTGCAGTCCATGCGGCTGCAAAGAGCTGGACAGGACTGAGCGACTGAACAGCAACAAATATCCTATACTTTTAAATATTCAAAAGAAGCTTAGATGTATTTAACTTTCTCATGGGCACATAGGAGAATTGAAGGTAAAAATGGAAGGCTTGTTTATATATGTACACATATATGGGAGACTGCACATATATGGTTTCTCTGAGACCCTCACTTCTGTGTGCTTTCCTCAGAGGACAGGTTAGCTCATCTCCCGTTTCTCTAACCTCTCCTCTCCCATCTCATCATCCAATATGGTCGTCCTGTCTGTGACTCCCCACAGCTAACACGTGAGATGAGTGGGTCAACTTTCCCTTTGCTGTTTGTTTCTTCCAATGTCTGTTTTTCCTTAATGGGAGATTTAGTTAATCTCTACCTTCCTCTCCACTTCTCATTGCCTCAGTTCCTGGTTCTTAATTTCTTCCAGCCTTTATTCTTCACTCATCTGCACTATTATTCTTAGCTCTAAGGCTACACCATTGACTTTTATGTCCACTTCATAACCAGGTTGCATCTGTACCACTTCTGCTCTGCACAGGTAACCTTGCCTCCTACCTAACCATTTATTCTCTTTCCACTCCAGCACTTCTCCGTCTTCTCCCCGATCTCAGCAAAACTGATGTTGTCCTCCTGTCAGATGACCCAGCATTTGGAGGGGCAATTAACTTATAGATGTTAGAATCAAAATCCAAAATAGTCTGACTAGAATATTAGGTCAAAACCTAGGATAAAATATAACTTTGCAAACCTAAAACAATATGATGAAGTTCAAAAAGCCCACGTTTTAAATTTAAGCAGACCTCGGTTTATATTCAAACTCAAACCACCATCTTTTGTCTTGGTTAAGCCAACTTCTATGGGGATTAAAATACTTACCTCATTAGGTTGTTGTGAAGAGTAACTCCTTCATAATCACAGCATACTTCCTGAAACAGTGTTAGTCCCTTTCTTTCCTTGTCTTCTGTACAGTTGAGATTTACTGACTGCCCTATTTGGTTGTTGGTAATGCTGACATTTTCTAAGTCATGAGTTCAGTTGCTCAGTTGTGTCCAACTCTGCAACCCCATGGTTTCAAAGTCATACAAGCCCGAAAACGGTATACTGACCTGTGAACCTTGCATCCCAGAGCTAGTCACCATCCTAAAGAAATCTTTTGTCTATTTGGCTCAGTCTGGGGACATACAGTATCATCATCACACTCACTTTTCAAAGAAAAACTTAAGACTCCAATAGTAGGCAGTTTGCCCCGAATCACAGCTTAATCGGTAGCATAACCTGACACAGTGACTCCCAAGTGCGAGTAGATCCATTCCTTTACTACGATGTTTCCCCACACCTGTATCGTTCGTTTAACCTTCTGAATGGTTTTCCTGGTTCTCATCTCTGCTCTGTCCTTCCAGCCTGCACAGTGACTGAGCCCCACTGGCTCATTCCAAACTGATTCCTTCATCATTGAATCTTTATCTTTTCAAACTTTTCAGTGGCTCCCCACTGTTTATAGGGTTCAGTCCAAATTCTGACCTCGTGCCTAAAGTTGACCATAATCTTGTCCTAACTTACTTTTCCAAATTTTTTCTAGCCATTTCCCAAAAGGAACTCTCAACTTCATCCCATCCTATTAAACCTACTGTTGGCCCACAAATACCTGCCTTGAATCACCATTTGTGAATGTTTCCTTCCCTTTGTTCCTGAAACAAACAGAAATGGTCCCTCCTCCTTTCCTTCATCTGCAAATCACCCTCCCTTTTTCATGTCCAGCTCACGTCGGCTTTGGAAGCCTACTTTACACCTTCTGCACAGGGTTTTGTGATCTCTCCAATTGCCGACCTCTTTACGTATGCAGTTAAAGGAGGTAGTCCTTGGTCAGGCGTTATTCCCACCAGGCCCCTCAGTATTATGCCTGAACAACAGGGGATAGTGGTCCAAAATAGCTGTTTACTAGTCAAATCTGAAAGGGTACCATGTCACCTGATGACCCTTATAAGCTGTTGTTTCTAAGACGTGAGTAAGCAACTAGCCATCCAGAGCAAATTAAATTCATTAAATGAGAGAGTTCCCAAACCTGTCTTCGCCTCAGAATCACCTGGGGATTTGAACACTGATTCCAGGGCCCATTCCAGACCTACTGAGTCAAAACTGGGCGGGAAGGGGGAAGGGATGAAATCTGAAACTCAGAGTTTATTTATATCATGGCTTTACTACTTATTATCTGAGGAACTCTGAGCAAGTTGCTTAACCTCTGTGTGCCGTCCCCTATGAACTGGGGATAATAATAGTATCTCATTTGAGTTGTTATGAACATAACAACTTAAACATGAACTTTCCTGCTGGTGGCTCAGCGATAAAGAATCCGCTTGCAATGCAGGAGATAAGGTTCGATCCCTGGGTCGGGAAGATCCCCTGGAGAAAGAAGTGGCAACCCACTCCAGTGTTCTTGCCTGGGAAATCCCATGGACAGAGGAGCCTGGTGGGTACAGTCCATGGGGTCGCAAGAGTCAGACACGACTTAGGACTAAAGCACCACCACCAATGATGATGCTGCTGATCTAATTATCCAGGGCCAATCTGGTGACCTGAATTTGGGAACCACTGATTTAATGGACTACTCCTTCCTGTGTTAAAGTTTCAAATGTTATGATCTTAAAACTTATGGTATTAGCATTGTTGACATAAGTCTTACTTGTTTTGAAATCATGTACTTCAAAGAAGAGCTAAGTAAGCAGATTTTTCAATTAAATTTGCCTATTTAATCCAAATCATAAAATACTTTATGCATGCTTAAAAAAAAAAAAAAATAGTTTCTCTTAGGAAAATAACCCATAGCTAAATAGAGTAATCCAACCAGCTTAACATTCAAAGGGAGCAATCAGGAAAGATACGAAATAATACATGATTTCTTCTATTTTTTTCTTCTATTTATGATAATGAGTCAAATTCTTTTTGAAGAAGTAGGTTTTTAATCTTCAGCTTCAATTCATTAGAAAAAATTCATAGCTCATGTTAGTCCACCAAATTCCAAACAATATTTTAATGATATTAAATGTAACTAGCCATAAAAATAGGAAGCAAAAATTTACTTAACCAAAGTCACAAAGTTAAATATGTCTGAATGGGGAATACAGAATGGGTAGCCCCACCTTCTCAACTCTTGACTGATAAATGGCCTATACAAACAAATACACAAAGGCCTTATTTTTATTGTCTGGAATTCCACCAAAAATTCCTAGTATCCTCTCTTAAAGACTCACAGAGCTCTGGGATGGTAGCAGGGCTTAAAAGTGATTCACACTTCAACACTAACTAGTTCAATCAGATGGCCTTTCTAACCTGCGTAGGGTAACAGCTACAGAAAGGAAGATTTGGGACATGTTAAGTTTTGGGGAAAGACGGTGCTTCAGGGCAGGCTGAAGGCCTTGGGGTCAGAGGTTCTGGTGAGAAGAGCCATAAGCAGAAGAAGGGACTGAGGAAAGGAGACGGAGGGACATATAAAGTCTAATCTGTTCAAGTCCAGATTTTGCACGTTGAGAAGACCTAAGCCTCTTGTTTTGAGGACCCATAAGACAGAAAAAACTGTTGTAAGACAGTCATGAACCAAATAGGCTTTTGAGTTTTGGGGACCTGAACACCATGGTAATATTCGATCAGGTTGGGCCATATGGAATTGCAACTCATTTTCTAATGATTCGACCTTGTGTCTATGAGGAAATTATTGGGTTCCAGAATATTGCCCTAAAATCTCTTCTTCCAAGAAACTTTGTCTGATCTTACACACGCCAACTGAGCCCCACACCCACCTGGGGATCAGGTGCCTGCTTTTTGTGATTTTTTTATACCATGTATTAATACTTACTTACTGAAGAGTTTGTCTAATTGCATTGTAATTTTCCTTTCTCTATTTCCCACTCTCATAGGTTATAAGCTTCTTGAATACAGAGAAGGTGTTTTTTTATTACTATATGTACAGTATTTATCGTAGTTCCTGGTACATAGTCTATTGAAAAAATAGTTAAAACCCAACTCATGGATTAGTGGGGATTGTTTACACTGTGAAACCCAGTGATGCCACTTTCCTGCTCAAAAGTCTTTAATAATTCCCTATATCCTACAAAAAGAATGACAGACACGTCATTCCTAGCATTAAAACACCCTCCATACCTCAGCTTCAATGGACATATTTCTACTCATCTCTCAGGTTCTTACACATACCAAGCCAGATCCAAACTGGACTCCTGAACAGCCTCTGTGTTTCCTCTCTTAACCACACTTTCTTTATCAGTTATTCTTCCCCAATCACTGCTCACTTCAAGGTAGCACAGCGGTAAAGAATCCACCTGCCAGGCAGGAGACACAAGAGACGCAGGTTTGATCCTTGGTTCAGGAAGATCCCCTGGAGGAGGAAATAAATGGTAACCCACTGCAGTATTCTTGCCTGGAAAATCCCATGGACAGAGGAGCCTGGCGGGCTACAGTCCATGGGGTCACAAAAAGCTGGACATGACTGAGCTCTGCACAGACAAGAGAATCACTGCTCACCCCAGTACAGTTCATTCTTCTGGGTCTACCTTAAATGGAATTTCCTCAGTGAAACCTTTCTTTTCCTCTGCCTAATATAAATTTCAACTCCATCACCCGTCCTCCCCACCCCACCCCCCCGCCCTGCACACAGTGACTGGGTGAGCTTCTAGAAGACATTCTTACACAAGTTTGTGAAACAGGACTGTATTCGTCAAGGTTCCCCAGAGAAACAGAAGCAATAGGAGATACACCAAAGATACAGATATATAGAAGTGGAACCAACAGGAGATATATATATATAAAATTCAAGGCCTCAGGTATATTTATTCTGCCTTCTTTTTCACCTCCATGTCCACTAGTTCATTAAATCCTATCCACTTAAGACCTGTATTAGCTTTCATTTGTGCTGCTGCAGTGGCCTTCTGCTGGTCTTCCTACCTCCTGTCTCCTAACTCATCCTCCACGTAAGCCATGGAGTTGTGTTCCCCACCACCACCCCAGAATACGATAGTGACTGCCTCAAGAAGCAGAAGAGCACGGGCTCTGGAGTTAGATGATCTGAGTCGACCCCACCACTTAACGGCTGTTGGACCCTGCAAAAGTTATTTCACCGGCCTCTGCCTCAACTTCTTCACCTGTAAAATGGGGACAGTGCACACTGTATAGGCTGGTTTTTAAAGGTGGGCTGTAGCATTTCATGGTGTTGGATGCCTGACACACAGAAAGCATTTGGCATATTATTGTCATTATCCAACAAAAAACTCTCAGCGGTTTCACATCCCTTAGGAAGACACTCGATGATAATGTTCACAGCGTGACCCCTGCCTCCCTTCCCAATATCCCTTCCAGCCACGTCTCTTCCTGGACCTTGGGTTGCAGCCACAGTGACAACCAGGGGGGTCCCCCCCAGGAAGTGTGGGGACTCCTGGTAGAGACCTCTGTTGAGAATGTCCTCCTTCCTTTTTCTTTTTCCCTGGGTCATTCTCTGGACCCCCTAATCCCATGTCATCTTTTCTATGAAGTTTCCTTCGCCTCTTCTTACTCTTACTGTATCCTGATATTTTTGCATAAATGCTGGCCAGAAGTCCTCTGAGAAATTCCCTTTCGCCTTGAACTTTCTTTTTCGATTGCCAAAAATGGGGTTTCCAATTTAGAGCCTCTATTCGTGTATGTCGCAAAGAGTCAGACACGACTGAGCGACTTCACTTCACTTCACTTCATTCTTGTATGTAATGTAATACATGTAAAGTATATCTTGGATTATTCCAAGTTTTTATTGGCATAAATTGGAGAGGACATTCTCACTGTGAATGATGAAGTGTGTTTTCCAGGTCATACCACATTTGTGCCAAGAAAAACTTTATAGCCCGTCAACACTATTTGTTTATGATACATTTTTAAAGATGAGCAATACTATTTTGAGAATGTGTACAGAGAATTGAAGAAATTCCAATGACCTTAGAGCTAGGTTTTCTTGGTCTGAAAGGTCATTTGCTTTATGACTCAACATTCACTTTGGGGATAAAAAAGAAATGAACATTAAAGGAGACTGCAGGCTGGAGTTCTCAATGAACAGATAATAATCAAAAAAGATACTATACTACCATTTTGTGACAAATTATTTTACTTCCCACTCCATTAATTTTTTTCCTGTGGAAGAGAAGTGAAGTAAGCTCTCAAATTTGCAGAATTTCTCTGTTTGAAAAAAAATGTATTTAATTTTTTAATTTAACTTTTTAAAAAAATGTATGTAATTAAATAAAAAATTT
This sequence comes from Bos grunniens, assembly GCF_055505025.1. Lineage (NCBI taxonomy): Eukaryota > Metazoa > Chordata > Mammalia > Artiodactyla > Bovidae > Bos > Bos grunniens. The sequence continues at coordinate 8,255,066 of NC_141168.1, forward strand.
AATTCAGACGTGGAATCTGGATAAGGAGCTCCTGGCTAGCTTTGAGAGCAGAATAAATTCAGGAACCAAACGCTTTTTTGTACAATGAGAGTTACATTTTATTTTTGCTGATAATGTCCCAGAAACTGAAGTCAGTGTCATCAGCCACTGTTCCACCCCAGCAGCGACAAGGCCATTGGCAGGCATTTGGCTTTTCTATCAGCACCATCCACGTTCAAGCCTGCTGCTGTGAGCTTAAGCAGTTCAGAGTACCAAGATGAGAAAAAGAATTACAGCCCCTCCCGCCCTCCTGGCTGCCCCAGAACTTGGTAGGCGAGTAAGAGACAGAAGACAGATGGGAAACCAGCTACTAAATATCCCAAGGAAGCTTTCAGACCTTCCTCCTGCGTGGGAAGCTAGTCTCTCTTTCTCATTCTTTTGTCAATGATATTTTCTTTCTCCCTTCCAGCCACCCTGACCTTTTACTTAAAGATTGGAACTAGGCAAATATCCAGCAATCTGGTTCCCTTATCGTTGTTAAGGTTGCTGACTTACTCGCCTTTAAATTAGACCACATTAAAAAAAAAAAAAAAAAATTAGACCGCATTACCTGGACCATGCAAACTGATTTATATTCTGAACATGCCAGCAAGGCCACGTGGAAGAAATGGGCACTGGAGTAAAATTTACTTTGAACCACAGACGCTTAAGTCTTCCTGATAGAATTAGGCGAGGAGATGTAAAGAGCAGGTATAAACACACTCGAATGGTCAAAAATATTGTGATTTTTGAAACCCTGGGGTATCGAGAGTTGGGGAAAATAAAGCATTGACTGTGATTGTGTTTCTGGAGTGAGCACTTCATAAGCCATTTGCTAATTGACCTACTTTCCCCTCCTGCAGCTACAATGCCACAGCTCAGACTTGGGCCACAGGGTGGCTCTTATCTTGCACTGAGTGGGGTCAACCCCACTAGCTGCTGCAAGGAGCCTCTCCAGCTCCACCTTTGGTCTGAGAACGACTATGGGAAGAAGCAAGGAAGAGACACCCGTGGGGAAAAGGCAGACTCAGGTACCCAGGCCTGGGCCTGACAGCAGACAGAAGAGGGGGCGCGCACAGAAGGGGTCACGTGTAACTCCCTCTCGCTCCTCTGCAGCAGGAGCAGACAGGCGTCTTGCATGATGGCCCATGGCCAAATAATCCCATCTTTCTGGATGTCCAGAGCTCACACCTGTGAGCGTTCTCTGCACCTCTTCCCAGAACCAGCATTTTCTAGCTGTGAGCTATTTGGGAACGGCGCTCTGTCCCCACTACACTGGTTTCCATAATTCGTCCCCAGTCTCCCTTTCCAGGCTCACTCCCCACTTTGCACTGGGCCACTCACAGTGTCAACATTCTTTGTACTTTCCTTCTTCCTGGTAGTGGTTGGTGATGGTTTAGTCACTAAGTTGTGTCTGACTCTTGCGACCCCATTGTAGTCCACCAGGCTTCTCTGTCCATGGAATTTACCAGGCAAGAATACTGGACTGGATTGCCATTTCTTCTCCAGTGGATCTTCCCAACCCAGGGATCGAGCCCAGGTCTCCTGCACTGCAGGCAGATTCTTTATCATCTGAGCCACCAGGGAAGCCCATCCTTTCCTGTACTACAATGTTTTCCCACACCTGTATCATTCCTTTCACCTTCTCTGTCCATGGGGTTCTCCAGGCAAAAATATTGGAGTGGGTTTCCATTTCGTTTTCCGCAGGATCTTCCCGACCCAGGGATCGAACCCCGGTCTCCTGCATTGTAGGCACATTGTTTACTGACTGAACCACCAGGGAAACCCTTCCTTCCTTCTGGCTTTTGCTGATTCTATCATAGACGCTCTTCTCACTCTTGGGTCCATCTGTCACAATCCTACTGACTTGTCTTTTGATTCCTAGCTTGGTTCTCACTTCATCACGCTTTCCAGATTTCCTTGGCTGAAATTAATCTCGTTGTCCTTTGTATTCTCATAGTACTTTGTTTGGACCCCTAAGGTAAGCACAGATTCTTATGGTCTGTATTACTGCTGCATTCAATTCTAGGCTTCTTGTCTTTTCATCCTCTCGTCTTTCACAAAGCAAATGGTTTTCATGTTGATGATATCCAGTTTATCCAATTTCCTCTTGTGCATGGTGCTTTTGATGTCAAGTCAAGGAACCCTTCAGTCCTAGATTCTGAAGATTTTCTCCTATGGTAAAATAAAGATTCTTGATGGTATTTTAGAGACGGGGAAAATGATGTTAAATATAATGGAAATATTGTAGAACAAAAATGATTATGTTCACATTAATTAGGATTTCTTGCTGTTTAGAGAAAAGAAATGGTTGAGGCTATATGCATGTGAAAAAACAGGGATAAAACTAAATGCATTTTTTTAGCCAAAACATTTGAGTATGGAATAGTTACTGCAGGAAAAGCATGACATCAAGTCAGAACTCAATGAATACTTTTTAGTAATAGAAACTGGGGACTGAAATAGATGTCAAAAAAAATGCAAAAAAATTGTTCTAAAGAAGGATTTCTCAAGAATTTCTTTCGCCTGGGTTTAAAGTTCTCAAAACTTTTACCTTATATATATACACACACACACTTAATACACAGGGAGTTCAATATGCTAACGAATAATGTTAAAACATTTCCAATTGCAACTATAATGGATAATCAGTATGTTAGGGTGCTGCTCATTACATAAAGTATATTAAGATTATTTTCAATAAGCTTATCTGAAAGTAGCACTTTGTTGAGAGATGAATTTTCTGAGTATATCAGTTTTTTATCCTGATAGTCTCAAAAAAAATAAAAAGATGCAAAAAGTTTTGCTTCTTTGTCTAATTTTAAAGTCAGCAATGATATGGGTTCTACCAAAATCAGCGGTCATTCTTTAAAACATGTTATTCACATAGGTAAAACTGTACAGTATTTTATGTGCTATATCTCATTTCTCTCCACTCAAAGAGATGGCAACCTCTGAACTGTAGTCATCTCTGAAGGTAATATTCCGTGTGGTAGCTTTAATATATGTCCATAAAGGTTTTGTGCTCATCCCATTAAGTGAAAGTGAAAGTCGATCAGTCGTGTCCGACTCTCTGCGACCCCATGGACTATACAGTCCATGGAATTCTCTAGGCCAGAATACTGGAGTGGGTACCCTTTCCTTTCGCCAGGGAATCTTCCCAACCCAGGGATCGAACCCAGGTCTCCCGCATTGCGGGCAGATCCATTACCAGCTGAGCCACAAGGGAAGCCCCTCCCATTAAGAGGTGGGGTCAAATTCCTCTCCCCGGAATGTGTGCTGAACTCGGTGACTCGCTTCTAATAAACAGATTAACCGGAAAGTGATGATACGAGACCTAGTTGTGAAAGATGCTATGTTCTTCCTTGTTCCCTCTCGTGGACAGCTTACTCTGCGGAGAGGCAGCTGCCACGTTGCAAGAAAATCCCCTTGAGTGAGAAACTGAGGCCTCCTGCCAACAGCCATGTGAGTTCACCATCCCTGAGGGCATCCTCCAACCCCAATCAAGCCTTCAGATGACTGCAGCCTCAGCTGACCTCCTGATTGGAACCACACAACAGACCCTGAACCACAGCCACTCAGCTAAGCCACTCTTAAATTCCTGCCCCGCAGAAAATCTGACATTTTTTTTTTTTATTACGGTGTAAGATTAGGGTCAAAGTTTCTTTTTATTCCACAAGTATGTCCAACTTTGTGAGCACCATTCATTGAACAATTATCCTATCTCCACTGAATTGCCTTGGGGCCTTTGTTAAAGATCAGTTGGTCAGTGGGATTTACCCCAGGAATGCCAGAATATGTCAACATAAGAACATCAATCAGCATAGTACACCACAGTGATAGAATGAAGGAAAAAAAAAAACCCATCATCTCCTGTACATCACACCATACACACAAGATGAGGAAAAGCATTTGACAAATTCCAGTACATTTTATGACTAAAAAAAAAAAAAAAACCTCATAAATGAGAAATAAACAGGATAAAGGCCATATATTAAAAGCCCACAGCTAACATACCCACTGGGGTTTCCCTGGTGGCTCAGTGGTAAAGAATCCGCCTGCTAATGCAGGAGCCGCAGGAGACCTAGATTGGGAAGATCTCCTGAAGAAGGAAATGGCAACCCACTCCAGTATTCTTGCCTGGGAAATCCTAAGGACAGAGGAACCTGGGGGGCTACAGTCCATGGGGTCGCAAAGAGTGGGACATGATTTAGCGACTAAACAACAACATAGTCAATGGAGAAAGACTGAAAGCTTTTCTCCCCAAATCAGGAACAAGACAAGGATGCCCACTCTCACCACTTCCATTCAACACAGTACTGGAAATTTTAGCCAAGAGAAGTCAGACAATAAGAGAAATAAATACCTCCAAACTGGAAATAAAGAAGTAAAGCTATCTCCCTTCAAGGATGGCATGATGTTATATGTAGAAACCCTAAGGAATCCACAAAAAAAGCTTTAGAGCTAATAAATGAATTTGACAAATTTTAAGGATATAAAATCAACGTGCAAAAATCAGCTGGACTTCAACATACTAGCAGTGAACAATCCGGAAAAGGAAATTCAGAAAACATGTCAATTCATAAATCCATGTTTATCCTATCCTTCTGCCAATATAACACTGAATTAATTGATATACCTTTATGGAAAGATTTGCAATCAGGTAGTTTAAGTCCTTCAACTTTGTTCTTTCTGAAAATCATTCTGGTGATCTGAGACCTTTTATGTTTCCTTATAGATTTTAGAATCAGTTTGTCAATTTCTATAAGAAAGCCTGCTGGGATTTTGACTGGGATATCTTCTCTACTCTTGAACTTGTTTCTCTCCATCTCTACTCCAATTACCCTCCTAACACACAACAAGGTGAACAAGAGTCTGTTAACTGGTATGCATGCATGATCAGTCACTTTAGTTGTGTCTGATTCTTTGTGACCCCTTGGATTGTAGCCTTCCAGGCACCTCTGTCCAAGGGATTTCCCAGGCAAGAATACTGGAATGGTTTGCCATTTCGTCTTCCTGAGTATCAACGTAACCCAGAGATCAAACCTGTGTCTCCTGCATTGGCGGGCAGATTGTTTACCACTGATCCACCTGAGAAACCCTCTATTAACTGGGAGGAGGGATAAATTAGGGGTTTGGGATTAATATATACTAATCAATATACATTCATTAATATACTAATATATAAAATAGATAATAAGGACTTACTGTATAGCATAGGGAACTATCCTTAATATTTTATAATAACCTGTAAGGGAAAAGAATCTGAAATATATAATACATATAGCTGAATCATTTTGCTGTATACCTGAAACTTACATAATGTTGTAAGTCAACTCTACTTCAATTAAAAAAAAAAAAAGACTCTACTTACTGCTCCCTCTGTTTTCACTTTGCCACTTCCTCAATCTGTTATTCACATTGCAACTGAACTGGTGTTTTCGAAACATGTATCTGATCATGCCACCATCTTCAAAGATATCCCATTATTCTCGGAATAAACACTAACCTCTTACATGGCCTATAAGCAGGGGTTGTATTCAAAATAGTCTAAATAGGGACTTCCCTGGCAGTCCAGTGGCTAAAACTCCGCACTCCCAATGCAGGTGGCCTTGGTTTAATCCCTGGTCAGGGAACTGGATCCCACACAGCACAGCTAAGAGTTCGCAAAGAGCAATGAAAGGTTCTGCATCTGCAATCGAAGATCAAAGCTCCTGCATGCTACAACTAAAAGACAAAAAACAAAAATCTAAGTATTTAGCAACCAACACTGTGCAGGTACTGACCGTCAGAACAGACGCCAGCATCTTGGAGTGGTACTTTCAAAATCTGCCCTCCTTGTCCTCTTCTGCCAGATATCACTGTCTTGGCTGCTAGCTTATGGGGAAGCCCAGAAGAGGGACTAGGCAGCTGGACTGGGGATGAGAGGGTGAGGGGACGAGGGGAGTTTAGTACAGGAGCTATTTACTATCCGCTCCAGAGGAGTGTTGGGCTTTTCTGGTGACTCAGACGGTAAAAAATCTGCACAAAATGCAGGAGACCTGGGTTCGATTCCTGGGTCAGGAAGATCCCCTAGAGGAGGGAATGGCAACCCACTCCAGTATTCATGCCTGGAGAATCCCATGGACAGAGGAGCCTGGTGGGCCACAGTCCATGGGGTCTCAAAGAGTCAGACACGACAGCGACTAACGCTTTCACACTTTTCAGAAGAGTGTTACGTTGGAGCAGATTGGCTGAACACCAGGCCTGCTTCCAGGGCCTTCTGTGGCCTGGCATCTACCCACTCTTCTGGTTTTATCTCCTGCCCTCCCTGCTTGAGTCACACTGTCTTCTTTGAGTTCCTTGAAAATACCTACCACGCTGCCACCCCAGAGCCCCCAGGCATTGTTCCCTCTGTGAACATCCTTCTTCCCTCCCTCACTTAGCAAACTCTTACCCCTGCTCTCTGTCTCGACTCTTTAACTCGGATGCCTCAGGAAGCTGCTCTGACCTCCCTGGAGAGGTGAGACTCCCCAGTAATCGTCCCTCGTGGCACCATGTTCTTCACTGTGCTTGAAGTCGTCACACTTGAAGGTATAAATATCTTTACCTGATTACTCAGTTAACCCTCTCTCCTAAGCTCCAAGAGGGCAGGGATCATGTCTTCTTTCCCCTACCATCATGTCCACAGCCCCAACCGAGTGCCTGGCACCTACTGGGTGCCAGGTGACTGATAAATATCTGACAAAAAAATGAATGAAAAACCCAACTCAGGGGATTCCCTGATGCTCCAGTGGTCAAGACTCTGTGCTTCCACTGCAGAGGGCACAGGTTTGATCCCTGGTTGGGAACTAAGATCCTGCATACTGGACAGCCAAAAACCCAACTCAGAGGAAAATAAATATCATAGGATATCATTTATATGCAGAATAAAAAAAAAGATACAAATGAATTTATTTACAAAACATAAACAGACTCACAGACATAGAAAACAAACTTATGGTGACCCAAGGGAAAAAAGGGAGAAGAATAAATTGGGAGTTTGGTATTAACAGATATGCACTACTCTATATAAAACGGATAAACAGTAAAGACCTACTGGGACTTGCCTGGCAGTTCAGTGGTTAAGAATCCACCTTCTAATGCAGGGGATGCAGGTTCGATCCCTGGCTGGAGAACTAAGATCCCATGTGCCTCAGGGCAACTAAGCCTGTGCACCACAACTAGAGAGAAGCCCACATGTCTCGTGGAAGAGCCTGCATGCTGCAACCAAGACCCAACACAGTCAGACAAAGACACACGTAAAGACCAAAACAAACAAAAAAACCCTAGAACCTACTGTATAGCACCGAAAACTGTACTCAATATCTTGTAATAACATAATAAAAAAGGACATGGAAAAGAATTTGCATATATATATATAAAACTGAATCACTTTGCTATATCCTGGTCCTTGTAAATCAACTTCAGCCATGAAATTAAAAGATGCTTACTCCTTGGAAGAAAAGCTATGACCAACTGAGACAGCATATTAAAAAGCAGAGACATTGCTTTGTCAACAAAGGTCCCTCTAGTCAAAGCTATGGTTTTTCTAGTAGTCATGTATGGATGGGAGAGTTGGATCATAAAGCTGAGCACTGAAGAATTGATGCTTTTGAACTGCAGTGTTGGAGAAGACTCTTGAGAGTCCCTTGGACTGCAAGGAGATCCAACCAGTCCATCCTAAAGGAGATCAGTCCTCAATATTCATTGGAAGGACTGATGCTGAAGCTTAACCTCCAATACTTTGGCCACCTCATGCGAAGAACTGACTCACTGGAAAAGACCCTGATGCTGGGAAAGATTGAACGCGAGGTGAGAAGGGGACGACAGAGGATGAGCTGCTTGGGTGGCATCACTGACTCAATGGACATGAGTTTGAGTAAACTCCAGGAGTTGTTGATGGACAGGGAGGCCTGGCATGCTGCAGTCCGTGAGGTCGCAAAGAGTCAAACATGACTGAGCAACTGAACTGAACTGACTGAACTGTAAATCAACTATGCTTCAATAAAGTAATAAGAATAGTAATAAGAAAAGCCAAACTCAGTTCATCTCCTCTCAAACCTCTTCTTTCTGAGTTTCCCATTTTGACTGATGGCATATCTACCTAGTTGCCATAGCAAAGGACTGGGAAATCATCCTAGATTCCTCCTTTATTCCATCATTAAGACGGGCGTCAGATCCTATTGGTTCTACCTTCTGAAATCTGTTGCTACTTCAGCTCATTTCTTGTTTGGACTGGAGCAGACTTCTCCATAGTTGTCTCATCTCCAGGTTCGCATTCACTCGGTTCATTCTGCATTCTGAACCTGACCAGGTTAGTCCCCTGGGTAAAGTACTGCAGGGTCAAGTTCAAATTCCCTCCTGATTTGGTTCTTGCTCATTTCCAAGGCCAGTTGTCTGTGGCCATTCATGGTACATCCCACATGCTCTCATGTTCCTTTAGTGGGAATGAGCAACGCTGGATATAGTAGGGCCCAGGCTTCATCGACTCTATTTTTAGAACTCAGCATCATGTCTGGCTTGGAGAGGGAAATACACAAATGTTTGTGGTACTGAATGGAAATGAACAAGACTTATTTTTGTCCTGGTGTGCTAGCTGTTACAGCAGTGCAGTACAGTGAAGAAGGTTCACTGTAGGATGACAGCAAGTCATTAAGAAATGGATTGAATTATATTTATAAACTTAATATGCTACATCTTGCAAAGCAGTCAAATGAGGATGCTTATGATTTTAAAGTTTTGATTTAAAGGCATAGCAGTTCAACTGTGTCAGAGAGTCAGATATGCAAAAACACATTCTGTGAGTCCTTGAGTTATTGGGACTATTTGACTATGATTTAATAATATTGTGCTTCCCTGGGGGTGGGGTGGGATGGGGGAGGCTCAGCAACATTTGTGAGTTTGACATAAACTTTCTTAAATTTCATATTTATACCATTTTTTTTTTGTTCCTTCAAATTATTATCTTATCAGAAACAGTTGCTAACTTCTAATTACTTATTTTTATTTGCTTCTCTGAGACATGGTGTTTGGAGTTAAAATTACACTTAGGTTTAAAGTGTGGCTTGAGCAGTCCATAGACAAGGATGTATGTGATTCAACAGGCTGTGGGAAGAAATGATGCTAACAGGTACCACAACAGATGCAGCCTTCTTAAGGGGCCAAATCTCCATCTGTTGAAGGCAGCTGGCCCACCAAGACTGAGAAATAAAAACCAAGCAGAGAGGGCTTCAGATACATGGTATAAGTCTAATTTAAACTAGGAAACTTCATCCAGGAGCTGAGCAGCATAATTTGAAGAAGCAATTTTAGTGAGGGGTGGGGGAGAGTCTGGGGAGCTGCTGTAGTCAGAAGGCTGAATAAGACACTATAATTATAGCATTTGAGGCTCTACAATTTTTCTAATAGGTAGTATGAACAGTTAAGATGATTAACTGATAATTATCTCTATTTTCCTACCAGAAAAAATGACTTTGCCTCTAAAGGTATGTAAAATGGTGTCAACTGCTTCGGTGCTGATCCCCACATTCAACTTGGAAATTCCATTTGGAATTAATATCCCACCTTAAACTCTCCCCCCAGAACTGAGTGATCTCTTAATAATTGATGCCACCTTATTTGAAGGGACCTTTGTGTAATTCTGTGAATGTATCAAGTTTGATCAGCTTTCACGCTGTAGACACTAAGCACAAGGGACTGGCTAAGAGAGAATTATTACGGTGGGGGCTGACCTAGTGGCTCAGTGGTAAAGAATCTGCCTGCCAATATAGGAGACACGGGTTTGATCCCTGGTCCGGGAAGATCCCACAAGCCCCGGAGCAACTAAGCCCATGGACCACGGCTACTGAGCCTGTGCTCTAGCGCCAGGGAACTACAACTACTGGGCCCGCATGTCGCCACCTACCGACGCCCTCGCGCCCTAGAACCGGTACTCCACAACAAGGGAAGCCGCTGCAACGAGGCACCCACACCCGCAACCGGAGAGCGGCCCGCGCAGCACGAAGACCCAGCACACACAGAAATAATAAACAAAATTATTGTTTTTTACAAATTGTTACTGTGAATTCTTAGTAACCTCTTGGACCTAATCAAGTCCAGTACAAAACTTGAGTTAATTTGGACAGGGCCCAATTTGTATTTTTACCATGATACCATCTCTATAAAATATGTTTGAAACCAAGTTAGCATTTTTGATAAAATTTCAAAGTGAATAAGTAATTTGTCAGGCACCCTCATGGGTTTAGAAGCACCATTTACACGTAACTTACTATCCTGCTTACCAAAGTCACTGTGACCTTTTCATAAAACAAGATCTTTTAGTCATAGTGATTTAGTAGACGGTCCAGTTTTCCTGTCAGTAGACTTTTATGAAACATATTCTATGTGTTTAATTTTTGTGCTTAGCATTGTTGGCGATAAGAATAAATGTTAAGGAGGCAATAATACGCTTGGCAGGATAAAGATTTCCCCCACAATTATTTTTATAAGAAAATGAGAGAGTATATAATCATAGTGTAGACTGTATCATAGTTAAGTATTACAGAAATTCAGAGAGGTGAGATCAGTGCATTCTGGGTTAGTGAGGACTGGCTTTATAGAAGGTGTTTGTCATCTAGTGCTCAGTCATTTCAGTTGTATCCAACTCTTTGCGACCCCCTGGATTGTAGCCCGCCAGGCTTTCTGTTCATGAGGATTCTCCAGGCAAGATACTGAGTGGGTTGCCATGCCCTTCTCTAGGGGATCTTCCCGACCCAGGGATCGAATCCATGTCTCCTGTGTCTCCTGTACTGGCTGGCAGGTTCTTTACCACCTGGGAAGCCTCTTTCTGAAAAATTACAATCCAGATTCCCAGAAATTTCCAAAGGACTTTCCTGCATTTCATTTCAGTTGTTAACATCAATCTTTAAGCAGGATATAGACAGGAGGATTATACTGAGAAGTTCTTTTCCCAGCTGCTCTGCCCTGCCCTGCCCAACCCATCTCTGCAACAGGGTCTTGGGTCTGGCCCCTGGCTCTGTCCTGCTCCAAACCACCTACCCTTAGGACTGAGGCTGCAGAACAACTCATGACCTATTACCTCCTGACATTATGAGGGTAAACACAGACGAGATCTTTGGGTCTCCCACATTCTCTAAGATTTTTCTCAAAATATGTTTCTGACAAGAATTAAAAATTTTCTTTTGCATCTTAAGGTCCAATAGAGCCCATTTTCAACTTTCACTTGAAATCTTACCTCTCATTTATTAATATATGAGAACGGCATTCTTGCCTCAGCATCCGTTCTCCCTTATTCTGGGAACAGAGAGCTTCTCCTATCGGAGCGTTTGCATTGGTGTGCTAGAGCTGGCTCACAAAAACCAATCATTAAAACTTCAGGAGGGTAGTTTGTCCACTGTCATAAACTGTCGAGTTACTGTTCACTGTTGGTCAGTCGCTCAGGCATGTCTGACTGCGACCCCATGGACCGCAGCACGCCAGGCTTCTCTGTCCTTCACTATCTCCCAGAGCTTGCTCAAACTCATGTCCATCGAGTCGGTGATGCCATCCAATCATCTCATCCTCTGCCACCTCCTTCTCCTTTTGCGTTCAATCTTTGTCAGCATTGGGGTCTTTTCAAATGAGTTGGCTCTTCGTATCAGGTGGCCAAAGTATCAGAGCTTCAGCATCAGTCCTTCCAATGATTATTCAGGGTCGATTTCCTTTAGGAAACCGTCACTACTTGACATTAGATTTTATAACCTTCTGATTAAATACATTCTATTAAAAACAAAGGTCATGTACACTCAAGACACGTCACTTCCTGATTATTTTACTACATGTTGTTATTATTGATGGCCTTGAGGTCACTTACATTTATTTTCTCTGTAGGGTGGAAATATTATGTCCTGGGTGCTCCTGTATCTCTCTTCCCAACTCTTCGTTCAGGGGCCACTTGGGTAGCTTGAAATCTGCTCTGGTGAGAGTGTTTATTCTCTCACTATGGAAATCGGCAAACAATACAAATGACGACCCCCGCCTCCCACCCTCAGGGCTCATCATTAAATATTTTGCAGAGCACTGCAGGGCATGCCCCACTGTACCCATCTCTCCCCATCCTGGTTCACGTGGCTCGAGTCATGTGAGCACCTGCTCCAACCCCAGCAGTGGAAACGTGCTCCAAACAGTAAGTGACAGTGACACTCTGGGGTCCCTGCGTCAGCAGGATGCAAGTTAGTAGCTGGTGACCGACACCCTCTTCGTCATCACAAACAGAGACTGCTGGGGGAGGAAGCTAATGCAGAAGAAAGCAAAATGGAAAGACAGAAATGGATGATATTTTGGGACATTTAATCTAGTTCCCTGTGCTATATAGTAAATCCTCATTGCTTACATAAATATATAAAAAATTTTTTTGGCCACACTGTGAATGTGGGGTCTTAGTTCCCTGACCAGGGATCGAACCTGCACCCCTGCACTGCAAGTGCAGAGTCTTAACCACCTGACAACCAGGCAAGTCCCTAGAAAAAGATCCTTAATGACATCATCTTTCAACATAAAAATCTACCTGGTCTCACACAATGATAGCCTAGACTTTTCAGTTATAAGAATCGATCATTTCTCCCCTATTTTTTCACCTGAGTCATTCTGAACTGACTTTCTATCCCTTTAAAGAGCAGTTTTCCCCAGTGAAAATAATTTCTCAGAATCACTCCAGGATTGTTTCTGAGCCCTCATATATAATAAGAGAGTAACAAAGTCATATCTGATGATGGGTTGATGCTGGGAGTGAGTGCAGACTCATTCCAAGAGATTTTCCTGGCAGAGCACATGATTCAAATTCCTGTGTTAGCAAAATCACTAAGTGAATAGACTTTTCTGATTGCCCTTGGATGACTGAATCTCTGAATGGCAGATCTGTGAATTCTGAAGCCCACTTTGTTGATGCCCAGGCTTTGGCTGTGATTGTCCTAACCCTTGTCCACATGCCACAAAAGGAGGTGGTCCGTGTTCTCCGGGGATGGTCTCCGTGCTGTGAAAACCCATCACACAACCCTAGTCAAGCTCAGGGTCCTCAAACTGTTACAAGACTCCAGGCTAGAAGAATATGCCCAATTTGTGAGAAGAGCCCTGTATTAGAAGTTAAGGTTTTGCTTGCAAATTCAGATGTTCCCACAATTTTGGACAAAAAGCTTCCCTTCCCTGGGTCTCAGCTCCCTCTTCCGGAGAGTGAGGAGTTGGTGCAAATGACCCGACCCGAATCTAGGATGAGTTCAGTCACAGATAAGCGCCTCACCTGTAATACATGGGGCATTTAGTATTTTAATCCTGGACAGCCCCTTTTGTACTGCAGGGATCTTTCCCACAAGTTAGTGTGCCTTCAAGTCTGGCTTCATGATTCTGGCTTTGACTTATCGTAAGAGACTATCCAACACGATCCCCTTGGAACACTTGGCCCAGAGTGTCTTTGGGTTTCCCATTACATTTTTCCCCTTTTAAACCTTATATACATATATTTATCTGTTTGTTTGTTTAGTTGTTTATTTGCTGCACTGTGCAGGATCTTAGTTCCCTGACAAGGGGTCGCAGCTGCCCCTGCTGCAAGGGAAGCATGAAGTCTTCACCGCCGGGCCCTCAGGGAAGTCCGCCCTTACCTTCTTAAGAGTGTGTGCTGTAGGTGGACGGCGATATTAGCATCTGTAGATAACTGCTCTATCAGACACACATCCTGGGCTTCCCTGGGGTCCAGTGGTTAAGAACCCACCTCATAATGGAGGGGACACCGGTTTGATTCCTGGTGCAGGAAGATTCTACAAGTCAGGGGGCAACTAAGCCTGTGTGCCACGACTACCAAGCCTGTGCGCTGCAACTAGAGCATGGAACTGCTTGCTGCAAGCGGAGAAAGCCCACTCACAACAACGAAGACCCAGAGTAGTCACAAATAAAGAAATAAAAATATACACATCCTGTGTCCAATATGTTGCATCAGTATGAAAAAATAAAATTACTTTCAAAAAAAGAAACGCAACTGCATCGGTATCGTCCGTGGTCCCAGTTCCTGTGGTTCTACATTAAACCTTCATGTTCCCAAGTGTTCTCTAATTCTCAAACATTTTCTGATCAAATTAAAAAAAAACAATTATGTAGATAAATTGCCACATTTTAGAAGGGCTCTTATTTTCATTTTTGAAAGCATGAGAGAGAGTGGTAAGGCCAGGAGGTGAGAGTAGGGGTAAATGACAAGTGACTTTCCGCTGTAAGAAGACGGAAGCCAGTGGGACCCAGCGGGACATTTGCCATGGAGGAGGGGCGATTTTGTAAAGTTCATGCCCCAGCTTCTAGCTCTTGCATCACCAGCCTGTGATCATAGGTGCTAATTAAATTAATAAAAAGGCATTTTGTTAAAACATGTGCTGCACACCTGCTGTGTCACCAGGCACAGGTGTCTTGCCTGTTGTGATGGAACAGCTTTACCACAATGAAGACGCAAAGGCAAAAAACAGCAAGAGGGGAAAGTCGAATTGGAGCCAATATGTCCTTGATTTCCTGCCACAAATGTGTGTTAATTTGCTGCGACACACATTCAAAAGCCCACATTTTGAATCTGACATTCTCAATTACTTAGGGCGTGACAACTTTGCTTAATAGCTATTATAATGACAAGAAATAACATCCTGTCCTCACCCAATTAAGGATGAGGATGATAAACTGAGAAATTACAGCGTATAAAAATAAAACCTTAGATGCCAACAATGGGCACCTCCATCTCTCCAAAATGATGCTCTTACTGAATGGTCTGGAGGTCACTTACTTGGAATCATTTCAGAAGCTCGAGTATCATCTCTCTTGACTTGAAAGCGGACCCATGTGTGTTTTGCTTGAGGAAGATAAATTTTAAAAATCTTTTTAATATGAAAAAGAAGAGGTATGTACATGTATAACTGAATCACTTTGCTGTATACCAGAAGCTAACACCACATTGTACATCAACTATACTTCAATAAAAAAAAGAAAGAAAGTAAATTCACAAATAGAAAATAATCAGGCCAAAATTAATTTCAGGCTCATGTCACCTGCAAAATATTCAGTACTACACTGCTAACTGGTATTGAAGGTGGCTTAAGCTTGTTGGTTTAATACAGACATGTTTTAGAGTCATAAATGATAAGTATAATACTTCTGTAGTACTGAGGCTTACCAGAGATCAAACAAGACCTTATTATATCTGCAACAAATTTGTCAGCAAGAAAAGCAACTTGAAGTGAAAAAAAGACCTTTTGAGGAAAGTAAGATGTATGTTTTCAGTAAAAGAAAATGAGAGGAATGACAAGAAAATAGAGTTGTACATGATCGGGGTTTTCTCAGACTAGATGAAATTAAGTTGGATAAATGGATTTTGTTGGGCGTGGGATGGGGCCAGACTGGATTTGGCTTCTCCTCCAAAATTTTCTTGAAATGTTTCTTTTAATAACAAATAGTATGAGTTTCTTTGCCTTTAAGTGATCTGTGTTTGCTTTTATAACTTCCGTTATAAAAGGTCTTTTATAACTTCCGTTAAGGAGTAAGTATTGTCTTACAGTGAACTATGATCTTATTTGACTGTTTTAAAACTTTTTGATGAACGTCCCAAATACCAACTTTTAATTAAAGTTCTTTGGACTTTTAGCTAACTTTGGGATGTCAGAGGGCCCCTGAGGCATCTCAGAGAAATATTTAGCTAGTATTATTCAGTATGTCAAATTGCATAGAGAGCATTACCACATAAACAATAAACTTACTTAAAAATATGCTATGGATGAATGTTATTGATATAATTCTAATTCTAAGAATTATATAAAGTTTCTAAAATTTGGATATTGTTGTTCAGTCACTAACTCGTGTCTGATTCTTTGTGATCCCATGGCGACTCCATGGATTGCAGCCTGGCAAGCTCCCCTGTGGTGCTGGAGCAGACTCTCAAGAGTCACTTAGACAGCAAGGAGATCAAACCAGTCAATTCTAAAGGAAATCAATCCTGAATATTCACTGGAAGGACTGAGGCTGAAGCTTCAATACTTTGGCCACCTGATGCAAAGAGCCGACTGACATTGGAAAAGACCCTGATGCTGGGAAAGATTGAGAGCAGGAGAAGAGGGTGACAGAGGATGAAATGGTTGGATGGCATCACTGACTCAATGGCATGAGTTTGAGCAAGATCTGGGAGATAGTGAAGGACAGGGAAGCCTGTTGTGGCGCAGTCCATGGGGTCACAAAAGACTGAGTGACTGAACAACAACAGGCTCCCCTGCCCTTCACTGTCTCCCAGAGTTTATTCAAATTAATGTCCATTGAGTTGGTGGTGCTATCTAATCATCTCATTTTCTGCTGCCCCTTTCTCCTGTTGCCTTCAATCCTTCCCAGCTTCAAGGTCTTTTCCAATGAGTCAGCTCTTCAACATGCCCTGGTATAATGTTATGGTTCTAGTTATCTTAAAATGTTGTACGTCACAACAGTAACCAAGCATCTTTATAGAGTAATCAGATGTTTACCTGTGCCTTTTAAGTCTTTTGTCAATCATAGATAGTTATTTTTGTACTCTGATAATGTTACAAGAAGTACTTCATCAAGAAGATTCATAGGAAAGCTAAGGAAGCAGTTGTAATGGGTCCACAAGAAGATGATGGCTCATTTGGGGATTCTAGCCCACACAGATTAAAACAAGGCGCTGTCTTGCTCCTGGAGCCCTTGGATCAGGCATCCAGAGATTTCACTCCCAGACAGGCGGGTTGATGCCCCTACTCAGCCTTGAAGCAGCTACAGAAGACTGACCATTGCCACAAAGCTTCCTATAAAATTATGGGAGTAAAATCTCTGAGTGGGGAATGTGACAGGAGGGAAGGGGGTGGGGCACAAATGTTAAAAGAATATAGTTATAAAATATGAGCTTCCCAGGTGGCACAGTGCTAAAGACTCTGCCTGCCAATGCACAAGACACAAGAGACGAAGTTTAGATTCCTGGGTCAGGACGAGCCTCCGGAGAAGGAAATAGCAACCTACTCCAGTATCTTGCCTGGAAAATTCCATGGAGAGAGGAGCTTGGCAAGCTATAGTCCATGGGGTCACAGAGAGTCAGACATGGCTGAGCATACAGCACACAGGCATAAAATAGAGACACAAAAGTATACAGACACAGCCCAAGGACATGGCATAAACTGATTAGAACCAAACAGGTCCAAGAGGGTGGGGGAGTTGACTTCCACTAGACCTGGAGTCTCAGGATACGCTCACTGAAACACATCAGCAGGCTCAGCGACACGTCTACCAGCTCCGTGACAGCTCCAAGGCCGACCAAAGATCAAAAAGTAGGTTGTGGCCCAGTTCATGGAAATTCCCACTCTTCCCCTGAAATGGTTGGAATAATCCTCCTACTTATTAGCCTATGAAATTACCCAGCCCATAAAAACTAACCATACCATATATTTCAGGGCACTCTCTCTTGAGATGGCTGATATGCTGTCTGTGTTTTTCTCTCTATATAAATCCACTTCTTATCTATCAAGAAAAAAAAAGATGTATGTACCTGTGTAAATGAATCACTGCACACCCAAAACTAACACAATATTGTAAATCAACTATGTACGTGTTAGTCCCTCAGTCATGTCTGGCTCTTTTCAACCTTATGGACTGTAGCCTGCCAGGCTCCCCTGTCCACAGAATTCTTCAGGCAAGAATACTGGAGTGAGTAGCCATTCCCTTCTCCAGGGGATCTTCCTGACCCAGGGATTAAACCTGGGTCTCCTGCATTTCAGGCAGAGTCTTTGCTGTCTGAGCCAGCAGGGAAGGCCAACTATACTTCAATTTAAAAAAATAGAATAAATTTCAAAAAAAGACAGACAGACATAGAAAACAAACTTATGACTACCAAGTGGGGAAAAGGGTGGGGAGGAGTAAATTAGGAATTTGGGATTAGTAAATGCAAACTATTATATCTAGGATGGATAAGCAACAAGTTCTGACCATATAGCACAGGGAACTATATTCAATATTCTGCTGCTGCTGCTGCTGCTAAGTCGCTTCAGTCGTGTCCTGACTCTGTGCAACCCCATACACGGCAACCCACCAGGCTGCCCCATCCCTGGGATTCTCCAGGCAAGAACACTGGAGTGGGTTGCCATTTCCTTCTCCAATGCATGAAAGGGAAAAGTGAAAGTGAAGTCGCTCGGTCGTGTCTGACTCCTAGTGACCCCATGGACTGCAGCCCTCCAGGCTCCTCCGTCCATGGGATTTTCCAGGCAAGAGTACTGGAGTGGGGTGCTGTTGCCTTCTCCATTCAATATTCTAATAAACCATAATGGAAAAGAATCTAAAAAAGAGTGTGTGTGTGTATGTATGTATGTGTGTGTGTGTGTGTGTGTGTGTGTATACTATAAACCATAATGGAAAAGAATCTAAAAAAGAGTATGCATGTATATGTGTGTGTGTGTGTATATATATACACACACACACATATGTAACTGAATCTCTGCTATATACCAGAAACTAACACAACATTGTTAATCAACTATACTTCAATTAAAAATAAATTACAAAATTTTAACTTTAGCTACATTTTATGTTTAAAACAGTCATGCCCCATATATTAGGATTAGATTCTATGAGGGACAAAAACCCTAAGTAAAAATTTCTTTCTCTCTCATCTAGAAATCTGGGCTGAATGTCCAAGTTCAGAATACTGTTCCATGGCGTCAGGACCAGTCACCTTGGTGCTGTGCTGTGCGTGGCCTCTGTGTTCAAGCTTTTCTCATGGTTTAAGATGAAATCGTGCCTAACTTGCACTTACATCTTATTGCAACACTTAGATATCAGACATAACTGCAGCATGGTAGAAAAATAAAGTCTCTATTCCAGGCAGCCACAAACCGAGGTTAAAATTGCATGATCTAGTATTATAGAACAAGGGTTGGCAAACTTCTCTTTCTGTAGAGGGCCAGATAGTAAATATTTCAGGCTTTGTGAGCTACGTGATCTCTGTCTCAACTACTTAACTCTGCCGTTGCAGTGGGAAAGCAGCCACAGACAATAGGGATATGAATGTTCATGGCTGTGTGCCAATAAAACTTTATTTACAAGGACAGGTGGCTGGCTGGATTTGACCTGCAAGCTGACTCCTGTTATAGCAGATGGGTAAAACAGATGCTGGTGATAACTAGTACTTCTACACCAGGTGATGGAACTATTAGGGATATGAACTTTGGTATGGTCCTTCTGCACCCCCTCCCCCAATTTTAATGCAGTTAGTGGCCAGAAAAAATTGTCAATAATTAATTAAAATCAGCAAAAAAAAAAAATGTAGTGGATGGAAATTTGTTTAAGGCTGTCTTTGAAAGACTAGTTAGTGAATTTCAGCTGTGCTTTTGTTTGTCATGCTGATGCTTCTTTTACTTTGGCAAAACCTCCTGTTCCTCACCTTGGTAAGAGAATGATTTTCTCAATCCAATGCTTGGGAGGTGCCCGATTCCATGAACTGAGTACTGTGAAGGGAATGCAGAGGAGACACTGAGAAAATGATGATGGCTTTCCCCTCTTCTTGGCAGGGTGGGACAAGCCCCAGGTTTCATTTAGTTATGTCTTACTCTAATATCTTTTTTTCCTTCCTGGTGGTCAGGGGAGAAGAGACATGAGATTATGCTCAGTAGTTCTCACTTGAGCAAAACAAAGACTGTAGGCATGTGACCAAAACTGATAGCGGTGATGACTTTTATCAGTCATTTTTACTTATTATTTCATTAACTATTTATCTTTTTCCCCGAATGCAAAGGTAGCACATGGTTTAATAAGTCAAATAGAGATCAATATTGAATTGACAGTCTTCCACAATATCCCCTGCCAGGTTTCTCCCAGACTTTTTTTTATATGCCTGTCCTAACAGTTCCAGGAATGCGAGGTTACAGTCATTTCTGTCGCTTTCGCCATTCCAGAAAGCTGTTCTACACACCGCTCCCTTGGTTCCTTTTCCTCCACTTAAGATTTCATTAGTAGAGGAATATTAAGCTTCAGGATCTTCCCTTTTCATAGTGCTGACTACTGTTGAAGCTATTTTTTGCTGTTGTTTAGTCAGTTGCTCAGTCATGTCTGACCCTTGGTGACTCCTTAGACTAGCCTGCCAGGTTCATCTGTCCTCCATTATTTCCCAGAGTTTGCTCAAATTCATGTCTGTTGAGTCAGTGATGCCATCCAACCATTTCACCCTCTGTCGTCCCCTTCTCCTCCTGCCCTCAATCTTTCCCAGCATCAGGGTCTTTTCCAATGAGTCGGTTCTTCACATCAGGTGGCCAAAGTATTGGAGCTTCAGCTTCAGTCCTTCCAACGAATATTCAGGGTTGATTTCCTTTAGGATTGACTGGTTTGATCTCCTTTTGGTTTGAAGCTACTTTTCACATCACCCAGACTCCTAATTTTGTATTCAGTACAAAAGATCAGATGAGATCAGATCAGTCGCTCAGTTGTGTCCGACTCTTTGCGACCCCATGAATTGTAGTACGCCGGGCCTCCCGGTCCATCACCAACTCCCGGAGTTCACTCAGACTCACGTCCATCGAGTCAGTGATGCCATCCACATCCTCTGTCGTCCCCTTCTCCTCCTGCCCCCAATCCCTCCCAGGATCAGAGTCTTTTCCAATGAGTCAACTCTTCGCATGAGGTGGCCAAAGTACTAGAGTTGCAGCTTTAGCATCATTCCTTCCAAAGAAATCCCAGGGCTGATCTCCTTCAGAATGGACTGGTTGGATCTCCTTGCAGTCCAAGGGACTCTCAAGAGTCTTCTCCAACACCACAGTTCAAAGGCATCAATTCTTCGGTGCTCAGCCTTTTTCACAGTCCAACTCTCACATCCATACATGACCACAGGAAAAACAATAGCCTTGATTAGATGAACCTTTGTTGGCAAAGTAATGTCTCTGCTTTTGAATATGCTATCTAGGTTGGTCATAACTTTCCTTCCAAGGAGTAAGCGTCTTTTAATTTCATGGCTGCAGTCACCATCTGCAGTGATTTTGGAGCCCAGAAAAATAAAGTCTGACACTGTTTCCACTGTTTCCCCATCTATTTCCCATGAAGTGATGGGACTGGATGCCATGATCTTAATTTTCTGAATGTTGAGCTTTAAGCCAACTTTTTCACTCTCCATTTTCACTTTCATCAAGAGGCTTTTTAGTTCCTCTTCACTTTCTGCCATAAGGGTGGTGTCATCTGCATATCTGAGATTATTGATATTTCTCCCGGCAATCTTGATTCCAGCTTGTGTTTCTTCCAGTAACTGGTCAGACATTTTTACCACACGAATTAGAAACTAGAAGGATGGTAGCCTTATATTTTCCTATTTATGAATGACAACCTAGAAAGTTAGAACAGAATGGAAGAGTTAAGACGAAGCTTAGAGATAATTTAGTCCAAATCTCTTCACTGACTGAGGGGAACTGAGGTTCACAGAAGGAAAGTGACGTGCCCTGGATTGCACAGCTAATTAATAAAATTCAGTAGAAACTCGGGTCTTCTGCTTCACAGAAACACTTAAATATTCTACCCTCCTTGCTGGTGGGCTGAACTCTCAGTGGCAGTGTAGCCCTTCCTGCAGGTAGGGGTTAGGGGGACACAGCCTGCTGGCCGAGGGGCACTGGCAAGCAGGAGATTAAGATGTATGGCTTCTCCATTTCTTCCTGCAATAGCAGTATATAAGGAGGCCTAGCCGCTTCTGTTCTCTGGATCAAGGATGCAGAGTGGTGGCTGCATGGAGATCTGTCGGGGACACATGAGCGTTTACACGGCAAGACAGACCAGATGTCCCCTCCCTAGGATGTCTGGGCCTGTCTTTGTAGTAATCTCAGGTGCCTTTAGGTTTTCAGGTGGTCTCAAAGAATTATCCTCAAATCTAGAGTGAATTTTAACTCACCTTGGCTCCAGTAAGACAGTTTTTGGGAATGTGTCAACTTTAGACCAAACAAAAAGGTTACCAACATTTCCCAAAAGGTTGGATATCACTAAAAAAAATTCAGGGCTTCCTAGTGTCTCAGTGGTAAAGAATCCACCTCCCAATGCAGCAGACCCGAGCTCAATCCCTGACCCAGGCAGGTCCCACATGCCGCGGAGCAACTAAGCCCATGGGCCACAACTTCTGGGCCTGTGCTTTAGAGCCTGGGAGCTGCAACGACTGAAGCCTGTACGCCCTGGCGCCCGTGCTCCGCAACAGGAGAAGCCACGGCAAGGAGAAGCCTGTGCAGCACATCTGAAGAGTGGCCCCCGCTCGCCACAACTTGAGAAAAGCCCGTGCAGCGATGAAGGCCCAGCACAGCCAAAAATAAATACATAAAATTATATATTAAAAAAATTCAAACAAATATGTATGGTGGTGTTGTTGGGGACATAAATACTTAGCAGTTCCTAGAATGTGTATCGGAGACGGCAATGGCACCCAGTCCAGTACTTTGCCTGGAAAATCCCATGGATGGGGGAGCCTGGTAGGCTCCATGGGGTCTCGAAGAGTCAGACATGACTGAGCGACTTCACTTTCACTTTTCACTTTCCTGCATTGGAGAAGGAAATGGCAACCTACTCCAGTGTTCTTGCCTGGAGAATCCCAGGGACGGGGGAGCCTGGTGGGCTGCCGTCTATGGGGTCACATAGAGTCGGACATGACTGAAGTGACTTAGCAGCAGCAGCATGTGTATTAATTTCCAGGGTTATCTTCACAAATGGGTAAAATTTTCATAGATCCATATGAACATATGGATATATATTCATATTAGGTATACATAATATATATATGTAAGATACACATGCATTATGTATATACACATAATACATAATAGAATATACTTATATGTGTATATATGTATATACATGCATTCACACATATAAAACATATACATTATTATGTAATGTTATTTATATATCATATATTGCATGTATATATTGTGCAATATGCATAATATACATATGTGTACACATGCGTGCGTGCTTGCTAAGTTGCTTCAGTCCTGTCCAACTCTTTGCGATCCTATGGACTGTAGCCTGCCAGGACTCTAACCCACCAGGCTCCTCTGTCCAGGATTCTCCAGGCAAGAATACTGGAATGGGTTGCCATGCCCTTCTGCAGGGGATCTTCCTGACCCAGGGATCAAACCCGTGTCTCTTATGTCTCCTGTACTGGCAGGCAGGTTCTTTACCACTAATGCTTCTGGGAAGCCCCATATGTATACATATACATCCATATATTCATATTCATCTACAGAAATTTTATCCATTTATGATGATGAGCCTGGAAATTAAGTAATAAACATATGAGGACACACTAAGTATTCATGTATATACATATACATACACATGTACATGTACACATATAAACACACAATATACACTTATAGTAATGGATTATATACACATATATGTTAACTCTTCTTCCTCCATATATGAATATATTGTGAGAGCCCTCTCCCTCCACATCTATATATATGGATACATTTTACGCTTTTCTCTTTTTAAAAAAAAATATTTTATTTATTTGTTTGGTCGCACCAGGTCTCAGTTGCAGCATGTGGGATCTAGTTCCCCGACCAGGAATCGAACCCAGGCCCCCTGCATGGATGCAGGGAGTCTTAGTCAGTAGACCACTAGGAAAGTCCTCACTTTTCTCTTTATTATTCTTTTTTATTTTCCCTCCAAGAAGACAGAGGGAAGAGAAAAGAGGGGAAGAATTAAAGAGAAGAGAATTGGGTGACAAAAAGATGTGCAAACACTAATATGAAAAGAATGAATGCTTAAATCATAATAATTAGTGACACATGCCCTTTTTGGCTCTCGTCTGTTCTAGCCTAAGGAAATAAATTTTTAAAGAACATTCTAAAATGGAAGAAACTCTCTTTTTCTACTTTCTAAAACCAATGAAGGTTATGTCATATCCCAAGCCATTTTAGCAAAAGCATTAGGAAGGACCATTTCAAGTTAAATCTGTAATTAATTTACTAACTACTCACTTGAACCTCATATATAACTTTAAGTAGAATGGGTTGTCAAGTTTGATTAAGGTCATTATTTCAGGTTAAAGTAGCCCATAGGCGTTTCTCATGTCAGAACGCTTTCCATAAAAAGAAGAACTAAGGTTTCTCCAAGGTTAAGGGCCTCTAGAGCCTTTTCCATGAATATATATTACAGCAGAGAGGATGGAGTGTTTAGAAGTCTTCTAGGAAGATTACACAAGGTTTCTCAAGGTGATAGGTCTTTGAACAAGAACAGATTATGTTATTTTAAGACGATTTGCTGGGTGTCCAATTTCTAAAATGATTTGTAATATTTCCTGCTACCTAGAACACTGATACCTGTGGTGAGAAAATGATAGCCTTGGCATCAGTGAATTCATTCAACAAACATTTACGGAGACTGTCCCATATGCCAGATACTCTTCTAGGTTCTTGGGATCCAGCAGTGAACCAAATGAGATCCCTGCTCCCAAAGACCTCATACTCTAGTGTTGTGGTGGGAAAAAAACAAAAGCCATATATGATTTCAATGATTGTGTGTATAGATATAATTATGTTTCAATATGGTTACCTATATAATTCTATATACATGAAACACGAACTTACATCTCCAGCTCTGTGTTTCCGATTTGCATAATTGGCTACCTACTGAATATCTTTGGACTTCCCTGGTGGCTCAGACAGTAAAGAATCTGCCTGCAATGGGAGAGACCTGGGTTCGATCCCTGGGTTGGGAAGAACCCCTGGAGGAAGGCAGTGGCAACCCACTTCAGGATTCTTGCCTGGAGAATCCCCATGGGCAGAGGACCCTGGTGGGTTACAGTCCATGGGGTCGCAAAGAGTCGGACACGCAACTAAGCACACAGCAGCACAACCTAGATTATAATCGGAGTCAAGGAGCTAGATACACTGACTTGGTACAATGTTTAGGGAGGTTGGAGAAGACTGGCTAGCACCCCCAAAGAACAGACACAGAAAACATAACTTGAAGAAGAGACTGACGGGGTTTTCCCTAGTGGTCCAGTGGTTTAGGAATCCGCCTTACAATGAGGGGAACACGGGCTTGATTCTTGGTTGGGGAACTAAGATCCCACATGCTGGGGGGCAAGTAAGCCCACACACCACAACTAGACAACCCATGCACCACACCACAAGGTCCTGCGTGACACATCTAAGACTCGAGGCAGCTAAATAAATACATAAAAATAAATATTAAAAGAAAGTAAAAGACGGACAGGACGTGGATTGACAAGTGTGAGGAAAGGAGAGAAACGGGCTGAGCAAGAACTGAGCCGCTCTTCCAGCGGAGGAGGGACTGAGCCACTTCACGCTCTCTGAGAGGGGGAGGGCTGGATGCTCTATTGGATCTGACAGTGAGGATGTCCCTGGTGAGAACCGCTGGAGTTGATGAGACCAACAGCCAGACGGTGCTGGTCAATGAGATGGTGAGTGAGGATAACTCCAGAAGGGAGAAGGGAGGAGGTGGTTGTGGGAAAAGAACACAGGGAACCGGGGCTGAGGAAGCTTGATTTTTAAATAAAGGAACTATCTGTGCGCATCTCCCCACGTGCTGATGATAAGGAAGTAGTTCAGAAAAAGAAGTGAGAGATGGAGCAGAGACAGGACAAAGTGAGGAATGTGTTCTTAGAGTGGAAATGGGTAGAAGCGTTGACTTCAGACTGGGGGAGGGGAAGGGCGGGTGTGGCTGCTGATGTTTATGTGGGTTTGGTGGTGGGAGATTGTTGCGCTGCCTACTTCATGGTTGTGCAAACCCTACAGCTGCCCAGACTCAAGAGTGAAGAGCCTGGAGACAGCAACAGAGACATCAGTGGTTTCCTGCACAGGGGATCTTATACAAAGCGTCCTGGAGCGACACCCCACCTTGTGTGGCAGATGGTGAGCAGGACGTGGCAACAGTGTTTCCTCCTCTGGGGAGAAGGAGGCTACCATTTATAAGGGTAGGCTCACCAGTCACCAGGGACTAACTAAGTCCTCTAATTAAGAGGATTGGGTAGTCATTTGAGTGAAGCTGGGACTGGTAGAGCAGGGGGTGTAGAGAAATCAAATGAACAGCTGTCTTAAATGGTCTAACTATACAGGGGTCAAGGGCTTTCTTGTTACAGGAATTCATTTTAGTAGGATTGCGTGTAAAGGGGAGATGTCATGCAGTCAGAAGTTTGAGGAGCAGAGTAGAAACACTGAAATAACGAGAGTGGAGACTGTGAGAGTGGATCAGGGAAGGATTCACAGGTTGCTGGGAGCGCGGAAGAACCTGATAGGGTCTGGCAGCCATGAGTTTATGGTGGCACCAGTCTGTGAGTTGTCTGGTGTTCTCAAGCAGAGTTTGGCAGCATAGTGTACCAAGAGCCCAGAAACCTTGGCTCGGTCAAAGTTGAGGTGTTTCCAGGTGGCTGGGGAGGGGGAACTATGGAGACACTGGAGCAAGAGAGTGGAGGGGCTGCAAGAGACTGGGTGAAGGGGCAGGTCGTGGAGGCTCAGCTGAAGGGGAAATGGGAGAAGGAAGGCGTAGATGCGTATCCGGCTCTCACTTTGACTCTGCTACTTTGGGCCATTTGCCACATATCTCTGGGCTTCAGTTTTTTTTTCCCACTTATAAGAGAGGGTGTTGGCTCACTCGACTAATATCCCTTCCAGTTCTAAAACTCTGTGGTTCAATTTTCCAAAAATGTAAGTACTCTCTGACCATGAGTGAGAGGCCCTGCCAACTCCTTTCAATCACTGGGGTCAAACAACCTTCTGTATGCCAGAGAAAGAAGTTCCATCGAAGTTTCCAGACCACTGATGCAATTCTTTCATTTTCTCGTGAAAATATGAAAAACATTTGGGGCCTTCCCCGTAAATCAAAAATAATTGTCTTCTTGCCGTTGGCTATCCAACCCTGTTGTACACTTCTGAACCTATACTTGATCAGTTCAATCAGCTTAAAAACATACTTATTGAGTACTGACTCTGGGTAAGTTTCTGAGACAGCAATGGCAGGGGATGGGAAGGTAATAGAGCTTCAGTCACTGTTCTGTTATAGTCTAGTGGGAAGGATCAGACTAGTATAGAAATAAATATTTGGGGGTATAAATATTCATATTCAACTCAGGGAAGAAAGGACAATTTCTTTACTTCTCCTTAACTTGATTTCTGTTCTGAGCCTACTTTTCACCAAGTTGGAATAAACTCAGTGAGGCTCTCACCATTTTTTGGGTCACAAGTAATTCTTGGGGCTTACATAATCCTAAGGCACCAGGAGGGGCTGTCTTTATGGTCCTCCAGGTCATCTGTCAGCAGATAGAGACATCCACAGGCCCCAGGGTTCTAAGTCATCAGTTCATGCTGGCAGCCACAGGGACATACTCATTTGCTTGGCATGGTCCCTTTAGGACATTTTGATTCTCTGCTACTCTAGGCCTTTCTGAGCTGCATAGTAATCAATGTGCCCCTTCCCAGCATGCTCAAACACACCACTATGGTCTGTTTGTGTCTCCCCCAAATTCACATGTTGAAATTCTAACCCCCGAGGTGATGGTGTTAGGTGGTGGGGTCTTTAAGTCATGAGGGAAGAGCTCTCATGAGCAGGATTGCTGCTGCTGCTAAGTCGCTTCAGTCGTGTCCGACTCTGTGCGACCCCATAGACGGCAGCCCACCAGGCTCCCCCTTCCCTGGGATTCTCCAGGCAAGAACACTGGAGCGGGTTGCCATTTCCTTCTCCAATGCATGAAAGTGAAAAGTGAAAGTGAAGTCGCTCAGTCATGTCTGACTCTTCGTGACCCCGTGGACTGCAGCCTACCAGGATCCTCTGTCCATGGGATTTTCCAGGCAAGAGTACTGGAGTGGGGTGCCATTGCCTTCTCCGTGAGCAGGATTAGTGCCTTTATAAAAGAGACCACTGAGAGATCCCTCGCCCCTTCCACCATGTAAGGACAGAGGAGTTTGGGCTCTTATCAGGTACTAGATCTATCAGTACTTAGACACCCCAGCTTCCAGAACTGTCAGCAATAAATTCCTATTGTTTATAGGCCACCCAGTCTATGACATTTTGCTATAGCAGCCTGAATTGAGTAAGACACACACCATTCATTCATTTTCTTCGTGGGGTCTTACTCTGTGTCCCCAAGGTTCTATGTGAGACACAATATAAAATGCCTCTTCTCTCTAGAATCAACTGACATGTTGGTTCTCCTCATTTGCTCCCCTGCCATCTTTACTTTTAGCCCTGAGAACCCTCTGATCTGGGAAGACTATTGCACTCATCTCACATGCTAGTAAAGTAATGCTTAAAATTCTCCAAGCCAGGTTTCAGCAATATGTGAACCATGAACTTCCTGATGTTCAAGCTGGCTTTAGAAAAGGAAGAGGAACCAGAGATCAAATTGCCAACATCTGCTGGATCATGGAAAAAGCAAGAGAGTTCCAGAAAAACATCTATTTCTGCTTTATTGACTATGCCAAAGCCTTTGACTGTGTGGATCACAATAAACTGTGGAAAATTCTGAAAGAGATGGGAATACCAGACCACCTGATCTGCCTCTTGAGAAATTTGTATACAGGTCAGGAAGCAACAGTTAGAACTGGACATGGAACAACAGACTGGTTCCAAATAGGAAAAGGAGTACGTCAAGGCTATATATTGTCACCCTGCTTATTTAACTTATATGCAGAGTACATCCTGAGAAACACTGGACTGGAAGAAACACAAGCTTGAATCAAGATTGCCAGGAGAAATATCAATAACCTCAGATGTGCAGATGACACCACCCTTATGGCAGAAAGTGAAGAGGAACTCAAAAGCCTCTTGATGAAAGTGAAAGAGGAGAGTGAAAAAGTTGGCTTAAAGCTCAACATTCAGAAAACGAAGATCATGGCATCTGGTCCCATCACTTCATGGGAAATAGATGGGGAAACAGTGGAAACAGTGTCAGACTTTATTTTTTCTGGGCTCCAAAATCACTACAGATGGTGACTGCAGCCATGAAATTAAAAGACGCTTACTCCTTGGAAGGAAAGTTATGACCAACCTAGATAGCATATTCAAAAGCAGAGACATTACTTTGCCAACAAAGGTTCGTCTAGTCAAGGCTATGGTTTTTCCTGTGGTCATGTATAGATGTGAGAGTTGGACTGTGAAGAAAGCTGAGCACCAAAGAATTGATGCTTTTGAACTGTGGTGTTGGAGAAGACTCTTGAGAGTCCCTTGGACTACAAGGAGATCCAACCAGTCCATTCTGAAGGAGATTGGTCCTGGGTGTTCTTTGGAAGGAATGATGCTAAAGCTGCAACTCCAGTACTTTGGCCACCTCATGTGAAGAGTTGACTCATTGGAAAAGACTCTGGTGCTGGGAGGGATCGGGGGCAAGAGGAGAAGGGGACGACAGAGGACGAGATGGCTGGATGGCATCACTGACTTGATGGACGTGAGTCTGAGTGAACTCTGGGAGTTGGTGATGGACAGGGAGGCCTGGCGTGCTGCGATTCATGGGGTCACAAAGAGTCGGACACGACTGAGCGACTGATCTGATCTGATCTGATCCTAAGCAGGTGGGGTGGGGAATCTTACTATGACAAATAATGTTTCCTTCTAAATCTTTTGTTTTTTACTGTAAGCCATTTATGATATACTGGAAACCTTTTTCTCTCTCTTTTCTGCTTTATCACATTCTTTTAAGGCAATGAATACAGAATGGATTATGTGCTTGCATGTGGAGAAGAGAAAGGGGGAAAAAATGTGGGGGGAAAATCTGAAAGCTAATTTCATACAAGGCAGAAATAGGGTGCATTATGAGAGGTACAAACTTTGTGCTCCGAGGATTAAACTATATCAATAGGGACATTTGGTTGAACAGGAAGATGAGATTGATGAGATCATTTCAGTTCAGTTCAGTTCAGTTGCTCAATCGTGTCCGACTCTTTGCGACCCCATGAATTGCAGCATGCCAGGCCTCCCTGTCCATCAACAACTCCCAGAGTTCACTCAAACTCATGTCCATCAAGTTGGTGATGCCATCTAGCCATCTCATCCTCTGTCGTCCCCTTCTCCTCCTGCCCCCGATCCCTCCCAGCACCAGAGTCTTTTCCAATGAGTCAACTCTTCACATGAGGTGGCCAAAGTACTGGAGTTGCAGCTTTAGCATCATTCCTTCCAAAGAACACCCAGGACCAATCTCCTTCAGAATGGACTGGTTGGATCTCCTTGTAGTCCAAGGGACTCTCAAGAGTCTTCTCCAACACCACAGTTCAAAAGCATCAATTCTTTGGTGCTCAGCTTTCTTCACAGTCCAACTCTCACATCTATACATGACCACAGGAAAAACCATAGCCTTGACTAGACGAACCTTTGTTGGCAAAGTAATGTCTCTGCTTTTGAATATGCTATCTAGGTTGGTCATAACTTTCCTTCCAAAGAGTAAGTGTCTTCTAATTTCATGGCTGCAGTCACCATCTGCAGTGAGACCGTTTGGGTGGGTCTTAATCCAATACAACTGGTGTCCTTATAAGAAGAGGAGCACCTTAGTACATAAGGCAAGTGCTAACCTCTATTAAAAAAAGAAATTGATAGTAGCACAATAATAGTGAGAGACTTTAATATGCCACTTACATTAATGGACAGATCATTCAGAGAGAAAATCAATAAGGAAACACAGGCCTTAAATGACATGTTAGGCCAGATGGACATAACTGATACTTACAGAGCATTCCATCCAAAAGTAGCAGAATACACATTCTTCTCAAGTGCTCCTGGAACATTCTCCAGGATAGATCACATGCTGGGCCACAAAGCAAGCATCAGTAAATTCAAGAAAATTGAAATCATATCAAGCATCTTTCCTGAGTACAATGCTATGAGTTTAGAGATCAACTATAAGGGAAAAAAAACTGTAAAAAACAAACACATGGAGGCTAATCAATATGTTACTAAACAACAAACGCATCATTGAAGAAATCAAAGAGGAAATCACAAAATGCCTAGAGATAAATGATAATGAAAACACAACAATCCAAAACCTATGGGATGAGGCAAAAGCAGCTCTAAGAGGGAAATTTATAGCAATACAGTCTTATCTCAGGAAGAGATTAGGACACAGACATGCAGAGGGAGGACCATATGAAGATATAGGGAGAAGATGGCCACTTACAAGCCAAGAAAAGAGGCCTCAGAAGAAATCAACCCTGGCAGCACTCGAATTTTGGATTTCCAGGCTTCAGAAATGTGAGAAAATAAGTTTCTGTTGTTCAAGTTACTTGGTCTGTAGTACTTTGTTAAGACAGACCTACCAAACTAATAAAGAATTTTTATTTCTTATTTTGGAAGCCCTGGGTACTTGTGGAAACTTTGTAAAGAGGGAAATTACATACTGAGATTTATTCTGCAGGAAAATAGGTCTATCAGTGGGATATAAGTGAGGGGAATAGGTAGAGTCTGCAGGCTGGGAGACCAGTTAGAAGGCTACCACAATAGCCTTGAGAAAGGTAGAAGATGATATTAGCTTGGACAGTGAAGAAGAGATGGTGACTATGATGGAAATAGAATTCACTAGGTTGGTCATGAACTGAATGTTAGGAAAACCGACTTAAAGATGTCTTAGATTTTTTCCGACCAGTTCCCTAGGAGAATGGGTCATAAAAGAGGATTTCTGATAATGAATGATGAAAATCCAATTCAAATAAGCTTAAGGAAGAATGGAACTTAGTAGCTGTTATAATTGTGAGGTCTCGGGGAGGGGTGGTGTACCCTCAGGTGGTTGATGAGGAAACTGAGGGCCATGACTTGTATGTGTTCCCCATGGGGTCTGAGAGAGGAATGAGTATGGTCAAACAAAGCCTTGACTCTGGGTTGCTATTCGACGCTAGGTCTGCTGTGGGGTGTCCGCCTGCAGCTTCCCCTGCACCAGAGGCACACTCAGATGCTTCTGTTGCTCCAGCACATCCTCAGTCCCTCGGTTATGTCTGACTCTTTGTGACCCCAAGGACTCTAGCCCACCAGGCTCTTCTGTCCATGGGATTTTTCAGGCAAGAATACTGGAGTGGGCTGCTATTTCCTCCTCCAGGGGATCTTTCCTGCCCAGGGTTCAAACCCACATCTCCTGTGTCTCCTGCACTAGCAGGTGGATTCTTTCCCACTATGCCACATGGGAGGCCCCCAGCAAAGGAGTGAAGCTGTCCCCACTAACAGGGACCCTGTTACTCAGCTCAGCTGATCACTGCCATGTGGGACAAGGGGTTGGGAAGCTGTCCCCACTAACAGGCACCGCCGTGTGGGACAAGGGGTTGGGAAGCTGTCCCCACTAACAGGGACCCCTGTTACTCAGCTCAGCTGATCACCACCATGTGGGACAAGGGGTTGGGAAGCTGTCCCCACTAACAGGGACCCCTGTTACTCAGCTCAGCTGATCACCGCCGTGTGGGACAAGGGGTTGGGAAGCTGTCCCCACTAACAGGGACCCCTGTTACTCAGCTCAGCTGATCACCGCCGTGTGGGACAAGGGGTTGGGAAGTTGTCCGCACTAACAGGGACCCCTGTTACTCAGCTCAGCTGATCACCGCCGTGTGGGACAAGGGGTTGGGAACGGTCCAGACAGGATTTTCTGAGAGAAGCTGCTTTCTGAATTTTCATGTTGGCAGCTAACTTAAAAACATAAAAACACTTTGTGAGCAAAACAGGTTTGTGGTTGGGCTGCCAGTTTATGACTTTGGCTCTACACCTTGGGGACAGGAGAAAAAAAAAGAGGCCAAGATGTGGAGGAGAGATGATACAAACAGCCTTCACCTCCAACTTACTTTTGCCAGAGACACTGGTGGGAAAATGGTTTTGTGATCCTGAAAATCTGGACACCTCTAGTAAGACAGGACAGAGTGTGGGACTTTTAAAGCCATCCATGGTCTAGATTTTAAATCTCCTCTTATCCTCTATGTACAACTGGAAAATTTTTTAGTTATGACCATTCTTTCCTTTTTGGTGAAAATACTATAAAATATGTATATATATATATATATATATATATACACACACACATATATATAGTAAAAATACTATATAATCTGGATTAAAATAGTATAGGATAAGCTGAAAAAAAGATTTTGCCAATTTTGCAGTCATATCTTTCCTTCAATCTTTTTTTTTCCTGCTATGTGCAAGGAAATGAGTTCCATCTTGGAGGGTATAAGAAATGAGCGAAGATCAGATGCATCCATGCTCTTGAAGTTTATAATTGAGGAATCAGAATGTCATTGGTTCTTATAGTCTCCCAACCATCATGTGTTCCTTGTACCACATTATTATTGAGGACAAAGTAAAAATAGGACATGTTTGTGGACTCAGAGTTTAATGTAGAGAGAGATGTAAACAAATAACGACAAATAATTACATATGTAAACAAATAATAGGTTTGTGTATGTGTTATAACAGCAGTATGATCAAGAAACTATAGAGGGGATTCCCTGGTGGTCCAGTGGTTAAGACTCCATGCTCCCAGGTTCAATCCCTGGTCAGGGAACTAGAGTCTACATACTGCCACACCTAGAAGATCCCACGTGCTGAACTAAGACTCGGTGCAGCCAAAGAAACAGATAAATAGGGAAATAAATGAATTATTAAAGAAGGAAACTATAGAGGAACAGGAGAATGACCTAATTCTGTTTGTATGAGCCAGGGTAGGTTTCACGGAGGAGGTAACATTTATGATGCGTTCTTAAGGATGACTGAGGATTGGCAAAACACATTAAGGGTGGATAGGCTTTCCAGGCAGAGGGCACAGCATGTTCAAAACTCAGGCACAAAGGAACGTCACATGTGTAGGGTGTGATGAGTGAGAAATCAGATGTGGCGAGTTCCTTGGGAAACTACAAGCAAAGTGCTTCACGATTCTCATTTACAGTGTGATTCTATTGTTCTGTGTAAAGTGAGTCAGGGCGGGGAATGTTTTGGGCATGCCAGACATTCAGGTAGTGTGGGACTTGCCTTACATACTCTGCACATGAGAATTTTACTGGAATTCTTAGTGGAAAGAAGCCATTTATGTCATCACATTTTGGGAGAACAGTAGCTTCTACAAATTACTTCAAAGTATTTATTTCACTTCTGGTATCTAGAGTCCAAAATATTTGGTCAGGAGACCAAATATTTAAAAATGAGCATTACTAGTTACCATAATCCATAAAATAATTGTCCTCTATTACTGTGGAATTAGTGGTTTTTTTCCTTAGATGGCAGGAAAAAGATGGTTTAAATGGGAATTTAATGGTAAGATCTATTATCTACTTACACTGAATTCTGTCATTCAGGAGACTATTGAATATTTACAATACACATAGGTAGCTAAGGGCTTCCCTGGTGGCTCAGATGATAAAGAATTTGCCTGCAATGCAGGAGACCTGGATTTGAGCCCTGTGGCAGGAAAGATCTCCTGGAGAAGGGAATGGCTACCCACTCCAGTATTCTTTCCTGGAGAATCCCATGGACAGAGGAGCCTGGAAGGCTACAGTCCATGGGATTGCAAAGAGTTAGACATGACTGAGCGACTAACACTTTCACACACACTACTAGGTAGCTATATGAGTCTTTAAAGATAAGAGGATGATTTTTACATCTGGTTTGTATAATCAGTATCACTACCTTAATTCACAGTGAAAAAGAAAAATACCAATCAAAGGAAAGGTACAGTTCCTTCCTCAGCAGAAATGTTCAGAAAGACAGTACCACAATCCAAGGAACATCTCTTGGTCCACACCCTGAGACGTCATGGTGAGCTCCTGGGACCTCCCACCCATGAAGGTCACAGGCTGTTTAGCCGAGGTGATTTTTCTTCATTTACACATGGATAGTTCTCATGAACTATATATTAAATATATATGGATTTCCAGCCAATTTTTGTTAAAAGACAAAGTGTTTCAGAGCATTTTATCTGTGGAATTTGATTTTAACATTATTGGATATTTACAAATAAAGACAGTTACATACTAAGTAGACTGTAAAACCCATTGAATTGATTTACTATCATAGCTTAAAAAACCAAACTCTTGTGAATGTGAGCTGGCAACTGCCAATGCCAGGGTGATCATCTCATCTTCATTGCAGCCCTGAAGGTCCTGAGTCCCAGGGCCCCAGACCATGAGGTAATTCTGCCCATTGAAACCAGCACTGCCCAGTCCAGGCTCAGATCTGCACACCGACTCGTGTTCTGAAAGCAACTTGAAGGACTTAGTATGTGGCTGGAGCAGAGCTGGCTGGTGGTATGTGGATTGCTTGAAAATCAATGACCCAGGGTTGTGACAACTGATAAAATACTAAGGT
Source organism: Bos grunniens (assembly GCF_055505025.1). NCBI lineage: Eukaryota > Metazoa > Chordata > Mammalia > Artiodactyla > Bovidae > Bos > Bos grunniens. Next base: position 8,290,388 of record NC_141168.1, read on the forward strand.
TGTATTGTCACAAATCTGACTACAAGTGATGGGGAATATGAGAAAGATAGAAAATGTAGGAAGGAAGGAAGGCGTGCCAAAAGGCTGGAGAGAAACTTAGGAAAGCTTGGCTCACTAGCTCACAAGCCTCGTCCAGAAATATTCATCAAGGAATGTTGTTTCTCTCCTCACTGCCCCTCCAGATGTCTATGTTCAGGAAAAATCCAGATAAAAATCCTCATGTGCAGCATTTTAATCTTTCTTTTTTAAAAAAATGTACTATGTCCTTAAGTGAGCTTTCCTTACCATTTTTTAATGAAAAATTTCAAACATGCAGAAAAGTTGCAAGAATTTTACTGTGAACACCTAGACACCCACCACCTGTATTGCACAATGACCATTTTACTATACACTTGCTTTATCACATATTTTTCATCCCTCCAGCAACATTCAGAAAACTAAGATCATGGCATCCGGTCCCATCACTTCATGGCAAATAGATGGGGAAACAGTGTCAGACTTTATTTTTTTTGGCTCCAAAATCACTGCAGATAGTAATTGCAGCCATAAATTAAAAGATGCTTACTCCTTGGAAGGAAAGTTGTGACCAACCTAGACAGCATATTACAAAGCAGAGACATTACTTTGTCAACAAAGGTCCATCTAGTCAAAGCTATGGTTTTTCCAGTGGTCATGTATGAATGTGAGAGTTGGACTATAAAGAAAGTTGAGCACAGAATTGATGCTTTTGAACTGTGGTGTTAGAGAAGACTCTTGAGAGTCCCTTGGACTGCAAGGAGATCCAACCAGTCCATCCTAAAGGAGATCAATCCTGGGTGTTCATTGGAAGGACTGATGTTGAAGATGAAACTCTAATATTTTGGCTACCTGATGTGAAGAGCTGACTCATTTGAAAAGACCCTGATGCTGTGAAAGATTGAGGGCAGGAGGAGAAGGGGACGACAGAGAATGAGATGGTTAGATGGCATCACTGACTCAATGGACATGAGTTTGGGTAAACTCCAGGAGTTGGTGATGAACAGGGAGGCCTGGCGTGCTGCGGTTCATGGGGTCACAAAGAGTTGGACACGACTGAGTGACTGAACTGAACTGATCTAGCAATTCATCATATTTTTATACATTTCAAAGCAAATTGCCATATTCCTTCCCCCTAAACACTTTTGTATACATATCATTAACTTAGACTCTAGTATTGTTTTCTTTCTCTTGAGATAAAATTTATACTGAATGAAATGCACAGATCTTCAGTACATTTTTTCCACGGGTTTTGACAAATACATAAACCTATGTAACCCAAACCCTTGGCAAGACATACAGCAGAACATTACACCAAAAAGTTCCCTTCAAGTCTCTTCCCCACCACTGTCATTCCTCCCCCACAAAAACAGGCAATTACTCTTCTGATTTTTTCCCACTACTGATTAGTTTTGTCTGTTCTAGAGCTTCATATGAGGGGATTCATAGAGTACACATTCTTTGGGGTCTAGTTTCCTTTTCTCTGTATAATATTACTGCCAGATTCACTCTTGTTCATATGAATAGCAGCATTCCACTGAACATCTATATCACAGTTTGTTTGTTCCTTCTCCTATTAATGGACACCTGGTCTGTTTTCAGATTTTGAATATTATATATAAAGCTGCTATGGACATTCTTGTGCAAATCTTTTTGTGGACATTTTTCACTTTTCTGCGGTAAATAGGAATAGAATCCCCAGCATTATTTTAACTGGTTTAGTTTAGTACTAGGTGGTGTAATCATTGTAGCTCAGCACATCCCATGTCTCTATCCCTCCATCCATCTGATTTTTCTCTCCTTTTCTCCTTCCTATTTTCCTGATCGCCTTCTACCTCTTGTCTCTTTCCCGATAGGGTATAATATTTTATTAACTTTTTCTTCATTGTCCTAAAAATTCTTCCAGAGGGAGGCAGCATAATGTTGATGGAAAAAGCCCCAGTTTTGGGGGCTATATTCAAAATACACCCCTGCCACTACTTAGCATGGCAAGTCACTACCTTTCTGGGCTCATGGATCATTTAGAGGTTGGAAGAGGTGACTCTGAAGTCCCATTTCCAGATCTATTGTTCTGTGAATCCATGACCTCTATTTCTAAGACAAAAATAGGGCAGAGAGCCAAGAGAAAAGGAGGGTAGAAGATGAAGATATCAGGGTAGAGCTGGAGAAGGGAAAATAGAAAAATAAACCTGTTTCCTGCTTCTTGACCAGGAAAATAGTGGCACATTCTCCGGGATCAGGACAGTCCCATCCTGGAGTCAGGTTTCTTTTCTTACTCCTAGTTTTGGGGTTAGGCACGCCACCTGATTTAGCTTTTCCTCTCCTGCCAGATGCCCCCATCTTCTCTGTTTCCCCATTAATCTGTTCTGTGCTCCAGAGAAGCTCACTCTACCTTTTGAGATGGCAGTATGCGTGCGTATTTGCTCAGTCATGTTCAACTCTTTCCAACTGTTTACAACCCTTTGGCCTGTAACCCGCCAGGCTCCTCTGTCCATGGGATTCTCCAGGCGAGAATATGGCAGTGGGTTGTCATTTTCCTCCTCCAGGGGATCTTCTCGACCCAGATCGAACCTGTGTCTCCTGCATTGCAGGTGGATTTTTTACCAGCTGAACCATCAGGGAAGGTCTTTCAGATGGCATTATATGCTAATTTATGCCAATGAACCAATGAACCAATGAAGAAAGCAAAAAAGGTATTTTCTTGCCCCGGTAAAATTTGCAATTTAGCCTAGGCTTTGTGGATGTGACACACTCATCTTTATCATATAATCAAAGTTAGGAGATGTAGGTTCAAGAAGTGAGGCGACACCATGACAGCCTTTGGGGAGTTCTTGAGCACACGAGGCTGGGCATTTGAGATCCAACCATACAAACTATGTGACCTGAGTTTTACTGTGTGGCCTCAATTCCAAAAGCTTTATCTGACTGCTCTCAAATGTACCCCTACACTTATCAGAACACATATTCCAACCTCTGGCTCACAAACTCTGTTCCCAGGCGTGTTGATTGATACCATTCTCAGGATACGTGCTCTTCTGGGCAGTCCCTGTTGGTTAATAATTAGAATATAATTAGCATATACATTATCTCAAAAAGGAAGAGTTACAGCCCTTGGTACTGGATTTGCAGAAAGGTTAAGTAAAGGGACAAACTACTAATATAAGAGGGAGATAACCTAATTTTTTTAAAAAAGGGAGATAATATAGAATGAAAGAGGGAAAGGATGGGACAATTGTGAATAGGAGATAGAAAAACGAAGGGGGATGTGTGCAAGGAAAACAGAAAGCCCTTAGAAGACAACATTTTATTATTATTATTAAAAAACATTCTGGGCTAATACTATTTAAAATTGCTTTACCCAAATCCAGAGGATTTAAGAGTAAGATGTAAATCTTGGGCCATAGCGCCCCCTGGCATACCTAACTGCAAGCACAGTTCTGCACATTAGATCCCTTCCGTATTTGGATGCACTCAAAAGGTACTCATATTTCACAACAAACACAAATTAATTATAGCTCAAAAAGAGCAGAGCTAGGCTTTCATTTAAGCTCCAAGCAATCATATTAGTGATTATTTTTTCTGTTTCTAATACACACCAATTAAGCTCACTGAGTTACTAATTAAGTTACTTCACTCAGAGATAAGGGAATCATAACACGCATAGAGATGGCATGAGCTCTAGCTTTTACGTAATTATCTTTCTGAGGTTGGGGCTCTTCAGCTTCCTATGTTATGGAATTGAATCTTAAGAGTCACTTATGGAAAAAGAAAAAGGGCTTTCAGACAGTTCTAATAGTCCTCCTCCTCAGACACAGCTAAGGGCATTGAGACTTTAAGACCCAGAGGCAGGCACCTGGGGGAACGGGAGCGCACACACACTTTGAAAAGAGGCCCCGCCACACCGGGAAGTTATGCTGTTCCCTCTTCTTGTCATCTAAAACCTAACTCCCCACTCCAGGTATATCGAGGAGCCACTTGACCTTTCGTTGTTCAGTCACTATATCATGTCTGACTCCTTGCGACCCCATGGACTGCAGCATGCCAGGTTCCCCCGTCCTTCACTATCTCCGAGAGTTTGCTCAGACTCACGTCCGTTGAGTCAGTGATGCCATCCAACCATCTCATCTTCTGTCGTCCCCTTCTCCTCCTGCCCTCAGTCCTTCCCAGCATCAGAGTCTTTTCCAATGAGTCAACTCTTCGCATGAGGTGGCCAAAGTACTGGAGTTGCAGCTTTAGCATCATTCCTTCCAAAGAAATCCCAGGGCTGATCTCCTTCAGAATGGACGGTTGGATCTCCTTGCAGTCCAAGGGACTCTCAAGAGTCTTCTCCAACACCACAGTTCAAAAGCATCATCAATTCTTTGGTGCTCAGCTTTCTTTATGGGCCAGCTCTTACATCCGTACATGACTACGGGAAAAACCATAGCTTTAACTATATACTTGATGTTTAACTCCTTAGAAAACAAGCCTTCAGAAGACACAGCAAGCAAATGGAGGCTCTAACTTTGCAAACTGAAGAGATTATGATTTGAGATAAGGAGGAAGATCAGATAGATGGGGTCAGGATAAAAAAAAAAAAAAAACAACCCTCAGAGCCAGGATCTGGGTATGAGGGGAGGAAGGGGAAGAGGGCAGAGCATGTTGTTTTGAGAACCCAAACAAGCAAGGCCCCAGACTGGGGGGCAGGTTGTGCAGCTGCACACGTAGGTTAAGAGAATCTTAAAAAGTGGGAAACACCTGCTGCTGTGGCCTTTCAACTCCAGCTTGGGTTCGAGACAACCACTTCCCCCACTGTGCTCCACCATAATTATAGTTAGCTCACGTCTTTGCTGAACCCTGAGGATGTCTACCCAGAAATCTATTTGAAGAAGGGCTTGATAAATTTATCTCTTTTAAAGGGAAGTTTTCCATTTTTAAAAGACTGACAGCTATGCACTAGTCATATTTCTGACTTGGGCTGCCCCTGGGAAGAGCTGGCCGCCTGTAGCCAAGAGCAAAGCCCAGTGAGAGACACGGTTGTAAATCTTCAGTGGCCGGCCCTTCCAGTAGCGCTGGTTCTATTCTCTCTGCTTGTTTGTTTGATTTTCATATTCATTTGTTTGATTGTGCTGGGTCTTACTTGTGGGACACCAGACCTTCAATTTTCGTTATGGCATGTGGGATCTTTTTATTTTTAAGTGGAGGATAACTGCTTTAAAGAGTTGTGTGGGCTTCTGCCCTACATTAGTGGGAATAAGCCACAGGTATGGGAGGGAGGGTCACGAGGGAGGGGACATGTGGGCTCTTTTACTCACAGCAAGTGGAATTTCTAGTTGTGACATGTGGCATTTTCTGTCTCGAAAACAACAGAATGATCTCTGTTGGTTTCCAAGGCAAACCATTCAACATCACAGTAATCCAAGTCTGTGCCCCGACCAGTAATGCTGAAGAAGTTGAAGTTGAATGGTTCTATGAAGACCTACAAGACCTTCTAGAACTAACACCCCCCAAAAAGATGTCCTTCTCATCATAAGGGACTGGAATGCAAAAGTAGGAAGTCAAGAAATATCTGGAGCAATGGGCAAATTTGGCCTTGGAGTACAAAAGGAAGCAGGGCAAAGGCTAACAGAGTTCTGCCAGGAGAACACACTGGTCATAGCAGACACCACCCTCTTCCAACAACATAAGAGACCACTCTACGCATGGATATCACCAGGTGGTCAATACTGAAATCATATTAATTATATTCTTTGCAGCCAAAGATGAAGAAGCTCTATACAGTCAGCAAAAAACAAGACCTTATTGCAAAATTCAAACTTAAATTGAAGAAAGTAGGGAAAACCACTAGACCATTCAGGTATGACCTAAATCAAATCCCTTACAATTATACAGTAGAAGTGACAAATAGATTCAAGGGATTAGAACTGATAGAGAGAGTGCCTGAAGAACTATGGACAGAGGTTCATGACATTGTACAGGAGGCAGTGATCAAAACCACCCCCCAAGAAAAAGAAATGCAAAAAGGCAAAATGGTTCTCTGAGGAGGCCTTACAAATACCTGGGAAGAGAAAGGCAAAGGAGAACAGGAAAGATATATCCATCTGAATGCAGAGTTTGAAAGAATAACAAGGAGAGATAAGCAATAGCAATAGCAAGGAGATTCCTCAGCAATCAGTGCAAAGAAATAGAGGAAAACAACAGAATGGGAAAGACTAGAGATCTCTTCAAGAAAATTAGAGATATCGAGAGAACATTTCATACAAAGATGGGCACAATAAAGGACAGAAATGGTATGCACCTAACAGAAGCAAAAGATATTAAGAAGAGGTGGCAAGAATACACAGAAGAATTATACAAATAAGATCTTCATGACCCAGATAACCACGATGGTGTGATCACTCACCTAGAGTCAGACATCCTGGAATGTGAAGTCAAGTGGGTTAGGAAGCATCACTATGAACAAAGCTAGTGGAGGTGATGGAATTCCAGCTGAGCTATTTCAAATCCTGAAAGATGATGCTGTGAAAGTGCTGCACTCAATATGCCAGCAAATTTGGAAAATGCACCAGTGGCCATAGGACTGGAAAAGGTCAGTTTTCATTCCAATCCCAAAGAAAGGCAATGTCAAAGAATATTCAAACTACCACACAATTGCACTCATTTCACACGCTAGTAAAGTAATGCTCAAAATTCTCCAAGCTAGGCTTCAACAGTATGTGAACCGAGAACTTCCAGATGTTCAAGCTGGATTTAGAAAAGGCAGAGGAATCAGAGATCAAATTGCCAACATCTGTTGGATCATCAAAAAAGTAAGAGAGTTTCAGAAAAACATCTACTTCTGCTTTATTGACTATGCCAAAGCCTTTGACTTTGTGGATCACAACAAACTGTAGAAAATTCTTTAAGAGATGGGAATACCAGACCACCTTACCTGCCACCTGAGAAATCTGTATGTAGGTCAAGAAGCAACAGTTAGAACCAGACATGGAACAACAGACTGGTTCCAAATCGGGAAAGGAGTATGTCAAGGCTGTATGTTGTCACCCTGCTTATTTAACTTATACAAATAGAACATCATGCAAAATGCCAGGATGGATGAAGCACAAGCTGGAATCAAGATTGCTGGGAGAAATATCAATAACGTCAGATATGCAGATGATACCACCTTTATAGTAGAAAGCAAACAGGAACTAAAGAGCTTCCTGATGAAAGTGAATGAGGAGAGTGAAAAAAGCTGGCTTAAAACTCAACATTCAAAAAAGTAAGATCATGGGATCCGTTCCCATCACTTCATGGCAAATAGATGGGAAAACAATGGAAATAGTGACGATTTACTTTATTACCTCCAAAGTCACCACAGATGGTGACTGCAGCTATGAAATTAAGACACTTGCTCCTTGGAAGAAAACCTATGACAAACCTAGGCAGTATATTAAAAAGCAGAGACATTACCTTACCGACAAAAGCCTGTCTAGTCAAGTAGCCTGTCTACTACTACTTGCAGTAGTCATGTATGGATCCGAGAGTTGGACCATAATGAAGGCTGACTGCTGAAGAATTGATGCTTTCTAACTGTGGTGCTGGAGAAGACTCTTGAGAGTCCCTTGTACTGCAAGGAGATAAAACCAGTCAATACTAAAGAAAGTCAATCCTGAATACTCATTAGAAGGACTGATGCTGAAGCTCCAATTCTTTGGCCACCTGATGCAAAAAACTGATTCATTGGAAAAGACTCTGATGCTGGGAAAGATTGAAGGCAGGAGGAGAAGGGGATGACAGAGGATGAGATGATTGGATGGCATCACCAACTCAATGGACATGACTTTGAGTAAGCTCCAGGAGTTGGTGATAGACAGGGAGGCCTGGTGTGCTGCAGTCCATGGGGTTGCAAAGAGTTGGACATGACTGAGTGACTGAACTGAACTGTGGCATGTGAGATTTAGTTCCACGACCAGGGATTGAACCTGAGCTTCCTGCCTTGGGAGCACAGAATCTTAGCCATTATGCCACCAGGGAAGTGCCAAGCCAGTGGCTTCTTGGTTGTGGGGGAGTCTCATTGGTTCTCATGATTAATTGCATTTTCTTTGCTGTCAAGTGGATCCCTAGGTTCTATTCTGTTCAGAGAGATTTCATTTCAGAGGATTAAGCCCTCAAAGGAGAAGGCAATGGCACCCCACTCCAGTACTCTTGCCTGGAAAATCCCATGGACGGAGGAGCCTGGTAGGCTGCAGTCCATGGGGTCGCTAAGAGTTGGACACAACTGAGCGACTTCACTTTCACTTTTCACTTTCATGCATTGGAGGAGGAAATGGCAACCCACTCCAGTGTTCTTGCCTAGAGAATCACAGGGACGGAGGGGCCTGGTGGGCTGCTGTCTACGGGTCGCACAGAGTCGGACACGACTGAAGTGACTTAGCAGCAGTAGCAGCAGCAAGCCCTCTAAATCCTTGAATAGTAATGCTACCCTGAGGCACTGAGGGCTGGGGAGGAACATCCGTAGGTGGAATCCCAGGCAAGATGAATTTCTGTCTTTCCAGGTGGAAACGGTCCAGTGTGGTCAATCTGTTATCAAGTGGCTGCTTTCTTCAAAGGCTAGTGCCACACCGGGGCTGGCAGATTGGCCTTCCAACCATGGCAGTAGCTGACTCAGCCGGGGTGAGTGAGCTCCACAAATGTGCAACTTTTGTGCCTGAGACTGAATGTTTACCTTGAAGGTAGCAGTAGTGTTAGTTGCTCAGTCATGTCTGACTCTTTGCGACCCCATGGACTGTAGCCTTCCAGGCTCCTTTGTCGCCACTCCCTTCTCCAGGGATCTTCCTAACCCAGGGATCGAACCTGGGTCTCCTGCATTGCAGGCGGATTCTTTACTGTCTGAACCACCAGGGACTCACCATAATATGGGATTTAGATGCTAGATTTGATGTTGAATTTCTTGGTGGTCAAAATAAAAACCTGTTATGTTCTGTTCCAGAATTCTCATTGTTTCAGAAGAAAACAAATGACACCAGTATATTGGGAGAAGCAAAGCAGGTCCTAATCCTTCGTCTCAAGGAAATCTCTCCCCGACTGACATGGTAGACAAGTCCTCAATAACAGCCCTGAGTAGATGCAGCCATGGGTGGTCCGCCGGGTGAATAATTTATTAAAGCCTATAGCTTTTAAGCCAGCCAGACCTGAGTTTGAATTGTAACTTAAATTGCTTCCCTGGTGGCTCAGAGAGTAAAGAATCTGCCTGCAATGCAGGAGACCTGGGTTTGATCCCTGGGTTGGGAAGATCCTCTGGAGAAGGGAATGGCTACCCACTCCAGTATTCTTACCTGGAGAATCCCATGGACACAGGAACCTGGTGTCCATGGGGTCGCAAAGAGTTGGACATGACTGAATGACTAACATTTCAACATTTCATTAAATTGCTTTTACTAGGTGGATAATCTCTAGCAAGTTATTCTTCTTGAACTCTGACCACTATTTTTTTTAACATTCTGTAATCAATCAATCTCCATTATAAATGGTTCTAGACATGTATAAGTATAGAATGAAATGGAAAGCTCTCCTCTTCCTGCTCTTATCTTCTTCCACTTCCCCCATTCTGCTCCCTCGGCCTTAGGTAACCACCATCAACTGTTGATGTATGTCCTGTCCAGCCTTTCAAAAGCACATTGTACTCTACATGAGTGCATTATTCTGCAAATTGCATTTTTCACTGAGCAAAATATCTTGGAGGTAAGAATGGGTTTATCTCAGCATAAACAAGATGAAAAAACAACATATTTGCAAACAAGGTGATCAACAAGGGCTCAATTTCTAAAATATACAAACAGCTCACCCAACTGAATATCAGAAATACCAAACAGTCCAATCAAAAAATGGGCAGAATACAGTCACTATGGAGAACAGTATGGAGGTTCCTTAAAGTAGAGCTACCATAGGATCCAGCAATCCCATTCCTGGGCATACATCTGGAAAAGACAAAAACTCCAATTCGAAAAAATACACGCACCCCAGTGTTCATAACAGAACTATTTATAATAGCTAAGTCATGGAAGCAACCTAAATGTCCATCAACAGATGAATGGATAGAGAAGATGTGGTGTATACACACAATGAAATATCAGCCCAAAAGAAGAGTGAAGTATTGTCCTTTGCAGCAACATGGATGGACCCAGACATCATCAGAAATGAAGTAAGCTGGATAAAGACAAATACTATATGATATCACTTATATGTGGAATCTAAAAAAGAATACAAATGAATTTATTTACAAAACAAAGAGCTTCACTGACAGAGAAAACAAGCATGGTTACAGAAGGGGAAGACGGAGGAGGGGTAAACTAGGAGCATGGGACTAACAGAAACACATCCTTACATATAAAATAGACAAGGAACAAGGATTGACAGTACGGCACAGGGAACTATCTTGCATCCCTGGTGACTCAGTTGGTAAAGCGTCTGCCTGCAATGCAGGAGACCTGGGTTCGATCCCTGGGTCAGGAAGATCCCCTGGAGAAGGAAAAGGCAGCCCACTCCAATTCCTGCCTGGGAAATCCCATGGACCGAGGAGCCTAGTGGGCTACAGTCGGTAGGGTCTCAAGAGTTGGACACGACTTAGCGACTAAACCTACCTACCTAATAACCTATAATGGAAAAGAATCTGAAAAAATAAGACTGAATCACTTTGCTGCACACTTGAAACTGACAGTATTATAACTCAACTATACTTCAATAAAAGAATGGGTTTACCTCATTCATTTTTAAGGTTGCTTAATATTCCATAATATGGATAGATCATAATTTATTTAACCACTTCTCTTGGATGACTCATAGATTTGTTCTTTTCTCCTTCTCTCCCCCTCCCTCCCTTTCTTCCTGCTCCTTTGCTGATATAAACATTGCTGTACCGAACAGCAAACATGTCTTTAGGGTAGATTCTAAAGGAGAATTAACTGGGTCAAAAGATATGTACATATATTTAAAATTTGGATTCATACTGCCAAATGCCCTTCCAAACAGCTTTACTAATTTATACTTGGGGAAAGTTGCTTATTTTCTGTGCTCCTTTGTTTCCTCAACTACAGAAATTAAATATGATAAAACCTACCATGTGGGACTGGTGAGGTGATTCAGTGAGAAAACAAACGTAAAAAGAGTGCTGGGGCAGGGGGTAGGGAAGAATAAGAGTGGTGGGAACACAGGTGGCTGTCATCATTTTTATTCCTTCAGTTCAGTTCAGTCAGTTCAGTTGCTCAGTCATGTCTGACTCTTTTTGACCCCATGGACTGCAGCACGCCAGGCTTCCCTGTCCATCACCAACTCCCAGAGCTTGCTCAAACTCATGTCCATCGAGTCGGTGATGCCATCCAACCATCTCATCATCTGTCCTCCCCTTCTCCACCCGCCTTCAATCCTTCCCAGCATCAGGGTCTTTTCCAATGAGTCAGTTCTTCACATCAGGTGGCCAAACTGTTGGATTTTCAGCTTCAGCATCAGTACTTCCAATGAATATTGAGGACTGATTTCCTTTAGGATGGACTGGCTGGATCTCCTTGCAGTGCAAGGGACTCTCAATAGTCTTCTCCAACACCACAGTTCAAAAGCATCAATTCTTTACCGCTCAGCTTTCTTTATAGTCCAACTCTCACATCCATACAAACTGTTGGAAAAACCATAGCCTTGACTAGATGGATTTTTGTTGGCAAAGAAATGTCTCTGCTTTTTAATATGCTGTCTAGGTTGGTCATAACTTTTCTTCCAAGGAGTAAGCATCTTTTAATTTCATGGCTGCAGTCACCATTTGCAGTGATTTTGGAGCCCGCAAAATAAAGTCTGTCACTGTTTCCATTGTTTCCCCATCTATTTGCCATGAAATGATGGGACCAGATGCCATGATCTTAGTTTTTTGAATGTTGAGTTTCAAGCCAGCTTTTTCACTCTTCTCTTTCACTTTCATGAAGAGGCTCTTTAGTTCTTCTTCACTTTATGCCATAAGGGTGGTGTCATCTGTATATCTGAGGTTATTGATATTTCTCCAGGCAATCTTGATTCCAGCTTATGCTTCATTCAGTCCGGCATTTTGCATGATGTATTCTGCATATAAGTTAAATAAGCAGGGTGACAATATACAGTCTTGACATACTCCTTTCCCAATTTGCAACCGGTCTGTTGTATCATGTTCAGTTCTAACTGTTGCTTCTGACCTGCATACAGATTTCTCAGGAGGCAGGTAGGGTGGTCTAGTATTCCCATCTCTTGAAGAATTTTCCACAGTTTGTTGTGATCCACAAAGTCAAAGGCTTTGCTGTAGTCAATAAAGCAGAAGTAGATGTTTTTCTTGAACTCTCTTGCTTTTTCAATGATCCAACGGATGTTGGCAATTTGATCTCTGATTCCTCTGCCTTTTCTAAATCCAGCTTGAACATCTGGAAGTTCTCGGTTTATGTACTATTGAAGCCTGGCTTAGAGAATTTTGAGGATTACTTTGCTAGAGTGTGAGATGAGGGCAATTGTGTGGTGGTTTGAGCATTCTTTGACATTGCCTTTCTTTGGGATTGGAATGAAAACTGACCTTTTCCAGTCCCATGGCCACTGCTGTGTTTTCCAAATTTGCTGGCATATTGAGTGCAACACCTTTACAGCATGATCTGTTAGAATTTGAAATAGCTCAACTAGAAAAACAATCTATTTTACTACTATTAATAAAATGAAAAAAACTATTATTTAGTAGTTATGATATTCATGGAGATCAAATGTAGTCACAACTTTCCTCATGACGTGTCTTCACAGTTGGTAAATTTCAGAGGCTAAAATTTTGAGGAGGTTACTCTAAAAAAAGTTCTCCAAATCATGGTGGCATGATTTTTATTGTTATGCTAGAGCATCACTTAGTAAGCCTATCTCAGGATTATCTGACTCTAGGCAAGTATCATTTTATTTAACTTACTATTTACCAATGAATAGGGCCCAGGCATTTTACAACAAAAATTAGAAGTTATATGTTAAAGAAAAAGTTAAAAATAACTTTTTGTCCAAGAGCAATGCAAACAATTTCTGCTTACGAGAGAAAATAACCCTAAAGATGATAGCTTATTGCCTTGTAGGTACTGAGTTTTGCATCTAAATTGATAATTTTATTCTAGTCTTATTTTCTTTACTATAGGTACATCTGGACTTCCCTGGTGGCTCAGATGGTATTCCCCTGGAGGAAGGCATGGCAACCCACTCCAGTATTCTTGCCTGGAGAATCCCATGGACAGAAGAGCCTGGCAAACTACAGTCCATGGGGTTGCAGAGAGTTAGACATGACTGAGCAACAAAGCACACAGGTACATCTGTTTCTTGACTCAGCCTTGGAATCATTTTGTCATTCTGGTGGTTCCCTCATGACTGAGCTAAATAAAGGTTTGACGTAAGCTCTACATGTGTGTTTTCAGTATTTTGAGAAACAGCCTTTGCCAGGCACTCCCTATGCTGAGCAGGGCCCTGTGGGGCTCCCAGGCACAAAGCCTTTCTGTGTCTCCCATTTCTTTGATGACAATAAAGTGAAGTGAAGTCAGTCGTGTCCGACTCTTTGTGACCCCATGGACTGTAGCCTACCAGGCTCCTCTGTCCATGAGATTTTCCAGGCAAGGGCACTGGAGTGGGTTGCCATTTCCTTCTCCAGGGGATCTTCCCAACCCAGGGATCGAACCCAGGCCTCCCGCATTGTAGGCTTTACCGTCTGAAACCACCAGCCTTCATTTAGCCTCCATGACCTTGGTGGTTTAGTCACTAAGTCTTGTCTGACTCTTGGGACCCCATGGAGTGTATCCCGCCAGACTCCTCTGTCCATGGGATTGGAGGGGGTCGCCATTCCCTTCTCCAGGGGATCTTCCTGACCCAGGGATTGAACCTGTGTCTCCTGCATTGCAGGCGGATTCTTTACTGACAGAGCTACAAGGGAAACCAGCATCCCCGAAACCACCTGAGGTAAGAATAGAGAAGCTCATCAAGATGAAGAGACCTGCACACACCCTAATCCTGTCAGCAACCCCACCCTTTTGAAACTTTGCAGAAGAAAGAATGCAACTGTTACTGCTTTGATTCTCATCACAGCCGGCTGCCTGACAGGAGACCTCTCCCTGTTTCCCAGGGAGGGGGCACAGTTCTGGAACCTCCTGTGTTCTGCCTTTGCCTGGCAAAGAAATCAAGCCACTCTTTATTTCTCCTCGGTAACTCTGTCTTCACATTTCTGTTCCAGCATCGGTGAACAGAGAGCCAAGATTCTGGAAGCACTCCTTGCAGCTGGGTCCTGTCCTGGGGACCTTCATTTGTTTGTCTCCTTTTGTGCTGCTTCTGAAGTTTTTAGGTCTGGGGAATAATTAAGCACAGTACTCAAGTAAGGAGAGAAACCCCCCTGTATCTCTCCTCCAGTCCTCAGCTTAGATCTCATCTCCTTCAGAAACCTTCCATTCTCCTTCCATCTTATCTTAACACCCCGTAATTTCCTCTTGCAGTATATTCATCTCACTGTTTTTGGAATTGCTTATTTACTTGGCTGTCTCTGAATTTCTGGGGAGCACAGACTATTATAACATTTAAAATTTTTTTCTGGCTGCACCATGCACCTTGCAGAATCTCAGTTCCTTGACCAGGGATTGAACCTGGACCCACAGCAATGAAAGCCGAGAATCCTAACCACTAGACCACCAGGGAACTTCCTTGTTAGCTTAAAAAAAATTATTTATTTCTATTTTGCTGTGCTGGGTCTTTGATGCTGTGTGAAGGCTTTCTCTAGTTATGATAAGCAGGGGGCTACTCTCGGGCTTGTCACTGGGGTACCTTCTCTTGTTACAGAGCTCAGGCTCTAGACTGTAGGCTCAGTAGTTGGGGTGCATAGACTCAGTTGCTCCTTGGCACATGGTATCCTCTCGGACCACAGATCGAACCATCTTCCTCTGTATTGGAAAGTGGGTTCTTAACTGCTGGACCACCAGGGAAACCCTCCCTTGTTTAACCTTTTAGCCCCAGTTTTCAGTGCAGTGCCTGGCTGTGGGATCTCAATAAACATCCTAATGAATGCATTATTGGATGAATATTACATCTGTCTTTGTCTTTCAAGGGTTCTGCGGTCTGCTTGCGTGTGACTTACCGTTCTAACAACAGTGACGTCAGTCTTTAGCTTGTATGTTTCTCACAGGTCTTCCTTGGGGTGCCTGCTGGCGCATAACCAAGGCTCCACTTCTGCTCACTGCTTTTGTGTCCTTCTCTGATAGTTTCAGAGTGTTGTTCCTTTAAGATCAGTAGAAGCCTCCTTGTAGAGACGAGGCCCTGACGCTAAACACAACATCTGTGCTCATCCAGCCACACTTATTTTACATGTTCCTTCGTCTCCTTTGATTTGCCTATTGGCCTATCCTTGCCTGATGTATCCTTAGATTTGCCCCCAAGACACTGGGTTTGGTTTGTCCTGGTTTGAACTTGGTGTCTCTGGCTATTGACTCATGTTCTGACCTCCACCCAGCCCCATTTCTGCTCTTCAGAACCAGGCTTTGGCACCTCCAAGGACCTGACCTCAGCTCAACCTGCCTCTGGCCCTGTTTCTCCTGCCTGACACCGACAATTGGAAGGAACCCGGTTCTTCTGCAAGGAGCTCCATAGAGCTGAGTGGTTTACCTGAAATAAAGCTTGCATTATGGGAGAGACAAACAGGTACCTAGTATTTTAGACAGGAGCATTTGAACTTAATGTTGGCGTTGTTTTTGTGGTACATCTCTTCTGTTTCTGCTTTTGTTATGAAGTATGTTTTGCCAATGGGGAATGGAATATTCCAGAAGAAAAAAAAAATAAAACTGGTTGCCTGTCAGTAATTAAACTAAAACTCTGCTTTATTTTTAGTTCCTTTTCCAACTTCCTGTACAAAGAGGGGAAAACTTTACAGTTTGGAAAAAAAATTTAGACCCTGCCTGCTTACCGATAATGTTGCATTTTCTTCTTTTGACTGTGTATGTTCTTTCCGTATATTATTCCACAATATTTTGACAAATACTTGATAAAAATATTTGCGGGAATTACAGCAAACCTGCCTTTAGATGACTGGAAACTGGCTATTTTAAAACTAGTAAAGCTCATCTCTAGCATTTTATTGACATGTGATAACTGAGCACAACCCTATGAGGTCTTCTGGGACAGGCCCCTCCCCGATATCCTCTGCTCTGGCTCCCCTTGAAGGACCTAGATAACAGGATCTGCCCACATTTCCTGAGTTATTTCACAGATGCTAAACTCCTACCAAAGGAAAAGTAACTAATTACTTGATGACTATGAGCCCCCAGACCCACTGGCACCTAAGGACTGATACGTAATCCCCTATGACATCATCCTGTTACCTCCCCATCAACCAATCGAGAACTGTGCACGAGCTGGTCACATACCCTAGGATGCACACTGGCCCTCCTCCCCCACATTTTGCCATTAAAAAGTCAGGGGAATTCAGGGTTTGAGAGCTTGAGGCACCTATTCTTGTATTGGCATCTTACAGTAAATGCCACACTTCCCTTCACCACAGCCTGGTGTCAACAGGTTGGCTTTATGGCTCATGGGTGAGCAACCCAAGCCTGGTTCTGTAACAATGGTATTTAGCACAGTTGTTTCTTAAAAAGCAAACCTCCAGAGAATGCATTTTGCAAGATGAAACCAGCTCCCTACACAGGAAAGCCTCTTCATGCTTGTTCATAACTTTTTAGATAAAGTGGCTCCTTTCAGACATCAGATTTTTTTTTTTTCAATCTATAGAGGAAACGCCATAGGAACTGTTACACCCCATCAGCTGATCCCTGTCCTCACATCGGATCCAGGCCAGGTGAAGAAGCTACCTGCCAGGGCACTTGTGACTGCCCTCAGCCTGTGATGGGCTGTTAGAGGTTTGTGGCTCACAACATGCTGATGGGAACAGCAGAGCTGTTGGCTTAGCCCAAATAACCACAGAAAAGAACAGATTTTAGACAGGCAGTTTTACGGTTTCCCAGTGGTTATTTTGCCAACTTTGAGCCAATTTCTCTAGCACTGAGCATAAAAGACAAACGATCATTCTTTCAAAACATTCTGAATATATAGGTCATTCCGTTCCTTTTCCTTATCTTTAATCTGATGGGTATTGATTTACCTCTCCACACTGACCCACTCAATTTACATTTAAATAAAGCTTTCTAATTAATTGCATACTAGAAAGCTATTTAGGAAGACAGAGCTGGTAAAAATGTGTTGTCTTTCTTCTTTCTCTCTCTAAAGAGGGAGCTGACCAGCTGCTACAAATAGGCTGTAAAGTGTTTTTCATTCTAGCCATAGCCAGGTTTGCTGTGTTCCTAAAACCCTGAAATGTAGCACACCTATTGCAAATATTTTGTTTTAGTGGTTTTTATTTAAAAGTCCTGAATCACATTTACTAGAGTAAAAAGGAAATCTCTTTTGGAGAGAGTGATTTGGTATTTTTCGTTGATTTTACTTCTGTCCCGTTTGGCTGTATTTTCACTGCTATACCATCTGTCAATAAACCAACAGCTCCACCAGAGGAGTGAAAACCAGAGAGCTCTGCATGGCTGCAGGAGTAAGCTTGTTTGTCAAAGGACTCAGGTTTTGGAGAAGGAGCTTCTCAATGCAGATAAACCCTAGGTTTTCTTTTCTTTTTTTTTCCCCCAGGGATGGATGGCTTTTAAAAAATCCACAGGCCCAGAGGCAGGGCCAGAATTACAAAATCACCAAATTTTGACATCTGCCTGTTCAATCGTGAGTCTTTCTAAGGATTTATTTCACTTGTTATCTAAAACATAGAATCTTCCTATACTCAACAGTATTATACATGTAAAAAATTGTTATGTGGATAGATTTCATGTCAAATGCTCTCACAATAAGGTAGAAAAAAAGTCTTCTGAAATATTTCATTAATGCAAGTTGTTGCAGTCACTATGGAAAACAGTATGGACGTTCCTCAAGAGACTATGATTCAGCAATCCCTCTCCTGGGCATATATCCAGACAAAACTGTAAGTCAAAAAGCTATACATCCCCCTGTGTTCATAGCAGCACTGTTCACAGTAGCCAAGACATTGAGACACCCTAAATGCATCAACGAGGAATGGATAAAGATGTGGTGCATAGTTACAATGGAATATTCCTCAGCCACAACAGGAGTGCAACAGGACTGTTACAGCAACATGAATGGACGTAGAGATCATCACACTAAGTCAGAAAGACAAAGACAATATGATATCACTTACATGTGGAATCTAAAACATGATAAATGAACTTATCTATCAATAGACTCACAGGTAAACAGAACAGGCTTGTGGTTTCCAATAAGGGGTGGGGGGTGGGAGAGGGACAGAGTGGGAGTTTGGGATTGGCAGATGCAAACTATTATACAGAGAATGGATAAACAACAAGGTCCTACTTAATATCACAGGGAACTATATTCAATATTCTGTGATAAACCATAATGGACAGTGAAAGTGAAGTGTTAGTCACTTAGTCCCGTCCGACTCTTTGTGACTCCATGGACTACAGCCCAGCAGGCTCCTCTGTCCATGGAATTCTCCAGGCAAGAATACTGGAGCGGGTTGCCATTTCCTTCTCCAGGGGATCTTCCCCACCCAGGGATCAAACCTGGGTCTTCCACATTGCAGGCACACTCTTTACCAACTGAGCCATCAGGGAGGCTTCATAATGGAAAAGAATATAAAAAATAATGTATGGGTATGTATATATATAACTGGGGCTTTCCTGGTGGTCTCTGCGGCAAAGAATCTGCCTGCAATCCAGGAGACACAGGTGTGATCCCTGGGTCAGGAAGACTCCCTAGAGGAGGGCATGGCAACCCACTCCAGTCTTCTTGCCTGGAAAATTCCATGGACAGAGGAGACTGGCAGGCTGCAGTCCACAGGGTCACAAAGAGTTGGATATGGCTGAACTGACTGAGCACGCATGCACGCATGTATAACTGAAATTACTTTATAGGAGAAATTAACATAACATTGCAAATCAATTAACTATTCTTCAATTTTAAAGTCTTTTAAAATATTTTATTTCATTACTTAAAAAACTAATTAAATCTTTAATAAATTTTGAATATTCTAAGACAAACAATATTGGAATAAATAACCTTTTATTACTGTACTAATATAGTATGCTGCTGCTGCTAAGTCGCTTCAGTCGTGTCCGACTCTGTGCGACCCCAGAGACGGCAGCCCACCAGGCTCCCCTGTCCCTGGGATTCTCCAGGCCAGAACACTGGAGTGGGTTAATATAGTATAGTAATATATTATATAATATACTAATGTGAGAATACTATAAGATAAATTCCTAGAAGTGGAATGTCTTGAATATTTTTAATTTTGACAGATACCACTGAATCGCCATCCACAGGGGTTTTACCAATTTACTTTTCCACCAGCAAGGTATGAGAAGGTCTGTTTTGGGATGGCCTTAGTGACCAAAGTGTGTTACCAAGCTCTTTGATTCATTTTAGCCAAACTGATATGTGAAAGTGATATTTCAGTGACGCTTTCAGTGGCGTTTATATTTTATGAATAAGGCTGTGTGTCTTTTATATGTTTTAAAGCCACAGCATTTGCTTTTGGTAAACTGTCCTGTTCTTGTTACCAAACTGAACTTGGATCTTTTCACCCGTGCGCCATAAAGCCACTCTACTGACCCCAGGCTGTGGGGAAGGAAAGTGCAGCGTTTACTGCAGGTGCTGAGCATGGAGTGCAGGCTAAGTCGCTTCAGTTGTGTCCGACTCTGTGCGACCCCACAGACGGCAACCTACCAGGCTCCCCTGTCCCTGGGATTTTCTAGGCAAGAACACTGGAGTGGGTTGCCATTTCCTTCTCCAATGCATGAAAGTGAAAAGTTAAAGTGAAGCTGCTCAGTCTTGTCTGGCCCTCAGCGACCCCATGGACTGCAGCCTTCCAGGCTCCTCCATCCATGGGATTCTCCAGGCAAGAGTACTGGAGTGGGGTGCCAGTGCTCAAAAAACCCGAACTCCCTGATGGGTTTCAACAAAGCATTTTCGGAGGCCAGGTGAGGGAGGGGTTTGTGATCAGCTCGTGCACAGTTCTGACTGGTTGATGGTGAGGTAACAGAGTGTGTCACAGGGATTAACATTATCAATCCTTAGGCACCGGTAAGCCTGAAGGCTATGTGCTCAGGGTCATCAAATGGTTAATTTCTTCTATTTGGTGGTGACTTGATTCCTGGGTCAGGAAGATCCTCTGGAGAAGGGATAGGCTACCCACTCCCGTATTCTTGGGCTTCTCTTGTGGCTCAGCTGGTAAAGAATCTGCCTGCAATGTGGGAGACCTGGGTTTGATCCCTGGGTTGGGACGATCCCCTGGAGAAGGGAAAGGCTACCCACTCCAGTATTCTGGCATAGAGAATTCCATGGACTGTATTCTCAAAGAGCCGGACTCACTGAGTGACTTTCACTTTTCACTTCAATAGACTGGTTGAACTTCCTAGGTGGCGCTAGTGGTAAAGAATCCACCTGCCAATGCAGGAGACATAAAAGATGCAGGTTTGATCCCTGGGTTGGGAAGATCTCCTGGAGGAGTGCATGGCAACCCACTCCAGTATTCTTGCCTGGAAAATCCTCATGGACAAGGAGCCTGGTGGGCTACAGCCCCTGGGATCACAAAGAGTGGGACACCACAAAAGCAACTGAGGGTGCGTGCAGTAGACTCGTTAATAAATGCTGGTACCAGGCAGCTGTTTAAAACCTGAGGATGCAGTGTGGGTTTTAATTGAAGTATAGTTGATTTATAATGTTGTGGTAGTTTCAGGTGTATAGCAAAGTGATTCAGTTATACACATGCACGTATATATTCTTTTTCATTATGGTTCATTATAAAGTGTTGAATGTAGTTCCCTGTGCTATACAGTAGGTCCTTGTTTATTTCGTATATAGCAGTGTGTGTATCGGAGAAGGCAATGGCACCCCACTCCAGTACTCTTGCCTGGAAAATCCCATGGACGGCGGAGCCTGGAAGGCTGCAGTCCATGGGGTCGCTGAGGGTCGGGCACGACTGAGCGACTTCACTTTCACTTTTTACTTTCATGCATTGGAGGAGGAAATGGCAACCCACTCCAGTGTTCTTGCCTGGAGAATCCCAGGGATGGAGGAGCCTGGTGGGCTGCTGTCTATGGGGTTGCACAGAGTTGGACACGACTGAAGCGACTTAGCAGCAGCAGCAGCAGTTAGCATCTATAAAAACAACTCAGGAAATGTGCATCAGATACTGTCATCTGGGTACTTCCGACAGGAGCTAGAGCAGAGGGTATGAAGCGGGGGTGTGTCCCAGGAAGGCCCCATAGGGTCCTGCTAGAATACTTTCCTATACTTTGCCAACTCTTTTATTGAGTTATTGATTAAAAAATTATAGTAGCTGTTTATATATTTACACATTTAGCCCTTGGTCTGTGATATAGTAGAAAATGTTTTCCTTCATTTCTTGTTTGTGTTTTGAAGTTTATTTTTTATGTTAAAATGTTTTTTTTTAAAGATGAATTTATAAATCTTTTATTTTATGATGTCTGGATTTTGTATCATAGTTAGAACGTTTTCCCCTACACCAAAGTTGTGAAAAAATGCCCCTAAGTTTTCAATTCTTTTTATTTTTCCCATTTTATTCCTCCCTCCCTCCTCCTCTCTTTTCCTTCCTCTCACTCCTCTCTCTTTTCTTTCCTCCCTTCCTCCTCTGCTTTTTTCTTCTTCTTTTTCTCTCTCTACCAAACAGGGTTCCAGGAATGAAATAAGTCCAGAGTGGGTGTTTGGCCAAGCTGGGAACCAGAAATCACAGGAATGAAGCTTGGAGATCATGACTAGAGAAATAATAGAAACCGTGAAGTCTAATCACCAGTGTGAGGACAGAAAATGGAAGAAGGGGCAGCGAAGTGGAGCAGCTGCAAAAGATGTAAGTAGAGTCAGGGGCAAGACGAAGGTCAAGGGGAGTGATTCAGAACCCAGTCTGTGAACACTGTGTTAGTTCTGAACAAACAAAAACCTAGTGTGTGTCATAAGCGTCCATGAGAGCTTCAGTGGGCTCTCCAGGGCTGGACAACTTGTTAACACCAAGTCTAAAGAGGCTGGAGCCAGGCTGGGTGCACGCAACTCAGAAACTGCGGAGAGTGCCTTGAGTTATGGTCAGTCTTGTTTTCTTTAATAGACTACA
Organism: Bos grunniens; assembly: GCF_055505025.1. Lineage (NCBI taxonomy): Eukaryota > Metazoa > Chordata > Mammalia > Artiodactyla > Bovidae > Bos > Bos grunniens. The sequence goes on from NC_141168.1 coordinate 8,312,577, forward strand.
GGTACATCTGTTTCTTGACTCTGCCTTGGAATTATTTGTCATTCTGATGATTCCTTCATGAAGCAGCTAAATAAAACTTAGTTCTTAGTGTGATGGGGCTATGGATAAGCCTTGTGATCATTATTTTGAATTTTGATTTAATCTCTTTCTGCTCTATTTCCAATGAACTATTTTTAAAGAGAGCACGGGGCCAGGGGATGCAAGCCAGTTTTATGGGCTCCCTACCCCGTATACCCTGTAAAAAGAAAGAAAGAAAGTGAAGTCGCTCAGTCGTGTCCAACTCTGTGTGACCCCATGGATTGTAGCCTACCAGGCTCCTCCGTCCATGGGATTTTCCAGGCAGGCAAGAATACTGGAGTGGGTTGCCATTTCCTTCTCCAGGAGATCTTCCCGACCTAGAGACTGAACCTGGGTCTCCTGCATTGTAGGCAGACGCTTTATCATCTGAGCCACCAGGGAAGTCGACCCACTAACATTCTCACTGCTGTTGCTAGGGTGACCTGTGACCTTCGGCTAGACCCTCACCCCTCCCACCTTCAGTAATTTTTTTTTTAAATTAATCTTTTTACTGAGGGGGCATTCACATAACACAAAAGTTAACCAATTTAAAATGACCAACTCAGAAGCATTTAGTACATTTACAACCCCCACTTCTATTCAGTTCCAAAACGTCTCCATCATCCCCAAAAGGCAACTCACACCCGTTAAACAGCTGTTACTCTATACTTCTCCTCTCCCTTCTCCCCAACCACCAATCTGCTTCAGTCTCTATGGATTTACTTCTTCTGCATTTTCACATTCATGGATTCATACAATATGAGACCTGCTGTGACTGCCTTCTTTCCCTTAGCACACGGTTCTGAGGCACATCTGCATTGTAGCCTGTGTCAGTGCTTCCTTCCTTTCTATGGCCGAGTAATAGTCCACCGAATATACAGATCACACTTCGTTTATCGTTTATCTGTTGATGAGCATTGGGCTATTTTCACCTTCTGGCTGTTGTGACTAGCGCTGCTGTGAATGTGTGTGTACAAGGCTGTGAGTTCTTGCTTTCACTTTCGGGTGTGTACCTTGGAGTGGAGTTGCTGGGTCCTATGACTTGGACTGCAAGGAGATCCAACCAGTCCATCCCAAAGGAAATCAGTCGTGAGTATTCATTGGAAGGTCTGATGCTGAAGCTGAAACTCCAATACTTTGGCCACCTGATGCGAAGAACTGACTCATTGGAAAAGACCCTGATGCTGGGAAAGATTGAAGGCGGGAGGAGAAAGGGATGACAGAGGATGAGATGGCTGGATGGCATCACCGACTCAACGGACATGAGTTTGAGTAAACTCCAGGAGTTGGTGATGGACAGGGAGGCCTGACGTCCTGCAGTCCATGGGGTTGCAAAGAGTCGGATGCAACTGAGCGACTGGACTGACTGAGGCAATTCTATGAACTTACTGATTTAAAAACTTTTGTGAATGCTGCATTCATTTTATGTTTCACTGAAGAAGTGAGACCTCATTCTGTTAAGAATTCAAATAGAACCAAAGGGGATCCAGAGAAAGGAAGTCTCTTTCCCACTCTGATGGCAGCCTCTCTCCGCAGGAATCATCTCTGGTTCCCAGAGGTTAAGAGATCCCTGTGTATCCGTCCATGCATTTTCTATGTATGTACAAATAGATCCACTGTTCCATTTTACATGAATGGGAGTGATGCAGTCTGTTCTCCTTTTGAGTACAGCTTCATCATGGGTGGTCTCCCAAATGGTGGGGGTGCTGGCTTGCTGGTGCTGAGTTAATCTCTTCTCCCATCCCTCTTTCCATCTGTTTCCTAGCCTGGGCTTGATGCTGCTTGCTCAGCTCCGCCCAGCCCTCCGTTCTGTCCTCCAGGCATGCAGCAGCAGGCCTGGGGTGAGTAATCAGGCTGTGGAATGTCAGGACCCAAGAAGCACAATATTCATTAATGTCACTGAACATACTGCGCTCATTCGACCTACTTTGTAGTTGACAGGCTGATGGGTCAACGAGGGAGGTGGTGTACGGTTAGAAAAGCCACCTTTTCCTACAAGTCTGAAGGAGTTTACCCCAAATGACTCTCAGCTTGTTAACTCTGCGGGCAGGGGGCTTGCCCTGTGGTCCAGTGGTTAAGACTCTGTGCTTCCAATGTAGCGGGTACAAATTCAACTCCTGTTCAGTGAACTAAGATTCTACACGCTGCATGGTGCAGCCCTAAATCAACAGAAACAGCAAAACTCCTTGTGGGCAGGACTCTCTGTGTGATCATGTCTCCTGGATAATAACCTTTCAACATAATAGGTGATCGGCACACGTCTGCCGTATGACTGAGATGAGTTTTCTTTTGAATACAAAAATCCTCAAAAGTGCGTGTTTCATTTTAAGATATAAAGGTCCACATAGTCCAATAGTGATGAGAAATCATGGAACTGCTGAGGTATAGAATATTGAGTGGCAGAACCAAAGTTCACAGGTTAAATATCAGAACATCTTTATTTACAACAATGGCTAACGTTGTATATTTCAATGTGGCAAAAACTGAATGGGAGAAACCCATAGACCAAAGCATCTTGTTCATCAACACGTTCAAAGTGGAATTAACTTTCTACCTCTGGAAAACTGGTCCTGTGTCTTTATTTTCCTCTTTGGTTAAGGGTATCAGCATTCTCACAACATCTTGGAGAGATCCTAGATTCTTCTGCTCTCACCTCCATGTCCAACTGGTCACAAAGCAACTCCTATTGAATATCTTCAGGGTCCTTGAATTTGTCAATTTCCCCCTCATTACCACCCTACTCCTGGTACATGATAATACAATTTTTTTGTTCTTTTTGACTGTGAACAAATTTCTAGAAAATTCTCCTCCTGACTCTGGTTGTGCTTTAATCTAGTTTGGTCCATCCTAAAGCTCTAATAGATCTAACCCCCCAACCTTAAAGGACCCCAAGGCTCTCATTACGGCAGGATGGCTACACAGCGTGTTTTACTGAAGTTAGCCCAGACACACCAGGTATTGTGAGTAACACGCAAATGAAATACAGTGTGGAAACCCTCAGGCCCCTTTATAACCCAGGAGGACTCCACGGAGCCTTCCTGTGACAGACCACTGCCTCCTTGCCCTTGGCCTGCCTCTTGTTTGTAGAAAAGTTATCATCTCTCAGGTCTCTTCTGAGTCACAAAAGGATGGCTCAAGAATTCATGATTGAACTAAAAGAAAGAAAATGGCTTCTGAACAAAGATCAAATCCTGGACACTCTTAGGAAAGAACAATTTAAAGAATAAACAGGGCTTCCCTGGTGATTAGAACCTGCCTTGCAATGCAAGAGACACTGGTTCGATCCCTGGTCCAGGAAGATTCTACAGGCCACGGAGTAACAAAACCCCTACGCCATAACTACCGAACCAGTGCCCTAGAGCCTGCAAGCCTCACCTATTGAGCCTAAGCGCTGCAGCTACTGAAACTGATTTGCCAGAGTCTGTGCTCCACAACAGGAGAAGGCAGCGCAATGAGAAGTCTGCACCGGACGATGAAGACTAGCCCCTGCTCGTTGTAACTAGAGAAAGCTGCACGCAGCAGTGAAGACCCACCACAGCCAGATGCAAATAATCTTTAAAAAAAAAAGAGTAACAGAGGGTATTACTGTTTTGGCTGTACTTTCCTTTACCACACCACTGGAGTCAGTAGGTTGGCTTTACTGTGTGTGGTAAGCGAACCCAAATTTGATTTTATAAACATAAAAAGATGAACTCATGATTGAAAGGATATGAACATGTAGGACAAAGACAGCAGTTGGGCCAGGAGAACTAGTAAGAGTTTCAAGTCAGTCAGCCATATGGCAGTCACAGAACCTTTCATTCCTACCTGAAGTACCTAGATAACAGTATCTGTTATCTAGCACATTTCCTTAGTTGTTTTACAGAAGCTAAAACCCCCACACCAAATGGAAAAAGTTAATTGTTTGATGATCACGAGCACATAGCCCCCAGATCTACTATAGTCTGGGGACTGATAACGTTAACCCCTGTTACCATCCTGTTACTCTACCACTGAGCAATCAGAGAACTGTGCACAAGCCGATTATACACCCTATGACTTCCCTCCCTCACCTTGCCTTTAAAATGCCTCCATGAAACCCACTGCAGAGTTCAGATTTTTCGAGCATTAGCTATCCCAGACTCCTTGTCTGGCACCTGCCTACAAATGCTGCACTGCCCTTCACCATAATCTGGTGTGAGTAGATTGGCTTTACTGTGTGTAGGTGAGTGAACCCAAGTTTGATTCAGTAACACCGTCACTCGGGACACATTTAGCAAATGGTGGTCAGAGAAATATCCCTGCCCTGATCCTTGGGGCCTTCTCTCCCTTAATGCCTGATCCCTCATCATTCCGTGGTACTCTCACAAGTCCACACCAGCGCACACCTGCCACATTGACTCCTGTTGAATGGAATCAGGGCCGTGATTAGACAGTTCTTGCTTCTGTGTTACTGTTCAAAGTCAGACTTCAGATTGTCAAGTTTTCACAAATCGTTAATTTCCCTAATTCTAGCTATTTCTCTTTTTTCTTGCAAGAGGATATTCTACAATCCATAAATATTTTGAGATGTGACTCTTCAATTCTGCAAAATTCTTATGAATACTAGGCAGGGATCTGGAGCTTACATACTTCAAGTCCACTTAGCAACGTGTGGGTTACAAGGACTTAGGCCATCTCAGACAGATTTAGCTTTTTCCCAGAACATAAATAACACAGTTTAAAACAGCATCTCTGCCAGCTCCCATTAGAATCAAAGAAAATCTGTTTCACTTACTTCATCTAAATGTTTATTAATGCATTAAGCCTATTTGCTTAGAACTTCAGAATTTTCCATGAAAAGATTCCATGGGCTCTCAAAGATTTAGTGATGTAGGCAACAATTATTCTAGAGCAATCTCATTGCTTTATTACCACTATGAGTATTTTAAAATTTTAGGTAGGTTAAGGTAGGTGCTATGAATGCTCAAGTTGGTGGATTGTTTTTCTGAGTTGGGAATTCCCCAGAGATACGCTAGTTGGAAGCTCTAATTTGATGGAGGTACCTATATGTGCTGAGTGATTTCCCCAAGGCCCCAAGGCCCCTGGCTTTCTGTAGTGTCCTCTTTCTACAGACAAAGGTAGGTCGGGAACAGCATCTGCATAAACAAATTTAGATATATAACTCTTCATTATTGAGTTCCTCTTTTGTTAAAGTTGCTATACATCCTTTTAATAACATTAGTTATAAATATAGTAAAGAAGAAGGGAAGGATTTTAATGAGGTGCCCTGGGAGGTTGGTAAAAGGTGTTTTCTTTTATCCTCATGTAAAACACTATGGCAGAAAAGCTTCGGATCCAAATGAACCTAACTACAAAAACAGACTCACAGACATAGAGAAGAGACTTTTAGTTGCAAGGGGGAGGGTGGTGGGGGAAGGGTGGACTAGGAGTTTGGGCTTAGCAGATTCAAACTGGTATATATAGAATGGATAAACAGCAAGGTCCTATTGAATAGCAAACGGAACTCTATTCAGTATCCTGTGATAAACCACAATGGAAAGGAATATAAAAAATAATATATATATTTTGTTGTTGCTGTTTAGTTACCAAGTCATGTCCGAATCTTTTGTGACCCCATGGACTGTTGTCTACCAGGCTCCTCTGTCCATGAGATTTCCCACTCAAGATTACTGGAGTGGGTTGCCATTTCCTTCTCCAGGGGATATTCCCAACCCAGGGATCGAACCTGTGTCTCTTGTGTTGGCAGGCAGATTCTTTACCACTGAGCCACCAAGGAAGCTGTATGTGTGTGTGTGTCTGAATCACTTTGCTGTATCGCAGAAAGTAACACAACACTGCAAATCAATTATACTTTAATAAAAAAAATAAAGCTTTTGATCAGTTCTATTTCATGCCGGATATTCAGAGAATAATGAAATATCTGAAATAATTTGCTAGAAAATGCAAGCCCTCCAAGTGAAATCTTTGGGAAGATTTCAGAGGATCCCTGAGGGTTTTCTTAAGCATGTAAGTTCTAAGACCCTACAGAATTTATGTTCAGGTATAAATTATTCACTTTCCTCCCAGGATTCTAAGAGACACTTAGAAGAGCTGAGTAATTGGCAGACAGATTACATTATATCCACAGACACATGCAATCATCACCACAGTCAACTTCAGAAATTTTTCATCTGCTTAAGAAGCCCTGTCCCCATCAGCAATCTCTCCTGCTTCTCCTCCCCAGTCTCCCTAGACCACCACTAATCTACTTTCTATATCTATGGATTTGTCTATTCCAGACATTTCATATAAAGGAAATCACATGGTATGTGATCTTTTGGGACTGAATCGTTTTTTACTGAGCATAAAGTTTTTAAGGTTCATTCACTTACAGCACTGTTCATTCATTCACAGCATTCATTTAGTATCAGCACTCCATTCCTTTTTATGTTCGATAATAAGTTCATCATATGGACATAACACATTTTATCCATTCACTTACTGTTTGGTGGACATTTGTGTTGTTTCCACTTTTTTGACTATTATGAATAATGCTGCTACGAACATTCATGTGCAACATTTTGTGCGGACACATACTTTCATTTCTCTTGAATATATACCAATAAGTAGAATTGCTGGGTCATATCATTTTTCACTTTCATGCATTGGAGAAGGAAATGGCAACCCACTCCAGTGTTCTTACCTGGAGAATCCCAGGGACGGCAGAGCCTGGTGGGCTGCCGTCTATGGGGTCGCACAGAGTCGGACACGACTGAAGTGACTTAGCAGCAGCAGCATGCTCACATTATGTCTAATGGTTTGAGGAAGTGTCAAGGTAACTAGAGCCCCATTCTACATTCCCACCAGCAGTTCATGAGGGTCCCAGTTTCTCCACATCTTTGCCAATACTTGTTGTTATTGCCATCCTAGTGGGTGTAGAGTGGTATCTCATTGTGGCTTTAATTTGCAGATCCCAAAGGCTAATAATTTGATTATCTCTTCATATTTTTCTTAGCGATTATGTCTCTCTTTAGAGAAATGTTTATTCATATGCTTTGTCCATTTAAAAATTGGGTTATTAGCTCTTCTTAAGGAGTTGTAAGAATTCTTTATATATTCTAGATCCAAGTCTCTTATCAGATAGATGACTCACAAACATTTCCTCCCATTCTGTGGGGTGTCTTTCCACTTTCTCAATGATTCTCTTTGCAGCACAGAAGACTAACTTTGATAAAATCCAGTTTTTATCTCTTTTTTTCTTTTTTCTCTTTTTATCTCTTTTTTTTTCTTTTGTCACTTGTGCGGTTCCAAGAGTTTGAAAGATAAACTAGTTCCTCGGGGCAGAGGTAAAAGAATTACTTACAATTTACAGGTCTTATTGGAAATTTATTATTAATGGGACACAATGAAGGTGAGGAAATAAGACATTTAGAACCAAGAAGTGAGAAAATAGCAGACAAAGGAGGTTTTTAAAGAGTCATTGGCTAACTTCAGCTGTCGGTCATGGTCTTGGCAGGAAGAAGATGGGATGCTTGGAAGAGTTTAATGAAGGGACCTTGTTGACAGTGTTTAGGGAAACCAACAAGAGATGACGGAGCACCTAGGGCTAGAGGTGCTGGGAAGCTGCTGTCACAGCTTAGTGAACAGGTACTGGGAGCCAGCTATAGGGGAGGGCAGCCCAAGGGAAGCCATGACTTTTAGTAAAGGAATGTAACCACTGCCGACCTACAGGGAGGTAAGGAGGAGGCTGGAGGAACATTATCTCCAGCTCTCTGTTCTCCCACTCTGTAACCTTTGCTGTTGTTCAGCTGTGTCCGACTCTTTGCGAACCCACAGACTGCAGCACTCCAGGCTTCCCTGTCCTTCCCTGTCCTTCATCTCCCGGAGTTTGCTCAAACTCATGTCCATCGAGTCGGTGATGCCATCCAACCATCTCATCCTCTGTCATCCCCTTCTCCTCCTGCCCTCAATCTTTCCCAGCATCGGGGTCTTTTCTAATGAGTCAACTCTGCATCAGGTGGCCAAAGTATTGGAGCTTCAGCTTCAGCATCAGTCCTTCCAATACATACTCAGGGTTGATTTCCTTCAGGATTGACTGGTTTGATCTCTTTGCTGTCCAAAGAACTCTTAAGAGTCTTCTCCAGCATCACAGTTTGAGAGCATCAATTCTTCAGCACTCAATTTTTTTTATGGTCCAACTATCACATGCATATATGACTACTAGAAAAACCATAGCCTTGACTATACAGACCATTGTCATCAAAGTGATGTCTCTGCTTTTTCATATCTAATCTCTTGCTTGTACCCTTTAAGGTGAACCCAAGTAAAATCCAGGAGCACCTAGTGGACATGCTCTGGGGGCCAGAGAACTCTTAGGGCAACCACTGTCTGAAACTGGCCATTCTGGCCAGGCATGATAGTAACCATTTGCATGAGTTATCTTACAACAGGAGATCCAGGTAAGGAACGAGGAACTAATAAGCTACCACCAATGGAAAGAATTCAGGAGAAGAGACGCCAGTCCATTTGTCCTGTCAACCTCCTAGAATCTTCCTCGATGGAGTCCATCTTGGCTGAGCGACATTTGCATCGCAAGGAAGGACATGAGTCAGAACGAGACGCCAGTCCATTTGTCCTGTCAACCTCCTAGAATCTTCCTCGCTGGAGTCCATCTTGGCTGAGCGACATTTGCATCACAAGGAAGGACATGAGTCAGAATGATGGGCTAGACACAGTCTGGAAACAAACCCCATTACCATAAAACCCGAGACTAAGTCACGTGGCAGAGCAGTCCTCCTGGGTTCCCTTACCTTCCTGCTCTCCTTCCCAATAAATGCTTTGCCAGCACATGTGTCTCCTTGGATAATTCATTTTTTAGTCTTAGGCAAGAGTCCACTCAGGCCCTTGGTGCAGAACCATTTTCATTCACTTCTGCACACACACAGCTCCTCAGCTAATATTTGATGAGCAAATGGATTGAGGATAAGAAATTATCTAGGATTCTTGGACTCTGCTCTTGGGAAGGGTCCTCAGCCTCTTTCTATTTTTAATGCAGCCACTTCATGGTCCTACTTATCAAAGGCTCTGCTTCTAGGTAGGGATGTCATTGGTGGCTGATTCAGCATTTCTCCTTTATTCCTCTTAACACAGCCCTGACTCTGATCAAGTCTGCATGCTTCCACTCACAGCCCAGGATCATAGGGGACCCTTGCCCTGGGCGAGATAATAATATTGTATTCCCTTTTGTTAGGAATCAGTTTAGGGAGGGACATGTGACCAAATTCTGGCTACAGAGCCTTGAAGGGAAATTGCTTGTGATGTCCAGGAAAGTCTTTCCTCCCTCTTGAGACAGAAGCTCCTGTCATTATTGGGAGCCACTTTACACCCAGGAGGAGAAGAACCAGCTTCAAGACGATGTCAGGTAGATCACAAGGCAGGGATCTGAAAAGATAAGGGCCCTTACTGACATCATAGCCGGTAATCTGAAACCTGTTCTATCTTGGAACTTCTCCTTCTCCTGATTAAATATGTGTCCTTGTTTGGGAGGACCTCTGAGCTGGGTTTTCTGTTACTCTTTATCTGAAAGCAGGCACATACACTCTGCCATTGTTTTCCTTTTGAATTCTGTTATAGGAGGCAAAATATAATTGGATAGCCCTCTGAATGTTTGGACTTGCTCTGCCCCCAGGAATGTAAGAATGGTTTACACCTGAGAGATTCTGTCAAGCTTGAGCATCATACATCATTTCAGAGTAGCTGGTGTTCTGGACACTGGGAGTTTGTTCTGTATTCATCCCAGGATCCCGTTAATGTGCTGCCTCTTGTCTATTACATTGGACCTGGATTTTTTTTTTTTAATAGCTTTTCCAAAATGTTAAAGATGTTTTCTTTTCCACACACACACACAAACTCTTTGCTTCTTCAGGGTAAGAATGAGCCTTAAGCACCCCGCCCCCCACCCTTTTCTTTTGGCAGGCATGTGAGAGCTTAGTTCCCCAACCAGGGATCAAACCCACACCCTCTGCGTTAGAAGCATGGAGTCCTAACCACTGGGATGCCAGGGAAGTTCCAAGCCTTAAGCCCTTAAGCTCTGAACCCAGGATAGATCAATGACCGCATTTGCCAAAGCTGTCAAACCCAGGGCCCTTCTATCCAGGACTACTAGCAGGATTTGATGTTTCACAAAAGACAGGAATGGGGCTATTTATATTACAAATTGACAGGTCAACTTCACAGAGAGATTTATTTTGCCTTTTCCTGCAATTTAGATGAAAAGTCAAAACCAGTTCTGGACTTTAAGTCCAGGTATGCTACAGGGAAAAGCCAATTCTGACTCCATGTTGGACCTGTTTCTCTGAGTTTAACCTTTGCTTTTCATTGCTTTTGTGGTTTTAATCATACGTAATGGGCTGCCCCAGGGAACCTTGCCCCTCTACTTGACTGTTAGACTAAAGTGTCTTTGTTAGAAACAATCTGACCCCACCCACTTGTGAATGGCTGCAGAAAAGAAGAAATTAACACATCCTTCCTATTTTCTGACTTTCCTGATAGCTCTTTTAGTTGGTAAAGAATCTGCCTGCAATGCAGGAAACCCCGGTTGGATCCCTGCCTGCATCAGGAAGATCCCCTGGAGAAGGGATATGCTACTTACTCCAGTATTCTTGGTCTTCCCTGGTGGCTCAGCTGGTAAAGATCTGCCTGCAATGCAGGAGACCTGGGTTCTATCCCTGGATTGGGAAGATCCCCTGGAGAGGGAACGGCTACCCACTCCAGTATTCTGGCCTGGAGAATTCCATGGACAGAGGAGACTGGTAGGCTGTAGTCCCTGAGGTCGAAAAGGGTTGGACACGACTGAGTGACTTTCACTTTCACTGAACAAAAGGAAGGAGATTTGGGGACTTCCCTTGTGACTCAGCTGGGTTGATAAGCAGTGGTTGATAAGAATCCACCTGTATTATGAGAGACCTGGGTTCTATCCCTGGGTTGGGAAGATCCCCTGGAGAAGGGAAAGGCTACCCACTCCAGTATTCTTGCCTGGAGAAGTCCATGGACCGAATAGTCCATGGGGTCACAAAGAGTCAGACACGACTAAGTGTATTTCACATGCTCACACTCCTATTTTGCAAGATGAATGGCCATTTTACTTTGCTTCCTCATCTCCTCTTCCTCTTTGTTCTATAAAAGAAACTGGCATTCAGACCCTGATAAGATGGGTTATTTTGATGGGTTTCCCTTGTGGCTCATTGGTAAAGAATCTGCCTGCCAGTGCAGGAGACATGAATTTGATCCCTGGTCTGGAAAGATCCCACATGCCAAGGAACAACTAAGCCCATGAACCACAACTACTGACCCTGAGCTCTAGAGCCTGGAAGCCACAGATACTGAGCCCACCAGCTGCAAACACTGAGCCCACACACTGCAGCTACTGAGCCCATGTGCTCTAGAGCCCATGCTCTGCAACAAGAGAAATCACCACAATGAGAAACCTGTTGCCGTAACTAGAGAAAGCCCATGAAGCAACAAAGACCCAGCACAGACAAAAATAAATCAAAATAATTTTTTAAAAAGATGGTTATTTTGAGACATTAGTCTGTGATCTTCTCAGTCAGTTGGCTTCCCAAATAAAGTTGTTTTCTTTGCCTCAACACCTAATCTCTGCTTCTATTGGCTGTTGTGTGGTGAGCAGAGTGAGTTTGAACTCAGTGACAAAGTTATTATTCAGTTTAGTTCAGTTCAGTCGCTCAGTGGTGTCCGACTCTTTGTGACCCCATGGACTGCAGCACACCAGGCCTCCCTGTCCATCACCAACTCCCAGAGTTTACTCAAACTCATGTCCATTGAGTCGGTGATGCCATCCAGCCACCTCATCCTCTGTCATCCCCTTCTCCTCCCACCTTCAATCTTTCCCAGCATCAGGGTCTTTTCCAATGAGTCAGTTCTTTGCATCAGGTGGCCAAAGTATTGGAGTTTCAGCTTCAGCATCAGTCCTTCCAATGAATATTCAGGACTAATTTCCTTTAGGATGGACTGGTTGGATATTCTTACAGTCCATCATATCTAGAAAATCACTAAATCCCTTCATGGTGACATCAGATCCTCCTAGCAGAAAACCTTTTGTTCAATGAGTGCTAATCAAGGAAGGGAGGGAATACAGAAACAAGGGAGGAGCAGTCAAGAAACACTAGAGCAGCCTTGGGGCAGGGTCTTAGTTTCTCCTCAAGTTTAGTTCGGTTCAGTTCAGTTCAGTCACTCAGTCATGTCAACTCTTTGCAACCCCATGGACTGCAGCACACCAAGCTTCCCTGTCCATCACCAACTCCTGGATCCTACTCAAACTCATGTCTATTGAGTTCCTCCTCAAGGAATATACATAACAATATCTTTAAATTCTTCTGCAGAACTAAGGCCTTCACCCAGGTATTGGGTGGTAACTTCAGAATGAGCACAAGATTCCTCCTGCATCACCCTGTTACCTCACCACCAACCAATCAGATGTCACACATCCTACAGTCTTCACTCCAGATTTTGCCTAAAGAAACTTACCTTCCCAAATAATTGGGGAGATTGGAGTTTTTGAGCACAAGTCACCCACCTCCTTGCTTGGCCCTGCAATAAACCTTCCTCTGCTCCAACCACCAGTGATTTGGTTTATTTGGCTTCACTGTGTGTTGGACACACAACTTTTACTCAATAGCAGAAGTATGTATTGTCAACTACCAATGACCACTTGCCAAGAGCATTGCCAGTGACTGAACAACAAGGGCATTTGCCACCTGCCTCTGAGGAGACTGAACCCTGTGCTGCAGCTGTTTCCCTGAGGGGGTTCAAGATGGAGTGAGACACTCTGTGCTCCAGGGAATCTGGTGGGACAGGTCTTTAGATAGTTGGATATTTTTAGGAACTGACTTTATGATCCCAATCCTTTCTCCTCGTATCTAGAAAATCACTAAATCCCTTCATGGTGACATTAGATCCTCCTGACTAGCAGAAAATCTGTTAAATGAGTGCTTCAGTTCAGTTCAGTCGCTCAGTCGTGTCCGACTCTCTGCGACCCCAAGAATCGCAGCACGCCAGGCCTCCCTGTCCATCACCAACTCCCGGAGTTCACTCAGAGTCATGTCCATCAAGTCAATGATGCCATCCAGCCATCTCATCCTCTGTTGTCCCCTTCTCCTCCTGCCCCCAATCCCTCCCAGCATCAGAGTCTTTTCCAATGAGTCAACTCTTCCCATGAGGTGGCCAAAGTACTGGAGTTTCAGCTTTAGCATCATTCCTTCCAAAGAAATCCCAGGGCTGATCTCCTTCAGAATGGACTGGTTGGATCTCCTTGCAGTCCAAGGGACTCTCAAGAGTCTTCTCCAGCACCACAGTTCAAAAGCATCAATTCTTCAGTGCTCAGCCTTCTTCACAGTCCAACTCTCACATCCATACATGACCACTGGAAAAACCATAGCCTTGACTAGCTGGACCTTTGTTGGCAAAGTAATGTCTCTGCTTTTGAATATGCTATCTAGGTGGGACATAACTTTCCTTCCAAGGAGTAAGCGTCTTTTAATTTTAATTGAATTCCTCCTTCACCAAAACCTTATATATTGGCCTTGCCCCACTGCCTCTTTGGAGCAGTCCCTCAGCTATCCGAGGTTGCTGCCTCCATTTTGCTCCAAATAAAACTTAACTCACAACTCTCAAATTGGGCATCTTATTTAGTCGACAGTATCATGTAGCTCCACACCAGCCTGAATGATTCAGAATCTCTGGGGGAGGGATATTTTTAACTAGCACCCCAGATAATTTTTTACAAATTCTCATCTTCAGAAACATTGGTATAGATTTTAAGTTTCTTGAGACAGGATCCATGTCATTTATTTTTGTTTCTTTTTAATGCCCAGCATGAGTAAATGTTTGAGAAATGGGTTTTGGAGGAATGGATCTAAGTGACTGTCTCAAAATGTGGCTTTAAAGCCCCTACTGTCCTGTCCTTGCCTATGTCCAGAGGAAACCTTACTGTCTGTTCATAACCTTCTGTATCTTGGGATTTGTGATGGTGGGAGTAGATGTAGCAATTTGAAGGCCCCAGTAGCAAGAGTTCACTTAACATATTACTCTAGAGTGAATGTGGCCGGGCTTCCTGCCTTTGCAAGGCTGGATCTTTAGCCATCCTCCTCTGATGAGCTACCCAGTAACATTTCTTTCTTTCTTTTTTTTTTAAAGACTGATCTTCTTTTAAAAATTTTTAATTTTTTATTTAGGTGTACTGGTTCTTAGTTGTGACACGTTGGGTATTTAACTGTGGCATGTAGACAGACTCTGGGAGTTGGTGATGGACAGGGAGGCCTGGCGTGCTGCAGTCCATGGGGTCGTGGAGAGTAGGACACGACTGAGTGACTGAACTGAACTGAAATGAATTGAACTGATGTAGGATACAGTTCCCTGACCAGGGACTGAACCCAGGCCCCCTGCATTGAAAGCGTGAAGTCTTAGCCACTGGACCACTAGAGAAGCCTCTGTTCTTGTTTAGTCACTCAGTCGTATCTGACTTTTTGCGACCCCATGGACTGTAGCCTGCCAGGTTCCCCTGTCCATGGGATTTCCCAGGCAAGAATACTGGAATGGGTTGCCATTTCCTTTACATGACTCTCTTGTGTCTCCTGCACTGGTGGGCAGATTCTTAACCACTGAGCCACTGGGGAAGCTCCTAGTAACTTAACTTGAAAGAATGACATAGCCCAAGGACACAACATAAATCAATTAGAATCAAATGGGACCAAGATGGCAGATAAGACTAGACCTTGATCCTCAATCAGCAAGTGAAATGACCCACCCAGTGGTGCCACGACAGTTCCAAGGCACTGTCAATATATTTGGGTGGTGGCCCAAATCCTGGAACTCTTCACCCCTTCCCAAAACTAGTTGGAATCATTCTCCCACTCATTAACATATGAGATTACCCAGCCTTATAAAAAGTAACCATGCCACACTCGTGACTGCACTCGCCCTCTGTGATGGCCCACACTCTATCTGCGGAGTGTACTTCTCTCTGAATCTGAATAAATCCACTTCTTACCTATCACTTTGTCTCTCACTGAATTCTTTATGTGATGGTATTCTGGGTTTTGACTGGGTTTGGGTCCCAGCCACGTGGGTTCGAGTCCCAAGCAGAGTTTTGGCTGGGTTTGAGCCCCAGCACATGGGTTTGTCAGGCGAGTGTATGCTCCTCGGTTCTGTCTCGTCACAACAAAGATTTGGAGCGATGGACATTAAAGCCTTCGGTGCGTCACAGCTCTCGGGTCTTGGACAAACTGTGTTATAGCTCTTAGACAAATCAATGTTACATCTCTATTTTATGTAGAAAATGGCAGGAGAATCCACCCTCCAGGAGTGAGGGCATGTCGACCTAAAGACACGAAGAGCGCCCAGCACTCGGGAGAGAGAGAAAGAGAAAGAGTGCAGGCACGTGGGGGGGAGAGAGAGAGAGTGCTTTGGCTCCTCCTTTTATATATCTTTTCCTCTTCCTGGGCCTGCACTATGCAAATTGGGCCAGCAAAGAGTGTTGTTTGTTCTACCTGAAGTCCTCACTCCCGTCCTCAGACCTTCTTTGACCTACCTTTGTTCTATTTTCGTGGGCTTTTTCTTTCCTTGTCTTTTCAGTTCAGTTCAGTTCAGTCGCTCAGTCGTGTCCAACTCTTTGCGACCCCATGAATCACAGCATGCCAGGCCTCCCTGTCTATCACCAACTCCCAGAGTTTACTCAGACTCATGTCCATCGAGTCAGTGATGCCATCAGCCATCTCATTCTCTGTCGTCCCCTTCTCCTCCTGCCCCCAATCCCTCCCAGCATCAGAGTCTTTTCCAATGAGTCAACTCTTCCCATGAGGTGGCCAAAGTACTGGAGTTTCAGCTTCAGCATCATTCCTTAATGAACACCCAGGACCGATCTCCTTTAGGATGGACTGGTTGGATCTCCTTGCAGTCCAAAGGACTCTCAAGAGTCTTCTCCAACACCACAGATCAAAAGCATCAATTCTTCGGTGCTCAGCTTTCTTCACAGTCCAACTCTCACATCCATACATGACCACTGGAAAAACCAGAGGCTTGACTAGATGGACCTTTGTTGGCAAAGTAATATCTCTGCTTTTGAATACGCTATCTAGGTTGGTCATAACTTTCCTTCCAAGGAGTAAGCGTCTTTTAATTTCACGGCTGCAGTCACCATCTGTAGTGATTTTGGAGCCCAGAAAAATAAAGTCTGACACTGTTTCCACTGTTTCCCCATCTATTTCCCATGAAGTGATAGGACCAGATGCCATGATCTTTATTTTCGGAATGTTGAGCTTTAAGCCAACTTTTTCACTCTCCTCTTTCACTTTCATCAAGAGGCTTTTGAGTTCCTCTTCACTTTCTGCCATAAGGGTGGTGTCATCTGCATATCTGAGGTTATTGATATTTCTCCTGGCAATCTTGATTCCAGCTTGTGCTTCTTCCAGCCCAGTGTTTCTCATGATGTACTGTGCATATAAGTTAAATAAGCAGGGTGACAATATACAGCCTTGACGCACTCCTTTTCCTGTTTGGAACCAGTCTGTTGTTCCATGTCCAGTTCTAACTGTTGCTTCCTGATCTGCATATACTTTTCTCAAGAGGCAGGTCAGGTGGTCTGGTATTCCCATCTCTTTCAGAATTTTCCAAAGTTTATTGTGGTCTACACAGTCAAAGTCTTTGCCATAGTCAATAAAGCAGAAATAGATGTTTTTCTGGAACTCTCTTGCTTTTTCGATGATCCAGCGGATGTTGGCAATTTGATCTCTGGTTCCTCTGCCTTTTCTAAAACCAGCTTGAACATCTGGAATTTCACGGTTCACGTACTGCTGAAGCCTGGCTTGGAGAATTTTGAGCATTACTTTTAGCCACCGCCATTCTGGACTCCTTTTCCCTATTCTAACTACCCAACAGGTTCAAATCCCAGTCTGTGGTAAATGGTTTCAGCAACATTTCAATAAATTCCTTTTCTACTGAAGTTAGCCACGGTAGTCAGTGTCTAGCCAGGAGACAGTATATATACAGATTATTTGAACATGAAAAAGTTAACATAAAAGTCAATTAGGTAAAAATGTGCTAATCATGAAGTTATAAAAGGGTAAAACGAGAACTTCAAGGGATCATGGATGTAGCGACTGCAGCTGCCACTTCCAGAGTTGCAGTACATGGGCTCAGTACTGAGTACTGAGTACTTGCAGTTCCTAAACTCTAGAGCACACTCTTAATAGTTGTGGGGCTCGGGGTTGGCTGCTCCGTGACATGTGGGATCTTCTTGGATCAGGGATCGAATCCAAACTTTTTACTGTTAGATAAATTTGGATTCTCACTGTGTTCTTATAGCAACTTCGTGCAGAGGTTGCCTGCCTGCTTCTGTTCATTTTGATTTTCCTTGATCAGCAATAACACAAGCATCTATGGGGTGAGTGAGGAGTTGTGTTACTAGGTTTTTGAATACAAGAAGGTGCTCTGTTGGTACAGTAAAACGCAGATCTTATTTTTCGGTGCCAAAAAAGGTAGTGTATCTTCAGTTGCATGACTCCCTTGATTGTGTGAGAACTTTAGGTTCCACTGCTTTTTCTTTATTTCTTCACTTTTTCAAAAGATGCCTCCCCCTTTCAAGCCCCCCTCTTCACTCAGAACTGATACACTCTCGTGCTGATCCTCCGATCCTCCACTTTCAAGCATTTTTCCTTTTGAGTATTTTGCAGCCAAGTCCACCTGGGCTCAGAGCTGTTCTGAGAGGTCCCACATCCTAAGGGAGATGCCTTCCTCCTGGCTGTGATGTTTTTACTGGGGTGTTCTGCCACCACTAGGAATCCCACTTCAATCTCCTCATTCTGTCGTTTTCACTGGGCTCTGCACCACCGCGGGCTCTGCAGCTGGGTCTGCTGGTTCTCTACGTTCATTTCCTCCCTGACGTGTGAATTGACATTTGTAGTGTTCTAGTTACAATGCAGATGTGCCTTTTTGGACTGTTTCACTTGCTCTTCTTTTTGATGTTTTTACTGTATTTATTTGTTATTCCACATTTCCCTCCCAATTTTATTGAGAAATAATTGGCAAACATCACAGTATAAGTTTAAGGCATACAGCATGATGGTTTGATTTACGTATTTTGTGAAATGATGACCACTTTAGATTCATCTAGCATCCATCTTCTCATATAGATACAAGAAAAACAGAAAAAAGGGTAAAAAAAAATCCTCCTTGTGATGAGAACTCTTAAGATTAACTCTTTTATTGATCTTTACGCCTTTTGAAGAATGTATGGAGAATTTCATATTTAGGGAGTAGCCATCATCCTAGGGAGGTTTCCCAGGTGGCTCAGTGGTAAAGAATCTGCCTACCAATGCAGGAGATGAAGGTTCCATCTCTGGGTTGGGAAGATCCCCTGGAGAAGGAAATGGCAAACCACTCTAGTATCCTTGCCTGGAGAATCCCATGCACAGAGGAGCCTGGTGGGCTACAGTTCATGGGGTTGCAGAGAGTTGGATTTGACTTAGCTGCTGAGCACGTATCCATGCAGCTATCATCTTACAGGAATCTGGAAAGGATGCCTCCTTAATTATTTTTTCTTTTCTAACATGACTGATAAATAGACATGTAATTGAATTCATGTATTTATTTTGTATTGAACAGCCTTGCTAAAAAAATGTTGGCATTCATACAACAGTTTAGATTATTCAGATTATTATTTAGAATTTCCAGGTGGACACACATATCAATGAGTCAGGACAGTTCTGTTCTTTCCTTTTCAACTCCTTGTAACTCTTACTTTCCTTTCTGTCTTACTGCATCAGCTGAATTGTTAGCACAACTATGAACAGAGGTGTTGTTAGCAGGCATCCTTGTCTTATCAAATAATATCCATTATTAGGGTTCTTTGCCATTAAATAGAACAGTTGCAGAAACTGTTTGATAGATAACAATAATCAAAGACATTTCTATCTTCCCAATTAAAAATGAATTTAATGGTGAAAGTGTTGAATTTTATAAACCTTTTTTTTACATCAACTGAGAAAATCGTATGATTTTAATCTCTTAGTCAAATAATGTTCCAAAGAGAGGTAAATATAGCTTTTCTAATGCTGAACCACTCTAGCATTCCAGGGTCAAACTTCACTTGGTCATGATGTATTATTCTTTTCTAAAACACATTTTAGAAAAATAAAATACATTTTTGACTTGTTTTGGTAATATTTTATTTAGAATGTTTACACCTATATTAAAAAAATAAGATGCCTATGATTTTTATTTCTTATAGTGGTCTTGTTTGCTTTTGGTATAAAGGTTATAAGGGTTCAAAGAATGAGTTCTCTTTTTCTACTCTCCAGAGGAGTTTATGTAAAATGGAACTTTTTGTTCCTTGAAACTTTTGCACAATTTGAATACAAAATCACCTGGATATTGAGTTCAGCAACATGGCAGTCATGCATCTTGAGTTTGTTTTGAGATAAAAAATTTAAACAATGGATTTGATTTATTTAACATTTATGAGACTCTTTAGGTTTTCTACTTCTTGAGCCAATTTTGGAAATGCAAATTTTTTTTTAAGGAATTTGTCTAGGTCAAATGATAA
This sequence comes from Bos grunniens, assembly GCF_055505025.1. Taxonomy (NCBI): domain Eukaryota; kingdom Metazoa; phylum Chordata; class Mammalia; order Artiodactyla; family Bovidae; genus Bos; species Bos grunniens. The sequence continues at coordinate 8,332,210 of NC_141168.1, forward strand.
ACCATAAAGGATGTCATGCTGTAGTTCAAAGGATTAATATCAAACATAGTGTTTTCTAACCATATTGCAATAAAATTAAAAAGTAGTAACAACCTAGTTGGAAAATAAATAACATGCTTCTAAAGAATAATGGATTTTAATAGGATTTGGAGGTTATAAAAAGTAAAGAAATATGTAGACTTAGGCTATGATGAAAATACTACTTGTCAAATTTTGTGGGAAACTTCCAAAACAGAATTCAGAGGAAATTTTTTAGCTCAGAATACATTTTCAGGCAACAAGAAGGGTTAAATAAAATGAACCCCAAAAATGATTTTAAACGAAGTAAAAAAAAAAATGGAGAAAACAGCAACACAAAGGAGATCAACACAAAATCCAAAGCTTGTCCTTTGAAAAGATTAATAAGATAGAAGTCTGGCAACTGAGATGGAGAAAACACAAAAGAAGATGAAAATGGACAGGATAAAGACGTAAAATGGGGAGAGACTTCCCTGATGGTCCAGGGGCTAAGACTTTGCACTCCCAACACAGAGGGCCTGGGTTCAACCCGAGGGTCAGGGAACTATATCCCACATTCTGCAACTAAGATCCTATAGCCCAGACTACCCTGGTGGCCCAGTGGTTAAGAATCTGCCTGTCCATGCAGGGGACACAAGTTCAATCCCTGGTCTGAGAAGATTACACATAACTGAAATGTTTTAAAACATATTTAAGAAAGATTTTGGGCTTCCCTGGTGGCTCAGATGGTAAAGAATTCGCCTGCAATGTGGGAGAACTGGGTTTGATCCCTGGGTTGGGAAGATTCCCTGGAGGAGGGCATGGCAACCCACTCCAGTATTCTTGCCTGGAGAATCCCTGTGGACAGAGTCTGGTGGACTACAGTCCATGGGGTCACAAAGAGTCAGAGACAACTGAGAGACTAAGCACACACACACAGGAAAGATTTTAGTTTTAATTTTGGTTAAACATTTTTTTGAAAAAAATTATTTTATTAGCATCATAGCAATTATGCTGTTTGGTATTTACCCAAATGAATTGAAAAATTATGTCCACACAAAAACCTGCACGTGGCTGTCCATAGAAGCTTTATTCATAATTGTCAAAACTTCTAGAGGGAGACGGCCAAGATGGCAGAGTAGGAAGACCTTGAGTTTACCTCCTCCCATGGGCATAACTACCAATTCTTGGAAGCAACCAAGAAGTCCTAGGTGATGGATAAATTAGTAGGTGATGGATGAATAAACTGTGGTACATCGGAAAATGAAATTAAAAGATGCTTGCTCCTTGGAAGAAAAGTTATGACCAATTTAGCATATTAAAAAGCAGAGACATTACTTTGCCAGTAAAGGTCTGTCTAGTCAAACTTATGGTTTTTCCAGTGGTCATGTATGGATATGAGAGTTGGACTATAAAGAAAGCTGAGCGCAGAAGAATTGATGCTTTTGAACTGTGGTGTTGGAGAAGACTCTTAAGAGTCCCTTTGACAGCAAGGAGATCCAACCAGTCCATCCTAAAGGAAATCAGTCCTGAATATTCATTGGATGGACTGATGCTGAAGCTGAAACTCCAATATTCTGGCCACCTGATGCAAAGAACTGGAAAAATTGGAAAAGACCCTGATTCTGGGAAAGATTGAAGGTGGGAGGAGAAGGGGACAAGAGAAGATGAGATGGTTGGATGGCATCACTGACTCAATGGACATGAGTTTGGGTAAACTCCGGGATTTGGTGATGGATAGGGAACCCTGGTGTGCTGCAGTCCATGGGGTCCCAAAGAGTCGGACACAACTGAGTGACTGAACTGAAATGAACATCAGACAATCAGATATTACTCAGCACTGAAAAGAAATGAGCTATCAAGACACGAAAAGACACAGAAGATACTTAAAGGCATATTATGAAGTGAAAAAAACCAATCTGAAAAGGCTACATGCTGTGCGATTCCAACTGTTTGACATTCTGGAGAAGGCAAAATTATGGAGACAGTATGAAGGTCAGTGGCTGCCAGTGGTCAGTGTGATAGGCAGAGCACAGAGGACTTTTAGGGCAGTGAAACTCTTCTATGTGATGCTATGATGGTGGTTACATGTCACTGTATATTTGTCCAAACCGCAGAATGAACAGCTCAAGAGTGAAGCCTAATGTAAACTATGGGCCGTGGGCGATAACGACCTGTCAGTGTAGGTTCACAGACTGTAACAAACGCGCCTCTCTTATGGGGATGTTGACACTCAAGGAGGCTGTGTACTTATAGGAACCCCACACTTCCTGTTCAATTTTGCTGTCAACCTGGAACTGCTGTTAAAAAATAAAGTTTCTGAACTAAAATATATATATTTTAAAAGTTCACATTCCTGTGAAGAGGTGAATTCTTTCTTCAAACTCGATTGCGTCAACCACAGAATAGAGACTGTGACTCTGGAATATTTAATGTTTGTGTAAGATTTGAGAAAAACTTCAAATTGCATACGACCTACTGTAATTTTGCGGTTGCTAATTCTTGCCAATATTCTCAGGAATCTGTGATAAGATGAAATTCCAACGGTCATGACCTGGTTAAACCCAAGCATCACTGCCATGATAACAAGTCTAAACAGTTTGAAGACCAAGACAAAGCAATCAAGAAGGTTGTGGGTTAAAAACAACCCCAACCAACCAATCAACCAAACAACCAAAGTGACCTGGTGAATGTTCACAAACTACCAAATTTGGAAGCCTGGTACTCGACAATACATCACTGGGGCTTCCTGACCTCCTCCTGTTATAATCCCCCTCAATGCCCCCATTCCCAGGGCCAAGCACTGTCTGGACCAGGTCATGCCTCCGCCTGCCCTGAGGTTGCACGTAGGCTGCACTTGCCAACCAGGTTCCTGAACCACAGTGTTCACATAGATGTCATTCTTATGAACACAAGACAAATGATCCATGGTCCATTGATCCATCCAATGATCCATCCATCAAATCTTGAGCTCTAAGTATATATATGACACTTCCAATTCCACCACCCCATTTTCTCTAATCCGAGTGGATGGATTATAAGCCTCTCGCTACAAATTCATATCCACCTTCTGCAGAGCAAATCCAGCCATAACTGTGCTGCTGTGACTTAGGTGTCAGCTCAATTCACTCCTGTCGGTCTTTCCTCCTACTTCCTTTCCAGCAGACACCTCTCCTGGCCTGTCCCTCTCCACTCGGTTCCAGCGTGGCCTTTCCCATCTTATCTCTTCCCCAAGTAGGCACTTCCCCTGATCCTGGCTTCATGCAGAGTCTTCTCCATAGGTATCAGACCCGGAGTCAGATGAAAAGTACTCTGAATCATCTTGACTTTAAAATAACATGTTAATAAATGTAATTAAAGAATCTTACTATAAAAACAGCATACATATTATATATTTATGTCTATTCATGTATATACATATATTTATACACATGAAATTCACTCAGTCGTGTCCGACTCTTTGTGGCCCCATGGACAATTCAGTCCATGGAATTCTCCAGGCCAGAATACTGGAGTGGTAGCCTTTCCCTTTCCCAGGGGATCTTCCCGATCCAGGATCTCCTGCATTGCAGGTGGATTCTTTACCAACTGAGCTATCAGGGAAGCCCATATATTTATATACTTATGCATTTATATGTATGTGTATGAATATATATTTACATGTATGTTTATAAACATCTAAAATATAGAAATATATTCATATTTCTTCCTTTAAAAATTCAGAATATTCTGAACTTTGGAAAAATCACATGGAACCCATAGTCCCATCCAGAGACTACTATTGCTAAGATGTTGCTGTTGCTTAGTCACTAAGTTGTATCTGACTCTTTTGTGACCCCATGAACTGTAGCCTGCCAGGATCCTCTGTCCATGGGATTCTTCAGGCAAAAGTACTAGAGTGGGTATTTACTTCTCCAGGGGATCTTCCCAACCCAGGGATCGAACCCACTTCTCCTATATCTCCTGCAACAGCATGTGGAAATTCTTTACTTCTGAGCCCCCTGGGAAGCCATGGATACATATTCTAGTGATTTAATAGATTTAAATCAGCTCTACCCCAGCCACTTGTAGCCTCCTTCAAAAGAAGGGAGTGGGCAGTGATAATCTTTCCTCATCTTCTTTTAAACACGTTTATGTTTTTAATTATCATTCATACTCATTGCTCAAAGACTGATTTCACTGGTTCACATCAAAATAACCCTGGCTTGGAAGTGTTTTCATCTTCTTCCTTTTTTTTTTCTTTGTTTATTGTCTTTTAATGCTGAATAGTCTTCCCCTGATTTGGGAGCAGACCCATCACCCAGCACCTGTGGCTGAGCCCGAACCCTCCTTTTGACCCTTCAGTTCATGCAGCTGTTCCCAGGGAAAGGTCTCTCAGCCCCGTTCTGCCCTCTAACAACTGGCCCAGAAGATACCCTGAGCCTAAGGCATGTACCGGTTTGGGACACAGCCCACAGTCGGAGTGTGGGCTCTCGGAAGGAGCCTGTATCAAGAAAACGGGAAGAAAGCAAACTGGTGGCAGGAAGCTAGAAGAGGAAGCCTGTGGATCTAGTGGACCTGGACACTTGAAAAATGAAAGTGCAAGTGTTAGTTGCTCAGTCGTGTCCGACTCTTTGCAATCCCATGGACTGTAGCCTGCCAAGCCCGCCAGGCTCGTCAGTCCACGGGATTTTTCCAGGCAAGAATACTGGAGTGGGTTGTCATGCCCTCCTCCAGGGGAGCTTCCCAACCCAGGGATTGAACCTGGGCCTTCTGCACTACAGTGCGGACTCTTTACCATCTGAGCTACCGGGGAAGCCAGACACTTAAGACCAAGACAAATCCAAAGAAGGGGCTCATCCTTCTACCAAAGATGCACACACAGAGCAGGAGGGAGAGGTCAGGGGAGTCAGGCGCAGCAAAGGCTGTGGGTGAGGTGGTGTCAGAGGTCAAATGCAAACGATAGGTCAAAGGTCTGAATCCTTCTGGAGAGGGACAAAGGAACTCAGGCCACGGTACTGTGATCAGGTGCACGGTGTGCCTAGGGAAAGGTGTTTGGTGCTGCGCCAAAGGGCCACCCCTGGAGGAGGAAATGGCACCCCACTCTAGTATTCTTGCCTGGGAAATCCCATGGACAGAGGAGCCTGGTGGGCTCCCTGGGGGTCACAGAGACACAACCTAGCAACTAAACAACAACAAAAGGCCGCTGGATGAGGCTTCCTACTCACATCTCTTGAGGGCAGGACCCTATCTGGGAGTCAAGCCCAGGCTCCCCGGAAGAGAAGAGCACGCAACAGGACTCCTCTTTCTACCTTAGTGGGTAGAAAGAGACAAGCTTTATGCTGGAAATTTTCAAGTCAACATGACTCCAGGGTTAAACAGAAGACCACTCAGGGGGCTGCCTTGTGAGGACTGTTTTCCCAAACGAGCTTCCCCATCTCTTTAGGGTAGCCAGTGAACCAGCCTCTCTCTCTCTCTTAAATGTCCTATGCCCAAGTGCTCAGACACACAACAGACACCACACACTTTTGTTGGATGAGTAAATAAGTGGATTCGCAGGCGTTGATATTATTGACTAAAGTGACCATCCACACATCTTAGAGTCACAAACTCCTCTTTCATCTCCCCACAGCAACAACACGGCCCAGATCTCGCTCATCACTGGAATTGACCCAAAGGGCGACTGCCCTCTTACCCTGGCAGAGACGCCATCCCTGCCTTTCCCTCCCTGGGCAAGAACTCTGGACACTGACAGTGAGGGCCTGGGAATTCCCAGGAACACTTTTCAGGGAGAGGCTTGTGATCTCCCATTCGCATCTTGGAAAAGTAACCATCCTCCCCAGAGGCTCTTGAGGAGGAAGGGTGGCCATTCACCACCAAATAATGAAATCAAGTCCTACCTTTCCCTGGAGGCAGCGGGAGGATTCGGCAGTCCTGACCACCAGACTGGCACGACCACGGGTGAGGTCACAGATGAGTATCAAGTGCCCGAAGCAAACTGGAGGAGATAGAGGGGCCATGGGTGGCCGGTGAATGAGCAGCCGCTCGACGCTCATTATTTCCACCTGCTCCCGCCTCCTCCAATCAGACTCCTAAATGCGAGTTTGCAGAAAGTCAGCCCGAGCAGGACCTCTGGGTAATATAGATGATGCTACCTGCAGCTCCTAGGAACTCAGAGAAACAGAAGGACTAATACTACTAATGAAAATTCAATTAGGGCCTTCATTGTAAAGTAATAATGAATCGCCTCACCCTCGCCATATGGCCAGAACTGACTAACACCGAGAAGGAAGTGATCGAAAACCCTGAGAATCAGGATTCACGTCTCCAATCATAATGAGAAACTTTTGTGTTTTGAAAGGAAACGTGCTTGGGAGTTGACTAAACTACGAAGCAAAAAGAAAAAGTATTGGGGAAACCACTCTGAAAACTCTTATTTAAACTAGGTGAGTTATGTTTTCAGTGTAGGACCGCATCACAAATGCAGAAATAAGATTGACAGACAGGGATGGCTCTTTCATTGAATAATTTTCCCTCTCATTATGAGGAGCTAATGGAAGAGCCTGCTAGACTGACAGAGTCATAAACCACCGCGGATGGGTTCAGCCCATTGACTGAATATTTCTTCAGAAGTTACTGGTAGGACTGCTGTTTGGCGGCGGAGGGATCATGCATTGTGACTTAGGATGCATCCCTTAGGATTAGTCGGGATGGTAGAAACGTTAGCATTTCCGGGCAGTGCCAACTGGGTTAGCATGACAAGCTATGCCTGGAAGGAGGCAGGCCCCTCGAGAAGACAGTGTTCCTGTGGAAGGGAGTTTGCAGGTGCACCTTGGGGAATTACGGGGAGGCCTAATTAGCATATGCCCTAATTAGCACGTATGCCCTTGATTAGCTATACGTGCCCTGGGGCCATCTGGGGAAACAGAAAGATGCAGAGTTGGTATTTTCTTTTTTTTATTCCCGGCCACAATCCCTTAGATTAGTTTGTATATTGCTCAACACTAACTGAGGGTGAGAAGGCAATATTTTTTTCTGCAAATCCCTCCCTGGCGGTGGCCAGGGTCATGATTACTGGCAGCAGAGCTGGTAGTGGTGGTAAAGGCTGGAGCTCCAAGAATTTTAAGTGAAAGCTTGAACCTGCAACTCTCAACACCACTTCAGTTTTGCCTCTCTGCTTCTCTTTGGCCACCAGGGAAATGGACAAACCTTATGGTACTTGTTCCTAAACTACCTCTAAAAAGGTTCTCATCTTAAATTTGGGGCACCTCACTTTTGATCAAGACCCATGGATCTAGATGAAAGTAAATCAGAGATTTCCCGGGGTGGCCAAAGCTCCCCCCCTGGACAGAGTTCCTCCTGCTGGCTTTTGGTGGAGGAGTGAGACAGCTGGTCACCCCAGGCATGAACACAGCTAATGTACAAGCATAAGTGTTGTTTTTTTAATGACCCAAGTTAGATTCAGGGAGTTTCTGCGTTTCTGTGATCAACATTAAAATTTCCTCATGCCATAAGCCAGAGGGGACTGGTGACCCTTTATAGAAAAATCAGGATCTTTCTGTAGAATCAATATCTGGATGTCTCCTCTATGGCTGAACTTGTGCTAAGGGCTCTGCCCCTCACTCTCTGGACACTGTGTATACTTAAATGATCTAGCTGCTTTGACATGCAGTCTCATCAGCTGGGCCCCATCTGGGAACATTATAAAGAACTCAAACCTGGTTTGGTCACAAAGCCCTGTTGGAGAACTTTATTCTGAAATCCACAAAGAGATCCTGCAACCCTGTCATCTACAATGCCTGGAAATTTCCGTCTTGTGACCTACTTATGGGAAGTAATATATATATATATATATACACACACATATACACACATATATATAGCTACCAATGGGAACCATGGTGTCTCTTTCATAGCATATGATATTAGATAATTACATTTTTCTGTGAAAATAACTGCTTTTACTAAGTGTGTTATTAAACTAATAAAGCATTAATACTAACTCTTACGAATTTAGGCCAAAAGAACATATTTCAAAGGTGCCATAGAATCATTAACTGTTGATAAATAACACTTAATATCACCCTGGTTTTCCCTATTCTCCTTTAAAGTGAAACCTCAAACTCTCCCTTTCATAAACAAAACTTTGTAATTTGAAAGAGTCCAGGACTTTCCAATAAGGGCATGCCTTAAAATGAAACTGCAGTTTTGGCTTTTCTTAAGAGTGAAAAGCTTGCAAAACTTTCTCAAAGAGAAAAGGCCCTTGATTCCCCTTCTCAGCCCCTCCAGTTAGCTGCCCCAACCTCTGCTCCCTGGGCTCCTTCTGAGCACTGTCTCATCTTTTCTGCAGGAAGAGTGACTCCCAACCCTGGCCACGCCCACCTCCTTTTCCCAGCATGCTCACAGCTCAGCCACCCAGGGAGCCCAAGCTTTGAGGTAAGAAAAGATTCTTGACTCTCCAGTTTCTTTCAGGATTATTGAGATCTGATGAGTTCCTGGGAATCAGGGGCCTGGTGAGGGCACTGTGGCTTACCCAAGTGCTGAGAACTCCAAGGCCACCTGAAAACCTCAACTTTCATAAAAGGGAGGCAATAATAGTCAGTGCCCGGGTGTGTGTGGCAAAGGTGGGGGGGGGGGGCGGGGGGCGGGGGTTTAGACCTGAAGATTCTCTACTGTGCATTGTCTCTGGTACTTCCCAGGGCTTTGCTGTTTTCACTATCTACCCAGATGAAGTCAGAGTATCATAGCTGAGGGACTTCCCGGCAGTCCAGTGGTTAAGACTTCGCCTTCCAATGAAGGGGGTGATGGTTTGTTGCCTGGTTAAGAAGCCAAGATTCCACATGCCTCACAGCTAAAAACAAAACCCCCCAAACCCAGAGTATCATAGCTGAGCTATTTCAAGTAAAATCAAGACAAAATACACTTAGGAAAAACCTTTACTTTTTAATCACTAGAAATGCTTCCTATTCTCACTGATCATACACACCTTTGATCTTGGTCACTAAGTTTCTACTTGTAACTTTAAGAGAGTCTAGGAAATGATTTCAGAAGCAAGTTCTCAGCAGTTTCCCTAAGACACGGATACTTGTTTTAGAAATGTCCACATATAAGCATAAAGCTGCTGGGGGTATTTCTGACCCTTTCCTTATGGAACTGATGGCTGTGGGGAGGGCAGCAGCATTGTGGAAGGGTGCTTGGGCTCTGCCGCATTAGGGTTAAACCCTCCGTGGACTGCACTGCCCCAGGCAGTCCTGTTTCTATTCTGGGCTTTGGCCGTGGGGACCTCCTGGGGGCTGACTGCAGCTGTCTTGGAGCTCTGGGGGACGGGTCCTCCAAGGAGGGGCTAGGCAGCTGCTGCGCTTTGTCTTTCTTGCATCTTTGAGGGCCTCTACATCCTGAAAGCAACCATTTGTAGCCGCGATTTTAAAGTATCTCTGTATTGCAATTCCTTTCTATTATCCTCAAAGGTAGTCGCCATTTGTTGTTTTGCCTTCAGAATATTCTGGTAATAGCGCCTCCATTTCCTTCTGGCAACTGGATTCCGCACATATTCCATGAGTTTCACACAGGGTTGGCCTCATCCCAGGGCTTTATGGGTGTGCATGTGACACAGAGCTGACCAATGGGCTCGCTGGGCACCCCTGGCCACAGTGATTGGCTCATGGATGAGCATATGATCCAAGCTGGGCCAATCAGAGCCAGCCCTCGAACTCACCAGGACTACTGAGAAAAAGTCATCCTCTTAAAACCAGGATGGGCAGGCCTGGAGCTGCTGGGGGCCTCCTCCACGTGGAGGTTAAATTCCACAGAGGCAAACAGAGCCAAGAAAAAGATTTTGATTCCTGAGGACATTCGTTGAATCTTTGAATCCAGCCACACCCAAACTAAAAATATGCCTGCGGTTTTTCAGCTACAAGAAGCAGTCACTCCCTTTTTGTCTTGTCAGTTTTAATTAGGGTTTCTGACATTTGCTCATAAAGATATCTTATTAACTGTTCGACCCTTGTCTCAGCTTTCTGTGGGAAATTCAGGAGGATTGGATGCCTGGGCTCGGAGTAAAGTGCATTGTGGGAGAATAGTAAAAGCTTAAGGAAGTGGGTACATATTTGACAGGAAATAATCCTCAGGGGAGGATGTGGACAGCCATGGTCCAAAGCCAGATCACTGCTGAAGTCAGCAAGCTTTAAATAGGACAGATTTGTGGAACACGTCATTCTTCTTCATAGATAGATGCTCAGAGATACCTGGGAATGGAAACCTAATAAAAGGCACTAGCTGTTACAATGACTTAGGCATTAAAAAGTCATGTTATTTCATTCCCATTATATTCAATATATATCCAGATAGGCCAGGCCACATTTGGGTCACATGGCTAAGCATTTAACATTTTGCTGGGGAAGAACAAACACTGTTAGCTAGGGAGAGTCAGAAAAGTCCCAAGTTTCCCCGAGGGGTTTCAGGTTGGAGACTGAAACCTCTGTGCTGTGTGAGCTCCGTCGTAGCTTACTTTTTGCAACCCCAAGGACCGTAACCTGCCAGGCTCCGCAGTCCATGGGATTTCCCAGGCAAGAATACTGAAATCGGTTGCCATTTCCTCCTCCAGGGGATCTTCCTGACCCAGGAACCAAACCTGCCTCTCCTGCACTGGCAGGCAGATTCTTTACCACTGTGCGACCTGGGAAGCCACTGGAGATAGGTTCCGAATCCAAAAATGTTGTAGGAGCACTCCATAAATTCCGACTACCTAGGGGGACTAGAAGGAGAGCTGGGATCAGTTAAGATACTTGGAGGTGAGGTCCAGCCATGTTGGAGCGATGCTCTTCATTTTTATTTCTTACTCTTATGCTGTGAATCTGGACCACCTCAGCGATCGTGGGTGAGAGGCAGAAGGTCCTGGTGAACCTCTGTGTCACGGTAGGATGCAGGATGCTTTGGGAGTGATGAGGTCCAGCCAGAGGGACAGATTCAGGTCGACATGTGGGCTTCTTAGTCTTCCTTATACCCTTATCTCTTCTCATCTTTGGTTCAAGCATAACTTCTTCTCTGCATAAAAACTACATTGAATGTTGTTTAAAAAATGCTTCCCTTTGAAGTACAAGGGATCTAGGTGAATGAGTCTTGCTGGCTGGGAGCAAGGAGGCGGCATGTCAAGGCCATGGTGAAGGTTTCTGCATAAAATGAAGATGGTATTTAGCAGCCTGGGCTCCAGGGACTTCAGCACAAGGACCTGGTACCCTAGGGAGAAAACAGATGGGAGACAGGAGGTGGGGGTTCCAGCTGTTTATCCAAGGAAGGGAGGCTTTTAATATCCTTGAAGTCTTTCTAACAGGAACTGAAAGTATTATATTTTGTATAATTTACAGGTGGTTTGTGAGCAGCTGTGTTCCACGTATGAGAGTCTGTGTAATACATGTGTTCCGTCAGATGATATGAGACCCAACAACAGGGTTATATTTCTATTTTCTCTGTATCAGTAAACTCATTAAAGAATGGTTGCAAATGAGATACACAGAAAGAATAAAAGAGAAAAAGCGTAGACTAGGCAGTAAGTTCAAATCTGCTTTCCAGAAAGTGACACAATAAGGTTTTATCAACAAGATGAAGTGAAACCCAGGGACTTTAGAAAGTCCCCATTATTTTAGCAAAGTCCCCATTTGGGGAAAGGAATTGAGTTCCAAGAAATTGAAACTTACGTGATTGCTTAAAACCCAGCTAAGGGACATGAACTTCAAAAACTCTGTTGACCTGGCAAGTACACAATGTCCTTTGTTGAGTTCTGTGTACATTTTGTTAGGCACTCTTAGGAGCTATGCCCACAATGGTTGGGGATTCCCAGGTGGCGCTAGTGGTGAAGAATCTGCCTGTCAATGCATGGGACACAAGAGAGTCAGGTTCGGTCCCTGATTTGGGAAGATCCCCTGCAGTAGGAAATGGCAACCCACTCCAGTATTCTTGCTTGGAAAATTCCATGAACAGAAGAGCCTGGCAGGCTATAGTATACTGGGGTCACAAAGAGTTGGACATGACTGAGTGTGTGAGCAACACCCCCCCACACACACCCACACACACCCCTTAATAGTCTCGAGTTTCTTTGGTCCTGAGTTTTCAGCCAATTAACCATAGCTGCTCAAAAGCATCATTCCCCTAGGAAGGCATTTAAAATAAGTAGAGAGAGAAGATATGGTATGTGTATGTATGTATATATGTATATGTGTGTGTGTGTGTACACACACATATACACACAATGGAATATTACTCAGCTATAAAAAAGAATGAAATAATGCCAGTTTCAGCAACATGTTTGGACATAGGGATTATCAAATTAAGGGAAGTAAGTGAAACAGAGACAAATATCGTATGATATGGCTTATATGTGGAATCTAAAAAAGTGATACAAATGAATCTACACACAAAGCAGAAACAGACACACAGACCCAGAAAATAAACTTATGGTTAACAAAGGTGAACAAGGAGGGAGGGAGGGATAAATTAGGACTCTGGGATGCACATATACACACTGCTATATTTAAAACAGATAAGCAACGAGGATTTATTACACAACACAGGGAACTATATTCAACATCTTATAACAACCTGTAATGGAAAATAACCTGAAAAAAAATAAAACGGAATCACTTTGCTGTACACCTGAAACGCAATATTGTAAGTAAATTATATTCAATAAAAAGAGATGAAGAAAATTGTATTTTTAAAATATGTTTATACAAGTGTAGTAACAGTTTGAATTCTTTGAGTATTCTCTGATTTTTAACATGATTGAAGCTTTTAAGAAAACTGGATCTTCTGAATTTATAATTATGAGAATTATAAAAGTCACGTAAGAGCTCAGGGAGTTTATGCTTTTGGTGGGAGATGCTGTCGGCATTGCTCCCAGAGTCATCCTCTCGGATCCATTTACCATTTTCAGGCACACAGGTCCCTGTGATTTTCCTTCTGACAGCCAGAACCTGCATGTTGGAGGGCTGCCATCAAGCTGTCAGTTTTGAGTGGGTTCCAGAGCAAGAGAGGGCTTTGCAGTGGTCCAGGCTTGGAACAAGTGGCCTTGCTACTGGGCCATATGGCTCGGTAGATCCTGTGATTCCACATCAAGGCACTGCCTCTGGCAAGCCCTGTGGATCTTAGCATAGCTCCCTGGGATACTGAAGTGGTGCCATGTCCCCTGCAGAAGAACTCTACAGCCCTGGAAAAAGCTCCTTTTATGCTGATGGGCACTGAGCATCTGACCATGAGATGTCAACTAATATGTGATCAGAGCTTCTGACCATGAATTGGGTGCTGGGGTGCTGTCAGACCTACCGAGTTATAAAGCTGAGTGAACATAACTGCAATCCTTGATGAAATGAAAGTGGCGCCCAGGACAGAGCCCAAGCGTGTCAAGGGGGCACAAGTAAGTTACACAAAAAGTGGTCCAGACTTTGTCACTTAGCACTCTTGCATCTTCTCTTCTCCCAAGCCTATACCTATGGCCCCACACGGGCTCCCTATGACCAACTCTTGGAGGAAAAACTCTCGGTCTACTTCATGGAAGGTTGTCTTGATAACTTGGGGCTGCAGGCATGGGTTACAACCTCACTCAGAAACAGCCCTGCAATCAGTGGTGAGTGGAAGTCCTCTATACAGAGCTTCCACTTCATGAGAAAAGACAAGTAGCCATATACATAGGTTCCTGAGTACTGGCTGGAGGGTGTCTGTTTTGGGAGGACCCTGGAAGAAGTTTATCTGCAAAGAGGTTTGGGGAAGAGGCATGCAGATGGACCTCTGGGAGAGATCACTATGTCAATACCTACTGGAGAGCGTCCGCTACAGAGGAGGCTCAGACACGCAGATAAACAATATGACTCATCTGGTAGATGTCAGTCAGCCTCAGTCCTCGGCCACCCCAGTGGGCTGATGAATGGAGTAGCTTTGGTGGCAGAGACGGAGGCTGTGCATGGGCCCAGCATAGAACTGGACCCTCTCACCAAGGCTATGTTAGCTGCTGCTCTGCCTGTTAGCAGGGTTTCTTAGGTGGCACAGTGGGAAAGAAGCCACCTGCAAATGCAGGAGACGCAAGAGATGCAGGTTCGATCCCTGGGTCGGGAAGATGCCCTGGAGAAGGGCATGGGAACCCACTCCAGTATTCTTACCTGGAGAATCCCATGAACAGAGGAGCCTGGCGGGCTATAGTCCATGGCGTCACAAAGAGTCAGACACAACTGAGCGTGCACGCACACTGCTTGTTAGCTGCAGAGGCTATTACTGGCCTGCAGGTATGTACAGTCCCTCGAGACCAATCAGCCACTTGGTGGTAAGCTGATTGCATCAGATATTTTCTACGCTGGGAAGATGTGGCAATGATTGCTTTGTCCTGACCACAAAGAAATATCTATCAGGTATTGGGTTTACATTTCTTGCCTACAGCATCTCAGTCAACATCACTATCTGAGGCACACAACGCCTGATTTACTGATATGGGATCTTGTGCCACACTGCCCTGCAGCAAGGGGGCCACTTTACAGCTAAGGAGATGCAACAGTAGGCCCAAGGGCCCCATGGGAACGTGCCACCGTGTCAGCAGCCTCTTCTCAAACCTCTTTGCCCCAATCATCCAGCCTTGGTCCTTCCTCGGTCCTGAATATCCAGTCAAGCCCTCGTGTACTCTTATCTTCTCAGGGTGCTTTTCTCTCCCCACAAAATGAAAAAGCCCTGTCTACTGGGAGGATTTCCCCTCACCACTAATTTTCTTTTTCTTTTCTTTTTAAAAAAAAATCCTTCTGGTTGCACCACAAGGCATGTGGGATCTTAGTTCCCCGACCAGGGATTGAACCTATGCCCCCTGTAGTGGGAGCGCAGGGTCTTAACCACTGGGCCACTAGGGAAGTCCCTCACCACTAGTTTTCAATGTCGCCCCTGAGTTGGGGTGTAGAGCAGCAGCAGTCTGTTTTCAGCTAAACTCATCCACAAACCAGAGCCAGCTCCTGACCCAAAAGAACATTAAGACTGTCCTCTCAAAACCCAGCTAAGACGCCTGCTTTGAGACGTCACCACGTGTGGATGGAGTACTCAGAATACAGCATATGCTTTGGATCCAACAGCCATTATGTGTGCACTGTCCCTAGGAGGGGGCATAACAGGTCTGGGAACCCAGGGGTGGAGATAGAGTGGTCTTCCCGCCATCACTCTCAGTGACCTTCTTGGGGAATTTGTGCTTCCCGGGTTTGCAGCCCTGTGTCTGGTGGGTTGGTCTGTGTGATGCTCTCCTCCGGGGATGCCATGACATTTCCCTCCTACCTAAACCTGTGAGTGTCCCCTGGTCAGGTCATTTTGGTGTCCTCCTGCCAGTGGAGAAGGCAAAGAAGGACTTATAAATATACTGACAGGGTGTCAGTCTGTATGCTCATTGCTACATACCTGGGGCAGAGAGGAGTATGTCTAGAACCCACCAGGGCATCTCTTAATGTTCTAGATTTTTGACTGTGATGAGGCAATCATAGCCACTGTGGTGTGAGAAGGACACGGTAACCAGGGACTCAGGCTCCTCAGAGATGACAGTCTTGGGCACCCCATCGAACAAATGCTGGTCTGCCCCGAGAGTTATATCACAGAGTAGAGGAGGGAGCAAGTCGTCACTTACAGCCTGCGGGCCAGCCAGCAGCAACTCGCTCCACCAACCCTCCTCGTGAAGCCTTTGCTTCCAGAAATGGTGACCGGCCAACCCCCTGCAGGCTTACTGAGCTCATGGGAGGCATAGAGGGATCTGAGTGGTGTGAGGGGTGGACAGTGTTCTGCCCACGTGCTCTAGGAGCTACCAGTTTAATCCTGGCGGGCTTCCCCTCTGGGACCTGCATCTCTGTCTGAGGCTGAGATTCCCGCATCTCTTTAGGCTGCCATAGCTGGCGTGCTGAGAATGTCCATCCCACCAGGTACAGCTGGCACAAGTACTCAGCATTTTTGCCTAATTGGGACAAATTGGGACAACTCCAGATTGTGCCCTCCAGGGCGCCTGTTTGGGTCCGAGTCAAAGTTACTCGACCTGCCGATTGGCACCTTTGTGTGGCCTTATTTTCTTTCTCTCCCAATTTTCTCCTAATAAATCACTTTTACGTGAATTCTGGTCTCACAATGTGCTACAGGTGAACCCAGTCCAGGACATGTTCTTCCCTATTTGAAATCTTTGAGAGAAGCAGTGCATTAAATTTATAATTAGAGTTTGAAATGTCTAAGGGAATTTAATTAATCTTCCAAGTAAGGTGAAATGTTTAAAGATGATTCGGTCAGTTGGGTTCACTGAAATCCTAATAAATGAGCAAACCAAAATGACTGTTATTTTTCGTACAAATGTGCTAGATTTATACTTAAAATAGCAAGATCTAGAAATGGAGCTTAATTTTCAAAGAATTAGGTTTCTAACGTACACTTTTAATAAATTTAACTTGAGGATGACAAAATATATTCAGGAATTCCTTTCTAGGCTGAAGAGTCCTTTTTGGCCAGTAGAAGCTCACTAGACTGAAGAAAATATTGAATGAATAAACTGAAGGCCTACCTTTGCATTTATAAATATCTGTAGCCCCATTCTTCACTATAAATGTGTTATCAAATGTACCCAGCAAGGTGTATAAGATTCTCAAGTCAATATCAAAATGTCAACTCCAAGCTAAAGATTAAATACACTCATAAATTATCACAGATACTCATTTACCAAACTAGACACCTAATTACAATTACGCTCGTCAACGCATACAAAATAAGTAGTTCAACGTAGAAATGAATCTATAAAAAGGTGCATCAATAATCATAAATGCAGGATATCTTTACACCCCCGTTTTGGTAATCATCAGTAGTAACTACAATTTTAAAATCTGAAATTCCACCTTGAAACTTAAAGGTGGGATAAATACAGTCTAGTGGAATATATTCTAGGTGTCTTTTTCACAGGCCAGTGTTCAGTCTTGCTGAAGTAAATGAGAACAGAATCCAGAAAATGGGATGAGGTGGTATTTATTTGATTACAATGACAGACAGTGGTTATTCTGTCTGCATTTTCCTAACTTGCATGAAACATAGATTAAAACAGTGCTTTAAGAGACACAAAGATTGTTGACAAGAATTTAGGGTTTAAATGCTTATCACTAGTAAATTAGTTTTGCTGTCTGATGACCACATTAGTTTTCTCATAGTTTAAGGCAGAACTACTCTTATTTTCCCAGGTTTTTGATTTTATAACAAAGTGAGTGCTGGATATGAATATTCTTACAGGCACCTCTTTCTCCAGGGAGGCAAAGGAGAATGCTTTGGGGAGAAATACTGAAAGTCAACAGTTTTTTTTCACACAAAATCTCACATGTTAAATTTTTTAATGTAGTCATTCAGAAGTACGGGAAGAATAGATCTGATAAACAAAAGATATGCAATCATAAATTATAATAAGCTGGTGCAGTTGGTAAAGAACCTGCCTGCCAGTGTAGGAGAAGTGGCAGGAGCAGTGGGTTCGATCCCTGGGTGGGGAAGTTCCCCTGAAGACAGAAATGGCAACCCACTGCAGTATTCTTGCCTGGAAAATCTCATGGACGGTGGAGCCTGGCCGGCTACACAGTTCATGGGGTCACCAAGAGTCGGACACGACTCAGCACGCATGCACACCACACCAAGAATTATAATATAATCAGACGTATTAAGCCATATTTGCAACAAACTTTAACTCAGTTCAAAAACTATTTCTAGGAGCATACATTATGCTTTAAAAATTGAATAAACATGGATAAGACCTTGAAAGGCCTATATCTTTTTCTATACTTTTGATAGAAAGAAGGAAAAGAGAGTAGACTGGGTTAGAATGAAAAAAGAACTCGAAGTTAAGAGTGAAACAGTAATCTTCCGCCAAGAGAAGCAAAAAAAAAAAAAAAAAAAAGAGAGAGAGAGAATGTGTAAGAGGGAGGGAAAGAAATCTGAGAGAAGTTTCCAAATTTATTTAGCAGAACTTGTGAATGTAAGAAAGCAATAACATGAAGATACCATGACTTCATTTTCAGAAATGTTCTTAGATTCTTTCGCGATGCTTGGGATGCTAGTTAAACTGGTCTCGGTTCTCCAGACTGTGGGTTGTCTTCTTGGTTCAGACACGTGTGAGAAAGACAGCTTCCCGGTTGTTTTGGTTTTGTGCTTGCTTTTGGTTTTTGGCTTATCTCTCCTGGCAGTCGTGAAGCTTGTCTTCTCTACTGTGTTTTTAAAGCTTATAGTTTTTCTCTTCATATTTGGATCTTTAATTCCTTTTTTAATAGCGGTCCCATAGCCCCAGTACCATTTGGTGGGACTTGAAGATTTTACTTTCCTTGTGAACGAGTTTTGAGAAACATTTTTTTTTTTTTCTGGAAATACTAACTTCTGGAAAAGTTTATTGGCATAAAATTGTTCATAATAGCATACCCTGTCTGTTGTATCTTCTTCCTTTTTAAGCATCCTCAGCAACCTCTTTTTCGTTCCTGGTTTTGGTTATTGGGACTTTTTCTCTTTTTTTCCTTCATGGTTTACCTTTATAGTTTTTTATGAAGAATTCACTTACTTCTCACTGATAACCTCTACTGTTTGTTTTTTAAGTTTTTCATTAATTTCTACCTCTGCTAGTACTGCTGCTAAGTCGCTTCAGTTGTGTACGACTCTGTGCGACCCCATAGACGGCAGCCCACCAGGCTCCCTGGTCCCTGGGATTCTTCAGGCAAGAACACTGGAGTGGGTTGCCATTTCCTTCTCCAATGCATGAAAGTGAAAAGTGAAAGTGAAGTCACTCAGTCGTGTCTGACCCTCAGCGACCCCATGGATTGCAGCCTTCCAGGCTCCTCCATCCATGGGATTTTCCAGGCAAGAGTACTGGAGTGGGGTGCCATTGCCTTCTCCGAATTTCTACCTCCCCTCCATCTAATTCACTGAGTTTGTTTTGCTATTCTTTTTCTAATGCATTGAGGTGAATATGTTGTGTATTACCTTTTAGCTGTTTTAATTTTCAGTATCTGCACTTAAGGCTGTATACATTTCCAAGTACTACTTCAGCTTCATCACATAAGGTTTGATGATAAGAGCTCTCACACTAATTGCAGCTCATTCTGTTACTCCTTGGGGTCACACAGAGTCGGACACAACTGAAGTGACTTAGCAGCAGCTATTATTCCTTATAATTTGGCAATATTTGCTTTATATATTTGAGGCTAAATCTTACATGCATATAAGTTAAAAAACTTTTACCTTCTTAGTAGTTGAATCTTTTGTTATTGTGCTGTGGCTCTTTTCTTCTATAGTATTGCCTTTTTGCCTTTTGTGTCTCTACAGACACCATCTTTCTTTTCACTAGCATTTACATGGCATACTTCTAAAAATCTTTTCACTTCCAACTTTTCTATTATTATTGGATGAGTCTTTTATAAACAGCAGAGTTGAATTTAAAATTTTAAACCCAGTTTGACAATGTTTTTCTTTTATATGGAGAAATTAATCCATTTGATTTAACAAACTACTTACGTATTTAGGTTAAAATATGTCATTTCATTTTGAACTTTCCATCTGTCCTGCTTTTTTTTTCTTTTCTTTTTCTTCCTTTATTTTAGAATTATATAGTATTTTCCAACATCTAATTATTTCCTAATTCTAGCTTTGAAATTATTCTTCCTGTTTCTCTTCTTTTACTGGTTACCTAAGAAATTTTTACTTGCATATTTATTATCAAATTCTAAATGTTAAAAATTTTTTATTTGCTTTTTACTTTTTGGTTGTGCTGTGTCTTCATTGCTGCATGCCAGCTTTCTCTGGCTGCAGCAAGCAGGAGCTATTCTTCACTGAGGGGCGTGGGCTTCTCATTGTGGAGGCTTTTCTTGCTGAGGAGCACAGGCTCCAGGCTCAAGGGTTTCGGTAGTTGTAACTCGCAGGCTCAGTAGTTGCGGCACACAGATTTAGTTGTTCTGCGGCATGTGGAATCTTCCCGGGTCAGGTGAATTCTCATCCACTGTACCACCAGGGAAGTCCTTGAGTTCTACATTAATCTGTAATTTTAGCCTGATTTTGGAGATGATGAGAACTTTAGAACGGTTTTAGATTCGTTAATGTCCTTGACTCACACATTATGAGGCATTTCTGTGCTTTTTACTTTGGCTCTGCCACGTGTATTTCTGTTCTTTTTGAAACTTCACTGGACCTTGATATTACTCATTTACATAGGATTATTTAGTTGCTATTCTTGTACATTAATTGCAGGTTTATTTTTTTTGTTCTCTATTCCTTCTTGTATTTCAGACCATCTGTCTTGAATCCCTTTTCCCTGCCGAAGTACGTCCTTTAGTAGATCTCTTAGTGAGAGTCCGAGGAGAGACAAACGCTGATGGTTGAGTTAATCAGGATACAGCACCAGATGTGGGGAGTGGATAAGGACCCCGAGTTCTCTGTGATGCACTATTTCTCACTCCACCCATGGCTGGAGTAACAGTCTCTAACATTCGCATTTTCCCAGAATCTGAGACAGCGTGGCCTTGGGTTAGCTCAGCTTTGCTTATTGATGTAGCTGTAGTCATTCACCTGAAGAACAACTCATATGTATATTTCTGCTCCTCTGAGATGGATCCATTGCTGACTACTGAGCATGTGTTCTCACTGGCTGAAATTAATGGCTCAGCTGTAAAGAATCTGCCTGCAATGCAGAAGATGCAGGAGACCTGGGTTCAATCCCTGGGTCAGGAAGATCCCCTGGAGGAGGAAACAGCAACCCACTCTAGTATTGACACCTGAAAAATCCCACGGAGAGAGGAGCTGAGTGGGCTACAGTCTTTGGGGGTCACAAAAGAGTCGGGTACGACTGAGCAACTGAACAGCCACATAAGAAGTTACTATAGGTAGGATGAGAGTGTACAGATCCACTGGTCTTAAAGATGTTAGTTTCTGAGATATGCTTTTTAAATATTTTTATTTTTCAAAAATTTATTTATTTTAAAATGGAAGGATAATTGCTTTACAGAATTTTGTTGGTTTCTGCCGAACAATCAGCATGAATCAGCCATAGGTTTATAAATGTCCCCTCCCTCTTGAACCTCCCTCCCATCTCCCTTCCCATCCCCCCTCTCGAGGTTGTTACAGAGCCCCTGTTTGAGTTCTCTGAGTCATTTTGTTTGGCAGAATGGGACACATATTCAATTTCTATTTTTTAGTATAGGAAAAAATGCTTCTCGTCGTTTTGGTCAATTAATAAAGAGTGAAAGGGTAAAATGCACTAGGTTCCCAGTTATGCTTGAAAAAAAAATTGAAGTAAAATTTATTTCATCAAAAAGGATCAGGGGGTTTCCCCCATTACCATGTAGAATTAGGAGGTGAAACAACGAAAGCCCCAACGCAGCTGGAGACCAGTTTTCAGCAAGTGCCATGAGGTAAGCTGCAAAGAACTTTGAATTAGGTCAGCATAGACAATAGGGGTTTTTCAAGTCCTTGCCGCAGGAAGGTCATGAACAAAGTGAGTATTTGTGATGATGTTTGTCTCACCAACAGCCAACCCCCAGGTGTCTAAGGCTACAAAGCTACCTCATTGTCGTCTTGGAACATCTAACTTCAGGATTCTCTGTGACATTTTAAATTGCTCGTTTCAGAGCAGACCAAATGGAGTTTGGTATTCAAATACACTGAATTTTAGAACATGATAAGCAGAAAATATGAATGAATTCAAAGTGCATTTAGAAAAAAGTCTGTTGTCATGATTTGTTGTTAAGGAGATGTTTTCATAGAGTATTAGAACTGGAAGGGCTCAGAGGAACAGTCATGAACAATATTTGGGACCTATTTATGTTAAAAATTATTGTCTATGTATTTATGATACTTACATTATATTAAGATTACTTTTATTAAATTAAAATTCAATTTAATTGAATGTCTGGTATTTTTCTTGGCTAAACTGGCAACCCTGCCATAAATTTTTTTCCCAGGCAGCAAGATCTCACTCTGTAGAAAAACTGTGAGGATTATTGTCGGAAAGTCTGTTTGCTATCTTATAATATTTAAATATATTCAGAAAAGAAATTAATAAAAGATTTTTAAAACATTAGTTCTGTGTTAATTAGTTAATTTGGAAATAAGAGAAAAAAAGGAGAGCATTCTTTCAATGTCATTAGGAGCATTGTTTAACGAGTCTACTTAAGGATGATTTCACTATTTAGGGCAATATACTTGTTTGTCTTGCTATCTGTTCATGAGTAAAGGGCCAGAGTCTACAGAATTATATGTTCTCTTGAGATATTTGTCTGGAAAACATGTGAATAATTTCAGGGTAGTAGAAGAGATAACTGACAGGTTATTGCTTTATTGCTTCGTAGAACATTAACCAGTTTTGTGTAACCTTGATCTCTTATCCTAACATTCTTTTTCAAGGCCTCTAAATACTCACTTCCTCAAATGTTCCTTGAACCAACTTTGCCATCCAGCTGGCTCTCTCTTTAAGAAGAGAAGAATTCTGGGGCATGTTTTCATTCTCTGTTTATGCACGAATCATGGTTTTAGGTTTGTGACAGTTAGCTTTGATACCTTTGCATGAGAAAGCGCAGTCCTGCCATGCATTGTGCATTGTGACTGTTTCTGCATAAACCAAGCTGCATGGAGCAGAAAGCCAGATTTGAGGAGCTGAAACCCAGTTTCCTTCACCTGCGGAAAAACTCAGCCAATGAAAAAGTAGTCAGGACCTAAGTACACACCCTGAATTGGAATGTCAAAGTCAATAGCAATGAATGATTTAAACCATCTATCTTCCCATACACAATGACAATATATTATACTTATGATAAAATACTTTAATAGTGCTTCCCAGGTGTTGCTAGTGGGAAAGAACCCACCAGTCAATGCAAGAGATGTGTAAGAGATGCGGGTTCGATCCCTGGGTTGGGAAGATCCCCTGGAGTAGGGCATGGCAACCCACTCTAGTATTCTTGCCTGGAGAATTCCATAGACAGAAGAGCCTGGTGGGCTATAATCCATAGGGTCACAGAGAGTCAGACACAACTAACATAATTTAGCACACACACATGCATGATAAAAAATAATTACAAATATAATTGAAGAAAACCATCTAGAAACTCTTTTCAAGGCTTGGATTTTTAAACCATGAAGCACCAATATTTAAGAGATAAAAACTTAGCTTTAAAACTGTAGGGGAAACCAGAGTGATAATAATCTGTGATTAATCTGTGATTAATAATAGTTGACGGTATTTTAGAAGATATCTGAATATACTTAAGTATATATATTTCCTGACATTTTTCTCTAAAATAGTTGTTATTACTGGTAAAGCAAAATTTCTTTCTGTTAATTTTGGGATATTTTTTTTTTTTTTCATAGAAAGCATAATTGAATGGAATTATGACCTCTCCTATTTGTTACACTATAACAAATTAGATCACAAAGTCCATAAGAAGAGAAACTTGTTCAACTGTTGGGAATCACCAAAATCTTAACTGTTTCCTAAGCTTGAAGAAAACAGCCTTGGAAAGGGCAATCAGGAGGAGAAATCCGATTATAATTAATGAGAAGGAAAAGATTAAGAGTGAGATGATCCGGACTTCCCCGGTGGTCCAGTGGCTGAGACTCTGTGTTCTCAACGCAGGGGGCCAGGGTTCCATCCCTGGTCAGGGAACTAGATCCCACATGTTGCAACTAAGAGTTCATAAACTGCAACTAAGATCTGATGCAGCTGAATACATAAGTAGATTAAAAACAAAAGACAAGAGTGCAATAATGTGAGGTCTGGAGTCAGTTCTATCTTCAAGTAAGTGTGTGAACGTGGCGCATTTTCTTCCCTGGCCTCTAGTTTTCTCCTCTGTGAATTAGATGTTGACTATAGTAACAGCAACTAACACTTACACAGTCCTTACTTCACATGTGTTAATGTGTGAGTGTAGTCTATATGGCAGCCTTTATGAGACATTTCACTCACACTGACTTGGTGTTGTAGACTGAATTGATACACCCCCCACCCCAAATTCATATGTTGAAGCCTAATCTGCAATATGCTGGTACAAAGAGGTGAGGCCTTTGGGAAGTACTGAGGTCACCAGGGTGGAGCCCTAATGAAAGGGATTAGTGCCCTTGTCAAACAGACCCAGCTGGGCTCAGGCTGCACCTTGAGAAATCTGGGAGGTGGCAGGAGTGTGAAGGGGACAGAGACTAAAGGCAGCTTGGTTCCTGGAACCCAGTGGGTAGGAAAAAATCGGTGGCATTATTTTATAGACAAATCTGTAAGGCTTGAGTTTGTTGGTCACATGTACATAAAACCCATTTTCATTCATTTCTGTTGTTCAGTCACTAAGTCATGTCCAGCTCTGTAACCCCATGGACTGCAGTATGCCACGCTCCTCTGTCCTCCACTATCTCCCACAGTTTGCTCAAATTCATGTCCACTGAGTCAGTGATACTATCCAACCATCTTGTCCTCTGTCATCCCCTTCTCCTCCTGTCCTCAATCTTTCCCAGCATCGGGGTCTTTTCCAGTGAGTCAGCTCTTTGCATCATGTGGCCAAATTATTGGAGCTTCACTTTGATTTCTGTAGGAGGAGTACTATTTATCTTTGGGTGCTTAGCTAGTACACTCCTCTCTGGGGTCAAACGTTTTGTGTTTTGCTGAAACCCAGAGTTGCTTGGTTATTTTGTTCCTCTTCCTGGATCTTGTGCAGATAGTGTCTGATGCTCTGATTTTAGGGATATGTTGCTGCCATGTTTTTTTACCCCCAAGACACCACGTTTGTCAACTAAAAGGCAGAGAACAGAATGTTGCTTCATCACTGAGAATCCATAACCCTTGGACTTAAAGTTACTCAACAATACTTTCAGTCCCCAAAAGAAAGCTCACTGAAAATTAAATAAATAGTTCTAAAATTTCTTAGCTTACATAAGTGGTAAAATGTCTCCTCCTATTTCCCCCAACTTAAAGGGGATAACAGGACACGTTTTTAAGCAAATTTTTCTTTTTTTTTCATTTCAAAGATGTAGAGACCTTAGTATGAGATTCATAATGGCCAAAAAAAAAAAAAATTAGCTACCTGGGAGCAACCTTTACTGCTGGGAGGAAATTATGGGTTTACGGTGTGTTTTGTGGCCAACATCATTCTTTCTAGTTTTGTCTATGGCCTAAACTGAGAGAAAATAATTGGGAATGCTATGATGAAAATAATAGTGATTCCTCTTGTTGCTATGGTGACAAGAATACATTGAATCCATTACTCTGAAAAAAACTGCCTGGTAGTGTACTTCAGCATTCCGCAGTGGGTGTATTTGTTAAGAATTTTAATCTGTCATCTTCCATCAAAATGGCACAGTGCTCAGAGAAATGTTTCACACCTGTACATTTAGCTGGTTTTGATTGTTTTAAAAGAAAACAGTGGAGAATAAATAGTCATGATTATATTGAAAATGTGAGTAATTTTTCTAAGAGTATATCGCCAGGTACACACCTAAAAAGCACATTGCAGCTTTGTTTCCACAGGAGCTTTGCATGAGTTTTCAGGTAATCCTATGACACGGGAATCAAAAGGTCTAGAACCCACAGGGCATGGCTCCCCTCTGTTCTTCTCACTCTCTCTTCTCTTCCTGGGAGTTATGAATCCCTGCAATGGTGTGTTTAACAACTTCTCCTGTCAGAAAAGCTTTTATACGCTCATTTGTTCGGGCTCCAGATGGCTTGTACCCATTTCCCCTTGTGGCGCTCTCTGATAAGAAGTGAGGCTTAACTATGCGGCCTTTTCTAGCTTCACATAGGCTGCTTTGGAGCTTCACTGTTCTGATGGGTTTCTAACAGGTCAGTATTGCTTTAGGGATTCCCGGGTGGCGCAGCGGTAAAGAATCTGCTTGCCAATGCAGGAGATCCAAGAGACTCAGGTTTGATCCCTGGGTCAGAAAGATCCCCTGGAGGACGAAATGGCAACCCCCTCCAGTATTCTTGCCTGGAAAGTTCCATGGACAGAGGGTTACAGTCCATGGGGTCACAAAGAGTTGGACACAACTGAGCAAATGAGCACACACACAGCACACATGTTGCTTTACGTCCCTGGTAGAGATAAGCAGGAAATAAGGGGCAAATATATTCTCATGCATTTAACTCAGGCTTTAAATGTTTTCCATTCATTTATTGTTGGCTGTGCTGGGTCTTTGTTGCTGCACGGGCTTTCTCTAGTTGTGGTGAGCAGGGCCTGCTCTCTAGTTGCGGCACATGCGCTTCTTCCTGTGTTGGCTTTTTATGTTGCAGAGCACAGGCTCCAGGTGCGTGGCCTTCAATGGCTGCACGCGTGGGGCTGGGCAGTCACAGTGCACAGCCTCCAGAGTGCGGGCACTGTAGTCATGGTGGATGGGCTCCGTCACTCCATGGCATGTGGGATCTTAGTTCCCACCCCAGGGGTCAAACCTGTGTCCCCTGCACTGGCAGGAGGATTGTTAACCACTGGACCACCAGCTGTTGCTGTTCAGTTGCTCAGTTGTGTCTAACTCTTTGCAACCCGTGGGAAATCCCTGAACTCAGACTTTACTTGTTCCTACGCGCTTTAGTTTTTGTTGCTACTGGAGGAATATTATCTCTTCAAGAAGTTCTGTTTCATCAGCTCTATGGAAGGATGGGCTTCCTTAGTTTCTAGACTAAGGACACTGTCTCCCCTTCTTCCTCATTTTGTGCTATATTATTGGCTTGGGCTTCTCGGGTGGTGCCAGAGGTAAAGAACATGCCTGCCAACACAGGAGACTTAAGAGATGAGGGTTCCATCCCTGGGTCAGGAAGATCCCCTGAGGGGAGGAGGGCATGGCAACGCACTCCAGTATTCTTGCCTGGAGAATCCCATGGACATAGGACCCTGTCCACAACCGAAGCGACTCAGCACGCATTGACCCAAAACACTATTTAGATGATTCCAAACAATGAAGTCAACTCTGACACTCTTTTTCTATTTTTCCCAAGAAAGGAAGGTTAACCACAATATGTTTTTGTGGCATTCTGAGATTTATTTCCTTGGAGTTGGCTGTGGTGATTAACTCAGATCACTGAAGTCTGTGCTAGTAGACATATAACAAATCCCTCTCCAGAAAGGGAGCCTCCCTGTGGGAGTAGTAAAGGCACAAACTCTTCACCTTTAGGCTTTTTAAACACCTGAATCAGAGAAGAAGCATGTTTTCAGACATGCCAATACAATCAATTTTGGTAACTTTCTCAGATCTGGAAAACTGAGCGAAAATCAAGGGGGAAGTTTATGCATTGTGCATATTCACCTTTTGAAGGACACAACTTAAGAGTGTTTCTTTTCATGTCTTTTTCTCTCAAGGAGGGGCCTGTTTTGAGGAGGGCCATTCGCAGGTCCTCTGTCTCCTGCATGCCGCTTGGCTATTGAGGGTCTCTCTTTTCCTGCGTCTTGATGAGGGCTCTTTGAGGGGGACAAGGAAACCTGCCCTGTCCCGCTGCGCTGCCCATTAGAAGACAGTCTAGGGGGAGCTGCGGGGGTTGGGGGTGGGGGGCACGTTCAGAGAGCGAGGCTGACCTGCTTTCTCCAGGACAAGTAGGATGATTCCGAGCTGTTTCTTAGTCTGGCTGGGCACTGAAAGGGCCCGGTCTTCTACAGAAGGGCTCAGCTGAGACCTTGCTGGGGAGGCAGTTTACTGTCAGCCAGAGGCTACTGCTGGGCAGAGAGCTTTCAGATGCTGCCCAGCTCGGAAGTGGCCACCAGGCTCCTTGGCACCCCCGGACCAACGGACCCTGCAGCAGAGCAGGAAGCAGGGGATGATTTTGGAAACACCTCGTGCCTGGGATGCTGAGAAGTGCGACTGAAGAGGGGGACGCTGGACGCCTGCATGTGGCTCCGAGGACGCCCAGTTACGCTAACAGATCCTGACCACCGTTCGCAGCACTCAAACTCTAGCTCTGTTGTTGTTGTTGTTGTTTGTTTGTTTAAATCTCTTGGCCACAGCTTGTGGGATCTTAGTTCCTCTACCAAGGATTGAACTTGCGCCCCCTGCATTGGAAAAACGGAGTCTTAACCACTGGATCGCCAGAAAGCCCCTAAAATTCTAGTTCTCGAAGACTGGCATCATGGGTGGAATTGTCTTAGCCTTTCTGTGCTCTCTTTGGACTGTTAACCTGATGGGTGCATCCTCAGCTCACGAGAACCTGACGCTCTGTGTGGGGTCACTGTTTTGGCTCGAAGGGTGTGAATCTCCGTGGGGCAGGTCCCCCTCCATTCCAGCCCCAAGTAAGGACCCTCTGGCAGTCCCAGAGAAGTTCTTTGCAACACATACAACAGACAGAAGTTTTGTGTCCAGAGTATAACTATGTCTATAAAGCAGTAATAGGAAATCAATGAAAAGAGTCATTAAGAGAAAGACCCAAGAAAGATTGGAAAAGACATGAACAAGCATCTCACATTAGAGAGAACATAAATGGCTAATAAGCTTCTGAAAAATGTCACCCTCATTAGCAAGCAGGGAATTTTACATTTTAAAGCCATTCAGTTCAGTTCAGTTCAGTCGCTCAGTCATGTCCGACTCTTTGTGACGCTATGGACGGCAGTATGCCAGGCTCCCCTGTCCATCTCCAACTCCCGGAGTTTACCCAAACTCATTTCCATTGAGTCAGTGATGCCATCCAGCCATCTCATCCTCTGTTGTCCCCTTCTCTTCCTGCCCTCAATCTTTCCCAGAATGAGGGTCTTTTCAAATGAGTCAGTTCTTTGCATCACGTGGCCAAAGTATTGGAGTTTCAGCTTCAACATCAGTCCTTTCAGTGAACACTCAGGTCTGATCTCCTTTAGGATGGACTGGTTGGATCTCCTTGCAGTCCAAGGGACTCTCAAGAGTCTTCTCCAACACCACAGTTCAAAAGCATCAATTCTTTGGTGCTCAGCTTTCTTTATAGTCCAACTCTCACATCCATACATGACTACTGGAAAAACCATAGCCTTGACTAGACAGACCTTTGTTGGCAAAATAATGTCGCCGCTTTTTAATAAGGTGTCTAAGTTGGTAATAGCTTTTCTTCCAAGGGGTAAGCATCTTTTAATTTCATGGCTGCAGTCATGATCTACAGTGATTTTGGAGCCCAAAAAATAAAGTCTGTCACTCTTTCCACTGTTTCCCCATCTATTTCCCATGAAGTGATGGACTGGATGCCATGATCTTAGTTTTCTGAATGTTGAGCTTTAAGCCAGCTTTTTCACTCTCCTCTTTCACTTTCATCAAGAGGCTCTTTAGTTCTTCTTTGCTTTCTGCCATAAGGATGGTGTGATCTGCATATCTGAGGTTATTGATATTTCTCCCGGCAATCTTGATTCCAGCTTGCCATTACAGGAGACCAATTTATACCCATTTCATTGGCAAAAAAATAAAGCAAAACCAAGCGTTGGTGAGGCAATGAGGCAACAGGAACTCTCCTACAAGGCATTTAGGAGTGTATATTGGCACAGTCACATCAGAAAATGAGTCAGCATGAACTAGTGACTCCTGCAACTCAGCGATTATACATCAGGGGATATAATGTGTAGGAGTATGTTTAGTATCATTATTTATAATAGTAAAAATTTGAAACAGCCAGAATATCCTTCAACAGGAGATTGGATATATCAATTTTAATATGCTCATACAGCGGAGCACTACATAGCAAGGAAAATGAAGATAGTTTCAGGTATCAATATTAGCAAATGCAAAAAACAAAGCGAAAAGAAACAAGCAAGTCACAGAAGAATGCATCCAGCAAAATCTCATTATAAGTTGAAGGACAGGCAACAGTCAATAATACACTGTTTGGAGCTATGCATGCATGGGGTAGAACTGAAAGGAAAGTTGGAAACTAAGTAATATGAAAATCCTGGGGAAGGAAATGGCAACCCACTCTGATATTCTTGCCTGGAGAATCCCCTGGACAGAGGAGCCTGGTGGGCTACAGTCCATGGGGTCGCAAGTGTTGGACACGACTTAGCGAGTAACCACCACCAAAATGAAAATCAGAATGGTGCCCTCCATAGTGGAAATTGGAGAGGGGGTTGTTTGACAGAGATGGGCTCACAGAGGGTGTCAAAGTCACTGACAAAGTTCTGTGGTCTAAGCTGTGTAGCGGTTTGTTTGCTTTTGCTTTGTTACTATTTACTCGTTAAGCTATATATTACTTACACACTATACGTATATGTGTGTATAATTGGTCTATGATGTTATTTCACAATTTAACACATAGAGAGAGAGGAGGGGGAGGAACATTAAGTGATGTCCGGGGTTCACGTGAGGTGGATTCAGCTTTGGTGGGATGGGGTGGATATCCTAGAGGACTAATAAAGTGATATCTGCTCCGTTTCCACAGTGTCTGCTCTGGACTGCAAGTATATTCCTGATCAGACTGGGTCTCTGCGGTGCGAGACTGAGTCTACACACCTCTCCAATCTGTGTGCTCAGGGATGGCCTCCTGTAGAAGATGATGCTTGAACCGGGTCTTGATGGGTGGGGGGCAATGTGTGTCCAACAGCCTGGAGACTCATAGCACGATGTAGTGTGGTTGTCATTTGTTAAAAAAATATTTATTGAGGTTCTATTAAAAAAATAAAGGACTAGGGACACAGAAAGCTAGATAAAGCTCTATCTGAAAAAGTGTCAGAAGTTTGCTTGAATGAAGTATTACAAAAATCGATGCAAAGAAGCTGCTGCTTTCAGTGGTAACAGAATCAGGAGTACCTCGGAAACATCATATTTCAGAGCTGGGAAGATGGGGAAGAAACAGTTGCTGAGCGGGGCTCGAGTCAGGCGCTGTATTCCGTGCTGTATGTATCAGGTGGGTGGAAAGGGCTTTCTAGGTGAAGGAGACGCCCGGGCAAAGCCTGGAGGAGGAAATTACAGGGTTCACTCAAGGAATGATGAGCAGTTTGAGTGGAATAAAGCAAAATAATTTAGCATTTATTGCAGGAGTCCAGCAGTTTTTCTGTAAAGGGCTAGATGGTAAATCTTTTAGGCTGTGAGGGCAATGTGGTCTCTGCCGCAACTACTTAACTCTTAAGGTGTACCACCAATGCAGTCACAGTCAGTGAGGGTGGGGTGTGTCCCAACAATATTTACAAAAACAGGCAGTGGGCTGGCTTGGGCCCACCAGCCAGTTCACCAACCTTTGCTTCACTGAATCCTTGCCATGCAATGAAGGAGCTCTGTGCTAAGCACTTGAGTGTTTTATCTCAGTCCTCAAAACCGTCACAGAGCAGGACAGTGCCCATCACTACCTTTCTCTCCCATTTACCGACGTGGGCACCGTGGAAACCTCCGAGAGGCTAAGGTCGCTCAGTAAGGAGTGCTGGGGGGCAGGGTTCGAATCAGAGGATCAGGCTCTGGTGTCACTCGTAACCACTGTGCTGCCTGAAAATTAGAGAGATTGTGGAGATCTTTGCTGCCGGGCCAAGAGTCATCTTGGTTGGACAAGTGAGAGCCATGAAGGTTCTGGGTGGAGACTGATACTCTCAGAGCTGTGGACACCTGCTTTTCCTCCTCTGAAGTATAAGCTGTGGAGCGGCCTCTTACTCAGCTGTTTGCAGGCAGAACGTCGAAGATAGATTTTAAGATCCTTTGAATTAGCCTTCCTGAGATATGACCAACTCTGGCAACTGTCCAGTGCGGTGGGGAGAGGAGGACTGTCCAGTTGAGGAGAAAAGAAGCTTCTTCCCTGACAGGTGAGGAGCGGACAGCCTGCAATAAAGGCTGAAACAGCTTCAGACGGACAGCAGTCGTTGCAGGCTTTCTGGGCTTGGCTCTTTGGTTTCTGGTGACATGATTCGGGGACCCAGTGTCCACACTGTTAGCAGCTGCCCTGTGGCAGCCCTCTCCCCTCAGAGAGCAGTTTGGTGAGCCCATGTTTTCCATTTTCCAAGACTTCCCAAACATACACATCATGTTGCTTCCAAACGGAAGGTTGACTGTTTCCATCTCACCAGAAGGCAGTCACTTGCTAATCACCTCTCCATCTGAAAGACAGGGACCTATGAGAAAGGGTCCTCACTAGCATATTTGAAGATGGGCTGGACAGAGGATGGGAGCCAATCACTAGTGATTTATATCCCAGTTCACGTCACCATCGGTTCAGTTCAGTTCAGTCGCTCAGTCGTGTCTGACTCTTTGCAACCCCATGGACCATAGTACGCCAGGCCTCCCTGTCAAACACCAACTCCTGTAGTCTACTCAAACTCATCTTCATTGAGTCGGTGATGCCATCCAACCATTTAATCCTCTGTTGTCCCCTTCTCCTCCTGGTTCAATCTTGCCCAGCATCAGGGTCTTTTCAAATGAGTCAGCTGTTCGCATCAGGTGGCCAAAGTATTGGAGTTTCAGCTTCAGCATCAGTCCTTCCAATGAACACTCAGGACTGATCTTCTTTAGGATGGACTAGTTGGACTTCCTTGCAATCTAAAGGGACTCTCAAGAGTCTTCTCCAACACCACAGTTCAAAAGCATCAATTCTCCAGTGCTCAGCCTTCTTCATAGTCCAATTCTCACATGCATACATGACTACTGGAAAAATCATAGCTTTTACTAGACAGATCTTTGTTGGTAAAGTAACGTCTCTGCTCTTTAATATGCTGTCTAGGTTGGTCATAACTTTCCTTGCAAGGAGCAAGTGTCTTTTAATTTCATGGCTGCAGTCACTATCTGCAGTGATTTTGAGGCCAGAAAAATAAAGTCAGCCACTGTTTCCCCATCTATTTGCCATAAAGTGATGGGACCGGATGCCATGATCTTAGTTTTTTGAATGTTGAGCTTTAAGCCAACTTTTCACTCTCCTCTTTCACTTTCATCAAGAGGCTCTTTAGTTCTTCTTCATTTTCTGCCATAAGGGTGATGTTATCTGCATATCTGAGGTTATTGATATTTCTCCCAGCAATCTTGTTTCCAGCCTGTGCTTCTTCCAGCCCAGCATTTCTCATTATATACTCTGCATATAAGTTAAATAAGCAGGGTGATAATATACAGCCTTGACATACTCCTTCCCTATTTGGAACTAGTCTGTTGTTCCATGTTCAGTTCTGTTGCTTCCTGACCTGCATACAGGTTTCTCAATAGGCAGGTTAGGTGGTCTGGTATTCCCATCTCTTGAAGAATTTTCCACAGTTTATTGTGATCCACATATTCAAAGGCTTTGACATAGTCAATAAAGCAGAAATAGATGTTTTTCTGGAACTCTCTTGCTTTTTCCATGATCCAGCAGATGTTGGCAATTTGATCTCTGGTTCCTCTGTCTTTTCTAAATCCAGCTTGAACATCTGGAAGTTCACGGTTCACACACTGTTGAAGCCTGGCTTGGAGAATTTTGAGCATTACTTTACTAGTGTGTGAGATGACAGCAATTGTGCGGTAGTTTGAGCATTCTTTGGCATTGCCTTTCTTTGAGATTGCAATGAAAACTGACCTTTTCCAGTCCTGTGGCCACTGCTGAATTTTCCAAATTTGCTGACAAATTGAGTGCAGCACTTTCACAGCATCATCTTTCAGGATTTGAAATAGCTCAGCTGGAATTCCATCACCTCCACTAGCTTTGTTCATAGTGATGCTTCCTAAGGCCCACTTGACTTCACATTCCAGGATGCCTGGCTCTAGGTGAGTGATCACACCATCGTGATTATCTGGGTCATGAAGATCTTTTTTGTACAGTTCTTCTGTGTATTCTTGCCACCTCAAAGAGATCCCTACTCTTTCCCATTCTATTGTTTTCCTTTATCTTTTTGCTCTGATCACTGAGGAAGGCTTTATTATCTCTCCTTACTATTCTTTTTTTTTTTTACTTCACAGCAAGATTTATTAATACATCCAAAAGAAAGTAAGAAAAATCATTTTGTCACACTATATATAGATAATACATACAGTGTTTTATACACATATTACATCAGTTTTTACACAAGAAAAATATACATAAAAATGTAAACTTTTGTATACAAAAACCCTTAAACAAATTAAACAAGGACCAGAAAACAAAAGGAGACCAATCCATTATTATTTCATCAAATTTTTAAAATGGTAATACAGTACATTCATTGAGATATACATGGAAAATGTGAGCCATCTCTTCTTGTTTAAAGGGAAATTACAAACCAAAGCCCATCATTTCTCCTTACTATTCTTTGGAACTCTGGATTCAAATGGATATATCTTTCCTTTTCTCCTTTGCTTTTCATGTCTCTTCTTTTCACAGCTATTTGTAAGGCCTCCTCAGACAGCCATTTTGCTGTTTTGCATTTTTCAGCATTATTAGTTGGGGCATAGCCTTGGATTACTGTCATATTGAATGGTTTGCTTTGGAAATGAACAGAGATCATTCTGTCATTTTTGAGATTTGAATCCAAGTGCTGCTTTTCAGACTCTTTTGTTGACTATGATGGCTACTCCATTTCTTCTAAGGGATTCCTGCCCATAGTAGTAGATATAATGGTCATCTGAATTAAATTTACCCATTCCAGTCCATTTTAGTTTGCTGATTCCTAAAATGCCAGTGCTCACTCTTGCCATCTCCTGTTTGACCACTTCCAATTTGCCTTGATTCATGGACCTAACACTCCAGGTTCCTATGTAATATTGCCTTTTATAGCATTGGACTTTACTTCTATCACCAGTCACATCCACAGCTGGGTGTTGTTTTTGCTTTGGCTCTGTCTCTTCATTCTTTCTGGAGTTATTTCTCCACTGATCTCCAGTAGCATATTGGGCTCTGTCAACTACAAATTGGCACTTACCAAAAGCACTGCCAACGACTGAACAACAAAGGCGTTTGCCATCTGCCTCTACGGAGACTGAAGCCCATGTGGCTGTAGCTGTTGACCTTCAACAACCCCTAGGGAGTTCAGGGTGGAGTGAGGCGCTCTGTGCTCCAGGGAATCTGGTGGGACAGGTCTTTAGATAGTTGGACATTTTTAGGAACAAATTTTATGATCTCAATCCTTGCATCTCCTCATATCTAGCGAACTAAATCCCTTCATGGTGATATCAGATCCTCATAGTGAAGTCGCTCAGTCATGTCCGACTCTTTGCGACCCCATGGACTGTAGCCTACCAGGCTCCTCTGTCCATGGGATTTTCCAGGCAATAGGCCTGGAGTGGATTGCCATTTCCTTCTCCAGGGGATCTTCCCAACCCAGGGATGGAACCCGGGTCTCCCGCATTGTAGACAGATGCTTTACCGTCTGAGCCACCAGGGAAGTCGTCAGATCCTCATGGTATCATACAAAAAGTCTTTTGAAAAATGAGTGCTTCATGGTATGCAACTCCCCCTTCACCAAACCTTGTATACTGTCTTCCTCCCACTGCCACTTTGGAGCAGTCTCTCAGAGCTATCCGAGATGCTGCCTCCCGGGCTGCAGTCCTCATTTTGCCCCAAATAAAACTTAACTCACAATTCTCAAGTTGTACATCTTTTTTTTTATCAACAGCACTTACTGACCTGGGGAGTTCATCTTTCAATGTCTTACCTTTTTGCCTTTTCATACTGTTCCTGTGGTTCTCAAGGCAAGAATACTGAAGTGGTTTGCCATT
Organism: Bos grunniens; assembly: GCF_055505025.1. Taxonomy (NCBI): domain Eukaryota; kingdom Metazoa; phylum Chordata; class Mammalia; order Artiodactyla; family Bovidae; genus Bos; species Bos grunniens. Next base: position 8,367,706 of record NC_141168.1, read on the forward strand.
CCCTTCTCCAGTGGATCACATTTTGTCAGAACTCTCCACCATGACCCGTCCATTTTGGGTGGCCCTGCACAGCATGGCTCGTAGTTCCATTGAGTTAGACAAGGCTGTGGTCCATGTGATCAGATTGGTTAGTTTTCTGTGACTGTGGTTTTCATTCTGTTGCCCTCTGATAGAGAAGGACAAGAGGCTGATGGAAGCTTCCTGATGGGATAGACTGACTGAGGGGAAAACTGGGTCTTGTGCTGATGGGTGGGGCCATGCTCAGTAAATCTTTAATCCAATTTTCTGTTGAAGGGTGGGTCTGTGTTCCCCCCTCTTGTTATTTGACCTGAGGCCAAACTATGGTGGAGGTAATGATAATGGAGACCTCCTTCAAAAGGCCCCAGGCACAAAGTGCTCTGCTCAGTGCCCCAACCCTGCAGCAGGTCACCGGCCACCCATGCCTCTGCCGTATACTCCTGGACACTCCCGGGCAAGTCTGGGTCGGTCTCTTGTGCGGTCACTGCTCCTTTCTCCTGGGTCCTGGTGAGCACAAGGTTCTGTTTGTTTCCCCCCAGAGTCTGTTTCCCAGTCCTGTCTAAGTTCTGGTGGCTCTATGGTGGGGTTAATGGAGACCTCCTTCAAGAAGGCTTCTGCCATACCCAGGTCTGCTGCACCCAGAGCCCCTGAGCCCGCACAGTCCACTGCTGACCCGCACCTCCTCAGGAGACACCCAAACACAGTTCTGTCTCAGTCTCTGTGGGGTCTATGGGTCCCGGTGTGCACAAGGTATGTTTGAGCCCTCTGAGCGTGTTTGGTGGGTACGGGGTTTGATTCTAAATGTGATTTTGCCCCTCCTACCATCTTGCTGGGGCTTCTCCTTTGCCCTTGGATGTGGGATATCTCCTCATAGTTGCTCCAGCAACACACAGCTACCGCTGCAAGACGTTCTAGAACCAACACCCGAAAAAGATGTCCTTTTCATTATAGGGGTCTGGAATGCAAAAGTAGGATGTCAAGAAATATCTGGAGCAATGGGCAAATTTGGCCTTGGAGTACAGGATGAAACAGGGCAAAGGCTAATAGAGTTTTGCCAAGAGAACACACTGGTCATAGCAAACACCCTCTTCCAACAACACAAGAGAAGACTCTACACATGGACATCACTAAATGGTCAATACCAAAATCAGTTTGATTATATTCTTTGCAGCCAAAGATGGAGAAGCTCTATACAGTCAGCAAAAACAAGACCAGGAGCTGACTGTGGTTCCAATTATGAACTCTTTATTGCCAAATTCAGACTTAAATTGAAGAAACTAGGGAAAATCACTAGACCATTCAGGTATGACCTAAATCAAATCCTTTATGACTATATAGTGGAAGTGAGAAATAGATTTAATGGACTAGATCTGATAGACAGAGTGCCTGATGAACTATGGACGGAGGTTCGTGACATTGTAGAGGCGGCAGTGATCAAAACCATCCCCAAGAAAAGGAAATGCAAAAAGGCAAAATGGTTGTGTGAGGAGGCCTTACAAACAGCTGAGAAAAGAAGAGAAGCAAAAGGCAAAGGAGAAAAGAAAAGATATACCCATTTGAATGCAGAGTTCCAAAGAATAGCAAGGAGAGATAAGAAAGCCTTCCTCAGTGATCAATGCAAAGAAATAGAGGAAAACAATAGAATGGGAAAGACTAGAGATCTCTTCAAGAAAATTAGAGATACCAAGGGAACTTTTCATGCAAAGATGGGCACAGTAAAGGACAGAAATGGTATGGACCTAACAGAAGCAAAAGATATTAAGAAAAGGTGGCAAGAATACACAGAAGAACTGTACAAAAAAGATCTTCATGACCCAGGTAATCATGATGGTGTGATCACTGACCTAGAGCCAGACATCCTGGAATGTGAAGTCAAGTGGGCCTTAGGAAGCATCACTATGAACAAAGCTAGTGGAGGTGATGGAATTCCAGCTGAGCTATTTCAAATCCTGAAAGATGATGCTGTGAAAGTGCTGCACTCAATTTGTCAGCAAATTTGGAAAATTCAGCAGTGGCCACAGGACTGGAAAAGGTCAGTTTTCATTGCAATCTCAAAGAAAGGCTATGCCAAAGAATGCTCAAACTACCGCACAATTGCTGTCATCTCACACACTAGTAATGCTCAAAATTCTCCAAGCCAGGCTTCAACAGTATGTGAACCGTGAACTTCCAGATGTTCAAGCTGGCTTTAGAAAAGACAGAGGAACCAGAGATCAAATTGCCAACACCCGTTCAATCTTCAAAAAGAGCAAGAGAGTTCCAGAAAAAAATCTACTTCTGCTTTATTGACTACACTGAATCCTTTGACTTTGTGGATCACAACAAACTGGAAAATTCTTCAAGAGGTGGGAATACTAGACCACCTTACCTGCCTCCTGAGAAATCTGTATGCAGGTCAAGAAGCAACAGTTAGAACTGGACATGGAATAATAGACTGGTTCCAAATTGGGAAAGAAGTATGTCAAGGCTGTATATTATCACCCTGCTTATTTAACTTCTATGCAGAGTACATCATGAGAAATTCTGGGCTGGATGAAACACAAGCTAGAATCAAGATTTCTGGGAGAAATATCAATAACCTCAGATATGCAGATGACACCACCCTTATGGCAGAAAGTGAAGAGGAACTAAGGAGCCTCTTGATGAAAGTGAAAGAGGAAGTGAAAAAGTTGGCTTAAAACTCAACATTCAGAAAACTAAGATCATGGCATCTGGTCCCATTACTTCATGGAAAATAGATGGTAAAACAGTGGAAATAGGGAGAGACTTTATTTTCTTGGGCTCCAAAATCACTGTGACTGCAGCCATGAAATTAAAAGACGCTTGCTCCTTGGAAGAAAAGCTATGACCAACCTGGACAGCTTATTAAAAAACAGAGACATTTCTTTGCCAACAAATGTCTGTCTAGTTAAAGCTTTGGTTTTTCCGGTAGTCATGTATGGATGTGAGTTGGACTGTAAAGAAAGCTGAGTGGTGAAGAATTGATGCTTTTGAACTGTAGTGTTGGAGAAGACTCTTGAGAGCCTCTTGGACAGCAAGGAGATCCAACCAGTCCATCCTAAAGGAAATCAGTCCTGAGTGTTCATTGGAAGGACTGAAGCTGAAGCAAAACTCTAATACTTTCGCCACCTGACATGAAGAGCTGACTTATTGGAAAAGACCCTGATGTTGGGAAAGATCGAAGGTGGGAGAAGGGGATGACAGAGGACGTGAGTTTGAGTAAACTCCAGGAGTTGGCGATGGACAGGGAGGCCTGGCGTGCTGCAGTCCATGGGGTCACAAAGAGTCAAATACGACTGAGCGACTGAACTGAACTTATAAGACACGAGGAAGGAAGGTTGACCCTTTAGGTCAGTGTCTTCTAAAGGGTGCTCCATAGAACCACACTCACTTAAGATATTCTTTAAACAGAGTCCCAGAATTGACATGTTATGTAAGGTTCATATGCTTAGATTTCCACAACTTGTAGCTTCACAGTGTGCGACAGGACTTTTAAGGCTCTGGGAAGTTTTACAGTAAGGAAGAGTCAACGTATCTTTGAACTTGGCTTCCCAAAATTAGTTGGCTATATAAAATCCTGACCTCAGTTAATACCTATTAAAATTTTGTTCTGAGTTCTCTGGCCCTCATTTTGGGAAATATTTTTGCAGGTGATACAGGGTCAGTGGGGGTATTTTGGGAAAAGTAGGATCATCAGATAGATGATTTAGAAAAATAACTCAGGTAGTCAGTTAAAATTTGGGTTAGAGTTAGACTCAAGTTAGACAAAAGAATCTAAACAAATCAAGAAAATATTTTATCAGTCCAGGAAAAATGAAGGCCTAAAGTGTTGACAGTGATCACAAAGATTAAGAAAAACAGGTTTTGTCAGGATGTTTTTCTGAGACAGGATAAGATCATATGTGATGGACTGTATTCAGAAAAGGGAGTGATTTAAGGCTGTGCCTAAGTACCCAGCGTGGTTGACCAGATGGACAGTTATACTGTTCACTGAGATGGTAAGTGGAGGAGTATTTCCAACATGGCTGTCTGGTAAAACAATGCTATCTCACAGCTTTCTGGTCCATACAGCTGATGTCACAGGACAAGTACAGGCAGGGTCAACAATGAAGCCTCAGGCTCTGGGATGTGGCAGAGACATATAGTTTATTGTCCCACAGATTCCTCTGCTTCTTTCATGCTTCTCTGTTCAGTTTCAGTCTTCAGCTCAGGGTGTGAAAACTAGCAGGGCACACTGGCTAGAGACATAAGCAAGTCTCTTTCCTGTCAAAATGCTTAATTACTGCAATACATTATGATACAATTGGCCAGCCTGGTCTGTCAGAAAGGCTCAGAAACAAGAGTGATTGTTTCAGAGTGGGAGTTTCCAAGCTAATTTGTCAGAGAATTGTGGAAAGTCAGAGTGGGTAAAGTTTGTTAGAGGCAGCAATTAAAACTTGCCTCTGGATGTGTCTCAGGTGGGAGAATATTTAAAATCAGCATAAATATTGGATTGTGATTCTCCCTGTATTGGAAGAAACTGTAACAGAAAACATAATATTGTCTTTATGATCCTATTACAAAGAGGTAGTAGCTGAAAACTATGAAGGAAAGTACATGAATGACATCCATCCAAAATAGGAGGGCTCTGGCTTTTTGGAAAGGTCATGGGAGAGGTCAGTTTAATGGCACTATGACCACATGTTCTACTGCCAGGAATTTAAGGTTCATTGTTTCAAGCACCATTCTGTAATTTATAAATGTACTTCTGCACATTTCTCCTGTAGATATTAAAATGCCACAACTTAGACACTTTTACTAAGTTATATGTTCATATTTTAGCTTTAACATTTATGGAGGATTGATATTATTAGAAAGAGCTACAGGAAGAACATTTCTGCACCTTCATAAAATTCTTGAAGACCTACACACACACATATATCTATATTAATATTTTCATTTTTTCATGGAAAAATTCACAATCACTTCTTTTAGGAATTCAGTACAAGAAAAAAGAAAATTATTGTTTTCTGAGCTACAACTATTTTTCTTTTTTGTTTTAATCTTAAAAATAAATGACAGGAGGTTTAACAATTAATCACAGTAGATATTCTGTTTCCTACATCAGCACTGCGTTGAGTGGGGTCCAAGTAGGAGAGCCCCACCAGATCCTCTGTGCGTTAATACAACCGGGAAATACTGGACACCACAGTTCACAGTACATATGAACATACGAAAGGCCCAGAGAAGTCTGCAGAAAAGACACCTATGACGCTTTAGTCCATCTCCCTGCCTCCACCCCATAGAACAACTATTAACATTTCTCAGAATTAGTTTACACGCCTTTTACTGTGGTGAAATATACATAACATAAAATTTACCATTTTAACCATTTTTAAGTGTAGTTCAGTGACATTAAGTCCATTCACATCGTTCTGCAGCTATAATACCATCACCGTCTTCAGAACATCTTTTCATCTTCCTCCAGTTCCCTGTCACAGGCACTGGCACCCACCATCTACTTCCACAAAATACACTTTGGTACATTCACATCTAACTGATTGATATATTTGCACTGGCCCCTTTGGATGTGGTTTTGGTTTGAAAGTTTACCTCTTATGTTTTTACTGTTTTGTTAGATGCTTTAAACCCTCTAACTCCTTTTAAAGATAAGTAGCTCATACATTTTATAACTAGAGATTCACCGTACATATTAGCAGAGTGAAGACTGAGAATAGAGGCTTAATGAGAAACTGGACTCGTGACATCCTACGTGCATTTGTGTTACTTAACAGTGAATAATATGACCTCGCTCTTCCCGGGGAACGCCAAGATTCTGTGTAGCAGGCATACGTAAGCATCAGGAGTCAACCATGAACACCCTCTATCGGACCTGGACTTCACATACTGTTCCCAATGCTTGGAATGTCATCTTCATTCCCTCTACAAGCAGAGTTAAGTCCTCATTTCTTTTTCCATCTTTGTGTATAACTCTATTTAAGACACTCACGAACCATGTTTTACATAACTGTGACTGTTTCCCTGGGTGGCTGTGTCCTTCACTAGACTCTGAGGCCACAAAAGGTCTTTAGCTCTACGTAGCTAGCAGAAGATAGATCTTTCATAAATGCTTGTTAAATCATCTAGGCCAAACATCCAATACTGGAAGTCTCCAGGACATTCTTACATTCTAGATGAGACGGCCTGTTTTAACAGTTACTAATATTTAGCATTATAGCAGTGTTTTAGCCAATGCATAAAACACAAAAAAGGAATTTCCTAATTATTAGAAAGGAGGACACAAAATTTTTCACTTGTAACTGATAGAATTTTCTATCTAGAAAATCCAAGACAATGAATATATGATTCAAAATTAGAATGTTTAGTGAAGTTGCCTGCTAAAAAAGTAGTGTCTAAAAAACGATAGCCTCTTATATTCTAAAAATAAAGTCAATTAGTAAATATAGTAAAAAGTCTTACCTGAAATAGCAGCAAAAATATGAGATATCTGGAAATAGTCTTCATAAGCATGCAGGACCTATATAAAGAAAACAATGAAGTTGGGGAGATAATTGGTTAAATACTCACAAAAAAATTAAGTTGGCTTTCTACCTTTTACCCTATACCAAAACAAATTTCATAAAGAGGTAAATACAGATGCTGAAACTATTAAAGAGCCATGAGAATATGTGTGAAAATATTGATCAGCTCTAGATAACAGTAACACTGTTATAAGCATGTATGTTTTTACCATGAGGAGAAAAGACCAGTGGACTTGATTACATTAAATAAAAAACTTCTGTATCTCAAAAAACACCTTAAGCAATATTAAAGGTAAATGAAGTAAGGAAAATATTTCCAACATAAATGACATAAGAATTAAGCCCCAATTATCAAAAAGCTTATATAAACTGATAATAGGTAAACACTCCAATAGGAACATGAATAAAAACTTGGATAAGTTACAAATGGCTACCAAGAATACAGTGCTCAGTAATCTTATGAAAACATCTCCAATCTCATTCATAATAAAAAGGAATTCAAATTCAAATAGCAAGATGCCATTCTGTCCCAGCAAATGGATAAATCAATTAAAAGAAAGTAACATCCAGGGCTGATAAAGATGAGATAATGTGGGACCATTCTCCCTCGTGGAAAGTGTGCAACTGTTCAATAATGTGACTGGTGTGCCAAATTTCAGACTGTTTAATCCTTTGACCCAGTATCTTTATCTCTAGTAATTTATCTTAAATATATTGGGCTTCACTGGTGGCTCAGATGGTAAATCTACCTATAAAGCGGGAGACACGAATTTGATCCCTGGATTAGGAGGATCTCCTGGAGAAGGAAATGGCAACCCACTCACTCCAACATTCTTGCCTGGAGAATTCCGGGGACTGAGCCTGGCAGGCTGCAGTCCATGGGGTCACAAAGAGTTGGATAGGACTGAGCGACTAACACTTTCACTTTCACCTCATATTGTTAGTGGTGCCCCAACACCTCTTCTGAAAGCGGAACAGAGCTTTAGTCTTCACCTGGGCAATGGGCCAACTAGCAGCAGAGAGGATCCTTGGATAATAGCAGCTGTGGCCCAGTGTCTCAGCCAGACTGGATACTGATGGATGAAACGGAACTCACCTCGGCCAACTTGGTAACAACCCTCTGTGCCACATCTTTCAAAGCTGAAAACAGGTACACAAATACTACAGTGAAAAGGGATCTGTATTGCTCAACAGCATGAAGTACTTAATACTATTGAACTGTACACTTAAAAGTGTTAAGATGATATATTTTATGTTATGTGCATTCACAATGAAAAAAGTACATCTGTGCAGCAACATGGATACATGTTGAGAATATTACACTTAGTGAAATAAATCAGAGAGAAAAAGACAAATATGATACCACTTATATGTGGAATCTAAAAAATAATACAAATGAATCTATATATAAAACAGAAACAGACTGGACATGGAAAGCAAACTTACGGTTACCAAAGAGGAAAGGGAGTGGGGGAGTATGGGATTAACATTTACAAATGTACATAAAACAGATAAACAACAAGCACCTGCTGTAGAGCACAGGGCATTCTATTCAGTATCTTGTAATAAGCTGCAATGGAAAATGATCTGAAGAAAGTATATAACTGAATCACTTGGCTGTGTGCCTGAAACTAACTCAATATTCTAAATCAACTATACTTCAATAAAAATACATCTGTTATGTCATTAAAATGTAAAAATTCTCATGATGACCTGGTGTTTTAACAAAGGAGGTACTGAATTTATGGGCAGAGCTCATGGGTGCAGGGAATCTGTTGGCCAGCTCAAGTCAGCATGACTTCACAGGGGAAGCTTGTCTGTAATATACTTCCACATAATTTATAATTGCTTGTTAAATTGGTATTTTTCAAAATTACTATTAGGTTATGTCATATTCTCCATGCACAAAAATGGATCATTGATTCAAAACAGAGTAAAGTAATAATGTAAATATTATAACTCAGAGTAACAACATGAATGTGAATCAGGAACATGAAACACGGAACGCAGATCTGCATGAATTGGGAACAATGTATCTGTGAGTGGGACTCAAAATCAGCTTAAGAAAAAATTGCACATGGGAAATGCAATTAAAAAAAAAAAAAAAACCCCTTAATTTTACTGGGCCATTTGCAATCTCTTCCTGGGTTAATTTTTTTTTTTCCCAAACTTTTCCGATAGCAGCATGCATGAGTGCTCAGTTGCTCATCTGTGTCCGACTCTTTGGGACCCCAAGGGCTGTAGCCCACCAGGCTCCATGTCCATGGAGTTTTCCAGGCAAGACTACTAGGGTGGGTTTCCATTTCCTTCTCCAGGGGATCTTCCTAACTCAGGGATCGAACCTGGGTCTTCTGCATTGGCAGGAGGATTCTTTACCACTGAGCCACCTGGGAAGCCCGTTAGCAGCATATAATTATTAATTTGTTCATATCATTTTCTAATAAAGCACAGTGACCACCTGATAGACCCAGTTATTTTTTTTATCTTCCCAAGGGACACATAATGCCTTCCAACTTGAAACAAATAAATTTTATCACTAAAAGTGGAGATGAGACCAAAACGCATAGACTTTATTCAAAGTCAAATTCTTTATGGCTGAGATATCATTAATCCCACTGTCAAGGAAGAGCTGGTTAGACCAAGCTACAGAAATGAATGCCATGAAATACTGTGCAGGGAGAAAACAGAATCAGCTATTGCTTAAACTCCTGTATCAACTGACGCTGTAGGATGTCACATAAGTTACGTGGCATAAAATATGTAAAAGTACATAACTAAAAAGCAGTAGTTTTGCTTTATAGTTGGACAAATGTGCAGCTCTTGAAAAAGATGGAGTACAGAAAATTTGACGACATTTTGTTCTGCTTCTCACTGAAAACTCATACTGTGGAAGAAGAAAACTTAAAATTGTGTTATTGACTATTCTGTCAATGACAAGTGATATAGAGTAGACAGTGTGATGATTGGGGCAGGGTTGAAGGAAACCAGCTACTAAAAGAAATTGTACTGAAGCGACAGTCCACAGAAAACAGCTGGGGTCAGTAACAGGCCTCTGGTCTTGGGCACTGAAGGAAGGACTTTTAAAAATATGACTGTAAAATCAATGCAACCATGTATGCTCCTCAGCACACATCTTTTCAGTAAACCGGGAGAGTGGATGGGCAGAGATGACAAATGCTGCTTTCCCACACTCAAGTTCACTATCTTTCAAGGGGGAGGATGCTTATATAGCTTTTAAAATGAGGGCTAAGAGAAAGACTGTCCTTCAAGCAAGATACCCTCATATCAGTACATTCTGTGACTCTTGGTTCAAGCTATCAGCCCAGGTGGTGAATCTGAAAGACTGCAAAGCCTCTATCTATCACTCCAGGGCTGAAATGTTATTTTCTGTTACACTGAGCTAAGGTATCATCAGTTTATTTAAAAGGAAAGAGTAGTGTAAAAGACTAGGTGACTGAGTTTAATTCTTTCCTTTGTCAGAAAAAGAAACTGATAATGTATAATAAAGACTATTTAAATCGTGTGTCCAAATGCTGAATAAATAAAAAGAAATACTTTCCAGAGCTGATATAATCAAAGAGTGAACTAAAACTTTATCCCTTGTTCCCTCCCATGTTTTAAGGATGAGATTCTCCTTAGCCTCGCATTAATGTAGAATGGAAAGTTGTCTTAAGTAAAAAAATTCTCCATAATTTCTGGGTCCTTTTTCAATCTGAATATCCCAAACTACTTTGTCTGTGTTACTGTCAATTTCCTGATTGTGATGTTCTGCCAGAGATTTTCTGCAAGATGTTCCTCTTGTGGGAAACTAGGTAATGGGTTCACGGCATCTCTCACTATTTCTTACAACTGCATGTTAATCTCAAAATAAAAGAGTTTAAAAGTTCACATCCTAACGCATATATATGCAATTTAGAAAGATGGTAACAATAACCCTGTATGCGAGACAGCAGAAGAGACACAGATGTATAGAGCAGTTTTTTGGACTCTGTGGGAGAGGGAGAGGGTGGGATGATTTGGGAGAATGGCATTGAAACATGTATAATATCATATATGAAACAAGTCGCCAGTCCAGGTTCGATGCACGATACTGGATGCTTGGGGCTGGTGCACTGAGACGACCCAGAGGGATGGTACAGGGAGGGAGGAGGGAGGGGGGTTCAGGATGGGGAACACATGTATACCTGTGGCAGATTCATGTTGATGTATGGCAAAGCCAATGTAATATTATAAAGTAGTTGACCTCCAATTAAAATTTAAAAAAATTATCTAAAAAAAATAAATAAAAGTTCACATCCATTCATGATAAAAATTCTTACCAAAGTGGGTTTGGAGGCAACCTATCTCAACATAACAAAAGTTATTTTATGACAAAACCACAGCTAATATAATACTCAGTGGTAAAAGGCTGAAAGCCTTCCCACTAAAATCTGAAACAAGATAAGGATATCCCCTCTCACCACTTCTATTCAACATAGTATTGGGACTCCTAGCCACTGCAATCTGACAAGAAAAAGAAATAAAAGGTATCTAAATTGGAAGGGAAGATGTAAAATTGTTATTATATGCAGATGACATAATACTATATATAGAAAACCCTAAAGATGCCACACAAAAATGACTGGAACTGATAAGTGAATTCAGCAGGGTAGCAGTTTATAAGAGTAACATATAGAAACTGGCTGTATTTCTTTACATTAACAATGAAATATCAAAAAGTGAATGTTTAAAAAATCCCTTTTAAAATCACGTCAAAAAAAATACTTAAGAATAAACCTGATCAAAAGAGGTGAAAGACACGCTGAGAACTATAAAAATTAATAAAGGAAACTGAAGATGACTCAAAGAAATGGAAAGATATCTCACGTCCTTCAGTTCAGTTCAGTTCAGTCACTCAGTCATGTCTGACTCTTTGTGACCCCATGAATCGCAGCACGCCAGGCCTCCCTGTCCATCACCAGCTCCCGGAGTTCACTCAAACTCATGTCCATCGAGTAGGTGATGCCATCCAGCCATCTCATCCTCTGTCGTCCCCTTCTCCTCTTGCCCTCAATCTTTCCCAGCAACAGGGTCTTTTCAAATGAGTCAGCTCTCCGCATCAGGTGGTCAAAGTATTGGAGTTTCAGCTTCAACATCAGTCCCTCCAATGAACACCCAGGACTGATCTTCTTTAGAATGGACTGGTTGGATCTCTAAAAATTAATATTGTGAATATGGCCATACTACCCAAAGAAATCTACAGATTTAATGCAATACCTATCAAAATACCTATGACATTTTTCACAGAACGACAACAAACAAGCTTAAAATTTATATGGAACCATAAAAGACCCAGAATTGCCAAAGCAATCCTGAAGGAGAAGAACAAAGCAGGAGGCAGAATCCTTCCAGACTTCAAACAATCAATGAAGTTAGAACATTGCACAATATGCAAAAAGAAACTCAAGACTGCTGAAGACTTAAATATAAGACATGACATATATAACTTCTAGAAGTCAACATAGACAAAACATTCTCTGACATAAATCATACTAATATTTTCTTAGGTCATTCTCCCAAAGCAATACAAATAAAAGCAAAAATAAACAAATAAGACCTAATAGAACTTACAAACTTTTGTACAGCAGAGGAAACTATAAACAAAATGAAAAGAGAACCTACAAGACAGGAGAAAATATTTGCAAATGAAGCAACTAACAGGGCTTAATTTCCAAAATATACAAACAACTCATACAACTCAATAACAACAACAAACAAACAACCCAATCGAAGGATGAGCAGAAGACCTAAACAGACATTTCTCCCAAGAAGATATACAAATGGTCAACAGGCACATGAAAAGATACTTACCATCAGTAATTATTAAGTTCAGTTCAGTTGCTCAGTCGTGTCCAACTCTTTGCGACCCCATGAATCGCAGCACGCCAGGCCTCCCTGTCCATCACCAACTCCCAGAGATCACTCAGACTCGTGTCCATTGAGTCAGTGATGCCATCCAGCCATCTCATCCTCTGTCGTCCCCTTCTCCTCCTGCCCCCAATCCCTCCCAGCATCAGAGTCTTTTCCAATGAGTCAACTCTTTGCGTGAGGTGGCCAAAGTACTGGAGTTTCAGCTTTAGCATCATTCCTTCCAAAGAAATCCCAGGGCTGATCTCCTTCAGAATGGACTGGTTGGATCTCCTTGCAGTCCAAGGGACTCTCAAGACTCTTCTCCAACACCACAGTTCAAAAGCATCAATTCTTCAGCACTCAGCCTTCTTCACAGTCCAACTCTCACATGCATACATGACCACTGGAAAAACCATAGCCTTGACTAGATGAAACTTTGTTGGCAAAGCAATGTCTTTGCTTTTGAATATGCTATCTAGGTTGGTCATAACTTTCCTTCCAAGGAGTAAGCGTCTTTTAATTTCATGGCTGCAGTCACCATCTGCAGTGATTTTGGAGCCCCCCAAAATAAAGTCTGACACTGTTTCCACTGTTTCCCCATCTATTTCCCATGAAGTTATGGGACCAGATGCCATGATCTTTGTGAAATGTAAATCAAAACTACAATGAGGTACCACTTGACGCTGGTTAGAATGGCCATCATTAAAAAGTCTATAAACAATAAATGCTGGAGACATTGTGGAGAAAAGGGAACCCTCTTACACTATTGGTGTGACAGTAAATTGGTGCAGCCACTATGCAAAACAGTATGAAGATTCCTTAAAATACTGAACATAGAATTGCCGTATGATCCAGCAATCCCACTCCTGGGCATATATCTGGACAAAATTGTAGTTCAAAAAGATACACACACCCTGATGTTTGTAACAGCACTATTCACAGTAGCCAAGGCATGAAAATAACCTAAATATTTAGCCACCGACAGATGACTGGATAAAGAAGATGAGGTCCATATATACAATAGAATATTACCCAGCAATGAAAAAGAATGAAATAACACCACCCGCAAAGTACAGATTGACTTAGAGATCATCATACTACGTGAAGTCAGAAAGAGAAATACAATATGGCATCACTTATGTGTGGAATCTAAACTATAACACAAATGAAACAGACAGACATAGAGAATAGACTTGTGGTTGACACAGGAGAGAAGAGGTGGAAGAGGGATGGATTGGGAGTTTGGGATTAGTTGATGCAAACGACTATGTATAAGATGAATGAACAACAAAGTTTTACTATATAGCACAGGGAACTATATTCAATATCCTGTGAGGAATCACAATGGAAAACAGTATGAAAAAGAATGTGTGTGTGTGTGTGTGTGTGTGTACATATGAAAGTGAAAGTCGCTCAGTCCTGTCTGACCCTTTGCAACCTCATGGACTATACAGTCCATGGAATTCTCCAGGCCAGAATACTGGAGTGAGTAGCCTTTCCCTTCTGCAATGGATCTTCCCAACCCAGGAATCATACCGGGGTTTCCTGCATTGAAGGCGGATTCTTTACCAACTGAGCTATCGTATCTCTTTATATATCTGAATCACTTTGCTGTACAGCAGAAATTAACACAACATTGTAAATAAACCATACTTGAATAAAGTAAATTTAAAAAATTAATTGTACAAGAGAAGAAAGTTCAAACAAATAGCAAAAATAATAATACCATGATGAATAAATCTTTGTACAACTCTAAGAGAGCTTCCTCAAGTAGAATTATTGGATCAATCCCGGCCTCATAAAAAAAGAATGGTGAGCCAAGCTCAATGGACTGCATCAATGTCAGTTTTGTGGTTGTGATATTGTATATAGTTACCAAGAGGTTATCAATGAGGGAAAGCCAGTGAAGATATACAGTTCAGTTCAGTTCAGTCGCTCAGTCATATCCGACTCTTTGCGACCCCATGAATCGCAGCACACCAGGCCTCCCTGTTCATCACCAACTACCGGAGTTCACTCGGACTTTGTTGTTTATTCTGTATATCTCTGAAGATATACAGAACTTCTATTATATCTTACAACCATGTATGAATTTATAACTATCTCAAAAAATTAAAGTTCAGCATCTTATGATTTAAAAACAAAACAAAAATAAAATTCTTAGCTTTCTTGGCTTTTAAGCAAACTTCTTTATTTTATAAAGGGCACTGATAAAGAAACCCTATGGTAAACTTAATAGTTACTGGCATAATATTAAAAGTGTGTGTGTGTGCTCAGTCGTGTCTGACTCTTTGCAACCCCGTAGACTGTAGCCCCACCAGGCTCCTCTGTCCATGGGATTTCCCTGGCAAGAACACTGGAGTGGGTAGCCATTTCCTCCCCCAGGGGATCTTCCTGACCCAGGGATCTAACCTGTGTCTCCTGCTTTGGAGGCTGATTCCTGACTTGAGCTATCATATTCCTGATACTTAAATTAATTTAATTTAATTTTAATATTAAAAGTATCTCCTTTAAAATCAGAATCACAGTGAGGATATTCTCTATTGCCACTTCTATTCAACATTGCACTGAAGGGTCAGCCTTGAAAGATGGACCTATGTCAGGCATTGAGTCCTGTGTCTTCTAATTTAATCCTTGTAGCCAACCTTTGACCTGATCAGGTCCATTCAGAAACACAGTGACTAAGGTTTCGAAAGATGAAGTCACTTGCTCAAGGACACAGTAATAACACAGTGATTAACTACTATTCACTGAGCGCCTACTTCCCGCCAGACATGGCACTGAACTCTTGCAAACGTTTAAATCTCTAGTTCCTTCCTGCAGCACATCTTTGTGAAGTGCACAGCCCCATCCCAGGCACCGTCGTCCTAAATCCTGGGGATCCATCGAGGACGAGACCAGGCTTCGCCCACAGAGCTTGCACTGTGCGTCTTGACACAGACAGGAAACAAACAAGGGAGTCAAATGTTACAGTGGTGTTCACAGCTATTGAGAAAAATCAATCAGGGAAGGGAGAGAGGGAATGCTGGGATGAGGCGGGGAGGGCGGGACGGGAGGGGGTCTGAGCTGCAATCATTCGGTGAGGGAAGGCCTCCTTGAAGGCAGGCCAAGACTGAGGGTGGGAAGAGATGGGTGGCCGTGGGAAAGGTAGGCCACACAGCTCTTCACAATAATGAGACAACTGTGTGGAAGGTGCTTTAAAGACATCTTTTAAACCATTACAATAACCCTGTCAAATAATGATGGTATTAACATTTTATATCGTATAGATATATTTCATAAAGTAGATTATTAATATCGATGAGCTCCTTGCTTTAGAGGTTTAGGTAAAGACCTGCCAGACAGTGGTCCTTGGCACAGCCAGGGTCCCAGCCCAGGTCTCCACACGTATGCCCTTTCCACGGCCACTCCATCACAAAAGTCAGACACAGACATGAGGGTGGGTCCTGGGTGTCAGTTTCTGGGAGAGAAAGTTGTCTCACCTGCGGAAGTATCACAAAGCTCCCTCTCTTCAAAGAGCGTTGGTTACACTTCAGGGCCAGCTGGAAGCTTATCGAGAATCTATTTCCTTTTCTCTGTAAATCCTCCTGTGCTGTTCTCAGCTGCTCAGTCCTGTCCAACTCTTTGCTATTCCAAGGACTGTAGCCCCGCCAGGCTCCTCTGTCTACGGGATTTCCCTGGCAAGAATCCTGGAATGGGTTGCCATTTCCTCCTCCAGAGGATCTTCCCGACCCAGGGATCGAGCCCGAGTCTCTGGTGTTTCCTGCATTGGCAGTGGGTTCTTCACCACTATGCCAAATGCTCTTGCTGCTGCTGCTGCTGCTAAGTCGCTTCAGTTGTGTCCGACTCTATTCGACCCCATAGACGGCAGCCCTCCAGGCTCCCCCGTCCCTGGGATTCTCCAGGCAAGAACACTGGAGTGGGATGCCATTTCCTTCTCCAATGCATGAAAGTCAAGTCACTCAGTTGTGTCCGACTCTTCGTGACCCCATGGACTGCAGCCTACCAGGCTCCTCCACACAAGGGATTTTCCAGGCAAGAGTACTGGAGTGGGTTGCCATTGCCTTCTCCTGCCAAATGCTCTTGGGTCCCACTAATTTTACTGATCATTAGAGTGTAAGGGCTGGCAGGAGGTGCAGGTTAAATTTTTATCCTATCATCTTCTTCCCTGAGGAACCAGTTACTTTCACAAACACTTTCTTGATTACAGGTGAAGCTAGTATTTGATTTTGAACATATTTAAAAAAAATAGTTTGTTGACGGTACTTTATCTGTTCAGCATTTGTCTGTCTCAAACTGTGGGAGTTTGCCATCTAGTGGCTTCCTGCTACATCTACTTTTCCCCTGGAGTTCATTGTTGGGTAGAGCATTTCAGAATGATTATTTAGAAACAGAAAATCATCAGACAGAGTAGTATGAATGAGCAAATCTTTCTTATTCAAAAATGCAATTTTAAACAGGAACTCTACATGCACAGAGAACTAGATGGTAAGAGAATTAACAATTTCAGTATACATTTCCTGGTGTTATTGAACCTCTAATATTAAATTGTCCTTGATTTTCTAAAAACATTTACATAATTGGGAGATTGAGAAATAATGAGTGTCTAGCAGGTTTCAATTATGGAAAGACTCAGTTACAGGGCTCTTAATTTTAAATTCTGGTGAAAGTACAGGTAATACTTCTCAGGATATTGAGATTTATGGATCAGATTGAGGTCTCATTAAAAGTGAAAAAAAAAAAGAAAGGTTTAGCCACCCATCTCCCATCTGTTACTGAGTGACCTTTGGCTTCTCCTTCCCCCGCCACTGCACCCCCAACTAGGATGGAGAGCTCTGGGAGGCTGTCTTTCCTGTTGTTGTTGTTTTTATTTTATTTATTTTCTATTTTTTTTAAATTTTATTTTATTTTTAATGTTGTTGTTTTTAAATTAAGAAGTTATTTATTTTTGGCTGCGCTGGGTCTTCGTTGCTGCGTGGGCTTTTCTCCAGTTGCAAGGAGCAGGAGGCCACTCTCTAGCTGTGGTGCTGGGGCTTCTCACTGTGGTGGCTTCTCCTGTTGCAGTGCACAGGCTCTAGGCACACGGGCTTCAGTAGTTTCTCGGTTTCCAGAGAGAGCCTCTGGAGACTCTCTCAATTAGTTGTGGCTCATGGGCTTAGTTGATTCGAGGCGTGCGGGATCTTCCTGGACCAGGTATTGAACCCATGTCTCCTGCACTGGAAGGCAGATTCTTTACCACTGAGCCACCAGGGAAGCCCTTTCCTGTGCTTCTGATCACAAGCGTCTCTGCAATACAGTGGGTCCCAGAGCCAGATGCTCTGGATTTGACCTTGGGCAAGTCGATGAGGTCGTGTCTCAGTGTCCTCAGTCATCAGGGTCGTTGTGAGGATCACGAGAACCGGTGTATGTAACGTGTCTAGCACTGTGCCTGACACACCTCAGCGCCGTGCCCAGCACTGCTCTCGGGATTCTGCCCCCCTGCAGCGCCTGCCGCTTTCTTCCTCGGGCTCACCCCGGTCCAGCCCTTGTGGCGAGGGTGACTGTGAGGCCTTGGTGGCCAGGCGGCCCCGTGGAGATGGCTCAGCACGTGGATGGTGTCACCTGCTGGATTGCACAGGGCAAGTACGCTTCTGCCCCGAGGATGCTCCGTAGGTCCAAGCAGCCAAAACCTCTGATGCTGTGAAGTGATGACATTGGACTTGATGGTCTCTGGGGTCTCTTCCCTACTCTGCTGTCCTCTGGCTCAAGCAGGAAGCGACTGTTTCAGCAGGAGTGACGGACAAGGTCTTTCAAGCCAGGAATAAAAGGCTGATACTGAAGGAAATCCTAGCTGCCTTGGACATCCATCCTGAGCCCAAACTCCAGGCAACTAACTCCTGGTGACCAACCTTGCTACTCATCTGCCTGCATGCCAAGCAGATGCCTACTGAACTGCCACCCTGAGATCATGCCAACCGGCGGGCCAGGTAAGTGCATGAAGGGACGATTCTGTTGTGAACAAGAATGACATGCTTTTTGTGCCTCCAATAGTGTCTCCCCCAGAACCAGGCATCTTTGAGGTTTTGATAAATAAAATGTGAGCTGAATACACGAGGCTGGAGTTCCGTGTCAGCTGGACGCCCTCGGATGTAGTAAAATGCATTAGAATACTTGTACCAGGGGCATTGGTAAGTGCTGACTCTGCTCCTGGGCTATTTTGGGGAAGTAACTTAGCACCTCTGAGCCTTGTCTGTTTAATGGAATTCAGATGCCCACCTATGCGGGTTTAGATTATTCTGGCTGCATGAGACAGCAACTCTGACTCAAACTGGTGGACAAGGAAATGCAGTCCCTCCTGTAAGGGAGATTTTTTTTACAGGAACCAACTCACATCCAACCACCAGGATATCCCTGAGAGGAAAAGGAGTGATTCACCCCCTTTTAATCATGAGCTGCCTCTGGACTTCCCAGGTGCTGCAGTGGTAAAGAATCTACCTGTCAAAGCAGGAGACGCAAGAGACGTGGGTTCAATCCCTGGGTTGGGAGATTCCCCTGGAGTAGGAAATGGCAACCTGCTCCAGCATGCTTGCCTGGGAAAATCCCATGGACAGAGGGCTACAGTCCCTGGGGTTGCAAAGAGTCAGACACGACTGAGCACACACACACGTGCCTCCATGTGTGTGTGTGCACACACATACCCTCCACAGGGTTGTGTGCCATAACTAGCTGCCTTGAACCGAGGAGTAGGGTCCCTACCCACTGATACTTCCAGAGTGGCTGCACCATTTTACATTCCCACCAACAGTGTACCAGGGTTATGGAGACATTTTTGATGGTTATAAATAGGGGGTAGTGCTTCTGGCATCAATGGGTAGAGGCTGGGGATGCTGTTAAACACCCCATGGTGCTCGGTACAGTCCCCACAACACAGAGTTAATCAGCCCTACATGTCAGGAATGCCAAGCTGGAGAAACCCTGATGGTGAGTGAAGCTGACCAGTCAACAGACCCTGTCTTTGATGAGAAACTTCTAGTTACCGCTTCTATCACCTCATTGTAAAATTTGACCAGGGGCTTCCCTGGTGGTATGGCAGTAAGGAATCTGTCTTGCAATGCAGGGGACACCGGTTTGATCCCTGGTCTGGGAACATTCCACATGCCACGGAGCAACTAAGCCTGTGCACCACTGCTACGGAGCCCATGCACCCCTGAGCCTGTGCTCCACGATTAGAAGCCGGTACACTGCAACAAGAGAAAAGTCCTTGCAGAGCAATGAAGACTCAGCACAACCAAAAATAAATAAACTCAATTGCTAAAAAAAAATTGACCAGATAGTTGATGAGAGACTATGACATGAAAAAGAAACATCTTTCCTGATCAACACAAAAATAATGCCTGAAGAAATAGAGACAGTACAGGGAACTCAAGAGAATTAAAAGCACCCATCCACACCACCGTCAGCAGTAACTTCTGTTGTCTCTTCATGGAGATTTGAGAAGATGCCTATCTCTGTACAAAGTATCACAGAAGAAGAGCAATTACAGAAAGGAAGCTCTCCTGGAAATTAAAAATACACCTGCCAAATGTGAAAGTCAACAGAAAGAGCAGGCTGGCTTTTCTCTGTGAGCCCTCCAGACCCTCTCTCGGCTCTGTTCTGCCTTGATGGGAGCCTGGCACACTGCCTTCTACAAATCAGAGTGTCTGGTGTTTTGTGGCATCTGTCTTCTGGTTGGGTTCAGCCAAAGAAAGGAGCTGCCAGTGATCCGAAGACAGGCATCTTCGCTATTCCCAGATTTCACCTATGCGAGTTAGCCTTCCTGCTAATTTATAACCCC
The DNA here is from genome assembly GCF_055505025.1 of Bos grunniens. NCBI lineage: Eukaryota > Metazoa > Chordata > Mammalia > Artiodactyla > Bovidae > Bos > Bos grunniens. The sequence continues at coordinate 8,387,947 of NC_141168.1, forward strand.
CACATCAACATGCATGTTGCTTCCCCCTCATTTGTGGACAGAGAGCCAAGAATTTTACTTGCCGGACATACACATTCCCAGCCGAGGTCCAACCAGACGAGCTCGGCCTTCTTGTTTAAGCTCTTAACTATTAACAACTGTCTGTTCCGTGGCCTATTCGGTGCCACGATTTCACGTTTTTGTGCTTTTTGTTGGTCATTTTGCTGTTTCAGATGGCCTCCAAGCATGGTGCGGAGGGCGCCTTGCAGAGGAAACACATGTGTTAGATGAGCTTTGTTCAGGCATGAGTTACAGGGCTGCTGGCTTTGAGTTCAATGTTAATGACCAATATATAGGAAATCAAGAAAAGAAAGTGAAGTCGCTCAGTCGAGCCCGACTCTTTGCGACCCTGTGAACTGTAGCCTACCAGGCTCCTCCCAGGCTCCTCCATCCATGGGATTTTCCAGGCAAGAATACTGGAGCGGTTGCCATTTCCTTCTCCAGGGGATCTTCCCGATGCAGGGATTGAACCCAGGTCTCCCACATTGTGGGTAGACGCTTTACCGTCTGAGCCACTGGGAAGCCCCATATAGGAAATAAGAGGTCCTTAAATAGAAACACACAAGAATCAAGGTTCTGTATGGTATGTTGACATACAGCAGCCAGAGGCTTCCAGAAACCTCACCTGGTATTTTTCCTAGGGGCGATGGTTCGGTATTCACGACTTAGTGTTTGTGGTGACTTTATAGAAAATAATTATTGGAATAAGGAGATCGAGTGCAGGAGACTAGGGTTCGACCCCTGGGTCGGGAAGATCCCCTGAAGAAGGAAATGGCAACCCGCTCCAGTATTCTTGCCTGGAGAATCCCATGGATAGAGGAGCCTGGCGGGTTACGGTTCATGGGGTCACAAGGGTCAGACACGACCTGGCAGCTAAACCATCAAGGAGAGCGACTCCCTACCTCCTGCCTCAGCCCCTCCTCTGCTGAGTTCTGGTTCTGGAAGGGCTGCTTCTCTTCCTGGGGCCACAGCTCCCGTCAGACCGCCCCTCTTTCACGGCGACTGGAAGTCCGATACCAGTGTCCTCTCTTCCGCCTCTCACCACCCCCAGGCTCCGGGTCAGAGGTGCCTTGAGCTGCTGCTGGTCTACGGCAGGTCTCCCCATCCTTTGTTGGTTTTTTAATACTGACCACTCCTCTGGAGACTCTTATGGATAGAAGAGCCTGGTGGGCTGCAGTCCATGGAGTCGCTGAGAGTCGGACACGACTGAGGGACTTCACTTTCACTTTTCACTTTCCTGCATTGGAGAAGGAAATGGCAACCCACTCCAGTGTTCTTGCCTGGAGAATCCCAGGGATGGGGAGCCTGGTGGGCTGCCGTCGACGGGGTCGCACAGAGTCGGACACGACTGAAGCAACTTAGCAGCAGCAACTCCTCTGTAAAGTTCCTTCATCACTGTTTCTTCAGTCTCTCTTTTGCACATGTCATTTGTTTCCTGCCAAGATCCTGATAATCTAGTTAAATAGAAAATGTACTCTAGGAATTCTCTTGTGTGTAGAACAAAAGATAATGAGTTTTTTTTGTTTTTTTTTTAATGAAGGAAAGAAAAAAATTTACATAGAATCAGTCCAGGAGCTAGATTCCTGACCAACAGGAATTCAGGCTAGAGGCAGGAGAGTTAACAGAGGATTAGACAATATTACCAATACGAGACCATATTTCACAGAATTAAAGGAGAGCAGGAAGGTTCTAAGTGAACAATCCAAGAAAAGTTAATGTCAAAAACCCTCCTCAAGCTATTCAGGGCATTGAGTATAAAGAAAAGATGCCAAAAAGTTTCAGAGAAAAAACAGAAGATAACAAGGATAATCTATAAGTGAAGAGGAATCACACCAGCATTTGGGATCTTATTAACAGCCACAGATGCTGTAAGCAAGGGAACAAGGCCATCAAATTTCTAAAGGGAACTAATTGCAATTCTAATCTGAATCATCAAAGGTAAGAGAAGAATAAAATACCTTTAAATAACTGAAAAATCAACATCCTGACTTTTCAAGCACTAAGCACCTTTTCTTAGGTACTTGTGGGCGTGGTCCACAAAATGAGAAAGTGACACTTTCTCAAAATGAGAAAGAATAACATGGGTTTTAGGAAACAGTACATTCAATCCAGGCATCACCAACTCAATGGACATGAGTTTGAGTCAACTCCAGGAGCTGGTGATGGACAGGGAGGCCTGGTGTGCTGCAGTCCATGGGGTCGCAAAAAGTCAGACACAACTGAGTGACTGAACTGAACTGAACATTCAATCCAGAAGAGTCGTGGAGAAAAGTTCCAAGTTGACAGCTCCAGAGAAAGTCTGGAGAATTAGTCCATATAAGAAGAGGAGCATGGAGATTAGAAGAGACCAACAGAAGATGCTCATCCAGGAAAAAAGGGGACAAGTTGTACGATCAATAGCTTGGAATAACCTGGCTATGATCAAGCTACACGATGAAGAAAAAAGTCCTTAATTCAGGGAAACAGTACATCATACAGGTCAGTTCAGTTCAGTTTAGTTGCTCAGTCGTGTCCGACTCTTTGGGACCCCATGAATCGCAGCACACCAGGCCTCCCTGTTCATCACCATCTCCCAGAGTTCACTCAAACTCACGATCATCGAGTCGGTGATTCCATCCAGCCATCTCATCCTCTGTCGTCCCCTTCTCCTCCTGCCCCCAATCCCTCCCAGCATCAGGGTCTTTTCCAATGAGTCAGCTCTTTGCATGAGGTGCCCAAAGTACTGGAGTTTCAGCTTTAGCATCAGGGCTTCCAAAGAACACCCAGGGCTGATCTCCTTCAGAATGGACTGGTTGGATCTCCTTGCAGTCCAAGGGACTCTCAAGAGTCTTCTCCAACACCACAGTTCAAAAGCATCAATTCTTTGGCGCTCAGTTTTCTTCACAGTCCAACTCTCACATCCATACATGACCACTGGAAAAACCATAGCCTTGACTAGATGGATCTTTGTTGGCAAAGTAATGTCTCTGCTTTTTAATATGCTATCTAGGTTGGTCACAACTTTTCTTCCAAGGAGTAAGTGTCTTAATTTCATGGCTGCAATCACCATCTTCAGTAATTTTGGAGCCCCCAAAAATAAAGTCTGACACTGTTTCCACTGTTTCCCCATCTATTTCCCATGAAGTGATGGGACCAGATGCCATGATCTTCGTTTTCTGAATGTTGAGCTTTAAGCCAACTTTTTCACTCTCCTCTTTCACTTTCATCAAGAGGCTCTTTAGTTCCTCTTCACTTTCTGCCATAAGGGTGGTGTCATCTGCATATCTGAGGTTATTGATATTTCTCCCGGCAATCTTGATTCCAGCTTGTGCTTCTTCCAGCCCAGCATTTCTCATGATGTACTCTGCATAGAAGTTAAATAAGCAGGGTGACAATATACAGCCTTGACATACTCCTTTTCCTATTTGGAACCAGTCTGTTGTTCCATGTCCAGATCTAACTGTTGCTTCCTGACCTGCATATAGCTTTCTCAAGAGGCAGGTCAGGTGGTCTGGTATGCCCATCTCTTTCAGAATTTTCCACAGTTTATTGTGGTCCACACAGTCAAAGCCTTTGCCATAGTCAATAAAGCAGAAATAGATGTTTTTCTGGAACTCTCTTGCTTTTTCCATGATCCAGCGGATGTTGGCAGTTTGATCTCTGGTTCCTCTGCCTTTTCTAAAACCAGCTTGAACATCTGGAAGTTCACAGTTCACGTATTGCTGAAGCCTGGCTTGGAGAATGGATCATCTAGCAGCCTGGCTTGCTGCTGGATCATTGAAAAAGCAAGAGAATTTCAGAAAAACATTTATTTCTGCTTTATTGACTATGCCAAAGCCTTTGACTGTGTGGACCACAATAAACTGGAAAATTCTGAAAGAGATGGGCATACCAGACCACCTGACCTGCCTCTTGAGAAAGCTTTATGCAGGTCAGGAAGCAACAGTTAGATCTGGACATGGAACAACAGACTGGTTCCAAATAGGAAAAGGAGTACGTCAAGACTGTATATTGTCACCCTGCTTATTTAACTTCTATGCAGAGTACATCATGAGAAATGCTGGGCTGGAAGAAGCACAAGCTGGAATCAAGATTGCCGGGAGAAATATCAATAACCTCAGATATGCAGATGACACCACCCTTATGGCAGAAAGTGAAGAGGAACTAAAGAGCCTCTTGATGAAAGTGAAAGAGGAGAGTGAAAAAGTTGGCTTAAAGCTCAATATTCAGAAAGCTAAGATCATGGCATCTGGTCCCATCACTTCATGGGAAATAGATGGGGAAACAGTGGAAACAGTGTCAGACTTTATTTTTTGGGGCTCCAAAATCACTGCAGATGGTGATTGCAGCCATGAAATTAAAAGACACTTACTCCTTGGAAGGAAAGTTATGACCAACCTAAACAGCATATTAAAAAGCAGAGACATTACTTTGTCAACAAAGGTCCATCTAGTCAAGGCTATGGCTTTTCTAGTAGTCATTTATGGATGTGAGAATTGGACTATAAAGAAAGCTGAGCACCGAAGAAGTGATGCTTTTGAACTGTGGTGTTGGAGAAGACTCTTGAGAGTCCCTTGGACTGCAAGGAGATCCAACCAGTCCCTTCTAAAGGAGATCAGTCCTGGTGTTCATTGGAAGGACTGATACTGAGGCTGAAACTCCAGTACTTTGGCCACCTCATGTGAAGAGTTGACTCGTTGGAAAAGACTGATGCTGGGAGGGATTGGGGGCAGGAGGAGAAGGGGACGACAGAGGATGAGACAGCTGGATGGCATCACTGACCTGATGCACATGAGTTTGGGTGAACTCCAGGAGTTGGTGATGGACAGGGAGGCCTGGCGTGCTGCTATTTGTGGGGTTGCAAAGAGTCAGACACGACTGAGCGACTGAACTGAACGACTTAAAAAAAAAATCCTTCATCTTTTCTGTGTCAGGCGGGTGATGCAGGCTAGGGAGGATCGCCACTGGGGTGTGTGGGTCATGGAGCAGGAGGCTGCAGGAGCAGGGGTGGTCACAGATGCAGACTTCTCAAGGTGGGTGAGAAGGTGGCTCAGTGAAAAGAGCGGGCATTCTGGAAGGGGCCAGGTGTGGAATGTTGTGAGTGGGGGTGTTGATAAGACCTTACAGCTTCACCCAAAGCGACTCTTCTGATGCCCAGTTCCCAGGTGGATTGGAAGGTGATAGAGGGAGGGAGAAAGGTGAGGAGGGAGGGATGAGTAGCTGAATGAATGGGTACAAAGATGGATGGGTGGATACACAGATAAACACACACATTCACATACATGCAGAGCACACAGGGATTGAACTTCCTGCTTTAGAAGGGAGAGGGCTCACGTGTTTCAGCCGAGTATTCTTGAATTTGTATTAATTTTCCATCCTCTGTCTCTCTAATTGTATTCCTATCTTTAACGCCTCAGTCCCTGACTTAGATTTACATTATTTGCTTCTATTTACACAACTGTATGAACAGTGTTTCCATTTCCACCTTTGGATATGTGACAAATGTAACTCTTTGATTTTTCTTCTTTTAAAGATGTAACATGTGTTATGTTGCAATTACAAATCACATATATGAAAATCTAGCCAGTCCATCCTAAAGGAAATCAGTCCTGAATATTCACTGGAAGGATGCTGAAGCTGAAACTCCAATCCTTTGGCCACCTGATGCGAAGAGCCGACTCATTGGAAAAGACCCTGATGCTGGGAAAGATTGAAGGCAGGAGGAGAAGGGGGTGACAGAGGATGAGATGGTTGGATGGCGTCACTGACTCAATGGACATGAGTTTGAGTAAGCTCTGCGAGTTAGTGACGGACAGGGAGGCCTGGCGTGCTGCAGTCCATGGGGTCGCAAAGAGGCGAACACGACTGAACTGAACTGAACTGATATATGAAAAAGGAAGAAATAATGAAACCTCCTAATTCCACATGATTTTTTTTTTTCCATTTTAAAACAGTTTTATTGATTTATTTTTGGCGGTACTAGGTCTTCGCTGCTGTGCGGGCTTTTCTCCAGTTATGGCGAGCGGGGCTGCTGCCTCGTTTCCGTGTGTGAGCTTCTCACCGTGTGGTTCCTCTAGTGTGGAGCACAGGCTCTAGGGCATGTGGGCTTCGGTAGTTGCTGCTCCCTGGCTCGTGAGCACAGGCTCGTGGTGCACGGGCTTCGTTGCCTCGAGGCATGTGGGATTAGACCAGGGTCTTATGCATTGGCAGGCAGCTTCTTTACCACTGAGCCTCCAGGGAAGCCCCACACAATTTTTTTGTCAACAGGAGAGAAGGGGAAGACTTGTTTTCTGTTTTGTGATTTCACAGTAATGAACACTGTCGAAGAAGAAAACAACAAGAAAATAAAAACACCCCATGAGGACAACGTGGTTATTTTTTTAGGGTGCCCTTCTGAAATGGAACTGGGAATTATTTAATCTCACATACGTGAGCACTTGCACCTGCAGAGGGGAGCACTGAGGCCCTGTGTCGGGTAAACACAACCCCGAGGGACAATTCGGCTTGCCCGTCCTCACGGAGGGCGCAACCAGAGAAAAGAGGGTCGTCGCAGGCTTTTTCTGCAGCTTAGCCAGAGGCCGAGGGGAGGGGCCCAGCACTGGTCCATTTCATCTCTCACTGCACCCGCCTCGGGGAGGGGGGCCTGGATTTCAGCATCCAGAGGGTTAATCCATCACTAGCCCTTTTCCAAAGCTCATACCAAACGCTGGGCCAGATCAATAGCCCTGAAACACTCAGGTCTGGTGTAAAAGGGAGGAAGTCAGAAGACGCTTTAATGGAACAAGGCCAGACATGCTCAGAGGGAGGCAGGCATCAGAAGTAGAAGCCTGATGCTTAGAGACAGTCATATTAAGTGAAGAAAGTCAGAAGAACAAAGACAAATACTGTATGGAATATGTGGAATCTAAAGTGCAACACAATGAACTTATCTGCGACAGGGACTCACAGACATGGAGAACAGATTGTGGTTGCCAACTATTACATGTACAGGATGGATAAATAATAAGGTCATAGTGTATAGCACAGGGAACTATAATCAATAGTCTGGGATAAATCACAATGAAAAAGAATATAATGTGCAGATAACCGTGTGTGTGTGTGTGTGTGTGTGTGTGTGTATACACATATACAAGGGCTTCCCAGGTGACACAGTGGTAAATAATCATCTGCCTGCCAATGCAGGAGACAAGGGTTTGATCCCTGGGTGGGGAAGATCCCCTGGAGAAGGGAATATGGCAACCTGCTCCAATATTCTCGCCTGGAGAATCCGATGGACAGAGGAGCCTGGTGGGCTACAGTCCATGGGATCATAAAGAGTTGGACATGACTGAGCAGGCTCACACACACACACACACACACGTATAACTGAGTCATTTGCAGTACAGCAGAAATTAATACAAGACTGTAAATCAACTATACGTTAATAAAATAAATTAAAAAAAAACAAGTAGAGGCCTGATGGCTTCATTAGAGCCACTCCTGGCAGCTCCCCTCCCCATCACTGGCCGTGGGGTGTGTCTCTAGCCCGTTAGAATTGCCCAAACCAACAGGTGCTCCCTGGCTTGTGGGACCTACAAACTCGTCAGGCTGGGGGGTGATCTGAACTTAGCCACAGTGTGAACTGGGCCTGGTGCTTCTGACATGACAGTTGCAGACACGCGATGACTCCAACCCTTGGTGGTGTCACCTGGAAAGGGCGAGCTTTTGCAATTTTTTTTTTAAAGGAAAAGTCCTCCAATTTACCACTGACCCTGGAGACAAACGATGGCCCTCTGTGTGTTGCTTTCAGATCTCCGGAGGGAGGCAGGAAGTGTTGAGGGGAAGGAGCCTGAACGGGAGGATGCACTGAGTCTCCTTCACTCTCGCGCTCACACCACCTCTGGCACCAGCCTGTGTGTTTGCCCATGAAACGATTCTGGCACTGTCTGGTGTTAGTGCAGCCCCTTCAGGTTGAGGGCTCAATCCCACGAGACTGCCCCCCACCCCCCTTCAGATGTCAATGGCAGCATCCCGGAACCCAGGGAATCACTGACTTAGGTTGACCAGTTTATTATGTAACAAAGGATATGATAAAGGACACGGATGAGCAGGAAGAGACACACAGGGTGAAGTCTGGGAGGGTCTCCCTCTGGAGTTGCGGTGCGCCACCCTCCCAGCACAGAGATGTGTCTGCCAAGCCAGAAGCTCTCTGAACCTCGTGCTTTGGGGATTTTCTACAACCTTCATCATGTAGGTGTGTGTGTGTGTGTTAGTCACTCAGTCATGTCCCACTCTTTGCGACTTCATGGACTGTATAGCCTGCCAGGCTCCTCTGTCCATGGCATTCTCCAGGCAAGAATATTGGAGTGGGTTGCCTTTCCTTTCTCCCAGAGATCTTCCTGACCCAGGGGTTGAACCCAGGTCTCCTGCATTGCCGGCAGATTCTTTACCATATGAGTTACCAGGGAAGCCCAAGGTGTGAGTGATCATTACTCAATCTCCAGTCTGTTTCTCCTCCCTTGAGGATGGAGGTGCAACTGAAAATCCCAAGCTTCTAATCCTGGCTTGGTCTTTTCAGCAATGAGCCCCCAGTCCTCAAGTATCTAGGAGCCACCAGGAGACTTTAGAACTAAGACACTTCTAATTACACAGGACGTTTCAAGGATGTAGGAGCCCAGTGTTAGTAACTGGGGAGCAGAGACCTGCATATATATTTCCACTATCTCACAAGTGCTCAGAAAGGAAAAGACGCACATGTGCTCAGTTGTGTCCGACTCTTTGTGACCCCATGGACTGCAGCCCACCACACTCCTCTGTCCACGGGATTTTCCAGGCAAAATACCGGAGCGGGTTGCCATTTCCTACTCCAGGAGATATTTCCGACTCAGGGATCGAAGCCTCGCCTCCTGCGTCTCCTGCATTGGCAGGTGGATTGTTTACCACTGAGCCACCTCTTTGTGAAAGTCTGGAAATATTCAGTCCATAACAGCAATACTTTATCTACCAAGTCTCCAGATGTACAACTCTTTCAGTGCTCAGTATCAAAGCCTCTTATTTCCTCTACCTATAATCATGCTTCAGAGACGTATCATATAACTATCACGTCTATCTATATCATTATATATGATTTCAATGATTTTGTATATAGATATAATTATGTCAATATGGTTACATATATAATTATATATACATGAAACACATATTTACATCTCCAGTTTTGTGTTCCCGATTTGTATAATTGGCTACCTACTGAATATTTTTGGGTTCCCTTGTTGGCTCAGACAGTAAAGAATCTGCCTGCAATGCGGGAGACCTGGGTTTAATCCCTGGGTTGGGAAGATCCCTTGGAGGAGGGCATGGCAACCTACTCCAGTATTCTTGCCTGGAGAATTCCATGGGCAGAGGAGCCTGGAAGGCTGCAGTCCATGGGGTCGCAAAGAGTCAGACACGACTGAGTGACTAAGTGACTGAATATCTTATAGGTGTCTTGAACAGAGTGGATTTGAAACAAAGCTCTTGATTTGCAAATCCTCCCACCTCCATGACCTGCCTCTCCCTTTCAATCATTTCAGACTAAAATCTTAGCATGATCTTACATCTAGGATATAATTTAATTGATATGTCCTTTAATATTAGGCTTTTAAGACTTTTCTTTGCTCTTATAAAATACACTTTAGATTTCATCTTTGTGCATGAAGCTTTGTTAGCATTTCTGATGAGGTCTTTTGAATAGACATCCAGACAAAGAGTCAGGTTCTTCCCGATTTACTGGGCCCAGGAAAAGAGTATGCGTGCATGTGTGACCCCTCTTTGTGACCCCAAGGATTGTAGCCCACCAGGCTCCTCTGTCCAGGGAATTCTCCAGGCAAGAATACTGGAGTTGGGTTGCCATTTCCTTCTCCAGTGGATCTTCCTGACCCAGGGATCGAACCCATGTCTCTTATGTCCCCTGCATTGGGAGGAAGGTTCTCTCCCTCTAGTGCCACCTGGGAAGCCTCAGGCAAGATGTTCAGTTCAGTTCAGTCACTCAGTCGTGTCTGACTCTTTGCGACCCCATGAACCGCAGCATGGCAGGCCTCCCTGTCCATCAACAGCTCCCAGAGTTTACCCAAACTCATGTGCATTGAGTCAGTGATGCCATCCAACCATCTCATCCTCTGTTGTCCCCTTCTCCTCCTACCCTCAATCTTTCCCAGCATCAGGATCTTTTCAAATGAGTCAGCTCTTTGCATCAGGTGGCCAAAGGATTGGAGTTTCAGCTTCAGCATCAGTCCTTCCAATGAACACCAGGACTGATCTCCTTTAGGATGGACTGGTTGGATCTCCTTGCAGTCCAAGGGACTCTCAAGAGTCTTCTCCAACACCACAGTTCAAAAGCATCAATTCTTCAGCACTCAGCTTTCTTTATAGTCCAACTCTCACATCCATACATGACCACTGGAAAAACCATAGCCTTGACTAGACCGACCTTTGTTGACAATGTCTCTGCTTTTTAATATGCTGTCTAGACAAGAGTATAAATGTGTCTAAATATTTAAAAGTTATAAATTTAATAAGCAAACACTTAAACTATGTGCTAGCCTTCTACTTTGACAAATACACCTTCCTAATGCCCTGAAATGCCAGGTTCAACTTGAGAAGTTTTAGATTCCTTGGAGTCCTCTGATCAAACACCCTGGTGTGAGAACAGGGCGCTGGCACGGCCACATGGCCTGACCCCTCCCCACTTTGTTTCCCTCTGTAAGGGGCTTGTATGTGAGTGTGTGTGTTCACACCCTGGGCTGCACACTGAAGCTCTCTCCTTCCCGGCCAACATTCACACTCTGCTTACCCTAAGGGTGTAAGAGACATGAGACAGCCCTGGAGGCTTGCTGGGGGCTGTCTGGGCAGGGCTTCCAGAGTCCCAGGTCTCTGGAGGGGGGTCTAGGTGGGGAAGTGGGCTCCTGGCCTTGTGGGGGAGACCACGAGAGAAGAGGGTGAGAATAAGGTGTTCTCTAAACTGCAGGGAAAGAGGAAGGACCCATCCCCTCCACCTGATTCTTCAGAACTAAGTCCATCTGAGAGGCAGTCCAAATGCTAAGTGTTTGATCGTTTTCCCAGGAGTCTTCCATAAAGACGGGGCCACTTTCTAGGCCTTCTAGGCTTCCCTTTCTGGAATTCCCAAGCATTTGCTCACTGTGTGGCCCTGGGCAAGGGGAGTCTGCTCTCCAGGCCTCTGTTTGCTCATCTGTAAAAGACACTCCTTTCTGGCTCTAGCCTTCTCTGGTTCTCTGAAGCCAAGCCTTGTGATTTGTCCACTCGTGGCCTGAATTTCTGCAGCCTCCCGTGGTCTGTCACAGTCTCTCTAATGCTCATATCTAAATACACACATGTGTGCTTCCTCAGACACACCAAAGCTTGCAGCATAAACTCCTGCCAGGCCAGGAGCCAGCATCCGGAACCAGGCAGGCTTCCTGCTGGCTTTACCAGTCCACCGAAGGTTCAGGAAAACAGCGGCCTCTCACTTGCGATCCAGGCAACTTTGATTCCTGCTTTCACGTTTTCCTCTCTTCCAGCCATCTGTCATAAAATTTACAGCTGTGAAACAAGGAAGCTGCCCCCTCTCTGGTTCCCGGAGCACTAAATCCTAGTGCCTCTGTGGTTATCTGGAAGATTTACTACGTTTCACGGCAAGGAGCTGCCCCGTGTTTATCCTCTGCCTCACCTACTCTGCTCCAAACGTAAAGGAGAGATTTATCTTCAAACCCCGGGACAGCTTTAGGTCACTTGGAGCTACATATGGAGGGCTCTACAAAGAGAGACTTTTCGTTTCCTGAAGATGGCACTGCAATTTTACTTCTGTTCCACAGACACTGCGTCACACATGGAAATATGGAGTAGGGGCAGCTGCAGATCCGTGTCAGTGAAAACTGTCCAACAGCATGGCTGTGTGAATGGACATGCCTATGGTGCAGATGTAAAACTGGTGAGAATATGCATCTGGAAAGGGAACTCAGGATCAGTTATTGTTTTTCCCCTAAAGTGTTGCTTTTTTAAAAAACCCCGTCCTCGAGGACCTAGACCTGCATCCTGTTGGGACAAACTGAAGAGAAAAATTATCAAGTGACCAGAAAAGAACCAGAGCAAACTCACTTTGCTGTGTTTTCCATCCCTTCGTCTACTACTTTCACATCATTTAAATCTAAATCAAACACAATTTACTGCGACTGATTATTTCAGATGGAGTGAGTGACATCTCAATTTAATCCAAATGTCCTTACAGTCTCTGCCCAAGAAAAGTGGGCATCCCTTCTACTCCTTCCCCACATCCCACCTGTCCAAAGACTCACAAGCCACCCTCCCCCCACCCCCCCCCCAAAAAAAAAAGTCTTGCCTATCTGTCTTCAGATTATGGTGGCCATTATGACACTTGGGCTGCAGGACCCAGTGGTAGATCCGACCCTATCCCAGTGGAAACCCGTCTGTCCAGAGGCTTTGGGCAGCTGGGCATCTTGAGGCCTGTTCTCTACTCTCTTAAGACATCTGGCAGGGAGCCTGGTGCCACCTCCACCAAAGGAGACCCCATGAAAGAAGGTGCTCATTTCCAGGAATGTTCAAATCTATCCAGATGCTGGACCAACCTGTGAGTCATGAGCTCTTTGAGAGCATCATACAATGTTTTATAGTCTATATCAAAAAAATAGTCTATATCAAAATTAAAACAATCAAACAGCTAAGTCTGTGTTCAATTGAGACAGCATCTTGGTCTACGTTCCAGAACAGAGAACATTACGATAACCAAAGGTTCAATAAAACTTATGAGAAAACATGAATTTGGGCAAACTTTGGGAGATGGTGGAGGACAGGGGAGCCTGGCGTGCTGCAGTCCATGGGGTCGCAAAGAGTCGGACAAGACTTAGCTACTGAACAACAACAACAACTAGAAAAAAGCCTTGAAAAAAGACACAAATCTTATTTTCATCAGCCTAGTCCTGCAGAATGTATGAAAGGTGGGGGTCCCTAACACAGGCTCGCTGCGGGGCACCCAGGACTGGTGGGGACCAGTTGGCTTTGATGTCTTTTCTGTGTTATAGCCTTCGATGCTCTCAACCACTCTGTGATGCTTAATTCTGTGGATGCCCACATATTTCATCAAAGATGATTCTGTGTATGTCTGTGAGGGTGTTTCTGGATGAGATTAACATTTGAGTCTGTAGACTGAGGAAAGCAGACTGCTCTCCCCAGTGCTGGTGGGAATCAGCCCGTCTGTTGAAGGCCTGAATAGAACAAAAAGTCTGAGCAGGGGAAAGCCGCTCTCTTTGCCTGACTGTCTTTAAGTTAGGACACTGGTTTTTCCTCTGAACTCGGACGTGGGTTGGAATCACACCATGAGCTCTTCTGGGTCTCCAGCTTGCCAGCGGCAGGTTTTGGGACCTGTCAGCCTCTCTATAACCATGGAGCCAATCCTGCATAATAAATCTCTCTATGCATGTGCATATGACCCTCAACAACACGGGTCTGGACTGAGCAGGTCCATTTATACAGGGATGCTTTTCAGCAGCAAATACTGCAGTACTACTCCATCTGTGATTGGTCAAATCCACAGATGCACAACCATGGATATGGAGAACCCAGGATGGGGAGGACCGACTATACATTATACCAGGATTCTCCACTGTGCAGAGGGCTGGCGCCCCTGACCCCCATGTTGTTCAAAGGTCGACTGCACTTCCTATCGGTTCTGTCTCTCAGAAGAACCCAGGCTTGCACATACTCCATGGGGGCCGTGTCCTTATTTCCACTTTCCATGAGGGGACTGAATATTCACTGGAAGGACTGATGCTGAAGCTGAAGCTCCAATCCTTTGGCCACCTGAGGCGAAGAGCCGACTCACTGGAAAAGACCCTGATGCTGGGAAAGATTGAGCAGGAGAAGGGGATGACAGAGGATGAGATGGTTGGATGGCATCACTGACTCAATGGACATGAGTTTTGAGCAAACGCAAGGAGATGGTGAAGGACAGGGAAGCCTGGCATGCTGCAGTCCATGGGGTCGCAAAGAGTCGGACACAACTGAGCGACTGAACAACAATGAGGGGGCTGAGATGCAGCTGGGTGGTTAAGCGATCTGTGTGCGGTCTGAGTTGGGGCTGGCAGGGGAGAGAGCTCGTGCAGCCCACTGTCCCCAGCCCAGGGCTGGGACCCTGGCCTGTGTGTGCTCCCTGCACACGGTCCCCTTAAACAGGCCCCCAGCCTCCCTACTGCCCCCAGCCTCCCTCCTGCACCCCCCAGCCTCTCTCCCCGCCCCCAGCCTCCCACTGCCAACCTCCATTCCTAACCCTTAGCCCTGGGTGAGGAAGAGGGGAGTCCTCTGCTTGGGTAGTCTGCTCATCCTCCCACAGACTAGAAACAAGCCTTAAGCAAAGGACATGTTCAAAAGAAGACTCTTGACTTGGGTTGGGGAGACTCTCATTTTGCAAGATGTAACTGGATCACTGACCGCTGCCTAATGGCCTCCTACACGAGACGGCCTCATGGACACGTTCAATTTTCCCGGAACTCTGACCTAATGTTATCAGATGGAAAGGGAGGGACTAAAGAAAGGGGGTGTGATGGTCAGGCAGGAAGAAAAGGCCAGCAAGGCACCCAGGAGCCATCCTGGGCTCAGGACGGCCCAGCTGGCCCAGACCTGACCACTGGTGCCCCTTGGGCTCTGTGCCACGGTCCCAGCTTCTCTGCTTCCCCTGGTCCTGGCCCGGGGGTGGGGACACCAGTGGGAGAGCACTGACAAAAGTGACAAAGCTTCCTGAGGGTCGTGAAGCCCTTCCAGCGGCTGAGGATCACTTTCAGGGGTCCTTACCAGGCTCTGGGGGGCGCTCAGGGTTGGTGTCCCCCAGAATGAGCATCTAGTTCAGTCACCTTGGACCTCTCCAGCTCTCCCTTCTTTCAACAGAACCGAGCCCTCTCTGAGAAGGTTGTTCTGGGCAATTGCAATCGGCCCAGCCTCTCCAAGAACCATTTATACACGCAGCCCGAGGAAGGTGGCTGTAAGCCCACGTGGGTGAACAAAAGCATTTAAAAAGAGGAATATGTGGGTCTTGGGATCTGAGAGCTGAGTGGCGCTGTAGGGGGCTGCTGAGGGTCTATGGCACAGGCCCTGGGTCATGTGCAGTGGAGGGGGTGGGAGAGAGGTAGAGCGGAGGGGAGGAGCACAGAAAGAGAAGATGTTCTCTGCTCCGGCCCCTGACACCTGGAATGAGCCCTGATGGCCCTGTTTTGATAAACAGCTTCATTTACTATTTCCTGGATGTTACACCTGTCCTGAGCGGCTCTCATCCAGGGGCCCTCGGGTACCTTTCAGCAGCACCTATAGCTACTTTTGGACAAAGTGGATTCTGTGTAGTCAGCACTATGGAGTTCTCCCCTGGTGACTCTGGACAAAGGTAATATCTCAGAACAAGCCCAGGTCCCATGTCTCAATGACTGCTGCACACGAGGGAGACGGAGCATTTCCTACAACCTGCGTTCCCTCCCACACCCTGGGGAGACATGCAGCCAGCCGCCCTGGGTGCCTGCTGTGCCAAGTGACACAAACTGGGCAGGTATTCAAATAATATTAAACATTGATGCTGGCATTTCCGGGGCCACGTCTGTCATAGACCACGTGACTCACATTGGTTGCCTCGAGTTCCACCCCCCCGCCCCCTTCCAAGCTCCAGAAATGCCGTGTTTGCAAAGCCACGCATGTGCAGCTGGTTCAAGGGTCCCTGCAGAAGTGCCCTGAAGCTGCGGAGACAAGGGAGGGTCCTCTTTCTCTCCAGCTGGCTCCCTGTTTCCTACAGATAAGAGGAGGCCCCCCAGGGAGCGGGGCAGGGGCCAGGATGAGTCACTGCAAGCGCGGGACGTGGGGACACAGCCTGTCCTGGGTACCGCGCAGCCATCAGCCCGGGAACTGAGTCAGTTCTTTTGAGACAAAACCACACAACACAGAACAGTTTTGCTCAGCAACTAGAGCTGGAAACAGAGCCTTCGTGCGGGAAATTTCTCAGAATGTGGCCAGAAACACTTTAAATTTGCTGCCCTACCCAAAGAGCTAAAGTCTAACTGGCATGTTTAACTCAGGTTCCATGAAGACAAGATGATCTCTTCTCTGACTCACCTGTGCCAGGGCATCCCTCACTGGGGTGGTCCTCCCCTGTCTGGGCACTAGACTAGTGACCCAGTGGTTGGCAGGACTCTGGAGACCAGCAGTAGCTTTACTAACAGCTCTCAGTGATGCAGGGCCCACCACCTTCCAGACTCTTTTTCACTGACTGCTGCTACTGCTATTGCTAAATCACTTGAGTCGTGTCTGACTTTGTGCGACCCCATAGACGGCAGCCCATCAGGCTCCCCTGTTCCTGGGATTCTCCAGGCAAGAACACTGGAGTGGGTTGCCATTTCCTTCTCCAATGCATGAAAGTGAAAAGTGAAAGTGAAGTTGCTCAGTCGTTTGCGACCCCATGGACTGCAGCCTACCAGGCTCCTCCATCCATGGGACTTTCCAGGCAAGAGTACTGGAGTGGGGTGCCATTGTCTTCTCCGTTTCACTGACAGCTTCCTTTTAACTCTCACAACAACCCTCTAAAGGCTAGAATGATGCTCTCCATCTCCCAGGCGTGGAAAGCTCAAGTAACTGAGGACAAACTGTCAGGTAAATGATGAACCTGAATCACAGTCAGCTCCAAGCTCTGTGCCCTTTCTACTGTACTGTGCTGATTTCTCCTGAAGGTCAAGCCTGGAATTGAAAAAAAAGGAGGCAGATTTATCAGGGAGTAATGCAATCAAGCTATGAATAAAAGTGCTGGCTGAATTTGCAAAGTAGTCAAGTGTTTCAGCTGATTCTGAACTTTCCATGCAAGTTCAAGCTTCGTCCCTCAGTCCCTGATCTTTTTTGTCATCATTGTTCGCCAGAATCTCCCAACCGCAGGCGGCACCGTGGACATTTCCATCTGGTAAGTCTAAGCGGTGGGCTGTTGGGTGTTTAGCATCATCCAGCCTCTACCCACCGGATGTCAACAGTATCCACTTGGCTGAGACATCAACATGTCTCCAGCCATTGCTAAATGCCCCCTGTGGGGAAAATCACCCTAGCTGGGGACAGTGGGTTAAATATACCTCAAGCTTTGCTGGCGATCACACCCTTGGCTGGCTTAGTCCTCCCATCCCTGTCTGCTCCCCACACTTCCTCTCCTGGGAGCATGTCCTTAATATGTCATCACACGCAGGCAAGTCCTCTTCTGAGTGTCTGCTTCTGAGGACCCCGCCCAAGATGCTCATTTGCTGCAGATAGAAAGCAAGCCCACAAGAGAATGGATGGCTTAACTTTGGATGTCAGTGTAACCCTTTGTGTTAATAAAAGGAAGGTCCCTTCTGGTTCTAACACTTTGTTATCTACAAAGACCATGGGCAGTTGGGAACCTGGGGTTGGATTTGTCTCCAGAATTGGGTGCCAAGGGATGCGGAAGACAGAAACCCACAAGAGCAGGCACAAACAAATGTCTGTGGACTAAATGACTGAACGTGCAGTTGAGAACGCAGAGACTTAGATGGAAAATGTTGAAAACTGGATTTGAGGCTCTTCCCTATAAGTTGAAAAACAGCATTCAACGTGGAAAGGCTGTTTAACCTCCTTTACCCCCAGACAAGGGCAGGAAACTGCAGGGACACATCTGTTTTTCAGCAAGTCAGGCTTACTGTTTGTTGCAGAGACGGGAAACTGGCACCACGGAAAATCTGGGGCTTTTTTAGCCAGGGGATGGCTAGGGAGGACTTGTTATGGGACTCGGGCTTGTGTTCAGTGACTCAGGGCTGGTTCAAGGTAGTGGGGCTTCGCTCCAGATGGGATGATGGCAGGGAGCAGGTGTGATGAGGTGTTTTAGCAGACGGGGCCGGAAGATGGATGGGCTAGGCCCAGGCTGGTGCTGAACCGCTGAGAGTAGCAGCCACCATGTTTGCCAGCACAGGCGTGGTTTGGACCACAGCCCTATTTCTGTGTTCAGACGCGAAGGCGGGGTGGGCTTGCCCCTGTCCCGTTCCACCTGGGTCACAGAGCTCCGAGGCTGGCATGCTGTGCCACTGCCCGTGTAACAGGGCAGCATCAGCCTGACTAGTGTGGAGCCACCTCCTAGGTCAGGTCTGCTCCCTCTTGCTCTGAACCTCTCTCACTGTAGAGAGATTAAGATGGACTAACAGATGGTGGAGAAATTTGAAAGGACTAATAACAAGGAAAAACAAACAGTAATTTGGGTGTGCGTGCTAAGTTGCATTCAGTTGTGTATCACTCGTTGCGACCCCATGGACTGTAGCCCGCCAGGCTCCTCTGTCCATGGGATTCTCCAGGCAAGAACACCGGAGTGAGTTGTCATGCCCTCCTCCAGGGGATCTTCCCCACCCAGGGACTGAACTCTTGCATTTCCTGCATTGGCAGGTGGGTTCTTTACCATTAGTGCCACTTGGGAATCCCAATAGCTTGGGGACACATTTAAAACGTACACTCTTCATTGAACATGAATGTTAAATTTCGTGGATTGCTGTTAAACACAGTTGAACAACAGCAAAGATTTTGATCTTCAGTGTGGGGTTGACATGAGCCTGTGTGAGAACAGAAAGTCTCCAGAGTGATAGATTTTCCTTTCTTTTGTTTTCAGTCTGGCCAAGAACACACGTGCACACACTCACACACACACACTATCATTGGACACAGACAGGGCAGGAGTAACAGCACCATCGTTCGTGGGACAGAGCAGCAGGAGCTGCTGCATAGGCAGCCCGGTCCAGCTCTGGGACACGGGCTGACTTGGAGGAACCCCGAGTGCCCTCTGATCTGAGGACGCATGAGACTCAGCTCCATCGCTACGAATTTTTGCAATTTTAGAGCACATTTCAACTATGAAAATAAACCAACCGGCCAGGATGACCAAGCCTGAGGCCACTGAAGTGCCTTGCCGGGAAGGTGCCAGCCAGGCTCTGCCTGAGGTGGGACTTCAGCCTCCTCTGACCTTGCTCTACCTGGAAGCTTCTAGAGAAAAGGAAAGGCATTTGAAGGGCGGAGCTTTTCTTAATCACAACCTCCTCTTGGTGTTTAACCTTGGGTTTTCTGAAATCAGTGGAGACGACGTAATCTACTTCTTCCCTGCGATGAACAGTCATAAGCTATGCAGCCCTGGGCTTGAAATGACTACGGCTCTAGTTACAGCATCAGTGCACTCTGCCCCGTGTGAACTGTAGCATCAGGTGTGTAGAGAGGGCGTGTCTCCCTGTGTTTGAGGGGATGGGGCTGAAGGGGGACTGAAGCTGTGCACCTTCACTTCCCTTGCTGCTTCTCCCACAGTCCTTCTTCCTGAAACCGTTGACACTGATTCGCCCCTGACCTTGCCGGGCTCTGAGTCCCATATAGCCTGTGTTGACATGCATTCTGCCCAGTCTTCATCTTTCTTTCTGAGTGGTTTATCCTGTGACCGGTGTGTTTAGCAATTCGCCTTGCTGTGAGTTTTGTTCAAGCACATGGGCTCTGCTGGTCAGAACAAGTGGGTTCAAATGCTGTTTCCTCCTCTTGCTAGAAGTGTGGTCTTGGCAGTGGGCTGCTTCCTAACTGAGGGGCTGAGAGGGCCCGTGGAAATGAGGCATAAAGGCACAGCCTGCAATGTGGTCAGTTCACAGTGAAAGTCTGGGTTTGTTTTTTTTCTGGTTTCACTGATATAAGGATCACTGTAAGAAGTCAGAAACCCCACTTGAGAGCAATTCTTGGCTCTTGTCAATTCAGATGACACTGCTTCCTGCCCCCACATCATTCCTTGTACAGCTCAGCCTTCTCAGAATGCCCTTTCCTCATATTTGGGATTCGCTGGTGGCTCAGACAGTAATACAGGAGACCTGGGTTCGATCCCTGGGTCAGGAAGATCCCCTGGAGAAAGGAATGGGTACCCACTCCAGTATTCTTGTGTGGAAATCCCCATGGACAGCAACCTGGAGGGCTACAGTCCATTGGGTTGCAAAGAGTCGGACACGACTGAGTGACTAACACTTTCACTTCTTTTTTCCAGAAAGTTGCCTGCCTAATCTTACAAATCCTGCCAAGATCCACTAAAAATCTTCTTTCCATGAAAACTTCCCTACTTAGTCCACCTAAAGAAAATACCTTTGTCTTTAAAACTCTCATACCTGAAGTTTATTTTAATAAAAATAATAATGTTTGATGGACCATTATTCCTTGAAAATCACTTTATGTGTATTTATTTATTGAATTCTTCCCATTTGTCAGATAAGAAAACAGGCCCAGAATCTGAGTAAATATCCCCCACCGCATAGTTCATCAAGGGTGGTCAGAACACACAGTTCCCTGAGAAACGCACTCATTTGTGAGTCCTGTCTTCACCTTTTAACAACAGGCATCAACATTCGGGTGAATAAACTGTCACACAAAGAGACAGCTCTGGGTTACAGTGACTGTGCTCTCCACATCGTCCCCTTTATCAGAGATGAAAATGGCAATCAGTCAGCCCCATGGGGTCAGTGTGGCTGCCTCCCTTTTTTCACAGGAGTCCTCTTTCATCCAGTTCCAATGGCGGGAAACCAGGTTTTACCACCATAGAAGGAAAGCTGGAGACGAGAGACAGATTTCTAGAGACCACAGAGCATTCTGGAGCCTGTAGCATGTGATGGGGCTTCCCTGGCGGCTCAGATGGTAAAGAATCCACCTGCAGTGTGGGAGACTTGGGTTCAATCCCTGGGTTTGGAAGATGCCTTCTAGAGGAAAGCTCTTGGAGGGTCCATGCTCTTACTTAGTCTTTGAGAAAGGCAGCTGGTCCATGCTGCGGTCCTTGAGGGAGGGCCTGCTGAGACTCAGAGGGTTCTTGTGGTGCTCTGACCCTCTGGGATGCGCTACCTCCCCTGCTGACTAGCTCTCTCCACGTTGTTGGCAGCAAGTGCTGTGTAAGCTGGAAATGAAACGTGGCTTCCCGTGGAGGAGCTGCTTGGAAAGAGGGTCTTTCAAAGGAGCAGTTTCTCTACTATAGGGTGAGTGTATGGGATGATACGTGTCCCCCAAATTCCTATGTTGACATCCTAATCCCCAGTCCCTCAGAATGTGACTGTATTTAGATACGTGCTGTGCTTAGTCACTCAGTCATGTTTGACTCTCTGTGACCCCATGGACTGCAGCCCTCCAGGTTCCTCTGTCCATGGGATTCTGCAGGCAAGAATACTGGAGTGGGTTGCCATGCCCTCCTCCACGGGATGTTCCCATCCCAGGGATCAAACCCAGGTCTCCTGCATTGCTGGTGGATTCTTTACTGTCTGAGCCACATGACATTTAAAGAGGCAGTCAAGTTACAGTGAAGTCATTAGGGTGGGTCCTAATCCAATAGGGGCTATCTTCCCTGGTGGCTCAGACGGTAAAGTGTCTGCTACAATGCAGGAGATCCGGGTTTAATCCCTGGGTCGGGAAGATCTCCTGGAGAAGGAAATGGCAACCCACTCCAGTATTCTTGCCTGGAAAATCCCATGGATGGAGGAGGCTGGTAGGCTACAGTCCATGGGGTCATAAAGAGTCAGACACGACTGAGCTACTTCACTTTCTTTCTTTAGTCCAATAGGACTGTATCATTCTAAGAAGACAAGATTAAGGCATAGACAGGCACAGAGGGAAGACAGCCATCTGCAAGGCAAGGAGAGAAACCTCAGAAGGAATCGATCCTGCCAATATGTGATCCTGTACTTTCAGCCTCTACCCAGAACTGTTAGAAATAACCTCTGTTGTTTACTGCCTGCTGAGTGGCTTCAGTTGTGTCCAACTCTTTGTGACACTAGGGACTGTAGCCCACCAGTCTCCTCTATCCTTGGGATTCTCCAGGCAAGAATACTGGAGTGGGTAGTCATTGTTTCTCCAAGGGATCTTCCCGACCCATGGATCGAACCTGGGTCTCTTGTGTCTCCTCCATTGGCAGGTGGGTTCTTTACCACTAGCACCACTTAGGAAGGCTGGTCTGTGGTATTGCATTGTGGTGGCCACAGCAGAGTAATGTGGTGGGTAGGTTGCAAAGAATGGTTAGGGGCTCCTTTCACAAAAAATCTGATATGCTTGGTGGCCCCAGAAAAAGGTAAGTTTGGGTGTTCATCTAATTGACAAAGGGTGACTTAGCTGTCAGGGCTCTGTGGCTTCTCACTGAAAAGGATTTGGGAGAGAGAAACAGAAAAAGGTATGACTGCAAATAAGTTTTAAAAGCATTCTGTAGGCAACAGCTGTGGAAGAAAAGGGAACCAAATTTATAACCATATAAATTTTAATAGGAGTTTATAATCTTTTATGACTGTTATCTCTAAGTTAGTCCCTATAAAGAGGATTAAGTATAAAATTATGCTGGGAAGTGTGCCCAGATGACATGGATGGAAATAAGGCTCTTGGAAAGGATGACATAGGTCCAGGGGACGGTTACCTTGAATAATCACATTGAAGGTCAAAAATCACAAACAAGAACCAATCTGTTTTAACTCCTATCCTTTAAACTGAGCAGGACCCCATGGGGCTCCCGGACCTGGGAGCCTTTCTGTCCAGGTCTTGGAAGACCTTCCCTGAGTTCCAAGGGGGCAGATTCTAATCACAGAACAGTTGCTAATCAGGGAAGGGAGGAGGGGCTGAGAAACAGTAGGGCAGCCCTGGGGGTTGCTAGTTCACCTCAAGGGAGGCATACAACGAATCAAGGTAAATTGGAAGTGGTCAAACAGAAGATGGCAAGAGGGAACAGAGGCATTTTAGGAATCAGTGAACTAAAATGGACTGGAATGGGTGAATTTAATTCAGATGACCACTATGTCTACTACTGTGGGCAAGAATCCCTTAGAAGAAATGGAGTAGCCATCATAGTCAACATAAGAGTCCAAACTGCAGTACTCAGGTGCTATCTCAAAAATGACAGAATGCCCTCTGTTTGTTTCCAAGGCAAACCATTCAATATTACACTAATCCAAGTCTATGTCCCAACCAGTAATGCTGAAGAAGCTGAAGTTGAATGGTTCTATGAAGACCTATAAGACCTTCTAGAACTAGCACCCAAAAAAGATGTTCTTTTCATCATAGGGGACTGGAATGCAAAAGTAGGAAATCAAGAGGTTACTGGAGTAACAGGCAAATTTGGCCTTGGAGTACAAAATCAAGCAGGGCAAAGGCTAACAGAGTTTTGCCAAGAGAACGCACTGGTCATAGCAAACACCCTCTTCCAACAACACAAGAATGACTCTTGACATGGACATCACCAGATGGTCAATACCAAAATTGGATTGATTATATTCTTTGCAGCCAAAAGACGCTCTATATAGTCAGCAAAAACATGACTGGGAGCTGACTGTAGCTCAGATCATGACTCCTTTTGCCAAATTCAGACATAAACTGAAGAAAGTAGGGAAAACCACTAGACCATTCAGGTATGACCTAAATCAAATCCCTTAACGATTATATAGTGGAAATGACAAATAGATTCAAGGGACTAGATCTGATAGACAGAGTGCCTGAAGAACTATGGACGGAGGTTAGTAGCATTGTACAGGGGGTGGTGATCAAAACCATCCCCAAGAAAAAGAAATGCAAAAAGGCAAAATGGTTGTCTGAGGAGGCCTTACAAACAGCTGAGAAAAGAAGAGAAGCAAAAGGCAAAGGAGAAAAGAAAAGATATATCCATCTGAATGCAGAGTTCCAAAGAATAGCAAGGAGAGATAAGAAAGCCTTCCTCAGCAATCAATGCAAAGAAATAGAAGAAAATAATAGAGTGGGAAAAACTAGAGATCTCTTCAAGAAAATTAGAGACACCAAAGGAACATTTCATGCAAAGATGGGCTCGATAAAGGACAGAAATGGTATGGACCTAACAGAAGCAGAAGATATTAAGAAGAGGTGGCAAGAATACACAGAAGAACTGTACAAAAAAGATCTTCGTGGCCCAGATAATCATAATGGTGTGATCACTCACATAGAACCAGACATCCTCGAATGTGAAGTCAAGAGGGCATTAGAAAGCATCACTACAAAGCTAGTGGAGGTGATGGAATTCCAGTTGAACTATTTCAAATCCTAAAAGATGATGCTGTGAAAGTGCTACACTCAATATGCCAGCAAATTTGGAAAGCTCAACTGGCCACAGGACTGGAAAAGGTCAGTTTTCATTCCAATTCCAAGAAAGGCATGCCAAAGAATGTTCAAACAACCACACAATTGCATTTATCTCACAAGCTAGCAAAGTAATGCTCGAAATTCTCCAAGCTAGGCTTTAACTGTACATGAACCAGAACTTCCAGATGTTCCAGGTGAATTTAGAAAAGGCAGAGGAACCAGAAATCAAATTGCCAACATCTGTTGGATCATAGAAAAAGCCAGAGAATTCCAGAAAAACATCTACTTCTGCTTTATTGACTATGTCAAAACCTTTGACTGTGTAGGTCACAACAAACTGTGGAAAATTCTTTAAGAGATGGGAATACCAGACGACCTGACCTGCCTCCTGAGAAATCTGTATGCAGGTCAAGAAGCAACAGTTAGAACTGGACATGGAACAATGCACTGGTTCCAAATCAGGAAAGGAGTACGTCAAGGCTGTATATTGTCATCCTGCTTATTATATGCAGAGTACATCAGCCAGGCTGGATGAAGCACAACCTGGAATCAGATTGCTGGGAGAAATATCAATAACCTCAGATATGCAGATCACACTACCCTTATGGCAGAAAGCGAAGAACTAAAAAGCCTCTTGATGAAAGTGAAAGAGGAGAGTGAAAAAGTTGGCTTAAAGCTCAACATTCAGAAAACGAAGATCATGGCATCTGGTCCCATTACTTCATGGTAATGAGATGGGGAAACAGTGGAAACAGTGAGAGACTTTATTTTTTTGGGCTTCAAAATCACTGCAGATGGTGACTGCAACTATGAAATAAAAGACACTTGCTCCTTGGAAGAAAACCTATGACCAACCTAGACAGCATATTAAAAAAGCAGAGACATTACTTTGCCAAACAAAGGTCCGTCCAGTCAAAGAATATGGCTTTTCCAGTGGTCATGTATAGATGTGAGAGTTGGACCATAAAAAAAGCTGAGTGCTGAAGAATTGATGTTTTTGAACTGTGGTGTTGGAGGAGACTCTTAAGAGTCCCTTGGACTGCAAGGAGATCAAACCAGTCAATTGTAAAGGAAATCAGTCCTCAATATTCATTGGAAGGACTGATGCTGAAACTGCAGCTCAAATACTTTGGCCACCTGATGTGAAGAACTGACTCACTGAAAAAGACCCTGATGCTGGGAAAGATTGAAGGCAGAAGGAGAAGGGGATGACAGAGGATGAGATGGTTGGATGGCATCACCGACTCGATGGACATGAGTTTGAGTAAGCTCCTGGAGCTGATGATGGACAGGGAAGCCTGGCGTGCTGCAGTCCATGGGGTCGCAAAGAGTTGGACATGACTGAGCGACTGAACTGAACTGACATCTTTGAGCTCTTCATATAACTAAAATCCAATAAATGAAAGATGTCTGCATTCTTCACCCCAGAGAAGATCACTTGAGGCTGGATTAAAGAAGCCAGAGAAGCTCATCAAGAGATTACGTGAAACCACATTAAAGAAGCACAGCCTTACTCTTATCAGCAACCCCAGCTGTCCTTGAACCATTGCTATAAAACTCCTCACCAAATCCTCACAGATTCAGTCAGTTCAGTTCAGTTGCTCAGTTTTGTCTGACTCTTTGCGACCCCATGGACTGCAGCATGCCAGGCTTCCCTGTCCATCACCAAAGCCTGGAGCTTGCTCCTCAACCTCGCAGGCTGGGACACAGTTTTGAGAGACAGGATCCCACTGTATCTCCCTTTGCCTGGCAAAGCAATAAAGCTATTGTTTTCTACCTCACCCAGAACTCTTGTCTCTGAGATCTGATTCGGCACCTGCGCACAGAGGCCGATCTCTCGGCATCACCCTGATGACAGCTTCTGCACAATCCCTTGGGCTGTCACTTTCCATCAAGAAGACTCTTCAAGTAGGAAAGGCTGCTTAGTGCCAACATTGTCTCTGGGCATGGCCAGTCATCCCAGGAGACCTGTATGGTGCCCTGACCCCTCACACCCACTGTGGATGGAGCAAGAAACTGTCCCAGGAGCAGAGGGCTCCCTTGTCTACAAGACAGGTGAGTCACGGGCAGATGATGGACAAGGTCCTCCAGAGGTTTTCTTGGTGAAAGTCAGGGAACTTCAGTTAATCAACTAGAAGCAAGATTAGAACATTCTCTGGAACCTTCTAGTTTTGTTTGCTAGCAGCTGCACGGACATCCTAATTCCAGCTGAGTGGCTTGAAACCCAGGTGCAAGGGCTTCTGATTCTCCCAGTTAATTCTCAGAAGCATGTTTGCTCTCATCTATGCCGGTCATTTGTTTCAGTGACTGGGACAAGTTTCCCAAGAAAGCTTGGAAGCAGCTAGCCTCCCCCATTAGTTTTCTTCTAAAAATTTATTTTTAATTGGAAGATAATTGCTTGACAATATTGTGTTGGTTTCTGCCACACATCAACATGAATCAGCCATAGGTATACACATGTCCCCTTCCTCTTGAATTTTCCCCCCACCTCCCACCCCACTAGGTTGTCACAGAGCACCAAGCTGAGGTCCCTGTGGTTACAGCAACTTCCCATTAGCTATCTATTTTACACATGTGGTGGTTTAGTAGCTAAGTCATGTCCGATTCTTGCGACACATTTTACACACAGTAATGTATATTTCAATAAACACATTCTGACTTTTTCTGCCACAGGTGGGTCGCATATCCCACAGCACCTGTGACACATTTGCAGGTTTTCTTGGTGAAAGTGAAACTTGTGTGAAACTTGATTTTCACACATTATGTGAAAATCAAGTTCTCAGAAATCAAGCCTCTTGTTTTAATTGCACCAAATGTTTCAAGAGATTGTGTAGCCTCGGACTATCAGAGTCTGCCTGGGGTCGCTGACTCAGGACTTTGGCCAGGGGCAGAGGACACGTGGGTCACTGTGGGTGGGGCAGCTGGCTGCCCAGAGGGTGTGATGAACGGGAGCCCGATTGAGTCTACCTTCAATATTCCACAGGGCATCAAGCTGGTGTTTACCAGCACAAATTGCCTCGGTCTCCTCTCTATTTGGATCAGGCCTCCAACTACCTGCCCCCGGGAGGGTAGAGGCACAGGGCCCAGCTCCCTGCAAGGCAAGGTGTGCCAACATGCAGGCAAGAGACCACGTCCCAGCTTGGCCAGCTGAAAACCAGATCCAGCCGATTAAGTTCTCTGGGCCTGTTCACCTCCCTGGAGACAGGCCTCAGGGGAGAGAAAACTTTGCCCTCAGCCTCCTGGCCCCAGTCATCTGAACTGGCTTCATCTTTCCCACTAACCCAGCATATCTTGCAATCAAGCACCCTTAAATTCTCTTTCCTACGTTATTTTACTAGGCTTTGCTAATGGGCACAAAATTGCCTCTTATATTCCTCTACTACTGAGAAGCCTAATCACCATCCCACAGGGACAAGGCCACAGACCTCTCGGTTCCCACCGCTCCTTTGCCAACTTTTCCTCCAATCACACCCCCCTGGGCCTGTGCCAGCCCCAATCAATGACACCACTCTTCAAAATCCAGGATTAACCTTAGATTCTTCTCCTTTTTTCACACCTTAAATCCAACAGCAAGTTCTACTGTCTTGACCTGCAAAATATATCGTATTATCCAGCTACTACTTCTACAATTTCTATTTATACTTTATTTCAAGCCATCGTCATTTCTCACTTCAACTATCAGGACAGCCCTCTAACTAGGGTCATGTCATCTACTTCCGGCCCACCTGGAAAGGTGACTGTGTATACGTACCTCCCTTGCTCAAAGTCCTCCAATGGCCTTCTGCAAACACTTATACAAAATCTCCCCCACGGCCTAAAAGGCCCAGTGTGACTTGGCTCCTGGCTCCCTCCCGCCCCGTTTCCTCACTCACTCCTCCAGTCACCCCAGTGATGTGCTGGGTCCTGCCCTAGGGTCTTGGCACTTGCTGTCCCATGTCTGGAACACTCAGAGCTGGGGAGAATGGTCCAGGCTTCCTTGTGTGTGTGAGTAGGGCTCATAGTGAGGAGAGGTCAGTGGGCACAAGGGACTGTATTAGCAGAGAGATGGGGATCAGATAAGAACAAGGTGTCCACCCAGCCAGTGCCGGCTTGGAGACAAGCTGATGACTGGACTTGAGATACAGTACATCACCCACAGGGGCCAGCGGGAAACGGGTGCAACATGCGTGCTCAGTCGTGTCCGACTCTTTGTGACCCCAAGGACTGTAGCCCGCCAGGCTCCTCTGTCCATGAGATTTCCCAGGCAAGAATACTGGAGTGCGTTGCCATTTCTTTCTCCAGGGGATCTTCCTGACCCAGGGATCAAACTTGCATCTCCTGCACTTCTGAGCCACTGGGGAAGCCCATGGGAAACAGGACGTGTTGGAAACACTCCTGGAATTTTAAGACTCTGCCTCGGGGAGAAATAACCCTGGATCAGAAAGTGACTGGACTGCATTTTCTGCTCCCAGGTAGCATGGAGAGCTCCTAATGGCTTTAAAAGTCTGGTTGTACGTCTTGCCCACCTGAGTCAATGGCAGTGCACATTCACACCTGCTACACCAATGTCGATGTTTCTGGAACAAAGTGAAGTGGCAGCTGATCTCACCAAACAGTGGCCCCTCGCTGCCCAGAACAGTTCTCTCTCACCCTTAAGTCACACCATGGTCAGAAGAGTCCTTTCTCCTACCCTCAGCCCCTGACCAGAGTTTCATCAGGGCTTTTCTTATGTTGACCATCACCTCCTGGGTAATGACAGGTGGGGCAGGACCTATGTTTTGCTGGCTTCAGAAGAGCCCTCCACAGTAACCACTTCCCACGGTCTCTGTGGTGGGCTCGAGTCCACACCAAATCATCAACATGAAGCCCCCATTACTAAAGGCATACCAAGTATAAGCTCTATCCCAGTGACACCAGAGAAATAGGACGGCATCCTGTCCCTGCCTGTGGTGGCATGTAAGTCCTTCCCGGGTTGGAGAACATTTGCCACATTCTAGCCAGTAATTTCATTACTGTGCTGCTTGCCTCTACGTTTGTCAGGGTCTTAGTCCTTCCGCTTGATAACTTTGGAGGAACCAGCTTTTCTGTGTGTGACTCTCACATCCCTCCAAACCTCAGCCCCAGGGATGGGTCTCAACTTCCCTGGAGGGTCTCTTGGTTCTGCCCCAGAAGGAAAGTGAGTCTGAAGGCTGAAATTCCCGTGCCATTCCAGGACAGGTATGGTTGCTAGGAGGTATTCAGGCAGCATTTGAAATAGGCGTCATACTAAAAATTGGAGGATAAGATTTGAATAAAATGAA
Source organism: Bos grunniens (assembly GCF_055505025.1). NCBI lineage: Eukaryota > Metazoa > Chordata > Mammalia > Artiodactyla > Bovidae > Bos > Bos grunniens. The sequence continues at coordinate 8,417,343 of NC_141168.1, forward strand.
ACCAGAATTACTCATAGCTCATCTAGCCAGAGAAAGTTCTTAAGTTATCGCCACATGCTTATTTTTCAACAGCATGCTGATGAAAAGGGAAATGTGCCAATTCAGGGTTATAATCGGATCTCAAGCAGCACACCTGAGCTTCGTAGCCAGGATCAGGAGGCCTTGAGAACCGAGGTGCCTGCTGCTATCTGATGCCAGACACCTGGTAGCAAGCAATTTAGCACAAAGCAGCTCTGAGTCATTGAAACGGAGCTATGATCCTTGTCCCCCCACCAGGCCTTCTGTCTGCTTTTTGCCAGCGGAAAACTTTAGTCAAAGAGTAAGTTTAATCAGAGAAGTGAGAAATGCTGAGAGAGAGGAAAACAGTCTAAAGAGACTAAGTAATATTAATGTAGTCACTAAGCACAGTCAAGGACCTTTAGTTCTTTCTCAAGGGCTGTAGATAATATTCTGAGCCATATCCTGTGAGCCGTCTTATAGATATCAAAACACCAGGTGGAGAAGTTAACTACGTGGTGACCAGGATTTAAGCTGCCACAATGCCAAGAACTGACTGCAAAGAAATGGAAACAAGCGCACTCTGGAACTAAAGATTCCGTTCAGTTCAGTTGCTCAGTTGTGTCCGACTCTTTGTGATCCCATAGACTGCAGCATGCCAGGCTTCCCTGTCCATCACCAACTTCTGGAGCTTGCTCAAACTCATGTCCATTGAGTTGGTGATGCCATCCAACCATCTCATCCTCTGTCGTCCCCTTCTCCTCCTGCCTTCAATCTTTCCCAGCATCAGGGTCTTTTCAAATGAGTCCATTCTTTGCATCAGGTGGCCAAAGGATTGGAGTTTCAGCTTCAGCATCAGTCCTTCCAATGAATATTCAGGACTGATCTCCTTTAGGATGGACTGACTGGATCTCCTTGCAGTCCAAGGGACTCTCAAGAGTCTTCTCCAACAGCACAGTTCCAAAGCATCAATTCTTCGGCGATCAGCTTTATTTATAGTCCAACTCTCCCATCCATACATGACTACTGGAAAAATCAAAGCTTTGACTAGACAGAACTTTGTTGGCAAAGAAATGTCTCTGCTTTTTCATATGCTGTCTAGGTTGGTCATAACTTTCCTTCCAAGGAGCAAGTATCTTTTAATTTCATGGCTGCAGTCACCATCTGCAGTGATTTTGGAGCCCAAGAAAATAAAGTCTCTCACTGTTTCCATTGTTTCCCCATCTATTTGCCATGAAATGATGGGACCAGGTGCCATGATCTCAGTTTTCTGAATGTTTCATTTTAAGTGAACTTTTTCACTCTCCTCTTTCATTTTCATCAAGAGGCTCTTTAGTTCTTTGCTTTCTGCCACAAGTGTGGTGTCATCTGCATATCTGAGGTGATTGATATTTCTCCCAGCAATCTTGATTCCAGTTGGTGCTTCATCCAGCCCAGCATTTCTCATGATGTACTCTGCATATAAGTTTAATAAGCAGGGTGACAATATATAGCCTTGACATACTTCTTTCCCAATTTGGAACCAGTCTGTTGTTCCATGCCCAGTTCTAACTGTTGCTTCTCGACCTGCATACAGGTTTCTCAGGAGGCAGGTAAGGTGGTCTGGTCAGGTAAGAGGTCCCACCTCTTGAAGAATTTTCCACAGCTTATTGTGATCCACACAGTAAAAGGCTTTGGCATGTCAATAAAGCAGAAGTAGATGTTTTTATGAAACTCTCTCACTTTTTTGATGACTCAGTGAATGTTGGCAATTTGATCTTTGGTTCCTCTACCTTTTCTAAATCCAGCTTGAACATTTGGAAGTTCATGGTTCATGTACTGTTGAAGTCTGGCTTGGAGAATTTTGAGCATTACTTTGCTAGGGTGTGAGATGCGTGCAATTGTGTGGTAGTTTGAACATTCTTTGGCATTACCTCTATCTGGGATTGGAATGAAAACTGACCTTTTCCAGTCTTGTGGCCACTGTTGAGTTTTCCAAACTTGCTGACATATTGAGTACAGCACTTTCACAGCATCATCTTTTATGATTTGAAAAAGATCAACTGGAATTCCATCACCTCCACTAACTTTGTTCTAACTCTACCTAAAACAACCAAGATGATGCTAGTCAGACCACTGATGACCAATTAAAGTCAGACCACTGATGACCAATTAAAGATGACTGTATGAAACCTCCTCCCACTCTGTCTATAAAAGCTCTCACCCCGTGCTTGTAAGGCAGGGGGAGTTGGCCTTTGGACAGATGTCTTTCACCCTCTCCCCACCAACAGTTGCCAGCATCTGAAATAAAGCAAACTTTTCTTTCCATCAACCTGGCCTGTTTACAGGCTTTTGAGCGGCAGCAACTGGATCCACCACACATATCTTTTGCTAACATCATGAACCCATTAATCTATAAAATGGTGCTCAGGCTCAAATATGTAACCATTTCTATTTTCTTTCTGGTACTAATTTCATAGACTTTTGCTGCAGAACTGTAGACTTGGAAGGGAAACTTGAAGCGTTTTGTAGAGGAGGGGTTTGGGATACTGGGTCCACACTAGGTCACAGGGCTTCCCAGGGGTAGCGCTTGTGGGAACCCAGGACCCTGACCTGCGTAAGACCCACCGGAAGCCGTTTCTCACAGCACCTGATTCATATCAACCGAGTACACAACCTTGCACCTCGAACAACCTCACGCCTTTTCCTGGATTTTTCAGAAAAAACGGGAAAAGTACCTGTTCTGATATCCCAAACCGTTTAGTTTCATAGAAGAACAAGAAGGAAACCAGTCCATCCCTTCTGTTGGGCGGTGGCCGGGCTATCTTGCGCTGGAGAAATGGCCGAGTAGAGAAGTCACCACAAGCTCGGATTAGGAGGAGGTGTAGTCAGCTTTCAGACGGAAACTGGGTTGGACGATGGACTGGACCAGGAGTCCCAGCAGAGCTGACCCACGGGACACCCCCTCTTCTCTTTGCTACTACTACTACTAAGTTGCTTCAGTCGTGTCCGACTCTGTGCGACCCCATAGACGGCAGCCCACCAGGCTCCCCCGTCCCTGGGATTCTCCAGGCAAGAACACTGGAGTGGGTTGCCATTTCCTTCTCCAATGCATGAAAGTGAAGAGTGAAAGTGAAGTCGCTCAGTCCTGTCCGACTCCTAGCGACCCCATGGACTGCAGCCCATTAGGCCCCTCCGACCGTGGGATTTTTGCAGGCAAGAGTACTGGAGTGGGTTGCCATTGCCTTCTCCTCTTCTCTTTGTCTGTCCCAGGAAAGCAGAGGACGCGGGGCCTGCCCTGCCCCCCAGGCCCGAAGACGCACAGACTCCTGGGTAAATCCTTCCCATCTCCGCCGCATCCTCGGGGAAGGGCCCGCCTAGGGGAAATATCAGCCCCACCTGAGTGTCTCTGTTGCGCCTTAACTGCTTGGGACACGAGTTCCAGTCTGTGGATCACTTCTAAGTGGGGCTTTGTTTGGGGAGAGAGGGGAGCCAAGAAACTGGCCTGAAGGGTTATGGAGAACTCTCTAGAGCCACCATCCCATAGTACCTGTTTGTAGAACTCAGCCTTCGGTTCAGGGGATAAAGTTTCTTCTCTAAGAAGTTTCTCTAGGAAACAGTCGCTAGTTTGTATTATCCCTCCATGGTGGGAAGCCACAGGGAAATATGTTCTCATTGTGGTAGACTATCTACAGCATAAAAACTTGCCCATTTGTAAGTGTGATTCAGCGGCCTTTAGTGCATTCACATTGTTTTGCATCCATCAAGGCTGCTTTCAAACATTTATCAGCTCAAGCAGAAACTGCTCAGGAAGCAGATAACTCCCCAGTCCCTAATCTGCCAGAGATACAGGAGACGTGGGTTTGATCCTTGGGTTGGGAAGATCCCCTGGAGGAGAAAGTGGCAGCCCACTGACTGGTATTCTTGCCTGGAGAATGCCACGCACAGAGGAGCCTGGCGGGCTACAGTCCGTGGGGTCTCAGAGTCAGACCCGACAGAGCACATGTGCTTCTGTATCTGTATCCTCTCCACCTCCCCTCCCCCCAGAACCTCTATTCTACTTTCTATGTCTGTGAATTTGCCTAGATACTGCATATAATGGAATCATATAGTATCCATCCTGTTGTGTCTGGTTTATTTCACTTAATGTTTTCAAGGGTCAGCCATGATTAAGCAAAGTTTTAAAATAAATATTAAGTGGTCGTAGAAAAGTTTGATAGTATAATAATCAGAAATAAAATGATTGAGGGCTGCCCTGATGAAAATTAACCTTTCCCAAGCACTTTCTATGTGCCAGGTGCTATCCTGGGAAGGGCACATAGTTGTTTTTAAAACCCTTTCAAGGACAGCATGATGAAGAGGTTATTGTCATCTTCATATTACAGGTGAGGATGAACAAGATGAACCCAAATGGTTCCAGGAGTTGAGTTAGTCAGCTGGCTCTGGGTTCCAATTCTTATCTCCTCAACTGCCCTGGCTCTCCCACAATTCCTTGTTTTCTTTCCCCACCTCACTGCTGTTTGAACCTTTAAATTGGCACCTACTACAGGCTTCCCTCGTAACTCAGATGGTAAAGAATCTGCCTGCAGTGCAGGAGACCCAGGTTCGATTCCTGGGTCGGGAGGATCCCTTGGCGAAGGGAATGGCCACCCACTCTAGTATTCTTGCCTGGAGAATCCCATGGACAGAGGCAGCCTGGCGGGCTACAGTCCATGGGGTTGCAAGAGTTGGACACGACTTAGCAACTGAACCACCAAACCACCATCACAGACTCCTGAGTATTAGAGTTTTTTGTGTGTTATCTCCTGACTGCCTGATGGGATGGGTTTTGGAGAGAAGAGACTCATTTTCAGGGCTCAGAACTGTGCTTGGCACACTGCAAGCTGTAATAAATGTTTGCAGACTTGATTGAACAGCACACCTGCCACAGTTACACTTTGTACAAAGAGCACTCCCCCTTCCCTGCCCTGGGGGACTTTTAAATAATTTGTTTAATCAAGGTTTTTGTTTTAAACCAGGAAGTGACTTGGCTTGTTTCCTGGAATTGACTTAATCTCCCCACTTGTGATCTCATTTCTCACTTGGTTCAGCACGCCCCCTGTCCCCCATCCCAGAGGTCTTAGAAAAATGAGAACCTTTGGTCTTTGCTGTTGCCACAATATTGGTGTTTTTTGTTTTTGTTTTGACTGTTTCTTAATAGTTTCTTCTTCCAGCTTCGTAGGATACATGTGAAACAGAGTCCAAGCAAATATGATTACAAGCACATTTTTCTTATTCCTGGCTTTCCCTCTAACCCAGAGGACAGCCACAAAAAGGCCCACCTGCTTCTGACAAGCGTGGTTAGTAGATTAAACTCTGGCTGTGCATGTGTGTTCATGAGGATAACAGGGAATTTGCATTACAGAGGAATACCCACAGCCACATAAAGAATCTAGAGAGACAGGCAATACCACGGGCTGGGGCTGGGGATGGGCTATGAGGCTCTGTGGAAGGAAGGCATCCTTTACCTGAGTGTGGAGTGTGCCTCTGTCTGGCCTCTGGGGCCCTCTGAGGCTCTGCAAGAGTTTATGCGGAAAAAACCAAGAGGCAGCAGTAAAAGACAGGGCAGGAGTAAATTACAAACTGAGTTTTAGTCAAGATATGATTAAAGAAGTTACGAAAAAATGGCTCAGTGGGTTCACTGGGATGCCTGGTATTGTGAATAAATATGTCTCAAGATCTTCTCCCAAGTAACTGTCCAAAGGATGTCATTTCCTTTCTTTCCCCAATCCCCGCTAGTGTAAAGAGAGTGAAGTTTAATCTGGAACATGGAGAACCTGGTGGGTCAGAGGCAAAGAATCCACCTGCAACGCAGGAGATGCTAGTTCAAACCTTGATTCAGGAAGGTCCCCTGGAGAAGGACGTGGCACCCACTCCAGCATTCTTGCCTGGGGAATCCCCATGGACGGAGGAGCCTGGCGGGCTACAGTCCATGGGGTCCGAAGGGCTGGACATGACTGAGCAACTGAACAACAACAAAACATGTTGAGAATTTAGAGTTTTGATCAAGCAAGAAAGTTAACAGAAGTTGTAAATCACTCCCTTGCTTAAGAATCTGTCATGGCTTCTCATCACCTGTGGGATAAGCAGTTTGGCTTTAATTTGAGTCTCTCCATCCCGAGGTCCCTTTGCTTATCTCATATTCTTCCTGGTCAGTCCCAGCTAACTGTCCTCTGCTCTCACCAAGACCCTTTACCCTTCGCTTCCAAAACACGCCCCACTCTCACTCCCTGTGTGTGTTTCCCTGATGAAAATGCCCTTCTATTCAAGCTTACCCAGACCTAGTGGTCTTCCTGCTGGATCGTCCTCTGTTGAGTCCAGTTCACACTGATACATCCCTGTTCTGAAAGCAGGCATCCCCATTCCCAAAGACTGCTGGTGGAGTGTGAATTGGTGCCAATTGGAAAAAAAAAATCAAGAGCCTCATAAATGCTCATATCCACAGGGAGTGCTCAAAGGACTAAGAAAAACATCCGAAAAGCTATTCAGCCTCATTCATAATCAGTGTAATGCAAATCAAAGCAAATTAGATTAATATTCAGATAACACTTTCTACCTCTTCATTTGGCAGGTATGGAAAAATGCCAGGGCTTGGAGTCGATGAGGGCGTGTGGAGTGTCAATTGGTAAAATCTTTGGCAGGACCCCTTTGGCACTGTGAATGAAATATATATGCCAGTTGACAGAGAATCCCACCTCTAGGAATTTATCAGAAAGAGCGTGCATGCGTGCTCAGTTGCTAAGTCGAGTCCGACTCTTTGTGACCCTGTGGACTGCAGCCTGCCAGGCTCCTCGGTCCATGGAGTTCTCCAGGCAAGAATACTGGAGTGGGTGGCCGTTCCCTTCTCTACAACTGGCCCATGTGCCTTGTTACGGGCTGAGTTGTGTCCCCTAAAAAGATATACTGATGTTCTAACTTCTGAACCTGTGAACATGACTTGATTTGGTGCATCTCATGAATCAAAATGGTTACCTTAAACGTGGTATGAACAGTAAAGAAGACTAAATTTTAAACAGTTTGCACTAGTATATGAAGTGGCCCCAAAGTGCACCTGTGATGTCGATGTGATACCGCCCCCCCCCCCAATCTGTGCAGAGTTGACGTCACAGATGACAGCCAGTTTATCAGGGGACTGGCCCCATGGAGTGTCTCCTGGTGGCTGTGTCTGGACGTGGCCAAGGAGGCAATCCACACACAGTCAAGTAATCTCATCACATGACCCAGTGTCTGCTATTCGTTCCTTTGCCTCAATTCTCCCAGAAAATAGTTGTCTTCCTGAGAAGACTCTCTCCCCCCAAATCAATCACCTAACACAGTACAGGTGTCAAGGCAAAGCCTTTTGATCCAGAATAAATTCAGTTACCTGCTTTGCTCCATTGGCTGGTTTCATATTAAGCCGATTCACATTAACTCATTTTTCTTTCCCATGTGTCCTGGGCTTGTATTTTATAAACCAGATGGGGACACCAATTAAACCAATTAAACACAGAGTTTGCCTCTGTGGTGCTTAAGCTGAGATTCGTAATGACAAGCCTGGCAGTCATCAATGTATCTGCTACACTTGCAGTGATTTAGAGGGATGGCTGTGGCTACCGCTTGGAATAAAAGTGAACAAACTCTATAAATTTAATTTAGAGGAGTTATACCGTGATCACCCAGAAACATTTAACAGAAGCTTCTTGTGTTTTTGTCAAAGCTGAGGGAGTGCTTCTTGCAAGATCTCTGGTTTAACCAGGAGTGCCTTTACAATGAGTACAGAATACGGCACCCTGCCCACTGGACCAGCTTCAGAACTAGCACTTGACTGGAAGAAGTGCTGTTCTGATCGACTCAGCAGGAGTGCACACCTTAATCCATTCACGAAGGAGCAGTCGGGCTGGGGGCACGTCATTGCTGGTGGGTCCGGAGTAGTTGGAGCAGCGAGGGGTCATCTTTCTTTCAAATCCTTGCAGAGGGGTCACTGTCTGTTTATCTGCAGAACCAGAGGGTGACGCCCCCGCCCCACCCCCGAGTTTCCTTCACTTCCACAATATAAGGAACATAATTGGATTTAAAAGAACAGAAACGCTCTGCTGTCATTCCCCTTCCACATTGTCTTTGTTCATCTGCTATTGCTTATTCATTGATAGATTGTATTAGAGGTTAGTTTCCTGCCGTCCGCTCATGCATCAGCCCTCTGCAGTCAGGATTTAATTGTGCTGCCTGGTGATGAGCTGCTGCTTCTCCTGGCCCCTCTCTCATCCCTCCAACTTCCGCTGGGCTGAGTCAAGCTGATGATAATCCTCAGATTTTTTTTCCTTTTAACCATCATCTATCTATGCTAGGTATCTCTTGTTTTGTTTTACTTTATTTCCATCCCATCCAAACTCCCACTTCCCTCATGACCATTCCGCAGGTGGACTAATGGCTATCATATTGTGTTTTCTATGTAACGTATTTTGTAGAATATATGTACATGGCTTCCCAGGTGGCGCTAGTGGTAAAGAACCTGTTTGCCAATGCAGGAGACATAAGAGATGCAGGTTCAATCCCCAGGTTGGGAAGATCCCCTGGAGGAGGAAATGGCAACCCACTCCAGTATTCTTGTGGAGAATCCCATGGACAGAGGAGCCTGGTGGGCTACAGTCCATAGGGTCACACAGAGTTGGACACAACTGAAGCGACTTAGCACGCACGCATATATGTACATATGTGTGTGCTCAGTGGTTCAGCCATGTCTGACTCCGTGTGACCCCATGGACTGCAGCCTGCCAGACTCCCCTGTCCATGGAATCTTCCAGGCAAGAACACTGGAGTCGGTTGCCATTTCCTCCTCCAGGGGAGCTTCCTGACCCAGGGATTGAACCTGTGTCTCCTGCATCGGCAGCCAGCTTCTTTACCACTGAGCCACCTGCAAAGTCCAAGCTCTTATCATACCGTTTTAATATTTTTCATGACTTCAAAGCTTGCCCTCGTGTTTCATTTTAACTCTTACCTTCCTAGACCTAAGAATTTTATCTTCCAACTTTCTTTTTGTGAACAGAAAATAAGTTCATGATTTTTGTCATCTTGGCCTTTTTCACCCCTGCCATGTCTTAATTTCCATTTTATAATTTGAATTTATCTATTTAGAAGAAATGAAACTTTCTCAAGCTTTGGTTCTAGGTACTCAAAAAAAAAAAAAAAAGTCTTCATTCTTTTGATAAAGACTTGGCATACCTGTTTACTTACCTGTCCCAAGAGATGTTAGTCATCATGTACCCAAAGACTGAATTAAGATGAATGGAAATGCAGAAAAAAAAGATAAAACCCAACTTTGCCTTCTCTTTCTGACAAAATTCCTTAAGCTTAGGTCCTTTGCAGGCATGTTGGTATGTTTGTGTGCTGGGGGGAGGGTTGTTGGTAGAAAGAAATCTTCCTGCTCAGGGATTATTTAGCCAGGTTTCTCTGAATTCATGGTCTTCAGAGTGACCAACGCAAGATGTGCATTTGTGAATGATAACTCATATAACGCGTGCTATAAAGACTTAGCTCTCAGACATAGGTTCTTTGGGGAGGACATAAACTCTCTAAAAATATTAACACAACTGTTTCCTCTATCGTGGGGTCTCAAAGAGTCTGACACGACTGAGCGACTGATCTGATCTGATCTGATTCCTCTATTCCAACCACCAGGCCATGTCATCACCGACAAAGAGAAAAACTGGGTGTTTCTTTAATTACCTCTCTGCGTGCATTTGTCCCTAATACTCTCTCCTCAGCTTCTCTACTTCCTATTCATTGAACAGATACTGCGTTCTGCAAAATAAAGTCACCGTCTTTCTGGACTTAGGGACTTCGGTGTCCTCACGGCTGATGGCAGAGGGACTAGGTGTGGGAAGAGGCAGGTGGTTCTCAGATGCCCCTGCTGCTGATGGTAAATCCTGAACGGGTCGGCTCATTCTTTTTAAAATTCGTTTGTTATGAACTTTTACAAGTACCGATTTTCCCGGGGGACTTTCTGACATTCTCCCGCACCTGTTGGATCACACTCCCAAAGCGGAATTATGACAAAGAAACTCAGGGCGCAGCACCTTCTAAATGGACCTCAGAGTTATTGCTATTGATTGGCCTTGGGAATTGCTGAAGCACAGAGAGGCTGGGCTTTTAACTGGAATTCACACTTCTTTGGTGTCCATTTCAAGGTTTCACTGAACATTGATCAGCAGGAAATGGCTTCCCAATGGTAAGTGAAGACTGGGCAATGTGAATAATAAGAACCGCAGCTCTTAATGTACAACAAGTGCATTTAGAACCATCTACGCCTCCAGACACATTGTAAATCCCGGTTACCTAGCTCACTGGCTGGGATCCATTTATCCATTATCCGGCGTTACACCCTCATCTCAAACTAGGCTCGGAATATATTCTGGACACCATGTAACTCTAACCACATTTAACCAAGCTGTGTAAATTAATCCAAAACATGAAGCCAATATGTACTAAGCTCCTTTTAAGAAAAATGGGTGGAGGGGAGGAGTTCACAGCAAATGAAGGTTAAGGAAGGCTGCATCCGTTTGAGACCTGTCTTTGGGGAGTGACTGTAACTGCACCGCTTTTAGAAAGATTACCTGCCAAAGAGATGTGTAGTTCAGTGCCTGGAACTTTCTTTGCTGAAAGGCTGAAACAGAGCTTCTAAGTAAAACAAGTGGAACAAAACACAAAGAATCGCTTTAAGGATAATTGAAACTATTTTGGACTTTTTTATTTATCAATCTGGTTTCTAATATAATTTTAGTTAAATGAAAGACATTCACAAAGAAGAGTAGGCATACATACATAATTTCCTTCTTCCATTCTAGTTTACATGCTGTTGCTTTTAGAGAGTGAAATTTCCTGGTTATTTCACAGGGATAGAAAGCCTAATTGACTTTACAGAGAGAATATTAGCCCAGCCTTTTCACAACTTCAACCTCTGCAGTTCACCATGTTCACTGAAAAAAAAAAACAAACCCAAAATACCCGACAAAACAAAACTTAGAATAAGTGACATTGAGAACTGTTTCTTGGCCTACAAGATGGGAGGAATCTCCATGTTTTGAGAACCATCTCAAAATCCAGCAATTGCTGTAAGTAAACGGAGACTCAGAAAATGGTGCAGCCCATCTAAGTAGACAGGCTCTTAAAGCACGTTTTCATCTGGAAAATAAACTCACAAGTGCCTGGTGAGTATTAATATCCATGTGCCCAGGTATCTTCATTACCTTCAGCCAGTCTTTGCTCCATGGGAGGTAAGCAACTTTTCAACATGGTTTTCCTATTTCATTGACCGTGAGCTGCACATATCAGTTGTATATATATATATATAAAATACTGCTATGAAATAAATTTAAAGTTTCCATCATGCAGGGTGTGTGCAGTTTAGCAGAGAGCCACTGGGCTATGTGAAATAGTCACATTAGCTGTTCATGTTTTCTTATTTATAAGCCATTTCAATCACATTGGGGCATGGTAAGCTGCAAGTCACATCACACCTAGGTGGGAACTTGGGGCTTTATACACAGGAGTTCTGGTTTCTCTGGCCCTTGGCTGTGTCGCATCTCCTGATGTTGACAGAAAAGCTCCCTGGCAGTCTCCCTGACTCTGAATCTAATGGTTGTACAACAATGCCTCATGTTTCCACACTCTTAGACTTGACTGCTTGGTTTCTTTTGAGATGACTTACAACCACTAGCTGGAAAGTAAGACTTCCAATAGGTCCACTGACTTGGCCGTTATGTTTGGGTTTCAAAGTATCTGCAGCCAAGGATCCATGGCACCTCCCCATTGTGTTATGAAGCAGATAAAAAACAGCTCTATCTTACATACAAGGCAAAGAGAAACAGAGAGGGTCAGCAACTTGGCTGAGGTCACAGAGCATGTCAGACAGAGAAAAGGGCTTGCACTCCATCAAGTGACTCTCAGGATCACTCTCACCAAAACATTTTAAAAATGGCATCCATTGGTCTTCAGCCCAAATCAGTTGGACACACTGTTCTACATGAGGCAGTTCTATTGGGACTAGCAATTTTGACCTATTTTTGGCTGGCTCATTTGGAATTCAGTTTAACAACTGTTGCCTTTCTCTTTGAAAACTGCTTGGGCAGGATGGTGAAAAGGAGGAAAAAATAGTAACAGCTTCCAATCAGGTACTGATCATTTGGAGATGTGAGATGTTAAGGGACCGTGAAAACGTTTACACCATAAGAGAAAGGAGAGAGTGAAAAAGAACACATGGAAGAACAGAAAACAACAGATGGAGAAAGAAGTAAGTTTCACACTGACACTGCATTTTCCTAACAGGGACATGTGCTTTTCCTTTGGAAGTTACTACGGTTTGTGTCGTTGTGCCCAACTCTCAGCGCCATCTAGTGGCTGCCCCACAGATGTTCAACAACAACATGAAATCTACTTTTGGGCTCACGCCAATTTCTTTTCCGAGCCTCAGAAATCCTGCTCCCGTAAGTAAAGGATGCTTGCTTGTCAAGCGCAGGGCAACAGGGAATTTTCCAACAAAAACTCTCAACTCTTGTCTCCAACTCAACAAAAACTCCCACACAACAGGTCTCTCTCTTTTTTCGAGCAGTTGCTTGAAAGCCACAAGGGGAAATGTTGTCTTTTATGCTAAGAAGGGCCAGAGAAGAGCTTAAGAATATAACTTCTTACCTCCCGAGCTAGCTTCCTTGAGCTCAAGGGAATACCCTGAGAGCTCAGACTGGCACTGATTTTGCATTCATTCAAAGTCTCTAATCCTAGCAACTCAAAACAGAGATGCTTGGTTTGTACACAGAAGATGTTTCCTGCACGAACAATCCAGGATCAATCATCAGCTGCCCCTGAAACTTTAAAAAAAACCTCTTATTTAAAGGAAACTTTGTTTTGTTCCGGTTATCACTGAAAGAGCTATCACTAGCCTCTTAGTGCTCTGCTGGTGAGCTGTTTGGATCAGCTTTGGCCGGATATGATTGACAAAGCAAGGCTGGGCACTGAGCTTGGGTCGTAATGTCATGGCTGCCTGAGGAGCTGGAAAGAAGAGGGCAGCATCCTTTTGTGCACATAAACAAAATTATTTAGCATTTAGAAGGTACTACATGTGGCCTTCGCAGATAGAGTCAGGGATCTGGGTGAAGACTGCAGTCCCATATTGGAGACGTCCAGCACGCATTTGGCACGTTACTTCACTACTTAATACCTTATCCACTGTGTTGTGTTCTGTCCACGGGCTGGGCTACTACCCGCTTTAGGGCAGAAACCATCTCAAATGATGCTGAGATGGGAGAAACACTGACCCCTACAGGCATCCTGGTGCCCTACGTTTGAAAATTTGGGGAGAAGTATTAGGTTTTATTTTACACTTTTCTGTGACAGGAAAAAGATAGAGAAGAGAAAGGGTAGGAACATTTTAGTTGAAGGGGATACGTTTGATTGTTTTCTTAATGATTTTGGAAAGAAAGGGAAAGTGCTCAGATAATGTATGTAGAATAAAACTGTCATGGGAAGTACAATAAATAACAAATTTCCATCTGGTGTTATTTGTCAAGTGTAAAAGTGATACCTGTCAAATAGGTTTTAAGAAATCAGAAACGTTTTAAAATATAAAGTTTAAAGTTTGCTTTTTCAATTTGACAATATAGAAAATAATCCTTAATGGGAGTCATCTTGGCCAAATTAATAATGTTTGTTTTCAATATGTCCTTGTAAATGTCACGTTTTTCTAATTAGTTACAATGAATGCTTTTCATGTTAAATGCATTTTAGGGAAGAATGATCAAGACTTTTAAATAAAGGGTGTTATGCTCATGCCTGAGGCCAGCAACTGTAAAAGGGCCTTAGAATTCCCTTTTGTTCTGTGACCTCGACTTAAATGTGGCTTAACTGGCCCACTGTCTCCTTGGGAATGTGCCAGGCACCGGTGCCAGGTGCAGTGAAGATAACACGTCCCATCACTCAAGAAACTGAGGTCCTCCAATAAGTTAGCTATCCTGAAGTGTCTTGAATACATCACCCAAACAAACTAGAATTTCCATTTTCTCAAGGTAGGCCACCTGACCAACAGTACCATTTTAACCTGATCTTACCTCCTTCCAGGAGGAGAAAGAAAAAAGTGTTATTTAATGCCTCAAAACGTTGGAGTCTAAGAAAATTTTAACATCCTTATTAAATCTAACAGCCTGAACTGTAATGATCATAAGTGTTAAAGAAATAACTTTTGTGTAATCTTCTTGTAAAATAAATACATGAAATTATTTTTTGGATGCTTCAATAGGAGAGTTGTCCCACTGGTCTACAGAAACAGTCAATTAGTTTTAAATAAATAGTTCCTTGCCGGAATTAGTTGATCAAGGCTCCTGAATAAGCTGAGGTCTGGCTGACCAGAGATGTCCATTCTCTGAGAAGCAACGGTCAGTTCCCAGGTTGTGATGAACCTGAACTTCAGATGTATCTGCCAAAGAAAGTCCCTGAATCATGGCCGTGCGTCTGTTTAGGATGGAATAATACATGGAGTAGATCAGTTAGAATAGGGCAGGATTTTCCACATAATTCCAGAATAATAGCAATAACAATCGCAATCACAACTTGGCTTTATTTTGGTCTGTCCATTCAGAGACACTGTCTGCTAGGGTCTTGTCACAGGCGCATAAAGACCAGATAAAGCAAAATAAGAAGAGCAACCTAACTTCAGCATTCTCTAAGAAGTGTCCACACTCCTGCTACCAACTATAAAAGACACAGAGCCAACACATCTCAACATCTGGCTCTAATTCCTCACCATGGTGCTTACACACACATACAATCTAACCTAGTATCTTGTAGGTAAAGCAGAGGGAAATCCCTTTGTCTTGGCTGATCACCAGGTATTGTAGCTGACAGTTATAGACACCGGATAGGTCTAAGACTACAGATGAGGAGCGGTGTAATCGCGTAGACTCTGATCCAAAGTAAAACCCGCGATCCAATAGGGGACTGCTTCCCCTGGGTCTGAAAGCTTCTCTGGGTTGTCCTGATGGTTCTATCACACAGGAGGGACCGCACCCCTCTGCCTCCAGTGGGAACTCTCAGAGAACCGGCACACACTGAGGTCTCTCTGAAAACTGGTAAATCACAGCCCCTTCCTTTCTTTTTCCAATTCACAGGACATCAAAGAAATATCTTATGAACACTAACTAGTTACTACCACAGCCCATCAGAGGCTGACTCTATGCAAAAAGAAGAAAACGCGGGAGGCCGTGTACATGTGCATCAACGTTTCTCCAGGAAAAATACCCACGTTCTAAGGGGGCTGAAAATTGTAGAAAACGGGCCCTGTTCCTGTGGGTTTTCAGAACACCTCTCTAAACACACACAAAATATTCGACAGATAGTACCTACAAATGTTGACCACTGCTTAAACTCTAAAAGCAGTTTTTGTATTATTTTGTTTTGATACAGAAGGGGAAACTCAGCTATAAAGAAATATCAAAAAGTTTTTTTTTTTTTTTTTGTGGCCGTCAGTCTCCAGGAGTTTGCGGTCGCTTGCCTCCCCAGCTTGTGCTGATATCTGCAGGGTGTGCTCAGGGGTACGAAGTAGGGTGCTTCCGTCCATTGCCCTCCTCCCTCGTCACGCTCCCCCCCCTCCCTCGCCCCCCACTTCCCGGAGCCAAAGAGCCGCCCCTCAGATGAGCCATTCCTTTTTGCTCTCGTCGATGGTCTCTGTGAAGTTGGGGTCGTTGTTCATGATGGCGGCGTCGGCGCTCTCGGCGGACTCCGCGCCCTTCGCCTCGTTGGTGTGGTAGGTGCCCTTGTGACGGAACATGTAGCGAATGAGGAAGACCAAGGTGCAGAGGATGGTGAAGATGACCACGGCAATGACCCCTGGGGGACACAGGACAGAGGGGCGAGAGGTTAAGCGCGGCCCGAGGAGCCCGCCGGCCCCGCCCCTCTTCCCCATGGCTCCGTCAAGGAGCCTCTCCCGCAGGAGACTCGGAACTCCCGAACGACGAAAACCCACAGCGCCGGAGGGGAGGAGGAGACGGTTTCCACAGGTATATTTGGAGATTTCAACACTTTCCTCCTAGGAGTTGACTGAACGATGAAACAGAAAATCAGGAAGCCTTCAGAAGACCTCAAAAACACTGTTAACGAACTTGACCTAAGGAGTAACACCAGACCTACACGTCTGTCTTAGAGGAGAAGGATATACCACTCAACTCGTTTTATGAGGCCAGAATTATCCTGACACTATTACCAGACAAACACACTACAAGGAAATGATGGAGCAGTGTCTCTCCTAAATAAAACTGTAGCAAATCAAACCCAGCAATATGTAAAGCGGAACAGATTATAACAAAAATGGTATTAATTCTAGGAAGGTAAGATCGAGTTAACATTTAAAAATAAAGCAATGTAATTTACCACATTAAGGAAATAAAGGAGAAAAATCTTTATCAATAAATGCACATGACTAAAAAAGAAATATGAGAAATTTCAACACCCATTTATCATGAAGCCTCTCAGGAAACTATCAATAGAAAGAAAATTTCAACCTTGAAAAAGGGCATCTTTGAGAAATCTGCAGCTAATATTTCTTTTAATAGTGAAAGATTAAACACATTCATCCTAAAATACGGAAAAATGCAAGAGTGTCAACTCTTATCACCTTAACTCATGACTGTACTAAAAGTTCTAGACAGTGGAGTAAAATAAAAAGAAACAAAAAGTGCACCGATTGAGGAGAACTCTATTCTCAGATGACAGGATTGTCTATGTAGAAAATACTAAGGAATATACAAAAAAAAGTTGCTGGAACTAACAGTAAATTTAGTAAGGTGAAATTTATATTTTTATATATTAGCATGAAATACTTGGAAATGAAAGTAATAAAATAGTGCCACTTAGAAAGAACACAACTGTTCAAGACTGTGCACTGAAAAATCATAAAACCTTGCTGAGACAAACTAAAGAAGGCCTAAATAAATGGATGCATATACCATATTTCAATGTCAATATTGTCAACCTGTTCATTTATAGATTTAATGCTATCCAATGAAAATAGTAGCAATTTTTTTTGTAGAAATATATAAGCTGATTCTAAATTTTGTATGGCAATTGCAAAGGACCCAGAACAGTCAAAATAGTTTAAAAAAAAAAAAAAGAAATGATTGTAGAACTTACATTGCTTATTTCAAGACTTACTTTAAAGATACAGTAATAAAGTTAGAGCAATATTGGCCAAAGAAAGATATGTAAATCAACAAAACAGAATAGAGTCCAGAAAAAAGACATACAAATATACAGACAATTGATTTTTGACAAAAGTAACATGGAAATTAAATTGGAAAAAAAATAATCTTTTCAACAAGTGATCTCACAATAATTAGATATTTGTTTGGCAAATGATTTTTGACTTTTATTTCATACTATATTAACTCAAAGTAACTATGTGTATGTGTTAGTCGCTCAGCTGTGTCCAGCTATTTGTGACCCCACAGACTCTAGGCCACCAGGCTCCTCTGTCCATGGGGATTCTCCAGGCAAGAATACTGGAGTGGGTTGCCATTTCCTTCTCCAGTTGATCTTCCCAACCCAGGGATCAAACCTGGGTCTCCCACATTGCAGGCAGATTCTTTACCATCTGAGCCACCAGGGAAGCCCCCCCAAAGTGATTATAGACTGAATAATTAAAAGCTATCAAACTTCTGAGAAAATCTTTACAACCTTGGGGTTGGCAGGTTTTTAGAAAGGATTAAAAAATATCACAAACTGTAAAAAGGTTAGAAAGTTGGACTTTATAAAAATTAAAATCTCCTGCTTTTCAAAAACTACCACTAAGAAAATGAAACAATGAGAATGCAAGAAGAACTCTTACAACTCAATATAAAGAGGTCAGACAATCCAATTAAAAGAGGAGAAAGATTTAAATAGACACGTCACAAAAGATTTGCAAACAGTGATAAGCATGGAAAAAGATGCTCATAAGTCATCATATAGTTGCACATTAAAACCTCAGTGAGGGGGCTTTATTGGCAGCTCAGTGGTGGAGAATCCACCTGCCAATGCAAGAGACACAGGTTTGATCCCTGGGCCAGGAAGATCCCTCGTGCTGTGGAGCAACGAGGCCTGTGTGCCACAACTACTGAGCCTGTGCTCTAGAGCCTGGGGGCTGCAACTGCTGAGCCACATGCCACAGCTGCTGAAGCTGGAGCGCCCTAGAGCCTGTGCTCTGCAACAAGAGAAGCTACCACAGTGAGAAGCCCATGCACTGCAACTAGACAGCAGCCCTGCCGCCGCCCCCCCCCGCCAACCAGAGAAAAGCCTGTGCAGCAACGAAGACCCAGCACACCCATAAATAAATAAAATTAAAAACAAAAATATACTATCAACAGAAAACGACTATTAAAAACAAACAAGGCACAGTGAGTTACCACCGCTCATCAACGAGATGGCTACAGAGAATGACAGTGCCAAGTGTTGGCAAGACTGTGAAGCAATTTGACCTCTCAGATATTGCTTATGGAAGCATAAAATGGTTCAACCATTTTGGAAAACTATATGGCAATTTCCTATAAAGTTAAATATCTACAATAACCCCGCAATTATACTCCTAGGAATTACCAGAGAAACTAAAACTTTTGTTTACAAAGGCCAGAACTTGGACAAGAATATTCACAGCAGCTTTTGTCCAAACAGCCCAAGCCTGGAAACAAACCAAACATCTATCAGCAGGTGAGGAGATAAAGCAAACTCTCCTTCATTCATACAAAGGAATACAACTTGGCAGTAAAAATAAACAGACCACTGGTAATACAACAGTGTCAACAGATTCTCAAAAACACATTGAGGGAAAGAAGGCACAACAGATTACATACTATGTGATTCCATTTCTGTGAAACCCTAAAAAGAGGCAAAAGAAATCCACGTGACAAAGGCAAGTGGAGTGGGGGACGGGTGAATTACAAAGGGATACAAGAGAACTTTTAGTGGGTGGAGATGTTCTGTGTCTTGATTGTGGCTGTGGTTATACGAATACGTTGGAGAAGGAAACGGAAACCCGCTCTAGTATTCTTGGCTGGAGAATTCCATGGACAGAGGAGCCTGGTGGGCTGCAGAAGGGGTCGCAAAGAGTCAGATGCGACTGAGCGACTAACACTATAGGCATATGTGTTTGTCAAAAGTCATGACGTGTTACATTTAAGTAAGTGCATTGCTACTGCTAAGTCACTTCAGTCGTGTCCGACTCTGTGTGATCCCATAGATGGCAGCCCACCAGGCTCCCCGTCCCTGGGATTCTCCAGGCAAGAACACTGGAGTGGTTGCCATTTCCTTCTCCAATGCCTGAAAGTGAAAAGTGAAAGTGAAGTTGCTCAGTCGTATCCGACTCTTAGCGACCCCATGGACTGCAGCCCACCAGGTTCCTCCATCCATGGGATTTTCCAGGCAAGAGTACTGGAGTGGGGTGCCAAAATAAGTGCATATTATGCTTCAATAAAGTTGATATTAAAAAAGCAAAATAATGAGGATAAGGATTATACCAGAACTCTGAACAATGTGATTTAAGCACCATTCCTGAACGTATTTGGGCTTCCAGGCGGCTCAGTGGGTAAAGAATCTGCCTGCAATGCAGGAGACACAGGAGACGCAGGTTCGATCCCAGGGTTCAGATGATCCCCTGGAGGAGGAAATGGCAACCCACTCCAGTATTCTTGCCTGGAGAATCCCACAGACAGAGGAGAATGGTGGGCTACAACCCATAGGGTCGCAAAGAGTTGGACACGAGTGAAGCAACCTATCATGCACGCACACAGGCTCGGAATGTATCGGGATTCTCCAGGCAAGAATACTGGAGTGGGCTGCCATTTCCTTCTCCAAGGGATCTTTGCAACCCAGGGATCGAACCCGAGTCTCCTGCATTGCAGACAGACGCTTTATCGTCTGAGCCGCCAGGGAAGCCCTGTAATTTAATAGTCACATATATATAGGTGTCCACTTTCTTTCTGTGGAAAATAAACCTACTGACTAAGCTGAGTTGATTGGCTGAGTTTAAAATCCTTCATATGCTTAACAGTATTAGCTGTCCTCAGAGAGACAGGAAACATCTTTATAAAATAAGGCGGAAGCAGAGAGAGAAGGCGGCAAAGGTGATATTTACTGATCCAAACACGAGGAACTATACTAGGAGAGTCAAACTATTATGCAGGTTTCTGTGGTGGGAAGAAAAGCCTGGAATATTCAGATACTCTGGCTTATTAATGGTCTGATAATTTTTATTAAGATAACTGAAACCAGACTGGCATAGTCCTTCCCATTTTTGTAGCAAGCTACTCTGGATCATTTGGGATGCAAGAGGATGATGAGGGCAAAAACAGATGTCCTGGCTGTTGCCATGTCATGTTGCCATGACAGCCTGCTTGTGTATTCAGATGCTGGCTAGCTTCCTAATACTACTGTTCTTTTCCTTTTTTTAAATAATAAGTCAGCATTTAAAAAGAGCCAAGTTACACTTATCAGTTTCTCCACATCTGTACTTCTCAATCTTCAGCCATATTTAAACAGCAAAATAAATAAAGTACAAGTCTAGATGACTCCTTTTCCTCTGGATGATGCTTTTATTGAAAATGACCACTCCCCACAAGTGAGGAAGCGCCTGTCCTGTGCGTCACCTACCTCCGATGATGGCCGAGTTTCTGTTGACTCCATTTCTTATGGCCTGGCCTTGTCCTGGGCTATACGGAAAATCAGCACTGGCTGTAGAGGAAGAGATAAAAAGTCATGTATATCATTTATCCCGGATAATCTGATATATCTATTTTTTCATAAAATCCTTCAACACTGCCTGTTTTCCCAAATGAGACCTCTGTTTCATTTAAACCCATTTTGCTATTGTTGCCCACAAGAATCACAGCCACCTCAATGCCTGCTGTTTTCCTTTGTACACGGCCCAGACGAGCACTATATCTCCTTGGGAGGAATATTAAAAAGTTTAGAACAACCTGAGCAGGACTGTCGGTTGTCGGTTCCACTGACAGACAAGTTGAGAATACTTCTTCTTAAGTTTGGCTGAAATCTGCCTCCCAGCCACTTTGATCCCTTTCACAACTGATGGAGTTGGGTATGTTTGCTGATGAGCTTTGTAGAACTTACAGTATTAGTTTAATAAGTAATTGTTAAAAATTTTTAAAAAATTAAAGTATCAAAGTGAAAGTCGCTCAGTTGGGTCTGACTCTTTGCAACCCCATGGACTATACAGTCCATGGAATTCTTCAGGCCAGAATCCTGGAGTGGGTAGCCTTTCCTTTCTCCAGGGTATCTTAACAACCCAGGAATCAAACCCAGGTCTCCTGCATTGCAGGCTGATTCTTTATCAGCTGAGCCACGAGGGAAGCCCAAGAATACTGGAGTGGGTAGCATATCCCTTCTCTCGGAGAAGGCAATGGCACCCCACTCCAGTACTCTTGCCTGGAAAATCCCATGGGCGGAGGAGCCTGGTAGGCTGCAGTCCATGGGATCGCTAAGAGTCGGGCACGACTGAGCCACTTCACTTTCACTTTTCACTTTCATGCATTGGAGAAGGAAATGGCAACCCACTCCAGTGTTCTTGCCTGGAGAATCCCAGGGATGGGGGAGCCTGGTGGCCTGCCGTCTATGGGTTCGCACAGAGTCCGACATGACTGAAGTGACTTAGCAGCAGCAGCAGCATATCCCTTCTCTAGGGGATATTCCTGTCCCAGGAATCGAACCAGGGTCTCCTGCATTGCAGGCAGATTCTTTACTAACTGAGCTATGAGGGAAACAAACTGAAGTATAGTTGATATAAAATATTACATGCTACAGGTGTACCATATAGTGATTCACAAGGTTTAAAGGCTATATTCCATTTATAGTTATTATAAACTATTGGATATATTCCCTATGTTGTACAGTCAATCCTTGTAGTATTATATGTAATATTTATACATAATAGTTCATACCTCTTGACACTCTACACTTGTACCGCTCCCCCATGCCCTCTTCCCACTAGTAACCACTAGTTTGTTCTATACACTTGTGAGTCTGCTTCTTTTTTGTCATTTCACTAGTTTGTTGGGTTCTTTAGGTTCCGTGTATAAGTGACATCATACAGTCTTTGCCTTTCTCTAATTTACTTCACTTCACTTAGTACCTTTTAGTCCACCAACGCTGTTGCAAATTTTCATTCTTTTTACGGCTGAGTAGTATTCCATCGTACATCTGGACTACACCTTCTTTATCTAATCATCTGTGCATGACACTTAGGTTGCTTCCATATCTTGGCTATTGTAAATAATACTGCCATAAGACGCTGCGGTGTATGCATCTTTTTGAATTAGTGTTTTTGTTTTAAAAAGGAATCATGTATTTAAACAAGTATCTTATGTGGCTCCAGTAAAATACTGTATGCTGTAGGAATTTGTTAGGGGATAATATCTCCTAAATGTTGGGAAGAATATTAACTGCCTAATAACTTTTCTATTTCTGAACCTATTTCAACAAATCTTTGCAGCATGCCTACCATGTGTCAGCTGCCATTCTAAGTGCTGGGGATATAGAGCAAAGAGTAAAAAAGATGAAAATTGTTATTAATGAGAACTTTTCATGCCTCACTGAAGAATTTGGTTTATATAGTCAAAATACTAACCTGGAGCATGGATGTGATTTTAGTTATGACCCTGTCTATGTATAGTGACTTGCCTGAAATGACAGTGCAGCTTCCATGTTGTAACTCACACACTCAGTGCACACAGTAAGATTTGGTTATCAATACACATATTCCCTGAGGCCAACCACCCTTCAAAGACGGAGTGGTGCTTTTCAAGAAAAAGGCTTGAATTTTCACTGCTCATCTTGGGCGTAGTTCCAAGGTCTTCTGAAGTTGTATTTACCCTTCTCTGAACTCCAGTATTTGGGCCACCTCATGCGAAGAGTTGACTCATTAGAAAAGACTCTGATGCTGGGAGGGATTGGGGGCAGGAGGAGAAGGGGACGACAGAGGATGAGATGGCTGGATGGCATCACTGACTCGATGGATGTGAGTCTGAGGGAACTCTGGGAGTTGGTGATGGACAGGGAGGCCTGGCGTGCTGCGATTCATGGGGTCACAAAGAGTCGGACACGAACTGAACTGAACTGAACACTGTTTGGCCCATGTCCTTCTAAAAAGTCAAAAGCTTAATAGCTTGTAAATGGCCTAGCTGGAATTAATACCAAGGCAGCATTAATTCCAAAGTCAATGGTCTTTCCTATATTACCTTTCAAGGGCTAGAATGACACAGACAGGTCAGCTGTTGAGAAAACCCCAGCTGTCCGACAGTTCAGCTCAGGTAGGACCCATGGAAGGAAGAACTAGTTTTAGGATATGAGGTAGAAAGACTTATTTTGTTTGGACACACTAACTTGAAGTGCCTACAGAACACCCAGTGGCGACATCTACCAGGCATTCGAGCAGTCTGCGAGTGTCATGTTTCTCCTCTCCTTTCAATAAACACAGAAATCTCCTGACCATTAAAAAATATACAGCTTCAAAATATACTTAATAACAAAAAAAAATTACAGTGTCAATTCTGTCATTATTCTGTTGTGTGGTATTCACGATACTACAAGACCGTTTGCTCTTCTGCTTCAGGTAAAACGGATGGTGGAACACAGCATGGTTCCTGCCTGAAAGAGCTTTGCACCCTTGGCCACAAAACTGCAGAAAAACACAGATGCTTAGAGACCCTGACAACCTCTCTCTGTTCTCTTGTGCTGTTGTTGCTCAGTCATGTCCGACTCTTTCCAACCCCGGGGACTGTAGCCCGCCAGGCTCCTCTGTCCATGGGATTCTCCAGGCAAGAACACTGGAGTGGGTTGCCACTTCCTTCCCTACTGGTTCTCTTGAAGTTACTGACATAAACAGTAGGGAAAGGTACGGATATGACTTGAACTCCTTGACATCGGGCGGAAGGTTTCCCTTGAGCTTCTCTTGCTTCTTCCCTCATTGAGTCACTTTTCCCACTCACCCTTCGAGGCACATGGAGTTCTGGTGCTTCAGGGGGATGTGTCTTTGCTCCTCCATGTGACATGCTTTGTCAGGAAACCTGGTTGTCTTTCTTCTCTTTGTCTCTTAAATCTTACCACTTTCCTGAAACCATTCTGAGCCACTCCAGATGAATCATCTGTCCTCTTTTCAATGGCTATCATCTTAATTCTTGTCACTCCATACATGGTATTCATACATTCATACATGGTATTCATCTTCTTAAAGGCAGGGGCCAATCTTAATTATATTTGCAGTCCCAATGACAAGTAGCAGAGCTAATTGGATCAAACTGCCAACATCTGCTAGATCATCGAAAAAGCAAGAGAATACCAGAAAAACATCTACTTTTGCTTTATTGATTACACCAAAGTCTTTGACTGTGTAGACCACAACAAACTGTGGAAAATTCTTCAAGAGATGGAATACCAGACCACCTTACCTGCCTCTTGAGAAACCTATATGCAGGTCAAAAAGCAACAGTTAGAACCGGACACAGAACAAGAAGACTGGTTCCAAATTGGGAAAGGAGTACGTCAAGGCTGTATATTGTCACCCTGCTTATTTGACTTATATGTAGAGTACATCATGAGAAATGCTGGACTAGATAAAGCACAAGCTAGAATCAAGATTGCCGGGAGAAATATCAATAACCTCAGATATGCAGATGACACCACCCTTATGGCAGAAAGTGAAGAGGAACTAAAGAGCCTCTTGATGAAAATGAAAGAGGAGAGTGAATGAGCTGGCTTAAAATTCAACACTTAAAATATGAAGATCATGGTATCTGGTTCCATCATGTCATGGCAAATAGATGGGGAAATAATGGAAACAGTGTCAGACTTTATTTTCTTGGGCTCCAAAATCACTGCAGATGGTGACTGCAGCCATGAAATAAAAAGACGCTTGCTCCTTGGAAGAAAAGCTATGACCAACCTAGACAGCACTTTAAAAACCAGAGACATTACTTTGCCAACAAAGGTTCATCTAGTCAGAGCTATGGTTTTTCCAGTGGTCATGTATGGATTTGAGAGTTGGACTATAAATAAGCTGAGAACCAAAGAACTGATGCTTTTAAACTGTGGTGTTGGAGAAGACTCTTGAGTCCCTTGAACTTCAAGGAGATACAACCAGTCCATCCTAAAGGAAATCAGTCCTGAAAATTCATTGGAAGTACTGATGCTGAAGCTGCAACTCCAATAATTTGGCCACCTGATGTGAAGAACTGGCATCATGGACATGAGTTTGACCTACTCTGGGAGTTGGTGACAGACAGGGAAGCCTGGATTGCTGCAGTCCATGGGGTCACAAAGAGTTGGACACAACTGAGCAACTGAACTGAACTGACTGGTATAATTAAAATCAGTCCATTAAGAGGTATGCAAACATTTGCATGAAAAAAGACTGTAGCTCTCCAGGCTCCTCTGTCTATGGAATTCTCCAGGCAATACTGGAGTGGGTTGCTATTTCCTTCTCCAGGGGATCTTTTCAACCCAGGGATTGAACCTGGGTGTCCCATATTGTGGGCAGATTCTTTTACCATCTGAGGCACTTAGGGGAGCCAATAAAATCTCCTATGCAATTTTGGAAGTCAGCTGCCTAGACTCAATTCCACCCTTAAAGCAAAGCAGTATTCTTACTCTTCCTAACAGAGGAAAGGAACATATTGAATACAGAAAAGCTCCTAATAATTTCTGTGTCTGCTAGTTTGGTTATTATCAGAAAAAAATCAGTGGAGAACCCCAGGTCCCAGAGAAATTCAAGGGGAGGCTCCTGTGTCTGCATGAACATGCCTGTTTTCATGGCTTTGTTTATAACTTGAGCTTGCTTCTCCAAATGCATGTAAGTGCCTATTCCCTGGAGGCAAATCCATTTCATCCTGGCATGCAGACTGATATGCTACTTTGATAGATATATTTCAGATGATTTCATTGTAACTGTTCTTTCCCCTGGGTACTAACATCCTCTTAGAATGCACATAGAGGAACACAGAGGCCAAGAGACACTGATGAGGCCAAACCACAAACCTCATTCTGCTACCAATTTTTATGCCCTCCCACTCCCACCCAAGTTTGCTGCAAGAGCCATTTGAGTGGTGCTAGAGTATCAAGGAACCTATCCATATTTTGGGAAATATCATGAGTAGGTTCAAAGTAGACTTTAGACATTTAGTCTCAGGCCCAGACTTGCGTCAAACAGGCAAAGACTACATTCAATATACTTTTCTTCTGGATCCCTAAATGACACTTGTGGACAAAGAATGTCACCTGTCAAAGGATGTTGTGGCCATCAAACCATCAGCCGCCCCCATGCCCATCCCCACAGCGCACCCTGAGCGGATTCAGGCTGGAGAAAACAGGATACTGGCCCTAGAGAGTGAAGATGTAGATCAAAGGAATGATTTCTATCAACCCAGACTCTTGCATCTTCTCATACATAAAAAATGGCTAAATTCATTAATTTGAGATGTCTGGTTTTTCTTTAATGAATAGTAATCTTTTGATGTTCCAACTGCTTTCTTTGGTTGCAAAAAACTCCTATATATCCTGGCTCCTCCTCTACCTCTTTGGAGCAGTCTCTCAGAGCTACCTGAGAGTCTGTCTCCCGGACTTAAGTCCTCAGCATGTCCACCGCATAAAACATGGTTGCACACGGTTTTTTCAGTTGACACGCTACATGATAACACCAAAGTGTGGCGCTGTTCCACTCCAGTTTAGTGTCTCATGGAAACGTGTTTCTGCTCATTTCTGCCACACACATCCTGTTTGTCTGGTCATCTCCATTATGTTGATAGACCACGTTTCCCTTGACCCACCCTTCGATCTGTTCTCCTCCTCGCCTCCCTCAGCAGGGGACAGGCAGACATGTCGCTGCAGGAGCTGGTGACAGGGGATCCTTCTCCATGGACGAGCTTGTGAACCAGCCTGGCTGTGACCGCAGAGCCCACCGAGAAGGCTCACACCCTGAAACACACTCGGACACGGTCTCACGGACACTTCCACACACAGATGGCATTCCCTCCCATCACTGTTGTCTCTGTCTTACGCGTGGGAAGGGAAACCAGCTCACAGTTCAGCACTTTCCCTGCCCCTAACTTCAAGTGGGGGCAGGAAGGGACAAACACACACTTTGTAAGAGCCGGCCTGGGGGAGCTGTTCCTTGTAATCTGTAAAATGGTCAGAAATTAGGACCGGGTGAGTGAAAACACACCTTTTTGCACCCAAAGAACAGAAACCAGGAATGTTTGATTCTATTTCTAAAGGCCCTTGCCTGCCCTTTGCTACGTTCCAGGAAGACTTCATCAGGAAAGTGAAAGTCTACGCCTCACCCCCTCTATCTACGGCTGGCAGGGCGAGGGTGCTGGTTCTGAGCCCACCTTGTGTCTGAACCAGGTGAGGGGCGTGGCCTCACAAAGCCCCGCCCCCCAACTATCACGCAGGTTGTTTACAGGTGACCGACGTGTGGTGAAGCTCTGAGTTTTAGGACTGTGTGAGATCACTCATCTTTTGGATCCACTCTCCTCACACATAAAACTCTCTGGGGCCCAAAAGAGCAAGCGGTTGGTTGGCTGGCTGTGGTAGAGTCAGCCTAGGACTGCCTTTCACTGTGAGGCACAAGAAGTAAATTGACGTGAAATTCAGATTTGGAGAGCCTGCTGTTCAGGAAACAATAGCATTTCCTACAGTCAGGCACTGTTTTAAGTCCTTTTCAAGGATTCGCTCATTTCATCCTCCTGTGAACCTTGTGAGGCTGGGGTTTGCATCCCATTTTGGAGGCTAAAAACTTGGCTGGGGTCCCACGAACAAGAAGTGGTGGAACCAAGGTCTGAACCCAGGAAACTGGCTCCAGAAGCCACTTACAAGGAACTACGCTGAACTGATGAGAAGCAGGGGGCCAGCCTGGCTCTATCAATTCATCACCGTCGTCAAGGTGGCCAGCTAACTCAGCCCAGTGGTTTCTCCGTGGTTGGTGGGCTGTCTGGTGAGGCCAAAGATGTCGAAAAGCTTCTGACTGCACTTGTCTGGCTGCGAAAGTGAGTGTGCAAGGCCTTTTATCTGACAAAGATAATTCCACGTAATGACAGCATCAGCTGAACAATGTGATAAATTAAGAGCTCTGAACCAACATCGTAAGAGGAACAGAAAGCCAGTACCCCAGATACAATTCCATCATGGACCTAAACAGCCTAGCGAGGATGGTTAGCACCCTTGCAACGACACGTGGGAAATCATGAATAGCACTAATTGTGCTTTAAAACATTACTGTCCGATTATAATTTTGATTGCTTTTATAGAATGTGAAAAATTAAGAGAGGATGTTTCAAGCCAGGTACTTAAGCACAATAAGCTGTTTTAAAAGACAGTTGTAAGAACAGAATATTGAAAAGAGATTTAAATTCTTTAGCCTCTAATTTCTTGCTTGTCTCACTGAGTAGGTAGGGAGAAAAAGGGCCAGTGAAGCTTTCAATTTAAAAAAATACAGAATATAAACAAGGTAGCTGTGATTCTTATTTACTAAATTTCAAAATATGTAAAACTGTAGACTTTAGCTTAGAAGCCAACTGCAAATAAAACACATATTTAAATGCATACAAAAATAAATTGAGATTATCAAACAGAAAATGCCCCCAAATGAAAGGTACTAAAAGCTTCAGGTTGTCACATACCAGGGACAAAAAAATTAGATAGTAGCTGACATCTAGAGAAAATATTGCCATGGAAACCACTTGGGCTTCAGCCTCTAATGGGGCAATTTGAGATACTTTAACAAAACTGCTGCTATTAATTATAATTTAATTTAAATTGCAACATTCTTTTTGTAGTGGAGTCTGGGCTCGATGAGGCAAATATGTCTTTGTTCTTCCAGCGTCTTTGTTTCCTTTCACTTTACGCACTTTCCTCAAATCTGAGCTCTGTGGCAGAAAATTCTTTTTTCAAACTATTTGTTTTAGCCATTCACTGTTGACTGATATTTTAGAAACTGATATGAAAATCAACTGTTCTTCGCTAGGATGCTGAAGAGCTCAGGGGACAGGCTTTGTTTTAGGAGAGGCAATTTGTTGATCCCATTTTTCAGGAGGGAGAGATTTCTCAAGGTCAGCAGGCTTTTACTCAGGCAAGTGCTGTGTGGCAGGCCCTGGGCGAGCCTTGGTTTTGTGTTTCTACTGTACCTTTCCCCTCAATGTCTCCAGAACGACAACCAGACAGACTTTTAGAGCCCAAGTGGGGAAGAGATTATGAATTTTGGGGTTTGACTTGGAAAGGTAAACAAACCTTACATTTCTAGCTTCTTAAAAGAGCAGCTAAGGACTTTCTTGGTGGTCCAGTGGTTAAGAACCTGACTGCCAATGCAGGAGGCAACAAGGGTTCAATCCCTGGTCCAGGAAGATCCCTCGGGGCAACTAAGCCCATGCACCCCAACTACTGAAGTCCGCCTGCCCGCGAGAAGCCACTGCAATGAGAAGCCCGTGTGCCGCATCTAGAAAGTAGCCCTCGCTCCCCGCAACTAGAGGAAACCCAAGCGCGGCAGCCAGACACAGGGCAACCGGAAAAAAAAAAAAAAAGAGTGGCCAAGTGGCAGCTGCTTGCACGAGTGTTTCAGATCCAGTGACCAAGAGTTAATTAGGTGAAGGGAAATAGGATAAAGGAACTTGTCATCCTCTGCTATAGGTCTTGACTATTTAAATAATGCCAACTTTAAGGTGCTAAAAGAACAATCCGGTTTTACTAAATTCCTTCCTTCCATCCGTTTTTAAGCTGTCTCAGTTGCCTTTCGGGAAAGTGATCGATTGATACTCCCAAGGGAGGGTGACGGTGCGTTCTTCTGTCTGCTTAGCTATAAGGAGGCATCTGGGTTAGAAGCAGCTCATTATTGACTCAGACTCAACACAAGACAAGACATATGATGTCCTTTTCACACCAAAGATGTCTGGTTGTTTTTCATGTGGGCAAAGTGTCGCCTCTTTGGCATTTAATTCTAGTTGTTTCTAAGTCAGTTGTTGAAGCTCTGGCTGACTAATGTGGCAGGCACCGTGGATCATGGATCCTTATGACCCATAGTGCCTGCCACAGGGGCTGGTCTGTGACCTTGGCTAAAACATGGGATGGCACTTTCGTCAGAGCCATGTGGTTGGCTGGTACAAGGGTTGCCAGAACCAGCTTTTTGGGCTCACTAGGACGTTCTGTGCATCCTAGTGAAAGTCGCTCAGTCGTGTGTGACTCTTGGTGACCCCATGGACTATACAGTCCATGGAATTCTCTAGGCTAGAGTACTGGAGTGGGTAGCTGTTCCCTTCTCCAGGGGATCTTCCCAACCCAGGGATCGAACCCAGGTCTCCTGCATTGCAGGTGGGTTCTTTACCAGCTGAGCCACCAGGGAAGCCCTCAGTGTATCCTGCTGTAGAGCTAAGCCGAGCCTGGAAAGCCCAGCTCTGGGGCGTATGCAGCCTCTTCCTCCAAGAAGATGACTGCTCCATCGTGTGTGGGCCACCACTCCTTTCCCTCTGCCACCAGGTTTATAATCCATGTTGACATTAACAGGAAAGCAAGAAGGAGGAAGCGCAAATGTGGGGCATGTGACAAATCTGGGGAGTACCCTTTAAACCCCTTTCTGAGGGAAAAATCGAGTAGGGAAACGGCAACCCACTCCAATATTTTTGATGGAAGAATCCCGTGGACAGAGGAGCCCGGCAGACTCCAGTCCGTGTTGATGCAGAGTCGGCCACAACTGAGCGCATATACATCATCTGAGGGAAAATACGCTTCCAGGCTGCACGCAGCCCCCCGCCCCCCACCTCCAGGTGCCGGCACTCACACAGGCCCCCCAAGGTCAGGGAGGCAGCACCCCGGCCTTGAGTAAGCGGGAGGAGGGGGTTCGTTGGCCTTGAGTGGATCGCGCAGGCTTTGTCTTCTCTTGCATGCCTCATTCCAATGTGCCTTTAGGAGAAAACAAATGAACTGACTCCTAAGTGCTTCGGTTCAGAGCTTTCCAACTTGAAGGCTCAGACAAACCACCTGGGATCTGGTTAAGACACACGTTCGACGGCCTTGGGCTGGGAGCCTGTGTTGTGGGCTGCAGGGGAGCTTGAGTGTACATACCGCTCTTTGAGCAGCAGAGCTTTAATTGAGGCTCACGGTGGTTCACATCTCCTGCTGTTCCTGTGCCTGTGTGTTTAATGTGGTGCCTGAGAAGCAGCTGAAATGATTGCTTCTGAGACTTTTTTTTTTTTTTTTTTGAGGGACTGACTCCTTGTGTGCTTTTTAAATGAGAGGTATGACAGCACACCCCACACTGCCACTTCCTTTAACCCTATTTCTTTTGAGTCTTGTGAAAGCTACTACTAGGAACTCTGCTTTCATTTAGGAGGACAATTCTTTAGTATTAAATATTTTGAATGTAGAGTGGGGGAATCTATTACTGATCAATATTCAGAGCTAAGAAAAAACCTGTTTGTGCGTGTGTGCTCAGTCATTTCTGACTCCGTGACCCCATGGACTATAGCCCACCAGGACCCTCTGTCCATGAGAGTCTCCAGGCAAGAATACTGGATTGGGTTGCCATGCCCTCCTCCGGGGCATCATCCCAATGCTGGGATCAAATCCCTGTCTAGTGAGTCTCCTGCATTGGCGGGTGGGTTCTGTACCACTGAGCCACCTGGGAAGCCCTATCACCAAGGAGTTTAATAAATGATTATCTTAGACAAGTCCTTGGAGACCTTTTCTGGTTTAAAACACCTGATTCTCTAAAGCGGGTGTATCAGGGAGGAAAAATATTTCTGTAAGCAGCTTTTGGCAGGAAGAGCTCTTTGCTGGAGGCCCCTTTTGTCTTGTCACTGACTTCTAAGCCAGACTCTCCCTGCTCTACTCATCTTCTGCCAAGCACACCTTTCAGATCTGGTGATCACACAATTCCTTGTCTAGCCTGTTGGTTCTTTCCATAGACGATAGAAGCAGAACTGAAGAATACGTGATTAACAGATGACCAGATGTCTTTGGGGAGCTCATGGACAAACCGTGAGAACAAGATGGCATCTGAGGAAAGACCAGGAGGAGTCGGCCAGCTGGCACACAAGCCTGCACACAGTGGGGGTGGCGGGAACCCTGCCCCCCATATCTCCGCAAGCAACTGAGATCACTTCCCTTTCTCCCTTAAACAACATTCATGGCCCAGCAGAACCTTTGGAGAAGATTTCTGGGGATGCTGAATCTCCCCAGATTGTGGTGTTCTGATTAAAAGCAATTTTCCTTTCTACTAACATTCACCTCTCTCTTGAGTATTGATTTTTCGAGTGGCGAGCAGCCGGATCTGATTTGGTAACACTGTGATGTTGTCATGTAGCTTTCTGACAGTACAGATGCATCCACAGGCATATCTGAGAGAAAACCGATGTAGTTTTAAACACACTGGGCTATCAGTTTCTCTGGAGTTGATTGGTTTTGTTTGAAGGAACTGTCTCCTTGCTGCTGGTTCTTGCATGAATGGGTTGTGCAGTGGCAGAATGCAGTCAGCTGGGGGGAAACCCTGAGGCCACACAGGACCATAGTGTGCCCAGGGTCCCACAGCACCAGAGCGACTGACTCCCACTTGGTGAAATGCTGCAACATGGTCATGCTGGCCGCCAAGTCCAGTGAACACTGTGGCTATGCAGCAGTCTCAGCTAATACAATCTGTGGGCTCCTGATCAGCAGGGCAGTCGTAGCCAGAAGTGTCTGCTGAATCATGGAAATGGCTTTAGTTCAGTTCAGTCACTCAGTCGTGTCCTACTCTTTGTGACCCCGTGAATTGCAGCACACCAGGCCTCCCTGTCCATCACCAACTCCCAGAGTTCACCCAAACCCACGTCCACCGAGTTGGTGATGCCATCCAGCCATCTCATCCTCTGTCGTCCCCTTTTCCTCCTGCCCCCAATCCCTCCCAGAATCAGGATCTTTTCCAATGAGTCAACTCTTGGCATGAGGTGGCCAAAGTACTGGAGTTTCAGCTTTAGCATCATTCCTTCCAATGAACACCCAGGACTGATCTCCTTTAGAATGGACTGGTTGGATCTCCTTGCAGTCCAAGGGACTCTCAAGAGTCTTCTCCAACACCACAGTTCAAAAGCATCAATTCTTCGGCGCTCAGCTTTCCTCACAGTCCAACTCTCACATTCATACATGACCACTGGAAAAACCATAGCCTTGACTAGACGGACCTTTGTTGGCAACGTAATGTCAGTTTCTTAGGAGGGAGTAGTTGAGAAATTAACGATAGTAAGAAAGAGAAACTGAAGCGGAACTAAAGAGCCTCATGATGAGGGTGAAAGAGGAAAGTGAAAAAGCTGGCTTAAAACTCAACATTCAAAAAACTAAGATCATGGCATCCAGTCCCATCACTTCATGGCAAATAGAGGGGAAAAAGTGGAAGCAGTGATATGTTTTATCTTTGAGCTCCAAAATCACTGCAGATAGTGATTGCAGCCATAAAATTAAAAGACTCCTTGGAAGATCAAGCCAGTCAATCTTACAGGAAATCAACCCTGAATACTCTTTGGAAGAACTGAGGCTGAAGCTGAAGCTCTAGTATTTTGGTCACCTGGTGGGAAGAGCTGACTCATTGGAAAAGACTCTGATGCTGGGAAAGATTGAATGCAGTAGGAGAAGAGGGCAACAGAGGATGAGATGGTTGGATGGTATCACTGATTCGATGGACATGAACTGGGGCAAACTCTGGGAGATGGTGAGGGACAGGGAAGCCTGGTGTGCTACAGTCCATAGGATCACGAGAGAGTCAGACATGACTTGACAACTGAACAACAACTCCTTGGAGGGAAAGCTATGACAAACCTAGACAGTGTATTAAAAAGCAAAGACATCACGTTGCTGACACAGGTCTGTATACTCAATGCTATGGATTTTCTGGTAGTCATGTACGAGTTTGAGAGTTGGACCATAAAGGCAGCTGAACACAGAAGAACTGATGCTTTCGAATTGTGCTGGAGAAGACTCTTGAGAGTCCCTTGGACAGCAAGATCAAACCAGCCAATCCTAAAGGAAATCAACCCTGGATACTCATTGGAAGAACTGATGCTGAAGCTCCAATACTTTGGCCACCTGATGTGAAGAGTCAACTCACAGGAAAAGACCCTGATGCTGGGAAAGATTGAAGGAAAAAGAAGGGGGCGGCAGAGGATGAATGGCTGGATGGCATCACTGACTCAATGGACATGAGTTTGAGCAAACTCTGGGAGATAGTGAAGGACAGAGAAGCCTGGCGTGCTGCAGTCCATGGGGTTGCAAAGAGTTGGACATGACTTAGAGACTAACAATGATGACAAAGAAGAAGAAACTAACCCATCACAGTGAATAAGCCAAAATATGTTTTTTAAAGACATTTCCTGATATATTTTACCTTTTCTTCTAGTGGTCAAGAGTTGGCACCATTCAGAAGACCCATGTTTTCAGGAGACCCTGGAGAGACTACCTTCAGAATTATGCTGAGAAAAGCACCCACCAGACACCAAGGAAGTCCCAGAAAAGGCTCTGGACTTGGAGAATCTGTGGCTGGGAGTTCAGTGAAAATAACATTTTTTTTTTTAATCACCTAAATCTAGTCAGGGCTTCCAGGTGGCTCTGCTCGCCAATGCAGGAGACCTGGGTTCAATCCCTGGGTTGGGAAAATCCCCTGGAGGAGAGCATGGCAACCCATTCCAGTGTTCTTGCTTGGAGAATCCCATGGACAGAGGAGCCCGGTGGGCTACAGTCTATGGGGTGGCAGAGAGTCGGACATGATTTAGCAGCAAACAGCAAATCTAGTCAAAAGATGGGTCTCCTCATTTGGAAGAATATTTAGGTATAGTTAATCATTTGAGATCCAACCAGTCCATTCTGAAAGAGATCAGCCCTGGGATTTCTTTGGAAGGAATGATGCTAAAGCTGAAACTCCAGTACTTTGGCCACCTCATGCGAAGAGTTGACTCACTGGAAAAGACTCTGATGCTGGGAGGGGTTGGGGGCAGGACAAGAAGGGGACGACAGAGGAAGAGATGGCTGGATGGCATCACTGACTCGATGGACGTGAGTCTGAGTGAACTCCGGGAGTTGGTGATGGACAGGGTGGCCTGGCGTGCTGCGATTCATGGGGTCGCGAAGAGTCGGACACAACTGAGTGACTGAACTGAACTGAGGTGAAGTGTTCAGAAACCAGTATAGAGACGAGAGTGGTTTCTGAGAACATACATGTGTCTAACCCAGATCACAGCTGGCTGTCAGGACTCTGCCTTCACTGGGGTCTACTAGAGGGGATCCCTAGTAGACCAAAACTAAAGGGCTTTAGACAGTAAGTCTATACACATTTAAAGTCTTTTATCAATGCCCTAGTGGGCTCTTGCTTTTGAAATACTTTTTCCAGCTGTATTAGCACAAGTCAAAGTTTTAAACTTCAGCCTCAAGACAGTGTCTTTTCTTCTGAGGCTGACCTCAGAAAGTAGGATATATAATAACCCCATGCTTGATATTTTCACTGTGTTTTGAACTATTCTTTCCTTGAATTAACCTCAGATCTCAAAATGCAACTGTCTCTGCTGGGTGGCAGGTGGAATGGTCATCAAAGAGAATCCTGGGAAACAAATGACCCTTGTTCATGAGAGCTTCCCGATGCTCCCCACAAAGAGGCTCCTCCTTGGGGCTGGCTCACATGTTATCAAGATAACCTGAGAAACTCCTGCACAAGCCACGTGTGCTGTCAGAGCCCTTTTTCTCATTCATGGCCACAGAGTGTGAAATAATACTTAACTGGCTCCAGCAGTCTGGAGGGTGATTGACTGCGTATCAAAAATGAGAGAGTGGAAAGGAAAAGGACGGTGTATCCAGTAGCAGTGCTTTCACCTACAGGCGGTGCAAGCTGCTGGTTATTGGAGACTTCGGCATTATGCAGAAGGGACGACAGAAGATCGGAGAACAGTTCAGAGGGAAGAACTGGGATTCTTTTATGTTTAACTCAGGCGTTTCACTGAGAGAAAGGAAAAGTGAAAAAAGAACTGAATCGGAGGTAAACACGCCTGAATTGCACACCTGATGATGCTGTTCTCAGCATGAAAGTGAAAGTATTAGTCGCTCAGTCATGTCCAACTCTTTATGACCCCATGGACTGTAGCCCACCAGGCTCCCCTTTCCATGGAATTCTCCAGGCAAGAATACTGGAGTGGGGTGCCATTCCCTTCTTCAGGGGATCTTCCTGACCCAGGAATCGAACCTGAGTCTCCCACACTGTGGGCAGATTCTTTACCATCTGAGCCACCAACTTCTCTGTATACTTTTAAGCAAAGTGCTGTAAACAGTGGGATCTGGGGTTCATGGTCCTGACAGCATATTCAGACTCTTTGGGGATGGGAGGCAGGTGTGGGGGGGGGGTCCAAAAAGCTCCCCAGAGGATGCTAAAGTGCAGCCACCGCTGCAG
This sequence comes from Bos grunniens, assembly GCF_055505025.1. Lineage (NCBI taxonomy): Eukaryota > Metazoa > Chordata > Mammalia > Artiodactyla > Bovidae > Bos > Bos grunniens. The sequence goes on from NC_141168.1 coordinate 8,453,794, forward strand.
TCACTCATTAGGTGTTTACTGAGGGATGAATGCACTTTCTGAGTCACACTTTATTGTTAATCTTTAAAATGTGGTCAGTAATGTCCACTCAGACCACACAGATCTACTATCAGGATGAAACAGAATCATGAACTGAAAGCATTTCAGCCAAGTTATGTACAAATGTATCATTTCTGGCTTTATCCTTTCCTTTTTCCTAAAAGTTAAAATTCTCAACTAAACTTTTGAAAATCACTTTCAGCCATTTCTCACAGGGAAATTTCACAATTAATCTCATTCTCTATGTTTAAAATAATTGCACCCCACGATCATATGAATTTTTATGTACATTTATGTTTTAGCATAGAACTGATTTTACCTTTTTAAAAAAAAGCCTTTTGGGACTGTTCCCAGGCAGAAAGAAACTCAACAGCATAATCAAGGATCTGCCTGGTTTTTAGACACTCTTGAATACAGACTTGTGCAGAACGTGGGGAATCAACCGCAGATCTTCTCCAACGGTGAAACAACTGACATTGGGTCAAAAACCTCATCTGGCACAATGTTTCTGCAACTTCAGAAACCAGAGGCAGGACACAGGCCCTGAACTGCCAGCAAAGGTGGAGTCAGCACTTCTATTAATAGGTGGGGCCTGGCAGGCAATATCCCGGGGGAGGAGTCACACCCAGGGATCCTGATGGAAGTCTTTCTGGTTGACAAGTCAGAAAAGGAAGTGCTACCGGATTAATCTGGAAGGCTGAGCTCCCTCGAATGGCCCCAAGGGATATACAAGGATGTTCAGCAATGCAGTGTAGTAGGAAGAGTTTGCACCGGGCCTCGAGAGAGGTAACGGCAGAAACAGACACCCGGGGACAACCCTGGGCCCAGACAGACTTCCCTTTCACGGGCTTCTCGCAACACTGCAGCGGCATAAGAGCAAGACAGAAGGGAACCCTGCGACTTGCTGGAGGGGTTCTGCCATCCACAGAGGAGTTGCTATAGCAACACGCATCACCTATGACCCCGGCCCTCCCTAGCCCCACGTGACGGAGGTGACAGCGGACAGTCCTGGAAGGCAGGGAACAGGGACGCGCCTCTAAGGATGGTGCCAAGTGGGGTGGGGGTGACGGCTTGGACAGAGTACTGGACAGAACCCCAACATCCTTGGGCTTCAAAATCTGTTGTGTGGGAAGAAGGGAAAGAGGACAACACTGGGATTAAAGAGAAGCCCACAGGAAGGAGGAATCAAGGACCTGGGAAGTTGTCCCAGAGGTGGGGGCTGGTACCCCTCTGGATTTTTCCATGGTGGTGTTGGGCAGTCCTAGTTAGGAACGAGGAGAACCTGAGTGAAGGCAGCCCCAGACACGGTTGGGCACGTGGGACAGCGAGCAGAGGGTGTCGGGGGCTGAGAGGGGGTCAACCCACCGCCCTTCACTTCAGCCACTCTGGTGAATTTTCCCTACATCAGCTCCTCACCTGCCCCACTGTAATCGGAACACACACCTGCCGACCTGCTCTTGCAGTGATGTCTGAAGGCTTTGCAGTTAAGGAGACCTCTAAAGACTGCCCAGGTCCCTTAGATGAGAGTCTAGTCAACAATATTCATGCCGAGACACTGCATCCGGCATGTGCAGTCTGGGAGGCCAGAGTCGTAGAGCTTAGATTTGCTAACTTCGGTTCATTTCCTCTGAAGGAGGATGTTACACACAAGCCAAAAATGACAATAAAGAAATATCCAAATGATGTCAAGAGCAGCAAATACAAATGTAAAGAAGTCAAGATAAAAGCAAGAGGCAAAAGAAAACAGAAAATGATAGAACTAATAAACAAATCCATAGTTGGTCGTGTGGGGGAAAAAAAAATCTGTCAGATAATCTGAGAAAAAAGGGAAACGTCTACACCTACAATATAAAAACACATGTATAGAAATTTTCTAAGGAGAGAATGGAAATTATTATGAAAATGTATTTTGTTCAACGCTGCAGAAGTGAATTGGAAAACTTAGATTACATGCATGAATTTCTAGAAAAATGTAAAGAGCAGAAATTATAATAGAGGAGAAAGAGACTCTAATTAGACCAATGATCATAAAAGAAGTTGAGAGAGTTGCTAAGGAGCTCCGCTCACACACACACACGAGAGAACAGTCAGCTCCAGTGGTTTTACAGCTGACGTTTACTCAAATTACAAAGTACAGATGGGAAGGGCTCCAGGGCTATTTCTATCTTTGCAACACGTAGAGTGTGGTCCATGGCCCAGCAGCATCAGCACCACCTGGGAGGTTGTGAGAGCAGCAGCATCTCAGGTCCCACCTCTGACCTGCTGAGTCTGCATTCATGCATCTCCCCAGGTGAGTCTAAGCACGTTCAAGTTTGGAGCGGGGCTTCTTGGAGTTACTCCACTGGTTAGAGAGTGATGGAGAAAGTCCTGCCATGGCAGGGACTGCGTATCCCAGAGTCTGAAGTCAAGGTGTGGGCAGGCCTGAGTTCCCATCTGGAAGCCCTGGGGGGAAATGTGCTTCCAAGCTCACTTTTGATGTTGCTAGAATTTGACCTTTGAGGTTGGGGGACAGAGGTCCCAGGCCCCTTCCTGATCTGACTGGGACTGCTCTCCTGGGGGCCTCCCATATTCCTTGCTGGGTGGCCCCTTAGACTTTCTTTTTATAAAATCCCAACTTGCACTCCCCCAAAGTAAAAGGATGCTACAATCCCATCTTATCCAAGAATTACTTTTGTGAAAAAACAAAGCTAGACTTCCTTGGTGGTCCAGTGGCGAAGACTCCATGTTCCCAGTGCAGGGGACATGGGTTCTATCCCTGGTCTGCAGAGCAACTGAGGCCCTGAGCCACAACTACTGGAGCCCTTGTGCTCTAGGGCCCATGAGCCGCAACTACTGAAGCCTGGAAGCCCTAGAGACCGTGCTCCATAACTGCAATAGAAGCCACTGTAATGAGAAGCCCATGCACCACAATGAAAAGTGGCCCTTGCTTGCCACAACTAGAGAAAACCTGTGCAAAGCAACAAAGACCCAGAGCATCCAAAATAATAGCTTAAAAATAAAAAAGAAAAATGTTTTAGTAAAATGACTTTAGTTATACCTTGAGAGAATGCTTCACTATGACTAAAGGGGGTTAACGCTAGGAATAAAAGCATGGCTCACTGTTTCGAAATCTATCAACAGAAGAAAAAGTGCATGGTTATCTCTAAAAGATGTCGAGGTGGCATTGCTGCTGCTGCTGCTGCTAAGTCGCTTCAGTCGTGTCCGACTCTGTGTGACCCCATGGACTGCAGCCCACCAGGCTCCCTCGTCCCTGGGATTCTCCAGGCAAGAACACTGGAGTGGGTTGCCATTTCCTTCTCCAATGCATGAAAGTGGAAAGTGAAAGTGAAGTCGCTCAGTCGTGTCCGACTCTTAGCGACCCCATGGACTGCAGCCTACCAGGCTCCTCCATCCATGGGATTTTCCGGGCAACAGTACTGGAGTGGGGTGCCATTGCCTTCTCCGGTGGCATCAGATACTATTTAACACCTAGCCCCAGTGAGACACTTATCAAAACAGGAATCCTCAAGGTTATCATCTACATATAAAAATCCTAAAGGTATGTGCATATAAGATGTGTCTATACTTGGGCAGAAAACTAAGACAGCCCGCTCAGGTTTTTGGTCCTGGGGGGCACACACCTTTTCCCAATTATATTCAATTAAACGCTCATTAGGTTTGCAGTGAAGGAGTTTGCTGATATAATCAGGTGCTAAATTAGCTGTCTTTTTTTTTCAAATAACTTTTGGAGTTTGCACTTTGCCAAAACAGAGGAACTAGTTAGAAATTAACTTATCAGGCTGTCTTCATAGGAATTTTGTATAATGTAAAAGGAAGACACATGTTAAGTGGAAAGACATTCCGTTGCTGAACAGGAAAACATTATTTGTGTAGGTGTCCATTACTCTGCAATTAACTTACACATAAAATTCAGTCCCCATAAAATCTCTAGGTAATGCCAGTAAAATGATTGGAACACTAAAATCACTTGGGAAAAGCAATGTTCAAGGACAGGAACATTCTGAAAAAAGGACAGTCAAAGGGAAATTAGCTCTATGAGAAATTAAATGTTATTATAAAAGCTCAATCATGACCACAGCTTGCTACTATCTCAAGAAGAGTCAGATTAGTGCAACAGATCAGAGAGGCCAGAAGCAGATTTAAATATAAAGGGAAAATTTGAATATAATAAAGATGGGGGAAAATTGGTTGATGATGCCCCAACCAATAGTGCTGGAACTACTGACTGGCCAGGGGATGAGCAGAGAAAAATGAAGCTGGGTTCCTAGCGTATTCTTACCACCCAAATAAATTTCAAATGCAGTAAGTATGTATAGTTAAAGGATGAAATCTAGAATTATTAGAAAAAAAAAGGAATAATTTTTAAAACATTTCTAAATGGAGAAGGCATTATATAAAACCCTAAAGCCAGGAAACACTTCATCTTTCATCAGATAAAATTTAGAGGTTTTTTTTTTTACATGGAGGGAAAAACTCATAAATTTAAAAAGTAGATATCAAACTGGGAAACCATTGGAACATGTAGTAAAATGTCAATTTACCTAATATATAAAAATCCTTATGAGTCAATAAATGACCAACAGACCAACGGGAAACAATATGAATATACAAATAATTCTTTGGTCAAGGAATATCAACAGGCAGTTCAGGGAAAAATACACACAAGTGACTTATGAACAAAGATATTTAATCTCACTCATGATTAATGAAACCCAAATTAAGACAACAAAACCACTTTTCCAATACAGTGTAGCAAGATTTAGAAGATTATGATGTGCTGTGTTGATGAGGGTGTAGGGAAAAAGACATTCATATCTTATTGGATTGGAGGTATTCTGTCACTGGAGGGTGATTTGTAATACAATCAAAATTAAAAATACATCCCTTGACTCGGCAAACTAACATGTATAAAGCTATTCATATGGAAATAAAAGATGGGAACTTAAATAACCATTAGATCAAAAAAATCTGTAACTAATATTTTATTTGACGAGCTATATAAATGTGCTTGGTGCTCTACGGAAAAGCAGAATGTGGATCATTTGCAGGAAAAGCACACATCAGAAGAGATGATAATTGTTTTTTGGACTTGAATAAATGTCTGTGTCGGTCACTGAAGAGAACAAAAGACACAAAAGATAACAAGAAATTAGGTATCAGAGATTAAACAAATTAATCATGTGATCTTAGCATCAGGAGGAAAAAAGGGATCTGCTTAGAAATAATTAAGATATAAACATAAGAGCTGGAAAGATTATTTTAAGTGCTTGCAAGTGGTAAAGAAAACCACTACCAGCTTGTAATTATGATGCGGGGAAAGACTGAGGGCAGAAGAAGCGGGTGGCAGAGGATGAAATGGTTGGAAGGCATCATCGACACAATGGACATGAATCTGAGCAAACTCCAGGAGACAGTGGAGGACAGAGGAGCCTGGCATGCTGCAGTCCATGGGGTTGCAGAGTTGGACACGACTTAGCGACTGAACAACAGCAACGTATGAGAAGATTCCTAGGGAAATGAAACGACACCTTAAAGTGCCTTGCCAGTCTTAATACTATTTAAATAATAACCTACGATGTGGCCTTTGGTCTATGTATTCTGATTCAATATCATGAATGTGATTTAAAAAAAAAAAACAACCACCCTAAGACTTACTACCAGTGCCTCATAAGACAGCTGGTACACAGTTTGGAGTTGTTCCTTAGTGTAGAAATTTGTGGCATCAGATTATTTTTTCTGTTTGTTTTGTTTTTATATTTTACAGACATGCATTGCCATCTGTAGTCATCTTACTGCTGGCAAATTCTTGCCATTCCAAGGAAATAAGCTTCCCTGAATCTGCTGCTGCTGCTGCTAAGTCATTTCAGTCGTGTCCGACTCCGTGTGACCCCACAGATGGCAGCCCACCAGGCTCTTCTGTTCCTGGGTTCTCCAGGCAAGAATCTGACAAAGAGGAAAAAACAGAGCCCAGGGTTCTGAGAGGTGAATCACAGCTACTGTCTGGGGTTCTGCAACCTGTAAGTGAACCAGAACTCAGGGTCAGGGGTTGAGTTTTCTGCCTTGTAACTGAAAGGACCAGAATGCTGTGGTTTAGAAACAGGCCGTACCTATTATCCAAAGGCGGAAAAAATTAGGCAGAAAAAGAACTGACTGGTCGTTTCTAATATAATGGAATTGGTTTAAGAAATCAACATAATTTTACCATTTCCCCCTTGTTAAAAAAAAAGCACTCTCACAGCTCCAGGCCTTGTGTTTATGATTATCCTGACATTCCACCCAGTGCTTGCCAAACTCCATGCACATGGGAATCATGTTTTTTGTCATATACATGTGAAACCTAATTATTATTTACTTATTCTCATTAAATTGACCTGATTTCTTATTTAAACAAATGCAGTGATAAAGCTTTATAACCCTACTGAGTACTTCTACAGCCTGTCAAGGCTCTAAACAGAAGCCTGTTCTTTATTAAAGGGTGAATAGCGTGGGCGAGAGAGCTGTTAAAGGCATGCCAGAACCAAATAGAGACTCTCTCTTTAACAAAATTAGAAGGACTGAAAAAGAGATGAAAAGGAAATAACTGTATATTATGCCACGTGATGATATACCCACTTTCTTCCCAAAATGATCTGGTGAGCCCCTACGAAGGCCAACATGTAGCACTGCTCCAGGAGCCACAGGCTACGATGCAAATGGCATCCTTTGCAGTTGTGCAGTGCACAGCCTGACCAACCGTGCATATTCCTCCTTTAAAAAACAGTGACAGAGCCTACCAGGCGCGAGAGAGGCAATGAGTAGCTCAGTCAGTAGTGTTCCAGAGAGAACAAGAATCTTATTATGTGAAGCCAGCATACCTTGGAATCCATTCTTTGCCTTTATCATTTGATATCATCTAAGACATAAGAAAGAAATACAAGGGAGCAGAAAGAACGTGAGACCAAAGGATGGATGTCTGGAATTCTAGTTTCCAGGTTTCTGCAAAGCAAATACTCCAGTGTGGCATGAAGTGGAGAGCCCTTGGTTGTTCACGGGGTTGTGTTAGTTGCTCAGTCCCGTCCAGCTCTTTGTGGCCTCATGGACTCTAGCTCACCAGGTTTTGTCCATGGAGTTCTCCAGGCAAGAATACTGGAGTGGGTTACCATTCCTTTTTTCCAGGGAATCTTCCCAACCCAGGGATCGAACTCAGGTCTCCTGCATTGCAGGCAGATTCTTTACCATCTGAGCCACCAGGGAAGCCCCCGTTGATCATGAAGTTCTCTTTAATACTAAAGACACAGACACCCTATCTTGCAGCAAGGGGCATGCTTTATTTTAAAATAAATGTGCGTACTTCATTTTAAAGCAGCATTTCTCCCCCTGATATCCTTCCAAATTAAGCTTGCAACTGATTTAAAAAAACTGAATAATAATTTGGCATCTTCCTCCAATTGAAGATCCTTCTATAAAGATGCATTTTCATGGGAGGCCTTGACTCTGACCCCACACTGTGGATTTCTTGTTTGTTTGTTCCAAGTGTGTTTTTCCAGTTACCAGTAGGCAGACTAGTTTTCCTCAAGTACTGATAAAAACTCAGTCCCCATGAGCTTTCTTGTGAAATGGTTAGAGAAGCCCAATCTTTGGCAAGCTCACTGCCATAGCCTTTTTATTTGGGATTTCACCACTGAAGGGCTTCACTGTTTTTCATAAACTTGTTTCTGGGTATTCACTGTTCTTTCCTTTTGGTAACCTCACTTTGAAGGGTTTGCCAAGGCGGGGCGATTATTAAGCTCTCTTATTTAGTGATGGAGTGATTCTCCATCTTGCTACACATTAGAATCACCTGGGGGAGGTTTTACATCTCTGGCCATCTGTATCTTACCCCTAAAGTATCTGATTTAATTGGTCAGGGGTGTGGCCTGGAAATCAGGGGTTTTAAGAGCTCCCCAGGTGATGTGAAAATGCATTTGAGACAGAGGTGAGCGCTTTTGACTCTGTTGTGCACATGAGTCATGGGGGAATCTGGCTAAAACGTAGGTGCCGATTCAGTGGGTCTGGGGAAGGGCCTGGGCTCTGCATTTCTAACAGGCTTCCAGGTGATACTCACACCGCTGGTGAGGACCACACTTTTCAAGGCACCAGATCACACAGATCTCCTTCCAAATGTCCTCTAATCAAACCAGGACTAAGGAGCTCTTCCCATCCTGTACCTGTACAGCCTCAAGTAACATGATTTACAGCTAGAAACGGCATCTTTGTGTATACACTGTTGTTTGTTTCTGAATATCTGATAGTGAGTCTTCTGAGTCATATAAAAAAGATTATCCAGAAAAGCAAAACCCCGGAATCAGAATTCAGAGTGATGAATTTAGGCTCACAAGAACTAGGCTGCAATTGCTGATGTGAGGACCTAACCAAGAACCCCAGAGTTGGTATGAAGATTATTTTAAGCCAAGGATATTTGGGATTTGACAGATGCAGTAAGAAATCTTTTGGGAACTTCCCATATCCAACTACAAATAGAATGAGACCATAAATCTCCTTTTCTGGGAGCTTTTAAGTCCCAGGAAAGAGGCCAAGAGCAACGCTACCCGAAATCACCCTTTCCAGGGGGTGTTTTATGGCCTTGAAAAGGACAAAGACCATTCATGCCGGCATGAACAAACATCACAAACTTTCTTATCTCCTGTCTTTCCTTTAGAAGCCCATTTGTTCTTCCCAGAGGTCTCCCCCACCTTCTGTTTCTCTATGAAGACATGTGTAGAGGAAAAGTTTGTCCTCCTAGACACTAAGGCTCTGGAGTCTGATATTAAATAATCTTCCCTTATATCTATTTCTTTCTCTGCACCCTCGTCCAGCCCCCAACCCCCATTCTCTCTTTTGCCCACTCACCTAAAAGAAAAAAAAAAAATTCATCTAAACAAGCCTCTGTCATATCTCATAAGTGGTTTTCTGTTCTCTTAATAAAGTTTATGAGACGGAGACACACATTTCTTTATAAGCATTTACCCATTATAGAAATTAACCTGGAATTCCAATTATGGAATAAACTATGATGATGAGACTGATACAGCAAATGGTAAACACCAGGTAAGAACTTTCTGCCCAAGTACAAACAGAAAATTTCTGCAAATGGACCTTGTGTTACATAGGTCAGGCCACTGTAATACCTGGGTAATAGAGTTCTAATTTGAACATTGAAATGTTCCCTATACACATTACTACATCAATCAGAAGAATGAAAGTGTCATATATAAAGCACGATTTTTTAAAAAATAAATGAACTTGGGACTTCCCTGGTGGCCCAGTGGCTAAGACTGCATTCCCAATGCAGGGGGCCCTGGTTCGATCCCTGGTCAGGGAACTAGTTCCCACACACGACAACTAAAGATCCCGTGTGCCGCCAAATAAATAAACACGAAAAACAAACAACTCAAACTTTGGCCTTTACAACTGATCTCACAGACCATCAAGCAAATAATTTGCTAATTAAGGCAAGAATGAATACGAACTCCTGTTGGACCAAAGGAGCGTCTAGAGGCTTATAGAAACTGATTTCTTGGCAGCCGACCAAGAACACACACACATGCTGATGGTCTCAAGCAGTGAGAAGCTGTAACAGCATTAGGAACCTGCCTATTTCAAAGCGTAGGCCTTGTCTCCACCAACCCGGGCATTTGGAAGAATCTGAGAAGTCTCTCCTCTGCAGCCCTGACAAGGCCTTGTCCCATCTCATATCTTCACTACTTTTCTTCTTTCAGCACCAGGACTGCTTCCCTTTGTTCAAGCCAGCCCACGAGGAAAAGCCAGCCGCAGTGTCATCCTAACAATACTCGTAGAAGGGAATTCTTTTTAAGTACTCCCGGCACACAGCACCCTCTCCATGGTATTGGAACCCACGTGTGAGGAACAAAGAGGACTGTTTAGTCTGTCTATTCTGACAATGGGGCAATTCTGGCTTCTTTTCGAAGCTTCACAACGCTTAGCAGGCAAATCCTGGCAAGAATTCATGATGACAAGAGATTCCTGGAAGCTGATAAATAACCGTGGCTGGGGGTGGAATATGTATAAGGAATCAAACACAACAATGTTTCCATGATGCACTGTTACAAATCAGGAGTTAGGGTCGGGGAGGACTAGAGAGCCTTGACTGGATGTTCACACATCATAGCAAGTTGTATCTAATATAATAATAGCAACCACTCTGTTAGTGTTATTGCAGCTAAACTTCTGTCTGGTTTGCTCCGTGTCAATGGCTTGCTCTGCCAAGTGTTTTAAATCCATCATCTTGCAAGGAATTCTCTAAGTTAGGTCTTCATTTCAGACGTGGGGAGACTGAGGAACAAGGTTAAGAAACCCGCTGGGCAGAGGCAGTGATGGTATCAGACCCCAGGCCTCCCGCCCTGCCTCACCCCTTCCTGTCTTGGGCATCAGCAAAGTCAGTCATCATTTTGGAGACTCATCAGTAGGTCTGGAGGTGTCTCAGAGATCTCGCCCACTTCATACCTTAGAGTGAAAAAGCAGAGACTTGGAGCACTTACTCAAGCAGCCCGACCATCTGGGTAGGGCAAGGAGGGGGACCCACGGGCTCCTCATCACTCAGGGTCATGTGGTCACTGAATTCGCATCCAATTAATTTTGCAGCTGACCACTGCATCCCTTCATTTTAGTGCTATGCTTTCAAATGACCAGTATTATTACCTGCAGAAGTGGTAAAAATCCACTGAGCTTTCTCAGCCTACGTGCACCCCTAAAGCCTGGAAGGCTACAGGGTTGTGTGTATAAATACACTGTTGGGAGAGGAATCTGACAGTTTCAGGTAATCTTTTAATATTAGAACATGGATGGCGGGGCTGCATGGCAGCCGAATCACAAAGGCAGAAGCAAGGAACTGATTTGATCAGATCATCTGACAGTCATGTTGAAGACATCCATTTGGGCATCTCATTATTTCACTTAAATGCAGAAGAGTCAATAATACAATATTCCTTCCCTTCAACTTATTTACTTCTGGCCTGGAGCAAGAATACGGTGGTACGTTTTGAGCCTTGGAAGTGCTAAGCACTCTGTTCATACCTTCCTTCACTTCCTTAATCCCCCAACTATGTCACCAGCAATGTTCTGTTATTAATCCCCATTTTACAGAAGAGAAAACTGAGGCTTAAGAAATAAAGCATTCTACCCAAGACAGGGCTTTGGACTTTACCCGAATCCAGGTGGTCCAAGTGCCAGGGGTCGGTGGCGGACGACATGGGAGACAGGGTGAGCGGGGAGGCCCCGCAGTTGGATTCCACCAGCTCGCCCTGGATGTGCACGTGAGCTGAGGCGTTGGTCTGCCTCAAGGCCGCCTTGAGAGGGGCGATTTGGTTGAACTGGACTCTGGAGAGGCAGCCGGTGAATCCCGGGGTGTTGTACGTGTGGATCTCTTGGTCGATCTTCCCTGTTTCTAAAAGAGAAAGAAAGAGAAAGTAAAGATCATGCACACTCACTAGATCAGAGCTGTAGTATACTCTCGTCTTTGAACATTTGTGTCCAAATCTTGCTCTTGGCTTTCAGTTTAAGATACTATGTTCTTTCAGATGAAACATTAATGACTGGATAAGGCTTTAGGGCTGAAGACTTCACTTTAAAAGGACCTTCTCTGTCATTGGAGAACGTGGTAAGAAGAGTAAGACTATATTTGCTAAAATAACATACATTCCTAATTACCTTCCAGCTACTTGAGATGTTGCTGAAACTAACAACACTCACTTGGCTCTGACTGACTTTTCACCTCTTTTCTGATGCTTCAGTGACTCTCATATAACTTCCCAGACCTCCTGGTAGATTAAGGTTTCCTTTTGTGCCTCTTATTTTATTCTTTAGAATTCTTAAAAAAAAAAAAAGAAAAAAATGATTCCTACAGCCTATAATCCTGGAGAAGGGAATAGTAACCCACTCTAGTGTTCCTGCCTGGAGAATCCCATGGACAGAGCTTGGCGAGCTACAGTCCCTGGGGTTGCAGGACCGACACGACTGAGCGACTAACACACACACGCACAGCCTATAATCAGGCATTTTCTTTCTTTAGAATCCAGTCCTCTGGGAATTCTGAGGCTTCCAGAATCCCAGCTAGTGTGGGAAGGGTGTTTTGGGAGTCAGGAAAGTTTCCTAATTCAATTACAAACATACAAATGCATTTAAGAATCATCACCTCCCCTAAACCTGTAAGTTCAGCCTCTTCTCCTACACTAACATTCAAATCAGGGGTGAGTCTGGGTGGGGACATTTCCAAATTACTGTTTGAATTAATATAAACACACACTGGGACTTCCCTGGTGGTCCAGTGGCTAAGACTCTGCACTCAATGCAGGGGGCTCCGGTTCAACCCCTAGTCAGGGAACTAGATTCCACATGCCACAACTAAAACCTGGTGTAGCCAAATAAACAAATAAATAAAAATAAATCACACGGGCTTCCCTGGTGGCTCAGATGGTAAAGAATCTGCCTGCAATGCAGGAGACGCAGGTTTGATACCTGGGTCAGAGAGATCCCCCTGGAGAAGGGAATAGCAACCCACTCCAGTATTCTTGCCTGGAGAATTCCATGGACAGAGGAGCCTGGCCAGCTACAGTCCTTGGGGTCGCAAAGAGTCGGACATGACTGAGCGACTAAGCACTCACACACACACACACACACACATCATACCAGTTAAGCAAAAGCAAGTGTCTTCTTGACCATGGCCCTGGATTCTAGAACCTACCAAGCAGAATGAGGGTTGAAGGAGTCCTAGACCCTCCTACTCCATGGTTCTTATTAGTGTGGTTCCTGGACCAGCACCATTAGCATCACCTGGGAAGGTGTTAGAGCTGCAGGGGGTGGGGCCCGGCCCTTTGTATGTCAGCACGCCCTCCAGGTGATCCTGATATGGTTAAGGTCTGAGGCCCACAGCTAAACTATGGGCAATGATAATGCAGGGCTGCAAATCCAGGGGGTGGGCAACCAGCTCTCCAGAGAAGAGCACAGAGCTTGTATTCAGGTGGGAGACTATGCTAAGATGATGCTGACCTTTTAAATACAAGGATGTGGTATGAGCTATTCACCCTTCCACTTGAACTGTGGAAAATAAAGACTTTGGAAAACAGGAGTTAGATACTTCTTTAAAAAGCTGGGTTCAGAGCCGGTGATGTTTCTAATGGGGGAATGCATACAGGTGAAATAGTCTTGTAAAAAAATTTACTCCTCCATTAATTAAAGAATAAATCAGTGGTGAAGGGAGCTTTCAGACCTTGAGGGCACAAGAAATGAATGTATTGATTATTCATCACATTAAAAAATCAGTGTATTGACTGACCTGCACTAGTCCCATGTAAATTTCGATTAGTACAAGAGATGACAACAGGGGCGATGATGATGAAGACAGTAATTCTGGGGATGCTCATAGGGTCTCACTTAGACAAGTACATAAAGAAATTTTAATTAATGATTCTCCATATTTTTCTTCTGCTGCAAATTTCAGTCTGTGACTCTGAGCTAAAGCACATTCCATTTAAGATGGAGAGGCAGAGTGCAGCCGCCACTGTGTACAAAAATCCTGCCATCAGGATGTGTCCTGAGGGTTCCTCTGATGACCAGGAAGAGGCTCTGGTCCCACCGACACCTGCCTTCTTCCTCCCTTGCCTTTTCCTCAAGGCTTGCAGGCTACGCGGCAATCCATTCTTCATCTCCTCATCTATTGTCAGAATCCCTTGTTCTACGTTCACCAACTTGCCTTCCAGGCAGACATTTCCAGTATTTGGTTTCCGCCCCCTCCCTCCACATTGGCTCAGATGGTAAAGAATCTGCCTGCGATGCAGGGGACCTGGGTTTGATTCCTGGCTTGGGAGGATCCCCTGCAGAAGGGAATGGCAACCCATTCCAGTATTTCTGCCTGGAGAATGCTATGGACAGAGGAGCCTGGCGGGCTACAGTCCATGGGGTCGCAAAGAGTTGGACACAACTGAGTGAGTGATGAACACTCACATCTTCCCTTCAGTGATCTGCCTTCTCCTGGAGCATCCTCACATCAAGGAGACCTGCAAGGACTCTGATCCCAGGGTAGGGAGGAGGAGCTCAGCTCCCTGCTATTTCTCTGGCTTCATCCATGGTGGTGGCACCAGAATAAATAGCCAGTGGTGGCAGGAAGCTGGGAACGACCTCAGCTCCATCAGCTGCTTCCTGCCAATTAAAGGAGGGTCACTTTGGCCTGTCCAGCTTTGGAGTAGCGCTCCACAAGGAAGATTCTGGGACTGGTGGCTCCTGCCATCTTGTGGGACTTCAAGTCAGTTCCATTCCACTCACTTCATCACAGGTACTGGCCGTGTGGAGCAGAAGCAGGAAGGTAGACAAATCCAAGGATTCACCCTGAGCAGCCCTCCTCCGGGGGATCTTCCCTACCCAGGGATCGAACCCACGTCTCTTACATCTCTTGTATTGGCAGGTGGGTTCTTTATGACTAGCGCCACCTGGGAGGTGGAGGAGGGCATGGCAACCCTCTCCAGTATTTTTGCCTGGGGAATCCCGTGGACAGAGGAGCCTGGTGGGCTACAGTCCATGGGGTCGCACAGAGTTGGACACGACTGAGCAACTTAGCATGCACGCACGCACCCTGGGTAGCCCACAGCCTCGCTGGGGAAGAAGCATTCAACCCACTAACTCGACTTGTGAACACAAGCTGTCCAGTAACAAGAGTCAGTATTTGTTGAACCCTTAAAATGTGCTCAACGTCCCATGCAAATCGGACATTTAATTCCTAGAAATACCCTTGGAGGAGGGAGCATTGCTGTCCCTGTGTACTGTGTGAGATAATGAGGCTTAAGATCTACCCCCTGCCAGGCAGAGCCCCAGGCTTCAACCTCTACAATGTTCTGAGCAAACCTTGTGCTTGGTGAAATGATTCAAGTCTATCCCCTGGAGGAGGATACGGCACCCACTCCAGTATCTTGCCTGGGAAATCTGATGGACAGAGGAGCCTGGTGGGCTGCAGTCCATGGGGTTACAAAGAGTTGGACACGTCTGAGCGACTGAGCACACACATGGTAAACGAGGGAGGCAGGCCTGCATGGGGTTCTGGAAAGCACTTCAGGAGGAGTAACACTGCAACTAGGGTTTTTTTGGTTTTTGTTTTTGGTGATAAGGACACTTAACATAAAATCTACCCTCTTAACAAATGTTTATGTATACAGTACAGTCTTGTTAAACTTACAGGCACTCTCCTTCTTGCATAAGTGAAAGTATGCACCTTTGACCAACATCTCCTGATCCAACCCCCCACCCCAGCCCCTGGAAACCATGACTCCACTCTTGGCTTCTGTGACTGGCTATTTCAGGTGCCTTATGTGAGTAGAATCATGCAGTATTTATTCTTCTGTATCTAGTTTATTTCACTTGGCATAACATCCTCCAAGTTCATCCATGTTGTAGCAAATGGCAGGATTTCCTTCTTTTATAAGGCTGAATAATACTTCACTGTCTACTTTATTTTCTTTATCCATTCCTCTGTCAATGGACATTTAGGTTGCTTCCAGGCCTTGGCTGTTGTGAATAGTGCTGCTCTGAACATGGGAGTGCAGATATCTGTAAGGTCTTGATTTCAATTCTTTAGTGAACATACCCGAAAGCAGAATTGTTGGATCCCATGGTAGTTCTATGTTTAACTTTTTGAGAAACCTCTGCACTATTTTTCATAGTGACTAAACAACCCCCATTCCCACCAACTTCTCCACAAGCATTGGTGAATGCTTGTTATCTTTTGTAGAACTAGGTTTCGAGAATGAATGGAAAGAGAACTCCAGGCTGAGTCTTTTGTGAGGTTTTGGTTCTGGGACCTGGGGGCCTCATCTGAGGTCAGAGCTCAAGGCCAGATTGGGAAAGACCTTGACGATCGTGTTAAGATGCTTGTATTTCAGTAAGAAACTCAATGATATTTAAGCTGCAGGGGATTGTGGTGGGAACCACATTAGATATTAGATTAGAAAGATAATTCTAGGGGAGCATAGTCATTGCTCTGAGCAGGTCTGCAAACACCCTGGGCAAAGACAGGGGTTCTTCTCCTTGAAGTAGGGCCCAGGCAGAGCTACGCTGTGGATAAAGTGCCCGTTCTTCACCAGCATCCTTTGCTCAGCCACTGAAGAATCTATAGAGACTCCATTTTGGATTTGTTTCCTCTGCTAGCGAGGTGGGTAAGACACTTCTGGTCCTGGCCACCTTTCACATGGTCCTTGACGCAGTTTCCTAAACTTTAAGATGGGCAGGCTTGGGACTCTTGGTGGGCCAGTGCCTAAGATTCCTCCCTCCCAAGGCAGGGAGCCCGGGATCGATCCCTGGTCAGAGAAGATACCCACATGCCAGAACTAGAGCCGTGCAGTCAAATATATATATGTAAAAAATATATATATATATATATATATTTTTTTTTTTTTAGAAAGGGCAAGCTTCTGATCATACTGCAGAAAATGAGTGGTGTCACAGCTGTATATACCTGACGGTTCCCAATTTACCGTGTGGTCCCCACTTCTTAAAGAGCTGTCCTCCCGTTTCCTTCTGACTTCAAAAGAGGGGTAAGTGTCACAAGGCAGATGGCCAGAGGGGAGCCCAAGGCAGGGGTTCTGATGACGACCAGGAACCAGGGGAACAGAGGGAGGCAAGGGCTCTAGGGGCCAGGCTCTGCTTTAGCTTTTCCCCGTCTGTGCTTTCTCTCTATTGGGGAAACCCCCCAGGGTTTCAACTGTTGTTCTTTTCCTAAAAGGTGGCTGGGTCACAAAGACAAGGGCTCTGATGCCCAGGAAAGCAGAACCAATACTTTCAAACCTGGACAGTGTCTGGATGTGCTTCTGAAGACCCTTGGCTGAGACCTGTTCCCCCTGGGGGCCATGAGTGCAATGGATGCTCTTGTCTCTTCAGGGCCAGATGGTTCCAACTCTGGACCATGTGATAATGACATTAAGAGCTTCCACTATAAACCAAAATTGGTACATGTGTGAGGTACTGTGTTGAGTACTTTAAAAAAGTATTTATTTGGCTACAGCAGGTCTCAGTTGTGGCACAAGGGATCTCTAGTTGTGGCATGTGGGATCTAGTCCCCTGACCAGGGATCGAACCCCAGGCCCACTGCCGTAGGAGCACGGAGTCTTAGCCACTGGACCACCGGGGAAGTCCCTGTTTAGTACTTTTTATGCAGTATTCCACTGTTTTCTAACAACCCTGTGAGCCAAACAGGATTATCTCCACTTCACAGATGGGATGGTTTCAAACTGTGGTTTTGGAGGAGACTCTTGAGAGTTCCTTGGACAGCAAGGAGATCAAGCCAGTCCATCCTAAAGAAATCAGTCCTAAAGGAAATCAATCCTGAATATTCATTGGAAGGACTGATGATGAAGCTGAAACTCCAATACTTTGGACACCTGATGTGAAGAACTGACTCATTGAAAAAGACCCTGATGCTGGGAAAGATTGAAGGCAGGAGGAGAAAAGGGTGGCAGAGGATGAGATGGTTGGATGGCATCACCGACTTGATGGACATGAGTTTGAGCAAGCTCCGGGAGTTAGTGACAGACAGGGAGGCCTGGCATGCCGCAGTCCATGGGGTCGCAAAGAGTTGGCCACAACTGAGCAACAACAACACAGATGGGGAAACTAAGGTTTGGAGAAATTAAGGTTTTGTCAATGAATGAACATTTATGCTTCATACAAAAAAGCAGAGAGGTCACACATTTCATATTCTCAATTTCTCTCTGAAAAACAGACTATATTGTGGAGTTTTATATTCATTTGGAATGGGGCATTTCTATTGAGGGACTCTTCATAAGAATGGCACAGTGAGGTTTCATTTAAAAAAAATTTAAATGGCTATTAGAGACTCCTTTAAGACCATTGTTTCAGTAATGAGTGGGGCAATAATAAAGACTTTTCAAAATGCTGTGAACCAATGCAGAGCCTTTCCAGCATCGGTTAAAGCACCAGCAAGTTCTGTAAACACTTATTTGGGATAAAAACCTATACTACTTAAGGACATCTAAGAAATGACAGTAACACTATCACTTTAGTGCCTTTGAGCTCATTAAAACTAAATTACGTTAATCTGTGAAACTCATTGCACTGGGGTTCTAGTGAAACCAAATATTAAATACGATTTACTGTAAGAAGCTACCTTCTGTGTGGAGATGTCTTGGCTCAGGGCTAATCTGGGGGAAAACCTGCTCAAAGCATGCAAATTTCAGAAATGCAGTCACTCCTGAAATTAAGTTCTCAAGCTGTCGTTAGTACTTTAACGTCTTGTACTCATGGTGATATGGGTTATAGAAAATAGCCCATTAAAAATACTGATGCAATTCTGGGTGAAACCTTAAAATGAAATGCTCTTGACAATACTTTTAAGGAGGGTGCAGCAATTACACCGCAAGGCATTAGCATGCTCTCCAGGCTCTTTCTTACCCGGTTGCTGAATACTGAGTGACAGGCAGGGGTGTTTGAGAAATGAGAAGAGGAAAGGGCACTTGAGGAGCAAGAAATGCGGGGAGAAGGAAGCCAGACTGGTCGAGGACCCGACTGTGTGAGGACCTGGAGGGCACCCGGGAGCCTCCTCAGCGACGGGACACGCATTCTGATCCGACTCACAAAGACATTTCTTATTTCCCTTTAAGATGATTCAAAACGCATCTATATAGGCTTCTTGAATATCCCATGGGATCTATTCACTGGCTGATTTTTGTTGGGTTTTACACTTTTTAGGATTTTCTATCAAAACTCCTTTCTTGGAGGATGTGATATTATGAAACATGAAATATCACCATTAACTTAATGTCTTACTTTTTATGAAACAGAGCCAAGGGATCTTAGAAGGCTGATGAGACCTGACTCAAGATTTTTGCTAAGGCTCTGCTGTGTGCCCCTCACTGTGCCAGGGGCTGAGGGGGTCAGCCTTTTAGAATTTGGGGGATCAGAATGGGACAGCAGACCTCCCCTTTGCTCTGCAGAGACCGCAGGTACCATCGGCCCAAAGCATCGTCCCTCCTCTAGTCCTGCCCTCAACTCTCGGGAGGAATATGTCCCACTGACGGCACTGGAGATGGTTTTACGTTACTCACAGACTGGATGTTAAATAACATCCAATCTCAGGGTGACAAACTTAAATTCCTCTCAATTTTCTTTCCATCCTGCAAAGATAGGGTCTTAGGTTGGCACTGGTTGGGACTGGACTGTATTTTCTGCCACCCATACCTGCTATGTTCCCTTTTTAACAAAGAAAGAATGGATCTGGACACTTCTGGAGGCAGGAGTATAGAACTTCACATAGCAAGCACTACGGGTATTTCATTTCATGACCACATTGCAAAATTTCCAAAGGAAATTATAAACATTTTCCTTTTAGCACGCGTGCCAAGTTGCTTCAGTCATGTCTGACTCTTTGGAATGCTGTGGGCTATAGCCTCCCATGCTCCTCTGTCCATGGCATTCTCCAGGTAAGAATACTGGGATGGGTTGCCATGATCCCTCCAGGCGATCTTCCCAATCCAGGGATTAACTTTGTCTCTTATGTCTCCTTTGTCTCTTATGTCTCCTGCATTGGCAGGTGGGCTCTTTAACACTAGTGCCAACTGGGAAGTCCTTTTAGCACAGATTTAAGCTTCCCAGATACTCAGATGGTTAAGAATCCGCCTGCAATGCAGGAGACCCAGGTTCAATTCCTGGCTCCGGAAGATCTGCTGGAGAAGGGATAGGCTACCCATCCAGTATTCTTGGGCTTCCCTTGTGGCTCAGCTGGTAAAGAATCCACCTGCAATGTGGGAGACGTGGGTTCGATCCCTTGATTGGGAAGATCCCCTAGGGAAGAGAAAGGCTACCCACTCTAGTATCCTGGCCTGGAGAATTCCATGGACTGTATAGTCCGTGGGGTCGCAAAGAGTCGGACTCGACTGAGTGACTTTCACTTTCACTAAGTAAAAAATGGTAAGTCCATTTAAAGAAAAGTATTAATAACAGTAATGTAGGTAAACGGAAATGGAAAATATGTAACCGGAAATGGCGAAAATTATACCATTGGTCCTCCAACCCTTGATTCTCGGTGTTAGTGGCCTCTGTTCCCTTCAGATGGAATTCCACCTTCCTCCCTGATAGCCGTGATTCTCCATCACTTAGAACACCGTGGTCCCCCCGCCCTTTTTATCCTCATCTGACTCCCCCTCAGATCCGGCTCCTGGCTCTAACCACTTGGCCCAGGCATGCTCATTCCCTACCCTTACAGGCCAGAAACCTGAATTTGTGCCTCTACTGGATTTACAGTTTCCGGGAGAGCTAACGTCGCTCATTCAGTCCCTGTGTCCCACAGACAGTCTACACGTGGCGAGAAGCAATCCGCCGATGACTGCTTGCTGACCACACCGGAATTGAACCTTAAATGCCCGTCATGCAGTTTGCTTGTGCCGGAAGTGCCGAGCACTCTGGAAATTAAGGCACAGCAAGGTTCACTGGGGGCCAGAGTTCATCAGCCTCAAGGGCAAAGGGCTGTGGAACGTGGCTTTGAAAAAGGAAGGGGAAGTAGTGAATTTAGATCCAGTAGATCACTATATATTTATTTCCAGAATTACTATTACCTGGAAATCTGTCCATCTCACTAAGAACGCACTGGTCTCTGAAAATACTATTGTGTGGCTCTTAAACTGACTCTTAGGCTAAAGGTGAATATCCAGTGTTACATAAACCCTTTAGAGCACGGCTATATGGGACCTAATGAAATGAGTAGGAAGTGGGCTTGAAATCACTGCTAGGCTGAAGATGTAAATAATCCTTGGAAAATCACGCTGGGATGAAGTTGGTGAGCAGTCATCTGGTGTAGACTTGAAAACATGGGCAGGTCCTGCGAGGCTGGCAGCCACCCTAAGTGGGGAGGGGACCCTCGGGTTGGTGCTCAGAACCTGGGTTTCACCAGGTCAAAGTATAGAATGTAGCTGGTGAGAGTGCAGCTGGTGTGGTATGAGGGTGTCCGAAAGCTTCCCATTTGGCCATAGCTGTAATAAGGGGAGCCTGAATGGGTCTCAGAATTGATTATTCCTAGAATAAACAAGTGGGAAGCAACCGAAACAAAAAGATCCCCCCCCCAAAAACAAAAAGACCCCCCCCCCAAACCCCAACCAAAAAAGTCAAAAGCATTAATCTAAAAAAGCAACACCAAACCAAATAAACCTCATTCCTCAATTCCAACATGATTAAGTCATAAACACTAGGCAGGGCCCTGAGATGCTGGAATCTGGCTTCAGCCTTAGCTCCTGTCCTTACAGGCAACGTTTTTGATCAGTGATGTTTTGCGGACCAGCTGCCTTTCAGAAGATGAACAACTAGAATTAAATCCATATACATAATTGATGTATAAATTATGCACTCTGACATTTTATTAATCCCTGAAAGAAAGACACTAATGAGATTTTGCTGTATCTATTATATGCTTTTCTCTTTTATGAAGGAAGGCAGGACTAAGATATGCAGGTGTAATTTAAACAGCCCTTGACCTGTGACATATGCTAACTCAATTACAAACGGCAATCTGCAGGCAGAAGCAGAATCTTCGATTCCTTCTACATCGTCTGTGCTACGTTTCAGTTTGTAAATCCTTTCCCAAGGATTAAGAAAATGACGTTTTTTTTTTTTTTTCCAGAAGCATCAGTAACAAATGTCTTAATATGAAAATGGTAGCCTATGTACTCTTTTGCAGAATATTACATTTGTATTTGTATAAACTGATCACAGTCCCTCAGCTTTGGGGGACAAATCTATATATATAGAGATACAGATCTATGTCTATATATATAAAGAATATGGATGTAAAGATATATAGATGTATGTGTGTATATATATGTGTATATATATATATAGATATGTATATATAGATGTAGATATGTATATGTAGATATATAGATAGATATGTATATATAAATACATAGATATAGGTTAAAACTGTCATCCTCATTCCTAAAATCCAGCTTGAAAACTGCAAACTTACTATGATTGCTAGTTAATATAATACACTTGTTATGGCAGAAACCAATACTATATTGTAAAGCAATTATCCTCCAATGAAAAATAAATAAATTTAAAACATATAATACAGCTGTGATTTCAATATGAAGGGAATGATATGATCCTTGTTAAGAACAAAAGCCCCAACATGGAGTCAATTATGCTAAGCTCCAGGTCACCAAACTGAGACTTAAGCTTCACAGTATCGGCTCTGTCAGCAGTGGAATCTTAAACCAGTCCATCAGGAATCATCTGATCAGCGCTGGTTAGGTAATGTTTGACCCATGACATTCTCTAAAGGAAAGTAACTTTGAAATAACCAACCTGTCTTTTTGCCAGTATAATCTCAGTGTTCCCACTCCTTTCTACCTATAAACAGACTTTCACTTTATACAGATTCTTAATGCTTTTTATCTGCTAGATTGAAATGCTGCTGGTTCAAATCAATTTTTGCTCAAAACACTCTTAAAATTTTTAATATGCCTCAGTTTACCATTTAAAATCCCTTAGCTGTTTCTAAAACGACAGACATTTGGCTTCACACAGAGGTCACACTGAAATATGGTTTTCCACTTTTCCCTGAATGTTTTAGGTTGTCATACGTGAGAAAGAAAGCTGGGTGCCCCTCCCTTTCCGCAGCCTCGGGGTGCCCTGCCGACATGCACGATTTTTCCAGGCAAAGAACAACAAGCTCTGCTGAAAGTGACAAGACCTTTCAGAAAAGTGGACGTACCCGTCAGTCAAACCACAGAGCTGCGTGTGGTGCTCTGGTTCATTAGAGACGCAGGCTGGTTTTACCTCTCAAAGTCCCAGTAAATACAGGCTACGTGCCCAGCTACCTGCTACTGGAGAACAGAACACACGTGTATGGTCTGAAAGTCCCACGAGATGGAAATGAAAGAACTTCTTCTTACTCATTGGGTTTTATTCCATGTTTGCTTAAAAAAAATTATTTTATTCTTGGCTGAGTCTTCATTGCTGCATGAGGGCTTTCTCTAGTTGTGGCTGAGTGGGGGCCACTCTCTAGTGTCTGGGCACCAGCTTCTAATCGTGGAGCACAGGCTCTAGGGTGGGCACGTGGGCTCCACAGTTGTGGTTGAATGGGCCTAGTTACTCCGCGGCATGTGGAATCTTCCCTGAGCACGGATTGAGCCAGCGTCCCCTGCATGGTGAGGCAGATTCTTAACCACTTGTACCACCAGGAAGGCCTCTGTGTTTGCTTTTGCATCGTCATGTATTAGCAGCACAAATAGAATCCTGTGTACAAAATGACAAAACTGTATGCCCTGCTTCGGCTAAAACTTTTGTGTTTAAGCTTTGGAAAGCCCTACTGAACTGTAGCCAACGCTATAAGGAAAGTGGGTGTCAGCGCCTAAGTTTCTTCCTTAGTTCTTCTCGCAAACATTGAAGAGCATTCCAGCCACGACCAGCCCACGGTCAGTTGATGCTACCTCTATGGGGAGTAGGGGAATTTGGGGCAACCAGAAGAGGAAGGAAGGGTGCTGACCTCATACACATTGAGAGCCGCATAAAGAAGTACAGACTAGGGACTCCCCTGGTGGTCCAGTGGCTAAGACTCCACGCGCCTAAATGCAGGGGGCCCGGGTTCCATCCCTGGTCAGGGAACTAGATCCCTTATGCCACAACTAAGACCTGGTGAAGTCAAATAAACACATAAATAATTTTAAAAAAAAGTACAGGCTAGGAAAAGCATCGGAAAATATTGAAAAACGAATGTATTATATTTCCTGATAGTGTCAAATTGAATGATTCAGTAAAATAAAAAGTGGTTTCCTTTCTTAGTTCTCACTTAGTATTCTAATTCCTGCCCTAGAAGGCCACTGCAGCCATCTTACCCAAGAGAAGAAAATCCTTCAAGGACTAAGATTACAGGACAGCATAAACGGGAAAGTGTTAGGAAACAGACACCGGGGCAGGGGTGGAGGGCGGTGGAGTTCCCAGGGTGATGAGAATGTTAGGAACACGCAGAAGAGAGCGGAGCCCTGTTGCCAGAAAGAGCCCTGGGGTGGGTCCCCTCAACTTGCTCACCATGTTGTATAACTAACATAAGAAAGAACTCACGCCTTGGGGCCCTGATGCATGCAATGCCATCTAGAAGATGGAGCCTAAATGCTCTGAGGCTGAACCCCAAACTGGACTGGATCGGTACTCGAATCTGAACTCTACAACTGTAACTGCTCAGGATGCCTCGGGGTCCCCTCGGGGGTCCAGACCTGGATGCTGGAGTCAGGATGTGGCCGGGCAGGCCTGTGGGTATCCGAGTGTATTCCCCACACCAGTGCCTTTTCCTCCGCAGTTCCTCTAAAACCAACACCCTTATTTTCAGGAGTAACTGCCTATGAGGTTGGGGAACACGGGCAGAGGCTATCAACATTCAGCATGCTCTTAGGTATCTCATGACATTTTCATGGTCGAGGCAGGTCTGCGTGGGCTCACAATTATATGAGTAGCATTTTAAACATAGATTTATGAGGAGATGAATAGTGGGGGAAATTTGGTCAAGGGTGGATGTTGGCTTTTGCTCACAGTGCCACTGGCTTCCCAGGCGGTGCTAGTGGCAAAGAACCCGCCTGCCAATGTAGGGGACGCAAGAGACGCGGGTTTGATCCCTGGGTTGGGAAGATCCCCTTGAGGAGGAAATGGCAACCCACTCCAGTATTCTTGCCTGGAGAATCCCATGGGCAGAGGAGCCTGGTGGGCTACAGTCCATGGGGTCACAAAGAGTCGGACATGACTGAAGTGACTTAGCATGCACTGATGTTAGCTTCAAGGGAAAATTTTAGGGGTAGGATTTCCGGTTGACATCTTATTATTAATGCTTTGGCCATTTGGATAAGGACATCCATGGCATATTGATCAGTGTGTCCCACAGCATTTGGTGGAAAGGGGTGTCTCTATATAAGATGACAGGGTTATGACCCAAAGTGATACTAAGGGGCTGAAATGATGGCCTGGATCTGACTAGAGAAGTTGAGCAGACACAAGTGCTTACTTTCTATAGCTGGACATGCCACCCTCCGCCCATCACCATCACCATCAAGTTGGACAGGACACACCTAACGACAGCACAGACCCCCTCCTTCTTCCCTCCTCAACCCCAGCGCAACAGGAGGAGGGCATTTTAATCATGAGCACTCTAGGAGTTAGGGGTGTGATGGGGTTGAGTCAGGGAAAGGACGGAGTGCTGATTCTAGCCCAGGAGGTGGTTTATGAGACTGTCTGTACAGTGGTCAGAATAAGCCCAGAGAGGTGCTAAATTCAGGATGGATCATTCTGAACCAGGCAGCAATAATCAGTTAGGGTGTGTCCAGTGGAGGCCACCACTCTTGAAGCCACGTCTCCTATGACAGAGACGAAGGAACCGCAGAGGTCTACTACCTGATGTTTGGATCATGGACTGCTTCCCAGCTGGTTCAGTTCAGTCACTCAGTCGTCCGACTCTTTGTGACCCCATGGACGGCAGCACACCAGGCTTCTTTTCCATCACCAACTCCCAGAGCTCACTCAAACTCATGTCCATTGAGTCGGTGATGCCGTCCAACGATCTCATCCTCTGTTGTCCCCTTCTCCTCCCTCCTTCAATCTTTCCCAGGTGGTACTATTGGTAAAGAACCCACCTGCTGATACCGGTGATTTAAGAGATGCAGGTTCAGTCCCTGGGTTGGGAAGATCCCTTGGAGTAGGAAATGCAACCCACTCCAGTATTCTTGCCTAGAGAATCCCCACGGACAGAGGAGCCCAGCGGGCTACAGTTCACAGGGTTGCAAAGATTTGGACGCGACTGAAGCGACTTAGTGCACGCGTAGCACTGTAACTGAAGCCTCAGCCCCGTGTGGACTATGAGTTACTCCCGATTACTCTGGTCTAAACTATTTCAAGCGCGAAGCGAAGCGAGGGTAGAGCTGATGTGAAGAAGGCGCTGAGCCCGCATCTGTCGCCAATTTACCTAAATCAAGTGACTCTGGGGACTCAGGCGGGGTTTACAGGTCTGTTGATTTTCCTTTTCCTTTGAACGAAGGACTGGGGCTTCGCTGTGCGGTGTTTGCTCAGGGGGCCTTCATTTCAGCTCCGACTGTGCGAGCTGCGTGCAGTCGCCCAGCGGGGCACCTCTCTCATGCCATCATTACCTCTCCTCTCCTGGAGGCTTGTACCTCCCGACAGTGCTTCTGTCTCCACTTCAAAAGGTGCGAATTACAGCGGCCGCAGCACCTTGAGAAAACGCATTTTCCCAGCACTGGCAGTCATTTTCTCTTGGCATCACGCTGCGTGCTTTGTTGCAGAGATGGTCGGAGCTTAAAGTATTTTATGGGGCAATGGCATTCATCTTTCTTCTAAGATATGTTATTGTGAACCCTAGGCATCTTGGGAAAATGGAACCAGCCTGGAAGAGCTGTGTTTTTTTTTTTTCCTAGATAACTGAGGATTTAACTCTTCTGGCATGAGCACACTGCAGGTTTCTCACGGAATTATGTATCTCGAAGGCTTTCTTAGCTCCAGGATACCTGAAAACAGGGCCGTGTTCTAAATTTCAGAGCCTTTGGGCACTTTGGCCTGCCCGACCCAGGGATCGAACAATGTCTCCTGCATTGGAAGTGGATTCTTTACCACTGGGCCATCGGGGAAGCCCTAAAAATATATCCAACCAGTATTTTAGGTCTGAAAGTAAAAGTCGCTCAGTCATGTTTGACTCTATACAGTCCATGGAATTCTCCAGGCCAGAGTACTGGAGTGGGCAGCCTTTCCCTTCTCCAGGGGATCTCCCCAACCCAGGGATGGAGGCCAGGTCTCCTGTGTTGCAGTTGGATTCTAAACCAGCTGAGCCACCAAGGAAGTCCTATTTATAATATATTCACTCATTTGCTTTCCCCTAAAAGTTCATTTGTTTTCTTCTGATTTTAAAATTCAAACATTTGCATGAGTCCCTAAAAGTATTAAAACTCTGGCTGCAGGAACTACAGTTACTGGGCCTAATGGGTATGTCAGCCTCTGCAGAACATGTCTGGTGACATTTCTTGGTGGCTTGGGCTCATCTGGGGACACTGTTTATCATGCCATGGGGACAGCTGTGAAGAAACCCTGGATGGTGCATTTTTGAATAAAGGTCTGAAGCCACCTTTCTTTTTGGTCACTGGTCTCTTTCTGATCAAGGTAGGGTAAGAACCATTTCACTACACTCTGGCATGGCTGCCTTCATGCAGGAGTCACTAGAAATCAAAAACCATTCATTGCTTGCTCCCTCCTGAACATCATCTTTATCTCCACCAGCATTTTAAAAAATCGTGAAGCATTTTAAAAATAATAAAAGACTCATCTTCTTCAAAAAATGACATTTCTTTAGCCATGATGCTATCTATTTTTCACACATCTTTTCCTCAATGTTTGGTCCTGGGCAAGATTCCCTGGAAAGGTTGTGCATTTAATTTTACTGCAAGATTGAGATGAAAGTCTATATACAGATCAACTTTCTCATGGAATCTTCACTCACTTGTTCATTCATACAGGATTTATGGAATAATGACTGTAGCGACTCAGTACTGAGAAAGAGTTTTGCGTTTGAGGACTATCATTTGCTTGCATATTATATGGTATATTCTGACAACATGCTGAACAGTAATATTATTTGTTGTGTGAATTAATGACTGAATGAGTAAGTGAAAGATGAAAGGGCTACATCTTTAGGGGCTTCCATGTGGCTCAGCAGTAAAGAATCCACTTGCCAATAGAGGAGACACAGGTTTGATCTCTGGGTTGGGAAGATCTCCTGGAGGAGGGCATGGCAACCCACTCCAGAATTCTTGCCTGGAGAATCCTATGGACAGAGGAGCCTGGTGGGCTATAGGCCATGCAGTTGCAAAGAGAAGGACATGGCTGAGCGACTAAAAAACAACAAAACGTCTTTAGGATGAGCTCAAAAACCAAGTTAGCAATAAGCAAAACAAATAGGAACGCGATGGGGTGATGGGGGGAGATATCATTTTAGACAGGGCATTTGGGGAGGCCACCGCTGAGATTACACGAGTTATGACTCAGCTTAAGCGAGGATGCTAGTGTCTTTATCCAGGGGACATGCACTCCAGGCAAAGGAACGGCCCTGAGACAACACATGCATGCGTGAAGGCTGAAACTAGGGGCTGGCCTGAGGCTGGATCCTGCTTGCCCAGGTGCAGACTGGCTGACTTCCAAGCTTCCTGTGAGAGCTCTGCAGCAGTGTGGCACATGAGCTCTTCGGAGTCCTCGTGAGCACCCCCGTGTCTGCTGGCTGAGGTGGCACCGTGGACCCTCTGCCTGCACACAGCCAGATGCTGGATGGATGGGTGGGCCCACAGGGGCCTGGGGCTGGGCTTGGGCACTTTAGGACAGGAGGGAAGTGGTGGCGAGATGGTGACCTTTAGTAACCCGCAGCATGACAGCCCCAAAGCTCAGCACCTCCACAGATACTAGCTTGGTGATCAGACCGGATCAGCCCCCAGAGCAAAGACCTGTTAGGATGCTGTTGTGGGTTGTGTCCCCTAAAAAGATACACTGAAGTTCCATCTCCTGGAAACCGGGTCTTTGCAGATGTCATCAAGATAAGATGAGGCTACACTGGATTGGGGGGGTGGGCCCTGCTCCAATGCCCAATAGTTTGGCCACCTGATGGGAAGAACTGACTCAGTGGAAAAGACCTTGATGCTGGGAAAGATTGAAGGTGGGAGGAGAAGGGGACGACCGAGAATGAGATGGTTGGATGGCATCACCGACTCAATGGACATGAGTTTGAGCAAGCTTCAGGAGTTGGTGATGGACAGGGAAGCCTGGTGAGCTGCAGTCCATGAGGTCCTGAAGAGTTGGATACGACTTGGTGACTGAACAGACACTTAATCATACTTCCTCTTTGGACATACCAATGTTTAGTTGAACCAAGGAATAGTTACTAATATTTCTCGCTGAACGGTCCTGTGTTGGCACCATGAGTCAGAGACAAACAGCAGACCACAATCCCCTGCAGAGACCTCACTGTCGAAAATGAACACCAGCCAAGGCCAAATGAGACACAGGCCATGATGCACATTCAGATGCATAAAACCTACAGATCTAGATGGGAGTAAAAAGGGTTAAGGGCAGCCCACAGGAAGGGACAACTGGAAAGAGCACTGGACAGGAGTAGGCTGGAAAGGAGGGGAGAAGGGGATGGGTAGATCCCGCAACAAGGAAACCAGTGGGGCACGAACAGGGCAGTGCCACAGAGTGGGCTGGAGAAGGCTGAAAGCCCTCCTGCGGATGACGGGCGGGCTGCACGTTTCAGATCAGTTTCTACTTGATTGGGTTAGCATGGGAGCATCTCTTAAAGGTCTTCTTTTTAAAAAAGCTGTGGTGCAACACACATAGCCCAGAATTTATAAGCATGGAGCAATGCAATCAGGGCTGTGTATAAGTCAAGTCTAACTGGCACTGGTGGAGGAGATAGACTGGAGAAGACTCAGGAGGTGGAAACTTGAGGGGGAGACCATCACAGCCATCCTAGGTGAGGGGTGAGGAGGGTCTGACGGGAAGGAAGATGGAGTGGACCCAGGAGAGGCTTCGTGTATAAAATAGAGGCTTCTAAAACTGTGCTTTTCATCTGCGAGGGTGTGGCAAATAGGAAGAAACGCAGATAAACGTCAGGCAAAGACAAAGATAGGAAAGTGAATATAATACAGAATGTGTGTGTGTGTTCAATTGTGTCCAGAAGCTGCATCTCCTGCATTGGCAGGTGGAGTCTTTTATCACTAGCGCCACCTGGGATGCCCATAATAAAGGATCAGGGATCGAACCTGGGTCCCTGCATTGCAGGCAGATTGTTCACCATCTGAGTCACCAGGGAAGCCCATAATAAAGGATACTGATTGTTAAATAGGCAAAAACACTGGCATTTTCTCCAGGGGGCTCTGTTGTTCGAGCGTTCACCTCTTGGATCTTGGTTAAACTGGAATTCAGTCCAGAGGTGTCTGACGCCCAGGAGCCTTGGCAGCATGGCCGTCAGGGAACCAGAACTTCCCATCTGTATTATTTGTTTTGATGACACACCCCGGTGACTGTTACTATCTGTGAGTTTATGGGCTGCAGAGAGCACACGACATATTTTTATATGCTATAATTCTCTTAACTTCTAGTCATTTAGGGTGATTTTATAAGAGTGAGTGAATGGAAAGGTCACACGTGCCAAGTGAAATGGAAAAAAGTGCAAACTGAACAAAACGATGCTGTGTTTTAGACATAAAAATGTTTAAAAAGTGAATGTTGTGAATACTAGTAAAATGCAAATGTCATTACATTCTGTGTGCCTGCCACCACACAGGGGCATCACTATCCTTTCAAAATGAAATCCTAGTGGTAGGTATGAACAGTTCCAGTTTATAGATGAGAAAACCAAGTCCATTAAGTAAATTGTCACATGGCTTATCCATGCAGAGCCAGTGTTCTTGATACTCAGTTCTGGTTTTCTGAAACCGAAGTTGCCATGGATACGAAAATGTTCACTCAGATGATGGGGATTCAGGAAGCACATGGCGTGGCTCTCCTTAGTGATACAGACAGTCCTTTGCTGGATTCTGTTCCCCTCTAACTGTACGCTATATTACTTTCTTTCCAAATTCCATGAATTTTTTTTTTTTTTTTTTTCTGGAGGAAAAGAACTCCAGATAAATCGATGTTGATTCACAACACAGGGGATCCATCATGTTTGAGCAGAGTGTTTATTGCTAGCGCTCACATATGGGGACTCCACTCTGCCTCATTTCATAGGCTGCCTCCCAGGTCTGGAGTCTTTGAATAACTGGAAGCAGATTGATAAAGAGACTGAAAACAGGCTTGTTTCCCAGTAAATGAAGAGCCCTGGCCCAGGATCATATGAAATCACAGATATTAAGTGTATAAAGTTAACTTGGCAAACTACGAACACTTAGAGAGGAACAGAGAAAAAGCCGCCAACTGAAATACTTTGTAATTAACTCTCTTAATGCTATTAATACTGAAAGAACAATGAGAGGATCTGGGCACCGAGTGTCTGTAGGAGCAGCTGGAGGCTGATGTATGGAGAAAGTGGGTCTGGTACTGTCTGAGCATTGTTGCCCACCCTCAGGACCATAATGACAACATCAGCCAAACGTGATCTTTCAGTGAGTACACAGATGCCGACTGCTTTACATCCATTTCATTTAAGGGCAAGCTTTCCTTTGTTTAATCTATTCAGTGGTTTGGGAGGGTTTGTTTTGTCGGTAATACCGCCCCTTTCTCTGCATCAGGGTGGGTCTGAACTCTCCATGTTTGCCTTGGGCCAGGGCATTCCAGGGAGTCCAGGGAGAGTTTTTACGTCTAAAGGCACGTCCAAATGGGGAGTGTGGATTTCTCACCAGCCAAGCAGGCTGCTGCTGCTTCTGGGACCTGAAACGTTGGAATGAAAGGGACACAGGGCAAAAGCTGAGCTCTGTTCAGAACCTGTGTGTTTCTGACTTTGAAGGAGCGGTGTAAGGAGCTGCTTAGAGGGGAGAGGTGACTCAGGAAAGTGAGAAAGCACTCCCTGGGCAGATTCCCCTCCCCCTCCCTGCCCAGCATCCCCAGCAGAGGCTGCCAACCCTTTCCCTCTGGGCTCCTGGGGGGCTCCAAAAAGGCCTGAGCGGGGGTCTCGATCAGCACGCCCGGGATGGGACCAGCAACTCCAAGGCTGCCCCAGACAGTTTCCTGGGCCAGTCCAGGAACGCATCTAAACCCTAACAGAGCTGGATAACTTGGCCCGTGTCCACGATTTTTCTACAGAAACAGTTCAGAGAACTGAAGATTGCTTTGCTTATCAAGAGGAGCCAGAAAAATGCAATGGGAAAGAAATTCTTGGAATTAGTATTTGCTTCAAAATACTGAATGCTGGTATTTGTTTGACAGGCTTAAAACTGGGCCTCTTCAGTTTATCAGGAACCACAATGGACTCCTTGATCACTCCTCACCACCTGCTAAGGCTTGCCATGGACAGCTTTCATTTCCAGGGTTTATCTGACTTTGCAAGTTGTGCAAGCTTGCGATGTGCTGTACAACTCTGTTATTCAGAGATGTGCATTTGGTTTTTCTCAAAATAACATGAATTTAAGGCTAAAAGTTAATTTCCTGGCTAAATTTTAGTCCTCATACAGGAAGCTTTTGATAATAGCTCTGCTCATTATGACTGTACTCAAACCAAAATCTTTGGTAATAAAAATGCCAGAAGCTAGAGACAGGCACACAAATATTAAAGGAATATAAAAGTCGATTCTTTTTTTGGTTTGCTTTTATCTTCTGAATTAAACTTTCTGAGTTTGATTCAAACTTTTGAATCAAACTTTGCTTGCAGTAATGCACCTATTTTAAGTGTAGACTTTTGATGAATTTTGCCAAATGCATACATCTATGTAACAGCCATCATGATAAAAACACATGTGCTTAAATTGAAAGTTTGTGCAAATTCTCATTTTTGCTTTCCGACTATTTGTGTGTGTGTGAAAACTCATCCCTGAAAACGAAGGTACTTAATTAAAAGAACTTTCACTCTGGTTGAAGACTCTTGAGAATAATTCTATTTGAGATTTTCAATAGCAGTGACATTTGTATAAGAACATTTGTAGGACAATAGCTGAGCGCCGAAGAATTGATGCTTTTGAACTGTGGTGTTGGAGAAGACTCTTGAGAGTCCCTTGGACAGCAAGGAGATCCAACCAGTTCATCCTAAAGGAAATCAGTCCTGAATATTCATTGGAAGGACTGATGCTGAAATTCCAATACTTTGGCCAATGATGTGAAGAACTGACTAATTTGAAAAGACCCTGATGCTGGGAAAGATTGAAGGTGGGAAGAGAAGGGGACGACAGAAGATGAGATGGTTGGATGGCATCACCAACTCGATGGACATGGGTTTGAGTGGACTCTGGGAGTTGGTGATGGACAGGGAGGCCTGGTGTGCTGTGGTCTATGGAGTGGCAAAGAGTCGGACACAACTGAGTGACTGAACTGAAGGCTTATTTAACAGAACCATGCTGACAAATGTCCGTATAGTCAAAGCTAAGGTTTTTCCAGTAGTTATGTATGGATGTGAGAGTTGGACCATAAAGAAAGCTGAGCACCGAAGAATTAATGCTTTTGAACTGTGGTGTTGGAGAAGAGTCTTGAGAGTCCCTTGGACTGCAAGGAGATCAAACCAGTCAATCCTAAAGGAAATCAGTCCTGAGTATTCATTGAAAGGACTGATGCTGAAGCTGAAACTTCAATACTTTGGCCACCTGATGCGAAGAACTGACTCATGAGAAAAGACTCTGATGCTGGGAAAGATTGAGGGCAGGAGGAGAAGGGGATGACAGAGGATGAGATGGTTGGATGGCTTCATGGACTCAACATATATGAGTTTGAGCAAGCTCTGGGAGATGGTGAAGGACAGGGAGGCCTGGCATGCTGCAGCCCATGGGGTTGCAGAGTCCACCAGGACTTGGGGACTGAGCAACAACAACAATGGAACACGTTACTGCGAGGAGAGCCCTTACAGAGGTGGACTTGGTCTGTTGCCTAGAGCCCCGCTAATCATTTATGACGTCACTAGGAAATGTTGGTTTTGAAAATAAGACAATCTCTGAAAAGAATTTAGCTGAAGTGGTCACAGATGTCCATTTCCAGAGGCGGCGCATTTATCCCAGTGAATATGACGCGGTTTGTTGGAGAACAAATCGACCAACTAGTTGAACAGATACTATACCCTGTGTATTACCTACAGCCCAATCATCGCATCAAGAGGAGTTAATAAAACTTAATTCTCATTTCTCCCCCTTTTCTGTGCAGATTTCGTATTGTCATGCAAGAAAGGAAAGTAAGACTAGTTGTTTTGGAATTAGAGCGCTGGGCTGGAGTTCTCCCGTGCATAGTCTGGGACCTTAAACAGAGGTTCTTTAGCCTCTTTGACCTCAGTTTCAACACCCGAATTAAGGGTTTGAGGCTCTCTTTTTCTGCATTCCCTGAACTGAATCCATCAGCAGGTACTGTCAGCTGCCATCAAAAATACAGCAAGAACCTGCCCACTTTGGTCCATCTTTATGAACCATCATCCACTTCAAGCCACCGTCTCTCTCACCTGGAGTCCTGCGGCTGCCTCCCATCTGGTTTCCTTGCCTCTACTCACTCTCAGTCCATTACACAGTGGCCGAATGAGATTTTAAAACCCTTCACTAACTTCCCATGGAATACACAAGAAAATCCCTGTTTCCTGCCCAGGCCCACGAGGCCCTCTATAATCTGTCTGCTCCCTCTGCTCTAGCCCCAGCTTCTACTTTTATCCTCCTGGTCACCTGGTCAGCCACAGCTGGCTTCCTTCTGTTTAGGAGACCAGCAGCCTTGTCTGGCCCCAGGGCCTTTGCTCCTGCTGTTCCTATTAGCTGGACACACTTTCCTTAGATCTGGCTCCTTCAGGTCCTCCTTTGAGA
This sequence comes from Bos grunniens, assembly GCF_055505025.1. NCBI lineage: Eukaryota > Metazoa > Chordata > Mammalia > Artiodactyla > Bovidae > Bos > Bos grunniens. The sequence goes on from NC_141168.1 coordinate 8,488,308, forward strand.
GTCCTTTCTAAAGATCTCACCTCCTCCTTGATGAGACTGTATCATATTACAGGTTTCATTTTCTTCATAGTGTTTATCAATGAGTTAAAGAATTTATGTATTTTTTAAGTTCTTGCTTGCTGTTTTTTTTTTTTCCCCCTCTCATCAGAAAGTCAGCTCCCCGAAAGCAGGAATTGCATCTTTACTCACTGATGAGTCCCAGCACTTCTTTGGAAGGCACCAGTAAAAGAGGGGCGAGGCAAATGGGGCTTCCCTGGTGGCTCAGTGGTAAAGAACCCGCCTGCCAATGCAGGAGACGAGGGTTCAATCCCTGGTCTGGGAAGATCCCACATGCTGCGGAGCAACTAAGCCTGTGTGCAACAAACACTGAGCCCTTGTGAACCACAAGAGAGACCACTGCAGTGAGAAGCCGGCACACCCCTGCTCACCCCAACTAGGAGCAGGGGGTGACAGAGGATGAGATGGCTGCATGGCATCACCGACTCAATGGACGTGAGCTCGAGCAAACTCTGGGAGATGGAGAAGGACAGGGAAGCCTGGTGCGCTTGCAGTCCATGGGGCTGCAGAGTCGGAGACGACTTGGTGACTGAAAACCACCACCACGACTAGAGAAACGTCTGAGCAGCAACAAAAGCCCAGCACAGACATGAACAAACAAATACATAAAATTATTTTTAAAAAAAGAAGGATGAATGGATGAGGATGAAACATACTATCTATTTCCAGGTGCTGATGTGAGGCTTAAATGTGCAGGGTTAAGGGTTGTTGGACTTTCTCAATCCTCTTTTGAGCCTCTAATTAGAAAGCATTACACTGACATTCAGAAATTTAGATCAGAATCAGATGAAAAATCTCACATCATATTCGTTTACCTGCCCGGTATCTGTGTGATTGGAGCTGTTCATGCTTATTGAAATGAAATCATCCATCAACGAGTAAGGGTTCATTATCTGTTTGTTTTATGGGGCATGGCTAGGGTCTGAAAGACAGGGAGTCTGTACCTTTGCCTTGAGGGTGCGAACAAATGATGTGTGCCTGGCTGGCTCGTCCTTCTCACCCCCTGCAGTGTTGTTACCCGTGATCTTCTGACCCACTCTGCAGTCATCTCCTCCGCTGGGGCCTTGCCTCTCTTGCAGGGAGATAAATCCGTAAGTACAGGAAAACACTCTCAGTACTCATTTTGAATCACAAGGCACCCAAGAGATGCAGAATTAAACTGAACGATGGATCATTGCTCAGTATGATTTCTATGTGTCCTGCCAATATATCCAGTAATAAGGTGGAAGTAAGCAAAGGGACAGGGAAGCCTGGTGCGCTGCAGTCCACGGGGTCGCAGAGAGTCAGGCACGACTGAGCGACTGAACAACAACAACAAAGGTTAGGGGAATACGTTATTTTAGGGAAAATACAGAGTTACTAATTACACGACTATCCCAGCGAATGTAAAGAGCAGGCTGCTGTCGCAGAGGGCTGTCTGTCCACTGTTTTCTGATCACAGGGCTGGGCTGCCTGGAACAATGTCACAGGCCTGTGCTGGGGGCCCACTCGGGACAGATCAGTGGCTTGAATCCATGAGGTGGGTGGAGGTGGCTGGGAGCAGAGCTTTCTCTTTGTCTGATCCCACTGCCAGAGGAGAGACCGTCTTACTTCACATGCTCAGAGGGGAAAGGAAAGAACTGCAGTTGAAAAAAAATTTTTTTCAGATTTAAGCAGCCAAAGAGTTTTTGCAAGAAGACACCACTGAGGGATTTTCCCAAGTTCACCCAGACACAGATGCACTGAGTAACGTAGGAAAAAAAAGTTGGGGTTGGAGTTTGAATGAATGAAGACTCCAGAATATTTGTGGCAAGCAGCTCTGGGCTGTGAAAATTTCACGAAGGTCGGCACACCTGGCTTACCAGGGGGGGTCCGGGCGGCATCCACCACCCACCATTAACAGACAGAGGGATACACTTGCTTCAAGTTCTGTTGCCGACTTTGTGCTCCTGTTGCTCTTCACGTTGTGTCTGAGCTTCTTGCCTTCCTCTTCTGAGTCACCCCATGTCGTGAGCTCCACTTCCTGATCTGTGTTTCATATGTTGAGAATCCCAGGATTATTTAAGACTACAATCATCACATCATGTAAACGTGACCTGGAAAGGCCTAATTAATTTCCTTTGTGTGACTGTGTCAAACAACCCAACAACTGATTCGTGGAGTAAAAAAGTATGCTACCTGTACATTTTTCAAATAGCTATTGGTATAGGTGGCACCCAGGGTGGGAAAACATAATGTACTGTGTTTAATTCACATTTAATTCTAGTCTGACCACTTCAACCCACATTCCAAATAATATGGGTTCATCTATGTGTAGTTTTGCTGTCATTATTTTCTGTTGAAAGTCTTATGGAGACAGCTTTCCTGGAAAGTTGATTTTTCTCTTTGTCATCTTTGGGGGAGAAAACTGGGGAAACACTATCAGGCTCCTTTTTCTGTAAGCCTGGAGCCTATAAATGAAAAGTGACCATCTGGTTATTACTGGATTTTTATAGATAGGAAATTATTCCCTGGGAATCAGACTTTCTTCATAAAAATGCATTTTTAATCATAAATGTTATATGCTACAAGGGTAATCATTCTTTTGTTTTTATCATAATTTCTTACATTTCACATTAAAAAGAAAGGAACTCAAATTTCCAGGTATTCTGAAAATATTAACATTCTAAAGAAGTAGGGAAAAGAGAGGGCTTCCCAGGTGGCGCTGGTGGTAAAGAATCTGCCTGTAGCGCAGGAGACGTGCGTTCAATCCCAAGATCCTCTGGAGAAGGAAAAGCAACCCACTCCAATATTCTTGTCTGGAAAATCGCATGGATAGAGGAGGCTGGTGGGCTACATGTGGTCGCAAAAGAGTCGGACATGACGGAAGTGACTTAGCACAGTACAGGCAAAAGAGAAACAGGAATGCCTGAGAAAAGCATATACAAGCTACATTTTCTGTTGTTGCACTTTTTCAAAGTAAAACAGTCACTGGATCCTCAGAGTTCAGGTTGGACCCAGGGCCTCACTGTAAACAGGAGGATGAGTCCCCTTGGGCAGAGCTTGAAGGTTAGCGCTCAAAGGTTTTCAAACACCAGAAAAGTGTCAAACTCTAAATTACTTTCCTGGAGAAGGGAAAGGCTACCCACTCCAATATTCTGGCCTCGAGAATTCCATGGACTGTACAGTCCACGGGGCCGCAAAGAATCGGACACGACTGAGCGACTTTTTCACTTCACTAAGTTACCAAAGGGGCAGGTGGCAGACAGAGGGGAGCCACTTCAGAGGGATGGGAGGGACTTGCTCAGTGAACAGGCGCCTCAGAGACCCCAAAGCCCCTTCGCAGAAGGGGAGCCAGGCGCACACGGCAGTGCTTCGATCAGACGTCAGACCAGGCAGGAAGAGGCTCCATTGGAACAGAAGGAACATGCTGAGGTTTAACACAGACTGGTGACGTCCAGTGGAGCAGAAGCCAGCTGGCTCGGCTCTGACAGCTCCCTCTCTGTTGTCCGGCTTCTCTTGAAGCGTGTCCAGCGACACTGAGTTTGGTCCCCCACCCAGGTCACAGGTGCTGGCTCTGGGCTCCAGCCATCCTCCTCCCCCAGATGGAAATCTGCCACCCAGGACCCAGCAGTTCTAACTTCGCCCTCAATGCACGCGTCAAGCTCTCCTTCTCCACATGAGCGCCCAACAGCGAGTTAAAGGCTGTCACCTCCCCACGTGCCCTCCCCTTCAGCTAAATGCCCCCACTCTCGCCGCTGTTCTCTGGGTGTTACCCTTTGCTGCCACTTGCTGGCTTGTCAATGCCACCTTCATGATGTGGTTCCTCCAACTGGATGGCATGCCAGATGAGAATGCCCAGGGAGAGCCCAGTCACCCAGACGCCGTGTGTTTGCCATGACCACAGATTTGCGTCTGTCTACAAAGTGGGAGACCTGGGTTCGATCCCTGGGTCGGGAAGATCCGCTGGAGAAGGAAATGGCAATCCACTCCAGTACTAGTGCCTGGAAAATCCCATGGACAGAGGAGGCTGGTAGGCTACAGTCCATGGGGTCGCAAAGAGTCGGACACGAATGAAGTGACTTAGTATGCACACACGAGCTTGTATTTAGCTTTCATGTTATTGGTTTGGGCTCAGATTTATAGCCACTTAATCAATGAGGATAACTTACAGTTATTATAACTTTCGTGCCATGCAAAGACTTTCAAATTACGCTACTAGAATCAACTCTGATTTTCTTATTTACCATATCAGCTCACCCTCCTAAATTTTCATCATCTGGTAAATTTGATTCGCAGGCATGGCAACAACTGTCACTGATAAACAGGCTGAACAGCAAGCAACAAAAGGCCTGGCCCTGTGAAATACGCCTTCCTCCACGCGCCCCCTCTTCCCATCGCCTTCTAAGGAGAGAGACAGACAAGGGGCATCACCAGGATTCCATCTGCAAGATGACTGCAAAGAATGAAAAGTGCAACAAAGAGGAAGCAAGCACCGTCTGGGCTGGTCGAGCGGCTTTACAGAGACGCCTGTCAGGGGACTCTGAGACAGCAGGGAGCGCAGCGCACCCCGGAGACCAGGACGCGTGCCAATAAAGGAATCGATGGACTTCCTGCTTTGTTCCAAAGAGAATTTCAGGCAATCAATTTCCGACTTGGTTTTGTTCTCTTAGCTCTCGGCTAATTCATAATTTGCTTCTGAGTCACCAACACTGACTAAGCACCTCATACGACGCTTGGCACATCACCCACGTGTTAATGAACAGTGGGTGAATATGTGAAAAAACATACCACATCCAATGCCTGCTAAAATCAAGAAACGTCATGTCAAAACCGAGGCGTTACAGCCCCTGCCCTGGGCCACCACGCACCCTGGGCACTCCCAGGGGTATAATTAGCTTGCCATTCATTGGCTGAGGCCCCGCTAAGACAGCCCTCGGGCTATTCTAGGTTTCTGATATAGAAGCAACAACTCCAAACAGACAGAACATCACTGAGTGACAGATCTTTAGTCTCTCGGATCTCTTTTTCATTAATCTCCAAACAAAAGAAATATGGTTAGCTTGGTATAGCTTGATTCTGGGGGAACTCATGCTGGGTTTTCTCAGTCGTATTCTTCTCTAAATCCTCACATATCACCTGTTGAGTAACCCATCCCGGAATTTTGGCAGTCATCATTTCACTGGCCTAGGCATTTTGGAAACTACTTTTTAAAAAGCTATTTTTGGAACGCTGGTCTTCTCTTGCCCCATTTCAGCACCTCTCCAGACTGACCAAGTTCCTCCACAATTATTGAGCAATTGATGGTGGTGGTGGTTTAGTCGCTCAGCCGTGTCCTACTCTTGTGACCCCATGGACTATAGCCCACCAGGCTCCTCTGTCCCTAGGCTCTTCCAGGCAAGAATACTGGAGTGGGCTGCCACTTCCTTCTCCAGGGGATCTTCCCGACCCAGGGATCAGCCTTTGACTCCTGCATCATAGGCAGATTCTTTACCGCTGAGCCACCAGGGAAGCCCCGCTGAGTGATGACGTTTATAAACACTTTCAGCATTCTGGGGTGATAATCTGTAAGCACCTGGGGAAATGAATTCTGTAATTAGATTGATTAACTACTGATTGAGGGAGCAACTACCATGTATCAGGAGCTAATCAAATAGGAGAGCGAGAAGTGGATGAGGGAAAGGATGGAAAGGAGTAAGACGTGGTTCCTGTCCTGAAGATGGACAGACGGGCCAGACACTGAGACACACACGAGATGCGTGGCAGAGGCTGAAATGATCTAGTTTGAGAAGTGCCGGGCCAGGAACGGGTACCAGGCGTTCCGTGAGGGCAGTGAATGACAAGCAGAGCGCACAGGTCCTGCGGATGAGTGACAGGTCCTGGGCTGCAGGATGGAGGCTCTGGTGGAGGCTGGGCCACAGGGCGCTTAGGAAACTGGGGCCCTACAGGTGCTCGATCCTGGAGGGGTGCCGCCGACTTTGTGCTGCAGAGACGCAACTTTCTTTTCTTTGTGAGGCCTGAACTGGAGATGAGGTCAGTGGGCCTGAAGCTTGAAAGAACGGGGGGTGGGGAGGGGGTTTTCTCATTCTCTCCTTTTCCAGAAGGAATTTTCCTTTGCCCCATTGAGAATGCTTTCTTGTTTTCCAGCGTTTCCATTGTAAAGAAATTCAGTCTAGGGTCCTGTGAGCAGGTTTACCTTAATGAGGTTTAGGGTTAGCATTAAAAATATTTTTTTTTATTAAAAAGTTTTTTTAATTGGACTATAGTTGATTTACGATGTTGTATGTTTCAGGTGTATAGTGAAATGAATCAGTTTTAGGTGTACACATATCTACTCTTTTTTTAAAGATTCTTTTCCCATAAAGGCCATTACAGGGTACTAAGTGGATTTTCCTGTGCTATATAGTAGGTCCTTATTAGTCATCTATTTTTGTATATAGTAGTTTGCATATGTCAATCCCAATCTCCCAATTTATTCCCCCTCTTACATATCCCCTGGTAAACATAAGTTTGTTTTCTGTATCTGTGACTCTACTGTTTTGTAAATAAGTTCATTGGTACCTTTTTTTTTAGATTCCACACGTAAGCGATACTACCATCTGTCTTTGTGTGTCTATGACAATGTCTAGGTCCATCCATGCTTCTGCAAATGGCATTATTTTGTTCCTTTTTGTTATACGACTGAGCGACTTCCCTTTCACTTTTCACTTTCATGCACTGGAGAAGGAAATGGCAACCCACTCCAGTGTTCTTGCCTGGAGAATCCCAGGGATGGGGGAGCCTGGTGGGCTGCCGTCTCTGGGGTTGCACAGAGTCGGACACGACTGAAGCGACTTAGCAGCAGCAGAATATTAGGATAAGCATTTTAACTGAAATAGTTTTCATTTCTAAAAGTGCTCACTTTAATGGTTACACTGTTCTGCTTTCCTCCAATATCGCAAAATATTGACCAAGGTTTTGGTTTATTTAGAGACTAGTCTTCTTCTGGCTGCAGTTAAGGTCAGGGGTGAGGTGTAATTTAGTCCCTGCCCAAATTGTAACCAGTTCCAATGAATAAAAGATGGACTAGCTAGCAATGTAAAAAAAAAATGCATTTGGACTACAATTATTTGTAAAAGACGTATAAAGACTGAACTCTGTGTGCAGGAGAATTTAGAAGAGATGGAGATTTTAGAAGGAAGAATGGTCAATGATGGAGGCTGTTCCCTAAATCCTCCCATTAACACAACTGTTTCTGGCCAGCCAGAACCCTTCCAGGATAAAGTATAAGGAGAAAATATTGGAAATACTGGAAATTAGAAAAACAGGAAACATACTAGCTTTGGACTAGCCTCACTCACTCCCTTAGATCATACAGACAGAAATCAGAGGCCAGTTTTCAGGAATATAGGCTTTTCAGTGATGAAAGTAGCTAAATGATGATCATTTCTGACTTTTTATTGAGGACAGACCTTGCACATTTCTATCGTCCTGTTGAAAGGTGGATGGGGGGTTGGGTTTGATTTAGGGAGAGGAAGAAGGGAACATTTTTCTACCCCAACAAAGACATGATAAACTATTGCAGCAGAACAGTTCAAGAGCCCCTGGAAAGGTCTCTCCATGGGGGACCCAACACCTCGGCATAAATAGCGCAGGACTTGGTGGATTAAAAACATAAAACACTCTTCCCCTTCAGATGCACTCAATTTCTGCTGAATCAATGCCCTGCTCTTCTTAGACAGAACACAGAGGCCCCTGGAGGGGAGAAGAGCCCTCTTCTGGGCGTTTGGAGGTACGGCTCTTTCTTCTTCCCATCCGTCTCAAACTTGCCCAGGAAAGTTAGACACTGGTGCAAATATCCCATGGATGGAGGAGCCTGGTAGGCTGCAGTCCACGGGGTCGCTAAGAGTCGGACGCGACTGAGCGACTTCACTTTCACTTTTCACTTTCACGAATTGGAGAAGGAAATGGCAACCCACTCCAGTGTTCTTGCCTGGAGAATCCCAGGGACGGGGGAGCCTGGTGGGCTGCCATCTCTGGGGTCGCACAGAGTCGGACACGACTGAAGCGACTTAGCAGCAGCAGCAGCAAATGTGGAGTATGGGGGGAGTCAGCGATTAGTTGACAGTGTACCGAGGTTTCCTATAATTCCAGTGCATTTTGTTTAAGCTGTTGCATACTCTTCACTGGGGCTTCCCTTGTGGCTCAGCTGGTAAAGAATCTGCCTGCAATGCAGGAGACCTGGGTTCGATTCCTGGGTTGGGAAGATCCCCTGGAGGGGGAAATGGCAACCCACTCCAGTATTCTTGCCTGGAGAATCCCATGGACAGAGGAGCCTGGCAGGCCGTAATCCATGGGGTTGCAAAGAGTCGGACACGACTGAGCAACTAAATCATACCCTTCACTAGTGACAGAATATTATGGCCACACTCATTTATCTGTCCTAAGAAGGCTGTGTATGGGCTTCCTGCTAGTGGGAAAGAATCTGCCCACTGATGCAGGAGACACAAGAGACATGGGTTCTATAGCTGGGTTGGGAAGATGACATGAAGAAAGAAGTGGCATCCCGCTCCAGTATTCTTGCCTGGAAAATTCCATGGGCAAAGGAGCCAGGTGGGCTACAGTCCACTAGGGTTGCAAAGAGTTGGACACGACTGAGCAACTGAGCATGCACAAACATAAGAAGTCTACATAAATTATGTGTAGGTTAAAACGATAGGGCCGTACAGAAAGACCCTGGACTTAGGAGTCAGACAGACCTGGCCCCCCATGTAGGAGGTGAGTGATACAGGTTAGTAACTTCATCTTTCTGAAGCCTTAGTTTTCTGATCTGTAAGGTGGGGACAACGCTAGGTAAGCCTTAAGAATGTTATGAGAGTTAACTGGGACAAGATGAGTACATCCTTTAGCTTAGTTAATGGTGCACAATCGATTTTTGAGAAATGGTTGCCATTATCAGTTCTACTATGGATTTAGAGCAGGCTCAGGATTCAACTGGTGGCTCAGTGGAGAAAGAATCCGCCTGCAATGCAGGAGACATGGAAGACAAGGTTTCAATCCCTGGGTTGGGAAGATCCCCTGGAGAAGGGCATGGCAACCCACTCCAGTATCCCTGCCTGGAGAATCCTATGGACAGAAGACTCTGGTGGGCTTCAGTCCACAGGCTTGCAAAGAGTTGGACACAACTGAAGTGACTTAGCACAGCTCAGGATTCAACTATCAGCCAGCAGCCACACATAAGTCTTTCAAATACACATACACAGTCAGGGACGGGGTCTATGTGGTACAGCTCCAGTATGGATTTAAAAAGAAAGAAATCCCTCCGGAACAGACTCAATGTGGTGAACTTCCAACCCTAACATCCCAAGTGAACAGGTGTAGTCTGGTGACTGGTGTTATTATAGTAGGACTGAAAAGAACATGAGGATTGAGCTTTTCCAAAGTCAGGTTTGTGTTTTTTGATTGGCTGCCACCACACTTCAGGCTCAGAGCTACCTGTGTGTGATATGAGCACTGAACTCCCAGGTCAGCGGTGATTATGGGTCAGAATCCACAGACTCGGGCAGAGGAAATGGCCACCGGAGGGCTAGCCAGTCCTTCACCTGAAATGACTGGACTTGCTCAAGGAGAGCTCCTAGCTCCCGGCGCACTGGACCAAGGCCTTCTGGTTTCCCTTGTTCTGGACAAAGTAAAGATGGACCTGGAGAAGCAGTGGCTCTCTCCCCATCTCATCCCGTTTTATACAGAGCACAGAAAAGGTGGCGAATCCCTGGGATGGAATCCATGATTCCCACCCCCCACTCCAATCAGAAGCAGAGCTTCCTTTCAATTGCTAATGGTGTAAAACAATAGAAAACGTGGGAAGAAACGACACCTGTTCAGAAGACTGAGCTTCTGAAGGGCTAACGCTGATGATGAGGTATTGTGCCAGGAAAAAGCGAGAATCAGTTCTATTCTTTACCCACTGCCTGCGGGAACCCGTCCCCACTCAGAGGGAATCGGAAGTCCTGAGAGCCGCCTGCCAAACGAGAGGCAGAAAAATTAAAGCCTGTTTCAGGGAGAACCAAACACCATGCTAAGTTTCGAAAGGGGAAAACCAAACACACAATTTGATGCTCTTTTTACTCCTTAAGAAAAATAAAGCGAAATAAACAGAACCAAGGACATCAACACAACAATTCTAGGCACCTATAGCCTATATCCTTCCTCCAAAAGGAGGCAGGCTCCTTTTTAGCGATATTTTCCACTTTGGAAAATATGTTTATGCTTATAGAAAGCACTGATTATCATTATCTTTGTTATATAACAACAAATTAATTGGTTCTAGATTAAAAAACCTCCTCCTTAAACAAGTCTGGAAAATCAAACGAACATTTAGCAGTTCACACCAAGTAAATCTCAGCTGTGCTTTCACACACAGACACACAACACACACACACACACACACACTGCAGGAAGCAATCTTGTACCAGGTTTTGCTAATTTTTCTTGCTTCCTGCTCTGTGGCCTCCTGGGGTGTAGGGTTGGCATGTCACAACACACAGGAGCCCTCTAAGTGATGGAACCCCTCCGTCACTCTGTTCCCCAAAGAAGAGCAAACCTGGCAGAGACCAGATGGGGAATCAGATATCTCTTCCCCAGAAACACCGCTGGTAGGGTGTCAAGCCCAGGTCCTGCACGCGGCTGGCTGGGCACTTGGGTCCCTCCCGGCCTTCCTCTCTCGCGCACGGTCTGCCCGCCGCGCGCCCCTCGAACCCGGGCAGCGTGCACGCTTCCAGGGGTTCAGCTTCTCCAAAGTCTCAGCCTCCAGCCCGCAGTACTTGCCTCTGGCAGTCAGCTCTGCTCAGGTGCGCCCCTCGCTTCTGTGATGCGCGTGGAGCTCCCCCCGGCCCAGTAGGACTCCAGGACACCCCTGAGGGCCGTGCTTTGTCGGCGGCAGCAGGGGTACCTCCAGCCAGCGGCCGCCTGCCCGGGGTCTGCAGGACCCCAGCCCCGACGACGGCGAGGCAGGTGAAGGGAGCGCGGAAAACACGGACTGGAGTCCTGGGCTGGCGGCAGAGCGCGAGACACCGCGCCGTTCAAGGCAAAATCTAACACCTGGACTGGAATCTTTGTAAAATGTAATTTTTACTCGTAGCAGCCCGCGTGTTGGCAACAGACAGCACCGGAGGAGCCTGCCTCTTCTGGGGTTTGGGCTTAGAGCTGACGCCTCCCAGACTGTCTCGGTCAGAAACTTCCAGATAGAGCTGATCTTCCAGGAGGGCTTTGAGAGCCTGGACTTTTTTTGGGAGTGGGGGGAAACCTTTCTTCACTGTTTCTTCTTGGAAAATGATGTCTGTTCTTGTGCGGACATGAGTCACGGGATGGGCGTGGAATGGGTGTCTGGGTTGATGCTATTGACAAGAAAAGACCCTCAAAGCCTGGTTCAGAGCAGAAATATTTTAAGGAACGTTTGGTTAACTCTAGGATCTGGGAGGATAAATTTAACGCTGGCTGACTTTCCTTGAACTCAGTTCTGCCTCCAGCCTCACTCAAGCCTCACGTGGTGGACTCCCTGTGGCCAGGGGCATCTTCTTCACGCTGAGCGGGGAGTTACTGTCTATCCTCCTTTGGTGAACGTGGGAAAGCCCACCTACTGGTTTTTCCTTTCCCACTTCCTCTTGTCTTCTCCTTTGGGAAAGGTTAAGTTATCCTACACCTTCCTGGATTAAAAAATTAAAATTTTCATTGGAGTATAGTTGATTTCCGATGCTGTGCCAGTTTCTGCTGTACAGCAGTGTGAATCAGTCATACATATACACATACCCACTCTCCTGCAGACTCCATTCCCACATGGGTCATTACAGAGCATGGAACGGAGTCCCTGTGCTAGACAGTAGGCCCCTACCAGCCACCTCCTATCTACAGTGGTGCGGATATGTCAACCCCAGTCCCCCAGGTTATCCCCTGCCCCCTTTCCCTTGGTAACCACAAGTTTGTTTTCAACCTCCATGACTTAGTTTCTGTTTTGCAAGTAGGCTCATCTGTACCATCCCTTGTTTAGATCCCACATATAAGTGACATCACGCGATATTTGTCTTTCTCTGACTTATTTCACACAGTTTGATAATCTCCAGGTCCATCCATGTGGCTGCAAATGACATTCTTTTGTTCTTTTTTATGCCTGAGTAACATCCCATGGTGTATATGGACCACATCTGTATCCGTTCCTCCATCAGCGGACATTTAATTTACTTGCATGTCCTGGCTATTGTAAATAGCGCTGCAATGGACACGGAGGTGCATGTATCCTTTCAGATGATGGTTTTTTTTTTTTTTTTTTTTTCTTTTCTGGATATATGCCTGGGAGCGGGCTTGCTGGATCATATGGTTGCTCTCTGTTTAGTTTTCCAAAGGAATCTCCTTAAATACTCTCCTGGAGCATCTTAATATTCTGGCATCCTATAAATCAAGTCCTTTTCTTTTGTCTACATGTTGTTTCTCAAAGAAAGGGAAGCCAGGAGTGGTAGGAAAGAGGCCAGAAGATGCTTACTCAGATCAGCAGAAGGCTTTGGCAACATGAACCTTGCAAAGCCTCCTGGTCCACTGGCAGGGAATAGTACCTCCCCACAACGACTGCACGTTGCAGGAGTTTGCAGAGGGTAGTAGGTGAGGAGGGAGGAGAAATGGGAGGAGGGAATATTTTGGCCACGAGAGAGGAAATTAGGAAACCGCAACTTGACCTTTTCAAAGGGCCCTGCTAGTTTGTGTTTAGCTAATGAAGGACAAGATGACATGCCTGCTTCATCCTGATTTTCTAATAGATCACACATGCTGCAAAAAGGATCATGAGCCACAAAAATGATACATTGTAACAGATTATAAGTGCCAGAAACCAAAAAATTAAGAAGAAATGGCCCTTTCTTCCATATTTGTTTAAATACACAATCTTTCAAAATGCGGCAGCTGACATACTGTGCGTTTCATTTATATGTCACTTTGGGAAAAGCAAAATATAGGGACAGAAAACAGCTCAGGGGCTCCCATGGGCTCAGAGCGGAGGGAGGGGTTGCCTATAAAGGGAATGAGGGAAATGTGAGGGTTCTCTGTGTTTTTGGGGTGTTGGTTACCTGAATATATGTATTTGTCAAAACTCCTTGAACTCTACACCAAAAAGGGTGAATTTCACTGTCTATAAATTAAAGAAAAAACCAAACCAAACCAAAAAAAAAAAAAACCTCCACATTGCAGCCATAATAAAGATGAAATCAATACAGTTTAAGAACTTTTAAAAATGTCTCTGTGATCAGTTGCTCCTCTTCGTCCTTTGGCTCAGAAGGTACTGCAGGGAGTGTGATTAAGAGCCTGTTCACCGCGGAGAAACCACAGAACTAAGCTCGGAATTTAACAGGGATGTGTCCTTAAAATGCAATCTGTAGCATACTCTCTGCATGGTGCAGGGCCCAGAGCTGACTGGAAACACACAAACCCAACCCTTTTTACTCTGTGCAGTAATGAGTAGAGAGTTCTGTGGTGAGATTAGAAAGACCTGAGAGGAAGGCTTTGGAGAGATGAGTAAGAAGCAGATAAGAAGAGTCAGCTCTTGGAAGAAGGAGCAGAGCAAAAGGCCTGCTGATTCTGCAAAGACCAAACAAAAATAATCTGGTAACTGGAAGCAGTGGCTCCCAAACCTGGCTTTGTATCATAATCGTCTCTATTCCCAGCAGGGCTGGGGCAAGGTCAGAGAATTTGCATTTTTAAGGAATTCCCCAGTTATTCTTTGCAGCTGTCCAGCACTGGGCATGCGAGTTTGGGAACCACCAAGCTTAGAGGAACATATGGTCTCTTAGGAGAGATCTTCCAGACTCAGAGAGGAAACAGCCTGATGTTCCTGGTGGGGAGAGGGGCAGAGTGTCGGGAGGAGGGGGGCTTCCAGGATCTGCCGGGGGCGGGTTGGGGAGGGCTCTCCCTGGGGACTGTAGTGATGCCTCCCAGGGAATCAGAGGGCAAAGCGGAGGAGGGTGAGGGGGTCTGTGTGTCCAGCAGGGGACCTGGCCAGGTATAGTGGGCGTCGGGGCTGCAGCCCCAGGGAAGAAGGAAGGGAAACCCAGGGTGTCCTCTGGTACTGTTTGTCAGGAGCTCCCCTGGCACCCAATCCAGTGCCTGGGCCAGTCCTCCAACATGCGCTGACTGAGCGAATGCATGAATGCATCTCGGTGAGGCCCCTTCATACCCTTTCCTAAGTGAGTAGACCCAAGAGTCACCCAGGGAGAGAGAGGTTCTTATTCTTCCTGGCCAAAGCGCCTGCATTGCTCAGGGAAGTGAAGTCATTGGCTTCACAGTTAACAAATGCAATGGATCTTTTCCAAAAAGAGGAAGAAAGATAAGCTTGGTAGGTTTCTTTCCACACTATTGGGATTCTGGCAATGAGCTTGAATGGTTTTATGTTTGAAAACATCTGAAAGAATGATTTCCCTGTAAATGATTACATTTTAAGGTTAAAACCAGTTAACTTTATAATGTTCCCTAAGGAATTATGAATTCATGTTTTATGGCACTTAGATCCTCAAAGATGGCTCTGGACAGGGAGAAAATGAGAAGCTTGCGTCCAGGAGTTGTTTAAATGACTTGACACTTGATTTGAGATATACGTATTATTTTTGACTTCTTTCTTTTTTATCAACCAAACAGGAAGGGTGGGTTAGACAGCAGGAGCCAGTTAGTATTCACAGACTCCTCACTGGAAAAATCTCTTCTTAAAACAACTGAAACTTGAAGATAAAAGACATCAGCACTATTACTTATTAATAAAGTGCCTCTGAGAAGCATGTCAACCTCTGCACATTGGCAGCCTTCCTGCATCACCAGTGTGGGGTTTTCATTTCCTTTTGTCTGGATGTTACTGTTGTTGTTCAGTCACTAAGTCCTGTCGGACTCTTTGACCCCATGGACTGCAGCACGCCAGGTTCCCCTGTCCTTCATATTTCCCAGAGTTTGCTCAAATTCATATCCACTGAGTTGGTGATGCCATCTAATCATGTCATCCTCTACCACCCTCTTCTCCTGTTGCCTTCAATCTTTCCCAGCATCAGGGTCTTTTCCAATGAGTCAGCTCTTCCCATCAGGTGGCCGAAGTATTGGAGTTTCAACTTCAGCATTAGTTCTTCCAATGAATATTCAAGATTGACTTCCTTTAGGATTGATGGGTTTGATCTTGCTGTCCAAGGGACTCTCAAGAGTCTTCTCTAAGACTACTATTCGAAAGCATCAGTTCTTCAGCGCTCAGCCTTCATTATGGTCCAACTCTCACATCCATAGATGACTACTGGAAAAACCACAGCTTTGACTAGACGGACCTTTGTGCACAAAGTGATGTCTTTGCTTTTTACAATGCTGTCTAGATTTGTCATAGCTTTCCTTCCAAGGAGCAAGTGTCTTTTAATTTCATGGCTGCAGTCACTGTCTGTAGTGATTTTGGAGCTCAAGAAAATAAAATCTGACACTGTTTCCATTTTCTCCCCTTTTATCTGCCATGAAGTGATGGGACTGGATACCATGATATAGTTTTTTGAATGTTGAGTTTTATGCTAGCTTTTTCAATCTCCTCTTTCACCCTCATCAAAAGGCTGTTTAGTTCCTCTTCACTTTCTGCCATTAGAGTGGTATCTGCATATCTGAGGTTGCTGATATTTCTCCCAGCAATCTTGATTCCAGCTTGTGATTCATCCAGCCCAGCATTTTACATGATATACTCTGCATATAAGTTAAATTAGCAGGGTGACAGTATACAGCCTTGACATACTCCTTTCCCAATTTGGAACCAGTCCTTGTTCCATGTCTGGTTTTAACTGTTGCTTCTTGAGCTGCATACAGGTTTCTCAGGAGGCAGGTAAGGTGACCTGGTATTCCCCTCTCTTTAAGAATTTTCACAGTTTATTGTGATCTACATAGTCAAAGGCTTTAGCACAGTTAATGAAACAGAAGTAGACAGTGTTCTGAAATTCACTTGCTTTTTCTATGATCCATTGGGTATTGGCAATTCGATCTCTGGTTCCTCTGCCTTTTCTAAATCCAACTTGTACATTTGGAAGTTCTCAGTTAACATTACTGTTGAAGCCTAGCTTGAAGGATTTTGAGCATAACCTTACTAGCATGTGAAATGAGCACAATTATATGGTAGTTTGAATATTATTTGTCATTGCCCTTCTTTGGGATTGGAATGAAAACTGATCTTTTCCAGTCCTGTGGCCACTGCTGAGTTTTCCAAATTTGGTGATATATTGAATGCAATACTTTAACAGCATTATCTTTTTGGATTTTAATAGTCCAGCTGGAATTCCATCACCTTTTCTAGCTTTGCTCATAGTAACGCTTCCTAAGGTCCACTTGACTTCATACTCCAGAATGTCTGACTCTAGGTGAGTGATCACGCAATCTTTGTTTTCTTGATCATTAAGACCTTTTTTGTATAGCTCTTCTGTGTATTCTTGCCACCTCCTCTTAATTTCTTTTGCTTGTTAGGTCCGTTTCTGTCTTTTATCATGCCCGTCCTTGCATGAAAGGTTCCCTTGGTATCTCTAATTTTCTTGAAGAGATCTCTAATCTTTCCCATTCTATTGTTTTCCTCTCTTTCTTTTCATTGTTCATTTAAAAAGGCCTTCTTATCTCTCCTTGCTATTCTCTGGAACTCCGCATTCAGCTGGGTGTATCTTTCCCTTTCTCCCTTGCCTTTTGCTCTTTCCTCAGCTCTTTCTGTAGCCTCCTCAGACAAACACTTTTCCTTCTTACATTTCTTTTTCTTTGGATGGTCACCGCCTCTTGTACAAAGTTACAAAACTCTGTTCATAGTTCTTCAGGCACTCTGTCTACCAGATCTAATCCCTTGAATCTATTCCTCACCTCCACTGTATAATCATAAGGGATTTGCTTTTGGTCATATATGAATGGCCATAGTTATTTTCCCTTTGTCTGGATAAAACCTCCTTATTTCTCTTGGTAAGATTAGAGTTTTTGAACTGTGGTGTTGGAGAAGACTCTTGAGAGTCTCCTAGACTGCAAAGAGACCCAACCAGTCCATTTTACAGGTGATCAGTACTGAGTGTTCTTTGGAAGGACTGATGTTGAAGCTGAAACTCCATTATTTTGGCCACCTGATGCGAAGAGCTGCCTCACTTGAAAAGACCCTGATGCTGGGAAAGATTGAAAGCAGGAGAAGAAGGGGACGACAGAGGATGAGATGGTTGGATGGCATCACCGACTCAATGGACATGAGTTTGAGTAAACTCCAGGGGTGATGGACAGGGAGGCCTGGCGTGCTGCAGTCCATGGGTTTGCAAAGAGTCGGACATGAATGAGTGACTTAACTGGACTGAACACTAGATTAAACTGTATCAAATCATTTCATTAATATCACCATCTTATTCAGTCAGGACTGGAATTAAGCTATTATTTTTCATAAACTGTTTATGTCTGGGATTTATATAAAGTCTGTGAAATTAGATAGAACTAATCAGACACAGTTTTGATACTGGATTCAAATCCAATATCCATATTCCTTCAGCTTTTGTAGAATGAATGAATAAATGAATCTGGTCTCATAGGAAAGGCAGATACTGAAACCAAAAATTTGACAATGCCTAAATACACAGATACAAGTGCAGAAGGCCATACATGGGTACATATGGGCAGGGAGGGAGAGGGGACCCTCCTTCCAGGCTTTGTCTTGGCCCCTGGGTGAGAGGTAAAGGAGTTCCAAGTCACGAGAAGCTGAGCACTAATTTGTGAAAGTCATAAAAAAAAAAAAAAAGCTAAAATCATTTGAAACTTTAGAGAACACTCCAGTCAAATGTATCAAAAAGGCTAAGGTAATGTTAAGTAAATACAAATCTATAAAGCTTTGCAAATAGTCTCTAAATGTAAATGAGTCACCAGAGGGGAAGAAAGGGGCCAGTGGGATGCATTAGGAAGCATCTTTCTTTTGCACTTTTTAGGAGTCCGGTAAGTGGGGAGCCAGAGAAGGCAATGGCACCCCACTCCAGTACTCTTGCCTGGAGAATCCCATGGATGGAGGAGCCTGGTAGGCTGCAGTCCATGGGGTCTCAAAGAGTCAGACACGACTGAACGACTTCACTTTCACTTTTCACTTTCATGCATTGGAGAAGGAAATGGCAACCCACTCCAGTGTTCTTGCCTGGAGAATCCCAGGGATGGGGGAGCCTGGTGGGCTGCCGTCTATGGGGTCGCACAGAGTCAGACATGACTGAAGCGACTTAGTAGTAGCAATAGTAGGTGGGGAGCAGCTCAAGATTGATCCCAACCTTCACAATTGAGTTTCTGGGGCTTGCGAATATCCGTTTATCTTCTGTCACTTGACATGTGACGGTAAGTGAAGTGTATGTGTAATACAACAACAGATTTGACTCCTCCCCGGTTATGGGAGGTTTCTTGTCTCTGCCAGACGGCATGTGATCAGGGCTGCAGGAGCAGCAAGACCTAGTGGAGAGTCCCCTCCCTTGGGGGGTGAGACTGAGCAGCGGGAATCTCCACTCTTCTGGATTCTCTCCTGTGACTCCCAGGGAAGAGGCTGCCCCTGTTCATTCCCTTTCCCCTTTACTGATTTGTGGCCATTGGAGAGGAGGCTTGCTGCGGGGTTAGGAAGCTGGCCTTGTCTTCTCGCTGCCGTCACCTTGACCTAAGGGAGCCCTTTCCCTCTTGGCGGTTCCCATGGGCCCTGCTGAGTCGAGCTGCCGTGTTAATTATGTTTTCCCTTGGCTAGCAGAATACAAATCAGCTTTGTCACAGTTCTGTTGCCTCCAGCCCCAGGGCAGCCCAGAGGGAATTCGGCCAAGTGCAGAAGCAAAGGCCGGGAGCCCTGTCTCCCGGTGTCTCATCTCCCCTCTCTTTGGATGATTCCGCCTCAAAGACAGATGGATGGATGGATGAAGGGACATTGGTAGATCCGCCAACACTGGCCTTGGGGGAGGGTATCTTGACATCAGTAAAGCAGCATTGTCCTGGCTGTGTCTTTGCAGGAGCCTCCATCTTTGCATTCTCTCAAAGTGTCCCCCCAACCACGGCTGGGGTCCCCAGGCAGTGCCCTGTGTGGTGGTCCTCCTGTCTGATGCAAAGGCCCTGCTAACTTTGCCCTCCTTGGGCACAAAGGCAGACGGCCCTGGTGCTCGCTGCTGGTTATATTGTCTGAGTCTGGCTTACACGGTCCAAGTCTGGGTGCTCTCTGCCATCAGAGCTGAGCTGCTGCTGCAGTCTGGGGTCTCTGCAGGGGTCCCTGCAGGAGGCTAGAGCTTTTCTCCAGAAGTAGCACAACTGTGGGGCCCCCAGAGCAGGCCCGCTATGCCAAAGATGCCCCCTCTCCCTGACACTTCTGGTGTCTGCCAGCCGCTCCTCTGCCTGCCGAGTTAATGCAGCAAATCTCCCTCTTTGCTTGTAGTTGTTTTCCAGGGACTGACTACGTGTTAGGTCGCTTGATGGACGGTCCCCACACCACACCTAAACCTGCACTGCCCTCAGCTCCAGAATGGGCTTCTTGTCCTGCCCTCTCTTCCCTTGAAGGAGTTCTGTCCTCAGACATCCTGGGATAACTTCCTTTCCCCAGACATGCCTGAATCCCAGGTCAGGTACAACACAGGAATCTCTGCTAAAGAAGCTCATGGTCACATTATTGTCATTCATTGCAGTGGGGACATACAACATCTGCCGAATGTCATAGGACGACTGCTGTGGGTTGTTAGGCTCATTATTATGAATGTGACACGCGTTGCGTGCTACGTCGCTTCAGTTGTGTCTGACTCTCTGTGACTATGGACCATAGATCTCCAGGCTCCTCTGTCAGTGGGATTCTCCAGGCAAGAATACTGGAGTGGGTTGCTATGCCCTGCTCCAGGGGACCCAGGGCTCAAACCCTCATCTCTTATGTCTCCTGCCTTGGCAGGTGGTTTCTTTACCACTAGCGCCACTTGGGAAGTCCTGAATATGACACACACTTGGGCAAATGCTTGTAATGCTGAAAACAACTGAACATTAATTTTTGAGGATGGAGAAGACAGATGTGATGGGGGATGTTTGAGCAGAAGTCAGGGCAGCCTCAGACACCAGCCAGTTATGGGATTGAACAGCTCAGATCCCTCCTCAGGGCCAAGTTCCTCTCTTGCAGAACGAGGGGTTTAGATGGTTTGATCTTGAAGGTCCCTCCCTCCTTTGTGATTCTCCCCCTACCTGGCTTCTCCACTGAGAGCGAGGCAGGGATGCCCCTGCCTGCACAGTGACCCAGGGCGGCTCTGGCCGTCCACCACCCCATCCCTCCCAGCTCTCTCTCCTGGACAGAGGACCCTGCGTCTCCGCATGGCGCCCAGGAGACTTCAGGCATCTCTGCCGGCTTTGAGGAGGCTTTTCTGTGGGGGCCCGTATTTTATAATCCAATCGGTAGGAGCCACTTTCCCTTCATCTGGTGACCTCAGTGACATTGTTGAACTGGATTTCAGGAATTCGGATTGAATTTGCTCAGGTAAGTGATTGTGTGTGTGTGTGTGTGTGTGTGTGTGTGTGGTTTCTTGGCAGTGAAACTGGTAGCCTTTTCCAGCGACAACTCACCTCATACCCTTCTGTTCAAATTTCCACAGCAGGAAAAGACACCACAATGTTCCACAAAGCTCTCTGAGTCATTTAACCTCACCTGAAAACACAAGAGGTTGGGTGGCCTGAACTCTAACCTTTTGTGATCTGGGGTAAGGGTCAGGCTGCCTGGGTGCACGTTCAGTAGCATCTGCGTGTATGCACGCAAGTGTGCATACACAAATACTGGTTTAGAGCAAAGGTGCTCTGGCCCAGGAGCCAGGACCTGGGTTCCCGTCCGAGACCTGGTGTCAGTGGCCACTTCTACTCAGCCTCGTGTGGCTCCTGTGAGGACCTGGGACCCAAGGTCCCCTCCAGCTCCAGCACCGTGACTTTCCTTGATTCTACAGAATGGTATCATAGCTTTTAAGTTGCTCAGGATGTGTTTTTCAGATTCAGGTGTTATCCTGTCATGCTAGGAAGCCCTGCTCCTCCAGACAAAGCTGCATGGCGAGAGATGCTCACCACAGAGGCAGTTATACAAAACACAGAATACCCAGAGAAGCAGGGAGACAGAACGTTAAAGAAGTTACATCCACGTAATGGAATACGGCACAGCCATTTCAACACTGAATGGTGTAAAACAGTAATATCAGGTCAGCTACCATTCGCTACCTAATCCATTTACCCTGTGTCTGGGGGAGGAGGGGCATCTGTCATGAGCCCCGCGCTGGGATCAGCCCTGGGGTCCAGCGTGAACAAGGCGGCCGGAGCCCCACGGAGCTTACTCAGTGTTACTAGATGCTGTTCTGCGAGCTAAAAGCATCACGTGCTTCATTCTGTTTAATCTTCTCAGCCGCCCAATGAGGCGGGCGGTCTGTCATTATTCCTCATTTTCTAGATGAGGACCCCCAGGAACAAAACGCCGATGAGTAGCAGAGCAGGAATTTCCACTCAGGTTTATCTGATTCCTATAAATACACACAGCTTCCTCAACGACATCTACGATTCCATTACAATTTTGCTTCACGAGTCTGTCAAACTCTGTAATGACAAGCACACCATTTTACAAAGGTACTCTTAGGAGGGTCTGGGATTCAATGTTGTACTTGATTTGAACCCCTTTTCTTTTTCTGCAGATTTATAGTGAAACAATTATGCCGACAAACTGCTTTATGTCTCTCCTCCCCCACCTGTTTCTAATATTGATTCCTGTAGCATCCTTCAGAAAAGGACAAACAGCCAGAGAGGCAGATAAATTGGTGGCTTGGTTTAATTTTAAGTGACATGAGTAACGTTGCTTCCCTCTCTTTCCCTGGAGCCTATTTCAATGTCTGATTATAGTAATTTGTGACATTTTTCTTATTTAGCAGGGAGAATTAGTCTGTTTTAGTAATCAGAACACGTCACTGTATTTTGCTACTAGCTAAGTCCAATTTACAACGTGTTACCATAAAGCATGAACACTACAGAAATTCAGACTCTCCTTGCTCTAGATCAAGATGTTTATAAAATACACTGAGCCTTATGGATTTTTCCAGAACAGCCAGTGGACTCTGCACTGGCTGAACAAATAATCCTTTTCTCTCCTCTGCATTCCCTGCTCACAATCCACACTCTTGCTAATTGTGAACAAAGCATCATATCATGTCATATGATCCGAAGAACACAATATGAAGGTGGAACATACAACTGGAATTTTGTGTCAAGCAAATAAAACTTACGTGGTTGAAATATAGATGTGTTTAATGCTGTGCCGTAGCTGTGCAATTTAAAAACAATGATAGTAACTATGATTTTTACTCAGTTGAACTAAATGTTTATGGGACTTTTTTTTCTCCCCCTGCTCAGTCTGTCATGATCTTACCAGGTAAAATGCAATCCTTTTATACATATATGTAAAAATATAAAGATCCTGGATTCGACACAATTACTAGAGCAACTTCCCTCATCTTTCCTCTTTCCAATCCTACATGCTGCCCCACGTTGTAGCTTGAAGCTGGGTGTTTTTCACTTGAGCAGAGCCTTCCTTTTCTATAAGGGGCTCAGGTACAGGAAACTCTGGACAGGTGGAGTGGCGCGGGGTGGGGCGTGGGGCGAAGGCACAGTCAGAATGTCCTGGGGTCCTTGCATCCAGGACTCCATCCTTGCAGAAAGAGAAGATGGGAGCGGAAGAGAGCTAAACTCGTGCTCGGGCTTGGCAGGGAAGGGAGGGGTCTGGGAGGAAGGAAGGGCCCCACTGAGGTGTCCCCAGCCCGGGTCTCCAGCCACTGAAGACAGTGTGTGCCAGGCCCTGCCGTGGTCCAGCCCTGCAGCCCCTCCCTTTTACACTGGCGGGGGCGGGGAGCGTGCCTCAGGACCAGCCCATGAATTTTTGCAGCACCCTCCTTGCCTGGGAGAGACGGCTTCCCACCTCCGCAGTTTCCTCTACTCAGATGAATGTCAGAAAGGGACACCACCCTTCATTTCACAATCGTAAATAAAAGGCTAAAAATGCCTAATGGCAAATCTCAGCTCCTTTACACTCTGTGTCACAGAACCATGAAGCCAGAGTCACCACACAGCCCATCCTCCCCACGAGGAGTTCGTGACTATTCACACTCAAACATGTGCTTGCAGGACTTCGACTACTGAGTTTGAAGAAACAAATCATGGCGCGTTACTTCAAAGTCTTTTGCATTAAAGGTCAGTTTAGCACGCATGCACAAGACCCACTATCAGACCTTTCCTGGGCCAGAATGGACGTGGAGGGTGCAGAGAGGGCAAAGCACCTGAAAGGGTGAGTCACTCAGTCGTGTCGACTCTTTGCAACCCCATGGATTGCCGCTCACCAGGACCCTCTGTCCACAGAATTCTCCAGGCAAGAATACTGGAGTGGGTTGCCACTCCCTTCTCCAGGGGATTTGTCCGACCCAGGGATTGAACCTGGGTCTCCCACATTGCAGGCAGATTCTTTACCATCTGAACCACCAGGGGCCAGCTGGGTCAAAGGATGCATAGAAGGTGGGCGGTCGGTTCCGTTTCCTCCCTCCTGCCCTCCCCATGGTTACTGAACGCAGTCACGTGCCAGGCAGTGTTGGTTGTTGGGGAATTTGTATCTACAGGGGTTTCAGGTAAGCAAGCAGGCCATTCCACGTGTCCACTTTTTTGTCCATACTGGCCGAGGGCCCCTCATGGTGTGAACAGAGTGTGGGGGTGACTGCAGTTAACAGGGTGCTACCAGGCAGGGGGAGGGGGGCTTGCACTGGGAAGGAGCTCTGGGGAGGGGCCTCCCCCAGCTTTAAGGCATCAGGGAAGGCTTTCTGGATGAAATGATGTCTAGTCACTTGGAAGATGAGTCAGAGTTAGTCAGGCACAAAATTGGATGAAGACTGTTCCTGTAAGAGGAGACAGTGCATTAGGGCTCAGCCATGGGAGAGGAGGTGTGAGCACCGCCCTCACTGGGACTGCTGGCAGTTCCGACTCCCGTAGTCCAGGGGGTGACGCCTGGGGGGCGGTGACTGGTCACCCTCTAATCACCAGGAGCCCTGCCTCACGACCTTTCCCTGCAAATCCTCTCCAGGCACCCCCCACCGCTCCCCCTGTTGCTAATCGTACAGCACCACTGCCAGCGTGTTCACTCCCCATAAGCTTCCGGGTCATCGTCTTCATCCCCACGGTAGAGACTGTCCAGTGCTCGCCACAGAGCCTGGGCTATAGGAGGGTCTCAGTATCCATTAGTCACACGAATAAAGGACGAACGTGCTTCAGCCACTCGGGACTTCCTGACAGTCCTGACCCCCTTCTGGGCATTTTCTCAAGCCCCTGATGCCTCTCAAACCTCTCTTCCTCTCTTCCAATCTAGGCTATATAAAAATGGAGCTTAGGCAGAAGGAGGCGGGGGACAAATGGAGAGAGTAGCATGGAAACATAAACACTGCCATATATAAAATAGAAAACCAGTGGGAATCTGCTGTATGACTCAGGGAACTCAAGCTGGGGCTCTGCAACAAACTAGAGGGGTGGGGTGGCGTGGGGAAGGAGGTGGCAAGGAAGTGCAAAAGGGAGGGGACATATGTATACCTATGGCTGATTCATGTTGATGCATGGCAGAAACCAACACAATATTGGAGAGCAATTATCCTTCCATTAAAAATAAATAAATAAATAAAAATAGAGCTGATTTTTTTAAATGACTAGCAAAGAACTTAACAGTGACCCTGGAAATCTTTCAGCAGTTTCCAGCAACACCATTAGAATCCTGAGTCCCAGGGAGCCTGGTGGGTGTCCTCTGCTGTGCTCAGGTTCAAGACCATCTGCGGATGGTGGAGATACAGCCTCAGGATGGATGCTCCCTCCCCTTCCAGTAGCAGGAGGACACAGGGGTGGGGAAGCGGGCCAAGTCTGATCCCCTTGGACAGTTTGGGTCTTTCTAATACTCAGTCCCTGGGCCAGGTGCCCTGCGGTGCCTGGGGGAACCTCTCTAGCTCAGCCCTGTTTGGAAGGTGGATGTGACAGATCACCAGTGACCTCTGCTGTTTCCACCACCCAGGTCCTGAGAAAATGCTCCCTGTGATTCCACGACCCCCAGGCCGATGGAGCTCAGAGAGACTGCATTTACAACTGACAATACATGCTGTCATATATGACAATAAAGCATGGACCCACGGCCAGCAGCCAGTTGAGAAGTCAAACCACCACTTCTGTAGCAATCAGCCAACTTCATAACTGCCAGCTTCCCTAATTTTTTTATCTCCTTTTCCAACTGAGGACCAACCAGAGAAAGTCAAGAATGTTCCTTGATGAACCACCAAGATGTCTGGCTTCTTGCTAGCCTGATCCCAGCCTCCTTAGACCACAGTCTCTGACCCAGGCACACCTGAAGCCTCCCCCTTTTTACTCCATGAAGTTTTCCCACTCTTTAGCCTACCTTTGAAACTCTGCCAAAAGTGATCTCGTACTTACTTTCTAAAGCAGTCTCTAAATAAATAGCCTTTGCTTGTTCTCACTGGAATGATCTTTGTTCATTTCCACAATGCTTTTTTTTTCTGAAAGTTTTTTGTAGTATCTCGAATAAGATGATAGTGGAAGTTGGAGTTAAGGGGATATGCCATTCCTTCACTAGTTTCTAAGACCCCAAACTCCTCCTATCAAATAGAAACAAGATTCCTCAAACAGATGAGCATCAAAACATCTTGAGAAGTACTTTATCCTTAAAATCTGGAATATCCATGTAGGTGGACCCAGAGTTGAAATGAGCAGGTTTCCATGAGAATGGGAGCTGGGAGGTGGTCAAGCAGTGGCCTTGTGACCCAGTGATCAGATGCTCTAGTTCTGCTGTAACTCTCGAGTTTCCATTCAGTGGACACCCATGGACGCTGAGAAGTAATAAATAGCTACCCAAGTTAGGTGCAATGTGCAAAACAGAAGAAAATGCAATGAGCATCTATTGCAATACGAGTTCCAGGAGACACACTCCAGGATTTGGGAAAGTGACAAAGCCTGTGACTTGGGCTTCTGGAATTTGAACATTGTTCCTCACTACCTCCATGGGGTGTGATTTGACTGGCCAATGGACAGTGGAATAATCAGGCGATTTATAGCCCTAAACAAGGTGTGTGAAACATCATTTGATAGTATCATTCTCTCATTACATGGTGATAATAGGAAAAAGTCTGGTGAGGATGCTTGAACTGGAGCAGGCTAGTTGGAGGCAGGACTCAGGGAGAGGTCTTCAAGCATTTAAGCTGAATTTAGAAATGTTGACGTGATTCTCCCTGGAATTCAGTAAGCAAGTAGTAGATCATGTTGGATCTCCACTTACAACAAGATAGAGAGCAGAGCGTGACACAGGGCGTCCGCCAGGCCCATCACCTACAGGCCAGCCCGTGCTGCCCATGGGCCCACCCAGGGGAGTGAAAGGTTGTTGCTTAACCATGAAAAGACACTGGGATTCTTGGCCTCCAGAGGAGAAGAATTCAATCTGGAGCCAGAGACGAGGCTTGATCACTCAGAGCTTTTGTGTAATAAAGTTTTATTAAAGTATAAAGGAGACAGAGAAAGCTTCTGACATAGACATCAGAAGAGGGCAGAAAGAATACCCCCTGCTAGTCTTTAGTAGGATGTTATATAGCTACTAGCGGTCTGCTAATTAAAGGAAGGAAATGTCTCAAAACTCAGAGAATGGCACCAGGCCCCTCACCCACAAGATGCATTTTGAGATAATCTTGGCACCAGGTGAGTCATCCAGGGCCATAAAACGACTGACATGAATCTTGAAGAAAGGCAGATTCCCATACAAATACATAGCTTCATCAACATAGATTAAGAGAACGATGTATGAGTATAACATACTGGTTTGTCAAGTCACTTCTGAGCCTTTAGGTGAACCGACTTGAAGACAGAGTCTGGGGTAAATGCATAGCACATTAACATAGCTTAAGACAAACATTTCCATAAGAAAAATGCATTGGTTAGCTCAAGGTTTGAGAATAGTTAAGTTCAGGTGGAACCAGGTGTCATTATGGCAACACAGTATTTTAAGAGAAACCTCTTTTTAAATTTGTATAGAGAAGGGCAAAAAATATATATCACTAGTTTGTTTC
Source organism: Bos grunniens (assembly GCF_055505025.1). Lineage (NCBI taxonomy): Eukaryota > Metazoa > Chordata > Mammalia > Artiodactyla > Bovidae > Bos > Bos grunniens. The sequence continues at coordinate 8,515,433 of NC_141168.1, forward strand.
CTCCTACCACTTAAGAGAGAGAAAAAATGTCTGACACTTGCAGCCTGTTTCGTCCGTTTGGAGACCCTGCCTGGCCTTCCTGCCTGCTACCCTCTCAGCAGCACCCCCGGGCTACAGCAGCGCCCTTCTCAGAGGTCTCATTCTTCCAAGTGTTGCTGCTCCACTCGCTCCTGTAATCCACCGATGGCTGGGCTACAACAACGTTGAGGAGGGACACAGTTCTCACCCCGCTGCGCCGGGCGCTGTGACGATCAGCAAGCTGGTGTGAGCACACCGCACACCTGGCTTGGCCGAGGGTGGGCAGGTGGCAGGACCCAAGGGTGCCGCCCTGCCTGTGCAGGCGACCTGCCTCTGCCAGTGCTCCAAGGGGTTCCTCATCCCTTTGTGCCCAGTTTCTTTCTTTCCCTGGAAAGTTGTTTCCCATCTCAGTCTTTCCAAGAAGAGACTTAGATTAGGACTGTCTGCTGGTTTGGTCAAGAGTCATGGGAGCAGGGGAGCAGGATGTCAGGGCAGATGTTATGAAGAGAGCCCTGAAGGGTGTAAAGGGAATTATATATGAAGAAATATGTTTTTTTTTCCCCTGCTCAAGAGGACAGATCATGAAGACCATATGTAACTAAAAGATGAGAACCCATCTGAGAGATTCTCGCTGAGAGGCTAGACCGTCCATTCAGCCTCACACCAGATGATGAAAAGGTTTCCAAAGGATGATCCTGAGCTCCAGGTTCTCCCACAGCATCTTGGAGACTGAGTCAGACTACTGGGGTTAACACGTTACAGTCACCTGGAGAACTTTAGAAACGTGGATGCATAGGTCCCACTGAAATGAGCTCTCTCTGGGCACACGTGGGCATCTGTCGGGTTCTAGAAGCTCTCCCAGTGGCAGCAGTGTGCAGTGAGTGCCCAGAGTGCTTAGGATGGACCAATGCAATCAGGAACTGGGAAGGCCAAAGGTGAAAGGTGGGTCACTGGGGCCAGCTACACTCAGTGCATCCTCAGGTGAAGAGAAGTCTACCGATGGGTGTGACTTCTTGGGAGGATCCACCCATAAAACTCTCCTTCCCCTTCCATTTGGCACATCCTAGGGCCAGGAATGGACATAGCATTCCTGGAGTTCCTGGCTGTGGAATTCCAGGAGGGAGGAATGTGTGGAAGAGGGTGAAGGCCTTCCAGGAATTGGGGTTCTGTGAGGGAGGAGAAAGAGGAGCTAGCTGTGGGGAAGGTGCCTACCAGCTTTTGCCATGTGAGAGCAGATTTACTAATCCTGAAGTGAGGAGTGAAAGTGTTAGTCACTCAGTTGTGTCTGACTCTTTGAGACCCCATAAAGACTGTGGCCCACCAAGATCATCTGTCCGTGGAATTCTCCAGGCAAGAATACTAGAGTGGGTAGCCATTCCCTTTTCCAGGGGATCTTTCCAACCCAGGAATCGAACCCAGGTTTCCTGCACTGCAGGCAGATTCTTTACCATCTGAGCCACCTAATCCTGAAGGCTTTACTAATCCTAAAGTTACCCCAAATTGCTGATTTTAAGAGTTACATTGTATATGTTGCTATCTTAAAATCTGTTGGCTTGGGGTCAAGGCTACAGACAAATGAAAATAAATCTCTTGGTCTGGGGTTATGGGTAGAGATGTGGATACAAAGGGTAAATAAGCAGTTGGAGCATGTGGGCATCTCCTAGGCGGCATTCTAGATTAGACACTGATGAGTTTCTGCTGGAAATGGGAGTGGCTTGAACTTGGGAGGGTTTCTCATGTACCCGCTTCTCTGGAAAGTCCATCCCAGACATTCTCTGGAAGGAGAGACAGCGCCAGATGGTCTTTGTTGGCTGTGACCTAAGTCCTTACGTTAGAGAAACAAATGAGGTGAAAAGCTAGCTGTATTCTGGAACCTCAGGTTAAATCTGTCCTGTTCTGCTTCTGAAGGTCAATGAGAGGTCTTTATCACCTACTCTTATAACATTAATAGGGCAATGTTTTCTTGAAAGTGTTAGTTGCTCAGTAGTCTCTGACTCTTTGCGACCCCATGGACTGTAGCCCACCAGGCTCCTCTGTCCATGGGATTCTCCAGGCAAGAATACCAGAGTGGGTAGCCATTCCCTTCTCCAGGGGACCTTCCTGACCCAGGGATCGAACTCAGGTCTCCCACATTGCAGGCAGATTCTTTACCATCTGAGCCATCAGGGCAAGTTTTCTTAGGAAATTTTTTAAAACAGACACTGAAGCTGCTGTGAAGGTGTTAAAAAAAAAAAACAAAACCAACAAAACTTCAAAACTGTATGGAAGGAAGTTCTGTACTGCTACTTTCTGAGGCTCTGGACATCACACAAAGTGCCCATTTATTTCACAAGAATGACTACTCTGGGCCAAGCTTACCAGTGGCTGGGCAAGTGGTGTTTGCTCTGTATAGTAAAAGCTGATTCTGCAAAAATGAGGCAATGGGTCCCTTTGACGCAGACACTTTCAGTGGTTTCAACATTACCGAGGAGTAAATGATACAAACTTCTAACTTTCTTCTCTGCCTGATTAGAATGGATTATGACTTCTTAGGCAGTATTGGACTGTGCTGCTGAATTCTGACACAGAGCTCCTAAAACCCAGGTAATCTCCTAAGTGATGAGCGCACAGGGAGCCTTTTATGTCCTAGCATTTGGTCTTCGATCCTGAATTACAGATGCATAGTTCCCAGTCCCCTGGAATTTTCTGGGTGACAGCTGTGTCTTTGGTGCTAACGGGGTGACTCTGGCTGGGCTCCTAGATGGGGACTGGTCACCGGAAAGACCAAGTCATGATTAGAAGTATGGAATTTTCACCCCTCCTCCCATTCTAGAGAGGGGAGGGGGCTGGGGATGGAATTAGATGGACCATGCCCACATTTTGAAGCTGGTTTGGTACCATGTGAGGGGCTGAGAGGTTGGTGAGCCTTTAGAGGATGTGGAAATGCCACATCCTTTCCTTCAGACCATCCATCTCCTACATCTGGAGGTTTATATATATACACACTTTATATACTTTATTATTATCTTTTAATGATAATCTGGTAAACATAACATTTTGTCATCACTTTGCCAACAAACGTCCAAATAGTCAAAGCTATGGTTTTTCCAGTAGTCATGCATGGATGTGAAAGTTGGACCATAAAGACGGCTGAGCACCAAAAAATTGATGCTTTCAAATTGTGGTGCTGGAGAAGACTCTTGAGAGTCTCTTGGACAGCAAGGAGATCAAACCAGTCAATCCTAAAGGAAATAAACCCTGAATATTCACTGGAAGGATGGATGCTGAAGCTCCAATACTTTGGCCACCGGATGCGAAGAACTGACTCATTGGAAAAGACCAAGAATTGGACACAACTTAACAACTGAACAACAATAATAACAAATATAAGTGAGCTCTTTTCCTGACTACTGTGAGTTGCTCTAGCAAGTGAATTGAGCCTGAGGAAGCGGTCATGAGAACCTCTGGTTTTTAGTCAACTGGTCAAGAGCATAGGTGACAACCTCGACTTGGCAATTAGCCTTTGGAGCGGGTGGAGGAGTCTTGTGGACTGAGCTGGTAACCTGTGAAATGTCACCTGTCTCTAGGTAGACAGTGTGAGAACGGAGTTAAATGTGAGGACACCGAGCTGAAGTCACTGAGAATTGCTTTGGTGGGGACCCCACCCCCCACATCTGGTACTGAAACAAAGGACTACTGAATTTTTTCTAACACAGCTTCTCAGCACCCTTAAATGGTCTGCATACAATTCGCTTCATTCATTCAACAAGTGTTCTTAAGCACCCCCTCTGTGTCCCACCATCTGGATGCTGGGTATGTGACACAGAACAAAACAGCAAGACCAAAATCCCTGCTCTCACGGAATTTACATTCTCGTGGGAGGAGAAGGACCACAGGCCACTCAGTGAATTAGATAGGGTGCTAGCTGAGAAAAAGAACGCAGAAACAAATCAGAGGGGAGGGAGAGACAGGCATGTGGTAGGAGGTGCAGTTTTAAAACCTCTGGGTACCTAAGGCCATGAGAAAGTGGTGCTGCAGTAACAGCCTCCCAGGGAACACTGGGACCCATTGCTCATATGCTGCTTCATGGGAAAGTGAAAGTGAAATCGCTCAGTCGTGTCCGACTCTCTGCGACCCCCTGGACTGTAGCCTACCAGGCTCCTCCACTCATGAAATTTTCCAGTACTGGAGTGGGTTGCCATTTCCTTCTCCAGAGGATCCTCTTGACCCAGGGATCAAACCCGGGTCTCCCAAATTGCAGGCAGGCTGAGCCACCAGGGAAGTGGTTGCCTAAATTTGACAATATGATGCTGGATCTTCATTTGAAAGATTAATGGGACGTCAGAGACATCTAGGTCTTCCCCCAGCCTTTAGAAACAAGAGGCTGGAAAGACTGACCCCACAGGCAACAGAGAGGGGAATGGCTATTCCAAACTTCTTCCTTTTTACAATGCCAATGATTGATTTTACTCTCCTCTAATTTCTGGCCTATAATAGTGTTTTTTAAGAGTTCATGTTTATATAACATACACAGATGGTGACTATCTTGATTTAGTAAAGTGGATAGAAAACAATTCACACACAATCAAGGAAGAGGCAATCCCTCATAAAGCGTTAGGTGGAATGGGGATGATCGATCTATGGATAAGGCAGAGCAGCTTAAGATAAGGACCCAAGTAACAGGAATGCAAGTTCATTCCCCCAGTGTTAATTGGGCACTTCGTGTGGGTTCAGCCAGGTGGAAAGTAGCTACAGTGTGGTGACAAGGCAGCCACTTGCAAAAGAAAAACCGCCTCCTGGAATCATGCACAAAATAGATTTGTTAAGCAACAACTCAAGGAAATCCATGATTGGGGAGCCAAGTGGCACAGAAAGAAAGACCTTGAATCCTCAAGTCAGTGGGTGCCAGGTATGAACCATGTATGAACCATGCCTGTCTCCATCATTTGGTAGTTATGTGACCTCAGACTAGTTATTTAACCTTCTGAATCTCAGTTTTTGACTTGTAAAATGGGGATAAAATATCTGTCATTACATGGCTGTTTGGATTAGCACAGCCTGGTGGTGATTGTTATAACAATGTCATTACTATCATTAGTCAAATGAATGCCACTGGCAATTTGATGTAGAAGACTCAGAGATGGGAGAGATTAAAATGGTTTGGCATCTTTGGGGGAAGATAAGTTGGTAAAGAATCCACCTGCAATGCAGGAGACCCTGGTTCGATTCCTGGGTTGGGAAGATCCACTGGAGAAGGGATAGGCTACCCACTCCAGTGTTCTTGGACTTCCCTCATGGCTCAGCTGGTAAAGAATCCTCCTGCAGTGCAGGAGACCTGGGTTCAATCCCTGGGTTGGGAAGATCCCCCAGAGAAGGAAAAGGTTACCCACTCCAGTATTCTGGCCTGGAGAATTCCATGGACTGTATAGTCCATGGGGTCGCAAGAGTCAGACACAACTGAGTGACTGTCACACATTTTCAGGAGGGAGGCAAGTTTCATCCTGGGCTTTGAAGGGTGACTAGACTTTTTTGGGAAAATAGAAAGATGGGTGTGTGTATGTCTGTGTGTGTTCTCTGAACAAAAGTTGGAGGTGAGGAAAAAGGAAAAAACAACAATAACAAAAACAAAAAACAAAAGCTTGTTTAGGCAACAGCTAGGAGAACAGCTTGGATGGAGGGCTCAGGGGTAGGAAAGGAGAGAGAAGGCTGAATAAACTAGTGAGTAACAGATTGCAGAGGCCTCACAGGAATGTTGGCAACACTCTAGTACAGTGTGTGTTTGCATTGTATCAGAGCAAAACATCAGCTCCTCAAGTTCAGAAAAAACTACAAGGGATCTGCTCAAGTACAATTTTGAGAGAGGTCCATTTCTTTGGCATCTGGTTTTAGAGTTAAAATTTATTTACAAAACAGTTATCCTAGAGACGTTACATCTAAGCATATAAAGGTATACATCTAAAAGCATGTTTCTATTTTATACAAAAGTTTGGTAAATTATGGCTGCCATTCTCTAACAGGAATATTTTTTGTTGCACTTATTATTTATTTATTTTTTTTAGTTCCCCTGCAAAGGTACAAGTGTGTGGCAAAAGGGAGTAGAAATGTACAAGAACTGGTAACAGGCTTAAGGTTTCTCTCTTTGATGGTCCATCTCCTTCTAGATTTCAAGGATTTACAGTGCTTGAAATCTTCAGCTAGAATTTAATTGTGGTTTAGAAATGATCGCATAATTTTTCTTTTCTCTTTTTCCTCATGCCCCTTTTTCCCCAGAGTAATTTTTCCAGAATGAGATACTGCATTTAAAAACTAGGGAAATTTGAACTTCCCCGGTGGTCCAGTGCTTAAGAATCCATCTGCCAATGCTGGAGACATGGGTTCTATCCCTGGTCCAGGAAGATTCTACTTGCCACGGAGCAACTAAGCCTGTGTGCCCCAACTATTGAGCCCTCATGCCCAAGAGCCTGTGCTCTGCAACAAGAGAAGCCACCACAGTGAGAAGTGGGTGTATCCCAATGAGAAAGTAGCCCCGCTTGCTGCAACGACAGAAAGCCCACACACAGCTATGAAGACCCAGCACAGCCAAAATAAATACATATATACATATGTAAATAAAATAGAAAAAAAAAAAAAAAAAACTAGGGAAATTTATTCTCAGCATGTCAAGAAAATATTGAGATAGTTTTGCCTGATAATCACCATGACTTGTTAATGATCTTGTTGGATAATCTGACCATGATAATGTGCTCTGTTCAAAAACCTCCTCATTTGACTTTAGGAAAACTACTCTGTCCATCCTCCTCTGCCACCCGGAGCCCAGCTTCCAATCTCACTGGAGGTGTAACCATGGAGAGTTGGATCAGAGCCGAACCCCTTCCTTGCTGTTTTGGTAGGTTTATTTTTCTGGATTCTGAATTAGAGACCTTAAATACTTTGGAATTCCTGCCCTCCTGGTGGCATTTCATCACTTGAAAAAAACTGCAGAACTCTAATTCAGAAAGATATGTGCATCCCAATGTTCATTACAGGGCAATTTGCAATAGCCAAGACATGGAAGCAACCCAAGTGTCCATCAGTAGACGAATGGATACAGAAGATGTGCTACATATATACAATGAAAGATTACTCAGCCATTAATAGCGCGAAAGAAAGCCATTTGCAGCAACCTGGCTGGACCGTGGATGGACTGTTCACGTGCTAAGTGAAAGTAAGTCAGAGAAAGACGAGTATCATGACATCACTTACAGGCAGAATCTAAAAACAGGATACAAAAGAACTTACTTACAAAACAGAAATAGACTAACAGACTAGAAAAGAAACATAATTACCATAGGGAAAAAGGTGGGGAGGGATAAATTTGGAATTTAGGATCAACAGATACATATGACTGTATATAAAATAGATAAGTAACAAGGACCTACTGTACAGCACAGGGAACGATACTCAATATCTTGAAATAACCTATATGGAAAAGAATCAGAAAAAGAATGGATGCACACACACATGTATATATGAGTATATGTGTGTATATATACACACACACACATATATAACTCATGCACTTTGCTGTACACACGAAATATTGTAAATCAGCTATGCCTCAGTTAAAAAACTCAGTTTTCATGCATATGTGGGTCTATTGCTGGAATCTATTCTGTATGCTTAACTATCCTGTTATTTTGTTTCTAATCTTGTCAGTACCACACCATCTGGATTGTTGTACCTTTATTATAAATCTTGAAGACTTATAATAAGAAAATTTCTTATTATAAGAAAGAATAATCTTCTTTCTTCTTAAAAAGAAAAATTTGCAACAACTCTCATGGCTTGCCCAACAGAAGTCCAAAGCTCCTCACCCTGAGCTTGCAGCCTTCGTGATCCCAGCCCCCCAGTTGCTCCATGTTACACGCATCGCCTGTAGCCACACCTGCCAGCTGCATGGCCCCTGGTTTCCCACGGCAGTGCCTTGGTTTGAGCGGTACCTTGTCTGGCAGCTCCTCCCATTATTAGAAGAAACCTTTCTGCTCTGAAAGCTTGTATATCAGGTAACCTGCCTGTTCACTGGCCTCACAGTCATTGGCAAACAGCCTACATCAGCAAGTATATCTCAGATAAACTCCAAGAAGTTGTTAAATCAAATACTTCTTACATTCTACCAGGTATTAAATTAATTTTTGCGCACATCTTCGTCTAGACTGTAAGGGTTTTAATGACAGTCCCCTTGTCTGATTTATCTTTGTCGTCATTTCAGGGTCTAGCACAGACGTGCTGTATAGCAGGCGCCTTAATAATTATTTATTAGGTCTCAGATCTCCATCGTGGAACCATCACTACTTGCTGCTTCCCACATGCCAGTGTTGAGGAAAAGAAGAAAACGGACAAAGTTTCTGGTGAGAATGAGAATAAGCTTTATCCACTCTTCAAGACCTCAGTGTGATCCCTGAAACTCTCTGCACTGGCTGACATGACTCGGGGAAATTGCACAGCAGCCCCTGGGAGGGCACGGTCATCAACACCTCTGATCAGAAGGCTGGGGTCTCTCCCCCAGCTGGAGGGTGAAGGCACTGTGGGTCGCCCTCTCTAAGTGAGAGTGAGTTCGTTTATACATGCAATCACTAGCACAGTTCTACAGGGCAGAACGAATGCCACTGACAGGGCTTTTAAGATGACAAATGAAATGAACGTCGGAGATATCGAAAAGACATAGGGTTTTTGTATCATAATTATTTCTGCACTGAGAGTTACAAAAATTTCCCTCTAATTCACTTTTATGGTAAAGGCATATGATCACCACAATGATCTTTTTAACACCGTCATGATCTACTTTTGCCAGAATAAAACATGCAAGAGTCTTAACAGGATATACAGGGAAGAGCAGGTCTTCACTACAGAGTGTATCTTGCATGCATTGTTTCTGTCTAGAGGATTACTAAATGCAAAATCAACTCAATCGATATGTTTTCTTCTTATCTATGTTAATAGCCAATTTATCAGTCTTTCCACCCATCGACAGAGAGCCTCCAGTGACAAATGGTATCTTAGATAATAAATTCTTCAGGAATAGCCTATAATGCAATCAAAACCAGCATGTTATTAGGAAGTTATTAAAATAAATCCTTCAGGAAAACAGGTTACAGTTTCTTTCCTAATGTTTTGATTACCGAAAACTCGGAAAACGCAGGCCAGAGTTGGTAAACTGAGTTGACAGGGGTTTTATTCTTTCAATGTGTTCTTTCCTGACTGTCCTGCTCCCGAGAAAGAGAAGGATGCTCTCCTTTCCCTCTCCTCTCTCGTAATAAATCCCCCTTGTTGTATGGAGATTCAAACTCAGGAGCGGGCTGTAGAATCTTGATGAGGCTGTAACTCCTAATGGAAGGAAATCTGTAATTAGCCATTCGGACCATGAAGCCCATTTGCCAAGGTTAACCGTGTTCCTGCAATTCATGCACTACACCAGCTGCTTGGTTTAAAAAAGAGCCTAATGGGAAGGCTTTTGGGCTGTGGGACTACGCAGGCTCACAAGTGTCCAGAGACCTAGGGATGGACATGCAAACCAGTTTAGAAGGTCCGTGGCCCTTTCAGATTCACTCAACAGCCTGAGTCACATCCCATGCTTGCTCTTTGCTTTCCCAGATGCCTGTTTACTCTCTTTCACTGGACTTATTATGAAAAAACATCACAGGAGCTATGCAGATGGGTTGTATTCATTAACACCCCTCATATTCACATTGAAGGGTGTGAACACGAACATTGCTAATGAAATGAGAATGAGGAGGGGGAAGGGGAAGCTTAGCAGGTGATGTCATCTCAGCGGGGACAAGACCTTCCTGGCAGTTCGAAGAATTCGGGATGAACAACTAGCTCAGGTGTCTTCCTTCAAGGTGATTGGTCTGCAGGACACTCTCCTGGGTCTAGGTACTCAGAGGAGTGACCAGTTCAAAGCTGTCCTGAGAAAAGAATCCCAAAAGCCCAAGGGTCTGGCAGACACTGGAGAGGATGAATGAGGATGAATTTAGACACGAGTTCAGGAGAAATTTGTATGCAGGTCAGGAAGCAACAGTTAGAACTGCACATGGAACAACAGACTGGTTCCAAATAGGAAAAGGAGTACGTCAAGGCTGTATATTGTCACCCTGCTTATTTAACTTCTATGCAGAGTACATCATGAGAAACACTGGACTGGAAGAAACACAAACTGGAATCAAGATTGCCGGGAGAAATATCAATAACCTCAGATATGCAGATGATACCACCCTTATGGCAGAAAGTGAAGAGGAACTAAAAAGCCTCTTGATGAAAGTGAAAGTGGAGAGTGAAAAAGTTGGCTTAAAGCTCAACATTCAGAAAATGAAGATCATGGCATCCGGTCCCATTACTTCATGGGAAATAGATGGGGAAACAGTGGAAACAGCGTCAGACTTAATTTTTCTACACATGGTCACTGCAGCCATGAAATTAAAAGACGCTTACTCCTTGGAAGGAAAGTTATGACCAAGCTAGATAGCATATTCAAAAGCAGAGACATTACTTTGTCAACAAAGGTTCGTCTAGTCAAGGCTATGGTTTTTCCAGTGGTCATGTATGGATGTGAGAGTTGGACTGTGAAGAAGGCTGAGCGCCAAAGAATTGATGCCTTTGAACTGTGGTGTTGGAGAAGACTCTTGAGAGTCCCTTGGACTGCAAGGAGATCCAACCAGTCCATTCTGAAGGAGATCAGTCCTGGGATTTCTTTGGAGTGAATGATGCTAAAGCTGCAACTCCAGTACTTTGGCCACCTCACGCAAAGAGTTGACTCATTGGAAAAGACCCTGATGCTGGGAGGGATTGGGGGCAGGAGGAGAAGGGGACGACAGAGGATGAGATGGCTGGATGGCATCACTGACTTGATGGATGTGAGTCTGAGTGAACTCTGGATGTTGGTGATGGACAGGGAGGCCTGGCATGCTGTGATTCATGGGGTCGCAAAGAGTCGGACACGACTGAGTGACTGATCTGATCTGATCTGATCAGGGCACCCAAGACTTCCCTTACTGTGCATGCAAACTTGTGCTTTATGGGGAACACGTGTATACCTGTAGCAGATTCATTCTGATATATGGCAAAACCAATACAATATTGTAAAGTTAAAAAATAAAATTAAATTAAAAAAAAAAGAGAGAGAGAGAGAAAAAATGAGGGTTGGTATAAAACCCAGGCGGGCTCTAGCATTGCCTTTTGTTCATTCCCTGTTGTGTCCAGCACTTTGCGGCCCCATGGACTGCAGCATGCCAGGCTCCTCTGTCCTTCACTATCTCCTGGAGTTTGCTCAAACTCATGTTCATTGAGTTGGTGATGCTATCCAACCATCTCATCCTCTGTCGTCCCCTTCTCTTTGACACCAAGCAAACTGCAGTTTATCTTGGCAACGTTGATTGTTTCACTTACATGTACCCATCATCAGAAGAGTGGTTCCATGAATTTAAACTGCTGCCCCTCTGTTTTTGTGCGGGGAGAAGGCATCTATCATTCTGCAACTTCATTTGGGATCTATGAAGTCCTTTAGTAATCCTTCATGGATTCAAAAAAAACACAAGGCTGCGAAATGAGGAAGAACCATTCCAAATAAAAGGTTTCTCCCTTATAAAGGAAATGAAACTATCGAGCACCAAATTTATTTCAGGTGTGGGAAAGGCAACTTCGCATGTTTCCTAACTTATCTGCTGCATTTAAGTGAATAACAACTCTCTCTTATTGACCCTTAGTCATGTAATATACTGAGGAGCTACCCGATCCGGTCCCATCACTTCATGGGAAATAGTTGGGGAAACAGTGGAAACAGTGTCAGACTTTATTTTCTTGGGGCTCCAAAATCACTGCAGATGGTGACTGCAGCCGTGAAATTAAAAGACGCTTACTCCTTGGAAGGAAAGTTATGTCCAACCTAGATAGCATATTCAAAAGCAGAGACATTACTTTGCCAACAAAGGTCTGTCTAGTCAAGGCTATGGTTTTTCCTGTGGTCATGTATGGATGTGAGAGTTGGACTGTGAAGAAGGCTGAGCGCCGAAGAATTGATGCTTTTGAAGTGTGGTGTTGGAGAAGAGTCTTGAGAGTCCCTTGGACTGCAAGGAGATCCAACCAGTCCATTCTGAAGGAGATCAGCCCTGGGATTTCTTTGGAAGGAATGATGCTAAAGCTGAAACTCCAGTACTTTGGCCACCTCATGCAAAGAGTTGACTCATTGGAAAAGACTCTGATGCTGGGAGGGATTGGGGGCAGGAGGAGAAGGGGACGACAGAGGATGAGATGGCTGGATGGCATCACTGACTCAATGGACATGAGTCTGAGTGATCTCTGGGAGTTGGTGATGGACAGGGAGGCCTGGCGTGCTGCGATTCATGGGGTCGCAAAGAGTTGGACACGACTGAGTGACTGAACTGAACTGAACTGAATGTATATACTGGTGCCTCTGGAGCTCTTTAGGCTTTTTGCTGCTTTGCAAAGTGAGACTCCAAGGATTTCTGACCTTTCCTATTGTACTGTTTACTCTCTTACTGATAAGCATCTAGCTGTCTCCTCTTACTGTAGTCAGTGTGTATGTGTGCTAAGTTGCTTTAGTCGTGTCCGACTCTTTGTGACCCCAAGGACTGTAGCCCGCCAGGCTCCTCTGTCCATGGGATTCTCCAGGCAAGAATACTGGAGTAGGTTTCCATGTCCTTCTCTGGGGGAATCGTCCTGACCCAGAGATCAAACCTGCGACTCCTGCATTGCCGGCAGATTCTTGACCACTGAACCATCGGGGAAAACCCAGTTAGTAGTCAGTGTACCTGCCTCTGATATTCCACCCAGATCATTCTTCTAATTTGTGTTGGATAATGGAAACCAGATAATGATTTCTATTGTCGTGGTTATTCAGTTGCTAAGTCATGTCTGACTCTTTGCAACGCCATGGACTGCAGTGCTCCAGGCTTCTCTGTCCTCCCCTGTCTCCCAGTGCTTGCTCAGATTCACGTCCATCTAGCTGGTGATGCCATCCAACCATCTCATCCTCTGTCACCCACTTCTCCTCCTGCCCTCAATCTTTCTCAGCATCAAGGTCTTTTCTAATGAGTCAGTTCTTCGCATCAGGTGGCCAAGGTATTGGAGCTTCAGAGTCAGCATCAGTCCTTCCAGTGAATTTTCAGGGTTGATTTCCTTTAGGATGGACTGGTTTGATTTCCTGGCTGCTCAAGGGACTCTAACTGTGCCCAAGGTAAGTGTGAGTTCGCAGCTGTGTGGGTACCTGTACCTGTTTGTTTCTCTATCTCTGAAATCATTACGTCATCTTTAAACACCACCCAAGTGTTTAATTCCATCTGAGAGTCTGAACCTGGCCATGACCTTGGGCAGTAGGGACTGACCTGACTCCTGCTCCCCCTGCAGCAGATGCAGTCTTCCTGCAGGCCAATGGTAGGACATTGTTCTGTGTGGATCTTTATCCACTCCCTTATTCCTAAGACCTTAGTTCTCAGGACTGGGTTCCTGCCACATTCTTGTCATCTATTTTTTCTCCCTGCTTTTTCTTCCTCCCCCAATGATGGATTTTCTTCATGCACTAAGAAGGGTGCTCCAGAGAGAATAACAGGTACTATATATGAAGAAAGCATTGGGATCTCAGTAGCTGTTGGTTCAACAAAAGTGCAAATAATAAATACGAATATATATTTTGGCCTACACATTGCTTTTAGAAACGGTATGTTGTTGAAGGAATAGTCTTGGCATAATTTTAGGTTTTCATATGTAAAAGTCTGTACTGAATTTGGTTTGGTGGTAGGCAAAGCAGGACTTATAAAACCTAAGCACATTCACGAAAATGAAATATTCCGTGAGTGGTGCTTTATGAAGGCAATCTCATCAGGCTAGAAAAATAATGGAAAGACTTAAATATCAAAAAAGATTCAATCCACGAGTTTTCTAATTGTTTATTCCTTTTACTATTCTTTCTACTGCCAGAGCAATTAGCAGAATTTTTATCTCAACTGAAGGCTTCAGGTACAATAAAGTGTTTTCCCAGCGGAAAGCCTGAAGGCAAAGAAGCAGTGCTGCGGAGGCATGAGTGACTGTAAAGTGAATTATGTCTGACAGTTGTGCGTGAGGTTGAATCTGAACTATATATAATAGACCCCATCATTCTTCAACAAATATGCTTAAAGAACAAACACACAAGTCCATTACTGCAGTGTTTCCCTTTATATAACAGAAGTTTCTTAGAAAATCTAGGAATACATCAACATTAAAAATTGGACCCATTTAAAAATTGTGAATTTAAAAATAATCCTGATGCATTAGTACATTAGCTCTTAACCACGTGTGTATAACATAATGGACACCACACAAAAATGGTCAAGCTTTCTGTGATTGCTGAGAATACTGTTGCTTTTTAAGCTTATCTCAAAAACTTAGCTTATACTTTTTGCTTTTCCCAAGTTTTCTGCAATAAACACATTCTAATTTTATAATTATAAAATTACTTGCATATAGTTACATATAATCCTAAGATAAATAATCCATATACAACTGTTATACAACTTTATATTTTCTCCTGAGGATCCTTCTTAAAGCAAGAAGAAAATTCACTGTTGGAAGAGGAAGAAAAATCACATAGTTTTAAAACACAATTAGTTTTAACAGCAAAACCTCACTATTTGAAAAAATTCTTTGTACATCTTTTAAATTAACCAATTCATCCCATTTGAAAAGCAAATTAGAAATAATGCCATGACTCCAGCTTTAACACATCGGAATACAGTATTTCAAAATGCACCTTTTGTATGCATACTTCAAACTTCCTCTAAAACAGAAGTGCTGGCGGCTTCCTGTTATGAGAGTGGATTGAACACATATGCATGCCATTGCTTTCCATGAATCCCACGAAAAGGAGGGCAAATGTTGTCCCAAGACAACATTTTGGAAGCTGAAAAACAACTGAAGCCTTTTGAATGGCAGCATACCCAAGGACATGGAAATTGAAACTTAGGTGGAGAGAGCCCAGAAGCAACCCAATTTTCATGGTTAATGTAATCGAAGGCAAGAGTTACCACTGACTGTGGGTGTGGATGCGAAGCTAGAGAAACAGGATTCGCTGGAAGTTTGTTAAGGACAGTTATATCTCTAGATCCCTAAATACGGAAACTGCCTTTTCTTTCCTCAGGCAGAAGACGAGATTTATTCATTGGAGAGGATTTAGCAGAGTGGTTCTGAATTGGGGGACTCCAGGCACAGGGGAGGGGAGCAAGGGAAGCAAATCCAAGTTCACACACTGGCTGAAACCCCACAGATCTCTCCCTCCTCAGCTGTGAGAACACGGCAGCCAGGGATCTGCATGCCAGGCAAGAATGGAGAAGTCTACTTTGGAGCTTTTGATTAAATCAAGGAAAAAAAACAAAAAAACCAACCTCGGAGATGCTGACATCAGGGGCTCCTTCATACAGTAAAACCCAGAGGTCTCAGGTCCCATCTGTGTGCACAGAACTCCCAGTCATATTTTAAGTGCCTCACTTGTAAATACGAGTGCCTGTTAAAGATCACTAGACATTTGAGGAAGTGTCTTAAACACATGAGAAGGCCAAAGATAAATACATATGAATACACAAACAAACAAGAGCTCTTTGAAGGACAGAGCCTGAGCCGAGAGAAAGGACATTTAGAAGAGTGTTGTTAATATCTTCCGAGGGATAATACACAGTTTTCTGGAAACAAGAACAGATGACATAAAAAAGGAACATTCAGAGAAGGAAAAATAGAGCTCTTAGAAATTGAGGATGTAATAAAAGAAATGAAAAGCTCAGTGAGCAGCTCTGAAATGTAAATTTCAAGGCACCTCCCAAGATTTAAGGCAAGCAATAAAGAAACTGAACAAATGACAGAAAAGATAAGAAAATTAGAGGATTAGTCCATGGGATCTGACATCTGAATATAAATTCGAGCAAGAAAGAATAGAAAATGAAGGAGAAGGACTTCCCTGGTGGCGCAGTGGATAGGACTGCGCCTGCCAATGCAGGGGACACGGGTTTGACACCCAGTCGGGGAAGATTCCACATGCTAGGGAGCAACTAAACCCGTGTGCCACAACTACTGAGTCCTTGCTCGAGAGCCTGTGAGCCACAACTGCTGAAGCCCAGGTGTTCTAAAGCCCGTGCTCTAGAGCTAAATCTCTAGTTCTACAGCTCTTGTTGCTTAGACAACAAGAGAAGCCACCGCAACTAGGAGTCTGTGCATTGCAACGAAGAGTAGCTCCTGCTTGCTGCAACTGGAGAAAAACCCGCACATCAACAAAGACCCAGCACAGCCAAAAATTATATAAAAAAAAAAAAAAAACAAGAAAATGAGGGAGAAGAAATTGTCCCCCCAAAATCAATTCAAGGAAATGTCCTAAAGCGGAAGAGAATGGCTTTCCAGGTTGAAAGGCCCATTGTTCACCTGTAAGAATGGTGAAAAATAGAGACAAACCAAACAACATTCTTGGGGTTTCAGAATATGGGAACGAAAAAGCATTTAGAAAAACACCGTATTCAAATAAAGAATCAAGAATTAGAATGGCACTGAACTTCTTGAGAGCAACATTGTTGACAACTCAAAAATTCCTTTAAAATTCGGAATGGAAGTAATTTCTAATTAGGGATTCCTTATTCAGTCTAGCTTCAATTAAATGTGAGGGAGAATAAAGATACTCTTTGACTTGTGATGTTTCAGAAAATGTAACTCCTAGGTACCCTTTCTCAAGAAGCTGCAGAGAAATGACTCCAGGAGGAAAAAAAAGAAATGCCCTTACTACCTGTGCCTGGAATCCCCCAATTCGGAAACCCTCTGCTAAACCCTTGGTCAGAGGAAGAGGTTATGGAGGCCAGGACAGAGGGACTCTAACAATCCAGAGGCTGAGGGAGTCTATGATGATGGAGAGTGAAGTGAAGTTGCTCAGTTGTCTCTGACTCTTTGTGACCCTATGGACTGTAGCCTGCCAGGCTCCTCCGTCCATGGGATTTTCCAGGCAAGAATACGGGATTTTCCAGGCAAGAATACTGGAGTGGGTTACCATTTCCTTCTCCAGGGGAACTTCCCAACCCAGGAATTGAACCCGGGTCTCCCACACTGCAGGCAGACTCTTTACTGTCTATGCCACCACGGAAGTTGGTGGTGATGGAGAAGAGAGATACAAGGATGATGGCTGGTCTCTCCAGTCAGAGTGCTCCGGAAGAGAGATCTCTAAGGAAATGAAGTGGACTATCTGACATGTGTAAATCCTTATACTGAAAGAAGATTTAAAAATTGGGAGAATTTGACTCTGAACTCGTCATCAATTCATAGGAAATTTATCAAATGGAAGATCAAGATAATTATTCCTTTGAGGGAAAATGAGACTGTTCAAGAAAGGAAATAATTCATGGTTCAGCCATGAAAAGCGTACATAAGGTCATGCTAATATAAACACCCCATACTGATCCAAATTCAGAGAAGCAGCCATCCTACTGGAAAGATGGCGGCGCAGGAAGCGTGTGGAGGGGAGGGAGGTGGAGAGGGCGCTGTCGACTGGAAAGAGCCTAATCACCTTCCACAGTGAGAGGTCAGCTGGTAGCGATGGACTCTAAAGCAGAAAATCAAGATGGAGTCCAGGGCGTGGTAAATTATGACCCACCAGCCAGCCACCTGTGCTTGTGAATAAAGTTTTATTGGGACACAGCCGCATCATCAGTTTACATATCGTCTGTGGCTGCTTTCACACGGCAACCACAGAGCTGAGGACTTGCAGTGGAGACCAGATGGTCCTAAAGTGTTCCCTGTTTAACTCTAGGAAAAGTTTGCTGACCCCCTGAGCAGCAAATCAATGTCTTCAGAGGTTTAGAGACAAACACACGAAGAAACAACAACAAAAATATGAAAATTGGGTGGCTGTTTTTCCTAATGAGCCATACAGAACTATTTGATACATTAAATAAGGTGCTTGTATTACTTTGATAACAACAAAAGCTAAATAAAAAAGGAATGTTAATATGAATTACCAGAGACAGTTTTTATTTTTCCAGCACAATGATAAACATGTTAAAAAAGATTACCTCTGTTCTTTCATGTTCCCTCTTTTGGTTTGGACATTATTTACTTACAATGCAACTTCTTTCTTTGAGCCAACTTGCTTTACCTTTTTAGTTTTGGTTAGAAATTGAGACAAGAAGTCAAGCATTAGGCTTTACATGACTTCTCTCCTACCCTTTGAATGTATCTGGAGAAGGGCCACTGCAGATTTGTAGATTCTTAGGCTATCCACAAATCCAAAGAATTTGCTAAACGGATTTTATTTTACACAACCAAAAGGGGTCGTGAATTTGTCTTCAATCCTCAGTTAATTTGTTGTAACAGGATGCAGCCAAGACTCGCATCCCATCATTGATCAGTCGGTGACACGCTTCCTTCATAATGTAATCTTGAAATGGTAGCGCATCCATAATTGATCGGGAGGTAAGCTGTCTCAGCCATTAAACAGGTTTCCAATTTAGTAGCACTTTGGGCTTCGTCCCAGCCCTCTCAAAGGTCATTCTCAACCCACTACTTCAAGATGAAGAAGGACACTTTCCGGAAAACGTGCTTTTCTTATATTCACAATGCCGGATAATACACTGATACTATACTCTAGATGTGGTGGCGCGTATTTCTGTTCTGGAGTCTAGGATGTGAAAAAGAAGGAGCCATTCTCACCATTATGTTCTCAGGTTACATATTTATGACCCTACTCAGCAGAAACTTCAGCTGCAACTGTGCCAAGTCCTGAAGCTGATGGACCCAGGGAGTTCCTGCTGAGTCAGCCGGCCAGCTCTCCAAGCCCCGGAGGAGATGGCCTTTCTCCCGGGTCTCGGGGTGCTGACTGCCCACCTCCTCTTCTCTGCCTGGTAGGTCACTGTATTCACAGGGGTTTACTGAGTACCTACTGTGTACCTATCTCTGCATACACCCTTGTAGAGGACACAAAGATGACGGAGATGAAATGTGCCAGGAAGACTTGACAGGCACACAGGACATTGTCAAACAACAGAGCAGGGCCCCAAAGGGCCATGTGTGGTTGAGAGACATGTGCTCTGGGAGTCAGAAGTGGCTGGGGAAGGAGATGGAGTCCAGTGCGGGCACCGCAGGCTGGGCTCCCACTAGGGTGGGCAGAGGGGTGGGCAGTATTTCAGTTGGAGAGTCCAGTGGTGAGCACGGGGCGTGGCTGAAGGTCCACTAAATATGGCTGGACAATAAACCTTGTGAATTACATCCACAGAGACTTAACACCAGAGATTATGTTTTGGCCCAAATTCTATAGTATTAGTCGCTCAGTTGTGTCTGACTTTCTGTGACCCCATGGACTGTAGCCCACCAGGCTCTTCTGTCCATGGGATTCTCTAGGCAAAAATACTGGAGTGGGTCACCATTTCCTCCTCCAGGGGACGTTCCCAACTGTACATAAAGGAGACTTCATTAATGTGCATTAGAAGATACCCTAGGCTAACCTGTTATAGAAAACTGTCTCTTGAGTCTTTAAATTCTATACCATTTCTATACTTCTGGTTGGCCGATTGTTTGTTTCTTTATTTAGGTTTTAAGGTGAATGATATGGCCAGTGGTAAACCATGAACTCTAATTAAAGTCTTCTGATGCTGAGTTCATACTGTCTGTATTCTGTGGAGCTGCCCATACGGGAAGATGGACCAATTAATAGGCCACCTATATCTCTAACAGTCAGCTCACTGGCCACATATTTGCAAGGACTGTCCCAGTGTTTGTCCCAGTCAAGTATTGGTATCAAATAGCCCCTGGACTCACTAATACAGCTGACTTTGTCTGCGCATTGATATATACCTGTAGGGACTTTCCTGATGATCCAATAGTTAAGACTCAGTGCTTCCAACACAGGGGGCACAGGTTCAATCCCTGTTCAGGGAACTAAGATCCCACAAGCCACAGGGGCAGCCAATATATATATATATATATATATATATATATACATACACACACACATACACACACACACACACACACACACACACCTGTAAGTCAATGACCAAAACTGAGGAAAACATGCCAATAATGCAAGAAACATGCAAATATTTCCTCCAAGGGTAATGATAATCTATAAGGATGAGTCATTCTTGCAGCCTTTTGGCATCATGCTTTACATGGATGCAGGGCAGCCCTGCCCAGAAGAGATCAGGACCAGGAGTTCAGCTGAGAGAGGTCTGGCTGGCATCTCAGGTCCAGAAAGGAAGAGGAAATTTCCAGAGAAGTGCATAAGTGAGAACCAGTAGGAAGAAAACTAATATTGGTCAAATGGCTACTATAGGTCTCCTGCTATACAAAAGGATTCCTTCAGTTTTTGCAACACTCCAGAAAGATGTGCTTTGTTATCCTCATCTGAACAAGCAAATCAGGAGCCTAAAACCTGGAAAGGCTAAGGGATTTTCCCAAGGCCTCATACTTCACATAAAGACAGGAGCTGGGTTAAAACCTTGTTCCAACTTTCCATAAAGACCATACTATTTATACTATTCAGTGAAGCTCTTTTTAGAGCAGGCAGGCAAAGAGTCCTAGGAAGTCAGCTCAGGCAAAAGGCTTCACCTTTTCTAGAAATACTGCTTAGGAGAGGTGAGTCTTGATATGAACTTTAAAGAATGAGTAAGGTTTCCATAGTTAGACGAACAAGACGACTTCCACAGGAGGACTAGCGTAATCTAATCATAACACAGAGTATGAATCACTAAACAACCCTGGCTGGAATAGTGGGATCAGATGTAGGGAGGATGCTTGTAAAGACAGTGAATGGTTTTAGGACAATATACCTTGATAAGCACTTAATGATGAAATTATAAGAACAACCAATGATGAAATTATAAGAACAAGCATCTCGGACATTCAACCTCATGACCTCAACATTTCTATCTTTCTCCATTTTCCAATACTCTTTATTTCTCTGTTTATCCATTCAAGTGCATATTCATTCATTCACTCATTTATTTACCACATACATATTGAATACCACACGCAAGGTCTTGTCCTGACTACTGCGAGGGATGGAGACACGAAAGACTCGGCCTTCCTTGAGGAGACGTGCAGTCTATAACTCACAATGCTGTGCTAGCTTCTTGGCCAGGGTGCTACCGGGACACCTGTCTGAACCTAGAGGACCATGAAAAGTTTCCAGAGGCAGTTATTCCTGGGTCTTGATGGTTTGGTGCGGCGGAAGCTGAGAGCATGCTGGGGGGATGATGGCAGGGAAGACAGGAGAAGTGGGCAGGGTCAGACCTTCAGACCTTGCACGGCCATTCTAGGGAGTCTGTGGTTTCAGCTGGGGGCGATGAAGAAGCAGTAAATTATTCTGAGCAGAGAAGTGATAGGATCAGATTCCTATTGTAGAAACAGAGATCCTGGCAGCCATGAGAGGGTGCAATGGAGTTGTAGAGGACCCGAGGTGAGGAGATGACTCAGTCACCTACTACAGTAATGCAAGGTTGTCTGAACTCAGACACTTGGGAATGAGAAGATAGGACCGATTCAAGAGAAACGACAGAGCTGAACTTCACTGGTCTTGCTGACCGGTGGTGAGTTAGGAATGAGGCTGAGAAGAAGAGAATGACCAGGTAGCAAGTGCTTTTGATGTCACAGGTCTGGACCTAAGTCTTTCACATACAACATCCTACTAAATCCTTATGCAAACCCATCACGATAGATACCATTTCCCCCTCTTACAGATAAGGGTGCGGACCTGAGAGATCAGTGACTTTTCCAAGGTCACACCCAGAGTGAGGGGTGGCTCTGTGCTTGGGCTCAGGTGGGTCTGACATCTGAGCCTGTGGCTTCATCTGCCACTGACTGAGCAAGGCTTCTGACCCGGGAGACTGGGCACAGGGTAGGGCTGCTGGCTTGGAGAGGTTAATTTGGAGGAGTGGCAGGTTCAGGAGAGAAAGAAAAGTTCCATTTGGTTGTTATAAAAGTGAGGAAGGTTTGCACCCATGGGAAACAGGAATAAGAAGATGAGACAGTTCTGAATGATGGTTTGAATCCAAGAGAGAGGTCAGCATTGGAGGGACAGACTGCAGGGAGTTAGTGTGCAGGGAGCATGAGGGGCTGAGGACATCGGCAGATGGGCTTGGCCAGGGCGTTGTCTAGAGTGGAAGAGAAGAAAGCCAAGGAGGGAACCCATGGTCAAATTGGACCTAAAG
This sequence comes from Bos grunniens, assembly GCF_055505025.1. Lineage (NCBI taxonomy): Eukaryota > Metazoa > Chordata > Mammalia > Artiodactyla > Bovidae > Bos > Bos grunniens. Next base: position 8,537,629 of record NC_141168.1, read on the forward strand.
GTGGGCAGGGAAGAAAGGGCAAGGAGACGTGGAAAAGCCAGGGAAGACACATCTCAGAGAAGAACAGGCAGAGGTTTTCAGGAGGGATGGAGGTTCAAGTAGGGCACAGTGACACAGCACGCAGCTCCTGGGGGCACCAATCGGACCCCTGTCCATGCAGGTGGTGCCCCCAAAGTCATCCACCATGGATGGCCCTGGGCCCACAGGACCCAGTGCTGAGAACTGGCAGAGATGAGACAAGGTGGAAAGGTGCCTGTTTGTTTAATAGTTATAGGGTCAGGGCGACACACGAGTGAGGGCAATTCAGTGGAGTGATGAAAGTGAGTGTGTCTCTTTGGGACCCTTTGGACCGTAGCCCGCCAGGCTCCTCTGTCCAGGGGATTCTCCAGGCAAGAATACTGGAGTGGGTTGCCATTTCCTCCTCCAGGGGATCTTCCCAACCCAGGGATTGAACCAAGGTCTCCCACGCTGCAGGCAGACTCTCCACCGGCTGAGCCACCTGTGGAGTGATGGGGGCGGGGGGGGAATTAAATATTGTGGGGGCTTGAGGAATAACTGGGAGGTGGGGAAGCAGAGGTGGTTCTCATAAAACTAGTGTGTTGCGGGGAGGGAAGGCAGTAATCAGACGCAGACCTGGGGTCTGGAGAGAAAGTGGCGCAGGCTCCACACTGGGGGGAAGGAGCCGACAGGGACACAGGGCACAGAGGGAGCGATTGATGGAGGGAAGGCGGGAGAACCGGGAGGAAGTGAGCTGAGGACGAACGAGAAGATGCACACTCAGGTGCAGAGGGAAACTGCCCAGGACCCAGGACGAAGCCTGAATCTTTTTTCAGACACAACATTGTCCCCGAAGCTGGCCTCCACAATTCTGCTCGGTTCCTCCCCTGAGGAATACACATTCCCATCTTTATCACTAACTGAGTACTTAGGAAATTAACTAGCAAGAGCTTATCTTTTTATTCACACGTCTCTTCTCCCCAGGTTGGTGCCGTACCCCATGAGGATGGAGGGAGTGTCTCCAACTTGCAGACTTGGACATATCCTGGGAGATCATCTGTTCTAATGCATTTATTGTCCTGATGATCTCACTGAGGCCCAGAAGAGGAAAATACCTCGTCCTTTTTAAAAAAAAAATGTGGTAAAATATATATATATAACATAAAATTTACTATTTTAACTATTTTAAGTGTATAGTTCAGTGGCACCAAGTACATTCTCAGTATTGTGTAGCCATCACCACCACCCATCTCTGGAACGTTCTTATCTTCCCACACTGAAACTCTCTTCTCACGAAACACTAATTCCCCATGGCCTCCTCTCCTTAGGTTATGGTAACCTCTAGTCCATTTCCTGCGGAGAAAGCAAGGGCACCCCACTCCAGTACTCTTGCCTGGAAAATCCCATGGACGGAGGAGCCTGGTTGGCTGCAGTCCATGGGGTCGCTGAGGGTCGGACAAGACTGAGCGACTCCACTTTCATTTTTCACTTTCATGTATTGGAGAAGGAAACGGCAACCCACTCCAGTGTTCTTGCCTGGAGAATCCCAGGGATGGCAGAGCCTGGTGGGCTGCCATCTATGGGGTCGCACAGAGTGTCGGACACGACTGAAGTGACTTAGCAGCAGCAGCAGCAGCAGCAGTCCATTTCCTGTCTCTATGAATTTGACTATTCCAGTATCCTGAACATTCACTGGAAAGACTGATGCTAAAGCTGAAGCTCCAGTACTTTGGCCACCTGATGTGAAGAGCTGACTCATTGGAAAGGACCCTGATTCTGGGAAAGATTGAGGGCAAGAGGAGAAGGGGATGACAGAGGATGAGATGCTTGGATGGCATCACCGACTCAATGGACATGAATTTGAGCAAACCCCGGGAGATGGCGAAGGATAGGGAAGCCTGGCATGATGCAGTCCATGGGGTCGCAAAGAGTCAGACACGACTGAGCTACTGAACAACAACAAGGTTTTGAAACTCCAGTGTCAAGGATTTCCTCTGGAAAATCTCACTGAGCACTTCTGCTGTGTTTGCAAAAGAGAACAATTAAGCAAAAACAGTGGGAGCGGCATTTCCCTCTTCTATTACCTTGCCATCTCTAAGTGTGTGTCTCTGAAAAAAAAAATCCTTTATTCAGACACAGTCCTGTCAAGGTTAATTCAAGGACAGGTCTTTTCGTAAGAACATTAAGTATAGGGGAGATTTTTTTGCCTCTTTGCATCACTCTACATTCAGCATCCAAACAGTTCCTTTGGTGATTATTATCATTTAGTGTTAGCTTTCCAGAATGTGTTGGAATCCTTTTTTTTAGTTAATAAATGGAAAACTATTCCTCCGCTGATTGTTCACAAAGTCTTCTGTGTTCATCAGGAGCTGGTTAAGCTAAAAGCCCACTCAGTTCAGTTCAGTTGCTTAGTCATATCCGACTCTTTGTGACCCCATGGACTGCAGCACGCCAGGCTCCCCTGTCCATCACCAACTCCTGGAGCTGACTCAAACTCATGAAAGACTAATCATCGCTGTGTGAGTTTCTAGGGCACAGCAAACCTTCAGATCATGCCTTCCATTGATATGTCTTTTGATCTGGGCCGCAGTGATGGAGCGGAGGTAGCTGGGGTTGTTATTTGGCTGCTGGAAGGAGGCAGAAACGGATGGCTGCGGGGAGCCAAGTGCTGGGGGCCACACGTGGAAGTGCTCGCCGAGGCGGCTGGTGAGAAAGAAACTGTTGAAGGCGACTGGGGGCCACGATAAAGCAGACATGTGTCACCAAACGCACTCTGTGTCCTGGCTGGACAAGCTGCTGTCCCCTCCTGCTCCTCCCTGCGGGCAGGACAAGGGCTTTCCTCAGTCCTCACACACCAGGCTCTTTTCTCCACTTGCTTCCTTTCCCCTGTTTTTCCTCTCTCTTCACCTGGCTACATCTACTCATTCTTTTAAAACATATTAAAAAAAAGTTTAAACAAGTAGTTCTTTAAGGACTGTTAGGAAGAGTTACAATTTCCTCTGTTCTGCCTTCTATTTCCCCTCTCTAGAAGCATTTTCTTTCTTTTTTTTTGACTGCTCCATAAGGCTTATGGGATCTTTAGCTTCCTGACCAGGGACTGAACTCGAGACTTGGCAGTGAAGGAGAAGAGTTCCAGTGACTGGACCACCTGGGAATTCCCTCAAGAAGCATTTTTAACTGGTTTGGCTGGTTTAAAGATTCACCTCTAAATAAACAGTTCCCTGGTGGCTCAGTGGTAGAGTCTGCTTGCAATGCAGGAGACACAGGAGACATGGGTTCGATCCCTGAGTCAGGAAGATCCCCTGCGGGAGGGCATGGCAGTCCACTCCAGTATTCTTGCCTGGAGAATCCCATAAGGCAGAGAAGCCTAGTGGGCTACAGTCCATGGGGTTGCAAAGAGCTGGACGTGAAAGAAGCGACTTAGCATACAACACAGTCATGCCACCACTGGGTGCTGTCTCAGAAGGTCTTTGGGTGAACTCTGACTTGGGTGCTACATCTAAACCAGGTAAGAACTACCTCACTAGTCTCGACTCTGGTCCTGAGAGCCGCCTTGTGCCCAGTCTTCTGGGGGTCAGAAGGTACCATCTGGCTTGCTGCTGACTGAGTCCTGAGGGTTCCATGAGGCTGTACCAGCGCGGGCCCTGCAGCTCTCACGGGGCCTTGTGGACCTAAACTGTGCACACGCTCTGGGATCAACCCCTGCTTCCCCACATCACTTCAACTTAACTGGCAGTTTCACCTGGGGTGATTCTGAACTGATATTCAGAATTCTGCTCTGGGGAACTCTGGACACGAACACGATTATTCATTTGAGAGATGCCTTAGAAACCAAGGGGGAGAAGCAGCAGGAGATTATCCTGTCTGCCTAAAACAGAGAGCACCTACTTCTGTAGACACCTCTGCCCTGCACGTCTGTACTGTGAGGACTAATACATGCTGACTTTATATGTCCCTTGATAAAAATTTCAAGACCCCAGTAATTATCTAAACCAGCTGTAATAACTATCTTTTGCAGGCAAACATACATCAAAATGGGTTTTCCTGAATAAAAACTTTTATCTTCTGGCAGGGGAAAGGTATTTGCTCTTTACAGTGGTAATTTCTTAACTGTCTGAAGTTGGCTCCCTCACTTCTTTTTTTTTTTTCTATTTCTTTCCGCCTCTTTATCTCTCTTGGGAAGCTTTAAAAATTTATTAATCGAAATAATCATCCTGTCATTATGCATCTGCTTTAAGAATTTTCATTTTGGACTACCTTCCAAAAATATCTAAAAGACAGAAAGAAAAATATTAAGTGATTTGTGTTTCTTTTGTGGACACTGAAAACTATATTTACAAAATAGCCTTTGTTACTACTGTTACAAGATAAGAAGAAAAGGCTCCTTTCAAGTAAACGAAGAACCTTGAGCATTATTGAGAGTCTTTAAAATCTAGTTTACCCTTATGATGATAATATCAGCACCACCATTTGGTTTGTACAAAACCAGCGTCAAATTTCTTATGACTTAAAGTTTCTAAATTTCCTATGTTATTTTTATGAGTTAATTAAATTATCACTGTTTATAAACTTGTTTAAAATTGACACATACACTCACACATACATATAACTGTATTCAACTACATGAGAAGGTAATCTTGAATTTTTAAAGTGTTCTATTTTGTGAAATTTTAAAATGGTATATGTCAGAAGAAATCATTATGCTAGCAAAAATTGTAATTACTTCATTCTTAAGATATTAAGACCTTAGATAGTCATTAATTAATAACGGTAAAGAATCTGCATGCAATGCAGGAGAACTGGGTTTGATCCCTGGGTTGGGAAGATCCCCTGGAGAAGGGAATGACAACCCACTCCAGTGTTCTTGCCTGGAAAATTCCATGGACAGAGGAGCCTGGGGCTACAGTCCATGGGGTCGCAAAGAGTCGGACACGACTGAGCGACCAACACACAGAGGCATTGATACCTAGACAATTTACAACATGAAACAGATATAAAATAAAAGCTTTTATGCTGAAACTGTCTTTAAGTAACACAAAGATTCGCTTCTTCACCCTATAAAGGGAGAGATGACAGCTTTGTATAGAGTTCTCCAATTTTTAATTAGTTCAAAATTGTTACAAGAGCCCCATTGTTTACCAAAACTGATAACCAGAAAACGAGTTCGTCTTCCTAGGTAATGATGTTTAATTATTATCTTGAGGTTAATTACACATAAGCTTGATGTTTAATTAGGTGGAGCTTAAAGAGTATCTCTTCAATGTGTGAAAAGAAAACAACAATTTTTTTGGACTAAAAAATGATTTTTATCCCTTTTGGCAGAGATGGGTACCAGTGTGTCTTTTGAGATTGGAGAGCTTGGGATGAAAGTCATGGCCGGGAAGCCTGCGTAGGGGGCTTTGTTAGGAGGGAGGCTTGGCACAGATTAGAACAGTAGGAAACACCTTCTGTTCACCCCCTCTGACCCCACCCTGGACCAGAGGTGCTGAGATCCTAAACCTGAAACTTGGAAGCCTGGAGAATCCTAATGTCAACTCGACCTTTGGCCATGTCGAGCCATGCCTTCTCCTCTTTCATAAACATCTAGGCATCTAGAATGCTTTTAGGCATTTTTTTTTTTTAAAGAGTCTATTAGAAATGAGAGGATGAAAAATGTGAGATGGGAACCATCACCCATCTTGCCAGCAATGTCTTGTAATTTTGGGTGAAGCCTGGGGCTGCATCTTAAAGGTTAAAAAGGCATTTCTGGGATTGGCTATAGGAGGATTCACAACCTGTTTCTTTGTTTATCTTCAATTTGTCAAGTGGTTTTAACCACCTACTGTGCCAAGTTCTTTACATCTGTTGCCGTCAATTTGATCACAAGCCCCTAATACTCTGGAGAGAGAACCACCTACCAGGAGTCAGCTTGCAAGTCAAGGGGTTGGTCTGCAAGTCAAACCAAGCTCTATCTGCCTTCAGTTTTCTTTTTCACTATTTTATGCTGCCTTCAGTGTCACAGAGAAAACACCACGTTAAAGACCGGTTTGTGTTTATGTGCTGAGATGATGGTGAAGAGTTATAAAGGACTAGACCAGTTAACTCAAGTTCAGTTTGTGGATTTTCATCACTTTTTCTTAAATAGTTTTGTCAATCGTGGTGGCCATACAACTGTGCCCCATGGAAAGAAAAATCTCTACTCACACCAGATCTGGGGAGAAATTGTACACACATAAAGAAGACAATTTGCCAGCGTAGATGGCTCAGGCAGTTACAGCCATCTGCCACTTGTTAGCCCCAAAGTCCCGTCTGTTTCAGGCTTCACATCAACCAGAGGGGAGCCCAGCGTGGTGTAGACACACACTGAGACTAGACGCTGGGGTTCCAGGAGAAGGAAGGGAAAGCAGGTAGATGGCTTTTGATCCACCCAAGAAGGGTCTGACCTGCAGGTGTAGCTGGGGTGCCCTGCAGCACCCACTGGTTCACTAGCTTCAGATGAGGTTGAATCTCCCCACTCAAGAGTCTCAAAAGGCAGAGCGAAACCCCTGACTAACATGATCTTATAACCACTGTCTTCTCCCTTCTCCAGGCTGAAGACACTCAGCTTCCCTTTTCTTTTTGAAACCAGTTCTCTGTCATCTAAGCTGGGCTTGGGGCTTCCCAGATGGTGCTAGTGGTAAAGAACCCGTTTGCCAAAGCAGGAAACTTAAAAGAGATGTGGATTTGATCTCTGGGTCGGGAAGACCCCCTGCAGGAGGGCATGGCAACCCACTCCAGTATTCTTGCCTGGAGAATCCCAGGGACAGAAGAGCTTGGTGGGTTACAGCCCACAGAGTCACAAAGAGTCAGAAATGACTGAAGCGACTGCATGCACACAAGCTTGCTTAGTGGCTACTCATTGTCACTACAGCATCAGACTTATCACTGCAAACATTTTAGGAGAAGGCAATGACACCCCACTCCAGTACTCTTGCCTGGAAAATCCCATGGACGGAGGAGCCTGGTAGGCTGCAGTCCATGGGGTCGCTAAGAGTTGGACATGACTGAGCGACCACACTTTCACTTTCCACTTTCATGCATTGGAGAAGGAAATGGCAACCCACTCCAGTGTTCTTGCCTGGAGAATCACAGGGACGGGGGAGCCTGGTAGGCTGCTGTTTCTGGGGTCGCACAGAGTTGGACACGACTGAAGCGACTTAGCAGCAGCAGCAGCAGCAGCGGCAGCAAACATTTTAAATCAGAAGCACATGTTTTCCTGTTAAAATACATCAGCTTTAACCTATCTTAAACTTCAGATGAATCATAAAATTGTAGAAATTTGGACTTTCTGTGCTGTGACTATAAGTAATCTGATGATCTAAACTGCGTTGAAAATGAACTCCAGGAGTTTTCTCCTGACCCACAGACTTCATTTACCTTAATAGCTCAACTGAGTAAGCTTACCTTAGTCCTTCCAGGCAAGAGGAGAGACAAATCCTCTTTCTTAACTCTATAGAATTTGGTAAGCTTCTTTTTGTGAGAAGCTATCTTTTGCAGGAAAACTACTTCACTCTTGGGTTTTCTGGTCTGAGCTACTGCTGACCTGGGACATGTTTTAGTTTTTTTTTTTTTTTTTTCCCTAGGACTAAAACATAACATATTAACAGCTGCTATTGAAGTTTTCTTTGCCATCCAGGTACCACTCACAGTGGTGAAATCAATAGAGAGAAATAAAATTCAGTACTGCTTTTTCTGAGATGTCAAAAGCTGTTTTGTCTTTTATGTTCTTCTCTTGACCTTTAAAATTTCCTACTTTAATTCAAAGTTATCTACATACTTCTTTTATTACTGTTAACTACCCCTTTTAATTCAGTCTGTCGTGGGTGAAGTGTGTCTCTTGATACCAAGTCTCCCTGCACTTTGAAAAGTGAGTGTCCGTCACTTAATGATGTCTGACTCTTTGTGACCCCATGAGTTGTAGCGTGCCAGGTTCCTCTGTCCATGGGATTCTCCAGGAAAGAATACTGGAGTGGATTGCCATTTCCTTCTCCAGGGGATCTTCCCAACCTAGGGTTTGAACTAGGGTCTTTCACACTGTGGGCAGATTCTCTACTATCTGAGCCACCAGGGAAGCCCACACCTCGAGGAGGTGTCTAAATGACTGGATAGTCTCACAACCCCATCTCCACAGGACTCAGTAGCACCAGAATACTGACACCCCAAGATCTATGGATAAGTGTAATGTCTGACTTGTGCTTGTCAGTTTCTTGAAAAGAAGCTAAAAAATACTAGGGAGACACCAAATACTAGGGAGACACCAAAGCCATTTCAAGTAATTGTTCTCCTTTGTGCAACCACAGACGTAATATCCTCATAGGTATAAACCCAAAAAGGCTGATAGAAAAGGTTCTCCAAACAGCGGCGATTGATGGTCCTCAGAGATGGGAACGCCTTGCAGGCTGACATGTTGATCACTTGCATTTGGAGGCAGGATGGCACTGCGGGATTGCTTTGCAGAGCCACGAGCCTGAGTGTCAGTTTGAGTGATGGGTTTGACGCAAAAGACTGGAATGGGACCCCATTCCTGTGGGAACTGAACCTCTGCTTTTTAATGAATCCATAGCAGTAATTTCGTGTATAGATTCCATCTGCATGGAAGATGGGAGGCATACCTGTGGAATGCGTGCTCTGAAACCTGATCACCGATTCTCTCGAATAAGCACGAAGAAAGTAAATAAGCATCCTCAGTCTTGTAAAGTGGGTTTAGTTTTCACATCCCCCTCGTTCACAACGGGAATCAGAATATAGGGAACTTTGAAAACAGAGAGGAATGTCGTGCAGACTGATTTCCTTTCTTCAGAAGCATTATCGAGAACTATTTAAGGTTAGAATTTGCACAGAATAGAGCAGCTAACCAGCTTGATTTTCTGTGTGGTCTCTTCTCTACCATGTGACAGAGAGGGTTGGGCTCTGATTTCTACATGTGAAGGTGAAAACTCTTAGGTACAATAATTTTTTTTTTTAAAGGAAACTCTTTTATCTCAGCTAAAGATTTTTTTTTTGCTCTTTTCTCTACTTTTTATTTCATGCTTAAATTTCATTTTCTCTCCCCTTACACGACTAAGACCAGATATATAGAAATGTTATATTATGCAATTATGCTGCTATATTTAAAAGTCTAGGATGCTGTGAATATTTAAACAAATTTATTTGTATCCTGCACAGAACACTGAAAATAGATTCTAATTATAACATATATTACACATTTTCATTAATGCCACCTGAATTTTTTATCATTATTAAATAAATTATCTTAAAAGTGAGGTTGGTCATCAAAGAAAGAAATGTAAAAAATATAAAAATAATGTGTGCTTTGAAACATGTATGGCTTCCCTGATGGCTCAGAGGGTAAAGCGTTTGCCTGCAATGCAGAAGATCTGGGTTTGATCCCTGGGTCGGGAAGATCCCCTGGAGAAGGAAATGGAAACCCACTCCAGTACTCTCACCTGGAAAATCCCATGGATGGAGAAATCTGGTAGGCTACAGTCCATGCGGTTGCAAAGAGTTGGACATGACTGAGCGATTTCGCTTTCCTTCTTTTCTTTGAAATATGTATGAGAAAGCAGGTTCACCATCAGCTGATGTTTCTGTGGCTGATGCCAGACATGCGTGCGGGGAGGGGTCATGTGCTCCCAGTGTCTGCCTCCCCCAGCAGTAACTGTCTGTGGTGTGCCTTGTCCCGTAAAGAAGTTCGTCTTGGTAAGGAGGACAAGCAAGACATCCACCCAGCCCTCACCAAAGGGAGCCGGCCAGTGGAAGCTGTCCTGGGAGCACCGTGTGGCAGACAGCAGGATGGCTGGCTGACCACTCTGATGCTAACTGGGTTTGTGAGAATGTTTCTGTTCTCGACTAATCCACGGTGCGTGTGTGTGTGTTTAATTCATCCTTTTGCTTACTAAAATGAGTGGAAGCAAGGGGAATCTAACATGCATCAGAATTTTGTGAGCTGGGTGAATGCAGGTGCGTGAAGATAACCATAAATTGGTATGTACTGGCTGTACTGGAATTGAAGATGGCTTCAAATCTCTGCTATTTCACTCTGGGGGTAGGAAATCTGTTTCAAAAACCCTCACAAGGACTGTACCTGGTAGATGCCATATCGACACAGTCTTTTCATTCAGGTCACCGTGAGTGCCAAGAGCAGAGAAGTTCTGCTCCTGAAAGTACATATGTGGGTCAGCATCCACCCTTTCTCCCCACTCTTTAGTCTCCTTTTCCGAGAAAAGATTTGTTTCTTCTCCTCCACATCCCATGATGCTACTGACGTGCAGCTCTGGAGGGCACGGGGACCTTCCAGGCACTTGTGGACAGCTGAGTCTTTTCAAAGCTGAACTGACACGGTCCTATAGGGCATGGTTGCGAAAAATGCTGCAGATTTGGGAGATAGAGGCAAAGGGAGCCAGTGTGTGAGAGACCCCTTCACTCCCCATTCAGATCTCTCCTCTCCTGTCTTCAAAATTCAATACACACAGTTGGGCTTTTTCCCTTCTTTTGTTGCAGAAGAAGATATTTTAATCTGCTCTTATTAAATAGTCAAAATAAAATGAACAGGAAGTTCAGCCCTCATGCCAACCGCAAGCAGACAGTGGTTGTACAGGAAATATTTGCTAAATTTAATTGAATTGTGGCTTAATGAGTCACTTCTCTGAACCTTAAAAGTGTTCAATTTCTGTGGAAATGTTTTCTGATGAACTGGCTCTGTTTGACTTTTTTTGGAAAGATAGCACAGAAATGACTGCAACAAATTTAAAAAATAGATTAAGGACTATGAAGAAACACATAATCAGAACAGACCCACAGAATATGCAAAACCAACTTAATTATTAGTGTGAAAGCTCCCTCCTGATTTAATTTAATAGAATTACATTATCTTAAAGAGGATATATGTATATTTGTTAAAAATAGTTGCTTTGGGGTTACAATGATAATAAACTTGAGTCAGAAAGGAGGCCTCAGGCAGCATGCACAGCCTGAAATGGAATCACTTAATTGGCGGCATCTAGCTTGCCATTGATGCTAACTAGTCAAAGAGCTGTGAAGTTCATACAATTATGAGCGAAGTTGAATAATTGTTTTTCTTTATTGTTTTCTACCTTTTTTCTATAATGACTACTTAAATTTAGCTTCTTCATCCACCCTCCCTCCAACTCAGGAAAATAAGCTTGCAATATTATCCAGCAATAAAAAGAAATGAGCTATAGAGACAGGAAAAGACATGGAGGCTCTTTCAATGCCTACTGCTAAGTAGAAGAAGCCTGTCTGAAAAGGGTGTGATTCCAACTCTGTGACATTCCAAAAAAGACAAAACCATGGAGACAGTAAAAAGATTAGTGTCTGTCAGGGGTTGGGGCAGGGAGGAAAGTACCGTTGGAACACAAGGGATTTTTAGACTAAACTGTCCTAATGATACCGTAACGGTGGAGACTGGTCATTCATTATACATTTGTCAAAATCTGGAGAATGTACAACAAAAAGAATGAACCCTAAATGCAAACTATGGACGTGAGTTAAGCATATTGTACCAGGAGGCTTCCTGGGTGGCTCAGTCGTAAAGAATCCTCCCGCCAAGGCAGGAGACACAGGTTCAGTTTCTGGGCCAGGAAGATCCTACACGCTGTGGAGCAGCTGAGCCGGTGTACCACAACGACTGAATCTGTGCTCCAGAGCCCCGGAGCCACAACCACTGAAGCCCGAGCACCCTAGAGCCCACGCTCCACGACAAGAGAACCCACTGCAAGAGGTCCGAGCATCACCACTGGAGAACGGCTCCCACTCACCACAACTGTAGGAAAACCTGCGCAGCACAGCCGAAAACAAATAACTCAGTAATATATAAATTTAAAAAATATTGTGCCAATATGTTTCATCATTTACGGCAAACATACTATGTTGTGGCAAGTATACAGCACCAAAATAACTGTGGTGCAGCAAAATGCTAGTAACGGGGAACTTTGTGCAGCTCTGGGGAGCAGTGAGTGGGCACGTGGGACTCTGTTCTTTAATTTTTCTGTAAACCTAAAACTGCTTTAAAAATTAGTCAATTAATTAAATTTTAAAAATAAAGTTCGCAAAATCAAACCTTCAAACTATTAAGCCACATGACAGTAAGTCATTAATAAGACTAGGTCACTTTCGTTTTAAATTACCGACATAACTCCATTTATACCTGATATTGCCATTAATTCAGTATTAACTTCAGTTAAATAACCTTACTATTAAAAAAAGAACTAAAAAAGCTTATTTGTTTTAGGGTTTGATTCATATAACTAATAATACTAGAGAAGGGAAAGGCTACTCACTCTAGTGTTTTTGCCTGGAGAATCCCACGGACAGAGGAGCCAGGCGGGCTAAAGTCCATAGGGTTGCAAAGAGTTGGACATGACTGAGCAACTAACACTTCTGCTTTTCACTTTCAGCTAATAATAAGAAAAATAGATAAAAACTTAATATTTTAGAATATGTTTAAGAATCAGTCCCACAAAAGTTAATTTGTGGATATGAGCTGTGTTGAGCCTGTACTTATTGGTTGAATTTTCTTTCCTGTCTCCCTCCTATTGCCTTTCCCATGTTAGCTAGAAATTTGAAATCAGCTCCTTCTGTGTGGGGGTCTCTACATCAGGGTCGCAGACTCCTGCAGAGCCTGCTGGTTGCACACATTGAGGACATAGGAACCGCACTGGGAGATGGAGGGCGGGAGAAGAGGAGAGGAGATGTTATCAGAGACTGATGTGGTCCTCTACTTAAGATGGCAAATAAGGATACGATGTCTCTCTCTCAGGGCCCTTCTCTTTCATAAAACAGGCACAGACAATAAATGGACAAGCGAGCACAGAAAGATGCACCTGAAATCCTGGTTTCACTGCTTGCTATATGACTTGGCATGTGTCACTTAAATTCTCTGCACCTCTTTGCTCATCTATCAAGTGGGGGGTTTAAATAGGTATGCACTTGCAGGGTGAGACTAGCAAGCTCAACAGACGTTGCTCCTGACTATATCTACCTACGTACTGCAGGTGAGATGGAAGGACAATCAGTTAAAGTTGACTCTAGGGACGGAAAAACGGAACAGTGCCTTCTTTCTGATTTACAACTTTGCTTTATCCTCTGAATTCATACTTCACATGCTAATTCCTCATGGACATTAAAGGTGGAATTACAGTTTGAGAAAAAATTAACCTGGGAGAAGTAGTTTGATTTACAAATTATTCAAAAGTTTCTTTGAGAAGTTTAGCTTCCTTACCTAAGCACACTTTGTTTTTAACAACTACATTTAAAAACAGAAAAGAAATCTTAGACAACAGTCTGTCTTATTTCCAGAGCATGGAGATGTCACAATAAAAGTCTGGTGATGCTTGCTGCCAGAAAACACCAACCATATATGAAATACCTATTGTAGACATTTAGTGCTTTTTTAAATAGCAGGATTATTCACATCCTAACTGATTTTTAAGAGATGTAATACCCTTTTAAACAAATTTTGTATTTCTATGGCTTCTCTATTCTTTCTTCAACTATTACAGAAAAGTCTGCCGGCAGGCCAGCCTTTCAAATGTGGCCATAATCTGCTGGGGGATTCTCTAAAGCACAAACTTGTGGGATAAATCTGCTTCTTCAGTCTACTCTTTACTGTGCTTTTCTGTTTTGTCCTTCTTCTGTCCATGGGATTCCTCAGGCAAGAGTACTGGAGTGGGTAGAAATTTCCTCCTCCAGGGGATCTTCCCGACCCAGGGATTGAACCCCTGTCTCTTATGTCTCCTGCACTGGCAGGTGGGTTCTTTACCACGAGTGCCAGCTGGGAAGCCCCATTCAAATGAAGGCTAGTCTGATTTTTTTTACATCCCAATGTATTAATCCTCAAGGTCTCCAGGGTTGAAATTCTAGGCCATTAATAAGATTGTGGAAAGAATCTTTGTAGCTCAGACTCCCTTCCCCAAACACACCATGGTCTCCTTCCCTGGGTCCTAAGGTAAAGCAGTGCTCAGGGCCAGTTGATCATCGTGCTGAGTGAGGAACCATGAGATGTCACAGACCAGAAGGAAAAGATCCAGTTCTACCAGGTAACCTCAGTTGGACCTGCCACTCTATTTCACTGAGCAATAATGACCCTCTTCTTAACCTCCACGGTATCATATGTGATAATAGTCATGATGGGCTTCTAACATTGCCAAGTATCACACAAATCTAATGCATCATCACAGTCATGTGATAGGGGGTTAAACATAGTGCAGTTGATTCTCAATATTTATGCTTTCCGTAGTCAGTGTGAACACTGAATTAGTAAATGCTGAGCAATAAATACTGCTCCCAGGGGAAATACAGGGTGAGGCTCCTCGAGCCCCTGGTCATAGCATTTCACCAACCAGTCAATACGTAACCTTGTTTTATGTGTGTTTCTATGTAAAGATGCCTTACTTAACATATGTCGCTGATTCATTAACATTGAACTCATGGCCCACAGCCCGTAGCTCATGCTTGAATGATAACGTGCTTTGTGAAGCACAAAGACTTCTTGCATTTAGCAACAACAGACAGCACTTGAGCACGTCATCAGAGCCGTTCTGAACTGTGAAATCACCAATAAAAAGCCCCCAAATGCAAAAAGATGTGGCACTAAACAGACCATGAACACGACAATTGTTTACAGAAAGAGAGTGAGCAAGGAGGCAGTGAGGCCTCGCCCACCTCAGCTGGAACATGGGTGCTGGTGACACACTTTTTTCCTTTTTTCTGCTCTGCACGTCTCTGCAAATGACCAGAGTCACCACTAGTAATTCTTTGGGTTTATAGATAAATCTTAACCAGTAGATGAATTCTCAAATATGAAATCTATGAATAATGATGATCGACTGTATGATTAAATTTTCTGTGTCTTCTGGAATAGTTCTGAATACCATAGTAAGAGGAATTGTGGCTTTCAAGGTGCTTGCTTATTTAGAAATAATTGGGTATACCAATATACACTGTATGTCAAAAACAGGTGAGCTGAAGATTCGTGACAGAAAAAGATTCCCTGCTTTTGACAATCTGGTGTAACCAAATACTAAAAATGTCATAAAAACAGAAGTAATGTTTTCTCACTGAATTTTAATGATAAGTACTTTTTGGGGTTTGTTTTGTTAATGAAAAATAATTTAATTCTGGGAAAAAAGGTGGAGATACGATGGCATTGATTTTGCTTTCATTGAACATTTCCCAACGTTTTCAGGGCTTATTGATTCCTTGTTTTTATGAGTGACTTGGCATTGAGGTCAGACCTTTCTTCATTTTTATAGATTAAGAGTCAAGACTAGACACAGTAACACTGCCTAAGATGTCTCGAGTCCTGACTATGAAGTAGGTACTGTGATAAGCGCTTTACATTCATGATACCATTTGTGATCTTCATAAGAAAGCATCGGACATCAGTACTACTGTTACCTACAGTTGATAGGAAACTGAAGCTCAGACATGCAGGGAGCCTGCAGTAGCTCCTGGAGTAGAGGGGGCAGCTGACCCCAGGCGTCTGACAACTCAGTGTGCATTCTTCATCTTCACTCTATGAAATCTCCTCTTCCAGCCTAAACTATATTAAAAAATTTGCTTTTGGAGCTCTTTTATCTGGATGTTGAGAATGTGTCATTTGGTTACACTGCTGTAATTATTAATTCTATTTGTCAAAGACATATTTGCCTGGCCAGCCAAGACAATTATGCCATTGACTGTGTGGTACTTTGAAAACAATATTGAATGAACCAGCCACATGACCTTGGCTCTGTCCCTTAACCTTTGTGAGCATCGTTTTCCTTAGCTGTGATGTGACACGATTATGGTTTAATTAAATTATATCTTGGATGTTTCTATGACTGTATGAAGGTAATGATGATGGAAAAAACCCATATGGATGTCTAAGAATGAAAGTTATTAATGCAATTAAAAAAGAATGAGAAGGTAACCTCAAAGTATAACTCACAGGAGAATTGCCTTCTAAATAGAAGGCTTCCTTCAGCCTTGAAAAGATTTTGGATGTTAAGATTTAAATTTTCTTAAGGACATGAAAAATTAGATATAATTGCTTCTCTTCAAGAAATATTATTTCTGGCCTATCACTTAAATAAGCTTTCTCATCAGCATTTTATGACTTCTTTAATCATTATAATAAAAGCTGAAGGCAACCGAGGAGGAATCTCAATTAACTATTTGCCATTTGTTCATTTATCAATTTTGCCTCATCCTACGCAGGAGACTGTCAGGAACTCTTTCTGAAAAGAGTAGCAGGTTATCTACAACATTTTTCTCTGTTTCTGTTAAAAAATGCAAAGGCAAGCAAGTCATGGGTGAACAAGGAAATGGTGTGATGGCTGTATCATCCTCCTTCTTGCCCATCACCCTTCTGCAGGATCTTGTGTACCAGCCTCTTGTAGACACTAAACACCATCCCACGAATAAATGAGTCCAGAGAAGAGTATGGACTAGATCCTCTTTTACTTTGATTCAGTTCAGTTCAGTTCAATCACTCAGTGGTGTCTGACTCTTTACTACCCCATGGACTGCAGCAAACCAGGCTTCCCTGTCCATCACCAACTCCCAGAGCTTGCTCAAACTCATGTCCAGCAAGTCAGTAATTCCATCCAGCCATCTCATCCTCTGTCATCCCCTTTTCCTCCTGCCTTCAATCTTTCACAACATCAAGGTCTTTTCCAATGAGTCAGTTCTTTGCATCAGGTGGCCAAAGTATTGGAGTTTCAGCTTCAGCATCAGTCCTTCCAGTGAACATTCAGGACTGTTCTCCTTTAGGATGGACCGGCTGGATCTCCTTGCAGTCCAAGGGACTCTCAAGAGTCTTCTTCAACACTGCAGTTCAAAAGCATCAATTCTTTGGCACTCAGCTTACTTATAGTCCAACTCTCAAATCCATACATGACCACTGGAAAAACCATAGCTCTGACTAGATGAACCTTTGTTGGCAAAGTAATGTCTCTGGTTTTTAAAGTGCTGTCTAGGTTGGTCATAGCTTTTCTTCCAAGGAGCAAGCGTCTTTTTATTTCATGGCTGCAGTCACCATCTGCAGTGATTTTGGAGCCCAAGAAAATAAAGTCTCTCACTGTTTCCATTGTTTCCCCATCTATTCGCCATGCAGTGATGGGACCAGATGCCATGATCTTAGTTTTCTGAATGTTTAGTTTTAAGCCAACTTTTTCACTTTCTTCTTTCATCAAGAGGCTCTTTAGTTCTTCGCTTTCTGCCATAAGGGTGGTGTCATCTGCATATCTGAGGTTATTGATATTTCTCCCAGCAATCTTAATTCCAGCTTGTGCTACATCCAGCCTGGCATTTCGCATGATGTACTCTGCATAGAAGTTAAATAAGCAGGGTGACAATATACAGCCTAGATGTACTCCTTTTCCTATTTGGAACCAGTCTGTTGTTCCATGTCCAGTTCTAACTGTTGCTTCTTGACCTGCCCACAGATTTCTCAGGAGGCATACAGATTTCTTACTTCGGTTATTTCTCTAAAATTGAAATTTGTATTGAGGTAACTATTGAATCGCATGCAGTTATGGAAATAATACAGAGAGGTTTCTTGTATATTTTTCCCAGCTTTCCTCAAAGGAAACATTTTGCAAAACTATTGTGGAATGTCACAATCAGGATATTGAGCTCGATACAATTCACCTTGGCAGTCAGACTTTGTATCAGTGTGTGTGTGAGCGTGTATATTTGATTCCATACAATTGGGTCACCTGTGTGGGCTTGGCCTTTGACCACTGCAGGCAGATAATGAACAAATCCAATGGGTAGGATACCTCATGTTCCCCTTTCATATCCACAGCCCCCTTGGCTTCTCTTTCCCCCTCCCTCACAAACCTGTCACCACTGCTGGCAAGCACTAAGCTGTCCTCTATTTCTAAAGTTTTGTCATTTCAAAGATGTCATGTAAATGGAATCATTAGGTGTGCAGTCTCTGGGGATGGGCCATTCCCTCAGATTAATTCCCTAGAGATTTATCCAAGTGGTTTTGTGTATCAGTAGTTGGTGCCTGTCTGTCACTGAGCAGTACCCCATGGTATGGAGATAGCAGTGGTATTATCTCCTGGTGGAGCTTTATTCTTTTTAGCTTTTCTGACTAATGACTGTGTCCTAGTCAACCCAAGATGCCATCTGCCTGGGGAGGTGGGCAGGGGGTAGAGGTGGGCGGCAGGGGGTGGAGAGGGGAGAAGGGAGGATTCTTCCTGGAGTGTTCAGCTTCTGACATGCATCATGGGACTACACATCCACAGAACACTCTGGAACTTGCCCAGAACAGAAATCTTCATTTTTATCTCCTGGTCCCGAAGCCACTTCTCTCCCAATGTCATTCTCAGTAAATAGCACCACCATTTACCGAGTTATTCAGGCCAAAATCCTGGGAAACAATCTTGGCCCTTTTTTTCCACCTACCACCTTCTATCTATCACCAAACACTGTGGGATCTTCCTTCAACATATTCCTGTCCCATTGCTTCTCCACTGTGCCAGTGCTTGTTTCAGCGCTAGACTGCCATCTGGTCTCTACAGCTGAAATTCTGCTGGTCCCTTCGGTCCCTCCTGTCCTTCCCCGCCCACCCCTGCTGTGGTTAGCACAGCGCCCCAGCAGGTGGATAATGTTCCTATTACCTCAGTTGGATCAACGCTGACGGGGGAGGAGACGGGGATGACAGAGGAGTGGATGGTTGGATGGCATCACTGACTCAATGGACATGAGTTTGAGCAAGCTCCGGGAGTTGGTGATGGACAGGGAGGCCTGGTGTGCTGCAGTCCATGGGGTTGCAAAGAGTCAGACATGACTGAGTGAACTGAACTGTCTGCTGCTTCCCACCTCATCTCCATAATGGTCTACGACCCAATGTCTGGCTGCTGGCTGACACTCTAGCTCTGTCTGTCTGTCTGTCACCACTGTGGTCCAGCCACCCTGGTTTTCTTGCTGTTCCTTGAACGAGCCAGGCATGCATCACCTTCCATACTTCCCGGGACACATTCCCTCCGGATGTCTGTACATGGCTGCCCTCACCCTGCTTAAGCCCCACCTCTTCCCATCTCCTCTGAGAGCACTGACCCGAATCCTCCTTTGTTTTTCTTTATCACATTTACTACTGGCTGACATCAGATCACACAGTTATTTTCTCAGCCTGTTCATGCCCACTAGGATGCATGCCTCACATCAAAGGCATTTTCTGTTTTAGCCATTGTTTCATCGCTACCACCTGGCATACATAAGCAGCCAACGTACTTTTGAGTGAGTAAATGATTTCCCCAAATTCCTTTACTCATACTTTTTAAGCCATCAAGGACAAAAGGCTATCCTGTAGCCATCAGGCCACAGAGTCTTCCTGTGACACAGAGGCAATACTCATTCTTCCAGCCACCAAGGGAAAGACATAAAGCTCTTTCTTAACTGCAGGGGGATTTAATGGAGGGAACATCAACATCCCTTGAATCCCCTCTCCTGCTCAGGGACCACGCCCTCTTGCCATGACTGGGAAAGCAGAGTCTGTTTCTCTTCTCTTTGTCTCTGGATTTGGTCAAATGGCTTCATTTGGACAATAGCATGTTTAGTGGGCAAGGCAAGAACAAGGGCTTGACAAGTGTTGACACTACTGTCTGTTTCTCCTCCACCGGCTTGATGTGAATTTGCCTGTGAAACCCTGAGGTCCTGGGAGGAAGCTGACTGGTGTATCACAGAGCCCTCAGCCCTTAGCTGACCCGCAGACCAGTGAGAAAAAGTGACTGTTGGAACTGCATGTTATCTGTACTTCTTTTTGGGGATAGACAGCTAACTGGTAGAACAAATTAAAGCAAGACTTCTTTTTTAAAAGCCCAAGAAAACTATGAGGAAAAGGAAAGGTTCAGAGGGAGAGAGGACCTAAGCTTTGGCTCGGAGAGCGGGCAGGGGGCTTATGGGGCAGGGGGCTTATGGGGCAGGGGTCTCCTGCCCAGCTTCCTGATGAGAGGCTATGGGAGAAGCCTGCTGTGCAGGGGGCTCACACCAACACCTGGCCACCCAGCCTCATCAGGAAAGAAAAGAAGAGTGAGCAGATGGGTCTCTGGCTCCTCCCAGCCTTTCTCTTGTGAGGAGTAAACCTTGAGATGAAGCTGAAGATTCCACCGTGCAGCTGTCGTGGGGAGGGGGGAGGACGCGACACAGACTCAGGGCTCTGCCCCTGACCCCCAGCGCAGGACAGAAACACAAAGGCAGCAATGGCGGATGGTGTCTGGAAGCACTGCCTCGGTCAAGGAGGGACTATAAGTTCATCAACCTCAGATCTTAGCACCCAAGGCCAGATGTGCATCCAGGGACCCAGCACTGGGCTGGAGGCCAGTTGATGGCAGCCCTTGCAAACTCAAGGGAGGACCAGTGATGACATGTGTCCCTCCTTGTGATGATGTTAAAGGAACATGTAAGTGATGTCTCACTGTCCATCCCCTTCTATATTCCACACACCTGCACACACACAGAAGGAAGCAGGGGATGGGAAGGCCAGGTGAGAGACCGAGCATTGTCATTCAGGAGGATCAGAGATGATGGAAGGGACTGCTGAAACAGCCAAGTCAGACTGAGCAGTGAGCTGGACTGGACATTGTGTATCTGCCCTTGCCACGCAGTGAGAGTGAAAGTCGCTCAGTCACGTCCGACTATTTGTGACCCCATGGGCTGAGTGTCGAAGAATTGATGCTTTTGAGCTGTGGTGTTGGAGAAGACTCTTTAGAGTCCCTTGGACTGCAAGGAGATCCAACCAGTCCATTCTGAAGGAGATCAGTCCTGGGTGTTCTTTGGAAGGACTGATGCTGAAGCTGAAACTCCAGTACTTTGGCCACCTCATGCGAAGAGTTGACTCTTTGGAAAAGACTCTGATGCTGGGAGGGATTGGGGGCAGGAGGAGAAGGGGATGACAGAGGATGAGATGGCTGGATGGCATCACCGACTCGATGGACGTGAGTTTGAGTGAACTCTGGGAGTTGGTGATGGACAGGGAGGCCAGGTGTGCTGTGGTTCATGGGGTAGCAAAGAGTTGGACACAACTGAGCGACTGAACTGAACTGTATAGTCCATGGAATTTTCCACCCCAGGATACTGGAGTGGGTAGCCTTTCCCTTCTCTAGGGGATATTCCCAATCCAGGGGTTGAACCCAAGTCTCCTGCATTGCAGGCGGATTCTTTACCAGCTGAGTCACCAGGGAAGCCCACTCACCACTGACAGATGGAGACACTGTATTGTCTGTGAACATCCGAGTTGTTTCATGCCTGACAATGTGCAACTGTGTGACAACCATAGCAACCCCCACTTAGGTCTCTCCGAAGCCTCTCACTCACTTCCTGTTTATCATTCTCCACTCTGCAGATGGTGTTATCTTTCTAAAAACATCAATCTGAGCAGGTTATTCTTCTGATTTAAAAAAAATCCTTCCATGACTGCTTTTAGCCTCCAGGATAACATTAAAACCTTAATGTGACTTGGGGCTGAATTCTGTAATATGGCGACGCCTCTGCATTCAGCTTGGATTCCAAAGACGGCTGACTGTGATGCCCTGAGCCCAGTGCCTTCTCCTGGCCTGGGGGCGGGGGCAGTGCGTGCGGGTGGGGGTTGCGGGTCTGCACTGCTGGGGAGTTAATTCTCCAGGCAGCAGCCCTGAGTCAGGCCAGGTGGGAAGGAGGAGAAGCGAGTCCCTGGCTCTGCACTGTCCCCCACTGTCCCCCGTGGTCCTGAACACCACTTACTCGCAACCTGAGTGGCCTGATAATTGCCATTCTTTTCCTGGTTTCACTTCTCCACTCCCCTACTGGGATTTCCTGAGCTCGTCTCCCAAATAAGCTGGTATTCACATCCTCAGTCCTTGCTACTACTCCACCAAGGGGCTCCTCTTCTGACCTCAAGAGTTCCTCCTTGGAGAACCTAAAACATGATGGGTGACGTACAATTCATCAACACACTGGGCCACATTTTTAAAGTGAATGTGGTCAATGCTAATAATTCACCCTTGTCCTGGCAGGAGGTGATTGGGACGGTCCTGGGGCTGTCAGGACATTTGGGTGTCCTTCAGAAGCATGTTTGGATCTGAACCCAGCTTTCTGCTGCTACATTTTGATCACTTGCTTCTTCTTACTCTAGTTTCAACCCTTCTGAATGAAACTTGCTGTGGTCCCTCAAATTTCCCTCATGGCACACTGTTTTCAAAGACGGAAATAATACCGCCCACCTGCACGCTCCTTCGCCGAGTGACCCTGTCACTGAGCCATCAAGAAGCAGAGTCTGCTTAGCCTTTCCTGGGATCTGGGCTGGAGCTCAGATCTGGCCAATAGCCGCTAGTAAGGAGGGTGTGCATGAGCTCTGAGGCTGGGTCTTAGGGACCTCCAGTTTGCACCTTTGCTTTTTCCAAGGCTCTTTCATAGAGACTAGCCACCATGATGGGAGGAAGCCCAGGCAGCCATGAGGTCGAGCCTTGGAGGTGGGGCCGGAGGTGGGGGGTGGGTCTGGGCAAGAGAACCGAGGCCCCTGGCTGAGAGCCCCAGGGAAACTCCTGGGCACCCACGTGACTGAGGCCACTATGTACCATTCAGTCATTCTTATGTCCTGGCTGAGACCACATGAAGCAGAAGAGTCAGGCCACAAACTTGTGTGAAATCATAAAGTATTGTTCAAGCCACAGAGTGCTGGCTGGGCTGTTGTACAAAACAGAGAACTGAAAAACCTCTCCTCTTCCTGCCCTCTGCTCCTCCCTGTTTCTTTGCCCAGATAACTCTCAGATCAGATCAGATCAGTCGCTCAGTCATGTCCGAGTCTTTGCGACCCCATGAATCGCAGCACTCCAGGCCTCCCTGTCCATCACCAGCTCCCAGAGTTCACTCAAACTCACGTCCATCAAGTCAGTGATGCCATCCAGCCATCTCATCCTCTGTCGTCCCCTTCTCCTCTTGCCCCCAATCCCTCCCAGCATCAGAGTCTTTTCCAATGAGTCAACTCTTCGCATGAGGTGGCCAAAGTACTGGAGTTGCAGCTTTAGCATCATTCCTTCCAAAGAAATCCCAGGGCTGATCTCCTTCAGAATGGACTGGTTGGATCTCCTTGCAGTCCAAGGGACTCTCAAGACTCTTCTCCAACACCACAGTTCAAAAGCATCAATTCTTCAGCGCTCAGCCTTCTTCACAGTCCAACTCTCACGTCCATACATGACCACAGGAAAAACCATAGCCTTGACTAGACGAACCTTTGTTGGCAAAGTAATGTCTCTGCTTTTGAATATGCTATCTAGGTTGGTCATAACTTTCCTTCCAAGGAGTAAGCGTCTTTTAATTTCATCACTGCAGTCACCATGTGTGGTGATTTTGGAGCCCAAAAAAATAGTCTGACACTGTTTCCACTGTTTCCCCATCTAGTTCCCATGAAGTGATGGGACTGGATGCCATGATCTTCCTTTTCTGAATGTTGAGCTTTAAGCCAACTTTTTTACTCTCCACTTTCACTTTCATCAAGAGGCTTTTTAGTTCCTCTTCACTTTCTGCCATAATGGTGGTGTCATCTGCATATCTGAGGTTATTGATATTTCTCCTGGCAATCCTGATTCCAGCTTGTGCTTCTTCCAGTTCATCACTCAGATCTCAGCTTCTGTGCCACATCCCCTGGGGTGCCTTCCCTTACCTCCTGGACTGGGTTAATGCTCCCCCTTCTTGCTCTCAAAGAACCCAGTATTTCCACCTTCCATTTATCCTGCCACAGGTCCTTCCACTTCAAATTGCCTTTCAACACTGGCTGCTCTCTTCCAGTTAGAACTTAAGCCCCTGTAAGAAACTGTGCCTGTCTTGGACATCATAGGTGTTCCAGTGGCGTATACAATGCCTAGTGTGTGACAAATAATGATTACAAGCTTGTTTAATTATGATTTAATAAAAATAACTAATGTTTATTATACCTATACTATGGGGCAGACCCCATGCTTCCTATTAAGCATGTCTTATTTTGTTGAATCCTGCAAAGCAGTGGCCATTACTGTTCCTGTTTAGTACATGAGGAAACAGAAAGCCCAAGATGCTAAGTAACTTGCCAAAGTCAAACTATTGGTAAGTGACAGAGTAAGAATGCAAACCCACAAGTGTGATCGCAAAGACTGCTCTTAACTGCAATCCTTATGTATCAATCAGGATGGGTTGTTGTGCTGCAGTAACAAATAGCCCTGTAGACTTGCTAACTTAAGAATGCAAAGGTTTTTTGTTTTTTTTTTTTTCCTTTGGAGGCTGTAGGTTCATCATAAGTTGACATGGTGCTCTGTTCGTTGTGGTCACAGAGGGATCCTGTCGAGGGAACAATCAGTCTTGAGGTTTGTTGGCCACCATATCAAAGGGACAGAAGGACCCCAGAAGGTCTTGCATCAGCAGTTAAGTCTTCTTGCCTAGAAACAGCACATGTATTTTCTACTCATCACATTTTTTGGCTGGAAATCCTCACTGAGCAGCATGATGCCTACCAGAGTATATCACCTCATCCATGAATGAGCACAGCGGTATGTCATTTCCTGCTGTGTCGGGAGGCTTTGCCAAATATTTGGAAAACCTTAGACTAAGGATTTCTTTACCGAGGATCATAATATTCACATTTGAGATACAATGGAAATCATATGGTGGCTTCCAACAGGTCTCTCGCAGGTCTTCTATCTCAGTTGCTTCTATAGTGGTACTCTGAAAAAAAGTTTCTGGGACCAAGACGACTCACAAACTGTATTAAGTTCAAATGGATCAGCACTGACCTTTAATTTGACCACTTCAGACCTTGCCTCTGACAAACAGCCCTGGTCATTAAAGCAACGATTACTCGGCAATAGTTACTATTCAGCTTCTTTCCAAGCACAGTTTCTTAAGCTCACACAGAAGAATTGATACATTTTCCCTACAGAGTAGGTCTATCTTATGATTTGGTACTACTATGCTACACGGCCATGACACGAATAGTTAATTTGAAAAACAAACAAAAGGCAGGTTCAGATTTTACTTTCTAAAAAGAAAATTAAAATGAGTATTGCAATCCTGAAAACAGAGGCTATCTGTTTAATAACACAGAATGTACAGTGATGTGAGGAGCAGTCGATACTGACATTCTTCTAAATTCACACCTATACTACATCCACAATGGTGTGTGCCATCAAGGAACCCTAAACACAACTATCCTTTGAATTCTCACATGGAACAGGAGAACCTTCTCAGCTTTAGTATCGCATTTTTCACCTTTCAAAAAAGCCATCATCATCTTACAGTTTCAAGGGTTTTTAGGCTTTATGCAAGTTGGTCTCACTCAAGCCAGGAAACTCCTCAAAGTACAGGACACATTTTAATCTAGCTTTTGTTCAATACTCTCAATATTGGAAGCTCCACTACTTCAAAAGAGTGGCTCCTCATTTTTGAATAGTTTTAGCTATTAGGGAGTTCTTTCGAACTGAAATTTTCCTCTCACTTGGCGACTCTGGTGCCTTACAGTAAGCCTCTACAAAGCCTAATTCTTTTTTTATGGAGCAGTTGTCAAGACTGAAAATCAGATTCTATCATGTCTCTTAAATCATATCTTTTTATTGGTGTAAGTATCTCCAAGTCTTTTGATTTTTTTTCCCCTTATGGGTCCTTTACCTATTTTGTCTTCTTAAAAGATGTCTTAAAATGGGGTGCTTAGGATTGGCCGTGACTTCCCAGCCGAGGTCTGCCTGTACTTCTTGCTGTGTACACAATTCTCTTATTAACATACTTCAGTATTATATTTATTTAAAAATCAGTCACCACATATCCAAATGTCCATAAAACCACCCCCGCCCCTGAGTCTTTTATGATACCAGGAGTCTTTCATCTTCTACTTATACGCTTCTTCTTTTTTTTGCCTTCTGGTCTAAGTGCAAGAATTATGTTTATCTCTATTATATTCCATCTTATTATTTTTATCCTATCTTTCCAGCCTGCCAAGATGCTTTTAAAGTGTTTTTTATCATCCAGCTTATTAAACCATCCCTCTCAGCTTCGTGGCATTTGCAAACTTTATAAACATTCTATTTGTGTCTTTATCCAAGGCACTGATAGAAATGTTGGGGAAAGAGATGAGTAGCACAGAAGACTCTGCTACAGGCTTCCAATTGACTTAGAGATTCTCTTGAAAGACTATTAAATCTGTTGTTGAAAATCAGATATATAAAGTCCATGACATCATTCAGCTAGTAAATGATGGACATAACTAGGTCTGGTGAAATTTATACTTTGTGAAGCTTTGCTCATTGCTGGGGATCCTGGCTTCCTCTTCGCAGGATTCAGAAATGTCACAACTCATTCCAAAATTCTGTTGCCGGTTGACAGAGATCACAGTTTTATTTCTAGAATATATTTCTGCCGCTCCCTTTAGAAGTCACACTTGTCGTGGATTAAGTACCCTTCTTTCATCCTTTTTATGTGTCCTTTTTCAAGCAGTGCTCATCAAAGAGCTCCATGTGAAGTCCTATTAATTTATTTAGATACATCTCCTTTTCCTTCTTTTATGTGATCAGTTTCTGATTAGCAGCTGACTCAACAACTTGGGGGCGTGGATCTCAAGGGGGTGTCAAAACCTTAGTGGAGTACATGAGAGAGCCATTTGAAGTTCAGCTGTCTGATGGACATTTACATAGCTAGTGAAAGCATATTGGTTGCTTCTCACTGACGTGAACGTCAGTTTCAAAGAGAGATCTCACCAATCCTGTTCCTGCTAAATGACCACATTTTTAAGGAACACTGGCTGGAGGAGATGGTGGATGATTAGCTTAGCCAGGCACCCACATGTTTTCTGAGGTCCTCACTGTGACTCCTTAGATGGTACTAACAGAATTTATCTCCAAGGTATCAGATCTCTTCCTTGATTCTTCATCCTTCTGAAAGTTGCAGGTGTTACCAGGAAGGAATGCCTAGCTCTTGGTGTCACACACCTGTTTCAAAGGCCTCCTCTGCCAATGACCAGGGAGATATTAAGCCAGTGGTTCTCAGTGGGCAGTGACTCTACCCTTGGGGGAGCATTTGGCCACATCTGGAGTCACTGATGGCTGTCACAACTGGGGGGTGTGACTTGTAGCCAGTGGGTAGAGCACCGGGAAGCAGCTAAGCACCCCACAAAGCACAAGTCAACCACCACAACGAAAAATTGTGTATCTGACCCCAAAAGACAACAGGGCTGCTGCTGGAAAACCTGCTTGAAGAAAATAACCTTCCTGAATCTTCATTCCTTTTCCCATACAGTGAGGGTAACAGTGGTCCAGGCTGGTGTCATGAGGACTGTAGGCAGCACTATATACTAAAACACATACACACTGCCACAGAGCCAGCATCCAAAAACAGCCATCATTTTTTTGGCTTATTATTATCAAGTATTACACGGGATATTTATTAAGATGTTATTCGCTCAATACTAAAAAGGTAGTTTATTTACGCCACAAATATTTTTTTGAGCACTTTCCATACATTAGGCACTGATGTGGCTGCTGCAAATAGATAAATTAAAAAGTAAGAAGACAACACTGTTAGCTTCCTGTTAGCTTCAGGAAGCTAACAGCTTGCAAGCAGGCACTGTGTTCCCATTTTGTAACTGACAGACCCAGGCTCTGGGAGGTTCAAGTACTGAACTCAAGGGTTCAATGCCGATGAGGGGAAGAGCCCAGACTCAAACACCAGTGGCAGCTACAGACTGAGGGCTTGTCTCTCTCTCGATTAGTATGTTGAAATCCTAACCCCCAAGGGGATGGATCTGGGATCAGATCGTGAGGGCGGAGCCCTCCTGAATGAGATTATTGTCCCTCTAAGAAGAGCCCCCTGGAGGAGGAAATGGCAACCCACTCCAGTATTCCTGCCGGGATAATCCCACGGACAGAGGAGCCTGGTGGGCTCCCGTCCATCAGGTCACAAAGAGTCGGACACGACTGAAGAGACTGAGCGCACACACCCAAGAAGAGACGGGAGAGAGCTTACTTCTCTCCATCACATGAGGATATGATGAGAAGACAGGCATCTGCAAACGAGGAGCTGGGCCCTCACCAGACACCTGCTCTGCTGCTACCTTTATTGCCAACTTTCCAGCCTTCAGAACTTGTGAGAAATAAACGCCTGTCGCTTAGCTGTCTAGTCTGGGGGATTTTATAGCAGCACGAGCTGACCAGCTGACTGCCACACCCTCTCTGCCTGATTCCAAAGCCTACATGCTTTCCACTGCATTATTGTCAGATGCCTGCCTTTAGGAAAAGGAGACTGCAAGCTGTGTGGGAAGATCTCACCTCTGTGCTAGTTTTTATCATCTTAGCATCCTTATCGGCATCCTCTCACTCTGCAGGACACGTCTACGGTGATAAGCTTTTCGTTTCTTTCCCTTCTACTGTTTATCAATTTAACAAATATTTATTGAGCACTTGCTCCTTGTTCCCTTGGAGGAGGAAATGGCAATCCTACTCCAGTATTCTTGCCTGAAAAATCCCCTGGATAGAGGGGAGCCTGGAGGCCTGTTGTCCATGAGGTCACAAAGAGTGCTCCTTGTTAGGATGCAGTGGGACTTTGAGACCCTGTCCTGTGGCCTGCAGAGAGCTCTGGGGCTGGTGTGGATGAGAGTCAGTCTTGAATAGAAGTCTCGCGTGAGACCCAAAGCAGAGCCTTAACTTAGCCTCACGTGCCTGAGGCCATGAGGTCCTCTCCCTGTTGGGGCTGTGGAGGTCGTTACAGGTTTCTATTTCTTCATGCAACTCATCACAGGCACAGTTAGTTTATTTACATGGCAAAATTTTCCTTTGGTGAACAGAAAACTCTGGGTGTATTACTCATATACCTGAAATTCATATAATGGTTTTAGCTCAGCACATCTCGAGCAGAGTCAATTCTTATAGAAGATTTCTCTTATGATGTTATTTGTTCATGACCTTGAAGGTTCGTGCCTCATTGCATATTGCAATTTTGCTTTAGTGTCAATTTAGTCACCTGACTTGAAATCCTGATGAGTAAGAGTGTTACTCATGGTGAAGGAAACTGGCATTCACCCAACGTACCTGTCAAATTTGACTTTGCAAGTTTCATGAAAGAAATAAAGTCCACTGTTTCCGTATGTTCATGCTGAATAGGAATGTTTAGGAATATCATAGTGCAGTGTCTTTAGGAATATCACAGTATCATAGTGTAGAGTTTGTTTGGATGGAGTCAGCCCTGAAGGAGCGCTTAAAATTTCCTGTTATTCTTCACTGAGTTGCGGAATGCATGTGGCAGCAAGCGGGCACTCAGCGACACCTCAGGGTGCATGCCTGCAGACACCGGGGCTCTACGCCACTGACTACATTGGCATGTGTAACCAAATTATAACGGCATTGCTTGTCTTCCCGCTGCGTTTCCTTCTGGACCTTGGCCCTTACTGACTAGACCTTTGTTTGTGGACTCTCATCAGAGAGACCCAGCTTCACAACTCTGTTTTTCCACACAACAGTCAAGTAACTCCAGCAAACTGACCCTGCTCAGCTTCAGCTTCCTCATCTGTAAAATGAGGAAAATGACCATACGTCTTGCTTCCCTGAGCTGCTGTGACACTACGTTGTCACATTTGCACACGAAGATGATTAGCCCGATGCCTTGAACAGCAGGTGGCCCGTGGTCTGGGCTGCCTTTCCTTTTCACTTTCACCACTGATTAAGCTACTGCCACTCCCCTCTGCCTTTTCGCTGAGGGCGTGGCCCTTTCCTGGGATGCGACCTACACCTCTGTTTGCCCGCTGTCTTGCCTCGTGTGTCCCCTGTTCTAAGTCCTGGAATACACTTTGCTCTTGGCTGCTTTCTGACATGGGATGTCGGGCTTGTCCCTCAACAGGCCAGCCTCTGTTGCCCAAATCCTCTTCTTCCATCTTTCTGTTTTGTTCCTAAGTCCACCATCACAGAGGTTACAGCATGGTGGTCAGGAACAGAGAGACACAGGTATCTGACTGTCCTGGAAAACCTTTTGATTCCACCCTTAAGTAGGTGGCTTTGGGCACGATACGTAATCTCTTGACGCTTCAGGTTTCTCAGCTGTAAAGCGGGGATGATACCTTGATTATCTCATGGAATTACGAAGAAGATTAAATGTGATCATGTATCTGAAGCACTTGAAACGGATCTTGGCCCACACAAAGTTCCTCTGTAAGTGTATACTATTGTTACTTGTTGTTATGGGTTTGGCCCCCTGTTCTTTTCATTATCTGCTAGGTTCCCCTGTCCCCATCTTTTAAAAATGAGTGCTTTTAACAGTTAAGAGCATTCTGATCATACAGCAGCCCCCCTCCCCCGGCTTTGGCCAGCACATCACCCACTGTCTTACGAGTCCCATTTTGGGTTCACAATATAGAGTTCTCTTACAGAAAAAAAAAATGTCATTGGCTTTATATTAATCACTTAAAATATGTAACCAATCACATCCAGAGTTAATCTCGACAGCTCTGATCTGTAGTAGAGAAGGGCCAAGTGGCTTCTAAATTCACAATCCACTCAGGGGGTTCTGTCACAATCCCCAATTCCTATCAGCCTTCTGATTGCAAATAATGTAGGTAGGGCTTCCCGGTAGCTTGGTGGTGAAGAATCCACTTGCCAATGCAGGACACACGGGTTCGATCCCCGACTTGGGAAGATTTCAGATGCCGGGAGCAACTAAGCCTGTGCACCCCAGCTACTGAGCCTGTGCTCTAGAGCCTGGGAGCTGCAACTATCGAGCCCACGTACCACAACTACTGAAGCCTGAGCGCCCTAGAGTCTGCCTGCAACAAGAGAAGCTACCACAATGAGAAGCCCATGCACCGCAACTAGAGCGCAGCCCCCACTCGCTGCAACTAGAGAGAAGAACCAGCAGCAACGGAGACCCAGCATAGTCCAAACAAGAAATCTAGAAAACAGTTAAAAAAAAAAATCAGGTATGCTTCTCGACAGTGAGAGGAAGACAGAACCATGTTGAATACTTAGAATAGGAAAAAGTTATATTAAATATTGTTGGTAGGTAGAGCTCTGTAATAAACCAAAGAACAGATTTTAGATAAAGAAACTGGGAGCAGATACACAGCTTCACCCGTGTTTTAGTTTGTCACGCACCAAACGACACAGGTTTTATCACCATTACAAATATAGGAGCCTCAACCACCAATTATGATGCATTTCAAAGGCAAATGAGCAGCTTTAGGAAATATTATGTGGGCAGTTTATCCCAAATTTCTTACCTATGACTTTTCCTAGGAAGAGCGACTTGGGAGAATTGAAGAGCGTGTCGGATGAACTTGGCAGGTGGTAACTCACGGAAGGATAGTGATCCAGCTGCAGGAAGAAAAGGAGAGACAGTTTTAGAAGAACGTCGAATTGTTTTAGAAGAACGTCGCATCCTGCAGGGACTTGGATCTTCCCTGAGGGATGATGTCACTCTTTCAGCCCCAGTTTCTGGATCTTATTTCATCAGTGCTGACTCCAAAATACCAGCCTGAGAAAATAGGAGCTCATCCCAGCCTTCGCTGGGGTTATTGGAAAATGATCTGAGCCTGTACATGAAGACCTTTTATGAGCTCTTCTCCAGCTCACGCACCTTTTCTGTGGCTGATGGACTAAGACCCTCACTCATTTTAATAGAGTAAAATCTGCTTGATTCAGTCTCTAGTTTGGCCCCTGAGATAGAGTAGGCTACATGTTTAGTGATTTTCTTTAGCACACCTTACTGCACTTATTTCTTCCCCATTTGGGTCTATCCACCAGGACACCAATATCATTCTTCAGAATATATATATGTGTGTGTGTGTTCAAATGTGAATATGAATATATTAATGTATGTGAATACGTGCGAGAATTCCCTGGTGACTCAGGTAGTAAAGAACCTGTCTGCCAAAGCAGGAGAGGCAGGAGATGTAGGTTCGATCTCTGTATCAGGAAGATTCCCTGGAGTACGAAATGGCACCGCACTCCAGTATTCTTGGCTGCGAAATCCCACGGACAAAGGAGTGTGGCGGGCTACAGGCCTGGGGCCACAGGGAGTCAGACAGGACTGAGTGGGCAAGCACGCAAGAATATGTACATTCAAATGCTGAGATATCCGGGTCACAGTTTTCTTGCTTGTCCAAACGAGGGTGATTTCTCCTTCCTGCCACAGTGCAGGGACATCAGAGCCTGGAGGGGGCAAAGACACCGTTACTCTGGCAGAGCTGACCTTTCAGAGTGGAGCTGGGTTGGCAACAGAGGGAGTTAAAAACAAAGCAGATGGGAAGAGCTTACAGACAATGGCTGTCACACGTCTGATTATGCTTCCCACGCAAAAGTGTGAACACCGCTGTCCCAGAATCCTTTGTGCCCTAACTGGCGATTCTTGCCTTAGCTGAACTTTTACAGCCCAAACATTCTAGCTGTTTCTCCAACTGTGAGCTCTTAGAAC
This sequence comes from Bos grunniens, assembly GCF_055505025.1. Taxonomy (NCBI): domain Eukaryota; kingdom Metazoa; phylum Chordata; class Mammalia; order Artiodactyla; family Bovidae; genus Bos; species Bos grunniens. The sequence continues at coordinate 8,570,044 of NC_141168.1, forward strand.
TTTCTGTGTTCCTTGTAACCACCTGGGGAAAAAGAAATCTCTTTTGTACCCTTTTGTTTTTCTGAAGTGAGTTTAATACCTGCTCAGGAGAGCATAAAGTAAGGTGTGGGTTAGAAGGAAACACTTTTGTCCTCCTATCCAGCAGGTCCTTCCTGTGGGAACTGCGTACAGTAGCTACGTGCTGGGGCACGAACTTCCGAAACTAGACTCGCTAGAGGTGGGTCAGCATGGGCAAAGCTGCAGGGTGCAGGCCTGCTTGGGGGGCGAGGAGCAGGGGGAGGAGAGGCAGGCCGGAAGTGTGGGGAGGGGACCAATCTCACTGGCCAGGAGGAGGACTGGCCGCTTTGAGGAATGATGGTTAATTATTAATGACCATCTACACTGGAATCTTGAGACTGCTTACTCGAAACCTAGAGCTTATTGAATATTCAAGATTAAGAGTCCAAGAGTCATCGCAGCTTAGGAATCTGGAGAGTTCTGACCTGCAGGACTGGTACTGTGAGTTTTTTTTTTGTGCCTGGGTATCTGGTAGCACTGTGATAAAAGTCTAAAAAAGCATGATTAAAGCCAACATTGGCATGTTCGACTACAATTTTGCAAAGTTTGCTATGATTTCAAGTGTTTCATTAATAAAACACATGTTCTGGCCAGAGAACCTTAAATATTAATATTTTTATACTTTATTGTTTCCCTGGGGCAGAGGCGACTATCAGTTCAGTCGCTCAGTCGTGTCCAGCTCTTTGCGACCTCATGGACTGCAGCATGCCAGGCCTCCCTGTCCATCACCAACTCCCGGAGTTTACTCAAACTCATGTCCATTGAGTCAGTGATGCCATCCAATCATCTCATCCTCTGTCGTCCCCTTCTCCTCCTGCCTTCAATCTTTCCCAGCACCAGGGTCTTTTCAAATGAGTCAGTTCTTCACATCAGGTGGCCAAAGTATTGGAGTTTCAGCTTCAGCATCAGTCCTTCCAATGAACATTCAGGACTGATCTCCTTTAGGATGGACTGGCTGGATCTCCTTGCAGTCCAAGGGACTCTCAAGAGTCTTCTCCAACACGACATTCAAAAGCATCAATTCTTCAGCACTCCGCTTTCTTTAGAGTCCAACCCTCACATCCATACATGACTCCTGGTAAAACCATAGCTTTGACGAGACAGATCTTTGTTGGCAAAGTAAGGTAACAGCTTTTTGATATGCTGTCTAGGTTAGTCCCTGTTGCTAAAGAGCAACTAACTGCTTTGGCGCCATCTGGTGGCACACATGGGGAACTGCTATGGTCCCTCCATCCACTTAGTACCTGTTGTTAGGGAACTTGGGGTTGCCGAGGGGAAGGGATAGTTAGGGAGTTTGCAGAGGTCATGTACACACTGCTATATTCAAAATGGATAACCAACAAGGACCTATTGTGTAGCACAGGGAACTCTACACAATGTTATGTGGCGCCTGCATGGGAGGGGGGTTTGGGGGAGAATGGATACATGTATATGTATGGCTGAGTCCCTTCCCCGTTCAGGAGAAACTACCACAACATTGTTAATCAGCTATGCCCCAATACAAAATTAAAATTTAGTTTGAAACAAACAAACAAAAAAAGGCTTCCTGAAATAGTTACATCATAACAGTATGTAGTAATCACTATGCTACCCTATATAGTACTTGACAGAGTCGGCTTTTGGCACATTTTATATTATTTTTACCCAGCTCATGTAAAATAAAATTGCTAGTTTGTCTCCATAGATTACTTTCATCTCTTCCCCTTCCTTCATATATGCAGCTGATGACTTGAACCCAAAGCTAAAATTTACCTATATTATATTAAAATTTATTTCTTTTGCTTGGAAGGATACAGACTACTCAGAAGTTTTTGAATCTTGATTGTGCCATCAGTGATTCTGCCTGGCGTTGGTTTATCTATAAATACCACTAACACCCTTGAGTCTTAATTCATTAATGAAGCGATTAATGAAAATACATTGGGCAGGAATCTCAGAGGGCAGTGATCTATCATTCTGATCCAAATCACTTTTTAGTTAAGAAAATCTTTTGTAACAACCGAGTCGGAAAATATGACAACCGCTGAAGATACACGGGAAGGCTTTAACGTTTATGGAGATTAAACTCCTCGTGTCTGCGGCAGTTCTGTGATGGAAGAGGACCACAGGAGGAGAGCTAAGAGGGAAGAGGAGTCCGCTCGAGTTTTCCTCGCCGCTCGTCTCTCTCTCACTCTCCGTCCTGCTTTGTACCCAGAAGGAAGGGTGTGGGAGGAAAGGATGAGGTGACGTGGCGGGGACGGTGGGAAAGGGAACAGCAGCTCTGGGACCTGCGGATGCGACCAAATTAGGGATCCTGGACTCTGGGGCGATGAGCTGTGGGATGCAGGTGGCTCTAGAAGCTGGAAAAGGCAAGGAAAGGGATTCTCCTCTCCGAGCTTCGGGGCAACCAGCCCAGTCAGCAGCAGGCCATCCACTCAGTAACGCTAACTGGCCTCCAGAACCGTAAGGCAATCCCTCAGGGTTACCCTAAATCCGCAGTAAATTGTTACAGCAGCAACAGAAAACCAATCCCCGGAATTAAAAGAAGAGCTTGTGACATTAAAACCAGGCCCGAACAGCGCCCTCTCCTGGCTTGCTTCTCAGACAACCACGCTAGTTCTGTTCCTGTCTTCCTGCCTCCCAGACAGAGATTGTTAATAAGATCGATTTCTGAGCTGCCCTGGCTTTTTGAGAGCATCCAGCCCTGCTTTCCGGAATCCTCCCCACATGAGCCCTGTTCCCAAAATAAGCTCTCCCTGCCTCTCTCCCAGTGACACCCCCATGGAGGTACCTGGGATGTGAGTCTCTTTGTGTCGGTAATCAATTTGTTGCCTCCTTTCAGTATATGCTCTATGATTAACGTGAGTTCCTTTAATTTCCTTTAAAGTGAGCAAAATATTAAACTTTTCTGGTTGAGGGCTCTGGAAGAAAAGCTACGACCAACCTAGACAGCGTACTAAAAAGCAGAGATATTACTTTGCCGACAAGGGTCCTTCTAGTCAAAGCTATGGTTTTTCCAGTAGTCATGTATGGATGTGAGAGCTGGACCATAAAGAATGCTGAATGCTGAAGAATTGATGCTTTCTAACTGTGGTGCTGGAGAAGACTCTTGAGAGTCCCTTGGACAGCAAGGAGATCAAACCAGTCAATCCTAAAGGAAATCAACCCTGAATATTCATTGGGAGGACTGATGCTGAAGTTCCAATACTTTGGCCACCTGATGTGAAGAGATGACTCATTGGGAAAGACCCTAATCCTGGGAAAGACTGGGGGCAGGAGGAGAAGGGGACAGAGGATGAGATGGTTGGATGGCATCACCGACTCAATGGACATGAGTCTGAGCAAGCTCAGGGAGGTAGTGAAGGACAGGGAAGCCTGGCAAGTCCATGGGGTCTCAAAGAGTCGGACGCGACTGAGTGACAGAATAACAAAGGGGGCCCTGGAGGGAAGAAAGGGCTTCTGGAAATTTCCAGTGCTGGCTTGAGGGTGGGGAGGTCTGCCTAGGGCCTGAGGTCTGCCTGAGCCTCAGACCCAGAGTGTGATCCTCCTGTGACCCTATGGCCTGGTACCCATCTGTTTCCCCTGGAAACCAGAGCCCCTGTGAGCCCTGTGTGGGCTGCGTGCTCTGAGGCCTCCTGCCTCCAATCTCACACATGCTCACACGTGTGCACACTCCTCCAACTCCACAGAGTGGCCTTTTGGTGGCTCAGCAACCCCAGACCAGCTCCAGCCTTGCCAAGCCAGAGCTTCTCTGCTCTCTGGGGTGCGGGGGGGAGACACGCACGCACGTGGTTTCTGTTTGAACCCAGGCCCACGTACTGAGCCGCTACTCTGTGCAGGGCTTTGTGCTGGGCTTTTCATGTCCTTATGTCATCTAACAGACATGACAAAAAGCATCTCAACTCAGAAAAGGAGTTGGCTAGCCGGACTGATAGGCTAACCCGGCTACACCTGGGTAACCACAAAGGCGACCTGTGAGTGACAGGCTCCTGAAACAGCCCCCGTGGCTCAACCGGGGAAGGAAGAGCTCAGCTACATTTTAAGTATTTACATTATAGGAGAGAATGCGTTAAATCAGATAAGGCAAGTACAGCTCAACCTGCAGAGCCTGAGAACACATCATATTAATACCGGTTCCCTCATGTTACCAGGTGGCTGCCACTCTGCCAGGGAACCCTGGCGCACTTGTCATGGTCAAGTGCGATCAGTTCAAGGCAATTTCTTCGGGGTCCAAGCGAGCTATTTCGCTGTACATTTAGCTGATGGTCATCTCACCGGCAGTTAAGAGGCAATGAGAGCTTGTGTAATAGAGGCGCATCAAAATTAAAGGCTGTGACATCATGTGCCCCAGGACACCCTTAAGGGGACACTCACTTGTGCGACATTTACCGTCACTGTGACTCGGGCTGGGGCTCCAGCCTCACACACTGAGTTCAGAGCTTTCGTGTCATCCAGGTATGATTTTGTGATTTCAGTTCACTGCCATTTTAAGCCACAGTTTGTCTTGGCAGAGTGGGAGGGGATTTCCTCACCCCGTTTGTGATTTGGGGGTGAAATGGAGGAGGTGGGGAAGGAGGAGGGAAGAAAGGCTGAGCTACAGTACGGTCACCTCTAGCCATCCGAGGGCCCGGCTCCCTGTATGGAGACACGCAGAAGGGACACGAAGCATCGCCCTGAGGACACGGAGAGTCAGTGACCCGCTCCAGGTCACAGACCGGAAGTGGCGAGGTCAGCCGTGAACCGATGTTAAACTCACAAGGAATGTTCTTTTCCAGAGACGGTTAAGGGTTGGGAAATAAAGTCTTTAAGAGACAGACCTTCCTTTCCTGTACATGTGCACAGGTTTCCTTTCAGAGTTATCAGGAGTTTTCATTTACGGCTTGATAAGCAATTTTAAAATGAGGAGCATTTACATACTTACTACTATTGCCATCATGCCTTCATTATTATGGAAATGTAGTCAGTACAATATATTTTGCCTCATAAGGTCTAGTGTGACTGAAATCCTGTGGTATTGATGCAATTAAAAGAATTAATGAGCCCATTAGGTGGCTTATTTTTATATAAAAAATTTCTCAAAACAGTAAAAAGAAGAAAAAAAAAGTGCTTTCAAATGTTAATCTACTTTCCTTGGCCTAACACTCCACCTACTGGAAAAACAGTGAATACTATTTAAAGCACGAAGTATTTAAAAAAGAAAACTGACTTTGTATTAATAAATCTGTATAATATTTATAAATATCAAAGGATAAGAGGAGAAATTCTCATTTCACAATTGATATAGCATTTTCAAAACAGCTAATTTCTAGGACTTTTATAGCAGGAAGTTCCCAAATACTTTATAATTTAAAAAAAAAAATCTCATCAGAGCATATTTAGGATTTTCAGGTTTGTCTTTTGACTTGTATATGAGAATTCAGATGATAACGATAAAGCATTAAAAATCAACATCTGAACCACTATCTAGTAATTACATTTCTGATTTCCTTCTCAGAGATCCAGTGTGAGAACAGCTCATGGTTTTAATATGCTTTTACATTTAAAATCACTTTAATAGCCATCAAAATTAATGATTACACACAGCGAGTGGTTTAGCTAATAATTAACACAATTAGCATCCGTTAAATCATTTCAAAGACGTATTTTCCTGAAAAGCTCAAGGCAAAACACATTTTTGATAAACTGTAAAATGACTTTCTGGGAATAAGGAAGAACAAATCAGTGGGTGCAAAAAGTCAGGGGGAAGGCAAAGAAGAGTGAAAAATTAAAAGTTGGGGACGGTCAGTTCTGAAAATAGGGATTCCAGATACAAAGCTCCCCAAATCATATAACATGATGGCTCAAATTTCTACTCGTCAAACAAAAAAGTAAAGAAATACAAGTGAGAACAATTATAAGAAATAATGTCGACATGACGAATACAACCGGGGCATTTTCTATCTCAGTCTTTATTGGCTTCTGCCGTCTTGGTTTGACCAGCATGTGTTTTCAGGAGTCGGTTGTTTAAATTTAGATCCTGGCAAATCCCTGAGTGTGTTGTGTGGGGGAAGTTTTCACGAAGCCAGCAATAAACTCGATGTGTTAGAACAGTCTGTCTGGGGCACGTACGGACAGGGAAACCATTGTAGGCTGGTGTGTGTGATGGTATGGCTGTCCCATTGTTTGTCTGCTGAGGCTGGGATTGGGGGTGGCTTCTCTGATGGTCAGGTTCTCGGGTGGGGGGGCCCTGGCTGTGACTGATCCAGATACAGGGACTGTCTTTGAAGATGAGCCCCTCGTGGACGTTCACAATCAGATCTTCAGAGTGAGCTTGAAGGCTGGCTTCAGCAGGCGTCTGCCAGCCTGCACTCCTGAGAAGGCTACACCTGTGCAGCCCTGGGCCACCTGGGTGGGCATGGATGACTGTCACAGGGTGACCCGACTGCTCCGGGGCTTGTGTGTGGGAGGAGGCATGTGTGTCTCTGTTGGTCACTCTTTGGAACTCCATGGGCTGTAGACCCCCAGGCTCCTCTGTCTGTGGAATTCTCCAGGCCAGAATACTGGAGTGGACAGCCATTCCCTTCTCCAGGGGATCTTCCTGACCCAGAGATCAAACCCTGGTCTCCTGCACTGCAGGCAGATTCTTTACCATCTGAGGCACCAGGGAAGAGGCAAAACCTTTGGCATGACCCTCAAATTCCTCCCCTGATTGTATCTCCTTCTAGGCACGTCTTTAAGTAAATGACATGACTCCTCATACCTCTTAACGCCACATAAGGGCTTTCGAGCGATTCTGCTGTCCGGCTACCCTGTGGAGTGAAGCTGAAGATGTGCCCAAGGAGGTGCTTACAGCTGGGAAAACCTCTTGCTACGTTTCAGTTGGGGAGGGATAAATTAGGAGCTTGGGCTCAGCAGATACACAGAGCACTAGGAAGGCAGGAAGACATGGGGACGACAGAGGATGAGAGGGTTGGATGGCATCACCGACTCGATGGACATGAGTCTGAGCAAGCTCCGGGAGTTGGTGATGGACAGGGAGGCCTGGCGTGCTGCAGTCCATGAGGTCGCAAAGAGTCAGACACGAGTGAGTGACTAAACTGAACTGATGTAAAAAATAGATAATCAGCAAGGTCCTACTGCATAGCACAGGGAACTATAGTCAGTATCTTGTAATAATCAAGGAAAAGAATCTGAGAAAGAATATGTATATATATATAAATATCCTTTGGAGAAGGCGATGGCACCCCACTCCAGTACTCTTGCCTGGAAAATCCCATGGACGGAGGAGCCTGGTAGGCTGCAGTCCATGAGGTCGCTAAGAGTCGAACACGACTAAGGACTTCACTTTCACTTTTCACTTTCATGCACTGGAGAAGGAAATGGCAACCCACTCCAGTGTTCTTGCCTGGAGAATCCCAGGGACAGGGGAGCCTGGTAGGCTACCGTCTATGGGGTCACACAGAGTTGGACATGACTGAAGTGACTTAGCATAGCATAGCATAAGTATCCTTGCAACTAACACAACACTGTAAATCAACTCTACTTCAGTTAAAGGCAAAAAGAGTACATTCCTCACAACTGGTGATGTCAGGAGGGACAGGGATGATTCTAAGTTGGGTCAGAGGTTGATTCAATGGCCCATAAAGACCATTCTGATTCTAAAACTATTCTAAGCAAATATTACTACTGAAGTTTGCAGTTTACATTGCTGTTTATAAGGAAGAACTGGAAGCGGTTTGTGACAATCATTTTTTTTTTTTCTCGTATCCAGGGAAGGATGCAGAAAAGGATAGCATCCTAATCAGATCTCTGGTGCCCAGGCAGTGCTAGTGTTAAAGAACCGGCCTGCCAATGCAGGAGATGTAAGAGACATGGGTTCGACCTCTGGGTCAGGAAGATCCCCTGGAGGAGGGCATGGCAATCCACTCTAGTATTCTTGCCTGGAGAATCCCATGGATGGAGGAGACTGGAGGGCCGCAGTTCATGGGGTCACAAAGAGTCGGAGGTGACTGGAGCAACTTAGCGCACATACTCAGATCTGGGGAAACTGAGGCACCAAGAGGTTTGTGTCTGACCCAAGTCCATGGAGTCAGTGACAGCTATTTGACTTAATACACATGACTGTGTGCAGGCCACCAGGCTAAGGGTCATTAGAAAGAACATTTCCTGGCTCCAAGCAGGTCTAGGACTTTAGAGCATGATCCGGTGCTGGTTATTTTTAAAGAGATGAACCTGCAATTTTGATCACAGTCACTCCCCTAACCCTAAAAGCTAATGGCATTCCTGAATAAATGGCATTCATCGATCAATGGTTCTTCTCTAGATGATGTTTAAAATACTGAGAAAATTTAAATGTTTCATGTCTAATCAGACTAAGGTTAGGGCTCTGCAGTTCTAAACCTATTTAATGAAATGCTTTTTCTTCCTTGTTGGCTGGCCTTCTAGGTTTGCTCATGTGCTTGTGGAACGATCCTCATATGTGGGCGTTTAAGTTAAGCAACTCTGGGAGCCTTTACTTTATTGATCTTTCTAAGGCACTGGCTTCAGTATTTAAACGAGTTTGAGTTTGTTTCTTTAATGGTCTTTCAATAAAGCTTAGGTTGACCTGGCTCCCTCTGCAATCATGACATGGTAATGGCAGAAAAAGACTAATAATAAACATGAACTCATTTTGTGTGGTTGAAAAGGTTACATTTCTATTGATTTTTAACTGTAAAATAAAGTCCTGGATATTAAGAAAGCTCAGCAAACACATTCTTTTTCATACAGAGGCTCTGTCTATATTACTTTGCCAGTAGTTTTCGGCCGCAATAACAACAGTCCAAAAAATTGGCAGTTATCAGAGGACTGATAAACACATCCTTTAAATCCTGTCCCAGGTGACAGCGTATAAAGGTGTATCAAAGAGATCGTTAAACACAGAGTGACCTCAGAATGTGGGGTGAAAGCCACGGGTCTCACGGCTCGGTGTGATGGCCAGTTCTGCTGACTTTACAGAAAGCAGGAAAGCTCTGCTCCCTGGAAACACTCGTCTTTTAAGGCTATGTTTGGAGCCTGTTGCAAGAAGTGGAGTGTGGGGAGGGGTGGAAGGATATAGCAGAGGTGGTGGCAGATAGGAAAGACTAGGAGAAATGAGGTTAAGGAATGTAAGGGGAGCTTTCACTTCTGCGAGCCAGCTGGGTGGGTGCATGTGTGTGTATGTCAAAGTTGTGACAAAATGGACCAAACAACCCTCCACCTGGGAGCCTGTTAGATTTAGCTTTGGACTTGGAGGCTGTTTTCAAATCTGCTCCAGAACAGGGCTGGGAGGATCTGTGGATCTTGAACCTCTCGGTAACCTCACACCCACTCGGTACTCCGCCCAGTTCCAGCTCTTTATTAATATTTTAGAGAAGGTTTGGACCTTGACATGTCAACATGGGCTCCGTTGACAATCTTGGGAAGAAAGAATACGTGGCTGAGAGGACTTGGCAGGAGGAAAAGTGCCAAGAATATCTCCCCAAGATTGGGTCCTCTACTTGCTCCTCTTCTCTATCATCAGTATCAGCAGTATAGCATCTAACATTTCTTGAAAGTCAACTCCAGGTCAGATCCCACCTTAGGTACGTTGCATATATTGTAGCCCAGTCGGCAAAGAATCTGCCTGCAGTGCAGGAGACCCGGGTTCCATCCCTGGCTTGGGAAGATACCCTGGAGAAGGAAATGGCAACCCACTCCAGTATCCTTGTCTGGAAAATCTCATAGACAGAGGAGCCTGGTGGGCTGCAGTCCATGGGGTCGCAAAGAGTTGGGCACGACTGAGCGACTAACGCTTACATATTACTTCACTGAATCTGCAAGCAAGCCAGTGGACACAGATTCTCCGTTGCCCCATTTTACAGTTGCAGAAACCAAGGCCCTGGGAGATTAAGTGATGTTACCTATAAGGACACATAGCTCCTGAGAGGCATAAGCCAGGGGTCTGGGGGCCTGCAGGGTCTGGGCTTCTCCACCGTGTCTGCTTGGACCCTGTGCAGCTGCAAAGCTGGGCTGGCAGGGTGCCCACAGCAGCTGCACAAAAACACTCCTGGGAACGAGCGGAGGGCAGGGGCATTCCCGCCTCACCTCTATGCGGGGTCCTTCTCGGCTTCGTCTTGCTGCCTCTCCTTCTGTGGGTCTCCTGAGTTACACGACGCACCTCTGGCTGCAGGACAGGTTTTCAGAGACGATCTCAACATTGGAGGTCGGAGGCTGCAGCAATCTGCCCGCCCCTTCTCCGCTGGCACCGCGGCCCACTTGTGGTCTCGGGCTTTGAGGTGAAGCACACGGCATGGGTAGAGGCTACGAGGTCGGCTGTCCACACCCCGCCGTCATTCTCACCGGGGAGGTGTGGGCTCAGTTTTCTGTCTGTCCTCCAGGTTAACCTCTGCTGGCGGCCTGCCTGAGGATGCTGGGAGGGGTGGTCTTTTATGTCCACTTCCTGTTTGTTGTTTTGCTTTTTTTTTGGGTCACGCTGTGCAGCATGAGGGATCTTGGTTCCCTGACCAGGGTTTGAACCCACGCCCCCCTGCATTGGGAGCACAGAATCTTAACCACTGGACCACCAGGGAAGTCCCCTCCGCTTCCTTTCTGATGCTCTTTCTCCGTCTTCACTTTTGAACAACTGGCTCAGACCCTTGCATCCACCCGGGGAAGTTTTTTTTTAATTACCATTTCCCTTCCAGCATTCGGATCACATTTCCTCGTCTCAAAGCTGTTAGAGTGAGGCTAATTCTTTTAGGTCTCAGGCGATGTCAGGGAAGAATGCAAATCAAATGCACCTTAGGAAGCAGAAAGGACCTGTGTGCTCTCAAATGCAGCCTGTGGGCTCAGAATCCATTACTGATGACCACGGTTTGTTCATTTATCCAGTCACTCAGCAAACCGTTCTTGAGGCTCCAGTGCCCAGGGCTCAGGAACAGAGCTGTGAGAAGAAGAGGTGGGAGCAAACCCCCTGGGCTGTACCTTTGAACTTGGAGTCAAGTTCTCATTTACATAAGCGACCCCAAGCCTCATGGCCATCCAAGTATCTCCCATTAGATGCAAATGACCCATGTTACAACTCCTGACTCTTGATGTTGTTGTCCAGTCGCTAAGTCATGTCTGACTCTTGCGACCCCATGGACTGCAGTATGCCAGGCTTTCCTGTCCATCACCAACTCCCGGAGTTTACTCAAACTCATGTCCATTGAGTCGATGATGCCATCTAACCATCTCATCCTCTGTCGTCCCCTTCTCCTCCTGCCCCCAATCCCTCCCAGCATCAGGGTCTTTTCCAATGTGTCAGCTCTTCGCATCAGGTGGCCAAAGTATTGCAGTTTCAGCTTCAGCATCAGTCCTTCCGATGTATAGTCAGTGTTGATTTCCTTTAGGATTGACGGGTTTGATCTCCTTGCAGTCCAAGGGGCTCTCAAGAGTTGTTCAGCACCACAGTTTGAAAGCATCAGTTCTCCGGCACTCAGCCTTCTTTCATTAGATGGGTGTTTTTAGAAACCTCACCTGAGCTAGTTTCACAAGAAGTTTTCGCTTCCCCACGTTCAGCACTGGTTCTGGCTAATGACCGCTAGAGGGCATTTCAGCATCAGCTCCGGACCCGCTCCCCGCCACCCATCCATCAATATCCTCCTGCTCAGTGTCAGGGCTGACTTTTCCCTTTACTGAACAGAAGGGCAGCGTGCCATCCTTCAAACCTCAGACTGCATGTGGAGACACACTTATTCTTCGGAGAGGAGACACATTCACGTGGGACAGGAACCTGCTTTCAGTTACTTGTGCTCGGGAAACACCTCTCTGCCCATCGCGCTAAAAAATAGCTTCGAGAATTACCATCTCTGAGAGTGATTTTTGTGCACCGCAGGTGGATATGAGGATATAATGCCTCACAGATTGGGCTTCAGTTTTCATGCCCGACAAAATAGAAATCTGGGAACCTTATCTTCTTTCTTGAGAGATGATTTATGAACTTAATGTGCTTCGGGGGGAAAAATGAACTCTCCAACCTTGGGCTTATAAGCTTTGGCTGCCTTCTGGAGGAGGAAAGTGAGAACTGACATCTCACACCCTAAACTGGATCCGAAATTGCATTGCAGCTGCTTTCCCAACTGAGCAGTGTGAGAAATGTAAAGCGAAGGAAACACATTTTTCTGTAGTGCAGGAATGGAGGTCCTGTCCGGCCCCAGAACTCATTATTCATTTGCAGATGAAATTGCTTCAGAAAATAAATGAAAAACTTGCAGGTGTTGACATATTCATTAGGTCTTTTTCTGTTTCAGATCAGATGAGTTTGATGGGTTGAACGTATTTTTTTCTTTGGTTCCTCTCTGTAAATTTTATGATTTGCAGAGGAGCAAATATTGGATCCCTGTGGTAAAAAATAAGTCCGATAATGTGGTCCTCGGGCCCCTCGTGGGAATGGTAAGGAGCAGTTTGAGTGTCTTCCTAAGTCTGCTCTGGTCCGTTCCTTCTGCCCCAGGATGCTCAGTTTCCCCCTCTGCTGCGCTTCTTCAGCATGAGTTCATACTTCCGCATTGATGTCCATGTGATGGCTGGTCTCCTCCATCGGACTGTGGCTCCGGGAAGCTCCGGTCATACTACCTGCCAAGAACACACGAGGTGCTGGGGACTGGCTCCCTGGGTTGAACAGAAAATCGATGGAACCTTGGTCCTGAAGGCCCTGTTGATAACAATCTGACAGCTGCTCTCTTGCTTTTTTGCTTTTAAAAAAGAGAAGCGGTTTGGGAAGGAAGGGAAGTAGCATCTGTTGGGCCATAGAATATGCTAGATATTTTCATTTAATACACACACACAAGTCCCATTAAAATAGGCGGCCTTATTCCTATTCTACATATAAGTAAACAGAGAGTTAGGTAACTTGCCAGATAATACATTTGGGAAGAGGAGGAGTCTATCAATTAGGGTGTTTCAGAATGTCTTAGTAATGACTTCTGAATTTAACAATCCCAATCCGTGGGGGTCTTTGTTTAGACCCAGAGCATCCTCAAAGAGAAATCTTGCTTCATGAACTAAGGTCTTATTACTAGCCCAGACTGCTGACCCTCTCTTCTTCTGGATTCCTTGTCTATGATTTACACGCTGACTGGGAGCCAACTTGTTAACAAGTCTCTTCCAGAGGAGAAATAGGTGAGATGAGCTTCTATCATCTGAACTAAAGGAAATCAACCCTGAATATTCACTGGAAGGACTGATGCTAAAGCTGAAGCTCCAATACTTTGGCCACCTGATGTGAAGAGCTGACTCATTGGAAAAGACCCTGATGCTGGGAAAGAGTGAGGGCAGGAGGAGAAGGGGACAACAGAGGATGGGATGATTAGACTGCATCACCGACTCAATGGACATCAGTCTGAACAAACTCCAGGAGATAGTGAAGGACAGGGGAGCCTGGCATGCTGCAGTCCATAGGGTCCCAAACAGCTGGACACGACTTAGCGACTGAACAACAACAAATGCATTAATATATCAAGTGTGTATATATAATTTTTTGTTTCTCTCAAAATATGAACTCCTTGAGGATAAAATATACATTTTGTCATTCTCCTCTGCTCCATCAACTCATCAAAATCTACCTGGATTTCTTGCATGTAAGAGGTTCATAGCATATATTTGTTCTTCTCAATGTATACTCAGTGAAGCTGATTCCATTTTAATTGCACTTCATAAGTAGCCTTATGGGGTGGTATTGATGACCATCTGATCATCAATAACTGATAACTGATTTTACCCAAGTCAGGATTAATGGATGGTTGCTGTTTGGAGTTTCCCATCATGCCATGGGCTGAGCGATGGACAAGGGTAAGAGATAATGTCAAGCAGATATCATTGTGTTAAATTCTTAGTGATCCTCATATAGTTTTAATATAGGAAAATTGCACTGTTAATGGAACATGGACATGCCAGGACCATGTTGAGAATGTTTTATCTGAAGCCAGATCTTCATCACACATCTCAACTGCACATCTCGAAATTGTGCCCTTATATTGTGGGTGCCCAGACCACTAAGCATAGAGACGGTCTTGGTGTAAAGGCTGGTCAGAACACATGGCAGGGGGAGGAATCCTTGGCACTGATGATTGCGTATCTTGTTTCTCTTTTTTGGAGACACTTCATCAAATATCCTACTTTCTGTTCAGAATTAAACATAGAAAACAGAAAACTAAAATACCCTTCAACAGGCCAAGCGCCCAGCCCGATCTCAAACCAAAATGACCTCGAACACAAAGTTAATGAGGTCATGAGGTTTTTGATGTGTGTCTTGCTTGTGAATAGGTTTATCTGGACACATGGAAGTATTGAAAACAAAACAGAATGAACTCTAATACAGACCAAACTGATGGGCCAGTTTCCAACAGACATCCCTGTCTGTTCCCTTCTCAGGTATCTTCTATAGAATTAAACCAGTGTAAGAGCTCCCCTGGTGGCTCAGGGGTAAAGAATATGCCTGCCAAGCAGGAGATGCAGGTTTGATCCCATGGTTGGGAAAATGCCCTGGAGAAGAAAATGGCAACCTACTCCAGTGTTCTTGCCTGGGAAATCCCATGGACAGAGGAGCCTGGTGGGCTACAGTCCATGGGTAAAAGACACAAACACAGCTCAGCAAGTAAAAATCAACAACAGCGATATGAGAAATGAATAAAACATTGACTGATGTCCTCCACAGAATCAAACATCTGAGTCAGTCTTCCACGAAAGCAGAAAGTGAAGCAGGAATACACTTGCCGAGAACCCCAACAGAGAGCCCGTTCCGTGGGTCAGCCAGAGCACGGGGAGGGAAGGATTGGAGACTCCAAAGGGCTCATCACTATTCCTACAACCTCCTCCCTTCTGTCAAACCCACTTTGAGTGCACAACCTAGGCGGTGAGCTCATCGTCCAAGTAGAGAAACACTAAATTAGCCAAAGGGAAGACGTTACAGACAGTGTAATTTCAGAGCAGGGCCTTAGACTAGTGAGGTCAACTTTCTTTATTTGTTCTGACATCCCTGAAAAGATTTAATGCATCCCAACAGCGTTGTTTTCTTTCATAAAGACTTGAACAACCTCTGATATTAAAATTTTTCAGTTGTGTTTACAGCAATACACTTTTTTAATATTGTTCTTTATTGGCAGAAAGTTTGAGGGTAATAAAGACACACATTTTTAAATAATTCATCTGAGTTTTGGCATCTAATTTCAGGCCAGGCTCCACAGTAGCACAGGAAAGAAGGACACTCAAACGAAAGTACCGGAGGTTATGTCCACGCTTCCTGAAGAACTGATGGGGAACTTTCCAAGTGGCACACACACAGGCCTGAGAGTAGGGCCACTTACTTCTTTTTCACTTAGAAAAGTGATTCTAAGTGATTTTGACATCCAGCAAATCTCAATAGGCTTTTCTTTTATTTCTTTTAAAAAAATATGTTTTTCCCCTAGTACATTATCTTTTTCTAAGAAGACTCTCATATAATTTGGTATCTCAAAAAATGACTATACCTTTTCATCAATTGCAGCAGGCTACATATTTTGTATCTTGTTTAGCACACACACTACTGATGCTTTGTTTTAAAGGTTCCATGTCATTAGCTTTTTTTAAACACTGAGGTCAGGTTGCATGCACTTGTCTACACCTTCCATTTGTCCCCTAGCAACACTTTGTAGAAACTGTGCTGAGTCAGTTTTCCAAAGTAGGTGGATATATTTGAGGAAGGGTCCTCTGTTGTCTGTGACCAGGCCACCTAATCCACAGTCAGTTTAATCACTAGTTAAATTAGAGTGTTTAGGGTCTGGGCATGGGAATCAGGCAGATCTAGGTTTGGACCTCAACTCGACCCCTTGCTGACCTTTCTACGTCTCTGTTTCATCGTCTATAAAATGGGAATAATGGTACTTATCTCACAGGAACGTGATTTACATCAAGTGCAGCCTGTAAAGCACGAAGACAGACTGGTACACTCAAGAAATGTTAATTGTCTTTACAACTACGACTAACACTATCAGTGTTATTACTATTGCCTTAATAGGCTTTTCCTGTGGCGGGTTGAGGAGGAATTCCTGGCATCTTTATTAATATTCATGAGAAAAGATACTTGCACCAAATCATCTTTATAAGCAGATCCAGCAATTTCTTAAAGATTTTTTTTTAAATATGGACCTTTTTTATTAAGTCCTTATTGAATTTGTTACAACATTACCTCTGTTTTATGTTTTGGCTTTTTTGGCTGCGAGGCATGTGGGGTCTTAGTGCCCCAACCAGGGATTGAACCTGAGCTCCCTCATTAGAAGATGAAGTCTTAACCACTGGACCACCATGGGAGTCCCCCAGCAGTTTCTAAAGAGCTTGCTCTATCAGCCTCTCGTCCTGGAGCTCCTACAGGCACGTTTCACCCCCCAGCTGCAGGTGGCGCCCTCTGAGCCACGTGGGAGGCTGTCTTATCACCTCCTGGGTTGTTCTCTGCACCTTCCCGTCTTTAAACACAACCCTGGTCCAAAGAGTTTATCAGACAAATGTGCTTCTCCCCATCTCCCACCACGACCCTAACTGACTTCAAACACTAACTCCCCCCAATGATTTATTTTTACTTAAAACTCTTAAAAACTTTCAAAAGTTTATAAGGCAAGCTGAGAGGGGTGAGCTTGGGACTCTTGATGGCTCTCAAAAGCAACAAAGAGGCAATGGGGTGAGCGGTGACCAGCCCCGGCGGCAGGGAGGGGTGGGGGGTCTGGTTATATGGGTTCTAGATAGGAGTTTGTCTGTCGCAAGCACTGGGATCTAACTGGTCACCTGGATGTCCTCTATCTGAGTCTTCCCATCCTTCTAGTGGGCTAATAGTACCAGAGGCTCCCAACTCATAAGGCTGAGCATCCCAAACAAAGATATATATGGATATATTGAACATCGCATAACATGATGACTCAGGCCCTTCTAGTACAGACAGAATTTCTCCTGGCTTGAGGAAGTTACTTGAAACAGCTTACAACTGAACAGTTCTCCACATCCCAAAAGTGGTGCCCTCATCAGTGTTTCATGTTAATTAACATATATGGCTCCCCTGTAAGTCCATAATTGAATTACTTCTCATTTTCTGCCATTAAAATCTCTCCGACAATTTTCATGGAAATCTGTTTTATATCATTTTGACCCACAAAAAGCCAAACCTAGTTAGTATATACAACTTGATGAGTCTGGAGTTAAGTATATGCCCATGAACCCATCACCACAATCTATGAATTTCTTTTGTTACAGTAGCTAATAGAACCCCAACGAATACACAAATGAGCACTTTGAAGCAGAGTACTGACATAACAGAAACCTAAAATTTGTAGCATATCCTGGGGTATGGATATTAGGGGCTAGAAAGATGGACAATAAAGATATGCAATAAAATGCTTTATAAAGCTGTCCCCTCACGTGACCCGGAAGACAGACTTAGCCTGTGCCCTGCGGATTTCGGGAAAGTGCTTGGAAAGAGCCAGAATGGTCACAGTAATGGCTTGCTTCTTGCTGCCCATGTCAAGAAAGAGATGAGTTCAGAAAAAACTGACCGGTGTCCAAACATCTATGCGAGGGATAGAGAAAAGTTCAAAACTTTACTGCCTCACACCAGAGAATAAGGAATAAAACTGCAAAAAGCTTTGACTAATGAAGGCACAGTTAGATTTTCCAGCTCAGCAAACTAATTCAGCCCCACGGGCGAAGTTAAAATTAAAAGTCTTTGTCCCCCACATAAGCCTTTTGTTTCACATGGCCACGGCCTTCAGAGAGAGGCATGGTTCTGGGGAAGTGAGTAATTATGTTGGTCCAAGAAGCATGCCTAGGAAAGAATGTAGGGTTATCTACTGGTATGAGAAACTGACCAGAAGTGGATAGGTCAGAAGCCAACTCAGGCTTTGAAGGAATGATATAGGCAAAGAAGCCACTGGTCTGGTCTGCAGAGGCTTGTGAGTATAAAACAACTCTCCGAGCAACTGACATCTGCAGGAAATGGTCCCTGGAAGCCCTAGGAATGATTATCATTGTCGTTCATGGCCAAGGGCGGCCACAGGGGGTCCTCAGAGTGTCTGCGTGCGTGCCAAGTCCCTTCAGTCTTGTCTGACTCTTGGCAACTCTATGGACTGTAGCCCACCAGGCTCCTCTGTCCATGGGATTCTCCAGGCAAGAATACTGGAGTGGGTCGCCACACCTTCTCCAGGGGTTCTTCCTGACCCAGGGATTGAACCCGTGTCTCTCACGTTTCCTGCACTGGCAGGCGGGCTCTTTACCACTAGCGCCACCTGGGAAGCCCTGTACCTGTGCTTAGTGGCTCAGCCGTGTCCGACTCTGCGACCCCATGGACTGTAGCCCGCCCTGCTCCTCTGTCCATGGGGATTCTCCAGGCCAGGATAGTGGAGAGGGTTGCCGTTTCCTTCTCCAGGGGATCTTCTCAACCAGGGATTGAACCTGGGTCTCCTGCACTGTGGCTGGATCCTTTACCAAGTGAGCTACCAGGGAAGCCCTAGTAAACGCTATCTAGCGTGGTTACAGAGCACAGGACTTTCCTCTTTAAAAAATATATCTGACATAAGGTAGACTGTCACTGGGTTAAGCCACTGACATTTTCGGTTGTTACAGCAACTGGCGTGATCCTGGCGTCTGTGTCTTTTTCTTGATCCCTGGAGTTTAGAATGCACTGTGTGTTGCTATTGTTCGTAAATTCTGACCATTTTTTAGGATTCATATTCAATATACAACTCAATTAGCAATTGACGCAACAGTTTTTATACAATTTTGTTGAAGTTACAATTAATAGTGGGTAAGAAATTGATCATACTGAAGAGATGGAATTCAGTGACTTGGAGGAATATTTGTTTTGAAGACCCCTGAAGAAAACAGCTGAAGTCATGTTGTTCATGGTATAACAGTCTGGGGGCCTGGTCATCATTTGTTTCTGGGGATTTAGAGTTTTGTTTTTTTTTTAAAGAAAGTCCTTATTTTACTTGTAGCAAATCTGTTAGCTTCTCCTTAGAAAAGACAGGAGGGCCCTCCAGTTAGATGGAAGCCAAAATGATACATCTTACCATCTGTTCATTTGATTTTTAGAGAAAATGGACTCAGAGACCACAGCCCTGAACCCTCCATTGTATAACCTCTAGAAACCCTCACATATGTGAGGTTAATTCAAAGATGTGGTTAATTCATTTTTATTTTGACCTAATTTTACCCTTGGATTAGGCCAGGATATCAGAAAACCGTGTCATCTGGGCCCTTGTCCTCTTCATTTCCCATCTACCTTACTGACTGCAGACTTGTTTGGGCTGAAATCCATTTTTAAATGATGCTTGGCTTTCCCAAGGAAATGCTACATCAAGCAGGTTTGTGAAAAACACATTTGTTGCAGAAACCCTGCTGAAGGGCCCTGTGCACCACGTCTCTAGGGATCCATTATATAACAGAGGGGACAAAGGGCCTTCAGCTATCAGTGTTTTGTTAAAAATCTGAAGAAATGTAGCAAAATGCCAACATTTTTAATGTCTGGATGGTGGGTCTGTAGGTGTATGTTTTATTATTCTCTGTGCTTTTGTGTATTTTTGAAGTATTTAGTAATGAGAACAACATCACGCAGTTTCTAACTGGCCAGAGATATCCACTTCCAAAATGTTACGACCACCCTCCTAGACATTTCTCTAGTAAGTGATTCAGGTAAGAGCACATGGAAGCCGTAAGGTGTGATAGACTTAGGTTCATCTAGGCTTTTGCCACTCACTGCTTCCTGACCTTGGGTGATCTACAGCACACTCGGAGCGGCAGTTTCCCCATCTGTAAAATGGGTACATTCCTCATAAGCCTCTTGTGAAGACTCAGTGAGCGAATGTGTGCCAAGTGCTAGCACATTGCCTGGACCACTGTCATCACCAGTAAACACGAACTACCATCATGCACGTGATGTTGCCAAGTGAACCGTGCTATGGGCAGCTTGCTATGCCAGTAAATACAATCCATAGTAGACAAGAAAAGAAAAGGATGATAGAGTAAGAAAAATTTCAATTCTCTACAAGAACTGGTACATTTTGCTCTTATGGGCTGTGGACTTCTGGCCACCAGAAGTCCAAACTTATACACATGGATAAGACCTGACCTGGGTGACTGTATTATGCTCCTTCCTTGTCTTGGGGCCCTACTTTTTGTGACTTGCTTTAATCCTCAGTTTCATTTAGTTCTTGTTGTGCTTAGTGGCTCAGTCATGTCTGACTCTTTTTGACCCTTGGGCCGTAGCCCATCAGGCTTCTCTGTTTAGGTGTCATTTTCTCCTCCCTGGGGAATCTCCCCGACCTAGTAATCGAACCCACGTGTCCTGTGTCTCCAGCATTGCAGGCAGATTCTTTACCTGTAGGTACTCCCTATAAGAGTGCTGCACTCAATACGCCAGCAAATTTGGAAAACTCTGCGGTGGCCACAGGACTGGAAAGGTCAGTTTTCATTCCAACCCCAAAGAAAGGCAATGCCAAAGAATGCTCAAACTACCACACAATTGCACTCATCTCACACGCTAGTAAAGTGATGCTCAAAATTCTCCAAACTTCAACAGTATGTGAACCAAGAACTTCCAGATGTTCAATCTGGATTTAGAAAAGGCAGAGGAACCAGAGATCAAATCGCCAAAATCCCTGGATCACAGAAAAAGCAATAGAGTTCCAGAAAAACATCTACTTCTACTTTATTGACTATGCCAAAGCCTTCGACTGTGTGGAGCACAACAAACTATGGAAAATTCTTCAAGAGATGGGAAAACCAGACTGCCTGATCTGTCTTTTGAGAAATCAGTATACAGGTCAAGAAACAACGGTTAGAACTGGACATGGAACAACGGACTGGTTCCAAATTGGGAAAGGAGTATGTCAAAGCCATATATTGTCACCATGCTTATTTAACTTATATGCAGAGTACATCATGAGAAATGCCATGCTGGATGAAGCACAAGCTGGAATCAAGATTGCCGGGAGAAATATCAATAATCTCAGGTATGCAGATAACACCACCCTTATGGCAGAAAGTGAAGACAAACTGAAGAGCCTCCTGATGAAAGTGAAAAAGCTGGCTTGAATCTGAACATTAAAAAAACTAAGATCATGGCATCTGGTCCCATCACTTCATGGCAAATAGATGGGGAAACAATGGAAACAGTGGGAGACTTTGTTTTCTTGGGCTCCAAAATCACTTCAGATGGTGCCTGCAGCCATGAAATAAAAGACGCTTGCTCCTTGGAAGAAAAGCTATGACAGACTGAGACAGCATCTTAAAAAAGCAGAGACATTACTTTGCCAACAAAGGTCCATCTAGTCAAAGAATATGGTTTTTCCAGTAGTCATGTACAGATGTGAGAGTAGGCTGAGTGCTAAAGAAGGCTGAGTGCTAAAGAATTGACACTTTTGAACTGTGGTGTTAGAGAAGACTCTTGAGAGTCCCTTGGACTGCAAGAAGATCAAACCAGTTAATCCTAAAGGAAATCAGTCCTAAATATTCATTGGAAGGACTGATGCTGAAGCTGAAACTCCAATACTTTGGTCACCTGATGCGAAGAACTGACTCATTGGAAAAGACCCTGATGCTGGGAAAGATTGAGGGCAGGAGGAGAAGAGGACAACAGAGGATGAGATGGTTGGATGGCATCACTGACTTGATGGACATGAGTTTGAACAAGCTCTGGAGTTGGTGATGGACAGGGAAGCCTGGCGTGCTGCAGTCCATGGGGTCGTAAAGAGTTGGACACAACTGAATGACTGAACTGAACTCCTTATAAATCACCTTAGATACCCTGTGCAATGTGGTTGGGATGAAAGGAAGGAATGAAGAAGGAAGGGAGAAGCCAGAGATGGCAGGCAGGAAGGAAAGTAAGAAGAAAGGATTCGCAGCACAAGACTTTGAAGTCATTCCTTGTAAGGTTCAGTTCTTCGATGCGTGTTAACTGGCACATATTTTCATCAGATACAACGCTTTGTTCAGGTGCTCTCTACCTGCTCAGGGTTTGTTTTACATCTGACTGGCATCAAGCCTTTAGCTGTTATCACTGGGGCGACTGTGAGTTTTTGTAAACGACGCCACTTGAGGGTTGTCACGGGCTCTGGTTCACGTTGCTGTCTGCTAACTCCGAGAGTCAGTTCTTCATTATCTATGTGGAGATTGGGCACTTTGTTTTTTGGCAGCAAATGTTTCATCCAAGGTCAATTTCCCTCAAGTGCTCAGCACCATTTCAGACAGTGTGTGCTCAGGGAATGCAAATTAATTTAATGTTAGCTTTAGCCAAACCCAGCTAGGAAAGCCAACCTGCTTTTAAAAACACTATAAACGTTGATAAACATCATCTAAATTATATGATGTTTGTATATGTAGAAACATAAAATTTCACCCTAATCCCAAAGGCGTCATTCCACAGCATTTTAAATTCATCTTAGGCTTATTTTTGCTCTTTGATTAGAAGTACATTTTAATTCAAAATTATTTACGTATATTTGTCGTTATATTTTATTGTAACTGGGGGTTATCAGAATAGATGGAGGATACATGTGTTTTTTTTTAAAGTCACTCGGTCATGTCTGACTCTTTGTGAGCCCATGGACTATACAGTCTATGGAATTCTCCAGGCCAAAATACTGGAATGGGTAGCCTTTCCCTTCTCCAGGGGATCTTCCCAACCCAGGGACCAAACCGGATATGTGTTTTACATTTTTGTTCAATTATAAAAATGCAACACACATTTGTAATAAGAAATGAGGAAATATAGAAAACTCTAGAGGAAATGAAATTATTTATAATCCTTTACACAGAAATAATCACGATTAACATTTCATTATATTGTTCTCCATGCATTCTTGAGGTTGTAGGAGTTCTCAAGATGGATTTGTAGATTGTTCCCAGGAAAAAGAAAATTGGAGTATTTTTGGGGGGTTCTAAAGGTACACCTGGAGTTATGTCCACACTCAACAGGCTCCCTTGCCTGAAAGAAAGCAGGCTGTGGACCCAGGGAGCCCACCAGATCCGCTGGTCTGAAAGGAGGCGCCGTGTGCTTTCTTCCTCCACTGTATCCACCTCTGCTTTCCATCCAGGCTGAGAAAGACCAGAGCCCTCCAGACCATGAAGTCTGTTCAGGCTGGATTCAAGTGGGTGACGGCATCTGGCTTTCTAAGTATGTCCAGAAATCTCAGGGCGATTGCACTCCATTGTGTGACAGAATTGAGGCGGGCAGGGCTTTCCAACCCCCTGGGCACAATTTCTGTGGCTGAATTTGCTCCATGTCTTTTTTCTTTTTTAAAAAAAGATTTATTTTTTTTTTTTTGGCTGTGCTGGGTCTTCATTGCTGTGTGGGCTTTTCCTCTAGTTGTAGCGACCAAGGGCTCCTCTCTAGTTGCAGCGAGCTGGCTTCCCATTGCAGTGACTTCTCTTGCTGCAGATCATGGGCTCTAGGGTGTGTGCACTTCTGTAGCTGCGGCTCCCCGGCTCTAGAGCACAAGCGAAATAGTTGTGTATCACAGGCTTAGTTGCTTCGAGGCACGTGGGATCTTCCTGGATCAGGGGTTGAACCCGTGTCTCCTGCATTGGCAGGCAGATTCTTTACCACTGAGCCACCAGGGAAGCCCTGTTCCATGTCTTTTAGAATGCTTCCTGCTTCTGTCTTCTTTACTACAAAGCGTTATGTGGCCAGTGTTTTTCATCCTCATCCACATCTTCCTTTTCCTGGAGCTCTAGTCCTGTTCCTTGGAGGACTCTCCCCCAAATTCCCCACTCTGATCATGAGGTCTGATTGTGGGCCATCAGTCACTGCACCCCGCTCCCCAAGATAGAGTGAGTGTGGGACCCCAGACCGGCCAACCAGAGACTTCCCCTGGGTTTTAAAATGAGAACTGAGACTCTAGGACCTTCCTTCCGACAGCAAAACTGGGAAGACACGTGCCCAGGACTTCAGTATCTGGGTCCATTACATCTGGAAGATGGAGCCTTCCAGAGAAGAGTTAATCCAGTTGTTAGACGGAGGTGGGCAAGCAGAGATGAAGTACGGAGAGAGAGAGAGGCAAGAGCAGAGAGGTGCTCACTGGAGGCCTAGTCTTTGTTTGAATCCTCCAGGTCTTCTGGATTCTGTTTCAAAGTTGTGATTTTCCTCTTCTTTCCTGTCTTTTTATAACCTACCCTAGGAATTTCCCCTACAAATGAATTCTGAGTTGGTTTTCTGTCATTTGCAACCAGAAGAACCCAGAGCAATAGAAGCAGACCCCACCTCCCTCCGGCCCTCCTCAGTGCCCTGGACTCTGCAGGCCTCTGGCTCCTGTATTGTCTGGACTTCTCGGCCTCTCCCTGCCTTAAAATCTCCAAGTCCTTAAAATAGTCCATCCTTCTCCCCTTCTTCAGGGCAATCTCTGATTCACTGCAGCAGATAGCAGCTCTGATTTAGCTGATATCTGTTCTTCAAGAGTTTCTGGTTGGTTCCAAAGATTTCCCAGTTGGTGGAACTTGCCAGAAGGGAGGCCTTCTTGACCTACTTTGCTTCAGACTCTCATTTGGGGAATTGTACCCAGAAATGGAATTATTTAGCTTATCACCTGGACTCTCCTCTCCCACTCACCCCACCCTCATCTTTGCTGAAGTTCCTCAACCCACAGGGCTCAGCCCCAACACACGAGGCATTTTCTTGCAAAATTCCACAGGGGAATCAGCTGTCTTCCATGACACTGTCCTTCAAGCTGACTGCTGAGCTTTTTTAACTTTTAATATTATTTTGCAGTGGCGAAATGGCAAGAGAATCACTTTCTTTGAGAGGGGTGACAGATGGCATAGTTTAAACTAAGTGAATGAGTCTAATCAAAATCCAGTAAACACAATGTTGGTAGATGGTATTAAAACATTTGTATCCTATAATGGTATAAACCATACTAACCCTGAACTTGCTGTCTCTTCTGAATCAGACTTGAGTTTGTGGTGAAGGATGGGGGCAGTTTACTCTGTAAGTAATCTGTAGCACCTCTCGTGTGTGAAGAACTGCGCTGGGCTCAGCGACTGTCCGTCACTAAGAGAGAACCTTATTTACACTCCATCTGATTGACTGCACAATAAGCTGCTTCTGCACGTTGTCATTTTCCTAGGAAAGGCCTCTCCTGAAAACGCTCTCTAGCATTTCCTGCTAAAGGCCAAGTGTAAACTCCATATCGAGTTATGAATTTGACATTCACCAGGGCTCAAAAAGAGATGGGGCCTGTGCTGATTCTTTGCAACCTGAACTTCCCACGGCAACGAGCTGAATCCGAATGAGGTCGGAGAGGCTGCTGAGCCCCTGCCAAAAGGCACTCCGCTCGGCTGACAAAACAGCATCCCCCTGCCGTTCTTCTTCCTGACAGGTATCTATTTTGAACTCCTTCTAGAGAACGCAGTGACAGTTCCAGCCTTGATCTTTGGCTCAGTTCCCGGGGAGACCTCATGTCATGTTTGATTCATGGTGTCTCCCAGGCTGGCTTCTTCATTGCAAAAATCAGTGGGGGGGGGAGGGACAATCAATGAACCTGAAATAAAATTTGAGTGTCATAATAAAACTATCCCTTTGTGTACAAAAAGC
Organism: Bos grunniens; assembly: GCF_055505025.1. Taxonomy (NCBI): domain Eukaryota; kingdom Metazoa; phylum Chordata; class Mammalia; order Artiodactyla; family Bovidae; genus Bos; species Bos grunniens. The sequence continues at coordinate 8,595,641 of NC_141168.1, forward strand.
CCACAACCAGAGTCTGAGATGCTGGGAAAGGTATGTGTACAGAAGATGTTTAAGGCAAAGCATCTATAGAAGGAAAAAAAAAAACAGTTATTCACACTGCGCTAGAGTTGTGAAGGAAGTAGGTCAGATAAACCAAAATAACCTTTGCTGGGAAACGTGATAAGCCTCAGACATCTGAGACCATGGAGGGTAAAGATGCTGCAATGGATAAAAGCAGAAGGCTGATAGATGTGCAGGTCTATACACAGGAAAAGCTACGAAGAATATATGGAGCAAACATTTATTCTACCTTCTCCCAAGAAATCTCTTCTCCATCAATACCATCATTGTCTTTCCTGTACCAACTGCATATCTTTCTACATCACTGGTTAGCAATTTGTAGAAGAATGTATTAGAAGCATCTCTTCCACCTGCTCCAACCACCCAAAACCAAACTGAAAACAAACAAACAAACAAACAAAAAAAACCCAACAACAGCCACGTATGACAGAGGGAGAAGGAAATGGCAACCACTCTGGCATTCTTGCTTGGAGGATCCCATGGACAGAGGAGCCTGGCGGGCTGCCGTCCTTGGGGTCGCAAAGAGTTGGACATGACTGAGTGACGGAGCACTCACTCAAGTGCGACAGCGGGCAGAGACCGCAACACAGTATGACAGATGACAGAGGAGTAACACGTGCGTACCTTGAGAGTGATGGTCCTCTCACGACGGGTGATGTTAACGCTGTGGGGCTGGCCGTTAGCCATGCTCCGGTGGTCCACGTCAATGTTATAGGGCTCCCGGGTGCCACCCAGGTTGTACCGGACCTGGAGGCTTCCTGCATAGAGAAAAGGAAAGAGACTCAGTCGTTTCTCTGCCCTGGATTTCATATTAATGTCACACCCCCAGCCCTGGGGTCTTGTTTCCACTAAACGCGGCTTCGATGTCCATCAACACGATTGCCGTTCTGCATCCTGAGCCCCTAGCTCAGAGGTGCACTAATCCATAAAGGTTCACGGCACCAGGCTCACGCATGTTGACAGTCTACCAATTATGGGCCATCCGTGACCATCATCTCCAAGTTGAAGCAGCAAACGGTATAAATGGTCCAAGCGTGGATTGTGTCTGAGAACATATACACAATACAGGGCCGTGGAGACAGGCCCCACAGAATACTCTGTAAAATAAAATATAAACACAGGATGCCAGGGTGGTCTCATGCCATCAGCAAAGTGTGACATTCACCATATAAAAGAATCATGAGCACAGAGTATTAAAAATAAACATAATTTACAAAAGATAAATACACGGCACTTTGGGTGGCTTCACTGAGACCAAGAAAATAGAGCAGAGGATTTTATTCTAGGTTAGAGACCTCATCAATCCAAACGCAAATCAATAAAAAGATGGGTCCTCACTGCCTCTCAGCTGTCACGCACTTTGCCTCAACAAATTATTCTTTTTATCCTCTTTCTTGCTTCCCCCTGATGGCAAGCAATATTCAGAAAGACTAATATAATATTCTAGGTCCTGCTTTTAATTAATCTGTACAGCAAATGTAGCTTTTATTTCTTATTTATGATTATTTAAAGGCATCAACTTTTTATCTCATTTTTCCACTCAAATTGGAATCTTCGTGCTAATAGCTTTTGATATCTCAGAGCTTAAAAATGGAGCCAGTAATTTAGCAAGAGTGTGGCTAACTGTATATCACTTCAGAGATTCTTCCTTGCCTCTTTCATTTCCCTTCCAGAGGAACAAAACTGATATTCTGATTTTAAGTTGTGAAACAGCACAGGCTAATTAAAACTTAGGAAGTTAACAGAAAAAATAAAAAAGAAAGTCACTGGGAACACCATCATTCAGAGATAACTACTCTGAATATTTGGCCAGATCTCCTTTCAGGTAATTCTCACACCCTTATATGGATGTGAAAGTGAAAATTGAAAGTGAAGTCACTTAGTCGTGTCCGACTCTTTGCAACCCCATGGACTGTAGCCTACCAGGCTCCTCTGCCCATGGGGTTTTCCAGGCAAGAATACTGGAGTGGGTTGCCATTTCCTTCTCCAGAGGATCTCCCAATCCAAGGATTGAACCCAGGTCTCCCGGATTGTAGGCAGACTCTTTACCGTCTAAGCCACCAGAAAAGTCCCTTATATGGATGTAAACCAATGCAATTGATTCTGAACACTGCCGTTCCTTAGCCTTACATGTGTTCTTTAAAATATGGAACTATGTCCCTGGAATTGAAAGAAACATCCATCAGACCAATCATGAATTACTTGCATTTCCTATTCTTTTGCTCCTGAACAAATCTGAACAAGCCTTCACTGTTTCTGAGGCCTCTCTTAACACCTGACCCTAGATTGCTTTATAGCATTTCAACCAAGTACTGCAGACTTCTGTTTCCTAAACGTGTCTAAGTTCACCCACTCTGCCCCATCTCCACAGCTGCAGGGCCCCCACAGCACCTAGAGCGCCTGGTGTGGCTCCCTCGGGAGCCCGCCCCTCCACACAGAGCGCCTGCCCTGGCCTCTGTGCCGGCCACTCCCATCAGTGACCTGACGGCTGTCACCTGGACTGCACCTGCATCCGCGTCTGCTTGGATCACGTGACCCATGGCAGTCTCTCCTTCAAACGTGGCCACTCTTCACCCCACTTCACTCTCGGGCGAGTCCCCTCTTTCTCTGCTCTCTTACTACTCATACATTAACGGAGATGTCTCACTGGAACCTCAGATACATACGAGAAACCAAACTCTTGAACTTCCTCTCCTAAAACTAACTCAACCCATTTCCCCACATTTCAGTTAATGGACACTTTATCCTTCCTGCTATTTCCACCTAAAAACCCTGACTCCCCTCTTGCTCCTGTATTACAGTATGATCTGTCAGCAAAGCTCCTTGGTTCTGTCTTTAAAACATGCCCTGAATCTTACCTTTTTCATCACCTCAGTTTCTATCCCTGGACCAAGCCACCCTTGTCTTTTGCCCGGATTACTGTACGAGCCTTCATACTAATGAACCTGCTTGCCTCTGCCCTTCCACCATGTCTCCCCAGCCCAGTCGAGTCTCCTAGTCTCCATCCCTAGTCTGCAGATGGAAGGCAGAGCTGCCCTCTGCTCAGGAACCTTCCTTGGCTTCCTATCCCATAAAGAAGGCTGAGCGCAAAAGAATTGATGCTTTCCAATTGTGGTGCTGGAGAAGACTCTGGGCAGTCCCTTGGACTGCAAGGAGATCAAACCAGTTAATCCTAAAGGAAATCAACCCTGAATATTCATTGGAAGGACTGATGCTGAACCTCCAATACTTTGGCCACCTGATGAAAAGTGCCTACACGTTGGAAAAGACCCTAAAGCTGGAAAAATTGAAGGCAGGAAGTGAAGAGGGGCAACAGAGGATGAGATGGTTGGATGGCATCACCGACTCAACAGACATGAGTTTGAGCAAACTCCAGGAGATAGTGAAGGATGGGAGAACCTGGTGTATTACAGTTCAGGGGGTCCCAAAGAATTGGACACGGCTTAGTGACTGAATGACAACAACAGTCTCACTCTGAGTCTTCATCCTGGCCAGCCAGGCCCTTTGTGATCGTCCCCATTGTCTCTGACTCAGCCTCTCATTATTCTCCTCCTCGCTCACTCATCACCTGACCACACAGGCTTCTCTGCTCTCTCCACAGATGGCAGCATGTTCCTGCCTCACAGCCTTTGCACCTGCTGGTTCTTCTGCCCGGGGCCCTCATTTTCCAGCTATCTACCTGCACGGATGAGCCCTCACTCCCTTTAGGTCCTGTTTAAATATTATCTTCTCAAAAGCACAATTTACCTACTGCTTTCCCTTGACCAGGCGCCCCCCACTCCTTTTCTGCTTTATTTTCCCCCATGACAGTTCTTTCCATACAACATACTACAGAAGAGCACTTCATTTATTTATTGTCTGTCTTCTTCCGTTCAAAAGCAAGCTCCATAAGAGTAAGAACTTTGGCTGATATATATTTTTTTAAAAATATTTTACTCTTTAGTTATTTATTTGGCTGTTCCAGGTCTGAGTTGCAGCATGTGGGATCTAATTTGCTGACCAGGAATCAAACCTGGACTCCTGCATTGGTAGATTGGAGTGTTAGCCACTGGCTCACCAGGGAAATCCCTGTTTATATTCCTCATGACTTAATTCCCAATGTCTAGAATAATGCCTGACACACAGTGTGTGTGTTAGGTGCTCAGTCGTGTCTGACTCTTTGCAACCCCATGGACCGTAGCCCGCCAAGCTCCTCTATCCATGGGATTTTCCAGGCACGAATACTGGAGTGGGTTGCCATTTCCTTCTCCACACAGTAGGTGCTGAATAAATACTCACTGAGGGAATGAATCATGGTTTCCCTGCTTCTTCTTCTTTCCCATGTTTTCTTTGCAGAGTAATCTTTTCAAAATGCATAATTAATTAGTTGTATGGTTCACATAAAGCTCTTCAAATGTTCCAGTTGCTTACAGGATAAAGACATACATTTTTAATATAGCTGATGATGTCCTGCCTGAAAGGTTGCCAGTTACTTTGTTTTAAAATCAAGTCAGTTACCCTTTCACTTTTACATTCAGGCTCCCTTGCACTTGGCTTATTCCCTAGAAAATACAACTCTTCTTCCTTCCTCAGGACCTTTGAACATGCCACTCCTTTTTCCCTGAGCTGCTTCTCTCCCCACCACTCAGGGCTTTTACCCTATTTTTTCTTTACTGTAATAGCATTACAAATAATCTATTGTTTGGCAGTGAAGGAGATGGTTAGGAAAGTTGTTTGGCTATATGCAGGAAAAAAGTCGACTGTCTTCAGTTTTTATTTTCCACTTTACTTCTGGTGTTCTGACTTAGTATGATCACAGCCAGCTTTCTTTCTTGTTTTTTTTTTTTTTTTTTTACTGGTGACATTTATTTTTAAATTTTTAATTGGAGGATAATTGCTTTACAATGTTGTACTGATTTCTGCCATATTTCAACATGAATCAGCCACAGGTATACATATGTCCAACCCTCCCTCCCTGCCTAGACCCCATCCCACTCTAGGTTGTCACAGGGCACTGGGTTGAGCTCCCTGTGTTATACAGGAACTTCCCACTGGCTGTCTATTTTACATACAGTAGTGTATATGTTCGGAGAAGGCAATGGCACCCCACTCCAGTACTGTTGCCTGGAAAATCCCATGGACGGGGGAGCCTGGTAGGCTGCAGTCCATGAGGTCTCGAAGAGTCAGACATGACTGAGCGACTTCACTTTCACTTTTCACTTTCATGCATTGGAGAAGGAAATGGCAACCCACTCCAGGGTTCTTGCCTGGAGAATCCCAGGGCCGGCAGAGTCTGGTGGGCTGCCGTCTAGGGGGTCGCACAGAGTCAGACACTGAAGCGATTTAGCAGCAGCAGCAGCAGCAGCAGTGTATATGTTTCAATGCTACACTCTCAGTTCATCCAACCCTGTCCCTCCCCTGCTGTGTCCACAAGCCTGTTCTCTGTATCTGCATGTCTATTGCTGCCATGCAAATAGGTTCATCGGTACCATATTTTAGACTCCATACACACATATATATATCTCCAGTTTTAAAAACATATAGCTGTGTTCATTCATCATTTAAGCATTCATTTCCTTAGAGTATACTTATTTAATGCCCTGTGCAAAGCACCATGGAACCAAGTCTTAAAGGTCCAGATGTGGACTGCCTGGCTGGTGTGGAGTCCACTTCTAAGACAGACACCCACCTCTAACCCCTAGTACAGTCCAGGTTGTGCCTGATCTGGGGATACAAAGAGAAGTAAGAGAGGGCTCTGCCTTTGAGGCTAAAAGTCAGAGGAACCAGTAATTATCCCCCCCCAAAAAAAACCCCCAAAAACCAAACACACACACAAAACAACAAAACTCTGGACATTTTTTTCCCTACTGTCTCTTTGTCATTGATCCCTTTATGTTTTCCAGCTCATTAAAATCAGTATTAAGTTGTTTTCATTATTTTCTCTCTTTCTGGCTTTCTTGGACTTTGTAAAAATGATTTAAAATTTCTCTAACTGCTTTGCTTAATGGCATTGGGAATGATTTGCTTTGAGGAAAAAGATGAGTCAGACTTTAAAATTTATATATAGTGAACATCTATAAACAGGAATGGCAATATTCTGGAGTAATAAAATTTAAATAATATATTTATTTCTTTCAAATAATGGCACAAGAGAACCACTAAATGATGGGAAGGAGAATATTAATATTTGTTCATTAAAATAAAATATTATTAAGATGGAGAGACACTTCACTTCCTGCAGCTCACGTTTATCTCCCGAGTGAATTAAAGCAGTTATAAGGGAATGCTCTTTTATTGGCTGCAGCAAATAATGTGCCTAACAGATTTATTCTCCCCTGGCCATCATCACTGCCATCAGCAAACACTCACAGAGCACCTGCTCTAGGGCCTTTCATCTCGCTGGGAAGACAGGACACATGTATAACAGAGACGGGAAACCACACAGACCACTGAAAGCCAACAAATGACAGCGAAAGTAAGCGTGATCGAAGTTGAAAGGAAGGCGCGGTCATGGAAAAGAGGCGAGACTTGATCTGAGTCCAGAATGAAAGGCAGGTAGGAAGCTACAGAGGAAGATGGAGCTTTTCCAGACAAGGGAAATGGAGTGGGCACCTGGGCAAACATCCCTGGGGTGCTTGCGGAGTAGAGAGTTCCCGGAAAAGGAAGTGTAGGGATGTGTGGCCTCAATATGTTGGAAACTGTAGATTCAATCAGTGGGCTCTGGATAACTACTGCTAACACACGCACAGACACACACACACACACACAAACGTGTGTGTGTGTATTATTGTTGTTCAGTGGTTAAGCCGTGTCCAACTCTTTGCAACCCCATAGACTATAGCACAAAAGGCTTGCCTGTCCTTCGCTGTCTCCTGGAGTTTGCTCAAACTCAAGTCCATTGAGTTGGTGATTACCATCCAATCGTCTCATCCCCTGTCGTCCCCTTCTCCTCCTGCCCTCAATCTTTCTTAGCAACAGGGTCTTTTTCCAATGAATCAGTTCTTCACATCATGTGGCCAAAGTATTGGAGCATCAGCTTTAGCATCAGTCCTTCCAATGAACATTAAGGGTTGATTTCCTTTAGGATCTACTATGCACGCATGTGTACAGTGCATTACACTCAATAACTCATTTGACTTTCACAACACTGCTCTGGGGGAGTCACTGTGTTACAGATGAGGAAACTGAGGCTCGGTGTGGCTTGTGACTATTCCAGACCCAACAGTCTGCAAACACAGGAGCAGAATTAAAATCCAGACATTCTGGTTCTGCACCCTGAGCTCTCACCCAGGAGCCTGGTGGGTCCTGATGGAAGGTGGGGGGACTAGGGACCCCTCCTGTGGCTCCTGTTTGGTAGGGGTGCTGTGTGTGAAGGAAGACCTTTTCTGGCTGAGGAGGATGGGGTGGCTGGGAGCAGAGTGATGGTGGGAACAGAGCCTCCTGGACATGTGTTGAGGTGTATCTACCCCGAGGAGGGGCCCCAGGGTACCAGAAGCAGGCTCCCCTTAGGCCTTGGCGGACTTGCAGGAGGAGAGGGTGGCTGGAGCCCCTGGGCAGGTGGCCTCCCAAATACAACCTCATCCATCTGCCCAGGTGCCATTCACATACGTGCCATGTGTGCCGTGACACGGGTTGGGAAGCACTGAATCAGAAGACATTTGCCAGGAGGATAGCAGTGGGGAAGCGAAGGAGGGGCCGCTCCGGAAGGACACGGTTAGAACAGGACCCACAGGACTCATTGGGAATAGACCCACAGGAGGGGGAAGGACAGAGTGGTCATGATGACACCAGGCTGTGTGTTCCATGTCTGAGATGCAGCAGTACCATCAGGACCAGGGGGGCAGGCAGGTTCCAGGAGCATTGAGAGCAATGCAGCTCCCAACATGTCAAGTTTGAGAGATGCAAGGGCATTTAGTTAAGACTTCTTATTTTATTTATTACTTTCTTGTTTGGATATTTTGGCTTAGTCCTTATCGATTTCTTTTTCCTGAATGAGTTCCTCAAATTTGTCCGGCTTCAAATCTCAATTCATAAAATATGCAGTATTTGGAGTGTGAAAAAGCCAATTTCCAGCAACAATTGAGGATGGCCTTGCAACCCCTCAAGAGAAGTTGACTGTCTATACTTTGCAAATGCCCTGTGTGTTCTAGAGATCTCTGCAGCAGAGAAAGAGCGCTGGAGAACTCTGGATCCGGGTTTAGGAACACCAGTTGGTTGTGCCATCACTGGCCAAGTGTGCAAATAACTGAACCTCTCTGTACTCCACTCTATCACCTGCAGGAAGAGGGTGTGCTCTTGGGAATTCATGCATTTGAAACACAATATAGCTTTGGGCTTCCTTACATGGGAGTCATTAATATGGAAACATCAGTCAAAGCCTTTGCATGTGACGAACGCCCATAAACACACACGTGAGTGCTTGCAGGGCCTGGTGTAGGCTGTGGGGCAGGAGTTACTGGAGAGGGTTGGGACTAGATGGGAACGCAGCAGTAGCTTGAGAAGCAGACAGTACAGTGTCTACTGGGGCGTGTTCATGACATTCTTGAAGAGCTAGAGCTGAGAGGCAGCCTCCCTGCCCACCAAGGAGAGCTTGGGACATGAGGGTGGAGAACGCCAGTGGATTAAACAGCGATTTAATCTGATGCAGAAGAAAGAATGTGTGAAATCCTGGAGAGCAGGAATTGCATGCTTTTCTGCTTCTTTACTTCCTGATTTTACTCACTGTTTTTCTCTGGTGAGAACAGTGGCAGTTGCTTATTAAGAGCATCTCACATACGTAGAAAGTATTACCTGGGAGAAACAAGTCAGCTATTGAAACAGACATACTTTGTGCTCACATCATTGTCTTTTTTTCTATCCATCTTTTTATAGAGCTAAATCAATATTGGGGCTGCTCTGGTAGCTCAGATGGTTAAGAATCTGCCTGCAATGTGTGAGACCAGGGTTTTATCCCTGGGTTGGGAAGATCCTTTGGAGAAGGGCATGACAACCCATTCCAGTATTCTTGTCTGGAGAGTTCCATGGACAGAGGAGCCTGGCTGATATTGTACAGTCAAGGCTTTTTCATGTCTTTACTTAACTCTTCACAAATATTTTTCTTAATGGATACATAGTATCTCATAAACAGTGACTCCCTTTGACTAACCATTTTACTAAAATTGAATTTCTAGGTCCTCACCAATTCTTACTATCATAAATAACATTATAAACTATGATGAACATCTTTATGCTGAATCTTTGTCTGATTTTTGGCTTATTTCTTCAGAATTAATTTCTGAAAGGGAAAATCCTAAGGAACTTTTTTTTTCCCCCCATCTATCTTTCAAACCTAGTGGCTCAGCTCCTAAAGAATCTGGCTGCAGTATGGGAGACTTGGGTTTGATCCCTGGATTGGGAAGATCCGCTGGAGAAGGGAAAGGCTACCCACTCCAGTATTCTGGCCTGGAGAATTCCATGGACTGTATAGTCCACAGAGTTGCAAAGAGTCGGACATGACTGAGTGACTTTCACTTTCAAGCTGAACTGGTTAATAAGAATCATTATTAGAGTGAAAAAGTTGGCTTAAAGCCCAACATTCAGAAAATGAAGATCATGGCATCTGGTACCATCATTTCATGGGAAATAGATGGGAAAACAGTGGAAACAGTGTCAGACTTTATTTTTGGGGGCTCCAAAATCACTGCAGATGGTGACTGCAGCCATGAAATTAAAAGATGCTTACTCCTTGGAAGGAAAGTTATGACCAACCTAGATAGCATATTGAAAAGCAGAGACATTATTTTGCCAACAAAGGTCCGTCTAGTCAAGGCTATGGTTTTTCCAGTGGTCATGTATGGATATGAGAGTTGGACTGTGAAGAAGGCTGAGTGCCGAAGAATTGATGCTTTTGAACTGTGGTGTTGGAGAAGACTCTTGAGAGTCCCTTGGACTGCAAGGAGATGCAACCAGTCCATTCTGAAGGAGATCAGCCCTGGGATTTCTTTGGAAGGAATGATGCTAAAGCTGAAACTCCAGTACTTTGGCTACCTCATGCGAAGAGTTGACTCACTGGAAAAGACTCTGATGCTGGGAGGGATTGGGGGCAGGAGGAGAAGGGGACAACAGAGTATGAGATGGCTGGATGGCATCACTGACTCGATGGACGTGAGTCTGAATGAACTCCAGGAGTTAGTGATGGACAGGGAGGCCTGGCGTGCTGCGATTCATGGGGTCAAAAAGAGTCGGACACGACTGAGCGACTGAACTGAACTGATTAGATTCTATGGAAGAAAAATCTTGGTATTTAAGATGCTATGACCCTGGAAGCTGTCCAGGGAGGCTGCAGAGCTTTCGTCACCAAAGAACAAGACCACAGAGAGGCAGCCTCCATGTCTACAACCTGTTCAGTGTCCCTGGGAAATGAGAGACACGTGCTCCTTGACACACCCGAACATTTTCCTTTGTAAGAGAGAGATCGTAAAGCTTCAAGGGTCTTAGAGCTCCTGTTTTCAGAGAGGAAATGGGCTCCTGGGGGTTGGTGTGTATGTGCCTTACAACCGGTTAGCTGTCTCCTAGAGACCGACCATAAGCTCATTTGTCCCCCAACACTGAACGTCAGAAGGCTAGGGATCCTGGCTCTTACCGGTGGGTTTGACGAGCGCCGCCAGGAAGTCGGTGGTGAAGGAGCTGACGTAGAGGAGGATGCAGGGCGCCTTGGTGGTGCTGAAGCTGAAGCGGATCTCCTCGCCCGCCAGGTCTGGGGCTCCATTCTGCGGGTCTGGAGAGTTCTCCGATCTGCTGCCGGAATCCCGGGTCCCGATCCCTGGCGCCTGGAAGTTATACCGCAGCCACATCCCCTCTTCAAAAAACGCACCCACGTCTGTTGAAAAGAAAAGACGAAATGGCAAGATGAGGAGTTGGATGGCGACACCACCTGCAACTTAACCTGGGCAGACGGTGAGCTCTGTCGTGGCCACGATGGCCGTTCCTGGAGGGTGGACCGACTCCAGGAGGGCGATCAGACCGGGAAAATGTCTAAGCAGAAGGATGTTATTTCATCAACACGAACACCCCACCAAAATAGAAGAAGCATGTAACAGAGTATAGCAATCTGTCACCTTAAAACTGTAATAAAAATTAAGAGATGTAAATCATACCAGGAAAAAAAAAATACTTCACATTTAGTACTTGGACTAAATAATTTAGGTTGAAGAGTGATGCTGAGAATAAAGTGAGACCTGGGTTCCATCACTGGGTCAGGAAGATCCCCTGCAGAAGGAAATGGCAACCCACTCCAGTACTCTTGCCTGGAGAATCCCAAGGACAGAGGAACCTGGCGGGCTATAGTCCACAAGGTCACAAAGAGTCGGACACGACTGAGCAACTAACACTTTCATACTTTCACTACTTGACTGTTAGGGAACTGTTGACCAAAACCACCTGCCTTGGCCAGGCGCACCTGCCCGAGTTGTCTCACAACAGGAGGTCCCGATATGGAACACCGTGCTGCCCCTGAAAACTAACCAGGCGGATTTGGTGGGGACGGGGGTGGGTGGGTGAAAGAGGGAGGAGGCAAGCAGCCTCCCAGACTCCTTCTTGCTGGAATCCACCTTGCTGAGCGATGCACACGCCACCAGGGAGGGCCCTTAGTCAGAACAAATACTGACCGAGCCAGATGACTGGCAAGAGACAACCTGGGAATTCACGCCGTGACCATAAAACCTGAGACCACAGGCCACGTGGCGGAGCAGTCCTGGGTTCCCTGACCCTGCTTCTGTCTGCCCAGGGGCCCCTTCCCAGTAAGGTCTGTTTTGTTGGTACATGCGTCTCGTCGGACAGTTCATTTCCAAGTGTTAGACGACAGCCCACTCTCTGGCCCCAGAAGTCCCTGTTCCCTAACAGTAAATCAAGGTGCTCATGGGCAAAGACGGGAGTTGCTTTGGAGGTTCACCCAGGAAAGTCCCGGAACCCTGATGACACCCTGGGAGGCTTTGGGTATCGTGTTCAAAACCACAAGATCTGAAATTACAGGGAACTGCGTTCAAATCCAGTGCTGCCATTAATTGCTTATATGGCTTTAGGAGAAGTCATTTAGCCAGCTTCTCTAGGTTTCAGGATTTTATTTGTGAAAGTGTTAGTCACTCAGTCGTGTCTGACTCTTTGCGACCCCATGGACTATAGCTTGCCAGGCTCCTCTGTCCATGGAATTCTCCAGACAAGAATACTGGAGTGGGTAGCCATTCCCTTCAAACCCGAGTCTCCTTCATTGCAGGCAGATTCTTTACTGTCTGAGCCATGAGGGGAGCCCTTTATATGTGAAAGGGAGGTAATTACAGAGAGAATTACAAAAGATAAAGTAATTAGCACATAATAAATAGTACCTATTATTATTATTATGGCGATGATCATTTCAAGGCAGATCATGAAGGGGAATGGGGCAAGATGGGGATTTTGGATAAACAAACAAAAAATATGCCACCGAGAATACTTTCTGGCGTATTTTGGAGTCATTGTTAGGAAGCTTTATGAGTTCACATCTGTTTTGGAGGAAGGGATACACCATACTTACAAGAGCTGCTCTGAAACCGTGTCCATCGTAACCCGAGTGTCGGAGCAGCTAGGGGGTGCTGAGAACCAGTTAGAGTTCCAAGTGGCAGATTTATAGTGATCATTTCATTGTTTCAGATCGTTTTAAGGAAATGGCAAATCAGGGTACTGTGATTTCATTTAGGAAAATAATACACCCATCCCTTCTGAATGAATGACTAAAATTACACTAACTTCACAAGCTCCAAATCACGTCTTTTCCCCAATTAAATGATCAGAAAGTATTGATTTAGAATGCTTGATTTAAGGGTTTATACTGATATGAGATTGTTTAATTTTTGATACTCATGTTTTTGGATGGAAAAAAATGATGAATTTGGTGTCTAGTTATTCTAATATTCTAAGATTCTTATGAAAGACTTATTGAATTATGCTTCTCAAAAATTTGAAACACAGTACCTCATCTGTAGGTTTAGGTTCATAAAGGTTATGGAGACCTTGAAGCAGACAAGTAATTCTGTCTTAACCATTTCTTGGTCCTCAAAACAGATCATATGTAAACTACCCTTGAATGTGGAAAGTATGTCTGGAAACATTTAAAATAAAATCCACATTCATACACCCCAGAAAAATACCACACAGGTTTTCTTCCCTCTGTCCAACCAAATCCCTGATGTTTATAGCAGGAAAAACAAACAAATAAACAAAACAGCTGGCACCCAGCCCTCTTATTAAATTGTTTCTCATCTTTTTCCCCTCCAAGTTCTATTCCTTTTGCCTTTTCACTTAGGATAAATTTTGCAACCCGTATTTTTAAAATAGACGTGACTTGTTTTGTTCTCTAACTTTCCCAGGAGGATCCAGAATTGAAAAAGTCCCCAGCTCACTGATGGGTTCTTTCCCAAAAGTTTATTTCAAAGTCAGTAGCTTGCAACTTGGAACTATTTCCCCATAGAAACAGCGTTTGCAGTGATGGTTTGCCAGGAGAGTCTACAAATGCTGAATCCCTCTGGATGGATAAGAAGAGATAATTGCAGAGTGTTACTCTGTATTAGGAATTAAAGCAGAAACAACAGCAGCAACAAACGTTGAGGTGTACTGTGAATGTGAGAACCCCAGGGGCCCAGGTTCCCACAAAACTTTCATCTAACTGATCCAGGGCTGTGCTGGTAAAGGTTACACCGGCAGCTCTCCTGGGGGGAGCCCTGGTTTGGTGTTCGCCTGTTCCCATGGTGTAAACACACCCACTTTGGCTGACTGCAAGCTGCCACTACGACGTCACTAACTCTGGAGCTGGGAAGAGACCTTCACAGTTGGTCTGCCTGCCACTGTGAACTGCCTCCATCCGCAGTCACCGACCCAGTCATTCCAGCAAAATAGCTTTTCTGAGTCTCCATATTGGCAGTTGTCTTAGCTTAGGCTGCTAGAGCAGATTACCGTAATTGTGTGTCTTAAACTACAGAAACAGAAATCTACCCTCACGGATTTAGAGGCTATCAATCCAAGATCAAAGTGCCAGCTGATTTTGTTCCTGGTGAGAGTTCTCCTGGCTTGTAGGTACAATTTCTTACCAAGTGCACACATGGGAGAGAGAGACAAATCTAGCTCTCAGGTCTGTTCTTCTAAAGGCACTAATCCCATTATAAAGGACCCACCCTCATGACCTCATCGAAGACTAATCATTGTCATCCCTCAGTATCCATGGGCTTTGCAAGTGGCCCTAGTGGTAAAGAATACACCTGTCAATGCAGGAGACATAAGATACTCAGGTCGGGAAGATCCTCGGAGTAGGAAATGGCAACCCATTCTACTATTATTGGCTGGAGAATCCCATGGACAGAGGAGCCTGGCAGGTTACAGTCCATGGGGTCACAAAGAGTTGGACATGACTGAGTGAGCAATGACTAACTCAAAATCCATAGAGGATTAACTCCAGGACTGCCCCCCTTCAATACCAAAATCCTTGGATGCTCAAGTCCTTTAAATAAAATGGCATTGTATTTGCATATTCCTGAATACTTTAAATCATCTCTAAGTTACTTATAATACCTAATGTAAATGCTATAGTTATGTTATATATAAATGGTGGTGTGTTGATGGTGTACAGCAAACTCAAGTTTTGCTTTTTGGAACTTTCTGGAATTTTTTTCCCCTAATATTTTTGATCCGTGTTTGGTTGAATCCATGAATGTGGAACCTATAGGCACAAATGGCTGACTGTACCACCATGGCCCCAGCTCCAAAACCATGGCATTGGGGCTTAGGGCTTCAATATGTGAAACTGTGGGCAGGATGTATACATTCAACCCATAAATGCAGGCTTCCTTCTTTTTATCTCCTGCTACAAACACACTTTAATATTTGCTTCCTTCTTTCTGCCTTCCAAAGCTCTCTTCTACCTTATCCCGGCTACCCTGGATCTGGAAAGCTCTGTTCAGCCTCTATAAAATTTAGGAGAAATTTCTGCTGAACAGAGACACTGCCTCCCCAGCCTCAGGGTCATTAAACTCTTTCATGGCTGAATTCCACTGCTCAGAATGATTGCTCTCATTAACTGTTTTTTAATTAATCATCAAGTAAGAAAATGAAATGAATTTTATGTAGCTCTGCTCCTGGAGACCTTGGCTGCCACCCCTCTATGTGTATCCTGGTCCTGAATCAGGCCTGGCTCCTTCCAGGGCAATCTACAAGGCGCAGCTCTGTTTAAACTTACTTCCTGTTCTTCTCCCAAGGCCCCACTATCCTGAAATACAACCAGTTTTTCTCTTGGCCCTGTATTGGCAAAATCTACTTTTTCTCTCCAAGTGTACCACTCTGAATTTCCCTCTGGAATTTTTAAATTCTGTTTGTTTGATGTTTTCTTCAATTCACCATAATCATTTTGGGCCACCGACATTGGACCCAGATGGGTTAATGTTCACCTCTACTTATTCTGTCTCCCCAGGTGCATACATGTCTATTGTAGCCACTTTTCCACCATTTTTTCTAAAGGTCAGGTCACTGCCAGGTCAGTTTCTATGCAATAAGATTCAAGTGTCTGAATCCATACAAAGGAGAAAAACACCAAAGAAAAAATCTCCTACGTTTAGCCTGACTGGCATGTGCTTCCCACGAGACACAGGTATAAAGTTTATTACTGGAAACACATCAATAAACTATCTGGTCTATGAGTTGACTGTGTAGGAGCCGGGGGGCCATCTCACTTGGAGTTTAAGAGCCAAGAGCACTGAACAACTCTACTAGTGTCCTAAACAGGAAGACAGTCTGCCTCCAGAATTTCCAGGGTTGTGCTCCTAAAACCCGTAACAAGCGTCACTGGCATAAGTGGCAGTTAACAGGTTAGAATGCTTTTGGGAGATCGAGGGAGATGAAGATGCCACAGCAGCAAATTTCAGCTGAGACACGTGTATGGGATTACTGTGGTACAAGCAGAGGACAGGAATTAAAAGGTTATGGGTTTTAGTCCTGGTGTTGCTGCCATACCTGACTCTATGACCCAGGTCAGAAAAATCATTGAATTGCTGTGGACTTTAAAACATGCCCATCTTTAAGATTGAGCCCATACTGATCCAGCTGGCACCCAGTCTTTTCCATATTTTCTTCAAATATTTATTAAGAGCTTTCTTTTAAGCCAGGCAGCTCTTTGAGATTTAATAGGCTATAAATGACATTTAAGTCAATCACCAAAAACAACTGGGATGACCAGTGTTAGTCAAGATGGCTAAAATTCAGGGGGAAGTGACTGGAAGAAGCTGGTGAAAAAGGGAGTGGCATGTCGAGGATTCTTTTGTATAGAAAGTAACAGGCAGCAGACTTAGAGAACAAACTTGTGGTTGCGGGTGCCGGGGTGGGGGGTGGTGCGGAGAGGGATAGTTAGGGAGTTTGGTATGGTCATGGACACACTGCTATATTTTAAATGGATAACCAACAAGGACCTACAGTACAGCACATGGAACTCAATGTTACCTGCCAGCCTGGATGGGAAGGGAGTCTGGGGGAGAATGGATACATGTGTATGTATGGCTGAGTCCCTTCGATGTGAAATTCTCACAATATTGTCAGTTGGCTATACCCCAGCAGAAAATTAAAAGTTCAAAAAATTAAAGGCCAAAAAGAAAGAAAGAAAGAAAGAAAAATAATGGGTGGCCCTGAAGGGTTTTAAGTAGAGTTGTATAAACTCTACTTTGGAGTTTTAAAAGATCATTCTGGGTGCAGTGCAGTGCAAGGATGGGGAAAGCGGAGAGCATGTCGCTCCTAAACTTAAATTTCATCCCTTTTCTTAACATCTGGGCTATCATTTGGGTGGGGAGTCACTAGAGCCATTTCAGAGAATCTGTGAATCTTCTGAAATTTCAGGCAAACGTGAGCAAATGTGTATGCACTTTTCGGGGGGAGAGGGTTAATAGTTTTAATCAAATTTCATGACCCCAACTCAGAAATTTAAGGAGAAAATAATAAAAAGGAGTCCACTCATTAATCACCGTTGTTAAGTTGTGCTTGTGCAGCGCTGACTCAGCCCCTGGAATACCCTGCCCTGCCCTGCCCTCATTGTCTGCCCCTGTTCCTTCCTGGGTGCATCTCCCGAGCTCTGCTGTGGTCTCCCCTGGCTGGGTGACTGTTGTCCTCACCTCCACTTCCTCCTTGTCACCTCCAGGCTGGTTCTCACTCACTGATCTGGTCAGGATACGCGCCCACTCCTTGCTATGAGTCTCATGCCGCGCACAGAGCTCCTCCAAGAGCACCCCCAGCTGTCTGTCATAACTTCAGTCCAATACGTGTAGCCTTGTTTGCTTTGAAACATTTCTTGGAATCTTACTCTGTGTTAGGCCCACGCTGATAACAAGAGCAAAGGTACCCAGACTTTTCCCCTAAAGGATCCACAGTCGGTTGGGAGACAGAGGAAACACACCAGGGAAAGGGAGCTTGAGGTTTAGAATCATGGAGTGTGGGGTCTCGGACAGTAGGAGGTGAGCGGGGCTCTCTCTGGGGCGGGTGATGGGAGGGCCGGAGGAGGCACCCAGAAGGGGACTCTGAGCCGGGTCCGGACAAGCGAGGGCATCTTGGTAAGACGCACAGGGCGGCCAGGGTGCTCCCGGGAAGGAAGAGATGGGCCTGATGAACAAAGCTAGGAGGAATGCAGCCGTGTGGGGTCTGCAGCTTCTGTCCGAGTGTGGCGGCCTGCTGTGCTTTAGAAAGATTCGTCTGGGGCCAAGTCTCAGAGACGCTGATCTCATCATCTGCGGAAAGGCCCTGTTGTTATCTTTCAGGTATATTTCAACACCTCCTGGGAAGACACCGGTGTTAATCCATGTTATCAATGGAACCCCACTGAGGTAGTGGGGTCTAACTCGGTGTCAAGGGTGGGCTAACGGGTGCAAAAGAAGGCAGGAGAGGGGATGCAAAGGGTCTTGAGTCACTTGTTTTTAAAGATTTAGAAGAATGATATACTTCAAAATAATTTCAAATTTACAGAAAAATTTCAGATTAGTACAAAGAACTCCCCTATCCCACATATCCAGACTCCCTAACTTTTACTATTTCACCACATTTCTGTGAACACACGCATACATATAAGACACATATGTATACCCAGACATGGGCTTCCCTGGTGGCTCAGTGGTAAAGAACCCACCTGCCAATGTAGGAGATACAGGTTTGATGCCTGAGTCAGGAAGATCCCCTGGAGAAGGAAATTGCAACCCATTCCAGAGTACTTGCTTGGGAAATTCCATGGACAGAGGAGCCTGGAAGGCTGCAGTCCATGGGATCAAAAATGAGTCAGACATGACTTAGCGACTAAACAGCAACAATATATACACACATTGCCAGGCTCCTCTGTCTGGAATTTTTCAGGCAAGAATACTGGAGTGGGTTGCCATTTCTTTTCCAGACACACACACTCACACACAAACACTAATTCCTGAATCATTTGAGAGCAAGCTAAGTCAAGAAACCAATGTTAACACAACAATATTGTCCCATTTCTAGAAAAAAAAATGTATATACAGATACAAATACTTATATATACACAAATGGTTTTGGCATCATCTTGAGGCCTTGTACATGTATGTACATAAACATTTCCACAGAGAAAGATTTCTGCAAATAAGCAGGTAATATATGGGGTCCATCTGACCTCTTTCATCCTGGAAAGGAGGAGGGGGAGAGAAAGGGAAGGAAGGGGAGAGAAAGGGAAGGAGAGGAGGGACAAGGATGTGGGAGGCTGAACGTCTTAGTTACACATCTGGATCCTCACTAGAGGGTGAGCTTTTCACGGTGAAATTTGCCTGGTAGTCTCGGCCAGCCCCTGACCTCCAACAATAAATATTTTTTCATTGAGCTGAACTGAATTTGAATTTTTTAATAGCAACAGTATATTCTTTAACTAGTTGGTCCACACTGACCTTCCTTAGTTGAAAAATTTTGTCTCATTCCCTTTGTAAAGTGAGTTTCTTGAGAGAAATGCCATTCCATCAGCTGAGACATAATCATTGGTTAAAACAGAAGTTTGTTAACAAAAGTCTCATAAGATGCCTTTAGGATAATGTGTCCAAAAGAATTAAATGACTTATAGGTTAGGAGATGGTCTTGATTCCCACTGCTTTTTCTCCCTCTTATTAGCTTAATAAACAGGACATATTTTCATTTTTTGACCAATTGGTCATTTGCTTGGACAGTTTTAAAGGTCAGGTTGTCCCCAATCAAATGCCTCTTTTTATCTCTGCTCTGCGAACTTCATTGTTTGCTATGAAGCAAATGGCTGTTAGGAATTATATTATCTGTTTATTTGTATATTTATTTACACACATAATTTGTGCCCGTTCCAGATATGAGAAACATTCTATTGATTCTATTTATGCCTTAGCAAGTTGCTTCTTCTTTGCTCTAACACTGCACATCCCATACTTTCTTGCTTGCTCAGCTGATCTGAAGAGCCAAATAGAATTCTTGACCATAAGGTCCTTGAAGACAAGTACTGCCTTTAATTCATTGTTGTGGCTGCAGAATCTAGAGAAAGGAGGCTCTCTCAGAAAGTTTGTTGATTCAGTGAGTATACTTGCGAATTGGAGCCAGATAAACGTTTACATGCCACAAGGAAGTGGGCTTCCATGAATTCCTGCTATGTGTCAGTCACAATGGGCAGTTTTCAAATACTATCTAATTTAATTAAACAGCAACATTTTTGAGATGGATGCTAGCATCCTAATTTTACAGACAAGGTAACTGAGATCTTGGGGAGTAATTTGCCCAACATTACTCTTTTACTCAGAGAGGGAGGGTCAAATACAGACCTTTTGGACTTCAAATCCTGTTCTTTTTTCCTACTCCCCTGCCTTGCCTAACTTATGCAAGTTCTGTTGTATGTATTCATAGAAATCTACAAAGTAATTTGTTCACCAGATTGTTGTTCAGGAAGTTTAAAAGGAAACCATCATGTAACCAGTTAAGTTTATTACTCCAAACATAAAAATACAACTGACTCTTTAAGGTAATAAAATTCTGTTTTCTCTACCAGCTGAAACCTTAATAGGAAAGAACAACTAGAAAATCTGCAAATGACTGAATACTCAGGATGAGCTTTTGTTAACATTAAAATCATTTCTATTTTGATTTTAAAAAGCCACATCTGAAAGTCGTGGTTGATTGAGGGATTTGAGGAACTCACATATATATCTCCTGAAATCCAAAGCCATTCCCATTTGATGATTTTTTTTTAATGATAAAATGAGGGCATAGGACATCTCTGGTAGTCTAGTGGTTAAGAATCCACCTGCCAATACAGGGGACACAGGTTAGATAACTGGTCTGGGAAGATCCCACATGCTGTGGGGCAATTAAGCCCAAGCACCTCAACTACTGAGCCTGAGCTCTGGAGCCCACGAGCCATGACTAATGAAGCCTGTGCTAGAGCCCTAGAGCCTGTGCTCTGCAACAAGAGAAGCCACCACAAAGAGAAGCCCGTGTACCACAGCTAGGGAGTAGTCCCTGCTAACTGCAACTAGAGAAAGCCCGTGTGCAGCATCAAAGACCCAGCACAGTCAAAAATAAATTAAAAAAAAAAAGTAGAGCGCATTTTTTGAAACATAAATAAGTTGTTTTCCTTGACCTAGGAAGCTCTATGGAATGACTTTGCTTATTATTCCTCCTTATCCCAGCCATTTTGTCTATGTGGCTACTTTATTGGGTATGTTAATTAAGCCTTGAGACATGTTGACATGTTCTACCCAGCCCTGATCTGTCCTTCAGCCAACAGAAACCATTCACAAACTGTCTGCCACCTTTAGAAGACACACCACACTATATAGGCAGCTTTAATGTGGGTTGATTATCCTGGATGGAGTCTCACTGGTCAGATGGGAAGTGCCTCCTGTGAAAATGCTGATGGTTACATAGACAAGTGATTTAAAGAAACTCATCTAGGGCTGTTGTCTTGAATGTATGAAGTATTAGAAGCTAGTGGCGATCTACTTCATACCACACAAGAACTTGGTTATATCTCAGTACAGTTATCTTTATTTTCTTGGGCTCCAAAATCACTGTGGATGGTGACTGCAGCCATGAAATAAAAAGATGTTTGTTCCTTGGAAGGAAGGCAATGACAAACCTAGATAGCATTTTAAAAAGAAGAAACAACACTTTGCTGACAAAGGTTGGGATAGTCAAAGCTACGGTTTTTCCAGTAGTCATGTACAGATGTAGAATTGGACCACAAAGAAGGCTGAGCACTGAAGAACTGATGCTTTTGAACAGTAGTGCTGGATAAGACTCTTGAGAGTCCCTTGGACAGCAATGAGATCAAACCAGTCTATCCTAAAGGAAATCAACCCTGAATATTCATTGGAAGGACTCATGTTAAAGCAGTTCTAATGAGATGGATGAAACTGGAACCTATTATATAGAGTGAAGTAAGCCAGAAAGAAAAACACCAATACAGTATACTAACGCATATATATGGAATTTAGAAAGATGGTAACAAAAACCCTGTGTACGAGACAGCAAAAGAGACACTGATGTATAGATCAGTCTTATGGACTCTGTGGGAGAGGGAGTGGGTGGTAAGATTTGGGAGAATGGCATTGAAACATGTATAATATCATGTATGAAACAAGTCGCCAGTCCAGGTTCGATGCACGATACTGGATGCTTGGGGCTGGTACACTGGGACGACCCAGAGGGAGGGTATGGGGAGGGAGGAGGGAGGAGGGTTCAGGATGGGGAACACAGGTATACCTGTGGCGGATTCATTTCGATATTTGGCAAAACTAATACAATATTGTAAAGTTTAAAAAAAAAAAAAGCTGAAGCTCCAATACTTTGGCCACCTGATGGAAAGAGCTGACTCTTTGGAAAAGACCCAGATGCTAGGAAAGATTGAGGGCAAAAGGAGAGGGGGATGGCAGAGAATGAGATGTTTGGATGGTATCACCGACTCAATGGACATGAGTTTGAGCACACTGGGAGATAGCGAAGGACAGGGAAGCCTGGCGCGCTGGAGTCCATGCGGTCACAGTCGGATATGACTTAGTGTATAAACAACAACAAAAATGCCTCTTAAAATAAAAAGATGCTTACTGAAAACTGTTAATGATGTCACCCAGAATCCAGAAGTGGACAGACCAAAGGCCACTGGGCTCCTCCCCAGGCCAGAGCTGCCTTTATGTTGAGTCTGTCTTTCTGGTTTGCAAGTGACCTCCCTGGCTTTGTTTTGCAAGGCTTGTCACTTGTTTCTGTGACAGCTAGACTTAAATACTCATTTTCTTATTAAATAGATTCAAAATGCAGTAATTTCAAAGGTTTTCTCACCCTAAACCACAGACATATGCATATACTGATGACCAAGAGTTCTTTGAGGGCAAACACTGCATTTTAGTTGATATTGTATTTCCAGAGTCCAACACAATGCCTGGCACATAGTAGGTATTTAACATACATTTGTCGAGTTAATGAGCTTCCCAGGTGGCTCAGTGGTAAAGAATCTGCTTGCCAGTGCAGGAGATGAGGGTTCGATCCCTGGATTGGGAAGATCCCTAGAAGAGGAAATGACAACCCACTCCAGTATTCTTGCCTGGAGAATCCCATGGACAGAGGAGTCTGGTGAGCTACAGTCCATAGAGTCACGAAGAGTTGGACACAACTGAGCCTGCATGTATGTACTGCTGAATTAATAAATAGATTAATGTTATCATGGACCAGTTTTGGCCACAGTCAGATTTTTTTCGTTTATAACCCCTATCTCCCTACAAATAAAATTCTAGACACGTTAGTATTTCTAGCTCCATCCATAATTTTTGAGGATAGTTTCATCAAAGAAGATGGAATATGGGATAAAAAGCAAATATTTGCCTCAAAAAAGCCAAGAAAAAATTGGCAATCAGTGGATTTTTTTTTTGAGAAAATAAGTTCAGGATTATGAACTGTCCAGACTTCCAGAAAATGAGGTTGTCATTAAAAAGTTGTATTTTGCTTGCATTTTGGTAGAAGAAGGAAAAAAAAAAAAGAGAGAGAAAGAAGTAGAAATAAGAAGAGGAGAAAGGAAAAAGAAGAAAAAGAATGAATTTGGGCCACTCCATCAGTGCACTGTTATATGAGGCCTTGAATGATGGATGCCCCCATCACAGCAAGAGCCCTCCTGAAATCTTTGTGTATATACTTGTAATTTGTCTGGGGAAATTAACATTTGGGGGCATTTGCCAGCTCCTCTTTTCCTTCCACTTCAATGAGAACAATATTTTCAAGTGAGGAGACAGCTTCAATTACAAAACTGACAACTAAAATTTCACTTTAATATTTTTTCCCCTCTATTCTTCAAGCATGGCCCTCTTTTTGCACTACATCGGTGGAAAAAGAATGAATGTACTCATTGCTGTGTGAAATAAATTTACTCTTATATGAAATAAGTTAAAAATATTTGCAAGAGGTTTTCTATATGGATCTATAGTTCTCTCTCCATGTATAGAAAATCAACCTCAAAATGGTTTTCAGGAAACTCGTGTGTGTGCATATGTGTCTGTACATATATATGCATAATTTTACCTAGAAATTATGTATGAGTGCGTGTGTGGGAACACACACACACACACACACACACACACTTTCGGGAACACTGGGAATGGTTTCTGAGAAGCACTTGGGGCTTAGTGACCTGTCCTGCTTGAGTTTACGTGGTGGCTTACTTGCCGCCCTGCCCTCTGACACGAAACCACAAAAGTGCTCCTGGCAGCAGGAGAGAGGCTGAGGTGGGGTGGACGGCACTGCACGTGAGATGCTGGGAATGCTCAGAATTAAGGATTCGCCTTCCCTGATAGCTCAGTTGGTAAAGAATCCCCTGCAATGCAGGAGACCCTGGTTCGATTCCTGGGTTGGGAAGATCCACTGGAGAAGGGAAAGGCTACCCATTCCAGTATTGTTGGGCTTCCCTTGTGGCTCAGCTGGTAAAGAATCTGCCTGCAATGTGGGAGACCTGGGTTCAATCCCTAGGTTGGGAAGATCCCCTGGAGAAGGGAAAGGCTACCCACTCCAGTATTCTGGCCTGGAGAATTCCATGGACTAAGCACTCCATGGGGTCACAAAGAGTTGGACATGACTGAGTGACTTTCACTCACTCAGTCAATGATTTGCCAAAGGCTCTGTGCTGTTTTCAGCACCCAGGACAATTGTTCCAAGAAACACAGTCTGCAGGCTTGGCTTTCTGCTCTTTGAAGTCTTTGATCTCATGTCTAAGGCAGAGGGCCCTGGCTCGGGAAGTGAGACTGTCCCTGTTCCAATGATGTGTTTGCCTTTTCTGCTACTAACATTGTCCTCCAGAAACATAGCTCAAAGGCCACATACATCAACTTTTTTAAAACTATGATGTGTCCCTGTCTATTGTCATTTCTTTTGTTCCATAGGTTGGGGAAAATTTAAAATAATCACTTCTTTCTAATTTCTCTATTTTTCAATAGACCCAAGTGCAAAGAAACATCTGCAAATACACCCTGGTTCTAATGGTGCCTTTGGGTCTAGAAATAATGGTGGCCATGGATGGTGATTTAAAACGTACACTGCAGCCCATCCTGATCTCACTCTAATGGGAGCCGACCCTCTGGAGGAGGGTGGGAAGCCTAGCTGCATACAAAACCAGCTTTCACTTAACTGGTTTGTCTCCTGAGAATGAGGGAAACCAACTCTGTGAGTTTTCCCATGTCTATAGAAAAAAAAGGGAAACTTTTGAAGACAAACCAGTTTGATGTATTCAGTTAGGAAGTTTTAAAAAGTAAGTTTTTGTGCTTGACAACTGGGAGAAGTGGAACACAATGGTGTAAAAACTCAGTTTCAGATTGGAGGCTGGTGAGCATTATTAGATAATGGTTATGGGCTCAAAAGGCAGTGAGACTTAGGGTCAAACATAAGCAACAGGGTGAAGCGAACCCTCACAAATCAAATAGGTTAATTGGAGTGCTGGATGCTTTGAGACTTCAGGCCAAGTCTCCTTTCTCTTGCCTTCTTAGCCGAGATCTTCTCGCCTCTCTTTTTCAGTGATGATAGTGAAGGCACATGACAGCCACAGCTCTTATCATCAAGAATACTCTTTCCAAAAGACATTTTGGTTTTTATTTTATACTTATATTTGCATATAAATTTGATATTCTGAGAATTTATTTCCAGTTAAATGACAGAAGTATAACATAAAGCCAACTCACGAGTAGCTGGGGCATGATGATTTCTGCACCTTCACTGATGCTGGGAGTTGGGGTACCACTGCCGACATCAAATCACATCACCTGAATCCAACACATCTCCCCATTTTCTTTAAAGGTCAGAGCTAGTGACAGGGTCTACCATTTTTGGGGAGTTAGGAGCTATGTTATTGCTTTCGAACTGTGGAGCTGGGAAGACTCTTGAGAGTCCCTTGGACAGCAAGGAGATCAAACCAGCCCATCCTAAAGGAAATCAACACTGAATATTCATTAGAAGGACTGATGCTGAAGCTCAAGCTCCAATATTTTGGCCACTTGAAGCGAACAGTCTACTCATTGGAAAAGACCCTGATGCTGGGAAAGATTGAAGGCAGGAGGAGAAGGGGGTGACAGAGGATAAGATGGTTGGATGGCATCACCAACTCAATGCATATGAGTTTGAGCAAACTCTGGGAGATAGTGAAGGACAGGGAAGTTTGGCGTGCTGCAGTTCATGGGGTCACAAAGAGTTGGACAGGACTTAGTGACTTACAAACAATAATACCTTGAGATACAGGTCCAGATTTCATAGATGAGGGGATGGACCTCAGAGAAGAATAAGTTGTTTACAGTTACACATCTAGCAATTTCTTACTATTAACTGCTATGTTGTATTGTCTTTCAATGCTTTCTATTCATACCTGATCTAAAAGAAGGATCTGAAAAAGCAATGTAGCATTTTTCTTTAAAAAAAAAAAAAAAAGGGAGGGTGGTAGCATGATAGTTGTGTTGTGAAGGTTTGGCAGACAGAGGGCTACAGTTCTGACGTAAGGAGTCTCTGAAATGCTCTACATCGGTGCTGTTCAATAGAAATGCAGTGTGAACCACATGTGCTGTTTTAAACTTCTTGAGGCCACATTAAAAACAGTCAGTTACTATTGATAACTTGTCACACTTAATTTAGTATATCCAAAGTACTACTGTTTCAAAATGTAATCTATATAGAAATAGTTAATTAACCATTTTACATATACCCTTTAATTCTAACTTTCCAAAATCTGTAAGTGTCTTGCGCTTATAGCACATCTCAATTTCAACTACTCCCATTTAAAATGCTCAGTAGCCACACGTAGCTGGTGGTGACCACACTGGTCAGTACAGCTCTTGGGCATGAGAGGGGAAAATCAAAGCATTTGCCAGTGTCAGCTGTTTTCTCCAGCCTCTGGAGCAGTGGTTAGTGTGTGCATTAGAATCCATTCGGGAAGCTTCTTAAGTACACATATGCCTACATTCTATCTCAAACCATTAAGTTAAAATTCCTGGGACTAGCCACTGGACATGCCTGAGCAAAGAGCAAATTGAAAGCTCACATTTCCAGTTCAACCTTCTTAGAGTGAAAAAACACAATGAACTTTCTGGAGCTACATCCTCGACATAATCTCTTTCAGGAATCTGGGAAGCTGCTACCTGGAAGATTCTAGCATTTAGGATCCTGCTCACTTCTTTCCTTGAAACAGTTGAACAGTTGGCTGGAAAATCATTTCTTCTGAGTTTTTCTGAGTTTTAGTGATGTGATGGAAAGAAAAGATCATCTAGCCAGAGTGATCATTTCATAATGTACGGCATACCATGTCAGTCCTTGGCTCAAAACCCTGGAAGGCATGCCCATCTCCTTCTAAGCAGAAGCCACTCCCCTGCCAGGACCCACCACATGACAACATACACTCTCCATTCCTGTCCCAGCCTCATTAGTTCCTTTACTTCTTTTCCTTCTACTCTTTCCACTGCTGCTCATTCTGTTCCATCCCCAACAATCTCCTCTGTGCCCTGAGCACCCTCACAGACTAAGAGATGGTGCCCAGGCATCAATATTTTCAAGAAGTTATGCCTGCCTTGGGGACAGACACTCAGGCAGGGCAGCATGTGGATCACACAGCCGCCAGGCTGTCCTCCTAGACCTGTTCTCTCTCAACTGAGCTTCTGCTAAGCTCTAGGCAGCAGGGAATTCAAGTCACACTTGGTAGCTAGCACCTGGAATACAAATACTCTCTGGATCTTTAATCACCAGCTAAGGCAAGGGTGGGGTTGGAATGGTCTCAGCAGGGTCCAGGTGGCTAACAAGGATGCATCTGAAAAGATGACCTCTGTATGTTACTATGGGCTTCCCAGGTGATGCTAATGGTGAAGAACCCAGATGCCAGTGTTGAAGATGTAAGAGATGAGGGTTCGACCCTTAGGTCAGGAAGATCCCTGGAGGAGCGCATAGCAACCCACTCCAGTATTCTTGCCTGGAGAAGTCCCACTGACAGAGGAGCCTGGTGGGCTACAGTCCTTGGGGTTGCATGCAGTTGGAAACAACTGAAGCGACTTAGGACACATGCATGTATGTTATCATAGACCTGGCCCAGGGAACATCTTGAATTAAGAACCAAATGTCCTCCAAAAACTATTAGGATCTGCTACAGCTTGGGGAGGACATTTCTGTTCACAACCATCACATCTGTAGAGCAAGGTTGAGATATTTTAGCTGGGGAGGTTTTAAAGGGGCTTCAGCAGACAATGTCTTACCTCAATGATTAGGAAGAAGTTCAGTGAAGCACTGGAGCAGTCACTTTAAAGCATGTAAGGCAAATAAAAATCTACACTAGATACCTGATGATTTAGAAACCTTTATAAAACGTATACCATTTTTTTCCCCACTTCTTGGATAATTTCCCATTGCCAAACCTATCATCTCAAATACAGAATGCAATGAGCTTCCCCTTCCTGACCTGAGGCTTCAGAAGTCACAGAACAAAGGCAGTAATCTACCACCCAGGGGTGCTCGCTCTGAGTAGCAGACAACCAGTCTAGTTACAAAAAGACCCTGATGCTGGAAAAGATTGAGGGCAAGAGGAGAAGGGGATGACAGAGGATGAGGTAGTTGGATGGCATCACCAACTCAATGGACATGAGTTTGAGCAAACTCCAGGAGATGGTGAAGGACAGAAAGTCTGGCATGCTGTAGTCCGTGGGGTCACAGGGTCAGACATGACTGAACTACTGAACAACAACAAACCTGGTAACGAGGGCTTGGGTCAACCCTTTCCAGTCCAACTGTCATCAATCTTGTTGGCCAACTTGATAGTGTTCCCTTAATGTGGGGGTCAGGAGTCTCACTGAACAGCTACTGCCAGGTTGAGATTTGTCCAGGAACAGCATACAGGGCTAGGGTCCAGTGGCTCTAGCTGGAAATAACCTTTTAGCTTTCCAGAGCCTCAGGGAAAACTCAAGTGATGACCATGAGAATGGAACATGAAGAACTCATCTCTGCCGTGCAGGATGGAGGGGACCCTCTGGGACAAGACTGATGGGGATCCCAGTTTTAAATGAGTTTTGCAGGTGGGATGTTTCAGAGGCTTTGCTAAGCTCTGCCTCTTTCCATCAGACTTGGTTTCAGGAAGGCAGCTGCTATAATGACCCTTGGTTGATGAAGTAAGGGAAGCTGTCAGAGGGCTCATGACTGTCAGGATGGCTGAAATGCTTGCCTTTAATTTTTCTTTTTGTGTGTGTGTGTGTTATTTCAATGATCAGAAAAAGAAATCTTTGCCCCAAATGAGACATATTCTGTCGATGGTAGTAGCTTAGATTGAACTCCAAAGATTTATGTTGTACACTGGCTGTTGTTTTGCTGGGAAAAATGTTAAAAAGAAAGGATTGACATTTTGACTTTGTTTCTGAGATTTTAAAAGAATTGAGAGAGAATTTGTCCTGTTGGGTAACATTTTTTGGGGTAGGGGTTATTGCTGCAGGCTTTCTGTTTTTTTTTTTTTTCCCCTTAATATATAGTTTCAGAACTATGCACTATATCGAAGGTCTTGCATTACATTTTTTTCCCCAAGTAATCATCCATATCGGAGAAGGCAATGACACCTCACTCCAGTACTCTTGCCTGGAAAATCCCATGGATGGAGGAGCCTGGTGGGCTGCAGTCCATGGGGTCGCTAAGAGTCGGACACGACTGAGCGACTTCACTTTCACTTTTCACTTTCATTCGTTGGAGAAGGAAATGGCAACCCACTCCAGTGTTCTTGCCTGGAGAATCCCAGGGATGGGGGAGCCTGGTGAGATGCTGTCCATGGGGTCGCACAGAGTCAGACACGACTGAAGCGACTTAGCAGCAGCAGCAATCATCCATATGTGGATAAATGAGGGTAACAGGGAATAATTCTTGGAGAACTGGGTTCTAGACCAAGAAATTCTGATGTCAAAATTAAAACCAGACCCAAGTTACCTAAAAAATATATTTTTGGAGAGGGACACACATCTTCAGTGCTGGTGCAAGTTAATGCTGCTGCTACTGCTAAGTCACTTCAGTCGTGTCCGACTCTGTGCGATCCCATGGACTACAGCTTTCCAGGCTCCTCCGTCCATGGGATTTTCCAGGCAAGAGTACTGGAGTGGGGTGCCATTGCCTTCTCCGAAGTTAATGCTACTGGGAGTGAATTTATGGTCAGTTTTCAGTGTAAAAGAAAAAATTTCCCTATGAATAAAATCATATTGAATGTACATTAAGCCAGTAGCACATGCACAAAATTTATGCATGAATATATAAGTGAAGGTATGTAAGTAGGGACTCATGCTTAACATTTTTTCCTTAGGAATGTGTACCCAAGGAGTTAGGGACGCTCTGTGTAGAAATGAGAGCCCCCCTCACAGGGGCTGTTCCCTGCGTCCCTCTGCAGAGCCTGGATCCTGGTGCAAGCTGGCAGACTCCAGGAAGGACCTGCCCCCAAAAGAAGCTCATTATATCCTGTGAGAATCAGGGCTCAGTGGTTAAGGGGTCGGGGGTTACAGCTGGATTGTGCAGTTCTGTGCTCAGTCGCGCAGTCATGTCCAACTCTTTGCAACCCCATGGACTTTAGCCCGCCAAGCTCCTCTGTCTGTGGGATTTCCCAGGCAAGAATACTGGAGTTGGTGGCCATTTCCTTCTCCAGGGTATCTTTCCTACCCAGGGATGGAACCTGTGTCTCTCATGTTTCCTGCATTTGCAGGTGAGTTCTTTACCACTAGCGGGATTGTTGGAGAAGGCAATGGCACCCCACTCCAGTACTCTTGCCTGGAAAATCCCATGGACGGAGGAGCCTGGTGGGCTGCAGTCCATGGGGTCACTAAGAGTCGGACACGACTGAGTGACTTCACTTTCACTTTTCATTTTCATGCATTGGAGAAAGAAATGGCAACCCACTCCAGTGTTCTTGCCTGGAGAATCCCAGGGACGGGGGAGCCTGGTGGGCTGCCGTCTCTGGGGTCGCACAGAATCGGACACGACTGAAGCGACTTAGCAGAAGCAGCAGCAGCAGCGGGATTGTTGACGTCCAAATCCTTGCTCTGATGTTTAGTTAGATAACCTGGGGCAAGCTACTTAATTTCTCGACACATCAACTTCTCACGTTCCTAAAATGGGTCCAGTCAAACTACCTCCCTTCTTGGACGCTTGTGCAAGCGTGTGAGTTAGGTGCCGCACACCGTCATTGCTAGGCTTCCGGGATCGCCCCTGCGAGGAGCCAATCACCATTCTGCTCTTAAGCCCCTCCCTCTACCACTTCCTGCCACATCTCTATGTCCCAACCTCCTGCCCTGTTCGCAGGAGGGGTGAGTTTCTAGATTCAGATCCATCTCCCTCAACTTGCTGCCTCTAGTTCATCCCAGTCTTGCTGCTTGAGATCTTCCATGATCGGCCACATCAGAGATTAGAAAAAATGTCTAATTAATGGCTGATTTATTTCATTTGGAATTAAGATGTGAGGCGTTTAACTGTATTTTTAAAATACGGTTTCTCTTGCTGAATCTTGACATTCAAAAGCAATTTTATGGACCTCTAGTTATGATTGCTCTTTGGGGTGAGTAGTCAATTGATTCTGAAATTGGTCAGCTCTGGGAAAAATGAATCTTATCTGTGTCCACAAATTGGAGGTTCTCCTAGAAGCTCTTTTAAAATGCTAAAAGAGCTAAATGCTAAAAATACTCGAATAAATATGCTTTTGCTTTCAGTTTAGTGCTTGCAAAGCCGACAGTGACTAGGTGCAATGACTAAAACCAAACTGATTGGCTTTGACAGGTCCAGTGTCGATGCAGGTGTTTTCTGATAGGCATTTCTAAACTCCTGCTGTCCTCTGCAGCTTAGTGTGGTGCATTTGTAAGATCCTGTGCTCTGAATGCCTGAGCAGCCTTGCTTTTCTGCCCATGGTTTTTGTTGTGATTTGAGTATTCTGGAAATATTAGTGATGTCTCAGAAAGGAGTTTCACCAAGAAAATGGGGAAACAAACCTGATCTTCAGATGCCCGGAACAATGTCATAAGGGTCTCAGTTATAGAATATAGTAAAATTCTGACTTGGATTATTTAATGAATATCACAGTTTTGGAGTTATTCCTTCACTGTGCATTTCTGATTTTAAAAAATAACATGGGGACTTCTCTGGTGGTCCAGTGGTTAAGAATCTGCCTTGTGATGTAGTAAACATGAGTTAGATCCCTGGTCTTTGGGGAATTTAAGATCTTATATGCCACAGAGCAACTAAGCCCACGTGCCTCAACTAAGACCCAATCCAGCCAAAAAAAAAAAAAAAAAGAAAGAAAGAAAGAAAAACTAAGACCTGATGCAGTCAAATAAATAAATAAATAACCCAAACAAACAAAAAGTAGCATCAAAAAAGCAGGAAAAGTCTCTGTGATGTATCATTGTGATAGCTGACTACACAAATGGAAACAAGACCAACAGTATTTAAGTGGATGCTCATCTAGCCTGGAGAAGAGCTAGTTGCGGTTTAGGTTGTAAACTTAACCCTAGAGGGAAGAAAACTCTGGGAAGTCTACTACAACTTCTATGGAAACAACCTTCACAATTTCTACTTTGTTCCTAAGTTGGCTTCTTGGTTTCTTTTTCCCTTATTTGTTCCTAGGGCAGGGAGCTCACATTAAAAATAAACATTTCCCAAATTTGGAAATTCAACTGAAAGCTGGTTCTAGAAAACACACATTCATCAAATATTTACAGAATACCTACTTCGAGCCAGGCACTGTGTTGGGGGTTGAGGACACAGAGATGAAAAGATATCAGCCCTGGTCTGAGGATTTCACAATCAGACAGGTTAAAGGTTATTTCAGGGGTTACAAATACAAGAAAGAAAAAGGAAGTGTTAGTCGCTCAGTTGTGTCCAACTCTTTGTGACCCCCATGGTCAGTAGCTTGCCAGGCTCTTTTGTCCATGGAATTCTCCAGGCATGAATACTGGAGTGGGTAGCCAATCCCTTCTCCAGGGGATCTTCCTGACCCAGGGATCAAACCTGGGTCTCCTGTATTGCAGGCAGATATTTTAATATCTGGGCCACACGGGGAAGCATAAGGCTTCAGGGGCCCAGAAGAGGTCTTGCTGGAGCTCACTATCAGAGGAGTCAGAGACTCCAGCCAATCTACTGGGTGCTGACCATGTACTCTATATAATGGGGTCTCTGTTCTCCAGCACCCTGAGATAACTGGGGAGGGGGATGAAACTAATAAGGGAGACAGGATAAGATGAGATAATACAAATGATATGAGAGAAGATAGTTTGTTAGTAAACGTGAAGCTCCTTCACACATGGCACAGATCACTCAAGGCTGGACTCATCTTGAAAGGCATCTGGAAGGTGCCTTGGAACAAAGCCCCTATGGAGCAGGTCACTCTGGAGCAGGCAGAGGACACAGGGAGGTCACTCCACGTGAGGCAAATAGGAACAAGAACCAGAACTGGTAATGGGCTCTAGTGGTCTTGGAACTCTGAGCGTGGATGGAGCTTAGGTGTGATATGTTTGTGGTGAACCATGGGAAATGAGGTGGGGCCAACCAAGCTGCAGCAGAAGGTGCATTCTGGCTCAGGGCAGAAGAGATGCGTAGAGATGGTGGATGGTGGAGAGTGTTGGTACCCAAGCCAGGTGGTGGCTTGGGAGATGCCCCAGCACCGAGCTGGGGTTAGAAGACCTGAAGTTTGGTCTAGGTTCTGCCACCTCCAACTACAGAAATCTTTCTAGGCCCCAGAGTCCTCATCAGGGCCCTATTAAGGCCTTTTGGGAGCCGGGGCACATTTGTCTTTGTGAACCTTTTCCTCCCTAACAAATTATAAAAGTTCATAGTTTACAACTGTGTTGGTATAAAGATGAATACACTCATATATCAAAATAGCTTCTTCAACATAAAAGTTCATTTTTTCTTATAATTCTTAAAGAAATGAACATATTTTTGTGGGACTCTAATGGTGCTGTGGCAATGTGCCCACCCAAGCTAATGAGTGAGTTGGCTCTGGTTCTCATCTGTGCCCTGGCAGGTGGAATGGAATCAGCGTCTAGCATCAGTACCTTCTTCTAAACGCCTGTCATTTGGTGCTGACCTCTCAGTCTGCACAGTATGGTCAGACTGGTATTTTCAAAATGTAATATTTAATCTGAAAACAACTGTATGTGTAAAATATTTGCAGGAAAAGGAAAGATAATGATGGAATTTTTAGGTAATTTAAAAATAGGTGAAAACCCTCTTACTTGAAAAACATTTTCATTAAAAAAAAGAACAATTAGATTGTTTTTTAAAAGAAATTTGTGCTCATTATGAAGAACTTAGCACCAAAAAGGTGCAAATAACTTACAATCTCCTATGCTACTTTTACAGGAAAAAAAAATAAAGTCATATTTCACAGAAATGTAACAGGGACAGAAACTGAAATGAGACTAAAGGCGCTGTTAAACTTTGAGTTAAATAAAGTTAGCAAAAACATGATTTCACTGCCTCCTCTCTTGTTCTGATCCAAATTTCAAAGTATTTGGCCTTTATGCTTTCTGATTTGTGGTTTACAGTAATGGCTATGTCCATGTTGCATTGAAGACAGATATTTCTTTTTTGTTGTTTTTTATTTCATTCTTTTTGATACCAGTGGCTTTGAGGGAGAGCTTTCTTCTACTGCTTTTATTTTCACTTTTCAGCAATCATTTTAATGTGGTATATAAGTTTATCATTCTGAAGGATGCTATGACATATGGAGTCTAAGAACTCAGTTTACTTCTACGAGGCTCAGAACACATAATAGGACCGCTCCACTCTGCCACCCCACCGGATTCCCACTCCCTAGAAACAATCCTTTTCTTCCCCTGACATTAACTCCCTGTTTCTAGGTAACAAGCTTACCCTGTTTTTCTTGATCATATACACTTCACAGCACTTGCATCTCTACCCCAGTGAAATCTTTCATTTCTTTTCTGCCGTGTTTTCTGCGTGCCTATCACTCACGAGTCCCTCCTTCCTCCGTTGGAAGTGTGGCTCTCCTTTCTGTAACTCGTATTTTCCTTGGAAATGGCACCCTGGACCATCCATCTTCCTTTTTCAA
This sequence comes from Bos grunniens, assembly GCF_055505025.1. Taxonomy (NCBI): domain Eukaryota; kingdom Metazoa; phylum Chordata; class Mammalia; order Artiodactyla; family Bovidae; genus Bos; species Bos grunniens. Next base: position 8,630,253 of record NC_141168.1, read on the forward strand.
GCTGAGCTGGTTGCTCTCTTGGCCTCGTGCATAGCTGCTGTCCTCTAATCTTCTTTACCAGCATCCTGGAAGCTTTTAGAGTTTTCTACTTATATCTATTTTTAGATAGATAGTATTTTGAATATTATAATTTTATAATATTATAAAATTTATAAGTTATATAGTTATATTACATAACATATTATTATATATTTATATTTATTATATTATAATAATCATACAATTATATAATATATTATAAATATATTTTATGTTATAAATATATATTATATTTATTATCAGATCAGACCAGATCAGTCGCTCAGTCGTGTCTGACTCTTTGCGACCCCATGAATCGCAGCACGCCAGGCCTCCCTGTCCATCATCAACTCCTGGAGTTCACTCAGACTCACGTCCATCGAGTCAGTGATGCCATCCAGCCATCTCATACTCTGTCGTCCCCTTCTCCTCCTGCCCCCAATCCCTCCTAGCATCAGAGTCTTTTCCAATGAGTCAACTCTTTGCATGAGGTGGCCAAAGTACTGGAGTTTCAGCTTTAGCATCAGTCCTTCCAAAGAAATCCCAGGGTTGATGTCCTTCAGAATGGACTGGTTGCATCTCCTTGCAGTCCAAGGGACTCTCAAGAGTCTTCTCCAACACCACAGTTCAAAAGCATCAATTCTTTGGCACTCAGCCTTCTTCACAGTCCAACTCTCACATCCATACATGACCACTGGAAAAACCATAGCCTTGACTAGACGAACCTTTGTTGGCAAAGTAATGTCTCTGCTTTTGAATATGCTATCTAGGTTGGTCATAACTTTCCTTCCAAGGAGTAAGCGTCTTTTAATTTCATGGCTGCAGTCACCATCTGTAGTGATTTTGGATCATATAATTGTTATAATTATAATATAATAAGTTTTATAATATTATAAGTTTTATAATATTATGAATTCATATAGTTTTCCCCCTTCTTTTATGTTGAACCCTTTCATTCTATAAACTCATGCCCTTCAGCCCAGGGAGATTGTCTTGATCCACTTGTCAATTTTCTCCATCCCCTTTTCTATGTTTTCTTTTTCTAGATCTTTTATTACCTATATTTGAACTTATGGATTTTATCTTCTTTTTTCTGTTTCTCTCTTTTCTCCTTTTTTCCTGAACAATTTACTAGATTTTTACCCTCTAAATCTTTCATTTTAAAAATTCTGCTATCAGATTTTAATTTTCAAATTGTTAATTTCTCAACTCTGAGTTGATGGGGAAAGGGCATACTTTCCTTCCCTTTTCATGGATGCAGTGTCTTCTCTTAGCTGTCTGATAAGTTCTCCAAAGGTGACTGTCACAATAGCTCTCATTCCCCACCCCTAGAGTCTGGGCAGCCTTGGGACTTGCTTGAACCAGATGGATGTAGCAGAAATGATGGTGCATGGCCTCAGAGGCTCGGTTACAAAAGGCAATGTGATTTCGGCCTTGGGATCTGGACCAATCACCTTGGAGCCATGCTCAGCCAGGAAAGCAGTTGCCTGCCTCAAGTCCTCCTTGGTGGAAGAAGTCACACTAGTGCAGTGTGGTGGCCACATGGAGGAGCCCTGCGTCAACGGGAGGAGGGAGAGAAGACTGGCCAGCTCCTGGCTCCTCCAGGTCCAGCTGCCATCCGACTGCAATCCCCTAGAGCCTCCAAACCAGAACCGCCCTACAGTCCTTGTAAATTCCTGGTCCCCAGAAACTTTATTTGAGACCATGAAGTGTCTGCTGATATTTTAAGCCACTAAGTTTGGGGAGCAATTTGTTAGGCAGCAAATGGACCTGCACTGGAGAATATGAATGGTAGTTTTTTGGTTTTTCAAAACAGCTTGTTCTCCCAGTATGATCTTTGTTTACACCGGATCCTCTGTTGGGTCTTTGTCATATTAGAGACTTGAATCCCGTGACAAGTGATGGATGGTGTGGGAGGTGAGAGTGAGGCTGGATGTGTTGCCCAGAAGCTTGTTACTGGGTGGGCTTCACAGCTGGGTGGCAGGTCTGGCCCATTTCTATCTACCAGCTGCCTCTTTCAGAGATAACACTTTATCCCCCAAACAGTCCTCCAGTTGTTCTCTGATGGAGTTTGCAGGCAGGACCCTGGAAGCCCCAATGAAAACTTTCACTCAATCCTGCCATCTGGAGCCTGTCCCTCCAGTGAGGGAATCACTAGTTTTCTGCCTGATTCGGCCTTAGGGGCAACTACCCTGCTGCAAGGGGAAGCCTGGCTTCATTTATGTATTTGAAGCCAATCCTCTGTTGTCAACTCCATCTTTCTGAGACACCTGGGGCCCCATATCTAAGCCTTTCTGGGGGTCAGAGCACAAGTCGGTTGCTTGAAGGATTTTTTCCTTCCACCAACTAAGGCTCTAGCCTTTGTCTCCTCAGCTCCTCCATTTGCTTTCTGTCCTCGCCTGTCCTCTTTGCTCAGGTTGACTTGTATTTTTTTAGTCCTTTTCTAAGGATTTAAGGGTGAAGCAAAAGCTAACAGCTGTGATCAATCTGTCACATTTAAGTGGAACTGGAGCCTCTAATATCTTAATGAATAGTTCACCAAATAAATAGGCTCAAAGAGCATGGATTAAAAATTCATCAAAGATTGAATTCAGATAGTAAAGAAGTTGAAAACTATTCTGTTTCACTGTAGTTTGCTCTAACAGGGTGCAGGTGAAGTGTCCAAATCCTTTTCTCATTAGGAAATATGAAAATGAAGGTATCCAGAGAGGTAGAACATACCTACTTGTTTAAGTTTTGCTTTCAAAAATCACACATGCTTATTGTAAAGGGGAAAAAAGGACTCTTTCATACAGCAAAAGGGCAGAATATTTCTACCATCCTACCCTTCCCAACTCCATCACATTGCCTGCGGAGGTAACCTCTGGAGGTAACTAGTGCCAAGAGTTTATAAAACTTTTTAAAGAATGAAAGGATTGCATCAGTATTTTGCTCCATGTACAGTCTGATTCCACTCATGTTGAAAATAACCCTGCGTGTGTGTGTTGTGTGGATGATGTACATTATAGCACAGCTATCCATGGTTTTTTTTTGGCCAGGGCTCTCTTTGACTCTACTATGAGATGTCAACAATTGGAATATTCAGTGCCTTTTGGTGCAGGGAAGAGTTATGGCTTAGATTAATGGCAAAAGCAGAGTGGATTCACCTTTTTTTCTAGGTAAAAGAAAACTGAAAGAATGCTACATGTAGTATCATGCATCCATTTATCATTACCGGAAGGTGTCTGAACTGCAGGAATCCTTCGGAATAGGGTGCTTGCCCAGGAAACGCATGAGTTTCTAATGAAAACACAGTCGAACTTTACATTTTCTGCTTTTAAGCTTAATAATATATCATGGACATTCTGTCCCATGAATAAATATGTCTGTCTCACTCTTTCTCATGGTTGTGTATCACAGTTAAATCGTAGTCCCCATGCCTCATTATCTCACAGAAATACGCCATGATGCCCGCTCTGTGAACATATGTCTCTAATACTAGTGTTTTCTAGGGTAGGTGTCTTGAGTATGATCGCTGGGTTAACAATACACATTGGCTACGTTTTGATGAACAGCATTCACTTGACCTCTGGCAGTTCCTTTGCACACTATCTCATGCACGAGGTGGCTGTCAGCTGTGTTCGTCCTTCCTGCCCACCCTGGGACACCAGCAAAGGGAACGTCAGAACCTGGACACCGACTCCACCTTCGTAATGTGGCCCTGCACGACTCTGCAGCCCTCCAGCCACCTTTCTCTGGGACACATCTGTTTTTCTTTTGAATTCCTTGTTCTCCAGTAATAATGGAGTGCAAATTAAAATGACAAAGAACCATTTTTTGCTTATTATTTTCACAACAATGAAGAAAAGAACAGACTGCTGCTGGCCTTGGGAGAATTGGGTTTCTCGTGTGTTGCGCGCACACTGGCGCTGTGTTCTGGGACATGAGATCGGCTCCACGCATGGGAAGTCAAACACTTTACATCCTCACACTCCACCTCTCCACGTGTGGCAATCCATCCTAAGTAAATGATGTAAATACTGAGATGCCTTTTACAAACACGCTTACCATAGTGTTGTTTAATACTTAACAATAAAAACTTGGGCACAATTTCAAGAGCAAAAATAGAAGTTGCCATTTTCTTCTTCTGAGATACTTAGGTTAAATACATTTTGGCAAATCCACTGGACGGAATGCTAGGCAGTCTTTTTAAATGATGGGTATGAAGACCAAGTGGTTTCAAGGAAAAATGCTTACACTGTCTATGCTAATAGCACGTTTATAATGATACATAGTGCATTATAATAGTATAAATTGCTTTTAGGAGCTTGGAATACATTTTCCTACAGTACAATGTTCTAACATGGATCAATAACTAGAGATTATTTATTTGACAATGTAACTAAGTTACAGCAATTATGCAATTAGCCTGCATCCTGGAATTTAGGCACAAGGAAACTGCCAGGAAGAGGAAGGACAAGTTTCCCCTGTCTTTGTCTGGCGGGGTGGCCTCAGGCAAGACCTTGAAAGAAGGAGAGCTTCTCTGACAGCCTCCTGCCTACCCTGCTCTTTCCTCCTCTCACTAAACAATTCCGGCCTCACAGAAGTCATCTTAGCCACCTCACAGAGCTTGCCTGCCATCTTCCTCACCCCTAAATTCCACCTGGCTCTAAAGAAACAAATTCACAATTATATGCCAAACAGCAATAGCCTCGCCATTCTCCAGACCCACTCTTGCTACCTCGAGTGGTGCTTTGATGCGTGGAGCATTAGGCCACAGGAAAGGAAGTGAGTGAGTTTGCAGGGAGTTATTTAGGGGGGAGAACGGCTACTCTCCAAGTATATTCCTTAAACTATTCCTACTCTTCCTTTTAAACTTACAGATGCTCTAAAAATTTATTAAAAAAAAATACCAAATATCCCAGCAATGTAATGGTGGTGAGTAACTTTAATAGTGTGTGTGTGTATGTGTGTTTGTATGAGTAACATGTGAGTATGTGTGTGTATATATGTGTATATGTGTGTGTGTGAATGTGTGTCTGTATGAGTAACGTGTGTATGTGTTTATATATATGTGTATGTGTGTGAATGCACACATATGTGTGTGTGTGTATGTATGAGTCACGTGTGTGTGTTTCTGTGTGTGTGTGTGTGTTGCTGGGGTGGGGTGAGGTCAGCGATAGGAAGGGGAGACCTGGCCGGGGCAGATGATTACTAACAGGTTCACGTTTGTGTTTGTAAAAGAGGAGGCCGACTGCTATGGCCTGCATGTTTGTGCTCCCCCCAAATCTCATGTTGGAATCTTCAAGCCCAAAGTGATGGTTTTAGAAAGTGGGGCCTTTGGGAGGTAATTGGGTCAAGAGGGTGGAGCCCTCATGAAAGACATTAGGGCCCTTATAAAAGGGACCTCTCTGCCATGTGAGGATACAAAGAGAAGTACGTGACCAAGAAGAAAACACTCAGCAGACAACGCTGGCACCTGATCTTGGACTTCTGGTCTCCAGACTGTAGAAATAAATTCCTGTGTTTACGAGCAGCCTCGTCTATAGTACTCTGCTATAGCAGCCAGGACAGATAGACACTTATTCTGGATTCTATCTACTGTGCTAGCCAGCCATGTCCTGGCTTGTGAGTTCCTTACTCTTGTCCAGAGGATAAATATTTTATCTGTGTCATAATTTCCACATTGTCCTCTGACCAGAGGAAGCAGAGCTCCTGTCGTGAGCAGAGGGTTGTTGTGCAGTCATGATGAAGACGCGTGGGCTGTGCCGAGGCTGAGAGTGCCCAGCTATAGACTGAATTCCTCTCTGTGACCTCTGAGCAAGGATGTGAGTGGACAGTGTGGCTGATCAAGTGCGTCTGCCCTCCTAGCTCCTTATAAAACTGGATATAGAGCTTTACTTTGGTAATTTCTCTGTTTTTTTTTTTTTTTTTTGGAATTTCAGTCATCAGAAGCCCATTGCTTACAGCACTGTTTCCAGACTAGAACAGAGATATTGCAATGCTTCAGCAGCCATCAATCAGTAATTCAAAGCATGAATTTCATCAATAGGAAAACTCACAGAGCATGGCTTGTATTTACCCTGCAAATCACTTCTTTGTTATAAAGCAATCTAGAATGGTCTCTCGTGTCAGAAGAATTTATTTGGTCAGACTCCCAATGTCCCCTGTTTCATCCCTCACCTTATACATTTGGAGAGAAAGGTCTGATCCATTATAAACACAAAATTGTGGACAAGCTGTGTGGGTGGGTGGTGCCCTAAAAAACACAAAGAAATGTCTTGTTATCTGAGGCTCACAGTTAGAAATCCATAGGTCCAGTTCAAATGTGCCTGTTTTTCTGTGTGTGTGTGTGTGTGTGCGTGTGTGTGTATGTGTGTGTGTGTTTTCTTCCTTAATCAGCCACACAGAGAGAACCTCAGGAAGGCAGGCAAAGAAAGAAGGGAAAATTATTCAGAACTTTTGGGACTTAGGCCTACTCTTAGGAGAAATTGGGCAGGATGTATTACCTACTCTCCATGGCACTCACTAACTGGCCATTATACACAGGACTATTGTCTAGAGAAGGACGCCCTGGAGACGTGCTGAGGTTCTCAAGGGCAACGTGGACATGGCTGAGTAGACCTGCTTGCAGAGGAGCCGAAACATGAGTAATCTACAAGCAACACCCTCAGGACAACTTTTCTTAGACTGGCTCCTTTTAGATTCATGAAAGAAGTGCAGAGTGTTTCAGCTGGAACCGTGAAGTTAATATGTGGGAAAGAAAAAGGGCATCATTTTTGTGACCTTCACATTATTTAGAGTTCTGATTATTTCAAGGCTTCAGGTTATTTCAACCTTTAGGTTAGATGTTTTTCACTTGTCCTTCTTGGAGTTGGGAGGTTTGAAGGTATGTGTACATTCTTGAGTTCTTAAAGGCACAGGGATTTGAAGCCAGAGCTGGATATCCACTCTCTCTTCATGCATTTGCTGTCTTTGATAGAGTTGGTGGTGTAGGGTAAAGGAAGCCTTTCTAGCTGTTGGAAATGTCTAGATATGGAATGAGCCCCTTCCTGTGGTGTGGTGTGGATCCCAGTCACTGGTGTGTTATAAAGGGATCACTGAGCTGGTGTATATCATGGAGAAAACACCAGGCTTGGGGTTGCGGTTGTTCCAAAGTCCTGTGACTGTGGATAACAGACTGAATCTCTTAGAAGCCTCAGTTTCTTCAAATAGGAGTGCTCATGCCGACAGCTCAAAATTGCTGTGATGATTAAATAAAGTAAGATATGTGAACGTATTTAGTTCAGTGCCTGGCCTAAAAGGAAGAGTTCAACAAAATGTCAGTTGAATATGAATAAATGTAATATTCCTTTCAACCCTGAGATACTTTGATTTTGTGACAAAAAGAGCTTCACAAACTTAACAATTTAAGAGAAGTTGAAGAAGTGTTGAAATAAATCACCCAGTGACATTTAAATGTTAGAGTAAAAGCTGAAAGTTTGAATAATGATAAATTCATTATGATAATAGAAATAAAACTTTTTGCACTAGTCCTTTATATTTCTAAAGGGGTTATAAAGTGCTGTAATAACCACACGTGGCTTCTGATTCAGTAGGAGACTACAAAGTCACACAAGATAATAATTTTGCTTATTTAATAGGAGAGGGGGGGCCTATAAACTTTGAAATTTATAACTTGGTTTCCTGTTTTAATTTGATTTTCATGACTTAATTTATATTTTAAACCAAATTTATAAGATTCCATTATAGGAGACACTTATTAAGGAATTATAAAAAGCCAACAGGCTAGAGTAGATCTATTTAAAAGGGATTTAATTTCAATTACTCTAATAATAAAGTTTAGAAAGCATTTCACTGGCAACCTTGATAATCTCTGTTAACTTCTTAGAAAGAAGTGACTGGCAATGGTCTAGTGCAAATATTTGAATTACATTTGGCTTAAGCATGAGAAATACCTGGGCTCATTAATCTGAGTTGAAGCTGTAATCCTTAATAAGGGGGCAGTGTGTGTGTGTGTGTGTGTGTGTGTGTGTGTGCTAAATTGCTTCAGTCATGTTCGACTCTACTCAGTCCATGGGATTTCCCAGGCAAGGGTTTCTATGCCGTCCTCCAGGGGATATTCCTGACCCAGGGATTGAACCCCTGTCTCCTGTGGCCCCTCCATAGCAGGCAGATTCTTTACTGCTGAGCCACTGGGAAAGCCCAGTGAGGGGGCAGAGAGACTGTTAATCATTCGGGGTAAGGGAAAAATTTTAGATGAGGCTTCTAGGGTCTAGGAGTTCCTTTTTATTTTTTTTGCAACTCTATATTCAAGCAACCAGTGTTATTTTCTAAATACCTCAATAAATCATAACCCCAAGAAGCTGCTTTAGAATCCATTCTTACTTAATCTCAAGTGTATCTGCTGCTTTAACGGTGCTCCAGGTTAAACAATTCATCAAAATTCCATGATGCAGACAGAGATGTAATTAGGGTCGTGGCATGCAAGTGTTGCACTGACTCTGAATGCCATTTTGCAGGCCATGGAGCAGGACTGCTCTGAGGTCTAATGTCTTGTGGGACGTTGTAATCTTTGAGCTCCAGAGAAAGCTTGTCACTGCCCTATAGATGTGGGCGAGCAGTAATGTAAACATGAGGGATATTCAGCTTTCTGCTGCCAGTTAGGGAAAAACTACCCATGTGGACAGAGAAGTTCTGAGCTGGTTTCCTGGTGGCTCTTGAAAGGCAACGTCAACACTTTGCAGTCCTCTCTCTAAAGAGACCCTAAACTGCAGGACCTCTGACTTAGTGATTAATATCCTTCATAATAATTTGCATTTTCATAACATTAATGATTTTCAAAATACTTTCACCTACATCAGTTCATTTGATCCTCACAGTCCTGTGAATAATACATTTTATATAATTAATACAATTTATACAGAAACTGCAAGTCAAGAGAGTCACATGACTGTTCAAACTGTTTTTTTCAATAATGTTGAAATTGAAGGATAATGTTAGAATTCAAGGTATTCTTGCTCCACTGTTCTAAATAGTAATAACTTTCTTCAACTGAGAAAACTCTAAAATGTACAGATTCCTTCTTTTAAAAAACAATATTTTCATTTTGATATTTGGCAAAACTAATACAATTATGTAAAGTTTAAAAATAAAATAAAATAAAAAAAAATATTAGTTTAGAATGATGTTGGCTGCATTGCTGGTCATAAGGAAAGGATTGAAAGGAATAGAAGATATTAAAGAATATTTTGGTGCCTGCAGAGAGAATGATTCATGTAGGAGTTTAAATCAGGGAACCTTCTTTTTTGTTGTTTGTTTGTTTTTAGGGGAACCTTCTTTAAGCTGTACTTAACCCAACTCTTCTGAGAGTAACACAGGAAGTAAAACTGTTCCCTGGAGTGGTACATTTGTAGACATCTAAACTAAGCTCCGTCTAGTCAAGGCTATGGTTTTTCCAGTGGTCATGTATGGATGCGAGAGTTGGACTATGAAGAAAGCTGAGCACCGAAGAATTGATGCTTTTGAACTGTGGTGTTGGAGAAGACTCTTGCGAGTCCCTTGGACTGCAAGGAGATCCAACCAGTCCATTCTAAAGGATACCAGTCCTGGGTGTTCATTGGAAGGACTGATGCTGAGGCTGAAACTCCAATACTTTGGCCACCTCATGCGAAGAGTTGACTCATGGGAAAAGACCCTGATGCTTGGAGGGATTGGGGGCAGGAGGAGAAGGGGATGACAGAGGATGAGATGGCTGGATGGCATCACTGACTCGATGCACATGAGTTTGAGTGAACTCCGGGAGTTGGTGATGGACAGGGAGGCCTGGTGTACTGTGATTCATGGGGTCGCAAAGAGTCGGACACAACTGAGCGAATGAACTGAACTGAAAGGAAGCAAATTCAGGTCAGTTAAGTCTGAATTTTGGGATAGAATATTAAAATAAAATTTGGTCATGTTAAAGTTAATAAAGAGTTCTTAGAAGACCTCTTTCAACAAAAAAGCAGGGATAAGCTGTTATTTACATATCTATTTGTTGATCTACTTTTGAACCGGTATCTTTAAAGTATAAATGTAAAGAGAGAGTGTACCATTCAGTTCAGTTCATTAAGCACATATAAAGTCTTAGGAAGCAGGGCTGAGGGAAAACTCTGGGAGGATGAAAATAAAATTTTGTAAATTTGAAAAAAATCCCCAATTCTTCTTTAATACTTTATACAGCAGTTTTAGATTTACAGCAAAATTGAGAGAAAGATACAGAGGTTTCCCACATGCTCTGTGTCCTCATACATGCACAGCCTTCCCACTGTCAGCGTCCCACACCACATTAGTACAGTTGCTATAGTCACATTGTTGACCTGTCAAGGATGCTGACTCATCAGAGGCGCCCCAAGTCCATGGTTTACACTGCGGCTTACTCTTGGTATTGTGCATTCTCTGGGTTTGGGTAAATGTACAATGATGCCTGGTGGTGGTTTAGCTGCTCAGTTGCATCACACGCGTGCCACTTCATGGGTTTCTCAGGCAAGAACACTGGAGTGGGTTGCCATGCCCTCCTACAGGGGATCTTCCTGACCCAGGGATCAAACCTGTGTCTCCTGGGTCTCCTGCATCGGCAAGCGTATTCTTTACCACTGAACTACCTGAGAAGCCCCAAATAATGATATGTGCCCATCATAATGGGGCTTCTCTGGTGGCTTAGTGGTAAAGAATCCACCTGCAATGCAGGAGGCACAGGAGACACAGGTTTGATCCCTGGGTCAGGAAGATCCCCTGGAGAAGAGAATGGCAACCCACTCCAGTATTCTTGCCTGGAGAATTCCATGGACAGAGGAGCCTGGTGGGCTACAGTCCATGGGATCACAAAGAGTCAGACATGACTGAAGTGACTGAGCATGCGTGCACATACACCCATCATAATAGTATCTGTCTTAGAGAGGAGTTTCACTGCCCTAAAAACCCTTTTGCTTTGCCTCGTCATTGCTCCTTCCTACTTCCAACCACAGGAAACCACTGATGGTTTTACTGTCTATTTTTTTGCCTTTCCCAAAATGCTATATATTTGGAATTATCCAGTTTCATACTGACTTTTTTCACTTAGTAATACACATTGATATTTCCACCATGTCTTTTCATGGTTTGCCAACTCATTTCTTTTAAAATCTGCATAGTATTATTCCATTGCCTGGATGTACAACAGTTCATTCATTCATTCACCTACTGAAGGGCATCATGGTTGTTCCCAAGTTTTGGCAATTATGAATAGTGCTGCGATATATATATCTGTGTACAGGTTTTTGTGTGGACATAAGCTCTCAACTCTTTTGGGTAAATAGCAAGGAGCATGATTGCTGGAATGTATGGTGAGAACATGTTCAGTTGGTAGGAAATTGCCCAACTGTCTTTCAGAGCGCTGTACCATTTTGCCTTCCCACCAGCAATGAATGAGAGTTTCTTTTGCTCCACATTCTTGTCAGCATTTTGGGTTGTCAGTATTCCAGATTTTGGCCATTCTAATAGATGTGTACTGGTATCTTACTGTTGTTTCAATTTGGGTTTCCCTGACTGTATATACTGTGGATCATCTTTTCATATTCTTATTTGCCATTTGTATAACTTGTTTGGTGTGCTCTTTGGCCCATTTAAAAATTGCCCTAGTTTTTTCATGTTAGAAACTAAAGAGAGCAAAACTTCATAAAATATCATTGATTCATGGGAAACAAGTTGAAAAACTGCTAACTGATCTAAATCCTAAAACATCTTGTTCACTGTTAACTTTCCAAAGCAATCTCTTTTTGCAATATTAAAAGCAAATAACTATTTTAAAAATACCGATTATATCAGTTTTTAAAACTTCTAATTTATTTTTCAAGAATAAATCCTTTTTTTAAAATTATGAGTTTAAAAAATTTTGTCTTTAAGTTTCAGTAATGTATCTTTAAATGTTTTTTATTTTTGTTATACTGGAGGTTCATAAGGCTTCTTGAATTTTTAAGCTTGAGATTCATTCATGACAAATTTTTTTAAGAGCCCTCTCCTCTAACCAAACGCCTGTCCCCAGAATTCAGTGCAGCCCAGCATGGTCTGCCCTGCTAACCTTGGGTGGGACAGTAAGAGCAGCTCTGCTGTTAACCCAATGGGCTGGTTCCATGTCCAGGTATCACTCTGCACTTCTGCCTCACTTTCCCATTGTACTGCAGTTGGGTCCACAGCTTCCACTTCATTCCAGGCTTCATCTCATTTATCTCGGTCTCCTCACTGTCAATCCACTGCTTCCCACATAGTAAGCTTACAGTAAATGTCTGTATTTCACTATACTTGTGCCAGGTGCTTATAAGGAAATTAAATTGTTAGTAATGATCAAACTGGAGAAGGAAATGGCACCCCACTCTAGTACTCTTGCCTGGAAAATCCCATGGACAGAGGAGCCTGGTAGGCTGCAGACCATGGGGTCGCAAAGAGTCAGATATGACTGAGCGACTTCACTTTCACTTTTCACTTTCATGCATTGGAGAAGGAAATGGCAACCCACTCCAGTGTTCTTGCCTGGAGAATCCCAGGGACGGGGGAGCCTGGTGGGCTGTCATCTCTGGGGTCGTACAGAGTCGGACACGACTGAAGCGACTTAGCAGCAGCAGCAGCACTGATCAAACCACTTGATCTTACTTCATTCATCCAGAACATAGATATGTTAAATTTTTACTGCCAATGATTCAATTTTACTGAGAATCTTTACCTTACAGAACTTGAATAGTTTAGAAGCCACCTTATATTTCATGAACTCATCACTTAGAAGCCTACCTAGAGGATTATTGTTAGGCTAGGTTAAACACTACACAAAATCTATATCATATGCTCAGACCTCATGAGAATTTGCAGATCATACATTTAAGATGCCAAGCTTAGCTCAGATAGAGTAGTTGACCCTAATAATTTCTGTTTCCTTAGGGTTTGGCCCTCACTGGGGCAAAACAAGCAAAATATCCATTTATCTAAACCATCCACTATTACAGTCAATTGCAATTGATGGAGGTAAAAGTATGTGAATGAGTTCAGAGCCAGGGTGATCTATAAGATGGCAGATTAAACACAGCTCAAGACCCCTCAGGTTTGATCATTTAAGAAAGTGAATTTCCTCTAACCAAGGGATGCCTCGGACGAGCCCTGCTAAGGCCAGAGCTGCCTGCTGGCAATGATGACCATGAAAGAAGGTTGCAAAGAGGAGCCATTGCACACCAGAGGCAGAACTTTATGTCCTGCAGATATAACAAAATACTTAAGGTCAATCAGAATGTTGGTATGGACATGCTTGTAAGGGAAGCAAAAAATGTGAGTAAATTAAAAGCAAACCCTCCAGAAAATTTATGACACTGATAATTTTTAGGTTCATGAAAGAAAAGAAATGGGTAGAGTTTCAGCTGATTTCTAGGAAATGATAGAGTATTATTTTTATAAACTTCATAAATTACTGAATTCTCATTACTGCTGAAGAATGAGGAATAAAAACATTCAACAACACACACAGGAAAATGAAAACTGTTTATCCAAAAAGGTCCAAAACCTGGTGGGTAATAGAAATGGGCACAAACTTAAAGTTATTTATCATTTATGTGAGGCAAAGTCCAAAACTCTGTCCTTTATTACATTTGGTGTTTTACAAAGGGCTTGTTTTTACCACTGACTTTTAAAAAAACCCTTTCTGCAGAAAAGTTAATAGGTCAGGTTTTGCTTTGTATCTGGGACCCCAAAGAAAAGCCCAGGTCAGGGAGAATGCTATTTACCACCATAAAATTTGATAATGAAGTCACCTAAGCTTGAAGGCCATCTCTGTAGCTCTGACCTTTTAGAATCAAGTCAAAAGCATTTCCTTTTATCTCTAAGTATTTACAGGCTTTTGTCCACAAGAATTTTCTTAACTTTTCTTCTTTCTTTTTAAAATCAGATGACTGTATGTTTTTCTGATATTTTTAAGGTCTGAAGATTTAAAAAACATATTAATAGAGGAGAGTTTTCCCTTCTTGAATAACATTCTAAGGGGAAGAGGAAGAGGAAAAAGAATTCTTGTTCCTGTAGGCATGAGTCCAAATCTATAAAATCTCCTGTTCCAACTGGCAATGAAAAAGCAGCCCATGAAAGACATTTCTTCCTGATGGTGTCAACTCTTCTCCAAGCTGGGATCAAGAGTGGGGAGGCCAATCAGAAAAAATGGCTGGTGTTCCCATTGGTGTGTGAGTGCTTAGTCTTGTCTGACTCTGAGACCCCATGGATGGTAGCTCGCCAGGCTCCTCTGTCCATGGGATTCTCCAGCCAAGAATACTGGAGTAGGTTGCCATTTCCTCCTCCTGGGATTGTTGCCATTATCTAGTTTCATATAAAGGTGTGATCCTAAGATGCATTTCTCTTTTCTCTCTCCCCTAATTGTTTTATGATATTTTGAAATGAACCTTCCCTAAAAGGCTTCAAACCCCACTCTACAAGGGCAGCCCATAGATTTCCTCTGCTCTCTGAGCAGTGCCTGGAGCCACCGAGAAGCAGAGTTTGGAAATATTCAAAGTGCATTGGGCAAAGCCACCTCCTCCCGCTTACCAGGAAACACTCCTTTAGGAGGCAAGAAGGAAGATCCTCGTCCCTTACAGGTTGAACTTGGATTTGAGTCTTGGACTTGGACTGGTGGGTACAATTTAATTTCCTTGAACTTGGACTTGAGTCCTCTCAGCAAAATGGAGTCCTGAACTCTTTCAGTGCCTTCATGTCTCCTGATGGGTTTTGATTTAGGAAGGGACCCAGCCATCGCTAAGTGACCTAATTTGGCTCTTAGTGGGGATGGACACCTTATATGAGGAACTGCACTTGTGGGTGTGATCCCTGGGATGCAGAGACTGGGGTGTCCATTCCCATCTCTGCATATTCCTCAGTCCATCAGGGTTTAGGGTCCAGAAGTGATACTTTCAGCTTTAGAAAAATATGACTGTGACCACAATTTAGTAGGGAGCACACTTTATGATACTGCCATTGCTTCTCCGGTAGCTGATGAGACCGAGGATGAGATGGTTGGATGACATCACTGGCTCAATGGACATGGGTTTGGGTGAACTCTGGGAGTTGGTGATGCACAGGGAGGCCTGGCCTGCTGCAGTCCATGGGGTCTCAAAGAGTCAGACACGACTGAGTGGCTGAACTGAACTGAACTGAACTGAATCCAGCACTCAGAGGTAACTGAAACAATGCTAGTTAGGCATCTGATATTTAAAGCTTTTAGGGACAGATGAAAGGATGACATGATTTAAAGTAAAAACAAAAACACAAACAACAAAAAAACAAAGTGCAGAGAATGGACAGGGACACCTGTTGTCTGACTGATGTGTACCAGGTTTTCAGCTCGGAAATTTGTTCACATGATCCCATGTGAGCCTCACGGTGGAATTAAGAATAGATGTTACATACTGCTGAAGATGAGGCCGAGTGGAGTTACACATTTGCTCAAGGTCATGGAACCTGCAGGTGAGGACGCTAGATTCAAACTCACGTCTAATTCCCTCATCCATTCTCTATGTGGGGACTTGAGTTAGCCATAAACAGTCTCTTCTGTATCAGTTACAATGGCAGGACACTCAGGGAGAGCAGGAGGCGGAGCCGGACCACAGGGATGGGGGCGTGCGTTTGTGTGGCTGTAAATGAGGTGATGCTGCATCTGCTGACCCTCCTCCTTCACTCGTGATCACTGCAGTCCTGTTACCTTGGTCCTTCTAAGACTGGACTTTATCTGAGTGACAAACAAATGGATGTTTGAGAAGAAAAGACAACTCCCTAAACTCAGACACTGTTTTCTGAGTATTTAAAGATATGCATTTAAAGACCCTGATGCTGGGAAAGATTGAGGAGAAAAGGACAAGAGGGCGGCAGAGGGTGAGATGGTTAGATAGCATCACCAACTCCATGGATGTGAACTTCAGCAAACTCCAGGAGATAGTGGAGGACAAGGAAGCCTGCCATACTGCAGTCCATGGGGTTGCAAAGAGTCAGACGTGACTTAGCGACTGAACAACAGTGAAGCTTCAGCTGCTGTCCTGGTTTGGCAGAGGAACATGAAAATTTTTACAGGAAAAAAAATGCAGAGAAGTGAATTAGGAGATATTTTTGTGCCTCTTGATGATAAGTTCTTGCTAAACTTGGCTCAGTGAAGGGATCCTAATGAAGAACTCTTTCTGGCAGCCTGGATGATGGCTAATTCTCATCTCCTGCTTTTGTGTACACTAGATTGTCCTGGTTCTGTAGATGTAAACCACTGAAATATTTTGAAAATTTCAGTATAGTCAGACTCAACTGTACGTTCAAAGCGCCTGTTCACTGAATGTTTGTTAAAGAAATAAATCAATAAGTGATTACTGCTTACACCTAAATGTCTGGGTGTAGGGTGGGGGTGAGGGGAGGGAAAGAGGGAGAGAGAGAGAGAAAGAGGTTGTGTTCAGATCTTGTATTCTGTTTCTTCTTATGATAGAATTTGCATCCAAGAATGTGCTGTTTTTTTTTTTTTTTAACCGAATCACCATAACTAAAAAGCTTCAAGACCAGGGGTTCTCTTTTCAGTTTTACATGAAGCTACATGAAGGATCAGGCCTCTCAGGTGGCTCAGCGGTAAAGAATCCACCTGCATTCACGGGTTTGATCCCTGGGCTGGAAGATCCCCTGGAGAAGGAAATGGCAGCCCTCTCCAGTATTCTTGCCTGGGGAATCCCATGGACAGAGGAACCTGGTGGCTACAGTCCATGGGGTCGCAGAGTCGGACAGGACTGAGCGCCTAAACAAACATGAAGGACCATGCCCTGGTGAGAAGCAGTAATACACAGTGATGGTGAAGAACCGGGGCTTTGAGTCAAACTGCCCGCGTATAAATCGCAGTCCTGCTACTTACTGGTATGTGAACCTCAGGCAAGTGACTAATACCCTCTTGTGCCTAAAGTTCCTTCTCTGTAAAATGGGGAAAATAATTATAGTACCAACATAGGGCTGTCATGAGTATTAGGTGATGTTAACATATTTAAAGACCTTGGCACACTGCCTGGCACATAGCAAGTTCTCAATAAATGTCAGCTGTTACCATGGTTAAATACGGAATTAAGATGCACCAAAGGTTTTCATATGCACTTCTGTTGATTTCCTATGATTGCCCTAACAATGGTTCACACCCTGGGTGGCCTGAAACAACAGAAATTTATTCTCTCACAGTTATAGTGGCTCAGAGTAAAAAGCGAGGTGTTATCAGGGCCACACGTCTTCTGAAGGTTCCAGGGGAGGGTCCTTCCTTGCTTTTTCGGGCTTCTGGGGGCCCCCCATGTGTTCCTGGCCCACCCTAGTCCAGGATGACTCCACATTAATTACATCTGTAAGGAGCCTATTTCCAGACAAGGTCACATTCTGAGGTTCCGGGTGGACAAGTGCTTGGCAGAGAGGGACCCTATTCAATCCGTGGTTGTATTCAGCTACAAACATTTAATACAGAAATTGCTGTGGCTGCGATAGGTCTGCTACTTTCCCTCTTGCTTGAAAACCCAGAGAAGACAGAGTTTACTTCTAATCATGTTGTTAATTTCTGGTTAGAAATAAAATTGAGGTTGATAGTCATAAATGTGTTTTGAGGTTTGACTGTCCAAGAAGGAATAGGTCCGTTTAGAGAAGACAACCAGTGGCGTGTCCAGGGGTCCCCAGTGGGGGTCCCCACTAATGCTGGGTATGACAGACCCACAGCCAAGCCTTCCATGTAAGCTGGGTTTGCCCTGCTCCCAGAGGCATCTATGGTCTCAGCCAATGGGCTGCCAAGGAACCGTCCATGGGATGGCGCTGTCTGCGCTGAGTGAAGTGGTGGCTATTGGCTGGGCATTCTAAGAAGAGGGGACATTGCACAGTTATCTGTAGAGACGAGGTGACTGGCTATGAGGTCTAGTTATAGAGTTTTTGGGAGGCCCTCATGCTCTCTGGGCTGCCCTTGTGGTTCAACTGGTAAAGAATCCGCCTGCAATGCAGGAGACCTGGGTTTGATCCCCCGGTTGGGAAGATCCCCTGGAGAAGGGAAAGGCTACCCACTAGTGTTCTGGCCTGGAGAATTCCATGGACTGCATAGTCCATGGGGTCGCAAAGAGTCAGCCACGACTGAGCGACTTTAACTTTCACTCATGCTCTCCCCCAAACCCGAACTTTTCCCCACTCAGCTTTTCTATTTAATGCCTCTTCCCTGGGAGAGCTGACACCTTAAGTGATGATCAAATCTTTAAAGATTCATTTGGAAAAAAAAAAAAAAGGTTTTAGGAGAAGTTTTTGATAAGAGTTCAGAGAAGAGAGAAAGGAGTGTCTGCTATCTACACTGTGCTGGTGGGACAGTGACTGTCAAACCTGCAAAGCAAAGAGCATCATCAGGAGGGACCTGCTAGAGACCCTGTATGCCCCCCTCACCTGGCTGAGTGTGATACAAGTGTTTTTTATTTTCATACAGCTTGGCCCCAACAAGGCACGCCTTCCTTCAGGGCCCATCTGAAAGGTGACTGCTTTGAAGGTTTGTGAAAAAACGGGCTCTGTTGAATGCGTGGAGAGAGGGATTTTTCAAAGGTAATTTAATTATATGCAGTTTTCACCCGAGATGCTCCTCCATTCCAGATAGTGTGATTACATGGTATCATGATTTCTGGTTAATAACTAGATATTTTCTAACCATAGGTAGTTGAGCCTTGAATGCATGGGGTAAGGGCTCTGCTTCTTAGTACTTAGTTCTTCCCCCAAAGAGGCAAAAGTGAGGGAAAAAAGAGGTAATTCATCATTGTATAAAGATTAGAAAATACAGCAAAAAGATAAGAGAAAATAAATATTTGTGTTTTCACCCTCTCCCTGGAATAATGACAGTTAATATTTTGATGGGTTTTCCTGGTGGCTGAGATGGTAAAGCATCTGTCTGCAATGCAGGAGACCCAGGTTTGATTCCTGGGTCAGTAAGATCTCCTGGAGAAGGAAATGGTAACCCGCTCCAGTATTTTTGCCTGAAGAATTCCACAGACAGAGGAGCCTGGTGAGTTACAGTCCATGGGGTCACCAAGAGCTGGACATGACTGAGTGACTAACATAATATTTTGATATGTTTCCTTGTGTGTGTGTGTGTATGTGTGTGTGTTAGATTTTGTATAGACATTTAATCATGTTGTGTGTGATATGTTGAGACCCATTTCATTAACTCAGCAAAATTCTGTGGACCTCTGTCCACATACACAAGGACAGAACTATTCTAGCCGAGGAAGTGAAGTAAAGTGAAAGTTGCTCAGTCATGTCCGACTCTTTGTAACCCCATGGAATTCTCCAGGCCAGAATACTGGAGTGGGTAGCCTTTCCCTTCTCTGGGGGATCTTCCCAACCCAGGGACTGAATCCAGGTCTCCTGCATTGCAGGCGGATTCTTTACAGTTGAGCCACAAGGGAAGCCCAAGAATACTGGAGTGGGTAGCCTATTCCTTCTCCAGGGGATCTTCCCAACCCAGGAATCAAACTGGGGTCTCTTGCATTGCAGGCAGATTCTTTACCAACTGAGCTATCAGAGAAGCCTGAGGAAGCCTGCCTGCAAAAGACTTTCACAAGCTCACTCTTAGGCAGATGACTGTGGTTGCTCTCTCTGGAGGCTGAGTCATGTGGCTGTAGACCCCTGGAGGGTGTGGTCACAGGAGCTGATGCTCTGGGAGGTGAAACCCAGATCAGAGGCACCACCTGGCCGCAGGCCTCGGCTGGAAGACCCCATCTGGGAATGAGCCTGCCTACGTGCAGGTGAAGCTTTTCTGATTCCTCTCAATCAGCACCACCTTCATCCTCCCCAGGTCAAGAGAATACTTGTCTTGACCCAGAAGGATGCCCACAGATACTTTCCAAATACAGTTTGCTGTTTTCAGTCTTTTTTGGTAAAGCCATAAACTGAGTCAAATGTAAACTCACCCTGCTAAACAGGTATTAAGAGAATATTTAGGGATTTTTAATGTAAACCCTTTGAAATAATGTCACTGGGAATTCACAGGCTTTCTTGGACTCCATCTCAAGAACTGGCAAGGCAGAAGGGTATATACTCTCATCTTTCTGTTTGTGAATATTGCCTATTAACCCCCAGAGGTTGTGTGTGAGCTACTGTACTTAACCTAACTCTCCAAAAATAAGGGGCTCATGATTTTCTTTAAATTGGTACTTATGCAGTGGAATCTCTCAGACATTAGCGCTCACTTGATTGCATTCAGACACCACTTTGGCAAGGGAATGACTACATTAAATTAGCATCAAGCACAATGAATGGTAATTGCAAGGCTGTCATTTCTACAAGTGCAAAATTAATGTGTTCTGCAAACCCTTCCCATTGTGTGACACCAGAAAACCATGGAACCATGTTGTTGCAAGTGGGAGAATGCTCTGTAACAGCAGTGCTAATGCGCTGTGGATTATTCAGCAGTGGTGTTCCTTTCCACCTTGGTTGTTGTCTCATGCTCATCCTTCAAGCCCAGTCTGACCGAATTTACATGCTTACATGACAGCACTGTGAGACAGTAGGCTGGATGTACAGAGAGTGTTAGGGAACAATTCCTCCTTCTGTGTGGCATCTTGTGTGAATGATGGCAGCATAAACAACCCTCCATGTATTCATCAGAGTATGAAAAGGCTACTTATGTAAAGCTTCTTATAAAGAGATGCACCAACCATTTACAGAAAACTTTACCCAAACGCTATACATTCATTTAGAAAGAGAAGAGTGAGTTACATGCATTTCAATTGTAGCTTGAGAAGAGGGTCAGCTCTGCCTCTCCCCAGCCCTCTTGCTTACAAGTAGAAAAGAAGCCACAGGCCAGGTGTGTGAATTTCTTCTGGTTATGCAAGATCACCGGGTGTATCCTGAATGACAACAGCCATACACACCAGGTTCTTGGAGTCAGCTGATTGGCTTTGCTGAATTTATTAGGGGTTACTCCTTCAAGACTGAAATAAGGCAGTAACATTGTTAGATGTTACTGCATTATTAGATGTAGTATCTCAGTATTCCTGCACTTTGAGGGGGCTGAGAACCCGCCACTGAGGTGTCCTATAGAAGAGTGATAAAAAATGATTGTGACAAGAATTGAACAGAGGGGCTTTCTTGTGAGTCCAACCTGAATTCATTCTCTTAGCAGCTGGGGGAGAAGTGGACATGAAGAGCACTGGGCAGCACAGATTGAGTCACTGCACGATGTACAGGTCCAAGCGACTGAGAGGGTCAGGAGGCCCATCACGGACCCCTTTCAATGGCTACTTACTTTATTCCTCATTGTTAAGGCATGGCGTGGCTATTTGCTCTGTAATGTTCTAGTCACTTCAAAGTTTGCTTGAATTTAGGGGGAAACTCTGCACCACACTCAAAGCTTTTCTCTTCTTAATGAACAACAAAGATGAAGGGATTGTTTTAGGGGACTTCCTACTTATGATGGGAGAAAAATTCCAAACACTTTACCCTTGGAGTGAAGTACCCGTATGCCAGCTGAAGAGCAATTCAACAGATGATCTGGGCTTCAAAGATATCTAAACGTGGCTCTGGAAACTGGTTCTGACCTACCTTTGTTGCAAAATGTTCCATCATAGGCTGTGTTGGAGCAATCGCAGGAATAGCCATGGTACTTCTCTATGCACTTGCCTCCATTCTCACAGTTGGCTCCGTAGCTGGTGCAGTGCCCTGAGCACCCGGATTTGAAACCAGATGTGACCTTGGCTCTCTCTTCCAAGTCCAGAGTCACCCCATTCATCCTTAGGGAGCGGATACAGCCCAGGAAGCCCTGCTGGCCTCCAGCACCACCTGGAAGACAGAAGGCACGGAGCTCAGACAGAATCACCTCTGCCGCGGCTCCTATTTCATTCCTCATGCCTTGGACCACTGTGGGAGGAGAGAGACTGCCAAGTGCTGCAGGCTCTCTTACTGTCAATAGAAGAGCTTGCAACTTCCCCCCCTTAGGCTATAACGCCTACTTAAAAAAGAGGCTGTCTTGGGAGAAGCAATAAATTTGCTACAGAACTAAAATGCTTGGAGACACACACAAATTTTATAAGCTGTTTTGGAAGTCTAATCTGGTTTCCTTAGGAGAGAAGTTCATACGAATCTCTAAGTTCCTTGGTTTTTAATCTCACGTTGTTATATTCCACAGCACTATCTACTGGAAGAGATATAAAAAGGCAGAGGGATATGAATATATTAGCATAGTTAACAAGTCAATTAGTCAGAAGAAGTAAATCCATTTGGAATGTGGTTGTAAGTCCTGGTTCTTCTTGTCTCAAGAAAAGCTTTGCTTTGAAATTCATGTTAAGGATTCCCAGAGCTCCTTGTCTGGAGTTGTTGGAAATTGGAATTGACGATTTCACACAGAAGTCAACTATACCACATTTATTACCAGGTCAGTTTAGATTTTATTGCCTTTGTTTAAATGCCATTTCAAGACACATAACACAAAAAGCAAGTTCACTGTGATTTTCTAAGTTATGGAGTTAGAGTTTATGAGCATGAAAATATTAAAATATTCTTAACAAATTTCATAGCAGAATTCATTGGAGAATTGTTAATATATCACAAGTGGATTGTGTCTATAATAACCTTTGCTATGATTTTTTAAGCAGCTGGTACAAAAAAAGAGGAACTCAAATTTATAAATGTGCCTGGGTTTTAGACTAACAGCTCTTCTGGAAATTAAATACAATGATAATAGTTAAACTTATTAAAAGAAATCTGATGGGGATTTAGAAAAAAAGAGATATGGTTAATAAAGTGAAAGTTACTCTTTTATTGAGGGC
Source organism: Bos grunniens (assembly GCF_055505025.1). Taxonomy (NCBI): domain Eukaryota; kingdom Metazoa; phylum Chordata; class Mammalia; order Artiodactyla; family Bovidae; genus Bos; species Bos grunniens. The sequence continues at coordinate 8,653,067 of NC_141168.1, forward strand.
AATGTAGTAGGTATTCTACTAAGCACCTTATGTATGATATTCACCTAAATCTTACAACAACCTGACAAGGTAGGCATTGTTAGTTAGTTAGTTCAGTCACTCAGTCGTGTCCAGTTCTTTGTGACCCCATGAACTGCAGCATGCCAGGCCTCCCTGTCCATCACCAACTGCCGGAGTCTACCCAAACCCATGTCCATTGAGTCGGCGATGCCATCCAACCATCTCATCCTCTGTCGTCCCCTTCTTCTCCTGCATCAGGGTCTTTTCCAATGAGTCAGCTCTTCGCATCAGGTGGCCAAAGTATTGGAGTTTCAGCTTCAACATCAGTCTTTCCAAAGAACACCCAGGACTGATCTCCTTCAGAATGGACTGGTTGGATCTCCTTGCAGTCCAAGGGACTCTCAAGAGTCTTCTCCAACACCACAGTTCAAAAGCATCAATTCTTCAGTGCTCAGCTTTCTTTATAGTCCAATTCTCACATCCATACATTGTTATCTTGCCCTAATTATTTGGATAACAAAACTGAGGTTTAGAGACATGAAGTCCTGTACTTAGGACTCATAACTCTGCAGTGCCAGGGCACTGTCAGCTCTGTCTTATTCTTGAGCTGTGGTTTTAGACTCTGTTCTGTGATGATCGTCTAATACAGAAGATCTTCAGGGTCTGGAGGGCACAGACATACGTGTTTCTGAGGTGTAGATTTAGATGTCTTTAAGACAGCATGGTCAATAGGATTGGCAGACTTTGGGTGAGGTTGCACACTGGAGATGGATTCTGATCACTTATTCCAGTATCTTGAGAAAAAGTGTGCAATTACACGACTCAACAGACAGGGCTTGTGGATCAGAGGCTTTAGTTGCAGAGATGGATCAGCCTTTGTTTATGCCTGTGTATCCTCAGCCGTGAAATGGCATATGACTTGCACTACTATCTTTGTAAACCCAAGCCTTGCAGTTCTCTCATTGGGTAGTACTGAGATTTGAGTGATGATTCTCCAGGGATTATTCCTTCTAATAAAATATTTAAATAGAAGAGGATTAATTGAAGGGAGTCCAATGCCCATTTCAATAGCTGTGGGAGAGTAGATGGCAAAAGAAGTTACTAAAAACAACCACTTTGAAGAATTTCCCATTTTGCAATCTGCTCATCAGCACCTTTGCACACTTCTGGGCTGTGGAGAATTTGGGCCTTAGCTATGATTTGAAGAATTTCAATCCATGAGTCACCATTTGTGTGCTAAAATTTCCATTTGGCATCTATCATTTTATCAGCTATGGCTTTTGTTCTTGCAATAAGGGTTTTTCCAAAGGGTCTTTTGTTCAATAAATGCCTCATCATTTAAATTTTCATCACTACTCAATTAAAATAATTATATCCTGCCAAAATATGCTGAAAATTTTAAATCTGTGTTTTTAGATGTCTGCCTCTCCTTCCCCTGGTTACAAATATAATAGTTTTTCATTGTGGAAACCATAAACACACTGATAAGCAAAATGAAAAAGAGAATCTGTAATGCTACTCAGATAGAATTACCTTCATTCTTAGCAAATAGCTTTTCTCTCTTTTATCTGTGAACATACCTATGTGTAAAAAATAAAACAAAGGAAAAAGCGGGGTATGCACATTGCTTTGAAATTTGCTTTTCTCATTTAACATATCATAAAACACTTCCCCAGCAATAAATATTCAAATAGAACATCTTGTTTAACATCTGCACAGCAGCCCAGCCTGCAAAACACTGTAAGTTATTTTGTCATTCCCCTACCTTTGGGCTTTAAGCAGCGTATTCCAATTTCCACTGTATATGATACTGTAATAAACAGCCTTGTAACAACCTTTTCATGCTGTCCAGTTTTTCCTTAGAATTAATTCTCAGACGTGTAATTGCTGGGTACAAGGGAATATACGTTTTAAAGTCATTTACAATATATTTCCCTCTTAGAAGACTTTATTAATTTGTATTATATTTCACCAGTAGGGTATCAGACCCCTGTCTTCTCCACAACGATTCTAATACTAGACAGAATCTTTTCGAATTTATAGGCTGGAGGGTGGGGAAAGAGTTCATTCTTTTAATTTGCATTGCTTCAATACTGTGAGTTGAATAATTTTTTTTTTTTCTCATTTCTATTTTTTGGTTTCTTCATGACCTTTGTTTTTTGGGGGGAAGTGGAGAAGGGAATAGCAACCCACTCCAATATTCTTGCCAGGAGAATCCTATGGACAGAGGAGCCTGGTGGGCAACAGTCCACGGGATTGCAAAGAATCAGACATGACTGAGAGACTAACACAGTAATACAGGAGAAGATACATTTCTTATTGATTGATAACAATATTTGGGGCTTTAACTTTTTGTAATAAATTTGGCAACTACATCCTTCCAGTTTGCATCTGTTAACTTGTACATAATGTTTCTTTTTCCCTACGAAAGGTTTTGATGTTTATGTAGTCACATCTATCTTATTTTTATGATTTCTGCCTTTGATATTAGACTTATAATAACTTTTTCTAATCCAAAATAATATAATTTTTAAACTATATTTTCTTCTAGAACTTTTATGATTTTACTTCTTTTAACATTTCATTCTTTAATCTATCTGGGATGTACATTAATTTTGAAATAATGCATATTTAAGGGTGTCAGCAATGGTTGAGAGTTTGAAGAGACTTGTTAAAAGACTCTAAATGACAATCTGATAAAAATGGAGATTTAGTAAGTTTCAGTTGTCAGAGAAAGTATGTATAGCTTAATTCATAGTTTAATTGTATCAAAATAAGTATTTAGAGATATGTGTATATGCTTCATTATGTACATAAACAAACTTCATTCAGTGAGAGGATTTAGCCTCTTTGGTTCATTCTGGACCTGTTCTTTCTGAGTTCTTACACCCGCCAGTCTTCCTTCCTGCCTTTGTGTTTGTATGGCTCTCTCCCTATTGACTGCTGACTGTTTTTGGTCAGCTCTGTGGCTTCAATCAAATCTCAGCATCCTTCTCTCAGCATCAGTCTTTACTCTCCATAAAGGAGGCTGCACTGGATGTCTCGGGTCCTTCCAGCTATGAATTACTCTGGTCCATGATGCACAATCTCTCCCTGGAGGCTTGTGTGTCTCCCTCTCTACCTTTCAGCAAATTACTCTCAATTTCTCCTAAATTTCTTTTTGCTTCCTTTTCCCTCTTTGCACTGCTGCCTGACCTTCCCCCTGCTTCTTTCCTTAATTGACCATAGCATACAGCTATAGTCTAATTTGTATTTGTTGCATTGATTAAATAAAGTTTTACAGTATTTTCTTAATTTATAAAGAAGGCAAGTGGAATGCCATTTCCCTCTCTATAAAGGAAAACCAAATAACTTACATTCTTTTTTTAGATGGTCCCTAATTTCTGAAATGGGTCAGTGAGCTGGAAAGTACTTTTACTGACCTAGTCAATATGAAGAAAAGTCTTTTGTCCTGAAAACGGTCATTAAATATTATGCAAAGGATGCTAATGCACTAGAGCCAGTGATAATTATTTGAGTTCAAGTTGTCTGCTCTATAGAAATCTGTCTTGGTGACAAATGTCATAAGTTTAAATTGTAGGTCTGCAAGCAAAAATGCTACTTAACCTTCGTTAATTAGAAAATCAACACATTGTCACTGAAGAGAGCCCCGTGCCACGTGAGGGCCTCACGCACATTAGTCAGACCTCTGATAATTACCCAAGGGGAGACGTGGGTTTAATTTGTAAATCATTTTCCATGTGAAATGCTATTCAAGTATTGCAATTAAAGATTAATTATGAAAATGCTGTAACTACCCATAATGAATAATACAGTCATCAAAGGTACAGAAGATTGGGGCAAAATAATCAGGTATTAAATTAAACATAAAGGGTGAAACTAATGATCAGGAGGAATTCTAAAAAACACTGTCCTCAAACTAGGAGCTTAATAGTTTTCTAAGGAGCTAAGTTGGGTTCCAGAGCACCTGTGCCCTGAGAGACAGGTCAGTCACTCGCCATAGAGAGAAACTTCACCAAAGCTCACACACACAGAATCTAATTTATCCATTCAATAAGTATTAATTTTATGGCTCCTAATCCTCGTCTAGATGTTTAGAAGGTACTGTGACACAAAACACACACAAGTCTTTGCCCTTGCAGAGCTTACATTCTTGCCGAGGGAGAAGGAAATTTAACAAAAAGCTCAGTAAGTTATGCCGCGTTTGAAGTCAGTGCGGGTTAGGTGGGATCTGGAGTGGGGTGGGGGAGACCCCTATTTTATTTATTTGTTTTTATTTTTTGGCTGTGCCACATGGGATCTTTGTTCACAGACCAGGGATGGGAAGGATGGAAGGGTGGAGTCTTAATCCCTGGACCACCAAGGAAGTCCCAGGGGAATTCCTGTTTCAAATGGAGCCCTTAGGGCACATCCCACTGAGAAACTGCCAGAAAGAGTATCCAAGGACAAAAGCCCTGGGAAGACAGAGGTCAGGGGGCACTTCCCTGCAGGCAGGGGGAGGGTGGTGAGGGAAGGGAGGTGAGACAGGAACTGCCAAGAGAAGCAAAGCCACCAGCTCACGAGTTACGGCACTGGGAGGAGGAATTCCCTGCTGGTCCGGTGGTTGACAATCTCCCTGTCAATGCAGGGGATATGTGTTCAATTCCTGGTCAGGGAAGATCCCAGAGCCCTGAGTGTGGCACACTAAGCCCATGTGCCACAACTACTGAACCCACACTCGAGAGACCGTGCTCCACAATGAGAGAAGCCACCGCTATGAAGCCCGTAACCCACAACGAAGAGTGGCCCCCACTCACCGCAACTAGAGAAGGCTCATGTGCAGCAATGAAGACCCAGCGCAGCCAAAAAATACATTAAAAAATAAATAAAAATAAAAAGACAGAGGAGACGTACTTGTTGCCCACAGGTTGATACAAATGTAATCACAGCCATACTATGGTGTGAGGTACAATGTGACAGGAGGGGCAGCAAACAAGTGAGGAGAGCACGAACTGTGCTCACAAAGCTTGACACCTGGGTCAGCTTTGCGGCTCCCTGCTCGATCTTCCCAGCTCCTCTTTGAGCCTGTCTCCTCATGGATGAAACTGACAAACATATACACCTTGCATGCATGCTGCATGCTAAGTCGCTTCAGTCAGGTCTGACTGTGTGACCCCCGGACTGTAGCCCGACAGGCTCCTCTGTCCATGGCATTCTCCAGGCACAAATACTGGAGTGGGTTGCCATGCCCTCCTCCAGAGGATCTTCCTAATCCAGGGATTGAATACAGGTCTCATGTCTCCTGCATTGGCAGGAAGATTCTTTACCACTAGCACCACTTGGGAAGCCAGGGTCATATTAATAACAGTAATAAGGATACTCCCCTCTGTACTAATGCTCAGTTAATGGCAGATGTTTAGTATTATTCCTCTTATTCAGTACAGACAGAATTCTATAGAAGCACAGAGTTGGAAATTAAGTATGGCTAAGAGCAGTACACAAATCTGATATGAGAGGCATCATGAGTGGTTTCAGTTCAGTTGCTCAGTCGTGTCTGACTTTTTGTGACCCCATGAGCATTTTATCACCCCAAAATTCCTATGCTGAAGCCCCAACACCCACCGTGACTACATTTGGAGGTTGGACCCTTAAAGAGGTAACTAAGAGTAAATGAGGACACAAGGGTGGTCCCTAATCTACTCTGAGGGGTGTCCTTTGTCAGGAGAGGAAGAGGTACCAGGACGCAGGCACACAGAAAATGGGCGTGTAGGAAGACACAGGTGAGCTAGCCAAGGCCTCAGGAGAAACCAGCCCTGCCAGCACCTTGATCTTGCACTTCCAGCTTCCAGAACTGTGGGAAATGGATTTCTGCTGTTTAAGCCACAGTCTGTGATATTTTCTCAGGGCAGACTGAGCAGACCAGTACAGTGAGTAAAGGGTTAACTTCAAGCCTGGGCTGGTCCAGGCCTGCCTGAGATAGTAATCTTGGAGTCCACTTTCCTATTGTCTAATTGGACTATTTCCTTGGGAGGTTCAGGGTTAGGTTGAGTGTTTTTCTTGTCTTGTCTTCTGTGGGGGACTGCATCTGGATTGGGGGAGCTGTGAGCCGGCACGCGCTCAATTGTTAAGTCATGTCTGACTCTTTATGACCTCATGGACTGTAGCCCACCAGGCCCCTCTGTCCATGGGATTTCCCAGGCAAGAATACTGAAGTGGGTTGCCATTTCCTTCTCCAGGGGATCTTCCTGACTCAGGAATTGAACTCGGGTCTCCTGTATTGGCAGGCAGATTCTTTACCACTGTACCACCTGAGTTGGCATAGAGGCATTGAATGCGTGACTGGCTGGCATAAAATACAGATGAGAAACAGAGCTGAGATTCCTGTGTCCCGGTGACCCACCCAGCCCCTGGCTCTTCACTGCAGTCAGACCTGGCCATGCAGGCTGGGGGGCAAAAGCAGTTGTGTGTTTGGTGCCTGGACAGGCTGGGCCCCCAGAGTGACTGATGCTGCTCCTACCGTGTTTGTTTTCCAAGTTAGCATTGTCTCTTAGATCTTGACTGTCAACTTGAACATGGAAAAAACCTTGTAGTGTCAGTACAGATGTGAAAAACCCAGCTATCTGGTTAAGCTGAGGACCTCAGAATGGCCCAGATTCTTTAGTAATGGAGGGACTTCAAGGATGTGGGCTTATGTTCCTCAGCGTAGAGCTGCGTGATTGACAGGTACTGATCAGGGATGCCTCTGTCGGTTGGATATTGGAGGGCATACGTGAAAATGTTTATCCACACTCTAGAGCGGGGCTTTGGAGGATTGCTTCTTCAGATAATGCTCCCGAGTTCTCATTTGTAACATCATTCAATAGGATGGATCTTTTTAAAGTTCATTATCACTGCATGAATTTCCCATGTCCTCTGAGTAGAGGACATGCAAAATAGGTGAATCCAAAGTATCTAAATGAGAAGAAAACTTCAAAATCGAGATGGAGAAGATAACCGGGTTTCTGGGAGCAGAGGGCACTCATATGTGTCTGAATGTGAATTGTTCCCTAATGGGGATGATGCTAAGAGGTCCTAATTCATTCCAGAGGCCATGGTGCAAGGCAAGCATGCTAAAGTATTAGCTATTTAAAAAACTAATATTAATTGAATACTAGCTTCTCCAGGTACTGTTTCAAACTTTACATTTTTGTGTTCACTCTCAAAGGCAATTATCATTTTTATTTTACAGCTAAGGAAACTGAGACCAAGAGAATGGAGTTGCCCAGAGTTACATAGATATAAGAGATGTGGGTTTGATCCCTGGGTCAAGAAGATCCCCTGGAGGAGGGCATGGAAACCCACTCCAGTATTCTTGCCTGGAAAATCCCCATAGACAGAGGAGCCTGGTGGATTACAATCCATAGAGTTGCAAAGAGTCAGACAGGACTGAATTGGTTTAGCATGCACGCACACACGCAGGTAGTAAGAGGCCATAGTTCACCCCTGGGCTTTCTAGCTATGAAGTCAGCACTCTTTTAAAAATAAAAAAAATTTTTAAATTTGAGTATAATTGATTTACAATGTTGTGTTGGTTTGTGGTGTCCACATATGTATATGTACAACTGATCCATACATACACCCTTTTTCAGATTCTTTTCCCATATAGGTCACTACAGAGTATTGAGTAGAGTTCCCTGGGTAACTCAGCGCTCTTGCAATGCTGTAGCTACATCTTGATTTTGGGCTTGCATCATATGAGACTCTTTGCCAGCTTTTTAACAAGTTTCTAGGCATTGCTGTGCTTAGGTATGGGAAATGCTAACAGAATGATTACTATCTGAGATGAATTATCCACCCCTTGGCAGAGTACTGTCCTGGGATGGCTGAAGCTTGAAAGGGAATGTAACACTCAAGAGTTCAGAATCAGAAATTTGGACATATGGATGCTCAACCTGGTCTCTAGGCCACAAAGAGGAGATGCTTGCTTCATGCTGTCCTTGAAGTCATATGTATATTTTCTTGTCACATGAAGCAAAAGCTTCATACTTCATTTTCAAAATCAGAGCAGTGATGAGCTCTGGCTCCTGATGCGGGGGGGGGGAAGTTGGTTATTTCTCTACTTTTGGTCTGACAGTGCTATTTCAGAGGACCATCATTGCAGCGGGTCTTATGACTCCAAGTCCCTCAAGGAAGTGGGGGCAGACAGAGGGTCTGGTGATAAACCTCCAGATCCCAGCAGGATCTATATTTTAAATTACTAATAGTTACTTCAGTAAACTTCAATACCAAGCCAAATTTCAAATACATTAGCTTACAACTCTGTCTAAACATTTTTTTTTACAAATATCTTCCCAGGTGGTGCTAGTGGTAAAGAACATGCCTGCCAAGGTATGCATTCGATCCCTGGGTCAGGAAGATACCCTGGAGAAGGGCATGTCAACCCACTCCAGTATTCTTGCCTGGAGAATCTCATGGACAGATGAGCCTGGTGGGTTACAGTCCATGGGGTCACAAAGAGTCAGATAGGGCTGAAGCAATAGCATGCACATATGCTCATATGATGTGTTCTGCTCATCTCTGGAGCAAAATTAGCATCTTCTTTCTGTTGGTCTTATGTCCCGTGTTCTCTCTCTCACACACATAGTCAAGAATCAGAGCTGTTTCATCTGCAGCCAAGAATCAGAGCTGTTAGCTCACACTCTCTCACTCTCAGGCTCCAAGCAAGCATTTGCAGACCTCAGTCCCAGATACAGGCTGGATTTATGGATCTGGGAGGGATCAGCACAGCTCTCATCACCAACCTCGCAGGCTGCATGAGCTCCTAAGATGGAGACAGCAGAAAAAAAAGCGAGGGTTGGGATGGAGTGGGAGAGGAGCTGGGAGCTGGAGAGGCTGAGGACAGAACTGGTGTTCTGAGGTCAGGGCTGCCCGGAAGGCGTGTTTATGTGTCTTAAATGATACCTGAGGCCAAGTAGGAGAGGAATATGGGAAAGGCCTATTTGACTGGGTTATTTTTGAGATCTTCCTGAGGCCTTACAAATAGCTGTGAAAAGAAGAGAAATGAAAAGCAAAGGAGAAAAGGAAAGATATAAGCAACTGAATGCAGAGTTCCAAAGAATAGCAAGGAGAAATAAGAAAGCCTTCTTCAGCGATCAATGCAAAGAAATAGAGGAAAACAATAGAATGGGAAAGACTAGAGATCTCTTTAAGAAAATTAGAGATACCAAGGGAACATTTCATGCAAAGATGGGCTCGATAAAGGACAGAAATGGTATGGACCTAACAGAAGCAGAAGATAATAAGAAGAGGTGGCAAGAATACACAGAAGAACTGTACAAAAAAGATCTTCACAACCCAGATAATCACGATGGTGTGATCACTCACCTAGAGACAGACATCCTGGAATGTGAAGTCAAGTGGGCCTTAGAAAGCATCATTATGAACAAAGCTAGTGGAGGTGATGGAATTCCAGTTGAGCTATTTCAAATCCTGAAAGATGATGCTGTGAAAGTGCTGCACTCAATATGCCAGCAAATTTGGAAAACTCAGCAGTGGCCACAGGACTGGAAAAGGTCAGTTTTCATTCCAATCCCAAAGAAAGGCAATGCCAAAGAAAACTCAAACTACTGCACAATTGCACTCATCTCACACGCTAGTAAAGTAATGCTCAAAATTCTGCAAGCCAGGCTTCAGCAATATGTGAACCGTGAACTTCCTGATGTTCAAGCTGGTTTTGGAAAAGGCAGAGGAACCAGAGACCAAATTGCCAACATCTGCTGGATCATGGAAAAAGCAAGAGAGTTCCAGAAAAACATCTATTTCTGCTTTATTGACTATGCCAAAGCCTTTGACTGTGTGGATCACAATAAACTGTGGAAAATTCTGAAAGAGATGGGAATACCAGACCGCCTGACCTGCCTCTTGAGAAATTTGTATGGAGGTCAGGAAGAACAGTTAGAACTGGACATGGAACAACAGACTGGTTCCAAATAGGAAAAGGACTACGTCAAAGCTGTATATTGTCACCCTGCTAATTTAACTTCTATGCAGAGTACATCATGAGAAATGCTGGGCTGGAAGAAGCACAAGCTGGAATCAAGATTGCTGGGAGAAATATCAATAACCTCAGATATGCAGATGACACCACCCTTATGGCAGAAAGTGAAGAGGAACTCAAAAGCCTCTTGATGAAAGTGAAAGTGGAGAGTGAAAAAATTGGCTTAAAACTCAACATTCAGAAAACGAAGATCATGGCATCCAGTCCCATCACTTCATGGGAAATGGATGGGGAAACAGTGGAAACAGTGTCAAACTTTATTTTTTGGGGCTCCAAAATCACTGCAGATGGTGACTGCAGCCATGAAATTAAAAGAGGCTTACTCCTTGGAAGGAAAGTTATGACCAACCTAGATAAAATATTGAAAAGCAGACATTACTTTGCCAACAAAGGTCCATCTAGTCAAGGCTATGGTTTTTCCAGTGGTCATGTATGGATGTGAGAGTTGGACTGTGAAGAAAGCTGAGCACCGAAGAATTGATGCTTTTGAACTGTGGTGTTGGAGAAGACTCTTGAGAGTCCCTTGGACTGCAGGGAGATCCAACCAGTCCATTCTGAAGGAGATCAGCCCTGGGATTTCTTTGGAAGGAACGATGCTGAAGCTGAAACTCCAGTACTTTGGCCACCTCATGCGAAGAGTTGACTCATTGGAAAAGACTCTGATGCTGGGAGGGATTGGGGGCAGGAGGAGAAGGGGACGACAGAGGATGAGATGGCTGGATGGCATCACTGACTCGATGGGCATGAGTCTGAGTGAACTCCGGGAGTTGGTGATGGACAGGGAGGCCTGGCATGCTGCGATTCATGGGGTCGCAAAGAGTCGGACAGGACTGAGCGACTGAACTGAACTGTCAATAGCTCAGTTGGTAAAGAGTCCACCTGGTCATTATTAGTGAGGGAATGTGTGGTGAGAGTGGGTTCAGCAGGTGAAGATCCAGCACTGGCTTAAGGGTTAGCCGCAGCACATGACGGGGGGAGCCCCTCTGAAGCCAGGTGCAGGGACGTGAGGGAGGCGCAGAGGTGGGGACAGGAGGGGCTGGGACAGGGGGGCATGGGCACCTCTACATCCCAAGGTGGGTGTTTCCTCCCACCCTCGACTCTGCACCAGAAGCTCAGCTCGGGGCCTGTGCGGTGTGTGTGCGTGTGCGACGAGAGCAAAAGAGTCACTGGGTAATCTCGGCGGGACATATGTGACTGGACAGGACCCCTGAAGATAGCAAATACTATGCAGAGCAGACGACAGCACGAGCTGTGTTGGGACAGGCAGCTAACAGATAGCTAACCCAGGAGATGTCGTCTGTCGTCATCATTGCACTGACGTCAACATCATTGCACTGACATCATCATCATCGCACTGACGTCGACATGGTCGCACTGATGTCATTGTTGCACTGACGTCGTCATTGTTGCACTGACGTCGTCATTGTTGCACTGACATCGTCTTTGTCGCACTGACGTCGTCTTCATCGCACTGACGTCGACATCATTGCACTGACGTCGTCTTTGTCACACTGACGTCGTCTTCGTCACGCTGACGTCGACATCATTGCACTGACGTCGTCTTTGTCACACTGACGCCATCAGCAATGCGCTGACGTCATCATAGTCGCACTGACGTCATCGTCGCACTCACGTAGTCTTCGTCGCACTGATGTCGTCATCGTCGCACTGATGTCGTCATCGTTGCACTGATGTGATGCAGCTGTAAGTGAGCATCAGGATTCCTTCAGGATGGAGACATGGGCGATGACAGGTTCACGAAGGAGAACTGGCTGGGGGTACTGAGAATGAAACACCTGTAAGTGTCGAAAAACAGAATAGACAGAGCAGAAGAATGCTTCAGTGGGTTGGGATCCTGGGTCAGTCAGTCCTCCTCAAGGTCGACAATAAGGGACAAAGAGAGTGAAAGAACGGAAGAAAAGTTATGGAGGGTGGACGCAGAAGTGTCACTATTTACATGACAATAAGCTCAGAGGAAGAGAAAAGAATGATGCAGGACGGAACTATGTGAAGAAATAAGGGGCCAGAATTTTCTGGAATAAACAATATTAGACTTCAGAAAGAAGGAGCCCATGAAGTGATGAACGGAGTAGATAAGAAAAAAATCTCTTCCACCTACACCTACAGCTGTAGTTCTCACTTAACCAGAGGCCCACCACTCCAGTTGTACATAAAATGAGAGAAAGCTTGACAACACAGATGGGAAAAGGCTAACAGGATCATTTTTCACTAACCTCTAAAAGAAATTCAGCATTTGCTTCAATTAGAAATGTAGGAAAAATCACAGTAGCGTTAGCCACTTTTGTATCACTATTTTTAACCAAAAAATCATAGATTTTCTATGTTCTAGATTTTTGGAAATATCATAATCATAAAGACCAAGATGAATTTGAAATTATGAGTTATGAGCAGTCATAAGACCTGATTCTACGTCCTATTATTTAAAGTACTGGTAATGAGCAAACATATTGTAAAATGAACGTGCTGTTTTAAATGCTTTGATAAGTGTATTCGTTTCTTTTATAATTCTGTGACTTTCATTCATAGAAAACATTTCCTTGGGAAGAGAGATATAGATAGTACCAAATTGCTCCCCAAAGGTTAAGAACTGATGCATTATAATGAAGTTAAGACATAGTAAAGGAAAAGAATGTAACTTACATCTAATTTCTCAGTATCAACACTGCCTATAAAATACAATGGACTACTATTCTCACAGTGTTGATTTAAATAGACATTCACAAGTATATGAGACTCTGAAGGACTCATCTATGACATTTTAGAAAAAAACTGCTCTTGAGTAAAAAGAAAAATAAATCTAAGAGTAGATAAGTGTGGGAAATAAGAGTAAGTGAAAAGAAAACCACAAATATTAATGTTTTTTTCATAAGCAGTTAAAATAAGGATATTCATAAGATTCTGCAATTAAAACCTTAGACGATGTCAACATAGCAAGTAGTGAGGTGGCAAAGGAGGTCAGAGGGTTCTTGGTCTCATTCAGAATAGAGACATCAATTTGGTTTTGTAGATGATAGAGACGAAACATAAGTTGAGTCTTAAGAAGTTAGGCATAGCTGCCAGAGGAATGAAAGTAGAACATACAGCTTTAAAATCTGGATTTAAAACTTTTAAAACTGAATAATATTCAGTTTAACCAGTGAAGGGTTTACCTGATAGTTCAGTTGGTAAAGAATCCAACTTTAAAGAATGCAATGCAGGAGACCTGGGTTCAGTCCCTGGGTTGGGGAGATCCCCTGAAGAAGGGAAAGGCTACCCACTCCAGTATTCTGGCCTGGAGAATTTCATGGACTGTATATCCGTGGGGTTGCAAAGAGTCCAACAGGACTGATCGACTTTCACTTCACTAACCAGTGAAAGGTAATAGATTGTGGGGTGGGTGAGCAAACAAAGAAAACATTGTAAATTGAAAACGCAGGGTAAGGTGGTAGAAAGTGTACTCTGATATAACAGTAGTTTCAATAAATGAATAAAAAGAGACTCTCAAATTAGATTTAGAAAAGATTCAGCATTATACTATCTAAGACACACATTTAAGTAAAAGGATTCCAACACCCATATAAAAACACCAGGCAAATATTAACAACAAGAAGAACTGCACAGTAGTTATAAGAATAGAAATAAAATTGTGTGGTGGAAAACATCAGAAGGAATAAAGATGGAAATTACATACCTGTAAAATGAACAATAAATCAAAAGGATTATGAACATAATAGTCTCAAAGAATACAGAGCTATTAATACCAATGGTAGTTTGACGTTTACACTCAGAATGTGATCAGACAAGCAGTACTTAGAGAAATTAAATATGTACATACCCTACATCTCAGTAATTCTCCTGGCCATACACAGATGCATGTGTGTTCACGTGAGAAAATATACAGATAACGGGGATACGCACAAATAGATTTGCTGAATAATTATTTGTAGAAGCAAAGAGTTCAGGAAACAAATATTCATCACCATGGGATGGAATAAAGAAAGAGTGGATATACACATCTTGGGGCTTCCCTGATGGCTCAGACAGATTCAGTAAAGAATCTGCCTGCAATGCGGGAGACCTGGGTTTGATCCCTGGGTTGGGAAGATCCCCCAGAAGAGGGCATGGCAACCCACTCCAGTATTCTTGCCTGGAGAATTCCACTGGCAGAGGACCCTGGCAGCTACAGTCCATAGGGTTGCAATTAGTTGGACACAACTGAAGCAACTTAGCATGCACGCATGCCTTTACATTAAAATATCTTTTCTGAATTGGAGCATTCCAACCGCTATGAGAAAATTGGAATGAAAGACCTCAGAATCCTTGAAGCTTTTGTTCTTGTGGAACACGAGGTGTTTTACATGGAAGGTGAACAGTAGGTCTGGCTGCTTTCTTGTTGTTCGCTCAGTCGTGTCTGACTCTTTGCAACGCCGTGGACTGCAGCACTCCAGGCTTCCTTGTCCTTCAGTATCTCCTGGAACTTGCTCAAACTCATGTCCATTGAGTCGGTGATGCCATCCAACCATCTCGGTCTCTGTCATCCCCTTCTATCTTTCCCAGCATCAGAGTCTTTTCGAATGAGTCGGCTCTTCGCATCAGGTGGCCGAAGTATTGGAGCTTCAGCTTCAGCATCTTTTGGCTGCTTTCTTAGGTTCACAATCTCTCTTTAAAGGGGTAAAAGGTTTTAAAGCTCAGTAGTAGAGCATTTGACTATAAAATATCCCTCTAAAAGTTTCTAAACATGGAATCTCTGTTGTAGAAAATTAGCTGAGTGCCTATGGAAATAGGTAGGGAGTGTATTAAAAGCAGACATCATTTTGCCGACAAAGGTCTGGATAGTCAAAGCTATGGTTTTTCCAGATGTGAGAGTTGAACCATAAAGAAAGCTGAGCACTAAAGAATTGATGCTTTCAAATTGTGGTGCTGAAGAAGACTCTTGAGAGTCCATTGGACAGCAAGGAGATCAAACCAGTCAATCTGAAAGGAAATCAACCCTGAATATTTATTGGAAGGTCTGATGCTGAAGCTGAAACTCCAATACTTTGGCCACCTGATATGAAAAGCCGACTTATTGGAAAAGCCCCTGATGCTGGGAAAGATTGAGGGCAGGAAGAGAAGAGGATGACAGAGGATGAGATGGTTGGATGGCGTCACCGACTCAGTGGACATGAGTTTGAGCAAACTCTGGGAGATAGTGAAGGACAGAAAAGCCTGGCGTGCTGCAGTTCATGCGGTCACAGAGTTGGACACGACTGAGTGACTGAAAACCAAGACCACCTTTTGGAGACTCACAGGAGGTTGAAAGCACACTGTCAGTTTGATTATGTTGGAAGTATATGTAAGAAAGGTAACAGTTTTGTCTTCATAACTCACTTAATATGTTAAAACTCTAATTGTAAAACAGACAGCTGGGACTGCAAAAGTTAATTAGTTTTGACCATTAGAAGACAAAGAGCAGGAAAGCATATGGTGACTGTTAGTGGAGAAGGACCCTCCTTGGCCTGTGAGGTTGGCAGGGAGGGGGTTGTTTTACTAAGAAGAGAGCAGACACCTCACCTGTGACTTCACGGCAGAGCCTGGTGAAGGCAGTCACGTTAAGAAAAGAATAAATGTGCTGACAATGCTTGCGGAGAACAGCTGTGATGGAGTGACAGTCCATGGAGAGGCTTCTGTATTTTGCTTGCATATTTGCTTTTAGATAGTTTACTGATTTCATCTAGTGATTTTTTAAAACTAGATTATATACAGCACATCTTTTTCTTTTATTATTTTATCTGCGTCAGGGGTTTCTAGTTACAACATCTCTCCTCACCTGTTTGGAAGAGAGCCACGAGATCAATTTTAAGAGTCGGGGGAGAAACTGTGAGGGTCCCAGCTAGCAATCTGAGACCTCAATTTGAAAGAGGGAGACTAAAAACTATATTTAGGGCCTAGAATGATCTGAGATGCTATCTTTCATCAAATGAATTTTTCTGTGACTCTTTTTTAGGCTTCAGTCATGGTTGATTTTAGTCTGTGGTACCCAAAGAAAAAGGTATTTCCAATGATGGCAATGTGACTGTTAACTCAGTGAAAGCGAAAGTTGCTCAGTCATGTCCAACTTGTTGCGACCCCACGGTCTGTAAGTCCCTGGAATTCTCCAGGCCAGAATACTGGAGTGGGTAGCCTTTCCTTTCTCCAGGGGATCTTCCCAACCCAGGGATCGAACCCAGGTCTCCCGCATTGCAGGTGGATTCTTTACCAACTGAGCTACGAGGGAAGCCCGTTAACTCAGAGTAGTAACAAAAATATAAATTGCTTATTCATTCATGTTATTGCTCCAGCAAATCCACTGGGCAACTACCCCAGTGTTCTTCTAAGTCTCTCTTGTCATGTAGTTCCACTTCTAGGGGAAGGACACAAAAATAACCAAAAATATCACAAGTTCTAGGGAGAAAGTAAAATGGCAAATGACTGGCTATGTCAGACCGGGTGGTCAGATAAGGCCTCTCTGAGGAGGTACAGTGCTGAGACTGAATGACAAGAGGCAGCCAGTCTTTAAGATATGGAAGCATCCTAAGTGTCCAACAACAGATGAATGGATGAAGAAGATATGGTACATACACACGATGGAATATGACTAAGCCATAAAAAGAATGAAATGCTGCATTTTGCAGTCAGGTGGATGTACCTAGAGAGTATTAGGCTTAGTGAAATAAGTGAGACAGAGAAAGACAAACACTGTATATTGTCACTTACAGTGGAATCTAAAAAATAAAACAAATAAATGTATACAACAACACAGAAACAGACTCAGATACAGACAGCAAACCGGTAGTTACCAATGGGGAGAGGGGAGGGGCAAGATAGGGGCAGGAGAGTGAAAGACACACACTACCATTAATACATGTATAAAATAAGCAAGCAATAAGGATATATTGTACAGCACAGGGAAATATAACCATTATTTGGTAATAACTTTAAATGGAATATAATTTATAAAACACATCGAGCCATTATGTTATACACTTGAAACTAATATTATAAATCAACTGTGTGTGTGTGTGTGTGTGCATGTGCGCTCAGCTGTGTCTGACAGTTTGCGACCTCATGGACAATAGCCTGTCAGGTTCCTCTGTACATGGAATTTTCCAGGCAAGAATACTGGAGGGGGTTGCCACACCCTCCCTCCTCCAGGGGATCTTCCTGACCCAGGGACCAAAGCTGCGTCTCTTGCCATCTCCTGCATTGGCAAGCAGATTCTTTACCAGGTGGGCTACCAGGAAAGTCCCTACTTCAATAAAAAAAAGGAGCCAGCTTTGATGTCTGGGGAGGAGTTTCAGGTAATGGGAGTGTAATGCTCTAAAGTGGGAATAGGCTTGGTGCATTCAAGGAACATACCAAGACTGGAGACCAGTTGGGAGACTGTTTAGTCCAAGCAAGAAACAAGCATGGCTTTGACAAGAGTGGGCCCAGTGGCTGGAGATAGCAGTGGAGGTATTTGAGGCACAGTCTAGATGGATGCAGTCGTAAGACTCATTATTGATGGGCAGTGAGGAGGGAAAAAGGACACCAAGGCCAAAACCAAATTCTGGGCTCAAGCCGAAATGGGTGGAGGGTGATGTCCTTTACTGAGATGGGAAGGCTGGTGGAAGAGCAGGTTTGGGGCAGGCACCAGGAATTCTCCCCGCCATATTTACTCTGAGATGACACCAGACAGACATCCCCTGTTGCTGACAAGATAGTCCTGTATTTGGATGCAGAGTTTTCGGGAAGAGTGAGGCCTGGAACTTTTGATTCCAGAGTTGCTAAGTCGTATCTGGCTCTTTGCAAACCCATGGACTGCAGCACACACAGGGTCCTTTGACCCTCACCATCTCCCAGAGTTTGCCCAAGTTCATGTCCACTGAGTCAGTGATGCCATCCAACCATCTCATCCTCTGTTGTCCCCTTCTCCTCCCGCCTTCAATCTTTCCCAGCATCAGGGTCTTTTCCATTGAGACAACTCTTCACATCAGGTGGCCAAAGTACTGGAGCTTCAGCTTCAGCTCAGTCCTTCCAAAGGAATATTCAGGGTTGATTTCCCTTAGGATTGACTGGTTTGATATGCTTGGAGTCCAGGGGACTCTCAAGAGTCTTCTCCAGCACCACAGTTTGAAAGCATCAGTTCTTCAGTGCTCAGCCTTCTGTATGATCCAACTCTCACATCCATACATGCCTACCGGAAGAACCATAGCTTTGACTATACGGACCTTTGCTGGCAAAGTGATGTCTCTGTTTTTTAATACGCTCATTTCAGAGTTACTGGTGCATAAGTAGTATTGGAGCCACTGGACTGGATGAGATCACCCAGGGAAACAGATAGTTGGGGAAGAAGCTTCTGTGTCTGATGTGCCAACATTTAGTGCAAGAGAAAGAACTCATAGGATAGACTTGAGTCCTGGCCAGTGAGGTCGAGGGAAAGTGGGTGCCACGTGCCATGGACTCCAAGAAAAGAATGCATTTCAGGAAGGAGGGCACGTGAGCTGCTCCTGAGAGCCTGGAGGAAGCCGGAAGGTCATGTTCTGGACACAGCTCCAGAGAGCTCCATGTTGACCCTGACCACCTTCGTAAAGGGTTTACCAAAAGAGCTAAAGAGAAAAGCAGCTTATTTCTATATCAGAGAGACTCTCAAGTAAGTCGTCTTGTTCATCCCCTGCTGCCAGTGCTTTGGCATAAAATTCTCTTGTTCTTCCAAGCCTTTTGTGCGCTTGTCAGATGGTGAGTCCCTGCCTGCCTTGATTTTTGCTTCTGAGACTTGAATGTGATCCACAGACCACCTGCCGGGGCTGACCCAAGCCCAGTGACTGGAGTCCTGCTTGAACACTGGGTCTTCTACTACAGGCTCTGTGACTGACAGTTGCATTTCATAGTGGGGTACAGCTATCATCTGGGGGTGCAAGATTTTGGGGACTGGTTCTCCCAGGGACTGTGGTCAGCCTTGGCTGAAGCTGGAGCTGAAGGCAGTGCTCCAAAGCCATCACACTTTTCCAAATATGTGGGGGCCAGAGTCGCTCCCCAGATGAGGGACCTGCAGTGGCGATGATCAAGATGGCCTTAACGTTCTCCTCAGCTTGGCTCAACTTCAGACATGTTTCTTCTGATCATAGACTCTGTACTCTCCTATTCTTAGAGCCTTTATTCTTCCGCTGCTCCTTTCCTTTGAGATGTGTGTGTGTGCATGCTAAGCTCTTACAGTCGTGTCTGATTCTTTGCAACCCCAGGCACTGCAGCGTGCCAGGCGTCCCTGTCCTACACGATCTCCAGGAGCTTGCTCAAACTCATGTCCATTGAGTTGGTGAGGCCAACCAACCATCTCATCCTCTGTCGCCCCCTCTCCTCCTGCCTTCAATCTTTCCCAGCATCAGGATCTTTTCCAATGAGTCATCTGTTAGCATCAGGTGGCCAAAGTATTGTAGCTTCAGCTTCAGCATCAGTCCTTCCAATGAATATTCAGGGTTCGTTTCCTTTAGGGTTGACTGGTTTGATCTCCTTGCTGTCCCAGGGACTCTTAAGAGTCTTCTCCAGAACAATTTGAAAGCACCAATTCTTCAGTGCTCAGCCTTCTTTATGGTTCAACTCTCATATCCACACATGACTACTGGGAAAACCTGGGATCAGATTCCACTTCTTGTCTCTTACCAGCTGCCTGATCTTGGGCTGTTGACTAACCTCTAGCATTACTTTCTTCACTGTGAAAAGAAAACAGTACGTACTTTTAAGGTTCTCACGTGGATTCAGTTCAGTTCAGTTCAGTTCAGTCACTCAGTTGTGTCCGACTCTTTGCGACCCCATGAACCAGAGCACGCCAGGCCTCCCTGTCCTTCACCAACTCCTGGAGTCCACCCAAACTCATGTCCATTGAGTCGGTGATGCCATCCAATCTCATCCTCTGTCATCCCCTTCTCCTGCCTTCAATTTTTCTCAGCATCAGGGTATTTTCCAATGAGTCAGCTCTCCGCATCATGTGGCCAAAGTATTGGAGTTTCAGCTTCAACATCAGTCTTTCCAATGAACACCCAGGACTGATCTCCTTTAGGATGGACTGTTTGGATCTCCTTGCAGTCCAAGGGTCTCTCAAGAGTCTTCTCCAACACCACAGTTCAAAAGCATCAATTCTTTTGTGCTCAGCTTTCTTTATAGTCCAACTCTCACATCCATAAATTACTACAGGAAAAACCATTGGCTTGACTAGATGGACCTTTGTTGACAAAGTAATGTCTCTGCTTTTTAATATGTTGTTTAGGTTGGTCATAACTTCCTTTCCAAGGAGTAAGTGTCTTTTAATTTCATGGTTGAAATCACCATCTGCAGTGATTTTGATTGCAGTGATCTGCCCCCCAAAATAAAGTCAGCCACTGTTTCCCCATCTACTTGCCATGAAATGATGGGACCAGATGCCATGATCTTAGTTTTCTGAATGTTGAGATTTAAGCCCACATTTTCACTCTCCTCTTTCACTTTCATCAAGAGGCTCTTTAGTTCTTCTTCAATTTTTGCCATAAGGGTGGTGTCATCTGCATATCTGAGGTTATTGATATTTCTCCCAGCATATTGATTCCAGCCTGTGCTTCTTCCAGCTCAGCATTTCTCCTGATGTACTCTGTGTATAAGTTAAATAAGCAGGGTGACAATATACAGCCTTGACGTACTCCTTTTCCTATTTGGAACCAGTCCATTGTTCCATGTCCAGTTTGAACTGTTGCTTCCAGACCTGCATATACGTTTCTCAAGAGGCAGGTCAGGTGGTTTGTATTCCCATTTCTTTCAGGATTTTCCACAGTTTATTGTGATGCACACAGTCAAAGGCTTTTGGCATAGTCAATAAGGCAGAAATAGATGTTTTTCTGGAACTCTTGCTTTTTTGATGATCCAGCGGATGTTGGCAATTTGATCTCTGGTTCCTCTGCCTTTTCTAAATCCAGCTTGAACATCTGGAAGTTCATGGTTCACATATTGTTGAAGTCTGGCTTAGAGAATTTTAAGCATTACTTTACTAGTGTGTGAGATGAGTGCAATTATGTGGTAGTTTGAGCATTCTTTGGCATTGCCTTTCTTTGGGATTGGAATGAAAACTGACCTTTTCCAGTCCTGTGGCCACTGCTGAGTTTTCCAAATTTGCTGGCATATTGAGTGCAGCACTTTCACAGCATCATCTTTCAGGATTTGAAATAGCTCCACTGGAATTCCATCACCTCTACTAGCTTTGTTCATAGTGATGCTTCCTAAGGCCCACTTGACTTCACATTCCAGGATGTCTGGCTCTAGGTGAGTGATCACACCGTCGTGATTATCTGGGTCATGAAGATCTTTTTTGTACAGTTCTTCTGTGTATTCTTGCCACCTCTTCTTAATATCTTCTGCTTCTGTTAGGTCCATATCAATTCTGTCCTTTACTGAGCCCATCTTTGCATGAAATATTCCCTTGGTATCTCTAATTTTCTTGAAGAGATCTCTAGTCTTTCCCATTCTATTGTTTTCCTCTATTTCTTTGCATTGATTGCTGAGGAAGCCTTTCTTATCTCTCCTTGCTATTCTTTGGAACTCTGTATTCAAATGGGTATATCTTTCCTTTTCTCCTTTGCTTTTCATTTCTCTTCTTTTCACAGCTATTTGTAAGGCCTCCTCAGAAAGCCATTTGGCCTCTTTGCATTTCTTTTTCTTGCATCATCTTGATCCCTGTCTCCTATATAATGTCACGAACCTCCATCCATAGTTCATCAGGCACTCTATCAGATCTAGTCCCTTAAATCTATTTCTCACTTCCACTGTATAATCATAAGGGATTTGATTTAGGTTATACCCGAATTATCTTGTGGTTTTCCCCACTTTCTTCAATTTAAATCTGAGTTTGGCAATAAGGAGTTCATGAACTGAGCCACAGTCAGCTCTCAGTCTTGTTTTTGCTGACTGTATAGAGCTTCTCCATCTTTGGCTGCAAAGAATATATTCAATCTGATTTTGGTGTTGTCCATCTGGTGATGTCCACATGTAGAGTTTTCTCTTGTGTTGTTGGAAGAGGGTGTTTGCTATGACCAGTGCATTCTCCTGGCAAAACTCTATTAGCCTTTGCTCTGCTTCATTCTGTACTCCAAGGCCAAAGTTGCCTGTTACTCCAGGTGTTTCTTGACTTCCTACTTTTGCATTCCAGTCTCGTTTTTTGGGTGTTAATTCTAAAAGGTCTTGAAGGTCTTCGTAGAACCATTCAACTTAATTGATGTAAATAAAGCATGTGAGCCCTTGGCTTAAATATCATCTGGAAAGTCTTTGCCAGTTTGTAAGTTGCTGCTACAGACTCAAATTTGTGGGAAAGGGGAACAACTGACGTATTTCCTGCATTTTGATTCCTTCAATCTGGATTGGAAATTTTTTATCGTAAATTTTTCAGATACTAGAAAGAGCCATTTTATTCATATACAGATTTGAGTGCACTTCATGAAGGGAATTCCATTTTTCTCCCTTGCGTACAAATGGTGATTTTCTTTACTGCCTCAGTGACCTTGCCAATTTCAGACGGCCATGGGATCATCTACTTATGAGTCTGAAATGCTGAGGATGCGAGGAGCAGCTGACCGAACCAGCCCCACTGCTGGGTTCAGGGATGTGGGCAGTTGTCCAGGGCTGCTCGCAGAGCGTAGCCCAGAGAATGGTCCTCGCACGCTGTCCCCTTTGCTTATGAGTCTATCTAACAAACCTTGACTCTGCCATAAACTCAGGAGCTGTCACTCATGAGAAAATTTTCCTGATGGACACACTGTCTGGCAGAGGAAGAGGCGACTGCAGCCCTCCTGCTCTCATGGGCCAGGACATCCTCCCAAAAATGGTGCTTCTCCCATCACATACCAGCCAGGTGCCAGTGCAGCACAGAGGGTCCTGAAGGATGGAGGACTACTTCCCAGCTTCTTTCGGGGTCACATCTTGCACAAAAGGCTTGGCCTCCTTTATCTTCCAGAGAGATATCAGAAGAGGTCAGAGTCAAGTGAGCTGGGCCCAAACATCTGTCATAGTTCAGAGGACTTAACAACCATGGACAGAGGAGCCTGGCAGGCTACAGTCCATGGGGTCACAAGAGTCAGACACAACTTAGCAACTAAACCACCACCACCAACCATCTTGCCCAAGGAGCCCTTAGGAGCTTGACATCCTGCTGGAGCCTCCAGCTCTCCTGAATGCTGACCTCCTCCTTAAACCACTGCTGAGCACAGTCCCACGCTCTGGCCCGGGTAGATTTTGTTGCACACAAACCCCTGCACCAGCACTGCTCCCCGCCGCCCCAGCCCCAAAGAGCCCGCTCACCTGTCCCCAAAGGCTCACGTTGACCCTGCCCCAGGCTGGCCGCCGGGCTCCAGGCTGAGGGTCTGCCAGACCCCTGTTCCCTCCCAGCCTGGCCACTGCAGCTTCGGTGGTCAGGACTCCGGACTCACTGGCATGTCTTTCTGCTAACCTGGGCTCAGTGCAGCCTGGTGTTGTTTGTACTTAGATAATGACCTCAAGTGTGTCTGCTCTTCTCCACCTACTGGGTAAAATCTGGCCCATGGCTGCACGGAGGCTGCAGGTCTGAGCCTCTCATGGTTCATGGGCCTCTGCAGGCCATGCTGGAATGCATCCCAGGCTACTCGCTCATCATGGACCAAAGACACAAGAAAGCTTCCGGTGCTTTTCAGACAAATCCCAGCAACCGCTCTTCTCTTCCCTGTGTCACTTTTCATTTTAAAATGGAATCATTATCTTTTCACTAAACCACCATCATAGCTGGATCCCGTAACTTCCAAACGACTTGTGTTAACCGGCTTTTCATGGCAGCTTCTAGTTGCCTCTTACCAGCGGGGTGATGAGAACTGTGTTCTCGTTTTCTTAGTGACTGTGGAAGAGGAGATGGAGCCCGGCTCTGGCTAACAAAGGCAGCGGGCAGAGGGTGGGCGTCCTGGGAGTCCACTTTGGGTCCAAAGCCAAGAATGACCCTGGGTTTGTTTTAGCTCTAAGCTGAACTTTATGCCTGTCCACCTCTAGAAGCCCTCGGTCAGCTCTGGTCACGTCTCTGCTGCAGACAGTGTTGCTGGGCAGTATTTGCAGATGGACGCTCACTCACCATCTTGGCGAGAAAATTCTTGCACCCTGGCTAGCTGCTCTGTGGCCACTGTGGCAGGTGAGTGGAGTGGCTGAAGACTGATTTTGGATATCAAAGGGCATCTAGCCCATGAACTTTCCTTCAGGGCTGGTGGGCTGAAAAGATCCCAGGTGAGTATTTGGGGAAGGAAGAAATAAGCCAGTTGGAAGTGAGTTCTGTAGGAACGGGTAAACATGACCCAGCAGAAGGAGAAAGCTAAGGGAATAAAAGGTCAAGGGAAAGGTGGTGAGACAGCTCCCAGTTCATGAGTGCTGGCTCTGAGCCGGGTACTCTACGGTGCGCTTAGCATGGACGGGCTCATCTCCACCTGACACGCAGGAACTGTATTCCCGTCTGACGGAAGTACTGGGCAACTTGTCAGTGGTCTCTAGATGCTAAGTGGCATAGGTGGGGTGGTTACAAGTGATCACTTGGCAACTCAGACCTTTTCAAACCACTTCTTAACACATAATCTTAAATGGTTAAAGTTAGAAGAAAGTTTGGAGAGCAACAAATCCAACACCTTGATTAGATGAAAAAGGAGATTTTTATTAGATGAAAAGAGGAAAAGTGATAACTCTTGTTATTAGAGCTGAACTGAGAACTGCTTCCGGTTATCTGAATCCCTATTGAGTAGTCTTCAGGTAACTGGCTCCAGGATTTCATAGCCGTTGAATTTGTTATTTTCTGAAAACAAGCCCCCTCCCATGTCCCCTGGGGTAGACTTCTATTGCAGAAGATGTTGTTCATACTGGCTCGAAGAGCATTTCTCATACCAGCTCAAACAGCTTGTGTCTTGGCGATGACACTCACGTCCACATCTCAGATAACAGGAAATTAGAAACTGGGGCAGGGGGCCTTTCTCTTTCTCATCAAGTGAAAGGAAATTGCTAACTCATCACATCAGCCAACTTCTGTGAAACTTATCTCTCTCCAAGGTCAACAGTGGTTTCATAATTGCTAAACTCAAAGAATATTTTCTTGGCCCTATTTCACGCATGGCACTTGGTATGATTTGTCAGTAATAAGCAAACTGTTTCATGAAACTCGCTCCTCCTGTGACAGCCCCTCTCCTGGCTTTTCCTTGCTTGTTCTTTTCATCCCTCTTCGTTCTTCCTGAGACGCTTTTTTTCTGTCTGTCCCTTACATTTAAGTATTCTGTTGAATTCTGACCTCAGCCCTCTCCTCTGCTCTTTTTATAAGCTGTTTCTGGTCATCTCATTGAAATGAATCAAAATTCTTTCCAAGACCATAATAAATACTCTCCCTACCTTCTTAATTTTACAATTTTACTTAGTCTCCAAAAATATTGGAGACAACTATAGTCAGTAGACAGAAAGAGATAAAAGTAAAATTGAACCTCTGCATCCAAAGTTATCTCAGAAAAATGAGGACCTGGGTCAATTAGGGTCACCTGTTATAATGACAACCAAGTGGATCTACCCTGCATGCCTGGGATGAGCAGGGTTTATTTAGGAAGAGACTTATATCTAGGTGATCTGGCCAAGAGGTATTGATAAGGGGAGATTTGCTCACAGTATTCAGCAGGAATTTGTGGACCTGGTATTTAATATTATTAATGCATATATGTGGACTCTAGAAAAAACAGGAGAACCTATTTGCAAAGCAGAAACAGAGACACAAACATAGAGAACAGATATATAGACACTATGCAGGGGAAGGGAGTGGGATCAGTTGGGGGACTGGGACTGACAAATAGAGTGGGCTGCCACTTCCTACTCCAAGAGATCTTCCCGGTCCAGGGATCGAACCCTCATCTCTTGTGTCTCCTGCTTGGCAGGTGGATTCTTTACCACCGGGCCCACTTCTGGGAAGTGGGAAGCCTGTATATATACACTATTATGGATAAAATAGATATCTAACGAGAACCAATTAGATAGCACAGGTAAAAGAAAACGGAGGGCCAATGTGTTTGTAGGACAAAATGCATTCCAGCTCTAATAAAAAATGCATTTGAATATATAGTAGATGTAGACAAATATTGTTTGATTCCGCTTATATGAGGTGCCTAGAACAGTCAAATTCATAGAGTCAGAAAGCACACTGGTAGATTCCAGGGGCTGGGAGTCGGTGGGGAGAGGGGATGGGGAGTTACTTTAACAGGCAGAGTTTCGGGTTTGGAAGGTGAAGAGTTCAGAAGACGGACGATGGTGAGAATTGTACAGCACTGTGAATGCGCTTAGTGCCACCGAACTGTGCAGTTAAATATGGTTAAAATAGTAGGTTTTATATTATGTGACTTTTACCACAATGAAAAAGTTTAAGTGGCCTGTTCTCAAGTCAGTCTTACTTCCAGAGCTGACTGACCAAGTTCACACTTTTCACAACATTTCACCAAGGAGTGGACACCTACATCACCTGTCTTTCTGTGGCTTCCTAACATTCTTCAAGCATCCCACCATAATCATGAATGACACTGTGGGGACTCTGACCTCCACTGGGTAAGAGCCCAGGGGGCAGGTCACCTCTGTGTTACTGGGTCTGAGACCACCGTAGCCGACCGACTTGACCAACGAACACCCACACACCCACAGGGGAGGTCTAAGGTGGCACGGCAGCTGCAGAGTCCTTCAAACTTGCATTCTTTGCAATCCACAGAGGAAAATTAGCAAATTGCCTGAAATATTAGTATTCTGGAAAATAAAATTTAAAATCTCACTAACCATGGACACAGGTATTGCTTAGAAGTAACATTAGGTTCAGTTAGAAAATGTCAGAAGCAGAGCCCAGACTGTGGGCCTGGAGCCACTTCCTGCAAAGGGTGCTTTACTTTTTGCTCTGGTTGAGTTTCTTCTCAGTGTTGATCTCTTTCCTCTGTGTGAAGATGCTACATAAGGAGAAGGCTCCATCTCCCTCTGCCTAGAACTTTGAGGCTGGGCAGACAATGGAGTGGATTTCTACTTCTCATTTCAAGCAAACTTGAACTTAGGGAGCCCATTACACCATTCCTCCCTCTTTGTCCATCCTTCTTTTTATAGTTATGAGTGCTCTAAATCATTAAGGAATTCTTGTTGTTGTTCATTCGCTAAGTCATGTCCAGTTCTTTGTGATTCCATGGAGTGCAGCAAACCAGTCTCCCTGTCCCTCACTATCTCCCAGACTTTGCCCAAGTTCATGTCTATTGAGTTGGTGATGCCATCCAACCATCTCATCCTCTGCTGCCCTCTTCTCCTTTGCCTTCCATCCTTCCCAGCATCAGGGTCTTTTCCAATGAGTCGTCTGTTAACATCAGGTGGCCAAAGTATTGCAGCTTCAGCTTCAGTGTCAGTCCTTCCAATGAATATTCAGGGTTAATTTCCTTTAGTATTGATTGGTTTGATCTCCTTGCCGTCCAAGGGACTCTCAAGAGTCTTCTCCAGCACCACAATTTGAAAGCATCAACTCTTCGGCACCCAGTCTTCTTTATGGTCCAACTCTCACATCCATACAGGACCATTGGAAAAACCACAGTTTGGCTCTACAAACTGTAAGGACTTCAGTGAAGGTCTAAAACTATAAACCTAAAACTGCACAGATCAGGGACCTCAAAGAAACCCTAGCCACCCTATCATCTTGTAGGATGTGAGGACTGTGACTTCCAGAAAGCAGAGAGTGACATCAGATTGAGGGCTCCTGTGTCTTCTCCCTTGTCTCGCATCCTGTCTCGGAGGAGACCACAAGAGGCAAAGACACTTTTAGAAAAATCTCTATCAGAACCCCTGTAGGCAGTTTTCCTTTCCCCAAGGTGAACGCCATCACAAGCAATAGAGAAGTCCTGCTGGTTGTCCCGTGTCCCATCACTCACCCACAAACAGCTGGCTGTAGAGCTCCAGGCGGGTGTGGCCTTCTGTCGGGGCCTTGCGGACCTGCTGTGGCAGACGGTCCACCTGCAGGCTGGCCTGCTTGACGTTCCTCTCGGCGGTGACCCGGTGCCACTGGTCATCGTTGAGTGGGGTGGGCGACCTCACCACCATCTCCACTGGCCCATTCCCAACGTCAAATGAAAAGGACACTTCTGTGGCAGCTGGAGGAACAGAAACAGGAGAGCCACATGAGTATTCCCTGCACGCATGTGGGAGTGCCAAGTCGCTCAGTCATGTCTGACTCTTTGTGACCCCAAGCGCTGTAGCCCATCAGGCTCCTCTGTGGAGCCATGGATTTCCCAGGCAAGAATACTGGAGTGGGTTGCCATCCCTTCTTCCAGGGGATCTTCCTGGCCTAGGGATCGAAACTGCATCTCCTTCATTGGCAGGTGGGTTCTTTACCCCTAGTGCCACCTGGGAAGCAGTATTCCCTCCCAGATACCAAAGAGCTTTAAAGCTTAAGGCTTCCCTGGTGGCTCAGATGGTAAAGCATCTGCCTACAATGTGGGAGACCCGGATTCGATCCCTGGGTCAGGAAGATCCTCTGGAGAAGGAAATGGCAACCCACTCCAGTACTCTTGCCTGGAAAATCCCATGGATGGAGAAGCATGGTAGGGTATAGTCCATGGGGTGACAAAGAGTCCAACATGACTGAGCGACTTCACTTTCACTTTTTCTAGAGGAAAAACAAAGCAGATAGAGAGAGGAATGTACACCTGTCACCTGCTATTGTATACAGTGGTATACAATCTTGGAGGAGGGATAAAGCGTCAATTCATTGTTAATGAATCATAACCAAGGGGAGGAAAGTGAGCTTAGATTGGGGGCCAGGTATACATTTCTTTTCTTATTTTACCAAGAAGTTGCCCTCATTGAGTCTTTCCAAATAAAGAACTGAAGCCTAGGACATTTAAGTCTACGTTGAGCTTCTTAGATTTAGTGAGTAGTGGAGTCAGGATCTGAACCAGGCTTGTTAACTTCTAAAACCTGAGATCTTCCAACTCGACATACTCTGCGACTCTTCAGTGTCTCCTAGGATGTGACTTGTGGCCCTGGCTGCACTTTAGACCCACGCGAGTGCTTTATGAAACATACCTGTATGCAGCTCCCTCCCCAGGGATCCCCACTCAGCTGGTCTGGGTTAGGTGTTGGTATTTTTTAAAGGCTTTCTGGAAAATATTAATATATACCTAGAGTCGAGAGCTATTGCTTTGGGGGAATTTGCAAAAATTTATTTCCTTAATCTAATTTTTGGGCTTCTCTGGGTGGCTCAAATAGTAAAGAATCTGCCTGCAATGCAGAACACCTGAGTTCAACTGAAATGGAGCTGGACCCACACAGAGGGCAGGTCCTTGCCCCCCACCGTGTCCTCTGCCAGTGGAAAACTTTAGTCAAAGAGTAAGTTTAATCAGAGAAGTGAGAAATGCTGAAACAAAGGAAAACAGTCAAAGGAGACTAAATAAAAATAATGTAGTCACTAAGCATAGTCAAGGACCTTTAGTTCTTTCTCAAGGGCTGTAGATAATATTCTGAGCCATATCTTGTGAGCTGTCTTACAGATACCAAAACCCCAGGTGGAGAAATTAACTACACGATGATCAGACTGTACCCAGGACTTGAGCTGCCACAATTCCGAGAATTGACTGCAAAGAAATGGAAACAAGTGCACCCCGGAACTGGAGATTAACTAACTGTCATGAAACAACCAAGATGATGTGAAGCAGACCACTGATGACCAACTGAAGATGACTGTTACAGATGACTGTGCTGTTTCTGCATGTAACCCCCCCCGCCCTCTGTTTATAAAAGCTCTCACCCCTGCGTGTTGCGGGGAGGAAGTCAGCCTTTGGGCAGATGTCTGCTACCCTACCCCTCTGGTTTCCAGCATCTGAAATAAAGCAAACTTTCCTTTCCATCGACCTGGCCTCTTTACTGGCTTCTGAGCGGCAGGCAGCCAGACCCCCCACACACGTACTCTTTCAGTAACGAGATCTCTGGGTCGGGAAGATCCCCTGGAGGAGGGCATGGCAACCCACTCCAGTGTTCTTGCCTGGAGAATCCCTGGACAGAGGAGCCTGGAGGGCTACAGTCCATGGGGACACGACTAAGCAACTGACACTTTCAATCTAATCTTTAAAGTTCCTCTGGAGAGTTTGGGAGCTGTGATCTGTGCAGGCAGTGAGGATGACCCTCCTCTTTTCCTGAACCTTGGGGCTGTGCGCAGGGCAGCGTGGGTCCTGCCTAAGACCCCCTTCCGGAATCACCTGCTGTACACCTTGAACACTCGCCATCTGGGATGCCGAGTCCTTCTCATAACTTCCCCTCCGGCACTGACCACAAATCATTCCTTTTATTTTCCTAGGTCTGCTCCCAGTCAACCTCCTTGATTAAATCACCTTCCAACAACAGAAAAATGGGTTAGGAGGGTGTGCTGGTAACTTCAATTGTTAGTAGCTTTCTTACTTCACATGTTAGGTTTTAAATTCCTCAGTGACCACCAAGTGCTTTATAAACACTTTTTTTAACTTTTTTTTTTTTTCCTGCCATTGGCAGGAAAGGCAGAGTGATGGGGAAGCAGCATGTGGGTCCCAGCTCCTCAGCTTGGCGAATGCTTTTTGACAGAACAGATTCCCCACATCACTGGAGGGCCTAGCTTTGCTTAGAAAGTGATTTGGTGCCTCTATCTATCAATAAGCCTCTGATGAATCACCAAGCGGTTTAATTAAATATCTGTCATTTTTTCTCCCCCAGGCTAATGAAAAATTCAGCCGCTTGGCACTGGTACCATTTCGAGATGATGTTGCAAGCAATCAAACTTCTAATTTAAAAACCGCAGTGGGCTGGATTCTCTTGGGACCTAGACTGTTCCCCACCCCTGGGTCAGGTCCTTCTGAGGAGGCATTTACTCTACTGAGCTCCAGAGACATTAGACACAGAGCTCAATGTAATCAACCTCATTGTACTGGGGACTTTGGCTCCTTTATGTCATTAGAAAGGGGACTTTAATTTTAACACCTGTGGTGATCCCACACGTGTGCTGGTGACATTTCTTCTCTGAATTAGGGGCTCCTGCATTCCAGGATTCACTGGAGTGACCTTCACCAAGGTTTCTACACAAGTATGATGAGAATGCAGGTCAACAATAATCTGACTCATGGACGGAATGATCTTTCCCTGAATTTCTGGCATGAGTCGATGGGGAAAATGTAACTTCAGGTTTTAAGACTGAATTTGTTCTGTTCTTGCAGTGCCGTGTTTTAGCAGATGCATTTTAAAAATGTAAGTTGTCAGACTAGCCAGAGAACAAGGCTTTCCGAGCTAAGTAGGAAAGATGGTTTCATTTTAAGAGGCATCAGCAGCCATCAGGGAAATACAATGTAGGGATAAATTGAGTTGAGCCCTAAGGTTTGACTTGGAGGGACTGATGCTGCTCTAATTTTCTCCACTCCTCTCCTCCTGCTATGATGGATTTTTGTTCGTGTCACCATTAGGAGAAACCCTGAGGACCAGCAGCTACCAGGAAATACCCATGCTTCCCTTTCTGCTTGTCACACTGGATCCCCTGTTTCTGCCTCTGGGCCATGGTCTTCTTAACATCAACACTTCCCTCTAGAGAAGGAGAGAAGGTCCCCAGGAGCCCACTGTAGCTCAGTCCTCTCTCCCCAACTGGGTGCAGTAAGAGGGACTCTGAGAACAGTCCTTATTGTTCAGTTGCTCAGTCGTGTCTGACTCTTTGCGACCCCACGGACTGCAGCACACCAGGCTTCCCTGTCCTTCACCATCTCCTGGAGTTTGCTCACATTCACATCCATTTAGTCAGTGATGCCATCCAACCATCTCATCCTCGGTCACCCCCGTCCCCTCCTGCCCTCAATCTCTCCCAGCATCAGGGTCTTTTCCAATGAGTCAGCTTTTCACATTCAGCTTCAGCATCAGTCCTTCCAATGACTATTCAGGATCGATTTCCTTTAGGATTGACTGGCTTCATCTCCTTGCAGTCCAAGGGACTCTCAAGAATCTTCTCCAGCACTACAATTTGAAAGCATCAATTCTTCTGTGCTCAGCCTTCCTTATAGTCCAACTCTCACATCTGTCCATGACTAGTGGAAAAACCGAGAACAGATCCTCCTCCAAGAGCCTCCATCCAGGCTTCACTGAAGAAACCTTCATAGTTTCAGCCCATCCCACTTTCCTGTGGTGCTTCCCGAGGAAGGGGCCATGAAGCCCCACGTGAGAGTGAAGGAAAGAGTTCCTTCATCTGTCATTCAGCATCAGCTTCCCCGACATTGCCTTTGAGAAATCCCATCTCCCTGCCGAACGGCAAGTGTGTTTTAAAAGCTTGTAAAGTTCAGTTTGCGGCTGATTGCTCTTGGTCTTCTGGGTGAGAGGAGCTGACATTTTAAAAAAGATAATTACAGAGAGAGTCAGCCAGCGAATGAAAGGGAGACAGCGTAAAGGACACCATGGCCAACGACACCATCGTCACTTAACATGCGCCTCCGGTTGAAGACGGAAGGGCTGCCCTGTTTCTGCCTGTGGAAAAGGGATTTCTGACATCTTGAAACTATTCTTATTTCCAGAACTAAGTATTTGAGAGTTGGGTGTTTCTAGGGAGGCTCATTAGGGAGAACACTGTAGCAAACACGATGGTTGCCTTTCTGTTGGTGTCAGGAAGACTGGGGAGCAACTTGCTTCCAAGCTCACAAGCTGGCTTGCCATCATTTTGTAGATGTGGATGGAAGACAGGCCGCTCCTGGGTCAGAGACAAAGCGTTGCATTCCTCACGGGGCAGCAGGCAACACGAGCGTCCATCTGCCTTGGTTTCTCTGGGACCTGGCTCCCATGGGGGCTGCGTGGAGCAGTCCAGGGGGGATGTTGCTCAGGTAGCCGGTGCACTCTGACCTCAGGAAACCCCTAAGTTTTAGAGGGGCTGCTGGCAAGTCTGCTTAATGTTTGCCTTGGGAAGAGACATTAGCTTTATTTACCCAGTCAGGAAATAAATCTACCTTCTGTTCTGGAGGAAGACAATCTATCTTCCAAGACCACTATACCCACATCCTTTCAAAGGTATGAACAAAGCTGACAATGCCTCTTGTTCAGAAGATAAGCAGAAATGGGAGAGACCCACGGAGAATTTTGCCTGACAGCTAGCTCTTCCCCTACCCTCCTCCCTGTGAGCTGACCCAATTTTGCCCAGGAAGCTATGTGCTTCCACACAACTCTGTGCTTCACATATGGATGGCCCTACCCCGGGCCCAGCGGGTGAATCTGGATTTTTTCTAAGTCAAACACGAGAGTGCTGTGCTCCTTGCCAGTAACCCACTTAAGATGGGACCTTTCATTTCCTCTGGCCAATAAGGCATGAGGGGGGGCCTTTAGAAGACAAATCTATTAGTTCATAAGGGAAGAGGGAGTCATCCATCTTCACTCCCTGATCTTGGGTGGAGATGTGGTTCCCAATGTTGGTGGGGCCATCTTGCAAACTCAGACACACTGAGGAGAACAGGGAGGGAAATGGGATGAAGCTTGGGCTTAGGTGACATTGCTCAGCCCCTAAGGTATTCCTGGAGCCCCACAAGGCTTCTTATGTGAGATATCCATTATTGCTAAAGCCATCTGTGTTGCAGCTGAAAGCATCTTAACTGATATAGAGAACGGTTTAGCAATCAGTATTTATGATTTCTAGTCTTCACTCTGCCTTGTCCCCTTTTTGGGTTCAGTCTACTGGTATCTGAAAGGGGGATTACATCTATAGTTTCCCAAGAGTTTCTGTGTCCAAAATGTGTTTGAAAACATATTGACAAGCTCTAAGTTCCCTTTGAATGTGAACATTCTATGATCTAATTTCCAAGAGATTCTTAGAGAGACAATAAATGAAATACAGTTGGTCTTACTGGTGAGTGAAAGTAAAAGTTGCTCAGTCGTGTCCGACTCTTTAGCCCCATAGACTGTAGCCAGCCAGGCTCCTTTGTCCATGGAATTCTCCAGCTCTGTCCATGGAATACCCACTGGAGTGGGTAGCTCTTCCATTCTCAGGGCATTTTCCCAATTCAAGGACTGAACCCACATTTCCCACATTGATTCTTTGTCATCTGAGCCACCAGGGAAGCCCAAGAATACTGGAGTGGGTAGCCTATCCCTTGTCCAGCAGATCTTCCTGACTCAGGAATCGAACTGCGGTTTCCTGCATTGCAGGCGGATTCTTTACCAGCTGATTCTTTAGAGCTACCAGGGAAGCCCTGGTGATCTTACTGGCAGTTATATGTATTGGAACACTACAGGGAGAAAAGAGGGATGTTGAAAAAGAAATGCATAAGGTGGTAGATGGGCATTAGAAACAAGCATAGATGGCAGAAACTGTCTTTGATCACCTCTGGATCATGACTGCATTTGAGTGACAAAGTAATGAATGGGACAAAGCCATGGACAGCTCTTGGTATTAATACAGACTATCTTCTCTCCCCTTCTTCGAGTATAATTCCAGCAGGTGGCACTATTTGCTCTCATTCTAACTCACCATGCGTTTTTCTCAAACAAATCACTCCAGGCTTACTGTATTGAGAGATGAATTTAACAACTGCCTAGAAGAGTAGACTTTTGGACTCTGGGTTCTGCCAGCAGGTGAGGTAAGCTTCAGACACATTAGACTCAAAGTGCTATTGGGAAGCAGCAGAAAAAATTGGTCATTCAGTACAGCGTGGGTAAAAAGACCAGGGAAGGTACACAAAGTGAGCATGCTGAGAAGACCAGCCAGCACGGTTACAATCCTGGTGACTTCTTCTTTCCCTTCTAAAGTGAACTTCAAGGATGGATAGCTTCCCAAGGGCTATTCTGCACCAGATCTCATTGGATCCATGTAACAAAACTGGTAACAGGCAGAGCGGACACTTTAGCCTCACTCTGTGAGTAGAGAATGTTATAAATAAGTTTCTGCTTTCTTTTTCTTTTCCATGAAGGAAGGGCTACGTGTCCATTAGGAGGCAAAATAATTTAGGCAAGAGGAGAGGGTATGAGAAGGCGCAGGGAGGCTGAAATGAGGTCCCCGTGGGGATCAGAAAGGTGTGGAACAGGAGGAAGAAGTAAGGAGAACACCGGTGCTCCTGTCCAAGGCCAGGTGCTCCACTGCACACCGGATGCCGTTCCTTCCTGCCTGCTCCAGGGCATGTCTCTGGCAATTCCCCCCTCCCTGTACAGACTCTATCATTTGTCCTCTACTGGATCATTCCACAGGAACGTACCGACACGCCTCTAACGCTAACAGCCACCACCGCCACTACACAGCCCTTCTCTGGTCCTTGCATCCCATTCCTTTCTTCCTTGCTGTTGCCAAATTCCTTGAAAGAGCTGCCTCTGTGCTCTCCGCCTGTGTTGCTCCTGTTAGTCTTTCTGCAACCCCATCACTCAAGGCTTTCTCCTTTATTACTTTGTGACACTGTTCTCCTCTCAGCTCCTAAACACTTATTGGTCCCTTAACCCAATAACTGTACGGCTGTTTTTCCACCCCTCTGCGAACAGCCTGAATTTTAGAAATTCCTTCCCTAAATATTCTATGTTTATGCCTATGACTTCCCTGGTGGCTCAGATGGTAAAGCGTCTGCCTGCAATGCGGGAGACCCTGGGGTTCAGTTCCTGGGTCAGGAAGATCTCCTGGAGAAGGAAATGGCAGCCCACTCCAGTATTCTTGCCTGGAGAATCCCATGGACGGAGGAGCCTGGTGGGCTACAGTCTATGGGGTCGCAAAATGTTGGACACGACTGAGCGACTTCACTTAAACATTCTATGTTAAATAGCATCTCCCCCACCCACATCCCATCCTTTAGCTGCCTTTCCCCCTTTATCCTAATTTTTTGGATCTACATAGCATGTATCAGCATCTGGCACAATATATATTTGTGCTCTTGGCCTCATGAAAGCAGAGGAGCTATTTCCTGTTTTGTCTCTTTTTTGCTCACTGCCTAGAACAATGCTTGACACAGAGTAAGCACTTGACAATTTATGAATGAAGAGCAACACTCTTGCCATTCAATTGTTTGGAGGCCAAACAATTAGGTAGTTACTCTGAGAAAAACAGCTCCCTGCATTTTCCTAAGGCAAACCATAACTTAACACACTGGGGTATATAAGGAATGCCATCTTATAATTCTGTAAGCATCTTCCCTGAGATCATACAGTAACATAATGTATATTTCTCAGTCTAGGAACTTGATACATGAGTCACCTCTGTTTGAAACAGACTGTGCCAAATGTTGTTCCCAAACATGTGACATTTGAGGAACAATGACACGCCCAAGATAAACTCTGTAGCGGAGCTAGTAGCAGAATTTTCACTCATTTCCACATCTTGTGCTATTTCCACTCTACTGTTAGGAACAAGGACGGGATCATAATTATGTTTTTCAAATTTTGGCCTCCATAGGAAACTGCTAAAGAAACATGCCTAATGAATATTTCAAGGCTCCTTTCACTTAGTAGGCTGGGGTGGGGCTCTGTGTGTGTGTGTTCAGTCGCTTCGGTCGTGTCTGACACTTTTTGACTCCATGGACTGTAGCCCGCCAGGCTCCCCTGTCCATGGGGACTCGCCAGGCAAGAATACTGGAGTGGGTTGCCATTTCCTTCTCCAGGGGATCTTCCTGACCCAGTGATGGAACCCACGTCTCTTATGTTTTCTGCATTGGCAGCTGGATTCGTAATTTACCACCAGTGCACCTGGGAGTCTGTATTTTGCTAATGCCCAGTGACTCGGATGCAGGTGGTCCTGGAATACTACTTTCAACACTAGGGTTGCCAAGTTTGATTCCAGTAGGCAGGTCCTAGGGATCTTTTGCTTCTTTGTCATCAAGAGATTTTCAAACTGTATAGTAAACACTTTAAATTTGTCCAAGGAAGGGTCCGGATTTGCCCTTGGTTTTAGGCAGATAGTATCTAAAGCTTTGGAGTGTTATGCCTGGTAGGGGTGTCCCTGTCTGCCTGGGGGCCTCGGGTCATGCCAGGTAGCCTAACAAGGTGATTTGGGTAATGGCTGGCCTTACCACACAGTATCTGGGGTGGGGACCTTGCCAGATAGTATTTAGGGTGGAGGCTGACCACTCCAGATAGACCAATAATGTGATGATGGGGGTTGGATCACACAGTTCAGTCCCTGGAGGGGCTGGAGACTGAGGCTGGCCATGTGGGCAGTGGGGCATTCCTGTGTAATAGAGCCTGGATAGAGACTCTGAACACCAATGCTCGGGGAAGCTGCCCTGGTTGGCAGTACCCCATGCGTACTGGCACAATCAATTCCGGGAAAGGAAAGTGTCCATGACTCCATAGGAAAGGCATGCCTGCGGGCTCGGCCTCTGGGGCTTCTCCTGGTCTGTGCCTCTGTGCTCTTTTGCTTGTCTGACTCGCATCGATTCTTTCCCTGTAATAACCATAAACATGAGTAGAGCAGCTTCCAGTGAGTTCTGTGAGTCCTTCTAGAGAATCATTGAAACTGAGCCTGGTTTGGGGGACCCACTGAACTTGTAGTGGTGTCAGAAGTGTGTGCAATTTTGTGTGGGCTGTGGTCCTTCCAAGTCTGCAGTTGGTCTAATTCTCTGCGAAAAACTTCGCTTCAGTTTTGAAGCATATAATCCAACCCATCAGTGTTAAGGCTGACGGATGTCCGAGAATGAAGTCCAACTTCCAAGCTCACCTTCACTGCCTACAGAAGGAAGCTGAGTCTGTAAGATGCTCACATCCGGTTGTAACTAACCAGTGAGCTTCTATTTTTCTAATCGTGCTGTACCATTTTTCATATCATGCAGGAAATAAACCCTACTAATCTTTACTAGAGGCTTAGTTTGTGAGGATGGAAATTTCTAGAGCCAAATATGCATATTCACACCCAAAATCTCAGTGTTAAACACATTTGAACATGAACACTGGCAAGGAAAAATATTATTTGAAGTCTTTTGGAAATTCTTCAAGGAAATGCCTGGAGCTTAAGAATCAATGCGCTGAACTAATTTTTAAACTTCTGGTATCTTGATAACCTCCTGAGTATGAGAGATCTTTCTCTTTATGTATTTTGGCCTTTAAGCCTTTTATTATGGTTAAAAAATAACTTCACAAAGGCATCCATAGAGAAAAGGAAACAGAAGGGAGTTACCATTGGCCATGCAAAAACAGAGAGCTGTCTTTAAAATGCAAAGCCTTTCTAATTTTAGCTTTCTCCATGCATTTAACTAACTTCTGAGGATAACTTCTTGAATATTAATGGACCTATATTATATAAAAAGGAAAAAGACAAAAAGCTTTCCAAAAGGGCATGTGGCTTGAAACAGCCCCTATCCTCAGTAAGGGACATGTAGTCAGGGTTTAAATACCCACATGTTTGGAATCAGCAGGGACTTGTCTGCTGGGCAGAGAGTGCCAGTTTGGAAGGATAAATGGAGGTCCCAGATGGTGATGGTGGTGAGAGAATATTTGTGATGAAAGAAAATGTAGAAGCTTCAGGAGAGAAACCACAAAACTGGATGCCTAAGGATTCTCCCGAGATGGAGAGGAGAGTGGATCAAAGATGGGATGGATGTCAAAGAAGCTTCTCTCTTGATTAAGATTAACTTGTGCAGCAAAATGGAAACCATTCATTGGGGGAAATGTGCTTTCGTGGAGGACCAGGGTGATTTACGGGGCTGGTTTCAGGTGATGTCAGAGAGAGTAGGTTTACTGAGATATTTGGTGATGGAGAGTTCAAAAAGAATGGAATGTGGGATTTGATGGCCAACAAAGGTAATACAACTGGATGCAAAAACAGCTTGAATCAGAAAGAAGTTCACAGGTGTTAACATGGACCAAGCTGAAGCTTATAAGGAGATACAACACCAGTCAATTAATCAGTTATAATTTATAAATGGCTGAGCTATGGATGCCTGTGTTTATGTGGACACATCGTATTGTTGTACAGTCACTCAGTCGTGTCCAACTCTTTGTAACCTCATGAACTGCAACAACCCAGGCTTCTCTGTCCTTCACTATGTCCTGGAGTTTGCTCAAACTCAAGTCCACTGAGTCAGTGATGCCATCCAACCATCTTATCCTCTGTTGTCCCCTTCTCCTCCTGCCCTCAATCTTTTCCAGCATCAGGGTCTTTTCCAGTGAGTTGACTCTTCACATCAGGTGGTCAAAGTATTAGAGACTGAGCTTCAGCATCAGTCCTTCCAATGAATATTCAGGGTTGATTTCCTTTAGGGGGACAGGTTTGATCTTGCAGTCCAAGGGACTCTCAAGAGTCTTCTCCAACACCATAGTTCAAAAGCATCAGTTCTTTGGTGCTCAGCCTTCTTTATGGTCCAACTCTCACATCTGTACATAACCACTGGAAAAATCATAGGTTGACTATATGAATCATTGTTGGCAAAGTGATGTTTCTGCTTTTTAATATTCTATCTAGGTTTGTCATAACTTTTCTTCCAAGGAGCAAGGACACATCGTGAGTAAAAGCCAAAGGCAAGATCCAAGGAGAAAAGGATGAGGCTTTGCAAGGTGCATGCCTGCTGATGAGGGCTGTGAACAAGCCATCATAAGGAAAACAGACTGCTTCCTGGTTGCCACGGGCTGAGTTCCAGCCCAGACTATAGGTCACATCATGGACACTGTTTCTGTCTCTGTTCTACAACAAATTGTTTCCTATCGAGCAAATTCTTTCAATGCCAGCTTGGTATGACTTCAGACATGACCTCTCTAATGAGGGGGAAAAGTGCCACATGAAGATTCTATTTTCCACATGCTATAAACTCAGAATGCAAAACAGAGATTTATTCTGTTTTCCACACCAACACCAGATGCTCTTCAACTACAGTATTTGGAGTATCAGGCAAATAATGGAGACAAAGTGAAACCATGCCACGGGGTCAGCAGAGAGAGATGACAGCAGGGGAGAATCACTTTCTACATAACAACCTTCTTAAAATGTGAAAGACTTCCGTAAATGTGCCTTGAAATCTTTGTGAAAGATCTAAATTATCTTAACAGTTTTCCTCTAGCTACAATTACTTAAATTTGTTCTTATCTTCTATTTAGTAATGAATATTAGAAATGAGGAATCTTAGGGTTGAACATTAAAAATACAGTATCTTAGAATCTCAAGGTTGAGAGCATCCTAGGAGAAATGCCCAATTAACATTGTAGAAGAGTCAACAGACCCCTGAGGTCATGCATTTCCGCCTCTGCAAAATGACAGGACAGCACTTCTCAGTATCACCAGTGGCTGGGCCAACCAGTTTCTACCCAAACAAAGCATCCCATGAAAATGGATCATGTTAAATAACAAAAGTGATTCACCATCAGGTACTCTTCCTTTTCTCTTATTTCTGGTCATAATAGCTAAAAAGACAACTTTCTTAATCAGTCTACATAAACAAATATTTTGCCTTCCAAAATCACTGCAGATGGTGATTGCAGCCATGAAATGAAAAGACGCTTACTCCTTGGAAGAAAAGTTATGACCAACCTAGATAGCATATTCAAAAGCAGAGACATTACTTTGCTAACAAAGGTCCATCTAGTCAAGGCTATGGTTTTTCCAGTGGTCATGTATGGATGTGAGAGTTGGACTGTGAAGAAAGCTGAGCGCTGAAGAATTGATGCTTTTGAACTGTGGTGTTGGAGAAGACTCTTGAGAGTCCCTTGGACTGCAAGGAGATCCAACCAGTCCATTCTGAAGGAGATCAGTCCTGAGTGTTCATTGGAAGGACTGATGCTGAAGCTGAAACTCCAGTACTTTGGCCACCTCATGCGAAGAGTTGACTCATTGGAAAAGACTCTGATGCTGGGAGGGATTGGGGGCAGGAGGCGAAGGAGACGACAGAGGATGAGATGGCTGGATGGGATCATCGACTCGATGGACATGAGTTTGG
Source organism: Bos grunniens (assembly GCF_055505025.1). Classification (NCBI taxonomy): domain Eukaryota; kingdom Metazoa; phylum Chordata; class Mammalia; order Artiodactyla; family Bovidae; genus Bos; species Bos grunniens. The sequence continues at coordinate 8,693,948 of NC_141168.1, forward strand.
GTAAACTTCAGGAGTTAGTGATGGACAGGGAGGCCTGGCATGCTGTGATTCATGGGGTCGCAAAGAGTTGGACACGACTGAGCAACTGAACTGAACTGAAAGACTGTACCGAAATGCCAAAGAACTGATGCTTTTGAATTGTGGTGTTGGAGAAGACTTTTGAGAGTCCCTTGGACTGCAAGGATTCAACCAGTCCATCCTAAAGGAAATCAGTCCTGAGTGTTCACTGGAAGGACTGATGCTAAAGCTGAAACTCCAATACTTTGGACACCTGAGGTGAAGAGCTGACTCATTGGAAAAGATCCTGACACTGGGAAAGATTGAAGGCAGGAGTAGGGGACAACAGAGGATGAGATGGATGGCATCACTGACTCAATGGACATGAGTTTGAGTAAGCTCCAGGAGTTGGTGAAGGACAGGGAGGCTTGGTGTGCTACAGTCCATTGGGTCGCAAAGAGTCAGACACGACTGAGTGACTGAACTGACTGACTCAAAGACTGTAAATATCAAACATGTGAGAACGTTTTTAAGGGCCAATCTGTATAAAGTTCAGACAAGCATGTTTACTTTTTTCTTGATTTGATTAAGGAATGGATCATTCTGTCTCAAGAGCTCTTTATGAGAGAACAATTGTGGGTGGGTTTGAGCTACTTGCCAGCCTCTGCCTCAGTTGGTCTGAAAACAGAGTGAGTGGATGGAAGAGCCTTGGGAATAGGTCATCCTTTAGGAGGGCCGCCCTGCAGGGCACATCCTTGTGTGGCTTTCCTGAATGAGGTCTTCCACATCCATCATTCCAGCCTGCCCTGCTGCTCCGTGCTGGGTATGTGAGCAAGACTGAAATAGCAACAATGTACCACCTACTCTACATATGCACTGGCATGATGGTTTGAGGATTAGTAATAGGAAGCCAGTGGAGAAGGCAATGGCACCCCACTCCAGTACTCTTGCCTGGAAAATCCCATGGATGGAGGAGCCTGGTAGGCTGCAGACCATGGGGTCGCGAAGAGTCGGACATGACTGAGCGACTTCACTTTCAGTTTTCCCTTTCATACATTGGAGAAGGAAATGGCAACCCACTCCAGTGTTCTTCCCTGGAGAATTCCAGGGACGGGGGAGCCTGGTGGGCCACTGTCTATGGGGTCGCACAGAGTCGGACACGACTGAAGTGACTTAGCAGCAGCAGCAGGAAGCCAGTAGATCATATTGTGTGAAAATCTGTCTTCTAAAAGTGAAGCCAAACAATAGAGGATAATTAGCTAAATGGAGCAATTGGAAATTGAGGCACCATATTTCCCAGTTCTTTTTCTTAAGTCTTGCCCCCATTTGTTGACGTAATAATCTTAATTGTCATCTCTCGACGCTGATATGACCAGATGTAGGAGGCCGATGGACCATAAAACAAAGCCCTGAAGATCTCAGATAAACACCATACCAGCCAATAAGAATGCTTTTGTTTTATGTTCTGTAGGATGTATAACAAAACCATAGCCTTCTTGTTTTATTTTGTAAATATAAAATTATGATCAAAATTATACATGCTCTCTTGGGAGTTCTGATACAGTCTCTGCCCTCAGGTGAAAAAACAATCACTGTTGCAGAGTTTAAAAAAACAAATGACATGGAGTTGATGTTTGGCAGAAACCATCATAATACTATAAAGTAAGCTCAACATTCAGAAAATGAAGATCATGGCATCTGGTCCCATCACTTCATGGGAAATAGATGGGGAAACAGTGGAAACAGTGTCAGACTTAATTTTTTTGGACTCCAAAGTCACTGCAGATGGTGATTGCAGCCATGAAATTAAAAGACGCTTACTCCTTGGAAAAAGTTATGACCAACCTCGATAGCATATTCAAAAGCAGAGACATTAATTACTTTGCCAACAAAGGTCCGTCTAGTCAAGGCTACAGTTTTTCCAGTGGTCATGTATGGATGTGAGGGTTGGACTGTGAAGAAAGCTGAGCACGGAAGAATTGATGCTTTTGAATTGTGGTGTTGGAGAAGACTTTTGAGAGTCCCTTGGACTGCAAGGACATCCAACCAGTCCATTCTAAAGGAGATCAGCCCTGGGTGTTCTTTGGAAGGAATGATGCTAAAGCTGAAACTCCAGTACTTTGGCCACCTCATGCGAAGAGTTGACTCTTTGGAAAAGACCCTGATGCTGGGAAGGATTGGGGGCAGGAGGAGAAGGGGACGACAGAGGATGAGATACCTGGATGGCATCACTGACTCGATGGACTTGAGTCTGAATGAACTCCGGGAGTTGGTGATGGACAGGGAGGCCTGGCGTGCTGCGATTCATGGGGTCGCAAAGAGTCGGACACGACTGACTGACTGAACTGAACTGAACTGAACTATCCTCCAAGTAAAATAAATAATTAAAAAAAACAACAAGGTCCTACTGTATAGCACAGGAATCTATATTCAATATCTTGTAATAAATTATAACAGGAAATAAAAAGACATGGAAATGTGTTTCTAAAATGCGGTTACTTGAAACAAATATGTTACAAACAGTATGTACTACTATGATCACCTTTCTGTAAAAAATTATATATAAGCACATAGAAAAATGTGTGGAAATGTGCACATCAAAAGAGTGGTGTTACATATGTCAGAATTTGAGAGTATAGTTGATTTTGGGGGGTTATTCTTTTTGCTTTTCTGGATTTTTAATCATTCAACGGTAAATAAACACTGTGTAATTTTTGAAAGCTACTATCTGATCATTTTTCACTGTTTTTGCAAAGGTTGGTGACATTTTAAGCTACTCTATTCTATAATTTTAGCCAGTATTTAATCAGAGAGATTAATCAAAATGCAAAGAAGAAATTTCATTTAAATACAGAAAATTAGAGAAAATTTAAAACTAGATTGAAACATTCTTCCTTACTTCTTTCCTATTCTTAAGAGCTCTGAGAAGACTCTTTAAAAAAGAGAGTGGTCAAACTGTACCATAAAACCATTTTGAAGAAGACGTGAGCTTTTTTTCCATATTAAAAATGGCCCAAATAATAAAGCCACGCTATTTCTCAAAGAAGAACCCTCACAGGTCTGGAGTGCCAGCACGTTCAGATGTTTAATGCCTACAGGAGTCAGAATGCAAGAAGAGCATATTCAGTGTTATAATTACACTTGACAGATATACACTGTTTCTATTATTCATTGGGTCTGGTTGCACTTACCCAGAAAGACCCTGTAGAATACTAAATATCAACCCTCTCCATGAGAAGTCATTTGGCATTCTCTGCAGTTCTCAGCAGAGGGATCAAATTCAGAGATGCAGAAAACCAAATCTGATCATTTTAATACTATCCACAAAGGCAGGTAAAATGAGTCATTTCCTAAGAGGCTTTAAGTCCATCCAGCTAGCCTTCTTTTGTCTAACTCTTAACATGGGTATGCGGAGGGTCATTACTTGAACGAGAAGGGTCTTCTAACCAGTTACTGGGCTTTTGCTATTTTCTTTTCAATTCCTCAAATGCTCCATGATCTTTCTCTTCTGGAAACCTACCTCGACGTCTTTAGACAAGGTGAAAGCTTACTCCTTCTCAGGCCATAGTGCCTGTGACTGCTAACCTCTCATGAAACATTTTCTCCTTCTCACGAGACCCCTGAAAAAGTACCATAAATCTGGGAGTGGCATTTCCTGGACAAGGAGGTGAAGCCACATGCCTAGTTACCACCAACAGAACAAGAACAAAAGGAATGTGTGTCTCTTCTGGACCAGTGTGGGTACGAAGAGAGAATTCTTCTCCAGCTCCCTTCCTCTCTCTGCCAACTGGTTTAGAAATGCCCAGGCTCTAGGAGATGTGGAATCACAGCACAAAAGGAGCCTTCACTGTGTGGAAGGACTTCCTGGAACGAAGCCTGCAGATGGCACTGCCGTAATGTCATGGAAACACGGGGTTTTATTGTTACAGCAGCTTAACTTAGTCTTAAACAATAGTATTTCTTATTCCTAAGTCTTTTATGACCTTATCACATGTAAAATATTTATTCATAAGATTAAAAACTATAACCAAAGGATCTTCTCCCTCAGACCACTGAAATTTTGATGGGATGAAAGGCGTTGCATGGGCTTATTCTAGTTCCAATACCCTGCTCTGTATCAGAACACTGCCATAGTTTAAAAATATATATGTTGTAATATGATATTTGAATGAATTCCTGGAATTCTCTAATTCATAAAATGGGCTTCCCTGGTGGCTCAGCAGTAAAGAATCTGCCTGCAATGCAGGAGATGTAGAAGACGTGGGTTCGATCCCTGGGTCAGAAAGATCCCCTGGAGGAGGGCATGGCAACCCACTTCAGTATTCTTGCCTGGAGAATCCCTTGCACAGAGGAGCCTGCTGGGCTACAGTCCATAGGGTCTCAAAGAATTGGACGTGATTGAGTGACTTAGTGCATGCGCACACACACACACAAACACAATTCATAAAACTATGAAGTTTCAGAGCAAAGAGACGTGTCTGAGAGTCTTACGGAGATTTTAGATTGTGCATGCTCAGGATGTCTGAGCCACCTCCTTACTAAACCCACCAAACTGAGCTCCCAAAGAATGGAGAGGCACCGCTGTGTCTTGACTACTATAAAGGTGAACAAAACCTTTTCCTACTTTGAGAAGTTTGTCCAGGACAAGGTCAACATTCATCAATAGGGGAGGAAGTTCCCTTTGCTCCTCAATACTTCTGTTCTAAACTGTATGGACTCAGATCCCAGAACTCTTAAGCTGGCACATGCAGCTCTATTGTAAGCCACTCTTGAAACTCAGACAAACAACAAAGCTCCTTACGGCCAGCAGTGGCATATGAGTGCCATTTACAATATTACATCTATAGGAAGATATATTCCAGGTTCTAAATAACAGGCTCAGAAACTCCTATAACACAGTCCCTTTGTAAGTCAGAAAGTACCTAAACTAAAATTTTATTTTTTTAAAAAAGCATATCATAGAGGTAGAAATAAGTCTTTCCTAAAGTATTAAAGCAAAATATATTCAATCTGTGATCCTAGTCCTCTATTAGATTTCATTTAAGCCTTATATTTCTCTCTGTCTATTCAAAGTTCCTATCTTGATTACTGTTAAATATCACCTTGAAATTTGAGCAAACTGTGTCTTGGAGGAGATAAGTCCCTGAACTCTTCATTTGTAAAATACTGCTTTTGTAAGGTTTCCAGCTGACATCCGGTTGGCCGATGTTTTGTCATGCGGCTTTAATTTACGTTTGTCTGATGACTCGTGAGAGCCTAGAGCTGTTATGTTTACAGTTGCCTTTGGCCCTTGGAGATTTTTCTGGTTTTGAGCTATTTCCAGTAATCTTCCCCAGTCACTCAATATATTTAAATGAAGCTCTGCTCCCTGGTTTATTGTATCCTTTTTTGCAACTGGCTTTGAATTAATTGGTCCCAAGTGTCGTCCTTGGTTGGATCAATTCTCCAGTGTTTGTAACAAGCACTAACTGACTTTGGCACTAACCCTTCCCTCTCCAAGCATTTGCTTTTTTTTTTTTTTTTTTACAAAATATCAAGCCTTCAGAGACACTGGTAGCATCTAGAAAGGCAGATGTAAAGTCTCTAACCTCCTTACAACTCCACACATACATTTCTGCCTCTCTCACTAATCCGCGTGTCTGTTTCTGTCAGGATAACACACTCTTTCTCCCAGCTCTGTCCCGGGTCAGGACGCATGAATCCTCGCTTCTTTAGTTTCTTCTCCTCTTAGGACGTCTGCTCTCTTCCAGCTGCCCACAGGCAGGCTGATTCTAGTAGCTGGCCTTTCTGACACTTTAATATGCCATCTCTTTGAAGGGAAAGGTTTTGTGGATGATCACACGCTATAAATAATGTAGAAAACATTTGAATCAAAGGGAATGAGACAGAAGAGAAATTCCACTCCCAAAAAAATCTCTAAGAAAGGTCAGCACTTCTCTAAAGACGACACACAACACATTCCTCAAACACTAAGTGAACATGCTCTCTAATGAGGATGCCTATTATTTTCCAGGCAATGCACCAAATTAATTGTCTTATAGAAATGTTGCTTTTTTTTTTTTTAAGGAAAATGAAAGACTTCTCTTTTATGTATGTTTTACACTTTAAATTAGGATACAGTAAAAACATCTTTTGTGTGGGCAGGATTTCAGTAGGGAGGTTGTCTTCTAGATGCCTCTGGAGTATGGAGAGAGAAGGGCAGGAACAGAAACTTTGTAGGAACAGGTGACTCTATCTGGCTTAGAGGACTTCCCAACCTCTAGAAATTTCCAAATCAGCAGACATGGGTAGACCAGTAACATCTAAGGTAATTTTGTTATTTTTCCTATCAAGAGGACATCCTAAAGTCTATTCTTTTAACTCTAGGGTACCTATGCCATTGGGGGCTTCCTAGGTGGCATTAGTGGTAAAGAATCCACCTGCCAATTCAGGAGAGGAGAGACGCAGGCTTGATCCCTGAGTCAGGAAGATGCCCTGGAGGAGAGCATGGCAACCCACTGCAGTATTCTTGCCTGGAGAATCCCATGGACAGAGGAGCCTACTGGGCTACAGTCCATGGGGTTGTAAAGAGTTGGACATGACTGAAGCAACTTAGCACACACACACACCTATGCCATCTACTCAAATAACTGTCTCTTCAGTGAGACTGGCAAAGAAATCTGGGTACATTAAAGTTGACAGTGTTACCAATTATTTGTATATCTTTTAATACTTAGAAATGTACATGGCTAATACACCAAATAACTTTAATAGAGCACAAGTTTCATCTTCATTTATATTTCTGAACTGTTTTGGTCCACAACTGAAATTGAAAAGTTTAAACCAGAAATTAGAAAAATTTGTAAACATTAAGAAAATTCACAACAGTGTTTCTATGCAGGTTAAAAAACATTTTACAGTGTTTTTTTTCTTATGTATTATAATGAGCAAGTCAGGATCATTTAGATTCCCAGATCTTTTACACTAATTGAGCTCATAGCTGGACTTACAAAGAAGTAGAAATACTAAAATTTTTCCTGAATCTATGTTGATAACAAGAAGGGTAGGATAATTAAAAGGAAAAATCCAGGTGCTAACATCTGATCTGTATTACTAAAAACTCACAATATTTATCAAAGAAAAAACACCCTAAATAACGTCCCCATGGCACAGAGACCAGTAAAGTGGAATTAGACATTCCTCATGTCTACACAAAGGAAGCTCCCTTAATACAAAAAGTTGTTCCAATTCTGGAATAGTGGAACATAAATTGCCATTAGTTTATTTCCTCTGATTCATCAGTTTCTATATATTGCAGAATATTTTCTTCTGTCACATTCTTGAGCATGTGTACTGCAGAAACCGGGATCTTGGAAAATGAAGGTTTTTCCTTAATACGTTTCCCGAAGATTAGCAGGACACTGGACTGCTGCCAGCACATTTTGTGGAGATACGCCGGTTAAATGCAAATCTGTGCTCTGAGTCAACTTGATACCTGGAAAAGCTCAAGCTTTGTCAACAGGGAAGCTTATGCTAAAGTATCGCAACAGTTGCTGGTTGTTTTTGTTGGGTTGCTAAGTCATGTTTGATTCTTTGCGACCCCATGGACTGCAGCACATCGGGCTTCCCTGCCCTTCACTATCTCCCAGAGTTTGCTCAAACTCGTGTCCATAGAGTTGGTGATGCTTTCCAACCATCTCATCCTCTGTTGTCCCTTTCTCTTGCCGTCAATCTTTTCCATCGCCAGAGTTTTTTCCAGAGTCGGCTCTTTGCATCAGGTGGGCAAAGTATTAGAGCTTCAGTTTCAATTCCTGGTTCAGTTTCAGTTGCTGGCTGCTTCTCCTGAATGTTTTCCAGACAGTGAACATCCCCTTCAAAATCCCCGCATTGTGTAAGTTCTTTTAAATCGTTAAACAAAGAATAAAAATGCTATAGTGAAGTGTGAAAGTGTTAATCACTCATGTCTGACTCTCTGTGATCCTTTGTACTATATAGCCCACCAGGCTCCTCTGTCCCTGGGATTCTCCAGGCAAGAATACTGGAATGGATTGCTATTCCCTCCTCCAGGGCATCTTCCTGACCCAGGGATCGAACTCAGGTCTCCTGTATTGCAGGCAGATTCTTCACCATCTGAACCATCAGGGAAGCTCTAAGAAATGCTATGGTCACCGTTTATCATCAAATACTTCTAAACACTTCCTCTGATTACAGTTCACCTTGAGGAAAAACCTACCAATCAGTCACCCAACCCCTTCCCATGGGGCCCATGTCTTGGGGCCAGGGGGGCAGCTGGGAGGACCCTTGGCCTCAGTGCTTCTTCTGTTCTATGGCTCCAGAGACTGCACTCAGCAATGCATCCTCCCAGGAGACTTCCTCTCCCGTGCTTACCACTGCCATCCTTGAACCCAGGGACTGCAATGCTTGGATCACAGGCTCCCTGTCCACTGCGCCCTTTGCCATGACTTTCCCAGCCTTTTCATACAATCCAGAAGCCCACATGCATGGCCAGACGATGCACCGTAGACCTGCTCATTGCCCAAACTGCTTTCCCGTGAAATCTTGAATTCCTAAATTTCACCAACCACAATCATCCTTCCACCTCTCCATGTATGTCTATCATCATTCTGATCCCCACCTCCCCTGAGCGGCGCTGTCCTTTTCCATCTAGATTTTCCTATGTTTCTCCATTAGCCTAGCACCTCATTCATTGATTTTATTCTTTCAACAAATGCTTACTCAGCACTTGCGATGCGCCAGGCAGTATTCTGGGCCTGGAGATCCCACCAAGCACAGAGTTCTACAGCCCTTGCTGCACTGGTGAACCACGCACCTCACCTTTGCGATGCATCCACGCCATCTATGACTAGCTTCTTCCTTTGGTATCCAGAGCCAGAAATGTTGGTTGAGCCTCAGTTACAATGGCTTAATCTCCAAAGAATCTTCTCTTCTTCTCCAGGCAGAAGTAATTGTTGCCTCATCTGGGTCACTGCCGTGTATTGCCCTAATATTTATTAACATTTCATCTCATCCAAAGTACTGTTTTATACTCTAGTCTCTCCCACTAGACTGTGTGCGATGGGATGGGAACATTCTTATTCTTCTTGAGTTCCTCTTTGACACGTATGGAGTAGGTACCCAATAACTATTGGGCTGAAATATTCAGATTGCCGTGTATTTAGAATCAGGCCTGAGACTTGCCTAAAAGTCTCTACCACCTGTGTCATACTTCCTACTCTAACAACACTGAATGTTTGCAGCTCCCAAGCACCCGTCACATTCCCCATCCTTATGCTTCTCCTTGCCTTGTCCTTCCTGCTAGAGTTCTTTCCCTTACTTCTTCATGTAGCTAGTTTCTTTGCCTGTTCTTTATGACCCAGCTTGAGTATCACCTCATCTTCTTCTTCATTCCCAGCTTGGGTTGTGTATCTCTCCTCTGGAGATTTAAGATAGCATATACCTATCGTTGTAATTTATTTATTGTATTTAAATGATCATAAGCACTGTATCTGAAATCAGCTGGATAACCTGTGTGTCTCAGTTTCCTTATCTATAAAATGTGGACAGAACTTGTTATGAAACCTAAAAATGTTGGTATCTATAAAAGTTTTAGAGCAGTGCGTGGCACTTCCAAAGTTCATAATAAAAGTTATGCATCCATACTGCAGTCAGTGTGCCTGTCTCCTTTAGTAGGTGAGGGTCTTGGGTTCTCTTGTTTTCACCTTGGAACCTCCAGGACCCACCCTAGTGCCTCTGACACAGCAGGTGCTCAGTGAGAGGTGGCCTGCTGATGGGACCACAGTCAAGGTCAAGATCGGAGCATCTTGGCCAGAAAAGGGATGTAGGGAAGTCAAGTCGTTCCCTACGGGGAACTCTGGAAAAATAAATGGGAATGTCTGTGGTTGTTAGTGAATATTTTCTAAAGCATGGCTCCTTGGCCATCTCAAAAATAACTGACAAAAAATAAGCAAACAAACAACAGAATCAAAAGTAATTTCTGGTTTGGAAATGGACTGGCTTATCTCTCCTCTTTCCATCAGTCCCTTCAGATGTTCTAATTCTACATTTCACTCATTCTCAACTTCCTAGGGGACGTCACTCCTTCCACCAGTCCCTTTCTCTCCCACATCTCTAACTTCATTTTTCTTTACTGAATTCCCTTTAATATACATGGTACTCAAGTCCCTCCCTACAAGAACAATGAAGAAAACCACCATCTCTTGATCTCTGTATCCACTTCTGCTTACCCCAGACACGGTCTCACATTCTGACAGTGACCTCTACATGTGAAAGCTGAAGAGCCCCTTATGTTCTTCCTTTAGTGATCTCTCAGTTCGGTGGCATCAGGCACCGTTTTTGTTCTTGAAATTCTTTCTGTGTTTGAGTCCTGGGATATCACCGTCTTCCCACTTCTTTGCCAGGCTTCTACAAGCTCCTTTTCTCCCTTCTATCTTTTAAGTGTGGTTTTCACCCTTGGCCATCTGGTTTCCTCTCTCTGCACATTTGTTCTGGGCAATCTCATCCATGCTGAGGCACCCACACTTATTTCCTGATGATTCTCTAAGTGACGCTGTTGCTCACATTGCATGCTTGTAACTCAGAGTGCTCTGTCAGGCTTCAGACTTGTGTACACGGCACACTCTACATGTGTCCACTTGGAGAGACATTCCTTGATCCTGTGGGCCCTCAAGCTCAGAACATCCAAAGGCAGTTTTCATTTTGCCCTCCAATGCCATCATCCTTGGTAAAAGTAGTTCTATCCACACAATCATCAAAATCATCCCAACCAAATGTTGGCTTCATTCTAGAACCTTCCCTCCCACTTCACTCTCATAACCACTTTGTTAGAACCTGTGGATTCTCTCTCCTAAGCAGCTCTCTCATCTAGGACCCTTCCTTGTCATCTTCCCCAGCTCCCATTCACTCTTCACCATCTTCACAGCAGTCCCTGCCACTTCTTCTCTGGCTTTTCCATCTTTCCTCGGGTGAACACAGATCTGATCGCATTATGGCCTCTCTCACCATAAATTTCAGGGTCAAGGCAAGCCAGCTCACACCTTCACGGACAGGTGTTCTCCTTTTAGTAACATTTTTCCTTTCCAGATCTTCCTTCTGCCCCCACCTTCCTCCCCTTCCTGCCTCCTGGTCATCTATCAAAATTTAATTAAAGCATCACATTCCTTGGGAAGCACCTGCCACTTCAGTTGGGTTTAAATGCCCCCTCGGTGCACTCAGCCATCTCTCTCAATGTCTGTTCCGGGAGGTGGTGTGGTTTGGTGTTAACAGCAACAGACTCAGGACAGACAAAAAATGTTTGGGGTTAAGCACTGGTTCTGTCATATCCTCTCTGTGTGACCGTGACCAGGCAACTTATACCCTGTGCCTCGGTTTCCTCATTTGAAAAACAGAGATACTAATGGTGGTGCTCCAGCCCAAAGGGTGGTTAGGGAAGTAAGTGAGATGCTGTCTGTAAAGTCCTTGGAAAAGTGCTGGAGACACAGAGCGTCTGAACAAAGCTGAGCTATTTTTATTGTTATCATAGCTGCTGACTGACTTGGCTGCTTTCCAAAACAAACAGAAAGATCTTTGGAGGGAAAGACGCCATGCTTGACTTAACGACGTTTGACCTAGCATAGCATTTGGGACATGGTTGGGACTCAGTAAATACCCATCGAATGAATAAAAAAATATAGATGGTAAAGAAGTGAAATACAGCCTTAAATTCTTACCTGTAGAGCATACTAGTGAGTAACATCAGTCTAACTTTACCATGTGGGCTTTTTCACTTGCACATTAAGATGCTGATGGTGTCTCATTAAGTTAGTGCAACTGACTCACTGTTGTTTTTTTTTTTTTAATTTTTGGCTGTGCTGAGTCTTCATTGCTACACGGGCTTTTCTCTAGTTGGGGTGAGCATGGGGCTTCTCTCTAGTTGCAGGGCACAGGCTTCTCACTGTGGTGGCTTCTCTTGTTGCACAGCATGGGCCCCAGGGCTCAGTAGTTGGGGCTCTTGGGCTCTAGAGCTCAGGCTCAATAGTTCTGGTGCTTGGGCTTGGCTGCCCTGAGGCATGTGGGATCTTCCTGGATCAGGGATCAAACCTGAGTCTCCTGAGTTGGCAGGCAGACTCTCTACTGCTGAGCCACCAGGGAAGCCCCTGACTCACTGTTCTTAGAGTCAGGAATTTTCCATTTCCAACAGAAGGACACAATGCCACTAATTAACGGAAATGTTATTCTAGAAACCACTACGTAGACATGAACTGTGACAAAACTCCTTTGAGACACACGTAGAGAAGCCAAATTTGAATTCCTACCTGAAAGATATTAGAAAGCCTAGCAAATTCAGAGGAAAAAAGCAGAGACACTCTTTAAAAATTTGACTTCGGGACCCATTAGGTTTGCAGTGATTCATCAGAGGACGGGAGAGAAGGGCTTGCAATAATTCTCCACCTCTCCCACCACCCCACGTATCCTGCACAGAAGAGTCTGGAGAAACGTGATGCATGGGGCAGAAGCAAGCCTCAGTCATGGCCACATTTCCTCCATGTTCCTTGTGGAAGCACCACTTCTTGTATACTTTGAAGAAGTTTTGCTCAAACAGAACAACCTGCCTTTCCCTCCCTGTTCCTCCCAAAAGTTCCTTTGAACCTGAATGGAGGTGCTATACAAAGATGGACATTTGGTATCTCTAACATTTAGGGGACCTTATAAAAGGTGCTTCCATCTTCAGTAATTATTAGAAAGTCTAGAGAACTCCGAGAAGAGGCCAACCTCTAATCCGTGCCTTGAAAGTCTCACACTTCTTCACCAAAAGTAAACTGGATGACAGAAAAGAGCTGCATGAGAAAATGAGGCTATATTCCGCCCTCTGTCATGGAGTTTTCATACCATGGAAAGACTGGGAGGACTTTGAGAATATCTATGGAGGTTTTTCATAATTAGAAATGAGTGAAATTCTGTTATACAGATACTCTAGTAGAAATGCCTGCTCTCTCTGTACTTAATTTGTCTTATTTCCAACCCAGGACTGGGTTTACAAAACATGGGGGTATAAAGCCAGGACAGGGAGAACTCAAGTAGTTTTATAGAAGCTCATAGAATTACTCAGATATGGGATTGTCCTTTTGTGCCATGAGATGTTTCTAAAATACAACCCAACTTTGTGTAAGTGAGAAAATAGTCTGATTCAATTGAATTCTGTGGAAATCCCTTTTAAATAATTCTAGTCCATAATTCATGAAAATAAATGATTTCTATTTGTGTACTTTGTAACTCTAGGGCTAGAATATTCTCAGTCTTCCTTTCAACCAGATCTGGCTCACACTAGATCTGTAATGAGCATTCTCAGAAAGATGATAATTACAGTAACTACTAGACCCTGAAATAAATGCTTCATGAGTAGCTATATTCTAGCATCATAACCCCAGCAAATTATCATCCCCATTTTATAGATTTGGAAATTAGCATTCAAACAGATTAAGCAATTTGCCTGAGGACCTGGATTTCAACCTGAGAATGGAAATCCCAAAGTCCATGCACTTCTGCCACATCACCGTCCAGCATTTAACAGAAAGAATCCCATAGGATTTCAGCAGAAACATTTGCCTGAGATTCCCTTTCTCAAAGACCATATTGCACAATTGTAACTACAAAAGGAGGAAAATACACCATCAGCTATTTCTGGAAAATATGTCTGGGATCATCTGCAGACTAGACCCAGTAACACAGGTGCTCAGACACAGAGCACAGGCCAGGAGGAAGGACTCTGATGCGGGGAGGTTCCATGCAGGGACCTGGGGCACTGACCCACTTCCCCTCCTGGTTCTGGCTGTTCCTGGGTCTGAATAGCCAGGGGAGCCTGGCAAATGTGCACCAGACCTGGAAGTTTGTGGACACAGATTCCTACAGCTGCACCTGTGCCCCATGGATAAAAGGTCCCCCGTATGATGAGACTTGCCCTGCTCAGATGCAGTGACTCCCTGCCCTCCATGGGTGGCATCCTCAAATCACATGACCTCCGAGGGTCTTTGGGATCACAGGGCTGAGCTGAGCCAGGCAGCTGGGATTCTGGTAGTTTCTGCACCCTAGGTGAGAACACCAAGGACTCAAACCTTCAGAGGGTGGGTAGATGAGGAGCCTCTTCTGCGAAGCTGCAGACCCAGAGTTGCACAGCAACACCGTTCTGCTGTCTAGGTTGCTTCATCCACTCTTGCAGATGTTAATTCTGATTTTTCCTATTTTCGTGTGCGTTGTTACCCCAATTCTCTTATTTCTTATTCCTGATCACTTTACCCAATCCTCCGTCTACTCTTAGCCCTGCCTCCTTAGAAAACAAATACATTCTTCACACCAGTCAGAACGGACATTGTTAAAAGGTCCATGAGTAATACATGCTGGAGAGAGAGTGGAGGAAAGGGAACCCTCCTACATTGTTGGTGGAAAAGTAAGTTGGCATAGACACTATGGAGAACAACATGGAATGTTGTTCCTTAATATTCCTTAAAACCTATTTCTCTAAAAATATATTTATTTTTGGAAATAAATATTTCTAAAAAATATTCCTTGAAAAACTAAAAATATACCTACTACATGATCCTGCAATCCCACTCCTGGGCATATAGCTCTAATTCGAAAAGTTGCATGCATCCCAATAGTCATAGCAAGCACTATTTACAATAGGCAAGATATGGATATAATTTAAATATTCATCAACAAGGGGCATGGATGAAGAAGATATGGTACATATATACAACAGAATACTACTCAGCCATAAAAAGAATGGAATCATGCCATTCGCAGCAACGTGGATGGACTTGGAGATGATCACACTAAGTGAGGTAAGTAGACAGAGAAAGACAGATACCATACGGTATCACTTATAGGTGGGATCTAAAAAATTACACAAGTGAACGTAGTTTACAAAACAGAAATAGACTCACACATAGAAAATAAACTTAGGATTACCAAAGGGGAGAGAGAAGGTGGAGGGGCAGAGACAAATTAGGAGTTTGGGATTAACAGATGTGCATTACCATATATAAAATAGATAAACAATGAGAACCTACTTTATTGTACAGGGAAGTGTATTCAGTATCTTGTAATAACTTACAGTGGAAAAGAATCTGAAAAGCTATACATATATATAACCGAATCATTTTGCTGTACACCTGAAACTAACATAACACTGTAAATTGACTAGACTTCAACAAAAATACACATTGTTCCCCCCCCCATTATCAGGGCAGTTTATCCTCTCTCGTCCTCCTAGAACAGCATTGTGGGGAGCTCTGTCTGTGACTGTATCCTTTGAGCATCTGCGCACAGGAACCCAGGTCTTTCTCAGACCTGGCGCTACCTCCTAGCGCCAATTACATAATCGAGGTTAAGATCAGCTTGTAAGTGACAAGAGTAGTTATTCATGAGCCGACAAACAATGGATACTCACATTTCAGTTCGAGTTTGATGAAATCTGTGTTCCCCAGATTTTCAAGAAACACTCCGCGGGGGATTAGCGTTTTGAAGTAGAAGGAGATGTCGGCACTGGTCTCTCCTTGGAAAGTGGAGAAATGCAGGTAGGATGATGGGTTTGGGAAAGAGGCCGCATTCCAGTAATCCCCTGTGGAAGGAACAAAGGAGAGGGCAGGGTAATTTACACCCAATCACGGCACTGGTGGAAAAGAGAGCCGCTTCCCGAGTTTTAATACAGTCCCACTGACAGTGGCCCTTGCTTCCGCTCTTCCCAGTGAATGACACTGCACGAAGTCCCCACAGACGTGTCTTCAACTTTCCAAAAGTTACCTGTGCGTCTGTATATAAAATATTTGACTAAGGATGGATAAATCCTTCTAAGAGGTGTCCTCTCAGGAGTACATGTCAGAGGAGGAGAAAAGGGAGTGATGCCCCTGGTTTCACGTGGTGGGTGGGAGTGGCTGTTTTGAACTCAGGTTTATGTTTTGTTTTGTTTTTTTTTTTCATTTTTGATGTGGACCATTTTTAAAGCTTTTATTGAATTTGTTACAATATTGCTTGTGTTTTATGATTTGGTTTTTTTGGCTGTGAGGCATATGGGATCTTAGCTCACTGACCAGGGATTGAACTCACACCCCTGGCGTTGGAAGGTGAAGTCTTAACCACTGGACCACCAGAGAAGTTCCCAGGCTTATGTTTGATGCAAGAAGCATCTGCACTTGACCGAGAGGGACAGACTAGGAAGGGGTCTTTGGTATCCTGCTCCTGCTTCTCATCTGTTTTTGTCTTGGAATAAGCAATGCTTGCTTCCAGCCAGCAGCTGCTCCAAGCCTGGGGCAGGTGAAGCAGAAATACAACCACGGGGAGTGCAGAAGCCTGGCTGAGCGAGGAGCTAGGGAAAAAGGTGGGATGACCTGGCCAGTCATCTCTCCACCCCTCCTGCTCCAAGCCCCACAGGCAAGTTGCTGTAAAGGGAGGGTCCCATCCCCAGCCTCTTCCTCCCTGGGGACTCCATGGGACACTCTGACCTGTGGCTGTTTTGTGGGGGTGGGAATGCTGAGCTGAGGGCACTGAAGGGCTTACAATCAGCCCCTATTTTTGAACTCATGGGGTAGACTCAGTTGTATTCACCCCCTCTGCACTCAGTGCCTGGTAGTAGGCAGTGGCCCCAGGAGAAAGGCAGTTCATGGGACAAAATAAAAGCACTAAACTAGAGGACCGACAAAACAGGTGGACCAAGAATTTAATATGACATCAAGAGCAGTGTGCCTGCATGCTTAGTCGCTCAGTCATGCCCTACTCTTTGCGACCTCATGGACTGTAGCCCATCAGGTTCCTCTGTCCACGGGATTTTTCAGACCCAGAATACTGGAGTGGGTTGTCAGGCCCTCCTCCAGGGGATCTTCCCGACCCAGAGACTGAACCTGTGCTTCCATTGACTCCTGTATTACAGGCGATTTCTTTACTGCTGAGCCACCAGGGAAGCCCACCAAGAGCAGACTCCTGACTTTATCTCCAGGGGAGAAATTCCTTTAGGAAGTGCACATTTTTGAGTACATTTGACAGCACAGCTAAGGACTAAAACACATGAATATGCTTTAAAACAGTTACTAAAGCTTTTACCTTTAGTGTTAACCCTATGTTAAAGTCACCAGGTGAGGCCCAAGATGGAGTCACTCTTGCTAACCCCCAGGTCAGCAAACCAGCACTTAACTGAGCTTCTGAGCTCAGCTCGCCCAGAGAAGGAAGGTCCAGGATATCCCGGCAGCACTGGCCTGCTCAGCTAAGGGTCCTTGAATATCTAGGCCTTCCCTCTGCTGATGTAAGGGGTGCAGCCATGCTTCAGCCAATCAGCACACGCCCAGTGTAACTTCCTGTTCCTGTTCCCTTCGGTTCATAACACCTCTCCTCTCGCACAGCTCTTCAGAGCTCCTTTCTCTCCACTATGCTGGAGGTCGCCTGATTCATCAATCACTGAATAAAAGCCTACTAGATGAGTAAACTGCCTGTGGAAAATTTTAACATCTAAAATATGTATTTTGGGGACTTCCCTGGGGTTCCACGGAGAAGGAAGTAGCAACCTACTCCAGTGTTCTTGCCTGGAGAATCCCATGGACAGAGGAGCCCGGTGGGCTGCTGTCCATGGGGTCAAACAGAGTCGGACACGACTGAAGTGACTTAGCAGCAGCCGCTGACGGTTTAGAGGTTAAGAATCTGCCTGCCAATGCAGCGGACATGAGTTCAATCCCCTGTCCAGGAGGACCCCATATGCTGCAGAGCCACTAACCTCGTGTGCCACAACTACTGAGCCCATGCTCTAGAGCCCATAAGCCACAAGAAAAGATACCACAGACGGAAGCCCACACACCACAACTAGAGAAAAGCCCTTGAGCAGCAACAAAGACCCAACACAGCCAAAAATAAATAAATTAATAAGTAAATAAAAATTTTAAATACAATATGTTTTTAAAAATTTATTTTTGCCATATCTTTCCTTCAAAAAACACACTGAACCAACTACATGCATTTTGTTAGTTTCTATCGACTATATTTTTCCCTTCCTTTTATACAAATTATGCACGTATGCAATAAGTTCAGCTGCTATTCTTAAGCAGAATTAACTTTGTTGGTACTGCTGGCGTGCTGCAATTCATGAGGTCACAAAGAGTCAGACATGACTGAGCGACTGAACTGAACTGAATGCTTATGCCATAAGTTCAAATTAAGTATATAATGTTGCTATATTATGAGATAATAAAGTGTCTTCATTTAATTTATGTTATTTAATTTGTTCTTAGGACATCTAGGGTACAGTGACACCTAGATAAGTGAATGGCAATGTATAAACAGTATCACTGACTCAGTGGACATGAATTTGGCCAAACTCCAATAGTGGATGATAGGGAACCCTGGCATGCTGCAATCCATGGGTTCACAAAGAGTTTGGACACAGCTGAGTGACTGAACAAGTCAGTGCAAAACATGTTTTCAAATATCTCCATTAAGGTAAAAACAGTGGTGGTGGAGAGTCCACTGTTGAAAGTGTACCAAAAGTCTTAGGTGTAGTTTTAAGCTCTTTTTTTTTTTTTAAAATTACAATATCATTGTTTTCAGTAGGAGAAAAATAGACTTGTTTCCTTTTGGGAAGAAGGATGTGATACGACGTTGGTTAGAGAGATACCCAAAAAGAAAGAATCTTAACTATTGTTTAAGTTGCTATCATCTGAGCACTGAGCCCTCTTTTCCGCTCAAGATCTGCCTTCAAGTCTGGAGAGGCGAGTTTAGGCTCACCTCTCCCAGGAGGTGAAAATGAAGCTCTCTCAAGATAAAAGCTAAACTCTGCAACCCTCAGAGTTCTAGGCTGGAATGAAGAGTGCCCAGGGCCAGCAGCTTTCAGCCTGCCTAATGGATGAGAGGACTTCCCTGGTGGCTCAGACGGTAAAGCGTTTGTCTACAATGCAGGAGACCTGGGTTCAATCCCTGGGTTGGGAAGATCCACTGGAGAAGGAAATGGCAATCCACTCCAGTACTATTGCCTGGAAAATCCCATGGACAGAGGAGCCTGGTAGGCTATAGTCCATGGGGTGGCAAAGAGTCGGACACGACTGAGCAACTTCACTTTCACTTTTCTTTAATGGGTGAGAGCCTCTTAACAACCTAGGAGCTGCCAAGGGTCAGTCTCCAGCCATGTGTCAACCTGAAAGTCAAGCAATTCTGTCTCTTTAGGCTGAATCCCCAGGACAGAGATGTAATTGACATTTTCAAGTTTTCCTCCAATCAAATGCATTCTTATTTTCTGATGTGTTGTATTAACAGAAGGGCAGCTGTTTAAAATGATTCTAGAAAAAAGGAAAGCTAAAAGTAAAATATGTCAGTATTTATTTGAGGTCCAGCACTGGTTAATCAGACAGAAATATCTCCAGAGAGGAGGGCAGTTCGATCCGTTAATTCTCATTTGCAGAAATATCCCGACAGGCCACAGTTCCATTTGCTCTCATTCTGTGCTCACTAAGCAACTTTGAATTAATTTGGTCTCTGGAATGGATACATTCACAGGGAAAGTATGCCTTGTACAAATGGTTACTAGTCATGCTTCCGGAAAGGTCTGGCTGATCACATGACATATTTGGAGTCTTTGCTGGTAGGCTGTCCCTCATCTCTGGATGAATTGACTAAATCCAGATTCTTTTTTAAAAAACTTTTTATTTTGTATTGAAATATAGCCAATTAACAATGTGGTGATAGTTTCAGGTGAGCAGGACTGAACCATACATACACATGTATCCATTCTCTCCCAAACCCCTTCCCATGCAAGCCGCCACATGACATTGAGCAGAATTCCCTGTGCTATACTGTAGGTCTTTCTTGGTTATCCATTTTAAATATAGCAGCCTGTACATGACCATCCCAAACTCTCTAACTATCCCTCCCCCTCTCCTCCTCCCCAGCAACCATAAGCTCATTATGTGAGTCTGTGGATCTGTTTCTGTTTTGTAAATAAGCTCATTTGGATCATGTCCTTTTAGATTCTTCAGGTAAGGGAAGTCATACACAAAGTCCTCATGGAACAAAAATCTACTTTATAGTAACATGAGTGTGTTAGTTCAGTTCAGTTCAGTCGCTCAGTTGTGTCCGACTCTTTGCAACCCCGTGAAATGCAGCACGCCAGGCCTCCCTGTCCATCACCAACTCCCGGAGTCCACCCAAACCCATGTCCATCGAGTTGATGATGTCATCCAACCATCTCATCCTCTGTCATCCCCTTCTCCTCCTGCCCTCAATCTTTCCCAGCATCAGAGTCTTTTTCAATGAGTCAGCTCTTTGCATCAGGTGGCCAAAGCATTGGAGTTTCAGTCTCAACATCAGTCCTTCCAAAGAAATCCCAGGGCTCATCTTCTTCAGAATGGACTGGTTGGATCTCCTTGCAGTCCAAGGGACTTTCTAGAGTCTTCTCCAACACCACAGTTCAAAAGCATCAATTCTTTGGCGCTCAGCTTTCTTTATAGTCCAACTCTCACATCCGTACATAACCACTGGAAAAACCATAGCCATGAGTGTTAAAGATACCAAATAAATATGAACAAAAGCAAATGCTGCTTTCAGGTCAGTTCAGTTCAGTCACTCAGTCGTGTCTGACTCTCTGCGACCCCATGAATCGCAGCACGTCAGACCTCCCTGTCCATCACCAACTCCCGGAGTTTACTCAAACTCATGTCCATCGAGTCGGTGCTGCCATCCAGCCATCTCATCCTTCGTCATCCCCTTCTCCTCCTGCCCCCATCCCTCCCAGCATCAGAGTCTTTTCCAATGAGTCAACTCTTCGCATGAGGTGGCCAAAGTACTGGAGTTTCAGCTTCAGCATCGTTACTTCCAAAGAAATCCCAGGGCTGATCTCCTTCAGAATGGACTGGTTGGATCTCCCTGCAGTCCAAAAGACACTCAAGAGTCTTCTCCAACACCACAGTTCAAAAGCATCAATTCTTAGGCACTCAGCTTTCTTCACAGCCCAACTCTCACACCCATACATGACCACAGTAAAAACCATAGCCTTGACTAGACGGACCTTTGTTGGCAAAGTAATGCCTCTGCTTTTGAATATGCTATCGAGGTTGGTCATAACTTTCCTTCCAAGGAGTAAGCAACTTTTAATTTCATGGCTGCAATCACCATCTGCAGTGATTTTGGAGCCCCAAACAATAAAGTCTGACACTGCTTCCACTGTTTCCCCATCTATTTCCCATGAAGTGATGGGACCAGATGCCATGATCTTCGTTTTCTGAATGTTGAGCTTTAGGCCAACTTTTTCACTCTCCTCTTTCACTTTCATCAAGAGGCTCTTTAGTTCCTCTTCACTTTCGGCCATAAGGGTGGTGTCATCTGCATATCTGAGGTGATTGATATTTCTCCCGGCAATCTTGATTCCAGCTTGTGCTTCTTCCAGCCCAGTGTTTCTCATGATGTACTCTGCATATAAGTTAAATAAGCAGGGTGACAATATACAGCCTTGATGTACTCCTTTTCCTATTTGGAACCAGTCTGTTGTTCCATGTCCAGTTCTAACTGTTGCTTCCTGACCTGCATATAGGTTTCTCAAGAGGCAGTTCAGGTGGTCTGGTATTCCCATCTCTTTCAGAATTTTCCACAGTTTATTGTGATCCACACAGTCAAAGGCTTTGGCATAGTCAATAAGGCAGAAATAGATGTTTTTCTGGAACTCTCTTGCTTTTTCGATGATCCAGCGGATGTTGGCAATTTGATCTCTGGTTCCTCTGCCTTTTCTAAAACCAGCTTGAACATCTGGAATTTCATGGTTCACATATTGCTGAAGCCTGGCTTGGAGAATTTTGAGCATGACTTTACTAGTGTGTGAGATGAGTGCAATTGTGTGGCAGTTTGAGCATTCTTGACCTCATTTTGTGACCTCATGGACTGCCATGCTCCTTTGTCCATAGGATTTCTCAGGCAGGAATACTGGAGTGGATTGCCATTTTTTTCTCTAAAGGCTCTTCCCAACCCAGGGATGGAACTCGAGTCTCCTGTTTGGCAGGCAGATTCTTTACCACTGAGTCACCTGGGAAGCCCATATATATGTGTATAACTTACTAAATTTGCTGTATAACAGAAGCTACCACAACATTGTAAAGCAATTATACTCAAAAATTAATAAATTAAATAAAATAAATACTTTGTCAGGTAACTTTAAGAGCCAAATACCCTGGGAAATTTTTTAATGTTTCTTTTTGCTCGGTTTTCCATGAGATCTCTTTTATATAAGTATTTTTTAAATCACAAGCATTGTAGATAAATAACTGTACAATTCCTTCAGAAAGGCTTTTGTTTTGCTTCTTCTATTTAGGGGTAGATTAAGCTCAACATTCAGAAAACTAAGATCATGGCATCTGGTCCCATCACTTCATGGGAAATAGATATGGAAACAGTGGAAACAGTGTCAGAGTTTATTTTTGGGGATTCCATACCACGGCAGATGGTGATTGCAGCCATGAAATTAAAAGACACTTACTCCTTGGAAGGAGGGTTATGACCAACCTAGATAGCATATTCAAAAGCAGAGACATTATTTTGCCAACAAAGATTCATCTAGTCAAGGCTATGGTTTTTCCAGTAGTCATGTATGGGTGTGAGAGTTGGACTGTGAAGAAAGCTGAGCACCAAAGAATTGATGCTTTTGAACTGTGGTGTTGGAGAAGACTCTTGAGAGTCCCTTGGACTGCAAGGAGATCCAACCAGTCCATTCTAAAGGAGATCAGCGCTGGGTGTTCTTTGGAAGGAATGATGCTGAGGCTGAAACTCCAGTACTTTGGCCACCTCATGCGAAGAGTTGACTCGTTGGAAAAGACTCTGATGCTGGGAGGAATTGGGGGCAGGAGGAGAAGGGGACGACGGAGGATGAGATGGCTGGATGGCAGCACCGACTCGATGGACATGAGTTTGAGTAAACTCCAGGAATTGGTGATGGACAGGGAGGTCTGGCATGCTGCAATTCATGGGGTCGCAGAGAGTCGGTCACGACTGAGCCACTGAACTTCAGCATTCTTTGGCATTGCCTTTCTTTGGGATTGGAATGAAAACTGACTTTTTCCAGTCCTGTGGCCACTGTTGAGTTTTCCAAATTTGCTGGCATATTGAGTGTAGCACTTTCACAGCATCATCTTTCAGGATTTGAAATAGCTCAACTGGAATTCCATCACCTCCACTAGCTTTGTTCGTAGTGATGCTTCCTAAGGCCCACTTGACTTCAGATTCTAGGATATCTGGCTCTAGGTGAGTGATTACACCATCGTGATTATCTGGGTCATGAAGATCTTTTCGTACAGTTCTTCTGTATATTCTTGCCACCTCTTCTTAATGTGTTCTGCTTCTGTTAGGTCCATACCATTTCTGTCCTTTATCAAGCCCATCTTTGCATGAAATGTTCCCTTGGTATCTCTAATTTTCTTGAAGAGATCTCTAGTCTTTCCCATTCTGCTGTTTTCCTCTATTTCTTTGCATTGATCACTGAGGAAGGCTTTCTTATCTCTCCTTGCTATTCTTTGGAACTCTGCATTCAGATGGGTATATCTTTCCTTTTCTCCTTTGCTTTTGGCTTCTCTTCTTTTCACAGCTATTTGTAAGGCCTCCTCAGACAGCCATTTTGCTTTTTTGCATTTCTTTTTCTTGGGGATGGTCTTGATCCCTATTTCCTGTACAATGTCACAAACCTCTGCCCATAGTTCATCAGGCACTCTGTCTATCAGATCTAGTCCCTTAAATCTATTTCTCACTTCTACTGTATAATCATAAGGGATTTGATTTAGGTCATACCTGAATGGTCTAGTGGTTTTCCCTACTTTCTTCAATTTAAGTGTGAATTTGGCAATAAGGAGTTCATGATTCCCTATTATAACTGGACACAGCTCCCACTGGCAAACCATAATTTTCCTTATCCGTGACTTAATTACTATTATTTCCCAGAGACCTCATTGAATGATGCCACACATTTGCAAGACTGATGGGCTTATACCCTTAAGGTTGTTGAAATGGCTGCAATCTGCTTGTCTGACTTCCTCCACTCTTTCTCCAGAAAAATCTCTAGGGCCATCCATGTTGCTGCAAATGGCATTATTCCATTATTTTTGATGGCTGAGTAACATTCCATTGTATATATATGTACCACATCTTCTTTCTTCAGTCCTCTGTGATGTCTAAGTGCAGATCCTTGATCAGTAACAGTGAGGATTCTACCTTGGACCTGACTGGTAGTGCCAGGTGAGGTGTCTACTCTGGGGAGGTGCTGAAGGAGAGAGCCATTGGGGCACAAGCAGAGGAGACCAGAAAGTCTATTTAGAAAAAAATTTTAAAACCTTCATTCTTTAAAATATTTATTTCAGTTATACTTGATAATGTATATAATATAGGAATTTAGTAGGACATGGAGAAGACTCTTGAGATTCCCTTGGACTGCAAGGAGATCAAACCAGTCAATCCTAAAGGAAATCAGTCCTGAATATCCATTGAAAGGACTGTTGCTGAAGCTCAAGCTCCAATACTTTGGCCACCTGATTCAAAGAACTGACTCACTGCAAAAGACTCTGATGCTGGGAAAGATTGAGGGCAGGAGGAGAAGGGGATGACAGAGGATGAGATGGTTGGATGGCATCACCAACTTGATGGACTTGAGTTTGAGCAAACTCCGGGAGTTGGTGATGGACAGGGAAGCCTGGCGTGCTGTGGTCCATGGGTTGCAAAGAGTCAGACACGACTGAGCAACTGAACTGAACGGTGGGACATGGATAGAATTCATGAGTAAGCTTTTCGGGATGTGAGGTTAAAGGCTTCAGTGAGCAGAGGCATAATAAGAAAGTTTGGGTGCCACTACTCCAGACCCTGATGAACTTCTATGAGACTCTGTTCTCGTGAGTTGTTGCCCAATCTCAGGATTTCTGGTTAAAACGAAATAACATGAGCGCTTTTTCTAGTGCTCCTTGCACTCTCTGATGCATGGAGATTAGAGCCTTATTACTGTTTGTTTCTATTGTTCCCAGCTGACCGTAAGCTCCTTGAAAGCTGGGAGAAAACCATTTCATCTCTGTAACCTTTGGCTCCACAACGTATTAAGTACTCAATAAATAATTATTAAATCAATGGGTATGTGAAACAATTGGATAAGTTATATCCAATTCCATTCTATATGCAAAGCCCTCATGGGACAAAAATCTACTTTATAGTAACATGAGTATTAAAGATACCAAATAAATATAAATAAAAGTGAATGCTGCTTTAGCACCTATTATAACTGGACACAGCTCCCACTGGAGAACCATAATTTCCCTTATCCATGACTTAATTCCTATTATTTCCCAGAGACCTCATTGAATGATGCTGTGCATTTGCAAGACTGATGATGCTTATACCCTTAAGGTTGTTGAAATGGCTGCAATCTGTACTTGTTCTCAAGGTCAGAGCTGCAAGGGTGAAGTGATACTGGCTGAGAACACCAAGCTAGGAAAGAGATTTGCTGGATGGCAGGCGTGTCCCATGGCAGATGGTGGGATGGCCGGCGTGGACAGGCAGAGCGGGCAAGGGTGGAGACTGAGAGGGGAAGTGTGAAGCAGAACATCTGAGGTGGAAGAGGCTGGATGGGCCACAGTAACAGAATAAAGAGGCCGTGGACAGGGGTGAAGGATCCAACCCAGGGCAGAGGCAACAGTCAGCAGCAAAGTCTGAGCAAAACCACTGGGGTGAGGTTGAGGGTTCTGCCAGCTTGGAAACCAGCTGACCACATGAGAAGCTTTTAAAGTACCTTCTGGACAAGGCCTGGGCTCATCTTGGGTGGGAGGAAGAACCAGGGAGGTACCTCCAGACGGTGCAGGGGAGTAGGTCACTTAAAACCTCAGTCAATCACTGCTAGAAAATGCACTCAGCCAAATTCTTTAACATGAAATCACTTTAATCTCATCAGTGATTATTTAGCATGGGATTCTGCCTTCAAGATTTCTAACGATATTTTTTTTCTTGATGGGCAGCCATTAACTGTAAGCCTAATTTCAATTTCTAACAAAGTATTACACATACATGATTTTAAAAGCCAAGTGGTGCTAGAAGGAATATAGCAAAATGCCATTCCCTGCTCCATCCCACCCCCACCAAACCCAATTCTTAGTGACAGCTCTTCTTGTATCCCAGAATTTCTAACATAGACTTGTTAGCTGTTTATTAATTTATGCATTTTAAATAGTCTCTACTGACTTTCCTGAATGCAAGATGAGAACTGAGCATTTTTACAAGCCTAACCCCCTGTTCTTCCCAAATAGCAAGATCACAGATTTGGGGGTGTATTGAAACACAATATTAATATCTTTAGGACTTTTTGCTGCTGTTCAGCTACAATGTCCGACTCCTTGCAACCCCATGGACTGCAGCACGCCAGGCTCCTCTGTCCACCACTGTCTCCTGGAGTTTGCTCAAGTTTGTGTCCATTGAGTTGGTGATGCTATCTAACCATCTTATCTTCTGCTGTCCCTTTCTTCTCCTGCCTTCAATCTTTTCCAGAATTAGGGTCTTTTCTAATAAGTTGGCTCTTTGTATCAGGTGGCCAAAATATCTGAGATTCAGCTTCACCATCAGCCCTTCCAGTGAATATTCAGGACTGATTTCCTTTAGGATGGACTGGTTGGATCTCCTTGCAGTCCAAGGGACTCTTAAGAATCTTCTCCAGCACCACAATTCAAAAGCATCGACTCTTTGGCACTCAGCCTTCTTTATGGTCCAGTTCTCACATCCATATATGACTACTGGGAAAATCTTAGCTTGGACTACACGGACCTTTGCTGGCAAAGTGACAAAAACTATGACAACCCAAGACAGCATATTGAAAAGCAGAGACATCGCCATAGCTTTCCTTCCAAGTAGACAGCAGTTTTTAATTCCAGGGCTGCAGTCACCATCCACAGTGATTTGGGAGTCCAAGAAAATAAAATTTGTCACTGCCTCCACTTTTGCCCCTTCTTCAGGACTATGTAAGTATTATTGGAGAAGGAAATGGTAACCCACTCCAGTATTCTTGCCTGGAAAATCCCATGGACAGAGGAGCCTGGTGGGCTACAGTCCATGGGATTGCAAAGAGTCGGACACGACTGAGCGACTTCATTTCACTAAGTACTATCCACTAATGAGCCAAGAAGTGAAATCTAATTATATTTTCTTGTTTTGTATAATTTTTTGTTTCCCTAGAGTTACTTTTTTTCCCCATCTGCCTACTTTTGTTTGTATCTGTCATGAATTCTTTACAAATCCTCCAACGCACTTGGAAACTCTTCTTAAAATTTTTCTGACATTTGACACATCAGGCTGTCCATCAGTCACATTTTTGTCCCCTGAGGGCATTGCCTGACAGCGCCCCATCTGTCTGCCACCATCCATGCTGGTTCTTCTCAGGGCAGCTGCCCAGCTGCTGGTCGAGGGCCTCCTTCTTGCCCTTTTTGCAGGGGCTTCCTTTTGTCCATCATCCACATTAAGTCCCTTAATTCCTGGGCCTCTCTGAGTTTGGATGTTCCCTCTTTCTAGATCTACACCCTCATTTTCATGGAGCACATACTCAAGTAGCTCCTTGAGAAAAGTGATGTATCAGGTCAACTTCCTAAATCCCTGCTCCTCTAAAGAGTCATTATTCAGCTTTTACATGTAATGGAGACACTCCAGAAAATTATTTCCATGGGGAATTTTAAAGGCATTTCTCCACTGTCTTCAGGCGCTTGGGGTTGTCATTGAGAAAACTAAAGCTTTCGGACCACTACATCATGCGTGTCACTGATGGGGTTCGGGATGTGCTACCCCAAATATGACACCTTGGGAGACTGAGTATTTCTAGCTGAATGGATGTGAGGCAAGG
Source organism: Bos grunniens (assembly GCF_055505025.1). Taxonomy (NCBI): domain Eukaryota; kingdom Metazoa; phylum Chordata; class Mammalia; order Artiodactyla; family Bovidae; genus Bos; species Bos grunniens. Next base: position 8,721,777 of record NC_141168.1, read on the forward strand.
CAGGTGCAGAGGACTTCCTGGGCTTCCTCGGAAGCAGGCCAGGAGAATCTTGTGCAAGGTGCCCTCCTTCCCAGAGGAAAGGAATCTGCCTGAAATGCAGGAGACACAGGTTTGATCCCTGGGTTGAGAAGATCCCCTGGAGAAGGAAATGGCAACCCACTCAGGTATTCTTGCTTGGAGAAGCCCATGGATAGAGTAGTCTGGAGGGCTACAGTCCACGGGGTTGCAAAGAGTCAGCCACGGCTGAGCAGCCCAACTACCATCACCACCCACCATCTCCAAAGACAGAGGGGCAGAGGGCAGCTGAGGAACAGGCCTTGTACGGTTGACTCCACTCAGCTCACACTGTCATCCCATCTTTTTTGACTTCCTATCCTTTATTAAACCAAGCATCAAAACACTGAAATTTAAGCATTTCTTCAGGTCTTCATTTCATCACGAAGGTTCCCGTGTCGTGTAAAAACACTTGTTAAATAAACTTGTATGCTTTCTTTCTGTTAATGAAACTCAGCCAGGACCCCTAGAGAAACTGATCTCCTGAGTTACTCATATCTTTTTTCTTTCTGGAAACTTAGAGGATATTTCCTTTAACTCCCTTAATTGAGCATTCATATAGGGACTCCCTGGCAGTCCACTGGTTAAGACTTCACCTTTCAATGCAGGGGGTGAGGGTTCCATCCCTGGTTGGGGTGCTAAGATCCTATGGCCAAAAATCCAAAGCATAAAAGAGAAGCAATATTGTAAAAAATTCAAAAGAGACTTTAAAAATGGTCCACAAGGAAAAAATCTTAAAAAAAAGAAAAAGTTAAAAAAGGAAAAAAAAAAAGAAAGTTCATACAATGACTTGATGTATATCTTTCCCACATCAGGTCTGGACTTCGATAGTTTCTCTGAGCCCTCTTTCTTAAACACCTGTTAGTTTTATATTTATCTCTTTCTCTTGATCCTTTGCATTCCTAATTTTGATCTTTTTTCTTTGGGTTGACTTCCTTGGAAGTTCCTTCAGCTTTATTTCTGACACTGCTATTGTCTTTTTGTTTCAGCAATCATATTTTAAATTTCTCAGTGTTACTCCTTGTCTTCTGAGGGTCCTCATTTCTGGAGCATGCTGTTGTAGGTTTTGTTCAGTTTTGGGTGCGATATCTTCTATTATCTGTCTGAGAATATTGATTTAATCGTTAAAAGCTTTCTTTTGTTGTCTGAGTTGTCTCTGTCTCTTCCTGCCGTACTGTTAGTTCGGGCTCCTTTTCCATGTTGCCTGGTTGGCGAGTCTTCCTACAACACTCACACTGAACAGTGATGCTCTAGAGACGGTCTGGTGCTCCGTGAGTGTGTGTCTAGGAGTGATGGTCTGCTGACCAGTGGGTCACACCACAGTAAGGATGAGTTCCCCATCTCATCGAAGGGACCCCAAGTGTCAGTAACTGTGGATTTTATTTTTTGATTACAGATCATTCAATTTCTTGAGAGAAGGATCCTGCAGTTTCATGAGGCATATATGTGTGATGGTCAGTGTCCTGGAGGCTGAGCAGGTTCCCACTTAAATAGATGTCCATATTTTTATTCTGTTTTAATGAAGAAGTGCCACCTCCACCTTCTTTGGTGCCTCGTGTCTGGAGTGTAACCTCTCACCTCCCTCTGGGGTAGAACAGGATAGTCACCTTGGGGGTGGGAGGAGATGAAGTTGGTTATAACTGGTGTCTACATGGCTGATGTCTATAGTTCAGTCGCTCAGTCGTGTCCGACTCTTCGCGACCCCGTGGACTGCAGCATGCCAGGCTGATGTCTACACAGACTTTTAACCAAACCTGTTCTGAGCCTCTCCTCCCCCAGCCTTCTGATGACTCCAATTCCTGAACCTTGTGGAGTTTCTCAGCTTTCATCTGCCCATCAACAGTTTGGACTTACAGACGTTCCTGTACTGTCAGTGATGAAGAGACTGAACACATGATACCCCGAGGTTCCCTCCAGCTGGTGGTGAGGAGGGGTGGGGTGTATAGGGGACACCGCAGGTGAACTCAGGGGCTGCACTGGCCTGCCTGTCACCTGGTGACATGCACTGGTCCATGTGCAGACTCCGGAATCAGACAATCCAGCTTCATTGTCCCTGCCCACTGGGGCGACTCTGGACAGTTGTCTTATCTTCCTAAATCCCAATGTCCTCATTTGTACAATGGAATAACATTGGAATCTCTTTTAAAGATTGTTGGAATCCCAGGAGATTATTCAGGGGCTGAGTACAGAATAACTGTTCAACACATGGGATTATTCCACCACCAAACAGGGGGCTTCGGTGTCACATTCACTCACTGTCCAGGGCTTGGCCAAGGAGCTGGGAGGCTGGGAAAGGACCTCCTTCCTTAAACGTATGACCCGACCACCCTGAGCTTCTCGGGAACCCCCTTCTCTGAGGGAGAAGGCAGCAGACTTCCCAGGCAGACAGAGCGCTCACCCACAACCCCAGCCTCTCCACTCACTGGCATGCCCCTGACCCACGCCCAGCTGCCTTTTGTCCTGTTTTCCTCACTTCTCTGCCACCCGTTCACTGGAATTCAAAGCTGTGCCCACCCTCTCCTTTTGCCTCATTATTGACTTTAGAAAACATCCATTCAGACACGCAAATGAGAACGCTCCTTGAGCCCTGACACTGTGACATAGGGTTTTGCAGAGAAGCCATTACATAAAAAGTCTGATGAAAGGAGTGACTGAGCAAAAAGTCAGACGTGACTGAGTGACAGAAAAACAACAACAAGAAAACAGAGTTACCCAAATACTACACACAGGTTCACATGAGCAAAGATGACCCAAGGCATGCAGTGGGCAGAGACCTGGAGGAGAAGCCGCGGCCTCACCTTCATGCATCCATGCCTGCTATCCTCCCTTCCTACTCAGAGGGGGCACAGGGAACTAGAAAAAGGGGGTGAGGCAGCAACTGGAAGAGCTGGCACTGAGCTGACATGGAGGAGACTGGGCGTGGCTCCCCCAGCTGTGGCTTAGGGGGCTGTGTGGCCACTGGAGTGGCCTGGATGCCAGTGGACACGTCCACTCCCTCCCGGACTCAGCAGCTTTCTCAGAGCCACCAATGGGCCCTGCGCTGGGACTGCACTGGGAAGCATCGCCATAGCTTCTGGTTAAGGTGGAAGGCGCTTTCCAACCTAAGTACTAGCTCTCAGGGGACTAATTACTCCGAAAATTTTTAGTGACCCAGAGGTTAGAAAATTGGAGCATTCTTTGAGTTATGTAATGAGGGCTCTATTGTTTACTATGGCTGGGTGCTATTTACAACAATAAACCAGATGGCTTCATTTGCATGCAGATTTGAGTCTATTTGTAGAGGTGTTCTTATGGGTAGGAAAAAAAATTACTTCCTTAATTAAACCATTTTGTGCATTCAGGAGAGGTAAGTGTAGCTTTGTTCTGCTAACAGCCTCATTTTATGGGGCGAGCTCAACCCAGAACCAAGGGCTGCAAGTTAAGACCTGCCCTGGAGCCATCCATTCCCTCTGCAGTGTTTCATTCTCTCCGGCATGCAGTTTCCATGGCTACAACCCAAATGGGTGATGTTATAACCTTGTGAGAGGAGTCAATAGTATGAAGTTTTCACCCTGTGTCTCTTTGTGACTTGTTTCCTTTGGGCAAGAATGGGGATGGGGTCCAACAGAGAATAAGAATATTACACTGACAATGAAAATCAGAAAGAGATATTAAGAAAATGGTTCTATTTATCATTGCATCAAAAAGAATAAAATACCTAGGAATAAACCTACCTAAGGAAGCAAAAGGCCTGTATTCTGAAAACTGTAAGGTGCTGATGAAATAAATTGAAGACAACACAAACAGATGGACAGATACACCATGTTCTTGAATCGGAAGAATCAATTATTATAAAAATGGCCATATTGCCCAAGGCAATCTATAGATTCAAAGCAATTCCTATCAAACTACCAAAGCATTTTTTTCACAGAACTGGAACAAAAACTTTTACAATGTGTATGGAAACACAAAAGACCTTGAATAGCCAAAACAATATTGAGAGCAAGGGATGGAGCTGGAAGAATCATGCTCCCTGACTTCAGACTATATTGTAAAGCTACAGTCATCAAAACAGTATTGTAGTGGAACAAGAACAGACACATAGACCAACAGAACAGGATAGAAAGCCCAGACACAAACCTATGGACTTATAGTCAACTAATCTATGACAAAGGGGCAAGAATATACAATGGAGAAAAGAGGGCCAGTCTCTTCAATAAGTAGTGCTGGGAAAACGGAACCTACCCAAGGTTGTAAAAAAATGAAATTAGAACATGCTCTAATACCATACAAAAAATAAACTCAAAATGGATTACAGATCTAAACCGAAGACTGAATAAACTAGAGAAGAAAACACAAGTAGAATACTCTTTGACATAAATGCAGCAACAGTTTTTTGGATTCCTGTCCTAGAGTCATGGAAACAAAAACAAAAATAAACAAATGGGACCTACTTAAAAGCTTTTTCACAGCAAAAGAAATGATAAACAAAATGAAAAGACAATCTACAGGATGGAAGAAAATATTTGCAAACAATATGACTAAGAAGGGATTAACTTCCAAAACAGCTCAATATAAAAAAATAACAACCCTCAATAATAGCCTAATCAAAAAATGGTCAAAATTTCTAAATAAACATTTCCAGGGACATGGCCAAGAGACAAATAATAAATCCTAGAGAGGATGTGGAGAAAAAGGCACCCTCCTACACTGTTGCTGGGAATATAACCTGGCACAGCCACTATGGAAAACAGTTCCTTAAAAAACTAAAAATACTATATGAGCCTGTAATTTCACTCCTAAGCATAGATCCAGAGAAAACTCTAATTCAAAAACACAGACACACCCCAATGTTCACTGCAACACTGCTGACAATAGGCAAGAAATGGAAGCAACCTAAATGTCCACTGACAGATGAGTGGTGAAGAAGACATGGTATACACACAATGGGATACTACCCAGCCATAGAAAGAGTGAAATAATGCCACTTGCAGCAACATGGATGGATCTAGAGATTACCATACTAAGTGAAGTAAGTCAAACAGAGAAAGACAAACATCATATGATACTTCTTATATGTGGAATCTAAAAAAAAAAAAAGACACAAATGAACTTATTTACAAACCAAAATAGATCCATGGACATGGAAAACAAACTTACAGTTACCAAAGGGGACAGGGATAGTGATAAATTAGGAGTTTGGGATTAATATGTATACACTGCTGCTGCTGCTAAGTCGCTTTAGTCGTGCCTGACTCTGTGCAACCCCATAGATGGCAGCCCACCAGGCTCCGCCATCCCTGGGATTCTCCAGGCAAGAACACTGGAGTGGGTTGCCATTTCCTTCTTCAATGCATGAAAGTGAAAAGTGAAAGTGAAAAGTGAAAGTGAAGTCGCTCAGTTGTGTCCGACTCTTCACGACCCCATGGACTACAGCCTACCAGGCTCCTTGGCCCATGGGATTTTCCAGGCAAGAGTACTGGAGTGGGTTGCCATTGCCTTCTCTGGTATACACTACTATATATGAAATAGATAACCTACTATATAGGAAGTGAACTATACTCAATATTTTGTAATCACTTATAATGGAAAAGAATTTGATACATATATATATTAGAATCACTTTGCTGTACACCTGGATAACTATAAATCAACTATACTTCAATAGACATTTTTTTAAAAAGAATATGATGGTGAAACCCCAAAGGTAATCATGCTCACTTGGGGGGGCTCCTGCATGGCTGTGAGCTGACCAATAAATAGACTGGGGTCTGTGTGAAAAAACTGGACTTTCCCAATTAGTCATGAAAATTCACATAATCAAATCCATTAATGGTACATCTAAACATACCAGTATTTAAGAGGTCATTCTAGTTCCTTTGGAATGCTGGAAATAGCTGTGTGTGCTTGGAAGCTCTTCAGGGTCTCCACCTTAGATCCCTAAATCTCCTCAGACTTTCCTCACTGGGTCTACAGGCTATGCCTGAGTCATCCTAAGTATACTGGGGTTCAAGTTAAAAGCTAATAACCGGAAGTGGAGAAATGAATAGCTAGGTATGTAATGGAAACACGTGGGCTTCCTGCCCTTCCCTCGAATTTCTGTCTTGAGTAAATCCCAAAAGGTTTCTGTGTGAACAATTCCAAAGAATGAGAGAGTAGCAAGACGGAATCTCTCATATACCTGTGAATAAGGGATTGCAGGGAGATTTGTTTGATTTAGGAAAAATAAAAGTTTGTTGCATCTGGAGCTTGTAGAACAAATTTATATCCACTACATGCAGGTTACTGGAAAAGATCCTGATCCTGGAAAGATTGAGTGTGGGAGGAGAAGGGGATGATAGAAGATGAGACAGTTGGATGGCATCACTGATTCAATGGACATGAGTTTGAGCAAACTCCAGGAGATAGTGAAGGACAGGGAAGCCTGGTGTGCTGCAGTCCATGGGGTTGCAAAGAGCTGGACATGACATAGCATCTGAACCACAACATGCAGGTTGGTGTGAAAAAATATTTAACATGTATTTAGTGCAATGAAATGGCCACAGCAGGATGACGCTGCAGATTGCCTAATTTCTAGACCTTTATATGTCCCAAGAATGAATTCTCTGATTTTCTCTTTTCCTGAGTGATTTCATCTACTTTCAGCACTTCAAGTACTATCCTTAGATCGATGATCCTCAGATTGATGTATACAGTTAGCTGTCTAGTATAAGATTAACACATGCATTTCTTTCTTAAAATTTTATTTATTTTTAATTGAAAGATAATTGCTTCATAGTATTGTATTGGTTTTAAACACATGCATTTCTTACTGGACAGTTTTACCTTGACTTACAAATACCTCAAACTAAATGCCTGAGAGTGACAGGGATTCGCCCAGTCCTGTCCAACTCTTTGTGACCCCATGGACTGTAGCCTGCCAGACTCCTCTTTCCATGGAATTCTCTAGGCAAGAACACTGGCTGCTGCTGCTGCTGCTGCTAAGTCACTTCAGTCGTGTCCGACTCTGTGCGACCCCATAGACGGCAGCCCACCAGGCTCCGCCGTCCCTGGGATTCTCCAGGCAACAACTACGACTCTTCGAGACCTCATGGACTGCAGCCCACCAGGCTCCTCTGTCCATGGGATTTTCCAGGCAAGAGTACTGGAGTGGGGTGCCATTGCCTTCTCCGAAGAACACTGGAGTGGGTTGCATTCCCTTCTCCAGGTGATCTTCTCAACTGAGGGATCAAACCTGGGTCTCCCACATTGCAGTAGATTCTTTACCGTCTGAGTCACCAGAGAAGCCCTGAGTGAACGCATATTCCTTCCACATTAGCTCTACCTGTTGTATTCTCCACTTTAGAGCTGTTCCTACTTTGTCACCCAAGCCAGGAACATGGTAGTCACTGCTGGGTATCCACCCCAACGCCTGACGGTGGACCCTCCAGAATATTCTGTGGTGTTGCCTGCATTTTTCACTTCTTCTGCTATCTTGGCTCGGCCATCACCTCTTGCCTGGATTCTGTGATAATTTTTGGTTCTGTTTCCAGTGTGTTTGGATCTTACATCTAGCCTTTACAAAGCCAACAGGGAAATCTCTCTAAAATGCACAGCTGATGGTGTCAAAACCCCTAATGGCTCCAAATGCCTTCGGAATGCATTGCAAACTCCCTGATGTGATGTGTGAACCCAGTTTCCCCAGCCTCTTTTCTCCCTACCCCTTGCCTATCATCAGCTACATGGGGCTGCCCAGTTTCCGCCAGCCATGGTCCTATGTACGGACTCCTTATTTTCCTCTGTGCGGCTTCCTTGTTTTGAAATCTCCTTTTTTTTTTTTTTTTTCCAATCTGCCCCTTACCCAACTCCCAACTTGCACACTGTATCTGACCTGGCTCCTTCTCAGTCTTGAAGGCTCAGCTCAGGTGTCACCTCCTCTAGATGGCATTCTGTCCCCTCCCCTTGCGTGTGCCATGCACTTTCCCTGATCTCCTGTGACGTCTTGAATTTATCATCACACCCAACTTTTGTTGTTGTTGTTCAGTCACTAAGTCACATCTGACCCTTTGTGACCATGTGGACTATAGCATGCCAGGCTCCCCTGTCCTTCACTTTATTTTGGAGTTTGCTCAGATCCATGTCCATTGAGTTGGTGATGCTACCCAACTATCCCAACTTACTGTATTATTATAATTATTTCCTGTATTCCCCTTCTCTGCTACACTATGGATTTCAGAGAGCAAAGATCATCTTTTCTATTTCTTTCTCCCTGTAGTATCCAGCCTGAGCCACAGAGGTGATCAATATGTGCTTCTTGAGTTAGTGAAAAAATGTTCTTTAAAAAAAGTTTGCAGCATTGATAATCCCACTACCAGTTAATATCGTTTCTTGACGTGACCATCTGCAAAGCTGACCTTCTAGTTTTAGAATTGGAGTTATTTGGCCCACAGGGACAGAAGCTTTTCTAGGTTTGGTGTTATTTATTTGGACTTCTGGGCACATGCAGAACTTCCCTTCTCAGAGATCTGACATGCACAGAGGTCACGTCTGTCTTTACTAGGTCTTACTTTGCCTCTACCTCTCATTTTTTCTCTTTTGGTATAATTGCAGATCATGGTCTAATACCATGAAGCTCCCATTTCATGGTCTGCCCCGCTGTCATGGAGGAGTCCTGCAAAATGGTGAACACAGCTGTGCATGCAGCCACCTCCGCCGCCTTGCAGAGGAGGAGGCTCTAACGAGAGCAGCCCTTCCGTATTGACAGACTAAACCCCTCAGAGCCCCTCAGCCATAGGAAAACAGATTTTCCAACAACTCTGTTAGCTCAGTAAAATGTGGAAAAAAGTGGTTCATTTCAGCAGAATGGTGGGTGTGAACCTTAGAAACTGCTCTACCCAGCAGAGTAATGGATTGCTACAATCCCTGCAATTATGTTACACAAATCAAAGTTTCCTGTTGGTGCGCTTTTTATTACAGGAAATAAAAAGATTCATGTGTCCTATTCATAGATAATGGTGAGTTTTGTACTGAAAACTAACACAGTCCTCATGTCTCCAGAAGCAGCATCAGAACCCAACAACCCACAGAGCAAAGTGAAGGACATGAGCAAAGGAACGTGAGCTTTTGACACCCGTCCTGTAATTATACAGAAATAAACCCGCTTGTAAATTAGAAAAGTAGCTCCTTGGTCACAGGGTTGTGGTAACAAGAGAAAGCAGCAATGGCATGCAGCACATCATGAAACATAAAAGAACTACAGAAAGGCAAAAATTCCTTCATGCCTGTATTTACTAATAATGGTAGAAAATTAGCATGTATTTCAATGTATGTAGAAGGGGGATAGCTGGTTTGGATTTATGCATAACATATATGCTGCAGTTTCTTGCCAACTCAAAACACAAAATAAAGCTTGAGAGCATGGTCAAAAGAAAGTACAAAATCAAATCCTGTTTGGGAGCTAAGTGAAAATAATTCCCAATATGAAAGTGAATGGTACATCGAGGAGAAAAAAAGCATTCAGACATTAAGGATAAGAAGAACACAGTGAGGATGAATTCCATTTTGAGATTGTGAGTCTCTGCTATTGGTTTCACAGTGTGAGGCTGGGGTGTGTAGACACTGAGCTTTGGTCTGATCACAGGGGTGAGGATTGCAAAGTGGAATTAAAGCTGACTGCAGAGGACATATGTCAATCTGTGATGATGTAAGACCACAGGAGTTTAGAACTTTGTGTCACATAGTTAAAACAGATAATAAAGTGAGTGCGATGGCATCCAATATGTGACTTGTTTGTTTAGTCGCTAAGTTGTGTCTGACTCTTTTGAGACCCTGCGGACTACAGCCTGCCAGGCTCCTCTGTCCAAGGGGTTTCCCAGGCAAGAATACTGGAGAGAGTTGCCATTTCCTACTGCAGGGGATCTTCTTGACCTAGGGATGGAACCCAGGTCTCCTACTTTGCAGGCAGACTCTTTACCACTGAGCCACCAGAGAAGCCTTTATTTTCTTGGGCTCCAAAATCACTGCAGATGGTGATTGCAGCTATGTAATTAAAAGACACTTGTTCCTTGGAAGAAAAGCTATGACCGACTGAGACAGCATATTAAAAAGCAGAGACATTACTTTGCCAACAAAGGTCTGTCTAATCAATGCTATGGTTTTTCCAGTAGTCATGTATGGATTCACATACATGAGTTGGACTAGAAAGAAAGCTGAGTGCTGAAGAATTGATGCTTTTGAACTGCTGTGTTGAAGAAGACTTTTGAGAATCCCTTGGACTGCAAGGAAATCCAACCAGTCTATCCTAAAGGAAATCAGTCCTGGATATTCATTGGAAAGACTGATGTTGAAGCTGAAACTCTAATACTTTGGCCACCTGATGCGAAGAACTGACTCATTGGAAAAGACCCTGATGCTGGGAAAGATTGAAGGCAGGAGGAGAAGTGGATGACAGAGGATGAAATGGTTGGACGGCATCACCGACTCAACAGACATGAGTTTGAGTAAGGTCTGGGAGTTTGTGATGGACAGGAAAGCCTGGCATGCTGCAGTCCATGGGGTCGCAAAGAATCAGACACGACTGAGCGGCTGAACTGACTGACCAGGGAAGCCCCTATGTGCTGATTTAGACCTAATGTTAAGGGAATCTGGGAATTTGTCAGAGGGCAGGATGGATGGCTTGAGTGGTGACCAGATGCTGAAGCAGCTTCAAGCGTGAAGAGCAGGATCCATAGCAGATGCTGCTGAGTGTGCAGTTATCACACACTTGGTGCAGCTGGTACATTATCACACCACTGCAGACCCCAGGGCACGTGCCAGCTGCACCTTCGGGCCGACTGGATTTCAGTGTAAAAGATTTTCACTGAAGGCAGAGGCACTGCCACAGCCCCACGCAGTGGAGCCTCACTCCATATTTATTGAGCAAAATGTTGTACCAAAGTACATGCCTGGATAATGAACTATTAAAGAAGTCATTACAATGAAATTCAGTGTGACATGCCACTCTATGATCAGACTTACACTTCCTACTTCAAAATGTCCATGTAACATGGACGTTCCGTTCTCATTCTTGCCTTTGACATTACTGAGAACAATGTGAAGGCTGGCTGCCCAGAATCCAGCTGCTCAGGAATCTCAATATTTTTAAAGTGAATTTAGATTATAACACAAAGCAAAAGTCAAGAGTTCTAACTGCCACTACCTACTGCTGTGGGTTATGCTAATTTGAAACTGAGTAGATGGTGCCATAATCTGGGGTTTGAAAGCAATGATTTCCAACAGCCTGGCAGCACCCAGAGCACACTGGCTTTGAAACATGCTGCATTCTGACCTTTTCTCAGTCTCAGGCTTGGGAGGAAGAACAAAGGCTTTAAAATTCAGATTGGAAGGTGCACAAACAGAGCCCCGAATGGATGCTGATGGAACCAATCTCACATTTCACCTCTGCAAAACTTTATGGGAAGTTTATGGGGATTTATTGTTTCAAGAACAGAAGGACATTTACCTACAGATGCGGGGGAATAAATTTCAAGTACATTTAGTATTGGAGAATGGTCGCTTTATTGCTGATTTCAATCCACTTGACTTTCCCCTTAATCTTCCACACTCTACCTTGAGCTGAACACACACACACACACACACACACACACACAGACACACACACACACACAGACACACAGTTTTAGTCTGATGCTTCATTGGTTTGTAAAATTTTCAAGGTGCTTTTCATAGTAAAAAAAAAATGCAAACAACCACAATGTGTAAATCTATTACGGTACATTTAAAAATATAATACAATGTGGCATAAATAGTAAAATAGACCCAAGCAAACGGTCAATTGTATATTGTGACATGGCATGCAATTTGTGGAGTGAAATGCATACGATAGTTCCATTTTGATAAAAAGTGGATGTGTAGTGCCTTATACACATACATACACATGTGAAGTGAAAGTGTCAGTCGTTCAGTTGTGTCAGACTGCTTGTGACCCCATGTCCTGTGCCTGTCAGACTCTTCTGTCCATGGGGTTTTCCAGGCTAGAATACTGGAGTGGGTAACCATTCCCTTCTCCAGGGGATCTTTCCAACCCAGGGATCAAACCCAGGTCTCCTGCATTGTAAGCAGATTCTTTACCGTATGAGCCACCAGAGAAGCCATATATATGTGTAAGCCTAAGAATAAGCATATGTTACTAAGTTCTGTCTGACTTTTGAACTCCATGGACTGTAGCCCACCAGGCTCCTCTGTCCATGGGATTCTCCAGGCAGGAATAATGGAGTGGGTTGCCATTTCCTTCTCCAGGGGACCTTCCCAACCCAAGGATCAAATCCAGGTCTCCTGCCTTGCAGGCGGATTCTTTATTGTCTGAGCCACCAGGGAAGCCTTATATACAGGTATATACACACATATATAGAATATACCAGTCAATCCTAAATATACCCGTCAATATATCAGTCAAAATTGACTGAGTACATATTGAATATTCCAGTCAGTCCTAAAGGAAATCAACCCTGAATATTCATTGGAAGGACTGATGTTGAGGCTGAAGCTCCAATACTTTGGCCACCTGATGTGAAGAGTCAACTCATTAGAAAAGACCCTGATGCTGGGAAAGATTGAAGGCAGGAGGAAAAGGGGATGACAGAGGATGAGATGGTTAGATAGCATCACCAGTGCAATGGACATGAATTTGAGCAAATTCTGGGAGACAGAGGACAGAGGAGCCTGGCATAATGTAGTCCGTGGGGCTGCAAAGAATTGGACAGAAAGGCTACCCACTCCAGTATTCCGAACTGGAGAATTCCATGGACAGAGGAGCCCAGCAGGCTATGGTCCATGGGGTTGCAAAGAGTCGGACATGACTGAGCGACTTTCACTAGCAACTGAACAACAAAAAATCAGAATACATACACCTTGATACTTGCAAGGGTGTGTACATTCCTTTAAGCACAGAGTGAAAGGCAAAAGTCTAGAAGAATGCACATCAAACTTTAACACTGTTTGGTTACCTTTGTGGATGGTAATGGATGGAGGATTTGTATTGGGAAGGACTGAGATTGTGTGTTTGTGTGAGAGAGGAAAAAAGAAAAGAGAAAGTTAAGCGGAAGAGGAAGCAAGGCTGCAAGAAAGGGAGCTAGGGGAGGAACTTAGGGTGGGGTTGAGCATGAATGGAGAGTGATAGAGAAACGTGGTGCACAGAGTGGGCCGAAGAACATACACGTGCTCTGTGCTAAGAATTCCATGACCTTGGATGTTCCAAGGTCAAATATGCAAATAAAGGTCGGATTATCTTCCCATTACCTTTAGTCACTGGATTATATTTTCCAGAAGAAATCCCATGATGGGACTGAGCAGTGGGGGTAGAGGAAGCCTCAGGTTTGCATCTGGATAGTGGGTCTCTGGACCTTACTCTAAAGCCATACTGGAGCTGCAGCAAGAAAGGGGCCATTCTTCCTGATGCGGAGAAAGAATAAGGTCCTTGAGACATTCATAAAGTGGTGGCTGCTGATGGCTTAACAATTACTCATCCTATTAAAAAAATTACTTTAATAAGTGATTCTTGAAGATTGAAATGCCTTTAGGATTCAAACTAATGTTCAATGGCATGATTTCAAGTATCAACACAGGGTAGGGAATAAATATTTCAATATCCCATGGTCTATACTTATACCGATAATAATTATCTAGTATTAATAGTTGCCTTGCATTCATGATCTATGTTTCGGTGCCAGCATACCTATAGACCCTCAGAAAAACATTTGACTTAACAATCGTGACAAATGAGGGGAAAACATTAGAATAAAAAGTGGACCATACAATTCTAATTTTCTTCACTAAGAAGAATCAAGTAAAGCCTTCCAAAGTTGACCTATGACAATGAACTTGGATATCAATACTTTAGAAAAAGTATTTCTAAATTATAAAAAGTATTTTTCTAAATAAAAATAGAATAAAAAGGGCAGGAGGGTAGGAGGAGAAGGAGCCAAGAGAGGATGAGATGGTTGCAGGGCATGAGTTTGAGCAAGCTCCAGGAGATGGTGGAGGACAGGGAAGCCTGGCATGCTGCAGTCCATGAGGTCACAAAGAGGTGGACAAGGCAGTGACTGAACAACAACTTTAGAAAATGAAGTTTACATTGAAAAATGCTTAATAAAAATAACGCAGTGAACAAAACTTACCCCGCTCCAGGGATGAAGGTTAAACCATTTCATGATTTTTCCTTTTAACACTAAACTTCAAAATATCTTTCTTTTTGAAGAAAATAGATGGGAAAATTTCCTTCTGCTCTATTTCACATGCTTGAAAAACTCTAAAGCAGTCTACTGTGTATTAATCAGAGAACTCAGAGCAGAAAGGGAGCAAATTTTCACGGAAATCATTTGGAAGGTGAGAGACTAGGCCTGATTAGTTTTAACAAGGTATCACCATTCTGCGAAGGATTATTTCCCATGAGTGAAGCATAGTGTTCCCTCCAGATAAATTTCCCAGGTACAACTCTTTGTGCATCTCTCAACCTGGTATTTTATCCTTTTATAATCAACAGCTCACAAGCTTCAGTGTGCATTGGAATAATCTGAGGGGCTTGCTAAACATGCAGCTTTCCGAGCCTCAATCTCAGTTCTTCAGCATCACTCAGGCCCGGGTCCAGGATCTGCCCTTTTAATCAGAACCTCAGCTGCTTCTGATGTGGGCGATGTTTTCTACAGAAGCACTGGAAACATGGCTTTGGAGTCTTGGTACCTTTCTATAAGCCTGTCTTAGTGTGAATATCATTATTTTGAATGTTGTGAAGGGCAAACGTGCCATTCCTTCCTGTTGTTGATGCAACTGGACCAGGACATGAGGAAAGTCTGCCAAGAAATCGCCTTCACTCCTGACTCAGGCTTCAGCCAGCAGGAACAGCCTGGAAACCTCCCAGACCCTGAGAGCGCAGGTCCATCAGCTTTGATGCACAAGCATGTTGCTTCCTTCGCCAGAGAGATCTGCACACTGGGAGCCAGACTGGGCTGCTCTGGGGGTCCCTGGAAGAAGCTCAGAGACTGGGCACCCAGCCTTCCTCCTGCAGTTCCCTGCTTGTTTACTTGAATTCATTTGACGCTCAGGACGTTGTTCATCCTGGTTCTCTCCCCACCAAGTCACTCCTGGGCCATTCATTGCTTCTGCGGCCTCCACACATCTCTTAAGTACTTGTCCTCCCTAGGCTGCACTCAGGCCCTCAACTCTTCTCTCTCCAGCCTCTTACCCCCCCTCAACCCCCCACCCCAGCTGTGACCGCCACCTTCCTGCCTCTGATGACTGCCATCCATGTCCCCTGCACAGACTCAAATCAGAGTTCCAGGATGAAGTGCCAAAATCCTAGCAGGGCATGCCCATTTTTCTAACTTCCTACCAGAAGCTTAAAAGAGCAAGTGTAAAACCAAACTGACTGCCCTCATCCCCCGATGAGGCCCTCTGGGGTCTGCATCTCAAGGATTGCTGTGCTCGGAGTCCCCCACGAATAGGTAGCTTCGCTGTCTAGCCCGAGGCACAGTTCTCCCAACTCACTAAATCAGATGCCAAATTCTGTCACTTCTACCTCTGAGGCGCGTCTCCAGGCATCTCCTGCTCTCTCTCCCCATCGTGTTTGTCTCCCTGGTTACCATCCTTCCCACTCCGAGCCATCCTGCCATCCTCCACTGGGCCAGCAGGACCACTTTCTGACACAGACCAAATTAGCCACACAGGTCATGAATCCAACCCGCAGATTCAACCCCCTCTATCTGTGATGACATTTCATTTTTGTTTTCCTTCTTTTCTTCATCTTGGTTTACACAAAGGCTGTGAATTGTAGAGATAATGATCACACTAATCTTTAGTGACAGTTCACTGTACGTGTCCTTCCCTCTGCCAGGTATTGATATGCACAATCCCACTTGAGTCACGAAACCCTAAAACACAGATGCTGCTTTTATTCCCCTTTGCAGATGAGGCAGTAGAGACTCAGAGATTAACTAACCTGCTCAAGTTCACATGGGTAGTAAGAGGGACCTCAGAGTAAGTCTGACTGAATCCAACATCTATAATTCCTATTATTCACTGCCTATTTTCATTGTCCTTGAATAAATATGATGCAGAGTATTTTTACTATATGCATATAAAATAATTTCTATTCTATGGTGGGTGGAGAACAGTGATGGGTTTAGTCACTCAGTTGGCTCAGGGTGAGCTTGTCACTATACTGCCTATAAAACAAACATACGTCTTAGAGGATGAACTCCATGGCCACAGCTTCTTAAATTCATGCTTTACTTTTATGCTCATAGATTTCAAATGTGTTCACTGTTAATGGCTGAGGAACTTTGTAATTCCTTCCACCATAAATAGATTGGTTAGTTCAGCATTTTCCAAATATATTCAACAGACCGCTAATTTCAGAATTCTGAAATATCAATGGTCTTTGTATTTATAAGTATATAGACTGTGCTGTTTATTTTTATTTTGAGCCCCATAGATATTATTAAAGAACATCAGCATGTTTTATTCGGTTTAGAAATTGTGATAACTGGGACAGATCACTGCTTGTGAAGATGTGGAGAGCTATCGATTAAACTGCTGATCCATGTCGTCAGGAGGCGGGCACATAAGCCAACGCCTGAGAGGTTTTTTTAAAAACTGAGACTGTAGGTCCTTTCTTCACGGCAACTCTTCTTGTGTATCTCATAAAGATTCATGCACTCTTAAACGAGCTCTGTGATAGGTGATGGGGGATCAGACCTGTTTTCTGCTGCTTCTCTCCCCTAATGGTAGTCAAGGCATTTGTGGATGTGGCAACCCCAGTGCCGGGAGATGCTTGAGAAATGGGAGGCACGCTGAAAGAATGACAGCTGGGCATAGCGGCAGTGAGGGGCTTTTGTGGCTATGGTTGTTTAGTCGCTACGCTGTGTCCGACTCTTTGTGACCCCGTGGACTGTAGCCCCCCAGGCTCCTCTGTCCGTGGGATTCTCCAGGCAACAATACTGGAGTGGGTTGCCATTTCCTTCTCCAGGGGATCTTCCTGATCCAGGGATCAAACCCGCATCACCAGAGAAGCCCGAAGGGTTTTAAAGCCACAGTAAAATGTTTTCAAAGCTCTTTTCTTACTTATGATCCAGGTTCCAGGAAGCAGTGGATCTGCAGTCCTGGTGGACCTGCCTGCCCCATCCCTCCATCTGTGCCAGCCAAGCATAACATGTAATGAGCTTCTCCATTTTCTCTGGGAGGCTTCAGAGCTCTCCTGGCTCATTGCCCTTCTGGAATCATGCCATGCCTCAAGGTGGAAACACCTCATGAATATTTCTGTGTGGATTGATGCTCCTCACCAGACTACACAGAAAATAAGGACTTTGCCCATCAAACAGGATATAACATCTGCTTCTGTTGGTCTACATTTAACCCAAATGGCTCTAAGAATTAGGTACCTGCTTCCCCAAGGAAATGAAACAGATGGGGTCTTAAGATCCAGACCAGAGCCTCCATGAGTTTACTCTGTTTTCCTTTTGTGAGTTCTTTTTAGTTAAGTCATTGGCAAAATAACTTTTAGTAAAATCACTGAGAAGAGCTAACTCATTGGAAAAGACCCTGATGCTGGGAAACACTGAGGGCAGGAGGAGAAGGGGACGACAGAGGATGAGATGGTTGGATGGAATCACTGACTCAATGCACATGAGTCTGAACAAATTCCTGGAGATACTGAAGGACAGTGAAGGCTGGTGTGCTGCAGTCAATGGGGTTGGGAAGAGTTGGACATGACTTGATGACTGAACAACAACAATGCATTGGAAAAGACTTTGATTCTGGGGAAGATTGAAGGCAAAAGGAGAAGAGGGTGGCAGAGGATGAAATGGTTAGATAGCATCACCGACACAATTGACATGAGTTTGGCAAATTCAAGGAGATAGTGAAGGACAGGGAAGCCTGGTGTGCTGCAGTCCCTGGGGTCGCAAAGAGTTGGACACGACTGAGTGACTGAACAACAACTGGTAGAATAAGACAGCTCCCAGGCCACTTTAGTGTTATTAAATTATGTCTGCATCCTTCTTTCTTTTTGGTTCTGTGATGAGAATTTCAGCAAATAACCTCCTACTGAGGGTCATAAACCCTTCACTTTGTGTCTCTCGAACTTGAGGGAAGCTGTCTGATCTGGACCCTGTGCTTCAGGCCTGTCTTCTAACATCCCTGCATCCACATAGGCATCGACTCCCAGCCGGGTAGGGAGGAGTTCCTTTCCTTCCTTCTCCTGCTACACTGCTGGCTTCTCTTTGGCTTGTGGTGCCTTTGAGGTTACACCTGACCTATGACAACATCAGTGGAGACAGTGCAATGGAGGATGCAGTGGACATCATGGGGGCAGTGCAATGCAGGATGCAGCAGATGTCATGGAGACTGTTAAATGGAGGATGCAGCGGATGTCATGGAGACAGTGCAATGGAGGATGCAGTGGATGTCATGGGGACAGTGTGATGGAGGATGCAGTGGATGTCATAGGGATAGTGCAATGGAGGATGCAGCAAATGTCATGGAGACAGTGCAATGGAGGATGTAGCAGATGTCATGGAGACAGTGCAATGGAGGATGCAGCGGATATCATGGACACAGTGCAACGGAGGATGCAGCGGATGTCGTGGGGACAGTGCAATGGACGATGCAGCAGATAGCATGGATGCAGTGCAATGGAGGATGCAGCGGATGTCATGGGGACAGTCAACAGAGGATGCAGCGGATGTCGTGGGGAAAGTGCAATGTAGGATGCAGCAGATAGCATGGACGCAATGCAATGGAGGATGCAGCGGATGTCATGGGGACAGTCAATGGAGGATGCAGCGGATGTCGTGGGGACAGTGCAATGGAGGATGCAACAGATAACATGGATGCAGTGCAATGGAAGATGCAGCGGATGTCATGGGGACAGTCAATGGAGGATGCAGTGGATGTCATGGGGAAAGTGCAATGGAGGATGGAGCAGATATCAGGGGGACAGTGCAATGGAGGATGTAGCAGATATCATGAGATGGGTTGAAGCCACTGAAGATGAAGACTATATATGGAAAAAAGTGTGAAGACAGAACTCTTCCCAACCTTTGGTTTCCTTTAATGGTGTCTTAGAAGAACAAATTGCTATTTGTAGACATTATTTTAATCTTAAGAAAATTGCATTTTCCTATTCTGATTTTGACCTGTGTTCATTGGCTTCTCTCAAACCTATATAAGTAAAATTAAGTCACTTTATTTTTTAATTTGGGCTTCTCCAGTGGCTCAGATGGTAAAGAACCTGCCTGCAATGCAAGAAACCCTGGTTTGATCCCTGGGTCAGGAAGATCCCCTGGAGAAGGGAATAGTTACCCACTCCAGTATTCTTGCCTGGAGAATCCCATGGATAGTGGAGTCTGGTGAGCTACAGTTCGTGGGGTCACAAAGACTCAGACATGACTGAGTGACTAAACACATTTTTAAATTAATTACTTGTCAATTTTGAGAACTGGGATAAGTATATTATTCCAAAAGGAAAATATAGATTG
The DNA here is from genome assembly GCF_055505025.1 of Bos grunniens. NCBI lineage: Eukaryota > Metazoa > Chordata > Mammalia > Artiodactyla > Bovidae > Bos > Bos grunniens. The sequence continues at coordinate 8,741,318 of NC_141168.1, forward strand.
TTATGGGAGGGTATGAAGAAGCTGATATGGACAGGTATAGAAACAAAAGAATTTAAACAAAGGTTGTGGTTTACGTTAATTCATTGGGGAGCGGGAAAGCAAAATGCAACATGTATTTGCCACAGGTCCGTGATAAAAAGATACTACCTGCTGCTAGAAATAGATCCACAGTCTTGACATTCACACACACACACACACAATTCTAAATGCAATTCTGTGAAGGTATATATGGTTTGGAATCCTTACAGAACCAGGCATAAGAACTATTTCAGTGCATTTTGTCTAAGCATGAAAGAATGAGGACCAAATGTTTCAATGTAAAAAAAAGTCAGCCTTAACAAAATCAGATGCCCTGAGAAAGGAAGATCACAGCAATCTATAATTTTATATCAGAAAATCACTGTGAACTTAGGACCTTAAAACCACATGTATATTCCTTCTCTGTCATGATTTACTGTGGCCCAGTTGCAGCGTGTTTACCTACCATTCACTTTCCTGGTTATACCTGGTGCCCAGATTTTGGATTTTTTTATTCTCTACTATTTCTGGTAGGGGTGTGGATTCACGTCTCTGGTGCATCGTGTTGCCAGAAACCAAGCATTTTGTTTCTTTTTTTTTCAAGCATGTTTTTAAGAATCCTGGGAGTAGTAGTAGAATAATAAAAGAATGGAATCAAGGTAAAGAGATTCCTGTCAGCAAAATATTGATGAGTCGAAGTGGGGGGGTTGGTGGAATGCAAGTGAGCATGAGTTACAGTTGACTAAAACAAGTTGAGTTTAGTCTGTGAACAGCCATTTGCTTATAATGATACTTACAAAAGTCAATATAAGGCATATCAAAGACACTTATAATACAAAGAAGGGTAAATAAAATAGTAAGTAAAATAAAGGTAAATAAAATAGAGGGTTAATAGTCTATTTCCTCTGTTAATTATATTCCTGACTGTTAATTATATAGTATATGCTTGGCAGGTACAGAATCACCAAGACAAATAACCCTAAGAGAAGTAGTTATTGTAATGAAACCAGAAAGGACCAGCCAGTAGCTGGAGTCAAACATGAAAACTGAACAAAACCAAAGCTCGTCATTCATTAGCATCAGTGACCCTACTGAGCAGAAATCAACAGTGACTTCAGAAAATTATCATCTGAGCCAGTGTCTTGAAGAGGAGAGCCAAATGTGGACTCAAGGTGTTGTCTACTAGGAGTAATGCTCCTATATGGTTCTAATAATCTTAATAAAATTACTTAAAATTTTCCTAACATGATATTCTAACAGATCAACACAAGTCAACACATTGCGATGATAGGATCATACAATTAGGTTATGTGATGTTGGTCAAATCATTTGTCAAGAAGGATCGTTTATAGCTAAAACCAGGGACTTCCCGTGTGGTCCAGTGGTTAGGAATCTGTTTGCTAATGCAGGGAGCATGGGTTCGATCCCTGGTCTGTGAAGATTACACATGCCATGGAGCAACAACGTCTCTTTGCCACAACTACTGAGCCTGCTCCTAGAGCCCATGCTCACAACAAGAGAAGCTCCCACCGTGAGAAGGCCATGCACGCTGCAGCGAAGGATGGCCCCCTTGCCCCAGCTAGAGGAAGCCCTGGCACAGTAAGGAAGACGCAGCACAAAGAAAAAACAAGCTAGCTTGACATCTGCAGATTTAAGTGAAATGTAATCTAATGATCATGGGCTAGGGTTTAAACCTCCTTAGAAACCAGGGCCTTTGTCTTTACCAAGAATCAACTGGTTCACAACTTAAACCCTTGGCTGCTCTGAGACAGTTACTCTTTTGTTTTCATTGGGATATGCCAATATTTTTGAGCTCTAGGAAGCCACAGCACTAGTAAAATAGCTTATGTGTTAGTAATGTAGCCTAGCAACAGAAATATAAATCAGGATAAAGACTAAGGAAAAAATTAAATTCACTATATTTGCATGTTTATAACTGATTTTAATCTAGAATTACTGATTACCTTTGTACTTATAACAATTTTGTGAGAGTTTTATATACTTTTGTATATAAAATTGTATATACAATTTATATTGTATAAAATTATATAACATTTATATTGTGTAAAGTTGTGAGAGTTTTATATATTTTTCAGGTATTTAGCATAATTAGGAAAATTGGACATAGCAGAATTTTTATTTAAATGTATTGCTTATAAAAACTTATTTAAGTTTGCAATTAATGTTTTTAGTATGTGGGAAATTTAATTTGTTAAATCTCTAAGTTTTAATTGTTAGTTGTATAAGTAAACAAGTAATCTATCAATATTTGGGAAATGTTGATAACTTTGTTGAAATAAATGGATACTGTTTAATTCATAAAACTAATAAATGGACATTAAAGAAAGAACAAAGAAAAGTATTTCATTCTAAAGAAAGGGCTGTAGACTGAATGTTTGTCCCCTCCAATTCACATACTAAATCCTAACATGCCACATGGTGGGATTGAGAAGTGGAACCTTTAGGAGGTGCTCAGGTCTTGAGGAATGGAGCCCTCATGAATGGGATTTTGTTGTTCAGTTGCTAAGTCGTATCTGACTCTGCAGCCCCCTGGATGGCAGCACGCCAGGCTTCCTTGTCCTTCACTATCTCTTGGAGTTTGCTCAGATTCATGTCCATTGAGTCAGTGATGCTATCTAAACATCTTGTCCTCTGCTGCCCTCTTCTCCTTTTGTGAATGAGATTAGTGCCCTTGCAAAAGAGGCCCTGTGAGGACACAGCAAGAGGATGGCCATCTATGAACCAGGGAGCAAGTCCCCACCATGCACTGAATCAGCCAGTGCCTTGATATTAGACTTCTCAGCCCCAGGACTATGAGAAATACATTTCTATTGTTTATAAGCCACCTAAGTCTATCATATTCTGTTAGAGCAGCCTGAGCAGACTAAGCCAGAAAGGATCTTTCTAAAATCCCTTGGACTCTAAAGCATTAATCCTCTTAAAGACACAGTTTCAAATCTTCCTTAAGAAACCAAGTCCCTGGAGAAGGAAATGGCAACCCACTTTCTTGCCTGGAGAATCCCATGGATAGAGGAGCCTGGTGGGTTACAGTTCATGGGGTCACAAAGAGTTGGACACAACTGAGCGACTGAGCACTGAGCAAGAAACTGAGTTTAAAAGATTACTGGTTGGCCAAATTAAGCTCCCTGCAATTATTCCCTTTTCAACGTTGGATCTGACAGTTATTTCATGATTAAATGAGACATTTAATGATTTAATAGGGGCAGACCATGCTTAGGACTGAAATCCAGCAGAAACTCAATACATGCAATATGAGAAAGTCAATTTATTGAAGATTTAACATGGTAGACTTCACGGCAAATAGATGGGGAAACAATGGAAACAGTGACAGACTTTATTTTTTGGGGACTCCACAATCACTGCAGATGGCGACTGCAACTATGAAATTAAAAGATGCTTGCTCCTTGGAAGAAAAGTTATGACCAACCTAGACAGCATATTAAAAAGCAAAGACATTACTTTGCCAACAAAGGTCTGTCTAGTCAAAGCTATGGTTTTTCCAGTAGTCATGTATGGAAAGAAAGCTGAGCACCAAAGAATTGATGCTTTTGAACTGTGATGTTGGAGAAGTCTCTTAAGAGTCCCTTGGAGCAAGGAGATCCAATCAGTCTGTCCTAAAAGAAATCAACCCTGAAATTCATTGGAAGGACTGATGCTGAAGCCAAAACTCCAGTACTTTGGCCACCTGATGCAAAGAACTGACTCATTGGACAAGACCCTGATGCTGGGCAAGATTGAAGGCAGGAGGAGAAGGAGCCAACAAAAGGATGAGATGGTTGGATGGCATCACTGACTCAATGGACATGAGTTTGAGCAAGCTCTGGGAGTTCGTGATGGACAGGGAAGCCTGGTGTGCTGCAGTCCATGGGGTCACAGTCAGACATGACTGAGCGACTGAACTGGACTTATATAGTAGAACAATATGATTGAAAAGAGTCTGGCTGTGTCATCTACTTTCTTAAAAGAGTGACAGGAACACTGCCTAAATCCACTGGATTTTTCAGAGGGTGAGAGGATGGAGTTGGTACTGTGAATTAATGTAGGGGTGGCCTGGCCCCTCTGGGGTATTAGTGCGGATGTGCACATCTGGGATACTGTCAACTCATATTTTCTCAATTTTGTGCAACCATTTGCCAACTATGCTTCCCAACTCTCCCAGCTCAAAGAGAGTCAGAGGGGTGACTAGTGACAGTGATAAGCAGGTAAGGGACCCCTCAATTCTCTTAGACCCTGTACATCTCTTCCTGGTACTTTTCCTCCCCCTTGAACTCTAAATTCAACATGCTGAAATGGCTGCACTTGGATGTTCTGCCAACTTTAGTGGGTGGGAGCTAACCAGACTTCATTACATTCAGAAACTACCAGAAAAACTGTGTAAATAAAGCAGAAATTTCTGGTAGGAATGTTAACATTGAAGGCAGGTCAGTGCCTACGTTCACTCCTCCTTGTCATCACTCTGGTGCATCCATCACTCACAAGCTACCTCACAGGTTGCTCTGTGTCACGACTGAACACCTGGCCAAGCCTAGAACACAAGCGCCGGCATCAACACCCCCTGCCTCCCCCCACCGCTTCACCCACTGCCTTCATCTGCTTTGTTGGGCTCCGTGACTGTTCGCACTTTGCTTTCATCTCTCCCCATCACCACCAGTCACACCTGCCTCCCCATAAAATGCAGAGTGCAGTCTCTCTCCTGTGTGTCAGAGGTGGTACACACCAGAGGTGGCTCAGAGCAATGTTATCCCATCTAGAAACTTTTATGAGACAGTATGCTTAATCTTCAAAAGTTTTAAGGAAAAAAGTACACTTCATATTACTGTCAAAAATTTTAACATTACAAAGTGAATGCAAATTTGATTATAAGGTGAGAAATTATAGTACTAACTAACAGTCGTTCATTTTGGAGCCGAGAAAGCACTGGTATTCTCTAAAAATGAGTTCAGATGCAGCACTTAGAGCAGAGGTGTTAATCAATTAGCAAAGATTATTATTTTTTTGATAGAAGAGATTTTTATAAGACTTATCTTGTGAGAGCAGAAAGCTATTTCAAAAAGCACTGATGTTTAATAATCCAACCTGTATCCTTACAAAAGTATGAACATTTCCATTTGGAGCTCAGTCTTTGAGAATCACCATTTTCCTCATAAAATGTTCTTTGCTTTCTGTAATAGCTATAGGCAGGGACACATCTGATATGCACTAAATTTTCAGATCTCCATGTGTTTATATAAATAATCCAAAGAGAAATGGGTTGTTTCCAACAGTTTTAATTAGTTTCTCATATATGTAGGTCATAATCCAGTTTTACTTAGATATTACATTTAGTAATGGCTGTTAAATATAAGTTGAGTGTGTACCTGGGCACTTTAATTTATAGACATCTCCTTGGAGAATATGGAGCATCACCATTACTGTCCTATTACTCAGAGTTTTATCACTAGCCTGAAATTGACCGACTAAATGACTGTCATGGGTAACACATATTGCTGTAAAATTGAGCACTGACTTATTAGGAAATAAAAAGCTTGAGGGATCATTGGGGTATTTAATATCAGGACTGGCTTGTTTTCCCATTATACTTGATAGAGAAGCAGCCCAATCGCCTAGAAGGAGACTTTATGACAAAACAATCTCTTTTCTGTCTATGTCACTCCTCTAAGTGATTGTGGACCATTTATAATCATACTCAAAGCACTTCCCAGCCCTTGGCTCGTGATTTCTCTGCACAAGAGACTCAGATGAGTGACATGTAAATGACCTGTCATATCCAACTGTTATTGCAGCAAGTTGATGAAACCAAGCAATTTGTATAATTTTAGTGCAATCCTCCTTACATTAAAGCACCCACCCCCTGCCTCCTCCCCTCTACCACACCACACAAAGAGAAAGAAGGGAAAAATAAGGAAGAAAGAGCAAAGAAAGAACAAATAGTGGTTTTAAAGGATCTTTGGGAAAGAATTATATTCAAGGCCTGAGAGCCATGGAAGTCTAAAGATAAAAGAAGAGAAAAATGCTCTGGGCGTCCAAAACGAGACAGTCTGCACAGTCCCCAGGGCAGGGAGCCCAGCCTTTGCCATCGCCCTGCCAGGGAGTTTAATAGAAAGGCCTGCCTTTTGATCACCACGTGGGTTCCTGCGACTGAGGGAGAGCCTGGCCCCCCTGCCAGCAGCGCTGAGGCTCGGGCAAGATTCCTCTGTGGTTTCCACCAGATGGCAGCAGGAAACAAGGTTTGTGTGCAAACTGCCGTCCTGGTCTAGAGTAATGAATGTATTAAAGGAAAAATAAATTCTGAGTCCTGTGAGAATTTATATTAAGGAACACTGCCTCAAGAAAATACAGTCTTCTTCCATGAAAATGTTTCTCAACTGTGTGTTGTTGCAGCACATGAGAAATTTCGCCTTTCAGGTTATCGTAAGATGAGAACACAGCATTTAAGAAATCTGTGGATCTGTGATATCATGTCTACAGTCATCGAGCGAACTACCCCTTTCCATGGAAAAGGTGCCGGCTTCAGGGATACGTTAAGGAAAGATGGCCACTGTTTTTTCTCTTTTTAGAGAAAGAGTGACTCTTAGTTATATAATTTCTAGACCTAAACACAGGTGACCAGTGATGTGCTGAGCACACAGTTGGTGTTCATTCCTTTTGCACTTTTGCAGAAGTCCTTTGAGAGTCTCCAGAGATAATCGACTCAATGGGCGTGAGTTTGAGCAAGCCCTGGGAGACAGTGAAGGACAGGGAAGCCTGGTGTGCTGGAGTTCATGGGGTCGCAAAGAGTCAGACACGACTGAGTGAATGAACAACAAGAAAAGATAACAGTCACATAATCATGAAGGATGAATGTTTTAAGAAATAGACATAATCAACCTTTTCCTTCAAATGCAAGTATTTTCTTTCATACTTGCCTAAGGGAAAGGATACAAAGAACCTTTGACTGCTTCTGTCTTTGGTGGAAGAAGACGCTATTCCCCTCACTGGTGAGGAAAACATGCATTTCAGTCTACTTTCTTCTCATGGCCTCTGGTCTAACACATACCTTACACACACCTTGTTGAAGGCAATTCACATAGCCTTTTGGGAACTTGCTTCCTCATTTGCAAAGAGAGGACAACCAAGATCCCTACAAATGCTGACATTCGAGATTTGTTTTCTTCTTATTTTTTTTCCTGCTCTATAATTTTCATCACTAATATCAATAAAGATTTTTCCTAGACAAAATACACTCTGCATAGTGAAGATTTAAATTAAATACTCTTGGATTACTACTATTCTTTGGGGAGGCATAGGTGGAGAGTTATTCAAAACTACCTTCTCAGGCATTACCTGATTCCTTGGGGGCATTTATATAAAAAACCGATGACTTGAATGGACAAGTTCATTAGTCAGCCTGAAATGGGGTTTGTTGCCGAACAAACAACTCTGATCTCTCAGTGGCTTAACCCAGCAAATGCTCATTTCTTGCATCTGCTCTAGCTTCATTGCAGACAGGCTCTGCTCGATGTCACCCTCACTCTGGGGGCAGGCTCAACCATTTGGATTGATGGTAGAAGGAAGACATGGTGAATCACATGCTGGCTCTTCAAGACTTTGAGGTTAAAGTTACACATTACCTGAGCTCCTGTATCATAGTCCAAAGCAAGCCACATGTGACCACAATGAACTTCAATTTAGGCCAGAGGAAAAATGCAATCCAACCATGTGCTTGGAAGGAGGAAAACCAGAGTACTGGGGAACAGGATCGCAGATGCAAATTCAGTGAGAAATACTCAAAATGTAGATACTACCATTTAATCACTAGGAAGGGCTTCCCAGGTGGTGCTAGTGGTAAAGAGCCCACCTGCCATTGCAGGAGACATAAGAGATGTGGGTTCGATCCCTGGGTTGGGAAGATCCCCTGGAGGAGGGCATGGCAACCCACTCCAATATTCTTGCCTGGAGAATCCCATCGACAGAGGAGCCTGGTGGGCTACAGTCCATAGGGTCACAATGAGTTGGACACAACTAAAGTAACTTAGCGCACATGCCTGCAGTCACTAGGAAAATTTGTCCTGCTCCTCATTCTTCCCTTCTACAAGCAATGAGATTTGCTGTATTTTCTTGAAAGCAAACATTTTGAAATCTAGATTTCAATGCATTTATCATTGTGTGTAAGTTTTTCTTCTTGGAAAATCAAGGAAAGAATGTCAAAAATAAGTATTTAACAGCTTTTCTTTATCACTTTAGATAGGATGAAATGGAGGACAGGAAGATCACCAAGTGAAAGAATCAGTTATTATGTTTTAAAGTACATTGATCTTTTGTATACCCAAAACCATATTTATTAAGGTAATTGAATCCAACTGTTGTAACTCTGTGATATGATCCCAGGCTTTCTATGAGAAAGAATTACTTTGCTGATAAAACTTACATGAAAGGCAGGGTCAGAATAAATCATCTAAAGCTAGTTGAATTTTATTTTTAAATAAGTAAGTGTGTGGTGAACAAACCAGGACCTTATAGAGTATGTAACATACATTAAAATGGTTGGCTAAGGCACTTGTTTAATTATCTATTTTAGGCCAATTCTAATTAGACGTAATCAGCCAGGTGATACCATTATTGATGAGATAATTCACGCAAAATGTGTAATTGCTCTGTCTCCATTTAGCTTTGGGAATATAGTTTCACATCTGAAGAAAAGAAAGATTTTAAGCAAACAGTGTGAAAGTTCTGGCCTATTGAGGCGGAGGCAGATGGGGCTCCCCAGGGTAAAGCAATTGGAGATTCATTCTATATTGACGGAAACTCCAAGACAAGAATAGCAGAGCAGTTAAGGGAGGTGGCTGGTCCCTGCACAGACCACATATTTCTAGTTTCTAAAGTTAGAAGACCTTCCCGACCAGACGTGGGCAGAACAGGCTCCTTGGAGGCCCAAAGAGAGTCATGTCAAGGGATGTTCTACTGCCTTTTTGGTAGGAATCTTGGCTAAGAGATGCACGTGCACACGTGGGAGGATCCTGAGATGCACCAAATATGGACTGTGAAGCAGGCAAATCATAATGACTGGCCCAGAGAAACTCAGTAGAAATGGCCCATAGAAATAATTCATGCTACCACGAGGAGCAACTCAGCAACTCAGGGACTCTCCCTGAGTCTGCCTGTGCGTCTATTCATTTTTCTCCTTCTATAAATACTTTACTCGCTTTATTACATTCTGTCTTCGTGGAAATTCTTTTCTGCAAAGCTGAAGGTCCAGAACCCTTGTAACTGACCACTGGTCGAGCGGCTAGGGTCTGGAGCTTTCACTGCTTTGAGCCAGCTCAGTCTCTGGTTGGGAACCGATGCCCCACTCCAAGCTTTTGCAGACCTAGGCCACCCAAGGTCACTATGAGAGACTCTGATGGGGCATCTGAATTTGAATTTTCCCAATGTTTCTCAAAATGGGGAGAACCAACATTTACATTGTCTGCGGGTTGCTGAATATCTTGGTGAAGAAAAAAAGAGACCAGAAATTACTACCCAGAGAAATTAAAATGTACCTTTTAGAACCATAGGTAGAAACGTATGTAGAGCCACATGTTTCTGTAACTAAATATAAATTAGTATCTTATTGGCATGTACTGTGATATTTCTCAGGCTTGAAGAAAATCAGACATTATGGCTTTAATCGCCCTGTTGGCTCTAAGCAACTGTGTTCATATGAAGTCTCCGTGGTAAAAGTTTATATATGTTGGTAGATTTATGCCAAGAAACCCCATTTTAGCGATTCTACGAATGTTCATGACATCTACTAATAGAAGGTAGGAAGCAAAGACTCCTGTGATGGTGGCAAGTAAGAGAGGAGAGATGGGACTGACAGCCACAGTTAGAAATCAGATCTGTAATAGCTGACGGCAGGGTTTCTCAGCTTTGGCATTGCCACTATGTGGGGCCCGATGATCCTTTGTTGTAGGAGCCGTGTCCTATGCACTGTGGGTACAAACAGCATCCCTGGCCTCTACGTACTGAGCACCATTAACACACCCTGTCTCCACCATGCCACACCCAGTGTGACTAGCAAAAATGTCTCCAGTCACTGCCAAGTGTCCCCTAGAGGAAGAAGGTCATTCTAAAGGTTGAGGACTATTGGTCTGTACCATAAGAGGACTGGCCACTGTTGAATTTCTTAAGAAATTGCTTTTGATTTAGCCTTTAATTAATTCTGCATTTTCTATGAAAAGCTAAATCTTGCATTACACCAAACTATGTGACTAATCATGTATATTCATTCTCACAGAAAACGAAGAAAGTGAAAGTCGCTCAGTCGTGTCTGACTCTTTGTAACCCCGTGGACTGTAGCTCACCAGGCTCCTCTATCCAGAGGATTTTCCAGGCAAAAATACTGGGGTGGGTTGCCATTTCCTTCTCCAGGGCATCTTCCCAACCCGGGAATAGAACCCAGGTCTCCTGCAGTCCAGGCAGACTCTTTATCATCTGAACCACCTGGGAAGCCCATTCTTATAGAAGGCTCACATTTTACAGATGAATACCTACAAAGACTACAGGAGGGGAAGAATAAGAAACATTAAAGGATTCAGAGGCATATGGACTATTGAACTTGTCACTAAACTTTTCCAAATATTTGATTCAGAATTTTGGCACCACCTGTAGAAAGAAATTGTGATCCTGTCTGATACTTCTTGCAACCTGTCAACAGGTCATAAAGTCAAGGCATTTAGAAATTACACAGTTCAACTCCTTTATTTTGGGGATCAAAAAAACAGGTTCAGAGAAGATAAAACTTGTCCAATCAATTACAGGAGCCAGAAACTAAAATTCATATTCCTCTTCAAAACACATTGTTCTCTCTCTTAAAATGTTATAATTTTTTTGTCATTGCTGGAGGTCCATTTCTTATTATGTGTATCTCAGTGTGAATTGTTTTAGCAGTGTCATATAGGACTTTCCTACTCACTGAGAGATACGAGTTAATCGGTCTTATGTTGGCAGAGCAAGCTGTTCTCCACATACCAGAAACCTCACATTTCAGGCAAAAGAGGTATTATTCATTCTTTCTCACACTGAGATATCAAATAATTAAGTATCCTGAGGAATTTGCAGAGTTGAGGCACAAATGTTCATAATTTGGATACAATATTGACCCTGGAAGGATCAAAAGTTGTTTATCAGGTAAGTAAGAGGGGTATAGATTGTATATTCTATATTCTTTAGAATATACAATCTGGCATTCTTTACAACTTCCACCACAATCCAGAAAAACTTCCTTTGATAAATTATAAAAAATGGTAAAAATATATTCTAAAGTGAGACGTAGAATTTTGTTTATACCTATAATTTAAAACTGGAGATGAAAAAGGTAGAGAAGAATAAGGATGTCTCTGCTTTAGAGTCATTATTGTAACACATCACCTACCTTTTTGCCTTTGGCCTAAATAATTATCCAAAAAGCTAAGAGCATACCTCTGACAATTTGTAGAGTAGAAGAAACTTTGGAATGAAAAAAAATTTATGTAGGAAGATAATTTATAGAAATTCTTTTAAGCACAAAGGATTTACTATATAACACAGGGAACTACTGATATATTCAATATCTTGTAAAAGCCTATAATGGAAAAATAATCTGAAAAATATATCTGAATTCCTTTGCAACACACCTGAAACTAACACAATACTGTAAATCAACTATATTGCAGTTACAAAAAATAAATTAATTTAGGTTCTTAATATAATATTAAATATGTATCCTACGCTCCTATCTCACATCTTGGTATTCTGGTCAAATAAATGAAATAATTTAATCAAATGTTAGATTTATCTTTGTAGTCCAGAGCCAGGTACATAATATATGATTTGAGGTGAGGAGGTGAAAACAGGGAAGAATGAAAATGAATATAGAAATAAATAACAGGGGGTGGAGAACACTGACTTTTAAGTCCAAAGCAGGTACTTTTGTGCAAACCCTCTAACACCTCCATCCAGGTTACATAATGGGTTGCCTTGGGCCTCAGGTTTCATCAATGGCTATGAACTGGGAGGAGCCTCATCCTTTCTCTCTTAGTAGCATGAGAACTCCAGGGATATCTCTTAGGTGATACATGAAACTATCTGATAATATAACTAGGGAACCCATTAGCTCTAATTTCATGCAGTGAACACTGACCTTCAGTGTGTTAGGCCAGTGGCTCTCAACCAGGGGTGGTTTTGTCCCTAGGAACATCCACCAATATCTAGAGACATTCCAGCTGTCAGAACTTGGGGCCAGGGGTTCTACTGGCATCTAGATTCCAGCTATGTTGCTAAACATCCTAAAATACACAAGAGAGTTCTCCCTCAATTGTAAGTACTACTATTGAGTCTGACCTCAATTGTAAGTACTACTATGGGTGAGAAACCCTTTATAAGATATTCTGCTAATCCTCCAGAGAAGGGTTGGCACCATGGCTCATGACCAAATGCAGTCTGGGCTATGAATAAGCAATGGTTTTGTCTTTCTAAATGATTGGGAAAAAAGAATGCTATTTTGTGACATGTGACATTTGTATGAAATTCACATTTTAGTGTCAGTAAATAAAGTTTTATTGAACACAGCCATGGCCATTCCTTTACAAATGTGGTCTCTAGCTGCTTTCACAGAACCATGGCAGAGTTGAGCAGTTGTGACCGAGACCACATGGCCCACCAGCCTGAAATATTTACCATCTGGCCTTTTACAGGAAACGTCTGTCAAACCTTATATAGAGGCATATCAAACAAGCTGTCATTTATTTAGGAGGGTGATTTGACAGACTTTAGCTTAACTCTTGGAAGACTAGCATTACTTGGAGATTTAAACTGTTTTTATAATTTTTTCAATGTGGGAGTTTGAGGAGGAGGAGGGATATGAGGAAATCCCAAAAAACCAAGACAAAGTAGGCTGACAACCAGCAAGCAAGTGGGGCCAGGGGATGCAGGGGTAGGGGAGAGAGGCTACTCTTCTGCCATCTGAATAGAAAGGTAATTGTTTACTTGATTTCCTAATCCATTATTCAGGTAATGAATAAGCAAAGCTCTTTGTTCTGAAGGGAAGGGGCCATGTGTAGTCGCTCAGAAGTTTTTACGGCTGTTCCAAGAGCACATCGCAACCTTGAAGAGTGAACTGCCCGTGAATTTTCAAATGACTTCTCCAGCTTCTCTTCTTTAAAAAATAAATAAGCCTCAAGCAGGCACTGGTGAATTAAAGGCTTGTATACAGCATTTATAAAACTTATTGACAGCAGAGATTGCATAGGAGCTTTCACAAGGTGAGTATTTATAGGAAAAGAATCAAAATCCACAATTCATGCCTTCAGAAATGATGTCAGCAGCATCACTCCTTTCCTTTAGGAGCTTTGTCAATGAGGCTGCCTGTGAAACTGCCCATACAGGAATCCCTCTCCTCTGTAAAGCATTACAGATGTTCCTCACCTTCTTCAAGGAGATACTTGTTCCTCCTGTTGTAATCACACGAAATAATCCATGTTCTAAGCAGAAGCGAGATTCTCCTGATGACATATGACAGGAAGACATCTACTATTGGTCTCATAAAATTGGGATATTTTGGGGGTAAGATCATGGCATCTGGTCCCATCACTTCATGGGAAATAGATGGGGAAACAGTGTCACACTTTATTTTTTGGGGCTCAAAAATCACTGCAGATGGTGATTGCAGCCATGAAATTAAAAGATGCTTACTCCTTGGAAGGAGAGTTATGACCAACCTAGATAGCATATTGAAAAGCAGAGACATTACTTTGCTAACAAAGGTCCATCTAGTCAAGGCTATGGTTTTTCCAGTGGTCATGTATGGGTGTGAGAGTTGGACTGTGAAGAAGGCTGAGTGCCAAAGAATTGATGCTTTTGAACTGTGGTGTTGGAGAAGACTCTTGAGAGTCCCTTGGACTGCAAAGAGATCCAACCAGTCCATCCTAAAGGAGATCAGTCCTGAGTGTTCTTTGGAAGAAATGATGCTAAAGCTGAAACTCCAGTACTTTGGCTACCTCATGCAAAGAGTTGACTCATTGGAAAAGACTCTGATGCTGGGAGGGATTGGGGGCAGGAGGAGAAGGGGACGACAGAGGATGAGATGGCCGGATGGCATCACTGACTCGATGGACGTGAGTTTGAGTAAACTCCAGGAGTTGGTGATGGACAGGGAGGCCTGGCGTGCTGCAATTCATGGGATCGCAAAGAGTCTGACACTACTGAGCGACTGAACTGAACTGAAGAGTGAAAAGTCCTCTGAAAAGATGTTCTATCTTTGAAACATGAGATGCTAGCAATGAACACTGTTAGAATCTGTAAAGCAATTATCTTTCAATTAAAAAATAACTGAATTTTAAAAAAGAAGAGGCAAAATTCTACTTTAGTCAATGTGAGAAGAAATTTGAAAAAAAAAGAAATGATTAAGTAGGGGTTTAAAATGCTCTTAGCACATTGTCGGTAGAGCATATTATTTAATGATATTTAAAGCAACTGTTAACTTTTTTGTTTGGCGTTGTTCAGGAATAAGTTTTCAATACAATGAAGTTCACTTCCACTAGGTAACCCATACACAGTGCATTGCAGAGTGAAAATTCTTTTGGTGTTAGAATGTCATTTGGATGTAAAAATGCATCTTTTAAAAGTAGAATGTTTCAAGTATAACCAGAGCTTTAACAAAAAATAATTCTTAACATGGATTAAAGTTCATCATTTGAACTTTTACTGTTTAATGTGCTAGTGGTAAGCTCCTCAGGGTAATGCTTATTTCTTAAGTTTCTATGTCCTTGCCCCTTTCAACCAACTGCCATTGTTTATTTTTCCTTGTATTCATTGGATTTGCATCTACTTAGCTTCATCTCAGCATCTCCAGTTCTTTTTAGTATGTTGTGGGCTTAAAATCAGAGAACTAACCTTGACAAAACTGATAGTTGTATGAAGTAATACTGAAGGAGTCTGGGTTGAAAGCTGAGCCATGCCATTCTCTAGCTATGGGGTCTTGGACAATTTGCTTAACATGTTTCTTCATCTACAAAAGGGGGATGATAGTAACTCACTTCATGGAGTTTTCCGAGACTGAATTAAGTCTAGATATAAAGTGCTCAGAAGAGTGACTGGCACATAATGAGTGAAGTCACACTTAGGATCTATTAGAGCAAGGGCTTTATTAAGCACGTAATTCTCACTGATTTCTCTGTTTGAGACTTAATTTTAGGGTTGATGCATACCGCCTCTCTTTTTCCTATTATCTTTCATTTTGATTTCTTATCCTCTCTTTCCTCCTATTCTCCAGAAGTCAGCTATTGGGATTCCTTAGAAGACAGAAATTTCACCTTTCTCTTTTCTGGCCCCACTGAGTATTGCTGGTTGATAGGTAATCTCTAAGAGGAAGATTCTAAACGGACATTCAGGGAAGCCTAAGAGCTCATAGATACATTTATTAAATCCTTAAAAAATTCTCATTTTAATTAATTAACAACACTTAAAAGACACAAGAAAATTCTATGTGCAGCCAAGATGGGGTAATAGGCACTTTTTAAAATCCTATAACAGCAGCTTTCTGACATCAAGCACTGCAGCACAGTTATGCATGAGAGATCACATACAATGTGAGCCCCAAATGGCTCCAGATCATTGCCTGATAATATTTACCCAGGCCTCAGTGCAGAGAAGGGGAACTCAGGAATCTGGCAGACTCCCTCATTTGAGGAGATAGAGTTGGTAGGCTAGTGTCCTCAGCACAGAATCCCAGAGAGAATAGATAGACCTGCACGGGCAGAGAGGTTCAGGATCTGTGGAGGTTCTCTCCTGAATCTTCAGCTGAGTACAAATAAGTTCATTCATGCATGCAAGAAAGCTACCTTGGTCAGGGGAAACATGACCTGAAAGGATCTGAGGGAACAATCTCCATGTCTCACACAAAGCCAAGAATAGTTCATGCTCCTACCAGTCAGAGTGAAAAACCCTTGTAATTCGAGGGCATGCAGAAAAGTACTCAAAAGGCAATCACACTGGTAATGGGGAAAAATTAGCCTTAGAGAATGGCTTCCTGGGTTCTTTCCTTGGTTCACAAAGTTTAAAAGCAAGTCTCAAAAGGGTCAACTACTTTCAAGTAAGTTTGTTACATCTCTGAATAAAGCTCAAGACTACTATAGGAATATAAAAATATCCACTCCCAATAAGGGGTGGGGTGGGGTGGAATTCACACTGTCTGGCATCCAATAAAAAATTATCAGGCATGAAAAGAAGTAGGAAAATAAAATCCTCAATGAGGGGAAAATCAATCAATAGAAACAGATGCAGAAATGACACAAAGGATAGAATGAATGGATAAGGGCATTAAGTTATTGTAACTATTTTTATATACTCAAGAATGTAGAGGAATAATTGAACATACTAAGTAGAGGCATGGAAGATATACAAAGACATAAACCAAATTCTAAATGAAAATACACGGGAAAGGATTACCTGCAGAATAGATAACACAAAAGAAAAAATTAGTCAACTTGAAGATATAGCAATAGAAACTATTAATTAGGGAGAGAAAAAAAGACTGAAAAAAAGTGGAGAGAGGATCAGTGAACTGTGGGACAATTTTAAGTGGTCTAACATGCATAAAGGCAATCGCCCAAGGTAAAGGCAATCCTCAGAGGTAAAGTAGAGGACAAAAAGATTTGAAGAACGAATGGCTTAAAAATTTCCAAATTTGATGAAAGATGTAATCTACTGATCCAATAGGAACAATAACCTCCCAAACCAAAGAAACATGAAGGAAACTCTGATAAGGTACACTGTAAGCACATTGCTTAACAGCAGCCAGAGAAAAAGGACACGGCTGCATATGAAGATATGAATGAAAGCAGATTTCTTCTAGGAAACAGCAGAGCAACTTGTTTAATGTAGAGAAAGGAAAAAAACTGTCAATCTAGAATTCCATATCCAGTGAGAATGTCTTTCAAAAAACCAATATGAAAATGGTTTTCTGACACACATATAGTATACTAGAAATTAGTCCATTTTATCTGTTCTTAAATGCATTGGCAAAGTTTATTCATAGCAGTCTCTTATTACCATTTAAAATCTCTGCTGCCTATAATTATTTTCCATTTTCATTTCCTGTATTGGTTATTTGTTGTGATTTTTTTGCTTATTATCTAATGTGTTAGAGACTTTTCTATTTTCAAGGAGCTAACTTTTGACTCTACTTACTCTTTGGATTCTACTAATATTCTAGTCTTCAAATTCTACTTCATGAAGCTCATTATTTTTAGCTTATTTGAGGTTAGCTATCAGTTTCTAGTCTTAACTGAATTCTAATTTAATTCTAATTTAAAGTATAAAATAAACTATAACTACCTTTGTGATGTCTCTAATGAATTTTCATTTATACAATTATTTATTACCACTCAGTTCTAACTATTTTTGATTTTTCCTCCTAAAACGTGATAAAATGTTTCAACTCTTTCATTTACATCTTAGAAGACTATGTGTTCTTCATTTCTTTTGTTCAGACTCTTTATACCTATTAAATCAAGTTTGTTAATTATGTTTTTAGAAACTTCTATTTTGATTTACGTGTGTGTGTGTTAGCCACTCAGTCATGTCTGACTCTCTGTGACCCCATGGACTGCAGCCTGCCAGGCTCTTCTGTCCATGGAATTCTCCAGGCAAGAATACTGGAGAGGGTTGCCATTTCCTTTTCCTTTATTTACTTCCATGTGCTTAATTAAAATTATCAGCTTTGAAATTAGCATGTAAATTTTTATTATATGATATTGGACTTGATTTATCCATATGCTTTATATACTTTGAGAATATTTGCTTAGTGCATTCAAGTTTAGAATTACTATATTTTCCATGCAAATCAAATCTTTTGTCATAGTTTAGTGACCTTCTCTATCCCTATAAAGGCTTTTGTTTTAAAGATTATATTACCTGATATTATCATAGTTACCAGGTTTTTCTTTTATTTATTATTTGCCAAAGCATATCTTTTCACCCTTTTAAATGCAGCCTGAGTCTTTGTGTCTGAAAATAACATTTAGCCTCTTTTTAATCTAATATGACAAATTCTTTTAGCTAGTCCATTTAGTCCAATGAAATTATACGTGTGTGTGTGTGTGTGTGTGTGTGTGTGTGTGTGCTCGCGCTTGTGTATATATACAAGATTGAGAGAGAGAGACTTGTTCCTTCTGTTTTACATTGTTTTTTTTTTTTTTTCCATTTTCCTGATTTTTAAATAATTCTTTTGCTTTCCTTCCAACTTTTTGGGTTGACTATTTTGTATTTTTCCTCATTCAATTTCCTGTCCCATTCTGTTTTGAAGTTATATGTTATCTAATACTAAGTGGGCACATTTGGAATCTTACCACACACAAAACTCAAGAAAGTCTAAAGTTAATTGGTATTTTAAATCCTCTCTAAATCCTTTTCAAATACAAGCTTCTTAGAAAACTAACTGATTACTTCTTTCATGGCTTCAGTTCAGTTCAGTTGTTCAGTCATGTCTGACTCTGTGCGACCCCATGGACTGCAGCATTCCAGGCTTCCCTGTCCATCATCAACTTTCATGGCTTACAGGCTTCATTTTTTAATTGTTTCATCCAATCCTCTTTTTTAAAACACTAATTTAAACATTGATATTTCGTTAGCCAGTTTTACACATTTTTTACCTATATGTTCATCAATTTCTTTGATTTCAACACTGCTTATATCTCTGGCATTTATTTATTTTTTAATGAATTAAATCCTTTAGAAGTTACTTTAATAACATTATTTTGGTCTCAGACTCTCTCAATTTTTATTTACTTTCTCACAACTCTTTGAGGTATCATTCTATGGACTTGTCTTTCAACTACTACAGACCCTGTACAGGAAACCTGTGCTGTGTGCTCAGTCGCTCAGTCGTGTCTGACTCTTTCAACCCCATAAACTGTAACCTGCTAGGCTCCTGTGTCCATGGGATTTTCTAGGCAAGAATACTGGGGCGGGGGGGGGGTTGCCATTTCCTTCTTCAGGGGATCTTCCCAACCCAGGAATCAAACCCAGGTCTCCTGAACTGCAGGAAGATTTTTTACTGACTGAGCTACAAGGGACAGGAAAATTATGGTTATGCATTAAGGCATGAATTCAAAACACCTATTTGAAATTATTTCATACTATGATAAGATTAGAAATATTTTTATTTAATAACAGGCTTATTTTAGATGACTTTTAAAATCAGCATGGCTGTATAAGTGATACTTTTTCACAACTAAGCAAGCTGATAGATCCAAGTAATGCTTTAGATGAAATACCTTGTTGAAACAGTCAAAGTGAGTGCTATAGTAATCGTGTATAGTGACAGCTTAGATTACAGTTATTTATAAATGATGCTGAAAAGGTTATGATAAATGTATTAAAAATGAAGACTTCCCTAGTGGTCCAGTGGTTGGGAATCTGACTGCCAATGCGGGGGTAATGGGTTTAGTCCCTGGTCCGGGAGGGTTCTGCATGTGTGGGACAAATGGGCTCATGTGTCACAGCTACTGAGCCTGTGCTCCAGAGACCATGAACCACAACTACTGAGGCCTGTGCACCCCAGAGCCCATGCTCCACTATACAAGAAGCCTCTGTGATGAGGAGCCTGTGCACCCCAGAGCCCATGCTCCACTACACAAGAAGTCTCTGATGAGGAGCCTGTGCACAGCAACTGGAGAGCAGCCCTTATTCCCCGCAACTAGAGAAAATCCCATGCAGCAATAAAGTCCCAGTGCAGCTAAAATAAATAAACACATAAATATGAAAAATAATTATTCCTGGGTTTATTGTAAAATGGAACTTGGCCATGGTCGCTTCCCATGGAACATGGCTATAACTTCCAAAGCAACTCATATGGTTGACCAATTTTTTAAAAAAGTTAATATGCTGTACACTCAAATATTAATTTATTAAATATATTCTAAGTTGGTATAGACCTTATACCAAATGGTATGTATTCCTTCCTTTATCTAAATATAAATATATATACTAAACAACTTTTTTTTTTGGAGAGAAGAATATTTCTTCTCCTTATTGCTTATTGTTGTTATTTAAATTGAAGGATAACAACCTGAGGGAAAATGCTCAGATCATAAATATAACCCTTGATGAATTTTCATAAAGCAGACATACCCATGGTTGTGACTTGAGCCCACATCAGAAAACAGAAATTAATTGTACAAAGGAAGCCCCCTTTGTGCCCCTTTTGTGCACTACCCTCTCTCAGGGGTCTCTACTATCTTGTCTTCTAATACCTGGGCTGGTTTGGGAACAACATTTATCAATTAAGCACACAACAGTACTGAAAAATGTTTTATGGAAATTAAACTTGGGGTGTAGTCATGCAGTCCTTCCTTCTATTTTACATGCATTTGGGTTGTATCTAAACCAAAAGACCCAGATGTTTTCAGGTAAAGATTTTTATGAGCCCAAAAGGTATGCATCTTCTCATATCTAGAGAAACAGTTTAACGTCATGGACCTATGTCTGGTCCTGATTCCCCTGGCTAGCCTCTCCTCTAGGCCCCTTTGCAGCTTCTCTACTTCTATTAATCTTTGGGCCATGCATCTTTAACGTTCTTTTTAAGTTTCTTCTAGCACACAACAAATAAATGTCCAAGTGGCCAACACCCAGACAATGCTGGGACAAGCCTAATTATTCCATGGACTCTCATGTCCCTCGGTAAATGCACCCTGACAGAGAGCAGGCCCTGGGACCCAGGACCCCACAATGCTCCTCTCCAGTTTGAAGAAGCCCAAGTGCTCATTGCTCCTTTCCCCAGTGACCTGGGTCCCCATGGCTGGAGACAGGGAATGGTAGACAGTTAGTCATGAGCAGGGTGTTAATGGGCCAAAGATTTGACCCATAAATAAAAAGAGGGGGGAATGTGGAACCCTATACCAAGGTCACAGGTGTGGAGCCCTGTACCAAGGTCACAAGATAAAAATCTCTGGAACTGACCAAGCTCCATAGCAACTACTGCCATAAACCTCAGGATCTAAACTGGCCAGTTCCCTGACCCCATATTAGGTAAAATACCCACTCTAAAGCATCCTAAAGAAGACTGAGTACCGAAAAATTGATGCTTTTTAACTGTGGTGTTGGAGAAGACTCTTTAGAGTCCCTTGGACTGCAAGGAGATCAAACCAGTCAATCCTAAAGGAAATCAGTTCTGGATATTCATTGGAAGGACTGATGCTAAAGCTGAAGCTCCAATCCTTTGACCAGCTGATGAGAAGAGCTGACTCACTGGAAAGGATGGTAATGTTGGGAAAGATTGAGGGCAGGAGGAGAAGGGGGCAGCAGAGGACAAGATATTTGGATGGCATCACCAACTCAATGGATATGAGTTTGAGCAAGCTCCGGAAGGTGGTGAAGAATAGGGAGACCTGGCGTGCTGCAGTCCATGGGGTCACAAAGAATTGAACAGGGTTGAGTGACTGAGCAACAACAAATAGCATCCTAACCAATTACCTATTGGCCACCATTCCAGCAAGAATTTTCTATGTCTTGAGGCTATAAACATTGGCTACTAGCCTGCGAAAGGGTTTGGCTCTCTCTTGAGCTGCCCCACTGTTCTAACAGCATCTCCCACTCTAATAAACTTTATTCTTCTCTCAATGCTATGCTATGCTAAGTCGCTTCAGTCGTGTCCGACTCTGTGTGACCCCATAGACGGCAGCCCACCAGGATCCCCTGTCCCTGGGATTCTCCAGGCAAGAACACTGGAGTGGGTTGCCATTTCCTTCTCCAATGCAGGAAAGTGAAAAGTGAAAGTGAAGTCGCCTAGTCGTGTCCGACTCTTAGCAACCCATGGACTGCAGCCTACCAGGCTCCTCCGTCCATGGGATTTTCCAGGCAAGAGTACTGGAGTGGGGTGCCATTGCCTTCTCCTCTTCTCTCAATATATATATATATAAATAAAAAAACCAAAAGACAAAAATCTAACAATCCCTCTGCAGCCAAACCCCTGCCACCCCACCTCCCACCCAAAGGGATCCTCTTTGGAAGGAAATGAGCGCTCTCTCATGTACTCATGTATGCAGGGCTGAGTGTGTGTGCTGCATGTCTGCCTGAAGTTTTCTGTGTGCAGAGAATGGTAGGTATGAAAATACAGGCCATAAAGAGCTGGGTACTGCACGTGAATTATGCCCCAGCTCTGAACTGCCCCAAGGCACCAGCACAACTTCCAGGCAAAGAGAGAAGCCCCATGGAGTGAGGCTACACCACCGAGTTGTATAATCTGTGTGCAGAGGCTCTGGTTTCTCCCCTTTGGCATAAACACACGCTCCTGGGGCAGGCACACATTTGCATCTGCCTGTTCTTTCTGCTCTGGGAGAACCTGAGCGCTGAAAGTATGCCAGCTCTTAATGGAAATCCGTTGCAAGTGAGGTGGCTTGAAAGGCTGCTTTCCCCTGCAGAGTACAATTAACTCTCTGCTATTTCCTGATGTGGTAAGATACAATATCAACACACTCTGGAGACTGCACATTGGAGTTGCTTTACAAATGGCTAGCTTTGGTTTTAAATACTCCTCGCCAGGATTATACTAATAAACTTGACTCCACTATTACACTGCTTTCATCACATAGGATAACAGATCACATAGAATCCATCTGGACAGCGTGAAATGCATCCTGGGCTTGGTTTCTGGAATGCCTGCAATGACCACATTGTTGCTATTTTTGCATTTTATCTATGTTAAGCTACATAAGATATTCTCAAGTGAAACAAACACAATTTAAGGGCCTTTCGTCTTGCATTTTTAATTTAGATGGATTAATAAAGTCTTAATGTAACCATTTGGTCTGTTACTTTTGTTTCAAAACTGTAGGATACAAGCATCCATTCACTGAGTGCCTATAGGGGCCAGGTTGCTTTCCCATATCATCTAATTTAGTTCTTGGGAAATATTTTTAATAAGGAATTTGAGGCCCAGAATGATTACATAACTTCTCCAAGGTCACAAAGCCAATGACAAAATTAAGATTTAAAGTGCGGGTGAGTTTAAAACTGAAGCTTGTCCCCAAGGCAACATGTCTAAGACATTGTGGAAATAAAACGGTTAATGATAAAGAATCATGCAATCTTTAGTTTTTTCAGTAAATTTTAACTGAATTTAACTGAGCATAGGAGGTACAGTTATGCCCATAGACGTTTTCTTCTTTATTATTCACATTCCTAAATAACTAGCCCTGACTTTAAAATGCTATTAATATTTATCTGCTACCATCTTATATCTGCAAAAGGCTTTATCATTTCAAAATCAAGTCACATTCATAAACACATTTAAATCTTATAATGTCCAGGTTAATAGAGGCATGTATTATTACAACTATTTTACCCAGAACTCCTCTTGAGCTGATTAAAAGTTTTGAATTAAATGAAACACCATGTTAAGATCTTTTGATACCAGAATTGTTGAAAGTCGGTTTTACCATGCAGTCTCGATTTCCAGCCAATGTGCTGTTCACATGCAGACTGTCCAAGCTGCATGAAAATCTGGACCACCCAGCATTTCTCAGCTACAGGGTATTCCCTGCTCATCACCTCAAGGCTAAGACTATCATTTCTTCCTGATCTCTGTGCATCTCAATGCCTGAACTATGTCAATAACAACAGTGGCTCTTACTACGCAGAAGATATGGCCATGAGAGCTTTGAATGCCAATTAAGGCTCACAGAAATCACACAGACAACAAGATGGAGACCCAAGAAAGTTGAGCAACTTCCCCAAAACCACACAAGCAAGTGATGCAAGCAGAATTCACACTCAGGTCTGTCTGGCTATAATGTTTGAGCTTTTAATTCTAGCAGATTCATAGCTTATGTGGGTTCTGAAGTTAGTACAAAACTGGAAAATTCAGAAAAGCCAAAATTGTACCAGAGAGCTTTTAAATAACCTCTAAAGTACCACACCCACCCACCTCTTGAGAACTCCAACACAGATAATGCCATTGCAGTACAAAATAGATCAAAGTATCTTTGGGTGGGCTACAGGGGAAGTGGCTGTTTTCTGTTTAGGTACCACATTGTACAAAAATATGAAAAGCACGCTCAGCTCAGTAGACTTTCACTTACTCTACAGGAGCCATTCCTTTGAGGGGTTTGTGCTCAGTGAGGAACTTGTAGGAAAACACAGACTCAAGTTAGCAGACATGCTGCCCTGGGTTTACTTGGAATTTCAGGGAATGTGTTCCACGCAGGAGAGCATTCCTAGTGTCATAAATATGTTAAAGATTTATGCGGTAAAATGCAATATCAATGCCACCAAAGCTATGATATAAGAGAAATGCATTTCTTAGGGTCAAAGAACCATACAAAGTATTTGATTTCTAGGTGGAAAACTGCATGCCATTTGGTAATGTTGACCAAAATACATCCTGGAAACCAACTATATCAAGCTACTCTATGAAACACAAGATGGTTGGAAAATTCCACAAGTGGAAAGACAGAAGTATTCTACAATGTTAAATTCTGTTCTTTTCCTTTCTCTCTCAGACTCCCCTCTCTTCTCAGCAAGTGTACCAACATTTGCAAGTGAACAGAATCCACCTTAGAATGCTATAGAATCTGCATATCTTTTACCTAAAGTCACTGAGAGAAAGTTGGATTGGGCTGGTTCCTTACTATTCAGTATGGACCTTTCTATTAGGCAGGGTTGTCATATGAAGGCATGAGGTTTTTGCCCAGACTACATAGAAATGCCTAAGGAAGGAACCCAGAGCCCCGATTTGATTGGTTATGGCCAAGTTGTAAAGGCTACACTACAAAAGCACAGTAGTGTAAGGACCCGCTCCTTTAGTTGACAGGAACGCACAGCCTCCTTGAACAATAGGAGAATACATTCCAGTATTAAGTATTGGAGGAGATGATTTTTACTGCCTTCAATCTAAAGCAGCTTCAAAAGATAATGATCAATTTTAACAGGAAAAAATATTTAAACTAATATTACAATTTCAAATAATTATCTTTGACAGATAGCCTACAAAATCCAGTTGCTTGAGGTCTACTGAGATCAAAACAGATGCTCATTTATGTACATCCTTGGGAGTATGTTTGCACCTGACTAGCCTTGGCAGGATCAAAACCAGGGATTATTTGAGAGTTGTACTGGTATTGCCTGTTTCTGTCCATTGTTCTGCAAATTGTCAGACCTACTTTTGAAAGTTTTCTCAGGGTATGATTAGCACATGGATGTTACTGACCATGTGGACCTATCCTGGAGGGATTCAGGGCCATTTCTTAAAGGAAGAAGGTTGGCCCTCTACTTCAGCACAGTTGTAATTAGGAAACACATACTAATTTTCAAAAATGTGTTTTTGAAAAGTGTTTGCTAAAGCTTACATGCATATCCTCTATCAGCAACTTAGAATGCCTAGCACTTTTGTTTCCTTTTAAAAATAACATTCTTACATCTTTATTATCTGGTTTAGTGGGGGAAAAAAAAAGCTAGTGAGAGAAGTGGTGGTGATGGATTCATTAAGGCCTACATTCTCCAGACTCATTCTGTGATTAAATCAGATTATCAACACACACCTAACGGGCTCATTCTTACTTTACAGGTGAGAACGCTGTCTCTGTGAAACTGCCCACAGTTTCAGCACTAGTGAGAAGCAAAAATAAAGACGCATGCCCAGCCTTCCTGGCTGCCCACTCAGCGTTTCCACCATCTCATCCTGCTGCAGAGACACATGGCACAGCAGCCAGAGGAAAACACCCTCAGTGCCTAAATGTTTTAGCCTTCATTGGTTTTAAAGAAAATCATAATTGTCCTCATAACTATCTGGTAACTCATAAAACTTATTATATCTTGTCCTATGATGAAAGTGAAAGATAAGAGTGAAAAGTTGGCTTAAAACTCAACATTCAGAAAAGGAAGATCATGGCATCTGGTCCCATCACTTCATGACAAATAGACAGGGAAACAATGGAAACAGTGAGAGACTTTATTTTTTGGGGCTCGAAAATCACTGCAGATGGTGACCGCAGCCATGAAATTAAAAGATACTTGCTCCTTGGAAGAAAAGTTTTGACCAACCTAGACAGCATATTATAAAGCAGAGACATTACTATGCCAACAAAGGTATGTCTAGTCAAAGCTATGATTTTTCTAGTAGTCATGTATGGATGTGAGAGTTGGACTATAAAGAAAGCTGAGCACTGAAGAACTGATGCTTTTGAACTGTGGTGTTGGAGAAGACTCTTGAGAGTCCCTTGGACTGCAAGGAGATCCAACCAGTCCATCCTAAAATAAATCAGTCCTGAATATTCATTGGAAGGACTGATGCTAAAGCTGAAACTCCAATACTTAGGCCACCTGATGTGAAGAACTGACTCATTGGAAAAGACCCTGATGCTGGGAACAATTGAAGGTAGGAGGAGAAGGGGATGACAGAGGATGAGATGGTTGGATGGCATCACCGACTCAATGGACATGAGTTTGAGTAAGCTCTGGGAGTTGGTGATGGACAGGGAAGCCTGGCGTGCTGCAGTCCATGGGGTCGCAAGAGTCAGACATGACTGAGCGACTGAACTGACTGAACTGAATGATCCTAACATAATCATGAAATTTGGGATGATAAAAACAAAACAACACATTATTTGGAAGCAAGACCTGGGACTTTACTCAAAATACTCTTCATAGCAATGTCGTAAATAATCCACAAACATAATGGTTATAAAGAGCAATAATAAAACCAGAAAAATGCATCAGACTTTCTCCTATATTTACTGATCATTTCATCGGTCCCATCGTCTGTTATCTTTCTTAGCCAAAGCAGATGAAGTGAAGTCAAAACAATTATTTATAATTCTACAAACCAAATACAGATAATGAGTTCAAGTTTTTAAAAACTGACAGGATTTTTGGATTTGAATAGGCATAGCCATAGCTAAGATATGCCAGCATTTAAAAATAAATACTCTTACTAGGAAGAAAATTAACATTGAAAAAATTAATCTATAGAATGTTAAATTTCAGTCTGACCATTTTGAGAAATTTAAATTTATTGGATTAAAAATAGTCAAATTGCAAATTAAATGAAAAGTGGTAGTTAAGGTTTGAATTTTAAAAGGATATGAAAAATGAATATTTTATACTATTTGGAATACACAGAAAACCATAAAAGAGAAAATATAAATTTTCCATGAACTCATTGACAAGAAGTACTCTGTTAATGCTTTCATTATATTTATTTCCAGCTTTATACAAATACATGTAAAAATACTATTTGTAAAACTGGGTAGAATTATATCAGTTTTCTACTATGACTTGCTAAATTAAACCATTAGCAAGTGTTTATGTAAATCATCTTCAAAACATTCTTAGGAGATTAATTTTTAGGAAATACCATTAGATGGCTAGACAAATATTTTCAGTCATTTCTGTCTCTTTTAGGGGGCAGATACCAGTGATTCCCATTTTTCACAATTATATATAACTTTGGGATGAACAATCTACAAAAAAAAAACTTGTGTGTGATCTCTACTGACTTCCTTAGGTTATGGTTTTAGAAGTGAAAATCCTTTTTCAAGAACTGCGAACAGTTTAAGGATTATTAACTTGTTTTGTAAAATTGCCTGTCAGAAATGCCCCATCATTTTTTGCTTCTTAAACAAAAATAAAAGCAAAATCTTACCAGTTTCAGAGATGGTAAAATACTATATTTTTATTTTGTTTGTCTTAGTTAAAACAGAAAGAACATTTTTTTTTTTTTAACCCAACTTACAGAACAATTCTGGGTCTTTTTTGTGACCTGGTTGTTAATTATTTTTACTTTTTATTGTTAAAAGTTTAAAAAAATTCAGTACATGTATCACTTTTATGTCAGTATATTTTTCTAGTTTGCTCCTAAGAAACCTATATGCAGGTCAAGAAGCAACAGTTTGAACCAGACATGGACGAATTGAACTGGTTCAAAATCAGGAAAGGAGTACTGTAGATTGTACACTATATTGTCAAGTATATTGTAGTTTATACAATATACTTGACTACAATATATACAGTATATTGTAGAGTGTACAGTATATTGTATTGTATATTGTCACCCTGCTTATTTAACTTATATGGAGACTACATCATTTGCTAATCCAGTGTTTGTGGTGACTTTATAGAACAAAACTCCTGAGCATAAGTTCAGTTCAGTTGCTCAGTTGTGTCCAGCTCTTTGCGACCCCACAGACCACAGCACGGCAGGCTTCCCTGTCCATCACCAACTCCCGGAGCCTACTCAAACTCATGTCCATCACGTTGGTGATGCCATCCAACCATCTCATTCTCTGTTGTCCCCTTCTCCTGCCTTCAATCTTTCTCAGCATCAGGGCTTTTCCAATGAGTCAGCTCTTTGTATCAGGTGGCCAAAGTACTGGAGTTTCAGCTTCAGCATCAGTCCTTCCAATGAATATTCAGGACTGATTTCATTTAGGATGGACTGGTTGGATCTCCTTGCAGTGAATAATGAGAGTCAACTGTAATTAATGACCAATGGGAATATTAGTTTGGTGCAAAAGTAATTGCAGTTTTGCATTGCTGAACTTTGCCGTTTGATATCAGAATACTCTTAAATAAATGGGGTTATATTATATATCATTTTAACACACATTTCTCACTTTATGTTTTCTTGCTAGTGACTTATTACTTGCTGTTTGTTTTATGTTTATTTTAGACTGTAGAAATGATGTTAGACAAAAATAAAATTCGAGTCATTTTTTACTCGAGTCAAAATGGGTCATAAAGCAGTGGAGACAACTTGCAACCTCAACAGTGCACTGGGCCCAGGAACTGCTAACAAATGCACAGTGCAGTGGTGGTTCAGGAAGTTTTGCAAAGGAGATGAGAGGCTGGAAGATGAGGAGCTTAGTGGCCCGTCATCAGAAGCTGACGATGACCAGTTGAGAGCCATCATCCAAACCGATCCTCTCACAACTACATGAGAAGTTGCCAAAGAACTCAACACTGACCATTCTAAGGTCACTTGGCATTTGGAGCAAATTGGAAAGGTGAAACAACTTGATAAGTGAGTGCCTCATATGCTGACTAAAAATCAAACATTTTGAAGTGTTGCCTTCTCTTATTGTACGCAAGCACCGTTTCTGGACTGGATTGTGATGTGCGATGAAAAGTGGATTTTATTTGACAACCAGTGACAACCGGCTCAGTGCTTCGACTGAAAAGAAGCTCCAAAGCACTTCCCAAAGCCAAACTTGCACCGAAAAAAGGTCATGGTCACTGTTTGGTGGTCTGCTGCCTGTCTGATCCACTACAACTTCTTGAATCCCAATGAAACCATTACATCTGAGAAGTATGCTCAGCAAATTGATGAGATGTACTGAAACCTGCAATGATTGCAGCCAGCGTTGGTCAACAGAAAGGGCCCAACCCTTCTCCACGACAACACCTTACCACATGTCACACAACCAATGCTTCAAAAGTTCAAAAAAAAAAAAGTTGAACGAATTGGGCTACGAAGTTTTGCTTCATCCTCCATATTCACCTGACCTCTCACCAACTGACTACCACTTCTTCAAGCATCTTGACAACTTTTTGAAGGGAAACACTTCCACAATTAGCAGGAGGCAAAAATGTTTTCAAGAGTTCCTCAAATCCTGAAGCATGGATATTTTTGCTACAGGAATAAACAAAAATATTCCTTGTTGGCAAAAATATATTGATTGTAATGGTTTCGATTTTGATTAATAAAGATGTGTTTGAGCTTAGTTAGAATGATTTAAAATTCATGGTACAAAACTTCAATTACTTTTTCATCAACCTAATAGTTACCAGGTAGTATGAATCAAAAGAGGAGAGTGAAAAAGCTGGCTTGAAGCTCAACATTCAAAAAACTAAGATCATGGCATTCAGTCCCATCACTTCATGCCAAATAGATGTGGAAAAAGTGGAAGCAGTGACAGATTTTATTTTCCTGGGCTGCAAAACCACTGCAGATGGTGACAGCAGCCATGAAATTAAAAGACACTTGCTCCTTGGAAGGATAGCTATGACAAACCTAGAGAGCACATTAAAAAGCAGAGACATCACTTTGCTGACAAAGGTTCGTACAGACAAAGCTATGGTTTTTCCAGTAGTCATGTATAGATGTGAGAGGTGGATCATAAAGAAGGTTGAGCAAAACAGAACTGATGCCTTTGAATTGGAGAGTCCCTTGTACTGCAAGGAGATCAAATCAATCCATCCTAAAGGAAATCAACCCTGAATATTCACTGGAATGACTGATGTTGAAGCTCCAATATTTTGGCTACCTGATGCAAAGAACTGACTCACAGGAAAAGACCCTGATGCTGGGAAAGACAAAAGGAGAAGGAGGTGGCATAAAATGAGATGGTTAGATAGCATCACCAACTCAATGGCCATGAATTTGAGCAGGCTCAGGGAGATAGTGGAAGACAGAGGAACCTGGAGTGCCACAGTCCATGGGGTTACAAGTTGTGAGACATGACTTAATGACCAAACAACAAAAACAAAGCATGAACTGAAGAAGTTAAGAAACAGGAGATTCTCACAGAAATAGCCAGGTTTCCTGGAGGGTAGGCATGTTCAGCGTTGTGCTCAAGGAAGCATCATTTAGGTCTATTTCCAATTCACCAAATGCCATGGTTAATAGCTATTCTGGACAAAAATTTAGTAGTACACTATATTTATGTGAAGATTAGCACAATTGTTTGGTACCAGCTTTTGGGCTCTGAAGATGAAAAATACCATTAACACATATTCTTTAAGAACTGACTATTCAATTTCATAAATGTAGAGCTCAACAATATTCTTCTAGTTTGGATACTACAAGTTGAAACAGAAGCAGCTGGTCTATATAATGAAGATCATAGAACTATTCTAGACAGATTATATTATTAGAGTAAATATTTTATGAATTTTATTCAAATTTATAAATCCTAATTAATTAAAATCCATTAATGTTAAAGCATGTGATGAAATATGTAACATTCCCTTGATGTGCATTCACACTGATTATGGAGAAACAATTATATTCTTAGTGCAATGCTTCATAAGCATAAATTTGAACTTGGAAATGAAAACACACACAAAAAATAGCAGGTTGGTACTGAAAGCTGTCCACTAAAATTCCTAGCAAATAAAAGAGAAATTAATAAATAAGAAGGGAAGAGTGGTAAAACATTTGAAATTAGAATCAGAGGTTTTGTTGTTGGAATTTGTTCTTGGCAGGATGGCCTCTAGAACTGAATTATTCTGAAGTTGAAGAACCTGAATTCCTGGCAGTAATTAAACTACCTAGACCAGCATAAGATGTCTGCTGGCCAGAGAGAGGCAGTGGCAAGTCTACCTGGGGAAACAAATAGAAAGAACTGTGTTAAGATGCTACCATGTGTGAGGATAAAGCAGGGATGAAAGAGAAACTAGGGCAGTATATGAAATTAAACCAAGTGAATGCTACAGCTTAAAGATATTATAACCTGTAAATTGCTTATCCGCATGTAAAAAATTAGATGTAAAGTATATGTATGTGTGATGTTAACACAATATCTATTTTACTTGTGGTTAACTAAAAAATCAAGTGCTGTGATTGGGTAACTAATATTGAAGGAGAAATCAGAGGAGAGAAAAGGTCTTGATCCCAAATCCAATATCATCTTTTATCACAATCTATTGCATAATTACTAATATATTTTTAGGTAAAACTTATTTCCAACATTGCATAGTTTTCATTTATAAAAACTACTTAAAAAAAATAACTGATGATTTTATGAGGACAATAGTATTAAACATATTTTAACACTTTGTGAGAAACTGATCTTTCTTATTTTGGAATTCTAACTGGACATGGGACAACAGACTGATTCAAAATTGGGAAAGGAGTATGTCAAGGCCATATACTGTCACCCTGCTTATTTAACTTATATGCAGGGTACATCATGAGAAATGCCAGGCTGGATGAAGCACAAGCTGGAAACAAGACTGCCAGGAGACATATAAACAACCTCAGATGTAGATGATACCATTCTAATGGTAGAAAGTGAAGAGGAACTAAAGAGTCTCTTGATGAGGGTGAAAGATGAGAGTGAAAGAGGAGAGGGGAAAAAGTTGGCTTAAAACTCAACATTCAAAAAGTAAGAGTATGACATCAGATCCCATCACTTCATGGCAAACAGATGGGGGAAAAGTGGAAATGGTGACAGATTTTATTTTCTTGGACTCCAAAACACTGCAGATAGTGACTGCAGCCAGGAAATTAAAAGACACTTGCTCCTTGGAAGAAAAGCTGTGACAAACCTAGAGAGCACATTAAAAAGCAGAGACATTACTTTGCTGACAAAGGTCCATCTAGTCAAAGCTATTGTTTTTCCAGTAGTCATGTACGGATGTGAGAGTTAAACCATAAGCAAGGCTGCGTGCTGAAGAATTGATGCTTTTGAACTGTGGGGCTAGACAAGATTCTTGAGAGTCCCTTGGACAGTAAGGAAATCAAACCAGAGATCAAACCAGTCAATCCTAAAAGAAATCAACCCTGAATGTTCATTGGAAGGACTGATGCTGAAGCTGAAGCGCCAATACTTTGACAAACTGATGCGAAGAGAAGACTCATTGGAAAAGACCCTGAAGCTGGGAAAGACTGAGGGCAGGAAGGAAAGAGGAGAGCAGGGGATGAAATGGTTAGACTCAGTGGGCATGAACTTGAGCAAACTCTGGGATACAGTGAAGGAGAGGGTGGCCTGGGGTGCTGCAGTCCATGGGGTCACAAAGATTCGGACATAGTGACTGAACAACAATGACATATGAACTGTTTATCTGCTGGATAATTTGATATGACTAACCTTGGATTATTGCTACTTGTGTGATTGTGTAATTGTTTTATTTCCCCTACTTTGTCATCCTTCTAGTGGTGTTCATTTTGATTTTGCAAACATGCTAGTCATTCTATAAATATTTGTTGAAATTTATTCTTCCTTTAAAATGTTTCTTGAATCATTTTATTTTCTTATGCATGGCTGCCACTTTGGTTCCTTCCTCATTCTTCCTCATCTTCCTGCCTAGATTGTAGCAGGAGGAGTTATCTAACTAGCTTTGTTCTTCCAGAATTTCTGGGTCCAGGGGTCTGGTGAAGGGATATGTTGGCTTGGTTGGTGGTGATCTGATGCATGAGAAATTGATTATTAATAAACATTAAATATTAAGGCCTCCAGTTATCAACTCTAATAAATTAGACCAGTTGTCTGTATAGTAATATCACTATTTCTACTTACTCAGCTACCCAACATACTTTCTTGAAAGGGAAAGAAAAGGATGGGGTACAGATAGAACACTGGGAATCAGGTATAAGTCTGGATATGCCCAGGGTAACATAACATGCAAGTGAATATTTTCAGTTGATAGATATTGAGAACACTTCTAATTAGAAGATGAAAACTCTCGGGTGAAGAACCAAGAACATTTTTTTATCAACGAGCTTCTGCAGTTATTTCTCATTTTCCATAATATTAATTTTTCATTCAATCACTTCCATATCTTTACTGTCTCTTAAATATATTCCTGATGAGTCTTACCAACTACAATAGCTTCTACCAAATTAAATCCCACATCTTACACAGTTTCTTCCAAATCATGTCAGCCTGTAATGATCTTTCCATCGGTCTTCTAAAGGAAGCATCTTTGGGACTATACAATTCATACTTACTCAACATCCTACTCTGATACATTATTTAATACTCACGTGCTTTAATATCCTCTAAGCTTTCAATGGGGAGAGACCATATCTTGCATAACCTCCTACCATTCATAAAATCTAATCAAATGCTGTTATGCCCTTGAAGTTCTTAAGTCAGTGTTATATAACAGAACTGAATACTTTCAAGGGGAGGATTGGACTTCCCTGGTGACTTGGACGGTAAAATGTCTGTCTACAATGTGAGAGACCTGGGTTCAATCCCTGGGTTGGGAAGATTCCCTGGAGAAGGAAATGGCAACCTCCTCCAGCACTCTTGCCTGGAAAATCCCATGGACGGAGGAGCTTGGTGCAGGCTTCTATCCATGGGGTCGCAAAGAGTCGGGCATGACTGAGCAACTTCACTTTCACTTTCAAGGGGAGGATTAAGTGAATTTATAAAACTAAAGCCTAACTTAGAGACCATTTCTTGAGTCTTTATATTTTCCATAAAAATGCTCTTTCTGTGAGATACCAGGGTTACACTTACACAGTTTGGTCACATTACTCTGTGGTGACATCTTACGTTGGTGGTCATAGAGCATGGAGACATTGATCTAGAAAAGAACTCTGAAGTCCAAAGGGTACAAGTGACTTTCCTGGTGGCCCCCGAAGTAATAAAGATGTTGCAGCAGCTTGAGTCATTAATAAGTAGGAATTTACCAATGGTTAATTTTTACTTACAATTTTCTGAAATTGATTTCATAACTTTAGCTTCAGAACGAACATGATAATGTTTTCCATCCTCTCTCCTTCTGATGATCCAGGACAGAATATAGTGTAATAGTTAGATTATTGTGGGTTTTGGTATTTATCACTTACTAGCCATGTGGCTCCAAACCTCAGTGTCCTTGTCTCTTATAAAGATATGATAATAATACCCACTTGGTAGGATGGTTGGGAAGGTTAACAAAATAACACACATAAAAAACATTCAATAAAGGGTAGCCATGACAATTATGATGCTTTTTAATTATATTTCTGCACCTTTGTGACTATCTTTTGAGGCATATTGAGTGATATAAAGAACATTATTCTTTTAGTGCAATCATTGCTATTATCTGTTTTTAAGGAAGAATTAACTCTCCTGAACACCTGAGATGAACTTTCACATGCTACCTCATTTAATTGCAAGGTAGATGTTTAGGAGGGAGTTTTTAACCTAGTTTTTAACCTAGTGGTTAAAAAATAGACTCTGGAAACAAATTGCCCGTGTTCAAAATCCTGGCCCTGTGACTTCCCAGCTTCGTATCCTTGAGAACAAAAGACTTGGCTGCTTTTTGACTTCCTTTTTCTTGGAAAATGTCAGTAAAGAGTGCTGTGAGGATCAAAGGACCCGTGAGTAGAGCACTTGGTCTGGTTTCAGAGTAGACACTCAGTTTACATTGTGGCCACTCTCTGCTGCTGCTGCTAAGTCGCTTCAGTCGTGTCCGACTCTGTGCGACCCCATAGACGGCAGCCCACCAGGCTCCCCCATCCCTGGGATTCTCAAGGCAAGAACACTGGAGTGGGTTGCCATTTCCTTCTCCAATGTATGAAAGTGAAAAGTGAAAGTGAAGTCGCTCAGTCGTGTCCGACTCTTAGCGACCCCATGGACTGCAGCCTACCAGGCTCCTCCGTCCATCGGATTTTCCAGGCAAGAGTACTGGAGTGGGGTGCCATTGCCTTCTCCATAGAATAGTTTAGATTTATTATAAATTTAAATTTTGCTGGAGTCAAACTATTCCGAGAAGGGTATATTTAGGTATTTATTCTAACATCATCTTTGGCCGCTCTCTAGTTCTTGTTTTAAGTTAGAATACTGAGGCTCAGTTTCCTGCCTAAGGTAATATGATGTAAATTAGGATCTGGCTGAGTTAGATTTGAACTCAGATTCCCATGGCTTTAAAGCTTGAGCTCTTCTCATTTTTCACTGTGCTATCACCATATGCTTTTCATCAGGTTTGTTTAACACGGCAAATTTACAACGGGTCACTTTCTTGTCTCTGATGCAAAGTCAGGTGAAACATAGCTTTAAGCAGGCAGGACACAGAAACACTCCTCTGTGCAACACTTGAAAGGGATTATGAATATATTTAGAAATTTCTTTGGAAAATTGTCTTCAGGTATTCAAAATAACATGTATATGTATAACTAAATGGCTCTGCTCTACACCCAAAACAAACACAACATCGTTAATCAACTGTACTCCAATATAAAATAAAAATGAATAAAAAAGGACACAGGCAAAGAATGTGTCCTTAGTTTGAGTGAGGAAAGAGTAACGAGCACAGAGCTTCAGTGGCACAAGGAAACCAAACCAAGGAACATGAAACAGCAGGGGTCTCCTGGGGTCTCCCAGGGGCCACGCTTAGGTGTGGACCTGTGCCTACTTATTTGTCTAACCAGCAGTTAAACAGGAAGAAAGGGAAAAATAGGAAGATAGAAATCTTTGGGTTAAAAATCATCTTCTAACTACAGAGCAGCCAAAAAAAAATTTTTTTTCTTTTCCTTTGAAAAACATCCCTTCGTATTGCAGCCGAGGCAATGGGCAATGATTTTTCCGTAACTCAGGTCATCAAAGCCTTAGCTTGGCAGGTGAAAGCCAGCACTATACAAGGAGTAGCTTCCAGCAAATTGAAAACACAAAGGAAAATGGAGGGCTCCCCTGTGAGTTTCTTATATCAAATATATGTGTTCTCTTCTTGGGA
This sequence comes from Bos grunniens, assembly GCF_055505025.1. Classification (NCBI taxonomy): domain Eukaryota; kingdom Metazoa; phylum Chordata; class Mammalia; order Artiodactyla; family Bovidae; genus Bos; species Bos grunniens. The sequence goes on from NC_141168.1 coordinate 8,777,735, forward strand.
AGTCTTGTGAAAATCAGTGTCTTTGTTAGGTACGTTTATCACAGCACATGATTTTATAATGGTTAATAATAAGGGAATCAGAGGTGTGCTGATTATTTGCCTTCCTGGGAGTAATTGTCAAACAGCCTTTATGTGCTTTGCAAGGGCTGTAAAGTGGTTTAGCAACATGTTTAATTCTCACTGGGAGGTGGCAATGTATCAGGCTGATGGAATATGTATCACGTCAAAATGTCAGAGACAGAGTGTCAAACCATAAATAGATGCTTTTAGCAGGTAAAGTCTTGCACTGGAGCTGGTATTTTGAATTCTCTGAGAGCTTTTAAATTTGCACATAATTCTCAGTAATAATTTACAGAACATTTTTGTGATGTATGAACAGCACTGTGCTGGAGACCAAGATTCCCACATATTGGGTACAGGACCACAACACTTTTGAGGTTGTTCTTGGTTTAAATTCATTCATTGTTTCCTGCTTCTCAGAATGTGAAGGTGGGGTTTTAAGCATTTTCTGAAAACCCAGTGACTGTATCTGTTAAGTTGGGAGGGAGAGGGAATGGGTGTGTATTAGGCAGTAATTTTGAGGAGGCTGAAAAGGGATGAGGTAAACTGCATCCAGCCGGGGATGAGAGAGGAAAGTAAGGCCAGGCTGGATAATGAATACCCAAGAGGTGGTGTGTTCTAATGCCTGGAAAAAGCAGCAAACAAGTTAGGCACACTAGTCATAAGTGTGCCTAAAACAGAAAGGATAAAGGAGAACAAGGGGAAGATCCTAGCTAGGAGGACCTGGAGGCAGGCAGGAGCAGGGCTGCTAAGTCAGCGGGACGGCAGGGCTTCCAGAAGCAGAGCTGTGTCTGCCCTTAGAGGTGGTGACGGATGGTCATGATGTCAGCACACTTAGGAGTCAAAGGTAAGACTGAGACTTCAGAAGAAATCAGGCAACAGTTTCTCATTTCTCCCTCCCCTCAGCCCTTGGCAACCACTGTTACACATTCTGTTAATATTAATTTAAGTATTTAGATACTAATATCAGTGGTTGCTCTTTATTTAAGGGGTACAGCGTTTCTGTTTTGCAAGATGAAAAGTTCTCGAGACCGGTTCCACTACTAAACTGTGCACTTAAAAATGGTTAGGGTGGTAAACTTTGTGTTATGTGGGTTTTAAAAACCGCAATTAAAAATTAGAAAAAAAGAAATCAGGCAAAACTATAGAACACAACTGTGATAGCTTCTTGACCATTTGTATCCTGAGCTGATCTTTCAACTTGGCCAGCCCCAAGCACAGAGCCTGGCACTTGGCTGGACAAAGGTTTCAGTTCAGGCTCTCAGTCTGACTCTTTGTGACCCCATGGACTGCAGCACACCAGGCTTCCCTGTCAAAGGTTTACGACATGAATATATTTCTGAGTGAAGGATAGACTGCAGTTCATTCCAGAATGTCTGTATGGATGGGCTTCTCAAGGTACATTCCAGATTTCTGTGAGTGGGGGGTACTTTTTAATTGTATATTTTCAGCAGGGTTTTTGTCTCATTTTATCTGTTCAACCTTGGTGCCTAGCATAATACTTTGTCTGAGGTGGGTTCTCAATAGAGGATGATTATTTTACACTTGAGATAATTTACAATAACATATTTGAAACTATGCTGATAATATTCCTTCCCCAAACATAGATTGTATCCTATTATTCCTTATAATATAGGTTTAGTTATGCATTTGCTCTGACTTTGTGGAAATATAGGCTGATACATAGAAAAAACCAGAGAATACTAGAGAGAACATTACATGTTAGGAAACATTCTTACCCTCTAGACATTTCCCTGTTGGCTACAGGTGGCAAAGGGGAACCCAAATTAATCTAGAGTTGTGAAACCACAGTTCTCTGTTTTTATCCATGCCTGACAGTCTCCATTTTTGTGGTCTATCATACCTTTTCATATCGTTAGAGTTGGCGCCCTATCAAAGCCCAATGTTGTCTCTTCTCTAGCCACGTCTGCACACATATAAAGGTCAACCTTTCCATTAAGGGTTTGAGGACTTGCTGTCACACTGCATCAGCTCTGTTTCCCGTTAACTGCAGTTGTCAGCTCATCTCCTCTGCCAGGTACTTTTTCTGAAAGACCAATAGTCATTTATGACTATTTTCTGGAATTCTCCAGGACTGGTTTGCCTGAAAGCACAGTAGTTGGCTAAATAAGTGTAGATGTCCCTTCCAACTAGAGGATAACCTTAGTGGTGTCAGCCTTGTTTTCAGTGGGTAATAAGACAGTCCAGTGGGGCTGAACAGTCACGTATTTTCAGAGGCTTTGCTTATTTGGAAATTATTTCTCTTGATAGATGTCTTACATGGACAAAACTATGAACAGAAGTCATAGTGGAAAGTGGGAGTCTAGAATGCACAGTTATCTAAACTTGTTAGGCAAGCTTCCATCTTTCTTTCTCCCATACAAAATATGGGCCAAGCCAGTACGTAACGGCCGTGTAAAGAAAGGTCATGGCTGAGAGCAAACTGGAAATGACCTCTTTTAAAAGGATTTTCTTACATCTCCTTTGCCCTCCCTCCACCCCAAGAGTTGTTCCCACTTCCATTCACGTTCCCCACATCTAGACAAGGAGCTCTGGGGTATGGACACATGGCTCCATACACAAAGCCAAAATTCAGCTTAATTAAATGAATATACAAATGAATTAAATTTGCTGTGTGTGTGTATTTTAGGGGGAAGTTGTGTAGCAGGGCTTGTAGAGAGGGGAGGTGACAACATCTACTTGAATAGTTTCCAAACATTATTTGTTTGGGTCTCTTATTCCTGGCTGCACATTCAAATCACCTAGGCAGGTAAAAAATACTGATGTCAGGGGTCTATTCCTGACCAACCAAGTCAGGATATCTATGGGTGGATCCTGGGAAGAGAAATGACATAGAAAGAAGCTTCACCTGAGGTAATTTTCTGCTCTTTCCTTAAGGCTTTACAGATGAGAGCATCACTCTAGTTTTAAGCTCATTTTGAGCATCTGCTATTTTTAAGTTAGTTCAGAAAGCTCATTATCATTTTAATTTTTTTTTATTTTGGAGGCTTTTCCATTTGCTTACCTTATTTTTGCTTCCCCTAAGCTTACTTTGGGCACACGGTTCCATTTTAGGCATTCAAAGGTTTGCCTTAAGCAACAAGTGAATTTTAAATAGGTAAAAACCCCAAGGGAAGCAGAACCGCCATCTCAGTCTTCATATATGTGAACTACAGTGATCCCTTGGGTTTTTGAGGACTGACTAATTTTCATTTTCCTGTTTTCCTAATTACATATTGAAGTCCTTAAAATCGTATTTATATGTCAAAGTCTCTTTCAGAGGAATTGGAGCATTGCTAGCTAGACTCAGAGTTCGGTGAGTTGAATGATAATTGTGTTCATTTTGCATCCCTGATCTAAATGTAAGCCATTAAAATTGACCACAAACCCAGTGTTTGCAACAAGTGGGCAACCTGGAAAGGTTTAAAGTTGCTTCAGGGGAAAGGATGTTTCATGAAGGGTATGTGCAAATGTATACAAACACACGTTACCTCCCATTTCAAGTCAGGCACTGATGGCTAGATGCTGGTTCTTTTATGGTAAATTCTAGGTTTCTTCAATTTTGAAATAGGAAGGAGAGAACGAGGCACACAGTCTGGTACATATACCACCTGTGCTGTGCTCCCACCATCTCAAGTCAGCAGCATAACTCGCTTCTGGACACTAAGGCTGCCACTGTGGATGGTTTGTAATTTGAGGAGACGGAAGAGGAAGAGGTGGCCAGATGTTACGTGACTTCCGTTTTCCAAACACTCGCAAGACAAAGCCTTAGTAGTATCTTCAAATATTAGCGTGCTACACATCTATTTTTAAAAATATAATGATCAGTGGACCACACTGGATGTTGAATCTGAGGAAAATTTATCAAGAGAAAATTAAAGCCCCTAATAAAATTTCATAGGTTAAATTTTCAAAGAAGCCTAGTGAATCATCTCAAAATAGCTCTTCCAAATTTGAAAACAAAAAAAAAGTGATCAGAATTTTTACCATCAGATGTACAAGCTGGGTTTAGAAAAGGCAATAGAACCAGAGATCAAATTGCCAACATCCATCGGATCATAGTAAAAGCAACAGAGTTCCAGAAAAACATCTACTTCCGCTTCACTGACTATGCTAAAGCCTTTGACTGTGTGGATCACAACAAACTGTGGAAAATTCTTCAAGAGATGGGAATACCAGACCTGCCTACCTACCTCCTGAGAAACCTGTATGCAGGACAAGGAGCAACAGTCAGAACTGGATATGGAACAACAAATTGGTTCAAAATCGGGAAAGGAGTATGTCAAGGCTGTATACTGTCACCCTGCTTACTTAACTTCTATGCAGAGTACATCATGTGAAATGCCGGGCTGGATAAAGTTCAACCTGGAATCAAGATTCCTGGGAGAAATATCAACAACCTCAGATACACATCACCCTTATGGCAGAAAGCTAAGAGGAACTAAATAGTCTCTTGATGAAGGTGAAAGAGGAGAGTGAAAAAGCTGGCTCAAAAAAACCCCCTAAAACAAAAAACTCAAAAAACGAAGATCATGGCATCCAGTCCCATCATTTCATGGTAAATAGATGGGGAAACAATGAAAACAGTGACAAACTTTATTTTCTTGGGCTCCAAAATCACTGCAGATGGCAACTGCAGCCATGAAATTAAAAGATGGTTCCTCCTTGGAAGAAAAGCTATAACAAACCTGGACAGCATATCAAAAAGCAGAGACTTTACTTTTCCTACAAAGGTCCATATAGTCAAAGCTATGGTTTTTCCAGTAGTCATGTATGGATGTGAGAGTTGGACCATAAAGAAGGCTGAACACTGAAGAACTGATGCTTTTGAACTGTGGTGTTGGAGAAGACTCTTGAGAGTCCCTTGGATAGCAAGGAGATCAAACCAGTCAATCCTAAAGGAAATCAAACCTGAAATTCATTGGAAAGGCTGATACTAAAGTTGAAGCTCCAATACTTTGGCTACCTGATGCAAAGAGCTGACTCACTGAAAAAGACCCTTTTGCTAGGAAAGATTGAGGGCAGGAGGAGGAGATGACAGGATGAGATGGTTGGATGGCATCACCGACTCGATGGACACGAGTTAGTGCAAACTCCAGGTGATAGTGAAGGACAGGGAAGCCTGGCATTCTGTGGTCCATGGGGTCACAAAGAGTAAGACACAACTGAGTAACTGAACAACAATTCTAAACTTGATTCCACAGCTATTAAATTAGATGATTATGGCAAAGCACATAACACCAACTGAGGACATTAGACTGGGTGATTTGAAATTTAAATTTTAACCTTTTGTAACCTCTATGGATGCTGCATATAGGAGGTTCTACCACTTGAGACTCATTCCTTTATTTCTCATTTACATTAAATTGTCTTGTTCTGATTCCTTCACTAATAATGGTGTTAGGGGCAAGCATGTCAGTATGACTCACTAGAGAGAAGTTTTCTTCCAGTTCCTGCTTTATCTTTGTTTATTTCAATTAAAAAAAAATTCTTCTTTTTTCTTCCCCAATCACAGCAAACATTTTTTCTCTAATGCTTGGTAATTCTTGCCTATGTGTTTCCCCATGAGACTTCTCTAATTTTCTATTTGGCAGAAGCATAGCGGGAGGGGTGAGGTGAGAACTAACTTGTTTGTTTTTTTGTTTTTCTGGAAGTGAAAGAGACTTAAGTAGACGTTCATTAATTCCCCTCATTTTCAGCTGGCTCTAGTATCCCTAAGATTTGGGTATCCTTATTCACATTCTTCAAGTTTTCACAGTCCCATCTTCTGGGGTGAAGCCCAGTTATCTGGTTGGGTGAGAATGACAAGATACTGAGCATCGGACAGTTCTCTACACTGACCTTCAGTTAGTACCTTGTTCAGCTTCAGTCTATACTCTGCCTCCAAACTCCCTGGACTCCTTTTCTGTAACCCTTTCTGTTAACTCTTCCTTGCTGCGTATTTTCTCCATCCTGCTATTGATAAATCAACTGCCTTTCCTACATTAGCTTTCCGTCTTCCTAAAATGAACTGAGATTCTCTCATTTACTTTGGTTTGTCCTTGCGGGTTTATAGTTTTTTTTTTTTTTTTTTTTTAACATTCTTTTATTACTATTTTAATGGAGGCTGCTGAGGGAGAACTTAAACAGATGTGGGTGATCCACTATCTTTAACTCAAAGTCTGTCTCTGTGTAGGTGTATAAATATATATATACACACACATGCACACACATAAACACTATGAAAATCTGATCTTATGAAATCTGATATAATTAGTGGAGAAACTAATGCCTCAAACATACTAACCATGTTAAGATTTCATTCTAATTTTTAAAACCAACATGCACACTTTAAAAGTCTAACATTAAAACGTTCTGAGAGATAGACATGCCAGAATGATGCTGTCTTGCTCTGAACCTTAGTGCTTGGTATAGATGTCTTTCTGGAGGTGAGAGTAGCAAGAAAAGCTGAGGGAAATATCTTCCTTCTCAAACATGAATATCTTCCTTCTTCACCGTGCAGAATTCCCCATTTCATGTTATTATAATGCATGCAGACTTAGAAATATCTTCAAATTCTTTTAGTAATGAGACAGAGGTGGCAGGAAGGCTGGCAAACCAGCAGGTATGGACATGAAGATCACACCACTTGCAGAAGTTCTGGATGATATAATTGTTTTATGTGTGAGCCACCATGAGTCTGTGATGCGGCTACATTCTAGACTAGCGGGGAGCTTGGTCAAGGGGAGGGTCGCTAAGGGATTGGGATTCAGTAGTCCCAGTAGCTCCTGGAGCAAGGAGCTTGGCCAACATCCTTTGCTGGGCCACCGTGTGCCTGCCATAAGCTCATGAACTAAACCAAAGCAAATGATGGGAAGGAACCAAGAGTCAAACTTTGGGGCCAGTAAAATGGGAGCTCATTAAAGATTGTTAGAGAGGCATTTGCCAGAACAAGGCAAAGTGGTCACCACCACGGGAACTCCCTAAAGCCCACAGCAGCCCCCATTATTGGCAGTAGAAGGGATGGTTCCTCAGTGGTTCTCTCCTGACTCAGGATCCAATGCTGCTGCTTCTGTGGGTTGACTGCTACAGGTCTCTAGGACGAGAAGGAAAGAGAGGGTGCAGAGAATTCTTTGTTTTTGGAGATGTTCTGCCAGTAAGAGGCCATGCTGGGACTGAGAAATGAAATTCATATTTTGTGGTAAGACAACAAACGTTCAAACCTAAACACACTTCTCCATTCTTTGGCCTCCTCTCTCCCCACACTGCACGTTGTGTATCTGCATTATGCATGGACCATACCTTCCCCCTCCTGAATCAGCAGAAATACCTGCTCAACCGTAAGTGGCAACAGCCTCCCAGCATCAATAAGACAGCTGCTTAAAAGATGACATTCCTTCTTGATCTTGCAAGGGGCCATGATGATCTGGATTGTGTAAGCTGTCAATAATACATCATTTAATATACAGCCCTCTGTCTCAAAAAGAATAAAAAAACTAATATAACCGTGCCTTGACTTGAAACAGGCAGAATGGTTCTCAGAGCTTTCTGAGATGCTCTTTCTGGGTTAGAATTCTCAACTTTGGCTTGAATAAAATGTTCCATTTCCTTTTTAGATCAACCAATTAATTTTTGTCTCCTCCTAGATGTCGCTTCCCCTCTAACCCCTATTCAGCTGGCTCTTCTGCACTTCCTCTGATCTTGAGAGATCTGAGCAGAGGAGCTGTGAATTCTCCAGGCATCTCACGTGGTCTCTAGCACAGGGGCTCCCTCTGGTTGGCTTCTGCCCTCGGTTCTGTGCTGACCACATACATGACATGGTAATGTCAAGCTTTGAATAGCAGGCAGCGGGGCTGTCTGGGGCACCACCTGTGCCTGCTGGATCATTATTTTCTCTAAACCTTGGCTTCCCAGTAGCCCCCGTGGGTATCACTCAGGTCTTTCAGTGAGATGCAGATGGACTGTCAATGTCCTCTGGATAAAGCCATGGCCAGGGCAGAGTGTCTTCTACCTTGGAGTGCGTCCTTGCCAGGCAGGTTTTTCCTGACGCCTAAGTCCCTCAGCATTAAGTGAGATGCTTAGGGAGGCACGTTAGCTCTTTCAGTCCACCAGGGACTCATCTAGGGCACTGCCGCTGCAGAAACACAGTCCATGCAGACAGATGGGAGGTGATTTGTCGACTTTCAACAATAAAACCAGTGATGTGACCCTGGAGACCTGGCCGTGGTGAATGATCTTCCCTAAGCAGCTAAAGAAGTCCTAGGGAGGGACAGAGCCCTAGGGAATGTGGGTTTATTGTGATGTTTAAAAGAAACAATGACTGTCCCCTCTGCCTCATCAGTAAATCAAGGGGGAAAAGTCTGCCCGTTCCTTCAGAGACATGGTGTGCAGCCAGGCCAGTGAGGATGGGGAGGAAGGTCGGGCGGCTCAGTGCCAGGCGGGCACCCCCATGCTCTTGTGAGCTCTGGCCCCGTGTGCCCGCACTGCTGACTGGGGCAGAGCATTGTGCTGGTTCTGCTTCTACTGAAATGCGAGCTGTACTCCTATGATGGAGCATTCAATTCCATTTCTACTTTTACTAAAGAGAGAAGAAAATTTATAAAGTATATGAGAAGTACAGAGACTCATGAATGCAAGATGAGAGCAGAGAAAAACAGAACAAGCCAGGCAGTCAGGCAAGAAGAGGAGATTTATTAAAGGGAAATAGAGAGGGTGACTGGCCCTTGAGAAGAACCAGTGTCCTTTCTTTCTGATGGGGTCCTTCTTATACTCCACCAATGGAAAATCTCTGAGGGGGTGGTTAATTTTTAGCCTGCAGCTAGGGTCTTGTGGTCACGTAGCCTGGGGTCTGGAATCTGGTGGTCCTGTAGCCTCGAGAAGGTAGGTGCCAGTGGGACAACAGAATGTGGCTTGGGCAATATCTCCAGGGTCTCCAGGGTCACTGTGACATCATTCTTGGTTTGCAAGGTCAACATAATGAGCCATTTCAACCATGAGCTCCCATGGAGGCCCCCATCACTGATGATCAGCTTCGCATCTACCAAATTTTAGGAAAAAGAAGCTCAGTGCTACCTCAGTTCCTTTAGCTTGACTAAACTCTAGCAGACAAGTCTCTTCATCTGCCTTTTCTAAGAGAATTTGAGTCTTCTCCCTTAAATTCAGCCTCCACTAAAATGACAGTAAACTCATAAGGACAAAATATACTCTGGAGAAGACAGAAGCAGGAAACTTGTAATTGTACATTTTCTGCCTCTTTGAGACATGAATCTTCAATGCTGAAGGTCTTTCTCAAGGACCTGAGAACTGTTCATTTGAAATATAACCTTCCAGAGAGAAGACTGGGGTTGCTATCTCCCAGTCTCAGGGAGAGGGTAGCAGACTGACTTCCATCAGAGCAGTGGGCAAACCTAAGAGCCTCCAGAACTTTCCCACTAGCTCGTCCAGCCTTTGGGTCAATGCAGTTGAGTTTCTCGCTCACTCTCTTCTCCCTCTCAGTGGTCTTCACTGAAGTCTTCTTGTCACTTTCACCAAGCAGCTGGTGTAATTTCTCTTTTGTGCTCTGTGCCCTGAGCTGACCCCACATGTTTTCTCCAACTCACATGAAACTGGGCTCCCACATATGGGCTTAATCAGCCCTTTGATCTTCTTATAGATGATTCCATGTTGTAGCCCTGCTGTTGCTACTGCTGCTAAGTCACTTCAGTCGTGTCCAACTCTGTGCAACCCCATAGACGGCAGCCCACCAGGCTCCCCGTCCCTGTGATTCTGCAGGCAAGAACACTGGAGTGGGTTGCCATTTCCTTCTCCAATGTATGAAAGTGAAAAGTGAAAGTGAAGTCGTTGTAGCCCTAAACCATCTAATTGTTAAGTTTTTTTTTTTGAACTTCATATAAATGAAATTACACTGCATATTTCACATTAAATTACAAGAATAAGCTTTACCACCTGCTGAGAAAGAGCTGGCTTTAAAAAAAGAAAGGTCACCAAAGTAATCATGTTTTTCATAACTCCACAAACAAAGGAATGGGCCAAGAGTCAGAAAAACTAAAACTAAAAAAAAAAAAACTTAGAGAATTCCTCACCCTCTAAATCTCACTGTAATTATGCTTTCTTCAAGCATGTATCATTCCTTGACATTGAATTTCTGTATCATGTATATTCAGTAGTCCCCACTGGTAGATAACTGCAACTCTCCAAGACAATCAAGCTTTACTTTATATTAAAAAAAAAAAAAAATGACATATTAAGCAAATGAACAATTCCCCTTTCTTTTAATTAGATTCCAATATTTTCCCAATGTAGCAATACAAAATGCAAAATGATTAAGAAACTCTAATTGCAATTCTAGTTTCTGACTTCACGGAGGCCCAACTGTCAAATCTTTGTTGATGACACAGAATAATTCAAATTAGAGACGTCTAGAGGGGATTAAGAAAAAACTCCAGAAGGATCAGCAGGGCTTGTTAATTGGACTGAGGCACAGTGGCTGGAAGGTAATACAGACAAGTACAAAGCCCTAGGCTCCATTCTGGAAGGTGTATTTACATGCTCACCCAGGGTCAGAAGTGAGTTTAAAGGCCATTTACCAGGTGTCTGTCCTAGGAGAATTTCTAGTCAACAGGTATCAAGAGTACATCCTAGAATGGATGCAAAATAATTCCAAACACTTTGAACTTCCCCCTCTTTGTTCCTACCACAATTCAGCCAAACAAAACAGCACAGCAAATATTCCTTGGGCATTATGTGCAGATAACTGGTCTTATTTTCATAGTTTGGTGACTAGAACAACATCTCAACTTTTATCATCAAGTAGTTGGGTAGTTTTGGTTAGCACTACTCAAAATTTATTCTACAAATGTACAGTTGGAATAAAATATGGCCATGCTTGCCTTGAGATTACAGTCAGCTTAGGTATTACATTTGCATATTTAAAAATATAATTAAAGTACAGATGCTGGACTGATATTTATGGAAGCCATCAACTATGGAGTGAGAATAGTACTTCCATTGACTCTGAAAGTATTTTAGACTGTATACATGAACAGAGAAAAATACTGTTATGTATTTTTATTTCAACAGTCATGTAACCATTCTCTCTCGCTGTTCAAAATTTTATTATTTTTTTTGCAACTTCCCTCATATCTCCAGAGTGTCCCAGTTGGAAGCCAAAGCCATATATTTTCTGCAAGCATAACGAGAGAGATTCATACCTATTGTTGGGAGCAATTAGCAAACTCTGCAAAAGAAAATGATTCCAATATTTCCCGCAGCATAATGCCTCTAAGACTAATTAGAATACTCCTTATTATAGTGCTTTTCTAGCTACTTGGTGAAATTTATAACTGACATTAAGTGTAGAACTTTGGAGCTGCACACGTGCTTACTTTGCTGAGTTCACCATTACCTGACTAGAATAATCAAGAGAGAAAATTGACAAATGCAATACGTAGAATAACAAAAACACACTCAGATTAACATCTCCTAAAACAGTAAGTGTGTGGCCCCAATGGAGATCCAAATCTTATTGGCGGAACACAGCCTTTCTAAGAGATTGCCTGTCCAAAGGGTGTTACTGAGATCTGACGAGGATGGAAGGTGACTCCTATGATTAATGTAACATGATCTCAGCTTTTATGGGCTCAACAAAGTCAAAAGTTCTGGAAGCTGAAAGGAACCAAAGTCAGAGTTTCAGCCACATTACAAGCGATCTTTAATTTCTGTCAGTTCTTTAAGGCCTGTAATCCTACCAAGGCTATGGGATCTGTTCTTCTTTTTTCATATGGGGTATGGCCTTCCTGGCGGCACTAGTGGTAAAGCACCCGCCTGCCACTGCAGGACACAGAAGAGACACAGGTTTGATCCCTAGGTCGGGAAGATCCCCTGGAGGAGCGCACAACAACCCACTCTAGTATTCTTGCCTGGAGGATCCCGTGGACAGAGGAGCCTGGCGGACTCCATGGGGTTGCAAAGAGTTGGACACAACTGAAGCAACCTAACATGCATGCGTTATAACAAAATGAATATCCTCTTCTACAGAAGGAAACCATGAAATGAGATCAGTGTTTCCCAAACTTGCTTGACGAAATGATGAGCTGGGATGTTTGTTTAAAATACAGACTTCCTTGCCTGATGGAATTTTGAATCAGTACTTTGGAGTGGAAATTAATGATCTGTATTTGAATAATTTCCCCAGCAACTGTTTTTATTTGACAAATAGGAAAGAAGGGACAGAATGACCTTTATAATATCTTCTAGTTGTAACACCTCATGAACCCATAATCATTGTCCACACCAATGCTTCCTTAAAAAAATAAATTAAGAAAAAATATTTTCATGATTGGTAAACAGATTGTCCAAAACAAAAAAACAAGACAACCCCCCCCCAAAAAACCCTATGAGGTAGATTGGATTTGAGAGAAAAGACGATTAAGAAAAAACTCTAGCTATCTGGAGAAACCCCAAAGCCTAAAAAGCTACATAGACTCTATTGGCTAAACTTTTCACCCAGTTACCATGACAACCTTCATATATGCTGTGATGTAGAGAAAATTAGATATTAACCTAGATAGGCCTTTGAAAGGAAGAGTGATTTTTCAGACAGTGCTGATTTAGGCTCTTCTGTGGATCACATGCCTAATGTTCTTGTCGGTTTTTCCAGTGGGCTTTGCTAAGATCTGGAATCTCTTGCTTGTCACACAGAGTTGCGAAAACCCAAACAGAAAAAAATTAGGGTTAGGGTGAAATTAGTTAGCCCCTTGGGTTAGTAACTGCTTTGTGTTTTGCATCAAAGCCTCTATTAATATGGGAGAAAGCTCTAGGAACAATGGCTGCCGCTCTGCTCTGAGGATGGGTTTTGACATGAATGATGGGAGAGGGCCATGGAGGGCTTCAGGTGGTTCCACAGTGATTTGGTTTTGAGGACGTGTGCAGCGTGCACAGACCTCAGGTTCTCATCTGTTTGGTCATTATCTTCACACGTGGAATCTTGCTAGTCTGTAGCAAGAAGATCAGGGGTCTACATTTCATCAGAATGGAACAGTTTTCAACAGCAGTCTTGCAGAGTTTTCGAGCTGCGTGAGAGGTGGGAGGGCGTCTAGTTCCAAACTCAGTATTCTAAAAATGAAGAATCTAAATGCAGGGACCGGCAGAGACAGGACAAAACCCTACACGCTCTTTGTGCGCCAAACTCAGTGCTCATTACTCTCCTCAGGCTGCCTCCCACTTTATTCTTCCACACGGAATACTGAGTATGGTTTTTCTAGAGTGAGAGCATTTTCTCTGTTTCGTGGGATAAGCTGCCTGGAAGGCAGTGGGAGGATCTTGCCTGCTTGTGACAAGGGACAAGCATGTGGACTTCTGCTCCTGCCTCCCCTCCTCCTCCCAGGTCAGAAAGTCCTACATATTCGATGGTGAAGCAAACAACAGTGCAGCAACTCTAAGAAGGAGGATGTCGCGTATTGAAGCTCCAGTACTTTGGCCACTTGATGTGAAAAGCCAACTCATTGAAAAAGACCCTGATGCTGGGAAAGATTGAAGGCAGGAGGAGAAGGGGGTGACAGAGGAAAAGATCGTTGGATGGCATCACCAACTCCATGGAAACGAGTTTGAGCCAGCTCCAGGAGCTAGTGAAGGACAGGGAAGCCTGGAATGCTGCAGTCCATGGGGTCGCAAAGAGTCAGTCACGACTTAGTGACCGAACGACAATACAATAAAATCTGTCATATAGCCACATATACATGTAACATCATTTCCAAATATATTTGCTTTCAAACATCCCTTTATAAAAAGAACACTGCTATTTTCTCTCATTATGGATAATTATAAACTCTCATGCACTAGAATTAAGATAATATAAAATGGATTTTTTAAGGGGGTTCAATCACAACTTAATTACAGGGATGAGACAACCAAAGAGGTTACTGAACAGAATGACAAGCAAGTACATAAAAGGCAACAGGTTAAAGAGTCTAGAAAGAGGAGAGGTTGAGAAGAATGACCTTTTTGTTTTGAGTAATAAGGTAAGAGGAAGTAGTTGCTTCTCCCTTTGACTAACAAAATGACACAATGTTGAACCCCTGGAACTTAGGGAAAGGGTGGGGGCAGGACATGAGTTTTAATGGCATGGTTTGACACACAACTCAAGGGAAACGATGCTTGCCTGGAAGGGTTTCTTGTATCTTGATGGATGAAAAACTCCAATAATAATATCTCATGTGCAATTTCATGATTATCAACCTAGTGATAACCCGTGAAAGTGAAAGTCGCTCTGTCTTGTCCGACTCTTTGTGACCCCATGGACTACAGACCATGGAATTCTCCAGGCCATAATACTGGAGTGGGTAGCCTTTCCCTTCTCCAGGGCATCTTCCCAACCCAGGAATCAAACCTAGGTCTCCCGCATTGTAGGCAGATTTCTTACTGGCTGAGCCACAAGGGAAGCCCAATGATAACCTCTAACAATTTATAATAGAATTACACTTGCTGGATTAATAGTGTCCACATTTGTGGCCCAATAACGTAGAAGAAAGCCAACCATCGGAGTCATGATCACATATTCAATGGTGAGAGGAAGTTGGGAAGAGAAAGGAGAGTTGGCATCTAGGAGGCTATGTCCTCTCTGCACACTCCCAGGAATCATCACTAATACTGGGAACAGAGCTGGAGTTCCTACAGGAATGTGTCATGGAGGAGGAGTACTTTATTCAGATATTAGTAGAAAGGGTGGCCCTCGTGTTTGGAAAATTTGGACACTCTAGTTCCAGGATCAGGCACAGATTCTTTTGTAACTAATGGTGTGTACACCACACACTTTGTTTTCATGCCCAGCTGATATGGAGGTCATAAACTGATTTATGCCTGTAGCTGAGCTCTAACTATTCTTCAGTTCAGTCACTCATTTGTGTCCGATTATTTGCAACCCCATGAACCACAGCATGCCAGGCCTGCCTGTCCATCACCAACTCCCGGAGTCCACCCAAACTCATGTCCATTGAGTCAGTGATGCCATCCAACCATCTCATCCTCTGTCGTCCCCTTCTCTTCCTGCCCTCAATCTTTCCCAGCATGATCAGGGTCTTTTCCAATGAGTCAGCTCTTCACATCAGGTGGCTATTCTTGGTATCTGGAATTTTCCATTGTTCATCAAGTCTCAGACTGTAATGAAATAATTTCTTACATTTTAAAGGTTTATATATAGGTTGCTGTAAATAGGATGCTTTGCAAGTGGACAAAGTTTGGAGTAGACTACTCAGTCAAATGTACTTTCAAGGCTACTGCTTCAAAAGGCAATGTTGGCTGCATCTGGGTTTTGTTATGTTTGTGACACTGTTCAGGGAGGCTGCTCCTTTATTTTAAAAAGACCTGAGAGTTCTGTTACAAAAGGATCTCATTAACGGTGCCCTCCTGGCCTTTCCTTTCTTCACCACAAACGTGACTGCAGTGTGCAGATAGTTTCCTATTTGGGAGGAAGATTCACACAATTCTAGGAGGATTCAGAGTTCCTGGAACCTCCAACTCAAAATTTAAATTACAGACAAACATGAAAGGGGGTGTTAGAAGACTGACGTGCAGATTAAGGAAGTCTCTGGGACATCAGACCACATCTGACTCTCTCCATAGATTTCATTGCCCACAAACTGGAAAAGTGAACCTCTATGCTGGCCACTGCTGAATTCACCACAACGCCTCACCCACAAAAAGTTGCTGGGCACATTTCCAATGTGAACTTTTGTTTGTGCCTCATTCATGCCTCATCTCTCCTAACTTCGGGCAGCCTTGGAGCATTGCTGAATAGAGGGTCATTTTGCATTTCTTCCCCAGTTCAAGGAAATAGCTCCCAGTGAGACAAGAGGAAGCCCTCAAGGGAAAACAGAAATAAAAAGAAACACAGAGATTCAGCCTGATGAAACAACAGATGAATATTTACGTTAATTTAAGTATGATCAATGAACTGTGTAAACTCTATCATTAATCACTGGCACACATGAGCATGCTTTCTGGGCTAAAATTTATGCCATTAAAATTCAGTAAAACTCAGTCACAGTGTATCTAGCTCTAGCAATCATGGTTAATGTTGATGATTCTCAAATTTACGATGGATTCTGTGCATGACTCAAGAGACTTCTGTCTTCTCTCTTCACCTTTGCAATACTTGGGGCTGGTAATTTCAGAGGAACCGTGGAGCTGAAGTTTGACGGGGAACCTCTGTCTCAGATTTCTCACATCCTTACAAGAGTCATTAGGGTGGTGCTGAGTAGTGATGCTGAGAGCAGGGCTGGAGCTGCCACAAGTGAAACCCAAAGAAATGACTGGGCACAACAGGTTTGCTTTGTGACTGCCGATGAGACATTTAACAGTGTTGCATAAGCAGGGCCATGGTGCTCCACTTCAGGGAGTCTGTTCAAAGTTCATGTTTCAAGCATGAAGCTCTTTCTGACAACAGGGCTTTCAAAGGTCTGTTCCTGTCACTGTTTCCAGAATGCTGATGATCTGGCAGAGGCTATGGCTGTGAGAGACCACAGACCCACACAGCTCAGGTTAGGAAGATGAGAGCATTAGGCAGCCACTCACAGCAGAGCTCATGGAGAAAGACAAAAGAGAAGTAATAAGGGTGCAAAGGAAAATGATGAGTGGGCATGCCTCCCCTGGTGGCTCAGATTGTAAAGCGTCTTTCTACAATGCGGGAGACCCGGGTTCGATCCCTGGGTGGGGAAGATCTCCTGGAGAAGGAAACGGCAACCCACTCCAGTATTCTTGCCTGGAAAATCCTATGGACAGAGGAGTCTGGTAGGCTACAGTCCATGGGGTCACAAAGAGTCGGACATGACTGAGTGACTTCACTTTCATGCCAGTATAACCTGTACAGAAGTAATATAGGCCCACGTGTTCCCACAGCCATGGTCATGGAGGTGATTACTCATTCCACAGGGAGAAGCAACACGGACTACCATTATAGATTCTTCCTTTTTTTAAACCATCAACAGTTCTATGTAGTTCCTATTTAGAGTATTTGACCCATCAGTTCAAAAACTCTGCTGTTATCATGAAGCCCTGATTTAAAGAATCCTTGTGACAAGTTCATGGGAAATAGATGGGGAAACAGTGTCAGACTTTATTTTGTGGGCTCCAAAATCACTGCAGATGGTGACTGCAGCCATGAAATTAAAAGACGCTTACTGCTTGGAAGGAAAGTTATGGCCAACCTAGACAGCATATTAAAAAGCAGAGATACTACTTTGCCAACAAAGGTCCGTCTAGTCAAGGCTGTGGTTTTTCCAGTGGTCATGTATGGATGTGAGAGTTGGACTGTGAAGAAAGCTGAGCACCGAAGACTTGATGCTTTTGAACTCTGGTGTTGGAGAAGACTCTTGAGAGTCCCTTGGACTGCAAGGAGATCCAACCAGTCCATTCTGAAGGAAATCAGCCCTGGGATTTCATGGGAAGGACTGATGCTGAAGCTGAAACTCCAATACTTTGGCCACCTGATGCGAAGAGCTGACTCATTGGAAAAGACTCTGATGCTGGGAGGGATTGAGGGCAGGAGGAGAAGGGGATGACAGAGGATGAGATGGCTGGATGGCATCACTGACTTAATGAACATGGGTTTGGATAAACTCCGGGAGTTGGTGATGGACAGGGAGGCCTGGTGTGCTGTGATTCATGGGGCTGCAAAGAGTCGGACACAACTGAGTGACTGAACTAAACTGAACTGTGACAAGTTTATGTGCAACTTATGGGTCAGATTGGGGCAGAGAAGTGGGAGGGGAAGGTAGCAGCATGGAGATGCTGCAGGAATAGAAAAGAAGGGGTGGGCTGGAGCAGGGGAAACGTTCACACCCACAGAGGAGAGGGAGACAGTGAAGTATTGCCTTCTGTGACAACAGCAGAGGGAAGAGCCCAAAGCAGGTGTCCACTCTGTGGTTCCTTTACCCCTTTCCCTCTCATCCCCCAGCCCTGACTGTACAGCTTTGGGATGCTCACTGGGTCTTTGAGGAAGATGGTCCTGACATCCCAGGCCTGAGCGAGGTGCCTTCTCTGCGCATATCCGTGTTCCCGCACTGTGAGTATTCTCCTGTGCCCCTATCTGCCTTCCCTCCTCTGAGCCCGAGAGCATGCAATCCTGTCCAGCCACCGCAGCATCCCCAGGGGCCCCCTCACTCCCTCCCCATCATGTAGGGCTGTTCAACAGTTTTTGTCCAACTGAATGAAATTGAGGCCACCAGTTCTTCACAAGTCAGGCATTTCCATGGCCACTGGCCCCCTGGAAGTCCCTCTGACCCTTCAGGACTTGGAACTGGGGGGCACCACTTCTGGAAGCCCATCCCCACTTAGAGAGATTGCCCACATCTCCTCAGGGGCCCTGTCCTGACTTCCAGCTGAGCACTGGCTCAGAATTTAGTCTGCTTTCTTATTTACAAGGCTGTCTGCCTTCTAAGCAATAAGCCCCTTTAAGGTGGAGAGTATGTCTTATTGTTCTTTTGTGTCCCCAACACCGAGCTGACTCACTGGGGCCTAACAGGTTCTTCATGTGTATTTGATAAATATCATTGAGCGCACATATGCGAGACTGAGAACCCAAACCACCAGCCTGCTTTTATTCTACAACTGCCCGTCCAACCGTCTTGGCATTATTCTCTTTCTGGCTTTATTATGAGAAAACCAGGCAACGATCTACAGAAGGCAGGGAGGTAGGAACAGGTACTGACTGAAGAAGTGCTGCCTTCCCTGTTCTGCACGGCACAAGGTGGAGAAGAAGAAGTGTGAGAAATGATTCAATAACCAAGCCAGGGACTGACGGTCTCACTGCAGAGCAGTGCCCGTTCCCAGGAGTTGCCTGAGATTTACCGCATCCCGGGACTTGACCTTTTTGGTTTTCCTTTAATTATGGCAGAATTCAGTCCTGCTGGGTTTTCTTTTTCACGCTCACCTCAGGAGACAATACACATTGTGTGTTTCAACAAAGTGGTCTGAAGAAAAGTAATTAAAGTTGTTTACTGTAGAAAAGGAAAATATACTTTGCTTTAGCTGAAGCCAGATTCCATGATTTTAAGGCAGATAATAAATATATGGAAGGAAAAATATTTTACTGAAACTGTGGGATTCACAGTCATAAAATTCTCTCTTTGAATCACTTAGTCTCTCCAACAAACACTAAATGGATAAAATTAACTAAATGCCTTTAAGTAGTAGATTTTGGGGCCAGAAATAATATGAATTCTCAGGTGAAGATGATTTATCAGCAGACTGAGAATATGATAGTATAAATCCAGCCATTTATCTTTGCAAATCATAACTTCATTCATCCCATCACCACCTGTTTTATATGTTTTTGGGAAAATGTGCCTTCTTAGATTGCATGGTTATTTAGTAAACTTGAAAATGTAGTTCATTCGAGACTAGTGATAAAAATAAGATAAATTGTTCTTACTTTGGTGAAGAAAAAAAAAATGAAAAGTAGGTCGTAATTGTGAGTGTGTAGGTGTATAGCCAGGACAGATAATAGAAAAACTTTCTCTCTCTCTCTCTCTTTTTTTTTTTTTTTTGGTTTAGCATCCTAGTAAAGGTTGACACCACCCTTATGGCAGAAAGTGAAGAGGAACTAAAAAGCCTCTTGGTGAAAGTGAAAGAGGAGAATAAAAAAGCTGGCTTAAAGCTCAACATTCAGAAAACGAAGATCATGGCATCTGGTCCCATCACTTCACGGGAAATAGATGGGGAAACAGTGGAAACAGTGTCAGACTTTATTTTTTTGGGCTCCAAAATCACTGCAGATGGTGATTGCAGCCATGAAATTAAAAGACGCTTACTCCTTGGAAGGAAAGTTATGACCAAACTAGACAGCATGTTAAAAAGCAGAGACATTACTTTGCCAACAAAGGTTTGTCTAGTCAAGGCTGTGGTTTTTCCAGTGGTCATGTATGGATGTGAGAGTTGGACTGTGAAGAAAGCTGAGCGCTGAAGAATTGATGCTTTTGAACTGTGGTGTTGCAGAAGGCTCTTGAGAGTCCCTTGGACTGCAAGGAGATCCAACCAGTCCATCCTAAAGGAGACCAGTCCTGGGTGTTCATTGGAAGGATTGATGCTGAGGCTGAAACTCTAGTACTTTAACCACCTCATGCAAAGAGTTGACTCATTGGAAAAGACTCTGATGCTGGGAGAGATTGGGGGCAGGAGGAGAAGGGGACAACAGAGGATGAGATGGCTGGATGGCATCACTGACTCGATGGACATGAGTTTGAGTGAACTCTGTGAGTTGGTGATGGACAGGGAGGGCTGGCCTGCTGCGATTCATGGGGTCGCAAAGAGTCAGACTGAGTGACTGAACTGAACTGAACTGAACTGAAAGGTTAAAGAAGAATAAAAGTAACTCTAGCCTTCAAGTATAATCCAGGGTGGGGAACTCACAGATAAACTACTAGCTATAATTAATAATCATACCTATTATATAACGGAAGCCTCAGTTTCTTGACAGCTAAAGATGCAGTAATATCCTTTGGTTTTTGGTTGCTCAGAGAAGTAAGGAAAGAATACTCTGAATGAGGGTGACCAAAATTAGGGTTTGAAGAACCTGTAGGATTTCAGTTGGAAAGTAGAAGAAGCAACATCCCACATCTATAAGCAGGGAAGCCACAGGCCTGTTCGAAGGATGCTAGGGGATCCAGGTCTGAGAAAAGTTAAGAATTCCCATCATGATGCTGGGAGATGCCGTCTGAGGAAACCAGAAGGTGAAGCCTGGGGAAGACATGGGACCACGTCAAGGAGGACTGTGAAAGTCATGCTAAAGAAGAGGCCTTGCGAAGTCTTTGGGAAATTATTTGCATGCCAATAAAAATATTACCATGATTCCATCCAGTAATATTCACAGTTCACCCCTGCTTCAGACTGGGCTAGCCTGGGGGAAGGCAGAGAAGGAGGGTCGGGAAAGAACAGACACTTACCAGCAAAACGATGCAAAGGATTTCAAACAGTGATTTCATAAAACCCCGTGGTTGAGAGACCTTGAGTTCACTGGTATTCACATTTCTGAGCACTGTGGACCAATTTAGAGGGAAAAGGACACTGTGACCCATTTTTCCCAACAAACTTTTCAGTTCATGAAAATGAGCTAAGCAAACAAACAAGCCCTTGTTAGATGCAAGCCCAGCCCCTGACAGAGTCTGACGTGGTTTCATAGTGAAAGTCGTACTCTCTCCATGTCACGAGGGCGAGTGTATTACGCCCGCTAATGTGACACAGGTCTGGGTTGGAGACCACATGGAGGATGCTCCTGGATCCTGCTGGCTACTGATTTTGGTCACGGTCTCTGCTGAGTAAAGAGATGCCTCAGCTTCCCTCTCCCATCGTACCCACGTGCTCAACACAGTCTCAAACGTTTCTTCAGTTCCTCAAATCCTCATGTCATCTCATTTTCCATCTGTTCCTTATTGTGTATGATTCTAGTTCATTGTGTGACTTTCCCCCTTAGCTACTAAGGAATGTGTTTCTGAAAATTCAACCAAGAACATGCTTCTATTTACTGTCATCCTTCAGAAATGAATTTTAAGCCCCCTAGCACAGATAATCACTCAACTCTATCTTACAGCCATAAATATTACACATAAATAAACTGACATTAGCGAATTATGGGAACCTGACCACTACTATCATCAGTCCATATTTATGGTGTTCTCATAAGGTACCCAGCACTGACAGCTCATTAAATCAATAGTTAGCCACGGTTGCAATTAGTCTTTGGTCTCTTGTAGATATTCATAAAGCCAATGAGATTAGATGCGAGATCGGTGTCAGAAATTGCAGGTACCAATCATGCTATTTTCCACAATATGATGAAAAATAGTTTCTAGGGAGCAACAAGAACTCCTGGGATGCTCCGAGAGTGTTCCTGGGGTCCGTGTGCATCTGGGAAGGCTTTCCCCTTCCTGTCTCTTCAGTGAGTTTAAATAGGAAGCATATGTGTCTTAGGAAAACTTGCACAGGAAGATTGAAAATGTGCATCACTGCCTCTCTCTCTCTCTCTCACACACACACACACAAACCAAAAAAGCCCTTGGGCTCTTAGAACTGTGGGTAGCCACTTTTATTTTGATCAGGCATTCTTTTATCTGTTGTGAAGCAATGTTTTTCACAAATGGAATGTATATTTTGAGGGTGTGGGGTTTATATCTGCTACAATTATATCATTTACTAAAGGACACTCCTCCATGGTCAGTTTCTGAATCATTCTAACATGATGGCATTTCCTATTAACACCTATGGTGGAAAACCTTGACAATGCTTTTCTGAGTAGAGTCACAAGGCTTTAGAATCATTCTAGCCTCATAGAAGTTAATAGTTAGATTAACTTAGATCCTGGTTCTAGTTTAGATCTAAAACTAGAACATGTGTATAGAACAGATTTAAACCAAACCTTATAGTTCATGAGACCAACTTAAGATTCTATTTTAATTCATATTATTAATTTTTTAATATTCTATATTTAGTTACTATCAATTTTTTAACACAGGCAGCCTTTTAATGTAACAGGTATGAAAACATTTAACAACTGTGAATCACACATATAAATACAAAGGCTTTTTACTATCTCCATTATGTCTGCTTCACTTTGAAATATTTACTAAAATGTAATTTCTTTCTTTCTGATGTCTCCTGCATTGGCATTGGATTCTTTACCACTAGCGCCACCTGGGAAGCTGAGACTTGGGTTCGATCACCAGGTCGAAAGATCCGCTGGAGGAGGGCATGGCAATCCATGCCAGTATTCTTGCCTGGAGAATCCCCTGGACAGAGAAGCCTGGTGGGCTACAGACCATGAGGTCACAAAGAGTCAGACACGACTGAGGCGACTGAGCATGCACACATGCATTTTCTTTGTTTGCCAAATGGCCTGTGATAACAGCAGTTACTTTCAGAACATAGCGATAGACTTTTGGAAGGATTTAATCACTAAGGAAAACGTGTATCTTCCTTTTGCATATTTCTGGGACCAAGGTTGGCCATGGTATGGAGATGAGAAGGCAAGACTTTGCTGAACTCCTGCCAGGAGTGTAATTTACCCTGACCACCCATCAGGGGGTCTTGTGCTCTGTGTCTAGGCATCACTACCATGTGTGATAGGTGAATCGAGTTTAAGGAAATATAATTTCTTGAATATTTCTCTACAAATTAAAAAAATGGATAAGACTTTCCTTTTTTTTTTTTTGAGAGTTTTGGGAAAGGCTTTTTGAGACTTGGGCTGTATTAGTCAAGAAACCTGAGCAAGTGGACAGATCTGTTGAAGACAGAGAAGGATGATTTCCAGGAACACTCTCCTTTCAGAGATCTCCCATTTAAATGCTGTCACATACAACCTAAATTTAGGATGTAAGTTATTTAAAGAACCTATGTGATAGGCAAAAGATACCTTCTTACTTGACAAACAGAAACTTCCCTACTACATATACAACAAAATCTTAGCTGGGGACTATGATTATGGTAACTTTTCCTTTCTTTAGTCTTCTCTGTATTTTTCCAAACTTTTTTATAACAGGCATATATGACTTTTATGGGACTTTCCAGGTGGCTCAGATGGTAAAGAATCTACCTGCAATGCAGAAGACCCAGGTTTGATCCCTGGGTCGGGAAGATCCTCTGGAGGAGGAAACATTAACCCTCTCCAGTTTTCTTGCCTGGATAACTCCATGGACAGAGGAGCCTGGCCAGCTACAGTCCTTAGGGTTGCAGAGTCAGCCACATCTGAATGACTAACACTTTTCACTTTGTGATTTATAATCAGAAAAAAGCATTCTTTTGCGAGTCCCCTTAAATCTTAGGCTCTCTTCCATCTCTCC
The DNA here is from genome assembly GCF_055505025.1 of Bos grunniens. Classification (NCBI taxonomy): domain Eukaryota; kingdom Metazoa; phylum Chordata; class Mammalia; order Artiodactyla; family Bovidae; genus Bos; species Bos grunniens. The sequence continues at coordinate 8,801,599 of NC_141168.1, forward strand.
ACCTCCGTTTCCCTCCAGCTGCTTTTCCTGGACAAACTTGACACACACAGATCCACAGTTTGGTGTGAGCATGGGGACAGAGTGGTCCTGTAAGGAATCAGCTGCACTGGAGGGTCTGGGTGACTTGGGAGTTGAGAGGTGGTGACAGACAGTTGCAGTGGGCAGTGGCTCACCCAGGAAGGCCACACCAGAGCCATCAGAATAGTTCTGGGGCACAGATCCACTTCAGGGCTGGTGTGGGCAGACACGGGCATCAGTGCAGGTACCAACTCTGGGTGGAGGTCAGGGGTCTGAGGTAGAAACCGAGTCTTCCTTGGGAGGTGATGAGTCTGCTGTGTTCTTCTGCATGTGGGGATATGCAGGCAGGCACAGGAGACTGGATCCCCCCTTGCGTGTGCTCAGCTGTGTCTGACTCTGCGATCCCATGAACTGTAGGACATCTTAATGCTAACCTGGTGCCCTCATCACAGGGGCACGTGCTTTTTTTTTATTAATTTACTTTTTACTGAAAGACAATTGCTTTACAGAATTTTGCTGTTTTCTGCTTTTGACAGTGTTTGGAGCCAAAAGTAAGTAAAACTGAACGCATCAGTCACAAGGCTTGTCAATTCTCTTGGCTTCAGAAAGCTTTCTTGTGAACATACTTGGCAAGGGAAGCTTGAAATCAGAATCCAATGGCCCTTTTCATTAGGCTCTGACCCCTGAAGAAGGGGAAGGCTACCCACTCCAGTATTCTGGTCTGGAGAATTCCATGGCCTGTATAGTCCATGGGGTCGCAAAGAGTCGGACGAGACTGAGCAACTTTCACTTCACTTCACTTCACCGTGTTTTTGGATAAACTGAGTTGGTGAATTGGGAAGGGTTTGGACTTGAGTTTCCTAAAGTACTGAAAGTATGTCGTCTAATTCACCAAATCTACAAAATAGTGTCAAAGTCTCTCACCTGGAAACTTTCATTCTGAAAGCTGCTTATTAATCTCTGAGTATTCCAGAAAGAAATCCTGGGGGCGGGTGGGGAATCAGTTTTCCTACCAGCATCAAGGCAAAGTATATGCAGAGCATGTGCCTCTGACATGTTACACACCCCTCTGAGGATGAAACAGGTGTGTGTTTGGATCTGGGGATATTTAAGGGAAATGGGGTATGATGTTTCCAGGTCAGTTTAGCACAGCACCCTGGCTACAAATTAAGTGATGCCCAATAGTGTGCAGTTTCCAAATCATGTTGGACATCCATCTGTGATTATTGGCACAGAACAGAAGCTGCAAAGGGCATAAGTTTTGTGACATGGGATCTCACAAATGCTCCCCTGATTTGGGGAATCCTGACCAGGGAATGCCTCTGAACCCTGGCGTTTATGAGCAGAGCCCACTGTTCCAGTGTCTCAGCGGGGAGAGCTGTTTCTTGTTTGTAAAGTTGAATGTTGAATCAACACAAAAGGAGCCTCAGGAGACCAGGGAGTCAGCTCAGCAGGGAGGATGGAGGGCACTGGTGCTTTACGTTCAGTCCAGTCGCTCAGTCATCTCGGACTCTTCGCGACCCCATGGGCTGCAGCACGCCAGGCCTCCCCGTCCATCACCAACTCCTGGAGCTCACGCATCTGAAATGCTGAAACGCCATTAAAGCTCTTTGATCACAAAGAGCAAGGCTGATATCTGCATCTATTTAAAAACATGCTAAAGGACGTTCTAGAATTTAAGGGGTAAGATTGTGGATTTCCTTCTTGCTAAAGGGTGGCATTTTCCATCAGCCCTGTTCGAGCAAAAGCAAGTATTTACTCTCAGGGGAGAAAAAAAGTGACCTGGGCTATAAAAATTCAAAGGCATGGCCGTGGGGCTCTTCAGCAATAACTACCAGATAATGTCTTGTCCTCAATTCCGTCGTAAGAGAACCTCACCCAAAAACAAACCCTTCCCCAGGTTTCTTTCCTCAGCCCTCCTCAGTTGGGCAACCTTCATCACGAGGTGGTCTGCCCTAATTCCAGCATATCGCTGCTGCCTGCAGCTGCTGGCATTTCCAGGTTGGTTCCAGGGAGTATTTGCTTTCTTTAAACCTGGAGTTTTCCTTCTTTAATTAGGGCCTCTGTTGAGATCTCCAACCTGTGCCAATGGGTCCTCAGTGTTTCACTAATAGCTTTTAAAACCTCTCCTTGATCTTTACACTTACAAGGAGGGGGCAGGTGGAAAGAGGAACAGGGGGAGACTGCTCTGATGTTTTGGGGACATTTGGGAAGTATCAGAACTATACTCCTTGCTCGAATTTTCTATTTTATCTGTAGGATTTGATGTATGCTTTTAGGGAAAGTGACCAAAGTTATGGTGAAATGGTAGTTTGGATTTCTGCTGGATATCAAGTAAATAACATGAAGAATGACAGTATTTTGGTCAAGTGCCCTTTTGCAGGGTATCTAAGTGCAAAGTTTCCTTATTATTGCTGTGAAATGAAACTGTTCCATTCTTAGGGTCATCTCAAAAATCACCTCAAAGAGAGGTGCGATTCTTTCACATTTACTTGCTTTCATTTCTTTTAAAAACTCATGTAAAGGATCACGATTAAAATGTAGCAATACTGGGCGGCCCCCAGCTGGTGAATGGGCTCTGCTACAACTGTTCGTTTGTGAACTTGTTTGGAACTCTGAGCCCATGTTCTCATACATGCTATACAGTGTGTGCACGCATGCTAAGCTGCCTTAGTTGTGTCTGACTCTTTGCTACCCCATGGATTTAGCCCTCCAGGCTCCTCTGTCCACGGGGTTCTCCAGCCAAGAATACTGGACTGGATTGCCATTTCCTCCTGCAGGGGATCTTCCTGACCCAGGGATGGAATTGTGTCTCTTATGTCTCCTTCATTGGCAGGCAGGTTCTTTACCACTAGTACCACCTGCGAAACCTACTTAAAATGCTATAGTGATTGAGTTGCAAACGAGGACTTTAATACTTTTAATACCAATGGAGAGAAAACATAATAATTCATACAGAGAATTCAGCACTGGAGTCATTCAGGAGCACTGCAATATATATACTTCTGAGTCTTGTCATATGTAAGTCCCCCAAACTAAACTGTGGTTATTTCCTGGCTCTGAGCTACATCAGCTGATACTGTTTAGTTTTCATCATCATTGTCCTTCATTTTGCAGCTGAAAATGGACCACTTAGGTCCATTTTACTCATGATGTTAGTTAGCTTTATTACAAATTACACCATCAAGCATATATTCACTCTGCATCAGGCACTAACTAATAGCCGTTTCCACCTTTTCTTTTACTGCAGAGCCTATAAGTCATGAACACAAATAGATGAATCTAAGGTAATTAGGGAAATTCTATTTCTCAGGCTGTTAACTGATTGACTTAGGGACTGACATATGATTCAAGGATTCACTTCTAGTCAGTGAAACACAGAGAGAGGTTCACTTAGTAATTTTTGAGAAAGCGCTTCCCCCTACCTCTTTAAACATAGAAACAAAATCCAGTCACAATCTCTTTTCTGTTGAATGTTGAATCAGCTTCACATGATGCCTGGAACTGGGGTGACATTTAGCAAGGGTGGGTATGGGGTGGGGTTGCCACCTAGTTGATGTTTAAGGAACGTGCCGAGATTCTCTACTTCTTTCAAGGATCATAGTAGTTAATATCTCTCTCTTCTGAAGTTCTTGCATTGTGAGTATATGGGGCATTCACCACTGACAGCACATAATCTGCTTACTTAGAGCTTTACTGATATTTTAGTTCCACTATTTATTCTGCACAGAGGAAAATCCTTGAAACCAACACACTGGAACAATAACTCTTCTACCCTGAATAAGGTTGATTCAAGACTTGAGTTTCTATTGTCAGCATGTTGGGGTGGAGGTTGGAAAAGCGAAATTACATTTTACAAGCTTCTCCTGAATTGAATCTATGCTTTCCCGCTTTCATTATTGTGAAAATCAGCAATTTGTACATTTTACTGGGAGGGGGGTGCTCGTCATCACTCGGGCCTGATATGAGAATAGCTAATTTAAACTTTAGTGAGATGCAATTTCCTCCTTATCAGGTTGTCAAAGTTCATACACAGAGTTCATGCTATTTGATTTAACATATTACATAGTTCAAAAAACAAATCAAAGCCATTGATTTACATATTTTAAATAGATGAATTATATTATGTGTGATTTATATCTGAATAAAACTGTCAAAATTTGCATTTCTATACACTAGCAGTAGTTAACCGGGTCGCTCTTGCTGGTGAGGGTGTGGGAATACAGGCATTGCTATATTTTACCAGTTGGAGGCTAAGTTGGTATGACTTTTGGGGAGTAGTTTGTAAAAGTCTTGGAAAAATAAAATATCTCTTAAACTTAACCCAGAAATTCCACTTTCAGGAATGTTTCCTACAGATAGGCTCTTCATATCCACAAAGTCTGTACAATGATATTATCGCAGTATTATGAATAACAGCAAGAGAGTTGCTTATGACGGTCATGTTTAAGAATAATATAACTTTTACCTTTCGAAGTTAGAGATCAGGAACTTGGAAATCCAAGAAAGAAATAACAGCTTAATAAAATCTTGATAACTAAGTTATATTGATGAAAGTGAACATTTTATACTCCTATTTATTATCAGCATGACATACTTCACTAGGCAACTACAAATTCATTTATGAGGTTTTGTTTTTACTCAAAAAAATGTCTTCAGTTCTTTAAGGAAGATATAACCACTTCTCATTCTGGTATTATGACGGACTAGGGGTTCTGAAAAATCTCCAAAATAATTCCTATAAATTCTGCGTAAAATATAACGTGTTCTTTCAGTGCATAGCTGAGTACTGGAGATGGTAAACAAAATCCTGATATCATATAAAGGAGAGATGGATGAACCTGAGAATCGTGAACTGGTGTGCTCCTGGGCACATTTCTTATCTTGGAAAACAAGAAGGTTGAGGGCGCACAGTTTTCCAGGGACAAGGAAATGCCTAGAGCTTTCCCAGGGTGGAGTGTTGGCATCCAGAGGTGAAGCTCCTCCAGGATGCATCTCCAGTGCACGCTGGGGCTAGGAAAGCATCTAGCCACCAGCTACAGAAAATGTTGCACTCAGTATATCAGCAAATTTGGACAACTCAGCAGTGGCCACAGGACTGGAAAAGGTCAGTTTTCATTCCAATCCCAAAGAAGGGCAATGCCAAAGAATGCTCCAACTACTGCACAAATGTGGTCATTTCACATGCTAGGAAGGGTATGCTCAAATACCCTTCAAGCTAGGTGTCAGCAGTATGTGAACCAAGAACCTCCAGATGCACAAGCTGGGTTTTGAAGAGGCAGAGGAACCAGAGATCAAATTGCCAACATTTGCTGGAACTTAGAGAAAGCAAGGCAGATCCAGAAAAACATCTACTCCTGCTTCATTGACAACACTAAAGCCTTTGACTGTGTGGATCACAAAAAACTGTGGAAAATTCTTAAAGAGATAGGAATACCAGACATGTTACTTGTCTCCTGAGAAACCAGTATGCAGGTCAAGAAGCAACAGAATTGGACATGGAGCAATGGACTGGTTCAAAATTGGGAAAGGAGTACATCAAGGCTGTGTATTCTCACTCTGCTTATTTAACGTATATGCTGAGTATATAATTCGAAATGCAGACTGATAAGCTCACTTGGAATCCAGATTGCTGGGAGAAATATCAACAGCCTCAGATATGCACATGACACCATCCTAATGGCAGAAAGCAAAGAGGAACAAAGAGCCTCCTGATAAGGGTGAAAGAGGAGAGTGGAAAAGCTGGCTTAAAACTCAGCATTCAGAAAACTGAGACCATCGTGGCTTCCTAGGTGGCGCTAGTGGTAAAGAACTTGCCTGCCAGTGCAGGAGACATGAGAGGTGCAGGTTCCGTCCCTGGGTCGGGAACATCTCCTGTAAGAGAGCATGGCAAACCCCTCCAGTATTCTTGCCTGATATAGGAGGAGGGGTCAGGAGGAGAAGGGACGACAGAAGATGAGATGGTTGGATGGCATCACTGACTCAGTGGACATGAGTTTGAGCAAGCTCTGGGAGATGGTGAAGGAAAGGGAAGCCTATGCTGCAGTCCATAGGGTCAGAGTCAGAAATGACTGAGTGACTGAAAAACAACAATTCTTGCCTGGAGGACCCCATGGACAGAGGAGTCTGGAAGGCTACAGTCTGTAGGGTTGCACAGAGTTGGACATGACTGAACTGACTTAGTACACACACATACACACGTAAGATCCTAGCCCCCAGTCCCATCATGGCAAAAAGAAGGGGAAAAAGCCGAAGCTGTGACAGATTTTATTTTCTTGGGTTCAAAATTCACTGCAGAGTGACTGCAAGCCATGAAATTAAAAGACGCTTGCTCCTTGGAAGCAAAGCTATGACAAACCTAGACAGTATATGAAAAGCAGAGACATCGCTTTGCCGACAATGGTCTGGAGCAAACTCCGGGAGACAGTGGAGGACAGAGGATCCTGGTGTGCTGCAGTCCATGGGGCTGCAAAGAGTCAGACACGATTTAGGGACTGAACAACAACAGGAAATGGGGATGAGTCATCTTTCTGGACCAGGAAACTGCGTTAGCAAAAAAACCCTCTCCTGAAAGTTCACAACCACAGGCCTGCCCTCACTTAGGTTCACAATGTGAAGTTATTTGAGTGTCTAGGAAGGGCCAAGCCTAGAAACGAACATAAACATGACCCAGGTTGTGTATCAAGGCACCTGCCAGAAGCAAACTCAGATCTTCTCAGGACAGATCAACCCAAGGTAATATTCATCCCGAGACTTCAAAGTACAAAGAACAAACCAAAGGATAACAAGAATATTACAAAATGCTTGAGGCAATACACTTAATGAAAAGTGTCAGGAAAAAACTCCTAAACCCTCAAAATAATGGAGTAATTATAAACAAGATACTATATATATATATATAGAGAGAGAGAGAGAGAGAGAGAATGGTTTTAAGAAAGATAAGACAAAATTGTAAATGTAAGAAAATAGTATCTAAATAGTTGGGCCAATTTGAGGTGAGCCAAAAGGAAGTTTTAGAAATAAAAAGTATAATCAGTGATGGCCCCAAACTGGAAACTTGATATATAAATGGTAATATATTTATACAATGAAATACTTCACAATAATAAAAACAAATAGGTACAACTACACATAACAGCTTGTATGAGTCTCACAGATATAATGTTCACTGAAAGAAACTTGATACAGAGTTTGTGTTATTTGATTAAATGTATTATACATTTCCAAAAGAGATCAAAGCCATTGATTTATATATTTTAAATAGGTGAATTACATTATACGTGAATTATATCTTAATAAACTGTCAAAATTTGCATTTCTATATACTGGCAATAGTTAGAAAATGGAATTTGTTAAAGGACTTTTTTTTTTTTAAAGGAAGTTACTGGGAAGTAACCCCTGGCAGTTCAGGGGTTAGGACTCTACCCTCTAATTGCTGAGGACCCAGGTTCAATCCCCAGAGAAGGCAATGGCACCCCACTCCAGTACTCTTGCCTGGAAAATCCCATGGACGGAGGAGCCTGGTGGGCTGCAGTCCATGGGGTCACTAAGAGTCGGACACGACTGAGCGACGTCACTTTCACTTTTCACTTTCACGCATTGGAGAAGGAAATGGCAACCCACTCCAGTGTTCTTGCCTGGAGAATCCCAGGGGCGGGGGAGCCTGGTGGGCTGCCGTCTATGGGGTCGCACAGAGTCGGACACGACTGAAGCAACTTAGCAGCAGAAGCAGCACGTTCAATCCCTGGTTGGGGAATTAAGATCCAGTAAACCAAACAGCACAGTCAAAAAAAGACAAAAAGGGAAAAAAAGAGATACTATTTGCAATAGCAAGATGTGGTAGATTTTAGCTAGAAATTTCAAAAGCTTTTTTAAAAAATCAACAATGTGTGTATCTGAGGTCAAATCCCTTTAAAAGCGGCATCCACTGAGAATGAGATTCCTGCACCAGTGACAATACGACCAAGTAACACGACAGAGAATCCCCAAAAGGGACCCGTTGCACAAACCCCACGTGTGCTGACAATGCGGAGGCTGTGCCTGTGGGGACGGAAGGCAGACAGGAAGTCTCTGTGCCTTCCACTCAGGTTTTGCTGGGAACCTAAAATGTCTCTGAAAACCAAAGTATAATACAAAAACAAAACAAACATAAAAACAATGACAACAGCCCTTGATGTATGACAGTGGTGGCTTTTCAAGTCAGCGGAGAAAGGCCTTTTTCCCCATGTGTGATAATGGAACACTTGGCTACTTGTATGCCAAAAACAAGAAACTCAATCCTTGTGCCATGTGAAAAAATGAATTCCATATATATCAGTGACCAAAATACTAGAAAAAGGTAAAACTTTTCAAAGAAAAAATAGATTCTCTCTACACATGAAGCACAAAAGATAATACTTTTATGACACAAAACATAAACTAAAAAAGGAAAATTGATTAATTTTATTGTATTCTACTATATCCAAATTAAAATCTGCGCATAAAAATGTACCATAATCCAAATGAAAAGCAAGACCAAGGCTAGAAGATAATAACTGTAATGTATATGAGTGATCGGAGAAGGCAATGGCACCCCACTTCAGTACCCTTGCCTGGAGAATCCCATGGACAGAGGAGCCTGGTAGGCTACAGTCCATGGGGCTGCGAAGAGTCGGACACATCTGAGCGACTTCACTTTCACTTTTCACTTTCATGCATTGGAGGAGGAAATGGCAACCCACTCCAGTGTTCTTGCCTGGAGAATCTCACGGACAGCAGAGCCTGGTGGGCTACCGTCTATAGGGTCGCACAGTCAGACACGACTGAAGTGACGCAGCAGCAGCAGCAGCAGCATATGAGTCATAAAGTATTAGTATATGGTCTCTCTCTATAGCAACATAATATCAGTATAATTGTCAAATCTATAAACATGCAATTAATATTTGAATAAAAGTGAAAATATACTCAATCTGACCATTAATCAGGAAAACCCAATTTAAATTAGTTTTTTGTCATCAGTTTATATGATTAAATTGGTATAATTAAATTAGTCAATACAAATTGTTATGGAGCAAGTTGCTTGTTCCATAATAGCTTTTACAAACTTACTTGGGAGTGTAAATTGATAGAATTATCTGGAAATATCTACCAAGCTCTTTGAAACCCTGTAAACATGCTTAGATTTAGTTACCATAGAGAAACTTGTATATATATAGAAACAGTAAGTGAATTCTCAGAGGAGTGATACCTGTAATAATAAAAACCTAGAAGCAATCTAAATTTCATAAAAGGATATAAAATAACCTGTATATAGTCATGTGAATGGAAAATCATAAGGCAGATATATACATCTGCATATATCAATATAAATAACTTTCAGAAAAAACATATTGAATGAAAAGTCAGTTTCTGAAATGATATGTATTATATAATGACATTTATTTAAAGTTTATGCAAAGCACACACAGAGGCAGTCTTTGCAGCGTCCTGATGCACACATTTCAGTTACTAGGGTTTAGTTGAATACACGAGTAAGTGTGAGCAACTGCAAAATATATAAATTTCATTGTGCACATGCATAATGTTTAAGCTTCACTGCTAGTTCTCCTGTGCACAAACCCTACACAAGTAATAGATGTGCGTCAATCGTAACCAACGATGCCACTTCTCTCAAAGTTTGTTCCTGACTGATGGTCACTGCACACCTGTCGCTCTTCTCGCACACAGACAGCAACGCGTGTAGTTGTGTGGCCTCCTCGTCTCCCAGTAATAAAGCCAGTGTTACAAAATGGACAGTTGAAAGAGGGTTTGGCCAAGAAAGGTGAAAGTGCATCAAGGAAAAGAAGAGCGATAGGGCTGGAAGTGGATGTGAAAGGGACGTGCATGGACTTGTGGGAGACACAGATGACCCTGCAGTTGTGTGGGAGGCTCGAGCTATGCAGTCAGAGGTACTCGCTGAAGCGAACTTCTCTACATAAACAACGAAAGTGGCTGTGACCAAAGAGGCGATGAACGAAGTTCTAGAGGAAGTGACTCCAGCACAAAACTTCACATTAAAGGAACTCACAGAGAGACTTCACGACACTAAGAGAGCAAAGGGTAAATGATGGAAGCAAATTTGAACATCTATAGGAGAGCGACTGCAAGAGATTCCTTGCTCCATGTTGCAAGTGATACAAGGAGAAGAGAGGGGAAGGATTGTCCTGACTCTACTCCTGAAAGGTTTTCTTACAAAGAAACAAAATGCTGTAACCTGCAATGTTTCTAATGTTTCAAGTTACAGTGTATGAAAGAAATATTAGTTTCACGAATTTTTCTTTTCCTATACATTCATCACTGACTGCAACAGAGTTTTTAAATCTTTTGACAAAACGCTTAAAGGCCATGAAACTATTGTAATCTTTGTCATTGACTGCTAATATGCATTGAATGGTTTCAGCCTGTACATTTGTTTTGACATCTCAGAACTGTAGAAAGCAAAGACTGCCTATATATACTTACATATGATAAATAAATAAAAGTATAAGGATAAGTAAGAGAATGATAAATGACAAGTCCAGTATATTACATTCCCTTTGGAACATATAAAAGAGAAAAGATGATTAAGGACAGGTACTCAGTGGGCTTCAGCTGCACTTGTAATATTTTCAATGTTTTATCTGGTGGTGGCTATCTGAAAATCATTTTATTACTTTATATTTTTTTATAAGTCTAAAATATTTTTATTAGAAGTAAAAGAAATAATAACCATGTCAAAGATAAATAATGTTTTTATAGAAGATGTAAGGAATCCTGAAAAATATAACTAGCCGCTTGACTTGGGCTGTCAGTCATAGAAATGCACTGCAAAATCTTTAAGGAAAATATGAGTTTCTGGAAACCTTGCTGTTTTTTTTGATTCTAAGTTGATAATAGTGAGGGAATAAAAGTGCTCACCGAGCCTCTTCTATCCAGTTTATAGGCAATATTATAATTTCAAGAACTAACTCTAAGGCTGAACTCAGAAGCACTCTCAAAACAGACTTTATGGTTCTTAACAAATTTGCCATGGTAAAATGCCCTGGGTGGACAGTGGAAAGTTGTCAGATCACAAGAAAATGACAAAATAATCGAGAACAGAAACATGTCTTTATGCTTTAAAATTTCTCAGATGGTTCATGTACTATGGGTTGCAAGTTCCCATTATCTTGCATTTTCAGTTCAGTTCAGTTTCTCAGTCATGTTCAACTCTTTGCGACCTCATGAACTGCAGCACACCAGGCCTCCCTGTCCATCACCAACTCCCGGAGTCCACCCAAACCCACGTCCATTATGTTGTTGATGCCATCCAACCATCTCATCCTCTGTCATCCCCTTCTCCTCCTGCCCTCAGTCTTTCCCAGCATCAGGGTCTTTTCCAATGAGTCAGCTCTCCACATTAGGTGGCCAAAGTATTGGAGTTTCAGCTTCAACATCACTCCCTCCAATGAACACCCAGGACTGATCTCCTTTAAGATGGACTGGTTGGATCTCCTTGCTGTCCAAGGGACTCTCAAGCTATAAGGCAGAGGAACCAGAGATCAAATTGCCAACATCCGCTGGATCATAGAAAAAGCAAGAGAGTTCCAGAAAAACATCTATTTCTGCTTTATTGACTATGCCAAAGCCTTTGACTGTGTGGATCACAATAAACTGTGGAAAATTCTGAAAGAGATGGGAATACCAGACCACCTGACCTGCCTCTTGAGAAATTTGTATGCAGGTCAGGAAGCAACAGTTAGAACTGAACATGGAACAACAGACTGGTTCCAAATAGGAAAAGGAGTTCGTCAAGGCTGTATATTGTTACCCTGTTTATTTAACTTATATGCAGAGCACAGCATGAGAAATGCTGGATTGGAAGAAACACAAACTGGAATCAAGATTGCCGGGAAAAATATCAATAACCTCAGATATGCAGATGACACCACCCTTATGGCAGAAAGTGAAGAGGAACTCAAAAGCCTCTTGATGAAAGTGAAAGTGGAGAGTGAAAAAGTTGGCTTAAAGCTCAACATTCAGAAAACGAAGATCATGGCATCCGGTCCCACCACTTCATGGGAAATAGATGGGGAAACAGTGGAAACAGTGTCAGACTTTATTTTTCTGGGCTCCAAAATCACTGCAGATGGTGACTGCAGCCATGAAATTAAAAGATGCTTACTCCTTGGAAGGAAAGTTATGACCAACCTAGATAGCATATTCAAAAGCAGAGACATTACTTTGCCAACAAAAGTTCATCTAGTCAAGGCTATGGTTTTTCCTGTGGTCATGTATGGATGTGAGAGTTGGACTGTGAAGAAGGCTGAGCACCGAAGAATTGATGCTTTTGAACTGTGGTGTTGGAGAAGACTCTTGAGAGTCCCTTGGACTGCAAGGAGATCCAACCAGTCCATTCTGAAGGAGATCAGCCCTGGGATTTCTTTGGAAGGAATGATGCTAAAGCTGAAACTCCAGTACTTTGGCCACCTCATTCGAAGAGTTGACTCATTGGAAAAGAATCTGATGCTGGGAGGGATGGGGGGCAGGAGGAGAAGGGGAGGACAGAGGATGAGATGGCTGGATGGCATCACTGACTTGATGGACGTGAGTCTCAGTGAACTCCGGAAGCTGGTGATGGACAGGGAGGCCTGGCGTGCTGCGATTCATGGGGTTGCAAAGAGTAGAACATGACTGAGCGACTGATCTGATCTGATCTGATAGCTCTTTTCAGATAGTAAAGAATCTGCTGCAATGCGGGAGACTAGGGTTCAATCCCAGGTCAGGAAGGTCCCTTGGAGAAGGGAATGGCTACCCAGTACTCTTACGTGGAGAATTCCATGGCAGAGGAGCCTGGCATGCTACTGTCTATGGGGTTGCAAAGAGTCAGACATGACTGAGAAACTAAAGCTTTTCTTATGAATCTTGTAAAACAAATTGTTGGACAAGATGCTGCTATAACTAACTTTGCTGTTGTTCAGTTGCTTAGTCATGTCCCACTCTGTGACCCCATAGATTGCAGCACATCAGGCTTCCCTGTGCTTCACCATCTCCCGGAGTTTGCTCAAACTCATGTCCACTGAGTCGGTGATGCCATCCAACCATCTCATCCTCTATTGTCCCCTTCTCCTCCTGCCTTCAGTCTTTCCCAGGATCAGTATATTTTCTAATGAGTCGACTACTTGAGTCAGGTGGCCAAAGTATTGGAGTTTCAACTTCAGCATCAGTCCTTCCAATGAATATTTAGGGTTGATTTTCTTTAGGATTGACTGGTTTGATCTCCTTGCAGTCCAAGGGACTCTCAAGAGTCTTCTCCAACACCACAGTTCAAAAGTATCAGCTCCTCTGTGCTCAGCCTTCTTTATGGTCTGACTCTCACATCCATGCATGACCACTGGAAAAACCATAGCTTTGACTAGACAGACCTTTGTAAGCAAAGTAATGTCTCTGCTTTTTAATATGCTGTTTAGGTTTGTCATAGCTTTTCTTTCAAGGAGCAAGCATCTTTTAATTTCATGATTGCAGTCACTGTCCACATATGATTTTAGAGCCAAGAAAATAACTTAGTTGTAGTTTATTATCTTACAATCTAGGTCATAAGTCCATAGTGGATCTTGTGAGACTAAAGTCAATGTTTTGCATTCCTTTCTGGAGGCTCTGGGGAGGTATCCATTTCCTTGTCTTTTGTACTTTCTAGAGAATCTCTGCATTCCTTTGGCTCAGGATCCTTTTCCTCCTTCAAAGCTAGCAAGAGTAGATTGAGTCTTGGGACTTCCCTGGTGGTCCAGTGGTTAAAAATCTGTCTGCCAATGCAGAGAACATGGGTTCAGTCCCTGGCATGGGAAGATCCCACAAGCCATGGATCAACTAAGCCCATGCACCACAACAACTGAAGCCTGTGCGCCTAGCCCGTGCTCTGCAACAAGAGAAGCCACTGCAGTGAGAAGTCTGCCCACGACAAAGAAGAGCAGACCCAGCTCATTGCAACTAGAAGAAACCTGAGCATGGCAACAACAACCTAACAAAGGAAAAAGTAAATAAATAATTTATAAAAAGAGTCGATTGAGTCCCCCATCACATCCTTCTGCCTCTCTCCTCCTGCCCACTTCTTCCACTTTTATTTTGTCTGTACCCTTAAGCATGTGGGATTTTAGGTCCCCAATCAGGGATCGAACCCTGTGCTCCCTGCAGTGAAATCGCAGAGTCTTAACCATTGGACTGCCAGGAAAGTCCCTCCCTCTTCCACTTTTAGGGACAGATATGATTAGATTGGACCTACCCAGATGATTCAGGGTAACGTCCCCATTTTAAGATCTGTAACGCTCACACCTGCAGAGTCCCTTCTGCCAAAGTAACATTCACAGGCTCTGAAGATGAGGGTGTATATGTCTTTGGGTGGGATGTGCTATTCCTACCATAGGTATTTTTCAGTTTAGCTGCTGTATGGAAATTCAGGATCACAGCCCAAGACCCAGGCATTTACAGTTTCATGTTAATAATGAGTGTGGAGTGCAAGTAAACTCAGAGCTGGAAATCATTCTCACAGATTTTCTTTGGAGATTTTTTTTTGAGGGGTGCCAACAAAGGTCTGTCTAGTCAAGGCTATGGTTTTTCCAGTGGTCATGTATGGATGTGAGAGTTGGACTGTGAAGAAAGCTGAGCGCCAAAGAATTGATGCTTTTGAACTGTGGTGTTGGAGAAGACACTTGAGAGTCCCTTGGACTGCAAGGAGATCCAATCAGTCCATTCTGAAGGAGATCAGTCCTGAGCGTTCTTTGGAAGGAATGATGCTAAAGCTGAAACTCCAGTACTTTGGCCACCTCATGTGAAGAGTTGACTCATTGGAAAAGACCCTGATGCTGGGAGGGACTGGGGGCAGGAGGAGAAGGGGATGACAGAGGATGAGATGGCTGGATGGCATCACTGACTCGACGGACGTGAGTCTGAGTGAACTCCGGGAGTTGGTGATGGACAGGGAGGCCTGGCGTGCTGCGATTCATGGGGTCGCAAAGAGTCGGACATGACTGAGCGACTGAACTGAACTGAACAAAGGAAGCTGGGCTTCCCAGGTGCCACTAGTGGTAAAGAGCACACCTGTCAATGCAGGAGACCTGAGAGATGTGGGTTCAGTCCCTGAGTTGGGGAGATCCCCTGGAGGAGGGCATGGCAACCTACTCTAGTATTCTTGCTGGGAAATCCATGGACAGAGAGAGCCTGGTGGGCTACAGTCCATAGGGTTGCAAAGAGTCGGACATGACTGGAGCAAATTAGCATAGCACAAAGGAAGCTCGAATTTTACCCTAAGACAAAGTATTTTGAGCAGAACAATCACTATTACCACATACCTACCACTAATATAATCAACTCCAGAGCACAAACTCAATCAAGTCTTAAGGTCAGTTCTTACAGTACCTTGGTCTATAGTGGAGAATAAATGAACTTTCTGTGTTACCAAAGCCAATCTCAGACCTATATTCCCTGAGATTTGGTGGAAGGTTTCATTTTCACATTTCAATATTATTTTCAGCCAGAAGTACACATAAATCTGTAGTTTCAGGGCTTTAGATTCAGTCTAACTTATAATGAGTTAGATTATTTCTCAGATATTGTCAATGTAAAAGACTGCTTAACAGTGGAGAATAGCATACTTTCTCCATAAGCAGGACAATTTATTTACCTGAACTTTAGAAAATATGATATTTCTACCCTGGGAGACTATTGAGGCAACTGAAGTAATCCCCCAAGCCCCATGAAAGAGCCCTATATTTTCAGCATTTGCTCTGTTTGGTTGAGAGCACTTAGATGTCTTCTGAAATATGTGTTTACTTAATAGAAGACAAGGCTCCATTTGCCATCAATAAACTCTCAAGGAAAAGAGATTAAATAATGAAACGTGTAAAGCAAGTGTACTGAATGATGCTGAAACCACCACCACCACAGGAGCTCCTGAATCTGTTAGTGCTTAGTCTTTTCCAAATAAGTTTTCTGGAAACTGCTCTCAGAATCAATCTCTCTTTCTGGTTACACAAGGCAAATCAGATGTACCTATGCTGACTCTTTGCGACCCCATGGACTGTACCCTGTCAGTCTCCTCTGTCCATGGAATTCTCCAAGCAAGAATACTGGAGTGGGTTGCCATTCCCTTCTCCAGGGCATCTTCCCAACCCAGGGATCGAACCTGGGACTTCTGCACTGCAGGCAGATTCTTTTACCATATGAGCTGCTAGGGAAGCCCCAACAAATGAATTAGCCAGAGATATAACAGCCTAAGACATATATGCTGGATTGTTCTGTATATTCTTATGAGTCCATGGATCTGGTGTTCATTGAAGTTTAGCCCCTCTTGAATGTGCAAATCACTGTGAACATCTACTAGAAAATTGAGAGAAATTATTTGAATTGCCCACTTTCATGAAAGAACAGAATGCAATTTAGAATTTTCTCCCATCAATTCTTTTCTTTTCCCTCTGAGCACGTGTTCAAACAAACAAGACAAAAAATAAAATTCTGTGGCATTAGCCACCTGGTATCAAATCTGTAAGCTTAATTCAAGCCTTTTTTTTTTTTTTTGCATGGGACATTCAAGTTTTCTTAAGCTCATTGACATAAAGTACAGGTTTATTTCTCATGGAATCTTTTTTTCATATTTTCTATTTGGCAACAATCAGTATCCCCACTTCAGATGTTGGTATCACTGTTCTTTTTTGTGCCAGGGCCCAATCCTGGGCTTTCACAAGTCTTTGTGCTCAGAGAGGGTGATTTTAATACAGCAGATATGTAGAGATTCATTAGTAATACACTCATAATTTTGTGTCTTATATTGTTTGTTTTCTCCCAAGATCACAGGATTTTTAAGAGCAATAAGAAGCGAGAGTTAATGCTTTTGAACTGTGGTGTTGGAGAACTTTTGAGAGCCCCTTGGACTGCAATGAGATCAAACAAGTCAATCCTAAAGGAAGTCAACCTGGATATTCACTGGAAGGGCTGCTGCCGAAGCTGAAGCCCCAATATTTTGGCCCCCGATGGGAACAGCTGACTCGTTGGAAAAGATCCTGATGTTGGGAAAGATTGAAGACAGGTGGAGAAGGAAACAACAGAGGATGAGATGGTTGGATGGCATCACCAACTCAATGGATATGAGTGTGAACAAGCTCTGGGAGTTGGTGATGCACAGGGAGGCCTGGCGTGTTGCAGTCCATGGGGTTGCAAAGAGTTGGACACAACTGAGCAATTGAACTGAACTAAAGATGCTAGATGAGTGCTATCTGGAAGGGTCACAAACTCTTGTAAGAATGTATTGGAAGCAATGGTGTCCCAGGGGACCAGGGACCCCAGGAAAAACACCCCTCTGGGGTTATGCCAAAGTGCAATGACTCAAGTTAAGCCATTTTGCAGGACAATTAGGTCAAAACAAAGGTCTCTTCAGTAACTAAGCAATAAATATTTCTAAGTTGTGCTGGACTACTGAGGCGGCATGATGCCATGCTTATTGGTGAACGAGAACATTTTGAAGCTTACTGGCTCATTCAGATCAATTTATGATAAAGCCCTCCATGGATCATATATTCCTAAAATAAGATTAAAGTTTTTGAGGGAAGATATTTGTAAGATTCTGCTTTGCCTTTAGCCACAATTTTCCAGTTTATGACATCTGCAGGTTCCTCTTGATGCTGTGGAGCTCTGGCAGCCCCCTTCAGCATCTCCCCAGCCTGGAGCAGACATGGGGAGGTCAGTGGATGAGCAGCGTGACTTTGGGAAGACACGAAGGCTGCATGTCTGCACGTTTCAAGATGGCAGTTACAGGAATGAGGAAGGTTGTGAAGATTGAATAGCAGCCCCTCTTCTCCACCGTGGTGTCTAGGGATTCTTGAGGGAGAATCAGGCTCGTTCACAACAGTTGTCCTCCCATAAATAAATGCAAGGAGCTACAAAGATGCTAAGTTACCAAGAAATCTGTAATTGGGAATATAGGGATATATCCAAGGAAGAGCAGAACTCAGTCCACTTGGGAACATTTTCCTCAATATAAGAAAGTACAATTCAGCTCCTTAATTATTTGGGGACTCAAATATAGCTGCTTTGTAAGCTCCCTGGATTAGCCAAAGAAGAGGAGATAGATGTTCAATTAAAAATTATTTCTTGGGACAGGCTGACAGGTATCCCATGTGATATTCTTTCTTCCTGACCAAAACCTTGAGAAAAATGTTAGTTCTATATCAAAATCTAACCAGACTATAAATAATAACAAGGCTAAGAGGTTAGAACACAAAACATTTCTGTGATGAAAGATGAAGCATTTTAATTAAATTTTAAAGAACAGGGGCCAATAAAGAAGCCCCATTTGTTTATTATGTTTTAAATGGATACTCCACTGGGTCATTTGATGTCTTATGAAATCTTGCCAGAAGAGGTTCCACATGAAAGAGTAATAAAAAACAAAACAAAACAAAACAAATAAACAGTTGATGTAGGAATCTAAGAGATCTGGATCTAAAGGGCAATGAATGAAGTTTCTTATATTTCATAAAAGGTCCTCATATTCACTGGAAACTTTGCCTGCCAGAAGGAACATGGGATATTGTTAGCTGTATTCACATAATGGAGATTTCCTTGCTTATATTTTTAAGACCTAAAAGGCTATTTTAGTTCTATCAAAAGCTAAGAAAATTTTGTGGTAAAGTGAAAGTGAAAAGTGAAAGTGAAGTTGCTCAGTCGTGTCCGTCTCTTTGCGACCCCATGGACTATAGCCGACCAGGCTCCTCCACCCATGGGATTTTCCAGGCCAGAACACTGGAGTGGGTTGCCACTGCCTTCTGCAGGGGATCTTCCCAACTCAGGGATTGAACTCAGGTCTCCCACACTGTAGGCAGATGCTTTACCGTCTGAGCCACCAGCGAAGTTTTTCTGTGGTAATGACTCTAATATACAACTATGCAATTTATATAAAGCAATCATTGAGAAGTATCTTTTGACAATACAGGACATCGCATACTAAAAATTGTGTTCTAGGGCTGGCATAATGGAGAAGAATTTGGAATACTGGACTATTTATTCATCATGATTAAAAACAGCAGTGCTTATATTAAACTGGGAGTGCATAAAGAATATGAAGAGACATCTGATCTACTTATCAAAAGTAAGACAAATTTTCTTATAAGCTATACACCATCAAAGCTATATATACTACCTTTGCTTTATTTTTATTTTAGTCCTTCAATAGTTTTAATATTTGATGTTATCTTTCACTGAATGAGTTTTTGTAAGTTATTATAAGTCCTTCCTAGAATTGATGAATGAATCACCTATATTTATAATAGATATTTTTTGTTACCTTCATTCAAGAAATAGGCATGTAATAATCCTTACCAAACACAATATTTATGCAAGGCACTGGTCTATGTACTGGGATTTCAGAGATAAATATGAAGTAGTTTTTGCTGCCAAGAAGCTAATTGTCTAAGTATTTATCTTAATTAGTGAAACTCCTAAGAATGAAATCTCTTCTTAAGGAAACTAATCAACCAAGGGGGAAAGTCATTATTCATGCATTTGATAAATTATAAAGTTTTGTGAAGGACATTGGCTAGTCATGTAAAACAAACTGTATTACACAAGGTTTCTGCACACACTCATGTAAAGGCGCTGCAACAGGAACAGTCCTAGAGAAAGATGGAATGAGTTCTTTTGAGTTCAGTGGAATGCCTTTTCCCCCAGCCTCAACCTCTGATGCCCTGGCGAATTCTCAGTAGTACTTCTCTCACAATCTTGGCTCCTCAATACCTCTTCTCATCAATGGAATTAGAGAGGAGAATAATCACTCCTGTACTCAGATTAAACTGAGGGCAAATAAATTTCAGTCAATACTTTGGCAAACACTTTTTCTCTGATATGAGCATGAAAAACTTTTTATATGTTAGAGAGAAGCTGGGCATTAGCGAGCAGATTGGAAGTATTACGGATTGGGAGAAGAACCCTTTATCCTACTTTTCCAGTCTAGCCCTTATCTAACCTCTTCCCTTCAGAATGACTGGGATGTGAAACTAATTTAAAAAGATACATGTACTCCTGTGCTCACAGCAGCGCTGTTCACAATAGCTAAGGCATGGAGACCACCTAAATGGCCATCGACAGATGAATGGATAGAGACGATGTGGTGCATGTGTATAACGGAACACTGCTCAGCCATAAAAAAGAATGAAATAATGCCATTTGCAGCAACATAGACGGACCTAGAGATTATCACACTAAGTGAAGTGAGTCAGAAGGAGAAAGACAAATGCCACATGACATCATTTATATGTGGAACCTAAAATATGACACAAGGGAACATCTCTACAAAACAGAGACAGTCTCACAGGATGGGGAACAGACTTGTGGTTGCCAAGGAGGGCTGGGAGATGCTTGGGTTGGGAGTTTGGGATCAGCAGATGCAGACTTTTATATATAGCATAGATAAACAGCAAGGTCCTACGATGTGGCACAAGGTACAATATTGAATATCCAGTGATAAGCCATAGAATATAAAAAAGAATATATACAGGTATAATTGAATCACTTTGCTGTGTAGCAGAAATTGACACAACATTTTAAATCAACTATACTTTAATAAGTGACTTCCCTGATGGCTCAGCAGGTAAAGAATCTTCCTGCAATGCAGGAGGCACAGGAGATGTGGGTTTGATCCCTGGGTTGGGAAGATCCCCTGGAGGAGGAAATAGTAACCCACTCCTATATCTTGCCTGGGAAATCCTATGAACAGGGGAGCCTGGTGGGCTACAGTCCATGGGGTCACAAAGAATCAGACACAACTGAACACAGAGCACAACATTAGCCACTAATTACAGTGCAGAAAGACAGCATCAATCGTAGAAAGAGAATCTGTGAACTCACTGTTCTTTTTATTTTTTATAGTAGCAAAATCATCTTTTTCAGGAGTAGACTTCATAGGCGGCATACAATAACTTAAGTACGATAAAAAAAGTGTAGAAAATGTCATTCATTTGGAAAACCATGACTATAAGGGTGTGAACTGATGAATAATTAAGCTCATTTCTGAACACAAGCCAATGGATGAAACTTATTTAACAGCTGAATTATTAAAAAATATCAAATTGAAAACAATACGTCAGATAATCTTCCAGAAAGATTTTGTAACTTTTCCATTTGCTCTGATAAAAACACTTTATTTTAAAACTCTTTCTCACAACTGGTTCTAGGTGGCTTAGCAGATACGTTACTTATCAAAATAGAGCCAATGCTCATTCAGAAACACATTCATACCTAGCTTTTCTACATCACAAATGCAGTTTTACTTTTAGGCAAAAATGCCTCGAGGAGAAGAAATTCTGATGCTTTTACATCACACTCATTCTGTAACTGGTGACTGAAGACTGTGATGGTGACATTAGCCACCAAGTCCTTCTCCACTTCAAAGCACCTTGATCACAAGATGCTAAAACATGAATGCTAGTAATAATGAACCTCACGTGTGATGGGGTCCCCCAGGTGGGTTGCCTGGGGCTCCAGGTAGGGTGAGTCACTGCCACGAGCTCTGTTCAACACTGTGTAGAGCCCAGGTTGTATGTAATGAGCTGTGCTGAGTACTCGGCTGAAAGGCCAAGGTTCTGGGGCTCAAAGAGCTGCGAGGCTCTGCTGCAGATTGTGTTCTCTGCTGAACCAGCTCCATGGTTCTTGACCATTGTGGCAGGTTGAATAGTGTCACCCCCAAATTCACGTTCCTCCAGAATCTCAGAACAGGACTGTGCTTGGAAATGGGGTCTTTGTGGATGGAATTAAGGACAACTATGATATCACGCTGAATTAAGGTGGCCCCCAAATCTAAGGACAGTGTCCTTATACAAGACCAAAGAGAACACACTGACGCATAGGGAAGATAGACAGCCATGTGATGAGGGAGACAGAGATTGGAGTTATGTTGCCACAAGCCAAGGAATGTCTTCTAGCTACCAGAAGCTAGAAAGATAGGAAGGATCTCCCCTACAGAGCCTTTGGAGAGAATGTGGCCCTACCAACACCTTGATTTTGGACTTTCAGGCTCTAGGATTGTGAGAGAATAAAATTCTATTGTTTCAGCCCCCACTCTGGTATTTTGTGAAGACTGCCCTAGGAAACCAATGGGCTTCCCAAGTGGTGCTAACGGCAAAGAACCTGCCTGCCAATGCAGGAGATGTAAGAGACGTGGGGTCGATCCCTGGGTCAGGAAGATCCTCTAGGGGAGCGCATGGCAACCCACTCCAATATTCTTGCCTGGAGAATCCCATGAACAGAGGAGCCTGGTGGGCTACAGTCCATGGGGTCGCAGAGTCAGACATGGCTGAAGTGACTTAGCATGCACACACGCAGGAAACTAACCGCTATTATCTCGTTCATGTGTGTGCAAGTCCTCAGCTCTCCACGGCGCTTGGGAACCTAGTGTCCACTGGATGGGGGCAGGCAATGTCTCTTATTACAGAAAAGGATGACAGAGGGCTTCCTGCTGTGGGTCTGGTGCAGCCTCACCAGACCACAAATGCTAAGAATATGGCTTCGGAGATAGTCTGGGTTAGATTCCAGCTCTGTCATTTACTATGTGACCTGAAGAAAATTACTGAAATGTCTGTCTTGGTTTTCTCATCTGTCAAATAAGGATAATATTACCATCTACAAACCAGCCCATCCTAAAGGAAATCAACCCTGAATATCCATTGAAAGGACTGATGCTGAAGCTGAGACTCCAATACTTTGGCCATCTGATGCAAAGAACAGACACTTTGGAAAAGACACCCTGATTCTGGGAAAGACACCCAGACACCCTGATTCTGGGAAAGACTGAAGGCAGGAGGAGAAGGGGATGACAGAGTATGAGATGGTTAAAAGGCATCGCTGACTTAATAGACATGAGTTTGAGCAAGCTCCGGGAAATGGTGAAGGATGGGGAAGCCTGGTGTGCTGCAGTTCAAGGGGTCACAGAGTCAGACATGTCTTAGTGACTGAACAACAAGAATAACCTTCTTCAGAGAATACCTGGAAGGATTAAATAAGTCACATGTGTAAAGTGGTCATATCACACCTGCCACATGGTAGATATTTAACAGATGCTATCTACAATCAGTATTACACAATCATTACTATCTGAGAACTGCTATCATTCCTGGGTTTCACTCACAGGCTTCCTTAGCCCAGGAGGGTACCAGGTAGGCTGTACCCATTGCACACAGAAGAGCACCAGGAAGAGAACAGAAGAGCTTGGTTTCCTAAGAAGAGACCTCTCTCCTCTCCAGTGAACTGCTCCGTGCGGCGTAGACTCACCATTAACTTAGGTCACCTCGCCTTATCCTTTCAACAGTTCTCAGCCATCCTTTATGTAACAAACCAAGATTGCTCCTCCTGGAGCACATGACCACCTGAACAATGCTTCTCTGAGTAGGTAATGAGTTTCTGTTCAGGTTTCCAGGGCTGCTGTAACAAAGTGTCACAGCCTGGGTGCTTTAAACCACAAAGATTTATTCTCTGAGTCATCTGGAGACTAGAAGTCTGAAATCCAGGTGTTGCTAGGGTTGGTTCTTTCCAACAGTTCTTCTGAATGTGTTCCATGTCTGTCTTAGCTTCTGGGGTTGCCAACAATCCCTCACATTCCTTTCCTTGTGTGAGGGCAACTTCTGTCTCTTTCTCTGTGTGTCTGTAACTCTATTTTCTCTTCCTATAATGATGTCAGACAGGACGGCAGCCCACCTGAATCCAGTATGACCATCTTCCAAGACCCTATTTCTACAAAAGGTCAAAATCACAGGCAACAAGCATTAGAACTTCAACACATTTTTCAGGGGGTCCTTCTTCAACCTATAACCAGCACTGTATATAAATGAAGCAAAACGGAAAAGCCTGCCAGTCACCAACAATTTTACAGATTTATTAAAATACTAAAAGCTATCTTCCTTGGAGCATTCTCCCACAATTAAGAAAGACGTCTAAAATTAGTAGCTTCGAAAAGTCTTAAAGGAAAAGATTTTGATTTCTATTATGAGACTCAGACAATGAGTTTTAAATATGTGTTTATGTTACATTACTGTCGCACGTGGCCCTATTGTAACCCCTTCATCAAATTACTTACTTTTCTTCTTTAGCAATGTTCCTTTTATTTTTAAAAACACATATTGGAGAAAGATAAACTGCCTGAGCACTGGCCTTTGAAATTAAACCTAAGTGAAGAGTTTAATGTTTTAATTAAAGGAAACCTTCAAAAGACTACTCCCCTCCTCCTATTTTTGGCTCACGCTCCCTACTGCCGACAGAATATATGAAGCTCTAGGTTTGTCATCAGAGAAGGCGATGGCACCCCGCTCCAGCACTCTTACCTGGAAAATTCCATGGACGGAGGAGCCTGGTGGGCTGCAGTCCATGGGGTCACCAAGAGCCAGACACGACTGAGCGACTTCACTTTCACTTTTCACTATCATGCGTTGGAGAAGGAAGTGGCAACCCACTCCAGTGTTCTTGCCTGGAGAATCCCGGGGACGGGGAGCCTGGTGGGCTGCCGTCTGTGGGGTCGCACAGAGTCGGACACGACTGAAGTGACTTAGCAGCAGCAGCAGCAGGTTTAGCGTTTGCAGGGTTTCCTGGTTCCCAGTCAGCCCTCTCTTTCTCATTTGAGTATTTATCCAAATGCTTTCTATGTGTCATGTGCATATTTTTATGCAGGAATATTTTGCTTTTTATCAGTTTGGGCCAATTACTGTCTTAGATACTCCAGCACCGGTCCCCATGTAAAACGCCCTGTCCTCCTTCTCTCCGAAAGAAAATCTCTTCGATTCCACTAGGGCATCCCACACCTTCTATCTTTTACCTTTGTATGCTTTCTTATACAGAGATGGATCCGTTCATCTCTATCTTATTAGAAGTTACACATTCTTTGATTGTAAAAACCATCAGTCATGACTCTGGGTAGCTTGTCACAATGTCTTGTATACAGCTGGTGCTCAAAATACATTCATCATTGATAACTGATTAATTCTCTTGTCCACTTCAGATTGCAATTCATTATTTCTAAATGACTTTAATTTGACAGAAATAATAGTGGTTGCATTTAGCAGTTTGCATTTAAGCTTAATTCATAGTAGTTTTACAAAATGACGGAGTTTGTAAAAGTTTTATTCTTTTTTGTATAATATTCATAACTATCATTATTGAGAATTCACTGCATCAGTCACTGTTTTAGGCTTTTTATGTACATTTGTCTCATTTTATTCCCCTTGTAACCTTTTGTACTAAGCGTAATTATCTCTCTTTTACATATGAGGAAATTGATGCTTAGTGAAATTAAATAATTTTCCCAATGTCAAACTACTGATACATGGAGAATTTGAGCCCAGGTCTGTCTGCCCCCAAATGCTGTGTTCTTAGCCAAACTTTCTTTAATTTCCTTGTCATAAAAATCTTCTTAAAAAGAGAGTCTTGGCCTCTACTCTAGAGATTCTGACTCAGCCTCTCGGGAAGCAGGGGGCTGGGAACCTGCATTTTGACAAGCACCCCAGGGAATGTTTGTGATCAGACACATTCTGAGAATACTCAACAATATCATATGGTTTCCCGGTATTTATGAGAAATCTCTGTGTCCAAGTTCTGTTGTTACCAGGCTGAGTGGGAGAGAGGGGATCTGACTTCTAATCCAATTTTGCCTTCCTCCCATCTCTAACAAGAATTCCTCCAACTACACTGAGTTCCAGTGGTTTTCAGCCTCTAGTTGGGGTTACCACAAGGTAGGTTCAGGACTGGGGATTCCCAGGTGGTGCTAGTGGTAAAGAATCCGCCTGCCAATGCAGGAGACACAAGAGATGAGGGTTCGATCCCTGGGTTGGGAAGATTCCCTAGAGGAGGGCATGGCAACCCACTCCAGTATTCTTGCCTGGAAAATTCCATGGACAGAGGAGCTACAGTCCATGGAGTCACAAAGGGTCTGACATAACTGAGCGCGCGCGCACACACACACACACACACACAGGTTCAGAACTGAGGTGACTGAAATAGTAGGACAAATGCTAAATTCTGAGGGTAAGCTTACCTGTGTGTGTGTGTGTGTGTGTGTGTGTGTGTGTGTGTGTGCGTGTGCGCGTGCGCACGTGTGTGTTTTTAACAGGAGCAGAGGGAGGAAAAATCTATATATGAATAGAAATGGTAGAGACTATATTACTTTATTATAAAATAAGTGCCAGCCATTTTTTTCTTGATTCCCTGGTAGGTGGTCCTTGCAAAACAGGTGGGAGGGAGTCCTGGTTCTTGAATTACATAAGCCCGAAGAGTAAGAAAAACATCTCCAGAGTTTTCTCAAGAGTGACAAGTCCTAGGAATTGATGTTCTAAACTGAGATACTTTTGTTGGTGTCTCGTATCCTCCCAAGCATAATTTGCTGACTTGTAGGGCCATAGGTTCCGTCAGGCCGGAACCCAAGATGGCTGCGCTCTTATTGAGACATGTTGGCCATCACTGCCTCCGTGCCCACCTTAGTCCTCAGCCCTGAATCAGAAATGCTGTTCCTTTGGGAACCACAGCCAAAGAAGAGATGGAGAGGTTCTGGAATGAGAACACTAGTTCAAGCATCCTTTGTCCCCCACATCAGCATCTACAGGAGTCTCTCTTTTTGGCTTGTCGGCCCTCTTGATCCCTGGAGCTTTGAGTCTCATTTGGAATTTGTGAGGTCCCTGTGTTTGGGGCCAGCACTGATCCACACAGCCAAATTTGTACTTGTCTTCCCTCTCACGTATCACACCTGGAATGGGATCCGACACTTGCTACCAACCCACTCCAGTACTCTTGCCTGGAAAATCCCATGGATGGAGGAGCCTGGTAGGCTGCGGTGCCTGGGGTTGTGAAGAGTCAGACACGACTTAGCTTTCACTTTTCACTTTCATGCATTGGAGAAGGAAATGGCAACCCACTTCAGTGTTCTTGCCTGGAGAATCCCAGGGACGGGGAAGCCTGGTGGGCTGCCGTCTACGGGGTCGCACAGAGTCGGACACTATTGAAGCGACTTAGCAGTAGCAGCAGGGCCATAGGACAAACATGACCCACAAAGAAATGACCAGTTTCAGATGTGATGTGGCCACCTGAGGCCCAGGGTGGGGTGAACAGTTCATTCTCTCTCCTCAATCCCAAAGAGAAGCTGTAAAGTTTGCTTTGTTACAGATTCCACCCTGAACTATAGTCTTATTTCTTGTAAGATGTTCAAGACGTGGCAACTTCTTTTTGGTATGTTGGGATTTGGAGTGATATATGATACTTCTTTTGGAGAGATATGATTCACATCCACTTATTTAGGAAAATGAAGTTGTTTGGAAGAGTGAGGTTGTTTTCAAGAATGAAGTTATCAGTTTGATATAAAGGTGTATTTGCATGTCGGGATGTCACCATCCACAACAGTGGTGTCTGATAAGCCCTCAGCAGCAGAGGGAGCCCCAGGGGCTTATCAATAAAGATATATGAAGAAGCAGCTACAGACAGGGGACGTTTGGCTATAAACGCCCAGAGTTTGTGAGGACTGTTGCAGACTGTTAGGTTTGGGCAAGGTTACCATTTGCTGATGGAAATAGCTCTCTGAAGACCTTGGGGCAGAGCTGCTGCTTTGGGAAAGGTGACTGTTACCTGCAGCAGTCCACGGAAGACCATCTTGGCTGCCAACGTGGGCCTGCGTTCCCTAGCAACGGACGCTAGCAACAAGGGACTTTGCGTTCTCGCTGGCAGGTGGACATCAGCTTGTGGTTGGTTAAGCCAGCTCCCATGAGAACCAACTCATATAAAGGTACACAGCAACTAAATGTGGGCTTTTTTCCTTTCATCTCGCCTCTCCTGAAACAAGAGTGTAATTAACCTATCATAGGTTTTCAATCTGTCATTTCTTTACTGGCTTATTAAGAGACACTATCCTGTATGCTCCTGGTTTGTAAAATCATTATAATACCCGCAGTGAACATGTGGTAAATAAATGGTTGGCAAAGACAATCTATCTCTGAGCATAATCTGCACCCAGACAAAACACGGGGCCATTAGCCTAAGTCTGGAAACTGTCCATTCTGTCTGCAGGCAAAGGAACACCCAAACTTAATTTGGGCATCAAACTATCCTTATACTGGAACAAGAACAAAAGCACTTTTCCATGCGTAATCTTGAAGAATTAAGGCAGAGATTATGTTTTCTTGAAATACAGAAGTAAAAAATAAAAACACATAAGTCAAGAAATAAAATGATCAGAGTATCTTGTCTGCTTTAATTCTTCAGACATGTTCTCTTCACATATCCAATTCCAAGGTGTTAGGTTATTTAATAAAGAATGCTTTAATAAATGGTTTAACTAAAAAGGTGTTCTTTTCTTTTTTGATTTCTTTTTGTTGTTGGTATGGAGGCAGTCAGGACTAACCATATTTTTGATCAAACCGTAAGAGTAAGCCAAGTACCCAGTGAAAATGAGGTTATCTCATGGCATTCTTGACTTCTTGAGCTAGTTTACTGTTATCTCATATGTGACAATGGGAAGGTAAACCATCTGGTGAAAGTCCACAAAACATTTCTGCTAAATACCAGGGCATATTTTATGTCCAAGTCATAGTTTGCATCCTATTCAGCACAATCAGTTAAATTCTAAAGTTCTAAATACCATAAAACAAAATTTATGAGGGTAGTCTACTAGAGTTGAATCAAGAAATATTTACAGCCTCAGGCAGGGATTACTGTAAAGGTTGTTGAGCCATTTCACTATCACTTAAGTCAAGAAAAACTTGGAACAGAAGAAGCACAGAGAGAATCTTAACGGGTAAACCACCTCTCCTTCATCGAAAGACCCAGCTATCCTTGCAGATTCTGGTTCTTCCCATCACACTTCTAGACTGACTTACATTCTTGATCGTTAATCTGGAACTGGTATTTTCCCCTTATGGGTCACTTGAAGGTATGCATTTACTTTAGGACAACTGACTCTTGAACTGGCTCAAAGGTAAAATGTATGGATAGGACACTGGGGTCCCTTTTCTTTTTAACTGGGGATTTTAAATCTAGTTCCATGGAGCTGCTTCTCAGGTGGTGTTAGTGGTAAAGAACCTGCCTGCCAATGCAGGAGACATAGAGATGCGGGTTTGATCCCTGGATTGGGAAACTCCCCTGAAGGAGGGAAAGGCAACCTACTCCAGTATTCTTGCCTGGAAAATTCCATAGACAGAGGAGCCTGGAGGGCTACAGTCTATGGGGCTGCAAAGAGTCGGAGACGACTGAGCACACCTACTTACCTTGGTATGTCTTTCTTTTAAGTCCAGTTTTATGTTTAACTCATATTATCTGTTGAAAGTGAAACTGAAGTAGCTCAGTTGTGACTACTGAGCTACTTTGTGACCCCGACTTCGTGTTACTGACTCTTTGTGACCCCATGGACTGTAGCCTACCACACTCCTCCGTCCATGGGATTTTCCAGGCGAGAGTACTGGAGTGGGTTGCCATTTCCCTCTCCAGAGGATCTTCCCGACTCAGGGATCAAACCCAGGTCTCCCACATTGTAGGCAGATACTTTACCATCTGAATCACCAGGGAAGCCCTCATATTATCTGTTAGTTTACTCTCATATAATGAGACTTTGCTTTGCCAATAGGTGGATACAAGTTAAAATGCACGTTTTATGTTACATAATACTTGCCATAGTTTAGTATAGGCTTCGTTTTTTAACCCAGATTGCTGCTCTGGATAAGGCAAACTACAAAAAGAGGCTTTATTAAAAGTTTTCTTCAATAAAGTTCCTGAGTTTGCAAGGTCTGAATGTAGCTCAGATTGTGAAAAGAAGCTTTATGAAAAGCCAAGTAGGTATCATAAAATAGGTGAACTGGAACACAGTTTTAATTATGCCAGAGTGAGGTAGTTTACAGCTCACAGCTTAGCACCCTAACAATAGATTTGAAGTACTGACTAATTGTAATTTTGTCAGTAATAACCTTGAGACACGGGTAAACAAAAGTGTGGAACAGTGTGCTTGGATCTCTGAAGAGCCAGGGGGGTTAATCTAATTTAGATTAAACAATGAGTTCTATAAATTTAATGCTTCACGTGCATCTTAATTTAGAAATGCCAAAGAAAATATAGAAACGTAGTAAAAGAGTTTTTTTTTTTTTAATCCTTAATTTGAAGATAATCATCGGATTCAAGGGATTTTCAAAGTACAAAAGAATGAAAGTTTTCATTTAGTTAAGATGAATAAATGTGCAAAAGCCTTGTTAAGGTTAAAAAGAGTTGTGCATATAAATCAAGCGATAGTTCCTCTCTTGGATCTCTGTAGCAATTATCGTCTCTGCAAGTTTTCTGCAATTTATCATGGAATGCCTGGTGGCCCTGCCTCCATTGTTGGTCTGAAATGCTTATTTAAATCTTTTATTTAACTACTCTTGGGCTTCCCAGGTGACCCTAGTGGTAAAGAACCTGCCTGCCAATGCAGGAGACATAAGAGACTGAGATTCGATCCCTGGGTTGGGAAGAACCCCTGAAGAAGGGCATAGCAACCCACTCCAATATTCTTGCCTGAAGAATCCCATGGACAGAGGAGCTTGGTGGGCTACAGTCCATATGGTTGCACAAAGTCAGAGAGGACTGAAGTGACTGAGCATGCGTGCACACATTCATTAAGGACACGCAGTTAAGCTGCCAAATGTGGCAGATACCATCCCGGCACGGTGTACAGACTCTGCCTGAGTCTCCACCTACTCTTGGGAGTGACGACAATAATCCTAGAAGCACACAGAAGAGAGAACTGGTTGGGTAACGGAGAATTTATCTGGTCTTTGTCCCAAGTTCCTAGTTTCTAGACCCTGGGAACTTCCTGCTTGACAGGAGTGTCTTTGTTATTCACGCTGGGCCCTCAGATCCTTTTAAGATGGTGAATGGCCCTGCCTGGAAGAACAATCATGGAATTAGAGGCTCGGGGCTTTGAACCACCATGTTTCAGCCCCATCTCTATGAAGGAGAAGGAAAGGAAGATGGAGATTGAATTCATTCATGCGGCCAATGACTTACTGATCCAAGCCTACATTATGGGTGCTCAGTTGTATCTGACTCTTTTCGACTCCATGGACTGACCCTGCCAGTGTCCTCTGTCCATGGAATTTTTCAGGCAAGAAAAGCTGGAGTAGGCTACCATTTCCTTCTCCAACATAATGAAACCCCAGTAAAAAAATCTGGACATCTGAAGCTCAGGTGAGCTTCCCTGGTTAGTGACTCACACTGATACGCTGGAGGGTGACAGGCCCCACTCCATGAGGAGAAGACACAGGGACTCTGCATTTTCAGCCCTCCCAGAACTCACCCCTTGCATCTGTCCTTTCAGCCAGTCCTGATTTGTATCTCCTATAATAAAACATCCATCTGAACTGTTGTGCTTTCCTGACTTCACTGAGTCATTGTAGTAAACCTTTGGTCCTGAGGAGATAGTGCACGCATGCTAAGTTGCTTCCATTGTGTTCGACTCTTTGTGATCCTATGGACCATAGCCCACCAGGCTCCTCTGTCCATGGGATTCTCCAGGCAAGAATACTGGAGGGGGTTGCTGTGCCCTCCTCCAGGGGATCTTCTTGACCCAGGAATTGAACCTGCATCTCTTACATCTCCCGCACTGGCAGGCGGGTTCTTTTACCACTAGTGCCACTAGGGGGAGCCCAAAGAAATGGTGGGAACCCCTAAATCTGTAGTCAGGTGGTCATAAGAACAGGTGGCCTGGGAATCCCCTCTATACTTGCCCTTGGGGTCTGAAGAAAAGGCAGATTTCTTAGGGGCTGTGAAATCTATGCTGATGCCAGGCATTTGGTGTTAAGAGTCCTGTTGTAGCTTCACAGAGAGAATTTCAGAAAGGGGTCAGTTCTATGGAGAGTGGCGAGGTGTGGGTGACTGTTAACAGAGTGGGAAGGGAAGATAGTCTCAGAAGAGTTAATATCACAGCTGAGACCTGTAGCCCAGGTGAGGCTCGGCAAGGAGAAATTTCCAGGCAGAGGAAACCAGCAGGAACAAGTTCTTGAGGTGGGAAGAAGCAAAGCACGTTGGAGATATGAGACCAGTGGGGCTGGAACGGATGAACTGGGGATGACTGGAGGGTGGGACAGGTTAGCCATGGTAAGGGTTGGCATCTTAAGAGTGATGGGTAGAAGTCATAAAGTGCTACAGTCTGATTTACAGCTTTGAAAAGACCCTCTGGATAATAGGTGCATTACAACGGTGAATGTGAACTTCCCTCTGGAGGGCCTATGTTGTTGTAGGTGCCTTGAAAGCAAGAAATGTAGTTTGCACTTCACTACACTCCAGGAGAGTTATGACCAACCTAGACAGCATGTTAAAGCAGAGACATTACTTTGCCAACAAAGGTCCATCTAGTCAAGGCTATGGTTTTCCAGTACTCATGTATGGATGTGAGAGTTGGACTAGAAAGAAAGCTGAGAGCTGAGGAATTGATGCTTTTGAACTGTAGTGTTGGAGAAGACTCTTGAGAGTCCCTTGGACTGCAAGGAGGTCCAACCAGTCCATCCTAAAGGAGATCAGTCCTGAGTGTTCATTGGAAGGACTGATGTTGAAGCTGAAACTCCAATACTTTGGCCACCTGATGTGAAGAGCTGACTCATTGGAAAAGACCCTGATGCTGGGAAAGATTGAAGGTGGGAGGAGAAGGGGACGACAGAGGATGAGATGGTCGGATGGCATCACTGACTCGATGGACATGAGTTTGGGTGATCTCTGGGAGTTGGTGATGGACAGGGATGCCTGGCATGCTGTGGTCCATGGGGTCGCAAAGAGTTGGACATGACTGAGCAACTGAACATTCACACGATGTCTCTGATCAATGCTGAGTGTATATATAGAAGTTACCACATAATCTAGGCTGAAATCCAAGTCTGCATGCAGAAATATGAGGATGTAAAGGGAAGGGGAATCCCTACTCAAGCTGATCAGTGGGTGAATTGGCAGGTTACTGTGACTGAGCTTGAAAACCAGATAAAATCTACATTAAAAAAATTCTGCCATAGTTCCACATATTTTTCAAGTCCTATGCATTTTTTTCCCAAATTTTCAAAAAATTTTTTTTACAATCTGGGTCAGAGGTTCAGCAAACTATGGCCTTCAGGCCAAATCCAGCCTGTTTCCTTTCTAAGTCACATTTTGTTCTAACCATCCACGTGCGTCTGTTTACACGTTGTCAACAACAGCTTTCACACTGCAGGGCTGAGTGGTTCTAATAGCCTGTGTGGTCCCAAAGCCTAGAATACTTCCTGCGGATCTTTTATAGAAAAGGTTAACTGACTCCCTGCTTGGATGAAAGGCTCCTTTTGTGGTTGTCATTGGGAACAGTGAGAGCCCTGCGCATTATTGGGCTCTTTGTATGTTTTGCTAGAGTCCTCCTGGTTTTCCAAGGGTAGTTTCTGAAGAAGGCAGGAAGCTAAGGGGGTGACTTCCATTTGCTGCCAGCAAGGGCGATGACAGAGAAGGAAAGAGGTTCTTTGTGTGGACGGATATCACTTTGGGAGCTGAGCTCCAAGCAGGGGTTGTGATCACCAACTCCAGTCAGGAATGAGGCTACTCGCTGGGTGCCAACCCTCAGCTATGAGAAAAGGTGGATCTTCTCCAAAAGCAGAGAAGAATTAAGGGTCAAGACAGTGGGATGGAGGATAGGGAGGTGGGCAGAGCTTTCTTGTTAGCAGGCTTGTCACTCCTCCCACAGTGGATGAATGTAATAACAATGGAGGTGATGACAGTCAGAGAACGCTGAGCACGTGCAAAGCTGCAGGGAATTTCAGTTTAAAAGAACCACTGCAGCGATGCAGCTGTGATTATTCTCATTTGCAGCTGAGAGAAGGCTGTGAGCAGGAAGTAGAAGATCAGAGAGGTTAAGGAACTGGTTCAAAGGCACATGGCCGGTGAGGGAGGGAGCCAGGATGGGGAGCCAGGCGTGTAGAATTCCCAAGCCTACACTATTCAACGTGCTGCTCTCCAGTGCTGCCACTCAGGGCGCGGACCACTAACCAGCGGCAGGCACAGTGGCACCTCTAGTCCTGGCCCAGACTTCCTCAATTGAAACCTGCATTTTACCAAGACCCCCAGGTGATTTCTGAGCACATTAAAGTTTGGAAAGCAGTGATACTCGAGACCTCCAAACTTTTTCAAACTTCCACTAAGAATCCACGTTTCCATCCAAATTTCCACTTCATCAGACTTGTCACCCTCGATAAAACATAAGCGATAACAAACAAGGACCTACTTTACGAACATAGAACTCTGCTTAGTGTTATGTGGCAGCCTGGATGGGAGGGGTGTTTGGGGGAGAATGGATATGTATATTTGAGTTCCTTCACCGTTCATCTGAAACTATCACAACTTGGTTAATTGGCTACACCCCAATACAAAATAAAACTTTCAAAAACAAACCAACAAAAGCATAAACTGATCCGGGAAGGGAGCCATGCCCCACTTGCCTCAGTAAAGCCTGTTCGGTTGAATTAAATTCCAGGAGTAGATACTGGACAGATAAGAAACTGTTTCACCTGGTAATTTTCTTGATTCCAAGCATGTTCCACATCAGGCATTCTTAGAACCATTGGAGCAAGCCTAACACTCTTCTGTAAGAAGATTAGAGAGATCGCTTGGAAAGTTCAGCAGAGGAACCCAGTTATGGGGATTCAATTCACAGAACAATGTCCCTCCTGCCTCTGGGATCCTGTGACAAGTTCAGAAAGGAAGAGACTTGCTCAGCCTGGCGAATCTCCTCTGGGGGATGGGTGATTCCTCTGAACACAAGCAGGGTTGGAAAGGCAGCCACATGCAAACAAATACCACATCCATTATCAAATATCATCACATCTATTATCCTAAAGGAAATCAACCATGAATATTCATTGGAAGGACTGATGCTGAAGCTGAAGCTCCGATACTTTGGCCACCTGATGCGAAGAGCTGACTCATTGGAAAAGACCCTGATGCTGGGAAAGATTGAAGGCAGGAGGAGAGGGGACAACAGAGGATGAGATGGTTGGATGGCATCACCGAGTCAATGGACATGAGTCTAAGAAAATTCTGGGAGATAGGGAAGGACAGGGAAGCCCGGTGTGCTGCAGTTCATGGGGTGGCAAGGAGTCAGACCCGACTGACTGACTTAACAAGAGCATTATCAAATAGAAATACTTTTTTTCCTCCCCAAACTGTAACTGATTTCACTGCTCATTTCCACAGTGGATTTGCAGTTCAAGCTAAGTGGCCAAATAATATGAAAGCTGACACTTCCCCAGGGCTCTGTCCACTTCTAACCATTTAAAATCACTCCCGAGTCTGGAGACCAGAGAGAAGCTTCCTTCTTTCTGCCTCTGCCGCCTTTGTCATTGAAACTGCCCTCAGACATGCCCAGAGGGTTCAGTCCTTTAATGGGAATCAGCCTAGGTTTTGATCCTAAAAATTTCACTCTTTCTGCTAGTTCTTACTGCCACTCCTGCTTCTCAGTCAGTAGTCGCCGGTGGCAATAGCTGCAGAGGCTGGGACATTAAGAAAAAAAAATAGGAGTTAATGGTTTCTACACATAACTGTTTTCTTCTTTTTTTTAACCCCCTTGCTGGATGGTGGTCATGGTTTAGTTGCTAAGTCGTGTCCCACTATAGCCCGCCAGGCTCTTCTGTCCATGGGATTCTCCAGGCAAGAATACTGGAGTGGGTTGCCATTTCCTTCTCCAGGGGATCTTCCCAACCCACGAATCGAACCCAGGTGCCCTGCATTGCAGGCAGATTCTTTACCAACTGACCTACAAGGAAAGCCCCTTGTTGGATACTATCAGCTAAAAAACTGCCTAGAACCAGAAGTAAGAACAAAGCACAAAAATCTTGAAGTCACTAACTTTCTGTCTCCAACCCTGAGCTTTCTGTCAGGTTTCCAGTCGGTTAATCCCACAGTAGGGCAAGAGGAAGCACTCAGCACCACCTTAAGTGCTCCACTTAGCTGTTGGTGGGCAGGCGCCTGGGGTCAGGATTCCAGGTCAAAGCTCTCTCTTTGGATCTCAGCATGCATCTTGGCCACCGGGAATTATTAAAGATGAAGGCTCTTGTCAAATTCTCTCTCCATGTGCTCTGCCATAAACAAGCTGGGAGCCCCTGACTCGGTCACTTAACCTCCCTGGAGCCAAGCTCCCATGTCTGGAAACTGAGAGATTTGCACTGTCTGATCTCTAAGTGTCTTCCACTGCTAGAATGTCGCTGATTCTGTGTTTGTGCTTTTAAATGTGCTTGACCCAAGGACATATAGCTACATCTCACAGGAAGAAATGGGGAAAGGAAAAGAGCATCCTCTGAGGACATAATTACAAGAGTGATCCAATGTGATCCATTCTGGAATTTGCTCTGGAACCACACAGATCTCCTGGCTCCAGCTCTTACTGGCAAACCACGCAATAAGTCTGATTCTATTTTCTCCTTGGTACAAAACACAAAGATATCATCACATAGAGGATGTTGGAAGAATCAGGAGAAAATGAATATACAGTGCTTGTTCACAGCCTGCACAGGGGCTTCCCTGATGGCTCAGTGGTAAAGAATCCACCTGCTAATGCAGGAGATGCAGGTTTGATCCTTGGGTTGGGAAGATTGCCCTGGAGCAGGAAATGGCTACCCACTCCAGTATTCTTGCCTAGAAAATCCCAGGGACAGAGGAGCCTGGTGGGCTACGGTCCATGGCGTTGCAACTACACGACTTAGCGACTAAACCACCAGCATCACTTGCATGCTGGACCCTTTCCCTTTCTTGTCTCTTCCAAGCGTGAAACAGCAAAGACAAGGGCCTGTTTGAGCCCCTGGGGCCCTCTTACAGGGAATGACACTCATTTGAACCCCCCACTGAAGTGTCTTATCTTTGGAGAAATGACATGTTAGATACAGTCCTTGCTCTGTCCTTCTTGGTAAGGTTAATGGCCAGGGAAGGCCCTGGTTTATAAACGTCTTACAGTAGAGAGTGGCCTTTACACATCTCTAGCACACAGGATTGCATTCCCAAAGAACACGTGTCCACGTCATTTGGATAAAGCTCCATCATCATCTTTATTTCTTTTGTTGTCTCTGCCCTCGGAGTGTCCCTAAATAGGATGGTGTCTGCCTTACCTTTTCTTCATGGCCTCTCAGAGTCACCTCTGCAGCTCTAAGAACCTGAACTGACATCTTAAACGTCCACCGTGACTACAGCGCTCTGCCTGCCAGGCTGACAGTCAGGTGGGTTTCTGGCCTGGACTCAGAGGTCCTTGGGGCTTCCCAGGTGGCCATAGTAGTAAAGAACCTGCCTGCTAAGTCAGGAGACACAGAGACCCAGGTTTAATCCCTGTATTGGGAAGATCCCCTGGAGGAGGAAACAGCAACCTACTCCAGTATTCTTGCCTGGAGAGTTCCATGGACAGAGGAGCCTGGTGGGTTATAGTCCATAGGGTTGCAAAGAGTCGGACACGACTGAAATGACTTGGCATGCAGAGGTCCTTGAGTAACACGTTCTCCTGATTGTTTCTACCCAAGTGTATTCAAAACACTTGCTTTTGTAATAAACTTGCTCTTAATTAATTGTTTAAAATCCCTGTATCCCTATAGGAGATACGAGGACTCTTTGCCTCATATGGTTGAGAATAAGACAATTATCTAGCAAGTACTTTCCTTCTACAATTAATTATAGTCACTATATATAGTTACAAAAAGGATTTCTACCTCCCAAACCTGACATAATTTGTTTTTGAACTAATTCCATAGAAGCTCAGGAACCTCCTGCAAGAATAATTATATATTTAAATTTGAAAACAATTTCTATTCTATCAGCCCTTTCCATCCTCTAAATAGCTCCATTGTTTCTCCTAGGTGAGTATGTGCGATTTAGGGTGGGGGGAGATTTGTAATTTTACGCTACTTTTTATCTTAGCTGACCATCTGTCCTCAGTCACACTTTCAGTTTCATTTAGATTTGAGGTTTCCATTTAAATGTGTTTGAATAAGAAGACACCAAAGTCTGAGGGTATTAGCATTTTACAGTGCTATATGGGAAATGCAGCAGATTCTGAAATTCACTGATTTTTCTTAGCATTTTGATTATATGGGTCTATGAGTTCAGATGAATCAAAGTAAAAATGAAACTCAGCAGGCATGATGAAATCAACTGAAGCTGCCGAAACGGTTGGTCAGAGCCCACAAAAATTGTTTCATTCTCTAAGACTAGGGGGATAGAACCAGACCTAATTCAAGAGACAGCTTCTGAGGGCTGTCATCATTCAGGTCCTCAAATAGAGACAGACATTGCTCAGCAGCAGATTTGGTTTTTTAAACTGTAGCTTGGCACAGACTTCAGTAAATGACACAGAGTTAATCTCTACAAACAAGAGGATATATGTACGATGTCACTTTTCAAGTTATACAAATTAGAATTTAATTCCAACATTCACGCAGTATTGGTAACTGGATGCGGGTGGGGAGAGACCCAGATGACATATATTTTAAACAATTTAATTTCTGCCGTAAACTTAGAGATGCGAATGGAGACAAGGAAACCAGCCTGACCTTGTGCAGAGGAAGCTGTGTATATTCTCTGCTCTGTCTTTCCTCTGGGAGCCTCACAGAGGCTGTGAGGGGGCACAGAAGTTTGTTGCTTAAATGACATTTTCAAAGAAATATTTTGTTCATTTGTAAAACAGAAAGGCTAATATTTACCTTACCCAGCTCACAGGGGGGCTGTATCCAAGGAAACCACACATGTGTGAAATCTGGGAAATGCTATGATGTGGGCACTTTATCATTACTGTGTCCACGTTAGAACATTCTGAAAAGGAAGGTGGACATCAAAACTGCTAACTGCTACCTGGCAATTCAGGTACGAAGTATGGAATATGGCCCGTTGCCTGCAAAAACCGAAGATTTCTCTCTCTCGGACACAAAAATATTCCACATAATTGCAATTAAAGATTCACTGTGCTTCTGTTTGCATGAAATATCAGGTAAAATATGAATTAAGAAGTACTGATGAAGCTGCAGTCCTACAAGAAGCTGGAGGCCATACGGTGTCAGTGAACAGGACAGCTCCTTGTCTATCAACCGTCCTAAGAATGTTTCTAAGAGCAACAGCCTTGGGAGAAAAATGCAAATGAACACTGACCACCAGACTTCTGCTATTTCCCCGTCTAAATATAAAGTCTTCCTGAAACATGTATCACTTCTTTCTTCAACATCAGCTGCAATACTTTTATATCACAAATCCATTAAATTATCAAACATTTTGTGTTTTCCAATACTTTTGTATGTGCTTTTCACAAAACATGACTTTTTTTTTTTTTAAATTCACAGATCACCTAGTAAAGTGCTAGATAAATAGCAGACACTTAAATAAATTCTTCCTGAGGACTGATTTAGTATGAGAAAACATGCTAATATTAGCTATAAACTGTTAATATACTCCCACATATACTATCTAATGTAGCTGGGATCTTGTCTTTAAGAATGGTAACAAAAATCTGCAGAAGCTGGATTTCATAACTATATTGAGCTAATCCATTACTTAAGGGGAACCCCTTATCTAATTCAAGGCTAACTTCATGATTAGAATTGATAAGTGAGAATATCTTTATATATTAATGAGTAATTATGACAAAATTTAGAAACTGACTTTCACTGGCCAGCACATGAGAACCTGCTTATTTTGAGCATGACACTACAATCCATCTCTCAAAATATGTTTAAAATGCATCTATGAAGGAGATCAGCCCTGAGATTTCTTTGGAAGGAATGATGCTAAAGCTGAAATTCCAGTACTTTGGCCACCTCATGTGAAGAGTTGACTCCTCGCATTGGAAAAGACTCTGATGCTGGGAGGGATTGGGGGCAGGAGGAGAAGGGGATGACAGAGGATGAGATGGCTGGATGGCATCACTGACTCGATGGACGTGAGCCTGAGTGAACTCTGGAAGTTGGTGATGGACAGGGAGGCCTGGTGTGCTGCGATTCATGGGGTAACAAAGAGTCGGACACGACTGAGCGACTGATCTGAACTGACCTGATCTGATCTGATATTATTATTTTATGTCAATATCTTTTTTTTAAGCAGTTGAAACTAATTTCTTATCATACAGTTCTGTTAAACTTGACTAGACAAAAGAAGTATTATTGTCTAGTAAATGCATGATAAAGTTCTTTTGACCAATTTAATTTTAAGGATAGCATATTCATTTTCTGCATGCAAGAAGAGAAAAATCAGAACAGGCTCCATCTCTCCTTTGTATCTGGAACATCGTGTGGTTTAATTGCTGACAGCCTCGATGTACTAAGCAGTAAGCAGCTGAGCATGCATCGTTACATTCCTTAGGACACCTCCTTGAGTGGATGCAATAATTTATTATATTGAGTAGTTCTAATTCTCCCTTGATTTATGGAAGCGGTAATAACAGTCCATCTCACAAAATGCTTTGCTAGGAGGACTCCAGATCCGGGCACTAAAATTTTTATGGCCTCCTCAGGAGAAGTTGGGATGCGGGTGGAATTCTCAGCACCACAGCTGAGAAAAACAGAGGGATCTGCCTGAGGTCTCCAGGCAAGTGAGTTACCCAGGGAACAGAATCCAGGTCTCCTGATGCCCTGCGCACAATCACAAAAGCACAGAACTCCCGGAAGAGTTGCCCAAATCCCGTGTGCCGACAAGAAGAGGGGAAATGAGACCCAGGATGCTCATCGCAGAATCCCCATAGCAACCTGTCACCATCTCCCTCTGACTACAATAAAGCACACTGGAGGGTATCAGGCAGCATAAAATCCTTATGGTACCCTTAATTAGGTGGGATCATTGCTCTCACTCCCTGACTTCCTGCAGCCCCAAATTCCTTTCTGTGGTGCCGAAACTCGAAAGCAAGATGTAGTTACAGAAACACTCTTTGGCTTACAAGGGACCATCAAGCTCTGATGATGATGAAACTTGATAGCAATAATGTCAAACTTTATATGACCATAATCCGAGTTTACAATGATACATTAAGCCATAATGTGACTATTTATATCACCATAAACTGAGTTTATGGTGATATAAATAGTCATGCTAATGGCATTAACAGCAGCACTCAGTGGAATCACAGCTGTTGAGTGCTGCTTATGCTGTTAGCATTGCTACTTATATCACCATAAACTTAGGTAGCACAGTCGTTACCTACAAATATACAAGAAAGATGAATGTCCACACTGTATGCCCAGATCTAGGCTCCTATACTGGAGACTTTATAGCTGTCACCCTCCTCTATGTATTAAGGTCTACTTAGCCCTCTATTTGGCTCTGTTTATACCAAAGAGCAATCTGTTTTTCTGCCAACCTCTGATTTGCTGGGAAACACTATTTAAAATTGATAAGAAGGTGCAAGCCGCCACCGCAGGCACACTTACTGTCTCCTTGGCAGCGCAGGGGACCCACACTCAGCTTGGCTTCTGAGCCTTGCCGGTCGGTATCTCCAACCACCACCTGGCTGACTGGCAGGTGATCTTTGTAGGATAAGAAACCAGCATCCTTTCTCCTGAATCACAAGGAAAGACAAACACATGAGGAGGCTACGTTAGAAGCACATCTTTTCTGATTATTGTTTAAGTTGTTCGACAAATGACCACGTTCCAATAACTGCTCAGAGAACCACAGTTAACGAGTTGTTCCTCTCTTCCACTTGGTGGTTTTGCAACTCACGGCTCAGAAGCAACTGTGGCCTCTTTGCTTTCTGGAAAACAGAACCGATGCCCTGCTTTCCGGAGTCACAACCAGGACACACCATACTGTTTCAGGCTGAGTGTAGACTATCACATTGCTTGAAGCACTCACAACACCTGAGCGTGTGTGCAGAGTTTGCTGCTGTCATGGAATCAAAAGTTCAACAAAGTCAACGAGATCTCTTGCATAAAATGAGAAACAAAGCCCTATTAAAAAAAATACCCTTGTCTCCTTAATTGCTTTCTTTCCTGCTGTGCATCAGCTAAATAAGAGACACTTTTTGTTCCTTCATCTCTTCTTGTTTATTAACAACGAAAAAGACTTTTAAGTTTCCAACACAGAGCAGGTGCTCACTAAGTGTCTATTTCCATCTGTAATGAGGAGTGGAGTTTAGAGGCAAGCCCAACTTGGCTTTTTTCTTGGATTTCTCCTCCTGTTTATGCTTATATTGTTATCTTGTTTCAGGTCTCCTAACTCAACCCTGTACCCACCCTAAATGGAGGGAGAGGGCAAGGCCAGTTGTAAAGCACTGACTCTAGGATGCAGCATAGAAATACAGGAGATGTCCTTGGGGATGGAGCCCAAGTGAGTTATGCGGTAGGACAGATTTTACCTTGATAGGAAATGCCTGGC
Organism: Bos grunniens; assembly: GCF_055505025.1. Lineage (NCBI taxonomy): Eukaryota > Metazoa > Chordata > Mammalia > Artiodactyla > Bovidae > Bos > Bos grunniens. The sequence continues at coordinate 8,843,950 of NC_141168.1, forward strand.
CCTCATCCTCTTTTTGTACTGCTGTGGCTGAGAGATCCCCTGACTTGGGGCTGGATGGCTGGGAGGCGCGCAACAGGATCAAGTCATTCCACAGATTTATCTTTTTGCATGATTTTGTGCACTGTTCAGCCTAAATGTAAATGAGAATTTTGAAACTGTATGTACAACTGATCACAGGAGAGACAACTGATTTTGGATGATGGAAGAATGAGAGAGAGAGTTCAGTAGTCAGGTGAAAGATCTACCAGTTGCATCTCTTGCTGGCAATTGAGGAGAACCAAACTTGGAAACCTGCCTCCAAAATGCTGTGCTGTTAGGAGCAGTTGCTGGCTCCTCTGACTCTCTAGAATGTCACCAAACCCATGCTCCTTCATGTGTCAGGACCCACAGAAACCCAGGAAGGAGTCAGAATTTAGCCAGTGGACCCCAAACAAGTTTATTTTCCACTGCTTTGGTTATGTCAGTATTTCCAAAATAAAGTTAACTTTTTTTTTTTTTTTTTTAATCAAATGAGAACAAGATCATGCAGAAAAGCACTGTGGCTCTTACTGACATTGCAGCTACTGATGATCCAGCCTCAAATAATTTGTAAGCCCACCTCCTGGTGACTCAGACAGTAAAGAATCTGCCTGCAATGCAGAAGACCTGGGTTCAGTCCCTGGATCAGGAAGATCCCCTGGAGAAGGGAGTGGCTACCCACTCCAGCATTCTTGCCTGGAGAATTCCATGGACAGAGGAGCCTGGTGGGCTACAGTCCACGGAGTCACAAAAGAGTTGGACATGACTGAGTGACTAACACTTTCACTCCTTATATTAGAAGTTCTATCAGTTAATATTATGTCAGAGAGGGAAGAAAGTCTTTGCTATTAAATTTTCATATTTAGGGTTTCTTAAGGGACAATAAATGCAAACACCCTTATCATTTGACAGTCTACTGGAACTATGTACATTCCTGTGGAATGTCAGGCTGAGATTCTCTACAAGTTCATTATCATCTAAGTAAGGGATCTGCAAGCTAAGATCTGAGAAAAATTAATCTTGTTCCTTTTTCTGGGATTGACCATAAGCTATTTAAAATTTGTTTTAAACAGTTGAAAAGAAATCCAAAGCAGAGCAATATTTTATGCCATATGAAAATTACATAAAAATCAAAGTCAGTGTCCATATGTAAAATTTTACTGAAACAAAACTTTTAATTTTTTAAAAAATTAAAAATTTTTTCTTTTTAAGTTTTCTTTCCTTTTTACAAATCGTCTATGGTGTCTCCAGGTTACATCGACAGAGTTGAGTAGCTGTGATAGAGACCATGTGGCCCTCAATGCCTAAAATATTTGTCTGGCCCTTTAAGAAAATGTTGTCAGCTCTTACTCCAAATCATCAGTATCCATTTTTCCTTTGGGAACTGATTGATCAAATATCCCACTGATAATCAGGGGGGCCTAATGTGCAACTTATCCCACAGTTGAGTGTACGTTAGGGAAGGGGCATGAGACTCTTTGAGGTGGGGGAAAAAATTTAAGCTGACATTATTCACTCTGGTAGTGAGAAATAACTTAGAACTTATTAATAATCAATGTTTTGATTGAGGTTGCACTACGTGAGCGTCACATGTCAGGATGCTCAACATCTTTACCTGATACTTCGCATTGTCAGTTCATTTATGATGAATGAGAAAGTGACTATTTTATAACAAATCTTGTGCTAATAAAAGAGTAGTTTGAAAACAAATGTTTGGAAATATTCCAATCATTATGTAATATTATTGCCAAAATTGATATGTGCATAATTTCATAAGAATTTACATATCTATATACTTCTACAACTTGGACACATAGTTTTAAAATATATGTAATAAATTGGTAAATGTGGAGTTCCAATGGATTTTGGACTTATTTTATAATACTGAAATGGGTCATTAACCAATTACTTTGCAAATAAAACTGACTCAGAGATGATAGAAATTTACTACATTTTATCAAAACCTTTGCATTCCTGGTCAATAAAGCTGAAAAATCAACATCATGATTCATTTGGAAATATACTTTTATCTAGTTTGTTATATGCACCTTGAAGTAATATTTTTCAACTGTGAAAGCCAATAAAGTCAAGTGTCAAAATTAAAAAAAAAAAAAAGAGAGGCAGATCTTCAAATTAGTAACTCAAGATTATATAAAATAGTATGTATTTAATCACATCACAGTTATAAAATCTATTAAAGGAAAACACTATTAATTTCTATTGCTATTTTAGAAAAAATATTAATGTCAACTTTATATCATTTTTAAAAATTTTGTTTTATATTGAACATAAAATGTTAATTCACCAAACCTATGTCTTATTTTTATACTTATTTATAAACATGTATTCAAAATTTTCAAAAAATAGGAAAAGGATCAAAAATAGGAACACTGCTCTAATTCATAGGAAACAATAACAATAGGGTATCTACCACTGAGCACCTGTGTACACTATACTGTTTCTTGTAGACAACATTTAATCTGAAATCAATTCTTCCACAGAGGCATCATTATCCCCATTTAACTGAAGAGAATCAGATAATTTATCTTGACCAAGGTCACCAGCTCAATGATCATAGAATCTGGATTCAGTTCTAGATTATCTGGATCCTAATCAAGGATTTTCCAAGGGGCGGGGGATGGAGAGGAAAAGCAAAACAGAACCAAAAAGCAACTATGTTAATTCAAAACCCTTTTTATTTTCATTTACGGGTGAAGTGAAAATGTACTTTTAAAGATATACTTAGCTATCTTGAAATGAGAAAATTATTTATAATTAGTAAATTCAAAGGTATCTGTAATGTTATATTCACAAACATCCCCGGCACCATCAACATACTTAGTAAAAGTGATCTAGAACTACCCCAGGCCCCAAACTAATCACCATCTTTAGTGGTACATAGAAGTTTACAAAAGGTTACAATTCAGCTAATACACAAATCCCCCTTAGCCTCAGGGATATGTTCCAAGACCCGCAGTGGATGGCTGGAACCATGGATAGTACTGAACCCTATATGTACTATGCTTTTTCCTGTGTTGTTCAGTTGTTAAGTTATATCTGACTTTTTGAAACTCCATGGACTGCAGCATGCCAGGCTTCCCTGTCCTACTATCTCCCGGAGTTTGCTCAAATTCATGTCCATTGAGTCGGTGATGCCATCCAACCACCCCATCCTCTACTACCCTCTTCTCCTTTTGCCTTCAATCTTTCCCAGCATCAAGGTATTTTAAAATGAGTCATCTCTTTGCATCACAAGGCCAAAGTATTGGAGCTTCAACTTCAGCATCAGTCCTTCCAGTGAATATTCAGGGTTAATTTCCTTTAAGATTGACTGGTTTGATCTCCTTGCAGTCCAAGGAACTCTCAAGAGTCTTCTCAGTTCTGTTCAGTCACTCAGTCATGTCCGACTCTTTGCAGCCCCATGGACTGCAGCACACCAGGCCTCCCTGTCCATCACCAGCTCCCAGAGCTTGCTCAAACTCACGTCCATAGTCAGCGATGCCATCCAACCATCTCATCCTCTGTCGTCCCCTTCTGTCATCCCCTTCTCCTCCTGCCCTCAATCTTTCCCAGCATCAGGGGCTTTTCTAATGAGTCAGTTCTTTGCATCAGGTGGCAAAGGATTGGAGTTTCAGCTTCAGCATCAGTCCTTCAAATGAATATTCAGGACTGATTTCCTTTAGGATTGATTGGTCTGATCTCCTTGCAGTCCAAGGGACTCTTAAGAGTCTTCTCCATCACTGCAGTTCAAAAGCATCAATTCTTTGGTGGTCAGCTTTCTTTATAGTCCACCTCTCATATCTATACGTGACTACTGGAAAAAGCATAGTTTTTAAGAGTCTTCTCCAGCATCACAATTTGAAAGCTTTTACCTAACCTACTCTATATATCTGTGATAAAGATTAATTTATGAATGAGGCACAATACGGGATTAACAACTAATGATAAAATAAGACAGTTATAACAAGATGGCATTATAAAGATGTGAATGTGACCTCTCACACACACATACAATATCTTAATAACTTTTCCATCCTAACTAAGCACTGTGGTATAACTTTTGCAGTTTGAGGTGTGATAGCAAAACTACCACGCATTTCTTCTTCCTTCTTCACAATCTCATGGATAGAAGATCCATTCTTACCATAAACCTCAGCAACCTCATGATATGGTTTTCTTTCCTTATTAAATCACTGCCTTTTCACTTAACGACAGTACTTAATGGCTTCTCTTTGGCATATCTGAATTGCCGGCATTGCTACTCTTGCGCTTTGGGGTCATTATTAAGTAAAATGAAGAAAAGAAGTGCAATACCATGACAGTCTATCTGATAACCCAGAAGGCGAATAAGTGACTGTCTTAGTGGAACATGCTGGACAAAGGGTTGATTCCCTTTCTAAGTGGATGCAGAAGGATGTCATCAGATTTCATCACACTGCTCAAAACAGTGCAATTTAAAACAACTGAATTGTTGATTTCTGAAATCTTCACTTAATACTTTCAGATCATATTGTCTGAGGTTAACTGAAACCTCATAAAGCAAAACCTTGGATGAGGGACTACTGTAGCGATAACCCTCAGATACTCCTTAAACCAAGAAAATAGGACAGAATAATCAACTGAGAAGAAAAAAAAAAAAAAATATATATATATATATATAAAGTTACCTTCTCAATCATTTTTGATAAGGGATATAAATAGGGCTCCAGAGATTTTAAAGTCACAAACAGCTGTGTTTCAAACTCACAAAACAGTCGACTCCACTGGAAACAAATTGGTTGTAGAAATAAATTCACAGGTGGCAATAAAATGGCTTGACTAGCACCAAGCGTCTGATGTGATCCTGCAGCATAACCCACTTTCAGAAACTGACGTGTGAGTGGATAGAAAATAAACTGAGACCTCAAGAGGCTCCCTTCCAAACACCTATAAGACTTCTATCTTAGCACCAGCGTGAAAATTATTTAGCAAGCAAAACAAGACTTCATTGAAAGTTATGATCTTTAACGATCGAGGTCAATCTAATTTAGAGAGATATTCAGTAACTATTTATCATGTTAGCATAATCTAATTACATCTGTTGCACTAAAAAAATTCTATCATGCATTTCCAATAGGCCCTGAACTCAGACTCTTCTGTAGTTTTTTTATTAGTGTTGTTATTAAAAGAAAACTTGATTCTACAGAATTTTCTTCTCTAACTTGGCATGATGGTTCTTTTACTTCATTTTTGTGAGGAATTCTGTCTTACTCTGCTGCTCTTTCCTTGCCTTCTTTTCTTTTCCTGCTGAGAAAGCAAACAAGCCCCTAGGCAGATTGGTCTTGCCCTCAGCTCAGTAAAAACACAAAAACAAAAAACCCCGAAGGAAAATAAACAGTCTAAGCTTCTGCAATTATAAGCTTGCTTTTCTACTAGGTGTTATAAAAGTTACTACACTATGAGTGTGTTCCATAATTCTAGCAGAGAAGAATTTCTCCTGCTTTATGAAGTTTTAGAAGTACTTGGTTACTTAAAACAAACACATAGAATTACAGTCAGTGAACTTTCACGTATTCCCATCACAGAATCACCTAAGGTAGAAATTTCTGGAAGAATCCAGGAAGCCAAAGATTTAGCTACAGAGGATGTCACAAAAAGAGACATAGAAATGGGGAATAAGCACATGAGAAGATACTTTATATTATTAGTTCAGTTCAGTTCAGTCACTCAGTCGTGTCCAACTCTTTGCCACCCCATGAGTCGCAGCACACCAGGCCTCCCTGTCCATCACCAACTCCTGGAGTTCACTCAGACTTATGTTCATCGAAGTCGGTGATGCCATCCAGCCATCTCATCCTCTGTCATCCCCTTATCCTCCTGCCCCTGATCCCTCCCAGCATCAGGGTCTTTTCAAATGAGTCAACTCTTCGCATGAGGTGGCCAAAGTACTGGAGTTTCAGCTTTAGCATCATTCCTTCCAAAGAAATCCCAGGGCTGATCTCCTTCAGAATGGACTGGTTGGATCTTCTTGTAGTCCAAGGGACTTTCAAGAGTCTTCTCCAACACCACAGTTCAAAAGCATCAATTCTTCGGTGCTCAGCTTTCTTCACAGTCCAACTCTCACATCCATACATGACCACAGGAAAAACCATAGCCTTGACTAGACGGACCTTTGTTGGCAAAGTAATGTCTCTGCTTTTTAACATGCTATCTAGGTTGGTCATAACTTTCCTTCCAAGGAGTAAGCGTCTTTTAATTTCATGGCTGCAGTCACCATCTGCAGTGATTTTGGAGCCCAGAAAAATAAAGTCTGACACTGTTTCCACTGTTTCCCCATCTATTTGCCATGAAGTGATGGGCCCAGATACCATGATCTTCGTTTTCTGAATCTTGAGCTTTAAGCCAACTTTTTCACTCTCCTCTTTCACTTTCATCAAGAGGCTTTTTAGTTCCTCTTCACTTTCTGCCATAAGGGTGGTGTCATCTGCATATCTGAGGTTACTGATATTTCTCCAGGCAATCTTGATTCCAGCTTGTGCTTCTTCCAGCCCAGCATTTCTCACGATGTACTCTGCATAGAAGTTAAATAAGCAGGGTGACAATATACAGCTTTGATGTACTCCTTTTCCTATGTGGAACCAGTCTGTTGTTCCATGTCCAGTTCTAACTGTTGCTTCCTGACCTGCATATAGGTTTCTCCAGAGGCAGGTCAGGTGGTCTGGTCCAAGGTAAGGAGCAGCAGCTGTGCTTTGCTGGAGCAGCCGTGAAGAGATATCCCACCACCAAGGTAAGAGAAACCCAAGTAAGACGGTAGGTGTTGCAAGAGGGCATCAGAGGGCAGACACACTGAAACCATAATCACAGAAAACTAGCCAATCTGATCACACGGACCACAGCCTTGTCTAACTCAATGAAACTAAGCCATGCCGTGTGGGACCACCCAAGACACAATAAAGTCGAACTTTAAAAATACTTCTAATGGTGTCCTCAGTCTCCATTGACTATTGCGCTTTCCTCGATGGATGTAAAGTAGTATTTTCTACAAAGCAATTAAAACGACCATCACAATTAGATCTTTAGAATCCCAGAATATGTCCCCTATGAAATGAAAGTAATTACAAATTCAATTACTCCTTTTCAGTGGGAATAGCTTAGGCCTTTTGTAAATGCATGACAATTATCTGTTTAGTTTAGAATCTCTTAAAAAGCCTTTGTAACCATTTCAGGATTCTATGCAAATTGTTCTTTTTTGATTTTCCTTCTGGAATGCAAGTTCCCTGAGGCCAGATATATTGTCTCCTGCAACTTTATAAACCAAATTCTAGTGTAGCTAGAAGTGGCTCATTCCGCATGTTTCATGACTGAACAAATACATGAATAAACATAGAAGTCAACTAGGCACAGTCCTACAATAGTCTTCAGTATGTGCTGACTAACAACGCTAAGAAATGAGAAAGAGATCTTTCTTATAATTGGAGTTCCTTGAAAGCTCTTGTAACACTTTCATTATTTCTTTTCTGTAATTGAAGTTTTATTTTTTCTTTAGAAAGTAGTATTCAATTAGACGTTTCATATATAATTAATACAGCAGAAATAATTAAATCTTAAAGATAGGAGTCTGATGGTGAGTCTATGTAAAAGTAAGTTACTACATTTATCTGGGCCATTGTTTCTTTACATAGGTAAGTTATATATATTTTGGTTTTGAAGAGTATCAGAATAAGCAGCTCTAAAATATGCCTCTTTGGCATGTAGAGTATTTTGAGCTAAAGGCCACTGAGATCAGTAGACTCAAGAAAAACTCCAAACACAGGGCACAAGTTTTCTTTTTGTAAAGGAAAATTTCATTTGTAGAGAAGCCTCTCTCCTGCACCTGGAATAAAAGGGCTCTTAATGGCTTTTTTCAGTGAAGAAGATACTGACTTAAACCTGCGTAACAAATCTCACTAAACAACTCTCGTTTACCATGCTTTCCCTGGTCACTTTCTCATAACTTGCCTCCCCCACCCAGAAGCCCGGAACCCCTTGTCTTTTGGCTTAAGATGGTGTATGAGCCCAGGTTCTAACCACTGCTTGGGGTCTTCATCACTGGGTGCTTGCATAGGTACATGAATGATGTACATGTTAATAAACATGTTCTGTCTGCCCTTCTCTTGCTAGTTTTGAAGAGCTGAAGATGGGTGGAGGAAAATATAGTTTTGCCTTCCCTGTAGTTCTTATTCTACTTGTGTTTGTTAATTTTGTTATTATAGAAAACAAATAGTAATCATCTGAATAAATGTGGCTTAAAACATAAATGCGTGGCCTGTTTTTCAATGGCGTGGGGTTACTGGTAGCTCTTTGAGGAGAGGGCTTTGTGGTTTTAGTTTCCCCAGAAACTATTAGTACAGTGTCCAACATATAGTTTGGGAGACTAATTATCACCCTGATGTTTCAGATGAGGTAACAGATTTGGAATAAACCTATGCCTGGTCTAAAGTATTCAACTAATGAGTGGTTGAACTAGGAAAAGAAGACCAATCTTCACCACTGTAGAATTTAAGAAAATGCATGTTTCCATTTCTCAAATTCTACTACAATAATTTCCATTTTGTTCTTATGAATTATATGAAAATCTATTAGTTTATCAGAGGAAAATTGTTTCACTGATTTGAAGACTCGATTGTAAACTATTACAGTTTACTTTGTCTTTTTTACACTCTTCTTTTCCCTAAGCAAGGGCTCCTCGAGTGTATGTGTGTCTATTTTTAAGAAGTGTGGTAAATGACCACTTTTGGTTGTATTTTTATCTTTCAGCTGTTATTTATTTATGGTATATTTGTTTGTGGCAGTGCTGGGTCTTTGCTGCTGTGCGATCTTTCCTCTGGTTGCAGTGGGTGGGGACGTCTCTCTAGCCGTGGTGCCTGGGTTTGTCACTGCTGTGGCTCCCCTTGTGGAGCACAGGCTCCAGGCTCAGGGGGTTCAGCAGTTGCAACATGTGGGCTCAGAAGTTGTGGCAGGCTTAGTTGCTCTGAGACATATGGCATCTTCCTGGATCAGGGATCGAACCCATGTCCCCAGCGTTGGCAGTAGATTCTTTACCACTGAGTCACAAGGGAAGCCCTCCTTGTGTTTCTGTAAACTGTGCCTCATATATTGTATGACTGGTAAGGATGGGGTACTTGATGTGTGGCATCCTTGATATGTCCATGTATTTTCATTTCCAGCAATTAATGGCCAACCCTTGGCATCTCAGAAGTACTCAATGGGAAAATCTTCACTATTACTGGCTCTGTATATCTTTAAAAATTAAGGGAGAAGGAAATGGCAACCCATTCCAATATTCTTGCCTGGAGAATCCCAGGGACAGAGGAGCCTAGTGGGCTGCCATCTATGGGGTCGCACAGAGTCGGACATGACTGAAGCGACTTAGCAGCAGCAGCAGTAGCAACATGTGAAATAGATCTCCAGTCCAGGCTCTATGCATGGGATAGGGTGCTCAGGGCTGGTACACTGGGATGACCCTGAGGGATGGGATGTGGAGGGAGGTGGGAGGGGGGTTCGGATGGGGGACACATGTACACCCATGGCTGAATCATGTGAATGTATGGCAAAAACCACTACAATATTGTAAAATAATTAGCCTCCAATTAACATAAATAAATAAATTTTTAAAAAATTAAAAAAAAATTAAGGGTGAATATTCTGGGCTCTTTCAGGGTTCCTAGAGATTTGCTTCTAACCGACAGACAAATGCAGACAAATCCAATCACTTCTGACTCCCCTCTGCTTTGGCATGGCTCCTCTTCAGTCTTCTTCGTGGCTCAATGGCCTTTCCTCTCAAGGTAGCTTGTGGCTGGCTTCCTCCTACAGGTTCCACATTTAGGACCTGCATTCTTGTCTCACTGAACTCTGAAAGGGGGTGTGGACTACAGGCTGACGTCGTTTCACCTTGAAGTGAGTCAGGGAGACTTCAGGCTGCTGTGAGTCAGTCCTGTACTCTCTAGCTCCAGCAGTCATGGATTGAGCTCTCTGATTCATTCTGTGAAGCTGCCCTTTTCCTCTCCCATAATGGTGGGGTGGTTGGAGGTAGATAGAATATGCTAACAACTCTGCAAACAAATCTTTCCCATTGGTCTCTTCTCCAGGAATTTTTAGGCTTCTTGTATGTCACTTGAGGTAGATAATTGACTCAGAGCTCTACTTTGCTTTAGAATGTGGGGGTACTTGATCACTCAGTCAAGTTCACAGCCTTGGAGCCAGTACTGAAACTCCAAGACAACAGAAGTAACCTAATTTATGACTGCTTCCCTGAACATGAAAAAAATCCTAAACCTAGTCAATTTCTATAACATCGTATTTCCATATGATTTATTCTCTGTGTAAAGTATTCCTTCACTGTTCCCACAGATATTCACAATCATGAAAGACAACAATCAAACTCTCCACCCCCTAAGTTTTTTCCTAAGCAGATTACTTGCAAGAGTATTGGTTCTGATGAATTTGGCCTCAGAAGAAAGTTTAATACACTCTGAATTTTTGTTTTGTGGATCTGATCACTCTAAAAGGTAGCTTTTTTTTTTTTTTCAGTGATAGAAGGAAGCGTTCTTCTTTTAGCTAAGGATGACTGCTTTTTCTTTCCATCACCATTTCTTCAGCCCCCTTCATGTAACACAAATCCATAAAAATGACTCTCGTATTTCTTTTCTCCACAGACATCACATCATCTTTGACATATTTTGTCATCCCACTTCATCTCAGCAGGGCATTTTGCTCCCCTAGTGCACAAAAAAGACTTGTTTGAAGGTAGAAGTGGTTTCCTTTATTCATTTCTGAAATCTGTAGGGCCCTTAAGGTGATCAATATTTGTTTTTATGTTATCAATATCTTGAAGATGGTGTGAAGTGTAAACATGTGAAAAAGGCCTCAGCTATAGTAAGTAAAAGCACTTACTTGTTAGGATGAGATGGTCCAAATAAAAACAAAGTTCCAAAACATCTCTCGGTACCTGGACTAATGAGAAGCAGAAGGGACCCATGGAAAGAGGCTTAAGACAGCTGTCAGTGAGAAGGATAACCCAAGGAAATGAAAACTAAATGATCTGAAATTTGGGAGAGAGAAAGACAAAATAATGATGAGTAATGTAAGCCTGAAGAGATCTTCAAGGAGAAAAATTCAATTATATTAAATGTTGCAAAGATATCTAGTATATAAAAAATTATTCCTGTTGTTCAGTTGCTGTCACATCCAACTCTTAGTGACCCCATGGACTGCAGCACACCAGGCTTCGCTGTCTTTCACCATCTCCTGGAGCTTGCTCAAACTCATGTCCATTAGGTCCGTGATGCCATCTAACCATCTCTTCCTTTGTCATCCCCTTCTCCTCTTGCCTTCTATCTTTCCCAGCATCAGGGTCTTTACTAATGAGTCAGCTCTTCATATCAGGTGACCAAAGTATTGGAGCTTCAACTTCAGCATCAGTCCTTCCAATAAATATTCAGGGTTGATTTCCTTTAGAATTGACTGGTTTGATCTCCTTGCAGTCCAGGGGACTCTCAAAAGTCTTCTCCAACACCACAGTTCAAAAGCATCTATACTTTGGTGTTCAGCCTTCTTTATGGTCCAATTCTCACATCCATACATGACTACTGGAAAAAACCATAGCTTTGACTATATGGACCTTTGTCAGCAAAGTAATGTCTCTGCTTTTTAATACACTGTCTAGATTTGTCATAGCTTTTCTTCCAAGAAGTAAGTGTCCTTTAATTTCATGGCTGCAGTCATCATCTGCAGTAATTTTGGAGAAATTAGGTATATCAATTTGGTGATCATTGGTAGACATATCTCAAAGATTTTATTTAGAGCAATGAAGAAAATTTTCAGTGGCTGATAATCAAATGGGAAATGAAAGGGCAGAGACCAGTCTTAAACCCCTGTTCTGAAGTTGCAATGAGAAATAGAAGAAGCAACAGGATAGAAGCTGGGGAGTTTGCAACATTAGGAGATTTTGTTTATACACTGGGTGCTGGATTAATTAGGTTTTATAACATATGTCTGTAATCAATTTGCCAACATTATTTTACAAGCTTTTGGAAGCAAAACTCATGACTGGCCTATGTATACAAGCAGTGTATAGATGGCATAAAACTGTCAGCGAATGACCTGAAGTGGCACATAGTTAGGACATTCTGACCATTGCTGGGTAACACTAATAACAAGAGCAGATTCCTCTTGCTTCTCATCCAGGGAACAAATAGCACCTGATTGCTTTCTTCAAATAAAAACTAATCAAGTGAGGAATCCCTGACCTTTCTGAAATATGATAGCCAACATATTTTTGGAAAAGATCCTTGGGCCTGCATCTTGGAGGAAAGGACTGAAAGAAGAACTAACTAGATAATTTCACAGTGAGGTAGGTGTTTTCTGGTTAACTCTAGCCATTTGGAGCTTTGAAGTTTATTATATTTGGACAAAGACAGAAATTCAGTAACCTACTCAGGGACATTCTAAAAGTTCAGGTAATTAGATTTTAATAAACAAGGCCATCTCTTTGGCAACCTAACTTCGGAATTTAGAGGTTGGATCATTTATGATGCAGTCCAACTTGTACAAATTAAAAGGCATATAAATTGTCCCCTCAGAAGAAAGGCAATAAAAATCCATCACTGCTAACTGAGGGATAACAAATACTGTCAAAGGAAAGAGTGAGTGGCCTAAACTTGTAGGGCCATGCAAGTCGTGAACAAGGCAAAACTCAATTTAGTGGCAGTTTTATGGAGAGAATAAAGCATATGAGTGTCTTGTTTGTGTAGATTTATTTTGCTCTAATGAGAAACCAGGAAGGGAAATTGTCACATTCTTCTAATAGGCAGAGTATCCAGTTTGCAACTAATTTGAAAATGGGAAAGAAAAATGATGCAAACAAATCTGGGCGGGATTAGCTGTCTCATTTCCTTGATGTGCGCATGATTTTGATGACTAACCTTTTGTTGTTCCTCAGTTGCTCAGTCATGTCCAATTCTTTGCAACCCCATGGACTGCAGCACACCAGGCTTCCCTGTCCTTCACCATCTCCTGGAGCTTGCTCAAACTTATGTCTATTGAGTCAGTGATGCCGTCCAACTATCTCATCCTCTGTCATCCCCTTCTCCTCCTGCCTTCTTTCCCAGAATCAGAGTCTTTTCCAATGAGTCAGTTCTTTGCATCAGGTGGCCAAAGTATTGGAGCATCAGCTTCAGCATCAGTCCTCCCAATGAAAATTCAAGGTTGATTTCCTTTAGGGCTGACTGGTTTGCTCTCCTTGCAGTCCAAGACACTCTCAAGAGACTTCTCCAACACCACAGTTCAAAAACATCATTTCTTCAGTGCTCAGCCTTCTTTATGGTCCAACTCTCACATTCGTCCATGACTACTGGAAAAACCATAGCTTTGACTATATGGACCTTTGTCAGCAGAGTAATGTCACTGCTTCTTAATATGCTGTCTGGGTTGGTCATAGCTTTTCTTCCAAGGAACAAGTGTTTTTTAATGTCATGGCTGCAGTCACTGTCCATAGTGATTTTGGAGCCCAAGAAAATAAAGAGCAAATCGCTTTTCTTTTTCAAATAAAGGGCAGAGGGACTGAGAACCCATAGGGAATTTGACTTTGAAGGCCAGTGGGATTTGATTCCATAACTTCCACAGACTGGGGAATCAGAGACTCTTGGAGGACACAAACTAAACTTTGTACACACCAGGACCCAGGAGAAAGGAGCAGTGACCCCGCAAGAGACGGAGCCAGGCTTGCCTTGAGTGTCAGGAGTCTCCGCTGGAGGTGTGGGTGGCCTGCCGCAGGGTCACAGACACTGACCGCAGCAGTCCTGGGAGGCATGGCGGGCTGACATAAGTCCTTCTGGAGGAGGTCACCATTACCCCTACCATAGTTTGGCCTCAGGCCAAACTACAGGGAGGAACACAGCCCCACCCCATCAGCAGAAAATTGGATTAAAGATTTACTGAGCATGGCCTTGCCCACCAGAGCAAGACCCAGTTTTCCCCACAGCCAGTCCCTCCCATCAGGAAGCTTCCACAAGTCTCCCAACCTCATCCATCAGAGGGCAGATGGAATGGAAACCACAATCACAGAAAACTAACCAAACTGATCACATGGACCACAGCCTTGTATAACTCAGTGAAACAATGAGCCATGCCTTTGTTAACTATAAACTGGCACTTGCCAAGAGCATTGCCAATGACTGAACAACAAGGGCATTTGCCATTTGCCTCTGTGGAGATAGAACTACTGACCTTCAACACCCCCTGAGGGAGTTCAGGGTGGGATGAGGCACTTTGTGTTCCAGGGAATCTAGTGGGACAGGTCTTTAGATAGTTGGATGTTTCTAGGAACAGATGATCTCCAGAAAAGCACTAAATCCCTTCATGGTGACATCAGATCCTTGTGACTAGCAGAAAACCATTTGTAAAATAAGGGCTTAATGGTATTGAACTCTGCCTTCACCAAAACCTTACATATTGAACTTCCTCCCACTGCCTCTCTGCAGCAGTCTCTCCGAGCTCTCTGAGGTGCTGCCTCCCAAGCTGCAGTCCTCATTTTGCCCCAAATAAAACTTAACTCTCAGCTCTCAAGTTGTGTATCTTTTTAGTCGACACCTTGTAGGGTCACCCAAGACAGATGGGTCATGGTGCCGAGTTCTGACAAAACGTGGTCCATTGGAGAAGGGAATGGCAAGTCACTTCAGCATTCTGGCCTTGAGAACCCCACGAACAATATGAAAGGGCAAAAAGATAAGACACTTAAAGACGAACTCCACAGGTCGGTAGGTGCCCAATATGCTACTGGAGAAGAGTGGAGGAATAGCTCCAGAAGGAATGAAAAGGCTGAGCCAAAGTGGAAGCAACGCCCGGCTGTGGATGTGTCTGCTGGTGAAAGTAAAGTCTGATGTAAAGAACAGTATTGCATAGCAACCTGGGATGTTAGGTCCACAAATCAAGGTGAATTGGAAGTGGTGAACAGGAGATGGCAAGAGTGAACATCAGTGTTTTAGGAATCAGCGAACTAAAATGGATGGGAATGGGTGAATTTAACTCAGATGACCATTAATCTACTACTGCGGGCAAGAATTCCTTAGAAGAAATGCAGCAGCCCTCATGGTCAACAAAAAAGTCCGAAATGCAGTAGTTGGGTGCAGTCTCAAAAATGACAGAATGACCTCGTTTTGTTTCCAAGACAAAGCATTCAGTATCACAGTAATTGAAGTCTGTGCTCCAACCACCAATGTTGAAGAAATTGAAATCGAACAGTTCTATAAAGACCTGCAAGATCTTTTAGATCTAACACCAAAAGAAGATGTCCTTTTCATTATAGGGAACTGAAAGGCAAAAGTAGGAAGTCAAGAGAGTCTAACCTTACTCAGAGTTTATGTCAGTCTGCTTGATCTGCCATAACAAGCCATCCTGGATTGGGTGACATTTTTTATTTCCTCACAGTCCCAGAGGCTGGAAGTCCATGTTCAAAGTGCCAGAAGTGTTGTCTGCTGAGGCCTTTTCCCTTGTCTTGCAGACAGTCTTCTTCTCACTATGTCCCCACATGGCCCTTCCTCTGTTAAGCACAGAGAAAGTGAGCTGGCTCTGGGAGCCTTCCCTCTTCTCATAAGGATGCTCATTCTATTGCACTAGGGGGGCTCCATAAATTATGAGCCCACTTAACCTTCATCACCTTCTTAATGGCCTTATCTCCAACTACAGTCTCATTGGGGGTTAGGACATTAACATATGAACTTTGAAAAGAGGTGTCATAATTCACAGTTAAGTCTGTACCGTTGGATACAACTTGTCATATTGAGTTTTGGAAACATTAATTCTGGGAGATGATTATGTGTTTTCCAGAAAGAAAAAAGATTTGGTCTCCCAAATGTGGGAAATGCTGTATCTGCTCTATATTTCACTCTTGATATTCCCTACATTGAGTAAAACCTATTTAACTTTGTTTAACCCAGAATCCTGGAAAAGGGACTTTTTCCTCAGCACACATACCAGTATCCTGAGAAACAATGTTCTGTCTTGTACTAGTTTGTGAGGCATGGTTTTTGATATTCTGTGGCTTCTCAAATACAGCTTAAACAGCAAATCATTTACAGAGCTTAACAGATAAGAACAAAAAACAGAAAAGTAGAGAGCGCTAGAGGTACTTAACAACCTAATTGTAGATGCTTTGTTCGCCCCTGTGAGTACCTGTTCCCACCATACAAAGATAGTGTGTCTTAATCAATTAGTATAGAACAACTCTTGGGCTTCTGCAATAAAGCCCATTAAGTTAGTATTCCTTCTATGGGGAAAAAATGAGAAGTTACTCAACCCAGATGTCCATCAATAGAGGAAAGATAAATGAATTGTGATACTCGGAAAAAAGCACAGTGGTGAAATAAAATGAACCATAAGTACACACAAAAAACATCATCAATATAAAAAAAAAAGCACTGACAGGAAAAGTCAAACATAAAAGAGTTATGGTGGCCAAGAACAGACAAAATAACCCAGGACAACAGAAGTCAGAATAATAGCTACCCTTTTGGAGACTGTTGAGGAGGGGGCTAAGAAGCTGACCATGTTCTAAATCTAGATTTGGGAAATGATTTCAAGAGTACACCAGTGCATGAAACGATTGAGCTGTATATTTGATATTCGTACACTTCACTCTACAAAAATTATAGTTCAACAGGGAAAAGCATCATGGTTCATTATTGCTTTCTAGGACAAGGTTGCAATTCCTAGTCCTGGTCCCTTTGTGATACGAACCTAAGTTACCCTTCCAGTATTCCATGTACTCTGGGGGGTCCGGACATATAGCACATAATGTAGCATCCACTCCCTGCTTCCAGGACATCTGAACCGTTTATTACTCAATGTTGCTGTTGACTTTTACACTTTCCTCTGTTTGCACAGGTTGTTCCCTTTTCTGAAACATCCTTCCTTTTCTTCCTGCCGTGGTGATTCCATTCATTCTTGACCAGTTTGTCATCTCTTCTGTGAAAACTTCCCTGATGTCTCCAAAATGAATTCTTGCTCTTTATCTGGCAACCCATAGCAATCTATCCACACTGACAATGTAGTTACAGTTGACATAGATTAGGAATTTTCTGAGACTTAACCTGCTTTCAAATATGTATCTCTTTGTCTCCATAGTACATTGCTACTATTTTCTCCCTTTTAGATTGGAGCATGTGGTCAACAAAAATGTCATTCTAATGATACAGTAAGTTTTAGAATTCTCTGTCCTCCTTATCCAGTTATGATCTTCTTTCACTGAAAAAAGATTATAGCTTACTCATTTTTGTGTCCATGGGACTTGACTTTGATATTGAAGTGACAATCATCTCTGTATTATAAGTAAATTTCACCTTTCTAGAAACAGACAATTTGCATTGTGACATTTTGCACAATGGACTGCATATTTCACTGTCACATTTTTGTTGACATAATTAAATGATCAGAAGGCAAGACTTTTGATTACGTCATTTATAGTATCCATCTTTTTCATGGACAGGAAGGGATACTTTTTAAAAAAATGGGGGACGGTGTCAAATCGTGCTCAATTTTTAGGTCCTCCTTCCACACTGGGTGGCTTATCTAATCTAAGTCTCAACTGTTCAAAATTTTTCTCGGTGAAAGTCAAATGAGTTAACTGACTGTAAATTACTTAGCACTATACACAAAGTAAGCACTATTACTTTTTTTGAAATAGTGCTTTTTTGTGCTTACAAAGTAAGCACAAATTACTTAGCACTATGTACTTAGCACAAAGTAAGCATGCGAAGAGTTGACTCATTGGAAAAGACTCTGATGCTGAGAGGGATTGGGGGCAAGAGGAGAAGGGGACGACAGAGGATGAGATGGCTGGATGGATGGCATCACTGACTCGATGGACATGAGACTGAGTGAACTCCGGGAGTTGGTGATGGACAGGGAGGCCTGGCGTGCTGCGATTTATGGGGTCGCAAAGAGTCGGACACGACTGAGCGACTGATCTGATCTGAAGCATACAATCAACATTTAGTTCAGTTCAGTTCAGTTGCTCAGTCGTGTCCGACTCTTTGCGAGCAACATTAGTTTAGGCCATATGAAATTGCCAATATTCAATTGTGTTTCACATAAAAAATGACAGTTTCATATGATATAATGTAAAGTAATATTAAAACCATCATTATCACTTGCCTTTATAATGCTGCCCATCAAAAGACTCATAGTCAGTTCCCTTTAAATATTTAGCATGATTGGCACACAAACTCAGCACGTGTATAAAGTAGGCTAGTTTTGCTGTAACTCACACTTTCCCTCCTGGGTAGTAAAGGATGTCCTGCTACAGACAGAAAGGGAATGAAACAGTCTCCGACTCTTGCTCTGAGAAGAGTTACCTCCTGTACAATTTCATCAGCTTCAAACTTAATGCCCAGAGCACATAAACTAACATCCTCACTCAAGTGCACACATTCTAATTAGATCTAAATATAAACTTCTTTAAACACTGTTTCTACAAGCTGACTTGAAAAAGGACTCATGAACGTACTTATTATAACTTTCAGACAGCATTTGTCCCTTATTCATTTAACAAATATTAATTGACTATCCACTAGGTTCCTGCCATTGGTCTTATGGGAATGCAAAAAACTAATGAATCCTAATTCCAATCATCAAGAAGTATGTGGTTTAGTAGTCTATTCATGCCTTATTTATTTTTCCATAATCAAATAATTAAATTAGTACAATATTCCTCTGCCTTGGCAATCAAGGATTTGTACTTTGGTTTCTGTTTCTTTTTTACCAATTTTCTGTTTCCTCCCATTGTTTTTTCTTTCTTCATATTCCATTCTACAGTTAAGAACAAATTTTACCCCTTTTGAATAATTTTAATCTCCTAATTTAATTCCTTTAATTAAGTCCATATTCATTTAAATAGCTATAAGCATTCTTAAGGGAATCACACATTTTAATTATAATTGGATAATGAATATTCGATTACTGAGCTTCTGAAATAAAATTTATCATGTCAGTGACTGAAATGCACAATAAGTAGAATCTTTTATTGCAGTTACCAACAAGAATAATCTATTGGGAATAACTGATTTGTTCAAGCTGGTTAAAGTGAGTGCATATGAAAATAAATGTTTTAATATTACCTGACAGAAGTAGCCTCCCCTTTATTTGATGTCTTTTATGGGAAGATTGTTGGACTTTGAAGAAGTTGGACTGTGAAGAAGGCTGAGCACCGAAGAATTGACGCTTTTGAACTGTGGTGTTGGAGAAGACTCTTGAGAGTCCCTTGGACTGCAAGGAGATCCAACCAGTCCATTCTGAAGAAGATCAGCCCTGGGATTTCTTTGGAAGGACTGATGCTAAAGCTGAAACTCCAGTACTTTGGCCACCTCATGCGAAGAGTTGACTCATTGGAAAAGACTCTGATGCTGGGAGGGATTGGGGGCAAGAGGAGAAATGGACGACAGAGGATGAGATGGCTGGATGGCATCACTGACTCGATGGACGTGAGGCTGGGTGAACTCTGGGAGTTGGTGATGGACAGGGAGGCCTGGCGTGCTGCGATTCATGGGGTCGCAAAGAGTCGGACATGACTGAGTGACTGATCTAATCTGATCTGATCTGATGGGGAGATTATTAATTACTAATAATGCCATTCATGGATACAAAGACCCTCAGAGAAGGCAGACAATGGCACAGTTTACAGATCCCAATGATAAAATGTAAACCAGCAACGTGGGATGGAGAACTCCCTTTTCTGTGTGTGTTTTTCATCATTTTGTACATTAACATTTTGCGTGTCTGTTAAACGACCACACCAGCTCATTTCAAATGGGCAAACAAGACGTGCCACTCACTCTGACTTCTCAGGCAATATCAAATATTCTTGGTCTAAAAAGTAAACCAGACCTAAAGGAGGCCTATTAGAAGGAAACAGAAGAGAGATGAAGAAACGGATATTTTCATTTCAGTATTCTGAGGACAAAAGAGAGACAAAATGCTGAGATGAGCAGAAGACGGAAGTTCAGTACAGGGAACAGAAATCATTGTTAGAAGGAAAATATAAACTTTTCAAGGAATCAAGTTGGAGATATTTGATGAAGATTGGTGTGGTTTGAGAAGGAGACACAATTGAAAGATTCTTGTTTCAGAAGACTTTCTACAAAAAGGGGACCCAGTGGACGTTAATGACCTGGGTGCAGTTACCTCCTTGCATAGACTTTGTGTATTCCCCAGGCAAGAATACTGGAGTGTGCAGCCATTCTCTTCTCCAGGGAATCTTCCTGGACCAGGGACTGAATCCAGGTCTCCCATACTGCAGGCAGATTCTTTACCACCTGAGCCACCAGGGAGGCCCTTAATTAACATCACCAACTCCATGTTGCACTAGATCATTACCTACATGAAGGCTGCTACTAATAACCATGATCTATAGGAAAGAAGGGAAAGGCTTATTTCTAGGGCTTCAAAAAATAATAAAGAAAGATCCAAATACACTTGGATATAGCATCTTTGGCAGAGAGAGTGCCCCTGGGCAACCCAGGGAGAGAGCCTGATGCACCAATGCCCCCTCTTTTCTGATCCCAGCATCTTGTTTTTAACATTCTTGGAATAGGAGATAATATTCAGTTGATTCTGCTCAAACATTGCTGCATATTATCATCACTATTATACAATTTTTTATTTTTCCTTGTCCATCTGGAATATGTTTATATTTGGCAGGCTAATTTCTGGCAATCTAAGATTAGATATGTATTTAAATTGAATAGAGTTGGACCTTTAATAACATCAGTACCGAAAGCGAGACTCACATTATCAGTTAATCATTGCTATGTATTGTGTTTCCTTGACTTTTCCTGCTTCAAGTCTTGCCTCTGGTGATGCCAGTAGTTGCATAAAGCTCCCTTGGCTTGTCCTAGGACAGAGGAGCCTGGCGGGCTACAGTCTATAGTGTCACAGAGAGTCAGACATGACTGAAGTGACTTTGCATGCACACACACACACATTCATCAGTTCCAGATGCTGAATTATGCAATCTACCAGGTACTTCCCATGAAGTTATGGGACCAGATGCCATGATCTTCATTTTCTGAATGTTGAGCTTTAAGCCAACTTTCTCACTCTCTTCTTTCACTTTCATCAAGAGGCTTTTTAGTTCCTCTTCACTTTCTGCCAAAATGGTGGTATCATCTGCATATCTGACATAATTGATATTTCTCCTGGCAATCTTGATTCCAGCTTGTGCTTCTTCCAGCCCAGCGTTTCTCATGATGTACTCTGCATAGAAGTTAAATAATCAAGGTGACAATATACAGCCTTGACAAACTCCTTTTCCTATTTGGAACCAGTCTGTTGTTCCATGTCCAGTTCTAACTGTTGCTTCCTAACCTGTATACAGGTTTCTCAAGAGGCAGGTCAGGTGGTCTGGTATTCCCATCTCTTTCAGAATTTTCCACAGTTTATTGTGATCTACACAGTCAAAGGCTTTGACATAGTCAATAAAGCAGAAATAGATGTTTTTCTGGAACTCTTGCTTTTTCAATCATCCAGCAGATGTTGGCAATTTGATCTCTGGTTCCTCTGCCTTTCCTAAAACCAGCTTGAACATCTGGAAGTTCATGGTTCATGTATTGCTGAAGCCTGGCTTGGAGAATTTTGAACATGACTTTACTAGCATGTGAGATGAGTGCAATTGTGCAGTAGTTTGAGCATTCTTTGGCATTGCCTTTCTTTGGGATTGGAATGAAAACTGACCTTTTCCAGTCCTGTGGCCACTGCTGAGTTTTTCAAATTTGCTGACATATTGAGTGCAGCACTTTCACAGCATCATCTTTCAGGATTTGAAATAGCTCAATTGGAACTCCATCACCTCCATTAGCATTGTTCATAGTGATGCTTTCTAAGGCCCACTTGACTTCACATTCCAGGATGTCTGGCTCTAGGTCAGTGATCACACCATCGTGATTATCTTGGTTGTGAAGATCTTTTTTGTACAGTTCATCTGTGTATTCTTGCCACTTCTTCTTAATATCTTCTGCTTCTGTTAGGTTCATACCATTTCTGTCCTTTATCGAGCCCATCTTGGCATTAAATGTTCACTTCATGGGAAATAGATGGGGAAACAGTGGAAACAGTGTCAGACTTTATTTTTTGGGCTCCAAAATCACTGCAGATGGTGATTGCAGCCATGAAATTAAAAGATGCTTACTCCTTGGAAGGAAAGTTATGACCAATCTAGATAGCATATTCAAAAGCAGAGACATTACTTTGCCAACAAAGGTTCGTCTAGTCAAGGCTATGGTTTTTCCAGTAGTCACATATGGATGTGAGAGTTGGACTGTGAAGAAAGCTGAGCGCCGAAGAATTGATGCTTTGGAAATGTGGTGTTGGAGAAGACTCTTGAGTGTCCCTTGGACTGCAAGGAGATCCAACCAGTCTATTCTAAAGGAGATCAGTCCTGGGTTTTCTTTGGAAGGAATGATGCTAATGCTGAAACCCCAGTACTTTGGCCACCTCATGTGAAAAAGACATGATGTTGGGAGGTACTGGGGGCAGGAGGAGAAGGGGACAGCAGAGGATGAGATGGCTGGATGGCATCACCGACTTGATGGACGTGAGTTTGCGTGAACTCCGGGAGTTGGTGATGGAGAGATAGGCCTGGAGAGATAGGCCTAGTGTGCAGCAATTCATGGGGTCGCAAAGAGTCGGACACAACTGAGCGACTGAACTGAACTGAACTGAACCAGGTAATTCAACTGCTTTTCTCAGCCCTCAATAAGCACTGGTTATTATTTTCCCTTGTACATTGCAGGAAGTATGCTAGTGTCCAAAAGGATCCCAGCTGAGAGCCTAAACTATAATCACTCCATGATCCCAATGGTTTTGCTGGGCTTGTGGGAAAGGTGAGCCAAGGGGTGACTTGTCAAGGTGGTGTTTTCATGAAGTGGTCATCAGCTTTGAGTCTAAAGGAAGAAGAGAACTGAAAGGCTAGAGCTTGAGCCTAAATAGTGGACCAGCCTAGGGGCAAAAACATAATTTTGAATAGAATGAGATGACACTCAGATAGTACAAGTTACTGCTAAGAAGGATGTAATAAAAACTGATATCAGAGACTTTCTTCAATTGGTCTATGACCAAGGAACCTCATATTTCTTTGACCACCTCATTTCTTTCTTTCTTTGACCATCTTCTTTACCAGGATTGCTTTGCCTTCTTGGGGGTCTTCTGTGGTTCCATGTGAGTTTTAGCATTGTTTTTTCTATTTCTGTGAAAAATGGCAAGGGCTCTTTCTTGGCATCAGTTTATTCAGAAGGATTCAAATCAGGACTAATTATAAATAGGATTAGTACTAGTCGGGGACATTAGAAGAGGTTGTGTCTTCTTAGAGTTTAGGGGCTACTCTTGGGTCTCCAAGTCAATTCAAGTGCATAACACAAGCAATATTGAGTGGGTGTTGGTGCCACTCCAGCTTAGAAGCCCCAGGACACACAGGAACAAGTATCTCCTATCACAGACTCGTAGGTATAGCTCTCATGGGTCCAAGCAAGGGTATGTGCAATTACAAGAATGCTGCAGACTCAGGAAAGCCCCCAAACTATTAATTTCACCCACAGTCCTCCCAAACTCAGAAGCACCTTTCGAATTAGGGTCATTTCTTTAGCATATGGTATGTGCCTAGAAACAAAGCTGATGATCTAACTTTCTCCAATTTCTGAGAGACTAGAGTTAGAGCAGTAGTGCATACTCAGTCATGTCTGACTCCTTGAAGCCGTATGGACTGCAGCCTGCTGGGCTCCTCTGTCCATGGGATTCTCCAGGCAAGATTACTGGACTGGGTAGCCATGCCCTTTTCCAGGGGATCTTCCCAACCCAGGGTCTGAATCCATGTCTCCTGCATTGCAGGTGGATTCTTTATCTGCTGAGATACCAGGGAAGCCCCTAGAGTTAGAGAGTTAACCCCAAATCATTTTTCCAAAGAGAATGAAAAAGAGATTTTGTTTTTAAAGCTTTACATGTCTTCACTAGTATGTAAATCTGTAGACACACTTGATGAAAAAAGATGCAATGGGATGACTAATTCCACTGGATATCAAGACTTGAACAAAGTTAAAGTAAAAAGTACTAGTGTTCTAGACAGAGAAAAAAAATAGAATGATGGAATAGCATAAAAAGAGAGCTCAGAAGCAGACCTACACATTTATAGACCTTTGATTTATGATACAGTTGACTGTAAAATGTTTTAGGAAAAGGAAAGACTTGTCAATAAATGGTGCTAGGGGATGAAGGAAAAGAAATGAAGGTTGGCCCCTTTTTTATACTAGTGACAAAAACCAATTCCAGATGAAGGTAAATTTGAAAATAAAATATAAAGTACACTCCTAGGAAACAGCATAGGAGAATGTCTTTATGATTTGGGGGTCGGGAAAGACTTCTTAAATTAGACACTGAAAGTGTAAATTGCTCAGTTCTGTCTGACTCATTGTGACCCTATGGACTGTAGCCCACGAGGCTCTTCTGTCCATAGAATTCTCGAAGCAAGAATACTGGAGTGAGTAGCCATTCCCTTCTCAAGGGGATCTTCTTGACCCAGGGGTCAAACCAGATCTCCTGTGTCTCCCACATTGCATGGGATTCTTTACCCGATAAGCCACCTGGGAAACCCAAGTTAGACAGTAAGGCGTATACTGGGCTTCCCAGGCGGTGCTAGTGCTAAAGCAATGTGTACACGTATTGCAGGAACTAGCAATGTGTGTATATACACACACACACACAATTATGGCTGATTCCCTTGGACTGCAAGATCAAACCAGTCCATCCTAAAGGAAATTAACCCTGAATATTCATTGGAAGGACTGATGCTGAAGCTGAAGCTCCAATACTTTGACCACCTGATGCAAAGAGTCGACACACTGAAGAAGATCCTGATGATTTGAGCAATCATCAGCTCCAGGTCAGAGGAGCCTGGTGTGCTGTAGTTCATGGGATCGCAGAGTCGGACATGACTTAGTGACTGAACAACAACAGTGGCTGATTCATATTGTTATACACCCAAAACCAACACAAAGTTTTAAAGCAATTACCCTCCAAATTTTAAAAAAGACACTGCTATAGACCGAATGTTTGTGTTCTCCAAAATACATATATTGAACTTCTAATCTCCAATATGATGATATCAGGAGGTGGAGCCTTTGGGGGTGACGAGGTTCCAAGGGCAGAGCCCTCATGAATGGGATTAATACTCTTATGAAAGACACCCTCATGGAACTCCCTTGTTTCTCCTGCCCTGTGAAGATATAGCAAAAAGGTGGTGTCTGTGAATTAGGCAGTGGATCCTCACCAGGCACAGAATCTGTCAGTGACTTGAGATAGGACTTTGAGTTCTCCAGAACTGTGAAAAATTAATTTCTACCGTGGAGATGGACCATAAAGAAAGCTGAGGGTCAAGTAATTGATGCTTTCTAACTGTGGTGCTGGAAAAGACTCTTGAGAATCTCTTGGACAGCAAGGAGATCAAACCAATCAATGCTAAAGGAAATCAACCCTGAATATTCATTGGAAGGGCTGATGCTGAAGCTGAAGCTCTAATACTTTGGCCACCTGATGCGAAGAACTGACTCATTGGAAAAGATCCTGATGCTGGGAAAGATTGAGGGCAGGAAGAGAAGGGAATGACAGAGGATGAGATGGTTGGATGGCATCACTGACTCATGAACATGAGTTTGAGCAAACTCCAGGAGATGGTGAAGGCCAGGGAAGCCTGGTGTGCTGCAGTCCATGGGGTCACAAAGAGTTGGGCATGACTGTGCCACTAAACAACTGTAATAAAGCACCTGGTCAATGTAACCTGAATAGATTAAGACAGAGACTAACTATAATGAAAAAAAATAGGGCTCTAGTAAAACTAAGAATTACAAAATGCTACTAAAAGATAACATGAAAAGAGTGAAAAAGAAATCCACAAAGTGAGAAAATAAATTTGCAATACATGTAACTGAAAAAGGCACATACCTAATATACATAAACAATTCCTATTGATTATTGAGAAGAAAGACAAACATTTCATTGGAAAAGCAAGAGACTATAACTATCATTTTTGGAAATCCACAGGACCCATAAACCTAGGAAAAATTGCTCAGTCTCATGAGCATCAGAGAAATGAACATTGAAACACTGATTAGATGTCTTTACACAACTACTGCAAGGAGATCCAGCCAGTCCATCCTAAAGGAGATCAGTCCTGGGGGTTCATTGGAAGGACTGATGTTGAAGCTGAAACTCCAATATTTTGGCCACCTGATGTGAAGAGCTGACTCATTTGAAAAGACCCTGATGTTGGGAAAGACTGAAGGCAGGAGAAGGGGACTACAGAGGATGAGATGGTTGGACGGCATCACTGACTCAATGGACAAGAGTTTGGGTAGACTCCGGGAGTTGGTGATGGACACGGAGGCCTGGCATGCTGCAGTCCATGGGGTCGCAGAGTTGGACACGACTGAGCCACTGAACTGATCACAATTACTAGAACTTCTAAAAAATATTTCTAAAAATCGCCATTACCCTGTGATGGTCGGTATGTGGAATGACAAATTTTGTCACTCATGCAGACACGCACATTGATAAAACTGCTTTTAACAAAGCCTTTTGCATCATCTACTAAAGCTGAAGTTCGACAGAGTCTTTGATCCAGCAAAGCTACTTTGAGATAAAATGTTAATAGATCCAACAACAACAAAACATGTGCAGTGCGTCTGCAGATATGAACTAGGACGGCATTATTTGACCAGCTCAAAATTGGAAACAAACTTAAGCATCCATCATCAGTTTAAACGGTGGCATATTTATAGCATGGGGTGCTATGACAATGACATCAGCCACAGCTATGTACCATGACATGAATGAATCTGACAAATTTAACAGTGAGAAAAAGCAATCCAGGCAGGATTTCATTTATATAAAGAAACTTGCAAAGCAAACTTATACTATTATAAGTCAGAATAGCAAATACTTTAGGGAAGGAGAAAGCATTAGTGGTTCAGAGGGGGACTTTCTGGCTGCCAGTATTGCTCCATTTTGTATTTTCATCTGTGATGGTTACATGAGTAATTGCTTTGGGATAAATCATTGAGTTACACCATGTTTGATCTTGTATGCTTTTCTAGATGCCTTCTGTAGTACAATTAAAAAGCTTCACAAAAATACGTTAATAACAGATAGTATGGGATAGATGGAGGCTTAGAGGTGAGAGAAAAGCTTCCACTGTATGTGTATGCATATTTTTTTGGTTCTTGAAAGAAGGAAATATGTTTCTTATTTTAAAAAATAAAACTGATTTTTGACAGAGATAAAAAAGTAGAAGATAAACTAAAATCTCACAGGAGAACCCAGGGGTCCACAGTTATTTCAGAGTCTGGCTATAAGAAAATGATTAGTTTGCTAGGACTTTCATAATAAAATATCACTGATGGGGTGGCTTAAACAATAGAAATTAATTTTTTTCACAATTCTGGAGGCGAAAAGTCCAAGATCAAAGTGTTAGCAAATCTGGTTTCTTCTGAGGCCTCTCTCCTTGACTTGAGAAGACTACCTTGTCACTGAGTCCTTACATGATCTTTGTTCTAGAACCTAATCTCCTCTTCTTAAAAGGGCACCAGTCACATTGTGTAAGGATCCACCCTAACGGCCTCATTTTAAGTTAATCACCTCTTTAAAGACCCTATTACCAAGTAAAGTCACATTTGGAGATTCTAGGGGATTACGACATCAAGGAATGAATCTGTGCTGGGGGTGGGGGGTGCAATTCAGCTCATCACAAGAAAGGGTGTCTGCGTGTGCTTCAGCGTGGGCACCTTATCCTTTGGGCAGTGCAAAAGCCCAGTACCATTTGGTTCTTCTAATGAGCTTCTCTGGTGGCTTAGATGGTAAAGAATCTGTCTGCAATGCAGGAGGCTCCGGGTTCAATCCCTGGGTTAGGAAGATCCCCTGGAGAAGGGCATGGCAGCCCACTCCAGTTTTATTGCCTGAAGAATCCCATGGACAGAGGAGTCTGGTGGACTACAGTCTATGGGTTGCAAAGAGTCAGATATGACCGAGCAACTAACACACACAATGACCTTCTCAAACTAACAAAATTTCATTCACATCTCTGCCATCAACTCTATCCAGATGTAGGAAAAATCTGAGGGGATGCAAATTTTCCTCTGGGTGTTTCCAGAATTTCTATTATGTGTCATAGTCCATCTAAACACAACCGAAAAGATAACAGATTCTCTGATGTGTTCTGCTTATCTTATTGAGGGCTATTCTTTTCTCCCCCTGCCAGAAAAGCAATCCTCTTGAGATACTCTCCAAGAGTCTTTCGGTAAATGTTACAGAAAAATATACAGATAAATACTCGTGCATTTTGTCCTTTATAAAACATGAAAAGTAACCAAATTCTATGCTGTAAAATTCAGATTTAAAAATGCATATTTATTGAGTTACTCAAATATAGTTATTACTTTATAGTAGTTGAAATAACTGGTATATATTAGCAAAGCAAGTAGCTAAATAGGCTAAGTGGGCTATAAATCCTGAATTATTTTCAAGCTTTGCAATGTGCAAACCATGATTTCATTTTGCTGTGGAAGTCTTTCTGGAGGGAAAACTAACTTCACTATGAAAAGCTCCTACATTAAATCATGGTTTGATCACAATCAGTGATGCTAAGGTCAGATGTGAACACCAGCCATCCACTGGGGACCTGCTGTGCTGAGGTCCAATCTGTGTATAAATCTTTTGCTCTCTTATCTGTATCTCAGCTTGTGTGTCCCGGGGTATCTTTCCTGGAACCAGAAGGACTTCTACTCCACTCAGGCCAGAGACTTTGCACCACAGAGCGCAGTCCAGTAGTCGCGCTCTTTCTTCTGATCCCATACCATTAAATCCATTTCCCTCACTACATGAAAAAAAAATACCAGGGTGGACATTCTCTCAACGTGGCCTGGGGAAACTGGGGCTCTCCAAGACTTTTCCATGCATCCATGACAGAAGGTTCATGGCACCCCAAAGATGGTACCAGCCCGAAAACCCCCACCCAGCCTCATCGGGACCTAGGCACCCAACACGGATCCCTGTCATCATTTCTGCCTTTTTCCTCAGCAGCAGGCCCTCCTGGAAAAAGTGGAAGGCTGGCTTCCTGCTGTTTTCCAGGGGAAGAAGAGAAAGAAATAAAACATTGCAAGCAAGTGGTCAACTGGAAGCTACACAATCCTCAGGGAAGGGAAGCCTGGCTGGGCTATATGATCCTCTTTCTAGGTGGACTGTGTATTTTTAAACAATGAATGTGCTTATTAAAATTCATTATAAGTACACTCTTTCCTAAAGCAAGGTCTCTGTAATGAAAATGATCAATTACTTGCTGTTGACACTGTTTAAAATTAGAAATGAGCTTGTTATTTCACTCTGAACAACTACAAACAACTTCTAAGATTTCATATTATAGACCAAAATTATATACTTAATAGGGAGAGTAAAAGAAGTAATTAAAAGGAATTGCACATAACTAATTTCAAATATTTAAAACATAAAAATGTTCTATGTGCTAATACCTACTTTTCTGTTTCCAGGAAAACTTAGCTTTTTTTTTTTTTCCTTTTTATTAATTCATGATTAAGAAAACTACCCCTGGTTTCCCTGGTAGCTTATTGATAAAGAATCTGCCTGCCGATGCAGGAACAGGTTCGATCCCTGATCTGGGAAGATCCCACGTGCCGTGGGGCAACTAAGCCCATGTGCCATAGCTATACTGAGCCCACATGCTGGAGCTACTGAAGCTTGTGAGCCTACAGCCTGTGCTCTGCAACAAGAGAAGCCACCACAATAAGTCTGTGCAATGAAACTACAGAGTAGCCCCTGCTCGCCGCAACTAGAGAAAAGCCTGCACAGCAATGAAGACCCAGCACAACCAAAAATAAATAAATAAATAAAATTAAAAAAAAGAAAACTACCTCTAAGTTTATAAAGATATTCTACTTTAGTTCATAAAATCCTTTTTAGTTTGCCTTTACACGTGGGTTTTAAATCTACCTGGAATTGATTTTTGTGGTTCAAAGTGAGGTCATTTCACTTTTCCTCTACGGACACCCGTGTGTCCTACCACAATTTATTTGTAAGACAATCTTTTGATCCCTTTCTCACTGATTTGTCAGGGCAATCCTGTCATAAATTAAGCATTACATATGTATGGTTTATTTCTGAACTCATAGCATGTGTGTGTGTTTGCATAAAACATAACACATTTTACCAAATGCATTAGAGATACTTATAATGTGCAAAGATGTAAATACCATGAATTGTAAAAAAACAATAAAGTGCTCTGAAAACTCTAAAACATGGATGAAAGAAATTGAAGAAGACACAAATAAGTCGAAAGATATTTGTGTTCATGGATTGGAAAAATTAATATTGTTAAAATGTTCATACTATCCAAATCAATTTATAGATTCAATGGAACTCAAAATACCAATGGCATTTTTCATAGAAATAGAAAAAAACAAGCCTAAAATTTGTATGGAAACACAAAAGGCCTCAAATAGTTCAAGCAATCCTGAGTAAGAAAAACAAGGCTGGAGTCTTCATGGTTCCTGATTTCAAACTATATTACAATGTTACAGAAGTCAAAACAGTATGGCATTGGCATAATAATGATACATAGCTCAGTGTAACAGAATAGAGAGCACAGAAATAAGCTCATGGATACACAGTCAACTAATTTTCAACAAGGGAGCCAATAATATGCCATGGGGAAAGGATAGGCTCTTCACCAAATGATAGTGGGGAAACATCCATCTGGTCCATGCAGATAGTCACACGCAAAAGAAAAAAACTGGACCCCTATCGTACATTATACACAAAAATCAACCAAACATGGATTAAAGACTTGAACTTAAAACCTGAAACCACAAAACTCCTAGAAAAAATACAGAGGGTAAACTTCCGAAATGGGTCTTGGCAATTACTTTTCGTATTTGACACCAAAAACAGAGGCAACAAGAGCAGAAACAAACAAATGGGGCCACATCAAACTAAACACTTTCTGCCCAGTGAAGGAAATCATCGACAAAATGAAAAGGCAACCTACGGGATGGGAGAAAATATCTGTAAGCCACATATCCTATAAAGATTAATTCCCCAAATATAGAAAGAACTCGGACACCTCAATCCCGAACACCCAATTAAAAAGGCGTAATGAACATGAATAGACAGTTTTCTAAAGAAGACATTCACCGGGCCAACAAGTATATCTAAAGGTGGTCAACATCACTAATCGTCAAGAAAACGCAAGTCAAAACCACAGTGTGACATCATCTCACACCTTTTAGAATGGCTGTCATAAAAAAGACAGAAAACAAGTGCTGGTGAGAATGTGCACTGTTGGGAATGTACATTGGTCCAGCCCTTGTTGAAATAGTATGGAAGTTCCTCAAGAAAGTATAAATTCAACTACCACATGATCTAGCAATCCCACTTCTGGGTATAGATCCAAAGGATATGAGATCATTCTCTTAAAGAGATATCTGCACCTCCGCTTTCATTTCAGTACTATCTACAATAGCCAAGACAGGGGAAAAAACAAAAAAACAACTGTCCTTCAACAGATGAATGGATAAAGAAAATATGCTATAAATATACACTGGTTGTTGTTATTCAGCCTCTAAGCCATGTCCAGCTGTTTGTGACCCCATGGACTTCAGCCTGTCAGGTGTCTCTGTCCTTGGGATTTCCCAGACAAAAATACTGAAGTGGGTTGCCATTTCCTCCTCCAGGGGATCTTCCTGACCCAGGGATTGAACCTGTGTCTCTGGCATTGGTAGGTGGGTTCTTTACCACTAGTGGTAAGTGGGAAGTCACTTTGGCAAGGGCAGATAGTTAGGGCCTGGTAGGCTCAGGAAGAGATTTTTACCTCACCCTTAATTGCCTTAAAAAATTATAATTTATAAATCTATATATGTAATTAATATATTTCTGTGCCTGAAAGTGGGCTATTACCAGAGACAAGAAAGACTTATCTGCATGGCCTGGCAAACATCTGTTCACCAAACATTTGCTCTTCTCATCTTCCCGTGAATTGTTTTCCTCCTCTTTGAAGCCTCAGACTCCTAACCCCTTCTCCTTAGCTCAGGATGGTATGTAAGCCTCAATTACCTGATTGCTAGAGAGTGCCATATTTTTATGGGATTTCTGTACATATGAAATTTGCTTTTCTCCTCTTAATATCTTTTATGTCAATTTAATTGTTAGACCAGCCAAAGCACCGAGAAGGGAGGAAAGGAAGTTTTCTGTCCATACATCAACATTACAGATTTTAAGTCTCCATCTAAATCTTACCTATCTAGCTGGATTAAACCCAGCTTAAAAAAAATATCACCTTATGTTCTAATGATGACATTGCTTTTGGTGAAAATACATATTGATGAAAATACATTTTTGAATTGCTGTTTAACATTTTCTATTAGAGTTTTTATTTTAAATTCAGATGCTTATATATTTCCCAACCATAACAGCTCATCCCTGACTTTTCTAAATCTGTTGGTTCCAGATTGAGTACTTATTCCTCAACCATTTCCTAATTTAATCTGGGACACATATTCCAAGAAGCATAATATTTCTTTTGTTATACAGAGGTTTGGACAATTCTCTCTCCACTAAAACCTACTGATGCTTAGTAGAGAATTTTCTTTCTCCTCTTTTCCAATTACAGAACAAATAAAAAAATAAAAAAAATCCTGATTTATCTTCCAGAGTCTGTGCTTAGTTGCTCAGTCATGCCTGATTCTTTGAGACCTCATGGACTATGGCTCCCCAGACTCCTCTGTCCATGGAATTTTCCAGGCAAGAATATTGGAGTGAGATGCCTCTGTCCATGGAATTTTCCAGGCAAGAATATTGGAGTGAGATGCCATTTTCTGCTCCAGAGAATCTTCCGGACCCAGGAATTTAGGCTCAGATGGTAAAGCGCCTGTCTACAATGCGGGAGACCCGGGTTGGATCCCTGGGTCGGGAAGATCCCCTGGAGAAGGAAATGGCAATCCACTCCAGTACTACTGCTGGAAAATCCCATGGACAGAGGAGCCTGGTAGGCTACAGTCCATGGGGTCGCAAAGAGTCGGACACAACTGAGCAACTTCACTTTCACTTTCCTGCATCACCTGCATTGGCAGGCAGATTCTTTACTACTGAGCTACCTGGGAAGCCCTTACCCTCTAGTACATATTATAAATGCACTTTTCTGTACTTTTCCATACTATTGTTCTTTAAATCTCCAACAAGTTCTCACCTTCTCCTGAGGGACATATACATTTGTTCCCCCCATTCACTTTTTGGGCTCTAGAGCTTGGGGGTTTGGGCAAGCAGGTCAGCCAGTCTTGTGGACTAGGGTATGGGTGTGTGCATGTTTCTTCAGGTTCCATAAGGATGCGTTGTTGTTGCTAAGTTGATAAGTGATGCCATCCAACCATCTGGAAAGATCACACTGAAAGGAAAGCACACTAAAGATAAGCTGAAATGTCAACAAACTTTGAAAGAGGACTATTAGCAATGCAAATGTGAGCTTCCTGCATTTCTGATAAGCACAATAAACAAAATGGTAAGGGTATTTTTTTTCCTTTCCTTTAGCTTTTCTAGGTGAACAGTTCAAGGGATGATGTAAAAGCCAGTTTTCATGAGACTGAAGCTGGTTCATTTCACCTGTCTGATGTGCTAGCCAGCTGCATGGATTGCATTAATTATAATGACACAGTCACAGCTGAAAACAGTCTTCAGCTTGCAAAGTTGGTGCATGATAAGTTATTATTTCTGCACAACTGTACTTGGCCTTCAGCATTCCACAGCCCATCCTGGGCTCAGGATGGAGTATCTCAGGATTCTACATAACAGAGGCATCCGGAATCAGCTCATTGAAATTGACTTGCTTTCTCCTCAAGCTCCTCACGGGTGGGAATTGGGATCTGACAGGAAAATGTCACTGGCATTTGGCTTCTGAGAGAATTCTGGACAACCCTGTACTCATAGAAAATGCCTGTTTTGCTTCTTGGTTATTGCTACCAATTCAAATCACAGTTCTCTCATTTTTCATATGGGCAGTGATGAGGTACTCATATATTTTATGTGAACCTCTGCTCAACCCACAGTCCTGGGTGGAAACCATTCTTGAAGCTTCTTATGAAGGAGTTCCCTGAATCCTACTTGGGTTCCTTGACTTGCCAGCCCAGGGTCAAGGTTCTACAGAGTCCCCACCAGCTTTTCTGGTTTATGTCTGACTGGTAGAGTAGTACCAAACCTTCCTGATCTTTCCATTCAGTAGAATATCCCTTAGGTCACTAATTCTGTTTCCTGATAGAAACCAATTTTCTTTCAAATTCCTTCTTTCTGGAAGAGCAACCAATTACCCTGAGCCATAATTCATTCACTTCTGTGTTTCTAGGTATAAAGTTCTTCTTAGGGATGTCTTGAACCAGATAGGATTACTCTCATAAAATCCATGGCTTTGCATAGATTTTTTTTTTTCTGCAATAGATCTAAATTTTTATAACTACCTCCCAAATGGCTCAGTGGGTAAGCAACTTGCTTGCAGTACAAGAGACTCAGAAGACTTGAGTTTGATCCCTGGGTCAGGAAGATCCCCTGGAGGATGGCATGGCAGTTCACTCCAGTGTTCTTGTCTGGAGAATCCCATGGACAGAGGAGCCTGGCAGGCTAGAGTCCATAGGGATGCAAAGAGCTGGACATGTCTGAAGTGACTTAGCACACACATATGCTATATATGTATATATATATTTAATATATATATACACATGTAATATATATATTGCTTTATATCTTTATATATATATATATAGCTTTATATTTTTACATATATATATAGCTGTTTTATGTGATTTTCATCATCTTGCTTGCAAATTGTGGCTTTTTCTTTTTTTATAAAATGGCAAGAATGAAATCCTAAATTCATCATTGAGGATACTTAGGAAGAAGGAAAGTTTACCATGGATTTTGAATAAACCATGACTTAATCTGCATAAACATGGGTTTGAGAAGAGTTCTTTTCAGGTATGTTGATATTTTTCCCCTTTCTTCCTAGATCATAAGGCAAATCTAAAAATTTTGTATAGATTTTGTATTTAATATTATCACAAGTCATTAAGCCAATAGAAACCATGTTTCCTTCTGAAAATCTTACCATCTCCAGAGACTATGAACACCAAATAAGTCAAAGTTTATTTTTAAAATGAATTAACTTCAAAAAAAGAAAGGCATTTCCAACTTAGAGTCACAGAGCTCCTGTTGTGGGCAGGGCACTCATTTTGTATTGGATGAAGCTTCCCTATTTCCCTTTGTAATGGGGGAGACCCAGTGTGGCTGAGAACACTCATGTGGCTTTGACATGTCCTGGTCTCTCAGAGCTATTCCTTCTCATTCAGTTTTACCCAGGATTTGAACCCTTGTCTCTCTCCAATAACACCCACTTGCCCAGGCTACATCATTGATCAACAAGAACAATTCCTCCCTCTTTGTGATAGGGGCAGAGTAAAGAAGAAAGTAAGTGATTTAACAATTAATCCCATTGGGATTGTAAGTAAAGAAAAAGTGCTGGAGATCCCTGATAAATTCATGATCACTCAAGAAAGCAGGTTTGCTTAACCACAAAATCAAGCAGGCTTGATTGGCATTAAAACTATGCAACAGAAACACGAGACATGACCCCAAACAGTAAAACAATGGTGGAATGAGACCCACATCCTGCCCAGTGAGCTCAGTAAGAGTGATTCCTAGCACACGCTCCTTTGTGCTAAAAATACAAACGTAAGGAAAGGGTGACATTATACTGAAACTTGAAAAGATGTGTCATATTTTAGTATGTGTTACTGCCTTTTTGTTCATTTCTCATTTCCACTGAGACATGACAGTCCCAGCTTGATCATGTAAGGACAAGAAAACTCCCCCACCCGATGTGGGCAAGGAGCTGATGATGGAAGCTTGAGTCTACTCAAGAATGAGGAATAAAGTGGTCTTCTCCTCCTCCCTACTTTTCCTTTGATTATAAAAATGTAGCCCACTAGGTTCTCAAGGCACAGCACCCTCTTATCCATCTGCTTCTAAGCCTCAAGACTTGAAGACTATTTGCTCAGTCGTGTCCGACTCTTTGCGACCCCATGGACTGTGGCCCACCATGCTCCTCCGTCCATGGGATTCTCCAGGCAAGAATAGTGGAGTGGGTTGCCATTTCCTTCTCCAGGGGATCTTCCTGACTCAGGGATAGAACCCAGGTCTCCTGCATTGCAGGCAGACGCTTTAACCTCTGAGCCACCAGGGAATCCCTTGTAAGCCTCATAAGCATCCAATTCTCATAAATTACTTGTCTATTACTTCGGTCTTCCCTGGTGGCTCAGTAGTAAAGAATCTGCTTTTCAATACAGGAGATGCAGGTTTGATCCCTGGGTTGGAAAGATCCCCTGGAGAAGGAAATGGCAACCCACTCCAGTATTCTTGCCTGAAGAAACCCTATGGTGGGCCTCAGTCCATGGGGTTGCAAAAGAGTTGGGCAGTATTTAGCAAGTAAACAACAACAATCTATCACTTTGAATCTTGTTGAATTCTTTCTGTGCTGAGACAAAAAGAACCAAGCTTCTCAGAGTTCCCTAGAAGCATTTCTGTGGTTAATTTGGAGAGCCATACTTGACCACAGAGAGAGTTTAGAACATGCCATCTCCCCCCAAAATGTCACCCTGCTATATTGATTATTTTGAGCTAAAGACACTTGAAAGACAGCCAATGCAGGGAGAAGCTTTCCCTGAACTCTCCTTAGCTGTCTAAAGACAGAGCCACCAAAAGAAACTCAATTGTCATGAATCCCCTGTCCTAGAGTTTCATCAATCAGGGTGGACTGACTCTTATCACAGGGAAGGAGAATAAAAGTTGACACCACACCCAGACAAACTTTGTCAAAAGCAGTCATATCTCCCACCCATTCTTTTAAAGGCTCATTCATTTTTCCTAAAGATCATTTACTCTCCCCTCAGAGCCTTCCATAATTCTCCATTTTTCCTGCTAAGATGGTATTTAAGCTCATAGCTCAATATATTTTGGAGTATTTACTTTTTCTCACTTGCGATGACCATACCTATGTGCATACTCGTGTCTGACTCTTTGCGACCCCATGCACTGTAGCCTGACAGGCTCCTCTGTCCATGGGATTATCCCAGCAAGAATACTGGAGTGGGTTGTCATTTCCTACTCCAGGGGATCTTCCCGACCCAGGGACTGAACCCACGTCTCTTGCGTCTCCTGCACTGACAGGCAGGTTCTTTACCACCTGTGATGCCCCCTGTGTGTAACATGAAAAATTAATAAACACGTATACTTTTTCTCCTGTGAACGTGCCTTCAGTCAGATTATTTCATACACTCAGGTATTGAGTCTAGGAGAGTAGATGGAAAGTCTTTCCTTCTTCCCACCAACAATTCCTAAAACCAGCTGAAATTTGGACCCTCTCCCGCTAAAACCCCATGGAAAACTCCTATGGTGGCTCATGTGGATGGTGTTCTGCTTATCTTCTACCACTTAAGCCAAGTTATCTGGTTTACTTGGAGGAATCCGTGGTACTTAACTTCTTCCTTCTTCTTGGTCTGCAACCTCTGCATGTTACTGATTCTTGAGTTTTCATCCACGCTTTGGATTTTCGTGCATGACTTAAGTAAACCGAAAGGTCATCGTGGAAGCACAAGGTTAGGTGGGTGTCTCACCTTCCCTCCTGCCCAGCACTGCCCTGGCTGGAGTGAGAGTCTCTCACGCTGGTGCCAGGCCGGAAGCTAGGCTTGTTTACCTTGCTGGAGCTCGGCACTGAAGACAGTGACACGGTTTGGCAGGCCTCAGCTGCTGCATATCTGTGTTGCGTGTTTGGGGGATGAGTTAGAGAATATGCAGAATGGAGAAAGGACTCCTGGAAGTGCATCTAAAGCACCCAGGTGGGAAGAGTGAAAGAGTAAAGAGAATAATTTTTGAGTTATCTTCCGGAATCTGAGCATGTTTGTGATTGGCAGTGGGGGAGATTTTTGTTCGTGTGAGCTTCCTTTGTGATAATAAATTGTGCCTGAACACCCTTCCAGATGTTGTAGGCATGATGGCAGGCTCACATAAATAATTCATTGCTCTTTTTCTTCTTCTCATGGCAATCAGCATATTTCCTTCCACTGTCCTGAAAGAAAAGCATTTTTTGAATCCTCAAAATTATACTTGACCCCTTTAAATCATAAATTTATTCTGCTTTACAGTTTTCCTGCTTTGTACTGTAAATGCTGAGTGATTTAGACACAAACACACAAAAAAGGAAAATGATTATGTGTTAGAGTCGAAAAGATCCAGGAAACTGAACTCTCTTTTTTCCTTCCTTCTTAATTATTTCAAATTGACTGAAAAAAATCACATCTTGCTCTGCTTCCTAGAAATTTAAAATTTATGCTACCATTTTATCTATACTTATGCCCATCATATTTTTATAGATTCAAATCAGTCAGTGGTAAACAACATGAATCTTTTAAAAAATATTTGCTATGATCCTACCTAGAGAAAGAAGAGTAAAACCATTATAAAACACAACTGAGAGGAAAGAATTTTTTTCCACTGATTTTTTAAAAAGCAATTTGGATATAATTCTATGCAATCAATTGAAGCTGTGCAATACAGAGAAAATATTATGCAT
Organism: Bos grunniens; assembly: GCF_055505025.1. Lineage (NCBI taxonomy): Eukaryota > Metazoa > Chordata > Mammalia > Artiodactyla > Bovidae > Bos > Bos grunniens. The sequence continues at coordinate 8,882,690 of NC_141168.1, forward strand.
TTCACCTTAACATATTCCTTTTGTGCATTTCAAGAACTATGCCTAGAAGCATCAAGGCTTAAATTATTCTGTAATTGGCAGGCAGCAAATAGTAATTTCAAGTTCCAAGCAGTGCCAAAGCCAAATGGAAGAAGACATTTATAATGGCCATGCCTGGGAAAAAAAAAAAATAAGTGTAGCTTGAAGGATTATCTACAAATTGAGCTATAAACACAATGTTGCCAACAGTGGGGAGAAACAAGGGGGAAAAGAATTTGTTATCATCAAAGCATTTCACTTTGCAAAATAACTGAACTTCTGTCCTACCACCCTTTAAGTGTTCTGGTCTATCACAAGTAATTATTTGGAATGGACGCTTAAGACAATCCAAGCACACTTAAAACAATGACAGACCAGAAAGGTAATTACTGATTTTAATTTTCCCCATTATGTATAACAGTTGCCTATAAAAGTTCTGGCAAAACACAGACACTTGTCAATTTCCCTCAGCTTGTAAACATGGGCATATGTCTCTTAACACTATTTTCTTTTCAATTAGGAGTTTTAAAAAATCTTGCCCATAGGCAGATGGTCTTGTTAGAAACATGAAATGCTGTTTTTTTTTTTTTTTTCATGTGTTGCCATTTCCATGCCCTTTTACTTGTGTTTAAGTAATAACACCCCTCCTTCATGAACATTGTGAACATCTTGGAAAATCAGTAGTCAATGAAGGATAATTGGACTACTTACTCATAGTCCAATTATTTACTTCATATGAGTGCTCATGCCTTGCACAGAACAGACAGGGGCAACATTTTGTACGTTTATATTAAACATTTCTGAAGAACATGGGTATTATGCTGTTTTGGTTTTCAAAACGGTGCAAAGAATAAACAATGAGAATGAGAAGCCAGTATGCTAGCTCCTCCATTAAATAGAGGATTTTCTAGCATTTAGAAATGAAAAGAAGCACTTCTAGAAGTTATTCTTCATGGAGATGGGGAGACTGGGAAAGTCCCATGGTGAGTAGGTGTTGATTCCAGAAAAGCGAATGATTAAGCCTGTGTCTGTGTCTATATGTGGGGACATGGTTGGGTGATGGAGACGCTGGTGCTTTCACTTGTCTGCTTGATATTATGGCAACAACTTGGCAGAGGAAGCATACTATGAAATCTGGGGATGAGCCAAATGTGGATATTTCCATACAGCTTTCAGAGCAAGATTAATATGATCTAGATAGACTGGAAGAATAAACTAACAATATCTAATCCAATAGATTAAGTGGAAATTTCCCTAAATTCAAAGTACAGAATAGAGATATATGACTGGACATCACTTCATATAAAAATGATTAGAACACTTTACACAAAAATACCATCTGTGCCAGTAGTAAAATAAATGAAGTTGTATAGAAAGTTAATCTGCTTTTGGCATGTATTGAAGGAAATGGTGTCCAAAACAGAGCAAGATGAGTATGTGTGCATGCTAAGGCGCTTCAGTCGTGTCTGACTCTTTGCGGCTCTGTGGACTGTAGCCCACCAGGCTCCTCTGTCCGTGGGATTTCCCAGGCAAGAATACTGGAGTAGAGATGTACAGTCCTACTGTGATCAGCCTTAATCGGGACACACGTGGATGTCTGCATTTATTTCTGGTTGCCATAATCAGAAGAACATTGAAAAATTTGACAGTATCAGGGGACAGAAAGATTTCACAACCACTATGGGAAATGGGAATTTTCAGTCTGAAGACATTTTAAAGGCTTCACAGTAGTTTTCACAGACTTAAAGGACTGAGAAATAAGAAGGGCATGCCTTCTGTGGCTTCCCTCGCACGGGGCAGAGCGCGCGATCACTAAATTTAAGCTACAGGAAGACAACTGTGACTCCAAGGAAATATGATGTCTCCAAAACATTGATCATGCTCTAAACTATTACAGGAGACACTGAGATATTCAAATAGGCTTCTGGAGTATCTGGCAGGATGTCACGGATGGCTTTCCCATAAAGCGTAGAAATTTGGGTGGGATGATCTCAAATTACGTATGATTTAATGATTCTTATCTTAGGTGGTCTGTCTTGAGTTGTCAGAAAACATTTGCTCATAATGTTTTTGTTCTTGATTTGCTAGAGAATGAAAGGTTTAATTCTACAATGAACTTATTTATTTCAATATTAATTAAGATTCCTAAGGGAAATCAACTCTGAATATTCATTGGAAGGACTGAAGCGGAAAAGGACTCTGATGCTGGGAAAGATTGAGGGCAATAGGAGGAGGGGGTGACAGAAGATGAGGCAGCTAGATAGCATCGCCAACTCAATGGACATGAGTTTGAGCAAACTCCGGGAGACAGTGATGTGCGGCAGTTCACGGGGTCGCAAAGAGTTGGACATAACTTAGTGACTGAATAGCAATCTGAGACTCCAGTATCATGGGAAAATTCATTAGTATTGTTCCCTACTGACTTGTTTCTGACTCAGCCCAGCAAATAGGGGCGTCAAAAGATCAGACTATTGTATGAGGCAGATGCTTCTTTTAGTGCTGCTGCTCTTGGACGGGACCTTGAATCTTTAGGACCATGTTTCTAGACCTGCTCTAAGCACAGCTGAGATTTAAGAGCATAGAGAACCCCAGAAATATTAATAGCAGTGAGGTCCTATGTCGGATTGCAGACAAAAAGTGATGCTGCATAAGATCAATTATAATGGTGAGCTAATTGGGCAGCCAACACTCAGAGAAATGTGGGATCTTGCCCCGATTCCCCTCTAAAAAGGCACTGGATTCTTAAGTAGACACGATCACATTATTAAAGAACTGACACACGTTAAAAATATCAGGATGGCTGGCTCCAACTGTAATGCAGGAATCCAGCATAATCACTTAAATCCTAAAGATATATATTCATGGAGAGAAGGGCAATGGTTTTAAATGCAGCAACTGAGCAATACATGGCACTCCTTTTAAACGTCCCCTTGTTCGTGGGGACATTCAATCGCAACTCATCATTTTATAGTAATTACTGAATCTTAATGTGTCACATTTGGATTCGTTAAAATCAGACTAATTACATTTTAACTCTGTAATCAAAATAGGAGCAAAACTGGCATTTGAGCGAGGAAGAACTCGGATGGAGAGCCGACATGTTTGTGTACCCACTGTCACTCACCAGGAAATTTGTTTATAAAGACACACAGCTATTCTCCGTCTGCTCAGCTCTCTGGGGAGAGACAGTCTCTTGGCCACGACAACTTCTGCTGTGTGTGTTGTCTAGAAAGTTGTATGTGTTACGAATAACATTGTGGTGCCGGCAGGAGAGAAGGGAGGACTCGCCACTTCAGAGGAGCTACTGAGAACCGTGGCGTGAGGCAGGTTTTCCACCTTCTGCCACCATTTCCTTGCCTTGGCAAGTCTACACATGCAGCCCCTAGTGGACAAAGGAGCCTGTGGCCCCTGGAATGCTGTCCAGGGTTTCTCTCTTCCTCAGATCTGTAGCCCCGTCCCCTGGCACAGTCAGTGTTCTCTTGGGAACTACTTCAGGTCTGGTCCCTCACTCTTGGGGCCAGGCTTGGGGTGGGGGGTGGATAAGAGTGTCCACCAGGCAGCACAAATGCAGGAAAAGCACCGGGGTGATTCCAGCTAATAATACTTCTGGCAACGATCAATGACTCTCTGACAGCAGAAATGTAAGATAAATTACGTTTCTCTTTTCTATATTGATTGTTTCTAATATCATAACCAAGACCATTATTAGAACATATAGTGAAATGATATGATAATTTACTTGTCTTATAGATCTATCTAGAAGATTTTCTTTTATGTTTGGAAACCCTCACTTGAGGAAGCTAGTTTTCAGGATCATGTCGTCCCACCATTGCTCTCCTCCTTATTAGACTATGCCTTTTGCTTTCTCCCATCAGAGACTAAAGAGTCTGGGCTACTAAATATATTGGTGAATTTTGGTGTTGAATTGCTTCAAGAATTATTTTGAAGGCTCTGACCTTCTTTGTTTTAAAGCAATTGTGTGGAAAAGCAAAATTTATAGCTTTGAAGGACACTAAGGGTGACTCAGTTCAGTTCATTTCAGTTCAGTCACTCAGTCGAGTCCAAGTCTTTGCGACCCCATGAATTGCAGCACGCCAGGCCTCTCTGTACATCACCAACTCCTGGAGTTCACCCAGACTCACGTCCATCGAGTCAGTGATGCCATCCAGCCATCTCATCCTCTGTCATCCCCTTCTCTTCCTGCCCCCAATCCCTCCCAGCATCAGAGTCTTTTCCAGTGAGTCAACTCTTCGCATGAGGTTATATTAAATAACTCTTGGAAAATCCCATGGGCGGAAGAACCTGGTGGGCTTGTGGTGCATGGGGTCGCTAGGAGTCGGACATGACTGAGCAACTTCACTTTCACTTTTCACTTTCATGCACTGGAGAAGGAAATGGAAACCCACTCCAGTGTTCTTGCCTGGAGAATCCCAGGGATGGGGAAGCCTGGTGGGCTGTCGTCTCTGGGGTTGCACAGAGTCGGACATGACTGAAGTGACTTAGCAGACCCAAACAGGAAAAAAAAGACAATTTTTTTGAATGAGGTATTTATTTACTTTTCCTTGAAAATCCAGTGTGTGTGTATGTATGTATGTATGTATGTGTGTGTGTGTGTGTGTGTGTGTGTGAATGGACGTGGGCAGTTGCCTTTATTTTTCATTATAATACAGTTATTTCAAATCTCCTTCATTCTTCATCTCAATGCATTTAAATATCTTCTCTTTATGTTTTTTGTTTTGTCTTTAATTTCTTTGCTTAAACTACAGGCATGTGGCAAAAGAATTCTATATGAGTAGTTGCTAGAGGATTCAGATAGATTTATGACTGTTTTTATCTCATAGACTTAAAGTACATGGCTTTTTAGTTAAACACAAGTAAAATATTATCTGATTTCTCCCTCTTCACTTTTTCTGGTTCCTGATACATATTTAATTATATGATTATATTTTGTGTTAACATCTTTTTATTGATTTTAAAATTTGTGTCATATGTGATAAAGAGTGGGCTATTACAGTTAGCCAATTAATATTAAAGATAAATGAGTCCTTGGGCTAGGGAAATGGGAATGTGGAATAATAAAATCTAATATTGAAAAGTAGAATGAAAGTTGTGAATCAAAATTGGGATTTTCAGAAATTACTTTTGGCTCCAGAATGGTGCTCTGATGAGCAGGCATTAACCTCCAGTTGGGTTTGGCATGAGACCAGCTGGGATCCCAGGCAGGAGAGCTGGGACTCTTGTGTTTCTTTTTAACAGGAAAACTGGAGAAACATAACAAAAGTGAAAGTGTTAGTCCCTCAGTCGTGTCTGACTCGTAGTGACCCCATGGACTACAGTCCACTAGGCTCCTCAGTCCATGCAAGAATACTGGAGTCGGTTGCCATTCCCTTTTCCAGGAGACCTTCCTGACCTGGGGATCAAACTCGGGTTTCCTCCATCGCAGGCAGATTCTTTACCGTCTGAGCCACCAAGAAAGCCCACAGAGAAAGATAATGGCACCAGGCTATCTGTGTTTGGTGAAAAGTGAATACAGTCCTGGAATCTGACCTGACTCACACGAGACCTGTTTTTGGAAATGTGTACTTTGCAAATTGTACAAAATTTAAGAGTAGTCACTAAAAAAAAACCCTAACAAACAAAAAACCAAAAAACTCCTCTACATTACCTCTTACCACTTAAAACTATTCACAAATGAAGTTAGAAGATCTGTTTTAAAATTTCCATTCTCTGGATCTGTTCTATTAGAAATCTTCATCTAAAACATCTGTGTTCACCTCTGAGGTGCAGAATGAGTGCTTCTCTAGCATTTTGGTTATTTTCATGTAAATACAGTGTAGATAAATCAAGTATTTTACACGTGCATGTGTGCATGCTAAGTCATTTCAGTTGTGTCTGACTCTGCAAAGCTATGGACCACAGCATGCCAGGCTCCTCTGTCCACGGGATTCTCTAGGCAAGAATATTGCAGTGGGTTGCCATGCCCTTCTGCAGGGATCTTCTTGACACAGGGATTGGACCTGTGACTTGCGTCTCCTGTGCTGGCAGGCGGGTTCTTTACCACTAGTGCCACATGGGAAGAGCAAACCAAGCATCTTACGTTCTAGCAACTACTCTCACAGAATCTGAAAGAATACTAACAACACTAAGGCATTTAACACAAAACAGATGATAAGGGTATAAATATGGTGGCTGTCAAATAAAAATGTTATTTAAAACAAAATAATTTTGAAATTATTTTGACTGAAATAAGAAAGCCTTCCTCCGTGATCAATGCAAAGAAATAGAGGAAAACAATAGAAGTGGAAAGACTAAAGATCTCTTCAAAAAAATTAGACACACCAAGGGAACATTTCATGCAGAGATGGGCAAAATAAAGGACAGAAACGGTATGGACCTAACAGAAGCAGAAGATATTAAGAAGAGGTGGCAAGAACACATAGAACTATACAAAGAAGATCTTCATGACCAAGATAACCATGATGGTGTGATCACTCACTTAGAGCCAGACATCCTGGAAGGCGAAGTCAAGTGGGCCTTAGGAAGCATCACTACGAACAAAGCTAGTGGAGGTGATGGAATTCCAGTGGAGCTATTTCAAATCCTGAAAGATGATGCTGTGAAACTGCTGCATTCAATATGTCAGCAAATTTGGAAAACTCAGCAGTGGCCACAGGAATGGAAAAGGTCAGTTTTCATTCCAATCCCAAAGAAGGGCAATGCCAAAGAATGTTCAAACTACTGCGCAATTGCACAAATCTCACACACTAGCAAAGTAATGTTCACAATACTCCAAGCCTGCTTTCAACAGTACATTAACTGTGAACTTCCAGATGTTCAAGCTGGTTTTAGAAAAGGCACAGGAACCAGAGACCAAATTGCCAACATCCTTTGGATCATAGAAAAAGCAAAAGAATTCCATAAGAACATCTACTTCTGCTTTATTGATTATGTTAAAGCCTTTGACTGTGTAGATCACAATAAACTGTGGAAAATTTTGGAAGAGATGGGAATATCAGACCACCTGACCTGCCTCCTGAGAAACCTGTATGCAGGTCAAGAAGCAACAGTTGGAAATGGACATGGAACAATAGACTGGTTCCAAATTGGGAAAGGAGTACATCAGGCTGTATATTGTCACCCTGATTATTTAACTTATATGCAGACTACATCAAGAGAAACACTGGGCTGGATGAAGCACCAGCTGAAATCAAGATTGCTGGGAGAAATATCAATAACCTCAGGTCACAGATGACACCATGCTTATGGCAGAAAGTGAAGAAGAACTGAAGAGCCTCTTGATGAAAGTGAAAGAGGAGAGTGAAAAATCTGGCTTAAAACTCAACATTAAAAAAATGAAGATCATGGCATCTGGTCCCATCATTTCATGGCAAACAGATGGGGAAACAATGGAAACAGTGACAGACTTTATTTTGGGGGGCTCCAAAATCACTGCAGATGGTGATTGCAGTCATAAAATTAAAAGACCCTTGCTCCTTGGAAGAAAAGTTATTTCCTACTTAGCATATTAAAAAGCAGAGACATTACTTTGCCAACAAAGGTCCATCTAGTCAAAGCTATGGTTTATCCAGTAATCATTTAGGGATGTGAGAGTTGGACAATAAAGAACGCTGAGTGCCAAAGAATTGATGCTTTTGAACTGTGGTGTTGGAGAAGACTCTTGAGAGTCCCTTGAACTGCAAGGAGATCAAATCAGTCCATCCTAAAGGAAATCAGTCCTGAATATTCATTGGAAGCACTGATGCTAAAGCTGAAACTCCAATACTTTGGCCACCTGATGCGAAGAGCTGACTCATTGGAAAAGACCCAAATGCTGGTAAAGATTGAAGGCAGAAGAAGAAGGGGACGACAGAGGATGAGATGGTTGGATGGCATCACCGACTTGATGGCCATGAGTTTGAGCAAGGTCCAGGAGTTGGCAACGGACAGGGGAGCCTGGTGTGCTGCAGCCCATGGGGTTGCAAAGAGTCGGACATGACTGAGTGACTGAACTGAACTGATGGTGATTCTTTATCTGAATATTATAAAATTTTGATGAGGTCCAGTTAATCAATATCTTTTTTATTATTTCCCTGTTTCCTACCCAGATGTCACAGAGACATTATTTAAATTTCTTTTAAAGTTTAAATTTCTTTTTTAAAGTTTTTTCTCTTAATATATTTGCATTTCCATTTTTTTTAAACATTGAGATTTATAATCTGAATTTTTTTGTTTGAGGAGGGAGAATCCATTTTATTTTTTCAGATATTGAAATCTAGTGCTTATAATATTTATTTTACCTTTCCATTAATTATTCACGTTTCCTCTTAATATATCAAATTCTTTTATGCATGGGTCATTTTCTATAATTTGTATTCTGTTTAGTAATTGATTTGTCTTCCTAGTCCTACATGCTTAAATACTATATAGTTCAGTGTATAGTCTGGTATCTGATAGCAAAATGCTCTCCTCCATTTCTTTCTCTTTCCTTCCCTGGTGGCTCAGATGGTAAAGCATCTGTCTACAACACGGGAGACCTGGGTTCGATCCCTGGGTCAGGAAGATCCCCTGGAGAAGGAAATGGTACCCCACTCCAGTACTATTGCCTGGAAAATCCCATGGAAGGAGGAGCCTGGTGGGCTATAGACCATGGGGTTGCAAAGAGTCAGACACAACTGAGCAAATTCACTTCACTTCACTTCATGAGTGGTGAAAGCCAGCCCTAATTTTAGAAAAACACTTTTTGATGCAGGAAAATAAAACAGTGGTAACCGCTAAAAGTTACCATCTCTATCCAGGAACTGGTGTTCTAGGAATAAAATGAGTTTGGAGTCAGACACAGGATCAAAACATAGCTCTCCATCTGAAGCTGCAAGATGAATAGGAAAAACACTGCTGCTGCGAAAACTCATATCCCTCACCTGAGAAATGGGAACTGCGCCCCTACTTGTGGGGACACAGTCATGAGGATGAGTCATGGTAAAGACACGAGGCACTTGGCACACAGTGGGTGCTTATTCATGGCAGCTACTTTCATTATTGCCATTGTCATCATAGGGTATGATTTAAAGAACCATTAGAGTCTCTAGTCCAAAATCTCTCTTATCTCATGATTAGTGCTGAAACATCACCCTACACATCATAGAGAACAAGCAAGGAAATCATGAATGCCTCCATTGGATTTAGGATATAAGAGTTTGGTTTTGCTTTTTGGTATCACCCAGGGAATTAAGATACACACTCATGAGTCGTGGCTTTTATCCAGTTGACTCAGACATGATCTGAAACATGCGGGTCTGCTCCAAAAAATCAGGTGTAGGTGGCAGAGAGGGGGTGCCCATGGAAGCAAATAAGAGTACAGGGAAGAAGGGCGCCATGACACATGAGTAAGTTTCCAGAACAGGTGGTCGAATAGCCTTAGGAAACAGCCTCAGTTATGCCTCACTGACCACACTGTGTTTTGTAAAAGTGCTGGTCATTAGCTGGGATCTGCTGCTCAGTGTTGGTCAAACCATTACCAGCTCCTGTAATTTAGAAGGTGATATGGGGTGAATGCATGTTGCTGGGAAGCTGGGGAAAGCAATTTAAAACTCTCTTTGAGAAAACATAAAGGGCATGGAAGCCTGAAAAAGAACAAATTCTAAAGCTGGTCACAACCCAACCCGTCTGGTTCTGTCTCTGACTCTTCCCACAATCCAGGCAAGACTGCCTGTCCTGCTCCATCCTTCTCTTAAGACAAGCTGTGGGGGATCAAAGAATAAAGTTTTGGAGCAGAATCAGATAGGTGGGGTCACTGTGGTGGTGGTGATGGCTGGGCGTGGGGTGGTGTCTCTTCACACCACAGAAAATTCAAGCAGAGACTGAGGTTCTGTGACTTGATGGCTCCCCTGCCTCATAGCAGTGGGTTCACATTATTTGTGGCTGCAAAGCTTCTTCTAATTCATTCACTCTCTCGTTTTATTTTCTGTATCCAAGGAGCACAGAAACCCACAGAGCTCCATTTAGGAGATCCAGGGCACAGAGGGGAAGAAACCAGGATGCCAATCATTGTGTTCCTATTTTGAGTACAGTGTCCCCAGAATCGATGTTTGAATCTCAGGTGTGCTTAAGGCAATAGGTTCATGCCAATTACCAAGGGATGAGGGGAGTGCAGCCTTGGTTTTCTGTATTCTGTTTCAAAAAGATAGATTTGAGGCAAAGGAGAAAAGGGAGAAACACATATTTATCATATCCTTAAGATGAGGGAAGTGAGAGTAAAGGAATACATGGAGTCATTTCATTGTTGAAATGAACCTGGCTCCAGGAGACACTCAGCAGACTTTCTCATTCCATTGAACTGTTTATTCTCTTTTGCATTCGTATCCAGGAGGCTGCAAATAAACAAAAACTCTTTCCTTTCTAACATCTTACCCTGTTGTACAACTAGTCCCTCTCTGCCTTTCAGATTAAAACATACTTTAGTGACAAGATTTTTGCAACCCTCACTCACCCTTGGGAACAGGTCAAGACCCACCAGTTCATAGTAGATGGGTATAAAAGAATATTCTGTGTAAAACACAGCCCTGGAAAAGAGACTGGATCTGCCAGATTGGTGATCTAAAATAACATCTCTGTGTTTTATTTGCTTTTCCCAAAAACGACCTTGCTTTTAAAATAAATTTATTATTGAGACCTGGTGATAAGGAAGAAGTCCTTCTGTTCGGTTCAGTTGCTCAGTCATGTCTGACTCTTCGTGACCCCATGGACTGCAGCACGCCAGGCTTCCCTGTCCATCTCCAACTCCCAGAGTTTACTCAAACTCACGTCCATTGAGTCGGTGATGCCATCCAACCATCTCATCCTCTGTTGTCCCCTTCTCCTCCTGCCCTCAATCTTTCCCAGCATCAGGGTCTTTTCAAATGAGTCAGTTTGCATTAGGTGGCCAAAGTATTGGAGTTTCAACTTCAACATCCGTCTTTCCAAGAACACCCAGGACTGACTGATCCCCTTTAAGGTGGACTAGTTGGATCTCCTTGTAGTCCAAGGGACTCTCAAGAGTCTTCTCCAACACCACAGTTCAAAAGCATCAATTCTTCAGTGCTCAGCTTTCATTATAGTCCAACTCTCACATCCATACATGACCACTGGAAAAACCATAGCCTTGACTAGATGGACCTTTGTTGGCAAAATAATGTCTCTGCTTTTTAATATGCTGTCTAGGTTGGCCATAACTTTCCTTTCAAGGAGTAAGTGTCTTTTAATTTACATGACTCCAGTCACCATCTGCAGTGATTTTGGAACCAAAAAAAAATAAACAAATAAAGTTAGCCACTGTTTCCCCATCTATTTGCCATGAAGTGATGGAACCGGATGCCATGATCTTCGTTTTCTGAATGTTGAGTTTTAAGCCAACTTTTTCACTCTCCTCTCTCACTTTCATCAAGAGGCTCTTTAGTTCTTCTTCATTTTCTACCATAAAGGTGGTGTCATCTGCATATCTGAGGTTATTGATATTTCTCCCGGTAATCTTGATTCCAGCTTGTGGTTCCTTCAGCCCAGCATTTTTCATGATGTACTCTGCATATAAGTTAAATAAGCAAGGTGACAATATACAGCCTTGATGTACTCCTTTCTGGATTTGGAGCCATTCTGTTGTTCCATGTCCAGTTCTAACTGTTGCTTCTTGACCTGCATATAGCTTCTTCAAGAGGCAGGTTAGGCAGTCTGGTATTCCCATTTCTTCCAGAATTTCTCACAGTTTATTGTGATCCACACAGTCAAAGGCTTTGGCATGGTCAATAAGGCAGAAATAGATGTTCTTCTGGAACTCTCTTGGTTTTTCGATGAGACAGCAGATGTTGGCAATTTGATCTCTGGTTCCTCTGCCTTTTCTAAAACCAGCTTGAATATCTGGAAGTTCATGGTTCATGTATTGTTGAAGACTGGCTTGGAGAATTTTGAGCATTACTTTACTAGTGTGGAGATGAGTGCAATTGTGCAGTAGTTTGAGCATTCTTTGGCATTGCCTTTCTTTGGGATTGGAATGAAAACTGACCTTTTCCAGTCCTGTGGCCACTGCTGAGTTTTCCAAATGTGCTGGCATATTGAGTGCAGCACTTTCACAGCATCATCTTTCAGGATTTGGAATAGCTCCACTGGAATTCCATCACCTCCACTAGCTTTGTTTGTAGTGATGCTTTCTAAGGCCCACTTGGCTCCACATTCCAGGATGTGTGGCTCTAGGTGAGTGATCACACCATCGTGATTATCTGGGTCATGAAGCTCTTTTTTGTACAGTTCTTCTGTGTATTCTTGCCACCTCTTCTTAATATCTTCTGCTTCTGTTAGGTCCATACCATTTCTGTCCTTTATCGAGCCCATCTTTGCATGAAATGTTTCCTTGGTATCTCTCATATTCTTGAAGAGATCTCTAGTCTTTCCCATTCTATTGTTTTCCTCTATTTCTTTGTATTGATCACTGAGGAAGGCTCTCTTATCTCTCCTTGCTATTCTTTGGAACTCTGCATTCAGATGGGTATACCTGTCCTTTTCTCCTTTGCTTTTATCTCTTCTTTTCACAGCTATTAGTAAGGCCTCCTCAGACAGCCATTTTGCTTTTTTGCATGTCTTTTCCATGGGGATGGTCTTGATCCCTGTCTCCTATACAATGTCACGAACCTCTGTCCATAGTTCATCAGGCACTCTGTCTATCAGATCTAGTCCCTTAAATCTATTTCTCACTTCCACTGTATAATCATAGGGATTTGATTTAGGTCATACCTGAATTGTCTAGTGGTCTTCCCCACTTTCTTCAATTTAAGTCTGAATTTGGCAATAAGGAGTTCATGATCTGAGCCACAGTCAGCTCCTGGTCTTGTTTTTGCTGACTTTATAGAGCTCATTATATTTGGCTGCAAAGAATATAATCTGTCTGATTTTGGTGTTGACCATCTGGTGATATCCATGTGTAGAGTCTTCTCTTGTGTTGTTGGAAGAGGGTGTTTGCTATGAGAAGTGTGTTTTCTTGGCAAAACTCTATTAGCCTTTGCCCTGCTTCATTCTGTACTCCAAGGCCAAATTTGCCTGTTACTCCAGGTGTTTCTTGACTTTCTACTTTTGCATTCCAGTCCCCTATACTGATGTTTAGCTATTTTAATGCAACTATTAAAAAAAAATCAATACATCTTAAAGAGTACAAGAAAAGACTAGTTATTTAATCTGTTTGAGAACTTTTTCTTATTTTCTCAATAAGCACACTGTCTGTTGAGCTTTTAGCTAGATTCAAATTAAGAGTTTTATAAATCTTGGAGAAGAATGAAAATAAGGGTTTTCAGCAAGTTTTATACTTATCTCTCTGAATAAGCTGACATCCTGCATGCTACAATGTGTCCGTGATTTCCAGGTAAACAAATCTATGAGGAGAAACTTAACAAAGTGGATAAGGCAAATATATAGATGATTTTTTAAAACATTTTTGAACAAAAGAGGCATACCTTTTCCTAGCATATTAAATGAAAAACAATAATATTTTAAAATGAAGCTCTTTAAAAAAATAATAAATTATCTGACTAGAAGAAAAGGGCAAGAGCATAAAATTCACTGGCTGTTTATAATAGTTAACAAAGTAGCTAAAATATGTAAGGATACAATTTAATACTAGCCTTGAATCATACTTTAAAAATATATTCTCTCTGGACTCTGAGTTAACATAATCTTGTAAAATAATTTCAGTTATACAATTTCAACTCTCAGTCTAACAAAAGGTAGCATAAATCCAATTTTGAGCTGATGCAAATACAGAGTTACTAAATTTATCCTGATAATTTTGGAAAGAGTGGTTTCTCCAAATATCTGAAATAAAAAGAATGACTTTGCATCAGATTACTGGTCAATGTAAATTTCTAAACTGCCTGGCCAAAACCATATCTTAATGTTCTAACATAGTCAGCTCTAAAATTCATTAAATAGCATAAGTCATTCCAAATGTCTCTATATTTGTTTGTAAATTTAAGCAGAACCGGAAGGCAGGAGAAGGCTCTAGTAAGTGGACAACAATAGAACTGTATGAAACACAGATCTGAGTGTATTTTGAGCTGTCGAGTGTTTGTGAAAAGGTTACCATGCATGGTGTGAAAAGGATGTTCCACAAGCTTTACATCTTCTGGACTTCTGTTACAAGCTGCAAGAATCTGTTGTACTCATAGACTCAGACAGATATCCTTGCCACTCTGTGGTAACGTGTGGTTATTTAGACCCAAGTTCATGACTCCAGACCTGGAGATTATATTTGTATTTATAATTTCCTCTGCTCTCTTCGGTAAAAAACCTTGAAGTAGACACTTCAGAGCCTTTTTGCACTTGAAAGTGTGACTTTTGCAGTTTAACTCAAGTTTAATTCACTTCTAATCATCAGTGCATGCTGGCTTTCCTTCATGTGGTGATTTTGAGATCTCAGAGCTTGGCAAATTTTGATAAACAGGGCCAGGTGCCTTAGAGAAGCAACGAACCAACTAACTTCATGCTTTGGAGGAATAACTGAGTTCTAACTATGTGTCACTCTACAAGATAAAGAAACAGAGGCTCTGGAAGATTAAGAAACAGTTTACACGCCACAAAACCAGGAGGTGGTAAAATTCAGTACTTTTTCAGTTTTGTGCCCAAACTACTCCATATAAAGATATGTAAGTTAATCATCTAGAACAATACTCTCTTGCATAAATACAGATTATAAAAAGCAGGCACACAGGCTGGACAAGTGCCGATTTGACAGGTGCAGGAAATTCCTTGAGAGGAAATAGTGCAGGGGCCAGTCACAGTGGATGGTGACTGCAGCCCTGAAATTAAAAGACATTTGCTCCTTGGAATAAAAGCTATGATCAACCTAGAGAGCATAATAAAAACCAGAGACATCAGTTTGCCAACAGAGGTCCATGTAGTCAAAGCTATGAGTTTTCCAGTAGTCAGTATGGATGTGAGAGTTGGACCATAAAGAAGGCTGAGTGCTGAAGAATTGCTGCTTTCAAACTGTGGTGCTGGAGAGGACTTTTGAAAGTTCCTTGGGCTGTAAGGAGATTAAACCAGTCAATCCCAAAGGAAATCAATCCTGAATATGCACTGGAAGGACTGACGCTGAAGTTGAAGCTCCAATACTTTGGCCACCTGATGAGAAGAGCCAACTGATTGGAAAAGACCCTGATGCTGGGAAAGATTGAGGGCAGGAGGAGAAGAGGACAATAGAGGATGAGATGGTTGGATGGCATCACCGACTCAATGGATATGAGTTTGAGCAAACTCTGGGAGATGGTGAAGGAAGAGGTAACCTGGCATGCTGCAGTCCACAGGGTTGCAAAGAGTTGGACGTGGCTGAGAGACTGAACAACAACGAGAGCCTGACTCTGCTTCCTGCATGTGGAAACTTCCCAGCCAGCATCAGGAGTTATTTACGAGTCGGGAAAGAGCAAGTCTGCGTTGAGTTTAACATTTTAAAGTTCATTGGTGAAACCCAGCTTATTTTCCTTCAAGAAAATCTGAAGCTATTGCATATGTGAAAAGAAATGACTTGGGTGTAGAAATTCATTCTAAAAGAATGATGGCATTGGTCAATTTACTAGTCTGTGCCTGCCAATTGCTTTGAATAAAGCTATTTGATTTATTTCACAATATTTGAAATCATATTTATTCTACTTTTCTAAGCCTTAGAGTAAATCAAACTTCTTTCTAAACTTTATTTAGCTACCAACATCCACCATATTTCAACCATTCTAACGAGACTTTCAGAGGTGTTTTTTTTTTAGCATTGCACAGGTTGCCACTGCCATCCATCCAAGTTAGGTAAGATTAACAGAGGTCCAGAGGGTTGGACAATAACTGTTTGGGGGAGTAGAAGGCTGTCCATTTCCCTTGCTTTAAAAACTTCACTTTGAGAAGTAGAACTCTTAAAAAAAATTATTTATGAATCTAAAGCTAAATGAAATAAATAATGTATGTATATTATATTGATCTTCCAAGTCATTTCTTTTACCCTTTCTAATATGTAGAGTTGTTTTGTGATCTTATTATAGCAAATACTGAGCATTGAAAAATCTGCTGTTTTCATATAAGAGCTGGCTTTGGAGATGAATGTCAATTTAAATTGGTTTCTCTGGCATTTATTAGTAATTCAATTTTGCTCTCTGTAATTAATTATGGGATTATAAATAATTCAAATTAGAGGGGAAATATAGTCTTCAGACATATCCAAATCATAGAAACTACTTTTAAATATGTCAACCTGTCTTAAGAGTCAAAAATGCCATTGTCTTATTATGTGAATATAAATCAAGAAAATATTTTTAAAACACTATTTTCTTCATGTAGATTTCCCCTGTGGTCTCAGTTTTCCTTCATGAAATCCTTCTTTTCACCTTTCTCATTTTTTTTTTTTTTGACATTTATCCTAAGTGTTTACAAGACAATCTCTATTACAGAGATTATAGAGACTTTACAGGGACTACCATCTATATATTCAGTTCAGTTGCTCAGTCGTGTCTGACTCTTTGTGACCCCATGAATTGCAGCACGCCATGCTTCCCTGTCCATCACCAACTCCTGGAGTTCACTCAAACTCACGTCCATTGAGTCAGTGATGCCATCCAGCCATCTCATCCTCTGTTGTCCCCTTCTCCTCCTGCCCCCAATCCCTCCCAGCATCAGGATCTTTTCCAATGAGTCAACACTTCGAATGAGGTGGCCCAAGTATTGGAGTTTCAGCTTCAGCATCAGTCCTTCCAATGAATATTCAGGACTAATTTCCTTTAAGATTCACTGGTTTGATCTCCTTGCAGTCCAAGGGACTCTCAAGAGTCTTCTCCAACACCACAGTTCAAAAGCATCAATTCTTTGGTGCTCAGCTTTCTTCACAGTCCAACTCTCACATCCATACATGACCACTGGAAAAACCATAGCCTTGACTAGATGGACCTTTGTTGGCAAAGTAATATCTCTGCTTCTCAATATGCTATCTAGGTTGGTCATAACTTTCCTTCCAAGGAGTAAGTGTCTTTTAATTTCATGGCTGCAATCACCATCTGCAGTGATTTTGGAACCCAGAAAAATAAAGTCTGACACTGCTTCCACTGTTTCCCCATCTATTTCCCATGAAGTGATGGGACTGGATGCCATGATCTTTGTTTTCTGAATGCTGAGCTTTAAGCCAACTTTTTCACTCTCCTCTTTCACTTTCATCAAGAGGCTATTTAGTTCCTCTTCACTTTCTGCCATAAGGGTGGTGTCATCTGCATATCTGAGGTTATTGATATTTCTCCTGGCAATCTTGATTCCAGCTTGTGCTTCTTCTAGCCCAGCATTTCTCATGATGTACTCTGCATAGAAGTTAAATAAGCAGGGTGACAGCCTTGACGTACTCCTTTTCCTATTTGGAACCAATCTGTCGTTCCAGGTCCAGTTCTAACTGTTGCTTCCTGACCTACATACAGATTTCTCAAGAGGCAGGTCAGGTGGTCTGGTATTCCCATCTCTTTCAGAATTTTCTACAGTTTATTGTGATCTACACAGTCAAAGGCTTTGGCATAGTCAATAAAGCAGAAATAGATGTTTTTCTGGAACTCTCTTGGTTTTTCGATGAGACAGTGGATGTTGGCAATTTGATCTCTGGTTCCTCTGCCTTTTCTAAAACCAGCTTGAACATCTGGAATTTCATGGTTCACAAACTGCTGAGGCCTGTCTTGGAAAATTTTGAGCATTATTTTACTAGCGTGGAGATGAGAGCAATTGTGTAGTAGTTTGAGCATTCTTTGGCATTTCCTTTCTTTGGGATTGGAATGAAAACACCTTTTCCAGTCCTGTGGCCACTGCTGAGTTTTCCAAATTTGCTGGCATAATGAGTGCAGCACTTTCACAGCATCATCTTTCAGGATTTGGAATAGCTCAACTGGAATTCCATCACCTCCACTAGCTTTGTTCGTAGTGATGCTTTCTAAGGCCCACTAAACTTCACATTCCAGGATGTGTGGCTCTAGGTGAGTGATCACACCATCGTGATTATCTGGGTCGTGAAGCTCTTTTTTGTACAGTTCTTCTGTGTATTCTTGCCACCTCTTCTTAATATCTTCTGCTTCTGTTAGGTCCATACCATTTCTGTCCTTTATCGAGCCCATCTTTGCATGAAATGTTCCCTTCGTATCTCTAATTTTCTTGAAGAGATCTCTAGTCTTTCCCATTCTATTGTTTTCCTCTATTTCTTTGCATTGATCGCTGAAGAAGGCTTTCTTATCTCTTCTTGCTATTCTTTGGAACTCTGCATTCAGATGCTTATATCTTTCCTTTTCTCCTTATAATATATTAGTCAATCAATAAAATTTTAATTTTAGTTTGGAAAGGATGCAATTATATGTAGATCATAGTGTTTTGATGCATTCAATGTGTAAAAAAGATGTTGACTTTAATTTTCTTTGAATTTTGAATATTAGTAAGATCTTTGGTCTACAAATATCAGATCTTGAACAAAGTCGAGGAAGTATGTGACAAGGGATTAAAAAACATAAATCATAAAAAAACACATAAATCAAAGGCATCGGATAAACTCTGACAATTTTATACACTGCTTTTCACATTTTGTTGTGCAAGTAGAAAACATTTTTGTTCTGTTCTTATTCTGAGCTCCCTAAATATTTCAAGTTCTAATCTTTGCAGTTGTGGCTTTGCTGCTGTGTTTCATGATGTACTGGAGGTTTCATTCACTTCTTTAACATGGAAAATCCATGGACGGAGGAGCCTGGTAGGCTGCAGTCCATGGGGTTGCTAAGAGTCGGACATGACTGAGCGACTTCACTTTCACTTTTCACTTTCATTCATTGGAGAAGGAAATGGCAACCCACTCCAGTGTTCTTGCCTGGAGAATCCCGGGGACCGGGGAGCCTGGTAGGCTGCCGTCTATGGGGTCGCATAGAGTTGGACACGACTGAAGCGACTTGGCAGCAGCAGCAGCAGCTGAGGGTTAGGACTTGTGGCAGGTGGAGTTCTTAACTGCTCCCTCCATTTGCCCCAAGATGCTCCATTTGAAACTCTTTTCTTATTAGACTTTCAACTAGGATTTCATTTGAAGAAGGTGCACCCAGCTCAAAGGATATTTGTATCTGATTTACTTTCAAGTAGAGGATAATTAAATGTATTTGTTCTCACAATTTCACCACCCTTAAATACTTCCATGTGCTATTTAACATTTTTTTCATCATTTAAATCCACTCAATATGAAAAGGCTACGTACTGTGTGATTCCCATGATGTGACATTCTGGAAAAGGCAAAACTATGGAAGCAGCAAAAAGATGGGTGGTTGCCAGGAGTTAGGGTGGAAAGAAGGATGAACTGGCGGAGCACGGATGATTTTTAGGGCAGTGAAAATGTTCTGCGATGGTGGATACATGTCACCATACCTTTAGCCACACTCACTGGATGTAAAAATGAAGAGTGAACCCTGATGAAGACTACGAACTTGGGTTGATAGTGATGTGTCAGTGTACATTCATCAAATATGCCATTCTTGTGGGGCTGCTGATGGTGGGGAGGTTGTGTGCATGTCGTAGGGCAAAGTAACAGGAACACCTGTACTTTCTGTTCAGTTTTGCTGTGAACTTAAAACTACTCTAAATTTTTTTAATTAACAATAAAATTAGCTTACTTGTAGTATTATGTTAAACATGTGTGTTAGTAGCTCAGTCGTGTCTGACTCTTTGCGACTCCACAGACTGTAGCCTGCCAGGCTCCTCTGTCCATGGAATTCCCCAGGCAAGAATACTGGAGTGGGTAGCCATTCCCTTCTCCAGGGGATCTTCCTGACCCAGGAATCGAACAGGCATCTCCTGTGTCTCCTGTATTGCAAGCTGATTCTTTACCATCTGAGCCGCCAGGGAAACCTATGTTAAGTAGACATCTTCACAATTAACTTCCTAGAATTTCTTATATTTCCAAAAGGGTGCAAAGAAAATGGTTTCTAAGGAAAGACTACTGTGAAGATGTTGTGAAGAGTGTTGAAATGACAACAGAGGATTCAGAATATTACATGAATATTGATAGTTGATAAAGCAGCGACGGGGTATGAGAGGACTGACTTCAGTTTTGAAAGGAGTTTTATTGTGGGTAAAATGCTATCAAACACTGCATGCTACAGAGAAATTGTTTGTGGAAGGAAGAGTCAGTCGACATGGTGGAGCTTACTGACATCTTATTTTAAGAAACTGACACAGCAGCCCCAACCTTCAGTGATCACCATCGTCCTCAGTCAGCAGCCATCAATGTGGAAGCAAAATCTTCCACGAGCAAAGAACTCACTGAAGGCTCAGATGCTGGTTAGAATTTTTTTAGCAATAAAGTGATTTTAATTAAAGTATGTACATTTAAAAAATATATAATGCTATCGCACACTAATAGACTACAGTATAGAATCAACACCACTCTTATATGCACTGTGCTTAGTCGATCAGTCATGTCTGACTCTTTTTGAGCTCATGGATTGTAGCCCTCCAGGCTCCTCTGTCCCTGGGATTCTCCAGGCAAGAATACTGGAGTGGGTTACCACACGCATTGAAACTGAAAGTGAAAGTCGCTCAGTCGTGTCTGACTCTTTGCCACCCCATGATTATAGAGTCCATGGAATTCTCCAGGCCAGAACACTGGAGTGGGTAGCCTCTCCCTTCTCCAGGGGATCTTCCCAACCCAGGGATCAAACCCAGGTCTCCTGAATTGCAGGCAGATTCTTTACCAGCTGAGCCACAAGGGAAGCCCAAGAATACTGGAGTGGGTAGCCTTTCCCTTCTCCAGCGGATCTGCATGACCCAGGAATCGAACTGGGGTCTCCTGCATTGCAGGTGGATTCTTTACCACTTTACCAACTGAGCTATCAGGGAAGCCCACATGCACTAGGAAACCAAAAAAAAAAACCCGACCAAACAAACAAAAAAAACCCCACAAAACAACTGTTTAACTTGCTTTATGACAATATTTGCATCATTATGGTGGGTCTGGAACCGAACCCTCAATGCCTTTGCAGTCTGCCTATACTTACAACAAGAGGCTGCAGAAAAAAACTATGGCAAGAGCCGAAACATTACTGTTCAAAACAGCACATCATATATGCTTTTATATTCACTAAAATAATAAGGCTGGCACATTGAGGATAAAACGTGGTTGTAATTTTCTGCATCTTAGTTGAATAAAATTTTGGGATTGAATGGTGCCTTTTAATCTACTTTGCCTATTCCTTCTAGAAACTTCTTTGGATCTTCCTATCAATCCCAATTTCTACACATATTCTGTTTCTTTCCTTTTTAAATTAATTTTTAATTGTAGTATAATTGTTTCACAGTGTTGTTTTAGTTTCTGCTGTGCAAAAATATGAATCAACTATATATATACACACACATGCCCTCATTCCTGAACCACCTTCCCACCCCTCCATCCCGCCTCTCTAGGTGGTCACAGAGCACCAGGCTGAGCTCCCTGTGCTCTACAGCAACTTCCCACCAGCTATTCATTTTACACGTGGTAATGTACACATGTCAGCGCTACTCTCTCAATTTGTCCCACCCTCTCTTGTGTCTACAAGTTCATTCACTATATCTGCAACTCTATTCCTGCCCTGGAAATAGGTTCATCAGCACCGTGTCTCTAGATCCCATATATATGCATTAATATGTAATATTTGTTTTTCTCCATTTCTTCCTGATCTGAGAGTCCTGACAACTCTCCACCTGTCTGTCTTTGTCGGCTACATAACACATTACACCGGGCTTCCCTGGTGGCTCAGACGATAAAGCATCTGCCTCCAATTCGGGAGACCCGGGTTCAATCCCTGCATTGGGAAGATCCCCTGGAGAAGGAAATGGTGACCTACTCCAGTACTCTTGCCTGGAAGATCCTGTGGATGGAGGAGCCTGGTAGGCTACAGTCCATGGGGTCGCAAAGAGTCGGACACGACTGAGCGACTTCACTTTCAGTTCCTATACAAGGCACCCAAGGGTCCCTCAGGGCACAAGACCCCAGTCTCAGGTGACATGCAGTTACCTCATTCATCTTTCTCAAAGACCTATTGTTGCACCTCGATTTCCTCCCTACTACATCTTCTCTATTTTCAGCTCTCTGACCCACTGCTTTAGCTCTCCTTCCTCTCCAGAGGAAGTCTGCCTCATGGCTCAGGTCCTGGACTCCAGGATTAGACTGCCCTGTTTATACCATTACATTACTCATTAACTGTTTGGGCAAGGTAATCAACCTTTCAAAGGCTTGGCTTCCTTGCTTGCAAACCTGACATAAAGACGGTAACTGCTTTACAGGGTTGTTGCAAGGATTACATGAAGAAAAACACAGACTAAGTACTTAAACTGGTGCGTGGGATTTGGGAAGCCCTTAGTAAATACCCAGAGCTGTCCAATAGCAACAGGCACTGGCTTCGGAGCCAGCTGGGGGAGGAGGGTGGTAGAGTCCTGTGGCTACTGGAACCAGGTGCTATTAACTGGGTGGCCTACCCCGACAGAAATCTCTGTCTTTGTTGTCTTCTCTGTGTGTGTCTATATTTGTGTCTCCTCTTCTCACAAGGACACCAGTCATGTTGTATCAGGACCCACCCTAAGGACCTCATCTCAGCCTGATTACATCTGCAAAGACCTATATCCAAACAAAATCACAGTCACGAGTACTGGACTTAGGACTTAAACACATCTCTTTACACACACGATTTAACCACTAAACAGCAGGGAAGCGACCCTTGTGCTCTACAGTAGCCACCCTCTCCCCTCTCCCCACCTTCCTAACTTCCTCCATCCGGTCCTTCCTCTTTTTCTCAATTTTCTCACTTAGGACACTTGTCGGATCCCTTGACCTCATTTCCCACATTCTGGTTTTCTATTATCAGATATCATATTTCAGGTGTGGTCCACTGATGCTTGCTACAGAGTCCTGTAATTTGGACACTTGACGTGGTGACGTTAGGAGTATTTCACTTTGTTGTGTATTTTTGTGGCCACATCATACAGATGCCTCATGTTGAGGGTGGAATAAATTATAGCAAGCTGCTTTTTAAAAATCCCTTCTTGACTCAGTGGTAAAGAAACTGCCTGCCAATGCAGGAGATGTGGGTTCAATCCTTGGGTCAGGAAGATTTGCTGGAGAAGGAAATGGCAATCCACTCCAGTATTCTCACCTGGAGAATTCCATGGACAGAGGGATTCTCCAGGAACCATGGCGGGCTATAGTCCATGGTGTCCCAAAGTGTTGGACAAGACTTAGCCACTAAAACAGCAACCAACAACAAGGTCACTAACAGTTTGTAACTGTCTCTCTTGCTGCTTCAGCCTATTTTTCTTTTTCTGCATGCTTTCTTGAGAGAGTTAATACTGATGAACATGGTCTGATGGCTCCGAGAATTGGAATGGATTGGCAGTCTCAGGAAATACTATGCGTAGTCTGAGTGGCTTCCAGACGTTGCAGCCTGGACCAAGCAAACCAGTGGCAGGTGGACCTGCTGTGGCACGTGATCCATCACCAGAAGAAACCAGAGCTGCCGTTTGCATGGTGTCACATTCCCTCTGGAATTCCTACCCCACAGTGTCCTCGAGAGACCCTGGAAAGTCATCAGCATCTTCCTAGAAGACAAAGAAGCGGTCTGAACCTTTCAACAGACGCAGGAGGAAGCTTGGGAAGTGGTCTCCAGCCCTGGGCCTGGCCCTTCAGACAGCGCCCATGCTGGTCTCAAGGATGGGTTTCTCTCAGCATTGACTCTGAATTATAAGCAGGACTGAGACAGTCAACACAAAACCAACACATTCCTTTAGAAGTGGGAAGGCTGCTCCTAGCAAGAAAGATTGGCTAGTTCATATTATGGTTTTCCTCTCCCTCACTATATTCCTCAACTTTTTTTCTTCCTGTCCTCATTTTTGTTTCAATATTTGTAATTTGCCTTGACATGCATGTTTAAAATGTTACAAGGATTCAATGTGATTATTGTAATGCTTTCTATACTAGAAATATATACGAGGGATAGTCCGCAATGGGGATAATTTGTAGGTGACTAATTGGGACCCGACAGGATCATTCTTAACAATTTCCTCTGGAGGGTTTTCTTTCTCTCGAAGGGCTTATAAATTCTCTTTGATTTGCAAAAATGCACACTCTCAAGTCCCACCCCAGTGTCTTGGACTTACTCTGTATTCTCATCAGCGAATCCCTCTCTCATATTTGTGTACTACTCTGTGCAGAGTGGGCTCTCAATAAATGTTTGTTGAATAAATCCACCTCAATTGTATTTATTTGGCCTGTTGTTGTTGTTATTTAGTCACTAAGTCATGTCTGATTCTTTTGAGACCCCATGGACTGCAGCCCACTGGGCCCCTTGCTTGTTCTTTATTAGTCTCACGAGTTTCTGAAATTCAGAAGCCTAAGAAAATAACAATGAATACCGCATAAAATATGAATCTTCACAAAACTCTGTATGGAGCTGATACTACTATTCTCATGTTATGGACGTGAAAACAGAGGTGAGACAAGTAAAGTACACAAGTTGCCGAAGTCATTCAGCTCAGCAGCAGCAGAGGTGGCATCGTCTTTTATTGTCACTGGACTGCGATGAGGAAATAGTAGATACTCACTGAACAATGAGTTAAATGAATGAATGAAATAAATGACTCTCAAAAAATATTTTTTATATTAACAATTACATCCAGGTCCTTAGGAAATAGGATAACCTGCATGCCATGCAGTAAGCTGGCCAAAATATGTCCAAATAATAATAAGAGAAAATAATAGTGCTTATCATCTCCAGGCATTGTCTTAGCTATGAAGCCTTACTGCTAATAGGGCTGTGGCTGTCTGGATCGTGAGGCGTTTAACAGACTGAGGCCAGATTAAGAATGGCCTGCAATGAAGGCTAATGGTGTCTGCCATAAAATAGAGCTATTACAATTGGAAGTCCCATAAGGCCCATAACATCCCTCTTTAATTCATTAGTTATTATGAAAATAAGAAAAGGGATAAAGCCTTCATTATCCAATCATTTCTCTGCCTGTCAATTAAAATTTGAAAAGAATGGGAAGAGGATCAGGTCCGCGAACTGTAATGCTGAAGGATCAAGAAGATGTAGTCTTACATCTAACTTTCAGCAGGAGGCACAAACATAAGCGCTAACCCCCCCACCCAGTGTTTCTGAGGACCACATGTCTGGATACATAAATGGATATTTCTGAGTCTTCAAAATTACTTTTATCAGCGGTATAATTGCCCAACTGAAGGATGTCTGATCACAGATAAGAACAGGCAGCCAATCCTTGCTGGTCAAGAGGACCATACACAGAAGACCCGACCTGTCCTCTGCATAGGCTTGAAGCTCCCCCATCAGCAAGCAGTGCTCAGGCAGGAGTGTGAGTTGGCCCCGAGTACCTTTCTGGGACATCCTTGTCAGTTATCTGCAAGGCTATTTTATTAGTCAACCTTGAATTTACACCAATATGAGACAGAGAAAAAAAGTTTTGCAGCATCTTTTCAATAACATTAGCACAGTACAAGGTAGACCTATTAGTTTTCTATTGCTGCCAAAGCAAATGATCACAAACTGAGTGGTTTAAAACAACACAGAGTTATCATCTTATAGCTCTGTAGACTGGGCTTCCCTGGTGGCTCAGACAGTAAAAAATCTACCTGTAATGCAGGAGACGTGGGTTTGCTCCCTGGGTTGGGAAGATCCCCCAGAGGAGGGCATGGCAACTCACTTCAGTATTCTCACCTGGAGAATCCCCATGAACAGAGGAGCCTGGCGGGCTACAGTCCATGGGGTCACAAAGAGTCAAACATGACTGAGTGACTAAGCACAGCACAACACAGCTCTGTAGACTGAAATTCCCATGTGAGTCTGACTGTGCTAAGATCAAGGTATTGTCAGGGCCAAGTTGTTTTTCTGGAGCTTCTATGACAGAATCCATTTACTTTTCTTTTCCAGCTTTTAGAAAATGCTTACATTTTTTTTTGCTCATGGACTCCCTCTTTCTTCTTCAAAAACAGCAATATACCATCTCTCTGGTGCTTTTCCTGTCATTAGGTATCAGATTTTTTTATGATCAGAGCTGGGACTCATCTGATTAGACAGGGCCACCCTGATAATCCAGGATAGTCCCCCATCTCCAGTTTCTCACCCTTAGCCACATTCTGAAAGACGCTTCTGCCAGGTAAGGGAACACCTTCACAGGGTCTGAGGATTAGGATGTGAGCATCTTTGGGAACCATTATCCCCCCACCACACTAGCTTACAGTCAAAGTGCATCATTCTCAGTGCTGACAAAGACAGGTGGGCAAATACTATCACCCAGGCTTACGTCCTCAGCTTTTCCAAACATTCTATATTTCCATCTCAATCATTATCCCTGCATAAGATAGTGAAAAAGCTGGCTTAAAACAACATTCAAAAAACTAAGATCATGGCATCCAGTCCTATCACTTCATGGCAAATAGATGGGGAAACAGTGAAAGCACTGACAGATTTTATTTTCTTGGGATCCAAAGGCACTGTAGACAGTTGACTTCAACCATGAAATTAAAAGACTCTTGCTTCTTGGAAAGAAAGCTATGGCAAACCTAGACAGTATATTAAAAAGCAGAGACATCACTTTATCAACAAAGATCCATATAGTCAAAGCTATGATTTTTCCAGAGTTCATGTATGGAGTTGGATCATAAAGAAGCCTGAGCACCAAAGGATTGATGTTTTTGAACTGTGGTGCCGGAGAAGACTCTTGAGAGTCCCTTGGACTGCAAGGAGATCAAACCAGTCAATCCTGACTATTCATTGAAAGGACTGATGCTGAAGCTCTAATATTTTGACTACCTGATGCAAAGAGCTGACTCATTGGAAAAGACTCTGATGCTGGGAAAGACTGAAGGCAAAGGAGAAGAGGACAGTAGAGGATGGGATGGTTAGACATACTCACTGTTTCCATTGTTTCCCCATCTATTTGCCATGAGGTGATGGGACCAGATGCCATGATCTTAGTTTTTTGAATGTTGAGTTTTACGGAGCTTTTTCGCTGATGAAAATGTGATGATCAATTTTATCTTTCAGTGGGACACAGAGTAAAGAAACAAACAGGCTTCATCATGTGTGGATTCCCTACGACCCACACTGACAACCTGCCTCACTGTTGCTTCATCAGCACTTTGCTTTCAACTGAGTGACGCATCGTTTAATCGAGCCTTTTCTCATGATTGATTTTTAGGAAGAATGCAATTTTTTTTCCTGGAAAATATAATAATAGCTCTCCCTCTTTTTAAAGCATGTTGGACAGAGGGATGCTGATGGACAATGAACTGCTCTTTCTTATAAATCTCTCTTGGATCTTAGCTCTGTTTTTTTCCTCAAGATCACTAAATAACATATTCTGTTGAAGTCCATTTAGCATTCTGTGGGCAGTTGTATCTATTTCGGGAACCCATGGCACACTCTGAGCATTTGACAGGCTCACACCTGATTAATCCCTCTCCCTTTCCTGTCATCAATATTATTTAGGCGCACTGGTCAAACCATATTGACACTCTGCTGACATCTTCTCTGGTGCCCAATTACCTTTCTGTCAGGATACGATCCAAGAGATGACAGGAGAATTCTATGCTGTGCCAAGCAAGTTGGCACCAAAATGTCCCTGAGACAGAATATAATATATCATTTTTATGCTTCTTTTGAAAACTAAAAGAGACATCTCCCTGTCCTTGATGCCAAGGGGTCTTTTAACTCACAGGCTGTGCTGTACCTTGAGCTGTCCGGCACCTGCTGGATGAGCCTGGCTGATACTTTCTGTTTCACATCCCGAGGTGGATTCTTAATGAAACAGCAGAGGCCCTTCCCTTGGACTCTTAGCCCTGACCCACATATTGGAAAGCAGTTCCTCTTCTGAACGAGTTTAGCTGCTAGGTTTTTTGAGGAAAATCCTGTTCAGATGCATCTTTATGGTACAGAAAATCTGGCCAGTGAACTTCAGTAGAGTAAGTATAAGGAGTAAAATACCCAGGGCTGTAGAACCTTTCTGCAGTCCATTCTGGCAATGCTATGATACTGAAACGCATGCTGTGAGGCTAAAAAGGATTAAAATAAAGTTTCCTTTTTCTTTCTTCATTTAAAATTTTAAGATGGCTTTCATTCAATCAAAAGGGCATCTGCATTTATATATCTAAAGGGGAAATGTATCAGTAGCTACTCATTTTAATATTTTATATGCACATACACATTTGAGTATTAACTACTGTCTTGGCCTGTTTAGCAACCAGAAGAGCATTACTCATAAGTGACATCATGACAGAACGCTGAGTGTGTGATGGGAGTGTGCTTATGGGATGTAGTCAACACAATGACAAATGTTTGGGGAGTATTTGCGGGTGAAATACAGATGTGCACTCTCCCTTAGGAGTGTCCCCTCATTTAAACATCAAATCTATCATACAATGTAGGTATTATCACCA
This sequence comes from Bos grunniens, assembly GCF_055505025.1. NCBI lineage: Eukaryota > Metazoa > Chordata > Mammalia > Artiodactyla > Bovidae > Bos > Bos grunniens. Next base: position 8,911,170 of record NC_141168.1, read on the forward strand.
TTTCAATTCTTTTCTAAGGAAACAATCACAGAGAGCTTTTGCAACTTGTTCAGAGTCACTAAGCTAGCCACAGAGAGAAGACTCAAAACAAGACTACATTTAGAAAATAATTTGAATTTATTTATGATAAAATTGTACTTTTCTCGTGGCTCAGATGCTAAAGAATCTGCCTGCAATGCAGGAGATTGAAGTTTGATCCCTGAGTGGGGAAGATTCCCTGGAGATGGGAATGGCTACCCAAACAGTATTCTTGCCTGGAGAATTCCATGGACAGAGAAGCCCGGTGGGCTCTAGTCCATGGGATCATAAAGAGTCAGACATGATAATACCTATATTGTATGCTAGATTTGATGTTTAAATGAGAGGATACTCCTAAGTGAGAGTGCATATCTATTATTTCACCGGTAGGTTAGGTTAGGTTTAGTTGCTCAGTCGTGTCTGACTCTTGCAATCCCATGGACTGTAGCCCGTGAGGCTCCTCTGTCCATGGGATTCTCCAGGCAAGACTACTGGAGTGGGCTGACATTTCCTTTTCCATTTCACTGGTAAATACTCCTCAAACATTTATTTTGTCATTGCTTTCACTACTTTCATGATAAAATTACTCTTAAAGTAAAATCAAAATGAGATTTTCTAAAAACCAAATAAAGAACAGCACAGAGGTGAGTAAAAGTAGATAAAATTGAAATCATACACTCAAGTTCATGGCAGCATTACTGAGAATTGCTAAGAAGCAGCAGCAAACCATGTGTCTACTGATGAAAGAGGAAATGTGGTATACACATACAAAGAAATAGTATTCAGACTTAAAGAGAAAGGAGATTCTGATACATGCAACAAAACAGTAGTTATGTATGGATGTGAGAGTTGGACCATAAAGAAAGTTGAGGGCCAAAGAATTGATGCTTTTGAACTGTGGTCTTGGAGAAGACTCTTGAGAGTCCCTTGGACTGCAAGGAGATCCAACCAGTCCATCCTAAAGGAGATCAGTCCTGAATATTCATTGGAAGGACTGGTGCTGAAGCTGAAGCTCCAATACTTGGGCTACCTGATGCAAAGAGCCAATTCACTGGAAAAGACCCTGTTGCTGGGAAAGACTGAAGGCAGGAGGAGAAGGGGACGACAGAGGATGAGATGGTTGGATGGCATCACTGACTCAATGGACATGAGTTTGAGCAAGCTATGGGAGATGGTGAAGGGTAGGGAAGGCTGGCGTGCTACAAGTCCACGAGGTCACAAAGAGCGGGACACCACTGAGTGACTGAACAACACCACCACAAAAGAACCTTGAGGACTTTTTGCTAAGTGAAATAAGACTGTATGGTTCCATTTACATGAGGTGCCAGAATAGTAGAATTCACAGAGACAGAAAGAAGAATGGTGGTTACTAGCAGCTGGGGGCAGGGAGAAATGGGGAGTTATTTTATAATGAAGAGAGAGTTTCGATTTTCCAAGATGGAAAGACCTCTGGAGATGGATTGTGGCACTGGTTGCACGAAGTGAATGTACTTAATACCACTGAACTATACTTAAAAATTTGGTAAGATAGTAAATTTTTTATGTATATATTTTATCACAGTTTTAAAAATTGGAAGAAATGAAATCATATGGTATATAGTTCAAATGTTAAAATTTCTACAGACTTTATATCTTGCTGGTTAACATCTAAGCATGAGTCTGGAGTTTGCCTGCCCTGGGTCTGAATCTCTGCTATCCCTCTTGTTAACTGTGTGACCTTGTGGAAGTCATTTAAGCTCTCTGGGGTTTAATCGCCTCATTTGCAAAATGAGGAAAAACAGCACCTTCCTCATTGGGTCAATGTGATGTTTAAATGGCATGATACATTAAACACTTTGGAACAGCGTCTGGTGCATGATTAGCACTCAATAAATGTTCATTATTGGTATTGTTGAACAACATGAGGGATGAGAATGCACATACAAATATTTCACTTTGAATAAAACTGAACATGTCTCACAGAAAAATGTTACTGAGAAAATTAGATGACATGACCAACGATGAAAAAATGTAGACTGATTTCTTTTCAAAGCATTCCAAATATTTTGCTGTTAGTGACTGGATAATAAGCTGAGCCGATCGTATGTGAAGGTTCTGGCTTTGAAAAAATGAAGAGATTCTGCTGCCTAATAAACATTGTCATGGGTTATTTCTGGCCTAGGAAAAAGCTCTATAGACACGTCAGTTCCTTTCAGGACCCATGGAATAGGGCACGGCCAGTTAGTATGTGACTGGCCTTTCTACCATGGAATTCTCCAGGCAAGAATACTAGAGTGGGTAGCTATTTCCTTCTCCAGGGCAATCATCCTGACCCAGGATGATTGCATCCAGGTCTCCTGCATCACAGGCAGATTCTTTACCGCCTGAGCCACCAGGCAAGCCTATTGAGGTGAGAACTGATTACTAATCGTACCACAAGGACTGTGCTCCCATGTCTGTGCTCATCTTGGCCAGGAAACCCTTATCCAGAAATTCTACAAGTACAGTGTGAGACGGGCATTGGAGCAGCGAACGGGCTGCCTTCCCCGCAGCTCCATTTTGGAATCACTAGTGTCCGATACGATGATTTAGCTCATTGAGCCAGGCTGTCCGAGGCCAGGAATTACCCAGCGGTGGGCACTTAGCTGAGACCAGGCTCACTTAATTAGGATTCTGGCACTGTAGGTGGGAATATTTACTATTGCTGTGAATAGTAAATCATAAATGTTAAATTACATCCAATCTCAGAAATAACTGTGCAAAACTTCTCAAGGCATAGATAATCAGGCAATTATTGAGCTGGTTATAGTTCTTGCAGCCCATTGCCGCTTTGCTGTGAGACGGAAATATGCTCGGAGCTACAATCTAATTTATCTCAGCTCCATTTCTGTGTGTTTTACTCTAGTAAATAAGAATAAATGCTTAATCTAAGCTTCAGAGTCCTTTAAAAAAGACTCTAATAATATGTGGTCTATTGTTTAAGCTTTAAATTTAAAACCTACATATAACTAGTGAAAACATTAAATTCATATATCATTAAAAAAGATAAAAACAACATAAGTAGTCTTCCTAGATCATGATATTGTAGAGAAACACTGGAGTGGAAGTTTGGAAATCTGAGTCTTAGTGTTCTCTCCATTTCTTATTTCCAATGTAATTGGAAGTAAAATTTTCCTGGGCCCCAATTTATGCATCTGTGCTTTAAGAAATTTTTACTGATTCCATCAGTCCTACTCCTGGACATATACCCATATCAAACTCAAATTAAAAAAAGATACAGGCAGCCCGATGTCCATAGCAGCACTGTTTACAATAGCCAAGACGTGGCAGCAATCTAAATGCCCATAGATAGATGAATGGATAAAGAAGATATAGTACAAACATGCAATGGAATATTACTTAGCCATAAAAAAGAATGAAATAATGCCATTTGCAGCAGTATGGATAGGCCTGGAGATGATCATACTAAGTGAAGTAAGTCAGAAAGAGAAAGACAAATACCATATAACATTTATATGTGGAACCTAAATGTGAGACAAATCAACCTATCTATGAAACCAAAACAGACTACAGACCTGGAGAACAGACTTATGGCTGCTAAGGGAAGGAGAGATAAAGGTGTGTGTGTGTGTGTGTGTATATATATACACACACATGTATATGTAGATATGTATAACTGAGTCACTCTGTGTAACTGAATCACTTTGCTGTCCAGAAGAAATGAACATGACATTATAAATCAACTATATTTCGATACAATTTTAAAAAAGAAAGATTTTAATGATTTCAGCTAGAGTTCCACTCATCATTTAGGTAATAAAAATAGCACACCATACTGCAGTTTTAAATGTTCATTCACGACAGCACTTTGCCAGGACTTGACATGAATTGGGAAGTACTATCTACATTTTGTGGATATGAACACCTAGAGAAGTGAAACGCCCTGACTTAGATCTCACGCGGAGGAAAGGGCAAAGGAAAACTTTGTACCCACTTTGGTCTCAGTCGAGTTTAATCAAACGACTTGTCTGACTGAGGTAATATTACTGGTAGAAGCAACTTTCTTAGCTGGATATGGACCCTGAAAACATGAGATTCAGTAGAACCTCTGCTTTTATTATTTTTTGTTGTTGTTCAGTGGCCAAGTCATGTCTGACTCTTCGTGACCCTATGGACTGCAGCATGCCAGGCTTCCCTGTCCTTCACTATCTCCCAGAGCTTGCTCAAACTCATTCTATTGAGTCGGTGATGCCATCCAACCATCTCATCCTCTGTCGTCCCCTTCTCCTGCCTTCAATCTTCCCAAGCATCAGGTCTTTTCCAATGAGTTGGCTCTTCTCATCAGGTGGCCAAAGTATTGGAGCTTCAATTTTTACATCACTACAGATGTTTCACATGTGTGAATTTCACATGGGTGTGTGCACCAGACTGCTTTTCCTGAGTTTTCGGCTGTCCTCTGTGGTAGGATGAAAAGAGCTGGACACCAGTGACCATGGAGCTCACACTCTGTATACCTGGACAGAGAGCCAGCTGGAAATGCTCCCTGGTTCTCCCCATCATGGCGGGGGGAGGCTGCAGGAGTCTACTTCCTACCTGGGTTCTGGCTTCCTCCCTCTCCAAGCATGACCCCCAGACAATGCAGTAAACCCCTGGCTGTGTGCTCAGCCTTCCTGGTACCCTAAGAATCTGATGGCTCCACTGACAAGTTGTTCTCATTCTTGTCCTGTGAGGTGGGAGAAGCCAGGAGTTCTGTGAAACCCTGTGCTCAGCACAAGAGCCTTGTCCAGCATCTCTCTGAGAGCTGATGGGGTTGACGGACCTAGGCTTTCTCTTGTCTTCATGCTCTCTGGTTTATAAGTTCCTCTGGCAAAGCCTGTTCTGTGTCACTGCCTCATGGTATTGTGGAATTTGTCTCGCGCCCTGTGGCATGGCAGGTCGAGAAAGCACAGGGACCCCTTTCCCTGGTGCCGTTTCATTTCCTAAGATTCATTTGGAACTGGTAAGAATTGCAATGAGAATTACATAATTAAGAACTGCAATCAGCTATGTATCCACACTGTACAATTCACAGAATATTAGAATATTTTCCTATTCCACATTCTATTTAACTCTCACAATAGTCTACCAGTCAAGATTCAGTTTTATTATACAGACCACAAACCTAAATGTAAGACTGGTTAAAAGCCTCTCCTCAAAGTGGCAGATATGATTCTGCTTCCAGGAACTTTGGTACACATCTCTAGAAACAAATCTATTCATTCTGATCTACTGAAAGCATCCACAGCATTTCCAGGTGCTGGTGAATTCAAAGCCCAAGAAGACATCACCAAAAGCTTGCTTTATTGTGCCGAATAGGAAAGATCATTTCAGTAGCTATTTATTGTAAACATATTGCTTTTACTTTTTAGTTTGCTCAAGATACAGTGCGCCTACTATGAGACATTAGAGCATCTTAATAGGAGCAAAAGGGTGAGGATATCGTAGGTGCTACTCAGCCCAAAGGAAACAATACATCAGCTGTATCCAAGTCCCTGAGTAACTGAAAAATTACAATCTAATCAAGAGCTTGCAGAGGCACGTTTCTGAGTGAGGCTGAACAGGTCTGTCTACAGTGTCTTCTCATGGATGATTTGAACTCAGGTATGAGGCTATGGTTTTTCCTGTGGCCATGTATGGATGTGAGAGTTGGACTTCGAAGAAGGCTGAGTGCCGAAGAATTGATGCTTTTGAACTGTGGTGTTGGAGAAGACTCTTGAGAGTCCCTTGGACTGCAAGGAGATCCAACCAGTCCATTCTGAAGGAGATCAGCCCTGGAATTTCTTTGGAGGGAATGATGCTGAAGCTGAAACTCCAGTACTTTGGCCACCTCGTGCGAAGAGCTGACTCATCGGTAAAGACTCTGATGCTGGGAGGGATTGAGGGCAGGAGGAGAAGGGGACGCCAGAGGATGAGATGGCTGGATGGCATCACTGACTTGATGGACTTGAGTCTGGGTGAACTCCGGGAGTTTGTGATGGACAGGGAGGCCTGACGTGCTGTGATTTATGGGGTCGCAAAGAGTCAGACACGACTGAGCGACTGAACTGAACTAATGTTCTTGGAAGTGCATTGCTCTGAAGCCTGAATATCTTAGCAGTGATCCCAGGAATGGTGCCTCTCTGGGTTTAGACACAGTGTTATGTTGGAGCTTCAAACTTAATATTTTCAAAGCTGAACCTATCATCTACCCGCTGAACTGTTGTCCCCTTACCTGGTAAGGAATTTAACCATTTCCAGGTGCCCAGTGGGGAGCCTACCAGACCCTCTCTTTCTTCTTGCATAGTCATAACTATTAAGTCCTGGAGGTGCCACTTCCCGAATATCTCACATATGTTCCACCATTTCCACTGTCTGGCCCTCAATGCCTCTGAGGAACGCACGTGACTTCCTTTTGCTGGCTCTTTCCCCCCGCCCCACCCTTTCCATCAAGGTTACCTCCACAGGGCTCACTGCCAGTAAATCCATCTCCTACCACCCACTGAAAAGAATGGCAGCTCTGGTGTTTGCTGCCCAGCTGCTCAGCCTCACTGAACCTTCTTTCTTCTCCACATTACACCCCAGATCTTCGGCCCTGATGGCTCCCCAAACCGGCTGTCCTCACTCCTGCCTCTCCTCCAAGTCAATCTTGCAAGGGAGAGCATGCCCTGCAAACTCTTACTTTCTTCCAAGCATCCCTGACTCATAAGGACTGTCCTAGCTCCTCTCCACTCTCCCTCAGTTGGACTTCAGTTTCCTTGCACTGGTTTTTTGGACCCTGCAATGTCTTCGTCAGAGCGCTGGTTGTATTATGTTGTTTGTCTGTGTGTGTGTGTGTGTGTGTGTTTTCCCAACTAGTTTCTGAGTCCTTGAGGACAAAGAGCATGCTCTATTTGTCATTGTATCCCGAGCCCTTGGGATGACGTCTGACAAAAACAAATTTCACTTGGATTCACGCACTAGATCTCCCTTTTCCTTGTGAATATCTGAACTCCCCTCCATGGCAGGACAAAAGCATTGACCAGTGTAGGTTGCTTGAACAATGAACCATCTGGGATCAGAGCTCTCCCTTTTGGTCTGGGAGGCTGCACCAAAGTCTGCTTCCCGAAGTCTCCGTGAGTCAAAGCTGAGCAGACAAATGAATCTGAGCGAGCCCTCAGAACCTACTTACAGACACACGACTAGTAAGAAGTGGCAAGAACATAGGCCAGAGCAGGGGTTCTTGTTACTGCCAGTCTCTGTTGTATCCCAGAACCTAGAAGACCCCCCAGCACACAAGAGCTCCACTGATATCACCATGAGTGAAGGACTGACTGCATCGAGGACAGGCTGCCTGACCGAAAGTTACCTTCGAAGGCCGGGTCTTTCTGATTTCATTCTCCTGACTTCTAGTCTTTCTATAGTGTGTCAGTGTGTGTATATGTGTGCATGCGCTTGTAGACACATCTCTCAAACAAAATTAAAGAGTGAATATATGGTGGCTCAGAGGTTAAAGCGTCTGCCTCCAATGCGGGAGACCTGGGTTCGATCCCTGGGTCGGAAAGACCCCCTGGAGAAGGAAATGGTAACCCACTCCAGTATTCTTGCCTGGAGAATGCCATGGACGGAGAAGCCTGGTGGGCTACAGTCCACGGGGTCGCAAAGAGTCGGACACGACTGAGTGACTTCACGTTCCTTCCATAAACCACAGTTAAAGAGTAATGATAACTATTTATACACCTGCACAGAAATTCTAAGCCACTGAATATAGCCTCTGTAATATCATTTACTAAAAAAAAAAAAAAAAAAAAAAAGGCTTTTGGAAAATAGGTAGGCATCCAATCTGACAAGCATACAACTTTACATGCAGAACTAATTTTCAGTTAACTGGTAGGATGAACTTATCTTGTAAACTGTCCTCTATGTAGTTAGCATCGACTAAAACCGGGGCGACTGTAGGCAACTGTGATCAGGCACATGAAGAAATTCGGGGCTGTGCTCTCTGCTGCCACCCAGAGGCGGGGATGGAGCACAGCCGCCTCTTCCATGTCAGAAACAAGCAGCTGTTGCAAGATATGCGCTTTATGGGAAGAACCGGACTCAGGCTTACATTTTCCACTCAAAACTTCTGGGGCCTTTCCCCCCACAGAATGACAGCTGATTTATCTTTGTCTATTACGGACACAGACACAGCCATTCGCCGTGAAGCAGGACAAAAGCCAGTAGAGGGATGAAAGAAACCCCAAATAGATCTTCTTTGAACTGATTTGTATCAGAGTTATAAACAGTTCAAGGCATGAAACAAAAGCAGACGGGTAGGCACTGTTGCTGAAGACGAGAGGAAAGCACAATCGTCCCTTTCTTTTCCCACCTCTGTCTTTTTTTTTTTTCTCATCCAGCTCCTCAAAGCAGACACCGTAGGAGGTGGGAGCACTCACCGTAGAGGCTGTTGTGCTCTCACACGCCTGCACACGGCTTCCTGCCCGCGGCCACCCCTTGTATTGTCACAAAGCACATTTTATAATGCAAATCACTGTCTACTACATGCCTCATTATTTTCCTCTCTGAATAAAATATGAATACATCAATTATGTGTTCTTCTATTTCTAAATGCATACCCTTGTAGCACTGACCTCTTTCGGCTTTTATAGTTTTCAGAACGTTCCTGACATTTGTCAGCTGGGTTAGTCCCGAACCTTTCTAACCCAGTCTCTTATTATTTCAGCACTTTTCACACTTTCTCTCCCATCTAATTAGTCTGGCCTCCAGGCAGGCTGGGAGGGAGCTCGCACGCCGGGCCCCCGCACTCACCACTGCTTGTAATCCGCGTCACAGTTGCAGTAGTATTTGGGGTCTGTGCAGTTGCGCTCGATGCCGCAGGCACATTTCTGGATTCCAGGCCCAGAGCCTCCCCAGTAGTAGTGCTTCTCGTTGGCTTTGCCAACCCACCAGGTGTAAGGGCTTCCATCTGCAAGAAAGGGGAAAAGCACACTGAGATGGGACCTGCACCCAGCCACTACCACGCCACAGTCACATCCCCCCAAGCCAGGAGCCGCGGCTCTCTGATACCCTGAACACCACTCAGCCCTCTTAGAAGTCAGGGCCTTTCAATAATAGGGAAATGCAATAAAAAACTTCAGAGGGAATGGTAAGCTCAAGCTTTCCCACCAGGGTAAGTACCTCTCCCTCTGAAAGATTTTACATTCAAGCTCCAGGAGTTAAGAAGCCTGTTCTGTAAAGTGGCTGCCCAGATGGGGCATACCCACAAAGTAGGAGGGTGTGTGTGCCATGCATCGGTTCTCAAATGTACAACTAGGTTCATGGCTACTTGTGCTTTTCCATGAAAGCAGTCATGGAGATGACAGACGATCAGAGCTAAATGTGGACTTTCATCATGCCTTAGTATGATCTTATTTTACAAGTAAGCAACATAGGTGCAGGAAGGTTAAGTGATTCTTTCAATTACACAGCAGAGCAGCTCCCAGACTGGAAGTTTGACACTTTTTCTCATAAGACATTGAACAATGCTCATTATACCATCCTATTTTGCTTTATTATTTGGCCTAATACTCACCCATTCATTTACTCGTCAGACATCCTATTGCGTTTCCTTTATGTGTCAAACGTTATAAGAAACTCAGCAGGAACATGGAGGAAAAGATACAGATTGAGTGTGAAATTTAATTATGGAGAGTAGGTGAGGAAAGGAAGTTTCCTAGAAGAGGGAACTAGAGCTATGTCTTGGTAGTTAGGTTACCCAGGTGAATAAGGATGTAAATGAGACAAGGAGCGCTAGGCAAAGGAGAAAGAGTGTAAAGTTCTATACAGAGCACGCATGTTCATTGATGGTAGAACAGGGATGAGAGAGAAATCTGAGAGGGAAGCAGGGTAGGTCGCATCAGACAGTGGGTGAGGGCCGTAGCACAACAAACTTTGTCCAAATAAAGCTATTTTGCGTTGGTTTATTCTTGCTTTTCAGTGTTGATTTCCTCCATTTTAAGAAAGCTGAACTTCATTCTGAAACTAATGGGAAACCATTGAAGTATTTTAAGCAGGGCATTTTCATGGTCACGTTTGTGTTTGTAAAGATCTGCAGTGAGATGAAAGGCAGATTTCGGGGGATGGAGTCATGGAGGCCAGATGTGATGCTTCTGTGTTAATACCAAAGAGAAATAATAAGATCGCAGTGAAAATGGAGAGGCAGAGAACATGCAAAGTGATGAAGGAGGTACAACTGGCTTGGGACTATTGGGATTTGGGTGGGGAGACGGTGTGTGGATTAATCCCAGATTTCTGGCTCAGGTGACTAAGAGGATGGTGATGTGCTTCACCATCCAGTAGATCACAGGGAAGAAGATGAGAAATCTAGAGAATGAAGAAGAAAGGATGATGACCCTCGTACACGAAGTGGGCAACTGGCTCTCAGAGACGGGGTCTCAGGAGCATTCTCTGGGCTGAAAATCCCCTTTTAGGAGCCATCAGCCTAAATCACTGGCAGCAGGAGAGAAGTCACTGGAATCTTTTGGATTCCAGCAGCATTTAGAGAGCAGAAAAAAGGAGGAGCAAGAAAGAAGATAGTCTGAGAGGGTGGAGGAGAAACAAGTAAAGAATTTCCATAAGAGCGGTGTGGTCGGCATCGTCAGATTTGATAGCAGGGTTCATTAAGATGAAGGTTTTAACTTTCCCTTTTCATTTGACAGCTATATGGTGTTTGTTGAGAGGAGTTTCAGGGGAATAATGGGAAGAAGTGGCTAGGCAGCAGCAGGCAGAGGAGGGAAGGACAGAGAAAGCTGCCCTTGCAGGAGGCTGGGAACTGAACAGAATCTGGTGGAAGCCGTGTGGCCAGTGAACCTGCACTCCACAGTTAAAATCCCCACCTGTGCGGCTACAATCCCATTCTAATCACTCACCACCCTCTCAGCGTGTCGGGTGCACATTTGTCTCAAGCACACATCTGTGCATGTGCTTGTGCTTAGAAATAAAACATTTTTCACTCTGTAAGCTGTCATCTAAACCAGAGGTGCCCCAAATTTCTGGTGCCAGGGACTGGTTTCATGGAAAACGACCTTCCATGGATTGGGGTTGGAGGCGGATGCTTTGGGGATGATAAAAGTGCATTACATTTATTGCACACTTTATTTCTGATATGACTACATGTGTGTTAGTTGCTGAGTCGAGTCTGACTCTTTGCGACTCCATGGACTGTAGCCTGCCAGGCTCCTCTGTCCATGGATTGCCAGGCAAGGATACTAGAGTGGGTTGCCATTTCCCTCTCCAGGGGATCGTCCAGATCCAGGGATCAAACCCAGGTCTCTTGCATTGTAGGTGGATGCTTTACTGTCTGAGCTACTAGTGAAGCCCATAGTACATAATGACAGAAATCAGACATGGGATCGCACAGGCTGGGACCCCTGAACAGTCAACAGCACCTAAGCAAGTAACACAATAAAGGAAGAAAGAGCCATACTGGAACTGTGTAAAAGCTGCTGCTCCGTCTTCTCAGAGATGCCAGTAGGTCTTCATGTTTGCTTATTTTTTTAGAGGTAGGTGATTTAAAGTTATAAAACTGTACTGAGAGTTCAGGCTTGTTGTAATGAATGGAGTAAAAACTCTGAACTTGGAAAGGAACTATTCAGGTATTCTCTAACTCCATACAAATTTCCAGATTTTCCAGTTGCATTGACTTAATTTGGAAAAGTTAACTATTTATCCCTTCACCAGATCATTTTTGGCCCCTGATTTTTAAGAACTACATTAGACTTGAACTGGCCAATAGTGGAGAGGGTGATTTCAGCACCATGCTCTGAAGGGAGAAGAAGCTAGCTCTTCCATTCTGAAACCCTGCCTCCCAACCTGCTGGGGCCTGTCCCAGTGTACAGGGGGCTGAGTTTTCTTTTTACAGCCAAGCTTTCTTGTTCCAGAAAAACATCTATTTCTGCTTTATTGACTGTGCCAAAGCCTTTGACTGTGTGGATCACAATAAAATGTGGATAATTCTGAAAGAGATGGGAATACCAGACCACCTGACCTGCCTCTTGAGAAACCTGTATGCAGGTCAGGAAGGGACAGTTAGAACTGGACATGGAACAACAGACTGGTTCCAAATAGGAAAAGGAGTATGTCAAGACTGTATATGGTCACCCTGCTTATTTAATTTATATGCAGAGTACATCATGAGAAACCCTGGGCTGGAAGAAGCACAAGCTGGAATCAAGACTGCTGGGAGAAATAACAATAACCTCAGATATGCAGATGACACCAACCTTATGGCAGAAAGTGAAGAACTAAACAGCCTCTTGATGAAAGTGAAAGAGGAGAGTGAAAATGTTGGCTTAAAGCTCAACATTCAGAAAACTAAGATCACGGCATCTGGTCCCATCACTTCATGGGAAATAGATGGGGAACAGTGGAAACAGCAGCTGACTTTATTTTTCTGGGTTCCAAAATCACTGTAGATGGTGATTGCAGCCATGCAATTAAAAGACGCTTACTCCCTGGAAGGAAAGTTATGACCAACCTAGATAGCATATTAAAAAGCAGAGACATTACTTTGCCAACAAAGGTCCATCTAGTCAAGGCTATGGTTTTTCCAGTGGTCATGTATGGATGTTAGAGTTGGACTATAAAGAAAGCTGAGTGCCGAAGAATTGATGCTTTTGAACTGTGGTGTTGGAGAAGACTCTTGAGAGTCCCTTGGACTGCAAGGAGACTTGCAACCAACCAGTTCATCCTAAAGGAGATCAGTCATGGGTGTTCATTGGAAGGACTGATGTTGAAGCTGAAACTCCAATACTTTGGCCACCTGATGTGAAGAGCTGATTCATTTGAAAAGACCCTGATGCTGGGAAAGATTGAAGGTAGGAGGAGAAGGGGATGACAGAGGATGAGATGGTTGGATGGCATCACCAACTTAATGGACATGGGTTTGGGTGATCTCTGGGAGTTGGTGATGGACAGGGAGGCCTGGCGTGCTGCGGTTCATGGGGGTCTCAGAGTCAGACATGACTGAGCGACTGAACTGAACTGAACTTATTGTCTTGCTTCTCCCTTCTCTTTCCATCAGAGCAAAGGAACATATCCAATTTCTGATGCTTTTTAATATTGGAACCTTGGCCGATAATAAACTACTCTTGTTTTCTTTTGATGCAGTCAAGAGTTAAAAAAATAATGCTTAAAAATTGCATTTATGGAAACAATAAAACCTGAGCCGGGTCACTGGGTTAGTAAGCTGCATTAGGTCTCTGCTGATTCCATCCCTGGCCGTGTTATAGGAAGAGGACAAAGGTGGATGGTGCCATGCTGACACTGCGAAGGGCCCTGGGGCCTTGCAGGCCATAACCTGTCACTGAAAGTGCAGAACATGACCTAGACTGATTATCCCCTCTCGTCATCACACTGCACCTTTTCAAGCTTACCTAATGCTAAATTCTTTCTCTTAGAAGAAATTTCATTTACTCTCATTGCTTTGGGAAATTAGGGGATACTAACCCACATGGTGAGGGCGAAGAAACCATCAGAACACCTGAAAAACTGAAGTCAATGGGTTACCTGGCAGGAAACACCCTTGTCCTGCCTGTACATGAAATAGGCAAGGCAAGAGTATGTATCTCAGAATGTCAGTTCAATTTCCGATTGTTCCTTCCAGGCACCAGTAGAAGCAACCTACCATGGTCATATTCTTGTCACAGAGAGTGATGATAAATCGCACAAACCAGAGAAGCTGTGTGGCTCGGGATTCTTTACGAAATCAGGACAACGTCAGTCGAGGGAGCAACCATTATCATCAGCTGCTCCTTTAGCATGGAACTCTGAGAAATGCTCTCTAGGGGAAGCAGAGAAAGATCTAGCTGGTTCCCACCAAACCGACAGGGAGTATCAGGAAGCCCAGGAGAGGGGGTCACATTGTCAAGGTGTCTGGGCCTCCGGTGTTCTAGCAGGAACTCCATGCTCTGCATGGGACCCCGGCTCTGAACCAGCTTCACATGGCAGGCTCAGGTCCTGCAGGGAGGGACTCTTGCTAGACATCAAGATGCAATCCAAGAAGATGATCAGCAGTGATCATGTTTCTTGTGTTCTGTGCGAGGAGACACATTAGTGACCAGGAGAGAGGAGTTCAATTTCCCATCTCTTTCCCCCGATCCCCTACCTTTTACTCAAGGCACTTTTGTCGTATATTAAAATGTTCCCAGTTAGGGTGGTGCAAAATCAATGTTATTTTGTTCTCCTTCCTAGGAAAATAAGTTAAGTGCAGTACAAAATGTTTTACTTAGCTGTTTTCACATCTCCCAGGAACAGATGAATGCCAATAAGAACAACACATTCCAGAGAAAAATCAAGTTGTACCCTTTGTTATTAGCACTGGCTAATTTGGTTAAATCAAATCATTGTAATTTATTAACTTGGCATATATTTTATATTCAGTGAGAAGAGAATGGTTCAACTTGTGTTGAGCAAAGAACTGCCTTATTTCAGTGCTAGGCTAACAAAGTGCTACTTTTTGCTTTACAGATCATTATTTACCTATTAATTGGCTTTGGGGAAAAGAAGTTAAAGGTGATAAAAATGGAAAGACTTTTTAAAAGAAAAGAATAAGAAGTGGTGAGAAAAGAAACAATTTAATTACCCAGTGCTAAGAGTTCAAGAATTTCTCTGACCTCGGTATATGAAGATTTTTGCTAACTACATTGAGTAGGAGTAATCCTTGCAACAAGATTATGTACTGATAAACCATATTTGAGGTTAACTAGAAGCTAAATTATGAAAGTGAGCGATATTGTATTAAGATAGCCAGATATGGATTGAATTAAATGTGATCATGGCACTTTGTACTCACTGAAGACCAATTTTATTATGTTGAGGATTCATTATGGGTTGGATGACTGAAGAAGAGAGAAAGAGAAGAGGCAACTTGTTTTCCTCAAATTTAAAGCCAATAGATCTCTGTTATTTTCTCCAGTAACAAGTTGTTTCAGAAACACAAGGGCAAATGCATGGGGACTGCTTGATACAAATGTGGCGCATACCTGTGACTTTCAGTGCATTCTTCAGAACCTCGGAGTTATGCAGAATAACCTAATAATCTACTTACAGAAACAGTATCCTGGCAGAGCTACGGTAAGACCCAGTACTGTCGCTGGACATTTAATTAGTTCCATTCCATCCATTCCTACAGGATGTTAAAAACAATACCAGAAAGGTTTATTGTCTCCAAAATGAAAACTTAAAAGCCTATTTGGAGCTTGATGAAACCTAGCCTTATTATATCTCCTACTATCTGCTTATCTACAAATTACATTAAAGAATCGCAGGGGGCTTTTAGCAGAGGAAAGAGAGCTCTGCTTAGCGTCCCCTGCTCCTTTACTGTGTGCCCTGGGCTCAAGCTATCTGGATTATTTTGGCTATTTGAAGACCCCTATGGTGTAAGATCTCATTCTAAAGAAAGACTCATACTCTGGAAAATCTCCCAATACACTTCCATTCTTACTGCAGCACAACCCAATCATTTTTTCCTATACTTGATAAACAAATTTCAACTGAACACTCGAATCAGACTACAATAATCCATGGTGACAATATGCTTATTAAGTAACCATAGTAATCCAAGACTATGTCCCAACCACTGGTGCTGAAGAAGCTGAAGTTGAATGGTTCTATGATGACCTACAAGACCTTCTACAATTAATACCAAAAGAAAAAAAAAAGTCCCTTTCATCATAGGGTATTGGAATGCAAAAGTAGGAAGTCAAGAGATACCTGGAATGACAGGCAGGTTTGGCCTTGGAGTACAGAATGAAGCAGGGCAAAGGCTAACAGAGTTTTGCCAAGAGAATGCACTGACCATAGCAAACACCCTCTTCTAACAACAAGAGAAGACTCCGCATGGACATTACCAGATGGTCAATATGGAAATCAGATTAATTATATTCTTTGCAGCCGAAGATAGAGAAGCTCAATACAGTCAACAAAAAACGAGACTGGGAGCTGACTCTGGCTCAGATCATGAACTCCTTATTGCCAAATTCAGACTTAAATTAAAGAACATAGGGAAAACCACTAGGTCATTTAGGTATGATCTAAATCAAATCCCTTATACAGTGGAAGTGATAAATAGAGTCAAGGGATTAGATCTGATAGAGTGCCTGAAGAACTATGGATGGAGATTCATAACATTGTATAGGAGGCAGGGATCAAGACCATCCCCAAGAAAAAGAAATACAAAAAGGCAAAATGGTTGTCTGAGAAAGCCTTACAAATAGCTGAGAGAAGAGGAGAAGCAAAAGGCAAAGGAGAAACGAAAAGAGGTAGCCATCTGAATGCAGAGTTCCAAAGAATAGCAAGGAGAGATAAGAAAGCCTTCTCAAGTAAAGACAACCTTAATTGGTATAATTCTAGACTGTAGGTGCAAAACATTTTGTACTTGGGAGAACCTTCCTCCCAGTGCAAATGACCTAGAGAAGAAGGAAGATAAAAGAGCCCTTACCCTAACCTCCAGATTAGGCTGGGAGCAGAGAGGAAATTTAGAGGTGCTATAGCTGCTACTACAGAGCTCTCCAAATAATCTGATAGTTATTAACTTGAAAAATCGAGCAGGCCAGAATCCCTTTTTCCTTTAGTAAGAGGTATGCACAGTCCAAGGGTTGCAGAGCCGTAAAGATGATGCTGACAGCTGTCCTTGACCCCAGCACTGGAAGGAGGAACAGGCCACCAGTTCTGAGTTCTGGGGCTTAAATGGAGGAAGCCTCTCTTCTTCACCATGTGAAACTGGTCCTTAATGCAATCACTTCCAGGCACTGGATCAAGGCAGCCTGTCTCAGGATCCTCAGAGAAAGAGGGGCCTTGGAGGGGATGTCATGGAGTGACTGCTTCTGAGATTTTTCCCTCTAGTGAGAAATTGGTATAGGGAAGGGTTTTCAACTGAGCTAAAATAAGATTCATCTCAGGCTCTTGTGAACCATATAGATTTCCTGGCCTACAGAATGAGAATCTCAGAGGAAAATCTTGAGACCCTGTCACTAATGCCCTGGTGATCCTTATCTTTATCCACACACTGACCTGAGGAAATGACAGAGTGGCTTCAGATCACAGAATAATTGTCCCCTTGGTGCACCAGTCCAGGACCTGTATTCTAGGTTCAATCTGACGAAGTCATAATAGTACTGATCACAGCAACACCTCCATTTAAAATTTACAGTTATTTTTTCTCTGAATAATTCAGTCACTATAATCCCCCTTTTACTTTTTTTTTTTGCAATTTCATGACCACAATCCTGAGTCTGAATGCCTTTATTTTACTATTTAGAGTAAGAGCTTTAAAAATAAAATAAAAAATCATGCATCTTGGCTTTTTCATAGGCACAAGAGCCTATCAATTAGCCACCTATAACTTTCCTGAAATCACTTTGCTAAACCAGATAACAATATTATTTTTTGATTTCCAACCATCTAGTTCTAAGTTATGAGAAGGCAATGGCATCCCACTCCAGTACTCTTGCCTGGAAAATCCCATGGATGGAGGAGTCTGGTAGGCTGCAGTCTATGGGGTCGTTCACTTTTCACTTTCATGCATTGGAGAAGGAAATGGCAACCCACTCCAGTGTTCTTGCCTGGAGAATCCCAGGGACGGTGGAGCCTAGGAGGCTGCCGTCTATGGGGTCACACAGAGTCGGACACGACTGAAGTGACTTAGCATAGCATAGTTCTAAGTTGTTCTGTGTTAAGAAAAAGACAAAACAAAGAATGAATCCAGAAATGTCCTGTGGAGTTCATACTGCAGACAGTGATGTGAAGTCGGGAAACTTATAATTTTGAAGTTATCATATAAACATTCAATTTGGCATTAAAGGTAAACATTTTATCTCTCTGTGATTGAATGTCACTAAACTCATTTGATTAGGGCTGAATAGAAATTAATGAAGCTGATTAGCTTCACGTTGCATCTTTCAGAATTACATCAGATTTTACTGTATTTTATTAATTTGAATAGGGACCAAATTTAGAAATGGAGAATTGAAGTTCAGATCAAGATGGACCTGAACTGAAATGCTAATCAATTAAAAATTAATTTCACTGCATAATATTTAAATTTATTTTATTGAATTGAGCTTAATAGATTTCAATCAAGGACTGATTCCACTGAGCAGAATTTGATTGAGTTGAATCAAATCACTTTGAATCCTATTCAAATGAATTAGATTTTGTTAATTTGAATGGAATTGAAGTGGCAGATTAGATGGGAGTTTGTAATTCTGAGCAGTATTAAAGGGAACAGAATAGACCAACTCACTGTAAGTTAACTTGGCCTCGGTTTCTGTAATGGTCTCAGGCCTTCATGTCCCCTCAGCAACTCTGGTTAATCCCTTTGAACCATCGCCCCAGTAACAAATGTGATTAATAATACCAACGTGATCGAATGGAACCACATGCTGTTTGCAGGACACAGGAAAGCACTATTTGAGTTTTTTTTACTGGAAAAACCATGACCAATTATTTCAATATTTCTTTTCCTCTTTATAGAACAAATGAAGAAGGAATTAACTGAATTCCAGGAACAATAATTTGTATGAGTACAGGCTGCTCCTTTTATTTTAATTCTCCATTAAATATTGTAGTTATTTGATAAAACATGCCTTCCCTTGGCCTATTATTTATATGGACTGTTTCAATAGGCTGTGCCTTGATTTTATTAATTTTCATTTTATTTTTAAATATAAAACAAGAATCTCATTGGAAAATATGCTGATGCCAGGAAAGATTGAAGGCAGAAGGAGAAGGGGTGGCAGAGGATGAGATGGTTGGATGGCATCACTGACTCATTGAATATGAACCTGAGCAAATTCCAGGAGATAGTGGAGAACAGAGGAGCCTGGCAGGCTACAGTCCATGTGGTTGCAAAGAATCTGACATGAAAAACAGCAACAATAATTATGACAGCTTTGTGCCTTGATTTCTGATAGGGCACACAGAATAAGACAAAAAAAAATGCACATTAAACATCATAGGAGTGGTTCAGACAATGGGTCCTGTGGGATTTTGCAGAAGGGAGTGATTACCAAGGATTAAGGTACATTGGCGAGCCTCCATGAAGACACAGATCTGACTTCAGCTTTTAAGGACAGGTAGGTTCTAAAAACTGTAAAGAGGATATAAGCCTTTCAGAATCTGAATGTGGGCTAAGGTGTGACGGACGCTAGGAAACATCCAACTCATTTCAGGAAAGTGAAAGTGGCTCGGTTGTGTCCAACTCTTTGCAACCCTGTGGACTATACAGTCCTTGGAATTCTCCAAGCGAGGATACTGGAGTGGGTAGCCATTCCCTTCTCCAGGCGATCTTCCCAAGCCAGGGATCGAACCCAGGTCTCCCGCATTGCAGGTGGATTCTTTACCAGCTGAGCCATGAGGGAAACCCATGGTTCATTTCAGGAACCATGGGGCAATCAGTTAGACTGGTGGGGTCAGTGTTGAGAAGCAGAATGTGTGGTTGGAGAAATGATTGTGAATATTTTCATGATATCTGCACTTCAGTTTTTTTAGTAAAGAGAAGTCAAAGTTTTCAATGGATATGAGTCTGAGCCAACTCCAGGAGATAGCGAAGGGACAGGGAAGCCTGGTGTGCTGTAGTCCACGGGGTCACAAAGGGTCAGATATGACTTGGCAACTAAACAACAACAATCTTGTGTTAAGCCACTCTCTACGGACCTGCATTACTACACTCAATCCTGCTGTGTTTGGCTGTTTTCTGCACTCAGCTCCCCTGCAGACAGGATGCTGCATCTGGACATCGCTTCTGTACCTCCAGCGCCTAGCGTTTACAGCAGGTAGCTGAGGACTGGTTGTCCCAGCAAGGGGAAGGGTAAAGCTTGATCAACATCAAGGCTTAGTAGGTCACTGATGAACCTGAAGGGCAGTGTCATATTTCAAGTAATCAAACTTTAAGAGGTCAAGGTAATGACGATCTAAGGAAGCAGACATGAATGAACAAAATAGGCAAGCCCCATGAATGGGCTTCCATGGGGATTGGTCCAACCAGAAGCATTTGGACCAACCAGAAGCAAGTGCAGATTCTACAAGACAGTGGGGGTTTTGAACATATTTGTGGTCAAAAAATCAAAGAAATTTACAAAGAGGAGAAAATGAAAGCTGTGATGATTGGGCTGGTATTGATCAATAGCTGCAATCACTACCATGACTCAGTGTTTCTTCCCAGCAGGTGTTAGCCTGAATCAACCCCACATAAACAGGCCTCTGAGAAGGTTTCAGGCTGGCTTCCTCATCTCCAGCTCACTCTGATGAAGACATTATCAGGGGATTTCTCAAAAAGAACAAGAGGGAAGGGTAAGCCTTAATGCCAAGGCTTCTTGAACTAATCCTGTCTTCTCTACTATGTAACAAGTTAAACGAGAAAATAAAAACCGATGACATTAAAATAATTAGCCTTGACCTTTAACCCTGTCATACTACTCTGAGGACAGTACTGTGCTACTATCTGAAAAACATGGGCATCCTTTAACAGCAAAGTAAGTCACTGCTTATATAACGGGCAACCCGAGGTCACAGATCACACCTGCTGTTCAGCGGAGGCAGAATGCTTTTCTTGTTCACGGGGTACCAAACCCACAGAGTCACTCATTATTCATCCATTACCGGGCCCTCTCCCGGGGAGCTAAGATGCTAAAGCCTTTCTTGACAGCACAGCAGTTAATAAAAGTGGCACAAATTCAAAGTCCTCTGATCTCACAGAAAAACAGTGAAATGACAAAAATTCAGTAACAATAATGTGTCATATTTTTCAAGTGGGTAAAAGTGATGCTTATTCAAACAGCAAAACCTCTAAAATTTGCCCTCCTTTTTTTTCCCTCAACAACAAAAGAATTGACACCAGAGCACAGAAGAATTGTTTCCTTGTAACTATTTAACTAAAACTTGTTTTATTAGTCTGCTGATTAACCTGGTGATATTAAATGAGAGTCTTCAAAGGCCTTCACATCATGTCAATTAGTCACTTTTTTTTCCCCTAGCAAGGCAACTGATTTCAGCTTGATTATAATGAATGTAACAAATCACACAATGTTCAGATGCATTTTTTGGTTACTGTTGCCTTGGAGCTCTGGATGAGTAATTTTATTAAGATGCCTATTTGGGAATAAACTCCAAAACTTAGCAAAGCCACCTGCCTCTCTCATTTTAATTGTCAATTTTCCTTATAACCTGCCTGGACTCATTGTCCCACCTTATATTAAGAATAACACCTTTCTCTATTTCTCTATTGCTAACCTCTTGCTTGTCACCGGGCTTTTGTCCTGTTGTTATGCCCACCTGGAGCCAGTCACCCCTTCCCTGGCTGTGCTTGGCTTTCTTCAGGCTTCAGCTTAAAAGTCATGTCCTCAGAGATGATGTCTTGGACCCTCCATTAAGAGCCGGGGCCTCTATTAAGCTCTTTCTGAGCAGCTGGCTTTTATTGAATTACACTGTTCATCACTATTGCAATTACATCATTTGCCTGCTTGTTCACTGTTTGCTGAATGTAAGGCCCTGAGAGCAATGGCCCTGTCTTTCCCACCTCTGCTCCACCTCCTGCTCTTAGCTTGCCACCAGGGGTGTTTGCTGAATTTACACTGATAATTATTTTTGTCTATTGATATTAGACAAATCTTCAAAGTAGCCACAGTCTATTGCTGACTCTTCAATGCAAGTCAATACCCTGTGCCCAAGTGGAAGACACAATCTTCCCTCCGGACATTCTCCACGTCCCACTCCCATCTCCCTAGAAGGCAGAGGGTTATTTCATCTCTTAGGATGGAGATGGAGTCCCTGTACTTTCTCCTTGTCTCTCATCCACTCCATCCTTCTTCCTCCTCCATCTCTCTCAAGTCCCTCCCTGCTTCCTTCCTCCCCTCTTCTACGACTTCCCCCTAATCTGGAACATCACCTTAGTCTCCTCTGCATCTCCTTATTCCAGCTGTGTTCACTCTGAGCACATCCTCTCACTCCCCCAGAGGGAGTTTTCACAAAACTGCTTTCTTCAGTAGCTCTTTGCTGCCTCAATGTCAAACCCAGTCTCCAAACCCTTTATAATAAGGGTTCTGCCTATTCCATGGAAGGAAAGCTATAACAAACCTAGGCGGTGTATTAAAAAGCAGAGACATCCCTTGGCCAACAAAGGTCCATATAGTCAAAACTATGTTTTTTCCTGTAGTCATGTATCAATGTGAGAACTAGGCTATAAAGAAGGCTGAGTGCTGATGAACTGACGCTTTTGAATTGAGGTGCTGGAGAAGACTCTTGAGAGTCCCTTGGACTGCAAGGAGAATAAACCAGTCAATACTAAAGGAAATCAACACTGAATATTCTTTGGAAGGACTGATGCTAAAGCTCCAATACTTTGGCCACTTGATGTGAAGAGCCAACTCATTGGAAAAGACCCTGATGCTAGGAAAGGTTGAGGGCAGGAGGAGAAGGGGGCGACAGAGGGTGAGATGGTTGGATGGCATCACCGATTCAAAGGACATGAATTTGAGAAAGCTCTGGGAGATGGTGAAGGACAGGGAGGCCTGGCGTGCTGCAGTCCATGGGGTTGCAAAGAGTTCAGACACGACTTGGCGAGTAAACAACCCCCACCCCCACCCTCTGTATTGCCCGCTCTAATTGCATCTGCTCCCTCTTTCTGTCCTCTGGCTGTTCCAGCCATGCCACCTGCTGCTGTTCCTCAAACATCCAAGCTCACTCCTACCTCAAGTCTTTTGCAGCTGACATCTCTCCCTGGAATCCTCTCTCCCTAATATTCACCAGATCTCATCCTCTCCATTCAGATGCTGCTCAGTGACACCTTATTAGTGCTGCTTGTTCTTAATAACCTGCCTAGAATAGCATCCCTCCTCCCCTTCCTATCCCCTACCCATCCTGTTTACTCCCCAGCAATTATTATTGCCAGGTACATGACACACTGCTTTGTTTCGTGTTTACTTTCTGTCTCCCCGTCCTCCCACGAGGGTTTAGGATCCATTAGAGCCCGGCTTTTGTTTCTGCTCTCGGATAAATACTTGACAGAGTGTGTGTTCAACAAATATTTTTTCAAACACATGAATGCAAGTTCTTACTTCTATTTTTTTTGTTGTTCAGTCCAAGCAAGTAATTAAAAGGTCATATGCACATTCTGGATTCTGGTGTTTGGGAATTTAAAATTTTGCTTTGGCTTTCCCTTCACTATGCTTTGCTCTGTTGGCTGATAGTTGATTTCACCGGAGGCAACTTTATCCTACCTAATCACAGGTTCCCCTGGCCTCAGGTGATTTCGGAAATACTGCAATTTGTCTCTGAAAAGTTACAGCAATTATGCCACCTGTGTAACCATCACCAAGCATGATTTGCAGTCAGCACTGGTGTTTACAATTGCGTTGGTCCTTGGGTCAGTCTCATCCATTAGCAATGATCATATTTGCAGACCTTGCATCTTGACTTCGTATTATATCCCAAGGCAGCACTAAAATCAAACCTTAATTCTGAATCTAACTTTTCAGGAAGCTGAATAATCTATGCATATCTTACACTGCTTTTTTTTGAAAAATGGTAAACCAAGGACTTGTTTTAACAGTTTGTCGTTGGCTATCATTGTGCAGGTTGATTTGAGGGGCATGAGCGGAGGTCCGGCCCAGCCTGCAGTCTGTTCCTGTGGCAGGGTGAGACTAATTGGTCTGCGGAGAAGGACAGTCCATATTCCAGGTAGCACCAGGCTTCCTATATTCTGGGAGACGCTGGTATAAACAGCAGTCAGTGTCAACTCAGCACAGTTTTCTATACCTGCAACATACGTCATGTTGTACAGTCACTATCAGTGTTTAGAATCATAATGGGAGGAAAAGTTTACCAAAATAAGAAATAAATCTAAGTTGTAAGTTGCCTATTATGTTTGTAAAGACAGGCAAACCTGAGTTTAAACAAACAAGCAAACAGCAAAGCACTGCACATATGTGTTGAAACAGAATGTTTTTTTTTTTTTAATGTTTTTTATTAAACTTTGCAGTCAGTTGTGGGGTTGGATTTCTTGGGTTCTATCCTCAATTCTTAGTGTCTTTTAGGATTGTGCATGCTAAGTTGCTTCAGTTGTGTCTGACTCTTTGTGACACTGTGGACTGTAGCCTGCCAAGCTCCTCTGTCCATAGGATTCTTCAGGCAAGAATACTGGAATGGCTTGCCATGCCCTCCTTCAGGGGATGTTCTTGACCCAGGGACTGAACCTGCATCTCTTTTATCCCCTGCATTGGCAGGCAGGTTTTTTACCACTAGTGCCACCTAGGAAGCCCCTCTAGGGTTAGAGTAATGTATAATTAAGGCCAATACACTGACAGATGTCCAGGAGATTCTCGAGACACACAGCATAACCACGTGAAGTAGGGGGAAGAAAGGTGCTGTGCAAGCTTAGCTCATAACCCGAGGCTCTCCAGACAGACAGACATCGCTGGGCAGTACTCCAGTCCTGGGGGTGTAGCATTTACACCTTCAACATAACAGAAATCTTACAGGTACATAAAGGAGACCGTAGAGACTCACGAGGTGACCAGATTATAATTGTGGACATAGAGCACCCCCTAGTCTAGAAACCGTTGATCCAGGCACCATCTGCTTGGGAGTGGAGCTCAGAAAACTGTCCCTTCCCAGACCTTGCTTATTCCAACCAGTGGAAGCTAGTCTATGAGATGGAGATCACTGCCTGGCAGACACTGGAATGGGTGTCAGGAGGTCTGTATTCCAGTTCTCCTTCCATTGTTATCTTCACATCCCATTCTTTTCTCCCTTGGACTCTTTCTTGTTTTATAATCTGGGGCCACAGACTTTGATGGTCTTTGCTTCTGGCTTTAATACCACCAGGACACTCTGATTTTTCTATGTATTAAGAAGTGACCCAATTGGTTTATGTCACAGCATCTGTATTTTCTAAACATTTCACACATTGTAGTAACACCACTCACACTTGTTCCCACCACCAGAAATATTCTCCTCCCCCCTCTTTTTTTTTTACCAGCTTTGTTGATATGTGTTCTTCTCTAAACACACATGTTTTCCCGTTCGAGCTTTCTCTGAGTCTCACTAGCAGAGAGAGGTATATTTTCATATGACATTTACAAAGTTTGTTCTGTCTGTTAGAGCCTTTATCATGCAGCACAGTTATCACCTGTTAAATGTCTGCCTCCTTCAGATGATGACTATTTGGAAGTTGGGAGCCAAGTCATTTTATCTTCATGTTCTCTGCAGCTCCTGGAGTTCATAATTGTCATTCAGTTTATATGTATTAAATGGTGCATGAAGACAATCCTGTGGCTACAACACACACCTGTGGTCATGTTCACACCGTGTATGTCTAGCCCCCTACTCCTCCCTGAGCTCCAGGCTCACATTTCTAACAACGAACTTCTGCAGGTGGTGGTGCTACAGATGCCTCCATCTCAACCTGTCTCCAAGAGCACTCACAGTCTGCTGTTGTCAAAACACATGCACCCACTTGAATTTGTGACCTAAGGAGCTTCCGGTTCACTTTTCAACTGAGCTCACCTTTTGTTTCACAGAGAAATCATATGATCATCTCAACAGACGCACAAAAGCATTTAGCAAAATTCAACATCTATCCATGATAAAAGGTTTCCCTGGTGGTCCACTGATTAACAGTTTGCCTTGCAAGGCAGGGGACACCACTTCAATCCCTGGTCGCGGAAGATCCCATATGCCATGGGGCAACCAAGCCTGTGTGCCATAACTACTGAAGTCTGCAAACCTAGAGCCCAAGCTCCACAGCGAGAGAAGCGACAGTAATGAGAAGCCCATGCATTACAACAAAGAGTAGCCTTGCTTGCTGCAACGAGAGAAAGCCCATGCACAGTAATGAAGTCCTAGCATAGTCAAAAATAACTAACTAAAGTTATTTTTTTTTTAAAAACCCAAAGCTCTTAAAGTAAGTACAGAGGGAACGTACCTCAACATAACAAAGGGCATATATAATAAGCCCATGTTAACATCAGTTTCAATGGTGAAAAAGTGAGGCACATTTCCTCTAAGATCAGGAACAAAACAAGGACACTCACTCTTGCCACTCTTATTCAACATAGTGTCAGAAGTCTGATCCACAGCAATTAGGCAAGAAAAAGAAATAAAAGGCATCCAATTTGAAAAGAAGAATTAAAACTCTTACTATTTGCAGATGATATCAGGGTCTTTTATGGCTCCATACAAATTTTAGGGTTATTTGTTCTATATCTGTGAAAGATGCCACTGGGATTTTGACAGAGATTGCATCGAATCTGTCAATTGCTTCGGGTAGTATGGGCATGTTAATATTAATTCTTCTAATCTGTGAGCATGGGATATCTTTCCATTTATTTATGTCTTCTTCAATTTCCTTCATTAACGTCTTATACTTTTGAATATACAGATCTACCTCCTGTTAAATTTATTCCCAATTTATTCTTTCTGATGCAGTTATAAATGGGATTGTTTCCTTAATTTCTCTTTCTGGCAGTTCATTATTAGTAAATAGAACCACAATATATTTTCGTCTGTTGATTTTGTATCCTGCAAGTTTACTGAATTTGCTTATTAGTTCTAACAGTTTTTCTATAGGAAACCCAAGAAAAAAATTCAGACATATATGGTTAATTAATTTATGACAAAGAAGTCAAGAATACACAATAGGAAAAGGATAGTCTTTTCAATAATTGGCATTGGGAAAATGACACCCACATGCAAAAAAAAAAAAATAGGATTTTTCTGTAGAAAATCTGCGTGATCCATGGAGGGGTGATCATGCACAAAACCTTGCTGACTGTGTCTGTTGCCCATGAGGAACCACCTTCTGCACGTGGGTGTGGGATGGCTGTGTGCCTGTGCAGTGATGCATGGAGCCCTGGAGAAGAGGGAATTTCAGCCCCTGCACCAATGAAGCACAGACCTCTGCCCTAAGAACCCCTGCTTCTTTGGAGCTGAGAGGGCCAGAGTGAGCTCTGACGCTGAAGGAAGGAAGGTTTTTATTCCATCTGTGAGAGAAATACTATAGAATCGGATCTCATCTCCACTGTTCTTTATACTTTCAAAGTTGATTTCTCACACTGTGTTTGAACAGCAGGCACGGGCTTTTTGTCCGACTGTCATGACCCATCTAAGGAGACCTGCCGCTGGGAAGGAGAGCCATGAGTGCCCATGTGTGATGGGGGACAGCGTCCCCCAGACATCCCTCCACACCTCTTGCACTCCATGCCACCACAGAGGCTGTACAAGTGGGCAAAGAATGCTATTACGCTGCTCTATTTTTCTGTTTATTTCAGAGCATATGTTCCTCTCTGGTATCACTCATTTCAATAATATATGGTTTCAAAGACACAATTTCATGCAGATGCAGGAGAAATAGAACAACAAATTCAAAGCTCATCGCGCCATCAGTCTTTTGATTAAAGTGCCCTTTCTAGAGTGGTAAACATCACACCTCTCCCAGCCCCTGCACAGACGCACTGCACGACTAGATTGCTGCATTTTTATTGCAGGACCATGCTGCCCTTGTTTGAATTGTCTTGACCTTTGGACGATCCTGTATTAAAAGAGGGAAAGTCCTATCTTTCTTTAGAATTAGTAATCTGTAATAAAAATAGGAAGGCGAGTTTGTCATATCGGAATGGTGCCTGGCAGAGTCACGGCCAATATGCTCTTGACAACTTCATTTTGCTCCCGGAAAGAGCCGTTTTGTGACCAAGTCTGAACCCAAAGAGGATGACACTTTCTTCAGAATTCAGAGTCCAGATGGCACTTTCTGCAGCTAGCACTGGAGGCCAGGTTTTCTCACAGGAAACCACGGTCACAGGAGTGTCATTTGCTCCAGGAAAGATGCTGTCGAAAGTCCCCTGAGTGTATCAATTTGCTACTTTGCCAATTGAAAGCACCTAAAAATTACCATGTTCAGAAGTGTACCAGACACTGTATTAAGGTGAACTTCTAAAGATTGTGAAATTACTGCTTCCTAGATCACTGAGGACAAAAGTAAGTCTCCTTAACAATAGCTAAGGTTAGTGCTAAACCAACACAAGCCTGTGCTACTGTGAAAACCTTAACGGAGTGCACGCTGAGGATAGTAAGCCCATCCAGAAGGCAATTTGCAAGGATATTAACCAGCATCTTGATGGAGCCCTGTCAGAAGAAAGCTGGTGGGAATAATATTAAACAAAACATTGAAACTGAGCCCAGAAGCTTCAGTTTGGTAAGAATTTACTCAGTAGTATTATGGCTTGTCATCATCAGACTTAAAAGAAAACTAATGTGTATCTTCTCAAAATGATTTGACATATGTTGCCTTATTATTTCCAGTATAAAATCAGAGTGCTTTAAAAAGGATCTAACATTACTTTTTCTCCCCATAAGAAACAAAGAAACATTATAGAGTGATAATACTGGGCTAAGTCTAGTCCATTAAACTTAAATGAATAAATCTACAGAAGTCTGATGTTTGTGTCTAGCTTCTTTCACTTAGAATGTTTTTGATGTTCATCCATGCTGTAAAATGTTGTTCAGTCACTAAGTCATGTCTGACTTTTATGACCACATGTATTGCAGCCCACCAGGCTTCTCTGTCCATGGGCTTTTCCAGACAAGAATACTGGAGTGGGTTTTCATTTCCTTTTTCAGGGGATCTTCCTGACCCAGAGATCGAACCCATGTCGCCTGCACTGGCAGATGGATTCTTTACCACTGAGCCACCAGGGAAGCCTGCTGTAATATGTATCCACATTCAATTCCCATGTATTACTGAGTAATATTCTACTACATACTACAATTTGCTTATTTATTCACCAGTTGATGGATATTTGGATTATGTTTTTCTATAATTTTTAAACCCAAAGGTAGTTCACTTTTCTCCAAACAAAACAAATCTTCCTTAGATATCGTGTTCTTTAAAAGAAAAGAGAGATGGGTTATAGAGGATCCTGCTGTGATTTATGTTGGAGAGTGTTTTGCCTATATTCTCCTCTAGGAGTTTTATAGTTTCTGGTCTTACATTTAGATCTTTAATCCATTTTGAGTTTATTTTTGTGTATGGTGTTAGAAAGTGTTCTAGTTTCATTCTTTTACAAGTGGTTGACCAGTTTTCTCAGCACCACTTGTTAAAGAGATTTTCTTTTCTCCATTGTATATTCTTGCCTCCTTTGTCAAAGATAAGGTGTCCATAGGTGCATGGATTTATCTCTGGGCTTTCTATTATGTTCCATTGATCTATATTTCTGTCTTTGTGCCAGTACCATACTGTCTTGATGACTGTGGCTTTGTAGTAGAGCCTGAAGTCAGGCAGGTTGATTCCTCCAGTTCCATTCTTCTTTCTCAAGATTACTTTGGCTATTTGAGGTTTTTTGTATTTCCATACATTTTGTGAAATTATTTGTTCTAGCTCTGTGAAAAATACTGTTGGTAGCTTGATAGGGATTGCATTGAATCTATAGATTCTTTGGGTAGTATACTCATTTTCACTATATTGATTCTTCCGATCCATGAACATGGTATATTTCTCCATCTGTTAGTGTTCTCTTTGATTTCTTTCACCAGTGTTTTATAGTTTTCTATATATAGGTCTTTAGTTTCTTTAGGTGGATATATTCCTAAGTATTTTATTCTTTTTGTTGCAATGGTGAATGGAATTGTTTCCTTAATGTCTCTATTTTCTCATTATTAGTGTATAGGAATGCAAGGGATTTCTGTGTGTTTATTTTATATCCTGCAACTTTACTATATTCATTGATTAGCTCTAGTAATTTTCTGGTGGAGTCTTTAGGGTTTTCTATGTAGAGGATCATGTCATCTGCAAACAGTAAGAGTTTTACTTCTTCTTTTCCAATTTGGATTCCTTTTATTTCTTTTTCTGCTCTGATTGCTGTGGCCAAAACTTCCAAAATTATGTTGAATAGTAGTGGTGAAAGTGGGCACCCTTGTCTTGTTCCTGACTTTAGGGGAAATGCTTTCAATTTTACAACATTGAGGATAATGTTTTCTGTGGGTTTGTCATCAGTCAGTCAGTCAGTCAGTTCAGTCGCTCAGTCATGTCTGACTCTTTGTGACCCCATCAATTGCAGCACGCCAGGCCTCCCTGTCCATCACCAACTCTCGGAGTTCAAACTTACATCCATCGAGTCGGTGATGCCATCCAGTCATCTCATCCTCTGTCATCCCCTTCTCCTCCTCCCTCCAATCCCTCCCAGCATCACAGTCTTTTCCAATGAGTCAACTCTTCACATGAGGTGGCCAAAGTACTGGAGTTTCAGCTTTAGCATCATTCCTTCCAAAGAACACCCAGGACTGATCTCCTTTAGGATGGACTGGTTGGATCTCCTTGAAGTCCAAGGGACTCTCAAGAGTCTTCTCCAACACCACAGTTCAAAAGCATCAATTTTTTTGGCACTCAGCTTTCTTCACAGTCCAACTCTCACATCCATACATGACCACTGGAAAAACCATAGCCTTGACTAGACGGACCTTTGTTGGCAAAATAATGTCTCTGCTTTTCAATATGCTATCTAGGTTGGTCATAACTTTCCTTCCAAGGAGTAAGCGTCTTTTAATTTCATGGCTGCAATTACCATCTGCAGTGATTTTGGAGCCCCAAAAAATAAAGTCTGACACTGTTTCCCCATCTATTTGCCATGAAGTGATGGGACCAGATGCCATGATCTTCGTTTTCTGAATGTTGAGCTTTAAGCCAACCTTTCACTCTCCTCTTTCACTTCATCAAGAGGCTTTTTAGTTCCTCTTCACTTTCTGCCATAAGGATGGTGTCATCTGCATATCTGAGGTTATTGATATTTCTCCCAGCAATCTTGATTCTGGCTAGTGCTTCTTCCAGCCCAGCATTTCTCATGTATAGCTTTTATTATATTGAGGTATGTTCCTTCTATTCCTGCTTTCTGGAGAGTTTTTATCATAAATGGATGTTGAATTTTGTCAAAGGCTTTCTCTGCATCTATTGAGATAATCATATGGCTTTTATTTTTCAATTTGTTAATGTAGTGTATTATATTGATTGATTTGTGGATATTGAAGAATCCTTGCATCCCTGGGATAAGGCCCACTTGGTCATGGTGTATGAACTTTTTAATGTGTTGTTGGATTCTGATTGCTAGAATTTTGTTAAGGAGTTTTGCATCTATGCTCATCAGTGATATTGGCCTGTAGTTTTCTTTTTTTGTGGCATCTTTGTCAAGTTTTGGTATTAGGGTGATGGTGGCCTCAAAGAATGAGTTTGGAAGTTTACCTTCCTCTGCAATTTTCTGGAAGAGTTTGAGTAGGATAGGTGTTAGCTCTTCTCTAAATCTTTTGCACAACAAAGGAAACTATAAGCAATGTGAAAAGACAGCCTTCAGAATGGGAGAAAATAATAGCAAATGAAGCAACTGACAAAGAACTGATCTCAAAAATATACAAGCAACTCCTACAGCTCAATTCCAGAAAAATAAATGACCCAATCAAAAAATGGGCAAAGAACTAAACAGATATTTCTCCAAAGAAGACATACAGATGGCTAACAAACACATGAAAAGATGCTCAACATCACTCATTATCAGAGAAATGCAAATCAAAACCACTATGAGGTACCATTTCACACCAGTCAGAATGGCTGCGATCCAAAAGTCTACAAGCAATAAATGTTGGAGAGGGTGTGGAGAAAAGGGAACTCTCTTACACTGTTGGTAGGAATGCAAACTAGTACACCCACTATGGAGAACAGTGTGGAGATTCCTTTAAAAAACTGGAAATAGAAATGCTTTATGACCCAGCAATCCCACTGCTGGGCGTACACACTGAGGAAACCAGAATTGAAAGAGACACATGTACCCCAATGTTCATCACAGCACTGTTTATAATAGCCAGGGCATGGAAGCAACCTAGATGTCCATCAGCAGATGAATGGATAAGAAAGCAGTGGTACATATACACAATGGAGTATTACTCAGCCATTAAAAAGAATACATTTGAATCAGTTCTAATGAGGTGGATGAAACTGGAGCCTATTATACACAGTGAAGTAAGCCAGAAAGAAAAACACCAATATAGTATACTAATACATATATATGGAATTTAGAAAGATGGTAACGATACCCCTGTATGTGAGACAGCAAAAGAGACACAGATGTATAGAACAGTCTTTTGGACTCTGTGGGAGAGGGAGAGGGTGGGATGATTTGGGAGAATGGCATTGAAACATGTATAATATCATATAAGAAACGAATCGCCAATCCAGGTTTGATGCAGGATACAGGATGCTTGGGGCTGGTGCACTGGGATGAGCCAGAGGGATGGTATGGGGAGGGAGGAGGGAGGGGGGTTCAGGATGGGGAACATTGTACACTTGTGGTGGATTCATGTTGATGTATGGCAAAACCAATACAATATTGTAAAGTAATTAGCCTCCAATTAAAATAAATACATTTAAATTAGAAAAAATTTTAAAAAATAAAATAAAAAAAAAAGAGAGAGAATATCTCTACCTTCTTTTAAAAAGAACAAGAAAACCTCTAAACTTTCCATTGAAAAGACACTTAAATGATGACCAGAGCCTATTACCATCAGAGCTTCAAGAAGCATCCACAGACTCAGTCTGGCCTTACCAAAATTGAGAGATGAGAAAGCTTAGTGCTGGAAGTTATGCAGGGGAAGACTGACAGTCTCTCTAGACTGTGTTTTTCCTAGGGTCATGGCCTTGAAGTTTCCAATATAATTTGACAAATGGCAATAGTCAAGCAGCCACTAAACACTGGTTTGACACCATCAGATCATTCTGCCAAATTAGACTTTTCTTTTCACATGTAAATTCTTTTAACGGCTTTCTATCTTTAAAGAGTAAAAGTACTAAATACACAGGATCAACGACCATACAATTTTTAGCTGCTGCAAAAGAAAAAAAAACAAAAAACAAAAACATAACCCAGCTAATATGTCTTATTTATAATTAGGGTAAAAAAAAAGTCTTGCTCAACTGTTTGAATAACAAAGAAGAGAAGCAATTCAATGGACTATTTATAAAAGTTAATTTTCAATATGTTTTATAGCTGTGAAATAAATGAATAGCTTTGCCAAAACTTTTTTTTTAAAATTTTATTTTATTTTTAAACTTTACATAATTGTATTAATTTTGCCAAATATCAAAATGAATCCGCCACAGGTATACATGTGTTCCCCATCAAACTTTCTGTGGCATAAGACTGATGTGTGATGGAATATTTATTTCAGTTTCAAGTCTTGGTTAAGTACAGTTTTTAGTTCTTTTATTAACCTTTACATTGCTTTTTTACTCTTGGTGCTATATTAATGGGCATTTCTCCAGATGGTGTTCTGAACATTTAGCCCTGTACAGGGCATCGTGGCTATTATACATGGATTGGCTGATTGATTACTTCTCATTTATTCTGGGACCTGAGAAAGAAAGAAAAATAAAAAGGCCCTGACAGCTGGCAGCTTGCAAGTAACAGCCAGACTGGGGGAAAAGTCCAGCTCCACAGAATATCAGCAATCATCAAGCAGGGTCACTTCATGACCTTGGTGAAACAAAGTCGAAAAAGACTTCATCATGTCTAAACATACAAACTCTGGGAGTTGGTGATGGACAGGCAGGCCTGGCATGCTACAGTCCATAGGGTCACAAAGAGTTGGATATGACTAACTGAACTGAACTGAACTGAGCTGAAACACAAAGCCCTTAGTGGCCACAAAAATAATGAAGCAGCTCCCTCTCCTGGCTTCCACCAGTGGGTATGATTCCTTTCGTACTGACAAATAGCCCCACCTAGCGTGTCCCTCTTGCCTCCTAGAGAAAAATAGTAACCTCTCAACCATCACATTGCATCCACTTCTTCAAGAGATCTTCCCAACCCAGGGATCAAACCCAGGTCTCCCACATTGCAGGAGGATTCCTTACCAGCTGAGCCACAAGGGAAGCCTAAGAAACTGGAGTGGGCAGCCTATCCCTTCTCCAGGGGATCTTGCCGACCTAGGAATCGAACCAGCATCTCCTGCATTGTAGGTGGATTCTTTACCAACTGAACTATGAGAGAAGCCCCACGAACCCACAGTCTAGAATAAATCTTCTCTGCTTTATGATGTGACGTGTACGCCTGTTTGACTCTTTGAGACTCCATGGACTGCAGCTGGCCAGGCTCCTCTCTGTCCATGGGATTTTTCAGGCAAGAATACTGGAGTGAGTTGCCATTTTCTCCTCCAGGGAGTCTTCCTGACCCAGGGATCAAACCTACATCTCTTGCATCTCCTGCATTTGTAGGCAGATTCTTTTACAACTGCACTACCTGGGAATTCCCATATTTGTTTAAACTCTCCTCCAAATCACCTGCCGCCACCCAAATCCTATAAGCCCTCTCTGGTCTGTTACTAGTCCACCCCCTGTGGACTGATGGTTCACATCTCCCTCAGTGCAAGAGGCTCAGAAACTTAACTTTGCCTCGTGTGTTCCTGGTGGTCTCCACCTGGTAGACACCACAAACTAAATGCTACATGAATGATAAGTGCCTGATTTCTTGAGAAATTCCAAAAGAGCCAAAATAATGCCTCCTATAACAGTGCAGTAAGCTGGGACACAGAGGGAGAGGCTCCTCCATTCCCACAGAGCGTTCATGATAGTAAAGCACGTGCGGTGAGTGAAGTGGAGGTTTGTTCTTTCTGGCTCTGCCACTAGTTTTTTCCTCTAAGGGTTTCGGTGATTTTAAAATCAGTTTCATTTGTGTATGTAAAGTAACTTAAAAATGCAAGAAAAAAACGCCCAAACAACCAACCATACCGTGTTGTGAAAGGGACCCCATCCTAAGCCAGGAGGATGAGCCAGAATCTATCTCCTCTTAACCTCCAAGGGGGTTAAGCTACACAGGGACCCTATCTTCCTTCTGTTCCACTTTACAGCCTAGGTGATTTCTACCTGTTTTCATGAAAGAGAAGCACCACATTTGGCTTAAGTGTTCTAGCTTTGATACAAGCAGAAGTGGACTCCAAGAATGGGAAGAATGTATATGTAAGAACAGAGGTTGCTATTAACCTATGTAAAAATTTGCATCTTTTGATTGGATATGAGGAACAAGGCTCATCATGGCATGATGGCTGAGTATGTACACTCTGGCACAAGATTGGGGGGTCAAGGTCTCAGCTGGGGCATCAGTGAAACAGCTTCTCAGCCTTGCCATAATGTCGAACATTGAACCACAGTCTTAAGAATTTTCCTATTCAATGAACCTTCCTCCCTTCCTTCTTTCCCACCTTCCTTCACAAAGTCATACCTGCTTCATGGTATAAGACCATGTTTTCCAGTCTCCTCCTGTAAGCAGCTTTTGGCAGGAAAGAGCACTTTGCAGGAGACCCTTTTTTGTCTTGTCTCTTTAGCAAAGTTATATTGCAACGAACCTTAAGCCAGGCACCGGCACGCTCTACTCACCTCTAACCCAAGCACACCTTCGAAATCTTTTGATCACACAATGCCTTGCCTAACTTGCTGGTTCTTTCCAAAGATTATAGAAGTGGAACTGAAGAATAAGTAACAGATGACCAGATCTCTTCCCTAGCTTCACCTTCAGTAATCTCCCAAATAAACTGTGAACATACTGTGTGAACAAGATAGCATCTACAGAAAGATCGCAAGAAGTCAACAAGTCTGCACACACTGGGGGTGTTGATGACTCTGACCCATTTCTCAATACTTAACTGAGATTACATCTCTTTTCATCTCATGAGAAGAGTTGACTCATTAGAAAAGACTCTGATGCTGGGAGGGATTGGGGGCAGGAGAAGGGGACGACAGAGGATGAGATGGCTGGATGGCATCACTGACTCGATGGACGTGAGTCTGAGTGAACTCTGGGAGTTGGTGATGGACAGGGAGGCCTGGCGTGCTGCGATTGATGGGATCGCAAAGAGTTGGACACGACTGAGCAACTGAACTGAACGTCTCTCTTCCCTTCAAAAATTCTCATGGCTGAGCAGAATCTTCAGAGATGGATCTGGGACACGTGTCTACCTTCTCCCCAGAATGCTGGCTTCAGACTAAAAGCAACGTTGGATTTCTACCAACATTTGACTCTCTAGCATTGAATGCTGAGCAGTGGGCAGCAAGACCTGAGTTTGGAAGCATCTAACTCTTTCACCATCTTTTCACTCCCAGTCAAATTTCATAAATCTCT
This sequence comes from Bos grunniens, assembly GCF_055505025.1. Classification (NCBI taxonomy): domain Eukaryota; kingdom Metazoa; phylum Chordata; class Mammalia; order Artiodactyla; family Bovidae; genus Bos; species Bos grunniens. The sequence continues at coordinate 8,947,346 of NC_141168.1, forward strand.
TGTTTTAGCATCTGCTTCTTAGAGGAGCTGAGCTAACACTTGAGTCCTACCATTTACTAGCCTCATGAGCTTGGGCATCTAAGACACCTTTGCCTTAGTCTCCCCATCTGTTAAACAGGCATAATAATAATAATGCCTGTCTCATAGGATTGTTGTGAATTATTTTTTATGTTTCCCTCACTATTAGCAAAAAGTGAGATGCTTAATAAATATTTGTTATTTATTAAAAGCAGCTCATAATGATCAATTTAAGTGGTAGACTGAAGAGCTATAAAATTCTCTGGGCTAAATTATAAGCTGATATTAAACTGTGTCAGACCATTCTATCCTTGACACAAAGTTATTACCCTCAATCTATATTTTCCATCACTCTGCAGTCTGTCCTCAAGCAAGGAGACAAGAAAACCAAAACCATAATGAAAATCATTATTCAGGGAGACTTGTGTGTCCCTCTGGATCAAAAGTCAGTCTTCACATTGTAGTTTATATTTTTACTTCCTTTCCTCAATATTTTGAAATTATCAGTTTGCTTGAAAGCTGCAATTAATATCCCTTTATTATTTTACTTTCTTTGTCTGTGATGTGCTGATGCCCCCCCCCCCACCCCCGAGAAGATTCATTTCTTTTTAGCTTTGTCTGCATAAATTTAGCTCCTTCAATAGTTCAGTTTGAAATTCTCATTCTCTGAACACATTGCTGTCAACCTAGCGCTTTTCCTTTTTATTATATCCTCAAACCTTTCTTTCTTTCAAATTTATACTGCTTTGGGCCTAATCTGAAAGCAAGACCTTATGATCAAACCATACATTCTCATCCTACTTTATATAATTGATGTATTTGTTTTCATTTTGAAAATGACATGCTGATGCAGGAACAAAGCAACAACGCCTTGTGTCACATACACAGCGAATGATTTCAAGATCATGGGGAGGAGGGAGAGTTGCTGAAAGTGGCTAGTTTTTTGCAGCCAAGTTTTAGCTTTTTCTTAACCTTTAAAAAATTATTTATCTTTAATTTGGGGATAACTGCCTTGCAATGTTGTGTTGGTTTCTGCCACACATCAACGTGAATCAGCCATAGGCATACGCATGTCCTGCTACTCTTGACCCTCCCTCTCACCTCCCACCCCATCCCACCCCTCTAGGTTGTCACAAAGCACTGTGTTGGAGCTGCCTGTGTCCTACAGCAAATTCCCACTGGCTGTCTGTCTTACATACGGGCATGTCTCCGTCTCAGTGGTACTCGCAGTTCACCCCACCTTCTCCTTCCCCACTGCGTGCACAAGTCTGTGCTCTATGTCTGTCTCCAGGGCTGCTCTGCAACGAGGGTCATCGGTGCCATCTTTCTAGAGTCCACGTAAGTATCTTCAGATATGATATTTGTTCTTTCTGACTTATTCACTCTGTACAACAGGCTCTAGGTTCACCCACTTCATTCAACTCAGTTCAGTTACTCAATTGTGTCTGACTCTGTGACCCCATGAACTGCAGCATGCCAAGCCTCCCTGTCCATCACCAACTCCCGGAGTTCACTCAAACTCATGTCCATTGAGTTGGTGATGCCATTCAACCATCTCCTCCTCTGTCATCCCTTTCTCCTCCTGCCTTCAATCTTTCCCAGCATCAGGGTCTTTTCAAATGAGTTAGTTCTTCGCATCAGTGGCCAAAGTATTGGAGTTTCAGCTTCAGCATCAGTCCTTCCAATGAATATTCCACATCATTAGAACTAACTCAAATGCATTCCTTTTTATGACTAATATTCCATTGTTTACATGTACCACAACTTAGAGAACTGGTAAAGTAGCTGCACTGAAAGAGAAAGATACTTGGTTTATTTGTAAATGACTAATTTTTTGGATTATACCTTTGGAAATCAGTTCCTTTCACTGGGCCATTTAGTGTCATGAAAGCCTTGGGCATGAATTCCTAGAGGTAATCTATGCCATGTGAATACAACCAATGATTTGAGACACATTCTAAACGATGGAGATAGTATGAAGGTGAAGGTGAAGTCACTCAGTCGTGTCCGACTCTTTGCAACCCCATGGACTGTATCCCACCAAGATCCTCCATCCATGGAATTTTCTAGGCAAGAGTACTGGAGTGGGTTGCCATTTCCCTCTCCAGGGAGCTTCCTGACTCAGGGATCGAACCTGGGTCTTCTGCATTGTGGGCAGACGCTTTACCTGTCTGAGCCACCAGGCAATCCTGGAGATAGTATGTATATTTTTAAAAGTTTATAATTAGTGGCAAGTACCTTCCAATATGGGCCTCCCTGGTAGCTCAGTTAGTAAAGAATCTGTCTGAAATGCAGGAGACCTCAGTTCAATTCCTGGGTCGGGAAGGTCTGCTGGGGAAGGGATAGGCTACCCACTCCAGTATTCTTAGGGTTCCCTTGTGGCTCAGCTGGTAAAGTATCTGCCCACAATGCGGGAGACCTGGGTTCAATCCATGGGTCAGGAAGATCCCCTGGAGAAGGGAATGGCTACCCACTCCAGTATTCTTGCCTGGAGAATTCCATGGACAGAGGAGCCTGGAGGGCTACAGTCCATGGACTCACAAAGAGTTGGACACGACTGAGTGACTTTCACTTTTCACTTTCACCTTTTAATAATATTAAAACATTAAAAAATATTTTTCTTTCATTAAAGAGTGATCCCAGAGACATTTAACAATTTTTTACTGAACAGTTTTCTACTCATGGTTCCCACTGAGTGCTACATGAAGGGGGGCCCAGTTATAAACATCTGAAGCTGAAGTACTGCATTTGTAGGAAGTTCTCATGTAAGACTACCTTTCAGCCTCCCTCTTAAGTATTACAGAATCAGTAAAGAACTATATCGTAGGAGATTATAACAAATGATAAACTGTCAGGATGCAATATTGTAGAATCAAAAGGTGCATATTATAGCACACTTATTTTGTGATTTCAGAGGGCTCCCATTGAGTTATAGTACAAACTAAATATACAGGCATTCTGGGAGAACAATTGAAATTGCTATAAAAAGCTAATGATTATATTACTGGAATTGATGCTCATATTGAAAATACTGCTAAAGAGGGTGAGGCATGGTAGGATATATGTTATGCCAAAAGGATCTCCTTTTTTATGGGAAGCTTTGATTGAGATTACATTTTGATTTCATGAAATTATTCAACTTCTTGATTCAGGTAAATTTCTTGTTTTTATGTTTCCCTAGTTTCATTTTAAACCTCTACTATAATAATCACAGTGGTATATCAGACATTCTAAATTCATGATTGGCTACATAATATCTTTTCTGATGGTAGTTAGGCCAGAAGGATAGTTCTAGTTTCTAAGGCGGTCTTGAAGTGGTTTGTTGAAAACAATTTCACTGGTGATCAGTTATATCTGCATCACCACATAATTCTATGCTGGCTACCTCCCATCCTTTATGTCTTAACTTATATGCTACTTTTGTGAAATTTCTTCTGGACTCTACGGATTGGGCTTGGAGCCCTAGCTATGGCCTCCCTTAGTATTTGAGAATTCATCTCCCATTGTCCTTATGATTTTATAATATAGCTTGTGGTTTAATTATCTTGTTCCTCAATTGGATTGCAAACTCTGTGAGGTTGGTGGCTGTCTAATTCTTGTTCAATATGCACCATAAGCCTTCAGGACAAAATTGACATGTAGTAAATTTTCAGTGGATTTATTGAATGCCTATGTAAATGAGCAATCATGGAGACCTAGCTATAATCTTATTTTGTATTCATTTACGCACAAGTTCTCTGCCCTTTTATGTTATGAACCATTTATAGATATGACCTGGACCTTCCTTTGTAACATATATAACATAAAGCTTCATACAAAGTAGATGAATAAGTATCTGCTGGAAGAACAGGCTCATGACTTGATAATCCACATTGTATTGGAATGTCCTTTGGGATTAAAAACTTAGCTCTTTCTTGTAATAGAATGCTCTTTTGATTAGGTGAGGTGCAAATCTTGATCACAAATAGAAGGAGCCTGGTTGATATAGAATGGAGCAATTATAAGGCTAGCACCTGGGGTGACAAAGGAGAAGTTCAGATTAACAGGCTAATGCAAACAAGTTGTGATCAGTCTTTTCTGCTTTAGTGATATCTGTAACAAAGAAACAATGGGTCACTATCTCTCACCCAGACTTGTCGCTTGTTATCATCCTCTGTCATGGTAAAGACAGTGATTCTAGAGGTAACATATATAGGCTTTTCATTCAGGCTGAGCAAACATGAACTCTAGATGGAGAGTTCTCAGATATTAAATCTATCTTATGAGGGCTTCCCTGGTGGCTCAGAGGTTAAAGCGTCTGACTGGAATGCAGGAGACCTGGGTTCGATCCCTGGGTCGGGAAGATCCCCTGGAGAAAGAAATGGCAACCCACTCCAGTACTCCTGCCTGGAGAATCCCATGGAGGGAGGAGCCTGGTAGGCTGCAGTCCATGGGGTCGCAAAGAGTCAGACATGACTGAGCAACTTCACTTTCACTTCACTTTCTATGAGGATTTAAAATAAAGCTCTCTTGTAATCTATATCTAAAAATACACATTCTCATATGTATATATTTTGTATATTACAATGAGTTCATAACATATATATTGTATGTATATGGGTAAGAGTGAGATCCACAAGGCTTTTTATCATATAACATACAAAATTCATTTTTGTATGAATAATATTGTATAAATATATTGGTGGTTTAATTAAGATAATTAAACCACCAATATTTAATATTTAATATTATTTAATATTTAATATTGGTGGTTTAATTAATTATCTTAATTTATTAAGATATTTTAATTATTTATCTTAATTAAATATTTAAAATAATTTAAAAATATTTAAAATTGTTTTTGTAATATAAATAATATTGTAGCCAATAGTACAGGCAATGCTTGCTATTGCCTTTGTTTTACTTTTTGTGAATTTTATCTGAAGCTACTTTCTTCTTAAAAAGAGGTCCCATTGGATTAACACATTCTGTGAAACCAGTCATAGAGCCAAGAGATGAGATTGAAAGAATTTAGACTTTACCACATGATATCAAGAATGGCAGCAAGCTAGGGATATCTGAACTCTAGCAGATATCTGAATATCTGAACTCTAGCAATATATATTTTTTTAAACTGGCATTGAGAAAAGTCATCTTAGGATAACTTATCCTCCAGTTTTAAAATAGCTCTCTGGGGAAAATAAATATTACCTTCTCTTGAGAAACCTTTCAAGCTTGTGTTGTTGGCTGCACCACAGAAATTATGACTGTACTTTTAAAAAATCTTGTCTTGATCTTCTCAACACATCATTAATTTGCTATTAAACTACCTGCTTTACAAAGTTTATTTTGTAGCATGGCATGATTCTTTCTCTCCTTAGTGATCTCTGGAGACAACAAATTACAATGTAAGATAACAAATGACTAGAACTTGGCAGATATAATATTTCTGTTGCTTTCCCGGCTTCCATTGAGATGCTGTCAATCCCTAACAGTATTATAAACAGATGGCTAATTGTTACAAAGTTATGTATTGTTAATGCAGAAACTTGCCTCCTTCTTGGGAACATGTGGTTTAAAAAGTAATCTTACAGCATTTATAAGGATAATACAAACCCAGGACTAGTTCCAAAGAGTGGGAGGGCAGTCTGAGTAATTTGTGAATTTACATTTTACCTTATACTCTCTTAAGGACACAGATTGGTTTTTGAAGAGGTAAGAAGTTTGGATATAACCCAGAGGTGTAGTTTGCTGGGGCTGCTGTCACAAACGACCACAAACTGGGTGGTTTGAAACACCAGAAATTTATGTTCCCTCAGTTCTGGAGTCTAGCAGTCTCAGATTATGGTGTCCACAGGACCGCACCCTCCCTGGAGAGGCTCCGGGGGATCTCCCCAGTCTCTCCCAGCTCCCCGTGGCTGACAGGTACCCACAGTGTTCTGTCTTGTGGATCCATCACTCCAGTCTCTGCCTTTGTCCTCAGATAGTGAGGGCACTCCCCAAGGGTTTGTGTCCAAATTCCTTCTTCTTGTAAGAACACCACTCAGGGCACTGCAGCTCGCACTCCAGTGTGACCTTAACGTGACTACTGCACTTGCCAAATAAGAACACATCCCCAGGTTCCAGGGATAAGGAATTCCACCTACCACTTAAAGGGGATGCACTCTAACCCATGGACTTCCCTGGTGGCTCAGCTGGTAAAGAGTCTGCCTGCAATGCAGGAGACCCCGGTTTGATTCTCAGGTCAGGAAGGTCCCCTGGAGAAGGGATAGGCTACCCACTCCACCATTCTTGCCTGGAGAATCCCTATGGACAGGCTAGCATGGCAGGCTATAGAACATGGGGGTCGCAAAGAGTCAGACATGACTGAGTGACTAAGCACAGCACAGCACAATCTAACCAATGTACCCAAGAACTTGTTAAAATACACTTCAGCAACATCTAGTTTTCTTCTTGAAGAGTTCTTCTACTCTAAGTAAACAGAAACATCAGTACTAGAAAGCCCTTGTTTTCATGTGGGGAGTATTTTTGTTTTAATTAATGTCTATTCTTTGTCCTTGAAAGCAATACCTCATTAGTTCAATGGATCTGGGTCAGAGAGTCCCTCAGACTGCAAGGGGATCAAACCAGTCAATCCTCAAGGAAATCAGTCCTGAATATTCATTGGAAGGACTGATGCTGAAGCTGAAACTCCAATACTTTGGCCACCTGATATGAAGAACTGACTCACTGGAAAAGACCCTGATGTTGGGAAAGACTGAAAGCAGGAGGAGAAGGGGATGACAGAGGATGAGATGGTTGGATGGCGTCACTGACTCGATGGGCATGAGTTTGAGTAGGCTCTGGGAGTTGGGGATGGACAGGGAGGCCTGGCATGCTGCAGTCAATGGGGTCACAAAGAGTCATACATGACTGAGCAACTTGGGTCAGAAATGAGCACAGAATTGAGTTTTAAAGGTTTTGTATTGTGCAGTCAAAGCTGGAAGGATTTCTCAGAGTCAGGTCTCTGAAGGGAATCCACATTGCGCATGTTCTTGCTGTGACTCATGTGTTTTAAATGTTACTAACAGGTACAGTAACTGTCTGCATCGGATGCAAAACACTGTTGCTAGAACATAAACTGTAGATGACAGTTTCCTGAGAGATGTACATCTACATTAGAGATTCACTGATGTTTCTAGAGTTCTGTCTGGTTTTACTCTATTCAAGTTCAAGTGCATTGTGTCAGAGCTTTATTTTTGAACTTTAGGCTCTAAATGATAGGTGGGCTTTGCTTCTTAGAGGCAAATATCCATGTTAATCCTTAAGATCCCTGCTCTTAATTAATAGTAGGCCCCAACAAGAGCAGAACTTCTACCCACAGTGTCAAGTTCTCAGTCATTTGTTGTCTGACCAATTCTGGCTCTTACAAAATCAGCCCTACTCAGTCATTTAGTCCTAAAAGCTATCAGGTTCCTTCTGATTACACAATCTATGAAAATTCAGAGTCACGATTATAGTAATTTTGTAAAAGTGCAAATAGTTTCAAATTAAGTACATAACATTTGAAGCCTGTTGCCATCAGCAATGCAATATCTAAACAATATGATACCTGACTGTTTCAACCTTAGACTAGAGATAATGCATTTTAAGACTGAATTTCAAACATAGTAAAACAATAACATTAACATGGATATCACACAGCCACAGGGGTAACAATCCCATATATTAGAAAAAAAATTGTGCAACTTAATGTCAAAACATAGAAAACATCTCTTTTGACCTTTTCATAGTTTTATTTTAGCAGCAGACTTCAAGGAATTTAACCAGAATAAAGCTACTGCTGCTCAGTTGCTTCAGTCGTGTCCGACTCTCTGCAACCCCATGGACTGCAGCCTACCAGGCTCCTCTGTCCATGGGATTCTCCAGGCAAGAATACTGGAGTGGGCTGCCATGCTCTCCTCCAGGGTATCTTCCTGATTCAGGGATTGAACCGGCATCTCTTAAGTCTTCTGCATTGGTAGGCAGGTTCTTTACCACTAGCACCACCTAGGAAGCCTCACCAGGATAATCAGGGATAACAAATATATATATGGAACCATTAAGTGAGTCCTCTGATTAGCCAACCTCTTTTTCAGGTCCCCTGCTTAGCAGCTGAGATGCTCCTGGAGTTAGTATGGCCTAAGCCCTAAACCCTGTTTCTTTTTAAATTTATTCAGGTGTTTCCAACGTGCAGTCAAGGTTAAGAACCATGACTGAGCAGGAGGCAGCAGGACCTCACCCAGGCTGAGCTCAGTTGAAGAACTGAGCAATGTACCAGGTCATGCCTTGATTTAGCAAGGAAAACCATTTATCTTAGGGATCCAGATGGTTTTTTGGACCTCCAACTATCAAGCAGAGCTTGGATATAGGACAGAGAAGGCATTCTTTATTTAGGATGAGAGACTTTTTCCCAGGGAGTCTGGATTAGAGAGGCAATATCACTTCTGTGGGGGTTTCATAGCCCATATAGAGAGGGCAGGATCTCTGTTAGAAAAGGACCATGTTTGAATCAGCATGGGCAGAATGTCTTTTCAAATATCAGAGGCCCAGTCTTCTCTGTCATCTCTGACAGACTGTGAGTGTAAGATTTTTGGAAGACTGAGTATAGGCAGGTGTTTCATTTTTCACACTTTTCTTTCCAGGGAAAGCAACGTCATGCTTCAGTAGGAAGATAGATGGCAAAGGGGGATTTTATACGGCAATCTGAATAGTTAATGTTCACCAAAGCCTAGAGAAAGTATATGCTTCAAGAAAGCAAGTTTCTGGGAGAAGTATGAGGCAACGATGCCAGTCAGAGCTTTGAAAGGCTCAGTTTTGAAGGAGCTGACTCCTGGCAGAAGGAGTAATCTCCTGAGGGGAGATTTCTTCCAGTTCAGTTCGTAAGTTATGTAGGGACATGGAGTAGCCTGGACTAGTCAGCTTCCAGGGAAGCCCACAGCCAGAATTTCTCTTCTTCTCCACTCTTTTTAGTCTATTCTCTTTCCCTTAGACACAGTTAAGTCTCCACCAACTAGAGTGAGTTTCACAGAAATAAGACGAGAGCCACATTTGTAATTCAAAATTCTTTCATAGTCAAATTAAAAAAATATTTTTAAGTGAATTAAAATTTTAATTTAATATTTATCTCCTTGTATCCAAAATAATTATTTCACATTAAAAAAAAATAAAACACTTGGGGATAAGCCTGACCAAAGAGGTGAAAGACTTGTATGCTGAAAACTATAAAACGTTAATAAAGGAAATTAAAGATTAGTCAAAGGAATGCAAAGATAACCCATACTCTTCTATTGGGAGAATCAATATTATTAAAATGGGCCATACTACCCAAGGCAATCTACAGATTTAGCATGATCCCATCAAATTTTTTCCCATGACATTTTTCATGGAACTAGAGCAAATAATCCTAAAATTTATATGAAACCATAAAAGGCCCAGAATTGCCGAAGCAAGCCTGAGGAAAAAGAACAAAGCAGGAGGCATATCCCTTCCCAGGCTTCAGATAACACTGCAAAGTAATCAAAACACTGTGATATTGGGATCAAGGCAGACATATGGGTCAATAAAATAGAATAGAGAGCCCAGAAATAAACCCACATACCTATGGCCAATCAATCTTCGATAAAGGAAGCAAGAATATACAATGGGAAAAAGACAGTCTCTTCAGCAAGTGGTCTTGGGACCATTTGGAACCACTTAGGAAAGTTGGATGGCTACATAGAATCCAATGGAGGTAGAACACACCCTCACACCATATATAAAAATAAACTCGAAATGGCTTAAAAGGTGACATACAAGACATAATACCATAATATTCCTAAAGGATATCATAGGCAAAACTCTGTCATATAAATGATATTAATGTTTTCTTAGGTCATTTCCTAAGGCAATAGAAATAAAAACAAAAATAAAAAAATAGGACTTAATCAAACTTACAAGTTTTTGCACAGCAAAGGAAACCATCAACAAAATGAAAAGACAGTCTAATTAAATGGCAGAAAATACCTGCAAACAATGCAACCAACAAAGGCTTAATTTCCAAAATATAGAAACAGCTGATACAACTAAACAAAAATAACAAAATAACCCGACCAAAAAATAGGCAGAACACCTAAGTAGATATTTCTCCAAAGAAGACATACAGATGGTTGACAAGCATATGAAAAGATGCTCAACATTGCTAATTATTAGAGAAATGCAAACCAAAACCACAGTGAGATACCATTTCACACCAGTCAAAAGGGATCATTAAAAAAGTCTACAAATAACAAATGCTGGAGTGGGTATGGACAGAAGGGAACTCTCCTACACTATTGCTGGGAATGTAAGTTGATGCAGCCACTATGGAAAACATTATGGAGGTTTTCCCCAAAAACTAAAAACAGAGTTGCCATATAATCTAGCAATCCCACTTCTGGGCATTTACCCAGACAAAACTAAGGTTCCAAAAGATAAATGCCGCCCCCCCACCCCCACCCCGACCGTGTTCATAGCAGCACTATGCACAATAGCCAAGACGAGGAAACAGCCTAAATGTCCATCGACAGATGCCTGGATAAAGACGTGGTACATGTAGGCAGAATGGAACATTATTCAGCATAAGAAAGAATGGAATAGTGTCATTTGCAGCAACATGAGTGGACCCGGGGATTATCACACTAAGTGATGAGAGTCAGAAAGAGAATGACAAATACCGCATGATGTCACTTACACGTGGAATCTACAATAGGACACAAGTGAACTTATCTATGAAACTGACAAACTCGCAGACAAAGAAAAGACTCATGGTTGCCAAGGAAGGTGGGAGGAGGGACGGACTGGGAGGTTGGGATTAGCAGATGCAAACTATTAATATGGAATGGATAAACAGCAAGGTCCTCCTAAATAGTACAGGGAACTCTATTCAATATCCTTGATACATCAAAATGGAAAATAACATAAAAAAGAATATATATATATATATATATATATAGTGTATAACTGAATTACTTTGCTGTATAACAGGAATTAATACAACATGTTAAATCAATTATCCATCAATAAAAGAAAATATCTGTCACAACAACCACAGTTTGAGTACTCAACAGTCATGTGAGCTATGGACAATGCCTATTGTCTTGTCCTAAGAATGTAACATTAACGGCAGCTGGGGTTTTTTATGTTTTCTAAATGTTGTGAGCATGCAGTTGGTGCTTTGATCACTTTACGTGTTTTAGTAAAAAGTAGGACTTAAAGAAACTGTAGCCCAGAAGAATACACTCTAAACTGATGTTTTGATTTCTGTCTCTTTTTTAATTGGCTCAGTACTCTAGTACAGAGAGGGTGATAATGAATCATCAACCTCTGAATTTTTATAAAGTTAAAAAAATATACTACTGCCTCTGCTTTCAAAAAACAAGTAACATTTATTTTCAAAAATTTACTAGGAATTCATATTGTTGTGCTTCGAGGTGAAATAAGAGCAGCCCTTCTCTACCCATACTTCACTTACCCTCAGTAAAAGGAAACAAATTCGTATTTTATGAATCGTAAATATAAGAATTAGCTGGTAAAATTGCCAAATCGATCTGAGGGTAGGGATACAAGCTATCAACACAGAAACATCTTGCACAGTGTGTGTAACTGATGTAAACTATCTTTGATTTACCATTTGCTCCAAGCTCCAATTGTCCTCTAAGTTTCAAATGTCATTTGTAAAACAATGAGCCAAGTTTTCTACAAGACTGTCTTAGTTTTTCTTAGTTTCCAGGTCTTATTATTGTATTACTCTAAGTCAAACTTTGTAACTCTCAGTCACGTTTAAGCATAAACATGTTCAACTACTCTATTACTGTGTTACTCTAAGTCAAACTTTGCAACTCTCAGTCACGTTTAAGCATAAACATGTTCAATGAGATTATGTTAAAATGTGTAGAGTGTTTTCAGTCTTTGGTATCAGGAAGCACACTTTGTACAACCAGATGCTTAATCAAAGTCCAAGTTAACTATAAAAAAAAATAAATATTCAAAGAACTAAAGGCACAGTATTTACAGATCATAAACTCAAACCATCAGGTAATACAGACTATTAAATTTTATGGGAAATGACTCACCCAGAAAATAGTCATAGCAGATTTCAGATCATAGAACAATTGTGCCAAATCAGAGTCTAGTGCTCATGGTACAAAGCAGCTTAATTTATGCTTTTTAAGTGGAAATATCACATATATTCAAGCTTCTAAATTGGATTCCACTACTTTAGAATTTGTGAAAACTCAGAAACGGGTTTTGTTGAAATTTACTTGAGCTTTGTCAAGGGAATAAATAAATATGTTTTTAAAAGCAGTGGTCAATCTACTCAAGAAAACAAGCTATTTTTAAGGATGTAAAGCACATTACTTTCTGCTAATGTACAAATGGGTCAGCTCTATGCTTTAAAATAGGCTCTCTAAGGCATTTCCTTTGTCCTATCCATGATTTTGAATTAAGCCTACAACTGAAGTCAATAAGCTTGCATTTCTTTCAAAACAGTACTTTGGTGATTCCTAAATTCAAACTTGAGTCCTCCCCAGTTGTCTTCACTAATGAATTAAGGTTGCATATTATCGGAGAGTGATGGTCTGGAAACTGGTGGGGCTGCTTTGGTACTTCAGAAAATAAGTGATGTTGGAAGACAGCAAATGGAAGTGGAGTGGTATCGTAGCCTCACTACCCCTGAGACTGAGAAAGTCACTGTAACGCAAGCCCCTCCTCCTTGGAGAATTTAAATGTGACACATGAGGTGCCATGCTCTATCTGTGAGCCAATGTTCGACTTTTTTCTAGTTCTACTTGAGTTTCAGTTTAAAGGGGTGGAAGTTGGAGTAAAAGAAAAATAAAAGTACAGAAAAGATGACAGCATCAAATCCATGGTCTCACAATTACCAAAATGTCTACATTTCAGTAAAAAATGGCTCATCATTCCAAGAAATAAGAGGATCTCAAATTGAAGAAGAAAATAAAAAGAATATCAAAAGATCCCAACACTGAGATGACAGGGATGTTAAGGGTTATCTGTAAAGATTTTAAAGCAGCTATTTTAAGAATGCTTCAATGAGCAATTACAAACATGCTTTGTAAATGAAAAACAGAAAGTCTCAGCCAAAAAAAAAAATGTGATCCACAGGAAAGTCACGATATAGGCTACTCAATCTCAACATTAGAGGATAAAATTTTTAATTTTAAAGTATCTGAAACTTTGTTAAGAGTCAACATGAATGAGAAGTTTAGAGAAAGAAGGGTAGCTATATGTTCTTTTCCATCTAATGATGTTGCTATATCACTCACAGATTAATGAGTCATAACTTTTCAAGACATCCTAACAGAGTTTTGAAATGATACAGAAAATTTATCATCATCCTGCATAATTTCAGTTTGCAAATGGGAAGAGTAGACAGGCCCTGATAAGAAGATACCATTTATTAGTGTGACAGAAAACAGTTCGGGTCTTGGGGATAGAATTCAGACAACTGGTGGCAAGCATACAGATGCTCCAGTGGAGAACTTCACTTTGTTGTATTAATTAATTAATTCACCAGTTAATGCTACAGAAAGTTCAGCTTTGTGATGTTAACCTAAAGCCTTATGTCTATATCTCTTCATGCTGGAATTCATGGAATTAACAAAAAGGCAAACCGAAAAGACTAAAAGACCAAAAGACTAAAGAAGGCTAAACAATTGATCATGATGTGGGTTATTTCAAGAAATTATATCTTGGGACCCACACCAGGATAAGTAGTTCTCCCACTATCTACATTTGCAGCTATGCTGCAAAAAAGGAATCCAGAAATTGATCCTTATAATGTTCAAGATATATTGTCAGGTAAAGGTTAATCTGTTCTCAGAACAGTCTTAAAAAGTCAGAAAAATGTATTATTTTTGAAGTATTGTTGTTAAAAGTGAAAATAGAAACATTTCTTTGTGCTTACCTAAGGGTTAATCTTTAATAGTGTTAAATGTTGCCTTTTTCCATCAGACTTTCTCCCCTGGTGGTAGGTGATCATTAAGTTGTTATTGCAGGCTGAAACAGCCCGTCAGTTTGATTCTGCAAGGTTATCACAGCTGACTCTTCTAAGTTTCCATGTCATCATCCTAATGCCAAATGTGTGCCTACAGATAAAAGGGACTCGAGTAAAGTGATGGCACACATCTTTCTTGCCTTCTTGACGATGGATATGACCTCCTAGTAGAAGTGGGTGGGATGTGGGGTGTAAAAAGAGCAGGGATGTGAGGGTAGAGAGCTGCTCACTCAGGAATGGCCCACGCTGCTGGCACAGGCAGGGGAAGCAGATTTCCTTGGATGTTTCTATTCTGCAATTAGGAGCCCGTGGATCTTTATGGCAACAAAGATTATGATTCACTCCACCTTCTCTGGCCCTACAATGAGAACACTGCTACATCGACTATTTACTTAATGACAAGATGATCTCAGAAGGGGACAGTCAGAACCACAATCTGTTTTTCCCCCCTTTTATTGGAAAATAGCCATGTCCATCCCTTTATGTATTTTCTGTGCTCCGTGCACCTACAGTGATAAGTTTAGTAGATACTGCAGAGAGTTACTGCTGGCAAAGCCTAGGTAACAATTATCTGACTCTTTCAGGAAAAGTCTGCCAATTGCTCTCCAGAAGGAACACAGAAACACAACCGTGATTCCTGCTCAGCAAAGAACAGTTGTGGTGAAAACAGATTATGTTCTTTTAAAAGTTTGAATTCCTAAGTGTTACCTAAAATATGATTAATTTGTTTCCCCCTATAAACACTCATGCTGAAAAATCAAATTACTCAATCTGTTGGTATATTAACATTCATAATTGTGTTTATTGAAACACATGGTCATTTACTTGATGAAAATGTAATACTGGCTTTGAAATATTTCATCTGTGCAGACTGTCATTAACGATGTGACTGTATTATGCTAATGGTCACTTTAGAAAAACGCAAGTTATAAAATAGCAACAGAACGTTGCTGTTTCATGCCGTTTTTGCAGCAGAATCTCAATGATATATTAAATCAATCATATTTACTATACTTTGAGGACAAATTTTACTGAACAATTATCATCCCAATTTAATATACTTCTCAGAAGATTTAGCTGGAGCCTGACTTCACTGATGTGATACATGATCTTTAATACAGAGATGTTTAAAGCTCCTTTGACTTTGAATGCATTATTTAAAAATATAAATAAAATTAACATTTCTTTCAAACTGCCAGCAGCACAGTTATTCACTTAAAGGTTTAGTGTTGTGTGTATGAATTACGAATCCTTACCAATTCTGAAAACTTTTGTTCCCTGGTACTTAAGCTTTCTCTGTGTTTCTATAATTTGGAACCATTTCAGGAAATTAAATATTCAGTTATGTTTTCCTACTATTAAATAAAGTTTGAAGCTCAAATGCCTTTTAGAATCCGGGCGGGCCAAATTTTCACCAGAAAATATTTGGCATGGAAGTAAAATATTTAAGTATTCAAAAATTATTTTAAAATTGTTAAAATTATTGTCTTCCCCTTGCCCTCAGAGATGAGTGTAGTTACCACAGCTATTCGAAGTAACAGTATTATTGATGTAAAGGTAGAGCTAGTGGTAAAGAATCCACCTGCCAATGCAGGAGATGCGGGTTCAATCCCTGAGTTGGGAAGATCCCTTGGACTAGGAAATTGCAACCAACTCCAGCATTCTTGCCTGGAAAATTCCATGGATGGAGGAGCCTAGTGGGTTATAGTTCATGGGGTTGCAAAGAGTCAGATATGACTGTGTGCACACGCGCGCACACACACACACAAACACACACACAGTATTATTAATATACAGATGTGGAGATAAATCCAGCACTCTGTGGGGTCATCCAGATAGTCCTTCTTCCATCTGAGAACAGCCTGTACTATTTGATGTATCCATAACAACTTGTCTTTATCAAAATTTTATTCAAAATCCACCAGTGAACTTATCGCTTGTGTTTCTTTTGTTTCTTATAAAATATCAGGGAAATACTCTCCCCTAATTGTGCATGCTTAGTCGTTCAGTCGTGTCTGATTCTTTGAGACCCCATGGACTGTAGCCCTCCAGGTTCCTCTGTCCATGGGATTTCCCAGGCAAGAATACTGCACTGGGTTGCCATTTCTTCTTCCAGAGGATCTTCCAGACCCAGGGATTGAACCCTCGTCTCCTGTGTCTCCTGCATTGGCAGATGGATTCTTTACCACTGAGCCACCTGGGGATCCAGCCCCCCTAATGGGGGGCTGGCCAGTTTCCAGCTGTTTGACCTTTGGTGAATTATTTCATTGGGATGTTAACATCATTTTCAGTAAAATGGGAATAATCTTCTGTCTACCTCCATGGTCGTGAAGAGCAAATGAGCTATGCATTTAACACACCAAGCATGTTGTGTGGCATATATGACATGAAAAAAAAGTGTGTATTTTAGAAATATTAAAGAATTATAAGGTTGATCAGTGTGAACTGTGTTTTTATACTTTTTAATTTCTGAATTAGCTTGATTTATGACTTAAACTGTTTTGTCGGGCTTCCAGGTGGCACCAGTGGTAAAAAATCTGCCTCTGCAAGTGTAGGAGACACAGAGACCCAGGTTTGATCCCTGGGTTGGGAAGATCCTCTAGAGAAGGGTGTGGCAACCACTCCAGTATTCTTGCCTGGAGTATCCCATGGACAGAGGAGCCTGGTGGGCTACAGTCCATGGGGTCCCAAAGAGTCGGACATAACAGCACTCACACACAAACTGTTTTGTTAAATGTGTGATATTTTAAAGATATTCAGGTTGATGATTTTTAAAAGAAAGCATATATCATTATCTGGATTAGTAAGAATTTCTATCTTTTTATGTCACTGAAGCCCAATAATTGTAAATGCAGTTAATCAACACATTGAAAATCCATTTAAACCTATTTATGTATGAATAACTTTTAGGCATTCTTGAAGATTTTAGATGATCTTAACATTCTTGCTGCAATTTGAATGACTTCTTTGGAAACTGCTCAAACAATCTCCTAGTCACAACCTGGATGTTGGCATAAGGGTAAATCTAGACCATACTTTTAGCTAAAGCCTTTTCAGTTGTATAATAATTTGCAGCTAAAATATTTGTTTTGAACTTAGCCCACATTTTCTCAGACCACCATTCAAATCCTTGAATTTCCTACATTTCTCTTGTTGAAGAGTAAGGAACACTCATGTATGCTCTGTCTCTCAGTCATGTCCAACTCTGTGACCCTATGGACTGTAGCCCACCAGGCTTCTGCAGGCAAGAATATTGGAGTAGGCTGCTGTATCCTCCTCCAGGGGATCTTCCCAACCTAGGATCAGACCTGTGTCTCCTGCATTCCCTGCACTGCAGGCAGATTCTTTGCTGCTGAGCCACCAGGGAAGCCCCTGATAGCTTGGTGAAATTGGCAGCAGGGAACTTTTCTGCAGCACAGTCTATGAAAGCGACTGTGCTTCGTCTTGTGTTGTCAGTTGCCTTTTCGTATTTCACAGTGCTATCCAGCTGGGAAGCCTCTTCAGAAACTGTTCTCCTCCCTCTAGAGTAGGGGCTCACAAAATTCTCTCTGATCCGTTCTCACAAAAAGGATGCACCTCGTAGACCAAGAATGGCTGAATGGAAACAGAACTTTTGCCAAATGCTAGGGGTTTCTGTTGACAGTCACTTACCTTAGTATTGTCAAAGATCCAGCTACTTAAAAATATCCAAACATGCCATTTTTTTCTGTTATCATGATATAGACTCAGAAAGTAAAGCAAAGAAATGAGACAATTTTCTGTATAATCAAGAAAGAAAAATGGCTTCAATTCTTCAATTTGCGTTTGCCTCACTTGTCTAAGATATTGCTTGAGCAGGGGGCAGGTGGTGGTGGCGAAATTTACTAAGGTTTTCTATTATATTGATTACTTTTAAAACTAATAATTTTTTTTGACAGTTTGCTCAAGGAATCTTTGCTGAAGGCCTAATTGAATTTGAAGCCTTAGGTAAAGCTATTTGTATTTTTACACCATGAGTTCACCTAGATTACACTTAAAAAACTTTGCAAGTGATTTCTGTGTTCAAGCCTCAGAATAGTTTCTCTATTCATAGATTCATGGGGCTTAATTTCCAACTGCTATTAGAGAACACTTATGTTACCACCTTCTGTTCATCCCAGCCAAGAATCTAGACACCATCCTGGACAAAGTCCTAGAGGTTTGATCTGAGTCTCATACCTCCCTTTACTTGTCATCCTCACTCATCACTGCTCTACTGGATTACAACCTACATCTGGCCCCTAATCAATTCATCCTTTCCATGGCAACCAGCTTCGAATCTTGATGCTGGAGAAGACTCTTGAGAATGCCATGGACTGCACAGAGAGGAAACCAGTCAATCCTAAAGGAAATCAACCCTGAATATTCACTGGAAGGTCTAATGCTAAAGCTGAAGTTCCAATACTATTCCAATATGAAGAGCCAACTCATTGGAAAAGACCCTGATGCTGGGAATGATTGAGGGCAGGAGGAGAAGAGAGTGGCACAGGATGAGATGCTTGGATGGCATCACTGACTCTATGGACATGAAGTTGAGTGAATTCCAGGAGATAGTGGAGGACAGAGGAGCCTGGAGTGCTACAATTTATGGGGTTGCAAAGAGTTGAACACAACTGAGTGACTGAACAAAAACAATGGCAACCAGAGTGATTTTTCTTAAACACAAAGTGACCCTTATTTCTCCTCTATTTAAAATCCTTCCATTCCCCACAAGAGCTTTCGGGATAAGGTTCTAAACACCTTAGCTTAACACGTGAAACTCCTGTTTAAGACTGTATCTTACCTTGCCCCTCATCTCCCTCCATAGTCCTCTGGGCACTCCTCGAAAGAGCTCTGTGAAAATGCTCAGTTACTCAGATCTTCTCTGCCCCAAGGCACAGCTCTCAAGTGGGGGGATGTGGCATTTCAGGGGATATTTGGCAATGTCTGGAGAATCTCATCTTGCTTGCCACGCTGGCATCTCATGGTCAGAGATGCAAAATGCCAAGGAGGACCTGCCCTAGACCAACCTTTATATCTTTATCCACTTTCTCCCACTCTTCATTTGAGACTAACCTTCAGAGCTACTCTTGCTTCTTGTAAGAATAGCTATGACAAACCTAGACAGTGTATTAAAAAGCAGAGACATAATTTTGCCAACAAAGTCATTTGACTGTATAATCAAAGTTATGGTTTTTCCAGTAGTCATGTATGGATGGGAGAGTTGGACTATAAAGAAAGCTGAGTGCTGAAGAATTGATGCTTTTGAACTGTGGTGTTGGAGAAGACTCTTGAGTCCCTTGGACTGCAAGGAAATCAAACTAGTCCATCCTAAAGGAGATCAATCCTGAATATTCATTGGAAGGACTGGTGCTGAAGCTGAAGTTTCAATACTTTGGCTAAGACTCGGGTACAACTTACCGACTGAACAAGAACAACAACTAGAGCGCTGCCTCTGGAAATATTCCTATGACGCCCACAGCCTGGTCTCATCCAGTCCTTTACTCTCATCCCTGTGCTTCACCGCTTCGGTCTTTACTCTGCAGAGCCACTGCCGTAACGCTTACCTTCCTTACTGCTTTGGTTAGCTTCTTTTCTCATCGATAGATTTTAGGATACTTTGGAATATAATCTTTGGAATCTACTGGATGACCAACAAATGCTCACCAATTCCACTCATGAATAAAGGTAATCAGAGCAAGTTGGCATTTCCAAGAAAATCAACACCATGGTAAAATGACCGTGAGTTCTTAGAGCCCCTATAGTTATGTTGACTTATTTATAAAATGCCTTTGGGACAGAGTGGAATTTCACTTATGAAAAAATTCACAGGGGAAAAAGAAAGACATCATTAAAATATATTAGTAAGGGGGCTATGACTATGTGTGGCTCAGGCAATAAAGAATCTGCTTGCAATGCAGGAGACCTGGGTTTGATCCCTGGGTAGGGAAGATCCCCTGGGGGAAGGCATGGTAACCCACTCCAGTTATTTTTGCCTGGAGAATTCCATGGACAGAGGTGCTTGGCAGGCTACAGACCATGGGGGTCTCAAAAAGTCAGACATGACTGAGTGACTAAGCACAGCACACTCATTTTCCTACAGTTTCAATTTTATATGCTGAGACTCAGACAGCTGTAAGTGTGAACCATGAAGAAGCTGAAGTGTAAATAATGGACCATAACTTCATGCAAGTCTAAACATTACCACTCATCTATTTACCAAATATTTATGTTGGCCTGTTATCTGTCAGCTACTGCACTGGTTCTGAGCAGAGTCCTGTGCCTGGGCTCATGGAGCTGCAGACTGGTGAAACACACACACAATATAGAAATGTTGTCAGTGGGAATTACAAACAGTGATGATTACTCTGAGGGGATGGAAAGGTGTTAGGATACCTGATAAAGTGAGGGGGAGGCTGATTTATTTTAAAGAGTCGGCATGTTCAGGCACGCTAAGTCATTCAGTCGTGTCAAACTCTTTGAGACACTGGACGATATAGCCCACCAGGCTCCTCGTTCCATGAGATTCTCCAGGCAAGATTGCCATGCCCGCCTTCAGAGGATCTTCCAGACCCAGGGATTCAGCCCTAGTATCTTATGTCTCCTGGTTCAGTTCATTCGCTCAGTTGTGTCTGACTCTTTGGGACTCCATGAATCACAGCATGCCAGGCCTCCCTGTCCATCACCAACTCCTGGAGTTCACTCAGACTTACATCCATCGAGTCAGTGATGCCATCCAGCCATCTCATCCTCTGTCGTCCCCTTCTCCTCCTGCCCCAAACCCCTCCCAGCATCAGAGTCTTTTCCAATGAGTCAACTCTTCGCATGAGGTGGCCAAAGTACTGGAGTTTCAGCTTTAGCATCATTTACTCCAAAGAAATCCCAGCACTGATCTCCTTCAGAATGGACTGGTTGGATCTCCTTGCAGTCCAAGGGACTCTCAAGAGTCTTCTCCAACACCACAGTTCAAAAGCATCAATTCTTTGGTGCTCAGCTTTCTTCACAGTCCAACTCTCACACCCATACATGACCACTGGAAAAACCATAGCCTTGATTAGACGGACCTTTGTTGGCAAAGCAATGTCTCTGCTTTTGAATATGCTATCTAGGTTGGTCATAACTTTCCTTCCAAGGAGTAAGCGTCTTTTAATTTCATGGCTGCAGTCACCATCTGCTGTGATTTTGGAGTCCAAAAAAATAAAGGCTGACACTGTTTTCATTGTTTCCCCATCTATTTCCCATGAAGTGATGGGACCAGATGCCATGATTTTCATTTTCTGAATGTTGAGCTTTAAGCCAACTTTTTCACTCTCCACTTTCACTTTCATCAAGAGGCTTTTTAGTTCCTCTTCACCTTCTGCCATAAGAGTGGTATCATTTGCATATCTGAGGTTATTGATATTTCTCCCGGCAATCTTGATTCCAGCTTGTGCTTCTTCTAGCCCAGCGTTTCTCATGATTACTCTGCATAGAAGTTAAATAAGCAGGGTGACAATATACAGCCTTGACATACTCCTTTTCCTATTTGGAACCAATCTGTTGTTCCATGTCCAGTTCTAACTGTTGCTTCCCAACCTGCATATAGGTTTCTCAAGAGGCAGGTCAGGTGGTCTGGTATTTCCATCTCTTTCAGAATTTTCCACAGTTTATTGTGATCCACACAGTCAAAGGCTTTGGCATAGTCAATAAAGCAGAAATAGATGTTTTTCTGGAACTCTCTTGCTTTTTCAATGATGCAGTGGATGTTGGCAATTTGATCTCTGGTTCTTCTGCCTTTTCTAAAACCAGCTTGAACATCTGGAAGTTGATGGTTCACGTATTGCTGAAGCCTGGCTTGGAGAATTTTGAGCATGACTTTACTAGCGTGTGAGATGAGTGCAATTGTGCGGTAGTTTGAGCATTCTTTGGCATTGCCTTTCTTTGGGATTGGAATGAAAACTGACCTTTTCTAGTCCTGTGGCCACTGCTGAGTTTTCCAAATTTGCTGGCATATTGAGTGCAGCACTTTCACAGCATCATCTTTCAGGATTTGAAACAGCTCAATTGGAATTCCATCACCCCCACTAGCTTTGTTCGTAGTGATGCTTTCTAAGGCCCACTTGACTTCACAATCCAGGATGTCTGGCTCTAGGTGAGTGATCACACCATCGTGATTATCTTGGTTGTGAAGATCTTTTTTGTACAGTTCTTCTGTGTATTCTTGCCACCTCTTCTTAATATCGTCTGCTCCTGTTAGGTCCATACCATTTGGGTTCTTTACCACCAGTGCCACTTGGGAAGCCCTAAAGAGGCAGTAGGGGCTGCTAAACAGTGATGCTTTCGGAGCTGATTTCACACTGGGGAAGGAGGTGTTGGGTGGCAAACGGGTGTGACAACTAGGAGAGAAGCAGGAGGCAAAGCCTGAGGTGGGAGTGCGTTGGTGTATTTGTGGGCTGAGAGAGACTGGTGTGCCTGAAACATCAGGGGCAGGGAAGTTGGGAGGGAATGGGGCTGGGGAAGTGAGGAGGGACTTTTAGGTCAATGTTAAATGTTTAGGACTTTAGGGTGGAAACATTCAGAAGAGCCCTTACATGTATAGTTACTCCCAATATTAAAGTTAAAAGCAAGGCCATTTGAGGTGCTCACTCAGTTGTGTCTGACTTTCAAAACCATGGACTGTAGCTTGGCAGGCTCCTCGTTATGTGGGATTTTCCAGGCAAGAATATTGGAATGGGTGGCCATTTCCTACTCCAGGAGATCTCCTAACTCATGGATTGAATGCAATCTCCGGAGGCTCCTGCACACATGCATGTTATTAAAATTAATTAAAAAATAACTATTGGAAATACTAAACCATCTTCCCAGATTTTTTTTTTTTTTTTTTTACGTCGGAAGCATTCATGATTGTATCTGTATTCATAATTGTATCTGCTTCCTTGGGCTACTGCAACAAAGCACCACAAACTTGGTGGCTTAAATCAACAGAAATGCCTTCTCTCACAGTGCTGGAGGCTGGGAATCAGAAACCACAGATGCTTGGAGGGCAGCGCTCCCCCTGGAGGCTGGAGGGGGAAATGCCCCTTGCCTCTGGATGGCTCCTGGTGCATGGCCGCATAACCTCAAACCCTGTTTCGCTTTTCACATGGTTCTTCCTATGGCCTTCTTTTCTGTATCTCTGTCAAGTGCCCCCTGTCCTTTCTCCTGTAAGGATACCAGTCACTGGATTGGGGGCAGACTCAGCCCAAGATCGTTAACCTCATTACATCAGCAAAGATCCTATTTCCAACTAGGTCACATTCACAGAAACTGGACTTTAGGACATATCTTTTTGCCGGGGACACAATTCAAGCTACTAAAATAGTATTTTTATTTTTAAATTTATTTATTTTTAACAAGTTATTGGGCTTCCCTGGTGGCTTCCCAGTTGTTAAAGCATTCGCCTGCACTGCAGGAGACCTGGGTTTGATCCCTGAATTGGAAAGATCCCCTGGAGGGAGGGCATGGCAACCCACTCCAGTATTCTTGCTGGAGAATCCCTGTGGACAGAGGAGCCTACTGGGCTACAGTCTATTGGGTCACAAAGAGTCGGACATGACTGAGCGACTAAGCACAGCACAAAAAAAATGTTTCTTTTCAACCAGTTATTGGAGTTGTGCGTTACTCTATATGGTTCATATCAGTTCTCCTTATCTGTTTGCTGTTGCTATAGAGAACAGATTCTACAGAGTCAAGTGTTAGACTGTACTGACATCAGTCTCATCTTGGTGGGCCACTGCCTGGTGTATGATGCTTAATCACTTCTGAGCCTCATTTTCCCACCCTTAAAAGGAGTTCCTCTTTTTTTTTAAATTTATTTATTTTAATTGGAGGCTAATTACTTTACAAAATTGTAGTGGTTTTTGCCATGCATCGACATGAATCCACCATGGGTGGACATGTGTTCCCCATCCTGAAAACCCCTCCCACCTCCTTCCCCATCCCATCCCTCTGGATCATCCCAATGCACCAGCCCTGAGCACCTTGTCTCACACATTGAACCTGGACTGGCGATCTGTTTCACATATGGTAATATACATGTTTCAGTGCTATTCTTGACTGCCACTTGTGTTGCAGCTCTCTATATTTCTTTGATGGATAGATAACTTCATGACCCTATTCATGGTTCTGCTCACTTTTCTTTACCCATGCTGACTTTTTTGGCTCCTGATCTTCCTGCCTTAGAATCGCTGCATCTTTCTCCTCTTGGTCAGTGGAGATGTTGCTGGGGTCCTCCCTGACCTGTGTAGCTGGATCCCTACTCTGTGTCCCAACTGGTCATCTCTAGCTTGTGGCTCACCACATCCTTGCACAGAGACTAACATTTCTTAAGATAATTTTATTTTAATGTGGACCATTTTAAAAGTCTTTATTGAATTAGTTACAATGCTGCTTCTGTTGTTTATGTTCCCATTTTTTGGCCACAAGGCATGCGGGATCATACCTCTCTGACAGGGACTGAACCTACACCTCTGGCATTGGAAGGCGAAGTCTTAACGACTGGGCTGCTAGAGAAGTCCCGAGACTAACACTTTTTTAGGGGCTATTCCACTGGATGATAATAACACAGTGACACTTTGGAAGCCGATGCAAGCCTTTTGTCACCGTTAGTAGAAAATCAGTCCCTAGGTGAAGTTAGTTTGGCCCTGCAGTTAAAAAGTTAGAAGAAGGTGTGAACAGGCAGAGAGAGAAGTTTCTGATTCAGCTGACTTATAAAGAAAATATGGACCTTTGTACGGCTTAAAATAAACATAACAACAATAAAATGTTGAGATAAGCTAAGTCGGTAGCATGTACTAAATCAATAGCAGCATTTTTATCAGCTGAGGTCTGCCATAACATAACTTAGATACACACCAGAAATCGGCTTGAAGGGATGCCTATTATATTTATGTATCATAAAAAATAGTTGAGTTTCACCTACTGATAATGTTAGGTTTCCTATTGAAAGTCACTCTCTCTGCCTATATCTGGGGTCTGGGTTCGTGCAGTCAGCAAACTGCTGGGGTGTAATGAGGATTTCAAAGGTGGAAGATGGATTCTTTCAGTCATTGTAGGCGTCTATGAAAGACCCGGAAACATTAATCTGGCAGTGTACCAAAGGGAAAGGCGTAATTGAAAAAGATGTAAAGGGGGAAGAAAGACAACTATGAACAAGTTGAATTCTGGTAGAGTTACGAGGATATTTTTACAACATAATGCATTTTTAGATAGCTTCCTTCATAGACCCCCAACACAAAAATGCATCACAGAAAAAGATGTACAAAAGAGCAATAGTCCTTTTTATGAGACTCTGTTCATAGAAAAAGAAGATTTAGCCAGCAGCAGGAATTTGTTCCACCTAGCTCTAAATGGAAATCACTTTTAAAGCAGTTATGGAAAATTTTAGCTGGGTTCCCAAACAATATAACATGTTCCGTGCAAAGGCTGATTCACGGAGCTTCTGCCAGCAAATCATTATTCTTGCACTATGAGGGGGCAGGCGTATTGTTCCCAGTTACAAGAGAGACAGAGAAAAAGAACATGATAGTCAGTAGAAGAGCCCAAGAGACTTGATTTATAGATTACATTGACTTGCTAGTGTGAAAGGAAAAAATCCATATCTAATCTTTCACTTCTTCCTTTGAAGCAAATTTCTGATGCAGACCTTCCCCTGCGTGACTTCTGAATGTATCTGCATGCCTCCCTTACATCTTGCTTGGCTGCACTGTCATCACACCCCTAGTCCTCGGGCCAGGGTGTCCATGATACTCAGCACCTCCCTCCCCTTCAACCATCTCCCCCCAGCCCAAGGACTGGTAGCCTGGCAACACGTCTTCCAAGATGCCCTGTCAGCAGCGTGCCCTTTCAGAGTCTACCAGTGAGAAGCCTTTGAGATCTGGGCGGTGGCAAAGAAGTACATGTGTGAGCGGCGCTCTGTGGATGTGTGGGTTTTGGGACACTCAAGGTTTTGTGGCAGCCTCTAGAAATTCTCTTATGGGTGCTGTAGGCGGCTGTGACTATTCGTGGAATTTTCCTGTAATTCCTGACCTGGAGGCTAAGAAGCAGAGTCCAATTCATTGGTAGGCAGTGAAGAAGCTAAGAGACAGCCGTGGTCTCCTTGACCTTGGTTATTTCGGCCTTTCCTTTATTTGAGTGAGCGTTTAATCCTCTAGGTTACTGCTCTTCCTTCCTGGGATATCTAGAGCAGGTTCTATTTTCATGACTGACTCAGCTGTCTCCTTATGTCCATTCTTTTCTTAAGGCCCAAGTATCACCTAGCACAGCTCCTCATTTCACAGGTGAGGCACAGAGCAACTAAGTGACTTGCTCAAGGTTACTCAGCCACTTAATTATAGAACCAGTCCAAGATTTCTACTGTGTCATACATCTCTGGATTTATAGACCATCTCCTAATGCTCTTTTATATACCATATATCTATGTATATCTATGATATCAGTAATTATAGTTTTATGGGAAAAAAAAACAAGAAAAAACACTGCCAAATAAAGGGAATACATTTTGTCACTTCAAAGTACTATATTTTGAAGAAACGAAAAAAATTTTGAACAAACATGCTTATTGACAAAATACATTTTGTTTTGCTGTTTACTTTTTTATGAAGTATAGTTGATTTGCAATACTATATTAGTTTCAGGTACATAACAGTGATTCAATATTTTTATAGGCTGCACTCTATTTAAAGTTATATCTTTCCAAATTAGTCTTTCCCTTTTTTCTTGGATTTATGCCCAGGAGTGGAATTACTGGATCATACGGTAGTTCTGTATCTAGTTTATCGAGTTTTTTGAGAATCCTCGATATTGTTTTCCATAGTGGCTGCACCAATTTACATTCCACCAATACCATTTGAGGGTTCCCTTTTCTCCACATCCTTGCCAGCATTTGTTATTTGTGGTCTCTTTGATGATAGTCATTTTGACAGGGGTGAGGTGATATCTCATTGTGGTTTTAATTTACATTTCTCTGATGAGTAGCAATGTTGAGCACCCTTTCACGTGCTTGTGGGGTTATCTCTATGTCTTCTGTGCGAAAATGCCTATTCACGTCTTCAGCACATTTCTTTTCTTTTTTTATTGCTGCACTGCAGGGCTTTAAAGATCTTAGTTCCCTGAATAGGGATTGAAGTCAGTGAAAGTGCCAAGTCCTAACCGCTGGACAGGCGGGAAAGTCTCATACTGCCCATTTTTAAATCAGGTTGTTTGGCCTTTTGATGTTGAGCTGTATGAACTGTTTATGTATTTGGGGGGATATTTGCCCCTTATCAGTCTTATCATTTGCAAATATTGTCCCCCATGCAATAAGTTTTTTCACTCTGTGTTGTAGATGGTTTACTTTGCTGTGTAGTAATTTTAAGTTTAATTATGGCCATTTGTATGTTTATTTTATTGAAGTACAGTTGATTTATAATGTCCGTTTTTAAAATTTTTTTTTCTTAGGAGACAGATCCAAACAATATTGCTACAATTTATGTCAAAGAGTATTCTGCCTATGTTCTCTTTTAGGAGTCTTATCATTGCAAGTCTTACATATTTATGCCTTTAATCCATTTAGAGTTTATTTTTGTATATGGAGTGAATGAAAGTTCTAATCTCGTTCTTTCACATGTATCTGTCCAGTTTTCCCAGTTCCACTTATTGAGAAGAGTGTCTTTCCTCTATTGTATACTCTTGTTTCCTTTGTATTAGGTAAATTCACCGTAAGTGCATAGGTTTATTTCTGGGGTCTCTATTCTGTTCTACTGACCTGTATATCTGTTTTTGTGCCAGTACCATGATGTTTTGATTACTGTAGGTTTGTAGTACGGACTGAAGTCAGAAAGTATTATACCTCCAGTTTTGTTCTTTTTTCTCAAGATTGCTTTGGCAATTTGGGGTCTTTTGTGGTTCCACATAAAGTTTAGGATTACTTATTTTACTTCCGTGAAAAATGTCATGGGTACTTTGATAGGGATCACATTAAATCTGTAAATTGCTTTGGGTTGTATGGAACTCTAACAATATTAGTTCTCCAGTGCAAGAGTACAGGTTATCTTCGCATTTCTTTGTATTATTTCCAAATTCCTTCTTAAATGTTTTATGATTTTTGGAGTATAAGTCTTTCACCTCTTTGACTAAGTTAATTCCTAGATATTTTATTCTTTTTGATATGATTTTAAATGGAGCCATCTTCATGCTTTTTCTTTCTGATAATTATTAGTATATAGAGAAGTAACAAAAACCTGTATATCAATATTGCATCTTGAAACTTAACTGAATTTATTAGTTCTAATAGTTTTCTTGTGGAGTCTTTAGCATTTTATATGTTAGTACCATATAATTTGCCAACAGTAACAGTTTTACTTCTTTCCTTCCAATTTGGATATGTTTTTATTTCTTTTTCTTATCTGATTGCTATAGCTAGGACTTCCAATACTATGGTAAATAGGAGTGAGGAGAGTGGACATCCTTGTCTTGTTCCTGATTTTAGAGAAAAAGTTTTTTGCTTTTTTGCCATTGAGTGGCTGAGTATTATGTTAGCTATAGATTTGTCATAAATGGTCTTATGTTGAGATATGTTGAGATATGTTCACTCTAACTTTGATGAGAGTTTTTTATTTTTATCACAAATGGATGTTGAATTCTTTCAAGTGGTCAAAAAATAATTTTTATGTTTATTGAGAGAACTCTTTCTGACTTTATTCTCACTAGTTTTTAAAATTATTTCTTGCATATATATATATATATATATATATAAAATAAATTGGTTAAGATATTTCTAAAACTTCTTTCACTTTGACTCTTTGAGTCATGTTTTTTTTTTTTTAATTTTATTTTATTTTTAAACTTTACATAATTGTATTAGTTTTGCCAAATATCAAAATGAGTCATGTTTTGACTTAAAGTTAATTTTTTAATAAAAAAGCTTTTAAATATAAATCTCTATGCCATCAAGAGATAAGGTGACATAACACTTCTTAAACAAATCTTTTAAGTAACTAAAATACTTTGGTACTGGGCTCATAAGCCATTTTGCAATGACACAGAGCTAGACCCCTTTTTCACTCTTGCTTCCATTATATTGTTAAACACATTATCCCCAGGATAATAAGAGCACAATTATTGTGTTTGGAATTTTCCTGCGAAATGCTGACATGCATTCTCCAAGTTCTGATGTTCACAAGTGTGTAAACAATGCCTACTGTATCAGAACTGACATCTGGCAGCAAATGAGTGCAAGACACATTGTTCTGAACCTAAAATGAAAAAAAAAATCAGAAATAATGCAATATAAAAAATTTATGTCTCAAAATTCATTAAATTATATTTTACATTTTATTCTTCAATGCGTTTATTTTCAAGGTATGGTTCATGACATGTAATTGTTTTTAGTGTCCCAGAAAACAAACATAATGATAGATTGTTAAAATATCATCTTATACCTTGTGTATCCATACTCTTATTTTTACAAAAAACTATCAGTTACTGATTTATTATTAATTTAATGTCTATAATGCATAACACCTATGGCTTTAATTCATGTTTGCACTCCCAAAACATTTACTGTTTTCACACTGTAGGCATAGTTGCATCTGAAAAGATTATTCACTCTCATATTTAATAAGAATTCCTCTACTTTCTTGAAGGCTCAAGGATTTTTGTGATTTCTCTGCATGAACAGCAAGACTATGGTAATGGAAATAGCAAAATCTTGTTTTGTTTGAGGAAAATAAGTCAGAGAAAGAAATTTAGTTGCTTAAGAGGATATACTTGCTGTTTCTGCTATTTTTCTTAGAGAATGGGCTTATGTGCTGCTTATTTATAAGCAGTACCTGCCTCTTGAATACTTGGTTGAGCAGAAAAACATAGCTTAGAAGTCAACAGGAACTTGGTGATATCAGAGAACATTATATGAAATGAAATAATGCATAAAGAGGATGGTGCTTGGCAGATCTGTCTCCATCTGTGGCCTTAACTTTTCTTTCCTCCAACCAATTATTTAGTCTGCCCAGTGCCTGACAAATAGCAGGCAATCAATTAATGATGATTCCCTTCTATTTCCCATTCTTGCTCCAAAGTTAGAGCAGCATAAATATTTGGACTGAAATGACTTTTCTTCTTTCTGGATTATCTAGAGTTTTGAAGAAAGAGGGTAGTCCAAGTCGCCCACATCTTCAGGTTCACAGGTTTGTTGAATGCAAGCAAAATTCTTCACAGTGTGTTTTGGCTAAATGGGTACCAGCACTCTTCTGGCCTGAGGTTTCTACAGAGATCCACTTCTGGATCAGCATGGCTCCAGGATTCTGGGAGAGTTTTAGGCTCCCCCTACAGGGAGGGAGCACATGTGACTCACTGCAGTTCTGTGTGGCCCCTGTGGGCTGCTTCTTCACTACGGGCCAGTGGCCATTGTGATTGCTCTGTATTTCCCACCAGGATTCAGGTAGGTACTCTAGGAATCATTCAGGATTATCTTAAACCTATTCTGATTGTTGGGGCTTCCCTGGTGACTCAATGGTAAAGAATCCATCTGCCAAAGCAGGAGATATGGGTTCGATCTCTGGGTTGGAAACATCCCCTGGAGAAGGGAAATGGCTACCCACTCCAATATTCTTGCCTGGGAAATCCCATGGGCAGAGGAGCCTGGTGGGCTACATTCAGTCCATGGAGTCACAAAGAGTTGGACACGACTTTGCAACTGGACAACAACAACAACGTATTCTAATACTTACTGTGGGAAACACCTAGGATTTCAGCAAATTGACCATTTTCTCTTCTAATTTTTCTTGCATACACATCATTTAACACTGGAAGGTGGTACAGTAGAGGGGTCATGAATTGTACTATTAAATTGCTTTCAAGTCAGACAAGTTCCTATCCTGGCTCTGTTAGCTAGAGTTATGTGACCTTGATCGATTTACTTAATGCTTCAGTTTCATCATTTGTAAAATGGGAATGATGCCTGTCTCATGGGGTTTTTATGAGGATTGAATGAGGTATCTACATAAAGTGCCTGGCATTTAGTAAGCACCAAATAAAGAGAACTATTGTCCTTGACAAACACGATATTTTAAAACTTCTAATTCAACATCATTAGCTCATTTGTCTTATTGACACTTAATCAAGACTATTTCTAAAGTGTGAGCCCATATTAATTTCCCAGAAACTCAGTTGTTTACTTCTTCATTTTCTTTAACCAAACTGAAACTAACTCCCGTGGCATGATTGATTTTGCCAGAGTGATTCTGCATATCCTAAACAGGATCTTTCCATCTGCTGCTCAACCCCATCTGTTCTTGCCTCCAGCTGATCCAATTTCATAACCAGTTGGTAGAGGGCCACCTGAAAAAAAAACTCCCCATTATGTTCTGATGTCCTGAAGAAACCTTGAGAAAAATTCAGCATACAGAGTTCGGTCACTTGAACACACAAATGCCTCAGTAAATTATTTTACAGGAAATGGGGAATTTGCCATATGGTGCTGTTGGTGGTTGTGAAATTAAATCATGTGAAAGCCATATTAGAAAAAAAATAATAAAAAACTCATGCCTAGCAGAGTGCCAAGCATAGCACAGACCCTCAATACTCATGACCTGACTATTTTTTTGCATTAGAATATTACGACTCTTTAGGTGATTAGAGAAACTAGGACATTTGAGATTTTAATTACTCTTTCACAGAGTACATTCTGAATGGCATTAGTGTAAGTACCAGTGAAGTGAGAGTTTCTGTGGAGGGGGTGACTGCTCTGCATGGTGCCTCACAGTGCAGTGACAGTACAGTTCAGCATCATCCCCAAACCACGTGCTTTTTGCTTATTATACTGCAGATGTTATGATGAGCCCTTTGGTTTTATGACCTTCATGCGATTTGTCAAACTCAGATGCCAATTACTGGATCATGTCTATTATTTTTTTGTATCACTCTATCCGAATTGATGCTTTTGAACTGTGGTGTTGGAGAAGACTCTTGAGAGTCCCTTGGACAGCAAGGAGGTCCAACCTCCATTCTGAAGGAGATCAGCCCTGGGATTTCTTTGGAAGGAATGATGCTAAAGCTGAAACTCCAGTATTTTGGCCACCTCATGTGAAGAGTTGATTCATTGGAAAAGACCCTGATGCTGGGAGGGATTGGGGGCAAGAGGAGAAGGGGACGACAGAGGATGAGATGGCTGGATGGCATCACTGACTCGATGGACGTGAGTCTGAGTGAACTCTGGAAGTTGGTGATGGACAGGGAGGCCTGGCATGCTGCGATTCATGGGGTCACAAAGAGTCAGACACGACTGAGCGACTGATCTGATCTGATCTGATCCTCACCAATGGATATAGTACTGATTTTAAGAATTGTCCCAATTAAAGTGGAAACCTGTGTGTCATAGAATGGAAGAATATGGTAATCCTTGATTCCTTACATCCTCTCTATGAGGCTCATTTTACATATGAGGAAAGTGAAGCTCAGGGATATTGAATGAAATGCCTCAGCCCACTGTGCTAGGAAACAAGGCAACCTGAGTCCAGTGGTGCCTGCTCCCTATGTCCTGTATTAACCCGAGCGCAGTGCCCTGGCCCCGAGGTGAGAGTGATTCCACAGGAAATGAGCACAGGTGAGCAAAGCACTGCTGTGTACCTGTGCACCTAAACGCACAGCTTCAGATCTGATTAATAAATAGGTACACTACACCCACCCATTTCTCCTCTTTCTTTCAATGTTCTTTCCTCACCCATCAACGGCCTAAGTCTAGAAATAAATTTTCCCCCAAATACATCTCTTTCCTTCCCCTGTATGGATCTTAAAAGCATAGGTTACATCAGAAAACTTAAGGATGGTAGAATGGGTGCTTTCTTTAAGGAAATCTCCTTATCCCTTTCACTCTCCAGTAATAGAAATGTACATTATCTTCAATTAAATAAATGATGGGTTTAAGCCAAGGAAGCATCTGGTTACTTGTCTTGGCCTGGGGGGACAATTAGTTAGCAATCTTGCCAGCAATTTTCTCTCTTCCTTTTTTATTCATTTTCTTCTAAACTTCTCGGATTCTGTGAGGATATAGCTAGGAATATGGAAGCTGTTTATTTTTTCCTGTGGATCTAAGACCTCCCCCCCATCAAACTCCCAACCCAAAGCTTGGGGAAAAAGTTTCCAAATGTAAATAACATATTCAATTATTTTGCAAATCTCTTTCCTCTTTTCTCCACTAAATATGAAGAAAGAATCACTTGAGAAGTTTTATAATCTAATTTGTTTAGGAAATCTAGCAGCCCAGTCTATTTAGAGTGAAAATAAACATTTATTTAACAAATATTTACTGAGTAACTATGTGCCTGGCTGTGTGCTAAGCATGCTACATGTATTATGTGCTACTTACACGACCACTTGGTAAGATTTTTTCATAGGGGTTAAGTGGATTGCCCAAACCATACAGCTAGGGAGGGTTTGGCAGGATTCAGAGAGAGAGCCACTTGACTCAGAAGTCCTAGCTCCATCTATTACCCCACCAAGGATGGGCAAAATGAAGAAAGCATTTGGCACCAGGATATTTTTTAATAGTAGTAATTAATGAAGTTATTACTGACAAGGACTTCAGCCCTTAAAATTTATTCCATATTTAATTAAAGGAACACATCCATTTAATGATATTTTTCTCACTTCTTGATATGACTTATAATGATGGTTGAAAGAATCAACTGAATTCTTTAAATTTTAACAAGAAGCCCTATATTTTCCAGGTAGATGCTATAAGTGTATCTCCTATACCATTTATTTTTTAACTTTAGAAAATATTTCAAGCAATTTCCATTCAGCCCACAGATATTTATCTGTTGAAGAAGGCTGCTGATTATGTCAGTCAGTGATTTGGGTTTGAAGTCTCCTTGCTATCTCTGATAAAACATTAGAAAAAACCCTTAAAATATAGACATGAAATAGTTGTTTTCAGAGTCATCAAATTTGAATCTGATAAGTCTATGGATTAAATGCAGAACATGGGCTATAGGTCTTTAGTTTCCATTCTTTTGGCCAATGAAAGTGAAAGTGAAAGTTTGTTGGTTGTGTCAGACTCTCTGTGACCCCATGAACTATATAGTCCATGGAATTCTCCAGGCCAGAATACTGGTGTGGGGAGCCATTTCCTTTTCCAGGGGATCTTCTCAACCCAGGGATTGAACCCAGGTCTCCTGCATTGCTGGCAGATTCTTTACCAGCTGAGTCACAAAGGAAGCCCAAGAATACTGGAGTGTGTAGCCTATCCCTTCTCCAGGAGATCTTCTTGACCCAAGAATCAAACCGGGGTCTCCTGCATTGCAGGCAGATTCTTTACCAACTCACCTATGAGTGAATAGTAAACTTCAAATTAAGAGTTAATTCTTATTCACAGTCAAATTGGTTGAGATTTAAGGGAATCTTTTAAGTTAAACTGATGTCAAATAGGATGCAGAATTCTATAATTCTTCCAATTACAGAATCAGAATGATGGATTTCTAACAATTGGATAAAGTACAGGATTATAGCATCACTTACAAATTTTAAAACTTTGTTGAACTAGAGCTTATAGTTTCCTTTTGTATTCTTTTTACTATTTTTTTAAAAGAAATCTCAGGCACAAAGTCCAATTAATTCTTTTCAATTACCATTAAAACATTTTCTTAGTTTTCTTGGCTTTGGTTTTTCTCTAAATGCATCCTGCACATGACTGCCACACTGTTCTTTGTGGAACTCATTATAATATGTTCCAGCCTGCAAACTTTCCATGCCTTTCCACTACCAGGCTTAAAAGACAATGCCTACAGCTCCTTGGTCTGAGATGAACTTCTCCGTGTAATCTGGTCTCAAGGTTCTGCTACTTCTTTTCTGCAAAACCCAGCAACTGTAGTCAAAAAACTCATTTTTACCAGGCAAAATCTTTGCCTTTTAGACCTGCTCTCATATGCTACACTACAGCTTCCTTACCTCCCTCAATATCTTTCTTCCAGAAAACCTGTCTTGGCCTCTGTGATCCATAGAGATCTCTGCCGCCCACAGCTCTCAGGGTACCCCTGACCTTGACCACTTGTTAAGTAGCTGTACCTCATCTGATCTTCTGTGTATGCATTTCCTTCTTGCAGCCCATAAACCTTGTGCCTTTGTCTGTACATAGTAAGCACATGATTTCTGTTGCTTTCTGTGTCCTAGCAAAAATCTTGTACCCTTTATGTTTATTTTAAATTTTTATTAAAGATAATTACTATCACACTTCAGAATTTTTCCCTGAGTAACAATAACCTTATTTTCTCCTCTCAAAATGTAGCTATACGATATCTAATAACTCTATTTATAGCCTTATTATAAGCTTCCTTGAAGTTCTGCCCAACTTACACTAATTTCAATTGTGAAGGAAAGCGCTACATGCAATTATAACATGAAACATGTCAACTGAGTGAAGAGGAAGGACTTATCTCAATAAATTGTTGGGTCAAAACTCCACTACCAAGTGGCCTCACGCTATGGAGAACACTCATCAGAGGCACTGCTGAGAGTACCTATAAACGGCATAAACGCATAGAGACAAACGCATATATTGTTTGCCTCTTTCGATTTGCTTTTAACAAGTGAACATTAGTGGGGATGAGAATTATTTTTGTTTCAAAGGATAAAAGTAAATATAACTATTGAATCCCAATATTTTTAATGCTTATTTAAAAAAAAAAAAATTAGGTGACTGTTCAGTGGAAATTAGGAGAAAATGTGATTTGATCTTGAGCAGAATCTGCAACAAGTGAATTCACCAGTGCTTTGGACACCCTGTAAAATTACTTCAATTCCCCAAAGCTGATCCGACCCTAAACCCTTCCTGAGCTCGCCTGAAGCACACACCCCTCTCCCAGTCTGCCTTCCAGCATGGACAGTGCAGGATGGCCACCGTGACACACTTCCCTTGGTTCTGTTCTCCCCCGAGCAACTATCAAGAACTCTTATTTTCAGGCACTGTGTGGCCAACTATTCACTTCTCTTATTTCCTAAATGTTAATTAGAGGCAGGGCAATTAAAAGCAGAAGGAAGCTAGTAAGGGTGGGGCTTCATTGGGTGATATTGTGTTTTGAGACAAATCTTCCAAGTGTTAAAAATCACACCATTCTCTGCCTAAGGAGGGCAGAAGTGAAGTCCAGGAAAATAGTAGTCCAGGGAGATACAGAGTTTTTTTTTTTTTTTTTTTGAGGTATTCACACTGGTAATACAGACACACTCTTTTTCCTTCTAACATGGACTTAATAATAGGCATTGTCTCCATATCATCTTATTTGTGTTGCAAGCAGGGTTGTGCACTATGAGGGGAGAAGGCGATGGCAACCCACTCCAGTACTCTTGCCTGGAAAATCCCATGGGTGGAGGAGCCTGGTAGGCTGCAGTCCATGGGATCGCTAAGAGTCGGACACGACTGAGCGACTTCACTTTCACTTTTCACTTTCGTGCATTGGAGAAGGAAATGGCAATCCACTCCAGTGTTCTTGCCTGAAGAATCCCAGGGACAGGGGAGCCTGGTGGGCTGCCATCTATGGGGTCGCACAGAGTTGGACATGACTGAAGCAACTTAGCAGCAGCAGCAGCAGCACTATGAGGAAATTGTGTAGCATCTCTCTCCAACCATCCACCCACACTCATGCACAAATAGGTCATGGTCTTGAACGGGCTAGAGAGACTTAAGAGACTCTGAGGGCTTCTCTATCAGGACCAG
This sequence comes from Bos grunniens, assembly GCF_055505025.1. Lineage (NCBI taxonomy): Eukaryota > Metazoa > Chordata > Mammalia > Artiodactyla > Bovidae > Bos > Bos grunniens. The sequence continues at coordinate 8,984,095 of NC_141168.1, forward strand.
GCTAAAGAGTTAGGTTTCTGGGTCTGTATCTTAACAGTCACATTCCCTCCTCCCCAGCCCTCTCCCCTCAGTATTGGAAGACAATGAGAAAGGAAGAAATTCTATTTTCTGTTGAATCTGAGACACAAGCTTAAGAATCCCAGGAATCTGAAAGGCATTATTTTGGACTTTTGAACAAAGGAGAGACGATGCCGTTAAACCTCTAAAGGCCTTTCAAAGTGAATTTCTGCTAAATAGAATCTTGAGACACTAAACACGTAAAGTTGGCACACAGAAAGCCTGGCTATTGAACGAGAGGTTTGCTGGTTTATGTAGATAAGCCATACCCATCCACGTTCTGAATGCTTTGATGTTTACTAGAAAACAACACAAACCTCAGTCTTGCCAGGAAGTCAGCAAAATATCCTTTTTATATTGAGTTATTTGCTGCTCTGTCTACATTTCTTTTTCAAGTGTACTAATTGTTGGATTATACAAATTAAGATCAAAAATATAAAAATAAATGGAAGAGAACTCTGTTACCTCGCTCCTGTTTCATGAGTATCCTGACCCATGCCTGTATTTTCTTTGTTTTAAGCCATCACCTATGTGCTCACTCTATGGCTTCAATGATTTTTCAGTCCTTGCTTGCAAGTAATTGGTATTGATTTTGCAGGTTACTTCTAATGTGTTCAGTTCCTAAAAGAAATCTAACTGTACCCCTCTCATCCTCTAGTCCCCAGGAGAAAACAGTATTTATAACTCCAGAGCAAATGGCGGTGTTACCAATTTCCTTTGGCTGAAATGAGGAGGGTGTGAGTTTCTTCAAGGAAGAAGTTTCTGCACTTCCTACCTGAAATGTGCTGATATGTTTTAAGCTTCCCATTATTTCAATTCAATGCAGTAATACACAAAGTGTGGTGGGTAGTGGTCAACCCTCCTTATGCTAGTGGAGTAAATAGCACAGGAATCGTTTAAGAACAAGGCCCTAGGGAGGAACAAGTACTAAGTCTGCCTCTTAAATCACCATGTTCAACTGCGTGGTTCATTAAAAACACTGGCAACTAATAGCTTTGAGCAGCAGGCAGCTTGCTGATTACAACTAGGTTTTGCAAAACTGTGGCTGTAGAAGAGGCAAGAACTGAAGCCTCCCTGAGAGAGACAGAAAACTGGGAGAACATACAGGAGTTCAAAGTAGGAGAGAAGAGAAAGTGTCATGTATAAGGCTGGGGGAAAAAAAGAAGGACTCACAACTTTCCATAGTAGTAAGACACAAGAAGGATATAAGCAGACAGTATAAAGATGAAGTCAAATATACAGTCTGGAAAACTCGAGATTATTGTTAAACAAGCTTACACCCAGAATCAACCTGAAAAGGTGGTACCTACTATAGACGACAGTGTCTTTTGGTTAAAATAATATTTCCTGTACTAAATGTCATCTCTTAGAGAGGTGACAAATAGCAAATAAGAATGCTGAAATATTTAAATTTACATATTATTTTTTGTAAGTAATCAGCCTTCCCCCTACCGAGCCCCTCATACTTTGACAGTGCTGTCTTAGTGATATTCAACAAATCAGTTGGCAATCATCAGCGTCAATGTTTGAAACACCCATTTGCTGTCTGCTTAGTGAAGGGGTGTCAATGATGAGGCCACAATTCCTTAGACAAGTATAAACAATGGAGCTTTAGTCAAAGACAATTAACACAGCTGTGCGGGGTGGATAAAGGAGCAGGAGATGTTCTGTCATTATGTATGAACATTCTGGAATGATCTGAGAGGCTGATGGAATACACAACATGTCAAGAATGTTCCTAGAAATCAGATTTAAACCTTCAGTGGAAACCTACAACAGTATTACTTCCAGGGGGGTGGGAATATATAAAATAGACTCATTTTGAATTGTTCATGGAAATTAAGCCACTAAAACACTAAAAGCATCCGGTTATAAAGCCGTTTTCCTTATGAAGATTTAAAGTATTTTACCAATGTGCTCAACTAGCATAGCGACCTGCCCTTTGGGATGTACACGTCTCTGTTGTTACTGCCTTTATAGAACACTCGGGAGAGCTGTCGAGATTTTTCTTTCCCAGTTTTCTGATTTGCTGTGTGTGTGTGTGTCTGGTGGGGATGGGGATATGAAATGCAGAGAGTCCAGTCCCGTTCCAGCAACTCTAGTGTGTCTTCTGTGCTCACCCCTTCAAATGAACAGAGTTTGCTCACGTCAGACCAGAGAGGAATTCTGTGTTACTCAGTCTTGCAGTTTTCTGCCCTCAGTTGGACCAGTTGGGCACTTTCTTCTTTTGCAAACACCTTTCCTTCTTAGCTTAGTGATAAAATTCCTGATTTTCTTCCTTTCCCATTGACAACCTCCATCAATCTAGTCTTCCCCAAAGTGAATGGTATTTTGTTTTCAACTGACATCAGATGATTTAATTCCTTCAATAATCTTCCAATAACCTCCAACAGCTTCCCATTGCATGTAGAATAAAATCTAAATTCCTCATCATTTCCTATAATTTCTGCTTGGTCGAGCTCCTGCCTACCTGCACGACCTCATCCTGTATCATCTCACTATGCCCCACCTGCTGCCTGCCTTCCTCCCAATTCTCCTCAGTTATTTCCATCTTCAGGGCCCTTTACTCTTCAGTTTATTCTGCCTAGAAAGGGCCTCCCTCACCCCCTCAGTTCTTCACAGCTCTGCATCTTGGCATTGGGTCTCAGCTCATAAGTTATTTTCTCTAAAAGTCTTTCTCTAGAGCTCCCATCTCATGTTTGTCTTGACTTTCTCATATTAATTTCATTCACATCACTTATCACATTTAGTAAATATCTGTTTTATTTATTATTTTATTTTTTTCTTCCACTAGAATATACATAGCATGAACATAAAGAACATGCCAACTTTGTTCACATCTACATTCCTAGGAATTAAAATATTGCTTGGCATAGAATGGGTGCTCAAATATTTGTTGAATGAATAAAACATATACTAACAAAATTCAAGGCCTGAAAAGTAAAATTTGACTTAAAAATATCATTCCAAAGACCTGCCACTCCAAAGTTTTATCTATTTTGAGGCCATACCGTTTACTCTTCTTAAAACTTATTGACAGTTTTGAGTAATTAATATAATCACATTGTCTAAAAATACAGTGAGACTTCTTCATATTTATGTTCCTGCTCAGTCACCATATACTCCCACCTGTCATACACAACTATAACCACATCTCGGGGATATCTCGGGTTTGGTTCTAGGCCATGGCAATAAAGCAAACACTGCAATAAAGTGAATCACACAATTATTTTTGGTTTTCCATTGCATGTAAAAATTATGTTTACACTGTACTGCAGTAATGTGCACAATAGCATTATCTTTAAAAAATAACACTGTATATACCTTGATTTAAAAATACTTTTTAATTAAAAATGCTATCCACCATCTGAGCCTTCAGTGAGTTGTAACCTTTTTACTCCTGGAGAGTCTTGCCTTCATGTCAATGGCTTCTGACTAATCAAGGTGGTGATTGCTGAAGGCTGGGGTGGCCGTGACAATTTCTTAAGATAAAACGACAATGGAGTTCACCACACCAATTGACTCTTCCTCTCATGAATGCTTTCTCTGTAGGATGCAATGCTGTTTGATAGTATTTCAAAACTGGAGTCGATCCTCTCAAATCCTGCTGCTGTTTTATCAATTAAGTTGATGTAATATTCTAAACCTTTTTTTTGTCATTTCAACAATCTCCACAGGATCCTCACCAGGAGTAGATTCCATCTTGAGAAACTGCTGTCTTTGCTTTTCCATAAGAAGCAACTCCTCATCTGTTCAAGTGTGACCACGAGGCTGCAGCAATTCAGTCACATCATCAGACTCCACATTAAGTCAAGTTCTCTGGAATCTCATGAGATCTGCAGCTACTTTCTTCACTGAAGTCTTGAACCTCTCCAGGTCATCAGTGAAGGTTGGAATCAACTTCTTCCAAAATCCTACTAATGCTGATATTGGACCTCTTCCTATGAATCATGAATGTTTGTAATGGCATCCAGAAGGATAAATCCTTTCCAAAAGGTTTAAATTTACTTTGCCCAGATCCATCAGAAGAACTGCTACTTGTGGCAGCTTTAGCCTTACAAAATGTATTTCATAAATAATAAGACTCAAAAGTAAACATCTCTCCTTGATCCATGGGCTGCAGAATGGATGTTGTATTAGCAGGTATGCAAACAACATTAATCTCATTGTACATCTCCATCAGAGCTCTTGGGTGACCAGGTGCATTGTCAATATATAGTAATACTTGAAAAATATATATATATATATATATTTTCCTGAGTGGTAGTTCTCCACAGTGGTCTCAACCAAGTCAAATATTCAGCAAACCATGTTGTAAACAGATGTGCAGTCATCTAGGCTTTGTTGTTCCATTTATAGAGCACAGGCAAAGTAACATTAGAATAATTCTTAAGGACTCCAGGATTTTGGGAGGTAAGTGAGCATTGGCTTCAACTTAAAGTTACCACTTACCAGCTATACTAGCCCCTGACAAGAGAGACAGCCTGTCCTTTGAGGCTTTAAAGCCAGGCATTGACTTCTCCTCTCTAGCTATGAAAGTCCTAGGTCGTATCTTCTTCCAATAGGAGGCTGTTTTCTCCATACTGAAAATCTGTTGTTTAGTGCAGCCAACTTCATTAATGATGTGAGCTGGAATTCTATATATCTTGCAGCTTCTGCATCTGCACTTACTGTTTCATCTTGTGCTTTGATATTATGGAGATAGTTTCTTTTCTTTCCTTAAAACTCATGAATCAATCTCTGTGAACTTCAAACCTTTCTTGAGCTTCATTACATTTTTCATCCTTCATAGACTTGAAGAGAGTTAGGGCCTTGCTAGAGAATAGGCTCTGACTTAAGGGATCAGTAAAAAACTTTCTCCATATCAGCAATAAGGAGGTTTTAGTTTAGTTTTTTTTTTAATCGTTTGTGTCTTCACTGGAGTAGCACTTAATTTCCTTCAAGAACTCTTCCTTTGCTTTCACAACTTGACTAATTGTTTAGCCCACGAGGCCTAGCTTTCATTCCATCTAAGCTGTTGACATGTCTTTCTCACTAATCATTTTTAGGTTTTGATTTAAAGGGAGACACATGCAACCCTTCCTTTCACTGGAACACTTTGGGTCACTGTAGGGTTATTCATTTCAGTTCAGTTCAGTGGCTCAGTCATGTCCCATTCTTTGCGACCCCATGGACTGTAGCACGCCAGGCTTTCCTGCCCATCACCAACCCCCAGAGCATGCTCAAACTCATGTCCATCGAGTTGGTGATGCCATCCAACCATCTCATCCTCTGTGGTCCCCTTCTCCTCCTGCCTTCAATCTTTCCTAGCATCAGGGTCTTTTCCAATGACTCAGTTCTTCCCATTAGGTGACCAAAGTGTTAGAGTTTCAGCCTCAGCATCAGTCCTTCCAATTAATATTCAGGACTGATTTCCTTTACAAATGACTGGTTTTATCTATTTGCAGTCCAAGGTACTCTCAAGAGTCTTCTCTAACACCACAGTTTAAAAGCATCAGTTCCTCAGTGCTCAGCTTTCTTTATGGTCCAACCCTCACATCCATACACGACTACTGGAAAAACCATTGCCTTGACTAGATGGACCATTGTTGGCAAAGTAATGTTTCTCTTTTGAATATGCTGTCTAGGTTGGTCATAACTTTCCTTCCAGGAGTAAATGCCTTTTAATTTCATGGCTGCAGTCACCATCTGCAGTGATTTTGAAGCCTAAGAAAATAGTCTGTCACTATTTCCATTGTTTCCCCATCTATTTGCCATAAATTGATGGGACCAGATACCATAATCTTTGCTTTTTGAATGTTGAGTTTACGCCAGCTTTTTCACTCCTCTTTCACTTTCATCAAGAGGCTCTTTAGTTCCTCTTCACCATTACCTGGCCTGATTTCAACATCATTCTGTCTCAGGGAATAATGAGGTCCAAGGGGAATGGTCAGTCAGTGGACCAGTCAAAACACATACAAAATTTATCAATTAAGCAGCTCACAGTTTTACACAGTCAAGGTTCATGGTGTCCCCAAAACAATTACAACAGTAACTTCAAAGACCACAGGAGGTTTCACAGATCACCAAAACAGATGATCACAACAGATATAAGAAGAAAGTTTGAAATATTGCAAGAACTGTCAAAGTGTGACACAGAGACATGAAGTGAGGTAAATGCTGTTGAGAAAGTGATGCCTTGAGACTTGATCAATGGAGGGTTACCAGAAACTTTCAATTGGTTAAAAAACAACAACAACAACAACAACTCAGTATCTGTGAAGCACAATAAAATAAGGTATGAAGAAAATGAAAGTGTTAGTTGCTCAGTTGTGTTTGATTTGTGACTCCATGGACTGTAGACCACCAAGCTCCTCTGTCTATCTAATTCTCCAGGCAAGAATACTGGAGTGGGCAGTCATTCTCTTCTCCAGGGGATCTTCCCAAGCCAGGGATCAAACCCAGGTCTCCTGCACTGCAGGAGGATTTTTACCATCTAAGTCACCAGGGAAGCCCCAAATAAGGTATGTCTGTGTTCTTATTAGTGTCATTGATATTAATATCTTAAATATCCTTCCAGGTTGTTTGGGCTTCCCAGGTGGTACTAGTGGTAAAGAATCCACCTACCAATGCAGGAGACACCAGAGACTCTGGTTTAATCCCTGGGTTGGGAAGATCCCCTGGAGCAGGAAATAGCACCCCACTCTAGTATTGTTGCCTGGGAAATCCATGGGCCGAGGAGCCTGGCAGGCTATAGTCCATGGGGCCGCAAAGAGTCAGACACAACAAGCACGCACACACACGCCCCACCAGGGTTTTTAGCATATATTCAACATACATGAACATATGTTATTTCTCTTTATTATCAGAAAAATGGTAATATGCTATACACATTGATCTACACACTCTTGTTTCATCCAACAGTCTATTTTGGAAATATGTTCATATAGTAAATAAAGAGCTTACTATAATATTCACTAATTAAGAAAGAGTGACTCTGCTATAAGGATAGACAAATAGGCTAGGATACTCCAAAACATAAAAGAATAAAAAACCACACAGCGAAAGGGTCAACTGATCTTCAACAAAGGGGCCTAAGGAATTCAACAGGGAGAGGGAAGCAATTTTAAGTTTTTCAGAAGCAAATGTTTCTGAAACAACTGACTAACTATAGGGAAAAAAAATGTTTATCCCTACCTCACACCATATATTAAAATTAATTTGAAATAAGGCTGTAACCCCAGTTTGAAAGCTAAAATTGTAAAACTTTTGTTAAAAAAATAGGAGAATATCTTGTTTCCTTAGTAAGGCAAAGATTTTCTTTCTTTTTTTTTTTTAAGATAATATAGAGAAAGCAGTAATCTCTCACACACACACACAAAATTAAATTTAAATTCATTAAAACTGAAAAATTTATATTCATCAAAATGTATTACTAAGGGAATAAATAGGTGGGCAAAGACTGGCAGAAATCTAAATGGACTTAGGTCCAAAATAAAAAACTTCTATAACTCAATCATTAAGAAACAACAACAACAAAAATAGACAAATGACTCAAACATACTTTTAACAAAGAAAGTTACGTAATACCCAGTAAGCTCAAAAGGTGCTTAATGTTATTAGTCATTAAGCCTTTACAAATAAACACAATGACATACTACCACATATCCACAAGAAGAGATAAAATTAAATTTAAGATCCAAATTCATCCAGTAAATGTAAGGGTGGAGCAGCTGGAACTACAGTCCTTGGCTAGCAGATGTATAAACAGGTGCAGCCTCATTGGAAAACGGCCTCATGGTTTCTCCAACTTTAATCATACACCCACCTTATGATCCAGCAAGTCCACTCCAAGGTGTAGTTTAAGAAATCTACCAAAAGATTTATAGAAGAGTGCTCACAGGAACTATACGCACAATAGTAAAAAACTAGAAAGATCCCAAATGGCCATAAACTGGAAAATAGATGAATAAACTTAGGTGCATTTATTCAAGACAACAGGCTTCCCAGGTGGCGCGGTGGTAAAGAATCCACCTGCCAATGCAGGAGATGAAAGAGAAATGGGTTCGATCTCTGGGTCAGGAAGATTCCCTGGAGGAGGAAACGGCAACCTGCTCCAGTATTCTTGCCTGGAAAATTCCATGGACAGAGGAACCGGGTGGGGTCGCAAAGAGTCAGACATGACTGAGCAACTGAGCACAGAACACAGAGATTCAATGCAATACTACTTAGCAACATGGACAATACTCAAAAATACTGTGATGAAGCAAAAAGCCCAACTTCAATGAGTAGAGTGAAGAGAAAGTCGCTCAGTCGTGTCTGACTCTTTGAAACCCATGGACTATACAGTCCAGGGAATTCTCCAGGCCAGAATACAGGAGTGGATAGCCTTTCCCTTCTCTAGGGGATCTTGCCAACCCAGGGATCAAACCCAGGTCTCCTGCATTACAGGCAGATTCTTTACCAGCTGAGCCACAAGGGAAGCCCTTAATGAATATACATAACACTATTTATATGAAATTCTGGGATAGGTAGAACTGATCTATGTTGATAGGAATCCCTGATAGCCCAGGATGGGGCATGGAGGAATTTTCTAGGGGGGTGGAAATGTTCTACTATATGATAGGGATGTGGAATGCCCAACTGTATACATAGAAACCCATTCAAACTATGTTCAAAGCCTGCATCTTACTATGTGAATATCATACCTCAGTAAAAACAATAAAGTCAAGTATTTAATATAATAGCAATACAACTAAAATTTAAATGAAAGAGAATTAAATTAAAAAAATAAGGGTCCAGATTTGGGATTCAGAATTCATGATTTGGTTGGGGCTGGAGAAAGGAAGATAGAGATTTAACAGCATTGGACAGTAGACTCCTTCAATGGGGCTGCTGGGAGCTGAAGGAGAAACCACACGATTAAAAGTGTTAGTTGCTCACTCATGTCTGCCTTTTGCAACTCCATGGACTCCTACAACCTACCAGGCTCCTCTGTTCACACAATTCTCCAGGCCAGAATACTGGAGTGGGTAGTCATTCCTTTCTCCAGGGAAACTTTCTGACCCAGGGTTAGAACCTGGGTCTCCTGTGTTGCAGTCAGACTCTTTACCATTTAAAGTCCTGCATTTGTAATCCTACCCATTTTTTTTTCCCAGCTGGTATAGCTCACAGCACAACTTTCAGAGCTGGTGCCATTTATCTGAGGCTGAATTCTTTTCCCGTTATATCACTAATGAGGTTTGTGCCTTTCTGTGCTTTCTCACCTCTATGATTAAAATTCCATGGTGACCTTTAGGTTGAATTACTCCTTCTTTTATCCAGAAACTGAATTAACCAGAGTCTCATCTAAAGCTTAAATTACCTGTAAACAAAATCACTTTGTAGAAGAAAGTGAGAAATGCCACAAGAAGCATGAAGAAACTGGATTCAGTATCTCTACAATGCCACAAAAACCGAGAGGCATTCTGCTTGACTTCACATTTATGCATGCACCTTGAAAGATATTATTTTAATATTCAGCTACCTTCTCTTCCTTCCCTTTCTCTGAAAACAGGAATTATAACTATAAATAAGAAAATGACAGAATCTCCTAAGAAAATGAGATTTATTCTCATTTAGCCTTTAAGCCATTTTGTTAATTGCTTTTTTTTTAAACGGTGGGAAATGAAACTTAATAAAGGGGAAGGGCTATAATTAACCATTGGGAAAAATATACACAAACTTAGAATTAGCCCTATTAGATTTTTAGAGGGAAAGGCCAGGACAAAACTAGAATTGCAGTGTTTGTAGAAATGGAGAAAGCATTTCCCTCTGACACTGGCTCCATCTAGTATTTGCAAATAATACTGCCATCTGCTTCTCCCAACAGACTGTGTGCTTCTCTTGGTACGCCCCGAGAAGGTGCAGCAAACGTGACTGTGCTGGACATCCATCACTTTGGATTCATTAAGTCAGTCTTCTAAGACTGATCACTGCACCCCTCTCTACGGCAAAGCAAACATGATCAATTACTGTTCCTGTTCCCTTGATAGTACACGATTAGTTTCTGCAATCTTGGAATAGGGTAAAACTGAATATAAAATTATATTAGCAGAACTAATATGCTTCTGATTGAAGATTACCTATTAATGGAAATTTCAAAAAAGGAACCTCATCAATTAACATAAGCCCTGAGGAGCAGAAACAAAAGGAAATTAGACCAAATACTACAAGAAACCAGCAATATAAGAGGATGATAATCAATAACATAGAGATACTCACTCATCCCACTACAGAACAATAACACGATAAAACTATTCCTTTCAGTTAAAATGAATATCAACTGATTTAAGGTATACAATTAAGTGGGGAAAAGTGATTTAAAAATTTTAATAAAAATTTTTATGTAACAAACATATGGGCAAAGTGAGATAGTATAATCAATCCCCACATACCTGTCATTTAGATTCAATAATTATCAAGGTTTTGTCATATTTGCTTCATTTTTTCCCCTTTGTTAAAAATTCTTAAGGCAAATTCCAAAAGCATGTAATCTCATATGTAAATACTGAAAGCATGTACATTGTTTTCACAAAGTAACAGTAATATGATCTCATGTACATAGTAACAGTAATGGGTTTGTATTATGTCTGGTCCATAGTAATTATTTTGCAAATGTCTTAAAAATGTCTTTTTCTTAGGGTTATGTTCAAATGCAGATCCAAAGACACAAATATATTTGTCAAGTCTCCTGTCTTTTCTTTTTTATCATAACTTGATTGAATTACATAAGCCCTTAAAAGCAGAGAACATTCATGGGCTGAAAGCAGAAGAATGTGGAAGAAAGGTAAGTTAGAGACATTCCAGTTTTGAGAAAGGGTCCATGCTTGCTGGCTCTGAGATGTAGCAGATACGTGTAAGAATGGAGAGAAGCCTGTAGTAAGTAAAGATGGCCCCCAGTTGGTGTTCAGTTCAGCCGCTCAGTTGTGTCTGACTTTGCGACCCCATGGACTGGAGCACACCAGGCTTCCCTGTCTATCACCAACTCCCAGAGTTTGCTCAAACTCATGTCCATCGAGTTGGTGATACCATCCAACCATCTCATCCTCTGTTGTCCCCTTCTCCTCAGGCCTTCCAGTAAGGAAACTGGGACCTCAGTACTACAACCACAAGGAACTGAATCCTGACAAAAGACTGAATGAGCTTGGAAGGAATTCTTCCAGACAGGAGTCCAACTGGTAACACTTTGATTTCGGTCTCCTATGAGCCAGAATAGAGACTGCTAGAGTCAACTCAGTCTTCTGGCCTACAGAAGTGTGAAATAATAAATCTGGATTGTTATAAAGCACTAAGCTTATGATATTAATAATTTGTGTGGCAATAATAGAAAGCTAAATCAAGATTGTGTCTATAATATCACTTTATAGAAGGGTCTTACACTCTCTTATTAATGAATTACCAGTGCCCCAGACAGTACAACATCTGAGTTACCACCTTGTAGATGAAAAATTGCTCTCACTCTTCCCTTCCAATCTGAATGCTGTGTTTTTAACCTTGTCTTAATACATAGTTTAGGGCTATGATATTATTTTGTCAATTATTTTTAAACTACATTATTATTAGTACTAAATACATTATTAACAAGTATTATGATTAATTTGTTTTAGATATTACCCTGGAAACCCAACTATCATTTATGTGACTATTTTCATTAAAATATATTTTTTCAAATTGAAACTTAGCAGTGATCTTTTATGTTTTTGAAAGTTTTGGGGAAGGGATAAAATATGTGTAGTTCTAAACATTATTATTTTTTTAAATTTTATTGGAGAATAGTTGATTTGCAATGTTGTGTTGAGTAGAGTTCCTCGTGCTGTGCAGGAGGTCCTTGTAGGTTCTCTATCTTATATGCTCTAGTGTATGTGTGTTGGAATACATATATGCACTAGGCATGTACTGGAGCTTAAAATGAACTTGGAAAGAGGAGTCTGGAATGAACACACATATACTAATAAGGACCTACTGCATAGCACAGGGAAATCTACTTAATATTCTTTGGTAACCTATATGAAAAAAGAATCTAAAAAAGAATGAATATGTGTGTAACTGAATTACTTTTCTGTACACCTGAAACTAACACAATACTGTGAATCAACTTTTCTCCAATAATTTTTTTTTTAAAGAAAGTTTAAAACTACACACATTTTACATGGGGATGACTATCCCAATGACATGTAAAAGTACTCTACTATCAGCAGTAACATTTGTACATGTAAGACTAATTGGTTGCAAAATCAATTGGTTATATAAAATGAAAGTTTTAAAGGGCATTGTGAATACCTTCTTTAATTAAACAAGGTGTGTCTCAAGTTGTTTTCCACAGAAAGAGTAATCAGGAATGACTATTATTAAACTAAGCTAATTCCATCCTTTTGCAAAAAGGAGAATGTTGAAGGAATGATGCCAAATGCAGCTACAGCATTTTGATGGAGATAAATGTACAACAAGGTTCAGTCCTTCAGCCAAAAAAGACCAGAAAAGACAACAAAATAATTTCATAAATGATGAAAATCATGTAACAAAAGCCTTCTAGATGATGGGTTAATGGGATGTTACTAATGTAAATTTTATGCCTTGTTTAACTTTTTCTTCTGGTGGAATTTTCCAGTGTGACACCCATATTTAATATCAGAGCTTCTAGGAAAATAAAAGAACTAGAATGACATTTCAGCTGCATATTCCTAGGAAGATTTGGGGGGACTGAAATATCAAAGTCACATTAGAAAAAGTAATTAACTTAAATCCCTTTGGGGAAAGGCAAAAAGAAAAGCAAATCAGAAATAAGAATTATCTTACAGGGAACATTTAAAAAGTACCAAACAGTAAACGTTTGCTATTGTTCCCTAATACTTTGTCCTTCTAGCCTGTCGACTTTTTAGTCACAAGGCACCCCACCATCGTATTGCCCAAACAATTTACATCACAAAGGAATTAGAATATTCTTTTAACATGAAGAGCAGTGAATTAATAAGAACAGTTATTGTACTAGATTCCTTGACTCTCAATGGTATGGCCAAATGCTAGCTGGGAAAATTACTTCAGACTTCTAAACTGCAATAATTGAAGTGAGATTTTCCTTCATGCCTGCATGTGCAGAATATAAATATTTTAATTTCATCAGTTTGATGAGTAATTTCACAGGACTGCTATTTTACAAGACTGACATTGGAAAGTCACAGGGTGGGTTTGGGAGTGGACTATATTTTTCCAGAGAGTGCCCATTTGCTAAGAGGTCTCGTGAACATGCATTCATTTCCTCATTCTTTCTCTAAGAACAGTAGGAATGATCTGTGTTTTCGCCTTAGAAGGTAACCCTGTTGGATACTATCAACACCACTGTGAAGCTATTAATGATTACATTTCAAAATTCTAGCTACCTTCTGTTTCAATTAGTTTCCTCTCTACCGTATACACACACATTAAGTTTTAAGAAAGCTGACTATTTCTTTCCCTTAAAAGGCTTTCACATTTTTAGAGATTTCAGGCATATACCATTCCATTGACTCGCTAGGGGACAGTGTCAATTAACTGGTGGAGGAAACAGTGATGCCCCTAACTTTCTCTGATGATACTGGCACTGTATACATTTACATTTTAATGAAATTAAAATTTATTCATTGATAAAAACATATCTCCAATTAATCCCTCCCAATGCATTATGGCATAGTATAAGCCACGGGTCCATTTCCCACTCAGACTTGCTTGTTTTCAAATCAGTCTGGAGAGACAGTTAATTTTTCCCATCAACTGAGGATCAAATATTCCTTCAGATTCTGTGACTTAATTAAGTTCCTCTTGTTCCTTAGAGGCCAGGTGACTATAATGTAATTTTTTGTCTTATATTTCAGTTCTTTGTTTATAGTGTGCTTATCAGATCAGATCAGATCAGTCCCTCAGTCATGTCCAACTCTTTGCAACCCCATGAATCGCAGCACGCCAGGCCTCCCTGTCCATCACCAACTTCCAGAGTTCACTCAGACTCACGTCCATCAAGTCAGTGATGCCATCCAGTCATCTCCTCCTCTGTCGTCCCCTTCTCCTCTTGCCCCCAATCCCTCCCAGCATCAGAGTCTTTTCCAATGAGTCAACTCTTCACATGAGGTGGCCAAAGTACTGGAGTTTCAGCTTCAGCATCATTCCTTCCAAAGAAATCCCAGGGCTGATCTCCTTCAGAATGGACTGGTTGGATCTCCTTGCAGTCCAAGGGACTCTCAAGAGTCTTCTCCAACACCACAGTTCAAAAACATCAATTCTTTGGTGCTCAGCCTTCTTCACAGTCCAACTCTCACATCTGTACATGACCACTGGAAAAACCACAGCCTTGACTAGACGGACCTTTGTTGGCAAAGTAATGTCTCTGCTTTTGAATATGCTGTCTAGGTTGGTCATAACTTTCCTTCCAAGGAATAAGTGTCTTTTAATTTCATGGCTGCAGTCACCATCTGCAGTGATTTTGGAGCCCAGAAAAATAAAGTCTGACCCTGTTTCCACTGTTTCCCCATCTATTTCCCATGAAGTGATGGGACCGGGTGCCATGATCTTCGTTTTCTGAATGTTGAGCTTTAAGCCAACTTTTTCACTCTCCACTTTCACTTTCATCAAGAGCCTTTTTGTTCCTCTTCACTTTCTGCCGTAAGGCTGGCGTCATCTGCATAATGAGGGTATTGATAGTGCACTTAGAGTGCTTAATAAACGTATTTGTATGTATATGGTGCACGTGAGCTTCCCAGGTGGTGCAGTTGGTAAAGAATCCACCTGCCAGTGCGTGAGATGCAAGAGACATGGATTAGATCCTTGGGTCAGGAAGATTCCCTGGAGTAGGAAATGGCAACCCACTCCAGTATTCATGCCTGGAAAGTTCCATGAACAGAGGAGCCTGGCAGGCTACAGTCCACAGAGTTGCACAGAGTCAGACAGGACTGAGCACGCAGCATGCACAGCGTGTACAGCAGGTTGTACTACAGCGTACCCCATTAACATAGGATATGTTATACCAGAAGGGCGCCTTGATCCATCATGAGAACAAATGTTGCTTTGCTTTGAGATAAAGAAAATCAACTTAAGTATAAACTCGCCCCATTTCCCATAGCCAGGTGAAATTCTCCTATTAGATACTTATTCTTTTAAGGAAAAATATCTTGTCCTGTTAGTTACTTAGCCCTTATTCTAATAGCGTATCAGCCCCTCTGTGGGAACCAGCTAGAGAAGAGGAAGAATGCTTCAGTGCCTTAGCTCAAAGGCTGTGGTGGCAACAGAGACAGGATGCTGAACACACATTTTGGGGACAGGGCAGCTGAAGGTCAGCTGAGCTCAGGCAGTGCATTTTTCTAAGGAAGGGACAGTGCCCGTGCCAACTGGTTCTTTTCCTTTTTGCACTATTACAGTTTTCTCATCATGGGCTAGTATAAGAACTCCTCAATTTAAACATTTTCCTCGAAACTGTTCCTGCTCTGTCCTGAGAGAACAAATGAGCGCCTATATCAAGGTTCATGATCTTTTTCTGCGTGCGTGCCAAGTCACTTCTGTCTTTTTATAGTAACATGCTATTTTTGCAAACCAAGCACGATATTTTTTGGAAAATAAGTTCCCCTAAAGGAAAAAAAAAAACCATACTGGAAGTGAAAAAAGAAAGAATAAGGTACAAAATCTGCTCCAGGAACACTAGGTTCCTTAGTGTTCTCGGAACTTCGCAGACAGACTCGGCTTGAGGCTCTGCACTGGCTATTTCGCTCCTGGGGCTCTTCACCAAACAGCCACCAAATGAATCCCCACACCTAGTCCAGGCCTCTGATAAATGTCCCTTTGCTGCTCAGGTCAACTCCCACAGCTATGGACATCTTGAAGTCATCTCCTCAGTCACCAGCCCCTGAACCCACTCAACCTGCTATTATTTGCTTGGTTCTTCTAATATACTTATCTGGATATTGCTACAGTGTGTACTTTACCTTCTTGTGTTCAGTATGTATTAATTTGCCTTTCCCTGTTAGAATGCAATCTCCCAAAGGGGGGCTCCTTCTTCGTTCACATCTGTAAAACATAGTAAGTACTCTATACCAGGGTCCCCAACCTCCAGGGCATGGACCAGTACCAGTCCATGGCCTGTTAGGAACTGGGTCACACAGAGCAGGAGGTTAGTGGTGGGCCAGCGAGTGGAGCTTCATCTGTATTTACAGCTGCTCCCCATTGCTCATATTGGGCTTCCTGGGTGGCTCAGCTGGTAAAGAATCCACCTGCAATGCAGGAGACCCAGGTTTGATTCCTGAGTTGGGAAGTTCCCCTGGAGAAGGGATAGGCTACCCATTCCAGTATTTTTGGACAGGAGGTTAGCGGTGGGCCAACAAGCAAAGCTTCATTTGTATTTACAGCCGCTCCCCATTGCTCATATTACCACCTGAGCTCTGCCTCCTGTCAGATCAGCAATGGTATTAGATTCTCATAGGAGCACTGGAATCAACCTCAGAACATCGCCCCCCACCTCCGATCCTTGGAAAAACCTTCTTCCATGGAAATTGTCCATATGTGCCAAAAAGGTTGGGACTGCCTCTTTATACATATTTGTTGAATGAGTGAGAAAAAGAATCAAGAAAAAGCTTTTGCCCTGAGGATATTGAGATGCATTCACAAGTGTTCTGAATTACTGGGATCAAAACTGAAAATAAAATTTATGTGTGTCAGTGAACACTAAAGAGACTTAATGGTCATATCCAAGGATCTCAAACTCCTCTCTCCATACTTGCTAATCATACACTTATCTAATCACAGCATGGTGATGATTATTTATTTACTGTCAATTTAGTACTTCTTCCCTGGACTGCGCTTGTCTTCTAGAGAATCTTCATATGCCAAATATCACTGAAATATTATCTTTTCAGGAACTGCTGAGATAGGAGGCAATCAGAAAGCCCAGGGTTTGATGGCACTAAACTGCTCTCCTTTAAAAATACTGTGGTCCAGCTGAGATTGATAACTGGAGAACAAGACCAGGTAAGAGTTCATACTTTCTCAAACTTTATCCATCAATTCTGACATGTCCACTGCAACTGAACGCTTCTTGAGCAAGACTCCAGCAAAGGCCTGACTTTTATTCAGCCTTTGTTGATGTAGCTACGATGCCAGAAAAACGGGTGGGAACTGGTTCGTGCTTTTCATGAATAGATTGAAACCTTTGTCATTCTTGGTTAGAGACTGATTTAGGTAGAGTATTTGGCCAGTCACAGATAGCTTTCAAATAAGTTAAACAAAATTGTATGTTTTTACCTTATAAGGAGATAAAATTGCATTTGAAATCATAACAATATTTGGAAAAACTTTTGATTTTAGTGGTCCCTTTCATTGATTTATTCTAGAGTTGGGAAAATAATAGGATCAGGAAGAAGGCATGACCCAATGTTTGCTCATTTTGGGAGGATGAAAGATGACCAGGAGAATATCATCCACATGTCATCAGATAATAATCACATTTCTACAAAGCAATTCCCAACGTTTATTGAGAAACATGTCTTTAATATAGACTCAGTTAAAATACTAGTTTTTTTCGTATCTAAAATCTATACAAAAGGGAAGGATTGCTTTTTTTGAATGTCAATAAAATAAAAATGAATATTAGATTTTCCCACCAGCTTAAATCAACATACAAGAGGTTGTATGGGACATATCCTAACTAAGAGAAAATTTCCATGACAGGAAAAAACATTGTTTACATGGCAAGCTCTTTGACATAATACCTAATTTTGTCTTTAACATAAAACTTATGAGTTTCCATGTTATTACTGCTTTTTGTTTCTTTAGCACACAAAACTAAAACAAAGAAAGAAAGATTTCCTAAGGTCACACAACTTGTAAGTCTAAATTAATGTCCTCTACTCTGTCCACCCACAGTTTAGTAAATTTCCAAAATAACATGTTACCAATGTGCTAAAAGATACAATTATATTAAGCTCTAGTTCAAGGTTTTCTGAAAATTAAACCTAAATAATGTTTATTTAAGAAGGACTCAAGAATTAGGTTTAGAAATAGTTGGCATTTGCCATATAGGACAGTGCTACGAATGAAAACGTGTACTTCCGCATTTATTAGTTTTAAGCACACATTGGATGAAAACAGGAAGCAGCATCAGATGAACTGTCTATTCGGTCATTTACAAAGGTCCACTTCAAGGAAGATCAGCAACTCTTGTAAAAGTGGATACTGAAACTTTGACTCAGAAATCAAAATGGGACGGGACTGGATCAGAATCAGGAAGGAGTGAATGTGCTGTGCATTCTAACCTGAGCAGAAAAGCTTGCATATGGTCAACACTTTTCAAGGAACAGAAAAAACAGGTCTGTCTCGGCAATGTAAACCTCCTCATTAGCAAAATCATACTCTGTCTCAGTCTTTATGTGGACTGTAATATAACATGCTGGGATACAGTAGGGAGCAAAAGGAAACTGCTAGCTGATGGGTGGGTAATTAACAAGAGGAACTTCAGCCAAACTGCTGGACAAGATAAAGACAAAACAAGCAAGGTACCGTAGAGCTGCTCTGAGAGAAAGGAATAAAACTAGCAGGCTGTGTTTGACATCCCTTGTAAGAAGCATGGTGAAGACTAAGGGGAATTCAGAGCTTATCCTTGCCTTGATAGGGCTAGGTGGTACTCATGTGATGTAAGATTGCAAATCCAATTCTGCTGAAAGTTACTTTTTTCCACTGATGGTCTTCATTTGAAGGAGGAGGTCAGAGAAAAAAGCATCTTTCAGTATTATTTCGAGGATTAGCATTAATGCCTAGCACAGTGCATGGCACTAATGAGTTCTCAATAAATAGTAACCTTGTTATTTATAAAAGGTTAACCTGAGTACATGAGAGGGAAAGTGATTTCCGAGATGGACTAATGCTTCCTGAAATTAGAACATGGGGGAGAAGACAACTTAATCTGAAACCTTGTATATCACAGTAGCACTTCAGAGCTTTCTAACTACACTGCTCCTCATCTGTCACCCGAGGAAGGTGACGTGCTGGCTGGTAGGATCCCAGAAATAAAGGCTTTTAAACAAGCTCTGAACTGTGTTGCTCCCCCACTTCTCCCACCAGCTGGCTGGGAACCTTCTCCAGAAGCCAGGCTGACTCAATGAAAACACATCTTATTCTATGTAATGGACTCACCTTGGTGCTTTGGGGAATTGAACAGTGAGTCTATTCCACTACCTTCCTTGAATTTTCCTATATTATTAGAGAGGTAAGACATGCCCATATCTAAACATAGTTGAATTTAGACTATATTCCAGAAATACATTGCTGTGAATTTTAGAAAGGAAGAATTCTTATCTTCTTTGGGATGACCAATAAAGGCTTCATGGAAGGAGCTAGATTTAATGGGCTCTTGAAGGATAAGAAACAATTACACACTAGAGTGTTAATTCTGTTAACAAATAAGTTGCATTCTGACAGCCTTTTTATGTGGCCATAAATCATAGCACCAAAGGAAGAAGAAATATTGGAAGCACAGAGATTAATTCCAGGATCCTGGGAGAACTAAGGAATCAGGGTAGGGAATGACACACTCAAGAGTCATTAACCACAACCAATTTACATCAAATATTATGAGTAAGTTTAAATATGCACACTGCAGTCTTCAGGAGGATGGAAAGAATAAGGTGGTGTGAGGAGGAGGAAATGCAGTAGTTTCCCGAGGCAGCTGCCAGCGATTCCTTCTCGCCCTGTGTGCAGGAGAGATGTTACTGGAGTCTCCTGCCCCGAATCCCCTGGCCTGTAACTTTCTTTGAGCAGCACAGTCCTGCAGATGTGATGCTGTGCCTGTGGGGGTCCCAGCTGTGATGTGATGCTATGCTGTGTTACGTCATGAGCTCTGCCAGTTCTTGCTCTCGCTCTCCTGGGTCTCAGCTGTCACCCTGTATGGGGCCCCAGGACAAGCTACAGAGACAGGCTGGGAGAGGCCCAGGACAGCGGGGTGTCACATGCAAGGGGAGGTCACTTGGAGGAGAATTGAGGTTTACCAGTAGGTTCAGCACTGAGGTCCCAGACACGCCCACCTCAAGTTTATTAATATTTACAACCAATTAACAATGTCTCAAATCTGCCCCCTCGCTTTGTTTCCAAATAAAGGACAAGTGAATGAGTCCTAAGGAATGAGTCTCACATACGTTTTGAGCACACCCACGTGACTGGCAAGGTGTTACAGCTGCTTCACAGAGAACAGGACATGGCTCTTCTGGAAAGCAACATGGTAGCTCTTACTCATGATTTAGCACTTAGTTCTAAGGAGCTTTGGGGCTTTCCTGGTGGCGCAGACAGTAAAGAATCTGACTGCAATGCAAGAGATCTGGGTTTGATCCCTGGGTTGGGAAGATCCCCTGGAGAAGGGAATGGCATCCCACTCTAGTACTCTTGCCTGGAGAATTCCATGACCAGAGAAGCCTGGGGGGTGCTACAGTCTATGGGGTCACACAGAATCAGAAACAGTTGAGCAACTAACACTTTCACTTTTTTTTCAAATCAGCTCTTAAAGAAACTGTTCTGACTCTCACCCTACAAAGTATGGTATGTTAGGAGCCCCCTGTTTATGTTCCTAGAACACTGATCTATTCCTATTTCATATTTGAATCTGTTTACTGGTCTGTCTTATCCACTAAACCCAACTCCTTACATTACACACAGAGACCAATAACTTTTATCTCCAGTACGTAACAGATGCTTACTAAAGAAATATAGTCCCTCTAAATAGTGACAAAGTACTAGGTTAAAAACCTCTTTTTCTGGAACACAGCACTTGATTGATTGGCAGTTGGACGCATGGATGAACAGAATGACAAGTGCTCTGAGAGCACAGTGGAGACTTAAAATGCATTCTTATTAAGTTGCAGAAATGAATCAAGAATGATACTGAATTGTTCATCATTAGGACTGAGGGAAGCTGTTGAAAGGCATGAGCACAGGGTAAAGGAGAGCTGAACAAGAGGAAATTCCCTGGCCCAGACTTCTCTTCTGCTGCAGAGGCTATCTGGAGTATGGGACGAGATGCTCATCAGTGAAGGGTTCCAAGAACAGAGACAAAGCAACTGTGCACAGAGTATGACTGAGGCGATGAGTCAGAGGGGGAAAGACAGGAGAAGTGGGGAGAATCTTGAAGGTCATGCAAGGGCCCTAAACATTTTATCCCAGCTGCAACATGGAGTCTTTGAAAAGTTTTAGGAGGGGAGTAATCTGGAAAAGGAAATGGCAACCTGCTCCAGTATTCTTGCCTGGAGAATCCCATGGACAGAGGAGCCTGGCAGGCTACAATCCATGGGACTGCAAGAGTTGGACACGACTTAGTGACTAAACCACCACCACCACCAATCTGAAAAGATTTTGAATTGTGGAACAATCTTTCACTGACCCAAAGAAGAACCAAAGGGAGGAATAAAATTTCTAATGAGACTCTACACTTCTTGAGGGAATACCTTGGTCAACCAGACACTACCACCAATTATCAAGGCTAAATCACTTTGTTTTCATTTCAGGGACAACTTGGCTCTGAGAGAATCTGATCATTAAGTTATCAATTTATAGAACCCAATTGTTCTATTTAAAAAATCCCTGAGAAACACTAGTGGGATGCCCTTAGACACTCAGCAGATTTCCAAGTGTTTCTAGTATTTGTAAAGACCTCAATGCCCAATCTGGAACTAGATTAGGTCAGAATTTATCTAAAATTGGCTAAAAACCAGTCCATCCTAAAGGACATCAGTCCTGGGTGTTCATTGGAAGGACTGATATTGAAGCTGAAACTCCAATACTTTGGCCACCTGATGTGAAGATCTGACTCATTGGAAAAGACCCTGATGCTGGGAAAGATTGAGAGCAGGAGGAGAAGTGGACGACAGAGGAGGAGATGGTTGGATGGCATCACCGACTCAATGGACATGGGTTTGGCTGGACTCCAGGAGTTGGTAATGGACAGGAAGGCCTGGTTCATGGGGTTGCAAAGAGTTAGACAGGACTGAGCAACTGAACTGAACTGAATTGGCTGAAAACAAACCCTGATGATTCATCATTTGCCAGAAACAATGACACTATTGCCTTATATCCTCTTATCTGGCAGAGAACACAGATGCCGTGAGCCACAGAGGAATCGAAATCCATAGCCTCACTTATACTTAAAAATATTGATATGTAAATGAGTCAAAGAAATGGGGTCCAGGCAAGAGGGGGAGTGGGTGTGATTCGTTTTGCTGTTGGGGGCGGAGCTCTGTGCCAGGTTACTGGGTATGAACACAGGAGTCCCCTGAGAGGAGGCGGCAGTCTCAACATTACTTCTGCAGACAACCACTCATGTTGAAACATTCCCCTTTCTAAACAGTAGCACTTGAACCCCAACTGAAAGCCCCCAAACAGGCCAAGACATTGGAGCTAAACAGAGAGGACTGAAACGAGACACCTTCCTTCTGGGACCAGGTGAAGACTCCCTCTGGCAGCCACATAGGAAAGTCAGGGCTGGCCGTTCCTTTCTTTCATGGTATTCCTGCCTTTCAAGAGTTGAAACCTATGACAAGTTGCATGATCAGCGAATCTCTAGCTCTGTGACTGTTAGAAATGACAAAGCAGACTCCTGAAAATATAAGAGTGTCCTCTATCCAGGACAGAGCTCACAGGTTCTAAACTTGTAAGTGAGAAGAACCAGCCTGTTCCTCACCTGGGATCATGCCACAAGCAGGTCCAAGGGTACCTGATGAATCCTGTTTTCCAGATTTGCTCTAAATAGAAACACAGGGCTACACACACACACACACACACACACACACACACACACACAACCTGTGTTCAAAGAGCAGAAACGGGGTTGAGACACACAGGACTGACTGTAGAGCCAGAGGTTGCATTTCTCTGGGTGCAGATGTGTGCCTGCTAATCCTTATTGATGCTGAAGCTGAAGCTCCGATCCTTTGGCCACATGATGCAAAAAGCCGACTCACTGGAAAAGACCCTGATGCTGGGGAAGACTGAGGGCAGGAGAAGGGGGCAACAGAGGATGAGATGGTTGAATGGCATCATTGACTCAATGGATATGAGTTTGAGCAAACTTGGGGAGATAGTGAAGGACAAGGAAGCCTGGCGTGCTACAGTCCATGGGGTCGCAAAGAGTTAGACATGAATGAGCAACTGAACAACAACAAATCCTTGTTAAGTAAGGGGAGAATTGAAATTCCACACATTACAGGATTTTTTTTCCTTTTAAATTCTCAGGAAAGCAATCCTAAGCTGGTCAGTCCTCTTTTTTTCAAACAGCTATAGGAATGTGAGTTACAACACTTTTCCTCTACAGCCATCTTATAATCTAATTTTCATAACCGTAAGGTTTTACTCCTGTTCATTATTATCTCATCGGTATCACTTTCTTTCTCTCTTTATTAGGTTTTTATTTCAACTACTTAAGCTATTTGTTATTATTATTACTGCTACTATTATTATTGCTGCTGCTTCCAAATGGTTGTTATTTTTTCCTATCTGAAGTGCGCAATGGTTTTGAGAAATGAATAGTAATTCGTATACGTTACTTTCGGCTTCCCTTGTAGCTCAGTTGGTAAAGAATCTGTCTACAATGCAGGAGACCTGGGTTTGATTCCTGGGTCATGAAGATCCCCTGGAGAAGGAAATAGCAACCCACTCCAGTATTCTTCCTTTGAGAATCCCATGGACAGAGGAGCCTGGCAGGCTACAGTCCATGGGGTCTCAAGAGTTAGACTAAACCATCTTCATTAACCATATGTTACTTTCAGGGGACAGGTCAATAATACTGCATAAAGGTTGGAAAAGGCTGCATATCTACTTAATCATACAAATACATGTGTTTATAAAATATAATTGTATATTAGTATGAAAATATTAATTATATATAATATCATACTAGTACATAAAATCTTATCTATATATTTGAGAACTCTGTACAAATCATTGTTCTTTCGATTTGGAATGCTTCTTAAGAGGATATTAAACAGAGTACATATCCCAGACTCTGTATATACTGTTTTGTGCTCCAATATTTGCTTTGAAGGTCCATGCTGGGTCCAAAGCTTTTTAAAGACCTTTTTTTTTTGGTTGTTGCAGACCACAAAGATTTCAAGGCTCTCTGAATTGCTGAAGTGATATTGTCTCATCCACATGCTACAGGACTTGGTAAGTTGAGGTGTGACCAGGATATACAAAGCTTGTTATAACAAGCGTAGGCAGACAGACACACACTAATGAGGCATGTCCTTGGAAGACGTCTCAGTAGAAAGTTAGACACTTTTTAAATTGATGCTGCCTTTGCTTAAAATGCTTTCTTGTTATTCTCTTCTTACAGTGCCTTAAGTTTATAGTGATTATTTTATGCTTCATCATTTATAGGCCAAACAAAGGGAAAAAGTCTCATTTCATACTTGCACTGGAGTTTAATTCTTTAATGACATTCCTTATCCTGATTGGCCCCCTTATTCAGCTGACTTTGATACAAATGACTTTGGGAGGGTTCTCCAAATCAAATCTGCCTTCAAAGGTGAAGATTTTTTGTCTAGCACATAGCGCACAATAAATATTTGATGACAGCATGATTGAATTAGACACCTGGGAGGATGGTTGAAATCAGGTGCTGCTGCCTCCAAAATGGAATTAAAAATTGCCACAAGCAACGGCATACTGACTCATTGTCTTATATTATTATCTAATTTAATCTTGACACATTCTCTATATTCGTTGTGCGAAGAATTTATGTATTCTATTTCTTTTGTGCCCATCTTCAAGTGCCCAAGGCACAGGCTTGTTAATTATTTTCTCTTACTGCATACATCATACAGTGTATAAGTTCCACTGAAAGAATTCACTGCAAAGCTCAAGGTGGAGAGAGGAAGATACTACTTGGCCTCAGCTGTAGTGTTGAGTGGTTGACATTCATCATAACCTGATCCTAATCTCCCTTCTTGGCTGGTTTTCTGCCTCAGTGATCATCCAGCAGTGGGCACCATCACTGAACCACATGATTCCTGAACACAACCCCTGGTCCCATAAATCTATGCCTTGACTTGGGGTCTTCACTTTGTCTGAAATACATTTACTCCTGTAGTCTGTCTGATGACAACCTATATATTTTCCCAGTCCTAAACTAATTTCATTTATTTGTGAAGTATTTTTGGACCTACTAGGCAGGAAA
The DNA here is from genome assembly GCF_055505025.1 of Bos grunniens. Taxonomy (NCBI): domain Eukaryota; kingdom Metazoa; phylum Chordata; class Mammalia; order Artiodactyla; family Bovidae; genus Bos; species Bos grunniens. The sequence continues at coordinate 9,009,338 of NC_141168.1, forward strand.
AAAAAAATCTCTTCCCTTGTTTTTGTCCATATCACTTTGTAGATAAAACTACCAGAGTGTCACTCCCATATATTATATCTACTTGTTCTATCATAGTGGGGCTTCCCTGGTAGCTCAACTGGCAAAGACCCTGCTTGTAGTGCAGGAGATCCTGGTTCAATCCCTGGGTCAGGAAGATCCCCTGGAAATGGAAATGGCAATCCACTCTAGTAAGCTTGCCTGGAAAAATTCATGGACAGAGGAGCCTAGTGGTCTACAGTCCATGGGGTTGCAAGAGTCAGACACAACTTAGCAACTAAACCACCACATATCATAGTGGAGCCAGAGACCATGAATACCTTTAGGTCTGGACTATGTCTCCTTCATAGTCCTTATCCAGCATCGAGGTCTTCGTGTGATTAGGAATGACTCAATTTTTGCAGGATGAATGAATGCCTGCAGGGCAGTTGGTACCTAAAACTGGCATGACCGCACACTTTTCCTAACCTACTCTGCACTCATAAGAAAACTCTGGCCTTCTGTTCAGGAATTATTGCTTAATTAGATAGGAACTTCTGCCAATACATCCTGGGGCATAACTAGGAAGTAATATCCAGCATTCTTTCCATTCTTTCACTTACTCTTCCCTGAGGAGAAGTGACTTATATGATCAGTGAGATAAGAGCAGAACAACTTTCTTCCTCCTCTTACTCCTGTATCTATCCCTTCCTCTCTCTCCTGCTACCCAGCATACTGATTTGCATCAAGCCCTGGGATTTCATACTGGCTGCTTCTGCATGTGATGGGCAGATGAGAAAGGGCCGGCTTCAACCACCTCCCACTTTCTTTGCCTGCAATGAAAGTGGGTAACTTCAATACAGAAGAAAACAAGTAGAAAATCCAGCCAGGGACCTTCCACGTTAGGGAACAGACGCTCTTGGTTACAACTCAATATTCATTTCCTGCTTTCCTTTTTCTTTCCACTGAAACCTGTTTCTCCCAAGAAGCTGTAGAAAAGGTGACTTTTTCCCCAGCTTCAGAATATTCTGATATTTCTAAGCCCATTAAGTAATCCCACTCCCCTTGCTGGGATTTAGGAATGGGAAAGTGAAAGTGAAGTCCCTCAGTCGTGTCTGACTCTGCGACCCCATGGACTGTAGCCTACCAGGCTCCTCTGCTCATGGGATTTTCCAGGCAAGAGTACTGGAGTGGGGTGCCATTGCCTTCTCCAGAGGATCTTCCTGACCCAGGGATCGAACCCGGGTCTCCGTCTCCCACATTGTACGCTTTACCATCTGAGCCACCCGGGAAGTCCCAGAATGGGCATATGACCCAATTCTGGCCAAAGAGATGTGAGGGAAAGTCATTAGGGGCTTCCAGGAAAATTTTCTTACTCAGGAGTAAAGGTAGAGTCTTTCTTCTTCCTCTGGATGTTTTTGTGTACATATATCACACCTGTAACCAACATGGCCTTTTATTTCCAGCCTAAGGATGAAGCTAACACATAGAGAAGGACAGAAACCAAGAAAATAACTGAGCATAGCACCACTGTTCTGACATCCTGGAGCAGATCTATCTATGAATTTTGGTGATTTCCATTCATTGAAGGCAAGACTATGCTAATTAACCCAGTGGTAAATATATTTAATTCCCCATCTGACCCTTGGTGTGCTGCAATCTATAGGATCACAAAGAGTCAGACATGACTTAGTGACTGAACATCAAGAAGGAAATCTAAAATCCAAAATATCAAGCGGAACAGGAATTCATAAACAGAAAGGTAAGTTGAGGCATTGTTACAAAGGAAGATTAAAGACCAATCCCATTCAACATATACATAATAATACATGACTAAGTAGAGGTTAAAGCGTCTGCCTCCAATGCGGGAGACCCGGGTTCAATCCCTGGGTCGGGAAGATCCCCTGGAGAAGGAAATGGTAACCCACTCCAGTATTCTTGCCTGGAGAATTCCAGGGATGGAGAAGCCTGGTAGGCTACAGTCCATGGGGTCACAAAGAGTCAGACACGACTGAGCGACTTCACTTTCACTTTCACTTAAGTAGAGGAGTCTCATTGAGATAATTTTTACAAAAGTAATTACAGAAATAAAGAAATGAAATCAGGGGGAGATTGTATTCCAGCTAGAATTGTAAACTGGAGGATATGATTTGCAACTTGGTAGCAAGTAACAAAGGGGCATCAATAGAACCAAGTGAGAGCCAGTTAAATTGGGCAGATGCTCAGCTAGTGGATTAGCCTGGAAAAACACATTTCAAACTATTTCTGGATTCTTTAATGCACTCATATTCAAAAGTATTTCCATGATTTTGATCCTTAAGTAACTGGAACATGGATTGTCTAAAATCCACTTTGTATTAATGGTGGTAAAAGAATGAATATGACTAGAAAAGAGAGATCATAAAAGTCTACATTGTTTCATGAAACAACTGGACCAGGAGCATTTTTAAAGTGTTAAAGAAGCCTTCAGTAGGAGGGCATCACACAAAGCTTTTAGAGACTAACCGTCTTGGCCCCCAACACCCCATGAATCCCCTTCAGGGCTTCTCTGTGTCCTGGCCCAGCTGCGCTAGTTATACAGAAATGTGCTTGTTTTTTCTCTCTTATCTGTGGTTTTATGTACATTTGATTGTTGGTTTTCTACCTGAGAGTTTTCCTCTTTATGGACCATTCACAAAACACTATAAAATCCTGGAACAGCTTCTGCTTAACCAACACCCTCTGTAGCCATGCCTTCTACTGCTCTGTGTGAGAGTGATTAGAGAATAGAAGCTCATTTTAATACTCTTCTAGATAAAGTACAATAAGGTAAATAGGTCTGTCAAAAATCATATTAAAATCCCAAGCCAAATAGAAACATCTTTGGAATTATTTGTGCTGAAGTTACCTTCAACTGCCATTAATAATTAAAAGTGCCTGTCTGTGTTTATTCTCTCTTTCATTTTAAAATAGGCCATACCAGAGCAGGGACTGCAGAAGGCACTGGCGACCCACTCCAGTAATCTTGCCTGGAGAATCCCATGGATGGAGGAGTCTGGTGGGCTGCAGTCCACGGGGTCGCAAAGAGTCGGACACGACTGAGCGACTTCACTTTCACTTTTCACTTTCATGCATTGGAGAAGGAAATGGCAACCCACTCCAGTGTTCCTGCCTGGAGAATCCCAGGGACGGGGGAGCCTGGTGGGCTGCCGTCTATGGGGTCACACAGTCAGACACGACTGAAGCAGCAGCAGCAGCAGCAGAGCAGGGACCACATCTTCTTGTTACATAATTGCCCATAAACTACCCTTGAGAGGTATACACACTACAGACAGTCAGTGGATAATGGATTTGCTAACAAAGTATCTTTACAAGAATCAAAATCATTGAACATGGGTATAGGATGCACACAAAGCTCTTATTCTAATGAGGCATCTTGGACTAGCTCAAAGTTACAATCACTTCAAAGTCTGTTTTTCCTCAAAGTCTGTTTGACCATCCCCAACCCATGGTCACTCACACATAAGCGGGTACTTTGTGAGATATTTGTTCAGTGGTATGAGACAATTATTTTAGTATGTCTTGGATCTAGTTAAATTCTATGCCCCCAAATGCTTTGATTTTTAGACAAAATTGTCTATTTAAGAGTAAAAAGGTCTGGATCTGCCTGATTCACGTGCTCATGTATTTCAGCCATGATAGTGAAAGTGAAAGTTGCTCAGTTGTGTCCGACTGTTTGTGACCCCATGGACTATACAGTCCATGGAATTCTCCAGGCCAGAATACTGGAGTGGGTAGCCATTCTGTTCTCCAGGGGATCTTCCCAACCCTGGGATCAAACCCAGGCCTCTCCAATTGCAGGCAGATTTTTTACCAGCTGAGCCACCAGGGAAGCCCAGGAATACTGGAGTGGGTAGCCTATCCCTTTTCCAGCAGATCTTCCTGACCCAGGAATTGAACCAGGGTCTCCTGCATTGCAGGCAGATTCTTTACCAATTGAGCTATGAGGGGAGCTCATTTTGGGCCATAGAATCTCTGTATTCCTAAAAATTCAGCAATATGCTGAAAAAGTATCAAAAGGAACACTAAATGAAATCCTCAATCCAATTTTCTTCTTTTACAGTTTAAAAAATCAGTCTAAAAAGGTTACTGACTATCCTGTTACATGAATGGTTAAAAATAGAGCTGTGATAAAAGCCTGGATTTCTTTCCTAGTATTCTCTGACCATATCACGTATGGATGTGAGAATTGGACCATAAAGAAGGCTGAGTGCCAAAGAATTGATGCTTTCAAACTGTAGTTCTGGAGAAGACTCTTGAGAATCCCTTGGACTGCAAGGAGATCAAACAAGTCAATCCTAAAGGAAATCAGTCCTGAATATTCATTGGAAGGAATGATGCTGAAGCTGAAGCTCCAATACTGTGGGCACCTGATGCAAAGAGCCAACTCTTTGGGAAAAACCCTGATCCTGGGAAAGACTGAGGGCAAGAGGAGAAGGGAACGACAGAGGATGAGGTGGTTGGATGGCATCATTGTCTCAATGGACATGAGTTCGAGCAAACTCTGGGAGATAGTGAAGGACAAGGAAGCCTGGTGTGCTACAGTCCATGGGGTCACAAAGAGTCAGACATGATTCAGCAACTGAAAAACAACAATAATTCCATGACCAAGTCACTGAACAAAGCTGAAATGATGCCCAGGAGAAAATGATTTGTGAGTACTCTCACACATATCTACCATAGATTTAGCAGGGTACTATCAAGTACTTGCTTCCTAAAGACCAAGATAGAGAACTTCCTGTTTAAAATAAGAGAGTAAAGACCTCTGCATCTCCTTGCCCCCTGAAACCAATCAAATTTAAGAAAGTTAGAAATTAAAAAAGAAATGCTATAAAATATTCACTTAATACAATGAAAGCAGTAAAGCAAAACTGGAGCCTAAAAGACATGAGATACAGGAAGCAAAAAGTAAAATGGCTTGCTGCAGTCCATGGGGTCCCAAAGAGTCAGACACGACCTACCGACTGAACAACTCTGGTAAAACAATGAGAGTAGCCAAGCTGCTAGGTCTTGGAAAAGAAGTGGAAAGGAGAAACAGAATCATCATGTAAGTGAAAGTCACATAAATGTCAGCAAACAAAGAAACCAAGAAAGAAAAACAGACTTTACTGAAACTATAATCAGAGGCATCAGTGACTAATTTGAGAAAAAAAAAATTGAAAAGGACAAAAGGTTGATCAACATTAGTAAAAGAAAACAAATTATGAAAGACAAAATACAACTAGAATTTATAGATGACATTTAAAAATTAATGATATAATAAAAAAGTATCTTTAAAAAGGAAAAATTCCATCAATAGAAAGTATAAATTTTCAGTGAATACCCATAGAAATTGACTAAAAATGAGAATATTCCAAAATATGAAATTGTGGAAAAAACAGTGGTAAAGAATTCTATAAATATTCAGACAAAAGAAAAGGAAGTCAGGGTAACCTTAATTCTCTTGGTTTTAATGACTGGTACCAAGAGACTATAGACTCATGTCTGCAAGTCCTCAGGGAAAGAAGGTCTGACTTGATAATTTTCATACCTAGACAGCCTGCTATATAGGTGGGGATATATATTTCCCAACAAACAAGACCTCTGGGAATTTAACTCTCATGAGCATATTTTTTAAGTTATTAAATAAAATAATAAATTTCCATAACCAAGAGGTGGATAAGGCAGTTGTGGTAAAAGAAAGAGTGGTGAACACAGAATCCAACCCAAGATACAGCTATGTCTAAACAACTGGGAGACACAAGTCATAGATCGGAATGTAAAGAATATTAATTATAACAGCATTTAAATTATAATATGACCACCTTAGTTTGAGGGGTTGAGTGGAGTAGAGAAAGTGGGAGGTGCTGCAGTCAATTAGATTTCCTTCTAGGGATGTGATAAGCTTATGATTAAAAATCAAATAACAATGGAAGAAGCACATTATTATTCTTCATTCAACAATGACTTAATGAATTCTACTCTTTAAAAATTAAACTTTTAAATTTGTATTGGAGTATAGCCGATTAACACTGTTGTGATAGTTGCAGATGAGCAGTGAAGGGACTCAACCATACCTACACATGTATCCAGTCTCCCCTAAACTGCCCTCCCATCCAGGATGCCACATAATATTGAGCAGAGTTCTGTGTGCTATAGAATAGGTCCTTGTTGGTCATCCATTCTAATATAGCAGTGTGTATATGTCTATCCCAAACTCCCTAACTATCCCTTTCCCATATCCGAAGGATACCTTGGGCTTCTCTGGTGGCTCAGATGATAAAGAATCTGCCTGTAATACAGGAGATACAGGTTTGATCCCTGGGCTGGGAAGATCCCGTGGAGAAAGGAATGGCAACCTGCTCTAGTATTCTTGCCTGGAGACTTCCATGGACAGAGGAGCCTGGAGGGCTACAGTCCGTGGGGTCACAAAGAATTGGACATGACTGAGCATCTATTTCTGCTTTATTGACTATGCCAAAGCCTTTGACTGTGTGGATCACAATAAACTGTGGGAAATTCCGAAAGATGGGAATACCAGACCACCTGACCTGCCTCTTGAGAAACCTGTATGCAGGTCGGAAGCAACAGTTAGGACTGGACATGGAACAACAGACTGGTTCCAAATATGAAAAGGAGTACGTCAAGGCTGTATATTGTCACCCTGCTTATTTAACTTATATGCAGAGTACATCATGAGAAACGCTGGGCTGGAAGATGCACAAGCTGGAATCAAGATTGCCGGGAGAAATATCAATAACCTCAGATATGCAGATGACATCACCCTTATGGCAGAAAGTGAAGAAGAACTAAAGAGCCTCTTGAAAGTAAAAGAGGAGAGTGAAAAAGTTGGCTTAAAGCTCAACATTCAGAAAACTAAGATCATGGCATCCAGTCCCATCACTTCATGGCAAATAGATGGGGAAACAGTGAAAACAGTGAGAGACTTTATTTTTGGGGCTCCAAAATGACAGCAGATGGTGACTGCAGCCATGAAATAAAAAGATGCTTACTCCTTGGAAGAAAAGTTATCACCAACCTAGATAGCATATTCAAAAGCAGAGACATTACTTTGCCAACAAAGGTCTGTCTAGTCAAGGCTATGGTCTTTTCAGTAGTCATGTATGGATATGCTGCTGCTGCTGCTGCTAAGTCACTTCAGTTGTGTTTGACTCTGTGCGACCCCATAGATGGCAGCCCACCAGGCTTCTTTGTCCATGGGATTCTCCAGGCAAGAATACTGGAGTGGGTTGCCATTTCCTTCTCCAGTGTGGATTTGAGAGGTGGACTATAAATAAAGCTGAGCACTGCAGAATTGATGCTTTTGAACTGTGGTTTTGGAAAAGACTCTTGAGAGTCCCTTGGATGGCAAGGAGATCCAACCAGTCCATCCTAAAGGAAACCAGTCCTGAATATTGATTGGAAGGACTGATGCTGAAGCTGAAACTCCAATACTTTGGCTGCCTGATGCGAAGAGCTGACTCATTCAAAAAGACCCTGATGCTGGGAAAGATTGAAGGTAGGAGGAGAAGGGGATGACAGAGGATGAGATGGTTGGATGGCATCACTGCCTCAATAGACATGAGTTTGAGTAAACTCTGGGAATTGGTGATGGACAGGGAGGCCTGGTGTGCTGTAGTTCATTGGGTCGCAAAGAGTCAGACACGACTAAGCACCTGAACCGAACTTAACTGAGCAACTAACACTTTCACTTCACTTCAAGGATACCTTAGTAAGCAAAGTCAAGCTCCTCCTGATCACACCCTAGTTGGGAAGACAGAAGATAAACAAATAACATAATCTCACATAGTGAGATATGCGATGAAGAAAAGAGAGAAGGGAGGGAAGAAGTGCTGGGATGACGATGAACTCTTTTCCATGGTGTTGTTGGGGAAAGCTTCTGACCGAGGTAAGTGACATTTGAGAGAAACTGAATGATGAAGAGACGTGGGACTTGAAAATTTGAGGGAAGAGCATTCCAGGCAGAGTAAGGGCTAAGGTGAGGACTTGGAGGCTGTAAGTAGATTCACACAGGTGGCTGGACAAGGTTGGCAAGGCAGAGTAATCCCTGGGCAGAGAGGTGGGCAAGGGTACAGTGGATTGCAGACCGTGTGAGGAGGATTCCAAGTTTCATCTAAGAGGGATGGGAAGCCAAAAGAGAATTAGGAACAGGAGAATGGTTGGATTTTCATTTTAGAATACAAAATATCCTGCCATGTAGTCGACAGGAAGGTCAGCGTGGACACAGAAGGACCAGCCAAGAGGCGATGGCAATGGTGGAGTGAAAAAGGATTGTGATTTAGGATGTTGGTGAGACAGGTTAAGGTTAGGGTTGATCTTAAAGGTGACAGTGACGGGACCTTGTTTTTAACCTAATGGATGATGAAGAGAATCTGGATAAGATGTGGGGCAAAGAAGAGAAGAGGCTTTGGAGCTTTCTGCATTGGTATCTGGGTACTTGGTGGGTCCTTGTTCTGAAATGGCCAACGCTGGAGAGGGGCACTGGCAGTCACACCAAGATCAGGATGCATATCAGACATCTGAAGGGGGCTGACCACCGCAAGCTGGATGTAAAGTCTCAAGTTCAGGGAAGAGGGTGGCACGACAGATACCAATTTGGAAGGCATTAGCATATAGATGGTATTTAAAGCCCTGAAAATGAGGAGATTACCTACAAGCAATTCACAGTGGAGATCTTCACATCATGACTTTTAACAGCAAAAAGCATAAGCATCAAAGGAGCAGAGTCTGCATTGGGAACTCAGGTCTCTTAACTTCCTGAAGCCCTTGTTAGCTTCTGTGGAATATGAGTGGTATGTAACAACATCTGAATCTCCCACAGCCTGAAAGGACCATAGAATTATCTAATTTCATAGAGGGTGAAGTCAGATGTTTTATTTCCTACAAAGGTTACTTCCTTAAGATTTCCAGAAGGCAAAATTGATTGGGATAGTTCAGTTTTCATCAAATTTCACAGTTGACAGCAATCTACACTCAAGTTCATGTTTGAAACTCTCCGCTTAGTTGGGGGTTTCTCAAATACACAATAATTTAAGATACTGCATATAACCAGAGAGACAATGATTTCTGTTGCCAACCCTGGTGGCAAAGTACTATGAAAATTGAATGCAACCTGCTCAGAATACATCACAAAGTGTATAAAATTCAGTCCGCTTGTATAAATTCGACCATCATGTAAATTCAGGAGTTACAAACAGAATGTAGTTATTTAAGTGTATAAAAGTAACTGTGCTTTTCAGTCCTTCCTGAGTCATTATTTTTGGTTGAAGGAGACCAGAGCTTATAGCTTTTGCTTAAGTAACTTACACCTTTTGCATATTCATTACAACATATGTATTGGATGTTGTTTTAAAACAAGTCCAATTTAATTTCTTTAATAAAAAAAAAGTGATTACTAACTCTCATTATTGCCTAATGTGGTTGGCTAATTACCTGTAATAAAATGAAAAAAAAAAAGTCTTGCTAATGGGATGTTAATAACTAGCTTTCTCAGTAGTGTTTGTGCGTGTGTGTGTCTGTGTGTGTGTGTGTGTGTGTGTGTGTGTGTGTGTGAAAGTCTCCTATTCTACAAGTCAATTTTCTAAGCACCTTCGAAAATTACCAGCTCTTATCCCCATATCTGATAACTTCAAATAGGTCAATATTGTAGCTTTTTGTTAAAGTACAGCCTTAAGCTATAACTACATGATACAAAATCAGCTAAAAATAATGCATAATTCAAGCCAATAACTAATAGCTTTAACCACTGGGTGTTAAGTCACTGCTGTGGAATTTCTTTACACAGAATTTTAGTTTGCCCTGACTGTGTGCCACCCCTGGTTTTTTTTCCCATTAAAAATATAGTCAATAATTGTATCTACAGAACTGCCTGAAATTCCAGTTGCTCCTCTGAACATTTCCTGTGAGCTGCATCCGGGTGAACATGAGCCATCCACTTCACACCAGGGGCCGTTCAACCCCTGGGGCCGTGATCGCCCCACATGCTTTGCAGCCCTGTTTTCATCATTTAATAGGTTAAGCGTCAGTCCCTCCTCCCCTCACCCCCTGACATCTTCCTCTGCGACGACATCATCCTGATCATTTGGTCTCTTCTTTTCTTCCCTGAACTCAGCTGCTTGCCCACTCACTCCTGAAATCCTTGACTGTGATTTCTAAAATCCCTAGAGCTCCTAAACCAATGCCCAAGTCTCCCTTCTTGCTCAGCTGTATTTCCTGAACCGCTGCAGCCCCTGTGCCTTCTCAAGGTGTGGTTGCTTCTCTCTCCCATGCCCAGTGACCCAGGCTTGTGGGTGGGACTGAGGTCTGACTTTCTATCGATTCCACATCATTAATGCCTGGAATCCTAAAACCTGCTCTTATGATGCTCATGCCAGGCCATCTAGCAGGTGACCCTCTCTGCCTTCTCCTTGCTGCCATGCTAATCTCTCCCAAATCCTCTTCACTGAGACTGAAGTCTCTGGGTCTGGACTGGGCCTGTTCATCCTAACGCATGCAGGCTGCTCATCTAAGGACAGTTTTTAATAATTCCCCTCCTGTGATAACAGTCTCTTCTTGTTCATTTCAGCCTCCTAATCCAGCATGCATCCTTAAATCCTTACTATGTCTCACTGATCTTGCATTTTCTCCATCTCCAAAACCTGAAATTCAGGCATCTCCAACTCCTATGACAGCCTCCTGGTTTCCAGCGTGTTTGTTCATTTGCCCTGTACCTGCTGTGTCCATTTTTCTACTCCTTAATCCTATTTTGTTCTCGCTTTCTCTCCTTTTATTCCACTTAGGCAGTTTTTAGGGCACCATGTCACTCCTTGTCACCACTGGATCCTTTGAGTTCTCATCTCACTTGATCTCTCAGCATCTGGCTCCTTCCTCCTTTTATTATACTACCTTTCCTGTTTAAATATGTTCTCTCACTTAGGAATTAAATGTTGGCGTGTTTCCAGTTTTTTAAGGAATCTCCACACTGTTCTCCATAGTGGCTGTACTAGTTTGCATTCCCACCAACAGTGTAAGAGGGTTCCCTTTTCTCCACTCCCTCTCCAGCACTTATTATTTGTAGACTTTTGGATCGCAGCCATTCTGACTGGTGTGAAATGGTACCTCATAGTGGTTTTGATTTGCATTTCTCTGATAATGAGTGATGTTGAGCATCTTTTCATGTGTTTGTTAGCCATCTGTATGTCTTCTTTGGAGAAATGTCTATTTAGTTCTTTGGCCCATTTTTTGATTGGGTCATTTATTTTTCTGGAGTTGAGCTGTAGGAGTTGCTTGTATATTTTTGAGATGAGTTGTTTGTCAGTTGCTTCATTTGCTATTATTTTCTCCCATTCTGAAGGCTGTCTTTTCACCTTGCTAATAGTTTCCTTTGATGTGCAGAAGCTTTTAAGGTTAATTAGGTCCCATTTGTTTATTTTTGCTTTTATTTCCAATATTCTGGGAGGTGGGTCATAGAGGATCCTGCTGTGATGTATGTCAGAGAGTTCTAATGAGGTGGATGAAACTGGAGCCTATTATACAGAGTGAAGTAAGCCAGAAGGAAAAACAGAAATACAGTATACTAACACATATATATGGAATTTAGAAAGATGGTAACAATAACCTGGTGTACGAGACAGCAAAAGAGACACTGATGTATAGAACAGTCTTATGGACTCTGTGGGAGAGGGAGAGGGTGGGAAGATTTGGGAGAGTGACATTGAAACATGTAGAATATCATGTAAGAAACGAGTTGCCAGTCCAAGTTCGATGCTCGATACTGGATGCTTGGGGCTGGTGCACTGGGACGACCCAGAGGGATGGTGTGGGGAGGGAGGAGGGAGGAGGGTTCAGGATGGGGAACACATGTATGCCTGTGGCGGATTCATTTTGATATTTGGCAAAACTAATACAATTATGTAAAGTTTAAAAATAAAATAAAAAAAAATGTTGGCGTGTTTCAAAGATGATTTTTAGGCACGGTTCTCTTCTGATTCTATTTTCCCTCCCTAGGCAAAAACTCACCCTATCCCGAGGTCTGACTCTAGAATGTATACATCTCTCCAAGACGTGCTTCCAAGCTTCAGATGTGAAGATACAATTTCTTCCTTGCTCTCTGCATCCTGGTATCCCAAAGACACAATTCAACTCAACATTTTCAATTTCAAAAATCATGGCTTTCCTCACAAAACTGGTCCCCTTTTAGTGTTCTTACTCTTATTTATGTAAACAAGAGGCCAGGACTCACTCCATGATGGTTCTCAATCCTAATCCCCACATCCACATGGTCACAATATCCTGTCCTTTTCACCCACCAAATACCAGCTAAAGGTGAGGGCGTCTGTCAATAACATGATCACCACTGCAGCATGAGCCATGGTCATCTCTCAGCTGGACTTCTGCCAGTCACTCGAGCTTGGCCGTATCTGGTTCTCAGGTTCTCAACATTGTTGTGGGGTGTAATCTCTTATAAATATCAATCTGATCCCACCACATGTCTACTGGAAACACGTCAATGATTTCCCATCTTCTCTCATCTCATTCTAGGGGATCTTCCTGACCCAGGATCGAACCCACTTCTCTTGCATCTCCTGCATTGACAGGTGGATTCTTTACCACTCTGCCAGCTGGGAAACTTACTCCCAGTAATGTTAGTATTCTTACTAAGAATCAAATGGAAAGATGTGAAATAAAATAATAAAATAGAAGAGAAGGGGTTTAGTCTGAACAAGAGACAGAATAGAATCATTAATAACAGGAAAAAATTAAACATGGGTTTTTGCGTTTTTCTCAGATGCAAAAGGAAGATGATTGTTCAAGTAAAAACTAAACATATATATGTATAAGAACATTGTGATGAAAATTAAGTGAAAATATCCATCAGTCAAGTCAAAGGGGAGGAGTAAAATACTTGGAAGATATTTGAAGCCAAAATAGTTGTAAAAATATGGAAAGATAAATAGATATTAATTGCTCACATTTTATTTTTTTAATAAAGAGAATGTATTCGCTTAGAAATGTATTTATCACTTTTTTAATCAAAAACTTTAAAGGTCAAGAAATGGACTCCAAAGATTAATTGGACTTGGAAGGAAGAACAAATATTTTGTTAACCTTGGCAATGACAAATTTTAATGCTTTAGCTGGGAGCAAAATCTCATGGACAGAGGAGCCTGGTGGGCTATAGTCCATGGGGTTGCAGAGTCATACACGACTGAGCACCTGAGCACTATTTTATATGGGATGCCTTGCCCCAACTTTTTTTTTCCCAGCCTGCCCACAGATTGACCTTGCATGAACTTATTTTCATTCAAGGTTAAACTTGCTCTTCCTGTCTTGGTTTTAGGGGCAGGGCTTCTTTAACACATACATTTGCTTATGTTTCTGGGAATCTATACACCCTGTTCCTTCACCTGGAATGTTCCCTTCTCTCTACTAAGTTAACATCTATGTACCTTTCAGATCCCAGCTCAAGCATCACCTCTGCAGAGTGGGCTTCACTGACCAGCTCCCACTTCACAACCTCATGAACTTAAATTCACCCTTTCTATCTCCTCAGAGCACCACCCCTAGTTTATTTTATGTGTGTATGTGCTCAGTTGCTAAACAGTGTCCGACTCTTTGCCACTCCATTGTTGGTAGCCCTTCGGGCTCCTCTGTCCACAGGATTCTCCAGACAATAATACTGGAGTAGGTTGCCATTTCCTCCTCCAGGGGATATTCCCAACTCAGGGACTGATCCTGCATCTCCTGTGTCTCCTGCACTGGCAGGTGGATTCTTTACCACTGAGCCACCTGGGGAGATCACCTAGTTTATTTTATATTGTTGTCCAAATAGTGGCTTACATCTAATAATATGCTTATTTGATGAATCTCCCTTTTCCCTAGACTATAAACTGCACAGAACAAGGACAGAGTCTTTCTCAACTCCTGATAGTGCCCAGAACAATGACCGGCACTGCAGGCATTCGGTGAACATCTACACCACCAGTGGGTGAAGATATGAATGACCTAAGTATGCCCTTATGTTCTGGGATCATGCAGAACATAAGGGCATACTTCACTCTGCATAATAGACTCTAGGTTCATCCACCTCATTAGGACTGACTTGATTGCATTTTTTTATAACTGATTAATATTCCCTTGTATACATACACAACAATTTTTAAATGCATTCATCTGTTGATGGACATCTAGGTTGCGTCCATGTCCTAGCTACTGTGAAAAGTGCTGCCGTGAACACTGGGGTACATGTGTCTCTCTCAATTATGGCTTTCTCAGGGTATATGCCCAGTAGTGGGATTGTTGGGTCATATAATGGATCCGTTCCTAGTTTTTCTAAGTAATTTCCATACTGTTCTCCATAGTGACTGTATCAGTTTACATACTGTATATTAACTCATGCATATGGGATCTAGAAAGATGGTGCTGATGAACCTATTTGCAGGGCAGCAGTGGAAACACAGACATAAGAGAACAGACCTGTGGCCACATTGGGGGAAGGAGAGGGCAGGGCAAACTGAGAGAGGAGCATGGAGACAGATCCATGACCATATGTAAAATAGACAGCAAGTGGGAATTCGCTGCATGACACAGGGAGCTCAACCCAGTGCTCTGTGACAACCTTGAGGGGTGGGGTGGGGAGGGAGGTGGGAGGGGGATTCAGGAAGGAGGGGAGATATGTATACTTGTAGCTGATTCATGTTGATGCATTGCAGAAGCCAACACAATATGTTAAGCAATTATCATCTCACATGCTAGTAAAGTAATGCTCAAAATTCTCCAAGCCAGGCTTCAGCGATACGTGAACCGTGAACTTCCAAATGTTCAAGCTGGTTTTAGAACAGGCAGAGGAACCAGAGATCAAATTGCCAACATCCGCTGGATCATTGAAAAAGCAAGAGAGTTCCAGAAAAAACATCTATTTCTGCTTTATTGACTATGCCAAAGCCTTTGACTGTGTGGATCACAATAAACTGTGGAAAATTCTGAAAGAGATGGGAATACCAGACCACCTGACCTACCTCTTGAGAAACCTATATGCAGGTTGGGAAGCAACAGTTATAAGTGGACATGGAACAACAGACTGGTTCCAAATAGGAAAAGGAGTACGTTAAGGCTGTATATTGTCACCCTGCTTATTTAACTTATATTTAACTTATATATATTTAACTTAACATCATGAGAAACGCTGGGCTGGAGGAAGCACAAGCTGGAATCAAGATTGCCGAGAGAAATATCAATAACCTTAGATATGCAGATGACACCACCCTTATGGCAAAAAGTGAAGAGGAACTAAAAAGCCTCTTGATGAAAATGAAAGTGGAGAGTGAAAAAGTTGGCTTAAAGCTCAAGATTCAGAAAATGAAGATCATGGCATCTGGTCCCATCACTTCATGGGAAATAGATGGGGAGACAGTGGAAACAGGGTCAGACTTTATTTTTGGGGGGGCTCTAAAATCACTGCAGATGGTGATTGCAGCCATGACATTAAAAGACGTTTATTCCTTGGAAGGAAAGTTTTGACCAACCTAAATAGCACGTTCAAAAGCAGAGACATTACTTTGCCAACAAAGGTCTGTCTAGTCAAGGCTATGGTTTATCCAGTGGTCATGTACAGATGTGAGAGTTGGACTGTGAAGAAAGCTGAGAGCCGAAGAATTGATGCTTTTGAACTGTGGTGTTGGAGAAGACTCTTGAGAGTCCCTTGGACTGCAAGGACATCCAACCAGTCCATCCTAAAGGAGACCAGTCCTGGGTGTTCATTGGAAGGACTGATGCTGAAGCTGAAGTTCCAATACTTTGGCCACCTCATGCGAAGAGTTGACTCACTGGAAAAGACCCTGATGCTGGGAGGGATTGGGGCAGGAGGAGAAAGGGAGGACAGAGGATGAGATGTCTGGATGGCATCACTGACTTGATGGACATGAGTTTGAGTAAACTCCAGGAGTTGATGATGGACAGGGAGGCCTGGCATGCTGTGATTCTTGGGATTGCAAAGAGTCAGACACGACAGTGACTGAACTGAACTGAAAAGAAAAAATAAGGACAAACCTGAGCTCCTTGAAAAGATATAGGTGCTTACATAAACAGCAGTGATACCAAACCATCTTCCTTATATGAAAATTCAAAGGTCACCTTCTCCCCATAACCCATAATATTGTCAGAGACCACAATTTTAAACACTGTTCCAACATATAGAGAGATATGGATAAAATTTTCCTTTGTACTTTAACTTTGTCTTTTTATTTTGTTTTGTTGTGATAAATGATCACTGCTATGAGTTGAACTGTGTTTCCCCAAAACTGATGTGTTAAAATCTCAACTTCTAATACCTCAGAATGTGATTTTTTTGGGGGGGAAATGGGTCCACTATAATTAGCTCCATTAAGCAAGGCCATTAGGGTGGGCTCTAATCCAATACGACTGGTGTCGTTACAAAAGGGGGAAATGCGGATATGGAGACAAAGTCCCACACAGGGAGAAGGCCATGTGGACAAGGAGGCGGACCGCAGGGTGACGGGTCTGCAAGCCAAGGACTGACAGAGACCAGCAGGCACCACCAGAAGCGGGAGAAAGGCCAATCACATTCTCCCTCACGGCCTCAGAGGAAACGAACACTGCCAACATCGTGATTTCAGACTTCTAGGCTGGAAGCTCTGAGAGAGTAAGTCTCTGTTGTTAAGTTACCCGGGAAACTAGCCTAAGTACCAAAAAGGACTGTGACCACGATACTTTGTTTGGAGGGAACTGAATCACTCAGAGGCTCAGGTTGTGGAAAATCCTTGAATTTTCTATGAAAAAAATTATTCCTATATTAAAATCTTAAACCTATGCCTGCAAACTCACAAACAATAAACAAATCATACCAAAACAAAATAACAGTAGGGACTAAGGTCTCTGAAAAATCTATAATTTGAAGGAAAAGGAATTCAAGTATAGTTAAACTCAGTACTAATTACAAATAATACTAATGTGGACATCATTCAGATTCAGTATTAATTTATAATATTATGCATTCTTTTCCTGATTATGCCCTAAGGGTTGTTCAAATGAAAAGTAAATTCTTTCCTTTGATGTTTGCTTGTTTCATTTATTTACTTGGCAAATATTAGGGTGGCTATTAATGTAGTTAGGGGCTTCCCAGGTGCCTCAGTGGTATAGAATCTGCCAGCCAAGCAGGATACTCAAGCTTGGTTCCTGGGTGGGGAGGATCCCCTGGAGAAGGAAATGGCAACCCACTCAAATATTCTTGCCTGAGAAATTCCATGGAGAGAGGAGCCAGGCAGGCTACAGTCCATGGGGTCATAAGAGTAGGATACAACAATGACTAAACAACAATTAAGGTAGTTGACTCTGTATGTACCTTGAATATTCAGAGATAGAGAAGATGCTCCTTCTACTTACATGGTAACACTATGCCACTTTGCCTAAAAAATATAATTCAATATAATTTGTATTTCCGTATTGATTCATAGCATTATGTACTATTTTCTTGATTATACCCAAAGGATTGTTTAAGTGAAAACCAAAGAGGTTTAGCACATATACAGTGACTAAACAGTCAGATAGTAGGCTCCTGGCAGGGCATGGGAGAGAGAGACTAAAGTGAGCAGGTGGGGCAATGGTTAGGAATCAAAGAAGTGGCAGAAACAGATAAAATACAAAAAGAATGCTTTAGCTGCAAAGTAATATTTTGCAAATTGAGGTTAGTGACTCTTGCTTTGCTTTCACATTTCCTGGATCTTCCAAAACTATTTGAACCTAGAAAAGATATTAGAGCTCACAGAATCCAAACTCTTCTTTTAATTCTCAATTTTCTATTACGATATATTTTCACTTTAATTTCACTCTCGTGGTGAGACAGATATTCATATTTTTCCAAGTAGGTATTGGACATGCACTGTTATAAAATCAATATCTTGGCCCCAGTTAGATATTGTAATTCACAGTCATCCAAAATTGGGTGCAGATTCTATCAGGTACACACAAGCCTGCTTCAACTGTGAAGAGTCTAAGGATTCTCTTGGGATTTAGTCTCAGATCTGGTCTTATTCTGTTGTTCAGTCACTAAGCCATGTCTGACTCTTTGCAACCCCATGGTCTGCAGCATGCCAGGCTTCCTTCACCATCTCCCAGAGTTTGCTCAAACTCACGTCCATTGAGCTGGTATGCCATCCAGCCATCTTACCCTCTGTTGTCCTCTTCTCCCCCTCAATCTTTCTCAGCATCAGGGTATTTTCTAATAAGTCAGCTCTTTTGCATCATGCGGCCAAAGTTTTGGAGCTTCAGCTTCAGCATCAGTCCTTCCAATGAATATTCAGAGTTGATTTCATTTAGGACTGAGTGGTTTGATCTCCTTTCTGCCCAAGGGACTTCCAAGAGTCTACTCCAGTGTCCCAACTTGAAAGCATCAATTCTTTAGTGCTCAGCTTTCTTTATGGTCCAACTTTCACACCCATACATGATTCTGAACAATACATAGAAGGATCTACTCTTCTGGTAGAATTCCTCCTCTTTGAAGCCCTTTATTAAGGATGGGGACTGGAGATGATGGAAGCACTTTCTTCAGGGCACTCCCATCATTTGGGACTGCACAGATAACTTTGTAATCTACACAGATTCACCATCCCCAGCATTTCCCGAAGCCACCGTGCTCACTGCTGCTGGAGGAGCTGGAAGGCCAATCTCTTTTCTTGAGGATGAACTAGAGAAGTTAAGCGATTTGTTTGCTGTCACCACAAGCAAATTTGGCAGATCTGAGTCTCGAATCCAGATACTCCACTTAGTCTCCAGTCATCTTTTCACAACAGTGTGGTAGTAAATTGATTTAATTAAGTGAATGCAATTTCAGCAGTTATGGAGATAACCTAAAAAGACCCTATAATATTATAAAAGTGACCCAAAGAAAGAAAATTTCAACACTGTTGTACAGAAATAGAAAAAAATATGTATTTTTTATTATTTTCACTCTGGTGTCTTGGTGAAAGAGAAGATGAAGTTAATGCCTTAGTCACTGAAGCTCAGGAGTCCTTGCTGTTTGGGACGTTCTGTAACCATTTGGGGAGATACACACACAGAGTTTGCCCCAGAAAGTCATATTATATGAGCACAGGACTTCTCTGGGTCTCTGTTTCTTCATTTAAATTAGCCTCCAATTAAAATAAATAAATTTATATTAAGATAAAAACTAAAGCTAGGAGAAGGCAATGGCACCCCATTCCAGTACTCTTGCCTGGAAAATCCCATGGATGGAGGAGCCTGGAAGGCTGCAGTCCATGGGGTCGCTGAGGGTCAGACACGACTGAGCGACTTCACTTTCACTTTTCACTTTCATGCATTGGAGAAGGAAATGGCAATCCACTCCAGTGTTCTTGCCTGGAGAATCCCAGGGATGGGGAAGCCTGGTGTGCTGCCGTCTATAGGGTCACACAGAGTCGGACATGACTGAAGTGACTTAGTAAAAAAAAAAAAAATAAAATAAAGCTGGAAAAAATAATGACTTTTTTATTATTATGAAATTATAGATACTCATTAAATTATCTTCCCTTTCCCTGGACTAAACCTTTCACACGTGAAAACAAAAAAGACTATAAAACACACATCCTGGGATATGGGTACCAAACATTTATTATTTAGCGATTCCACTTCTTATACTTCTGTGAGCTGGACTTAGAAATCTTATTTGCTCACTAGAAGATCAGAGTAAAACATCAAAGGGACATTTGCAATGAGCTTGGACAGGTGTTCTCCATGAAAACTTGAGGCAAATGCAAATGGAATCATTCACTTGTTGACAGCAGCAATGAATGCATTTTCATGCATCTTATTTTTTGTCCTGGATATCATTCAATAATAAAAACTGAAACCAGAAATTATTTTTAAGAACTAGAAGAAACTGTGATTTTTAAGTAAACTGTGTTTGGATTTTCAGTGGCCAGATGTAGATTTGTATAGATTTCAAGACTGACTTCAGAAATACTCTTATAATATTAAAACTTTTAAATAAACATGCTAATCTTTGAATAATTTCTGTTCCTTGTTTAAGCATGCATGCATATATTAATTAATTAACTGTACAAAGTGAAGCAGCTGCTGCCATTTCTACTAGGACTCCTTACAAACGATTTCCATTTTCATTTCTGAACAGCGTGGACCCATATAAAGCCAGAAAATGCAATTTTCTAGACTGACATTTTGCCACTTTGGAATTGTTCATATTGCCTCTGTGCCTGTCATTCAGAACAGGCTTAAGATTAGCTGTTTATACTCCGTCTCATCTCCTAGCACTTCCACTTACAAATATTTGATGATAAATAAGTGCATGTGCCAAAAGACTGCTTGCAAATCTTTTGTAGGAATTACACAAGGTATGTAGAAAAACGATTTTGTGGCATGAGGAAACAGGAAAAATAATACACCCGGAACCACTCTAGGTAGTCTCACACTGCATTATAGTGAGATATGTATTGTTAAAAGAGGACAAATTATGTTTTCAAGGATCCGTCAAACTTCTCAAATGTAAAGTGTGATGTTTTTCTGTTCACTTTGTAAAATTCCCAGGTAAGGAAACCAGGTGAGAAGGATAGATTTCTGGAAAATTTATGATGAGTTGCAAGCTTTAAGGTAGTCTCCCAGACAAAACCTATATGTCAAAACCTATAACTCTGCTAAAACATTTGCTGTTTGGCCAAAATATTCTTAGCTTAACCTCAATTAAATACATTAACTTCCCTGAGTCTGGAATTTTCAAAGAATGCTGTAGAAACTTAACCATAGGCTTTGGTTAAGGAGTCTTCATTCATTCATTCAACAGATATTTAAGAGTACCCTTTGCAGACTGTTTTCAAAGAAAAGACTTGAAAATTATGTTTAACATTAATCATAATACAAACCATCAGGCATAGTATAAAGGACTATTACTGGTTTTAGTTCTGTTATTCATAGAGATATTTTTCCCCCTACTCCAGGTTTTTCCTTCTTTTAAATACCCAAACTTGTAAACATATGTGACCGACATGAAAATTACTGTTAGTCTAAATCGTGTGTGACATTCATGCAATATTAATGTTATCAAAATCTTATATGCAATTATATTTATTTTCACTCTTAGCTCCTTCCTTCAACCCTTATTTTATGCACATAAATACTAGGAGGATGGACCCAAGAGGAAAGGCTTGGCAGCACCAACAAATCCAGTGCAGCAGGGTACATAATGGTTCTGGGAAATTACAGTGGCCATAAGCGAAATTTCCCTCACTGAATTTTTTAATCACTTATCTAGCGGGTGCATTCTTTTTGAGATGGCTGCATTATTTACAGGAAAAAAATGACTTCATGCTAATTTCATAACAGGGAAAGAATAATTTTGGTAATTCTCCTTCTAGCCTTTTTTAAAGCTTTGATTGTAAAAGATGGCACAACCCACTGATATATGAAGTTTTAAGAAATTTAATTGGCTGTCTTATTTATAATAGGTGTTAAAGTAAAGGTGCTTTGGCGGTGTATCTTTGCATTTCTGCAATGAATGTGTAGAGTTGGAATCTTGTACAAATGATTTCTCCTTTCTACACATAGAGTAGTATGAGAGGCAAACCACACGTCTGTTCCAGGAAGGAATTCTCATGTGTGTTACAAAAGAGGAAAAATAGGATAGCTGCTTTCGTTTCATAATATATGTATCCCTTTTGGGAACATTTGCAGATCAGAGCTGATTCTCCCATAACCATAGGGTGTCTCTCTTTGAAATTAAAGATATCACCTCTACCTGGTCAATGATGACTGATAGCTACTTCTTTCCCTCCATTTCAGTTCTGCAACAATAGTTCCAGGTTCTCTAGCAGGGCATTGACAGCAATAATCTTCCAGCATATAAATCCAATGAAACAATTTTATATGTTTCTGGGTTTTAACTATATTTACCCCAAATTACTGAGTGTTTCAAGTACACAAAAAATGTGGCTTGATGACAAGAAATTGTGTTTCAACATTTATTTCTTCAACAAATAATCTATCTTCTCTTTATTCCAAATTGTGACTCTCATAGAAAAATATTATAGTGCCACTTGTCTCTATTTAGAAAGCATTGGATAAAGGGATGAATATACGTTTTTAGTGGCATAATAATCAAAAGGTGAGGACATAATTCTGAAAACTTAAAATGTATTTGGGTTTGAGGAGAGGATGGGACCTCTAGGCTGATGTGTAAGTCAAGTGAAAGCATTTCTGAAGTTCCAATTATCTTCAAATTTCTTTAAAATATCTATTCTCATCAAATGGCAAAAGGTCACCATAAAAGTAAATTGGAATAAAGAAGGAATAAATGAAAGGGATTAGGTAGGAAGAAAAAGATACATATGTATGTATAAGGAGGCCCTAGAACATAGATGAGATTATATCTACAAATATTTGAAAGCTCCTAAGATGCACTGTTTAAAACAGTGAATACAGAATGAAGTGATGCACTCGGAGAAAACTGTAGCAAGTAAATAAAATGTCAATGTATATTAATGATGTGAGAAAAAGATGGCTTATGTGCATACGTTTAGATGCATATGGGCCTAACATTTCATCACCGCTTTAGATTAAGTCATAAAACTTGTTATAATGCAAATATTAACTGTGAGGGAAAATATATTAGGTCAGTATTAATCATTAATACTTTGGTATGAATTAGATTATCAGTTTTATTACTCTCACTTAAAAAACCTTGGGAAAATAAAGGAATTGAATGAAGTAAGCTGGAGATAATGGAGGGCAGGGGTCCAACGCACAGGCTGCTTTTTATAGTGCTGCCCCAGGTGGACGACGTGAGGCGGGCCTGGCAAGGCTGCTGGGAGCCGGTCCCAGGATCGCTGTGTGCATGGCTATTCCTTTGGGATGCTATTTTGCTGCAATCTCCGGAAGGGGCGGTGGGGGATCTCTTTGTCAATTTATAAAGATTTGCCATTCTAAATGATTCTTTACATCACCATCTTTCATTTCCATGTAAAGAAAAAGATAACCTTCTTTTCTCTTTAGACATTTATACTCTAGTGTTTAAAATAATACACTGTGTTATGGGAGTTTGTGTGTTTCAAATGGGATGGTTTTTTAAGACCTAATGAAAGTTAAGTTTTTCTCTTCTCCTCCTTCATAAATTCCCCAAAGTATAGAAAGAAAATTTGCTTTTGGGTTTGACTTTCTATATTCTAATATATATCAACAACTTAAGTATTGTTCATTATAAAGTAAAGAGTAGAACAGAATTACTCTTAATCTGAGAAGTTTAGGATGTGAAGGAATCAAATATGAAATGCAAAAAAAAAATGCCCTGTCTTTTTAAAGGATATATGTTTTATTCAGATATGACCTTTCAAAGAAAGAATAAAATATTTTACAAAAAGAGAATGACTTACAGGTATCAATACAAAGAAAAAAACTCAACATTTAGATTAGAAATAAAACATCATAAGGAAGACTCATTGGAGGAATAAAAAATATGACTAAAGAAGAGAAAAAAATCAAGGTAAAAGTCACACCTGTTAGATGATGGATACTAAAAGAAAAAGAGCAGTAATTAAGGATATGTTGATTCTACCTGGTCTTGGAATCAAAGGAGTTTTTCACACTTGTAGTTTCACCATCTCTTGAATTTAAGGTGAAAATGGAAGTGTTAGTTGCTCAGGAGTGTCCCACCCTTTGCAGCCCACGGACCATAGCCTGCCAGGCTCCTCTGTCCATGGAATTCTCCAGGCAAGAATAGTGGAGTGGGTTGCCAGTCCCTTCTCCAGAGATCAAACCCAGGTCTCCTGAATTGCAGGCAGATTCTTTACCATTTGGGCTACCAGGGAATATTTATTTCAATAAGCAATAATTCGAAATACCATTTTTAAAGGTATTTCTCCTGGTGGTTTTCTTTTCTGTTTTATAGCATTCTTGAACACTTCATCTGTCAAGGGAAAACTGAGGGTCTCAAAGACTGTTACTGACTTTCTCACGGAGCAAAGGCATCAGGCCACAGACTCGAGTGGACAGGACCGCAAATAAAATTTATCTCAGTGCAGTTCCTCAGTGGGAAACAGGCCAGGACTTAGGCCATTTATAAAGCGCTATTCGCAGTTTCTTTCCTCCCCCTGCCCCCACACTTATTTTTAATTATCCAAGGCCTTTCTGCTGCACCCCCTTCCTCTTTACAAGGCAAGAAAGGAACCAGCCATTTGCAATAGATTGTGACATACTCATAATAAACAATGATCCAGTTTTTTGCACTCATACAATGGCAGAATCTTTGTGTTGGAATGACCTTTTGAGGTCATCTGTCTTCAGTCACTTCCTAAACAAGATTTCTTCTGCATATTCTGGGGTGATGTCTGGAACATTTCCAGTACTTCTCAATACACTTCTATACTTTTACTAGGGAACACTTACAGGGATAACAACTCTAACTTTTCCTAAACGGAGTCAAATCCAACTTCTGTGCAGTGTG
This sequence comes from Bos grunniens, assembly GCF_055505025.1. Taxonomy (NCBI): domain Eukaryota; kingdom Metazoa; phylum Chordata; class Mammalia; order Artiodactyla; family Bovidae; genus Bos; species Bos grunniens. Next base: position 9,033,813 of record NC_141168.1, read on the forward strand.
CACAGAGCTTATTTTTGCATTGGGAACAATACCACTTAAGTCTACTCCCTCACCTTTATTTCAGCCCACCAAAATTCTGAAAACAACTTTACGTTTCCCAAAGTTCACCCCTCAAACTAACCATTCCCCATTCTTTTAACATCCTCTGGATGCTAGTCAATAACACTTCAAAGAAAGGATCTGAGAATAGGCGATGTACATTACCACATATATGTCCTGAAGTGTTGAGTACAGAGGAACTGAGACTCTTTAGTTCAAACACTTCTATTGATTCAGCCTAGGCTCATAATAGCTTTCTGAGCTACTCTGTCATGCTGTTCTATTGGTGCTTTTTAAATGTGTTTAGGAAGCAGGACTCTAAGGTCAGGGGACTCTTTCTGGAATACAGAGAAGTTCTGGGTAGCCTTCATTCTATCTTTTGAATCAAGATCAATTGTACTGGCTGAAAACATGCCCATATTAAATATATCTATTCCCCCCACACACAGACATTTCCCAAGGGCAGAATTACTTTCAGAAGATTATGGTTCAGAGTTTTCCAGTAACAGTTTTCCCCTTTCATATCTTTTTATGGAGGTAAGAAAATTAATTGTCAAAAAGCATAAAATTGTAGAATAAAATCATCTGAATAACTGTTTACTCTTCTTAAAATATTGTGGAAATATCAACATCATTAACTTCTAATGGCAAAACTCCTGGACCAGACTTTGGAAAAATGAGTTCCTTGAGAATCAGGTTTGAGAACCCCTGCCTTACACTGAAAATGTATTACACGGAGTGGTTAAGAGTCAGGATCAGTCAGTCAGTCAGTTCAGTAGCTCAGCTGTGTCCGACTCTTTGCAACCCCATGATCTACAGCACGCCAGGCTTCCCTGTCCATCAGCAACTCCCAAAGCTTGCTCAAACTCATGTCCATTGAGTGGGTAATGCCTTCTGGTAATGTCGGTAATGTTGGTAATTCAACCATCTCAACTTCTGTCATCCCCTTCTCCTCCTGTCTTCTTTTTTTCCTAGCGTCAGGGTCTTTTCCAATGAGTCAGTTCTTCACATCAGGTGGCCAAAGTATTGGAGCTTCAACTTCAGAATCAGTCCTTCCAATAAATATTCAGGACTGATTTCAGGACTGAAGAGTCAGCACAGTAAGTGGGAAAAGCACTGAGCTATAACCTGGATGTTGAGCTTAATTCTGCTATATTCTGACTTTGTAACCTAGGGAAAGTCATTTAACTCTCAGCTTCAGTTTCTTTACCTGTCAAGGAAGGAAGTCAGATTAGGTGATTTTCAGGGCTGCCACAGTAGAATTCCAAGACTGTGCCTAGACATAGACATATGTTTTCCACAGTTCTGGAGGCTGGAAGTCCAAAATCAAGGTGCCAACTGACTTGGCTCTGTAGAAGGCTCTTTCCCTCGTTTGCAGGTGGCTGTCTTCTCACTGTGTTCTTACACAGTGAAAATGGAGGAAGAGCTAATTCTCCTGTGTCTCTTCGTATAAGGAAATTAATCCAGTTGATCAGGGTCCTACCCTTATGACCTCATTTAACCTTAATTACCTCCATAAAGGCCATGTTAAGTTGGGTCTGTCTCATAAAAATTATGTATTGAACCAAAATGTGAATTATTACTTTTCTCCCTGGAATTTCTTACTTGATCCTAATTGAGCTCATAACTGAGTATCTGCTATCCATCAGACACTGTCCTAGGTTTGGGAAATTATTAATAAACAAAAAAGGTAACAAAATTCTATTTCCATATGGAGCTTATACTCTACTGGGGAGGAAAATAATAAGTAAAAGTAAAATATATAATATGCTAGATAGGATTAAGAGTCAAGGCGCCAAGTAAGGCTGAAAGGAATTATTAAATATCGGGATGGGGGAGCTGGAACTTTAGGTGGTGGAAGGAATGAGAGAAGGAGCCATGTTGATATCTGAGATGAGAATATTCTGAGTAGAAGGAACAGGAGGTATCAAAGCCTCTGGGGTAGGAGCACGGGTGATGAGTCAGGGAACAGAAGCAGGTCTATGTGACTGGAACAGATTGAATGATACTTAGGAGAGTAGATGTTCAAGAGCTTACAGGCACCAAATCATGAAGTTCTTTGAAAGTCTTTATTGGATTTGTTAAACTGTTGCTTCTGTTTTATCCTTTTGTTTTTTTAGCCACAAGGCATGTAGGCTTTCAGACTGAACTAGAACTTCCTGCATTGGAAGGTGAAGTCTTAACCACGGACCACCAGGGAAGTCCCTATGAGATGCTGGTTTATCATAAAACAGACTTGTTTTTGGAGTAGGAAATGGCAGCCCACTCCAGTATTCTGGCCTGGAGAATCCCATGGACAGAGGAGCCTGGCATGCTGCAGTCTGTGGGGTCGCAAGAGTCGGACCCGACTGAGCAACCAAGCACACACACACAGACGTGTTTTTACTGAGAATAACGGGAAAGCATTAGAGTGTTTACACTGGACGAGGGGCAGGATCTGACTCACGTCATTCTGGCCTTTAACTAGTTCGCTCTTGGGGCACTGAGAATAGTGCAAAGGGAACAAGGAAGAAGGAGAGGGGCCAGCTAGGAGGCTGCCATCACGGCCCAGCTGAGAGACAAGGACTTGAACCACTGTGGCAGCAGTGAAGTAGCCAAGTTCTCCAAACAGTTTGAAAATAGAGAGAGCTGAAAGTGCTATTGTTTTGGATTCTGTGTTTCTGAACTTACCTAGGAAATTTACTTTGGATTCTGATTGTTTTTTTACCCCTAACATATTAGTTATAGCTCTCTAGTTTGTGTTTTCAGCATCTGTAAAAAAAAAAAAAAAAAAACAAAAAACATGATTTCTATCTTTATCTAAAGGTTCTTTACAAAATCTCAAATGGGCTCAGGTCATGAATAGACCATTGCCCCAGCACAGATTCCCTCCATTTTTGAATGCTAATAATTCAATATCCTTTGAGTAACAGTTGTACACCCATCAGTTGCACTGAATTCACCGCAGTTCTCTTCATTTAAGTTTGTCACTGCTAAACACCTCCCACATGTACCGGGCCCTGTGCGAGGCATGGGGGTGGTGGTAGGGGTGAGGACATTCACCTAGAATTCTCCTAAAGTGCTGAAAATCTGGTAGGTGGTGGGCACAATCACAAAGAGAGTGGGCTATGGTCTGTAACATAATAAAGGCATTTTAGGGGAACGGACTAATTAGGATGTGTGACCACAGTCCAGGATAGCTTGGAAGTGATGCTGGTGCTGTGGTTGGAGTCAGGTGTGAAAATTCTGGCTGACGCACCACGGACGGGCTGTGCTCAGTGTGCAGTGACGGTGGCTAGAGTGACAGGTGGCAGAGCATCGAGGCTGCGTCTGTGATGGAGCACGCGTCTCGGGAGGCAGCACAGGGAAGAGCTTGAAAGGCTATGGGCCAGGCAGGTTATAGTCGCTCCTGTTCAGCTGAGAGTTAGTAAGGCTATGATGGGGATGAAAGAAGGGGCTGGTGTTAGAGATTTCTGAGAGCAAGGTGGACAGAGTCACAGCTGAATCAGATACGAGGACTTAGATTAAGGTAGGAGTCAATTCAGACTCCTGAACTGTGCAGCTGGGCAACTCTCTAAGCAGAGAAAGAGAAGACAAAAAGCAAAACTTGTTTTATTTCAATTTGAGGATGAATCATGTCTAGTTAGAGACATCCAGGCCAGAGTCGTGCACTACTGAATTTCATTCCTAATGGGGAGGTCAAATATCTCTTCTAGTTTTAAAATGTCAGGATCATTGGTAATTTCGAATATTGTTGGTAGCAATAAAAGTGTTGCAATACTTTTTAAAAGCATGGACCAACACACACACATTGACCTAGTTATCTTGCTCCTGAGAATTTATCTAAAAATACAATCTTCTAGTTTATAAATTCCATCTAAGAGGTCTCTCATTGAATTTTTTGTCATTATGAAAAAGTAAAAGCAATTTCCAAATCCCTTTAGTGGGGGAATGGAAGATTAATTAGATTTACAACCTGTACACAGTGTAATTATCCAATTAGAAATATTATGCAGGGCAATATTTCAACATGGAAAAGTACTGCTGTAATTTTAAGAGAATAGAGAAAGGAGACAAAGTATACCTAAATCATAAATTCATGCCAAAACTAAAAATTATACAGCAAAGATGATAAAAGATCTTAGGCACATGAAAACAGGGTTCAGATGGCACCTGGCCTGCAGTTTGGGCCAGGCAACTTAAAATTCCCCCTAAAATACTTGTAAAGACAGAAAGAAAAGTGAAAACTATAGATAGCATTGGAAAGGAGAAATGATCCCTATGTCACGTCAGAATATGAATAGAATTGCTACTAAGTATGATGCCTATGTGGCCTCCATGCTGACGCTAACCAGAAACAAAGCAAACCTAACGGCCAAGCAAAGCAGAAAGGTACCCGTTCTCTAATTGGGTGGCTCAGCGACAGAGCATCCCCCTGCAACACAGGAGGCCCAGGTTCAATCCATGGGTTGGGGAAAAACCCCTCCAGTACTCTTGTCTGGAAAATCCCATGGACAAAGGAGCCTGGTCTACAGTCTACGGGGTTGCAGAGAGTCTAGCACGACTGAGCAGGCATGCGCACTCTAAACATGTTCTTTACCCGTGGCCTCCCTACCTTGGAATGACAGCCCTGAACCAGACACAAAGTGCTCATTCAGCCCCTTCCAGATGAGAGCTTTTTTTTTTTTTCAGAGTTATATAACGTTACTATCTTTATTTTTGTGACTTTTGTTTCCACTTTATTTATAGCATCTTTTCATGCACATAGTTCTTAATTTTTTTTTTCTTTATGGTTCGTGCTTCCTTGTCTAAAAACAGGTTCTCTCTGGTGGTTATGAACGCATTTTCCTACGTTATCTTCTGAAAGCTTTATAGTTTCACCTTTCACATTTAGTTCGGTGATCAATTAGGAATTGCTTTTGTATATAGTGTGATGTATTATAGAAGTAAAATTCCAATTTTTAACTATGTATACCTAATAATCTCAGAATTATTCCTTAAAAACACAGTAACTTTACTGTAGCAACTCTCTTTCTAGCATTACCTTTGCTATAAATCTATTATCCATAACTATAGATGTTGATTCTGGGGGTTCTCTATTCCATTCCATTAACTGATTATTCTTATGCCAAAGTTACACTCACCTTAAAACTTTTTTTTTTTTTATAAAAATAGTCTTTATGGATGGTACAGCAAGACCTTCTCCTTCCTTCTTTCAGAATGTTTTGGCTGCTCCGGGTCCTTCAATCATGTATTTCTACTTTATAATTATCTATTGTTCTGTTTTTACTAAAAAGAAGCCTATTGGAGTCTAGATTGCTGTCTTATCTACAGATCAACTTGACCAGAATAACATCATTAAAATATTCAGGCTTTTAATCCATGAGCATATTGTATCTCTCCATTTATTCAGATCTTTTACATCTCTCATAAAGTTTTATAGTCTTTTCCTCTAGAATACTAACATACCCATTTGAAGGAGCCTGGAAAGCTACAGTCCATGGAGTCACAAAGAGTTGAACATGACTTAGTGACTAAGCAGCAACACAATATAGAATTACTTGGTATTTTGACACTACTGTATTGATAAAAGGTATTTTTTAAGGATCTCATTTTCTGTTTGCTGCTTTTTATGACATCTCTTTCTGAATCTGTTCTGAGAAAGAGAATCAAAGAATCTGGAAAACACAGAAGCTACAAAAGCAAAAATGTAAACAGCGTCAGTCTTGCTCTTTATGATCTTGAGTGCATATTTTAATTCTGTAGTGACACTTCTAGTCTCTCTGGAATCCTTGTTTGGCTTACCCACCCTCCCACCTCTTCCTTTTCACTTCTCCACTTCATCCTGTTAGACAGGAAGTGGAGGGGGCTGAGGGTCCTGTGCTGCGACTTTGGAATGAAACTATCGGGCAGGGAGATGATGGAGGCCATGCAGGTAGCAGTAATGTTACAGACTGTGGACTGTCACAGGTCACCTGTCATCGTCCCGCAACCCAGCACACGATGGACGCAGCAAACAAGTTCACCTTGGGATGATGGAGCCGCAGAAGGTGACTGTGGATGGGGAACTGAGCCAGGGATTACACCCATCAACTTGACCTCAGTGAGGACAGACTCTGCTCCAAACGACAGGTGTATATAGTGCCTTACACACATGTGCTGACAATCAACAAATCTTTACAGGTGTTTCTTCTTTAAGGAAAAGTAAATAGAAAAAATTCAATACAGAGTCAGAACAATGAGATTTAACATTTCCTACATGTATACTAAATGACTTACAAGTACCAACTCATTAAATCTCCTTAATGACCTTAACGATGGATAATGATTATTTCCATTTTGCAGTTGATAAAACCACAGCCCGGAGATATTTTAAATAAGGCAGCCAAGATCACACTGCTCAGAAATGGCAGAGATGGGATTCAAATCAGACAGGCAAAGTTCAACCTCTGTGTTCTTATGTCTCTCTGCCCAAAGGAAAACATGCTGGAGAACAACAGAAAAAGAGCATCAACCTAAAGGAAACACTTCTAAGAGGACATGGGGGCCAGAGGGCAAGAGGACAAGCCCCAGTGAAGCAGACTCAGTGCCCATAAAGCAAGAGAGCAGGAAGAGATGCAAGAGAGAGAGAGGGCATAGGTGGTTTTAAAGAAACGAAAAACATCAGCACAGAATTAAAATGTGCATCTGAGGCAATAAACAGTAAAGACAGAAGTTTATATTTTCCAAATTTCCTATGACATACATATATTTCTACTATAATCAGAAAACACTAAAATGTCAAACATTTTCCATACTCTTTTTCCCCGGTAATTCTACTTCTCTGAATATATCATAAGGGAATATTTCAAAGAGAAATTTATATGGATATAAGCAGTGTGTTTCTAAAAAAGGAAACTAGAAAAGTTCTAAAGATCCAAAAATAGAGGAATGTTTAAGTATTTTGTGGTCTATTTTTATGGCAGAATATTTTATTGATATAAAAACATATGTTTCCAAAGAATACTTATCCAAAGAAGTTATCACCATAATGTTAAATAAAAGAGCAGGATGCAAACCATCATATCTTTAGTTTGATTATAGTGTGTCAGTGTGTGTGTGTATGTGTGTGTGAGAGAGAGAGAGAGAAAGAGGCGTGCATACGTATGCCTATCTAGAAGATTACTTTGGAGATTACAGGTTTTTTTCCCCAAAATTTTATGCATATGGTATACAGTTGTGTGTGTTAGTCACTTAGTCATGTCCAACTCTAAGCAACCTCGTGGGCTTAAGCCTGCCAGGCTCCTCTGTCCATGGAATTCTCCAGGCAAGAATGCTGGAGCGCGTTGCCATTCCCCTTTCCAATAGTATACAGTTAAGTCATTAACAATCATTTAAAAAGAATAATAGGTGATTTGTTAGATCAAGACAGTTACAATGATGCCTCTTATTTCTGTTGTTAGCACTTCAAAAGTTGCTTCTGCAATCCTTAGATTTTAAAATCTTTTTCTATTTCTCATGCTCTCAACACTTAAAAATCTGAGTCCCAAGACTTATTCTAAATTATTTGTCTAGTTATTTCTCCTTGAACTATCACGGTATTCACATCATTGCTTTTCTTTCTGTGTGACTGCTGTTTTCATCTGTAGCATGGAGGTTCACAGTTTTGTGTGTTCCTTTTTCTTCCATTCCTCATATATCAATACACAGCCATCCTTAGCAACTTGGCAAGTCTCCTTCTGAAGCCATTTCTTTTCATCTTCAGAGGGGTTCTTGGTTGTGTTATGGGAACCCAATGCTCTGGCAACTTGGGAGGCCCAACTGTTATTCCCCAAATACTCTGCTTTGTTTTTCAAAGTCACGACCTTGAGTAAAACACAAAGATGACATTCTGCCTCTATCTTTTGCTCCTTCAGAATTTCCAGACCCTGAAGACATAGTCCGGCTATTGCTGCTGCTGCTTCTTTTTCTTCTCCTTCATTTTTCCTTTCACATCTTCCTTCTCTGCTTTTTGTCACCATCTTTGTCTTTTCTCTTGCTTTTTAAAATGACTTCTTTCCACATGAATAAGTGAGTAGAATGAACTTCCTCCCTTCCTGACTTCCTTGCCTTCACTCTGTATTCAACTCTCATTCATTCATTCAAACATTATTAACCACTTATGCCAGGGAAAGGAATTGGGCTCTGTGGGGATTGTGGATGATTAGACCTCCTCCTGCAGCCCTGGAGCTGGAGTTATTCATTACTTATTTACGAAGGCAGGCTTACAGACAAGTCAGTTATAAGTGTGCTATGTTAAGCGGAATAAACATTTAACTCCCTTTGGAGGAGGTGCAGAAGATTTCTCAGAACAGATAACGCTTGACTTAAGTCTGGAGGAAGTTCACCATGAGGACAAAATATGGAGGGCGGGGCATTCCAGGCGGAGGAAACAATCTGTGTAAAGGTGTGAAAAAATAAAAGACTGTGGTTCATTTATAGAAGGATAGGTAGGGTTCTGTTGCCTGATTCAACTTGGGTTCAAAGCAGCAGGTGTGTATCAATCCTCTTCTCTGTCCCCATGCCTGTTCTGAGGGTTCACACGACCACACTCGCCGCTTGAATATTCCCAGACTGATGCCAGCTCTGGCCACCATAACTTGCTTTGCAACCATAGCAGATTTTATCCCCTAAGTCATAGCCTTTTCACACTGTGCTCCTCTTTTGCTCATCGGTTTAGTGGCCCTCTTTCCCATGTTTTACTTTTAATGGTTCAAGCTCAAGAATCTTAATTGTTATTCTAAGATCTACGTATCAATAAGTTCTACACGGCAAACCTTTCCTGCTTCATTCATACTAGTTCCCCGTAGCAGAAATTAAGCACCTTCTCTAGGCCCAGGCTGGTCGTGAGGGTCTTAATCTCTGGGGTCAAGACCCTGGTGAAAATGGCATGCTTACTGGGTTTACAGTATTCTGCCCACAGATGGGGTGCTCAGGTAGAAACTTCCAAACCCAGATAACCACCTGTCTTGAGATAACCATTGCCTTTCACACCTGATGCTTTGCCTAACCAGCAAAACCCTTAAGGTGGTGGTGGTTTAGTTGCTAAGTTGTGTCTGACTCTTGCGATCCCATGGACTGTAGCCTGCCAGGCTCCTCTGTCCATGGGCTTCTCCAGGCAAGAATACTGGAGGTGGGTTGCCATTCTCTTCTCCAGGGGATCTTCCTGACCCAGGAACCAAACCCGGTCTCCTGACCCAGGAATCAAACCTGGTCTCCTACATTGCAGGCAGATGATTTACCAACTGAGCTATGAGGGAGAACCCTTAAGGTACCCCAGTATACTGTACCTAACCAGCACTTAGGGTTGAGAGTAACACAGCCTCGTGTGTCACTTCTGTCTGCAAACGTGCTGTGGTACCTGTAATACTTTGATAGTAGGGACAGTCAGTTTCTGCCTGCTCCTGGTTTCCTCTGTGTAGGTTGTTCCTGTTACTTTTTCTTCTGTCCTTGTATAAACCTATTTAAGGCTCATTTCCAAGGTCAATATCAAGTTACTAGTCTATACCTTTAGAATTCTGCTTCCCCCTTCTAGATTTATTGAGGTAAAATTGTCATTATATTTTCTGTCATTTTATTGTCTTTTTTTTATGATTCTGCATATAAGTCATACCAGGCAGTATTTGTCTTTGTCTGGCTATATGTCTTCCAATTTTATCCATGTTGTTGCAAATGGCAGCATTTCCTTTTTTAAGGCTGTATAGTATTCCTTTGTGTGTGTGGGTGTGTCTGTGTCTATTGCATTTTCTTTCTTTGTGCACCCATCAACAGAGACTTTCCATGTCTTGGTTATTGTGAATAGTGCTCCAATGAACATGAGAGTACAGAGTTCTCTCCAAGATAATGATTTTGTTTCGTTGGGATATATATCCAGAAGTGGGATTGCTGGATCATATTGTAGAACTCTAATTTCCTTGAAGATTAAATGTTATCTGTCGAGTATCAACCCTCCAGCCACTCTGAAACTTTCTGTAGTATTGAGACTGTGCAAATTTATCTAGTAAAGGTCACACATAAGACAGGCAGATCTCCCCTAAAACCCATCACTTGACCTCATCCATAGTTACAGCAGGTCGGTTGATTTAAAGCTCCATCACTCTTACTTTTCTGGGGTGTGTGTGTGTGTGTGTGTGTGTGTGTGTGTGCACGCTCAGTGGTATCTGACTCTTTGTGACCGCATATACTGTAGCCCGTTAGGCTCCTCTGTCTATGGATTTCTCCAGGCAAGAACACTGGAGTGGGTTGCCTTCCCTTCTCCAGGTTTCCAGTGGTAGTCTACTGTTTCAAGTCTAAGTATTTCTTTATGTCTTAAGTCTTTCCCAAGCCCAGATTATGTAAACACAATGTTAATCAGGCCAAATCATATTACTTATGGACATCCTATGGGGCAAAAGCCACAACTAGTCACACATGGCCTCTTCACCGAGGAATGTGATCAGTGACCACTTCCAAGCACTCCATACCTTTACATTCAAGGGTGTACTCTCACTTGTCCATCCTTGCAATAGCAAGAATGTTCCTCCCTACCACATTAAAAGTGAAAAGTCAAACTGTGAGCTGCTCAGTTGTCCAACCCTTTGCAACCCCATGGACTGTAGCCCACCCAGGCTCCTCTGTCTATGGAATTCTCCAGGCAAGAACACTGGAGTGGGTAGCCATTCCCCTCTCCAGTGTATCTTCCCAACCCAGGGATTGAATTTGGGTCTCCTGCATTGGCAGGGGGATTCTTTACTACTAGGGAAGTCCTACCATATTTCCCCATTGAAAAAAAATGTATCTGATATCTATTTTAGTTTTACTGTAAATAATATCATTTCAAATATTGGCTTTTTCTTCTTCAGTGTATCTAACTTAGTTAAACTTCAACAACTCATTAGGGAATATATAATAGTATGTTATAGTATGTTGATGATTTACCAACAGATGACTAGTATTCACTGATACATTTTTGCACACTTCACAGAATAAAAATTTATGCATAATTCAGAAATTCTTTGTCAATTTTTCAATAACCTGACATCTTTCAATAAAGACTGTAAACAATCCTTTTTCATTAAAATAAATCTACCTGTTGATTACCTGAAAAGTTAACTGATACAAGAGAAAGGATAAGATACATCATTTTTGAGACTAAATCTACCAAACTCTATGTATTTTAATGAATTAAACTTTCTGTTCCTTTCAGATTTATGCAACAGAATTGATCCAAGAAACAGACAATAAGTACAAATTAGCTTAAGGAAAAAACAAAACTTATTATTGGTTCAAGTACTTGAAAAGCTCAGGGTTAGTTGCTAAAAGTCGGACACGACTGAGCGTCTTCATTTTCACTTTTCACTTTCATGCATTGGAGAAGGAAATGGCAACCCACTCCAGTGTTCCTGTCTAGAGAATCCCATGGATGGAGAAGGCTGGTGGGCTGCAGTCCATGGGGTTGCACAGAGTCGGACACGACTGAGCGATTTCACTTTCACTTCTCACTTTCATGCATTGGAGAAGGAAATGGCAACCCACTCCAGTGTTCTTGCCTGGAGAATCCCAGGGACGGGGGAGCCTGGTGGGCTCCCGTCTATGGGGTCGCACAGAGTCGGACACGACTGAAGTGACTTAGCAGCAGGAGCAGGAATAAGACTGACAATAAGCACGAAATAAACCAGGGTCTCAACAAATAAGTCTCTCTTGTCCTCTCTCTCTCTTCCCCTCTCTTTCCCTCCCTTTGATCTTGCTCTGATTTTCAGTCTTAAATGCTCTTTCCCCATGTTGAAATAATTGAATGCCAGCAGTACAAAGCACAGATCATCTTTAAGATTTGTGATCCAGTAGCCCCTTCGCCTTGGCTCCAGCAAACATCCTTGGGAAAACTGACTGCATCTCCCTCCCGACTCTTTGGGTCCCATGTTCATCTCTTAAATGACCTTTTTCTTTTCTTTTTTTAAAGGCAGGCTACTTCACACACTTGGCTCTGGGCTGAGTGTTGGGGGACTCAAAGCTATGAGACACAATGTCTCTCCACGTGGAATGTTTTTTTCTTTCCCCTAAAAGGAAGAAAATAACTGTGGCAGACTGAAAAAGTGAATGTCTTTTACATTTCTTTGGCGTAAACATATCAAACCCACATTCTGTCCTGTTTTTGGTAAAAACAAACAAAAAAATGGGTTAAAATGAATGCTATTGCATTGAAAACTTCCATTTGTGTGATGCTAGTGGTAAAGAATAGGCCTGCCAATGCAGGAGACACAAGAGACATGGGTTAGATCCCTGGGTTGGGAAGATGCCCTGGAGAAGGGAATGGCTACCCACTCCAGTATTCTTGCCTGGGAAATCCCATGGACAGAGGAGCCTGGCAGTGTCTATAGGATTGCAAAGAGTTGGACATGACTGAGCAACTAACACATTCACTTTTCATGGTTCAGTTCATTCATTCAGTCACATCTGTAGTGTGCTGTAGTCCATAGGGTCTCAAAAGAGTTGGACACAACGGAGTGACTGGTCATGCATGCATGCATGCACACGTTTTTTGGACAATTTCCTATAGTTTAGCCCTGGGCGTCACTACATTAAAGACATTCTTCAGAAATTACTAGGGTGACCAGGGTTCTAGTTTGGCTGGGACACCTCTGGTTTACGCCTGCTATCTCAGCAGAATTATTAATAGTGCCTCCTTTTTAAAAAATATCCTGATTTGGATGATAAATCAAGTGGTCACCCTTAATTCTAGCAATTTGCCTGGGAAACCACCTCCCAGTGACTGTGACATCTTATTTTGCATCTTTAGGAACATTCTGTCCTGGATAGGTACATTTGCCTGGTAACTTGAGGGCAATGTCCTAAGGCCAAACACTTTCAGTATTTCAACTGCTTTTCATGACAATCTTTCAAAAACGATCTGCCTTAAGAGGGCACCCTAAGATTAACCTAACCTTTTCTGGCTCATTCAGCAGCCTCATGCACTAACTGAGCTGTGTATACATAATACAGACACGATGAGGCATAGAGCTGAGCGGCTGTCAGTCTCACCTTTGGCCCTAGAGCTTGCTTTCTTTAAAGAGTATCAAGATGAGCTTTCTTTTGGGTAACTTTCTATTTTTTTTCCTAAGGGGATGAATAAATGATATTTGATGGCTTCATATCTGAGATAACATAGCAAAACCAGTTCTATGCAAAGTAACTTGCAAGTTAAAGGTTGAAAGCACAGCCTTTTCCTAAGTGATAATTTTGACCTCTGAAAGAACTTCTGTCATACCCTTACTATCATACAAAATACTGAACACATCACTAATGCATTGGAACCTGGGCAACATTTTGTGAAGCTGTAATCTCCCTTCTACTTTCTCTGCACAGTTATTATGCAGCAGGCAATGAAGGAACAATATCACTAGCAATATTAGATAACTATGTGGCAAGTTTTCATGAGGAACTGATTCAGTAGGCTAAAAATATTACTGATAATTAATGAAATATTAAGTCTGTAATTATAGCAATAGGCACCAATTTTTCAAAATTTCCCTAATTTTAATAGGTTATCAACTTTATTTAAATGTAAGTTACATACAATAATATGCACCAAGTTTCACTGCATAGTTCAGTAAGTTTTGACAAATCCACACACCTGTGTAACCACCACCCCTATCAAGAAATGTAACATTGCCATCACTGCAAAAGTTCCCCGTGCTCTTTCGTGGTCAGTTCTTGTCTGCTCCTGGCCCCAGACAACTGCTTCTCTCCTTTCTATCAATATAGGCTTGCCTGTGCTACTGAGTGCATGGGTGCTAAGTCGCTTCAGTCATGTCTCTTTGTGACCCTATGGACTGTAGCCCCCCAGTCTCCTCTGTCCACGGGATTCTCCAGGCAAGAATACTGGAGTGGGTTGCTATTCCCTTCTCCAGGGGATGGAGCCTGCGTCTCTTACATCCCTGCATTGGCAGGTGGATTCTTTACCACTAGCGCCACCTAGAACTTCATATAAATGAAATTTAGTATCTACTCTTACTCTTCCCTGGTAACTCAGATGATAATCTTCCTGCAGCGCAGGAGATCTGGGTTCCATCCCTGGTCAGGAAGATCCCCTGGAGAAGGGAATGGCAACCCACTCCAGTGTTCTTGCCTGGAGAATCCCATGGACAGAGGAGACTGGCCGGCTACAGTCCATGGGGTCGCAATGAGTCTGACATTACTGGGAAACTTTCACTTACTCTTTTGACAGATTTCACTCACGATGTTTTCTGAGATCCACCCATGTTACTACTAGTAGTTTAATATACTTTTTTTTTTTTGGCTGAGTAGTATTCCATTGCATGGATATATTATAATTTGTTTATCAATTTATCTGTTGATTTAAATCGACATTTGGATTATTTCTAAATTGAGAGTATTTTAAATTAAGAGAGACATTATGTAGATATATGTCTTCATTTCTCTTGGATAAATACCTGGAAGTAAAACTGAAGGTTGTTGTTCAATCACTGAGTTTTGTCTGACTCTTTGAGATCCCATGGGCTGCAGCAGGTCAGGTTTCTCTGTTTTTCACTGTCGCTCCAAGTTTGCTCAAATTCAAGTCCACTGAGTTAGAGATACTACCTAGACATCTCCTCTGCTGCCCCGTTCTCTTTTTGCCTTCAGTCTTTCTCAGCATCAGGGTCTTTTCCAGTAAGAAGGCTCCTCTCATCAGGTGGCCAAAGCATTGGAGTTTCATCTTCAGCAACCGTCATTCCAATACATATTCAGGGTTGATTTCCTTTAGGATTGACTGGTTTGATCTCCTTGCTTTCCGAGGGACTCTCAAGAGACTTCTCCAGCACCATAGTTGGAAAGCATCAATTCTTCATATGTTAATTACAAGTGTAAGTTTATAAAAACTTAAAAATTGTTTTCCAAAGTATCTGTAACATTTACATTACAAACATCACCATGTAAAAGTTCCATTACTCCCCATCTTTGCCAACATTGGGTGCTATTGGTATTCTCATTTTTGTCATTGCTGGTGCGTCTTGGTAGGACTTTGTAGTTTCAGTAAACATCACCCAGCTGACTAATGATGCAGAGCATGTTTTCATATGCCTTTCCTTAATTTTTCACTTGTAAATTCCTCATAGTGGGTTTCCTAATTTTACTGCAATAATCTTAGAGCTGTGAGATTATTTTATGGTAAAGATACTTAAATGATTATATCAACCAGAAAATACTACTCTGTCCCATTGTTACTTGATGTGTTCACTTATTTTCATCCTTTCACTCATGTGACTGTGTGGGCTCCATGCAAATGCTAGAGGGACTATGTGTGAGACTTTCTTACCCTGCCACTTACACTGTAAAGTCTAGATAAATGAATAACACCTTTGAAATGTTGGAAATGATAAAATGTAATAGTTGCCAAATGTTTTATTTCATGGAAGCTCAGACAATATGCACAAAAATAACAGTGGTATAGCCAGAGGCATGATGTGATCAGATATATATTAATATTTTTAGAAAACCACTCTTATTCTGTTTACAACCATAGTAATTGACTCACTAGTGTATACAAGGGTATACTTTACATAATTAAATCTGACCAGACTTAACAGCATTGAGAAGTTATTAGAAATAAGTTGTTTAAAAAGAGCCACACCATACAGCCTCTATGCTTATTATTCTAGAGCCTCTAACGTTGTGATTCACTCTGAGTAACCAAACCAAGGGGGTCTGTGAACTACATTTGTTCTGACTAGCCTTTTGGCTTTCAGTTGGGACTAGCAGAGATGGGGTGACCTCTGATTTTTTTTTAATTAAAAATTAGTCATAAAACACATCCTCAGGTGTTCCCATTTACTCACAGGCTATATTCAGCAAAACCAGCAGGTTAATTTCTAGAACCTCCAATATATTTAACTAGTGGCCTTTCTCAGTGAGTTTTTGTGCACATTACAAAGATAAACCAATATGAAATACATTGATCCATGGATATTTTCCTACACTCCACCTTTTGAATTTACACAAACATTTCTGTGTACACTCTCAAGGTCAACACAATCTTCTGACTCAAGTGCTCTTTGCCTTCCACTGGAGTAGAGTGAGCCATATCCCTGTGTCTCTGTCAATCTGTGAATCCAGGGGATGGTAGAGGAGGGTAAAAGTAGAGAAGATTAGAAACGCCTGAAGGAGTAAAATTAGATGTTTGGATGTGCTCTCTCCTATAAGATTTGGAAGCAACAGCAGGCCTGCAGTCCTAGAGGGCTGGAGACTTTCAGCAGGAGTGATCAGATAACCAAACAAAAAGGCCAGAGGGGTACCCAGATGGCTGGGAAGACCAACTCATGGCAGTACAGAACCCTGCAGAGTAGAGGCTGGGGCTCTGGCAGCTGCGAGCTGTGGTGCAAGCTCAGGTGAGTACCTGTGAATATGATCTTTTGCAATACATGGTTCTGCTTTTGGGGTAAATGAGGCAGAGCAGCCAGAAGCAGGGTAAAAGCTAAGAACACAGTTTCGGAAGAAGCCAAAGTATAAGGAGAGGTCACAGAAAGATGGCGCATCTGGAAAGGAATAAAAAAAGGAAGGAGGGAAGGAATGAAAGAAAATGTAAAAAAAACTCAGGAATGAGGAAGAAGAAAACAATAACTATGTGAGGTGGTGCATATGCTAATTACTTAATTGTGATGATTACTTCAAAATGTGCACACATATATATAGATTTATATATCAAATTATCAAACTGTATACCTTAAATATATACACTGTCGGGGGTAAATTATACTTCAAAAAAGATAGGAAATACTCTGAATAAATAAAAAAAATCATTTAAATGCCTAGATGGCACAGTGATAAAGAATCTACCTATAAGTGCAGGAGACACAACAGATGGGGGTTCTATCCCTGGATCAGGAAGATCCCCTGGAGGAGGAAATGGCAACTCACTCCAGTATTCTTGCCTGGGAAATCCCAAGGACAGAGGAGCTTAGCAGGCTACAGTCCGTGGGGTTGCAAAGAGTCAGACACGACTGAGCATCACCGCCACCAAGTATATAAACCAAAACATTAACAGTGATTCTCTCCGGGTAACAGAACTATGTTGAGTTTTCTTTTGGTTTATCCATGTCTATTATTTTTTAAAAAATTATTATTTTTAAAAAATACACATAAATCATTTAAAAAATTTAAGAAAGGAGGAACCCACTTGGAATCCTTTTATCGTGGCTAAGCAGTAAATTGATCCCTATATGGTCAGGCTACCCACAATGGCTATTCTCTCGTTCTTTGTATATTGCTATTCAACCATACCTATTCAACCATACCTGTTTCACCTATACCTACTCACTTGATCAATTTTCCTACATTTTTGCCCCACCCCTCTGCCTGGCCTCATCTAGTGATTGTTCCTATCTTTAGATCAGAACAACTTCACCATTTGTTGTTTAGTTGCCAAGTCTTGTCTGTCTCTTTGCAACCCCATGGACTGCAGCATGCCTGGCTCATCTGTCTTCCACTATCTCCTGGAGCTTGCTCAAATTCATACCCACTGAATCTGTGATGCTATCTAACCATCTCATCCTCTGCCACTCCCTTCTTCTTTTGCCTTCAATCTTCCCAGCTTCAGAGTGTTTTCCAAAGAGTCAGATTTTTGCATCAGGTAGCTTCAGCTTTAGTGAAGTCTTTCCAATGAAAAGTCAGGGTAGATTTCCTTTAGGATTAACTGGTTTGATCTCCTTGCTGTTCGAGGAACTCTCAAGAGTCTTCTCCAGCACCACAACTTGAAAGCACCAATTCTTCAGCGCTCAGCTTGCTTTATGGTCCAACTCTCACATCCGTACATGACTACTGGAAACCCATAGCTTTGACTATATGGTCCTTTGCTGTCAAAGTAATGTCTGTGCTTTTTAATACGATGTCTATGTTTGTCATAGTTTTCTTCTAAGGAGCAAGCATCTTTGAATTTCATGGCTGCAGTCACTGCAGTGAATTTTCTTGGAGCCCAAGAAAATAAAATCTGTCACTGCCTTCACTTTTTCCCCTTCTATTTGCCATGAAGTGATGGGACTGGATGGCATGATCTTAGATTGTTTTCATGTTGAATTTCAAGCTGGGTTCACTCTATTTTATCTTCATCAAGAAGCTCTTTAGTTCCTCTTCTGCCATTTGACTAGTATCTGCATATCTGAGGTTGTTGATATCTCTCCTAGTAATCTTGATTCCAGCTGTGCTCCATTCAGCCTGGCATTTCACATGATGCACTCTGCACAGAAGTTAAATAAGCAGGGTGACAATACACAGCCCTGATGTACTCCTTTCTCAATTTTGAACTAGTCAATTGTTTAATATCAGGTTCTAACTGCTGCTTTTTGACCTGCATACAGGTTTCTCAGGAGACAGGCAAGGTGGTCTGGTATTCCCATTTCCTTAAGGATTTTCCACAATTTGTTGTGATCGACACAGTAAAAGACTTTAATATAGTCAATGTAGCAGAAATAGATGTGTTTTTTTTTCCGGAATTCTTTGCTTTTCCTATGATCCAACAGATGTTGGCAATTTGATCTCCAGTTCTTCTGCCTCTTCAAAATTCAGCCTGTACATCTGAAAGTTCTTGGTTCATGTATCGCTGAAGCCTAGCTTAAGGATTCTGAACATAATCTGGTGCTTAGTTGCTTCAGTCGTGTCTGACTCTGTGACTCCATGAACCACAGTCTGCCAGGCTCCTCTGTCCATGGGGATTCTCCTGGCAAGAATACTGGAGTGGGTTGCCATGCCCTCCTCCAGAGCATCTTCCCTACCCAGGGATCAAACCCATATCTCCTGTGATAACTGCACTACAGGCAGATTCTTTACTGCTGAACCACCAGGGAAGCCCCAATCATAATCTTGCTAGCTTGTGAAATGAGTGCAATTGTATGGTAGTTTGAATGTTCTTTGGCATTGCCCTTTTTGGGATTGGAATGAAAAGTGATTTTTTCCTGTCCAGTGGCCACTGCTGAGTTTTCCTAATTTGCTGACATATTGAGTGCAGCACTTTAACAGCATCATCTTTTAGGATTCGATTTAAATCTGGAATTCTGTCACCTCCACAAGCTTTGTTCATAGTAGTTCTTTATAAGGCCCACTTAACTTCATACTGCAGGATATCTGGCTGTAGGTGAGTGATCATACCATCGTGGTTGTCTGGGTCATTAAGACCTTTTTTGTATAGTTCTTCTGTGTATTCTTGCCACCTCTTTTTAATCTCTTCTGCTTTTGTTAGGTCCTTACTGCTTCTGTCCTTTATCATGCCCATCCTTGCATGAAATGTTCCCTTGATATCTCCAAATTTCTCCACCACAGAGCTTATCAAATGGGCACCGAGCAGCGTGAACCTCTGCCAGTTTAGGTGGAACCATGGAGCCTACCAGAGGTCAATTCCTAAAAGTGGTAACCTCCTTCTCCCTCGGTGGAGCAAAGGTGGCTACCTTGTCCTGCCTGCAGGCTCACAAGGCAAGCTGTTGCTCCAGGACCTTGCTTCAGATGTGAGAGGTTCCCTGTTCATTAGACTATGAGGGCCTCTGTTACTGACTCTGAGCTGTTTCTTCAGACTCTAGGCAAGTACAGGGCTGCAGGCCTGCGGGGTGCAACCCAATAGTCACAGAGGCCGGGACAGCTTAGAATCCATGAGACTAGAACAGCTTAGAATTGATGAGACTTCATCGATTCTTCATCAATCACTTGGAAGGAAGGACGGGAAGCAGGGAGGACAGACACTCGCTGACACCCTCCAGGGTGTATTTGAGGACTTGTGCTCATAGCCCTTCAAGCAAGAATACACATTATCTTGAACCAGGCTTCCGCTCTCCATCCTGCTGCTCTGCGTCAGGCAGTGAGAGTGGAGTGTGAAGTGTTTAGCTGTCTCAATGCAGTCAGGCCCCAGGAAACTGATGAAGCGAGACAGGCCTGGCTCGCCCTTTTAGAAAATGCCTTTCTGACCTTTTTCCACTCGGCAGAACTTGCCATATGTGGTGTCTTTAGAGCAACACAATGCTAACCTTAGAAGTTCCTGGCGCCTTTAATGGCTCTTTGCCTCTCCAGACAGGAGAGCTGTGCTATCGTCAGCCTCCTTACCGCTGCCTCTCTGCTCCTTGGTTAGGGTGCCTGCCTACTACGACGCTCTTCTCATCCCTACCGCCACTTTGGTCTCAGAAAAGAGCACCAACAAGCAGATTACTGCCTTCTCCTCTCCTTATTTCTCCCAGCCCCATAGCTTTCATCCCCAAGTGGTGTGCGTCTCAAAGCCACAGTTCTTCAGTACGACGCTCTGTTCATCTGGTTAGTAAGCCCACTGGTCACAGTCACAACCCTCAGGGGTGCCCGTTTCTTCTCAGGTGTTTTCTTCTTCATTGGCTACTCCAAAGGTACTGCTACTCACTCTCGAAAGTACTTAAAAAATACTGCTGGGGCGTGGGAAGTTACGCAGAATCTGACCTTACATCTACAAATAACCATCTGTGAACACAATGGATCTTTATTGGAAGTTTTCAGACTAGAAAAGTTCAAGGGACAACCTAGCTAGAAAAACAAAACGATCTTCCTTCTTTCCTTCCTTCCACCCCCCACATCCACCTATCCATCCATTTATCCATACAATATTTGATAGTTACATATTATCACCTCAGTATAATCAAGTACTATTACAGGAAGCCTGGCGTGCTGTAGCCCATGGGGTCACAAAGAGTCAGACATGACTGAGTGACTAAACTGATTCATCCATTAATTATGTATTGAGTATAATACCATTTCCTGAAACCATTTGAGGTGCTGAAGATACAGCAATAAAACAGACATCTCTGGAAATGATTCAGTCGACTCTATCTCCAGTTATGACTTCCTTTCCAGGTACTAGATGTGAGTGCCCAGCTGGTTCTCAATGACCCTAAACAACTCCCATTCAGTAGGTTCAAAACTGAATCCATTATGTCTGCCTTCCAGCAAAATAGTAACGTTAACTATCTGTCTCAAAAACCTTCAGTAGCTTAATATAACTTACTGACTATAGCCTAGCTTCTTTTGCCTAATATTTATGATAGCCTATAATGAATTCCCAGGCACATAATACTGTTACTATTTCCTAATAAAATTGCATATATTCTTCACTCCATTGCTATCGCTCAGCTCATGTTGTTACTATTGACCAGAATAGTGTATGTATGTGTGTGTGTGACACAGAGAGAGATTTAAGTAGAGAGTTCTGCCCAGCAACCACTCCATGATTATTGCCTCAAGTGTTAATGAGTGTGGAATGGAAGTCCCAAATGTACATTTGCCTAATTTTTTATAGTTTTCTGTGTCTCTCTCATAGTGTGAGCATAATGCTGGGCCAAGACTGAGTCTAACCTGCATGTATTTTTCATGCAATATGGCCATCTCTTTACTTGACACTCAGTTGAAGAATCTGCTATCTGTTCTGATCCTAGAGGAAAATCTGTCTATGTTGGCTACAATAGATTGTTTCTAATCTGTCCTATGAGTATGACCATATATTCTGTATTTTGTGGGTGAATTTTTAAAAATTTTGTGTTACTTTGAATATACACAATTTTTACCTTCTTCTCTGATTTTAGAACCAAACGTCTGGCATCAATAAAATACAACCCATGATACTGTGATTACTTTTATCTCCCAAATAAGGTTATAACCTCCTGTGTACAGGATCTATAACAATAATTCCTCATGGATCTTTTATTAATACAGGGCTGGGGTTGAAACCCAGTGCCAGTGGTTGGATGAAGAATGGCAATAACTGAAAGTGTTGACTGTCAAAGAACAGGAATAAGTCCAGAAAGGGGTGGTTTAAGGACCTAAAAGAAACAAATGTCCTTGACCCCTTCATATGGTTTCAGTTTGAAGGAAGCTTCTGAAGCTTCAGTGTGTTTAAAACAGAATTTGAACGATGTTTTAACTGGAAATAGAACTGCCTTATGACCCAGCAGTCCCACTGCTGGGCATACACACTGAGGAAACCAGAATTGAAAGAGACACATGTACCCCACTGTTCATCACAGCACTGTTTATAATAGCCAGGACATGGAAGCAACCTAGATGTCCATCAGCAGATGAATGGATAAGAAAGCTGTGGTACATATACACAATGGAGTATTACTCAGCCATTAAAAAGAATACATTTGAATCAGTTCTAAAGAGGTGGAAGAAACTGGAGCCTATTATACAGAGTGAAGTAAGCCAGAAAGAAAAACACCAATACTAACACATATATATGGAATTTAGAAAGATGGTAACAATAACCCTGTATACGAGACAGCAAAATAGACACTGATGTATAGAACAGTCTTTTGGACTCTGTGGGAGAGAGAGAGGGTGGGATGATTTGGAAGAATGGCATTGAAATATGTATAGTATCATATATGAAATGAGTCGCCAGTCCAGGTTCGATGCATGATACTGGATGCTTGGGGCTGGTGCACTGGGACGACCCAGAGGGATGGTATGGGGAGGGAGGAGGGAGAAGGGTTCAGGATGGGGAACACATATATACCTGTGGCAGATTCATGTTGATATATGGCAAAACCAATACAATATTGTAAAGTTAAACAAAATAAATTAAAAAAATAATAATAAAATAAAAACTATTTTCAAAAAAAAAATACAAAAGGACAGGAAATTCCATATGCCTGGGGTCTGGAAGAGGAAAGCAGGAAAGGAAAAGGTGATTAGGCTTCAGAAAGAAATATATGTACCCTCTGTATGGAATAGAAAATCTTTAATTTGAAATGACTATCAAAAGATTAAATTATATAAAGGAAACATATCATATCAGTTTCAGTGTGAATTCAGCAAGCTTCTAGTATGCGTTGAAGGAGACAAACATTTGTTATTATCTATCATTTCAGATAACTTTATAACCAAAGCATTAACATCCTTATGTTGGTATTTTCAAAGCAGCTTGAAGTTTACTGATTTTCCATGATACTGGATGATTAATTTCAGTCTTGAGTCTGGTAAAAGTTAATCTAAGCCATATAGCACAGTGTCAGCAGCTGGAATCCATAATGCAGTCTCCTTTCATTTGCTAGTTATCTTAGTTGAATAACCTCCTATGAATACAACTGCCATAGGAATCCCAATTCAGAGATTCTTTGGTTTATCACAGTTTCTAATTGTTTTAGTTGAATTTGTTTCCTCAAATATGTCAATAGATCGTTATAAAAAGGTGAGGCCATGAGGGCAAGGACCATGAGTGTCTTGTTCCCTGCCGTATCCCCAGCACCTAGGATGATAACTCTCTACAGGGTAGGGGTCCAATAGCAATTTGTTCAGTTAATGGATTAATGCACCAGAATTACCCTGGCCAGTTGGGTTGATGTCAACTAAGAGGTTTTCCTGGAGATTCAGGCTCAAAGGACTTGGTCATCCTAAGAATGAAAGGACTAGGAACATTAGCTAAATGGCTTGACATGAAATAGGAAAAGCTAATTGGTTTGCTAATTGGTTCAAAACAAGATTTTATAACTGTGGTGCAAATGCATAATTTTCCTAAATGTACATAACTTGTTTCCAATCATTTCCCATGCCTGAATGATGTATCTTCTTCTACTCTAAATGGCTGAGATTATGTAAAAGTGTTGAAGATTTAGGATAGAGAGAAGATGCTGAGATTAATAGAAGACCTAGCAATAATCCCAAGTCAGGTGTAAAAGGAAAAAGACATGTTCAATTCCTTAGATAGTGAGAGTGACCAGTAACAAAGACTGGGAAAAAAAAACTATTTGGAAGTTCCTCTAGAACATTTTTCCTTAGTGAAGCCCAAATTTTATTATTGTCAATCATTATGTAAAGCATTGGATAATGATTTTGAAGGCTTTTGTACGTGCTATGTATGTGACAAATGATAAATTATCACTTGGAAAATAGCACACATCTAAAAACACACAATAGAGTAACATTTGCTATAGAAACGGGTCTTGGAAAAGAAAGTATGTGTAGGGACTTCTCTGGTGCCACCAGTTCATGCTTCCAGAGAAGGGGGTGTAGTCTGATCCATGGTTGGGATCCCACAAGCCATACGGCATGGCCAAAATATAATAATAAAATGATAGTAAATATCTTTGGAGGGGGGTTCAGGATGGAGGGACACATGTATCCTGGTGGTTGATTCATGTTGTTGTATGGCAAAAACCACCACACTGTTGTAAAGTAATTAGCCTCCAATTAAAATAAATACATTAAAATAATAATAATAATAAATATCTAAAAAATAAAGTAAAGCATTTGTGCCTTGTTTGTAACCCATCTTCTCTCCCCTGGGTGACGCATAAGAAGAGAGAAAAGGAAAACAGAAATAGATGACTCAGTAAAGACTTCTTTATACACATACTAATCAGACTCCCTGATGATACTTACTAGCAGAGAGATAGGAGAGTGTTTTCTGTGGAATCTCTCTAGCAGGCTACATCCAGTCTGTCTAGCTGTTCAGAGCAAATGAGCAACTTATGGATTTGAGGGTTATGGTCCATTGGAAAGCATTAGGTCAGTTATTTTTCTTATTGTTGTTTAGTCGCTAAGTTGTGTTCAACCCTTTTGCAACTCCACCGACTGTAGCCAGCCAGGGTCTTCTGTGCCTGGGATCTCCCAGGCAAGAACACTGGAGTGGGTTGCCATTTCCTTCTGCAAAGGATCTTCCCAAACCAGGGATTGAACCCATGTCTCCTGCATTGGCAGGCAGGTTCTTTGCCATGGAGTCAGGGAAACTAGGTCAGCTATATAGTGTAAAAGGAAATAATAATTTTTCTTCAAGGCTTTATGAATAATTTATTATAAGGAAAACTCAATGAATGAGGTAAAAATATCTTATTACACTGATAAGTGGAATTCTTCAGAAACTAAGAAGAATTTCTTTCAGTGGAAGGAAATCTGAAGGAAAAGAACAGCTTTTCTCCAAAGAAAGCCAACACAAATGCTTGTGGCTGTTAACAGTTAAATATTAGTATTTAATTAACCTACTGAAGACCAAGTTCATGGGCCCTTGCTGTAGGTGGGCAGAGGCCCACCCCAAAGCCAAAGCTGAATTAGCCTTAAATAGGATATATGGCTCTTCCTTGAATTTAGGGCATCAGAACAAACCTAAGCTAGGGCTTAGGAAAGAGAATTCAATAAGAACTGCCTCTCACTGCCTGGCATGTGGGCTCCTGAGGGCTTCTTAGAACCAAAAAAGAGAGAGAAGCATTATCAGTAATCATCTGGAAGGTAACTTTTTCAGTGAGATAAGTAGAACAGTTATCAGATGTCCCACTTTTTTCAAGAAAGACCTTCAACTGATGCAAGGAGAATTGCGTTTTCTTATTAAAACTATATTTTGCATTTGTAACTAGTTTTGTTACAAATCAGATCGGTGAACCTTTAAACTATGTGTTTCTGAAATCTTATTAAGAAGATATTTGCTCGTTGTCTATGTTTGATTCTATTTGCTTTTTTGTTTGATGTTTGTTTGCTTTTGGCTGCACCACTCAACATGTGAGATCTTAGCTTCCCAACCAGGGACCGAAACCACACCCCTTGCCCTGGAAGCACAGTCTTAACCACTGGACCACAAGGGAAGTCCCTATGTTTGATTCTTTTTTTTCAGTTTTACTCTCTTGCATGTTAAGAGACTATGAGAGATATCTATATCATTTTCTATTTTTTAATGAAAAATTTTCTCTTTCCTAATTACTTTATATTTAGCTATCTTTCCAAAGTTATAATTTTTCATATAAAACTTTCTTACAAAGAGATAAATATGCCCTCCAGAATTGGTAGCTAGAAGAGAATGAGCATATTTCATCCATGAAACTTGCTAACTTTAATTTCTTATACATGTATTGCAATTGCCACATTTTAATGAGTTGATCTTTACTTATTTACAACGTTTATGCAACCAAAATCAGCTCATGGTTTGTAGGGGTATAATTATTAAACTCCAGGCTCAGGATTTTATCTGAAAGTGTAAGGAAACTAGTATGAGGATATCTAGAAACACATGGGCCAATTAAGGAAAAAATAAGAGGAGAAAATTTAAAATGTATAACATTGAAATAAAAAACAAGAGCAATGATGCATTATTATTTTGTGCTCATTTATTCATAACTTTTCTGTTCTATTTATATTGAGAGAGCTTTAAATTAAGGGGCAAATGAAACTTGCTGCTGCT
Source organism: Bos grunniens (assembly GCF_055505025.1). Lineage (NCBI taxonomy): Eukaryota > Metazoa > Chordata > Mammalia > Artiodactyla > Bovidae > Bos > Bos grunniens. The sequence goes on from NC_141168.1 coordinate 9,059,983, forward strand.
GCTGCTAAGTCACTTCAGTTGTATATGACTCTGTGTGACCCCATAGATGGCAGCCCACCAGGCTCTGCCGTCCCTGGGATTCTCCAGGCAAGAACACTGGAGTGGGTTGCCATTTCCTTCTCCAATGCATGAAAGTGAAAAGTGAAAGTGAAGTCGCTCAGTCGTGTCCAACTCTTAGCAACCCCATGGACTGCAGCCCACCAGGCTCTTCCATCCATGGGATTTTCCAGGCAAGAGGACTAGAGTGGGGTGCCATTGCCTTCTCCGAAATGAAATTTAAGAGGCTTCAAATTAGTCTTCTTAGGACAGGCCATGAAACACCAAGTAGGACTGAAGAAACGTGGAGGAGGTGAGCCATCAGTCTCTGGAACTCTAATTCAGAATGCAAATGTCCTTCTGCTGGAAATCTGCTTCTTTGAATAGTTCAAGGAAATGGCTCATGAAATTTAGCCAAATTGTTTAGAAACAAGCCCTCTCTAAATGGGGGAAAAGGATAGGACAAAAAGGAAAGGGGAGTCAGCCCAGCCTTGAGTCAGGACTGAAGAGCAAGAAGTATTTGGACTAAAGACTGATGATGGACTGTCCCAAACAAGCCCCCTAATTATAAGTCACTTGGCAGCTGGCAGCAGGGAGAGGCAGGTCTTAATGCTCCCATTCTTATACCCATTTGCAAATACTAAAATAAAAGACATGTTAACAGATTACTCCACTGGTACCAAAGCTTATGGGGCTTCCCTGACGGCTCAGACGGTAAACAATCTGCCTGCAATGCAGGAGACCCAAGTTTGATCCCTGGATCAGGAAGATTCCTCAGAGAAGAGAATGGAAACCCACTCCAGTATTCTTGCCTGCAGAATTCCATGCACAGAGGAGCCTGGCAGGCTACAGTCCACGGGGTCACAAAGAGTCGGACACGACTGAGAGACTAACATTAACATCAAAGCTTATTATGTAAGTGAATTCTGAGGTTATTCAACCAGGGTGTTTAATAACTTATTTTCATATCACGACCATCTGACCATTTAGATAGACCACCATCCCCCACTATCCCCTTCACACCTAATAGAAACACTCATTTAAGTATTCTGGAACTTTAAAGTTTCCTGGCTAATTTTGATAAATCCACTAAAGGGATGATGCCAAAGAGACTTGCATCCAGATTTCAATTCACCTTTTTACTTAGTTCTTAGGAAGAAGCCGACTCCTTGTAAACCTCAGTGATAGGCCTGTGCTACACCAGCAGCAGGAAAATTATTACTAAAACCAAACGGCTCATGCTGTTCTCAAGAAGGGAGAAAACAGAAGACCTAATAAAAATACAGCTTGAAATCATGACACACGCTGCAAAGACTCCTTAAGATATGTCAGTCTGCTGGCAACATTTGCCCACTCTCTTCAAAGTCAGAAGTGCTGACTTCCCTATGAAAGTCCACCTTCCTCTGCTTATAATATCTCTCTTTCATAATACTTTGCACCGCAGTGAAAACATACATCACCTTTGGTCTCTCAGGGTCATTAATTGTAAGTGAGATTAGTACAAGGAGCTGGGCTTTTGAATAAGATGTGGGTTTCCACTCTGGCTCTGTCACTAACAACTTTATGACCTTGGATGTGTTAATGATTTCTTTGAACCTCAGCTTCATTGTCAGTAAAATAGGGGAAAACATTAGCTAACTAACAGGTGTGCTATGGTAATTAAACGAAGGAATTTTTTAAGGAAATTAAAAGAACAGTACCTGGAACATAATTGATACTCAATAAATGTAACCTGTTAAAATAGTTTCTTTCCATTTCATTTAAAGACATGGCTTGTTCATTGTTGGTGGGAATGTAAACTTGGTATAATTATCATGGAAAACACTACAGAAAGTCTTCAAGAAGTTAAAAATAGTTCTACCATATGATCCAGCAATCCCATTTCTGGGTGTATATTGATTGAAAATGAAGTCATTATTTTAAAGAGATAATGCACTCCCATGTTCATTATAGCATTATTTATAATAGTCACGATATGGGGACAATTGTCTATTGATAGTGAAGGATAGGGAAGCCTGGTGGTTGCAGAGTCAGACATAACCGAGCAACTGAACAACAAGTGGATAAAGAAAATGTGATATACAATGGAATATTATTTAGCCTTAAACAGAAGGAAACCCTGCAACTACATGGATGAACAGAGAAGGCATTATGCTGAGTGAAATAAATCAAACAGAGAAAGACAAATACTGCACGGTATCACTTCAACGTGAGATCTTAAAAAGAAGAAGAAAACAAGTTGAACTCATAGAAACAGAATAGAAAAGTCATTGCCAGATGCTGGGTGGAGGGAAAAGAGAATTTGGTAAAAAGGTTCAAACTTTCAGTTCTAAGATGAGTAAGCTCTGAGGATCCAATGCATAATATGGACTATAGAGGACAACACTGCATTGTATAATTGAAACTTGATAAGACAGTAAAATGTAAATGTTCTCATGCACACAAGAATGGTAAATATGTGAAGTGACAGCTGTGTTAATAAACTCAGTGGGGGAATCCTTTCACAGTGTGTGTGTGTGTGTGTGTGTGTGTATCGAGTCATCATGGACACTTTAAATGTCTTATAGTTTTGTCAATTATTCCTTCCCAGGTGATGCTAGTGGTAATGAACCCACCTGCCAATGCAGGGGGCTTAAGAGATGTGGGTTCAATCTCTGGGTTGGAAAGATCACCAGGAGGAGGAAGTGGCAACCCACCGCAGTATTCCTGCCTAGAGAATTCCATGAACAGAGGAGCCTGGCGGGCTACTGTCCATGGGGTCACAAAGAGTCAGACACGACTGCAGCAACCTAGCATGCACTCATTCCTTAGGAAAGCTGAAAAGGCAACACAAAGTAAAACAACAATTATTTTTGCCCATCAAACCGGCACTCGTATGTGCGGCACTGATGATGGTTAGGAGAAAATGGTCTAAAAGCACTGTTGGTAGATCTGTGTGCTGGCCCAGTCTTCGGGGTGATTCTCTCTCAAAATGTTAAATTTATTCCCCATGACCCAGCAGTTCACCTCTGGGGATCCTGTACAAATAAGAAGACACATTGGAAACATCTCTAAGGATACATAATAGAGCAGTATTTGAAACATTAAATATTTAGAAACGGTAAAACTACCTGAGGAATGCCCACATAGATTGTGGTACATCTGTAAAAGAAGAAATCAATATGTAGATACTAGTCACGACAATATTATTTGGAGAAAAAGAGAGGGAGAGGGAAAGAGAGAGGGAGGCAGAGAGGGAATGGAGGGTGGAAGAGAGAGAAATATTTGTGACATCAGCTTAAGAAGCCATGGTTTAGGGTATAATTTCTTTCCTAGTTCCATTCTGGAATGTCAGTTAACACAAAAACGCACACTGACATCTGAGGGAAAGTTTGTGGCTTTGGAGGAATAAAAACTATCAACTCAATACTGTTACCATGAAAGGTTAATTTCTAAAAAGCAATTTCCTGTCTATTGCTATAATACAAACTTTTTATTAAAAGCATTCCCTTCTAGAAGTATCTTTTACATATTGGAAAAGAATTACGATGTATTCAAAGCACTGTTTCTTCTTAAAAGTGGCCTTTCAGGATTACTTTTTAAATCTGTTTTAATGGTAGTTAATTTATGCACAGCTCAGCCTTTCTTCAGTGTTCTGAGACCACGGTTAACTTTGGCACTGTGACAAGACATCAGCCAGTCTAATTCCTGGCATGTCAGAGAATGAGCTGTATGGTGACTTCAGTGAAGATTTGTATAACTGGGATTGTTGATCCGCTGCTATTAATCGGATATCACATCACTATTTAAACCATGTATGCAACAAATAGGGCTTTCTTGGGGGCTCAGCAGTAAAGAATGTGCCTGCAGTACAGGAGACAAGGTCCGTGGATTTGATCCCTGGATCAGGGAGATCCTCTGGAGAAGGAATGGCAACCCACTCTAGTACTCTTGCCTGGGAAATCCCATGGACAGAGGAACGTGGTAGGCTACGGTCGATGGGGTCGTAAAGAGTCAAACATGATTTAGTAACTAAACCACCACCACCATACCGTAAATAGTAACCTCGCAAGTCCTGCTATTACTTCCTTAATGAAACCATTCTTCTATTACAGGGAAAAACAAAAACTCCCCACTCCAGTGCCCTTGCCTGGAAAATCCCATAGATGGAGGAGCCTGTGCTGGGAGCAGGAGCTCCGCCCGTGGCAAAGGTCATGAGGAAGGAGGCTCGGCATACGCAAAGGCGGGATCGAGCCTCAGGAATCCCCCTGGAAATTCCCGAGCATCTACCCCCAAAACCAGAGTCTGCCTACTTTCTGCTTTGTGCTCTCACCTACACCTCTGACTTTACGGGGGGCTATCCCCCACTACCTCTCTCTAAAAAAAGAGTTAGCTTACAGCTCCAGTTAATAAAGTTCCTGGGTGTGATAGTGTTTCAACCTACAAACTCCTTTGGAAGTCCTCTAGCCTGCCTGAATAGGTTTTTCCGGCCACATGTGATTGCTCAGAGCCTCCCAACTGTGAGAGGGAGGAGATGTTCTAAACTGTCTAAATACAGATTCCTTTGAGCAGTTAAAAGATTGATTAGAAATTGTATTGGTGAAGGGTTTTTCACTTGTTGGGCCAATGTTTGCTGCTAAGTTTCCATATCCCTTACCTGCTGTGTCCCTGGCAGTGTATTGATTAATATGATTGGTGTAAGTAGTAGCTTTAATGTTTGTAACCTTGGACCGTTGAGTTAATTCTTTTTCTTGTTGTAGCCCACCACACCTTTGCCCTATAGGAATGCAACTTTAATGCTTTTGGAGGGTGGCGCCTGACTAGTCACCTTTAGAGAAAAATAAGTTTTCTGAAGAAAGGGTCTTAAAATGTTAATAGGCCTCTGGGCCAGAAGATGATGCAAATCACCTAAACTTTTGCATATGATGTTTGCAGGAAGAAAGCCTGGCTTACTGCATAACTCTACCCCTTCCCCCATTATCTTCTATGCATAACTTAAGGTATAAAAACTACTTGGGAAAATAAAGTGCGGGCCTTGTTCACTGAAACTTGGTCTCCCCATGTCGTTCTTTCTCTCACCTTCTGGCTGAATTATTACGCCTCTTTTCTCCACTGAATTTCCTCACTGAGCTATCCTTATTTAACCACTCTTTATATCCTTAATTAACACTTAATTAACCAATTGTTTCTTGATCGCCGATGCCGTCCCCCCTTCGAATTCCCTGGATCCACCAGGGCTGGACCCCGGCAAGCCTGGAAGGCTGCAGTCCATGGGGTCACTGAGGGTCGGACACAACTGAGCAACTTCACTTTCCTTTTCACTTTCATGCATTGGAGAAGGAAATGGCAACCCATTCCAGTGTTCTTGCCTAGAGAATCCCAGGGACGGGGGAGCATGGTGGGCTGCCATCTATGGGGTCACAAAGAGTCGGACACGACTGAAGCGACTTAGCAGCAGCAGCAGCAAACTCAGTAAATGTGTATGTTTGCATAACAAAGAGTGCCAGAAGAGTTCTAAATGTTCAGACAGATTTACCTTTTATTAAACTCAGTATTTTAGAACTCCGGAAGCACATCTGTATCTGAAAATTGTATTTCAAAAGAAAATTCTTGATCTAGATAGCAAGCATGTCTTGAAATTGGATTTTGCTTTTGAGGGTTATTTTCATGAAGTTAATAGAATCACAAGTAATAATACAGAGCTAGAGACTATTTACTTAGTTGTCCCCCAAAGAGTTCGAAAGTTAAAAAACAAAGAGGCTATAAAGTGACCCTGAAGTGAATGATGTGTCTCCTTCAGGAGAATGAGTTATAACCAATCAAGCTCACTAGATCTCCTTTCTCCCAACACACACACTTTATGTACAATACACTTTAACCAGGACCAGCTGCCTAGTTTCAGACCCCAGGCAAAATGAAAATTTGAAGCTCCTTGTTCAAAAACTGTGAAGGATTTCAAGATGATGATGACAGGGCACTGAACCAACTGCAGGGCCCATCTCAGCACAGGGCCCTGTGCAAATACTCGGTTACACGGCCAGGAAGCTGGTCCGGGGTTAACTGAAGTGCTTTTGTTTGCTATTAAACTAACAACAGTGACCTTTTAAAAGCAAAGCCAAAATACAACAAAAAAAACATTTGAAATGTGACTAACCACGTTTAAAAATTTTATTCTTTAAATCTATCTCATGTCTGACTCACTTATGAAGATAAGGCTTGGGAAGGTCATTGTTCCAAAAATCAGAAAACACAAATATGCCTGACAATTCTCATAACTCAGATGAATTTAAGTTGTCACCATCCCAGTTACCGGGGTTAATTTTTCTGCCTGAGATCACAACTCGCCAGCATGTCTCTCTTTAAATGCCATCCACCCACTCCAGTATTCTGGCCTGGAGAATTCCATGGACTATTTGGGGTCGCAAACAGTCAGACACGACTGAGCGACTTTCACATCACTGGTATGTAGGCATCTACCTTAAATTCACAATTTTCTGTTTTATATGAAGATTTTTGGAAACCCTTATACACGAACATAGTTGGAATGGAAGTTAATGAATTACCTTCTATTGTCTGTCCTTTTTGGTGTGTGCTTTAAAACTTCTTTCACGTTATTTCTAACTTATTAGGAAATTTCTAGGCATGGCAAAAGTAGAAAATATAGTCCACCCAGATCCATCACTAAGCTTCAAAAACTATTATTTACCATCTTAGTTTTAATTATTCCCATTTTTTTCTCTGCCCTATTCCTTTTTACTGGGATGGGTTACTTTCAACCAAATTGCAAATCTGAAGTCATTTACCAATAAATGTTTCAATATACATTCAATTTTTTTCTTATATGAGGCAGTGCTCCTACAAAATTAGTACAAGTATCTCATCTAGTATCTAGCAGAGATGTCACTTTGCCAACAAAGGTCTGGATAGTCAAACTATTATTTTTCCAGTAGTCATGTACGTATGTGAGAGCTGGACCATAAAGAAGGCTGAAAGTGAAAGTGAAGTTGCTCCGTTGTGCCCGACTCTTTAAGACCCCATGGGGTCTCAAAGCCTGCCCCAAGCTCCTCCGTCCATGGGATTTTCAAGGCAAGAGTACTGGAGTGGGTTGCCATTTCCTTCTCCAGGGAATCTTCCCAACCCAGGGATCGAACCCATGTCTCTCACATTGTAGACAGACACTTTACCATCTGAGATACCAGAAGGCTGAGTGCCAAAGAATTCATGCTTTCGAACTGTGTTGCTGGAGAAGACTTTTGAGAGTCCTCTGGACTTCAAGAAGATCAACCCAGTCAGTCCTAAAGGAAATCAACTCTGATTATTCATTGGAAGGACTGATGCTGAAGCTGAAGCTCCAATACTTTGGCCACCTGATGCAAAGAGCCAACTCTGCAAAGACCCTGATGCTGGGAAAGATTGAAGGCAAAAGGAGAAGGGAGTGATACAGGATGATATGGTTGGATAGTACTAGTGACTCAATGGACATGAATTCGAGCAAACTCCGGGAGACAGTGGAGGACAGAGGAGCGTGGTGTGTACAGTTCATGGGACTGCAAAGAATTAGACATGATTCAGTGACTGAGCAATAACAATATCCAGCCCATACTCAAATTTCTCCTATTGTCTAAAAATATAATTTATGGATTGTTTGAATCAGGGTACAAAAATGTTCTCTATATTGTATTTAGCTGTTACATCTTATTAGTTTCTTTAAAGAAGTAGAGGTGCTCCATCTTTACCCTTCTCATTGTTTCCTTTGATTTATTGAAGGAACTACAAAAATTATCCTGTCTTTGATGTTTTGCATTTGACTGACTGCTTCCTGATGCTTAGCTTGGTTCTCTCTCCCCCACATTCCTGTAAACTAGCCTTTAATGGTTTGGTTTTATCTAAGTTGTTTTCCTTCACGCTACTTCAGAAGTGGTACTCTGCACATCACATTTGCTTAATCTTGGGGGCAACATTAAGCCTGAGTGATGTACTTCAGTGAGGCTAAGATACACTAATGTAGTTTGGATGGCACTGGCCTAATCCCATCACTCTAAAATTTCCCATCAAATCTTCACTAATGTTTTACTATTTGTTGATGACCTAAACCAATGATTTCACTAGAGATTGCAACGTGATGCTTTTCTATTCCTATAAATCCTACTGTTTAGAAAGTTTTACTCATCTCCTAAGGCTTTTAGTTAGTCTGAAGTAGAATTCTTACTAGAGAGGCAGGAAAAATACCTATTCCTTCCCTTTAATTGTCAATGCTTAAACATTTAAAGTTTTTTTTTCTCTCAGAACTATTTTTATTAAAGTGTAGATGATTTACAAATAGCTATCAATTTCAAGACAGAAGTTGTTATACCTTAGCTTCCAGTTGTAACAGTACACTTTTTTTTTGTTTCTCCAATTCTTTTATTTCCCTTTCCTTTTTTAAATCCTTTTTTGAGCATCGCTATGGAATCATGCACCTCATGGGAAGAGTTGACTCATTAGAAAAGACTCTGATGCTGGGAGGGATTGGGGGCAGGAGGAAAAAGGGACGACAGAGGATGAGATGGCTGGATGGCATCACTGACTCGATGGATGTGAGTCTGAGTGAACTCTGGGAGTTGGTGATGGACAGGGAGGCCTGGTGTGCTGTGATTCATGGGGTTGCAAAGAGTCAGACACAACTGAGTGACTGAACTGAACTGAACTGAACTGATGGAATCATGATGTCTCGTAGTTCATTTATATAATTTACTCTAATTGCATTTACCACTACTGGATTGGCATGACTCAGTCTGCATGTAAACTTTAGCATGGGGAAAAGTGAAAGTGTTAGTTGCTCAGTCTTTTCTCTTTGTGACCCCAAGGACCATAGCCCGCCAGGCTCCTCTATCCATGGAATTCTCCAGGCAAGAATACTGGAGTGGGTTGCCATTTCTTTATCCAGGAGATCTTCCCAACCCGGGGATTGAACCTGAGTCTCCTGCATTGCTTAACATTCAGAAAACTAGGATCATGGCATCTGGTCCCATCACTTCAAGGCAAACAGATGGGGAAACAGTGGAAACAGTGTCAGACTTTATTTTTGGGGGCTCCAAAATCACTGCAGATGGTGACTGCAGCCATGAAATTAAGAGATGCTTACTTCTTGGAAGGAAAGTTATGACCAACCTAGACAGCATATTAAAAAGCAGAAACAGTACTTTGCCAACAAAGGTCCGTCTAGTCAAGGCTATGGTTTTCCCAGTGGTCATGTATGGATGTTAGAGTTGGACTGTGAAGAAAGCTGAGCCCGGAAGAATTGATGTTTTTGAACTGTGGTGTTGGAGATGACTCTTGAGAGTCCCTTGGACTGCCAGGAGATGCAACCAGTCTATACTAAAGGAAATGAGTCCTGAATATTCATTGGAAGGACTGATGTTGAAGCTGAAATTCCAATACTTTGGACACCTGATGTGAAGAACTGACTCCTTGGAAAAGACCCTGATGCTGGGAAAGATTGAAGGCGGGAGGAGAAGGGGACGACAGAGGGTGAGATGGTTGGATGGCATCACCGACTCGATGGACATGAGTCTGAGTAAACTCTGGGAGTTGGTGATGGACAGGGAGGCCTGGCATGCTGCAGTCCATGGGGTTGCAAAGAGTCGGACATGACTGAGCAACTGGACTGAACTGAACTCTTGCATTACAAGCAGGTTCTTTACTGTCTGAGCCACAAGGGAAGCCCCAGAATGGGGAATGTCTCTATAATTATTCAAGGTATTAGCAGTCATTGCTTCAGAACTGAAATAAATTCTGTCCAGGGGTTTTAGAAAGAGATTTCACACAAACTCACATAATTGCATGGGAATTAAACACTGTTCCTAGCGACAGGTAGAGTATCAGAATTAGTTTGAGTCTATCAGAGAAATTACCCAAGAAGGACTCTAAGGAGCTTGCCCCTGTCTAACCCGATCATTCCATCCTCCTTCTCTGATGGGTAGCTAACTTTTAAACTCAGTTTGAAATAGAAATAAATGGAAGATGAGCTTCAAACCACATAAGGGTAAGATCCCTCTACATATACCGGATTGCATATCTAGATAACAAGTGCATTCTGACCCTTCAGGATTGATATATAGCAGAGCAGAAAACACGATCACCTTTATTCAGTAAATACTACATTTATCTTAGTAGCCAGAAGAGAAATTGGCCCATGTGAATCAAGGCTGGACAGCAGGACGCAAGTACAGTGAATTCTGTTTTTATTAAAACAGGAGGGAGGTTTTCCTTTATCTGTCATTCCATGCCATTCCCTCCAACTGTTTTCTGTGACACAAAAACACCAGTAGAGCAAAGCACTTTTCAAAAATAATGTGGCATTTAAACTCTTTAAATTGGGAGGAAAATTCTGGCAGATATTTTGATCCCGGGAAATGTAAGATTTATAAAGGCATGGTTCATTATGCTATGATCACATCTGGAATTGGACTGCTATGAAAATGGACCTTGGTGACCGATTTAATTACAAAGCAGCCTGCCACAACTTCAAATATCTACTTTTCAAAACCCAGATGGACATTTAGAGCTCAGTTTTTTTTTTTTTTTTTTCCTTCTCTCATTTTCTAGAGCTTCCAGATGAACTGTCTGCCTCTTGCAATTACGGAAGGCCCCTTCCCCGCACAGCACGCACCAGGCACGCCCTGTTGACCCAGCAGACCGAAGGACGGTTCCATTTTCAGAGGGGAAATAGGAAAGGAACCAGCACCGCATGTCACAATTAAGCCTGCTCGTCTGTCACCGTCGCGTCTCGCGGCAGTGCTTCATCACAGTCTTTCCGTATCCTCTACATATAATCTGCAGAGAAAAGGGGGTTCAAGGAAAATGCCTTCAAGATGACCTTTCAGGAACAAAACAAAACAAACTCCCAAACAGGTTTTCTTTGTGCAAGCAAATTACTGTACATTCTGAAAACTTCATTTTGTGAGTCAGTAATGTGTTGCTTCCCAGGATATATATCAAGTTAACCTTAAAAACGCATTCCGATATATTAAGTGCAAATAAATACTGCTTAATTCCACTTAGACGAGTTACCTAGAAGAGTCAAATTCATGGAGTCAGAAAGTACACTGAGATGCCCCGTGTGGGGGCGGGGGGCAGGGGGCTAGGGAGGGTAGGGAGGGGGATGGAGCATTAGTGTTTAATGGGGACAGAGTTTCAGTTTAGGAAGTGAAAATTTTGGGAGATGGATAATGGTGAGAGTCTCATGACATTGTGAATGTCTTTAGTGTCACTGAACTGTGCAGTTAAGTGTGGTTAAAACAGTGTGTCTTGTGTGACTTTTACCATAATTAAAAAAAATAAAAGGGAAGGAAAGTTAAAAAGGGAAGAAAGGGGTCAAATCTGTGTCAAAAACATATTCTAAAGAACATCTTCTGGTGTTCAGCAGACTCCTCAAGTCAGGCAAGTAATTTCATATTTTCTCTCCATTTCCACTGTGATGGTGAGAAAGATTGAAGGCAGGAGGAGAAGGGGATGACAGAGGATGAGACAGTTGGATGGCATCACTGACTTGATGGACATGAGTTCAAGCAAACTCCAGGAGATGGTAAAGGACAGAGAGGCCCGGAGTGCTGCAGTCCATGGGGTCGCAAAAAGTCAGGCATGCCTTAGTGATTGAGCAACAATAACAGCATGTCCACCATGAATCTCATTAAGCAGCAACAGCTCAGCACACAGGGAGCTGGAGACAGCATGCTGCTCACGGGAATAACCTGTGAATAGATTCAGATCTATTGCTCCCAGACTCCTGGGTGTTCCTCACCTCTCAGACTTGATTTTTCTCCTGAGTTACTGGGAATAACTCATCCGAGCAGCCACGTGTTAAGGATTAAATGTGGTAATACAGTAATGACAGGCACAACACAGGCCTTGAGAGAGGTTCTTTCCTCAGTACTGCCGTGGTGCACCAAGAGAAGGAAGATGAATTACAGAAATACCTGAGTTTCAGCCTGTGATCACTATAGGCTCTGTATATTGTTGATATCTTCATTCCAATTTATAAAGGAATCAACACCCAGTGACCACACAGCACAAGACAGAGAGCCTGTGTTTACGCAGATTCTACACATTTTTATTCTGGCTCATGACAGTGGTGCTAAGGGACCGCCACTGCTTGTCATGGTTCAAACTCAACAGCCGTGGCCATAAATTTCCAGTTACATGCGATAAATGTGTAACACACGTTTATTCAAGAATCTTATGAAATCTTTTTACCTTTATCAGCACGAACAAAGTTTCCAGGGCATATATTCTATATAAGTTTCAGTTCAGTTCAGTTTAGTCACTCAGTCTTGTCTGACTCTTTGCAACCCCATGAATCGCAGCACGCCAGGCCTCCCTGTCCATCACCAACTCCCGGAGTTCAGTCAAACTCCTGTCCCGGAGTCAGTGATGCCATCCAGCCAACTCATTCTCTGTCGTCCCCTTTTCCTCCTGCCCCCAATCCCTCCCAGCATCAGGGTCTTTTCCCATGAGTCAACTCTTCGAATGAGTGGCCAAAGTACTGGAGTTTCAGCTTCAGCAGCATTCCTTCCAAAGAACAACCAGGACTGATCTCCTTTAGAACGGACTGCTTGGATCTCCTTGCAGTCCAAGGGACTCTCAAGAGTCTTCTCCAACACCACAGTTCAAAAGCATCAGTTCTTCGGTGCTCAGCTTTCTTCACAGTCCAACTCTCACATCCATACATGACCACAGGAAAAACCATAGCCTTGACTAGATGAACCTTTGTTGGCAAAGTAATGTCTCTGCTTTTTGGTATGCTAAATTTAAGAAATAATTTTATTGAAGTTTTACTAATTTTTTCTTTTTTTCAGATTTTACCTGCAAGTATCAACCACTTCACTCCTCTACCCTGACTATGAATAAATATTTACCCCAGTACTAGTATTTGGAGATTTGCTTAAAAGGAACTACCTAGTAATTAACTAAATAAATACAGCAGCTTCCACTGTGTCTTAAGCTTCATTTCTTTATGTTCTTAAAGGTATAGGAACCAGGAACGTGAAAGTATTTCAGTCTAAATGGAGCTGGAGGATATGAAGTGGAAAATCTCATGCATGCAATCTCAGAAGAAGAGAACTTAGGAACCCAGAGGCTGATTTCCTGTGAATGCCTGATTTGCAGAAGTTTCCGAGACTTGTCTCCTGATCAATAAACATCTGCCGGAAATCCCTCCCCATTCTCAAGCCCATGAACTTATTGCTTGGACTCGGGCTGGACTTCTTCCTCTTTGCATTTCTTGCCCGCAAATACAGCCTGCCCCAAATCATCAACAGACTGGCCTGAAGCTGGCCTGAAAGCCTGCATTTCCTGAACCGCAATTCCTCTCTATTCCCAAATAAACCCAATTCTGGTCATTTGAGTTTGCCTCAGTTTATCTCTTTATTTAGGTTGACAGGAACTTTTGGATAATAACTTTATAAATGGAATTCAAAAGGGAAAATAAAACAGCATTTGAGAGATCACGAGTCTTGCCCTTGTCACACCATGAAATAAGGCAGAATGTTGAGCTTTTGTCATTTCAGTCTGGAATCTTTTAGTTGTTTTAGTCTAATCTCATTGATGGTTTCTTTTCCTCTTGATCATTTTACCTGACAGCACTCACCTGGTCTGGGTACTAGGGATTAGAAAACTGTTCTCTCGCTGTCTTGCAACCAGCTGGCTATGTAGCTTTGGGCAAGTCACCTAGGAATTCCAGAATCTACTAAAGAAAATCTCTTATATAATCAGATTTTAAAAATATGTGGATGGTCAAGTAATTGTTTTTGATCATAAAGATAACAGATACTCAAATAAAATCCAAACATTAGAGAAAAATATAAGAAGAAAGCAAAGCAAAAATAGGCCAATGTTCTCCAACCAAGAGATAATCATAGTGCATATTTTGGTTAATGTCACTTTGGCTCCTTATGCAGACACAAACATATAAACTTCTATACAAATATGATATTCTCATACACACTATTTAATCACTTGTTCTTATCAATGATTTAATGCTTTTTCCATTTAATAAGCTTAACTGCTAAATCGTTAAATTTCCATTTAATACAATTATAAAAATTATAATAACTAGGACTTCATGAGCTCTTTCTACACAAAATCTAACTTAGTACTCAAATTTTACAAATATGAGTCATAGATATTTGTTCAAGGACACTAAGTTGTTACTTATTCCCATTGGGTGCAACAAGATTTCAATGCAGGAAATTCTGACTTCAGACACTCCTTGTATAACGGCTACATTTTATTCACTGAATGAATATCCAGGGTTTATTTTAAATAAATGCTGGTGCATGCTTAGATAGATGCATATATAACTTCTGATGTTATTAAAACCTTAATGATGATCATAAAGCATTGTGTTTTTGATCAAATACTTCTTTAGATATGCTTCCAAATATAGAATTTCTGCATTAAAAGTACACAGCTTCAATTTTGATACACGTTGCCAGATTGAATACCAGAATTTGTAGAATACTCATTTCCCTGCATCCTCAACAAGCAGTGCTGTCAGTATTAAAATGAGCAGATATTGACTCACTAAGAAAAACTCTCTCCTTTGGGGTTGTAACTCAGAATTAAAAGCACACACTTGTTGTGAATTATAGGTTTATTCTTTAAAATTCACTTATTAACTTTAATAGTGGGCACTGTGGGAAAACAAATAAGAATGCTTGCTTCATAAATCTCATAATGTTATTCCTGAAAAATCATTATTTGGGGGAAGTAGTAAGGATCATTCTACACATCGCTCGTAAAAATACTAGTAATCTTACATAGAAATGTCACAACATACCAAGAATATTTATATGTTCATATTCTATGACTCAGTAATTCCACTTGAAGGACTCAGTCTTAGAAAAATGACAAGAGATATAGTCCCAACAAGTTTATCATAATATCATCTTTGAAAGTAAAAATGGAAACTATGGAAAACAGACATTGATTATTGAGTATGATAAATCCATTAAGTGTGTTATTATTTAGCCATTACACTTTTGTGATCTCTGAAGACTAGTTTAGTCATGTGCCAAAATGTTCTGAATATTTAAGCAAAAATGTAGTATTTATACTGAATTACTCTAATTAGTAAACACACATGCTATTTGTATAAGACACAAGGGAAATTGGCTAAACACGTTAATCGTGATTATTAGATGCTTTCTAAAATTTTCCCCTTCTGAATTTTGTGGTTCTTTTTCCTCCTAAATGTTCCACAATCAGTTACATTTGTTTTACACAAAAACAAACAAATAGAAAGCCTACTTCAAAACTCATCTTTGTCCTATCAATGATATATAGCTCGGAATCTCAAAGTCCTCACTCACTGTCAGTCCTATATACCACTTAGGTGACGTATCTGCTGCTGCTGCTAAGTTGCTTTAGTCGTGTCCAACTCTGAGCAACCCCATAGATGGCAGCCCACCAGGCTCCCCTGTCCCTGGGATTCTCCAGGCAAGAACACTGGAGTGGGTTGCCATTTCCTTCTCCAATGCATGAAAGTGAAAAGTGAAAGTGAAGTCGCTCAGTTCTGTCCAACTATTAGCGACCCCATGAACTGCAGCCTACCAGGCTCCAGATTTTCCAGGCAAGAGTACTGAAGTAAGTTGCCATTAGCTTCCCCCAAATTCTTCTCAACCAAATGCCATGAATCCTCAAGATGCCTTAATGAGGGTCTCTTGGAAATCATCTGTTTTGCTCCCTTCCTTTTAGCATCAGTCTGTCCAGCACCATCTTCTTTTGCAAAGACCATTCCCCTACTCCACATAACCCTGTGGAATTTTCAATCCGGTGAGCCTGCCTGCCCTGCCACAGGATATCCCATTTCTTAGACACAGTAATTAGACCAAGGAGAGGCATGTGACTGAAGTTGGACCTGTCAGAGCCTTTTGGGTGGAGGGATGTTTTGGGTTGTGTGCTCAAAAGGTCCAGGGAAGTGTTCCAGTAACAAGCTTGCCACGAAGCCAAGAAAGACAAGCGGAACCGAGAGACAAGAGACAGAAATTTGTTCCTGATGGTATCTTTGGAATCTAAAGATTCACCCCGGCCAGAAGCTACTGCCAATTCAAAGACTTCTTAATTACACGGGTCCCAAAATTACCTTTATTCTTTAGCCAAATTTGAGTGTGATTCTGTCAGTTCTCAACAAGAGTGCTAATAAAAGATTCAACCAAATGGCAGTAACTTCTAACTCTCCTGTGCAGCACTTTTTATTCAACTTATTTCAGTGCATATGTTCAGAAGGAGAACAGTTGCATTTCATATTCTGTAAGTTTCTCACATGAGTTTTTATGGTGTGGTGACTTAGACTCTAAATATCCTTACTTTAAAAGATGTTTTAATGTGCACCTTAACCCGTATCTCTCTTAAACATCATTCAGTTCAAAACTGACTAGTTTTTTCTTAGCTTATTGTCAAGATCATTTACATCTTCATCCTTCCCACATACTTTGATTCAATCTGCAAAGTTAATGAGAACGTTCCTCTTTTCTATCGTGCAAATCATTTCATTTGATTATTGCTCTTGAATGGAAAAGGACTCAGCAGAGATGCCTGTTATAAGAGTGACTTGAATCTGCTGAAGCTCCATCTGGGGGTTCTTCCATTCTGGAAATGCACTGGTCAGCCCAGGGCCCCACTACATAAGATAAGCTTTATCTCAGAATGGGCAAGGTGGGTCAGCAAGTAATTAATTGCTTTTGAAGAAACTGCCTTAAAGCCACTATGGATTTCAAGCTGTCTCCAGACTGATTAGAAAAGGGACAGAATTCTGTAATTAAATTGTCAATCACAAAAGAAATATATGTGTATGGAGATTCAATTTTGCAAGAAAACTTTGCAGCATTTTTGAGGCACAATAGATGAAACTCGGAATCTTGAAAAGATTTCTGGTTTCAAATATAGAAAGAAATAAGAAAAAAGAGGATGTGGAAACTGTCAGTCTGATGTAATTGAGAGTGAAAGAAAAGGACTGACCAGGTGTCTGGAAAAATCACTCGAATTAAGAAGCCAGGAGGATGTGATGAGAAGTAGGGAGGGTCATAGAGGTGCAAACCAAGATGTAAAGATCATCTCAGAGGAACTGAGGAAGACTGTATTTCAGGTTCAGAGAAGAGGTTTGCAGTGAATTACTGTGGGTAGAATCTGTAAGATGCTATCTTAATTGAGTTTGGGTTGGAAGTAAATGGGACCTTTATAACCAGAAGTCAAAAGTACTTCTCTTGTGGGACATGCAAAGGACCATTTCTCCACAACTCTGCTTATATCCCTTTATATGATCAGCTAGAATTTGGATTTGAAGTTAAGGTGAACTGGCCAAAAATAAATTATACACGCACACAAACATATATATGTCCATGATGGGAAACTGGCAAATACACACACACACACACACATATATATATATATACATGTAACATATATAAAATACAAATATAAATATGAATCATATGAAATAGTGATTCTAAAAGCCCAAGCCATCACTAAGTCTAAGGAGAATAAACTAGTATGGGCTTCAAAACATCTTAATATTATATTGTACTATTTTCACTTATTTTCACACAGTTTGATAAACTTGTGTACTTGAGATGTGTCTGGTCTATAAATAGTTTGTGAAACTGAGATTCCACCATTCTTAATAGAGTATGTCTATTTTACAGCAGCAGTTAGGGCTGAGTGGCCACCAGGCCAGAGATGGGAAGGAAACAGTTGGTCCCCCTGGTGTCAGTGGAGAACTCCTGCCTATATTCTTTCCTTCTGTGGCAAAGAAAGTTTCTTAAAAAAAAAACAAAAACAAAGTAACATGTATGTGCATGCACACACTTAGTCGTGTCCAACTCTTTGCAACCCCATGGACTGTAGCCCACCAGGCTCATCAGTCCAGGGAATTTTCCAGGCAAGAATACTGGAGTGGGTGGCCATGCCCTTCTCCAGGGACCAAACTCCCGTCTCTTGCATCTCCTGCATTGGCAGGCAGGTTCTTTACCAGCTGAGCCACCAGGGAACTAGAAAAACCTTGAGATGACTAGAACTACCTTGTATGTGGAGAAAGTGGAGGAAATGGAAGTGAGACTTTGCATTACGATCGAAGCAAAAGGAAGAAGGGTGGTGGGTTGGGAAGGCTTCATTTATTACAACTTTTATTTTATTTTTTTTTTAAATTTTATTTTATTTTTAAACTTTACATAATTGTATTAGTTTTGCCAAATATCAAAATGAATCCGCCACAGGTATACAAAATAAATATTTCTCCTTGTCCCAGCAGAAACTATATGTGATTAGCTTGCCCAATGGGGCTTTATCTGTGTGATTCATGTGTTCCCTTAGGAAATAACTTACTGACTGCCTATAATTTAAAAAGCACAAGAAATTAACAATTGAGTTTTGCTGCTTGATTATTATAAGTCTGGTACTGTTTCAAAAGTTGGCAAATTGGGTATATTTCATGCAGGAGAGCAAACAGAACGGAAACCAAAGAATTTCAGTTAAAAATTTCAGATCATCTTCTGCACTATAACAAGTTTTAATCATTGTCATGGCTAGAGATTAGCAGGGAGTTCGTTATTCTGTAATAGAAAGATCACATCAAAGTAAGATACACATCTCACCAATGTCACTTACACATATAAGCTTGTATATTTGACCTTGTGTGTTTTTCAAATTTTTTGTACAATTGGTTCACAATGTTTTGTTAGTTTCTGGTGTACAGAAAAGTGATCAGTGCTCGCTCTCTCTGTCTCTCTCTCTCTCTCTATATATATATATATATATACACACACACACATGTATTTCAGATTGTTTCATTATACATTATTATAAGATATTGAACATAGTCCCCTGTACCATATAGTAGGATCTTGTTGATTATCTATTTTATATATTTTATATATAGTAGTTCAGTTCAGTTGCTCAGTCATGTCAGACTCTGAAACCCCATGAACTGCAACACGCCAAGCCTTGCTGTCCATCACCAACTTCCAGAGTTCACACAAACCCAGGTCCATCAAGTTGGTGATGCCATCCAACCATCTCATCCTCTGTCATCCCCTTCTCCTCCTACCCTCAATCTTTCCCAGCATCAGGGTCTTTTCAAATGAGTCAGCTTTTCACATCAGGTGGCCAAAGTATTGGAGTTTCAGCTTCAACATCAGTCCTTCCAATGAATACCCAGAACTGATCTCCTTTAGAATGGACTGGTTGGATGTCCTTGCAGTCCAAGGGACTTTCAAGAGTCTTCACCAACACCACAGTTCAAAAGCATCAATTCTTCAGTGCTCAGCTTTCTTTATAGTCCAACTCTCACATCCATACATGACCACTGGAAAACCATAGCCTTGACTAGATGGATCTTTGTTGGCAAAGTAATATCTCTGCTTCTTAATATGCTGTCTAGGTTGGTCATAACTTTCCTTCCAAGGAGTAAGCGTCTTTTAATTTCATGGCTGCAGTCACCATCTGCAGTGATTTTGGAGCCCAGAAAAATATAGTCAGCCACTGTTTCCACTGTTTCCCCATATCTATTTGCCATGAAGTGATGGGACCGGATGCTATGATCTTCGTTTTCTGAATGTTGAGCTTTAAGCCAACATTTTCACTCTCCTCTTTCACTTTCATCAAGAGCCTCTTTAGTTCTTCTTCACTTTCTGCCATAAGGGTGGTGTCATCTGCATATCTGAGGTTACTGATATTTCTCCCAGCAATCTTGATTCCAGCTTGTGCTTCCTCTAGCCCAGCATTTCTCACGATGCACTCTGCATTCTAAAGGAGATCAGTCCTGGGTGTTCTTTGGAAGGACTGATGCTGAAACTGAAGCTCCAATACTTTGGCCACCTGATGCGAAGAGTTGACGGATTGGAAAAGACTCTGATGCTGGGAGGGACTGGGGGCAGGAGGAGAAGGAGACGACAGAGGATGAGATGGCTGGATGGCATCACTGACTCAATGGACGTGAGTCTGAGTGAACTCCAGGAGTTGGTGATGGACAGGGAGGCCTGGCTTGCTGCAATTCATGGGGTCGCAAAGAGTCGGACACGACTGAGTGACTGAACTGAATTGAAGTCTGCATATAATTTAAATAAGCAGGGTGACAATATACAGCCTTGACGTACTCCTTTTCCTATTTGGAACCAGTCTGTTGTTCCATGTCCAGTTCTAACTGTTGCTTCCTGATCTGAATATAGGTTTCTCAAGAGGCAAGTCCGGTGGTCCGGTATTCCCATCACTTTCAGAATTTTCCACAGTTTATTGTGATCCACACAGTCAAAGGCTTTGGCATAGTCAATAAAGCAGAAATAGCTGTTTTTCTGGAACTCCCTTGCTTTTTCCATGATCCAGCGGATACTGGCAATTTGATCTCTGGTTTCTCTGCCTTTTCTAAAACCATCTTGCACATCAGGAAATTCACGGTTCACATATTGCTGAAGCCTGGCTTGGAGAATTTTGAGCATTACTTTACTAGCCTGTGAGATGAATGCAATCGTGCGGTAATTTGAGCATTCTTTGGCATTGCCTTTCTTTGGGATTGGAATGAAAACTGACCTTTTCCAGTCCTGTGGCCACTGCTGAGTTTTCCAAATTTGCTGGTATATTGAGTGCAGCACTTTCACAGCATCATCTTTCAGGATTTGGAATAGCTCAACTGTAATTCCATCACCTCCACTATAAGGCCCACTTGACTTCACATTCCAGGATGTCTGGCTCTACGTCATGATCACACCATCGTGATTATCTGGGTCATGAAGATCTTTTTTGTATAGTTCTTCTGTGTATTCTTGCCACCTCTTCTTAATATCTTCTGCTTCTGTTAGGTCCATACCATTTCTGTACTTTATCGATCCCATCTTTGCATGAAATGTTCCCTTGGTATCTCTAATTTTCTTGAAGAGATCTCTAGTCTTTCCCATTCTGCTGTTTTCCTCTATTTCTTTGCACTGATTGCTGAGGAAGGCTTTCTTATCTCATCTTGCTATTCTTTGGAACTCTGCATTCAGATGCTTCTATCTTTCCTTTTCTCCTTTGCTTTTCTCTTCTCTTCTTTTCACAGCTATTTGTAAGGCCTCTCCAGAGAGCCATTTTGCTTTTTTGCATTTCTTTTCCATGGGGATGGTCTTGATCCCTGTCTCCTGTACAATGTCATGAATCTCAGTCCATAGTTCATCAGGCACTCTATCTATCAGATCTAGGCCCTTAAATCTATTTCTCACTTCCACTATATAATCATAAGGGATTTGATGTAGGTCATACCTGAATGGTCTAGTGGTTTTCCCTACTTTCTTCAATTTAAGTCTGAATTTGGCAATAAGGAGTTCATGATCTGAGCCACAGTCAGCTCCTGGTCTTGTTTTTGCTGACTGTATAGAGCTTCTCCATCTTTGGCTGCAAAGAATATAATCAATCTGATTTCGGTGTAGACCATCTGGTGATGTCCATGTGTAGAGTCTTCTCTTGTGTTGTTGGAAGAGGGTGTTTGCTATGACCAGTGCATTTTCTTGGCAAAACTCTATTAGTCTTTGCCCTGCTTCATTCCGTATTCCAAAGCCAAATTTGCCTGTTACTCCAGGTGTTTCTTGACTTCCTACTTTTGCATTCCAGTCCCCTATAATGAAAAGGACATCTTTTTTGGGTGTAGAAAATTCTGAACAAGATGGGAATACCAGACCACCTGACCTGCCTCTTGAGAAATCTGTATGCAGGTCAGGAAGCAACAGTTAGAACTGGACATGGAACAACAGACTGGTTCCAAATAGGAAAAGGAGTACGTTAAGGCTGTATATTGTCACCCTGCTTATTTAACTTATATGCAGAGTACATCATGAGAAACGCTGGACTGGAAGAAACACAAGCTGGAATCAAGATTGCCGGGAGAAATATCAATAACCTCAGATATGCAGATGACACCACCCTTATGGCAGAAAGTGAAGAGGAACTAAAAAGCTTCTTGATGAAAGGGAAAGTGGAGAGTGAAAAAGTTGGCTTAAAGCTCAACATTCAGAAAACAAAGATCATGGCATCCGGTCCCATCACTTCATGGGAAACAGATGGGGAAACAGTGTCAAACTTTATATTTTTGGGCTCCAAAATCACTGCAGATGGTGACTGCAGCCATGAAATTAAAAGACGCTTACTCCTTGGAAGAAAAGTTATGACCAACCTAGATAGCATATTCAAAAGCAGAGACGTTACTTTGCCAACAAAGGTCCGTCTAGTCAAGGCTATGGTTTTTCCTGTGGTCATGTATGGATGTGAGGGTTGGACTGTGAAGAAGGCTGAGTGCCGAAGAATTGATGCTTTTGAACTGTGGTGTTGGAGAAGACTCTTGAAAGTCCTTGGACTGCAAGGAGATCCAACCAGTCCGTTCTGAAGATCAGCCCTGGGATTTCTTTGGAAGGAATGATGCTAAAGCTGAAACTCCTGTACTTTGGCCACCTCGTGTGAAGAGTTGACTCATTGGAAAAGACTCTGACACTGGGAGCGATTGGGGGCAAGAGGAGAAGGGGATGACAGAGGATGAGATGGCTGGATGGCATCACTGACTCAATGGATGTGAGTTTGAGTGAACTCTGGAAGTTGGTGATGGACAGGGAGGCCTGACATGCTGCCATTCATGGGGTCGCAAAGAGTCAGACACGACTGAGCAACTGAACTGAACTGAAGTGAACAACGCCTTTCACCTTTGGTAATCATACATTTGTTTTCTGTGTCTGAGTCTCTGTTTTATAAATAAGCTCATTTGTATCATATTTTAGATTCCACATATAAATGATATCATATGGTATTTGCCTTTCTCTGACTTATTTCACTTAGTATGATAATCTCTACATCCATCCATGTTGCTGCAAATGGCGTTAATTCATTCTTTTTATGCCGAGTAGTATTCCATTATGTATATACACAACATCTTCTTTGTCCATTTGTCTGTCAATGGACATTTAGGTTGCTTCCATGCCCTGGTTATTATGAATAATGTTGCTATGAACACTGGAATGCAGGTATCTTTTCCAGCTAGAGTTTTCCCCAGATATACGCCCTGAAGTGGGATTGCGGGAAGACCCTATGTACTAGTATTCTCTATCCCCAGGGAATAGGGGCACTTTCTTTATTATGGTTTTCTTTGCATAAAACAACTTGTATGGATTACATCCCATGAAAGGGAAATCTTTTGAATAACATGTCATTCTTATTTACACATCTATTGCTATAGATTTTAAAGATTCCTGCACTTGGAAACTGAAAAACAGATACATGCAAAGACTGCAAATGATTTTCATAAATCCAGTTCAGTAGAAAAGAATGGCTGTGTTGAAGGCTCTTGAATTTATTCCCTGCATATCCTTGACCTGCTTTACATTAAAGCTATCCTCTAACTATTCATGAGTATTAATTTGACTAGTGTTAGGACATTGGGAGAAAAGCTTTCTTTTTTCTCTTTATCCAGTTGTACTGACTTCATCATAGCCACGCTTCTCCATTAGTAATAAATAAATACACTGTGGCTGTCTGAAATGAAGAGCAGAATGAAAATTACTTTACATTTTCATGTTCAGATATCTTTTACTTGGAATAAAGCAACATACGCCATGGACTTTCAACAAAGGAGAAATCAGTGTTCTACCAAAGATGTTCTTGATTGGGGTTTGTTGGTATGTAACAGTGACTTGTAGGTGAAAGATTTCTCTTCTAACATATTCAAAAGCATGTCTAATCAATGTTGTAATAGTGAAGTTCGTATTTTAACATCAACATTTGAAATTATGTTATATAATAAAACTGGTGATGAAGATTGCCTTCTCTGAAAAGGCAAAAATATATTTGCTTCAGGTTTTAGCTGGAGGCCACTGACGAAAATCATAGTCTTGCCCTTAAAGAGATTTCTTATGTCTCACAACACCTTCCTAAACATCAGTAGGTTACAGCAGACTCAGTCATAGAGTCAGAGTGACTGGAACAATTGATTTGTGTGAATTGTAATCTCATTGTGGAAGGAAGATTAGAATCAAACATTTCAATTCTCAGTTCAGGATCCGTAAATTAGAGTGCCAAATATAAGGTTTCTTTTCTTCCTTTCAGGACTGCTTTTATGTTGCTGCTGCTGCTGCTGCTAAGTTGCTTCAGTCGTGTCCGACTCTGTGCGACCCCATGGACTGAAGCCTGCCAGGCTCCTCGGTCCATGGGATTTTCCAGGCAAAAGAGGACTGGAGTGGGGTGCCATTGCCTTCTCCACCTTTATGTTAATTCATAATAAATTGTATTGTATTAATCTTTAAAAACATCTTCAGGTTGTAAAAAGGACTGATGATGGGTATCTCAACTCTCCTTGCAAATATTGATCATTTACCTAAAGTTTTCCCACATCCACCAAGGTTCTTACAGTATCTTCTAGTCTCAGTGGTATCAAACACTAATCATTAATATTAGCACTTTGTTAACAGAGAATATAACCATAAAACAGGTGCTGTGTTAAGCTTTTTATGGGTATTGTCTTATTTAATATTCACAAAAGGTTTTTGGAGTTAGAAACTCATGGTATGCTTTTTTCACAAGCAAGGAAAGTAAGACTTGATGAGACTCCCCAACCGTCAAGATCACAGAAGAAGTAAGAGGCAGACACGGGCTTTGAAGACTCCTCATTTAGACACCATGGCCTCACCAACATGCCACTCAACGGCAGCCACCATCGTGGTAATGGCAGGCGGACAGAGTGGGAGACTCCGCATGGCGGATGAGGCAGGCAGAGGTGTGAGGA
The DNA here is from genome assembly GCF_055505025.1 of Bos grunniens. NCBI lineage: Eukaryota > Metazoa > Chordata > Mammalia > Artiodactyla > Bovidae > Bos > Bos grunniens. The sequence continues at coordinate 9,084,761 of NC_141168.1, forward strand.
AACCGAGGACTGAAGGAGTGCTTGGTACTGCAAAGCACCATGGGAACATGTCAGAGGTCAGGAAGGACGGCTTTGGGCTGAATGAGGGGAAATAAAAGCCTGAGCCAAGGCAGTGGGAATAAAGCAGAAAACAAAGAGCTGGAGTTTGTAAGTAAGGATAAGTCAGGTGAGAGCCTAGTTCTGTGAATGACCTTTAGCTATTAGCTGTGGTGCCAGGAGAATGGTGATAGTGTTAACTAAGAAAGGAAGGCGTGGGCGGGAGGGGAAAAAAAGAAAAGAAAAAAACAGGTTTGTTTGGGGGCATCCAGTCTTTCAGCCTTGCCTTTTCCCTTCCCACCAGCATGAGACTCTTTTTTTTAGATTGAGATTTTTTATAGTTCTGATTACCTGCTCAAAGTTAAACTCTTCTCTAACTCATTTACTTAGGAATCTTTTATTCTACTCAGTGATGGTCTAAGGAACTAATTCCTGCCAACTTCACTCTGCCAGCTGATATTCACTTTTTAGAAGGGGATTTATGATGGACATTTTTTTTGCCCCTTTTTTTTAAGAGTAACTATCATAGTCGAGATCTTGTTATGACCGGGTCAGGAAAGAGGTATTAGGGGCTGGATGGTCCTTGTGTTACTCCCACATTGCAGTAGTTGACTATACTGTGGACTCTGACCTTAATGTTTGCTTAAAAATATATACGGCTGAGAGCACATTAAGCTTTCAATCCCTTTAGTAAATTCTGATGATGAATTTTATTATAGAAACATCTGACAGGCAGCATTAACTTTTAGTGTGTAGTGAAAATAGAATTCTCATAGGAACATATACTGTCCACGTTTTCTTCCCAATTTTCAGCATCTCAAGGCTTTTGGCTGTGTTGGGACTATATCTGGGACGATTTGTTCTGGAAAAAAATCCATGAAATTCACTGGTGTATTAAAGCCTATTAGAGTCCTCTTCTTTCTCTCACTCTATCTTTGAAAAAGCTGTGCATTTGTTTTATATCAATATACTGTTTGAGAATGAGCAAAGTCAGAGCCAAGGACTAGTTTAAAATGTATTTTCACAGACAGCAGGGAAAGCTACACAAAATTCTTATCTTCTATATCCAAGTTGAACACCTAGTATTCTCCTCTGCTTGTGCAAACTCTATTCAAAGCCTAATTCTGTTTCAAAATAGGATGTACATTCTGGGAACTTAGAGTTACGTTAAAGAGAAAAATTTTGGAGAGAAGAAGAGAGAAAGATAGGTCTCCTTTGATACATATGCAGATAACATATGCTCTGATGCTTGACACATCCTGCAGAAACATTGCTGACAGATTCCAAATGAGCAAGAGAGAGGAAGTCAAGAATTAACAAGCAGCTAGGAGACTCTATGGTGAATCATTATTCATACAGCAAAGGTACTTGGCTATTAAAATAAATGGCAAGATGTTTCAAAGAAGGGGAACTGTAGGCCAATTTTCTCATTTGAATGTTTCCAAACACCTACTATGAGCTGGTTCAGTGATAAGTGTCTTGGATAATCTAAAGATGAAACACTCTGTTTTGCTTTCAAGATAATAACATGGACCAGAATGGCATAGGTACTGCAGGGTGATTTCAACAAAGTGCTACGCTGAGCACAGAAGGATGGAGAGATTAACTGAAATTAACATCAGTCAGTTCTAATAATACAAGGCTGACTTGGTGGACCAATAGCTGTACTATACTATCTCACATTACTTGAAAAAGAGTCAAATATCTGCCATTAGGAATTATCCTTTGGAACTGTGCCATGCCTGTAGTTTTATTTCATTGCTCTGATTTACAACCTAATACAAAAGCATGTATAAACCATGAGTTAAGAACTTCATGAAGAAAGGATTATATATTAATTTCTGGTTAACCTCTTGTTTGACAGATTTAGTGAGTTAAAAATGCTCTATTTCTATATTATGGAAAAATATTTGTTCCTCATTTCAAATTAGAATATAATGCTCAATTTAACATTCCTTCAAGACCTCACTTGAGTGAAAGTAGTGGGTCACAGGTTAAACAACTGTGACCGACCAGCAACTCGTCTCATGCAGGACCTATTTTATTTGCCATTATATTTCTGATGATTTGGCTTTGTGGTCAGGAAGGTATGTGAACCAATATGTAAAATGACACTTAGGTTACTTGTCAGGACGTAAAGAATGGTTCAATGCCATCATAACAGAAGATAACACGGTCATTGCTGTGGTTACCAAAACCCTTCTTACCCCTCTAACCAGGTCTGAAAATCTGAACTCATGTGTCTCAGTCAGAGTGGGCTGCTATCAACAGACTGAGTGCTTATAAATGACAGAAATTTTCTTCTCACAGTTCTGGACCCTGGAAATCTAAGATCAAGGTGGTATCAGATTCAGTGTCTGGTGACAGTTGCTCCCTTATTCATACACAGCTTCTTCTCCCCGTGTCCTCATGCGATGGAAGGGGTGAGGAAGCTCTCTGGAAACTTCTTTTAGAGTGCTAATTCCATCATAAGGGCCCCACTCTTATGACCGAATCACCTCCCAAATGCACAGTGGGAATTAGGTTTCAACATATGAATTTGAGGAGACACAAGCATTCAGTCATCAACACAATGGAAAAGTTTCATCACCATCACCTGTGCTGCTATTTGGCTGACTGCCCTTTGCCTCCTGGAGCTTCCAAGAGTCAGAAGTGCCCAGGTGCTTGGTAATCAATGGCTGCTGAGTGTGGGAGAATGAGAGTCAAGGTCTCTTATCTCTGGTTGGGACAACCCCAACTCACTCCAGAGGCTCCTGGTAGAATCCGCTGTAGTCCACACATTGACCTCAAGGACTTTTGCCCAAGAGCTCCCTTTTGCTTGGCATTTCTCTCTTTTGTGTCTTGCTTCCCTGTTTTCTCATCTATCTCTCCTTAATAAATCTCTTGCATACAAATTCCCATTTCAGCATTTGCTTCTGGGGTATGTTACCTAAGACAGTTTCATAATATGGTTGACCTTTGACTACTTCCAAAAATAATCTGAAGGAGTTACTTAAGATATTCCCCTTAAACTCATATATTTAACTTGTCTACACAAACAGTGAACTACACATTGCTTTCTATTCATAAAACCCATCTTGGCACAACCACTATGGAAAAACAGCATAAAGATTCCTCAAAAAGCTAAAGCTAGAACTACCACATGATCTCGCAATCCCACGTCGGGTATATACACAAAAGAGACGAAATCACTACCTTGAAGGGATGGCTGCCCTACCATGTTCATTGCAGCACCATTCACAATAGCTAAAATTTAGAAACAGCCTAAGTTTCCATCAGTGGATGAGTGGATAAAGAAGATGCTGTGTGTGTGTATATGATACACATGAGAATATTAGTCAGCAACGAGAAGGAAAGAAATCTTGCCATTTGCAACAATATGAACAGAAGTTGAGGACAATATGCTAAGTGTAATAATGGGTCAGAGAAACACTGTATGATCTTACTTACATGTGGAGTCTAAAAACATCTACTCATAGAAACAGAGAGTGGAATGGTGGTGGCCAGGGCTGAGAGGTGGGTGAAATGGGGAGATGTTAGTCAAAGGGTACAAACATTCATATATAACACAAATAAGTTCCAGGGATCTGATGAACAGCATGAAAGTGAAAATGAAAGTCATTCAGTCGTGTATGATTCTTTGTGACCCCATGGATTGTAGTTCATGGAATTCTCCAGGCCAGAACACTTGAGTGGATAGCCTTTCTTTTCTCCAGGGGATCTTTCCAACTCAGGGATTGAACTCAGGTCTCCCACATTGCCTGCAGATTCTTCATCAGCTGAGCCACAAGGGAAGCCCAAGAATACTGGAGTGGGTATCCTATCCCTTCTCTAGTGGATCTTCTTAACCCAGGAATCAAAACGGGGTCTCCTGCATTGCAGGTGGATTCTTTACCAACTGAGCTATCAGGGAGTGAATTGAAGTCACTCAGTCCTGTCCGACTATTTGCAACTCCATGGACTGTAGCCCACCAGGCTCCTCCATCCATGGAATTTTCTAGGCAAGAGCACTGGAGTGGGTTGCCATGAAGCCTAGTGCTATTGTTAATACAATATTGTAAAGTTAAAAAATAAAATAAAAAAAAATACTGTATTATATACTTGAAAGTTGCTATGAAGTAAACATTTAATGTTCTCATCATAACAACACTAACAAAATGGTAATTACACTAAGTGAAAGATGTGTTAACTAACCTTATTGTGGTAAACATTTCCCAATATGTAATGTATCATCATATTATATTTTAATAAACAAATGTACACAGTGTTATTATATCAATTCAGTTCAGTTCAGTTCAGTTGCTCAGTCATGTCTTACTCTTTGTGACCCCATGGACTGCTGCACATCAGGCTTCCCTGTCCTTCCCCACCTCCTGGAGCTTGCTCAAACTCATGTCCATTGAGTCAGTGATGCCATCCATCTCATCCTCTGCCATCCCCTTCTCTTCCCACCTTCAATCTTTCCCAGCATTAGGGTCTTTTCCAATGAGTCAGTTCTTCACATCAGGTGGCCAAAGTTTTGGAGTTTCAGCTTCAACATCAGTCCTTCCAATAAACATCCAGGACTGATCTCATTTAGGATGGACTGGTTGGATCTCCTTGCAGTCTAAGGGACTCTCAAGAGTCTTTTCCAATACCACAGTTCAAAAGCATCAATTCTTTGGTGCTCAGCTTTCTTCAAAGTTCAACTCTCACATCCATATATGACTACTGGAAAAACCATAGTCTTGACTATACTGACCTTTGTTGGCAAAATAATGTCTCTGCTTTTTAATATGCTGTCTAGGTTGGTCATAACTTTCCTTCCAAGGAGCAAGTGCTTTTTAATTTCATGGCTGCAGTCACCATCTGCAGTGATTTTGGAGCCCAAAACAATAAAGTGTCTCACTGTTTCCACTGTTTCCCGATCTTAGTTTTCTGAATGTTGAGTTTTAAGCCACCTTTTTCACTTTTCTCTTTCACTTTCATAAAGAGGCTCTCATTTTCATCAAGATGTAATTGTAATTATATCAATTACATCATAATAAAGCTGGAAAGAATAAAAACCTCTTGGACTATCAGAAACTTATCCTTATAAAGTTAACAATTTATTCTTTACATAGAAAATCTCAGAGTCCACTCTATATTATCTCTTCTAGATCTCTTATAAACCTATTTAAAAAGGCTATTTCTAGCAGCAAGCCTCAGTGGCTTTGTGGGGGAGGGGTAGGGAACTGGGTATGACAAGGGTGAGGCATGGTTACATAAACGGTTTTCTCCACTTAACTATTTTTTTTTTTTTTTTTTACTATTTTTTGGCCTATTCTAAATGATAATATTAAAAATCACCTCTGAAGTCAAAATTTAATTAAAAAAAAACCTCTTTCAAGTCTAAATAAAGGAAAGGTTGCTGCACGCATCATCTTAACAAAAAAATTTGAAAACCCTTCCTTATAACCAGAATAGAATCAGAACTGCTTTAACCTGCAAAGTAGTGTCTCACATAGGAACTAACCTAGTTAACCTATTTCTCTGACCCACAGGTGACAGTGGGACTAAAATAAACTTGAAGCCAGCTCTCTGTGGAAGGCTGGAGGAAGAGAGAATTCCCACCGCGCCTCTCCGTCTACATCACCTGGTGCAGAGCGGCTCTGCAGAAACACCAGTCACAAACACACAGGACCGAGTCATGGGGCAGAGAGTCCTAAGACCATGTGAAGGATGGCCAACCTTGCACAGCATGGAGAACTGAGCTAACACAGCAATGACCTTGGGATGTGAGAGCAGGGCGACTGGATGGAACTGGCTCTGATAGCCGCCCAGTGCAAAAAGAGACTGAGAGAGCTGCAAAGCACTTTAATCGTAAAGGTCTGTCTTGTCTGGATGGACAAATCTCTGTCCACCAGCCCAGCTTTCCTTCTCTGGCCTGGATCTCCATATTGGGCCCCTAAATATGCATCCTGCTGTGTAGGGACCACAAAATTACTACTGCCCACTTTCTGCCAGAAGTCCAAGCTTAAACATAATGTAAAAACTGTTTCCATACAAAAAGTATTCTGAAGATCTGAAGAATATAATTAACAATCATGATGTCATGCATATATATTGGGCCCTCTCTCAAACCATTAGCTTCACCTCTCCACAAGAATACTAAAAGTTCTTATTTTCGTTTCATGGCTGATGGGCTGAGGCAAGATCTGCAATTCCTATCAAGGGAAACTTACTGGTTTTATTCCACATGTTAATAACAAGTATAATCTTTTTGAACTTAGCGTTTGATGAGAAATAGGTGTTGGAAAGAGCTCCCCAGGCTACTCAGTGGGTAAAGAATCTGCCTGCAATGCAGGAGACACAGGAGACAAGAGTTCGATCCCTGGCTTGGGAAGATCCCCTGGAGTGGCATGGCAACCCACTCTAGGATTCTTGCCAGGAATTCCATGGAAAGAGGAGCCTGGCAGGCTACAGTCTGTAGGGTCATGAAGAGTCAGACATGACTGAAGCAACTGAGGTACTGGCATGCAGTACTCAGACCTAGTACTGAGGTTTTGGAAGACTTGATACCTGAAAGGATGAGAATGGATGGGGTTGCCCAAGGAGGGGAAAGTTGATATTAACAGTAAACCCTCTCTCTTTCCTCTGTCTCAAAAAATGATAAAAACAAACAAACAAACTTAGATTTGTAAAGGCATGTGGGTTTCCTTTAAACTTTCTCATTTCCCTGTCAAAATGACCCCATAAAATCAGTAGGGTAGGAAGTATACTGGTACACTTTTTCAAAAAATAAGACTCAAAGTGATGAAGTGACTTGCCTAAAGAATGCAGTTGTGACTGAAAGGAAGTCTGAACCTGGGCAGTTAATCATCTGCCTTTCCTGATCACTGTATTGTTCAATATTTTGCACATTCGAAGTGGATCAATTCTCTGCAAATACTTGAACTACAATGAGAGCAGATAAAACAGCACCCTTGGAAAAGACCTTCTATGTACATACTGAATTATAAATGATCAGGTATGATAACTCAATAGCCCAAATACTCAAGCAACAGATACAAATGGCTGGTGCAATATATATATGTATATATATATATGTGTGTGTATATAAATTCTTTTCACTCATTTGTTGTTTAATTCACCGACTAATTAAACTAGTACAGATCTCCTCAAAATGAAATGGTCAGAGGCATTCCATTCACAGAGTGTAAACCCTGATATCTTCATTGGTGTCCTGTCTTTTCCTATTAAAATCCATGTTCTATAATCATTCCAGTCTCCCACCCAAATGCAAATCTGACCGTATCATCCTCTGTCTAAAAGCACTCTGGTGTTCTGTTGCCTAGTCTGACTTACTTCACCTAACATGGCAAATGTGGGTTTCTATAATGGGCCACATTTATTCCCCAAACTGATTTCCTTAGATTCTTTGTCTCCTGTGAGACACTGGAATGGGAGGCATGAATGATGTATTTATCATCTTTGGATTTCCAGCATTGAGGTTATGTCTAGATACATAGTGTGTGTTTATTCACTCATTTGTGTCCAACTCTTTGCAACCCCATGGACTGTATCCCACCAGGCTCCATTGTCCATGGGATTTCCCAGGCAAGAATACTGGAATGGGGTGCCATTTCCTACTCCAGGGCATCTTCATTGAACCCATATATTTTGTATCTCCAGCATTGGCAGGAGTATTCCTTACCATTAGTGCCATCTGGGAAGCCCCAGATACACAGTAGGTACTCAATAAATGTCCAGAGATCTGAGGCAAGATGGGGTTAAAGTATCTCCTTTAAAATATTTTTTCCTATTTTCCTCTCAGTCTATATGAAATTTGACCTGTCCTTTTCTGTACTATTTTCTCTTTAAAATTTCCCTCCCATTCAATTCTCTGAGAGTTCTCTAAACTCTTGGCATAAAAACCAAAATAAAGTAACTGATTAGAGCAGGGTCATTCATTTTCCCCTAGCTCTAGACCTATAAAATAGGTTGCAGTAGAAAATGAAAAGACCCTACTTTGTTTCTTTAAAGTTTCCTGGGTGAATAAGCCCAATCAATTTTCTTCTCCAGAAGTCTCAATGTAATAAAACTTGCAGAAGGAAATTGATCGGGTATTATAGCATATATTGCCCACTGAGTTCCTCAATTTTCCTCCTTTTGCCCTTATTAATCAAGCAATAAAGGGACTGCCTGGAAAGATGAGAAAAGCTGTGTCATCGGCCTCACTAATTTCATGATGGCAGAACCTGCAAAGTGTATTATAGCATCATATTTGGGGGCCACGATGATCCTCAATTTATATTTATTGAAACTAAGTGATTTATGTTCTGGTACAGTAATAATTCAAAAGAGAAAATGAATCTCAGTTTCTCTTTTCATAAATTTAAGAATTCAGGTTAAAGATTCTCTTTCTCCAAAATGATAGACTAAACCATTTCCTTGCTCATGAGTCAGTGATCAGTACCTGACCACTTTTATATTTGGCTTCATCTGAGAACAAGAACCAGAGCTATTCATTTACCACTATAACCATCAAAAATCTTAAGTGCAAAAATTCAAACATCAAATAACACTTAAAAAAAAAACAACAATAACAGAAAGAACTGATTGAAGCAGTGTGTTAGTCACTCAGTCATGTCTGACTCTTTGAGACCCCATGGACTATAGCCTGCCAGGCTCCTCTGTCCATAGAATTCTCCAAGGCAAGAATATTGGAGTGGGTAGCCTTTCCTTTCTCCAAGGGATCTTCCTGACCCAGGGATCAAACTCAGGTCTCCTGCATTGCAGGCAGATTCTTTACTGTCTGAGCCACCAGGAACTTATATTTAAAAAATGAAAAATAAAAGCATTAAACATTATTATTTGAAAGGACATCTATTAATGTTTGCTCTCTGGACTGGGTAGAATACTGGGCCTAATGAGACAAGAGACACGGATGGTGTACCTAAAACAGCGCACTGCTTTACACAGGGCATATCATCTGCGGTGCTATTTGTATTATGACCTGAAGCATAACACACAGCAAAAATCACGTTGAGGATGTCAGTGAGATGCTCTTTCCACTGGATCGATGTAATCTATCACCACTATTAGAAAAAGTCATTTCAGACAGCCCCTCTCTGCTTCCTGCGAAAGCCCCCCACAATCCCATTATATGATCTCAGAAATGATGCTGAATTATTTGATAGGGGAAGAAAAAGCTAGTGCAGTGTAATGGAAAGAATATGGGTTTTGAGATAGACTTATTTCCAGTCCCAGCTCTGCTGCTGTTGAGTGATGAGACTCTGGGCATGTTACCTAAACTCCTCAGTCTGTATCCTCACCTATAAAATACGTGTCATAGTTCTTATCTCCATGTTTTTGAGAATGGTATTAAATTATATATAAGATGGAGTATGTAAAGAGCTTACTACTTTTTTACTACAATTTTACTACATAAAATTCTCAGCGAATGTGTTCTCTTCCTCACTAATGGAAAGTAGATACAAGAACATAATTAAATACGGTGGTCTGGAATAATAAGATAAAAATCATACAGCTGATGACTAATTTACTAGATTAGATAGACAGTTAATGAGGGGAATTAGCATGATCAGGGCAAGGTTAAGTGGTGCGTGTAGAGGCACAGGGTAGGGTCTCTGTGCTTGCACCTACCACTGAGGTCTCATAGTCAATTCTTGGGAGTTGTTCAACTCAAATACAGAGCAGTAACTCACATTTACATAACGCCCACAAAGTACTGGGGTGCTAGACATCGGGAAGACTGAGATGGAAGACCCAGGTCCCGCTGACACTGGGCGAACTCAGTCTACTGGGGGTTATGTAGGTGGGAGACCCCCTCCATGATGCTCCCTAGCTTCTGTTGTCCTCTCTTTAAAAGGAAAATGTTCTCTGTGAGGGATAATATGTTAAGCTGTCCTCAATCAGGAACAAGGCATTTTTCATAAACTCACAAACTGGAACAAAACTAAAAGCCACACACTGTATGTCCCCAACTTGAGAGAGAGGAGAAAAGGGGCCTAGAGTAGGTATGTGAGCTTGTGAAGTTCATAAAACTGGTGTCTTGCAGAAAGAGGACAGGAATGTAGAAAGTCCTATCAAGCTGGTTTGGGTCTACAATTATAGGTGACTGGCTCATTGGAAACCTATGACCTTTACCCAAAAAATAATTCAGAGCATGCGCTCTGCTTTGGGGTGGCTCCTATTTGAGGGAAATGGAAGCTTTCACATGTGACATCCTGGTGCAGAACCAGTTCTCCTTTCTCTTTGTTCAATTTTCAGAGCCAAGGTGACCACTGAAGTTGGACTCCAGAGAGAGGAAGAGAGAGCAGGGGGTCCCTTTGCTCCCACCGAGCTTCCTACCAACTGTGGCATCTTCTTCTTTGCTTCCTGCCCAATATAGGGCTTTAATCTGAAAAGGCAGGAAGCCACTTTGATTTTAATTTTGAAAGCATGAAGAAGACAGGATTGTCCTCTTTAAGAAACTTTAAGAATTGCATTTAAGACATCTATACTTTCTAGTTTTGGTTCCTTAGAAGAAATTCCTCCAAATAAACGATTTGATTTTAACGATGTCTTTGGTTTAGATTCTGGCTTCCCTGGCGGCTCAGAGATTAAAGCGTCTGCCTGCAAGGCGGGAGACCTGGGTTCAATCCCTGTGTTGGGAAGATCCCCTGGAGAAGGAAATGGCAGCCCACTCCAGTATTTTTGCCTGGAGAATCCCATGGACAGAGGAGCCTGGTAGGTTACAGTCCACAGGGTCACAAAGAGTCGGACACGACTGAGCGACTTCACTTTCTTGGTTTAGATTTTAGTGCATTCATTATACATCCTTGTCTGAAAATCATGCTAAAATAATCAGTTTAAAGGTTCAAAAAGATCCTTTTTTTAAACCATGGGAAAATGACTGTGTAAAAGCTGAATAATGTGTAATAGCTTCCTCTTTAGATTTCTAGTAGGGAACAGCAAACGGGGGAATGTGTGAGTCCCTTCTCTCCATGCTGGAGTAGGAGAGTTTTAAAACTACTGTCCTTGTAGGGATTACAACCCAACTTCATGTTTTTCTGTTTCTTATACCCTTATCTGAGAAAAGGGAAGATAAAATGGAATAGCAATTCCTTTGATTTAATTAACCCTAATTTGAAGAGTCTGGGGTAAATGTGTTGCTTGTGCTTGTGAGACAAGGAAGAAGTGATTACTAGGGGAAAAAAAAAAGACTGAGATGATTTCTAAGTCATTTAATTACTTTAGTTTCTGATATTTAACCTTTTCAACAATTTTATAATAGTGGCATCTAGTTTGACAGTTTTTTGCAATACTGTCTTGAAGTTGTACTGCCTTTAAAAGGTAACAGGGATTGTACTTTGAATTCTACCTTTTGAACTATGATGTTGGAAGCAGAAATTAGATTCAGTACATTTATCTAGAAGGATTAGGAATCACTATAATGCTCTAACTTACATATATTATGCATGGATCATAGGGGATTCCTCTGGTGACTTTTAAGAAATAGGTTCTCGAGAGAGAGCTTGCAGAGAAGGCAATGGCACCCCACTCCAGTACTCTTGCCTGGGAAATCCCATGGACAGAGGAGCCTGGTAGGCTGCAGTCCATGGGGTCACTAAGAGCTGGACATGACTGACATGGCTTAGCAGCAGCAGCAGCAGAGAGAGCTTGACCAAGTCAACACCTCAATAGGGATTGAACTTGGCTGATATTTCAAGAGGTTGGGTGGATTGGTTTGCAACAGAATGTAAGGAGGCAGAACTAGGACATGAGATGGAAAAACAACCTGTACAACCAGGTGGTCATATCACTTACATGAAGTTTCTAGATTATCCTTTGAAATTAATCCATAAAATTTATCCTTTGAAATTAATCTGTGTGGATCATAACAAACTGTGGAAAGTTCTTAAAGAGATGGGAATACCAGACCATCTTACCTGTCTCTTGAGAAACCTATATGCGGGTCAAGAACCAACAGTTAGAACCCTATAAAGAACAAATGACTGGTTCAAGATAAAGAAACGAATATGACAGGGCTGTTTGCTGTCACCCTGTTTGTTTAATCTATACTCTGAGCACATCATGAGAAATGCCAGGCTGGATGAGTTACAAGCTAGAATCAAGACAGGTAGGAGAAACATCAACAATCTCAGACATGTAGATGATATCACTCTAATGGCAGAAAGCCAAGAGGAACTAAAGAGCCTCTTGATGAGGGTGATGAGGGAGAGTGAAAGAGCAAATATTAAAGCTAAATATTAAAAAAAAAAAAGCCAAGATCATGGCATTTGGTCCCAGTACTTCATGGCAAATAGAAGAGGAAAGCTGAAAGTCGTGACAGATTTCCTCTCCTTGGGCTCTGAAATCATTGAGGATAGTGACTGCAGCCATGAAATCAGAGGACGATCGCTTCTTGGCAGGAAAGAAAGTGAAAGTGAACATCATTCAGTCGTGTCTGACTCTTTGCGACCCCATGGACTGTAACCCACCAGGCTCCTCTGTCCATGGGATTCTCCAGGTAAGAACACTGGAGTGGGTTTCCATTTCCTTCTCCAGGGGATCTTCTTGCCCCAGGGATGGAACTCTTGTCTACTGTGTCTCCTGCTTTGCAGGCAGGCTCTTCACCAACTGAGCTACAAGGGGAGCCCAAGCCTAGACACTGTATTGAAAAGCAGAGACGTTACTCTGCCCATGAAGGTCCATGCAGCCAAGGCCACAGTCTTCCCAGTGGTCACATGTGGTTGTGAGAGCTGGACCCTAAAGAAGGCAAAATGCCAAAGAATTGATGCCTTCAAACTGTGGTGCTGGAGAAGACTCCTGAAAGTCTCTTGGACAGCAAGGAGATCAAACCAGTCAATCTTAAGGGAACTCAACCGTGAATACTCATTGGAAGGACTGATACGGAAGCTGAAGCTGGTCATCTGAGGCAAACAGCCAACTCATTGGAAAAGTCCCTGATGTTGGAAACATTGAAGGCAGGAGGAGAAGAGGGCATCAGAGGATGAGATGGCTGGAGAGCATCACTGATGCAATGGACATGAACTTGGGTAAACTTTGGGAGATGGTGAGGCATAGGCAGGCCTGTCGGGCTGCAGTCCATGGGGTCACAGAGTCAGACATGAACAACAACAACAATTCATGCTGAGGGTTCTTATGATTCCTCTAAGACTCCACTGAAACTTGGAAAAGAAAGGCTGTACTGTATACAGGATTCCCAGGTGGCAGTGGTAAACAATCTACCTCCAATGCTGTAGATGCAAGAGATGCAGGTTTGATCCCTGGGTTGGGAAGATCTCCTAGAGTTGGAAATGGCTACCCACTCTAGTATTCTAGCCTGGAAAATTCCATGGACAGAGGAGCCTGGTGGGCTACAGTCGATGGAGTCACAAAGAGTCGAACATGACTGAGCAACTGAGAACACACATGGTACACAGAGCTAGAAAGACTTTATGAACACCAAATTGGTGTGTTCAGCCTTTGAACTAGTGCCTGCAGGCATTTAAAAAAACATATTATTATGCAACTTAACGTTTAATGGCAGTTGAGTTTTGATAGGCCTCCTTGAATGAAAATCCTTGAATGCTATAAACGAGTGAATGTATAGGACTGTGGAACAGCTGGTCAGTGTGACAGCTCCATTCTCTCCTTGCACTAATGCTTTTAAAGATCTTGAAATACATCAGGATAGCTGTGAAGAAATGAAGGAGTAGGACAAGTAGTAGATTAAATAGAAAAAAAAGAAAAAGAATAAGAACATCACATAGACCAGAGAGAGAACTGAAAAAGCATTCCTGGAGGTCAGGAAAACACTTGAAAATGTAGAAAGAAATGAAGTGAGCACTGAAGACTGAATGGAGAGAGGTGAAACGGAGCAAACTGTTTACCTGCGATGAAAGGCAGCAGTGGATGAAGGATGGTTACTACTGGCAACAGCGACAGACGCAGATTGTTCCTTTTTCGTGTATATTATAAGTCGAGTTTAGAAACTACAGTTCAAAAGAGAAATATAAAGTCTGTCATTCTGGGGTGAAAGAGCCTTTCAGTCTCCAGAGAGACGCCACCCCTGTCTTCAGCAATGTCCAGTAGAGATGAACTTAACGACACTGAATGCCAATGACAAAAGCAGAGCTGAGCTTCTCCAGCCTGATTTCCATTTTTATTAAATTCCTTCCTTGCCCCAAACCTTTGAATTTCTTTAGGCTTGTCCTTATTTCATTTCAGTCCCTGGTACCCTGAATCAGTGCTAATTTGGCTGTCTGGGTGCTATGACACACAATGTTTTTCATCTTCTTTTGCCTGTTTTCTGACTTTAACATTCTGAAATATCTGTGCATAGGAGTTGCATCTAACTGATCAGATTTACTTTAAAATATCTATGATTTAAATGAAAATACAGGAAAAACCATGAAGACACAGAGGAGATAGAACTACCTCGGCAGGAGAGTTGACACTGAGTGTCAGCCACTCACTGACTGTGGAAAGTTTGAGAAGTAACTTCATCTCTCAAATCCTCAATTTCCTTATCAGCAAAACGAAGGTGTTAGAGTTGATAATCTTGAAGGTCCCTCCAGAGCTAACAATCTTATTTTTTGAGATAAAAATCAACATCAGTCAGTGTGATGTGAGTAAAGAAAATCTACAGCACTATTCACAGAACTTTAGACCCAAAAGGGATTTTACTGTGCTTCTACCTCTCCCTTCAGTTCAGTTCAGTTCAGTCGCTCTGTCGTATCTGACTCTTTGCGACCCCACGGACTGCAGCACGCCAGGCCTTCCTGTCCATCACCAACTCCCTGAGTTTACCCAAACTCATGTCCATGGGGTCTTGAAGAGTTGGACACGACTGAGCGATTTCACTTTCACTTTTCACTTTCATGCATTGGAGGAGGAAATGGCAACCCACTCCAGTGTTCTTGCCTGGAGAATCCCAGGGATGGTGGAGCCTGGTGGGCTGCCGTCTATGGGGTCGCACAGAGTTGGACACGACTGAAGTGACTTAGCAGCAGCAGCAGCAGCAGTATGTCCATTGAGTCAGTGAAGCCATCCAACCGTCTCATTCTCTGTCATCCCCTTCTTCTCCCACCTTCAATCTTTCCCAGCATCAGGGTCTTTTCAAATGAGTCAGCTCTTTGCATCAGGTGGCCAAAGTACTGGAGTTTCAGTTTCAGCATCAGTCCTTCCAATGAATATTCAGACTGATTTCCTTTAGGATGGACTGGTTGGATCCCCTTGCAGTCCAAGGGACTCTCAAGAGTCTTCTCCAACACCACAATTCAAAAGCATCAATTCTTCGGCACTCAGCATTCTTTATAGTCCAACTCTCACATCCTTACATGACCACTGGAAAAACCTCTCCCTTAGGTTGACATTTGAGGAAACAGATGCCCAGAGAGATGAAATGGCCTGTGACAGAGCTACAGGGTAGCAGGTTAGCAATTTCATATTCATTACATATTTGTAAATAACACTAAGAGCTTCTGGAGACTTGAATGGTTTAAGTGATCACCCTATTTCAGAAAGATCATAACTCGTCACTAGTGGATTCAAGGCACTAAGAAGGCCTGGGTTAGTTGCCATTCTCCAGAGAAGCAGAACCAAGGGCACACTTAGATATTTATTCATTATGAGGCACTGACTCACACGGTTATGCTGAGGAATTCCACAGTCTGCCAACGGCAAGTCTGAGACCCAGCAAAGCTGGTAGTGAAATTCCAGTCTGAGCCCAAAGGCCTGGGAGTCAGAGGAGCTAAGGCCACAAATCCTCGTCCGCAGGCAGGAGAAGACTGACAAACCAGCTCACACAGGCAGGAGGGGCCAGACGCTTTCTCCCTCTGCTTTCCATTCTATTCAGGCCCTTGATGGGACCGGTGATGCCCACCCCCACTTGGAAGGACAATCTGCTTTATGGAATTTACTGATTCAAATGCTAGTCTCATCTGAAACATCCTCACTGGGTCCCTGGGTCCCAGTCAAGTTGATACCTACAACTGACCATCATAGTCTCACATAACTGGGCCAAATAAGGTTTATAAATCTGGAAGTCAGGTTATAGAAATGCACAGAACACCAAAGGACAACAAAAGAAGAAAATAAATCTTCCCCATGTGCTTCATGGTATAATTAGATGAAGGAATGTACAAAATGCCTTTTTTATACTTAAAAAAAGGGTTTTAAGGGTCTATGTGCTTTTGAAGGAATTATCAACCACATAAATCTCCTCAAAAGAAAACCAGCCTCAACAATGATATATGCAATGTCTTGCTGATAACATTTGAAGTGCTGCTGTAACATACTGTGGTTAATGTGAAATACAGTTAATGTAAGATTAGTAACCCCATAGACTGTAGCCCGCCAGAGTCCTCTGTCCATGGGATCTCCAGGCAAGAATACTGGAGTGGGTAGCCATTCCAGTCTCTAGGGAATCTTCCTGACCCTGGGATTGAACCCAGGTCTCCTGCATTGTAGGCAGATTCTTCAGTGTCTGAGCCACCAGGGGAGCCCATAAGATTGTTATCTCAGAAACTGGAACAAGTTACTGACACATGAAATTAGGAGTGTGGTGATCTGCCTGAAATCCAGAGTCGAGGGAAGGACCAGTTTGTGTCTCTCCTTCAGTGTCTATGGGGAAAGGGCCCACTGGTGTTGTAAACTGGCCCTAATTCCTTAAGAGGAAATCGCCAATTTGTTGTTGTTTAGTTGCTAAGTTGTGTCCAACTCTTCATGACGCCATGGACTATAGCCTGCCAGGCTTTTCTGCCCATGGGATTTCCCAGGAACGAATACTGAAATGGGTGAGAAACAACTGAAGATTGGACTTGGCAGAATATCTCTTTAAAATACCTCCACCTTTCTCTCTATTTTCCTTGCAGCCCATGGCCTTTTGCTCTATAACTGAACAGATTTGCAGGTCAGAAAGGCATGCCCCACTCAGGATCAAGATGTCTGGCATAATTTCCAAAGTTTAGTAATAAACTGAAGCATTGGAGGTAGACAGTTGCCTATGAGTTTACCAACTGGTGCTTCAGAGCTTGACTGTCCCATGGAAATCACAGAAATAAGTGGATGACTACAGTTAGAAATCTCTCGTGATCTAGTAGCTCTCTAAAAATGCACCCAGCTTAACAGAACACTCTGAGCCTTTATTTTAATGAATATCTGAGTTTCAGGCTTGATTTCCTACAGACATTTTCCTCCAGGATTCCTTGGGGCAAAGGAACAAGGAGGACGTAAAATCAAAGAGAAATTGATAAGTTTTTAGATCCTAAATTAGAGGGAATTCCCTGAAGAAATGGCACAAAGTTAAGGCAAACTTTGATGAACGAGAGAGAGGAAAGCTCCTTACGAGTCTCGTTTCCATTGGGACCAACGTCAGCCTGGAAGCACTCAGGAAAGGACCACGTACCAGGGCAAAGGGAAGCAGAAAAGGCAAGCACCACAACCTGACAATTTTCTTGATGTCAATTCTATTTAGATGAACAGACATCCAGCCATTTCCTCCCACTTGGAAGTAAAGTTGACAGGGTTAAAAAAATGACTGAAAACCACAAACCCTGAACACATGTGTTTTGATTTTGTCAACTGACTCAAAAATCAAGCATAAAGAAAACAAAATATAAAAAATGCTAAACATGACTGACTCAAGCCGGAATACATAGGCAAAAAAAAAAAATAATAATAATCCTACCATTTCCACAATCACAGATTAGCTACTACTGCCCTCCGAACTTCCTAGGATTTTGTGTTAAGTTAAGAAACTTTGTCACAGGGACCTCCCTGGTGGTCCAATGGTTAAGAATCCAGCTTGCTATGCAGGGGACCTAGGTTTGATCCCTGGTGGGGAAACTAGTATCCTGCACGCCATGAGGCAACCAAGGCTGTGTGCCACACACTGCATTCTGCAAGGAAAGATTCCACATGCCACGACTAAGCCCAGACACAGCCAAATAAATAAACAATACATGTTTGTGTTTTTTTTTTAAATCATGCACAAAATTATTTAAAAAGAAATTATGTCTTAAATTAATTTTGTTTACTAGACAGTATCTAACCTGAGTGTCGGGTGAAAGCACTGGATAAGTTCATGTTGAATTGATGTGCTAATTGACAAATTCAGGAGATCTGGCACCTACTGAGATTTGCCATTAAAATCGAGTCACCAAGCTACACGGTACCCCATTGGCTGTGGGCCAGGACTCAGGAGCCTCATGAGTGCCACAGACACCTTGGAGCCCAGCATTAAATTTGAGAGGATGAGCTGTGTCACCTGGCACATCCACAAATCAAAATGTCCTCTTTTTGTTTAACATGATCCCACACTTCAGAGTTATTAGCCTGCTTGGTGCTCCTCAGCACAAGGAAGGAGATTGAAATAACCTTCTTCAGCATCTGCTGCTTGCTTTCAAGAAGTTATTTTTGGAACAACTTCTCTCCCACAGATATAGTAGTAGTATTATATCTAGTTAACATACTTACATAGCTAATATAACACAGAGGCTTTTGTTTTCTTCTTTATTCTTAGCATACAATTGAGAATCACTAGTATTTAGGTCAGTATTTACACTGGAAGGAACATCTCTGTCATTTGATATTTGGAAAATTGGAATTCATAAAATGTGCACATCTCAGGGAGGAGCGATTAATAGAGATTGAGTATAAAGGGAAAAAAAAACCTGAAAGAAAAAGAAAGCATGGGTTAAGCTTAGGTGATGAACGTAAAGAATACAGGGGTGTCTGTCTTCATTAAAATGCACATGGTGGGTGTGTTAGGAGGTGGGAATGTATTAATTTCAATGTGGATGATGGCAATGTGGATAGTGGGAGATTTTCAATTACATTAGCAGTAACAAGGACATGAAAATAAAATCTTGTCTGGTGAGGGAAACTTAAAGATGTGGGTGTTTCGATTACAGAGGCGGTAATGGAGTTCAGAAATAGAGGTACATGAGCCACAGCGTGGGTGGCGACTAGAGGAATGTTGGGAAATCAAAAGATGCTTCAGCACTTCACTCTGACTTTTGCTATTATTCAGATGTGAAGTGGCTTAGACTCACCCCACGCTTTCAGCTGAACTTTCACACTCCTTGTGAGATAATTTGTGAGTTTAAGTGATGGTTTCAGTCACACTAAAATATTATTAAGTGTCAAACATTTCAATTCAGCCCTGTTGTTGCTGATTTTATTGTTTCATGGCCACTGGTATTTGGGTAAATAATATAGAGATAGCACGGTGTCCGTGTTTGCTTGTGCACGTGTGTATGTGAGTCACTCAGTCATGTCTGACTCTCTGCGACCCCATGGACTGTAGCCCACTGGGCTTCTCTGTCCATGGGATTTCCCAGGCAAGGATACTGGTGTGGGTTGCCATTCCCTTCTCCAGGGGAATCTTCCTGACCCAGGGATCCAACCCAGGTCTCCTACATTGCAGGCAGATTCTTCACCATCTGAGCCACCATGGGGCTGTGTATAGTAGCTAGCAAATTCACCCAGACTCTGTTATAGTCATGTAAAATTATAATGAAGAATACCAGCCAAGTTAGAACAATTTTAATTAATCTAGTAGTAGGTTTTGCTTTCTACTTGCTACCAGAATCACTATTTTCTGGCGCTGTGTCTACCAAGGAGAATGGACCCAGTAGTTACATCAAATGTGAGAGACAAGAAAGACATTCTTTGCTAAGCTTGTTTACAGTTGGGGCTATGATTCTTGGAGGTACCTAGGCACCCTGAACTGCCTTGATAAACCACCCCTCTTGAAATTTTTGTGGATGGCAGAAACATGCCATTTATATTTGCAAATATGAAATAATAACCTCATTAAATATCTTTTAATAAAAATTTTTTCTAGAGGACAATCTTAAAATATCAGCATCTCTTTACGCTCATTATTCTTTATTTCCCTTCTAAGGAAAGCTCTAGATTGGGGAGTTTTTCATAGCTTTTCTTTAGAAACCCTTAAGGGAAGGTTATTACAAATGTTTATGTCTCAATGCAGTGGTGATACCACAGCTCTTGAGATAGACCCAGAGCCTTAGTACTGCTGATTGGAAACTTATACGTGTTTACAAGCATATACACAGAGTCGGACATGACTGGAGCAACTTAGCAGCAGTAGCAGCAGCACGTGTTATATTATAACACTATTACATTGGGCTCCAGAAGTGGTGCTCTGCAGTGGGAAACAGCGTTTATATGTGTAAATGGCTATGTGATTTTTTCTTAGTAATTACATTTTACAAGAACCCGCAGTGGTTGTTCCAGAGGAGTTCAGTGAACAGCCCTCATCATTCTTTATCCATCTATAAAGTACTCAGGACAGGAAATAGGAAAGCATCTTCTAGACACAGGAAGAGTCAGTGGCACGGGTCTCACCAAACTTGATCTCAGATTCTGCCTTTTGTCCTTGCAGTGTTGAATTATTAACTCTGAAGATGGAAATGTATTTTGTTTTGTGTATTTTTTGTATTACTTTAAAAATACTAGTGCTCTGATTCTTATATGAAAATACAGACAATAAAATGATGTTCTAGAGTCAGTAAACAGCATGCAGAATGCATATTTTCTGACATCATCAAACACTGCATCGCAAGATAATTAGGATGCTAATAATCTTTTAAAAGAGCACTTCCGAAGAAGAGCCAAAGTTTTATCGATTGCCTGCATGATGTGCATGCTGAATACTAAGTTGCTTCAGTTGTGTCCAACTTTTTGCGACGCTATGGACATAGCCCGCCAGGCTCCTCTGCCCATGGGATTCTCCAGGCAAGAATACTGGAGTGGGTAGCCATCCCTTCTCCAGGGGCTCTTCCCAACTCAGGGATTGAACCCATGTCTCTTATGTCCCCTGCACTGGCAGGTGGGCTCTTTCCCACTAGCACCCCCTGGGAAGCAAGGTGTGTGCTCATGCAAATTACCATGAAAGTTGGAGTTCGATAATTATCTGTGTAGGTTTTTTTTCTTATTCCTTACATATGAAAACTATCTGAGACAGTTACTTCATGGTTAATACAACTGTCCTTAAATGGTCAAAGTGAAATAAGTTAATCTGGCTAGGCACATTTAATTACAGCCAATCATGTTGATATTAGCATTCATAAACCAGGCACTGAACAGGCTAAATGGATTCCAAGATGACCACAAATTTATTCTTGGAGCTTACCATTCAGCTAAGGAATGCACAGGTAAACAGTGTGTTGTAATAAAGTGCATCTGGTACTGTTATAGAAATATGAATGAATTCAGAGAGACCAAAGAGAATTATGCTGCTGATGTTATCTTTCATTAAGATTCAATATAAAAACTTCTTCATCCATAATATGAAGGTGTATTGTAAGATGAAATCTCTGCAGTGAGACCCTTGGGTTGCTTCCAGGATAAACATTCTGTGATTTGATACTAATTTAGGTTTCAGAGAAGATCATTGTATGTTCTAAATGGGAAAAAAAATAAAATTCCAAGGGGCAGCATTAGCAATGGAGTCAAGATACAGATTTTCCATTTCAATTTGACTTTTCTCCCATGAATGTGGTTTCTGGATCCAGGAAATGGGATATTACTTAACTCAAAGTCAATTTCGAAAACACAGGTGAAATTAGGGAGGATGCTGCCAGTAAATCAAGCCACCCTATGCCACTTTTCTGCTATGGTTAAATATTAGTGATGGAGATTTCATATCTGGTGATACTACACTAGCCACATTCATCCCCTGGATACTGCTCAGTAGTAAAAAAGGAAGCACTGTTGATACAGGCAACAACTTTCACAAACCTTATAGGGAATTATGATGAATGAAAACACCGATCTCTAAAGGATACACACTGCATGCTTCCGTACATATAATATTTCTGAAACATGACCACAGAAGTGGAGAACACATTGGTGGTTTCTGTGAGTCGAGATGAGGGTATGGCTCAAAGTAAGAAGAGTTAAGGAGTAGAAAGATATTAACATGTTACTTGGAGCACACGGGAGCTTTGTTGTGATGGTACAATTAAGAATCTTGATTATGGTGGTGAAACAAAGATACACAATTGATAAAATTGTGTGCACACACACACAGGGTCCTCTGTAACTGGTGAAATCTGAATAAACTCTACGATTTGCACTATTATCAAAACAACAACAACAAAAAATCTAAAACCCAGCTTTTGCTTGTGTGCGTTCTAAGTCACTTGAGTAGTGTCAGACTCTTTGCAACCCCATGGACTGTAGCCTCCCAGGTTCCTCTCTCCATGGGATTCTCCAGGCAAGAATACTGGAGTGGGTTGCCAGGCTCTCCTCCAGGGGATCTTCTCAACCCACAGATTGAACCCACATCTCCTGTGTCTCCTGCATTGCAGGTGGATTCTTTACCGCTGAGCCACCAGGGGAGTCCCTTGTTTTGCTTAATTCACTCAAAAAACTTCAGAAAGAAAATTATGCCTCATAATTGAACAGCTAGCATCCTAAGCATACTTCCCTCTGTCTGGCTTCCTAAAGTCATGGTTGTAGCTTCCTGCTCTGTCTTTCCTCTTAACTCAAACCAAATAAAACAAAAAGCAAATAACCACACAAACAACCCCCTACCCCTTTCTTGATATCTATAACTTCACTACTTGCTACTCCAAAGTACAGGTCCTTTTCCTCTCCATGGTCACACCAATCTCCACATTATTTCTTTATTACCTAGATAACTTCAGCCTATTTTGGATTATTTTAACTGCCTCTTCATCTATCATAAGCAGCAGTACAAAAAAGCTTCAGAACTTGAATAAGCAAATACAAAAAAACTTCTTTGGGGAAAGAGGAGGATTTGCATATTGACAGAGTCATAGGTTGCCCTTTTCATTATCAAATGATGGTAGTAAGTCTATCTTATTATGAATATTAAACAAGATAGCATATGTGAAGCAATTAGTGCTTGCCTATTGAGTAAGCACTCAATAAATGGTAGCAGCTAGTAACTGGAAGCAAGCGGCACACAAAAGAGAGTAGTATTAGAGTTCTGCAATTTAAGAATCCACAAACTAATATTCATTAAGCATCTAATATACTCTTAGTACTTTGTCAGTACTATGAAACAACCAAAGAAAAAATGCATACAGCATAAATGAGAACATGAAAAAGCAATGTCATTAGACATTAGGAAAATTATAAAACCATAATATGATACCACACCTATAAGCAGCCTAAGAGTCTGGCAACTGGTTCTCATCCACTGCTATTACAAATGCAAAATCCTATATCCTCTATGGAAAAGTCTGGACGTTTCTCAGAAAGGTCAACATTCATTTACTATGCAACTCCACTTCTAGGCGTTTATCCAAGTGAAATGAAAACTACGTTCAAACAGAAATTTGTATGAGAATATTTATAGCTGCTTTATTGTCCCACGTTGGAAATTACCCAAACATTCCCAAACATTACCCAAACAACTGGTAAATGCATAAATAGACGGACATGTCCATACAATGGAGTACTACTCAGAAACACGAAGGAATGTACTGCTGCTGCTGCTGCCAAGTCGCTTCAGTCCTGTCCGACTCTGTGCGACCCAATGGACAGCAGCCCACCAGGCTCCCCCATCCCTGGGATTCTCCAGGTAAGAACACTGGAGTGGGTTGCCATTGCCTTCTCCAAGGAAGGTACTACTGACACGCAAAGCATGAATGGACTGCAAACACATTCTGCTCAGTAAAAAATCTACACACAAAAGTCTACATATGGTGTGATTCCATACAAGCAAAACTCTTGAGACAGGAAACAGGTAACTGGTCATCAAGGTCTGCAGGTAGGAGGGGGGTTGACTGCAAAAGGTCAAGAGGGAAGTATTTGGGACAATGGAACTGTTTACCTTGACTGTGTGGCAGTTACACAATTGTAGGCATTTGTCAAAACTCAAAGAAATGTACACTAAGAAGGGTGAATTTTATCTTATGCAACTTTGGCCTCAATCTAAAAAAAACAGAAAAAAAAGAATTGTAGCCTAAAATTTAAGGACACAGATTTTGCCACTGTCCAACGTAAGAGACGAGACTAACATCTAACTAATTATAATTCTCATCTAACACAAGAGAATTACATGTGCTTATGTACAATTTGTTGCTGAATGATAGGGTTTCAGCATAGGTAAACTTTTCCCTCATGGCTCAGACATAAAGCACCTGCCTGCAATGCAGGAGACCCAGGTTCGATCCCTGGGTTGGGAAGATCCCCTGGAGAAGGAAATGGCAACCCACTCCAGTACTCTTACTGGAAAATCCCATGGACAGAGGATCCTGGTAGGCTACAGTCCATGGGGTCACAAAGAGTTGGAATTGACTGAGTGACTTCACTTTCTTTCTTTTTATAGATATGAAGAAGAAGTGAAGTGAAGTCGCTCAGTCATGTCCGACTCTTTGCAACCCCATGGACTGTAGCCTACCAGGTTCCTCTGTCCATGGGATTTTCCAGGCAACAGTCCTGGAGAGGATTGCCATTATATATTGAATTTAAAGAGGTCACCAATTTATGTGGGAAGAGAAAAGACTGGGCTTCAGTGTCAAACATCAGAAGGATGGGAAGAGCCTGGTTGGGTAGAGAGGACTGAAAGGGCATTTTTGCCTGAAGAAATTTGAGTAAAAACATGGGGCAGGAATGAAGAGTCCTAGCTGGCTGGAGCAGAGATGATGGTATTGAGAGTGATTGAGAAATTGATTTGATAAAGATGATGGAGCTAGAATGCAGAGGGTCTTAAATTTTAAATATAGCCCATGATAGGATTAAAGTTTTTTCATAATACAACTGTAGTAAGTTATTGAATGACAGCTGTAAAAAGCCACAGGAATCAGTGATTGTTCTGGAAGTAGCATTCTCTGTAGAAGAAGGAGAGAAGTGATGCTCTGGTGCAACAGGAAAGGGCAATCAGTGTGTTATTTATGCTGCAGGCTTCAATTCCTTTGTGGGTTGTGAATTGACATCTTAGCTGATCGTCTTGATAATAGACACCTTGCATTAAAAATGTACACCCATGGCTGATTCATGTCAATGTATGGCAAAAACCACTACAATATTGTAAAGTAATCAACCTCCAATTAAAATAAATTAAGGTATATAAAAAAAGGAATCTTTGAATGTTTAGCAGAAGGAGAGCACAGCTGCCTCCAGCAGTGTGTTTCTTTAGCTTCTGGGCACCAGGCATCTTCTATAGGAATGGCTGCTCGGGCAGCTACTTTCTTTTATGCCATGGGGACCACAGCTGACTGGATTTCCACATGCTCAAGTCATTCCTGATCTCGTAAATAAGGAACAGTTGGAAATCCTACATAACAGTACTATTCCACTTCAGAGTTCAAATACATCCTGACCCCTATGTGAAGTCATTGAGGGAGGGCATCCATTGCCACCCTGGAAGCTTCAGAGTAAGTTTCAAAGTGAAAGTCACTCAGTCGTGTTGCGACCTCACTGACTATACAGTCTATGGAATTCTCCAGACCAGAATACTGGAGTGCGTAGCCTATCCCTTCTCCAGTGGATCTTGTTGACCCTGGAATCGAACTGGGAGTACAATCCTAAGTCCTTGCTTTGGTCATTGTGCTCACGAATGCCTCAGCTCTCTCATCTGTGGTTTGAGCTAAGAGTCTTTATTTATCAAGACACTATAATAATATGGGGGTTTCCCTGGTAGCTCAGATGGTAAAAAATCTGCCTGCAATGCAGGATACCTGGGTTTGATCCCTGGGTTGGGAAGATCCTCTGGAGGATGGCATGGTAGCCCACTCCAGTATTCTTGTCTAGAGAATCGCCATGGGCAGAGGAGCCTGGCAGGCTGCAGTCCATGGGGTCTCAGAGAGTTGGACACGACTGAGCGACTATGCCGGAGAAGGCAATGGCACCCCACTCCAGTACTTTTGCCTGGAAAATCCCATGGATGGAGGAGCCAGGTAGGCTGCAGTCCATGAGGTCACTAGAATTGGACACGACTTAGCAACTTCACTTTCACTTTTAACTTTCATGCATTGGAGAAGGAAATGGCAACCCACTCCAGTGTTCTTGCCTGGAGAATCCCAGGGACAGGGAAGCCTGGTGGGCTGTCGTCTATGGGGTTGCACAAAGTCGGACACGACTGAAGCGACTTAGCAGCAGCAGCAGAGTGACTATGCATAGCACATAGAGAACCTGCCTGCCAGTGCAGGAGACGTAGAGACATGGGTTCAATCTCTAGGTCAGGAAGATCCCTTGGAGGAGAGCACAGCAACCCACTCCAGTATTCTTGCCTGGAAAATCTTATGGACAGAGGAGCTAGGCGGGCTATAGTCCACAGGGTCACAAAGAGTCAGACATGAATGAACTGACTTAGCATGCACATATGGTAAACTGAGGAAATCTCAAGAACTTGGTTATCTTTTTAAAATTAGCATACAATCCTAGAGAATATATTCATTGTGTTGTTGCTGTTTAGTTGCTAAGTCATATTCAACTCTTTGTGACCTCATGGACTATAGCCCTCCAGACTCCTCTGTCCATGGGATTCCCGACACATGAATACTGGAGTCGGTTGCTATCTCCTCCTCCAGGAGATCTTCCTGACCCAGGGATGAGACTTGCATCTCCTGCATTGGTAGGCAGATTCTTTACCAGTGGGCCACCAGGAAAGTCCTAGCGTATTTATCACCCATTGTAAAATTCTTAGCATCCTTACAGGGATGAGAGTCTTTAGTGCATGTTAGGTGAGCATTTAAATACCCCATAGCTATTCCAAGTACAGATGTCAAGATCAACATTCTAAGAACGTTGATATTGAAGTAGGTATATCCCTGAAAGTCTTCTAGAAATCTCTTAACGAATCCTGGGATGTGCTGTGTGAGGAGAGAATGTCAAATGTCCTGCTGAGTAGCAAATAGATGAACCGGGCAAACAACTACAAGTAACCATGAGGTTAATATCAAATGCCCTTCATCTGAGAGTCCTAGAGGCCTTGGCAAATGGCGTAACATTAATTTGAACATCACTCCAGAGAAGCATCAAATTAATTTCCATTTCAGAAATGGAACCCCTGAGAAAGAAGCGTGTCCATGATCACAATTAAACCTACTTCTTAGCCTAGTTTAGGCTAGTTCCTTTCAGCCATCTGCTCTGAGAGCTAACTTTAGGCCCTGGAGTAAAAGAGAGAGAACATGAAGATGTCAAAATGGAAAACAAACCATATTCATTCAACATTTTAGTGTTATTTAGGTATGAAGTCAAATAATACAGGGTTACAGTTCTCAAGGCGTTCACATTATATTTGGAGTAGAACAACATTTAGGGGACAGTACAGCAAGTGCTAGGATAGAAATATGATTGAATATGATGCAAATACATGAAAACCCAAACAGCACATTAAAAAGCAGAGATATCATTTTGCCAACAAATATCTATATAGTCAAAGCTACGGTTTTTCCAGGAGTCATGTGTGGATGTGAGAGTTGGACTATAAAGAAGGCTGGGCATTGAAGAATTGATGCTTTCAAATTGTGGGCTGGAGAAGACACGGGAGAGTCCCTTGGACAGCAAGGAGATAAAACCAGTCAATCCTAATCAGGAAATCAACGCTGAATATTCACTGGAAGGTCTGATGCTGAAGCTGAAGCTCCAATACTTTGGCCACCTGAGGCAAAGAGCCGACTCATTGGAAAAGAACGATGCTGGAAAAGATTGAGTGCAGGAGGAGAAGGGGAAAACAGAAAATGAGATGGTTGGATGGCATCATCAACTCAATGGTCATGAGTTTGACCAAACTCTGGGAGATAGTAAAGGACAAGAAAGCCAGGTGTGCTGCAGTCTATGGGGTTGCAGAGAGTTGGACAAGGCTTAGTTACTGAACAACAACAGCAGCATGGGAAGAAAAGGATCAAACTAGGGGGTCAGAGAAAAATTCACAAAGGAAGTGATACTTAAGCCAAGCTTTGAAGGCTTGGAGAAGTTATCCTTAAGCAGAAAGCAAGGAGAAGGATTCTATACAAAACAAACAGCACAGACAAAGCATGAAGTAATTGCCAGTCGCTGGAATACTAGCTTGTGTAGTGGTGTTGCAGGGGTAGTGCCAGGGGGAAGCAGCCATAAATTAGAATGCGACATAGGTGCTAAACTAAGGAGCTTAAAATGTGTACCAAATGCTAGCT
This sequence comes from Bos grunniens, assembly GCF_055505025.1. Lineage (NCBI taxonomy): Eukaryota > Metazoa > Chordata > Mammalia > Artiodactyla > Bovidae > Bos > Bos grunniens. The sequence goes on from NC_141168.1 coordinate 9,112,891, forward strand.
CAGGGAATAGTTCAAGGGCCAGTGCACATACTCACAGAAGACCCACAGCTCCATCAACATCGTGATACCAACAAAGAGTTGTAAATGTAATTTACAGGAACTTGAATAGGCAGAAACAATACCTCCTTACAAACTTCTATTTACGATTCATGCTTTATAAGATGCCAGTTGGTTATGCTGCCCAGGAGGAAAAGAAAACAAAGTTGGTACACAACTAGCTCAGCTCTGGCATGGAGTCAGGCCAAAGGAGAGATCCAACAGGCATGGTATGATCAAGAGAAGAGAAGAGATTGCAAAGTAAACACAAATAGGACTCATGATAAGTTGGATCAGTCAGTCAGTTCAGTCTCTCCGTCGTGTCTGACTCTTTGCGACCCCATGAATCACAGCATGCCAGGCCTCCCTGTCCATCACCAACTCCCGGAGTCCACCCAAACTCATGTCCATCGAGTCGGTGATGCCATCCAGCCATCTCATCCTCTGTCGTCTCCTTCTCCTCTTGCCCCCAATCCCTCCCAGCATCAGAGTCTCTTCCAATGAGTCAACTCTTCACATGAGGTGGCCAAAGTATTGGAGTTTCAGCTTCAGCATCAGTCCTTCCAATGAACACCCAGGACTGATCTCCTTTAGGATGGACTGGTTGGATCTCCTTGCTGTCCAAGGGACTCTCAAGAGTCTTCTCCAACACCACAGTTCAAAAGCATCAATTCTTCAGCACTCAGCTTTCTTCACAGTCCAACTCTCACACCCATACATAACCACTGGAAAAACCATAGGCTTGACTAAACGGACCTTTGTTGGCAAAGTAATATCTCTGCTTTTCAATATGCTATCTAGGTTGGTCATAACTTTTCTTCCAAGGAGTAAGCGTCTTTTAATATAAGGGGTTAAAAAAAAATGAGTGACTGAAATTTTGATTCTAAGTCACTAGGCTTTTTAAGTTCTTCAGTGATTTGTAAAGACAATAAAATAAAATAAGAAAGAATACTTAGGTGGTAAAAACGAATCCATAAATATTTTCAGTTTAAAATGACAATGAGACTTCAAGTCAAAGTGTTCTAGTACCCAGTGCTGCTTATCTCTGGACATTATCTACTTTCCAGGGACTCTAATCTTGGGCTTAAGGCTTCTCAATATGTATCACAGTCCAGGGGAACAGTGTTTACAGAATATTGCTAGAAAGTTAGGTGGGATATGCTTTCTTCTGGACACTGGTATCCACCTTGCTAGTGAGGTTTTTCTCCCATGTTTCAGCTGCTGTGAAGCTCAAAGCTAAACTTATAGAGAGCATATACAATTTTGTAAAATATATTTTGAGTACCAAGAGATGGGAATACCAGACCACCTGACCTGCCTCTTAAGAAACCTGTATGCAGGTCAGGAAGCAACAGTTAGAACTGGACATGGAACAACAGACTGGTTCCAAATAGGAAAAGGAGTACATCAAGGCTGTATATTGTCACCCTGCTTATTTAACTTATATGCAGAGTATATCATGAGAAATTCTGGGCTGGATGAAGGACAAGCTGGAATCAAGATTGCCAGGAGAAATATCAATAACCTCAGATAAGCAGATGACATCACCCTTATGGCAGAAAGTGAAGAAGAAGTAAAGAGCCTCTTGATGAAAGTGAAAGAGGAGAGTGAAAAAGTTGGCTTCAAGCTCAACATTCAGAAAACTAAGATCATAGCATCCAGTCCCATCACTTCATGGCAAACAGACAGGGAAATAGTGGAAACACTGGCTGACTTTATTTTTTGGGGCTCCAAAATCACTGCAGATGGTGATTGTAGCCATGAAATTAAAAGATGCTTGCTCCTTGGAAGGAAAATTATGACCAACCTAGACAGCATATTCAAAAGCAGAGACATTACTTTGCCAACAAAGGTCTGTTTAGTCAAGGCTATGGTTTTTCCAGTGGTCATGTATGGATGTGAGAGTTGGACTGTGAAGAAAGTTAAGTGCTGAAGAATTGATGCCTTTGGATTGTGGTGTTGGAGAAGAGTCTTGAGAGTCCCTTGGACTGCAAGGAGATCCAACCAGTCCATCCTAAAGGAGATCATTCTGGGTGTTCATTGGAAGGGCTGGTATTGAAGCTGAAACTCCAAAACATCCAATGCAGAGCTGACTCATTGGAAAAGACCCTGATGCTGGGAAAGATTGGGGGCAGGAGGAGAAGGGGACGACAGAGGAGGAGATGGCTGGATGGCATCACTGACTCAATGCACATGAGTTTGAGTGGACTCCGGGAGTTGGTGATGGACAGGGAGGCCTGGCGTGCTGCAGTTCATGGGGTCGCAAAGAGTCGGACATGAACTGAACTGAACTGAACACATGTGAAAATGCCTTTCAGTAAATTCCCAGGGCCCTCTAGTTGGCTATTAAAAACATAAACAAGAAATAAAATTCTAGGGGCTCCTCACTTTCTCCTTTTTCCTGCCAGTACTTTACAAGTAATAAGGAGATGATTCCTCTGAAATTCACTTCTGCTAGAGAGTGCTGCTCAAATGCTCAGTTGCGTCTGACTCTTTGCAATCTCGTGGACTGTAGCCCTCAGGATCCTCTTTCCATTGGATTTTTCCAGCAAGAATACTGAAATGGGGTGACATTTCCTTTTCCAGGGGGTCTTCCCAACCCAGGGATCGAACCCATGTCTCTTGCACTAGCAGGTGGGTTTTTTACTGCTAGCTTTACCTGGAGAGACCAATATACAAAGTCTAGGTGATGGTCACTTGCCTTAGTTGTCAGTTTTTGGAGAGTCATAATTATCGTGATCTGGGCATTAGGAAAGCGATTTTTCCTCTTGTGATGCAAAGGAGGGTTGCAATAAGGTCGATGTATGAACAAGCAGTAAAGAGGGCTGCTCTCCAGAACAAAGCTGTACTGGCCAGATTGGGCTAGTCAGCAGAACTGAAGAGGATGAACTTGCTCTGTGGTTGAAGTGTGATCCTGTCCAAGAGAATGGATGATTCCTGACAGGGCCTATACTATGGACTTTAAGAGAAATCCTCAAAGGAAAAAGAAAAGAGCCAAAGAAGATGATGCGGAGTGCTTGGTTTTATTGCTATCAGCAGGCCTGGATACATAGTTTGCAGGCAAAGTACAAGATGAAAATGTAGGACAGCTGTCCAAAAATTGTTAAGAATTTCAAGACAATGACAGCAGAGCATTGGAACAAGCATGGGGCCGAGTCACACTGTGCTTGGGTCCCTTTGTGACTGCCCAGGTCATATGTCCACGAGATTGGCCCTGGTTATGGACTCAGAAGGTGACTAGAAGAAATACAAAGTGATATCCATTAAAAAAGAATGAAATAATACCATTTGCAGCAACATGGATGGACCTAGAGATTGTTATACTGAGTGAAATAAGTCAGACAGAGAAAGACACATATCGTATGACATCCCTTATATTCAGAACCACAAAAAATAATGATACAAATGAACTTATTTACAAAACAGAAACAGACTCACAGACTTAGAGCACAAATTCACAGTTGCTGGGGGCCGAGGAAAGGATGAAGGGAATGGATACTCAGGGAGTTTGGGATCGACATGTGTGCACTGCTATATTTAACGTGGATAACCAACATAGACCCACTGTAGAGCACAGGGAACTCTGCTCAATGTTATGTGGCAGCCTGGATGGGCACGGAGTTTGGGGGAGAAATGTTATATGTATATGCATGGCTGAGTCCCTTTGCCCCTTTGCTGTCCACTTGAAGCTATATTATGTTGTTAATTGTTATATATTGTTAATTGGCTATATTCCAATATAAAAGTTAAAAAAGGAAATATAAGATGCTTTTTCCTCAGATCATCGATTAACACCTCAACTGCAAACCTGGGAAGGTTCACTCCTACTGCTTTGATCTTAGCTGCTCATGCCCTTTGGGGTCTGGGGAGGGAAGGCTGCCAGTGAATGCAATGGCTACAAAAATCTCTATTCATCCCAACTTCTCACCAGCATACTTTTAACATCACCATTATATTTTTAACTATTTCCTTCCCAGGTTGAAATACACATTGGGCATAGCTTACACTACACATCAAGACTTTTGGTTTAGAACTGGGTCTGTTGTCATGACAGATCGAGAAGAGCTCAGGCACTTCTCATCAGGAATTGTCATGGGATCAAGACTTGCTTTGCTAGAATTGGATATCAACACTTGATAATACCATGAAGTGGCATTTGATGCAACTCTTCATCAAATTGCTGCAATTATGGTACCTGCAGAGTCAGAGCTTTTAAAGTTGGACTGAAGAAGGGATATCACCTCCCCAGAGGAATTTCACTGGAAATGAAACACTGAATCTACTGAATCAGAACAAAGCTGAGGGAGGCAGGGAGGTGTGGACAGGATTATTTGGAAAGAAGAAGAAGAAAAAAAATTCCCAAGGTGATCTGATGGTCTCCTGGTTAAGACTTATGCTCTATTTCAAATCCTCCTATGCTCTTCCCAGATGACAGAGTGGGACACAGACGTGGGTAGGAACAAGCTCACATTCACACAGGTAGTTAGAGAAAGCAGAATCCAAAACCCAGGTATATAATATGTCCTGAACTGAGCTTTTTGCATGTATCACAGCTTTCAAACTGCTTCCATATTTATTAGTTCAAGGGAAAATATAACAAACAGAAGACAATTTAGATGTTCATAGCAATGAAACAACATTTGTTATAGTGTTAATTCTGGGTTATATACATAAATGAATTAATGAAAGCATTGTACAAATGCTGGGCTCTGAATGCTGAAGCTGCAGCTCCAATACTCTGGATACCTAATGTGAAGAGCCAATTAATTGGAAAAGAACCTGATGCTGGCAAAGATTGAAAGCAAAAGGAAAAGGCAATGAAAGAGGATGAGATGGTTGGATAGCATCACTGACTCAATGGGCATGAGTTTGAGCAAACTCTGGGAGACAGTGAAGGACAGGGAAGCCTGGTGTGCTGCAATTCATGGGGTCACAAAGAGTCAGACATGACTGAGTGATTGAAAAACAGCAAAGTCTCTGATTATCTTAGTTGGAGGGCCAAGTGATTTTAGATATAACATAGAGCATATATTTAAGACATATAAGAAAATGATCAATGCCTCACGACCAAAATGAAGTTTCTTGAAATGTGTTTGGTGTATAACTTAATATATCATGTTTGTTTAGTTGAGAAACTTAGAATTCTTGTTAATGAAAAACCTATGTGTTTGTGATTAAAAGGCAGAATTAGTATATAATCTCTGATTCTGTTAAAAGAATTAAAATGGTCTCAAAAAAGAAGCCCACTGGAGTACAGATTAATGAGAATTGCTAAAAAAAAAAAAAAAAAAAAACACTATAAAAAAATTCCAACCTGAATTTTGTAGTACTCTGGATATGTAATTTAATAAAAATGTATCTTATGGGCAGGTTACTTAGTGAATTGCTAAAAAACTGAAATACCTTCCAGCTGATAATTTATTTTCATGACTTTTTACAGGCTGTATTCCCATACTCACTAAGTCACATGATAAATTAATATTATAGTAAAAGAAGCTGATTTTGCTGCAGTTACAATTATTAACTAAAGGCAGCACTTGACAGATCCCTTTACCCAGAAACATGTAACGGAAGAGTGCATTTTCCTCACAAACAAACCTCATTTATACTTTACACAAGGGTCATTTTTCCATGAAGGCAAAGAAAGAAAAATTTTCAGCTACAATGGTCCAACATCCAAAACATCTAAGCTTCAGTGGAAAGAGCCTGACATCTCGAAAGACCTCACTAACAAAACAAAAACACATCTCTGAAGAATTAAATGCATGAATGAGAGATGCTCCATGAAGAACACTTTATAGCAATTCAGAGATTTTTTTTAAACAGTTAAATTTCTTCCCTACATGAAGATCCCAGAGGAATATGGTGGACTAAATGCCATCCATCCTCCGAGCTTCAGATTTCAGAGCATACATTAAGACCCTGCGGTGCCTCTCCTTCCACAATTAGTCCACGACAGGAAGCCAGTTGGCAGCACCATTCTGGGAAAAAAAGGAGACCTGTTGGGCCAGATGATGAGTAATAATTATTAGTAAACATGTTAAAGGATAGTAGGAGTTTAGGGACCACTCTTGTTTCAATCAATTTCTCTCAAGCAGAACGCTTAACACAGGTTTCACACTGTTCCTATTTCAGCTTCTCATTTTGAGGCTGGCACTTTGTCCAAGACAGAACAGGGGGAACAATTGAGTTCCCTCATAAAACACCAGTAAGTTTCCAAGTTTCCATTGCTTTACTTCTGCTTTCCTTTCTTCCTTCCAATCTTCCCTCAATTAAGCACTAATACAATGACTCACGTCTTTAATTTTTTAGGCATATGCCTTGTGACTTTTAAAGTTCTTGCCCTCCGAGAATAAATGTGGAAGTTGGTGAGAATTATTCCTGGGATGAATCTGAAGTGTACAGGTGCAAAATTCAGTTGAATAAAGAAAAATAGCTGTAACCACGAGGGTAATGGATTGGTACGGTTATATCTCTCACATCTTGTAGGAACTGAACCTCGATGTGAATGGCCCTTCCTGAAGTAGCACAATGTTGGCCCTAGGTTATATTGATATTTTGCTAGATTTTAGTAATTTACAGTTATCTCTGGGTAGGTTGTGAGAAGGCAATGGCACCCCACTCCAGTACTCTTGCCCATGCACAGAGGAGCCTGGTGGGCTGCAGTCCATGGGGTCGCAAAGAGTCGGACACGACTGAGCGACTTCACTTTCACTTTTCACTTTCATGCATTGGAGAAGGAAATGGCAACCCACTCCAGTGTTCTTGCCTGGAGAATCCCAGGGACGGGGGAGCCTGATGGGCTGCCGCCTATGGGGTCGCACAGAGTCGGACACGACTGAAGCGACTTAGCAGCAGCAGCAGCTGGGTAGGTTTCTAAACAGGACTTCCCAGGGATAGCTAGTGGTAAAAAACAAAAACAAAAAAACCTGCCTGCCAATGTAGGAGATATAAGAGATGTGGGTTTGATCCTGGGGTCAGGATATTCCCCTGGAGGAGGGCATGACAACCCACTCCAGTATTCTTGCCTGGAGAATCCCATGGACAGAGGAGCCTGGTGGGCTACAGTCCACGGGTTGCAAAGAGTCGAACACAACTGAAGCGACTTAGCATGCACACAGGCAGGTTTCTAAACCATTCTAACCTGTGATAGATTTTACCATCATACTCTTACTGATACATTACCTACTCTATACATCAACATTTACTTTTTGATACAACTAGAGAATTGAAAGAAACACGTCTTTGAAGGGAAAAACTTCAGCCTACTTAGGACTAGAGATGATTCAGACCATTAACAACACAGAGTGAGAAGCAAAGAAAAGTTGTAAATAAAGCAGGAAAATAATGAAGTCCCCAGTTTGTGTCAGAACTTGAAAAGCCATTAAGAAAGAGTGGGTGAATGAACCTCAAAAATATTATAAGTGAAAAAAGCTAACACAAAAAAATCTCATATTGTATCACTCCACACATATGAAATATTCAGCATAGGTAAGTCCATAGACATGGAGTGTGGATTGGTGGTTGCCAGGAGCTGGGGGAGGTGGTCATGAGGAGTAAGAGCTCAGTGGGTATGGGGTGATAAACACCTTTTGCTTTTATTCAGTTGCTAAGATGAAATTAAAAGACTTTTACTCCTTGGAAGGAAAGTATTAACCAACCTAGATAGCATATTGAAAAGCAGAGACATTACTTCGCCAACAAAGGTCCGTCTAGTCAAGGCTATGGTTTTTCCAGTAGTCATGTATGGATGTGAGAGTTGGACTGTGAAGAAAGCTGAGCACCAAAGAATTGATGCTTTTGAACTGTGGTGTTGGAGAAGACTCTTGAGAGTCCCTTGGACTTCAAGGAGATCCAACCAGTCTATTCTGAAGAAGATGAGCCCTGGGATTTCTTTGGAAGGAATGATGCTAAAGCTGAAACTCCAGTACTTTGGCCACCTGATGCGAAGAGTTGACTCATTGGAAAAGACTCTGATGCTGGGAGGGATTGGGGGCAGGAGGAGAAGGGAACAACAGAGGATGAGATGGCTGGATGGCATCAACAACTTGATGGACGTGAATCTGAGTGAACTCCGGGAGTTGGTGATGGACAGGGAGGCCTGGCATGTTGCAATTCATGGGGTCGCAAAGAGTCAGACACAACTGAGCAACTGAACTGAACTGAATGAACTGAAAGTTGTGTTTGGCTCTTTGAGACCTCACAGACCGCAGCACACCAGGCTTCCCTGCCCTTCACTTTCTCTTGGAGTTTGCTCTATGTCCATTGAGTGAGTGATGCTATCTAACCATTTTATCCTCTGCTGACTCCTCTTTTTGCTTTCAATCTTTCCCAGCATCAGGGTCTTTTCTAATGAGTCAACTGTTTGCATCAGGTGGCCAAAGTATTGGAGCTTCAGCTTCAGCATCAGTCCTTCCAATGAATATTCAGGGTGGATTTCCTTTAAAATTGACTGGTTTGATCTCCCTGCTGTCCAAGGGACTCTCAAGAATCTTCTCCAGCACCACAATTTGAAGGCATCAGTTCTTCCATGCTCAGACTTTTTTATGGTCCAACTCTCACGTCTGTACATGACTACTGGAAAAAACACAGCTTTGACTAGATGGACCTTTGTTGGCAAAGTCTGATTTTGGGGGGATAAAAATGTTTTGGAATTGCAAAGAGCTTCCTGTTGCACAGAATTATGAATGCACTAAATGCCACTGAACTGTTCTCATGAAAATGTCTAATTTTGCCATGGAAATTTCACCTTGATAAAAAAAAGTTCTAAAAAAATCAAAGGAAAACTATTTTTGTAGATTTTCTGTAATATTAAAGTTATTCTGAGAAAGTACGTACTTTTTGTTTTGTTTTGTTTTTTTTTTTTTAACCTTTTCTAATATTTTTCTCTCCTCTTGTGTGTTTTCTTTTTTTTTTTTTTTTTAATTTTATTTTATTTTTAAACTTTACATAATTGTAATAGTTTTGTCAAATATCAAAATGAATCCGCCACAGGCATACATGTGTTCCCCATCCTGAACCCTCCTCCCTCCTCCCTCCCCACACCATCCCTCTGGGTCGTCCCAGTGCACCAGCCCCAAGCATCCAGTATCGCGCATCGAACCTGGACTGGCAACTCGTTTCTTACATGATATTCTACATGTTTCAATGTCACTCTCCCAAATCTTCCCACCCTCTCCCTCTCCCACAGAGTCCATAAGACTGTTCTATACATCAGTGTCTCTTTTGCTGTCTCGTACACCAGGTTATTGTTACCATCTTTCTAAATTCCATATATATGCGTTAGTATACTGTATTTCTGTTTTTCCTTCTGGCTTACTTCACTCTGTATAATAGGCTCCAGTTTCATCCACCTCATTAGAACTGATTCAAATGTATTCTTTTTAATGGCTGAGTAATACTCCATTGTGGATATGTACCACAGCTTTCTTATCCATTCATCTGCTGATGGACCTTAAAAGCTTCTGCACATCAAAGGAAACTATTAGCAAGGTGAAAAGACAGCCTTCAGAATGGGAGAAAATAATAGCAAATGAAGCAACTGACAAACAACTAATCTCAAAAATATACAAGCAACTCCTACAGCTCAACCCCAGAAAAATAAATGACCCAATCAAAAAATGGGCCAAAGAATTAAATAGACATTTCTCCAAAGAAGACATACAGATGGCTAACAAACACATGAAAAGATGCTCAACATCACTCATTATCAGAGAAGTACGTACTTTTTAAAAACAGAATTAGTGGGAAAGAGACATGAACTTTGACTCTTATTTGTTTTAAGGTGCTATGGAAAACACTCCAAATAACTTTTCCTTTTCTTTATCAAGTTACAGCTTTTAAAATTAAGTTATAAGCAATTATTAAGGCCACTAGCCCTTCTCCTCTCACACGTGTTAAAGTTTATAATAGAGTCAAAGTTATCAAAGTTACCTTGCTTTCACTTGATTGGTTATCATTTGCTTATAATGTCTGGGATCTGCTTTCTGTCTAGAAAGATCTTCCTTGCTCCATCATTTGTTAAGTTTGTCATTATTGATTATTCTTTTCTCCTAAGGTATTAATTCTTCTTATTAATTCCTCTTTTCTAATAATATAGGCTAGTATCTCTGATGATATGTGATAATGTGCATCAATGACATGAGATTGGTTTTATAGCGAGCTATGTAGTCAAGTGTGACAGTGAGCTGAGAAATTTATGGATAAATGGAGAAGGTATTAAAAAACCCAGCACATGCACATTTCTATTTTTAATAGAAATCTGGTATTGGTGCTTTAGCCACTAAGTCATGTTCACCTCTTGTGACCCTATGGACTATAGCCTGCCAGGCTCCTTTGTCCATGGGATTTCCAGGGCAAAAATACTGGAGTGGGTTGCCATTTCCTTCTTCAGGGGATCTTTCCAACCCAGGGATTGAACCTGTGCCTCCTACATTGCATGCAGATTCTTTACCACTGAGCTATCAGGGAAGCCCTGGTATTGGACACTATCTAAAAACAATCAATTAAAGATGTTTAAGTATGTTATGTAATGGTATGAAGTGGTGGTTGTTGGAGCTCAACTCTCCCTTCATCTCCAAACTGGCTCACAAGAGATAACGTTAACTATTCAGGAAATTTGTGAGCTGGTTGTTAAAGCTATTAACAAAAATAAAATTACATAAATTTATGATTATAAAACCAATGTGTTGGACAGTCAAAGATCATATATAATTTTTTAATTTTTATACCATATTTTGCTATTATCTATGCTCTTAAGGCTGTTTATGTTATTGAAACTGCAGAACAGAATTTCTAGTAATGGTAGCTGCTTCCTATCTCTTCTACATTCTGTAAGAATAGATTGGCAGCTTGAAATCAGCCAAGGTGGGAGTAATATCATTATGGAAATTGACAAATGCTACAAACCAGGGTTTGACTTACAGCTTTTTTGACTGTCAAACTTATGAAAGTAATAAAATGTTAATCATGCAGACTTAACTCATGTGTTGTGTCTGTACTTTGAATAGAACAAAACATTCAGAAAGCATTTTTCCAGATTTTGAACACTATCATCTAATTTAGTGAATAATTCTCTCAAATCACAGACAAATGAGAGCTGTCCTGACATTCACCTCCCTTTATTGTTTTCCCTTTCTTTTATATATTTTCACAAAATATATAAGGGGACAGCAGAGGACAAGATGGTTGGATGGTATCACTGACTCAATGGACAAGAAGTTTGAGTAGTCTCCAGGAGACGGTGAAGGACAGGGAAGCCTGGCATGCTGCAGTCCATGGGGTCATTAACAGTCAGACATGACTGAGTGACTGAACAATAACAAATAAAATATCAACCAACATGCATGTTGGAACTACATTCAGGGAGCCAGTTGGCATCTCTGAAAAACTGAATTGACAATAGAAAAACTGAATTGACAATATAACCACTAGAAAAACTGAATTGACAATATAACCAAAATATCGAGGCAAAGGGGAAAGAAACAGAGTAAGCAATAATTACCTTACAAAGACAAAATATCAATTATGAAAATTATACTGCAAGTGCAATTTAATTTCCTTATCTTCCATAGGAAAGAGTCGATTGATATGGTTTAAGGTTAATACAACTTGAACATGATTAATTATGTTATTAAAATGTATAGTGGTAACCAGTAGAAAAATTAAGATGTTTTGAAAACAACTGCAGTTTGTCAAAAGAAAAACATATCTGACTCTCTGTGACCCCATGGACTGTAGCCCGCCAGGCTCCTCTGTCCATTGAATTCTCTAGGCAAGAATACTAGAGTGGGTTGCCATTCTCCAAGGGATCTTCCTGACTCAGGGATCGAACCCAGGTCTCCTATATTGCAGGTGGATTCTTTACTGCCTGAGACACCAGGGAAGCCCATTTATACATATTCAAACCTACATATTCAAAAGGGCCTCTCCTGATTCCCAGTGTTGCCTTCTACCCCAACAGCCCAGGTTCCATTCTATTTCCTTGCTCTATGTTCTCATGTTGTTCTATTATTTTCTTTTATGAAAGGTTTAAAATAATTAGTTGTATAATCACATGATAAACACTTATTTTTTGATGAATCAACAGTTTTCAACAGGTATGACCTCTTGACAAACACCAGGCATGATGTCTGAGACACAGTTCCTTGTTTAATACTGATGAGTGACCTTTCAGAAGTATAGGGAATTCTACATCCAAATGCAGTAAATTAAAGGGAATCTGCTAAGGTTTAAAGATATGCAAAAAGATTAACGTATTCTACTTAGGAGAAAGCTTTATTAAAAAGGTGGCATCTGAGTTGAATCCTGGAAAATTAGGCATTTTGGGCTATATGGAAGAGTCATTTTGGAGAAAAGAAATTGCCAACAGAAATAGAGAGGTTAGTGAAGTAGAATCTAAAAGGACTTGATGCAAATGAACTTATTTACAAAAGAGACTCAGAGACTTAGAGAACAAATTTATGGTTGCTGTTGGCAGGGAAGGATGGGAGGATGTTAGGGAATTTGGGGTGGACATGTACACAGTGCTATATTTAGAATGGATAACCAACAAGGTCCTACTGTGTATCACAGAGAACTCTGCTCAATGGTATGTGGCAGCCTGGAGAGGAGGGAATTTGGGGGAGAATGGATACATGCATATGTATGGCTGAGTCCCTTTACTGTCCACCTGAAGCTATCATGATGTTGTTAACCGGCTATACTTCAATACAAGAAAAAAAAAAGAATTGGACTTGGGCTTCCCTGGTGACTTGGACAGGAAAGAATCTTTCTGCAATACAGGAGACCCGGGTTAGATCGCTAGGTTTGACCTACTCCAGTATTTTTAACTGGAGAATTCCATGGAAAGAGGAGCCTGGAGGGCTATAGTCCCTAGGGTCTCAAAGAGTCGGACACAACTGAACATCTAACACTTTCACTTTAATGAAGTAGGGTCCACATCCTGGAGATGACTGTAGACTGTACTAAGGATATGGAATTCACCTGGTAAGCTGTGAGAAAGCAGTGAGATCAGATTTTTTTTTTATTATTCATATAGTAAGAATATTTACCATGAGATGTGCCCTCTCACGGACTTAAGTGCACACTGTAGTACCGATAACCGCAGGCATGATGTTGTGCAGCATACCTCTAAGTCACCTTGCACGCCTGAAGCTTTACACCTGTTTATGCAACTCCCTCATTCTTCCTCCTCCCACAGCTGGAAGCGACCATTCTACTTTCTGCTTCTGTGAGTCTGACTACGTTAGATGTCGCATGTAAATAGGATCACACAGGATGCGCCCTTCTATGACTGACTTATCTCACTCAACATTCCTCATGATTCATCCATGTTGTTGCATATGTATGAGAGGATTTCCTTCTTTTTGAAGACTGAGTAATATTCCATTATATGTATATACCACGTTTTCTTTGTCTATTCATCTACTGATAGACATTCAGATTGCTTTCATACCTTAGTCACTGGGATAAAATGCTGTAATAAACCGTGCATTCCTCATATCTGTTAGAATAGCTATTACTTATTTCAAAAGATAAATGTTGGTGAGGATATGGAGAAACTGCATACTTCTGCACTGTGAGTGGGAATATAAGGCGGTGTAGCTATTAAAGAAAATAATATGGAGGTTCCTAAAAAATTAAAAATAGAATTAGCAAATGATCTAGCAGTTCCACTTCTGAGTAGTCACTGAAAAGAACTGAGAAGAGTTTCTTAGTTGAATCTCTGGAGACAGTGAGGAAGCAGGAGAGGCAGGATGGCTGGAGGGTGAATGTGGTGAGACATTCTCTGATTACATGGCACCTACACTTCAGCTCCCGTGCCAAGTGGTCCAGAGAGAAGAAAACGTGGCGTCATTGCATCAGTCGTCAGGTTTGTCTGAGCACACCTTTTGGTTTAAGGGGAAACTGTTGCTCAACTAGAAAGGGAAGTGAGGTGTTGTGACCAAACCCAGCTTCTCCTCATATTGTCTTCTCTTGAAATTCATTCTTTCCAAGAAGATCCACTTATTCAAATCCTGGTTCCTTTATGAAAACTTATTTCCTTCAATAATCTTATCCAACTTTAATCACATGAATTCTATAAACACAGGAATTTCATAAAGTCATACTTCTTTATGTGTGTCTATGACCTCCTTCTAGATTTTCACACCTTCAGAATTAAAGTGTACTTTTATTTTGTAATCACTCACAGTACACAGTAAGATGTTTAGCACAGAGTAGATTTTTTGCTAAATGTTTCTGGTCACCATTTATGATAACAGTGAAATATGAGGATTAAAATAAGTTACTACAGAGGAGCAGAGAGAAACCAGAGAGAGGTGTGAAAAGTAAAGCATGGAAGATAAAAAAGACAACAGGATCCTTCCCTTAATTATATTAGAGGTAGATCAAAGAAATAAAGAATAAAAACTGCTTTATATTATAAAGTAATAAAATGAATATCCTTTAAATAATAATAAAAGAGTATCCTTTAAAACTTGAGGAATGACAGCCTCTTTGATTCAAATTCTGGCTTTCCCCCAAAGGTAGAATAAGATTCAGAAACTTAGAACTATATAGCTTATAACTGAAAATTTGGTTAAACAAGGGGATAAATATTTCTTACAACACTCCCAGTACTGTGAATTTTCAGTGATTATTTGATGCTATTTTGTTGTTTAAGAAAATCAATAAAACCTCAACATATTAATATGTTTATGATAGAGAATTCAAGAGTATTGTTTGGGTGAGTGAGTGAGTGAAAGTTGCTCAGTCGTGTCCGACTCTTTGCAACTCCATGGACTATACAGCCCATGGAATTCTCCAGGCCAGAATACTGGAGTGGGTAGCCTTTCCTTTCTCCAGGGGATATTCCCAACCCAGGGATTGAACCCAGGTCTCCCACATTGCAAGTGGATTCTTTACCAGCTGAGCCACAAGGGAAGCCCAAGAATACTGCAGTGGGTAGCCTATCCCTTCTCCAGGGGATCTTCCTGACCCAAGAATTAAACTGGGCTCTTCTGCATTGCAGGCAGATTTTTTTTACCAACTGAGCTATCAGGGAAGCCCTATTGTTTGGGTAAAGCTCGGTAACTCAGATATTTATAGTAATCATCACAATTGCCATAACTGTGCTAAAGCAACTATTAGAACATAGAGCCATTCAGAAAATTCTTATGAGATTGCCTCCTGTTTAATTTGCCCTCTTGCCTGAAACTGAGGATCATCACAGCAGCTCCCTGTCAGACCAGAGGTCTCTGTCATTTCCCAAAGATTCACACCTTTGTCTGGTGATACGCTCCTTGGTATCTTCAACCTGTCTCTTTTAGGCTAATATTTTTGTCTCCTTGTCTTTGACTCCTGTCCTTAAGGGAAAAACTATGTTAAAAGAGAAACTGTTGCCAGCAAACAGAATTGAAGAAGCATAGGAAAATGAACAGTTATGGCTTGTGACCTGATAAATGGGGCTGGGAACTGCGCTCTGACTCAGGGACAGGCGGGTGGTATGAGCTGCGAGGTTGTAGTGGGGGTGAGAGAGGTTGGGATGGCGATGTGCAGTTGGCATGATGTCTCCCATTAAATAAACTAATCTACTCATTTATGTGCTGTTAGGGCTTTTGATGTCTGGTTTTTCCTTTTTTTTCAGTTTTGTTTTTTAAAAGTTTGATCTCCCTTTTGGGCTACAGACACTTTATTCCTTAACCACTGGTCTCTCCTCTATAATTCTCATCCTTTAACTATCTCTGGCAACATCTACTGATAAAAACTGCCTCCCAGGAATTTTCCTAGGACACATGGTAAACAGATTTTTATAAAGGCAAAAATCTTAAAAGGGAGAGAGATACTCAAGGAAAATGTTGGGGAGGGATCACACAGCCCTCTTCCCCGTGACACTGAACACATTCTTCCTTCAGTAAAATATAGCTCCTATCAGCATGAACTACATGCAGAGCTTTTATACTCACTAACATTTCCTTGCATAGGCATGTTCTCCTTGCGAAATGAGGCAGAGCACAAATGGATGAGAATTATTCTCAATGGAGAATGGAAAATGCTCTGTTGTACTATAATGTACAAATTCAGATCTTTTCTTTTAAATATGGAATTTATCCTGGGGAAGAGGAGCTCAAGTGTTACTCATGTCCAACTCTTTTGTGACCCCAAGGACTGTAGCCCTCTAGGTTCCTCTGTCCATGGGATTCTCCAGGCAATACTGGAGTGGGTAGACATTCCCTTCTCCAGGGCATCTTCCTGACCCAGGGATCAAACTCGGTCTCCTGCATTGCAGGCAGGTTCTTTACCGTCTGAGCCACCAGGAAACCCCCCGACCACCTTTGAGCTCTCTCTAGTCCTCATGCCCTCTCTTCCTTCCTGTTCCATACTTAGTCACTGCATTCATTTATTTGTGTATTAATACAACTCCCTTGCTCCTCTCATGTGTTGTATACAGTTGCACAATCTCTAAACAATAGTTGACTTACTCATTCTGCCTATGCCAAATATGACCCTATAAACATGAAGAATGGTCTTACACGACCATTGACCATAACATGAAGAAGGGTCTTACACGACCATTGACCATAACATGAAGAAGGGTCTTGGTTTAATTTCAGGAACACCATACTCATGTGAGCCACCACTCTTGCCACCTGGTAATCTTACCATACATATTGAGTCCATTTATTCTCTTTTCTTCTTGATGCCTATTGCATTCTCAAGCCTTTGCACATTCTCATCTTAACTTTTTACTTCATTGAGAAAATAAAAGTAATCAGAAGAAATATTCCAAAGCTTTCATCACAATATCCTTTAACCAACCTGCAAGTGAGCCTAGACTCTGCCTCCTCTCCTCTCCCTAGATCAATTGTCCTTGCTTCTATATAAGGCAGTGCATTCACTGAACACTGTATTTCATAATTTCTTGCACAGTCAAGGTCAATTATCCAGAAGTTCTTCTTTCTTTCTCATACATAATTTTTCTCTTTACTGATTTATTCCAATAGTAGCCTATTTCACCCAATTTTAAAAATCACAGAACTTTAAAAAATTTATTCCACTTCTAGCTATTGTCCCTTTCCCCTGCTTTCCCATTAAGTAAAATTTCATTGCATGCAATTATTCTGCTATAGCCTTACAGTTTCATTGCATAACTCCAACAGAAATAGCCATTCTCCTTCCAGGACAATCTACTCTCCTGGTACTCCTCCTACTTCACTTGGATAAAGTCTTATCTTTTTTTCTCATCTCTACAAACTATAAATCGTGAAGAGCCCAGGGCTCAGTCTTCAAACATCTCCCTTTCTCTGTGTCTATAACTCTCTTGGTGATTCTTTTGGACACGTGGATTCACAGACCAATGCCACACTAACAACACTCAAGTATGTGTCTCTGGTCTGGAGTTCTCAGAAATCCAGAGAGAGACGCAGTTATCTACTCAACATCCCTACTTGGATTTTGAGTCTCAAACTTAATGAGTCCAAATCTAAATTTCTGATATTTTGCCTCAAACCTTCTTCTCCTACATTTTTCTGTAAATAGCCATCCCATACTTGCTCAAGTCAAATGTCTTGAAGTCATCCTCAACTTGGCCTTTCTCTCACCTTTCATATCTAAACTATACAACAAGCCAATTGGCTCAAATCTCAGAATACATACAGAATCTTACAAGTTCTCACCACATATATCACAATTATCCAGATCCCAAACACCATCATCCCAATATTTGCAGCTCAATAGTCTCCTAACTGATATCCCCACAGATTCTCTTACTTGTCTATAACAGCTAAAAATGTTACTCTTTATTTACTTGTAAGAAGTTATCTTTGAAAAGTAGAAAATTGGATTAATCTGCTCAAATGCTACCAATGTTTCCTTTCACATAAATCAAAGCCAGTCTCCTTATAACTATACACAATGGTGAATAAGCCGGCCTACAGCCCTCCTAGTAATTCAACTTCTTCTTCTGGTTCACTAGGCAAAGCCCACAATGAACTCCTTACTCTTTTCCAGCTGTGTTCCAGTGGCAGGACTCTCATATCTCCTGCTCTCAGGGCCTAGAGCAAATTTCCACTAGGGATCTATGCATTCTGCCCTCTCGTCTCTTTCAGATCTTTGTTGAAACTCTTAACACTCCAAATCAAATCCTGTACTCACTATTCCTCTTCCTTCATTTTTTTCTACAGCAATATTACCATCTATCAGGCAATATAATTTATGTATCCATGTATGCATTTGTTTGTTTCCCCAGTTGTTCGTTTGCCTCCCTTTGTAGAAAATAAGCTTCACAGGGTAATGATTTTTTTCCGTTTTGTTCACTGCTGTATCTGATATGCAGAGAACATACCTGACACAGAGCAAGGTATGAAAACTCATTGAATGTCTGAAAGACCAGTGTGAAGCTCAGCATTATTATCTGAAACATAGTTTGCTTATGATTAATAATGAGCACTTGGAAAGATACAGAGTGAGAACATGCTTCAAAATCTCTCAAATGTTTTAGAATTACATTTTCAAAGAAAGTTCATTCTACTTCTCTTGGAAACTCTTTCAAAAATAAAAATGTAGCCTGAAAAAAAAAAAAAAAAGAATGTGGCAAGAATCATCACTCTGCAATATAAAAGTGATTTTTCAGCAAGGCATTAGAATTTGAAGAATAGTCCTCAGATCGGTTTCCCTTATGCAGGTGGTAAAACAGAACAAAACAACAGTCTCTGTCTTCAAATTCGGGAATGCTAATTTGTGGTATTCAAACAGTTCTGTTTTAAAGCATATGGCAAATAGACCCAGGGGAGAATTTGTTCACTGCTGTGTTTGCTTTTATAGTTTTAAACACTGTGGTTTTATGCAAGAGGAAATAGATTTTTGTGATGGCAATGACAGGTGAAATAAGATGTGAAAAAATGATATTTTAGATTCTCATATGTCAACAGTATAAAATGAGCTGTATTTCAAAGACGTCTTCTATCCAATTCATACTGCTGGTTGTGTTTTTAAAAGCTACATGAAAAGGAAACAATCTACCCACACATAAAAAACCCAGAATGCTTAATGAGTAGTAGACAATCAAGGTGAATTAACATGGTACTTATTCAAAAGCTTGGTATAAGTGCTTAACTTGTAAATTATGACATCAGTTCAGTTCAGTTCAGTTCAGTCGCTCAGTCGTGTCCGACTCTTTGCGACCCCATGAATCACAGCACGCCAGGCCTCCCTGTCCATCACCAACTCCTGGAGTTCACTCAGACTCACGTCCATTGAGTCAGTGATGCCATCCAGCCATCTCATCCTCTGTCGTCCCCTTCTCCTCCTGCCCCCAGTCCCTCCCAGCATCAGGGTCTTTTCCCATGAGTCAACTCTTCGCATGAGGTGGCCAAAGAACTGGAGTTTCAGCTTTAGCATCATTCCTTCCAAAGAAATCCCAGGGCTGATCTCTTTCAGAATGGACTGGTTGGATCTCCTTGCAGTCCAAGGGACTCTCAAGAGTCTTCTCCAATACCACAGTTCAAAAGCATCAATTCTTCAGTGCTCAGCCTTCTTCACAGTCCAACTCTCACATCCATACATGACCACTGGAAAAACCATAGCCTTGACTAGACGGACCTTTGTTGGCAAAGTAATGTCTCTGCTTTTGAATATGCTATCTAGGTTGGACATAACTTTCCATCCAAGGAGTAAGCGTCTTTTAATTTCATGTCTGCAGTCACCATCTGCAATGAATTTGGAGCCCCCCAAAATAAAGTCTGACACTGTTTCCACTGTTTCCCCATCTATTTCCCACGAAGTGATGGGACCAGATGCCATGATCTTCATTTTCTGAATGTTGAGCTTTAAGCCAACTTTTTCACTCTCCACTTTCACTTTCATCAGGAGGCTTTTTAGTTCCTCTTCACTTTCTGCCATAAGGGTGGTGTCATCTGCATATCTGAGGTTAATGATATTTCTCCCGGCAATCTTGATTCCAGCTTGTGTTTCTTCCAGTCCAGAGTTTCTCATGATGTACTCTGCATATAAGTTATGACATAGCTCCCACTAATAGCTAACTAACCTATATTTTTTTCTTTTGTCAAAAATAAGTATGGTAAGCTCTCATTTAACATTGCTGTTTCATAAATAATAAAATATTTTGTTTTATAGAACATTAGGTTATATATATTTCTATTGCTGATTTCTTAAAACTTAGGATAGTGCATGATGCAATTAAGACTACAATTTTCCTGAACATGTCTAACATGCAGAAAGTAATTGAGGATAATGTAGTCTCTTGGGGGCCATCAATGGTCATGCTATTAGAACTTGCAAAAGTAATAGCATAATCTCAGAAAACAAGTGCCTAATGTGTAATAACACATTAATTATCCACATTAACTTTCCATTAATACGTTGTGAAGTATGTGGTTGAAAAATGAATATATATATATATATATATATATATATATATGTTTTATGCTTGCCAATACTAAAGAATCCTTATTGGATCAAATTTGCATGATTGACTTTTATAGGGAACTGAAAGTCAAGACACAAAACAGTGTTTATATTTTAAAATGACACTTCTATGAAAGTTTAAAGTTCCTTTTGGGAACTTTAATAATTTTAAGATAAGAAACAGTTCTTTTCAATGTGTTTAAAATCCATGGCAATCAACCATACTGAGAATCTCTAGGTGAAGTGTCAGGAAGCATTTAACAGGAGGCTTCCTGTGTGCTGTTTTTGATCTGTCAGGAATTCTCTGTTCCTTATTAATTTCTGAATATTCAGGAATTAAGAGGAGAGGCAAGCCTCTCCCGGTGGCTGAGGAATCCAGCCATTTCCTTTGTTAGTTTTCTATACGGTGATAAGTACCCTCTTCCTTTTTATGAACCATATGGTAAAAGTGATTATTTACAACTCTCTCTCTCTTTAATATGGATTGCCTATGTTTTGTAAGTCTGGAATTTTAATCTTTATCTTTGCTGGGAATAACTACAGTATATATGCCCACACCATGTTGATTAAAACACTTTGCTCCATCAGAGCTTTGGTCCCCGTGTCTTGCTTTCTTTCTCTCTCTTTCTGTCTCTCAGGCTATTTCTTTGGAGTGCAGAGGTCCTCTGAGTTCACTTTCCTGCCCAGGCTTCAACATGAAACCTGCTTTGGCTCAGCTGTTCTGGCCCAAATCATGAAATGCAGAGTACTCAGGGTGTTGATGAATGGATCAGTGGCTCAATTTGTTCACAAAAGATGTTTTATAGAAAAAAAAAAAAAAAGACCCTCTTGAGAAGGCATTCTGAGCCTTTACCCCATCAAGAGGGCGCCTGAAGCCTTCGTGAACAGAGCAAGCCCATGCAGGGGCTTTATTGGCTTTCTGCGTAAACCAAGGAATATCAGCCTCTCTATCTCTCCTTTACTTTCTTATCGCTCAACTCTGGACCACCAGGTTCTGGTCCATTAAACGACCTCAACAGTGAAGGAGGAGTGAAAGTTAAACCCTAACACATTAAAAACATATATGCTGATAAAGCTCATTAGGGGTTCACAGCACCTCTTGGAATGTTTTATTTCAAAATGGAAAACTTGGTGGGTTTTTTAGAAAACAACTTGATTTGCTAAAAAATTGTATCTGTTACTTTTCCCTTAAAGATGTAGTAGTTGAAATAGGATCATCTTATCACGGCTTTACTCACATTTAGGATAAAAGAATAATATAACATACAGAATAAAAACAGTTTTAAATTTTTCTCAAAAATTTCAAATCTGCATGATCTCACCAATGCCTAGAGAAATTAAAGAATGAAAAAATATACTTTTAAACCAATTGTGTCTTTTAAAATTTGAATCTGAGTTACTCTGTTAAATTACTACCAAGTACTAGCTATGAACAAAGCAAGCAGACGTGATGGAATTTCAGCTGAGCTATTTCAAATCCTAAAAGATGATACTGTTAAAGTGCTGATAAAGTGCTGCACTCAATATGCCAGCAAATTTGAAAAACTCAAGAGGCCACAGGACTGGAAAAGGTCAGTTTTCATTCCAATCCCAAAGAAAGGCAATGCCAAAGAATGTTCAAACTACTGTACAATTGCAGTCATTTCATATGCTAGCAAAAACTAATACTCAAAATTCCCCAACCTACGGTTCATCAGTATGTGGACTGAGAACTTTCAGATATCCAAGCTGGATTTAGAAAAGGCAGAGGAACTAGAGATCAATTTACCAAGATCTGCTGGATCTTAGAAAAAGAAAGAGAATCTCATAAAAATCTCTACTTCAGCTTCATGAAGCTAAAGCCTTTGACTATGTGGATCACAACAAACTGAAAAATTCTTGAAGAGTCGGGAATACCGGATGACCTTGCCTGCCCCCTGAGAAATCTCTATGCAGGTCAAGAAGAGACAGAACCAGAACATGGAACAACCGACTGGTTCCAAATAGGAAAAGGAGTACGTCAAGGCTGTATATTGTCACCCTGTTTATTTAACTTATATGCAGAGTACATCATAAGAAATGCCGGGCTGGAAGAAGCAGAAGCTGGAATCAAGATCACTGAGAGAAATATCAATAACCTCAGATACGCAGATGACATCTCCCATATGGCAGAAAGTGAAGAGGAACTTAAGAGCTACATGAAAGTGAAAGCGAAAGAGGAGAGTGAAAAAGCTGGCTGAAAACTCAACGTTTATAAAACTAAGATCTTGGCATCCGGTCCCATCACTTCAAGGCAAATAGAAGGGAAACAATGGAAACAGTGGCAGACTATTTTCTTGGGCTCCAAAATCACTGCAGATGGTGACTGTAGCCATGAAATTAAAAGATACTTGCTCCTTGGGGAAAAAAGCTATGACAAATCTAGACAGCATATTAAAAAGCAGAGACATTACTTTTCCACCAAAGTCTGTATAGTCAAAGCTATGGTTTTTCCAGTAGTCATGTATGGATGTGAGAGTTGGGCCAAAGAGAAAGCTGAGCACCAAAGAATTGATGCTTTTGAACTGTGGTGTTGGAGAAGACTCTTGAGAGTCCCCTGGACGGCAAGGAGACCCAATCAGTCAATCCTAAAGGAAATGAGTTCTAAATATTCATTGGAAGGACTGATGCTGAAGCTGAAACTCCATCACTTTGGCCACCTGATGTAAAGAACTGACTCACTAGAAAAGACCCTGATCCTGGGAAAGACTGAAGGCAGGAGGAGAAGGGGACAACAGAGGATGAGATGGTTGGATGGCATCACTGACTCGAAGGACATGAGTTTGAGCAAACTCCGGGAGCTGATGATGGACAGGGAGGCCTGGAGTGCTACAGTCCATGGGGTCACAAAGAGTTGGACACGACTCAGTGACTGAAGGAACTACTATGTTAAAATGCTGTCAATACTAAATGAGTGCCTACTAAACATATGGATTTTGGCAGTCATGAAGAACAAGAAAGAAGTGACAAGAAGCCCCATTCACTGTTCTGTTCAGGGTAAGCGATAGTGGGGGACTATGTACGATTATTGTGCTAATTGAATGCTCAAAAGAAGCTTGAATGTGTACACAGAAAGTGGGAATTGATCCTTTTTTAAAAAAACTAATTTATTTATTTTAATTGGAGGCTAATTACAACACTGTAGTGGGTTTTGCCATACATTGACAAGAATCAGCCATGGGTGTACATGTGTTCCCCATCCTGAACCCCCCTCCCACCTCCCTCCCCATCCCCATCCCTCAGGGTCATCCCAGTGCACCAGCCCTGAACACCTTGTCTCATGCATTGAACCTGGACTGGGATCTGTTTCACATATGATATTATACATGTTTCAATGCCATTATCCCAAATCATCCCACCCTTGCCTTCTCCCAGAGTCCAGAAGTATATTATTTACATCTGTTTCTTATCTGCTGTCTCGCATATAGGGTCATTGTTACCATCTTTCTAAATTCCATATATATGTGTTAATATACTGTATTGGTGTTTTTATTTCTGATTTACTTCACTCTGTATAATAGGCTCCAGTTTTATCCACCTCATTAGAATTGATTCAAATGCATTCTTTTAACAGCTGAGTAATACTCCATTGTGTATATGTACTACAACTTTCTTATCCATTCATCTGCTGATGGACGTCTAGGCTGCTTCCATATCCTAAATGGAATTGATCCTTTTTAAAATTACCATGCATATACCTGATTTACTTCTCAGGCATCCTTTATGCTTCTCAAGTCCTTATCCATTTGTTTAAATTACTCTGAAAACACTGAAAAGAGAAAATATTGACAAGGTAATTGCTACTATTGTTACCAGTGTCTTCATACATGAAAAAAGACAAAATTAAACTAAGTTTAATGAAATACTGATGAACATAAGGAAAACCAGAAAAAAAGTAGACCTATGTGGAAGAGTTGATGGGGTCATAATTCTATTGTGTGCTATAAAACCACAGTTACTCTCTTTGGATATTTCTTTGTTGAATTTTGTTTACATACATACTTCAGTCAGTATACCCATATAAAGATGACAGGACCTGAATTGTAAAACTTTCAGTTTCCCCTTTCTCATTACTAATTATGAATCAGAGTCTGCATATCTCAAATTTCATAATTTTACCTGTTTAATTTGAGATTAAATTACTTATGTTTGTTCTTCATGGGAACGTTGGACAAATATATAGAGTATAGATACATTGTATAAAAGTGGTTTATGTTATTTGAATATGTTAGGATCAGTTCTGGAGAAGGCAATGGCACCCCACTCCAGTACTCTTGCCTGGAAAATCCCATAGATGGAGGAGTCTGGAAGGCTGCAGTCCATGGGGTCGCTGAGGGTCAGACACGACTGAGCGACTTCACTTTCACTTTTCACTTTCATGCATTGGAGAAGGAAATGGCAACCCACTCCAGTGTTCTTGCCTGGAGAATCCCAGGGAAGGGGGAGCCTGGTGGGCTGCCGTCTATGGGGTCACACAGAGTCAGACATGACTGAAGTGACTTAGCTTGGCAGTAGCAGGATCAGTTCAGTTCAGTTCAGTCGCTCAGTCGTGTCTGACTCTTTGTGACCCCATGAATCACAGCACGCCAGGCCTCCCTGTCCATCACCAACTCCCGGGGTTCACCCAAACTCATGTGCATCCAGTCAGTGATGCCATCAAGCCATTTCATCCTCTGTCGTCCCCTTCTCCTCCTGCTCCCAATCCCTCCCAGCATCAGGGTCTTTTCCAATGAGTCAACTCTTTGCATGAGGTGGCCAAAGTACTGGAGTGTCAGCCTCAGCATCAGCTAGTTTCAGCTAGCATATGTTAGGGTACGTTAGCTATTAACTCAAATAGAATATCCAAAATGCTTCTGGTATTCTGGAAATTCAGTTAATTCTTAAGAGGGTTCTTGTTCTAATTCCATTTGGGATCTTGCCAAGCAGTAAATAATATGACTGTTGGAAAGTGAAAGGGCTATTCACTCAGCATGGCCAACTCTTTGTGACCCCGTGGGCTGTAGCCCACCAGGCTCCTCTGTCCATGGGATTCTCTAGTCAAGAATACTGGTGTGGGTTGCCATGCCCTTCTCCAGGGCATCTTCCTGACTCAGGGATCAAACCTGGGTCTCCCACATTGCAGGCAGATTCTTTACCATCTGAGCCACCAGGGAAGCCCCCATGATCATTGGAGTCTATTCAATTTTACTAATTTTGTGTATGTATATGTGTGTACATATAAGCCCTTTAGAAGTTTTTTAACCATGATAGTTTCAAAGTTGCTTTCTGTCAGCCAGCCCTGAGGGTACTTACCCTATTAAGAACAAATCTTAACTGGACAGAAGAATAAATCTACTATGCTTTTATATGGCACTTGTCTCAGCACACCTCTCTATCTATATATTGAAGAACTGACAATTCAAAAAATACAAATATTAATACCTTTCCTCACTTAGCATAATGAGGCAATTGATTATTATACAGGTCTCTGAATGATCAATAGTATTCCTGAAATATGTGCTTGAGGATGATGTGCGTGAAATGTAAATCTGAGAGTCTTAATAAACATTAAAACAGCTGATGTATTCCCCTTATAGCCATGTACCAGATGTGCAGTACAGATTACTTGGTGTGGCTAATATTTTGTATGGCACAAAGTACTTTCAAACTAAGCTAAGTTTGCAGCTAATGCCTATAACAAATGTTAAACTACTTTCCCTACTTCATCATAAGTTTCATGTCCTTTACTATAAAATACTGTATACATGTAAATTTCACCTAATTAGATTGGCCCATCAATCTGTTATTCCCCAATTATATAACAAAATAGTTACTGAATGAGATTTATGATTAAGGTGCTAGAAAATATTTTTAAGGATTCAGAAACCTTTATTTGCATATTCTAATTAGCAGTTTATTGATCTTAAATGCATAAGGAAATTAACTGCAGCTAATATCATAAAATTCATTACTATAATTATTCATTACATTGCTTTGATATGTATTTTTTAAGCAGTTTCTATATTAATGGGTAGAAGATTAAAAGCAATTCATCTCTATTTCAACTATAGGTTTTTTACACTTACACACTTACTACTTTATATTAAAATGTTTATACTTGTGAATAACCTTTAATTTCAATGAATGATTTTAATATTTTTTTGTTTTTCTCCAAAAACCCTCTCTACTTCCCTCTTTCAGAGAATCTCTTCAATATCCTATCTTTCTCTCAAAAAGCAGATATAAGAATAAATTTCTGATGACAGAATAGTTTTATTCAGATCATCAGGTGATAATGTTCATAAAACAAATAGTATCAGTTCAGGAAAAAATGTATTCAGTCACTTCTACAGGTCACACACTAGCTATAATACTCGGAGTGTAAGATGAACTTGAGAAGTGACTGCCCTGGAGATTCCTAAAATGATGCTACCCAGGAAGAGAACTGTAATTTCTCCTGGTTCAAACCCCATCTGGTACTGGGAATAGCCTTCAGGAAGTGCTGCAACATGTTTCGTTCCTTGGATTTCATACTTAGGGGCTTTACTCCCCAGAGTGCAAATGTGCCCATTGACATTTTTGCAGTGCTTCATTGAAGAATTGCCTTCATTTAGATATTAAAAGAGGGCATCATTTAGCCATATCAGGAAGCACTAAGTGGTTTAGAAATTTGCAAAAAGCTTAGGTCTTTACTATTTCACATTGTTTACACTGAGCTTCCAAATCCAATTTATTCCTATAAAAAAAAACAAAACAACACAAACCACTAAAGACAATAAAGACCATGCTCCTTAGACTTTCATCTCATACTCATAACACTTGCCCTTTTATAGACGTGAGGTATGATTATGAAAATCTGATACGGCTTCGTGGATTTTGAAAACAATTACAAACAAGAATATAACAATATAATATTCAAATACTGTTGTCATGTCTCTCTCTCCCCAGGTGGCCCAGTAGTAGAGAATCCACCTGCCAGTGCGGGAGATGTGGGTTTCCCAGGTGGCCCTGTGGTAAAGAATCAACCTGCCAGCGCAGGAGATGCAGGTTTAATCCTTGGTTCAGGAAGATACCCTGGAGAAGGAAATGAAACCTACTCTTGCCTGGGAAATCCCATGGACAGAGGAGCCTGGTGTAGTCCACGGGGTCACAAAAGAGACACATATTAGTGACTCAACACCAACAAATATACATACATATGGCATAAAACAATAAATAATACTATATATAATATATAATAACATACATATATATAATTCTATGGTAATTTTACTCTAACCTTATGAGTATCCTTATTTTATTAAATCAAAATTCTTAACAAGGTAAAAAAATTTTTTTTATACTATGCATTTATGGCATTCTATATTTTGTACCTATTATATTATTTATTATTTATGGTAATAAAGAAATTTCTTTCTTCCCTGGTGGCTCAGATGGTAAAGCATCTGCCTGCAATATGGGAGACCCGGGTTTGGTCCCTGGGCTGGGAAGATCCTCTGGAGAAGGAAATGGCAATCCACTCCAGTGCTCTTGTCTGGAAAATTCCATGGACGGAGGAGCCTGGTGGGCTACAGTCCATGGGGTTGCAAGTAGTTGGACACGACTGGGCAACTTCACACATTCTTTCTCAGAGTGACTTCCTTAGGTTATCTACTTACTTGGACTTACATGATCCACAACTGGTATTTAGTAAATATGCCCTAGCTTGGCCCTGTGCTGTGATATTCTTAGTTGCTCAGTTGTGTCCGACTCTTTCAGACCCCATGGACTGCAGCCCCCTAGGCTCCTTTGTCCACGGGGATTCTCCAGGCAAGAATACTGGAGTGGGTTGCCATGCCCTCTTCCAGGGGATCTACCCAACCCAGGGATCAAGCCCAGGATTCCTGCATTGCAGGTGGATTCTTTACTGACTGAGCCACCAGGGAAGCTTTAGAATACTGGAGTGGGTAGCCTATCCCTTCTCCAGGGGATGTTCCCGACACGGGAGTCAAACCACCAGGGTTTCCTGCATTGCAGGTGGACTGTTTACCAGCTGAGCTACCAGGGAAGCACTAGCTTGGCCCTAACACTTATTAAAATATATAACATCTTTATTTATTTATTTTTTTGCATTGATTGATTTTATTTTTAAACTTTACATAATTGTATTAGTTTTGCCAAATATCAAAATGAATCCGCCACAGGTATACATGTGTTCTTTAAAACACTTTTTTAAATTTAATTTTTATTTGACATTGGGGTATATATATATTAATTTTAATTAATTATTTTTTTATTGAAGGATAATTGCTCTACAGAATTTTGTTGCTTTCTGTCAAACCTCAACATGAATCAGCCATAGGTATACATACATCCCCTCCCTGTTGGCCATCCCTCTCATCTCCCTCCCCATCCTACTCCTCTAGGTTGATACAGAGCCCCTGTTTGAGTATGAACATGGGGAGAGGGGAAGAGGGGGTGAGATGAATGGATAAAATATAGAATAGCTTTGTTCAACTGGTAAAGAGCTACTGAATAAGGCCCCTGAATCTAGTCCCAATATGCACTGTACCCACTGTCCTGGGATCCCCCCACAGATGCCCTCCTCAATGTCCTCACATCTCAGAAATTTGGGGGCCTCAAGATGTTTTAGTGTTGTTTTAGCACCCTGCTTGTGTCATTTCTAATGGTCAATACCCATGACATATTGTGCTTCTGTGGCCCTCTTCTCCTTTTGCCTTCAGTCTTTCCCAGCAGCAGGTTCTTTTTCAATGAGTTGGCTCTTTGCATCAGGTGGCCAAAGTATTGTAGCTTCAGCTTCAGCATCAGTCCTTCTAATGAATATTCAGGGTTGATATCCTTTAGGACTGTTTGATCTCCTTGCATTCCAAGGGACTCTCAAGGAGAGTGGGCTCCTCCAACACCACAGTTCAAAGGCGTCAATTCTTTGGCAGTCAGCCTTCTTTATGGTCCAACTCTCATATCTGTACATGACTACTAGAAAAACCATAGCTTTGATTATATGGACCATTGTCAGCAAAGTGATGTCTCTGCCTTTTAATATTCTGTCTAGGTTTGTCATAGCTTTCCTTCCAAGGAGCAAGCGTCTTTTAATTTCATGGCTTCAATCAAGATCTCCAGTGATTGTGGAGGCCAAGAAAAGAAAATTTGTGACTGCTTCCACGTTTTCCCTTTCTATTTGGCATGAAATGATGGTACTAGATGCCATGATCTTGGTTTTTTGAATGTTGAGTTTTAGCCAACTTTTTCACTGTCTTCTCTTACCCTCACAGGAGAGGCTCTTAAGTTCTTCACATTCTGCCATTAGAGTGGCATCACCTGCATATGTGAGGTTGTTGATAGTTCTCCTGGAAATCTTGATTCCAGCTTGTGCTTCATCCAGCCTGGCATTTCACATGATGTACTTTGCAAATAAGTTAAATAAGCAGGGTAACAACATACAGCCTTGTACTCTTTTCCCAATTTTGAACCAGTCAGTTGTTTAACGTTCTGGTTCTAAATGTTGCTTCTTGACCTGCAAACAGGTTTCTCAGGAGACCATGAAGGGGAATAACAAATTATTGTATAGTTATTTTTTCTACATTCTCTTTTTAAATTTACAATTACTTTTTTCATTTTCAATTTAGATTCTGCAATACGATGATGCAACACTATTATTGTATTGTAGAATCTAAATATGACTATATAGTTACCTTTACCAGTGGAATTTACATCATCTCTTTATGTTTTTATGATGTTACTAAGTGTTCTTTTACTTTCACACAAAGAACTCTCTTCAGCATTTCTTGTAAAAGCTAGTCTGATAATAATGAATGCCCTCGGCTTTTGTTTGTTCAGAAAAGTCTTTATTTCTCCTTAATTTCTAAAGAACAGTTTCATTGAGGATAGGATTTTTGGTTTATAGTTATTTTCTTTCAATAGTTTTGAATTTGTTATCCTACTGTCTTCTGGCCCGAAAAGTTTCTGTTGAGAAATCTGCCAACTGTCTTACTGGGGAACCCTTGTATGTCGTGAAATGAAAGTTGCTCAGTCGTGTCCGACTCTTTGCGACTCCACAGACTATACCGTCCGTGGAATTCTCCAGGCCAGAATACTGGAGTAGGTAGCTTTCTCTTCTCGATCTTCCTGATCCAGGAATTAAACCCAGGTCTCTTACTTTGCAAGTGGATTGTTAACAACTGAGCTATCAGGTAAGACCTTGTATGTAACTTCTCTCTTATCTCTTGCTGTTCTTAGAATTCTTTGTCTTTAACTTTTAACAATTTACTTACAATGTATCTTGGAGTACCTTATTTGCGTTCAACACACCTGGGGTCTTTTGGGCCTCAGTGATCTGAATGTCACTTTCTCTTTCCAGCTTTGGGAAGTTTACAGTCATTATTGCTTTAAATGTACTTTTTCTTCTTCTTCTTTTCTTTTTCTTTTTCATCTTCTTCTAGAATTCCCATAATAGAAACGTTGTTTTCTTCATTGTGTCCTCTAATTCCCTTAGACTTTCCTCATTCTTTTTTAACTCTGATGGGTAATTTTCAAAGTCTTGTCCTCCAGGTTACTATTTCTTTCTTCTGCATGGTTGAGTTTACTTTCAAAAATTTCTACTAAATTTTCCAGTTCAGTTATTACATTTTTCAACAGTAGAATTTCTTTTATTTTTCCTTTTGTGATTGCTATTTCCTTACTGAAATTCTCATTTTATACACTATTCTCTTAATTTGGTTTAGTTGTTTGTCTCAGTTTCCCTGGAGTTCAATACCATAACAGGATTATTTTGAATTCTTTGTCTGACAATTCACAGATCTATATTTCTTTATGGTCAGTTATTGAGGCTGTGTTATTTTCCTTTACTGGTGTCATACTACCTGATATTTCATGATCCTTACATTGGTATCTGCTCATTTGAGTAATTGGACTCCTCTTTCTTACTTTACAGGTTTGTTTAGGCAGAAACTGTTCTCACCAATCAGCTCAGTTTGGGTTTCTGGATATGTACTTTGATAATCTCCTTGGACAAGGGGGCCTGCTGTAATGGTTTATTTTTGGATGAGGCAACACTTTTAGCTCTAAGGACAGAGAAATGTGGTTCGTGCCCCTGTATTAGAACAGTTGGATAGGACTACTGGCTTGGTTTCCTACCCAAATAAGATAGGGTTTGTAAGATAGGGTTTGAGGTTGCCTATATCCCCTAGTCAGGCTTACCAGATAGATGTTCAGGACTGGGTACCATATTCAGTATTAAAGAGAACCATGAATTAGCTTCCCTGTCCTGCCAGGACAGCAGGATGGGACCCAGAGTCTATATAACTCGTTGTCTAAGGACCCAGACCAGGCCAGAGTGTCCACTGAATTCCTTGATCAGATGAGGCCACTGGCTCTGTTATGCCACAGGCTGTACTTTCAGTCCAAATTAATAGTATCTTGTAATCTTTCACCTTGATTGGTTTCATTGAGGTCATTTTTGTAATGCTGATTTGAGATTTTGTGTTCATTTTTAATGAGTTTTGTATATTCACATATAGCCTAGAAACTAGAGACTTCTTAAATCAAGCAAAGTACATGTTAAGGAAATCACATCATTCCAAAGCAAGGCACAAGAGCATTTGATGAAAAGTGGAATTCTTTGATTTCCTAAATGGGGTCAATCAGGGGGTAATTATGAGGCAGATTAAAAACATTTTTGTAAGTTCCATAGACCCAGACCAGAGTCAGGGGCCAAAAACAGGGGACTAAACACTATGACAATCAGCCATCCATTGCTTATTTTTATTGATGAAATAAATGCATCTTTATAGCATCACTGTACTTTTGATGGTCCACTTTTAATATATTTCTAGTCTATTTCCCAATTAATTCTTTTAAGAAGGAACTTTTAAGCAAACTTCAAACACTTTTTTCCCTCTTACTCTGTGTTTATGGTTTGTTAGTTTCTCTGTGGGGAAATTAAACCCAAGGAAAATCAAAATACTAGCGTTATTTTGCATGATTGGCAGGCTATTTCCTAAGTATATGATATTATAGGAATGGATGTTCCTGAATAAAAACCATAAAAGATCTTTATTATATTTCTTAAAACATTTGTTTTCTTAATTATGTTTTTCAGAGAGGTCTTTCCCTAGATCTTTCACATAATGGATCACATTGTAAGATGTCACCTCAAGTTAACACACTCATACATCATTCTGCTCGTCACAGTGAAACTGATAAAAATGGGTAAGTCACCAGAGAAGGAATGACATGCTCTCATTAAAAAATAGGCATACCACATACTTCTTTTGAAAATTCTTCTAAGGTAGGTACTCAAGTTGAAAAGAAATTTGAAATGTAATTTTCAAACATTTCTCTTTAATTATGGCAAGTCTCAAAGTGAAGCGCTGCTTGGTCCTATGGTTTTACAAAGAAAAGTTTCAAACTTCTTTGAGTTTCTCCCTTTAGATCATTGAGCACATCTCTAATTTAGCTCTTTACTTATTCACTTATGCTTTGCAGATTGAATCCATCCCCACCCCCACTTATAAGTAGTAAAATGCATGTGTTTTTAATTGCTCTTTAAATTTCATAAACCAAAATAACATATGGTTGTTTACAAGGATCTAATTAGCACATTTACCTAAATATGTTTTCATGGTTCTAGAGACATTAAAATTTAAATGCAAATTATAATTTGTGTATGAAAACGAAGGGAGAACAACTTTAACCATACTGCCTGCAGGCATATGATTCCCCATGCTCTTAGCTTGTCATCACTTTGGATCCTGCCCTGAAAAAAGAAGTGTTGTGCATTGTGTATATGTGCTCAGTTATGTCCTACTCTTTGCGGTCCCATGGACTGTAGCCCACCAGGCTCCTCTGTCCATGGAATTTTCCAGGTGAGCATACTGGAGTGGGTTCCCATGTCTCCAGGGGATCTTCCCAACTCAGGGATCAAGGCTGAGACTCTTATGTCTCATGCATTGGCAGGCAGATTCTTTACCACCACTGCACCCTTTGGGAAGTCTGAACAAAGAAGGTAGAGCCTTTATCTACAAGTGAGAAGTCTTCATCATGTAGTGCCTTATTCTGAATTAACAAAGCTGAGGCCTTTAGATATATATTATTAATATAGCAAAGACTCAACTCAGATATCCAATATCTTTTGATTCATGTCATAAACCAATAACAGAGAGAAAAATCATTAGAGAAGAAGAAAGTTCAGTTACTAGTAAAATAATTCTAGTACAGTGAGTATGTAAGGAGATGGGTCCAAAATGATTTTCTGGAGAAGATACATCTTAAGAACATTGTCAAAGTCACCAAAACCACATAGTTTGATGTTAGGCATAGGTATAAGTTGGTATAAGTGGTAAAGAATCCACCTGCTAATGCAGGAGACACAAGAGATGCAGGTTTGTTCCCTGGGTCAGGAAGATTCCCTGGAGAAGGAAATAGCACCCCACTCCATTATTCTTGCCTGGAGAATCCCATGGACAAAGAGCCTAGCAGGTTACAGTCCATGGGATCACAAAGAGTTGTACACAACTAAGCGACTGAGCACACACACATACACACACACACACAGGTATAAGACAGCTGGAAGAGAGCAAAAACTTTCATAGTTGAGTTTTGAGAAGCTTACCTGAAGATGCATGTATCAATCCTGTGAAGATATATGTATAAAATAACACAATTGAGGGCAAGTTAGAAAGGAACCACCATTTGGTGGATAAAATCATGATTAGTTATCAATTTTTGGAATATATATGGCTTATTTGGAAAGACAAAAATTATATCTGAGAAATTATTAATTGTATTTTATACCCAAAAGGATGATGAGGTTCAAAAGGAAATTCGTGTTGGCGTAGTTCTTGTAAATCTAGGAGGGTTTTGGGAATTGAGGATAAGAGTAGCTTAACACCTGAAGCTAGCACTAAGCCCTTCACATATGTTATTTCCATTTAATCCTGACCACAATCACATCCTTCTGATTGCACAAAATTAGTCATATTTCTGATTTTCAATACAGATATGACTCATGTAATTTTTTTCTTTTGTAAATTCTATATGGAGAGTAAAGAGGAACTCTAAAGAAACTGAAGCCAATAGAAATTACTCACTAGAAAAAAAAATGATCATCAAAAACAATAGCAACAGCCATTTATTAGCAAGGCACTGGGGTAACTGCATATTCTAGGAGGGTTTAGGGAAATGAGAATAAGAGTAGCTAACACCAGAAGCTAGTGCTGAGCCCTTCGCAAATGTTATTTCCATTTAATTCGGAACATGCTCACTTCCATTTGGACAAAATAAGTCATATTTCTGATTTTCAATATAGATATGATTCATGTAATTTTTTCTTTTTGTTCTGAAGCCAATAGAAATTACTCACTAGAAAAAAAATTATCATCAAAAACAATAGCAATGGCCATTTATTAGCAAGGAACTTGGCTCATTGCTCTATACATACTATCGCACACCATACACTATTATCTCACACAATATGTATGAAGCTGATATCTTCACCCACGTTTTACAGAGGAGGGAACTGATGCATTGAGGAATTATGAAGATGATGGGATGTCTTTAATGCAAGTGGCACAGCCAAGCTTCTATTCCAGCTTTGCTTAACTCCAAAATCTGCTTTTAATCCCCTGCTGTGGGTTCAATTGTATCTTCCCAAAAGGTAAGTCCCATTCCTAAGCCCCAATTCCCATAAATGTGACCTTTTGGAAATAGGGTGTTTGCAGATGTAATAAAGTTAAGGATCTCACAACAAAACCATTCCGGATTTAGGATGAACTGCAATTCCAATAACTGGTGTCTTTATTAGAGAGAGATTGGAGACCCACAGAGACAATGAGGAGAAACCATGCAAAGATGGAGGCAGAGATTGGAGTGATGTCACCACAAGCCAAGGGATACCCAGGTCCACCAGAAGCTGGAAGAGGCAGGAAGGATTCTCCCCAAGAGTCTTCAAAGGTAGCTTGGCCCTTCCAGCACCTTGGTTTCAAGCTTTTGGCCTCTAGAATTGTGAAAGAATAAATTCCTTTTGTTTTAAGCCACGAACTGTATGGTAATTTGATGTTGCAGCCCAGGGAAACTAACATGGCCCTGTAAAAGGGATAACTTCTGTAGGTCAAAGATCTAAGATGAAGAGCTGAGAGGAAAGTAGAAAAAACAGCTGGTCACTCATATTTTTCATAAGACATGTTGAACTTAGGAAAAGACTTCAGAGGACAAATTGAATATTTAAGGACTTTTCAACCATCAACTAGAAAGTCTCAACTTTAAATAGGAAGAATCTAACCTTACTTTTGCTGTGTGCTCAGTTGTGTTTGACTCTTTGCAACCCAGTGGACTGTAGCCAGTCTCCTGTAGCCAGACTGTTGCCAGGCTCCTCTGTTCATGTAATTTTCCAGGCAAGGATACTGGAGTGGATTGCCATGTCCTCCTCCTAGGGGATCTTCCTGAACCTCTGTCTCTAGCATCTCCTGCATGTGCAGGCGGATTCTTTGCCATTTGCGCCACCTGGGAAGCCCCCCCTAAACTTCTTTACATGGGAAAAAATAAAAGTGGCAACCTTTATTTTATATTGTGATGTGGAATATGAATTTTATGTGCAAGATCCAACTAACCACGTAAATTTCTTTGGATCTTATCATGATGAAGATAATTACCTGAACTCCATTACCTTTAAACAATCACATAAGATATGTTTTCTGTGCGATTCCCTTACCTAACATGTCACTCAGCAAGGCCCATTGAAATACTACTTATATAAATACCTCTTTATAAATAATATTGTATTGTTATGCTGCTCATTTTTTAAACAACAGAATGAGAGCTTTCTTTACAAGGAAAAACTCTATTACCATGTCTTTTCATTGCCTGCAGCTTTAAACATTTTCAGAGGCAGAAAGTATTGTAATAGCACTTTACAAATGAAGTGGTTTGTAAATCTTAAACTGCAATTTTCTCCCAAACAAAGCAACAGCAACTAAAAAAATATCTCTAAGGAGAGATGAAACTGTAAAGTCTTTTATTTGGTATTCAGATGTTGTTGGATAGGTTTTCAACAACAAAAAATCCTCCATTTAAACAGTTTCTACATCTTTCCACCAAAATCTCTTCTTCCATATTATCTGCCCACAATGAAAGTGAGGTTTAGCATCTCATGCTAGCCCAATTATCCAGATACATTATTCATTTACTTCCTGCTTATGTATTTCAGTTTGAAATTTCCTTTTAAAATTAAAAGAGTATTAATAAATAGTCATAGCTACAATATATCTCTTGTTAACCCCTCTGAAACAGCTAGTTCCATTAACTATACACTACTTATCTTTAATAGTATTCAGATATATTTCTGCACATGTTTTATTATTTTACCTCTTAATGCTTGAAACTAAAAAAAAAAAAAACCCTTTACTATTATATCACTTAATATTATTGAAAATTATTTTTTTATTTGAAAGTCTTAAGGAAATACAAGTCACCTTTGATTACTAACCCCTCAGATTCCTCTGATTTTTTTTTTATTCATTTAAACTTATATTTTTATGTTAAAACATAGTCTAGGGCCTTCCCAGGTGGCTCAGCAGGTTAAAGAATCTGGTTGCCAATGCAGGAGATGGAGGAGACATGGTTTCAACCTCTTGGTTGGGAAGATCCCTTGGAGAAGGAAATGGCTACTCACTCCTGCATTCTTGCCTGGAAAATACCATGGACAGAGGAGCCTGGTGGGCTACACAGTCCATGGGGTTGCAAAGAGTCAGACATGACTGAGTAAGCTCATATGAATATGAAAACACAGTCTGATTTCAGTTGATCTGCCCCTGGAAATTTCGCATCCCCATCTCCAGTCTTAGTCATTCTTCTCATCAGTTCCCTGGAACTATGGTTAGTGCCAACTAAGGCTGCAGTCATCTTCATTAGGAGGTTTTAACTTAGATTTAACTGGAGCCAAGTGAAGCAGATGGCTGAAGGAGGTGCGACAAGAGGCAATAGTCATTTCTCAATGGGAGAGTAGAATAATGAAATTATTTTTACTTGTACAGCTAGGACTCAGCACGCTCTACTGAAAGATGATGAGCTTTGCATTCATTCCAACTTATTCATAATTGCAGATTTGCTGCCTTCATGAATAGCTACTTCACTTCTCTGAGCCATTTTTTATTTGGCCTCAATATGGGAATAAGAATGTTGCTAGGATTAAATAAAATAATCGAACAGTAGCACAGTGTCTAGAACATGAAACTCAGTTCCACGGTGATTACCTTCTGTGAGCTCCTGCACTACCACAACTTTGCCTTTTCCTTCCAGAAAAGACAATCCCATCAGCAAAACTGCTCCAGCACAGTAGAGTGATCTCATGGCTCTATCAATCATGTCTCATGTAGAATTTATAAAGCAACAGAAATTTAAAAGACTTAAGCCAGTTGCTTTGTAATGTGTAGTAGAATCAAATCCATAGACTCCTAGTCTGGAATAAGAGTCATTTTCCTATTTTTTTCAAGTCATAAAAATGACAAATCAGAAAAAAAAATAAAACACTACCACCAGAGACAGTTGCTACCTATTATTACATGGCCAAAGGCAGAACACATGCTACTATGTAAACACTTTTGATTTTGTGAATTCAGTATCAAACTCCACTTAGGTAGTTTTGAAAACAGCTACATTCAAACTGAAGCTATGAGAATTTTTGAAACAGAAGCAGCAACATAGTAAAGAAGAAGAATGAGGAAAAGGAGTGAGAAGGGAGGAGAAAGGGACAGAGGAGAAAAGGGAGATGAAGGGAGAAGAGATAGAAAGAGGAGAAGTAGAAAAGAAAATACAACGTAAATAAGAATGGTTGTCTGAATTTTAAGCCATGATGATGCCTTGGCAGCGTATAGCAGGGTCCACTGTGAATACATTGAGTTGAGTATTTTAGGAATAGCTTCCCAAAAGGAGGAAGGTAATGTTTTGAAGTCTGAAGAATATCTAAAAATATCTGTCTCATACCTATATTTTAACAGAAAACTACATATTAAAAGAATAGAAACCAAAAGGGCAGCTCCCTGGATTATTTTCTGAAGTCATTTACTAGCTGTAAATCTCTCTAAAGCGTATGCTGAAAAATTAGCCCAATTTCCCAAGGAATAGTCTCCGAATTCCCTGAATCTCCTGCTGTTTTGCCACATTCCATCTTTAATCCAAAAAAGACAAAGGAGGAAGAAGAGGAGGGGGAGAGGGGAATAGAGAAAGAAAAAGAAGAGGAATAAAGAAAAAGGAAAAAGAGTAGAAATTATAAGAAAAAGTTTTACACAATATGTGGGTCATATTTAATGTCATTTTCTGACTGTTTACTGTGTTATCCTGTTTAAACAATTCAAATGTAGAAAGTATAACAGGATATTTGTGTTATTTATGTTTGAATCATTGATCATTTGTGGTAATTCCTATAAACTTTTGAGTATCAGGAAAGTGGTCAGGACTATATCTCCCTATAATACATCTTTTTCGTATGGAAACAAAATCAAATTTGATACATCACTTCAGTTTACAACACCTTGTCCAGGAGTTTACCCAATCTTCATGCTAAGGATTCCTTTCAATGATTTCATCCTGGCATTTTAAAGTACTCAAAAAAAAAAAAAAAAGAAAGAAAGAAAGAACACTTGAGTATCCAAACCAGCATTTGTTTCAGATCGATATCTGATTCTCTAATGAATCTCTACAAAAAGGAGACACAGATGCCCAGAGGGCTTCCCTTAATTTGGGGAAACATAGCATCCACCTTTGAGTGGTCCTTCATACCATCCACTGTGGTTAATGGGATGAAGTTTGAATTGTTAGTCCTATAGGCCAGGGTAGCCCACAGCCCATGACAAGTACCCACTGGTCTGTTAATGCTGGGGCCATCCCATTCAAGTGAGCCTGTCCTTCCCTTTAGCAGGGACTGGGTCACTGCAAGAGGAGCTAATGAATGGATGAAGTCTTGAGAGCCCCATAGAAAATCCCCAATCTTGAGCTTCACCCACCCTATCCTGATGAATACTAGTGTCCTATGTGCTATTAGCTGTTGCATAGAATCATTCCATATTGCATTCTATTCTTAGGGCTTCAAAATGCTTGCAAGAGTAAATAAACCTAGTTATTTTGACCAAATAACTTTTTAAGTCTCATCATTGGATGTTAACTTTTCATGAGACATAATTTGAAAAACACATCCTCTCAGGTGTGTGATTGTAACTGAAGGGCCAGTTTTCGCTATTGAGAGTCAAGAAAGGGGACCTGCAAAGAGTACCAGTGACACTCAGCAACAAGAAAACACACCAGTGGTTTCAGAATTCAGGAAAGTGATTGCCCTGGGGGAGGTAAGTTCTGGAAGGGTGGTCAGGGGCTTTGCAGGGGCCCAGTAATATTTCATTTCTTGGTCCAGGTCCTGTTTGCCTGAGTGTATTTACTTTGGGAAAAAGTAATCAAACTTTATGCCTGTGATTTTTACAC
The DNA here is from genome assembly GCF_055505025.1 of Bos grunniens. Taxonomy (NCBI): domain Eukaryota; kingdom Metazoa; phylum Chordata; class Mammalia; order Artiodactyla; family Bovidae; genus Bos; species Bos grunniens. The sequence goes on from NC_141168.1 coordinate 9,152,794, forward strand.
ATGCCTCAGCGGACATTGAGTGAAAGTCATCCAGTCGTGTCCAGTTCTTTGTGACCCCATGGGCTATACAGTCCGCGGAATTCTCCAGGCCAGAATACTGGAGTGGGTAGCCCATCTCTTCTCCAGGGAATCATCCCAACTCAGGAATCAAACCAGGGTCTCCTGCATGGCAGGCAGATTCTTTACCAACTGAGCTATCAGGGAAGCCACAACGGACATTATACTTTAGCAAAATTTACTTCAAGAGAAGAGCCGCTTTCAGGTGGAGATGGGACTTGGGATGCGACCTGTGGACCGCCTGGTACCTACACTCTGTGGGAGAGAGGTGAGGAACTTACAAAGGTAGTGTAGGGCATTGGCTGAGGGCCCTGGGTCTAGAGCCAGATAGAACTGGATTTGACTCTGTTCTGTGGCTCCTAACTATGTCAGCAACAGGAAGAGCAATTGATGAGGCCAAAGACAGAGTAAGGGGCCAGACCGTGAGAGTCCCTGTACAGTCAAGATAAGGATTTTGGTTTTCATTCTAAGTGTGAGGGGAAGTCCAAGGAGATTTCATAGGTATAAAAGCATAACAGGAACTGTACTCTGCTGGGAGAGAGACAACAAAATCTCTGGAAGCTTTGCTTCATGTTCTGTGCAATACACATCCTTATCTTCAAGGAGAAAAAAGACTGAATGGAATTCTGAGGATAAACCTCAAAACTGTGGCAGAAAACCAAAGGATGTAGGAAGAGCAGAACCATGCGATCCTGAGACAGACTCTTTACATCTCGTAAGAGCCTGCAAGAGCCAGCAGTAGGTTTGGAGGCAGGTGAAATGACATTTTGAGGTGAAAGAAAATTTCTTTCTCTCATAGCAATCAGGAACCCTGCTTTCACTGTATCACACTTCCACCTCAAAAAAAAAAAAAAAAAAAAAGAGGAAAAAAATTAAGAAAAATCTTAGTCACTATCCTATCACTACTGTCATAGACAAATATCCAAATGAAATATTCTCTTCTCTATGCTGGCAGACACACTAAAATCATTTACCATTATTCCTCTTCCAGATATCCATTTAATAGAAACATAAAGTTCTTGCTTGGTCATGACCACTTTTAAATAAATAGGATTTCATAACGATAATCATGGAGATTGCAATACATTGTAAAATGAGACAAAACCTCCCCCAATCTACTAGACAGTTTACTTTGAAAGAAAAAGGCACTAAGAAAATAGTAGATGGCTGAAACTAACAATGAAAATGGCAATTTGAAAGCAGAAAATGAAAAAATACAATTTGACTCAATTTAAAAACTATATCCCTTTCTGACAACTGTAAATATTAGAATGTGTTGAGAAACATCGTAGTGAGGGAGAATGAATAAGATGAAGAAATTTTGTTCGACAAGATTAACACTGTTACACCTTTAAAAAAATTCCCCAGATATATAAAGAAGTTTTCCAGAGAAATCAAATGGCAACTGTGTTTGCATGACATCAAAAGAAAACCAATCATTATGTTGATTTCTGGGAACTTTGATATATGTGCTAATAAAAAAATATTATAAGAACTTGTATAAAACCCATTAGGTTCTACCTCTATAGAAATACAAAAAGGCAATTTTTGTTTTAAGAGAATATGAGAAATAATTACATAATATTCTTGCTGTAATCATTAGGTATATAAAATATAAACATTGATAAAATATACTAAACCTATATCCTTTCACTGTTAAACATTGTCTCATGCTAAATCGACTTTTTGAACAGATCATCTTTTAATTCTTAGAGGCAAGATGAACAATTTAGTCAATTAGTCTTGATTGCATATTCTTTGATTGTTCAATACAAATACAAGAATGAATCCTGACAGTCACATTTCTTTTTTTTTTTACATTAATTGATGGGTATGATCCCAGCAAGGAAAAAAAAAAAAATGAAAACGCCGATTTTTTGGTGTCATCACAGACAGAAAAGAAAACCTGCTTTTACATTTCTAGTGTCATCACTTCACACATTAAAACTGAGTGGCAACTAACACTCCAATTGCTCTTTAACTGTCAAGAATCTTGGGTATACCTTAGAACATGTTGACCCAGAGAAATCATCAATGTGGTGTCCAAAAGACAGTCACTGTCAGAGTACACATGTGACTTTGAGCACTGGCTTTACCAGTGAGTAGTATCTTAAGAGCACTCCTAACACATTTTAAACCCATCAGAACCTCATTTTTCTGATCTATATAATATCACCAGCTATATCTACCTCCTAACATTTTTTGAACAATAAAACAGATAACAAAAAAATGAGATAACGTGAATCTGCCTAGCAGAGAGTTGATATTACTATATAAAAATTACTTAGCTTCTTTCCCTTGTATATGGAAAGGAACTTAAATAATATTATGGTATTATTTATTCACAATATACTCTCAAAGTGGCTGTTCCTCAAAGTAGAGTCAGGAACTCAACATTAAAGCCATATGATTTGAAGTAAGGTGATGCAACTTAAGTTTGTTTTTGAAAGACAGTGCATTGATCTAGAAGATAAAAGATGATGTACGTGTTTGCTAGGGCAAAATTCCACAGACTGGGCGCCTTATACATCAGAAATCCATATTCCAGCTCTGAAGGTTGGAAGCCCAAGATGAAGAAGATGGCAGGTTTTTTTCTTCCAAGGCCTCTCATTCGTATCACATGTCCCCCTCCTCTGTGCATATCCAGGGTGTCTCTGTGTTCTAATCTCCTTTTCTTAGAAGGACAACATCAAGCTGGATTAGAGCCCACCCCATGAGCCTCATGTCATCTTAATTACCTCTCTAAAGGTTCTGTCTGCAAACACAGTCACATTCTGAGGTGCTGGGGTTTAAGGCTTTAGCAGATGAATTGGGGGGAGGGTGCAAATTACAGGTACATAAATTATAGTGTTTGTGGGGTGTAGGAAAAACTTCAGTATTATCAAATGATTTTAATCCTAAGTAGGAACACAATGATACTTTAATAGAGAAGTTTTCATCCCTATGGCATTATTTAAGGTGAACAACATTTCCTGTTAAATATCAAGCACTATCTGTCTCCCAGCTCTTCAAAACACAAACTCCTCCCACCCCCATTGTCTTTACTCTGAATATTTGGGATAATCTTAGATTACCACTTACAACTGACTTAAGAAATAAGTTGTGTGTGTGTGTGCTCAGTCATGTCTGACACTTTGCAGCCCTATGGACTGTAGCCCACCAAGCTCCTCTGTCCAGGGAATTTTCCAGGCAACAATACTGGAGTGGGGTGTCATTTCCTTCTTCAGAGGATCTTCCCAAACCAGGGATTGAACCCACGTCTCTTACGTTTCCTGCATTGGCAGGTGAATTATTCACACTGGCACCACCTTCACATCAAATCTACAGTAGGTAAAAATCCCTCTTAGTATCACATGGACATTTCAGGAATGGCCTGGCCCATGACAGAAGCTGCCCTCTTTGCTTTGGGCTGATGCTCTTTTGAGTAAGTCTTGCCTTTTTGTATTTCCCTTGAGCTAAAGCTGGTTTTCTTAACCTGTCAGCTGTGCGTGTGAAGATTAGGAGAGCTTATTGTTCCCCTAAAATGTATACAAAATGGTATGTTTCTTGTGCAGATGTTTCACCTGTCTTTACAGATCATTGAAAGGGTTTTGTGTCCTGTTCATTAATCACTCACCTACTATTTACTATGGTAGTGTTTACTAATATGTGCTGGGCACAGTTCTAAATGCTGGCAATGCAGCAACAGACCACAAAGACAGCAGCCATGTTCTTATAGAGTCAATGTTCTCGATCCTAAAAAGGCTAGGAGGTCCTCATCTAAAGCTTAAGGTAACTTGTTATGGCTATTCTCCTTGTATCCCCAAAATGAATAATTATTCTACTATATTGCTTTACAAGTAGGTATCTTCTGAGTCATTTATAAGCATTAAAACATTTTATTTGTTATCATTAAAAAGCAATTGTGAGAAATTGTGTTTACTAATTCTAAAATTCTATTGTTGCTGCTAAGTCACATTAGTCATGTCTGACTCTGTGCGACCCCATAGACGGCAGCCCACCAGGCTCCCCCGTCCCTGGGATTCTCCAGGCAAGAACACTGGAGTGGGTTGCCATTTCCTTCTCCAATGCATGAAAGTAAAAAGTGAAAGTGAAGTCGCTCAGGTGCCTCCGACTCCTCACGACCCCTTGAACTGCAGCCCACCAGGCTCCTCTGTCCATGGGAGTTTCCTGGCAAGAGTACTGGAGTGGGTCGCCAGTGCCCTCTTCAAAATTCTATTAAAACTATATATATATGCACACATAAATATATACTTTTATATATATTTGTGTATATATAATTATATAAAACCTGTTCTGTTTAAAATTATTTCACTACTATACATTTCTTCCTCTTAAATAAAAATTAAAATGTATATTAATTTAATATTCTTAATGTGCTAGCTGTCGGGAGCTGCGTTAGGCATTACTGACAAAATGGAGGCATGGCCCCAACTCCCTCTCCTCATCCCACAGGCACAGTCCTGGGATTATGGAGTTCTGTCTTGTGATTTTGACTTGTTTCTTCCTTTCTTCGATTGAGTTGGCTGGAAATAATGTTAAGGTGCTTATTGTTCTTGAGAGAAGCATGAGACAGCACAAAGCCTTCTGCAGTTGTGTCCAGAAAATAATCTATAAAGTAACCATTGACATTTGTTCAAGGATCAAAGAATGTTCCAGGATGAGCACGTAGGCCACAGCTTGAGACCATGGGAAGGATTGTTATCTGAGACCTGTTTGTGAGGGGAATGTTTATGGCAAAGGAAATTTGCTGAGCTTAGGGTTTAGAAATAATAAAGAATAGCTAGAAACCTTTTTAGGAGATAGTGAGCTTAGGATACTAGGGGCAAGCAGGATTTAGAAAGATAAGAAATAAACTTAGGGATGTGGTATACAGCCCAGACACAAGCATGAGTTATAATGTAACTCTGATTGAAGGGCAAAGGTGATTCATGGAGACAATAAATCTGGGTGAGGGGGAGCTTAAAATGTAAAACCTCTGCCCTAATGCTCTTGTCAAAGTATAACAGAAGACCTGATGCTTGAAATAAACAAGCAGTCCGGCACCTTGAGTCAGAGGCTGCATCATTCTCCACTGATGCTGCTCATCTCTTCAGGATGATTCCCTGGCTGCTGGAGCTGAACTCCGGCAGCTAGCAATTAAACAGATTTTGCTACACAGAAATCTGGACTTTTATTCTTCCACAGGAGTTATAAAGTAACTACATAGCATAGATATTCAGCAAATGTTGGTACAAAGGATTAGTGAGTTGCATGGGGTAAATAAATGACATGACCCTCTACATAGAAAACCCTAAAGACTCCACCAGAAATTTACTAGAGCTAATCAATTAATATAGTAAAGTTGCAGGATATAAAATCAACACACAGAAATCCCTTGCATTCCTATACACTAATAATGAGAAAATAGAAAGAGAAAGTAAGGAAACAATTCCATTCACCATTGTAATGAAAAGAATAAAAAACTTAGGAATATATCTACCTAAAGAACAAAAGACCTATATATAGAAAACTATAAAACACTGGTGAAAGAAATCAAATAAGACACTAATAGATGAAGAAATATACCGTGTTCATGGATCGGAAGAATCAATATAGTGAAAATGAGTATATTACCCAAAGCAATCTATAGATTCAATGCAATCCCTATCAAGCTACCAGCGGTATTTTCCACAGAGCTAGAACAAATGATTTCACAATTTGTACAGAAATACAAAAAAACCTCGAATAGCCAAAGCAATCTTGAGAAACAAGAATGGAACTGGAAGAATCAACCTGCTTGACTTCAGGCTGTACTACAAAGCCACAATAGTCAAGACAGTATGGTACTGGCACAAACACAGAAATATAGATCAATGGAACAAAATAGAAAGCCCAGAGATAAACCCATGCACCTATGGACACGTTATCTTTGACAAAGGAGGCAAGAATATACAATGGAGAAAACAAGTTCACATTTAGAAGTAAAGCGTTTTAAAAGCTGAACTCCTTTACAATTATACATACAAAGGTATACAAACTAGAAATTCCAGGACACCACTTTATGAAAGAAACACAATTGAAAACCATCTCCTACAGGCAACATGTTTGTTTTTAGCCAGTTCACTTTCAGCAAACTCAGGTCCCTATACAAAGTCTCATATAGACGGAGGAAAGGAACCATCTAGGATTTCCCTCATATTAACACTCCTTGGAAGGAAAGTTATGACCAACCTAGATAGCATATTCAAAAGCAGAGACATTACTTTGCCAACAAAAGTCCGTCTAGTCAAGGCTATGGTTTTTCCTGTGGTCATGTATGGATGTGAGAGTTGGACTGTGAAGAAGGCTGAGCGCCAAAGAATTGATGCTTTTGAACTGTGGTATTGGAGAAGACTCTTGAGAGTCCCTTGGACTGCAAGGAGATCCAACCAGTCCATTCCAAAGGAGATCAGCCCTGGGATTTCTTTGGAGAGAATGATGCTGAAGCTGAAACTCCAGTACATTGGCCACCTCATGTGAAGAGTTGACTCACTGGAAAAGACTCTGATGCTGGGAGGGATTGGGGGGCAGGAGGAGAAGGGGACGACAGAGGATGAGATGGCTGGATGGCATCACTGACTCGATGGACCTGAGTCTGAGTGAACTCTGGGAGTTGGTGATAGACAGGGAGGCCTGGCGTGCTGCGATTCATGGTGTCGCAAAGAGTCGGACATTACTGAGTGACCGAACTGAACTGAACATTCCCTATTATGTAAACAGAAGCCATAAAATCTTGGTAATATTGGGTCACCTTCCCTCCACAGTGCATTTCTTGAACCTAGGGGACTTTGTTCAGCTTAAAACAAAACAAAACAAAAACAATGTAATCACTGGGCTACCTACAGAGCCACATACAAGGGCTTGAAGCAGCAGGATTCAGGTGGGCAAAAATCCCACTTCTAGACTTGAATAAATTCCTCTTTTCTACAAGATGAAGTATAGCATAGAATTTTTAAGGAATAAAATTGAAGTGTAGCAAAAATTGTTGGAGTCATGTTCAGATTGATTGAATTGACTGACTTTAATTGATTGCGTTAATTCACTAGGTGGTTTTAGGTAATTAGATGATAGAGGCCAATAGGCCTAAAGAGATGCTATTAAAATTTTCCAGAACTCCTTTATTTTTAATGTAATAATTGCAGTAGCCTAAAGGAATAGGAGACATAGAAATAATAAACTATTAAGTTGACAAGTGATCGCCAATAGGAATTCCTAAACCAAAGTCTGGGCAGGCTACTCTTAGGTAAGAAATGTCCATTACTCACTTGCACTCATACAAGAGGACCATCTGCTCTTTGATGGTATCACTTGTCTCTTTGCAAAGAAAAAAATAAAAGCAGCCTTTAGGGATGGTAGGCCTGATGTTCTGGACTAATTATAAATTAGATAATTATGTCTTGCTTGGCTACATTTCCCAAGTAGTTTTATCTAAATTTCCTGCCTAACCCCTACACCTTCATTTTATTTTCTGCTCTTAACTCTTGCCAAGAGCTGTGATGCACTGTTAATCCAGCCCTTGGTTTGGGAGCAGATCTGGGGACTGTGCCATCCCATAGGTGGGCTAAATGACTCCTGACAACAGTGGGTTGCTATCCTTCAGGCAGTGATGGAGACAGAAACTCTGAATCTGGTTTATAAACTGCAAAGGGTCCTTGAAGAGGGGAGGGCTAAATTTATTGTGCAAAGTGTCTGATATTGTATTTATATTATAGAAATCAGACTGGGGGTTGTATATTTGATTAATACAAGTGCCATCTGTGTATTATAAAAAATATCTTGAAAATTGGTATTGACTTTTTCTAAGAAAGGATTGACTGGCCTTTCTGGAAAACCTACAAGAGCACCAGAACTAAGGTGCATCTCCCAAGAGTTAAGATGATGGACCACTTAGGAAGCCTTGGTACTTTTTACTAGTGACACAGATATGAAGGATAGATGGCTTTGGTGACTGGCATGTAACTCAAACCCTCCATGAGGTAAGTGTTTCAGAATGGTGCAGGCTGGTAGACTAGAGGGTGACTGCTTCAGATAAAAAAGCAGTGACTGGGAGAGCAGCTGGATTGGGGAGGTCAGAGTAGAGGAATATTCTTCAAAGCTGGGTAGAAGCACACTACCACCAAATTCTACTATGAAAGAGCTAGGTGAGGCTACTCTCATCAGCATAGACTGTGGCTTAAAGTGGGGAACTGAACTTTACTGAACTGGGTCCAATAATTCTGGTTCAAGAAGTAAAACTATACAGTTTAATGTTGCAAAGCAAGAATGTTAGTTTAGAAGAGTTGCAGAAAGATGGCATTATATTCTCTAAAAATCACATTAAATATGCTATGAAAACATTTGAGTTCTTGAGACAAAGGAAAACACTTGAAACCACAGATGTTTGAGGTTGGGTTAACAGATACATTATTTCTAAGATACGGCTGCGAGAGGAGGGCAGACGAGTACAGGAAAGGGGCCCAGGGAGACACATACGCCATCAGGAAGTAGGTTTAGGATAGGTTTATAGCCACCGCAACCAGGGCAGCAGACCCTTGAAGGCAGAGGTCCGTATATGAGTACTTATCTTAACATACATGTTTGCTGCGGGGAGGCAGACATGAAGATGCTGACAAGGGAACAACGTATTTGAATCTGCTCCATAGCTCCCTCAACAAAGACTTCAATGAAGAATACTTTTAGTGCTAATGTTAGGTTGGATGTGAATTCAAATACAATGTGAATTCAAAGGCTCACCAGCTTCCTACCCTCCTACTTCCCTCTGGGAAGACGCTGTTTAAAGCACCTTTAATAGGAAACCACTGCCTTAAGGAATCAGGTCTTACCCACTTTTTAATCTCCTAGAGAAGTTAGCTTAGTACCTTAAAAAGAGCAGGTGATCAATATATTTTAATTCAGAGAATGAATGAAAAAAAAAAATGAAGGGATGAGGAACAATTTCAAAGTTAAACATGAAGACTTTTAAAAGCAAAACAGTATATTCAAGGTGGTACAGTGACTTAAACCTTTTTATAGTAAAACTTAACTAAATAACAAATACAAAACATTTGGCAGCAGAGACTTTGCAGTATCTATAGTGAGGATTTCAAAGTCAGACAATATAAGCAGTAGGTCTCATATGAGACTGGGAAGACAGCAACAGTAACGGGGAGATGTATGGACTCTGGGATGACAGAGTAATCAAAAAATGAGAGCACCAAAACTTGCTGTTCTTTGGATAAGCAGTTGATCAGAAAACAGACAACTAAGGAGGAGAAAGTTCTCCATTAAAAGGAAGAATGCGCAAAATGAAAACATGAATTGCAAAAGACAGACTTCGTAAGAGCTGGCCTCATACACAACAATTTGTGCATAAAATAAAACTGTTCAGAGGGGCTTGTCTGGTCCTGAGCAACACGGCATAACTCATCTGACCACTGCTGCTTTGCACGACACAGGCGCATATGATTATTTTTTAGACAACTGGCATAGTTATTATGAAATCTAAATCACAATGTATGAATTTAAATATTACTTTCTATTCTGAGGACATCCAGGTGGGCTCTCAGGAGAAGTAATGAATCAGAAGATAGAAAGCTATTTTTAATATTTGCAAGCACTGAGAATATATTCGTGCTTTGTTATTCTGTTTTCTACCTCATTTCAGTTTCTTTGTTATTCTTTCAAAGCAATCTTTTTGGGAAAAAAGGCATTATGCAAATTTAGCATCAAGAGATATTACATCACCTCATTAGGCAACATCCTGGTAGGTTTCAGGAGTTATTTAAAATAAAACTCATTCCATTCTTTCCTTTTCCTTCCCAGGGGTAAATCTACTATCAGTCTTGAATTTAATATATCTGGCTACAAATTAATTGTACTAGTCTCTAGTCATTGTCATTTGTAGTTCTTGTGTTATTTTTATTATCACAAGATAGCTTTCCAGTGGAGCTCCATGCAAACACATGGCTTGCCTTTCGTATTTTCAGTGAGAGCACACAGATAGATAATAAGGTTTATTCACCCCAATGGTTTCTCCATCTTGGTAGTGTTTGTTATCATAGAAGCTTCCAGGGAGTACATGTTTTCATTTGTCAAAAGACTTTTTTTTTTTTGCTGAGCAAGTATTTCTTCATTTTCACAGTCAATTCCAAACTGGAAGTCTAATATGAAGAAAATGATCGAAATATCTATAAAAGCTAAGAAATAAAGTACTATATCTGCATATTCCATTTGATCTCCATGGGGAGCCAAAATTCAAGTTTCCTAGCAATGAATGTAAACATCTCGATCAATGTCATTCCCTTCTACTCCAGAACTGAAAAAAACATCATTAAGGATTTAGTTATATGTAGGACACAGCTTTAAGTCTGCCCAGTTTTCCTTTTCTTTGTCTCTCCTATCCTTTGGAAAGGAAATTCAATTATCCATGTGCAATAATACAGTATTAGAAACATTTTTTCTGACAAAAAGATAGGATTGGAAAGGATTTAAGAAATCATCTATTGTCTTAGGTTGTCAGTATTGGGGTCTTGTGGGGGAGTTCCTGAAGAATTTTGAAAATAAGATTGGCTTCTGAGTTTAAATAAAATATCAACATTTAAAGGATTGGGACAAAATTATTACAAAGAGTATAAATGGATTGCAGGCTAGCACGACTTCACTGTAACCTGATTGTGTGTATTAGCAAAGCTAAATAATAGAACAGTGGTCTCCAAGTTTTTGGCACCAGGGATTGGCTTCATGGAAGACAACTGTTCCATGGATTGGAGTGGGAGGGGATAGTTTCATGATGATTAGCATGCATTACATTTATTGTGCACCTCAGTTCTATTATCTACTCCTCCTCAGGTCATCAGGCTCCTAGAAGTTGGGAACTCCTCAGATCCTAGAGGTTGGGAACCCCTGTAATAAAGGACAGGGTTAGAAGAAGCTGGAAAGATAGGTCAGTATGGAGGCAAAAGCATGGAGAGAAATATGAACTTTATATCATACTAAACTCAACATTGAAAAAACTAAGACCATGGCATCCAGTCCCATCATTTCATGGCAAATAGATGGAGAGAAAGTGGAAGCAGTGGCAGATTTTATTTTCTTGGGCTCCAAAATCATTGAAGATGGTGACTAAAGTCATGAAATCAAAAGGCGCTTACTCCTTGGAAGAAGAGCTACGACAAACCTAGAAAGTGTATTAAAAAGCAGAAACATTACCTTGCCTACAAAGGTCTGTCTAGTTACAGCTATGGTTTTTCCAGTAGTCATGTATGGATGTGAGAGTTGAACCATAAAGAAGTCTGAGCGCCACAGAATTGATGCTTTTGAATTGTGGTGCTTGAGAAGACTCTTGAGAGTCCCTTCCACTGCAAGGAGCTCAAACCAGTCAATCCTAAAGGAAATCAACCCTGAATATTCATTGGAAGGACTGATGTTGAAGTTGAGGCTCCAAAACTTTGGCCCCCTATGCAAAGAGATGATTTATTGGAAAAGACTCTGATGCTGGGAACAATGGAAGGCAGGAGAAGAGGATGAGATGGTTGGATGGCATCACCAACTCAATGGACATGAGTTTGGACAGATTCTGGGAGATAGTGAAGGACAGAGGATCCTGGTCCAGTCCATGAGGTTGCAAAGATTCAGACACAACTGAGTGGCTGAACAACAGTGTAAGGAAGAGGGATCCATGGTCCAAAGATAGTCTATTCTCTTTAACTCTCAAATCATAATTTCCTCCTCCTGCTCTGGTCCCATGCTCGAGAAGCAGTTGTCTGATTCTAATTTGGCTCCTCACATGGCAACGCTCCATGGGGAAGTTTGGCAGGGCAGAGAACACAAGTGTCCAGTAACTTGAGCATTACATTTTTCATTACAAATTGATCCACTGGCATCCCAATTTACAACTTGGCTCTCCACGTACCTTGCCAGCATCGAATGTGCCGGCCACTCCATCCTACCCCATCAGCAGTCAATCTTCTAGCTGTAAATTAATATAATTGCATTTTGATTGCAGATCTCAATCCCACAGACTCTGATTATATTTGAGATCAAACTAGAGTGTGTGGATAAATCAAGTTCTATCACAAGAATCTGACTTTGAATCACAGAAAACTCATTAAGGTAATGTCAGATATCTTGAGAGACAGCCTTCATGACTTCTCTGTGTGATCTAATTTCAGCTCCCAGAATCTGATGGAACAAGCTAAGTTTCTTTTCCTTCCTGAAACTTCTATGCATAGGCAAGCATTTCATATATAGTATCCTAAGAAGTTGCTTCAGATAAAATCTCCACTGAATCCTTCCTAATATAAATGAAACTCAGTTTCTTTGTTTTTCTACTTTCTCATTAAAAATGAAATTTCCAAGACTATTCAATACTATTTTTATTTTCTCAAGGACTTCTTTTTTATAGACTTTTCAAACCAGGGTCTCCTGCATTGCAGGCAGATTCTTTACTGTCTGAGTCACCAGGAAAGCCCTTCTCCTACATACTGCTGCTGCTGCTAAGTTGCTTCAGTCGTGTTCGACTCTGTGTGACCCCATAGACGGCAGCCCACCAGGCTCCCCCGTCCCTGGGATTCTCCAGGCAAGAACACTGGAGTGGGTTGCCATTTCCTTCTCCAATGCATGAAAGTGAATAGTGAAAGGGAAGTTGCTCAGTCGTGTCCGACTCTTCACGACCCCATGGACTGCAGCCTACCAGGCTCCTCCATCCATGGGATTTTCCAAGCAAGAGTACTGGAGTGGACTGCCATTGCCTTCTCCGCTTCTCCTACATATATACCTCCAATTATATTTCTCCTCTTCAGATCATTTGTGCTTTCTTTCTCTGCAACATGCCTACACATGTTTTATACATTTTGCCTGAGCTACACTGTCCCTATCTTTAGGTGATACTGAAGAGTTGCTCAGTCATGTCCGACTCTTTGCGACACCATGGACTATATAGTCCAGGGGATTCTCCAGGCCAGAATACTGGAGTGGGTAGCCTTTCCCTTCTCCAGGGGATCTTCCCAACCTGGGGATTGAACCCAAGTCTCCCACATTGCAGGCAGATTCTTTACCAGCTGAGCCACAAAGGAAGCCCAAGAATACTGGAGTGGGTAGCCTATCCCTTCTCCAGTGGAAATACTCAAGACAGGATAATAGCTATTTTGAGTGGTAGTAGAAAAACTGATTTAAAATTTGGGAGTTATGTATTCTTATCCCAGATGATTTTAAATTTTATATTTGGTCTACACTATGCTAGATATTTATCTCCCATATTTGACCAAAGCCTACCCCTCCCCACTGAATACATCTCTGTTTTTGCTAGAACACTCTAGCTTCAGCTATATAGTATCAAGTTATGCTTAATTTTTCCACCTCTGTCACTTTAATCTTACGTTCACTTACAGTTATCAATTTAGTAAATTATGGCCATCTTTTAGCTATCTCCAGCCTGATTATTTTCCCCACAAGTGCCGTTTTCAACTTTAATAGCAGACACCTATCCCATATACGAAATTTGATTCGTTTGCATTTCAAATAAGTTCCATATATTGTTAGTTTTCAAGCAGTCTGTGACATATGGTACAGAAGCCTATCAGAAATCATCAGTTTCTCATTTGAGGGACAGTTTGATGCAGGCATTCAAGTTGACTAGGTTATTTTAGAACCTCGGAGGCTTTGAGTGTGTGTGTGCATGAGCATGCATTCAAGTGTACTATTTATGTATTTAAAACACATATAGATACATTACATTATTATACAGACATGCACTGGTACAACCCAATGGATGAAGAAACGTGTGTGTGTGTGTGTATATATATATATATATATATTGTTGTAGTGGGCGCTTTGCTTAATCTGAAAAGTATCTATTTCAAGATTGGAAAGAAAAGGAATAATAAATTGCCAAAGGACGGAAGGAGGAAGACGCCAATGTCATTGATTATCTTGTTGTTTCAACATCATTTTTAGAGTACATTTTTAGATATTGGTTACTCATATCTAAAAAATAATGCTAAAATATAAAAATAAGAATGCTAAAATAATCCAAAGACAAATATTCATCTTAAAATCATCTACTATATTCATTTGCCACTTTTCCCACCTTTTGTTAGTTTGTATAACATATGGGTGTCCAGTGATTCCCAAATTCAGACCCTCTGTGACAGTCTACAAGACCTCTGTGCAATGACTACTCACTTGGGAAGAACACATTTCTTCTCTGCTCAGCATTATTTCATTAATACTTCCATTTTTACATGAAAACCTTTTACATTATTCTATCAATTCTCTTTGTGCAAACTCGTGACTGGTTAATAGAGCTGAAACCTCTGTCTGCACGTGGTTATATACTAAGCTTCATTTGATAGACCTCATAATACCAGTTCTCGTGACCTTGTTGCTCTGATCACCTTACCATTTTGATATGAAACAAGAGAAAAACTTTTACTTTCTAGATCCCTTTACATGATTCTTCAAAGAAGAAAGATGCCTTGATCTTAACATTGGGGCTAACTAGATTAATATGATTTTATAAAAATTACAAGATACTAAAAGTATAATCAATGGTCTGGCTGGACATAACTGCAGAGTGGGCTGTTAGCTCTAGTTATTTCCCTTGTTCCCTCTGGCTTCACTCTCCCTCCTGTTACTTAGTGTGGAATCACCTCCCCTGGTCCTCTCTTACTAAGATTGAACTGAGGGTCATTTAATTATTTTGACAGAAAACAATTCCCTACCTTCAGAGGACAAATCTGTACATCTCTGGGGGTTGACTATTCTGCTCATGCCAGTGTCCTAGGGCACACCCTCAGTCCCTGCCCACCCACTGGCTGGCGTGGTCATCTCTGTCTCTCCTTATTCTAATAGGGATTCTGAGCAATATGTCAACAACAAATTAATAAAAGAACACAGTGTCAGGCAGGTCATGTGTTTTAGGCTTAGGAATATGAGTTTATTCTGCAAAGATAAAAAGAAAGGAAATGTCAACATATTGTTTTCATATCTTATGTCTGAAAAAATGTGGATAACCTTTTGCAACATTTTTGTATTTCATCAATATACAATTCACCTGTTCTATTTGAAACACTTTGATATTAAAAACATGAAAGTCAAGTGCTCTATAGAAAGACAGCCCTGTTTTTCTTTCTTTTGTGTAAGACCTTTTTCAATACAGTTCCAAACAAACTGTCATCTAAACTATATTATTTTAATATACTTGTCAGATCCAAATCAGAGATATTGAAAATAAAAAGGTAGGATTTCAAGATGAAGGTTTTGCAGCTCTTATAGGTGTCTCTTTTGGCCTACTGCTTAACAAAAATGCTTCAGCCTTCATCTTTAATTATGCTAAAAGCACCCAGTAATTCTGCAATCTAGAAAAAATTGAAAAATTCATAATCAATTAGCATATCAGGGCCCCCATTTTATTTATCTTTCCTTCTCTCTCTCCCCTCTCTCTTTCCCTTTCCCCTACCATTTATCCTTTCCTTCCCTTCCCCTCTGCCTTTAAACTTTTTGGTAGAAAAATACATGATTTCTAGAGGTATGTAGGCCAAGATTTTAATCTTGGTTTGGACTCTCATCATCATATTTACCCTTTTTCCTCTGGTGAGTTAATTAACACCTCTGAAGTTAAGTTTCTTCAGTTATAAAATGGAAACAGTGACATATACAAAGTTTTGGGGGCAGAAGACTAAATGAGCCAATACATGTAAATGACCATGGTAAATGCTCACTACTAATGCCATTTCCCTTCCATTTATGTCATTATCTAATTTGGAGATAATTATTTTTAAGTATTATTCATCCAACCATGTAGGTAACCATATATTTAGCCTGAACTCCAGAGCCAATACTAAGAGAAAAAAGAACCATCATTTTAAGAAAATTTAAGATATCAGGTTACGGTCAAAGGGGCTGTGGCATTCCTGGTCAATTAATAGCTCGCAACAATTATTCACCATCATAAAAACTACCAGTTGCTGGTTTTGGCGAATAATATGCAAACACAACAGGGTAGTAGAAACCAGCTGCTATTTGAGTGACATAGTATTTTAGAGAAGATTTGTCACTCGCTGGTGGGAAAATACATACAGACTTAGAAATAAAACTTATCTATTATTTCATTCATATGTAGTTCCAGAAAAATTAGTTCTTTTAATTTCATTTCTCTGAACTTCTTCAACATTACCTTTACTTTAATGTAATGGGATTTGATTCAATTGTGAGTAAACGACAAGATTGCAAAATAATATAGAAAGGGTGATAGAAGTATGCTGCAGCTTTTAAGGTTATGGATACAGAATGTTCTTACTTGGACCAGTGGAGACGCTTCCTCTAGGCAGAAGTCCAAGTGGTAAATGAGTTTATAATGTCGTATCCCCTATGGATACATGACAACTTGTTGAAATGTGAAACAGAAGTACCTACAGTTCTTTTTTTCCTAAAACTACACAGAGAACAGGAAAATCATTTCTTTGACTTATCATCCTGACTAAAGTTGACCTATTTGATTCATTTAAGTTGTTATTGCTATAACTGTATAAATTGATACTTCATTTGGCATTTTGATTCCAAGATTAAATGTACCCTCATCAAACATGGAGAGAGATGAGAATGAAATGTTCCTCGACACCTCTAACAGGTCAATCTTACTGTCTATGATGACATAGAAGGCACACGTTGTGCAACTGAGGGCATAAGCCACTGATACTCTAGAATGTCTCACTTGTTCACTTAAAAAATAATCCTCGCTGGCTGTGATGATTTATGTATCAGCTTAGCTAGGCTAAGGTGCCCAGGCATTCAACTAAACCCTAGTTATGCCATGTAGGTATTTTATAGAAATCATTAAAGTCTGTTATCAACTGACTACATAAAAAAAGTTTGCTAGATAACCTGGACTGGCTGATTCTATCAGGTGAAAGAGCTTAGAACAAAGCTGAGTCTTCCCTGGAGATGGTCTATCTGTGGATAGTAGATTCACCTCCTCGTTGAGACTTCCAGTCTGCCTCCCCTGACAATGCCTAACTTTAGACTTACTAGCCAGGTCCTACTGTTATGTAAACCCATCTCTTCCAGTAAATCTCTGAAATATGTATTTTTACTTTTTGTTTCTCTGGTTGAACTTGGACTGGCAGACTGGACAACAGAACTCGAAACCCTTATCTCCTATTCGTAAGCTTCTCTGAGTAATTCCTGACCTTCCCTTCGGATGTAAGCTTTGTAAACAAAGGAGGAGGAATTCACTAATGAAAATACACAAGTCAAAAAATTTTAAACTATTATGAATTCTAAATTTATTCAATCTTTCATCCAAGATGTACCATTAAAATCCCTTCAAAATCTATGTCATATACAAAATGCCTTGCTTTCATTATTAAATCATTTCAGTTTATATTTTAAGGAAAATGTTACCTTAAAAACTGTCATCTTTGTCTTCCTTGTATTCTCACAGCATCCAGCAAAGTATTTTGTATTCAGTGAATGTTTGCTAAATACATGACTAATTCCTCAATAATACTCTAGATATTTTCAAGATATTTTTATAGTAAAACTCTCTTTTCTCCATATCTTGTTTAAGGCAAGTATTTTGAATGGAGCTGGAGGAATCAGGCTCCCTGACCTCAGACACTATGACCAAGCTACCACAAAGTTCATAGCAACACTATTTACAATAAATAAGACATGGAAACAACTTAAGTGTCTATTGACAAATGAATGGATAAAGAAAATGTGGTATATATACCAGTGGAATATTATTTAATCATAAAAAAACAATGAATAATGCCATTTGCAGCACCATGAATGGACTTAGAGATTATCATATTAAGTGAAGTAAATCAGACAAAGACAAATATAATATCATTTATATTGGAGATGATATAAATGAACTTATTTACAAAACAGAAACAGACTCACAGACATAGAAAACAAATTTATCATTATCAAAATGGATAGTGGGGGTAGGGATGGAAGAGATAAACTATGAGGTTGGAATCAACTCATACACACAACTATATATAAAATAGATAGTCAATAAGGACCTATTGTATAGCATAGGGAAATATCTTGTAACAATCTATAATGGAAAAGAACGTGAAAAAGAATATATATGTGTGTATAACTGAACCACTTTGCCGTACACCCAAAACTAATAAAATATTGTAAATTAACTATACATTAGCTAAAATGATTAATAAAACCATAATTTATAAAATTTAACCAATTAGGTTTATTCTCACTGTATGTTATTAAAATGGATAATTTTAAAGACAGTATACAATGAAAAAGCTTATGATTTAAGTATATGAAGAGATAATTCTCAAATTTTAAGTGATACAGGATAATTTCAAAGTTCTCATTCATTTCTATGATATTTATTAAAAATGAAGCTAAATGCAGCTGTGTGTGTGTGTGAAGTTACACACACACATAAGGACTCACAAAGTATAAATGGCAACAATAAAAACAATCTTTATGAAGTTATAGAATGTTCTTCAAAATCTCACCTTAAAGTTCAAAATGTTGGCAACTTGAAATGAGCATATTTTTAATGGAAGCCAGACAAGCTACCCTCAGTAAATCTGACCTTAAGATTAATTTTTTAATCAGAAATATTAGACTTGACCCAAGACCCTTTAACAAAGAGTATTTCTAATCATAAACAGAAAAAGTAAAGGCCAAGAGAGAAAATGTTCTTTCATGGTGGTTGACGAGATGGGGTGAGTTCCGATAATACTGCATGTTCACACTTTCTTAATGTGTCAGAATAAAAAGGTTTATAATAGAATAGATTTGCCTTCGAACTCCAGCTTGCGCACTTCGAGCTGTAGTAACATTCAGTGAGTTTATTCAGCTCTCTGAGTCTTGTTTTTTGCAAAACAGAGAAAATAAAACCTACTTTGCATAACTTTGAGAGTTAAATGGGATATAACGTCTATAATAGTATTGGCCAATAGAATTTAATGGAAATCTCCACCCTTTCTTTCTTCTCCTTTCTCAGAGCAGGTGTTTATTCTTTGCGAGGCAAATTCCGTACTCTTTCTCCTGGGACCTATGACATGCCTTTTCCGTCATATCTTTAGCTGGATCCTCTCCTTTGCCTCAATGGCACCCCACTCCAGTACTCTTGCCTGGAAAATCCCATGGATGGAGGAGCCTGGTGGGCTGCAGTCCATGGGGTCGCTAGAGTCGGACACGACTGAGCGACTTCACTTTCACTTTTCACTTTCATGCATTGGAGAAGGAAATGGCAACCCACTCCAGTGTTCTTGCCTGGAGAATCCCAGGGATGGGGGAGCCTGGCGGGCTTCCGTCTATGCAGTCGCACAGAGTCGGACACGACTGAAGTGACTTAGCAGCAGCTCCTTTGCCTCCCACATTTAAAAACCAACTCATAACTCTCTTATTCTTAAAAACCCCAAACCCTTGCTTAGGCTCTGCCTTCCAATTAAGCAGTACTTCTGTATTTAGCCATCCCTTTACCACAGAAATTTTTTAAAACTTTTGCTCTTAAAACATTTGCTCTTTCCTTTTCCCATTTATTCTTCAGCAGCTCCACTCACCAGACAACACATACATGAAACTCCAGTGGCCTCACTACAGCCAAAGCCAAGGGCTGGCTTCCTTTTATGATGTTTTCCCACTGACCATATCTAAGTTTTCCTGTTTTTGTTTTTAACTTGTTGATTGTTAAACATACATTTTCTTTGGCTTCCCCATTTTAAGGCTTTTCTAATTTGATTCTCTTTCTACTGCTCTGATCATGACTTTTGAGTCCCTATAGTTAGCAGCATCCTCTCCTTGAATCACTCTGGCAAACTAGTGTTTTCTTTCTTTCTATTGATTTCCTGCTCCTCCCATAACTTCTTTGAGTCATCTTGTGGAGGCTTTACAACTTTCCTAGTCATTCACTTTACCGTTATTCCTGGGAACACGGGAAGACCATTTTCCCTCCCCTAAAGTCACTCTACGTATATGCAATCACAGATCCTGTTCATTCTACCATCTTAAAAAAAAAAAAAAAAATTCCTCTTAATTCCCAGTGAACCTCCTCATCAGCCAGTCTTGCCTGTACTTCTGTGACACTGTGCAAGATGATCTCATCACACAAACTCTGCCCTTTTTGGATTCTATCCTCCATGTCACAGCCAGAATTCGCCTACTTACGATGATTCCCTTTGCCCTTCCAGTGAAACCCTTAGCATCACACAGAGACTCTGGACTGATCTCAGCCTCCTTTCCTCTCTTTCTCTCTTACCCTAGGTTCTCTGCTGCAGCCATTTTGACCTCTCTCATTTCCTTCCAAGTACTGTGTTCCTTGACCTGCATCTCAGAATAGTACCCATTCTCACATCTCAAATCAAGAAGTCCCCTGCCATTTTTTTCTTAGTTAACATGTATGAATCCTTCACATGTCAGTCGACACATCATAATCCCTGATACACGAGAAACAAAACATATTTTTGGACTGATTATCTCACCTGTTATTCCAGCTGAGACTGATCAACTCCTATCCACATTGCTGAAAGAGGCTTTTACTTTTCCCTGTGGTCACTCAGTCTCTTTTAACTACAGGATTCTCTAATGAAGATGCTAGTTGCCTGGGTTTAGAACATTGCTAGATTTAATTTTCTATTTTACCTTTTAGTTATTATAATTTTCTTTGCCTGTTTCATTTAATTGTATCCTCTAATCTCAGTACAATTATTTAACACAATGATTTATTAGAAAAATGATTAATCTTTTGATTAATACTGACTAGTCACAACAAATCTCATTCATGGAAAACACCAATCTTTAGTTGCAGTTAAGCGATGTTTTATCTATGTTGTTTCAAAAGTTAAACATCATAGTTTCTTATAGTGCATATCACAAACAGAAAATTCACTTTGGAGAAGACTCGTGAGAGTCCCTTGGATGTCAAGGTGATCAAACAATCCCAAAGGAAATTAACCTTGAATATTCATTGGAAGGACTGGTGAAGCTGAAGTGTCAATACTTTGGCCACCTGGTGCAAGAGCCAACTCATTGGAAAAGACATTGATGCTGGGAAAGACTGAAGGCAAAAGGAGAAGGGAGCTTCAGAGGACGAGACAGTTGGATGGCATCACCAATTCAACGGACATGAGTTTGAGCAAACTCCAAGAAACAGTGAAGGACGGAGAAACCTGGTGTGCTGCAGTTCATGGCGTCACAGAGTCAGACACAACTTACCACTGAGCAACAGCAACAAACAAACTTCAGAGTTTTTTCTAAAAATAGGTTGTGAGTTACAAAGCCAGAGTCATGTTCTTGTCTTTTAAGTGTATCTCTGTTGGTTGCTCAGTCATGTCTGACTCTTTGAGACCCCTTGGACTATAACTTGCCAGGCTCCTCTGTCCATGGAATTCTCCAGGCAAGAATACTGGAGTGAGTTGCCATTTCCTTCTCCAGGGAAAATTCCTGACCCGGGGATCGTACCTGGGTCTCCGAAATTGCAGGTGGATTGTTTTCTGCTGAGGCGTCAGGGAAGCCCTTCCTTGTGCTTCAGATGCCACCAAATCACAGAGTAGTAACACTAAAGCGTACTGAATTTTATGCCGCTTACTTTACAGGCAAAAATTGTGAACATAACTCCTTTCCAATAGATACAAAATCTAATAGTAAACTATTCAGAAGGATGAATAATTTATATTTCTTCTTTCTAAAAAAAAAAAAAACAAACTATGACTGATGAGAACAAAACTACAATACACAGTGAAAAGAAATGAGCACTGGGAACCGATGAAAACAACACTAAATACAGCCATAAAAATAGAAAAAACACATCAACTTTATATCTCTATAATTAAATAAATATTTATATATGTAGGGAATACTGTAGCAGAAAATGCTATAATAGAAAGTTTAACTTTTGTAAAATAAGTACACAACAACAGTGCATCTTAGATACACAGGTAAGCGTTTAAAATCAGGCTAATAGGTTTTGTCCAAATAGAGAGAAATATTTTTGCCATCTAAAAGCATTAGGATTGTTGACTAAGGCGATTCATGTGGTAACTAATGAAACTTCTGCTGGTGTCGAATTTATCAAATTTAACTCCTGAGATATCTATTTTCAGAAGTAGATTTCACTGTCTAAAGATTTCTGCCTTTTGTTAAGTACAGATATCAGTATATTTGCAGTTCTAGGTATATAAATACAAAACATATTGACATCCTTGTGGTTTTGGATGGCTATGAATATATATTTTTTCTGTATGGGTAGAGTTTATTTATAATTTCAAATTGGTATGAAATAAAAGACCTTAGTCCCGTTTCTATGTCTTTTGTAAAGTTGATTAAGCACAACTGAATTAACAGCTACATTGCGAGAAAAGGTATGACCATAAGGAACGGCAAAAGCAGTACTTTAAAGTTCTTTTTAAAATTTCTGTAGTAATAGAAAGAAGTGATAACATGACAAGTCATATATTAGTATTCTTGTAAAAGTTGTGAAAGACCATTAATGAGTAAATCTACACTTGTTAGCTAATGGTTAGATACAACCAAACATGTATCAAAATTAAATTGAGGTCCATATACATACAAAATCAACTGTTTGTCATAAATATCACTAGAAATTATAGAGCCCCAGATGAACACTTGAGGAAAAGGCTCTTCAAACCAAGAATAACATTTTAAGTGCAAAGCTATTACAAACCCATTTGATATTCATTTTAACTGCCTCGACTATAATGAATATGCTTTGTATTCAGACAGATGTCACAAGTACTACTGCAGAAGTTCCAATATAATTCAGCCTTAGTTAAGAACAAGTAAATGGATACTTAAAATGGAATGTTACCAGGAAGGAAGGAAAAAACCAATTACAGCAAACATCAGCTCCTTAAAATAGCAAATTAAAGATTTGTATTAAATTGTGTTCTTTTATACTTGGACATATGCAGAATACAGTAACACAGGAAAACTTGCTATATCAACCACTTCTTTTCCTTGACTCAGCTGTCTACTGATTAATTAGCCTGGAAAATAGAAATTGGGATGTGAAAAATGACTAAGAAGAGTAGGCTGAAATTGACTTTACAACATTTAGTCTATGAAAAGGATTTTTAAACTGCCACTATGCCAATTTATTCTAGCTGGAGGAACAGGTAGTTAGGTATGCCATTTTATTTCCATTGGTCAGACAGTTCTAATATTCCTTTTAATCTTCTTCCACACAGAGGACTAACACCTTAAAATCCAAATTTTATCCTCATGCCATAAATTAAAGACGGCATTTTTCAATACAGAGTTTACAGAATGACCCATGGATATTTGTTAAAAGCAGACATTTCTGTGCCCTGACCAAGTTCTACTGAGTCAAAATCATTGGAATCACCATTGTGATGAGCAACCCGAAAACTCCGATGCTCATACTTATTTAAAAACAACTGCCTGAATATTGGATGAAGTAATACTTAAAACAATGTAATTTTCATTTCAGTCCAGTCAGCAAACATGTATTAACTACCAATTCTATGTGAGTAAAATCTGATACATGGAGGGTATCCCCTAAGGCAAGAAGCATATGATAATATTATTTTCAAGGTATAGTTTATAAAGTACAATCTGCAAATGTTTGGAAACACAAAGAAAATAGTGTGCTTACTGTGCAGATTTACAATTCATTCCTTATTTCAATTTGGTAGTTCTTCTGAAAAGGTGTATGAAGGTTGAAGAGAAGTGTGTTTAGCTTATTATTAGAAAACATACCTGAAGTGGTGCTTAAAGGCAGATTTAGCCCATGTTTCCTGATGGTCTTGGACATTCTGTGTTTTCAAAAGGAGGGTAATAAGTGTGAGAGGCTTCTTGGTGGCTAGGGGAAGGGAAGGAAGGAACTATAAGGCCAGAGGCTCTAAAAGTACACTTCTTCCCTTAACTCCAGCCCAATTCCCATGCTACCTGAACTGAACTCTTCAGTTCAGTTCAGCCACTCAGCTGTGTCTGACTCTTTGCGACCCCATGAATCCCAGCACGCCAGGCCTCCCTGTCCAACACCAAGTCCCAGAGTTCACTCAGACTCACGTCCATAGAGTCAGTGATGCCATCCAGCCATCTCATCCTCTGTCATTCCCTTCTCCTCCTGCCCCCAATCCTTCCCAGCATCAGAGTCTTTTCTAATGAGTCAACTTTTCACATGAGGTGGCCAAAGTACTGGAGTTTCAGCTTTAGCATCATTCCTTCCAAAGATCCTGGGGCTGATCTCCTTCAGAATGGACTGGTTGGATCTCCTTGCAGTCCAAGGGACTCTCAAGAGTCTTCCCCAACACCACAGTTCAAAAACATCAGTTCTTTGGTGATCAGCCTTCTTCACAGTCCAACTCTCACATCCATACATGACCACAGGAAAAACCATAGCCTTGACTAGACGGACCTTTGTTGGCAAAGTAATGTCTCTGCTTTTCAATATGCTATCTAGGTTGGTCATAAGTTTCCTTCCAAGGAGTAAATGTCTTTTAATTTCATGGCTGCAATCACCATCTGCAGTGATTTTGGAGCCTCAAAAAATAAAGTCTGACACTGTTTCCACTGTTTCCCCATCTATTTCCCATGAAGTGACAGGACTGGATGCCATGATCTTTGTTTTCTGAATGTTGAGCTTTGAGCCAACTTTTTCACTCTCCACTTTCACTTTCATCAAGAGGCTTTTAGTTCCACTTCACTTTCTGCCATCAGGGTGGTGTCATCTGCGTATCTGAGGTTATTGATATTTCTCCTGGCAATCTTGATTCCAGCTTGTGCTTCTTCCAGCCCAGCGTTTCTCATGATGTACTCTGCATATAAGTTAAATAAGCAGGGTGACAATATACAGCCTTGACGTACTCCTTTTCGTATTTGGAACCAGTCTGTTGTTCCATGTCTAGTTCTAACTGTTGTTTCCTGACCTGCATATAGGTTTCTCAAGAGGCAAGTCAGGTGGTCTGGTATTCCCATCTCTTTCAGAATTTTCCACAGTTTATTCTGATCCACACAGTCAAAGGCTTTGGCATAGTCAATAAAGCAGAAATAGATGTTTTTCTGGAACTCTCTTGCTTTTTCCATGATCCAGT
The DNA here is from genome assembly GCF_055505025.1 of Bos grunniens. Taxonomy (NCBI): domain Eukaryota; kingdom Metazoa; phylum Chordata; class Mammalia; order Artiodactyla; family Bovidae; genus Bos; species Bos grunniens. The sequence goes on from NC_141168.1 coordinate 9,177,912, forward strand.
GGATGTTGGCAATTTGATCTCTGGTTCCTCTGTCTTTTCTAAAACCAGCTTGAACATCTGGAAGTTCATGGTTCACGTATTGCTGAAGCTTGGCTTGGAGAATTTTGAGCATTACTAGCGTGTGAGATGAGTGCAATTGTGCAGTAGTTTGAGCATTCTTTGGCATTGCCTTTCTTTGGGGTTGGGATGAAAACTGACCTTTTTCAGTCCTGTGGCCACTGCTGAATTTTCCAAATTTGCTGGCATATTGAGTGCAGCACTTTCACAGCATCATCTTTCAGGATTTGAAACAGCTCAACTGGAATTCCATCACCTCCGCTAGCTTTGTTCATAGTGATGCTTTCTAAGGCCCACTTGACTTCACATTCCAGGATGTCTTAGTTAGCAGTTTTCCCTCAGCTCTGTCCCTTCCAGGACTGGAGTCTTTGGAATGAACTTCAACAAGGCACTCTCCCTCGTGAAACTGAGTGCAGACAAGCTGATGGGACTCATTCATTGTGCCCAGTGCCCTGGGTTTTCTCAGTCCTTGGTTGACATTTCCCAGCACTGGAAGCAGGATTCAGTTAAAAATAATAATAATAATAAATAAAAGACTGTGACAGGTGAAGGTAGATAGAAAAACAGTTGTAGGAATTTAAAGGGGTTTCATGACTCACAGTCATGGTTCTTAGAGTGGTCTCTGGATCGGCTGTTTCACCACCACCTGGGAATTCACTGTACTAGTCTGCTCATCTGCTATAGCAAAATACCAGCAAATCATTGGCTTCAAAAAATCGACATTTATTTTCCTGCACTTCTGGAGGCTGTAGGTGTAAGATCAAGGTGCTGCCAGTTTGGTTTCTGGTGAGAACTCTCTTCTTGGCTCTTCCTCTTTTTATAAACCACCAGTCCAATCAGATTAGGAACCCAGTCTTAAAACCTCATATAATCTTTTTTATCTCCTAAAAGCCCTATCTCGAATATAGTCATATTAGGGATTAGGATATCAACATGTGAATGTTGGGTGACACAATTCAGTCCATAGCACTTAGTACAAGTGAAAATTCTGGAGCCCACCTGACACCTATTGAGTCGGAATTTCAGGGAATGGAGCCCTGCCATTTGTATCTTATTAATCCCTCCTGGTTATTTGCATGCATGCTAAAACCTGAGAAGTCCAGGCCATCAGGGAAAATTGCCAGCATTGCATTCAGTTTCCTTCACGGTATCTCCCATTTTTACTTTCAATCTTATTTCTTTCTGCTCTTCGACATGAACTCTGCTTCTGCTAAACCACTTCTCACCATGGGCTGAAGGGTCTTTCATATTCTGTCTTCCTGACTCTTGTTTACCCACCACAAATTGCCTTTCAACATCTTTAATAAAGCATCACTTCAACATCGCAGCCTCCGTCAAGTCTTCTTTCTCTAAATAGCAGAAGCACTAATTGTCTGAACCAATCCTTTTCATATTTTACAGATTTTACTTTCTTACAATTCCTAGGTTATACTTGTCTGTAATGTGAGTACAAGGCTTTATACATAAAAGCACTATAATCTTCAAAACAGTATATACAGTTCTGCTTATAATTATTCTCTTTAAGCAACTCCCTGCAACACTGGCCCAATACAACAATGATTTAGGGCATAAAACAGCCCATTGGTTTCTGACATAATGCCACTTCCAAACTTGTTTAATAATTTAAAAATAATCAATATACTATTTGCTATTTATTAAGTCCTTAAGTGCATTAAGACTTATAATAAGCCCTGAGTACATGATCTCATTAAATTTTCACAATCACTCTGAAATAGGATCCCTATTTGACTGAAAGACATTGGAAACTGAGGCAGAGGGGTTCAGTGAACCCCAAAGTCACGAAGCCAGGATGAAAAGTGTGAGCCTGTTTCTCTGACTCAAAGCATATGCTTTATTTCTACTATTTTATACTATAGATGGGGAGATTAGGTTGCTGTCAACATATTGAATTTACTGCCAAGAATCCCAAAGTATATGTCTTTTGTGGTAAAGATATTTCCAATACATCCTTTATAAATTCTCCAATTTTCTTTAGCCCCAACACACACATACAAATCCTTAAGCATTGTTAAAATAAGCCATCATGGAAAAAAATACAAATAAGCAAACAACAACAGCAACAAAGGCAGACTTCCTGAGACCAACAGATGCTATTAAATGACTACAGACAATGAAGAGCTCTAAATTCTGTCACTATTCTATATGCTATTTACCTGCAGACAGCCTTTGGAATTCTCTCATCTGTACATTACAGACAGCTGAAGAACTCAAAGGGAATTACTTGAAAGTTCACAAGGAACTCTCACAAACTTTTGCCCAAAGCAAATACTGGTAATTATGCACTAGAAGCATTCACACACATACATGTATGCATATAAAACTGAAAAACTCTAAGAAACAATGGATTTTTTAAATAACAAAAACTGTATGTTCTTAACTTCCTTCTCCAGAAAACAAACCAAGTGGGTTTATTCTTTCACAGCTGCCTGCATTTTGAAGACTGGACTGTTCAGATAATAAGCCACACCTGTTGGATTGTTTCGGTAATTCCAAACACCAGCCGAGATAGTAATTAAAAGTAACACTCCATTTTCAGCCTACCTGGGGTGTTCAACAACCTCGACATCTTGCAGAAATAGGAGACATACTGCTCACAGTACTCGGCGCTGCTGGTGATGGCGCTGATCTGGTCCATGGAGGCGCTGTATATGAGCTGCGTTACCGAGTATTTTTCTGGGTTGTAGCCCACCACCGTCGTCTGCATCTGCAAATCGTGAGACACGATGGTCCATACTTTGTCCTCTGTGGGGAGAAAAAGGGCAGGACGATGGGTCATTACTATGAAGTGCATCTTCAAAAGTCAGAAAATAACGGAGCTGCACTTTTCACTGGTTGGTTTCTATGAACAGATATAGAACAGAGTTAAGGATTCAGTTCAGTTCAGTCGCTCGGTCGTGTCTGACTCTTTGCGACCCCATGGACTGCAGCACGCCAGGCTTCCCTGTCCATCACCAGCTTCTGGAGCGTGCTCAAACTCATGTCCATTGAGTCGGTGATGCCATCCAACCATCTCATCCTCTGCCGTCCCCTTCTCCTCCTGCCTTCAATCTTTGGGTTAATCTTTAAGGATAGTAATCGTTAAAATAATGCTCCTCACACCTAAGTTCTGTGTATATTGACAAAGTAATATTTCTTTTATTAAAAACAAACACAAGCTATCGTCTTAAAACAAACAGCCTGAGTATCTGGTGGGATGCTTTAAAACCTGCAGCATTGGACATAAGGCTACTGTGTTCCAATGCCTTCCCAACACTGTAACTCTTCATTCCTCCTGTAAAACAATCTCTACTACCTCCTAAATGAGCTACGTGCTCTCTAGCCTCTGGAGCTTTGTTTGCTGTTTTCAGAATATGCATCTTCATTTTGTCAACAAATGTTCTTCTCACCCTGACCTTTCAGGTAAAATTAGACACTGCCTGCTCTGTTATTGAAATGCTCTATACATGTGGAATGATGCAAATCAGTAATTATCTTGGTGTTTTGAACCCTGAAAATTTCAATATGTGAAAAGGAGAAGCATCTAGAAGATTAATGAGATTAAATTAAAATCCTACAAAGTTATGCATTTGAATTAGAAGCATCACTATGAACCTATGATGATGATGTTATCTTTTTAAAAATATGCCCTAGTTCTTTCCACTGAAAAAACTCTCCAAACAACGACCAACTTCTGGCAACAGTTGTCATCACTCAATACCATTTTCCATTAAGAGAAAACAAGGATCCTAGAGAAATGTCCGATTCCAGGACTGGAGATGGCTAAGAGGAGTCTGGAACAAGCTGTCACTTCAGAAACAAACTATTGGAGACAAAGTGTGGTACAAAAATTCTCCAAGGCCAAAAAAAAAAAAAAAAAATTAACATCAATAAGAATTTCCTGCAATAAATTAAAATACATCAAATATATTTAATCCCATGAGTTCACAAAAATGAAATGTTTAAATTTTGGAATGTGTTATGTAACTAATTCATTATTTTGAAAACTGGTAAATAAAGGCAAAGAATCCAGCATTTAGTCTACCTTAGTTATATGAATCTTAAAGTAACTAAATACTCCTTTTGTGGAAATATTTCAGCCCATAAACGAAGGCCAAATTATAAGAGTGTCATCATTTGGTAAGTTCTAACAAGTTAGTAGGGTCTAAGAAGGATTATTCATGGCTGCAAATATAACCAACAAGTGAAACCAGAGATGTGTCCCTGGGGCTCTGGAGGTGGGGGCAGGTGTACCGCACTACAGGTGGAGAGGTGCGGATAAAACTCAGACATGAATTTCACCAAGTTTATAGACCTACCTGCCAATTTCTAGAAAACAGAGGGGAAGGGGTAGATGTTAAATGGCACCAAATGGAAACAGCAACATCCACGTTGTGGAAAACTGTATACATCACACAATCCAGTCTTTCAACAGCCGAGGGATAAATTACAAAGGAAGACAGTAAGAGACACACACAGAGTCAAAAAGAGACAGGCAGAGAGCTTTAGATTGAGAGAAACATCCTGAACTTGCCCCTCTTGTGGTCTTCCTATTTCAGGAGATGGGAGCTCCATTCTTCCAGTTCTGGGAGAAAAGCCCCCTTCTTCCGCCGCCTCCTGCACCCTGTCAGTGATGTCCACGTGCTCCACCTTCAGTCATTATTCAGAATCTGGGCACTCCTCACCCCGCACCCACGACTGCTGTGGTCCAAGCCTGGGCCCCTCGCTTGCACATCCCACAATGACCTTTAACCGGTCCCCTCTTCCCGACCTTGTCCCTTCATGTCTACCTTCAACAAACAGCCTTGCTGATTTCAAGTACAAGTCAGCTTCTGACAGCTGCGAGTCCTTACACGGTATCTGGTCTTATTCACAAAGTCCATTTCTTAGAGTAGCCAAAGGCTGGCGGAGGTCTGGCTCTTCCTTGCAGCCCTACCGCTTGTTCCTTTGGCTCTGATCACGCAGACCTCCTTTGCGCTCCTCAAACAGGTCAGGCAGGCCCCTCCTTGGAGACTCGCACTGGCTCTTTCCTGCGTCTACAGCCATCTTTGCTCAGACCTCCTCTGACCCCCTCCTTCTCCAGCTCTGAGCTCCACTGATGATGTTTCCTTCCCTGAGTCCCACCCCCACCACAGCTGCTCTCCATCTACCTGCTCAGCTTTGTTTTTACCCATAGCATTTATCTCTATCTTAGGGCACATTTAAATTATTTTTTAAAATATCTGACTGCCTCCATGAGAAGGAAAGAAAGCAGGGATTCTTTTCATTGCTATATGCACCAAGCTTACAGTGATAATTGGCACATAGTATGGCTTCAAATCCATTGGAGAAGGAAATGGCAACCCACTCCAGTATTCTTGCCTAGGAATCCCATGGACAGAGTCTGAGTCTGGTGGGCTACTGTCCATGGGGTCACAGAGTTGGACACAACATAGCAACTGAGCACAGGAATTCAAAAACATTAGTTGACTAGAAGAATGAACCAATAAAAATAAATAGAATACAAACATTTGATCTGAAAATAATAGGGGAAAAAGTAGAAGCAGTGACATTTTATTTTCTTGGGCTCCAAAATCACTGAGGATGGTGACTTCAGCAATGAAATTGAAAGACACATGCTCCTTGGAAGTACAGTTATGATAAATCTAGACAGCATATTAGAAAGCAGAGACATCACTTTCCTGACAAAGGTCTGTATAATCAAAGCTATAGTTTTTCCCAGTAGTCATGTAGAGATGTGAGAGTTGGAACATAAAGAAGGCTGAATGCCAAAGAACTCATGCTTTGAAACTGTGATTCTAGAGAAGACTCTTGAGCCCTTGGACAGCAAGGAGATCAAACCAGTCAATCCTAAAGAAAATCAACCCTGAATATTCATTGGAAGGACTAATGCTGAAGTTGAAGCTCCAATACCTTGACCACCTGATGCAAAGAGCTGACTCGCTGGAAAAGACCCTGATGCTGGGAAAGATTGAGGGCAGGCAGTAAAGAGGACAGCAGAGGATGAGATGGTTAGATAGCATCACTGAATCAATGTACATGAACTTGAGCAAATTTCAGGAGATAGTGAAGGACAGGGGAACATGGCATGCCACAGTCCATGGGGTTGCAAAGAGTTGGACACGACTTAGTGACACAACAACAACAGGAACTTTTAAAATCACTTTAGTTCAAGTTCTGTGGAGACTACCCCAAGAGACTGTAGACAGGCCACTTCACCCCTCTGAGCCAGAATTTCCCTTCAGCTATTACAACATGCCTCTTTATCAGATGACTTTCCAGCTTGCTATTCTTAAATCAGTTAAAAGAAGTTCAGTTATGGTGTCCTTGTAGTCATTTTCTACGGGATAATTAATTTTCCAGGCTTATCTTTGGGCTGATCAGAACTGTCTTCTTTGAACTACTCTGATATGGCAAGAAAAGCCACAATATATTTTGGTATTTCTGTCACTTTCTGACATGACTCTGAAAACAAACTCATTTACGTACAGACCTGCAGACTTACCTTCACATAATTAAAAATCCATTAATTGAATTAGGTAACTTCTATCTCTTTTCTGCTACAATCAGTCTGTGGCACAGAATTCTCAGATGTTTATCACCACTTACTTTTTCCTTTCTCCCTTCTTTTCTTCCTTTCTTTCTTTTTTTAAAATGAATCTTTACCAAGAGCCTTGTCCTGTAGCAGTGTCCTAACACTTATGAGAACCAAGTGTTCTAACATTTTGGTCCTGGTGACTTCTTGACTCTAAATTTTAGTTCCAGCCATGTCAGCCCACATACTTCATCATCAAAACCCTGTACATCATACCTTTATATTTGTTTTATAGGCTACTCATTCATTCAGCAAATATTATCATGTACCTGCTGCTAAGTCGCCTCAGTCGTGTCCGACTCTGTGCAACCCCATAGACAGCAGCCCACCAGGCTCCACCGTCCCTGGGATTCTCCAGGCAAGAACACTGGAGTGGATTGCCATTTCCTTCTCCAATATCATGTAACTATTATATGACAAATACTAGATCTAGGCAGCAAAGAAAACGCAGCAAAAAAAAAAAAAAAAGCATTCGTAAATTTTTTGCAATTTACATTCTTACATTCTAGTAGGGTAAAGAAAACAGATAATAAGCAAAATTAAAAGAATACATATGCATATATATGCATGCTGCTGCTAAGTCGCTTCAGTCGTGTCCAACTCTGTGTGACCCCATAGATGGCAGCCTACCAGGCTCCTCTGTCTCGGATTCTCCAGGCAAGAATTCTATAGTGGGTTGTCATTCCCTTCTCCAATGCATGCATGCATGCTAAGTCGCTTCAGTCATGTCTGACTCTGTGCGACCCCATTTACAGCAGCCCACCAGGCTCCTCTGTCCACAGGATTCTCTAGGCAAGAATACTGGAGTGGGTTGCCATTTCCTCCTCCAATATATATGCATATATATTATATACATACATTATTTATATATATTACATATACATACGCACCACTTCCCAGGTGGTGCAAGCGGTAAAGAACCTGCCTGCCAGTGCAGCAGACTTAGGAGACGTGGGTTTGATCCCTCAGTCAGGAAGATCCCCTGGAGGAGGGCACAGCAATCTACTCCAGTATTTTTGCCTGGAGAATCCCATGGACAGAAGATCCAGGCAGGCTACAGTCCATAGGGTTGCAGAGTCAGACACAACTGAAGTGACTTAGCACAGCACACAGCACATATACATATATATGTATTCTTCTACATATTTCATCACCACTATTCGCCAGTGATAATGATGAGGAGAAAAACTGATTGAGAAGGGAAGGGTAGGCTGTGCGTATCAGGACTGTCCCCTGGAGAAGGAAATGGCAACCCACTCCAGTATTCTTGCCTGCTCAATTCCATGGAGAGGGGAAACTGGAGGGTTACTGTCTATGGGGTCCCAAAGAGTAGGGCATGACCTGAGCACACATGCACACGTGCACGCATGATGGGGACTGCATTTGTAAACACAGAAGAAACCATAAAGCCCTGAAAAAGTGACATTTGAATAAATAAGGTAGCTGTTCAGCAAGCCGTGTTGATGTCTGGGGAAAACAAGACAGAGGGAATGAAAATATTCTAATTCAAGAATATTTCTGATGTTATTTAGGTATTCAAGGAGACTGGTGAGTGAGGAAGGGGGGAGCGGCAGAAGTCGAAGGCAGGAATGTAATGAGGATGAGGGGATGGTGATCTTACAGTTAGATGGAAAGCCACTGGCTTTGGAAGGTTTGAAGCAAGTGAAAGTACTTTGCTTTAACTTATTTTTGACACACTATTGTTTGCTTCAGTAAAATTATACTTCAGAAGGGCTTGACAATAGTATATCTTTATAAAGATTTAAAACTTTTTATAGTGTCATGGCATTATAAAAGGTAATATATAAGCTCTATTTTGATAGCACAAAACAATTACTGTTGATGCATCTTGCAAGTTATTTTTTAATGCTTGTGCATTACATGTTGCATGGCTCCTTTGGAGCTGTTAAATCTTAAATGACAAATGGATATTACAATTTTGCAGATATCAAGCATCTAGAAGAAAGTTATGCTGTGTAGATTTTTTTTTTGCCAGTATCATAGGTGGAAAAATCGAAAATCTTATTCCCATATTCACAGTGTGTTTAGACAGTATGTATTATCAGAATACGTATGTAATGCAAATAGAAACCACTGTGCATGGAAACTTCTAAATTTCTGCCACTGTTCCGTTTTCATGAAGAAGCAATTGAAAAACTAGTGTGTCTCAAATACTCTTTTTGGATTAGTGTGTTATGAAAATGGCCTTTGTGATTACTGAGTCCTTAGTATCTATCTCATTGTGTAATTACAAATTTAAAAACTGTAACATTGTATATTGTTTTAAATATAGTGAATTGAATAATATGTTCAAAACTGGGGCACATATGAAACATACTATGGACACATTCCTCTCCTTGGCAATTACAGGGTCTTCAGGATGACTCTGCTTAGTGATGTTGACACATGTATGTTAGAAAGGTCCCTCTGCTACCTCTATCGGTGACCCCCATATCCTTATCCTAAGTGAAAGAAAGTGAAGTCGTTCAGTCATGTCTGACTCTTTGCGACCGACCCCATGGACTGTACCCTCCCATGTTCCTCCATCCCATGGGATTTTCCAGACAAAGTACTGGAGTGGGTTGCTATTTCCTTCTCCAGAGGATCCTCCTGACCCAGGGATCGAACCCAGGTCTCCCACATTGTAGGCAGAAGCTTTACTGTCTGAGTCACCAGGGAATTCCTTATCCTAACTAACTGTAATTCTCAAGTAACTCACTTCATGTGGACTCAGTTCTTCATACGGCTGGAGTTATGACCATGGGTTGATAAAGCTCAACAATGACCAGTGAAAAAAGCAAAGAATTATTCCTTCTAGAATATAACCAGCTTCCCCATCATGTGTTTAATTGTTGTTTGACTCTTTTCCATGTTATCCATCTGTAATCTGAAGTTCACAGTACAGAGCAGGTGTTTATACAGAACATTTTAATTAAAGTCCAATCTGAGCTAAATCCAGTAGAAAAAAAAATTGTCTCCTATACATCTGCAATTGCATCTAAGTGTTTCTGATTTTCAAACAGTATCATGGTTTTGATTAGGGACCAATTTGTTAATGAGAGATTTTCATAACTTTACTCATATTAACTCTGAAATGATCTCTAAAAATAGGGAATATTATATTATAAATTACCTTAAAGTTCTCCTCTATCTCATAAACTGCATCTGATAAATTAGTCTGTGGCTTTCTTTGGGCACAAAGTCTTGATAGCTATTATCCTGATTCAGTAAATCAACAATTGAACTTCAGCCATGAAGAAAATACGAGCAAGGCTCTCCAATGAAATGCTATAGCATTAATAAGAACTGAATTAATAAGAAATGTTTGTAGGCTTATAGTAGAACATAGCCAAGGAAAGAGACTTACCATTCAAAGGAAACCATGTTCTCATATGAAAAATTTTGATCTCTACATAGTATCAATATAATGGCATTTTAGAGAGTATCCATTTTGACTCTCTTCTATTAGAGATTAAGAAAGTGAATGTAATAGAGCTACCACAAGATCCTACGATCCTACTCCTGCACATATATCCAGAAGAGATAAAAAGTCTAATTCAAAAAGACACATGTAACTCAATACTCACAGCAGCGCTATTTACAAAAGCCAGGACATGGAAACGAACTAAATGTCCATCAACAGATGAATGGATAAAGAAGACGTGTGTCTATATTGTGTGTGTATACACTCAGACAGTGGGATATTACTTAACCATAAAGAGAACGAAATATTGCCATCTGCAGCAACACAGATGGGCCTAGAAATTATCATACTGTGTGGAGTGTCAAAGACAAATATCATATGATATAACTTATATGTGGAATCTAAAAAAGTAATACAAATGAACTTATTTATAAACAGAAACAGACTCATCAAGACAGAAAACAAACCTATGGCTACCAAAGGGGAAAAAGATGAAGGAATAAACTGGGAGTACTGGATTAACAGATACGCTAATATATATAATATAGACAACAGAGATATACTCTGTAGCACAGGGAACTCTATTCAATATCTTATAACAATAATGGAAGATAATCTAAAAAGGTATATATATATTTATATATGTGTGTGTGCATGTGTGCTAAATCTCTTCAGTCATGTCTGACTCTTTTCAACACTATGGACTGTAGCCCACCAGGACTGTAGCCCACCAGGCTCCTCTGTCCGTGGGATTCTCCAGGCAAAAATACTGGCATGGGTTGCCATGCCCTCCTCCAGGAGATCTTCCCAAGCCAGGTATCAAACTCACATCTCTTATGTCTCCTGCATTGGCAAGCAGTATATATGTATATATACATATATATTTTTATATGCATATAGGAAGCCCTATATGCATATATATATTTTTTTATATGTGTATATATTCAAATTGTGAACCTGTGGACTGTAGCCCACCAGGCTCCTCTGCCCATGGGATTCTCTAGGCAAGAATATTGGAGTGGGTAGCCATTCCCTTCTCCAGGGGATCTTCCTGACCCAGGGATCAAACCCACGTCTCCTGTATCTCCTGTACTGGCAGGTGGGTTCTTTACCACTAAGCCACTTGGGAAGCCCATATATGTATATATTCATATATATATATATATGAATATCATTTTGCTATACACCTAAAATTAACCACAAAATTGTAAATCAACTGTACTTCAATTAAAAAAAAAAAGAAGTCAAGTGTCGGAAGTAAGTGGCTTAACAATATGAATACAAAGAGTTAGTAGCAAAATAATGGAAACTTTGTCCCCTAATTCTGGCATTTAATGCTCTTTTCACTACCGTATCTTTAACCTCGTGGTGATATGCTTGGTGACATGTCAAAACTTTTGTTGCGTTCCCCACATCATCCCATTAATTTTCAGGTAGCAGAGGAATATATAGACATTATTTTAAACTTTTTAAGTGTTATTTTAAATGACAATAATATATGCTATTACATCAGGAAAAAATGTCATAAAGCAGTAATACAATTCAATCATGCACACATTCATAAATCACTACTCAGTTTTTTATATTTTAGCACCATGCTACGTTCTGGAAGCACAAGGATAAAAGAGACCTGAGGTCCTGACCTCAACAAGCTTGTAGTGCAGAGGAGGAGAGAAAACATTAAGCTTGAAATTACAAATTGCAAACAGGTGCTGAAACAGATCTATGCACAGGGTCCTGAGAGCTCACATGGAAAGCTTTGGAAAGCCATGAAGGGACCAGAGGACAAGGTATTTTCAGTGAATCAAGAAGGTTAATTTAATAGGGATGAGCCATATGACGATGGTGGTAACAGCAACGTTACTCATCTTACAACTCAGGCCAAATATCTTGGGGACAAAAGAGTTCAGTAAATGGGATCCTAATTGATTGGAAATTGAAGGGTCTGGGATAGTGAAGTATAAGATTGCAGTCGTAACAACTGTGTATGGGTTGAAAGGTCTGGCAGATCCTCATGGTGTGGGTGCTGGAAAGCTTCAGAGAGAGAAGATTCACTTATATTGTGACATTTTCATTTTTAAATTTTTTAACAGCTGTCCTGTTGCTAAGTCATGTGCAAGTAGCTATTTAGGTTTCTGGGTAGCTATTTTTTATTTTATTATTCTTTTGGCGGCACTGCGTCCTCACTACGGCACACAGGCTTTCTCCAGCTGTGGGGCATGGGCTTCTCATTATGGTGCCTTTTCCTGTTGTGGATCACAGGCTCTACTTGCACCGTGGCATGTGGGATCTTCCCTGATCAGGGATCAACCGGTGTCCCTCGCACTGGCAGGCAGATTCTTAACCACTGGGCCACCAGGTGACTCCTGACATATTTTTAAAACCCTCTCTCCAAAGTCATATACAACAAGCACACAGCTAACATCATACTCAACAGGGAATAGCTGGAAGCTTTTCCTCTAAAATATGGAACATGCCAAGGGGAATAGGATTACGGATATTTGATGTTATATTCTTAATTTGGATGTTGGGCATAAATTAGAAATACTTCATATCAAAACAAGCAACTAACAGGTACCTTATTTCAGGTAAACGTTAGAGGAATTCCAGATTTGCAGAAGTAGTAATCTAGGAAATGTCGGTCACGTTACATGATCTGTGTGTGCTTTACTGCATAAGTCACAAAACAGTTTCTTACACAGTTTACCTGAAGTATTAATAAGTTATGCAAATTAGGTTCTAATGATGGTAGGCTATAACTTTTTTGTTGTTGTTTTTGTTTCATTTTTTGGTCATTTGTAGGATGATCTACACAAAAATTTCATCAATTGTGCAGGTAGTTAAGTTTAAAAAAGACCATTAATTTCATAAGCCATTGTTTTGTTTAGAAGGTTTTTCTCAATGGTTATGATCCTGCTGAGATAATTTAAATTATTAGAAATTTATGGTGTCATGTCTTTTCTCCCCAAATACATTTTGTGTGAGTATTAAAAGCACTTCTGTAACCTAGACCCTAAAACTATAAAGGCCATTTCACCATGGTGGGCTGTGATGGTTTGAGTTCTTCCATTATGCTGGCTATGTATGCAGCTCAGGTAGCATAAGCAGCTTCAATCACGTGTAGAGAAATAAGGTATATAAAGCAGATGGAACCCCTGCAGGAAGCACTGAGGAAATGAGCTAAAAGTACAGATGATGTTCTGCAGGTGGTGGAAAATGTTGATTATTTTTATGTTCACAATTCCAGCTCAAAGATGGATGACAAATGGAGTGCTGTGAGCAAGTATAAATAATGGTGGATCATTCATACCCACCTGAAGAACAATTTGGAGCCTATGTGTATCTTTTTTTCTAGGAAGACATTAGCTGTTTTCTGGGAAGAAGAATATTTGTTAATGTTTTTGTGCTGTAGAGATGTTAACATCCTTTTACAATACAGCTAGAGTTATTGACTGCATTTATATCAATACTTGGACAAGCTAATCTTCCTTTTCTTTTCTCTCTCACACTGCGTAGAGATGTAGTTTGTGTGTATTTGATAGTGGGGAGTTCATCTCTGTGGCAATAAGAAGATTTCCATCTGTGTAGCAAGGAAATGTTACTCTTTGATCCTTGTAGCTTATGATGACAGTTGGATTTTGATCTGAGATCGAACTTGGACACTAGGTAAATGTCATCTTGGGTCAATGACTGACCATTTCTGTGGACCTTTAAAGATAACACTTCCTATTATTTAAAAATACCTTAAAATTATTGCACACACTTGGTTTAAGAAATCACTTCAAATATTTTACTCTACCACACTGTCCTACTCATGGTTCGAACATGCCAGCTGCTTACGGTTACAGCCTTAGCATGGCTCGCTCTTCTGCCTAGAGGCATTTTTTCCAGAGGGTCTCCAGGCTAACTCCCTCATCTCCGTTTAGTCTTGATTTGAATGGCGTTTTCTCATTGAGGTCTGCCAAATCTATCTTATTGAAACTTACAACCCACTCTGCCTCTTACCTTCTCTATACCCATTGCATATACACATGGACTTCAAACATGGTACATGATATTTTTTTTATTGTCTGCCTTCCTGCCCCACCTTCCTCATAGACTATAAACTTCAATATATCAGAGAAGTTTTAAATACATTTTGTTTACTCATGAATTTTAAATTCTTAAAAGAGCACCTAGTGGTCTACAGAAGTTCATAAAAACTGTGCTACTAATATACCTTAACCCTTTCTTCACTTGAAGAAGTGATGTTGCTCAGTTGTGTCCGACTTGTAGAACCCCATGGACTGTAGCCCACCAGGCTCCTCCATCCATGGGATTCTCCAGGCAAGAATACTGGGGTGGGCTGCCATTTCCTTCTCCAGGGGATCTTCCTGACTCAGGGATCGAACACGGGTCTCCCGCATTGCAGGCAGATGCTTTTAACCTCTGAGTCACCAGGGAAGCCCTTTTTTCGACAAACTTCTTTTAGTTATTATCAATGATTCCTATAAAATACCCACTTGAATTATAGTTTGTGGGCTTATAGATCCTGTCAGATAGCTCTACAATTTATTAAGCTTCAAAAAAATAGACATTTTGAAAGACTTCACAGGTTGAACAAAGTGATATTTGAAGTCATAGAATCCTGGTACTGTACTTGCAATATTTTCAAGATTTTTTAAATCTTGTAAACTGCAAGGATTTTTTTAAGAGCAAAATAATGCATCTAAGATGCAATAAGCTTCTTAAAGCCATCACCATTTTCTTTCTGAATTGGACATTAAGATAATCATTCTGTGCTAAATGTGCATCCATCTCCTTACATAGGAAGAGGTACTGAACATAGGAAGAGGTACTGAACATAGGAGCTTTTGTTCATCAACAACTTGCTTTATTCCAAGCCCTGTTCTAGGCCCTGAGTGCACAAAGGCAAATAAGATGTGTGTCATGCCACTAAAGAGAAGAAAGTTACATAGAATAAGTAATTACTGTACACCTGAAAATAACTTACCTTTTAATCAACTACCAGAACCATCCAAATAATGAAATTTTACATACAAATCATAAATACACCCACGTATAATCTGCACCATACCCTTTATCATACATAACACATTCTTTAAAATTCTCTACCATTGTACTTTATATATAGTTTTTTATTGTTGGAGAGTTTTAGTTTCTCCCTTTAGTTTAAACCTAAGTTGTATCAGGCTAACCTGAGAAATTATATTCTTTCTGAAGTTTCTATCTAAATAGCTTTGATGTAGCAGAAAACATAAAATTGAAAATGACAGTTTGATTGACTATTAACAGGATACAATCTTAGAAGTTGGCCCTTCCTTTCATGTTGACCCTAGCTCACATTGCTCTCTGCCCCCTGAAAGTTGGAAAGATCAAATGAATCCTTCAGTTCAGTTCAGTTGAGTCACTCACTCATATCTGACTCTGCAGCACACCAGGCCTCCCTGTCCATCACCAACTCCCGGAGCTTACTCAAACTCATGTCCATTGAGTCAGTGATGCCACCCAACTATCTCATCCTCTGTCATTCCCTTTTCCTCCTGACTTCAATCTTTCCCAGCATCAGGGTCTTTTCCAATGAGTCAGTTCTTCACATCAGGTGGCCAAAGTATTGGAGTTTCAGCTTCAGCACCAGTCCTTCCAATGAATTTTCAGGACTGATTTCCTTTAGGATGGACTGGTTGGATCTCCTTGCTGTCCAAGTGACTCTCAAGAGTCCACACCACAGTTCAAAAGCAACAATTCTTTGATGCTCAGCTTTCTTTATAGTCCAACTCTCACATCAATGAACCCTAGCAATTACATTTTGGAAGCACTAAGAACTGTGGTTTCAGTGACTTCTGATCAGAAAGTTAGTGGCAACAGAAACAGACTCACAGACATAGAAAATAGATTTATGGTTACCAAAAGGGAGTGGGGGGGGATAAATTAGGAGTCTGGGATTAACAGATATGAACTACTATATATAAAGTAAACAACAAGGTCCTACCATATAGCACAGGGAACAATATTGAATATCCTCTAATAAAGCATAATGAAAAGAACATGAAAAAGAATATATATATATATATATACATCTATATATATATAAAACTGGATCACTGTGCTGTACACCAGAAACTAACACGACACTGTAAATCAAGTATACTTCAATTGAAAAGAAAAATCCGGGGCCCTTTTCCCTCCTTTAAACCCAAGCACCAGACTTGAAGATATTTTTTGATGATACAGATAATATTTATCACCTAGGAAAAGAATCCCCAAATAATCAACTCTAAGTACTTAATTTTCCCCATTAGCTCAGTTTCTATTCACTGAAGCAGCCCCATTGTGAGGAACATTAGCACGACAGTCTGACAGATTAAGTTCCTTGGTGAGGGTAATTAGCTAGAAATAACTTTTTAGGGAAAGAACACCCTTAGTATAGCAGAATTAACATATTCAAAGAAACTAAAACCGGTGTTCTCACTTTAGTTTTAACAGAAGTACAAATGTATCAGCTGATTTCACTTAAAAAAAAAAAAAAAAAAAGACTCTCTAACTAAAATATTAAAGCACCTCTAAACCCAGCAAATTCTTCCCCACCCTGGCCAAGAACACTCTCACCTGCCCTGGCTCTAAGTCCATCTGGTCTGAGCTTTTAACTACTTTGCTAGAAAATATCACCCACTTCCCAAGCCCCAGTACCAGACCAAGTTGAGATTGGATATCCATCCATCTCCATCTGCCTCCCTAATAATCCAGTTATCCCTGGGTTTGCATTTCCGGCTACAGTCCAAAGGGTTGAGGAGTCAGACCCATCTGAGCACACAGGCATAGTTGCATTTCTCATATCGCACTTGGAACATATTTGTTGTAACCCCAACTCTGCTGTCCCTGAAGCAATACGGATATCGTTGAAGCCACATCATTTAACCAAGAGCCTGGTTCAGGTACTCAAGGGCTTAATAAACACTTGCTGAACTAACGAAATAGCACTGAGTTCAACACTGGGCTCAAGAAACAGATGCAGCAGCTGAAGAATGCGGGCAGAACCACGGCTGAGGAGTCATTCTGCAAAGAGCGTGAGACTGAGGAGCGCGGATAAGAAGCGCAGTATGATAAGCATGACAGGTTCTCGGCAGAGGCAATACAGTCCGGCTTCTGTTTTTAAAAGATGCCTCTGGCTGTTATTTAGAGAGCAGACTGGAGGGGTTAGTGCAGAAGCAGACTGGCAATGTGTAGCTCTAAATAGAGACAACGGCAGCTGGAATCAGGGTAGGTGAGATGGATGAGTTTGAACTATATATGATAGAAAAAAATAGAAAAGAGTGATTGGTTGGATATGGCAGGTAGTGGGCATGACAGTTGGGGGAGAGAGAGAGAGAAGTATGTAGAATGACTGCCAGCTTCCTAGCTTACATGAACGGGTAAACGGAAGGACACATTTTGCTGGTTGAGAGCTCAAAAGTTTCATTTTTAACAGACTAGATTTGAGATGTCCTAGAGACAGTTAAATGCTGGCATCTGGTAAACAATTAGATGTAAACATCTGGGGATTAAGAGACAGGTCACAACTGGAGATGTTGAAGTCATACGTAGCATATAATTGCATTTAGTGCCATGGAAATGAATGAGATAACTGAGGGGAGATGTTTAGAAAGAGAGCAAAGAAAAGGAAGTCCAGGACAAGGCCTGGGAGCTCCAACTTTTAGAGGTCACTGAGAGAATCTTCAAAGGAGACTGAGGCTATTTTAAATGGTGTTGTAATAAACACTAGAATGCATATATCTTTTGGCATTATGGTTTCCTCTGGGTATATGCCCAGGAGTAGGGTTGTTGGATCTTAGGGTAGTTCAATTTTTAGCTTTTTAAGGAACTTCCACACTGTTCTCCATAGTGGCTGCGCCAATCCACCTGGAGAAAATCATAATTCCAAAAGATACATATACCCTGATGTTCATTGCAGTGGTTTTACAACAGCCAGGTCATAGATGCAACCTAAATGTCCACCAACAGAGGGGAGATAAAGAAGATGTGGCACATATATACAAGAGAATATTGCTCAGCTAAGTGAAAGCCACTGTCATGCCCGGTTCTTTGAAACCCCATGGACTATATAGTCCATGGAATTCTCCAGGCCAGAATACTGGAGTGGGTAGCCCTTCCCTTCTCCAGGGAATCTTCCTAACCCAGGGATTGAACCAGCTGTCCCACATTGCAGGCAGATTCTTTACCAGCTGAGCCACAAGGGAAGTCCAAGAATACTAGAATGGGTAACCTATCCCTTCTCCAGAGGATCTTCCTGACCCAGGAATCGAACTGGGGTCTCCTGCATTGCAGGTGGATTCTTCACCAACTAAGCTATCAGGGAAGCCCAATGGAGTATTACCCAGCTATCAAAAGGAATGAAATTGTGTCATTTGCAGAAACATGGGTGGACTTAGAGATTGTCATACAGAGTGAAGTAAATCAGAAAGAGAAAAACAAATATTGTAAATCAATGCATGTATGTGGAATCTAGGGAAATGGTACAAATGAATCTATTTGCAAAGCAAAAATAGAGACACAGATATAGAGAACAAACATATGGACACCAAGGCGTGGGGCGATGTGGATTGAAATGGGAGACTGGGATTGATATATATTCACCACTGTGTATAAAATAGATAACTAATGAGAACATACTGTATGGCACAGGGAAGTCTACTCAATGCTCCGTGGTGCCCTAAATGGGAAGGAAATCCAAAAATGAGGGGATACATGTATACGTATTGCTGATTCACTTATAATGTCCCAAGGTGGTGGACTAGAAGGACATGTGTTCATTTTCTTTTGTGAGAACTCCAAAATTGCAACTCACTGCTGAACAACCACTGATGGGAGAATGTTGGATCCCACCAAAGAAAGATATCCCACATTCAAGGGCATAGGAGAAGCCCCAACAAGACTGTAAGAGGGGTGAATTCGTGTTTAGAATCAAACTCCATACCCACCAGAGACACCCAGAGGGCTCAAATAAAACCTTGTGTGCACCAGGACTCAAAGACCCCACGAGAGACGAAGCCAGACCTGCCTTTGAGTGTCTGAGTGTCTCCTGTGGAGGCACAGATCAGCAGTGGCCTGCCGTGGCGACAAGGGCTCTGGCTGCAACAGAACTGGGAGGTGCTGCATGTGGCATAAATCTTCTTAGAGGAGGTCGCCATTAGCCTCACCATAGAGCCACCAAGAAGAGCCACTAGAGAAGGCAATGGGCCCCCCCCCCCACCCCGCCCAGTACTCTTGCCTGGAAAATCCCATGGACGGAGGAGCCTGGTAGGCTGCAGTCCATGGGTCGCTAAGAGTTGGACACGACTGAGCAACTTCACTTTCACTTTCATGCATTGGAGAAGGAAATGGCAACCCACTCCAGTGTTCTTGCCTGGAGAATCCCAGGGATGGGGGAGCCTGGTGGGCTGCCATCTATGGGGTCACACACAGTTGGAAACGACTGAAGCGGCTTTAGCAGTAGCAGAGCCACCGAGCAGACGACCCACAGACTGGAGAGTATTATATCAAAGAATTCCTTGAGCTGTTGCAAAAGTTCTAGAGCCCACAACAGATTCCCCAACCTGGGGATCAGGGAAAGGGACTGAGAACCCCCAGGGAATGTGACTTTGAAAGCCAGTGGGATTTGATTACAGAACTGGGGAAACAGACACTTGGAGGGCACAGACAAAACTTTGTGTACACCAGGACCCAGGAGAAAGGAGCAGTGACCCCACAAGAGACTGAGACAGACGAATGAGTGTCCAGGAGTCTCCAGAGGAGGAGTGGGTTGACAGTAGCTGGCCGCGGGGTCAGAGGCACTGAATACAACAGTCCAGGGAGCCACGGTGTGTGCTGGCATAAGTCCTTTTGAAGGAGTTCGTCTCCCTCAGGTCAAACTAGACAGAGAGAACACAGCCCCAATCATCAAAAGAAAATCGGATTAAAGATTTACTGAGCATGGCCCCGTCCATTAGAGCAAGACTCAAATTCCCCCATAGCCAGTCCCTCCCATCAGGAAGTTTCCAGAAGCTTCTTGTCCTTATCTATAAGAGGGCAGACAAAAATGAAAACCACAATCATGGAAAACTAACCAAACTGATCACATGGACCACAGCCTTATCTAAATCAAAGAAACTATGAGCCATGCCATATAGGGCCACCCAAGATGGATGGGTCATGGTGGAGAGGTCTGACAAAATGTGGTCCACTGGATAAAGGAATGGCAAACCAGTTCAGTATTCGTGCCTTGAGAACCCCATGAACAGTAAGAAAAGACAAACAGATAGGACACTGAAAGATGAACTCCCCAGGTCGGAAGGTGCCCAATATGCTACTGGAGAAAGTGGAGAAATAGCTCAGAAAAGAATGAAGAGGCTGAGCCAAAGCAAAAACAGCACCCAGCTGTGGATGTGACAGGTGATGAAAGTAAATTCCGATCCTGTAGAGAACAATATTGTATCGGAACCTGGAATGTTAAGTCCATGAATCAAGGCAAATTGGAAGTGGTCAAACAGGAGACAGCAAGAGTGAGCATCGACATTTTAGGAATCAGTGATCTAAAATGGGCCAGAATGGGTGAATTTAATTCCGATGCCCCTTACATCTACTACTGTGGGCAAGAATTCCTTAGAAGAAATGGAGTAGTCCTCATAGTTGACAAAAGAATGCAAATTGCAATACTCGGGTGCAGTCTCAAAAATGACAGAATGATTTCTGTTTGTTTCCAAGGTAAAAGCATCCAGTATCATAGTAACTCAAGAATGTGCCCCAAGTATTAATGCCAAAGAAGCTAAAGTTGAACAGTTCTATGAAGATCTACAAGATTTTCTAGAAATAACAACAAAAAAAGATGTCCTTTTCATCACAGGGGACTGGAATCCAACAGTGGCAAGTGAAGAGATACCTGGAATAAGACACAAGTTTGGCCTTAAAGTACAAAATGAAGCAGGGCAAAGGCTAACACAGTTTTGCCAAGAGAATACACTGGCCAGAGAAAATACCCTCTTCCAAAACACAAGAGAAGACTCTACACATGGACATCACCATATGGTCAAAACAAGAATCAGATTGATTATATTTTTTGCAGTCAAAGATGGAGAAGCTCTATACAGTCCACAAAAACAAGACTGGGAACTGACTGTGGCTCAGATCATGAACTCCTTATTGTCAAATTCAGACTTAAATTGAAGAAAGTAGGGAAAACGACTAGACCACTCAGGTATGACCTAAATCAAATCTCTTATGATCACACAGTGGAAGTGACAAATAGATTCAAGGGATTAGATTTGATAGACAGACTGCCTCAGGATCTATGGATTTAGGTTCATGACATTGTATAGCAGGCAGTGATCAAAACCATCCCCAAGAAAAAGAAATACAAAATGGCAAAAGGGTTGTCTGAAGAGGTCATACAAGTAGCTGAGAAAAGAAGACAAGCAAAAGGCAAAGGAGAAAAGGAAAGATATATCAATCTGAATGCAGAGTTGCATTCTCCATCAAAGAATAGGAAGGAGAGATAAGAAATCCTCCTAAGTGATCAATGCAAAGAAGTAGAGGAAAACAATAGAATGGGAAAGACTACAGATCTCTTCAAGAAAATTAGAGATACCAAGGGAACAGTTCATGCAAAGAAAGGCAAAATAAAGAGTAGAAATGGTATGGACCTAACAGAAGCAGAAGACATTAAGAAGAGGTTGCAAGAATACACAGAAGAACTATACAAGAAAAGATCTTCATGACCCAGATAACCACGATGATGTGATCACTCACCTAGAGCCAGACATCCTGAAGTGAGAGGTCAGGTGGGCCTTAGGAAGCATCAATATGAACAAAGCTAGTGGAGGTGATGGAATTCCAGTTGTGCTATTTAAAATCCTAAAAGGTGATGCTGTTAAAGTGCTATACTGAATATTGCAGCAAATTTGGAAAAGTCAGCAGTAGCCACAGGACTGGAAAAGGTCAGTTTTCATTCCAATCCCAAAGAAAAGCAATGCCAAAGAATGTTCAAACTACTGCACAATTGCACTCATCTCACACGCTAGCAAAGTAACGCTCAAAATTCTCCAAGCTAGGCTTCAACAGTATGTGAACTGAGAACTTCCAGATGTTCAAACTGAATTTAGAAAAGGCAGAAGAACCAGAGATCAAACTGTCAACATCTGTTGCAACATAGAAAAAGCTAGAGATTTCCAGAAGAGCATCTACTTTTGCTTCACTGAATACAATAACAACGTTGACTGTGGATCACAACAAACTGTGGAAAATTTTTAAAGAGTTGGAAATACCAGACCATGTTACCTGCCTCCTGAGAAATTTGTATGTAGGTCAAGAAGCAACAGTTAGAACTGGACATGGAACAACAGACTGGTTCCAAATTGGGAAAGGAGGACATCAAGGCTGTATGATGTCACCCTGCTTATTTAACTTATATGCAGAGTACATAATGAGAAATGCTGGGCTGGATGAAGCACAAGCTGGAATCTAGATTGCTGGGAGAAATATCAATAACCTCAGATATGCACATGACCCCACCCTTATGGCAGAAAATGAAGAGGAACCCAAGAGACTCTTGATGAAAGTGAAAGAGGAGAGTGAAAAACCTGGCTTAAAACCCAACATACAAAAAACTAAGATCATGGCATCAGGTCCCACCACTTCATGACAAATGATGGAGAAATAATGGAAACAGTCACAGACTTTATTTCCTTGGGCTCCAAAATCACTGAAGGTGGTTATTGCAGCCATGAAATTAAAAGACAGTTGCTCCTTGGAAGAAAATCTATGACCAACCTAGACAGCATATTAAAAAGTAGAGATGTTACTTTGCTGACAAAGGTTTGTCTAGTCAAAACTATGCTTTTTCCAGTAGTCATGTACGGATGTGAGAGTTGGACCATAAAGAAAGCTGAGCACTGAAGAATTGATGCTTTTGAACTGTAGTGCTGGAAAAGACTCTAAAGAGTCCCTTGGACAGAAAGTAGATCAAACCAGTCCATCCTAAAGGAGATGAGTCCTGAGTGTTCATTGGAAGGACTGATGTTGAAGCTGAAACTCTAATACTTTGGCCACCTGATGTGAAGAACTGACTCATTGGAAAAGACCCTGATGCTGGGAAAGTTTGAAGGTGGGAGGAGAAGGGGATGACAGAGGATGAGATGGTTGGATGGCATCACCGAGTTGATGGACATGAGTTTGAGCAAGCTCCGGGAGTTGGTAATATAAAGGGAGGTCTGGCGTGCTGCAGTCCATGGGGTCACAAAGAGTCAGACGCAACTTAGCAACTGAACTGAACTGATTCACTTTGCTGTACTGCACAAAATAACACAAAATTTTAAAGCAACTACATCCCAATAAAAAAATTTTTTTTTTTAAAAGAGAGTGAAGTCAATGAAATCTTCTAAGAATTTAATAGTCAGACACAGCACAGCCTCAGTATCTCTCCTCTCTACTCCAAAGTCAGCAACTACAACTTCTGAGGAGAGTCTCAGGTCAGGTAACAAGGTAAAAGGTAAAAGCACCGTAAGAATTGTTCAACTAAAATGCCGTGTGCTCAAATGATCAAGTGCTGGCTGTAATTGGAAAAGCATTCCGAGAAATGAGATAAGGCTGTAAATTATTATGGGAAACAAGATGAAGAATACTCTTCAGTAGATCATTTGCTTCCATCGAATACGTTCTTTCAAATGAGATGATGTACATCAGGAGGGGATATTTCAAACCACCTCACGTTTTTAAATGCCCCTATAAAAATCCTGAAACTTTTTTCAATTCATAAGTATGAGCTACGTATCAGATAGAGAAACATTTATATCCAGACCTGCATAACACTTCCAAAATGATGCTTCTTTGGAGACTGGAAAATAAGGCGTAACAGTACAATTGCATGCATAAATTGGTGAATCATTTGAATGCTGAGGTTAAGAGATGGTAAATACAGATCACAGTTACTAAATCTAGATGTGAGTCACAAAGTGAAGAAGGGAATGCATAAAAAGTTTATTGACTGTAGCTGTACAGGAGAGGAGCTGACATTGAGGATAGAGGAAAATTATGGGAATACTCATAATCTCTTTGTTTGAGAGACTCATTTTGAACTTGTCTCAGACACTTAGTTCCCTGAAAACAATCTGGGTATTTCTACATTCTACCTGCACATAGGATTTTGACATCAAGGAGAAGGTGGTGGGTGTTGGGTGGTGGAAGGTGGGAGGATTCAGGGAGCTCAAAGGTTTTGCTTTTTTCTCATCTTCTTGTCTTCTGTCATTCTCTTTTCATTTCAGTCTTGCTGCTATTAGGTTGGTTCAAAACTAATAGTGATTTATGTTGAACTTTGCTGTTTGATACTAGAATACATTCCTAAATGTGGTTATGTTAAACATAATTTCAATGCACATTTCTTGCCTTTTTTGCTAATGACTTATGAATTACTGTATATTTTTTATTTATTTTAGACTAGGGAGATGATTTTAGAAAAAGCAGAGGAACCAGAGATCAAATTGCCAACATCCACTGGATCATCGAAAAAGCAAGAGAGTTCTGGAAAAACATCTATTTCTGCATTATTGACTATGCCAAAACCTTTGACTGTGTGGATCATTCTGAAAGAGATGGGAATACCGGAGCACCTGATCTGCCTCTTGAGAAACCTGTATGCAAATCAGGAAGCAACAGTTAGAACTGGACATGGAACAACGGATCGGTTCCAAATAGGAAAAGTATGTCAAGGCTCCATTGTCACCCTGCTTATTTAACTTATATGCAGAGTACATCATGAGAGATGCTGGGCTGGAAGAAGCACAAGCTAGAATCAAGATTGCTGGGAGAAATATCAATAACCTCAGATATGCAGATGATACCACCCTTATGGCAGAAAGTGAAGAAGAGCTAAAGAGGCCCTTGATGAAAGTGAAAGAGGAGAGTGAAAAAGTTGGCTTAAAGCTCAACATTCAGAAAACTAAGATCATGGCATCTGGTCCCACTACTTCATGGCAAATAGTTGGGGAAACAGTGGCTGACTTTATTTTTCTGGGCTCCAAGATGGCTACAGATGGTGATTGCAGCCATGAAATTAAAAGACACTTACTCCTTGGAAGGAGAGTTATGACCAGCCTAGACAGCATATTAAAAAGCAGAGACATTACTTTGCCAAGAAAGGTCCATCTACTCAAGGGTATGGTTTTTCCAGTGGTCATGTATGGATTTGAGAGTTGGACTATAAAGAAAGCTAAGCACCGAAGAACTGATGCTTTTGAACTGTGGTGTTGGAGAAGACTCTTGAGAGTCCCTTGGACTGCAAGGAGATCCAACCAGTCCATCCTAAAGGAGATCAGTCCTGGGTGTTCATTGGAAGGACTGATGTTGAAGCTGAAACTCCAATACTTTGGCCCCCTGATGTGAAGAGCTGACTGATTTGAAAAGACTGTGATGCTTGGAAAGATTGAGGGCAGGAGGAGAATGGGACAACAGAAGATGAGATGGCTGGATGGCATCACCAACTTGATGGACATGGGTTTGGGTAGACTCCGGGAGTTGGTGATGGACAGGGAAGCCTGGAGTGCTGTGGTTCATAGGGTCACAAAGAGTTGGACACAACTGAACAACTGAACAACTGAACTGAACTGAGGGAGATGATGTTAGACAAAAAGCAAATTTGAGTGGATTTTTTTTTTTTAATTCAAGTTCAAAATGGGTCATAAAATGGTGTAGATAACTTGCAACATCAGCAATATGTATGGCCCAACCGGCAATGACCAGCTCAGTGTGGGACTGAGAAGAAGCTCCAAAGTACTTCCCAAAGCCAATCTTGTTCCAAAGAAAATGGTCATGGTCACTGTATGATGGTCTGCTACCCTCTGATCCACTACAGCTTTCTGAATCACATTGAAAGCATTACATCTGAGAAGTATGCTCAGCAAATTGATGAGATGCAGTGAAAACTGCAACAGCTGCAGCATTGGGCAACAGAATGGGCCAAATACATCTCTACGACAATGCCCAAAAAGCACGTTGCACAACCAACACTTCAAAAGTTGAACACATTGGGCTATGATGTTTTGCCTCATCCTCCAATGTCACCTGACCTCTTGCCGACCTACTACCACTCTTCAAGCATCTCAACAACTTTTTGCAGGGAAAACATTTCTGCAACCAGCAGAAGGCAGAAAATGCTTTCCAAGAGTCCACAGAATCCTGAAGCATGGATTTTTACACTACAAGAATAAACAAACTTATTTCTCTTTGGCAAAAATGTGTTGATTGCAATGGTTCCTATTTTGATTAAAAAAGATGTTTGACCCTGGTTCTAATGATTAAAAATTCACCGTCCAAAACCACAGTTACTTTTGCACCAACCTAATAGTTCTCTTTCATTTACACTCTTCTGTCTTCTTTTCTCTGCTCCTCATTTTTTTCCCTCCAACACATCACTAACAGAAAAGCTTTCACTTTTAATGTGTGTCAAGAACTTTTGTTTTTAAGCACATTCTTTCTTACTCTATAACTTACTTTAGTTGCTTTCTGCTTCTAACTCTGATAAGATCTAACTTTATGCATTCTAGAAAAATGCTTCTATCTTTAAAACTGCTATCTTGCTAAGAGTTTCTGAAAATGTAATTTGAAACACAAAAGTGAATAATAACTTTCAGATCTAGTGAATATTTACCCTCCCTTCACTGGAGCAACACGACTTGGTCTAAAATTTCACCTAATGCCTTAGAAGAGATAGAGATCAGATTGAGATGTGAAGAACCTAGAGAAAAAACATAGAGTACTCCAAACCATTTTCTTGTTTCAAGGGCGTAACTTACATATAATTGTATAGACTGTATGTTAATTTATAATTAGCTATATAAGACCTTCATCACAGGCTACATGTGTGCTCTATAAATCCTTGCTCACTGGGGTGCTTGGTGAGAGGTATGATTTGCCAGCCAGAGGGTTTGGAACCTCTCCTGCCACCAGGCAAGCCACTGTCAGCTCTGGGGGCCAAAGATCAGAAACCAAACATCAGACGGTGGCAAATCCTCTTGATTTGTGTTGGCAGGAGCTGGAGGAGTGATGTGTGTGCATGTTCATGCTGTCTTTGCGATCCTTTGGACTATGGGCTGCCAGGCTCTTTTCCATGGAATTTTCAAGGCAACAATACAGGAGTGGGTTGCCATTTCCTTCTCCAGGGAATTTTCCTGACCCAAGGATCGAACCTGCATCTCTTAGGTCCCTTACATTGCAGGTGGATTGTTTACCACTGAGCCATCAGAGAAGGAGGGGAAAGGTGTGGGTGATGGTTATAACATGTCTACACTAATCCCTCTGCGTCCGTCTCCTCCCTGCAAAATGGGGACTATCACAGTGCCTACCAACCTGGTGAAGTTATTTTGAAGAATAAATGGGAGAATACAAAGAAAGGGAAAAAAGAAAAGAGCTTGTCTCAAACCAGCACTTCTTGTGTCAACTATTGTTGGAGTTTAGGGCCCTCCTCTTCCTTTGTCAGTCTTTAAAATTGCTAAGAAACAGAGGTATTAAAACTGAACACAAACCAGTCTGAGGCAAGAGTGTTAAAGGGACTATCTTCATCAACTACCAATTTGGATCTTTCAGAATGCCTTATCTCAAATAGTGGAATAAATGAGGACAACAATGAAAATAGGTGAGATCAGCATCATTTATGAACCGGAGAGCCTTCTAATCAGTTTCTCATTTAACCCTAACATAACTTTACACTACAGGTACTTTGAAATTAGTACTTTATAGTTGAGGAAGTGGAGATTTCCACAGACTAAATAATTTATGCAAGATCACATTGATATGTGGTGAAAGGAATATGCAACACAAGTCTTTCTGACTGCAGAGCTTGCAGACAAATGGAATAACTGAAATTAATGACAGAGACACGTCACTTATCATGAAATTCATTTCCAAGGTCGCTGGGAGAAAAGGGAATGACTACATTTACCAAGTCCCTTAGCGGCTCTGGGCTTTAATTTCAACCGTAAATGAGGCTATCTACAGGAGATGATCTGTAAGATTCCTTCCATCTCCGAAACGCTACAGTTCTATTATCTAGCCATGAAGATAATCAGCACATGAAAGAAAATCAGAGGGAAGGCTCCCAGAAACCATGCCATTATGATTTTATTCCTTCCTGAAAATTATAATGTCTATTCCTTTTTGCATTTCTCCAAAGTGAAAGTTATTCTGCAAGGTTGCCGTAAGGGCAACATTTTTGTTAGAGTTATAGAAAAATAAAACCATCTAGGTAATAATACTCTGTATGATGTAATTTTAATGAAAATAATGTTTTGCATGAGGTTTAATCTCTTTTTCAGCCCCTTGTCTTGCATCCTGCAGTTAGGCAGTATGTGAGCTGTGTGGAAGATGCTCACTTTTGTAGCAGCAGATGTGACCATTCTGAAGAGTTTTTCTATCACAGTAGATAATTTTAGGTTGAAGTAACCCCTGATCAAAGATAATACTCTTCATTTGTCTTCAGGGCCAAGACCTGGAGAAGTTATGAAGGCCTTAATGGAAATTTCACAGTGGGTTGCAGATATGTATCCTCCAAGTCTTGTTACATGTTTTATTTTGGTTCCCATGAAAATGCGGGTTTGTGGCAGAATAATTTGTTGCAGATGCTCCCCTTTTGTTTTCCAAACGGTGAAATGTAAAGAAGAGGAGGATGTTAGGAAAAGGGTAAATTTGTTAACATGAGTTGGATCATGGGACATTTTATAGAACTAAGGCCATTTGAGAAATGCACAAAAGTAGGAAAATGTAAATAAATTCTATAGATTCATCACTTCTAAACAAAGAACACTATTTTAAAATATTGGTGTATTCATTTTCAGTGCCTTTGCTATAGAAATTCAAAATTTTTATGTATGTATGGTCATACCTTGTATGCCACTTTATTTTTAACTATGCATACTAAGTCGCTTCAGTCTGACTCTTTGGGACCCTGAGGACTGTAGCCCACCAGGTTCCTCTGTGCATGGGATTCTCCAGGCAAAAGACTGGAGTGTGTTGTCATTTCCTCCCCTAGGGGATCTTCCTGACCCAGGGATCAAACTTGCATCTCTTATACCTCCTAAATTGGTAGAAGGCTTCTTTACCACTAGCACCACCTGGGAAGCTATTTTTAACTATGATTGATTACTTTCATGATGTTGGCATTAGAGTATTGAAAAAACATACAAGAATATTCCTTCCAGCTAATCTTTTATCCATTTATTCATTCATTCATTCACTTATGTATCAAATATTTACGAAGCGCCTAAGAGGAGCAGGCACTTCTCTAGGCACTAAAGTGAAAGTCGCTCAGTCGTGTCCGATTCTTCAACCCCATGGACTATTGCATCCATGGGATTCTCCAGGACAGAATATGGGGGTGGGTAGCCTTTCCCTTCTCCAGGGGATCTTCTCAACCCAGAGATTGAACCCAGGTCTCCGGCATTGCAGGTGGATTCTTTACCAGCTGAGCCACAAGAGAACACCAAGAATTCTGGAGTGGGTAGCCTATCCCTTCTCCAATGGATTTTCCCGACCCAGAATTTGAACTGCATTACAGGCAGATTCTTTACCAACTGAGCTATCAGGGAAGCCCAGGCACTAAAAATACATGAATAAATCAAGACACAGTCCCTGCTCAGGAGGTGCCAATGGTCCAAGGCAGAAACAATTCTACTGTATCGTCTTGGTGATGTGGAAACAGACCGTAATGAGAACACAGAGGAGACACAGCTAACTTTGAGCACATTGAGAATGGTGGTCTCCTAATGTTTTTGCAAGATGATGATACTGAACTGTGCTTTTTGGGATATATTAATTAATTATATAAAAAGATTGATTAGAGCAGAAGTGGCATTTCAGGCAAAGAGAATTTGCAAAGGCCCTGAACTGCAAGTGGTTTGCTCTTGCTGCAGCTGAATGGGTGAGCGTTTACTTGGGAAGAGAGAGGACTGGAAATGAGCATGGGTGCCCTTCCTTGTACACATAATACGGTAGTGGGCCTTGTTCTGAAAACTACTGGGGAAACGATGAAGGATAAGCAGAATAAAACAAAATTGAATTTTCATTTTTGCGTAATTATTCTGCTACCTTTGGAGAGAGTTAATCATGAGACTATAAAGCAGAATAAGGAAATCAATAAATAGAAATTTATTTTTATTTCTTAAGTAAGAAAATGTCATTAAAATGGAGAAGTTAAAATTAAGATCTAAATAGAATATACTGCTACAGGCTGAATTATCTTCTCTCAAAATTGAAGTATAATTGACTTACAATATCATATTAGTTTAAGGTGTACAACACAGTGATTTGATACTTTTGTACATTACAAAATGATCACCGTGATAAATCTACTTCCCATCTGTCTCCATATAGTTGTTATGATACGATAACTATATTCCCTATGCTACATATTACATCTTTGTGACTTATTTTATAACTGGAAGTTTATACTTCTTAATCTCTTTCAGCTATTTCACTTATCTCCCAACACTCCTTCTATCTGGCAATCACCAATCTGTTCTCTATATATGAATCTGTTTGTTTTTTGTTATATTTGGTCATTTGTTACTTTTGATTCCACATATAAGTGAAATCATATGGTCTTTGTATTTTTCTGTTTTATTTCACTTGTATTATATGCTAGATCCATCCATGTTGAAGCAAATCATAAAATTTCATTCTTTGTTATGGCTGATTGACATTTTATTGAGTATACAGGTACTGCATTTTCTTTATTAATTCATCTATTAATAGACACTTAGGTTGCTTCCGTCTCTTGGCTACTGTAAGTAGTGCTCCAATAAGCACAGTGGTATATATATATCTTTTCCAATTAGTACTACTGTTTTCTTCAGAAACATATCCTGAAGTAGAATTGCTAGATCATATGGTATTTCTAGTTTTCACTTTTTGAGAAACCTCTGCACTTTTTTCCATTATGATTGCATCAAATTATATTCCCAGCAAGAGTGCATGAGGGTTCCCTTTTTCACACACATCCTCCTCAACACTTTCTGTTTGTTGCCTTTTTGATAGTAGTCATTCTGATAAGAGATGGTATCACATTGTGGTTTTGATTGGCATTCTCCCAATGATTAGTGTTGTTGAGTAACTTATCATGTGTCTGTTGGTCATCTGTATGTTTTCTTTGGAAAAATATATTTTCGGGTCCTCTGCCTGTTTTTTAACTGGGTTGTTCATTTTTTGTGCCTCGTTTTGCTTTTAGATGTTGAGTTGTATGATCTCATTGGAAATTCTGGCTATTAACCCCTATCAGATATATGGTAGTCTGTGCGCTTGTTTTGCTGGTAGTTTCCTTTGCTGTGCAAAGGTTTTATTTTATTTTTTAAAGTTTTATGCAGTTCCATTTGTTTATTTTGCTTTTGTTCTTTTGCCTGAGAGTGCTAAGTTGCTCCAGTCGTGTCTGACTCTTTGCAACCTCATGGACTGTAGCTGACCAGGCTCTACTGTCCATGGGATTCTCCAGGCAAGAATACTGGAGTGGGCTGCCATTCCCTTCTCCAGGGGATCTTCCCAGGGATTGAACCCACAGCTCCCTATGGCTCTTGTATTGCTGCCAGATTCTTTACCACTGAGCCACCAGGGAAGCCCTTTCGTCTGAGAAGACATATCCAAAACATATTGCTAAAACCAATGTCAGACCATACTGCTTATGTTTTCTTCTAGGAGTTGTATGGTTTCAGGTCTTACATTTAAGTCTTTAATCCATTTTGAGTTTATTTTTATATTTTTGTATATAGCGTGAGAAAGTAGACTAGTCTGAGTCTTTTGCATGGAGCTGTCTAGTTTTCCCAATGTCACTTATTGAAGAGGCTGTCTTTTCCCCACTCTATACTCTTATCTCCTTTGTTGTGTATTAACTGACCATATAAGCTTGGTTTATTACTGGGTTCTCCAGCCTGTGTATTAGTCCATGTGTCCATTTTTGTGCCAGTACCATATTGTTTGCTTATTGTATCTTTAAATGATACTTTAAAAGATGAACTGTGATACCTCTAGCTTTATTTTTCCCTCTTAAAATTGTTTTGGCTATTTGAGGTCTTTGGTATTTCCACGTAAATTTTAGAATTTGTTTGTTCTGGTTCTGTAAAAAATGCTATTGGTATTTCGATAGAGATTGCACTGAACCTGTAGATGGCCCTGAGAAGTACTTCCTATACATGAGATGGTGTATGTTTCCATTTGTTTATGTTGTCTTCTGTTTCTT
Source organism: Bos grunniens (assembly GCF_055505025.1). Classification (NCBI taxonomy): domain Eukaryota; kingdom Metazoa; phylum Chordata; class Mammalia; order Artiodactyla; family Bovidae; genus Bos; species Bos grunniens. Next base: position 9,210,228 of record NC_141168.1, read on the forward strand.
TCATCAATATCTTCAGATGTCTGAATACAGGTCTTTTACTTCCTTGATTATTTTTATTCCTAGGTTCTTGATTTCTAGTGCAAGAATAGGTGGGATTGTTTTTTCTTTCTGATACTTCACTGTTAGTGAATAGAAATGCAACATATTTCTGTATATTAATTTAGCATCCTGCAACTTTACTGAATTCATTTATTATTGCTAATGGATTCTTGGTGGTGTCTTTAGAATTTTCAATATATAGTATCATGTCATCAAAAAACAATTACAGTTTTACTTCTTCTTTTCCATTTTGGATTCCTTTTGTTTCTTGTTATCATCTTCTTGCTGTGGCTAGAACTTCTAAAACTATGGTGAATAAAAGTGGTGAGAGTGAGTATTCTTGTTCTGTTGCTGACCTTAGAAGAAATATTTTCAGATTTTCACCATTGAGCATGATACTTGCTGTAGACTTGTCATACACGGCATTTATTATGTTGAAATCTGTTCTTGCCATACCCACTTTGTTGAGAGTTTTTTTTTTAATCATAAATGGATTTTAATTTTGTCAAAAGCTTTATCTGCCTCTATTGAGATGGTTATATGATTTTTATTCTTCAACTTGTTAATGAGTATTACATTGAATAATTTGTGGATACTGAATAATCTTTGCATCTCTGGGATTATTTCCAATTGATTGTAGTGTATGTTTAATGTTCTGTTGAATTCATTTGCTAATATTTTGTTGAGGATTTTCTGATTTATATTCATCAGTAATATTGGTTTGTCATTTTCCTTCCTTGTGGTGTCTTTGCTTGGTTTTGGTATCAGGGTGATGCTGGCCTTGTAGAATGAGTTCAGAAGAATTCCTTCTTTTTCAGTATTTTTAGAATAGTTTGAGGATAGGTGTTAAGTCTTCTTTAAATGTTTGGTAGAGTTCATCTGTGAAACCATGGACTTGGACTTGAAACTTGGACTTTGTTGGGACTTTTAAAATTTTTGATTCAATTTCATTACTGATTATTGGTTTATTAATATTTTCTATTTCTTCCCGGTTCATTCTTGGGAGATTGCACATTTCTAGAAATTCAGCTATTTCTTCTAGGTTATTCACTTTATGGGCATGTGATTATTTGTAGTAATCACTTATGATCCTTTGTATTTCTATGGTGTTGATTAAATTCTTCTCTTTCATTTCTGACTTTATTTATTTGTGCCCTCTCTCATTTTTTGCTTGTTGGGTCTGGTTAAAGATTTATCAATTTTGTTTATCTTTTTATAGAAACAGCTCTTAGTTTCATTGATCTTTTCTATTGCTTTTTTAGTTTCTATTTCATTTATTTCCTCTCTGATCTTTCTTTTTTTTTTTTTTTTATTTTTATTTTTTTATTTTTTTATTTTTTTCTCCAATTTTATTTTATTTTTAAACTTTACATAATTGTATTAGTTTTGCCAAATATCAAAATGAATCCACCACAGGTATACATGTGTTCCCCATCCCGAACCCTCCTCCCTCCTCCCTCCCCATACCATCCCTCTGGGCCGTCCCAGTGCACCAGCCCCAAGCATCCAGCATCATGCATCGAACCTGGACTGGCAACTCGTTTCCCACATGATACTTTACATGTTTCATTGCCATTCTCCCAAATCTTTCTTCCCTTCTACTAACTTTAGGTTTTACTCAGTCTACTTTTCCTCATTTCTTTAGGTATAAAATTAGGTTGCTTGTTTTAAATTTTTCTTGTGTTCTGTTTTTGCTTCATCTAATAGATTTAGGATCATTGTGTTTCTATCTTCATTTTTCTAGGTATGTTTTGATTTCCTCTGTGACTTCTTCAATATTTAGTGGCACATTATTTAGCTTCCACGTGTTTATGGTTTTTGCAATTTTTTTCTTGAAGTTGATTTCTATCTCACACCATCGTGGTCAGGAAATACGTTTGATATTTTGAGTCTGTAGTAGTTTGTTACGGCAGCTGTAGTAGACCAATACAAATAGTAAGGGAATAGAAATAGAAGTACTTGTTGACTGGATAGATGTTTGGGTTAAAGGGGGAGAAGAGAGGCAAGAAAATGCAAAGGGATTTGATTTGAGTGACAGGTTATTAGAGATGCCTTTTACCAAGTTGGGAAACTCAAGACTGCAGTACATTGTAAATTAAAATTGGTAATGGAGAGTTGCAGGCACTTGTGGCAGATTTGCAAAGTGCCCAGCATGGCATTAGAAATACAAATGTGAAGCTTGGGGGGTGGTGTATAGATTTGCTGGTATCTCTACTGAAGTAGTTTCTTCTATGATACTTACATACCTCAATTCCTCATTCAAACTGAGGGATCAGCTCGAATGTCATACTATTAGACAAGAGAACCTGGCCATTCTGTCTGAAAAATCAGCTCCTATCCCCAGTATCCTCTTCCCTTGATTTGTTTTCATAGTACATGGTGGTGGTGGTTTAGTCGCTCAGTCGTGTCTGACTCTTTGTGACCCCATGCACGGTAGCCCACCAGGCCTCTCTGTCCATGGGATTCTCCAGGCAAGAATACTGGAGTGGGTTGCCATTTCCTCCTCCAGGGGATCTTCCCAACCCAGGAATCGAACCCAGGTCTCCTGCATTGTAGGTAGATTCTTTACCTTCTGAGCTGCAAGGGAAGCATAACACCATTATTATGTATTTCAGTCACTGACAGAATCCTCAGTATTTGGAACAGTGAATGACATAATCTAGGTTATCTATAATTTTTTAAAATAAATTTTAAAAAGAATAGAGGAAATAAGGTAGGAAGGGAGGACATTAACAGCCTGCCACCTATTTTTAGGTGGCACAAAGTAAGAATTTTTTTGAACTTTAAAATAGTAGGGAAGAAAAAGCAAGAATTTTGAAATGTGAAAAATTTATAAAATTCAAATTTCACTGCTCATAAAGCAGGTATTATTGGAACATAACTATTTAAATGTTGTCCTGACTGCTTTCACCTATACTAGCAGAGTTGAATAATTGCCATAGAGACTGCATGTGGCTTCCAAAGCTTAAAATACTTATTTTCTAGTCTTTTATAGAAAAAGCTTACAGATCTCTGAGAGAGACTATAAGATATTACAAATTCATGGTGGGAGTCCACAATGGTTCTCCACTTCAGGATACATTTATTATTACTGTAAAAAGCTGTATATTTGTGTAGTCTCTTACCTAGCAATTCTTGCTAAGTATATACTCCTTATAAATTCCTGAATCTTTAGAACAACATTGACAAGAATATTCAAAGCAGCACTGTTCACAAGAGGAAACTTACAGACAGTACAAAAGCCTATTAATGGGAGAGTGAAAAATATACTTGGCACATACCACAATGTGGATGAAAGTAATATAGTAAGTTATACACAGCATGGTACTGTTTATTTTTATAAACTTAAACTAAAAATATATGCTTTTTAAGAACTATATCTACATGCAAGAAAACTATAGAAAGGACATCATGGAAATGGAGGCTTCAGATTGATGATTATCTCTGTGTGGTGGGGAGGATGGGGTGGGAAGGACTGTGAGTTTAGTATATTATTTATCTTTTAGGGGGATGGTGAGTTTTCAGGCCCTTATTATATTAATATTAAATAAAAGTTGAATAGTTAGTGATGAATAATGAGAGTGTGGGGCTTCCCAGATGGCTCAGAGGTAAAGAATCTGCCTGCCAATGCAGGGTATGCAAGAGATGTGGTTTCAACCCACTGGCCCAGAAGACCTCCTGGAGTAGGAGGTGGCAACCCACTCCAGTATTTTTACCTGGGAAATTCCATGGACAGAGGGCTGCAGTTCATGGGGTTGCAAAGAGCTGGACCTGACTGAGTACTCACACACAATGAGAATATGACACAAACCAAGGACTATGATTAATACTATGGATGTGAGGTCCTGTTAGAGGGGCAAAATTCCCCCAAACTTGAGTTCTAGTGTTAACACTTTTAAGAAACAGCTATTTTTACAAATTTGCTCTAGTCTAGGACTAAGTTTCTTAAACAAAATAAAGAGTAAAGACTCAATTATTTCTAAAGGGCTATTCAATTCTAAATGTCTGTGTTTCTATAAAATAAGGCAGGAGGAACAGTTGTTTTCAATTCACTATACAAGCAAATGTTAAACAGAAACAAATGGATCTTTTAAAATATTGAGTTTTGGTGGCCGAACATTCACTTAGGGCTTGGAAAACCAATTACCCTCTCTGTGAAGTAATCAACCTACCCCCTTATAAAGCAGAGTGGTACTCTTGACTTAATTGCTGGTTGCTACATCCTTTTTGTAGTCCCTATAATTAAAGAAGCTTTAAAATAAGGCAATGAACCAGTAAAAAATGTCTCAAACATGAATAAGAGATGAGGCCTCTGTCTGTAGACCAGCTGCTTGCCAGTGCTTGTTGTGAGGTTTGAATTAATTATGGATGTGGTACGGTAGCTCTCATAAATGGCATCTGTCTGAAGAGACTCAGAAGGTCTCTATATAGGCACCAGGCTGGCTCTTCTGTCCCTCCACTATAGCCTGATACGATGATGTGAGGGAAAGAACATAATGGAATATATGAATAGTTTGGTTCTAATTACTGTATCACTCTTCATGAACCATAGCCTTGTCATGGAAAAGGGACTTACGTAAGCTAATGAAGCTATAAGCCATGCTATGCAGGCCCACCCAAGATGGATGGCTCATGGTGGAGAGTTCTGACAAAACGTGGTTCCCTGGAGAAGGAAATGGCGAACCACTCTGATATTCTTGCCTGGAGAATCCATGAACAGCATGGAAAGGCAAAAAGATATGATGCCATAAGATGAGCACCCCAAATTGGAAGGAGTCCAGTATGCTACTGGGGAAGAGCAGAGGGTGATTGCTATTGGCTCCAATAAGAATGAAGAAACTGGACCAAAGTGGGAACGATGCTCAGCTGTGGATGTGTCTGGTGGTGAAAGTAAAGTCTGATGCTGTTAAGAACAATACTGCATAGGAACCTGGAATGTTAGGTCTGTGAATCAAGGTAAATTGGAAGTGGTCAAGCAGGAGATGACAAGAGTGAACACTGACATGTTAGGAATCAGTGAACTAGAATGGATGGGAATGGGAGAATTTAATTCAGATGACCATTATATCTACTACTGTGGGCAAGAATCCCTTAGAAGAAATGGAGTAAACCTTATAGTCAATAAAAGAGTACTTGGGTGCAATCTCAAAAATGATAGAAAAATCTGTTTGTTTCCAATTTGTTTCAACATCACATTAATCTATGACTATGTCCAAACCACTGATGTCAAAGAAGCTGAAGTTGATTGGTTCTGAGAAGACCTACAACACCTTCTAGAACTAACACCAAAAAAAAAAAAAAAAGATGTCCTTTTCATCATAGGGGATTGAAATGCAAAAGTAGGAAGTCAAGAGATATCTTAAGTAACAGGCAAGCTCGACCTCGGAGTTCAACATGAAGCAGGGCAAAGGTTGATAGTGTTGTCAAGAGAACACACTGGTCATAGCAATCACCCTTTTCCAACAACAAAAGACATGACTCTACACATCACCAAATGGTCAATATTGAAATCAGATTGATTATATTCTTTGCCATTGAAGATGGAGAGGCTCTATACAGTCAGAAAAAAACAAGACCAAGAGTTGACTGTGGCTCAGATCATCAACTCCTTATGACAAAATTCAGGCTTAAATTGAAGAAAGTTGGGATAACCACTAGGCCATTCAGACGTGAGCCAAAGCAAATCCCTTATGATTATACAATGGAGGTGAGGAATAAATTTAAGGGATTAGATCTGATAGACAGAGTGCCTGAAGAACTATGGACAGGTTCACAGCATTGTCCAGCAGGCACTGACCAGAACCATCCCAAAGAGAAAGAAATGCAAGAAGGCAATTGGTTGTCTGAGGAGGCCTTACAAATAGCTGAGAAAAAAGAGAAGTGAAAGGCAAGGGAGAAAGGGAAAGATATACCCAACTGAATGTAGTTTTCCAGAGAATAGCAAGAAGAGATAAGAAAGCCTTGTTAAATGAACAATGTAAAGAAATAGAAGAAAACAATAGAATGGGAAAGACTAGAGATCTCTTCAAGGAAATTGGAGATACCAAGGGAACAATTTATGCAAGGATAGGCACAAAAAAGGACAGAAACAGTATGGACATAACATAAGCAGAAAAAATTAAGAAGACAGAAGAACTAAACAAAAATGGTGTTAACACAGATAACCACAATGTCATGGTCACACACCTAGAGCCAGACATCCTAGACTGTGAAGTCAAGTAGGCCTTAGGAAGCATTACTATGAACAAAGCTAGTGGAGGTGATGGAATTCCAGTTGAGCTATTTCAAATCCTAAATGATAATGCTGTTGAAGTGCTACACTCAATATGCCAGCCAATTTGGAAAAGTCAGCAGTGGCCACAGGACTGGAAAATGTCAGTTTTCATTTCAATCCCAAAGAACGGCAATGCCAAAGAATGTTCAAACTACCATACAATTGTGCTCCTTTCACATTCTAACAAGGTAATTTTCAAAATCCTTCAAGCTAGGCTTCAGGAACTTCCAGATGTACAAGCTGGATTTAGAAAAGGCAGAGGCACCAGAGATCAAACAGCCAACATCTGTTGGATCATGGAAAAAGCAAGAAAATCCAAAAATAAATGTAGTCTGCTTCATTGACTATGCCAAAGCCTTTGACTGTGTGGATCACAACAAACTGTGGAAAATTCTGAAAGAGATGGGAATACCAGACCACCTTGCCTCCCTCCTGAGAAATCTGTATATAAGTCAAGAAGCAACGGTTAGAACCTTACATGGAACAATGGACTGGTTAAAAATTGGGAAGAGATTATGTCAAGGCTGTATATGGTCATCCTGCTCATTTAAAGTCTATGCAAAGTGTGTGTGTGCTCAGTCGTGTCTGACTGTGTGATCCTATGGACTGTGGCCCACCCAGTTCCTCCATCCATGGGATTTCCTGGCAAAAATAGTGGAAATACCATGCCCTCCTCCAGGGCATCTTCCTGACCCAGGGATCAAACCAGCATCTCCTACGTCTCCTGCATTGCAGGTGGTTTCTTTACTGCTGAGCCACCAGGGAAGTCCCAGACTACATCATTCGAAATGCCAGGCTGGATGAATTACAAGTTGAAATCAAGATTGCTGGGAGAAATATCAACAACCTCAGATAGGCAGATGATACCACCCTAATGGCTGAAAGAGAAACTAAAGAGCCTCTTAATGAGGGTGAAAGAGAAGAGGGAAAAAGCTGGCTTAAAACTCAACTTTCAAAAAACGAAGATCATGGCATCTGGTCCCATCACTTCATGGCAAAAAGAAGGGTAAAAAGTGGAAACAGTGACAGATTTTCTTTTCCTGGGCTCCAAAATCACTATGGATGGTGACTGCCATCATGAAATTAAAAGACAGTAGTTCCATGGAAGGAAAGCTATAACAAAACTAGACCGCGTATTAAAAAGCAGAGACATCACTTCGCTGACAAAGGTCCATCTAGTCCAAGTTATGGTTTTTCCAATAGTCATGTATGGATCTGAGAGTTGGACCATAAGGAAGGCTGAGCATTGAAGAACTGCTTTTGAATTGTGGAGCTGGAGAAGACTCTTGAGATTTCCTTGGGCAGCAAGGAAACCAAACCAGTCAATCCCAAAGGAAATCAACCCTGAATATTCATTGGAAGTAAAACAGAGCAGGACTCTATGGTCCTTGTGCCCCCACCCCCTGGCTCCATGTTTTCTGTCTGCCTTTTTTTCCATGGAAAACTTCAAAAGAAGCGAAAGAATACGTTTAATGAGGGAAATGAGAAATGCAGAAACAAAGAAAAACAGTTAAAGGACATTAAATAATAACAATGTAGTCATTAACCATAGTCAAGGGCTTTTACTTCTTTCTCAAGGGCTATAGATAAAATTCTGAGCCATATCCTGTGAGCTGTCTTATAAATACTAACACACCAGGTGAAGAAGTTAACTACATGATGACCAGACTGTACCCAGGACATGAGATCTCACAGTTCCAAGTATTGGTCACAAAGAAACTGGAACAAGTGGACCCTGGAACTGAAGATTAACTGTACCTAAAACCACCAACATAATGCCTGTCAGATCACTGATGACCAATCTGAAGATAACCATTAGAGCTGACTGTGCTTTTTCTGCATGTAGACCCCTCACCCCAACATCTCTGTCTATAAAGGCTCTTGCCCCACTGGTTGCCAGTGCAGGGGGACAAATGTCTGCCACCCTTGCCCCACTACCCCCTCCAGTTGCAGGCTTCTGAATTATAGCAATCTTTCCTTTCCACCAACCTGGCTTGTTTATTGGCTTTTGAGCAGCAAGCAGCTTGACCCCACCATACTCTTTGGGTAACAGCACTGAGCTGAAGCTGAAGCTCCAATACTTTGGCCACCTGATGCAAAGAGCCAACTTATTAGAAAAGACCCTGATGCTGGGAAAGATTGATGACAAGAGGAGAAGGGGGCGACAGAGGGTGAGATGGTTGGATAGTATCACTGACTCAATGGACATGAATCTGACCAAATGCCAAGAGAGAGTTGAAGGATAAGGAAGCCCAGTGTGCTTTGCAAAGAGCTGGACATGACTTAGTAACTGAACACACATATAATAGTGTTATGGTACATTTATGGTTGGATGTGATCTTAAGTTTCATGTGGTTCAATTGTCTCACTTCATAAATAAGAAAACAGAGGCCCAGAGAAGCAAACTGGTTTGTCTGCAGTCTTACACTTATTCAGAAATCAGAAAAATACAGTTTAGAATTTCTGGCTCCTGGTATAGTACGCTTGCAAATAATGATATTTTCTCCTTTCATTTCATGCTATGATAGGAAAGAAACACACACACACAAAGAAATCTAAAGTAATTACAAATACTATGGTGTTCTAATATATTGAGTTCTCTATCACGAGGTTCCAAGTGAAATACCATTATGAGTCTTATATTTGTCTTTACAAGAATGTCTTATCTTCAGGAGAGAGGTGGGCAGTGAAGAATGGACTGGCAGGATTTCACCAGGTAGTGATAAATCTTTGCTGTAGCTTTTAGATGAATGGTTCCTCAACAGAGTACTTCCAACTCTGTAAGTCGGATTTTCAGTAGTAGTTTATGTTAGAGCTGAGTTCAGGTAATTTTTAGGGTTACACAATGTTAAATCTATATCAGGCTCAAAAATGAAATTGATAAATTTAAAATACGCTAAAATGTAGGCATAAGCCAGCAAGCAGAAACCAAGTTTGGAGATTCTCTTGTCTCCATCCAGTGCCTGTGGTAACCAGCTAATGAGGTTCACAGTGAGAAAGGCTTGCCAACTTCATGCTGTAAAGGCATGGGTGTGAAATTCATCTTGCAAAACTAGCTGAAATTGTCACTGTCACGAGAGCTCTAGACCTGGGTTTTATTCCAACATCACTTCTGAACAGAGAAGACGCTATGGATGTTTTAGTCATAGTGCTAATTCTCAAGTGCTGACCCAAAACGCTGTAAAGCAAATGAAAAGTGAGTATTTAATGTAGAGACAGCCATCCTCTAGATCCCCAGATGACCCTGAGGAAGCAGGCACACCAGCTTGCAACACCTTTTGCCTTTTTTCTCACTACTTTCTTTGAGATTCCTCTGCCCAAATTCCTTTGGGTTCTTATCAAACAACCAATTAAGTTCCTTCACATGGAAGTGTCATTGGATTTTAAATGATGTGTTTGGAGATAGTAATGGATACTACAACAGCCTGACTTTCTACAGGTGTAACTCTAGACTCTGCATTGCCTGGGTGGGAAATGTGCACTTCTACTACTTGGGCCAGCCCTTGGTGGTGCCTGTATGTGACTTCAAGAAGGGTCACATTTACCCTGTAAATGCAGACAATGAGCCGGCACATGTTTCCGAGTGGAGCAGGAATTGACTGCAGCTCTGACTCACTAGTCCGGCTGCCTTGTTCAGGGAACAAGCCACACAACTGTATGACCAGCCCAGTGGCTACACGTATGTACACATTATGCTGTCATAGGTACTTATGTTTCTACCTCATTGTCTCCCTTACCCCAGCTCTCTCCTTTTCTTTCATTCTACATACATATTGTTTAGAGGAGTAAAACGAAAGAGAAATTTCATAGAAAATAATTTAAGATGAATGGTCAATTATTTCCAGTCTAAACCAATTAAGGACAGAAGATAATAAGCATGCATAGGTTGGACATTACTTTGCCAACAGAGGTCCAGCTAGTCAAGGCTATGGTTTTTCCAATAGTCATGTATGGATGTCAGAGTTGGACTACAAAGAAAGCTGAGCACTGAAGAATTGATGATTTTGAACTGTGGTGTTGGAGAAGACTCTTGAGAGTCCCTTGGACTGCAAGGAGATACAGTCCATCCTAAAGGAAATCAGTTCTGAATGTTCATTGGAAGGACTGATGTTGAAGCAGAAATTTCAATACTTTCGCCAGTTGATGAGAAGAACTGACTCATTGGAAAAGACCCTGATGCCGGGAAAGACTGAAGGCGGGAGGAAAAGGGGATGACAGAGGATGAGACGATTGGATGGCATCACAGACTCAATGGACGTGAGTTTGAGTGAACTCCAGGAGTTGGTGATAGACAGGGAGGCCTGGCATGCTGCAGTCCATGGGGTTGCAAAAAATTAGACATGACTGAGCAACTGAACTGAACTGATAGTTTGGACTCAAATTATCTCTTCTCATTGCTTATACATAGATTATACAGTAAGCTTATATATTACTTATACAGTAATGCTAGATATTATATTATATATAAATACATAAATAATGAATATAATAAACAATATATTACCCATATTAAATATGTTTTATTTGTATCTATCTATATAACTGGTGAATAAATTTTTATACATGTAAAAGTTTATATATATAATTATATATTCCATTTAATGATATAATACATAAGTATACTCCATATACTATATATAATTTTTATATTATGTTGCTTTAAATAATTAGATCAGTATATACAATGATTCAATATATATGGATATAAACTTAAAATCATACCCCTTCATTAAAATCTTTAATTGGATAAGCCGAACCACACTAGTCTGTGAGTATATATGTTTCTGACTTGCAAGTGTCATTTGGGGTGTGTGGATGCTCAGTCGCTCAGGTGTATCCAACTCTGTGACCCCATTGACTTTTGGGGATGTCACGTCAAATCAAATCATAGGAACAAGATTTACTGGGACTGCTTTTGCCTTTATGCCAGTGTTTCTGTCAATTAGGACAGTGCAGGCAATATGTCAGGGGCAGCACAGAGATTCAGACACTGAAAAGCGCTAGTATACCCCTGAGGCCCACAGAGTGTCCCTGAGGTTCTCAGTGAGAGTCACGCGATCAATATCTCCCCTGCCTGCAGGCCTGCAAAGCCGCTCACCATCAAGGGCAGCCTTGTTTCCCGGGCTGCTGAGCCAGGGGTTCCATGAGTCCTCCCTGTGGAGCCCACCCCAGCAAAGCATCGTCTGGGAGATGCTTGCTTCCTGTAGTGGCTTCAAGCTGAAACATTCCTTTCCTGAGAACATCTGCCTCGGGGGAGAGGAAGAGGCAAGAAGCCCCACATTTTTCACATAAACAGTAACAATACTGCCAATGTACTCTTCAGGAAATTCCATTTCCAGATTTAAACATGACATTTCCCTTCCCCTACTGCATTAATTCTCTACGATTTTTTCATATGCAGACCATGTGCATAATGGGTTTGACTATATAGTAATGTAGTAATTAAATAGCTCTTTATCATACTTCCTGGATAAAATGCTTTAACTTTGCATTTGCTATTTGGATAGAATTTGAAAATATCACTTAAATTTACCCATTATACCTTTCAGAACAGGAATGATGACCTCCTGCCACCTTCCTTCACCAGAGAGTAAAGAAATGGAGATTTGTCCACCTCATAAAAGATATTGATTCCAGCATAAAGATATCCAAAATGGCCAACATGTAGATGGAGATGGAATACTGCTTAAAATATATATTGCATTTCATAATTTATAAGGTTATTGATCATAAGATACTCCACTAAGAAGGGAAAATTAAAACATTGCAAAAGAGCTCTAATTAATTTTATTTAATTATATTATCCTTCAGTTAAGTTCAGTTGCTCAGTTGTGTCCGACTCTTTGGGATCCCATGAATCGCAGCACGCCAGGCCTCCCTGTCCATCACCAACTCCTGGAGTTCATTGAGACTCACATCCATCGAGTCAGTGATGCCATCCAGCCATCTCATCCTCTGTTGTCCCCTTCTCCTCCTGCCCCCAATCCCTCCCAGCATCAGAGTCTTTTCCAATGAGTCAACTCTTCACATGAGGTGGCCAAAGTACTGGAGTTTCAGCTTTAGCATCATTCCTTCCAAAGAAATCCCAGGGCTGATCTCCTTCAGAATGGACTGGTTGGATCTCCTTGCAGTCCAAGGGACTCTCAAGAGTCTTCTCTAACACCACAGTTCAAAAGCATCAATTCTTCAAGCTCAGCCTTCTTCACAGTCCAACTCTCACATCCATACATGACCACAGGCTCATACGTGAAAAGGAAAATACTGTGAAATGAATTGGTTAAGGCTTCCCTCAACTTTCTTCACACTCGTGGTCCAAATCTCCTGAAATACTTCACAGCTCAAATCACCAAGGTCCCCACAGAAAGGTCCTCCGTGTCTATAAAAACACTGGTGATAGGAAAGTTCTTAAAAGGGAGGACTCTTCCATTGCCTCTAGAATTTTCTTCTAAGCCGCTGAATCTAATTCGCAAGTTTTAACGCTAGTGCCATATGCACCCAGCCAAAGAAAACTCATTTCAAAATTGCTTCTTGGCCAAGAGAAATGACAAGAGCTGTCAACACATTCTGACATCAGAGGCGCTGAAGTTGTGAAAAACGGTGTGCATTCAAGAATCAATGAACTATTGTTTTCGCTGAGATTTTGACAATACATAGAATTTTTCATATTTCAGAATGTTGTCTTACAGAGCACTCCCTCTCAGAGAACATGCTATAAACTCTTTAAGGCATTGTTGAGGAGAGCCCTAAAAATGTGAATATGTGAGGGACAAAATTCCCCTCAATGAGTTAAACTAGAGAACTGAGAGTGAATTCAAGTGGAAAATGCAAACTAATTTTAAGAGATGGGTTCATTTATAGATCTAGAAGTTCTAAGTTTAATGTTTGACATCATTTAAAAGTGAAGAAGAGAGAGACCTGGGTTTGATCCCTGGGTTGGGAAGATCCTCTGGAGGAGGAAATGGCAACCCACTCCAGTATTCTTGCCTGGAGAATCCCTATGGGCAGAGGAGCCTGGGGGGCTACAGTCCATGGGGTAGCAAAGAGTCGGACATGACTGGGTGAACTGAGCACAGTACAGCACATATGTAAAGGAAAAATGGTCAGAATGTTATTTGTCCAACCTCGGAAACTTGGGGAAAGGAAGACTTGTAGAAGCATAAGTTATCAAATGGAGAGGGAAGTTTAGTCAACAAAGAAGTAAAATAATGCAGCCCACAGGCTTAGCCTGAGGTCATCACTTCAAGTGATTTATGTAATTCCTTTTTATATTGAGCCCAAGCCTCCACATTGCCTGATTATGTAGGATTGCCAATAAGGGAGAAGATAAAACTCAAAAACTGTTGAGTATCAGGTTTTTGAGTATAAGGTTTCAGGATAATTATTTCTCATTAGAAATGAAATTAATTGATGTTTTAGTTTTAAATATCAATCTACTGAGTTTTAGATATGGGTCATTCATCTATGATTTTGCCACCTCTTATTCAACAATGAAGCTCTCCAGACAATAATAATATAACCAATGTCATGGATATCCCCTTATGTGAATACCTGGGTGTCTGCTTGTTTCCAGGAACACACAAATGCATCCTTTTTTTCTTTGGCCTACATACCAATTTTTTCAGCAATAAGATAGACAATAGTAATAGTGATTAAATAGGCTGTGGGGATTAGAGTCATTAGTTAAATGGAAGTGAAAATTGTCTTGCATAAAGTCCAGATTAGTAGTGGTAGCTTCAGGGACAGTTACTTTTGTACCTGTGGCTGACTTAGGGTGGGATAAGGCTGAGATCAGAAAGAATGTGTCCAGAATGATTCATGTCTTATAATGGATAATATGAAAATAAGCTGATACAATTAATAAGGGAGGCCAGAAGGTAGACTTATAAGCTTTCCATTTTCTTCTACTGTGATAATTATCACATAAAAGTCACTATTGTCACAGAGGCTTCCTTTACTCTTAAATCCCTGGAGAGAATGACTTATTCATTGTAGAGTCTCCAGAGAGAGTCTTGTAGAAACTAGATGTTGAATGACACCTGTTTTGTACTTTTCAAAGTATAGTCATTTCATATATGCATATTAATGTATAAAAACATTTTCATGTGCATCATTTAATTTGATACTTCTAAACAATACGGTGGGTTGCATTTGAAATACTCACAACTTGGGGTCTCAATCCACCTCTAGTCTCTCTTATAACTTCTTGCTGAGACTATAATGGCATCAAAATGGTATACTCTGTCAAATTTAGATTTGTAGAAACAGATTACATTTTAGTAAAGTGAACCCATACAGTATGATCGATAACCAGCTTAATGTAATCTCTCAATGTCACCTGCAATAAGAACATGCAATCTGCAAGTGCCAGGGTAAGCCTGCTTGGATGAAGAATGGAGGCTACAAAGCTAATTTGTGGCACCACAACTCTCATTATTATGGCTAGCTGGCAATTATATGCACTCACTTGTTTGGAAATTGAAGCTATTATAACAATTCTGTAAAAGTACCAAGTCTATTAGCAAAGAATTTCAATAAACTTCTAAGTTTCTCATAAGCTACAAAATTGTTTCTATCTTACTTTTTCTCCTAAAATCTCTTAGCTCATCTCTTATACACAAAATTTAACTGTTTTGAATTTAGGCTAGCTAGCTAAATTTGCCTTAGTTGCCTCACACAAACTTTCATGTCATATTCCATAACTCATATTATTCACATGTTTAAATAGCTGTACTTTGTGACTATGTACTTTGAAACCAATCAGGAATGTTTATTTAATAAGTTCCTACTATGTATAAGCTCTTTGCTTTACATATAATGCATGCTTTTATAGCGCTCATATTCTAGAAACCTTTTTGTTGTTGTTTTATCCCAGATAATTGAGCTGAACACATTGCTATGACTGAGTTGCCCTGGAATTAGAATGAGTGATTATTCAGTGGATTTGGATGATAAGGGAAAGTCACCAGATGTAAGTCATAATGTCTTTGCCAGGAGAGTTCTACTCACTTTGACCTGCCGTAACTTGACTTTTAAGGGCTTTTGTCTCTGTTGACCAAGGGCCTTAGGTTGCCTTATTTCCAGGAGTAAAAGTAAAAATATCAAACTACAAATATTTCACTGATTCTGCCATTGTGAAAAGCAACGTGGAGTGTTTTGTCTGAAAATATCTCCATAGAATGAATCACTTGTCTATCAATGATTATGAATCTTTCTCTTATGAAAGCAGCCTTAAATTGTGAAAGTAGGCAAACATTATTCAGATATGAATCTACTGAATCATATTTTTACTTCTCACTTTCCAAGTAAACTGAAGACTTATTAAAGGTATGATTTGAGTCTTATTCATTTATATAGTGTCTTATCCCTCTAGCATGGCACCAGAAGACATTGGATGCTATAATGAAGTGACAAAGAAGGTGGCCTCCAAAGTCACACTAACGTGGTTTCCAAGATTTCACTTAACTCTTTTGAATTTAAGATAGTTAACTAACTTTGCCTTAGTTGCCTCACACATAAAAGTGGATAGTAAAACGACCTAACTCATGTGAGTTAGTGCACACAGAGCACAATTCTGGTGCATAGTAAGGGTTTGCTAAGTATTCAGCTCCGTTCAGTTCAGTCGCTCAATTGTGTCCGACTCTTTGCAACCCCATGGGCTGCAGCACGCCAGGCCTCCCTATCCATCACCAATTCCTGGAGTTCACCCAACCCCATGTCCATTGAGTCGGTGATGCCATCCAACCATCTCATCCTCTGTTGTCCCCTTCTCCTCCTGCCCCCGGTCCCTCCCAGCATCAGGGTCTTTTCAAATGAGTCAATTCTTCACATCAAGAGGCCAAAGTATTAGAGTTTCAGCTTCAACATCAGTCCTTCCAATGAACACTCAGGACTGATTTCCTTTAGGATGGACTGGTTGGATCTCCTTGCAGTCCAAGGGACTCTCAAGAGCCTTCTCCAACACCACAGTTCAAAAGCATCAATTCTTCAGCACTCGGCTTTCTTTATTGTCCAACTCTCACATCCATACATGACCACTGGAGAAACCATAGCCTTGACTAGACAGACCTTGCTAAGTATTAGCACTTTCTAATTGTTGTTGTTGTTTACATGCTCAAAATGTGGGTAATGAATGACTAAGATATTGGATAAATAAGTAGTATAAATAACATAAGCAAAATAATTTTGCGAGCTGATTTAAAAAGAGACAGCAATATAAAATGCTTTTAGGAAGTGTTCAAAGTATTATTATTTGGGTTCATTCTACGAGTAAGCACACCCAATTTCAATCAGCATTACAGTTGGAAGGACAGGAAGAGGATGTCTGAAGGTCAGATTTGGGCAATAAAAGACACATGGGTCAACACAGAGAAGGAAATGGCAACCCACGCCAGTGTTCTTGCCTGGAGAATCCTAGGGACAGGGGAGCCTGGTGGGCTGCCGTCTATGGGGTCGCACAGAGTCGGACACGACTGAAGAGACTTAGCAGCAGCAGCAGGGTCAACATGCATAAACTGTTAGCAGAATAGCAGATTAAGATCCAAGTTAATTATTTACTATGAAATTATATATTTTAAAATAAAGTTCTCTTTCTGAATGCTTCCTTGAATTTAGGTAGATTTTGAAAGTTCATGAATTGTGCTAGTTACAATTCTTGGTCCAAGGCCATGCAACCTAATAGTTTCTCAAAAATAAATATTAAATAGGTACAAGGGTTTAATTAAACCAGAATTTCCCAGAGTATGCACCACAGAAACTTTGAGAAATACTCTATCCTACTATATTAATTGCATGTCTGCAAAATAACAATGTTTAAACATCCCATGAGGAGGAAAACATCAAGTGTGCTAAAGACAAAATTTTATGTATATTATTGTTTTTGATGAGAATACACTAAAAGAAAATGAGTTGACTTAAAGAAAAGTATTTATTAAGTATTGGGTTGGCCAAAACCTTCATTTAGGTTTTTTCCATAATGAACTTTTTGACCAACCCAATAATTGGTTGTCTGTGGGCTTTGCAAAACTCATGAAGATGGTATACAAATCAGAAAAGTTTGGGAAATGCTGACTTAAAATAATAAATGATTCATTTATAGATAGACTTTTATTATAAGATAATAAATTATTTATATATAAAATGACATCTATCAAAAATCGGTATAAACAGCATTTTATAACTTCTTATTTCAATAATTCAATGTCTAATAACAATGACTTGATTACAAATATAATACTCTGTTGGATTATTTAAAAAAACTGTATACGTATTTATAACATTTTAAGCTCCATACAAATAGATGTCATGTTTAATATGGTTACTGTTGTGTTCTTAGTGCCCGGCACATTATATGTATTAAGAAATATTAGTTAAGTGAACAAACAAACAGCTATATGAACTTTAGGTAAACACATTAAAATTCTAAAAATTTTACCCAGGGGAAAGTATAGAACAGTAAACAGATATTTTATAAGACTGGAAAGTGATTCTCACTCTGTTAATATCTGATAGAACTCCATTATATTATAACTACCCTTAAAGTTGGAAAAGAAAATGGCAACCCACTCCAGTATTCTTGCCTGAAAAATGGCACAGACAGAGGAGCCTGGAGGGCTACAGTCCATGGGGTCGCAAAGAGTTGGACACAACTTAGCAACTAACAACAAATCCTTAAAGTTGCTGCTAATCAAATCATAGAGTTCATTAACTGAAAAAAAAAAAAAAATGACCAGAATTAGAAAGAGATTTGGAATCATGTCAATTAACGATCTACTAAATACCAAAGTAACTGAGAAGTCCAGGTGTCAATTTAAAGATTATGTGAAAAGAGATTGCTTTGTAAGAATATTTCAGAATTGATTTTTTTCTGCATATTTACTAAATGTATTAGTATTCTTAAATAACTTCAGCTATATAGTTGAATTTAATGTAAAGGTCACATGATAGTGTTTTCCAAGAACTAGCCTGCCAATGTAGGAGATGTAAGAGACTTAGGTTCAATCTCTGGGTTGGGAAGATACCCTGGAGGAGGAAACGGCAACCCACTCCAGTATTCTTGCCTGGAAAATTCCATGGACAGAGGAACCTGGCAGTCTATAACCCTTGGAGTCACAAAGAGTCAGACACGACTGAGCACACACAGCAACAAGTTTAGTAAAGGTAGATGGTGGAAGAATTACATCTGGGTTGGAAACAATTTGATAAAGAAATGATTTCTTTTGTAAAGGAAAGTTGAGACTTCCATTGCTTATACAATTTTAATGCTTTTTATATTTTAGGAGTAATTTATAGACTAAATAATTTCCTACTATTACACAGAAAATTAATGCCTTGTTTAAAACAAGATTAATATCCTCTGGGAACATCTTCAATAGATTTGAGGTCTATAAAAACACCATAAGGAATAAGGCAAATGAAAGCCTTAGCAAGTTGACCCCTTTGGATATTGTTTTCTTTCCTTTATTATGCTTCCATGAAAGGAAGAGCAATCGATACAAATAAGGCCATGTCTATAAAGCTGAAGACAGATTGAACGGGCACCAAAAATTCATTTCAATGGCACTGTAACACAGGCAGGTGCTCAGTGGGGCCATAATAGTCCATCCAGATGTTTTCATAAGGTTTCTGCTCAGGGTTTGAAATGGGAAAAAGAAATATCGCTGGTTTTAACAGTAAATTTCTTCTAAACACAGCTTCTATCTTCCTCTTTTAAGTAGCAAAAACTATTATCTCCTTTTACTTTCCACTACTGCCCAGAAATATCTAAACAGGATTGTAATTACTGACAACCAAAACTGTATTGTGCAGACAAGCAACATGATGACAAAATTCCGGCATTCACAGGAGATTCTAAGCATTCAGGATTCTTCAGTTCAGTTCAGTTCAGTTGTTCAGTCATGTCCGACTCCTTGTGACCCCATGGACTGCAGCACGCCAGGCTTCCCTGTCCATCACCAACTCCTGGAGCTTGTTCAAACTCATTTCCATCGAGTCGGTGATGCCATCCAACCATCTCATCCTCTGTTGTCTCCTTCTCCTTCAATCTTTCCCAGCATCAGGGTCTTTTCTAGGGAATCAGTTCTTCGCATCAGGTGGCCAAAGTATTGGAGTTTCAGCTTCAGCATCAGTCCTTCCAATGAATATTCAGGGTTGATTTCCTTTAGGATGGACTGGTTGGATCTCCTTGCAGTCCAAGGGACTCTCAAGAGTTTTCTCCAACACCACAGTTCAAAAGCATCAATTCTTCGGTGCTCAGCTTTCTTTATAGTCCAATGCTCACATCCATACACGACTACTGGAAAAACCATAGCTTTGACCAGACGGACCTTTGTTGGCACCGTCTGCAGTGATTTTGGAGTCCAAAAATAAGTCT
This sequence comes from Bos grunniens, assembly GCF_055505025.1. NCBI lineage: Eukaryota > Metazoa > Chordata > Mammalia > Artiodactyla > Bovidae > Bos > Bos grunniens. Next base: position 9,229,910 of record NC_141168.1, read on the forward strand.
GTCACTGTTTCCATCGTTTCCCCATCTATTTGCCATGAAGTGATGGCACCCCTAAATACACACAAACTCTCACAATGTGTTGCCATATGGAGGAAGTAGTCAAATGTTGTATGAGAGTCACAGTATTTTACTTTCACACAGGAATAGAGAATAGGATTTCAAGTATTAAAAATGAATATTGTATATGGGGATACTGAATCTTTCAATAAATAGCATCTAGAATTTTCAAAGGGAAGACAGAAGTCGGAGAGAGTAGTGGTGGTGGAACTATGATGGATAATAGATGATTCTCTTCCCTGAGAGAGTAATTATTCTATTGCACAGTACATTCCTTTATATTTTGTTTCCATGTAATATTTAATTTGATTTTTTTGTCTCTGATCTCATCTTCCTCTAGCGTTTGTTTGTGGAGTATAGGAAATAAAAGCGACCTGATGTAAAATAGATGTTGAAGCAAAGGTAAGAGTAATTAGTAATAGAAACAGGGCTTGCCAGCTCTCAAACAAAAACTTCACACAGAAGGGCTTTCAAAATCATTTGGGCTATTGTTTTCTGTATGCACAGGCAGGAATGACTTAGAGAACATTTGAAAATGTTCTGTTTGAAAATTCCTTCTTGATATTTTGATTCTGCTTGCTATTCTCTTTGAAATGGAAATACCATTGGGAGAGTTAACATTACATTAATATGTTAAAGTCATGTCAAATCTCTTGTCTTCTATCCAAAGGAGAACATTGTAGGGGAGGCTGTGGAAATAAGGACATAAGAAAGAAAGAAAGGAACAAAACAAAATGTAAAGGAAAATGGTGTCCATGTTTTCTTAGAACTGCAGTTAATAACCAGAGGCGTGGTCCAGGGTTATGATGCATAAGCATAGGAACATCGCTGATGATAACTATTCTGAGGACATAATGCTATGCTTTATTTACATTTAACCAGTATATGAATAATGTTTAAGTAACCATCTTTGGCAAGTTTTTTCCCAAATTTACAGCTTATGTCGACGAACTTTCTTTTACAAATTTTTGGTAGGTGGCCTGGAGGGTTATTCACGTGTTTTGTGGTCCACAAAGATGGTTTCATAGACTTGCGTGTGTATTAGATAGTTTATACCCAAGAGTTGGCATAGGATTGCTCAAAACAGAAACACACATGTCATAGGTGGTTGGTGAGCATTTAAAAAAAAATCAAGATTTCATAAGTGGATACAAGTGTATATGTTACATTTATCACTGCTTAGTACATCATGCTTTATTAATTAGCATAAGTTAATTTAATTTTAGTTATGATCTGGGGGATGCATTTTTATTGGTGAGATTACCGAGGTTCAGCTAAATTGGTTGGCTAAAATAGAGACTCCTCCAGACTCTTGCATCAGAAGGATAAAGGAATCTAGGGAGACCTTTGTTGTTGTTCAGTCACTAAGTTGTGTCCAGCTCTTTGCGATGCCATGGACTGCAGCCTGCCAGCTGTCCCTGTTCTTCACTGTCTCCTGGAGTTTGCTCAAACTCATGTCCATTGTTGATGCTATCCAACCATCTCATCCTCTGTCACCCTCTTCTAGAAAGCCCCTTATCTTTTACTTTTCATAGGACCAACGTTGGGTTCTTAAATAGTTCTTTTCATCAATTGAATCAGAGGATTCTGGTTGATTCTGATTATAAAGTAATCTCAATCTTGTTTCTAAAATTTTTCACATTTTCTGTGAGAGAAGCATCCACACAAGGAAAAGTTGGAAACACTCATGGGATAGAGAGATTGGATTTTCAAATTTAAAGAACAGGTTGTAAGGGCAACTTTTGAGCCTGTTGCTAATAAACATTTGCCTTCTGGTTGTAGGTGAGGCAGACTTTTGTCTCACACTTGTGTCTTACATAGAACTGAGATTGATGGAGAAGTTACTTAGACCTACTCACGAGTGCATGCTAAGTCACTTCAGTCGTGTCTGATTCTTTGTGACCCTATGAACTTTAACCCACCAGGGTCCTCTGTCCATGGGATTCTCCCGGCAAGAATACTGGGGTGGGTTCCCTCCCAGGGATCTTCCTGACCAGGGATCAAACTCGTATCTCTTAAGTCTCCTGCATTAGTGGGCTGCTTCTTTACCACTAGTGCTACCTAGGAACCCCCAGACATACTCATCTATTTCTTACTAATGGTAGCTACTTATGTCTACTAAAAAGCCAGAGTGGCACAGGTCTATTTGAACAATGCATCTCTTAGTGCCAACTGTATACCAGACACTGCTGGACTCAGGAGTGAACAATATAGACACCCCATCTCACTTCCTAGATGCTCGTTAGTCAGGAAAGGGGAAGAAAACTTTTAAATAAGAATAGTAATAATAATTTATATTATGTTAGTTAAAAGAACCAAGGGTTTCTAGAATGCTTCAAGTTATTAAAAAGTTAAAAAGTGATACATTTATGCCACTAAAAGATAAGGAAGCCTCTCATTCTCTCATTGTTAGTATCATTCAAACCTATATTCTTTATGCAAACAGCTTTTTGTAAACTGTATTATAGATGCACCCATGGATGATAAGATGTTTAAACACTCATTAGCTGCTTGGGAAATTTTAAAACCTGTTTGTGTCTCAGTTCACCTGGCTTCAAAATTGGAATACTAATACCTCCCCAGGTTATGGTGAGGAACAGATGAAATGGATAGAATACTATAATAGATGAAGGCATCTATCACATTCTCTCTTACAGAGAGTCAACAATAAACAGTTTAAAATGATGATATCTTTTAAACAAATAAGGAAATATTAATTGATATTAAAATTTGAACATTTTAATTTAAAAACATGTTTTAAAAAACTGTTTGGTTCTAAGGCATTAAATCTGAGAATTACAAATGAATATTAGAATTACTGGTTAAGATGTTGAATAAAGACTGTCATCTAACTTTTTCCCTCCTAAAACCCCAGTAAAGCCAGAGTATATTTATGTATACATACACATTCATAAATGTATATGATAAATGCATAGACATATTCAAACTAGGACAGTATTGAAAGTAAAAAGGAGAGCTACATCAGGCCAAAAAAAATTAAGATGGGATTATATTGAGCATACAGGACACATGGCCACTCTAAGCAAGTTATTGTTCAGTCGCTAAGTCGCGTCTGACTCTTTGCGACCCCATGGACTACAGCTTGGCAGGCTTCCCTGTCCTTCACCATCTCCCAGATTTTGCTCAAACTCATGTCCATTGAGTCGGTGATGCTATAACTAAGAGTGAAGTTCAAAATCAACAAGACCCTCTAACTCTTAACAATAAACACATAGCTAGTAATTATTAGGAATCTGTAGGTAACTGAGGAGATTCCAGGACACATAAAAAGGTGAGAAAATGAGCAGAATAAAGGAATTCAGGAAAAACTGAGGGAAAGGAAAAAAATTTATTATCCTTAAGATACAATAAAAAGTCTGCAGATACGAAGAACAGTACGCTATTAAAATGGAACTTCCAAAGAACAAAAAGGAGCTCTTTGATTTAAAACCAGGATGAAAATCATTCTAAAAGGAGAAAACAGAGAAATCAATCAGGAATAGAAAAATAAAAAGAAATTTGAAGAGTTGCCAGTGTGAAAGTAAGCACCTAGCCCAAGGATGAAAACAGACTTATTCTAATGCCTGTTGTAAATTTCAGAATATTGGGGAATAAAAGAAAGTTCTTCTAATTTCTAGGGAGAAGGATAGGTTTATTAAAGGATTGAGAAACTGTCAGAGAATGTGCTACCCCCAAATGAGGGTGTAAATTGACATGAAAAAGACATAGGAAATGGGAAGCATGAGGTCTGACATAGTGGAAGATGAGAAAATTGTTGGGTGAATAAATACAGGTGGGATGGGAGATTTCATGATGATAGGATGCCCCAGATAGAGACAGCAAGCAGTTTGGATTGGAGCAATGGGAAATATCAGCAAGACATCCTCTATTATTTTATAGTCTTTTAAATACTGAGAGCACAATATGTTGGATTCTACTCTGTACTTGGCTTGCAGCGATACTGCACTAATAAAATTCAAGATCTAACACCTGATGAGATGGCACTGATGTAATAATAGTGGAAATAAAGTGCACAATAAATGTAATGCACTCGAATCATCCCCAAACCCTCCCACTACACCGTTTGTGGAAAAATTGTCTTCCGTGAAACCGGTCCCTGGTGCCAAAAAGGTTGGGGGCCTCTGAGCTAGTGCATTAGTTCACCGGTCAAAAGTACGCTACTGTCTCTCAGCCCTGGCACCTATAGGTAAACCAAGTGAGCTTAGAAACGGAAGGGGCAAATATGGTTCCAGTGAAGAGAAAATAAATTACACATATTTATACATCAAAAAGGGCTTCCCAGGTGGCTCGGGTGGTAAAGAATCCTCCTGCCGATGCAGGAGAGGCAAGAGATGCAGGTTTGATCCCTGAGTTGGGAAGATCTCCTGGAAATGACAACCCACTCCAGTATTCTTGCCTAGAAACTTCAATGGACAGCGGAGCCTGGTAGGCTACAGCCCAGAGGGCCACAAAGAGTTGGCCACAACTGAAGTGCCTGAGCACACACTTACATCAATAAAAGGAATAACTGTAATGACGATCACGATGAGGATCTAGTAAGTTCTTATATAGTCTTAATTTTCAATGCTGATTTTGTTCAAACATAGTAGAAACAGGATATGAGATTAATGATTATCCGAGGAGAGGCTCAGCCCTAATGACCTCCTCTGTCCATAAATACCACAAGAAGATTTCTGACAACTTCATTCACAGGTATACATTTTTTCAGAGTTATTTTGTCAGTTGTCATAAATGAGACAAATGCTGTCATGTGGCGTCATTTATGCTGGGCATGATGAGGTTTAGGGCTTGTGCTTAAATCAGTCCCAGAAGCAGGACTCCAATATTTGCCAGTTTAGGCACCATGTCATACTAGGTAGAGTTTATTATTTAAGTTTCTCAGTTGCATCAATTAGACTAAGAGGAAAGATAAAAAGACAGACCAGTTGCTACATGAGATTCTCTTGCTAAAATTGCCAGGAATCTTTCAAAATGGAAATTGATTTACTGAGAAGGAATGAAAGGTGACTCAGCAAACTGGAAAACCTAGGGATTGGAAAGATAGGAGCTCAGGCATAGTGGCTTTAAGTTTAGTCAGAAGGGAGGAATTCCTAGTGAGTAAGTGTGAGGTTATTCTTGCACTTTGAGCTAATTTAACTGGATTTCACAAAGGCTTCCCCCCCCCCCACCTGCCAGATGTACAAGCTGATATCTGTAGACTAGACTAGAGTTTCAGACCCCAAATGACAGAGGAAGCCAAACAGCAGTCCATCATCATAGACAGTGTGAAACCATTCTCCGTTTTTGAGCAGGTTTTGAAATTGCACAACCGAGACAGTGCTTTCAAAGCACCAGAAACGCAGTGTGTTTAAAATCAGGTGTGTAAAAACGTTTGAAGGTGGGGCATTTGCATTCGGGGTACCCTTTTGGAGGCTCAGAGGTGGCTGGGCTGCCTGTTCCAGATCCAAGACCACTCTGTCTTGGTTTCACATGGTGCCCTCCCTTCCCTTCCTGGCTCCTGTCTGAAGGCGTGGGCTTCACCAGACCTCCTGTAGCTCCCCTCTCCCTTTCTTGATTTAAAGTTCGAAAAGCACTTGAGGACTCTTATAGTATTAACCTATCACTGTGACTGACACACAATGAAGAGATCTCAAAGGAGCCTTGGCAGGTAGAAGTCATCCGTGGAACAGGAGTGTGAGTCTGAATGGGAGTCTTGGGCGGGTGGGTAATCAGTTACAGAGACGAGCTCTCCTTTCAGGCTGCGTTTGATCACTGAGTTGGCTCCTAGATTTTCAATTGAAGCTGTGGGAACAGAATTGAATTCAAAGATTTACACTGATTGTGAGGAACTGAAATAGCTGAGCGCATGAAGCAGGAGTTGCTGAGTGATTATAAAGGTTTATAACAAAGACAGCCTGTGAGAAGGCTACGAAAAGGGGATGACTGTGAAAGAAGACAGAGAACTATTCTGCGTGCAGGTTAATGTTAACGGCAGAGGAAGCAGACTGGGTTAGGAGACAGAAAGAGGAGGGCAAACGCCTTTGATGGGAAAAAAATAAAAATGAGTGGAGGGAATAAAATGGAAGAAGACAGTGTTTTGAGGCTTATACTTTAAAACGTGGATACATCAGAGAGAGAGTGCACGGCACTCCAGGAACATGAAGGGGCAGCGGCATCGTCCTGCCTGGCCTGTGGGTGTTAATAAGCTTTTGGAGAGAAGAAAGCTGTGTGGGTCTTCATTTCTAGCCAGTTTCCTTGCAAGAACAGGGAATGAGGCACTGCAATCACATTAAATATTGCTGATAACACCCAACAGAGTTCCATTCAATCTCATTACCTTCTAAAGCCAGATTTTGTTAGACTCAGTTTAAGATTTTACACTGAAAAAGTAACTAGACATTGGGAGTAGTATTTAGATCGTCCTAAAACTCGGGCATATATATCTCCTCTTTTGTGGATCTCCTTCCCATTTAGGTCAGCACAGAGCACTGAGTAGCTTTCCACGTATATGTACGGCTGATTCGCTTTGCTGTGCCACAGAAACTGAGACAGCAATGTATAGCAACGCTATAACAATAAAAAAGTCAGGCTTCAAACCTAAGGGATAATTAACCCAAGTACACAAGAAATACAAAAGTTATTCTATGAAAGCTCTCAGACATTTGTACTCCTGGCTGAATTAAGAGCTAAAATTGATAATAATTGCTTAATGGCTTATAAACTGATTTCATCTAAAATGTGTTCTCTGATTAAAAACCCCAAGGCATCAGCGGGGCAATTAAGAAGTAAATAGTTTATGGCAAAAATGCTGTCCTATCACAGATAATGAATTAGTTATGTAAGGAAGTTTTAATGATAATGAAAAGACATGAATAAGAGATGCTCGTTTCAGAAATCACACTTAAATCAGACTACAGAATCCAAAATGAGGAGTATGCACACATCTGGCCATGAGGATGAGTGACACACACGCTCGGGCATTCACACACATACGTCATGCATGCACACACATGTGCACGCACAGCAGCTGTGAACTCTGGCTCCAGATCACACGGACGGCTGTCTCAACCCACTAGATGTGTAACTTAGGACTTAATTTCTGTGAGCTTTAGTCTCCTCACCCAAAAATGGGAATAAGAGTAATATTACATATTCCATGGGGTTGTTGTGAATTATTAGATGAGTCCATGTGTCTGATCCACTTAGAATAGTGCTCAGCATTTAGTTTCCCCTCAATACTATATATATAACTATAAGCATAAAATATAAAATCTTATCACACATCACCTAACCTGTTAGTAATTCTAATCTCAGCTGGTAAGCAATTTTTATTTTTGTGTATCTGTATTTTCAAGTTTTCCTATTTTGAACAATATGATAAAAACCACAAGTAATAAATAATAAACCTTAATTTTTTACAAACTAAGTTTGGCACTGTTACTCAATAGGTAAGACTCTATGTAGCTGGAGTTATGAATAGTATAAAGAGTGGGGAAAAAGAATACAAAGTATTCCCCCAACATTCCCAAACCCTGGTGTATACTCCCTGATCCTATTCCTTGAATGTAGGTGAGAAGTGTATATATACGATGGGTTATCACTACTGAGATTATGTTACCCTATACAGCAAAGGTGCTATATGCTCTGTGATGACCTAGATGGGTTGGGGGGGAGGGTGGCTCAAGAGGGAGGGGATATATGTATACATATTGCTGATTCACTTTGTTGTACAGCAGAAACTAACACAACATTGTAAAGCAATTATCCTTCAATAAAATAAAATGACTAGCTGGTACAAAAAACAAAGCAAACAAACAAAAAAAAAGGTGAAGAGATTTTGCTGGTGTCAGTAAGGCCCCTAGTTGACTTGAGTTAATCGAACGAGTATTATACTGGGTGATTACGAGGGATGGCCTAATCACGTGCACTCTTGAAAGCGAGTCTAGAGGTCAGAGATTCTCCCATTGCCATGACATGAGAAGGATGCATGGCTGGGAGCATCCTCTAGGAGCAAGCCACAGCCAAATGGCCAACAAGAAAATGGGACCCTCTGTCTTAAAACCTGAAGGAATTGAATTCTGTCAACAACCTGTACAAACGTGGAAGAGGATGCCAAGCCTCAGATGAGACCACAGCCCTGCTGACCCCTTCATTTCAGCCTGTGAGACCCTGAGCAGTCAACCTAGCTAACCTGTGCCAGAGCCTTGACCCATGAAAACTGATATAATAAATTGGTGTTATTGAAAGCAGAAAATAGAGAAGGAACTGCTTTGCTTTGCTGAGGGGTAGGTGGGGGGTTATGGCAACAAGGAGTGTGGGGCAGGTTCATGATTCTTTCTACTAGAGCCCAAGAGTCCCACCCTGGCAGCCCATTGTCACCCCCACCCCCTACACTGCACTACAGAAACTTCTGAGAGGCATGTGATAAAAAAAATTATATTACTGAGAGCAAGTGCTTAGGAACTTGAGTAACAAGCTCTCTATAAATATTAGATTAAAAAGACATGAACAGCTTTTACCATTATAGAGGATAATAGAATTTGATCAGCTAAATCCCAGGGCTTTATAAAGTACAAATTATGTAAACAAGCTTAATGGTTTTTTGATAAAACTACAAAGGTAGTGCTAGGAAGAATGCAGGAGGTGTTCCTTACTTGGGCTTTAAACATCACATCAAACAGCACAGATGTTTACTTAATTTTTTAAAAATTAAATATGAATGCAAAGAGAGTTATAAAGATGAATTTGAGATAGAATATTGAGGAAAGCACAGTTTTTGATTTAAGGATAAGCAGTAATTTTCCAAGGATAATGGCTGGATCTGGCTTTATTTACTATTGATATTATTAATCCCTGGGAAGAGAGAACTAAATGAAGCTTTAAATACAAAAACTCAAGGTTTCTAGAAAATGTTGATAAGCATCTTAAGAAAATAGAAATAAGAAGCTGAAGTGTTAGAAAAGTATTCACATGAAAGAGGCAAATATTATAAATATATGATAATATACATTCATTAAAAATTATATCTATGACACCAAATTTTCAGAAAGAGAACAGAAATTGAGAGGGAGGGTGAGGATACCAATGACCACGTTTTATAATGTGCCCTAAGATCTTAAAAAGGAAACCAGGCTTTGACTTGGATGGAGTGATGGATTCTTCTACAAAAGATTCAATGAATACACTGTCTCCTTAGTGTCAACTGAGCACTTGAGATGTGTCATTTAGGGCACCCCCTAATTTCCAAGTGATGAAGCACTGAAGTACAGATAGCCAAAAGGAGAATCGCATGGTAGAAGGACTGCTTTATGATAAAAAATGAAGAATGCCAATTTATGTCAAACACGGCCAAGAAATGAGTAAATTCAAGCTTGTTTGAGGCAAGAGGATTTTGTCTCTAAATTATGTGAATAGTGATATTTTTCTTTCATGTTTCATAGCAATAATAGAATTTTTCAGTCTTTTTAAGTATAGAAGGCAGTGTAGAGATCAACTCATTCCAATTCCTACTCTATTTACAAGGAAACTGAGACAGAGAGATTAATTGGGCTCAAAGTCTTCAGGGAATCTGCATAGTGTATGCCCACAGTACAGCTCTAACAGGCTGATTTACAGCTGCTGAAGGCAACATAGAGTCCCACCTTTTCTTGACCCATACCTGCTCTTCTGTACTCCAACATATGGGTTTCCCAAGAAAGAAACTTGGGAATTACTTTCAACCTCACCAGCCACAGTCTGGTCAACTCAACTTTCTAAATATCTATCAAATTAATCCTCTCCTTTACCTCATGGCCTCCACCTTAAATCTCAGTTTCAACTCCTGAATTATAACAGTGACTTTCTGATTTGTTTTCCTCTCTTATTGTGTGGGTCTCCTTTGGAACATCCTATTCCCAGTTGCCAAAGCCATTCTTTAAAAATACAGGATCATCAATTGCTTCCTTTTCCCTGGTACCAAATTTCAACTGTTTTGTTACTAAACTAAACTTGTGTCCACTCACTGAATATGTAACAAAATTAGTCTACTGACACTGGATCCTAGTGAAGGAAAGTACAGCATTTATTGCAAGGCACCAAGAAAGGAGTATGGGCAGCTTATGTTCAAACAACCTGAATTCCTCAATGGCTTTCAGGTAAGAAATGTTTAAAGGCAACATTAGGGGTGTGGTGCATGACCAGCTCCTGCACAGTTCTCTGATTGGGTTGATGGTGAGGTAACACAGCGATGTTTCGGGAATCTCAATTATCATCCTTTTGTTACAACTTGTCTGGGATATAGATACTGCTGGTCAGCATGCAGTTAACTTTTTTTCCATCAGGTGGAGGATTTAGAATCTGCAAAATAACTCAAGGAGGTGGCTCAGGATATTATCTATAGCCCTTGAAAAGGAACTAAATGTTCTTGGCTTTATTTTAAGGCTAATCTATAAAGAAAGCTGAGCACCGAAGAATCGATGCTTTTGAACTCTGGTGTTGGATAAGACTCTTGAGAGTCCTTGGAATTCAAAGAGATCCAACCAGTCCATCCTAAAGGAAACCAGTCCTGAATATGCATTGGAAGGACTGATGCTGAAGCTGAAACTCCCATACTTTGGCCACCTGAAGTGAAGAACAGACTCATTTGAAAAGACCCTGATGCTGGGAAAGATTGAAGGCAGGAGGAGAAGGGGACGACAGAGGATGAGATGGTTGGATGGCATCACCAACTCAATGGACATGGGTTTGAGTGAACTCCGGGAGTTGGTGATGGATAGGGAGGCCTGGTGTGCTGCAGTCCATGGGGTCTCAAAGAGTTGGACACGACTGAGAGACTGGACTGAATTGAACTGAACCTATTCTTATTTTGTCTTGCTTGAATATTATCTTTTGTTTATGCCTTTTGTCATTTCTGTGATTAAATTTGCTCTTTGGAACTAAGGGAAGGCATAGGAAGTAAAGCTTTTTTACAAACAAGAGGTGGGGTGCATGGAGGGCAGGAGGAGTCTAACCTAGAAGGACCATGGGGCCTTCTCAGTCATTATATACATTTCCATTGATTCAAAGTCATTCTCCATCCTCCCAATCTATTTTATAAATTTTAGGATCCAAACAGTCAATTCAATATCCACATGGATGACCCACTTGTCGCCAGGATTCTCTTAGACACTTTTCCTCCACTTATTACATTCTTGACACAAAGAATATTTCATCACTAGAAATCTGATCTACCTACTGAGTTCCTAGGACTACATTCCTGGGATGCCTTTTCCCAGTTTACAATCCTCTAAGTGATACTATCATTTCTCATATATTCATATGCTAACAATTAGCACATTTTAATCTCTAACCCAAACATCTTTTCAGGGCTTATTCAACTGCAAAATTTGCACGTCAACTGAGATGGCATATAGCACTTCATATTTAAATAGGTCAAAACTGAATTCTTGAAATTCCTCTAAATCTGTTCTTTCCTTTATTTTGCATGTCTCCAAAATGGCACTATAATTCACTGAGTTACTTAATCCATATATTCAGGAGTTATTCTTGATAACTCTCTTTAACCATTATTCTCCCATCCTTCACAAATCCTTCACTATTTCCCAGAGTTTGCTCAAATTCGTCTCCATTCAGTCAGTGTTGCTACCTAACCATCCCATCCTCTTCCTCCCTCTTCTTTTGCCTTCAATCTCTCCCAGAATCGGGGTCTTTGATGACAGTTCTACCTTCAAAATACATCTGAAATGCTTCTCTTCTCAACACTTAAACTATCACCACCCAAGTCCAGAGAAGCATCTTTTCTTCCCTGGACCTTGACTATAGCTTCAGACCTGGTTGCAGTGCTTTCAGCCTGTCATTCGTGGTGCTCAAAGTGGTATCGATCTTGGTATTGATCTAGGGTGGCCCCGGCGTGCAGCAGCTAGGAGCCAGGCGTGGGTTCCCAGTCAGAGGGTTGCTGAGTCACACCCTCATGGCAGTTGGAATCACTTTTATGGTCATTTCTTCTGGGTTTCCTTTGGCCAATCATTTTGATTCGCCTGGTTTGTAGTCCACATTTTGTGCATCTCAGGATCCTCCCATGCGCATGCACGTATCTGTCAGCCAAGCTGGACTCTACCAAAGAGGTATCTGGGTAGAACATCCCTTGACATCACTCCCCTTTGGCCTGCAAGGAGCCTTTTCTGTGCATGTGTGGTGGGGGAGGGCTCCTGACTTCGGAAATGAGAGATATGTGGTCTGAGCAGGCCTGTCCTCCTCCTTCAATTGTCCCGCTATTCTTGTTTTGGAGTTTCTGTCAATAGAGAATGAATCTCCAACCGCTTTACCCTGGGGGGCCCATCTACCTCCTGCCTCAGTAGTTTTAACTGAGACCTGTTTAAAACCTGTTTAAGGCCTGTTCATTCCCCTGTTTAAAACCTTTCCATAGCTTCCCACCCACTACACTGAAACATAATTCAAAAAATAAAAATATTTTCTTCCCCCAGTACCACCATCCTTACTTCCTGATCTGCTCTGCTCCTGCCTGTCTCCTCCACTTCATTTTGGGCCCCTACAGTCTTATTATGCTTCAGTCACTTGGGTTTTAGTTCCTTCGAAGAAAATGACTTTTTTCATGCCTTGGAGTGTAAATTTTCAGGGCTTCTCTTCCTTTCTCACCTTTTTGAGTGCCTTGTCTTCATCCATATGCTACATTTTGGCTAAAATGTTGCTTCCTAGGGAGGTTTTTCTTTTTTTAAATGCTCTATCCAAAATAAATCATTCTTCACAATTCCATTACTTTTCTCTGCAGAAAAATTACTTATATTTGTTTACTTTTTTAGTGCTTGTTTTTATTATAAGTTGTGAACACCATGAAGGCATTTACGATATCAATTTATTCTCACACGACACAATTTCTGACAAAATAGTAAATATATGAATGGCAAAACCTAGAAAAAGGATCCTAGAGGTACACTTAAATATTCTTTTTCCTTTTCACAAAGTCTATGAAGAAATTCACATTTTTTTTTCTTGTTTCTGTATCCATTACATATTTTAATTGCATTTTATCTTTTAGATAATGTAGATTTTATATATGCTGCTGCTAAGTCGCTTCAGTCATGTCCAACCCTGTGCGACCCCATAGACAGCAGCCCACCAGGCTCCCCCGTCCCTGGGATTCTCCAGGCAAGAGTACTGGAGTGGGGTGCCATTTCCTTCTCCAATGCAGGAAAGTGAAAAGTGAAAGTGAAGTCACTCAATTGTGTCCGACTCTTAGCGACCACATGGACTGCAGCCCACCAGGCTCCTCGGTCCATGGGATTTTCCAGGCAAGAGTACTGGAGTGGGGTGCCATTGCCTTTTCCGAGACAACCTCACATTGGTCAGAATGGCCATCATTAAAAAAATCTACAAATAACAAATGCTGGAGAGGGTGTGGAGAAAAGGAAAACCTCCTGACTGTTGGTGGGAATATAAAGTAGTGCAGTTACTACGGGAAATGATATAGAAATTCCTCAAAAAGCTAAAAATAGAGTCGCCATACTATCCAGCAATCCAATTCCTGGGCATATATCTGGACAAAACCATAATTCAAAAAGACACATGCATCCCTGTGTTCATAGCAGCACTATTCGCAACAGCCAAGACATGGAAGCAAGCCACACGTCCACTGACAGATGAATGGATGAAGAAGATATAGTACACATACAGAATAGTATATTACTCAGCCCCAGAAGAAGAATGAAAGAATGCCATTCGCAGCAACATGGACAGACCTAAGGATTGTCATACGAAGTGAAATAAGTCCATATATCACTTGTATGTAGAATCTAAAACGTGGCACAAATGAGCTTATCTACAAAACAGAAAGAGACTCACAGACATGGAGCACAGACTTGTGGTTCCCAAGCTGGAGGAGGTTGGGGGTGGGATGAATTGGGAGTTTGGGATTAGCAGGTGCAAGCTGGAGTTAAAGAATGGGCAAATAAGGTCCTATGGGCAAACAAGGCCCTATGCTATTCAGTTCAGTTCAGTTGAGTTGCTCAGTCGTGTCAGACTCTTTGTGACCCCATGGACTGCAGCACGCCAGGCCTCCCTGTCCATCACCATCTCCCAGAGTTTACTCAAGCCCGTGTCCATTGAGTCAGCATCACCAAATATGAGAAGGATGCATGTGTGTATAACTGAATCAGTCTGCTGTAGAGCAGGGCCTGGAGTGGCCTCGGAGCTTCCTCTCCCATGTGCAGTGTGAGTGCTTTGAGAGATGACACCAACCTTCCCCAGTCCAGGTTCTTGTGGCGGCTTCTTCATGGGCTAGTTCTTTCTGGGGACTTCAACCTTTCAATTTCACTTTATACTTTTTCCTCTACATGCTGATTTTTTAAAAATGCTAATTATTAACTGTTCAAATCAGAAGGTAGACTTAAAAAAAATAACAACAAAACTCAGTGTCAAACTACACTTCACCCTTTAGCCTAACAGACCCAGCAGTATTTAGCTTCATTCATGTATTGACAAGAACACAGCACAGGAGAAACAAACATCAGTGGTGCTATTCATTCCCAACATACAGAAAAGCCATCTTCATGACACATAAATGGGGCATAGTTACCTGTCATGTTGCAGTAAACTTTCAGAGGCCCCAGTGATCCACTGCCATCGGGATCTATCCAGTAGTAATTTGAGGTCTGGCCCAGGTGTTTGTATGCTTCACAGGAAGGCTCATAGATGGCTGGAAAGAAATATCCTGCATGAGCTCAGCACCCAAAAAAGAGCCTCCCGAGATCCATGCCCCAGTTACAGACCAAATGCTACCAAACTGCTGATTAGAAGCATATCCTCAAGTTAGAATGAGCCCTCTTTTTTCTACAAGTTAACTCACAATTTGATCTTTAGTCCACAAGCATTCTTTCTGACCTAACAAAGACATTAAGTTCCTGCTATGGCTTTATAGTTAGGGAAAAGTCTAAAAAAATTCAATAAATTGTGGAATAAATGTAATGTTTGCTTAAAACAGGTGCTCATGAGCATTGAAAAATATTTAGTTTATACTTATTTACAGATATCTCCTTACTGTAAGGAACATAACTGAAAGGCCATGAATATTGACTGCATTGTCGGTCAATCAGCTAAGAGATCAGAGAAAATCTGCCCCCCTCCCGACCCCACACACACAGACAGACAAACACACAGACACATTTTTGCATATTTAGTATAAATTTCCTACAAACAGCATGTGATTGCTAACCTTCCTTTATTTCAGGAAAAAAGGAAAGAAATGCCCCTGCTTCATTTTGTTACAAGTGCTTTAATTACATTAAATCTAGTTTTTGTTAAAAAAAAAAAAGACATTTATGTAATTAGGTTGTAGCTTTTCATCATGTTCCTTTTTGTTCCCTTGCTCCCAGCACATTTTCTTTTCTCACAGAGAATGCACCTGATTTCAGTAGCACAGAATGGACACTGACATACCTCCTTTATAGCTGGAACTTCTAAAACACTGTTGTGAAAACTTTTTAAAAATAGCTCTACACTGACTTTATGAGGGATTAGACAGTATTTAGCTAAGAACTACTGAGACAGGAGGTAGATGGCCCCTCACCCCAACACAGGGTAAAGCATTGGAGATTCATCCCCTATGGACGAAATTCCTAGCAGGGCAATTAAGCGAGGAGGTTGGGCCTTGCCCAGACCACATATTTCTCATTCCTGAAGTCAGGAGACTTCCCTGACCACACGTGTGCAGAAAGGCTCCTTAAAGGTCAAAGTGGGAGTAAAGTCAAGGGGTGATCAACCCATATGCCCTTGCAGTAGGATCCATCTTGGCAAAGAGATGCATGCACACACATGGAAGGGTCCTGCTGCTGCTGCTGCTGCTGCTGCTGCTGCTAAGTCGCTTCAGTCATGTCCGACTCTGTGCAACCCCATAGATGGCAGCCCACCAGGCTCCCCCATCCCTGGGATTCTCCAGGCAAGAACAGTGGAGTGGGTTGCCATTTACTTCTCCAATGCATGAAAGTGAAAAGTCAAAGTGAAGTCGCTCAGTCGTGTCTGACTCCTAGT
Source organism: Bos grunniens (assembly GCF_055505025.1). Taxonomy (NCBI): domain Eukaryota; kingdom Metazoa; phylum Chordata; class Mammalia; order Artiodactyla; family Bovidae; genus Bos; species Bos grunniens. The sequence goes on from NC_141168.1 coordinate 9,245,987, forward strand.
GACCCCATGAACTGCAGCCTACCAGGCTCCTCCGTCCATGGGATTTGCTAGGCAAGAGTACTGGAGTGGGGTGCCATTGCCTTCTCCAGAAGGGTCCTGAGATACAGCAAATATAGACTGTGAACCAGGCAAATCAAAATGATTGGCCAAGGGAAACCTGGAAGAAATGCCCCACGTAAGTGATTCAAACTAGCAAAGATTCTCCTTCTGAGTCTGCCTGAGTGTCTATATCCACACATATTGTACTCTTTTCCTCTTAATAAATACTTTACTTGCTTCACTGCTTTCTGTCTTTGTGGAAATTCTTTTCCGCAAAGCTAAAGGGTCAGGGCCCTTGTCACTGACCACTGGTCTAATGGCTAGGATCTGGTGCTCTTACCATTGCGACCTGGCTTCAGTTTCTGGTTGGGAACCCAAGCCCCTCTCTGAGCCATTGCTGGCCGAGGCCACTCGAGATCACTACTATTGGTAAAAATCTATATATTGATAAGTGGAGTCTTTTGGAAAAGTGCTCTTGAATTCAACACTCCCAGCATCTGCCCTTTCCTAAGTTATAAAGCGAAGGTCTGACTCTGGGGCTGCCTCTTTCTACTTCCCTCTCCCAGGTTCTTGGTGCCTCCCTTTGGCTCTCCATGTTTCCTCTTCCCAAAGATGCTAGACCTTAAATTCTATTTCATTTCAGCAAACACAGCACACTACAACAGTTCTGAAATGCTTTGATTTACTCAGGGCTTGCTTTCCACTTGCTTTCTTCCTTCTGCAACTAGTCATTGAGCCCATATGATGTGTTGAGCAGTAGATTAGGTAAAACAAGTACAGCTGTGAACAGCACAGTTCAGGGACCTTTGGAGCAGGGGCAGTTCACTCAGTACTCAGCCACTGTTCATTCATGAAGTGCAACTGGAAGAAAATGTGGCTAGAGTGTTAAGCACAACCACACACTTTTGTCCCAGTGATCAGTGGTAAAGAACACACCAGTCAATGCAGGAGATGAGGGTTTGATCCCTGGGTCTGAAAGATCCCCTGAAGAAGGAAATGGCAACCCACTCCAGTATTCTTGCCTGGAAATTTACATGGACAGAGGAGCCTGGTAGGCCATGCCCAAGAGGTCATAAAGAGTCAGACATGCCTGAGCAACTGAGCATGCAATTATTAATATGCCACTTTCTGCCTCCCAATTATCAAATTTAGATAATAAACTATGGTTACTCTAATTCTGAATGCCATACCAAGTAAAGTAAGGCAATAAAAGACAGTGAAGAAATATTTTTTAAAGTTTCAGCAGAAAGATGATATACTTTGAGAGAGGTTTTAGAAAGAAGGTTCCTTGTAGCAAAACACAATAGATCTTAGGGAAGCAATTCAGAAGGTAATGAGAGCAGATAGGCTATACTTGCCATTTGCGTGCATGCTCAGTCATGTCTGATTCTTTGTGACGACATGGACTGTAGCCCACCAGGCTCCTCCATCCATGGAATTTTCCAGACAAGAATACTGGAGTGGGCTGCTATTTCCTCCTCCAGGGGATCTCCCCAACTCAGGGATCAACCTGCATCTCCTGCATTAGCAAATGGATTCTTTCCCACTGAGACACCTGGGAAGCTCTGCTGCTGCTGCTGCTAAGTCGCTTCAGTTGTGTCCGACTCTGTGCCACCCCATAGACGGCAGCCCACCAGGCTTCCCCCTCCCTGGGATTCTCCAGGCAAGAACACTAGAGTGGGTTGCCAGTTCCTTCTCCGATGCATGAAAGTGAAAAGTGAAAGTGAAGTCACTTAGTCGTTCCTGACTCTTAGCGACTCCATGGACTGCAGCCTACCAGGCTCCTCTGTCCATGGGATTTTCCAGGCAAGAGTACTGGAGTGGCCATTGCCTTCTCTGCCTGGGAAGCTCAATACTTGCCAAAGGGCTATGGTGAGATGGCCAGAGCTATTATGAGAACGGATAAAACAAATAAGACAGGATAAAATAGACGGAACTGATCACACGTTTAAGATCAGGAAGTGGACATAGTTGGAAAGAAAGAAAGAATGCGTTAAATTCACAATCTCTGAAACCAATTGCCTTGTTAACTTTTGACAATCTTCCTTCAGATTATTGCAATTATTATGTACAGTTAAAAATCACTTAGAAGATAAGGTTTAAATTCTTAGTTTTTCCAATTAGCCAGTTCAGCCAATCTACCATTAAAAACTGTCATCTTTGTTTTCCAGCGTCCCCTCTGTCATTTTCCTTATCATCTGATATCTGGTTTATAGCAATCATCTTATTAACTGACTGCTCTACCCAAATATCGCTTCACTCCCCACCCAATTATGCTTTTTTAATCCAATGTTGGTCTTGTCCTAAAACATTACTTTAAGTTAAATGTGTAATAGTTCTTCCTCATCTCTGACAGTGTGTCCCAGATCGCCATCTAAGCATGCAAAACCTTCCAAAATCCTTACAGATCTCATTAGGTTTCAGCAACTTGCTGACATCAACCTTGCTCTCTGCTCAGGCAAATCTGACAAAGGAACTTATTTAACCTATGTTTACCCTTTCTGGGATTGCCTGTGGTTTTCTACAGGCCTTTTTCTCAATCTATAAAACTTCTCAGTCAGAGTTAACTATGAAGGAACAAGTGTTAAGAAACAGGGCTCCAGTCAAACACATCTAAGTTTAAATTCTGACTCCACCAAGCACTAATTATATAACCTTGGCAAAGATATTTAATCTCATTTAGCTTTCATGCACTGGAGAAGGAAATGGCAACCCACTCCAGTGTTCTTGCCTGAAAAATCCCAGGGATGGTGGAGCCTGGTGGGCTGCTGTCTATGTGGTCGCACAGAGTCGAACACGACTGAAGTGACTTAGCAGTAGCAACAGCAGCAGCCTTGTCTAGGAAATAGGTTGGAGAAGGAAATGGCAGCTGACTCCATTATTCTTGCCTGGAGAATCCCATGGACAGAGGAGTCTGGCAGGCTGCAGTCCGTTGGGTTGCAAGAGTCGGACACGACTTAGCGACTAAACCACCACCACCAGGAAACAGGTATCATAGGTATATTAATTAATGGTTATGTGTGCTCAGTCATGTCCAACTCTTTGTGACCCTATGGACTGTAGCCTGCCACGTTCCTCTGTCCATGGGATTTTCCAGGCAAGAATTCTGGAGTGGGTTGCCATTCCAGGGGATCTTCCCGACCCAGGGATTGAATTCACATCTCCAGCATTGACAGGCTGATTCTTTACCACTGAGCCATCAGGGAAGCCCCTATATTAATTAATAGGTGGAGTGTTTATTGTTAATGCAATAATTATTATTTAGGCACCACTGACCTTTTTCCTTTCTTGAGGAGACCTTCTCTAATCAAAACATCCTGCTTTCTGTACAGTCCAGGGCTCATCTCATGAACTATAATGCTTAATTATAGTCAATGTAAGACTCGATTGATTGTTGTTAATTAAAACATATATGAAAATTTTACTTCCTAGTAAGATTGTGAACTGTCATGAGGACAGGGTCTAGAAAATGTGCTTTTCCTTTTTACTCTATATTAAGCTATTAATAACCTGGTAGCTGGTTAAGAAAGACTATTGGAATGAAACTTAAAATGTACCTACCCTTCATCCTGTTCTGATTTTGATAAATGATTAGTTGGCTTGCCAGAAGAAGTCTATCCATATGAAAGCACGCTTGGATGATAGTAAGGATAGGGAACTACTAACATTTCTGTGTAAGCATACAAGCATTTTGAGCACACAGTTGAAAGCATGTGGGTGAGGGAAATTTGGATAAGCGAGAAGCTTTTTATTTTTCTTCAAAGTGTGACAATTATTCGGCTTGTCTCTAACCTAAAACAGGTTTACTGGCTGCTTTTGCCTCATCAACACAAATAGAAAGGCAAAACTTTAGTCCAAACTTTATCATGTGTGAAAAATCACCTGGAGAGCTTGTTAAGACAGGGATTCCTGGGCCTCACCCCAAAGATTCTGACTCAGTAGAGAATTTGCAGTGCTAACAAGATCCCAAGTGATGCTCATACTGCTGGTTCTGACTTCATTTTGAGAAGCATGGCTCTAATCATGAAAAAATAAAAATTAACTCAAGAAGGGTGGACTAATTCTTTATTTATATTTTAATATAAACAGGAAAAACAGGTCACTGCAAGGCAATACAGTACAATTTTAAATAACATAAGGCTAGACTGCCACCTCACTTCGCTCAGAATAATAAAAATAGAACTCCAAATAAGCTCTAAATAAAAATACATGTCAAAAGAAATATACTTGGATGGATGTGCAGAAAAATATTTGGAAAGAAATATATATGTTTCCAAAATACTCTTGTTACCTCTGTTACCATTGAGTATTACTCAAACGGTCACAGTGGTTGTCTTTCCACAGTAAGATTATGGATGATTTAAAACTTCATACTTTCCAGTGTTTTCCACACTATATAATGTGCATAAGTTATAATATCATTAAAAATACACTTGCAAAATATATACATGGAATAATAACACTGAGACAAAATGGCAAGAACAGATGTATATAGTAAAATTATATTCATTCTGTCCCTCACTTAGAAATTAACAGATTTCTGTTCAAATCTCCTTTCTGTCATTTATGACCAAGACACTCCCCTTAACTTTTCTTTTTCTCAACCATAAAATGAAGGCAATAGTACCTCCTCCACCAAGTTAGCATAAATATCAAGTGAAATCACACACTTTTTAAACTAAAAAGCATTGAGTGCATGGATATTTTAATGCACAGAAGAATTTAGTATTTAGCTTGCATGCCTCAGCCAGTTAACCCTGTACTCAGTGGAGTCCTATCTGGGTTGCACAGTTTGTGCATATCAAGCCCCAGGGAGATGACAGCGCAGAAGGGGCTAAGTCAGCAACCACCGAAGAAAGAGAGGATCTGAGCTATCGTCAGTGATCGAGCTTTTCTAGTAGACTGCAGGAGAACAGAAAGGCAATTGGACTAGTGGCAAAATAAATAGACTCATCAAGTTCATTGATTTATTGGACGAGTAATTCTTCTGTTTCAACTCCTACTCCCAAACAAATTTCTCATATTATTCTACATATTCTTAAATAAATCTCAGGTGTTCAGAAATATGACCGTTGAACACATGATATTGAATTTCATAGCTTAAAAATATCCAGAAAGTGGCAAATCCTAAGTACTTATTCATTTTCATTAAATATTGAATATTGTCTGTGTGATATCATATTAGCTGTTATGCAAAATGACAAAGCACTACTGTATCAGTTTCAGAGGGCTGCTGCAACAGTAACCAAATGCTTAGTGGGTTGAAAGAAATCTATTGGTCAGATGTTCAAAGTAGGTTTCACCGAGCTAAACAGGGCTGTATTCCTTCTGAAAACCTCTAAGGGAGAATCCATTTTCTTGCTTTTCCCAGCTTCCGGAGTCTACCTGAATTCCTTGGTTCATTTTCCTATTTCTTCATCTGCAAAGTCAGCTGTAGTTAGTGGGATCTTTCTCATGCTCCACTCTGATTCTCTGCTTGATTGTCACCTCTCTCTATTTTAAAGAACTCTGGTTACATCAGGCCCACCCAGATAATTTGGGGCACTCTCTTCATGAGAAGGTCTTTACTTAATCATAGTCTCTTTGCCATATAAAGTAATATATTCACAGGTTGCACAGTTTAGGATATAGACATGTTTGGTGGAGAGAGGATTATCCTGTCTATCACAACTATATAAAAATACTGTGATTGTTCTATATAAAGAAAAATTCTTATTAAGTACCTAATGTACTCCCAGAGAAGGCAATGGCACCCCACTCCAGTACTCTTGCCTGGAAAATCCCATGGACGGAGGGGCCTGGGGGGCTACAGTCCATGGGGTCGCTAGGAGTAGGACACAACTGAATGACTTCACTTTCACTTTTATGCATTGGAGAAGGAAATGGCAACCCACTCCAGTGTTCTTGCCTGGAGAATCCCATGGATGGGGGAGCCTGGTGGGCTGCGTCTATGGGGTCACACAGAGTCGGACACGACTGAAGCGACTTGGCAGCAGCAGCCATGTACTCCCAGTGTTGCTGATTAGCGAAAGATGTCAACACTTCACATGGGTAGAAAGAAAAGCAAAGAGCTTAAGAGCAAAGATATGAAATAGGTCTAAAGCACTAGGAACAAAGCATGACTTAAGAATGTTTAGTGTAAAGATAGTGTACAAGCAAGGAGCCACCCCCAGGGAAAAGGATAAGTCTCAATAGTATGAATTGTTTTAGAAAATCGGAATGGGAATCAGGTCAGGGAAATGCTAATACATTTAATGAGCAGATTTGGGTGACTCTTTTAATATTTCTTGGTGGTAGCATTTGTAGAAACTGGATTATAAGAAAAGGAATTAGTTGGTGGAACGGAATGGGGGGTGACCACATTATTGTAGGAATTTAAACCATGAAAGGTAAAAAATTATAAAAAAAAGTTGATAGAGATTGCTAAGTAAAAGTGAGAGAATTTTTGTTAGAATATGTGAGATAGATTCGTGTTTATTATTAATGGTATAGTTTGTGGTTATAAAGAAAATTTATATTCCTTGGATTAATCCTGAAAAAATAACAAATAATTAAAAGAAAAGAAACTTCTGTTTCCCTAGCTCCATAAGTAAACTTGGGGAAGCTTGTGTTTCATTCTTTGGAATGCCAGGCCCTTCTCCTCCCTCTTTTCTAGACTTTCTTCAAGCGTATGAGATGCCCACGTAAACATCAGAATCCAGGATACATAATGGCCAGGTTTCACTAGTGGTTGTTACAGACTCATTCCTCTGCTCACTATCAGCCACCGGGGAATAAGCTCTAAATCTGATGGTCAATTTCAGAGTCTTGATAATACATAAACAACAACTTTGCCTGTTAATGCATCTTTACCAGCACTAGCTAGATTGATTTAAAATAAAAGAAAAAGAAAAGTTTCTTACTTGGCAAAAAAAAAAAAAAACAAAACTTCATTATTGTTTGATTTGAAAATTTACTTTCACATATACATTGGAAAGATTTAAAAATCTTCTATGAAGTGTATAGTTATGGCTTTTGCCCACTTATTTATTGTCAGCATTTTTCTATTGACTTAAATCACCTAAGATATAAATGCAGATTAAAATCTGCATTATCGTATTTGTCTTCCTTGGTTTTTGCCTTATTACCTCGAATACGTAGTTTTGGATATATAATACTTTATTATTAACTCTATTAAGATTTCCCCTTTAAAAATGCTTTCAAAACTCTTAAATGTATACTATTATCTTCCATCTGTGGCAGTAAAAGTCTTGACTCTAAGACTAAGGAGTTAGTATTTACTCTGTAAGCATAGGCTAAAGAATTTAAAATAATGTAGTAACATCATCAATTTTGTGTTTAAGGAGTACCTCCTGACACTTGTGTGGAAACGTTGCATGCTCAGTCACTTCAGTCATGTCCAACTCTTGAGACCCTATGGACTGTAGCCCACCAGGCTCCTCTGTCCATGGGTTTCTGCAGGCAAGAATACTGGAATGGGTTGCCATGGCTTTCTCTAGGGGATCTCCCTGATGCAGGGATTGAACCCATGTCTCCTCCAACTTCTGCACTGAAGGCAGATTCTTTACCACTGAGCCACCTTGGGCAGGTAAGGAAAGTTAATATCAACTAGGAGATTATTATGGGCTTCCCCAGTGGCTAAGTGTTAAAAGAATCCACCTGCAATGCAGGACACGAAGGAGACACAGGAGAAGCAGGATTGATCCCTGGGTCCGAAAGATCCTCTGAAAGAGGGCATGGCAACCCACTCCAGTATTCTTGCCATGAAAATCCCATAGACAGAGGAGCCTGGTGGGTCCATGGGGTCCATGGGGTTGCAAAGAGTCAGACACCACTGAAGTGAGTGAACGTGAGCATAAGGAGACTATTGCAAGGGGACATGGAAACGAATCATAATACACATATGATTGAGACCTAAAGCCCCTGAAAAAAAAAAAGAGAGAGAGAAAACCTGTGATTTGTGCCATGGCTTCATTTCTTACATAAACACTGATTCAAGAAGGGCACTTCTATGGGTTGAAATGTATCCCCTAATAGGTTTTGAAGTTCTAAACTTTATTTGCAAATAAGATTTTTGAAGGTGATTAAGTTAAGAAATCAGTCCTGAATATTCATTGGAAGGACTGATGCTGAAGCTGAAACTCCAATACTTTGGGCACCTGATGTGAAGAACTGACTCATTTGAAAAGCCCCTGATTCTGGGAAAGATTGAAGGCAGGAAGAGAAGGGGATGACAGAGGCTGAGATGGCTGGATGGCATCACTGACTCAATGTACATGAGTTTGAGTAAGCTCTGGGAGTTGCTGATGGACAGGGAAGCCTGGCATGCTGTAGTCCATGGGGTAATAAAGAATCAGATGCGACTGAATTGAACTGAACTGAAGTTAAGATGAGGTCATTAGGGTGGCCCCTAATCTAAGGGGGCTGGTACCTCATAAAAAAGGGGAAATTGGGACACACAGACAGATACCTATAATGGGAAGACAACATGAAGACACAGAGATAGGGACTTCCCTGGTTTCCAGTGGCTAAGACTCCACACTCCCAATGCAGGGTGCCCAGATTCAATCCCTGGTAAGGGGAGCTATATCCCACATGTTGCAACTAAAGATCCCACATACCACAGATAAGACCCAAACCAGTCAAATAAATAAATTAAAAAAAAAAAAGACACAGGGATAATGCTAACCATAACCAAGGGGTACTTGAGGCTCCCAGGAACTATAAGAGAAGTATGTAATAGATTCTCTCTCACAGCCTGTAGAAAGAACAATCAAAAGACACCTTGGCTGCAGATTTATAGCCTCAAAACTGTGAGGCAATACATTTCCCTTACAGTCATTCTGCTTGTTACTTTGTTACAGTATCTCTAGGTATCTAACACAGACATACAGTTGCCAACTGACTGAACTAACATCTCCACTCCCACTTCTGAGCTCCTCCAAGGTTCTTATAGATGATGGGGAGGACTCTCCACCATGTTCCTGAACCACCATTCTAATAAAGAATATCCGCTGATAAAATAGTTGCTTTTGGCCCACTCTATGCGAGGTCTTAGGCTGGGTGCTCTGAATAGTACAAAGCAACAGCTCTCTAATCTCTACGATGCTGATGAGCTGAGAAAGGCTCTCCAAAACCTCTTCTATGTCTCATGTTTTGAGAGAAGCAATTAAGCATGTGGGATGCATCCCTTTTGTTACTACCTTCTAGAGCATACTGATTGCTTGAAGTGGCCAAGGATGAACCATGTTAGGAAGTTAATCGCAAGTCAAAAATGAACACATACATAAAGGTCACCTTTGGAACATCATAAGTAGTCTTTTCCTAATTGCACAGAAAGGGAAAAGTTCACTTCTAATGATTTGATGTAAAATTGGAAAGAAGCATAAAATAACTTTATGGTTCATTTACTAATAAATGCTATAACATGACATTTTGAGTATTGATAGTTTATGAATAGCCTCACTTTCCTGCTCTCTTATATTGGAGGTGACCCAGAACTTAATACAAACTTGCTATGTGAATGTGAGAGTTGGACCATAAAGAAGGCTGAACGCTGAAGAATTGATGCTTTTGAACTGTGGTGTTGGAGAAGACTCTTGAGAGTCCCTTGGACTGCAAGGAGATCCAACCAGTCCATCCTAAAGGAGATCAACTGTGACTATTCATAGGAAGAATTGATGCTGAAGCTCCAATACCTGGGCCACCTAATGCAAACAGCTGACTCATTGGAAAAGACCCTGATGCTGGGAAATATTGAAGGCAGGAGGAGAAGGGGATGACAGAGGATGAGATGGCTGGATAGCATCGCAGACTCAATGGACATGAGATTGAGCAAACTCCAGGGATAGTGGAGAACAGAGGAGCCTGGCGTGCTGCAGTCCATGGAGTCACAAAGATCAGACAAGACTTAGCAACTGAACAAAAACAACAGCAATAGGAACTAGGTGTGAGAAGTCCTGAAAAGGGAGGATGGTTTACTGGACACTCTACTCTTGAATTTAAAAAAACCTCGAATAGCCAAAGCGATCTTGAGAAAGAAGAATGGAACTGGAGGAATCAACCTACCTGACTTCAGGCTCTACTAGAAAGCCACAGTTATCAAGACAGTATAGTACTGGCACAAAGACAGAAATATAGATCAATGGAACAAAATAGAAAGCCCAGAGATAAATCCATGCACCTATGGACACCTTATCTTTGACAAAGGAGGCAAGAATATACAATGGATTAAAGACAATCTCTTTAACAAGTAGTGCTGGGAAATCTGGTCAACCACTTGTAAAAGAATGAAACTAGAACACTTTCTAACACCATACATAAAAATAAACTCAAAATGGATTAAAGATCTCAACGTAAGACCAGAAACTATAAAACTCCTAGAGGAGAACATAGGCAAAACACTCTCTGACATACATCACAGCAGGATCCTCTATGACCCACCTCCCAGAATATTGGAAATAAAAGCAAAAATAAACAAATGGGACCTAATTAACCTTAAAAGCTTCTGCACATCAAAGGAAACTATTAGCAAGGTGAAAAGACAGCCTTCAGAATGGGAGAAAATAATAGCAAATGAAGCAACTGACAAACAATCTCAAAAATATACAAGCAACTCCTACAGCTCAACTCCAGAAAAATAAATGACCCAATCAAAAAATGGGCCAAAGAACTAAATAGACATTTCTCCAAAGAAGACATACAGAGGGCTAACAAGCACATGAAAAGATGCTCAACATCACTCATTATCAGAGAAATGCAAATCAAAACCACTATGAGGTACCATTTCACACCAGTCAGAATGGCTGCGATCCAAAAGTCTACAAATAATAAATGCTAGAGAGGGTGTGGAGAAAAGGGAACCATCTTACACTGTTGGTGGGAATGCAAACTAGTACAGCCACTATGGAGAACAGTGTGGAGATTCCTTAAAAAACTGGAAATAGAACTGCCTTATGATCCAGCAATTCCACTGCTGGGCGTACACACTGAGGAAACCAGAAGGGAAAGAGACACGTGTACCCAGTGTTCATCGCAGCACTGTTTATAATAGCCAGGACATGGAAGCAACCTAGATGTCCATCAGCAGATGAATGGATAAGAAAGCTATGGTACATATACACAATGGAGTATTATTCAGCCATTAAAAAGAAAACATTTGAGTCAGTTCTAATGAGGTGGATGAAACTGGAGCCTATTATACAGAGTGAAGTAAGCCAGAAGGAAAAACACCAATACAGTATACTAATGCATATATATGGAATTTAGAAAGATGGTAACAATAACCCAGTGTACGAGACAGCAAAAGAGACACTGATGTATAGAACAGTCTTATGGACTCTGTGGGAGAGGGAGAGGGTGGGAAGGTTTGGGAGAATGGCATTGAAACATGTAAAATATCATGTATGAAACGAGATGCCAGTCCAGGATCGATGCACGATACTGGATGCTTGGGGCTAGAGCACTGGGACGACCCAGAGGGATAGTATGGGGAGGGAGGAGGGAGGAGGGTTCAGGATGGGGAACACATGTATACCCGTGGCGGATTCATTTTGATATTTGGCAAAACTAACACAATTATGTAAAGTTTAAAAATAAAAAAAAATTTAAAAAAAACAAGTATTTTAATGGAAAACATGGATATAGCAGAAACAAACAAAATGGTAGTTGTAAGCCCTTGACGGGGCCGGGTCATATTTGGGTTGGTGGAGCCCGCCTTATTCTGACCCTTTTTCATCACTGTACCACCTGTGATCTTAATCTGTCTTTCAAAAATAAGTGTTTCCTTTGGAAAAAGACATTTCTCATTGGAAACAATGACACTGACTTTCTGATCTCAATTAGACTCTAGCTGATTTGGTTGGAGAATCTTGTCTTTCCAGGATCTAATTATTCCTGTTAAGGTAACTACTGAGGTTTGTACACAGCCAGACTGGAAATCCAGAGAGGCACAGTGGCCTTGAGAACTTTCCCTGTGAAAGCTCCCTAATTCTAGGACCATGTAATTATTTTTAATTAGCACAATGTAAGCTTTACAATACCTAAGTCCTCATTAACACTTGACTATTAACCTGATATTTTTTCTGTCTCTTTGGATTTTTTTTTTTTTTTAAGCTTGAATGAATGCCCTGAGTAAACTACATTATTTCCCTGAGGAACTATTGTCTCATAATTGACACACAGCAAATAGTGGTGGGTAGAGAGAGGATGGGTTTAAAAGCAGATAGCCTGCATGCTAATATTATGTCATGATCTTTCCATGAATGTAATTTCTGTATAGGATGTTGTTCATTATCGTACTCTAATGGGATCTTTCACCTGTCCACGTCCCAAGGGAAAAAGGTAATTTAGAAGAAAAAAAAATCAAGTTTTTACTTCCTCTTAATAAAACAAAAGTTGTTTTCTTACCTGACAAGTCCTTCAAAAAATTTTTGGAAATCAGAAGAAAATCTACTCTCCCTATCTATCCATTTCTGCCTGTGTTTGATCCTTCCCAAATTTCTCCATTCTTTGCATTGGCTCCAAGGCACTACTTTCCATCCACACCTTTGCAATACTAGCTACAGGACTTTCTACAACTCTTTGTCTCGGTACCATTACAACTGCCTTATTCCTTGGTTATGTCAATATTTGTTGCTGTTACTCTTTGATTTTAACTTCACAGAATGTCATATTGTCCTTTTTTTAAACATTTCATCCGGACAAGCTGTACTTATTATTTTCTTCATTATTACATTTAGGTTATAGAAGACTATAAGGAGCAAAGAAAAACTATAAAACCAAGAGGGCATACTACAAACTCATGCTTCCTCATTTTAATAGGTCTCTACAGTGGAGCTCAAAAGTGAAAGTGAAAATCGCTTCGTTGAGTCCAACTCTTTGCGACCCCATGGGCTGTGGCCTGCCAGGCTCCTCTGTCCATGGAATTCTCCAGGCAAGAAAATCAGGACTCGGACCCAGATCCCCCACACTGCAGGCAGATTCTTTATCTTCTGAGCCACCAGCCATCTCAAGGACTTACTTAGATCCTATAGAGGGTGCCTACATGGTTTCCTGCTCCATCCATTTAATACCCTGGTCCCATTTTAACCTTTTCACTTTCATTTTTGAGACTAAAAACAGTGACTCAAGATGTGTTAGTGCCTATATTCCCCTCCTTCAATATAACTCTCCACTAATCAGGTCCTTTTTCCTTTCTTATTGCTAATTAATCAACTTATTTATTAATACCTATTAATATAGTACTTGTTCTAATGCTATGTCTTATACTAGAAATTTGTAAAAATGAATGAATCTTAGATCCTGGCTCTGAGCAATCTGTTATCTAATATTTGGGGATGACATGTTGAAAGATAAAATATTATATAATTTTCTGTTATAAAAAAGATACAAACAAAATGCTCAGACAGGGTGGGCTTCCCTTGGGGCTCAACTGGTAAAGAATCCACCTGCAATGCAGGAGACCTGGGTTCAATTCCTAGGTTGGGAGGATCCCCTGGAGATGGGAAAGGCTACTCACTCCAGTATTCTGGCCTAGAGAATTCCATGGACTGTATAGTCCATGGGGTTGCAAAGAGCTGGACACAACTGAACAACTTTCACTTCACTTCACTTCGGATGTTTAGGTAAGGGATTGGATGACTTGGTTTAGTACAGTCAGCAGATTTCATCTGTGAAGCCACCTTAAACTGAGTCGCAAAGGATGACAGGAGTTTGCCAGGGAGAGAACCCTTCTTTCCTGCTATTACAAGAGTCCTCAGGTAACTTAAGATAACTCTTGTCTTGGTTTTCCTTCTCTCTTTTTTGCATTGGTTCCATCTTCTATGTCTGATAATATGCATTATCTAATCTGTCTCCACTGTCTTATAATGGGAAAGAAAAACAAAAAAAAAAATATACATGTTGTTCTCTGCTGCTGCTGCTGTCAGGTCAGTCGTGTCCCACTCTGTGCGACCCCATAATGGCAGCCCACAGGCTCCCCCGTCCCTGGGATTCTCCAGGCAAGAACAGTGGAGTGGGTTGCCATTTCCTTTTCCAATGCATGAAAGTGAAAAGTGAAAGTGAAGTCGCTCAGTCGTGTCCGACTCCTAGCGACCCCATGGACTGCAGCGCACCAGGCTCCTCCATCCATGGGATTTTCCAGGCAAAAGTACTGGAGTGGGGTGCCATTGCCTTCTCCATGTTGCTCTCTAGTCCCAACTATAAGGGAACTTCTGTGTCTTCACCGTTTAAACCTTAACACCAGAAAGATTGAAAGTTATCATTTCCATTTCACTTTCAAGAATGTCAAGGATGTCCATGCTGACTTTTTACTAAGTCCTTGTGTTCTGTGATTTAGGGAGGCTTGGTCGCTGTTGGCCATGCGCTCACAGACGCTCATTCTTCTCTTACTTTCTGCACCCTACACTTGTCTTCCTGCTGCTGCCCCTCTGGCCACTCCTTCCTATGTCCTGCATTGTCCCTTTTCTTCTCCTGGACTCTAGAGCGAGTTATTCTCTTAGGGCTTGTCCTCAGTGTTCTGTCTCTGTCATCCGCATGGAAGGATTAGTTAGTTTGTCCAAGATTGTTCATCTAGAAAAAGTCAGAACCATAATTGGAACACAGGGTTCTGCTTGCAAAGTCCCTGCTCTTCTTCTTATTTTATTTTACTTCTGGCCATGTTGTGCAGCTTGCAGGATCTTTGCTCCCAGCCCAGGGCTCAAACCCAGGCTCCTGCAGTGAGAGCAACAAGTCCTAATGACTGGACTGCCAGGGACTTCCCAGAGTCCCTGCTCTTAAATTATGCTAGATTGTTTATACTAATCTCATCTTGGAAAAAGGGGTATTTTGTTTTTATTGTTGAAGGACAGCTTAGACAAAAGTGAAAGGAGTATATTTCAATGTTGAAAAGCCTTTTGAAAGAAAAATAGATAAATAGAAAAAATAAATAAGATTTTTCTTATTTATCTGTGTGTGTGTACGTATATGTGTGTTGAGAAAACAGAAATGTAATGAGGAACTGCTTTTAGGTAAACAAAACTTTAACAAAAAGTCATATCTGGCTCTGATTAGAAAGTGCTAATCTTTTTGGAAATGTCAGTCATTTTGAGTAAAGTTGTCCTGGTAATTCAAATAATAAAAAGATAATTGTATTTTATACTACTTTACAGCTTTAAAATGCTTTACTATAAAAATCTTTAGTATACTTTACCCAATTTAATGAATAAGGCAAAATTACTGATTTTAAATGACAAAGTCATTTGGATTTGATGGAAAAATAAACCATTTAAAAATATGAGTACATCATGAGAAACACTGGACTGGAAGAAACACAAGCTGGAATCAAGATTGCCGGGAGAAACATCAATAACCTCAGATATGCAGATAACACCACCCTTATGGCAGAAAGTGAAGAGGAACTAAAAAGCCTCTTGATGAAAGTGAAAGTGGAGAGTGAAAAAGTTGGCTTAAAGTTCAACATTCAGAAAACAAAGATCATGGCATCCGGTCCCACCACTTCATGGGAAATAGATGGGGAAACAGTGCAAACAGTGTCAGACTTTATTTTTCTGGGCTCCAAAATCACTACAGATGGTGACTGCAGCCATGAAATTAAAAGACACTTACTCCTTGGAAGGAAAGTTATGACCAACCTAGATAGCATATTCAAAAGCAGAGACATTACTTTGCCAACAAAGATTCGTCTAGTCAAGGCTATGGTTTTTCCAGTGGTCATGTATGGATGTGAGAGTTGGACTGTGAAGAAGGCTGAGCATCAAAGAATTGATGCTTTTGAACTGTGGTGTTGGAGAAGACTCCTGAGAGTCCCTTGGACTGCAAGGAGATCCAACCAGTCCATTCTGAAGGAGATTAGCCCTGGGATTTCTTTGGAAGGAATGATGCTAAAGCTGAAACTCCAGTACTTTGGCCACCTCATGCAAAGAGTTGACTCATTGGAAAAGACTCTGATGCTGGGAGAGATTGGGGGCAGGAGGAGAAGGGGACGACAGAGGATGAGATGGCTGGATGGCATCACTGACTCTATGGACGTGAGTCTCAGTGAACTCCGGGAGTTGGTGATGGACAGGGAAGCCTGGCGTGCTGCGATTCATGGGGTCGCAAAGAGTCAGACACGACTGAACGACTGATCTGATCTGATCTGAAGGAGCTAGAGACTGTTGTATAGAATGAAATAAGTCAGAAAGAGAAAAACACATGTCATATATTCAGTTCAGTTCAGTTCAGTTGCTCACTCGTGTCCGACTCTTTGCGACCCCATGAATCGCAGCAGGCCAGGCCTCCCTGTCCATCACCTACTCCTGGAGTTCACCCAGAGTCGGTGATGCCATCCAGCCATCTCATCCTCTGTCATCCCCTTGTGCTCCTGTCCCCAGTCCCTCCCAGCATCAGGGTCTTTTCCAATATATTAACACATATATATAATGTGAGTTAAACAATAGATCAGGAAAGAATAGAGATCTCTTCAAGAAAATTAGAGATAACAAGGGAATATTTCATGCAAAGATGGGCACAATAAAGGACAGAAACAATATGGACCTAACAGAAGCAGAAGATACTAAGAAGAGGTGGCAAGAATACATGGAAGAACTATACAGAAAAGATATTAGTATCCTGGATAACCACGATGGTGTGATCGCTCACCTTGAGCCAGACATCCTGGAGTGCAAAGTCAAGTGGGCCTTAGGAAGCATCACTAAGAGCAAAGCTAGTGGGGAGGTGATGGAATTCCAGCTGAGCTATTTCAAACCCTAAAAGATGATGCTGTTAAAGTGCTACACTTAATATGTTTGATTTTTCTGTTACCCATGGAGTTGCCAGATGACTTCATCTAAATTGCTAGTGATCAAGTGAAATACCATATATACATCATCTAATATTGTTCTATTTCTTTCCCTTTGGTGAACACAGAAAGGCCAAATTCATCTTAATCATTAAACACAATATAAGAAGGATAAAAATATTCTTTTAAAGCATTATATGCATTCCAAGATCAAATAGAAATATGCTGAGTGTAACCAATGTTTTGAATAATTCATGCTCTGCTTACCTTACTTTATTTTGTACAATTGAAAATTGGCCATATTGATTTCTTGCCCAATATACAATGAAACCTTATTTATCTGACATCATTTAGGAATGATCCATTCGTAGAACCATAGAGTTTTTGTGCCTGAGAAGACCTGAATCATCTAATCTATCTCCTTCATTGTGAATAATTATAATATTTATAATTATATTTATCAATATATTTATAAATAATTATACAGCAACAATGGCTACTTGAGCCCTTATGAAAAATTATATTCTCTGCTGAGTGCTTGTAAGCAGTAGGCCATTTGTTTTTCACAGTAAGCCTATGAGGTATGCACTATTAGCATGTATTATTATTTCCATTTTATAGATAAGCAAACTGAGGCCTACAGATAGTAAAATAACTGAAGGCTACATAGCTTAAAAGTAACAAATCTGGGATTGTATTTGAGCCCATGACCCCTGTTTTTATACACAATATTACACCAGCTCTGAGAATCAAATATGATAATGTCTTACTCACAAAAATCACTCATTTATTTAGCATCAATTATGAGACCAGAACTTGTGTTTCCTGACTACCTATTATCACATTTCTTCTTATCATACAAACTCTAGCATATCTGGATCTTTAATATAAATGAACTGGTAAGCTATGTTCCTCCCTTTAAGCACTAAAACTCATTTTATTTTAAATATTATCAGTTAAAATCATTCTAAAAGTTATTGCACAGTTTTCTGCCTCCTTAATCACACTACATTAAATATAAGTGCCATTTCTTGCTGACTCAAGTTTCATAATTACCTACATCAGTCATTGGAGTATATAGTAACAACACAAGAGAGTCACACCAAATGATACCAGAAAACTTTGTTTCATTGACTTGTTGGTTTCCCTTTTTATAAACTATGGATCTTTGCTGTATGACTTGGGATGTCATCCTGCTATTGTCCAATTTGAAACTGTACTTCTTGTCAAGACACACAGAAATAAAATTATTCTTTATATGTTACAGGTTGGGAAACAATGCAGTCATGTTGGTTTATACCGGGTGTTTGAAAAATGAAACAACAAATCTGACCATTAGAAGTCATATTCCCCTAGGGGGAATTAAGTTACTTTCTGAAGGATAAAGTAGAGGCAGCCAGGAGAGGCCAGGGAAAGCACTGTGAAAGCAAAGACATAGAATGTTCAAAGGCTCAGATGCCAGAGTATGATGCTCTGGAAAGCGGAGGTGGGGCCTGAAAGGCCCTCTGAGTGACTGGAGTCAAGAGTTCAAGACAAGCAAGCGGGAGGAGTTGAGACTAGAGTCAGTCAGGGGACCAGGTCTTCAAAGAACTGGTGCCTTGACCTCCAGGACTTTGACTGAGTCTGAGGGGTACCTGAGGAGTTTAAAGAAGCAGGATGAGATGATCAAGTTGTATTAAGAATTCCCGTTGGCTGTAATAGGAAGACTGGACATAGAGACCATCTACAAGGCCATGGCAAAGTTTTGAAACAAAATCCTCTCAGCAGAAATCAGTATCCTCATTTCTGTGATGAGAAGGGAGACACATTTCCCAAAGACCTCGTCCATTCTAAACCTATAATTTTGTGGTTCTGTAGCTTATGATTGTTTCCTAATACATGGCCAATGCTATGCAAAGAAATAAAGACTTTGACCTGGTTTAGGACACTTTATCTCTACTTGACTACAGCTAGAAGCTGATATCATCACTATGCTGGAGTCATAAAGCAAGGAAGATCCCTTGGAAAAGGAAATGGCATCCCTCTCTAGTATTCTTGCCTGGAGAATCCCATGGACAGAGATGCCTAACGGGCCATAGTCCATGGAGTGTCTAAAGATTTGGACATGACTTAGTGACAAAACACACACAGTTGCCTTTTAAGGCTGTTGTGACACTGATTTACTCTTGTGGTCTGTAAAAACATAAAGATTTGTAAAGGCTGCAGTAAACACAGCACAGTTCACTGTTCCAGAATCTCAGTTCATTTAGCCATCTGGTAACGTTCTGAGGTTATGCTGGTGGTTCCTCAACGAGGTGCTAGTTAGTACACAGTGTCATTGTTAAACCTGTCCTCTGATCCTAGAATAGTTTGACTCTTGGCTGCCTTCCTTATTTATGTGCTCTGTAAACTCAGCACAGGGGCTTCCCTGGTTGCTCAGATAGCAAACAACCTGCCTGCAATGCAGGAGACCCAGGTTCTATCCCTGGGTCAGGAAAATCCCCTGGAGAAGGGAATGGCTACCCAATCCTGAAGAACTCCATGGACAGAGGAGCCTGGCGCATTACATCCATGGGGTCACAAAGAGCCTACACAACTGAGCAACTAATACTTTCACAAGCTTAGCACAGCACTTAACAGACAGCAGCTCAGTTCCGCTATCTACAGAAGGAGGTTTACTCCCGAAGTCACGTCCGACTCTTTGCGACTCTATGGACTGTAGCCCATCAGGCTCCTCTGTCCATGGGACTTCCCAGGCAAGAATATTGGAATGGGTTGCCATTTCCTTCTTCAGAGTTTCTTCCTGACCCAGGAATTGAACCCAGGTCTCCTGCATTGCAGGCAGGTTCTTTACTGACTGAGCTAGTAGGGAATCCCTCGTATCTGTAGTTAGTAGTAGTTTAGCCGCTAGGTCGTGTCCGACTCTTGCAACCCCATGGAACTGTAGCCTGCCAGGCTCCTCTGTCCATGGGATTCTCCAGGCAAGAATATTGGAGTGGGTTGCCATGTCCTTCTCCAGGGGATCTTCCTAACCCAGGAATCAAATCTGGGTCTCCAGCATTGAAGGCAGATTCTTTACTGACTGAGCTATGAGGGGAGCCCAATCTGTAGAAGGGAGATTGTTTATAAACAACCTCAGATTTGCAGATGATACCACTCTAATGGCAGAAGAGGAATTAAAAAGCCTTCTTGATAAGGGTGAAAGAAAACAGTGAAAAAGCTGGCTAGGAACTCAACATTAAAAAAACCAAGATCATGGTATCTAGTCCCATCACTTCATGGCAAATAGAAGGGGGAAAAGTGGAAGCAGGGACAGATTTTATTTTCTTGGGCTCCAAAATCACTGTGGACAGTGACTGCAGCCATGAAATTAAAAGGCACCTGCTCCTTGGAAGAAAAGCTATGACAAATCTAGACAGTGTATCAAAAAAGCAGAGACAGTACTATGCGAACAAAGGTCCACATAGTTTAAGCTATGATTTTTCCGATAGTCATGTACAGATAAGAGAGTTGGACCATAAAGAAGGATGAGTATGGAAGAACTGATGCTTTTGAATTGTGGTGCTGGACAGAACTCTTGAGGGTCCCTTAGACAGCAGAGTGATCCAACCAGTCAATCCCAAAGGAAATTAACCCTAAATATTCATTGGAAGGACTGATACCTAAGCTCCAATATTTTGGTCACCTGACGGAAAGAGCCAACTCACTGGAAAAGACCCTGATTCTGGGAAAGACTGAAAGTAAGAGGAGAAGGGAGCGGCAAAGAATGAGATGGTTGGATGGACAATGGACATGAATTTGAGCAAACTCTTGGAGATAGTGGAGGACAGGGGAGCCTGGTTGGCTGCATTCCTTGGGGTCACAAAGTTGAACACAACTTAGCAACTGGACAACAACAATAACAAGAGTTCTGTGAGTTGTGAACATTTAGCATCTTGTACTTATTGAGCTTTGCAGTAGTACTAGCAGTTACTGTTTTAACTGTTATGGTCCTGAGTACCATGGCTCTAGAAGTGAGTCTTGTAAAGTGCTAATTATAGATGGGAATTTAGGTTACATTTGTTTCAGGTGTGTTGTTGTTGTTTTTTAATTGCTAAGTCGTTTCTGACTCTTTGTAACTCCATGGACTGCAGTACACCAGGCTTCCATGTATTCCACTATGTCCTGGAGTTTGCTC
Source organism: Bos grunniens (assembly GCF_055505025.1). Lineage (NCBI taxonomy): Eukaryota > Metazoa > Chordata > Mammalia > Artiodactyla > Bovidae > Bos > Bos grunniens. The sequence goes on from NC_141168.1 coordinate 9,266,962, forward strand.
AAACTCATGTCCATTGAATTGTAGATGCTGTTCAAACATCTCATCCTCAGTTGCCCGCTTCTCCTGTTTGACATATATAGGCTTCCCAGGTGGCACCAGTTGTAAAGAACCCACCTCTCTATGCAGAAGACATAAGAAATGTAGGTTTGATCCCTGGGTTGGGAAGATCTCCTGGAGGAGGTCATGGCAACCCACTCCAGTATTCTTGCCTGGAAAATCTCATGGACAGAGATGGCTTGTGGGCTACAGTCCATAGGGTTGCAAAGAGTCAGACATGACTAACACTTTCACTTATATATATATATATATATATATATATATATACACACACACACATATATATATAATCATTCTTAAATCAGAAGGAACATCCTAGAATAAAACCTAAAACCAATATTAAGCCCAAAGTTGACATCATCCAGCCCTGTATCAGAAGTTCTACTGAGAGACAGATCACTGTCTTGGAAGGAAACATATTAACTTTAAAGAGTTCTAACTGTTCCAAACTTCATCTAACACTAAGTTGAAATCAGACCACTATATTACAACCAATCTTAATTCTTCCCTTTGATGACCCCAAATGATGCAGACTATTTTTTAATTTAATTGCATGCTTTTAAAATTAGCTTAATATTTAATCCCCATGAAAATATAAGGGGTTCCTAAATGCTTTGAATATTAATTACTCACAGTCAGGACTAATCCTAAGTAAACGTGCAAGCTAGTTCTCGGTTACCTCCTATTGCCCCACAATATACTACAGGGCGCTCCTGACAGTTGGCATGATTTCCTCTAAAACCTTCCTCCCAGATTAATACCCCAACCCCCAGTAAACCTCTAATTAGCTTTTCACTCAGTCTTTCCTAGTGTTTGTCACAAAGATATGAGTTCTGATAAACTAATTCACATTAAGATGTGAATAGCCCCAGACAACTTTCTTTGGATCTTTTTAAAAGGCTGTAATTTTGGAAAGCAAAGTACTCTTGCTTGCCACTAGTAAATTTCAGGGTTTGGGGCATATAGATTAAAAGGAACATTTAAATGCCAGTGGGTTCCCAGGTACCCCCAAAGCATACAAGTAAGGCATACGACAAAGGCCTAATTATTAGAGTCTCGACACTATTAAGACCCAGACTCAGAAGGATAGTTGTGAGAGGGGAGGGAGGATAAAGAGATGACCACCCAGATGAAAGAAAACAGCTCAATGAGCAATCTTCTTTGGCCATGGTCTACTATCAATCTACCAAGTGAGAAGGAAGACAGCTGTTCACCAAGGTCAAATAACAACAACAATGGCAACAACAGCAAAAACAACCCCCCACCACACACACACGACTAACTGTAAACCTTTAGTTGAGAAACTAAGTAGTGAAAGGTAGATAGTGAAAGTTGCTCAGTCGTGTCCAACTCTTTGCGACCCCATGGACTATACAGTCCATGGAATTCTCCAGGCCAGAATACTGGAGTGGGTAGCCTTTTCCTTCTCCATCTTCCCAACCCAGGGATCAAACCCAGATCTCCTGCACTGCAGGCGGATTCTTTACCAGCTGAGCCACAGGGAAGTCCAAAGGAGTTAAAATATCCGGGAGTAGGGAGAAGGGGAAGTGGCAGGCAGGTGATATCAATTCTTTCAGCTGAGAATTATAGAATGTTTTTTACCCTATTTTCTCCTGAAAGCTTAAGAATACAGATTTCTGTATGAAAATTTCAAAGATAGGGAAGCAATTTCTTTTTTACTGAGTTACTAACAGGGCTACTGTCACCAAAGGAGACAACTGTAAAGAGTGAAAAAGATGTGTCCTTCTCATGACTGTCAGCAAAGGGAAACCTTCCTCGGTCAACAACCACATTTCATTTATCATACTCCAACTATCACTTAACCTTTAGGTTACCTTGATTTTGACTTTCTTATGCTGATCATTTTTCAGCCTTTTTTTTGGTCTTAAAATTGGACTTTCTCATTTTGAGCAGTTGTCTGTTGAAAGGTCTTGTGGCACTCTTGTAAATATTCATCCAGAAAATCAGAATCAAGGAATAATCACTAACTCACTTTGCTGAGAGATTTATGGAGGTCTGTGAATGAACTTCTGGAATTCATATCAGAAGAAATGATGAAAGAAGTAGAAAAAAAAAAAAAGACGCAAGAAATCTGTTAACATCTGGCATATCTTACCTGCTATGTTAGGTACTATTTATGAGGCAAAGAGAGTAAATGTTAAATACAGTCCTTGCCGGCAGTCCATTTTATTTGCTGATTCATACCAGCATGTCCATTTGCTGAGTCATGCAAATGCATGTCCATTTGCTGAGTCATGGCATAAACTTCTATAGCCTAAAACTATATGGCATGGGCCTCTGGACACATGGAAAACTGAGAATATAAGTGGCACATATGTTTCTGCGAAAATGCTGAAAGTTCTTAAGTTTTATCTTTAAATGAAAAAAAAAAAATCACACATGACCTAGATCACTACCCTGTGTAGGGCCCAAATTGTCTGTGTACTGCAGATATTTTTAGTGCAAAGCTACCACAATTTATATTGTTTAGTTGCTTAGTCGTATCTGACTCTTTTGTGACCCCATGGACTATAGCCCTCCAGGTTCCTCTCTTCAGGGGCTTTCCCAGGCAAGAATACTGGAGTGGGCTGCCATTTCCTTCTGCAGGGGATCTTCCCAACCCAGAGACTAAACTTTAGTCTCCGGCATTGCAGGCAGACTCCTTACCAATGGGCCACCAGGGGAAGGCCCACAACAACTTATCAGTTCAGTTTAGTTCAGTTCAGTTGCTCAGTCGTGTCTGACTCTTTGCGACCCCATGAATTGCAGCATGCCAGGCTTCCCTATCCATCACCAACTCTCTTGCTGCTGCTAAGTCGCTTCAGTCATGTCTGACCCTGTGTGACCCCATAAATGGCAGCCCACCAGGCTCCTCCATCCCTGGGACTCTCCAGGCAAGAATGCTGGACTGGGTTGCCATTTCCTTCTCCAATGCATGAAAGTGAAAAGTGAAAGTGAAGTCCCTCAGTTGTGTCCGACTCTTTGTGACCCCATGAATTGCAGCACGCCAGGCTTCCCTGTCCATTACCAACTCCCGGATTCACTCAGACTCACATCCATCAAGTCAGTGATGCCATCCAGCTATCTCATTCTCTGTCGTCCTGTTCTCCTGCCCCCAATCCCTCCCAGTGTGAGTCTTGTCCAATGAGTCAACTCTTTGCATGAGGTGGCCAAAGTACTGGAGTTTCAGCTTTAGCATTAGTCCTTCCAAAGAACACCCAGGACTGATCTCCTTTCAAATGGATTTGTTGGATCTCCTTGCAGTCCAAAGCATCAATTCTTCAGCGCTCAGCTTTCTTCACAGTCCAACTCTCACATCCATACATGACCACTGGAAAAACCATAGCCTTGACTAGACGAACCTTTGTTGGCAAAGCAATGTCTCTGCTTTTGAATATGCTGTCTAGGTTGGTCATAACTTTCCTTCCAAGGAGTAAGAGTCTTTTAATTTCACAGCTGCAATCACCATCTGCAGTGATTTTGAACCCTCCAAAATAAATTCTGACACTGTTTCCACTGTTTCCCCATCTATTTCCCATGAAGTGATGGGGCCAGATGCCATGATCTTCATTTTCTGAATGTTGAGCTTTAAGCCAACTTTTTCACTCTCCTCTTTCACTTTCATCAAGAGGCTTTTTAGTTCCTCTTCACTTTCTGCCATAAGGGTGGTGTCATCTGCATATCTGAGGTTATTGATAATTCTCCTGGCAATCTTGATTCCAGCTTGTGCTTCTTCCAGCCCAGTGTTTCTCATGATGTATTCTGCATAGAAGTTAAATAAGCAGGGTGACAATATACAGCCTTGACATACTCCTTTTCCTATTTGGGTCCAGTCTTTTGTTCCATGTCCAGTTCTAACTGTTACCTCCTGACCTGCATATAGGTTTCTCAAGAGGCAGGTCAGGTGGTCTGGTATTCCCATCTCTTTCACAATTTTCCACAGTTTCTTATGATCCACACAGTCAAAGGCTTTGGCATAGTCAATAAAGCAGAAATAGATGTTTTTCTGGTACTCTCTTCCTTTTTCCATGATCCAGCAGATGTTGGCAATTTGATCTCTGGTTCCTCTGCCTTTTCTAAAACCAGCTTGAATGTCTGGAAGTTCATGGTTCATGTATTGCTGAAGCCTGGCTTGGAGAATTTTGAGCATTACTTAACTAGCGTGTGAGATGAGTGCAATTGTGTGGTAGTTAGAGCATTCTCTGGCATTGCCTTTCTTTGGGATTGGAATGAAAACTGACCTTTTCCAGTCCTGTGGCCACTGCTGAGTTTTCCAAATTTGCTGGCATATTGAGTGCAGCACTTTCACAGCATCATTTTTCAGGATTTGAAAGAGCTCAACTGGAATTCCATCACCTCCACTAGCTTTGTTTGTAGTGATGCTTTCTAAGGCCGACTTGACTTTACATTCCAGGATGTCTGGCTCTAGTAGCTGCCTTTAAAAATGGCAGAGGTAGACTTGATAGCTACGTAAAGACACATTATGACATTTCCTGAAGAAGCTGCTTGATAGTAGTCAGTACCACATTTACATGAGAATAAACACTTTGCTTTAATGAAACACCATCATCACAATAAATATTGATCACTGAAAATGAATTAGATTTGTCATTGGTTTATATTTCATTTTTAATATTTTCTTTTATGATTTTATGAAAGGTATAAGCATAAGGACTTATTTATATATTTTGCAATTTACTCAGTCTTATCTAGCTTTTTGTGATGTACCAATGTATACGTTGTGTGTGCTTAGTTGCTCAGTAGTGTCTGACTCATTGTGACCCCATAGACTGCAGCCTGCCAGGCTCCTGTGTCCATGAGGATTCTCCAGGCAAGAATACTGGAGTGGATTGCCATGCCCTCCTCCAGGGGACTTCCCAACCCAGGGTTTGAACCCACGTCTTCCACATTGCAGGAGGATTCCTTACCATCTGAGCCATCAGGGAAGCATACGAATGTATATAAGTATACATACATATATTAGTACATAGATATTTGTATCTTTTTAAATTTACTTATTTGAAAAATACTAGTAGAGAGTGTAACCATCTGAGCCACCTATTAGAAATGCTAAACTGTGCTTTCCACATGGCATTCAAGGCTGCAGTAGAAGATCTGTATGCTTCTTCAAAGTCTGGGTGTCTATGATTGAAAGTGCTAAACTGTGCTGTGAAAGGTCAGAGAAGGGAACTCTCAGTGTGGGCTGGATTTCTAACGAAACAAGGTGTGCAGGAAATTGGTTGAATTTGCAGAGTATATCATGAGAAACACTGTGCTGGAGGAAGCACAAGCTGGAATCAAGATTGCTGGGACAAATATCAATAATCTCAGATATGCAGATGACACCACCCTTACGGCAGAAAGTGAAGAAGAGCTAAACAGCCTCTTGATGAAAGTGAAAGAAGAGAGTGAAAAAGTTAGCTTAAAGCTCAACATTCAGAAAACTAAGATCATGGCATCCGGTCCCATCACTTCATGGCAGATAGTTGGGGAAAGAGTGGAAACAGTGGCTGACATTATTTCTCTGGGCTCCAAAATCACTGCAGATGGTGACTGTAGCCATGAAATTAAAAGACGCTTACTCCTTGGAAGGAAAGTTATGACCAAACTAGACAGCATATTGAAAAGCAGAGACATTACTTTGTCAACAAAGGTCCATCTTAGTCAAGGCTATGGTTTTTCCAGTGGTCATGTATGGATGTGAGAGTTGGACTATAAAGAAAGCTGAGCGCCAAAGAATTGATGCTTTTGAACTGTGGTATTGGAGAAGACTCTTGAGAGTCCCTTGGACTGCAAGGAGATCCAATCAGTCCATCCTAAAGGAGATCAGTCCTGAGTGTTCATTGGAAGGACTGATGTTGAAGCTGAAACTCCAATACTTTGGCCACCTCATGCGAAGAGTTGACTCATTGGAAAAGACCCTGATGCTGGGAGAGATTGAGGGCAGGAGGAGAAGGGGATGACAGAGGATGAGATGGCTGGATGGCATTACTGACTCGAAGGACGTGAGTTTGGGTGGACTCCAGGAGTTGGTGATGGACAGGGAGGCCTGGCGTGCTGTGGTTCATGGGGTCACAAACAGTCAGACACAACTGAGTGACTGAACTGAACTGAACTGAAAGCTAAATGGCTGGATTTTAAATCAAATCCCTTACCATTATACAATGGAAGTGACAATAAGGGATTAGATCTGATAGAGTGCCTGAAGAACAATTGATGGGTGTTTGTAACATTGTACAGGAAGCAGTGATCAAGATCATCCTCAAGAAAAAGAAACGCAAAAAGGCAAAATGGTTGTCTGAGGAGGACTTACAAAGAGCTGAGAAGAGAAGCTAAAGGCAAAGGAGAAAAGGAAAGATATACCCATTTGAATGCAGAGTTCCAGAGAGTAGCAAGGAGAGATAAGAAAGTCATCCTCAGCGATCAGTGCAAAAAAATAGAGGAAAACAAAAGAATGGGAAAGATTAGAGATCTCTTCAAGAAAATTAGAGATACCAAGGGAATATTTCATGCAAAGTCGGGTACAATAAAGGACAGAAATGGTATGGACCTAACAGAAACAGAAGATATTAAGAAGGCGTGATGAGAATACACAGAAGAACTATATATATCATGACCCAGATATCCACAATGCTGTGATCAAACTCACCTAGAGCCAGACATCCTGGAGTGCGAAGTCAAGTGAGCCTTAGGAAGCATCACTGTGAACAAAGGTAGTGGAGGTGATAGAATTCCAGTTGAATTATTTCAAATCCTAAAATTGATGCTGTGAAAGTGCCACACTCAATATGCCAGCAAATTTGGAAAAGTCAGCAGCAGCCACAGGACTGGAAAAGGTCAGTTGTCATTGCAATACCAAAGAAAGGCAATGCCAAAGAATGCTCAAATCAGCACCCAGTTTGCACAGTTTTGCACTCATCTCACAGGCTAGCAAAGTAATGCTTAAAATTCTCCAAGCCAGGCTTCAATAGCACGTGAACTGTGAACTTCCAGATTTTAAGTTGGATTTAGAAAAGGCAGAGGAACCAGAGATCAAATTGCCAACATCTGTTGGATCATAGAAAAAGAAAGAGAATACCAGAAAAACATCTACTTCTGCTTCATTGGTTATGTCAAAATCTTTGACTGTGTAGATCACAGAAAACTGTGGAAAATTCTTCAAGAGATGGGAATAACAGACCACCTGACCTGCCTCTGACAAACCTGTATGCAGGTAAAGATGCAACAGTTAGAACTGGACACGGAACAACAGACTGGTTCTAAACTGGGAAAGGAGTACGTCAAGGCTGCATATTGTCATCCTGCTTATTTAACTTACATGCAGAGAACGACATGGGAAATATTGGGCTGTATGAAGCACAAGCTGGAATCAAGATTGCTGGGAGAAATATCAATGCCCTCAGATACACAGATGACACCTTATGGCAGAAAGCAAAGAAGAACTAAAGAGCCTCTTGATGAACATGAAAGAGGAGAGTGAAAAAGTTGGCTTAAAACTCAACATTCAAAAAATGAAGATAATGGCATCCAGTCCCATCACTTTACGGCAAACAGATGGGGAAACAATGAAACGGTGAGAGATTTTTTTTTTTTTTTTTTTGGCTTTAAAATCACTGCAGATGGTGACTGCAGCCATGAAATTAAAAGACACTCGGTGCTTGGAGAAGAAGCTATGACCAACCTAGACAGCATATTCAAAAGCAGAGACATTACTGTGCCAACAAAGTTCCATATAGTAAAAGCTATGATTTTTCCAGTAGTCATGTATGGATGTGAGAGTTGGACTATAAAGACAGCTGAGTGCCGAAGACATTACTTTGCTGACAAAGGTCCCTCTAGTCAAAGCTATGGTTACAAAGAAAGCTTAGCACTGAAGAATTGATGCTTTTGAACTGTGGTGTTGGAGAAAACTCTTAAGAGTCCCTTGGACTGCAAGGAGATCAATCCAGTCCATCCTAAAGGAAATTAGTCCTGAATGTTCATTGGATGGACCGATGTTGAAACTGAAACTCCAACACTTTGCCTACCTGATATGAAGAACTGACTGCTTGGAAAAGACCCTGATGCTGGGAAAGATTGAAGGCAGGAGGAGAAGGGGATGACAGAGGATATGATGGTTGGATGTCATCAACAACTGGATGGACGTGAGTTTGAGCAAGCTCAAACTTGGAGTTGGTGATGGACAGGGAAGGCTGGTGTGCTGCAGTCCATGGTGTCACGAAGAGTCAGACACAACTGAGTGACTGAACTGAAGTTAGAGACCACAGTCCTGCTGGGTGACCCAGAACATGGGAACCGGGGAGTGGTATCCTGTTCTTTTTTTTTTCCCACAAAGGACTCTCTTTTGTTGTTCAGTCATTGTTATTTCCGACTATGCAACTCCATGGACTGCAGCATGCCAGCCTCCCCTGTCTCCTGGAGTTTTCTCAAACTCATGTCCATTGAGTTTGAGGGATGCTATTAAATCATCTCATCCACTGTCATCCCCCTTTTCTCCTGCCTTCAATCTTTCCCAGCATCAGAGTCTTATCATATATGTCTGCTCTTCGCATCAGGTAGCCAAAGTATTGGAACTTCAGTTTCATTCCTTCCAATAAATATTCAGGGTTAATTTCCTATTGGGTTTTCTGGTTTGATCTCGCTGCAGTCCAAGGGACTCTCAAGAGTATTCTCCAGCACCACAGTTCTCTGGCGGGCAGTCTTCTTTATGGTCTAACACTTGTGTCTCTCCAACTAGAATGGGGTTCCATGAGGGTAGGGACATTATTTACAGTCTCACTGCTACATTCCCAGGACCCTGTACATGGTAGATGCTCAGTAACACTTGTTGACGGAGTAAATAAAAGAAAATATATATGAACTTAAGCAGATGAAAGATAAATTGGAAAGAAATTTCAAAGAAGGAATTTATTTTCAAAGTACGGGAAAAAACATGAAGTGTTAGTCTAACCATTTGAACAGAGTGAAATGTAGTCATCAAAAAAGAAGTCCAGTCCTTGTCTAATTGAGTCGAAAGTCTAAATATTCAGAGTTTGAGACACCTGTCCCTACCACTGCTGAGAGGAGTTTGCATGGATTTCTGTCTTCCTATCTGGCTAAACTCTCCTTTATGTGAAATGCTATGATCAAGGCTACAAGACTGTCTCTTGATATATTAAATGGGAATATAAAGGAATTTAGAAAACTCTCTATTTCTTGGCAAGGCCTGTTTTTAAGCACATGAAAGGACATTGTCAGAGATTGGGAAAGCCTACTTTTTCAGAGAGAAGGTGAATATTATTAACCTTTTATTACTATTTGCATTCTTTTTCAGAGTGTCTCAGTCCTCCCCTCCTCCCCACCCCCCACCCACAAACGGATGCTTTGGGATGACTTAGGAGAAAGTCCTACACAGAGACACAAAGGGTCAAAGCACATTAAGCTGTTTCAAAAATTTTTACCTTCACTACACATTCATAATATCAGAACTTTAGGGGAAGATTAAGCTCTTTATTCATGCATGAGAGACTATTCAAAAAATGAATAATAATTTCATAGAAGTTATTATGGATTCGAGGAACTTTTTAATTTCTTCTTCCCTTTAAAAATGGTGGAATATTAAAATTTGAGGGAATCTTAGACTTCCAGATTGTCCTCTCCAGCTCCCATTTTACAGGTGAGGAAATGAAAACCTTGAGACAGTTGGTGTGGCCTGCAGAAACCCGCCAGTTACTAGAAACTTAAGTTCAGTCTTCCAACTCTTTTTTCCAGTAATAATTAGTTTTCCACTGTGATTTTAATTTCTACTTTTAACTAGTTGATGTTAACAGAGCCGCTGGCCACCTATTGTCATCAGATCTTTATCAAGCTGTTGTGGCTGTTGTTCAGTTGCTGTCATATCTGATTCTTGCAACCCCATTGACTGCAGCACACTGAGCTCCTCTGTCCTCCACTGTCTTCCAAAGTTTGCTCAAGTTTATGTTCAGAGTCATTGATGCTCTCTAAGCATCTCATTCTCTGCTGCCCCCTGTAGGTCAAACTATAGTTCAGTATTTAATATCCCCCTGGATATTTACTAAATGCTAGATGTTGGGACTGGGTGCTGAGAGATGGCTGGGGAGGGGGGAATGCTGAGCGGGTACAGAGGCCCCAGGCCGCAGTCTTCCTGGTGCCCACTGAGACTTCTGTTGATGAATCGCTGCTGCTGCTGCTAAGTCACTTCAGTCGTGTCCGACTCTGTGCGACCCCAGAGACGACGGCCCACCAGGCTCCCCTGTCCCTGGGATTCTCCAGGCAAAAACACTGGAGTGGGTTGCCATTTCCTTCTCCAGCTAGCGCCACCCAAGTTTATGTGACTAAGGAGAAATTCATGCTCACAGTCTGTATTCTGAAATTTTTGAAAACCCAACTTAGTATAAGTGAGAGGAGAGCAGCTGAAGGCATCATGAAGAGGCACTCAGTATATTTTCAGGGCGAGGATAACAGTGCTAAATTCTTATCGCAAATGTGCTTCACCTCAGCGGTGAGTGTCAGGGTAAATTATCACTTGCTATCACTCCCTTTTGAAATCTGGATTCCTAGTTCTTTTTCCACCTGGAAAAATCTTGTCTGTATTTTAAACTTTAAAAGTCAAATCTTTGAAATAAAGGTCCAATTTGTATAAAATCTACCGATTTTGCATACCTGCAAAAGACTCAAGTTTCAGTAATTTTCTTGGGAGCTGACAAAAGTGTCAGTCACTTCACAAGACCATCAGCCTGACAATCTCTTTGGCATTCAGAACAGTATGATTGCTCTGGCTTTGTTCTTTGAATGGGTACTATAGGCTCCTTCCTCCGTACCCTAAGGAGGCTTAGGCCAGAGGAAATTGAGCTCTATCTTCTTAACAAATAACATTCTAAATGGCATCATACCAAGTGATTTAAATAAAACATCTCCCATCATTAGTCTGTCTTTTAGGCTTATACCAGGGTTTCTCAACTCAGCACCACCGACAATTCGGGCTGAAAAATTCTTTCTTGTAGGGCTGTCCTGTGGTTTGTAGGATGTTATCAGCATCAGTGGCTTCCATTCCCTACAGGCCAGCAGCATTCCCCCTTCCAAATCAGACAGTCACAAATCTCTCCAGACATGGCCACGTCTCCTGGGGGTTAAAATCACTCCTGTTGAGGATCGTTGTAGTCGTTCAGTCGCTAAGTTGTGTCCAACTCTTTGAAAACCCATAGACTGCAGCACTCCAGGCTCCCCGTCCTTCATTATCTCCCAGATCTTGCTCAAATTTATATTCATTGAGTCAATAATGCTACCTAACCATGTTATCCTCTGCCACCCCCTTCTCCTTTGCTTTCTGCCTTTTCCAGCATCAGGGTCTTTTCTAATGAGTCAACTCTTCGAATCAGGAGGCCAAAGTACTGGAGCTTCAGCTTCAATAACAGTCCTGTTGAGGATTACTGTTCTGTAAGATGCCTAAAAATCAGGCTGAGCCTCCAAGTTGATGGGGAATTGCATAAGAAAGTTAAGGGCAACACTGATCTCTTTAAACCACCAAAAAGCTGACTTAAAATAGCAAAGTTATTAAGTTCTCTGAACCTCCATTTCTTCATCCATAAGTAATGATAAAAATGAAATGGTATAATGCTAGTTATGGTAGCTTGGGCTTCCCTGGTGGCTCAGATGGTAAAGAATCTTCCTGCAATGCAGGACACATGGGTTCAATTCCTTGGTTGGAAAGATCCCCTGGGAAAGGGAAGGGCTACCCACTCTGCCGGGAGCCGGCATATTGCATATTGAGTGCATATTGCATATTGCATATTGAATGCAGCACTTCCCACAGCATCATCTTTCAGGACCTGGAATAGCTCAACTGGAATTCTATCACTGCCGGGAGCCAGCGTGATGAACTCTGCCCATGACAAAGGTCATGAGGAAGGAGGCTCGGCATACACAAAGGCAGGCGGGATCGAGCCTCAGGAGTCCCCCTGGAAATTCTCGAGCATCTACCCCCAAACCAGAGTCTGCCTACTTTCTGCTTTGTGCTCTCACCTACACCTCTGACTTCACAGGGGGGCTGTCCCCCACTACCTCTCTCTGAAAAAAGAGTTAGCTTACAGCTCCAGTTAACAATTCCTGGGTGTGACAGTGTTTCAACCTACAAACTCCTTTGGAAGTCCTCTAGCCTGCCTGAATAGGTTTTTCCGGCCACATGTGATTGTTCAGAGCCTCCCAACTGTGAGAGGCAGGAGATGTTCTAAACTGTCTAAACACAGATTCCTTTGAGTAGTTAAAAGATTGATTAGAAATTGTATTGGTGAAGGGTTTTTTCACTTATTGGGCCAATATTTGCTGCTAAGTCTCCATACCCCTTACCTACTGTGTCCTTGGCAGTGTATTGATTGATATAATGGGTGTATAGAAATGTAAGTAGTAGCCTCAATGTTTGTAACCTTGGACCCTTGAGTTAATTCTTTTCTTGATTGAGCCCACCTCACCTTTGCCCTATAGGAATGCAGCTTTGTCCAGTGCTTTTTTGGAGGCTGGTGCCTGACTTTGGAATAATCACCTTTAGAGAAAAATAAGTTTCTTAAAATGTTAACAGGCCTCCTGGCCAGAAGATGATGTAAATCACCTGAACTTTTGCATATGATAAGTTTGAAAGCCTGGCTTCGATTAGAACCAGGAACTGCTGTCCTTGCATGACTCCACCCCTTCCCCCATTATCCTCTGTGCACAACTTAAGGTATAAAAACTACTTTGGAAAATAAAGTGCAGGCTTTGTTCACCGAAACTTGGTCTCCACATGTTGCTCTCTCTCTCACTCTGGCTGAGTCTTCCTCTGGACCGCAGAACCCACCACGCTTACTAATTATGCCTGGGCTTCTAAGATCCGACCAGGGAGGCCTCAGTGTCTCCTCTCCTTCAGGAGAACGGAAGGACGCCTGCGGCCTACGTAAGTGGTGCAAACTTCTTGTCTTGAAGTTTTATTGGTCTCCCGCGTAAACCAAGCTACTCAGCCTCTTTTCTCCACTGAATTTTCCTACTGAGCTATCCTCATTCTATTACTCTTTATATCCTTAATTAACATTTAATTAAACAGTTGTTTCCTGATCCTCACCTACGCCGTTTCTCCTTAGAATACCCTGGATCAGCCAGGGCTGGACCCCGGCACCACTCCTGTATTTTTGCATGGAAAATCCCATGGACAGAGCAGCCTGGCAGTGTCTATAGGATTGCAAAGAGTCAGACATGACTGAGCAACTAACACATTCACTTTTCATGGTTCAGTTCAGTCGTTCAGTCACATCTTCTAAACACAGCTTCTAACTTCCTCTTTTAAGTAGCAAAAGCTATTATCCTCTTTCAATTTCCACTACTGCCCAAAAATATCTAAACAGGATTGTAATTACTGACAACCAAAACTGTACTGTGCAGACAGGCCGCATGGTGGCAAAGTTCCAGCATTCACAGACGATTCTAAGCATTCAAAGTTCTATAGTTCAGTTCAGTTCAATTGCTCAGTTGTGTCTGACTCTTTGCAACCCCATGGATTGCAGCATGCCAGGCTTCCCTGTCTGTCACCAACTCCCAGAGTTTACTCAAACTCCTGTCCATCGAGTTGGTGATATGATCCAACCATCTCATCCTCTGTCGTCCCCTTCTCCTCTCACATTCAATCTTTCCCAGAATCAGGGTCTTTCCAAATGAGTCAGTTCTTTGGATCAGGTAGCCAAAGTATTGGAGTTTCAGCTTCAGCATCAGTCCTTCCAATGAATATTCAGGACTGATTTCTTTTAGGATGGACTGGTTGGATCTCCTTGCATCCAACGGACTCTAAAGAGTCTTCTCCAGCACTACAGTTCAGAAGCATCAATTCTTTGGCACTTAGCTTTCTGTATAGCCCAACTCTCACATCCATACATGATTACAGGAAAAACCATAGCTTTGACTAGATGGACCTTTGTTGGCAAAGTAATGTCTCTGCTTTTTAATATACTGTCTATGTTGGTCATAACTTTTCTTCTAAGGGGCGAGCGTCTTTTAATTTCATGGCTGCAGTCACCATCTGCAGTGATTTTGGAGTCCCAAAACATGAAGTCTGTCACTATTTCCATTGTTTCCCTATCTATTTGCCATGAAGTAATGGGACCAGATGGCATGATCTTAGTTTTCTGAATGTTGAGCTTTAAGCCAACTTTTTCACTCTTCTCTTTCACTTTCATCAAGAGGCTCTTTAGTTTTCATGGTAGTTTTGGTTAAATTAATATTAATAATTAATACTTATTTTGTAATTGTATCTATAGTAAATATAAACTGTTACTACCAGTACAACTATTACCACCAGAACAACTATTACTATCAGTAATTATAACTGTTTACAACTATTACTACCAGTAATTATAATTGTGACTATCGTTAGACACTTTATTAGCCATTCAGTGGTGTCTGGTTATCACCAACAGAATGGGGTAAAGGATACCTGATTTTTTAAAAAGTGATAATTTAATATATTCATTTAAACATGAAGATTAACCGTGTGAACTTCTTTTTGATTTGTCAGCAGACTTTAAAATCTTTAATTCAATTTAATAAATCCTTAACTCTATCTTATGTCTATATCACTAAAAACATGTACAGTGGGTATTTTTCAGTTCTGCTCATTCTTATTTCTCATTTTCACAAAGTTTAAGGAAGTCAGTTCTGCAAAGAATTTACTCCAAAGGCTTTGATTACAAAGGGAGGGCACTTATGTAGAAATAATCAAGTTATTAATTGTTTTCATGACATTTGGTAACCTTTCAGAATTTTAGGCATGGGGCTATTTAACACTGTTGTTTTTGAGCTTAGAACGAGAGTGAAAATCATTTAGTACAATAACTGCCCACACCCCTCCCTTGAGGTCAAACTAAGACAAAATAACAGATGGTGACTGGAGCCATGAAATTAAAAGACACTTGCTCCTTGGAAGAAAAGCTATGACAAAGCTAGACAGCATATTAAAAAGCAGAGACATCAATGCTGACAAATATCATTATACTCAAAGCTATGGTTTTTCCAGTAGTCATGAAATGGATGTGAGAGTTGGACCACAAAGACTGTTTTCAAATTGTGGTGCTGGAGAAATCTCTTGGCAGTCCCTTGGATAGCAAGGAGATCAAACTAGTCAATCCTAAAGGAAATCAACCCTGAATATTCATTGGAAAGACTGAAGCTGAATCTCCAATAATTTGGCTACATGATGTGAAGAGCCAGCTCCTTGGAAAACACCCGGATGCTGGGGAAGATTGAGGACAGGAGGAGAAGGGGTCAACAGAAGATGAGATGGTTGGATGGCATCACTGACTATGAACATAGGTTTGAGCAGACTCCTGGAGAAACTGAAGGACAGAGAAGCCCGGCATGCTGCAGTCCATGGGCTTGCAAAGAGGTAGATACGACTTAGTAACAGACGACAAGACAAAACAATATTCCCAACCAAACTGGATTACGGTCATGGTTTTGTCATCATTATCTATGTGATCTTGGATGTATCATTTAAACTCTTTCAGCCTAAGTATCCACGTCAGTAAAATAAGAGTGACACCTTCTTGTTTCCTGAAATTTTTATGAGAAACAAATTTGAATTTGAGAAACTGCTTGAGGAATCCTAGTACTTTGTACAAAACTAGAGTACTATTATTATCATCGCCACTGTCATCACCACCCCCATCATCATTAATTATACATTGAATATTCTGACCTTGCTAGAATAAGTATGTTAACACTAATAGGCAGGGAGATAGGTAAACTGTAATCAGACAGGGGCCTTTTCTCCCCCAGGTAAGTCCTACATTTCTTAGTGATTGAAATAATTTTTCTGTGTTCAGCAACATAATGGAACCTTACGGAAATAGTCGGAAAAAATTTTTATCCTGCGTACATCATTTTGAGCTCTGTTGACAACAGATAAACTTATGTCTTCTTTGAAAACTCTAATAATAAAATTGTGTGGGCATTACATTTTTATTTTATGCAATCCTATAGCCCTAACACACAATAACAATACAAATACACTTTGATTCTTTATTAAAACTTTATTCCTTTGATTTCCTGGATCTTGCTTAGTAAGAAAGTGATAGCATCACCATAAGAGCTCAATTTAAAGTACCATTATTACCCTGTTCAGGGAGTAGGCTGCCATGGGAATAGTTCTCTGAAAAAGCCACAGGGTTCTGCTGTAGCCTCTTGATTACATCCAAGAGGGCAGAGACCTTGTGTCTGGTGTCAACAGCTGAGAATGTGTGGTACAGTGCCTGTAACATGGTAACATGAATGAATGAATGAGTGAACAATGAGGGGAAGGAAGGGAGGAACCAAGGAATGGAGGAAGGATCCTGTCTTACTGTGCTAGGGTTCACTTTAAAAACCAAAGTTAACCACTAGAGCATTTATAAATATTAGTCAAATATAATTGCTAACTTTAATTTTCATCAGGAAAGAAAAAGCTGAAGCTTTCACTGAGAATCACATGGATAAAATCTGTCCAAATTTTCCAGTATTCCTTTTCATGATTTGGTGCCACTAAACTCAGAATTTATAAAATATCAGTGGAATAATGTAGAAAATGCTAATGTATTCACATTTTTCTGCACCGGTTGATTCTGAAATGGACATAGTTCTTTTCCATTCTAAGATTAACATAACTTTCTTACACTTTACTCCACTTCCACTCTAAAAGGCAGTGTCAGAACCATGACCTGTGCTCTGTCTTTCTGCTTATCTAATAGCTTCCAGACAGCTACTGAGTTATATGGTATGTTTTGGGCTCATCCAATGTGTATTGAGCTTCCCAAGTAGCACTAATAGTAAATAACCCACCTGCCTGTTCAGGAGACGTAAGAGATGCAAGTTCGATCCCTGGGTCGGGAAGATTCCCTGGAAGAAGGTATGACAACCCTTCAAGTATTCTTTCCTAGAGAATCCCATAGACAGAGGATCCTGGTGGGCTATAGTTCAAAGGGTCTCAAAGAGTCAGACATGACTGAAGCAACTTACGATGCACACGCGCATACAATGTGTTATTTAAAAAAGCACAGATGATATCCCTTCTTTTCCCTCCATTTGGTTGTTTGGTGGAATACTGATCTGTTTCGGTTGATATTCTAGTGGATTTGCACATGGGGTTAACTCTCCAGCTCTCTACCAAGCCCATTCTTGCAGGATTTAAACACCTTACATCCACCTACTTCCATTCATGTGCATCAGTCCTATTTCCTTCACCAGGAATACAGAATTGTTACTCACAGATAAAGGTCATCTTTCCTTTCTTTATGAGACTGGGAACATGTAACATGCAGACAAAGCTGGTGTGTGTGTGTGTGTGTGTGTGCATGTGTGCACACATGCGTGTGTGTGAAGGAGAATGAGATGCTGGTACACTGAGGGAAGTCGAATTGGAGACAGAACAAGTCTTTACTGTTCCACATCCTTTCTGGGCCCTTTTCTGCCCTCGTGTGTCACAATTCACTCTTGCAACCTTCGAGAGCCATCCAAGTGGCCTTAGCACACAGCATGTTATATTACTGGCAACCAAAATGATCTTGGCTAATACAGTTTGCCTTTCAGCCATGAGGCCTATAAACAAGGAAGTCCAACTTTATTTTTCTTTTATCCTTTCAACATATCTCCAAGTTCACATGTCACTGAGTTTTATTACTACTTCAACTATATTGACAAGCTTCTGCCTCAAGCACCTGACTCTCTCTGCAGACATTTCTGGGCTCAAAAGGAGCCAGCTTGGCTGCATTAGTCAAGAAGGGTATGAGAGTCAGTGTTCTCTTATTGAGAGAGTCCACCCTGAACCAATGAGGGGGCAGAGTCAGTGAATGAATGCCCCAGTGCCCCATATATCGAAAGATTTCTCAGAGACTCTCCAGGGGATTGAGCCCCAGTGATGACCGCAGTCACTCACTTATCTGTGTATCTTTCATTACTCTCTCTCTTGTCTCATCATCTCCACTGACTTGGGCTTTGCAGGATAATCTCCCAAATAAACTACCTCCAGCCAAGTCCAGAGTTTGAAGAACTGCTTGGGGGAAAACCTAAACTATGACAAGAGCCATTTTCTGTGGTGAAATGGCTTCATAAGGGGATTGTATTGTATATGGCTAACACTTACGATTCACCAATGTTCCTATCTAGTCTCACCTGACACCAAAGAGTAAGTGAGAAGACTCAGGCCATCATAGTAAATTTTGCTACATAATTTGGGCTCTGCTCTAGACCTACAAAGACCCTTGTTGCTGTTTAGTTGCTTGGTTGTGTCCAACTCTTTGCAACCCTATAGACTGTAGCCTGCCAGGCTTCTCTGTCCATGGAATTCTCCAAGCAAGAATACTGGAGTGTGTTGCCATTTCCTTCTCCAGGGGATCTTCTTGACCCAAGGATTGAACCCAAGTCTCCTGCATTACAGGCAGATTATTTAGAACGGAGCCACTGGAGAAGCCCTCATAATGACTCTCAGAACACATTTTAAAAATTCATTGAGAGTTATTGGGGGAATTTTATACAGTATATATACATTTCTTTGTGATAAATGTTATACATGTGATTATATTTTACATAGTTGACTTCATACAAATGCAGAGAATACAGAGAAGACTTAAATTGCACTTCCAATTTTGTACCTTTTTACTTTTAAGACCTGAGCATGATCTCTAAAATTTCTGAACCTTGGATTTCTGAGCTATAAAATGTGAAAAGAAATACCTAGCTTGCATAATTCATGGGACTCAGAAGTATAGTGCTCAATTGGTTCAATAATTGATGGTGCCTAAATGACAAGAAAAAAATTTATTGCATATATTTTAAGAGAATAAATAGAAGTACATACCAAAAAAGTCCAAAAAACCCACATGAGCTTTTTGGAAACATCTTTATTCTATCTCATACCACCGTGACATACTGGTGAAAAATATTAATTGCAGGCATGAGATTCTTCCATCTTCACCAGTTAGACTGGTTTCATCTACTTTGCCTGAACTCAAAGAGGTTTTCACTTTCATTTAAAAGGCTAATTGATTTGGCGAGCACACACAGAAATACCTCTCAGAATGCATTGACCTATATACTCCAGGTTCTAATTCTTACTAATGTTCAAGGCAAAAATGAACATTAGCCTTGAAAATTATGACCTTGTTAAAAACTATTCCTCCAAGCAATGTGCACTAACTCATTATTAAAGTATTTCAAGTTGATTGTGTATGTGTGTATGTATCTATATCTATATATATATATCACTTGTCACTGATTTAATCCTTGTGAGTGAAGCTTTACCTCAAGCTTGATATCTATATTCCAGACAGGCTGATTATAGGATATTTTCCCCTGGCTGCTAGAATATTAGTGCTAGAAGGAAGCACAGACACTATTTAATTTTCTCCTACTTAGTTTGCAAGGAGGAAAAAAAGCCCAAATAAATGAAGTTATTTGCCCAAAGTCACACTGTGAACTACACGAAAAATCATGTTAAAGATGCAGGTACCTCTGTAAAACTTTCCAAAAACAATTTCTAAAGCATGATCTGTGGAACACTGGTCCCTTAAGATTCTGTAACCCGCAGTTCTGTAAGAAAAGGTTTCTGTTGTAAAAAAAAAATTGGGGAAACAAGGTACATGTTGAAATAAGAAAGAATTCTTAAACTGATACAGATAAAGAATATGTTTACTGACCTAACTTGGCCACGGGAATTTCTCTTCTTCTCCCCAGGCACAACCCTGTTACATTGGGTAAGTGAAAATGTTAGTCAGTTGTGTCTGACTCTTTGCAACCCCATGGACTATAACTTGCCAGGCTCCTCTGTCCATGGAATTCTCTAGGTGAGAATACTGCAGTGGATTGCCGTTCCCTTCTCCAGGGGACCTTCCTGACCCAGGAATGGAATCCAGGTCTCCTGCATTGCAGGCAGATTCTTTACCATCTGAGCCATCAGGGAAGCCCATCTTAGGAAGTGCTACCCCATGAAATCAAGACCTTCTTGGATAAAGTTCAAAGCCTTAGGTTTAAGATACCCAAATTTGTATCACCAGCTTCTGCCTACCCCCCCAACCTCACCCTTGCCAGTCTTCCACCTTCGCCAGACACACCAGACACCCGAGTTCTCCCAGGGTGAGAACACCTTACTTCTTCTTTCAAATACACTTTTTAATCCACTTGGGAAATCTTTCAAGGTCTATGTGCATTGGTTTGTATTCTTTCCTCTCTTTCTCTGTTTCTCTGTGTTATTTCTATTCTCACACACACACGAATCATCTGCATAGGATAGGATGTGTTCTCTGTTACTTTGACCCAGATTCTCAATTTACATACATATAAGAGAGTTGGTGATGGACAGGGAGGCCTGGTGTGCTGCGATTCATGGGGTCGCAAAGAGTCGGACACGACTGAGCGACTTCACTTTCATTTTTCACTTTCATGCTTTGGAGAAGGAAATGGCAACCCATTCCAGTGCTCTTGCCTGGAGAATCCCAGGGACAGGGGAGCCTGGTGGGCTGCCATCTATGGGGTCACACAGGGTCAGACATGACTGAAGTGACTTAGCAGCAAGAGAGTTGGTGATGGACAGGGAGGCCTGGCGTGCTTCGATTCATGGGGTTGCAAAGAGTCGGACACGACTGAGTGACTGAACTGAACTGACTGAAGAATATATTTAAAAATTATGTTAAAAATGAATAAGGATGAACTATTCCCTGATAGCTCAGCTGGTAAAGAATCCGCCTGCAATGTGGGAGACCTGGGTTTGATCCCTGGGTTGGGAAGATGCCCTGGAGAAGGGAAAGGCTACCCACTCCAGTATTCTGGCCTGACAAATTCCATGGAGTGTATAGTCTACGGGGTCGCAAAGAGTCAGACATGACTGAGCGACTTTCACACACACTCATTCCTTGATATATTCTGTCTCCTGTTTGTTGCTGTCATGTCTGCCAGAAATGCCAGTCAAAGAGATCAGCCAGTGTAGTTGCCAGTTCCTGACCATTCCTTCTTTCAGAATTCTACCAGCAGAGTAGAAAGGGGCTGAGCATGGCTCTTCAAGGACTATTTAGGGATAGGAAACACTTAAGTAGAACAAATTAATAGGCTAGTGAATCAGAATTTTCTGGAAGTTAGAAACAAAATCTTGTAGGAAGCTTACAATTCTCAATGATATCCAATGCTCTTGACGAGTTTTGTGCCACAGTAAGCTGAAATTGCCTTTGACTGTGTGGATCAGAATAAACTGTGGAAAATTCTGAAAGAGATGGGAATACCAGACCACCTGACCTGCCTCTTGAGAAATCTGTATGCAGGTCAGGAAGCAACAGTTAGAACTGGACATGGAACAACAGACTGATTCCAAATAGGAAAAGGAGTACGTCAAGGCTGTATATTGTCACCATGCTTATTTAACTTATATGCAGAGTACATCATGAGAAATGCTGGACTGGAAGAAACACAAGCTGGAATCAAGATTGCCGGGAGAAATATCAATAACCTCAGATATGCAGATGACACCACTCTTATGGCAGAAAGTGAAGAGGAATTCAAAAGCCTCTTGATGAAAGTGAAATTGGAGAGTGAAAAGGTTGGCTTAAAGCTCAACATTCAGAAAACGAAAATCATGGCATCCGGTCCCATCACTTCATGGGAAATAGATGGGGAAACAGTGGAAACAGTGTCAGACTTTATTTTTGGGGGCTTGAAAATCACTGCAGATGGTGATTGCAGCCATGAAATTAAAAGACGCTTACTCCTTGGAAGGAAAGTTATGACCAACCTAGATAGCATATTCAAAAGCAGAGACATTACTTTGCCAACAAAGGTCCGTCTAGTCAAAGCTATGGTTTTTCCTGGGGTCATGTATGGATGTGAGAGTTGGACTGTGAAAAAGGCCGAGCCCTGAAGAATTGATGCTTTTGAACTGTGGTGTTGGAGAAGACTCTTGAGGGTCCCTTGGACTGCAAAGAGATCCAACCAGTCCATTCTGAAGGAGATCAGCCCTGGGATTTCTTTGGAAGGAATGATGCTAAAGCCAAAACTCCAGTACTTTGGCCACCTCATGCGAAGAGTTGACTCATTGGAAAAGACTCTGATGCTGGGAGGGATTGGGGGCAGGAGGAGAAGGGGACGACAGAGGATGAGATGGCTGGATGGCATCACTGACTCGATGGATGTGAGTCTGAGTGAGCTCTGGGAGCTGGTGATGGACAGGGAGGCCTGGCGTGCTGCGATTCATGGGGTGGCAAAGAGTCGGACATGACTGAGCAACTGAACTGAACTGAACTGAAGCTGAAATTACTTTGTCTTAGGAACAGATGGAAAAACTGATATCCAGTCAATGCAGGTCCTTTGTTTCATTCTGGATTTCTCCTCTATGTTAGTTAAATATCAGTGCCTGTGTCCTTGCAACTTACAGGAAATTGCCTTCGCATGTCATTCATCCTATAGCCAAAGTATGAATTTGATGATGGAAGAAAGAAACCTGGGAGATGGCAACACGGGTATGCTATATCTTCCTTCAAAGGGTGGTGTTTGAAGGGCAAATGTGGTGAATAAAATCATCTGACTGAGTACACTAACTTAAAGTAGGAACCCTCTCTGGTTCTACCTGGTTTAATGTCGTACAGGGAGTTGTACAGGGAGCTAGCTATAACACACCAAGTTGTTCCTATGGCATCCCTAGACCTTTAGAGTCCTCGATCTGAAATTCTATGGACATACACTAACATTATAGACATATCTTCAAATGTCATACTCACTGCCATGTGTTTGAGTTCATGAGAAAATTGAGTTTTCACACTCAGGCTCCCCATACTCCTAACATTTTTGTCCCAAAATACAGTCACTGAATTCTGTGAAAGCAGTGAGGAGAGGAAGCAAGTGAGAAGGAAATAAAGAATAAAAAATAAATATATTTCAAACTAAAACACAAAACACGTGCTAAAATAATGCTGAGAAATCTTAAGATACGGAAGAAAATCTCCCTCCAGCAGGAAAAATGTTGACCTAAGGGTCCTTCTAAAACCTTGATGGTTCTTGGATGGTTATCATGCTTTATAATTTCTGCTTATGCTACACAGGAAGACAATATTCAGTTTCATGAGTTTATGTTTGTTGGAGGCAGAATAGTGCCTGCCCCAAAGATGTTCCCTCATAATCCCAGGAATCTGCAGTCGTCATACCTTTCCTGGGACTTGGCAGATGTGATAAAGTTAAGGATCTTGAGGTGAGAGGTTATCCTGAGTTATCTGGATGGCACTAATATAAAAACAAGAGTTCCTACAAGTGAACGAGGGAGGCAGGCAGTCATATGAGGATAATAGGGTGTAAGAAAGACTGAGCCAGCCCCTGCTGGCTTTGAAGATGGAGGAAGGGGCGGCAAGCCCAGGAGTACAAGTGGCCTCTGGAAGCCGCAAAACACAAGAGAACAGATTCTCTTTTAGAGGATCCAGAAAAAAAAAAAAAAAATGCAGCCTTGTTGACCCCTTGGCTTTTAATCCAACGGGATCCATTTCAGACTCCTAACCCATCAAACTATAAAAAAATGAATTTGTGTTCTTTTAGGCCACTAAGTTTGTCGTAATTTGTTACAGCAGCATTAAAAATATAGAACGCTTCATTTTTTAATTGAATAAGGTCTCCTTTAAGAGAAGTTGAAGATGAAGGCTCTGATAATGAGATTAGAGCACAGCATCGAAGGCTAGAGACAAGGTTGGCCTCCTCTGTTGAGTGCTGGGCATTTTGGCATTTATGACTTTTATAAAAACGCCTGAGAGAGCAACCCACACAACTCTGCCCACCGGAAGACCCGAAGTAAAGTTTCTGGCACAGAAAAACATTGGCCTTTTCACAGAGGTGTTCTTCCTATGCTTGTGTGCTGGACTGCAAAAGCTAAAGGCGTGGTGAGAGGGAGGCCAGAGTGGGTCTCCGAAATCTGGGCTGAGACCAGGGAGCGATGTTGACATCCGACTCCATTTCCTTCTCCTTTACCCTCCGCTTAAGGCTCTGCCTCCTGCCTGCTCTCATTCATTTTTTCTTTCTCTCTCTCCTCACATCCTCTTCTTTTTCTTTCTGACTTCTTCTCCTGGCCATCATTTGGAACTAAAATCTACCTTACTTCTTCTATTTATCCAAAAGGTTGAATTTTCCTTATGTTCAATGTATTTTCATTCCTTTTCAACTGTGATATACTGAAGCTATAAAATAGTTATTTTTGAATATCTTTCCATTCTGTGTGCTTTATTTTAATGGTAGCTACCAAAAATGAAATTTGCTTTTAATGAATTGACATATATATGGACTGGAAAAAAAAAAGAAATAGAAAGTGTGTCACAACAGATAATAGTGGTTATTTCTAGAGAGTGAGGCAATGGATGACTCTTTCCTTTTTTATTCTTTCCATTTCTCCCATATTACATATCCCATCTTGAAATAACATTTTTCTGAAGAGAGACTATCTCTTTTTAAAAAGATAACTTGCCCAAATCCCCCCACAAAAGCCCTATCCCCCTAATTCCATTTAAGTGAAAGTGAAGTGAAAGTGTTAATTTCTAAATAGTGTCTGACTCTTTGTGACCCCATGGACTATAGCCCACCAGGCTCCTCTGTCCATGGAATTCTCTAGGCAAGAGTACTGGAGTGGGTTGCCATTCCCTTCTCCAGGGGACCTTCGTGACTCAGATACTGAACCTGGGTCTCCTTCATTGCAGGCACATTCTGTACCATCTGAGCCACCAGATTAAATCTCTTTTTAGGATTTGAAATCTAAGTTTCTGGGACCTGATTAAATTTTTAACAAAGCAAAACCAATGCAAAATACATTGAGAGGTGAGTCTTATTCCATGCTGTACTCTTATTTACATGTGTGCAAAGAAACCTCAGTTTTTGTTTGCTTTCCCTTTTTATAATAATTTTCTACAGTAGGCTTACACTTGCTTCCTACACTTGCTTTGCCACTGTAGAGCTACCTACTTATTGAGTGTTTTTAGAAATAATTTTCCTGACATCCATTAGTTGATCTTTTATGTCCTGTTTGAATATCACTTTTCAGCTGCTCACACCTGCCGCTTGCCATGGCATTTGTATTTGAGTTCTATTCTCCATGTATATACCACTGGTTCAGTACACAGCAAAACATGTGACAAAGACGTTCTTCATACCCACTCCAGAAAGTATTTAAAAGTAGGAGGGTTTTCACTCCCCTCCTGTAGTCAAGGCTGCCTTTGAAGCATTAAGAAACAACTCTTTGTGAATACTTTCGGGTCCTAGTTCATAATTTTCTCCTTGAATGTTATATTCCAGCAGGATTGATTCCAAACCTTGACCAAATGCATCACATCTTGACTTTGTCTGAATAGAAGATATCTGTGGGCTATCTGACATAGAGAAGAAAGAAGAGAACACTGGACACTGAAAGCTCAGAGTCTGTAACATCATAAATAGATTTGTCTGCATAGTTCTTAATTTTCATACACAGTTGTCCAGCTTTCATACTAGTTTATGATTTTATGAACAGAATTAATGCTACTAAGAATTTGTACATATACATTGTTGCTGCTGTTGTTGTTCTTTAGTCCTTCAGTCACATCCAAGTCTTTGTGACCCCCATGGACTGACTGTAGCCCGCCAGGCTCCTCTTTCCATGGCATTTCCCAGCCAAGAAAACTGAAGTGGGTAGCCATTTTCTTATCCAGGGGATCTTCCCAACCCAAGGATTGAACCCCTGTCTCTTGTATTACCAGGTGGATTCTTTATCTCTAAGCTACCAGGGAAGCCCTGCATATATGTATGTATATATATACATATATTGTATAAATGTATATGTGTGTATATATATATATATATATATATACAAATACATTGTATAAATGTGTATTTGTATACAGATACATATGTTAGTCAAATGAAAAACTTATACACACACATATCATCAGAATATGGTAAAGCACTTTAGCAGTTTTTCTTTAACCCAAGTAGACTTATAAAAGCTAGATTTGAAAATCAACCTTAAATGCATTTTGTTCCCTTCATGCTTGTAAGTCAAATTTTAATATTAGCCACTAATAATGTTTTGTAATTAACCAGCATTTTAACATTGAAATAAGCAATAAACTAACGCTTTAACACTTTTTTAATTGAAAAGATTAAGAGAAAGCTAATTAATTTGTAAACTGTACATACTGAATCATTCTGAGTCTATGATTAATTTGTTCTATTTTTTTGTTCCACACATGAGTAGCTTTTTAAAAAAGTACAAAACAAGCAATTAGCAGTAGACAGCTTTTATCAACCCCTGGAGATATTTGTTTGTTCATTCAGTTCAGTTCAGTCGCTCAGTCGTGTCTAACTCTTGGCAACCCCATGAATCGCAGCACGCCAGGCTTCCCTGTCCATCACCAACTCCCGGAGTTCACCCAAACCCATGTCCATCGAGTCAGTGATGCCATCCAGCCATCTCATCCTCTGTCATCCCCTTCTCCTCCTGCCCTCAATCCCTCCCAGAATCAGGGGCTTTTCCAATGAGTCAACTCTTCTCATGAGGTGGCCAAAGTATTGGAGTTTCAGCTTCAGCATCAGTCCTTCCAATGAACACCCAGGACTGATCTCCTTTAGGATGGACTGGTTGGACTCCTTGCAGTCCAAGGGACTCTCAAGAGTCTTCTCCAACACCACAGTTCAAAAGCATCAATTCTTTGGTGCTCAGCTTTCTTTATAGTCCAACTCTCACATCCATACATGACCACTGGAAAAAGCATAGTCTTGACTAGACAGACCTTTGTTGGCAAAGTAATGTCTCTGCTTTTTAATGTTCATTAGTTTATTAGTTTTTCTCATAACAGTTCAAAAATTTCTGATCTTTCATTAACTTGTAGATTTTGTAAATCCTTTAAATGTGTTGTAATAGAAGAAACAGGATCATATTATTTCCCAGAAATAAATGATTTAGCATTATTTATTTTAGAATCTATACTTAACTTTTCAGTTCAGTTCAGTCACTCAGTCGTGTCCGACTCTTTGTGACCCCATGAATTGCAGCACGCCAGGCCTCCCTGTCCATCACCAACTCCTGGAGTTCACCCAGACTCACGTCCATTGAGTCAGTGATGCCATCCAGCCATCTCATCCTCTGTTGCCCCTTCTCCTCCTGCCCCCAATCCCTCCCAGCATCAGAGTCTTTTCCAATGAGTCAACTCTTCGCATGAGGTGGCCAAAGTACTGGAGTTTCAGCTTTAGCATCATTCCTTCCAAAGAAATCCCAGGGCTGATCTCCTTCAGAATAGACTGGTTGGATCTCCTTGCAGTCCAAGGGACTCTCAAGAGTCTTCTCCAACACCACAGTTGAAAAGCATCAATTCTTCGGTGCTCAGCCTTCTTCACAGTCCAGCTCTCACATCCATACATGATCACAGGAAAAACCATAGCCTTGACTAGATGGACCTTTGTTGGCAAAGTAATGTCTCTGCTTTTGAATATGCTATCTAGGTTGGTCATAACTTTCCTTCTAAGGAGTAAGCGTCTTTTAATTTCATGGCTGCAGTCACCATCTGCAGTGATTTTGGAGCCCAGAAAAATAAAGTCTGACACTGTTTCCACTGTTTCCCCATCTATTTCCCATGAAGTGATGGGACCAGATGCCACGATCTTCGTTTTCTGAATGTTGAGCTTTAAGCCAACTTTTTCACTCTTCACTTTCACTTTTAGCTTGGCTTATAATATTTTAATGTCAGTATACCATTCCATAACTATATCTTAATACAAGCTCTCAGTATTTTTCAACTGGAAATCTATTTAACTAACCTCTTTTAGGTCTAATTTCAGCCACTTCTAATTTCCTTGCCTCTCCAGTACAAATAAATACATTTATTTAATCCAATAAATATTTATTGAGGCCCTACTGCTGTGACAGGCATTATTTAAATTCTGCTGATACCATAACAAACAAAACAGGCAAAAATCCCCTAAACTCATGTAATCTACATTCTAGTTGCATAGGACAGATAGTAAAGCAAATGGATAAGGCAAGAATACTGTAGTGGGTAGTCATTCCCTTCTCCAGGGGATCTTCCTGACCCAGGGATAGAACCCAGGTCTCCTGCATTGCAGGCAAATTCTTCACCATCTGAGCCACCAGGGAAGCCCCCAAGTAAATCACATGTTATATTAAAGAATGGTTAGTGCTATGAAGAATGTTACATCAAGCAATGGGAGATGAAGACTAAAGTGAGTAAGTTTTAGGTATGATTCTCAAGGAAGGTCTTAGTGAGAAGATGACATCTGAAAAGTGACTGATGGAGTTGATGGAGATGGCCATGCTTGCAGATATGTTAGGGGAATAGTAAACGCAATGGGCCTGATATCTTTGTGGAATACAACATGCCTAGTATGGCTGAAACTGAGTGGGTGAGCAAACAAGTTATGCAGAGGGTAGTCAGTGCCAAGATCAAGAGAGCAGCATCTTGGAGGCCATAGTCTTGGACGTTTGACATGACAGCAACATATATGTTAACAGACTTGTTCTGGTTGCTGTAATGAGAGTAGACTGAGGTGTGGCAAGGGTGAGAGCAAGTAGGAGGTCATAGGAATAGAGGGTAAAACACAGAGGTGTTTGACCTGAGAGGTGGCAATGGAGGTAGAGAGCAGAACCAGCTGACGGATGGAGGTGGGGTATGAGTACAGCGAGCAGTCAAAGGGAAGTGCCTCCTGCCTGGTATGGAGACGTTCTTAGTGGCTTATAAGACCCTCTCCTTTTCATCAATATAACAAACTAATTCACTTTAAGTCTCACTTTTCTAAGAATCCTAATCTAATTAACCTCATGCTATTCTAAACAGTCCATTAAACTGCATTCCCTGAGGCATGTAAATAGGTTTATTTTGTGACTTTGTCCTGATTAAAAGAGTTTGCCAGCTTTCTAACATTATACATGTTATATATAATATATACACATATAAGATGTTAGAAAGCTGGAAAATTATATATATGGTAAATATATGTGGTAGAATATATATAGGGTAGATTTTTAAAAGTAAATTTCACTTTTAAATAATTTTGTAGATCTAACAAATTTCAAGCTACTCAAAAATCTACATATGTGTAAAATACGTAAATACATATTTTATGCAAATATACAATCTAAAACAAATAATATAATACATGTAAAATGTATCTATACATGTATATCTGTCTATATCTTCTTGTATCTAAAAAATAAAAAAATATTTATTTCTACTTAAAGGACTGAATAAGGAAATATGTTTGCCTACTTTTGTTCTCAGTGCTTAATGAGAGTGAAAGTGTTAGTTACTTAGTGGTGTATTTGCGACCCCATGGATTGTAGCCTGCCAGGCTCCTCTGTCCATGGAATTCTCTAGATAAGAATACTGGAGAGGGTTGCCATTCCCTTCTCCAGGGAATCTTCCCAACCCGGGGACTGAACTTGAGTTTCCTGCATTGAAAGTGGATTCTTTACTGTCTGAGCCACCAGGGAAGCCTTAATACAGCATTATAATCATGATTATAGAAGTACTCTAGCAAAATCTACTATCACTGAATTTTTTCTTATTTTTAAATGTGACACATGGATAACTCTTAATAACAATTGATATTTTTCTTAAAAAGTGGTGGAATTTTGCTTCAACGGATTTGTGATTTTTTCCATGGCAGAGATATGGTCAGAGCAGCACCTGATGCAAAGAACTGACTCATTGGAAAAGACCCCGATGCTGGGAAAGATTGAGGGCAGGAGGAGAAGGGGATGGCAGAGAATGAGATGGTTGGATGGCATCACCAACTCAATGGACATGAGTCTGAGCAGTTTCCGGGAGTTGGTGATGGACAGGGAAGCCTGGTGAGCTGCAGTCCCTGGGGTCGCAAAGAATTGGACATGACTGAGTAACTCAACTGAACTGAGCAGAGATTTGAGCCAGAAGTACTGTCTTTCAGAGAACTCCCTAATTCTGATGAAGGGAGCTGATGGTTGGCCCTCATTCAGAGGAGGGCAAGCAAGGTAGTGTGATTTCAGTAGGGGTGGGATAGGGGTTTGGGGGACTTTGGGGTTGCTCATCAACAGGAAAATCTGTGGCTGGTCATTATTTATCTTGCCTGATAATTTATCTCTGGTGACAATGCAAATTCCACTCAGAGTAGGTTAAAACATGAGCCACTATTTCCATGAGATTAAATTTGGGTGAAAACTGGAGATAAAACAAGAAGGAACTGGACAATGAGGCAGGTGGTGGCCCTGAAATGAAGCAGGCAGCCCGATGGGCAGAATGTGACTGCTTCTTGCTTCAGGGTTTTCCTTGAACCTTCCCCGGGGGTGAGGATCCAACACTGGCTCCATCGACTGCCCTGAGTGTAACCGCTGAGGTTAAAATTGATGTTCCTTTGTGCACGTGGAGTACTTTGTATAGACAGCATGTCCTCATTTTAGCCTCACAGTAATCTGCAGCAAGAGGGGGAGAAAAACTTTCATTTGTTTTATGGAAAAGAAATATGAGTCTCAGAGAGGGAAAATGACTTAACCAAGGCTACACATTGATTCAAAATATATTTACCATGTATTCACTATTCTCCCTTTTGCAGAGTATTGCAGAAGAGAAACAAATTAATATACTGTCTTTCTCCTTGAGGAGCTCACAATCCATTCAGGTGTTTGTACAAATAGATATTTAAATTCTGATTAGGGATTGAAAATAGAGTACAATTTAATATCTGGTCTTTTTCTCCCCCCCCTTTTTTTTTTTTTCTAATTACATTGTACATTACATATACCTGGGCTTCCCTTGTGGCTCAGCTGGTAAAGAATCCACTTCGCATCTGCTTTATTGACTATGCCTAAGCCTTTGACTGTATGGATCACAATAAACTGTGGAAAATTCTGAAAGAGATGGGAATACCAGACAACCTGATCTGCCTCTTGAGAAACCTATACGCAGGTCAGGAAGCAACAGTTAGAACTGAACATGGAACAACAGACTGGTTCCAAATAGGAAAAGGAATATGTCAAGGCTGTATATTGTCACCCTGCTTATTTAACTTATATGCAGAGTACATCATGAGAAATGCTGGGCTGGAAGAAGCACAAGCTGGAATCAAGATTGCTGGGAGAAACATCAATAACCTCAGATATGCAGATGACACCACCCTTATGGCAGAAAGTGAAGAGGAACTCAAAAGCCTCTTGATGAAAGTGAAAGAGGAGAGTAAAAAAGTTGGCTTAAAGCTCAACATTCAGAAAACAAAGATCATGGCATCTGGTCCCATCACTTCATGAGAAATAGATGGGGAAAGAGTGTCAGACTTTATTTTTTTGGGCTCCAAAATCACTGCAGATGGTGATTGCAGCCATGAAATTAAAAGATGCTTACTCCTTTGAAGTAAAGTTATGACCAACCTAGATAGCATATTAAAAATCAGAGATAATTACTTTACCAACAAAGGTCCGTCTAGTCAAGGCTATGGTTTTTCCAGTGGTCATGTATGGATGTGAGTTGGACTGTGAAGAAATCCGAGTGCCGAAGAATTGATGCTTTTGAACTGTGGTGTTGGAGAAGACTCTTGAGAGTCCCTTGGACTGCAAGGAGATCCAACCAGTCTATTCTGAAGGAGATCAGCCCTGGGTGTTCTTTGGAAGGAATGATGCTAAAGCTGAAACTCCAGTACTTTGGCCACCTCCTGCGAAGAGTTGACTCATTGCAAAAGACTCTGATGCTGGGAGGGACTGGGGGCAGGAGGAGAAGGGGATGACAGAGGATGAGATGACTGGATGGCATCACTGACTGGATGGACCTGAGTCTGAGTGAACGCCAGGAGTTGGTGATGGACAGGGAGGCCTGGCGTGCTGCGATTCATGGGGTCGCAAAGAGTCGGACACAACTGACGGACTGAACTGAACTGAACTGGATTCAATTCCTGGGTTGGGAAGACCCCCTGGAGAAGGGAAAGGCTACCCACTCCAGTATTATGGCCTGGAGAATTCCATGGACTGTATAGTCCTTGGGGTGGCAAAGAGTCGGACATGACTAAGCAAGTTTCACTTTCACTTTCACTTACATATACCTATCTGGTCTTTTTAATCCTATTTAATTTTCTTTACCACAATGTTTAAAAAATAAAAAAGCCTATACTTTGTTGTAAAAAAGTAATTCATGTTTATGTAAATACAAATAAGGCAATATTTAAATATGAAAAAGTTTTATGATCAGTAATCTCAGTACTTGACAACAATAACGTAAAATTATAAAATAACACTTTATAGTTTTTCTTTACTTTTAGTTCATTCTGATTTTAGTTTTATTCTCCTCATAGTGTAGTGCGAGTCTTATATTTTCTGTGTCAAACAATATGGCTCCAGTTCATGACTTGAATAGTTTACCAGGACGTCATTATATCATCATTTGTTTTACCATACTCTTACTGGTGGATGCTCCAATTTGCTCCTAATTTTTTTCATCCAAGACTATATTGAGATAAAGATTATACATAAATATTTTAAGTATGTTTAATTATTTCCTCACTATATAATTCCATAAATAAAATTGTTGGTCAAAGTTCATATTCAAGTTTAAAAATATTGGCCACTGGAGCATGACAGATCTTGATTTAAATTCAATTTATAATTCTTCAAATGAGAATGAAAACTTTTATTTTCCCTAATGGTTAATAACTTTTCAGAAAAAGTTAATGTATGAAATTTCTGTTTATAATATTACTAAAAATTGTCCTACAGCTTGGAATTTTTTATTTAGTTATGGGAAAAAATGTTAGAAAAATTGAACATGGACAGAGTCTGAGATAGGTCTGAGTCTCTGTGATTTAAACTGAAGGCAGCCTGACTGATAAAACCACAACGTGGATTTGTTATGTGGTATGAACAAAGATAAAACCATGACATGGATTTATGTGATACGAGCTTTTCTTCCCTATAGAAGCACTTTTCTGACATTGACGATGTGAGTATTCAGTACTGAAGATTTAGATCTGCAAAAATATTTTGAAATTCTTTCCATAAAAATACTCCCTGGTGGTTCTGGAAAAATATCTCAAAACAACGTGTTGGCAATTGGGAGTGAGAACCCTTTGCTGCTACATGCGTGCACGTGTGTTTGAGATCTATGGTCCTGGGTATGGCACAGAGTGTAGCAGACCTGCTGTGTGCCTTAGGATATAATGTACATTAACTGGAATACCGCTCCTGTAATTTTTCTCTTCCATCTCATTTTATTTCTTCCCTTAAAATTTGCTGTTTGTCTTTTTAAAGATTCCTCCGAAGTAGTACAGGCTATGATAATGCTTTGACAAGGTAATTATTTGAATCATGAGGCTACTAAATGGGATTAAAGACAAACAGATAAGCAAACAGAGTTTATTGAGGTATGCACTGGCACCTGGACCTCCCACTATGCAAACCACCCACAGGCATTCTTCTTTGCTCATGCAAGGTTGAGGAAAATAGGTTATGTTTTGTCCAAAGACAACCAGCACAGCAAGAACATTAGAAATAAAAGCTGCCTGGGCACCTCCCATAGTGATTTGCCTCTGATCCTTGTCATTTTGTGGCAGAGAGCTCTTTACCTTTATGTATACAGTGATAAATATGTTTGGATGCTCTTAAATAATCCTCTTAAGCCCACGGGAGAGCTATGAGTCTGATTTTTAGCTTCTCTTTCTTGCTGATAAAAGTAAAAACAACAACAACAAAAAATTAACTGGGCTTAGCTGAGAAACATTATGTACACATAAAAAATACGCACCACACGATGCTAGCTCCTGGATGAAACTCATTAACTTACTATTAGAAAGTTACTAAATTACTTCCTAGTTCTATTACTAAAACCAAAAAAAAAAAAAAAAAAAATGTTGCTTTAAAGGATAATTAGCTTTTTTATTAAAAAAGAAACCAGCTTGAGGAGGAAAGAACATTTCAAGAAACATAGAATTAAAACCATGAAATCATTATGCTATGAATTCTTGGTACTTGCATCACTCTTTAAATAGTGTATGAAGATCAGAACAAAAGGAGAAGGTGCAAGGTATGGTTCAAAGAAGCGCCAGGTTTCATATTCATGATGTACTAAAATGTACTGCCTTTTGTCACTGACATAAAAAAGATAGCCAGAGGGCTGGAAAACTAAAAAGGCCTGGAGTTGTCTGTATGAACCGTCAGAGCAGTTCACTGTCTATTTGGTCTGGATTCAGAACAATGGAAAATAATGCTTCCTCTGTTGTCATTTTTTTTTAAGTTGTGAGTATGCTACTGAATGTGAAATCTGAACGTGTCAGAAATTAAGTGCTGTAATAAAACAATGTCTGCAACAATAGCATATATCACGTATTAGAATGTGTAAAATGCATGCTTGAGAATTGTGAATTAATAATAATTCCAAATGTATGGACATCACTTACTGTTAAATAAAACTTTTGGAGATTTTTATTTCTTCCTTCTCGGTATCAGTTGTAATTTTATTTTGAGGGGAGAGTTTTATTCCTGACACCACATGTAGTTATCTCAAACACCTTCAGTATTAACAACAAAGATTTTGGAATGAAAGCTTCAAAACTTAAGCTCTTCTGTTTTTTACCCATTCACCATCCTCATGGCTGGGATGTGAGGATTCTGAGGGACTGTCTTTCCTTCTGAAGTCCACTTGACAGTATGCTCTGCAGTGGCTTGCTTCTTTCTGTGTGTGATTTCTTTGATTTTGTTTTCTGTTTTTTTCCTTTTTTAATTTTTTTTTTTAATTGGAGGATGATTGCTTTATAATGTTGTGTCAGCGGCTTGCTTCTTGACCATGTCCTGCAACCTGGTGAAGATGAGGTGACGTAAGCTCATGATCACAAGGTAATGGACAGCCCATGTGGCAAGGGGCTGAACTGATACTAAGGCTAAAGTAAGACAGACAGTGAATTTGCTCCATCAAAGGCCACTGAGTGATGGGTTTGGTGAACCTGAAGGGAAGGAAAGATAATGAGTAGAACTGAAGAGAGGCTCTATCTTCTGGCTGCAGGAAGAGAATGGAAGGGAAGTATTATCTACTCAAACTGGCAGGAGTCATTGCTCTAGAATCTTCTAGTAAGCTCATTAAAATGTAGATTTCCTGAGTCTGTTACAGACCTTATAAAACAGAAACTCTTGGGATGTTGCTCTGGAATCTGTCCTTTATAGATTTACTCAGGTGATTCTCAAATTAGAATGTGAGAACCACTGGCTTAGAGAAAACAAAACAAACAAAAAAGAACTGGTGGACTGACTGGTGGTCTCCAAGTTCAGAGAGTGAAGCTCAAGTACTCCTTCCTTTCAGAAGTACCTAGGGATTAACTGCTAGATGAAAAAAAAAAAAAAAAACAAAACTGCAGAGAAAATCTCTGAACACATTCCAAGCAGCGTAAAAGGATTAAATAGTATAGTAAGGGCTAACTTTACAAGTAAGAAAGCAAGGAGCAGTAAGGTTTTTCTTCCATGAGATTTATTTAACTGGAAACCTCTTTCCTTTCTCAACTACATATCGGTTTAGTTCAGTTCAGTCACTCAGTCGGGTCCAACTCTGCAACCCCATGAACTGCAGCATGCCAGGCTTCCCTGTTCATCACTAACTCCCGGAGCTTACTCAAACTCATGTCCATTGAGTTGGTGATGCCATCCTACCATCTCATTCTCTATCATCCCCTTTTCTTCCTGCCTTCAATTTTTCCCAGCATCAGGGTGTTTTCCAATGAGTCAGTTCTTCGCATCAGGTGGCCAAAGTATTAGAGCTTCAGCTTCAGCAGCAGTCTTTCCAGTGAATATTCAGGACTGATTTCCTTTAAAATTTACTGATTTGATATCCTTGCTGTTCAAGGGACTCTCAAGAGTCTTCTCCAACACCACAGTTCAAAAGGATCAATTCTTTGGCGCTCAGCTTTCTTTATAGTCCATCTCTCACATTGATACATGACTACTGGAAAAACCATAGCTTTGACTAGAAGGACCTTTGTTGGCAAAGTAATGTCTCTGCTTTTTAATATGCTGTCTAGGTTGGTCATAGCTTTTCTTCCAAGGAGAAGTATTTTTTAATTTCAAGCCAGCTTAAAGTATAACCATTGGGAAATGTGACAATGATCAAATTCCATACACAACAAAAGAATTTCCAAATAAGTGACTGGTATCAGAACTTCCCTCATTTGACAGAGATTAGGGAGACAAAGCACAACTGTGGGAAGGGACAGAGAAAGAGAAGACAAAGTTTAGCACAAACCCAGCTGCCTTTCTTCAAGCAAATATCCTGCCAATAAGTAGTCTGGGGAGTGTCAGGCTCCCTTACACCCATTCACACTTGTTGCATAGCAAGCATTTGTGCCTACTGCACTAGTCTGGTTATGTGATTTAATTTATGAAGTCAAATAAGGAGGTTTTTTGTTTTTGTTTTTTTTTAATATCAAGAAGCTAATATCCAGGATCCAGCCATGCCTGAGGTCTGCCCAGGATTTTTTTTTTAAATCACATTCCATTTCCAAACTCAATAAACTCATTTCTCAGTGTGAAAAAAAAGATGAACTATCCAGTAAGTCTATATTGCTATTTTGTTGACAGAGTATATACAGTAGGCTGTGGGAGCACAGAGGGTAGGGTTCTAAATTAGATCTGTGATGATGGAATGTTTCCTGCAATAAATGGCATGAGCTGAGTACTACTGAAAACATGTGAAGGATGAGCTGAAGGCTCTCACACACAGTTGGAAGGTCCCTGCAGTTGCTCAGAAGTGAGGAGAGGCTGAGCTGAGAGTAGCCCTGGAGATGGAGGTGAGGTATGAATAATGTTCCAGAGGTAGAATATATTGGACCTGGGGACTGATTCGATGTGGGGGTTTTAGGTAACTAGTATCAGTGACCGTGTTGGTAATGGACCATTTACATTTACAGGTGATACAGGAGGAATTACAGTCTGGGTGGGATGAGGGAAAGGGAAAGGTGAATTTCAACCTGCTGAGTTTATTATAGTGACGTAGCATGGAGGATACTGAGATGTTTGCATAATTCAACAAGTATTTATTAAATTCCTTCTGTGTGCCAGTCAGTGTCCATCAGGTTAATCGATCCAATAGAATGTCTTGGCTGAGCAGGTTGAGAAATCTTCATCATATAAACGGGCATTGAAGACATGGTTGGGGGCGTCAAGGGAAAGAGTATAAGTGAGAGGAAAACCTGAGGACCACACTTGGGAACGCTGCCCCAAGGGTGAGGCTAAAGGAAGAGTCCAGGACACAGACTGAGAGACAATAGCCTCACCCAAACTGAACCCACTTGATCATGGTGTATGATCCTTTAAATGTTGCTGGGTTCTGTTTGCAAGAACTTTGTCAAGGATTTTTGCTTCTATGTTCATCAGTGATACTGGCTTTTAATTTTCTTTCTTTCTTTTTTTTTTTTTGGTGTGGGTGGTATCTGTGGTTTTGCTATCACGGTGATGGTGACCTTGTAGAATGATGACCCTACTTGCAGGGAACGAATGGAGACACGGTGTAGAGAACAGACTTGTGGACACAGAGCGGGAAGGAGAGGGCGGGGCGGATGGAGCAAGACGCACTAACGCATATACTCCATCAAGCGTAAAACATAGCGAGCTGGGGGGCTGCTGTCTAACCCTGGGAACCTAGCCTGGCACCCTGTGGTGACCTAGAGGGGTGGGAGAAAGGAGGGAGGCACAGAAAGAGGGTGTATATATACATATATGTATCAGTTCAGTTCAGTCGCTCAGTCATGCCGGATGCTTTGCGACCCCATGGACCACAGCACGCCAGGCCTCCCTGTCCATCACCAGCTCCCGGAGTCTACTCAGGCCCATGTCCATTGAGTCAGTGATGCCATTCAATCATCTCATCCTCTGTCGTCCCCTTCTCCTCCTGCCCTCAATCTTTCCCAGCATCAGGGTCTTTTCCAATGAGTCAGCTCTTCACATGAGGTGGCCGAAGTATTGAAGTTTCAGCTTCAGCATCAGTCCTTCCAATGAACACTCAGGATTGATCTCCTTTAGGATGGACTGGTTGGATCTCCTTGCATGTGTATATATATATATATATACACACACATATATACTGTTATGACTGATTCATGCTGTATGTCAGAAACCAACACATTGTAAGGCCATTATCCTACAAATTAAAAAAAACAAAAAACAAAAAACTGAACCCAAGCGAAGACCTTGTTGAGTCATGGGAAACAAAGAAAACTGCTACGAGAAGAAGAAGGCAACATATATTCAGCACAAATGCCCCATTTATGTTACTTAGAACTAGTTTGCCAACATGAGGTCAGTGATGAGAGCAGATTCACTGAAGCAGGGGAGACGAAATCCACATTGAGGGAATGACCGGTATTGGAGGAGGATATAGCAAGGGAGGACAGCTTATTCTGGCTCCTTGGCTGCATGTCTGAGAAGGGCTGAGAAAGATCCATTGTTTTTAAACACATACCGTGCGTCATTCCTACCCTCTCCGCACCCCTGCATTTTAATCTGACATTCCTTACTTCCTTTCTCTCACTTGACTTTTGCTCACCTTCACGTTCAAATGTTAGCTATTTGATGCCCTCCTGAGGGTAGATTTGTTACAAGAGGGCACACAGCCCCCCTGGGTGCCCAGGAAGTAAGATCCACCAAACATTGGTGATTGCTATTTCTGAGGGCCCTCCATCTGCCTGGTAATGAGCACACACTTCACACACACTTTAGATTCTTAAAAACAAAAACATAAAAGTTTGCCGGGTAAGTATCATCATGTCTCTTATACAGGGAAGGGAAGAGAGGATCAAGAAGGCTAAGTCAACACCTTGGATCACACAGATAATAAGTGACAGAATTGAGGCTGGAACAGTCTTTCTTATTCCAGTATCCACTCTCCTTTTATTTTATTTTTTAACTTTACAATATTGTATTGGTTTTGCCATATATCAAAATGAATCCGCCACAGGTATACATGTGTTCCCCGTCCTGAACCCTCCTCCCTCCTCCCTCCCCATACCATCCCTCTGGGTCATCCCAGCGCACCAGCCCCAAGCATCCAGTATCGTGCATCGAACCTGGACTGGCGACTCGTTTCATATATGATATTATACATGTTTCAATGCCATTCTCCCAAATCATCCCACCCTCTCCCTCTCCCACAGAGTCCAAAAGACTGTTCTATACATCAGTGCCTCTTTTGCTGTCTCGTATACAGGGTTATTGTTACCATCTTTCTAAATTCCATATATATGCATTAGTATACTGTATTGGTGTTTTTCTTTCTGGCTTACTTCACTCTGTATAATAGGCTCCAGTTTCATCCACCTCATTAGAACTGACTCAAATGCATTCCACTCTCCTTTTAAAATCTCACAGGCTGGAAGGAAAAGTTGAATAACAGAGAAGTTAAGAGAGTTGAGAATGAATTTGATTGACACCCCTGTTTTTGTTCTGAATAGCAACAGCAAAGACAGTGAATGGGGCTGGCGGGCCATGTAGCTCACCTCCCAAATGCCAGCTCTGTATCATTTGACCAGATAAGTCACACCTTTAGGAAAGGACAGCTAATAGAATTTTAAAAGAGGCTGTGTTTGAAAGGTGAAGGAGTTGAATATTAGCCATTGGAAGAATATGTCAATATTTAGAACCTGAAGTTCATGAGGCTTTGTCGATGACACTAGCTCTGTTCTCTTATTGAAACGTCTGAGAGTGGTCCCCGTGTCTGACTATGACTTTCTCTACTGCCTTTAGGCCTATATCATAGAGACTGTTTTCATCACAAACAGGAAAGTTGCACCAGGAGTTTCATGACATTTTCTTAATAAGAACTGGTTTAGTCCCACATTATCATTCAAGTTGTTTGCCCCAGTCTGCTGAAATAACAAGAGAGGACTGAGCCAGTTCTCATGAAGCTTCTTCCTGACATGGGGAGAAGGAACAACGACACATCCTCATGACAAGGTCTGATCCAGACCCATCTGACTCTGATCTTTCTGCGCCTGCAAAAGATCCATTTGTTAACTCAGATTTTTCTCAGAAGGACACAGCAGGGAGGAAGCAACAATGATTCTGACATGAAAAAGCTTTTACTGACTGTTAGTTTTATTTCTTTTATGATCTTCAACTCTACAGGTGGCAAAATACTTTATACTAGTTGGAACTACAGGGTTTTAAGGTCATTTTGTTTGGTAATCTATAGTGTTACATAAAAAGAAGCTGGGACAGAGAAAAAGTAAACTTAAGGAAATGGATATGTTTACTTTATTTAAATAAATCTCTTTGCTCCTCTGCAGTGTTTCTGTCCCTTACATCCTCTCAGATTTACAACTAAGTGTTGGTAATTGCTGGAAATAGCCACGAATTTTGCAGAATAATTGGCCCTATTTTAAGACATACATTTTAGTGTGTACACTATATGGTGTGGCTATAAAGTATAAAATAGGTTTTTGCATCTTGCTTTTCAAAATCATTCCCATTATTTTCTGTCACATGTGGTGTACATGTGTGAATGTAGCAACATTTTATAGTTTGAAGGTTCTTTATAGTTTTTAGAAGTTACAAAATAATAGAATTAATTGCTTCGAATTTAGTCATTTTGCACTGGGCGAATATTGACTTCTTTCCCAACACCTTTAATTTCTAATGGAGCTTGAAATTAACTTTGGATTTTAATTCTATTTCATTCTGGGTTTGTACATCAGAGCCATTAATAATGTCAGGAGACTGCTGAGAGAACTGTTTCTGAGCCAGGAGCCCCCAGAGAGTTATCAGCATTTGGGTCTCTGTCCTTTACAGAAAGGAAGAAAGTCTGAGTGGGAATGGATATCGTACTAGGATTTTATGGGGTCAAAAAAAGTAGCCTGTAAAAAGTCAGCCTCAGATCACTTGCTGAGGTTTGCATCATCCTGCCTGCATGTATGCATGTTTAATCAGATCCGAAATGGTCAAGGAAGCAAAGGACAGATTCTTTTCACCAAAAATGCCTGGAAGATGGTCTTTCTGATTCTATTATATATGTGTATGGTATATGCAAGTATACCATAATGACTGGTCAAGGGAATTGTTTCATTACTTATTTATTTTATAATCATGTAATTTTAAAGTTGAAAGGAATCAGGTTGTCTAACTAGTGATTTGTCAACAGACTCAAAAACAAGGGCTTCCTAGGTGACACTAGTGGTAAAGAACTCGCTTGCCAGTGCAGGAGGCATAAGAGACGTGGGCTGGGTCCCTGGGTCGGCAAGGTCTCCTGGAGGAGGGCTTGGCAACTCACTCCAGTATTCTTGCCTGGAGAGTCCCATCTACAGAGGAGCCTGGTGGGGCCTGCAGTCCATGGGATCACAAAGAGTTGGACATGACTGAAGTGACTAAGCATAGAATAGCATAGCATAGCATGGTACATGCACACACAACTATATTAATATAAATATATCACAAACTAAAAAGTTTTAAATCATTTAAGTACAATCTTTATTTGAGGTTTTAAAATGCTTTTAAGTGTTATATCAGTTCAGTTCAGTTCAGTCCAGTCGCTTAGTCAATGGGTGACTCTTTGTGACCACATGGACTGCAGCACACCAGGCCTCCCGGTCCATCACCGACTCTTGGAGTTTACTCAAACTCATGTCCATTGAGTCAGTGATGCCATCCAACCATCTCATCCTTTGTCGTCCCCTTCTCCTCCTGCCTTCAATCTTTCCCAGCATCAGGGTCTTCTCAAATGAGTCAGTTCTTCACACCAGATGGCCAAAGTATTGGAGTTTCAGCTTCAACATCAGTCCTTCCAATGAACATTCAGGACTGAGCTCCTTTAGGATGGACTGGTTGGATCTCCTTGCAGTCCAAGGGACTCTCAAGAGTCTTCTCCAACACCACAGTTCAAAAGCATCAATTCTTTAGTGCTCAGCTTTCTTTATAATCCAATTCTCACATCCATATATGACTACTGGAAAAACCATATCCTTATGTAGATGGACCTTTGTTGGCAAAGTAATGTCTCTGCTTTTTAAGATGCTGTATAGGTTGGTCATAACTTTTCTTCCAAGGAGTAAGCGTCTTTTTATTTCACTACTGCAGTCACCATCTGCAGTGTTGTTATATAGTCTCTATTAAATAGGGTGATTATAATAAGCTGGTCCTGAGGCTCCTTGGAGGCCTATGTGCTCATATCTACTCACAAGCATAGGTGTGTCCCCCTGTTTCGCTCAGGGGTTCCTTAGCTGCTCCCACAGCCGCTGCCTTGAGGCTGATGAACATCAGTGGAGACTAATGTCAGGAACTGTGGGATATGGTTTCTCCAACCACATCTTTCAATGTAGAATCAACTCCTCAGGACCACTTCTCAAAGCAGTCTCCATGTTCTAAGTATTTTATTTATTTATTTTTCCTTCTTCTTTTTTTTTAAAATTTTATTTTATCTTTAAACTTTACAATATTGTATTAGTTTTGCCAAATATCGAAATGAATCTGCCACAGGTATACCTGTGTTCCCCATCCTGAACCCTTCTCCCTCTTCCCTCCCTATACCCTCCCTCTGGGTCGTCCCAGTGCACCAGCCCCAAGCATCCTGTATCGTGCATTGAACCTGGACTGGCTCGTCTCATACATGATATTATACATGTTTCAATGCCATTCTAAGTATTTTAAATGCTCTGAAAATCAAAAAAGCTTTGCCAGAAGGAAGGCAGGCTAGCAAAATAC
This sequence comes from Bos grunniens, assembly GCF_055505025.1. Lineage (NCBI taxonomy): Eukaryota > Metazoa > Chordata > Mammalia > Artiodactyla > Bovidae > Bos > Bos grunniens. Next base: position 9,309,683 of record NC_141168.1, read on the forward strand.
AGATTTCACATAACAGACAGTGAGGGTTTGAAATTTTGACATTGCCCTGTACTTTCAACCTCAGTTTTTAACCTGTAAAATGGAATATCTTCCTTACATGCAGTTTTGAAGATCATATAACACAGCATATGCAGAGTCCAAAACTTAGCATACTTCCTTCCCGGTTCCCACTGATTTTCTTTCAACACACAGTACATGTTCAAAACTAAAGATTCAGTCAACATATATGAATTACTAGGTTGCACAAAACATATGAGAATAGCTAGCCTCTGCCCACACAATTTACATTCTGGGGAAAAATTATGAACAAACATTTGGAAAAATAATTAAGAGTATAAATTAAGCAGAAAAATCACATAGATAATAATTGCTATTGAAAAACAAGGGAAAAGGAGAAATCTCTTTTATCTTGAGTGATCTGAGAAAATTTCACAAAATTGAAGGACTTCCCTGGTGGTCCAGTGGTTAAGAATCTGCCCTGCAATACAGGGGATGTAGGTTCCATCTCTGGTCAGGGAACTAAACTCCCATACGCCGTGGAGCAACTAAGCCCACACGCCACAACGATGGAGCCCTTGAGCCATAATTAGAGAGTCCATGCACTATAATGAAAGATCCTGCCTGATGCAACAAAGACCCAACACAGCCAAATAAATAAACAGATATTTTAAAAATTCGTAAAATGGAAAGAGATATGAACTGGGATCCACAGAGCATAAATGTAGTGGAAGTGGGAAGAAGGACATTTTGGGGTGGATTTGGGAGGAGAGTGCAAGCAAAAAAAAAAAAGAGAGACAGGAAAGCCCGAGGTGATGCATGGCACTAGGTATAGGGCTGGACAAGAGGGTAGAGGTTGAATCGTGTCCAACAAGAATGTGCCTCCACCAAGAAGTTCAGAAAGAGATTGTATTTGGAAAGGTCTTTGTAGATGTAATCAGTTAAGGTGAATCATACTAGATGACTACAGGCCCTAAATCCAAAGACTGATGTCTTCACAAGAGAAAAGATGGAGATTATGACACACAGACACCGAGACACGCAAGGAGGAAGGTCATTTGAAGATACAGGTGGAGACCAGACGACAGAAGCCAAGGAGCACTGCCAGTTGCTTGGCAACCGCCAGAAACCAGGAAGATGCAAGCCCAGATTCTTCGCTAGAGCTTCAGAGGGAGCAGGACCCTGTTGACCCTGGATTTCAGACTTTCAGAACTGTGAGAGGATACCTATTTCTTGTTTGAAGCCACCATGTCCGTGGGCCCTTGTTCAGGCAGCTGTAGTAGAACACCCCATCTATTGGAGCCCCTTATAAAGAGAAGGAGAAAAAGTACCCCTCCTTTAATTTGCCTTTGGACACTTTCCTGATTGTGAATAAAGTAGGGGCTTTGCCTCATGTGTAGTTCTCTATAAGAATTTAGAGGGAGTTGGTTTTGTGGATAGTGAAGCCTCCTTTCCATGCAGCTTTCTACAATCTGTAAGTTGGCATAAAGAACATTTCATGGACCTAATACCAGTAACATTAGGAAATGAAAAGAAAGTTAGTCTCTTAACTGACAAACAAAACAGATTTTATTATAAGAAGCTCTTACAGAGAGATTTTCCATCAAGTGGGCAGAGGGCTTGGTATGTTCAGAGCCTGATAAGCATAGTTGTTCAAGAGGAATGCTGTGTGTGCGTGTGTGTGTATGTATGAGTATATGTGTATGTGTATGTAGACACAATCACAGTTTAGTTGTGACTGATGACACAGACAGGGCCGGTGTGAAGTGTGCACCATTGATTTGATTTCCACTTGAGATCTATCTAGTGTAAGAGTTGTCACTGTGTTTATCTTTGTGTCATAGATTTGTCAGAAATTGACTGATCTATTTTTGCATTAATAACTTTAATGTGAAAATGTCTGTGCTTTTGTTTTATATCTTTGTTTTATGTGTTTGATATATTTTAACACCTGATCTGTAATCTTATGAATAGAATGCCTTTCTGCATGAAGGACTTCTCAGGTGACCCTAATGGCAAATAACCCACCTGCCAATGCAGGAGACTTAAAAGATGAGGGTTTGATCCCTTGGTTGGGAAGATTCCTTGGAGGAGGGCATGGCAACTCAATTCAGTATTCTTGCTTGGAGAATCCCATGGACAGATGAAACTGGCAGGCTACAGTCCATGGAGACACAGAGTTGGACATAACTGAGCAACTAGACAAAGACAACATCTCTAATCTCAACACGGCATGATGTTAACAAGTATTTCAAAATATCCACTCAATTGCCCCTTCTCAAACTTTGTATATTTATTCTTAATTTTTTTTAGTCAGTGGACAACAAGCTCATTTTCCCAACCATCAGAGTTCTATTTGTTGCCCTTCTAAAAAAAGAAAATTTCCTCAAGATTCAAGCATGATTCTTCACTGGGCTCCTCATTAAAAAAACACAGTGAAGACACAATTTTCTTAAACTAATCAATAGAAAAACTGCTGGAATCTGAATGATCCCAGCATGAAAATTACAGTTTGTACAGATTAAAAAAATTTTTACTACCGCGTGTGAAATTGATGTTAGTCAAATGTCAACATGAACACATTCCTTGGCTAAAGAACCACATGTGGTAGAATTTAGGGCCTGATATTCATTTATTTCATCTTAAGAAAGGTGCTACATGAGAAGCATATAGTGAGACAAGTAGCAAAAAAGAAGTACTAATCTGAATGAAAACTGAAATCTTAAATCAATATCTCCTATAAATTTTAATATAGTAAATAAATTACTTGGGTTTTAAGGAAATATGCTTTTACTATGTATGAAAGTGTTAGTCCCTCAGTTGTGTCTGACTCCTTGTGACTCCATGGACGGTATCCTGCCAGGCTTCTCTACCCATGGGATTTCCAGCCAAGAATACTGGAGTGGGTTGCCATTCCCTTCCCCATGGGATCTTCCCAACCTAGGGATTGAACCTGGGTCTCTCACATTGCAGGCAGATTCTTTACCACCTGAGCTACCCGAGAAGCCACATAATCTCTTTCAAAATCTAATCTGTATGCATAAGGGACAAGGGGAAATGTTGTCTATTAATAAGCTTTACCATCTGAGCCACCAGGGGAACCCAAGAATACTGGAGTGAGCAGCCTATCCCAGGAATTGAACCTGGGTCTCCCACATTGCAGGAGGATTGTTTACCAGCTGAGCTACCAGGGAAGCCCTCTTCTGTGATTGCTAATAGCAATGCAAAGGCTCCTAAACAAAAGTTTCTTCCATATTATTTCTGCCATATAGATCCTTTTGAATCCTTATTTTTATTTCTAAACTAAAGGTTAGCCCCCAAACCTCGTTCAGGCTGTAGAAACAAGGCTTAGTGAAAATGACCACTTTCACTGGAGCTGTGGCAATGGAACAGAGGCAAAGCCAACGTTGCAAGACAGGGCTGACAACAAGTTTATCTGCTGATGGTGCAAAGTATGTGCGAAGTGGTGGATTCGGCATGGATGAGAAGAGGAGGATTCATCCATTCACCCATCACTGATCCTGCTTCCTCTCTCGGTCCCCTTTCACTTCAGCACCCTTTGGACAACAGGCCTGGCCTTGTGGCTAATCAGCTATGTGGCCGGCTGAGAAGAGAAGAAATTTCCTGTAACAGCTCAAGTCTCCCCACTATGTACCCTAATCACAGAGTAGAATATGCTCTTGCTCCAGTATTATGCTCCAGCTATATGCCCCAGTATTAAGAAAGTGTTGCTATGTTGCTACCTGGAGTTTCCTACCCACCTTCCTCAAAGCATCAATATGAGTACAACTTCAGTACTTCTCCCAGACCTGCTATATCACAAGAAGGCAAGACTGTCTCCATTAGTGGCCACTTCTCCCCTGTGGAAGATACTTTCTTCTCTCTCATATAGCTCAACTCAGCTTGATTTAAAAAATCATGCAAAGGAAAAAATAAACCTTTTGGACAATGAATTAACCAAGCTCATTCCATTCACTTCACTCCAGGCAGTATAGGAAGAATCAATCTGGCCCCCCAAATTCGGGTTTTATTCATTCAGGAAGTCTGTATCCATGTCACCGAGACACAAGGGAGCCTTAATATGTCAGCCTTTTCTGAGTAGGAATGTGCTTTCCACTGAACATTTGAATGTTCTCTAAGTGGGGCAAACTCATCAACAGATGGCCATGTGGTGGAAAACACACACAGTGTTTTCGAGTACTCTGAATTCCATTGCAGGAACATGGATGGATATAATTTCTCTTTCCACAGCCAGACTCTTTGAAGTGTTTCTTTATCCAGTCTATTTGGGCGGCTTCACTTGGCCCAATCCAGCACAGAGAACGTTGATCACATGACTTGGCAAGCAAGGCGTGTTTAGTTGATGTCTCAACAGGCTTGGATATTGGGAAAGAGAATTATTAGGACATTTTGATGCCTGCTAATGAGTAACGACGGCAATTTTCTTGGTGTCAATATTGTCTGGCACTTGGTGCTGGCATCATGATGTCTAGGAAGGTCTTTCCAGAGTAGGCTTGGCGTATTTTGCAGACTGGAGCCACCATGTCAGCTCTGGGACAAAATTACATGGTGATCAAGGAACTGCAACCCATTAGTATTTCTCTTGCTTTACTTGATAATAAGACCACATTTTAAAAGGCAGATCTGTATACATTTAGAGTTTTTCACTTTTACTTGGTTAAGATAAAAGGTTTTCAGAAAAAAACATTTCACTAAAATTTGGAAGCAGTCATATGTGAGACTACCCAAAAAGTGAGCCAGCAAAATTTTCTTGAAAACTGCTGCACTTTCCATGGGAACCTTTTGCATTAATGGAATTAGCCATTTACAACAAATAAAACAGAAGAACATTATTTGGGTGGATGGGCTTTTTCATTCCAGATTCCAACAATCTGAACCACACTGTTGCCCACACTCTTTTGCCAGGAGGGAGTAGAAAGGAGGGAGCAAAGCAGAATGCGCCAATGATAAGAAATGAAACGGAGAGAGTTCTTTGTTCACCACCATTTTATAATGATAGAAACAGGAGCCAATAATGCATTCTTCAAATTTTCATCATGTGAGTGGCGAAAAAAAAAAATCACAAGATTCATTATTGAGTAGTTTTTTTTTTTTTTTTTTCCACAGAGAGATTGGGAAACAAGACCAGGTATCTCGAATTTAAAGAGTATAAATTTGACTCTGCTCGGTCACAGCTGGAGGCACTCCTGAAGGAAGAAAGCATCTCCTTCTTTAGATTTAGTTTAACAATCACAAAATAATCTTAAAATTAACATTGTATCCCAAGAGATCTAATTACTCATCAGTTGCTACCTAACATTATATTATATCCTAAACAGTCGAGGCAAACTTCAATAATGCAGAAACACTTCTATCTTTTTCAGTAAAAGAAATGTTGACCATCGAATTGACATCACACAATCCAATGCCCTCCAAACATTATTTGGCAGTCTTCTAAGATTTTCTTAGTTCAGAGATTATTTTCAGCCAATAGTCTGCTGGGTAGACTTTAATGTCATTTAGGGATTGACCTGGTGAGGAAACTCTACTCTTTTCTTCCAGAGAATAAATTTGTTTCATGGTAAAACTGAGCGATGAAGAACTACATCTGAAGCCATACTTTGGACCTGAGGTATTGAAAGATCACTGTCCTCTGGCTACTTATCCCACCCACTTGACTCCACATCCTGCTGCCCCGTTGGTGGGACCACTCTCTTCATAGTATGACATTTGTAACTTTATCTATCACCTCTGGAGAATCACCTGTGTTGATTATAACTGATAGACATTTTACTTCCCTGATAGCTCAGTGGGTAAAGAACCTGCCTGCAATGCAGGAGATTCTGGTTCGATTCCTGGGTTGAGAAGATCTGCTGGAGAAGGGATAAGCTACCCACTCCAGTATTCTTGGGCTTCCCTTCTGTGGCTCAGCTGGTAAATTCTCCAGCAGTGAGAGAGACCTGTGTTCGATCCCTGGGTTGGGAAGATCTCATGGAGAAGGGAAAGGCTACTTACTCCAGTATTCTGGCCTGGAGAATTCCATGGACTATAGTCCATGGGATCACAAAGAGTTGGACATGACTAAGAGACTTTCACTTCACTTCAAAGATTTTACACATCATCTGTACCCTTCACAATAATACTTGTAGGAGTTACTATTATTCTCCTTTTATTAATAATGAAACAGAGCAATGATACTCTGGTAAAACAGTTTTATTAAAAAAAAAAAAGTCTGGATTTCTAGGGTTTGTCAAGTTCCACAGAGTAAATTCTCCCACCGTGCCTGGTTTAACCTACCAAGTTGAAACAACCAGTTCATAAAATTCCTAAACAATAATCTTGGCTGCAATACACCACTCAAACAGGATGGTGCTAACCAGGGAGATTTAGCAACTTCCTAAGGGTCGTATGACATATAGAAATCTAAGTGAGTGTTCCCCTTGAGGTCTGGGGACTCCGCAGCTGGGTCTCCTTCCTAGCACACTTCTCCTCAGTCTGTGTTTACTTATGCACTTGGACTCTGCCTGTCCCAACTTTATTCCCAACCAAAGAAGGAATGTAGCCGGGGCTCAGGTCCTCCTTGAACCCTTTCTGACCATTTTAGTTTGCATGGTTCTCTCTAGCACATTATCATGTATACACAGTTGCCTTTATACCAGTTTGGCACATCCGTTACCTTCTACTCATATATTAATGTTTTCTGTGTATTTGTCCTGGTTCCTTTTGTAACCACTTCATCTACTTCATAAAGAAGTGGGCTCTGATCTGTATTTCTGTATCCATGCAGTGTGCCATATACAAAATAGACATAATATTACGGAATGAATTGAAATTGTCTATGAATTAAAGATATCCCTATATACCAAGTTTGTAAAGCACAGGACTTGCAAACACAGTCTTAGGAACACAGTGACTAATGTAAATATGAAAGCACAAAAAAGAAAAAGTATGATTTGTGAGATAAATTCTCCTTTCTTGTGTTTTGAGTGTATGTAAACATCTCAGAAATTTCTCTCCTTATATTTCAATTAAACAGCCCTCTATATTCTTCCCCCTAATGGAGAGATATGGAGGTGGGTGTTTTCTATCTGTTTTTCTCTTCACTCTGAACCTTGGATGAAATAGTCAATGGGGTTAAAACTACAGGGGAGTTGAAGGAATAATGTTAATTCCCTCAAGACCTAGCTCTGGCATTTTATCACCTCTGAGACGTTCAGGATCACAGCTCCTCTGTTTGTAAAGTGGTATGCTTTTCAACATGATTTGCACATCAACTTTTGGCAAAGGCTCTTTATTCAAAGAGAAAGACATATTTTTGAAACTATTGAAAGAGTCTCCGTAAAACTGAAATTAAATCCTTTCATTCTATGTTTAATCTTAGCCATCTTTCCAAAGCAAGGCATGAAAGAAGGGATTAATTTGAAATTTGGGCTGCCTTAGAAATGTAAAGGTCCTTGGGCTGTGTTTCTTCAAATGACCTGCACTATTTTAATCCAATGTAATTTATTTGGCTGTAGCTGAGAGAATGGCCTCTAAATCCCCTTTCAACATTTCTACACAGGTAGCACTCCCCTCTCTCCATCTCACTTTATCTGCAGAGGCCAGGTGAAAATGTGAGTAAGGGAGCTGCTGGAATGTTTCTTTTCCTAACAAGTGTGATTTCAGGAAGTGACATCACTTGTCATTCATCTTCCTTCCCCAAGTGCTCCAGCTCAGTGAGAAAGTGAGATTCTCAGCTAGAGAATATACACAAATAAGCACAAGCTTCCTAATATTGAAACTGTACATATTTTATTGAAAACTGCTTTCTCTACCCAGCACCATACTGGAGCCATCTCACCCTAATTCGTCCCTGTCCATTTGATGAGAAAAAAACACAGAAGTAAACAAATAAATAATGTGAAAAGATGAAACAGTTGCTTAAATCCAGAAAGAATCTATGATATAATATTAATTTCCCATACAATTATCTTTATATATATTTTGCAAACATGAAAATTACCAACCTAGACTATAAAATGTAATTCAAATGCGAATGCATGTCGCTCAGTTGTGTCCGACTCTTTGCAACCCCGTGGACTGCAGCCTACCAGGCTTCTCTGTCCATGGGATTTTCCAGGCAAGAATACTGAAGTGGGTTACCATTTCCTTCTCCAGGGGATCTTCCCAACCTAGGGATTGAACCCAGGCCTCCTGCATTGGAGGCAGACGCTTTAACCTCTGAGCCACCAGGGAAGCCCGTAAAATGTAAAAACGCGGTTTAATTTACCTTCAGCTCACAATTCACAGCATCACAGTGAGATGGCTAGATAGCATCACTCACTCAGCAGACATAAATCTGAGCAAACTCTGGGGGACAGTGAAGGACAGAGAAACCTGGCATTCTGCAGTCCATGGGGTTGCAAAGGGTCGTACATGACTTAGCGACTGAACAACAGCATCAACACAATTCCAATGAACCAGGGATGTGAAAATGAATGAAGAGTATAAAAACCTGTATTTTTAATGAAATGATACACTTCATTGGAGGGGGCTGTTTGATATTCTCTTCTAGTATCTCTGCCTTCTTCCTTTCTTTTCTCCATACTCCACACCTGTCCTCTATGCAGGACAGAGTCAGCCCTCAACATACTGATGAATGAATAAAAAATGAACACATGATGCTGAGAATATAGATGGCTGGTTTCCCATAGCCCTCCAGTTTTATCCCACAGACACTTAAGTGACAAGAACAGACTGAACATCTGAAGCAGGTCTTGGTGTAGGGATGAAATGGGAGAACTTGTGGGGGGAGGCAAAATTGGGAGAGTTTGGAAACTGTTCATTTTATTACAAAGAAGCACAGTCTGGCTACTTAATGCCATGTCTAGATTAGAGCAGATTCATCCTGGGCATATAAATCAGTCAGGATAGCCATTATATTTGCTAATAAAGCCTTTTATCTTTTCAGTGAGTATTGGCTTAAATATTTAGAGGCTCTCTGATCTTTTCTTTGAGAATCAACTCTATCAGTATTCAGGCAAATAATCAGCTGGCTGTTTTTTTTGTTGTTGTTGTTTGTTTGTTTGTTTTTTAGTTGAAAGATAATTGCCTTAGAGTATTGGATTGGTTTCTGCCAAACATTGTGGCTGGCTGTTTTTGAAGACTTAGTAAAATAAAAGTTACAACAAGATCTAGGATGCTTTCTCTTTTTACAAAGCACATTAAGAGGCAATTTTTCATTGAATATCCCAGAGGAAACTTAAGTTCAAAGAGGTTAAGTGATTGTCCAAAGCTAAGACAGCACAGAGGCTAAAATAAAGGAGGCCAAGAGGAAGTGAATTAAACCAAATCCTTCTTGTTTAATTGTAGCTACTGACCTGTAACATGTACCTGAAGAGCTGACTTCACCCTCTAGGGGATAGATGAAATCCACACATTCTCTAAGAGGGTTGGAGGAAATAGAGGATTCATAAGTAGGGAAGAGTATTCTTTGCCAAATAGAGAAGCTGACAAAGAAATAAGTCTGGCTGTACAGCCTGAGGATCTGAGGATTTGACGTTAGATAATCTGATCTCAAACACTGAGGTTTCTTTCCCTCTCCATAGTTTCCTGCTAGTAAGAATGCACACATGATACTGCATGATAAATTAAAGGATTATGTTCATCTTATTCACATTTATACTGTTTAAATAAACAAGTTTTTTTTGCCATTTAATAGATAATCAATATTTAAACATACCTATATGTATTACTTTGGTCACCTAATGTGAACAGCTGACTCATTGGAAAAGACCCTGATGCTGGGGAAGAAAGAAGGCAGGAGGAGAAGGGATGATAGAGGATGAGACGGTTGGATGGCATCACCGACTCAAAGGACATGAATTTGAGCAAGCTCCAGGAGATAGTGAAGGATGAGAAAGCCTGGTGTGCTGCAGTCCATGGGGTTGCAAAGAGTTGGGCATGACTTAGCAATTGAAAAACAAAAACAATATTTGTTTTAGAAAAGCTCATAGAATCAGCCACCAGAGTCAGACATGACTGAGCAACGGAACAACAACAAATTAAACAAATTAAAAGCAGAGGGAGCAGTGATAGACACAGCAGCACAAACAATCAAAACAGCTCTTCCCTGTCCCTGAAGGGCTTCCCTGGTGGCTCAGATGGTAAAGCATCTGCCTGCAATGTGGGACACCCAGGTTTGATCCCTGGGTCGGGAAGATCACCCACTCGAGTACTCTTGCCTGGAAAATTCCATGGACAGAGGAGCCTAGCAGGCTACAGTCTGTGGGGTCGCAAAGAGTCAGACATGACTAAGCGACTTCACTTTCTTTTCTTTCTTTCATACAATCAGCCAGCACAAGAGTTGACTACAATCTGTTATCAGAGAGAGACCTTTTGCTGCTGTTACAAATTACTTCAGCGCTGTTACTACATCTTCTCACAAGTTTCTTCAACAAATGGTGTCTAAACATGGCAATATTCTCCTCAAATATTATTTGAAACATGTAGGTTTGTTGGCCCATATATTGAATCCATCCCTATGATTTCTTGTAATTTTAAGCCTCTTTTGATTTTTTGTGCTGCTGTGTCTATCACTACTCCCTCTGCTTTTAATGTGTTGTTGTTCAGTCACTTAGTCATGTCCAACTCTTTGTTACGCCGTAAACTGCAGCATGCCAGGATTCCCAGTCGTTCACCATCTCCTGAAGCTTGCTCAAACTCATGTTCATTGAGCCAGTGATGCCATTCAACCATCTCATCCTCTGTCGTCCCCTTCTCCTCCTGCCTTCAATCTTCCCCAATATCAGGGTCTTTTCTAATAAGTCAGTTCTTCTCATCATGTGGTCAAAGGATTGGAGCTTTAGCTTCAGCATCAGTTCTTCACATGAATATTCAGGACTGATTTCCTTTAGGATGGACTGGTTTGATCTTGCAGTCCAAGGGACTCTCAAGAGTCTTCTCCAACACCACAGGTAAAAACGTCAATTCTATGGCGTGCAGCCTTCTTTATGGTCCAGCACTCACATCCATACATGACTACTGAAAAAAACCATAGCTTTGACTAGAAAGACCACTGTCAGCAAAGTAATGTGTCTGCTTTTTAATATGATGTCTAGCTTGATCATAGCTTTTCTTCCAAGGAGCAATCATCTTTTAATTTCATGGCTGCAGTCACTGTCTGCAGTGATTTTGGAACCTAAGAAAATAGTCTGTCATGTTTTCCATTGTGTCCTCATCTTTTGGCAAGAAGTGATGGGACCGGATGCCATGATTTTAGTTTTTTGAATGTTGAGTTTTAAGCCAGATTATCCACTGTCCTCTTTCACCTTCAAGAGGCTCTTTAGTTCCTCTCATTTTCTGGCATAAAGGTAGTGTCATGTGCATATCTGAAGTTATTGATATTTCTCCCAGCAATCTTGATTCCAGCTTGTGCTTCGTTCAGCCTGGCGTTTCTCATGATGTACTCTGCATATAAGTTAAATAAGCAGGGTGATAATATACAGCCTTGATGTACTCTTTTTTTCAATTTGGAACCAGTCTGTTGTTCCATGTCCAGTTCTAACTGTTGCTTCTCGACCTGCATACAGATTTCTCAGGAGCCAGGTAAAGTGGTCTGGTATTCCCATCTCTTTAAGAATTTTCTACAGTTTGTGTGATCCACACAGTCAAAGGCGATAGCATAGTCAATAAAGCAGAAATACATGTTTTTTATGGAATTCTCTTTTTTTTTTTTAACGATGTTGGCAATTTGATCTCTGGTTCTTCTGCCTTTTATAATCCAGCTTGAACATCTGGAAGTTCTTGGTTCAATGTACTGTTGAAGCCTGGCTTGGAGAATTTTGAGCATTACTTTGCTAACATGTAAGTGCAATTGTGCAGTAGTTTGAACATTCTTTGGCATTGCCTTTCTTTGGGATTGGAATGAAAACGGACCTTTTCCAGTCCTGTGGCCACTGCTGAGTTTTCCAAATTTGCTGGTGTATTGAGTGCAGCACTTTCACAGCATCATCTTTCAGGATTTGAAATAGCTCAACTGGAATTCCATCACCCCCACTAGCTTTGTTCATAGTGATGCTTTCTAAGGCCCACTTGACTTCCCACTCTAAGATGTCTGGCTTTAGGTGAGTGATCACACCATTGTGCTTATCTGGGTCATGAAGATCTTTTTTGTACAGTTCTTCTGTGTATTCTTGTCATCTCTTCTTAATATCTTCTGCTTCTGTTAGGTCCATACCATTTCTGTCCTTTATTGTGCCCATCTTTGCATGAAATATTCCCTTGGTATCTGTAATTTTCTTAAAGTGATCTCTAGTCTTTCCCATTCTATTGTTTTCCTCTATTTATTGCATTGGTCCCTTTGGAAGGCTTTCTTATCTCTCCTTGCTATTCTTTGGAACTCTGCATTCAGATATATCTTTCCTTTTCTCCTTTGTCTTTTGCTTCTCTTCTTTTCTCAGCTATTTGTAAGGTCTCCTCAGACAAACATTTTGCCTCTTTGAATTATTTTTCTTGGGATGGTTTTGATTACTGCCTCTTGTACAATGTCATGAACCTACGTCCATAGTTCTTCAGGCACTCTATCAGATATAATCCCTTGAATCTATTTGTCACTTCCACTGCATAATCATAAGAGGTTTGATTTAGGTTATACCTGAATGGTTCAGTGGTTTCCCCCACTTTCTTCAATTTAAGTCTGAATTTGGCAATAAGGAGTTCATGATCTGAGCCACAGTCAGCTCCCAGTCTTGTCTTGTTTTTGCTGACTGTATAGAGCTTCTCCATCTTTGGTTGCAAAGAATATAATCAATCTGATTTCGATGTTGGCCATCTGGTGATCTCCATGTGTACAGTCTTCTCTTGTGTTTTGGAAGAGGGTGTTTGCTATGACCAGTGTTCTCTTGGCAAAACTCTGTTAGGCTTTGTCCTGCTTCATTTTGTACTCCAAGGCTAACCTTGCCTATTACTCCAGGTATCTTTTGACTTCCTACTTTTGCATTGCAGTCCCCTATAATGAAAAGGACATCTTTTTTTGGGTGTTAGTTCTAGAAGGTCTTGTAGGTCATCATAGAACCATTCAACTTCTGCTTCTTCGGCATTGGTGCTTGGCACATAGACTTGGATTACTGTGATATTGAATGATTTGCCTTGGAAATGAATAGAGATCATTCTGTTGTTTTTGAGATTGCACCCAACTAATGCATTTCTGACCCTTTTATTGACTATGAGGGCTACTCTATTTCTTCTAAGGGATTCTATGCACAGTAGTAGATATAATGGTCCTCTGAGTTAAATTCACCCATTCCAGTCCATTTTAGTTCACTGATTCCTAAGACGTCAGTGTTCACTCTTGCCATCTCCAGTTTGACCACTTCCAATTTACCTTGATTCAGGGACCTAACATTCCAGGTTCCTATGCAATATTGTTCTTTATAGCATTAGACTTTACTTTCACCACCAGACACATCCACAACTTGGTACTGCTTTTGCTTTGGCTCAGCGTCTTCATTCCTTCTGGAGCTATTTCTCCACTCTTCTCCAATAGCATATTGGGTACCTACCAACTTGGGGAGTTCATTATTCAGTATCATATCTCTTTGCCGTTTCATACTGTTCACGGGGCTCTCACTGTAAGACTACTGAACTGGTTTGCCATTCCCTTTTCCAGCGGACCATGTTTTGTCCGAACTCTCCGCCATGACCTGTCCATCTTGAATGGCCCTACAAGGCATGGCTCATAGTTTCATTGAGTTAGACGAGGTTGTGATCCAAGTGATCGGTTTGGTTAGTTTTCTGTGATTGTGGTTTTCATTCTGTCTGCCCTCTGATGGGTGAGAATAAGAGGCTTGTACAAGCTTCCTGATGGGAGAGACTGGCTGTGGGTCAACTGGGTCTTGCTCTGGTCTGCTAGGCAGGGCCATGCTCAGTAAGTCTTTAATCAAATTTTCTTCTGATGGGTGAGGCTGTGTTTCCTCCCTCTAGTTTGGCCTGAAGTCAAACTATGGTAGGGATAATGGTGATAATAGTGACCTCCTTCAAAAGGACTTATGCCAGCATGCTGCAACTCCCAGGACTGCTGTAGTCAGTGCCCCTGACCCCGGGGCAGGCCACTGTTGACCCTCACCTCTGCCCGAGACTCCCGGACGCTCACAGGCAAGTCTGGCTCAGTCTCCTGTCACTGTTCCTTTCTCCTGGGTCACGGTACACACAAGGTCTTGTTGTGCCCTCCAAAAGTCTGTTTCCCTGGGGGTTGGTTCTCAGTCCTTTGGCCAGATCCCCAGGTTGGGAAATCTGTTGTGGGCCCTAGAACTTGTGCAACAGTGTGAGATCTTCTTTGGTCTAATTGTTCTCAGTTTGTGGGTTGTCTGCTCGGCAGCTCTATAGCGGCACTAATGGTGACATCCTCCAAGAGGACTTATGCCACGTGCTGGGCCTCCCAGGTCTGCTGCAGCCAGAGCCCCTGTCCCCATGGAAGGTCACTGCTGACCCACGCCTCCACAGGGTCTAGGGGCCTCCTTAACCAAAGTGAAAGGGTAGCAGGCTCCTCTGTCCATGGAATTCTCCAGGCAAGAATACTGGAGTGGGTTGCCATTTCCTTCTCCAGGGGATCTTCCCAATCCAGGAATTGAACTCAGATCTTCTGAATTTCAGACAGATTCTTTACCAAGTGAGCTACAAGGGAAATCCCCTGCTTTTAATTAGTGCATCTTTTATTCTCTATGCTCCTTTCTCTGTGTTTTTTTTTTTTTTTTTTCTTTTCCCTTTTGCTTTACTTTCTCTTCATAGCTTTACAAGCCTCATAAACTTGGATAAAAGACATTGATTTTAAAAAGCTCTTGATGCTTCTTGTGTTCTCTGCCACTTATTTACTCTTGGATTCAGTGCACATTCATTGAGCACATTTTTTTACAGCTTAAAATCTGGTGTTTATTAAATGTGCACAATATTTGGATGTAATTGGCATTTTACAAAAATCATTAATGCCTATTACAAATAACTTATTTGGACAGCCTCAAAAATAGTTGGTAAACCTTAAAATACTGAGCACATATTATAGGCTGGCTGGGCTCTAGGAATAAAATCATGGACAGAACCTGGCACTACCTTTTCTCAGGTAGTATAAGCCCAATGGAGAAGACAGACATTATTAAAGAATCACAAATAATAAATGCAAAACCACAGCCATCACTAATAGTAAGAGGAAGAGATATGTCCTTCAAATAAGAGGATGTGGCCTAATTACACTTTCATGGAAAGCTTCCCCAAGAAGGTGACTACTGAACTGAGATCTCAAAGATGACTAGGAATATACCAAGCAAAGCAGAGAGAGGAAGTGCAAAAGACCTGCGGTTGTGGTAGTGGAGGGGAGCGGGAATAGTGCAAGGATACAAGGCACATATGGAAAACTGAAAGGAAGCCAGTGGCACCAACAGGGAGACAGGGAGGAAAAGTATGGCCCACAATCCAGGTTAAAGACAGTCATACTGAGTTCAGTTCAGTTCAGTCACCCAATCATGTCCGACTCTTTGTGACCCCATGAACTGCAGCATGCCAGGCCTCCTTGTCCATCACCAACTCCCGGAGTCCACTCAAACTCATGGCCATTGAGTTGGTGATGCCATCCAGCCATCTCATCCTCTGTCGTCCCCTTCTCCTCCTGCCCTCAATCCCTCCCAGCATCAGGGTTTTTCCAATAAGTCAGCTCTTCGCATGAGGCAGCCAAAGCATTGGAGTTTCAGCTTCAACATCAGTCCTTCCAATGAACACTCAGGACTGATCTCCTTTAGGATGGACTGGTTGGATCTCCTTGCAGTCCAAGGGACTCTCAAGTCTTCTCCAACACCACAGTTCAAAAGCATCAATTCTTCGGCACTCAGCTTTCTTTATAGTCCAACTCTCACATCCATACATGACCACTAAAAAACCATACCCTTGACTAGACAGACCTTTGTTGGTAAAGTAATGTCTCTGCTTTTGAATACGCTATCTAGGTTGGTCATAACTTTCCTTCCAAGGAGTAAGTGTCTTTTAATTTCATGGCTGCAATCACCATCTGCAGTGATTTTGGAGCCCAGAAATATAAACTCAGCCACTGTTTCCCCATCTATTTGCCATGAAATGATGGGACCAGATGCCATGATCTTAGTTTTCTGAATGTTGAGCTTTAGACAAACTTTCTCACTCTGCCTTGTAAGCCAACAGAACTTACAGCTGAAGGATGGATTCCAGTTCCACAAGGCCATCAATCCGCCCAATGACTGCCAGGCTTTTTTTTTTTTTGGTAGCAAAATTCAAATTCCAAATTGTCTTCATTGGTGTCTAAATTTGTGGTAGTTCCAAATGGATGGTGGGTTCAAATATCCTTGTGCCAACAAGTCTAGGATCTTATGCCCTAGGTTCGTGTGACTTTTAGCAGGTAGGGACAATTTCTTTTTAAAAAGTTACACTTTGAATTAAGCTACTTACGGACATAATGGATTATAAATAACATGATGTGAGCTACTGAAAACCACTTTACTTTTTATGTGTGCAATAATAAGGTGCAGTATAATTTATGGTTTACAAATTTATAGACCCAGAGTCAGAGCTCCAGAATACAGCATGTAGAATAGTTTACTTTAAAAAATTAATTTATTTTATTTATTTGTTTATTTGTTTTCCCGGGGGAGCTACACTGAGTCTTTATTGCTGTGCTCGGGCTTCCTCTAGTTCCAGTGAGCAAGGGCTACTCTTTGCTGCAGTGGGTGGGCTTCTTATCGCAGGGGCTTCTCTTGTTGTAGAGCACAGACCCTAGAGTGCACGGGACTCAGTAGTTGTGACACACAAGCTTAGTTGCTCCGAGGCATCTGGAATCTTCCTGGACTAGGGAACCCGTGTCCCCTCCACTGGCAGGTGGATTCTTATCCCCTGCACCACCAGGGAAGTCCTAGAATAGTTTTCTTATAACGTTCAGTTTTCCTTCTAAAATTGGCTACTGAAAAATTTACTTTTGCATTTCTGTGGCAACACCAGTACCTGTTCTTAGTATATCAGAATTCAGAAATCACACAATTTCAGAATTGGACGCAATCTCCATAGACCTTCTAGTTTGCCTCCTCTGGAAACAGTCATGTCTATCCATCTGGGCAAGGTGGAAGTCTTCCCTTTAATAAAAAGATATCTGGAAAAATATTTCCTCTCAGAATGAAGGTCTGATATGTAGCAATTCTTGCAGAGTTCCACCCCGAAACATTGCCTGTATTTGTCAAATATCCTCTTGTACTTGTGAAAATAGTCCCAAGTTTTCATATTATTGAGGATACCCTGGGAGTTTTTAGGGCAGTTCCCTATAGGGGATTAGTTGTGTATGTAAGAATGACTGAAACTTCAGCAGCATCAGAAAAATTATCTGCTAAGCCTTGAGATAAGGAATAGGTTTCTGAATTAATTTATGCAAACTAGACCCATAAATATGAAGTGTAAAGAACACATGTGAAAAATGGGATGATAATTAGATCATAAAAAGCATTTGATATATCAGAACGTAAGCTTGGAGACTGAAAAGGACAATCTGTCTTGCATCACAAACAGAAAAAGATTGTAAATATAATCATGAAGTTTTGCTCAAAATAAAGACAAATTCACATACTTTTGAGGGAGTAAAAGAGGAATAAGTCAACAGAAGCAAATAAACTCTCAGTATATAATATGATCAGTCTGCTCTTTGCATCATGATTTTATGATTTGATATGCTACCACTTAGTGCTTAGAGATTTACTGAGAAAGGAATGCCTGCATAGGAGGTGACACCAGTCGTAAAGAGCACGCCTGCCAGTGCAGGAGACATATGAGAGTTGCGTTGGATCCCTGGGTCAGGAAGATCCCTGGAGGAGGGCATGGCAATCCACTCCAGTATTCTTGCCTGGAGAATCCCATGGACAGAGGAGCCTGGCGGGCTACAGTCCACAGGTTGCAAAGAGCTGGACCCGACTGGAGTGACTTAGCACTCATAAAACTGCAACAGTGTATCTGCATTTTGTCATAAACTAGCCTCTTTAGTTTGGGGACAAGAAAAAAAAAATTCTCTCCTTCTTGCCATCTGTGGCTTTCCCTCTGAGATTTCCTCACTCAAATTATGACACCCTGACTCCTCCAGGGAGTGGTTTGTAAATGACAATCCTCTGAGCCCCATATAGAATTTATTTGAAAATTAATTCCTCCATGTATAAGCAACAAATAAACAGATACAGGTCTAGGACATACCAAATCACCTTTAATGTCATTCAATTCTTCTGGGAAAAAAAAAAAAAGGAAACTAATCATTCACTGCAAGCCCAAATCTGCCATGGAAACGATAGCAAAAAATGAATAGCAGCAAGAAATTATGTGACAGATTGTGTGACAATTATTAGCATAGAAATTCAGAGCAAAGGGATGATTGTTCCAAGGGGATGAAATGGCAATAATTTATTGAGTGCTAACATGTGCTAAAGGGCTTCCCTGGTGGCTCAGTGGTAAAGAATCCACCTGCCAATGCAGGAGATACAGATTTGATTCCTGGGTTGGAAAGATCCCCTGGAGAAGGAAATGGAACCCCACTCCAGAGAATCCCATGGACAGAGGAGCCCGGTGGGAGACAGTCCATGGGGTCACAGAGTGGACACGACTTGGTGACTAAACAACAACACACGCTACGGCCCTTCTCAGTGTTCTCCACAAATTATCTCATTCCGTCTCACGATGGCCTAATGAGATGCTGGTGCTATTAATCTCAATTCACAAAAAAGAAAACTGAAGCTCAGAGGGTTTTAGTGCTCATGGTCACAAGTAAGTTGATCCAAGTTCAAACTCAGACAGTGTGACCTGTCAAATAAGGCTTTTGAGGCTTTATCTTGGACTTCAGCCACCTGGCAACCAGGGGTCACCCAAGAAAGAGCTTTCTCATCCCAAGCCCAGCTTTGGTCAGGGTAGAAAATGTGTTAAATGGTAACCTAACTGTAATGTCTGTGAAGCCCTCCTAAATACTTACATGTACTAAACTTCAGACTTTCGTTAGCTATTCTTTACCTTTTCAAACCAGTACTATTTAAAAATGTCCATAGCTCCTTTTCTTCTCTCTTTTTGTTTTAACGTTTTGTTTTGTACTGGGGTGTGGTCTGCTAGCAATGTTGTGATGGTTTCAGGTGAAGAGTGAAGGGGCTCAGCCATACACAGGCAGCCACAGCTCCTCTTCAAAAGGTCTTTCACCAGATGATGTTTAATAAGGCTAAGAGAGTTCAAAACCACAGAATCAACACCTGGAAATCTCAGGTCTTTGACTCACAGAATTGTGAGAGACCTCAGGAGCCATTTAGTTGACAGAAGGACTAAGAATGTCCAAGAGAAGTGAAACGACTTCCTGTGAAGGCACCCAGCATGGCAACCTCACAGCCATCATTAGAAGCCAGGGTGGCCATCGACGATGTAAGAATTACAAATTATTCATTCTGTATCAAGCTGAAGGGCGTATCTTATATCTTATCTTATAATATCTTATAATTTTCACAGTATTATGTGTGGTGCCAGACCCTCCCAATTTTTAACTAGTTCATGGGAGTAACCAAGAGGTATAACAAGTCTTTTAGCTTATTTGGCAGCATGCACCACACTATAAGCTACAAGATATATTTTTCATAACAAAATTGTATCCAATCTGTCCTTTCTTGAATTATGCAGGATGGTCTTCTAGCCTCTGTTTATGCAAACACATGAGTTTCAACATTTTCACCTTATTTTGGGAAGACAACAAGTGATCAGGCTTTCATTGTTAAAAATGAATGATTCTACGTTTCATAGATATAAAAATTAAATAAGCGATGAGTAGAATGAGCAGCAGGGAAGAAATAATTCCCTTTTTTATTTATATTATTGTTTTTATTTTGGTAGAGCCCTGAGTTCATCTGAACGAGAAGCACCGATTTCAGAGGTCTAAACTGCACTGCTTATTGAAATGTTTGGTTTTCTCAGGACAGTCTAAGGGACAGGAGGCTTGGGACTTGAAAAAGAGATGAGAGAGAGGTCTGAGGGTACTGATATAGACCGGCATGGGACAAGATGATCTGTGAGAACTTTCTAGGGGTAGGGATGGCTGAAGAAATTAAAGACTTGTAGTGGGTAAAATCCATGTGCTGTATGGATATACTGTATGGATATACAATCCATGTGCCGTATAGATATACTGCTATACAGCAAGCCTGAACAAGGGGGCTCAGTGTCTGGTGAGAAGGTGTCCAAGTGTAGGGTGAGCAAGGCAGAGAAAACAACAGCCACAGATGGAAGCAGGAGAGGGAGGGCAGAGGATTCTGCTCATTTCATAACATCAATACTAAATTTACAGGGAACAGGAAGCTTTACAGGTGTTTCTGCTTACATTTTAGAATTCATTGCCCACATTTTATTTCTGGGCTGCACTGCCTGGCAAGCAGAGCATCTTAGCTCCCTGATGGGGGATCAAACCCATTCAACTCCTGGGAATTCCCTGCCTTTTTACATTTATAACTTCCCATGGGTGCCAAACTAAATGCTCTTAGGACATTTCTAATATTTGTAAGTCATTAACTAAAAAAAAAAAATCTCAACTATTCAACCACTGTCATATATCTAAATTTTATTTAAAAATTAACGTTTTTAAATGTCGGTACTGTGTATTCAATGACATAAGCAGGTATAGAAAGTTATTTGCTTTTACATTTAACAGCAAAGTGGTCACTGAGATAGGAAGCACTTGGAACCACCAGCAATTTTCTTTAGTTAGAATTTCCATTTTTAAGAAACAAGGTTGCAGCAGTTAAAGGTGGTATTTATAGCACATATAACACATTGTACACAGTCTACTGGTGGAGTGAAAGTACTCAGTTTCATCAAAATTTTTTAATTCATCATCAGATATACAACAAATGTCATGGGCTGAAAGTTAACATTTTGATGTGACTGAAAGGGTATATTATTAGTTATAAGTCCTTTATTCCAATTAATTTTAATGTCAATCATTTTTGTTCTTTATTCGTTGAAATATTTTACATACCTATACATAAATCCCTTATAGGTAATGAATCTACTAAGTGTCTGTTTTATTTGTCTTGTATATCTTCCTATTAATGTTAATTTTTCTAAGGGTTCTTTTTTGTCTCTTCTTTTTAAAATATCCTCATAAAATAATAAGTGCAGTAAAATAAATTACAGATATTTTTTCTTAGTTGAGGTATTATAATACACACTAAACACAATGTCTGATTGTATATTACTACTGAGTGACTGAACTGAACTGAACATTACTACAAATAATGATATGAAGAGGATCAGAGAACACTTTTGCATTTTTACTGTCACCAGAACTCTGGTGATAGTAAAAGTTTTGCTTGTTATTGTTTTCTAAAAGTGAAATGAAGAGAAAGCATTCTCTGTAATTAGAGGACTTAGATATTAGGTTTCATATGGAGAAAAGATTGAAGACAACTCAATCTCTTTCCTCACTCCCTCTAACACACATGCACACACACACAGACACACACACACACACACACACACATACTATATAACAGATGACCTTTCACGTATGTTTTATGGCAAATCTGTCTTCAAAATACTTGGCAAGCAGCTATGCATTATTGGAAAATTAACATTACAATTATAAAGTTAATATTTACCTTAATATTTTAACTGCAAAAATTAAAAAAAAATTATTTAACTTTTCAGGGTAAAGCTATTATGTAAAACAAGGCACATTGTGTTTTAAAAGTCATTTTCACATGCTACTTTTTAGTTTTTGATATTTAAAAAAATTATAGTCTTGTGCTTTTACTTTACATATGCAACTCCAATCGACTTTGTTCCACTTTCCAGCTCATTTTTATGATCTAAAAAGTGTGGCCAAACAATCAGAAAAGAGCAGGAGACACTACTGTCCAGAAACTAAATGTTCAAATTACACTCTGTCTGCCTCTCTGATGAATTGATAAATGAGAATCCAGTCAGAGACATCACAATAGCACAATTTCCCAAACAATCTATGCAGAAAAGACACTGCTTAGACACTTAGAGGCACATACAAGATCAGCATTCCCATCTCAACTGTGTGTTTACAGAACATCGGAAACACTGGTACTTCTTTTTGAGTCGTTAGGCTTGACAGAATATATTTTGACGACTTGAATACTATTCTAGAAAAGCAACAGAATAAACTCTGGGTGCTTCAGAATCAAGTGATTTACTATGTGGATTATTCAGGTTGTTGGGCTTAACATCGTAGCTGCAGACCTGGGATTGCCGTGCAATCACACGTTTAAAGTGAGATGAATTGGCACTCACAGTTGTGGCAGGTGGCCCCACTGTATCCAGTCTCATCGCAAGTGCATTTGAAGCTGTCCCATGTTTGAGAGCACTTCCCACCATGCTCACAGTGATTGGGCACACATCTGTCAGAGAAAGAGACAAACAGAAATAAACCAACAAGCAAATGAGATTTATGAGTGGCCAAATTCCAAGCTGTCTGGGCCATATATCATTTCAATGCCAGGTTGCCTTAACAAGGCAATTAATCCTTGTTAGTTTAAGCAGATTAATATGATTCATGATGGAAGGTGCCAAACACACAAAAGATGATGTATCACAGGCATGGTGTTTCCCATTTTTGAGTAAACAGTAGAAATTAACAAACAGTTGAGAGGTTCATTTACATATCACAGATTCATTTTATTTTCTTTTGCACAAAGACACTAGTTAAATTTCCTCCCAGTGAGAGACAAAACATTAGCCATCTTGTTTTCTGCACTATCTTTTATCAAAGCCAATAGTACCAAGTGAGAAAGGCTTTTGTTTTTTAACAGCAATTTGAGTCTCTGAAATGCTCATAAGAAATAGAATGTACTAGCCTTATAAGAAAAGATTTCTAAGTCTTCCTTACCCCTTCTCTTATGCCCTTCTGGCTAAGAAAAACCACATACATAACGAGGTAGCAAGTATAATATAGGGGGAAAGTACAGGTTTGTATTCAAATCTTTGTTTTTGCGTTTCCTTGATGGCCAATTGTGATAATGTAATGTAACCTTTCTAAGCTTCACTATTCTCATTTGAAAAATGAAGTAATTATACCTACCTGATAAATAGTTTTGAGGTTAGGAGATAACGTTCATAAAGTAGGTACTTAATAAGCAAGAAATAGAGGGCCAACAAGCAGAAGCTAGGAATATCTAAACCACAACTTGCAGGGCACAATTTTATACTTTGCCTGTATCCTAGACATAGTTAAGTTGGAATCAGCTCTGGAAAACTGTTTCAATAGCACAAATTACTTTCTTCTTACGTATTAGCATTCAAAAAAATGTCTAGATTTGAATGGGAAATTACCTAAAGCAGAAAAGTCCACCCATATTAAAAAGGCAGAACCCATAATAGTGGGTCACAGGTTGATTGACAGAGAAACACCCTTCAAACATCAATAATCATAAAAGCCTGGTAGTGTCTTGCTGCAAAATAAAACAGGACTGACCTCAGAGATACTATTCTCCATTCCCTGTTCTTAATTTACCGTCAGCCATGCCTAAAATTACCCTAGTAGGGCATAGCCCAATTTGGCATGAAATGCTGTTCCTCTCTAACTCTTTACAAATCTTTCATCAGGCAACAAATAATTATCGAGCACTGTGGGAAACAAGATAAATCAGATTCCATCTGCTGCCTTTCAAGAGCTAAAGCCTAGAAAAGTAAAACATTGTATCCACAAAAATCATCATACAAGGTGGAAATAAAAAGTGCCATGAGGTAGGGACTAGTAATACACTATGGAGTTTCCCATGAGGGGTCTAGCTCACAACGCTTCTAGTGGAGCCTCAGTGAATGGACAGACTGTAAGAGAAGAACACGAGAGGAAGAACATCATGAAGGGAAAATACAGCATCGGAAGAGGATAATGATGGACTTTCATGAGGTGGGATGGAAAATTCACTCTACATTTAATAGGCACTTATATTCCATCTGAATTTGAACTGGGTGTTACTCAGGCTCCAAAGGTGTGTCTTCTCCAAAGACCCTATAACTTACATGGAGGTGGGAGATAAGATTGATGCAAAATGCAATACCAAGATGAATTTGATGAGTCATCAAAGCATATGAAATGTTACAGCAATGTGGAGACTAGAGTAGTTATGGGTAAAATATAAATAAAGGGTCTAATAAAGTTTACAGCATTTCACTTGTGCCTTAAAAGAGGACTTGCATTTTTTATAATTAAAATGTTGAAAACTGTTCCCAGCAGAGGACTCAAGAAAGCAGCAAGGAGGAGGCAGAACCATGGTCAGTGAGTGGGTGCTCTGGGGTTGTTCAGGTATATTGACATAGCAAATTCCCTCTACAGGTGCGCAGGCACAGACCTCAGCCGAAGGCATTCATATACAATAGTCCTGATTCTCCAGACCATGGGAGGAAGCAAGGATACAGACACCCCAACATTACATAAAGCTAAAAATCATCTTTGATGCTTAATTTGGGATTTCAGTACTTAAATGCCTTTGTATGGTATGTTTACCTTCTAATTTGTTATGTTTAATAATAACTCAGGCTAATAGTGAAAGTAATTTACATCAGCTCATTATATCAATTAATTCAGGGGGAAGTAGTACAGAGTGTACTGTGTCTCAAAGGAAAACCTTGTTGGAATCTAAATGTGCTCTAAATAACATACAAATGAGAAAATCTACGTCAAAATGATTCAAATAAAAAGATTGGTGTGCACTCACACACACACAAGAACCATGTAATGGTCAAGTGAGATTAACTGAATATTTCTAAAGTTCAGTATTAAGAATTTCTTTAAAAGAGATCTTTTATTCAAATAAAAGTTTAATATTACTGTTTGTTTCTTAAAATTTATATTTTTAAATTGACATGACCCTTATATTGATTACTAGCATTTTAATTCTTAATGGTGATAAATATTTTATTTCTACATCAAGCTGATTCAAATATAATATATTTCAAACCATAATATTTTATCACTATATTAAAAAAATGTTAGGACCAGTTACTAAGCAAAACAAAATATGAATTAACCTAGCTTCCCCGTTCCTAATTATTTATGTCTTCTCTCACCCTCTTATGGAGCCATCTATTTATGTCCAGTATACCACTGGGCTTCACAGGTGGTCACTAGTGGTAAAGAATTCACCTGCCAATACAGGTAGACTCAAGAGACCTAGGTTTCATCCCTGGGTTGGGAAGATCTGGAGGAGGGCATGGCAACCCATGCCAGTACTCTCGCCTAGAGAATCTCATGGGCAGAGCAAACTGACAGGCTACAGTCCATAGGGTCGCAAAGAGTAGAACACAACTGAAGCGACAATGTGCATACACACACTGGCACAATATACCATTATCACATTGTTTAGTTATTATTGTTTGAGCATCAGTCTCTTCTAAAGTGTGAGACTCTTCAGTGAGGGATTCAGATCTTTTGTTTCTTAGCATGACAAGGTGTGTAGTCCATTCAGTACATGCCTATTGACAGGCTGAAGGGATGGATGAACTCAGTGTTAGGAATTTACACCAAAGAACTGAAATAATTTCGGAGAAAACATCTCTTTTACTACAAGTGATATCGATTATTCCTATCTACGATTATAGTCTTAAATCCAGACTCTTGCTCTGGTGAACTAATTATTTTAGTAGGTCACAGGAAATGTATAATTTGTTTTAGAGCATGTCCTAACTTGAAAGTTTGGTTCACATCAAAAATGAATCAAAATGACTTTGCTGCCCCAACTTGAGAGCTACTTGACCAGGATGAGGAACATACAGGGGAGAAGCTGACAGGTGTCAATTTGCTGTGATCAAGAGGCTCCAGGAGAAGAGGCGGCATTCAGTTAACTCTGTCCTGAGGTTATTTGCAGCTGGCAAGCACTGGGCTGCCAACCGGGCAGTCTGAGAGACCCCGATCCTTCCTACACAACGGCTCTGACTGGAGGTGCAGGCGTAGGGGGACAGAGACCACCCTGGGGCTTGCAAGATAGATGAACATCTGGCCCAGTGGTCTGGCCAGACCTGCGGTGGCTGGCAGGCACTAAGGGAGACAGGACCATGTGCTCATGGATGGCCAAGACATAGCACTTGAAAGATAGGATGAGGGCCACAGGCTGGGCAGGATCTGGCTGCTCGGCCTCCTCTGGCTTGGCTGCCGCTCCTCGGCCGGCATGGCCCTGCCTTTTGAGGGCAGACGTCAGGATCTTCTTGGACTCGGGGATCAGGTCACCCACTCCACAACACCACGCTTGTGCTTCATCTTGTACACCTGGCATCAGAGTCTTTCAGGCAGAATTCTCCTTTCAATTGTGGCAATTCTTTCCAAAATGCTTCAGAACCCACAAGCTATATTTTGGAAGTCCAAATATATAACACACACTCAATATAAAGTCAATCAATATGAAGAGAGTGGCTGGATGGATGCAAGAACTCTATCCAGGGTTATGGATGACAGGTGCAGTTTAGTTTACCCTGAGTATCTCTTTTATTCCTATGCTTGATTTTAACTGTAAAGCATTGAGAAAATTCGTGTTCATAAATAAAAGAAACTGAAAATCATACCAGATGTGTCTGTAGCGGCTCACTTTGTAGTCCATGGACACTATTTAAACAGGGATGGTAGAATAAATTTTACTTCAAATTAAAAAAAATGCTAATCTGACAGCATAACTGAGTGCATTGGTAGCCTTCAAAGCATTTTGAAGGTGTGTTATTTTCTTCTCTACAAAGTAGGCTCCAGTCCATGGGGTTGCGAAGAGTCGGACACGACTGACCGACTTCACTTTAACTTTCACTTCACTATTTTCTTCTCTACAATATTTAAAAGTTAAAATAGCTGTATTTATTCTTCAAAATTTATTTTATTGAAATATACTTCATTTACAATGCTATATTAATCTCTACACTACGGCAAAGTGATTCAATTATTGTTGTCATTCAGTCACTCAGTTGTGTGTGACTCTTTGTGACCCCATAGACTACCATGCCAGTCCTCCCTGTCCTTCACTGTCTCCTGGAGTTTGCTCAGACTCACGTCGATTGAGTCGATGATGCCATCTAACTATCTCATCCTCTGTCATCCCCTTCTCCTGCTGCCTTCAATCTTTCCCAGCATCAGGGTCTTTTCCAATGAGTCGGCTCTTTGCATCAGGTGGCCAAAGTACTGGAGCTTCAGCTTCAGCATCAGTCCTTCCAATGAACATTCAGGGTTGATTTCCTTTAGGATTGACTGGTTTGATCTCCTTGCAGTCCAGGGGACTCTCAAGAGTCTTCTCCAACATCACAGCTTGAAAGCATCAACTCTTCAGCACTCAGCCTTCTTTATGATCCAACTCTCACATCCGTACATACATACATATTTATATATTCTTTTTTTATATTATTTTCCATTATGATGTATCACAGGATATTGGATATATTTCCTGTGCTATACAGTAAGAACTTGTTGTGTATCCTTTGTATATATGAGTAGCATCTGCTAATCCCAAACTCCCGATCCACCCTCCCCACCTCCTTTCCCCTTGGCGATCACGAGTGTGTTCTCTCTGTTGGTGACTGTGTTCCTGTTTCATAGACAAGTGCACGGTGTCATATTTAAGGTGCTACTGTTGAGCATCTTCTCTTGTTGGACACCTGTTTTTTCTTTAGAGAAATGTCTATCTATGCCTCCTGCTCATAAAACAGTTTTAAATAAAATTAAAATAAAAATTTTGCATTATCCTTACAATTCATGCAGCTGGTCAGAGATCCTGGCTTTAATCACAAGCTTCCAGGGATTTCCAGTTTGCCACAGTAGGATCTCAAAGAAGGAGGACACCAGGAAAAGAAACGGCCCAAGAACAGGGAACAGAGAGAAGACAGCGTGTGGAAAGGGCACATTTGATCTATGCTGCCATTTATCCTGAGATTGTACTCTTTGTGTAGGCTCCCCTACCATTTTTTATATGATGCATTCAGACTGACAACATAATAATCTCCTAATCTTAGTTAGTAGGCTTAATCATTTCAGAATCTGACTATAGACCTCATGTAATTTATAGGAAGTCATCACTGACTACAAAGGCAGTTTCATTCCACCTTAAAATGAAGCTCCCTGCTTTTAAACTCAGAATCAGCCGAGGTTCTCCAGCTGTTTCATGCTTGCAAAGAGGCCAGTACCAAGGTACTTAACCTGCTTTCAGATTGCACAGATTTTATACCTGGACATTACATTTGCCACATTCTAAACTTTAGGGAAAAAAAAATTCAGGTTACTTATGGAGTATTATGTGAACTATTGGAAAATTAAAGTGATTTATAAATTGCTACCTTAGCATAAATGAGCTTCTGAATTTATGATTTTTTCTGTTCATCTCAGTTCCCAATTTTACTTCTGTTTATCAAGACAAGAAATTCATTTTGAAACTTTGGTTTCTTAAGTGTTATTTTTAATACTCCTGGCTCTCAGAGCTATTTCCGCTATCATGGCAGGGTTTTCTTCTGCATTACCTTCAATATTGATCTCAAAAATATTTTAGTACTTTTATTCTCACTCTAATTAGATTTTAATATTATTTGAAGGCATACTTTCTATGGGGCATATATTACTGCCTTATATTTCTTCTGTTCAAACTGAAATTATATAGAGAAATAATCATAATTTTAGGAACTAATTTAGTATTTCATTACTACATAACTTAGTTTTATAGTTGCATAACCAGAAAAGCTAGTGTTATATTGATGGTGCTCCTTCAACAAGCATTTACTTATAGAAATATTTAAATATAGATATGGGCTTGGACTGCAAGGAGATATAACCAGTCCATTCTGAAGGAGATCAGCCCTGGGATTTCTTTGGAAGGTATGATGCTAAAGCTGAAACTCTAGTACTTTGGCCACCTCATGCGAAGAGTTGACTCATTGGAAAAGACTCTGATGCTGGGAGGGACTGGGGGCAGGAGGAGAAGGGGACAACAGAGGATGAGATGGCTGGATGGCATCACTGACTCGATGGACGTGAGTCTGAGTGAACTCCGGGAGTTGGTGATGGACAGGGAGGCCTGGCGTGCTGTGATTCATGGGGTCGCAAAGAGTCGGACACGACTGAGCAACTGAACTGAACTGAACTTAATGGGCTTCCCAGGTGGTGCTAGTGGTAAAGAACCAGCCTGCCAGTGCAGGAGACTCAAGAGACACAAGTTCAATGCCTGGGTCAGGAAGATCCCATGGAGGAGAGCATGGCAACCCACTCAGTATTCCTGCCTGGAGAATCCCCATGGACAGAGGAACCTGGCAGTCTTACATTCCATTGGGTTGCAAAGAGTCAGACATGACTGAAGCAACTCACAGCTAAAGCATGCTCATACACACAAATGTGGATATATTTACTATACTTCATAAATTATAAATTATGCCTAAAACTTCCATTAAAAATTATCAGGTATCTTTGGTTCATATCTGTCTAAAAATTGTATGTTTTTCCACTAACCATTTAAATCATTAATTTTAGCCTTACAATATAAACACCTTAAGAATAATTTCTATTATAATAAATGTGAGTTTATTTTATTTGGTAATTTATTTTGAAGTATAATTTTATAATTTTAAAATATGTTCCCCATAATTTTATGAATATAACATCTTTTAAGACATTATAGGCTCATAGGAGGAGAGGGAGATGCAAGATCATTAGTCCCTGTTTCCAGGTGCTGGAACACTCTGTTTAACCTGAATATACAACAGTAACCTCTTTATAATCAGAACCTGCTCCAGTTACTCTAAAACAAACTATGGAGAAGCAAAGAATAAAGCAAATTTTGTCCTTAAGAAATTGTACTTGCTTTTAAAACATGTAATTAGCAAGTCAGGTCTCTCTATGCTTAATATTAAAAACTTTGCTACAGGTTTAAGGCAATATACCATTATTATATGAGTATACTGAGGTTTTATGGAAAAGTTCACTTCTTGAAAAGAAATATAAACTTAGCTTAGTCTGGAAAGTGGAGGAGCACCTTTCCACATGGAGGGAATCCAGGGGCCTGGGCCAGTATAACTTAGTACAAAAGGTGGGTATGCAATAATGGATTGTCAAATTTGGCTAGAGATGAAAATCTGCATTCAGGAGGGAGGGTTACAGCAGAAAGTACGGCTGTCTGACCAAGCCCTTTCCCCTTTCTTCTTCCTATCATCACCCTGATATTTTCAGGTATCTTCTCTCCTTCTCGTGACAGTACACTTTTGGGAGGGAGACTCTCCTAGTCTCCAGGGAACAGAAAGTACAGAGCCAGTCTTCTCAATTAAGTCATCAGCATGTTGCATGTTGTTCCCCAAATCTATGATCCCCTTCTCCTATGTGCATGCGTGAGTGCATGCTAAGTCCGACTCTTTGTGACCCCATGGACTGCAGCCTTTCAGGCTCCTCTGTCCATTGGATTCTCCAGGCAAGAATACTCCAGTGGGTTGCCATGCTCTTCTCCAGGGGATCTTCCCAATCCAGAGATTGAACCTGCATCTCTTATGCCTCCTGTATTGGCGGCAGTTTCTTTACCACTAGTGCCACCTGGAAAGCGCCCTTCTCCAGTAGCAATGGGATTTATTGCTATAAGAGCTAAAGATACCATTCTCTGGGCTCTTTGTACTTTAGGGGACAGGTGTTTTGTTTTGCTTTGCTTTGTTTTGCCCTCCTGATCTCCTTCCTGCAATGAATCCATGATGGTGAATGAGACCTGCAGCAGACATCTCAGGACACAAAATGATGGCACAGGAAAATTATTAGGAGACTGGGCTCTGGATAACATACCAGCCCTGAGCCACCTATGCAAATGTTGTTAAGAAATATAAGTAAAACAGGTGAGGTGATTTTGGTCTTTATTGCAATAGCAGAAATATTCTAACAAATACAGACCTTCAGTTAATCTACCCTGAGGTTGACCTACATCTGGCTTTCTAATATACACTTGATGCTATGCTATGCTATGCTAAGTCGCTTCAGTCGTGTCCGACTCTGTGCGACCCCATAGATGGCAGCCCACCAGACTCCGTCGTCCCTGGGATTCTCCAGGCAAGAATACTGGAGTGGGTTGCCATTTCCTTCTCCAGTGCATGAAAAGAGAAAAGTGAAAGTGAAGTCCCTCAGTCGTGTCCGACTCTTAGCGACCCCATGGACTGCAGCCCACCAGGCTCCTCCGTCCATGGGATTTTCCAGGCAAGAGTACTGGAGTGGGATGCCATTGCCTTCTCCAATACACTTGATAGTTACATTTAAGTCTTTACATGCTGCCTTACACTACTTTAGGTGTAAACAGCCTAAACAACAAATATTACATTTATGAACCTAGGCTTAGTTCAGGTCATAGAGTGTGTTAGTCACAAAGTTAAGGATTTTCCTGGAGAATACAGCCTTGTTTACTCATTCAACATTTATTTATTGAGTGCCTATTATGTAGAACAATCTGTGATGTTTAATTAAGCTTTCTTATCAAAAAGTTTAATTGCAAGAACTAGTATTTATGGGATATTGTGTGAGGAGGCATAGGCCATCCATTCCCCAAGAGATTCTGAACTTTATCCACATGAAAATAGAACCAGACTGTCAAAGAAATACATGGCAACATTCTATTATTTTGAGCCCTAATAAGATGACTTTCAGTAATTTGGGGACTTTTAGGACACTTTTTTTCTAGCAATAAGAGTCATTGAAGACTCTTAAAAAATAACCTTATTTGGCAAATACGTATTTTAAGATATTAAAATAGTAAGATTATGCAGAATAGATCGGAGAGGAAAAACTAAAGGCAAAAAAGTCACCTAAATAGCTGTTTTAATGTCCCAAGTAGAATATTATAAACTTTGGAAGTAGAATGAAACTGCAAAGAAGCAAAAGGATTAAAGAGACTATATTATTAGATGATTACTTGGAAATAAAGCAAGCAAAAACGTTTCAGATATTCTGTGTTTAGGAAACAGTGACAAACAGTGCCATTTTCAGTTTGAGGTAACAAATTTTCTTATGTAACTAAAGGTAGGTACATTTCAAATGCTATCAAAAATTTTAAGATACTAATTTTTAAATTTAAATTCATAATTAAAAAGTTTCCCAAATGAGCTAAATTTAGAATGGCTGTCCCCAGGTGGTATTAGTGGTAAAGAATCTGCCTGCCAATGCAGGAGACTCAAGAGGCGTGGGTTCCATCCCTAGGTTGGGAAGATCTTCTGGAGAAGGAAATGGCAACCCACTCCAGTATTCTTGCCTGGAAAATTCCACGGATGGAGGAGCCTAGTGGGCCACAGTCCACAGGGTCACAAAGAGCTGGACATGACTAAGTGCATGTGTACACACACACACACACACAAATCTTGTTAGGAGAATATTAGCATAAACATGCCTAATGAGAAATTATGAAAGTCATTAAAATTCTAAAATTTATGTGGAAAATATATGCAACAGCCAGGAACACTCTGACATTGATGCATAACAGGGTAAGATGATTCCTAGTGAATAATAAAACACTAAGTGTCTATAATATGAAATTAAGATTGGTGCATTAAGAGAAAGACAAACTGAGAGAACAACTGTGAGAATCCAGAACTAAATACAACGACATATAAATTAAATAGATTAACAGTGGCATGTTAAATAAGTGGGCAAAATGGACGGCTTAATAAGTAGTGCACGACAACCAACTACTCATTTGAGAAAGAATAAAGTCCTCACTTCATATTTGATACCAGGAAAAATTCCACATAGATAAAGCTCTTACATATGAAAAGGAAATTAAAAGAATAATAAAGTACGAAGGAGTTCATTTTGTAATCTGTAGCTCTAAGAGTTATTTCTAATGAGGACACAAACCCAGAAACTAAAAGTGAAGATTAATAGATTTGACTTCATAAAAATTTAAAAATATACCTTTCACAGTCAAACATCACCAAGTTCAAACACTAGCAGCACACTGGGAAAACTTTTTAATATGGCAGACAAAGAGCCCATTTCTTTTTGATATAAAGAATCCTTATGAATCAATAAGAAAAAAATAAATTAAAGCATGAGCAAAGGGCATGTATGAATGGGGCAGTTCACTCACAAAAAAACACACATGATTTTTAAACATATAGCAAAGTGTTCAGCATCATTCAAAATCAAAGAAGTACAGATTAAATTGGGCTTGCCTGGTGGCTCAGACTGTAAAGAATCCACCTGCAATGTGGGAGATCTGGGTTTGATTCCTGGGTTGGAAAGATTCCCTGGAGGAGGGCATGGGGACCTGTTTCAGTACTATTGCCTGGAGAATCCCCATGGACAGAGGAGCCTCACAGGCTACAGTCCATGGGGTCACAAAGAGCTGAACATGACTGAGTGACTAAGCACATAGATTAAATTAGTGACATTTTATTGATCATATCTCAGATACTTAAGAAAAGACCCTTCTTATATTCTCCAGAGGGCTTTCATGGTAGCTCAGATGGTAGAGAATCTGTCTGCAAAGCAGAAGACCTGGGTTTGATCCTTGGGTTGGGAAGATCCCTTGGAGGAGGGAATGGCAACCCACTCCAGTATTCTTGCCTGGAGAATTCTATGTCCAAAGCATCCTGGCGGGCTACATGGAGTCCATGCAGGTCTGTCGGGCCCAAAGAGTGACTAACACTTACGTTTTTTGCTTTCTGGAGCAGAGTGCAAACTGGCGGGTTACTGGCAAATCATTAATTTCAATTTTTGGTTCAGCTAATTTATTTCTAAGAATTTGTCACACATATACTAGCACACTTTTTCAAAGTCATATTTAAAATGTCTGTTGAAGCCTTATTTATATCAGCCAAAAATGGGGGCAAAAGATACTCATTGATTAGGAAGCCACTAATAAATGAAGGTAATACATAATGAAACCACTGAAAGCTGTTAAAAGAACAAGGCAGATCTATGTGCACTGATCAGATGCAATCTCTAAGATATATTGCCAGCAAGAGAAAGCAAGATGTACAGACCAGTGTTTATAATACACCTCCATTTGTTTTAAATAACGATTGCTGTGGTGTTCGAGTGAATAGTGAAGTGAATATGATGATACATGAAGGTAGGAAATCATCCATTTGCAGCAAGTCAGACAGAGAAAGACAAATACTGTGTGACTTAATGTAGATGTGGAATCTAAAAACACTGAACTTGGGACTTCGCTGTCAGTCCAGTGGTAAAATCTTTGCCTTCCAATGCAGGGAATGTGGGTTCAATCCATGGTCAGGGATCTAAGACCCCACATGCCTCATGGCCAAAAAGTCAAAGCAAAAAATGCAGCAATATTATAATAAACTTAATAAAGACTTAAAAACAACAACAACATGAACTCATAGAAACAGCAGGTTGGTGGTTGCCAGGGGCAGCTGTCGGGGGTTATAGTTAACAGGTGAAGGTAGTCAAAGGGTGCACATTTCCGGTTATGAGATGACTATGTTCTGGGGTCTAAGTTACAATATTGTTACTATAGTTAACAATACTATACTATATACAGGAAAGAGGCTAAATGGGTAGATCTTAAAAGTTTTCTCCACACCAAAAAACTGTAACTATATGAGGTGATGTGTTAATTTACCACACTGTAGTAATTATTTCACACAATCAGTTCAGTTGCTCAGTTGTGTCTGACTTTTTGTGACCCCATGGACTGCAGCACACCAGGCCTCCCTATCCTTCACTATCTCCCAGAGTTTGCACAAAGTCATGTCTCTTGAGTCAGTGATGCCATCCAAACATCTCAATATCTGTTGTTCTCTTTTCCTCCTGCCTTCAATCTTTCCCAGCAAGAGGATCTTTTCCAATGAGTTGGCTCTTTGCATCATGTGACCAAAGTATTGGAGCTTCAGCTTCAGCATCAGTCCTTCCAATGAATATTTATGGTTGATTTCCTTTAGGACTGACTGGTTTGATCTGCTTTCAACCCCAGAGACTCTCAAGAGTCTTCTCAAGCACCACAATTTGAAAACATCAATTCTTCGGAGCTCAGTTTTCTTTATGGTCCAATTCTCACATCCATACATGACTACTGGAAAAACTGTAGCTTTCTAACACATATATACAAAATCCATAAAAATGCTACTGATGAATTTATGTACAAGGCAACAATAAAGAAACAGACATAGAGAATAGACTTATGGACATGGGGAGAGGGGAGGAGAGGGTGTGATGTATGGAAAGAGTAACATGGAAACTTACATTACCATATATAAACTAAATAGCCAATAGGAATTTGCTGTATGGCTCAGGAAACTCAAACAGGGACTCTGAATCAACCTAGAGGGGTGGGATGGGGAGGGAGATGGGAGGGAGTTTCAAAAGGAAGGGGATATAAGTATACCTGTGGCTGATTCATGTTGAGGTTTGACAGAAAACAACAAAATTCTATAAAGCAATTATCCTTCAATAAAAATAAATTAATTTAAAAAACAAACAAACATAGCTTTGACTATACGAAGCTTTTTCGGCGGAGTGATGCCTCTGCTTTAATATCCTGTCTAGGTTTGTCAAGATTTTCTTCCAAGGAGCAAGTGTCTTTTAATTTCATGGCTACAGTCACTGTCTGCAGTGATTTTGGAGCCCAAGAAAATAAAATCCGTCACCGTTTCCTTATCCCACGTATATTTGCCATGAAGTGATGGGACCGGATGCTATGATATTAGTTTCTTGAATGTTGAGTTTTAAGCCAGCCTTTTCACTCTCCCCTTTCATCCTCATCAAGAGGCTCTTTAGTTCTTCACTTTCTGCCATTAGGGTCATATCATCTCCAGATTTGAAGTTGTTAATATTTCTCTAGTAATATTGATTCCAGTTTGTGATTCATCCAGCCTGATGTATTGCATGATGTACTCTGCGTATAAGTTAAGTAAGCAGGGTGACAATATACAACCTTGATGTACTCCCTTCTAATTTTGAACCAGTTTGTTGTTTTAAGTAAGGCTGTAACTTATTTTTGACCTGCATACAGGTTTCTCAGGAGGCAGAGAAGATGGTCTGGTATTCCCATCTTTTTATAGCTTCCCAGTTTGTTGCTATCCACAAACGCTTTATCATAGTCAATGAAGCAGAAGTAGATGTTCTACTGGAATTCCCTTGCTTCTATGATCCAATGGATGCTGGCAATTTGATCTCTGTTCCTCTGCCTTTTCTAAATCAAGCTTGTACATCTGGAAGTTCTCAGTTCACATACTCCTGAAGCCCAGCTTGAAGGATTTTGAGGGTTATCTCGCTAGTGTGTGAAATGAGGCCAATTGTGCAGTAGTTTGAGCATTCTTTGGCATTGCCTTTCCTTGGGATTGGAATAAAAACTGACCTTTTCCTGTCCTGTTGCCTTTGCTGAGTTTTCCAAATTTGCTGACACACTGAGTGCAGCACTTTAACAGCATCATCTTTTAGGATTTGAAATAGGTCATCTGAAATTCCATCACCTCCACTAGCTTTGTTCCATAGAAATGCTTCTTAAGATCCACTTGACTTCACAGTTCAGGATGTCTGGTTCTAGGTGAGTGACCACATTATTGTTATTTGCATCATTAAGATTTTTTTTAAATCATTCTTCTGTGTACCAGTTATATTTCAATACAATTTGGTGAGTGTGTGTGGGGGGAGGTTGTACTTCAGAATCACTCTCAATTTTTCTTCACTCTATTCTCAACTCCGTGAAGCAGATGCACTGAAAAACCCTAACTCCTATGATTTCATATTGGGTTTAACTGATGGGAGTCCATGGCAGGAGTTTGGAGGAAGAGAAAAGCATTGCATCAGAGCATTCATTTTCCTGGTTCTCTCCTTGTGTGGTTGCCGCAGTCTGGCCCTGCCCTTTGAAGATAATGTCTGCTCTCAAGTTTGCCATGTTTACTCCTGAGTTTTCTAACCTCGCCCTCCCCTCATCCCTTTGAGTCTAAGAGTGGTGCCAACTATTTTGGTGCCTGGGCTGTTCATACCCCATCCCTTGGCACTCCATACATCCCTTGTAGTTAACCATTTCTAAATAAGCGTCCTTTGAATTTTCTTACATTCGTCAGCACATTCTTGTTGGCACTTTGATACAAGAAAAAATGGAGAAAATATATGTATT
Organism: Bos grunniens; assembly: GCF_055505025.1. Lineage (NCBI taxonomy): Eukaryota > Metazoa > Chordata > Mammalia > Artiodactyla > Bovidae > Bos > Bos grunniens. The sequence goes on from NC_141168.1 coordinate 9,346,750, forward strand.
TCATTTATGCAAAATATTATATATATATATATATAGGACTTCCCTGATGGCTCAGACAGTAAAAGTGTCTGCCTACAATGTGGGAGACCTGGGTTTGATTCCTGGGTTGGGAAGATCCCCTGGAGAAGGAAATGGCAACCCACTGCAGTATTCTTGCCTGGAAAATCCCATGGACAGAGGAGCTTGGTAGGCTACAGTCCATGGGGTTGCAAAGAGTTGGACACGACTGAGCTACTTTATTTTCACTTTCATATATATATATATAAATACACACACACACACACACACACACACACACAAAGACAGACAAAAGGGACTTTCATGATGGTCCAGTGGCTTAGACTCTACACGCCCAACGCAGGGAGCCTGGTTGGATTCCTGGTCAGGGAAATAGATCCCATATGCCAAATAAGTAAACCAATATTTTTTTAAAAAGACAGACATAAGAATTCATTAACGTGAACAGAATATTTCTGAAATAAATATACTAGCTTCTGTAACAGTGGTTTCCTTGAATAGGACCTGAGTTGAACAGAAACTTATATTTCACTAGATACCCTTTGTATCATTAAATAAAAATTAAATCATAGGTGCTCATTAGTTTCTCTGTGAAGACAAATTCCTCAAATTGAAAACAAAAATCAGGAGCTGGATTGAACCACCCACATAAAAACACAACTAGAGCAGGAGAACTCCCCAGGTTTCTGCCCACTGCCCACGTTTGTATGGATGTGCTCCACATCCTGGCTCCTCAGGCTTCTTCAAGGACTTAACACACTGAGTGGGAGAAGGCAATGGCACCCCACTCTAGTACTCTTGCCTGGAAAATCCCATGGATGGAGAAGCCTGGTAGGCTTCAGTCCATGGGGTCGCTAAGAGTGGGACATGACTGAACGACTTCATTTTCAGTTTCCACTTTCATGCATTGGAGAAGGAAATGGCAACCCACTCCAGTGTTCTTGCCTGGAGAATCCCAGGGATGGGGGAGCCTGGTGGGCTGCAGTCCATGGTGTCGCACAGAGTCAGACACGACTGAAGTGACTTAGCAGCAGCAGCAGCAACACACTGAGTCACTGCTTTCTCCACAATTATCAACTTTTCCCTCTCCTCAATTATTTCCTTCAATACACAGCAATTCATTTCACCTAAAGCAAAATCATCAAAGCTCTCCTTGTGACTCCATGTATGTGTGAAGTCACTCAATCATGTCTGACTCTTTGCGACCCCATGGACTCTAGCCTACCAGGCTCCTCCGTTCATGGGATTTTCCAGGCAAGAGTACTGGTGTGGGCTGCCATTTTCCCCTGCAATTCCTGACTGGATTTATTTACTTATCTGATCTCTTTATCCATTTATCTGATCCCTTTAACTACCAAACTTCTTAAAGATTTGTTTAAGCAAGTTATTTGCATTTCAGTCACCTCCTATCTAAATTCCACTCTCCTCTGTTCACAGAACTCCTTTTGTCAAAGGTGGTGTTGTTCAGTCACTAAGTCCTGTCCGATTCCTTGTGACCCCATGGACTGCAGCACGCCAGGCTTCTCTGTCCTTCACTATCTCTTGGAGTTTGCTCAAACTCATGTCCATTGAGTCGGTGATGCAATCCAACCATCTTACCCTCTATCACCCCCTTCTCTCCCTGCCCTCAATCTTTCCCAGCATCAGGGTCAAAGACATGTATAATCCCAACTTCTCAGCCCATGGATGTATTTGAGCTCTCAATATTGGTCTGAGCTGACCCCCACTTCCTGGTCCCACCTGATCTGCCTGACTCTTAGCTGGGGCTCTTCTCAGTGCTCAGGGCTTGGTTCTGTCTATCTATAATGCCTCCAAGCTTGTAATACTAGCTCATACTTCAGATCCTGTGTCTCTAACTGGCTCTTGACACACCCACTTGTGTGCATCAGAGGCATCACAGCATTAGCATGACCATATATATTTTCATTTTACTCCTAGCTTTTTTTACCCCCTGCCCCCATTCAATCTCATCTCAGTTAGTGGCACCACCATCTAACCTACCACTCACATCAGAAAACTGGAAGTTATTCTTCTTCCTTCTACATCAATCATTAATAAAACTTGTGAATTAAATTTCGGCAACTTGCCTCAAATCTGTCCACTTTGCTGTGTCTCTACCACCCCAGTTCGAGCCACCATCCCCTTTTACCTGAACTGGTTTTCTTATTCCTCTCCCCTTCTCCATTCTTGCCTTGCTTGAATTCACTCTCAGCAAACTGCCTAAGTGATACTCAGCATGATGTTATTCTACTGGTTTCAGCCCTTTGGTGGATCTCACTTCACTTTGGAAAACCCTGAGCTCCTGTATGCTTCTGCACTATCTGCTCTCCCACTTCTCTGCTGCCATCTCATCTCACGTCCTCCTCCCCCACATCCTGGTGTGGCTGTCCTCCTTTTCTTTCTCCAGCAGGCCATGCTCTTTCCTTTGTGTCTTTACATACACACACTGCTTTTTTTTTGTTTGTTTTTTCCCATGCAGTTTTTCCTCAATTTCACACACAAAAAGTGTGTGAAAGAAATATCATTTGTGCGAGACAGCAAAAGAAACACAGATGTATAGAAAAATCTTTTGGACTCTGGGAGAAGGCGAGGGTGGGATGATCTGAGAGAATAGCATTGAAATATGTATATTATCATATATGAAACAGATCACCAGTCCAAGTTCGATGCATGAGACAGGGCGCTCAGGGCTGGTGCACTGGGATGATCCTGAGAGATGGGATGGGGAGGGAGGTGGGAGGGGAGTTCAGGATGGGGAACACATGTACACCCATGGCAGATTCATGTCAATGTATGGCTGTTGCTGCTGCTGCTGCTAAGTCGCTTCAGTCGTGTCTGACTCTGCGCCACCCCATAGACGGCAGCCCAACAGGCTCCCCCGTCCCTGGGATTCTCCAGGCAAGAACACTGGAGTGGGTTGCCGTTTCCTGCTCCAATGCATGAAAGTGAGAAGTGAAAGTGAAGTCGCTCAGTTGTGTCTGACTCTTAGCGACCCCCATGGACTGCAGCCTACCAGGCTCCTCCATTCATGGGATTTTCCAGGCAAGAGTACTGGAGTGGGGTGCCATTGCCTTCTCCCAATGTATGGCAAAAACTACTACAATATTGTAAAGTAATTAGCCTCCAACTAAAATAAATTAATTTTAAAAAAGAAATATCATTTGTTTCCTTTAGTTCTCACCTTAAATATAATTTTTCAAAGTGGTCTCCTCTGACTTTCCAATCTAAAGTGGTCACCACCCTCACCTTCACAATCATTTTTTCACTCTTTTTGGAAGAGACCATGCCTTTTTGTTTACCACTGTTTATCCATTGCCTAGAATTCTGTCTGCTATCGAGCAGGTGCTCAGTAAATAATCATTGAATGGATTTTGAATAAATGCATATCAATCAGTTTAACTAGTTGAAATGCCTTTCAGAACCCTTTTGCTAGTTTACAAATGCACAGAAATAGGGAATGTCTCAGGCTGCCGCATTTTAAGCAAGTTTTGGATTAGCTGTTCCATTTCTCTCAAATCCATCATATAAACGTTATACCATTTAACAATAAGTTAAACCGTCTGACCAAAGGGTTTGCATAATTTCCACTTCCACATCTACCAGAATACTATTTCATTTACAGATGAAAAAACACTTATCTAACACAAACCTTTAAATCTGAAAAATTAATGAAGACTTTATGTATAATATAACTTTTAGAAAGCAAGTCCAAACTTCGAGAAAGTCACTAGTCGGGCAAAGACAGTATACTTACAAGCTAATCAATATACAAAAAAAAATACCAAAACAGTGACAAAATAATAGTTAATATAAGAATGAAGTCCCATACATTTACAGGTTTCTTGCATTAAAGAAAATAATAGCATGAGTAATCTAAGGGATAGTATAAAACTGCATTGCTATTAGATTAGGATGAATAAATATTTTAAACAGTGATATAATTAATAAAACTACCTTGAAAACAATAATTAAATTACTTACAGTTTATGCTTTCAAAGGAATACAAGCAGTTGTCAATATTTTTTTAAAAACTGATGAAAGCTGAACAAATTAGAAAAATTTGCAAAAAAAATTAAGCTATTTGAAGAGCAATATCTCTTTTAATTGGTTCACCACTTCTTACAACCCAGAAATCAAACTGAAAACATCCTGTTATATAGGTATCATTATCTTCCAAATATTCACTAATGAAGAACATTTAAAATGTACTGTTTCAGTGTGATCAGGTTTAAAAAGTAGCATACAGGTTGAACTAATAGTCTAAAAAATAGGGAGACACAAACAGTTTCAAATGGCCAACACAGAAAGCACTCACTTAAAGAAAATATTCGTAAGGCAGAAATGTATAATTAATAGATTCTTGTTTTCTAGGTATAGATGTGACAATGTTTTCGCTTAAGCTTCACACACACACACAAACATATACACACACAAACAGGTTAGATATGGTTAACTTTTGTAAGATGTCTATTCAATGCTGCAACCAGGAGATTCAATAAGTTTTAGATCTTCCCTTATCTCCAAATAATATAAAACCTCAAATAATTGGTCTTCCCTGATAGCTCAGTTGGGAAAGAATCCACCTGCAATGCAGGAAACCCAAGTTTGATCCTTGGGTCGGGAAGATCTGCTAGAGAAGGGATAGGCTACCCACTTCAGTATTCTTGGGTTTCCCTTTTGGCTCAGCTGGTAAAGAATCTGCCTGCAATTCAGGGGACCTGGGTTTGATTCCTGGGTTGGGAAGATTCCCTGGAGAAGGGAAAGGCTACCCACTCCAGTATTCTGACCTGGAGAATCCCATGGACTGTACAGTCCATGGGGTCACAAAGAGTCAGACATGACTAAGTGACTTTCACTACACCTTACCTCATATAATAACAGTAACCAGTGAAGAACTGAATCAAAGAAGAGACTTCAGTATTACATAATTTGTTAAATGAAGACGCCCTTGACTTTGGGACATGGAATGCCCACAGCTTTCCTAAGACAGGTAGACATTTGGCCCTAAACTTTGAAAACCAAAACTGACCTTGTCAAGCCAGAGGATCTGATGAATTTTGAAATATTGCGTTACACTTGAGTTGAGCAATTTGTATACCATGTAGACATGTTCTGCTGCTGCTGCTGCTAAGTCACATCAGTCATGTCTGTCTCTGTGCAACCCCATAGATAGCAGCCCACCAGGCTCCCATCCATGGGATTCTCCAGGCAAGAACACTGGAGTGGGTTGCCATTTCTTCTCCCATGCATGAAAGTGAAAAGTGAAAGTGAAGTTGTTCAGTCATGTATGACTCTTCGCAACCCCATGGACTGCTGCCTACCAGTCTCTTCCGTCTATGGGATTTCCCAGGCAAGAGTACTGGAGTGGGTTGCCATTGCCTTCTCCAGTTCAGTTCAGTTCAGTTCAGTCACTTAGTCGTGTCTGACTCTTTGCGACCCCATGAATCGCAGCATGCCAGGCCTCCCTGTCCATCACCAACTCCCAGAGTTCACCCAAACTCATGTCCATTGAGTTGGTGATGCCATCCAGCCATCTCATCCTCTGTCGTCCCCTTCTCCTCTTGCCCCCAATCCCTCCCAGCATCAGAGTCTTTTCCAATGAGTCCACTCTTCACACGAGGTGGCCAAAGTATTGGCAGCTTTAGCATCAGTCCTTCCAAAGAATACCCAGGACTGATCTCCTTTAGAATGGACTGGTTGGGTCTCCTTGCAGTCCAAGAGACTCTCAAGAGTCTTCTCCAACACCACAGTTCCAAAGCAGACATGTTCTAAATTTTTAAAAAGTCAACAACATAGAAAAAAACTCAAATCTCTGCATGAAAAAGCAATTCATGTATATACAATCTCTAGGAGGGACTACTATCACCACTGTATCTACTCTCTGAAAAGAGCTGCAGATAGCAGAGAATCTCAAATGAAACACATATTACTAGAGAATTATTAATAATTAAGCCTCTTTGCCATGCAGATTATTTACACAGTGTCAGATATATGATGTTATTTCCATTTCCACACTGAATATTAAAGACATTTTAATTTTTGTTTCAAACATGAAGTTAATAACTTACTAAATGTACAATGCTATGAAATTATCATAATACATGTGTTGATGTTTTACTATTTTTTGGACTTTTTTAAATTGAAAAGTATCATCAGTTTATGTCTGCATTATAAGAAATTTCAAACCATTAAAATAGAGTGATAAAAATTTAGCTCTGGAAAAAATTATAGAATTTCCTTTATTTTTTAGATGAAGGAAATAAAAACTGGGAATTTCAGTGAAATTAAGTAGATCAAAGGTCACAGAGCATATTTGTGGGTTAGTCAGGTCTTGGGCACAGATGTTTATCTACACAAATGCTATATAACTCTCTTAAGTTACAATATAGAATAGTAGTTTCAAACTAGATCTTTGGAAAGCACATAATTAACAGATGAGTAATTCTTACTTCCCCTTTTGCAGGGATAATAAGCAATCAAAGAAAGAATATGTATTTGTCTTTAAACAATTGGAGTGTCTGGACACAGTCTCTCCAATGTCTGGCTCTACCAGTCCTTTTTAAAAATTTTAACACTGGATCCATGCAGATATACTATATTTATGCAGATTTTAGTATGTGTACACAGAAGAAATTGAGATGAATATTTCTGACATTCTTTTTATAGCTGATTCGAAACAAATACTGTGGTAACTGATTTAAACAATTGCTACAGTTTTGTTATTAATCTCACTGTTTAACTTGTGAGTGTTTTTTTTTTTTTTTTTAATTTTGGAAAATATGCTAGTCTCTTTGGAATGCAGTGTTGTAAATTGAGTGGTTAGAAATCTCTCTATTGGAAGCAGTTTGTGAGAGATACTGTTTGCAGAAAGGCTGAATGTAGGTTTTGGTTCTCTAAGGAGGAAAGAGGGGCCTCTTCAGTGGCTCAGTGGTAAAGAATCCGCCTGCCAATGCATGAGTCGCAGGCTCGATCTTTGAATTGGGAAGATCCCCTGGAGAAGGAAATAGCAAACTTCTCCAGTATTTTTGCCTGGGAAATCTCATGGACAGAGCCTGGTGGGCTACAGTCTATGGGATCGCAAAAAGAGTTGGATACGACTTAGCAACTAAAGAATAACAACAAGAACAGGAGTAAATAAAAGTGACTTTAACTAACGGAGATGGAGGATTTGGAAAACATTTGAGAGGAAGAAGGCAATTGTCCTTTAGGAGAGCAGATAATAATTGATTAAATGTCCCATGATAGATGGTTTTGTTTTATCCTATAATTATTTTATTGTACCTCAACTAGATTTTAAATATCTTTAGGTCAATTATTTCCATAAAACCTGGGTCAGCCCCTGAGACACAGTAGGCCTTCAAGAAGTGAATGGTGATGAATTACTGAATCAAATAAAACAGTACAAGAAACTTTTCATCTATTATAGATGTTCCAGCACAGAAAGAATCAAAGAACTTTCAGGTTGTAAAATGCTAAAAAAAAAAAAAAAAAAAGAGAGAGAGAGAGAAAGAAAAGAAATCTGTTCTAAACACTTCCTTCAGAGATGCACATAATTCTGGGCAAACATACTAAACAGCTTTCCAAAGGTCTCACAGCTTGTTACTGCCAGAAATAAAATTCTCAGATTGATATCCTCAATCTTCATCTTCTTGGTTCACACTGTTTCTATTCTGTTAAAAAAGATAGAGGATTCCAGAGCACATCTGATATCATAAATGTCAATAAATAGTGGGAGGTGATTTGCACACTGACTCTTTTATCACAGTCTAGGATAATATTTTGGTAAAGATTGAACATAACCTGTTTAACAAGGTGTGAATTCAAACAAAGTATTAAAGCATTTTAAAATATACTTAGCAGTTTCAAAACCAACATGTTCACTACTGTTGCTTCTCCCCTTCATATGTTTACCAGAAGACACTCTCCAGTTGATTGCCCACTATTATCACCATTTATGTTAATATTCGGCTAAGCAAGAGCGCAGAAATAAATCATTTCAAATGTATTCTCATTTAGAGCTTTCACTTGTCTATAGACATCCTGGGTAGCATGCTGTGGAACAGTTACCTCGCTAATCTGATTTTGTTCCAAAACAGACTGCTAAGTGCAGTTCAGTTCAGTTCAGTCGCTCACATCAGATCAGATCAGATCAGTCACTCAGTCATGTCCGACTCTTTGTGACCCCATGAATCGAAGCATGCCAGGCCTCCCTGTCCATCACAAACTCCTGGAGTCCACTGAGACTCACATCCATCGAGTCAGCAATGCCATCCGGCCATCTCATCCTCTGTCGTCCCCTTCTCCTCCTGCCCCCAATCCCTCCCAGCATCAGTCTTTTCCAATGAGTCAACTCTTCAAATGAGGTGGCCAAAGTACTGGAGTTTCAGCTTTAGCATCATTCCTTCCAAAGAAATCCCAGGGCTGATCTCCTTCAGAATGGACTGGTTGGATCTCCTTGCAGTCCAAGGGTCTCTCAAGTGTCTTCTCCAACACCACAGTTCAATAGCATCAATTATTCGGCGCTCAGCCTTCTTCACAGTCCAACACTCACATCCATACGTGACCACAGGAAAAACCATAGCCTTGACTAGACGAACCTTTGTTGGCAAAGTAATGTCTCTGCTTTTGAATATGCTATCTAGGTTGGTCATAACTTTCCTTCCAAGGAGTAAGCGTCTTTTAATTTCATGGCTGTGATCACCATCTGCAGTGATTTTGGAGCCCAAAAAAATAAAGTCTGACACTGTTTCCACTGTTTCCCCATCTATTTCCCATGAAGTGATAGGACCAGATGCCATGATCTTCGTTTTCTGAATGTTGAGCTTTAAGCCAACTTTTGTACTCTCCAGTTGTGTCCACCTCTTTGTGACCCCATGGACTGCACCACACCAGGCTTCCCTGTCCATTAATAATTCCTGGAGCTTACTCAAACTCATGTCCATTGAGTCCATGCTGCCATTCAAGCATCTCATCCTCTGTTGTCCCCTTCTCCTCCCATCTTCAATCTTTCCCAGCATCAGGGTCTTTTCAAATGAGTCAGTTCCTTGATCCAGGTGGCCAAAGTACTGGAATTTCAACTTCAACATCAGTCCTTCCAATGAACACCCAGGACTAATCTCCTTTAGGAAGGACTGGTTGGATCTCCTTGTAGTCCAAGGGATTCTCAAGAGTCTTCTCCAACACCACAGTTTAAAAGCATCAATTCTTCAGTGTTCAGCCTTTTTTATGGTCCAACTCTCACACCCATATATGACTACTGGAAAAACCATAGATTTGACTAGACGGGCCTTTGTTGGCAAAATAATGTCTCTGCTTTTTAATATGCTGTCTAGGTTGGTTATAACTTTTCTTCCAAAGAGTAAGTGTCTCTTAATTTCATGGCTGCAGCCACCATCTGCAGTGATTTTTGAGCCCCCCAAAATAAAGTCTGTCACTATTTCCATTGTTTCCCCATCTATTTGCCATGAAGTGATGGGACCAGATGCCATGATCTTAGTTTTCTGAATGTTGAGTTTTAAGCAGAAAAACTGACAGGTTATAATTTGCTTCTGGTTAGAGGTTCTTGATCCTACTTATATACTCTCTAAGTTGTTATGACATTACCATTTGTGTCAAAAGAGTTGTCTTTCTCAGTGTTTCAGAAAATTAATAAACTATGTCGTTTTAGGGGTTTATGCCTCAGAAGCAAAAGTGTATTCCCAAACCTAATTATTCAAGCCTAAGCTTGACTTTACCACCAAGCATCTTATTTACATTTTTTAATGTTGATTGTTTTTGTTACTACAACAAAGTAGATCTCACAGGCACTTCCTTTTCAAGTCAAGTGATAAGTGTTCACTGTATAGGTATATATTAAAAACTAAAGGCAAGAGGAAGTCTTTAGTCTTTCCATTTTATATACTTCATTTTTGTTTGTCATGTTGGGAAGGTCCCCTGGAGGAGGAAATGGCATCCCATTCCAATATTCTTGCCTGGAAAATCCCATGGACAGACGAGCTTGGTGGGCCACAGTCTATGGGGTCACAAAGAGTAGGACACAACTGAGCAACTGAGCAGGCATACAGACATAAAAACAAGCATGACTGAAGTTAGCTAAGGATATATTATACCACGAAAATCCCTCCCCATCCCACCCACCTTGAAAAACTGTAAAAACTCTGCTTCAAACTAAAAAGTCAACACATTTAGCCAAGCAATTGCCCAAGTACAAAAATCAAAATTTCTGCTTGACTGTCCTAATCAGATGTAGAATACTCAAAATTCAATTACATATCACCTCATATCCTTACCTTCCCTGACACATAGGCCAGGTAGGATTTATGGTTAATGCATATGAAAACCTTTCAAATAACCCATCTTCTCTTAGGTGTAACTCACACAGGGAATGAAATTGCAAAAACAAATCGAAACAACTTTTATTAGAAGAACAACGGCACTGGTTCTTCTCTGATGGGGCAAATTTGAGCTAGGTGCCTTCAACTTTAACTTTGAAATTAAAGTTGGTGGAAAACTCAGCAATGGTCACAGGACTGGAAAAGGTCAGTTTTCATTCCAATTACAAAGAAAAGCAATGCCAAAAAATGCTCAAACTACCACACAATTGCATGTATCTCACATGCTATTAAAGTAATGCTCGAAATTCTCCAAGCCAGGCTTCAGCAATACGTGAACTGTGAACTTCCAGATGTTCAAGCTGGTTTTAGAAAAGGCAGAGGAACCAGAGATCAAATTGCCAACATCCGCTGGATCATTGAAAAAGCAAGAGAGTTCCAGAAAAACATCTATTTCTGCTTTATTGACTATGCCAAAGCCTTTGACTGCGTGGATCACAATAAACTGTGGAAAATTCTGAAGGAGATGGGAATACCAGACCACCTGACCTGCCTCTTGAGAAACCTATATGCAGGTCAGGAAGCAACAGTTAGAACTGGACATGGAACAACAGACTGGTTCCAAATAGGAAAAGGAGTTCTTCAAGGCTGTATATTGTCACCCTGTTTATTTAACTTATATGCAGAGTACATCATGAGAAACACTGGGCTGGAAGAAGCACAAACTGGAATCAAGATTGCCGGGAGAAATATCAATAACCTCAGATATGCAGATGACACCACTCTTATGGCAGAAAGTGAAGAGGAACTAAAAAGCCTCTTGATGAAAGTGAAAGAGGAGAGTGAAAAAGTTGGCTTAAAGCTCAACATTCAGAAAATGAAGATCATGGCATCTGGTCCCATCCCTTCATGGGAAATAGATGGGGAAACAGTGGAAACAGTGTCAGACTTTATTTTTTGGGGCTCCAAAATCACTGCAGATGGTGATTGCAGCCATGAAATTAAAAGATGCTTACTCCTTGGAAGGAAAATTATGACCAACCTAGATAGCATACTGAAAAGCAGAGACATTACTTTGCCAAAAAAGGTTCATCTAGTCAAGGCTATGGTTTTTCCAGTAGTCATGTATGGATGTGAGAGTTGGACTGTGAAGAAATCTGAGCACCAAAGAATTGATGCTTTTGAACTGTGGTGTTGGAGAAGACTCTTGAGAGACCCTTGGACTGCAAGGAGATCCAACCAGTCTGTTCTAAAGGAGATCAATCCTGGATGTTCTTTGGAAGGAATGATGCTAAGGCTGAAACTCCAGTACTTTGGCCACCTCATGCGAAGAGTTGACTCATTGGAAAAGACTCTGATTCTGGGAAGGATTGGGGGCAGGAGGAGAAGGGGACGACAGAGGATGAGATGGCTGGATGGCATCACTGACTTGATGGACGTGAGTCTGGGTGAACTCCGGGAGTTGGTGATAGATGGGGAGGCCTGCTGTGCTGGGGTTCATGGGGTCGCAAAGAGTCACACATGACTGAGCGACTGAACTGAAGTGAACTGAAGGAAAAACTGAAACCAAATTGTAAAGCAAAACAAAATAATAAACATGAAGTAGCTTTTCTGCGTGTATTCAAGTTACGCGGTTCACAGAGCAGGAGGGAGATAGTGGGAAGGACGCCCACGTGGTATACCTGCAGATGCCTATACTGAACTGAATAGGTGAAAGGCAGAGATGATTTACTCATGAGCATCGTCCTGCTCCAGAGGCATAATGGACTTGGGTAGTACAAGGTCAGTCGGCACATGCGTTATTACTAGGCACATACAGTTGAGTCCTGGCCCCTGGTGTGGAGCATCATTTCAGATCTATCTGCTCCCCTACAGATCAAGGTACTGGGCACAAAAGATTTTCTAGGCAGCATATTAGCTTCCTATTGCTGCTGTAACAAATGACCATAAACAAACTGAATAAAGCAATACACGTTCATTATTTCACAGTTGTGGAGGTCAGAGGTCTACAGTGTGTCCATAGAACTGCACTCCTTGGAGCTCGTAAGGGAGAATTCATTTCCTTGATTCCCTAGCCTCACAGGAAGCCCACATTCCTGGGCTCACCTCTTCTGTCTCTAAAGCCAGCAGCCCAGGATCTCCTCTCCTGTCTGATTTCTGCTTCTGTCCTCACGGTCCTTCTGTCTTCTCTCAGCTCTCATTCTACTGGGCTCCCTCTGATCAGGGCATGTGATCACACTGGGTTCACTCAGGTAATCCAGAAATATCCCTCCATCTCAAAATCCTCAACTTATTCACACCTGCAAAGTCTTTTTGTGATGTAAGGTGACTTATTCACAGGTTTAGAAGGATGTCCCTGTGGGGGCCATTATTCTGTTTACCACAAGAAATTCTAATGCTTTTAAAACTGAATAGTATATTGTCAGTTGAACACATTATAATTTATTTATTTACCTGAACATGTTATAATTTATTTATGTAGTTGTTGAAAAGTGAATTTGATTCCATTTTTTGTTTTTAGGGAAAATCAATGGACTATTCTCAGGGCTGAGTTCTATTTCTAATTTCCTCCAAAATCCATAATCAAATTTCAGACTCTTCATTCCTGGGCTTTTAAGCAGAAGCAGGTGCCTACCTATTGAATTTATGTGTTATAAACATGACCAAACTCTCCAGCTGCTTCTCTGTACCTTGTGCACTTCAGAATTTTACTTTACATCTGACTACTGCAAAAACAAGAACCAATTCCAAGTAAAAACAAACCAATTATATTTATTTGTAACCTCCTCACCATTTAATGTAATTTCCCTGATGGCTCAGAGGGTAAAGCGTCTGTCTACAATGCAGGAGACCCAGGTTTGAGCCCTGGGTTGGGAAGATCCCCTGGAGAAGGAAATGGCAATCCACTCCAGTACTATTGCCTGGAAAATCCCATGGACAGAGGAGCCTGGTAGGCTACAGTCTACGGGGTCGCAAAGAGGGGAACACGACTGAGCAACTTCACTTTCATCATTTAATAGCAGATGATCAAGGCTTACTAGAAATACTGATCAAATATACAACAAACAAGTCAAAAAAAATGTTTCCTTTTTGTTCTCTTAAATGATTCTATGATTATAAATGGAGTTATAAGGACAGAGTTGATATCTTTATATTGGTGACACTTGAGGTAAAGAACCCACCTGCCAATGCAGGAGACATAAGGGACATGGATTCTATCCCTGGGTCAGGAAGATCCCCTGGAGGAGGGCATGGAAATCCACTCCAGTATTCTTGCCTGGAGAATCCCATGCACAGAGGGCCTGGTGGGGTACAGGTCATAGGGTTGCAAAGCGTTGAACACAACTGAAGCAACTTAGCACACAGCATATTTTAGATCACTTACAAATAGATTTGCACATAAATGATAATGAAACGATAAGGGCAGAGGAGAAATGTCACGAAATAACTCAATCTGGGATGCTACCTGAAAGTTTATATTTACAGAAATTTTTAAGTGATAAAATAAGGTTAAATTGCTTTTAAAATTTTAATTAAAGTTTAGCTCTCTATATGTCTACACAATTGGCACTGTTTCTGCTATATTGGGTAACTTCTTTTACTGGAATTAATTGTTATGCTTATTTCTTTTATTGTCACATATATAATTTTATATATATACTAGGCCATGACTGGGCTTCCCTGATGGCTCAGCAATAAAAAATCCACCTGTCAATGCAGGAGACGTGGGTTCAATCCCTGGGTTGGGAAGATCCCCTGGAGAAGGAAATGGTGACCCACTCCAGTATTCTTGGCTGGGGAATCCTATGGACAGGCTATAACCCATGGGGTTGCAAAGAGTCAGACACCACTTAGTGACTAAACAGCACACAACAACAGGCTGTGATTATACACTCTTAAATAGCAAATGACTCTAAGCATCTTTTTGCTCATATGTGCTAAATATGAATAAACAGGCTAAATCATGAAAATACTAATATTTTGCAAGGGTACAAGGAGCTAATGAAACAGATTTTTCTTTAAAAGGAGTTTTTCTTTGGCTTTAGCAGAGAAGGGGATCCTAATAGATAGGCAAGACAAATTATTTAATGTGTGAAATACTGATAAGCCTATTGAAAGGGTAGCATGTCAAATGTGGATATATCTTCTCTGACTGTTTACTTAATCTGCAAAAGGGAATCTTAGCAAGGTGCAAAATGAAATAGACATTTGAAGTCCATTTGAAATGAGAATATTTCTTTCAAAGAAATGTGAATGTGAGATGTAAATGTGTGACTGAAGAATAGTCTCACGCCATGTGTCCTTAGGATCTTTATGGGTGATGCTCTCATCCAGTGTGAAACATCAACTATGCAGATCTGCCAAGGTGCTCCTTTTTGGCAATCTACAACCAAGTCTCTCTTTTGTCTTGTGCGTGGTCAGTTGCCTGTGATGATTATCCTAGCAGGAGAGAATTGATCTCTACATCTTTCAGAAGTGGGCTATATAGTATCATCTGAGTAAAAGTTAGAAGCAAGACATCCTCTCCTTCAAGAATTGGAGGAACCGAATGCAATAATGCAGTTTCTAAGAGCATGTCTCAGATTAAAAGCATAGATAATAAAGCTTTAGATTAAGAAAGATACTTATTTATGATTGAAATGATTGAGGTGTGATCATCCAGAAAATTTGACAGAAAATGAGAAAATAAACTCTGACTCTTGGAATGAAGGAAATTCTTTTTCTTTTACCCCAAGGAGCTTGGCATTTTTCTTGCTTTTGTCTCTAAACACTTTTCAGGGATTCAGGCTTGAAATCACAAACATTCTTTACTCCTTTATGGCTTTGAATCTTCAATAGCCAACATGTCAATAGCCCATCACATTCGTTCTATTTCTAATTTTGCATATATCTATTTTTTTCACTGTTTTCACTACGTTAAGAACATAGCTTTCAGCAGTGTCCAGTGAATCCTCTTCACTTCTATCCCTAACCATCTATGGTAGGCGGGTTTCTAAACAGCCCCTAAGTAAGGATGTCTTGCCCCAGTTGCTAGATCCTGTGAATGTCACATCAATCCCATCACACTATGTTTTATGGTATGCCTGACTTTAAGATGATCCAAATGGGCTTGGTGTAATTATATGACCTCTTAAAAGCAAAGACCTATTTCCTGCTGGTGGCAGAAGAGGAGGTCACAGAGATTCAAATCATAAGAAGAACTCAGCTTACCATTGGTGGCTTGAGGATGGAGAAAGCCAATGAGAAGGGACTCAGGTAGTTTCTAGGAGGAAAATAGCCTTGGCTGAATCCAGTGAGGAAATAGCTCTTAGTGTTACAGCCACAGGAACTGAATTTTCCAATAATCCCGAATGAGCTGGGAAGTGGGCTTCCCCTGCAGAGCCTTCAGATAAGAGTCCAGTCTGACCATCTTTGATTGTGGCCTTGAGAGAACCTAAGCAGGGAACCAAACCAAGCCCACATGGACTCCTGAGCTACAGAAACTGCAAAATGATAAAATTTGGGTTGTTTCAAGCTGCTGAGTTTGTAGTAATTCGTTACACAGCAACAGAAAACTAATCAAACTAAACCATATTCATCAGCTTGATCTTCATAAAAGACTAGCTTAACATATTTTCTGTGTGAAAGTCTACAAGTCTTCTCATGACTTTGGGTCAAATTCAACACCTTTATTCTGATTTTAAGTCACCTCATTAAATAGAGCCAAATTCCCCTATCCCTATCCTACTATATATTTTACTATTTTTTATTGTTCTTAAATGAACATGTTCCAGTAGTATATTGTTGAATTTGATCTTCCATTTGTTACGTTATGGGCTTGTTATGTTATAATTCTCTATGTATTTGTCTGTCGCCCCACTGAACTGAACACTAATTCTCTGAAGACAGGAACATTTTTAGGGGCTCAGGATCCAGCAGACCATTTGGCACGGGTAGGTGTCAATCCCTCTCATGGATGAGCTTTAACCAAAATGCACTGAAGCCAGGCAACACCTTTACTGTCTCTTGACTACACCACGCCCATTCCTGTGCCTCGGCCTTTGCTCGTGAACTTTCCTCAACTGGAATGTCCTGTGTTCCTTTCACCATCTAACAATGTTCTGAGGCAATAGTTAATAGAGAACAGTCAATATAGAATTCCTTAGTCAGGTTAAAAAGCTACTCCTGCCTAATACCACGGACATTATTGCAGAACATAATAAGATCTGTGAAGAAATAAGAACACTATGTATAGCCAGAGTCTCCTTAATACCAAAAGAATATAAGGCTTTAAGATTCATTTGCTGTTTTCCTAATAAGATTTTGAATTGCTTGAGTGAAAGAACCACATTTTTCTGGGTGAATTTGGATACCATTAATACATTCTGTTGACATAGAATATATGCATAAGGAACCAAATTTGTATCCAAGTTTCACAAATTTTAGAGAAATCTGTGCTACAACTATCCTACTGTTCATTTCTTTGATATTTCTCTGATTCAAAGTCCCTATCTGTCTTGACTCACCAAACTGAAGCTGGGAACAGGAGAAAAAGTGGGATTAATAGCACAAAGAAGATCAGAGAAACTGGCCTTGCTCCAGGTCACACAGCTAGAATGAGAGGGACCCAGGATTCAAGGCTGTTCTCCGTGACTTCACAGCCTGTGTTCACCTCATCATCACGCCACACTCTTATTCACCCTGCCTCCACCCCACACTCCAATACTCAGGCATCAGCATCCTTCATATTCCTTCAGAATGGTCAACACGGGGAGTGGAAAAGTGAGGAAACAACATGAAGAATTGGGTTTCCATTATGGATAGCACTGAATGAAAATTTTGGCCAATCCACTGGTTTAAAATGTTTTGACTACAGATGTTAGCGTTTGAGACCAAAAAGGATTATGTAGAACTGCCTTTATGTGAACACACACACACACACATTCAAACCATCTCCAAATCCTGGATGTTGATATTCAGTCACTAAGTTGTGTTCAACTCTTTGTGACCTCATGGACTACAGCATGCCAGGTTGCACTGTCCTCCACTCTCTCTTGGAGTTTGCTCAATTTCATTGAGTCAATGATGGTGTCTCATCATCTCATCCTCTGTCACTCTCTTCTGCGTTTATCTTCAATCTTCTTCACGTCAGGATCTTTTCCAGTGACTCAACTCTTCACATCAGGTGGACAAAGTACTGGAGCTTCAGCTTCAGCATCAGTCCATCTAGTGAATATTCAGGGTTGATTTCCTTTAGGATTTACTGACTTTTATCTCATTGTTGTCCAAGGGACTCTCAAGAGTCTTCTCTAACACCACAATTTGAAAGCATCAATTCTTTGGCACTCAGCCTTCTTTATGGTTCAATTCTCACATCCATGAAAAACCATAGCTTTGACTATATGCACCTGTTTGGCCAAGTGGATGCCTCTGCTTTTTAATACACTGTATAGGTTTGTGAAAGTCTTCCTTTCAAGGAGCTAGTGTCCTTTAATTTCATGGCTGCAGTCATCATCCACAGTGATTTCGGAGCCTAAGAAAATAAAATCTGTCACTGCTTCCACTTTTTCCCCTTCTATTTGCCATGAAGTGATAGAACCAGATGTCATGATACAAATTTTGTCAATGTTGTTTCAAGCCATCTTTTTCACTCTTCTCTTTCATCCTCATCAAGAGTCTCTTTAGTTCCTCTTCACTTTTCTGCCATTAGAGTGGTATCATCTGCATATCTGAGGTTGTTGATATTTCTCCCAGCGATCTTGATTCCAGCTTGTGGTTCATCCAGCCCAGCATTTCACATGATATACTCTGATCTACATGTAAGTTAAATAAGCAGAGTGAGAATATACAGCCTTGGTGTACTCCTTTCCAGTTTTGAATCAATCGATCAGTTATCCCACGTCCAGTTCTAACTGTTGCCTCTTGATCCAGGTTTCTCTGGAGACAGGTAAGGTGGTCTGGTGTTCCCATCTCTTTAAGAATTTTCCAGTTTGTTTCCACAGCCTTGGATGTATCACACCCTAATTCCTTAGTAGTTTCAAATACTTTCCTAAATAAATCATTTTTTTAATGTTAAATGGTATATGACCTTGACAGAGTGCAAACCATATGGCTCTGCTGTTACTGTAATGTGAACTTTAAGATAGATTTCATAAATCAGAAATAACATTTAGATAATGTTTTTTTAATCAATAAATTTAATATATCTAAAAGTACCTGATGAATTTAAAAAATCCATTCAAAAGCACAATTCCAAATTAAATGGCTCTAATGCTTTTCCCCCATAAATCAGCCTGATATAGTACAAATAAAAGTGATCATGAGAAAATACTTTAACACACATGATGAAGAGAAGTTAACACTAAATTTTGCAAAAGGCAGTTGTACTTACTAATTGGATGTGTTGTTAAGCATAATTTATATGAAATTGACCTTCAGATTTAACCTGATATACAGACTGTTAAGTACATTAGCTAGACTATGGCGGGGGGGAGGGGTCAGGTCTGCCTCCGATAACGTCTGATATATGACACTGGAGAACGCTTTTGGAGGAGGGAAGGAAATAAGGAGAAAGAGAAGAGGGTGGAAAAATAAAAAAGACGAGGAAGAAGAAAGGGGAATAAGGAACTAGGGAAAAAAAAGGAAAAGGATAGGCAGAGAGGGAGAGAAAAGAGGAGAGGTCAGGAGGGACAATCCAGGGCAGGAGGAGGTGGGAAAAGGAGACACAGAAGGAAGGGATGCTAGCACCTCACCCACTTTTGCTCCTCTTCTCTGCAAAGACTAGTTCTTAGCCCAAGAAGGGGTTTGTCCTGAACTTGCCAACTTCTTTAGGTCTTACAGCAATCCAAACAGGAAGCGTTCCTCAGTCCCACATTCCAGGAAGATTCTGAGCTACTGTCCCTCTGGCTTCCCTAGTACCTCTAGTCTCCCTGAGAGTGAGGCGTAGGCTTGGGTTAGGAAACCGCTGTCATTCTGCCATAATTGTTGCTTCACTCGTCTGTACCCTCCCTGTTAGAATGCAGTCTTCCTAAGGGGGGAAATGGTTTATTCATCTTGCATTACTGGAAGTTTGCATAGGGCTCGGTTCATAGGAAGCACTCGATAATTTTATAAACTGCCACTTCTAATTCTCACAATTAACCATGTGAATTTGGCAGTATATTCCTCATGTTACAAAAGATTAAACCTAGATTCAGATTATTTAAGTGATTTGTCCAGTATCATTAGTATCTGTGAGCCTGAAAATAATTCTTTGGTTTGTGCTAAGATATAAAACAGAGAATAATTCTGAGAATTAAAGAACTATTGAAAATCCCTTTGGTGTGTTTTAATCATGAATCTTTTTTTTTTTTTGAGAAATACATATAAATCATAGGAAAGTTAAAACTCATGGTAATTTATGAAATAGGAACTTATGGTACATCATCTCTTATTTGTTATCTAAGAGAACAATTTACAATACTAGATTTACAATACTAGAGAAAAAAAAACTTTTAAACATTCTATAACATAAAGCATTTTGTGCTTAAATCAAACTTACACAATTTTATATCAACAGAAGATTTATTTTTGCTGTGTTCTTTCACATATCTATTCAATAAATGTTTCCTTCCTATATATGATAAGCATTGACTCTGTTTAATCTTACCTCAGTTTTAAACTTGTTAAAATATTATCCAATATATTTCCAAACCAAACATGAAATTTTCTTTGGTGGTGTTTTAGAGTTTTTTCAATAGTTTTTTTTTTTTTTTTAATTTTGCAATATGAATTCTAGTTTAATTGAAGTATGTATTCAGGCAAGCCAGAGCTGCATTCATCTAGTTTTATGAATTGCCATCAGTTATACAAGGCTTTCCCCTCTTCTATTGAATTATATAGTATTTTGTGATTGTCATTGTTTTGTTTTAGAATTATGAAAAGGGGCATATATTCAGTATTTAGTTTTACATTTGAGCAAAATCCCAATACACTAATACTGCATGGACAGTTTCCCAATAAGGGTATGATTTCTGAGCATTTGCCCTCTAACTTCAAGAACACAACAAAATTTAATATAAGGATTTAAAATCTAAGCAGAATTGGTGCTGCTTCATCAGAGGTGCATTGGATGGTTTATAAATCAAACACCAAAATGACTAAAAAAGGCTTCTCCCAGAGCCCATTAACCTTCAAGAAACCTTAGCTTTTCTTTTCTGACACAAGTGAAGTGAACAGGATTTTAATAAAAGTCCTGCAGCAGATACACCTGAAGGGTCAGAGCTCATGGTAAAGCTGCCAACGCTGCAACTTTAAGGAAACATCCTGATAACCTTTAATATAACACTGGGTCTGCCAGCACTCATGGTGCAGCATCTGCATTTGAAAATTCCGTTTGAGAAGCTGATCCCCTGTTTGACAGGATCATGGTTTTTAATCTTGTTTTTGGTGTGCAGGAGTTTACTGCATGTCCTGTAGAATCTAGCCTTTTGTATAGTTCTGATGACCTCAGGAAATACTTTTCTGTAGTGATAGACAGGCATTCTTGTCCTCAACTTTGACTTTCTGATCACCTATTTCATTAACACTAAGGGATCAACATCTTCTAAAAGTAGAAGAAACTTAATGTCACAGAAGTATACAAGGTTCACCAAAGCTTCTATTCCACATATTTTCATTTTTGTCCCTTAATCTCTCTTCAAATTGTTATAAGTTGAATAACCCCTGAAATTGGGAACTGGTGATATACAACAATAATTTCCATATCTATGTCCCCACTAGTGCAACAAAAAGTAAAATTATCACCATAAACTTAACAAATGTTACAACTCCCATGTAATAGTGAGTAAAACCACTTAAACAATTAAATAATTTGCTCAAGTTGCCAGTAATAGTTAACAGTGCCAGAATTCACTGTTTTCGGTTCACTTAGTTTAAGAAACTCATACTATTTACAATCTTCAAGACATATGTCTACATTTATGACCTCATCATCTCAATTTAAATCAATTAAATGAACAAATAATTCTTTAAAAGCTTGGATAACATTATGGGTAAAGAGAAAAATCTTGATTTAAATGATTTCAGAGCATAGAAAAAGAGGAAAACTTCCAAATTATTTTCATAATGTAATTTCAGCATTGACAAATCTGACATAGATTTAACCAAAACAAACACAAGCAAAGACAAAAATAAAAAACAAACAAAAACGTTAGGCCAACTCTTAGTATGGGGATCAACACAAAAGTTTTAAATCATCTTAAAGAGAATTCAATGGCACATTATAAACAATATGTCATGAACAAGTGGGATTTTTCTAGAAATGCAAGACAATTCAATAGTAGGAAGTCTAGTGATATGAGTCATCATATTAATAGAGTCAATGAGAAAAGCAGTATGACTATTTTCAGATATGTTGTAAAGGAATTAGACAAAATTTAATTCAAACTCTCCAAACCACTCAATTAAATGGGAAGTGATGAATACCTCTTTACTATGATCTTATGTATATGCACTTATATCTATATATCTATATCGATATGTATTTTATATCTATATCTCCAAAAGCCAGCACTGAGCCAGCATCTAACAAAAAAGGACACATTCCCACTGGAAGAAGTGATACTTCCCACTGTTTTTAGTGTGATTTAACATTATATTGTGGAGAAGGCAATGGCATCCCACTCCAGTACTCTTGCCTGGAAAATCCCATGGACAGAGGAGCCTGGTGGGCTGCAGTCCATGGGATTGCAAAGAGTCAGACACGACTGAGCAACTTCACTTTCACTTTTCACTTTCCTGCATTGGAGAAGGAAATAGCAGCCCACTCCAGAGTTCTTGCCTGGAGAATCCCAGGGATGGGGGAGCCTGGTGGGCTGCCGTCTATGGGGTCGCACAGAGTCGGACACAACTGAAGCGACTTAGCAGCAGCAGCAGCAGCAGCAACAGCAACATTATATTGAGGATATATAACAACCACAAAAAAGCAAGTAGAATCTCAGATGAACCCCCTTCCGCCTTCCCTCCCCCGAAAAAAAGAACAAAGAGGTAAAACTACCTCTATTTGTAGCTGGTATGACTATCTGAAAAACCAAGAGAAAAATCAATGGAGTTACATGTCAATCCTGGCTGCAAAGAGATAATTTAATCAAATAACAGGGCATAATTTTAACATAGAGAAATCGATAGTCCATATATAATTAAACATAAACAGGTTTGAAGATATAATGGAAGGGAACAGAAAACTCCTTATTTCAATTTCAGATATTAGTTTTCAAGAATTTTTCCCCCCTTTGGGAGGTAGGGGCAAATGTGGTCTGTACAGAGAACAATGCAGAGATTGTGCATTTTAGGGGAAGGGGAAGGAAAGAGAAAGAGAGAAAACCCAATGGAAGACCTTGAATGGTGAAGAGTGAAGAGTCGTTCTTACGACGATTGGAACCAAAACACAACTGGTGCTTGGGAAAAATTAGCCACAGGAAAAGAAAAATACATCTGAAAAGATGGAAAGTGAAATTTAAAGTATTAGTTGCTTAGTTGTGCCCGACTCTTTGCGACCCTGTGGACTGTAGGCCCACCAGGCTCCTCTGTCCAGGGAATTCTTGAGGGAAGAATACTGGAGTGGGTATCCATTCCCTTCTCCAGGGGATCTTCCTGACCCAGAGACTGAACCCACATTTCCCATGTCTCCTGAATTTCCAGGCAGAGTAAAGCAGTAGTATAAATGGTCCTACATGTGTTCTTATCTCTTGCCCCCAGTAATTCAAAAGTTAGGACGTAGTCAGGGGTCTTGCATGAAATCAAAACTAACCAGACCAGAAATCTTTCTTCCCTGACATTGTCTCCTTCTCATACTTCTGTCTCCAAAAGCGAAATATAATTGGTTTTGTACCATATTAAGAAATATAAGGTACAAAAGGTGGAGAACAAAGGAAAAGAACAGATGAAAAATAATGTTGGAAGTCCCAAGGGAGTTCTGAAGTTTTTCTCAACCACTCACAAGGTGGAAGATGAAAATCACCAAAAATGTCATTGATTCTACTTCACCCAATATGCTCCCACTTTAGGCATCTTCAGCTACTACTTCAGCTGGGGAATCTCTTCCTGCCATGTGTCTCAGCCCTGACCACCTGGCCAGATGCCTTATATTAGAAAAGCTCCCCCCTCACTGTCTATTCCCTCAAATTTGCTTCATTTATACCAGAGCACTTACTTGACGATACTTAGTTGTTTATTATTTGTCTACTACCACTAAACTATACGATTACAGAAGGCTTGGTTTTATTTTTCCTCTTTCCTTTCTTCTCCTTCACTATTATATTCCCAAAGCCTAAAACTGTCTCTGGCACACAGTAGGCATCCAAGAAATAGTGTTGAATTAATAAATGATAAAGTGAAGGAATGAGCAAGTTCTGGTAATAGTATCCTACAAAACTCTTGCAACCATATCTTATTTTACCCTTTTGAGAAAGGAAAAATATCTTGGCACATTTTCTCAAAAAAAGAAATAAAACCTTTGTAAGTTTGGCAGATTGGAAAAGACCCTGATGCTGGGAAAGATATTGTGGGCAGGAGAAGGGGGCAGACAGAGGATGAGATGGTTGGATGGCATCACTGTCTTAATGGACATGAATTTGAGCAAATTCCGTGAGACACTGAAGGACAGGGAAGCCTGGCGTGCTGTAGTCCATGGGGTCGCAAAGAGCTGGAGAGGACTTAGTGACTGAACCAAAAAAAAGGTAGGCAGAAATCCCTTGAATTTTAGCACAGGGTCTCCCTTCTCAGGTGGAAGCTTTGATGTTATTTTCATTCATATAGAACTATACCTGCACATATATATAATATGTGTGTATGTGTCTGTGTGTACACACACTCGCACACGTATCTATGCACGTGTGTGTATATATATATATATTTATAAATGTTATTCTATTCTGCTCTATTTTAATTGACAAAGAATCTATTTGTTTAGTATAACATTATTTTCTTGTAGGAAACTCTCATCCTCCTGACTTTTTCCTGTGGGGATAGAAGTATAAAAGGACAGATTGCAATATACTTTTCAAAATTCAAAACATATTAATGTCTTATAAGTGCTTTCATTCCTTGCAAGCAGTTTGTTCTTTGTATAAGCAAGAAGGATTCATTTATAGAATAATTTTTAAAACTGTCTAGTCATTTAAGCTTCTGGAGCCCTACAAATGATAAATAAATAATTGCATAAATAAATATATAAATGAATAAGTAAATAAGAAATATCTATGTGACACAGATTTTTTTTAAAAGGAAAATAATATCCTGGGCATCCTTAGTTCTTAAGGTCACTGATTATTCCAGAGAGAAGCAGTTATTCTTTTTCGGGTGGGTATTGCATTTTTGATTGTCTTCTCCAGCCCTGCTCCAGATTGTTCTCTTTATTTTGTGTTTTTTCTTCCTTGAGGAAATATTCAGAACCAAAGCTCTCTATGGTTTTATTATGTTTTTTTTTTCCAGTATGGTAAAGACAGCATTAAATTTTAATAATGGAGATAAAGGTTAATAACTGATACACTGTTTCTGTTAATACTACCAGAAAGCACAAATAAGAACAATTTTTTTTATGTTGCCCTTAATGTTCTGTATTCCCCTTCCTAAGTGATGGCTCATCATTTTCCCCTTCATAGGTAGAAGGAGATAATCTGGGGAAAAAATAACTGTTAAAATTTAAAAACAAAATCTCTCTGATGTGAATTTTTAAATTTAATTCAGAGCTGTTAATTTATTCTAATCTAGCATTCTGGAGATACTTCCTATTAAATGTTATGTTTTAAAAATTAAAAACGGTTATTTACACTTTCAGAAACAGAGAAGATGAGGACACAGAATTGCTGCATATCACATTCATTTGCAGGTCACCAACATTAATTTAATTTTGAAAACAGTTACATTACTGAATTCCAGTGTCATTTAATGCAAAGGACATTTAATTAAACGAACTGCACTATTAATTATTACCTTCTTAATTTTTAAGTGATATACATAATTCATGGAAAAATTGAGAACCTACAACACAAGAATTTACCTTTTAAAAATTATTTTTTAATATGTTAACCACTTTAATATAGTGGAGAAACGGGGAAGAGTTTAGAATTAGTTATGACTCTTGATACTAGGCCTATTTATAATTTAATTTACACAATATTTTGTCAATAATTTACTTACCTTTATTATATGTAATATGTATTTAAAATGTTAGGTTATATATTAATAGCTTACGGCAGAATACTAGAAAAAGAGAAAACATAAAGAAAAATTGTCCCAAATTCTGCCACCTTTAATACAGTCATGTAAACATTTTGTTGTATTTTTCACACCATTTTCCCTAAATATATGCACAAATGCACAGTGTATATCCATACATATGTATTTATGCTTATGAACCGAATGTTTGTGTTCATTCAAAATTCAACCATGTTAAAATTATACCACCCAAGGAAATGGTATTAGAGGTGAGGCCTCTTTGAAATCATTAGATCATAAATTAGGAGCCCTCATGAATGGGATTAATATTCTTATAACAGAGACCCCAGAGGGTCAGTGTGCCCATACTCAGTCATGTTTGACTCTGTGTGACCCCACGGACTGTAGCCTGCCATGTTCTGCTGTCCATGGAATTTTCCAAGCAACAAAACTGGACTGGGTTGTCATTTCCTACTCCAGGGGATCTTCCTGACTCAGGGATCGAACACACATCTCCTGCATTGGCAGGCAGATTCTTTACCACTAAGAAAAACCAAGAAGGACCACAGTTCAGTTCAGTTCAGTCAGTCAGTCGTGTCCAACTCTTTGTGATCTCAGTCAGTCAGTTCAGTCATTCAGTCGTGTCCCACTCTTTGTGACCCCACGAACCACAGCACGCCAGGCCTCCCTGTCCATCACCAACTCCTGGAGTCCACCCAAACCCATGTCCATTGTGTCGGTGATGCCATCCAACCATCTCATCCTCTATCATCCCCTTCTCCTCCTGCCCTCAATCTTTCCCAGCATCAAGGTCTTTTCAGATGAGTCAGCTCTCCGTATCAGGTGGCCAAAGTATTGGAGTTTCAACTCAACATCAGTTCCTCCAATGAACACCCAGGACTGATCTCCTTTACAATGGACTGGTTGGATCTCCTTGCAGTCCGAGGGACTCTCAAGAGTCTTCTCCAACACCACAGTTCAAAAGCATCAATTCTTCAGCGCTCAGCTTTCTTTATAGTCCAACTTTCATATCCATACATGACTACTGGAAAAACCATAGCCTTGACTAGACAGACCTTTGTTGGCAAAGTAATGTCTCTGCTTTTTAATATGCTGTCTTTGTTGGTCATAACTTTCCTTCCAAGGAGTAAGCGTCTTTTAATTTCCTGGCTGCAATCACCATCTGCAGTGATTTTGGAGCCCAGCAAAATAAAGTCTGCCACTGTTTCCACTGTTTCCCCATCTATTTGCCATGAAGTGATGGAACCGGATGCCATTAGTTTGTGATCTCACCAGATAGCAAATCTGCCTGTGTCTTGATCTTGGATTTTCAAGCTTCCTGAACTTTCAGAAACACAGTTTTTTGTTGTTTATAAGCCACCCACTCTATGGTACTTTGTTATAGCAGCTTAATCAGACCAAAATAGTACAAACAGATTCACTCACAAGTAGAACGTGCTTGCGAATAACATGCAAATATGTAATTTAAACATCATTCTCCAAAGCTCTTCTGAAATCCATCCACTTGGCTATATCTACCAGCTCCATCATGACTGAGATGACAAGCCTCTCTTATCTCATCCATAGCTACATCTATATGTCCTTGAACCTAGTCTTCATACAGGCACCATAGTGATTAAAAAAAAAAAAAAAAAAGACTGATTAAACTGCTTCCATGTTTAAATTCCTTTTCTTGGTTTTTTTAAGGCACTTAGAACAAAATGTGAAATCTTAGCATGACCTATAAGGCTCTGCAAGATCTGGTCTCTTTGTAAGCAGGGACTTATCCCATTCTCTCTGACCCATGTCAAATCACACTGACCTTGCTTCTCTTATCAGACAGCTAAAAGTGCTCTGACCCTCACATACTACTTCTTTTGTATTGAAGGCACAAAATTTACCTTACATCACAATTCATGACCAGAGAAAATACAACATTAAAAATTTTGCCCATAGCTGACCTTGTCCTCACCAAGAGTCCCCACCAGCTGGTGTGTGCGTGTGGCAGGAATGTAATTTAACTAAATAATTCCTATTTATTAAAGCTTAATCTGATTCAATAACTTTAACAGTTAAGTGTTCAGGTACTCTTGAGAAAAGTTGTCTTCTCTCATTGTCTCCTTGTGAGGAAAGGAAGAGGTTAGACTTGACCACGATCGTGGCTGTCAGTCACATTAGACCTGGATATTACTCTCAGGTCTCCAACTCTGGAAACCTCCATCTACTGCTTATTCCATCATTCCTGGCATGAACCAACTAAATACTGGTATGTAGGGCCCATGAAAACCCCCAAACATTCCAGTAAAACAAACAGTAATGGTTTTTAGGAATACTTTTAAGTAGCAAGACTCCCAACTAAAAGTAGGAAGAAAAGGATCCTATTTCCTTTCATTTAAATGGTGTAGCATAAGAGTGGCATAAATGAAACTAACAAAACAAGTCAAAGAAGAAAGATTGATACCCTGCAATCTAGAAAACCAGACAGTAACTCAAAAAATCAAACAGGGTTTATCTAGAGAGATTCAGAGAAACACACAGAAATAAGGACAGAGAGAGTCTAATGTTGTGCATCTGACAGCCCTGGGACTGCATGAACTCTGGGACGGTGCACAGGGGCGGGGTGCTGGGCAGCTTTCCAGACTCTGTAGACCCCGGGTGGCACTAGTGGTAAAGAACCCGCCTGCCAGTGCAGGAAACGTAAGAGACTTGGGTTCAGTCCCTGGGCTGGGAAGATCCCCTGGAGGAGGAAATGGCAACACACTCCAGTATTCTTGCCTGGAGAAGTCCACAGACAGAGGAACCTGGCAGGCTACAGTCCATATGGTCACACAGAGTCAGACAAAACTGAAATGATGTAACATGCATAAGACCCCCCAAAAATATATATTATAACTACTTAGACCCTTTGCTCCACTTTTCTACACACTCCATGTCAAAATTAATACAGCTTCTCAATTAATTTGGTACTATGAACTGAGTATTTTGAAAGGGGAACAAAGTAATTAAATGCATATTTCAACACATGTCTGTTGAGAATTCAAACAAGACTAAAAATGACAACTAACATTTTTGAATGCTTATATCAAGCAACATTCTAATGCTACTTTATCCTCACAACTACACTGTTAAGTTACATAGTTTTTATTCGTTAACAACCAATAAGAAAACTGAGGCAGGAGGCTATTTTAGAAGTCTAATCAACATAAAATGCATGGTGAAAATTGTTTCTGGATCTACAATTTTGATACCAAATCTGCAATGTGGTATCCTGCTCAAGCTAATTCTACCTGACAAGGCTCTTTTGGAACCACCAGGTCTCTAGCACCATAGTTCTAACAGATTTTTTTTTAATTATATATTTAAAATGAACACTAAAATCCAAAGCAAAATAATATGGACAGGAACATTATTATCTTTCATCATAATCTTCAAACATTTATAATGCAGGAGGTCACCAGTCCCTGGTGAGAGAACAGATGAGACCCAGACTTCTGCTAGGTAGGCATCCTTTAACTGGACTCACTTTCCATACCTGTTCTCTTCTCCTGTACTCACTCCATCCCCAGCTCTTCTTTGGTTCCTGCCTTCCTTTGTGAAGTGAAGCTTTTCAAGAAACATTTATTGTTAAATGATCTATGTAGAGCCACCCCTTCAGAGAGAACGTGTAACGTCATTTTAATAACCTGACAAATACAATATGGTGGTTTTAACTTCACCCTTAGCCACTGAAAGGTAAAAATACGGAAATGAGACTGAGAAAACAAATAAACCATGAGATTCTAAAGCAAATAGAATCCTTCTTATACAATATATAAAGGAATAAGATTTTATTAAACCATTGTACTGACTTCCATTTTCTGAGGACAGTGTTTTTACATAAAATTATTTTAAACCTGTGCCAAGACCCAATGTCAAGTTTTATTAGTCTGTGTTGGGTTTTGATTCTGTTGATCTTTGCCGCTCAATTGCCCCTGGCTTGGCCAGTTGTTGCCCTGTCTTTATTTGTAGGAAAAGTGATAAGCGGGTTAATGACTGCTTTATTTTCCTAACCGTGTTCCTAATCTAACAACTCTGTGCTTTTTAGAGGATGGAGCAGATTCACTACCAACACGTGAATAATAATTTCCCAGGGACCTTCAAAAGCTGATTGATGTCTGTGCCTATAGGTATCTTTTTTTTAAGTGACTGATAGGAACAGAACCAGAATTGTACAAAACCTTTTCACTGGGAATAGCAAATGTGAATAGTAGATAAGAGACTGAGACCTAAGGGAGAATCAAACCAAACAACAGTCAGGAATAAGGGGCAAATAAATGCAGCCAACAGGTCTCTGCTCCTCAGAAGAGTGGATCTTCCTGGAATAGAATGACAACCAGTTACCTTGCTGACAAATGAGGGCAGTGCTTATTTCAACAGTGTCTTTGGATCATGCTCTTTAAAGTTTTAGGATTGGTGGAGCTGAAATTGCATATTAAAGAGAACTTGAAGCCATAAACTTGCCCATACACATATTTACCTACATCTTTAAGGTCTGCGTTGGGATTTAATATTTAAAACATTGCTATGTGCTACAATACAAGAATCCAAAAAGAGCTGGGACATACTTTACAAATTAATGCTAAACCTTGAGGCCTAAGAAATGTAAGAAATTTCTCCAGTGTAACAACTAAAAAACCCTAGGCCTGATATAATTGATCACATAAGGAGACGGAACAACTAAATAATGACTGGAGTAGTTAAGAGAATTAAAAATTATCCCCAACTAAATACCAGACATAATGTAAAAAAGTGTATGGAAAATTTACAAATAAAGTTGTTTCTTAATTTAGCTTTACTCATCTTTTGCCTCTAAATTGATACATTCACCTAGAATGCAGAGATAAGGTCAGCAAAAGGTCAAACCAAACACACGTATTTACCCATTTTTCAAATGATTTATTTGGAAGCTAAACTGCTAGTAAACCTATAATATCCTCTAATAAAAAGTACATGATATGGGTGTCTGCAGATCTATTCAGTATTGTAATAGTTGTTACTTAGAAAAATGTGTTTTCTCGTGATTCACTAATCACCTTCCATTCCCCCCTCCGCTGCACCCCTCTCACACGTCATCACCCACATCAACAAAAGCACAAGTTAAGGGTGGAGTGTAGAAACTGGAAAGTAAGAATTTGATATTTATCTGGACCTGTCAGGTGAGAGAGACTCATGAACACAGATATTGTGCTGAAGCCTAAATAATTATCTATAATCTATAAGAGCTGGAGTAAAATACTATTCTAAAACATCCAAATGGCTTTGCTTCCAGTCTAGTAAACAATTGATTATTAATTTGGAATATATCTGCTGGAAAAAACAGCACTACACAAAGGCTATAAAGATGTTTAATTGGAGCTTGAATTTGAAAAGAGGTTACAGGAATAAAAATTAATGGACTTATCTGAAGAAAAAGGAAGTAAAAGTCACTTGGCCCATAAGCTTAATAGTTCAGGGTTTAGACAGATAGGCCTTCAGGAAAGGCTGTATATAAACTAGTGTTTAAGTCAGGAGTCAGAGTGTACTATAACAGTAACACCGCTCCCTCTCCAAGTTGTAACATTCCACAACTTCCCCACCCAGGCTGCAGAATTACATTGCAACTTTCCAATCAGAAGAATATTTGTCTGGATCCAAAATGGACAAAGCTTTAAGCCTTTCTTGATAACACAGGAGCTTCTCTACATCTGTTGACTGAATGGATAGTACATGAAATTTTCAGCAAAAATTGTGAAACAGAAGACAATTCTCTTCATTCTACAAGGTGAAAACATTGAGATGGATGCCAAAAACATACCCAGACATGAGCACCAATTTCTGGCAAGTTCTGTCCCCATCAAGCCAAATTGAGAGCTTTAATGAGGATTCATTCATTGTTGGACATAAAAGAGGGAACTGATATGCAGGGCAGTGGAGGTGAAGATACGCTTGCAACTTCAGATCACTTTAAAAAGCTATGGAAACGATGAGTATCCTAGACCAAGATCCACTCCCTGGAGCCAGTGGTATGAAGGCACAGGGACAAAGGCCCACTCCTCCTGGCTGGGAAGACTGGGTGCCCACAGGGACAACTGCAATACGGTTGAGAGCAGCGAGCCTTGTATGAAGTACTCATACCTGAGAAATGTCAAGGGTGTGGGCATGACCTCCGATATGGACACAGATTGAAAAAACCTATGGAATGTTCTCATCCACAGGCATGGCTCCTCAACAATCTTTTTCTAGCTGGTTGCTTTCCAAGTGTGTTCAGGCCACATACTGTTGCTGTGATTGAACATGAAGTGAAAGTGAAAGTCGCTCAGTCATGTCCGACTCTTTCTGGCCTGATGGATAGTCCATGGAATTCTCCAGGCCAGAATATTGGAGTGGGTAGCCACTAAGTAGATGTTGACCAAAATAGCCTTCATGTTCTACTCAACTTGACTAAACTTTAGATGGATTTCTTTCTGACTCTGGACTCCTGACCCTGCTTTTCCTAGAGTGCTTACTTTAGAAACCTTGTAATTACAGATTCTTTCTCTGCCCCAAAGAGATGTAAAAATTTTTTAAAGCCTCTTACTAGGGTTTCTCTGGTGGCTCAGATAGTAAAGAATCCACCTGTTAATGCAGGAGACGTGGGTTCAACCCCTGAGTTGGGAAGATACCCTGGAGAAGGAAATGGTGACTCACTCCAGTATTGTTGGCTGGGAAATCCTATGGAAATGCTGCAGTCTATGGGGTTGCAAGAGTCAGACACCACATAGTGACTAAACAGCACACAACAAGCTATGATTATACACTCTTAAATAGCAAATGACCCTAAACATATTTTTGCTCATATGTGCTAAATATGAATAAATAGGCTAAATCATGAAAATACTAATATTTTGCTATGGTACAGATAGTAAAGTGGCTCAGATAGTAAAGAATCCACCTGCAATGCAGGAGACCTGGATCCTATTTCTGGGTCAGGAAAAGCCCCTGGAGAAGGGAATGGTTACCCACTCTAGTATTCTTACTTGGAGAATTCCATGGACAGAGGAGCCTGGCAGGCTGTAATCGATGGTGTGCAAAAGTCAGAAATGACTGAGCAACTAAGCATTAAGGTTCAGTTCAGTTCAGTTGCTTACTCATGTCCGACTCTTTGTGACACCGTGGACTGCAGCACGCCAGGCTTCCCTGTCCTTCATCAACTCCCAGAGCCTGCTCAAACTCATGTCCATTGAGACAGTGACGCCATCCAACCATCTCATCCTCCATCATCCCCTTCTCCTCCTGCCTTCAATCTTTCCTATTATCAGGGGTTTTTCCAGTGAGTTAGTTTTTTGCATCAGGTGGCCAAATTATTGGAATTTCAGCTTCAGCATCAGTCCTTCCAATGAATATTTAGGACTGATTTCCTTTAGGATGGACTGGTTGGGTCTCCTTGCAGTCCAAGGGACTCTCAAGAGTCTTCTCCAACACCATAGTTCAAAAACATCAATTCTTTGGTGCTCAGCTTTCTTTATGGTCCAACTCTCACATCCATACATGACTACTGGAAAAACCATAGCTTTGACTAGATGGACCTTTGTGGGCAAAGTAATGTCTGTGCTTTTAAATATGCTGTCTAGGTTGGTCATAGCTTTTCTTCCAAGGAGCAGGCATCTTGTAATTTCCTGACTGCAGTCACCATCTGAAGTGATTTTGGAGACCCCCCGCCCCCGGAAAAATAAAGTCTCTTACTGTTTCCATTGTTTCCCCATCTATTTGCCATGATGTGATGGGACCGGATGCCATGATCTCAGTTTTCTGAATGTTGAGTTTTAAGCCAACATTTCCACGCTCCTCTTTCACTTTCATCAAGAGGCTCTTTAATTCTTCTTCACTTTCTGCCACAAGGGTGGTGTCATTTGTGTATCTGAGGTTATTGATGTTTCTCCCAGCAATCTTGATTCCAGCTTGTGCTTCATGCAGCCCAGCATTTCACATGATGTACTTTGCATATAAGTTGAATAACCAGAGTGACAATATACAGCCTTGATGTACTCCTTTCACAATTTGGAACCAGTCTGTTGTTCTATGTCCAGTTCTAACTGTTGCTTCTTGATCTGCATACAGATTTCTCAGAAGGAAGGTCAGGTGGTCTGATATCCCCATCTTTTGAAGAATTCTCCACAGTTTGTTTTGATCCACACAGTCAAAGGCTTTAGTGTAGTCAATAAAGCAGAAGTAGATGTTTTTCTGGAACTCTTGCTTTTTCAATGATTCATTGGATGTTGGCAGTTTGATCTCTGATTCCTCTGCCTTTTCTAAATCCAGCTTGAACATCTGAAAGTTCATGGTTCACTTGCTGTTGAAGCCTGGCTTGGAGAATTTTTGGGTAAAGCCAGTAGCAAACACAGGTGGCTTACACAGATTTCCCTAGCCCATATTTCAGTGGAGTTGAGCTCAGAGTGAGTTCTGCTCTCTTTCCTCTATTGCAATAGCCTTGATAAAGTCTTCCCACTTGTTTAATTTTGTCCAGTGCAATGTTTCTTTGACAGTGTTAATTTCAATTTTATCTTGTAGTATTTAGATTTGTCTGTTTCTATTTCCATGTAATTTTTTAGTTTGCTTTTTCCTTTGGAAATACGGTGGTTTTGTCAGGTTACATGCTAATAAGCTGTGCTTTTTGTTACCCTAAAATATCATTAACTTTAGCCTTGCCAGGTGGCACTAGTGGTAGAGAACTCCCCTGCCAATGATGGAGATATAAAAGACATGGGTTGGATCCCCGGGTCAGGAAGATCCCCTGGAGGAAGACATGGCAACCCACTTTAGTATTCTTGCCTGGAGAATCCCCATGGACAGAGGAGCCTGGCAGGCTACAGTCCATAATGGAGCTGCAAAGAGTCGGACACAACTGAAGTGACTTAGCAGGCATCATTAAATTTAAATACTAAATATGTTTTTAGAATGCATTTATTTTAAACTTATTTCAAAGTTAAACAAATCTTTTAAAATAATGCATTTATTTTAAATTTATTTAAAAGTTAAACAAACAAATCTTTTAAAATTGTTTTCAGTGTTACTCGATGGAAAGGTTCCCTAGCTTGTCACTAAGGATATTTAATCATTTGGCATATGCAATTGTTCCTTTAGTGAAGAATAAATTACATAACAGTTATTGAGCAATGAAATGAGGTCTCTCAATTCTGTTAGTAGCTTCTAATCTTATTTCAGTTTCTTTGGAAAATGCTGGAGAGTGCATTGTAACTTCTCTTCATCCCTTACAGCTTGTATAAGTTTCAATTATAAATTAATAAATCGGCATACTTGGGTGGTAGTGTGTGAGCCTTTAAATCCCTATAACAGCTAGCTATCAAGAAAATTATAATAATAAAAAGATAAGATGGAGAAAGACAGCTAAGTTGTACTAAGTATTTACAGCTTGTCAGACACTTCCAAATGTAGCGTATGTGTTATAAAAGAATCCTAATAGCAACACTAGGGCTAGGTGTTATTATTCCCATTCTATAGGTGAAAAAGCCATTGCTCCCAGAACATAAATATTTTGCCCCCGATTGCACAGTTAATAAATAACAGAGCTGAGATTTGATCATCTAAGAAGTGTGGCACTAACCCCAACACATTTAACTATCACACCATATAGCATCGAAGTCTTGCAGCCTGTCAACATCAGTTCAGTTCAGTTCAGTCAGTTGTGTCTGACTCTTTGCAATCCCATGGACTGCAGCATGCCAGGCCTCCCTGTCCATCACCAGTTGCCGGAGTTTACTCAAAGTCACGTCCATTGAGTCGGTAATGCCATCCAACCGTCTCATCCTCTGACATCCCCTTCTCCTCCCGCCTTCAATCTTTCCCAGCATCGGGGTTTTATCAAATGAGTCAGTTCTATGCATCAGGAGGCCAAAGTATTGGAGTTTCAGCTTCAGCATCAGTCCTTCTAATGAATATTCAGGACTTATTTCCTTTAGGATTGACTGGTTGATCTCTTTGCAGTCCAAGGGACTCTTAAGAGTCTTCTCCAACACCACAGTTCAAAAGCATCAATTCTTCAGTGCTCAGCTTTCTTCATGATCTAACTCACATCCATATATGACTACTGGAAAAACCATAGCCTTGACTAGATGAACCTTTGTTGGTAATGTCTCTGCTTTTTTAATATGCTGTCTAGGTTGGTCAACATCAGATAAGAGAAAATTGATTGAAATATGCAAATAGGCAAAATATGCAAAACCAGCTTAAATGGCTAGGTTTCTATTACAACCATGTTAAGTTACGATTATCCTTTAAAACAATTCTTTCCACTCCTTGCTGCAGTCCTATTTCCTAATCATTCAGAATGATTCTCAGAATGTGGTGACCGCAGCATCTGCATCACTTAGTTGTCTGTAAGAAATGCAAATTCTCCAGCTCCTCCCCAGACCTACTTAATCAGAACACTCAAGGCGTATCTTAGCAATCAGCTCTACTGAGCCCTCCTGTTAATTCTGATGCTTGCTCAAGTCTGAGACTCACTGGTCTAAGGGGAATCTTGGCAGGGATCCTTGTCTTGCTGTTGCTGTGGGCTCTTGTGTAGAATTATTATCTTAATGATACCTTGAAGTGATCTGTAGATTTCCAGCCTGAAGTGGGCTCCATCCATTTATTGCAGCAAAACCTACAGGAACTATATCTTTTCTGGGCAGATTTTGATCTTAAAGATCGAAAGACTCACATTTCAAAATCTTGTCATATACCACATTACCAAGAGCAGAGCACACACAAAGTGCTTTTTTTCAATACTATCTGTTGATGAATCAATAAATTATCTGCACTTCTCCCTCTCTTGTCCCCAGACTAAGACTATAAAGTTATTGGGAGAACTTGCACAAATCCACTGTATATCCTATCCCCTTTCTACACATGTACACATACCTAGACCACAAATGAGACACAAGATTATAGTGTTTCTAGGTCACTGCCCCAGTTCAAGGAGGGAAAACAGCAGTCTGGCAGCTGTCCAGAACCCTGGCATTTGGTCTTCACAGCATGGCAGACCACAGCTAATTTATCTGAAGTGCTAAAACTTCCCAGGGTTGCAGGTACTTCGATGTGCAACTGAAGCCACAAAATACTTTACAAGGACTCTGCAAATTTCTTTCTGTTGCACTCTTTCAAGTAATAAAATCTAGCTTTCCTACTTGTGCTCATCAGCTTCTCCTTATTAACAGACACATCAATTATATGCAGAAAAAGCATAGCCTTAATTTTTAATATATGTTAAAAGTGCATATACAACCACATGCTAGATATCATGAATACTTATATACTAATATATTATTATTATTATTATTATTATTACTGTTGCTTTTTTCCTTGGAAAACACTGGATAATTCCATTTCTCCCTCAATATAAAAATTAGAAGGGAGATTTCAAACATTGAGATAAGATAAATATACAATGTCTAATTATTTTGGCAGGAAAAATTTATATTTGATTTTCAAATAATTGTCAAGGAACTTTTAAAAGTACTCTACATTACAAATATGGAAAAAATAAAAACTTTTTTTTCTAGTAGTCATGCATAGGATTCCATTTTCATGTGGCTACTTTAAATGAACATAAAAATTTAACATATTTATTTGAGGAAAAAATGTTTCCTTCAGGTGTTAAGCTCAGCAACTGTCGCATATTGCCACTGCAACTATTGACAAATTGGTAGACGGCATAACCTTGAACTTGAACCCCAGTTGAACAGTCATCAAGAACATATTTTCCACTTTCTACTCTCAATTTTAATCTTTCAGGCTCTGCGACCTTCAGTAAGTTTCAATTTCTCTCCATTTATTGCTATTAGTTATTCATTATTTTAATGGACTGATAATGTATTTTTAGAGAGTATTAAAAGTTTCTGAGTATTTTGAAATCTACATATTATTTAAAATGACAATGCATTACTATTTTAATAGATTCTAATTTCATGGCTCTTAAATATTCAAACACATCTAAATTTTGTCATTTTGCCATCCCAACCTAGGTCATCAAACATGAAGGCATATCAAAGAAACAGGTTGCTTTTAGGTTTTGATATTTCCACTCTCTTTTAGCTGTTCACAGAGTTCCAGACATTAACAGAGTCATTGTCTACCCACAGGCAGTTTGCAAACACCCAGAGACATAGGGCTTTACTGTAGTGTGTAGGACATGGAGGAGAAAGCACATTCACAACAAATTCTAATTGATGTGAAAAATATGCAAATTTTAAAACAGTTTCAAAATTTCATAGGTAGCATTACATTCCATTTAAAATTCACAACCCATAATGCATAGAAGTGACTCTTGCTGCTGCTGCTGCTGCTAAGTCGCTTCAGTCGTGTCCGACTCTGTGCGACCCCATAGACGGCAGCCCACCAGGCTCCCCCGTCCCTGGGATTCTCCAGGCAAGAACACTGGAGTGGGTTGCCATTTCCTTCTCCAATGCATGAAAGTGAAAAGTGAAAGGGAAGTCGCTCAGTCGTGTCTGACCCTCAGCGACCCCATGGACTGCAGCCTACCAGGCTCCTCCATCCATGGGATTTTCCAGGCAAGAGTACTGGAGTGGGATGCCATTGCCTTCTCCGAGAAGTGACTCTTACAATACAAGAAAGACTTATCTAGCCTGAAATGTCATTAGTGTCATCACTGAGAGACTTTGCTGTAAGTGCTTTAAAAACCTGTAGCAACACGTATGGACCGAAAGATTGTCATAGTGAGTGAAGTAAGATAGAGAAAGACAACACCATACTTGTGTGTGGTGTGTGCTGGTATGTGGAGTCTAAAAAGAAAGGTTCAAATGAACTTATCCACAAAACAGCAATAGAGTTACAGATGTCAAAAACAAACTTATGGTTACTGGGGGGAAGAGGGGGAAAGGGACAGATTGGGAGATTGGGATTGACATATACACAATATGGGCTTCCCTTGTGGCTCAGCTGATAAAGAATGTGCATGCATGCAGGAGACCTGGGTTTGATCTCTGGGTTGGGAAGATCCCCTGAAGAAGGGAAATGTTACCCACTCCAATATTCTGACTAGAGAATTCCATGGACTATATAGTCCATGGGGTCACAAAGAGTCAGACATGACTGAGCGACTTTCAGATAACTAATAAGGACCTAGTTTATAGCACAGGGAACTCTACTCAATAGTCTGTAGTGGGCTATATGAGAAAAGAATCTAAAAAGAGTAGATATGTATATGTATAACTGATTCACTTTGCGGTACCGTAGAAACTAACACAACATTGTAAATCAACTATACTCCAATAAAAATCATGCAAAACAAAAAGCTAAAGGCATTTTTCATGGTCTGATAACCTAAAGTATAATAAGGTATTTGTGTACTTCCTATATAGAAAACAATGGGGACAGCCAGATTTCAGGATGTAAGAAACAGCAAATGTGTTCAGTTTTACAAGTGTTGCATTTGAAATTCCTATTAAGTAAACCCAGATATATTAAAAGGCAGGTCATGACTGGAAATTTAAATTTAGGAAGTTTTAAGAATGTGCAGACACTGAATCCATGGGTATGGATTAGATTGCCTAATTCAAAGAGGAAGTCTAAAAGGAGAAAGAAGTCTAAAAGGAGAAGGGAACCTGAGACTGAATTTTCAGGAGTCCTCATTGAATGACTAGATAAAAGAGAATGAGTCCCAAAAGGAAAATTAGTGGGAACAGGCAGAATTCAAAGAAATGAGAGAAAATAAGAAGTGTGTGATGTCATGGAAACCAATGAAAGAGATGATCTCAGGAAAGGAAAATTGATCTCTAGTGTCCAGGGCATCAGAGAGGAGAAGCAAGAGAACAGAAAAGTCCATTTTATTAAGAGATACAGAATCATTAGTGACCTTTGAGGAGGGCTTTCCTGGTTGAGTGATGGAGGCAAAAGCCAGACTGGAGTCACCGGGATTAAGTGGCAGTGTGGAACTAGAGATAACTCTTCTAGAAATTTTCTATCGTAAAGAGAAGCAGAGGTTATAAGGTCACATGGACGGAATCCAGGTTAACACAGACAGACTGGAGTGTGTTTAAAGGTTGATGACAGTGATTTGATGAGAAGCTAGTGTTCTAGTACAC
This sequence comes from Bos grunniens, assembly GCF_055505025.1. NCBI lineage: Eukaryota > Metazoa > Chordata > Mammalia > Artiodactyla > Bovidae > Bos > Bos grunniens. The sequence goes on from NC_141168.1 coordinate 9,386,375, forward strand.
AGGGGAGAAAAGTAAAAGTCTATAGTGTAAAGTTTCTCTAAAAATATAAGGGAATAGAATTCAAAAAGAGAGTTTATCTTTACAACTGAGGTGAGAGAAATCACCTCTATTGTAAAAGGAGGAAGAATCGATAAATATCTTTATTGATTGGGTTACACAGAATTGACACACGATTTGTACCCTGCTGTGTAGCAATAAATATTTTATTTCTCAAAATAGAATGAGAAGGAGTCAACAACACAATCTGCTACTATCAGAATTTCTGTGTTCCCCTAAAATTTGTTATGTTGAAATCCTAACCACCAAGGTCATGGTATTAGGATGTGGGCCTTTGGAAGGTGATTAGGTCATGAGGGCAGTATGCATGAAATTAGTGCCCTTATGAAAGAGACCCAGGAAGCTCCCTTCTTTTCTACTGCATAAGGTTTTAGTGAAAAAATAGGGGTCTCGGGAGTAGGATCTCACCAGACACCAAAGCTGCCAGCACCTTGATCCTGTGCTTCCCAGACTCCAGAGCAGTAAGAAACAAATGCTTGTTGTTCATAAGCCACTCAGTCTAAGGTGTTTTGTTATAGTAGCTTGAACAGACTAAGACATTTATCTTTTCACTTGTTCAAATCAATGTAACGAGGAATTTCTGGAAGCCATTCATAGGAAATACCCTGTACATTCCTAACCTGCTCCCCATGCCGTCCCTTGTCCTCTGGAAAGCATTCTTGCGCCTGCAGATGGAGTAGCGTGCACTACACCACAGAGTAGCCATTTCTTCACTTGTTTAGCTCCGTCACTAGGCTGGGAGCTGTTCCCAGGTGTGCTTGTGTCACGCGCAGTGCTCGTTTCTTGGCATAAGCCCTTCTTAGAAGATGTGCTTTACTTCTTATTTTTTTTACAAGTATCTCCCTGGTGGAATGCTATCTTGCACTGGCAAAAAAATGAACTCTAAAATTATACATTGAACGATCAACTCATATTTTTATGCACACAGGAGTACCACTGAGAATAACCACTTAGTCAAAAGCTTCTCTACTCTAAACAGCTAAACAGATGGGTTAATCCTGAGTTAATTAGAAAATCCAGTTAAACAGAAATTCTGCTAACTGGAAGCCTCCACTTTATAATCAAGCTAATTAACTCAGTGATTATTGAATCTCTTCCCATACTGTGACCTCATTGAAGGTAAGATATTTTTCTCAATTTTTCTCATTAAATTAAATATAAAATGCATCTGTCAAAAAACCTTACTAAAAACAATAATAGAACTAGGCTTAAAGTACAATTGGGGAGAACAAGGTTTGGAACACCAGAATAAACAAAATGAGGTTTCTGATTCCAAACATCTACTCCCCTCTTTCATCTCTATATGCAGTAAGGTCAAACAAGCTTAGAAGAGCGGATGTCATAAACACACAAAAAAAAGAAAGAAAGAAAGAAAGAAACAATGGGAGACTGCTTCTTATCCCTTTTTCTTCCTAAAATATAAACCTATGTTTTAAGTGAAAAGAAAAAAAGGCAATCTAAAAACAATTCAACTTATCAATGGACTCTAGAATTCTGTATAAAAAGGAGTGGCTGAATAAAATTATAAAATAAATGGAACAGTAATAAATAGCTATTAAGCTCCCAAAGAAGGGTCTACTGTAAATTGGATCCTCTGCTTTGAAGTAGAAGAGGGTATCAACTCAGGATACTTTAATTAATGCTATGATAATGGCTTCCCCAATGGCTCAGCAGGTAAAGAATGTGCCTGCTATGCTGGAGATGCAGGAGACTTGAGTTCAATCCCTGGGACAGGAAGATCTGCTAGAGAAGGAAAAGGCTACCCACTCCAGTATTTTTGCCTGGAAAATCTCATGGATAGATGAGCCTGGTGGGCTACAGTCCAAAGGGTTGAAAAGAATCAGATAGCGCCTAAGCAATGATATTGCAATTTTCGTCATTAAATGAGAAGTTCGAGATTCAAGAAAAGTGTCAGATAGGGCCCTCATCTTATGCTATCTATTTAAGAAATAAGATATCAAATAGCAACACAGAGCAGTTTTATTATTAACTGCAAAATTATGAGGTAAAACTAATAAGAATAAAGCCATTTAGCAATACTGAGTAGGTTATAAGGCGTAATGCTTTGGTGAGGTCTGGAGGGTACCTTATGGGCTGGATTTTTCTGGAAAGTCTTCCTGCAAAAATAAACTTGAGGTGGAATAATTGTGACGGCTCAGTTTTCCCATTTCCCCATTTGTCAAATAACAAATCAATCTGTATTGTTACTGTTGAGTGTTTTTTTTTTAAGTCAGCCAATTAAATCAGTATGCACTTTGGTTTATTTGCACTATTTGCAATTTAAATGTTCTGTTTCAAAATGAATTTTGCTAAGTCTTTTGTATTCAGTTGCAACCTGAACCTTTAGACTATAACAAGCTGCCCCTGCCTCATGTCCTCTCTTTCATCATTCTCTTCTAAGAATTACAGATTTAAGTTCACCAGTAAAAATCGAAAGCCATCATGAACAAAACAACTGGGTTGTTTCTACCCTTTGATGCAGCTGTAACCTTGCCCTCTTCCTAAAGCCTAGGAAAGATAAAGGCTTGTTGCCTGGAGCCCTCCAGGAAAATGAATCATGGGCAGAGAAGTTCATGCGCCTGCATTTGCAAAGAATAAAAGCAGGAAAATGTCTGTTTCCCATTAAAACTTCTCTTCATGCACTTTGCTGTGGCCGTCATTCGATTCGACATGTTTTCAATGTGAATATTATGTATTCTATATACTCCCTGCTGTTTTTTCTATTGGTTACCTAGCCAGTAAAATGCCTGATCTCTGACTTAGCATTCAAAGTGCCCATAAAGTGTATCTGGTGGTTTTATTTCTATAGTATAGCTTGACTATTGTTCGAATTTCTCAAACTTGTTCTACATTCTCCCCCCATAGTCATCTTTGCCTCTGTTTCTACTGATCGAGCTCATTCTGCCCATATTCGTTTAATTTATCTTGGCTCATGAAAGAACCCATATTCCATAAAACCTTTCCAGTCACTCTTAGTTATGATTAGATGCTATCTCCTCTGAGATTTTTTTGGATACTTGTTACAAACTGCCTGACATGCATCTATTTGTGATGATTTAATATCACTTATGTTTAGAGGATGAGTATAGGATCATTTCCTATACTCATGATGATATAGGATCATTCCCTATACTCATGATTCTGGGAAAGATTGCAGGCAAAAGGAGAAGGGGGCAGCAGAGGATGAGATGGTTAGACAGCAGTCCTGACTCAACAGGTATCAATTTGAGCAAACTCCGGGATATAGTGAAGGACAGGGAAGCCTGCTGTGCTGCGGTCCATGGGGTCACAAAGAGTCTGACACAACTCAGTGACTGAATAACAACAATAACATATGCTCTTTCATTCAATGAAAATTTGTATTTATCCAATAAAAGTCTGTCAGGAGATTCTCCCTGGGATAGACACTGAAGATGGAATGGTAAACAAAATAGACTCACTCTCAGACCTCTTAAAAACATTACAAATTAATGAAGAGGAGACAGTCCTATGAGTTGAAAAAGTTATAGGGCCTGAGGTGTAGTGATGTGCCTATGGATACATAATCTGTCTAAACACTTTCTGTTCTGTTCCTCTCATTAAAGAGAGAAAGAGATTCTGGTTGGTAGGACTGGACGTGTAGGACACATTAGATGAAACTGACAGTCCTAGGGTGGAAACCTAAGGAGATCGCTTAGTGGAAAGGGTATCTAGGCATTTTGACTGATGCTGATTTGAGGCTGCAAGTCTCTGGGATCTATGGTCAGAGGAAACATGCTGAGAAACTTTATAGTGCTCACTGTTCAGTGACAAATATTTATTTGTCTATATCCATGGCACACCGCCACCTGCACACCCTACCGCCACCCAAAAGCACACTCAGCAGGAGAGGGCTTCAGTTTTTAATACCGGAAATCATGAATGAGTAAGGCTAAAGCAACTCCGACTCAATGGACGTGAGTTTGAGCAAGCTCTGGTAGCTGGTGATGGACAGGGAAGCCTGTTGTGCTGCAGTCCATGGGGTCACAAAGAATCGGACACGACTGAGTCACTGAACTGAACTGAAAGCAACTCCATAAAGAAGAATGCAAAATTATAAATATTTATATATTTACACATGAGCTTTCTAATTACTTGTGCTTTTAAAAAACACACTGGGGACTCCTCTGGTGGTCCAGTGGTTAAGACTCCAAGATCCTGATGCAGGAGCCCTGGTTCAATTCATAGTTGAATTAGTTGGGGAACTAAGATTCCATATGCTACATGGTACGACCCAAAGACAACAACAACAGAAAACGCTGGCTTAGTAAAACAGGTACTATTATGCACATATCTTTGTATACCAGGCTTCATTGCTGACAGATACAAGGCACATCACTTGAGAAATAATTTTTCAACTCCTAATCTTAAAATAATGAGAACTGAGATATAATTATATGATATGTGCTTATAAAGATATACAATTAAAGGAAATCCTATACTAACATTTGAAATCAATGTACACTGAAGTTTTTGAGCAATAAAATTAAAACAAATTAATGAATACAGCTGACACAGACGGAGAAAACTGAGGGGAGAACATTTGGTTTTTCTTTGTTTTTAGATGTTTTTTTTAAAGAATAATTTTATTTATCCATTTATTTTTAATTGACATACAATGTTGTGTTAATTTCAGGTATACAGCAAAGTGATTCATACATACATATCTATTTTTTTTATTCTTTTCTTTTAGAGGTTATTACAAAATACCTAGTTTTCTGTGCTACACAGTAGGTCCTTGTTAGTGATCTATTTTCTTCATAGCAGGGATTGAGGGTTTGAGATGCCAATTAGATTGTGATGACTGTGGATTGCCAGTTGGGTTTGAGGCTCAACAGAGAAGAAACAGCTAGAGATAGAAATTTGTGAGTCCTAAGCATATAGATGGAAGGTCTCCCAAGGAGCAGGTGTAGACAGAAAGAGAGAAACACCAAGTGAACACCAAGAAGACGCTTTAAGAAAGAAGGAATGGTCTGTGTCAAATGCTGATGATTAGTCAGGATGAAGGCTGAGAAGTCCCCACTGGCTTTAGTAACATGAAGACTGCTGGTGAAAAGATGAGGACTGCTCTGCTGTGTATGAAAGCCTTTTGGAGTAGGTTTAGAAAGAATTAGACAAAAGCAAGTGAAGGCCAAGATTATGACTAATTTAAGAGGGAAGGAAGAAATAAGCTGTTATTTTTAATGAATTGGGAAACATAACTAGCTGAAGGGAAGGAGGACAGGTTGGGAGTGAGATGATGGGATGAAAGGGAATGAGGCAGGGTTGCAGCCACGGGGTCCCATTTGAGTCAGCAGTCATGAATTTAAAGTTAGACCCATCAGTACAGTTGTGCAGTTATCCTGGCTGCGTTCCTCAGCCCCCAGGGGAGATACAAAGCACATGGGAACCTGCACTTCACCAGCATTGACATTCTTCTGAGGAAGTATAATGAAAGGAAAGAGGAACAAAAAATTGAGGATGACATTATTATGTTCCCGGTTACAATGCAGACACAGAACTAAAGTGAGTGAAAGGGAGTGAGTGCATGATGAAGCAAGTATAAGAAAAATGTATCTTGTTATGGTGGCTTTAGGGGACTGGAGATAAGGAGTAGCAAAATTATGGAGCAGTTATAGCTAATGATCATGTTGAGGTCCAAGGGATGACCTTGGAAGTCAGTAGCTATGACACGTTGGAGGATCATATCAATGGAGGAGAGAAAGTCCAGTATTTGAGACAGATAGAACCTTGAAAGCTTCAAAGAACATGACAGGGGAGTTATTGGAGCATGTGGCAGTGGCCCAGGTATTGAAATCTGCAAAGATGAAGAGGTCATGGCCCAATGTTTGTAAATATCCACAGTAAGAAAAGGTAGAACGTAATATCAGTTCAGTTCAGTTCAGTCACTCAGTCATGTCCGACTCTGTGCGAACCCATGAATCGCAGCACACCAGGCCTCCCTGTCCATCATCAACTCCTGGAGTTTACACAAACCCATGTCCATTGAGACGGTGATGCCATCCAGCCATGTCATCCTCTGTCATCCCCTTCTACTCTTGCCCCCAATCCCTCTCAGCATCAGAGTCTTTTCCAATGAGTCAACTCTTCGCACGAGGTGGCCAAAGTACTGGAGGTTCAGCTTCAGCATCAGTCCCTCCAATGAACACCCAAGACTGATCTCCTTTAGGATGGACTGGTTGGATCTCCTTGCAGTCCAAGGGACTCTCAAGAGTCTTCTCCAACACCACAGTTCAAAAGCATCAATTCTTCAGCTCTCAGCCTTCTTCACAGTCCAACTCTCACGTCCATAGATGACCACTGGAAAAACCATAGCCTTGACTAGATGGACCTTTGTTAGCAAAGTAATGTCTCTGCTTTTGAATATGCTATCTAGGTTGGTCATAACTTTGCTTCCAAGGAGTAAGTGTCTTTTAATTTCATGGCTGCAGTCACCATCTGCAGTGATTTTGCTGCTAAGTCACTACGAGTCATGTCCGACTCTGTGCAACCCATTAGACAGAAGCCCACCAGGCTCCCCTGTCCCTGGGATTCTCCAGGCAAGAACACTGGAGTGGGTCGCCATTTCCTTCTCCAATGCAGGAAAGAGAAAAGTGAAAGGGAAGTCGCTCAGTCGTGTCTGACCCTAGCGACCCCATGGACTGCAGCCTACCAGGCTCTTCCATGCATGGGATTTTCCAGGCAAGAGTACTGGAGTGGGGTGCCATTGCCTTCTCCGACAGTGATTTTGGAGCCCCCCAAAATAAAGTCTGACATTGTTTCCACTGTTTTCCCATCTGAAGGGACGAGATGCCATGATCTTCGTTTTCTGAATGTTGAGCTTTAAGCCAACTTTTTCAACTCTGCTCTTTCACTTTTATCAGGAGGCTTTTTAGTTCCTCTTCCCTTTCTGCCATAAGGGTGGTGTCATCTGCATATCTGAGGTTATTGATATTTCTCCTGGCAATCTTGATTCCAGCTTGTGCTTCTTCCAGCCCAGCGTTTCTCATGAAGTACTCTGCATATAAGTTAAATAAGCAGGGTGACAATATACAGCCTTGACGTACTCCTTTTCCTATTTGGAAGCAGTCTGTTGTTCCATGTCCAGTTCTAACTGTTGCTTCCTGACCTGCATATAGGTTTCTGAAGAGGCAGGTCAGATGGTCTGATATGCCCATCTGTTTCAGAATTTTCCACAGTTTATTGTGATCCACACAGTCAAAGGCTTTGGCATAGTCAATAAAGCAGAAATAGATGTTTTTCTGGAACTCTCTTGCTTTTTCCATGATCTAGCGGATGTTGGCAATTTGATCTCTGGTTCCTCTGCCTTTTCTAAAACCAGGTGAACATCTGGAAGTTCATGTATTGCTGAAGCCTGGCTTGGAGATTTTTGAGCATTACTTTACTAGCATGTGAGATGAGTGCAATTGTGTGGTAGTTTGAACATTCTTTGGCACTACCTTTCTTTGGGATTGGAATGAAAACTGACCTTTTCCAGTCCTGTAGCCACTGCTGAGTTTTCCAAATGTGCTGGCATATTGAGTGCAGCACTTTCACAGCATCATCTTTCAGGATTTGAAATAGCTCAACTGGAATTCCATCACCTCCACTAGCTTTGTTCATAGTGATGCATTCTAAGGCCCACTTGACTTCACATTCCAGGATGTCTGGCTCTAGGTGAGTGATCACACCATTGTGATTATCTTGGTTGTGAAGATCTTTTCTGTACAGTTCTTCTGTGTATTCTTGTCATCTCTTCTTAATATCTTTTGCTTCTTTTAGGTCCATACCATCTCTGTCCTTTATTTAGCCCATCTTTTCATGAAATGTTCCCTTGGTATCTCTAATTTTCTTGAAGAGATCCCTAGTCTTTCTCATTCTGTTGTTTTCCTCTATTTCTTTGCATTGATCACTGAGGAAGGCTTTCTTATCTCTCCTTGCTATTCTTTGGAACTCTGCATTCAGATGCTTATATCTTTCCTTTTCTCCTTTGCCTTTTGCTTCTCTTCTTTTCACAGGTCTTTGTGAGGCCTCCTCAGACAGCCATTTTGCTTTTTTGCATTTCTTTTCCATGTGGATGGTCTTGATCCCTGTCTCCTGTACAATGTCATGAACCTCTGTCCATAGTTCATCAGGGACTCTGTCTATCTGATCTATTCCCTTAAAATCTATTTCTCACTTCCATTGTATAATCATAATGGATTTGATTTAGGTCATACCTGAATGGTCTAGTGGTTTTCCCTACTTTCTTCAATTTATGTCTGAATTTGGCAATAAGGAGTTCATGATCTGAGCCACAGTCAGCTCCCAGTCTTGATTTTGCTGACTGTATAGAGCTTCTCCATCTTTGGTTGCAAAGAATAAAATCAATCTGATTTCAGTGTTGACCATCTGGTGATGTTCATGTGCAGAGTTTTCTCTTGTGTTGTTGGAAGAAGGTGTTTGCTATGACCAGTGCATTCTCTTGGCAAAACTCTATTAGCATTTGCCCTGCCTCATTCCATACTCCAAGGCCAAATTTGTTACTCCAGGTGTTTCTTGACTTCCTACTTTTGCATTCTAGCCCCCTATAATGAGAAGGACATCTTTTTTGGATGTTAGTTCTAAAAGGTCTTGTAGGTCTTCATAGAACCGTTCAACTTCAGCTTCCTCAGTGTTACTGGTTGGGGCATAGGCTTGAATTACCGTGATATTGAATGGTTTGCATTGGAAATAAACAGAGATGATTCTGTCATTTTTGAGATTGCATCTAAATACTGCATTTCGGACTCTTTTGTTGACCATGATGGTTACTTCATTTCTTTAAGCGATTCCTTCCCACAGTAGTAGATATAATGGTCATCTGAGTTAAATTCACCCATTCCAGGCCATTTTAGTTCGCTGATTCCTAGAATGTTGATGTTCACTCTTGCTATTTCCTGTTAGACCACTTCCAATTTGCCTTGATTCATGGACCTAACATTCCAGGTTTCTATGCAATATTCCTCTTTATAGCATCGGACTTTGCTTCTATAACCAGTCACATCCACAACTGGGTATTGTTTTTGCTTTGGCTCCATCCCTTCATTCTTTCTGGAGTTATTTCTCCACTGATCTCCAGTAGCATATTAGGCATCTACTGACCTGGGGAGTTGCTCTTTCAGTATCCTATCATTTTGCCTTTTCGTACTGTTTATGAGGTTCTCAAGGCAAGAATACTGAAGTAGTTTGCCATTCCCTTCTCCAGTGGACCACATTCCATCAGACTGTAATATAATTAGCTTTAATCCTGAGGCAGTGAGGAGGAAGGTTTCAGTTCAGTTCAGTTCAGTCTCTCAGTCGTGTCTGACTCTTTGAGAACCCATGAATCGCATCACGCCAGGCCTCCCTGTCCATCACCAACTCCTGGAGTTCACTCAAACTTACATCCATCGAGTCGGTTATGCCATCCAGCCATCTCATCCTCTGTCGTCTCCTTTTCCTCTTGCCCCCAATCCCTCACAGCATCAGAGTCTTTCCCAATGAGTCAACTCTTCACATGTGGCGGCCAGGGAATTGTTTATTTAACAAATATACACACAGTGGAAAAAACGGTTTTGGAACCACTTCAAAAGATGTAGTATGTGCTTTATAGCTAAGATTATTAAAGATGTGGTCACTATAGTAAACATTTTAATTGGATTTTTCTTGGGCATATAATACTGCTTGGCTGATTCCATGATTATTGTGACAAAAATCAGCCTCACTAGGCTAACTTAATTAAGAGACTCCTGAAATTAATTTCCATCACTTATATAACCATCACAGACATTTCACAGAAAATCTAATTTAGGGATTTGGAAAAAGGATCTGAAGGATGGTCAGAGGGTGCCTTTTATTTTTCATTATAAGTCTTATATTTAGAAGAGGCTGTTAGTGAAAAAACCTACATATCTCAGTCTGTTATACAGGACATTCAGAACCTGTTCCTGACCTGCCTGTAAAGCCTTAATAAGCCCTATTCAGTGCAACCCAAGCATCTGTTTGCATACCATGACTGGTAAGAAAGGTAGGTCAGTTGATCCTTACCTACAAGTGATTTCAAACAGAGTTGAAATATAACTTTTTTTTTTCCTTAGCAAACTCATATACAGACAAATGACATTAGATATTTACAATTGGAACAGTCTGTTCCAAAGCATTTATAAAAGTGAAGTTTATAAGTTTATAAAAATATGATCAAATATTTAAAGTGTTTTGGGGTACTACATTTACTTCAAATACCATGTTACAGCAGGAATTCTGATGTTTCCATGTCCATGTCTGTGAACTAACAATTGATCTTCTGTGCGAATAAGGTGTCTCACATTCAAGTACAAGTATGTTTACTAATTATCTGTGACTATTTTCTGAATAGATGGGGTCACTATTTGTGATTCAGCTGAACCATCCATTTAGCTAGGGTGATATCTTAGTTAAGGAGATTGCATCTGTCAGGGTCAGAAAGGTCTAAACATGCCAGCAATGATGTTAATATCAGTGTATTTATCTATGATTTATATTTTAACATTTCTAAGTAGAAGGATGGATGCTGCAACTATATTTTGAATGAACAGAAATGCTGGTAATCCTTCAATGTAATCTCTCTATACAAGGAATTATCATTTATTAACACTTTGCTATAAAATTGTATCATACCGATCATACAATCCTATTTCTCTAATTTCAATATTTTTATATATACATAGATGAGTCACGAACAGGAACATACTTGTTAGAAAATCTTCTCAGTGGAAATCAGCTTTTAAAATAACATTTTAAATGCTACTAAACACTACTTTTCAAAACACTGACTCATGTGTTGCTGCTGAACCAACAAAGAGCCAGTAATAGCTTAATTCAAACCAGTGATAAAATACAATTCATAAAGATCAAAACCAAACTCTCTGAGTAAATATTCCATCTGTGCCCCTCTTCAGTGTATTTCTATACTCCAGGGATAGGCTTTTTTGGTGAAGCTTGCATTAAAATTATTTTCAGTGATGATTTTTTTCTGATCTTCTTTTGGGAATGAACTAAGAAAACACTCACTAACCTCCCTCTTTGTCATGAATTTTGTATTCTCAGAGGACTAGGTGACAAATATTGACACAATTTTACAGTACTCATGTACAAATCCATGTCTGCAACTGAGTTTTGCAATTAGGATTTTTCGTTGCTCTCGGAAATTGTCCATAATGTAATATTTATTAGTGTAGAGTAAAATTAACAATATTTACTAATATCAATCATATGTAATGCAAACCCTGTGTAGAAAATTAATACAATATTAACATTTCATAATTCCTTTTAAAATGCCTCAATTTAAGGAACTATTTTGAGGGGCTAACTTTCAAACATTCATTCCTGCCAGTGGTGACTTGTGGAAGAATGTGACAAAATGAGTTTACACACACATGAACATCCTTCATTGCAGCACTGCTTACAGTGGTAAAGACATGGGAGGACCCAAGTGTGCATTAACAGATGAGTGGATAAAGAAAATATGATACATATCACAAATCTATCTATCTAGCCACACACACACACACACACACACACACACACACGTACAGTACAATATGGACAGCATGTTAAAAAGCAGAGATGTTACTTTACCAACAAAGGTCTGCCTAGTCAAAGCTATACTTTTTCCAGTAGTTATGTATGGATGTGAGAGTTGGACCATAAAGAAAGCTGAGCGCTGAAGAATTGATGCTTTTGAACTGTGGTGTTGGAGAAGACTCTTGAGAATCCCTTGGACTACAAGGAGATCCAACCAGTCCATCCTAAAAGAAATCAGTCCTGAATATTCATTGGAAGGACTGATGTTGAAGCTGAAACTCCAATGCTTTGGCCGCCTGATGTGAAGAACTGACTCACTGGAAAAGACCCTGATGCTGGGAAAGATTGACGGTGGGAGGAGAAGGGGATGACAGAGGATGAGATGGTTGGATGGTATCACCGACTCAATGGACATGAGTTTGGGTAAACTCCGGGAGTTGGTGATGGACAGGGAGGCCTGGTGTGCTGCAGTCCATAGGGTCGCAAAGACTCAGACACCACTGAGCGACTGAACTGAACTGACTGCGGGGCATTACACTAGATGACCATAAGTAAGACAGAGAAAGACCAGTACACTGTGATAGCTCTTACTTTTGGAATCTGAAAGAAAAAAAAATAAAAGTCAAACTTTTAGAGTGAAATGTTGGCTGCCTGAGGCTAGAGGCTGGGGGAAACAAGAAGATGTTGGCTGAAGGATACAAATTTTCAGCTATGACATGAATAAATTCTAAAGATCCTACACAGCATAGTGACTATAGTTAATAATTCTATATTGTTTACTTGCAATTTCCTAAGAGGTTAGATTCTAAGCATTTCCACACACACAAGAAAGACAATAATGTGAGGTGATGGATGTGTTAATTAATTTGATTGTGGAAGTCCTTTCACAATGTATATGTATATCAAACCATCACATTGTACACTTGAAATATAATAAATTTTATTTGTCAATTATACCCTAGTAAAGCTGGAAGGAACACAAACTGGAATCAAGATTGCCAAGAGAAATATCAATAACCTCAGATATGCAGATGACACCACCTTTATGGCAGAAAGTGAAGAGGAACTCAAAAGCCTCTTGATGAAAGTGAAAGTGGAGAGTGAAAGAGTTGGCTTAAAGCTCAACATTCAGAAAACGAAGATCATGGCATCCAGTCCCACCACTTCATGGGAAATAGATGGGGAAACAATGGAAACAGTGTCAGACTTTATTTTTCTGGGCTCCAAAATCATTACAGATGGTGACTGCAGCCACGAAATTAAAAGACACTTACTCCTTGGAAGCAAAGTTATGCCCAACCTAGACAGCATATTCAAAAGCAGAGACATTACTTTGCCAACAAAGGTCCATCTAGTCAAGGCTATGGTTTTTCCTGTGGTCATGTATGGATGTGAGAGTTGGACTGTGAAGAAGGCTGAGCGCCAAAGAATTGATGCTTTTGAACTGTGGTGTTGGAGAAGACTCTTGAGAGTCCCTTGGACTGCAAGGAGATCCAACCAGTCCATTCTGAAGGAGATCAGACCTGGGATTTCTTTGGAAGGAATGATGCTAAAGCTGAAACTACAGTACTTTGGCCACCTCATGCAAAGAGTTGACTCATTGGAAAACACTCTGATTTTGGGAGGGATTGGGGGCAGGAGGAGAAGGGGACGACAGAGGATGAGATGGCTGGATGGCATCACTGACTCGATGGACGTGAGTCTGGGTGAACTCCGGGAGTTGGTGATGGACAGGGAGGCCTGGCGTGCTGTGATTCATGGGGTCGCAAAGAGTCGGACACGACTGAGCGACTGATCCGATCTGATTTGATCTGAAAGCTGGGGAAAAAACATGAAGATCTTAAGCTGTATGCAATGAATATTACTGTTTCTCTTCTGACCTTCTAGAAATATTGTTTAATGAATAAATTTATTCTCTGGGAAAAGTCAGGGCGCAGTGTTGAACACATCCTATGTCTAACTTCATTTTGCTCTTCTGTTTGATTCCTCTTGAATGTACTGCAATACGTGGTGAAAATAGTTTGGTTTCACATCAAAAATTGCAGTCTTCAATGTGTACTTTGATTATTTTGTTTTCAGAACACCAAGAATACCTTTAAAAACTTAAACAACCATTTAGAATGAATTGACACTGCTGGAGACTTTTTTTTTTTACAACATCTCAACAGAGATGACATTTTGACATACAGTCCTCTCATTATACTGGAATTAAATAGTAAATAAAGATTACTGCTTTGATTTCTAGCAATATATACTTGGTGAATTGTGCAATTTATAATTTTAGGCAAAATTATGCCATTAGCAAGTTCAAATTTTTTCCCTTGTCCCAACAGTTAGCATTGAGATTATTCACAAATATTAATTTGTACCTTTTTGTATCCTGTAGAAACTTTGCTTTTAAGGTTCCTTTGATAAAATTACTGGGTAGGAAAATTGCCTCCTTTGTCAGTTATTTTATCTGACATGGCAAGTGGCAAAGCAAAGAGTCAAGAGAGAGCTCACGCATCAGATTAGTTAATTGTGAGGGCCACAACTAATGCACTTCTAGGGCTCCAACTCTGAATACATCCCACAGGCTCATGTGCCTCTTGGCAGATATCTGAGACTAGATCAAGAAGAATTCTCTCCAAATCCATGACAGCAATACTGGTTATATACTAAGCCAATACCCACGAAAATGCTGGTAAACAGTCCTACGGGGAACCCCAGCAGCGTGTGTTGGCTAATTCTACATTTCCAACAAATATAATAAAGCTTCCGAGAAACTTCAAGCCAAATTTCAAGCTCAGGCACAGGAAATATATTAACTTCTACCTTCTATTCTTCCCTTCGTCTCAGTTTTCAATCTTAATTGCAAATAGTTTATAAGTAGAGTCATTAAATAAAAATACCACCCTGCCAGATAGTGTGTTAGGATGCAGAACACAGAGCTCAGGGCTCTGTTTTTGCTTTTTGCTTTTATAAATATTCCTGCCAAACATCAGGAAAAGAATTTCTCCCCACATCCCTGGCCAGTTGTCTGCATCTATGTGGTAGAAAATAGGTCTCATCCAACTGAAAAAGGAAATCACTTTGAGGTTTTAAAAAATAGGAATTCACTCTGATGACCTAGAGGGGCAGGATGACCTAGGAGGGAAGCTTATGAAGGAGGGGAGATATATATATATATATATATATATATATATATATATATATATATACACATACATACACACACATATATACACACACACACACATATATATATATATACACACATACAGCTGATATGGGCTTCCCAGGTGGCTCAGTGATAAAAAAAAAATCCACCTGCCAATGCAGGAGATGCAAGAGACACGGGTTTGATCCCTGAACTGGGAGGATCCCCTGGAGGAGGAAATAGCAACCCACTCCAGTATTCGTGTCTGGAAAATTCCATGGACTGAGGAGCCTGGTGGGCTACAGTCCATGGGGTCGCAGAGTCAGACATGACTGAGCAACTGAGCACAGCTGAATGCTGCCAGAAGTAGCAGTGGGGGTAGAGGGGGGTTGTCAGGGGCAAGTAGAGCATGCCTGTGGTGCCCACTTAAGTCTGAAAGCTTCTCCAGTCTGTGAGATGGTGAGAAGGTAAGCCATAGCGAGTCTGCCTGCAGGCTGGAAGATGCAAGGCAGGCCGTGGATAGAGTGAAGACAGGATGGCAGGAATCCTCTTCCCTGGGAACTAAACACTCACCCTGAATCTGCCTATTTGAACGACTAGTTATTTACTTGCTCAAATTACTCATACAACAGTTACAGACTCAAAGTTTGAAAGTGGCTGAAACTTTTTTGTAACACTGGTGTTGAAGGAAATTATTTCTTCATAAGCTAATCTTTTTAAAAGGAAACATGCTTTGAACCACAGCATTTCTGAGTCCATTAAATAATGAGCACTTTCACCAGCAGGTTCAGTAGAACTTTGATTCTCTATCAGTCACAGCAGGTATCAAAGCAAAGGGAGAAGGAAGTGCTTTAGACTCCATTCCCCAAAGCAAATAAAGCTGGTGCCCCCAGATCGGAGGCACTGCCTAAAGTTTTCCTTTCCTTCAGATGCCAACCTAACTTGTAATGAAGCAGAATATTGGCTATTTATCCCCCTTTATTTTCTAGAGAAAGTAACTTGTGTCCTTTGAAGAACTCTAAACAATTATGAACAGATGACATTTAAAAGGTCCATTCACCAGTCAGTTAAAATGTAGACTACTTTTCCCCTTTGGGTATTAAATATGCTATAAGTAGACTTGTTTCCCAAGCCAGTCCACAAAGCCTAATCCTAGCTTTGTTACCATGGGGAAATGCATTTGTAAGTTTATAGTAGGGCTTTCCAATGAGGCAGCTCTTCTGATCAGGCAGTAGGAAAAGGAGTGAGAGAGGGTGTGAGATGGTTGGATAGCATCACCAACTCAATGAACGTGAGCCTGAGCAAACTCCAAAAGACAGTGAGGGACAAGGAAGCTTGGCATGCTGCAGTCCATGCAGTCGCAAAGAGTTGGACACGATTTAGTGACTGGACACAACAACAACATTAGGACTTCAAGAAAACATTCCTCATTGTTGATGGCCCTCCAGATAACAAACTGTGTCAGAAGGATAAGGGCAGATTTTCTTCGAAGCATCTAATCTTATTAGTTCACTGTGCATCTATGTCTATACAAGAAAATGGATACCCAAGGTCATTGTTCTGAATTGGAGAATGGAATTTTCACTGTGGAAATCATCAGGATGGAATGTGTGTGTGTGTGTGTGTGTGTGTGTGTGTGTGTGTTAGTGGCTCAGTCGTGTCTGACTCTGTGACCCCATGGACTATAGCCCTCCAGGCTCCTCTGTCCATGGGATTCTCCAGGCAAGAATACTGGAGTGGATAGTCATTCCCTTCTCCAGGGGATTTTCCTGACCCAGGGAACAAACCCAGGTCTCCCGCATTGCAGGCAGATTTTTTTTTTTTTTTTTTTTTTTACCATTTAAACAACCAGGGGTATTGAAGGGAAATTTTTACTTTCAGAAAATAGATAAATACCATAGAATTATTCCTTTTATTTGTGGGTATTGAAATATAATTATTATACAGTTGTAAGTGACTTTTACAGAAGAAAGGGAAAAAACTGCCTAGAGCAACATGAATTAACTCTTATTTCACTATGTTACTAATGGACTTCCCTTACTCTTCAAACAAATTTGATAGGAAACATTTTATAATAATTGCATTAACTTTTATGCAAATTTTAAATGGTACCCTTAAAAAATCTTTCCCTCAGTTTTAATTAATCTTGAATATTTAATTCACTTTTGCATAACTTAAGCAAAGGCTTATCTTTTTTTCTTGCCTAGGGCTCCTTGAACTTTAATTAGTATGCATCGTATCTTAAAATTTTGGTGTTGCTTTTAAGGAGCAATAATTTTGATCCATTTAAACTCACCATCATCAGATACAGGTTCCATATAATAATAATTACATTGCAAAAGGAAAGAATAAAAGTGAGAAAAATGAGGGAAGTTTTTCAAAATTCAAATTCTTATTTGTAGGTGTTCTCTAAAATGTAACAGATGAGCTATAGTATTTCTAAGTATTTCTATAGTGTTTCTGTGATGTGTGTATGTGTTAATTGCTCAGTCTCCAACTCTTTTGTGACCATCATGGACTGTAGCCTACCAAGCTCCTCTGTCCATGGAATTTTCCAGGCAAGAATACTGGAGTGGGTTGCTATTTCCTCCTCTGTTTCTGTGATACATATCTATAATTCAGATGTTCAGAACAAAAGAAAAAAGCAAGGACTGTAAATAATACAGAGAATGGAATTGTATCCTTTACAGATGCCCCAAGACTGTCCTGCTTGTGCTCATGGGCGGACAAGCACACAGGTCCTCTGAGGGGACTGAGCCCTCCCACTCAGCCTTCATGATAGGTTCCTACCAGGCACTGCCTTAGGAACAGCCAAACCACAGATTCATAACAACTATAACGAAAGCCTTGTGCAAAAAGATAAATTGACCCACCAAGTTTCCTTTCTAGAATTTTAAGAAATATGAACATAATTGGCCAGCTAGCAATGGTAGCTGAAACAAAGCTCATAATAGAGTTGTAGGGCCAAATATGGGGCCCTGTGAACACTGAGGTTACATTAGTTTGAGTGGTTTCAGTTGTAAATAACAGAGAACAGCACTGGATCTGCCTTCACAAAAGAGGAAGTCAGTGGGTCCACCTAAATTAAAAGTACGGAGTTAGGTGTGGGCATGATCAAGAGGCTCCAGGAAGTTAGCAAGATCTGGCTTGTTGGTCCCTCCAAGGGCTCTCTCTCCACTTTGTCTTTCACCTAAGGCTGCCCCAGCCATCATCTCAGAAGTCTTCCTGGATGGCTGGCCTGGATTATATGCATTTCTGTAAAATAATCTCAGCAGCCATGGGTTGAAATATTGACTGTACATGGAGACAGATGAGCTTGCTTGAACCCAAACAGAAACCAGATTCTGTTGAAAAGGGATGGGGTGGGGTTTGCCCGCAAGAAATCGGTTGCTGACAAAGCAAGCAGTGTATATCCATCGCAGAATTTATGAGATTATAAGAACTGTAAGCAGAGCAATAGAGTTGGTTTGAGGATTAAAAGGGAAAAATTGAATGCTCAAATATGTGACTTCAGAGCATTTTGGTTGATTGTGTTGTGTCTTTTAAACTGCCTTGAATCAAGAACTCCCTCTGGACCCAGTCTCAGCGAGATCCATACCTGTTAGGCAAGGTGACCATGCATCTCAGCTTGTTCAGCAGAGGACCAGTTCATCCCTGTTATACTCCTTTCATTCTCGAAAATGGCCCTGTTTTCTGGTAAATTATATGGTCATCCTATTGTAATGGTATCTACTTTGGAATTTCCACACATTTTTTTCCCCTATTTTCATGCACAGCTTTACAATATGTTGGGTTTACATGGGTTTGTTTGAAGCTGCCTTTGTAGAAGGCATTTCTATCAGGAGGAAATGCCAAGATAAGTGGGAGGCCAGGCAGCACATTCTACTAAGGAAGACTAAGGTGAGAGAGTAAGGATGAAGGTTCTGCAAGAAATGTCAGCACAGCCAATTGGATGCTCCCACCCAAAACGAAGGGCTTCTCTGGTAGCTCAGCAGTAAAAGAATCTGCCCACAATGCAGGAGATGTGGGTCTGCAAGTTCAGTCCCTGGGTTGGGAAGATCCCCTGGAGAAGGAAATGGCAACCGACTACAGTATTCTTGCCTGGGAAATTCCACGGACAGAGAAGCCTGGCAGGCTACAGTCCATGTGGTTGCAAAGAGTCAGACACGACTTAGCAACTAAACCACCGCCTGAAACAGACTTTGAGGGGTGGGACATGCAATGCGCAGGGTCTTAGAGGATATCTGGGGGCCTGAGAGGCCTGAAACATTATGTTCTGGTGAGAGGTAACTGACCTTGGTTTTTCTCTACCCATCTTGGTTTTGCCTTTCATCAGTTCTGAGCTAGAGAATGACATTTCTTAAATTCACAAGAGTTTTACTTTATTTATTTGCTTGTTTATTTTTGCTAGTTTATTGATAACCAAGATGCTGAATTGTAGAGTTTCTTACTATGAATAGGCCGAATTAACACACAGTTGTTAAGAGAGAATCTAGGAATGAGTCAGTCAATAAGTCGGGAGAAACTACCATAAATTTAATTATTGTGTTATAGTATTAATATATTGTTTGTAACCTTTCTGTACATAGATACAAAGAGTGATTTATTAAAAAAAAACTTTCTGTTTTCCTTTTGAATAGTAATGTAAGTCAAGGAACTCTAAAGAGAACAGGTGATACAGATGAGAAACAGAAGAAATTAAAGTTTTGAGAGAATGACCATTGTTTCTTGTGTTGCTCCAAGCACTGTGCCATGCTGTCTTATGTGGTATCATTTCTATATCATCTGCTTTATTTTTCCTGGAAAGAAAATGGGCTTCTATCTTTTATAAGCTACAACACCTCAAAGGCCCTCATCCCCATCCTTCCTTCTTACCGCCTGACCTGCGTTTTCTACACACTTGGGAGCCAAGGTGCAGAGGCTAGGTCTTTGCTACACTCAAGGTGTGGCCCATGGAGCAGAAGCATTGGCATTATCTTAGAACTTGTTAGAGATGTAGAAACTCTGAAAATAATTCCTCTTCTCACAAGATCCCAAGGGATTCACAGGCATGTACAAGATTGAAAAGTCCTGGACTAAAACATTCTCTCTCAAAAAAAATTTTTTTTTGGTCATACTCGTCTCTGTACCCCAGGTTCACCTGCTCATCTCTACCTTGTATCTCCATCCAACTCCTCTATCATCCTCTCCTGATATTGAAAGTGCTCCTTCTTGACACAGATATTCACCCTGTAAATAACTTTTGGACTTCAATTTTTATACTGATCTGTATCATCTGTGCTACAGTGTTCCAACCTACCCTTCCAGGGGTTCTTTATAAAGTCCTCTTTTAGGGAAATATTGCTGTATTAAACAAACTCCTTTTC
This sequence comes from Bos grunniens, assembly GCF_055505025.1. Lineage (NCBI taxonomy): Eukaryota > Metazoa > Chordata > Mammalia > Artiodactyla > Bovidae > Bos > Bos grunniens. Next base: position 9,406,496 of record NC_141168.1, read on the forward strand.
ACCTTGAACATTTTTCTCCAGTACTTCTGTACATTTGTGACTACAAAATCTAGTTTCTCCATGCAGAAAGCATTCTAGCGTAAACTCGACAACAGAAACAAGTCATTTTCCTACTCTACTCAACTCATGATTAAAGAGAAGAGTTTATAACATTCCATAATTCTAAAACATTATTTTAAAAGATTTTCAGTAAACTGTTTTCTGATGTACCCACTTTTAGGATTTTCTAACCACTGACTCAAAGACGATGGGTGGGGAAAAAAGAAGCAGAAGAGTTTTAAGAATGAATGAGTTGAAGCGGGATTTCCTTCAAATGGGTAAAATCTGATGACTCAGTTCCTCTGGGATATATATACAGTTAAAAACAAGCCATGAGTATACTCCAAAAAGTTAATGATTTTCTGGCCTATGGACTACGGTACACATTCTGAGAATGTTTTTTTCAGACATTCTGAGAACTTGGGGCACCTTCCTATTTCAGCCATGATACATGCCTTACTTCAGGTTGTCCATTTTCCCAAGACAGTCTTGTTCCTTATCATCTGATGCTGGTTTTTATTGACCTTGAAGAACCAGTTTTAATTTTATATCTTCCCAATGTATCACTTACTCCAAAAATTATTCTTTTCCTTCTTCGTACTTCTATAGACTTTATGTGTGTGTGTGTGCTACTATTGCATTCATTCATTCATTACACACACAAAAACATGTATTTAAAGCATATCGCATGTCAGGCACTTTGTTAGGCACTGCAGTCAGAGTGGGGAGCAAGCTCAGATCTGTGTCCCATTCTTATGAAGCTCAAAGTCTGTAAGAGAAGACATACATTAAACACAGTCTTGAATGTGTGATTATAAAGAAATTTAAAAGAACCTGGCCCAGGCGTGGAAGAACTGGGATGGCTTCTCTGAGGGAGTTATCTTTGAATTTGCTCTGGGGATGGAACACAAAACAGGAAAGGACCACTGAGAGCTCACTCCAGGCATGGACCGTAGGCAATATAGCAGGGAGTATGGAGAATGAGGTAGGATGGAGCTGGAGAGAGAAGCAAGAGCCAGGCAGGAAGAACCTTACACACCCCTTGAAAGGATCTAGGACTTCTTCCTAAGGACAATAAGAACTTACTGATGAATATCAAGTAGGAAAAGCATAAGAACTAGAAGATATAACCACCTCTGTCATTTTGCTATAAAATTGTTGAAGACAAATATATGTACATAAAATTCTTTAAGTATCTTATTCTGCCTTGAATGCCCTAAAATGCCTATTTACCAAAGATTGAAGTTTGGTGAATACATTCATTTTTGAACAGTTAGAGGAAAAATACAAAACATATAGCCTGAGTAAATTATACAAATGCTTCGTTATATTTTTTTCCAGAAGCATAATTTTTAATTACAAAGACTTTTTAAGATATCAACTGGGCTATCAACTGCTACTTGTCTCTCTCATTATACCTTTTCTTTGTCCATCTCAGTAATAAACTCCCAAGTCTTAGCAAGAACATTACTACTTAGGATAGGACAGTACTTCTCAGTCTATCTTCCAACTCATTGTTCAGTTCAGTTCAGTCGCTTAGTCGTGTCAGACTCTTTGCGACCCCATGAATCATAGCACACCAGGCCTCCCTGTCCATCACCAACTCCCGGAGTTCACTCAAACTCATGTGCATCGAGTTGGTGATGCCATCCAGCCATCTCATCCTCTGTTGTCCCCTTCTCCTCTTGCCCCCAATTCCTCCCAGCATCAGAGTCTTTTCCAATGAATTAACTCTTCCCATGAGCTGTGAATAAATCTGGCCAATGAGATGAAAGTGTTGCATAAAACATCTAAGAATACTCGTTAAAAGGGGAAGTGGGCCCTCCTACTTTCTTCAGGAGAAAGCAGATGAAATGCCTAGAGCTTCAGTAGTCATTTTGTGACTGGAAGAATGGAAATCATGAGCAAAGGAAATGAAAGCAGAATGGTAGTCTGGATCTCTGGTTGGCTTCAGGACTTATCATACAAGCTTGAATTATCTACTTCAGAAAATTCACATGTGAAATTAAAAATCTCAGATTGTTCTTAAAAACTGTAATTGATGCAATTCAGCAAATCCACTTCTGAGTATTTTTAAAATTTTATTTATTTTTTATTGAAGGATAATTGCTTTACAGAATTTTACTGTTTTCTATCAAACCTCAACGTGAATTAGCCATAAGTATACATATATCCCCTTCCTTTTGAACCTCCCCCCCCATCTCCCTCCCCATCCTACCCCTCTAGGTTGGTACAGAGCCCCTGTTTGAGTTTCCTGAGCCATACAGCAAATTCCCGTTGGCTATCTGTTTTACATATGGCAATGTAAGTTTCCAGGTTACGCTTTCCATACATCTCACTCTCACTTCTGAGTATTTATCTGAAGAAAATATTAACTCAAAAACATATATTGACCCCTATGTCCATTGCATTATTTATAGTGGCCAAGACATGGAAACAACCTAAGTCCATCAAGGAATGAATGAATAAATAAAATGTGTGGTGTTTATACACACAATGGAATATTATTTATCCATTAAAAAATGATCAAAATCTTACCATTTTCAACAACATGGATTGACCTTGAGGACATTATGCTAAGTGAAATAAGTCAGACAGAGAAAGACAAATATCATATGATCTCACTTATATGTGGAATCTTAAAACAAACACAAAGGCCAAGAGCTCATGGATACACAGAATGAGTTGGTGGTTGCCAGAAGGGGTTGGTGGGGAAAGGGCTGAATGAGTAAAGGGGTGAAAATGTACAAACTTCCAGTCGTTAAATAAAGAAGTCGGCATGTACAGCATGGCAACTATGCTTAATTACACTGTATTGCATAACTGAAAGTTGATAAGAGAGTAGATCTTAAAAGTTTCATCAGAAGGAAAAAAAAACAAAAACTTCTGGAACTATGTATGGTGAGGAATGTTAACTAGACTTATTGTGGTGGTCATTTCACAATATAGTTAAATATAGGATCATTGTATAGCATACTTATGACTAATACAGTGTGTATGTCTGTTATTCCTCAATAGAAAATGAAAGAAAGAAAGAAGAAACCGTAATTGTGTCTTTGTTCCTATTACTTGAAAGTAATTTCTAATTGAGACCCAGGCTTTTACTTCAGGGATGTTGATCTGTACACATTTGTATGACTGATGCAAATGTTGGTGGGAGAAATTACTCTTTGAATTTTAACTTGTGCTCAACTGAAACATTGTCTACTTAATTTAGGTCTCATTTTTTTCCCATTGAATACTTTCTTTATTTTTAATGAATAGGGAATTAATATTCTAGAAGAAAAGCAACACATCTGGCTTCTAAGTCTGTAAAGATATTCTCTGGAGATAGTATTGCAAGCAGATTTAGGGATTAAGAAAACCTCTAACTAATTAAAAGGGACAGAATTTCAGAATGATGCCAGTCACAGACCTTTTGGGAATCCCCATTGTCTCTGAAATAGAATAATTCTAAAGGGCAACTTACTGAGTCTTATCAGAAGTTGCATGAATTTTTTACCTCACCTTTGGACAAGACCAACACAGAAGCTGGAGTGCTTTATATATAGCTGCTCAGTGTCCAACAGGATCTATCTAGAGATTCCAGACCAACACTATTCAATAGGGATATCCCATAATCCACATACTAGAGGTAATTTTACATTTTATGACAACCACATTTTAGAAAGAGAAAAGAAAAAGGTGAAATTAGTTTTAATAATATTATATTTCTTTCTTTATCTCTACTAAGTATTCATGACCTAGTATATATTTTACACTTATGGCACATCTCAATTAGAGTAGTTTTTATATCCGACAGGCACATTTGACCAGGGACCGATATACTCAACATACTTTGGCTACCTGATGCGAAGAGCCAACTCACTGGAAAAGACCCTGATGCTGGGAAAGATTGAGGGCCAGAGGAGAAGGGGGTGACAGAGGATGACATGTTTGGATGGCATCACTGACTCAATAGACGTGAGTTTGAGAAAACTTTGGGAGACAGTAGAGGACAAGGAAGCCCGGAGTGCTGCAGTTCATGGGGTTGCAGAGTCAGACACAACTTAGAGACTGAATGACAACAATAACAGCTCTTGATCTCGCCTGTCTTTCTCTTTATTCCACAATGTCATTACCTGCATGTCTAACTCAGCTCTGTCTTTCCCATTTTAACTTTCTTCTACCTCTCTCTCATCTTCACATTTGGGGCTTCACTGGTGGCTCAGATGGTTAAAAAAAAAAAAAAATCCACCTTCAATGCAGGAAACCTGGGTTAGAGAACTGCATTGGGAAGTCCCTGGGAGGAGGGCATGCAACCCACTCCCAGTATTCTTGCCTGGAGAATCCCCATGGACAGAGGAGCCTGGGGGGCTACAGTCCATGTGGTCACAAAGACTCGGACACGACTGAGTGACTAAGCACAGCACAGCACTGCTCAACTGCTTCACAATTTTTCTAGATCCAAGTAAAACAGTATTCTAACTAATATGCAGCAGTTTATCCACAGGGGATATGTTCCAAGGTCCCCAGTGGATGCCTGAAACTTTGGACAGGCATCCACTGGGGGCCTTGTGGAAACCTGTATATACTATGCTTTTTCCAATACATACATACCTATGATGAAGTTTAATTTATAAATTAGGCACAGTATGAAATCAACAACAACAATTAATAAATAGAACAAGTATAACAATATAATGTAATAAATACCATGTGAATGTGGTCTCTCTGTCTCAAAACGTTTTATTGTACAAATTTAACACCTTGCTCAACTTAACTCAATACCTGTGACACAGGGTGACACAGGGCAGCTAAAACTTCTGCACGTTTGAGGTGAGACAGCAAAACTAGCACCAATTTGTTTTTCCTTCAGTTTCACAGAGGACTCATTCTTACCATAGGTCTTGGCAACTTCAGCAGGTAGTTTTGTTTTGTTTTCATTCCTTATTAAGTGCAGAATGCTCACCTTTTCACTTAAAGGGAGCACTTCATAGCTTCTCTTTGGCGTATCTGAATTGATGGCATCACTCCTCTTGGGCTTTGGGACCTTTATTAAGTAAAATAAGGGCTTCTTGAATGCAAGCGCTGCAGTACCTGGCATGACAGCTGATCCAATCACACAGATGGCTACTAGGTGGCTAACAGGGAGGTGCACAGGACAGATACAGGATTCACCGTCCAGAAAAGGATGGAGCAAGATGGCAGGAGACCCCATCATGCTACCAGAATTGTGCCAGTTTAAAACTTAAGAATTGTTTCTGAAAATTTTCATTTAATAGCCTCAGACTACAGTTTACCATAGAAGGTGAAACTTTCATGGAAGAGAAGGGGCCACTGTGCTCACTACTAAGCAGTTAATTAACTTAATATTCATGTCTGAACAACTGAATAACTTAAATATTCAGTTAAGACGTTATTTAGGAACCAGTGGGGATAACATGTAATCTTCTGTGAAAGCTTTCTCTCATTCTGAAATCAGTTTTTCTTTCTTGCAATACCTTTCTGACCTCCAGGAAGCTGGAGGTGAGCTCTCCTCAGTCCAGCTACTAAACACTTTGGATGGACCCGTTCCTGTCTTCTTCTATGGCTATGACCACAGCTTAGCCTCTCAGCACCTCTGCTCAGACAAACATCAGTAATGTAGAACTGACCTCCTTACAAATCCTTCAATGATGCCTTACCACCCAGAGGATAACTTATGGTCTTTTTAGTATGCTTGTTTCCAGCTGATTCTCCCTAGATGTCTAGGCTCAGATCCCTACCCTGACTTTCTAGCTTCACACCAGTAGCTGTTAATCTCTGGAAGACTCTGCGACAAGCGCCTGAGTTTCCTGCCAGTCCCCATGTCACTCACATCTGCATCCTTTGCTATTCATTTTCTGTCTACCTGGGAGGTCCTTCCTATATGCCTGTGAACTGCTCCTCCATCCTAAGCCAGATGCCAGGCTGAATCAGAGGTGCCTATGCAAACTTCTTAAGTGAATAATGCAAAGAAATAGAGGAAAACAATAGAATGGGAAAGACAAGAGATCTCCTTAAAAAAATTGCAGATACCAAGGGAATCAAGATTGCCAGGAGAAATATCAATAACCTCAGATATGCAGATGACACCACCCTTATGGCAGAAAGTGAAGAAGAACTAAAGAGCCTCTTGATGAAAGTGGAAGAGGAGAGTGAAAAAGGTGGCTTAAAGCTTAACATTCAGAAAACGAAGATCATGGTATCTGGTCCAATCACTTCATGGGAAATAGATGGGGAAACAGTGGAAACAGTGTCAGACTTTATTTTTTTGGGCTCCAAAGTCACTGCAGATAGTGATTGCAGCCATGAAATGAAAAGATGCTTACTCCTTGGAAGGAAAGTTATGACCAACCTAGACAGCATATTCGAAAGCAGAGACATTACTTTGCCAACAAAGGTCCGTCTAGTCAAGGCTATGGTTTTTCCAGTGGCTATGTATGGATGTGAGAGTTGGACTATAAAGAAAGCTGAGCGCTGAAGAATTGATGCTTTTGAACTGTGGTGTTGGAGAAGATTCTTGAGAACCCCATGGACTGCAAGGAGATCCAACCAGTCCATCCTAAAGGAGACCAGTCCTGGGTGTTCATTGGAAGGATTGATGTTGAGCTGAAACTCCAATACTTTGGCCACCTCATGCGAAGAGCTGACTCATTTGAAAAGACCCTGCTGCTGGGAAAGATTGAGGGCAGGAGGAGAAGGGGACGACAGAGGATGAGATGGTTGGATGGCATCACCGACTCAATGGACATGGGTTTGGGTGGACTCTGGGAATTGGTGATAGACAGGGAGGCCTGGCATGCTGCAGTTCATGGGGCTGCAAAGAGTCGGACACTATCATTATCTATCCTTGGCACATGGAAGGAAATCAGTGAATGACTGTGGAATGAATGGATAGGTGAATGAATGAATGACGTATCTTTCTACCTCTTCCTTGATTCCTAATATAAACTTTCTGCTCTATTCAGTCACTTTACTGTTTCAGACATGACATGGTCATCTGTTCCTCCACAATTCTGTTAATGCTTTTGCTTTGGCCTGGCCTGTTCTTTCTTATCTGTGGCTACAGTTTCTTTAAAGGTCAACATATATCTGTGAAGCCTCCATCAGCCTCTTAGCCCACAGCAATTCTCTCTTCATTAATTTTCTATGAAAACCATTATCTGTAATGATTATGAAGCACAAGCTTCTTAATATAGCTCTTAAACTTCTTATGAATGTTTCCTATCTCCATGGCTGAATTAAAACCTCTCCAGTGAGAAGAGACCCCATCCTGCATCTCTGGATTTCCTCATTGTGAACCTCAGCACCAGTTCTATTACCTTCTTGGGAGATTAACAAATGTCTTTTGAGTTGATACAGTTGTCCCTCTGTATCCATGGATTCCACATTTGCAAGTTCAACCAACCTCAGATCAAAAATATTTAGAGAAAAATTCCAGAAATTTCCAAAAAGCAAAATTACATAGCATTTATACTGTATGTACAATTGCTTACATTGAATTTACATTGTATTAGGTATTATAAGTAATCTAAAGATGATTTAAAGTTTATCAGAGGATGTGCATAGGTTATATACAAATACTACATCATTTCATATAAAAGACTTGAGCATCCACATATTTTGGTATCATAGGGCGGGGTCCTGGAACAAATCCCCAGCAGACACAGAGGGATGACTTTACAATAATCAACCATGTGAAAAGAGTTTGTGTAGGGTGCTTCCAACTAACTTCAGATATATCGTTCTTTAAGATTTTAAATATATTTTTAAAATTTACTAATTTTCAAAAGCTTGAAGTTTCAAGAAAAAATAATTTACTTTGAATTCATGTCCATTTGCTCAAAGGGGTCTTCACTGAAGTGTGTCCATGAACATAATTGTCATGTTGATGAAGCCTTTCTGGAACTATGCCAAAAGATCAAAGACCATGAAACTACTGGAATAGAAGTTTAACAGGCACCACTTGTGTAAGGCAAACTAAGTTAATCTAATGTGGTACTGTACTTAGAGGGTCTCTCCTTATCACAACTGTAGATTCAATTCACTTGAGTTCAGTTCAGTCACTCAATCATGTCCGACTCTTTGCAACTCCATGGATAGCAGAATGCCAGGCCTCCCTGTCCATCACCAACTCCCAGAGTTTACTCAAACTCATGTCCATTGAGTTGGTGATGCCATCCAACCATCTTATCCTCTGTTGTCCCCTTTTCCTCCCACCTTCAAAATTTCCCAGCATCAGGGTATTATCAAATGAGTCAGCTCTTCGCATCAGGTAGCAAAAGTACTGGAGTTTCAGCTTTAGCATCATTCCTTCCAAAGAAATCCCAGGGCTGATCCCCTTCAGAGTGGGCTGGTTGGATCTCCTTGTAGTCCAAGGGACTCTCAAGAGTCTTCTCCAACACCACAGTTCAAAAACATCAATTCTTCGGCATTCAGGTTTCTTCACAGTCCAATTCTTACATCCATACATGACCACAGGAAAAACCATAGCCTTGACTAGATGGACCTTTGTTGGCAAAGTAATGTCTCTGCTTTTGAATATGCTATCTAGGTTGGTCATAACTTTTCTTCTAAGGAGCAAGCGTCTTTTAATTTCATGGCTGCTGTTACCATCTGCAGTGATTTTGGAGCCCCAAAAAATAAAGTCTGACCCTGTTTCACTGTTGCCCCATCTATTTCCCATGAAGTGATGGGACCAGATGCCATGATCTTCGTTTTCTGAATGTTGAGCTTTAAGCCAACTTTTTCACTCTCCACTTTCACTTTCATCAAGAGGCTCTTTAGTTCTTCACTTTCTGCCATAAGGGTGGTGTTATCTGCATATCTGAGGTTGCTGATATTTCTCCCAGCAATCTTGATTCCACCTTGTGCTTCCTCCAGCCCAGCGTTTCTCATGATGTATTCTGCATAGAAGTTAAATAAGCAGGGTGACAATATACAGCCTTGACGTACTCCTTTTCCTATTTGGAACCAGTCTGTTGTTCCATGTCCAGTTCTAACTGTTGCTTCCTGACCTGCATATAGGTTTCTCAAGAGGCAGATCAGGTGGTCTGGTATTCCCATGTCTTGAAGAATTTTCCACAGTTTATTGTGATCCATACAGTCAAAGGTTTTGGCATAGTCAATAAAGCAGAAATCAATGTTTTTCTGGAACTCTCTTGCTTTTTCAATGATCCAGCAAATGTTGGCAATTTGGTCTCTGGTTCCTCTGCCTTGTCTAAAACCAGCTGAAACATCTGGAATTTCACGCTATGCAAATAAATCTATTTACTGATTAAAGATACCACAACTGAAAAGAGAGACCACTTTTCAGATACCATAATTTGTTACAATTTTTTCCTGATTCACTTTTTAACAACATTCCAAATTAATGCACACGTATTTCCCACCTCTTCCATCTGCACTCGCTCCTGCTCATGTAACATTCCTTTTGATGTAAACAAAATGAAATTCAAACTCTAATCAGTTCCTCAGTGAATTCATAGACACAAGACAACAAAGAAGTATTTATCTCAAATTTGGCAGTAGGTACCTTACAGAATTTAGACAATGTTGTCTAAAATCTTAAGCTTGTTACCCTCTTTAAACTAGTTTTTAGGTAGTACAAATATAATTACAGGAAGAAGAAGTAGTTTTGTTCAATTAACAAGTGAAATAATAATAATGAAATGTCCCAAGTCTTAATAAAACTGTTTTCCTCACACAGAAATATCTATGACTCCTCTTCCCTTCTTCTCAGGTCATGGATAATTTAAATAGCAAAGGATAATTCTCAAAGAAAATGTCATTTTTAAACTGCCATAATAAATATTAATAACCTTCTTTCATTTTTATCCTGATTTCTATTTTAATGAAAGTAGATAATGTCCAATATCAATAAACCAAAGAACAATGTGAATTAATAGTTTTCCCCTCTTTCCTTCCCTTCATCTTCCTTCCTTTCTCCTTTCCCTCCCCCACTTTCTCCTTCCATTATTTGAAATACAGAACACAAAAGAAAAACACAAATTCTACTTTCTTATTTTTCAAATTAGAGAAGTAAAGAATAAAGAAAGTAAACATTAGATAGATACTTACTGTAATCATTTTAAATAACTTAAAACCCTTCATCGTATAAATTCAATAACAACTTGCCAGAGCAATTTGGTACAATCCAATCAGCCAGGGTTTTGTTTTTTTTTTAATGAACCATTTCCATCACCTTCAATTTCCAGTCTTGATTTCTTAAAGTGCAGTGAAAACTAAAGTTACCAATGAACCTGTAAGTTTTGATATTTGCCATGGGGTCACAAAGAGTCTGACAGGACTGAGTTACTAACACTTTGTGCATATCTAAACTGATGGTTGGAGAAGGAAATGGCAATCCACTCCAGTATTCTTGCCTGGAAAATCTCATGGACGAAGAAGCCTGGTAGGCTATAGTCCATGGAGTTCCAAAGAGTCAAACCCGATTTCACTTTCACTTTCAAACTGATGGCTTTATTTATTTTGCCTTTCTAAAACCCTTTAATTTGGCTCTAATGGAAATGATTTTTTTTTTGTCCCTACCTACTTGAAAGTGTAGTTAATATTTAATTAGAGCATGCTATTACAATAATGAGTATGACTTGCATAAATGAATCTGGGAATGAACACTTGACTCCCACACGACACTTGCGGGAGTATGAGGAGTGAAAAATGGTAGCCTACTAGCTCCAGTTCTTCATCCACCAGGCTATGGGATCACTACGTACATTTTAAAAAGCAAACAGTGTGTCTATTCATCCATAAAGTCAGTTTAAGGGTAGGGTAGTTAAATGAGTTCTTAGAGTTCATTCCAACTTTTGCAATATAACTAAGAAATTGACAAAAGCAATTATCTTAAGAAAATGTTTGTTAAGAAAGATGTTTTAAATATATTCTTTAATCACTTGCTTTTGTTTTTATCCTTCAGGTAATCTAATATCAAAAGCCAGAAATAAAATTTAATGACTCATTTAAATCTCTCTGTAGTTGATTTAGCTACATATTAAAATTATTTATCTTTTTCCTTCCTGCTTATCTTCAAACACATAACTGCTTTCTGACATTGCTTTTATGCACCAGGCCTTCCTTGGGATTCAAATGTCAAAGCGTAGCTATATGCCACACCAAAAGCAAATTCAGTTTCCTTTTGTCCTCATACATGGAATACATCAAAGAGGAATAAAGCTGCTGCTGAATCTTAAAATGGTTAATTCAAGCTTTTCTTCCCCTTTTTCTCCTAGGAGGGTTATCTCCTCTGACATTTCACTACTGTATTTTCTTATTAAAAACAAGTTTTGTCACTCTAGTACTTTATTTGTACTTAAAAATAAAGCCACTCTGAGATCACTTCAGAGAGGCAACTGATTTGAACACGGGTTCACCTGGTGTGTAGTATTTTAGGTCACTGAATTTATATATATATTTTTGCTACAATAGATGACTATGGTTTGAATGTTTAAGTATAAACAGGTAACTCCTCTCTAGATCCTTCTATAAGAAACCAAATGGCTCTGGCAATGCAATTAAAGACCAAAGGGTTACCTGGGGTTAGTTTGGGAGTCCAAGAATGTTTATACAAAGCGACATGCTTCTAACACCAAAAATGAATCAGATCTAGCATGAGAAAATATGGCTTTCCATGAAACTACCAATAAATAATTTTGACTTCCCTTGTGGCTCAGAAGGCAAAGAATCAACCTGTAGTGCAGGAGACTCAGGTTCGATCCCTGGGTCAGGAAGATCCCCTGGAGGAGGGCATCATAACCCACTCCAATATTCTTGCCTGGAGAGCCCCATGGACAGAGGAACTTGGTGGGCTTATGGTCCATAGTGTTGCAAAGTCAGACATGACTAAAGCGATTTAGCATGCATGCAGTAATACATAATTTAGCCCAAAGGAGGAAAGAACGCAGCCATTTGCAATATAAAATGGATGGGGTTCCAGATGGGGAGTAAACAGAGATAAGGTGAGAAGACAAAGCAGATAACAGTAAGGAATCACAGTATGAATGTTATGTAAGAAAATTACGACTGGATTAGGTAACTAGTCTTTTTAATATTTTTTATTTTGAGCTGGGGATCTGGTTTTAGGACCCTGAATACCTTCTATCCTACGGGTATTTTTGAAGGGTGTTTCCTAAAAAGAACTCTAGCTTCACACCAGGAAAATTGCTTGCTGGCTCCAGTTCTCAGGGAATGAATTCCAGCTGACCTGTTCTTTGCTGCTTTGAAGTCTGATGGGATCAGAGCCACAGTGAAGTCAGACTTGAACAGGCGTGAAGTTCTGAATAATGTGAAGTTCATCTGAGAGACTTTCTGCCTCTTTTAAGCACTTTTGCATAATTACTATGAAGGGAAAGTAAGATATTCCCGGAAACCTACACTTTGCTAATAAGAATCTAATGATAGAAGATAAAACGCTTCGCAGTGTAAAAGAAGCAGGAGCACAGCTCGACACCAGTCTGATTGACATGAACATTTGTAGAGACGAATGGAAGGCATGGTCAGGCTGGAAATCTATGAAAAGATGTTAGGCCCACTGGGTGGCGATTTGTAGGCAGCAATATCCAGAGGCAACAGAAAATCTGGCATAAATAGTGTCACTACAGAAACACCCATGTTTATGAGACACATTTTCCTTTTTCCTATAGTGGAAATAATTTTTAGATATTTCAAGTCAAAGTTTTAATTTTATTATCTTTCTGGTTCAGTTGATCAATGCCGTTTTTCACAAAGAGGCCGGGCTAGGAAAAGTTACCTCTGGACACTGGAATAGGGGAAAAAGCAAAAACAAAAACTAGCAGATTCAATTTTGTGGATTCAATTTTGTGAATTGGGGTTGAAAGAGCTCTGTCTTTGAGAGCAAAAGAGAAGAACGTAGTCTTAGGACAGCATAAGGTCTGATCAATGACCTCCCTCCACTAGCATTAAAGTTCCAGGAGGAAAAGTTCCCTGAGTAAGCCTCAATAAGTGCGTATTGACTGAATGGATCTCAGCAGGGACTTACAAATCCTCTGGCAGTGGTGGCCGGTGCCTCCCTTTCCACATTTGGGAACCTGATTTCTAAGAGGCCCATGTCAGCTGGAGTTGTACAGAGTAGATATGGAGCTGAGGCAGAGGGGGCCCTAAGATTGTCATCCCCACTCCCCACACCCACAGCCAGGCACACACCATCATTAATTTCAGCTTGTACGCAGTTTGCAAAAGATCTCAAAATCCCTGAGTGGCCCAGTGGGGTATGTGAAAATGCCTGGATGGCCAGTAGACAACATAAAGGACTCAGGAGAAGATCTTTGCCCAGAGAGGACACAGATCTTGAGAGACCAACCATCTTGGTTTACTCAGAACCGTGGGGGGTTTCTCTAGGTCAAAGACCCTCAATCCTAAAAGCAAGATGGTCCCTGGCAAACTGGGATGAGTTACCTTCTTACCCCAATCCCCAAACCTGAGCCCAGCACAAGCCAGGGCTGATCCCACAGCCAGAAGGAAGAACTGCAGGGCGGTGGGGCTGGCTCCTAAAGACCAAGCTGCCAGGGCACCCTCAGGGGAGGCCAGAAGGAGCCTGAGCAGACCATGTGAGTGAAACCCACTCCTCTGCTGATGTGACATAAGTTGCCTGGGCCTGACCCAAAGCTAAATGGGAAGAGTCAAGGAGGACACATAAAATGGGATAGTAGCCCCAAATGGGAGCTTGGCTTTGACTAAGTTTGAATCACATATTGACTTTATATATATATAGATATAGATATAGATGGATATATAGATAGTTATTAGGGCACCTGAATGTATGTGTCCCAATTCTTTTTGCTGCTATACACTGGAAATGGGAGCTTATGAACAAATGAAGATCAATTTTAAAAAATAAAAAAAGATGCTACATGCATTCTTCATCTCAGGACTGTAAATCTTAAACTTGTTGTATGAAGTCATGACTGCCTTCTGAATTCTTGGTATTAATCTACTTATGCACTGTTCACCTTTCTGGCAGAATTAGCTTCGTCTTGAAGCCTCTCATGCTGTATCTATCCAACTCTCATTTAAGTGCTCTTATAAAAAATCATATACTTATTCTTTCCTTTCAAGGAAAAGCAAATCAAACAAACTTGGTAGATATTCTGGAAAAGAACGCATTGGATTAAAAAATAAAAACTGGGTCTGTGATTATGCACTGCCATCCAAAAATAAAATGAAGACTTAATTACTAACTCAGAAATAGGATCCAGTCTATTCAGTTTCTCAAGGGGTAATTTTGTGGGCTGCACTTAACCCGCGATGTTTACTCTTCCTTTTCCGCTCTCTGTGCTATCCAGACATTTCCTGGTTTTCTTTCTTAATATATTTACATGGGAGGTTACAGAAAAGGTAAAGAAGACTCTAGTTAACTGCTTTTTCTACCAGATGCTGATTAACAATATGAATTTGCTTTGTCCTCTAAACAACCATTTAGTCCCCAAGTTCCAATCTCTAAAGGACATCATTGGCATGCAGCTTAATACATCTGAAAATAAGTGTATCATCTTCTCTTTCAAAGTCATTTTCATAATTAGGAATTTGTTCCTCTATGTTCTGGTAAAATGATGGTATTGGTTGATTTTAGACATGGAGGATAAAGAAAGCACAGATGCTTTCAGCTTCGATAAAAGTAATATTTGACTCACAGTGATTTAAATAAACAACGGTTGCTTTTCTTCCCACACAAAAAGGAGGGAAAGTGGTTACTGACTCTGGTTCACTGGAGCTTGGAGCCGTATGATCAAGAAATGGTATCTATATTTGAACAAGGATAATGGAGGGGGAGGGTGGAACCTCTGTATTAGAAAAACAAACACTTTCTCAGAACACTTTATCTGACTTCTGCTTACCTGTCATTAGCTAGGACCATGACACATCACTGCTGTGGATGACCAGGAAAATCTCTCTCTCTGGCAGCTAACCTATGAGGGTGATCTTAGGTTTGATACAGAAGTTACAGCTAGCAAAACAGTCTTTTCTGCGACTCACAAAACAAAAATTTTGCCTAACCAGTCATGAACACCACCTACTTCAGCTCAAACTATTTTCACTCCAGCTTCTTAACACCATGTGTCCTGAATTAGAATCCTAGATAAACAAACCAAATACAAGCTCTTACAGGGATTCACAAATTCCACCTTATGATGCAGCAACTCTTGTAGTTTAAAAATTATGGCTGATATCTGCCAGGACCCTCCTAGGACTTACTCAGGCCCCCAAACCTCTGTCCTCACTCCCTTCCTCCTCCACATCATCTGAGATACCCCTTGGTTCTCTTTTGGTTCTCCCTTGCAGGAGGAAGTGCATAAACATAACTTTAATAGGGATGTTTCTGGAGGCTTTTTTTGCTCAGATTTTCAAACCCAGAAAGAGGATAGAGGGAAGTGGGTGGAGGACAAGAGTTGAGTCTTGTGCCTGGAGATGTTTGCCACAGAGAAGGAAAAATGCCAGGGCACTAGGAATAGATGATAGATGGTACTTGTGCAAGGAGAAGCAAGATTATCTGCTAGATACACTGATGGTTTGATGAAGTCTTCTTCCTTAAGAGCAGGGTCTCACTCAAAGGGTAAAGCTACAGGCTTCTGATGTTGGAAGAGGCTTCTTGTCTACTGCTTACCCTCTCCCTTTCCAGTTCTACAGCTGTTTATGAAATACAGCTGAAGAAACCAGAGGTCTTCAATAGATAAACGTGATGATCTTATCAGACGCAGCATCTCATTGCTTAATCGGCAGTTGTGTGCTTGTGAGATACGTGTATCCAACTATCGTCTTGAAACGTCCACTTAGATGTCAACAGACCTTTCAACTCATACCCAGCACTGAATTCCTGATTTTTCCTTCTGCCCCATGACTAGTCTTCTCTACCACTAGCCTTCTCATCAGAGGACATGGTAACTCCTTCCTTCCAGTTGCTGTTACCAAATCATTTGGCATTATGTCTTCTCTTTTTCTCATGGTTGGAATCTAGTCCATTAAAAAGCCCTCTACCGTCTCAGTGTACTCAGAACTGACCACATCACCCTATCTCTTGTGCTAGCACCGTGGTCTCAGGCCACAGCATCTCTCACGTGGGTTACTATCACTGCCCCCCAGCTTCTACCCTTCCTCTTCCCACAGACAAGGGTTAGCCTTCAAAACTATAAGCTAAATTGTGCCACTGCTCTACTCAGAAACCTGCAGTGCCTCCCTACTTCTCTCAGAATAGAAGTCAGATCCTTACAATGACCTGAAGGTCTCCAGGACCTGACCTCTATGATTGCCTTGGCCTCTTCTGGGGATCTGCTCCTCGTCCTTCCAAACCTGCCATCCAAGCCCCTTGCTGATCCTAGATGATACCAGGCAGCCTTGTTTCATTGACTAGCCTCTTTTCCTGGAATGGCTTTTCTCCAAATTGGTGAATTCTTTTACCTTTTTCAAGCTTCCCAAGTGATGCAGTGGTAAACAATCTACCTGGTAAACAGGTAGAAAGTGAAGTCTCTCAGTCGTGTCCAACTCTTTGCAACCCCATGGACTGTAGCCTACCAGGCTCCTTTGTCCATGGGATTTTCCAGGCAAGAGTACTAGAGTGGGTTGCCACTTCCTTCTTCAGGGCATCTTCCTGACCCAGGGATTGAACCCGGGTCTCCTGCAAACAGGTAAACACAAGAGACCTGGGTTTGATCCTTGGGTCAGGAAGATCCCCTGGAGTAGAAAATGGCAACCCACTCCAATATTCTCACCTGGAAAATTCCATGGACAGAGAGCCTGGCAGGCTATAGTCTTTGGGGTTGCAAAGAGTTGGAAAACGACAGAATGACTGAGTATACATGCATACTTCTTTCAGGTCTTGAATTCACGAATGAAGCTAACATTAATCAACCTATTTAAACTATAATCCAACACCAATCTCCTTAAAATGCCAGTCCTCCTTGATTAGCCCAACTTTTTTTTTTTTTAAATATAAATAGCATGTATTCCTACTAACTTACTATACTATTTATTTATCACAGGTTTGTGTCCCTCCCCTTCTCCCAGAATGCAAGCTTCACAAGTGCAAGGATCTTTGTTTAGGTCAATGATTTGCCCTAAGTGCCTAGAACAGTGCCTGGCACCATAGATGCACTCAGAAAACACTACTAAAGGCATAATCCTGTAGCTTGGTATGCTTGTTGTCTCTTTGATTCAATGTCATGTTCAGAAAATAAACATATAAACAAAACAAGGTGCATGTAAATCCACTCCCTGCCCCCCCAAAAAAGAAAAAAAATTAAAACCATTGAATATTTCAGTATCACACACAGCAAAACTCCTTTAGAATCACCTTCCCAAATTATTTTCCTAAGTTCTACTCATAAAATCAATGCAGCTGCTCCTATAATCTCTAAACATTTTATAAAAATCACACTTGTGATTTCTATATTTTATCCTATGTTTTCAGTTTTCCCTTTTTAAATTTTTTTTTTCAAAAATAGCTCTCAAATCAATCAAGCTGAAATCTGAAAGGATAAAAGTAAGAAAGAGCCCGTGTAGGGCTGCTTAAGGAGAATTTAGGTAGGCTGAAAATAAAATGGTAGAATGGCAGTTGAAAAGTTTCAGTTAGTAAGGGTGTACGACCAAACCAGAGACGAGCCAGAGATGTATCATTAAGGAGTCATGGATGGGTCAGAGCTGTGTGAAGACAGGGTAATGGCCCTGGTACTCTCATATGCGAAGAAAGATTAAGGGTGAGCTCAACAATGAGCACCTCAATGGTTTGAATAAGGTGAATATAGTTCTGAATTCTACATGCAAAAACACAACACTTCACAGATCAAGACAGAACTGTGCACATTTTAGGTGAAAAAGGAATGTGCTATTTCATACACTGTTAATTACTGTACAGAAATCACTGCCCTGGTAACCATTTCACTATATATGTTGTACACCTGAAGCTATAATATAATGATATAGGGCAATTATATCTTAAAAAAAAAAAGAAGTCAATGCCCTCAAAAAATAAGACAAGCAGAGAAGGTATTCAATAGTGGATTTAGGAATAAATGCACCTCGCGATGCATCAGAGGTGATTACTTCTGCATAAGCACTCTTCTGGGTTAGCACCCTGCGGGATAAGAAAGATGTGTTCCTTGTTCTGTCAGCTACAGGGCACTCAGCAACACAGACAGTGGCATGATGCCAGTTTGGCAAAAGAACACTTTGTATATTCCTGTACCTGCCCCAAATTGAAATTTGCATCCCTAATCTACATTGTCTCTTGTGTTCTTCTCCTTACCAGGAGAACCTGGTTCATTACCCAAATCTCACTCATTCTTTTGGAGACATTTTAACTTCTAATATTGCCATGGGTGTACAACAGTGAAATCTCAACACTTCACCCACACTTCCTTGGTAGCAAACAATTTAAACACAATTCCCAGGAAATTTCCCTGTTTGGAGTGAAATAACAGTATCACCATAAAACCTAGCCAGTTTACAAAAGCTAGATGAACTAACTTGGATATTATTGACAGAAATTATTGTATCATTAAAGTTACTGACATAGAAAATGAACAAGGTACTAAAGTGACTCATAGACTGTCTATTACTAAGAGGGAAAATCTTCCTGTATGGAAAATCATTATTAAAATTTATGAATACACAGAGAATATCAGAATATATGTTCTTAGAACATGCATTTTTCAGTTTTTGTGATTATTACCACCACTGCTTTAGGCAGAAATAACAACTATTACATTATTGATGGTTCAAAATTTAGGAGTATATTTTTATTAAAATTGTTTGTTTCTCTGTTTAAGTATAAACTGTTTAGGCTATAAGTACCTATATTTGCATAAATGCAATAAAAATAAGCACTATGCTATGCCTTATTATAAACATATTAAAGCTTTAAAAAGTTACATTCTACAGACATCATAAACTCTAATTTATCATTCACATGAATACTACTTTATTAAGATTATATAAAGCAAACTTAATTCATAATAGATGATTTTATATATTTTTAAGATTCATTATATGTCTCTACATGACTTCCCCAAGGATCTCCTATTAAATGAAATAAGGTTGGAAGAGACTTAAGGTCTATATTTTACTGGGGACAGACTGAGACTTATGGAAGTTTAGTTTTCAAAATATAAAATTAATGAAAAAAATTTTCAGAATAAGATAATCCTCTCATAAAAGATTTGAAAATAGGATAGGCCATCACCTAAATCCACCAGATTAAATTCAACCCATAGTTAGATGTAGTTTGTTTGTGGGAAATACATATCAAAATGAAATATTTTCATGTTGGAATAAAAGGAACTTCTTAGAAGTATGTTATGGTAGTATATGTAATGCTGCCATAATATTCCATATAAGTTGTATCTTTCCACCATGTAAGAGGTCAGCTAAGTTTTTATAAAAAGTCATCCCCCCCCAGATTTGCAAAAACTTATAAGGATGAGATCTTTTAATATTTCACTATGTCTTAGACTCAACTACATTAAATATCCCACTTCAGTAAATCCCCATATTGCCTACCAATAATTTTCAACATTTATTTTCCTCTAAGAGGGAGCTTTATATGGGATTATACACTGAGGATAAGTCATGATCAAGACAAAGAGAAGGGGTCATTTCTGCTGTGGCATAGTTTATATGCATGCTGCTGCTGCTGCTAAGTCACTTCAGTCATGTCTGACTCTGTGTGACCCCACAGATGGCAGCCCACCAGGCACCCCTGTCCCTGTGATCCTCCAGGCAAGAATACTGGAGTGGGTTGCCATTTCCTTCTCCAATGCATGAAAGTAAAAAGTGAAAGTGAAGTCGCTCAGTCGTATCCGACTCCTAGCAACCCCATGGACTGCAGCCTACCAGGCTCCTCTGTCCACGGGATTTTCCAGGCAAGAGTACTGGAGTGGGGTGCCATTGCCTTCTCCAGTTTATATGCATAGTTTATTTAAAAACAAACTGAATTCTGTTTCTAGCTGTCACTTGCAAAACTACATGCAAAATGATCACATTCACCAAGGAGGGTTGAATGGAATAATATGACATCATAGACTGTCATATATAACCATGACCTGATATAAACATCACTTCTAATATCACAAACATATACCACAGGCATGGCCAATGGCTCCTGCCACCTTGCCCCATATAGGGTTGTACGTTTCAGAGTTTAACTTGTCCTACAACAAAAACATGAATTTTGAAAGTTTGGCAATTCGAGGTAGGAAGACAGACCATTACCTGTCTATGATGGCACACATGTCAATGCTGACATTTGCAAAACTTCCAGGCCTCCTTTGTGCCACTTCGGATAAATTTACAAGTTGATCATCCACTTGAATGAGCTGCATGCATCCTTGGAATGAAGGCTGAAGGACAGAGTGACTTGAGTTATTCATCTGGTTCAGATAACCTGTGAGAGAGAAAAAAATGGGAATGTTCAATTCTGTGTGCGGCATGCTTCACTAAAATTCCTCTGGGTGGTTTTCCCTGACGCCATCGCATCCAACTGCTGTGTTTTGTTGATCCTACTCATGTTGTATTCAATGTGGAAGAATGAATTCTTTTGAGAAAATGGTATTATTTCAGGGGAGGGTGTGAGGGTTGAACCTAGGTGAATGTTTGTCTCTGGGGTCTAGCATCCTTCATATTTTCTCTTTTGACATCTTTTTCACCGTGTCAGATCTCTCTATCCCTCCGTTCATTGCTATACTTCCTCATCTGACTCTGTCTTCAGAGATCAGGATGTACAATTTTAGACCTTTCCAAACTATCCAACCATCTTTCTTTTATAGCTTCAATATTTACTTCCATTTTCTTAATTTCTTAGAGGCCTGTTATGCAGATGTAAAGAAGTTAAAACTTACTGTTATCAACTAAGCTCGGCTTCTTGTTGGGGGCCAGCGTGAGGCACTCCACCCGTGGCAAAGGTCAAGAGGAAGGAGGCTCGACATACACAAAGGCGGGATCGAGCCTCAGGATCCTGCCGTTGTGTATGTCGAGCCTCCGGAGTCCCCCTGGCAATCCTCGAGCATCTACCCCCATAACCAGAGCCTGCCTACTTTACTACTTTGTGCTCTCACCCACACCTCTGACTTTACGGGGGGCTGTCCCCCACCACCTCTTTTGGAGAAGAAGTTAACTTAGAGCTCCAGTTAATAATAATTCCTGGGCGTGATAGGAGTGTTTTAACCTACAAACTCCTCTGAAGGTTCTCTAGCCTGCCTGACAGGCTTGTCCGGCCACATGTGATTGCTCACAGCCTCCCAACCGTGAGAGGCACGAGATGCTTTAAACCTTCTAAAAACAGGTTCCTTAGAGAAGTTAGAAAACTATTAGTATAAGTATAGTGGGCTGATTAGAAATTGTATTGGTGAAGGGTTTTTCATTTGTTGAGCCAATGTTTACTGCTAAGTCTCCACATCCCCTGCCCTTATACATGTTAATGAATATATAGAAGAAATAAGTATTAACTTTGATATTAAAGTTAACCTTAGGCTAAGTAATTCTGTCCTTAATTAAAACCCACTACACCCTCACCCTATAGGAATGTAACTTTATCTGGTACCTTTGGAAGGTGGCGTCTGTTTCAAAAATAATCACCCCTGGAGAAATAAGTGTTCTGGTTGACTGACTGCTGTCACAAGGAGAGGGTCATAAATTGTCAGCAGGCCCCCTGGCCAGAAGATGATGTAATACCCCTAAGACCTCTGTATACATTTGTATGAAGCACCTGACTTTGATAAAAGTCAGGACTGCTGACCCTGTGTGACTTTTGTATAACACCTCAGTGTATAAAAACAGACCCTGGAAAATAGAGAATTGGGATCAGTTCCTCAAAAGACTGGTCTCCCCATGTCTCTCTCTCTCTCAAACTCTGGCTGAGTCTCCATCTGGAGCGCGGAACCCGCCATGCTTACTAATTATGCCTGGGCTTCTAAGATCCGACCGGGGAGGCCTCAGTGTCTCCTCTCCTTCGGGAGAACGGAAGGACGCCTGCAGCCTACGTAAGTGGTGCAAGCTTCTTGTCTTGAAGTTTTATTGGTCTCCCACGTAAACCAAGCTACTCAGCCTCTTTTCTCCACTGAATTTTCCTACTGAGCTATCCTCATTCTATTACTCTTTATATCTTTGATGAGTATGTAAATAGCCGCCAACGCTGTCTCCCCTTCAAATACCCTGGATCATCCGGGGCTGGACCCCGGCAGCTTCTTTTATGGATTAATATCTAACTCAATCCAAAGAGATATTTGCATTACAAATAATTTCTCAATTTATAAAACCCAAAGAAACATAAAAAGATAAATTTAGATATAAGGGTCAGTCACCCTGCTCTGAATATCCATCTCAGGTAAGGTACCTAATATGATATAGGGAGCAAAAGTGATAAGAAGTAAAACTAAAATTTTAAAAGGATGAATAACGAGGCAAGAAGAGAAAATTTCTATGAGGATTAGAAAGTATTCGTTCTATTATGGAGTAGAACATGCATATGCCAAGGCTGAGATTAGACACTTTTTCAAAATCTTATTGCAAAGTAACTTTAAAATAGCATCAAAAATCAATTGCCTTATGCCTTTTCAATAGAAAAAATTGTAATACATGTTATGCATAAAAAAACCTGTGGGACATATGGAATAAATCTTCTTGATCCCATTAAATATCTCTTGATCCCATTAAATATCTCCACAAAGTCCCCCAAAGCTACTTTTCATATTGTCCCCATAGAAAATTCACCTAACAGAGCAAATTTAAATGGTAGTATTTTTCTGCTTAAAAATCTCAAGTTACTGACAATCTTTTCCATCTAATATTATATTTACAGCAAAAAAAAAAAAAAATTTATACAAAGTGGGTTGGTATCAAATGAAGTGAAAATCACTAAGTCGTGTCCAGCTCTTTGAAACCCCATGGACTATACAGTCCATGGAATTCTCCAGGCCAGAATACTGGAGTGGGTAGCCTTTCCCTTCTCCAAGGGATCTTCTCAACCCAGGGATCGAACTCAGGTGTCCTGCATCGCAGGCAGATTCTTTACCAGCTGAGACACTGTATGGTCCATGGGGTCGCAAAGAGTTGGACACGACTGAGCAACTTTGGTATCACGATGTGCCATTAATTGGATAAAAGGGAATTTTCAATAAAAACTTTTTCAGAAATTGCCCATTAAGTGATTTTTTTAAATGTCCTATATTGTTTGACTAGTAACAGTGTTTTAAAGCAAGAAAAATTTCCCTTTAATAATGGGTTACATAATTAAAACCTAATGATAATCAATTGATTCCTCTTTAAGGATTAACCACAGAAGTGTACACAATCATTTTCTATCAACACAGTACTAAATAAAAATAAGGTTATACTTAAGTAAATTTCTTGAGTTAAAAATAAATATAAGGCTCTATTTCAATGTCAAACATATGGTATTCTTTTTTTTTTTTTTCTTCTTTCTTTTCTGAGTCACTTTTTCCCCCCATTCGCACTGACTTAATCCCCTCAGAAAATTGCTGATCTTAGCTAAGTTGTCTATTTAGACAAACCATATGCGTACATGTGATTTTCAATCTGTCTAATCAAGATAAAATTGAATGGGGTTTAATGTCTAAACTTAGCAGAGAAAAAATATCCAGCTGTAACTTTATTGACTGTTCTTAACAAGATGATCACTTGATTCTGGTTTTTGAACACTTGAAGTCTCTAAATATCCACACTCTCTTTGAAGTATTCCAAAATGGGTAGATGTATTGTGAGAACAAGATCTTCTCCAAAGCAAGGCAGCTGGGTAACACACAGATCACTATATAATGGGTATATTTAAGTTCATAAAACAAGACTTCATCAGTTACTCATAACAATGTCATTTACTCCTGGTGAATTTTGGAGTTTGAAGTTATCGAGTCCTTTCATTTTCTACATGAGATACATTCTAGGAGAAAATACTTATAGTACAAACTTCTACATGTCCATTAAAATGTGGCCATGAAGATTTATGGCTCTTGAAGAGGTTGTCAGTAATGGCTGAAAGAAAGGTGAGGAAATGGTGTTCTCAGAAATGGAAGAAACCTGGATCCTTAGTATGTTGCAGTGGAAAGTTGAGCAACACTGTGATAATATTGAAAGGAATACACTGCACTTAATAAACTTTATCATCTAGCTGAGGATTACTGTGCATAGTATTCTGGCACCTTCTTTCTGTTTATAAGGGAAAAGAAGAGAGAAAAACTGTTAAATATGAGGAAGCCAGGTCTTAATGGATTTGAACATAAAATGTTTTCTTA
Source organism: Bos grunniens (assembly GCF_055505025.1). Classification (NCBI taxonomy): domain Eukaryota; kingdom Metazoa; phylum Chordata; class Mammalia; order Artiodactyla; family Bovidae; genus Bos; species Bos grunniens. The sequence goes on from NC_141168.1 coordinate 9,430,807, forward strand.
AACTTCAGTCTCTCCAGATGTTGAACAATGCAAAAATTAAGAAATCTCTTCAAGGCAAATTTCAACTACCAGGGAAACATGATCTAAAGATGATAATGAGGTGTGACTATAAAATCCATATTAAGACCTCCAACATATATTAGACAATGCTTCCAAGAACCATTCATTCAGACAAAAGAACCTCTATGTAGCTTAGTGGTGTGTCTTTCCAAGCCCCTGATATAAACAATGAAGATTCTAAAAATAATCTTCCTCAGCATATTAGCAGAAGCCCAATGTAAAAACAAAAAACAAAAAACTTATCTTTATGAAAGTGTGGATAAGGCTTTTGTTTAATGGAGTAAAGCTTAATTACATTTATAGGTATCCTACAAGTTTTTAAGAGAACTATACTAGAATATTGACCACTCCCAACTGATTCAGATCAGTTGGCAATGGGTTAAAGATGCTGTTTCTGATACTTGAAATTCCTGATACTCTAACCCACTCCCCCCTCCTCGAAATGAAGGACAGCATATTATTTATTTTCTGTATTAGTTCCCTTTATGTCAAATATAATTTCAGTAAAAATCCTAATGCAATAGTATCTGTGATTCTTTCAATGACTACCCTAAAGTTCAGGATTTAACATAGTAGGTTAATATCAGGGTTGTTTGGAGAAAAAAAAAATGCATCTGGGATACTGAAGGTCAGAAATGAAGATATAAAATGGACAGAGGGTCAAACTTAATTAAAATTTGCTAAGTTATTATAAAAAATATATATAGTAAGAAAGTAAAGTCATTTGTTTCAGCTTAGAGCTTAAATTTATTACATCTATGGATTTGAAATAAAAAATGTAATGTTTATATATTGGTTGTCGTTATTAGGTCCTATGATCTGACAATATGTTGTGACACCCACAGTGAATTTTAACTGTGTCATTATCAATTGCATCTATCAGTGAGCTGGGCCATTGTCACCTTACTGGTGTGTCTGAAATTGCCATTTAAATCTTAGCATGTAAAAACTTTATACCTGATTTGAAGCTCAACATTTTGCTATTCTCATTGACAAAACAAACACGTGCATTTTCACAGTTTTAAAATTTTAACTCAGATATACATTAGTGAAAAATATGCTGATATTTGTTTTGACATTCAAATGCAAATTTAACTTTTAAATTATAACGTTAACTTGATGGAACAAAAAACCAAACAATAGGCAACAAGGCCGAGTATTTTACATGTCTGGAAGTACACGCATACAAGATGACTCTTTATACTTATTTTAAAGTAGGGATGTTTAGGAGGCTGAGAAAGGCTAGTGAAATGCTGTAAGATCCTCAAAACCATTTAGTGTCTTCCTTTCAGTACAATCTTGTGCAAAATTTCAACTAATCTCTACTGTTTACCAAATCTTTCTAAATAATTCACACTGGTGGAGGTTGGGGCCAAACAAGCAGTGTGTTAGAGTGAGCCAGGAGTGAGCCCAGTGGTGGCTAATGTTTGCAGACAGCCAAACACACACCCACTTGGCATGGCCAGGAGACTGACTGCAATACAGATTGATGGAGTGAGCAAATAAATATATTGAAGATAGTGGGAGCCAGGTTCACACTGGCAGGAAAGGAGGGTACAAATGAAAAGTGGGAGATCTTGAGTGGGTTCTATGGGTTTAGATTGGAATTTATAGTGTGCACTTGTGGTTTTTGGTATATACAGATAGATATAGAAATAAATCTAGATGGAACTGTGTATATGGTCAACATACAGGCAGTTCCTACCATCCACTGAAGATGATCCACAAAAGGATTATACCAGAAGCAATCAGTGTCTTCTTTGTTAGTGCCCTAATTAAATGCTGCTGCTGCTAAGTCACTTCAGTCATGTCCGACTCTGTGCGACTCCATAGACGGCAGCCCACCAGGCTCCCCCGTCCCTGGCATTCTCCAGGCAAGAACACTGGAGTGGGTTGCCATTTCCTTCTCCAATGCATGAAAGTGAAAAGTGAAAGTGAAGTCGCTCAGTCGTGTCTGACTCCTAGCGACCCCATGAACAGCAGCCTATAAGGCTCCTCCGTCCATGGGATTTTCCAGGCAAGAGTATTGGAGTGGGAATTAAGTGCTAAAAGATGTCTATTCTTAACCTCCTCAAAAAAGTCTGAATCACTTTGATATAAGCTGGAAACTAATACAACTATAATTAAAAAAAAAAAAAAAAAAAGCTGTCTATTCTTGCTCACTATGCTTCAGCCATCCCATTCTCTTGTCTGTGCTTCAGAAAAACCAAGCCCATTCTACCTGAAATTTTCTTCCTCTTTGCATTTTTCATGGCTGACTTATGATTCAGGTCAGTTCAAATATCACCTTCTGAGAGGTGACCACTTCAAAAACCATGGTACTTAAAATTATTCTATCCATTTTCTCATTCAAGTTCCTCAGCAACTTATTTCTTGTCATAGAATCTGTCATAATTTGTATTTATCTTAATTGGTTTATTTACTTACATGTGTGTGTGGTTCTGAATGTGTCTTTTTTCTCTTTGGTGTAATAGTTTCATGACATCAATTGTATTGTCTTATTTCTCTATGAATTAATAAAGTATTTGTTGAGAAAACCCCACATATGATAAAAAATTACCAACCTACTTATATTAAAAACAAGCTATGGGATACATGGGAGATGATCAAGATGCAAAGTATCTTGATCACTTTGCATCCCAAGATACAAAGTATTTGGAAATAAATTACTTTTCAACAGATTGAAGCTCCACTTTATAACATAATATAATCTCCATTTTAAGACTTTTACGGATCCTTCTATACTTGTTAAGTGAATGGTCAAGTGAGTGAATATGTTCGAATTTTTATCCTGGAATGAAGTGATATCTGGAGAAGGCAATGGCACCCCACTCCAGTACTCTTGCCTGGAAAATCCCATGGATGGAGCTGCCTGGTAGGCTGCAGTCCATGGGGTCGCTAGAGTCGGACACGACTGAGCGACTTCACTTTCACTTTTCACTTTCATGCATTGGAGAAGGAAATGGCAACCCACTCCAGTGTTCTTGCCTGGACAATCCCAGGGACGGGGGAGCCTGGTGGGCTGCCGTCTATGGGGTCGCACCTTCACTTCCTTTAAGACTCTATTTTAGTCACCTTATCAGAGAGGCTTTCTCTGATCACCAGTTAAATAACATTCTCCCATCCCTTTGGGATAAGATATCCCCTTATCTGATTCATTTTTCATAACTCATCATCACATTGCATGCTATATGTTTGTTTATTGTTTTCACTCTTTTTACTGGGATATAAACTCCTAGATCTCTTACATAGTAGAGGCTCAACTATTGTCTATTGAATGAACAAAAAAGTGTTGAAGAATTTTGAGCATGGAAATAATTTGTATTATGTTATTTTTCTCCTGGTGAAGATAGGAATAAGCTTATCTTATCAGAATAAGCTGGCAGAGAGAAACTGGAGGTGAGGGTTGCTTTACAATAGAATCATTGGACAAATCCCAAATTCTTTATCTAAAGTATGTCAGTAAAGCTGATGTAGAGGGGATGGGTGAAAAATATTTCCAGGAAGATATGACAGAACTGACTGCTCTCCTGGATATGAGCACTGCACAGAGAAAGATGAGTAGACTGACAGATTTCTGGGTGAGCAGCTGGATGGATGCTTTTGCCTTTATGAAAAAGAAGATGCAGGAAAAGCATCTGGTCTTTAAGGAGTGGGATGAAAGGGGAGGAGAAATGGTGGGTGGTTCTGATGAGTTCAAAGCTAGCCTTTTCAAGTCTGAAGTATCACTATGATATCAAAGATAAAATATTCAATCCCGAGGTTGATATTAATATCAGAATGTCAGGAGAGGGATCAGAATTTGGAAATGATTTTTTTCAGTCACTATGTAATGGAGGTGGAAGAGACTGCATAAAGAAATTGCATAGTGTGCTAAGCAAAGAAATTCAAGGCTGGAACTTGAAAAATCATCTACATGTCATGGGGAGAAGCAAGAAAACAAACTAGTGAAGAAAACCAAGAGGCAAGAGAAAACCCAAGGAGTGGTATCCAGGAAATGAAGGAATGTGTAACAATATCAAAGATCACAGAATCCAAACTACAACAGGCAGGGCTTGACTCAGGTTTCCCATTTAGATCAACGGGAAACTGGAGAAATGAGTAGGGATAACAAATTGCATTGTTTAGAGAGAGCACCATTACTCATCCTATGTATGAGGTAGAGAACTAAGGAGAACATACTGAAGAGAACGGGCAGCTCAACTTAAGGCACCATGGTGATCAGAACGGATACATGTATATGTATAGCTGATTCATTTTGCTGGTTAGCAGAAACTAACACAACACTGTAAAGCAACTATACTCCAATAAAAATTAATTTTAAATTTAATAAAAAGAACACAACACACGGGAGAGCAAAAAGCACAGCGATCCTAGCATCCCATTATAAAACAGTGGCACACGAGTGAAAGGCTAACATCTTTGGAGGTAATTTTTATGAGTTAATTTTAATTATATAAATTATTTAATATAATCTGTTGGCTTTTTCAAATTTAGTGTGTCCTTTATATTTATTGCTTTATGTTTATCTACTGTTTATTTATAATAAATGAGTAGTAGATATAGTATTAAGAATTTTGTCTTTTTCAATTTTTCCCCTTGAGTAAATTAACTAAATGCTCTGTTTCTTTTTTCTTTATCTATAAAATAGGAAAATGTATAATGCTCTAGCACAGGAGGTTAAGAATTAGTAAGAACATAACTACAAAGTAAGTGCTTAGAAAATGCCTGTGTGTGTGTGTGTATTAGTTGCTCAGTAATGTCTGACTCTTTGTGATTCCATGGACAGTAGCCCTCACGGCTCCTCTGTCCATGGAATTCTCCAGACAAGAATATTGTTGTGATAGCCATTCCCTTCTCTAGGGATCTTCCCAACTCAGGGATCAAACACAGGTTTCCTGCATTGCAGGCAGATGCTTCTACCATCTGAGTCACCAGGGAAGCTCAGAAAATGCCCAAAGTATATATCAAAAGATCTAATAGAGATAATCATCATCATCACCATTTCTGTTATTCTAAATAGTTTAGTTTATTATTTCAATTGTTTCTGTATTTATCAGTGATCTATAACTATGTTATTTTTATCTTCAAGAATGCTAAAATCTCATTAGGAAGATAGCTCTCAGAATCTCAGAAGCCCAAGTATAACTGTGTGAAAAATGTTACTGCCTATCCAAATGAGTGTGTAAAATTCAAGTATCAGAAGAGCTTGAGAAGACCATTCTCTCTCCTTGAACATTTCATCTCTTTCCTTGGCTAACAGAATATTATACTGTCCCAGGTCTTCTTTATACTTTTCTAGCAATATTTCAATTTCATTTACTGATTGCTTGCCATCTACCTGGAGTAAAAAGGTAGCAGTTCATCAAAGTTTGTCCTGAGCTGTGTCCATTTTCTTGATAGTCTCTCTTCATAATAATAGCAAACCCAAACTCACTGCTAGTTACCTACTATATGAATAGGTCTCCAACGATATATCCATCAGAGGTCTTTCCTTTGAGCTCAGGACTAATGTTTCCAGAAGTTCTTGGACTTCTTCACTCTAATATCTCACACATGTTCAAAACTCAAGACACACTGTTCTGGATCCCAGGTGGTATTAGTCATTGTCATTGTCTCTGTACCAACAGTCACTCAAAAATTCAACTCAGTGACCTCATCTAAAAAGTTGCACGTACTAAACAACCAAGAGTAATCCGTAGCACCTCTAGCCTCACTCCCTGTATGCACAATCATACTGTGTCAGCTCTGCCTTTTAAGTAATCCTCAGTCTCTTCCAGACCATCCAAGCCTAGACCATTACACCTTCTCTACCACCCACTTCCAGTCCTTCTCCAACATGAAACTTGAATGTTTTGTGTTAAAAATATTAATCTGATCACGTTACAACCTGATTGTGTGCTTAGTTTCTCAGTCAGTATGACTCTTTGCCACTCGGTGCACTGTAGCTCGTCAGGCTCCTCTGTCCATGGAATTCTCCAGACAAGAATACTGGAGTGGGTAGCCATTCTCTTCTCCAAGGGATCTTCCCAACCCAGTGATCGAACCTGCATCTCCTGCATTGCAGGCAGATATTTTATCATCTGAGCCACCAGGGAAGCCATAACCTGATTAGGAGCCTTTATTTGATAAAATGAATTAGCAAGATTTGAAAATAATTTCCAAGGTCTTTCTTTCCCTCTAAGTCTGGTTTTCCAAGTGCAAAGTGTATTTGTGGTGATGTATAAAATATGGTGTCAAAAAAAAATAAAGAAAAATATGGTGTCATATATTATGAAAATAAAATTTTAATTATTTAAAAAATAGTATGCATTAGTTTGATTTTCTGTAATTAAAATTAATTTCATAAAGTTTATTATGAAATTATATAAATTTAAAATATGTATATATTAGAATATTAAAACTATATAAACATTACTATCAATATATTAAAAAACACTTTATCAAAACTTTATTGGCTCAGGAGGATCAAAATTTTTCAAATAAAATTATCTATGAGTCTCCCCTCCTATTCTCATATAATACTTATAACAAATATAAAATGTATTTATACCAAATTAGCTTAAATTTAGAAGATAGTGGACATATTTCAGAGTGTCTTTTAATAATCATGAAGAAAATTACAAGAACATAGGGAAACAAGAGGAAATCAGAGAAACACACTAGCTATCTGGACAAATTGGGATAGTTAGCAATTTGCAAATCAAATAGTACAAAATGATTTTAAAAGCCATTTCTGCCCTGGGGCCACCATAAAAAGAAGAGCAGAATTACCAAACTGAATAATTTAATTCTTTTATGTCTTTTTAATATTTATTTAATTTATTTATTTGGCTGTACTGGATCTTCATTACAGCCTGTGAACTCTTGGTTGCAGCATGTGGGATCCAGTTTCCTGATGCGGGATGGACCCCAGGCCACCTGCAGTAGGAGCATGGAGTCTCAGTCACTGGACCACCAGGGAAATCCCTCATGTCTTTTTTTAAATGTTAAGTGATCTTTTAAAAAACTTAGCTGTGTATATGTACATAGAGAGTGCAAAATGCAAAATAAAAGACTTTACAGTTGATAACTTTAATTCTATATGACCATACTGTTAGTGTATGTAACATATAAAATAGACAAGAACATTCATATGTTCACAAAATAAAATAATATTGCCTTCTTGATTCTTCTGTGCAAGTTGTTTGGTGATATCTATGGAATTATACAATACTTTGAAAATATGATCTTAGTGGTCAGGTGTATGGGCTTCATAATAGCAGAACTGGTTGCCAACCCAATCCTGCATGTATTTAGTTACACAGAGAAGGCAATGGCACCCCACTCCAGTACTCCTGCCTGGAAAATCCCATGGATGGAGGAGCCTGGTAGGCTGCAATCCATGGGGTCGCTGAGGGTTGGACACGACTGAGCGACTTCACTTTCACTCTTCCCTTTCATGCATTGGAGAAGGAAATGGCAACCCACTCCAGTGTTCTCGCCTGGAGAATCCCAGGGACTGGGGAGCCTGGTGGGCTGCTGTCTATGGGGTCGCACAGAGTCGGACACGACTGAAGTGACTTAGCAGTAGCAGTAGCAGTAGCAGTAGCAGTTATGCCTTGAGCAGGTCACTTGCCTTTTGCTTAATGTATTTTTTAATTAAATTGTATATATTTAGGGTGTACAACATTGTGTTTAATATACATCTACATAGTTTAGTAAAATAATCTTGTGAAATCTGTATGCAGGTCAAGAAGCAACACCTAGAACGGGACATGGAATAACAGACTGGTTCCAAATTGGGAAAGGAGTATGTTAAGGCTGTATATTGTCACCCTCATTATTTAATTTATATGCAGAGTACATCATGCGAAATGCCAGGCTGGATGAAGCACAAGCTGGAATCAAGATTGCTGGGAGAAATATCAATAACCTCAGATATGCAGATGACACCACCCTTATGGCAGAAAGTGAAGAAGAACTAAAGAGCCTCTTGATGAAAGTGAAAGAGGAGAGTGAAAATGAAAGTGAAAGAAGAGAGTGAAAAGGCCGGCTTAAAGCTCAACATTCAGAGAACTAAGATCATGGCTTCCAGTCCCATCACTTCATGGCAAATAGATGGGGAAACAATTGAAACAGTGCCAAGTTTATTTCCTTGGGTTCCAAATCACTGCAGATGGTGACTGCAGCCATGAAATTAAAAGACACTTGCTCCTTTGAAGAAAAGCTATGACCAACCTAGACAGCATATTAAAAAGCAGAGACATTACTTTGCCAACAAAGGTCTGTATAGTCAAAGCTATGGTTTTTCTTGTAGTCATGTATGGATGTGAGAGTTGGACTACAAAGAAAATTGAGCACTGAAGAATTGATGCTTTTGAATTGTGGTGTTGGAGAAGACTCTTGAGAGTCCCTTGGGCTGCAAGGAGATCAAACCAGTCAATTCTGAAGGAAATCCGTCCTGAATATTCATTGGAAAGACTAATGTTGAAGCTGAAACTCCAATACTTTGGCTACCTGATGTGAAGAACTGACTCACTGGAAAAGACCCTGAAGCTGGGAAATATTGAAGATAGGAGGAGAAGGAGATGACAGAGAATGAGATGGTTGGATGGCATCACCGACTCAATGGACATGAGTTTGAGCAAACTCAGGGATTGGTGATGGACAGGAAGCTGGGCGTGCTGCAGTCCATGGTGTCGCAAATAGTCAGACACGACTGAGCGACTGAACGGAACCGAATTGCAACTCTCCTAGTATCATTAGGAACCTGTTAACTGCACGGCTTTGATTAAGTAACATGGCAATTTCTCACATTCAAAAACACTTTAATATTTGAGAGACTTGTTTTATTCGCTAAAGAAAATTAGAATTATATTCTCCTCATTGTTACTCAATAGTCCAATTTTGAAAGTATATTTTGAAGGAAGAAGACTCTGTTTTTGCTTATTAGTATTTTTGCCTGGGAAAAAGGAAAATAGGAATATAAATTAGAGTCACAACTATCCACATTACAATAATATGTATAGTCCAACATAATAAGGAATCAAATATAATTCTACTTGGCTTTGGCATGCTCCTAATATGACTATATTTAACGTTCTGGAATTTAACTAGTTCATACAAAACCAGATTGTAAAGATTTATTTCAGGAGTTACTGGAAATTATAGAGGCAGGAAGTGCTTCATTTGTAAAACTAGCTCTTGCCTTTGTCAAACCAAAAACATTTTTCAGCCTATTCTGGCTTTGGTGCTTAGAAGGGTGCTTGGCTGAAAATAGGAGTCCATAACCCATCCTTTTCCTCCCCCTTCCTTTCTGCTTTGTTGTTCTGATTGTTGTTGATAATGATGATGTTATTACCCGTGATGTGATTGTTTGAGACTTCAACCTTCTGTACTCTGTACAATAAAGATGCTTTTCTTCAGTTGTGAGAATGTTTCCCTGTTCATCAGTGAAGTCTGACGTTAGAGTCTTAAGGTAAAATACTTTTCAGAATGCTTCAAATTTCACTAACTCAATACTCTCCAAAAGCGATAATTTTCCCCAAAATGCTGACATTATCTATTATGAGTTACATAAAAAGAAAGACCTGTTCCATATAACTTCATTTGTAAAATTTTTACCGCATCTCAATGTTTTTTATCATAACACCAACTCTCGGCTATGAGATAATTTATTTAACAACATTTAACATTTAAGAATCGGAGAAGGCGATGGCACCCCACTCCAGTACTCTTGCCTGGAAAATCCCATGGATGGAGGAGCCTGGTAGGCTGCAGTCCATGGGGTCGCTAGAGTCGGACACGACTGAGCGACTTCACTTTCACTTTTCACTTTCATGTATTGGAGAAGGAAATGGCAACCCACTCCAGTGTTCTTGCCTGGAAAATCCCAGGGACAGCGGAGCCTGGTAGGCTGCCATTGATGGGGTTGCATAGAGTCGGACACAACTGAAGTGACTTAGCAGCAGCAGCAGCAGCAACATTTAAGAATAACATATTATAGAATATTTAGGAAAGAGATAAAAATAAATAATCTCCAGATAATTCCATTTTCTATGATATGGTAATGTGAGGACCCTGAAGCTTTTTCAGTTCAAAACACATAGAAATGCCAGATGAAATGTAACACACATCCTTTTAAATTATATCTGTATGTATCCAATAAGGTAGGAGAAGTTTTGGGAAGGGGGTTCAAAAAAAAAAAAACAACTAACTAAACTGCAGGGTGCCAGATGATGCTGGGCTATTAGTATTCAGAAGGTATTTGCTAATCTTTGTAATGCAAAGGTTTAGATTTTAAAGGCCAAGCAGAATTAGGAATCAAGTGTTGGACTTGTGCAAGGAATAACAACACCCCTCCCCTTGCCAGAAACACTAGAACATAAAGCCTAAAAATGCTAAAATCTCAGCTGAAGCAGATATTGGAGAAAAATTCACCAGTCAGCAAAGAAATGTGACAAGCAAATTTGTCTCTCTTCTACTGACCTACAGAAAAGAAACTACTTTCTGAGAATTCATAAGCCACAGGTTTGCTCAACAAAATTATGGCTTTCAAATTTACAATGGCGAGAGTGTATAACCCCCAAGCCAAGAAATTAAAATACAAAAAGTAGTTCTCAACTGTTATATTTTGAAGGAAGCATAAATTCTCTCAGGAGTGACCCTGGAATCACAGGATTCCTGAAGATAAAAGCCAGAGAAATTTAAATACATAATCTGTGCATATTAACATAACATATTAGAAAAGATGCATAATGAAAATGATTCAAAAGAAACACCACAGAGAAAAATTTGACCGCTATGGATTTCAGATAAATTTTAGGATTGAGAATATGGTAAAGAATTCAAAAATCACTTAAAGAAATAAAAGGTGGAAAAAATACATAAGAAAGTAATGAGTTAGTATTAAATAGAACCTGTCATATTTGATAAATAATCAAATACTTCGTCCAGGAGTAAAAATTAATTACCGAAATTAAAACCTTCATCAGTTGTGTTAGGCAGATGAGACAAAGTGTAGTGTGTATCTGTGAATTGAAAGCTAGACTGAACATCTAAAAGTGATTAAAAATATTCAATACAAATATTAACTTGTGGAGGATGAAATGAGGTCTAACATTTGATTAACATTTCAGAAGGAGAGAAAAGAGAGAATTATGGAGAAGGAATTCAAAGACAGAATGTCTAAGAGTTTTCCAGAACTGACTAAAAATTTAGATTCAGGTAGGACTATAATTCCCAAACAAAATATTCTTAAGAAATAGGTCCTTAAATGGACCTTTGTCAACAAAGTGATGTCTCTGCCTTTTAACATACTGTCTGGCTTTGTCATAGTTTTCCTTCCAAGGATCAAGCACTTTTTTAATTTCATGAATTAAGATGTGACAAAGAAGGGATAGATTGATGGATCTTATGTGAAAATAGAAGCAAATTCAATTATTGTTAATGAAATGATAGTTTATGCAATCAGAAAAAACAATCCGTCTTACACAGAAAAATGTAAGAGCAAATCACCAAGAAGCATAAAAATAGCAAAAGAGAAGAGAGATGACTCCTAAGAAACAATATTAAAGCAGATAGGAAACTTATTAACAAGGAGAAACAAAAGGTAGAAGGCAGTAGAATAAGATATTGAAAATGCCTAAAGGAAATAAAATTCAAATCTAGAATTGCACATCAAGCTAAAATATCACACAAGAAAGAAGGAAATTAAGATATATTCATAGGAACAAAATTGAAGCAGGTTGCCAACATTAAAACTAAAGAATGTGTGTTGAAGGGAACACACATCCAGAAAGAGGAGAACAGGAAGGCACAGGAAGAGAAAAAGTTGACAAACAAGACAAAACGTGAAAATACAATAATGACATAAACATAAAATTATACAAATGATACTACTGAAGTTCAGAAAGAGGGAGAACTAGATTGTAGGACCAAAGTAGAATTCAGGATGGAAGGAGATAACCATATTTATGTTAAACCAAGTGTCGTGGACTGAATTTTATTCCCCTCCCCCAATTTATATGTTAAAGCCCCAACCTCCGGTGCAACTGTTTTTGGAGATGGGGCCTTTAGGAGATAATTAAGGCTAAATGAGGTCATGAGGGTGGGCCCCAATCCCATAGGACTGGTGTCCTCATGAGAAGAGCAACAGACCCAGAGAGCTCTCTCTCCCATGTGCCCAGAGGAAAAGCCATGTGAAGATGGGGTCAGCCATCTGTAAGCTGTGAAGACAGTCCTCAGTAGAAGCCAACCTTGTTACCCTGATCTTGGACTTCCAGCCTCCAGAACTAGGAGAAAATAAAATTTTTGTTGCTTAAGCTACCCAGCCTGTGGTATCCAATTATGGCAGCCCAAGTAATATCATGTTTCTTTCATAATTCAGGAGAAAGATCAAAATGTTAAATTACTTTTGACTTTTTAAAATAGTCACTTAAAATTATAAAGATAATCCCTAAAATAGGAAATATTGAATAATTATGTATATATACATATATATATGTATAAACATTGCATTTAGTGGTGGGGGAGATAAATATTTCTAAAAAATACTGAGGGAGCCAAAGGAAGGAAAAATGAGAGAAAAACAGAACACATATAAAGTAGGACCAAAAGCAAAAGAAGATAGTAGAAATATACCCAAGTATAGCAATAACAAAAGTAGATTTTAATAACACTGAACTGCATATTGAAAAGACAAGTGTACCATTGGATTTTTTTTTTAATCGAACAATAAACTATGACTAAGAAGCATACCAGAAACAAAGGAGTGAAGAACAGTTGAGAGTGAAGGAAATGAAAATGATAAGCAAGGTGAATATAGGTAAAAATACAAGACATAGGTGTGTCTATGATGATATTAATATACTGACCTTAGTGATATAATCCAAAAACATTGATACCTTGTATAATATTGGTATTAGTATCAATATGTGAAGTGATGTAGGCTCCACAGTGAGTGTCTGAGCTTGATATTGCTTATGTTTGTTTGTCCAATTTATGTTTCACTAAATTACTTAAAAGTTGTGCCTCATGGTTTTTCCTCTCTAAAAGAGAGAAAACAATAGTATCTACTTTAGAGTATCATTTTCAGAATTGATTGAATACACACAAATTATGAACTGAATGCATGTACATTTTTTTCTTTGGTGGCTCAGTCAGTAAAGAATCCACTGGCAATGCAGGAGACCCAGGTTCGATCCCTGGATTGGGAAGATCCCCTAGAGAATGGAATGACTACCCACGCCAGTATTCTTACCTGGAAAAATCTCATGGATAGAGGAGCCTGGTGGGCTACAGTCAATAGGGTTGCAAAGAATTGGACATGAATGAGTGAATAAAACTGACATATGAATAAAAACTGACATATAGTAATACACACTGTTTCTGAGGAGGATAAGAAGGGATAAAGTGTATTTTAAAAGAAAACCAAAACCAAATGAAGGAAAAGGCACCATGAGGGATAAGAAAGCTTAATATATAATGACAAAGGTAAAACTCACTACAAGACAAAGTGAAAGTCACTCAGTCGTGTCCAACTCTTTGGGACCCCATGGACTATACAGTCCATGGAATTCTCCAGACTAGAATACTGGGGGGCATAGCCTGTTCCTTTTCCAAGGGATTTCCCCAACCCAGGGATCAAACCCAGGTCTCCTGCACCGATTCTTTACCAGCTGAGCCACCAGGGAAGCCCAAGAATACTACAGTGGGTAGCTTATCCCTTCTCCAGTGGATCTTCCCAAACCAGGAATTGAAGTAGGGTCTCCTGCATTGCAGGTGGATTCTTTACCAGTTGAGCTACCAGGAAAGCCCAAAACTCACTGGAAAGTTATAAATATTCTAAATATGTGTGCATCTAGTATTCAAATAGATAAAATAATTTTCAAAAAATGCAAGCACCACTCCCTCAAGAAAACTTTCCCAGATGATGTACTCCTTACCCCAAACTCTAGGTCCCTTTCCTGAGTGCTTCAGGAGCACACAGTGCATAAATTATATTATAGCCCTCTATCACATTAATTATAATTCTTTTTTTTTTTCCTCAGTTCTCTCCTACCAAGTGCCTTAAGCTCCTTGGACTACCTTCTTTGTTTTTAGTGCTAACTTACAAACATAATACTGAGTAAGCATCCAAAATATGCATGCTTGACAAATTGTAAAGAAATGGTTTTTAAAAAGTTTAACAGACATAAATTTATTTTTCATAAAAGACTGAACTTTCTCAGTCTATGTAGGAAATCTCCACACGTTATTGTAACTCTTCCTACCCTCCCATCTTATCCTCAACTCAATATTAAGCAGATTGTCATATGTACATACATTTCTGTGAAAGATGGGGGAGATGTCGACAAAGTTTTAAAAGATAATGAAGTAGGGACTTTCCTGGTGGCCCAGTGGTTAAGACTTTATCTTCCAATGCAGGGGGATGCAGGTTCCATCCCTGGTTGTGGAGCTAAAATCCCACATGCCTTGCAGCCCCAAAACCGAAACATAAAACAGAAGCAATATCATAACAAGTTCAATACAGACTTCAAAAATGGTCCAAATTTGTTTTTTGTTTTTTTTTTTAAATGATAATGAAGTAGATGAGGAGTTAAAAAAGAGATGCTGAAGAAAAAAACTACAGAAGAACCTATGGAAAGAAATACCCAAGAGAAGTGAGCCAGGCTGCAGGGCTGAACCTCAGAAAGGCTCAAACTCTGGAGATGCAAGGAGTCATGAAAGACAGCAAAAGCAGATGCTATCTCACCCTCTCCCCCACCTCCCCTAAAAGACTCCTCGTGGAAGCTGACACTGAGAATCCCAGTTGGATTCCACCATCGGTGGAGAGGCGTGTGTGCTCTTGCGAGAGTGAGACTGGAAGGATAACTAGAGACACTGCAATCTGGACAGTGGATTTCCCAGCTCCCTTCCCTCTCTGTCCTTCCACACACAACCAGAAACTATCAGATCCTCCCAAGGAGGAAGCAGTCTCATAAAAGATTTTGGGGTACAGATTATGGGCCAATTCACTGTCACTGATCATGTGATAAATTCGACAGTCAACAAACTTCAGTTGGAGACAAATACCTCTTGAAGGCACTTTGTTGTTTACTATTCACAGGCACTGGAAATGCATATTACAAACCACATACAGATAAACAATTCACAGACCTTGCTTCAAATTGTTAAAAAAGTTTATTTTTATTTTTATTTTATTTTTTAACTTTATAATATTGTATTGGTTTTGCCATATGGCATTGAAACATGTATAATATCATATATGAAAAAAAATTTTTTAAACAACCCTGATTTCAAATAAATGCATTGGTTAAATTGTAGTTGAGGGAAATATAAGTGTCCATAGAAACCTATATATATATATATATATATTTTTTTTTTTCTGGTAACAGTGCAAAAAAACAAAATGTTACACATAAAAAGCAGACATTCTGCCATTTAACTAAATACCTAAAAAGGGACAAATTCCTTCAAAGAAGACTATAACACTGGCAGTTTTTCACCTTCCTAGTCATATTTTGGGGAAAACAGGAATAAAGCCTGCTCCTTTATGAGTAAGGAGAAAAATGATAAAATTTGAATCACAGTCTGAAGGTTTTCAGTGCTCAATGCCAGTCTACTGGAATATCTGAGATTCATCTCTGTGGAAAGAGTTTTATTGTCAGTACGGTTTTCCATTATTTAGACTCAACTCCTACCACCTGCTAGAAAGACACATAAAACAAATGCATTTGCAGACTGTGTTTGCTTTCTTCTGATGAATGAACCTGTCCCACGTCTGCTTTTTGGAAGCATAAGTAAAATATTGACAGTTTACATTTTTTAAATGTTTATTCTATCTCCAATGTATATTTTCTTCTGTTTATAAAACTGTGCCAAAGAAAATATAATTCTTCATGCAGCCAAAAAAATAAAAAAAATAAACAGGCTTGGGTACAGCAAACTAAAATGCTCCTACCCTATTGCTCTGTGATTAACACTCATTGCTCTCCAGTACAGGACTGGAACCTACACTTAATATAAAGATTGATAAGTTCAAGGAAAGTTTCTGGAAATAGTATGTCCTATTTACTGCTCATTTCTAGAAACAGTTCAAGGGAATGATACGTTAATCAAATCCAGGTCTCCCGTATAAAGTAACATTTACTCTCAAATAATATTTCAATGCTCTAACAATGAATTGTAAGATAATAAGACATGTCCTCTTTCCTATGGTTTTAATCTGTCAAAATAATAAACTAGTAAAAAAAGTACATTTTTATAAAATTTTAATAAAACTAATTTAAAAAATCCTGTATTTGCAGTAAAGAATATGAAAATATTACTTTAAAATCTTCAGGGTGTAGTTATATTTGTACCACCTATCTTACTTTGTAGTTAAATGGAAGGTTTAATATAATGATTTTTCTTGGTTGAAAAAAAACTAATAAGATAGATATTTTGATAATATGTACGTCACAGGAAATATGAGCAACTTGCAGAGAGGCCATTCAGAATGTTGAAAAAAATGGTATCCTAGGGGATGGTCCAGTGGTCCAGTGGTCAAGACTTCACGCTTCCACTGCAGATGGTGCAGGTTTGATACCGGGTAGGGGAACTAAGATCTTGCATGCTGTGCAGCCAAAGCGGGGAAAAAAATGGTATCCTGTGTTAAAAACAGTTGCTGCTAAGTCGCTTCAGTTGTGTCCGACTCTGTGCGACCCCAGAGACGGCAGCCCACCAGGCTCCTCTGTCCCTGGGATTCTCCAGGCAAGAATACTGGAGTGGGTTGCCATTTCCTTCTCCAATGCATGAAAGTGAAAAGTGAAAGTGAAGTCGCTCAGTCGTGTCCGACTCCTAGCGACCCCATAGACGGCAGCCTTCCAGGCTCCTCTGTCCATGGGATTTTCCAGGCAAGAGTACTGGACTGCGTTGCCATTGCCTTCTCCACAGTTAGGACATCCTTAATCTTTTCTCAGTGAGTCCTCTCCTATCAATTAGAGTGGAATATTGTGACTGAATATATTAATGTATATAAGGTAGAATGTGAACCAATGGAGGCTTTGTCAGCAAACACGTGCAGAAGCAAAGAGCCACAGAGGAAGTGAGGCTATGGTTCAGTCATGTGGCGCCTATACAGAGGGAGCTTTGCCAAGGAGTTTGAATATCGGATTTGCACTGGCTGAGTCATCATCAACAATGCAGAGGTGAGTGGAGTCTAGGCTAATGCTCTCAAGTGTTCCCATACCATTTGCATTGTGGAGATGCCTGCAGCAGGCTTTCTAACTTGATGCCATTAAAAAAAAATAAATCACATAACTGGCTGAAACTTTCTTCCTATTAACTTTCAGGAAGGATAAAGTCTCGGTATTAATTCTATCACTCAAAACAAAGCTGGAGATGCAGAGTAATTGTCAAACGTATAAGAAATAGGATTGAGTAAAATTACTTACTAAATTACAGAAGATTGATCTATTTCTCTTGACTTCTGATAAGAGTGAGGGAAAAAAATTCCTAGGATACAATTCAGGAAGGAACAACTGAGTATAACCATTTAAAGTGAGGAAAATTCTGATAGAAGCCAAACAGAAGTAAGATGAAATGTTGCCAAACGAAAAAGCTGAAAGGGACGTTAAAATATAGCCAGGACAGCCAGTGTCTGTTCTTAAATGGTTTCTCAAAGCACATTCATCATCATACAGGTTTAGTTAGTAGAGCCTGGTGAACTGTTTCCACTCTAATAGGTTCAGAAGATCCACTGCGTCAGCATCCCCAAATCAGATTTATCTTTCAGGGGTAAGAGCACACCAGCTAAGGTTAGAGGAATGTTTGTTTATTAACATGTTAAAATGAGAACTGTAACTATGACAGCTGGTGTAGCTTTCTCTCTCTGGGCAGGGAAGCTGTTTCAAATGCTTCAGTCTATCTCTGGCTGTGTGTGGGGAAATGCTCAAGATGGGATGCTGTATCTGCTCTCAAAGTTGCTGTGGTAATAACAGAATTTGCCATGTGTTGAAAGCTTTGCTATGCAATGCAGTTTAGAGACAGGGTTCCTCTCTGCACAGTACAATATATCACAACCATCCCTCAAAAATAAAGACACACACATAGGTATACATATATATATATATGATTATAATATATATTTATATGATTATAAATATATACTATAATCATAAGGCACTGGCACCCCACTCCAGTACTCTTGCCTGGAAAATCCACGGACAGAGGAGCCTGGTAGGCTGCAGTCCATGGGGTTGCTAAGAGTCAGACACGACTAAGTGACTTCACTTTCACTTTTCTCTTTCATACATTGGAGAAGGAAATGGCAACCCACTCCAGTATCCTTGCCTGGAGAATCTCAGGGACGGCAGAGCCTGGTGGGCTGCCATCTATGTGGTTGCACAGAGTCAGACACGACTGAAGCGACTTAGCAGCAGCATGATACATATTTGAGCTTCCCTGGTAACTCAGACGGTAAAGGATTCTCCTGCAAAGCAAGAGATGCAGGTTAGATCTCTGGGTAGGGAAGATCCTCTGGGGAAGGAAATGGCAACCCACTCTAGTATTCTTGCCTAAGAAATCCCATGGAGAGAGGAGCCTGGTTGGTTATAATCCATGCCTGCATGCATGCTGAGTTGCCTTAGTCGTATCCAACTCTTTGCAACCCTAGGGACTGGTAGCCCAGCAGGCTCCTCTGTCCATGGGGATTCTCTAGGCAAGAATACTGGAGTGGGTTGCATGCCCTCCTCCAGGGGAAATTCCCCACCCAGAGATCAAACGTTGTCTCTTGTCTCCAGCATTGGTAGGCAAGTTCTTTACCACTAGCGCCACCTAGGAAGCCCGGGTTATAGTTCATGGGGTTGCAAAGTATCAAAGTGTCAGAAATGACTGAGCCCTAACAGTTTCTTTCACTTTCATAATAATATATATTACTAAAATATGTAACAAAATACGCACATTCACGCATACACACACAGAGTACACACACATGAATAAGTAAGCCTGGAGTGGCTGCTGGAGCAAACAAATTAGCCCTGAATTTCCTTTCATATTGAGTGAACCATACTTGGGTTTAACAGTGAAAAGATTCAAACATAGAGAATAGACTTATGGTTGCCAACAGGAAGGGACTGGGGGAGGGAAGAGTGGGAGGTTGGGATTAGAAGATGTAAACTATTATAGAGAATCGATAAACAGCAAGGCCCTACTGAACAGCACAGAGAACTATATTTAATACCCTGTGATAAACCACAATGGAAAATAATTTTAAAAAGAATGTATATATATATATATATATATATGAGTTACTTTGCTACATAATTAACACAACATTGTAAATAAACTGTACTTCAATAAAAATAAATAAAATACTCTCATATAAATTTTAAAAATAGTAAAGTGATTAATATGATCAAAATAATTAACCATGCCATGATCAAATATTTTACACTAAATATGGTCTGTTAATGTAATATTTGTTAATAACATATTATTGATTGGTGAGGGCTTTCCTGGTGGCTCATATGGTGGCTCATTCCAGAACGAGTGGAGACCTGGGTTCAAGCCCTGGGTTGGGAAGATCCCCTGGAGAAGGGAATGGCTACCCCCTCCAGTGTTCTTTCCTGGAGAATTTCATGGACAGAGGAGCCTGGCAGGCTACTGTCCCTTGTGTCCCAAAGAGTCCAACATGACTGAGTGACTTTCACTGACTGGTGAAAACCATGTCCATTAAGATTTTTATCTGAAAATATCTGAGAGAATATACCCATTCTTCAATTTTACCAAGAATATTCTTTAAGCCCATGGTCACTGTTTGGTGAATCTAGGAGAGTTTTGTAATCAACAGCCTCTGCAATCTACTTAAGACTCAATTCAGTCAAGAGAAAAAGCATATGAGAATGGAAAAATAAGTTGTTAGGCACAAATGTCAATTTTCATGAACTTCAAAACACATAAATTTAAAGGTCTCCTCCTGCAAAGTCAAAGCAAAGGCTAAGAGTTAAAGTCAATGTAATAATATTTTTTTATTATTCACTGGGCTATGCCTTGTACATAAAATGAAGAAAAGTCAATAGCAGTACATAAAATAACCAAGTCTGAAAGGTGAGCTATACTTTCTTGGAAATTAAATGGTGTCTCTACTAGATTATCATCCTCATAAATTTGTAGCAGTTAAATTATACCACAAATGAGATATACCAAAGTAGACCACACAAGTCACTGCATAGCCACATGATATATATAATTCCAGATTAAAAAATAATATTAATATCTTAACACATGTCCACATTTAAGTAATAGGTGTCTGGACTGAATTAAATCCCCTTCGTGATGCTTAGTCCACAGTGTTAAAGTTAAAAACATCCTAGAATTTTTTTTTTTTTTTTGGAGAAGGCAATGGCAACCCACTCTAGTACTCTTGCCTGGAAAATCCCATGGGTGGAGGAGCCTGGTAGGCTGCAGTCCATGGGGTCTCGAAGAGTCAGACACGACTTGAGTGACTTCACTTTCACTTTTCACTTTCATGCACTGGAGAAGGAAATGGCAACCCACTCCAGTGTTCTTGCCTGGAGAATCCCAGGGATGGGGTGGGACAGAGTCGGACACGACTGAAGAGACTTAGCAGCAGTAGCAGTAGCAGCGGGATATTTTTACCTACCCATTCACTGATAGGAGAAGGCAATGGCAAACCACTCCAGTACTCTTGCCTGGAAAATCCCATGGACAGAGGAGCCTGGTAGGCTTCAGTCTATGGGGTCTCGAAGAGTCAGACATGACTGAGTGACTTCACTTTCACTTTTCACTTTTCACTTTCATGCACTGGAGAAGGAAATGGCAACCCACTCCAGTGTTCTTGCCTGGAGAATCTCAGGGATGGCAGAGCCTGGTGGGCTGCTGTCTCTGGGGTCGCACAGAGTCAGACATGACTGAAGCGACTTAGTAGTAGTAGTACTATTCATTGATAATCAATTGTAGCATATACACTATAGCTGTATCTCTTTAAAATTGGGATCAGTTCAGTTCAGTCACTCAGTCGTGTCCGACTCTTTGCGAACCCATGAATCACAGCACGCCAGGCCTCCCTGTCAATCACCAACTCCCGGAGTTCACTCAAACTCATGTCCATCGAGTCGGTGATACCATCCAGCCATCTCATCCTCTGTCGTCCCCTTCCCCTCCTGCCCTCAATCCCTCCAAGCATCAGGGTCTTTTCTAATGAGTCATCTCTTTGCATCAGGTGGCCAAAGTATTGGAGTTTCAGCTGCAACATCAGTCCTTCCAATGAATATCCAGGACTGATCTCCTTTAAGGTCAAAACCAAAAATGTCATAAACAGCATTTATTAAACAATGTCCCCAGGCAAAGACTAAAGTTACAACTGGTAACAAGTAAGAAAGGTCAAGTTTTGGGATGATGAATAAAGAGTTTGATATACTCAGCTTGAAGGGCCTCTGGGATATTTGGAAGATAGTCAATTAGAAGCTGGAAATAAAGAGCTACAAAAGGGAGACAGAAGGAATAAATGAGATCAATCATAGAAGTTTTTTTTTTTAATTAAAAAAACATGATTATAAAGTATAAAAAGTCTGTCGTGTTCTTTTTTCTTGCATAGACCAAAGTTCAGACATTCTTAACCCAACCAAGTGATAGTGCAGAACCTAACTGCAGTAAAGTGTTCCTTCCTTTGTTCCACATCTGTGCCCTCCATGAGTTTTGTATTTTAATGTATTGATTTACAGTTTAATAACTGCATCTCTACAGTGATCCTCTGGAGGGAGGTGACTGTGACCTATCCATTTGGGCATCTTATCATAATAGGTGTTTATTGCTCAGTTGATCAGTCATGTCTGACTCTTTGTGAACCCATGGACTATAGCCCCCCCGCCCCCCAGGCTCCTCTGTCCATGGAACTTTCCAGGCAAGAATACTGGGGTGGCTTGCCATTTCCTGATCCAGGGAATCTTCCTGACCCAGGGACCAAACCCACGTCTCTTTTGTCTCCTGCATTGGTGGGCAGATTCTTTACCACTAGTGCCACCTGGGAAGCCAAGGTATTTATTAATTGTTTTAAATTAGGTTGATGAGTTGACAGAGATTTAAGAACTTTTTCATTGGGTGTTTCAACAATATGAGGAAAACATAACACTCGTAAGGAGACATTATGAAGACATGAATGGCAAAAGCAACTGTGAGAAAATTCGCTCAGAAAAACCATGCAGCCGACACACACAGTCTTACTTAAATGGAAAATACAGTACTAGAGTACAGAGCTTATGTGATTTGCCTGAGGTTCTTAGCTGACTAGAGCAGCCCCCAAACTCAAACTGGTTCTCCTTCTAGCACTGACTGGACCGTGGGGTCAGGGATCAGGGCAGGACAAATAAAGTACAGGTGTTTGATCATCTCCACTATAAGGTCTGCAGATTGTGACTTACCTTAGTGGAGTGTCTCAAAACATTAGACACCCTTACGTTCAAAATTAAGGTTTCCCTGGTGGCTCAGCTTGTAAATAACTTTTCTGCCAATGCAGGAGCTGCAGGAGACCCGGGTTCGACCCCTTACTTGGGAAGATCCCCTGGAGTAGACAATGACAACCCACACCAGTATTCTTGCCTGGAATATTCCATGGACAGAAGAGCCTGACCAGCTACAGTCCATGGGGTGGGCAAGAGTCAGACACGACTCAGCGCGCACGCACAGACACACACATTCCAAATAAGCAGAAAAGCACTATTAAGAGCTTAAGTTTCTAAATTAGCCACTATTTACACTAAAGATAGGGAAAAGAAAACCCAAAACTTAACATTCCTTAGAATATCCTTCTGGATATCATATTTGTTTACTCAAGAACTGTTCTCAATCTTCTTCCATAGCGAGAGATTAGACCAGCTTTCCAGAATACAGTCTAAACATGTCAAACACTTGCTTCTCTAGGATTCCATGTCACTAACCATAACCATGTCTAATAGGATCTGAAATAAAGTCTGTTAGGGGATTCTGGTAGCGTATTTTCTAAGGATGTGTGTGGCAGTGAGGGCCACCGAGTCTCTTCCTTGCATTTGTGTATAGCTGCATAAGAACAACCATGTCAGGAAAAAACCTGACTACAAAGGCTAGCGTATTAAGCATGGTGATGTGAGAAATAAACTGCATGGTAGCAGCGGGCCATAGAATTAGCCAAACCTGAACCCCTTCCCTGCAGGCTTCTTATTAGATGAAATAATTATGATAATTTTTAGTTCATTATTATTTAAGTATTCTGTTATCTGAAGCCCAAAGCATTAAACTCACACAATCATTCTGAAATGGAATGGTTTAGGTCCATCTATTTCATGAATAGCCAGAATGAGAGTAGGCAAATTCCTCTATTCCCTGAACACATTTTGCCTTTTCTGTTGTATGGACAAGTTATATGACAGCACAGAGGAGTCTTGCTTCCTACTTCGCAGCTCTGCTTATATAATATTATTATGTCCTTTAATTATGTTCTGGTTCACGCTGGGACTAGCCTTAAAGCGATTTTCAAAGTTCTTTTTACAAAATCAATTAGAACTTCTATTCCTCACATTCCAGATCTGGTGGCCATCTGGTCACACAACCTTTCCAGGATTTTTATCCTTCTATGAACCACCCAACTGCCACAGGCAAAGGAAACAATAGCAGCCAAACACTCGTTTTCATTTAACTAGTTCTTATTTTGCTACCAATATAGAGGTGCAGCTTAGAACTGGGAATTCCCTATAACACAGTATGGCCCTGTGCTGTGCTGTGCTTAGTCCCTCAGTCATGTCCGATTCTTTGTGACACCACGCACTGAGGCCCACCAGGCTCCTCTGGCAATGGGGATTCTCCAGGCAAGAATACTGGAGTGGGTTGCCATGCCCTCCTCCAGTGGATCGTCCCAACCCAGAGACTGAACCCAGGTCTCCCGCATTGCAGGCAGATTCTTTACCATCTGAGCCACCAGGGAAACCCAAGAATACTGGAGTGGGTGGCCTGTCCCTTCTCAATAGGATTTTCCGGACCCAGGAATTGAGCCAGCACCTCCTGCATCGCAGACTGATTCTTTACCAGCTGAGCTACCAGGAAAGCCCAGACTGTGGCCATATGGCCCAACAAAGACACCTCTCTTCAGTGAAATGAGATGCATTTTATTTTAAAAATAAATTTTAAACGAAACTTGATCTTTATGAAAGAGTAATGGAAAGAATGAGGTAGACTGTTTGCACATATCTGATAAACATCAGTCATAAATTTTAAGAAATTATCTTGTTTAGTCCTATAATGATAAATAAACTAGACACTCAAGGTTCTTAAATCTCATGCTTCATCACTTTAGACTTGTCTGACTCTTTGTGACCCCATGGACTATAGCATACCAGGCTCCTCTGTCCATAGGATTTTTCAGGCAAGAATACTGGAGTGGGTTCCCATGCCCTCCTCCAGGGGAATTACCAGATCCAGGGATAGAACCCACATCTCCTGCATTGCAGGTGAATCCTTTACCACTGTCACTAGGGAAGCCCTCTTAGATCTAAAGATGCATAAATAATTCTGTGCTCAACAGAGAACATAGTCTTCTCCAGAAAACATAGAACCTTTATAGAAACTGGCTTTAGAGTAAATCATAATTCAAGTACCTCAATTAATTTCCAAGAATTAATATATTGACTATAATGTGTTTTTAATAGAAATCACCAAAAAAATGCAAGTCTATGCATATGCACATCAAATTAAAAAAAAAAAAACTTTAACTTAACACATTGGCTAATAAAAGTCATAATGGATATTAAAATATATTGAACACTACTAAACAATAATGAAAATACTATATAACCAAAGTTGGAAGATGCACTAAAAAAGACCTTTAACTGAAACTGATAGCTTTAAATACTTATATAAATATAAAGAATAAAGTATCTGTAGATTATTTTTGAGAAGTAACAAAAATAAAAGCTAAATACAAAGAAAATAGGAAAAAGAATAGATTCTAATGATACAGAAAACTAAGTTGGGAAGAACTAGTGAATCTAAGAGGTTGTTCTTGAAAAGATACCAATGTTTACGGTAGTGAAAACAAAAATGAAGAAGGTGCAAGTAGAGGCAGGATTTTAGATCCACTCAACATTCTGAAAATAACGAGAACGCTATGGGGCTTCCCAGGTGGCATTAGTGGTAAAGAACCTGCATGCTATTACAGGAGATGTAAGAGACTAGGGTTCGATCCCTGGTTTGGGAAGATCCCCTGGAGGAGGGCATGGCAACCCACGCCAGTATTCTTGCCTGGAGAATCCCATGGACAGAGGAGCCTGTTGGGCTACAGTCCATGGGGTCACAAACATGACTGAAGCAACTTAGCACGCACATGGACAATTTTATGCCAAAATTTTGAAACTGTAATGAAATGGACAAAACCTTAGTTTGTGAGACCAACTCTGCAGAGAACAGGATGCCTGAATAGCACCATTCCCATTGAACTAACAGTGTTTGTGAGTAAAAAAAAAAAAAAAAAAAAAAGCTCACAAGAAGCTCATACGGTAATACAGGTGAATTTTACTGTGTAAAAAGAATGCCGCCAGCCATTTTAGTAAACAAAGGATATTGAGGCCATCAGACACTACAGCACCCTGACTGTGCACCCTGAGGGGGTTTAGGATGGAGGAAAAGTACGTACTGGCTTGCAAGTAACTGAGGTGCATGCTAAAGGAATAATTTCTATAAGCCCAGACTCTTGTATTTTCCCATGAAATAAAAATGCACTACATTCATTAACTTGAGATATCTGGTTTTCTTTAATCAGCAGTAATGTTTTGATGTCCTGCTACTTGTTTTTTTTTTTTTTTTTTTCTTTTGGCAAAAACTGTATCTTGGCTCAGAACAGTCCCTCAGGGCCATCTGAGAGGCTGTACCTTTGGCTTGGGTCCTCAGTAAATCTACTGAATAAAACATAATTCTCAGTTTTTAGGTTGTGCTTTTTTTTTTTTTTTTCCTCAGTTGACATTGCCAGTCTTTCAAATTCATTCCAATTTTCCGGCAACAGTGAACAGAAAAAGAAAAAAAAAAAAAGGAACAGTTCCTCCTCAAATCATTTTTATGGATATTATAACTCTGACACTTAAAATTGTGACAAGAAACATATGAGAAATGATGATGTAAGGCCAATCTCATTCATGCAAATATGCAAGTCAAATACTAAGAAGACACATTTAAGAGTTAAAGAAAAATATCCTACTAAATGTTCATCTTCACTAATGTCAAGTAGCTTATTTAAACCTATGATGGTGATTCAAAAAGGAACAATAACTAAGATTACTTTAAAAACTACATTATTTCTAAGTGAAAAGCAGCATGGTGAGCATCAAAATCATGATTTAACTGAGGACATTTGCTAATTGCAGCAAATACTGCCATTTTGACAACTTTTGTGAATGTAAGGAAAATCAAGGATCCAAGCTTAACAAATGTGGGGAGTTGGACTAGAGGTGCTCTCTTAATTGAGCTAAAGTGAAAGTGTTAGTCATTCAATCTCGTCTAACTCTTTGCAACCCCATGGATGGCAGCCTGCCAGTCTCCTCTGTCCATGGAATTCTCCAGGCAAGAATATTGGAGTGGATAGCCATTCAGGGATTGAACCCACGTCTCCTGCATTGTGGGTGGATTCTTTACTGTCTGCACTACCAGGGAAATGCCCTCACTGGGCTAGAATCCCCCTAAATCATACAGCCCAGGGTAAAGATGAAAAAAATTTAACACCTCATTCTTATCCACTTTACAGGATGCCTTGGTGCTGAGTAAAGCGGTCAGGGTGGGGCGGGGGGGTGGGGAATAGGAAACACCCTTTATTAAGACACTTGGGTCATATGCTGGTTCTCATGTGGATTTAGGACCAGCAACCTTAAGTCATAAACTTGGTTAAAAATGGTCCTCTAAAATAAGTGGAAAATTTGCCAGTCCAGGTTCGATGCACGATACTGGATGCTTGGGGCTAGTGCACTGGGACGACCCAGAGGGATGGTATGGGGAGGGAGGAGGGAGGAAG
Organism: Bos grunniens; assembly: GCF_055505025.1. Lineage (NCBI taxonomy): Eukaryota > Metazoa > Chordata > Mammalia > Artiodactyla > Bovidae > Bos > Bos grunniens. The sequence continues at coordinate 9,457,877 of NC_141168.1, forward strand.
GTTCAGGATGGGGAACGCATGTATACCTGTGGCAGATTCATTTTGATATTTGGCAAAACTAATACAATTATGTAAAGTTTAAAAATAAAATTAAATTTTTAAAAAAAAGTGAAAAAAAAAGAACAAACCTGGAAACAATGAAATAGTCCCATAATTTTTTATCTTCCATTAGCACATAAAAATGACCAATTATAAACTAATGAACACTATTTTGAATTTCATGAATTATAATGCAAAGTTAAAACAGATTGATGCAAAATAGATTTATTAAAATTCTTGACATAATATAGAAAGAAACTGCATCCCTCTTAACACCAGAAAAAGGTAAATATATTAAATGACATAACACTTGGATAGAGTATATATAAGTATATAGGTATGTAATTTTGTATGAGTAAATTTAATTTTATATAAATATAATTTTCAAACTGTTCAATATGCATATGGAAATATCCAAAGTAGCAGACTTTGGAAATATTACACAACTCTCATTTTTAATAATACTTATTACTCCAGTGCTTGAGATCTTAATCCACACTATTCTCAACAGCATATAAGGTAGTTTATGTAGGCAAACAAAAAATACAACATAAGCTTTCAACCTGATTATCTGACAATAGAGAATATCCATATAATCTGTTAACCAAAAGGAAAGAAAACTACTAAAATCCTATTTGTTGTTCATTTGTTTCCTACAAGTGTACCTCTCATTCAGCGAAATTCTACAAACAATTAAATAAGTTGAACAAAATAGGGACCAAACTAGTTATATCACTGAAGGCAGGAATAAACAAGGTCTATTGAGTGGAATCAGCTTACTTTAACATCCATGTGTTTTCAAGGTCAGACAAGGCATATCCAAGGTGAAACCAACTCTCTGAAACTTTGTGTTACAGAGGCAGTTTTCAGAAACTTGGCCTTGAGAATTGAGCCTAAACAGATGAAGAATTACTGGTGCATTTACTTTATTGCATATTTTCCTGAAACTCTATGGATACTATAAAATAAAATGTGGATGGTACTAGAAAATAGAAAAACAGTGGACAGGCAATTGGATAGGAAATGACTCTAAGACCACACAAATATACAATATACATTTTAACATGATCTATCAGAGACAGTGGAGGCCAAGTGATAGAAGTTAATATTGAATCACGAATTTGAAGTGCAAACAGTCAAGAAAATACCTATGAAAATGTATGTGGTACAAGAAAAACCAAAGTGCAACCATAAAAAATGCACATGATCATTAAACTGTATAACATTATTTGCATGGAAAATAATGCTCACATGCTCTTTAAAATGAGTAACTTCTATAAAGGTTAGCAGAAATAAAGAACATCCAGTGTTTCCTTGGGCAATATGGCAGTTTTAAATTATAGCTGTAAATACAACTTCAATACATCTCTCAAAGAGTTGTGGTCTATGTTCCTTCCCCAGGAATCTGGGTGGCCTTAACATTGTTATGACGGAGAGAGTATAATGGAAGGAATGTCATGGACTTTCAAACCTAGGAGTTAAAAGATCAAACATTCACTCATGGAGCCCCGCACTGCTATGTACAATATCTGACTACCCTGAGACTGTCTGCCTGGAGATGCCATCTGTGGGGCTTGGGTCCTTGGTTCCAGCTAAACCCACCCTTCAGCCATCCAAGTGCAGGTCCCAGACACAGAAGTGAAGAAGCTGGCAGATGATTCAACTCCAGGCTTAGAGTTACCCCTTAATCATTTGAGTCAAGTCATGCCAGCTGAGCTCCAAACATCACATAGCAGAGAATGAGCATCTTTGTGGTTCCCTATCTGAATTCCTGACTTGGAGAATCTTTGATCATAAAAAAAAAAAAACAAGTTTGGCTTACCCAGTAAGTTTTGTGGTTACTATGCAGTGTTCTATAACTAGAATAGGTAACTATACACGAAATGATGAAATAATTTAGGACAATCTGTTATTAAGAAGATATCCTTCTCAGGTGGTGCTAGTGGTAAAGAACTTGCCTGCCAATGCAGGAGGCATAAGAGATAGTTCAGTCCCTGGGTTGTGAAGATCCCCTGGAGGCGGAAATGGCAACCCACTTCAGTATTCTTGCCTGGAGAATCCTATGGGCAGGAAAGTCTGGAGGGCTACAGTCCATAGGGTCGCAAAGAGCTGGACACGACAGAAAGCGACTTGGCACCATTATTAAGAAGAAGATAAAACATACCTGGAGCCCCTGGTGGCTCAGACAGTAAAGAGTCTGCCTGCAGTGCGGGAGACCAGGGTTTGATCCCTGGTCAGGAAGATCCCCTGGAGAAGGAAATGGCCACCCACTCCAGTATTCTTGCCTGGAGAATCCCATGGACAGAGGAGCCTGGAGGGCTACAGTCCATAGAATGGGGTTGAAAAGAGTCGGACATGACTGAGCAACTTCACTTTCACTTTCTTTCTTTCAATACATACTTATAGTCTAATGGAATATGATTTGAGTTAAATTATTTAGGCTATAGAATGTATTCCTAGAAATTTCCTGGTAAGCAAGAACAAAATGGGCACATCCTATAATGGACCACATTGATGAAAATGCAAAGCATGCCCATGAAACAGGATAGACTAACCAAACATTAAATTATTCGTGTTCACATCAGTGTTTATATATCAAGACTCTTTAAAATTCATGACTGTTGGGAAATCATGGATGTTATTAACTTAAGGTGGGCTTCCCTGGTGGCTCTGCTGGTGAAGAATCTGCCCATAATACAGGAGACCTGGGTTTGATCCCTGGGTTGGGAAGATCCCCTGGAGAAGGGAACAGCTACCCACTCCAGTATTATTAACTTAAAGTACTTTTCAGAACAGAAGAAAAAATATTAGGAGCTTAAAAAGATTCCACGTCTTAAATTAAAAAAAAAATGTTTTCACAATTATTTTCCAAATTGATTCTCATTGTGCAGCTCTAGTCCTTAGAATTCTGGAGTCTTTGCTTGATCTTTCTTGGTTCCTAGATTTTATTTCTGCTTATTTACCTATATTTTGACTATAAGCACCAGCACTTTGACCCTTCTTGGCTTTCTAAGACTTCAGCCTTTTTTTCTGAGATTTCCTTCACCCTTCATTGTTGATCCTGGTTTTGGGTTCCCTGACCCTCATTTGGAGATTCTAAATGATGAATTCAACCCCTAGTAATGTCCAAGAAAACCACTTCTTTCCTCTGACCCCTTCTGCTCCACCTACTCTTTCTTTTTTATTCAGATCAGTTCAGTTCAGTTCAGTCACTCAGTTGTGTCCGACTATTTGCAACCCTATGGACTGTAGCACGCAGCACACCAGCAGAATTTTGTTAATTCAGTCCTAATCTTTGCTGATTTCAATTTTGGGGGACAGCTGAGAATCCATTGGCATTTCTTCTTATATACAAAGTTGGGGCTTCCCTGGTGGCTCAGACAGTAAAGTATCTGTCTGCAATGCAGGAGACCCAGGTTCGATCCCTGAGTTGGGAAGATCCCCTGGAGAAGGAAATGGCAGTCCACTCCAATATTCTTGCCTGGAAAATCCCATGGGCGCGGAGCCTGGTAGGCTGCTGTCCATGGGGTCACAAAGAGTCGGACACGACTGAATGACTTCACTTTCACTTTCATACAAAGTTGATAAATATTCATGGACATACGGTGGTCATGGAGACAACAGAAGAACTACAATGTGATATCTACGTTCTTTGTTCTTGCTATAAAAGCACTATCCTCAAGAAAGGGTCTGATAAATTGAAGATATATGGAGACTGGAAAAGGCTCCATGATTACCTTATAAAGAGATTTCAAACAACACAATCTAGAAGTGAAAAAAAAAAAATGGCCTAATGGTCTCAATTATAGATGCTTGAAGAATACTGAAAATGATCTCACATCTTAATGTTGAAGACAATTACGGTCAACATACTATTGGAGAAGGGATTAAAAGTTGTATTTTAACTACGTAAGTCAGGAAAGAAATTTGAGAAAAGTATACATTAAGATTATAAAATTCAATTTTAGGTTACATTAGGACATTGAAATGGAGAAGGAAATGGCAACCCACTCCAGTATTCTTGTCTGGAGAATCCCATGGAAAGAGGGGCCTGGCAGGCTACAATCCGTGGGGTCACAAAGAGTCCGAAATGACTGAAGTGACTTAGCACACATGCATGCAGGACATTGAAACCTAGTAAAAATACTCAGTTACCAACCAAGTGCAAAGATATTGACTAGACATTGCTGAACCACAAGAATAAGGACACAGAGTCAAGCTAAGGAGTTATATAAAGCAATTTATGAAGATGCTAACTGAATGTATGAACATACATAAACATATTGGGTCAAAGGCTCTAAGCCACATATGAATGGATATTAGTAGTGGCACACTTAATATTCTCAGGATGTTCTAAGTTCAGGAAAGAACTTTAGATTCTTTAATATATAGGTGTTCCCATGTGTCAGTCACTTATTTAGGGTCCAAAGATATGGAAATGAACAAAGTAGACCCCAAATCCTGAACTGTAATAGTTTTTATTTTAATGCAGGAGATAGGCAATAAGCAAATAAAGGACACATATTAGGAGAGATAGAAGTTTAAGATAAAAATTAATTAGAAGAAAGAGAATAGGAGTAGAGGAGTGGGTGAGTGGCGTTGTTTCCACTTTAAATAGGACAGTCAGGGAGAATCTCAGCAAGAAGCTAAGATTCAGCTCTTCATTGGAGAAGAGGTGAAAGGCAGCCATGTGGACAAGCAGAAAAGCATTCCAGGCTGAAGGAACAGTGAGTTCAAAGATCCAGGAGCAGTACTGTTCCTATACTGCTAGAAGAGTGTAGCTGAAGCAGAGACGATGAGGCAAAATCAGGGCTGGGCCAGAGAAGTTCCAAGGACCTCTTGGGCAGGGCTTCAAATGCTGTTTCAAGGACCATGACTTCTTCCATAGTAAAATGAGAAGCACAGAAAAAAGAAAGGGTGACATGATCTGGCCTGCATTTTAGAAGGATGAGTCTGACCATTGTCTTTTCTGCAGGGGAGCAAACGCAGAAGTGGGGAGACCACCTTAAAGATTAATGCCATAGCCAACATGAGAGACTGTTGGCTGTCAACAGTGGAGCAGAAGATTTTGAACATTTTTTTTTTTTTTAAGGTAGAGTCGGCAGGATTTGCCGATGGATTGAAGCTGAAGAGAAAGAACAATATCAAGGATAACTCCAAGGCTTTTGTTCTGAACAATGAGAAGAATAGTATTGCCATTTATGAAGATGAGAGAGAATTAAATGGAAGCAGGATTATTGGGAAATATCAAGACCTTTGTTTTGGGTGATTTGGGATGCCTGTTAGGAATCAAAGTGAGATGTAGAAAATCCAGATGAATGCTGAGTTTACATCGAATATACATGAATAATGAATGCACATCAGTGGTAACTAATGTATAAATTCTCAAAGATTAAGTTATGTAAATAAGGTTTAGAGACAGATATAAGACAATTACTTGTGAGCAAGAAGTGTCTTAATGGCCTTAAAATCCCTTTAGGGTAAACTTGGTGCCTAAAGACAATACTTCTGCAGGGAAGTTTTGATTCTCAGCTCGGTATCATCAATCAAAGAATAAATAAGCTTTAACAAAGGACACAGTTCTCTACATTTTTGTGTAGGGAGTACACAAAAATGAACGACATTCAGAAATGTATGCTCAAAGTGATTCCAAAAAAGCCTGCAAGTATTTTTGAGGGATGGCAACATTATCAGAATAACAATATGGCCTTTAAAAACGATTTGAGGAGAAGATTTTATTTAGATGAGTAAAGTCTGCTGTCTTTTTGTTGGGAGAAAAGGGCTTTTTACAGTCATTCTTATGTGTATTAAAGTCCCACTCTGATGGACATTGGTATTCATCATCCACACTTTACATTAATTAAAATTGATGCCACAATTACACACAAACAAAAACTAAAGGTTTTCCAAACATTGGTCAAATTGTGTTAAAACTGAAAGATGTTTAACATTACTAATTATTAAATAAATGCAAATCAAAACTACAGGGATATCACCCCATGCATGTGTGACAAATGGCTTCAGTCGTGTCTGACTCTTTGAGACCCTATGGACTGTAACCCACCAGGCTCCTCTGTCCATGGGATTCTCCAGGCAAGAACACTGAAGTGGGTTGCCATTTCCTCCTCCAGGGCGTCTTCTGACCCTGGGATCCAACCCGTGTCTCTTATGTCTCCTGCACTGGCAGGCAGGTTCTTTACCGCTAGTGTCATCTGGGATGGCCATCATCAAAAAAATCCAAAATCAATAAATGCAGGAGAGAGTATGGACAGAATGTAAATTGGTACAGCCAGTATGGAAAACAGTATGGAGGTTCGTCAAAAAACTAAAAATAGAGTTACCATATCGACATTGCAATCCCACTCCTGGGCACATATCAATAGAAAAACATGATCCAAAAGAATACATGCTCTCCAATCTTCATTGCAGCATTGTTTACAGTAGCTAAGACATGGAAGCAGCACAAACTGCATCGATAGATGAATGGACAAAGATGCAGTACGTACATACAATGGAATGCAATGGAATACGGTCATTAAAAAGAATGAAATAATGGAATTTGTAGCAACATGAATGGACCCATATATTGTCATACTGAGTGAAGTAAGTCAGACAGATATCATATGATATTGCTTATAACTGGACTTAAAAAATGATACAAATGAACTTATTTACAAAACAGAAACAGACTCACATAGAAAATAGACATGGTTACCAAAGGTGAAAGCTGGGAGGAGGGATAAACTGGAAGTTTGGGACTGACATGTACACACTACTTTGTAAAAATCGATAACCAACAAAAACCTACTGCACAGCACAGGGAGCTCTGCTCAATATAATAACTTAAGTGGGAAACTAATTTGAAGAGAAGAGATACATGTAAATGTATAACTGAACCACTTTATTGTATACCTGAAACTAACACATTGTTAATTACCTATGCTCTAATAAAAAATAAAAAGTTAAAAAAATCCCTTAAAAATTACCAAAATTAATTGGCTACAACTCTTCAGTGAATATAATGAGGGTTTGCTTATTATTATTGTTATTCAGTCATTAAGTCATGTCTGACTCTTTGCAACACGATGGACTGCAGGACAGAAGGTTCCTCTGTACTCCACTGTCTTCCTGCTGCTGCTAAGTTGCCCCAGTATTGTCGGACTCTGTGCGACCCCACAGACGGCAGCCCACCAGGCTCCCCCATCCCTGGGACTCTCCAGGCAAGAACACCAGAGTGGGTTGCCATTTCCTTCTCCAATGCATGAAAGTGAAAAGTGAAAGTGAAGTCGCTCAGTCGTGTCCAACTCCTAGCGACCCCATGGACTGCAGCCTACCAGGCTCCTCCGTCCATGGGATTTTCCAGGCAAGAGTACTGGAGTGGGGTGCCAGTGCCTTCCACTCAAATTCACGTCCCTTGAGTCGTTGATGCTATCTAACCATCTCATGCTCTGCTGTCCCCTGCTCCTTTTGCCTTCAGTCTTTGCAAGTATCAGGATCTCTTCCAATGAGTCGGTTCTTTGCATCAAGAGCCAAAGTATTGGAGTTTCAGCCTCAGCATCAGTCTCTCCAATAAATTTTCAGGGTTGATTTCCTTTAGGATTAACTGTTTTGATCTTCTTGCTGTCCAAGGGACTCGCAAGAGTCTTCTCCAGTACCACAGTTTGAAAGCATCAATTCTTCAGAGCTCAGCCTTCTTTATGGTCCAACTCTCACAGCCATAAGTGACTACTGCAAACACCATAGCTTTGACTATAGGGACCTTTGTCGGCAAAGTGTTGTCTCTGTTTTTTAATACACTGTCTAGGTCGGTCATAGCTTTTCTTCCAAGGAGCAAGCATCTTTTAATTTTGTGGCTGCAGTAACAGTCCACAGTAATTTTGGAGCCCAGGGAAATAAGATTCTGTTACAGCACTTATCATTTTGTACTCAATGTTTAGTGAAGTTTTAGGCGAGTTTTCTCTCATCTGTCACTATTGGAGGTTTTAAGGAAAAGAAATGGTGTTGAAGTCTAATCAAGTACATATTCATAGTAGAACGAAAATAATTGTTTGATGAAGAAACACTTTGTGCATTCATCAAATGTACATATGAGCAATAGAGGAATGTTTTTTCATTAAGGGGAACATGATTTCCAAATTCAAATTGACATTTTAATGAAGTATAAATCACCTTTATTTCATCTCCCTCATTCAAGTTTAGTGCAACTTTCCCCTCCTCACTTAAAGCTGTGTCTTAAGTCACATTTTATTGCAAATTGAAACCAGGCTAAGATTGCATGGTCACCAGTTAGCAGTGAAGTCCTGAGAGATTTCTTCTGTACTGGAGCTCACCTAATACATTTGTAATTGTATCCTGGTCTTTCATTCAGATTTAAGCCTACATCTTTCTCATTGTAACACAGTCACCAAAATCTGCTGCTTTCAATGACTGGAATAGCTAATATTCTCTTACATTATTTCCATGGGTTGATTTCCCATGGAAAGTGAAACTGAACGTCGTTCAGTCGTGTCCGACTCTTTGCAACCCCACGGACTATACAATCCATGGAATTTCCCAGGCCAGAATGCTGGAGTGGGTAGCCTTTCCCTTCTCCAGGGGATGTTCCCAACCCAGGGATCAAACCTAGGTCTCCCTCATTGCAGGTGGATTCTTTACTGACTGAGCCACCAGGGAAGCCCATAAATCCTCACAAAAATCCTATGAGGTGAATTGTGTCATCATCTCCTGTGTATTTCCCCTGACTGTTACTAGGTCTCTCTTGGAGAGCTGGTAAGTGAACTGTGACCTGACTATACATCTTGCTCATGGAACTTTATTCCCCTCATCTTGACATCTCAGTCTTCTGTGTTCCTGAATCTGGACTGAGTTCTGAAAACCTGAGCCCTGCTGTAGTGTCAGAACCATTTTCCTATCATTTAGGGTATCTTCCTGTCAGCAAACATTTCCTTCATTCCCTGGAGCCTGTTTCTCCTGCTCATGGGAATTCCCAGCAGTGTCAGATCTCTGTCTGCTGATGGAATCTTTTGATGCTAGAATCAGCAGCAGTCACCACGGAGAGGAGTAACATTTAATTATTTCCTGCCTTTCTTCTTCCAGCATAGTGATTCTAGACGATATATGTGTGTGTGTGTGTTTTAAATCTTCTTTTCCTTAATTAGCACCTGTTAACTAAATGGATCAAAAAGCTTTACCCTGTCCATATCACTATTTACCTTGCTGGGCACAAATCTTGTTTTATGGTCTTGTTTATCAGAATTCCAGTCAGTTTCCCTCATACTGACCATCCAGTGGACACTTTTTGTGTTGCAATTTTCTCCTTTTAGAACTTCATACTGTTAAGTACTTGCTGAATTTCAGGATTTTTTTTTTAAGTCAGAACAGTGGGAAATGAGTTAATAAAGCTTCTGCTTTCATTTTAAAGACCCCTGAGAGATACTTAACCAGTTGCCTGCTGCGTAAATGTTATTGAGAATGGAAAACATAAAATAGATTTACAGCTGCAGTTGTGTCCACATTTATTCCAAGCTATACACAATAACAAAAATAACATTTAGCACCTTAATGGTTATTTCTGTGAAAAGGCTTCATTGTGATTTATATAATAAATTAGACATGAAAAACTTTCACAAAACATTATTGCTTAAAATTTTGGAAATAAAGGCACCAGGGGTAAATATTACTTGAAAAATATCATTTTCTCTAAAAATTTTGGCTTTCAAGTATGCATATTTTGCTAATTTTCCAGTAAATAGGTCATATTGCCATAAAAATATGTATTGGTGAAAACTTCAAACATACTTGAAAAATCAACAGATTTCTTTTAAGGTAAAAACTCAGTTTTTGGTAGTACTAGTATTTCCCACTTACCCATAATAAACGTTCGCCCATGAAAGAGATGTGTATTTTTTTTCTCACATGACCAGTCGTATAGCACCCTTAAGTTCATCCTGTCAGTATACACAAAGCTACATGAGTTTGAGCAAGCTCCAGGAATTGGTGATGGGCAGGGAAGCCTGGCATGCTGCAGTCCATGGGGTTGCAAAGAGTTGGACACAACTGAGTGACTGAACTGAACTGAACTGATGGATTTTCCAGTCAGTAGTCATGTACAGATGTGACAGTCAGGCCATAAAGAAGAGCTGACTCATTGAAAAGACCATGAAGCTGGGAAAGATTGAGGGCAGGAGGAGAAGGGGATGATACAGGATGAGATAGTTGGATGGTATCACCGACTCAATGGACATGCGTTTGAGAAAACTGTGGGAGATAGTGAAGGACAGGAGGCCTGGCGTGCTGCAGTCCATGGGGTCACAAAGACTCAGTTATCACTTAGCAACTGAACAACAACAAATAACAGAATTATGGTTTGTAAGAGGCAACTTTATATGAGGGACTAACTGCTAGAGAGAGAATTCAAAAGGACCAAAGACTGGTGCTTAAAGAAATCAGGTCTATCAGTAAATTTGAAATAAATATTAGATTCATAGACTCATATTTTCATCTATTGTATTAAGTGTACAAAGTAAATGATTATCTACATTACTATAATTTTGTTATTCAGTCATTCATTCATCTCCTAGTCTTTGCAACCCTATGGACTGCAGCACAACAGGCTTCCCTAACCTTTACTATCTCCAGAAGTTTGCTCAAACTCATGTTCATTGAGTTGGTGATGCTATCCAACCATCTCATCCTCTGTCATGCCTTTCTCCTCCTGCCTTTAGTCTTTCTCAGCATTAGGGTCTTTTCCAATGAGTTGGCTCTTTGCAACAGGTGGCCAAAGTATTGGAGCTTCAGCTTCAGCAATAGTCCTTCCAATGAATAATCAGGGTTGATTTTTTTTAGGATTGGCCTGTTTGATCTCTTTGCAGTTCAAGGGACTCTCAAAAGCCTTCTCCAACACCACAGTTTGAAAGCATCAGTTCTTCAGCCCTCAGCCTTTATGGTCCAGCTCTCACATCCATATATGACTACTGGAAAAAACATTGCTTGGATTACACAGATGTTTGTCAGCAAAGTGATATCTCTGCTTTTTAATACACTGTCCAGGTTTGTCATAGCTTTGCTTCCAAAGAGCAAGAGTCTTTTAAATTCATGGCTGCAGTCACTATCTGCAGTGATTTTGGAACCCAAGAAAATAATATCTGTCACTGTTTCTACTTTTCTGCCATCTATTTGCCATGAAGTGATGGGATTGACACTGTTAACAATCACATCAATTACTTAACTAGTGTCTAATTTATATAAATTTTTCCATGTGGGGAAACATACTTTTGCCCTTGAAACAGAATAATTCACTAACAGGCAATATAACAGGCAATATAAATTAACAATGAGAATTCTACCATAGCCACGGGTCTCAGGTTTTCAAGAGAGAAAAGCTATGCTGAATCAATTAAACAGTTTAAATGTGCCAATGCCATAAAGTATAGCACCAGTAGGTTACTCACTTCTGTTTTATGAAGTCCCTGAACAACTTCTAAAAATTCTGAGCTTGTCTAAGATTTTCTCAAAGCAAAGACCTTTGACTTGACAATAGATAAAACGGAAACAATATTTATTTAACATGTCATTTAAATACCAAATGTGATTAAGATTAGAGGAAGAAAAAACTATCTTAACAAGGACAGTTAATTAAAATTATGATTTAGGTGAAATGTACATTATTAGTCCTAAGGGGAGCAAGATCATCTGCATATCTCAAAAGTGTTCCAGTACACTTGACACAGAGCGCAGTGCTATAAATTATTTCCATTTCCATTATATTATAGTCATTGCAGTCAAAGTAACTGCACACTTGCTGAATTGCCTTTGCATAAAACTAACATATTATAGACATATCTCAAATGTCTTGATTTCTTGTGCTATGACAGTCATGATATTTCTGAGAGCTGAGAAATCTGGGGACAAAATATATTAATACAGAGCAACAGGTAGACCAGATGACCTTTGCTGATGTTAATTATTCTCTTCTTTTTGATCAGCTAATTTATTCAGGGCAAAATAGTTTGTGACTCATCACTGAAGAATTGGCATATTTTTATTTAGTGACCACAATGCAATGTCTTTAAAACGGATTTCTTCATGACCGTTGAATCTTAAATCTCATGTTGCTTAATCACTTGCCTATTTGCCCTTAATTTATAGAACCCCTTGACTTGAGGAATCAGATTTATATAGTCCTTATCTACTTTTAAACTACCACTGAAGATTTAGCTTTGTAGCTTTCGTTTTAATAATTCTTTGTGATCGAACACTCTCAGTGCTTGCCTATAGGTCTAGTGCATCAGTGTAAATTACTAGGTAATTGATTTATAAAAGAGAGGGCAAAAGCATGAGTTTAGAAACTGATGAATTAGGATAAACCTATTTGGTAACTTATATCTTATTAATTAGCACTTTCAGTTCAGTTCAGTTCAGTCTCTCAGTCATGTCCGACTCTTTGAGACTCTATGAATCACAGCATGCCAGGCCTCCCTGTCCATCACCAACTCCCGGAGTTCACTCAAACTCACGTCCATCGAGTTGGTGATGCCATCCAGCCATCTTATCCTCTGTTGTCCCCTTCTCCTCCTGCCCCCAATCCCTCCTAGCATCAGGGTCTTTTCTAATAAGTCAACTCTTTGCCAAAGAGGTGGCCAAAGTATTTGAGTTTCAGCTTTAGCATCAGTCCTTCCAATGAACACCCAGGGCTGATCTCCTTTAGGATGGACTGGTTGGATCTCCTTACAGTCCAAGGGACTCTCAAGAGTCTTCTCCAACACCACAGTTCAAAAGCATCAATTCTTCGGCGCTCAGCTTTCTTCACAGTCCAGCTCTCAGATCCATACATGACTACTGGAAAAACCATAGCCTTGACTAGACGGACCTTTGTTGACAAAGTAATATCTCTGCTTTTTATTACGCTATCTAGGTTGGTCATAACTTTCCTTCAAAGGAGTAAGCGTCTTTTAATTTCATGGCTGCAATCACCATCTGCAGTGATTTTGGAGCCCTAAAAAACAAAGTCTGCCACTGTTTCCACTGTTTCCGATCTATTTGACATGAAGTGATGGGATCAGATGCCATGATCTTAGTTTTCTGAATGTTGAGCTTTAAGCCAACTTCTTCACTCTTCTCTTTCACTCTCATCAAGAGGCTTTTTAGTTCCTCTTCACTTTCTGCCATCAGGATGGTGTCATCTGCATATCTGAGGTTATTGATAATTCTCCTGGCAATCTTGATTCCAGCTTGTGCTTCTTCCAGCTCAGCGTTTCTCATGATGTACTCTGCATAGAAGTTAAATAAGCAGGGTGACAATATGCAGCCTGACATACTCCTTTTCCTATTTGGAACCAGTCTGTTTTTCCATGTCCAGTTCTAACTGTTGCTTCCTGACCTGCATACAGGTTTCTCAAGAGGCAGGTCAGGTGGTCTGGTATGCCCATCTCTTTCAGAATTTTCCACAGTTTATTGTGATCCACACAGTCAAAGGCTTTGGCACAGTCAATAAAGCAGAAATAGATGTTTTTCTGGAACTCTCTTCCTTTTTCCATGATCCAGTGAATGTTGGAAATTTGATTTCTGGTTCCTCTGCCTTTTCTAAAACCAGGTGAACATCAGGAAATTCATGGTTCATGTATTGCTGAAGCCTGGCTTGGAGAATTTTGAGCATTACTTTACTAGCATGTGAGATGAGTGCAATTGTGCAGTAGTTTGAGCGTTCTTTGGCATTGCCTTTCTTTGGGATTGGAATGAAAACTGACCTTTTCTGGTTCTGTGGCCACTGCTGAGTTTTCCAAATTTGCTAGCATACTGAGTGCAGCACTTTCACAGCATCATCTTTCAGGATTTGAAATAGCTCAACTGCAATTCCATCGCCTCCACTAGCTTTGTTCATAGTGATGCTTTCTAAGGCCCACTTGACTTCACGTTCCAGGATGTCTGGCTCTAGGTGACTGATCACACCATAATGATTATCTGGGTCGTGAAGCTGTTTTTTGTACAGTTCTTCTGTTTATTCTTGCCACCTCTTCTTAATATCTTCTGCTTCTGTTAGGTCCATACCATTTCTGTCCTTTATCGAGCCCATCTTTGCATGAAATGTTCCCTTGGTATCTCTAATTTTCTTGAAGAGATCTCTAGTCTTTCCCATTCTGTTGTTTCCCTGTATTTTTTTGCATTGATCGCTGAGGAAGGCTTTCTTATCTCTCCTTGCAATTCTTTGGAACTCTGCGTTCAGATGCTTATATCTTTCCTTTTCTCCTTTGCTTTTCACTTCTCTTCTTTTCACAGCTATTTGTAAAGCCTCCCCAGACAGCTATTTTGCCTTTTTGCATTTCTTTTCCATAGGGATGGTCTTGATCCCTGTCTCCTGTACAATGTCACAAACATCCATCCATAGTTCATCAGGCACTCTGTCTATCAGATCTAGTCCCTTAAATCTATTTCTCAGTTCCACTATATAATCATAAGGGATTTGATTTAGGTCATACCTGAATGGTCTAGTGGTTTTCCCCACTGTCTTCAAATTAGCACTTTAGACTATAGTAAACATATATTAAACACTGTTGTCCAGAAAGTTAATTACAGAAATATAAGAAAGCTTTGTTCTATATAATAAATATAAATAAACATATATATATATATATATATTGCTTAAAAATACTTTGTAGTCATCTGAACTTTATAAAGCTGCTATGAAATTCCCAAAGTGCTCAAATGGCTATTTTTCCTTCCCTTCCTTCCTCTTTCCCTTCTTTTATTTTTCATAAATTATGTATTGTTTTATGACTATTCTGAAATGATTATTTTAAAAAAGGAATCAGACTTAATCCATAGTTTAAAAAAGCTATAGGCTGTGCTTATAATATTTAGAAACTATTATAAGATTAATAAATTTAAATATCTTATTTTCCATATCATTGTGGAAATAAATCATTTATTTTCCATATCACTAATCTAGTTTTCAAAGCATAAAGAGATAAAGTACTGTATGCAAGTCCTATTAATAATATGTTGCAGAAATATACTGAAACCTAAAAACAATAACTTGAACCCAAAAAATAACTAGGAAAACACTGAAAAGAAGAAAAAGATTTTGATACTGAGTTGAAGTTAGCAGATAACCAATAACTCAAAAGATAGATTGTTGAAATGCAATGGTTTAGCTAAATGTACTGATTGATAAAGTGTTTCATTCCCTTTTATGAGGAAAATAATCAATTTATCTTAGGTGCTGTAAAATAATTTGGTCCAGGAATATTGACTAAGGACAAGTATTTTCTGCTTTAAATGCAGGGTTGCACAAGTCTGGCTTTTAAAGCCACAATAAACATGGTGTCTGGGTTAAGTCTGTTGTCTAAAATGTACCATCTACTCTACTGAATGCACATTTTATATCAATAATATGTTACCATAAGGCAGCACTAAAGAGAAGAAACAAACATCCAGTTGTATAAAGACTTTCTGATTCCACAAATATCAGCAAAAACAAAATAAATCACATATACACATACAAAAAAAAAAAACAGGTTAAAGAACTAAATAAGAATTTCAATGTGTATAAATTTTACTTTGATGCACAGAAGTTTGCCTTATTAAATCAAGAGTTGAATATTGCCCAATATTATTAAGGAATTTGGAATTGTTTGTGGGAAATGGGTATTATGAAGCATGTAAAAGCATGTTTATCAGGATCCATGATCCACTTTGAGGAAAACTACAAGGAATTTTGAGGAAATAGGAAATAGTTTTGAGGAAACTATAGTTTTGAGGAAAACTACAAGGCACCAGGAACAGGAAAATTTACATTAATATAATGGAAATGAGCCACTTCATCAGTCACTAAGTTGTGTCTGACCCTTGCGACCCCATGGACCGTAGCCCGCCAGGTTCCTCAGTCCATGGGATTTTCCAGACAAGAATACTGAAGTGGACTGCCACTTCCTCCTCTCGGGGATCTTCACAACCCCAGAGATTGAAGCCAGGTCTCCTGCACTGGAGGCAGATTTTTTACCAACTGAGCTACCAGGGAATTCCCAAATTAGTAAGATCTGCATGCAAAATTGTAAATTCTGCATTACTGCAGATCAGAAAAGAGAAATTAGATGCTGGCATTTAAAATTCTACTCAAAATCGTATTTTCTGGTTTTAATCAAATCTTTAGAAATTCATAGATTGTGAATAAATTAAAAGGTCTTTAGATTTCTCCCATCCAAGTACTAATCAGGCTCGACCCTGCTTAGCTTCCGAGATCAGACAAGATCGGGTGCGTTCAGGGTGGTATGGCCGTAGATTACATCATTTATTTCTATAGCCCATTTCACATTCTCTTTTCTAACACCCATAATCAAGACAAAGGACTCTACACTTGCAAGTGAATATCCTTCACAGGAGGATATTCTGTGGAGGATATGGAATTATATCCGGTCATATCCTACATGACTGGAATGATAATTTATTAATTTGATAATTATGTTTATGTAAACTTATTTTAAAAACTGTAGGAACTCAGGCATGTGAGATAATTCTTTTTTTCTCCACATAGTTCTGGTATCAATGAATTAGTCAGAGACCACAAAGTGGTGGTTTAGACAGAGAAAATGAGAAGAGTATCACTTCTCACCCACAAGTTTCTCCATGACGTCTCAAGGTACATCTTTGATGATGCTTATTTTTTATTGGAATGTATCTTACTAATGTTCTTCCGGCTTTACATTCACCCAAAGTTTGGGGTGGTTCATATGTTTTTTGGTGCATTTAAAAACCACTTAAATAATCATTGTAGTAGAATGGCAAATGAAAATCAAAGGACCAGATATCTGGCCTCTATCATCTTTTACTTTACAAACCAATTTCTAAGATTACCAATTTTCTCCTTTAAAAGAGAATATTAATGCATTTGTTTTATCTACCTTAAGGATTGTTCTGAGACCCAAATATCATAAAGTCGATGAAAAGGCACCCTGCAAAATACCAGGCATTTACTTTATTTATATCATTATCTTTAGAACCAAAAAGCACTATCATACAAGGAAAATATTTTCTTTTTAATTCCTGAAAAGTACATTTTTAGAGTTGAACATCTCACAAACCGGTTTATCTACTTTTGGTTTTGCTTTTCAAGAAAATCAGGCAACTTCATATTTAAACTGCATGAGTGTCTTTTGATTATTTTGATACAGCTGATCATTGGAGCTGTTTGAGTAAACCTCTAGAGTAATGGGACACACTAATTCAAACTGGACTAAATATGAAGATCATCTTACATAAGAAAAAGTCCAGAGGTTTGGAGATCTTCTTATCTTCAGTTTGCTTTTGTCCTAACACAGGATCTCTCTTAGAACTAAAAAACAACCAGTTGACCAAGATTGGCTCATAAGCATCTTCCTCACTTAGTCACCAGCAAGAGCAAAAGAATTTCCATGACTGGCTCATATTGATTTTTTAACATAGAACTGTCACTTTTACTTTTTGTAAGAAAGGACTGACCGTTTGTTGATCATCACCATTTGAAAACGGATAGGCTCAGCTTTCGACCTTAGCACTTTGCCTGTGCTGAAAATTCTTCCCAACACTGTTTGGATTACATATAAAAAAGGGTTTTGTTTCAATGTTTCCATGCTCTTCACTTCTCAATCAGCTGTGAGTACTCTCTCCAGAGTACCTTGTAAAAATAATAAGATTTAATGATTAGTGAATAATATTGAGTCATGAAAGTAATCTATTATACCACATTTGATATATCAAGCAATTAAAATATTATCTCTTTATATGTGCTTTATTCCATGTATATATTTGGAATAAATATATTTTATTTTACCTGTATTTTATTTTTCCTAATCAAACACATTGTTATGGTCCTAGTACTTCTTTTCTTTCTTTCTTTCATTTATTTATTCAAATAGAAATGCTTATTATGTAACAACTATGTGTATAGACACCATACTTTCAATAATGTGGGCAGTTTTTTTATAATGCTTTCTTCAATAATAATGGTAATTGGGAAGAATATAAATGCACATTAAGTTGAAATAAATCCAAGATTTCATGATTTCTTTATAGAACAGTAATACAGGCAATAAATTTTGTTGCAGTATATAGAGGGGAGAAGGAATTATGATCTAAAATAAATATGGACGATATCATAAAAAGTGATATCTATAGCTTAGATAGGTTTTACATACTTGGGGAAAGAATACTTTATTACTACTTATCAAGATGTACTCTCAATACTTTATTTATACCTCTTCTATTAGACTCTGAGTTTCTTCATGCAAGAAATTATGTTTTCTTCATTTTTATATCCTCAGTACCTAGTATGTATTTTTGTTCATACCCAGGTGGCATTAGTGGTAAAGAACTGGCCTGCCAATGCAGGAGACATAACAGACATGGGTTTGATTCCTGGATCGGGAAGATCCTCTGGAGGAGGGCATGAAAACCCACTCCAGTAGTCTTGCCTGGAGAATCCCACGAATAGAGGAGATTGGCAGGCTACAGTCCATAGGGTTTCAAAGAGTCAAACACAACTGAAGTGACTTAGCACACATGCATGCACAAGTATAAATGGGTGAATAAAGAATGAATGAATAAATAATTTCTAGTAGGACAGTAATGAATACAACTAAGAAATAGCAGGAATAATACCATGTTTAAGAAAAAGTGATAAAATCAACATCAACATGACTTCAATGGAGAAAATCAATGAAGCAAATGTTAAATAAGTTTTAAAAGACAAATTTAGGACAGATTGAACCAGCAACCCCCCTACTGGGCATATAGACTGAGAAAACTATACATTAAAAAGACATATATACCCTAGTGTTCACTGTAGTGATATTTACAATAGCCGGGATATGGAAGCAACCCAGATACCCATTGACAGATAAATGGAAAAAGAAAATGTGATGCATATATACAGTGAGATATTATTGAGCCATAAAAAGGAATGAAATTGGGTCATTGGTAGTGATGCAGATGACCCTTCTGCTGCTGCGGCTAAGCCGCTTCAGTCGTGTCTGACTCCGTGCGACCCCAGAGACGGCAGCCCACCAGGCTCCCCCGTCCCTGGGATTCTCCAGGCAAGAACACTGGAGTGGGTTGCCATTTCCTTCTCCAATGCATGAAAGTGAAAAGGGAAAGTGAAGTCGCTCAGTCATGTCCAACTCTTTGCGACCCCATGGACTGCAGCCTACCAGGCTCCTCCATCCATGGGATTTTCCAGGCAAGAGTACTGGAGTGGGGTGCCATTGCCTTCTCCTAGAGTCTGTCAAACAGAGTGAAGTACATCAGAAAGAGAAAAACAAATATTGTATAGTAACACTTATATGAAATCTACAAAAATGGTACTAATAAACCTATTTGCAGGGAGGGACAGAGACATTGACATAGAGAACAGACTATGGACACAGTAGGGGAAGGAGAGGGGGGACAGACAGAGTAGCATCCACACAGACACAATCACGTGTAAAACAGACAGCCAGTGATGAGCTGCTGTACGGGACAGGGAGCTCAGCTGGGTGCTCTTTGATGACCTATGGGGTGGGATAGAAGTAGGATGGAAGGGAGGCTCAGCAGGGTCAAGATGTATATCTGTATATGTATCGCTGATTCATGTTACCGTGCAGCAGATACTACCACAATATTGTAAAGCAGTTATTTTCCAGTTAAAAATTAATTAATTAATTAAAAAAATCATAACAGACTAACAGAGCTTTTTGCTAGGTCACTCTAGGAATTTTAAAATTTATTGTGTAAGTGTGGTACTCCCTGAAATGTCTGAGCTGAGAATAGCATGATGAAATAAATTTTATATTTTAGTGTCCCTTCACATTCACATGGATCATTTCTATATAGGCTCTCAAGTCTTTTTTGCATTCAATCTAATTTATATTATGGTCAGTGTTGATGAACACAATGAGGGGAATAAAAGGATTGATGATAGATAGGGATGAATAAACTTTGAAGCTGGAAAGTCTTAACTATTAATTTTTATAGGTGAAATTTAATTAACTTATAAATTTACTTAATTATTAATTAAGTAAGCTTGATCTTAAGTATATAGAAATTGGCAAAATTTGGGAAAAGGCCCAGGGTGCTTAAACCTTCCTCCTCTTCCCACATTTTATCTTAGTTCCTCTTTGTGGAATTACTAGACGACACTCTTCCCTGAAATGCAAATATGGAAATTCAGTGGTAAATTTAAATGTAATTCAAAATATGATGGATAATCTAAATACACCAACTTTGCTGAAGGAAGAGAAAAGGTAGAAAGCACATACTGTCTTTAGTGAGACGAAAAGAACTATCACTGACAAAATTTTTTGAACATCACTTTTTAAATAGGCACCTTATCTTTAGCAAACATATGTCAGCCAGGCATCCTAGCCAAGCAAAATAAAGTCTTGCAGTTGAGCAAAAACTGCCACCTTTTGCATACCATTAAACTGAATACATAACATTCACTTCACAAGTCCTAATAAAAAAAGGAAAGGAAAATATCTACACACATTTGATCCAAACAAGGAAGCAAAATGTTGATATAGGGACATTCATTCATAATCACCTATGTGTAACTAAAGAATTCCATTTTCATTCAATTAACTATAAAATAATTTGTCAGCTTTTATATAAATTTATAAAACTATCCCATTAAAAGATTATTTTTTGCTGTCAAATGAGTTAAAACCTGACAAAATCATATTGAATTAATATACCACTCACTCAGAATACACATTTTCATTGTTAACAATCCTATAATTACATGTAAATGTGATGGCTCTGTATTTATATATGTCACTGGGAAATTTCAGTATGTATTAAATACATTGGCTCATGAGTCCATGGCATATCCTTAAACTTTATAAACATGTCAAGTAATGTATACGAAAATAAGCAGATAAAACTGTAAAAAAGCATATACTTTTCCTAAATATTTAATATAACAATAACTTGGGTCTTCAGATAATGAACACATTTAATTTCAGTTAAAGATATTTAGCTACATGGCATATATAAGGAAAAGAGATGCTGACCTGGATATGTAAAATTACACCGTTTCAGCTATATAATTTCATGGAGAGATCAACAGAAGAACCAGACATCATGTGGAATATTTGGATCCTACATGTGGGTTTAGTGAAAGATTTTTTTCTCTTAATTTTCAGAAATATTAACAATAAAAATATTATAGCAGAATAATGCATTTTATTAACACTTTAAAGAAATAAAACCAGTAAAGGGAAGCTAATTTTGCTCAGATTAATAAAAATGGATTCATAAAATGCACAATCATCTCTTTAATGCTGAAGTGCCTGCAAGAGATTCATCATGGGGTTCTACCATTTCTGTGCAAAGGACTTTTTTTTTTAACAAGCTGAAAAATATTAAAGAGTTTGGTTAAAAATGTGTTAGAGAACAGAAAAGCTGCAAAGGGAATGTTGAGGTCACATTAAGATAGTATTTTGGGGGAATAGCGACCACCTCTTAGGGTGGGGCCACAGTGAGAAGAGATTGAAGTTAGCAGGAATCAGAAGCTGGAGGAAGAAACCACCTGTAGTTGGGGTTCTGACCTCTCAGGAAGGGAGCACCCTGGCTAGTTCTGTTATTTTTTGAGAAGACATGATGAAGTCGATTCTGAGAGTACTGGGGAGAAAAAAAGCAGGAGACTGGAAACTGTCTCCAGCAAGAGCAAGAAAGTGGGGACAGACACTCTGTCTTTCCTGTCCCCCATCTTCCTGTCTTCTTCTAAGGCCCCTGTTGATAAGCCCAGTAGGGAACCTGCTGGTAAGGGATAAATGTGGCTGGCAGAATTCTAGGTCCTGCATCACAAAGAGCATAGAGCAGCAGGCTTGGAGCTGACAGGCCACAGCTTGGTACACGAACGTGAAAGTGTTACCCCTCAGTCGTGTCTGACTGTAAGTGACCCAGTGGACTGTAGCCCGCCAGGCTCCTCTGTCCATGGGATTCTCCAGGAAGAATACCAGAGTGGGTTGCCATTCCCTTCTCTAGGTCATCTTCCCGACCCAAGGATCAGACCTGGGTCTCCCACATCACAGGCAGATTCTTTACTGTCTGAGCCGCCAGGGAAAGCAGTGTACTTGAGTGGGAAAGGCATGGGTTTTAGAACCAGAATGTCTTGGGACTTGATTTCACCTTTGAGACTTTCTAGCTACGGTACCTTTGCATATTCACTTAACCTCCCTTAGCCTCAGCAAACCACCAACAAAGTATGAACAGCAAGGTTGATTTGAAGAGTAAATGAGAGAGCATGGGACACATCTAGACTATGCCAGGAAGGTAATAGATGATAAATACTTATCAGCACTCCTTGACTCATCGTCATATGACTAGTTGATCATTAAATCTAGTCACTTCAGAAGCACAGAGTTAGAAAGTGGAGTCTGTAGTTTTGATGCCTTCATTTATGTGTTCTTAGGAACACAGAGACACCACATCCTATATGAGGACAATAAGGAGAGAATCAAGCTAATGTAAGGAAATGAAATGCCCTGACATCCACCTTTCTCCTGAAAAAAGGAAAGAATAGAGTTCAAAATCAGTGCTATCATTTCAGCAACAAGTGACTTTGGGAATACAAACTGATTCATAAAAGTACAACTTGATATTCATAATATTGGAACTAATTTAACACTTAGTAAAGTACTCAGTATATTTCAGAGCAACAAAATTAATGCTAGGAAATAAAAGCAAATAAAGGCTTTCTCAAGTGTACCGGGTTGTACCAAAAGTAAAATTAAATATTAAAATGAGGTTCTGAGATAGTAGGCAATTCGTCTTTTTATCCACATGTTCCACTTGCAAAGCCATATCTTATTGCCTGGGGAAGATGCATAACTTTAAGGGGGAAAAATGGCCAATTTCACTCTCACAGCTAACATTAGTATATCCTCTTTAAAAAGCAAGTTACTCATTATAATTGCATGTCATGAGTAATATTTTTAGCAGCAGACTAAGATTATGGCTAGGATAACTGCATTTCATATTGGTAAAACCTCAGAAAGCTGTGTTTTACTTTTGCTCATGCAGAAAAGAAAGCTGTTGGTTTTACCTTTTTTTTCTTAGTTAAACTGCTTAAGATTTAGGAAATATGTACGGGTATGGTTGGCACAATTCCACCCATGTTTAAAAGTTCAATGCAATTTAACAAACGTGCTTTGATTGCCTAGTATCTGCGAAAGGTTTGGTGTTTACTAATCAGTGGACAAAACAAAGATGCACAGGCTCCAACAGATCAGAATGGGAGACAGGCATGTGCATTATTAACGTAAGAAATTTCATAGCCACTGCAGACACTGAGACATAAACAAAAAGAAGGGGGCCATAGTGGAAGGGCTCGGAAATGTAAGAAATGCTTCTCAACTTTGGGGGCACCCTTTGGTTTTCTTGCGTTTCCCTGTTCTTTCTTTGTTTTTATTTCATTTCAGAAGTTCAACACCCATTAGCAGTTTTAACAATCGCATTTCATTACTGTTCTGTAGTAACTTGTATTTCAGATCATCTCTTTATGTTCCGATTGCCCTCAGGTAAACGAGTTATTTATATTTTATTATGCCACCTGGGTTAAATCCTAAAACCTAATTTTGTCCTTGGATGAGCACAACTGAAATTGCTATGGGTTTCACTGAGTTGCTGCACCAAAGTAAATACACATTTCACGTGGAACCACATCTAGGGGCAGAATTTTCTTTTACAAAAACAATACAAATATAAGCTTGGAAACATGTCTGACATTAAACAGGATGGTGGTTGCAAAATCAGATAACATGTGAAATTACCTTGAAAAGAATAAAAAGCAGCATGAATGTAGTGTAATGTTATTGTCATTGAAGGGAAACAAGAGATTGTGAACAAGTGTTTCTATAGCCCGTCCTCATTTATAGATGGATTATTTACCATTGTTCAAACAGAACTCAGAGAAAGTGAAAGTGTTAGTCACTCAGTCCTGTCGAACTCTTTGCAACCCCATGGACTGTAGCTCCCCAGACTTCTCTGTTCATGGGATTTCCCAGGCAAGAATACTGGAGTATTTTGCCATTTCCTTCTCCAAGGGATATTCCTGACCCAGGGATCAAACCCAGGTCTCCTGAACTGCAGGCATATTCTTTACCATCTAAGCCACCAGGGAAGCCCAAACCTCAGAGAGAAGTCCTTAAACTATAGAAGATAAAAAAATCACATGACCAAATATTACCTGTTTAATTATTATAACTTACATTATTTTTTATATAAATTTATTTAATTGAAGGTTAATTACTTTACAATATTGTATTGGTTTTGCCATACATCAACATGAATCTGCCACGGGTGTACACGTGTTCCCCATCCTGAACCCCCCTTCCACCTGCCTCCCCATACCATCCCTCTGAATCATCCCAGTGCACCAGCCCTGAGCATCCTGGATCCTGCATCAAACCTGGACTGGCGATTCTTTTCTTATATGATATTATACATGTTTCAATGCCATTCTCCCAAATCATCCCACTCTCTCCCTCTCCCACAGACTCCAAAAGAGTGTTCTATACATCTGTGTCTCTTTTGCTGTCTCGCTTACAAGGTTATCATTACCGTCTTTCTAAATCCCATATATATGCATTAGTAGGCAATGGCATCCCACTCCAGTACTTTTGCCTGGAAAATCCCATGGATGGAGGAGCCTGGTAGGCTTCAGTCCATGGGGTCGCTGGGAGTCGGACACAACTGAGCGACTTCACTTTCACTTTTCACTTGCATGCATTGGAGAAGGAAATGGCAACCCACTCCAGTGTTCTTGCCTGGAGAATCCCAGGGATGGGGGAGCCTGGTGGGCTGCCATCTATGGGGTCGCACAGAGTCGGACATGACTGAAGCGACTTAGCAGCAGCAGCAGCATACTGTATTGGTGTTTTTCTTTCTGGCTTACTTTACTCTTTATAATAGGCTCCAGTTTCATCCACCTCATTAGAACTGATTCAAATGTATTCTTTTTAATGGCTGAGTAATACTCCAACATTCTGCATTTAATGCATATAATCTAACTTCCTACCCAACTTTTAGAATGAATAAAAGTTTCTTATCCTTAAATGTGATGTGATACTGCGTGTGTGTGTGTATGTTAGCCTAGGTCAGGACCTGACGATTTGGGTGATGTGAGGCGCTGCTTATTCACAAAGTAAACATTCACCTGGTGATACCAGTTAGATCTGTTAACTAGCCTTAAACAGGTTCACACTGCTAACTAAATGCAGGCCATACTGGGTACTTTCTGATTCTGAAAACGCATGCTCCTGAATACTAACTATGCTATATCAACTTCAATATGTTCAGCTATGAAAAAAGTTCATGAATATCAATGATACCACAATTAAAAACAAAAAGGAGAAAAAAAGTTCATGACAAATTCATCCAACTTCTCAGACAATTTCATTTTTAATCCATACTTTCATTCCACGGACAATTTTTGCATGAGATACCAAGGGAACATTTCATGCAAAGATGGGCACAATAAAGGACAGAAATGGTATGGACTTAACAGAAGCAGAAGATATTAAGAAGTGGTGGCAAGAATACACAGAAGAACTGTACAAAAAAGATCTTCACGACCCAGATAATCATGATGGTGTGATCACTCACCTAGAGCCATACATCCTGGAATATAAAGTCAAGTGGGCCTTAGGAACATCACAAGAACAAATCTAGTGGAGGTGATGGAATTCCAGTTGAGCTATTTCAAATCCTAAAAGATGATGCTGTGAAAGTGCTGCATTCAATATGGCAGCAAGTTTGGAAAACTCAGCAGTGGCCTGAGGACAGGAAAAGTCAGTTTTCATTCCAATCCCAAATAAAGGCAGTGCCAAAGAATGTTCAAACTACCACACAATTGCACTCATCTCATATGCTCGTCAAGTAATGCTCAAAATTCTCCAATCCAGGCTTCAACAGTATGTGAACTATGAACTTCCAGATGTTCAAGCTGGATTTCAAAAAGGTAGAAGAACCAGAGATCAAATTGCCAACATCTGCTGGATCATTGAAAGAGTAAGAAAGTTCCAGAAAAACATCTATTTCTGCTTTATTGACTAAACCAAAGCCTTTGACTGCATGAAAGTGAAAGTGAAAGTGAAGTCACTCAGGGGTGTCAGACTCTTTGTGACCCCGTGGACTGTAGCCCACCTGGCTCCTCCACCCATGGGATTTTCCAGGCAAGAATACTGGAGTGGGTTGCCATTTCCTTCTCCAGGGGATCTTCCCAACCCAGGGATCAAACCCAGGTCTCCAGCATTGCAGGCAGACACATTAACCTCTGAGCCACCAGGGACTGTATGGATCACAACAAACTGGAAAATTCTTCAAGAGATGGGAATACCAGACCACGTGACCTTCCTCCTGAGAAATCTGTATGCAGATCAGGAAGCAACAGTTAGAACTGGACATGTAACAACAGACTGGTTCCAAATTGGAAAAGGAGTAAGTCAAGACTGTATATTGTCACCCTACTTATTTAACTTATATGCAGTGTACATAATGTGGAATGCTGGGCTGGATGAAGCACAAGCTGGAATCAAGATTGCCAGAAGAAATATCGATAACTTTAGATATACAGATGCTGCTGCTGCTAAGTTGCTTCAGTCATGTCCGACTCTGTGCGACTCCATAGACGGCAGCCCACCAGGCTCCCCTGTCCCTGGGATTCTCCAGGCAAGAACACTGGAATGGGTTGCCATTTCCTTCTCCGATGGCAAAAAGCGAAGAAGAACTAAAGAGCCTCTTAATGAAAGTGAAGAGGAGAGTGAAAAAGTTGGCTTAAATTTCAACATTCAGAAAATTAAGATCATAGCATCTGGTCCCATCACTTCATGTCAAATAGATGTGGAAACAGTGGAAACAATGACAGACTTTATTTATTTTTTTTGGTGGGGGGGCTCCAAAATCACTGCAGATAGTGACTGTAGCCATGAAATTAAAAGACACTTACTCCTTGGAAGAAAAGGTATGACCAACCTAGACAGCATATTAAAAAGCAGAGACATTACTTTGCCAACAAAGGTCTGTCTAGTTAAAGCTATGATTTTTCCAGTAGTCATGTATGGATGTGAGAGTTGGACCATAAAGAAACCTGAGCACCAAAGAACTGATGCTTTTGAACTGTGGTGTTGAAGAAGACTCTTGAGAGTCCCTTGGACTGCAAGCAGATCCAACCAGTCCATCCTCAAGGAAGTCAGTCCTGAATATTCATTGGAAGGGCTGATGCTGAAACTCCAATAGTTTGGCCACCTAATGAGAACAGACTCATTGGAAAAGACCTTGATGCTTGGAAAGATTGAAGGTGGGAGGAGAAGGGGATGACAGAGGATAAGATGGTTGGATGGCATCACTGACTCAATGGACATGAGTTTGAGTAAACTCTAGGAGTTGGTGATGGACAGGGAGGCCTGGCGTGCTGTGATTCATGGGGTCACAAAGAGTCGGACACAACTGAGTGATTGAACTTAACTGACAGACCAGATATTGTTCCTGGAGACCAGAGTGATATATACACTATGCTGGAAAGGACAGGAAATGTCTGTAGTTAGTGTGGAGTGGTATTAAGCATGTGTTACAGAAATATGAACAAATTCTTACACAATGTATGGAGTATCTGACAGTGGAGGTTCAGGGGAGCAGTGAGGAGAAAGGTCTTGTGAAACAGGACATGTAACCTCAGGAGACAAACAGGAGTTCATTACAGACAGAGTAGACAGTATTTGTAAAAAAGAGCAGGAAAGGAGAGTGGTGTTTTGGGTACAGCAGGACCACTTAAAATATGAAAGGAATTATGAACATTAGTGTGAAATGATAGGAGTTTAAACTTCATCCAAAATTAATTATTTGAAAGAACATATGCAATTATCACTGTTTTTCTTTACAACATAATGTGTGAAGTGTTTCAGTGCTCTAATAGTTGGCCTGCAGAGGAATATCCAATGCCTAGAAATTGACACGAAGAAGACAATGGCACCCCACTCCAGTCCTCTTGCCTGGAAAATCCCATGGACGGAGGAGCCTGGTGGGCTGCAGTCCATGGGGTCGCTAAGGGTTGGACACGACTGAGCGACTTCACTTTCACTTTTCACTTGCATGCATTGGAGAAGGAAATGGCAACCCACTCCAGTGTTCTTGCCTGGAGAATCCCAGGGACAGTGGAACCTGGTGGGCTGCCATCTCTGGGGTCGCACAGAGTCGGACACTACTGAAGTGACTTAGCACTTAACACCAGAAATTGACAAAATCTTCAAACTTTGCAAGTACAGAAGATATTATGGGTGAGGTGTCCAACACATCTTGCCCACCAAGATAGGTTGCTCAATAAGAACAAAGGTTATTGTCTTTAAGCCTAGGTGATGGCTGAGACAGTGGATTTATGTGGTTCAAGAGTATCCTACAGAACAGGAAACCTAAACCACTGAGAATCATCTACAAGGTTAACCCACCTGATTGAGGTCATGGGGTGTGTGTATGTGTGTGTGTGGTTTAGAAGTGTAACATTTTACATAAGGGATACATTTCTGTCCTAAAACATTGGCTCCTTTTCAGTACATTGGATAAGACAGGCTTGCTGTGCATGGGAAGACACCAGTGAGCAGACACTTCAAACTTAGAAATAAGGGAAGCTACCCTCTGAGGGGTAACATGTGTGGCATGGAAGATTGCTTTCTGTACATTCAGGTAAAAACAATTACTGGGTAGTTCCTTTATCTGTGGCATAAATACAGGCCAGGAGAAGCCTACCAGTAAAAGGGAAATGGCAAGAGGAAAGTCAGAGGGAGACCTCAGCGGAGTATATTCCAGCGCCAGAGGTGAGAATATTGGCTGGACCTAGAAGTCCAGCATCTGGATGCTCACTGAGTGCAAGGACATTCCATCTGTAGGGAAGAGTAAGCTACCTTGACTTCAAATTTTAGCCCAGCCACATACTGTGACCTCTGGCCTGCTTACTGGATCTCTTGTACGGATGTGAAAGTTGGACTATAAAAAAAGGTGAGTGCTGAAGAATTGATGCTTTTGAACTGTGGTATTGGAGAAGACTCCTGAGAGTCCCTTGGACTGCTTAACTTATATGCAGAGTACATCATGAGAAATGCTGGACTGGAGGAAGCACAAGCTGGAATCAAGATTGCCGGGAGAAATATCATTAACCTCAGATATGCAGATGACACCACCCCTATGGCAGAAAGTGAAGAAGAACTAAAGAGCCTCTTGATGAAAGTGAAAGAGGAGAGTAAAAAAGTTGGCTTAAAGCTTAACATTCAGAAAACTAAGATCATGGCATCTGGTCCCATCACTTCATGGCAAATAGTTTGGGAAACAGTGGCTGACTTTATTTTTGGGGGCTCCAAAATCATTGCAGATGGTGATTGCAGCCATGAAATTAAAAGACGCTACTCCTTGGAAGGAAAGTTATGACCAAGCTAGACAGCATATTCAAAAGCAGAGATATTACTTTGCCAACTAAGGTCTGTCTAGTCAAGGCTATGGTTTTTTCAGTGGTCATGTATGCATGTGAAAGTTGGACTATAAAGAAAGGTGAGTGCTGAAGAATTGATGCTTTTGAACTGTGGTTTGGATAAGAGTCTTGAGAGTCCCTTGGACTGCAAGGAGATCCAACCAGTCCATCCTAAAGATTAGTCCTGGATGTTCATTGGAAGGACTGATGCTGAAGCTGAAACTCCAATACTTTGGCCACCTGATCCAAAGAGCTGACTCATTTAAAAAGACCCTGATCCAGGAAAGATTGAAGGCATGAGGAGAAGGGGACAACAGAGGATGAGATGGTTGGATGGCATCACCGACTCAATGGACATGGGTTTGGGTGGACTCTGGGAGTTGGTGATGGACAGGGAGGCCTGGTGTGCTGTGGTTCATGGGGTCACAAAGAGTCAGACACGTCTGAGTGACTGAACTGAACTGAACTGAAGACATTTTTAAAATGAGCAGAATCATCTTGGGATACGCAAAAGTATAAGTACCTTATCAGACTTTGCCATGGCATGGATGAAAATGATTCCCCAATATTATTCATACCATTGAATACTAATTTAGAGTCTCAAGTAGATAAATAAAAAAGGCGATACCTTTGAATCAGGCCAACAATGAAAAGAAGAAACATTACAAAGTATGGAGTAATGAATGGGTCTTTCAGTTTCATGTATCAGTCTCATTGAGCTCACCTGGTCAGAGAGGGACATCAGGGATGTGCTTACCTCTAAACAGACGATAAAGTTCAGCTTCAGGGTCTGTGGGTGTGAGGACTTTTAAAGCACAAAGTGTTCATTGAAACAGTTCCTTTTTAGCCACCCAGATGACCTGCCTGGATAAATTTACTGTTCAGCTTCCTAAAATTTACAGAACAATGAGGTCTAAATAATAACAAAACAGGGAAGCTACTGATTTATCTGGAAAACTACCCAGAAGAAACAAATGTACTATAAGTAATTAGATTTTGGATATAAAAATTTTCCTCTAATTTTCACGGCTCAGCAT
The DNA here is from genome assembly GCF_055505025.1 of Bos grunniens. Taxonomy (NCBI): domain Eukaryota; kingdom Metazoa; phylum Chordata; class Mammalia; order Artiodactyla; family Bovidae; genus Bos; species Bos grunniens. The sequence continues at coordinate 9,488,417 of NC_141168.1, forward strand.
TACAAATTTTAAAAATAACTTACAAGATATAAACATGAATAACAGTTGCATATCAGGCCATATTCATTGGATCTATTATGTAACTTAAAAAAAAAAAAAGATACTTAAAACTTGTTGTTGTGTCCAGTTCTTTATGATCCCATGAACAGCAGCATGCCAGACTTCCCTGTCCTTCACTATCCCTCTGAGTTTATTCAAACGCATGTCCATTGAGTCGATGATGCCATCCAACCATCTCATCCTCTGTCACCGCTTCTCCTCTTGACCTCAGTCTTTCCCAGCATCAGGATCTTTTCCAATGAATCTGTTCTTTGCATTAGGTGGCCAAATATTGGAGCTTCAGCTTCAACATCAGTCCTTCCAAACTTAAAACATGTAAGTTAGCTAATTAAATGATGGTTACTAAATTGTAAAGGAAGGGCTTTCCTGGTAGCTCAGACAGTAAAGAATCCTCCTGCCAATGCAGGAGACTTAGGAGACTCAGGTTCAGCCCTTGGGTTGGAAAGATCCCCTGGAGAAGGGAATGGCTACCCACTCCAGTATTCTCGCCTGGAGAATTCCATGGACAGAGGAGCCTGGAGAGCTACAGTCCATGGGGTTGCAGGGAGTCAGATACAACTAAGCACACACACAGAACTTAACTTGCTTAATGGTTTAAAAAGCTATTTTCAAATTGTAAAGGAAAATGAAATATCCTGCTTTGATAAACTTTAGCTAGCTTTCTGAATACAAGGACTATCTTATTTTCTAACAATAATAATTATTAATTTAAATGTAAATTCACCATATGTACTTCAATGATAATAAAATTATGTTTATGAAAAACTTTGTATTTCTTCATGGGGGAACCATTTAAAATATATTTGACACTTAACAGTACTTTAGATTTTAATTTTATTAATGTTTAATTAAACAAGTTGTCCATGAAAAAGAATTCAAGCAATACAAAAATGGAAACGGCAAGAATGAGCATACCCCTCCACTCCAACTTTCCTCTTCAGAGATCACCATCCACGGTTTGGTGTGCATCCCTTGACACTTTGTGTAAATCTGTATGCACACACATCAACAAACACTGATGATCACAAAGTATTTGCTCCTTACTTAAAGAAAAGGGAATTTTATAGAGTTGTTTTTATTTTCTTTCCTGTATATGGAAACACTGATTTGAAATGTGGATTAGCATGAAACAAGTCTCTTTTGGGATGCCTTAGTTATTCTTTATCGGAGAAGGCAATGGCACCCCACTCCAGTACTCTTGCCTGGAAAATCCCATGGACGGAGGAGCCTGGTAGGCTGCAGTCCGTGGGGTCCCCAAGAGTCGGACACGACTGAACCACTTCACTTTCACTTTTCACTTACATGCATTGGAGAAGGAAATGGCAACCCACTCCAGTGTTCTTGCCTGGAGAATCCCAGGGACGGCGGTGCCTGGTGGGCTGCCATCTATGGGGTCATACAGAGTCGGACACGGCTGAAGTGACTTAGCAGCAGTAGCAGCAGCAATTATTCTTTATAATATGTTCAGTTTAAGTTAGACTTTAAAATCCTACTATTAAAAATTTGAAAAGACGCTTGCTGATCTAATAGGCTTTAATAACATATTACTTCAATTCTAACAGCTAGCTGTGTGATGGAACCGCCTTTGACTTATTAACAATGGAGAAGGCCTTTACTTAACAATAAAGAGCACTCTTTAAAAAAAAAAAAAAAAAAGAGTGAACTGCCCTTTGTTTTTTAAAGGTCACTAGATGATCACTCTAATCTTATGATTCTGCATATTTTTTCACAGTGGGGAAAAGAAATATTTAGACTGAAAATTTCAAGTTGAGATTTCCCTCTGCACAGAAATCACATTGGAGTTGGTTTGAAGACTGGCACCCGAAATGTGCTGGGAAATTCCAAACTAGCCTAGTAGCTTAATATTTTGTTTTAGAGATGGGATTTTAACACTTCTATATAGTGAGCTTCTATGAGCCAGCATCCTATAATTTGAAAATCACAGGGAAACAGCATCTACCAATTCCAGCAGAAATGGCAATCCACTCCAATATTCTTGCCTAGAAAATTCCATGGACAGAGGAGCCTGGCAGGTCACAAAGACATGACTGAGCAACTGAACACACACACACACACACACACAGGTCATGAACATCTATTAAGAGAGTGATGGGTGGGATTATAAGAGATATACACACCTGAAGGTAAGGGAGCTGATATTTAGGCTTTGCATCTTGTTGGGTCCCGAAGGTGGGCTGCCCCAAATTATGCCCCCAAATGGCATTTGACTCATTGGAAAAGACTCTGATTCTGGGAGGGATTGGGGGCAGGAGGAGAAGGGGACAACAGAGGATGAGATGGCTGGATGGCATTACTGACTCGATGGACGTGAGTCTGAGTGAACTCCGGGAGTTGGTGATGGACAGGGAGGCCTGGCGTGCTGCGATTCATGGAGTCGCAAAGAGTTGGACACAACTGAGCGACCGAACTGAACTGAACTGAAGAAATGGCCAATACAAGAGGAACACTCTGATGCTCCTGTCTACCTGAAACCAAGAAATAAATATCCCCGGTGAAAGGTGCCCTCCCTTTATCAGGAGGCAGAAAGACATCCTTATCAGCAGAGACAGGGAATTCAGGGCCAAGAAGCCCATATAAACAAATCTTGTTACTTCTTTACTAATTTACTACCCAAGTCCAAACTGAGCTTAAATTCCTTACTAATTAAACAGCCAAACCTAAGTTAGCTGCCCTGTCAATTCTTCTCAAATTTATTGCTTCCTTGTCTCAAAAGTTTAAAAGCTGCCTGCTCTGGTCACCCCTTTAAGTCCTATTTCTATGAGACCTCTGATTTAAAGCTATTTCTTTTTCTCTTAATCTACCATGTCAATGTTATTATTAGTCCAACCATAAGAACTCAAGAGAGGTAGAAAGGGAAATCTCTTTCTTCCCAACAAGCCTATGCCTTATATCCAGAGTGAAAATACAAACTCCACATTAACCATTGAAAAGCAGTGACCTGCTCTCTCAAATGTAATTGGCCAAGGTCAGTCCTCTTGATATGTAGACCTAGAATTTGCACTGAGAAGGTCTCATGGAGGAGTCAAATATTTAGATAATCTTATTGATGAATGGGGTTATTTTTTTTTTTTAATTCTAGTGCTCAAACTAATCCTAATTGAAACCACTTGCCATCTTTTGAATATTACATGTAAGTCTGAACACACAATGACAAAGTTTACTCTGAAGATGATGGTGGGTCCCAATATAGATTTCATTTCAGATAAGAATTGCTGACTGGAATATCAAGGAATTCCAATAGACACTATGTGATACTTCATGATAATTTGTAAACAGACCTTAGAGTAATTCCTTTTGATGGGGAGGACTTCCTTTCTGAAGTTGATCTCAGTTAAAATATTGGTTCCCACTAAGTTTTTACACTGCACTTCTTGACTAAAAAAGAACTAAATTTATTTTTATTTGTAAATTACATAATACTATCAGTTCAGTTCAGTCGCTTAGTCATGTCCAACTCTATGTGACCCCATGGACTGCAGCACACCAGGCTTCCCTATTCATCACCAACTCCCAGACCCTACATATTCATATAAAGACAAAACTAGAAATTTTATACAAATAAAAGGTTTAATATTTTTACCATTTCTTCAGTTGATTATATTGCCTCTGTCCCAGATATACACACACTTTAGGAAAATAAGGGGTTAAAAAAAATCTGGCTGATAATAACACCCGATCAAGTATTTAATTATAAAATTTTGCCAATTTCATAGTTGAATTAAGAGAGAAACTCCATGGTTGGTTCTATGGAGTAGTGCTGTGCCTGCTTCCATAGTTCTGGAGAATGGTGGGTAGCTGTTAACAATCATGAGTCTGAATCCACACTTTGATTTTACTTATAAATAATATACAACAAAATCATCATGATAATTATTAAAATCACTTGAAGATCAAGAGCTAACATATCTGTCTCCTGAAATTAAGTCTTTTTCACTCAACAGAGGTCACATCAAGTAAACTGAATTTAGTCCTAATTCTCGACACGTCTATATTCTCACTGATTCAAATGAAAATGTGGGCAAAATGTCCCAGGATCAGATTTTCCCCACTATGAGATATTCAATCACTCAGCACTCTCACTGCTCCACACTGTGGCCATCTCACACTGCTCTTTGCTCTTCAGGTCCATGCTTTTTGACAAGTGTAATGGGATACAGCTGTGAAATTTTTTTTTCATCTCAACGTTTATACAGCAATGACCTTTAGATACTAAATGTTAAGTTCCATGTTGGGAACAATAAGATTTACTTTAATAATACAGAAGTAGAGTAATCCATGCTGTGAAATCTAAAATATTATGACACAATTGAAATGATGGGTTTTGATTTCTAAGAAAAATAAGTATTACAAATAAAATGTTACTCTCAGCTATATAAATAATTTGTTTCTGTTTTAATTTGACTGCTTTGATCATAAGATTTCATCAGTCTCTGTTTCACTTTAAATGCTCAGATTAAAGCTTCTCATTGCCATTCGTTTGTTCAATCATTTATTTTCTTCAGGGGCTCAAGAACTCCTGATGATTTTGTTTTCTCTATGATAGTGGATTCTTTTTTACTTACACGCTGGAAGCCAAAAGATTAATCCTTTGGAATCTCAATGAACCATCTAATTAGTAACTTACTAAAAATGAAATAAGTTAATTATGTGTAATTTCTTCATAAAGATCAAATGACAGGCAAATCACTTTCCTAAGGCTATTCCCTTTATTCATAGCATAAATGAGGAAAACAGAAAGCAAATAAAGTTTTTACTAATGCTGATAGCGCCACAATACAATAATAGATTTCTAGGTTATTCTATTAGAAGCAGCAGCTCAGCATGAGTCCTTCCTTGTATATTAGTTTTTAAGAAAGTATCCTTCCCCAGAATAAGAATATACTCATTAGCCAATTCACTAAGATATACAGTAACTCTCAAGCTAATTCAGCTCAACTAATATAAATCAAGTACCTACTAAGGATAAGGTAGTATGAATTCCTGCCCCACCGCTTACTAGTTCTCTAATCCATAACAAGTCACTCAAATTCTCTAACCTTCAATTTCCTCAAAGGTAGAATAGGGACAATTACATGTGGTACTTCCCAGGATTATTGTGATGATAAAGTGAGATACAATGGGTGCTAGGTATAACAAGCACTGAAGAAACATTGCTGCTGTTTAGTTGCTAAGTCTTGTCCAACTCTTTGTGACCCCTTGGACTGTAGCCCACCAGGTTCATCTCTGTCCATGGGACTCATCAGGCAAGAATACTGGAGTGGGTAGCCATTTCCTTCTCCAGGGGATCTTCCCAATCCAGGAATCGAACCTGCATTTCCTGTATTGGCAGGCAGATTCTTTATCACTGAGCCACCAGGGAAGCCACAAACACCCCTATGGAGTCAAGCATTTCATTCAGTTGGTTAGATTTGCTGGAGAATTAGTGATCACAGTGAAGGGATAGCATTATAGGAGGTATTATCTTCTGTCATCTCACTGAAGTCTTCCATTCCCCACCTCTGCTGTTCTTTTCCTCCAGGATTACCTTCTGCATCTCAAAACTGAGCAGACTAATTCACTCCCAGACTTGTCTCCAAAGGGAAACCCATCAAGATTTTTCAGGAAAAGCAAAGGCCAAATGTGTAACAGTTTCCATCTTCTACAGAACATATTTATGGTTACAAATAACATTTTACCTTCTTACTAGCTTATTGTTTTTATTATTAGAGATGATAGTAAGAGCCAGAACATAGTTCACCAACAAACAAGTGGCAAGTGAAGAAGGTCAGGCAACAGATATTGAATACTTTTTCAAAAAGTTTCACCCATTAATTAATGAAAGAGGCTATTATCGTGAAGGAAGGGCAAGGTCAAGAGATGATTTGCAGTTTACTTGGGTTTGCTTACTTGTGGAATCAGGGAAACTGGAGCATATTAAAAGATGGAGAGGAAGAAAGAGGCAGAGGGGTTAATTGTAAGTCCATTTGATGTCCCAGAAGAGAGATGAGGAAGACTGGATTAAGCATGCACATTAGCTTTGAGATGACCAGAGTCAGACATGTCTTTCTTTTAGACAGAAGTGAAGATGTGGACTAAGAATAAAAGGGTAGAATTTTTAGTACAGAATGCAGTTTAGGGAATTCTAGCACATGGCCTCATTGAAGCTTTTGGTAGCACTGGCTTACAAAAAACAATTCAGTCTCATCTTAGATCCAAAGCCTCTTCAATGTGAAGGGCTCTGATTGATCTTTGTCATCCTGGGAGTCTGGGAGGCTAAATATCATTGTAAGTGCTTAACAGAGGTAGCTACACTGTAGTCAGAGGACTACCTATGTTTTACCATTTTCTACTTGCTAAAATTTACCACCTCTTTTTACCTAGAGATTTATTTATTGGAGTTAATACGGAAATACGTGTACTATGGTTTAGAAATAAAGAATTAGGATGGCTATATTAAGCACTTTATTTTGGAAAATATACAGCATAAAAATTAAGAAAGTGTCCCAATGCATTTATTTCTAACTCAATTATAGTTGTTTCATAATCTATCCAAAGTGAACAACTAAGTATTTTTTTTAATTGAGTAAAATTTAGTATTGCCTTCAGCAGTGGTTCAGTTCTTTTATTATTGAAAACTGTTAAAAAGGAATTATTTTTTGTGGACAGTCCTCAAGAAAATTCTGCTTAATCACTCCCACTCAATGTCAATTTAATTTTATTTGATATTTATATACATAAATGGTATGTATTTTATGATTTTTTGTACTTACTCATCATGCATAGGAGAAGGCAATGGCACCCCACTCCAGTACTCTTTCGGGGAAACTCCCATGGATGGAGGAGCCTGGTAGGCTGCAGTCCATGGGGTTGTAAAGAGTCAGACACGACTGAGCGACTTCACTTTCACTTTTCACTTTCATGCACTGGAGAAGGAAATGGCAACCCACTCCAGCGTTCTTGCCTGGAGAATCCCAAGGATGGAGGAGCCTAGTAGGCTGCCGTCTGTGGGGTCACACAGAGTCGGACGTGACTGAAGTGACTTAGCAGCAGCATCATGCATATAATGCCTTTATGTAAACTTAACATGTATCCACACAAATAAATATAAAATGTGACTACATTAAATCAAAATCACAAGAAGGCTCACCATCTTATATACTTGTTTTGCCATTGTTTTTGAACTATATCTTCAGACTCACCTTTACCTTCTGCAGATGATCTTAAACATTAATGTCAATTGAGTCTTCTCTCCAGACCCTTTTCCTTCTGCTTTACACCCTTTCGACTTCCCTGGTGGCTCAGGTGGTAAAGAATCTGCCTGCAATGTGGGGGACCCAAGTTTGGTCCCCAGGGTCACAAAGATCCCCTGGAGGAGGGCATGGCAACCCACTCCAGTATTCTGACCTGGAGAACCCCATGGACAGAGGAGCCTGGCGGGCTACAGTCCATGGGATTGCAAAAGAGCTGGACATGACTGAGCAACTAACACTCACTCACTCACTCACACACCCTTTCGTATAGTTAGTGTCTACAAAGGGAAACTATACTATTTGTGTGTTGGCTACTGTTGCCTGTTACTCCTCCTTTCTGCTCCTCTCTTTACTTTCTAGATCAGTTTTCCCAAAATGTCTTCTGGGGAGCACTAGTGTTCAAGACATTCTGTGAATTAAAGGTCAAACAAATTTGGGGGACTCTGTCACTCAGACATTTGCATGTTAAAGACTGAGGAATTCTGCATCCAGGTAACTGCATGATTTTAAGCCAACCTCTTCTAAGTCTATGATTATGGGAACATTTGTGAAAAATCTATCAAAAAGATTTTTTAAACCCAGATGGATCATCACTGTACTAGAATTAGAATCCTCTTTCAGCTCTTTTCTCTTTCCTGACTGAGAGGCCCTGCTAAAACTTTTTGATTGCTGCCTGGCAGTGCTTAACTTCTCTGGATGTCATGCATGCTTTTGCTGAGTAATCTATGGAACGACCCACACTTTTAGAAAAGAAAGCAGAAGGGAATTTTGTCCAATTTATTGCCATTATGGATATTTTCATCATATAAAAGCAATTTAGAGGGTGTTTTCCATTTTGCCCTCTTCTGGATACATTCAAATGGATTAATTTTCTTAAAATTTGGCACCCAGAATAGACCATGGTATAATAGATATGGTTTAACTAGTGTAGAGAAAAATACAGCTATTGTTTCACATGGTCTTGACTCTTCCATTAAAATGGAATAATATCATCTGAATATTATATTTTAGAAGCATTATTGCTCTGTAGACTTATATTTAGCTTGGCGTGAAAAACAATTTTCCCTTTTCTTATGCAGATTTCCACACTAGCTATTGCCAAAGCCACCTCCCTTATGATGGACCTTATCAAGGAGAGAGGGTCAGAGAACAGTCTCTCCAAGACAGGTAGGTTTCATGAGAACAGCAGAGCCAGATGGTTGCTGGGGGACTTTTGAGATACTGAGGCAGCAGATAAGATCACGTCTATGTGAGGATGCTCCTGGAAAAGTCTTGGAGAACTGATCAGTGCTTAGTCCCAGGGGAGCTGAGATGAAGGAGGAGTAAAGGCTGGAGCATTTACAGGTCAGTGACCAACAAGGGATGTTTTTATTTATCTTGGTGAATCTCTAGAGCCTCCCTTGACAGACTTCACAGATTCTGATCCTCTCTCCTTTGGGAGCTTCTGTACTCCCAGTGCACCACGGTTATTTGTCAGCTACTCTACCTGCTGCTTTACTTATCCTCACAGTTTTGAGGTGGAGAGAGGTGGGGTGAAGTTGAACACAGTTTCAAGGTAAAGAAAGGTAGGGAGAAGTTGAAATCATAAAACTTTGTAAAGACATTACATCCCTTTTCCTTTTTCTCTTTATGTCTATTATGGCGGTGGCGGTTAGTTGCTAAGTCATGTCTGACTCTTTGCGACCCCATGGACTGTAGCCTACCAGGTTTCTCTGTCCATGGCATTATCTAGGCAAGAATATTGGAGTGGGTAGCCATTCCTTCTCCAGGGGATCTTCCCCACTCAGGGATTGAACCCAGGTCTCCTGCATTGCAGGCAGATTCTTTGGATTCAAATTTGCACACTGAAGGAAAAGTTACTGAACCTAATGAAGATTTTAAATGGGGAACACGTGTATGCCCGTGGTGGATTCATGTTGATGTGTGGCAGAACCAATACAATATTGTAAAGTAATTAGCCTCCAATTAAAATAAATAAATTTAAATTTAAAAAAATAAAAAAATAAAGTTCAACTCAAGATTCTGTTATAACAGATTTGCCAAAATAAATCCAGTTAAAAGGTACACTGTCTATCCAGCTCTCAACCGTCTTTGTCCCAAGACAGCTGCAGGATGCAGTACACTCCAGAAGCCTGGACTTATTTTAGTAGCAATGTTCAAATGTTGTGTACCTGTACAAGAAACAGAAATTCTCCTCCACTGACTATCACTTGTCAATGAAAGTCACTTGATCTTTCAATTTATCAGTCCTATCAAAAACTACAACAATAAAAAGTCCTGGAGCATTTTTTTTTTAATAGTAAGATTCTTGATTGTTTCATTAATTGCCAAGTGATAGCTCCATTGGTAAAGAATCGGCCTGCAATGCAGGAGACCCTGGTTTAATACCTAGGTTGGGAAGATTTCCTGGAGAAGGGATAGGCTACCCACTCCAGTATTCTTGGGCTTCCCTGGTGGCTCAGCTGGTAAAGAATCCGCCTGCAATGCTGGACACCTGGGTTAGATCCCTGGGTTGGGAAGATCCCCTAGAGAAGTGATCTTCTCCAGTACTCTGGTCTGGAGAATTCCATGGACTGTAGAGTTGGACATGACTGAATGACTGTCACATGGATAAACCATCAGTTTAATAATCAATTTTTTATAATTTTTCCAAAGAGTAAAGTGAGGCCTCCTCTGCCCTATGGAAGGAAGGAATTTCCTTCCTGGACTCTGTCCTGCCCCACTTTATAAATGACCACCCATAGCAGCCTCCACCATTCGCATCTGTAACTGAGAGACCATCCATGATGAGATCACAACTCAACTATTTTAACTGCCAAATGCACAGAATGTAAGGTTTTGTTATTAACGGAAAGTTGAAGTTTATATCACTGATCTGCATCCTTTGCTAAAAGCTCTTCTTAAAGGCAACTAGAAGTTTCTCTTTCCTTTGCTGATTTTAGATTCCAGTGTTCTTTGATACTTCTTTGTCCTTTTCTAGTTTGAAATCCATTTTCCTTATGAAAGAACACTAAAGTAAACAAGAGTGAAATAACCCGCCTTGCTTCTTTCATTAAAACCACAGTCTCATCCTGACTCATCTTCTATATATTCAAGTATTTTTTTTTCCTCTAAAAATTGTCTCTTGATATCTTTCATAAGCTCCAGCTTTTTCAGGCCTATTAGACTTTGATGTTTTTCTTAGAGTTAATTCTCCCCAGATCCTTTTCTTTGTGATCAGCCAGTTCATGCTGAGGTGTTGATGGCTGAAAATGTCTTAATGTGTCAACCTTTTAGGACTGATTTACATTTCTACAACTGCTTTTAATTCCTTAATGGAAGAGAACATATAATAGGAGATTTTAAAATATCCTGAAAGAGATAATAAGGAAAGAACTTGGGAAGATAGAGAGTTTTTTCCTAAAACTCTACTAATCACACAACACAAATTTTTAAGTACTTATCTGTATGTAAATGTCTCATTCCTTTAAATAACATGAGAAAAGTCAGTAAAAGAAAATATAACACACATTCATCATTGAAGACTTCAGAGAGCCTTGAAATAAAGGCAGGAAGAACCTCTCCTTGTCTTTAGAGGTTTCTAACAGAGTTAGTCAGAGAAGGCAATGGCACCCCACTCCAGTACTCTTGCCTGGAAAATCCCATGGATGGAGGAGCATGGTAGGCTGCAGTCCTTGGGGTTGCGAAGAGTCAGACATGACTGAGCGACTTTGCTTTCACTTTTCACTTTCATGCATTGGAGAAGGAAATGGCAACCCACTCCAGTGTTCTTGCCTGGAGAATCCCAGGGACGGGGGAGCCTGGTGGGCTGCCGTCTATGGGGTCGCACAGAGTCGGACACGACTGAAGTGACTTAGCAGCAGCAGCAGTAGCAGCAACATAGTTAGTATGACTGTTTAGAACTTTTATTCTGATCTGATCTATTTAATTTAAGTTATAATGTAAGGATGCTTTGTAGGGTATTTAAAGCAGTGATTACAATTTAACTTTGAAACGAAGAAAATGCCAACTAAGTTCAGGCATTCCAATGAACAAATACATTATGTTGATTAGGAATTTAGTGTTTGAAGTCAGACAAACCTTGGCTCACCTCCTATTCTAACTCTTAAGAGGTGAGGGTACTTGAGCAAATCATATAATTTGAGGCTTAATTTCAACTGCTGAATGGGGATAATAATAAAGGTAGCTGATAGGGTTGTTATGGGCATTTATGAGGTAAGTAAAATTCCTAGAATAGTTTCTAGAACAAGTAAAAATTCAATGGATATTACTGTTGTGTGTATGTTTTTAAATAGAAAAACATACTAAGATTCTTCAAGTAAGCTTTGGTGTCTCAGGGGTCCTAGAGGTTTTCAGAGCTTGTCTGGTTGGCGATGGACAGGGAAGCCTGGAGTGTTGCAGTCCATGGGGTGGCAAAGAGTTGGACATGACTGAGCGACTGAACTGAACTGATCAACAAAAGGAAAATTAGCAGGTTTTGAGAAACTATGATGCATTTGTCTGTTTCTTCGTTCATTTATCTTTTCTTCCATTCTTTTGTTCATGCAACATATGTTGTTGTCCAGTTGCCAAGTCATGTCTGACTCTTTGCGACCCCATGGACTGTAGCACACCAGGCTTCCCTGTCCTTCACTACTTCCCGGAGTCTGCTCATATTCGTGTTCACTGAGTCTGTGATTCCATCTAACCGTCTCATCCTCTGCCATCCCCTTCTCCTTTTGCCTTGATGTTTCCCATTAGGTGGTCAAATTATCGGTGCTTCAGCCCCAGGATCAGTCCTTCCAATGAAAATTCAGGGTTGATTTCCTTTAAGATGGACTAGTTTGATCTCCTTGCATTCCAAGGGACTCTCAAAAGTCTTCTCCAGCACCACAATTCAAAAGCATCAATTCTTTGGCACTCCACCTTCTTTATCTTATGTTAAACAAGGACAATGCCTAAACGTGTCTTTGTTTAGCCAATGAAGTTGCTGTTGACAAAAACAATTAATAAATAGTGTATTTGAAAAAAATAGTTTATAGTTAACATTGTTGTTGTTCAGTTGCTAAAGCAGCCCCATGGACTGCGGTGTGCCAGGCTTCCCTGTCCTTCACTATCTCCTACAGTTTACTCAAACTCATGTCCACTGAGTTGCTGATGCCATCCAACCATCTCATCCTCTGTCGTCCCCTTCTCCTCCTGCCCTTAATCCTTCCCAGCATCAGGGTCTTTTAAAGAGGCAATTTAAAAGATCATTTTTGCATTTCTTTGATAATGAATGATGTTGAGCATCTTTTCATGTGTTTGTTAGCCATCTGTATGTCTTCTTTGGAGAAATGTCTATTTAGTTCTTTGGCCCATTTTTTGATTGGGTCATTTACTTTTCTGGAGTTGAACTGTAGGAGTTGCTTGTATATTTTTGAGATTAGTTGTTTGTCCATTGCTTCATTTGCTATTATTTTCTCCCATTCTGAAGGCTGCCTTTTCACCTTGCTAATAGTTTCCTTTGTTGTGCAGAAGCTTACTGGATGCTTGGGGCTGGTGCACTGGGATGACCCAGAGGGATGGTATGGGGAGGGAGGAGGGAGGAGGGTTCAGGATGGGGAACACATGTATACCTGTGGCGGATTCATTTCGATATATGGCAAAACTAACACAATATTGTAAAGTTTAAAAATAAAATAAAATTAAAAAAAATAAAAGATCGTTTTTCTTAAAAAAAAATGATACATTAGAAAATGTATCTTTCCAAGGGATAATATAATCTTCAAACCTAAAAGTACATTTTAGAAAGAGTTAGTGAAATTCTTACAAGAAAAACTAGAGATGTTTATCAAGGAAATACGAAGGTGTTCCACACTACGTCTGTAACCTTTAATGTTCACGTTGAGGAAAATTCTTGCCTTCTTACAAATTATAGTTCAATGTCACAGTAAGAGACAAAAATATAAGGTATAGCATGGCATCTTATACTTTTTAATAGCTAAAGAAGTGCAAAAGAAAGTTTTAAAAACACACTATTGCCTTCTAGCACAAAATAATATAAAATTTTCTAACAGTAATTTTTAATGATATGGTTAATTAGCCTTATTTGAGCACCTTCCACATGTCAGACACTGAGACATATTTGTCTACTCTGAGATGAGTAAAGCCAAGGGTATTTCCTGCTCTCATAGAGCTTAAAGTCATGTTGTCTGTATGATACGCCTCACTTCTTTTCAAACTATAAGCTGTTTACCAAATCCAAAGACAGTTTTTCTGGTCCCTTAATTTCCATTTCTCCAGACTAAACAATCAGAATCACATCCACCTTTTCCCTTGTACTTTCACCATATGAAACTAAGAAATGTAGTCATTTACTTTCTGAGCTAAAGAAAAAAAAAAAAAGAAAAAAGCTCTTATATAGCAAGCAGCATTAATTTCAATAAATTCTGGTATTTAGAGGAATAGTCAAATAACTCTTATCTTTTAATTTAAGACAAGAAATTCATTGAATTAGACTTTTTATAGGGAAGAGAAATATGCTAGGGAATAGCAGACAGATAAATACATGATTAGAGAATATTCTGGCCTTCTTGGGTGGCTCAGATAGTAAAGAATCTGCCTTCAATGCAGGAGACCCAGTTTCAGTCCGGGTCTACCCACTTGGGAAAGCTATCCACTCCAGTATTCTTGCCTAGAGAATTCCATGGACAGAGGAGCCTAGAGGGCTACAGTCCATGGGGTCACATACTTTTGGACATGACTGAGCAACTAACACTTTCTCTTCAGAGAACATTCCATTGCTTTTAAAAAACTATTTAATTTTGCCTCTATAAATCATTTGCTATAAAAAGCTTCAGGCAGGGATGATGGATAATTGAAAACTTAGAAAAGAAATGAATCAACTTAAATGTATTTCCCAGACTTAATATCTTTATATGAAACAACCATACACAGATTTTCAAAATCTACCCAAGGAATGAATAATAATAGTAGATATCACTTTATTAAGTAAAATTGGGTACACAGACTATAATAAACGTTTAATATTTAAAGAGGAGTTTTTACAGATACTGCTAATTACCCTTCAATATTTATTATCCCCCTCTTGCAAACAGACATTTAACTGGGCACCCAGTTACCCAGTCTCCCTTGTCTGACCATGTAAGTTTCAGCCAATTCAGTGGTTCATAGGTAGTAATATGAAACTTGGGAGAAGGTAATGGCACCCCACTCCAGTACTTTTGCCTGGAAAATCCCATGGATGGAGGAGCCTGGTAGGCTGCAGTCCATGGGGTAGCAAAGAGTTGGACACGACTGAGCAAATTCACTTTCACTTTTCACTTTCATGCACTGGAGAAGGAAATGGCAACCCACTCCAGTGTTCTTGCCTGGAGAATCCCAGGGACGGGGGAGCCTGGTGGGCTGCCATCTATGGGGTTGCACAGAGTTGGACATAACTGAAGTGACTTAGCTGCAGCAGCAATATGAAATTTTAGGGAGTGACCTTGCAGGAGGGGGCAGACCTCCCCCCCCCCATTTTCTTCTCTTTGCTTTTGCTTGGAGTTTGGATATAATAATCTAGATCTTAAACTGACAGCTGCAACCACAAGGCAGATACTAAATGTTGAGAGTGGTAAAGCTAAAAGATTGAAGAAGCCTGACTTTCTGACTCTGTGACTCCAGAGTATACCTTCTATCTTCTTTTATAGAAGAAAGAAGTAAGTCTCTACTCTGTTAATTGCAGACTCTGTCACTCAGAGCAGAACCTAATGCAAATGAATACTGTACTTGATACTATATTTAGAAATAGGATGTTACTGCGTGACAGAATCTAAGTTCATGAAAGTACTTGCTGAAGGCAGTGGGCCCTGAAGCCTGGGATATTGCAGGCTTGGAAAGCTGGGGCCTTTGTTATTTGTAGCAAAATACTTGGTCATATTGTCAACTGCTGTTCCTTGAAAGGCAAAGCAGTTGCCAACTGAGGCTTTTAATATTAGGAGCAAAATTAGGAAAAAATTACATGCTGATGTGCACTGGCTCCTTCTTGCTATGTTCAGCAGTCTTCAAGAGAGAGATGAACTCGGTCTAGGACTAGCCAGCTGGCAGACTGAGATAAAAGTAAAAGCACTTTTTTTTTTGGAAGGGCTCTCTGCTTCTTTGAGCAGACTAAAATGATGGAGAATCTTCAATTTTTGAACTTGAAAAAGTAAACAAACAAAAAACACACTCCAAGAAGCACCCTCAACACATACAAAAATTGTATCCTAAACTAAAAAGTTTTAGCTGTTCAGTCGTATTCTACTCTTTGTGACCCCTATGGACTGTAGCCTTCCAGGTTCTCATGTCCGTGGAATTCTTCAGGCAAGAATACCTGAGTGGGTTGCTAACATTCTCCAGAGATCTTCTCAACCCAGGGATCAAACCCGGGTCTCCTGTATTGCAATCTCCTGTATTGTATCCTGTATTTACCCTGTGAGCTACCAGGGAAACCATCATCGTAAACTAAAGCACAGAAATTATAAGCCACAGCTCTGAGAGATAGCCTTAGAAGGAAGGAAAGATGTAGCCCACAATGTCTTTTATCACTGTAAAGGAAGGGTAAGGCTGGGGGGGCACCCAAAAACCTGTGGGAAGTAGGTATCTTACTGATTAGGGCTTGTTACACTAGGACTGAGGAGGGCATGTCAACCCACTTCAGTATTCTTGCCTGGAGAATCCCATGGGCAGAGGAGCCTGCAGGGCTACAGTCCATAAGGTCACAAAGAGTAGGATATGACTGAAGAGACTTACCACGCACACATGCACTCTAGGATTAAATTCATACTTGATACAAATATATAACCATATAACTATGCTCAGAACTCTGCAAATACCCTGTTATTATACATAATAAATAAATAAATAAAAATAAACACATAAATGAAAGGAACAAATATTATAACAAAAAGAGCTGTCTACTAGAAAGTGGGAAACAGTTCCACAGTGACAGTCAGATTTAGGATATTGTCACAAAGGGTTATTCTTTCTCAAGACCTCAAGCTTGAAAGGGGACATAAATTGAAAGGAGGACAGAGAACAAAAGGATGGATCAGCAAGTGCTCTGAGAGAGAGATATGAGTGGCTCGCCTCCACTGGGAACTGACAGAACACAGAGGTAAGTAAGTAAAAGAACAGAGTCACTGAGCTTAAAACTTCATCAAGAACAGATATTTAGATATGGTTACTTGTGCCCAGAATGTCCTTCAAGAAAGTAGATTATAAGACCACAGTGTTTTTGAGGGGACGGCATTGAAAGGAAACTACAAGTGTTACTGGATCCAAGCTTGCTCTGCTCACTGCAGGAAAGGCCAATAAATCTGAGAGATGAGGTGTTGAGGCAAAGAATATGACTTTATTCAGAAACCCAGCTGACTGAGAAGATGGCAGACTAATGTCTCAAAATAACCATCCTATTGGTGTTTGGATGCCAGTTCTTTTATAGATGAAAGATGGGGGAAGGTGAGGAAACCAAGTAAAAAGACCATTTAATTCTTGTAAATATCTCCTAGAATGGCAAGCCTCAAGCAGGGTGATGTTTTAGTTTTATCTTTCCTATAGTCATTCACAGGTAGGTAGGGTCAGATTTGGAGAAGGTGATGGCACCCCACTCCAGTACTCTTGCCTGGAAAATCCCATGGATGGAGGAGCCTGGTAGGCTGCAGTCCATGGGGTTGCTATGAGTCGGACACGACTGAGCGACTTCACTTTCACTTTTCACTTTCCTACATTGGAGAAGGAAATGGAAACCCACTCCAGTGTTCTTGCCTGGAGAATCCCAGGGACAGGGGAGCCTGGTAGGCTGTTGTCTATGGGGTCGCACAGAGTCAGACACGACTGAAGCGACTTAGCAGCAGCAGCATCAGGGTCAGATTATCTCCCTGTAAGCTAAAAAAGGTACTTTAGTTTAAGGGTCAGGAAGAGGGGCAGGATTCTCTGAGGCAGGCCATTATGTATGATTATAATAACAAAAGCAGCAACAAACAAGAATTAAATTAAAACAAAAACAGATCGAGCATAGAAGAGTCAAAACTGACTCCCTTATTAAACAAGCATGGCCTTCAAGTCATGCCCATTCAGTGACTAAAGTAGTCCTAGGAGCTAATCTCTCTATCCGCAGGAGTCAGCTGTGAATGCATGCAATCCACCAAAAGAGCATAAACTAATGACCTTTCCAGATACAACCATGTAGGAAAAGTGGGCAAAGAGGAACCTCTCAAAGAGGAAAAACTTGCGTCATGGTGGGCACTGGAAAAACAGTCTCTTTTTAATAAGATTTGCAAATTGCTACGGACCAGTGACACCTGTGTTTCTCATGCTTTTATTTTCAAAAGAGGAATATGTAGATTGCAGCTATCAGGTCTTTCGTTTATATATCATTGGACCACAATTTTGATGTAGAGTTATTCAGAAAATGTGGATCTAAGTTGGATGCCGTTAACATAAGATTTTATTTTTCTCTCACTTAAGACACATAAAAATGCTCTATATATGAGAAGAAGGGTGAAAATGGGTATTTCCATTTGTTATATGCTGCCAGCTTTCCCCACTCTCTGTTTGTAAGATCTTTTGAGTAATAAAGTCCCTTCCTTTTAGCTGGGCGGATGGCTTCTTTCAGAGCTGCATTTCCCAGGCTGTGGTGCTACTAGGTATGGCTATGTGACTAATTTCTGGTTGACAGATGTCTGTAGAAGTGTCGTAAGTACCTTTCAGGAAATGCTTTTAAGGAGATAAGATCCACTCCTCTTTCTTTTTTCTTTCCCCAGTCTGGAACGGGGATGTGATGGCCAGAGCTTAAGAAGACATCTTGAACCATGAGAAAGAAGCAATGGAATTGTCAAGTTATAACTTTCAGGATAAATCCAGTCTACCACTGCGTTTGTAAATAAAGTTTCATTGGAATATAACCACACCCATTTGTTTACATATCATCTACTGTCTCCATGCTACAATAGCATAATTAAATAGCTGGGACAGAGTTCTACGGCTCACAAGGCTTAAAATTTTTACTCTTAAGAAAAAAGTGTAACTGAGCAAGAAAAATAAACTGGAAAATTCTGAGAGAGATAGGAATACCAGACCACCTGACCTGCCTCTTGAGAAATTTGTATGCAGGTCAGGAAGCAACAGTTAGAACTGGACACGGAACAACAGACTGGTTCCAAACAGGAAAAGGAGTACATCAAGGCTGTATATTGTCACCCTGCTTATTTAACTTATATGCAGAATACATCATGAGAAATGTTGGGCTGGAAGAAGCACAAGCTGGAATCAAGATTGCCAGGAGAATTATCAATAACCTCAGATATGCAGATGACACCACCCTTATGGCAGAAAGTGAAGAAGAACTAAAGAGCCTCTTGATGAAAGTGAAAGAGGAGAGTGAAAAAGTTGGCCTAAAGCTCAACATTCAGAAAATGAAGATCATGGCATCTGGTCCCATCACTTCATGGCAAATAGATGGGGAAACAGTGGAAACAGTGTCAGACTTTATTTTTCTGGGCTCCAAAATCACTGCAGATGGTGATTGCAGCCATAAAATTAAAAGACGCTTACTCCTTGGAAGGAAAGTTATGACCAACCTAGATAGCATATTGAAAAGCAGAGATATCACTTTGCCAACAAAGGTCCATCTAGTCAAGGCTATGGTTTTTCCAGTAGTCATGTATGGATGTGAGAGTTGGACTGTGAAGAAAGCTGAGTGCTGAAGAATTGCTGCTTTTGAACTGTGGTGTTGGAGAAGACTCTTGAGAGTCCCTTGGACTGCAAGGAGATCCAACCAGTCCCTCCTAAAGGAGATCAGTCCTGGGTGTTCATTGGAAGGACTGATGCTGAAGCTGAAACTCCAATACTTTGGCCACCTGATGTGAAGAGTTGACTCATTGGAAAAGACCCTGACGCTGGGAGTGATTGGGGGCAGGAGGACAAGGGGACGACAGAGGATGAGATGGCTGGATGGCATCACCGACTTGATGGACATGAGTCTGAGTAAATTCTGGGAGTTGGTGATGGACAGGGAGGCCTGGCATGGTGTGATTCATGGGGTCCCAAAGTGTTGGACACAACTGAGTGACTGAACTGAACTGAACAAGACCCTATGGAGCCTTCCCAGAATAGACTTCCCCACACCTCCTCTGCCTCTCACTTGTAGACATGCTTTAGTATTCCAGGCCTTCCCTGAGCCACAAAAGGATGGCTCAAGAATTAATGATTGAAAGAATGTGAACATATAGTAACAACACAAGAAAAACAATAGTTGGGTCAGGAGAATTGCTAACAATTTAACTGATAAATCAGCCATATAGAGTCACAGACTCTTTAGTTCCTCCCTGAAGGACATAGATAACAGTTTGATGTGGATTTCTGAGTTGTTCTGCAGACATTAAAACTCTCATCAGATGGAAGAAGTTAACTGCATGATGACCATAAACACAGAGCACCCATACTGGCTGGAGCCTGAGGACTGATGATATTAACCCCAAGGACACCTGCTACCTTACTGTTAACCAGTCAGAGAACTGTGCGCAAGCTGATCATCCTGCCTTTGAAACACGTTCCCTGAAACCCCTTGGGAAATCCAGGTCTTTTAGCATTAGCTCCGCAGATTCCTTGCCCGGCATCTGCAGTAAACATTGTGCTTCCTTTCATCACAACCCAGTGTCAATCGAGTGACTTTACTGCACCCAGGTGAGCAGACACAAATTAGGTTCAGTAGCAAAAGGTTTGATGATGCCTGAGACAGAAGAATCCACATTTCTCAACACCACAAAGATCATACTAGCCCTTTCAGACTGTTTAAGCCAGTAATCAGTTGAGTTTCTGTCAAATACTGCTGAACGTTATCCTAATACACTTGAATTTCTTTTTTTTTTCTATCCAAAGATAATATTTTTATTGCTGTATTTTTTACAATATAGAAATCCTACATTTAACATTACTCACATGAACATGCAAAGAAAAAATACATTTAACTGATAGTTACCATTAGACGGTTTTACATATATTCAAAAATTAACTTCCCTTCAGATAAAAATGTATATATACTTAAAATTTTTTAAGAAGTATAATTGACTAAAATTTTTGAAATTCTTGATTCAGTAAAAGCCTTCTTTTATTAAATCTATCTGACACGCTGTGTTTATGGATATCCTATTTCAGGAAGCAGTATCTGTCCACCAATGGGCAAAAAACAAGTTTTGTTAAATAAAAATTTTATCAGCAATTTTCACAATAAAAATACACAATTAATGTTAAAATAATTTTATTTTGTCCATTTGTACTTTTAAAAATAATCCCAACAAACTGTATTTTCTCTCTCCCATTCTGCACCTTCTTGTATTTGTTTTTAGGTGACTTAACTCAGGGCTTCCCAGGTGGCTCAGTGGTAAAGAAATCACCTACAGTGCAGGAGACCTGGATTTGATCCCTGGGGAGGGAAATGGCAACCTGATTCAACCTGATCCAATATTCTTGCCTGGGAAATCCCATGGACAGAGGAACCTAGGGGGCTACAGTCCCTGGGATTGCAAAAGTGTCAGACATCATTTATTGACTAAACAACATCAACAACAACTTAATTCAGGTCTCATATCTTCCATGAAACCTATGGAAATTTTCCCTTTTAAAATTCAACAATATTGTAAAACTTTGCTTTGCTTTTATGAATTAAATTTTACTAAGATTCACTTTGTCCTTCTCTCTTTCTTCATACAATCACCTTACAAAACATTTCTATTTAATTTTAGAAGTTGTTTCTATCCATATAAAAATCTTCTTTAATTTTGATTTATCATTTCTCCCCAATTTTTTCTTTTGTATTTCTAATTTTCCAGTTGATGAGATTAGATTCACATCATTACACAGTGTTTTATTATTTTCTAATGCTGAATTTTCCTCTCTTCTAATTTTAGCCTCCATTTTATGGAGTCTAGGATTTTGACTATCAGAATCCAATAAATCTCTCTTTTCCTCCTGCATTGACCCCAAATCATTGCCTAAATCAGTATTTCTCAAAGTATGCAGAGAGAAAACTACAGGCACTGAGATCACCCAGGAAAATGTCCAGCCATCCCTCAAAATATTAAACATAGAACTACTATATAACTCAGCAATTTCATTCCTAAGCATACACTCAAAAGAAAGAAAAATAAGTGCATGCAAAATCTTATACGCAAATGTTCACAAAAGCACCATTCATAATAGCCAAAAACTGGAAACAATCCAAAGTCACATCAATTGATGAATGGATAAATAAAATGTAATATAGAATATAATACTATTTGCAAATAAACAGGAATAAAATATTTTATACATGTTATAATTGAACACATGCTGAAAACATTATGCTAAACAAAAGAAAAAAGTGAAAGTTGCTCAGTCACATCTGACTCTGACTCCGACTCTTTTTGACCCCGTGGACCATAGCGTGCCAGGCTCTTCTGTCCATGGAATTCTCCAGGCAAGAATAATGGAATGGGTAGCTATTCCCGTCTCCAGGGGATCTTCCCAATCCAGGGATGGAACCCAGGTTTCCCACATTGCAGGTGGATTCTTTACCATCTGAGCCACTGCTAAGTTGCTTCAGTCATGTCCGACTCTGTGTGACTCCAGAGATGGCAGCCCACCAGGCTCCCCCGTCCCTGGGATTCTCCAGGCAAGAACACTGGAGTGGGTTGCCATTTCCTTCTCCAATGCATGAAAGTGAAAAGTGAAAGGGAAGTCGCTCAGTCGTGTCCAACTCTTTGCTACCCCATGGACTACAGCCCACCAGGCTCCTCCATCCATGGGGTTTTCCAGGCAAGAGTACTGGAGTGGGGTGCCACTGAGCCACCAGGGAAGCCCAAAAGGAAAGAAGCCAGTCATAAAAGACAATTGACTATGTGATTCCATTTATGTAAAATATTCAGAATCGGCAAATCTAAACACAAAAAGTAGATTGGTAGTTGCCTATGGCTGGGGGTATTCTAGGAGAATGCTGAGT
The DNA here is from genome assembly GCF_055505025.1 of Bos grunniens. Taxonomy (NCBI): domain Eukaryota; kingdom Metazoa; phylum Chordata; class Mammalia; order Artiodactyla; family Bovidae; genus Bos; species Bos grunniens. Next base: position 9,510,707 of record NC_141168.1, read on the forward strand.
GGCTCCTGATGAATTTGGGACTTTTACTTGGGGCCATGAAAATGACCAAAAATTAGATTGTGATGATGTTTACACAATGTTGCAAATATACTAAAAAGCATGAATTGCATACATTAAACAGTGAATTTTATGGTATATGAATTATATCTTAATAAAGTAGTTAAGACAAAAAAAAAGTTACCTGGATGCTTGACTAAAATGCAGATTTCTGGACCCTACCTCAGACCTACTGAATTAAATTTTTACCAACACTTAAACTCTTTTATAAAAAGCACTCTAGAATATTCTTAGGCTCATTAAGTTGTGAGAGCTTGTTCTAAATCATGTATTACCTTAACAAATATACAAATTCACTACTTACCCATACTTGATTCAGTGGTTAACTTTGCACCAGCCTGGCAAACAGTAGAACTACTTCTATTTCTTCTAAGCTCTGACTTGACAGGTTTTTACCTCTCAGCTTCACTCAGCCTGATTACTTGGATTTCCTCCCTGAAGAACTAAAACTTCTTTCTCTTTTGATCTTTCAATTTTTTTTTCCACATACAACATTAACAACAAATTTTCCAGGAGCCAGTCTCCCTTTACATATGCTTTATGCCCTTCAAATATTCTTTTCTTTGACATACTAAGCAAAGGTCCATCTAGTCAAGGCTATGGTTTTTCCAGTGGTCATGTATGGATGTGAGAGTTGGACTGTGAAGCAGGCTGAGTGCCGAAGAACTGATGCTTTTGAACTGTGGTGTTGGAGAAGACTCTTGAGAGTCCCTTGGACTGCAAGGAGATCCAACCAGTCCATTCTGAAGGAGATCAGCCCTGGGATTTCTTTGGAAGGACTGAGGCTAAAGCTGAAACTCCAGTACTTTGGCCACCTCTTGTGAAGAGTTGACTCATTGGAAAAGACTCTGATGGTTGGAGGGATTGGGGGCAGGAGAAGAAGGGGACGACAGAGGATGAGATGGCTGGATGGCATCACTGACTCTATGGACGTGAGTCTGAGTCAACTCCAGGAGTTGGTGATGGACAGTTGGAGGTCTCAGGTATTGAGGTTTGTATTGGACAGGGAGGCCTGTTGTGCTGCGACTCATGGGGTCGCAAAGAGTCGGACATGACTGAGCGACTGAACTGAACTGAACTGAAACCTAAAACCATGTATACACATTGAATTCTGGAGTCACAGTACTTAGTTTGTTCAATAACCCACAGATAATAGAAAAAAAGAAATCTGAAGATGTTAAAGAATTTTGTTCTATTGATGACTTTCTGGGGTGTCTAGATTTTCCCAATAGTAATATCACATAGAGCATCGCTGGCAGAGAACATCTTCATTCAGATTTCATATTTGCTCACTGTTTGATTCATTAACAGTCTGTGAAAGCAGAGGTTTCCACCCAACCTCAGGCCTCTATGAAATAAGAGTGAGTGTTCTTGTCATTAGAGATTAGATTCACTGAAGCAATGATGCTATAGCATTTTTAGCACTTATTATTTTTGGCACTAATTGTGTTAATTGCAGGGAAGGAAGGTCAGAGGACCTAGATATTGGAAAGGTTTAGGAAGGTTTTGTGGAGAAGGCAATGGCACCCCACTCCAGTACTCTTGCCTGGAAAATCCCATGGACAGAGGAGCCTGGTAGCCTGCAGTCCATGGGGTCACTGAAAGTTGCACACGACTGAGAAACTTCACTTTCACTTTTCACTTTCATGCATTGCAGAAGGAAATGGCAACCCACTCCAGTGTTCTTGCCTGGAGAATCCCGGGGATGGAGGAACCTGGTGGGCTGCCGTCTATGGGGTCGCACAGAGGCAGACACGACTGAAGCGACTTAGCAGCAGCAGGAAGGTCTTGATGGGAAAGGTATTAGAAATGATATAATTTAAGGGCTAGACACTGAATTTGATTGAGATGAATATTATTTGGAAGGTCTTTGACTTAAATTCTCACATTTTCAACCCCACTTCCCATATCAGAGAAGACTTGAAATTTTAACCTTAGAGATTCGTCATATTTTAGGGTCTTAAAGGCAGAGTGCCTTACAAATTCCTTAATACTTAAACTTCCCTTGGGAAGTTGATAGCAATTCCTAATTATTTGAGGGATAGCTAATTGCTAACATAGGCAAGTGGGAACCCAAAAGGTTGCCATTTCCTTCACCAAAAAAAAAAAAAAAAAAGGTGAGAAATTAGCAAATGCCCTACTTAGCTACTTGTTGGATAAGCCAGACTGGAAACACTAGTTTAAGTCTGCGGTCTTCTTTAAAAACTCAATAATGGGAAAAAAGAAAAGAAAAAAACAACTACACACCCAGAAAGAACTTACTTTCAAGTTCAAAAGGAAAGTTTACATATAAATAACTGACTGCTTAAAAGAAAAAATAATAATAAAACAAGGAGGCAAATACAATAAACAATTTGGTGGTTTAGTTGCTAAATCACGTCCGACTCTTGCAACCCCATGGACTGTAGCCTGCCAGCACAATTATAGGCACTGGATTCCATTTTGGTTTCGTTTTTGCACATATAGGAATATTATTACTTGAATTTTCCATACTTAAAAAAAAAAAAAAACAAGTACCTGAATTCATTTCTTCTATTTGTTTGGCCATAGAAAATTAGGAATGTGGATAGAAATAGCAACTTTATTAGACAACAAAATAAAATTTCTCTCTGGTTTAGAAAAAAGTTCTATGGGAGAACTTTCTAAAATTATCTTTTTTACTTACGTGTATCATTAATCAATAACTTGAGTGCCCAAGATCACCCAGGTGCCGGTCATGTCTCCCTTCCTGTTTGATGAGCAGAGTTGGTTAGTCTAATTAAGGTCCACAGATGTTCTCCTGATGAGGCCATGCTCCCTCAGGCTACCCCAGTTAAGTACTGGGAAGAGCAAGAGAACCAGAGTCAGGCCATCTGTGATGGATGTGGGACTCTAACAGTATTTTTTCAAGAACTCTGGCTGACACTGTCTCAGCGCTTTGCCACAATCTGGACTTTTGCCTACACAGTCCTCCTTCTCCCTCACTCTTTCTTCAGGTATCAGACCTCCTCTTCCTCTTTCGTGTCAGGAAGATCCCCTGGAGAATGAAATGGCAACCCACTCCATTATTCTTTCCTAGAGAATCCCATGGACAGAGGAGCCTGATGGGCTACAGTCCACCGGGTCACAAAGAGTCAGACATGACTTAGCAACTAAACAACGACTAAACAACGTCCTCTTTTACTCCTCTGTCCTTTAGAGACATTTTGCTCAGTACATCTTTCAGTATCTAATTCTGCCTTAACATCTGTTTCTCGAAGCACCTGAACTGACACATTATTCATGAAAAAAAGTATAAATGTCTTTTTCTTTTTTGGTAAAGCATTGTAAAATCAACAGGATAGGGTAATCTGTAGAAATATTATGTTCTCCAAATAATAACCTAAAGCACATATCTCATATTTGCATGAGACATACAAGTCATCACAGTTTTAAAATCTGCAAAGTTTTTTCAGCTTAAAAGCATTTTAGATACAGAAAATAATTTCTAAAAGAGATATACAAAAAACCATATTCAGTTTACATACTTATAGAGTTAACTGTGTTATTTCCACAGTCAAAACATTATGCTTTTGAGTGTAGTGATTGTAAAATAACAAAATTAATACAAGGAGGAAAAGACCTTAAAAAAAATCCAGAGTCACAACAATAAATAGTCATAAGGTTAAGACAATTTCTGCAAGTCAAAGAGTTTTTATAATTTCATGATTTTTTTTCTCCTTTGGAAAACGACTTACAATTCTCTCTTAAATATGAATATTCCCAAGGCAAGTCTCTTAAGTGCCAGAAAAAGGCAAGGACATGTAGAATATCACAATGTTTCTGATGATAATTAGCCCAAATCATAGTTCTCATCAATTTTATTTCTAGGAGGTATAAAAAGCTCTTTGGAATTGGGGGCTATGCTTTGAGTACTTTCTTATCTCCAACAGAGAAAGAGTTTCTGATGCGGTTAATATATTTAATTTCACTGTGCAATTCCCTTCCTTTTCTGTGCCCTTTTCTTTTATGCATGTAATTGGAAAACAAGCTAAAATGAACAAAAGTTCTTCGGGAATTGGATTGAAAAGGAAATGTCTTTTCATGTTTACATTCTCCTAATGGAAAGAAATGGCTTTAAAATGTATTTTTTAAAAGTGGGGAAAATAATTTGCTTAGAATAGCAAATATTGATCTAATATTTTTATGGCAAGTGGTTGTTTTTGAACAACCAAATTCTTTTAAAGAAATTAATAATTGAGAAAATTTCTAGGTCAATTCACTACAGGTATGCAGATGACACCACTCTTATGGCAGAAAGTGAAGAGGAACTGAAAAGTCTCTTGATGAAGGTGAAAGAGGAAAGTGAAAAAGTTGGCTTAAAGCTCAACGTTCAGAAAACGAGGATCATAGCATCTGGTCCCATCACTTCATAGGAAATAGATGGGGAAACAGTGGAAACAGTGGCAGACTTTATTTTTTCGGGCTCCAAAATCACTGCAGATGGTGACTGCAGCCATGAAATTAAAAGGCACTTACTCCTTGGAAGGAAAGTTATGACCAACCTAGATAGCATATTCAAAAGCAGAGACATTACTTTGCCAACAAAGGTCCGTCTAGTCAAGGCTATGGTTTTTCCAGTAGTCATGTATGGATGTGAGAGTTGGACTGTGAAGAAAGCTGAGTGCTGAAGAATTGCTGCTTTTGAACTGTGGTGTTGGAGAAGACTCTTGAGAGTCCCTTGGACTGCAAGGAGATCCAACCAGTCCATTCTAAAGGAGATCAGCCCTGGGATTTCTTTGGAAGGAATGATGCTAAAGCTGAAATTCCAGTACTTTGGCCAACTCATGCGTAGAGTTGATTCATTGGAAAAACTATGATGCTGGGAGGGATTGGGGGCAGGAGGAGAAGGGGACGGCAGAGGATGAGATGGCTGGATGGCATCACTGACTCGATGGACCTGAGTCTGAGTCAACTCTGGGAGTTGGTGATGGACAGGGAGGCCTGGCGTGCTGCGATTCATGGGGTCACAAAGAGTCGGACACGACTGAGCAACTGAACTGAACTGAACTGAAGGAAAGACCAACTCCTTGAAGTTGCTAAGAGAAAAATAATCACGTGTAACAATGAACCAGGGTGAAAGAATAAAAGCACACAGGAAAAACATAAAATAAAAATTAACGAATGCATTTAAAAGCAATAAAAGTAAAATGAATTCCAGGTATTATATAATGTTCAGTTCAGTTCAGTTGCTCAGTCGTGTCCAACTCTTTGCGACCCCATGAACACCAGCTCTCCCTCTCCATCACCAACTCCCGGAGTTCGCTCCAACTCATGTCCATGGAGTTGGTGATGCCATCCAGCCATCTTATCCTCTGTCGTCCCCTTCTCCTCCTGCCCCCAATCCCTCCGAGCATCAGAGTCCTTTCCAATTAGGCTACTCTTCGCATGAGGTGCCCAAAGTACTGGAGTTTCAGCTTTAGCATCATTCCTTCCAAAGAACACCCAGGACTGATCTCCTTCAGAATGGACTGGTTGGATCTCCTTGCAGTCCAAGGGACTCTCAAGAGTCTTCTCCAACACCACAGTTCAAAAGCTTCAATTCTTCAGCGCTCAGCTTTCTTCACAGTCCAACTCTCACATCCATATATGACTACTGGAAAAACCATAGCCTTGACCAGATGGACCTTTGTTGGCAAAGTAATGTCTCTGCTTTTCAATATGCTATCTAGGTTGGTCATAACTTTCCTTCCAAGGAGTAAGTGCCTTTTAATTTAATGGCTGCAGTCACCATCTGCAGTGATTTTGGAGCCCGAAAAAATAAAGTCTGCCACTGTTTCCACTGTTTCCCCATCTATTTCCCATGAAGTGATGGGACCAGATGCCATGATCTTCGTTTTCTGAATGTTGAGCTTTAAGCCAACTTTTTCACTCTCCTCTTTCACTTTCATCAAGAGGCTTTTTAGTTCCTCTTCACTTTCTGCCATAAGGGTGGTGTCGTCTGCATATCTGAGGTTATTGTTATTTCTCCCGGCAATCTTGATTCCAGCTTGTGCTTCTTCCAGCCCAGCATTTCTCATGATGTACTCTGCATAGAATTTAAATAAGCAGGGTGACAATATATAGCCTTGACGTACTCCTTTTCCTCTTTGGAACCAGTCTGTTGTTCCATGTCCAGTTCTAACTGTTGCTTCCTGACCTGCATATAGGTTTCTCAAGAGGCAGGTCAGGTGGTCTGGTATTCCCGTCTCTTGAAAAATCTTCCACAGTTTCTTGTGATCCACACAGTCAAAGGCTTTGGCATAGTCAATAAAGCAGAAATAGATGTTTTTCTGGAACTCTCTTGCTTTTTCCCTGATCCAGCGGATGTTGGCAATTTGATCTCTGGTTCCTCTGCCTTTTCTAAAACCAGCTTGAACATCAGGAAGTTCACAGTTCACATATTGCTGAATCCTGGCTTGGAGAATTTTGAGTATTACTTTACTAGCATGTGAGATGAGTGCAATTGTGTGGTAGTTTGAGCATTCTTTGGCATTGCCTTTCTTTGGGATTGGAATGAAAACTGACCTTTTCCAGTCCTGTGTCCACTGCTGAGTTTTCCAAATTTATTGGCATATTGAGTGCAGCACTTTCACAGCATCATCTTTCAGGATTTGAAATAGCTCAACTGGAATTCCATCAGCTCCACTAGCTTTGTTCGTGGTGATACTTTCTAAGTCCCACTTGACTTCACATTCCAGGATGTCTGGCTCTAGATGAGTGATCACACCATCGTGATATATAATGTTAGCCAATCCAAATCAAATTAAACTATTAACAAATTACAGGAATCCCTAAGGTTCTCATTTCTCATTCTGCAATTTAACAAATTGTTAGTTGGAAAAACATGACTCTTGCCAATAATACTAAACTAGTATTTTAAAGGGACAAATATTGCACAAACAAGATGGGCATCCAAACATTTTAATATTAATAAATGATGTTCATACTATATAAATGTAGGTTATGGCTAACTTTCATTTTATTTTTTATTTACTCATTTTTTTTCTGTTTAATTCTTTTTTTTTATTTTATTTTTAAACTTTACATAATTGTATTAGTTTTGCCAAATATCAAAATGAATCCAACACAGGTATACATGTGCTCCCCATTATCTCTCAACCCCCTCTAAGCTCAGTACAGCCAGACCATGGATGGAAGCAATACCAAGAAAACTGATTACGACTAGTGCATGCTTTCAAGTTAGAAGTCTATCCACTAGAAGTTCATATGTAAACTCACACGTTTAAAGGCCATTTATTGTATAGCAGTTGCTTAGCTTTGAGTCACTGTTCTCCATTTGCCTGTTTCTGAGTGATAAATGCAGTCCCCAAATTGGAGACTGATTGTAATGTTAGTTGGCCAAGTCTGGTTTTAAATGTGTAGATTCTTGACTCTCGCTATACCCCTGATGTAATGCAGCATAAAGGGGATCAGGGCAAGACCTGAGAGGTTTGGAAACAAATTCAGAACCTGCTGAGGAGGCAGAGGATGCAGGGAACTGTGAAAGTGTGTGTGTGTGTGTATGTGTGTGTGTGCACATGTGTGTGTGTGAATGTTGGGGGGATTAGTTCATGGTCCCATTTTGGGGAGGAGGAATGACAGGTTACTGCATGGGTCCAACATCAACAGCAGTTTCTGATGCACGATCAGAAACAATCTTTAGGGAAATGCTGTCAGGTGGACCACAAAGCGCAGAAGGGGAAAGGGAAGTGTGGAGGCAAGGGTGAGCTCAAGGCTTTTGGTCAGGCTGACCGGTGTCATCTTGACTCTGTTCTGTAGATTACGGCCCATAACCGCCCTGTCAGCCAGTCCTACAGGCTTGACTTCCAACAAAGTATTCAGAGTTGACCGCTTCACATCTCTCCACTAGACTGTCTTCCTTTCTTCCCTTATCTTCTGGGTTATTGCAACAGTCTCCAGTGCTTTCACTATGCTGCTCTCTCATCTGGCTAGAGTCTTTTTTTTCCAAGCAGCAGCCTTACAGATTAGATTAAATTATGCCATTCAGTGATTCAATCTTCAAACAGCCGCCCACCTCACTCCCCAACCTCTGGGGATATAATGTCTGATGATGTGAGGTGAAGCTGATACAATAAAAACACGAATAACGTGCACAGTAATTGTAATGCTCTTGACTCATCCCCAGACCGTTCCCCTCCTCCCTGTCCAAGGAAAAACTGTCTTCCGTGAAACCAGACCCTGGTGCCAAAAAGGCCGGGGACTGCTGGTGTAAAACACCCTACCCAGTCCAGCCTTCGAAGGCTCACATTCCTGAAGCTGTGTGCCCCGCTTTTCCCAAGGCCTCTGTGCTCTCACATCTGTGTAGTATTTACATGGGCTTTTCTCTCTACGAGAGATGCTATTCTCCACCTCTCCTCATGGTGTGTTTCCTCACCTCAGGTGCCATCTCCTCAATTCAGAATTCCCCCGCCAAATTACCTTAAAAAGTAATCTTCTACATGGCCTTTCCATAAGACCTTCCTTACCCTTTATCAAATTTATTTTCTCCAAAATTTCACCAGTTTCTTTATCTCAATTAGAATGAAAGCAAATATTTTTTTCCCTGAATGTACACTGCTCTAGTGTGAATGACAATGCCCAGTTTTAGTAACTATTTAGGAAACAGAGTTATTTGAATCCTACCTTTACTCCTCATCAGCCATACAGTGATATGCATACTAGATAACAAAAATTGCATCTGATCTAATAAAAATTATTTTATCTTTAAGACCCTGAAAAGTTATACCTATGAAATATAATACTGGAATACCAGTGGCTGTTCTCTGCCAGCACAATTGGTATTCTTTACCTAAAATTTTCTGCAGGGAGAGGCAAATGCCAAAAGCTGATACCCTACATAAGGACAGAAGCCCTCTAGCCCCTTTTGCATGTAACCATTAAATGTATCCATAAGGGACTGCTGATTAATTTATTCAATTAATAAATACACAATGATAACTATTAAGCATCAGGCATTATTTTTCCGAACGCTTGAGATACACTATAAAACAAAAACAACCAATATCCCTGTCTTATCACTGCTTATGTCCTAGTGGAGATTCTAATAATAAATAATCAATATATTAAAAAATGAAGATGTAGAATGTTAGAAAGTGATGAAGTCTTATGTGAGGGGAGGGAAGAAAGTAGAGTAAGACAACATGGATCAGGGATGTTAGGGACAGGAGGGTGTAGGGGACAGAATGTGCTGGAGCATATTTTGCAGAAAATGAATTTGATAAGGGGTTCAGTTCAGTTCAGTCACTCAGTCATGTCTGACTCTTTGCGACCCCATGAATCGCAGCACGCCAGGCCTCGCTGTCCATCACCAACACCCGGAGTTCACCCAGACTCACGTCCATCGAGTCAGTGATTCCATTCAGCCATCTCATCCTCTGTCCTCCCCCTCTCCTCCTGCCCCCAATCCCCTCCAGCATCAGAGTCTTTTCCAATGAGTCAAATCTCCGCATGAGGTGGCCAAAGTACTGGAGTTTCAGCTTTAGCCTCAGTCCTTCCAAAGAACATCCAGGGCTGATCTCCTTTAGAATGGACTGGTTGGATCTCCTTGCAGTCCAAGGGACTCTCAAGAGTCTTCTGCAACACCACAGTTCAAAAGCATAAATTCTTTGGCACTCAGCTTTATTCACAGTCCAAATCTCGCATCCATACATGACCACTGGAAAAAACATAGCCTTGACTAGACAGACCTTTGTTGGCAAAGTAATGTCTCTGCTTTTGAATATGCTATCTAGGTTGGTCATAACTTTCCTTCCAAGGAGTAAGCGTCTTTTAATTTCATGGCTGCAGTCACCATCTGCAGTGATTTTGGAGCCCCCCAAAAAATAAAGTCTGACACTAAGGAAGTATATTATGAGAAACGCTGGCTGGAGGAAGCACAAGCTGGAATCAAGAGTGATGGGAGAAATATGAATAACCTCAGATATGCAGATGACACCACCCTTATGGCAGAAAGTGAAGAGGAGCTCAAGAGCTTCTTGATGAAAGTGTAAGAGGAGAGTGAAAAGGCTGGCTTAAAGCTCAACATTCAGAAAACTAAGATCATGGCATCTGGTCCCATCACTTCATGGCAAGTAGATGGGGAAACAGTGGAAGCAGTGTCAGACCTTATTTTTTTGTGCTCCAAAGTCACTGCAGATGGTGATTGCAGCCGTGAAATTAAAAGACGCTTACTCCTTGGAAGGAAAGTTATGACCAATCTAGACAGCAAATTCAAAAGCAGAGACATTATTTTGCCAACAAAGGTCCGTCTAGTCAAGGCTATGGTTTTTCCAGTGGTCATGTATGGATGTGAGAGTTGGACTGTGAAGAAAGCTGAGTGCTGAAGAATTGATGCTTTTGAACTGTGGTGTTGGAGAAGACATTTGAGAGTCCCTTGGACTGCAAGGAGATCTAAGCAGTCCATTTTAAAGGAGATCAGTCCTGGGTGTTCATTGGAAGGACTGAGGCTAAAGCTGAAACTCCAGTACTTTGGCCACCTCATGTGAAGATTTGACTCACTGGAAAAGACTCTGATGCTGGGAGGGATTGGGGGCAAGAGGAGAAGGGGGCGACAGAGGATGAGATGGCTGGATGGCATCACCGACTCGATGGACATGAGTTTGAGTGAACTCCGGGAGTTGGTGATGGACAGGGAGGCCTGGCATGCTGCGATTCATGGGGTCACAAAGAGTTGGACACAACTGAGTGACTGAATTGAACTGAAGGAAGGTCTTATGGAAGGGCTATGTAGAAGATTACATTTAACATAATTTGGCAGAGGAAGCCTGAATTGAGGAGATGGCACGTGAGGTGAAGGAAGACACCCCTGGAGAGGTAGAGAATAGCATCGCTGGTAGAGAGAAAAGGAGAGGGTCTGGCTGTCCTCCTGCAGGAGGTGGGACGAGGGTAAAGTCTCCAAGGAGAAGAGTAAACCAGAGAAGAGTCAAAAAGCAAAACAAAAATCAACAATGACAAAAAAAAAAAAAAAAAGTTATAGGGACAACAGAAACAGAACATTGGTTGCCCGAGACAGGTTAGAAATGAGAATTGACTGCAGGGGGACATAAGTGAAATTTGAGGAATGATTGGGGAAATGATTTAAAAGCTAGACTGTGCTGATGGCTAACTACCATATAAATTCATGGAATTGTACACCTGAAATGTGGATTTTAGCATATGTAAATTTTATCTTAGTAAAATCATTGAAAAGAGAGGGAATAAGAGCTATAACATTAGAAAGGATAAAATGAGACAAAATAGAAAAAAATATTCATGTAGAAGACTTAGAAATCATAATCAGAAAACTGTAAAATCAGTTTCTTTTATTCCTTTATCTGTACATTAAATCAGACATCTGATTAAATTTTTATTTGATGCCTCAAGTCCAGAATCCAGGACACATAAAAGTACTTTGTGATAGTTTTGCCAACATAGATAGGTTCTGCAGCTGCTGCTAAGTTGCTTCAGTCATGTCTGACTCTGTGTGACCCCAGAGACAGCAGCCCACCAGGCTCCTCTGTTCCTGGGACTCTCCAGGCAAGAATACTGGAGTGGGTTGCCATTTCCTTCTCCAATGCATGCATGCATGCTAAGTCGGTTCAGTCGTGTCTCTGTGCGACCCTATGGACAGCAGCCCACCAGGCTCCTCTGTCCACAGGATTCCCCAGGCAAGAACACTGGAGTGGCTTGCCATTAATACCCAGTTTATTCAATCAAACGCTCATCTAGGTGCTGTTGTGAAGGTGTTTTGCAAACATGGTGTAACATCCACATTCAACTGACTTTTAATAAAATAGACGATCCTTGACAATGTAACCCTCATCCAACCAGTTGAAAGGTCCTAAGAGCAAAACAGATATGGCTTAGAGTAGGTATACATTAACAAGAGAATTGTACAAATAAAGTAAAATGATAATTTTATAAAGAGACACATGGTAATATGAGAACAAAAACTATAAATCCCATGAGGGTAGAGATTCTGTCTCCTTTTTGTATCAATAGGTCACCAGCATCTAGCATAAACCTGAGTTATATGAAGGGCTTCATCGTCTCTTTAGGTGTACATGAATAAATGTAGATCCCTGTTCTATAACAGAAAGATAAATGCATCTTTGGAAAGAAAGCCCTTAAAGATAACCAAGGATTTGGAGAAGCAGGCCAGAAAAAGATAAGATTTACTATTATTTCAACTAGTTAAGAGAAAATTGAACATTGATCTAATAACAGAGTTGAAGGATTTCAATTCCCAAAGTAATATCACATATGTTTTCTTTGAAGGCATTTCTTGTGAAAACACTTAATGTGCAAAACAGCACGGTTCCTCGGTATTTATATTTCAAAGACAGGAATTGCCTTACTCCAGGAAGAGACTAGATACATAGCCATGGGTGTCAAGCATGTTCTTCCGAACTTTCCTGGCTGTTTTAAGATAAACAACTCTATGGGAACACTTTATGATATCTTCATGATTCTACGGTTCTATTTTACGGCTCGGTAGATGCATATTATACAAAATTCCAAGACCAGTACAGCATGCCATTAGGATGACAACTTTTTCTTAAATATGCACAATTTTGGAAAGGTCATTTAAACTCTAATGAGGAATGAAAAAACTGGGAATTCATCTTCTTTTCATGGTACTCTTTTGTATGTGTGTGACTGTTTTATTTCCAGCATGATTATTATCTATAGCCAGAATCTACTATCTTCATTTCATTGGTAGTGACAGTTCTTATCATACTACAAATCAAGGTCAAATTCCAAATTCCTATATTTCTGAAAACTTCCATGTCAGCTAAGCAGAGTGGGTAAACTCTCCCTGCCCCCATCCCCCATCACCTGGTACCTTGTCTTTACATATGGTCCTGACCCAAGGGTTTGCTAACTCCAAGTCTGTGATAGTTACTTTTATGTGTCAACTTGAGTGGGTTAAGGGATGGCCAGATAACTGATAAAACATTATTTCTGGGTGTGTCTGTGAGGGTGTCTCCAAAAGAGATTAGCATTGGAATCAGTAGACTAAGTATGGATGATGGCTCTCATCAAAGTGGGTGGACATCATCTAGTCTGTTGAGAGCCCAAGAGGACAAAGGAAGGGCAAATTCTCTCTCTCTTTTTTTTGACCTGAGATATCTATATTCTCCTGCCCTTGGATGTTGGATTAGACTTTGGGACTTATACCAGCAGCATTTGAGACTAGGAGTTAAACCACTGGATCCCCAGGGTCTTAGGCCTCTGGACTCTAATGAATTGCACAATCGTATTACTGGTTCTCTAGCTTGCAGACATCGGATTGTGAGACTTCTGGTCTCCCTAACCCTGGGAGCCTATTCCTATAATAAATCTTCTTTCTCACTCTCAGACATATATATATATATGGTTATGTTCTACTGTCTGTTTCTCTGGAGATCCTGATTATTACAAAGTCTAAACTGTATGCTCTTATCCTCGCTAATTGTTTCTTGTACATGGGATACACTTAACAGAACAATTGCTTTTCATGTCACTTGCACTTCTGTTTTATTTGCACAAAGCTTTCTAATATTTATCAGAGATGAGTTCTCACTCACCATAACTTAGTGTCGTCAGGGAATTTTTTCAGAAATATTTTGTATTGATTTCCTTAAAATTCTATGTGCTTAGTTGCTCAGTCGTGTCTGACTCTTTGCAACCCCACTGACTCTAGCCCGCCAGGCTCCTCTGTCTATGGGGTTCTCCAGGCAAGAATATGGGAGTAGGTTGCCATTTCCTCCTCCAGGGGATCTTCCTGACCCAGGGATGGAATCTGAGTCTTCTGCATATCCTCTTTTGGTAGGAGGATTCTTTGCCACTGAGCGACCTAGGAAGACCCCTCTAATATATCATATCATTTGATAAAACAGGTCTTCCTCCATTTCTTGTGGAAAGTAGCAAAAGGGGGCTAGAAAATATAACTCCAAACAATAGATTTTCTCATAGGTACAACAACAGTTAGCTCTTCACAGGAAGGAAAACAGGACCCTCAACAGAATGGTCCTGCAAATAGTCTGGTGACAGCCGGGTCAGCCCGGGAATTCCTGAGAAATCATGAGGGAAGCCTTTCATGGCTAAGTTGTGGTATGTTTTAGATCACTAAGGACTTCCCTGGTGGCACAGATGGTAAGGTAAAAAATCTGCCTGCAATGTGAGAGACCCAGCTTTGATCACTGGGTTGGGAACCCCCTCCAGATCCTTGCCTGGAGAATTCCATGGACAGAGGAGCCTGGTAGACTATAGTCTGTGCAGTCGCAAAGAGTTGGGTATGACTGTGACTAACAGATCATTTAGGAAACATTTAGACACTCAAAAGTGTGTGGGGCTGGTGACATTTTCCCATAATAACAGCCAGCGAACACCAGAACTGGAAACAAACCTTTCATTTGCTTTAGTGAGAACTGCTTTATGTAGATTTATATTTGAGACAGGCTAAGCCCTGCAGCCTGGGACACTTTGCTGCAGTACTGCAGTGCTTATATCTGGACTAAGGTCTCCTTGAGGAACACAATACAAAGAAACTATTAGGGAAGACTAAAAATTACTCTGTGCATTTGCAGTTAGGGCAAATTTATGACAAGAAGATACAAAAAGACAAAAAAAAAACCCCAAACCCACAACCTACCACTTCTGAAGAGCTGAGAGCAAAAACAGGATGTTGGAACAAAAACAGAATTTTGGAGCAAAAGCAGGGTACTGCACATGTCCCCTGCACTCACCACCAGCAAAGGGGTGGACAAAACACCTGAGTCACCTTTCTGCCCTGACTCCTGGACACACCCCTATCCTCTCCTCTTGTAAGGAACCAGCTTGCCTCACTTCCATAAGCAAGCAAACAAAAGAACCTATTGTTTTTCTCTAACTCCGACCTGATGCAGCAGGGGCTCCCATAAAACCTTGCCTGAATTTCCTATTTGGCTTCTGATCAATTTCTACTGACAAAGGAGTCTAAGAACCCTGGTGGGTAACACATTTACATATCAATCTAATAGCTGTTTAGAATTCATGCTCTATTTCAATGAGGAGTAAAAGGTTATATGTATGTGGGCTTCCCAGGTGGCACTAGTGGTAAAGAGCCTGCCGGAATGCAGGAGACAGGAGAGATTTGTCTGTTTGATCCCTGGGTCCGGAAGATCCCCTGGAGGAGAGCATGGCAACCCATCCAGTATTCTTGCCAGGGAAATCCCATGGCCAGAGGAGCCTGGTGGGCTACAGTCCATAGGATTCCAAAGAGTTGGCTATGACCTAAGTGACTTAGCATGCATGCATATGTGAGCTTAGATTTGTAACTGGGAGGGAATGTGCCCTTTCATTAAACTTTATTAATTCTACTCCAATCAGACTCCAGCCAGACCCCAATCCTATCCCTCCCCACTTCTCTCTGGCCAATTTCACCTGGTCTGATACTTTTGAGAGCTGCCACCATCAATGTGTTCCTTAGAATCCCTTTCCGAATAGATTATCTCTGGAACTTTCTTACATCTCCTCTTTGCCCCACAATGCCTTTGGCTTCGTTTCCTTTCAAATTAAAACACAGGGATAATCAAAATAGCAAACCTAAAAAAAAGTTTTTAAATTTAAAAATCTTTCTACTCTCTCATGACCATGAGCCTTGGCCTGTATCAGAAAGCCAATTATCAGGTAAGCAGTCAATAATAAATTGAATTATTTTGTTTATAATTCTTTTGATTATTACAATTAATGAAGGGTTATGAAAAGGAATTCAAGCTAGGAGATAGAGAAAAAAGCTAAATCAGTTAAAATAACTTTCTTTGAGGAAACATCCCACATGAATAATCTTTCTTTTTCTGTTTATTCCCAAGGAAGAACAAGGCGAGGTAATTCTCTGAGCTTAAACGTCTGATTGATAGTGTTACGGAGGAGAACTAAGAGCTTTGCTAGGATGAGCAGGGAGCAGGCGTGGAGACAGAGAGCTCCACGCTGGGGGGTTCCGACATCCTCTGGTGGCAGAAGCAGCTGAGTGGACAGGACTTAACTTCAAATTAAGCAAACTGTGGACATGTTTAAGGGCAGGATGCCTTCGCTTAAGGCTTTCACCCAGCAGGAAAGCAATTTGATTTTTACTGACTAAGGAGGAAGAAATGCTTTGAGTAGTCAAGCAGTTGGTAAGAGACCTGAGATAAACACATGATCTGAAATCTGAAATTTTCCTTGGAAAGGACTGTATTGAGTAAGTTTAAAAAAGACCCCAGGTGAACTAGAAAGGCAGTCAGCATTTAGCATTCCCTGGGGTCAGACCTTGTGTTTAACAGGTGATACTGTATAATGTTCACAGAACAGATTCTATTGCCTATTAACAGAT
This sequence comes from Bos grunniens, assembly GCF_055505025.1. Classification (NCBI taxonomy): domain Eukaryota; kingdom Metazoa; phylum Chordata; class Mammalia; order Artiodactyla; family Bovidae; genus Bos; species Bos grunniens. The sequence continues at coordinate 9,527,097 of NC_141168.1, forward strand.
AAAGAAGGTAAGATAAATTATTAAAATGACCTATCAACTAAGTGAAGCCATGGCTCCAAATGAGGTGTGTATGATTCAAAGCTTCCATTGTAGAACAAAGTCAATTCTCTTTTCCACCAGACTAATATTCCTTAAGACATCATCATTACATCTGTGACTTTAAATTTTCAGCACAGACAGCATGAAGTTGCATGTGCGTATTTTAAGTTACAGTCCAGAGGCAGCTAGCATTCTAATCAGGCAGCCACATGCCAGAGGTGGTCATGAGCATGCTCTCAAAAACACTGCAGCCACTCCAGACGTGACTGCTGCGGGATTGCTGCTAACTATTCCTGTCATCAGTTTCTGAAAGTCAAGTTGAGTTTTTATTTGTAAAAATGGTGGTTTGTCAATTAGCATAAGTGATAGGTTAATGTTAGGAAAGAGATCTCAGTGGTGAAATTAAAGATATTAAGGATATGTATTTTGGCAAAACGTCTTTTAGAGACAGCCACAAGCTGTGAAAGTAAGGTCTGTGGCCTGAGGCCGCGGAGATGGTCCTAGATTCTGGATCAGTAACTCTGTGCCAGTTATTAGCGTAGGAGCTTTCTATTGCCTGGCACTGGCTCTGAGTGCAGCTGAATTCTGCCTCTAAAATATTGCTACAGCTGCCCGAAGAGGACAGTTTATTCAAGAGAAGGCAAGTCAGAGGGCGAGGACTTCAGGGACCTGACAAAGGAGTTTGTATTAACAGTGTTGTTCTTTTTAAATAAATGTCTGTATGGGCACCAGGGGCTTCCCTGGTGGCTCAGCCATAAATAATCTGCCTGCCAATGCAGGAGACATAGGTTCAGTCCTTGGGTTGGCAAGATCTCCTGGAGAGGGAAATGGCAACCCTCTCTAGTATTCTTGCCTTGAAAATCCCATGGACAGAGGAGCCTGGCAGGCTACAGTCCACAGGTTTGCAAAATAATCAGACATGACTTAGCGACAACAACATGTGTGCCAGACCCTGACTGGGGCTTCCTTTCACTGTTCCATGGTGGGAAAACTTTCTGAGAGTAGCTATTTCTTACCTATCTCACTTGGCAGTGGCTGATGTTGTTTTTCAAAAAGAATCTAGAGATGAATGGAGAGAGTAGCAGGGAAGCATACACACTATCCTATGTGAAATAGATATCCAATGGAAATTTGCTGTATGACCCAGGGAACTCAAACTGGGGCCCTGTAACAACTCAGAGGGGTAGGAAAGGGTAGAAGGTGGGAAGGAGGTTTGAGAGGGAGAGGACATATGTACTACTGTGGCTAATTCATGTTGCTGTATGGTAGAAATAAACCAATATTGAATAGCAATCATCAATCAATTAAAAATAAATAAATATAAAAAAGAATCTAATACTCATGCAAACTGGCTAAGTTAGATCTACAGTTCTGTTCCTCAGATCCCTTGCTTCAGAATCACCTAAAGTTTAGAATTCTTCAATTTCTTAGCATCCTTCATTCTGAAGTTCTAGGAGTGGGGCCCGAGAATCTGGACTGTGACAAGTTCCTCTAGTGATTCTCCTATTCTCTGAGGATTTAGCCAATGAAGATATAACCAAAGAAGTGTCATGATCATTTGCTCACAGTATTTCTCCATGGTAGACCAAAGACTCAAGAGGGAGGAAATATGATCATGCCCGCCAGGTCTGAAAACCAGAATCAGTAAAGCAATAGTAAATAGAACACTATAAAGCCCTCATATCCTATAAACTCTATGCCATATTTGTGTTATAGCTTTTTGTCTACCCATCTAGATGGAAATACATCAAAACTTATCTTAAGCATTCACCAAGGTCATTCATAGCCAAAGATACTCCACTGTCATTTGGATGAATCAGGATTATCAATAGCTTTCCAACTGACTATTGTGATCCATAGCAATAAAATTGTTAGCCAAAAGCCCATCATGTTAAGTATGATTTGGGGGGGAAAAAAAAAAACAGTTTAGCTCTTGGGTTACTTTTTTTTTTTTCACATCAGTAAGTCCAGTTTATTCACTCATAAGACATCTTGTCTGGCTTTCATCTGCTCATCAAATATTTATTGAGAGACTTTTAAAAAACATGTAGCTCTAACTCCCAATGAACAGCCATGGAAGATTAAAGAAGTGGGGGTCTAGTTCAAGACTTCTGTCTCTGAGTTGTCACCCATTATCACATTGTGATGGAGAGGGGAGAAATACCCTGGTGCAGGAGTCCAGGTCTTGAATTCTGTGCTGGCTGCAGACTCAGTTTAAGTCTCTAAGCTATACTGCACGTCAGTATAGCTCTTAGGGCTTCTATTTCTTCTTTTAGATAATTACAAATAAAATGTTTGCCTCGCTTATTTTTCAGTTTGCTGATTCATTTATCAACATTTATTGGTCATCTACTATATTCCAGGAATTTCTATAGGACCTTGGGGGATACAGCAAGAAACAAGGTAAACAAGATGGCTGTTCTCAAGTAGGCTTATACTTAGAGAAACAGCCAGCACAAACGGTCAACCGAGTGAGTGTACTTTCTTGGACGCAGACCCTCCAGCCCAGTTAAGACTTCATATAACATAGCCATGGCCAACAACTTGAGTACAAGCTCAGAAGAGCTGAATCATTTCTGAATTTGCAATCTAGAGAAATTGTGAGATAATATTACCTGTTTGTTCTTTTAAGCCAAACATGAAACTAATTACTAAGGTTTGGAGTAATTAGTAACACAGCAATAGATAAGTAATATAATCCAAGGACATGATTCTTAAGAACAATATTTTAAGAATGAAGGGATTCAGAATCTCATGCTTTATACTTAGAATATTGGCACTAGAAGAAAATGTTGACAGCATGTTAATATTATCATGAAGAAATAATAAATTTACTACTCCTTTTAGTTCAGTAGGATTACAGAATTTGTCTGCTTTTACCTGAGATCTACGGAGTCCACTGAATCAACACAAATACTTCATAATCAAACTTTATTGAAACTCCATTTTTAGCAATGCATTAGTTAGCCAATAAAAAAATGGTAGTCCTACCTCCGAAAAAGTACTTTTCGCCAGTTTTAACTTGAAGAGGACTGTTAGTTCGAACTGCTGAGGCTTCATCTCCATCGATAGTGAGAACAGCAAAATTCTCCTTAGCTAGGAAACGGACCTCATGCCACTGGCCATCATTCAACCCAGAACCTGTTAAATACAAGAGGAAAGACCATTTTGTTAAAAGATTATTCAGTTTTAAATAATTTTTAATATCAACAGAGCTTTGCAAATAAAAATTAATATATTTTGATCTAGGAAAATTCAGTGTAGCTACAATTAATATCTCATATTTCTTTAATATTATAAATCATTCTCTCCTCCACTGGACCAAATAGGGCCTAGCTGTGAAGGAAAATAGAACATGCCATCCCAGAAAATGCTATTTCAGCATATTGATTATTTTGAAAAAAAAGTTACTTAAGAAACAGCCAGCACAATAGGAATACTCTGACACCCTCTTTGTCTCCCTGAAAGCAAAAAGTAAGTCTCTTATGTGAAAAAATTCCCTGCCTGTACTAGGAGGGTAACAGGCTTCCTTATCACCAGGAAGACGGAAGTTAGAGCCAAGAGGGCTGGATAAACAATCCTTATTCTTCTTAATTTGCTACCCCAAGCCTAAATTTTTGTCAATTCTTTTTCACAGTTTTTTTTTTTTTTTTTAATCTTTGTCTAAAAAGGTATAAAATCTGTCTACACTGGTTACTTCTTTGAGTCTCATATTTCTGTGAGAACCATACATACAAAATTATACTTGTTTTCCTGCTGCTAATCTATTTCAATTTAATTATTAAACCAGCCAAAGAACCTCAGTTCAGTTTAGTTCAGTCGCTCAGTCACGTCCGACTCTTTGCGACCCCATGAATCGCAGCACGCGACGCCTGCCTGTCCAGCACCAACTCCCGGAGTTCACTAAGATTCATGTCCATCAAGTCAGTGATGTCATCCAGCCATCTCATCCTCTGTCGTCCCCTTCTCCTCCTGCCCCCAATCCCTCCCAGCATCAGAGTCTTTTCCAATGAGTCAACTCTTCGCATGAGGTGGCCAAAGTACTGGAGTTTCAGCTTTAGCATCATTCCTTCCAAAGAAATCCCAGGGCTCATCTCCTTCAGAATGGACTGGTTGGATCTCCTTGCAGTCCAAGGGACTCTCAAGAGTCTTCTCCAACACCACAGTTCAAAAGCAGCAATTCTTGGGTGCTCAGCTTTCTTCACAGTCCAACTCTCACATCCATACATGACTACTGGAAAAACCATAGCCTTGACTAGATGAACCTTTGTTGCAAAGTAATGTCTCTGCTTTTGAATATGCTATCTAGGTTGGTCATAAATTTTCTTCCAAGAAGTAAGCGTCTTTTAATTTCATGGCTGCAGTCACCATCTGCAGTGATTTTGGAGCCCAGAAAAATAATGTCTGACACTGTTTCCACTGTTTCTCCATCTATTTCCCATGAAGTGATGGGACCAGATGCCATGATCTTAGTTTTCTGAATGTTGAGCTTTAAGCCAACTTTGTCACTCTCCTCTTTCACTTTCATCAAGAGGCTTTTTAGTTCCTCTTCACTTTCTGCCATAAGGGTGGTGTCATCTGCATATCTGAGGTGATTGATATTTCTCCTGGCAATCTTGATTCCAGCTTGTGCTTCTTCCAGCCCAGCGTTTCTCATGATGTACTCTGCATAGAAGTTAAATAAGCAGGGTGACAATATACAGCCTTGACGAACTCCTTTTCCTCTTTGGAACCAGTCTGTTGTTTCATGTTCAGTTCTAACTGTTGCTTCCTGACCTGCATACAGATTTCTCAAGAGGCCGGTCAGGTGGTCTGGTATTCCCATCTCTTTCAGAATTTCCCACAGTTTTTTGTGATCCACACAGTCAAAGGCTTTGGCATAGTCAATCAAGCAGAAATAGATGTTTTTCTGGAACTCTCTTGCTTTTTCCATGATCCAGAGGATGTTGGCAATTTGATCTCTGGTTCCTCTGCCTTTTCTAAAACCCGCTTGAACATCTGGAAGTTCACGGTTCACGTATTGCTGAAGCCTGGCTTGGATAATTGTTAGCATTACTTTACTAGCATGTGAGATGAGTGCAATTGTGCCTTAGTTTGAGCATTCTTTGGCATTGTCTTTCTTTGGGATTGGAATGAAAACTGATGTTTTCCAGTCCTGTGGCCACTGCTGAGTTTTCCAAATTTGCTGGCATATTGAGTGCAGCACTTTCATAGCATCATCTTTCAGGATTTGAAAGAGCTCAACTGGAATTCCATCACCTCCTCTAGCTTTGTTTATAGTGATGCTTTCTAAGGCCCACTTGACTTTACATTCCAGGATATCTGGCTCTAGGTGAGTGATCACACCATCGTGATTATCTTGGTCATGAAGATCTTTTTTGTACAGTTCTTCTGTGTATACTTGCCATCTCTTCTTAATATCTTCTGCTTCTGTTAGGTCCATACCATTTCTGTCCTTTATCAAGCCCATCTTCGCATGAAATGTTCCCTTGGTATCTCTAATTTTCTTGAAGAGATCTCTAGGTTTTTCCATTCTGTTGTTTTCCTCTATTTCTTTGCATTGATCACTGAGGAAGGCTTTCTTATCTCTTCTTGCTATTCTTTGGAACTCTGCATTCAGATGCTTATATCTTTCCTTTTCTCCTTTGCTTTTCTCTTCTCTTCTTTTCACAGCTCTTTGTAAGGCCTCCTCAGACAGCCATTTTGCTTTTTTGCATGTCTTTTCCATGGGGATGGTCTTGATCCCTGTCTCCTGTACAATGTCATGAACCTCTGTCCATAGTTCATCAGGCATTCTATCTATCAGATCTAGTCACTTAAATCTATTTCTCACTTCCAGTGTATAATCATAAGGGATTTGATTTAGGTCATACCTGGATGGTCTAGTGGTTTTCCCTACTTTCTTCAATTTCAGTCTGAATTTGGCAATAAGGAGTTCATGATCTGAGCCACAGTCAGCTCCTGGTCTTGTTTTTGTTGACTGTATAGAGCTTCTCCATCTTTGGCTGCAAAGAATATAATCAATCTGATTTCGGTGTTGACCATCTGGTGATGTCCATGTGTAGAGTCTTCTCTTGTGTTGTTGGAAGAGCGTGTTTGCTATGACCAGTGCATTTTCTTGGCAAAACTCTATTAGTCTTTGTCCTGCTTCATTCTGTATTCCAAGGCCAAATTTGACTGTTACTCCAGGTGTTTCTTGACTTCATACTTTTGCATTCTAGTCCCCTATAATGAAAAGGACATCTTTTTTTGGGTGTTAGTTCTAAAAGGTCTTGTAGGTCTTCATAGAACCGTTCAACTTCAACATCTTCAGCATTGCTGGTTGGGGCATAGACTTGGATTACTGTGATATTGAATGGTTTGCCTTGGAAACGAACAGAGATCATTCTGTCGTTTTTGAGATTGCATCCAAGTACTGTATTTCGGACTCTTTTGTTGACCATGATCGCTACTCCATTTCTTCTAAGGGATTCCTGCCCGCAGTAGTAGATATAATGGTCATCTGAGTTAAATTCACCCATTCCAGTCCATTTTAGTTCAGTGATTAAGGGAATAAAGGACAAGTCTTCCTCCCCTACAGCAGTTATTTGTGCTAAGTGACCACTAATAGGTATGACAAATGATACCAGGATTATCTAATCATTTACAAATAAGATATCATTATAATGAATTAGGTAATATTTAACTAGACACCAACTAAATAAATGAACTCCCTAACAATCACATTTCACTCTTGCTTAGTACAAAGATCTTTAAAAACAAAATCCATTTAGTTCTCCATTAGACAGAAAATAACTAAAAGATACTGTTCAGTTTGTATTCATTTTACAAAGAATAATTACAAAATTAAGGAACAAAGACAAGAGAACAGCCTTTGAATAAAAGTACCTGGAAATAGTTCAAGGAATACTAAGACACACAGAAATCTGAGTCACAGTGGCTTTCTTTCACTTACAACGGCCTATGCAAATGGAAGATAGTTTGTTCTAAACTGCTCAAGATAGCTGAATCTAGAATCCAGAGGTAGAAGATTGAAGGTACACTTCAGCCTCACAAAATAAAGACAAGCCTAGCATGGAAAAGTATCCAAAAATGGAATGAGAGAAAATCGATGAAGCAAGGATGATGGTTCCAAGCCTCTGATCAGAGGTCTGAAAACCAAAGCTTACAGGCCAAATACTGCCTGCTACCATCTGTTTCTGTACAGCCTGGGAGCTAAAAATAGTTCTCAGATTTTAAAACATTGAAAATAAATGAAAAGGATAACAATATTAAATTACATGTGAAAATTATATAAAATTCAAATGTTTGAGTCCACATAAAATCTACTGGAATTTAGCCAAACTCATCTGGTATATATATCTTCTTTCTACAGAGTTAAACAATTGCTGTGGAGACTGTATGATCCACAAAACCTAAACTGTTTACCGAGTGATCCTTTTCCTTTACAGAATAAAGCCTAAACTAATGATTGGTGTACATTATTAAATAAAATGTCATTGAAGGCTTGAAGATAGTCACATATATGTGGTATTAACCAACATTATACTAGTAAATATTATTGTGAATAATCACCCCCTCAGGTATTTTTTTTTTTTTTTTTTAGGATTTTAAAATTTTAACTAATACTTATTGAGCACATTTTATTTCAATGGAGGAAAACAGAAAACCCAGCCTGAAAATAATGAATACTAAATAATTTTCAAATTATGAAATGTATAATATAAACAATTATATAGATAAAAGTTTTTTGTACTCTGAAATTACTATGTAAATATACAGTCTTATTCTAAAACAGAAGTCAGTCAGCTGCCAAACAAGTAGTAGTGTTAACTGAAACAATTTCTTCTCTTTTAGGTTGCTTTTCAGTTTCCGCACAGAACTGATCCATGGACGATGATAACTTCAACATAACATTTTCCGTTAAAGTATAAAACTGGGGTTAAAGTTAATTAGCCACAGAATTGTATGGTTTTGATTTTGTTTTTGCCTCTATAGTGTGATGAACCCTGCTTTGAAACATATTTTGAGGGTGTAGGTCCCAAGCACAGTAATGTTACAAATCTTTCATCCTAAATAATAACACATTCAAGGAAAATAATTTACAAGCTATCTTAGGCAACTGGGCTTTCTGTTTTAAACTGTAGACCAGAAAGCCTTTCTAAAAAATTCTTACAAAAACTTCTTCATCATAAAGTTAATTTATAAATGGAAAATCATCAGTTTAATTGTTCATGACAAAAAGGTGTATTATTCTATCAGATTCAAATGAAAAGATTATTTTTTTTTCAAGAAATTTAATCACTAGAGAAATTGGACCTCAGAGAAAAGCTGCCTTATTGATAGCATCCACTGTTGCTTCTGAGCCTGAACTGTGATTTCTATTCATTTTAATTCCAATGACTGTTTTGAACTGTTAATGTTAATGATCAAGAGTGTGTGTTTTTTTTTTAATAACATGGTTAAAGAGAAATTTTAAGAAGCAACATATTTTCCTTTGAGCAATGGGTCATTTTTGGCCCACCTAAAAGTGACTCATTGCTCAAAAGAAAATTTGTTACATCTTAAAATTTCTCTATAACCACATGTTATTAAAAAACAACTCTTAATTTTTGGTTTATTATATTTGGGGCCCATTCCTATCAGATTTCTGAGGCATACCTCTTGATGATTAACAGTAACAGTTCAAAACTGTATTCCCCCAAAATAACTTTTAAAATTACTATCCCCAATAAATAGGTGGGAGAACTGAACACAACAGTATTTAAGCATTCTATACATGGTAAACGGCAGAACTGGGAACTAGAACTCAGACGTACCTAGTTCCACAGACTGATTTCTTATAAACAGCAAACAAACAAGCAACAATCAGACATGGCATGTAGACTCTGTGCATCCATGCACATTTCCATTTGCCACCAGCCTGGAGGGAGCTCAGCTTCTGGGGTACCCTTGTTTCATACAGCATCAGAGTTCAAATCAACCGAGACACCATCCAGCTTCATCTGCTAATTTTTAACATTTACATTATCTGATTTTTGTTGTAATGGAAGATCCCACTACTACATGTCTTTCAGTATTTTCTTACGTTGATGTTTTTTCCCTTAAAATGCAATATGAATGGGAATTTTGTACGTTTGAGAAGCAAATTCTAGCACTGTTTCCCCAAGGCATAGTAAAGTAAGCCCAGGAGTATTCATTTAAATCATCTCTATCCTTTGTGAAACTCAGCAAACAGAACTGTGTGCTCACTCCCTTCATGTTATAATGATCATGTTCAATGATCTTGAACACGCTATCTTTTGTCAGTTTGTTGGGCTGAGATCCTAATCTAGACCTTTTGCACTTGAACAAGTTTTTATCACTACTCAGAACTCAGTCATTAAATTTTTCAGCACACAAAAAAAGGAGATGCCACAGTTGCAGCATAATTTCCCTCTGCTTGTGTCCATTCCCTTCAGTGTAAGGGAGACCTGAACACCTTTGTATGAAACACCACTAATGAACTTGCCTTTATCATGTCCTGGGCCACCAGCCACCTGGAGGAAGTGGTAGAGAATTAATTTTGCTTCAGAGAAGCTATATGAAGAGCCTGAGGTATTTTTAAAAATAATATTGTTTAATATTTTTAACTCATGTGAAATGGAATATTCGCAAAATTTAAGAGCTTTTGGAATTTAATATATAACACTTACTCAGAAGAGGGGTTTCCCAGGTGGCTCAGTGGTACAGAGTCCACCTGCTTATGCAAGAGCCACAGGAGAGGTGGGTTCAATCCCTCGGTCAGGGAGATCCCCTGGAGGAGGAAATGGCAACCCACTCCAGTATTCTTCCCATGGCAGAGGAGCTTGGTGGGCTGTAATCCACGGGGTCACACAGCGCTGGACACGACTGAGCACTCTGACATTCATTCAGAATACTACAGCTGTTCATAAGAGATACACCTACAAGGATTAGTATAGTATTCAGGGGAAAAATGTCTCATTATTCCAAACTTTATTAGAATCCTGTGAGTCATAACCAACAAAGAACACATCAGCAAACAGGATTAAGGCATTGCTTCTCATTTGCTAGTAAAGCAGTAGTATCCCTTCACTCAGGATTCTAGAGCAACAAATGTCCCTGGGAACAGAGAGACTCACCAGGCACCTGGTCCATAATCCTGGACACAGTGGTGTCTTGGTGGCTGGAGAGTGACTAAGGACCAGACCAAAGCAGGATGCTGTTAGTTGTTGATACTTAACAAAGAGACTCAAGTCTCATACAGCTAACACTTCCTAGGAGCCTTGGATGTGCCTCGCACTACCTAACTCAGTATGTGTCAATCTATTGCCTTTTCTCAGTAGTGGGCAACAAGATGGCAGAAAGGCAGGGAAATAGTGTGGTAGCCCCAAACGACTGACATGGGAGCCAGGCTGCCTGTTTTTGCTCTGACCCTTGTCAGCCTGGGCAGTTTACTTAACCTTTCTGTGCCTCAGGCTCCTCTTCTCTAGAAAGCAAATAATTGTATCCATGTTGTAGGCTGGTTTTGAGGAGTAGGTGAATTAGGGATTCAATAGCATTAGAACAGTGTCCAGCACCTAGGAAACAGCATAACTGTATCTATATCATTAGGTCAAAAAACAAGGAAGGTTGATGAGTTCATTTTACAAAGAAAAAAAATCTGAGACTTGAACAGAGAACTTTTTCTTTGGGGGTTATTGCATTGCAATTACATATATTGGTGTAGTTATAACAAGCCTTTTAAATAAGACAGCAATATAATAACAATATGGAGATGATGAATATATACATATGAGACCGAAAAAAAGTGTCCTAACATTATGTTAATTGACACTTGAAACTTAGAATGTCCCGTGACTGCAGTAGACATGGGGAAAATTTCTGTAATCAAACAACTTAGAGCTGAAGATGATTTGTTCTGCAAAAATGTGTTAGATGACTCACAAAGTTATGACAAAGATACTGATGTGAGGAAATTTGGACAAAATGATTTCCTCAAAGTGAGAGTGAAAAATGAACTTTCTATATTATTTATGTATGTGAGTAAAAAATTAGTAGTTAAATATTGGAAACATTTTTCACCCACAGCCCTAAGCAATTCTATATGCAAGTTAAGTCCAAAGGTACTCATACTATCTCCTTGGGAACATAGGAGTTTGTCTTACATTTGGGGTCCCATTGGCTTTAGGCTGACAAGCTCCATATGACATGGAGGTGGATTAGAAGCCAGGGGTATCTGACTTACAGGCTGACCATCAGAGAGGCCGAACAGTATAAGAGTCTAGAACACAGACTCTGAAGTCAGACATCTGGATATACATTTCATTTTTGCTCACCTAATAGCTGCACCTTCAGCAAGTTAACCACTTTAAGCCTCAGTTTCCTTTTCTATTAAGTGAGAGTACTGAAAATATTCACTTCATAGGGTTGTTATGAGGATTATGTGTATATACTGTTACTTAGAACAGTGTCTGGCACATGCAAGCTGGGGTTCCCAGGTGTCCACACACATTGGCCCCAAGTTAGCTCTCAATAGATATTAGCTATCATGCATTGGAGAAGGAAACGGCAACCCACTCCAGTGTTGTTGCCTGGAGAATCCCAGGGATGGGGGAGCCTGGTGGGCTGCTGTCTATGGGTTCGTACAGAGTTGGACACAACTGAAGTGACTTAGCAGCAGCAGCAGCAGCATTGCTTGTATTCAGTAAGACTAGCTCTCTAAATACCAACTTGGGTTGTTATACATTAATTCTATAAGTATTAACTATTCAGTTCAGTTCAGTCACTCAGTCATGTCTGACTCTTTGCAACCTCATGGACTTCAGCACTCCAGGTTTCCCTGTCCATCACCAACTCCCAGAGCTTGCTCAAACTCATGTCCGTTGAGCTGATGATGCCATCCAACCATCTCATCCTTTGTCGTCCCCTTCTCCTGCCTTCAATCTTTCCCATCATCAGGGTCTTTTCCAATGAGTCAGTTCTTTGCATCAGATGGCCAAAGTATTGGGGCTTCAGCTCTAGCATCAGTCCTTCCAATGAATATCCAGGACTGATTTCCGTTAGGATTGACTGGTTGGATCTCCTTGCAGTCCAAGAGACTCTCAAGGGTCTTCTCCAACATCACAGTTGAAAAGCATCAATTCTTTGGCACACAGCTTTCTTTATAGTCTATTATGAAATGATTAAAAATCGGTTTTCTTCATGAATAAATACCTGCCTCCCCATATGAATCCTATAGTACAATAAGTCCTGAGGAATTTGGGGGTTGGGGAAGATAGCTATATATGAAAAAGTAGTGCAAGTGTTAGTCGCTCAATCGTGTCTGACCCTTTGTGATTCCATGGACTGTAGCCTGATAGGTTCCTCATTCCATGAAATTCTCCAGGCAAGAATACTGGAGTGGGTTGCCATTCCTTTTTCCAAGGGATCTTCCCAACCCAAGGATCAAACCCATGCTTCCTTAATTGCAGGCACACTCTTTACTTTCTGAACTACCAGGGAAGTCCTAGTGTCTTGTTAATATCAAGGTCAAAAATTTCTAAAGCCGACCTTGAGCTATACAATAAAATAAGGCTTATTCCTTCATAGTTACAGATGCACTTTCACTTCCCCAAAATGTGTTTATTTTTTTTTCCCCAAATACATTATTCAATAGGTATGGTTCTGAATGTCTTTGGAATATTTCCAAATACTAAATTCAATTCCAAGCAATGACTTCCCCTGATGACCAATTTTGAGGAGATTGATATAAACTGGAGTACATGTTTTCCAAAGTATTTTTGTTTTAAAAATGTATACTATTGCAACAATTTTGTTGTATGTTTATAAAGATTATTGGAATATACTTTAGGATAGATACTTCCAGTTATTCACTAATTAATAATAATAAAAACTTTTAAACTGTACATTACAAAAGAAAACTTTTTACAAAGAGAATTTTTTAACCTAAAACCAACATCTTTGAAACCATATTCCAGCTTCTGGCTGCATTTTTCATAAAATAAATAAATTGTTTTATAATTTTTCCTCTAACATCTCCTTAACTTATAATTGCTAGAAAAACTTGTTTTGTATGCAAATGTAAAATGTTAATGAGGCATATTCTATCCAAGCTGACTTTCTAATGGTATTATTTTTAAAGTAAGACTCTTAAGGTGGTTACTTTGATTGAACAAGAAGAAACAGATGTTTCTCTTATTAGAGACAAGAAGAAAAGACTGGTTTAATGAATACTGAAAAAAAGAAAGTATTTAAAATATAGTCACAAACCAAGATGTAACATCTGTTTGAAAATGTTTCAAATAAAATTACAGTGACTAGAGTTTTCAGTGTTTTTCTCAACATTTAATCTTGAGAGAAAAATCTCCGAGACTACAAATTCATCTTTAGGCAGTTAGAGTATTCTCTGAGGTGCTAATAATATACCCCATAGGTTGCCAGTTATCCATTGATACAGTATGAAGGAAAAAAGGAATATACATTTCTTTATAGATATGCCACATTTGCTGTTGTTTTAGTCACTAAGTTGTGTCCGACCCTTTTGCAACCCCATGGACTGTAGTCCGCCAGGCTCCTCTGTCCATGGGATTCTCCAGGCAAGAATAGCAGAATGGTTGCCATTTCCTTCCTCAGAGATTGAATCCTCCAGGCAAGAATACTAGAGTGGGTTGCCATTTCCAACCCGGGGACTGAACCCCATCCATACCACTGAGTCACCAGGAAAGCCCGATATGCCACATTCTATTTCTTATGTTATCTAAATAAACCTTATAAAGAAATTGATGCAATTTAACCGTGTACTTTTACAAGTCAATCTGAACCATATAAATATGACCAACTGCAATCAGAAAGAATATGCAATACGATGCTTGCGTAGGCACATAATACTTTTTTTTTTAAGCTGAAGAAATTGTTAAATGACCCTCTATACAGATACAGAGAGAAAATCACTTTGGAACATGTCTTCATTCAGAAACAACCCCTTGAATGGAAGCTTTAAGTTAGAAATATACACTGGGGAGAGCCTACTGTGTGACATTTTTTATGTGTTGCTAGATATGACTACTTCACTAACTTAATATGTAGAATCTTAGAGATGGGATGGATTCTTTCCTTTCAAGCACCCAGAATCCTTTGAGAAAAAAAGAGCCTAGCTTAAGTGATTTTTTTTTTAACCTTATATGCATCTTAGAGTCATCTGGGAAGCTTTAAAAGTTTAGCACTGAAACTTCTAAATCACTGCTGAGGAAATAAACAGATATATTACGTGATCCCAGTCAGAATTCCAATACTAGTCTTTGTAGCGATAAAAAGACAAGACTGTATAATTTATAAGGATTTTTAAAACCTTGAGTATTAAATATTATCAAAAGAAAAAACAAAAGTAGAGAACTTATCTTCTGATTTGAAGACTTATTATAAAGCTACAGTATTCCAGAAAGAAATTAGAACTAGACTCAAACATATGTGGTCCATTGTTTTGTTTTGTTTTGTTTTTTGACAAAGCCTCTAAGGCAATACTATGGAGAAAGAAAAGGTGTTTCTCTGCTTTGATTTTTTTCAAAACTTAGTGCTGAAACAATGGTTAAATAAAGGGGAAAATGTGTCTCAATTTCTACTTTACTCAAGACACAAGACTTAATTCTATGCATATTTTAGACCCAAACACAAAAGCCTAACTGTAAAGTTTCTGAGGGATAACACAGAGTAAGTATCTTCATGACTTTGGGGTTTAAAGAGATTTCCTAGAGGACATGAAAATCACTTGATAAATTGGGCTTCATCAAAATTTAAAATTCCTTCTCATCAATAGACATGATTAAGAAAATTCAAGTCAAGACAGAGACTAGAGAAAAATATTTACAACATATTTATCTGAAAATGGAACATACTGAAATATAAAAAAAGCTCTTATAATTCAATATTTGGGAGAAAAAAATGGGCAAAAGTCACAACACAAATAAAGGTAAATTCATTACTTATAACCACGTGAAACATTTCTTGACATTGTCGGTCATAAGGGGAATTAAAGCCACACTGATATACAAGTTTATACCACTTCAGTGGCTAAAAATTAAAAGGACTAACCAGGATCTGGATCAGTTTGAACTCTTATACATTGCTGGGGGGATGCAAAATGGTACAATCCCTTTAGAAAACTCTTTGATAATTTTTAAATAAAGTTAAACATATATTAATTTTATGACCCAACAATTTCCCTCTTAAGTATTTCCCTCCCCAAATCAAAAGGCATGTTGCAAAAATACTTGTATAGGAATGTTTCAGCAGCTTTACTCAACTGGGAATAATTGCATATCCATAGAATGTATATTCAAATAAGGAAATGTTGCTAAGTAATAAAGACGAATGAACTAGTGGTTCAAACATTGTTTTGCATGAAGATTGCAGAGACTCCATCAACAGATGAATGGATAAGGAAATTACACATATTACAATGGAATATTACTCAGCTATAAAAAGAAACACATTTGAGTCAGTTCCAATGAGGTAAATGAAACTAGAGCCTATTATACAGAGTGAAGTAAGTCAGAAAGAGAAAGACAAATATTATATATGAACACATATATATGTAATCTAGAAAGATAGTACTAAAGATTCTACTTGAAGGGCAGTAAAGGAGACCGAGATATTTTGGACACAGTGGGGGAAGGAGAGGGTGGAACGATATGAGAGAATAGCATTGAAACATATACATTACCATATGTAAAATAGATAGCCAGTGGGAGTTTGTCCTATGATGCAGGGAACCCAAAGCCAGTCCTCTGTGATGACCAAGAAGGGTGGGATGGGGAGGCAGGTGGAAGGGGTTTTCAAGAGGGATGGGACATATGTACACTAATGTTGATTCATGTTAGTGTGTGGCAAAAAGCATCACAATTATTGTAATTATCCTCTAATTAAAAAAAAACATATCCTCTTATTAAAAACAAAACAAAACAAAACAGGGTTTCCCTGGTGGCTCAGAGGGTAAAGCATCTGCCTGCAATGTGGGAGACCTGGCTTCAATCCCTGGGTTGGGAAGATCCCCTGGAGAAGGAAATGGCAACCCACTCCAGTATTCTTCCCTAGAGACACAGCAGCCTGATAGGCTACAGTCCACGGGGTCGCAAAGAGTCCGACACAACTGAGTGACTTCACTTCACTAAAAAAAAAAAAACAAAAAACTGTGCTGAAAGAAAAAGCATGCAGACACACACACATAGATAGCATACTGAATGAATTCTTTTACATGAAATTTTAAAACAGGACAACTCTAGTGATGTAAATGAGGAGAGTACTTGCCTGTGGCGGGAGGGTGCGGGTAAGAATGCACCGTAAGAGGCACAGGGAAACTTTCTGAGGCGCTGAAACGTTCCATATTTTGATTGGAATACCAATTGCTTTTGTGTACGTATATATCAAAATCAATCAAATCATGCTTTTAAGATCTGTGTATTTCGCATAGAATCGATTCTCATTTGTGGGTTCAGTATTTGTGGATTCACCTTATTGCTAAAATTTATTTCTAACCCCTAATCCATACTGGTTGTTCTTCCAAGGTCATTCAGGGACTTTTGCATGTGGAGATTGATGAAAAATTAGAGTTATCCAATATACAAGTTCCCAACTGAGGTCAAATAAGTAGGTCTGTCTACTTGTTTCAGCTTTCATCCCATAATCAGTGTTCTTTTTGCTATATACTTAGTGCCATGGTGTTTTTGTGTGTTTTTTTTTCTTTTTGCATTTTTGTGCTTTTGTCAATTTTATCATTTAAAGTGGTCCCAAAATGTGGTGCTAAAATAGTGTTTAGTGTTCCGAAGTGCAAGAAGGCTGGCCTGTCTCAAGAAGAGAAAGTATGTGTTAAGCTTCTTTTGCATACAAGTTATAATCCTGTTGATTGTGAGTTCAATTTTTTAGTTCAGTATAAATCAAGGTTACGTATTGATGCAAATGTTGTGACCAGAGGCTCTCAGGAACTTAACCCTATATTCCCTGTAGGAGTGATGGTTCAGTAGTCATTAATTCAGTGTTTGCAATGATTATGCAGGACATGTGCAGGTACTAAGTCGCTTCAGTCATTTCCAACTCTTTGCAACACTAAGGACTGTAGCCCGCCAGGCTCAACTGTTCATGGGGTCCTCCAGGCAAGAATACTGGAGTGAGTTGCCATGCAGTCCTTCAGGGCATCTTTGCGACCAGGGGTCTCATATCTACTGAACAAGTGGGTTCTTTACCACTAGCACCACCTGGGAAGCCATGCATAACGTAACTACCATAAATAATGAAGATCAACTGTATTGTACAGTGTTTACTGCAAAAATATATAAACTTTTTCAGCTTTATTTCTTAATTGATAGAAAATTGCTCCAAAATTTTGTGTTGGTTTCTGCTGTACAACAACACAAATCAGTCATAATTATATACATTTCCCTTACCCTCCTGAGCCTCCCTCCCCTCTCCGACCCTACTTCTCTAAGTCAATACAGAGCACCAGGCTGGCCTCCCTGTGTTATTTAGCAAATTTTCACTAATTATTTTACACATGATAGTGTATATATGTCAACCATACTTTCTCATATAAGCATTTTTAAATAGGATACAAGGAATGATGATATTCATTTTTAAATTCAACTAAATTTTATTCATTGACCACTTTATGCATTACAAGCATTGATAATGCTTACTGCATTATCAAACAATGAGAAACCCACTATGAGACATGCCATTATTTGCTATTACACGGGGGAAACCCAATAAGACTCTGTATTACTAGGTTTAACTTTTGAATGTCAATATTTTAGTATGTTAAAAAAACTTAAAATAACTACTCCAAGACTAAGTTTCCATGTAAAGCTCTCTAAAATTTGTTTCAACCATTACTGATTCCCAGCCCAAAGCCAATTATTATTATACCTCAAAATCTCATTCAAAGATGTATGACTATTCTAATATTGACTCTTTTCTTAAGACAATCTTCCAAAGCAAGTGTCTTTAGTAGTAATATGATTATATAAATACCATCTTCAATAAATCTTATCAATCTAGGGCTCCAGTTCATATACATGTTTTAGCATATACATTCATTCATCTCAGTGTTTTAGTCTATCTTAAATATAAAATGTAATATAATTGCATTTCGTAAGAACTTATGACAATACTGAAAAGCAATTATCCTCCAATTAAAAATAA
This sequence comes from Bos grunniens, assembly GCF_055505025.1. Lineage (NCBI taxonomy): Eukaryota > Metazoa > Chordata > Mammalia > Artiodactyla > Bovidae > Bos > Bos grunniens. The sequence goes on from NC_141168.1 coordinate 9,545,328, forward strand.
ATTTAAAAAAGAAGTTATGGCTAGTTTAAAAGAAGTTTGAATTCATAGGACTTCTGATTAATGATTAATGTACACACACACATACATATATATATATATATATATATATATATATATATATATATATAAGCCCAAAGATACAGTGTGGTACAGCAGTTGAAATAAAATAGTTATAGAAATAAATTTTTAAAAATAAATATGCCTGTTTGGTTTTAAACCTAAATATTTACTAATATAATTATTTACAGTCACTGTCATTTTTGTCTTAAGTAGGAAGTTGTCGAGCTTCCGAGGTGGCTTTGGGGCAAACAGATGAAAAGGGACATTTAATGGCCAGTGGCTTCCCAGCTGGCACTAGTGTCAAAGAGCCCACCTGGCAACGCAGGAGACATGAGAGACTGGCGATCAACCCCTGGGTTGGAAAGATCCCCTGGAGGAGAAAACAGAGACCCATTCCAGTATTCTTGCCTGGAGAACCCCATGGACTGAAGATCCTGGAGGGCTACATTCCATAGGGTGGCAAATAGTCGGACACTATTTTCGTTAAGTGAGTTAAGTCGTTAAGTGAAACGACTTCACACACACAGAAAGTTGTAGTTGTGAAACGATTATTATCCCATTTTGGAAAAATAAGTTAGCATTACTAATGCTCCAATTCATTCTGAAATCTAAATTAACTAAGTTATGTTTAGTGTTTTAGCCTTATTCCACATATGTCTCAGATAAATTGCAATATCCTACAATATTTCTTTAAAGGCAGAAAAGCATCCTTATTTATAGGAAATCAACACTGTCTAAATGGCAGGGACATTCAAATAAATTCCTCCCCTTTTGGGGACATACCTGTGCAAAACATTGTAGAGAATATAAACATAAATTTGATGACTCCTGGTCTCAAAAACTTTGTCTTACTGTACCATCTAGTGAGGTTTAAATAACTTTTAAACATTTTAAAAATGTTTAGCATATCTTTAGACATTTTTATAATTGCCATGAAACATTTCCCTATATTCTATAAACTGGAGTGAGAGAGCTCAGGAAAAAGAAATGAAATGTAAATGAACAAGGCAAAATGTAGCTGAGATGATTTTGGGAGCCAGCTAGAGTCTTGGACGAGAGGTAATACCAAAGGTTGGTACTTTCTTGTTTTCCACAGCCTTTCTATAATATGCTATTGAACCTGTGACTCTCCACCTTCCAAATTGACATAACCCCATTTGTGAATATCAGAATGATTACAGAGTACCTTATCTCATCCATGTCCCAAAGGCACAGAGTTCCTGTCCTCTTACACATCAGGGAGTAAATAGAACTCCAACACACTATCAGTCAATGACTGTTTTTCTATTCTGTCCTAACAGTATTTTACAAGTAATGCAAAAAGAATATCTTAGAGAAAGAATACTAGGAACATCATACATGAAGATAATAACAGCAACTTAGCCTAGGTTACTGGAAAAGGGAATGGCAACCCACTCCGGTATTCTACCTTGAGAATTCCATGAACAGAGGAGCCTGGCAGGCTACAAGTCTATGGGGTTGCAAAGAGTTGGACATGACTGAGTGAATAACATATACACAGCCTAGGTTAATTATTTTTAATTTGATTAAATATTAAAAAAAAACTGTTTTATAGTGTTGTGTAGGTTTCTGCCATATGACAATGCAAATCAGCTATAATTACATACATATCCCCTCCCTCTCGAGCCTACTTCCCCTGCCCCATTCCACCCCTACAGGTCACCACAGAGCACCACACTTGGCTCCCTGGGCTACACAGTAACTCCTCATCAGCTCTCCATCTCACACCTGATAGTGTAGGTTAATTCTTAAATCCATTTTCTCATTTTTCTAAATTTTGATAATAAAACAAATACAAAACATTAACAGTTGTCAGAATTTGAAAGACTGCTTTCCTTTAAAACAGTATGCATAGCAAAATTCCCTCTTTTCTTCCAAACAGCTTTCAAAGTCTTAGTTTCATCATAACCATAGAGAGCTGTGAATATAAGTGGCTTTGATTAAAACAACCTTTTTTATACCTGTGTAAGCTGGATAACTAGGGTGCAAAGACTGTCTTTAAATTAGAGAGGTTATCCAGATATTCAGCAGTTCAGAAATTTCTGGTTTCAGAGAAAAATCACAAGCAGAGTCCTGGAATGGATTAGATATCTTAAAATATTATGTTCAGGAACAATCCCTTTGATTTGAATGTAAATCATTATTTTTTAAATTGCATCATAAAATTCATAATAAAACCAGAGCTTCTCATTTCAGATAATTCTGCATTACTCCTGTTTAACAGAACTCTCCGTGTTTATACTTGCCACTGAATAATTTTCATCCTTTACTCAAAGGCAGGGTCCAGCTCTTGTCACTAGGTCACAGACATAGGTAAAAGTCCAGTCTCTATGTTCTACATGTAGTTATTTTTCTGCCAACCTCTCTACTACTAGCTCTACTACGTGACTCCTAGCATGAGAAGTTGCTTCTGAGTGATTCAGCTCTGTGTCATTTCCTCCAACTGGACTATTAATAAGCACTGAACCATGAAGGGCACATCTCCCAGTATTTATGAACTGCTCTCTCCTGCAGTCTTGAAGTCAACAATCCTTTTTGAGTGTCAGTCACCTTTTGGTAGGTTCTTCTCATCCTTGCAGCAAAACAGGAGAGCAAAAATGGTTCATACAAGTAAGCACACTGAAATCACATTTGTATAAAAAATGTTGAGTTACAAATTTATCCCATTCATCCTTTCTTGTGAATTATAACCTAGACGTGATAAGATAAGCTAAGATAAAAAATTCAAACCAATATTTTAAAAATTAATATATTATTATATCATAAAATTTTTAAGCCATTGATTTATTTTTAGTGTGGTTTCATGGGATTGCATTGTGTACACAAGTTGTGTGTGTGTGCGTTTGTGTTTGTATATATGTGTGCATATAAGTATGAAATTCACTACAGGACGCATAAGACAGGAGTACAGTGTGATACACTAAAACAGAGCCAGATTAAAATCTGGATAACATGGAAACATGTTACATTTACTCTCTGGCCCAGAAATCCTTCACTAAAATGAATGATTCATATCAGTTGATTACAAGATTCTTCTCAGCTTTAGACACTTAAGAGTACAGTACATTCACATACTAAAAAGGAGAATAGAAAAACCAATGACAATGTATCAATTTAAAAAACAGTGTAATGTACAGCATATTAATAAAATACATACTCATATAACTGAAGTTGCATATTTTGGTCAATAAATCTGTACTTGTCCTGATGGCTGACTCTAAACATTAAACACAATGGTCACAAACCACTCAGAGAACATGGAAGAGACTTTGCCTGAGATGAAAAGAGAACTCACATTGAAAAGATGAAGACAGTCATTTGAGTTTGTACTTTAGTGGACAGAAGATGGGATTGCTTCACGGAAATGTAAGAGAGAATTGACCTTGGACCAAGTTGGAGGATGGATCCACCACTATAGAAAGAATTATTATATTTCACTGTTTAAATTCTGAAAGAGAATTCTTAGCCATTTCTATGATTTAACTTAAGAGGTAGAATCCCATGAAGCACTGGAAAATTGAAAAAGAAGTAAGGTTTCTGGCAAGAGAATTTGCCCTTTACTAAAGAAATTCTCTGAAATACTAATAAAGGACTAAGAAGCAGATGTCACAGTGCAACATCCCACAAAGGGGTTATCAGAGGGACTTTGTGGTAGATTAGATGCCTTAGAGAGCTTCCCTGGCTCAGGCAGTAAAGAATCTGCCTGCAATGCAGGAAACCTGGGTTTGATCCCTGAATCAGGAAGATTCTCTGGAGAAGAGCATGGCAACCCACTCCAGTATTCTTGCTGGAGAAGAATCCCATGGACAGAGGAGCCTGATGGGCTATAGTCCATGGGGTCACTAAGAGTCAAACATAACTGAGTGACTAACACTTTTACTTTCAGATGTCTTATAGCATGAAAATTCGATATAGGTCAACATTTATCATTTTCTTATCCTAGCTATAGATAACATTACAAACATGTATACATGGATTTTTTTCATACCATATGGCATAATTGTGTTTTTTAGTAGTTATTTATCATTATTCAGCATTGGTTGTTAAATGGGCAACTTCTAGTCAAAATCAACTACTGACTTTAGAAGCAATTCGGTGTTGGTAATGATCTGTCTCTTGATATGAGTAAGGGTTACAGATGTGTGTTTGGTTTTTCATTAACCTCCACCAAGCTGTACATTCTTGATATGTGCATTTTATATGTGCATAGTATATTTTAATAAAAATAAAGCAAGATAAAAGTCTATGTGATGTATAATCTAATTGAAATAAGTAAAACTGTAGATAATAGGAAGCCACTATTATCTTTAAAGAGCCATGAGATAAAAGCATAATGAGCCATCAAAAACTTATGAAGTATACACAGTTGTAGAATATTAAAACAATAGTAACTTGCAAAATTGATAGCTATTAATGTCATTCATTTAACATGAACTGTGGTGTATAAGAAAAATAAAGATTACTGTGGACTATCACTAGGTAAAGATTTTACAAAAATTCTGAGGGGGACTTTAGGACATTTACTTTCAAGGGCTGTAAACTGTGATGACATTTTTCACATTACATCTAATTTCATTCTTCAATTTATGGTCTTTCCTGTTTTTGGTTAACTTATCTACCATGATACTTTCATGTCTCACAGATACAGAGAATGCAAACTGCTTTCACTCAGAAAAAAAAGTGAAGTCAAGTGGGCCTTAGGAAGCATCACTACGAACAAAGTTAGTGGAGGTGATGGAATTTCAATTGAGCTATTTAAAATCCTAAAAGATGATGCTGTGAAAGTGTTGCACTCTATATGCCAGCAAATTTGGAAAACTCAGCAGTGGCCACAGGACTGGAAAAGGTCAGTTTTCATTCCAATCCCAAAGAAAGACGATGCCAAAGAATGCTCAAACCACCACACAATTGCAGTCATCTCACAAGCTAGCAAAGTAATACTCAAAATTCTCCAAGCCAGGCTTCAACAGTACATGAACCAAGAACTTTCAGATGTTCAAGCCGGATTTAGAAAAGTCAGAGGAACCAGAGATCAAATTGCCAACATGCACTGGATCATTGAAAGAGAAAGACAGTTTCAGAAAAACATCTACTTCTGCTTTATTGACTACGCCAAAGCCTTTGACTGTGTGGATCACAACAAACTGCAAAATTTTGAAAGAGATGGGAATACCAGACCACCTGACCTGCCTCTTGAGAAATTTGTATGCAGGAAACAAGCAACCATTAGAACTGGACATGGAACAAAGACGTGTTCCAAATTGGGAAAGGAGTACATGAAGGCTGTATATTGTCACCCTGTATCTTAACTTATATGCAGAGTACATCATGAAAAAAGCTGGGCTGGATGAAGCACAAGCTGGAATCAAGATTGCTGAGAGAAATATCAATAACCTAAGATATGCAGATGACACCATCCTTATGGCAGAAATCAAAGAAGAACTAAAGAGCCTCTTTATGAAAGTGAAAGAGGAGAGTGAAAAAGTTTGCTTAAAACTCAACGTTCAGAAAACTAAGATCATGGCATCTGGTTCCATCACTTCATGGCAAATAAATGGGGAAAGAGTGGAAACAGTGAGAGACGTTATTTGTTTTAGGCTCCAAAATCACTGCAGATGGTGATTGCAGCCATGAAATTAAAAGACACTTGCTCCTTAGGAGAAAAGTTATGACCAACCTAGACAGCATATTAAAAAGCAGACATATTAGTTTGCCAACAAAGGTCCATCTCATCAAAGCTATGGTTTTTCCAGTGGTGATGTATGGATGTGAGAGTTGGACTATAAAGAAAGCTGAGCGCTAAAGAATTGATGTTTTTGAACTGTGGTGTTGGAGAAGACTCTTGAGAGTCCCTTGGACTACAAGGAGATCCAACCAGTCCATCATAAAGGAAATCAGTTCTGAATACTCATTGGAAGGACTGATGCTGAAGCTGAAACTCCAATACTCTGGCCACCTGATGTGAAGAGCTGACTCATTTGAAAAGACCCTGATGCTGGGAAAGATAGAGGGCGGGAGGAGAAGGAGATGACAGAGGATGAGATGGTTGGACGGCATCACTGACTCAATGGACATGAGTTTGAGTAATCACTGGGAGTTGGTGATGGACAGGGAGTCCTGGCATGCAGCAGTCCATAGGGTCACAGAGTCAGACACTGCTGAGTGACTGAAGTGAACTGTGGGACATCACTAAGTAAAGACTTAAAAATTCTGAGAGGGACTTTAGGACATTTACCTTAAATTGTGATGTCATTTTTCATATTATATCTAATTTTATTCCCCAACTTAGGGTCTTTCTTGTCTTTGGTTAACTTATCAACCATGACCGTTTCATTTCTCACAGATACAGAAAATGCAAACTGCTTTCACTCATAAGAGAATAAAAAAAAAAAACCCTCTGATAAATAAATATTCACTTTTCATTGCACTCTGTCTGAATTTTAACATGCCTATCACTTATGCTTTTAAAATTTCACTTTTAGGCTTTCTTTGCTTCCATTTTTCTTGAGTTCACTATCTCTGTATCTTAGACTGAAAGGTAAACCAGATGGTTCAAATACTCTGCTTCACTGGTGGGAATATAAATTGATATACTGTGGAGAACAGTGTGGAGATGTCTTTAAAAACTAGGAGCAAAAGTACCATACAATCCAGCAATCCCACTACTGGGCCTATATCCTGAGAAAAACCACAATTCAAAATGACACATGTACCCCAATGTTCATTGCAGCACTATTTACAATAGCCAGGACATGGAAGCCACCTAGACATCCACTGGCAGATGAATGGAAAGAAGTTGTGGTACATATATACAATGGAATATTAGCCATAAAAAGGAATGAATCTGAGTCAGTTTTAGCAAGGTAGATAAACTTAGAGCCTGTTATACAGAGTGAAGTCAGTCAGAAAAACAAAAACAAATATTGTGTGTTAATGCATATGTTTGTAACCTAGAAAGATGGTGCTGATGAACCTACTTGCATAGCAGCACTACAGACCTGTGGACACACCCAGGGAAGGAGAGGGTGGGGTGACTGAGAGAGTAGCACTGAAATATATACGTTACCACATGGAACATGGCCAGTGGGAACTTGCTATGTGACGCAGGGAGCTCAACCTGGTGTTCTGTGACAACCTAGAGGGGTGGGATAGAGGTTCAAGAGAGAAGGGACATATGTATACCATGGTTGATTCATGCTGATGTATGGTAGAAACTAACACAACATTGCAAAGCAATTCTTCTTCAATTAAAAATAAGTAAATTTTAAAAGTTATCCTGATGCTTAGTTTTCATGAAATCACCACTGTCACAGTTCACTTAGTTCAAAAGTCCATAATATTTTGTCTGCTCTCAAGTATCTGAGAAAATAATTTCATCGGAAACTATGTCTCCCAAGAGCAGTGACTCTCCATGAGAGGCCAAGCCTTTGTGGTTATGAATTTGGAAAAGCAAGGATGACTTGAGGAAAAATACCATGTGGCTTATAATTAATTTATATAGATTATACTGTTTATACATACAGTATACACAGGGTATCCTGTATTCATATTACGTACTATAAATACAGATCACACTCTAATAGCTAAAGCCAGTCTTTAGTAACTGTACTAAATATTCATACCTGCTAACAAATCCCCAAGACCAAGGTACAGTCTCTGAAAAACAAGGAAGGACAAGAAGATGGATTTCAGGGAGAAGAAGGTGTAACAGTGAGCCAGGATGATCTGATTAAGTAGTTCTTTCTCTGAAGTTGACTTCGGCTTCTAATTTCTCTGCTTTTGGAAGAAAGGTGCTTTCCCTCCGGGAGCAGAATTTCACAGAAGGATATCTGCACCTCCAGGGTGGTGAGCTGTAGTAGCCAGTAGCCTGTCTACCCATGATCATACCCATCAGAGTCAAGAGAAGGGGCTCCGGGTCAATTCACTGAAAACCAATTCTCTAAAAGTGATAGATCAAAATAATTATCCAAAGGATCAATTCATGAACAACTAATTCACTAAATTCATCAGGGAATTGAGTTTAGGAATATTCTTCTAGAATATATTCCATGAATATGAATATATTCTTCTCATGAATATATTCATGAATATATTTCTCTTAAATAGGTTCAATAAATGTGAATATGTTGGTAGTATTTTAAGGACTGTTCAGTTTATCAGAAGCTTAGGTCACAGGTTCAGTCTTTTAATGAATATATTCATAAAGAACTTATTCATGAGTAGTATAGTTATGAGCTAAACCATCCCATGAATATCGTGAAGAAGGATATAGTCAGTGAATTCTTTCATTCACTTACTCAATATTATGTGACAGGTAATGTCTGGGACACAAGGGCTACACCAAAATCAAAGTTTCTGACCTCATAGAACATAGATTATTAATACATCTATTGCCTTTAAAGAATAATCTTTAAAATAAGTTTTTGACAAATAGATTATGTAAATTTAGTGAATTCACCACTTCCAAGGGTGATGGTAGTGATGCTGGGAACTCCTGTATCACATGCTTTGATTTATTAACAAAAATGTTACACCAGAAGTTCATAATATCGGTGTTTCTATATTATGAACTTTGGAGAAAGCTACATGTGAACATTATAAAACAAATAACTAGTCATTCTGTGGGTAACCAGAGCTACTTCTCCACTCTGAAAAGGAAAAAGTAAGCAAATCAAGACTCAGAACGTGAAGAGGCCTGTCGATATCAACCAGTAAATTTCATAACTGGAAATAAGACCCAGTGGTATGGATTTCAAGTCAATGATTTTTTTCCACTTTTCAAAGCTGTGCTTACTATCAGTATTGCAACTTTGTACATCCCAAAGCTTGGGGGTTTGGTAGCTGGGCTTAACACTGGCTATGAACTCAAATTTCTAAAATAACAATGAACAAGACACAATCACTCTATTTAAAACAGATAATCAATTATGTAAAGTTTAAAAATAAAATAAATTAAAAAAAAATAAAACAGATAATCAACAAGAGCCTACTCAAAATTCAGGAACTCTACTCAAAATTCTGTAATGACCTAAATGGGAAAAGAATTGGAAAACAATAAGTACATATATAACCGAATCACTTTGTGACACATCTGAAACTAACACAGCATTGTTAAAAGAAAAATATATTTTACCATCTGTTTGTTTTTTTTTTCACATTTATATTTTCCAGCAACCTGTTTTTTTTTTTTTTTAAAGCAAAGGATGGTACACATATAATACATTATAGCAACTTCTACGTTAAAGTGTGAAAATAAGGTTAATGTGAGTATAACAGTTATTGTTACTAATTTATTTTTATTAAGCAATGAAGAGCTTCATTAAGTAATACATTAGTCCTTTTCTGGTAGTTTCCTGAGAGAGAGAACAATAAAGCTGCTTGAGTTAAGCTTTGTGTGGCTTTTAAAAGAGAAAATGTTCATTCCCAAAGGGCCCTACAGGGGTATGGGGGGATCTAAGCTGAACACTGTTATTCTCTGAGAAAGTCATCAAAACAAAATGAAAACGTTGGCATTTGAGTCGACCCGTTTGTATTTTACTGAGCACGACTTTCACCAGCTATTGTGGTCACTGGGGAAGAGATGACTGAATATGAAGCATATCTGCTAGAGGCTGTCTGACCTCTGTTTTCGTCTCTGAATTGAGCAAAGGCAGAAAAGGGCTTCTGCTATTGTTTTCCTGTGTACAATCCACTTATTTTTTTCCCAATGAGTTCTCAAAAGGAACTCGAGCAAACGAATTGGACACTAGACTTGCGCACTATTAATTTTGCATGTTTAAAAACAGAGGTTTCTCAACTTTGGCAACATCTTGGCTCAAATGAAAACATACGGTTACAGGGGACATAGTTTACAATCAAGCTCTGCTCATTTAGAAAACAATTACCACTATTTACATCAATTTAAAAAAAAGGGACTAACCACTTCCCTTTCCTGTGGAGTTGCATTAGTTCATTCTGCTACACAGACAGTTTTTAAGGAAAAAAATCCTATCCTTTAAGTCTGACAGTGCTTCATATATGAGGAGAGACCTCTTTGAATCGGAGAAGGCACTGGCACCCCACTCCAGTACTCTTGCCTGGAAAATCCCATGGACGGAGGAGCCTGGTAGGCTGCAGTCCATGGGGTCGCCAAGAGTCGGACACGACTTCACTTTCACTTTTCACTTTCACGCTTTGGAGAAGGAAATGGCAACACACTCCAGTGCTCTTGCCTGGAGAATCCCAGGGACGGGGAGCCTGGTGGGCTGCCGTCTATGGGGTCGCAGAGTCGGACACGACTGAAGCAACTTAGCAGCAGCAGCAGCAGCTCTTTTGAATATTATGTAAACAGTAACAATTTTCACTCTGACCAATGAAGCTTAGTAATAACACCTTAGTTCTAAGCATGGTGTCATTAATGATTTCATTCTTAGAGCACTTAATGTTTAAACTGGCTAAGTCCAAGGTTGGTCTGGTGAGGTGGGGAAACCTTAGCGTGTCACTAGCACCAGCAAAGCCTACTAATAATTCCCAGGAAATAAAAACAGAATCTGGATAATAAAATAAAGGCTTTTTTTTTTTCCCTTTTCCTTCGTGCTTATCTAGTTTCACTCTCTCCTAGGGAGCCTCGAGCAGAGACCTCGCACCTGGCGCTTCAGACGGAGAGTTCCGGACAGACGCAAAATGGCGGCGCCATCACCTCAGCCAGGCAGGCCGCGTGCAGAAGTACCAACTGCCGCAAGACGCCTCAGTCCAAGATGGCTGTGGTGGGCCGTGTGCAGAGACGCTGCACTGGGCACTGCCATCTGGGGCTGTGAGCAGCACAGTTGCTCCAGCCACCCGAGAAATCCATGGGATTCCTAAAAGGAGCCTTTCCCACAGCATGGGGTCGGGGGGTGGGCTGAGAGGCTGAGAGCAGGTGTGTTAGTGCTACGGGTGCTAAGTTGCTATCATTGTGTCCAACTCTGTGTGACCCCATGGACTGTAGCCCGCCAGGCTCCTCTGTCCATGGGCTTCTGCAGGCAAGAATACTGGAGTGGGTTACCATGCCCTCCTCCAGGGATCGTCCCAACCCAGGGATGGAACCCGTGTTTCTTACGTCTCCTGCCGTGGTAGGCAGGTTCTTTACCACTTGTGTAACCTGGAGGTTAGAGCTTTGCTTGCACCTCTCCAGTCTTTCATTAGCTTTCCTTGGCTTCTGAATCCAACTGGGTCTCATCTTGGTCTATTAACGCAAGTGACACTGGGCGGGAGGAATCCTTGTGATGAAACTACTCTGTAACAAGCTGACCAGGATTATAAATTCCTGATGTGTGGTAGCAGGGTGGCTCTTCTTGGGACAGGTCTACATAGCAACACTAGAGCCCAACTATGATTTAAATCATAGGTACTATACTATTGTTTTAGGTACTATATTATTGTTGCTCAGTCGCTAAGTCATGTCTGAATCTTTGTGACCCTGTGAACGGCAGCATGCCAGGCTTCCCTGTCCTTCACTATCTCCCAGAGTTTGCTCACACTCATGTCCATTATGTTGGTGATGCCATCCAACCATCTCATCCTCTGTCGTCCCCTTTTCCTCCTGCCCTCAATCTTTCCCAGCATCAGGGTCTTTTCCAGGGAGTCAGCTCTTCACACCAGGTGGCCAGAGTAATGAAGTTTCCAGCTTTAGCATCAGTCCTTCCAATGAATATTCAGGGCTGATTTCCTTTAGGATTGACTGGTTTGATCTCCTTGCTGTTCAAGGGACTCTCGAGAGTCTTCTCAGCACCACAATTTAAAAGCATCAATTGTCTGGCACTCAGCTTTCTTTATGGTTCAACTCTTACACACATACATGACTACTGGAAAAACTACAGGCACTTCATAAAACTATAATTTTGTTGTTGTTGTTAAGTCACTAAGTTTTGTCCGACTCTTTGCAGCCACATGGACTGCAGCACGTCAGGTTTCCCTGTCCTTCACTATCTCCTGCAGTTTGCTCAAATTCATCATGTCCATTGAGTCAATGATCTATTAGATCATGACAATGAGGTATTAAAAAGGTGGATTAAGTCTCTGCCTTAGGGAAGTTAGGGGCTGGATGAAAATGTGTTTTATATGATTATTCCATCCTATTGGCATAAACATAAAGAAGACTGGCCATGGAACTGTGAGGCTCTGTTGCCTACTTTCATCAAATAGTTACTGAAAGTCTACTATGAGAAAGATATTTTTTTTCAGCAAGATTTCTCTTCCCTGGTTTGAGTCAATGTTTTAGGAATGAATGATAATCTAACTTCACTCTGTTTGAAAAATTAAATCATGATTTTTTACTTTTTCCTTTGAAAATATAATTTTTAACTGACTGATATTCTTTAGCAGTCATCCTGTGCAGAACTTTTTAATGCATTCTCTAAAATTCAAGTGTATCTATCACTAATAAATTTATGTAGATTATAACAACATATTGAAATTTAAATAAGTATTACTAACATATTTGGCATAATATTATAAAGAAAAGTTTCAGAGTGATTAAATTTGGAGTCAGTTATTTAAACATCTTCATTATAATTCTTATTTCAAGTATGTATTTTTGGATGTGTCTGGCAAGCTATGTAAAATCATCTATATTCAAGATAGAAGCTAATTTGTATTTATTAAATTTTACAGTAAAAAATGTAAGCTCCATTCTGGAAGTGCAAGGTTATAAAATCCTATAGATGCAAAAGTATAAATTTCACTTATTTGCAATTTTAGAGTCATTTTATACTAATTGTGCAAGTTTTATTACTAACTATTTTATAAAAAGACAGACTGAAATACTTCAAAATAATTAATTATAAGAGATTAGATAATATGACAAACAAGTGTATTGTATATTGTGGAGAAAATCATCATGCTTTTATTTATTATTATTTTCAATAGGAATGCTTCATTTTCCTTTATAAAAATAAAAATTTCATCAATATGAAATTGTATAAAATGTGCTGTGAATTTTTTGAAAGCATGTTGTTTTTCATTTTTTTTTTTTTTTTTAAAGGGCTGGGCTCCGGGCACCGGCGGCAGTGGAGGATTCTCCCGGCAGCGGGACCCCATCCTCTCGACCCGGAGCTCCAGCGGCGAACACCCGGGACAACTTCTGTTTTTCATTTCAATCATTGAATCATCTGATTTTATACCTACTGACATCATGGTTGAGAGAAATCCTAACTTTTCTTTCCTACACTTGTAAGGAGGAAATAAGAATGATTCTACCTCCAAGTAAACATGAATGTTTTACTTACTCAACAGATATGCAGTTTTTCTGCAGTTACAAATTCCTTGTGATTGTTGGGGAAAGGAACAATTTGGAACATTATCTCTGACTTCAGAGATACTGATTTTTGGAGTACATATGTATGTAAATTAAGTACATATTGCCTAGCGCTAAAATAAATAACTGACAATGATCTTTGGAATGGATGGCTTATGTTCTTTTCAGGGGATTAGGGAGAAGTTCCACGAAAAACCCATAGGAAAGTTTTCATTAATGCATTTGGACAGTAAGGCTACTTGAAATGAAGGGATTGTTAAGAATCAAGGGATGGAAGTTTAGCAGGTTATTTTGTTTGCACGATTTCTGTCCCTTCCTGAGCTCCTTGAACACATAAATAAATATACATGAACTGCATATTTTATCTTTGAATCCCCAGAGCTTCAATGCACAATGCGTGTTTGCTGAATAAACAAATGGACTACATGTCCTTCGGTAAGAGCATTTTGCATGCAGGAGATATGGCAAGAGGTACTGATTGATGCTGACTCATGATGGACTCTGAATTTTAAGTTAAGAAGTTTGAACTATATTTGGAAGAATTTCATGAAGTGAAGAAGTGGCATAGTTAGAGATATCTTTATAAGATTAATCTGGCAGTTATGGATTATAAGCAAAATAGAGGCTTGGTGACAACATCCTCACAAAGATGTTTATAACATGCACATGGAAAATTTTAAGATAAATGTATATTAATTATACTTAGAAATGTGAATTATGACCACTCCAAACCAAAAATCAGAGGGAAATAACTGAACTCAGAAGATCAAATAGGATTAAGCTAGAAAATTTATGTTCTCAGTTTGATACTCTGTTCCATGATTTATTTTAAAAAAAAAATTAACCTTATTCAGTCTTATCCTTAGCTCAGTAACATTATGGCTCTTCTCTTTTTTGTTCCCATTAGCTTTTATTTCTTTTCTGAATTGCTCAAACATTCACCACGTCTTATTATTATACATCCTTAAACTCTCCTTCTATGACTACATAAATGGAGAATGAAATCTGATTTTGAGACAGTCTTCAGTGTTCCTATTTATGTTTCAGCTACTCATGCATGAACCTGATTACAAGTTATGTGTACAGAGCCATAGTTAGTGAATTCACAAAACATACCGCAAGCAAACCATATTTCACTCAAAGGAACAGCAGAAAACTGCCTGTCATTTGTGTTTTATGAAGATAAATCATTGAACCACAAAGAATCACGAGATGACTCGTAACACAGCACTTGCACTTCATCTCTGAAGGCATTGCGGCACTGTCAATTAAACACCGGTGAGCACAACTTAGTTCCCATTTCTAACAGCATCCCTGTCACTACTGACCACTCTATTATTATAGGAGAAGTGGGTTCTTCCCAGGAACCACAAAGCTAAATTGCATTGCACATTCTCTTGTTATTCACAGCATCTGTCCTTCATTCATGTCTTTTTTTTTTTTTTGTCAATTGAACTCAGCATTAAAAAGAATATTTTCTTATAAACCAAAGTCATATATGTTGTAAAAGCGTATCAATGCAAAACAAAACAAAAACCAAAACCTAACACGGTCATTGATATTGCAAATCCATTCTCAAAACACTAGAAGAGCTTATGAACTCCCAAACACACTTATAATTTAGTGAAATGTTATGCCGTTACCATAGAAAACAGTGCTTCAATCTAATGAAGATCCAGAGAAAAACTGTGGCCATATTAGGACCATTTTTCTCCAATATAAATTGCAACAGTGGCACCAAATTTGTTTTTCGTTTGTTTTTGCTGCTATGGCCTCGGGAACATAGCTGAGACAATGGTTGTTTCTCTTAAGTACATTTATGCCATGTCAGGGATAAAGAAGTTATATAATTCAACTTATAAACATTCCATTCATCTTAATTGGGCTTAGAAATGTGTACGTGGGTTAAGAGTTGTGTTTAAAAACTGTTGCTTCTGAATACATATAGCTTGTAGCTTCAAAATCAAAGCATTCTACCATAGTTGTTCATGTTCAAACAGTAAGAATGGCATAGCAACATCAGTTAAAATAATACAAACAAAAACCAGAGGCGTCGAACCTAAACCACAAACATTAGGTAGATGGGATCCAGTCTTGCCTTTAAAAGAACCTGCAGATCCTGGATGGAAGGGATCTAAAGTGAAATTGAAAAGTGAGAGTGTTAGTTACTCAGTCGTTTCTGACTTTTTGTGACTCATGGACTGTGGCCCACCAGGTTCCTCTGTCCATGGAATTCTCCAGGCAAGAATACTGCAGTGGATTGCCATTCCCTCTCCAGAGGAGTTTCCTGACCCAGGGATCAAACCCAGGTCTCCTACACTGCAGGTGATTCTTTACCATCTGAGTCACAAGACCAGGGAAGGCCTACTGGACCGGTAAATACATGAGTAATCAAAGACATTCTCTGATTTTAAAAACTAGTCATGTGGTTCACAGATGGTACTGAACTACATAAGTAGCCATGTCAGCATTTCTGTAGGCTAGGCCAGGAAGCAGAACACGGGACTCTAAAGACAGACCTAGTAGAAGGTGAAACTGTAGACTATGCCCTTCCCTAGTTCAAGGTAAGCCAGTGTCCAAGCAGCATGTAAGAAGATCAGATGGAAAGGTGAGTGTCCTAGAGGCCAGTCTAGAAGGCTGACAGATCATGTGGCCTTCCAACCCCGGATAGCTTTATTTAAAAGACATCAGCAAAGGGAAGCCAGTTCAAAGATAAGTTAATCAGCTGATGAAAGGATGTAGATGACACGGCTTGAAGAAACTGGGAGCCTGTGGCAACAGAAAAGTCAGAAGATGGAAGTTCAGTAATTGTCTTCAAATATCTATTCTCTCTACTCCTTGAAGACAAATATGAATTGAATTGAATTTCTCCCCTCCAGCACTCCCTTCTGAGGAATGTGAAAGTGAAAGTTGCTCAGTCTTGTCGGACTCTTTGTGACCTCATAGATTATACAGTCCATGGAATTCTCCGGGCCAGAATACTGGACTGGGTAGCCTTTCCCTTCTCCAGGGGATCTTCCCAACCCAGGGGTCGAACCCAGGTCTCCTGCATTGCAGGCAGATTCTTTACCAGCTGAGCCACAAGGGAAGCCCAAGAATACTGGAGTGGGTAGCCTATCCCTTCTCCAGCAGATCTTCCCGACCCAGGAAATGAACTGGAGTCTGCATTGCGGGTGGATTCTTTACCAACTGAGTTATCAGGGAAGCCCCTTGTGAGGAATAAATATATGTAAATAATTTGATTTAGAATTCAGTGCTCAAGTAGAGTTAGATGAGATAAGTGTCCAGAGGAGTTGGGGAAGTTTCACAGAAGAGGTAACATTTCGGGGAGGGGTGGTAGTGGGTTTCAGAGAGGATGAGTGGCAGTTTGTTAGATGGAGAGTGTTATGAGCCTCGAGGATGTGGAGAGAATGAAGTCAAATAGATAGAGCTGTGATGAAGCCAGGAAGCACTGGGAACAGTGTGTGCACTCTGGCTAGTGACCAGGGTGCCTGGGCCAGAGGGTGACTTGGGAGACAGATGATGCTGGAACTTAATGTCTGGACCAGGATATGAATGACCACATGCCTTATAAAGACATTTGGGCATTATGGCCACAGAACCTGAGACAGTTTTAGAGGTTGCTTGAATTTATTTAATGAAATCAAAAATCTCCATGAAGCTGGAGTTAAATGCAGAGAGAAAAAAAATTCCCCTCTTACTCCTGCTGTTTCTCAAATGAATGATATTTTAAAGGAACATTAACTTACTCAG
The DNA here is from genome assembly GCF_055505025.1 of Bos grunniens. Taxonomy (NCBI): domain Eukaryota; kingdom Metazoa; phylum Chordata; class Mammalia; order Artiodactyla; family Bovidae; genus Bos; species Bos grunniens. The sequence goes on from NC_141168.1 coordinate 9,562,435, forward strand.
TAGTTAAGACAAGGATCTATTCAATTTAACAAGGTGTTATCATGATCTAGACAAGCTGTTCTTTCATGAAACGACTTAAAGTTCTATTTTAAAAACTTAAGTTCTACATTTGATAATATTACTCAAAATGTAATGAGCTGGCAGAGATACAAGGTCTTCTACAACTCCAAAGGAAGCTGATTTCTGCGAAGGAAAAAAAAAAAAAAAGACCAAGCATACAAAGCAGTTCTATTTCAGTCTTTCAGTCTTTGCTAGGGCATCTTAAGAGAAAAAGAAGAGCCATGAATGAAAAGAACCACAAATCTTGATGGAGAGAATCCAGAATGAAGCTGCCATCCCAGTAAATACCTTAGTGACTAAACAAATGATCTGATTTTAAAATACAGTCACGTGGTTCACAGATCATACCAGCAGAATGTGTACAAACACCCTCTTGTGGTGTCTGCCCCTGTCATCTACGGCCCCTGAGGTGCCAAAAGAGAATTCTGTTAAAGTAGAAGGCTTCTACCAGATCTATACATACAAGCCTGCATTTGCATGATTCTGAGTAGCAGTATAATCAACTTTTCTGGGCTACACAAGGAATCATTATTTTTCTCAGACTCTAGAAAGACTGGTCCTGCTGTTATTAACAGCCCTTGAAATAAGGGCCACTTAAGAGTTTACTCAGGAAAACAATGGTAAATATCCATGACTGTGGATGTGCTAAATTAAGATAAGGAGATGCCTAAACCAACGATGTTTTATTAATTGGAAATAAATGTCATTGGAAAGGGGCTTCCCAGGTGGTGCTAGTGGTAAAGAACCCACCTGCTGAGGCAGGTAGATATAAGAGATGCCAGTTTGATCCCTGAGTTGGAAAGATCCCCTGGAGGAAGGCATGGTAACCCACTCCAATATTCTTGCCTGGAGAATCCCATGGACTAAGGAGCCTGGTGGGCTACTGTCCATAGGGTGGCACAGAGTCAGACAGGAGCGAAGCAACTTAGCACACACACATGTCATTAGGGAAAAAATGCATAGGGAGGCATGTGTTTGTCACTGTACCTGTCTAATACTGTTTCAGTTCAGTTCAGTCACTCCGTCGTGTCTGACTCTTTGCGACCACATGAATCGCAACATGCCAGGCCTCCCTGTCCATCACCAACTCCTAGAGTCCACCCAAACCCATGTCCATCGAGTCGATGATGCCATCCAATCATCTCAACCTCTGTCATCCCCTTCTCCTCCTGCCCTCAATCTTTCCCAGCATCAGGGTCTTTTCCAATGAGTCAGCTCTTCACATCAGGTGGCCAAAGTATTAGAGTTTCAGCTTCAACATCAGTCCTTCCAAAGAACACCGAGGGCTGATCTCCTTTAGGATGGACTGGTTGGATCTCCTTGCAGTTTAAGGGACTCTCAAGAGTCTTCTCCAACATCACAGTTCAAAAGCATCAATTCTTCGGTGCTCAGTTTTCTCCACAGTCCAACTGTCACATCCATACATGACCACTGGAAAAACCATAGCCTTGACTAGACGGACCTTTGTTGGCAAAGTAATGTCTCTGCTTTTGAATATGCTGTCTAGGTTGGTCATAATACTATCTATTCCCTTCCAAATTAGACTTCAGCCCAGGTTCACACCAAGGGGAAGCCACAGGTGACCGTGTTTGTATCTCACCAGCCTGTACTTTGGCAGATCAGACCAGTTGTTGCTGTTGTTTAGTCACTAACCAGGGCCTGATTCTTTGTAACCCCATGGACCGTAGCCCTCCAGGCAAGTGTACTGGAATGGGTTTCCATTTCCTTCTCCAGGGATCCTCCCAACCCAGGGACTGAACGCATGTTTGCTGCATTGGCAGGCAGATTCTTTACCAATGAGTCACCTGGGAAGGCCACGAGACCAAAACAGCTACCCTTTCTGAGTCTGGCAAACAGGGGCACAGTGATGTGGAGCCTGCAGAAGGCGCCATCTTTATTTACTTAAATGATCTCCCTGGAGTTAGTCATTTCTCAGCCTGAGCTGCCACTGAAAGCACCCTTCTGGAAACAGCTTACCAGAAAGGGTTTTGCTCATAAAGCTCTCCCACATAAACGATTCCTGGAATCAGACCAAATTCAAAGAGATAGCTTACCCAAGGCCTTCCAGCTGAAGGAAGCAGACCTACAACCTGTAATGCATACATCTGAGCCATTTACAGGAGTAGCTTGTGGACCACGTGTGCTGCAATCACCCAGGTCATTGGTTGGAAATGCAAACTCTCAGCCTGAACCCTGAGAGGTCTAAAGCCCAAGGTCTACTGCGAGGTCTGTGGGTCGTGATAAACAGCCAGGGCTGAGATCCGTCACTAAAGCAGTGCCATCCCACAGCAGTGCCATCCCATAGAAACACAAAGACAAGTCACATCTGTAAGTTTCGATTTTCCAGTAGCTACATTTAGCAAAATGATAAAGAAACTGGGGCCTTAATTTTAATAATGTATTTAATTTGACACAATATATCCAAAATACCCTTTTAACATGTAACACATATGAAAAAGTTATCCATGAGATGCCCTGCATTTTTCCCCCATAGGAAGTCTGAATCTCTCAAGCTGTCTATAGACAGGTGTGGCTAGCACTGACATACTGGACAGCGCAGATAGAGAAGAAAGTCAGGATTTCTGCCTTCATTAAAGCTATTGCATCAATCCCAGGAGATTAGAATTAACATATATACACTATTGATACTATATATAAAATTAACAGTCCTGTCCGACTCTTTGTGACCCCATGGACTGTAGCTGGCCAGTCTTCTCTGTCTATGGGATTTCTCAGGCAAGAATAGTGGAGTGGATTGCCATCCCTTCTCCAGGGCATCTTCCTGACCCAGGGATGGAATCTGGATCTCCTGCATTGCAGGCAGACTTTTTACTCTCCAAGCCACCAGGGAAACCGAGAATAAAACAGGTAACCGATGAGAACCTACTGTATAGCAGAGGGGACTCTACACAATGCTCCGTGATGACCTGAATGGGAAGGAAATCCAAAAGGGAGGGGCTTTAAGCATATGTATGACTGACTCGTTTTGCTGTAGAGTAGAAATAACACAACATTGTAAAGCAACTATAATGAAAATTAACAGATAAAGTTATAGCAAGTCCTAAACCAGCCCCAGTTCTAATGATTGAAGGCAGGAAGAGAAGGGGATGACAGAGGATGAGATGGTTGGATGGCATCACTGAGTCAATGGGCATGAGCCTGAGCTTGAGCAGGCTCCAGGAGTTTGAGTTTGAGCAGGCTCTGGGAGTTGGTGATGGACAGGGAAGCCTGGTGTGCAGCAGTCCATGGGGTCGCAAAGAGTCGGACCCAACTGAGCGACTGAACTGAAACCAGCCCAGGTTTGAGTTGTCAGGCTACATTGGTTTTTTTGTTATTCTTCTTCCTTAACCCCATGGCCTAAATTTCATATCCCTCATCCCTACCACTTTTACCTACTAAATTCCTATCTTACACTTCAGCTCAAATAGAACTGCCTCTTTCTTGGTTCCTTTAGCCACTCTCATTTCCCAACCCCAACACCACTAAAACCAGCAAATGAGCATGTGAACAAAACTCGGGGTACCTCGTTTCATATTTCCTTGGTATATACTCTCAGAACAGTGTATATCTTTCATAAAAACTATCACAGTTGGCTCTGGTTTTATTTTTGTTATTGATAATTATTGACTGACTCTTTCTCTGTAAGGAATGGTACTGGATCAATATCTAGCAGAGGGTGTATATTCAAAATAATTATGTTGAATAGATGAAAGAATTCCTGGGGAGGAGGAGCCAAGATGGCGGAGGAGTAGGACAGGGAGAACACTTTCTCCCCCACAAATTCATCAAAAGAGCATTTAAACGTCGAGTAAATTCCACAAAACAACTTCTGAATGCCGGCAGAGGACATCAGGCACCCAGAAAAGCAATCCAACTCTTCGAAAGGAGGTAGGAAAAAATATAAAAGACAAAAAAAGAGACAAAAGAGGGAGGGACGGAGCTCCGTCCCGGGAAGGGAGTCTTAAAAAGAGAGAAGTTTCCAAACACCAGGAAACCTTCTCACTGCCGAATCTGTGCCGAGCTTTGGAAGCACAGAGGGCAACGTAACAGGAAGAAAAAATAAATAAACAATTAAAACTCGAAGATTGCGAGTCCTACGGTAACTCCCCCAGTGGAGAAGCAGCGCAGACGCCTGCAGGCGCCATTAACAAGCGGGGGCTGGGCAGGGAGGCGCAGCGCGGGCTGCATCGCTTAGAGTAAGAATCTGGCCTGAATACCCTGAGCACTATCTGAGCGAAATAATTTGGGCTAACAAACCAGACTGTGGGATATCTACTACGCGAAAAGCCAGCCCCAACCTAAGACCGCCAGGCCCGTGCACGGAACAAAGAATTGAACAGAGATAGCCGGCTGCAGACCTTCCCCCTCCGGTGATAGGCAGCCAGAGCCGGAAGGGGGCAATCGCAGCCCCAGAGAGACATTATCTATAAAACTGTAAGCAGGCTTCTTTGCTAACTAAAACTTCTTGGGGGTCTGGACGGTTAACATCTGTCTAAGAAGGTGCGCCGGTTTTGCGCCCAGATAACCGAGTGGCGGGGAGGCGATAAGTCGCAGCATTGGCGCTCGCCAAACACCTCATCACTTGAGCTGCTCGGACCTGGGAAGAGCACAATACTCAGGCCCAACTGAGTCTGCGCCTCTGAGGACTATCCGAGTGCCTGAACCTGAGCGGCTTGGACCTGGGAGGTACATGCAACCCAGGGCCAGCCTTGGATTGTTCCCGGCGGAACAACCTAGAGCCCGAGCAGTGTGGGCAGGGAGGCTACACGCGCAGTGAGCGGGGGCAGACCCAGTGTGGCTGAGGCACTGCGAGCGCACGCCAGTGTTATTTGCTTGCAGCATCCCTCCCTCCCTCCCCACAGCGCGACTGAACAAAGAGAAGAAATACAGTTCCACCCATCAGAACACTGACACAAGCTTCCCTAACCAGGAAACCTTGACAAGCCACCTGTACAAACCCACACACAGTGAGGAATAGCCACAATAAAGAGAACTCCACAAACTGCCAGAATACAGAAAGGACACCCCATACTCAGCAATTTAAACAAGATGAAGAGACAGAGGAATAGCCAGCAGATAAAGGAACAGGATAAATGCCCACCAAACCAAACAAAAGAGGAAGAGATAGGGAATCTACCTGATAAAGAATTCCGAATAATGATAGTGAAATTGATCCAAAATCTAGAAATTAAAATGGAATCACAGATAAATAGCTTGGAGACAAGGATTGAGAAGATGCAAGAAAGGTTTAACAAGGACTTAGAAGAAATAAAAAAGAGTCAATATACAATGAATAATGCAATAAATGAAATTAAAAACACTCTGGAGGCAACAAATAGTAGAATAACAGAGGCAGAAGATAGGATTAGTGAATTAGAAGATAGAATGGTAGAAATAAATGAATCAGAGAGAATAAAAGAAAAACGAATTAAAAGAAATGAGGACAATCTCAGAGACCTCCAGGACAATATTAAACGCTACAACATTCGAATCATAGGGGTTCCAGAAGAAGAAGACAAAAAGAAAGACCATGAGAAAATACTTGAGGAGATAATAGTTGAAAACTTCCCTAAACTGGGGAAGGAAATAATCACCCAAGTCCAAGAAACCCAGAGAATCCCAAACAGGATAAACCCAAGGCGAAACACCCCAAGACACATATTACTCAAATTAACAAAGATCAAACACAAAGAACAAATATTAAAAGCAGCAAGGGAAAAACAACAAATAACACACAAGGGAATTCCCATAAGGATAACAGCTGATCTTTCAATAGAAACTCTTCAAGCCAGGAGGGAATGGCAAGACATACTTAAAATGATGAAAGAAAATAACCTACAGCCCAGATTATTGTACCCAGCAAGGATTTCATTCAAGTATGAAGGAGAAATCAAAAGCTTCTCAGATAAGCAAAAGCTGAGAGAATTCTGCACCACCAAACCAGCCCTACAACAAATACTAAAGGATATTCTCTAGACAGGAAACACAAAAATGGTGTATAAATTCGAACCCCAAACAATAAAGTAAATGGCAACGGGATCATACTTATCAGTAATTACCTTAAACGTAAATGGGTTGAATGCCCCAACCAAAAGACAAAGACTGGCTGAATGGATACAAAAACAAGACCCCTACATATGTTGTCTACAGGAGACCCACCTCAAAACAGGGGACACATACAGACTGAAAGTGAAGGGCTGGAAAAAGATTTTCCATGCAAATAGGGACCAAAAGAAAGCAGGAGTAGCAATACTCATATCAGATAAAATAGACTTTAAAACAAAGGCTGTGAAAAGAGACAAAGAAGGTCACTACATAATGATCAAAGGATCAATCCAAGAAGAAGATATAACAATTATAAATATATATGCACCCAACACGGGAGCACCGCAGTATGTAAGACAAATGCTAACAAGTATGAAAGGAGAAATTAACAATAACACAATAATAGTGGGAGACTTTAATACCCCACTCACACCTATGGATAGATCAACTAAACAGAAAATTAATAAGGAAACACAAACTTTAAACGATACAATAGACCAGTTAGACCTAATTGATATCTATAGGACATTTCATCCCAAAACAATGAATTTCACCTTTTTCTCAAGCGCACATGGAACCTTCTCCAGGATAGATCACATCCTGGGCCATAAAGCTAGCCTTGGTAAATTCAAAAAAATAGAAATCATTCCAAGCATCTTTTCTGACCACAATGCAGTAAGATTAGATCTCAATTACAGGAGAAAAACTATTAAAAATTCCAACATATGGAGGCTGAACAACACGCTGCTGAATAACAAACAAATCACAGAAGAAATCAAAAAAGAAATCAAAATTTGCATAGAAACGAATGAAAATGAAAACACAACAACCCAAAACCTGTGGGACACAGTAAAAGCAGTCCTAAGGGGAAAGTTCATAGCAATACAGGCACACCTCAAGAAACAAGAAAAAAGTCAAATAAATAACCTAACTCTACACCTCAAACAACTAGAAAAGGAAGAAATGAAGAACCCCAGGGTTAGTAGAAGGAAAGAAATCTTAAAAATTAGAGCAGAAATAAATGCAAAAGAAACAAAAGAGACCATAGCAAAAATCAACAAAGCCAAAAGCTGGTTCTTTGAAAGGATAAATAAAATTGACAAACCATTAGCCAGACTCATCAAGAAACAAAGGGAGAAAAATCAAATCAATAAAATTAGAAATGACAGTGGAGAGATCACAACAGACAACATAGAAATACAAAGGATCATAAGAGACTATTATCAACAATTATATGCCAATAAAATGGACAACGAGGAAGAAATGGACAAATTCTTAGAAAAGTACAACTTTCCAAAACTCGACCAGGAAGAAATAGAAAACCTTAACAGACCCATCACAAGCATGGAAATTGAAACTGTAATCAAAAATCTTCCAGCAAACAAAAGCCCAGGTCCAGACGGCTTCACAGCTGAATTCTACCAAAAATTTAGAGAAGAGCTAACACCTATCCTGCTCAAACTCTTCCAGAAAATTGCAGAGGAAGGTAAACTTCCAAACTCATTCTATGAGGCCACCATCACCCTAATACCAAAACCTGACAAAGATGCCGCAAAAAAAGAAAACTATAGGCCAATATCACTGATGAACATAGATGCAAAAATCCTAAACAAAATTCTAGCAATCAGAATCCAACAACACATTAAAAAGATCATACACCATGATCAAGTGGGCTTTATCCCAGGGATGCAAGGATTCTTCAATATCCGCAAATCAATCAATGTAATACACCACATTAACAAATTGAAAAACAAAAACCATATGATTATCTCAATAGATGCAGAGAAAGCCTTTGACAAAATTCAACACCCATTTATGATAAAAACTCTCCAGAAAGCAGGAATAGAAGGAACATACCTCAACATAATAAAAGCTATATATGACAAACCCACAGCAAACATTATCCTCAATGGTGAAAAATTGAAAGCATTTCCTCTAAAGTCAGGAACAAAACAAGGGTGCCCACTTTCACCATTACTATTCAACATAGTTTTGGAAGTTTTGGCTACAGCAATCAGAGCAGAAAAGGAAATAAAAGGAATCCAAATTGGAAAAGAAGAAGTAAAACTCTCACTATTTGCAGATGACATGATCCTCTACATAGAAAACCCTAAAGACTCCACCAGAAAATTACTAGAACTAATCAATGATTATAGTAAAGTTGCAGGATATAAAATCAACACACAGAAATCCCTTGCATTCCTATACACTAATAATGAGAAAACAGAAAGAGAAATTAAGGAAACAATTCCATTCACCATTGCAACGAAGAGAATAAAATACTTAGGAATATATCTACCTAAAGAAACTAAAGACCTATATATAGAAAACTATAAAACACTGGTGAAAGAAATCAAAGAGGACACTAATAGATGGAGAAATATACCATGTTCATGGATTGGAAGAATCAATATAGTGAAAATGAGTATACTACCCAAAGCAATTTATAGATTCAATGCAATCCCTATCAAGCTACCAACAGTATTCTTCACAGAGCTAGAACAAATAATTTCACAATTTGTATGGAAATACAAAAAACCTCGAATAGCCAAAGCGATCTTGAGAAAGAAAAATGGAACTGGAGGAATCAACCTACCTGACTTCAGGCTCTACTACAAAGCCACAGTTATCAAGACAGTATGGTACTGGCACAAAGACAGAAATATAGATCAATGGAACAAAATAGAAAGCCCAGAGATAAATCCACGCACATATGGACACCTTATCTTTGACAAAGGAGGCAAGAATATACAGTGGATTAAAGACAATCTCTTTAACAAGTGGTGCTGGGAAATCTGGTCAACCACTTGTAAAAGAATGAAACTAGAACACTTTCTAACACCATATACAAAAATAAACTCAAAATGGATTAAAGATCTCAACATAAGACCAGAAACTATAAAACTCCTAGAGGAGAACATAGGCAAAACACTCTCTGACATACATCACAGCAGGATCCTCTATGACCCACCTCCCAGAATATTGGAAATAAAAGCAAAAATAAACAAATGGGACCTAATTAAACTTAAAAGCTTCTGCACATCACAGGAAACTATTAGCAAGGTGAAAAGACAGCCTTCAGAATGGGAGAAAATAATAGCAAATGAAGCAACCGACAAACAACTAATCTCAAAAATATACAAGCAACTCCTACAGCTCAACTCCAGAAAAATAAATGACCCAATCAAAAAATGGGCCAAAGATCTAAATAGACATTTCTCCAAAGAAGACATACAGATGGCTAACAAACACTTGAAAAGATGTTCAACATCACTCTTTATCAGAGAAATGCAAATCAAAACCACTATGAGGTACCATTTCACACCAGTCAGAATGGCTGCGATCCAAAAGTCTACAAATAATAAATGCTGGAGAGGGTGTGGAGAAAAGGGAACCCTCTTACACTGTTGGTGGGAATGCAAATTAGTACAGCCACTATGGAGAACAGTGTGGAGATTCCTTAAAAAACTGGAAATAGAACTGCCTTATGATCCAGCAATCCCACTGCTGGGCATACACACTGAGGAAACCAGAAGGGAAAGAGACACGTGTACCCCAGTGTTCATCGCAGCACTGTTTATAATAGCCAGGACATGGAAGCAACCTAGATGTCCATCAGCAGATGAATGGATAAGAAAGCTGTGGTACATATACACAATGGAGTATTACTCAGCCATTAAAAAGAATACATTTGAATCAGTTCTAATGAGGTGGATGAAACTGGAGACTATTATACAGAGTGAAGTAAGCCAGAAGGAAAAACATAAATACAGTATACTAACGCATGTATATGGAATTTAGAAAGATGGTAACGATAACCCTGTGTACGAGACAGCAAAAGAGACACTGATGTATAGAACAGTCTTATGGACTCTGTGGGAGAGGGTGGGAAGATTTGGGAGAATGTCATTGAAACATGTGAAATGTCATGTATGAAACGAGATGCCAGTCCAGGTTCAGTGCACGATGCTGGATGCTTGGGGCTGGTGCGCTGGGAAGGCCCAGGGGGATGGTATGGGGAGGTTGGGAGGGAGGAGGGTTCAGGATGGGGAGCATGTGATTTTTTTTTTTAAAATAAAAAAATTAAAAAAAAAAAAAAAAAGAAAGAATTCCTGAATTGAGCCTTGGAGATGGCAACCCACTCCAGTATTCTTGCCAAGGACAGAGGAGCCTGGTGGGCTACAGTATATACACAGATGCATACACATGCATGCACACACACACACACACACGCACAAACACAGGTATTTCTTTTCCAAACCTAAAGGCCAGAGGGAAATTCGGTGTAAGGCTAATTGAGCTCAAGCTTCAGGACTCCTCAGTTATGGGACCACCATGAGATTGGACATTGCTAGCGGTCCCCTCCTTCCCTAGGCAGGGAAGTCAGGTAACATTCATTTCTGGTAAATTGCCAAATGAGTTCTCAGAAAACAAGGGGCTTTAGCTTTGAGGAGTCCAATAACTTGTTGTGAATTTTTTCTCATTCTATATAAAGATTCCACATTATATTTAATTTTGTATTTGTAATTCCGTATTCCTTTCTTGTAAACAGTTTCCCCAACTCCAAATTGTATGAAGTCTCCTGATCCACAAAGCCTGGGTCTACCACTACAGAGAACATAAAAGCTTTCATCTTTTCATCATTTTGTACATTAGGAAAAAAAGCAATCCTTTTTCCAAAAATTTGGATTGTAATGACCTTTCTTATCAAAGTGAAGGGTCAGTTCCAAGGAGGCTGCATACAGGTTAACAGTGCCAGAAGGAGAATGAAGGGGTGTGTTCCTGGCAGGGGGTACATCCCATTGCTTCTTACACAACCCTAAATACCAATCCTAAAGACCACAGAGCTGACATCAGACTTTCTTTCCACAAATTGTACTCCCTTTCAGTGGGTTAACTTCACTGGTTTGATAGAACAGAAGGTTACGGGAAAGGTTAGGGAAATGAAGATCTGCATAATCTAAAGCATAGTCAGCACATGCAAAATTTAGGGGCGTACTATCACAAATGGAGTGCAACTGACATGATCTTCACTCGTACACACAACAAGTGAATTTCTAAGAAGTACAAACGGCATAATAAGTGCTGGGCTGTGATAGGAGGTAAATGGATCCCAACTCTGCAGTCACTAAGTCTAGAGTCAGAGAAGGCATCACTATTATAAGAGTTCAGAGGACATAACCCTGGTCCTTGTGGTTAGGAAAGATTTTATAAAGATGGCAAATTTTGAAATAGATCTGTGAGAAGAGGAAAAATGTAGACAGTAAACATGAAAGGAAACAAGATCCTAGGGGAGGACATCACCATCACAGTTAATAATCTCATTGCTTTCTCTATCATTCATTGCGTGCCATCCAAAAATATGAAATCGTAGGACATCATTAATAAGGTTTCTATTGCCTTTATTGTTGCCTTTTGAATGTCCATGCTTTTTTTAAAGAAATTTTGATGAGATTTTTGAAGTACTACAGGAATATGCAATGTACACAGACATAATAAATATAGTTTTTATAGGAGGAACAGGCTTGGCAATGTAAAAAGCATGCTGCAAGCGCTGCCATAAGGCGCACGTTTATTCTAAATAATTTTTGTGTTCAGCCTTCATCTCTTCTCCTCTTGGCCTGCTTATCAGGAACCTGAGATTGAGATGAGCAGGAAAGTCAGGAAACCACGGAAAATCTGCTGTTGAAAGTGAAAACTGAGTAAACTTGAATTTGACAGGTAGCCCTCCATACGCCTGTTAATCCTCACTGTTAAGTTGCTTTAATTTCAAATCATCTCTTCTATTTGCCATTTAACCACCATGCTGTCCTAGACCACTAAATAGCTTTTGCTGGAGTAAACAATATAGCTATTCTCTATTTAGAGACATAAAAAGGCAATACACAACACAACAAAAAAACAGATAAGTTAGAAACTTAAAGAACTAAGGTTAGAAACTGAATTTTCCTTTTGATAAATGACTTAATAAAAGAGATTTAAAAAAAAACTGTTATAACTACTCCCACACCCCAGTTCTGCCATAAAAATAATTATTAAATCCAACAATAGGTTTGAAATCCCATTTTATTCACTGTAATAATAGATAGGGTTTTAAAATCGTTTTTATGAAAGCACACATTTCTCAGTGAATAGAACGTTGCAGAACTGCTCTCAGTTGCAGGAATATCCTAGTAGGACTCTGTTCTCTGCAGCACTGGTCTCAGAGTGCTCAGATACTTGGAGTTCCTACAGCATGGAGATGTGTGTTTGTATGCTAAGTTACTTCAGTCGTGTCTGACTCTGTGCGACTCTATGGACTGTAGCCTGCCAGGCCCCTCTGTCCATGGGATTCTCTAGGAGGCAAGAGTACTGGAGTGGGTTGCCATGCTCTCCTCCAGGGGATCTTCCTGACCCAGGGAATGAACCTGAGTTTCTTAGGATTGTTGCATTGGTAGGTGGGTTTGTTTTTTTTTTTTTTTTTTTTACCACTAGAGCCACCTAGGAAGCCCATAGCATGGAGAGAGTTACCTGTCAGAGATTCCAAGACTGCTTCACCTGCCCAGGTTCCTGAGGATGATAAATTGTGTAAGAAAATAACTCAATCAGGCATCTACAACTTTTTTGCAAAATTGAAAATTGAGAAGAGGAAGCCTACTGGCCTCATAGCTTAATCAATTAAGAAGACATTTGTGGGACTTCCCTCATAGCTCAGTGGTAAAGAATCTGCATGCCAATGCAGGAGACATGAGTCTGATCCCTGATCCAGGAAGATCCCACCTGCTGTGGAGCAACTAAGCCCATGTGCCACAACTACTGTGCTCCAGAGCCCAGGAACTGCAGCCACTGAGCCCACATGCCGCAGCCACTGAGCCCATGTGCCGCAGCCACTGCAGGTGGCACGTCCTAAAGCCTGTCCTCTGCAACAAGAGAACCCACCACAACGAAGCCCTTGCATTGTGACTCGAGAGTAGCCCCCAACTCTCTGTAATTACAGAAAAACCCATGCAGCAAGAAAGCTGTAAATAAACTAATTAATTAATTAAAAAAAACACATTTGTCAACGTTCGAAAGCAGTGACCCATCCTCTGGGCTGTTCACAGCCCTTCCTGGTAGGGGCTGAATTTCAACTCTCCTTACCCCTTGCAGACAGTTCTTGTACAGTGAACAGCCTGTGCAACTGTAAGGATGACCTCAACCTCAGTTCCCTAAGAGATAGTGCCCTTTGTATAAGCCAGGACACATCTCCTTAGGAGTTTATTGTACTTTGCAGAATTCTCAATAAACAACAGCTTCTCCATCTAGAATTTGAAATCTCTGTCTAGAAAATACACATTTTCCTTATTTTTCTGGATTTCGAGATGTCTTAGAGCTACTTAGGAATGATGGCATAGCAAGCAGGGGGACATGGTTGAATCTGTAACTCTCATGCAAGTCTCACTGATACCTCAACGTGTCCTGTTTCAGGCTTCCATGTGTTCATGATTGGATTTTTGCCATTCCTGCCATAAGGGTGCATACAGCTGTTAGGGTTCTGTCCTAACTGCTCCAGGCTGGCCACTGCTGAAGTCCTCCAGGTATAAGTCCAGTGGCCTGACCTGAGCTGATGAGAACCAGTGAGTGATGGCTGCTCTTTGCATGGTCTGTCCACCACTGTTCAGCACTCCTTGTCCACAACCCTTCACTGAAAATGCTTTCACTCTCCACTTTAAGCTGTGGGGTCTTTTCCTCTCTATCTCATTATACCATTTTACTCTACCTTTTTCGTGGGGGAAAATGGGTCTAAAAAACTCATTTACACTAAGTATTTGTATTTCGAAAGTTGCTTAAAATACTTCCTACAATAAATAAATATCTACTTGTAAAACTCCATGCTTCTTGGGCAAACAGTTTTGGATGACAGTGCTTTGCTGAGAGGGCTTTCCAAGGGCACTAGTGGTAAAGAACCAGCCTGCCAGTGCAGGAGACATAAGAGACATGGGTTCGATCCCCAGGTCAGAAAGATCCTCTGGAGAAGGGAATGGCAACCCACTGCAGTATTCTTGCCTGGAGGATCCCATGGACAGAGGAGCCTGGCGGGCTACAGATTATAGGGTCACAGAGAGTCAGTCATGACTGAAGCAACTTAGCACACTTGCTTTCCTGAGAGCCTCGTATAACAATATGAAAGCAAGATCAGATTCAGGCTCTGCATGAGGTCTCTCTTATTTTATGCCATCATCCCCCATGTCCCTACTTCCTCTTCTTCTATTTCCATTGACTTTGGCCTTTTAAAAATAGAGTAGGTTCACACCACACCTGTCTGTCCCTGTCACGTTAATGTCAACCAAATAAAGCCAATTTGTTGCTTATATCTATAAAGCTTGCAAGGTTGAAATTCAGAGGCCTCCACTGACCACTGGGATCAAGCAAGCCAATTCTCTATGAGTCATGAGAGCCTCCCGCTTGCTATGGATGCTATGTCTGCATAGACTCAAACAAATACACACTCTCTCCTTTGAATGTCTTAGTTGCAAATTGTTTTTTATTTTATTCAAAGTGATTCCCCAAAGAATGAAACTGATTTTAGATTTTTTTTTTAGGGAGATAGATAAATGAGACAGAAGGTCATATTTAAATATCAAAGTATCCATATGTATGACTCAAACTGAATCCAACAAACTCTGTGTATGATTTCTACACTGTAATATAATAGCATGAAGCCCCTTAGCCTAATTCATTTCTTCTGGGTACAGCACCCTTAGAATAAAGGAGATAAAAAGATATTGGAAAAAATATACCATAATGTCACTCTTAACACTATTTAATATTTGTATACAGACTTCCCCAGTGGCTCAGCAGTGAAGAATCTGCCTGCAATACAGGACACTTGCAGGGGATGCCGGTTCGATCCCTGGGTCGGGAAGATCCCCTGGAGTAGGAAATGGCAATCCACTCCAGTATTTTTGCCTGGAAAATCCCATGGATAGAAAAAACTGGTGGGCTACAGTCCATAGGGTCACAAAGAGTTGGACACAACAGAGCGACTGCGCACACACACGCACACACTCATAAAGTTAAAATAACTCAGGCAAATCTTTGATCTGGTCCAAAGAAAAGTAACAGATAAATTATAGTGGAATCCTGACATGTTCCTGTGTTAACTTTGTGTTTTTCTTCAAGGTGGAACAATGCTTACTGATGCTAGTGGTTAAAAATAGACAATTTTCAATTTAAACTCTCACTTCTTAGAAGACTTCACAGACTCAAAGATCATCCCTGTAGTCAGAAGCTACTTTGTATATTTATATTATTTATATTTTAAATAGCTTTTGTTGCAATATTCAGTTCATTTCCTAGTGTTTGTTCCTCAGGACACTGTCTGTACACAGTTACAGCCTATATTAGTTGACTAGGGCTGCCATAGCAAAATACACGGGCTCAAACAACACAAATTAATTTTCTCACCGTTCTGGAGGCTAAAAGTCCAAAGTCAAATTTGTTTTCCTCTGATGTCTCTCTCCTTGACTCCATGGCTGCCTCCTGGGTGAGTCCTCAAGTCACCTTCCTGGTGTGTGTCTGGGTCCTAAGGTCTTCTGATGAGGACACCAGTCATACTGGAGTAGGGCCACCCTGAAATCTCCCGTTGTAACTTCTTTCCCTCTTGAAAGGCTCTATATGCCACATCGTGCCACATTCTGGGGTACTAGGGGTTAGGATTTCAACACACTAATCCAGGGGAACACAATTCACCCTAGAGGCTTCCCTGGTGGTTGAGTGGTACAAATCCATCTGCCAATGCAGGAGATGTGGGTCAGATCCCTGGGTCAGGAAGAGCCCCTGGAGAAAGGAATGGATACCCACTCCAGTATTCTTGCCTGGGAAATCCAGTGGACAGAGGAGCCTGGTGGACCACAGTCCATGGGGTCACAAAAGAGTCAGACATGACTCAGCATCTAAATAATAACAACAACAATTCATTCAACAACATTCTCTTACACTTAGCTCCTTTTAATGCTTAATGTTCTGTATTGTCATTCCCTAAACTTCTCTCCATATGAAACCAGTACAGTTTTTTAAACTCAGTTTTTCAAACTGAGTCATAAAATTCCTAATATAATCCACATTTGCTATCACTGCCCTCCTCTGAACTTAGCTTGTCTTACACATTCTTTTTGGATTGTGGTCCTTAAGAACAGTCTGCATTTTATAATAAAAGACTATTATCTTTTCTTTGTCACTTTTGCTTGGCTCCTAACACAATGCCTTGTGCAGACTAAGCACTCAAAAAATCTTTGACTAGGATAAGTAGAATAAATTTTGTCATTATACATGGTTTTAGTAATAAGTGTTACAATCCTGACTTATGTCCAGCTTATGCTTAATTATGACTCCCAAACTATCTCTTGCTTTGCCAGCAAATAACCATTCATTTTTTTTTAACAGATGCTTGCCCACCTAGTGATTCATCAAAATCTTTCAACATCATTGCCCAGCATCACAAAATTCTGAGTAACTGAGATTTTCAAACTTGAAGATGTAAAGCAAGTGGTTCTCATCATACCCTACACTTTTAATATTAGTGTAGGCTAATCATTTTTGCATCACTGAATATTTATGAATTATTTTCCATTTCCCTAATCAAAGTAATTTAAAAACACCACTTGAACATCATAAGTGTTGAAAGGTCACTTTTTTGACCTATTGATCAAACAAATGCAATAGGAGAAGTAGTTCTAGGTGACAGTAAGATTTTTTTTTTCTATCCCCTTACCACTTGACAAGAGCTAATATGGAGAGATTTATTCTCTAGAGCTTCAACATATCAAGATGAGCCCTGGCAGAACAATGTTAAGTGTGGAGACTTTTAGAAAAGCAAAAACCCAGGAACTATCTTAGCCCTTTTCAATCAGAATCCCTGAGGGTAAAGAGAGTATGTTTCAGAAGCTGAAATGGCAATTTTTATGCATAGTCAGACTCCTGTATTCTTGAGCTTCCCTGGTAGTTCAGATAGTAAAGAATCTGCCTGCAATATGTGAGACTTGGGTTCAGTCCCTGGGATGGGAAGATCCCCTGGAAGAAGGCATGGCGACCCACTCCAGTATTCTTGCCTGGAGAACCTCATGGACAGAGGAGCCTGGCGGACTACAGTTCATGGGGTTGCAGAGAGTTGGACATGACTGAGCAACTGAGCACAGCATGCACAGTCAGAGCTGATAGCTTTTGCTCAACCAAGAAATAAGGAAGTGGTCCTTACATGTACACTTCACAATGGAATCACCCGGGGACCTTGAAGCAACCTGTGCCTGTGCATCCCCCCAGGCATCAGGGTATTTAAAACATCCTCAGTGCTTCTAATGTGAAACCCAAAGGACACATTGATGAGAAATCAGAAGGACATCACTAGTTACATATTTTAAAAATATATTTGAAAGTTAAAATAACACTAGGACTGATTCTGAAGAGCATACTTATTACAAACATTTCAGTATGACTTGCCAGAGATTGCACAATGTGGACATGGCTAGTCATGTCTCAAATTCTGCCATAGACTATACAGCAGCTGTTTCTAAAGTGTAACTGTTTTAGATCAGAACCCCCTGGAAGACTTACTATAGCATGAGTTGTTGGGTTCAACTCATTTCTTTTTAAAATTTTTTATTGAAATATAGTTGATTCACAATGCTGTCTTAATTTCAACTGTACATCGAAATGATTCATATATATGGTTGGGTTGGCCAAAAAGTTCTTTTGGGTTTCTCCGTAACATATGTGGCTTCCCCAGGTGGCTTGGCGGTAAAGAATCTACCTGCAATGCAGGAACCACAGGAGACACAGGATTGATCCCTGGGTTGGGAAGATCCCCTGGAGAAGGGAGTGCCACTCACTGCCACTCACTTCAGTATTCTTGCCTGGAGAATCCCATGGGCAGAGAAGCCTGCTGGGCTATGGTCCATAGGGTCACAAACAGCTGGACACAACCGAAGCAACTTAGCATGCACACATGCATGTAACATACATATACAATATATATGTATATATGATGGGTAACAGCCCAATATATACATATATCTAAAAAATAATAATGTATAATATACATGTGTATATATACACATATGTATATATATTCATCTATGATTATACATGTAAATATTCATATATATACATATGTGCATATATTATTTTTCAGATTTTTTTCCATTATAGGTTATTAAATATATTGAGTATAGTTCCCTACACTATATAGTAGGTCCTTGCTGCTTATCTATTTTATATACAGTAGTGGGTATCTGTTAACCCCAAACTTCTAATTCATCCCTCCCCCTCCTTTCCCCTTTGGTAACCATAAGCTAGTTTTCTATGTCTGTGAGTCTTTTTATGTTCTGTATATGAGTTCATTTGTATCTTTTTTTAAAAAATAGATTCCACATTTGAGCAATATCATATATTTTTTGCCATCTGCAGCAACATGCATGAACCTAAAGATTATCATACTGAATGAAGTAAGCCAACTCCAGTTTCTGATTCACTCATTCTGGGGTTGGGCCCAAGAATTTGTTTTTTACAAGTTCTGGGTAGTATGGATACTGCTGGTCCAAGGACCACATTCTTGCGTTTCTACTTCCATAAGGAGGGGGATATCCTTTCATATGGATTTGACTATTAATTCCATCTCCCACATTTTGCAATGAAGAGACTATTGACTCAAAGTATATGCACCTATTTTCAAAGAACATTCTGCAATATGAATGCTACAAGAAGGTCTCACAGAATGCCACTGTCCCTCCACAATCTGAGAAAAAATTAGGATTAGGCAGATTCTTATGTTATCCTTCATTAGTATTTTTCACATTCTCTACAATATGATAATACTGAAACTGAAAATTGCTCAGCCTTCTCCAACTCTTTGCGACCCCATGGACTGATTATACAATCCATGGAATTCTCCAGGCCAGAATACTGGAGTGTGTAAGTTAACCTTTCCCGTCTCCAGGGATTGAATCCAGGTCTCCTGCATTGCAGGCAGATTCTTTACCAGCTGAGCCATCAGGGAAGCCCATTAGTATTGTAGCTCCTCCATCCATGGAATTTTCTAGGCAAGAGTACTAGAGTGGGTTGCCATTTCCTTCTCCAGGGGATCTTCCCAACCCAGGGATTGAATCCGGGTCGCCCACATTGCAGGCAGGTACTTTACCATCTAAGCCACCAGGGAATCCCCAGTATAATACTAACGGTAAATTAAAGTATGGATACTACACATTTAATCTCAGTTTATCATTTTATACTCATTAGCTTATGTTCAGAATTTTTCTCCCCAGAATTTTTCTCTCTAGGAACGAATTCAATTCAAATTGTTTACAATAATGTATAAGCTAAAAGAATCCATTTCTTTTGAACTTTTTTGATATTTTAAAAATTGTTTTTGATGTTATGACTCAGAGTTATAGACTTCCATATGGTACATGATGTCTTTTCTGTGAAATGTAACTTGCAGAGTGAAATATAAAAAATATTTAGTTTTTTAAAAAATTTTATTAAATTTTTACATTAACTGTCCTAGGGGACATTTCTTAAATTCCCCAACACAAATAATTGGGTATATTTTCTTAGATCTCCTTTAAAGAAATTTCATGTTAAACTGCAAACGCAAAAGCTATGACCTCTCCACCTTTCTTTTATGTGGCTCATTACCTCCCTTTTCTCCAAGGTAGACTTTGCTTCTGTTCTTGATCTTTGCCATGGTTTCCTTGGAAAGACATATTCTGTTTAGCAATCCACATTATTTTCCAAAACCTCTTGCTGATTGATTCCAACATGTTTGACTCAATAATCAATCTAATGTTTTCCTTTTTGTGGGGGAGGATGGGAAGACAGTGGAAGATATATTCAACTACAGACATAAATAAATGTTCTCAAAGCTATGACTATGTTCTTAGCATTTATTGAAACCTTTTAAAACAACAACAAAAAGAACAAAAGGAAGAAAACATCACTAAGCACTGCATTCTATTTCCTATGATGCCCTCCATATAAGAAATTTTTCTTTGAATTTTACCCCATATAAACTTTTTATCTTCTCTGAAAAATTTGTATTTTAAAATATTTTATATGCATATATAAAATATTAAAATTATATATATATATACAATTTTATATATACTACCCAGTTTTATATACATATATATATAACTACCCAGTTAGAAAACTCAAATCTTACTTTGTTTCTTAGTATTATCTTCATATAAGATAATTTCCCTATTTCTACATCATTGAACTGGACTTCCCTGGTGGCTCAGTGGTAAAGAATCCACCTGCTAATGCAAGAGACATGGGTGCAATCTTTGGTCAGGAAGATCCCCTGGAGGAGGAAATGGCAACCCACTCCAGTATTCTTGCCTGGAAAATCCAATGGACAGAGGAGCCTGGCAGGTTACAGTCTAGGATGTTGCAAAAGAGTTGGACATGACTTAGTGACTAAAACAGCAAAAACAACGTCACTGAACTATTTTAAGGAAAGATAAAGTGGTTGCTGCATGGGCGCAGGAGAGCCGAGAGGAGCTACTGCATGATCAAGGTCAGGAGTGGGGCGGTGAGGAGATACCCCTCGTCCAAGGTAAGGAGCAGTGGCTGCACTTTGCTGGAGCAGCCGTGAAGAGATACCCTACGTCCAAGGTAAGAGAAACCCAAGTAAGACGGTAGGTGTGGCAAGAGGGCATCAGAGGGCAGACGCACTGAAACCATAATCACAGAAAACTAGTCAATCTAATCACATGGACCATAGCCTTGTCTAACTCAATGAAACTAAGCCATGCTGTGTGGGGCCACCCAAGATGGGCAGGTCATGGTGGAGAGGTCTGACAGAATGTGGTCCACTGGAGAAGGGAATGGCAAACCACTTCAGTATTCTTGCCTTGAGAACCCCATGAACAGTATGAAAAGGCAAAATGATAGGATACTGAAAGAGGAACTCCCCAGGTCAGTAGGTGCCCAACATGCTACTGGAGATCAGTGGAGAAATAACTCCAGAAAGAATGAAGGGATGGAGCCAAAGCAAAAGCAATACCCAGTTGTGGATGTGACTAGTGATAGAAGCAAGGTCCAATGCTGTAAAGAGCAATATTGCATAGGAACCTGGAATGTTAGGTCCATGAATCAAGGCAAATTGGAAGTGGTCAAACAGGAGATGGCAGGAGTGAACATTGACATTCTAGGAATCAGCGAACTGAAATGGACTGGAATGGGTGAATTTAACTCAGATGACCATTATATCTACTACTGTGGGCAGGATTCCTTAGAAGAAATGGAGTGGCCATCATGGTCAACAAAAGAGTCTGAAATACAGTACTTGGATGCAATCTCAAAAACGACAGAATGATCTCTGTTCGTTTCCAAGGCAAACCATTCAATATCACAGTAATCCAAGTCTATGCCCCAACCGGTAATGCTGAAGAAGCTGAAGTTGAATGATTCTATGAAGACCTACAAGACCTTTTAGAACTAACACCCAAAAAAGATGTCCTTTTCATTAAAGGGGACTGGAATGCAAAAGTAGGAAGTCAAGAAACACCTGGAGTAACAGGCAAATTTGGCCTTGGAGTACGGAATAAAGCAGGGCAAAGGCTAATAGAGTTTTTCCAAGAGAATGCGTTGGTCATAGCACACACTCTCTTCCAACAACACAAGAGAAGACTCTACACATGGACATCACCAGATGGTCAACACTGAAATCAGATTGATTATATTCTTTGCAGACAAAGATGGAGAGCTCTACAGAGTCAGCAAAAACAAGACCGGGAGCTGACTGTGGCTCAGATCATGAACTCCTTATTGCCAAATTCAGACTTAAATTGAAGAAAGTAAGGAAAACCACTAGACCATCCAGGTATGACCTAAATCAAATCCCTTATGATTATACACTGGAGGTGAGAAATAGATTTAAAGGACTAGATCTGATAGATAGAATGCCTGATGAACTATGGACAGAGGTTCATGACATTGTACAGGAGACAGGGATCAAGACCATCCCCATGGAAAAGACATGCAAAAAAGCAAAATGGCTGTCTGAGGAGGCCTTACAAAGAGCTGTGAAAAGAAGAGAAGTGAAAAGCAAAGGAGAAAAGGAAAGATACAAGCATCTGAATGCAGAGTTCCAAAGAATAGCAAGGAGAAATAAGAAAGCCTTCCTCAGCGATCAGTGAAAAGAAATAGAGGAAAACAACAGAATGAGAAAGACTAGATATCTCTTTAAGAAAATTAGAGATACCAAGGGAACATTTCATGCAAAGATGGGCTTGATAAAGTACAGAAATGGTATGGACCTAACAGAAGCAGAAGATATTAGGAAGTAGTGGCAAGAATACACAGAAGAACTATACAAAAAAGATCTTCAGGACCAAGATAATCACGATGGTGTGATCACTCACCTAGAGCCAAACATCCTGGAATGTGAAGTCAAGTGGGCCTTAGAAAGCATCACTATGAACAAAGCTAGTGGAGGTGATGGAATTCAAGTTGAGCTATTTCAAATCCTGAAAGATGATGCTGTGAAAGTGCTGCACTCAATATACCAGCAAATTTGGAAAACTCAGCAATGGCCACAGGACTGGAAAAGATCAGTTTTCATTCCAATGCCAAAGAATGCTCAAACTACCACACAACTGCACTCATCTCACATGCTAGTAAAGTAATGCTAACAATTATCCAAGCCAGGCTTTAGCAATATGTGCACCATGAACTTCCAGATGTTCAAGATGGTTTTAGAAAAGGCAGAGGAACCAGAGATCAAATTGCCAACATCTGCTGGATCATGGAAAAAGGAAGAGTTCCAGAAAATCATCTACTTTTGCTTTATTGACTATGCCAAAGCCTTTGACTGTGTGGATCACAATAAACTGTGGAAAATTCTGAAAGAGATGGGAATACCAGACCACCTGACCTGCCTCTTGAGAAACCTATATGCAGGTCAGGAAGCAACAGTTAGAACTGGGCATGGAACAACAGACTGGTTCCAAATAGGAAAAGGAGTAAATTAAGGCTGTATATTGTCACCCTGCTTATTTAACTTATATGCAGAGTACATCATGAGAAATGATGGGCTGGAAGAAGCACAAGCTGGAATCAAGATTGCCAGGAGAAATATCAATAACCTCAGATATGCAGATGACACCACCCTTATGGCAGAAAGTGAAGAGGAACTAAAAAGCCTCTTGATGAAAGTGAAAGAGGAGAGTGACAAAGTTAACGAAGATCATGGGATCTCATCCCCTCACGTCATGGGAAATAGATGGGGAAACAGTGGAAACAGTGTCAGACTTTATTTTTTGGGGCTTCAAAATCACTGCAGATGGTCACTGCAGCCATGAAATTAAAAGACGCTACTCCTTGGAAGGAAAGTTATGACCAACCTAGACAGCATATTCAAAAGCAGATACATTACGTTGCCACAAAGGTCCGTCTAGTCAAGGCTATGGTTTTTCCTGTGGTCATGTATGGATGTGAGAGTTGGACTGTGAAAAAGGCTGAGCACCAAAGAATTGATGCTTTTGAACTGTGGTGTTGGAGAAGACTCTTGAGAGTCCCTTGGACTGCAAGGAGATCCAACCAGTCCATCCTAAAGGAGATCAGTTGTGGGTGTTCATTGGAAGGACTGATGCTGAAGCTGAAACTCCAATATTTGGCCACCTCATGTGAAGAGTTGACTCATTGGAAAAGACTCTGATGCTAGGAGGCATTGAGGGCAGGAGGAGAAGGGGATGACAGAGGATGAGATGGCTGGATGGCATCATTGACTTGATGGACGTGAGTTTGAGTGAACTCCCGGAGTTGGTGATGGACAGGGAGGCCTGGCGTGCTGCGATTCATGGGGTCGCAGAGTCGGACATGACTGAGTGACTGAACTGAACTGAAAGTGGTTGCACTGGTGATAAATTCCAATGAAGCTGGATACCAGAATTGAAAGAAAAATAAAAAGGAGCAAAGAAACATACTGAGCAAATTGCTTTATGATTTTCCACATATTAATTTTATGTAACTCTCAAGCCTACTCCAACCTTAGATAGAATGATCTCTGAACTGATGCCAGAGAAGTTTGGAGATGTGCCTTCAGCTAGGTACCTACTGCCAACTAAAAATTGTCACTCACCATCTGGTTCTACAAGAAAGAAGTCACCAGCCACTGGCTGGCCTTCCACACCCCTGAAAGGAGTTCAGAGTGGAGGTCAGCAATGAGGCACTCTGGGCTCTGGGAAAAACTGGCAGAACAGGCCTTCAGATAGATGTTTTCAGGAGAAGATTTTTAAGAAACCAAGTTCTTGCATCTCTTCACATCTAGAAAAGCAGTAGAATCCTTAACGGAGACATCTGTTGCTTGTGGCAAAAGCAACCTTCTGTCAACATGTGTGCTTGATTGCACGTTTTCCCTCTGCACTAAAACCACATATCTACTGACCTCCTCACTATCCCTTTGGAGCAGCTCCTCAGAGCTATCTGAGATGCTCTCTCCCAGGCTCCAGCCCTCACTGAACCCCAAATGACACTTAACTCACGCCTGTTATGCTGTGCTTTTTCTTTTCTTTTTTTTAAGTTGACACTAGTAAAATTCAGAGAACAGATTCAAAGGCATGTTTCCTGCCTGTAACACCCATGCTAATCTTACTAAATCACCCTGAAAGGAAACAAATGGAAACCACACTCAGGATAATCCAATATAATTCTTCTTCCTCTAGATTATCACATGATAAGTTTCCTTATTTCCATTTCCTTTACATGCATAGGCAGGTTATGCCTCTTCCTCCCATCTCTCTAAATTGTTAAAAGTTTGGTACAGAAACGTTTGCCCCATCAATGAAAGAGAAGTGATTGTGGAAGAGGGAATATGGGAGCATACATGGGGTCTTGGGACTAAAAAATGTTTGCTTTTTCCACTGGGATTATTGGAGACAGCCAGGGATTTTGAAAAGAGCTCTCGACTTGGAATTTGAGTCCCCGTTGTCACTAAGAATGGCGGCCACTTCTCCAGCCCTCAGCTTCCTCATTCATGTTATTTATTTAACAAGACTTCATCATCCTTGCATGGTACCAACCCAGCATGAAAGTATTCAACTTGAGAATTTTCTCAAGTGCAATCAATTTGCATTGTTTTAATTATCTATTTTAATCAATCAAATCTTCATATGGTATTTACCACATCCCTAAGACTTCGTTAAATGCTGAAAGAAACATCCAGGTAGGATGCAATCTGTTCTGCTGTCTCTCCCAACCTCTCATTGAACCTACACATGTGAGCAAGTCACTCAATACATTACATTCCTGCGAGCCCCACATGATTCTTCATGCAGATTGGATTTCAGGGTGAGCTATTTCACTGCCGTCTTTGTCATTACCCTGCATGTATAAGGTCCTTAAAAGCTTTTCTTGCTCATATCTGACCTGGAGACACCACCCACCCCAGTCTGCCTATCATTCTCATTTTTTAATACATTGCACAGGACTGGAGAATATCATTATGCTGTGAATGCCTCATGGCAATTCCACAGCTTGGGCCCTAAAGAGTGCGGCAACTATTGTAACTGGGTGGGTTTCATAACGATTCATGGAATTGTTATTGGAGGTATCCCACTGTGAGAAGGAGACTAGGCAGGGCCTCCTGCACTGGCCATTGTGAACCCCATCTCCTTGCACCTGAGTTGTTACCTGGGCAACCAAAGGGCCTGCCTCCTGGATATCAGGTGAGGATGCTGAGTGGATTCCTGCAAGAACTCATGGAAAGGACCACCTGACGTCTGTCTGGCATGTTTGTTTCCTATTCAATAGGCTTCTGAATAAGCTGGAGCTAAACATGGCCCAGCATCACCTTCTAAGTCAGTCTTTAACTGGACCCTGAATGACTGCCTCATGGGCACTGCACTATTGTGAGTGAAGTGAAAGTCGCTCAGTCCTGTCCAACTCTTTGCAACTCCATGGACTATACAGTCCACGGAATTCTCCAGGCCAGAATACTGGAGTGGGTAACCTTTCCCTTCTCCAGGGGATCTTCCCAACCCAGGGATCGAACCCAGGTCTCCCACATTGCAGGCAGATTCTTTACCAGCTGAGCCATAAGGGAAACCCAAAGGGAAGCAACATCATTACTCCACTAAAACTATCTTCTCAAAGGTCACCAGTGATTTCTTGTCCTTTATCTAAGTCAAAAGTTTTTTCATTCTGTTGATGCCCAAGTGTTTTTGACACTTATCAGTGCTTCATGTTTCCTGAAATTCTCTCTTTCTTGGGTCTCATGCTTCTCTTTATTCCTTTGGTCTCATAACACTTCTAATCATTCTGCTCTTTGCGGGCCTGATTTCTTTTTTCTCTTTTATTTTGTAAGAAGGCTGGATTCTCTAAGAACCAGTCCTGGCATTTCCCCCTAGAGTTTTCACTCACAGTAAATCCACCTTACGACCTAACTTCTTACATGCAGATCTTCATTGCTACAGGTTTTCCACCTCCCCACACTGCTTCTGTTCAGCTCTGCTGCTAGGTCTCCAAAGTGTCCATTCCAGTCCCAATTCCCATCACCCTCCTCAGTCAGAGATATCACTTCTACAAAGTGTACTTTCAAATGCTTGTCGTTGAGTTTCAGACCCGGCATTTGCTGTTGGTGCTTTTCTCTCCTCCTAAAATTTTAGGTGTTTAGCTGGCGTGTCCACTTTTCCCTCTGAAATTTATTCCTACCGCCCTACCTCTTTGTTTTTATTACCACCACTTAGCCAGGGTCATCCTCTGTGACTCCAGAGACTTTTGCTATGCTGTGTTCTGCTTCCACATCTGTCATCCTTACCTCACTTAGGCCATTTTTATGCTCAGTGACCTATGCTAATATGACAAAGAGAACCATAATATTTTACATCCCTAGACAAATGCACGCACCACCAACCCCCACCCTTTTCAATGTCATGATCAACACCACTTCAAATAGCTCTTTGGAGTTTTACTCTCTAAAGACGATGAGGTCCATCTTTCTCGCTCATGCTAAGAATCAGGAGATCACATTTTCTCCCTGTGGGTCACACAGTCTTGCTCCCCAACAAAGACAGGTCCTATAACTATGGTGTGTTAAGGAAATAAGACATGATGCTTGCTTAGCCACTAACTCGTGAGCATCTCCCTTCTCCCTTACTCCAAAGTGGTATATGTAAATAACAAATTTATTTACATAAATAAATAATTAGAATTTCTAATTTCTAAATACTAAATTTAATTTCTAAATACTAATTTCTAAAACTAAGCATGGGTCTTATTTTTCAAAACCCCATTTCACCCATCCTTTTCCCTATTAAAATATGGACAGAGATTTGTACCCATCGTTTTTATGCAAGTGGGTAAAAGTGATTTTATTATAATAGGTATCATCATGTTAATTATTCTCTATTTTTGACAGCATGAAAACTTTATTTAAATAATTATAAAATTCTAGAACAAGTCGAAATAATAAACATGTTTAATTTTCATTTAAAAGATATTTAGTACTCAAAGCCTAAAACATAGTATTCAACACTGTAAGCAAATATAAGTGCTAAAAATGACAATCAAAAAGGTGAAGTCCAGACTGCTGCTCTAAACATTTACTCTGCCTAAATAAATAATCACATAAACAAATAGAATTCCCTTTCCTTGGCAGAAGATCACTGTCTGTGCAAACTTTCTCTTTGTTGCAGACTTTTTCCATCATAATTTTGTGACTAAACTGTTCACATGTGCTGCCAATATATGATTGTAATTATAATTTAAAAATAAAGGCAATTCTATGTTTCTTCCCCTTTCTGAGCAAGATAATTATATTTCTTTGGAATATAAATTGCCACCATTTTTAGAGTTAAAAATTCTTCAAAGAACAATTAAGTCTTTGCTGAAACATGAAATAGAAGATAGTTCTAGAGAAGATTACAGTGTTTCAATTCAGTGCTTCCAATGAGAAGAAAAAAATTGGCTTAACTGTTGCCCAAAGTCAATGCTTCAGATTCTAAGATGTCAAGCTATATACTTTGAATGAGCTTAAATATGTTCAGCAGTATAAGCGAGCCTTGTAAACTATAAAGCTATTGAAGTGAATCAAATGTTTATTTTCTCTACATAATCGAAAATAGGAAAAAAATCATATGGTTGTGATATTAAACATCATGCACTTTTAAATAAAAGTTAAAAGCATTTCTCCATTACCTTATTTCTCTTACAGGAAGAAGGAATCGGAAAACAAACACAAAAGTTAAACTCCTTAAAATAAGAGGATACAAATTTTCTGTAGTTCTGAAACTATTATCTGGTTCAAAAGCAGTGTTTTGAGAGCAGAACTTCATGCTTACAGCGGTGCTCAACTATACACTTTTCCTTTTCATTTCTGTAATACTTTGGAGATGTTAGAGCTATGTTTTTGCTGTTCTGATATAGATGTGAATACTGCATTGTAAGTTGTATTACAGGGAAGTTTATGGAAACTTTCACTAGAGGGAAAGAACCACTTAGTAGCTTTCTGGTGATTGGAAGATCTTCCCCAAATTAGAAAGTTTCTACTGAGTCAGTCACAGTGGAGACACACTCTGCCTTACAACCTGACTGAAATCTCTCATTCTTATAAGTAAAACATGGAAGAGGGAACCGCTACATCCACACACACATACACATCTGCAAACAACACTGGCATTATTTGAAAGCAAGACAATCCCCTAAATGTCAAGGATTCAGAGATACATCGGGTTAAGAGCAGACACCGACAGATAGGAGTCAGAGCCTCCGGAAGACGTCAGGAGTCGGTGACTGATTGGAGTCAGAGAGATGGGTGAACGAATCCCATTTTCCCTACTTACTGAATGGGTGGAGTGAGTTCTTAAAGTACAGGATCCTCATGGGTAAAACTAGGGCTTCCCTGGTGGCTCAGACAGTTAACAATCTGCCTGCAGTGCGGGAGACTCAAGTTCGATCCCTGAGTTGGGAAGATTCCCTGTAGAAGGGAATGGTAACCCTCTCCAGTATTCTTGCCTAGAGAATTCCATGGATAGAGGACCCTGGCAGGCTACAGTCCATGGGGTTGCAAAGAGTCAAACGCAACTGAGTGACTTTCACTTCACATTTCACTTGATGGGTAAAAGAAAAATAATTCTTATGTCATAGAAGATTAAGACCTGCCAATAAGATATTGCAGCATCACAGTGCTTGACACAGAAGATACCCTTCTGTAGAAGAAAGATACCCTTTCTGTAGTAGAAAATGCTACTCTCCAATATATAATACGGAGAAGGCAATGACACCCGACTCCAGTACTTTTGCCTGGAAAATCCCATGGACTGAGGAGCCTGGTAGACTGCAGTCCATGGGGTCGCTAGAGTCGGACACGACTGAGCAACTTCCTTTTCACTTTCCACTTTCCTGCATTGGAGAAGGAAACGGCAACCCACTCCAGTGTTCTTGCCTGGAGAATCTCAGGGACGGGGGAGCCTGGAGGGCTGCCGTCTGTGGGGTCACACAGAGTCGGACACGACTGAAGTGACTTAGCAGCAGCAGCAGCAATATGTAATATCCAGAGGCCACTGGTCCAGCATGTAGCCTGAGGGTTGTCCCCAGTCATGGACATGATATGAACAGAATCATGTGTCCAACTGCCTAAAAGGAAGGCTCTTTCCACTTGAGCTCTGCCTTTCACACATGAAGAAGCAGTTCTACTGACAGCAGTCATATTGTTATTCAGTCACTCGATTGTGTCTGCCTCTTTGCAATCCCGTGGACTGCAGCATGCCAGGTTTCCCCGTCCTTCACCATCTCCTCGAGTTTGCTCAAACTCATGTCCATTGAGTCGGTGATGCCATCTAATCATCTCATCTTCTGTCACCCCCTTCTCCTCCTGCCCTCAATCTTTACCAGCATCAGGGTCTTTGCCAGTGAGTCGGCTCTTCACATCAGATAGCCAAAGTACTGGAACTTCAGCTTCAGCCTCAGTACTTCAATAAATATTCAGGGTTGATTTCCTTTGGAGTAGACTGGTTTGATTTCCTTGCTGTCCAAAGGACTCTAAAGAGTCTTCTCCAGCACCACAATTCAAAAGCATCAGTTCTTCAGCACTCAGCCTTCTTGATGATCCAACTCGCACATCCATACATGACTACTGGGAAAAGCTTTGATTAGATGGACTTTTGTTGGCAAAATTATGTCTCTGCTTTTTAATACTCTGTCTAGGTCTGTCATAACTTTTCTTTCAAGGAGCAAACATCTTTTAATTTCAAGGCTGCAGTTACCATCCACAGTGATTTTGGAGCCCAAGAAAATAAAATCTGTTTCTACTTTTCCCCATCTGTTTGCCATGAGTGATGGGACCAGATGTAATGATCTTCATTTTTTGAATATTGAGCTTAATCCTGATTTTTCACTCTTCAATTTTGCCCTCATCAAGAGGCATTTAGTTCCTCTTCACTTGGTGCCTTTAAGAGTGGTATCATCTGCATATCTGAGGTTATTGATATTTCTTCCAGCAATCCTATTTCCAGCTTGTGATGTCATATACTTACTAGTTATTGCTATTATACCAGATCATAGTCTTTTAGCCTTCAGAGTCTTCAGAGATCTCTGGTTTCTTGTCCCCAACAATGATTCTTTCATTCTCAAACTTGGTGGTTTTTTAAAACCTAAAGGAAATGGCAGTGGCTCTAAAAACATCAAGGCAGTAATATCTCCTATCCAGGTATAGAACCATTTTTTATTTAAGAATAATGTAGAGAACCTGCTAGGTGACCAGCAGCATCTACAGTTGACTCTTAAACAATGTGGGCTTTAGAATATCCATGTGTAACTTATAGTTGACTCTTCATACAGGGGGTTCTTTGACATCTGTGAATTCAACCAACCACAGGCTGTATGGTACTGTAGTATTTACTGGGCTTCCCTGGTTGCTCAGATGGTAAAGAATCTGCCTGCCATGCAGAAAACCTGGATTTGACCACTGGGTTGGAAAGAGCCCCTGGAGAATGGAATGGCTACCCACTCCAGAATTCTTGCCTGGAGAATTCCATGGACAGAGGAGTCCAGTAGGCTATAGTCCATGGGGTTGCAAAGAGTCAGAGACAACTGAATGACAAACATTTTATAGTATATACTATTGAAAAAAAAAATGTGCATAAGAGGGCTCAAGCAGTTTAATCCTGTGCTGTCCAAGTGGTAAATGCACACAGGTAGGGAGCCCTCATTTGTCAAGCGAGGGGTTTCTGGATCACTTTCTTGACCGTGTTCTGGAATGACAAGGGTTAATCCTAGTGCCCATGCTCAGATCTGGTGTAGAAGTTTCAGTCCAGGGATAGATGACAAATATAAATGCACAAGCATTAGAACAGTATTCTTGCCTGGAAAATCCTATGGACAGAGGAGCCTGGCAGGCTTGGTGGGCTATAGTCCATGGGATTGCAAAGAGTCAGACACGACTGAGCAACTAACATACATACATTAGAGCGGGCAGCAGGCAATACAATTCAACAGAAAAAATGACCTAGGCTTTAATTACCTGGACTAGGTATTTCAGTCCCTGCTGCTGGGGGGACTTTAAAGTTCAACTTATTTAAGATTTTCTGTCATCGCTTGATCCCTGACAAGGCTCAACCTGACAGGTGGAGAATCAAGCAGAGGAATAGGATATTGATTAGTAAACTATTTACTAAGCACAGCCCGTAGATTGTGAGTTCAACTGTGAGTTCAACTTCCTGAGTTCAAATTCAGACTCTGCCACTTATCAGACATTGCATCTCGACTGGTTATTTAACCTCTCATTATCTCAGGTCTATCATTTGTAAAATGGAGAGAATATAATTGCACCTGCCTCAGAGGGTAAACATGCAGATTGAATTAGCTTTTGTAACTGCACAGGGCATGCATAACACATAGCAGGGCTTCCTAGGTGGCACAGTGGTAAAGAATCTGCTGGCCAATGCAGGAGACAACAAGGGACATGGGTTTGATCCCTGGGTTGGAAGATCTGCTGGAGGAGGAAATGGCAACTGAGTTCAGTATTCTTGCCTGAAAAATTACATGGACAGAGGAGTCTGATGGGATACAGTCCATGGGGTCGCAAAGAATCAGACACAGTTGCACACACACACACACACACAACATTGCTGGAGCTGTGTGTTTGATGGATAATGACATGAAATAAATAAATATACCGCAGCTTGGCATTATGGTTGGATCAGAATCCAAGGATAGAAAGCTACATCTCATGTTACCATTTTCCTTTAATGCATAATTTTTATTAGTGAGTCATGACCTTGAAAGACTCTAAAGAGATTTTTTTGTCTAGTATTATTCTTTCACTTGGGTAAGAAATTATTTTCCTGCTTTGTAGGTGGAGCAACTAAGATTCAGGAAGTTTAAATCACTGATTAAAAGTAAAACACAAAAGAAATTCCGTGAGAAGAGATGAGACTAAAAACTGAGATAAAAGTTGTCCTAAACCTATTGGAAGTCAGGACATTTTCTCAAAATGCAATTCACAGCCCCTGCTGAAAGTAATTAGAATTCTGACAAAACTCCAGCAGTTTTCTAAGAGTCTTTCAAGATCCTTTCTGGGAATGTAGGGTCACCCTTCCTGCTGACCATCAGTTTGGAACTTGCTTACATTTTAATCCATTTTGGTATTAGCATAATAATCTCCAACCAGACATATATGTTTTTTTAATTGTTGTTCCTCTCCTTTGGTGGCTTGGATAGTAAAGAATCCGCCTGCAATGCAGGAGACCCAGGTTCAATCCCTGGATAAGGAAGATTTAAATTGTTATTGCCTCTCTTTTTTCCTACAAATGATTTTTACCAGTAGGGAGCATCCTTGAGTGTGGTTTATAAGCAACCTCTCATGTGGCTCAGCTGGTAAAGAAGCCACCTGCAATGCGGGAGACCTGGGTTAGATCCCTGGGTTGGGAAGATCCCCTGGAGAAAGGAATGGCTACCCACTCCAGTACTCTGGCCTGGAGAATTCCATGGACATACCAGCCATGGAGTTGCAAAGAGTTGGACGTGAATAAGCAACTTTCACTTCACTTCACTTGAAATATAACTGTGATGTGAGTTATAAATCATTGTATCTGAGCAGTTGTTGTTAAATATATACATATTTCCCAATATGTATATTGGGAATACATCATTCCTTCCTATATTTCTAATAATTCTTACTTCCTGCTGCTTTTTATTAATCCTAAACACTCAGGTACATGCTAAGTCACTTCTTTCATGTCCGAATTTTTTTGACCCCAGGGACTGCAGCCCACTAGGCTCCTCTGTCCCTGGGATTTCCCAAGCAAGAATACTGGAGTAGATCCATTGAATTAGACAGAGTTGGACATCAAACCATCAACCCATTGAATTAGACAGAGTTGGACATTAGTGATCAACTAAACCAAGTTTCTGAACTGAAAACAACAGCATTATTCTCAGATGCAACTATGGAGATCCAAAGAGAACTCTGAGCATAAATGTCTTGAATAAGGCATTACTTATCCTTTCTATGGGCAAACATGGTTTCTCTGTTTGCAGAGGGTTTATTACCACTTTCCTTACTATCCAGGATCCAAACAAATAGGAAATCCTTTCCTTCTTCCTTCTTTCTCTCTCTGCCTCTTTCTTACAGGGCAACTTATGGTAGAAGAGGAAGAGACTAGGGAAAACATGGGAGAAGGCCATGGCACCCTGCTCCAGTACTGTTGCCCGGAAAATCCCATGGACGGAGGAGCCTAGGAGGCTGCAGTCCATGGGGTCGCTAAGAGTCAGACACAACCAAGCTACTTCACTTTCACTTTCCACTTTCCTGCATTGAAGAAGGAAATGGCAACCCACTCCAGTGTTCTTGCCTGGAGAATCCCATGGACGGAGAAGCCTGGTAGGCTGCAGTCCATGGGGTCGCACAGAGTTGGACACGACTGAAACGACTTAGCAGCAGCAGCAGGGAAAACATGAGACAGCAATTTTTCTCAAACCTGAATTTGCACCAGAACCATCTGGAGGATCTGGTAAAATTCTGATTGTTGGGCTCCACTCTGGAGTATCTGATTCTGTAAATCTAGAGTGAGGTCCATGAATCTGCATTTTCAGTAAGTGTCCAGGTGATGAAGATGGTGCTAGTCTACAATTAACACATGAGTTAAACCACCTCAAAGTAAATTCCCTTTCTGATCATCATGTTCAGGCCACACACAACTTTTCTTCCTCCAAATGCCAAAGTTCTCTCTCCTGCGAGAGAGGGTGTGAACAAGAGAGAAGTATAATTTGAACACAGACATTGGGAGACTATCGGATTGGAGAAGAAGGTACATGGAAGGTTAAAGGATGTGGTAGGAGAGGGTATCAGGAAGGTTCTAGAAGGACCTCAGTGGGAAGTTCCCTGTGGTAATTAGATTCTTACCCTGAGAAGTCACTTCTGAATCTCCAGTATCTGGCACATGTTTTGTGAAAATTGGACTCTATCAGTGTAAACTGGAAAAAAATGAACTGGTTGACCATTCTTCAAACTCTCTTAGGGAAAGCTCAAGACTCTATTTCCTCTTTGAGCTTCAGCAAACTTCTCCAGGGGAGGAGACAAAGCGATCCATGCATGACCCCAAAAGTATCTTTGTTGGCTTCTAAAATACAAAGTCTCCTCCCCCCATCCCCAAAGGTCTTGTTCCCTAGAAAACAGGGGTGGGGAAAACAAATGCAACCTGATTCTAATGTGGAGTCCTTCTCCCTGCTTTAAAATTCCTGCAGGTGGGATTGATTTAAGAAGGGCAGCTTCTCTTAATCAAAATGACTCTGGAAGGTTCTCCTAGTTAGAGGTTATGAGCCTGGTGGGCTGCCGTCTATGGGGTCGCACAGGGTCGGACACGACTGAAGCGACTTAGCAGCAGCAGCAGCAGCAGCAGCAGCAGGGAACAGTTTTGACTTTTACAAACGCGTCACTCCTCCTCCACTCTCATCCCCCACAGAATCTAGTAACATCTTCAGATGTCACTAAATCTTCCCAGCCTCAGTGTTGTCATGAGCATCACACAGGGAACCTGACAAGCTACCAGGCCAGGACTCTACCCCAGACCCATGCCATCAGAATCAGGATGCTGTGGTCTCGCATGAGAATTGTTAAAGTTCCCAGGTGATTCTGATATGCCTTCTAAGATCAAAACATCCCTGTTGTAATCAAAC
The DNA here is from genome assembly GCF_055505025.1 of Bos grunniens. Taxonomy (NCBI): domain Eukaryota; kingdom Metazoa; phylum Chordata; class Mammalia; order Artiodactyla; family Bovidae; genus Bos; species Bos grunniens. The sequence continues at coordinate 9,597,673 of NC_141168.1, forward strand.
AGCCAGTTAGATCCCTGGGAAAGCTGCCCGTCTTAATCTGGGTAGCAAGGGAACGCCTCCACCGCCTGCCAGGTCGGTTTAGGTAATGGGAAAGTGGCATGAGGTGCTGAACTTATGGGAAAGCAAGTAAGAACATGGTGGGAGAGCTCTTCTGAAAAGGAGTCATCATCACAGGCCAAGGACCTTTGGGAGAAACATCCAGGATTTTAGTAAAATTGCTGCTCAAAGTCACCAGTGTCCTCAGTCAACTATGGTCTTTCAGGAAGTACAACGGAAAACACTAGCTTTCCCAAGTCCACCAGTTTCCATTCTAGCTCTGAATCTGCAGTGGGTCAGGGAGCCACTGAAGCTACGTGCTTGAAACTTTGATCAACTTCAAAGTCTTCCTTTATTTTAGGGTAGGGGTCCCCATACTCTGGGATGTAGTGGCTGATGATCTGAGGTGGACTGATGTAATAATAATAGAAATAAAGTGCACAATAAATGTAACTGGCTTGAATCATCCTCAAACAAAGCCTCCCCACCCCCAACCCCTGCCCCAGTCTAGGGAAACACTCTTCCACAAAACTGGTCCCTGGTGCCAGGAAGTTTGGGGATCACTGTTAGAGCACAGCTTGTGTTATGCTACCCTAGTTACAGCTTCTTTATAACAGGGAGACTGCTCCTGAGTGCTTAAAGGCATCAGTGCTTGGAGAACGCCTGCAAAAAGAGGACTGGTTATTTCACGCAAGATGAGGTTTTTTGGACCTTGCTAAGAGCTGTGGTTTGAATTTCTCTTGGAGGGGGATGGGATGCATTGATAGTAACTTTGATCATTTGCGCCGCTTACAAGTTGAATAGAAAACAAATTTGAACATCTCTGCCTATTCATGAACTTAAAACTCAGTGACCTGTATTGTGAAAAAGCCTACAGCCTTAGTCATAAAAGAAACAATTTCTTTTCTAAAGCCTATCTCCTGTCTAGCTGCTGCTAAACTCTTTGACCCAAGGAGTCCTCAGAAAATTTCCAGAAAATAGGCTCCTCTGGTGAGTATGCAGTACCTCAGTACCTCAACCAGTGCAAACGTTTCATTATTCACAGAGTTGGCTTTGTATTTTCAAATAACCAAGCTGGGTAGAATTTTCTCTCAGTATCTGGTATTCAGAAATCGTTGTTTTTCTGTAAGGCTTAAGTACTAAGTTTTTTTTGTTTGTTTGTTTTGGTTTTTTTCATTCTTACAAAGAACAGGTAGATCATCCAGGCCAGAATTCTTTTCAAGTAACATATCTATGCTTAGTCATGCCTCCTTTATAAGTCACTTGGTTCCTATATGTTAATGAAGTTCTCTATAGCTTTAAATTCTTTTGTCACACCTGTTTGCAGAATGGGTAAAAGCAGTTAAAAAGTACAAACTCCAATAAATAAGTCATTGGGGCCATAATGTACCGCATGGGGACCATAGTTAATAATATGGTATATAATTTTAAACATCCCTTGGATATTATTAGGACAAAATTCACTATTTCAAATACTCATGTAAGTGATGTTAAATAGAAAAAAATTAAAACAAAGGTATTTAAAAATATTCCTGCCTATTCTAATAATCTTTATCCACCATGTTTGAATAGTATTCAAAAATGCTTGACAGGGTGAGGGCTCAGTAAATATTTTTCAATGAATGTATGCACAAATAAATGACCAAATAAAGGAAGCAATACTCATAGAATGTTTATAAATGAGGAAAAGGACATATAGATGGAGAAGTATAAGAGTTTGGAAGAAGGGAGAAAATTTTTAAATTGAACAGTAATCAATAGGTCTATTTTAATCCACTGTTTTGATATGCATATTAATTAATGCTTGTCAGCTGACAAAAACGCAAGTCGATTCTATTGTTAGCAATAGTACTGCAAACAGTAAAATGCATGTAGTGGCCTATGGGAAGCAAGTTTATTAATTCAAATTACTAAGAATCGCAAGGAGAGAGACTATGAACTTCAATGAAGAAATGATTCTTTAATGAAAAAAAAATTATGTAAAAGTATATCAAACATATTCCCTAGCTGGATTATTAATTTCAAATTAAACTATAAATCTTTATAACTATGAAACTGCGTTCTATATTCGCCCACTGAAAGAGGGGCTTGTAAAATGAGGTAGAATGAAGTGAACTAAAAGCATCTTCCAGCTTTGTTTACCAATTTCCAGAACCTTCTTTCTTGAGGTGAGATGATCTTCAATAATTTTCTAAAATAATTTGCCTTTCATTATTTTTTGAAAATGCACGCCGGTTTTTAGCAGCTATTTTTAGTGTTTCTCTATTCTTACAGAAACAATGACCCAAGTTTGAAGATAAAAGCTGAAGTAATTGGATTTTATTCTAAGACGAAGTGTTATTTGTGATCTAGATCAGCACAAGCAAATGAGTTTCCTTGTAAAGACCAGGTTCTGTTGATCGGCAGAGCTGCCTGGGGCTGGCCCAGTGTAAGAAAGCCCCTGAGGCCGGGCTGGGGCTCGGTGACACTGCCCGGTGTAAGAAAGCCGCTGAGGCGGGCTGGGGCTCCGTGACACTGCCCCCCACACACGGGAGGGTGCATTGGGCCAAGGGGTGTACCTTCCCTTCCCTAGGAGACACAGCTCCCTCGGTGCCGACAGCGCACCCCAAGAGCTGTCCTGCGCACAGGTTTTCTCACGTGTTACAGCTCTCCAGAGAAGCTCAGTGTTTCACACGGAGGAAAAACTTTTCTTAAAAAATAGACATTATTCTTCTCCAATGACAGAATTAAAACAGTTTACCTTGTCCTACTGAGTAAAGTAACTAAGGCAGAGGAGGAATATCATATGAAATCCCTTATATGTGGAATCTAGAAATGATGCAAATGGACTTGCAAAACAGCCTCACAGACTTAGAGAATGAATTTTTGGCTGTGGGGGGTGGTGGGGGGATGAGAGAAGAAAAGGATAATTAGGGAGTTTGGGATGGACATGTGCACACTGCTATATTTAAAATGGATAACCAACTAGGACCTATTGCACATCCCATGGAACTCTGCTCAATGTCATGTGGCAGTCTAGATGGGATGGGGGTTTGGGGGGAGTGGATACATGTATAGGTATGGATGAGACCCTTTGCTGTCCACCTAAAACTGTCACAACATTGTTAATTGGCTATAACCCAATACAAAATAAAATGTTTAAACAATGAGAATTAATAGTATTCTGGGAGCCAGAAACTAAAGAGAAAAGTAACGTAATTTATCTTTAGACAAAGTCAAAATTATTTTTAAAATCCACTAAGTATTTGAGGAAACTACAAAACTAAAACTTGAGAAGTAGAAAATATGTCCCCCTTCCCCCTAAAGCCTTGTAATATTCTCAGTGTCTTTGTGTAGCAACAGAAGGGTTTCCTTAACTGGTATTGTTCTGCCCAGTTGCTTTCTAGGGCAACTTCCTTTTTTTCTTTTTTGGACTCTTAAAGTTCATTCAAATGAGCAGCACTGAGTCTATGATGCATTTCCATGAGACAAAATAATCTGAGCACTAGCACTTTGAGTCATTTTTAAATGAATGATTTTAAAATAATATGGGCAGTGGAAAGGGATTCCTTTGCTGGACAACCATGAGACTACAAATGAAAACATCTCTTCATTCAGTCTGTAGCCTCAGAGAGGTCTGCTCTGACCCCCTTTAAAAAAAAAGTTTCTCTACTGGTGACTCAGCAGTAAAGAATCTACCTGCAAAGCAGGAGATGTGGGTTTGACCTCTGGGTTGGGAAGATTCCCTGGCGAAGGAAATGGCAACCGACTCCAGTATTCTTGCCTGGGAAATCCCATGGAAAGAGGAGCCTGGTGGGTTGCAAGAGTCAGACGTGACTTAAACCACTACCACATCCTTTTTCCAGTGTGTATCTTTTCCAGTAAAATGTAAGTTCCTGGAGGACTACCACTTCATCTCTCTTGCTCACTAGTATACCCCTAGGACCTAGAATGGTGCCTAAATATTTATTAAATTAGTAAATGGGTGGATGACTGGGGGTATAGACTACTGTATACCATAGACATTTGACCATTAAGAGAATTATTAAGATATCTGAGACATTATTTTGGAGGCAAAAAGAACTTAAGTTATTTGTTTTAGCCTGTGGGATTCTACTAAATTTCATTCCTTATAAACGAACATCTGCATCCTCTTTTGTGGGGCTAATGTTGATTGCGGATCTCTGATCTCCGGGGGATTGGGTCAAGCTGAGAGGTTCACAAGGGTCCTTTCTTCCCTAGCCCTCCAGACTCTGAGGACAGGGGTGTGTGGGTTCTTGTGTATTGCTACAATTCTTATATATTGATACTTGGAACAGGGCCTATCAGCCCCAAGATGAAATATATACAGAGCAAGAATGGGGAAACATGGCAAGTTTAGTTAAGCTGCTGCTGCTGCTGCTAAGTCGCTTCAGTTGTGTCCGACTCTGTGCGACCCCATAGACGGCAGCCCACCAGGCTCCCCCGTCCCTGGGATTCTCTAGGCAAGAACACTGGAGTGGGTTCTTGCCATTTCATGCCATTTCCTTCTCCAATGCATGAAAGTGAAAGTGAAGTTGCTCAGTCGTGTCCGACTCCTTGTGACCCCATGGAGTGCAGCCCACCAGGCTCCGCTGTCCCTGGGATTCTCCAGGCTGTGTCATTTATCTTAGCAGTGGGAGATAAAGCTGGAAAGGAAGACTGAGGCGAAGAGTAAGGAGTTGTGGGAGAAGATGGTGGCTAGGGAATTTAGATTTGTTAACTAAAAAATGGAATCCCCACTTCCCACCCTAAACAAGAGTGATACAAAATGTAGGATTGATTATGTATAAATGAGAGAAGTTCAGAGAAATAGAAATGCCCATTTCTTCATCGAAAGGACCTAATTTTCCTTTGAGGAAAATGACCACAATTATAAATTTTTATTTTGGCGTGTTCTTGATGCTGAGTGGTAGTCACAATGATAAGCTTATAAAAACCTGTGTTCATAACATGGCCCTTTCAGCTCAGAAGACCTTATATTTTACTAAATGATACACTAAACAAATAATGAAGACATGAGGCAAATGTGCAAAAATTGGAGGCATTAATTTATAGGCTATTTAGTGAGGATGTACAGATGTAAGAGTTGGACTATAAAGAAAGCTGAGCCCCATAGAACTGATGCTTTTGAACTGTGGTGTTGGAGAAGACTCTTGAGAGTCCCTTGGACTGCAAGGAGATCCAACCAGTCCATCCTAAAGGAGATCAGTCCTGGGTGTTCATTGGAAGGACTGATGTTGAAGCTGAAACTCCAATACTTTGGCCACCTCATGTGAAGAGCAGACTTATTGGAAAAGACCCTGATGCTGGGGAAGATTGAGGGCAGGAGGAGAAGGGGACAATAAAGGATGAGATGGTTGGATGGCATCACCGACTCAATGGACATGGGTTTGGGTAAACTCTGGGAGTTGGTGATGGACAGGGAGGCCTGGCATGCTGCAGTTCATGAGGTCACAAAGAGTCAGACACAATTGACTGACTGAACTGAACTAGTGAGTTTCTCATAACATTCATATCTATCTACAAATTACTTGTCAGCAAACAACCACCAGAAAGATGATGAAAAAGTAAGAAATCAGCAATAAGGTCTCTCTATAGTGACCAAGGGAGAAGGCAATGGCACCCCACTCCAGTACTCTTGCCTGGAAAATCCCATGGACAGAGGATCCCGGTAGGCTGCAGTCCATGGAGTCGCTAGGAGTCAGACACGACTGAGCGAAGTCACTTTCACTTTTCACTTTCATGCATTGGATAAGGAAATGGCAACCCACTCCAGTGTTCTTGCCTGGGGAATCCCAGGGATCGGGGAGCCTGGTGGGCTGCCGTCTATGGGGTCGAGCAGAGTCGGACACGACTGACACAGCTTAGCAGCAGCAGCAGCATAGTCACCAAACATTTAATAAAGTTGACGCACAGGTGAGTTCTTTAGGCTCTCACCCGCTTACCTTCACCTCCCCATGATCATTAAAAAATAGGGGACCTAAAACCTCTAATCAGAGACAAAAAGAAATTAGGAAGCAGAAAGTCAGGGAATGATGCTGGGGGTAAGGAGTGCAGGATGGGGGGAAGGGTGTATTGGTCCATCTAACCTAGCAGTCGACACGATAATGGAAAAATAGCTAAGTAGACTGAAAGAATGGTAATTTGTAGCATTCAACAAGAGAAAGAGTAGTGTGTAATGGCAACACTTAATGTATATGATATTTACTGATTCATGATTAAGTGATAACTATGCATCAACATTTTCTGCTTAAAGAGAAAAATATAGTCTGTTTCAAGAAAATTTTAATGACATACCATCAAAATTGATGTAAAAATACTTTTGCTTTTAGAGGACTGAGTCTGATTTATATAGGAAATTTCTTGGTAAAACTGGTAAATATAATGACTTTATTTCAAATCTCATTGCATACCCCATTTTAAGAGTATACACTAATAGCCCCCTTCCTTAGAATATTTCATTTGAGAGTTTTTTTTTTAATTAGGAAATAACTATATGGGAAAAGATTACCGTTTATTTAGTGCCCCAAATATATACCACACACTGGACTGACTGCCATAAAATGTTATATTTAGTCCTTTTGGAGGTCTGTTTAGTTCAGTTCAGTTCAGTTCAGCTGCTCAGTCGTGTCCGACTCTTTGTGACCCCATGAATCACAGCACGCCAGGCCTCCCTGTCCATCACCAACTCCTGGAGTTCACCCAGGCTCATGTCCATCGAGTCAGTGATGCCATCCAGTCATCTCATCCTCTGTCGTCCCCTTCTCCTCCTGCCCCCAATCCCTCCCAGCATCAGAGTCTTTTCCAATGAGTCAACTCTTCACATCAGGTGGCCAAAGTACTGGAGTTTCAGCTTTAGCATCATTCCTTCCAAAGAAATCCCAGGACTGATCTCCTTCAGAATGGACTGGTTGGATCTCCTTGCTGTCCAAGGGACTCTCAAGAGTCTTCTCCAACACCACAGTTCAAAAGCATCAATTCTGTTAGATGAGGATTATTATTCCTGTTTTTAAAGATAATAAAACTGATACTTAGAAAATCAATCTGTCAAAAATGAAACAGCCAGAACTTCATTCCGATGTAGTGTCTTTTCACTGCGTTATCATTCCATTAATTAAAAGTGTGGTAAGAGTTAAGATAGGTGGAAATAACAGCTAGAAAAATGAGTAGGTTGATCACAGAGCACATCCTATATGTGATTAGGAGAAAAAAAAAAAAAAAAAAAAGATGTTAAGGAGGGGAGGGTTATCACTTGGTACTTTAGAGGAAGGGAGGGTGGGCCAGACTTTAGGGTTGGTGTAATAAAGAGGACTTCAAGTTAGGTGGACTTGTTTTTAAATCATTAGGTGAAATGTAGATGGTGAATACTAACAGAAGGGAATGAGTTGAAGAAATACTGAATGAAAGAATGTACAGTTTTTATTTGATCCAAAGTGTCATTAAAGAGAAGGATCTGGGAAGCAACATGATCGAAGTATCCGTCTTTAAAAAATTGACAAGTACGCAAAGGGACCTGGAGTGGGGAGAAGCTGGAAAACCCACTAGTCAAATGGAGATTAATCTTTTCATCATGGTGCCCGTGATTTCAGGGGGAAAACATACAACGATTCTGCTTTAAACAAGAAATCCACAGGAAGTTACAGAATTGGACACATGTAAAGAAAAGGGAAGTAGTATTTATTCCAGAATACTGTGTGTAAAATAGAGAGATTATATTTTCCTTAACATAGTCTAAACTTGGCAAACAATGTCAGTAGAATGATAACCCTGTGCTATTAAACATTTGAGTGCTCCTTAATAAACTTGGCATGAAGAGAAGATACAATAGTAATAAAATTTTTGGAATCTTTTTTTTTTTCACAATAATAAATGGTAGAAGTAATGCTGACATAGGAAAAAAGGAATGGGACATTGAAGGTTAAACAATGCTGAAGCTGATAGCATTGTAAAGAGGCGGCAGACAATGATGACACATTCATGCAGCAAGTAAATTCAAATCGAGAGGATACCTGGCAATTTTGCATAGTGAGAAGAAATAAACACAGAAGAACTCACTTTTCATATGTTTGTTCTGTTTAATAAAGGTGTGTCAGTAACAGATCAGGCTTGCCAGATTTAACAAATAACAGTACAGACCGAGGTAAATTTAAATTGCATAGGATAAACTTGGACAAAATCATTGTTTTCATTGTTGATCTGAAATTCAAATTTAACTGGGCATCCTGTATTTTGGCAATTCTAATTCAGATTCACTGAGATTTCAGCTCTCAATCATTTTCACCTCTGTTAATCAGTTTTACCCTAAAACAAAAGTTGCAAAAATAGAGGGCAACAAAAATTCAGCCCCATAGGAATAAAAAGAAAATAAATGATTTTTCTATAAGGAAACATAATTAGAGCTTGCATGTAGGACTGAACCTGAAATTCCACTGCTTTAATTTAAAGAGCTCGGCAGAAGGGGCCAGGATTTCAAAGATGGGAAAGTTACGTTTGTCCTTAATTTTAAAGGGAGAGGTCTTCCCCCAAGACAGAAGAGATTTCTGTAAAGATTAATTTGCTTCATACTGTACTGTGAAGCAACATCTCCTAATTATTTAGCCAGATCTCCGCTTTTACTGGCAAACCTGATGGGGTTTAAATGCAGATGTGAACCCACTGGAAAGGTATGGGCATCGCCTCGGCATTAATATGTTTAGTCAGCAATACATACAAAGATTGAGCAATTTACTTTTGCAAGATTCAGAAAACAAAAGACACCAAAAGAAAAGCTACACCTCTCTTCTCTCCCTACACAAAAGTAAATTGTGGCTTGGCCAAAATGTTTCTTTGAGATTTCCTGCGAGCTGTGATAGAAAAACTTTTGTTTGTTTGAGTTTTCCCGCAAGCTGTTATAGAAAAACTTTTGTTTGTTTGAGTTTTCCTGTAAGAACTTTTTGGCCAATCCAATAAATAGATGAGCAAAGATTTTGATACCCAAAGGTCTGTGTGTTTAAATGAGATGGAGCATAATGTGGGAATAATGTCCTTCTGTGCAGAATTTTAAATATGTATTTTTCAGTATTTGTTTTCTTTGACAAATATATAGTTAAAGAGATGTTAGCACAGTAAACATGATGTGGGTAGTTCGCTGTGGGCCAAGCTGATCGGCTGAGACCTGTTCAATATGACAAAGCAGTAGCTATGGTGAAGATGCTGAGTACTAGAGATGCGACCTACTGAGGGGTCTCAAGCATCACAATGGTTGCTGGGGCTCAGCACTGAGTCCAACAGAGGGAATATGGAATGTCACTAATTAATTTATTATTAATTGTCTGCTCCACAACTGGAAGGGAAAATGCCTGGGGCTTGGGAGAGCAGATAGGGAAATCATCATATTTCCTTTATAGAGAGGTAAAATGAGCTAACGGCCTTATATGTTGACATCGTACACTCTAAAAAGTGTATCTGTATTTGATCATCTATGTGATATGAGTACTACTGTTGTCCTCATTTTATAGATAAGTCACAAAAGTTCATGCAGTTTTTCGAAAAATGACTTGGCTAGCGGATGGCATGCCTGCTAAGTCATCTCAGTCACATCTGACTCTTTGCAGACCTGTGGACTGTAGCCCACCAGGCTCCTCTGTCCATGGAATTCTACAGGCAAGAATGCTGGAGTGGATTGTCTCTTCCACCTCCAGGGGATCTTCCCAACCCGGGGATCAAACCTGTGTCTCCTACGTCTCCTACATTGGCAGGAGGGTTCTTTACCACTAGCACCCAGGGGATGGCAGGGATTACATAGAAAGGTATTTTCACCTAGACACAATGCTCACACCTGTCGTATTGCCACTTCACTCTACTGTGCACAACGCCTTTAATTACTGAAAAGAGAATGAGGGTATCTATAAGACGTGTATGGTGGCGGTGTGGTTTCATAGACAATGATGCCACATTAATGGTTTGGGGCTTATAACATTTTTCCTGTCTGGTTAACTTCTAGAAACATCAATAACACCTTACATATTTATTAAACAAAATTCACTTGACTCTACTGTATTGTCCATCATAAGCACAACCATATTTTGTAGGCAGTTTGCATGTCCACCACGCTCAGGCGTTATTGATGGTAAGTTTGCAGGCACAATCATGAATACCAATGAGGTGGCAAATGTTGAAATGCCAACTGAGTAGACATAAAAAAATCTTCTGTGATACTTTCATCAAAGCAGAGAACCTGCGCAGAGAATTCTATCTGCTTACTGACTGCCAGATTCTTTGATAAGCTCTTAAGAAAATTCCTTATCTATAAAATTCCCTGCATTTTCACTTCATTTCTCCTCCTTTGAGTTGGACAGTGAATGGATTGAATGGATTGTCCATCTCCTTGTATATTAAACTGCACTGAATTATAACTGTTGTTAAGGATAGTTGCTCTAAATCTCTTATGGTTCACCCTGAGGCAAGACTTAACAGTAAATATTAAAACAGTAAATAATAAAAGCAAGACTTAAAAGTAACTCTTCCACTCTAAAGCACAGCAACTTAGTAGACTGGATGAAGCTTTTACAGCTTTTGTTATTAACTTACAGGATGTTAATAGTTGAATCTATATCTGGTTACACAGGGAGGAGGAATAAATGGTTAGTAAAAGGGAATGTCTGAGCCTGAATTTGACTATGTTTACTGGGAAATAAAAACAAATAACAGGACTAAATCTTGAAGATCTAGTGTGGTCATATACAGAAGCTATATTGGGCACAGACATTTAGAGATAAAATCTATTCTCAGTGTTAAAATTAAGCAGAGGAGTTTGCTAACATTTATTGACTCTGATGCAAAAAGAAAGGAAAAAAAAAGAAAATTTTGATGGCATTCCAAACTAATATGAAACCTGCTTCGTGCTTCATCAGAATTAAGATGACTGTTAATAAAGAATTAAGGAAACTAGGGAGTATGCCCGCAGGAGTGTAGGAGCGTGTGTGTGTGGTGTGTGTGTGTGTTTCTGTTTACAGGAACGAAACTTTGATTTATATATCTCGTGAAAGTCAAAATTTAGTGTCTACTACTATGCTTTCATCAGCACTCCCCCATGGAGTTTAGGTTTCTAGACTTTATATTAACTTTTTATTGATTTTTGAATCAAGTTGAGTGTTTACAGCCTGACTAAATGTGTTTGTGCAGGACTGTTTTAATGAACAGGGATAATCATAACTCGTATACTTATTTTAAAATGTTCAGGAATGTTTCTATAACAATTTATAGGGATATATATCTGACCAAACTTCTGCCATTATTTTCTTGTGTGTGCACATTTACTTGCATAGCATTATTTATTTAATAGCAGTAGACATAATTTACGCATAAGAATGCCCACAATTGACTCTATTATTATTCACAGATTTCACAACATGCAGGTCTGTAAATGGGCTTCCCTGGTGGCTCGCTGGTAAAGAACCCACCTGCCAATGCAGGAGACGCAGGTTCAATCCCTGGTTAGGGAAGATCTCCTGGAGAAGGAAATGGCAACCCACTCAGGTATTCTTGCCTGGAGAATCACATGGACAGAGGAGCCTGGTGAGCTATAGTCCATGGGGTCACAGAGAGTCAGACACGACTTAGTGACTGAACAACAGTCTGTAAAGAGGAACTGGTCATGCACAAGTAAACAGACATGACCCCTGGCCTTAAGGAACTTGCACTTTACTAGAAAGACAGACACTCAAATACGTGTTTATAATACAAATTGAAATGAGCTGCCATGAAGTTACATTCAGGTGCATTTTAGAGCACTGGGGAGGAAAGCCTCAAGACACCCAGGGAAGTAAGAAAATCCTTGGAAGTAGAGCTAGCAGGTACACTAGTTAGAGAAGAAACCAGGTACTCTGAGTATGTGCAGAACTTTGGAAAACTACAGAGTTATTGCTGGACAGAATTGAAGAGGTTAAGGCTGGAGGAAGTGACGTAATAGACTAGAGAGGCAGGTAGGAAAGAAACAAATCACTGGTTTGGCCAAAAAGTTCTTTAATAGTCTTTTTGGCCAACCCAATACAACGTTATTTGACAATCCAAAGGGTGTGGATTTTGTCTTTAAAGAACTTTAGGTGTGGCAATCACAGGGCGAGATTTAGTACAGAAGTATAGAAGACAGATGAGTATAGAAGACAGACAAGGGAGGGCTGACTTAGAACACTGATGTGCGGATTTTAAGAAGCTGAGTTAAGAGAAATGAGTAATTATTTGGACGTGGGAGATAAGAAGATATAAGAAGTCTGACTTGTGTCTCAGGTTTCCTCGTATCATATGAAAGTCCTGCGGTAGGCTGAATGGTTGACAGTGCCCTGACTCCAAGCAGAAGAAAATAGGTCTGTTTCTAGGAACAGCACACTCAGTTGAGATAATCAGGATTCTCGCAGGTTAAAGTTGAAACAAACTCTGAATAAAAACCTCACTAACGGATGCCATAGTGAATGAGAGTCAGTAAAAACAAGAAAAATTTAAAGCCTCTAATGATACAGGAATTATCACATATAGACTATCAGATACATGAAATGTTTAAAGAATAAAAAACTTAAGCTGATCAAGTACTTACATGAGACCATGGTCTTCTATACATAAAAATATACAAAGAACTAAATAGTGATGTGAATGTGTGTATAAGCGGATACCTACATGTCTACTTACCCAGCTACCTACCTCTGTACATCTATACATGTTTTCCCTGACTGTCCACTGAGGGAATCTGGGAGCAGCAGCACCGGGATAGTAATGAGCAAGCACCCAGATGGTGACTTCTAAGACCATACTCCACCAAAAGGAACACAGACTCCCTGAAGAAAAGGCTGAGTCTAATCTGGGGCAGGTAAAGTAGATGATCTTAAAACACCTGTTTGTAGCAAAAATCAGGAAAATGTTCAAAACATAATGGGACCATGATAAACGACACAGATACCAGCTGGTAGTTTTGAACATTTTCCTGCTCCCACTGGACAAATCTGTAACAACCTGAACATCAACTAAAAAAAAAAAAAAAATAGAAGTAACAACAGATTTTAACTCATTAAGTAAAGTAGGAAACCATTAATCTATACTGATTAAAGAAGTAAATGGAAAATTCTATTAAGGTGAGGGCGTTTATATGTTTCCAAGAGCCTCTACAAAGTATTAATTATAAATGAAAAAAAAAGTGAAATGCAAGTGAAAAAATAATTTAACATTGGAGAAGGCTGGCCAGACACCACCTTAATCAAGTGATCAAAACCCTGGAATGATTTCAAATTGTGCATCAGCAAACCAACCCAGCATCTCTATAGTGATACTCCTGCCAAAGATGCAAAACCTGAACTGAATCAGGAGGTAACACAAGACAAAGTCAAAGTGGCAGAAATATCTCAAAATTAATGCCCACTAATCTTTAAAATGGAAAAGTCCTGAAAGGACTTTAAGGAAATACTGAGGAAGTCTTATACATGGGGAGAAACCATGGATGAATGAAGTTAAATGCTATGTGTTACTAGATCCTTTTGCTTTAAAGGGTGTTACTGGGCCAAATAGTAAAACTCGAATGCGATCTGAGGATTAGAAGGAAGACTAAAATAATGAAGTAATACAATCGTATTAATTTCCTGACTTTAATGGCTTAGTGGTTATGTGGGGAGGCGTCCCTGTTTGTGGAAGAAGGCATTCAGTATTTGGGAATGATGGGATATCAGGTTGTTTTCAAATGAATCAGGGAAAACATTTTATTCTGTATCCTGCAGCTTGAAATTGTTTTAAAATGAAATGAGTGAAACATTAACTAGATTTCTTACTGAGTATTATTTTTTACTGCAGAGATTTCTCATAGTATTTACCATGCTAACTTGTGTTTTGCATTTTCAATAAAGAAATATAATATTTAGTATTTCCTACAGATTTTTTAAACAAAGTATCCCCTGGAAAAGAGAAGTATTTAAAAACAATCTTTGTACTAAAAGTTATAAAGAAGCATAATAAATATACCAAATTCTGAGTGAATATAGCAACGAATTACTATTATGTAAATAGTAGAAATGTGATTGGGACTGACAGTTATTTAATCAAAACAGTCAATTAAAGAAGGAAATTATTTTTTAAATTTTGCTGAAGTATAATTGATTGACAAGGTTGTGTTAATTTCTGCTGTACAGTATAGAGACTCAGTTATATATATATATATATATATATATACACACACACACACACTTTTTTCCATTATGGTTTATCATAGGACATTGAATATTATTCCCTGTGCTATACAGTGTGATCTTGTTGTTTATCCATCCCATATATAATATTTTGCATCTGCTAATCCCAAACTCCCAATCCTTCCTTCCCTGCATTTGCCTTTGGCAACTACAAGTCTGTTCTCTGTGTCTGTGAGTCTGGTTTTGTTCAGCGGGTATATTTTAGATTCTACATATAAGTGATATCATACGGTATTTGCTTTTGACTTACTTCACTTAGTCTGATAATCTCTAGGTCCATGTGTGTTGTTATAAATGGCATTATTTCACTCTTTTTATAGCTGAGTAGTATTTCATCGTAGACACCACCTCTTCCTTATCCTTTCATCTGTCAGTGGACATCTACGTTGTTTCTGTGTGATGGCTATCACTGGTCGTGCTGCCATGAACATGAGGTGCGCTTATCTTTCAGAATTATACTTCTGTCTGGGTATATACTCAGGAGTGGGATTGCTAGGTCCTATGGCAACTCTACTTTTAGTTTTTGAGGAACTTCCATACTGTTGTTCCCTAGTGGCTGTGCCAATTTGCGTTCCCACCGATAGTGTAAGAGTGCTCCCTTTTCTCCACACCCTCTCCAGCATCTATCGTTGGTACATTTTTAATGATGGCCATTCTGACTGGTGTGACGTGGGGCCTCATTGTTTTGACTTGCATTTCTCGAATGATTAGTGAAGAGCACCTTTTCAAGTGCCCATTAGCTAACTGTATGTCTTCTTTGGAGAAATGTCCATTTAGGTCTTCTGCCCATTTTTTAATTTTTTTTTTTTTTGCTTGTTATTGAATTGTAGGAGCTGTTTGCATATTTTAGAAATTAAACCCTTGTGGTTGCATCATTTGCAAATATTTTCTTCTAGTCTGTAGGTTGTCTTTTCATTTTGCTTGTGGTTTCCTTTGCTGTATAAAAGTTGATAAGTTTATTAGGTTTCATTTATTTTTGCCTTGATTTCTATTGCCTTAGAGACCTAAGAAAACTTCGGTATGATTTATGTCAGAGAATGTTTTGTCTATGTTCTTTTCTAGGAGTTTTATGGTGTCTTTTCTTATATTTAAGTCTTTAAGCCACTTTGAGTTCACTTTTGTTTATAGTATGAAGGTGTGTTCTAACTTCATTGATTTACATGCAGCTGTCTAACTTCCCTAATATCCCTTGCTGAAGAGACTGTCTTTTCTCCATTGTATATTCTGCCTCCTTTGTCAAACATTAATTACCCATAGATGTATGGGTTTACTTCTGGGCTCTTTATTCTGTTCCACTGATCCATTTGTCTGTTTTTGTGCCAGCATCATGCTGTTTTGATTATTGTGGTCTTGTACTATTGTGAAATGCCTCGTGATTTGTTATTTTCCCTCAGGATTGTTTTGGCAATTCTGGGTCTTTTATGGTTCCATATAAATTTTAGGATTAGTTGTTCTAGTTCTGTGAAAAATGGCATGGGTATTTTGATAGGTATTGCATTAAATCTGTCGGAGAAGGCAATGGCACCCCACTCCAGTACTCTTGCCTGGAAAATCCCATGGACGGAGGAGCCTGGTGGGCTGCAGTCCATGGGGTCGCTAAGAGTCAGACACGACTGAGTGACTTCACTTTCACGCACTGGAGAAGGAAATGGCAACCCACTCCAGTGTTCTTGCCTGGAGAATCCCAGGGACAGCGGAGCCTGGTGGGCTGCTGTCTATGGGGTCACACAGAGTCGTACACGACAGAAGCAACTTAGCAGCAGCATTAAATCTGTAGATTTCTTTGGGTGGTAGAGCCATTTTAACAATATTCATTCTTCAATCTAAGAGCATAGGATAGCTTTCCATTTCTTTGAATCATCTTCCATTTCCTTTATTAATATTTTGTATTTCTCAACATATTAGCTTCTCACCTCTTTGGTGAGGTTTATTCCTGAAAAGAAAGTGTTAGTCACTCAGGCATGTCTGACTCTTTGTGACCCCATGGACTGTAGCCTGCCAGGCTCCTCTGTTCATGGAATTCTCCAGGCAAGAATACTGGAGTGGGTTGCCATTTCCTTCTCCAGGGAATCTTCCTGACCCAGGGATCAAACCCAGGTCTTTTGCATTCCAGAAAGATTCTTTACCATCTGAGCCACCAGGGAGGGGATTATTCCTAAGTTATTTTAATTTTTTGGATGCAATTTTAAAAGGGATTGCTTTTTACATTCCCTTTCTTGTAATTCATTGTTAGTGTAAAGAAATGCAACCAATTTCTGTTAATGTTAATCTTGCTAAATTTATTAGTTTTAGTAGATTTTGTGTGGAATGTTTAGAGTTTTCTATATATAGTACTACGTTATCTACATATAATGACAATCTTACCACCTCTCTACCAATATGAATCCCTTTTAATTCTTATCTGATTGCTGTGGATAGGACTTCCCTTAGTATGATGAAGAGAAGTACTGAGAGTGAGCATCTTTGTTCTGCTCCCATTTTAGTGGGAAGGCTTTCAGAGTTTCACCATTGACTATTATATTAGCTGTGGGTTTGTCATAAATAGCTTTTATTATGTTGAGATATGTTTGCTCTGTACCCACTTTTGTAAGGGTTGTTTTTTCATCATGAATGCATGCTGAATTTTATCAAAAGCTTTTTATGCTTCTATTGAGATGACATGCGGTTTTGTCTTTTGTTGATGAGTATATCATGTTAATTTGCATATTGAAGGATCCATGTGACCCTGGGATGACTCCAACTTGGTCATGATATGTGATCTTTTTTATGTGTTGTTGGATTTGATTTGCTAATATTTTGTTGAGAATTTTTACATCTATATTAATCAAAGATAATGGCCTATAATTTTCTTTTCTGTTAGTGTCTTTGGTTTTGATATCACAATGATGGTGGTTTCATAGAATGTCTTTGGGTGTGTTCCCTTCTCTCTAGTTTTTTTGGAAGACTTTGAGATGGAAAAGTGCAAGTTTTTCTTTGGTAGCATTCACCTACAAAGCCATCTGGTCCTGGACTTCAGTTTTTAGGATTTTTCTATTTAACAGATTCTATTTTATTTCTAGTAGTCAATCTGTCCAAGTCATCTATTTCTTCACTAAGTTTTGGTGAGCTGTATATTTCTAGAAAGTTCTCCATTTCTTCTACATTGTAAATTTGTAGACATATAATTTTTCATAGTATTATCTTATTTTATTTTTCAATTCTACAGAATCAGGTTTGGTTTTTTCTTTCATTTCTTAATTTGAGTCTTCTCTTGTTTCTTCGTGGTGAGCCTGGAGAGGTTTGTCAATTCTGTTTAACCTTTCGAGGAATCAGCCCTTCATTTTTATGTTTTTCTAATATTTTTTTTTCTTTTTAAATCTTTTTTTATATTAAATTTATTTGTTTTAATTGGAGGTTAATTACTTTACAATATTGTATTGGTTTTGCCATACATCAACATGAATCTGCCACGGGTGTACATGTGTTCCCAATCCTGAACCCCTCTCCCACCTCCCTCCCCATACCATCCCTCTGGGTCATCCCAGTGCACCAGCCCCAAGCATCCTGTATCCTGCATCGAACCTGGACTGGCAATTATGTTTTTCTAATATTTTTGAATCTCTATTTTATTTTTTTCCTCTCTGATCTTTATTATCCCCTTCCTTCTGCTGACTTTAGGTTTTGTTTGTTGTTCTTTTTGGAATACTTTTGGTGATGGGTTACATTGTTTATTTAAGATTTTCCTTTTTAAGAAGGCCTGTATCACTATGAACTGCAGTCTAAGAAGTGCTTTTGCTCCATCTCATAGATTGTGTATGGCTGTGTTTTCATTATCATTTGCCTCAAGGTATTTTTTTAAATTTCTTCTTTGATTTCATCATTGATCCATTGGTGTTTCAGAGGCATGTGGTTCAGTCTACTAGAGAAAGTTCTATGTGCACTTGAAAAGAATGTGCATTCTATTTTTTTTTAATGTAACATCCTGAAAACATCAATTAAATCTAACTGTTCTATTGTATCATTTAGGATCTCTGATGACTTATTGATTTTTTTTTTTTGGTCTCAAATATCCGTCCATTGATGAAAGTGGGGTGTTAAAATCTCCTATTAATATATATTCTCATCTACTTCTTCCTTTGTATCTTTTAGGAAGGAAATTATTGTAAAGTTATAAAATATATATTTAATATATTGTGTTATTTAAAACACAGTATTTATTTAAAATATATTTAATATTATTTATATAATATATAATATGATTCTATTAAATAATGTAATTATTTAATATTTGTATTATTTAAAATATATTAACTTTAAACATAAATTTTCAGTAATTTACCAATATTGTTATATAGGTTACTTTTCTCCCTTTCTCTCTTTTTTCTTTTTGAATGTTGGTCTCCTAATTGGATTTCTGCATAATCTTTTAAAAATATATGTGTACATGAGTGTGTATGATAATTTCTCTAGAAAGAAGCAAGTAATCATCAGGTTGCTCTGTTTTTTTCTTACTATTCTTCTGCTTTTTTTTTGGCCAACATTTTGCAGTTGTCTCATTACAATAATTTGAGATAAGACTCATAGTTATTCTTTGCTGGGAGTCTTTACGTATCGTTAAAGTAGGTTTTCATGGAATACGTTTTCTCTATATACCATGTTTGTTAGGATTATGTATGAATTGTAGCATTAAAATGGCAATCAAGATGGCGTCAAGTGTTGAGAGAACAAATATTGCAGAGTCCTGGTAAGCAGTGTAGTTAGTGGGATCAGCAGCTTTGCCAGATGACTAGGGAACAGTCTGCGAGTCAAATGTTCTTTGTCACGAACATGAACAGCCAACTTGATGGAGGGAATAGGAAATATTTGTTAATCCGGCAAAAAAGATCATCAGAGGTTTTCTCTAGGGTAGGACTCGAGGTTATCTTGTACTCTCCCTTTATGCATTTTTCATCTTGTTTGTTGATAAGGATATTCTGTTGATTTTATAATGGAAAGCATCTCTGAAAACAATAAGTAATCATATTGAAAGAATATATATTTTTTTCTTTAATGTGGTTTTCTTTGGTCAGCAGCAATCTGAGAGGCCAAGTATCCAGCCATAGACTGGATCATAATACAGTCTGTCCGATTGCTCATAAATATGGAAACATCAAACCACTGTTCTCAATTCTGAATTTCTAGAATATTACCATTGAAATGGAGGAGCCACATGACAGTCTATGGTTTGCTTGTTATTGTTCATTGTTCAGTTGCTCAGGCATGTCCTACTCTTTGTGACCTCATAAAATACAGTATGCCAGGCTCCCTTGTCCTTCACTATCTCCCAGAGTTTGCTCCAACTCATATGCATTGAGTTGATGATGTCATCCAACCAGCTCATCCTCTGAAGAGCATTTATTTTTACTTTATCATATTGGGGTTTCAGGTCTAACCTGCTTTCATCTATATCAGCAGAAAAGATAAAAATAACCTACCTTTACAAGTTCCACATGATGCCTTTGTCTACATAGACAAGAACATATTTTAAATGCAACAGTTAAGTGTGAAAGTACTCACTACTGGGATTTCTGCTAGGCCTAAAAAAACACATTGTATCTAGCTGTAATTCCATTAACCCAACATGATAAAATATGAATGGCCTTTTCCACAAAGTTCATTTGAAACCTGTCACTATGTTTGCACTATTATCTGTGGATTCCAATTGAAACAACCTGTAAGTTAGAGTCCAGAGGTTTTGCTTTGGCTTGTGTATACTTTGCTTTTGTCAGGTCAGAGTTTTCACTGTGGCTCAGAGATAAAAAAGCATTTACAAATGGGCCACCCATTCTTGCTGGGCTTCCCAGGCGGCACCAGTGATAAAGAACTGATCTGACAATGCAGGAGACATAAGAGACGTGGGTTCAGGCTCTGGGTTGGGAAGATCCCCTCGAGGAAGGCATGGACACCCAGTCCAGTATATTTGCCTGGAGAATATCAAAGACAGAAGAGCCTGCAGGCCACAGCCAGGGTCGCAGAGTCAGACCTGATCAAAGCAACTTAGCAAATACTCAAACACGTGCACGCATCCACCCAACTGCCAACTCGTAATGCTTTCATTGATTTAAAACCAAAGAGTTTTCAAATTGTTGAGTTAGAAGTTTGAGTAATGAATTTAATTTTCGTGGTAGTTTTTAAAGAGTTTAATTCAAGCTATTTCTTGTGCTTGAGCAAAGCTATGAATCCCAGTTCACAAATGAATGAACTCATTTATAAACTGGAGTTGCTATAGTTCCTGTCAGAATACGGGCAACCGTGAATTCTGTCTTCCGTAAGTGACACACATTTAAGCAGAAAAGTGTTTTTTCCCAGGGTTATATTTGTATAGTAGGATTTCAGTTCAGTTCAGTTCACTCGCTCAGTCGTGTCTGACTCTTTGTGACCCCATAAACTGCAGCACGCCAGGCCTCCCTGTCCATCACCAACTCCCAGAGCCTACCCAAACTCATGTTCATTGAGTCGGTGATCAACGAACATGGTCATCCAACCATCTCATGCTCTGTAGTCCCCTTCTCATCCTGCCCTCAATCTTCCCCAGCATCAGGGTCTTTTTCAATGAGTCAGCTCTTCATAGGATTTAACAGGCTCTAATTAATTTCTTTTTTGTCTCAGCAGAAAAATCTACTTCCTTCTCCTGATGGAAACTCATTTAAAATTTACTAAAATTGTATGATTAGAATATTAGTTAGTATGGCAAAACCAATAGAATATTGTAAAGTAATTAACCTCCAATTAAAATAAATTTATATTAAAAAAAGAATATTAGTTAAATAGTATATCCAAGTATGACTGATCCTGGAAAGGCTGAGGACTTTACATTTATCCATTCATCATAATTCAGCTTTCACATTTGTTAATTAGATCAACTGCCCTTTACTCTAAGATGGTTTTATTCCCTTAAGCATTGAACCCTGACTCCTCCCACCTGCTCAAGGAAATGTCCATCCCTTTATCCTGCATTATCAATTGTTTTCCTCTCTGATAATTTATTTCGATCATCATACAAACATGTTTCTTCCATTAAAAAAAATCATAACCATTCTTCCTTCTCCAGCTATTGCCCCATTTATCTACTTCCTTTTGCAGCAAAACTCAAGATAAAAATAATAAGGATCTTTGCTCATGGATAGCAATTATTTTCCTTTCATTCTTTCTTGAAACTACTCCAAACTGGCGCACCAAAAACAGCTCTTACAGTCACCTTGGACCTGGTATTGCTACATGTAGTGGTCAGTTTTCAGCCTTCATCTTCTATGACCCATAGGCAGCATTTGACCTGGTTGATCACCTGTATTTCCTTGAAACATTTTCATTGGTAGCATCTGAAACACTAACTCTGTGTTCTTCCTTCTTTACCTGCTTCCTCCTCATCCCACTAACTCCTGAATATTAGAGTGCGAATAAAGAACAGTCCTTGGACCTTTTCTTCTCCTTTCTGCTCTTATTCACTCAGCAATCACATCCATTTTCACAAACTAGAACATCATCTAGATGCTGAGTTTTATATCCCCAGCTTAGACAACTCCCCTAAATTCCAGACTCCTATATCCAACACATATATACTTATTCAACATCGCTCCTGGATAACTCAGACATCTCAGATTCAACATTCCTAAAATTGAATTCCTGATACTGATGCAAACCTTGCTCTGTTTTCAATGTTTGCCATCTCAATTTATAGCAGCTCTCAACCTTCCAATACTCTAGTCAAGAACCTTTGTGCTACCCAAGACTGTATCTTTCTCATTCTCTCTACGATCCATCTGCTACCAAGTTCCATTCAGAATCCAGCCACGTCTACCAGCCTGACCAATGGCATCACGTGGATATTTGTAATAGTTTCCTAACTAGTCTGCCTGCTTCTGCTTCCCTTCCTTGTAGTCTATTTCTGACATGGCAGTTACAATGAACCTTTTAAAATCAAAAGTCATATAATTTCTCCCTCAAAGGCTCTATTCTCCATCTGCCTCTCTTCCCTTAATTGACTTTGACTTTGTCTCCTCTAATCTAACCACACTGGTCCCCTTACTCTTCCTAGACCATGAAGGATAAACCTGAGGCCCTGCCTCAGGGCCTTAGCACTTTCAGTTTCTCCCATCCAGACTGCTTTATCCCTTTATATCTTCTGAACTGCATACTTTGACGATTTTATTCAGTAGTGATCTCAATGAATCTGTTCCTAGCAAACATTTGACACTAAAACTCTGCTTCCAGATTAAAAAAAAAAAAATCTACTGGTTCTGCTGGGTCTTCATTGCTGCATGTGGGCTTTCTCCAGTTGTGGCGAGTGGGCTTCAGTCCACGGGTTTGCAGTGGGCTTGCAGTCCGGGCTTCTTAGGGTGGTAGCTTCTCTTATTATGGAGCATCAGCTCTAAGGTGTCTGGACTTCAGTAGTTATGGCTCAAGGGCTCTAGAGTGCAGGCTAGCAGTTATGGCATGCAATCTTAGTTAGTTCCTGGACCAGGGATTGAACTTGTGTCCCCTGCTTTGGAAGGCAGATTCTTAACCACTGGACCACCAGGGGAGTCCCTTCTGTTTCTCCTTACAGCACTTCATTCTAACACATACAGTGATTTGTTCAGTTCATTGTCTACACCCTCCCACTAGACTGTGAGTTTACTGAAAGCAGAAAAGTTTATTTTGCTTTCTGTTGCATATTCAACAACTAGAAGGGCACTCAGTAAAGGTTTGTTAAATTAATATGTAAAACTTGAATAAATTCTGGGTTAAGTATACTGAAGTAGCATGAACTGGAGAAAGTATAGGAGAAGACTGATATCTTATAGTAATTGAAGAGGTTACTCCCCCAAAGGCCTCTACAAGAGGCAACTTGTAAAGCTCTGTGGTTGGATTTGGTCAAGAAGGGAGTTTGGAGAGAGCCAAACAATTTTCTTTAAAACTCTCCTTGACCTTAATAGTCTCCTTGACCTTAATAATCGCTGCAGATGGTGACTGCAGCCATGAAATTAAAAGACACTTGCTCCTTGGAAGAAAAGTTATGACCAACCTAGACAGCATATTAAAAAGCAGAAACATTACTTTGCCAACAAAGATCGGTCTAGTCAAGGCTATGTATGGCTTTTCCAGTGGTCATGAATGGATGTGAGAGTTGGACTATAAAGAAAGCTGAGCACTGAAGAATTGATGCTTTTGAACTGTGGTGTTGGAGAAGACTCTTGAGAGTCTGTTGGACTGCAAGGGGATCCAACCAGTCCATCCTAAAGGAGATCAGTCCTGAATATTCATTGGAAGGACTGATGCTGAAGTTGAAACTCCACTACTTTGGCCACCTGATGCAAAGAACTGACTCACTGGAAAAGATCTGACTGAGTGACTGAACTGACTGACTGTTCATGGGGTTCTCAAGGCAAGAATACTGAAGTAGACGGGGGCTGGGCAGGAATAGGAGATCAGAGAGGAAAAGGGCTCAGGGCTGTTTGTTCAGGCTTCATTTCCAAGCCAAGGTCTAACGCTACATACAACTTGGGTTCCAACTGCAGGACCAAACCTTTGAGCAACTGATTGTTGTTAGACCAGGTTCCCAAAACAAATCACTTTATTTTTATTGAAGACTGATTAGGAAGAAGGAAATAACCTCTTAGACCAAGAAGTAGAGTCGTCTCTCAGTATCTGATCAGAGACTGGCTCCAGGAACCCCTCAGATGCCAAAATCAGATGATGTTCAAGTCCCTCATATAAAAATGTTTAGTATGGCACATAACCTATACACATTCTCCCTTATACTTTAAATAGTCTCTAGATTACTTATAATACCTAATATAATGTAAATACTGTATAAACAATTGTGAGTATAATTTAACTGCTAAATGAATAATTGTCAGTGCATGGCAAATTAAAATTTTTGCTTCTTGGAAGTTTTCTGGATTTTTTTTTCTTTCTTATATTTCCCATCTGAAGTTGGTTGAATCCCAGGATGTGGAACCTACAGATATAGAGGGCTGACTATAGAAAGTTTTCACAGGATCAACAAAGACCTTGATCGGATTACAACCAAAACAACAATATCCATTTATTGAGGGTTTACTGTGATCTGTTGTGTTTTATCAATTACAGTTGATCCTTGAAGAACATGGGTTTGGACTGCGTGGATACACTTATACATGGATTTTTTTCAATCAATATATACAATGGTTCTCCAGGATATGTGTTTGGTTGGTTGAACCTAAGGATGTGAAACCATGGATATATATGGCCAAATACAAAATTAGACCATTTTTCAACTGCACATCAAACCCCCATGTTGTTCGAGGATCAACTGAATTTCTAATTTGAACAAGAACATTTCAAAGAAGGGATAATGATACCTTATGAGACCACTGAGGCTTTGAAAGTTACTAAGAAGGTAAGGGATGATATTAGGATTCAAATTCCTGTTAGAATGCCTGCATGTCCATTCTGTTGTACAAGGCACCAACGGTTTCTTTTCTTTTATTTTTTTCCATTTAATGAATTCCTTGACGTGGGAGGAATTCTGGTCTCCAACACTGTAAAGCTAAGGGGATGCAGATACAAACCAAAGACAGCAAATCTTGATGAAGCTTCACATTAAGGCTGGTCATATTTTTAAAGCCAATTTGGTCTGTTCTTAAAAAGTTTTAGATCATATCACTGACTGCAGTGATAGAAAGCAGCATGGGTGATGAATCATTCCAGTTGTACCCATTAATCTCTCTCCATATGGAGTGAGAAGGTCAAACTACAAAGAGCCTTTTAAATATAATTAAAACAAGATTTGTATTGTTTGGATGGGGTAACAATTATTTCCACATGAAGGGAGACAAGTCATTTTTCTAGGTATTATATTTATTCTAAGCACTTTTTTAAAGTAAAATGTTTTAGCAAGACAAATAATAAATCATGCTAAAAATATTTAGAATTACAAAGCCAAGGAGATACTCCCCCCAAAAATATTTCCACTCAGTTACAAGGTAGTGCATTTTCATACTTCTCAGCATTGCCATGTTGCCACAGGAAACTGAATTTGTAATTGACACTTATACTTTGTAATGAACAATATGGCACCACACATTTATTTCTATAATTATTTTAGAACTTTTAAATTGTGGCTGCTATTTGAAAGGCCTTAGGAAATGATAAACACAGGCAAGATTATCGAGGGTTCAATGTTTGAGATGTTTTACTTAACTCTAAGTAATTTAATTGAAGTCAATAAATCTCAATGAAGATGTATCAAATAGCCTACCCTGTGCCTGCAACATTACTAGGAAATGGATGAAGACTGAAATTTGTATAAGATGGACTTGTCTCCACATTTAAAAACATACATTGAGAAAAACATTTGAGCTCAAACTCAGTGTTTTGTGACAACTTACAGGGTGGGTAGGGGTGAGAAGTGGGAGGAAGGCTCAAGAGGGACGGGACACATGTATACCGATGGCTGATTTGTGTTGAGGTATGACAGAAATTAACACTACTGCAAAGCAATTATCCCCCAAGTAAAAATAATGAGTAATAAATTTAAAAAATAAATATTTTAAAAAGTGATATGCAAAAACAGAGGACTGCAGACCCCTGATATAATGTGTTTTCTTGATCATAAAATAGCTTTCCTATTAGTACACATATAAACTATCCCAAAAGGATATAATAATTGTAAATAATCATTTAGTGCTTATTACCAAACATCGTTCAATATACTTATTAATCAATACAAGTACCTTTAATCCTCAAGCCAACTCTAAAAGTAAGGACTATTACTGTCTCTGCTTCACAAAGACAGACAGCAAGACAAAAAAATGAATAAAAGGCTTGGTGTCACACAGTCACGGGATCAGGCACAGTGTGCGTGCTCTTAGCCTCTCTTCCTCCCTGCTTGGCTGTCTGGTGGTGTGCTATATTTCCAGCTACAGAACAGGAAATTGTCGGCTATTTCGGTTCAGTCCCTCAGTCAGGTCCTACTCTTTGTGACCCCATGGACTTCACCACCCAGGCCTCTCTGTCCATCATCAACTCCTGGAGCTTGCTCAAACTCATGTTCATTGAGTTGGTGATGCCATCCAACCATCTCATCCTCTGTCATCCCCTTCTCCTCCTGCCTTCAATGTTTCCCAGCATTAGGGTCTTTTCCAATGAGTCAGTTCTTCACATCAGGTGGTCAAGATATGGGAGCTTCAGCTTCAGTCCTTTCAATGAATATTCAAGACTGATTTCCTTTAGAATTGAGTGGTTGGATCTCCTTGTAGTCCAAGGAACTCTAAAGAGTCTTCTCCTACACCACAATTCAAAAGCATCAATTCTTCAGCTCTCAGTGTTCTTTATGGTTCAACTCTCACATCCATACATAACTAATGGAAAAAAACATAGCTTTGAATAGAAGGACCGTTTTTGGCAAAGTAATGGCTCTGCTTTTTAATATGCTATCAATGTTGGTCATAGCTTTTCTTCCAAGGAGCAACTGTCTTTTAATTTCATGGCTGCAGTCACCACCTGCAGTGATGTTGGAGCCCAAGAAAAAGTGAAAGTGAAAATCGCTCAGTCAGGTCCGACTCTTTGCAAACACATGGACTATAGAGTCCATGGAACTCTCCAGGCCAGAATACTGGAGTGGGTAGCCTTTTCCTTCTCCAGGGGATCTTCCCAACCCAGAAATTGAAACCATGTCTCCCACATTGCAGGCGGATTCTTTATCAGCTGTGCCACAAGGGAAGCCCAAGAAAATAAAGTCTATTACTGTTTCCAGTGTTTCCCAATCTATTTGCCATGAAGTGATGGGACCAGATGCCATGATCTTAGTTTATTGAAAGTTGAGTTTTAAGCCAGTTTTTTTCACTCTCTTGTTTCACTTTCATCAAGAAGCTTTTTAGTTCCTCCTTGCTTCTGCCATAAGGGTGGTGTTATCTGCATATTTGAGGATATTGATATTTCTCCCAAAATCTTGATTACAGCTTGTGTTTCATCCACCCTGGCATTTCCCATAATGTACCCTACATAGAAGTTAAATCAGCAAGGTGACAATATACAGCCTTGATATACTCCTTTTCTTATTTGGAACCAGTCTGTTGTTCCATATCCAGTTCTAACTGTTGCTCTGCATATAGATTTCTCAGGAGGCAAGTAAGGTGGTTTGATATTCCCATCTCTTTCAGAATTTTCCACAGTTTGTTGTGTTCCACACAGTCAAAGGCTTTGGCATAATCAATAAAGCAGATAGATGTTTTTCTGGAAACTTGCTTTTTTGATGATCCAATGGATGTTGGCAATTTGATTTCTGGTTCCTCTACCTTTTCTAAAACCAGGTGAACATCTGGAAGTTCACAGTTCACATATTATTGAAGCCTGGCTTGGAGAATTTTGAGCATTACTTTGCTAGTTTGTGAGATGAGTGAAATTGTGTGGTAGTTCAAACATTCTTTGGCATTGCCTTTCCTTGGGATTGAAATGAAAACTGACCTTTTCCAGTCCTATGGCCAGTGTTGAGTTTTCCAAATTTACTAACATATTGAGTGCAGCACTTTCACAGCATCATCTTTTAGGATTTGAAATAGCTGAATTGGAATTATATCACTTCCATAACTTTGCTAGTAGTGATACTTCCTAAGGCCCACTTGAGTTCACATTCCAGGATGCCTGACTCTAGGTGAGTGACCACACTATCACAGTTATCTGGGTCATGAAGATCTCTTTTGTAGAGTTCTTCTGTGCATTCGTGCCACCTCTTCTTAATATCTTCTGTTTCTGTTAGTTCCATATTTTTCTGTCCTTTATTGTGCCCATCTCTGTATGAAATGTTCCACATTGGTATCTCTAATTTTATTGAAGAGATCTCTAGTCTTTCCCATTCTATTATTTTCTTCTATTTCTTTGCATTGATCATTGAGGAAGGGTTTACCTCTCCTTGCTATTCATTGGAACTCTGCATTCAGATGGGTATGTCTTTCCTTTTCTCCTTTTCTCCTTGCCTTTCACTTCTATTCTTTCCTCAGCTGTTTGTAAGTCTACTCAGAAAACCATTTTGCCTTTTTCCATTTCTTTTTGTTGAGAATGGTCTTGATGACTGCCTCTTATACAGTGTCACAAACCTCTGTCTATATTTCTTCAGGTACTCTATCAGCTCTAATCCACTGAATCTATTTCTCACTTCGACTGTATAATCATAAAGGATTGATTTAGGTTATACCTGAATGGTCTAGTGGTTTTTCCTACTTTCCTCGATTTAAGTCTGATTTTTTCAAAAAGTAGTTCATGATCTGAGCCACTGTCAGCACCCAGTCTTGTTTTGCTGACTGTATACACCTTCTCTATCTTTGGCTACAAAGAATATAATCAATCTGATTTTTGTACTGACCATCTGGTGACATCCATGTCACCAGATGGTCAATGTAGAGTTATGTACAGTGTTGATAACTGTAGATACAGTTATCTACAGTTATCTACTGTTGATACAGTTATCTACAGATGGTCAGTGTAGAGTTATCTCTTGTGTTGGTGGAAGTTTATTCTTGCTATGTTCAGTGTATTCTTTTGGCAAAATTCTGTTAACCCTTACCCTGCTTCATTTTGTACTCTAAGACCAAACTTGCCTGTTACTCCAGGTAGTTCTTGAATTTCTACTTTTTCATTCCAGTCCTCTAGGATGAAAAGGACATCCTTTTTTGGGTGTTAGTTCTAGAAGGTCTTGTAAGTCTTCATCAGATCAGATCAGATCAGATCAGTCACTCAGTCATGTCTGACTCTTTGCGACCCCATGAATTGCAGCACGCCAGGCCTCCCTGTCCATCACCAACTCCGGAGTTCACTCAGACTCATGTCCATCGAGTCAGTGATGCCATCCAGCCATCTCATCCTCTGTTGTCCCCTTCTCCTCTTGCCCCCAATCCCTCCCAGCATCAGAGTCTTTTCCAATGAGTCAACTCTTCGCATGAGGTGGCCAAAGTACTGGAGTTTCAGCTTTAGCATCATTCCTTCCAAAGAAATCCCAGAGCTGATTTCCTTTAGAACGGACTGGTTGGTTCTCCCTGCAGTCCAAGGGACTCTCAAAAGTTTTATCCAACACCACAGTTCAAAATCATCAATTCTTTGGTGCTCAGCCTTCTTCACAGTCCAACTCCCACATCCATACATGACCACAGGAAAAACCATAGCCTTGACTAGACGAACCTTTGTTGGCAAAGTAATGTCTCTGCTTTTGAATATGCTATCTAGGTTGGTCATAACTTTCCTTCCAAGGAGTAAGCATCTTTTAATTTCATGGCTGCAGTCACCATCTGCAGTGATTTTGGAGCCGAGAAAAACAAAGTCTGACACTGTTTCCACTGTTTCCCCATCCATCCCCATGAAGTGATGGGTCCAGATGCCACGATCTTCGTTTTCTGAATGTTGAGCTTTAAGCCAACTTTGTCACTCTCCACTTTCACCTTCAACAAGAGGCTTTTTAGTTCCTCTTCACTTTCTGCCATAAGGGTGGTGTCATCTGCATATCTGAGGTGATTGATATTTCTCCCGGCAATCTTGATTCCAACTTGTGTTTCTTCCAGTCCAGCATTTCTCATGATGTACTCTGCATATAAGTTAAATAAGCAGGGTGACAATATACAGCCTTGACGTACTCCTTTTCCTATTTGGAACCAGTCTGTTGTTCCATGTCCAGTTCCAACTGTTGCTTCCTGACCCGCATACAAATTTCTCAAGAGGAAGATCAGGTGGCCTGGTATTCCCATCTTTTCCAGAATTTTCCACAGTTTATTGTGATCCACACCCTAAGGCTTTGGCATAGTCAATCAAGCAGAAATAGATGTTTTTCTGGAACTCTCTTGCTTTTTCCATGATCCAGTGGATGTTGGCAATTTGATCTCTGGTTCCTCTGCCTTTTCTAAAACCAGCTTGAACATCAGGAAGTTCACAGTTCACATATTGCTGAAGCCCAGCTTGGAGAACTTTGAGCATTACTTTACTAGCATGTGAGATGAGTGCAATTGTGCAGTAGTTTGAGCATTCTTCGGCATTGCCTTTCTTTGGGATTGGAATGAAAACTGACCTTTTCCAGTCCTGTGGCCTCTGCTGAGTTTTCCAAATTTGCTGGCATATTGAGTGCAGCACATTCACAGCATCATCTTTCAGGATTTGGAATAGCTCAAGTGGAATTCCATCACCTCCACTAGCTTTGTTCATAGTGATGCTTTCTAAGGCCCACTTGACTTCACATTCCAGGATGTCTGGCTCTAGGTCAGTGATCACAC
The DNA here is from genome assembly GCF_055505025.1 of Bos grunniens. NCBI lineage: Eukaryota > Metazoa > Chordata > Mammalia > Artiodactyla > Bovidae > Bos > Bos grunniens. The sequence goes on from NC_141168.1 coordinate 9,628,145, forward strand.
CATCTTTATTATCTGGGTCATGAAGATCTTTTTTGTACAGTTCTTCTGTGTATTCTTGCCACCTCTTCTTAATATCTTCTGCTTCTGTTAGGTACATACCATTTCTGTCCTTTATAGAGCCCATCTTTGCATGAAATGTTCCTTTGGTATCTCTGATTTTCTTGGAGAGATCTCTAGTCTTTCCCATTCTGTTGTTTTCCTCTATTTCTTTGCATTGATCACTGAAGAAGGCTTTCTTATCTCTTCTTGCTATTCTTTGGAACTCTGCATTAAGTCTTCATAGAACCATTCAATTTCAGCTTCTTCAGCTTTACTGGTTGGGGCATAGACTTGGATTACTATGATATTGAATGGTTTGCCTTGGAAACAAATAGAGATCATTCTGTCTTTTTTGAGACTGAACCCAAGTACTGCATTTTGGACTCTTTTTTTGATTATGAGGGCTACTTCATTTCTTCTAAGGCATTCTTAATCACAGTAGTAGATATAATGGTCATCTGAATTAAGTTCACCCATTCCCGTCCATTTTAGTTCACTGATTCCTAGAATGTTGATGTTCACTCTTGCTGTCTGTTTGACCACTTCCAATTTACCTTGATTCATGAATCTAACATTCCAGGTTTCTATACAATATTATTGTTACAGCATCAGACTTTACTTCCATCACCCGTCACATCCACAATTGGGCGTGTTTTCACTTTGGCTCAGTCTCTTCATTTTTTTCTGCAGTTATTTCTCTGATCTCCTCCAGTAGCATACTGGGCACCTACCGACCTGGGGAGTTCATCTTTCAGTGTCCTATCTATTTGCCTTTTCATACTTTTCATGGGGTTCCCAAGGCAAGAATACTGAAGTGGTTTGCCATTCCCTTCTCCAGTGGACCACATTTTGTCATAATTCTCTTCCATCACCCATTTGTCTTGAGTGGCTCTACATGGTATTGCCCATAGTTTCATTGAGTTAAACAAGGTTGTGATCCCTGTCATCAGTTAAGTTAGTTTCTGTGATTGCAGTTTTCATTGTCTCTGCCCTCTTGGATAAGGATAAGAGGCTTTTGAAAGCTGCCTGATAGGAGCACTGACTGTGGGGGAAACTGGGTCTTATTCTAATGGATGAGGCCATGGTCAGTAAATCTTTAATCCAATTTTCTGTTGATGGGCAGGGCTGTGTTCCCTCCCTGTTGTTTGGCCTGAGGCCAAACTGTGGTAGGGTAATGAAGGTAATGGTGACCTCCTTCAAAAGGATTTGTGCCTGTACTCTTGTATTCAGTGCCCCTGACCCCCTAGCAGGCCACTGTTGACCCACACCTCCACCAGATCCTTCTGGACACTCAGCAGCAAGTCTGGCTCAGTTGCTTGTAGGGACACTGCTCCTTCTTCCTGGCTCCTGGTTTGCACAAGGTTTGTTTGTGCCCTCTAAGAGTATATTTCCCCAGTCCCACTGAAGTACTGTATTCAAATTCCACTGGCCTCCAAAGTCAAATTCCTTGGGGGTTCTCAGTCCCTTTGCTGGATCCCGAGGTTGAAAAATCCATTTTGGGTCTTAGAACTTTCTTAACAATGTGAGATTTTCTTTGGTATAAGTGTTCTGCAGTTTGTGGATCATTTGCTTGGTGGCTCTATGGTGGGGCTAATAGCGACCTCCTCCAAGAGGGCTTTTGCCACACGCTGTGCGACCCGGGTCTGCTGTGACCAGAGCCCCTGTCCCTGTGGCTGGCCACTACTGACTCGTGTCTCCACAGGAGACACTCAAACACTCAAAGGCAGATCTGGCTCAGTCTCTGTGGGGTATCTGCTTCCTGGTGCACATAAGGTTTTGTTTGAGTCCTCCAAATGTCTCTGGTGGATGTGGGGTTTGATTCAAAATGCAATTTCGCCCCTCCTACCATCTTGTTGGGGTTTCTCCTTTGCCCTTGGATGTGGGTTTTGTTTTGTTTTGTTTTTTTGGTGGGATCCAACATTCTCCTGTTAATGGCTGTTCAGCAGCGAGTTGCACTTTTGGAGTCCTCACAGGAGAAGATGAGTGCAAGTCCTTCTACTCTGCCATATTTGTATCAGGGGAGGGCTATTTTAAATTTATAAACCTTTTAAGCTTTTTTAAATTTATAGGGATAATGTTTTTATGTGAACCAGTAAAGACAAATGCAAATTGTTCAATTTCTGAGATTATTTTGGGCAATTAGAGTGTTTGAAACATGAAGTAATATACAGTTGAGGGGAAAAAATAGGATTGGAGACAATGTGTATTGTTGATAAGAATGACAGGAGTCACAAAAATGCTAATATAGTGTCCCTGGGATTGTGAAATTCTAAGTGTCTTGGAGACTTAACTCATTTGACTTCCTGATGACAAAGAAACTTCACATAAAACACAGCAGGAAATTAAGTATTTTACCTTGAGTCATCTCTTAATCATCACAATGTTTTTCTATGTAAGAACTGTTAATATTTAAACTATGCAGTTTCTTTTAGTTCTTTGTATTTGTTTTTAATGTAATGTGTGTGTGTGTGCTAGGTCATGTCTGACTCTTTGCAACCCCATACATTGTAGCCCTCCAGGCTCCTCTGTCCATGGGATTCTCCAGGAAAGAAGATTGGAAAGGGTTGTCATTTCCTTCTCCAGGAGATCTTCTCAACCCCAGGGATAGAACCCGTGTCTCCAGCATCACGTGCATTGGCAGGACTCTTTACCTCTGTGCCACCACAGATAAAAACTAATATTTATTATTCAAACTCATTTGTTAGAATGACTTAGCACATCTTTCTAGAAATAGATTGTGCAGTCTGTTGCAGATGGAGAGGAGTGGAGTGTGGTTAATCAATTTGGTAATTACATCACCATTTGGATAATATTATGCAATTTCTTGTAAGATTAATCAATTAAATATATTCTTTTTTATAATGTGCTTGATAGATTAAAATAGCTTAGTTTTTCCTTAATGTGACAACTTAAACAATTCATTAGCAAGAAGATACTCATTCTTTCTTTTTTTTATTTTTTTTAAATTTTATTTTATTTTTAAACTTTACTCATTATTTCTTAAAGCCTTATAATATGTTTATAATTGAGTTGTGCTTATTCTTTTGTAGAATTACATTTCTTATACCCTCTATCAGAGAAGGCAATGGCAACCTACTCCAGTACTCTTGCCTGGAAAATACCATGGGCAAAGGAGCCTGGTAGACTGCAGTCCATGGGGTTGCAAAGAGTCAGACAGACTGAGTGACTTCACTTTCACTTTTCACTTTCATGCACTGGAGAAGGAAATGGCAACCCACTCCAGTGTTCTTGACTGGAGAATCCCAGGGACAGGGGAGCCTGGTGGGCTGCTGTCTATGGGGTTGCAAGAGTCAAACACCACTAAGTGACTTAGCAGCAGCAGCAGCAGCATACCCTCTATAATTATCCATAGTATTTACATATATTAGAGACATTTTTGAATATATATGTATGCATGTGTCTATCATAACAATCATGAAATGGTCAGATTTGTGATTTTAAACCCAAACCCAGACTATATATGACATTTTTAACTGTAAAAAAAAAAATTGATTTAACCTTTTCATCTAGGTGTTTCAGATGATCACATGGGAATGTAAATAAAACAATTCACAGTAATTTCTATATAGTCTTCCTTATTAGATTTTGTATCTTTGCCTAGAGATGTTCTATTCCACCACACTGAGCTGACTAAAAATCTTCCCTGACTTTTAAATGTTCTTACTGAAGCAGAAGTCAGAGGAAAGAGAGATCATGAGTGAATTTTGGACAAAACCCAGTTTGCAAATGTTGACTGAAATTCTGTCTGGCTATGAAGTTGGAATAGAATAATGAAAATTTGATCTCTTTGCTGACCAAGGGACTCTCGAGTGTTCACCAGCACCACAATTTGAAAGCATCACTTCTTTAGCACTCAGTCTTCTTATGGTCCAGCTCTCATATCCATACATAATTACTGGAAAAACCATAGCCTTGACTAGATGGACCTTTGTTGGCAAAGTAATGTTGCTGCTTTTTAATATGCTGTCTGGGTTGATCATAACTTTTCTTCCAAGGAGTAAATGTCTTTTAATTTCATGGCTGCAGTCACCATCTGCAGTGATTTTGGAGCCCAAAACACTAAAGTCTGTCACTGTTTCCACTGTTTCCCCATCTATTTATCATGAAGTGTTTGTCTAGTCAAGGCTATGGTTTTTCCTGTGGTCATGTATGGATGTGAGAGTTGGACTGTGAAGAAGGCTGAGCACCAAAGAATTGATGCTTTTGAACTGTGGTGTTGGAGAAGACTCTTGAGAGTCCCTTGGACTGCAAGGAGATCCAACCAATCCATTCTGAAGGAGATGAGCCCTGGGATTTCTTTAGAAGGCATGATGCTAAAGCTGAAACTCTAGTACTTTGGCCACCTCATGAGAAGAGTTGACTCATTGGAAAAGACTCTGATGCTGGGAGGGATTGGGGGCAGGAGGAGAAGGGGGTGGCAGAGGATGAGATGGCTGGATGGCATCACTGACTCAATGGACATGAGTCTGGGTGAACTCTGGGAGTTGGTGATGGACAGGTAGGGCTGGTGTGCTGCGATTCATGGGTTCACAAAGAGTCGTAAAGAGTCGGACACGACTGAGTGACTGAACTGAACTGAACTGATGGGACCAGATGCCATGATCTTATTTTTCTGAATGTTGAGCTTTAAGCCAACTTTTTCGCCCTCCTCTTTTACTTTCATCAAGAGTCTCTTTAGTTCCTCTTTGCTTGCTGCCATAAGGATGGTATCATCTGCATATCTGAGGTTTTTGATATTTCTCCTGGCAATCTTGATTCCAGCTTGTGCTTCATCCAGCCCAGCATTTCTCATTATGTAGTCTGCATATACGTTAAATAAGCAGAGTGACAATATACAGCCTTGACGTACTCCTTTCCCTATTTGGAACCAGTCTATTGTTCCATTTAAGATTCTAACTGTTGCTTCTTGCCTGATAAACATGCATGTTTATCAGGAGGCATGTCAGGTGGCCTGGTATTCCCATCTCTTTAAGGGTTTTCCACAGTTTGTATGATCCACAGAGTCAAAGGCTTTAGCATAGTCAATGAAGCAGAAGTAAATGTTGTTCTGGAACTCTCTTGCTTTTTCAATGATCCAGCGGATGTTGGCAATTTGATCTCTGGTTCCTCTGCTTTTTCTAAAACCAGCTTGAACATCTGAAGTCCTCAGTTCATGTACTGCTGAAAACTAGGTTGATGATTTTGAACATTACCTTACTAGCATGTGAAATGAATGCCATTGTGTGGTAGTTTGAACATTCTTTTACATTGCACTTGTTTGGAACTGGAATGAAAATTGACCTATTCCAGTCCTGTGGGCTTCCCTGGTAGCTCAGACAGTAAAGTGTCTGTCTACAATGCGGGAGACCTGGGTTCAATCCCTGGGTCAGGAAGATCCCCTGGAGAAGGAAATGGCAACCCACTCTAGTATCCTTGCCTGGAAAATCCCATGGACAGAGGAGCCTGGTAGGCTACAGTCCATGGGGTCGCAAAGAGTTGGACACAACTGAGTGACTTCACTTTCACTTTCATTTTTGAGTCCTGTAGCCACTGTTGAGTTTTCCAAAAATGCTGGCATATTGAGTGCAGTACTTTAACAGCATCATCTTTTAGGATTTGAAATAGCTTATCTGGAATTCCATCATCTCTACTAGCTTCATTTGTAGTAAAGCTCCCTAAGGTCCTTGACTTCAATCAATCCTAAAGGAACTAAACCCTAAATATTCCTTGGAAGGGCTGATGCTAAAGCTGAAGCTACAGTACTTTGGCCACCTGATGAGAAAAGTTGACTCACTGGAAAAGACCCTGATGCTCGGACAGATTGAGGACAAGAGGAAAAGAGGGCAGCAGAGGATGAGACAGTTCAATAGCAGCACTGACACAATGGACATGAGTTTGCACAAACTCTGGGAGATAGTGAAAGATAGGAAGGCTTGGGTGGTGCAGTCCATGGGATCACAAAGAGTTGGACACAACTTAGTGACTAACAGAAATAACAATGGCAATTTAAAAAATCATATGCAAAGCAGATCTGAAGAAAGAATAACTGAAAAATGTTGTCAGGGATAGAATGACCTGGAAAAACTGCTCTTGGGACTTGTACTCCCTCTGCAGACACCCAGAATGAGTCCACAGGGTAAACAATTCCATTTCAATGAAATACTTGCCTTATCAGACAACAACTAAATGTATGGCATAATTACTCTGCAAAGGAGAGTAATATGCTCCCATAATTTTTGTAAAGAACTGATTGCTATTGAAGATTGTTCTCCTGACAGTAACCTGTGACATCCATCTTGATAATGGACCAGATAACAGATGGTATTTCTTGAAGGACACATTCAAATTAAAGCCCTACTTCAGAGAGAAGCAACTTTATTCCTCTATTATCATGGGTATTGAGAAAACATTTTTAATTTTATGGTTTTTATAAGTTAATGAGATCTCTAGAGTAGTCACCTGGTTATTGGAAAAACCTAGCCATGAACATTCTCTTTCATTTTCAGACTACACCATTTATTTTAAAAATAACTATAACTATACTATAAGATAGTGTCAGTTGGGCAATGTTATATTTTAGAGTTGATTCCTACTGTGACATTAAGCTAAAAATATTAGAGCTATTCTCCAGGTTTTCTACATATTACCTTAACAGAAACTTACATTTTAATTCAGATCCTCATTTTTAAAATGAGATTTTAGGGCAATTTCTGCAACATCTAACTGTGCATTTAGAGAAAGTTTACTATCTCTACAAAGTTGGAATCATATAGAATTATGCTCATGTTATAGTAATGTAGGTTTATAGTATATTGCTTATAAGTGGGACTTTTTCATTTAACTAATACAGTGAATATTTTCTGATGTCATTGAAACATATTTCTCATGCATTGCAAAATAAAATATTTGATGAATGTGTAGAATTCCATCATAAGATACTAGTACCATTCACACTGTTGACTTTTTTCTGTTTTATCAGAATTTCTGTTGATAATTCAGTACCATTACCTCCTCATCTAAGTTTTCTCTTTTATTAAAGGGTTAGACACCTTGGAACTGTGTTTCCCCAAATCCCTGACAACAGGTTGCCACATTAGATTCTGTCAACAAGAGTCAGGGTCAGCATTTAGAAGGTAGGAAGCAGAAGTCATTACTGCTCTTGTGTCTGCAGCGGACAAATATTCACCCACTTCCTTGTAAGGAGTAATCTCACCTCTAGCAGTTTTCTGTAATTCCCTAATTTCTAGTTTTATGAAAGAAGCAGTAATTTCTCTCACCTTTGTTCTTCCAGTCATCCCAACGATTTGTAAATCTGATTCCTTGTATTGTATTTCATTCTGTTTAAAATACTAAAAGAGGTGTTTCTGGTCTTCTGAGAGAACGCGGACTGAAACAGTCATGACTACGTAACTTTCCCCACCTTAATGTCATTGTATATGAAAATGAAAGGGTTAGCCGCTCAGTCATGTCCGACTCTTTGTGACCCCACAGACTGTAGCGTACCAGGCTCCTCTGTCCGTAGAATTCAGGCAAGAATACTGGAGTGGGTAGCCAGTCCCTTCTCCAGGGGATCTTCCCGACCAAAGGATCAAACTCAAGTCTCCAGCATTCCAGGTGGATTATTTACTGTCTGAGCTACCAGGGAAGCCCATCGTTTTATATAGTTGTTTAAAAGTTTTTGCTAGTTAGTATCTTAAAACATGACAATATATTTGTTAATTTATTTCATGGTGAAGAGGTTACCAGTATTTTCTTACTTTGCAGTTTCTATTATTTACTTCATATAGAATGAAAGTATCTTAATTCAAGACTCAATAGATATTTATTAAGAGAAATTTATTTCCTAGTTTCTTTATAAATACATCCTTGATCTATTTGATACCTGCTTTGAAAAATTGAGTTAAAGATCTAAATTTCACTTTCATAGTAAGACACATTTTCTAGGATCATATATTGAATAATTTCCTCCCCTCTAATTTAAATGCAGTATTTATAAACAAATATTTTTGGACTCTAATTTGTTTCAGTGATAATTTTCCATTCTTGCTTCAAGTACTCATTGCTTTATGCATTGAATATTTAAGTAGGTTTTAATGTACATTGGTACAGGCTGTTTTCTCTTTTTTCTTTCAGAGTAATCTGATCATCTTAATAATTGTTCTTCCAGATTGAGTATAGAATCACTTTAGCTTCAAAAGTCTTCCTGAAGCATTTATAATAATTATTTTATTTTATAGAAAGTAAAGAGCTTTACACTATATACCTCTATGACAAAACTTTTCTCGTTTTTTTTAAAGCTATATTTTATACCTTTAGGTAAACTGAGATTTTCTTATCAATATATTTTCATATCTCCTTCCTTCCATAATTAACCTCAGATTTAGTTTATCATATTGTGCAGTCACCAACAATCTTTAGTTGCTTTTTATTCTAATTAATAATTAATAGGAGAGCATAGTAGGGGAATGCTTGCAATAACACTGTAATTAGCAGTTTTATTTATGTGTAAATATGATGTGTGTGCATTTGAGCTTCTATATCAGTTAAATTTTACTTCTGTTTTCTAATTTTTCCTGTATGTAGGACTACGTTGATGCTGATGATAATATAAATACAAAATCAAACATTTTAAAGCATTTACTCTAATGTAATTTAAAACTGTATGAGGAATGTATATTACATGGTCTTCCCAGGTGGCTCAGTGGTAAAGAATTTGCCTGCCAATGCAGGAGACGTGGGTTCAATCCCTGGGTTGGAAGATCCCATGGAGGAGGAAATGGCAACCCACTCCAGTATTCCTGCATGGGAAATCCCATGGACAGAGGAACCTGACAGGCTACAGTCCATGGGGTTGCAAAAGAGTTGGACATGACTTAGCGACTAAAAAACAAAGTGTATGATAGCACTGTTCTGGAAAATTTTTTGAGTTATTCTCAAGTTATCTCTTATTAGACAATTTTAATAGTTTTAAAAATTATATTCTAATACTGTTCTTTTTCTAATTGCATTGACTTAAAATTCTGAAATTATGGGTTTTGGAGTTCTTTTAAGTTTAATAGGAATAACTCTATTTCACCAGTTAGCATGTATGATTGATTTCAGATTGGTATTCTTTTTTCATGTTGAAAACATAAAATTCAATCCTAGGTTACTAAAAATTTTATTTAAGAATGGGTACTAAATTTATCAAATTTTCATATCAATGTAAGTATTATATAAACTAATTTTACCTATTAATATGATATATTATACTATATCTCTATATAATTTGAATTAATTTTGTTTCCCTTTATATCGATCTTTGAACTTGTAAGTTTGGCTTAAAGCTTTTACTTTGGTAGATGATTCTTATCAGGTGTTGGAGTCAGTTATGGAGTATTTGAACATAAAGAGGATTTCTTTTTTTTCCGTATTTTCCAATGATTTGGAAAGGTATGTATAGTAAAGGATTGATCCTTTCCTTGAAAAACTGACAAAATTTACCAGTAAACATTCAGGGTCTCGTTTATACTTCTTGGAGGATCTAAATATTTTGGCTCTATGGCTATTAGATAGAGATTTTATCTTTCTCAATCTATATTTTAGTCCATTTTAGTGATCTATATTCCCTTCAAAATAATCTATATTACTGATTTTCATATTTCTTTTTTAGAATCATGAATGCTATTCTCTTACAATTTTCATTGTTTCATGTCTTAAATTATGTCTCCTTTTTCCTTTCAACTTATATTTCATGTTCTTTTATTCCTATTTTTGGTTGTTTGTATTTCTTCTTTTTTAAAATCACACTAGCCAGGTGTTGGACTATATTACTATTTTCTGAGTTTATCTGTTATGAGTATTAATTTCATTTTTCTGTCCTTTAATTTTATTAATTTGTGCCTTTATTATTTCCTCTTTCCTGCTATCTTGAAATTTTTCCTACCTTAATCAAATATTCATTGTTTAGTCTTTCTTCTAATAATAATGCACGTTTATGGTTAGAAATTAACTGATAGATACAGATATGTTAGCATTCAATATAGAGTTCATTTATTCTATTGTGTAGGCTCTATGTCATCACTTCTGTTACTATGTGTTCTAAGTTTTGCTACAATGGGAGTATTTTGTTTTCAATCTTTTTCTAATATATTACTTTACATGCACAATATTATGTCTTCTCTGTGTTTTGCTTTGCACTGATCTCTTCCCCTTCACCTCATTCCTACCCAGATTAGGGGGGTTAGTGAGGTTTTTCCATTTATCAACTGATACTACTGTTGGCAGTGTCAGAAGGTTATACAATCCTACAACTGTCTTCCCCTTCACCGATGCCTGTGCACTGTGGAAGCTTTCTTCTAACCATGATCAATGCAGGAGAAAATGTGTTATTAATGATCTCTTTAGACAGTGTGATAGCAGAAACCAAGGTTAAATATTGCTTAGGAATATGATATATAATTCAGAGAATAAAAGGGCAGGGCAACTCACTCCATTATTCTCGCCCGGAGAATTCCATGGACAGAGGAGCCCTGTGGACTACAGTCCATGGAATCACAAACAGTGGACATGACTGAGTGACTAGCACTTTTCCTATGTTAATCCCAACCTACTAATTTATTCCTCCTTCCTCCTTCCCCATTGGTAACCATGAGTTGGCTTTCAATGTCTGTAGGTCTATTTCTGTTTTATAAATAAGTTCATTTGTATCTTTATTTCTAAGATTCCACATACAAGTGATATACAATACTTGTATTTCTCTGTCTGGCTTACTCGATTTTGTATGATCTCTAGACCCATCCTCATCACTACAAATGGCATTATTTCATTTTTTTTTTTTATGGCTAAGCAACATTCCATATATACCACATCTTTTTTATACATTCATCCAATTAAGCTTTCCCCATGTTTTGGCTATTGTAAATAGTGCTGCTACAAGTATCTCATCGAATGAGAGTTCTGTCTAGATATATGCCCAGGGGTGGGATTGCAGGATTATATGATAACTCTATTTTTAATTTTTTAAGGAACCTCTATACTGTTTTCCAAAGTGGTTGTACAAATTTACATTTCTACCAACACAGTAGGAAGGTTCTTTTTATCTACATCCTCTCCAGCATTAATTGGCTATAGACTTTTTGATGATGACCATTCTGACTGGAGTGAGGTGATACCTCATTGTAGTTTTGACTTACATTTCTCATATAATTAGTGATGTTGAACATATTTTAATGTCCCTCCTGGTCATCTGTATGACTTCTTTGGAGAAATGTTTACTTAGGTCTTTTGCATATTTTTTGACTTTTTGAAAATTTTAGTGAGCTGTATGAGCTGTTTGCTGCTGCTGCTAAGTCACTTCAGTCGTGTCCGACTCTGTGTGACCCCATAGACAGCAGCCCACCAGGCTCCCCCGTTCCTGGGATTCTCCAGGCAAGAACACTGGAGTGGATTGCCATTTCCTTCTCCAATGCATGAAAGTGAAAAGTGAAAGTGAAGTCACTCAGTCGTGTCCGACTCTTAGCGACCCCATGGACTGCAGCCTACCAGGCTCCTCCATCCATGGGATTTTCCAGGCAAGAGTACTGGAGTGGGGTGCCATCACCTTCTCCGTATGAGCTGTTTACATACTTTCTAAATTAATCACTTATTGGCTGCATCATTTGCAAATATTTTCTCCCATTCTGTAGATTGTCATTTTGTTTATGGTTTCCTTTGGTGTGTAAAAACTGTCAAGTTTAATTATGCCCATTTGTTTATTTTACTTATTTCCACTACTCTAGGAGATGAATTAAAAAAACTATATTGCTGTAGTTTATTGTCAAAGAGTGTTCTGCCCAGGTTTTCATCTAGAATTCTTATAGTATCTGGTCTTACATTGAGGTCTTTAGTCCATTTTGAGTTTATTTTTGTGTATGGTGTTAGAGAATGTTCTCATTTCATTCTTTAGATGGAGCTATCTGGTTTTTACAGCATCACTTACTGAAGACATTGTCTTTTCTTCATTGTATGTTCTGTCCTCCTTTATCATAGATGAATTGACCATAGGTGTGTGATTTTATTTCTGGACATTCTATCCTGTTCCCATTGATCTACATAGCTGTTTCTTTGCTAGTACCATGCTGATGACTGTAGCTTTGCAGTATAGCCTGAAGTCAGGGAATCTGATTCTTCCAGCTCTGTTCTTTTTCAAGATTGCTTTGGCATTTCAGGGTCTTTTGTATGTCCATACAAATTTAAATTTTTTTGTTCTAGTTATGTGGAAAATGCCATTGGTAATTTGATTTGGGGGAATTTGTGAGTGTGTATTCAGTCGTGTCTGACCCTTTGTGACCCCATAGACTATGGCCTGCCAGGCGGCTCTGTCCATGGAATTCTCCTGGCAGGAATATTGAAGTGGGTAGCCATTCTCTTCTCCAGGGGATCTTCCTGACCCAGGGATCAAACCCAGGTCTCTTGCATTGCAGGCAGATTCTTTACCATCTGAGTCAGCAGGGAAGCCTTTGATAGGGGTTGCATTGAATCTTCAGGTTGCCTTGGGTGGTATAGTCATTTTAACAATATTGACTCTTCCTAATCAAGAACATGGAATACCTTTTCATCTGTGTGTATCATTTTAGATTTCTTTCATCTGTGTTTTGTAGTTTTCAGAGTACAAGTTTTTTGTCTCCTTAGAGGTTTATTCCTAGGTGTACTTTTCGATATGATGGGAAATGGGATTGTTTCCTTAATTTCTTTTTCTGATATTTCATTGTTAGTGTATAGGGACGCAACAGCTTTCTATGCATTAGTTTTGTATCCTGCAACTTTACCAAATTCATGATGAGCTCTAGTAGTTTTCCGGTAGTGACTTTATGATTTTCTACATATAGTTATATGTCATCTGGAGGAAATGGCAACCTACTCCAGTACTCTTGCATGGAGAATCCCATGGACAGAGGAGCCTGGCAGGCTACAGTCCATAGAGTCACAAAGAGTCTGACACAACTCAAGTGACTTAGCATGCAGCCTGCAAATAGTGACAGATTTATCTCTTCTTTTTCCGTTTGGATTGTCTATTTCTTTTCCTTTTCTGTTTGCTCTGCCTAGAATTTCCAAACCTATCTTGAATAAAAGTGGTGAGAATGTGCATCCTTGACTGAAATGCTTTCAGCTTTTCATCTTTTGGTGTGATAATATCTATGGGTTTATCATATATGGACTTTATTATTTTGAGGTATGTTCACTCTGTGCCTACATTCTGGAGAGGTTTTTATTTTTTATTTTTTTAATCATAAATGGATGTTGAGCATAAAAGCAAAAAAAAAAAAAAGAAGTTATCATCATCCTCATCTTTTGAAGTGAAAATATTATGCCTCCAAAATACTAGAAACTAACATAATTGATGACTGGGACAGGACTAATTTATTTATGTTCTCCACTGAGAGTATGTACAATAAAGATTATAAATCCCAAAGAAGTTATTCAGGGAAGAAAAAAAGACTGTGATCCTCACAACACTGTCCCATACCCAGGCTAATGATTATTATCCTGTTAGCTTTAGGCTTCAGTCTCTGTTGAATGTAAAACACTGCATTGAAGAATCAAGCGTTAAGCCAGTACTTTTCTACCTTTTTAAGTCTATCTTGACTTTTCTAAAATATGCAAATATCAAAACATTCGAGTAACCCTCAGTTGAGAATGCTTCAATAATTCACATAATCGAACACATCTCCACCACTCAAGATTTTTTTTAAGTTTATATTTTATTTAAAATAAAACAAGGGCTGCAGCACACAATTAATTATGCTAATAGTTTGTGAGGAGCAGATGTAACTCCCCTACCCCCCTTTTTTCGGGGGGAGGGGAGTTTAAAAAATAAATAAATAAAATAAAATAAAACAAGATTTTCCCCCCCTCTTCCCACTGCAATTATGGAATTATTTTGTTGAGTGTACTTTATCAAATGTCCATTTTAACTGTATACCCAGACTCCTTAGTAGACCCTTCCACACACACAGAGGGCATGCCTGTTAGGAGCTATTCTCTGGGAGCCTGTTGTGTTTCTGCCCTTTCTATGAGCACAGCAATGCCACCTTTTGTCTGGGACTTTTCCAGTCTATACTGTATCATGCACAGCCTTGAAAGACAAAGGTAGTGTGGTATTTGCCTAAGCAGAATGTATGTATGTTTGTTGTCCACTCTAACTAAGATGATGTCCTCTTGGGGACAGATGCTGGGCAGGTTTCGTTGTGGCCTTTCATAAAAGATTGGGGTTTCCTGAGCTTGGGACTCCTCTACTGACGTGCACCCTCCTGTGTGGAAAAGCATCCTCTGGCCTCCATGGTGCCACCTGGTGGAAACTATGGCTTAGGGTCCCGGGACTAATGCTGACGCTCTGGCCACTGCTACTGACTGGATAATAAAGTGTCCTTTGTCCCTGACCCAGAAGCCAGGACCTCTGCCAGCATCCGTGGAGCTGTGGCGGGCTAACTTGTTAGCTGACAAGCAGGAAACAATCCCAGGTCCCTCATGATGCCTGATGTTGCTCTATCAATTTGTGTTTTAAGATGCTTTCATTTAAACCCGTTTCCTGCTTTCTTCCTGAGAACTGGTGTAACTGGAGGAAACGGGCAGTGGAAAAGAAGCAGGTGGTCAAAGAGAACACCGGGTTCCAGAGGGGAAAGAAACCAGGCACAGCAAGTGGTGAGGATGGGCTCTGGAGAAGGTGGGGGATTAGCGGCTCCAGACACCAGCTCCATCCACTTCACAGCTGAGCCTGGGGCCCCTCCTGCTGTCAGCCTGCCACCTCAGCGCGGATCTCCTGAGTGTGGTTGTGGGTGATTAATCACGCCTCACAAGCATAAACCAGGCCTCTTAGCATTTGTTTATATGAATTCTCACACAAATCCACTTCTTCAAATTAAAACTGAGACAACCATCTGTAACTAATTCCACATTTCCTAAGAGAATGAAACAGAAGTAAAGTGTTAGTCGCTCAGTCGTGTCCAACTGTTTTCGACCCTGTGGGCTACAGCCCACCAGGCTCCTTTGTCCATGGGATTCTCCAGGCAAGAACACTGGAGTGGGTGCCATTCTCTTCTCCAGGGGATGTCCCAACCCAGGGATTGAACCCGAGTCTCCTGCATTGCAGGTTGATTCTTTACCATCTGAGCCACCAAGGAAGCCCAGGTAAATGCTTTTTAAAAAGAAAAAGAAAACAGCAACTACTTTTCTAACTTCTAAAAAGTAGCTTGTCTTCCATAAATCTCAGTGTACTCTCTGCTCCCTTCAAGGCAGCATGCCAGCATAATTGTAACAGACGAACTTCATTTCTCTAAAGACTCTCTGCATTAATCCTCAATCTCTGAGGAACTCGTTTAGCCAGCAGTGGAAAAAAAAACAAAAAAACAAAAAAACTCAGTCTTGAAAAAAATATACTCTTCAATCAAAACTTAGAAATGACCCTCACTTAAGTTTGAGTGAACTCCGGGAGTTGGTGATGGACAGGGAGGCCTGGCGTGCTGTGATTCATGAGATCACAAACAGTCGGACACGACTAAGCGACTGAACTGAACTCAACTGAAGCAAAAGTAAATCATCTACAAAATAATCTATTTAAAACTCAGCAGGATATTGCTGTGTTTGAATAACAATTAAATAAGTTTGAAATGTAGTATATTATTTTAGCTTTCATGGTGTATTTCCTGAAAATGGAAGTTTACATTTCATAATACCTACCATTTGAGTTGAATTTATTAATATTTTCATGGGATACCATGCTATGGAATTTTAATACTTTTAATTATACAAATTAATAGCCCTTATTCTCTGAGGGAAACTTTTATTTGACCCCATCTCATGGCATGATGGGCTTCCCTAATGGCTCAGTGGTAAAGAATCCACCTGCCAATTCAGGAGACATGGGTTCGATCCCTGGGTCAGGAAGATCCCCTGGAGAAGGAAATGGCAACCCACTCTGGTATGCTTGCCTGGGAAATCCCATGGACAGAGGAACCTGGTGAGCTACAGTTTATGGGGTTGCAAAAGAGTCAGAGACGACTTAGCAACTAAATAGCAACACCATGACATGATGCTAAAACTTCGATTCATTAGAGTGCAATATTCCAGACTGCTGATCTTACTGGTTAAATTCTGGATCAGTTCTGACTAGTCAGAATTAATATTTTTCATTCGTTTCACCTGTTACACCTCTCAAAACTCTGTTATTGTGGCTTCTTGTTGCAGTAAGTCTAAAGGAGTCTTTCCTTGGATGAATAAGGATGAATCACGGTCTAAATTCCATTATTCATATCATCAGTTATCACTTGAAATCACTGAAAACACATGCTGTTACCGGGTTATCAGATGCTGTGCCACTGAGTTGCTTAACTTGAAGTTCATTAAACAAGACAGCAGCATGCTGAAATCCACCAATTTCAGTTTGTTTCTTAAAGGGAAAGAAAAAAAGGAAAACAATTAGGAGGGCTAGAGGGCTTCTCTGGTGGCTCATTGGTGAAGAATCTGCCTGCCAAAGCAGGAGATATAGGCTTGATCTCTGATATCCCAAGATCCCACATGCCTGGGGGCAACTAAGCCTGTGAGCCACAACTATAGAGCCTGTGCCCTAGAGCCCAAGCTCCAAGACGAGAAGTCACCAGGAAGAGAAGCCTGCTCTCTGCAACTAGAGGAAAGCCAATGCAGCGACGGAAGCCCAGCCCAGCCAAAAATAAATAAAATACGATAAAAGGAATACTACGACTTTTCTAAATGTTTAGCCATAAAATACTATATTTTCCAGTTTCTCAGGTGACTTTTGCTTAAATCTTTTAAGATCATTAAAAGCTGCCTTTAAATACTTTCAAAACTTTGAGCTCAAACTGCTTTTGACAATTTTAATTTTTATTGGAGTATAGTTGGCAACCCATTCCAGGATGCTTGCCTGGAAAAGTCCATGGACAGAGAGTGGGCGGGCTATAATCCATGAGGTCACAAAGGGTCAGACATGACTGAGCGGCTAACACGTTCGCTTTCTTTCCTAGTTTATTTACAATGTGTGTTAGTTTCTGTTGTCAGCGAAGTGAACCTGTTATACATATACATTCCCTCTTTTTTTGGATTTCCTTCCCATTTAGGTCACCACAGAGCATTGAGTAGAGTTCCTTGTGCTATATAGTAGGTCTGATTAGCAATCTATTTTTGACATAGCTGTGTATATATGTCAATCCCAGTTTACCAATTTATTCCACCTCCCAATGTTTTTGACAGTTTTAAATAGACGAAAGTAACTGAAAAAAAATACTGAATTATCTCAACTTTGGAAATAATACATACTTTAATAACGTTATGGAAAAACACGTGGCAGTAATAGAGTATTATAATGTTCTCAAACACTATGCTTAAATGTTTCAGCTGTGGGACAGAATGTGTGTGGTACTGAATCACACTAAATTTTCTACTCTCTGGAGGGTATTATTGGTTGTTCTAAGTCTTCTGAGAAAAATCCTTCCATTGGTTTACCTGCAGCAATTGAGGTGAGGGCAAGCTGCAGACTTTCTTGGCAATTTCTTCCCTGTCTCTCTCTGTAGGACAATGATACTGATCAGGAGGAAGCCACCTGCACAAGGAATCGTGAAATGAACTTCACACCCGCAACTCCCAAGTCTCAGATGGCACATTCCTGCTATTTTCAGCAGTGTGTTCTTCACATCACTCAGGGGTGCTCTTTCACACTGGGTCCCTTCTGTAATTTGTGATTCTGTAGGAAATGGACAAAGGAAGCTGCCTTTGCTGGTCTCTGTAGAGATGGCTGCTCTGGATGACTGATTCTCAAGTGGGCATGAAAGACTCAGGAGTGCTGAGGTGCGGTGTCCTTTCTTTGTATTTAGGAGTAGGGCACATACTTGCACTCTCCACTTCAACAAGAGATAAAGACTGAAGGCAAGTTTGCGCTGAACACAGCATTCCTTCATGCGAGGGGTTGAAATTCTGTCTGTTGTGCTGTTTCATCCTCCAGAGAGGTCTGTGTTGGAAGTGGGGAGACTGCTCATTTTTTTTTCCCTTAGAAATGTATAAAAAGAAAATAGGCTCTTGGAATGACCATTGCTAGCTAACATTTCATTTTTAACAAACTTGTGTGCTCAGTGGGCCTGATGCTAGCTATAAAGGAATGCCTGGCACATAGCTGTTTCTAATTTGACTTGGTAGCTATAATTTAAAATGTGTGTGTGTGTGTGTGTGCGCGCGCGCACGCGTGCTCAGTCGTCTGACTCTTTGTGACCCCATGGACTGTAGCCCACCACGCTCCTCTGTTCATGGAATTTTCCAGGCAAGAATACTGGAGTGGGTTACCA
The DNA here is from genome assembly GCF_055505025.1 of Bos grunniens. Taxonomy (NCBI): domain Eukaryota; kingdom Metazoa; phylum Chordata; class Mammalia; order Artiodactyla; family Bovidae; genus Bos; species Bos grunniens. Next base: position 9,646,492 of record NC_141168.1, read on the forward strand.
TTTCCTTCTCCAGGGGATCTTCCTGACCCAAGAATCAAAGCCGTGTCTCTGTGTCTTCTGCATTAGCAGCCAGGTTCTTTTATCACTCGTACTACCTACGAAGCCCAATTAAAATATGGGAGATTTAAAACTTGTGCATTAGTTTGCTTGGGCTGTCATAACAAAGTACCACAGACTGGGTGGCTTAAACAGCAGAAAGTTATTTTCTCACAATTCTTGAGGTGAGACATTTGAGATGAAGCTGTTGGCAGAATGGGTTTCCCCTAAGGTCTCTCTTCTGGGCTGGGAGGTGGCTGTCTTCTCCCTGTGTCCTCACAGGGCCTTCCTTCTGTGTGTGAGTCTGTCCTCATCGTTGATTTATTTATTTTTTTCTACAAGGGATTCCAGTCTTATTAGATTAGGGCTCACCTGTAGGGCCTCATTTTAATTTGATTACTGCTTGAAGGTCTTGTGTACAAATACATTCTGAGTTCCTGTGGGTGATGTCTTCAATCTCCCTCCATGATGAATTTTGTGTGTGTGCTTAGTCCCTCAGTCGTGTCTGACTCTTTGCGATCCCATGGACTGTGGCCTACCAGGTTCCTCTGTCCATGGGACTGTTTTAGGGAAGAATACTGGAGTGGGTTGTCATTTCCTCCTCTAGAGGATCTTTCCAATCCAGGGATCAAACCTGTGTCTCCTGTGTCTCCTGCACTGCAGGCAGATTCTTTACCCACTGAGCTACCAGGGAAGCCTTTTGTCTTATGGAGTTTATATTCTATGCCTGTGGGGGTGTGCTCAGATGTATTAGACTTTTTGCAGTCCCGTGGACTACAGCCTGCCAGCCTCCTCTGTCCATAGAATTTTCCAGGCAAGGAAACAAGGGTGGGTTGCCATTTTCTTCTCCAGGGGATCTTCCCAAACCAGGGATTGAACCTGCTTCTTTTGTGTCTCTTGCATTGGCAGGCAGATTCTTTACCACCGTGCCATCTGGGAGGCCCAGATGAATTTTGAATTTGGGGCAACACAATTCAATCCAGTTAGAACCCAGATAACTGGTTCTTCTTAAAAGAGCAGAATCCAGAAAACTGAAATTTCTTCCAGTTTTCAAATCCATTCTCTGTACGGTTAGTATCACAGTCTTTCTAAATCTCATTGTATGCTTAACACTCTTCCCAGTCTCCCTGCTGCCTTCTGGATGGATTCCAATTCCTTAGCAGAACATGAAAATCCTTGTGGTCTTTCCCCCGCCCATTCTTGCTTCTCATCTCCCTCCGCCATACTGAGTTTGAAGTTCAAGTGTGCCAAGTTTTATCAGGGTCTTCCCCTTGGCATGTGCAATTCTTTTTACCTAAAATGCCCTTTTCTGTGTTTGCTTTCTGTGATTTGTTTTCTGGCTGACTCTTCCTCTATCAAAACTGCCATGTCACTGCCTAGGAGTCACTTCCGTGACTCCTCATCCAGGGAACATGCCCTGTACATTCTCCCTGCCCTGCCTCGACACTCTACATTGCAGTCCCTGAGAAACTGAAATGGTTTAGTTATGTGTTTCTCCACTGGAATGTGAATCCTTGAGGACCGTGTCTTTCTTCTCTGTGTTCCCAGAGCCTAGCCCCCTGCACCCCAGAAGGTGAGGGGCTTAACGAAATGCCTGGAATGAACTAATGAGTACACAAAAGGACGAATCCACAGGCAACTCTCCCATGCAGGTATCATTAGCAGCCTGTCCCACAGACTGAGACAGACCTTGGTTTGAAATCCAGCTCACTGCCAAGCTTTTAACTATAGTAACTTGGACTGTTCCATAACTTGAAGCTTTGATTTCTTCATCTGAAAAATTGGAGTGAAGATTAAAATTACTTCATTGAGTTCTGTAATGTTTTAAAATGAGAAACACAGGAATAACCTTGCATATTGTGAAGAATTAAATTATTTATAATAATAATTATTATTATCCCACAATGAAGGAGGCAGGATTTTAACTCCAGTTACTGTCGCTGACAGCACTTTTCTATGACATCAATGATATGTATCATAGACTGAGAAAATACCGACCCTGTTTACTGAATATCACTGTACTTCTTCTCTGGACTAGTTCTAAGGCAGACTATTAGGATATGTCAGCTACAGTCAGAAAGAGCTAAAGAATCTAGCAATCCATTAATCGCTAGAAATACTCTCCCAGGTTTAGGTAGCCCTGTAATTAGACGGCAGCACTAAGATCCATCCAAATGTGTCATTTCTCAAAAGGCAAAATACACTGATGTGAAAAATTAGTAGGGTCAGAAGCAAATAGAGGAAGGAAAGAAGAGGGACCGAGTGCCTGGAGGAACCTGCCTGTCATGTGAATAGGGAAGGAAGCCTGGGGTTGTGGTGCAATTCTTTAAAAGGTGGAATTCACTAGCACTTTGGTGCTCAGATGCTGGCCGGCTTCAGAACCAGCTGGAGGGCTGGTCCAACAAGATCACGGCTCCCGGCCAGAGTTTGGTTCAGCAGGTCTGGGATAAGGCCAGAGAATGCATGCTGCTGGTTAGGGGACCACACTGAGATCTGCTGGATGAGAATATAGGAAGAAGAGGTGAAGCTTTCAGGAGAAAGAGGGTATATTGTCAGCGGTTGAGACATGAACTTCCAGATGTTCAAGCTGGTTTTAGAAAAGGCAGAGCAACCAGAGATCAAATGGCAACATCTGCTGGATCATTGAAAAATCAAGAGAGTTCCAGAAAAACATCTATTTCTGCTTTATTGACTATGCCAAAGCCTTTGACTGTGTGGATCACAATAAACCGTGGAAAATTCTGAAAGAGATGGGAATACCAGACCACCTGATCGGCCTCTAGAGAAATCCGTATGCAGGTCAGGAAGCAACAGTTAGAACTGGACATGGAACAACAGAATGGTTTCAAATAGGAAAAGGAGTACATCAAGGCTGTATATTGTCACCCTGTTTATTTAACTTATATGCAGAGTACATCATGAGAAACGCTGGGCTGGAAGAAGCACAAGCTGGAATCAAGATTGCCGGGAGAAATATCAATCACCTCAGATATGCAGATGACACCACCATTATGGCAGAATGTGAAGAGGAACTCAAAAGCCTCTTGATGAAAGTGAAAGAGGAGAGTGAAAAAGTTGGCTTAAAGTTCAACATTCAGAAAATGAAGATCATGGCATCTGGTCCCATCACTTCATGGGAAATAGATGGGGAAACAGTGGAAACAGTGTCAGACTTTATTTTTTGGGGCTCCAAAATCACTGCAGATGGTGACTGCAGCCATGAAATTAAAAGATGCTTACTCCTTGGAAGGAAAGTTATGATCAACCTAGACAGCATATTCAAAAGCAGAGACATTACTTTGCCAACAAAGGTGCGTCTAGTCAAGGCTATGGTTTTTCGAGTTGTCATGTATGGATGTGAGAGTTGGACTGTGAAGAAAGCTGAGCGCCGAAGAATTGATGCTTTTTAAGTGTGGTGTTGGAGAAGACTCTTGAGAGTCCCTTGAACTGCAAGGAGATCCAACCAGTCCATTCTGAAGGAGATCAGCCCTGCGATTTCTTTGGAAGGACTGATGCTGAAGCTGAAACTCCAGTACTTTGGCCACCTCATGCAAAGAGTTGACTCATTGGAAAAGACTCTGATGCTGGGAGGGATTGGGGGCAGGAGAAGAAGTGGGTAGCAGAGGATGAGATGGCTGGATGGCATCACTGACTCGATGGACATGAGTTTGAGTGAACTCCAGGAGTTGGTGATGGACAGGGAGGCCTGGCATGCTGCAATTCATGGGGTTGCAAAGAGTCGGAGATGACTGAGCGACTGAACTGAATGAACTGAGACAGGTTTCTGTGACATGGGATGAAAGACACAAAGAGGAGGAGTTCATTTGGAAAATGACAAGGGCTGTCTCCTCCTGGGAGGCTAGAGGAACACAATAGGAAGGAAAGGAAGCCCAGGTGGGATTTCACAAGAAGGTGGAGCAGAATGTGATCAAGCACCTGCGAAAGCTCTGACAGCCAGAGCACAGAAATGGATACTGAGTCTTTCGAGCTTTGGCCAGTTTAGGGAGTGTAGTTGAGATCAAAATACTACATACTTCTGTTTCCTTCTAATTAAACATTCATTTCCTTTTTAAGAGCTGTGCATGAAACAATCTCTCAGAAATCAGGTCTTTGGCAAAATGAATGTGGTTCATTGTAATCATGTATGCCTGCATGGGTGCTAAGTTGCTTCAGTCATGTCCGACTCTTTGCAACCCTTTGGACTGTAGCCCATCAAGCTCTTCTGTCTGTGGGATTCTCCAGGCAAGAATACTGGAGTGGATAGCCATGCCCTCCTTCAGGGAATCTCACTGACCCACGGATTAAACCCACATCTCTTATGTCTCCTGCATTGGCAGGCGGGTTCTTTACCACAAGTGACACATGGGAAGCCCTCAGTTCAGTTCAGTTCAGATGCTCAGTCGTGTCCGACTCTTTGTGACCCCATGAATCGCAGCACGCCAGGCCTCCCTGTCCATCACCATCTCCCAGAGTTCACTCAGACTCACGTCCATCGAGTCAGTGATGCCATCCAGCCATCTCATCCTCTGCCGTCCCCTTCCCTTCCTGCCCACAATCCCTCCCAGCATCAGAGTCTTTTCCAATGAGTCAACTTTTCACAAGAGGTGGCCAAAGTACTGGAGTTTCAGCTTCAGCATCAGTCCTTCCAAAGAACACCCAGGGCTGATCTCCTTTAGAATGGACTGGTTGGATCTCCTTGCAGTTCAAGGGACTCTCAAGAGTCTTCTCCAACACCACAGTTCAAAAGCAGCAATTCTTCGGCACTCAGCCTTCTTCACAGTCCAACTCTCACATCCATACATGACTACAGGAAAAACCATAGCCTTGACTAGACGAACCTTTGTTGGCAAAGTAATGTCTCTGCTTTTCAATATGCTATCTAGGTTGGTCATAACTTTCCTTCCAAGGAGTAAGCGTCTTTTAATTTCATGACTGCAATCACCATCTGCAGTGATTTTAGAGCCCCCAAAAATAAAGTCTGACACCGTTTCCTCATCTATTTGCCATGAAGTGATGGGACCAGATGCCATGATCTTCGTTTTCTGAAAGTTGAGCTTTACGCCAACTTTTTCACTCTCCTCTTTCACTTTCATCAAGAGGCTTTTTAGTTCCTCTTCACATTCTGCCATAAGGGTGGTGTCATCTGCATATCTGAGGTTATTGATATTTCTCCCGGCAATCTTGATTCCAGCTTGTGCTTCTTCCAGCTCAATGTTTCTCATGATGTACTCTGAAGCCCATAATCATGTATAAACAAAGGTAAACACCCCATCCCTCCAAAAAACTTTGGCACACATTCCCCTCAGGATAATTTACTATCAGGCAAAAACAGGATCTTATGAGATAAAATTCAGCTTTGGTGTTTTAAAAATAAGATTGCCCATCTTGTTATTTTGTTTACACTTCTCTGTCTGTGGCAGTGTTGTTTAGATGGGTTAAGAAGTGTGGAGCATTTGGCAAATTCTGAAGTCCTCTAGAGTTTGTACACTTGAGGCTCCTCTGAGCCAGTTAGAAAAATAGAAGAATAAAGGCAAAAAATGAAATAAAGAAGAAATAGAAAACCCAAAGTTAACTGGATTGTTCTTTTCCCCTCCGGAAATAGTATTTTTCAGTGGTTTATATATGAATGCCTTCAATAAAGCACACCAGACTCGTGTCCAGGATATCAAATTGTTAGGCAGACTTTCCAGAGATCTAGGATATGACTGACTCCTTGCACTAGAATTGCACTTCACAGCACAGGCCACCAGAAAACTGGTCCATGGCCTCCGCTCCTGCCCTGTAAGCAAAGATCTTAGTTTTTGTGAGGTAAGTTTCTCAAATACATAGTGTTTTTGCTTTTTACAAGAACCCCCATTAAAAAAAATTATTTTTCAGAACTTGGTCCTAGTTTGGTATATTAATGAAGGATAATGAAGTATATTTAACTTTAATTTTAACATAAAATTTATGAAAATTGGTCTTTAGCTTACACCCTGAATTAAAATTACTCTGGGGTTTACTGGAAATATACTTTATTAGGAGTTAGGAGGTTGCTACTTGCAAGCTATTTTGCCTTAGGCTAGACTCTAACTTTCTGCAGACTGTGGTTTCCCATCCACAAAATGTGAGGATCAAAGAGGATTCCCACGGCCCCTCAAGTCTCTGCGGGCACCCCATTCTCCTTCTTGTTCTCTCCTTCTAGAATGTACAGAGTGAGTTATTTTTATATCCTTTCCCCCTCCTTTTCCCATCTTTCTCATTGAGAACATTTCCTCTGATACATGTATCTTTCAATCTTCCAGGTAAGAGTCGTGCTTTTTTTCCTTATCATTTGAATTTAGTCCTTTAAAAACCATAATGAGCTTATGCCAGGAAAGGGACAATATTCAGCCCAAGTATTATATCATAATCATTTTTCTGTCTTCTGAGATCAATTCAGTTAACATTTTTCATATCTCCTTCACAAAGCACTTTATGTAAGTATAATGTTACAGTGAATTTAATCTGACTAACAGTGACATAGTTTAATGCTTCATAAATTTTCTGGTTTGCCAGCTAACTGAATGCTGCAAACTAACTGACAAAGTGATGGGTACACCATTACTTGCAGTGATTTATGCAAATTGACTATAATTATTTCTTCTTCTTTAGGAATTGTCATGACTAGAGTGCATATCAATACCTCCAGTCTTCAGGCCAACACTACCACAATACTAATGTCACAATCAGTGTTCACTGCTATGGAAATTACATGCAGATGATATGTGATAATGACCTAAAGAACCATTGATAGAAATTTCTTACTTGGACAATCTCTTAGCCAGAATTTGTAACACATTCTATTCGCAGAGAAACTTCATTTCCTGGCATGGCTTTAGCAACAGAACAATATAGAAAACCACATGACATCCCTAGTTTCCTTTCTGAGCACATCAAAAATATGTGCTCAGAACATCAAAATATCAAGACTTGTTTTCATATTCGATTTTGCCATATCAGCTTCTCAAGAACTAATTCCAGACTGCTTAAATAATAAATTATCTGCTCTTGAGGCTTTCAAATTGCCATATCATGATATAAGTAGGAAAAAAAATACTTTTTGAATCATAATGAACAGTATTGATATTAACCACTTAACAGATACATGGCTTGCAAATATATTTTTCCCATTCCCTAGTTTTATTTATTTATTCATTTTTTTGATCCTTTCTTTTGCTGTGCAGCAGTCTTTCAGTTGAACGTCCTCCCACTTGGTTTTGATGCTGTTTGTGTTCCAGGTTTCAAATCCGAAAACCCACTGCCAAGACCCATGTTACGAAGTTTTCTTCCTATGTTTTCTTCTAGAAATTATAAGACTTCTGGTCAAACATTTAAGTCTTTAATCTATTTCAAGTTAACTTTTTGTGAGTGGTGTAATTGTGAGGTCTAGTTTTATTCTTTGACATGTGAATAACTAATTTTCCTAGTAACATTTGTTGAAGAGACTCTTTCCTTCATTGCTTTTACCTTTCTTGTCAAATAATAATTGACTATATATACATGGTTTATTTCTAGGCTTCCAATCCTGTTCCATCCATCTTTGTTTTTGTTTTCATGCCAATATCATGCTGTTTTGATTATCATAGCATTATAATATAGCTTGAAAATCAGGAAGTGTGATGTTTATCTCTTTGTTCTTTTTTCTCAAGATTACTTTGGCTATGTAGGTTCCTTTGTGGTTTCACACAAATTTTAGGATTGCTTTTTCTACTATTGTTTTATTATATATAAAACAGTGATTTTAATTCAGGGAGGAACCTTGATAGAGACTGCATTGACTCTGCAGTTGGACTTTGAATAATATAGACACATTAACAATATGAATTCTTCCAATCCATGACCCCTGGCTACTTTTTCATTTGTGTCAGCTTTGATTTCTTTCATCAGTGTCTTACAGTTTTTAATAGAGAGATTGTTCACCTCCTTGGTTAAATGTTTTCCTAAGTATTTTATTGGTTGTAATGCTATTGTAAATAGGATCATTTTGTTTATGTCTTTTTTGGATAATTTGTTATTACTGCATAGAAATATTACTGATTTTTGTATGCAATTTGGTATCTTGCAAATTCACTGAATACAATATCAATGTCTAATTGTTTTAGTGGAGTCTTGGATTTTCTGTATATAAAATCATGTCATTTGAAAAAATAGAAACAGGTTTACTTCTTTCTAATTTTGATGCCTTTTATCAATCTGGCTAAGACTTCTAGTACCATATTAAATAGGAGTGATCAGAGCCTATGTCCTTGTCTTGTTCCTGATCCTAGAGAAAAAGTTTTCAACCTTTAACTTTTGAGTATAATGTTAGCTGTGGACTGGTTACATGCTTTTATTAGGTCGAGGTGTTTTCCTTCATACCTGATTTCTTAAGCATTTTTAACATGAACAGAGGTTAAATTTTGTCAAGTGCTTTTTTTTTTTTTTTTGCATTTATTGAGATGATCATATGATTTGTTTCTTTCATTCTATTAATGTGATGTATCACAGTGATTGATTTGAATATGTTGAACCATCCCTGCATTCCAGGAATAAATCCCACTTGATCATGGTAAATGATTTTTTTATATGCTGCAACTTTGTTTGTTACTATTTTATTGAGAATTTTTGCATCTATATTTATCAGGGATGACATCTTTTAGCTTCCTTTTCTAATAGTGCTTTTTTCTGGCTTTGGTATCAGGGTAATGCTGTACTTATAAAATAAGTTTGGGAATGTTCCCTCCTCTTCAAACTTTTTGAAAAAGCTTAAGAAATACTGATGTTAATTCTGGGCTTTCCAGGTGGCACTAGTCATAAAGAATTTAGCTGCCAGTGCAGGAGATTCAGGACATGCAAGTGTGATCCCTGGGTTGGGAAGATCCCCTGGAGGAGGATGTGAAACCCATTCCAGTATTCTTGTCTTGAGAATCCTGTGGACAGAGGAGCCTGGTGGGCTATGGTCCATACGGTCACAAACAGTTGGACACAATTCTATTTTAATTCTACATTAAATGTTTGGCAAAATTCACCAGTGAAGCCATCCAGTCCTGGGCTTTTGTTCATTGGAAGATTTTTGATTACTGAATCAATCTTTTTGCTAATAATTAGTCTGTTCAGATTGTCTATTTCTTCCTGATTCAGTTCCAGTAGGTTGCATGTTTCAAAGAATTTTTCCACTTCTATCAGGTTCCAGTTTGTTAGTATATAGTTATCACATTAGCCTCTTATGATCCTTTGTATTTCTTTGGCATCAGTTATAATGTTTCCTTTTTAATTTATACATTTGTTGATTTGAATCCTACCTTTTTTTCTCTATGTTAGTTCAGATAACCGTTTGCTAATTTTGTTTAACTCTTCAAAGAATAAACTCTTAGTTTTGTTCATCTTTTCTGTTGTCCTCCTATTCTCTATCTCATTTGTTTCTCCTCTAATATTTATTATTTCCTTTTTTTCTGATAATTTTGGACTTATTTTGTTCTTCTTTTTCTAATCCCCTTACTGGTGATCTAATTAATAGGATTGAGTGCTTACTTCTTTAAGGCATAGACTTAGGTTGTTTGAGATCTTTCTTGTCTCTTAATGTAGACATTTATTGTCATCAACTTTTCTCTTGGAACCTTTGCTTCATCCCATAAATTCTGGTATGCTGTGTTTCCATTTTAATTTGTCTCAAGATATTTTTTTCCCCTTTTATTTTATTCTTTGATCTATTGGTTGTTACCAGTCATATTCTATTCAGAATGCAAGTTGTCTTTGGATATTTTCTTGTTATTTATCAGTTGCTAAGTTGTGCTCAACTCTTTGTGATTCCATGGACTGCAGTACACCAAGCTTCTGTTCTTCACTGTGTCCAGGGTTTGCTCAACCTCATGCACATTTGAGTCAATGATGTCATCCAACCATCTCTTTCTCTGTCACCCCCTTATTCTTCCTTCAATCTTTCCCAGCATCAGAGTCTATTCCAATGAACTGGCTCTTCACATCAGGTGTCCAAAGAATTAGAGATTCAGCATCAGTCCTTCCAAAGAATATTCAGGGTTGATTCCTTTAGGATTGACTGGTTTGATCTCCTTGCAATCCAAGGGACATTCAAGAGTCTTCTCCAATACCACAATTCAAAAGCATCAATTCTTCAGCACTCAGCCTTCTTCCAGCTCTCACATCTGTATATGAGTACTAGAAAAACCACAGCTTTGACTAAAAGGACCTTTGTTGGCAAAGGTCTCTGTTGGCAAAGATGTCTCTGCTTTTTGATATGCTGGTTTAGGTTTGTCTTCGTTTTCCTTCCAAGGAGCAAGTGTCTTTTAATTTAATGGCTGCAGTCACCGTTCGCAGTGATTTTGAAGCCCAAGAAAATAAAATCTGTCACTGCTTCTACTTTAACTCTTCTATTTGCCATGACATGATGGGAGCAGATGCTATGATCTTAGTTTTTTTAATTTTAAGCCAGCTTTTTCACTCTCCTCTTTCATCCTCATCAAGAGACTCTTTATTTTCTCTTTGCTTTCTGCCATTAAATTGATATTATCTTTATGTCTGAGGTTGTTGATATTTCTCCTGGCAATCTTGATATTTTCTTACTTAATTAATACTAAGCACTGAAGTTTAGATATCATCTGCATTTTTATAATGAGGAAACACTCTGAAGGAGGTTAAATAATTTGTCCATGGTTACCATCTTGGTAAGAGAATCCCTGGTCAATTTTCTTTGTTGGAATATTTTCAACACCAGCCCTTTCTCTACCACAACCTAACGCAACCATTCCCCTTTATAACAAAGTTTCTGTTCTTTGGTAACAAGTACTAAAACAGTTATAAGTTGTTGGCATTAGATACAAAAAATTGACTGCTCCACCAAGATAAAAGAATAGTAGTTTGAATTTGTCTTGTTATATAATGTGTGTATTTGGCTTTAACAATATGACTTTAAAAGAACTGTGGTTCACTTGAACTCAGGAGGTCTAAGGCTGAAGTCTGACTGCCTTTAAGGTACCTGGGCAGCCAAGCCCCAATTGTCAGACTACACTTTGTAAGACCCAAGGCTAAGCCAGTGTATCTTTATAAGTGGGTAGGACAATGAGACAGCTTACAGCAATAGGATGTGCCTCTATTCTCTGCAGATGATGTTGCATCTGATTGAAACCCACTGGGGATGGTCTTCTTGTGATCTCAGAAAGAACCTAGGTTTTGTTGAGGATCCTTAGACTATAAGAATAATTCCACACACCCTTCCCCATCATCAGCATCAGGATGGTATACTATTCTAACAGTGAGAAACCCTAACCCTGCCTGTTCTCATTGGTCTTTGATCCTCAATTTAATCCCTCCTAAGTCTTTGCAGGCCTGGAGTCAGCTGTAATAGTTCCTTGGATATTTTCCACATTTGGTGAGCCTACATCTCTATGAAAGAGACATCTAACTAAGGACCAGAATATTTATTCTTACACAGATGAATATAGTCACCTAGGGGGTCAATGGAGAAGGCAATGGCACCCCACTCCAGTACTCTTGCCTGGAAAATCCCATGGGTGGAGGAGCCTGATAGGCTGCAGTCCACGGGGTTGCTAAGAGTCAGGCACGACTGAGCGACTTCACTTTCACTTTTCACTTTCATGCATTGGAGAAGGAAATGGAAACTCACTCCAGTATTCTTGCCTGGAGAATCCCAGGGACAGAAGAGCCTAGTGGGCTGCCATCTATGGGGTCGCACAGAGTTGGACACGACTGAAGCGACTTAGCAGCAGCAGCAGGGGGGTCAATAGAGACATTATGGAATACAGATATTTTATTCTAAAATTCAAATTGCTTTTTTTACACCACTTTAAAGGGATAGGAAAAAAATCACATTCTATCTTTACAAATCTGAGCAAAATCTACATCCCATTCTCAACTGCTGTCTCATCATTCATTCCCTTCTGTTCCACCACACTCAGTGTTCCACTGTTCTCACATGTCCTAGGTGTTGCCTCCTCTTCACATCTTTATCCAGATGGTTTTCAGTGGCTGGACTATCTTTTCTAACTTCTAATCATCTTATGATACTCATTCATATGTCGATATTTTTGTGAATCTTTTTCTATGCTACTTAGTCTCCCTTCAATTTTTCATGGTATTTCACCCTTAGCCCATCTTATTCCGTATTAAAGTAAGAGTCCACAACTTTGGTCTTAACTCTGAAAGATGTTGGAATCAGGAGAGACAATACAATACACAAAGGGGCATTGGAGCTACAGAGTAAATGGCCTGCACCCTAGATCTGTCATCCCCCTCCATGAAACTTATTTTCTTTACTGTTAATATGAGGGGATAAATAACTACCTCAAAAGTTTGCCACAAAGTAAATGAGATAATTTGTATAAGGCATAAATAAGAATTTATATAAGGCATAAATAAGAATTTATATTCTTTAGAACATAAAAATATAATTCTTCATGTAGTATTTGTAACCCACAGATAAGTTATGTAATGTGTAGGTTATGTAGCATGACAATCAGACACCTTTGAATGTATCACTCAATGTAAGAATTGGGGTATTAGCACTAAAACTGATCTATGCTTGACCCCTGAACATTGAGAAATTGATATAGGTGCACTATAAATTGATATAGAATAGAAATTGATAGGGGCACTGACCCTCTGCACAAAAATCAGCGTATAAGTTACAGCTGGTCTGCTGTATCCACAGTTCCCCATAGATGTGATTCCTCCCTATGCATGTTTCCATATCTGAGGATTCAGCTAACCATGAACTGTGCAGCACTGTAGTGCTTACTATTAAAAAAGAAGTTGCGTATCAGTGAACCTACACAGTTCAAACCCACGTTGTTTAAAAATCAGCTGTACTGCTTGTCCTTCCATTTCCATCCTCTTTACCTGAAATTAACAACTATTCTGAAATGTATGCTTTTTCTTCTCTTCTCTTTCAGCATATTGTATTAACATATTTATAGTAACTGAAATTTATGGTTTCATTATATATATTCATATTTCGGTGTGTAGCTGTGGTCAGTTGAATGCTACTATTCAGTTCAGTACAGTGGCTCTGTGTGTCCAACTCTTTGCAGCCCCATGGGCTGCAGCACGCCAGGCTACCCTTTCCATCACCAACTCCCAGAGCTCGCTCAAACTCATGTCCATCAAGGCAGTGATGCCATTCAACCATCTCGTCCTCTGTTGTCCCTTCTCCTGCCTTCAATCTTTTCAAGGATTGGGATCTTTTCTAGTGAGTCAGTTCTTCACATCAGGTGGCCAAAGTATTAGAGTGTCAGCTTCAGCATCAGCCCTTTCACTGAATATTCAGGACTGATTTCCTGTAGGATGGACTTATTGGATTTTCTTGCAGTCCAAGGGACTCTCAAGAGTCTTCTCCAACACCACAGTTCAAAAGCATCAATTCTTCAGTGTTCAGCTTTCTTTCTAGTCCAACTCTCACATGCATACATGACTACTGGAAAAACCGTACCTTTGACTAGATGTACCTTTGTCGGCAAAGTAATGTCTCTGCTTTTTAATATGCTGTCCAGGTTGGCCATAGCTTTTCTTCCAAGGAGCAGCATCTTTTAATTTAATGGCTGCAGTCACCATCTCCAGTGATTTTGGAGCCCAAGAAAATAAAGTCTCTTGCTGTTTCCATTGTTTCTCCATATGGTCTACCATTTCTGTCCTTTATTGTGCCCATCTTTGCATGAAATGTTCCCTTGGTATGTCTAATTTTCTTTAAGAGATCTCTAGTGTTTCCCATTCTACTGTTTTCCTCTATTTCTTTGTATTGATCACTAAGGAAGGCTTTCTTATCTCTCCTTTCTATTCTTTGGAACTCTGCATTCAGATGGGTATATCTTTCCTTTTCTCTTGTGCCTTTCACATCTCTTCTTTTCCAGGTATTTTTAAGGCCTCCTCAGCGACCATTTTGCCTTTTTGCATTTCTTTCTCTTGGGGATGACTTTCATCACAGCCTCCTGTGATGAAAACACTCTTGTACAGTGTTATAAACTTCCATCCATAGATCTTCAGGCACTCTGTCTATCAGATCTAGTCCCTTAAATTTATGTCCCATTTCCACTGTATAATGGTAAGGCATTTCATTTAAGTCATACCTGAATGGTCTAGTGGTTTTCGCTACTTTCTTCAATTTAAGTCTGAATTTGGCAATGAGTTCATGGTCTGAGCCACAGTCAGCTCCTGGTTTTTCCTGACTCTATACATCTCCATCTTTGGCTGCAACGAATATAATCAATCTGATTTTGGTATTGACCATCTGGTAATGTCCATATGTAGAGTCTTCTCTTGTGTTGTTGGAAGAGGGTGTTTGCTATGACCAGTGCATTCTCTTGGAAAAACTCTGTTAGCCTTTGGTCTGTTTCATTTTGTACTCCAAGGCCAAATTTTCCTGTTACTCCAGGTATCTCTTGACTTCCTACTTTTGCATTCCAGTCCCCTGTAATGAAAAGGACATCTTTTTTGGGCATTAGTTCTAGAAGGTCTTGTAGGTCTTCCTAGAACTGTTCAACTTCAGCTTCTTTGGCATTAGTAGATGGGGCATAGACTTGGATTACTGTGGTATGGAATGTGAACAGAGATCACTCTGTCGTTTTTTAGACTGCACCCACCCAGGTACTTCATTTTGTACTCTTTTGACGATTATGAGGGCCACTCCATTTCTTCTAAGGGATTTTTGCCACAGTAGTATATGTAATGGTTATCTGAGTTAAATTTGCCCATTCCAGTCCATTTTAGTTCACTGATTCCTAAAATGTCAATGTTCACTCTTGCCATCTCCTGTTTGACCACTTCTAATTTACCTGGATTCATGGACCTAATATTTCAGGTTCCTATGCAATATTGTTCTTTACAGCATCAGACTTTACTTCCATCACCAGTCACATCCAAAGCTGGGTGTTGTTTTTGCTTTGGCTCAACCCCTTCATTCTTTCCTGAGCTATATCTCTACTCTTCTCCAGTAGCATATTGGGCTCCTACCTACCTAGGGTATTCATCTTTCAGTGTTATATCTTTTTGCCTTTTCATACTGTTCATGGGATTCTCAAGGTAAGAATACTGAAGTGGTTTGCCATTCCCTTCTCCAGTGGACCACATTTTGTCAGACTCCTCCAGCATGACCTGTTTTGTCTTGGGTGACCCTACACAGCATGGCTCATAGTTTCATTGAGTTAGACAAGGCTATGGTCCATCTGATCAGTTTGGTTAGTTTTCTGTGAATGTTACTATTGGATAATAGTCATTTGATAATTCATAAATTAGTTTGCAGTATACTGTCATTAGTATAGTGACAACATTTGGGTTGCTCCCAGATTTTGCTGTTATGAACAGTGGTTTTCTAAATTGAAATATATGTGACACATAACATTGCACAACTTTAAGGTATGCAACATGAATTTGACATATTTATATATTGTAATATGAGTACCATTGTAGTGATAATTCGAACCTCTATCACATTACATAATGATCCTTCCTTGTCAGTGGCTGGAATCATTAAGCCCTAGTCTCTCAGTAAGTTTGATAATATATAATACTGTTGCCTATATTCACCATACTGTTCATTAGATTTCTAGGGCTTACTTACTACTCATTGCAAGTTTGTACCCTAAACAACATTTGTCCTTTCCCCCTACCCTGTTCATCCTCTGATAATCACCATTATCCCTTTCTGTTTTTATGTTTGTTTTTTTTTTCCGATTTCACACATAGCTGATACTACACAGTACTTGTCTTTCTTTGCCTGACTTATCTCACTTGGCATAATATTGAGCGATATTAATATGAACATTCTGTACAGGTTTCCTATTTCTATGTGAGAATTTCTCTACTGTATCTATTTAAGTTGGAGTTGTTGATCTATAGGTTCAGTTCAGTTCAGTTCAGTCGCTCAGTCATGTCTGACTCTTTGCGACCCCATGAACCACAGCACACCAGGCCTCCCTGTCCATCACCAACACCCGGAATTCACTCAAACTCACATCCATTGAGCTGGTGATGCCATCCAGCCATCTCATCCTCTGTCGTCCCCTTCTCTTCCTGCCCCCAATCCCTCCCAGCATCAGAGTCTTTTCCAATGAGTCAACTCTTCGCATGAGGTGGCCAAAGTACTGGAGTTTCAGCTTTGGCATCATTCCTTCCAAAGAAATCCCAGGACTGATCTCTTTCAGAATGGACTGGTTGGATCTCCTTGCAGTCCAAGGGACTCTCAAGTCTTCTCCAACACCACAGTTCAAAAGCATCAATTCTTTGGTGCTCAGCTTTCTTTCTTCACAGTCCAACTCTCACATCCATACATGACTACTGGAAAAACCATAGCCTTGACTAGACAGACCTTTGTTGGCAAAGTAATGTCTCTGCTTTTTTAGCACAAGCTTAACTATATGAAAGTGAAAGTGAAGTCGCTCAGTCGTTGCGACCCCATGGACTGCGGCCTACCAGGCTCCTCTGTCCATGGGAGTTTCCAGGCAAGAGTACAGGAGTGGGGTGCCATTGCCTTCTCCATAATTATATGAGGTAGTGTCAAATCTATTTCCAATATGTTATGTCTTTAGTTCAATGTGTTCACTCTGTAAAATGGCCTTTGGAAAGAACTTGTGGTCTTTTGATCATCTTAATTAGTGTCTCCTTTTACCTTTATTGTTTATTCCTTGCTACTTTCTTAGGATTCATTATTTTGTTCTATTCCTTATTTCTTGAGAATGATATTTAATTTTTAACTCTTGTTTTCTAATATCAGTGTTTTTGAAGATAACATTCTCTGTAAGAATCATGTTAGATGCCTTTCTAGTTTACAGAATTTTGGGGAAGATTCTCCTGTAGAAGGGAATGGCTACCCAGTCCCGTATTATCAAATGGAGAATTCCATGGAGAGAGGAGCCTGGTGGGCTACAGTCCATGGAGTCGTGAAGAGTCAGAGATGATTGAGCAGCTAACACCTTCATCCATATTTATCCTTTGAAAATGTTTTATTCCAGCCCTAAATCTAAGATTCCATTGCTATTTTATATAGGCAGTATTTATAAAGTGACATCACCTACATTTTCTCAGTGGTATCAATGTTTCTGGGGGCTTCCCAGGTGGCTCAGTGGTAAAGAATCTGCCTGAGTGGATTTCAGAGCAGGAGCCACAAGAGACAGAGGTTTGACCCCTGGATCACGAAGATCCTCTGGAGGAGGAAATGACAACCCAGTCCATTATCTTGCCTGGATAATCCCATAGACAGAGGAACCTGGTGGGCCACATCCCATGGGATCACAGAGTTGGGCAGGACTGAGCATACACTCACACATCAGTGTTTTAGTTTCGAATTGTGGTAGATAAAGATCACTGAGTTCTAAGTACTTTACATTTCCATGATAAGTTATTTGTTCTGGGCATTTCGAAGTGTCAAATTTTCCCAATATGTCCTTTCTTTAAAAAAAATGTTGTTCTTGATATTTCATTGAATTACATCTCCCTGTCTCCGCTTTTTTCTCTCACTTCCCTCTCTAGCTGTTCCCTCTATCATCCCTTCTCTCCCTTTCTCTCTCTCTGCGTCTCCCTTTCCCCCTCCTTCTCTGCTCTGTCCCCTCTCCCTCTGTCTGGTCTCCTCCTTCCTCCATCCTTTCTTTACTCATTACCTCACTCAAGGAATATGAAGACTCACAAGTTCTGTTTAGTGTGCTTATTGTTATCCCAACCTGGACTTTACAAAGTAAGAAATGGCTGGAATTTGTACCATGATGCCTGGAGAATCCCAGGGAGGGAGAAGCCTGGTTGGCTGCTGTCCATGGGGTCACACAGAGACGGACACGACTGAAGCAACATAGCACGCGTGCATGCATTGGAGAAGGAAATGGCAACCCACTCCAGTATTCTTGCCTGGAGAATCCCAGGGATGGAGGAGCCTGGTTGGCTGCTGTCCATGGGGTCTCACAGAGTCGGACATTAGTGAATCGACTTAGCAGCAGCAGCAGCAGCAGCATACATATGTCCCCTTCCTCTTTAAGCTCCTGCCCCCAACCGCTACCCCATCCCACCCCTCTGGGTTGTCACAGAGTACGAGTTGTGTTATATAGCAACTTCCCATTAGCTATCTGTTTTATATATGGTAATGTATATAATGTATACATTTCAGTACTACTCTCTCGACTTGCCCCACCCTTTCCTTCCCTCACTGTGTCCACAGTCTTTCTCTATATCTGAGTCTCTATTCCTGCCCTGCAAATATGATCATCGTACCATTTTTCTAGATTCCATATATATGTGTTAATATACATTTGTTTTTCTCTTTCTGACTTACTTCACTCTATATAGTATCATATTTATTTTTTAAAACCACTTGGGTGATAGGTCTGAGTCACTGACTGAATAATAAAAATATTCCTACTAAGTATGAATATGGTTAATTTATTTCCATTCTTATGTATTGAATACATGCTGCTTTCACAAACACTGAAATTATTTCTATCATGTAATACAGAAAATGGAGTACTAAACTCCAAGAAAAATGAATTACAAGATTAAAACAGAAGCAGCCTATTATATAAATAATGAAGTTTTAGACATAGAGCAGACAAAAAATATCATCCAAAAAAACAAAGGTTCAAGGTCAACAACTTGCTTCTATACCATAGCAAAACAAAAGATACCCCCCAAAAGGTACTTAAGTTTTTAGTCTAAGGTCACTAGTCTTCCTAAGTGGTGTTAGATATAAAGAACCCAACTGCCAACACAGGAGATGTAAGAGACGTGGGTTCGATCCCTGGGTTGGGAAGATGCCCTGGAGGAGGAGATGGCAACCCACTCCAGTATTCTCTTCTGGAGAATCCCATGGACAGAGGAGCCTGGCAGGCTATGGTCCATAGAACTACAAAGAGTCGGAAAGGACTGAAGCGACTTAGCACACACAAAGGCAACCAGTAGACTTTAGTAAATAGTAGTACTTATGGAAAAATGGAACACTGGAAAAGAACTACAAATTGAAAAATAAGGTTCAAAAATTAAATTAATGGTTGATAAAGAGGTTATATTTGTTTTTTAAAATGTGCTTCATGATTCTACTTTATTTTTAGGTAGTATAATTACTCCAGCCTCTCTAATGAAATGTATTAAAAAGGTAATTTAAAAATATAACAAATTAATATCAGTAGTCTTTAAAAAAGGACTTACAGAGGAAAAAGAACAGGTTAGTATTGATTTTTGCTCCTTAATTAATAGGCTGCACTATCACAAGTGCGCAATGCTGGCTAATTAGTGTTAACGGGCTTCGCTTAGCCAGAGCGCTTTGCTTTTGTCCTTATTTCTCTGGTTTAATATGAAACTACTCTTGAGCACATTTGGCTTTGACAAAGACCTCCATTTGATTTGTAACTTTCAGCCCTTCTATAGAGGAATGCCTCAGAACATTTTATAACATTTTCCAAAAGAACTGAATATGAAAGTCTCTCTGATACCCTGGCAACTCAGAGAGTGAAAAGAGCATTTTGATGAATTTCTTAATAAAGCAAAATGCCCTCCATCAAAACTCCTTTGTACCTCCCCTGCTTAATAAAAAAAAAAAAAAAAAATCACCATTTCGTTCAATTCTTTCTCAGTGTTATTATTAATATATTCTCTTCTTGAGTCAATATCAATGATAGGTTTTGTAAGTTGGTATATAATTCCTTTAATTTCCTTAAACATGTCATATTAATGATCTAAAGATGTAGAGAGATTTATATTTTCTGAATGTGGTAAATGTTTTAAGTAATTTTGCTTTTAAATTTTAAGGAGGGAGAAAATAGCTTTTTTCTAATAAAATAATATATCTATGTGGATTCTAAAGCCTAAAATATGTGCTAAGACTCCCTCCTCCCACTTCTAGGAAGAGGACCGCTTTAGGTATGATTCTTTGTTTTCTCTTCAGCATCTGCTCTGCCCCTTGCATGACAGTCATGAATTTTCTCTTATCTCTGGCCTCTTGTCTCTCTGTGCAACCCTGCTTCCAGATTCATCGTTCTGAAGTCAGCAGTGTTCTAAGACTCCTTGTCTTTTATGATGACTTATTATTTTTTATAAATGTATTTATTTTAATCGGAGGCTAATTACTTTACAATATTGGTATGGCAAAAACCATGACAATGATGACTTATTTCAAACTGGACCTACTTATACTCTCCCACCTTTGCAGTGTCCTCTGTCTCGTCTGTGTGATTCATCACAGGCTCTGTTTATGGCCATCCATCTGGAGTGAGACAGTGATGCTGGGAAGCGAGTGCCTGTGTGGACTGTGTCCTGGAATTGCCCTGTCCAGCAGATGTGGCAGGGGTGTTGGTAGCATTGTACTGGGCTCTGGTCACTGGAACACAGGCAGAAACAACGTGCCCTTCCATGGCTAGACTCTAAAAATCTATAAGCATGATCGCCATCCTATCTTTCCACTCCTGGTGTGGCTTTTACACCCTAAATGACCATGTAAAGGAGTGCTCCCCTCCCTGCATGCTGCCATGAACTGGGCTTTCAGCAAGTGAGAAGTAAACGTCTATTTTGTTAAAACCACTGAGATGTCAGGATTTTCTTTTACAGCAGCCAACAGACTACTGTCTATTTTAAACGCTGTCCTTCATAACAATTTCCCAGGTGAAGAGAATAGAATTCAATTCAAGTAAATTCTGCGTCCAGTCTTAGAGTTTGTACTTTGGGTACACTTAGCATGCAGATACAGCTCATAAGAGATTTTTGTTGTTCAGCTGCAAAGTCATTTTTAACTCTTTGCAACCGCAAGGACTGCAGCACGCCCGGTTCCTCTGTCCTTCACTATCTCCCCCAAGTTTGCTCAGATCCATGTCCACTGAGATAGTGATGCTATCTCACCATTGCATCCTCTGCTGTCCTTACAACAATACAAAGAATATACACATGAATGAACTGTCAAAAGCTTAAATGTCCATAAAATAGACCACAGTGATTGTTTTAGCATTTGTCAACTACCTGATTTCTTCTTATAAGGAAAATCTGAATGCAATCAGATGTAACGTCTACAACAAAGCCATTGGTATAAAAGGGCCCCCCAAAATTGATGTTAAAATGAAGAGTTGATGTGTTAATTGCTTGTATATGATCTATATACAATGTGATATATAATATATATCTTACATATATGTGTGATATATGTATACAGTATATATATGATACAGTATATACAATACAACCTTCTTGATTGTATATGACCTATATAAAATTATACCATAACATACTATTTCAATGAAAAATTAAATATGCATTATCATAAACTCAGAAGTGATCATATGTAACTTCTCTAAAGTATATTTCTGGGACTATCTCATCCTGATATTGCCATTTACTTAGAATAAAATCCCAATTCTTTACCACAGTATTCAAAGTCCAACATAATTTTGCTTCTGCCTGTATTTCAGTCTAATCTTTTTCTTCCTCTCATTCCTTTTTTTAAAACTTTCCTTCTGTTAAATTATATGCTATTGTCAATCTTTCCAATTTTAAGTTGCATGATCTTAAACTCTTCATATTAAGTTATTTGTTTAACTCTTTATATTGTCAGTATTTTCAAATTTGCCTATTGATTATATATAAAATGATAACTCATTTATTTATGTGATCTTTAACTTTTCCCTAATTCTAAATAATGTTAAATATGTTCTTTCATTAATTTTTCCACTTCTAGGAATTGCTTGTTTCTCTTCTTTGTCTTTTTTCCCCATTCATTAGTAGTGTTTCACTTATAGATTTACAGCTCTCTATACATCCTTATTTGGAGAAGGCGATGGCACCCCACTCCAGTACTCCTGCCTGGAAAATCCCATGGACAGAGGAGCCTGGTAGGTTGCAGTCCATGGGGTCGCTGAGAGTCGGACACGACTGAGCAACTTCACTTTCACTTTTCACTTTCCTGCACTGGAGAAGGAAATGGCAACCCACTCCAGTGTTCTTGCCTGGAGAATCCCAGGGATAGGGGAGCCTGGTGGGCTTCCGTCTATGGGGTCGCACAGAGTTGGACATGACTGAAGCGATGCAGCAGCAGCAGCATATATCCTTATTATTAACTAATTGTCTGTTGGATATAGATCTTCTGGCATTTTTTAACTTTTTTCACTTTCTTTGACATATCTTTTGATAAGAAAATTATTACATGTATCAAGTTTTATAGTCAGTCCTCTGTGTCTTCCATAAGAAAAATTTCCCCAACCCCAAATCTAAAAGATGCCTGTACATTTTTATAAGAATTTCAAAACCTTATTTTTTAACATTGAAGCCTTAAATGTCTCGAGTTAATTTTTTAAATATCTGCATCACTTGCTGGTGACGACTTCTTTCTTAACTCCACTTATTGGATGTAGATCTGATATGCCATCATGGTTAAAGACTCAGTCTTTTTTTGGGCTTCCTACTCTCATCTATCAGCCATCTTTCTTAGAATGCTGGCTTGAATCTCCAATTAAAAATGGAATAGAAGTGCCTCTACTAAGCATCCTATCACAGGATTAAAATATATGATGGTATTTATATGTTTCAAAGATGGGTGTTATATATTATTAATATGTATTCTGTATTTATTGGAATGACTGTTTTTTTTTTTCTTTTAGACTGGCAATGGGTTTACTATATTTATGGGATTTTCCAATATTGGTATGTCCTTATATATATAGTCTAAACATAACTTAGTCATGGAGTAGCAAATTGTTCATAGATTATTGTATTTCCTTTGCTTATATGTCATTGAGGATTTTTATATTATGTCAAGTATAACATGGGCTTTAGTTTCTTCTCTCTTAGTGACTTTATCTGGTTTCAATATTAAGAGTATTCCAGTCTTGTAAATGATTGTATTTTCAGGAAGAGTGTGTATAATATTTGGACATTTGCAGTCTAATATACTCTAGTGGATCTTTGTTATTTAATTCATCCCTGATATTATTTTACTTATTATTTACTTTATTTCCTATTTCATGAAGCTGCCACTGTCTTCAATTTTCTTTCATCTGAGAGTCATGTATCTCTTGTCATCACATGGTTAATTACCATCTCTGAGAAGTTTTTCCTAACCACATATCCTAATCCAATCTCCCACTGCTTCTCATGATGCTCTATTGTGTTACTATTTACCTTCTTCATGACACGGTCATAATCTTAAATTATATTTTTATGTAGTTTGCTTGCTTATGACCCAAGTCTTCCTCCTAGACTGTAGTGACCTCTGGGACTAAAGACCCTGGTTTTCCTCTTTATTCTTCCACATCCAGCCCAGAGAAGGGCTTATGGCGTATAACAGAGAATCTGAAAGATATGTTGATGAACTTTCTGCAATTTAGCTCTAGAAATTAACTGAAAACAAAAAGTTTAAATGTTGACACTCTGTCCTCAGAAGTAGAAATAAACAAAAATAAACACATTACAGCTCATTCTCAAAGCCCATCATTCTGTGTGTGTGTTTGGGCTTCCCTGACAGTGCAGTAAAGAATCCACCTGCAATGCAGGAGACATGGGTTCGATTCCTGGGTTGGGAAGATTCACTGGAGAAGGGATAGGCTACCTACTACAGTATTCTTGGGCTTCCCTTGTGGCTCAGCTGGTAAGGAATCCAGACTCAATGTGGGAAACCTGGGTTGGATCCCTGAGTTGGGAAGATTAGAAAGGCTACTCAGTCCAGTATCCTGGGCTGGAGAATTCCATGGACTATATAGTCCCTGGGGTCGCAAAGAGTCAGAGACAACTGAGCAAATTTCATTGCACTTTGATGGTGATGTTAGTAAGTTCTGTTACACTGGAATAAAATATAAAGTTTATGAGTTAACATGCTTTCAAAACAAGTAAGAACAATATAATTTGCTGTACATACAGTTTTCCTAATGAGATCTTAGAAGAAACAAGGGGATCTTAGAAATTTTGTAATTTTAAGTAGTGATGAAGGTTCATTTCAATGTGTTCAGAATGTCCTTTAATAAACTAAAATCTAAATTTGGATTATATGTGTGTATGTTGGTGTGCTCAGAGAGGTTAAATATTATCTCTGGTGTGTCTGTGAGGGTGTTTCGGGATGAGGTGGCATCTGAATCAGTAGGTTGAGTAAAGCTGATTGCCCTCCCCAGTGTCCGTGGGCTTCATCCAATGTTGAGGGCTCGAAAAAACAAAAATGTGGGGAAAGTGGGATCTGCTCTCTCTTCCTGACTGAGTTGAAACATGGGTGCCCTCAGACTGGGGTGTACCCCACCCATGCTTCTGGTTCTCACACTCTGGACTCAGACTGGAAAATACAACTGTGTCTCCAGCTTGGAAATGGAATCTTTATGCCCCCACAATTGCAAAAGCCAATTCCTTATGAGACATTTTTCTCTATATAGATTGACAGACTGAAATCCTGTTAATTCTGTTCCTCTAAACCCAGAAACATAGTGTAATGATTTCAGATGAGTTCAGGTATCTAACGGGTTACCATTCGATGTACAGAAAATCTTAGAATAATTTTTAGGAAATATTTTATTTAACTTAAAAATAATACCTTAGCCAACCATTTAAAATTCTTAGAAATAATTACTTTACTTTGCCCTATTAATTAGCCATCACAATGTGTGTCTTTTCATTTGTTTAAATATGAATTTCATCTAAAAGACTAAAGGAAATCAGGAAAGATGCCTGGCCAGGACTAGCTCAGGGTCTTACATCAAATGGCAACAGGACATGATTATATGTGAATCAATTTATGCATGGTATTGATTATTACATACTATAATGCTTTGTTTTTAGACATCTTTATAATTCCATTTATTTGCATCATATAATTTAGCTCTCATAATTTCAGTGAGATACTGTATTACCGAGATTTTAGAGCAGTGATAGCAGAAACTCAGGTAGTTTAAAAACTGTTGACATTCACATAAAAATCTGTACCAAGAATAATACAGATCAATAACACTGAAATAGACACAGTTTAGGAAGTGACTTGGGAATATATATATATATATATATATATATACAGCCACTGAAAGAAGAAAAAATGAACAGTGTAAATAATATATGCATATAAAAGCATGCAATACTAAGGTTTATTTTTAAATTAATGAATTAAAAAATCCCATCAGGCAATGAAAAAAGATTAAATAATTTATGTTAGAAATTAAAATATTACTTTATAGCATTTACTGAGTATCCAGCAATATGAGGTAATTATTAAAAAGAAAATGCAATATTTCTAATAGAATTAATACTTTATTCAATATTTTATACTTTTATTTTTCAAAATAATTGGCTTATAATATTGGGTAAATATAACTAAAACTTTAGTATAAATTAGAGTTGGAGAAATTATTTTAGTATGTCATGCCATAAATTATAACAACTAGTACATTACTGGAGCAAGCATCTGCAATGAGTGTGCCTGGAAGAAATGGTGGGAGGTGGTGAGTAGAGGTGCTATAATGTAGATGATTTCCTGGTGTCTGATGACACAATGTACTAAATTATAGTTGTGATATACTCCGAAGTGTATTCAATGGAAATAGTAATTTCCAAGAAAATTAAGGTTCATAATGTCACATGCTTTTTGAATAATATGAAAAGGGTCTGATCAGTTGTTGACAAAAATTTCCAGGATTTTCAGCTTCCAAAAACAGAAAGGAAAGAACTTAAACTCTAAATTGGGGAGGAATTTAAAAAATACTGTTGTTGCTTTGAGGAAATAAACAAAAAGTGCCATGGGCTGGGTAGTTTGAGATTGTTTCTATGTTCCTGAGAACCCCTGAAAGCCAATGCCAGCTGCCTCCTCCCGGTCTTTCCGGGACAGGCTCTGATGGGTCAACATTTACTAGATGCGCATCACACACCTTGGCTTGCGAGGTTCTGACGACCTCCCCTCCAACAACCGATTCCTCCAATTCCCTGACACTAAATTCCCACCGACACACCTGCATTTTCTTTGAATGGAAGTACAGTTAATTTGCAATATTGTCTTAGTTTAAGGTGCATAGCATAGTGATTCAGTATTTTTGCAGATTATACTCCAATATAGGTTATTATAAGTTGGTGGGTATAATTCTCTGTTCTGTATAGTATACCCTTGTTGCTTTTCTATTTTATATACAGAATTTTGGGGCTGTTAGTCCTATACCCCTGATTTGTCTTCCCCCTTCCCTTTCTCCTGTGGGAAATGCAAATTTGTTTTCCATGTCTCTGAGTCTGCTTCTGTTTTGCATATACCTTCATTTGTATTATTTTTTAGAGACCACATATAAGTGATATTATACAGTATGTCTTTGTAGATATAGTTGCTTTTCTGACTTTTGTTTTGTTTTGTTTTTAATCTACATACAGGTTTATTTAAGTGATCTTCAATCCTTTTATATATTTGCCTTTCCTATTGGAATTATTCCTTTCCTATAGATTTTTAAATTTTTTTTTTAATTGGAGTATAATTGTTTTATAGTTCTGTGTTTCTACTGTAAAATGAAGTGAATCAGTATATGTATACATACATCCTCTCCCTCTTAGACCTCTCTCCCACCCCACGCCTCCATCCGACCCATCTAGGTCATCACAGAGTGTCGAGCTGAGCTTCTGGTGCTATACAGCAGTTTCTAGGTATATAGTTTATACATGGTAGGCCCATCAACATTTCTTTTATGGTTTGTTTAATATTGCTGAATTCTCTTAGCATTTGCTTGCTTGGGAAATTCTCCTTCTATTCTAAATGATACTTTTGATGGGTAGAATATCCTAGATTGCAAGTTTTTCCCTTTGAGGACTTTGAATATATCATGCCACTCATTTCTGGTCTGCAGAGCTTTTGCAGAGAAATCAACTGATAGCCTTATGGGGGTTCCCTTGTAACTGACACTTTTTCTCTTGCTGCCTTTAGAATTCTCCCTTTAACTTTTGCCATTTTAATTATAATATTAACATGTCTTCAGATCAGATCAGATCAAATCAGTCGCTCAGTCTTGTCTGACTCTTTGCGACCCCATGAATCGCAGCACGCCAGGCCTCCTTGTCCATCACCAACTCCGGCAGTTCACTCAGACTCACATCCATCAAGTCAGCGATGCCATCCAGCCATCTCATCCTCTGTCGTCCCCTTCTCCTCCTGCCCCAAATCCCTCCCAGCATCAGAGTTTTTTCCAATGAGTCAACTCTTCGCATGAGGTGGCCAAAGTATTGGAGTTTCAGCTTTAGCATCATTTCTTCCAAAGAAATCCCAGGGCTGATCTCCTTCAGAATGGACTGGTTGGATCTCCTTGCAGTCCAAGGGACTCTCAAGAGTCTTCTCCAACACCACAGTTCAAAAGCATCAATTCTTCAGCGCTCGGCCTTCTTCACAGTCCAACTCTCACATCCATACATGACCACAGGAGAAACCATAGCCTTGACTAGACGAACTTTTGTTGGCAAAGTAATGTCTCTGCTTTTGAATATGGTATCTAGGTTGGTCATAACTTTCCTTCCAAGGAGTAAGCGTCTTTTAATTTCATGGCTGCAGTCAACATGGGTCTATTTGGATTCATCTTATTTGAGACCCTCTATATCTCCTGTACATTGATATGTTTCCTTCTTTACATCTGGGAGGTTTTCAGCCTAATTTCTTCAAATATATTTTAGATCCCCTTCTCTTTCTCCACCTTCTGGAAGCCCTATAATGCAGATGTTGGCACATTTTATATTATCCCATAGATCCTGTATGTCACTTTCATTGTTTCACTTGCCTTTCTGTCTGCTCTTCTGATTGGGTGATTTCCATTATTCTATCTTCCAAGATCACTTGTGTGGCCTTCTGTGTCATTTAGTCTGCTATTCATTGTTTCTAGAGTGCTTTTATCTCAGAAACAATTATCTATTTTTTATTGGGTCTTCCTTCTAGCTTCTGGTTCCTTGTTAAAATGATCTGTGCTTAGATTCTCTTAGTTAGCATTTTTATTACCAACTTTTTGAACTTATTGTCTGTTAGAGTGATTATCTCTGTTTCATTGTTCTCTTCCCAAGATTTTTCTCTTGCTCTCTCAATTGGGAGTAGTTCCTCTGCACTTTTATTTTACTTAACTCCATAATCTAGATGGAAGTTATTTATTGTGGTCTTGAGTGGTTGTTTTCATGTGATAGCATGCCTATGTAGATTGTATAACCTACATGCAAGGTTTTTTTTTTTTTTGATCTTTGATGAAAGGCTGGATTTGATGTAGATATCCACCATATTTTTCCTCAGGGTGTGCAGGCTACTGTCACCTTGATAGGAAGTGTGGTTTGTGTTGCAGGATCTAAAGTCGGTGCTGAGTGTGAGTGGGACTCCCTGGCAGTTGCTCTTTCAAGGGTGGGGTCTGTTCTGAAGTTGATGGAGTGGATGCCCTGAGGGTTAGGCTTATGCTAGCTCTGTTCACTTTTTGTATCTTCTTCCTTCTCCCTGCACTGGACAATCTGCCCCAAAGAAGGGGAGTGCTGTATAAAATGGGGTGCATGTGCTTACAGAGATTGGATAGATAGACAGATATCCTATCTATCTATATAGGATAGATATACTGGATAGACAGATAGCCTGTGTAGCTATCTGTGACTCCACTCAGATATAGCAATAAGGTTGTGTCTTTTCTCCTGTTGTGATCATCCTACCTCTAGCGCAAGGCAGTGGTGTGGAGTGGGCAGGGCCAGAGCATCCCTTCGGCTAGCATTAGGGGTCATGGCATTGTGGTTGCAGGAACTGAAGTGGCTGCTTCTGTGACACTGTTTGCATAAGTTCCAACAATGGAAAGTGCCACTCCATCTGGAACACACCCCAAGTCCCTGGGCCAACACTCTGTCCCTAAATTGAGTCTTTTGCCAAGAACTGACTGCCCTAAATACAGTGCCAAGCCATGGCATGGAGTGAGTGGGGCAAGGGTTCACTCAGCTCAGATTCAGGAGCTCCGTGAGGAGGTATCCACCTCTCTTCACTGCTGATGGAAAGCCCATGCCAGGACCTGTACATGAGTGGAGTCTAGGCTTCTCTGGCCTTTCTAACTGTCTCAGCAGTTTTCTGAGTAGCCAAGTGGGCTTGTCTCCTATGCACAGACTCCCAGACTGGGATATTCAGTCTGTGGCTCGACCTGCTCACTGCCCAGGGTGAGTGTCTGCCTATGTGATTTTCCTTTTTCTTAGCCCCCTTCTAGGGGCATAGGTCCCAATCCGATGCTTTTCTTCCAATCCTACCCAGTGGTGTGGGAACCTTTCTTGCAGCCTTGGTTGTACAGTTCTGCAAGTTTCCAATTAGTCTTCTATGAGACATGTTTTCAATATATTTGTGAAAGAAGATGAAATTCATGTCATCTTACTCAGCCAACTTGGGGCTCAACTTGACCTTTTTTCATAACCTGAAACAGTACCATATCTGACATCTAGATTTCAAACCCCATTCTCCATAAGGCATCTCCCCCTCCAGATCACTTATTCTAGTACCTCTATTACTAAACTATTGTAACCCATGAAAGGTTTGATTGCATTGACTCTGTTCCCTTTTCCCCATTTATCAGCCTTCTCCTATATTCATTTCCTACCTTTTCAGCTTATATTTTATTGTCTATGAAGTGATTTACTACATCCCAAGGGCTCTCTTGTCTACTCTTTCATACTAACAAACAGACACTGAATTTGTTGAAGCCAGTTTTCCACTCGTTCTTCGTGAAAAGTCACAAAATGGGACAACTAGTTCCACTTTAAGTTTATGATCCCAGACTTCTCACTCGACATTGCTGCGTGACAACACTGCTGGATAATGTCATCATTTCTCACTTTCTGAAGTGACTATTCCAAATTTTTTCTCTCTCTCCTGAAATCAGATTCTCTTTCTCCCTCACTGCTTGTCATACCCTCTCAGTATCTTTTCCTGGTGCCTAATATGTATAGATGTGAGAGTTGGACTGTGAAGAAGGCTGAACGCCAAAGAATTGATGCTTTTGAACTGTGGTGTTGGAGAAGACTCTTGAGAGTCCCTTGGACTGCAAGGAGATCCAACCAGTCCATCCTAAAGGAGATCAGTCCTGGGTGTTCTTTGGAAGGAATGTTGCTAAAGCTGAAGCTCCAGTACTTTGGCCACCTCATGCGAAGAGTTGACTCATTGGAAAAGACTCTGATGCTGGGAGGGATTGGGGGCAGGAGGAGAAGGGGATGACAGAGGATGAGATGGCTGGGTGGCATCACTGACTCAATAGACGTGAGTGTGAGTGAACTCTGGGAGTTGGTGATGGACAGGGAGGCCTGGCGTGCTGCGATTCATGGAGTTACAAAGAGTCGGACACGACTGAGCGACTGAACTGAACTGAATCTTATACCCAGACAACCATTGGTTCCTAGAATCTGAGAGATGGTTTCATTTCAGAACTTCTGTGCTTAGTTTTCCTTCAGCCTACAGAGTTCTCCCCCTAATGTTTCCAAGGCTAAGTAGTTCTCTCTACAGTTGCTTCATTATGATAATCATCTTTTCATTGGAGGGTTTCTTTCACTTCCTCCAACCATCTTAACTACAACCAGCTCTTTACTTTTAGTTCCTAGAGTACAATCGCAAACTCAACTTGGGAGTTTCAATAGTTTACCTTTTCGTTTGTTCCAAGAGCACCTCTGTTGTTTTTCCAACCCTGGTAAATAATAATTTCTCAGTGCATAAACATTGAGATAATTAATGAATTATTGGAATTATTGGCATACAGATTTGGAAGTGTCTTAAGAGGACATTACATACAATTACTTGAGTTAACAAATCATATGGAATCTCAGGTCAATTGACAGTCATAGGATACATCACTGGAGGTGGGAGAAGAACTCAGCTGGCTTTCTATAGTGATAAATCCTCTGATTAAGATATAATAACTCCTGTCTAATCTGGAGCCCTCAATTCTATCAGAGTTAGCCTCTGGCTATGAATTTGGCAAATCAGATGTTAACTTCTCAATGTAGGTGCTTTATGCTTTCATTAAGAAAAAAAGTAAAACAAACAGAAACAAACAAACAAAAAACCCATAAAACCTCCTATCTGAGGCAATAGTGATATTATTACTTTAACTTTTTCTAAATTACTTAAACTTTTTCTCCTCCCTGTTTCTGAGGCCAAACTCTGGACTAAGAAGAAACTGGAAGTAGCTCTTCTTAAGCATCAGATCAGATCAGATCAGTCGCTCAGTCCTGTCCGACTCTTTGCGACCCCATGAATCGCAGCACGCCAGGCCTCCCTGTCCATCACCAACTCCCGGAGTTCACTCAGACTCACGTCCATCGAGTCAGTGATGCCATCCAACCATCTCATCCTCTGCCACCCCCTTCTCCTCCTGCCCCCAATCCCTCCCAGCATCAGAGTCTTTTCCAATGAGTCAGCTCTTCACATGAGGTGGCCAAAGTACTGGAGTTTCAGCTTTAGCATCATTCCTTCCAAAGAAATCCCAGGGCCGATCTCCTTCAGAATGGACTGGTTGGATCTCCTTGCAGTCCAAGGGACTCTCAAGAGTCTTCTCCAGCACCACAGTTCAAAAGCATCAACTCTTTGGTGCTCAGCCTTCTTCACAGTCCAACTCTCACATCCATACATGACCACAGGAAAAACCATAGCCTTGACTAGACGAACCTTTGTTGGCAAAGTAATGTCTCTGCTTTTGAAAGAGATAGCATTTGGGTAGGTGTGGCAGAGTACTGCAATTTCCTTTCTTCCTAGCTTTATAATGCATTCAGAAGCTTAAACTCTGAACATTATTTTGAATGGTATATTAATTTTCTAAATTGCTTTCACACACAATTACCACAAACTTTATGCCTTAAAATAGGACAAATTTATTATCTTATACTTCTTTAGGTCAGAAATCTGGTGTGAGACTCACTGGGCTAAAACCAAGGTGTTAGAAGAACTGCATTCCGTTCTGGGGGCCCTAGGGAAGATTGTTTTCCATCTTCTGAAGGTGGAGTACATGCCTTGACTTCTGGCCACCTTCTTCCATCCTCAAAACAACAACAGACAGAGTCGTCAAGACTTTAACTACTCTTGCCTCTTCTTTATTTTCCCATCATTCTCAGACCACAGCCTGGAAAAGGTCTTTACTTTAAGGAACTCATGGGATGACTTTGAGTCTACCTGGCTAAACAAGGCAACCTCCCCACCTCAAGGTCTATAACATAGACCACATCTGCCAAGTCCCATTTGCCATGGAAGGTAACTCATATTATCAGGCTCCAAGGAGTAGGACATGAACATCTTTGGGTGGGGGGTGGGGGTATTATTCTACCATAGAAGGAGTTGAAAGGTAGGGTGGAGACTAGTATATTCTCTACATGTCAAGCTTTATAATTAGATTTGTGATCAGAATAATATGTTCTAGATAAAGTATTTTAAATCTTTATAGGGATAGAGGCAAAAAGCAATAGGAGATTAACTCATCTCAGTTCTTCAGGGTTGCACTAAATACTTATCTTTGATGTAAGAACTACACCCATAAGCCTACCCATATACCTAACTTGGGTATCCTTTAATCTTTAAAGGTACCTTACATACTGAAAGTGGAAATCAACTCACCTTACCAACAAACACCAAGTTTATGTATTCCTCCACACATTTGGGGTTGAAGAGGAAAAGGACATCAAGTACTGTTATCTTAAAGTTTAAGAAGGAAAGTATATATCCACCAATCATTGAATGTAGGAGCAAGAAGTAATTGTTATAAAGTACTTGTTTCTCTCAGTAGGATGAAAGATATGGTCTCTGTGGAGGAGTAAAAAGACATGAGATTCAATAGAAAAGATAAAAGAATATGATTCTAAGAGAAGTTTGTATGTGTATGTGTGTGTGAGAGAGATCTATTTTGTCCATTTCATATAACTAGCTAATGGCAGAAATGGGAAAAAGAAGAACGAATATATATGTGCTATAGGTACTGCACATTCTCTGCTTTAAAGAATATGAATCTTTAAAGTTATCGACCATCCACCTAGCACACTACCTGACTTAGCACAAGTAAATGTCTCTTTAGTGATTAATTAAAATAATTAAACGGTTAATTACAGAGTAAGTGGAAAATGAAACTTGTATTAAAACTACAAGGCTAAACAGTATAGTAATTGCTGAAGTACTGAAGGCATCAAGTTTAATTACCCTTT
The DNA here is from genome assembly GCF_055505025.1 of Bos grunniens. NCBI lineage: Eukaryota > Metazoa > Chordata > Mammalia > Artiodactyla > Bovidae > Bos > Bos grunniens. The sequence continues at coordinate 9,679,612 of NC_141168.1, forward strand.
TATGTTGAGAAATACTTATTTTCCAAGTGATGGGGTGAATGATCTTCATTCCTACTCAATTATGTCTTTAAGTTGATTCAGGGCAGGCTTTCACACCTTCCAAGAAAGTATCTTCAGAAAAGTCCTCATCAAAGGGAATCATTACCCTGAGACGAAGAGGTTCCTTTCAGATGTAGCTGAATATGGAAATTCTACTAAATGCACAAGCTGGCATGTGAAGAGCTTCTGGAATCCTATCTGGAGTAGGGGCATAAAAGACTATTCCTCTACTCCATGTGAGCACTGATATTAGGATTAATTTGACCTACCATTGATCCAGATGTGCAGGTCATTCTGATTAGCTTGTGAAAGGAAGTTGGAAAAAGTTTGACAGATTTGCAAAACAATATTGATGCTGATTATAGACCGTTAGCTTGTTCTATTAGTCCTAACTGCTAAAGACTCTTACACAGTTTTATCTGCTGAGCAGTATGATGATCACAGGAACTAGGAGGGTCAAAGCATTCCATCCCTTACACTCCCATCCAACAACGCTCAAGAGTTCATCCTGAGATGTAGGGGTGCTGTTACTGCACCCCCCTCCTGAATTCATGCCTGCAATGCTGTGTGGCCACCACCGGCCAGCTCCATGCACACCTGTGATTTCTTTCTCTGTGTCCCTCCTCATCCTTCATTATTTTTCATTGATTTCATGGTGTGGGGAGGGGCATATTCTGTGTATAGAGAGACAGACTGATACATGTGCAAAAATATGCATGGGAAATGTACAGTTTAAAAGAAAAACAGAGTAATAGCATCTCACAGAAATATTCAATGAAAATTTAATTCAAAGTCCAGGGTGCTGATGAAGGACTTCAGCCCAGAATAGTCAGAAAGGTTTTAAAAGGGGAAAATTTTGAAGGATGAATGGAATTTGGGGGGGAAATCAGAAGGGTCACATAGTTCCATTGGCTGTATCTGACTAGACAAAATTTTTGATCTTGGAAGGTTTAATTTTGAGTACTTTAAGACTGCACTCATCTCACACGCTAGTAAAGTAATGCTCAAAATTCTCCAAGCCAGGCTTCAGCAATACATGAACCGTGAACTTCCAGATGTTCAAGCTGGTTTTAGTAAAGTTAGAGGAACCAGAGATCAAATTGAGAACATCTGCTGGATCATCAAAAAAGCAAGAGAGTTCCAGAAAAACATCTATTTCTGCTTTATTAACTACTCCAAAGCCTTTGACTGTGTGGATCACAATAAACTGTGGAAAATTCTGAAAGAGATGGGAATACCAGACCACCTGACCTGCCTCTTGAGAAATTTGTATGCAGGTCAGGAAGCAACAGTTAGAACTGGACATGGAACAGCAGACTGGTTCCAAATAGGAAAAGGAGTATGTCAAGGCTATATATTGTCACCCTGCTTATTTAACTTATATGCAGAGTACATCATGAGAAACGCTGGGCTGGAAGAAGCACAAGCTGGAATCAAGATTTCCAGGAGAAATATCAATAACCTCAGATATGCAGATGACACCACTCTTATGGCAGAAAGTGAAGAAGAAGTAAGAAGCCTCTTGATGAAAGTGAAAGAAGAGAGATAAAATGTTGGCTTAAAGTTCAACATTCAGAAAACGAAGATCACGGCATACAGTCCCATCACTTCATGTGAAATAGATGGGGAAACAGTGGAAACAGTGTCAGACTTTATTTTTGGGGGCTCCAAAATCACTGCAGATGGTGATTACAGCCAAAAGCAGAGACATGACTTTGCCAACAAAGGTCCGTCTAGTCAAGGCTATGGTTTTTCCTGTGGTCATGTATGGATGTGAGAGTTGGACTGTGAAGAAAGCTGAGTGCCAAATAATTGATGCTTTTGAACTGTGGTGTTGGAGAAGACTCTTGAGAGTCCCTTGGACTGCAAGGAGATCCAACCAGTCCATTCTGAAGGAGATCAGTCCTGGGTGTTCATTGGAAGGACTGATGTTGAAGCTGAAACTCCAATACTTTGGCCACCTCATGCGAAGAGTAGACTCATTGGGAAAGACTCTGATGCTGGGAGGGATTAGGGGCAGGAGGAGAAGGGGACGACAGAGGATGAGATAGCTGGATGGCATCACCAACTCTATGGACATGAGTTTGAGTGAACTCCGGGATTTGGTGATGGACAGGGAGGCCTGGAGTGCTGTGAATCATGGGGTTGCAGAGTTGGACATGACTGAGCGACTGAACTGAACTGAACTTTAAGACAAGGAGATTCCAGAATTAATATTTAACACACACTAACAAACTGTGTAACTGTAATACTGCCCATCCCCAGCAATATGTCCTCTTTCAACTGCACAACATTTGTACACGTCTTTATCTTCTCTAGGGAGGGAATTTTACTACATAAAAGACCTCTGAGATGTTCCCTCATTTGTAATGGAATCAGCAATGCTCTTGATGTGAGTAGTATTTCAACCTCAATTTCAGAGAACCCTGACAGCTTTCATCATTATTGCTTCTTATAGTGTGATGTATTGTAAATTTATACTCATTAGGATGTCCCCAATATTATAGAGGAGTAGTCTAAAGAGTTATAGTATACACAGTATTTGTCTTTTTAAACTGTCATGTATAAAAATTCTTTTTCTTGATGGTGAATGGCTGGCATAAGCAATACAGAGGCTTTTTATTTTGTCAAATGGTGCTGAGTCTAAAAATCTGAAAAACACTGGAAAATCAGCATCTCTATCATTTATGTGGATTTTTGATTCTCACTGTATTTCACAGGGCTACATCATAAGTCATGGCTCTTTTTTTTTTTTTTTTTTTAATAGAACAAAAGGATCAGATGATAGAAAATACAGTTGAGCCTTGTCTGGCTAGTAATTTAAGAGCTCTCAAGATTCATAGTGAAATATTGAAAAGCGTGAGCAGAGTGACCTGATCAGAGTTGTGCTTTATTTACTACAGCTAATATGGTCATGCCAGATTTAGAATGACTTGAACAAAAAAATGTATGCTGGATCAGAAATACCCTTTTGGAAGCTAATTCACTGATTTTATTCAGAGGTAATAGGATTTGGACTGTGGTGTTGCCATGGGGAAAATCAGTCAGGTATGAACCAGAATTTGGGAAGGAGGTGACTAGATGGTGGGAAGAAAATAGAAGCTGAGAACTCTAAGTCAGAATGACTATAATATTATGATGCCATGATTACAATTAAGGAGGTCAGCATCTTAATTAGTTGTTGCATCTAAAACAAACTTTTTTCCATCTGTACTCCGTCCCCAACCCCGTGACAGTATTAAGTAATGGAGCCTATGAGAAATGGCAATGGTATAGTGTTTCAGGAGATGCAAATTCCCCCAGCTCCCACTGCAGTCAAAGGCTGTCTGTTTACAGGTCTTCTGCATCCTAAGATGATATCCCACCTCCATCTACTTCCAGTCATTATATGATCTCTGAACAGGAGTTGGAAGAAGGTGCTACTGGAGGGCTGCAGACATTACTCTGGCTACTTTGAAATGCCAGCATCTGCCAGGTGAATGCCTGTCTGCTTTTATGGCTGGCACAGGCCAATCCTTTCTGAACTAAGGGACAGGAAAAGAAATGCAAACTCTCTTCCACTTCCTGGTGCCCACACCAGGCCTGTTTCTGGCAGAAACCTCCTGTGCGGTCCCCACTGGATTTTATAAATCTAATATCACCACCTTATAAGGAATGAAATTCCTGCCACACAACTGATCAAAGTAGTTCTACTTCTATGTCTCACTATGATCTTCAACTTCTATTTTCCAGGTACTTCTTAGGGATTTTATTGAGAAATAGAACAGCCTAAGGCAGGAACTGTTAAAATAAATGGCAGTTGGTTAAGACAGGAGATGTCACAGGTAGAAAACTAGTATATGTAAAGCTTAAGTAAATGCCCAAATATACCTTAGGCTTACTAAACCATGTGACTGACTCATTCATTAAAATAAAATTGATTTTTTTCATATCAATTCTAGTTATAAGGAGGTCATAATAAATCTTATTGTATGGCGATTAAGGATAAAAATCTTAATGTTAACTTACTTAAAAGTTCTCTCTTTGGGACCTCAATATACTTTGAAGCCATTGGCTATCCAGTTTCTAAAAAGTCTTTAAAAAGTGCTTACGAAGAAAACTAAGAAACATACTCTCCTCAGTTACTTTACTATACATTTTGAATTCTCTTAAATACATTCTCAATTCCTTTATTCAGTCATTTATTAAACATATATTAAGCACTGCATGGACTTATTCTCAAATTATAAGAAAAGCTGAAATACAAATAAGCTATATTAAAATACATGATAAATGCAGTAAGAACAGGAGAGCATATCTCTACTCTCAAAAGATGAGCCAAAGAAGACTGCAAGCAGGACAGATGTCCCAAAGGGCTGTGGCAGGCTGGCAGGAAGCAATACTGTGTACAAAGAGAAATCCAAATAGCTGGGGGCTGGCACATTTTAAAATGTCAAGCAGGGTATAACACAGCTTTGCAGTTGAAGTAGAATAGAAGGTAAGTAGTCTGGAAGGAAAAAAAAAAAAATATATATATATATATATATATAGGAATCTAAAGAAAACCTGGAAGTTAACTATAGATGGGAATAAACTATGATTATATGACTAACAGACATGACAGCCAAAACTCAGGGTAAATATAGTAAAGATGGAGAAAAACATTGCATAATAGAACATTTTAAGAGATAAACAATCAGGAGGTCTTGGACAGGATAGTTGATTGGACACTGAAAAGGAGACATCAGAATGCTCATAATGGAGACCCAGGAGGACTGAAGAGAGTAGCATGTGAAGAATAAATAAGCAAGGTGTCCTGTAAATCAGGGAACAGAGAGTTCTGGGAATGAGTAATTAACGGGTCCAGTATATAATGTAGCAGAGAGTGTCCATGAGGTTAAGAGCTAAACAATTTTCAGTTGATCTGGGCATAAAAATGGCAAAATTTAAATCCAGCATTTCTGTTAAAGTAGTGAAGACAGCAGGTTTCAGCTGATCAGGAAATGAAAACTGAAACATAAATTTAGGGCTATGTTTTTATGGAACTGGGTGTGTAGGACCAGTGAATCAGTAAGGGTAACTGGAGTGGCGTACTGACCAGTTTATGGGAAGACAGATGGGAAGCTGAAGCAAATTAGTTTAGACATGGATAATCAGAAACCTCTATATCTGCATCATAGTAGAGAATAGACTTCACTGGATTTAATTTTATGTCCTTAGAGTTAAAACATCCATTTCTGAGTATGGTGTCATAAGAATTGTTGAGAATATTGCCCCCCTCTCCATCTTGAGATGCAGGTGAGAAGCTGAAGATTTTAATGCCATCAAAAAACATTTATTGCTTGAGGTATGGTTCTTTCTTTCTGATAAAATCTATGTAATTTTTGTAGTTCCTTTTATGTCTTGCTGCCAACAGGTACAGAGTTAAATACGCCAAATTATAGAAAATACAGATTAACCCTGACAGTGTATCTTCTTTCTTTCCTTCTTGATTTATCTTTTGTTCCAGATTTATTAAGATGTTTTGTGGTAAGTGATTATACTTTTTAAAAAAGCAGGATAAACAGGTACCAAATGATGCAGGTGGTACAGTGTCTGCCCTTGATGTCAGGATGCAGGTTAAAGTAGCTTTTTGAAGGAGCTTGTACACATGGATACAAAATCCAACATTAAGTTATAAAAACATCCTGAGCTCTTCTCTTAGTTTCAATCCTTGTGTTCAACTCCGAGATATCTAACAAGGTTTATTTTTCAGTCTGAATTTCTCCACTGGAAAATTTGGATAATTTTTTTTTAAAGTAGGTAATGACCTTGTCTTTGTGCCTAATTGTGCATAATTACCTGAACAATGGAATACCTTCCAAAGCATATATTAACATGAATTGAGAAATTGTAACAATGGAGTTACAAATGACTTTGAAAATATTGTGATCAAAATCGAAAGGTAAGTAATGGCAGTCATTCTACTGAACAACAGAGTGAGTATTAGAATCAATGCATCTGTTAGCCAATATTTGAAATTAAAAGGGAATGTATAATTCATCATTCCCTGGTTGTAATTCAGTCAGTCAATTCAACGCTGACCTATAGAGAACCTTACCTTTCCTTTCACACTTTTAATGTTAAATGTTGGCCATTTGGAATAAATTTGATTTAGGTAACCTTTAGTGGAGTGCAGGTACATGGATGCCATAAATGTCAAGAAAAGAATAAAGCTCTGTCTCTTCATGCAGACATATAACAGAGAATAAAACTGTCGTTGGTACACCTTAGATAGTCATGGAAAATCTGCTTATCTTGAGTCATCAACTGAGAAAAGCATCATCAAGAAAGGTAATATAAGTAGAAATTAAAATGAACCAATATTAACAAGAGAGGGCAGAAGTATCGTATTAATCACCTCTGTGTCTTCAACAGCATCTAGTGTAATGCCTTAAATTTTTGGCCCTCAGCAAATGTGTCTTGAATCAATGGCATTTAAAGTTATTCAATTGTAGGTTGTTGTTGTTGTTTAGTCACTGAGTTGTGTCCAACTCTTTGTGATCCTGTGTACTATAGCCCACCAGACCCCTCTGTCCATGGGATTTTCCAGGCAATAATATTAGAGAGGATTGCCATTTCCTTCTCAGGGAATCTTCCCAACCCAGTGACTGAACCCAAGTCTCCTGCAATGGCAGGCAGATTCTTTACGACTGAAGCCCTTAATTGCAGGTATCCCCATTAATTGCATATCCCCTAAGATATATATTTCTCTGTTAGGTCTCATGGTCATGATGTAAAGAATAAAAGAGTAAATAATTTATAAACGAATAAATAATTCCTGATATTATTTTAATTAGAAGCTGGTTTTTATTTATTCTAAGCTCCAAACTCCTTGCTATGGATTGAATATTTTTGTCTCTCTCCTCTTTGGTTGAAACCCTACCCTCTGAATGTGATTGCTCCAAGAGGTGGGCCCTTGGGAAGTAATTAGGATTTGATGAGGTCATGAGGGAGGAGCCCATAGAAAATTCACAAAGCTCTTGCTTCCTCTCTCTGCATTCCAGCACATGCAGATATAAGCAGTCAGCTGTCAACAAGCTGCAAGAGGCCCTTACAAGAATTAGACCAGGCTGGCCCCCTGCTTTCAGACTTCCAGACTCCAGAACTGTAAGAAGTAAGTTTCTATTATTTATAAGCCACCCAGTCTTTGGTTTTTCTGTTATAGCAGCTCAAATAGAAAAGGTATTTTATATATCACACATCACATACACAGTTGGAGAATACAGAGACTAAGGAAATTTTTCATGATACTTGTAACCAAACCAACCAGCCACATGATTTAAGCTTCAAAGGAAAAAAAAAAAAAAAAAATAGGAGAAAGTACCCTGTACCATTTATCACTAAATTTATCACTTTTTGGTTATTTGTGTATTTGAACCTGAGTAAGTTCTCTGATTTGATTTCCTTTGCAGGCATCCTTGCTCATTGATTCTGTAAGATTTCCTCTTTATGAAACTAGAACTTAATATTTAAGCAAAGACTTGTGATTCAATAGTAGAGATTTAGCCACTCCAAGTCTATTAGTCTCCCTAGGCCAAAATGGTTTCATTAGAGTTGTACAGATGAACAGGAAAAAAAAAAAAAGACTGGAATCCAAATTTCCATATATATTCAGAAAAGTAACACATTTATTTTCTTTTTACTAGTTTCTCACAACCATTATGAATTACACATTTGGGATTACTTAAAAGAGTAAAAATAATCACACTTGATTAAAAATGACTTGCATTGTTTAATCTGAGATTGATACACTGATTTTATCATATAAAGGTACTGATTTACCTTATTGTTGGTATAACCAATCACCATAACACATTATCACATATGATGTAGAATACTGCTTATAGTGCTGCTTTTCCTTCACTGGAGTCATATTTACAGAAGACAAACAAAGGGAATTGGAGAAGGCAATGGCAACCCACTTCAGTACTCTTGCCTGGGAAATCCCATGGGCGGAGGAGCCTCCTGGGCTGCAATCCATGGGGTTGAGAAGAGTCGGACACGACTGAGGGACTTCACTTTCACTTTTCACTTTCATGCGTTGGAGAAGGAAGTGGCAACCCACTCCAGTGCTCTTGCCTGGAGAATCCCAGGGACAGGGGAGCCTGGTGGGCTGCTGTCTATGGGGTCCCACAGAGTCAGACACGATTGAAGTGACTTAGCAGCAGCAACAAAGTGAAGTAGGGTTGGTGGCTCAGATGGTAAAGAATGGCAACCCACTCCAGTATTCTTGCCTGGAGAAACCCCATGGACAGAGGAGACTGGTGGGCTATAGTCCACGGGGTCTCAAAGAGTCAGACATGACTGAGCAACTAAGCACAGCACAAGAAAGGCAACAAACTAAATTTCTAGCTCATAATGCCTTGTGTTTGGCTTAACAATCTGTTGAAAAGTGACAAAAGTATTGATATGATTTTCTCATTAGCAATTAAGGAAAAGAAAGCACACTACTTTCTAAAACTTTAGGTAGAGAATGTACATTTTCTTCCTAATATTACAGTAACTGGAAAAGGTTCAAAATAAAACTCCAATATAAAATACTAAAATCTTTCAAATCCTCACATGAATTTCGTTCACTTTGAGAAAGAGCATGAAACTTCTCAGCCATTTAAGAAAAGAACTTAAACATAAACTTTATCATATGCGATAACTGTAAATACTTACCCATACCAAAGCCCATTTAGGAGAAAATTAGGCAATTAGTAACTGCTCTTATGTCTGAATTGATTAGGAACAAATCCATATTTATCATAGCAGCTTCTTCCATTTCAAAACACATGATATTGATATTATTTTAAAAGCTTTGTATAACTCCTATCTTTTCAATTGCCTATATCTGACATGACATAGAGATGACATTTAAACATACCTTTAAATCTAGTTATGCACATATTTTGTAGTTTGCCATCAGTGTTACAACTGAATGAGCTAATCAACAGACTAAAAGTGATTACAAATGTTAAATAAAATCAACTCCATTTAAAAAATCTACTCCATTATAAAAAGTCCATCATTTAATATGGGAGGTAGACCATTACACCATCTTTCTCAGAATCCTGACAAACAATATTGAGATTCTAAAGTGTAAAAGCATAAAAAATATGGGGAGGAAAAAAGTAATGATACCAACCATTAGTAAAAATCAAAGATGTATGGATGAGAAAGGTTGAGAGACAAAAAAATATATATATCAATTTCCATAAGATCCAACTAAGAAAATGAAGAGGGGGAAAAAGCAGCCTTACATGGGATTTAATTCCAGATATAATATTTAAACACTACTATTACATTTGTTTAAAACTTGGGCAACCTATTTTTCTATTGGATACTAATTTTCTTAGTTATGAATTAAGGATGTTGGGGTTTATCAACAGCTTTTAAAAAGGGGTCCATATTGGAATCTCTCATGGGGTTTTTCAATAATATGTATGTTGGCACTCAACTTTGCTCAGTCTCCTTGGAACAGCTAAGTCAAATCACTGTCAAGCAAAATTCACTTTTTCACTGGCAAGCATCTTGGGTAATGAGATTAGGAACATAAGGAAATTACTTTCTTAAGGAAAGAAAATGATTCTGAAAATAACAAATTTTGTTATCAAGTCTTAGGTTTCATTTGAAAGCTTTGCAGAAGCATAGGGAGCCAGTCTGGAGACTTGAACAGAGCAAAAATCATGGAAGGACCAATCTCAGCCCAAATTTTATGGTGACCCTTCATTCTGAAGAGTAAAATTAAGTTGGAATCCACAAGTAGAAGACAATATGGCTTAAACCTTTCGTGACATCAATTTTCTTATATTTAGGATGAAGAGTATTGACTAAGCAGATTTAAATTTTATCTCCAAGTACCTAAGTACTTCAGTACTTTGGCCACCTCATGCGAAGAGTTGACTCATTGGAAAAGACTCTGATGCTGGGAGGGATTGGGGGCAGGAGGAGAAGGGGACGACAGAGGATGAGATGGCTGGATGGCATCATCAACTCGATGGACATGAGTTTCAGTGAACTCTGGGAGTTGGTGATGGACAGGGAGGCCTGGCGTGCTGCAATTCATGAGGTCGCAAAGAGTCGGACATGACTGAGCAACTGATCTAAGTACCAATTTGCTTAAATATTCCATTTACTTAAATCTTTGTTGTTATTTTGTTGCTTAATGGCTCAGTCATGTCTAACCCTTTTGCACCCCTTGGACTGTAGCCAGCCAGGCTGCTCTCTACATGGGATTTCTCAGGCAAGAATACTGGAGTGGGTTGCCATTTCCTTCTCCAAGGGCTCGTCCCAACCCAGGGATCAAACCTGCAGGCAGATTCTTTACCAGTGAGCCATTTACTTAAATATTATTTAAAATGTTACATTCACTTAAATATTCTTCATCATTACATTTAACTATATTTTACCATAAAGTATAAAATCAACTGTTATTTCATTAAGTAGTTTTCTTTTAACTCTTCAGAACACTTTTATTAGGGTTTGAGTTATACACAGTAAGGTGCATACATTAGAAATGTACAAGACTCAACGAGTCTTCACTTTGTGCCCATCCATCTAACCCTCATCTAGATCCATTCACAGGGTATTTCCAGCCCTCCAGAAGTTTCCCTCTTCAAAGACAACCATTATCTTTATTTCTATCACAACAGATGAATTTTGTCTGTTCTGGAATTTCATAAAAACGCAGTCACCTGGTATCTAGTTGTTTTTTTTTTTTTTCCCCCTCTCTGGCATCTTTCACTCATCTGCTTTTGGAGATTTATCCTTTGTGCACACAGCAGTATTCCTGAACTCTTTTTCTAGATTAAAAATTTAAAGAGTGATGAGTGATCACGGGCTGTTGATATGTAGTTTGGTAGTATTCTGTCCTTTTAAAAAATAACCACATGTTCTTAAAATAAAATCACATTTAAATAGGAACCATGTGTTCATGGAAATCCTTCTTAACCAGATTTGGAACCGAACTCAACTACTTGTTTTAACCACCATAAAACAAGGTTCTGTTTACCTGAGGATAGGCCTGGTGTTTGGAAATAAATAAGCAGTCTCTACTGGACCTGCTTTGTAAACTCAGTCCTATTAAATAATGACAACTGAAACAAGAGGCTTTCAAAATAGGAGAAATAGTTTCAAATAGCCCCCCCCCCACTTTGTTTTCTAACTTACCAAACTTTGTAAACAAGCTTTCTTTCAATTATGCCTTTGCTTTTTCAACATGAACATGTAAAGATCACTTGAGAATAAAATATTGCATTTATCTGTGGAATAGTTCAGGCCTAAACAGCAGTATGTAAAGCTCTGATAGCAAAAAAAAAAAAAAAAATGTCAGTATGTCTGCCTCCAGTTGTGGAGGGATTTATGACAGAACAGATTTTCATTTTCTCGAGTTTCAAAATGCATCTTACTTTCATAAATTCAACCTTGTACAGCTGAATGTCTGAGTCAGAAAAGCTAAAACAATTTTGTTAGAAAAGAAAATGGGAAAAGGGTCGAGGGGTAAGTTCCACACTCTGTTCTTCTAGATAAGATGTCTAATTTAGAAATCATACAAGCTTATATATTTTCAAAGTAGGATGTCTGTTTCCATCATTAAGGTTACATAAAGAGAGAATACATTTGAACAGTAAGTAACAACAATTCTGGAGAGATATAGAAATAAAGGACTGTCTTCCAATATCAAAGTGATTTCTCTAACACAAAGCAGTTAACGACTGTGCTTTGTTCAATGTGGCTTAATCTATATAACTCTTGAACATGTTCTGATAAAAGCCTTTTCTTGATTAAACATTGATATTGGACATACTCATTGACAGAAGTTTCTTCAACACCTAACTTCAAAGTAATCTTTTTGACACCATAGAAGATGCAATCTATCGCCTGCCTTAGAGAAAGTTACAATTTAATTACAGTGATGAAATAGTCATAAAAAAATTTTGTGGCAAGATGAGATCTAAATAGTTGTATGCTAGAATAATAAAGGAGTTTTGCATAATGTGAGAGTTCTTCCCCAGCTGCAGGAGATTAATAAATGTTTTGGAAGACAAAAATCTAAGTAAGTTAGTGTTGACAAAAAAAGATAATAAGAAAACCTGTTAGAGTATATATATATATACACACACACACACACACATATATATATTTAATTTTAATACCACAAAATAAGACTCTAAAAGGATATGCTACATATTACTATACAGTGGGCCCTGTGTATGCATGGGTTCTGCATTCACGGATTCCACCAACCACAGATACAGGAGGCTGGCCCTACTCCACCCTTTTATTAAGAGTCTGAGCATCTGTGGATACTGGGATCTATGGGGGTTCTAGAATCAATTTATCATAGACACAGAGGATAACTATTATTTTACTTAATTTGATAGATGAGTTTCAGAATATTTTTTTTCCCAGACATTTCAAGGAGAGGACTATAAGAAAAAAAAGATTTCTTTCTTTTTACACTGAACATGGTAGTCCATTTCTTTTTACTTTTCAGGATGGAAGACTCGTGGTCCCCTCCCTTCCGGCTCTTGCCCCTCTCAGCTGTACTAGCATACTGTGCCTCGGCTGTCTTGGTTCTCACAGAGAAGACCCCAGGGGGGATAGCTATACAGCCTGAGTTTAGTTTTCCTGGCTCTCCTTCACCCTTCCCTAGTTCTCACAATAAAGGTTTGTGCCGTGTGGTCTGGTTTAGGGTATTGCGAGGGTGTCATCACCGTGAGAAAAGCAAACCTCAGAAATTCACTGATCCCAGGATGAGAGGCACATGGAAGGGACTTGAACCCAACCCCAGCTTGCGAAAACATCTGAGTGAGGAGAGTGAGTCCCTGCTGTTATAAAGTTTCTGTGTTTGTATAGCATGGTTAGAGCGAAACATTGTTATTAATGCATTTGTTTAAGTCAGACTGTTAGGTGGCTTTTCTAAGAGTCAGACAAGTTTCATGCTTACTTAGATCAGCTCACATACATGAAGCAACATTATAGATATCTGTACTTTGAGACTTGCTACAACTGCATAATGATTTGAGGGTGCTTCTAACTGTTACATCCAATCCCAAATTTGAGATGCCATGGGACCCACTGACAGGTGGAGATAGAGAAGAGTAAAATGGACAGTAAATATGTATAACTATCACAACCAAACTTTTCCTGCATAATTATAGATGATATTTTCAATTGCTAAAGTTACACCTGTCTACACTCAGGTGTTAAAACATGGAGAGAGACTGGCTTGCTTTTGCCATCGATGATGGATTGACTAATTATTCACAGATCAGAAGCAAGAACAGCCATTAGCTTATGAAGAGAAAGTGAGCTTTTTCCCTTATTTTGTCCTGATAACATTATTCATAAGTTAAAGACAATTGTTTTCCTTTACTAAGTGAGCTCTGCAGATAATCTACAGGTTAAAATTTAAGCAGTGATAAATGGATGCACATAAACACCAAGCTACATAAGAATAAAGATGGGCCATTCTCTAGATTAGCTGTAAAAGGGTGTCTCCACATGCTCAGAGTAGAACATGGATAAACTTTAGGAAGAAATGGGGAAACATTTGTTAGTATACAAAAAAAGCAGGAGGAAATTGCCAAAGAGGCATTAACAGACAAGACACTGCGCATGGTTCTTGTTGTTTTTAAATAGAAAGATATTCCAGGCATAATACATGCTCTGGTCAAAAAAGGGGCAAATCCAAGTCCCTATTGTGTGATAATCCAAGGGTTACAGTATAACACAAACCCTGTCTGTGCTTTCCTTCTTTTGCTGTGGAGCAAGAGAGACGATCACAGTAGACAACTTATAACAAATGAAAATGCCATTCTTGATGAAAAGGATTAAAGGTTAATTAAATAAAACTTGTTAAGTTCTTTTGGGGGCTTCCCAGGCGGCTCAGTGGTAAAGAATCTGCCTGCCAATGCATGAGATGCAAGAGACGTGGGTTCAATCCCTGGATTAGGAAGATCCCCAGAGGAGGAAATGACAACCCACTCCAGTATTCTTGACTGGAGAATTCCACGGACACGGGAGCTTGGCAGGTGACAGTCCATGGGGAAGCAAAGAGTTGGAAATGACTGAACACACATATAGAAGGTTTTCTTGGGATAAGATCTACATGATAGTGTATAAGGAAAATTCTGGAATGGAGCACTTTACAGGAAGAGAATTCAATTTTATGTAAAGCAGAAATAATGACTTCAAACTAAGGACAGGAGAGCTAACTAAATAAGGAGGTCTGCAGCCATCCAGTAAAGATGCCAGCATTCACTCAGAGAGCACGAAGTAGGCTGCATAAGCTTTTTTTCTCTTCCACTGGACTAGAAACAAAACAACTTGAACTGAGACACTCAGAAAAATCCCTCCTAGGGATAAATGCTGGGTAGATCCCAGCAATATCCGACGCACTGGAGTTGAGTTTCTACTATGCGCCAGGCACTGCGCTCCACCCCAAGTGTAAAACGATAGACTTACATAAGTTACATATGCATAACCATAGACACTTTTGTATGTACCTATGTGCTCCAAGGAAAGGCAGCTTAACAAAATTACTCAGGACATAAAGCACCCTCCCAGAAGGATTACATATCCTTACCCTTCATACCAACATACCAGGAGAAGAATCTACAGTCTCCTACTTCTGCATAATGCAATTTGAGTTGGGGTGTCCAAGTAGCACTTCCAACACAACATGTCTTAAACCACAATCCTCCTCATCTCTGTCTTCTGTATTTTGTATCTCTGTTATCAATATCACTCAAGTTACCTGTATCTTAAATCAGGGAACCCTCATCACCTCCCCTTCTCTTGCTTACCACACATCCAACTGGTCACCAAATCCTTTACTTTTTTTCTGCTCACTATGTCACTATCCTGTCCCCTTCTCACCATTTCTACTGCTGCTAATAGCAAAAAATCATGTTATTTTCAAAGCTTTTGAATGGTTTCCCAGTACTTTCAGGAGAGAAGCCAACTTTCTCTACACGGAAGGCAAAACTTTTCACAGTCACTTCTCTACTTACGAACAGATGCAATGCTTGATTCTTTCTTCTCCTCCTAGGCTTCTGAGTACCAAAGCATCACTGGGAATTTGTGTATTCTGAGCTCACTAAAACCATTACCTTTCCTCCTGCCCACTCTTTTATGCTTACCATTTTTTGG
Source organism: Bos grunniens (assembly GCF_055505025.1). Lineage (NCBI taxonomy): Eukaryota > Metazoa > Chordata > Mammalia > Artiodactyla > Bovidae > Bos > Bos grunniens. The sequence goes on from NC_141168.1 coordinate 9,694,813, forward strand.
TTTTAGCATTAATAATAAAAAATAAATATCTCAAACCTCCAGTTTACCCCACCCCCCACCCTTAAGACTTGGTTGCTTTTTTAAAATGCATACTTATAGTACTTAATGTACAATATTGTAATTTTGTATCTTGTTTATTAAATTATGAACACTTTCAGGGTTTTAAAATCTCTACATTTCCGGCGATGAGCACACTGTTAAAGGGTCCATAGACAAGAAATGAAGCTACACACATACACACAAAGGAAATAGAAACAGATGGAACCAGCTGGGGTCAAGGTGGAGAAGAATCTGACCTCCAACAAACCCTGAGTCCCATGACACACCTCCCATTGGCCAAGACCAGATATTAAGGACCAAAATAGGATAAAAAGGAGGTGGGCACGAAAAAGCCCGCTCCTTCCCTGATGGACTAATGCATATGCCACACACACCCCCGTCATTATTAGCCTCCCTCCTCCTCCGTTTGTCTTTACTCTTTAAAATTAAATCACTCTCACCAGAAATGGGCAAGGAGTTAATGTGAACTTACTTCCCTACTCTACATTTCTCCATCCTTTGGCCACTGAATAAAGCTTTTGCTGTGTTGACCTCAGTTATTCACCCACTGGAAGAAAAAGGAAAAAGAACCCTGCCCTGCCAAGGTAGAGACCTTCAGCCAGGCTAGGGCATGAGCAGTGTCTATATGATCAAGTTCAGTAAGAATACCTGGGTCAATCATATTGTATAAATGAATGAATAAGTATAAATATATCTGTAGATCATGTACTGATTCTGATCTTTAGAAAATATAGTTACGGCTGAAAAAGATGGTATACTGTACTTTGTTCATATATTTATATTAAATATATAAATGTTTATATATTTACATATTTAAAATAAGATTGATAAATGTAATCAACATTGAAGAATGAGTATAATCAATTATATGTCTTAAAAGTTTTCTTAAAAGGCTTAGCCATATTACACAATATTTGAGCACCACAGATAAATAGGTACATCTGACTTTCTAAATGTTCTCTTTCTTTAGTTTTACCTTATTCTAGGCCCCTCATCTCCTGTAGAAATTTGAATAAGTTGCACACCTTTAAAAAACTGGTGACATAAGTTAAATCCTCCTCAAAAAAATCACACTTCTGAAATGCAAATTATCATGTAATCATTTGACAATATAATTATTTTACTTACATAGTTCTAAGAGCTACACACAGAATAAGATCAAAGTTCCCTAAGAGGGCACACAATACTTCCAAATTGAATACTGTAAGACATTTCTGCTTCTCTTCAGTATTGTTCCTGTGCTCCAAACACCGCTAAACTTCCTTGAAGGATCATGTAACTTTATACCATCCAAAGGCTGTTCTCTTACCTTGTCGAGACCCCCTGCTCAAGTCTGAACCCTGACTTCCCACTGTGTCTCAGGTCCCCCCAAGGAAGCAGGTATACTGCAGTTTGTATGCAAACAATCTATATGCATATTTAATAGAATTTGCAACACTACAGTATACTTTTTTGTTTGAAATCTGTTTCCTCCTTTAGCGGATAAACTTTCTGCTCTGGGAGCCTGTTTTATTCCTCTTTATATCTTCTAAGTCCATTTATTGGTTCATGGTCCCCAGGAGATGCTCCACAGGACAGAATTCACCCTAGCAACGAGAGGAAGGAAGAATGACAGATATAGAAAACTCCACCTTTGCAGCTTTTGCTATAGGTTTAGGTATTGCCGATGCTTTTTAATACTGAAGAAAAATCACCCTGAGACACAAATATCTACCTTTTAAGCTGTGCTAATGGTTCCATTAAACCACCACTTTATGTCCCATCTTATTCGCAACTAATGAATAGGTTAATTGTCCTGAATCTCAGGTCAGCAGAATAAGATGTGACTTAACTGAGCAGTATGAAAAGTGGTTTCTTTTCATAAACGAACGCAGCACAAGTTCCTGTTGTGCATATAATCCATGATACGGAAATAAACCCTCTGAAGAACTATTAGCATAAATAGCATTATTAGGGATGAGCTGAACTTCATTTTTTTTCAGCTATCGCTCAAAATGGATTTATAAAAACATAAAAGGTCTTTTGAGCTTGGTGGAAACTCATTCCAGTAGAAGCTGATGTGGTTATTATTGGATGTTTCCATATGACTGTCTTCCAGAGGCCCATGAAATTTTAATTTACTTGTAAAATGGAAATGCAGAGTTATTTATTTTGACATTTTTAATCACTTTTCCATTTAAAAACTAAAGATAAGAAACTGCTGGGGAAAGTTATAAAAAAAGTGTCAGTATGAACACAAAGAAATGAGAGATTTGTAAATAAAACTTCACATTATTAAAATGTCATTTAGTTGTAGTGTTTTTATTACTTTTTTAGAACATGAAAACCATATAACTGTTTTTGTTATTGCTGATTTACTGTGACATTATTAACGCACTTAAAAAATCAATATAGTGTCCCACTACATGGCCACTAATTGAATTACTGATAATGAAAACATAAATATGTAATGTAAAAATCTGAATTGAAGTTTAATAATTTATTATGCCTTTTCTGATAAACACAGGCATTTATGTTTGGTGGTGTAAAAGGTATCTGAAACTCACTCACACTATTTATTTGTTTATCTGTCTAGCCAAGTGCATGAAACATGTATATCTGTGTCTGGTGTGAGACTAGACTCCTGGGAAACGACGTGGAAACAGGATGTGGAATCCTGATTCTCAAAGAGCTTATGTTAGTGATAAACAAGAAACAAAAATGGAAGGAAAGCAATCACACTTAAAAAACAATGAAGGTGATAAAGAACCATACTGCAAAGCTACAGTAATCAAAATATCATGGTACTTGTACAAAAACAGACATACTGATCAAAGGAACAGAACAGAGAACCGGGAAATAAACCCTTCCATGTATGGTTAATCTACAAGAAAGGAGGCAAGAATATACAATGGGGAAAAGAGAGTCTCTTCAATAAATGGCACTGGGACAACTGAACACTTACGTGTAAAACAATAAGAGTAGAACATTCCTTTATACCACATGCAAAAATAAAATCAAAATGGCTCAAAGATATACATGTAAGACCTGACCACCATACAAGTCTAGAAGAAAACATGGGCAGAACACTTTTTGACATAAATCATAGCAATAGTATTTTGGATCTGTCTCCTAAGACAAAAGATATAAAAGCACAGGTAAGCAAATGAGATTTAACCTAAAAGCTTTTGCACCGCAAAGGAAACCATACACAAAATGACAAGACCACCTATGGGATGGAAGGAAATATTTGTAGATGATATGACCAACAAGGGGTTAATATCAAAAATTTATACAAAATGCATATAACTCAACAACAGAAAAAGAAAATAACACCACCAACAAAGAACCCAAGAAATGGTCAGAAGACATGAACATATATTTCCTTAAAGAGCTAATACAGATGGGTCAACATGCACACACAGAGCTGCTCACTCAGCATCACTAATGATCAGGGACATGCAGATGAAAACCACCATGACCAGCATGTTAGTGGGACATTATATTGATTTTTAAGTATATTAATAATGTCACATTAAATAAGCAATAACAAAAATGGTTTATATGCTTTTCATGTTCTAAAGAAGTAAAGAAAAAACATTGCCACTAAATGGCAACTTAATAATGTAAAGCATTATCTGAAGTATTATCTCAGACCTGTCAGAAAGGCTATTGTCAAAAAGTCTACACACAACAAACGCTGGCAATGTTGTGGAGAAAAGGAAGCCCTGCACACTCTTGGTGGAAATGTAAACTGGTGGAGCCACTATGAACACAGTACAGAATTTTCCTCAAAACACTGACACTAGAACTACCGTGTAATCCAGCAATTCCACTCCTGGGTATAGACTCAGAAAAAATGAAAACACCAATTCAAAAAGACACACACATGCCGATGTTCACAGCGAGATACAGAAGCCAGACAAGAGCCAGGAGACAGAAGCAACCCTCCTGTCCATCAACACACAAATAGAGAAGATATAGAGTATATAATGAAGTATTAGCCACACAAATGAATGAAATCCTGCCATTTGCAGCAATGTGGAGGTATCTAGAGATTATTATGCTTAATACAATAAGTCAGAGAAAGACAGCTATTGTATGATATCACTTATATGTGGAATCTAAAAAATAATACAAATGAATGTCATAGTAAAACAAACTCACAAACACATAAAACAAACCAGTGGTTATCAGCGGGGAGAGGGAAGTGAAGAGGAGCAAGTTAGGGGGATGGGATTGAAAGATACAAACTGCCATGTGAAAATAGATAAGCAAGAAGGGTATGTCGTACAACACAGGGAACTATAGCCATTATCTAATATAACTTTTAATGACTATAATCTGTAAAAACACTGAGTCACTTTGGTGTACATGTGAAACTAATATTATAATCAAATATACCTCAAAAAGAAGAATGCTAAAGGAAATAAACAGAATTCAATAACAGAAAATAGAGGTGAGCCTTGAGAAGAATGCTCAGAAAGGATGACTTGGAAAAGGGCCTCAAACCTGGAGAATGGAAAGAAACATGACAGGTGCATTTACAGGAAGGTTCTGACCTTTACCAAAGTTACATTTGTTTCCAGTCAGGCTAACTTTTTATCTTCCCTTTTCAGTATCTTCTCCCTCCTGATTATTTCTGTTACACTATTCAGATCAAAATCGGTTCTCAGGGAAAATGACGTGAAACTTCTTCTGGAAGCATTTTAATAGGGACTCAAAACTCCTGTTCATCACAATGGAAAGAAGTCATGTTCTAAAACAAATGTTTCTGGCATTATGTGCTTAACACACTGTGGAGACCTGCAGGCGGGGTGGGAGGACTTTCTTGGCCACTCAGAAATGAGATCAAAGAGGCAATAACTAAAAGTCATTCTTGTTGACAATTTCTTGAAGGTAGACTTCTTTTTTTCCTCTTGGAATTAGCAGGATACTAAAATCCTATGCCCAGAAACAATGGAGCATGGAGTCAGCTGTGTTTATGATCTGAGTTTTACTGGAGAGGAATAGTGGACATGGACGCAGCCATAGTTCTTCTTGCAACAGGGAAGGACAAATCTCACTCCACGTTGAACCTCTTTACCTTTGGATTCTATAACCTTTGCTACAAGTTAATTACTAAAGGGATGCAGCTTGTAGCTTAAAGTATACACAATGGCCCATCTCTGAGAGCCCTGTCTCCCATGCCTGAGCACTAAGCTAAAATACCTGTTTAAGTACAGCATCTACGAAATTTCAGAGATGAGATCCAGACATTCATTTCTGTGTTTCTTTCTCTCTTGAAGTGTAGGTATTGAATTCTCTTAAATGATCATAGAAACTTTTTTTTTGGAGGGGGGAGTCCATCAATTTGTTCAATATCAGAATTGGCGACTAAACATGATTTTTAGTTTGGCCAAAACATGTATTTGAGAGGCCAAAAGATATTGTCTCTTAGGTCAAAAAAACTATGTTTCTCTCTCTCTCTCTCTTTTTTTTTTTTTGGTGGTGCTCCCTATAAGAGTCTAAATACTACATTTCTCCTTTTTCGTAGAATCAGCTGGTTCTATGTTAGATTCTACCCAGTGGGAGCTAGAGGAAGACTGTGAGACAGAAGGAGAAAGAAGGAGCTGGTTCCTTCTTCTTTAGTTTGCTGTTCTTCTCAGGGTTGCCACACAAGTGTCTCTTTACCTGTGTGCCTGTAACTGGTACCGGTAGCACTCGGTTACCACCTCTGGATTTTCCCATACTCTGAGACCTGTCAGCTCACACCGGTAGGCATCTATCCTTAGAGGATCAATCCTGATCCTGAGAATCCTTCTTCCCATCTCAAGAGGTCTCAACAAAGCTGGGCAACATTTCCTCCTTTCCCACTAATATATGCACTGCTAGTATATATATGGTTCATTTTATGTAGGATGTAGTACGTTTTATCATATGTATCACAAGAATGCATTTATATGAACATGCACATGATAGCCTTCACAGGATATAATGCATATTATTTACTATATTTAATCATGCATAATATTGTCTCCATGAACATTCTTTACTAATGGTTATTCATGCATTTACATAAGGCATTAAATCCTTAGTGATAACTTGTATGTTCTATTAATTAAATCCCTGTCAACGTTCAATTCATTTATGCAGAGGTCTGAGTTCTAGTTCTATAAGAGCCCTCCTCCAAATCTCTATCTTCTAATAACCCAATGTCTTCCCTGCATTTCTCAAGAATACACATGTTTCCTCAGTAGCTTCCTTTTGCCTTTTTTTTTTTTAGTCTGCCAATAGGAAAAGGAGTACGTCAAGGCTGTATATTGTCACCCTGCTTATTTAACTTCTATGCAGAGTGCATCATGAGAAATGCTGGGCTGGATAAAGCACAAGCTCTAATCAAGATTGCCGGGAGAAATATCAATTACCTCAGATACGCAAATGACACCACCCTTATGGCAGAAAGTGAAGAAGAACTAAGAAGCCTCTTGATGAAAGTGAAAGAGGAAAGTGAAAAAGTTGGTTTACAGCGCAACATTCAGAAACTAAGATCATGGCATCCGGTCCCATCACTTCATGGCAAATAGATGGGGAAACAGTGAAAACAGTGGCAAACTTTATTTTTGGGGGCTCCAAAATCACTGCAGATGGTAACTGCAGCCATGAGATAAAAAGATGCTTACTCCTTGGAAGAAAAGTTATGACCAACCTAGACAGAATATTAAAAAGCAGAGACATTACTTTGCCAACAAAGGTCCGTCTAGTCAAGGCTATGGTTTTTCCAGTAGTCAAGTATGGATATGAGAGTTGGACTATAAAGAAAGCTGAGCGCCAAAGAATTGATGCTTTTGTACTGTGGTGTTGGAGAAGACTCTTGAGAGTCTCTTGGACTGCACAGATATCCAACCAGTCCATCCTAAAGGAAATCAGTCCTGAATATTCATTGGAAGGACTGATGTTGAAGCTGAAACTCCAGTACTTTGGCCACCTGATGTGAAGAGCTGACTCATTGGAAAAGAACCTGAGGCTGGGAAAGATTGAAGGTGAGAGGAGAAGGGGAAGACAGAGGATGAGATGGTTGGATGGTATCACTGACTCAATGGGCATGGGTTTGAGTAAGCTCCGGGAGTTGGTGATGGACAGGGAGGCCTGGTGTGCTGCAGTGCATGGGGTTGCAAAGAGTTGGACATGACTGAGCGACTGGACTGAACTGAACTGAACTGAATGTCTATTTACTTATTTCTTTCTCTTGAAGTCTCTTAGATGAAATAACTAGATGGTTTCTATTTCCTAACTCTGACTGATACAACAACATACAATGAATCGATGGCATCATCTAAATACATCATACCACATCACATATCATATCACAGACATAGTTTCTAATATTTATAATATTTAAAACATTCAGGAATTAGCAGTTTTAAAAGTTCTTGAAACAAGCGTGGTTTTAGAAGTTACTGGTTTCAAATCAAAAATTTTTTGGAAGGCAGCTGAAAACAGCCAATTTGCAATGGTACCCCACTCTAGTACTCTTGCCTGGAAAATCCCATGGACGGAGGAGCCTGGTAAGCTGCAGTCCATGGGACCTAGAGGAGTTGGACACGACTGAGCAACTTCACTTTCACTTTTCACTTTCATGCATTGGAGAAGGAAATGGCAACCCACTCCAGTGTTCTTGCCTGGAGAATCCCAGGGACGGAGGAGCCTGGTGGGCTGCCGTCTCTGGGGTCGCACAGAGTCGGACACGACTGAAGCGACTTAGCAGCAGCAGCACATTTTATTTCAATTTACCAGACGTGTTTGTGAAAGAACAGAATCAGTTATATTTTCTTAGCAACTAGAATGTGAAAAATAAGAGTGAAAGTTGCTCAGTCGTGTCCAACTTTGCAACCCCATGGACTATACAGTCCATGGAATTCTCCAGGCCAGAATACTAGAGTTGGTAGCTGTTCTCTTCTCCAGGGGATCTTCCCAATACAGGGATTGAACCCAGGTCTCCCGCATTGCAGGCAGATTCTTTACAATCTGAGTCCCCAGGGAAGCCTAAGAATATTGGATTGGGTAGCCTATCCCATCTCAGGCAGATGTTCCTGATCCAGGAAATCTGACTGGGATACACTGCATTGCAGGGTTATCAGCTGAGCTACCAGGAAAGCCCAACTAAAATATAGGGATAATTAATATAAAACTTAGGAATTATTTTAAAGTCAATAATTATTGTCAATATGGTGAGCATATACAATTTCTTATGATAGTTAATACAGATCAACAAACTAACTTTAAAATGATTTTAAATTCTAAGTGAAAATCAATTTTTCTTAAATGGCTAATCCAATCTAGAACAGATTCAAAGCTTCCATGATTTTGTACAACATAGCACATCACTCCTTGACAAACATTCTTTTAAAAAACAATTTTATTGCAGATTTCCCACCAGCTACGCATTTTATACACTATTCCCCATATGATGTTTGCAATCCTGATCTTCAATTTGTGATCTTATTATCTTTCTCAATTAAAACCACTTTACACAAGTGTTTCCTCTACCACCCCACATAATGCTCACTGCCTTCTCTTATCAAGATCTCTGATCTCTCATCTCAGTGGGCTTCCCTGGTGGCTCAGATGGTAAAGAATCTGTCTACAGTGCAGGAGACCTGGGTTCCCTCCTTGGGTCAGGAAGATCCCCTGGAGAAGGGGATGGTTATTCACTCCAGCGTGCTTCCCAGTGATAAGGAACCTGCCTGCCAATGCAGTAGATGCAGAAGATGAGAGCTGGATCGCTGAGTTGGGAAGATCTCCTGGAGAAGGGAATGGCAACCCAACCAGTTCTTGCCTAGAGAATCCAATGGACAGAGGAGCCTGGAAGGCTACAGTCTGTGGGGTTGCAAAGAGTCAGACATGACTGAGCATGTGTGTGCATGTGCACACACACATACGCGCGTGCACACACACACATGCACACTGACACTCCAGTATTCTTGCCAGGAAAATTCCATGGACAGAGGAGCCTGGCAGGCTATGATCCATGGTGTCGCAAAGAGTCAGACATGACTGGGGGACTACCAAACAAACAAACAAAATCTTATCTCTTGTCCTGATGGATGTTATCCATAGGATGGACTTAATTCTCAGTCCGTATCTGATTTGAGACTCCAGGAGTAACACACATGGTGGATCACTGCCTTCTTGAAACAATTTCTTTACTTTCTGAACCCCACATTTTCTTAGCTACCCTTGACTCTTTTCCTTGTCCTATATAGGAGGGGTCCCCACCTCCAGGCCATGGACCAGTACCTCCTGTCAAGTTAGCAGTGGCATTCAATTAGAAATAAAGTACACAATCAATGCAATGCACTTGAATCATCCTGAAATCATCCACACCACTCCTGATCCAGGGAAAAACTGTCTTCTATGAAAGCGGTCCCTGGTGCCAAGGAGGTTGGGGACCACTGCTGTATAGAGTATATAATCTCTCAGGAAATTAACTTCAAATCATATCCAGTTCTCCACACTTTACAACTTGTGAGCTCACCTGGATGTTAACAGTTTTCAGTGTTTTTATAGCTAGTCCATTTATTTACTTTGTATGTCTTCAACTATATTATAAATTATTGGAGATTCTGACAGTGTCTTCTTTGTTTCCATATGAACAAGATGAGTAACAATAACATAATAAAATAGCACAGCCTAATATATGAGCTAAAGACTCTTCTAACCACTTCATATTCACTTCTCATGGCCAACATGAGAGGTAGACAGTATTATCACCATCAGTTGTGCAGATTAGGAACCTGTGACACAGAGAGTTTAAGTAGTTGCTGGGTATAGAACATAAAGTAGATCTGAATTCTGGCATTTAGGTTACAGAGTCCAAGTTCTTGATTACAACACACTGATACTTATCTAATTCTCAATACATATCAGTTATGTAGGTAAGTGGAAGGCAGAAGACAGAACAAATTAATAAGTAGGTGACTTTCTGATTATAAAATGTTTGAATGTAAATAGATTAATATCTGGTTTCCTGAAGGAGAATTCATCTCCTGTGTACACAACTCAACACTGTTACTACAAACTGTATCTGCTGGGTGCTGGTCTCAAAAGCAACATTGTCTTGATCACTAAATTCAAGATAGATATTTGAGAGCATAATATATGATGCTTCCTACCGTTTCCCATGGACGAAGTTCAGCATAACACAGCTTTTCCATGGCTGCATTAGGGAAAAGAAATTTGGATCCAAAAGTACATCCAAAATTCAAAATTAACAAGAGAGGCTTCCCCAAAACAGTTCCATTTCCAAATCAGTAAGTGGATGCCAAAGGAAGACCCAGCTGTTCTTCCCAGCTCTGCACCCCAGTGGCGACCATTCGGCAGCAGTGAAAACACTGGGGCGACGCGTGAAAAAGAGAAAACAAAGCTCTGAAAAGAACCACTGTTGCGTTTTTTGCTTTGCAAACCAAACAGACTACCAAATACAAGCCAAATAAAATCTACGTTTTATATGTGCATTTTTTTTGTTACCCTTTAGAAACTGCTTTCTGTAAAATTAGTGGCAGAGAAACAAAACAATTGTGTTCATGCAGGTGAAACTGAAGAGTGGAAATACTAAACTTAGGGCTCAAAATAGACTTTTGTCTGAAATATCATGACATTTGAGTTATCTCTATTAACAGAGATTATTTCAAGGCGTCAGTTGGTAAGTACATTTTATACTTGATTATATTTGGTTGTTATTATTCAAAAGCCTGCATGCTATAGATATATACCAACTTTATTATCAATTTACCGCCCATTTTTCATTGTTTTCTTACTGCCCAACCTTATGAAACAGTAATTCTATGCCTACTCATCATTTTCCTTACACCAGATACCTCTTACTTACCTTTTGATTTACTGGATATCTCACCATTTCACCTAGCTTTTGGAACTCCTGCCGCTTCTTTCTTTCTTTATTCCTTTTTCCCCTTCCTTCCTTCCTTTCCAGCATGGGGGACTAGAAAGTACATGGTCTTAGGGAGACAACCAAATTCATTCCAAGGACTGACTCTGCCACTTTAGAGCTTAGAGAATGGGTATGATCTTCACAAGCTTTGGCACTCTCCTTATAAAAGGACAATGCCTATTTCAGGGTTTTAGGATTTGCTGTGACAATCGTGAGGGAAAAATATATCAAGCACCCAATATCTGTCACAGAGTACCCCTCAGGATCTTCTCGTTCTGTTCTTTCTCGTTGCTTTTCATGAAACAGGACTGTCTTGGTTGTTCTAGTATGTTTACCTTTGATTTCCTTTCAGGGTTTATCTCCTATCTCCTTCAATAGTCCTTCCAAATAGGCTCAATGCATTTTCCTTATAGTAAAATCTCATTATTCATCTATTTTTACCTATTAAAATTTCATCATTTTGAGTACACTTATTGTGAATTCTGGGCTTTTGTGATAGCTCAGTTGGTAAATAATCTGCCTGCAATGCAGGAGACCCTGGTTTGATTCCTGAGTCGGCAAGATCCCTGGAGAAGGGATAGGCTACCCATTCCAGTCTTCTTGGGCTTCCCTTGTGGCTCAGCTGGTTAAGAATCCGCCTGCAATGTGGGAGACCCAGGCTTGATCCCTGGGTTGGGAAGATCCCCTGGAGAAGGGAAAGGCTACCCACTCCAGTAATCTGGACTGGAGAATTCCATGGACTGTATAGTCCCTGGGGTCTCAAAGAGTCAGACACGACTGAGTGACTTTCACACATTGTAAATTCTCATCAGAGGTGGCAAGAAACTGGCTGAACAAGGAGTGGTCAGTACTAATAATATAATAAGGAATATTAAATGAACACATATATAATATAAGCTATAAGGGAAATAAGTAAAATATATGATAAAGAGTAATGGGTATTAAATTTATATTCAGATATAAAAGATAATATATGAGTCAGGTCTAGCTGGGACAGGAAAAACTTAAGGTACAAAGGTCCTACAAATGCAAAGAACTTGATTAGTCAAGCAATGTAAATACAGGGCAAGAAGGAAGAGCTGAGTTTGGAGGCATAGCTAGAAGCCAGATCATAGAAGGTGTAATAAGCTATGGTAAGAAGGTGCTTGGGGCTGGTGCACTGGGATGACCCAGAGGGATGAGATGGGGAGCTAAGTGGGAGGGGGGTTCAGGATGGGGAACACATGTGCACCCGTGGCGGATTCATGTGAATGTATGGCAAAAACCAATAAAATATTGTAGAGTAATTAGCCTCCAATAAATAAATAAAAGAAAGTTAGGGTTGAAACTCTCCAGGATTTCTTCTCAGGGAGTGCCACGATCTGATTTTTAAATGATCTCCCTGGCTACTGTCTGGATAGCTGGGTAGCTAGATGATTTGTTGTTGTTCAGTCCCTAAGTCTAGTCCCACTCAGTGACTCCATGGACGGCAGCACACCAGGCTTCCCTGTCCTTCACCATCTCCCTGAGTTTGCTCAAACTCACATCCATTGAGTCGGTGATGCCATGCAACCATCTCAGATATAATAGATAAAAGGTTATAGAGTGGGTTTACAGACAGGGCACTGTTTATACCCTCAGTGCTTTAGCACATAGGAGGTACCCAAAGTGTATTAACGAATGAGTCAGAAAATAATGTGTGTTGATACATGCGATTGTGTGTATGTGTGTCTACGGGCGTGTCTGGAAGTATGTTTACAATCTGCAGATAAGATTGAAGTCACATAGATGAGTAGCTTTTTATGGAAAACTGTGACTTTTCCCTTCTTTATAATTTCTCTTTTTTTTCTATGATTCTCACAAAGTGGTGTGTGAATTTTTCGTGAAGGTCAAAACCAGGGTAATAAAAGGATACCCAGGGATATAAAGGTGGCAAGGAGAAGGCTAGGCTCTCGGCTTGCTCTGGGGGAGGACCAGTGGCTCAGCTGGCACCATGCCCACCGTGAGACGAAACTCACTTACAAGCCCATAACCTCAATGAAGAGCACGCACAAGGAGGGCAAACTTCCGCATTGACTCCTCAGAGAAGAGGATGCAATTCCTCTGTCAGCAGAAGCTGAATGATCATGGAAGAAAGTGCTTGCTCTTTTCCTTGCTAAATCCTCTTTTGACTTTCTCTTTTGCATACCTCTCTTTTGTTTCTCAGCTTATATTAGGTTTGCCGAAAAGTTTCCATAACATCTTACAGAAAAACTAAAATGACCTTTCCAGCCAACCCAGCATATCAAAGGAATACATTTTGAATACGATTATAGTTCTGGCTCATACTTCATTCTAAAATTCTCTTTCCCTTACCTTGGTTATAGTTAATTTTTTCTAGCACTATGAATCGAATATTGACAATCAATCATTTGACCATCTAGATAATCATCTGCTGCCTAATGCCTAATGACAAACTCACATAGAGACACAGAATTTATGTTTGTGTCTATTACTGATAAAAACAGCAGGAGCAAGTTATAGTGAACAAGGCACAAGAGTGTAGACATATTTAGAAAAGGAGAGTTTAGAGTCTGTGTAAAAAAGAAACAGTAATAAAACATGGTTCAGAATAGTGCAGAAGAGTATTTACAAAAACAGTCTCATTTTATGAGTTCTGACCACAGTAGAGAGGAAGCAAAGTGTCTTTTCGTTGTGTTGAAGTGCAAAAATGCCACAAAGAAAGCAAATGTAAAAAAGGATGTGTCTAGGATTTTTCAAACTATATATAAATTGAGAAAGGGTAGTGGGGGGAAGAAGGAAGAAGCTTATAGCAGTATAGTACAAAACAATAAAGACAAGGGAAACTGAACAGTCCTAAAGGAACCTGTGTGGATCACAACAAACTGTGGAAAATTCTTCAAGAGATGGGCAATACCAGACCGCCTGACGTGGCTCCTGAGAAATCTGTATGCAGGTCAAGAAGCACCAGTTAGAACTGGACGTGGAACAACAGACTGGTTCGATATCGGGAAAAGAGTACATCAAGGCTGTATATTGTCACCCCACTTATTTAACTTATATGCAGAGTACATCATGAGAAATGATGGGCAGGATGAATCACAAGCTGGAATCAAGATTGCCTGGAGAAATATCAATAATCTCAGATATGCAGGTGACACCACCCTTATGGCAGAAAATGAAGAAGAACTAAAGAGCCTCTTGATGAAATGAAAGAGGAGAGTGAAAAAGCTGGCTTGAAACTCAACAATCAGAAAATGAAGATCATGGCATCTGGTCCCATCACTTCATGCCAAATAGATCGGGAAACAATGGAAACAGTGAGAGACTTTATTTTCTTGGGCTCCAAAATCACTGTAGATGGTGACTGCAGCCATGAAATTAAAAGAATTGTTCCTTGGCAGAAAAGTTATGACCAACCTAGACATCATATTAAAAAGCAGAGAAATTACTTTGCCAACAAAGATCCATCTAGTCAAAGGTATGGTTTTTCCAGTAGTCATGTATGCATGTGAGAGTTGGACTATAAAGAAAGCTGAGCACTGAAGAAATTATGCTTTTGAACTGTGGTATTGAAGAAGACTCTTGAGAGTCCCTTGGACTGCAAGGAGATCCAACCAGTCCATTCTAAAGGAGATCAGTCCTGGGTGTTCATTGGAAGGACTGATGTTGAACTGAAACTTCAATAACTTTGGCCACCTGATGCAAAGAGCTGACTCATTTGAAAAGACCCTGCTGCTGGGAAAGATTGAGGGCAGGAGGAGAAGGGGACAACAGAGGATGAGATGGTTGGATGGCATCACCGACTCAATGGACATGGGTTTGGTTGGATTCCGGGAGTTGGTGATGGCCAGGGAGGCCTGGCGTGCTGCCATTCATGAGGTCACAAAGAGTCAGACACGACTGAGGGACTGAACTGAACTGAACTGAAAACAACCTCAGGAAACAGCTTGTGTGTGCTTAGTCATGTATAACTGTGACCTTAAGGACTTTGTAACCCACCAGGTTCTCTTTCCATGGAATTTTCCAGGCAAGAATACTGGAGTGCGTAGCTATTTTCTCCTCCAGGGGATCTTCCCCACCTAGGGACTGAACCCATGTCTCCTACACTGGGAGGCAGATTCTTTACCATTTAGCCACCTGGGAAAAGATTAGCTTAACTTATTTAGCAGAGAATACAACATAAGTCCACATGCAGAGAGGGGAGATGAGCCTGGACTCCCTTCCAGGCACTGGGCTTTGGGAGTGTCACAGAAGAGATTGCTCAGCTTGCGCACTATTGACATTTGGTGTCAAATACATACGTATTTGGCAAGGAGGAAGGTTTGTCCAGTGTTTTGTGGGATATTTAGCAGCATCTTTATCTTCTGTCCTCTGGATGACACTAGTGCATGCACACACACATATATCCATCCCCCAATTTATCACAAGCAGAAATTTCTCCACGTATCATCAAACATCGCCTTGGGTCACAATCATACCCAGTTCAAGACCAGTACTTTAGAGGTTCTGTTCCTTAAGATTTCTTCTCTTCACCTCTCCATATTAATATCTACAGTCTCATTAACAGGGAAAAAGGGAACCAGAAAAGCCAGGAACCCTTATTAATATTACTTTTTTTTTTGGTAAATATCCAAACATGTCAGAAGAGGTAATGGAAGAAAGCAAGCACTTTTGAAAAGTTGAGGATGAGTTATAATTCTGACTTGTTTAATGTCATATCATCTTACTGATTAAACCTTTTCCCTTCTAAATCATTCAAACATGGCAAATGGAGGCATTATGGCACTCAATTCGAAACAGAATTATTGAATTTTAAGGTTTTTACTTCATTAAAAATTGATGCCTCACTCTCCCACACACCTACCACCTGCGTTCAGTACTGGGGATTCACTCGTTCACAGTAACAAAGCTCACATCCTATATTTTGTTTGCAGTAGTGATGCCCATTGGCTGTTCTATGTAACAATGTGTACTGTGCATGACAGAGCTGCTCCAGGCAGTCAAAAATACATGAAGATATCGAGCACCCTCTTTCTCTTTCAGCTTCCATTTCTTATGGAGCCTATCAAGGGTTTTATTTCCCTCATCAAGCTTTTTATGAACAAATCATTTGTTAGGCATGCCTGTGGAGCTGATTATCCTGCATGAAACAGAATACACAGCTCTTTGGTCAGAGAAGGTTAGGTGCATGCCTGTCCATGCATCTACATGCATGATCCAGGTCTCACATTTTCCTCGACAGCATTGCATCATAAAGGATACAGGACAAGAGAAGTTGTTAGCTCTGGTCTTCCCATCCCAGTGAACAAAGCGTGCTGGAAGAACAGCAAGTATACACCATATGGTCCTCTGTGAACTTGGGAAACACAGGTGCTTGTTCTGGAACTGGGATGAAAGGATGAAGGATGGTGGAGGTATCATTTATTCTATGTTCACGTGTGGTGTCTCCTATGAATTCACTCTGAAGTTTAGGTTTTATCGTTAAGCTATCCTATAGAGAAAGAGTTAGCGACTGGAGTCAATAGAAGTCATCGATAGAAGACAACACAATTTGATCATCCAAGACACCATTTCCCTTGGCAAAGCAACTCAGACTAGCCTCCTATAACAAATGCAGGCTTTGCTTTAAGTGAGTATAGAACTGACTGGAGATCAGAGGTCTTAAGTAGAAGGTTGAAAAAACATTGGTTTCCTTATTTTCCTGTGGCATTATCATGTCAAAAGCATTCCCAAGACTGAAGAAGAGAATAAAGCTAAATTAATTTTAATCATGCACATTTCTACTCTTTTGTATTCTGTGTGAAAAAAAAAACAAAGGGAATATGACTAATTTCAAGGTTTTACTTCATGTCATGCTCCTGAGGATACATTTTTCAACAAATGTAGATATGCTTTTATTTTGTTCATATAAGAGTTTACCTAGTACAGCTCTAGGCTTCAGTATCCTAAAAAACAACTCTGGCTGCTATAAAAGTATCACATCAAAATTCAGGTCTTGATCAATTTCACACATATTAGCCTCCTACAGTTAAGCAATTATTTCCTTGAGATACTTGCAACTCTCATTTCACAATGAATTTGGCTCATATAAATTGATGAAGACAACAGAATTATAAAGTCACATTTGTAACATCTTGGTATCAGTTCATTAAAAAAATCAATCAACTGGATATTTGGAAACATGCCACATATGAGTCATTGTGCTAGGCTCAGAGGTAGAGAGGCAGAATAAGAACAGGATTACTGTCCTCCAAAAGCTTTAGGAGATTAAACCTTTTCAACCAAGGCAGCCAACACATCTGAACTACATAACACACAATGTCAGACGACTGAAAACAATACAAGTGATTTCAAATTTTAGAAGGATTTGAGGTCACCAAGGGATGAATGTTCAGTCTTTTTGTGGAAAACTCATGGGACTTAATCTTAAAAATTGAGGGCTTCATGGAAGAATTTCCAGTGGGAATGTGACACAGCGGAAGCAGTTGCTTTGGAATTTTCATCAAGAGGGGATGTACAGAGTGGACTTGTTTAGAGGTTGGAGGCAGAGAGAACAAGGACACCAACCACTGTCCAAGTGGAGCTCCAACAAAGAAAGATGTAAACATTCATCAGCTATTCTCTGCCAAGTGTTGTGAATTCTAGGAGTCCAGAGATGAGTGAGACATCATGATGAGTGAGTACATTACAATGTAAGCTGGAGCAAGAAAAGTTATTGTTCAGGATATGAGATGCTCTGCATACTGGAGGATGGTAGATTACTCTCTGGGGTTTGAGAGAGGAAATGATACTAAGTTATTACTAAACATTACTAAAACTGAGTCTTCAAGGATAAGTAGGAGTTGGCTGGGACAGCATATAGAGAAAGGGATTTTTAGCAGATAGTGGAGAGAAGCCAGAGTTTATGGTGTAAAGCAGGAGAAATGAAGCCAAATGACTCCAGCTGGGCTCAGTTAGTACATACTCATAAAATTAGTATTCTTAGAAATGAGGACTTAAAGATAATGGAGAAGAAAATCAAAGTATTTTCCTTGCATTTTAGAAATATAAACGTGGATAATGCGAGAGAGAAATGAGAAACAGTAAAGGAGAGTATTTAACAGGCTCGTGGGAGAATCCCAATGAGACATGAGCAGGGTATCTTTGGTGTGAGGTGCTGCACTCAACAAATATATCAGCTGGGTCATATTCCACAATGCCTGGTCCTGGGTGAATGAAAGCCAGTCTGCTGGATTAATGTGAGAGGCTGCATGGTAGAATAACCAATAGTTCTGACTTCAGACTCATGGTCTGGACTCTTTTTCAAACTTTTCTTACTAGCTGTGACAGTCTAGGTGAGTTATTCCGTCTCTATGCCTGTTTCTTTACCTATACGAGGCAGATGACAATAGCCATTATATTGAGGAGCTGTCAAATTAAATCACTTAATAATTTGTGCACATTATCTTTGTTTAAACAGAGACTGAAACAGAGAGAGACCTCAATCAGTGCTAGCCACTGGGCAATCTGATTCCAGAGTTATATGCTTATAACTGCTGTATCAGAAAAACAGGACAGTGATAAAAAAAGCAGCACTCATTCGGGCAAGTAAGATGGCTTCACGATCTTTTCAAGTGATGACTTTTTGAACTAGGATAAGGAAAGTAGTATTTGGTCACCCTGGCGGCTCAGATTGTAAAGAATCTGCCTGCAATACCGGAGACCCAGGTTCGATACCTGGGTCAGGAAGATCCCCTGGAAAAGGGAATGGCAACCCACTCCAGTATTCTTGCCTAGAGAATTCAATGGACAGAGGAGCCTGGAAGGGCCCATGGGATCACAGAGACAGACACAACAGAGAAACTAACTCTAAGGAAACGAACGTATAAGGCACTTCCACAGAACTGGTGGCACTTGCTATACCATTATAGGTGCCAGGCAAGGATGGAAAACACAATTTGAATTCTCTCAAGGTTTTGAACTTGGATCCCAGAAGAATGATTTTACCATTGCTATAAATGAGAAAGAAGGATTCACAGTTGTATCTAATTCACAGGGTCACTGTAGCCATACACATATTAATTCATTGTAAAGGATTTCGCACAGTGATGGGCCTGGTGTAAGCTCTCAGGAGTTATTAGTGATCATCGTAAGACTTCACTGCATCTCAGGACGAGAAGAGAGACACATCTGAATGACCCTGGAGTCCTATTTTTTGCAAACACTTAGCACCATAGTAGAGAGCTGGACCAGCAGATCTGAGTCAGCACAGAGGAGAAGTGACTCGGCTTACAGCTGCTGAAAGCAGCCACTCGGCTCCAGCGGCCTCCCTTTTCTAACAAGGCAGTTTCGTTTTGTTTTCACTCCTTCTGCCATCATGACATAAAGCTTAAAAGTGCAGGCTCCGCTCTACTGGAAACTTGGCTATGGTGTCAGCCAACCATCTATGCCCAGTCAAAGCTAAGGGCTTGGGGCATTGTATGCACTTTACTACTTCTCTGCTCAGAGTTCTCTCCATATCTCCCAATAAACTGTGTCATATCTACATGCCTAGAACAACAGGCATTTGATGACAGCGGGAGGCAGAGATTTGGCATAGGTCTGCGTGGATATTGAAAGGGGGATATCGGGTTGGGAGATGGTTGAAACTTAGGCCCACAGCGGTAGACACTATCCCTAGGCAATAGCGGGCTGTAGTCTAGACTCAAATCAGAAATGGTAGGGTTAACATAAAATAGCACAGAGAGCGTGTGGAGAAAAGGGAAGCCTCCTATGCCATTGGTGGGAATGTAAATTGGTGCAGCCACTCTGGAAAACAGTGTGGAGTTTCCTCAAAAAATTAAAAATACAGTTGCCATATGATCTCCAGGGCATCTCACTCCTGGGCATATATTCAGACAGAACTATAATTTAGAAAGATACATACACCACTATGTTCATACCAGCACCATTTACAATAGCCAAGACACGGAACAATGTAAGTGTCCACTGACAGATGAATGGACAATAAAGACGTGATATACTGTATCTATCCATCTACAGTGGAATATTACTCAGTCATAAAAAATAATGAGAGACCGCCATTTGTATCCACATGGATGGACCTAGAGATTATCACACTAAGAGACGCAAGTCAGAAAGAGAAAGACAAATAACAGATTGTATCACTCATATGTGGAATCTAAACTATAACACAAATGAACTTATTAAAAAACAGAAACAGCAACAGACTCAGAGACACAGAGAACAATCCTGCAGTGACCTGCAGGAGGGGGTATAACAGAGGGAGGGAGTTGGACTTCAGGTTTACCAGATGCAAACTATAACATATACAGAATGATAAACTCATATACAGAATGATAAACAAGGCCCTACTGTATAGCACAGGAATCCATATTCAAAATCCTGTAATAAACCATAATGGAAAATAATGTGTGTGTATATTTACACACACACATATAACTGAGTCACTTTGCTGTATACCCAGAAACTAACACGGCATTGTAAGTCAACTATACTCCAATAAAACAACTTAAAAAACAAAAAAAGCAAGGGATTTGAATGAGAGACAGGAGGACTGCTGGGAAATCAGAGGTGAGCATACAGGATTCAGGCAGGACAGTGGCAGAATGGTGAAATGTCTAGGCGGAACAAGAGCCCTGCCTCTGGACAGAGGTTTAGCAGTAGAGATTTGATCTCTGAAATGATGCCAGAAAGAACAGAGGGCCAGGAGAATGACTGGCAGATTACCGGCATCTTTCAGAAAACATCAGATGCTAATAATTAGTGCTACAGCAGAGATCTAGGCAGAGCTTTACTTGTAAAATTTAGATCTTAAGGTGTGAGAAGAAAAAAGTGGTGGGAGAAGAAAGGACTCAGAAATAACTGCAAGAATTCAGTTATCAGAAGTAGGGTCTGTGCTTAAGTTACAAAGGGCGCCCCTGGTGGCTCAGCTGGTAAAGAATCTGCCTGCAATGGGGGAGACCTGGGTTCGATCTCTGGGTTTGGAAATGTATCAGAAGAGCAAAAGAGACACTGATGTATAGAACAGTCTTATGGACTCTGTGGGAGAGGGAGAGGGTGGGAAGATTTGGGAGAATGACTTTGAAACATGTAAAATATCATGTAAGAAATGAGTTGCCAGTCCAGGTTCGATGCACGATACTGGATGCTTGGGGCTAGTGCACTGGGACGACCCAGAGGGATGGTATGGGGAGGGAGGAGGGAGGAGGGTTCAGGATGGGGAACACATGTATACCTGTGGTGGATTCATTTTGATATCTGACAAAACTAATACAATTATGTAAAGTTTAAAAATAAAATAAAAAAAAGAAAATAAATCATAAAATTGAATTATGATCAAAGACTAGTCCATAGACATGATTACTTTTTCATACAATGTTACCAAAGGTAAATACTTTCTAAGTAATATCCTGTGGCTCCCTGACAAGTTCTCTTGTTAAGAGCTTTTAGAAACAAAGGAAAGAGACAAAGAAATACTGAGGCAAACATCTCAGAGGGCATCCAAAGGAATCTTTTTTTTTTTTTTTTTTTAACATTTCGAAATTTGTTCTGGAGTATAGTTGCTCTACAATGTTGTGCTAGTTAGCAAAGTGGATCAGCCACACATACTCACATATTCCCCCTTTTGGATTTCATTCCTATTTCGGCCACCATAGGGCACTGAGTAGATTTCCTTGTGCTATATAATAGGTTCTCATTAGTTATTTATTATACATAGAAGTGTGTAGATGTCAATCCCTATCTCCCAATACATCCCACCACCCCTCCGCACTTGGTGTCCATAAGTTTGCTCTCTAAGCCTGTGTTTCTATTTCTGCTTTGTAAGTAAGACCATCTATACCATTGTATTTTCAGATTCTTCGTTTATCTGTTAATATACAATATTTTTTTTTTCTCTTTCTGATTTGCTTCACTCTGTATGAGAGTCCATAGGTCCATCCACGTCTCTGCAAATGACCCAGTTTTGTTCTTTAGGCTCCTCTGAAGTCAATTTCAGAGGTTGCCAGGTGGCTTTATGAAAATCAGCAGGGTCCCTCTCCCAAAGAGACTCATTTCCGAAACCAATTACAATAAAGTCATAAGTAAGCCAATGAGCCTAAATTCTTCACAGGTGGGATGGCTCAGATTGCTTAAATTCATCAAAGAAAAAGAAAGGTAGATGACAGTCAGATATACTATCTCCCAGTCTGAATTTGCTGCTTGAATGAATTACCCAGGGTAATGCTCATCATGAGATTAACCGGAGACGTGAGAGTTTGGGTGGAAGTTCCAATCCAGTGAGTCTGCTTTGCATTATTTTGGATTATGAAGGTAAATCTCTTGATTTTTTTCTATGCCAACACTATTTTTATCTTGTTAACTATTTCAAACAAAATTATGCACTCAAGGGTAAAAATATGTACAGCTGATGTGGTGGTTAATTTCATGTGTCCACTTGACTTGGCCATGGGGTGCCCAGATGTTTGGTTAAACATTATTCTTGGACTTCCATTGGGGTCCAGTAGTTAAGAATCCACCTGCCAATGCTGGGGCCATGGGTTTATCTCTGGTCTGGGAAGATTCCACATGCCACAGAGCAACTAAGCTTGTGCACCCCAACTACTGAGCCTGTCCTCTTCCTTACTTCTCTTCCACCATGACAGAAGCCACAATAAGGAGAAGCCCGCTCATCACAATAAAGAGTACCTCCTGCCTGCTGCAACTACAGAAAGCACCTGTGCAGCAGCAAAGACCCAGCACAGCCAAACAAGCAAGAAAACTATTCTAGTGTGCTTGCGAAGGTGTTTCTGGGTGAACATAACACTTTAACCTGTAGACTTAGTATAATAACATGGACTGGTCTCCCTAACATGGGTGGGTCCCATCCAATAGGCTAAATGCCTGAATGTAACAAAAAGGCAAAGTTTTGAATAAAGTTATGGGCTTCCCTGGTGGCTCAGCTGGTAAAGAATCTGCCCACAATGCGGGAGACCTGGGTTCGATCCCTGGGTTGGGAAGATCACCTGGAGAAGTGAAAGGCTACCCCCTCTCCAGTATTCTGGCGTGGAGAATTCCATTACTTGTATAGTTCATGGGGTCGCAAAGAGTTGGTCATGACTGAGGGACTTTCACTTCATGGGTAATTACCTCTTTCTGCCTGATGGTTTTCCAGCTGGGACACTGGGCTTTTCTGGCCTTCAGACTCAAACTCAAACACTGGCGCTCCTTGAGCCTGCTAATTTTTACACTGTTTTTTATACCATGAGGTCTCAGCCTCCAGAATTGTATAAGCCCGTCCTTCTAATAAATTTTTCCTCTCCCTATATACAGTCTACTGGTTATTGCTGGAGAACTCTGACTAATATGGTTGGCTTTCCTCTCTCTACTGCATTAATCTATACTGCTTAAATTTACCGATTACTCATCTGTCAGAGAAGTTTCAGTCCTTAAAGTTACGTGAAACATAACGATGGAGAACCTCTCAGCAGAACTACCCTGTTCTGTGTCCTCCACTCTCTTGCTTTGGAAACAAGCATATTCAGTGATTTATACATTAAATGTGGGGTTCCAGAGCTGTGTTCCTTGCTGGTCTTGCACAATTCATTTTATTCTCATAGTTAGTTTATAGTAGCGATGACTTATTTTCTCTTTGATTAGCTTATTTGTGCAGTAAACTAAATAGTGAGAGGCAGGGAGACCTGGTGTGCTGCAGTCCATGGGGTTGCAAAGAGTCAGGCATGGCTTAGTGACGGAACAATAGCAACAACAGTAAATTAAGCTTTTAAAACATAACCTGATCCCCAGTGGGGGCTTTTACCTCCATTTTATCCACCTAAGTTTGCTAAGTTTTACCCTCTCCTTGCAACTTTAAAAAATTATTAAACACACAGGCGCACAATCATGTTTTATTCATCTTCCCTGAAGAAGGCATAGGATATTTTAAAAGGCCCCCAAACCCTGTGGAAGCTAGAGTGGGTATGGTATCCTGCTGTGTGATTATAAATTAAAATGTCCCCTTTCCTTCCTGAAGAATAAGTCAATACCTAATATTACAAAACTTTCCTCCCAGCCTCTTTTTTCTTTCATGTTGGAATATAATGCTTCTATTGATGTGAAAATGCACCAGCATGCACTGAAATATAATTCAAGGTAGATTTGCACTCAGCTGGCATGATGATAGCACAGCCACTTTGGGAATTGAAATATAATAAAAAGTCAGTTAGGTGACACTACCTGGGAGCAACACACTGTTAACTCAAATGCTTTTTACTGGGTACCAGGTGATTCTCACAGCACGTCTACTTGTGAACTCGGGAGAATAAAATCAGCCATCTGTGTTGTAGGTATATCCAAGGTGAGCTATATTTATAGCTATAGATATGTATCTATTGCTCTATATCCATCTCACTTTTGGTTTTTGCTAAAAAGGGGAGATATGCTATCCTAGCACACATCTAAGCTCCTAATTAAAATGAGCACAATGCTTCACCCATCAACCTTCCTCAGGCTCCATCGTTCCCAAGAACTCAGAGCTGTATTTTGTCGTCAGCATCCTAAAATGATGAATTTCTGTTTTCCTCGAACATTTTATGTATCTAGATAACCATCCGAAAGTAGAAACTTCTTATTTTTTTAGATATTTTTTAGTAGAACTATACATATAGAAATTTTCACTCAGTTACATCTAACTCTTTGCGACCCCATGGACTATAACGGACTAGGATCCTCTGTACATGGAATTCTCCAGGGGAGAATACCGGACTGCATATCCATTTCTTTCTCCAGGGGATGTTCCTGACCCTGGGATCGAACCCAGGTCTCCTGCACTGTAGGCAGATTCTTTACCATCTGAGCCATCAGGGAAGCCCCATTTGGAAATAAAGAGATTTGTAACTCCTGATTCACTATTAAGAGAGAAAAATAAAATCTGTTGTTTCCTGAGAGCCAGTAACAGTTTTAAAAGAAAATGCCTTTATATATGAATTCACCTATCTCCCCCTCCCTTATTTATCCTAAAAAAAAAAAAAGGTTTACAATTAGCTATGTATATTTTCAAATAAATGCTCATAGCTGCTAAGTCGCTTCAGTCGTGTCTGACTCTGTGCGACCCCAGAGACGGCAGCCCACCAGGCTCCCCCGTCCCTGGGATTCTCCAGGCAGGAACACTGGAGTGGGTTGCCATTTCCTTCTCCAATGCATGAAAGTGAAAAGTGAAAGTGAAGTCGCTCAGTCGTGTCCGACTCTAGTGACCCCGTGGACTGCAGCCCACCAGGCTCCTCCATCCACGGGATTTTCCAGGCAAGAGTATTGGACTGGGGTGCTATTGCCTTCTCCGAAATGCTCATAGACTCAACATAAAATGTTCCATTTTTTATGTGAATGCATTTAGGAATTGAAGCTGAAGCCCATTGTTTAAGGACAGAGTTTTTAAAAATTGATTATATAAATGCTTCTATTTAAGTAGGGAAACTAGACCTTTTAAATCAATATAACGTACTCTATGTAATTTCCATTCATCATGTTGTTAAGCGGTATACTTTTTAGGAGTGCCATTTTACTCACAAGTATCATTGTATTACTATATACATTTTTTTTTAATACTACTTGATGTTTGTTTTAGAAAATTGGATATTATGGAAAATATGTTAAGAAATTAGTAATGGACTGATAACCTACCAATTAGAGATAATTAGCATTATCCAGATTTATTTCATTCATATCTCTTTTCTAGTTATCTATACATTTATAAAAATAATAATATTGGGATTATATTCGACATAATTTTTGTAAACACTCTTATTCACTACGTTTTCCAATTGTTATAGGATTTTTGAGAAACATGATTTCTTATGGCATAATAGTATTCCACATAAGGATGTGCTCTTTAAAATAACCTCTTCATTGAAAATATTTACTTGTTTTCAATTACTTTTATTAGATATATACTGTGATAATATATCAATGTACATCTTTACTGAAAGTCACTCAGTCATGTCCAACTCTTTGAGACCCCATGTGGAATTCTCCAGGCCAGAATACTGGAGTGGATAGCTGTTCCCTTCTTCAGGGGATATTCCCAACCCAGGCATCGAATCCAGGTCTTCCGCATTGCAGGCGGATTCTTAACCAGCTGAGCCATGAGGGAAGCCTGAATCATCATGACTCAAATTTAATTAAAGGATATGCCAAGACTTCTAATATATTCAGCTTCTAAAAAACTATGGCTTAAATTTGAATTAAGGAATATAATATATATTATCAAATAATTCTCTACTTTGCTATAAGACAATGTAAAACAAATCACTTGAAGTATGTGAAGTAATGCCTAAACATTACTTACTTTTTGAGTTATAGAAATTTATTTTAAGAAAACTATAAAATTATATGGAGTTTGAAATTACAGAGCTGAAAATCAATTCTCAATAACTTAAAACATAAAAATATTATAAACAACCATTTTTCCTTGAGGCTTCCCTCATGGCTCAGATGGTAAGAATCTGTGTGCAATGTGGGAGACCTGGGCCCTATCCCTGGGATAGAAAGATCCTTGGAGAATGGAATGACTGTCCACTGCAGTATTTTTGACTGGAGAATTCCTCAGAAAGAGGAGCCTAGGAGGCTAGTGTCCATGGGGTCTGAAAGAGTTGGACATGAATGAATAACACATTTTTTTTTTCTTATGTGAGGAAAAATAAATCTCATGATGCAAATTATCACTGAACTTAGAAATTGGTATATGGATCAATTCTTCCAAATATTAATATACTAACTACATTTTCAGATGTTTGTAAAATCAAGAGAAGAGATATTCTAATTGTAATAGACAGTGCCAGGAGCAGTCCTTGGGAAATGCATGTGCTGAGATTGAACTGGGAACTTGCCAGTATTGGCCAGCACATTTCCCAGCTATGCACAAAGCCAAGAAAATGTCTATTCCTTAGGCTATGGTCTGGATGTGTGTTGAAATTCGTGTGTTGAAATCCTAATGCCCATAATGACAGTATTAGTAGATGGGGCTTTGATAGGTGCTCAGGTCAGCAGGGAGGAGCCCTCAGGAATGGGATTAGAGTTCTCATAAAGAAGACAGCTCAGATCATCCTTTTTACCACTTGTTTGTTGTTGCTGTTGTTCAATTACTAAGTCATGTTCAACTCTTTGTGACCCTGTAGACTGTGGCACACCAGGCTTCCCTGTTCTTTACCATCTCTTAGAGTTTGTTCAAATTCATGTCCATCAAGTCAGTGATGCTATCCAAACATCTTATCTTCTACTGCTCTCTTCTCCTTTTGTCTTCAATCTTTCCCAACATCAGGCTCTTACATAATGAAACAGCTCCTTATATCAGATGGCCAAAGTATTGGAGCTTCAGTTTCAGCATCAGTCCTTCTGATGAATATTCAGGGTTAATTTCCTTTAGGATTGACTGGTTTGATCTCCTTGCTGTTCAAGGGGCTTTCAAGAGTCTTTCCTAGTACCACAATTCGAAAGCATCAATTCTTCAGCACTCAATGTAGGAGACATAAAGAGAGGTGGGTTTGATCCCTGGGTCAGGAAGAGCCTCTGGAGAAGGAAATGGCAACCCACTCCAGTATTCTTGCCTGGAGAATCTCTTGAAAAGAGGAGCCTGGTGGGTTACAGTGCATAGGGCTGCAAAGAGTCAGACACAACTGAAGCGACTTAGCACGCACACAACCTTCTTTATGGTCCAACTCCCTCATGAGAACATAGCAAGAAGTCTGCAGTCTGCAACCAGGAAGAAGACTCTCACCACAGCTCGACCAGACTGGCACCCTGATCTCAGGCTTCCAGCCCCCAGAACTATGAGAAATGTGTGTGTGTGTGTGTGTATAAAAATGACATAGTTAACAGATTTGGTTATGGCAGTTTGGGTGGACTACGATACTTTCCCTTACAGGACCCAAATGGCCAAATGGAAATTTATCAAAGGTTTGCAGAGGAAATTTTCCTGCAAAACAGAAATAAAGCAAGGCCCCAGGAAGTTTCCCTTTGGAGACAGGAATACAGAGCTGATGTTTAGCGGTGTGGATGTTAAGAAGCCATTCCATAATTGAAGCAATGTGGGGCTTTCCTGGTGGTTCAGATGGTAAAGAATCTGCCTGCAATTCAAGAGACCCAGGTTTGATCCCTGGGTCAGGAAGATCCCCTGGAGGAGGGCATGGCAACCCACTCCAGTATTCTTGCCTGGAGAATCCCATGGACAGAGGAGTCTGGTGGGCTACAGTCCATAGGGTCACACATAGTCAGACAAGATTGAAGCGACTTAGCTCGCACTCACGCTTGCACTCTCTTCATAAACAAAACAATGAGGTTTGAACACTTCAACTTAGCAAACAGTTGATTTAGGAGGAGGGCATATTCTGAATGATTCTTCTAAAAGGTTTTGTTTTCATGGATAGAAATTGATTTTTTCTTCAATAGGTGAGAAAGGTCATTAACAGAAATCATGTTCCTTTCTCCATATAAATGCTAAACCACTTTCCATCACCTTATTAACAGGGCAGATGAAAACTTTACAGTGTATTCTAAGCATCTATTTGTAATTAGGGCATAAAATTGATGCATTTTGCAATTAAAAACTTTATTTCAAATGGTATTCAGATTCTTTGTGTGTCTGTGTGTATGTGTGTGTTTTGTTTGGCTATGTATCAGACAGTAATACACAGGAATACTTTTTCTCTTACTACTGTTACAATATTATAGTAGTGTTTCTGGAAGATACATTTAGTTTTCCATTATGAATTGATGGCATAAATACTCTCAGGTAATTAGAACTTTAAAAAATCCCAACTCTTCAAAAGAGAAGACCAGTCCATAGGTCAGTGTTTTTCTAATTATGGGTTGCAGCTTGTTTTTAGGTCATGAAATCACTTAGTGGATCATGGTAATTTTAATTGAAGAGCGACAGAAGAGAAAACAACAAAATTATGAGAGCACGTTAAAACATAAGGTAAATTATATTTAATGAAAACTTGGTTTCAGTAGATATTGAGTATGATATAAAATGCTTTCTCATTGTTTTGGTCAAAATCATTTGAACCAGGAGGATGCTGTGCTAAATGAAACAAGTCAGAGAAAGATAGATACTATATGACCTAACTTACATGTAGAATCTTGAACTAGAAGCCATAGAATCAAAGAGTAGAATGATGGTGGTTTCCGGGGGCTTGCTGTATATTGGTCAGAGGGTACCAGTTTTCAGTAAGGAGACGAAAATGTCCAGGGGAATCTAATGTACTGCATGGTGATTTTAGCTAACAATACTGCGTATTGGAAATTTAAGTATACGTCATGACAAAAATAAACTCAAAATGGCTTAAAGTCTTAAATATGACATGATACCATAAATCTTCTAGAAGAGGACATAGGCAAAGCCTTCTCTGACATAAATTGCAGTAATATGTTCTTAGCTCAATCACCCCAGGCAAAAGAAATAAAAGCAAAAATAAGCAAATGAGACCTAATTAAACTTACCCGTTTTTACACAGGAAAGGAAACCATAAATAAAATGAAAAGACAACCTACAAAATAGGAGAAAATAATGGCAAACAGCGTACCTGACAAGGGCTTAATTTCCAAAATAAACAAATAGCTCATAGAACTCAATATCAAAACAACAACCCAATCAAAAAATGGACAGAAGACCTAAAGAGACATTTCTCCATAGACAGATGGCCAACAGGCACATGCAAAGATGCTTAACATCACCAATTATTAGAGAAATGCAAATCAAAACAACAATGAATTATCACCTCACACCAGTCAGAAAGGCCGTCATCAAACCATCTGTGAATAATACATGCTGAAGAGGCATGGAGGAAAGGGACCCTCCTGCACAGTGGGTGGGACTGGGTACTGGTGCAGCTGCAATGGGAAGGTTCCTCAACAAACTAAAAATAGTTAGGACAGGCTCTAGACTAAAAATAGAACTACCATGTGATCCAGCAATCTCGCCTCTTGGCATTTATCTGGAAAAGGCAAAACCTCTAAATCCCAAAGACACATGCACCCCAGTGTTCACTGCAACACTATTTACAATAACCAAAACACAGAAGCAACCTAAATGTCCAGTGACAGATGAAGGGATCAAGAATCTGTGGTATATAGACACAATTAAAGGTTACTCAGCCACAAAAAGGAATGAGATAATGCCGTCTGCAGCAACATGGATGGACCCAGAAATGATCATACTAAGTCAGGCAGAAAAAGAAACTACCATAGGACACCACTTACAGCTGAAATCTAAAAAAGATACAAATGAACTTTTTACAGAAACATACTCACAGATACAGAAAACAAAATTATGGTTACCAAAGGGAAAAAAAGTGGGGGGATAAATTAATAGTACGGGATTAATAAACACACTGCTATACATAAAATAGCTAAGCAATAAAGATTAACTGTATAGCACAGGGAACTATATCCAATATCTTATAATAGCCTATATGGAAAATATTCTAAAAAAAGACACACACATATATATATATAAACATATGACTCACTTTCTTATATACCTGAAGCCAGAAGCTAACACGATAATAAAAATCAACTATATTTCATATAAAGAATAGGGTAGATATAACACAGAACAATTATCCTTTGTTAAAAGCAAATATCAGTGTACTCTACGTATGGGAAAAATGGAAATCTCTGAAATGTCAATATTTCATTGGACTATATAGGAATGAGACTACAGAAAAATTCAAATATCAAATCCTGTTTTCCTTAATTTGCACAGATTCTAATATAAATTAACAAAAACATCTAAACTTTACTTTTATCCTATTTAAGGAAACTTATGAGGAAATGGTAACCCACTCCACTATTCTTGTCAAAAAATCCCATAGACAGAGGAGCCTGGCAGGCTACAGTCCGTGGGGTAACAAAGAGTTGGATGTGACTGAGCAATTGAGCATACACACACATTAAGGTAAATTAGTTGCTGAATATTGTATTGTTTATTATATTTTATTATATTTTATTTTATTTTTATTTTATATTTTATATTTATTTTATTATATTATATCCTGGGGTCCTAAATTCGGAGAAGGCAATGGCACCCCACTCCAGTTCCCTTGCCTGGAAAATGCCATGGATGCAGGAGCCTGGTAGGTTGCAGTCCATGGGGTCGCTAAGAGTCGGACACAACTGAGTGACTTCACATTCACTCTTCACTTTCATGCATTGGAGGAGGAAATGGCAACCCACTCCAGTGTTCTTGCCTTGAGAATCCCAGGGACGGGGGAGCCTGGTGGGCTGCTGTCTATGGGGTCGCACAGAGTCGGACACGACTGAAGCAACTTAGCAGCAGCAGCAGCAGCAGGGATCCTAAACTAGACATTAAATTAGCAAATGTTTATTGATTACTATGTTTAAGATCCTATTCTTTTAATTATAATGGTACTTGTTACATGGAAAACCACCAGGAGTTTGGGTTTTCTCAGCGATTTCCAGGAGGGCGGACTTCATCTTGTATTTTTATGTGTTTAGGCATTAGAAATGCCTGAACATCAATTTTAACAGAATCTAATGGGGAGTTTTTCAACGGTGGTAAATATTTGTATGTGTATTTGTTTTATGTGCTATTATGGTCT
Organism: Bos grunniens; assembly: GCF_055505025.1. Taxonomy (NCBI): domain Eukaryota; kingdom Metazoa; phylum Chordata; class Mammalia; order Artiodactyla; family Bovidae; genus Bos; species Bos grunniens. The sequence goes on from NC_141168.1 coordinate 9,726,358, forward strand.
CTCCAGATAAATTCTATTTGCTCCAACTCTCTCCACATGAATTTATACTGAGATGCAGTGATAAAATATGGTGATCAATCATTTTCACTATGAGCTTTTGGAGAAAAAGCAAAACTAACAGTGCAAAAAATGAAAAAGTAAATATCTAGGTATTTTACAAGAGCTTTTGATTTCAATTATTCAGATACACCTGTGACATAATGCTTCCGTGTCTTCCTTGAGTCCTTGTCTGTAATAGACCACACAGCCAGCTCATACAAAAACACACAGCCTGTTGCATGAAAAGGCACATATCCTCAAGCAGGAGATATTCTGTGAACACTAGTTCATGGAGCCACAGTGCTGACTTCAGCAAACATTCCTGGAGCATCTCTTATGTTACAGGCATTGCTCTACGTGCAGGGGCATGGTCTCTGCCTTCAGGGAGCTGATAGTATACAGGAGAAATGAAATGGACCCAATCATAATAGTGTCATGAATGAACACAGAATATTTAGAAATCAGAGCTCACAGTCGCACAGTTGAGTCTTCTATTAGGAACTTTCTCTCACAGTATTTGGTACATCTGTACTAGGGGCTCCGAAAATACTCTTTTTCCTCCCATCTTCCAATTCTAAGTAGTTCGTTACTTAGAATTGAAGTACTTACTTAAAACACTACTTTCAAGAAACATCTAGAGAAATTTGATGATTTGTGTTTTTTTACTATTTTTCAGTCCCATATCAGATATCATTTTCTTTGTTTATGATAGCTCGTTTGGCAATATCATCTTTCTTTGTGCCATCATATTCAAGGACTATTCCAAGGTCGACCAGTTTATTCAAATAACAACAATATTACCTAAGTCTCCGTTTATTCTGCCACTATACTGCCAAGTTTAAAAATCACTCTACTCAGCCAGGCCAGTCTTCCTTCAGTTGATCCTTATCTCTTGTCATTCTTCTTTGTACTCATTTCCCCTTTTTTTTTCCCCTAATACTTTGCATACATTTAGAAGACCACTTTGAGCTTTTGATTCAAACAGTAGAACTTACCTTTAAAGTCATAATTTACATCAACGCAACCTTATTACTTGTAGTAAAAGGAATGTGAATGTCCATAAACTCAAAAGATATCAAGCACTCTTATGTTAATAAAACAATCATTCTTTGTTTTTGAACATATGATCTTAGAGGAATATCCATTGCTCAATGCAAGAGGGACTAGCATTTGTAAAAAGGAAAGGATTTCAGTCCTGTCAAGACAGTCCCAACCAACTTTCTTCCTCGCCTATCCTCATCCGCTCAGCGTTTCTAAGTTTCCCTCATTCAGTCTGCACTCAGGGAAGCCAAGGAAAGATCTCAGAGTCTGAATCCAAACATAATCACGAGAGTGTGCCAACAACAAAGTAAAAACATAACCCTAGCTGAGGAAATCACAACAGCAGTTTCAGGCACGAACGTCGAATAGATTCACTGACCTGACGAGATGTCTATCTGGTTCATCTTGGTCTGCGTGACGTTGATGTGAACACCGACTTTGCTCTCAGTGAGGTCAATTTCCACGTTGCCCAAGTTATCTGCAAAATGACTGAAAAGCAGGAGACCATTGGGGTTCCAAGTCCTGAACTGGAAGCTAACCGAAAACAGGTCCTGGTGAAGCCGTCCGGGCACCTCCAGATAACTGGTAGCGTTGAAAAAGACAGGTACTGTGTAAGGCTCCACACACGAGAAACTCAAATTTCCCTGGAAGACAGAAGGGCATGCTTTGAGGAAAATGTAGAATAAAACAAGCACCCAGGTAAGACAGCTGACCAAGTGAGAGTTATACACATTTCAAACCCGAGCTTGAGCTGTGTGCAATTCCCATGTGCAGTCATGTGACACAGATTCATGTGTCCTTGAAAGGACATGTCCTGGCATGTCCTTTCTGCTGTAGCTAACAGAGTTCAGCAGCTGGCTATCAGACTGAGGGATTCATGCAAGCACCCTGCATCATGGATTTGACAAACTGACAGCCTGGTGTGATGGGCTGGCTATGAAATGGATACACCCCTGTGTAGTGGGCTTGGGAGTGGACCACTGGACTTTCTGAAGAAAGCAAAGAGCCGCTTCCTCCTCCCCCACAACTGACAGTGTATCAGCTAGGGAGGAGATGCCTCTGTTTTCTTTTGGATGGCCTTGGTCAATTATTTATTAATATATAAATCTAGTCTCACTGGGAATGTTAGTTGCTGTTTATTAAACTAGGATGTGGCAAATATTCTTGAGTCTTAACCCCATACCTATTAACTAGTTAGTCAAAGCTATGGTTTTTGCGGTAGTCGTATGGATATGAGAGATAGACCATAAAGAAAGCTGAGCACCGAAGAATGGATGCTTTTGAACTGTAGTGATGGAGAAGATTCTTGAGAGTCCCTTGGACTGCAAGGAGATCCAACCAATCCATCCTAAATGAAATCACCCTGAATATTCATTAGAAGGACTGATGCTGAAGTTCCAATACTTTGGCCACCTAATGGGAAGAGCCAACTCATTAGAAAAGTCCCTGATGCTGGGAAAGATTGAGGGCAGGAGGAGAAGGGGACGACAGAGGATGAGATGGTTAGATGGCATCACTGACTCAATGGAGATGAGTTTGAGCAAGCTCTGGGAGATGGTGAAGGACAGGGAAGCCTGGCGTGCTGCAGTCTATGGGGTTGCAAAGAGTCAGACAAAACTGAGCAATGGAACAACAGATTATTTTGTTATTCAACTCAAACTCTCATTTACATTCCCATGAAATGTGCATATATCTTAATACATTAATGCTTTCAGAAACAGTGACATGAATGTACAGAAGGAAAAGAAAACTGTTAATTGAAGCTTCCTTCTCCCCCTCATGCTTCCTCTATTTGGTACAAAGAAATCTGATTATTCAGATACACTGAATTTTATATTCTAGGATCTAAGTACCTTCCTTTTAAAGATATGAAAAAAATCTACATTTTTTGCCATCTTTTTTTTTTAATCCCACTATATCTTGAGGAATATGATTTGAAGGCATTTTTTCCTTTATTGTTTCCTTAAACACCACCACATACTTATCCCCAGAGGCACAGTTCACCATTTAAACTAAGTTAGGCTGACCCCCCAATTAATATTCAAATTAAATTTGTGCTGCACCTGCATATGCATGCATGCTAAGTCGCTTCAGTCATGTCCGACTCTTTGTGGCCCCGTAGACTGCAGCCCTCCAGCCTCCCCTGTCCATGGGGTTCTCCAGGCAAGAGTACTGGAGTGGGTCACCATTTCCTCCTCCAGGGGATCTTCCCTACCCAGGGATCAAACCAGCATCTCTTACGCCTCCTGCGTAGAGGAGGTTGGCAGGCAGGTTCTTTACCACTAGGGCCACCTCAGAAGCCCTGTATCTTCACAGATGATTAGATGACTATTTTTAAAGGCTTACTTTTCCCGATGAAAAGAGCTGTTTATGCACAAAAACTGACAGGTCATAACTGACCACTTGCCTGTGTTGTGGAGACTGTCTCCCAGCAAAGTGAAAAGTTCTGAGTGATGGTGCTGATTCTGGAGTCAACATTTAATGAGGAAATGGGTGTGTGTAAGGAGAATGGTGCAGGATAAGTGCTGAGCCACTTACACAGAAGTATTAGCACCAGACATCTTCAAAAGCAAATCTCCTCTGTAAATATTTGCCTTTGTAGAGCAACTTGCAAAATGTCCTGCCTGCCTCTACGTTGCCTAAACCTTTTAATACACATGTTTATTTTTGTTTAAAAGCCTTTTCTGTGTCTGCTCCTTCCATTTTAACAAATGTAATTATAGATAATTTAGGCTTTTTAAAATGTCTTTGTTATTCAGGTTAAAATACCATTTATAAGCAACAATATATTGTGGTAAAAGTTGACTTTGGAATGAGTCTCCAGAGTGCAATTCTCTGTAGTTTGAGAATCTAATGGATACATGTGAGGACCAACTGGGAGGTTTAGGGCAGAAATAACACTTCACTTCTTAAAGGTGTAAATAATGGGAAGGGTATTATGATAATTTGGTTTCTGCATCTTTCTGTCTTAGGTGATAATTTGATAATTTCTGAGGAAACAAAAGGATTCTGATGCCATTTTATCCAAAGCTTAAAATAACATATATATATATATATATATATCAGATCAGTTACTCAGTCGTGTCCGACTCTTTGTGACCCCATGAATCACAGCACGCAAGGCCTCCCTGTCCATCATCAACATCCAGAGTTCACTCAGACTCATGTCCATCGAGTCAGTGATGCCATCCAGCCATCTCATCCTCTGTCGTCCCCTTCTCCTCCTGCCCCCAATCCCTCCCAGCGTCAGAGTCTTTTCCAATGAGTCAACTCTTCACATGAGGTGGCCAAAGTACTGGAGTTTCAGCTTTAGCATCATTCCATCCAAAGAAATCCCAGGGCTCATCTCCTTCAGAATGGACTGGTTAGATCTCCTTGCAGTCCAACACCACAGTTCAAAAGCATCAATTCTTCGGCGCTCAGCCTTCTTCACAGCCCAACTCTCACATCCATACATGACCACAGGAAAAACCATAGCCTTGACTAGACGGACCTTTGTTGGCAAAGTAATGTCTCTGCTTTTGAATATGCTATCTAGGTTGGTCATAACTTTCCTTCCAAGGAGTAAGTGTCTTTTAATTTCATGGCTGCAGTCACCATCTGTAGTGATTTTGGAGTCCCCCCAAAAAATAAAGTCTGACACTGTTTCCACTGTTTCCCCATCTATTTCCCATGAAGTGGTGGGACCGGATGCCATGATCTTCGTTTTCTGAATATTGAGTTTTAAGCCAACTTTTTCACTCTCCTCTTTCACTTTCATCAAGAGGCTTTTGAGTTCCTCTTCACTTTCTGCCATAAGGGTGGTGTCATCTGCATATCTGAGGTGATTGATATTTCTCCTGGCAATCTTGATTCCAGCTTGTGTTTCTTCCAGACCAGCATTTCTCATGATGTACTCTGCATATACATTAAATAAACAGGGTGACAATATACAGTCTTGATGAACTCCTTTTCCTATTTGGAACCAGTCTGTTGTTCCATGTCCAGTTCTAACTGTTGTTTCCTGACCTGCATACAAATTTCTCAAGAGGCAGATCAGGTGGTCTGGTATTCCCATCTCTTTCAGAATTTTCCAGTTTATTGTGATCCACACAGTCAAAGGCTTTGGCATAGTCAATAAAGCAGAAATAGATGTTGTTCTGGAACTCTCTTGCTTTTTCTATGATCCAGCGGATGTTGGCAATTTGATCTCTGGTTCCTCTGCCTTTTCTAAAACCAGCTTGAACATCAGGAAGTTCACAGTTCACATATTGCTGAATCCTGGCTTGGAGAATTTTGAGCATTTCTTTACTAGCGTGTGAGATGAGTGCAATTGTGCGGTAGTTTGAACATTCTTTGGCATTGCCTTTCTTTGGGATTGGAATGAAAACTGACCTTTTCCAGTCCTGTGGCCACTGCTGAGTTTTCCAAATGTGCTGGCATATTGAGTGCAGCACTTTCACAGCATCATCTTTCAGGATTTGGAATAGCTCCACTGGAATTCCATCACCTCCACTAGCTTTGTTCGTAGTGATGCTTTCTAAGGCCCACTTGACTTCACATTCCAGGATGTCTGGCTCTAGGTCAGTGATCACACCATCGTGATTATCTGGGTCGTGAAGATCTTTTTTGTACAGTTCTTCTGTGTATTCTTGCTACCTCTTCTTAATATCTTCTGCTTCTGTTAGGACCATACCATTTCTGTCCTTTATCGAGCCCATCTTTGAATGAAATGTTCCTTTGGTATCTCTGATTTTCTTGAAGAGATCTCTAGTCTTTCCCATTCTGTTGTTTTCCTCTATCTCTTTGCATTGATCACTGAAGAAGGCTTTCTTATCTCTTCTTGCTTATATAAATACTGCTCTAAATAAGAAATGACACAGCATGGAAAGAGACTATGACCTTGGGACTGTATACTGTGAATCCACAATCTTTGTTTCCCACTCATATGCGTTACCTTGGAAAGTTATTTTTCTAAGTTAAATTTCAGTTTTCATCTACAAAATGTTTATGACAACATCTCCCTTGTAGTATCGCTCTTAGAGTATCATAAAGGTAACAGGTCTCACACAGTTACCTTTTACCTATACGTGGAGCTATTATTTTTCCCTACAGTCAATATCTTGTAAGAACATTTCACCAAAGTTCAATTTTTAACTGTTAGTGTAAATTCATCATTAGTTTAAGAAAGATAATTAGTAAAAACATTCTACATTCAACTATTATTTTATGAGCTTCACTGGTGACTCAGCAATGAAGAATCACCCTGTCAAAGGAGATACAGGTTTGATCCCTGGGTCAAGAAAATCCACTGGAGAAGGAAATGACAACCCACTCTAGTATTCTTTCCCGGGAAATCCCATGGACAGAGGAGCCTAGTGGACTACATCCATGGGGTCACAAAAAGTTGGACACGACTTAGAGACTAAACAACAAATTATTTTATAGTTTCTTATATCCAACCAGAACTCCTGTTTATTCATTGGGCATTTCCATTTGTCCTCTCATTTTATGAAAACCCCAGGCTCAAATTTTGAATAACAAATCCATCAAAGTCAGAACATAGTACAAACACTCATGACATTTTCTACTCCCAGACTTCCAAATACATGGATATCTGGATTCCTAGGATCTCCCCATTGACACTTTGGGATTGAAGAAACTCCTGTTCTTGCAGAACCAGAAAGAACCCACATGCCAGATTTATAAGTTTCTTTTATAGTGATCTTACACGGTGTTGTATGAGGCAAATGGCAACCCACACCAGTATTCTTGCCTAGAAAACTCCATGGACAGAGGATCCTGGTGGGTTACAGTCCAGGGATCACAACGAGTCTGATGAGACTGACAGACTACACTTCCACTTTGAAATAGTTCAACTTGGAAACACACACACCAGAGCCAGGACCACTGTGAGTTTCTGAGTCACAGACTTCACTATCCAATCGAATCCATCTTTATTGAATTACGTAATACTTAGTATGTTTAGAGCTTTGACAAGAAGTTTATTTCTTTACATATCTGAGTGAATCAGCTTTGGAAACATGAAGAAAACTAATAAAGCTCCTGGCTTTTAAAATTTTAAAATACTGAATTACATCATCATCAAGAAATATAGTAGTCTATATAATGTGTCATTTGGAAACATGAGGCTGCTGATTTAAGGGCTGCTGAACAGTTGGGATGATTGTCCTTCCGTAATGGGAAATCTAGAAACTCTGGGGCTAAAATTCCAGGCCCCATCTGAAGCAGATTTACTATTTACAGTAATTTTAACTCAAAAATCAGTATCTCGTCTTAGAATACATTCAGTGTCTCCATATTTTCAGGTACCTCTAAAGTTAGTTTTATATAGTGGAGCCCACAAGCCTAATAACAAATGCTATGATACTGTTGTCCATTAACAGTCCAGAGAAAACAAAATTTCTTTGATTTTTCTAGGAACTGATATTATGGGGGTGGAAAATCTTACCACATTTGAGGGCTCCAGTTTCTTTCTTCTCGCCAGATCTGTTATGTTGATACCATTGTAGTTAATGCTTTCCATGCAGCCTTTGAAATTCTTTCTACTGCTGGAACTTGGTTTTCCAGAGAAAGGTATGCCTCCAAAGGTTATCTTTGAGAAAAAGATAAAATGTAAACATTCCCACTGTATTTGGCTTAAAAAATAAAAACATTTACAATAAATTAGACAAAACTAGTAGTCAGCTATCGTAACCTCAGCTAACATATACAGACATTTTTTCTGTATATGCCTCTAAAGTCTGTTGCATATTAAATTATGTTGTTACTGAAGTATATACTAATTGTATTAATTGTGAAAATTAGATTATAACTTGAGCAAGAAAAGAGCAACAACTGCTAAGCATTTTTAATACCTGGAAGGTATTTTATCAATTTTCCTGAGAATGTTCTAAAGGATTTTACACAGCAAACATCTTTTATAAATATTAAGCATATATTTTTATGCTTATAGTATCAATAAATGTTACTAGTCATCTTTAAATAACCCAGAGCTAATATATTAAGTTTATGACTTCAGCCCAAAGGAAGGAATTTTGTATTCACCCTATTTAGACATTGTAGTCTAATGATCACTGGCGTACAAAAATTGTTAGGCTTATTGTGAATACAGAAAATAGTTCCAAAAGTCTCACTGCTATATTGATTAGAAATATCTTTGGGTTTGGAGGTTATAATTTGAGAACTACAGTCTTAAAGATATTATAGGTCTCCTAAATCCTGAGGAATAAGGTCAATGCTCCTTCCTGTGATATTCAAGCAATTGTTAAAATCACAATAAAAAAGAACATATATTTTTCCAGAAACCTTTGATCAAATTACATTATTATAACATCAATTTCATATAATAGAAAATTATACTTAATTATGTATTGCCAATAATGACGCGTACTGCTAATAGTGAATGAATCTATTAATCATAGCTGTAATATCAAGATATATAATCCAGACATATTTCTTTTAAGTAGTATTCAATTACCAATTTTTCCTACAAAGGTTGGAAAATGAAAGACATCTTTCAATGTCAAAACTTTATATTTGATATATAAGGCAGAGATCTTTGGGTTTTAGAAGATATATATTATGCCTCTGTTATACAGTGCTTTTACATTTTAGCTTTTTTAATGTAAATGTTTAAGATTATTTTTAACCGTTCCTTAATTTTTAGTTTACAACGTTGTGTTAATTTCAGGTAGCAAAGTGGTTCAGTGATATATATATATATATATATATATATATATATATATGTTCCTTTTCAGATTGTTTTACATTATAGGTTATTTAAAGATACAGAATACAGTTCCCTGGGCTGTACAGTAGGTACTTGTTGTTTATCTATCTTATATACAGCAGTGTGCATATGCATTTTAAATTTTTAAACAGTTTTAGGGAAAAAAGCACAAATTAATAATAGTTTATGAGACAACCATAAAATTTTAAAAACTCACTTAAAATGCGACTAAATGTATTAATAACAGCTGAATATACACTATATATTCAGCTTCCCTGGTGGCACAGAGGTTAAAGTGTCTGCCTGCAATGTGGGAGACCTGGGTTTGATCCCTGGGTTGGGAAGATCCCCTGGAGAAGGAAATGGCAACCCACTCCAATATTCTTGCCTGGAGAATCCCATGGACAGAGGAGCCTGGTGGGCTACAGTCCACGGGTTGCAAAGAGTCGGACACGACTGAGCGACTTCACTTCATACACTATATAGCATTTGCCTTAGAGTTTAACTATGGGAAGGAAAGAGAAAAACTAAGAATAAACACACAAAAAAGAATCAGGAATCTACAAAAGGAAAAACAGGGGCGTTCTGAAATACATTAGGGAAATATTTTCAAGTGGCACAGAACTGAACTTATTAGGTGCTATAGTAGTTAATATCATAGGTTAGGATTACTGAGACTTTAATAGAGTGTTGAATTTCCTATCCACAATTTATTTTACCAATTTCTGCTCCAGTTGATAGTAATAAAATCTTCCATGCTTAATGACATGCAGCATCACACTGTGAATAATATTACTAAATACTATTATAGTTGAAAGTATTGCTTTATTCCTTCTCGCTGTGCATAGTTTCTTTACTGGGGGACTCCTATTTTCCTTTGGGATGATGACTTAGATACTCCTTATAGTTTCTCTCTTTTCAACAACCTTCAGCTCATGTCCTATCTTATAGAAGGTAACCTGGTGAAGCATCACAGGCTCAATTTACCAGATTCCTTACAACTAAGAGAAGTGGGTTCAAATCCCAATTTCTAATGTAATTCATCATTTGATATTAAGTGGTTGCTTCTTCTTTCTTGTTATATGTCCTTATCAATAAAATATTCTCTAATACTGTCATCATTCTCATGGTAAAAAAAATAGCTGCAGTTGTTAGATTAATAATCAGATATTGATATGGCTTACATTATTGCCTTACTAATGACACTGTTGTTCAGTGACAACCTTGACTCTAAAAAAGAAATGCACTGACCATTTTGTTAGCTGCCAAGAGTTTCAAAAGTGAGACAGGGCTTAACCAGATACCTCTGGGTGTCCTTTCTCCCACCATCTTTAAGAAAATAATCCTGCTTTTCAGCTAAGCACATGCTCCACAGCCAATATATGGCATTTCCCACCCTCTTTGAACAAGATTTGGTCTCATGAGATTTAAGCCAAAGGGTTGCGTGTGACTCTAAGAACTATAATTAAAGCAGGGATGGGGGCACAGTGTTCTTCACTCCCTTCCTTCACACTGTCTGGAATGCAAAATGGAAAGTGAGTAGTCAACTTGGAGTGAGCTGCAGAGGGGATGGAATAGCAGTGGAATAAAAGGAGACTGCGGTCTTGACCATCATGGTGCTGCCTCATGACCCCAGGGCTAACTGCCTACAGGCCCCTTTTAGGTGAAAGGAATAAACGTGTCTGTTATATGCAGTCTAATTAATTATAACTGATACATGTAGTAATACTATGTATTACTAATAATATGTAGTAATATCTGTTATTCCCTGATGCCTCCTCTCAAACAAGCCATGTGCTACTATTTTCGCTTTATGGAAAGGGAATATGATTCGTCCAATGTCACACAACCAGGAAGGGGCAAAAAGGGATTTAAACCCAGGCTTAATGGCTCCAATTTGAGCTCATACACTTGATTTTCTCCAAAACTGCATCATGTTGAGATACAAAGGTAGACCCAGACATATTCATGGGCACCATCTGCCGATAATTGCAGTATCTAAGGAAAGGAATTGGATAGCAGCTCTACAAAGGGAAGTAAGCTGAGTCTCTCCTGACTCTCTGTCAATTTAAATTTCTTTCTACGTCTCCCTGACAAATATGTCTCAGGGATTTTAGTCCACAGGTGAGGTTCTCAAACATGGTATTTTATCTAGAAGGGCTCTGAAGTGTTGATGAAACTGCTGACCATATAGGAGGGGTTGTGTGTGCAAGAATATTCATAGATTTCACCGCAAATTCAACAGGGACTATGATCCCAAATTTTTAATTCTGTTTTTTTGAAAATTGGAATTGTGTTTGCCCATTGCTAATGTTTTAGGATTTCTCACCTCTTCTAGAATACTTCAAAGTTTATTAATGTAGGAGATAGGTCTGTAGGAGATAGGTCACATAAGCCAAGATTAATACTAATTTAGAGAAGATAGGAATTCAGGGAATTTTCACTTTCTTTGCCTTTCAACAATCATTTTCACTTTACAGAGATGTTTTTTTGGGAGTAAGTATTCCCTGATAACCTTAAATTTATTTTAATGTCAATAAAAGTCTCTGTATCAAAGTTTATATTGCATATTCCATTCTAAATTTCTGTTTAGAAATATATGTAATATATTCATATTATTGGACTTCCCTGGTGGCTCAGATGGCAAAGCGTCTGCCTACAATGTGGGAGACCCAGGTTCAATCTCTGGGTCAGGAAGATGTCCTGGAGAAGGAAATGGCAACCCACTCCAGTATTCTTGCCTGGAAAATCCCATGGACGGAGGAGCCTGTAGGCTACAGTCCATGGGGTCGCAAAGAGTAAAATAAAATAAAAGTCTCTGTATCAAAGTTTATATTGCATATTCCATTCTAAATTTCTGTTTAGAAATATATGTAATATATTCATATTACAGAAAATTTAGATTAGAAGCTATTTAAACATATAAGGAAAATAAAAAAAATATAGTTGTAAAACCTGACTTTTCACATACTATTTTATGATAAGTACATTTTATGTTCTAACTACATATAGATCTAAAAGATTTATGGGTGGATATCAATAATACCACTGACTCAATGGACATGAGTTTGAAAAAATTCCAGAAGATAGTGAAGGAGAGGGATGTTTGGCATGCTGCAGTCCATGGGGTTGCAAAGAGCTGGACGTGACTTAGCAACTGAACAACAGCAATCAGTAGCACACATATATGTGTATATATTTATATATCTGTAATTTCAACAATGGGACCAAGGCACATTGAAATGGCACAGCAAAGTCATAGGGGTGCCCCAGTGATGAACCTGTTTTTACAGAACTTTTATTCCTACTTATGATTAACATTTTTGATGGACACTGTAAAGTTGAATTGCTCTCCAAAAAATTATTTTAAAAAAACTTTATATGCCTCTCAGTGTATTATGAGAATATGTATTTTTACCAGACCAATATGATCACTGATTATTTTCAATCTTTAGTCATTTGGAAGGTAAAAAATATCTTTTTATTTATGAACAATCTCTTTAAAACAGTCTGTATTTTTATTTATTTTATGACATTTATATCTGAGAAAATAGAACTTGTCAAAGGAACTATCTATAGTCATGAATTTATAAATGGTTTAATGTAGGATTTCTTCTGCAATGCTTTCTAATAAATACTAGGCAATCATGTATATAATATACTGTATATTATCAAGAACAAGCAATTTATAATTACCAATAAAAAGATTATGACTTAATTTATTCTGGTTTTGTTAAATGGCTCTGATAAAATAATAAATGGTCCTTTTCTTCAAATACATGCTACTTTGGTTCCAAGTTTTAAAAAATACTTCAATAACTCATTAACAATTTAAAATTTAATGAAATGACCTATAATAATAAATTAGGTTGTGAAGCTGTAAGTTTTCTTTGGAGAATAAAATGAAAATGGTATATGAAGGTATATAATTAATAATAATTCAACAAGACAGCATAAAACTGAAGCAGTCACTTGATGCAGGACAATTCACACATCCTCAGGTTTACCTCATAGTCCAAATCCAGGTAGTCGAACTCCCCGTTGGTGCGGAAGTGCTGTGTGCTTCTGTCCAGGGTGAGGTTGATGCTCCGGCCCTGGCGCTCAATGACCACAGAGTGCCAGTGGTGATCATCCAGCAGGCTTCCTGTCATCACGGACGTGTGGCCGTATATGGGGCCAAGCTGGTTGCTTCCTGAATCACGTGAATGGAAAAGGACCCAGGTAAAGACACCAGAACTCTATGTCATCTGCTACACCATGGGCAGACATTTTTATGGCATCTCTGTCTATTGTAGTTTACATAGGACAACCAGCATGGAATGATACTTAACAATAGTGGCATGTTCAAACTACATAAAAGCTATTAAAGATGGAAAAATCTCTGTTCCCTTAAAAACCATGAGCTTTATTTATTTATTTTTTCAATTACTGGGCCATGAATTCTGCTAAGTTTGGTATATTCCGTATGAAGTCAGTGCCCTATGGGCTCTGGAGTCAGAGTCCCTGGATTCTGATGCTGTTCCATCACTGGCTTGCTCCATGATCCTGGCCAAGGTAACTGCTCTCTGAGCCTCTCTTTGGTCATATGTAAAATGGGAAAAATAATAGTGCCTGCTTTACAAAGTTGCTGTGAGGATTAAATTAATCCGTACAAGAACTTATTTCCTGACATACAGTGAATGTTCATTAAAAGTTACCCGTTAATTTTTATTATTTTTTTTTGTTATTATTATTATTGGTCAAGAAAATACAACATGACAAATATTTTCTGATTCCTAAAGCCATAATCTTAAGCACAACATAATATTTAATGTCATGGAAAATTTACTCAAGTTATACTTTAAAATAAAAATCTGCAAAATTACATATGTAGCATTAGTTCAATTTTGAAATAAGATCTCCATAGCAACAGAACTATAAATAAGAGTGGAAGATTGTGAAAGTCTGAAATATTTATTAAGGTCATCTCTGGATGCTGTTTACATATTTTATACCATTTTCTATTTTGTCTAATCAAGCATTACTTTTTATGGTCAGGCAAAACTAAATGCTATAAAATAGACTATTGCTTCAGAATAAATAGCATAATAGAAATAAAATAAACACACAATTGACTGAAGAATTATTTCCTTTTTTCACATTTATGATGCTAATACACTTATACCTGACATTTTCTATGGATCTCCTATATGAATTTTTTTTTCCTTTTGGTGATGAAATCAAATGTTTCCCTGTGACTGTGATTATGACTGTGTACGTAGATAGGGATGGGAGAGGAAGAAAGAAAAGAAAGAGTAAGTTTAAGTGAAAGAATACATTCAGTTTTATTACATTAAATATTTAGACTAGAAGACTAAGCAGTATCTAGATGTGCCTGTATTAAGGAAATAGCATTAAAACTGAGAGTGGATATCTGAATGGATGTGTTTCCATGGTTGTCATAAATTTGTCAATAATACTCTATGTAAATTGCTTTCCAATGACATGGTAATGATCTTTTTGTATGAGGCCATATGATCAGTTCTTGTTTCAGAATAGTAACATCACACTCTTACAAGGCCCAGCGGCTTTTAAAGGCTACTCTGTGTATTTCACTTTAAAAAAAAAAAAAGGAGAAAAGTTTGAAAAAATAAATTACTTTAGATATGATCCAATTTTATAAAGAATTAATATGTAAAGCATTAATCACTCTTTTCCACCACTAAAAATAGTGTGGTCTAGTTTTTCCAGACATTTTTAAAAATTATATAAATATAATCATATAATTCATATACATATAAAATATTGATATAACATTTATAATTTGCCTACTGTTTTAATTTAATGCCTGTCACATTCCCCAAATTATTTAACACATACCAATATATTTGTATGTGTTAATTTTTTTTCTTTCAATATTTGCTATTGTAACTAATATCACAAAGTATACATCCTTGGACAGAAATTCTAGAGCTGTTTCTTATTATTTCTTTACGATTACAAAATACATAGAAAATTAAAATATCTGAAGATATATTATTAAATTGTTTTCTTGAAATATTTTTAGGACAAAGAATCCTTTTTATTGTATAACACACCGATACAGATACTATTATTTTTAAAATTTATTTACTTGCTTGAAAAAATTGGAATCATTATTTTATTGTATATTTCTTTCATAGATAGCTTGATTGAGCATTTGGTGTTTACAGACTATTTATAATTTTTCTTCAGTGAGTTTTCCTTACATTCAGTGCAGTCACTCAGTCTTCTCCTAAAGTCTTAGTACAGTTATAGAGTGGAATGAATTTTCATTCAAGAATGACATTAAACTTCTCTATTTGAATTTTCCCAGGTTTTGGCATGCATTTTCATTTTACAATTTGAATATAAAAATTTAAATATCTTTGTATATTTTTAAAATCAGCTTTCTTGGATAGTTTTCTTGTTATGGAAGCTATTTTTTCTGTCAGATAAGATTTTGAATGTGAAAGTTTTATAATGAAGAATAATCTTTGTAGATACTATATTAAGTATTATCAACTGAAAAAAACTAACTGAAGTTGTATTTTTTAGTATACTAATGATTTTCAATGTAATAAAAGTTAATATATGGGAAACAAGCCATATTTAAGAAAGTTAAAACCATGTTGATAAGAAAATCAAGCAGGCAGGATCTCTTTGTCTTCTAATGTTCAGTTTTAAAACTTTCCATTGGGGTGCATTCAACATGCAAATTTTAGTTATTGATATAATTTAGATTACAAAATCTTTATAGAATCCTAAAATCACTAAACATAAAAATATGGAATATATGATGCCCTTCAAACAACTCTTGAATAAATTCTGAAAGTTTTAGGCCAGCAAGAAGAGGATAGATATATTACTGATTTGCATAAATTGTAACTCTGAATGTCAGTATCTGTCTTGTGGACCTTCCCTTTAGTTTTAAGTAAATCTTAACTACATTATCAAAATACAAACATGTATTAGGCTTGTCCACTTAGAAACAACAACAATAGCCCAAAACAAAATAGTAACTCCTTCTTTGAGTTTCATCTCATTTTCTAATTGGCATATTATTTCTCTGATTCCTTCATTTCTAGTTGATTATACTTAAAATAGTCATTTGCACCCTTTTTATCTTTCCTTAACTGATGACAATAAAACTACTATTCTTTTTATTTTAATGAGAATAGATCAACAGTAACTACTATATTGCCAGTGACCTCACTTTTCTGTTTTAAATGACATTTTAGGTGACAGCCTCCTCTCCTTCCCTGGTCTCTGTGATGCCATATACTCATATTTCCTCCTACTCACTGTCTCTTCTCCTCCGGCGTCATGAGTAGCACCTTCTCCTGTCAATATGACACACGGAACTCCCTAATAGAATCTCAACTTTGATGACTATCAGGCAGCAAAAATGCACCATGTTCCAACAGATCTCTAGACTTTCTCTATTGGAAGGAATTAGTACTCCTCCGTTAGAAGAAAGTGAAGAGAAAATAAGGCTTTCTGTATTTCTATAAATGGTACAAATGTCTATTTGGAACTCAAGCCATACCTTAGGGTTATTATTTATATGTTCTCTTTCTTTTTTACTCCATACTCAATTAATTACAAACCATACTAACTTTACAACCAAAACCATCTCCCAGGTGAATCTGTTTTTCTACATCTCCTCTGAAAGCCACCTTCTGCAAGCAGTGGTCATCTCTCAGTTACACCAGGCAGAAGTCCAGCTGTAACTCATGTTCATGCAAGCATTTTCTCTTACAGAAGACTCAGTACCTTTCTAAAAATAAGATCATGAGGCCATATAGTTTAAAGTCTACCAACAGCTTCCCATTCTTAAAATAACATCTAATTTCATCTTCTATCCTTTGAATACCCATACTAGCCCCCTCATCTCGTTCCTTGGGCAGATCGGGTCTTAGTCGCTCATGATTCTTTCTCAACTGCTTTGTCCCAGATATTTTCAGGGCTTGTTTTTGTCATCACTGAAACCTCATCATGAATATCTTCTTGGAAAGGACTTTCCTCACTACATATTCTAATAATACCCCCTCGCCTATACAGTATCCTTTATCGTATCAAGCTTATTTAATTGATTTCATACTACTCATCAGTATTTGAGGTCATTTCTTCTGATTTAGTTGCTTTAAAATAATAGAGAATACAGTGTCCGGCTGTATGCCAAATGCTAGTATCGTAACTGCATAGAACAGGTGTTGATACATATTTACAAATGAGTATGTATATAAATATATATCAAGCACTATGAATTAAAAATGAATTGACAACAACATAATGTGAACTCTTTTTATAATTTACATTTTAAGGATTAAAGACCATTAGCATTTAACTAACAGGGATACCAATAAATGGAAGGAATGGTGCCAAAAATCAGAACATACCTAGGTTTAAACTGAAGACCAGCTTGGCTTTTTTGAGTTCCAAAGTAATATAATCCCCTTGCTGTCCTTCCCCGTGTAAGATTACCCCTTCACTTTCAGAAGTTTTAAATTTCAAGGCAATGACATCTTTCAGTGTTTTCATCTTCTTGTTTCTGAATCTATATGGTAACACAACATGGCCATCGAAGTTGATAACATCAGCCCCTAAAAGAAGAAATAAATAACATTTTAGTTTCGTTATTGTGTGTCGACCTTCAGTCTGAAGTATATCTTCTTCCAATTGGGTGCCGGCACTGAATAAACGACAAAAAAGGGTTTTTTTCTTGAAAACTCTTTAGTCCTGGGTTCTCCTTCTCTTTCTATTCTTGTTTTATTCTGTGTCTTGAAGTGGATTTTATGGAAAGGACTTGAACAGAATGATGATAGGAAACCCTTAACAATTTAAAACTCTTTCTTCAACTGTTATACTAATAACATATGTTCCATCAATGACTTATATGCTTCAAAACTTTGACTTAGAAATTTGGAGGTTACCTGAAAAGTAAAAATGTTAATCCCTCAGATATTATGAGACTTTAATATTTTCCTTCTTAAACGAGGCTAAGTGTTCATGATTTTAAATATATATTTTGCCAACAAGTTTTCTTTTCTATGACATAATAATAAAGGATCTTAGAAGGCAGAGTTTGTGGTATACTCATTTTCTAATGTTTTTTATATTCTACTACATTTTCAGTAAACTTTATGGTAGTACCTAGAGTTTATAGTGAATTGAACTTTAACTTGCTTTATCCCTTGCTCTTAGGGTTCATGTCTTGCGGGGAGCGAGCTCCACCCCTGGCAAAGGTCATGAGGAAGGAGGCTTGGCATACGCAAAGGCGGGATCAAGCCTCAGGAGTCTCCCTGGAAATTCTCGAGCAATCTACCCCCAAAACCAGAGTCTGCCTACTTTCTGCTTTGTGCCTTCACCTTCACCTCTGACTTTACGGGGGGCTGTCCCCCACTACCTCTCTGAAAAAAGAGTTAGCTTACAGCTCCAGTTAATAATTCCTGGGTGTGACAGTGTTTCAACCTACAAACTCCTTTGGAAATCCTCTAGCCTGCCTGAATAGGTTTTTCCGGCCACATGTGATTGTTCAGAGCCTCCCAACTGTGAGAGGCAGGAGATGTTCTAAACTGTCTAAATACAGATTCCTTTGAGCAGTTAAAAGATTGATTAGAAATTGTATTGGTGAAGGGATTTTCACTTGTTGGGCCAATGTTTGCTGCTAAGTCTCCATATCCCTTACCTGCTGTGTCCCTGGCAGTGTATTGATTAATATAACTGGTGTAAATAGTAGCTTTAATGTTTGTAACCTGGGACCCTTGAGTTAATTCTTTTTCTTGTTATAGCCCACCACACCTTTGCTCTGTAGGAATGCAACTTTATCTAATGCTTTTGGAGGGTGGCTCCTGACCAACCACCTTTAGAGAAAAATAAGTTTTATGAAGAAAAGGTCTTAAAATGTTAACAGGCCTCCGGGCCAGAAGATGATGCAAATCACCTAAGCTTTTGCATATGATAAGTTTGCAGGAAGAAAGCCTGGCTTGCTGCAAGACTCTACCCCTTCCCCCATTATCCTCTATGCATAACTTAAGGTATAAAAACTACTTTGGAAAATAAAGTGCGGGCCTTGTTCACCGAAACTTGGTCTCACCATGTCGTTCTTTCTCTTACCTTCTGGCTGAATTATTCAGCCTCTTTTCTCCACTGAATTTCCTCACTGAGCTATCCTTATTTCAGCCTCTTTTCTCCACTGAATTTCTTCACTGACCTATCCTCATTCTATTACTCTTTATATCCTTACTTAACGTTTAATTAAGCAGTTGTTTCCTGATCCTCGCCGACGCCGTCCCCGCTTCGAATACCCTGGATCAGCCGGGGCTGGTCCCTGGCAATGTCTATTTCAAATTCCTTATTAACCCCTTGCCTTTCCAATAGAGAAGTGTATTGCCCATGTTCTCAACTACTCTGAAAAAAGACAGTCTCACCCATATGTGTTTAGAAGAACACAAATCTAATCTATGCTGTGAGTAGATGTAGTTTGATCTTAAGGAATTTCATTGAAAACATGAAATTATATAAACCTTTACAAAGTATGAACAACTTTTTCCCACCCTCAGAAACAGAGGATAGTGGGCAACAGTATAGTAACTGTTTCTTATTCACACCAGGAAAAGAAAATGAAATGGTCTTATTTATTACACACTGTTGCTTCATGGGTTGCCAACTCACAGAATGGGTCAGTGATGACTGCAATAATCCAGATCAAATTCTAAGTCCAAATAGAATCTTAGTCACCCTAATCAGACCCTTTTCAATAAGAATACTTTTAGCTTTTAAAGTTGTGGAAAACCGAGTCACATTGGCTCTAAAAATGATGATGGTGTGTGTGTTCAGTTGTGTCCAGCTCTTTCCGACAACATGGACAACAGCCCGCCAGGCTCCTCTTGCCCTTTCCAGGCAAGAAGCTGGTGGAGCAGGTTGCCATTTCCGCCTCCACTGGATCTTCCCAACCCAGGGATCGAATCCATGTCTCTTGGACAAAACTAGTCACACTGGAAACCTAATCACATTCAGTAGCTCTAATTATCTCAGGATTATAAGCCAGGATGAAGCCTGCCTCTAGTTTGGGGTAAGATTTTGCCAGAGAACCCAGAGAGAGAGACACTAGAGAAAAACTAACAGCAAGTGGAAAACCTAATATAAATATCTTCTTATCACACATCCTAGTTCTCTTCAGTTCTCTTAGCTTCAATCAGCCCGGGGGATATTTTGGATCCTGGTAACAGTAACAATAGCCAGCTACATCATGGTGGTGAAGGTGTGGAGCTACCAGAGGTTATATTCACTCTTTTTTCTGTGCAGTATTTGCCAGCATAAGTTTTGCTCTTAACTAATGCCATAAAGTGAACTGTCACAAATCCACTTATTTCAAATATTGCTTAAAAGTATCTCTAAGTTTTCCCTTCAAATCAATAGACTTTGAATATTTTAAAAATATGATATATCTTGTTAGCAAAAACATTTCTGACTTTAAGTGACAGTTCAGAGAATCATTGCATTCTAAAAAGTTCACAAGGGAAAACATAACTTGGAACTTTGTTTTAATTCTCACAGTCAATTATTTACTATAAGACCTTATACAGTCATAAAAAGACTTTCTTAATCAACGGAATTCTGTTCTGAGACTGTGAATCACAGAGGTTTATTTTACTATGGAGGAAAAAAAGCAGACATTAAATTTTGGCTTCTGCTAACACTGCAAAGCCAATTAGATTTTAGCTTAATCATCTATACTGTCACAGCTGAATTCCAATTGCACTATTTTTATCATCTGTGATGAGAGATAAAACAGAGAAAAAGTGGAATCTGATTATCAGATCCCAGGTTGAATTTATAATCCAGCAGTTGGCAGAAATTACTTTTTGTCTTGCAAAGTGCATAAACAAAAAAGTCAGAAGGAGGGAGTAAATTCTGAATCCCAGAAAGTAATTCTGCAGTCAGTTTCATATCAGTGACAGTTGAATAACAGACACATCATCATTTTATATACCTCCAATATATATTAATTGACAACAAACATTCTGCATTCATCTCTTAGGAAGTAAATGTTCCCAGAGCTTAGACAGAGGAAGAAATTCACCCCTCCCATGTTTTCTCCTAACTCAGAATCTACATTCAGTTTTGGGCACAGAATAGTGATTTATACAAGTGTTGATGCCTTTCTTCCTTAGTTTTATGCAAATGAAAAAAGTGACAGGAAGGACGAGCATGTTTTTCCCTTCAGACAGTCCTAGGATATTAACAAAAACATGAAGAAATGTTATTCATGAGGATCAAATCTCATCTTACAGGTGGTCAGTGGTCAGCTGAAAAACATATAGTACTCTCTGAGCCAGGTCTCTCACCTTACCACATCCAAGCTGTTCTTCCAGGAATGGGTTAAATGCTTGCACAAAGTTAGCCTGTGGATGTGAACTCAGAGTTGGCTTTGAAACTACAAATTCCCAGAAGTAATCTGTGGTATATAATTTATACATAAACATACACCATATACTTTTAAGAGTCTCTGAGATATTGTAAAACTCTATCAGAGTTTAGTTCTTTTTCCTACAACATACATTACAATTTCATTTGACATCTAATAATACATTGTGCTTATTTTGTGATAAGCCACATTTTTCCCCCTATTACCCTGATTGCTTTTCACTCCTTAGAATAAAGTTTTCTCTGCAGTGATTAAACGTGTGGTTGAGCTGTTTAAGCAATCTGAACTATAGTATGGCTAGTCAAAAAGTGAATGCAAAATCAGAGTGCGTCCATGATTTTGTTTCTAACAATAACTCAGAGAGGTTGGAGTGTGTCCAATTCATCAGATCATCATAGTAGAGAAAGCTTTTTCTTTTTTTTTTTTTAATTTCGTTGTTACTTACCCTTCAGTTTCTCTGAGTTTGTACATACTCAGATGAGATATTTCGGAAAAGTGTTTTTCATCTAAAGAGTTTACAATTTTAAAAAGTGCCCTTGCTAATTTTTAATACAAATGTAATATATGTTTATTGTTAAAAAAGAAATTAAACAACATTCTTAAACAATAAGAAATTAAACAATACATTTCCACAGAATGTAGAAAGTGAATCCCCAAAACAAGAGATCAGCAGTGTTAAGTGGGTAATAGGTTGGTGCATCTTTCTAGATTTTCTCTCTCTCTCTTTCTAATGTATGGAATGATCTATATATTATTCCATATATGTGAGTGTGCGTGTGTGTGTATTTAGAGAGAGGGTGGGGAAGGGAAAGAGCAAGGAGAATCTAGTTTCACTTAATTATGGTTCAAAATGTGTTTCTGGCAATGTGTTTATAATGTGCAAACCTGAACGTTTTAGTAAATGAATATATTTTAATGATCTTCATGCAGCAAGGTACTTACAATAAAGTAAGAATGTATATAACTTGAAATAGAATTTATTGTATTTAGTTGAAAAAATTAAAATGTATTTGTATTCATCACCACAAAGTAAACAAATAAATACTTGGAAAATACTTTCGTTTTCCTGTTTTCTCTTAAATATTTCCTGATAGAAAACTTAGAATAATAGGAAGGTTTAAATAAGAAAAATAAAGGGACGATTCTATTTTCATGAAATATCCACTTACATTTCTGATTATTTTAATTTGTATATATGCAGTTTGGACAAGGAAATGGCAACCAACTCCAGTATTCTTGCCTGGAAAATCCCATGGACAGAGGAGCTTGGTGGGTGACAATTAGATACACAGAAGGATCATAGTCCATATAGTTTTGTTACTGAACACTATGTTTATTTTTTTTTTTAATCTCATTGTTTTCTTCCAAATCAGGATTTTAATTCGCTAAAAATATATGATCATTTGGATGTCTGATTTCTTCAATGAGAATCTGTTTTACAGTTTTCTTTTTAATACACTTTTTATTTTAGAATAATTTTTGATTTAAAGAAAAGTTGCAAAGATACAATGGTGAGTTCCTATACACTCTCCACCCAACTTCCCCTAACATTAACATTTTATATAACTGAGTACATTTGTGAAGTCTAAGGCATAACTTGATTGTTGTGATTTAGTCACTAAGTCATATCTGACACTTTTGTGACCCCATGGACTGTAGCCTACTAGGCTTGTCTGTTCACGAGATTTCTCAGGCAAGAATACTGGAATGGGTTGCCATTTCCTTCCCTAGGGGATCTTCCTGACCCAGGGATCAAACTCACATCTCCTGCATCACAGGCGGATTCTTTATGACTCAGCCACTGGAGAAGCCCCAAGACATAAGTTAGGTATATCATTATTCACTGAAATATACACTATATTTGGATTTCACCAGTTGTCACAAATTTGTTTGCTTGCTTTTCCTATTCCAGGATCCAGTCCAGGATCTCACATTTCATTTTTGTTAGCATCCAAAGCAGTGACTGACTCTTTGCAACCCCATGGACAGTAGCACACCAGGCTTTCCTGTCCTTCCTATCTCCTGGAGTTTGCTCAAACTCATTGAGTTGGTGATGCCATCCAACCAACTCATCCTCTGTTGCCCCCATCTCCTAATGCCTTCAATCTTTCCCAGCATCAGGGTCTTTTCCAATGAGTTGTCTCTTCGCATCAGGTGGCCAACATATTGGAGCTTCAGCTTCAGCATCAGTCCTTCCAGTGAATATTCAGGGTTGATGTCCTTTAGGGTTGACTGGATTGGCCTCCTTGCTGTCCAGGGGACTCAAGAATCTTCTCCAGCACCACAACTTGAGAACATCAGTTCTTTGGTACTCATCCTTCTTTACGGTCCAGCTCTCACATTACTTAGCTTCCTGAAACTCCTCCAATCTGTGATATTTCCTCAGTCGTTCTTTGTTTTTCACAACTTTGACACTTTAGAAGAGTACTGGTCAGGTTATATTTTTCAGAATCCTTCTCAGTCAGGCTTGGTCTGTAGTTTTCTTAGGACAAGATTGGTATTGCTTGGGGAAAAAAGCCCAGAGTTGGCGTGTCTTCATCACTCCCTATCTGGCGAGGCGCAATGGCAACATGACTTTCCAGAAGTGATATTGATCAAGGTGATGTCTGCCATGCTTCTTCACTGTAAAGTGACTATTTTCCCCTTTCCATACTTCATTCTGTGGGAGTGAGTCACCAAGTCCAGCCTACGTTTCAGGTGAGGAGAATTAAGTTCCACCTCCTGGAGTGGTGAGTTTATCTACATATATTATTTAGAATTCTTCTGTAAGGAAGATTTCTTATATTTATTCATTCATTCCAATACTTTGGCCACCTGATGTGAAGAGCTGTCTCACTAGGAGAGACCCTGATGCTGGGAAAAATTCAGGGCAAGAGGAGAAGAGGTTGATAGAGGATGAGATGGTTGGATGGCATCACTGACTCAATGGAAATGAGTTTGAGCAAACTCCAGGAGATAGTGAAGGACAGGGAAGCCTGGTATGCTGCAGTCCCTGGGGTCAGAAAAAGTCAGACATGACTTATTAGTGACTGACAACAATGATTCATTCATTAAAACATGTATTTATATAATTATGGGACTGTGCATGTTTATTTCTTCTTTGACTTTAATTCAATACTTGCTCAAATGGTCCCGTATTTTTAGCCACTGGGATCTCTCTGAGGTTGGCTCCTTTGTCCATGTATCAGGATTAGCCCCCTGTGGCCCTCTCCTGCCCTTCCCCCTCCTTCTCTTCTTCTTACACGTCAGCCCCCTCCCTCCCCCTTCTCTTCCCCTCCCCACCTCTTCCTCCTCTTCTGAGTCCTCCTCAGCCTCTTGCTTTGTCCTTTCTCTTCTCTCTTTCTGCCACTATATGATGCCCTAAGCTCATCTTGCATTTTCTTCTGCCCCAGACCTACAATCAGCCATTTTCCCAAGGAGCCACCATTTCTTTCACTGTTGCATGGCACTGAGAAGCTTGCAGGTATTTCTTTTTTTACTTTATACACGATACAATTTCTACAAATAAATATAGTTGTCATCATCTACATGATCTATTCTTCCACAAAACAAATAAATTATTCAATGAAAAAGAATAAAAACTCATAAACCATTACCTAGTTATCTATTTCATAAAGATTTGCAATGATTTTGAAGCTTTTTTCATTTTAATCAAATGTTTTTGCATAAACAGTGATTTTTAAAGGCCATAATAATTGCTAATATGTATTTAAGTGATTACTGATTACCACTTAAATACGTTGAAGTGTTTGTTAGTATTTATGTGGTAATGCATAGGGCTTAATATTTTAAAGTAATTTTTGTTTCATTATCATAAAATAAATATGTACTCACTGTAAAAATTTATGTCATATAAAATACAAAAATAAGTCAATTTAAATTAGTTACAATCACACCACATAGATAGCAAAATACTTTTTGTACATCTAATTTATCTCTGGTTTTCTACAAATCCAAACATTTTTATAATGAACATTCTTGCAGTGAGATTCCTGAGCACTGGAATAATTATTTCCTTACTTTCAATTTCCAAAATTCTTAATTAAAGCAATTTAACTGCTTGAAGATATCAGTAGAGATGCATGTTAATGAGTTACTATGAAATCTAACATTATGTAATGTATATAAATAAATACCCAAGTCACATTCAAGAGTTTGAAATACATCTCTGAAACTAAAGTTGAAAAACACTAGAAGGTGGAATTTGCTTAGTTTTGCCAGCCTTTAGATAGATGCAAACCTACATATTCTTTTTAAAATCAGTAGTCAATATTCTAAATATGTTGACCTTTCTTTGCAAAATACCACGTCACCATCTTCATCTCTATATTCACTCACTACCCTTCTTCTTCATAGCATTTATTTCTACCTAACATATTTGGGAAAGCTCAATTCTGGGAAAAGATCCTGATGCTGGGAAAGATTTAAGGGTAGGAGGAGAATGGCGGTAACAGAGGATGAGATGGTTGGGCAGCATCACCAACTCAATGGACATGAGTTTGAGCAAACTCTGGGAGACAGTGAAGGACAGGGAAGCCTGGCATGCTGCAGTCCATGGGGTTGCAAAGAATCGGATACGACTTGGCAACTGAATAACAACAAAAAAAGCTCAGTACTTAGAGCAGTGCCTTAGTCTATATTCATTAAGTATTTGTTGAATGATTGCATATTGTCATTTATATTCAGTGCATTAAAGTATAATAAACACTATTATTTTAAACGTTTTCTTTAACAATTTGAATCATAAGAATGGAAGAAATTTCAAGAATCATTCTGATTCACTTTGGTGCCACAGCTACTAATATAGCCAAGGTTTCAACTGTTAGAGAAAAAAATGGTGATTTTATGCTACATTTTTTGTGGCGGAGGGAAAAAATTCATGCCATTATTTATGACTTGGTGTTATCTAATTGATAGACATTAACTGGGATAGAACCTTGTCCATCTCATCACATATGCAGACTGTTTCTACTTGATTAATCTCCTTCTAACCTGCTGCCCTTTTCATTCAATATATCTGTGGTTTAAATATAAATAAATAGTTAATAGATTCCAAAAGGTCAATAACAGCTAATTTAGAGTAACAGGAGCAAATGAGCCTTCTTCAAATCCTTTGAAAAATAATCTACAGATAGACTTCAAAAAAATCACTTCTACTTGGGGAAAAATAAAATAAAAACCATAAAGGCTCTTTCAGGAAGGTCAGCATCTCACATTTTGTGCAATATTTCTCTCTAAAATGTGTTGCTTTGCCCTTAAGTGCTTGATAGCTCATGACAGAGCAACAACAATCACATCAGAGGTGTCTGATAGCATTTATCCATAACATTTGGACTCTGATATCCACATGGCCTTTCCACAGGCAAGTCTAACTCTACTTGCTCAACACATAATTCTTCCTCCAGGCCTTATATCCATTATACAGCCACTCAAGACAGAGCTCTGGGCCTTTCTTCAGCTCCTCCCTGTCCTGGGGACCTACATTCTGTTAGTTCCAAGTCTAATGAAATTTAGTACATCCATGTTTTTCAAACACATAGTTGACTTTTTATATGCACTGCCACCAGGTTCCCATCACCTCACATACAGTCCATTGCATTAACATCATGAATGAGCAACTCCCACCCTCCAGTTTTATTACCCTTAACTCTATCCTCCATACAGATGCTAAAAAGATATTTTGAAATAAACTCTTCTACTGAGAAACTCTTCAATGTGGCCTGCAAAACCCTCAGGGATAGAGCTGCGTTCCTGACACTCTTGCATTTTAGCACCACCTTTCTCCTTGTAAACCTCCTGGATCCTTTGCTAATTTCACCTAATTTAATTTTCCTTTCCT
The DNA here is from genome assembly GCF_055505025.1 of Bos grunniens. NCBI lineage: Eukaryota > Metazoa > Chordata > Mammalia > Artiodactyla > Bovidae > Bos > Bos grunniens. The sequence goes on from NC_141168.1 coordinate 9,753,439, forward strand.
CATGCTAAGTTCACTTCCTTCAATGAAGAGCTATTAAAAAAAAACAAAACTAAGTTTATGCTTATTCTTGTTTAAGCATCTTCTAAGCTTCAGATAAAGCTTACCTACTAGATAAATTCTCTTGTGTCAACAGCCCTCATCCACAGAGGCTTCCAAGGTGGCTCAGTGGTAAAGAACCTGCCTGCCAACGCAGGAGATACAGATTCGATCCCTGAGTCAGGAATAACCCCTAGAGTGGGAAACAGCAACCGACTCCAGTACTCTCTCCTGGAAAATCCCACAGACAGAGGAGCCTAGCGGGCTATGGTCCATGGGGTCACAAAGAGTCAGACATGACTGAACACACACACATCACCCTTAGATATTTATCACACCACTTCTCATATTGAAATTATCTCTTTATGGATCTGATTTCCTGTGGACTTTAAGCTTTTCTAAGGTACAGCCTCTGGATGGATTCTTCTACTTTGTATTTCTTAACACAATAAACACTTCTCTCTTTTTAATTTTTTTAACTTATTCATTGTTTGGCTACACCACAGGGAATGTGGGATCTTAGTTCCCTGACCAGGGGTCGAATCCATGACCCCCGCAGTGGAAGCACAACGTCTTGTCTAAACCACTGAACTGCCAGGGAAACCCCGATAAACACCTAAACTGATTTAAACATCACTGATATTTGAGACAACACGCAAAAGTGGAATTCCTCTGTTCCCACCTTCCTTCAAAACCATACCTGGTGCAATGCAGTCTGTTCTCTGAGAGTACAGACTCATATATGATTTAATGATCGGCACTTATGTCAGTACCATAATTGTATATTTCTGATATACATAAATAATTTAAAACATCAAATGCTTTCATTACACTCATTCTGGAGTTATTTTTAATAAGTCAACATTTAAAACATTTGACTACAGTATGAGTTTAAATACTATATATATATATATGTCTTTAAACTGAATGCATTTAAGAGAAATGGCCATTTACACACGGAGAGGACATCAGAAAATCAGAGTGATCCACTTGAGAACAGGGTCACAGTTCTGATACATCTAATAATACAGAGGTAATAAGCAGTTTCTGAAAATTAGCATTAAACATTAGCATAAAATCTATTTGTAATAAATCCATATTGAAGCTATTCTTATTTATTTTTATAAATCAAAGAGTCAAACAAATTAGACCTGTCTTCTCTGTGATAATATTACTGTTTACTGAAAAGAGCTATAGTTTTTTACCATACATAATCTATTTTTCTGCTTAGGAAAATACTATCTATAAGTATCAAACTATAAGACTATTAAACTTTAGAACTATAAGTACTAAATACATCTTCCACTAATGAAGAAAGGAACCAGACATCAAGAAATCCCCCAGAACATTTCTTAATAAGAATTAGTCTCAACATTTATCTCAGATTTTTTAAAACCATTACTCAGTTAAACTTACTTCTTCTGGTTCCAGGAAAATACTGTTGTCAGTCTTACATCCAAATTTCATTACTAAATTGGCTAAGGGATGGTAAGTTGATATAGCAATGTGTTTTGAAGCACTTTTTTCCTGGTAATTTATACAATGCTTAGGAAAAGATAGACAATCCACATAAATACAAGGGGAATGGTGAAAGAGGTTCACATCCGGGAGATTTCTCAGAGCTACCAGGGTCAGTATTAACCATGTCTTCCATTTGCTGGAGCTTCCCTGGTGGCTCACACAGTAAAGCGTCTGCCTACAATGTGGGAGACCAGGGTTCAATCCCTCGGTCAGGAAGGTCTCCTGGAGAAGGAAATGGCAACCCATTCCAGTACTCTTGCCTGGAAAATCCCATGGACGGAAGAACCTGGTAGGCTACAGGCCATAGGGTCGCAAAGAGTTGGACATGACTGAGTAACTTCACTCATTCACTTCCGTTTTCTGTATGTTGATGTGTTGACACGCGGGGCCTTGTTGATAACTCCCAGAGTGAGCCAGATCCTAAGGATGTTCTCCAAATACAGAAAAACCAGTCAAGAGTCCACAGCCTAGCTATCTCCTCTTTCAGGCCCTCACCCTCCAGGCCACTATCTACCTGCCCTAATCACTCCAGGGTCAGGAACCAAACAACCGGGGACAGGACCCCAGTCCCAGAGCCTCTGAAATTATTCAAACTAGTCAATCCTTAACCAGCTTACATGGCCTCACCCATTCCTTCCTATGGAAACCACAGTGAAGGTTTTTTCCCATCCTCCCCACTACCTCTCTGCCCTCCCCATCCCCCCCAGGGTAGACCTGCCCTCTCCTCCTCAGAAGTTTAATAATAAACTACCTTTTCAATGACAGTTGTTTCCTGATATGTTGGCCTTAACTATACCTTAAATTTCCTATCAATATACCATATTTCAAGATACCCCTGTTGGCCTTGAAATAAAAGAAAGCGAAACTCACTCAGTCTTGTCTGACTCTGTGACCCCAAGGACTTATACAGTTGGAGGAATTCTCCAGGCCAGAATATTGGAGTGGGTAGCCTTTCCTTTCTCCACGGGATCTTCCCAACCCACGGATCGAACCCAGGTCTCCTGCATTGCAGGTGGATTCTTGATCAGCTGAGCTCAAGGGAAGCTTAAGAATACTAGAGTGGGTAGCCTATCCCTTCTTCAGCAGATCTTCCCAACCCAGGAATCAAACTGGGGTCTCCTGCATTGCAGGCCGATTCTCTATCAACTGAGCTATCAGCTTTCCTGTATCTCAAATAATCTATATTCCAAAATATTTTCTACAGAAAATCTTTAACTATAATTAAGAAAAGAAATAGAAAAAAATTGGCCAAACCAAAAAAGAAAAAAAAAATCTTAAGATTATTGGTAAGAGTTATCCCATAGATCTGAAAAAAAGAGAATTTGAAGAATCACTAGGAAATATCTGATATCAACTAGCATTCACTGAGGAGAAGGCAATGGCACCCCACTCCAGTACTGTTGCCCGGAAAATCCCATGGATGGAGGAGCCTGGTATGCTGCAGTCCATGGGGTCGCTAAGAGTCGGACACGACTGAGTGACTTCACTTTCACTTTCTACTTTCATGCATTGGAGAAGGAAATGGCAACCCACTCCACTGTTCTTGCCTGGAGAATCCCATGGACGGAGAAGCCTGGTAGGCTGCAGTGCATGGGGTTGCACAGAGTTGGACACGACTGAAGCAACTTAGCAGCAGCAGCAGCATTCACTGAAATATCCTCTACACCCACATTATTGTACCAAGAAAGTGGGACTATTGAGGAACAGAGGTGAGTTTTATTAAAGAACAAATAGATGAGCTCCTTTATTAAAAGAAAGTTAAGATTAAGAAAAATCCAGACAGATAGGGGAAGAGCATATGCAGTTTCCTTAAAGAGCTCAGTAGTTCTGCCTGAGTTTGATATATAAGGTTCATGAGTCCCGTAAAGGTTTAAATTGGAAGATGAAGAGTCTGCTGCTTCATATGGAAGATACGGGTCTAAGTGTTCAATGATGGTGTCCTAAGGGGAAGGCGTAGGACCAGCATCTTGAAAAGGTAACCCCTATGTTGATGTGGCAGAATTAGCGGGTTAGAAGACAGTGCAGAAGCAGAGAGAGCAAAGACCTCCCTGAGAGCAGCTAACCACCCAATCATGTTTATAAAGGTTAGACACAGCCAGACAACGAAGATAACTATGTCATTAAAGAATGCAAAACTTTCCGATGATACATGGTTGATACTCAGAATATCAAAGCACTTAAGGTTTCTCTAGTGATCGAAGGATTTCAGATGAATATTTACAAACATGTTTTTCTCCAAAGATGTGACAAACCCAACACCATAAAAGCATTAGGGATTTGAATGGAATTGAGACTTCCCTAAAAACAAACCCAAATGTCAAACATTCTTCTTTGAAATCTGTTATATATATATGGATTCACTTATTTTCACCACCTTAATTTTTAGATGGAATCTTTAGATGCCATCTTTAGCTATCACACATTTTAATGCTTTATCTTATTCAATTCCATATCTTAAAAATTCACCTGAATCTAAAAATGTCAACTAAGTACTTTTCCAAACAGTAGACAGTTTCCCAACAACTGCAAAGTTTCCTGGACAAGCAGCAATCTGTACTAGGTGACTAGTAAAGACGTCATTTTTATTTATTTTACTTTCTGTACTTTCCTGAAAGCCCAATGAATCAGTACAAATGATTTGCACCTACTGGCAAGAGATTGGGACATATGTTTAGAATGTTTTGAGTTTATGCATAGGATGTAGTACATCACAGCTTCATTTTATTTTTGGTTTGATTTCATATACCTTTGGGTGAATCTTTTATCTCAGCCATAAAATAGGATTAATAAAGCTCAGAATGTACACACGCTGTGACATAATGTGTTCTTTCCTCTCCGTTAGAGCAGTTGGGTCCTGTCTGATGAGATACTAAATGGTACTCTGCGGCCCCACCATCAACACACCTCAGCGAATCGGGCATTGGAGGGGATCTGATTCACTGTGAACACGGGTGCCGTCCATTACTCCGAGACACCCACATGCCCACTGAGGCCCCTGTGAGCAGGCTTAATTCATTCATTTCCATAAATGAGCAATGCTCCCACCACTTGTGCAGAGAACCAGTCCTGACAAGGCTAAAATAATTGAAGTGCCTAAAACCAGAACTTCACTGGTCAGAGGGACAGCAGTTCACGTACATTGGGGCTGCTAGCTTGTAAAACTTGTGTAGCTCCACTGATTTCTGTACGATTGTCTGACTTTCGAGAGAGAGACAGGTAACAGAGACAGTGTTCTCCTTGATTAAAAGATGAACAGGGAGAAGATGCTAGGTTAATATCAAAGACACTTGGCCCTGCTAGTGGGAAAACAACAGGGAGTATTTGGGATATATTCAGGGTATGGGGGAGGTAGAGTCTCTCCACCTGGGGCAAACAGAAGCTATGCAGCGATTCTGATGTCATTCAAACAATCCATTTCCTAGAAAAGTTAGCAATCCAACATTGTAATGAATCCTCTCACCCTCTATTTTTAAATGTTGAGCAGCTGCCCTGGGATTGTATTAAGCAGAGACTTCTAGTTAGTACCCTACAGCTAGGTTTTGTTCAGCCACACATTCCTATGGGCTTCCCATGTGGCGCTAGCAGTAAAGAACCTGACTGCCAATGCAGGAGACAGAAGAGATGTGGTCACCTCTGGGTCAGGAAGACATCCTGAAGAAGGATCCTTCCCTGGAGAATCCCATGGATAGAGGAGCCTGGTAGGCTACAGTCCATAGGTTCGCACAGAGTCAGACACGGCTGAAGCAATTTAGCATGCACAAATCCCTTTTAACTTGAATACTGTCAAAATATAAGACTAAACAGATGATAATAAGACTGAACAATTAAGTTTATTTTCCATGGTATCATAGTTTACCTGTGAATGAACACAGCATGTATCGACAAGGAATTTTATTTCTTAAAAAGCAAATTCCTTGGAAAAGATGTTCAGTTCAGTTCAGTCGCTCAGTCATGTCTGACTCTTTGAGACCCCATGAATGGCAGCACGCCAGGCCTCCCTGTCCATCACCAACTCCCGGAGTTTACTCAAACCCATGTCCTTGGAGTCGGTGATGCCGTCCAGCCATCTCATCCTCTGTCATCCCCTTCTCCTCCTGCCCCCAATCCCTCCCAGCATCAGAGTCTTTTCCAATGAATCAACCGTTCGCATGAGGTGGCCAAAGTACTGGAGTTTCAGCTTCAACATCAGTCCTTCCAATGAACACCCAGGACTGATCTCCTTTAGGATGGACTGGTTGGATCTCCTTGCAGTCCAAGAGACTCTCAAGAGTCTTCTCCAACACCACAGTTCAAAAGCATCAATTCTTCAGTGCTCAGCTTTCTTCACAGTCCAACTCTCACATCCATACATGACCACAGGAAAACCATAGCCTTGACTAGATGGACCTTTGTTGGCAAAATAATGTCTGTTTTTAAATATGCTATCTAGGTTGGTCATAACTTTCCTTCCAAGGAGTAAGCGTCTTTTAATTTCATGGCTGCAATCACCATCTGCAGTGATTTTGGAAACCAGAAAAATAAAGTCTGACACGGTTTCCACTGTTTCTCCAACTATTTCCCATGAAATGATGGGACCAGATGCCATGATCTTCATTTTCTGAATGTTGAGCTTTAAGCCAACTTTTTCACTGTCCTCCTTCACTTTCATCAAGAGGCTTTAGTTCCTCTTCACTTTCTGCCATAAGGGCAGAAAAGATGTTGCTGCTTCTGCTACTGCTAAGTCGCTTCAGTCGTGTCCGACTCTGTGCGACCCCATAGACAACAACCCACCAGGCTCTGCTGTCCTTGGGATTCTCTAGGCAAGAACACTGGAATGGGTTGCCATTTCCTTCTCCAGTGCATGAAAGTGAAAAGTGAAAGTGAAGTCGCTTAGTCGTGTCCGACTCTTCGTGATCCCATGGACTGCAGCCTACCAGGCTCCTCCATCCATGGGATTTTCCAGGCAAGAGTACTGGATAGTGCTAAATGGAGAGTGAATGATTTAAAAAATAATTTTAATATATTATATGATACAAAGATATAATACTCTATGCTGTGTCAGTAGCTCAGTGACCATCTCTTTGCAACCCCATGGACTGTAGCCTACCAGGCTCCTCTGTCCATGGGATGCTCCAGGCAAGAATACTGGAGTGGGTTGCCATTCCCTTCTCCAGGGGATCTTCCTGACTCAGGGATCGAACCTCATTGCAGGCAGATTCCCTGCTGTCTGAGCCACCAGGAAAGCCCAATGCTCTTATTACCACATAACTATAGGCAGATAGTACACTAAATACAGGCGGGAAGGAAAGACAGAAAACACTATAAATCTGAACTTCTTTACTGATTTACTGGATATATAAGCTTCTACCTAAAAAAGAAACATATATTTACATATGTACATGTGCATATTTATATGTGTGTGTGAATACGGGCTTCCCAGGTGGTGCTAGTGGTAAGGAACCCACCTGCTAGTGCAAAGACACCGCTTCAATCCCTGGGTTGGGAAGATGCCCTGGAGGAGGGCACAGCAACTCACTCCAATAACCTTGCCTGGAGGATCCTGTGGACAGAGGAGCCTGGAAGGCTACAGTTCACAGACTCACACAGAGCTGGACATGACTGACTCGACCTGGCATGCACGCAATGTATGTTTCCATGCTACTCTCAATTATTCCCACCTTCTCCTTCCCCGCCGCCCAGTACCCTCCCCACCAGCCCCCATGTCTACAAGTCTGTTCTTTATGGCTGCATCTCCATGCATCCATTTCCTTAAACAGGAAAACAAAGGTCTATTTTCAAAGTACCACATATATGACAGTGAAAATATAATCCATAAATATTTAAGTTATCCTATGGAAAATGACAAGGAACCACAGATCTCTTTATAAGTAAGAGTGATGCTACATGGTATCATTCTACAGATGGCCTCCTTTGTTTACTTCTCACTGCTTGGATGTGCATTTATTTCAGCACATGAGACTTTCTTGCAGTTTACAAAGGCCAGTCTCTCCTTCCTCACATGCTTATTGTAACTAAACTCTGTGATTTCCAAGTTTGATTATTAAAATTCAGTAGACACTTTATAAACAGTAAATCCAGTGTTAGCAATACATTAATGTTGAAGGGGTTCAGATCATGCTACCCCAAAACATGCCTCTCTGTACACTGACTATTGTGAACCGAAACAGCAGATGCAGGCAGGGCTCTCTGATTGATCTCTTTCTACCAAAAATCAAGTCCTAACAATTGCGATGAAACAGGCACCCTCACTGTCCCAGGAAGAGAATTAACAAGATTCTTATCAACAAAGCTTGGCAGACAAAGCCAAAGCAGGAGTTGGAAATTTAAAAACCCTATTAAACCCCCTTGCTTTTTAGTCACTCAGTCATGTCCAACTCCTTGTGACCCCATGGACTATAGCCCGCCAGGCTCCTTTGGTCCATAGGAGTCTCCATGCAAGAATACTGGAGTGGGTTGCCATTTCCTTCTCCAATTAAAACCCTTTATCTTCAATTAATTTTCCCAAATGTTTCCTAATCACTGTCAATTAACTGCCCTCCAGCCCAAGCCCTTTGACTTATTGCATCCTTAAAATTTATCATTCTTTGTTTAAAAAGATATTTAAGCTTTTGGACATAATGGCTTCCTTGGGTCTTCATTTGCCTTCTGAAGACACCCATGTACCTATAAAAGCTAACTAAAATGTGTATGTTTTTCTCCTTTTCATCTGTCCCATGTCAGTTTAATCTGCAGGCCCAGCCATAGACCTTAAGAGGGTGGAAGGCAGTTCTTTTCCCAATACATTGTGTAGAATCCGGATTCCTGGGGAAACAAACCACACTCACCATTTACATTTCCCAGAATTTTCCTTGTTTATTCAGCCATTTGATTATTACCCACTTTTTCAGACCTTACTAGAAAAATCCTCTTGAAATCTGCAGCATAAACATACAGACTTTATTGAGTCTACCCTATGGGAAGATTCATCTCTTTTCCCTCTAAACCTTAAATTTACTTAAGGCTGTAAATAAACTTGAAGTTGACATTATATTTTAAGAATTTTAGATATTCTTTTGTATAATTTTATTTTATAATTTGTATAATGTTCAATAACATATATTACTGTGTAATTTATACTTTGAATTTATTTTCCTAACATAAATCATGGGTTTCAGTGGCATTTTCTCTTGATAACAGTTAAGCTATTAAAAAATTAGAATTAGAAAAGTTGCAGAATTTTGTAACTTCACAAAGGAGGGGTCATTTTTGAATTCAGGAAACAAAAGGGCAAATATTACAAATTCACATGAATTTTCGGAAAGATTTTTTGTTGGTTTGGTTTGCCTTGGTTTGGTTTTGAAGAGCTAAAAAGAAAAGAATTTAATTTGGAAATAGGACACATTTTGACACAGTGCCTACACATCCTATTTTCAACTTTCTGCATTTGACATTTTTTACAGTCTAGGTCAATCCTAACAATTTATGCACTTCCCAAGGCATGACAGATATAAGGCTGTTACAAATGCTATTTATAGTAGGTCGGTTAAGTCCTTAAAATGTCAATGGTTGAGTTTCTCTTAATGTAGATCTAGAAGCAAAGCACACATTTTCATACCAGGGGGATAAAATGCATGCTGTAGTAGGAGATTTATTAGGATGGTGTCACCTTCCTCATGACCCACGAAGTGTGGAGTGGAACCAATACTATCACGACCATCCCACCAGGCTGCAGGTAAACACTAGATCTGAACCCAGAGACCTCAGACCCGACCCTTCTTTATTTGCCCTCGGGGACATCAGTTTACCCTCTGGGCCTGTACAATGAAGGGAGGAAAAAGGTAAGCTCTGAGATTCCTTTCAGCTCCAAAATTAAGCATCTCTTATTATGGTTAGCTTGGTCAAGCTTACATTCATTTTTATTTTGGGATTTTAAATCAGGTTCTAGAATGGCAGAATCTGAATTTTAGAAGCACATTCACACTTCCTGACTACTTTAGCACATTATCTCTTGGACATTCTCAAAGAGAGTTTTAAAATATAAAATCCATAGATGCTGAAACATTTTATATGTGAATACTATGGACTGCTATTTACAAAGTGTCAAAATTTGCAAGTTAGATTAGAGTAAAACTGTTATATTATAAACACCATTTATCATTAGCCATATTGTTAATTTAAAAAATAATAAACATTTATTATATGGAGGCTTGTAGAAGTAGAATCTAACAAAATGATTTATGAGATGATAGAATAATAATTAACCTATATTCTTAGTGCCTCGATAATGCTCAAACGTAATTAGTAAGATTGAATTATTTTAGGTCTAGAACATGGGGACAAAATTGCTTTTCTCAGTGAATTAAGGGACACATTCATGGCATTAAAGACCCGGGGCCATTAAGGATGAATGGATGACCTTGAGCAAGTATAACAGTGCTGGCCACATTCACCTATAATATTTTATGTTTCCTACTCTTTTTGCTATTAGTTAGTCTAGCACCAAAGCACAGATCTTTTAAATGTCAAACAATTCTAACATACACATTTTTTTCTTATATCTCATTAAATTAAGATCATCTCAAATGGAGGGACTTTTGGGTCTTAAGTGCCACTAACTCTGGTTCACAGTAGCTGGAACAATTGACATAGTTTTACTTACACTACCAGGGTTCTAATTTCTGCTCTGTGCCTTTAAGTTACGTGACCTTCAATAAATCACATCTCTAAGCCTCAGGTTTCTTGATTGTCAAAAGGTAAAGGTGACGATGTAGCATTCTTTACAGAACTGTGAAGACTGAATGAGGTAAGGCATGGAAGGTATTAACAGTATCCTTAAAGCAGGATCAGGAAAATGGTAAACTGCTAATAAGCATTAGCTTTTATTGTTTCCATATATTAAGTTTTTGCTTAATTGATTTAAAACAGTGAATATTCTGAGCACCTACTTGGTCACATTGACCCAGGCCTGGAAAGAGAAGAAGGTCCTATGGTTACAAGAGCATTAATGGACTTAGGAAAAACTGAGTTCCCTTCTTGGTCATGGAAGGACCCACTCGACTTCCTATTCCATATTTTTTGCTCCCTTCATTGATGTAGCTCATTTTGCTCCCCAGTGAGGAAGGCAGCAAAACATAGAGAAATAAAGAGAAATATTCTGTCCCTTCCCTTCACTGCTGTACATAACAAGCATTTTGAACATCTTTTGGTAGCCTTCTCACTATGACCTAAGAAACTTGGGGTGCAGGATGAGGGATGGTGTCCTGCCCAAAAAAATATCAGATAAAGATTTTCAAACTGAGACATGACCTCAACGCCATCATCTGTGACTATCCACAGCAGCACAATATAAGCCATTATTTCGGTATAACTCACAAATTTGCTATCCAGAAAGCACCTAGCATTTATGAATGTAGGAATCCACCATTATAATGCCTTCCTCTGGAGAAGGGAATGGCCACCCACACACTCCACTATTCTTGCCTGGAGAATTCCAGGGACAGAGGATCCTGTCCATGGGGTTGCAAAGAGTGGCACATGATGGAACGACTAAGACCTCCATTATAATGTCTGGTTGAATGAATGCATTAAATGTAATCGATTTTTTACACATTTAGAGTTACCAAATTTAGTGAACTCCAACCCAACATCTAGATTTAAAACAAGGACTTGCTTCCAGTTTTTGTATCTTACAACTAAATTCGATGAACCTCTGAAGAGTTCAAGATGAAAAAAAAAAGTCAGTTGCTAAATCAGAATGCTTAGGTTAAGAATATACTGGCTAAATCAAGCTGAAATTAAAAAAAAAAAGGGCAAAATTTCACACAGAGTGGGAAAAAAAACAGATAAAAGTGCTTTTCCTCCAGTGGCTCTGTGGTAAGTGACAGTGACTGCAATTTTTAATGGTTTTACGCGTAGCGTGTGAAGGCTTGGAAAGAGGACATTCACTCTTGTCGTTCAGTGGCTAAGTCATGTCCAGCTCTTTGTAACCCCATGGACTGCAGCATACCAGGCTCTGCTGTCCACCACGACCTCTCGAAGTTTACGCAAATTCATATCCATTGAGTTGCTGATGCTATCTAACAATCTCATTCTCTGCTCTCCTCTTCTCCTTTTGCCCTCAATCTTTCCCAGCATCAGGGTCTTCTCCAATGAGTTGGCTCATTGGAGCAACAGGTGGCTAAAGTCCTGGAGCTTCAGCTTTAGCATCCGTTCTTCCGTTGATTCAGGGTTGACTTCTTTTACGATTGACTGGTTTGATCTCCTTGAAGTCCAAGGGACTCTCAAGGGTTTTGTCCAGCACCATGACTTTTATAGTCATTGACAAACAAAGCAGAGGCAAAGCTTAGTAATGATGGAGAGAATAAAGTAGGAGGGGCAGGATCCTGATCAGTTAAACTCCTAAAACTCCCAACTTTGTTTATAGCAGCAACAGTGGGAACAGTATCGCTCCCAGATGACCCTGGTAGGAATCAAGCTCCTTTTGAGTCATAGAGCTAAGGCATTTTGGGTAGACAATCCTGGCACCATGGTAGGAGAAGGCACCTTGCTTTTCAGAACAGATAGACTGTTTTTGGACCTGACACAGACTCTCAATACTCCATTGCTAAACCTTTAACTATATATTTGTTCAAATATTTTAGAAATTGCTTTGGTTTGGAAGAGTGACTGCTAAGTATTTCATCACTTGAATCACTCTGTTAAAAATAGGGTGTTATTTACCCTGTAAATATTATATATTCAAATTATACCATTAAAAAAGAGCTTTGGAACTCTTAGAAGTGTTTTTACATAACTTCTAGCTTTCTATTAATAATTTCAAAACTCTTGATTTTGCAAGTTGCCACAGAGAAGCTCTAATATTTGTACAAGTAATAGTCTCTTTTCCTGCTAGAGATGAGATCCTTATCTTTATTTTCCAAGATCTAATTAAGATTTCTTTTTTCCCCCCAAATTTGCAACAACTGCTTGATGATTTGATAATGTTTCCCCTTGAAATTTATAAAAGTTTTGAAATGTCAGTTAGGAGAATGAAGAGTCCTGGGGTGAGGGTGAGTCATGGAGGCAAACAGGAATTTTTGTGCACAGTCCAAATTCTGCCGCATTACAGTAAAGGGATGACCTTTTTTTTTTTTTTTTAAAGTGGTTTTCCACTAAATAAAGCACAAATGGCCATGTTTAATATCTCCTACACTTTGTGTTTAAATTGTTCTTCTAGGAACAAGAATTAAATGCTGTTTGGCACTATCCATTTTATGAGGAATTCCATTAAAATGAAATAGAAAATGTCAGTAGCCAACATGTATAGGGTGAAATAAGCCATGCAATGAGAGAAAATACTTATAAATATATAGCATATATAAATTCACTGCTCTCCCTACACTCCAACACACATGTGCATGTATGTACAGAAATCATTCTTATACTGCTTACATGGCTCTGCTAGAGCTGGCCACTGATTTTCTAAAACCAGAGTGATGGAAATGGATGTTTCTCTTTAATGTTCTTCTGTTTCAGTCACTGTCCACTCCCCCTTCACCCACTCAACACGCTAACAGACACTGGACAAAGTATTGGATAAAAGGATTCATTCAGTTCAGTTCAGTTCAGTCGCTCAGTCGTGTCCGACTCTTTGAGACACCATGAATCGCAGCACGCCAGGCCTCCCTGTCCATCACCAACTCCTGGAGTTCACTCAGACTCACATCCATTGAGTCAGTGATGCCATCCAGCCATCTCATCCTCTGCCGTCCCCTTCTCCTCCTGCTCCCAATCCCTCCAACCATCAGAGTCTTTTCCAATGAGTCAACTCTTCACATGAGGTGGCCAAAGTACTGGAGTTTCAGCTTTAGCATCATTCCTTCCAAAGAAATCCCAGGGCTGATCTCCTTCAGAATGGACTGGTTGGATCTCCTTGCAGTCCAAGAGACTCTCAAGAGTCTTCTCCAACACCACAGTTCAAAAGCATCAATTCTTTGGTGCTTAGCCTTCTTCACAGCCCGACTCTCACATCCATACATGACCACTGGAAAAACCATAGCCTTGACTAGATGGACCTTTGTTGGCAAACTAATGTCTCTCCTTTTGAATATGCTATCTAGGTTGGTCATAACTTTCCTTCCAAGGAGTAAGCGTCTTTTAATTTCATGGCTGCAGTTGCCATCTGCAGTGATCTTGGAGCCCCAAAAAATAAAGTCTGACACTGTTTCCCCATCTATTTCCCATGAAGTGATGGGACCAGGTGCCATGATCTTCATTTTCTGAATGTTGAGTTTTAAGCCAACTTTTTCACTCTCCTCTTTCACCTTCATCAAGAGGCTTTTTAGTTCCTCTTCACTTTCTGCCATGGGGGTGGTGTCATCTGCATATCTGAAGTTATTGATATTTCTCCCAGCAATCTTCATCCCAGCTTGTGCTTCATCCAGCCCAGCGTTTCTCATGATGTACTCTGCATAGAAATTAAATAAGCAGGGTGACAATATACGGCCTTGACATACTCCTTTTCCTATTTGGAACCAGTCTGTTGTTCCATGTCCACTTCTAACTGTTGCTTCCTGACCTGCATATAGGTTTCTCAAGAGGCAGGTCAGGTGGTCTGGTATTCCCATCTCTTTCAGAATTTTCCATAGTTTATTGTTATCCACACAGTCAAAGGCTTTGGCATAGTCAATAAAGCAGAAATAGATGTTTTTCTGGAACTCTCTTGCTTTTTCGATGATCCAGTGGATGTTGGCAATTTGGTCTCTGGTTCCTCTGCCTTTTCTAAAACCAGCTTGAACAACTGGAAATTCACGGTTCATGTATTGCTGAAGCCTGGCTTGGAGAATTTTGAGCTTTACTTTACTAGTGTGTGAAATGAGTGCAATTGTACAGTAGTTTTATAAAGACATAAATAGCTCAGAGAATTCCCTGGCAGTCCAGTGGTTGGGACTTCACCTTCAAATGCAAAGGGTGTGGGTTCAATCCCTGTTTTTAGAGCTGAGTCCCATATACCTCATGCAACCATGCACCACTCCTCCAACCCCCACCAAAAAAAAAAGAACATTAAAAAAAAAAAAAAAACAGAAGCAATATTGTAATAAACTCAATCAGTTCCATTCAGTCACTCAGTCATGTCAGACTCTTTGTGACCTTATGGACTGCAGCAGGCCAGGCTTCCTTGTCCATCACCAATTCCTGGAGCCTGCTAAAACTCATGTCCATCGAGTCGTGATGCCATCCAACCATCTTACCTTCTGTGACTTTAAAAATGGTCCATACCAAAAAATCTTTTAGAAAAAAATGACATAACTATCTCATGATACTTAAGAGTTTTAAAGACTAAGAGGAACAGCACTTAACTCAAAACAAATAAACAGAGGGACCTTGAAGCCTCTGAGAACAGTGAACGAAAGAGGAGTTGACTGGAAGACGAGGTCTTTGAGTGTTTAAAGATACACAGAAAACAACCAACAGCACAGCTAACGGTGAGAACACGTGTGAAACTGCAGACACAGTTAAACTCATTGATGTTTGCTTTCTCTCCATGACAACAACTCTCCCAATCACAGCAGAGGTGAGAATACATTCAACCCCAGTATGAAAGGCTAACAGTCAAAAACTAACCATGTGTTCCTTTTTTTTTTTTGATGGGGGTGGGGTACTTCGCTGGTGGCCCGGATGGTAAAGAATCTGCCTGCAGAACTGGGCTCAGTCCCTGGCTTGGGAAGATCCCCTGGAGGAGGGAATGGCAATCCACTCCAGTACTCTTGCTTGGAGAAATCCATGGACAGAGATGTCTGGTGGGCTACAGTCTTTGGGGTTGCAAGGAGTTGGACACACCTGAGTGACTAACACTTTCACTTATTTTTTTAAAATCTTGGAAGAATACTTTGCTGAGGGTTAGCCTATACTTTACTTTGACATTTTGCCTGATTAAAGGTGAAATCAGTTGTTTCCCTGATGAAAATTATTTGATAAGAGTTTCATGAGGGAGGGAGTCTGAGCATAAGTATTTTCCAGAAATTTATCAGAATGAAGATATTAATAGTTAAAAGCTGTTATTCTATTATTAAGAACAAGAATATTGTCGCTTTATCTTCCCTTATCAATTTCCCCTTTTTGCTTCTCTGTATCTATTTTCTTGTTTCTTACTCTTGTTTCTTTTCTTTAAACTCATACTTATTCTCCAAACCTCTCCTCTTTCAAAACTCATTAAGCCAAGACATATCCATTTTGGCTTTTTAAACAATGTGATTCAGTGTTTTCATTATATTGCCATTAAAATGCTCTTTAATAATCTCCCTATTAAATTTTTCTTAGAGGTTGTGCCATTGATTAGTATTAAAGTTGAAAACATTATAATGGATTTTTCTTGGAACTTCCAGTAGGAAACTGCTTCTGGTGACATGCCTCATGGGATTTCCTGTCATTTCAAGTTGTGATATAATGAGGCTCCAGGGTTAAAGGCAAATGAGTTTGGGAAACATGCCTACTGTTTGACTTACAGAACTTTTATGTGTATGGAGTGACTGTGTAATTACTACAGAAACATGCAGGGCATCTGGATTGCATATGCAAGTGATTTGCTCATTGCTATTAATCGTTTATATCTCCAGATCACTGGATCAGAGGAATAGCATGATGGAAACCAACATACTTATAAAAAAAATGAACAGGTATAAAGATAATTTAAAAATAGGTCATCCACTGTAAAAGACTGACCAGATGACATACTTTTATATTTATAGAAAGACTATGTATTTCCAGGTTTTACAAACGTAAGTGTGCAGTTTTAGGAGAGATAACATGCATCATTTTCTAACTCACTTTCTAACCTGACAAAAGGTATGCAAAGATGATAATATTAAGACATGGGTAACAAGGTCATTAAAGATGTTTTTTTTTCAATGCACTTTTCTTAAGCAAATTGTTTTTTTAATCAAAAGACATCAACTTGAAATTACACAATTTGTTTTCTAAAAACAAAAATTTATGCTTCCTTTATTTTGAGAAAAAATAAGCTTGATTTTATATTTATAAGTAAGTTGCTGCATTAATAAGTAACAAAAAATTAAATCATTAATTATTCATTAATGTAAATGTGAAGTATTAAATGGCATGGCTATAGTTTGTCAAGCTCACAACCACATACTCACAAAAGAAATTCAATAACCTTTACTTTTAATCATAAAGTGAGGTAGTCTCTTGAGGCTGAGAATAGCATTTACATAATTTTAAATTTAGCGTCTATAGAGGAATAAATGTCTAGTAGTAGTGGGAGTTGATATTACTGTTTACTTCTCCAAATCACTAATGAGAAAGTACAGTATTCTCCATATTTCACACATTAGTTTGTCCTCGGTATTGTTCTTCCAGAAACAGGGACTTAGATTAGGGACTGTAGCAGAGACTCTGGTTTGCCCAGTAATTTGTTTTCTCTTTTGTTCTTGTTGAATAAAGAGTGGTGCCCAAATCTTCCCCATACAATTCAAGGGAAGGAGATGCTTGTTTCAGCAACAGAGCCAATCATGAATGGACAAGTCAAGCATGGTGATCCTATTCCCTCTGACACTACTTGCTTTAAGGGCATGTGAACTAATAATGGCCACAGTGGATGAGGGCAAGGTACTGAGAGGTCCTTATGGCTAAGGTTTCTTGATTCCTAAGGAGATGGCAGAACAGTCTGTCTCTGAAAACTGCAGAGTATGAGTGTGAGAAGTGAAAGAGTGTGGCCATCTTGACATGAGAATGGGAACCAGACACACACACACACACATATATATATATATATATATATATATATATAGTGAAAAAAAGTATTAGTCACTCAGTCGTGCCTGACTCTTTGTGACCCCATGGATTGTAGCCCACCAGGCTCCTCCATTCATGGAATTCTCCAAGCAAGAATACTGAAGTGGGTAGCCATTCCCTTCTTCAGGGGATCTTCCAGACCCAGGGATTGAACCTGAGTCTCCCCCAATACAGGCAGATTCTTTGCATCTGGGCCACCAGGGAAGCCCCAAAGATGTAAGAGAGTTTATAAATCATCAAGCTAAAAAATCAACTAACTCTGATATGTGCTCCGTCACTGAACTTCTCAACATGCATATCCTACTATTCAATGGATGATGACTCAGCTCTCTACGACCCGTGCCATGGGCCCTAGAATTAGCGTCTGGGTTCATGGTGAGCTCTACTTAGCTGTCTCATTTTAAGCAGGTAATTCAACTTCCCTGTAGTTTCAGTTTTCTCATCTACTAAATGTGAATCAGAATAGTATCTACCTCAACATAGTTAGTTATAATTAAATGAATCAAAGCATATGATGTCTTTAGAACAATGCTTAGAAAACACTATGAATCAGATACGCTGGTTATGTGTATTAAGAGGATAGTGAGAATAAATTAAGGTTTAGCATCAAACAAAATGAGACAAGAAGAAAAAAATTAGACTAGAAGATGGAGTCCTTTCTTAATAAAAGAAAAATGAGGGAGACAGAGAATAAGGCTGTTTGCATTAAAGCACTGTGGGCAAGGGACCTGTAGTTCCTGCCTGGATTGTAGCCAAAATACAACCTGCAGACATCAAGCAAGATCTGTCAAGAAGTAAAGAACACCAAGGTGATAGAGATTTTAAAAAATCTGTGCTTTCAACAGCATCAGAATTCCCTGTCTAATCAGTAACAGCTTATCAAGCATGAGATGGGAGAAAAACAATCATCAGGACTCCAGATGGAAATGTTTAATGCATATGCTGTTTACAGGATGAATATAAATCGCAAACATGGTGGTTTGGGGTTAATCTGCTGAATAAAAAATATTGGATTTATTCTACTTTAATTAATGAGTAACTGAATATTTGACAGGGCAATACACTTAACCCTTTCATATAAAGTCAACTGCCAATGATTTCACAGATCATGTTGGCAATGGCAAAGTTATTCTCCGGACCAATGTCATTCTCTCAGAGTATGTTTTGCAGCAGAGGTGAAATCTTAGCTGGATTGCAATTTATTAACTGCACTGATGATACAGTAAGTCTTGATTGACCTAACTATGCAGAGTACCCTGGAGAAGAATACAAGTTTTGTTTAAAATGTTCAGCACACCTTGAATAAAGGAAGAAAGGTAAACCAGATGTCATGATGAGGGGAATAAGGGGCTTATTATTCCCTGTCAGAGGGTAACAAGAAAGCTGAGGATGTTAGAGGATAATAATGGGGAGTAAATAAAATGATACATTTCTGTTTGTCCCTGTTTCTCTGTTGGTTGCTGTCGTTGTTCAGTCGCTCAGTCATGTCCGACTCTTGGCAATCCCATGGCCTGCAGTGCAGCAGGCTTCCCTGTCCTTCACCATTTCCCGGAGCTTGTTCAAACTCACACCCATTGAGCTGGCGAAGCTATCCAACTATCCTGTCCTCTGTCATCCCCTTCTCCTCCTGCCTTCAGTCCTTCCCAGCATCAGGGTCTTTTCCAATGAGTCAGCTCTTCACATCAGGTGGCCAAAGTACTGGAGTTTCAGCTTCAGCATCAGTCCTTTCAATGAATATTCAGGACTGATTTCCTGTAGGATTGACTGGCTGGATCTCTTTGCTGTCCAAGGGGCCTTTAAGGGTCTTCTCCAAAAGCATCAATTCTTCTGCGCTTGGCCTTTTTTATGGTCAAAGTCTCACATCCAAAGCCTGTCTAAATTATAGTCACATTCCAATTGTATATATTTTATATTTACATAGTATAGTACTTGGTTTATGTTCCAGAATCTTTTATAAATGTTAATTTCTTTCATCTTCATAATAACCCAACAATATAGGAACTATTAATCATTATTCCCATTTTACAGGTGAGAGAACTAAGTGACAGGGAAGTTAAGTAACTTTCCCAAGGCAGCTACACAATGGCAGGCCTGGGCTTTGAAACTTGTATGCTTCCAACAATTTTTCCACTCAGCCACAACATAGGTGTCTATCTCTATATCCAAAATGCAAACTACAGATGTAGATGAGTTTGGTATGTCTCCACTGACAGTAATGGCAGAAAAGATTAGAGGGAGAGTCAGAAAATGTTTTGCTATCAGACTAAGTTTCAGAGAACATGGGTATTTGCCCACCACCACTGATGCTATGAGGCTTTCCCTTTCCTAAGTGAGGGGAAAATAATCATAAGCCCATCTTTTTCTTTTCACTAAATAAAATGTGCAAATAGGAAAAAAAATAATGCATGTAGAGTTAATCACAAGTGCATTCCCTTTCTTCAAATACCACAGGGAAAGGAATTAAGCCACCTGTTATAAGGCAGCTAAAGATACAAACGCAAGATTACTTTTATAAGGAAACAAAGGAGTTTTAAAAGTTAACCTTTTAAAACAAGTAGGTCGCTTCACTAAAAAACAAAAATGATTATAATATGAACTATATAAACAATAGGACTAAATTAGAAAACCATGAAAAAATTTTAGTAAATACTGTTTTCTCAAATTGGAAGTAGTTTTAAGAAGCTGAATGAAAAAAAATGTTTTCTAAGTAACAAAATTTCTAAGGCCAGAAGTACAATTGGAAGAAAGAGGCATAGTTGTGCTTTAAACAAAGTCAAGAAACTAATAAGATGGTGCTTATTCACCAAGTGATGGATTCTTGCTACAAACATTGCAGAATTTGCTATTAGAAAAGAAGTAGCTATTTAAGAAACTACAATAGTTAATTTGACCTTGACAGTGATATTTTTTGTGTGTTTTCTTAAATTACAGTCCTTGCAGTTTTTTTGGAGCAAAGCCAGAACTTCTCTTAAAGTAGAAAATATAAACAGCCTAAGTATTGTACATTATCCATTGACATCCTCGTAATATGAATGAAACATGCATTTACAGGGAGAAGGGACTTCCAGAAGTCTGTAATTGATTTAAATTTTTTTTAATTATGAAAAATCACAAACTTCCCCTATCAGCAGCAGATTCAAAATTCAAAGTTGCCGCTCATTCACTTAGAAGTGTATTCAGTTAGCAAGATCATGTTAAAATTTCATACACTCATTTCCTATTATTGTTACAATGGAATGGTTGATGCCATGATCTTACTAATTCCTACCACCTTACCCAAAAAAGTCAAAAACATACCAGAATTCTTAGTGATAAAAGCTTTTATGCTTGATAGAGCTGGGGGGTGAAATGTATTATAATCTAGTCTGCACTTCATGCTACCACCTGTCATGGAAACTTTTAAAGTCTGAGGTAAATGCATATATAAAAGTAAAAGGAACAGAAGCAATGTGGCAGTTAGGAGAACACAGGCCTTAGGTGAAATCAGCACATCCCTCACCCGGTAGTTTCAGCCAAATGTGCAATCAAATACTGTTTTCTTGCACAAAATACATACCAATTTATATAAAGGGAGTATTTACCATTAACATAAGATTTATGAGTGGATTCTTAAACCCCTACTCATTCCTAGTTCCACTGAAGTCAACTCTGAGATTTCATAGCTGTGAAGGACCATTTAAGACTTGCCTATATTCAACAGAGACTATAACACTACTGTGTGAAGTTAGGATATGTGACAACCTCTCAAAATGGACAAGAAGTTCACATCTTGATCTCAGTTTAATGCACATCCACAAGGTCAGACCCCAAATAGCTGAGTTGCAAATGCAGTGCCTTCAGATACAAGAGAAACATACTTCAGGAAGAGCAAAACATCTTTAGATGTGTGAAATACAGCTATTAGAACAGTTCAAGCTTTGAAATATCACACTTACAGCTCTAAGAATTCTTGACTCTAAACTCAGATTCAATAAAAATGTATTCGCAAAAAATAAGACACCAACTCCCAATCTATGATGCAATTTTAAGGTACCATAGCACTATCGTTATAAAGAACATTTTTTAATTTGATTTGCAATTTGATCTATCTTGTTTCACTGGCACAATTCTTTTCATATAATTCTATTTATAAAAGTAACCATACAAGGAAGGTAGTTGGAGGGAAGGAAAGATAAAAAAGCTAATTTTCTACATCTGATGGGGCTGTTAAATCATGAACATGAAGAAACGCCAATCAGTGCATCTGACTACTGTTGCTATTTTTTTTTAATGTCAATTGGCCAACTTTATAAATAGAAAAGGTAGGGGAAAACACTCAACGAAGATAAGGAAGAGGAAAATAAACTGATGGGTTGGTACAGGTGCCATATGCAGTCAGGAGGAAACGAACAAATATTATTTGTAGTCAAATGATACACATTATCTATAAAGGGGAAGGGGAATGTTATTATTTTCGTATTTAAATCCATCCCTTCGCTCAACCAAGTGCACCATTCAAGAATACCAGGCCAATGTTAAGTGAAAGAGCAGATGCAGGTCTTGAGAAACATCAGAAGCACAGAATGATTTTCAGGGAAACAGGCTGGTTTGGAGCAGAATTCAACTGAAAATTCTGGATTCTATTTCAGGTTCTTCAGGGGGACTAGAATGAAGCAAATTTTAGAATGGAATAGCTACTAAATCATCATAAACTAAGAAACAATGAAAGCTTAATTCACAACTGTGATTTCAAAAGCAAAATTGTCCAGGGGAATAAACGAACTGCCTGGTGCTCACCTTATCCTATGATCCATGTTTAACTCGGGATTGTCACCCTGTGTTTCCTGACTCAGTCTCTGAAGCTGTCATATACTTCTTAAATTATGCCATTTTGATTTTTATTCCCATGACTTTCATAAATAATACATGCTAAGGTCACCACCAAGTTCCATTTTACTAATCTAATGGACAATTTTTTAAATCCTCATCTTGAATAGTCTCTTAGCGGCATTCACCACCAAACCGCATGTCCCATCTTCCTGGGATATTTGCTTGTCACATTATGTATGGATTTCCCCTGACACTGTTCATTCTCTGCCTCCCTTGTAGCTTGTGTTCCATTGTTCAACCATTAGATTTGGGGGTTCTCAAGGATCCATCTTGGAGGTTCTACTCTTTGCAAAGTTCATGGGGTCTCAAAGCGTCGGAAACGACTTCACAACTGAACGACAACAAAAAGCAATTTCACCCAAATATGGCTTCAATTACTTCTATCCATTGTTAAACCACAAGTTTTTCTCCATCCCTATTGCCACTGAGTTCATGAATCCTTTATTAGTGAGTTGTTCACTAGATTGTGGATGTTGAAAGCACATTTCAGATTTAGCATTTAAAAACTCAAACTCATGATACTTCCTACAGATTCTCTACACAGAAGTTGTACTTCTGGGTAAGGCATTGCCCAATAGCTGGTAAGGCCAGACAGACATGCGAAAGTCATTCTCAAGAATTCTGTTCCACCAAAGTCCGTATTGAATCCATCATCACATCCCGTCATTGTTACCTTCTAGTATTTCTTAAATCCTTTTACTTCTACCCTGCTACCAACATCCCAGTTCAGACTATCATCTCTCACCTGAACTAAAGCCACAGCTGACTTGTAGCCTCGAGTCTTCTGTTGCTGCTCTGAGACTTGCCCTCCACACTGCAGCCAGGGCAAGGCTTCCACAAAACAAATACAGACCCACCATAACCATCACTCCCGATACACACACACTTTTGTCTGAGATAATTCAGTGCCATCCCTTTGGGTTGTAATAAACCAAAAAATCAATAACCTGGCTTATCCAATCAGGTGTCAGATTCCCCCAACTCTCCAGCCTTATTTCATATCAAGGCACCCTTTAATTTCTGTGCTGCAGGCATACCAGTCTTCTCTTTCTGCCTGTGGGATTTTGAATTTGCTCTTTTATCTACCTGGAACAAAGCTCAACCCAACCACCACTTCCTAATGGAAGTGTTCCCTTTGCTTCCCAGTGAAGTCACGTCTCCATCAGCATATTACCCTCAGAGCCCCACTGCTTTTTGGGGAAAGCACAGCTGTAATGCCACCTCCATTGTGTATTTCTTCCACGTCAGTCTTCCCCATGAAGGAAGAGACTGGTTTTCCTCCTTTCTACAAGGCAATAGGCATATCATCCCTAGCACATGGTGAGTTCAAGCACTTTTTATTGAATACATGAGTACTACTATGACCAAACAAAAGTTATTGATACAAATGGCTAGAACCCCTAAGAATGACCCGAAACACAAAATTTTAATCCTCTGTTTACTATTGCTTGTTCCAAGATTCTTCAGTCATTCATCAACTGACAAGCTCATTTATTCTATCTCAGTCCTAACCACCTATGGCCCCCTTTTTTAAAAAAATGTCCCATTCTTACTCATTTTTCAGATCTCAGCTTAAGTGTTACTTTCCTGTATATGGACAGCAGATATTTGTTAAATGAATGATGGCCTTATTAAGTATTTATTGATTGCTGTAATTAGGTGCCAGGCAGCATACTAGGGCCTAGAGTTACACAAATTGATATGAAATATTTTCTGCCATCCAGAGCTAATTACATGTTGGGGGGTTGCACTCCTGCGGGGAGGTAATTAAAGCACAATATGAATGGCACAACGGAGGGATGCGCCTCCTGCTGGTTGAATGATGCACAGCGGAGCCCAGCTGTTTTCCCCACAGAGCGTGGTTGCAGGAAGGTCAGTTAAGTTGTGTCGGACTCCTGCTGACCCCACAAACTGCAGCACGCCAGGCTTCCCCGTCCATCACCAACTCCCGGAGCTTGCTCAAACTCATGTCCATGCAGGAAGGTATACATCTATTTTTTTTTCAGGATAATCTGCTTTGTACTTGTTAGAATGAATTTGCTAGAAAGGTGAAAATCTACCATTTCAACATATTGCTGGAAAATATCTTTCATGGAAAAAACATAACTAAACACATTGCTGGGCCATTTGCAGATGAAAATGGTAGGCCCCAGTAAGAAGACTAGACTGGGGTTCCCTAGTGGCTCAGTGGTAAAGAATCTGCCTGCCAATGCAGAAGACATGGGTTCCAGCGAGCTCTGACCTGGGAAGATCCTACATGCCTTGGAGCAATTAAACCACAACTACTGAGCCTGCGCTCTGGAGCCCGGGAACCACAACTCCTGAGGTTCACGTGCTCTAGAGTCCACACTGTGCAGCAAGAGAAGCCGTCACAAGGAGAGGCCCGCAACCACACCTGGAGAGCAGCCCTCACTCACCACTAGAGGAAAGCCTGTGCAGCAACAAGAAAATCATCACTGTCTGAATGGCCCATGAAAATATTCCACACCTTACCGACTATATATCTTTGTGAGACCAGATAATTTTTACAAGCTTGGACCAAAGCAACTTATCATCATTCAATTAAACAGACATCAAATACTGAGCCAGAGGATGAAAATTTAGTTGTTTTCTATTGTCAGACATTAAAGAGATTTTGAAAACTGGAAAAAAAAAAAAAAAAAACCCAGTGAGGCCAAAAACAAAGAAATAAGGTCATCATTATGACTTTTTTAAAGACTAGGTTGAATTGTTTTACATGGAAAAATGAAAGGAATGTGGCTCTGGTGGAACAGCTGGAGAAGGAAGACCAAGCGTCCCAGAGATAGGACACCATGTGGGGAGATACAGCGAGATTCTGGAAGAAGAGGGGGTTGAACCACACACCATGGCCTGGGCATAAGGGAATACGGTCACACACTCACAAACAGAGGAATAGACATCCTTTGGCTAAGTTTCTTTTAAAAACAGAGGTATCGTTATTTACTTTTATATTCTTGTGTTCTGACATAAGTCCTTCCGAAATAAGAATTCTTCTCTCACAATTCCTTATACCTGTCAGCTCCCCAATTTAAGTGTATTCAAGGGACATCGGTACAGGCTACTTAAAGTGGCCTGATCTGTATCCCCGGCTCTAGGGAGAGAATGAAAGCACAGAGCCTGATTCACCCTTCTCTGCCCTTGCATTCTCATATTGCACCCTCTTGGCAAGACTATACGACTCTCACTTTCACGCCAAATGTAAAGCCCTTTAAATTCCTTGAAGGTTCGCCTTAGAGGAGAAGCAAAGATAAGCTCTGTAGAAATGAAAGTCTAACCATCCTAGCATTTGGGTGATCTCCGTATAAGACCAGCTGGTCTAGCAGTTTTTCAAGCTCTTGAGGGCCCAATGTGTGTCTAGACACCCAACTGGGAATCTCAGAATTCGCCAAATAGTGAGTGACTGACAGGTGTGGTTAATATTACAACATGGCTCAGGGCCTTGGAACCTTAAGACCGACTGTGGTGCTAGTGCTAAAGAACCCACCTGCCAATGCAGGAGACTCAAGAGACGTAGGTTTGATCTCTGGGTTGGGAAGATCCCCTGGAGGAGGGCATGACAACCCACTCCGGTATTCTTGCCTGGAGAATCCCATGGACAGAGGAGCCTGGCGGGCTACAGTCCTTGGAGTCTCAAAGAGTCAGACATGACTGAAGTGACTTAGCAGCACACATGCATATAAAAAACAGAACTGAGAGGCTGAATCACCTGGCACTAGAGATGTCAGTTCCCCAATCACAGCATGCTTTTTCTGCTTCTGTATTTATGCCTATTTCCATTTTATTTGATTGTTTCAGATACATCTAGTCCTCCTCAAAAGACTGTAATTCCCACGGGAAAAGAGCCTGTCATATACTTAATTTCCATCTCTGGTTGCAAACAGGCAAAGCATATTTTCCTTAAAGCAAAAAAAATAAAGCACGTGGAACTGTCATATGCAAAGAGCATAGTACTGAACCAGTCCTTTTCATTTCAGGTTAGATGGAGGTTTTTCAGGTAATCTGTTGATTGAGTTCACGTTAATAAAACAAATGCTGAAAATGCAGACACATCACAGCTCTTACTGAACACAAAATTGTCTAGATTTCTACAGAAGCCCAGCTGTGACAGTAGATTATTCCTCTAGAGCTGTTCTAACACTGCAGCCGCTGCCTACATGTGGTTATGGCGGCTTAGATTTAAATTAGTTACAATTAAATAAAATTTAAAACTCAGTTTTCAGGCATACTCGTAACATTTAAGTTCTCCATAGCTACATATGGCTGGTGGCTCTTGTGTGGGATGGTGCAAATATAGACTATTTCCTCCATCACAGAAAGTTTTACTGGATAGCCTTGCTTTAAACCTCATAGAGAACAGAGAATGAGAGTAAGCAAACAACTTTTATTTTTACAACTAAAGAGTTCTGGGCTGGATCAATAAATATCAACGTGGATGCAACATCTTTTTTGATCATCGCCGCCCATACTGCATGACTATAATCACATTATTTTTGTGATCTCTTTCCCCACTGAGGAAGTCCTACTGCTTGTTCCCCATTGAAGAGAATTCACTGGGGGACAAAAGAAAACTAAATAGAGAATCTGTGGATGACAGAGTTCTGACATGATCCCAAAATTCACTGTGTCAGGTGTGAATGATTATAATCCTCTCTCCAGTGTGAGCAGGATCCGTGAATGTGATGGTGGCATGCTTCTGGTTACTTCTGGTAGCATGATATTATACAACAGAGAGAGGGGATTCCAGAGAGGGAAGTAAGGTTCTGTGTCAGTGAGGGAGCCACTAGAGGAAACACACCAGGAAGATATACAGGAATTAAGAGACTCAGTTCAAGGAACTGTCTTAGGTAATAAGGCTTCTGGCTAAGAAAGTGTAACATCCACAGGACAAGCCATCAGGAAGGATAGAAGGTTAGACATCCTGAAGCCCTGTCCACAAGTAGAATCCCTCTTTTCCCCCAGAAACACCTCAGTTATGCTCTGAGGTCTTGCAACTGATTAGGTCAGGACCACTCAGATTATTCCAGACAATCTCCTTCCCTTACAGTGAGTTAATAGGGAGGTTAATCACATCTATAAAAACCTCAGCAACACCAATATTAGTGCTTGATGGAACAACAGGGGAATACAGCTGAACTGAGCAAAAAACTGGCCACCAAGATCCCTAATTGGTCGATTTTGTGTTACTCAAGAGGGGGCCCTCCTGAGTGAGCCTGATCTGAGCAGGTGAGGCCTTTAAGTTAAAAGGGAGTCTGGAGATGAGAGGTGAGGCAAAAAGGTCTCTCTCTTCCGCTGTCCCTGAAGAAGCAGGACACCGAAAGTTCTACAGCTGCAATGAAATGACTTCTCCCAACAGGGCTCGAGCTTGGAAGAGGGCCCTCAGTCTCAGCTGAGCCCACAGTCTAGGTTGACTCCTTTACTGTAGTGCTGTGACATCCCAGCAGAGAACCCAGTGTAGCTATACTCAGATACTTCATCTGGAGAAGGCAATGGCACCCCACTCCAGTACTCTTGCCTGGAAAATCCCATGGGTGGAGGAGGCTGGTAGGCTGTAGTCCATGGGGTCGCACAGAGTCGGACACGACTGAGCAACTTCACTTTCATGCATTGGAGAAGGAAATGGCAACCCACTCCAGTGTTCTTGCCTGGAGAATCCGAGGGACGGGGGAGCCTGGTGGGCTGTCGTCTGTGGAGTCGCACAGAGTCGGACACGACTGAAGCGACTTAGCAGCAGCAGCAGCAGGAGCAGCAGATACTTGATCTGCTGAACAACGACACAGCAGATGTGTAGAGCTTTAAGCTGCTGCATTTGTGCTCACTTTTTAAGCAGAATAGGAAATGAAAAGGGTAAAGAAATATAAAATATATCCAGAGCACTAGATAAGCTTGGCACTGAGCTGGGAAGACTTCAAAACTTATCTAAAATATATGCTAATTAGCTTGTGGTGATCATTTCAAAATGTATATATATTTATATCGAAACATCAAGTTGTACACCTTAAATTTATATATAATTTTTATTTGTCAATTACACCTTGAAGCTTGAAAAATAAATGTTTGTTACTTTAGGCTGCTACATAAAAGGTAATACAATAAAATAGTGCTTATTTCAATCATTCCTTTTTACCAATGAGAAATCTTTTTTTTTTTTTCCCATCTTTAAGGATGAAGAACCTGAATTTCAAAGACTAAGTAATTTTCCCACAGTGATACATTTCCTATTGTACTTAAGACTTGTATTCTAAAGAGAGTTTGGAATATCTATTTTATGCAGACACCTGAATTGTGTAGGGCAAACTGGTTTTTGGATTGTCCCTCTTTCATTATAAATATTGTGGCACAGTAATAAAAAGATAATTCTGATAAAATACCTTTCTTTCTAATAGTAATATATAGTTCTTGGCTTCTAGTGGATTTGGTCTAACGTGGTCTTCTAAATAAGAAAGAAGTACTCACCATGGTTGATACTAGGAAGACTGAAACTACTTAATTATTTATAGCAATATTTTTCATCAAGACTATTCTACTATTAAGAGGTTTGCATTCTACTTAATTTCAGTTTCTCAGTAAAATAGTTAGAGTCTGGAGGAACTCATGCACTCACTGGTCTTTAATTGGGACCCATCACAGCAAGAATTTTAGGAAACCCAGTATTTTCCTATAATGTTGAAATAAAATTTGTATAATCTAATAGGTCAGAAATTGTTACAGATAACATCTGCAAGGCAAAAATAATTTCAATGTGACACGGTTCAGTTTTAAAATAAGGGAAGCCTACATATTTGGTGACTTTAGCTCATGATAAGCAATGAGTGGCAACAACCTGAGCTGTCGCCTGGATTAGTCTTACTTCGATTTTGGCAAACAGAGGTGAGATTTTAACCTCTTAGCTGTACTGGTAGGAGAGGTACATGTAGCATCTTAGAACTGGCAACAACAATTTGCTAAAAAATACAGTCAACAGACACGTTCAGTTCCGTTTAAAGAACTGTTATGGATCATTGAAAAGATGACTTTTTTCGGGCTTATACTTGAATAATAATAGGTCAACGTGACCTTTGCTTCCTTAGAGTATTTGTACATCAAGCACCAGCTACGGATGTCAAGTTTTTGCTCTCAGGCTTCTGAGTTACCTTGACTAAGCTCCCTTACAAAACAACTTCTCCCCCTTTAATTTTGCTTTAAAATTCAAAAAAGTCTATACATACAAAAAATGAGGAGTCAAAATTATAATCATCTTCTCCATTTTCCTGAAGACCCCTGACTTTAATATCTACAAAACTCTCGTCAAATCATAACTATAGTTCTAACCATTTCCATCTTAAAAAAAATCCACTTGATAATGAGTACCAGCTTGATGAGAAGTATATTTTGGGTTGCTGAAGATGGGAATGCTGTTGATAAGTGGTTCATACCTTCGAGAAATTGATACTATACTTGAAGAACCTACTAAGGAAGCCTAATAAACTCTTCATGAAATTATATGATAAGGGGACAAAATAAACACATGATGTAAGTGGGGGAAATTTTTCCACAGGACAAACTTGCAGGTTCAATTCTGTAACTGCCACCAACCAGGTAGCCTGCAATCGATAAATTGCAGCCACTCTGAATTTCACTTACCTGGTGTCTGAGGAAGAGCTGGACAAGATCACATGAAAATGCATATAAGATTTACACATTCTCAGAATTCCTTAACAGTTGGAACTAACAGGTTTATACGTAGATCACAAATTAGTCTTCAATTTAGTCTCATCCTGAACCAGTATATTTCTTAACTGAGAACACACAATGTTCTCTAAGTCAAGATTTAAATGGCTATCATTTATTTTAAATGACTATGTATAAGACATTTTCTATTAAACTCTCAAACTACTACTTAGCATATTAATAAATATTTCCATATTCACCTTACAAAAAGAAAATTGATTCTAGAAACAAAGGATGACTTGTCCAAGTTTTAAGAGCCAGTAAGAGAGCAGCAGGAATTTGGGCAAGACTCTATGTGACAGCAGGTTTCCTTTCCTTTTCTGCCTTTAAATTCAATCTCATCTACAAGTTTTTCTATAGAAAGCAGAAATCAGAAAGTAAATTATACAGGACAGATTTACTTGATTACAGAGACATTCAAGGGTCCAGATTTTTTTTTTTCCCCCAACTTGGGCAGATTAAAAAAAATCTAAGCTCTGGAAATTATGCAAAGTTGATGCGGAACATAAAGACTTGTGGTCATTAAAATATTTGGTTTTCTAGATTAAAACAAGTCGGTCAACTGTGAAGATCTTAACAGTTTCTAATTCAGGACTTGTTATAGATATTTTGAGGATGGGGAGAATAGTCCCCATTCACTATAAGCCTTTCTTCCTCACTCCTCTTTATATGATGATATTTTGGCATTTAATAAACTCCCCTATGATACACTGCTTGTTCCATAACATTTATGGAAAAGTATACTGTAAGCACAGTGGATTGGAGATGAGCCAGAAAGTAGAAGAGGAGAGAAAGGAAGCAGGGGTACATTCAAGAGAAGCCACATACCCCTCACCTTCTGTGAGGCCGCACCGAGCACAGGGAAATATCAAATCTATACAGAATGCCGTGGTCAGTCGGAGAATTCTTCCAGATCAGTTAGCAGCTGAGATGCTACCTTTTCAACAACAGATAGTCTCTTGTTATAGGAGGAGCCTGGCGGGCTACAGTCCATGGGGTCACAAAGAGTTGGACACGACTGAGTGACTAAGAACAGCCCATAAGGAGGAGAATTTCTACAGTAGAATAGAAACTGCATAGCAGTATACCCATGTGTGTGTGTGTGTGTGTGTGCTTTTTCCTTTTTCATAATGGATACAACAATGTTATAGGACTGTCGTGTGAATTCTGATATCAATCTGGTTGACGGAATTTTAATAATTCTTTGCTAATACTCACTCAATACATTTAACTAACTCTCCAAAATTAAAAATTAAAGTGACACATTAAATAGCATGGCGATGGTCACTTCAATCATCTTAAGCCAGCATTTTAATATCAAGAATATTAATTCTGGTACTTCAACAATGTCATTTCAAAAGGCAAAACTGTTATATTTAAAACCACTGAAGGATATGTGCTGAAGATTGAGAACAGTGTTATGAAGAAACATACATTTTGTATTAATGTTAATGTTTCCTTCTTTTTTCATTCTAGCTCTTTTTTCCCTCCTTACATCTTTCTTTTTCAGCAGTTACTATAATTCCTAGTCGACTTACACATCCTGACTCCATTAAGTCAAAATGATCATAAAAATATCTTGAGAAATCAAAACTGTGATTTTTATGTGTAGTTCTCACAGTGGATTTATGACACTGGTTTACTGAACTTAATGCATTCTTTTCAAATGTGCCTATTTATAATTCCTTTTGGCCAAGTCATTGTTAATCATTACTTTTTTTTTTGCCTTTCATTCCTGGTCCCTGTGTGATTTAATTCATTATTTTTAAAGGTGGCTTAAGCACGACTATTCTCTACCTCACTGGGCTCAACCCTTCACAGTTCCACTGAGTTGAAACAGTTCTTTTTATTTTTCCGAAGAACTTAGATTTTTTTTATTGACGCCTTATCCTTAACTAAGTGTCAATAACATTCCCATGTTCAAAAAGCGGACCAACTGTGCCCCCTCTCTATGGTTGCACGATTATCCTCGCATACTAGTTATTTCTTATAAGCTTTCTACATATTTAATAGGTAAAATAGGGGTTCAATCTCTCAAAAATAGGAGAGGGAGCTCAGAATGCAAACTTAGGGGCTAGATTTTAGGCCTGCTACTCTAAACATTTTCTGGTTCCCTGACTCCTATTTTCTACTTTTCCTTAATGTCAATCATTTCAGAGGACCTCTTCTCTAAATAGTGGAAATTATATTTTGATAGGAAGGCAGCTCCTTTTCCAAAACAATTATTATTCTGTATGAGCACTATAAGACCTCATTTTTGATGCTTAATTAATGTTTAAGTCATGTTTTCTTATGAGGTTAAAGACAGATGTTGGATAATAAAATTCATCTTGGAGCTGAGAATATGAGAAGTAAATGAACAGCTCCTAAATAATCCTATCAACGAGAGCAAGGAAACATGAACAACAGCAATAATGATAATAATAACAGCTAATGTTTATGAGTGCTTACCTTAAGCCAGCCATTGTGTTAAGCCCTTTAACTTACCTCACTTAATCCCCAGGACAAATCTATGGAATAAGCATGATTACTCCCATTTTGAAGTGGCAGAAATGGGAATCTTAAGCAACCATCACAAATCGTTCATTAAATAAACATCAAGTTTATTTTAGATTTAAACCCACAGAATCATCTTCTTTCCTTGTATTTCTGCATTGTACTGCATTCATAAATAACAATGTTACCCTTCAAAATATGGTTAACACAAATAATCCCTATTATGTGCATATTGTTTTCAAAACTAAAATGTGATGCTATGAAAGTTTAAAATTTTAAATGAATGCTAAATATGTTGATGAAATACAAAATCACCCATGTCTCTATGCAAAATTGGAGATTGATGAAAACAAAGTACTGAATTTGAAAATTGATAAATATCAATAGGTCAATGTGGGAAAAGTGGCATCCTTTCGTTTAAGATAACATTTCACCTTTTCTGATCTCGAGAATATGCTTTTATATTGTTTTCTAGTTACAAACAGTATGCTGATTCTTCAAATTGTTACTAATAAAAGCATTCTATATTGAGACATAAATATGAAAATATAAATCATAATAATATAGAGGCATTTATAGTGCTTTTCATATTCACTTAAAATATAACCTTGAGGTACATTTTTCATGGTATTATTAATTTTATATATAGCCTAAATAAGTTTTTGAATTATACTATTAGCATCTGAATACAAAATAAATGAGTTTATCCAGTTAACTTTATATTGAGTTGACCAAAAAGGGCATTCAAGTTTTAAAACCCTGAACAAAGGTTTTGGCTGGCCAACCCAACATTTTACTTCAAGTATAGTAACTGGCTGCTTTTTCGGGGTAAGGACTTTTAGGTGGACCATTCAATAGGTTCCCAGTTGGTTCAAGTGCCCAGGACTGCTGGAAAAGCGATGGTCACTACACTTCGAGGGAGGAGGGGATGTGTCTGGGGTGTGGGCACTCTCACGGCCAGCCTCCGTGGATAGACAAGTGTGTATGCACAGTGACACTGAATAAAACGCTAAAACAGAACAGCCACACGATCAACTAGGGTAAATTCCCCCAGAGAACATCAAGATGGGAGCCTGAAAGTAAAACTGTTGATAACGGGATGAGAACTTTCATATATTAAGACACCTGAATGTGTAAATAGAGATTCAAATTGCACCTACATTTGAAAACCGTATTCTAGTTATAGTAATTTCTGAATGCTAGTAACAGAGTTATAGGATATTAGTAATGCAGAAAAATATATAAACAAAAGTTAAAGTTATCCACAACACCACCTCCCAGAAATAAATACGGTTAATATTTTGATGCATTTTTTACTTTGTATTAAACAACTGGTAAGTTGAAGAGATGCTATTTTGTATAAAAAATTTTATATTCTACTTTTCTTTAATACCCATATCATGACCATTTTTATTGTTTTTGAAAATCCTTTATAGTTTTTATAATGACCATACAACATAGTCAACCAGTTTTCTTTCTAGTACAACTTTCAAATTACAACTTTTAGGAAACATTTTTATTTTAGGTGTATTATACTTTACTCGGGCACAGAAAATTTATTTTTTCTTTCCCAGTTGTTCCTATGGAAGCATTCAGAAATAGGCAATCAATAAACAAATACTTCATTATTCTGGTTTTTATATTCACTGGTTGAATGAGTAAACAAAAACTTATTTAGTTCCTAGTTTTCTCACTGGTAAATGGAGATGACAAGAGTTTCAAATCTGTAGCAGTATTAAGGGTTCAGTTCAGTTCAGTTCAGTTCAGTCGCTCAGTTGTGTCCGACTCTTTGTGACCCCATGAATTGCAGCACGCCAGGCCTCCCCCTGTCCATCACCAACTCCTGGAGTTCACTCAGACTCACATCCATCGAGTCAGTGATGCCATCCAGCCATCTCATCCTCGGTCGTCCCCTTCTCCTCCTGCTCCCAATCCCTCCCAGCATGAGTCCTTTCCAATGAGTCAACTCTTCGCGTGAGGTGGCCAAAGTACTGGAGTTTCAGCTTCAGCATCATTCCTTCCAAAGAAATCCCAGGGCTGATCTCCTTCAGAATGGACTGATTGGATCTCCTTGCAGTCCAAGGGACTCTCAAGAATCTTCTCCAACACCACAGTTCAAAAGCATCAATTCTTCGGCGCTCAGCCTTCTTCACAGCCCAACTCTCACATCCATACATGACCACTGGAAAAACCATAGCCTTGACTAGACAGACCTTTGTTGGCAAAGTAATGTCTCTGCTTTTGAATATGCTATCTAGGTTGGTCATAACTTTCCTTCCAAGGAGTAAGTGTCTTTTAATTTCATGGCTACAGTCACCATCTGCAGTGATTTTGGAGTCCCCCCAAAAAATAAAGTCTGACACTGTTTCCACTGTTTCCCCATCTATTTCCCATGAAGTGATGGGACCGGATGCCATGATCTTCGTTTTCTGAATGTTGAGCTTTAAGCTAACTTTTTCACTCTCCACTTTCACTTTCATCAAGAGGCTTTTGAGTTCCTCTTCACTTTCTGCCATAAGGGTGGTGTCTTCTGCATATCTGAGGTTATTGATACTTCTCCTGGCAATCTTGATTCTAGCTTGTGCTTCTTCCAGTCCAGCGTTTCTCATGATGTACTCTGCATAGAAGTTAAATAAGCAGGGTGACAATATATAGCCTTGACGTACTCCTTTTCAAATTTGGAACCAGTCTGTTGTTCCATGTCCAGTTCTAACTGTTGCTTCCTGACCTGCATATAGGTTTCTCAAGAGGCAGGTCAGGTGCTCTGGTATTCCCATCTCTTTCAGAATTTCCCACAGTTTATTGTGATCCACACAGTCAAAGGCTTTGGAGAGGACTAAATACAGAACTGAGCACAATATCAGACATTGTCAATGTGCAGTCAATGCTGGATCCTTTCATATACATAATTATAATAGTAGTAATTATTATTACTATCCTCACTGTGGATCTCTATGCTCTGGTTTTAAGCTGTTTAGGAGATAACATGCTTTGGTGGAAAGATTACAATTTAGACTGACAATGTTGGGGATATGTAGGTAAGACACTTTTTGAAATGCTGGTAATTCTCTCATTTGCAAAGTGGGACTAGGCCATAAACACTTAATAAATAGTAGCTGTTTCTCAGCTTATAGATCCAATATTTCCTAGCAGATACATTTCTGATGAGCACTAGTGATAATTCATCTAAACGAATGATAGTTTAGTTAACCAAGTCACCCTCTTGTTCCTTAATTGCAAGGTAAACATGGGGGGAGGGGTGGGGGGAGAAGCATGGATTGGGAGTTTGGGATTAGGAGACGCAAGTCAATACAGACAGAATGGATAAATAAGCAAGGTCCTCCTGTATATCACAAGGAACTACATTCAATATCCTATGATAAAACCTAATGGAGAAGAATTTTTAAAAAAATGTGTAAATATATATATGTATTTATATATATCACTGAATCAGTTTGCTGTATAGCAGCAATACGACATTGTAAATCAACTATACTTTAATACAAGTAATAATAATTTTCAACTGTCTAAAAAGAACAATTGATACAAGTGATATATTGATACTTAATTTTGAAATGCGACCCCAGTATAATACAGGTTAGAAGATCATAACCAATAGCATTCCTATTCTTTACTTCCACCCCCCTAAAAGGTATTGAATTTCCTTTTACCAAAAAAGAAACCAATTTTGTGGTCAAGATTATTATGAAATAAGTGAATTATCTGAACTATGTTGAAGCTGCCTGGAACTATCCAAATAGCTCTGATTCGGTCAGTTCAATTTATAGCAATAAAAAAAATCAGCCAAACCAATGTAATGACATCATCCACTGAAGAAACTGCTTGAATCTCTATATAAAGCATAGTTCTTTCTACCTTTTATGCTCTGCTATGTACATCTCTGAATAAACATGATTAAGATGACACAGCTATTTAACTCTCAAAATCCAAAAAGCATTCACTTGTAACTTCATTCCATTTCTTGCTGCTGCTGCTAAGTCACTTCAGTCATGTCCAACTCTGTGTGACCCCATCATAGATGGCAGCCCACCAGGCTCCCCCAACCCCAGGATTCTCTAGGCAAGAATACTAGAGTGGGTTGCCATTTCCTTCCCCAATGCATGAAAGTGAAAAATGAAAGTGAAGTCGCTCAGTCGTGCCTGACTCTTAGCAACCCCATGGACTGCAGCCTCCCAGGCTCCTCCATCCATAGGATTTTCCAGGCAAGAGTAGTGGAGTGGGGTGCCATCACCTTCTCTGAGTTTTGTTTCTTAGCACAGGCCTATGTGGTAGGGAGGGAGGAGGAGGCATGGCATGTCATATGGATTGGAAATATTTGACACAGATTACTGCATATATTCACAGGGTTATGTGGAATTATGCGGTCAATGGAAGTGTTATTAAAAATGTAAAGCCAGGCCTTTCTTCTTTCCTTAATCAGTAGTCATAGAGCCATTTGAAAAGGAAGTTGAGAAGTAGAATAAAGCTTCGTTTAACTTGTTTCCTCTCTTTTAGAGAAAATCAGCCTTCACACTATACATTAAAAGTCAATGTTTTGCAAGTCTGAATGGAGTGTGTGAAAACAATATGAATTTGTAGACTGTTAGCAAGGCCTATTCTATAATATTTCTATCATTTTTAACTGTCTAGTGGCAAAGGTGAAATGCAAGGAACAGTCATACAAATATCATTCAACCTAAATGTTATAAAGGATCCAGTCAATCTTATTTTGATCTCAAACTTAAATTCACATTAAAAAAAATGTAAAAACAGTCAAGATAGAATACAAACTTATTCTAGCTGAATAGACTATGCAACTAAAGACAAAGTAATGATGATCTGACCATTAATCAAGATAAAACAGTTTGTATTTTAGAAAATTAGGAGAAATTTTGCATGATTCTTCACAAATAGCACAGATAAAAGATATGAGAATTCAACAGGTGATTTTCCCTTGCAATACTGATGTCAATAAGGTGATAGAGTGGTGTTTCCCATTGGTACTGCATACATAAGGGATTGATCTCTATAAGTTCAGGATAATACCATGACTAATACCTTCATCAATATTAAGTCTAAGCAAATTTAAGCATACAGAATATACTTTCTGCACATAGCAGGCACTAAAATATAGAAGAAAAATTAAACTGATTCTAAAAATGTATCTATTTTCTTATCTCAAAGTGACTAACAATATAATGAATCAATTACAGTTGCTGACAAACACTATCTGTACTTGCAGAACTCAGCCGGGGATGGAGGGTAAGCAATTTAGCCCCTCACCCCCAGGAGACATCTCCTAATGTCTGGTGTCAATTTTTGTGGTCAAAACTGGAGGAGGCAAGATGTGCAGCTAGCATCGAATACATACAATATAGGGATGCTGCTTGATATTCCATTTACAATGAGCAGGACAGCCTCTTTCCTGCCACGTCCAACAGTGAATTATCCAGCCAAAAACATCAACGGTGTCCAGGAGGAGACACTTTGATCTATACTGATATTCTCTGCTGCCAGAGTATAAAATGTGATTTGCTTTAAAACATTCATTATTTTATTTTAGAAATATTAAAGAAAAGTAAGTAAAAAGAAAATAGAGAATAAGTGCCACAAACTAGAAAAACTGAAGGCAATGAGGTGATCTCGAGTGACATTGGAAGATCATGTGGGAGATGGAGGAGATTCTACCATCACGCTGAAAAGTTTGGGGCCAAGACCAGAATGAGTCCACACTGTTCTGTGATGAAGGGGGAAACACAACGTGTTCTCCAGTCATCTTATGACCTTGAATTGAGTACCTCCTCGGTAGCATGGTTTTAAATGAATTTGTGTCTCATTTCACCATAAACATGGTTGATGAAAGCTCAGCTGGAGAAAGCCCCTTTCTGCTGCAGCCCTCAGACCTGCTTCTGGACCTCTCCCTGGGTTGTGTGGTAATAATCACTGCACCTGCTCTTTGCATGCTGACTCTAGCATTAGTAAATATGCATTATTTTGGGTCAACTAAAACCATCCCCTGTAATAGATGGACATAACGTATCTGAATTTGGAGTAGAGGTTAATCAGAGGGGCCACTGAACCAGGTGTACTCAAATACTTGTAACACTGAGTAAATTCAGTCACACTTTCACCTTCTCCTGCACAACACAGGAAAGCCTTATAAAATGATATCAGGACAGGAATGATCTTTTGAATTTAAACACAATGCCATAGGAAAGAGGATTCCCCTCCCAAGCACTGGAACATTTTCATTTCAAAATAATTGTAAGAAGGTACTTGTTCAATCTCTAGATTTATTTCGTATGGTACGCAAATGCGGTTGCTAGAGAGTTTAAAATAGCACAAACTAAATATATGCAACCTGATAAACAGTTGCTTAACTACAGGGAAGAAAGAACACTGCTTGAGGTTTTGCATGCTGTTGATTTGACCAAGTCTGGTAATTAATACAATCCACGTGGTGATATTTGGATTAGATGGTTAAATCACATTTATACAAATAAAGGTTTTATCCAGAGCCTAATTTTACCATAACTTTAAGAAACAAGTAATCGAGAGACTTAATATAAGACCTAAAATTAAGGCCCGATAGTATGTACACTAACACCTAAGAAAAATGAGAAGGGTGTCAGGTAATTCAGATAACCTGCCACCTACTTCACCTCACACCCTGCTCCCATGTGTAAGGTCCCCCAGCCCAGACTGTTCCCTTAGCTCAGGGATGAGGCATCAAAGTGAAAGTGTTAGCCACTCATTCTTGTCTGACTCTGTAATCCCGTGGACTGTAGCCCACCAGGCTCCTCCGTCTTTGTGATTTTCCAAGCAAAAATACTGGAGTGGGTTGCCACATCCTTCTCCAGGGGATCGTCCTGACCCAGGGGTGAGGCATAGTTCCTACCTATTTCTGAGCATTCAGGTTATGAAACCTTCATTCAGCACCTCAATAATTACCTAGCTTAAGAATTATTTTTCAGGGAGCCATGAATATAAACCAGAGAAACTAAAGCAACCTAAAAAGGGATATACTATTCAAAACATTCCACAGATGAAGACTTTCCTCCTAGAAAAGATAATTATTTGGCGGAGCTTCCAGGTACCATAATTGGAATGTTTAAAGAAATTGGCGCAGGTCAGCTGCCATCTTTCTTAAGAACATTTCCCCAGGAACTGGAAATGAAGTGAATCATAGAAGAGCTTCTTTACCTTCTCCCAAAACAATCACGAAGGCTGAAAAGATCAACATGACATTGTTTGGAGCATAAGAAAATATCGGGTTGGCCAAAAAGCTCATTTCAACTTTTCTGTTACCTCCTTTGGACAAACTTGAATGAACCTTTTGGCCAATCCAATACTACATATGTTTTCCATCCATAATAGGAGTATAAAAAGGAAAACTGTGATAATTCTCTTCAAGTCTAGGTATAAATGATTGGACACTAGTTTAATAAGAATAAATAATCAAATGTTTTAAAATGACTGATTTCTAATTTTTAAATGATATGTTCAAGTAATTGGGATTGTTAGAATTATAAAAGTCAGCTTATTAAATGATTATTTTATTATATTATTACTTTCAATTCATGAAGGTGATAATTGCCAATTTAAATATTTGTTCTTCTCTCCCCCTAGCTAAGCTAATTTAAATAGAGATAATTCAGACTAACAACCCAGGAATAGAAAATGAATTTTAAAAAAACTCAGTTTATATTTGCAACACTTTAAATTTTACTTCTTCCCTTGTATCAGACAAGAATTGTAAGAAAAATAGTGATGAACTATATAACTATAGCTTGAATTTTAATGCTGTTTGCAATTACCTAACATATATATAAGAATTAATATTTATGTAAAAAGGAGTTAAAAGATCTCAGGAGCTGAGATTTTCTTGGAAATACACTAAGGTTGATAAACATTCTGCACCAAAAAATGCAAAGAAAGGTTGAGTTGTATTGTTTTCAAGTTGTCCTTAAATATATAAATTTTGACAATCAGTCATTTAAATTTTCCTACTGGACATTAGGGATATGCAATACTGTTGAGATATTTTTCTTGGTAAATATCTCCTTGTATAGGTTTTTACAGTGAAAACCATTAAGAATGTTTATAGTCACCGAAATTTACAAATAATATTTTATGTAGGTCACCACTGTGATTATAAAAAGTCCTAGTGAGTAGAGAAGAAGAAAAGAATAATTAATAAGAGGGGTGAGGTATCAAATGTCAAAGAGGAAGCATTGCTCCAGACTGCTTTGCAGGATTCCTACCTCTGCAATGAACCCCTTATGCAAATCACATAAATCTGTTAGTTTTGGCTTCCTCATTAGTAAAATAAGGGATTGGGCTGGAGGTCTCTTGGGAAGTTTTTCAAGTTCTGGTAGAGCACACATACATATCTTTGTTTTAATCAAAATGCCTTATTTGTAAATCACATTGAAGCATGGTTATTTTCATCATTTTATTATCTTCAGCAAGTTATAAAATATTATGCTTTGCTTTAATATGCTTATTTTTTCTTGGAAAATTATCTTATGAAAAGAACTTTGGACTAACATTTTCAATAAAAATATATCATTTCTTATTCCACAATAATAGAAGTATATGATTATTCCTAATTTGGGGCTGCAAACATGGGGCTCATGTGTTATTTGGTACTAATAATTTTAGTTTTCTTTAAATCAACACTGTTGATTTTATATGTGAACTCTTAAAATTCTCAAGGGTAAGTTTAAAGTTAGATTTTGAAGTAAGCAATACAAGGAATATCTGTTTCTAAACCAGTGACTTACTAAATATTTTTCCAAAATATGAACTGTCATTTGTGACTGCCTTGTACTTAAAGTAGAATGCTACATTTGCTATGTCTTCTCATTGAACAGATTCAACAGTATCTTGCAAGTAAATAAATTACACTGGAAAAAATTAATTAAATGCTGAAAGCTAGTATCTCCATAGACATGAAAAATGAGAATGCATTTCTTTGTTTTTCATATGGTAAATTTCCTTCCAATGCAAATGTCAGCCTCAAATGTCAATCTACAAATGAAACTAAGTACCTGACTTTTAACTACATAAAATGATGCTTGTTATGTTTTATATCCATACTTTTAGATTGTTAAAAAAGTAAAGACCATGACACAAATGATCCAGTACATTTTCACTAACTCAACAAATATCAGACAGCTGCAAGAATGATCAGTAGTGATGTTATCACCAGTGAGGTGATCCGCAACTGTTACTGAGTTGCTAAGTTGTGTCCAACTCTTTGCAACCCCATAGACTGCAGAATGCCAGGCTCCTCAATTCTCTACTATCTCTCAGAGTTTGCTCAAATTCATGTCCAGACCCATAATTAGATATACACAGTCTATTTCAAAGTATCCCAATTCCAGTTTGAAATACAACCTACTTTTTAAAGAATGGAATAACACTATTTGTGCTTGAATCAAAGTTTCATTTCTCTTAATAACAAGACTATTTCTGGTTATACACAGCAAATGCATTTATTTTTATCTAATTGCACACAAGCTAAAGATCACAGCATTTCCTTGCATATATAATATATTTGCATGACAATTTTAATTATCTCTTTACTATGTGTAACTTGACTTTGATAGCTATTAAATCTATTTTTTAAAG
This sequence comes from Bos grunniens, assembly GCF_055505025.1. Taxonomy (NCBI): domain Eukaryota; kingdom Metazoa; phylum Chordata; class Mammalia; order Artiodactyla; family Bovidae; genus Bos; species Bos grunniens. The sequence goes on from NC_141168.1 coordinate 9,795,493, forward strand.
AGATTTTTTTGATGTGGAACATTTTAAAAGTTTTTATTTAATTTGTTACAGTACTTCTTCTGTTTAATCTTTTAGTCTCATGGGTGGAACCTGCACCCCTGCATTGGAAGGCCAAGTCTTAACCACTGGGCAGTCAGTGCAGTCCCTGTTAAATCTATGTTTATATTTCTGGAGAAGGAAATGGCAAACCACTCCAGTATCCTTGCCTGGAAAATTCCATGGACAGAGGACCCGGGTAGGCTGCAGTCCATGGGGTTGCAAAGAGTTGGGCACCACTGAGAGACTAAAACTTTATTAATTTACTTTCATTTACACATTACTTGATATAAAATTCAAGTAAATTAATAAGTGCGATATTCTTCCTTCTGATACTAAACTATTCATATTTCTAATCCATGAAGCATCCTCATGAAATTGTACTTTAAGATAACTTTAAATAGAAATAAAACAAAGTCTAGAAATGTTTAACTGGAGAAAGAAATACTGAAATACTGAGTTTTTAAGACTCTTTTGATACATCTATTAAGATATTCAATTTAGCAATTATTTCAACATTCTGTGGGCCCCTTATATAACAGAATCATACTCTGTTCAACCAATGAAAGAATCTATACACCATCAAACAGTAATCAATTTTCACTGAGGGAATAAATTAGGTCTGTATCATTTAGATCAGACATTAGTTCAGTTCAGCAAACATAAATTGTATGCTGGGAATGTGCTAATTAGTGGAATGCAAATGACAGCTAAGATGACTCTCTGCCCTCTCCCTCCAATATCTTACAGTCTGCTATATTTTGGAATGTTTCGACAAATATCAAATATTTGATAAATAAATACCAGAAATATTTATTAGGTTGGTACAAAAGTAAGTGCAGTTTTGCATTGCTGAACTTTGCCAGTTGATAAAGGAATACATTCTTAAATAAACATATTTATGTTGTACAGCATTTTAATGCTCATTTCTTGCCTTTTTTTTTTTTTGCTAATGACATTACTTGCGGTGTATTTTACATTTATTTAGACTAGGGAAATTATGTTAGAAAAAAAAGAAAATTTGAGTGATTTTTTTATTTGAGTTCAAAAATGGGTCGTAAAGTAACAGAGATAACTCGCAACATCAACAATTAATTTGGCCCAGGAACTGTTAATGAACATATAGTTCAATGGTGATTCAAGAAGTGTTACAAAGGAGACAAGAGCCTTGAAGATGAGCAGCACAGTGGCAAGTCATTGAAAGCCAACAACAAGGAAATGAGAGGCTCATTGAAGCTGATCCTCTTATAACTACACAAGAATTTACCAAATAACTCAACATCACCCATTCTGTGGTGGTTTGGCATTTGAAGCAAATTGAAAAGGTGAAAAACCTCAATAAATGGGTACCTCTTGAGCTCACCAAAAATTAAAAAAAAAAAAATTGTCCTTTCGAAATGTCTTCTTTTATGTTTATCCAACAACAATGAACCATTTCTTGACTGGATTGTGACATGTGACAAAAAGTGGATTTTATACAATGACTGGCAACAACCAGCTCAGTGGCTGGACTGAGAAGAAGCTACAGAGCAATTCCCAACACCAAACTTGCACTAAAAAAAGGTCACAGTCACTGTTTGGTGGTTTGTTGCCTGTCTGATCCACCACAGCTTCCTGAATCCCGGTGAAACCATTGTATCTGAGAAGTATGCTCAGCAAATTGATGAGATGCACCAAAAACTGCAATGCCTGCAGACAGCATTTCTTCAGTAGAAAGGACCCACGTCTTCTCCACAACAATGCCTGACTGCATATCGCACGAGCAATGCTTCAAAAGTTGAACAAACTGGGCTACAGAGTTTTGCCTCATCCACCATATTCACCTGCCCTCTGTCAACTGACTACCACTTCTTCAAGCCGTCTTGACAACTTTTTGCAGGGAAAATCCTTCCACAACCAGCAGGTGGCAGAAAACGTTTTCCAAGAGTTTGTCAAACCCCAAAGCACAGATTTTGTACACTACAAGAACAAACAAACTTATTTCTTATTGGCAAAAATGTGTTGATTGTAATGGTTCGTATTTTGTTTATAAAGATACGTTTGAGCCTAGTTATAATGATCTGATGCGAAGAGCCATCTCACTGGAAAAGACCCTGATTCTGGGAAAGATTGAGGACAGGAGGAGAATGGGACAACAGAAGCTGAGGTGGTTGGATGGCATCACCTACTCAATGGACATGAGTTTGAGCAAACTCCCGCAGATCGTGAAGGACCGAGAAGGCTGCCATGCTGCAGTCCGTGGTGTTGCAAAGAGATGGACATGACTGAGCAACTGAATGACAATACAATGATTTAAACTTCATGCTCTGAAGTCACAAGTACATTTGCAACAACCTAATACATAGTATAATTGACTATGTAAAAATAAATTATGTGGCTCATTATAGAAAATCAGAAAAACCTTCTTCTTGGAAATCACATCTCAACTGAATCTTGGAGGATAAGACAAATTGATCAGGAGAATGATGGAGAGGGAGGATACTTTGAGTGAGTGCAAGTTACAGAAGCAGGTCAGATACTCAGAAAAAAGGACAGTTTGTATAGCGGAGCACAGAGTACAACATGCAAATGACACGATGTAGCAGCAGAGGTAATAGGACGGGCACTGTATTTCAAGCGAACAACTCAGATATTCTAGGTAGGCTCGTAAAGTGCTTTAAGCAGAGGTGTGATAGGATCTGATTTGCATTTTAGATTTTAAATTAGTAGAATGCTTTACAAATACAATTCAACAAATGCTAATGAGATAGATGAATCTGTGTGATGATACATTGATTCCCAAAATTTAAACTTCATGAGTGTATGTGTATGTATGTATGTGTGCATCAGAAGAACACAAAACACAACAATATAAGTATTATGCAAAATGAAACATCTAATGTAAACAGGAAAACATGGGTTGACATTCAGAAGTATTTCTTATTTCTCTGCCCAACTACACTGATCTTCACGGAAATTCTTACTTATCTCAATGAATAAATACTGCACTGGGTTGAATTACATTTCTCCCAAACACATAACCACCAAGAAAGTCAAAATGTGTCCTTACTTGGAAATAGGGTCTTTGCATAGGTAATCAGTTCCTTCAAGATGAAGTCATACTGGGTAAGGGTGACTCCAACGACTGATGTCCTTGTAAGACAGCCAAGTGAAGACACAGAGATAGAAATACAGAGGGAAGATGGTCATGTGAAGGTACAGAGACAGACACACAGAGGGAAGACAACCATGTAAAGACAGAGGCAGGCATTGGAATGATGCAGCAAGAGGTCACAGAACACCAAGAACTGCTGACAACCACCAGACGCTAGAAAGACTGATGCTTAAGCTGAAGCTCCAATACTTTGGCCACCTGATGTGAAGAACCAACTCATCAGAAAAGACTCTGATGCTGGAAAAGATTGGAGGTGGAAGAAGAAAGGGACAACAGAGGATGAGATGGTTGGATGGCATCACTGACTCAATGGAAATGAGTTTGAGTAAGCTCCAGGAGCTGGTGGTGGACAGGGAAGCCTGGCGTGCAGCAGTCCATGGGGTCACAAAGAGTTGGACACGACTGAGCTACTAAACACCACCACCACCACCATCAGATGCTAGAGGAGAGGTATGGGTCAGTTACTCCAAGTCTCCAGACAGAAACAACTATGCTAACACCTTAATTCCAGACTTATGTCTCCAGAACCATGAGAGAATAAATTTCTGTTGTCCTAAGCTCACAGTTCATAGTATTATTTTACAACAGCCCTTGGAACCTAATATACACACGCATGGCAGCATCTCCTGTCTAGGCTGCAAGGGCGCTAGGGGAGTAGACTGTGGTCCCAAGAAGAGGATATTCCCACTAGCACAGCATGAAGAGGACAAAACACTGTCCTGCTACTACTTGTATTTGCCATCTCCTCATATGCCTTCCTCCCCGTCTGGCACTTATTTTCCACCTGGATTTGCATTGGGAAATATTTACAGGCTTTACTAGTTATTCATCCACACTGAATGCATACATAAAAATCACCTTGATTTCTGTGTACCCTAATTTGCGAAGGTGCTGCCTTACATTTATGGAGACTCTGGTTAAAAGCTAATTCAGTATATGCTATAAAAAAACACTCACTACTTTAATCAATAAACCATGCAGGGCTTTTGTAAGATGAATGTTTGAGTGTTTCAGCGATAACTGATTTTTGAAAGTTATTAGAATAAGACCTCTCCCTTCTGCTTCATGCAGTCCCTTTGGTACAGAGTAAGAAGATTACCATCAGTGTTTGGGGAGCAAGCTTACTGAGTCAGAAGACATGAGGAATATCATTAAGTTTTTAAAATAACAGCATGCCCTTGTTTCAACTAAATTTGAGGAAAACCAAATGTAGAGGGAGCAGAATGATTTAAAATGAGTCAAAATTCATTGAAGTTGGAATACATATTATCATCAAGACAAGTCAGGAAACAAAAACAGCAGAGGTCCTAGAGGCTTAAAAGCAGTGGCCTGAAACTAAACTTCCTCCACCTGGAACAGAGTGAACTTCTTTCAGCCTTAAAAAGTACCTAATCTTTCAGATGACAGAGTGATTGTGGGAAGACTGCAGAGAAGAAAGTTGACAAATACAACAGGAATTACAGTAGGTATACACTCCCACAGAAGCAGCAATCTAGTGATATTTTTTTCTTCTCTAGTTCTTCTGGAAAACTTTGAAGGAAAAGAAGAACAACCCCATTTCCTAACCTGCAGGTATAAGACAGATCTCAGACAACTCCCCTAAGGGGTTTCTTAGACGATGAGAAAAATCATTTTTCCGTGTGAGTGATGCAAGCCTAGATTCTCCTTGCTGGACCCTGGCAGAACTACTATTTTTAAAGGGGTAAAATATGACTGTTTCTGACTGAAATTTCCCCTCTCAAAGATCCATAATTCCCTTATCACTGAAACCTTAAACAAAGCCCTTGAGACAAATCAATAGTCCAATAAATGAAAAAAAAATAAAATAGAAAGCCATCTAAGGGTCCACTCTAGTCTGAATTCCAATACAAGTAAATTTATCACACAGTAACCTTGGAAACGCTTCCCATAATAAATATGTTTAACACATCATTTTCTTATTACAGACATGTATTTTTTCTTGGAAAAAAAAAACATAAGTATATTTTACATTCTTCATACATAGATGTATGAGAAATAATGGGGTCTGGATATCAGTTAGAAAAATCACCTGGTTAGAAAAATAACTTGGAGAAGGAAATGGCAGCCCACTCCAGTTTTCTTTTCTGGAAATCCCAAGAACAGAGGAGCCTGGAGGGCTACAGTCCATCATGGGGTTGCAAGAGAGTAGGACACAACTGAGTAACTATAAAGCAACAGCAACAGAGGAAAGACTAGTCATCAAAGTTTTGATAGTAGAGACAGTTCCCATGATGATTAAAGTATCATTTTCCAAACTAGGAAAAAAATTAGAGATTTCCATTAGAAATAAGTGTTACAGGCTGCTTAAATTATAAAAGGACACAGGAGGGAAATAAGAAGTAGTTGCTTTGGTTCTTATGATCTGTACCATCCAATATGGTAGCCAATGGTCACGCTAGTTAATCTCAAATTCAAATCAATGGAAATTAAATAAAGCTTAGTTCTCAATTGTCTTAACTACATTTCAAGTGCTCAATAACCACGAGTGGCTGTGTTTGGAGAAGATCTAGAACATTTACAACTTGGTATGAAGTTTTATCTTACTTTATGTGGTCAATTTATCATTTGCTCCACTGGCATCTATTGGCATAAATATTAATCCAGTTTCCCAACGTGTAGGATTTTTTCCTCTAGAGAGGTGTATATACTAGGAAAGCTAAGCTTCCTATTTAGCTTCAAGTATGTTTCCTTCTCATCTCGTGATTGCTGAGTACCAGGCTTGATGGAAAACCTCATGATAGCACTCGCTCACCTTTTTACAAAGCTACTTGACACGATTACAGAACACACTGTCATATTTTAAATCGCATCTGAGTCAATGGACTATACAACCTTTGGCACACTGCTTTTGCCATTTACTGTGGATTCGAAAGTACCTTCATTGACGGTGTTGGTTTTAAAATGGCTATGTCCAAAGAAAGCCATCTCAAAAGTAAGATGCATGTCTATATAGCATCATGAGGAAGGAAAAAAAAAAAACAAGGCAGGGTTGGTTTTAAAAATTATTAGACAAACAAAAGACAATTCAACAGAAGTACGGGCATGGTTCTCAACAATTCCTTCAAAATAGAGGGTGTACAAATGACCAGTAAGGATAACCTCTTTAAAAACTTGAAAAATGTTCATTAAAACTAACCTTCATATAACGAACATGCACCACCACAGCTAAAACTTTCAAACATTCATTTCTAAATGGCGGACTTGTGGCACAATGAGGGACTCTAGTACTTTGGTTTTGAGAGTCTAAATTGATCCAGCCACTTTAGGAAAATTCTGTGTATCCTAATTTGGTATTAACCCTTCCTAGCTCTATACCATGAAAAATGTCTATAGCAATTCTACTGAAATAGCCAACAACTGGAAACAACTCAATGTTTATCAACATGAAATGAATACATAATTGTAGAATAAGCATACAACAAAATAATATTACTCAGGAAATTAAATAAATACTTCAGATAACAAAATGGGTAATTTTTCACAAATATTATTTTGAACTAAAGAACTCAGAGGGGAAATAATGTGTAATTTATCATTTCATTTGTATGAAAATTTAAAATTAAAAAGACACACAAAAAAACCCTTAATCTATGGGGATAAAAATCAGGTGAATTTAAGTAGTAGTAACTCAGAGAAGGCTTGATGGCTGCTTCTGGGGTGTCAATATAATTCACTTATTGAGCTGGTGAATATCCCATGGAGTTTTTGTTAGAATTTAGGAATAGGAAAATAGTAGTGGGAGTGAGCTCTGGTTGTACCACCAGGATGTCTGGTTTCCCTTTCAGCTCAAGCACTCAGGCTGTGTATCTTTGGGCAAAATTTAACCCTCATAATTTGTAGCCCAACAGATACTTAGTCAGATGAGTCACTCAGTTGTGTCCGACTCTTGCGACCCCATGGACTGCAGCATGCCAGGCCTCCCCATCCATCACCAATTCCCAAAGTTTACTCAAATTCATGTCCATTGAGTCAGTGATCCTATCCAACCATCTCATCTTCAGTCATCCCCTTCTATTCCTGCCTTCGCTCTTTCCCAGCATCAGGGTCTTTTCAAATGAGTCAGCTCTTCCCATCAGGTGGGAAAAGTATTGGAGTTTCAGCCTCAACATCAGTCCTTCCAATGAACACCCAGAACTGGTCTTCTTTAGGATGGACTAGTTGGATCTCCTTGCAGTTCAAGGGACTCTCAAGAGTCTTCTCCAACACCACAGTTCAAAAGCATCATTTCTTCGGTGCTCAGTTTTCCTTATAGTCCAACTCTCACATCCATACATGACCACTGAAAGAACCATAGCCTTGACTAGACGGACCTTTGTTGGCAAAGTAATGTCTCTGCTTTTAAATATGCTATCTAGGTTGGTCATAACTTTCCTTCCAAGGAGTAAGCATCTTTTAATTTCATGGCTGCAGTCACCATCAGCAGTGATTTTGGAGCCCAGAAAAATAAAGTCTGTCACTGTTTCCCCATCTGTTTCCCATGAAGTGATGGGACCAGATGCCACGATCTTAGTTTTCTGAATGTTGAGCTTTAAGCCAACTTTTCCTCTTTCACTTTCATCAAGAGGCTCTTTAGTTCTTCCTCACTTTCTGCCATAAGGGTGGTATCATCTGCATATCTGAGGTTATTGATATTTCTCCCGGCATTCTTGATTCCAGCTTGTGCTTCTTCCAGCCCCGTTTCTCATGATGTTTCTCAATAGATACCACTACTGGAATAATTGCTCCACTTTGTCTCTCATCCCATGTTTATCTTATTCCCTGTGATACTACTAACATTGAGCATATTTCATGATCCATGAAAATTGCTCAATAAATAGTTATTAATAAAATAGATTATACATAGCATGTTTCCATGGAGAATATTACTTCTTTTTCATTTGTTGAAAGCTGAACATGTTTCTTAGAAAATATGTCACGCAGACAAAAATATCCCATTTTGTTTTAGCCCTCCCATCTCGATGCTGACAGCTAGAATAAGTGTGAACCCAGAGTTCTGTTCTTCCCTAATCTTCCCAGGTAGGTCAGTGGTAAAGAATCCACCTGCAAGGCAGAAGACCCGGGTTCAATCCCTGGGTTGGGAAGAGAGCCTGGAGGAAGAAATGGCCACTCCAGGATTCTTTCAGAGTCAGACAGAATTGAAGGACTAAACACACACACAAGAAATATGATTTGGTCATCATTATAGTTACTAAATTCATACAGAGGTGAAATTTTTATATAGTTTTTATTATAAACTATCAAATGTTTTGTTACTTTTTATAAAGGTTTTCCAATAGGACATTTGCATTTTCTGATTGCAGTTAAGCTTTTGTTGTTATGGGTCTGTAGGCAGTGGTGGGGGAAAGTCTAGTAGGAAATTCCTTCTTGAAGCTGATCTAATTCCCAATGCTGTGTGTATCCAGCCTCGCCTTTCCCAGCCAATTAGAACAGGAAGAAAAGCTTCCTGGGAGGAGAGGACCATTTTACCAGACAATTCATATTCTAAAGCTGGTGTTTGGAGGAATTCCCTGGTGATCCACTGATTAGGACTCAGCACTTTTACTGCCAAGGACATGGGTTCAGTCCCTGGTCAGAGAACTAAGATCCTGCAAGCCACGCAGCACAGCCGGCAATAAAAATAAAGACAGTGTCTACAAATCCTGTGTTTGCCAACTGAATGTGTAGTACCCACTAGCCTCAAAAAGCCTCAAGTAGTCTTTACAGTAATTGTGTGTTAGGAATGCCTTCACAGAAACAAATAGGCAAAGATTCATCTTTTCCAGAAGCTACCATCAACCTCAGGCCTGAAAGGAGTTCCACAGATAATGTTTAGAAGAATCTGAGGTCACAGCCAAGGAGACAGATGAGCATAAAGATGAGGACAAGAAGGCTAGGCAGACAAGGATGTTAAGAAGAAGAAATGAAGGTCTACAGTTCAGCACAGGGAACTCTACTCAGTCCTCCGTGGTAACCTAGATGGGAAGGAAATTCAAAACAAGAGGGGGTATGTGCATACCTGTGGCTCATTCACCGTGCTGTGCAGCAGAAGATAACGTAACACTGTAAAGCAACTATACTCTTATATATATATATATATAAAATAAAAAAGGAGGACCAAGAGGAGGAGGAAAGAAATACCCCTAACAAAACTGGCTGAAACAGACAGTAGAATGACAATCCCTAAAAATTCATACATTGAAATCATTAGACATAGATGTGATGACTAAAAAAATACAAAAAGATAATAAAAAACACAACTAAAGGAGAAGAAACTCTTCAGGTAACCGAGTAAGTTTTTAAAAGGAACAAATAAAACTAGTAGACTTATAAAATATAATTGACATCAAAACTCAGGGGTTGGTTTTAAAAAGAACAAAAGGTGAAATTGAAAAGAAGCAGAAGGAAGTTCTTAAGACTATTTTCAAAATCCATTCCAAAGAGTCAGAAAGATGGATAAAAGCACAGGTTTCTACTTTTCAGATATTTCAAAAGGCCTCATGCATTTTTATTAATAAGCTTTGCTGTGTTCGTACACTTAACAACAATCATTTCCCAAATCCTCTACTAAAGGTATTATTTGTTTATTCTTATACACGTGTTTGTGTAAAAATATAAATATATATTTAAAACATATGACCAACTTGATATGTTTTTTATATAAAGATACATGGCAATTCACTGTCAGAGAAAGCAACTAAAATAATTCAAAATAATGAAATTACCAACTAAACGGAGATGGCAAAACCCCACCACCAATTTCCACAGTATGGTACTTACAGTAAGAACAGCCATAGACCTCAATCCTGAGCCCAATGCGGCCTTCTCCGTTCCAATCCAGAGGCACAAAGCGGACATAGCGGGCGATGACAGGATGCTGTAAATCGTGCCGGACAACACTATCAGAGTTGACGTTCCCAGGAAATGCCTGGCAAAAAAAAGAGAGAGAGAGAGATTTGAAAATTAGGGCAAACTACTTTAGAAACCACCACGTACTCTATGTGCTGAAATAAATTTAAACTGTCTTATGCAATGGAGGTATTTTATATTCTCTAAACCATAAACTAATTGAAAAAAGCTTCCATACTTTCTTTATTTGAAAAACAGGGCCAATTTTAAATGCGAGCTAGGACAAAGTTTCCATGGGTTCTTTCATATATGGAAATGCACACACATGTTAAAAGAATGAAACACTCTGACGTACACTGCAGTATCCAGTAAACAATTATGAGTTCTATTATTTTACATTTAAACTATGCAGTATGCATTTTTTTAAACACACTCCAACCATATTTCTTGCTTTTTAAAAATCTTCTTTTCATGACTACCCATGGCATCATCAGAAATCTGAAAAAATCTTTTCAACATTGAGTTTGGCAAAAAGAGCAACTGAATACACTGTGCAGAGGTCAGGGACTTCTACATTTTATTAGCATAACTATATGTGAACATATTTATTTCATATGTCTTATTAATAGAAGATGTTGTCAAGAATTATTTGCCACAATTTTTTTTTTATGTTGAAAGGTCATATTGTCTATTTTTTTTTTTTTTTTGGCAGAGAACAAAAGGATTTTCTTTGGTCATGGCCATCATTCCTCAGCAAACATTTATAAAACATTTACTGCATAATAAGCATTAACACAAGGTAAGATGGGAAACCCAGGAGTAAGGAAAGCCATAGATGCTACACTCAAAAAGAGTGTGCAATCTAATAACAGGAAAATATCAATATAAAATTATAACTTAAAGTAAAGAAGATTTAAAGCAAGAGACCAAAAATATTTTAGAGTATGTCAAATAAATGAGAAATACATATGTAAGCTATTTAAAACATGCTTTGTTGTTCTTATTTAGTTTCTAAGTTGTGTCTGAGTTGGAGACCTCATGCCCCGTAGCTCTCCAGGTTCCATTGTCCATGGGCTCTCCAAAATAAGAACACTGGAATGAATGGCCATTTCCTTCTCCAGTTTTAAACATGAGCTGCAGCCACTCCAGTGCTCTTGCCTGGAAAATCCCATGGACAGAGGAGCCTGGTAGGCTATAGTCCGTGGAGTCGCTGAGTCGGACACGACTGAGTGACTTCACTTTCCCTTTTCACCTTCATGCACTGGAGAAGGAAATGGCAACCCACTCCAGTGTTCTTGCCTGGAGAATCCCAGGGATGGGGGAGCCTGGTGGGCTGCCATCTATGGGGTCGCACAGAGTCGAACACGACTGAAGCGACTTAGCAGCAGCAGCAGCCTTAATTTCATATACACATTCTAGCTGTCCCTATCTTAAATAACTTGAGTTTTTGTAAAGCTATATTCCACATGAGATCCTCTTTTATATTTTTAAAATAATCTCTTAAACATTGAAATAAAAAATAAAAAAGAACACTGAACATTTTAAGTCATAACATGATACAACATAAGCACTATATTACAATTATGTAAAGTTTAAAAATAAAATAAAATTTAAAAAAAAGAACAATAAAAAAAAGCACTATATTACATGGCTAACCTGTTGCATTCTTAACTGATATTTTGAATTTGTTTCTACATTAAATGAGGAGTTTTATCTCTTAAATATATCTTTTACAATAGCTTTTGTAAGACATAAAATTATTATGAAGCAAGTAAAGAGATACTTTCAATAAAGAGTGCATAGTAGCTTTGAAACAGAAGGCTCTGGTTTAATTGCACACAAATACATGTTTGCAAAAATGTATGTTGAAATATTTCCTCAAGATTTAAACTACTCTTTAGAACATTCAGTTGGCTCCAATAATCTGCAAAATGGGTAACAGTCTGTGTCTGTGTGGGTGTGTTTGTGTGCGCGCACACGTGCTAGTGTTCAGCAGCATCCTACTATTTGCTACCCCATGGAACATGGCCTGCCAGGCTTTTCTTCCCATGGGATTTTTCCAGGCAAAAATACTGGAGTGGGTTGCCATTTCCTTCTCCAGGGGATCTTCCTGACCCATGGATGGAACCTATGTCTCCTGCATTGCAGGTGGATTCTTTATCAGCTGAGTCACCAGGGAAGTCCTAATAGTCTATAAAATATACAATTATATGCTTTGGAAACTGAGATATTCTTCAATAATGATTCCTACTGTGTTCTCCTTGGTTTTCCTGAAGCTGTTGTGTTGGCTGAAAAGTTCATTCAGGTTTTTACCATTCATAAGATATTATGGAAAAAATTCAAATCCAAACTTTTTGGCCATACCAATACATACTACCACTGCCTTTCAACAAAGCCGCATCCTCTTCAATTCTTCATTGGACAAAACCATTTGAGCTTTAGATCTAAAATTTCATCACATAAATAGACATCTTATTTGCATCATGCTGACAACATTTGATCAGGGAAAATAGATTTCTTTTTTCTTTGTAGGTATTTTTCTAGCCAGTTTTACACAGAAGCCACAAATTTATTTTATTAAACTGGCTGCATTTTAATATCATTATTGGTTGTTCTGGCTTCAAAAGCAATACCAGTGAGAATCCCTGCATTAATTACCTGAGTACATATAGATTAATCTAAATATTATCTTAAATAAGATTCAACAAAAGCCAGCAAACAATTTTAACTTAAGGATCAACTATATGCTTAACATATATAGCTATAAGCTTCCATGTGGCTCAGATGGTAAGGAATCCGTCCTCAATGTGGGAGACCCAGGTTCAATCCCTGAGTTGGGAAGATCCCCTGGAGAAGGGAATGGCAACCCACTCCAGTATTCTTGTCTGGAGAATCCCATAGACAGAGGAACCTGGCGGGCTAGAGTCCATGAGGTCACAGAGTCAGACACGACTGAGTGATTAACACACACACACATATGCTTAACATGGCATTAAGTGGTATATGAATATTAAAAACAACACAGACAGTAAGTAACTTTCTTAGAAATCTGTTTCTGAGACATTTCTAGTCTGATGAAGCCTGAAAAAAGAAAAAAAAAATATTGGTCTGTGTTCTCCTGTTTTGCCTAATACTTCATTTCTGACACCAGACGTATGGGTTTTCCCACACGCCAGGCCATTCTCTGTGGACACCAGCCAGTGTTCCATACCTTAACTCAATCCTAACACTATCTACCTGGAGGTAGATTCAGATCCCACAGGTGAAGGGCTGAGTTCCTCAAGAGCACCCGCACTTCAGGTGCCAATCTCCAGCCCAGTTTGCCACACAGGCTTCTGAAAGACCATACATCAGAGGTCCCCATGACCCCCTCCTTAGGTTCAACTGCTTGCTGAGCAGCTCACAGAACACAGGAAAACAGTTTGCAAACTAGCTTACTGGTTTATGCTGAAGGATTCGACTCAGGAACAGATGGAAGAGATGCACAGAGCAAGGTGGGTGAGAAGGGCTGCGGGCCCACTCCAGGTGTACCACCCTCCTAGCACCTCTATTTATTCACCAAGCGCTCTGAACTCCTGAAATTCTAGATTTTTATGGCAGCTACTGTGTGCATTTGTGATGATCAAATCATTGGCCACTGGGGACTGAACTCAATCTTCCGCCCTGCTCTTCTCAGAGGTCAGGATGTGGCTGAAAGTTTCAACTCTCTAATCAAATCACATGGTTGGTTTCATCTTAAGGTTATCAAGGGGATTTTAAAAAATCACCTCATTGACATAAACTCAGGTGTGGGTTGAAAGGAATTTGTTATGAATAACAAAAGACACCCATTTTAGCTTTATCACACTTATCACTTAGGAAATCCCAGGAGTTTCAGAAGCTGTGTGGCAGACAGCATGGATAAAGACCCAAAAATATATATTTCTCACTATAAATCCTGATATCACAGGCCTAAAATAAAATATTTTTTAAAAATGTTGCAAAAGGCAGCATTAAAACGAAGTACAGAAGTGTGTTGCATAGCTAGTGATTTCAATAAACCTTGGAATCCTATGAAAACTATGTAATCAGGAGAACTATAGAAAGAGATAGACTTTAACTAGATAGGAGGGCAGAATGATGTTTAGGAGATAGAAAGGGAGAAGGACACAGGAGCGGACTGGGAAAGACTAGAATAAAGAAGGAACTCAGAAGTCAGAAAGAGAAACACCAGTACAACATATTCCATAGATATGGAATTTAGAAAGACAGTAATGACGATGCTATATGCAAGGCAGCAAAAGAGACACAGATGTAAAGAACAGACTTTTAGACTATGTGGGAGAAGGCGAGGGTGGGATGATCTGAGAGAATAGCATTGAAACATGTATATTACCATATGTAAAATAGATGACCAGCACAAGTTCAATGCAGGAAGCAGGGCACTCAAAGCCGGTGTTCTGGGACAATCCAGAAGGATGGCGTGGGGAGGGAGGTGGGTGGGGGTTCAGGATGTGGGGACACATGTGCACCTGTGGCTGATTCATGTCGATGTATGGCAAAACACAGAATATTGTAAAGTAATTACCCTCCAATTAAAATTAATTAATTAATTAAAAATACACACACACAGAAAAGAGGGAACTCAGGTCTAGGGCTGGAGATACCCTGAGTCTAGTACTTGTGGTGAAATTTTGTTCTTTAGGGGTAACTTCTCTAGCCCTCATCTATTTTATTCCTTCTCTCCATGACTGTCCCCCAAAAAGATCTGACTAGCTTATCTAAAAAATCTACTTTAGAACTAAAATTGTGGACTCTGAAAACATAAACTATATTCAGGAATAAGTGATAAGGACATAAATCTGACTGCAAGAAGCGTTCATATTGGAAAATGAATGTTTTAACAAGTTCTGATTGTGGACAGAAGAATTCAGCATGTGTTTCTTTTCTAAATGGTAGAATAAAAGCCATATTTAGAAGATCTTGGATGGTGGGAGATCGAGTTGGGGGCAGAAAGACGAGTCATAGAGTTCAAAGTCAATGCCACTGGGTGGGAAGGGAAAATGTTTCAAAAGAAGAATTAATAACACTTTGAGAGGAGGGAGTAAGAGCAATGATATAAATGAATCTATTCACATATTGGCATTGGCGACAAAAAGAGGGAAGGGGGGATAAAATGGTAGACATCCATCCTTTCCCTCCCCAGCAAACTCTTCTCTTTAAGTAATAGCACCTAGATTTTCTTTACAATGTTACCTAATATTCACTCTTAATCCACCTGATTCAGGAGAGACAGATGCCACACCAAGGCTCAACCTTAGCACTTCTGCTCAAAGTGATATATATTCATATATCCATTCATTCACTCAGGAGATACATGAGAACTTTTTATGCACCAGATACTGTTCAAATCACTGGGGAGATGCAAGTGGACAATACAGCTTCAGCTCACATGGCATTTGCATTATTAAAGTACATAGTATGTCAGTACAAAGTGGGGCAAATAATAAACAATATGCAGTGGATATATTTAATATTTACAATAGCCAGGACATGGAAACACTCAAAGTGTTCATTGACAGATGAATGGATAAAGATTTGGTATATGCACACAATGGAATATTACTCAATCATAAAAAAAAACCAAAAACAAACTGCTGCCATACATCATAACATGGATGGGCCTAGAGATTATAATACTGAATGAAGTGAGACAGACAAAGACAAATATTACATGATATTGCTTATATATGGAATCTAGAAAAAATGGTACAAGTGAATTTATTTACAAAAGAGAAATAGAGTTGTAGATGTAGAAACAAACATGGTTACTGGTATGGGAAGGGTGGTAGGGATAAACTAGGAGATCAGAATTGATATATACACACTGCTGCTGCTGCTGCTGCTGCTAAGTCGCTTCAGTCATGTCCGAGTCTGTGCGACCCCATAAACGGCAGCCCACCAGGCTCCCCCGTCCCTGGGATTCTCCAGGCAAGAACACCGGAGTGGGTTGCCATTTCCTTCTCCAATGCATGGAAGTATATGTCAAATGGATAACTAGCAAGGATCTACTGTGTAGCACAGGAAACTCTACTCAATATTCTGTAATGACCGACATGGAAAAATAATCTAAAAAAGAGGGGATATATGTATATATACAATTGTATATATATATTGTATATTGTATATATACAATTGATTCACTTTGATGTACAGCAAAAACTAACACAGCATTTTAAATCAACTATGCTTTAATAAATTGGTTGCTCAGATGGTAAAGTGTCTGTCTAGAATGTGGGAGACCCGGGTTTGAGCCCTGGGTTGGGAAGATCCCCTAGAGAAGGAAATGGCAATCCATTCCAGTACTATTGCCTGGAAAATCCCATGGACAGAGGAGCGTGGTAGGCTACAGTCCATGGGGTCACAAAGAGTTGGACACAACTGAGCGATTTCATACATACATTAAATACACTGAGTTATATAATATGTATGTATTGTTGTATATTATAGGTATGGCTCATTTTTTTGCTTCAGGGATGCTTTTATAATTGAAGGTGTCTGGCACCACTGCCTGGAGAAAGTCTATTGGCACCATTTTTCCGACAGCATTTGCTCACTTCAGGTCTCTGTCACATTTGGTAATTCTTGCAATATTTCAAGCTTTTTCATTATTATTATACCCACTATCATGATGCGTGGTCAATGATCCTTTGATGCCACTAATGCAACTGCTTGGGGATGCCTTGAACCACACCCATATAAGAATGAATTTAATCTATAAACATTCTGTACATTCTGACTTCCCCACTGACCTGCCATTCCTCCATCTCTTTTCCTTTCCTTGGGCCTCCCTATTCCCTGAGACAGAACAATACTGAAATTAGGCCAGCTAATAGCCTGAGAATGGCCTCTAAGTGTTTAAATGAAAGGAGCAGTCAACTGACACAGCACACTTCATGTTGTCTTATCCTAAGAAATTGCCGCAGGCACCCCAACCTTCAACAGTCATCATGTTGATCACTCAGCAGCATCAACTTTGATGCAAGATCCTCCACCAGCTAAAAGATCACAATTCCCTAAAGGTTCAGATGAGGGCTAGCATTTTTTAGCAATCAAGTATTTTTAAATTAAGATGTGGCCATTGTTTCTAGACAAATGGTACTATACACTGAGCAGACTACAGTATAGTATAAACATAACTTTCACATTGTTTTATTGTGAAACCAAAAGAAGTCATGTGACTCCCCTGATTGCAATATTTGCTTTATTGAGTATTCTGGAACCAGACACACAATATGTCCCAGGTATTCCTAGAAATATATATGTGTGTGTATAATTATATATATATATATATATATATATATATAGATATAGTATAAGCAAAAGTAAGAAATGCACACATCTTGCGTATATGCTGCATGTTTTGGGGGCAGGAAGGAAGCCAGAATTTATGGAGCACAGTGAAGAAGCAAGGAGGGCCTGAAGGCCATGACAATGTGGTAAATTTCATATTAATGGGCCAAAAGAAAATTCACTGGAGAGTTTTCAGTAAAAATGTCACATAATTTAAATGTTAAGATTGGGGCCACTAAAATGGGATTCCCAGGTGGCACTAGTGGTAAAAAGCCTGCCCATCAATGAAGGAGACTTAAAGACACAGGATTGATCCCTGGGTTGGGAAGATCCCTTGGAGGAGGGCATGGAAACCCACTCCAGTATTCTTGCCTGGAGAATCCAATGGACAGAGGAGCCTGGCGGACTACAGTCCATGGGGTCGCCAAGAGTCAGACAAAACTGAAGCAACTTAGCACACACACATACCACTAAAATACAGTTCCCCAAATAAAGCAAAGTTCCTAGTATAACAGTAGAAGATGCCATAGCATATTATAAAATACAGGAGAGTGGTGGATGGGATACACTGGTTACATGTGCTCTGGAGGAGTGAAGGTGTTAGGGAGAAGGTAGGAATGATGCTGTGGAAGTGAATGCTGGAGAGGAGCAACAGGACACGTCTTCAATCCTGGACCCCAAATGCACAACATGTGAGGAGAAAGCAAAGCAAAATACAGAACTGCTAGGAGTGGAAGCTCTCCATCCACTGAGCTCCCATTGGCCACTCTGGTTATCATAGAAAGGGATGGACATCAGAGGAAGATAAAGTAGGCCCATCTGTGATGATGTCATTTCAGCATCTAAATTCAGAGCCTGCAGAAGTAAATCTACAAGATTTTTGATGATCTGACCTGTGTCCTCCCTGGTTTGTGTTTGTATTTTTTTTTTAAGCAACAAAGAATACTGACTAATACAAAGATATTTGAAGGGAAAGATAATTAGTGAAGATTTAAATATATTGTCTTTGAGATGTCTCCATGAGACTGAAAGGTCACACAGAAAATGAGATGTTCAGCATAGCTTTTCAGAAAGGGTAACATTTATTATTTATGAACAAATGCATGGCATATGGTATTTTCTTCAGAATCACAGCATCAGTAGACTGTGTTTTTTACACTTCTTTTCATTTCCAAGCATACTGAGACTTAAGACATTATCCTAAATTGAAGTTGAAAATATTTCAGAGGAATGATGTAGGCGTTATTGATCGTTGTCTTGAACATAAAGGTGTAAATACATGTGAAATGTCTGTTCTATAACAGTATTCAGAAAAGTTAAGAAATTTAGAAGGAGGTGTAGTCACTGATTTAACAAAACAACATCCAATATTTATATATTACTTTCTTATTTAAAGCTTTCTAGTACACACGGCATGGTTTGTGCCTTATAGGAAATCCTAACTTTGGGAGGGATCTTATTTTTTTCAAACCAATAAATTCAGGCTATGAGAAAGTAGAGCACTTAACTGATGCTGAACAGCTAGTCTGGGCAAACCAGGGCAAAGTAAGAAGTCCGTCCACTCCCACAATGACTTTTGCTTGAGAATCAAGTTTTCAGCAAGGAATAAAGATTTTTCTATTTAGGCACAACACATTTTTTTTTATATTTGATGTTACCTATTTGAATATCAAAGTTTGGTAGATAATTTTCATCAGATGTACATTTTGGGCATACACTTGCTTTCTGGCTCATTTATCAGGTAGCCTATTTGGCCTGTATGCCTTAGTTTTCTCGACATTTTTATGTACACTAATTTTGACAATATTAATATTTTCTTTTCTCAGAAGTTTTCTAAAAAGATAGTCCTACTGTAATATTAGCCAGTTTCCCTGCAAATCTTAATATAAGTAATTAAAAAGCTGGAATGACACTACTTATGATAAAAAGAAAGGGTAGTCTGCTATAATGCTGTATTTTTAAAGTAGTAATGACTACTTTGTCATAGGGCTTGAAAAGGAACTTATTTTTTCAAATAATTTGGTTCTTACAATTCTTGTACTTTTCACATGGATTAAAAAAAGGAACAGAAAAACAAACTAAGATATACAGCTGATTTTTACTAACCTCTACAATTTAAAAAAATGCATCGAAAATTGAAAAATTAAAATGAATTTGAACATTTCTTGAATAGAACACTATCCTTTAAAATTCAACCTTCATTTAGATAAATGCCACACAATAATATATGGTTCGTGGATACATGAGAGAGTCAGACAAAGTCATCACTGTAAGACTGACAAATCAATTTACATAAGCTTGTAAATTATATGTCACTGCTATTAAATCTCCTGACATGGCTGTGATTTGTATATATGCTTAGAAGGATTTATTTTTTATTTTTACTAACATAGAATTTCTGTAACTCACAAATCATCATGCTTAGTAAAATAATAAAATAAGGCTAAACCTATGGTGATTCTTTTATTACTGTCCTAAAAACTATTAAAATATGCAGCAAAGAAGGCTAATACCTAAAACAGCCTGATTATATTCTTTGCAGCCAAAGATGGAGAAGCTCTATACAGTCATCAAAAACAAGACTGGGAGCTAACTATGGCTCAGACTGCTGCTGCTGCTGCTAAGTCGCTTCAGTCATGTCCGACTCTGTGCGACCCCATAGACGGCAGCCCACCAGGCTCCGCCATCCCTGGGATTCTCCAGGCAAGAACGCTGGAGTGGGTTGCCATTTCCTCCTCCAATGCATGAAAGTGATGGCTCAGACTATGAGCTCCTTATTTCAAAATTCAGACTTGAATTGAAGAAAGAAAGGAAAAACATTAGACCATTCAGGTATGACCTAAATCAAATCCCTTAAGATTATACAGTGGAGGTGACAAATAGATTCAAGGGATTAGATCTGGTAGCTGAGTGCTTGAGAACTATGGATTGAGGTTTATAACAAAGTACAGAGGGCAGAAACCAAAACCATCCCGATGGAAAAGAAATGCAAGAAGACAAAATGGTTGTCTGAGGCGGCCTTACAAATAGCTGAAAAAAGAAGAGAAGTGAAAGGCAAGGGAGAAAGGGAAAGATATACCCAACTGAATGCAAAGTTCCAGAGGACAGAAAGAAGAGACAAGAAAGCCTGCCTCAGTGATCAATGCAAAGAAATAGAGGAAAACAATAGAATGGGAAAGAGTAGAGATCTCTTCAAGAAAATTAGGAAGGGAAAATACCAAGGGAACATTCATGCAAAGATGGGCTCAATAAAGGACAGAAATGGCAAGGACCTAACAGAAGCAGAAGATATTAAGAAGAGGTGGCAAGAATACACAGAAGAACTACACAAAAAAGATCTTCATGACCCAGATAACCACAATTATGTGATCACCAACCTAGAGCCAAACATCCTGGAATGTGAAGTCAAGGATGCACTTAAAGAAGTCAGTGTGGGCCTTAAGAAACATCATTAGAACAAAGCTAGTGGAGGTGATGGAATTCCAGCTGAGCTATTTCAAATTCTAAAAGATGGTGCTGTTAAAGTTCTGCACTCAGTATGCCAGCAAATTTGGAAAATTCAGCAGTGGCCACAGGACTGGAAAAGGTTAGTATTCATTCCAATCCCAAAGAAAGGCAATGCCAAAGAATGCTCAAAGTATCACACAATTGCACTCATTGACATCCCAGCAAAGTAATGCTCAAAATCCTTCAAGCTAGGCTTCAACAGGGCATGAACCGAGAAATTCCAGATGTACAAACGATTTAGAAAAGGCAGAGGAACCAGAGATCAAATTGCCAACATCCATCAGATCACTGAAAATGCAAAAGAATTCCAGAAAAACATCTACTTCTGCTTCATTGACTATGCTAAAGCCTTTGACTGTGTGGATCACAATAAACTCTGGAAAATTCTTCAAGAGATGGGAATACCAGACTACCTTACTTGCCTCCTGAGAAACCTGATTACAGGTCAAGAAGCAACAGAGAGAACTGGACATGGAACAACAGACTGGTTCCTAATTGGGAAAGGAGTACATCAAGGCCGTATATTGTCACCCTGCTTATTTAACTATATGCAGAATACATCATGTAAAATGCTGGTCTGGATGAATCACAAGCTGGAATCAAGATTTCCAGGAAAAATATCAACAGTCTCAGACATGCAAATGACACCATTCTAAAGGCAGAAAGCAAAGAGGAATTAAGGAGCCTCTTGATGAAGGTGCAAGAGGAAAGTGAAAAAGCTGGCTTAAAACTCATAACTCAAAAAACTAATATTATGGTATCCAGTCCCATCAATTCATGACAAATAGATGAGGAAAAAGTGGAAACAGTGACAGATTTTATCTTGGAGGGCTTCAGAATCACTGCAGATGGTGTCTGCAGCCACAGTATTAAAAGACACTTGCTCCTTGGAAGAAAAGCTATGACAAACCTAAACAGTGTATTAAAAAGTAGAGACATCACTTTGCTGACAGAAGTCTGTATAGTTTTTCCAGTAGTGGTTTTTCTAGTAGTCATGTACAGATGTGACATTTGGACCATAAAGAAGGCTGAGAGACAAAAATTTGATGCCTTCAAACTGTGGTGCTGGAGAAGACTCTTGAAGCATCCCTTCAGCTGCAAGATTAAACACGTTAATCCTAAAGGAAATAAACCCTGAAAGCTCATTGGAAGAACTGATGCTGAAGCTGAATCTCTAATACTGAGAGGGTAACAGGCAGGAAGGCCAGGGGTCTCCAAATAGAGGAAATAGCCTGCAAGTGTCAGACATTTTTATCTCTCTTAAGCGGCAGGAGGAAACAAACTAACAATATTTTTTCCTTCTCTATACAAATTTAAAGGGAGGTTTCTCTTAAAATATTGTGTTGCCATAATGACACCCGGCTTCGCCTGAAGTTAGCTATTCTCGAGTCTAGAGATAACCAATGCCTTTTTCTTATGGAAATGTTTGTCTTAAGCTATGCTAATGTACTATGCCTTTACCCCAAACTCTGTCTCCAAGTCGGTTCCGCCTCTTGGCCCAGAACCTACTTGACAAACCAGTATGGATATTGTTCCCCTAATCTATGTAAATGAAACTATTTGTATGGTGGTCTGCCCTTCTTCAAGATTCAAGTTAATCATTTTATGGCCCAGGATAAACCATTTATCCCAAAATGCATCTTATGGGTGAGGGGCCTGGTGCCATTCTGAATTTTAAGATATTCCTTTCTTTCATTAACAGACTGCTAGTGACTATATAACATCCAGCTAAAGACTAGCAGGGAGGTACTCTTTCTGCCCCCTTCTGATGCCTATGTCAGAAGCTTTCTCTATCTCCTTTATACTTTAATAAAACTTTATTACACAAAAGCTCTGAGCGATCAAGCCTCGTCTCTGGCCCCGGATTGAATTCTTCTCCTCCGGGGGCCAAGAATCCCGGTGTATTCGCGTGATTCAACAACAACCTTTCAATACTTTGACCACCTGATGCAAAGAGCTGGCTCATGGAAAAGATCCTGATACTGGGAAGGATCGAAGGCAGGAGGAGAAGTATGTGACAGAGGATGAGATGGTTGGATGACACCACCAAATCAATAGACATGAGTTGGAACAAATTGGGAGATGGTGAAGGACAGGGAAGCACAGATACACAAACACAGCACTAAGTCGTGTCCGACTCTTTGTGACCCCATGGACTGTAGCCTGCCACGCTCTGTCCATGGGATTCTCCAGGCAAGAATCCTGGAGTGGGTTGCCATTTCCTTCTTCAGGGGAACTTACTGACCCAGGGATCAAACCCAGGTCTTCTGCACTGCAGGCAGATGCTTTACCAACCCATCTGCTATTGGGCTGGTGTGTAAATGAATGAGTAGTAGTACTTCAGGTCAGAGCAGAGGGGAGTTTAGGATCTCCTGGGTCACACAGAGAAGCATGGTATGATGCAATTCATGGGGTTTTAGAGAGTCAGACACAATTTATGACTGAACAATGAACAACAGCTAAGAACTTTTTAAAAAGTAGTGAGTTGTTCAGGATGCTAATTGTAGAATAATCTAAACATGACTGAAGTTTTAATAACTAAGATTTCCCACCATGTGCACTAAATATTTCTTCTAGTTCATACAATAGTTTCATTGATGTAAGAGAAAGGTAGAGGCAACCTTTTTCACTCTAAAGTACCAAATAGTAAATATTTTAGGTTTAGCAGGGTACAGACCTCTCAGTCCCAGATCCTTCTTTATCTTTTTTAGTTTTAGTTTTATTTTACATTTGAAAAAATG
This sequence comes from Bos grunniens, assembly GCF_055505025.1. NCBI lineage: Eukaryota > Metazoa > Chordata > Mammalia > Artiodactyla > Bovidae > Bos > Bos grunniens. Next base: position 9,819,109 of record NC_141168.1, read on the forward strand.
TAAAAGCCTTCTTACTTCCCTGACTTTAAAAGAACAGGGAGAGAACTGACTTAGCCAAGGGGCTAGAGTTTGCCAACCCCTGGTCTGACGCTCTTTCATATTAACAGATATTTCCCCAGATAGGGAGCCAAATCTAAAATCATCAGAAGACTTTTCAGCCACTTAGCATTTAGAAACCAACAAACTTCAGAAAAGCATTTTGTCAATCCTTGAAGCATATAATTTATCAGAGTGAAAGAAAATATATAAGGATTTAGAATATGCTCCCTTCAAATTTTTTATTATGGGGTTTGAAGTGCAACTTAGAAAGTATTTTATGAGAGAATACATACATTTAGCCCTCACTAAAACCTCACCTTTTAGAAACCTAAAATAAGCGATCACGGGCTCCTGCAGTGAACGAATGAAAAGGTATAGATACATCTCTGCAAAGGTTTTGCTTAAGACTGAAAAATGTGTCTAAAACACCTAGCTCTCGTGCAAGCAAGCCTAGGAAGAACTTTTATTACTACTAACAAGTCGCATACACGGCACATTATGTGAGAAAAACAACAATACATAAATACTTCCTAAAGTGAGATATTGTTATTTTCTTAAGACAGATAATGTCTCCGCTGCCATAAAAACATATATTGATGAATCCTTAGGTTGATGTCGTAAACCTGTGATCACCATGATCACTTTTAAGTGAAATTTTATTTCTTGCTGGATTTTGAGCTTTATTGTCCCCATGCCATCAATTCATATCAAAAGGTAGAAATAGATTTTCCACTTTGCAATCTTGATGGGAGTCTCGAAGCCTAAGTTACACTCCTTGCTGAGGCAGAAAGAAAAGAAGTGCCTTCATAAAGTATTGCATCTGTTACAGCCTCACTCTGGCCTCTTCACCTGAACGCTCTTGCCGTCATCTTGATCAGGCTGTACTACCAATCCTGCAGAACTCAGCTTACATAGCACTTTCTGACAGTCAGTACAATACATCCTCTGATCCTCAATTACCCGCCATTCTGCAGGGTGCCTCATAATATACTATGCTTTTCATTCCCTTCACTCAATTGTAATAACTTCATTATGCCTGTGATTATCCCCCTCATCACTGCTTCAGAAGTGAGTCTGCACTGAAGCTTGTGATCAAGCCTCTGGTTCACCACTATTTTCTGATGCCCCAGTACAGTGTCTGGTGTTCAGTAAGCATCAGTTTACTGCCTAAATGAATAAATACAATGTGAATTTTACATTTCATAGCTCTTGTTATTTCTGGCCGTACCAAAAACTAGTTCAGAAGCTATTTATAGTTAATAAGCCATAGGTTAGACAATATCCTACAGGAATTAGCTTGCTAGTCTGATTCAACAGGACAGTAGGCTAATAAATAAAGTTTTCCCAGAGGTGTTGGGATGTCCTTATCAGTATGCAAAGAGGCTGGGAATTCCAGAGATGATGGGGGAAATGAAATGGTCATACAAAAATCATATCAAAATCAAGGGAGAGATGCTAGGAACAATGTGAAAATTAACACACACACATACAAACCCATCCATCAGATCTATGTTCACTTTGGTAATGGACTTGAACTCTGCTAAAAGCACACTCTATGCCATTGCTAAACCACAGCAAACATATTGGGGAGAAAATGCTGCAACATTCTGCTATAGAAGCAGCAGTGCTCTCTGGACACTTCTGCTCCTGACAAATATTTCCAGTGATTTTCATTATGCCAAAGTTATGAAGATTTTTAAATTATTTTATTAGAGGAACTCTTCAATTTAAGATTCCTGCAGAGGATCTTCCTGACCCAAGGATTGAACCAGTGTCTCTTATGTCTCTTGCCTTGGCAGGTGGGGTCTTTACTACTAATGCCAGCTGGGAAGCCTGCTTTTACATGTATCCCTAGCTTATTTCTTTTTATTGGTGAGAATTATTTCATTGTATAATTATATCACCATTGTTTATCCACTTTTCTGTTGACAGACTCAGTGATGTTTTCAATTGATTTATGAATGAAATTGTTTGAAGTATTTGTGCAAATGTCTAGTAGAAGAATTTCTGAGCCAGAGAATGGATGAGTGCTTTAAAATTTTTAAAGAAAATGCCAGATAGTGATTATCTTAAATTTCAGAGAAATCTGTGTATTCTCTACAACTTAAATTCATTAGTTTGTGTATTTACGTTCTACTTCGCTCTAAACTTCTCTATATATTTTTCATCATCCTACATGTCGAATTATAAGAAAGGGTGAAACTGATAAGATAATGCTATCAACTGTCTTTTTCTCCAGCATTTGAAATAAATATATATACAAAGTCAAAAATACAAAGGGAATGCTGTCAAGCTTGACTGCATTAAAGTACCACACAGCTGATGGAGTCAGGGGATGGAAAAGTTTAAGAGAATGGAGAAGGAAGAATATGATGAAAAGATTCATGTTTTTTAAGTAAAGAGTCAAAAGACATTAGCAAAATTTGATAGAATGGCAAACCGACTTGTGAGTATATCATTACATGTAACAGAATTAACCCCCAAAGAATTTTAAACGTTTGAGAAAATGTTGATATAATTGCTAAAAACAGGCCAGATATGGGGAAAAACAGGCTAACTAACTACAAGTTCATCTGTTAAGAATTAGCAGTCAGTAATTTCAAACTTGATAAATGAACAACCTGCTATATAAAGTATTGGAAGAATGGAGACAGGGATGGGGAGATACTGGGAAGGAAATTTTGCTTTTTACATTTAATTCTTCATGTACTACTTTGATAAAAATAAACCACAAAACATATTTTTTTGGAGGGTTGTGTCTAAAACGTTGGCTTTAAGATTCATGGCAAAGTATACAGATGGAGACATGTTCAGTAGTGAGACTCATCTTGTCTGTAAAAATAAAATCTAACCAGCTGCTTGACAAAACAGAAGACTCCTGGTACTGAGCCCAGAAAGAGATTTCTCAAATGAGCCCAATGTAAAAGGAACCACGCTGCACAATGAACAAAGTGTTCAACAGCATCTGTATAAGAAGATAGCAACAACCTTCACAGGGAGCTTCTTAAAGTTTCTAAATGCTGAAACACAATTTTACAATGGTAATCAAAACTGCCAATGCAAGTTATTTAGTTCTCTGCTGGCTGGCTTACTCTAGAAACAGTTCAGAGTATATGGAGGAATCAATGGATCGCACTGCCTTCAGCTGATCCTTCATAAACTTTGTTTTTGTCAAGAATTTGCTGTTTCAGTGGCTATGAATTTGAGAATATACATGGCAGTACCCAGAATACATCTGGTTCCAAATGTGGAACCAAATGGATTCATCAGCATAAAATCAACAAAACGAGTTTTATTTAGGGGGATGGTCAGTATTAGCAAAGTAAGTTACCATCTTCAAAATGTGTCTCTCCCCTGGCGGCTAAGTAGTAAAGAATTCGCCTGCCACTGCAGGAGACATGGGTTTGATTCCCTGGTCTGGGAAGATCCCACATGTCACGAGGCAGCTAAGCTTGTGCACAACTACTGAGCCTGTGCTCTGAAGCCCAGGAACCACGACTGCTGAGTCCCTGTCTAGACCCGTGCTCCACAGCAAGAGCCATCACAGTGAGCAGCCCCAGCTCACAGCAACTAGAAAGTCCACACGGCAATGAAAACTCTGCACAGCCGAAACTAATTAATTAAATAAATACAAGTATTTTTTTAAATGTGAAATTCTTCATTTGGATAGCTTCATGCCATGAAATACTAACAGTTTTAACACTAAATGTATCTCAATTTGCCCATTAATAATGACTTTATTCTTTCTCAATTTATACTCTATACCAAGATTAATACCTGGTAATGTTTCTTTGAGATACAGTGAAAGAGCCAAAATCACGAACACTTCCTGGGTTTTACAGAAGTTCCTATTTTTTCCAAAATACTTGACTCTTACCTTTTATAGGGAAAACAAGGACAGTATTTTTACATTATATTCCTCCATTTTTACTGGTCTAAGCTTTCTGCTTCCTTCCTTTACAAAATTTCTCAACTAAATGGTCTGGGCTCTGCATGTCCCTTTTTCTCTATGATCTGGTTGCTGCTGCTGCTGCTGCTGCTAAGTCACTTCAGTCGTGTCCGACCCTGTGCAACCCCACAGACGGCAGCCCACCAGGCTCCCCTGTCCCTGGGATTCTCCAGGCAAGAACACTGGAGTGGGTTGCCATTTCCTTCTCCAATGCATGGAAGTGAAAAGTATAAGAGAAGTCGCTCAGTCCTGTCCAACCCTCAGCGACCCCATGGACTGCAGCCTACCAGGCTCCTCCACCCATGGGATTTTCCAGGCAAGAGTACTGGAGTGGGGTGCCATTGCCTTCTCTGATGATCTGGTTAAGTTTCATCAATTTGTCAATCGCTATCTTTTCTTTTGAAACAGAAATCGGAAAGACCACTAATGATGACCAGGTAAATTTTTTCATGGTTTTTCAATTTATCTTCAGCATCCTTCATAGTTAGTCATCTTCTCTTTTTCAGGGCCATTTCTATTTTGCACATTTGATCTCAGATTACTTCTCCATCTTCCTCGGATATTTCTAGTTTCTCTGTGGATTATTAAAGATCCCGCGTTTTCCTCACCCTCCCATAAGTGAGATCACCCTCTTTCTTGCCTTTTTTCTTACATTCTGTGAGGATAGCTTGCTGTCAGTCTATTTCTTCCACTACCTGGATTTATTCTCTAACCTCCTGGGAGCCTGAGTAATGGTGAGGCTAGCTCTTACAGACTGGATTGAGCAGGTTCCCTTACTCTCCCCTCACGTGTGTGCTCAGTCGTGTCCAACTCTTTGCAACCCCATGGACTGTAGCCTTCCAGGCTCTTCCATCCATGGGATTTTCCAAGCAAAAATACTGAAGTGGATTGCCATTTCCTTCTCCAGGAGATCTTCCCAACTCAGGGATCGAACCTGGGTCTCGCACATTGCAAGAAGACTTTACCGTCTTACTCTCTGGCACCTGATTATATTCCACTAATAGGTCACATCAGCAAACCATCAACTCCTCTCAGGAGCCAGTCTTACAAGGGCCCAGCTCTCACTGGTCTTGATAATGTTGTTTCTTCCATTTGGTCTGCAAGTCCGAAGAATGGTAATGGCTTCCCAAGGCTTATAATCTGTGAGTTTCTCATCTGCCCTTCTTCACTCCTTTTTAAACCTGGTCACACTTAACTGTGAAAGGCCCCAACTTCCTGGGTTGGGAAGATCCCCTGGAGAAGGGAAAGGCTACCCACTCCAGTATTCTGGCCTGGAGAATCCCATGAACTACAGTCCGTGGGGTTGCAAAGAGTCGGACACAACAGAGTAACTTTCACTTTCATATTTAACTGTCCCTCCACTAAATTCTGTTTAGGTAAATCCTTTGGAATGATCCATCAGATTCTGATCAAAACACTGACTAGTAATGAGTACAAAATTCCTATTTAATTATAATCTCTCAATAACAATATTTCCAAGTCCTTAGAGTATATCCAGTTGAAAAGATATCTAGAATTCTACTTTGCCAATATCCCATTCTTCCTAAACTGTTTGGTTCTATTAACTTTACTTTATTCCATGTTTTCATTATCAAATTCTGTTACTGTTCTTCAGATTCATTTATTTTTCATTCCAGGGTTTAGGCTCTTCTATTTGTTTCCCACCTGAGACTGTATAGTTTCCCAGTTTTTTCCCTCTGCTTTCAATCTTATTCTTCTATAATGCCAAATATGGTAATAATCACATCAAAGGATCCAACTAAAGTTTTTGGAGAAATTCCTACTTCTTAACCAAATAAAATTCAAATGGAATGTGCTATTAAAAAGTATCTTGCTATGATCACACAGTACCTGGAAGTTACTTGTTCTACCAAGCAAAGCTGTCTCTGAATTTTAAAGATTTCATTAAAGTATTATACTATAAAATTATTACAGTGTTTTGTCAAGACATAGGCATGCAATTTTAAAAATTACACTTTCAAATATACTAATGAGTAGTAACAGGATTCTAACAATCTGAACCCCCTCTTTTTTAACTTTTGCAGATCATTCTCTCTTATACTAAAATGAAAATGAAGCAAAAATCATCAGATATAAAATTTAGTTGCAAGACATTCAATTTTTATTGTTTTGTGTTTTCTCATGAGAATTATTAAGCTAAAAATACTTTGATGTCAAAATACTTTCTGTTAGCAAGAATCAAAAAAGATAAAAGGATTACCGAGACATTTAGAGTTGGGTGCCAATAGCCATGCAAATTGCCCCAAATTGTTCACTCTGTTTCATATGTACCTTTGCTTCTATTTTTGAATTTCATATTCTAATAGGTAAAGGCCATGTTTAAAGAAAATATCTACAAGTTGAAAGAAAATTTTCAATCAACACAGTCTGAGGTAGCTAATCAGATGGCATTATCAAATTTAAGAGTATAGTAACTACCTGATAAATTTAGTAATTTTATTTTAGATGAGGAAAAAGGAAGCAACAGACAAGTTAAGCTATTTAAAGACAGCTTTTTAATTTGCTCTAAGGCCAAAGATCCACAGTTTAAATATCTACTCAATGGGATAAAGGCTATTTTCAGAGAAGCCTGTTTATTCTTAGGCATTAAAATAATATGCTATACAAGAGGCAAGATAAAAAGATGTACATTTGTAGAAATCACAGAGACATATGCAAAAAGACTGACCATAATTTATGTCAATCAAGGTTGTTTCTCAAGTTGGCTAAACAACTTTAAAAAGTCATGAGAATCTCCACTCTGTTGTAGTTGCATAGGAAAGAGTTCATTTATGGCAAGTTCAATTTGGATACCTTTTTTCTTTTTCTCTGAATGGATTAACTAAATTCTGACTCTTCTGTGAAAGAATCTACACATTCTTACTCCCATGCTCTAAAAAAGTTTTATCTGCTCTCACTGGCAGGACCTTCATAAAAAAATGAGTAAAAGGAAATACCTTCTGCATTTCCTGTTATCTTTAAATAATTGCATATAGAAAATATTCTTTTGAATAACCATTCCAATTAGAAAGTTTCAGTAAGAATTTACTCATAAAAATCACTATAATAATAGAAATTTTAAACATATATCTTTTATTTATGGATATATCAAACAAAACTTACTAAAGTTACAGAGATTTAGATAAAAGAATAATCTTAAATATCACAGATTTTTAAAACCCTGCAAACATTTTACAAAGCATAGATTGAAAAATATATGGAAATTACATATTTTAAGCTTGAAGCAAGTCACAATTGATGGCTAAAAACTGGTATCATAAAAAATGCATTTTCAGAAGACAAGGCAATTCAGTTACATCGACTAAAGAACATAATTAAAACAAAACAAAAACTAGGCTCTAGAGTTAAAAAAAAAATTAATCCCAATGTGCCACCAACTGGCAGTATAATCTCAGATAAACTCAAAGAATAGAGACACACAAGGTCAAATACGCCAGTTTGGTAATAAAAAGAAATCAAATGGTATTAAAAACTACTGAGAACAAATTAGTCATAAATAGTATGAGATAGATCTGTGGCATGAAGCTAAAGTAGAATTTTGAGGAAAAATTAAAGAAAATTTCGTCCAGTACAAAAGAAAAAAAAATGGTGAAAATGAATGACCTAAGCACATAACTTCTGAAGTTAAGAGGAAAAAGACTATAATGAATTCAAAGAATGTATAAGAAAAGAATTAATAAGAATGTCAATAAATAAACAACCCACAACATTTAACAGAGTCAAAAGATGATTCTCTACAAAGGAGGTAAAACTGGAAACTCTCTGGTGAAACTAATATCCCAAAACAAGAGAAAGAAAAATTATCAATGTTAGGAATGAAGAGAGGATATAACTACACATAGAGACTAAAGATAAAATGAAGAGAATGCTATGAAACTTTATGCAAAAAAAAAAAAAGTTAAATGGACGTGAAATGATCCCTACAGCACAAAAAACATAATGCTATAAAAATGACCCAAGAAACAATATCAACAATAAAATGTCTCATAAACATTAAAGTTAAACAGTTAAAAAATCTACCCTTTGCTGGGAAACAGTTCAGGGACTATGCTCAAGTTCAACGATACCTTGTGAGCAGAGCTTTTGTTTGGGACCATCTTTTTAAGGGTGATTTCATAGTAAGCATCTGGGGAGGTAGCTATAGTATTCCTTCTCCAGAAAAGGGCAGATTTGTTTACAGTCTCAGACAATAAAGATAATACCTTCTGTGGGGCTAAGCTCAGGTGGGTTTGCTTGCAACTCATTATAAAAGAATGATGTGTCTGAAGCCTCGCTGTCTTTAGCTGTGTTCCGAATCTCTTGCTCATGTAGGATCCACATGGGTCTGTCTGCATCATCCCCTTGGGTTTTAATGGGCAAAGAGAACTGATGTGCTATGAATATGAAGCTTATAAATAAAAACAAACCAAAAAAGAAAGCCTCTGAAATTACCAAGAGCTAATGGAAAAGCTATGTAGTACAACTCTTGTACATCACTAGCAGGGATGCAAAGTGGTACAGCTGCCTGGAGAACAGTGTGGCAACTTCTTAAATGTACCCAGGAAGCCCACTACTCAAGAAAAATGAAAATGTATCTTGACATGAAAGTCTGAATGTGAGTTTTTGTGACAGCTTTATTCATAATCACACCAGTCTAGAAACATCCCAAATGTCCATCAACCGATGAATGGATAAAGTGAGTGTGGTATATCCACAGATCACTGCTCAACTGACTCCTCCCACAGTCAACCAAAGGGCAAGTCTCACTCAGATCATTCTGACCCTTCATCTCATCTAACTCTTCCCTCCTTTTCCACTAGTCATGCTACCATGGTGCCTTTGCATTCTAATTAAAAAAACAAACAAACAAACAAACAAAAAAAACTGTCCTGGCCTCAACACTTTTCATAAAACAAATCAAGTGCTCTGTTTTAAATAAAAAGGAACAATAAATTAAGAAAAGCAAAACAACAAACTTCTTTTAACCCTCCTCATTTCCTCCGTTCTGATGCCACATCCTTTACTGGCCTCCCAAATTTCTTGAAAAGGCAGCTTTATATTCAGCCTTCCAAGGGTTCAAGTCTTTACAATCACTTATTCCTTATTCTCCTACTTTTAATTTCCTGAACGAATATAGTGCAATCCAAGACTTCTTATTCAGTTCTGACCTTCTGCAACCAGTTTGGAGCTCTTGGTATCCTGATAGTGTTGTTTTCCTCTCTCAGGACTGTTTTCCCCATTAAGACTGTGATCTCATTTTGACTCTGAAACAGCAATCACTTCAATCTCCTTAAGTCTCTTGATTCCTACTCTCAGTCTTCTTCTAGAAGGTCTCATGCTAAACCAAACATTAGACTGCTGCTGCTGCTGCTAAGTCGCTTCAGTCGTGTCCAACTCTGTGTGACCCCATAGACGACAGCCCACCGGGCCCTCTCGTCCTTGGGATTCTCCAGGCAAGAACACTGGAGTGGGTTGCCATTTCCTTCTCCAAAGCATGAAAGTGAAAAGTGAAAGTGAAGTCGCTCAGTCGTGTCCGACTCTTCACAACCCCATGGACTGCAGCCTACCAGGCTCCTCTGTTCATATATTAGTGATTTCCGTATCTTTAGACCTAAGCTGGATTTTGACATCTAGGCCAGAATAGCCAACTGTCTATCAGACATTTTTGTTGGATAACTGAAAAATATTTCAAATTAAAAAAAAAAAAAAAAACAGAAGCTTCTGCCTTCTCTTTGCTCCATTTCCTATTTTTCCCATACTGTTTGTTAACACCGCCACCTCCTAATCTTCCAGCCCTGAATTTTCTATCACATCTGTATCTTTTTCTCTTCCTTACTCACATCCACAATGTCCCACATGGAGGTGGTCCTGCCTTCCAGTAATGGCTTTCCCCTCATGTGGCTATTGTACTTTTTCAAACCCTCAGCCTCCTTGATATCTCTCAATGTTCTTTCTGCCTCCAATATCTTTCTTCAGTTTCCTTTATATATTAGCTGAAGAGGGATCTTTCTAAATTACAATTTCATTCTGGGAGAACTTAATTTCTTCACCCGAAGTATAGACAGGGGTTACCTTTGTTCATGTTGCCAACTCAATACATTGAAAAGAATAACCTGCACAATTATCACTCTTGGCTTTGTTTGTAGGGTGCTAAATGATTCACTTAACAGATTCTTTTCAACAAATTAGCAGAATTGACTTTTCTGAACAAATATGCTTGTTATATTGGTGTCGTGATACACCGCCATTGGGTTTTTAGTTAGAACCTGAAAGAAATAGCCAGTTACAGCTCCTGATTTACAGAAAATCCATACTGCAGTGTCCATCTTTAATTCTCTTTTTTTCCTAACAAAAAGTGATCCATTACTTGTGCGCTGTGGTGATTGTTTCTAGAGCCTGGTTATATTCCCCTGTACATATGAAAATTTTATTTGCTTTCTGAATTAAATAATTTAACACTTCAAATGAATGATCACAACTTTAATTTCTGAACACATTTTCCTCAACTAAAAGGATGCGTATGTAAAATGTAGGACACGTGGAAGATACAGAAATCCTCTGATTTTAACAAAAACATTATTCAGAGCAAGGTTTTTTGTTTTTGTTTTTTATTTTCCCCCCTCCCCAAAGCACTCAGGTATGATGGATGCAGATTTGTACTAATTTTATGGATATTTTTCATCACTGAGATAAAAAGTCATAGATTTTTTTAGCCAATTCTATAAAACCAGAGATTCTGGGAAACTAAAAATAGAGAGCCTACTTTGACTATACCCTTTGAATAAATGTCAAAAAACAAAACTTAATAGCTATTAGGTTTCTTAAGGAATAAAACAGTGCTATTCAGGTCTATTTTATTCAACATATCTTTGGAAAATATCCTGTGAAATTATCTAGAGGAAAGATCGTTAACATGACAGAAAGAAAATAAAAAGTAAGTGTAATGAAATCTCTAATGGAAATTAGACATTAAAAGAATAAACCAAATATTATTTGAAACTATGTATTAATTTTCCTATTTAACTTTTAGTGTGATATGAGGAAACAATTTACTTCTTGAATTGTATAAATATGATATAAATAAAAATCTAAGACACCTGAAGACCTAATCAAGAGATTAAATTAATGGAGCAATCATATGCTGTTCATAATGTGGGTTAAGGAGTGATTTAGGTTCGGTGATATTTTGCTACTTTAATAAGCCAACATAAAATATAAAAATCTGACTTTGCGTTCCAGTCATCGTATTTACAGAGTTTTCATATTAGTATTCTGCTGTCATCTCGTTCTACTCTGCAATGATCCGTTTATGTATGTTTCACGTAAACACCTAGGTAGGCATCATAACATTTTCATGTACAGCTTAGGATCCTATCTTCAATTTTATATTCATCAAGAATCTCCCAGCAATGTAAATAAATTTAAGTTTTCTAGATTTAAAAACTGATGATGTCAAATAAGCATATGCATTGAGCTCCCTGAAACGTATACATGTAATACATACACAAGGAACGAGAGATTTAAGAACTTTAAATCATATAGCAATCTATAAGCTTGACATTTTTTGCCTTTCAAATGTTTGTTTTGAAATAAAATGATGTAGTGGTTGCAAAAATAGTATAGAGAGTTCATATGCACTCCTTCCTCTGCCTCCTTCAATGGTAGTGAAAGTGAATGTGTTAGGTGCTCAGCCGTGTCTGACTCTTTGAGACCCCGTGGACTGCAGTCCTGCCTACTCCAATGATAACACCTTACTTAATCATAGTGCAATCATCAAAGGCAAAAAATTAGCATCAGCACACTATTATTAACTAAACCACAAACTTTATTCTGATTTAACTAATTTTAATATCCACTCTTTTCTGTGAGGTAGCACATACATGGTTTATCACTTGCGTAGATTCAATTTTATATTCATCAAGAATCTCCCAGCAATGTAAATAAACTTAAGTTTTCTAGATTTAAAAACTGATGATGTCAAATAAGCATATGCATTGAGCTCCCTGAGCAATTGTGATGTAGAATAATTCCATCTCACAAAAGGAATTCGTCCTTTCATTTTAAACTTAACAGCACAAATAGTAGAATGTGCTTAGAAAAGCCAGTTTTGCTTTTATTTCTGAATTCAGTCCTCACCGTAATGTACCCTGTTCCTTTATTTCTTGCCACTTATGGGCAACTTGGTGGCTGTCACTGGAATAGTTAACGGACACTAAGTGTAAATACTAAGGATATAAAGAAAACAATTGAGACTGTTTCTAAATATAGCATTTAAATTCTAAGTGAGAAAATGTTCCCAACTGAGATTAAATTGGGATCAATATAGAGATTAGGGGAAATAAAGAGAGGAGTTCAAGAGTAACTTGTCTCTAGTTCAGCCCCATTGACTGCTCATGCAAATGAGAAAGTCGAGCATGAAGAAAATACTTATGGGAGTGATCAGCTTTTCTACAGTATTACTGTGAAACCTAAAGAGTTTTGGAACCAGGAGGACTCCATCACATCTCTTGCGGTGATGAAGGGATTCAAAAGGCAGCTGGAAGCACACACAACTTCGAGGGAGCACAGAAGTCTCCAAGTCATGGCAAGTGAGCAGCAGTCATGTGGTGGCAGCTTCTAGCAGAGCAGATTTAGGATTGTATGCTCTGGTTTATGTATGCAACAAATAAGTGACTCCTAGGAGTTAGGGAGGATCTGGGTGAAAGAGGAATAGGGTGGCTATAAAAAAACAACATGAGGGATCTTTGAGGTAATGGAGATATTCTGTATCCTTACTGTACCCATTCAACATCTTGGTTTGGATTACTATACTATAGTAAAACTATAGTATAGTTTTATAAGCTATCACCATTGGGGTGTTAGTTGCTCAGTCATGTCTGACTCTTTGAGACCCCACGAACTATAGTACTCCAGGTTCATGGAATTCTCCAAGAAGAATACTGGACAGGGTAGCCATTCCCTTCTCCAGAAGATCTTCCCGACCCAAGGATGGAACCTAGATCTCCTGCATTGCAGGCAAATTCTTTACCATCTAAGCCACCAGGAAAGCCTTCCATCACTGGGAGAAACTGGATAAAAAAGGGATGTGATATCTTTCTATATTATTTCTCACAAATGCAGGTAAATCGATAATATCTCAAAATAAAATTTTAATATATTAAAGATTATATGTTAAGCATTGTGTCTCCTTGAACTATCAAAATCTGGAACTTAGAGATTTATTGTTTTGCCTAAAAATAATATGAAGTTCTCTCTCTCTCTCTTTTTTTGTTTCTACCTGGGCCACATAGATGACTTGCAGAATCTGAATTCACTGACCAGGGATTGAACCTGGCCTACAGCAGTGAAAGCCTGGAATCCTAACCATTAGGCCAGGAAACTCCTTCAAAATAATATAAAATTTCTAATCAAATGTTGATGCATGTAGAGGAAGAGAAACAAATAGGAGATCATAAATTTACTCTTCAGATTTTGAAAGTATCAGTTGCTTTCATTGTGTTCATCTCAGCCTTATTTCCACTTTTAATATCCCCAAAGTTGAATAAAATGACAAGGATCTGAATGCTTCATTTTCTTTATGCAAAAGTTTATCATAAATTGAGGAACCCAGTGCCCTGAACTACAACAGCCAGGCATCTGATAAGTTTGATTAAACTGTCTCTACAAGTGACTATAAGTTATGATTAATGGTTCTCAAATCCACAAATAACTAACTGGTGGACTTTATCATAACAAGTAGAATCACTGAATACCAGATACATACATCGAGTATAAATAATCAGAAACATGCCAAGTGATCCTCACTCTGATGCCTATAATACAGGTCTTTGATTAAAAAGAATAAACGTAAGACTTAAGAAGAGTCCCGTAACCAATGGTTTTCTAATTTGAAGGAAAAAAAAACACTCGGGCAAAATTCTACAAAAATGATATTCAAATCACAAATGGCTACTGTAAATATTTTGTTATGGATAGAACACTAAGTAGTTTATGTGTTTGCCTGGTGCAAACATGTTAACAAAATCCAGAGATCGTATCTGAGGGTTATGTTAATGATGAAGAAATAGGAAAAAAAAGGCACAATTTCTAATTTATGTTTGTAGACAACCTTAAGCACTTCAGCACAGTGAAAATCTAGGCCATTGGGGAAATCTTGCAATTAAATATGGATATGAGAAAGTGCCTTTAACATAATCAGTTTATGATAATTTTCTAAGGAAGGTGGCAACCTGTCCAAACTGCTATGTCTAGAATAGTGGACATGTTACAGCTGAAGACACATCTAGGAGTCAGTGTGGATTATTTCTGGCAGGCAATGACCCCCTGAGCCCTCAGAAGGAAGCCAACAAGAGGGAATGAACGAATGGGAAGCACCATTCCCCTGCAGTCAAAGACATCTTTATGGGATGCTATTTGTAATTCTGGTCACCAAACTGTAACAGAGAAATAACAGAAGTCTGGAAGGTCTAGACAGGGTAACTGAGGTGTTCAACAGAAAATATTGTAGAATATTCCCCATGTAAATAAGGACTTTAAAAGATACTAATCAGCACTTAGGGCTTCCCTGGTAGCTCAGAGGTTAAAGCATCTGCCTGCAATATGGGAGACCTGGGTTGGATCCCTGGGTTGGGAAGATGTCCTGGAGAAGGAAATGGCAACCCACTCCAGTATTCTTGCCTGGAGAATCCCATGGTGGGCTACAGTCCACGGGGTCGCAAAGAGTCGGACACAATGGAGCGACTTCACTGCTGAAGCCGAAACTCCAATACTTTGTCCACCTCATATGAAGAGTTGTCTCATTGGAAAAGACCCTGATTCTGGGAGGGATTGGGGGCAGGAGGAGAAGGGGACAACAGAGGATGAGATGGCTGGATGCCATCACCAACTCGATGGACATGAGTTTGGGTAGACTCCAGGAGTTGGTGATGGATAGGGAGGCCTGGCGTGCTGCGATTCTTGGGGTCGCAAAGAGTCGGACACGATTGAGCAACTGAGCTGAACTGAATCAGCACTTAAAATATAAGGACTTAAAAACATTAATCAGTAAAAAAGATATAAGAGGAGAACATAGATTTATACAACCATACTCAAAATTCATTCATACATCAGCAGTATCAGCTGGATGAGTATCCTTAATCCTGTGCTGGACAGTTCTTTCCTCAACCATCAACCCTCCACAAGTCAAAAGTCCTTCTACATTTGATGAAGGCAAATAAGATACTGCTAGTAAACTCTCAAGAGATATAAAGCTTAGGAGAATACAAAAACGTCATATGCTCAAGGCAATATTTGAAAAAAGAAAAAAACCATAAAAGGAAGCAAAATATAATGGGTACCTGTTTGGTAAATTAGAAGTCTAAATATCTTAATTAAAGTGAATTAAACCAGTAGGAAGAAGGACAGAGATGATTTAAGAACCTGTTGAGTTGGAAAAGGCATGACGTTTTTCTTGACCCCAATTCATGGTGCGTTATCTCATATTTAAATGTGAAATGAGACATATGACAACAGCAAAATGGTTGTCTGAGGAGTCCTTACAAATAGCTGAGAAAAGAAGAGAAGATAAAGGCAAAGAAGAAAAGGAAAGATACATCTATCCAGATGCAGAGTTTCAACAAATGGCAAGGAGAGATAAAGAAAGCCTTCCGGAGTGATCAGTGCAAAGAAATAGAGGAAAACAATAGAATGGGAAAGACCAGAGATCTCTTCAAGAAAATTAAAGATACCAAGGGAATATTTCATGCAAAGGTGGATATAATAAAAGATAGAAATGACAAGGATCTAAAAAAAGCAAAAGAGATTAAGAAGAGGTGGCAAGAATGCACAGAAGAATTGTACAAAAAAATCTTAATGACCTAAATAGCCACAATGGTGTGATCAGTCACCTAGAGCCAGGCATCCTAGAGTGTGAAGTCAAGTGGGCCTTAGGAAGCATCATTAGAACAAAGCTAGTGGGGCTGTTGGATTTCCAGGTGAACTATTTCAAATCCTAAAAGATGATGGTGTGAAAGAGCTGCACTCAATATGCTAGAAAACTTGGAAAACTCAGCAGTGGCCATAGGACTGGAAAAGGTGAGTTTTCATTCCAATCCCAAAGAAAGGCAGTGCCAAAGAATGCTCAAACTACTGCACAGTTGCACTCATCTCACACTCTAGCAAAGTTAATGCTCAAAGTTCTCCAAGCGAGACTTAAAATCTATGTGAACCAAGAATATCCAGATGTTCATGCAGGTTTTAGAAAAGGCAGAGTAATCAGAGATCAAATTGCCAACATCTGTTGGATCAAAGCAGAAGCAAGAGAAATCCAGAAAATCTACTTCTGCTTCATTGACTGCACCAGTCTTTGACTGTTTGGATCACAACAAACTGGAAAACTCTTCAAGAGACGGGAATACAAGACCACCTTATCTGCCTCCTAAGAAATCCATATGCAGGTCAAGAGGCAACAGCTGGAACTGGTCATGGAACAACGGACTGGTTCCAAACTGGGAACGGAGTATGTCAAGGCTGTGTATTGTCACCTTGCTTATTTAACTTATATGCAGAGTACATCATGTGAAATGCTCGAGTGGATGAAGCACAAGCTGGAATGAAGATGGCAGGGAGAAATAGCAATAACCTCAGATATGCAGATTACACCACCCTTATGGCAGAAAGTGAAAAGGAACTAAAGGGTCTCTTGATGAAAGTGAAAGAGGAGAGTGAAAAAGCTGGCTTAAAACTCAGCATTCAAAAAACCTAAAATCATGGCATCTGGTCCCAACACTTCATGACAAATAGATCAGGAAACAATGCAAACAGTGAGAGACTTTATTTTCTTGGACTCCAAAATCACTGCAGATGGTGATGTAGTCATGAAATTAAAAGATGCTTGCTCCTTGGAAAAAAAGCTATAAACAACCTAGACAGCATAATAAAAAGCAGAGATATTATTTTACCAACAAATGCCATATAATCAAAGCTATGGTTTTTCCAGTAGTTAAGTATGGATGTGAGAGTTGAACTATAAAGAAAGCTGAGCACTGAAGAACTGATGCTTTTGAACTGTGGTGTTGGAGAAGACTCTTGAGAGTTCACTGGACTGCAAGGAGATCAAACCAATCAATCCTAAAGCAAATTAGTCCTGAATATTCATTGGAAGGATTGATGCTGAAGCTGAAACTCCAATACTTTTGGCCACCTGATGCAAAGAACTGACTCATTGGCAGAGTCCCTGATTCTGGGAAAGATTGAAGGCAGGAGGAGAAGGGGATGACAGAGGATGAGACGGTTGGATGCCATCACCAACTTGATGGACATTAGTTTGAGTAAGCTCTGGGAGTTGGTGATGGACAGAGAAGCCTGGCATGCTGCACTCTGTGGGGTCACAAACAGTCAGACACGACTAAGTGAATAAACTGAACTGACTATGACTTTAGAAAGAATTGTTAGAAACAAGATATCCACCCCAAGGGAAATAGTAGCTGTACTGTGTTTTTACATAGGTCAGGGCTAAAGTGTACTGGAAAACATGCCATGTAGAGAACTGGCTTAAAAAATCAAACAAAAATTATATGAGCATTAATCAAGGCTCAAAAATCTATTCATATCACTTAAACAAGGGTCTCTATAAAATGTGTAAATAGAAACAACCACAGAAGGGCATATTTGATAGTAGGAAAATAGACCAGGTTCTAGAACTTCTGGGTGTTCCTTGAACTTAAGTGAGTTACGAAATCATGAAATAATTTTAGATCGTCATCAAAATTTGCACTATAATTCTGGAGTCCTGTGCAGATTCTCAGGCTGTCTCTTTTTTTTTGTAAATCACAAATCACTGAGCAATGATAATATGAAACACGTTATAGTAATGATATTTCTCAGTAAATGGTATAATTCTTTGTCATTGTCACCCAATTTTGGTGCTCTCTGACTGAAGTGTGTCCCATACCATGCTTTCTTCTGTTTTCCCAGATTGTCACTGGGGTGAAGATGTTCTAATGACTTCTGACTAGATTCATATGCCCAGTCCCAGTAGTTAAATATAATTTTTAAAGGTGACACTATTAGAGAGCTTGGGGCAGATGACACACAAGTCCTGGGTCACTGGAAACAGAGCTGCATAGCATCATCCTACTGCTCTCTACAATTTCCCTCAAAGCTGGACCTCTGGGCATATCTGAGTAAAACAAATGCTCTGGCAATGCAGCAGAAGGCAGCTAAGCCTGACTTTCTCCTCCAGGTAACAGCTTTAAACAGGGCCACTCACATGAGAGCTCCTGCATCAAGGAACACAACCTGCTGGTTTTGTGGGAGGTGCAGTGTTCCCATCAAAGAGTTAAAAAGCAAAGTCAAGACACAGGTTGCCCACATCCATCATTCCAGGCCAGATGCCTTCAACATCACCACCTCGCTATTGTTGTCATTATATATTCATCCTAATTAGGCAATCAAACTCCAGCTTCACACTCTTTCAATTAAGTCTATAGAATAACAGAGATATAGTCTAAAATAGGTCATATAAAATATTCTGAAACTGTTTATATAAATATTCAAAAGCCTTCACTGGCATTTTGGTGCTTGTTGCATGAAGTGTGAATAAACACACACACACACACACACACACACACACACACACACACACACACATCACCCCAGCCTAAGATTCAGGATCGTCTATGATAATACCCAAAGTCTACTTCTCCCAATTATCTACCGTCACCTACAGGAATTATGTATTTCATCCACACAGTGTTACTCCACTGTCTTAATCCTGATTGCTTCATGTTTCTCATTTCAGCCTTTTCTCATATTGTGTGCTACAATCAGAACCTTCCTAGCCACTTAGATTTTTTTCCTTGCTAAATCTATCTATCCTTAAAGACCTACATAAACAATTCCTTCTTTTATAACTTTATTTTCTAACCACAATTAATCTGTTGTGAGCACTTCTGGTTCTGAAACACCAGTCCTATACAAAATACTTTCCACTTTTCACTGTAAGAATTTGCACACTTGTTTTGTTCTCATACTATATTTGCAGCATGTTGAGTTGGGATCATTCATGTTTTTAGCATATCTTATTGTGTCTATGTATTTGCTTTTTGAATCCTACTTGTTTTTGTTATAAGCACTGAATAAAGTTACTAATTGGCATAAAAAGATAGGAAAAGTCATTATTTATTTAGCACTATAGGCAGAATTTTTTAATAAACAGGGTAAGATGAAAATGGGAACACAAAATGGAAACAAGCAACAGCAAAAAACCACTCTCTAATAAACTTAGTTTTCCTTTAAATATCCAAATATTACAATTAGATTAACAACTCTTTAGTAATAATTAGATTAAATCCTATAAATTATATTTATATAATAATGTATAGATTAAATGGACTTCCTTGGTGGCTCAGAGGGTAAAAGCATCTGCCTACAATGTGGGAGACCTGGATTCGATCCCTGGGTCGGGAAGATCCTCTGGAGAGGGAAATGGCAACCCACTCCAGTACTTTTGCCTGGAAAGTTCCATGGACGGAGGATCCTGGTAGGCTACAGTCCATGGGGTTGCAGAGAGTTGGACACAATTGAGCAACTAAACTAAACTTCTAAACTTAAAATAGTTGTGCATCCCATTTGTTCCCCCATTAAGTAAGTATGCTGCTGCTGCTAAGTCGCTTCAGTTGTGATGGACTCTGTGCAACCCCATAAATGGCAGCCCACCAGGCTCCTCTGTCCCTGGGATTCTCCAGGCAAGAATACTGGAGTGGGTTGCCATTTCCGTCTCCAATGCATGCGTGCATGCTAAGTCATTTCAGTCCTGTCCGACTCTGTGCGACCCTATGGACAGCAGCCCTCCAGGCTCCTCTGCCCACAGGATTCTCCAGGCAAGAATACTGGAGTGGGTTGCCATTTCCTTCTCCCTTAAGCATATAAACCCTTTTCTTCTGAAGTCATTTTATATGTGAAAGAGAACTATAATCTTTTCTTTTAAAAATATCTTAGAATTTAATGACAGGCTTCACTTAAGTGTTAGAATTCAACTGAGCTTGATTATTTAGGTAAGAAACATTAGGTCAAAAGGTGTTAGGAACAATGTCTTCTAGGAGAAGGGAAACCATGAGAGAAATGATGGGAAATGATATGATGCATTTATGAGCAGGAAGGTAAGTGTGGTTGGCAGTGGGGAATTTGGGAATATCAATCTGAATGCAATATTTAAAGAGAATTCATTAGGTATGTAAGTTAGAGGTTAAAGTGGAAAGAAATTGAAGTCGCTCATCGTGTCCGACTCTTTGCGACCCCAAGGACTGTAGCCTACCAGGTTCCTCTGTCCATGGGATTTTCCAGGCAATAGTACTGGAGTGGATTGCCATTTCCTTCTCCAGCAGATCTTCCTGACCCAGGGATGGAATCCAGGTCTCCCGCGTTGTAGACAAGACGCTTTACCGTCTGAGCCACCAGGTTAAAAAATCAGAAATTCCTAGTAATTGGAATAATTTGTGACATAACGATGCACATTTTACCCCCAAATTGACAATATCTAAAGAATGACTATGGGGATCCCCAGGTGGCTCAGAGATAAAGAATCCAATCTGCTAGTGCAGGGGATCAACCATTTTGATTTATCTGTATTCCTTCTCTCTGGATTTCTGCCTCACCCATGTGAGGAAAATGGTCAATTAGTATAAAATAAACTAACACTATATCAGTAAATAATATGCTAACATCAAAATCATGTTGAATATTCTAATATTCACCTACTATAGTAAACATACTTGACGTTTACCCTATAAAAGGAAAGTCTTTCTAGGAAAGTTATAAAGATAGCAATACAGTTATTTTCTTTCAGTATTTGCTTTGTGTTTGTTCTTGCTTTTCCTGTGAATTTTCAAAATAGCATTCTCAACTTATGAGATGTCATCTAGAGAACAGAGCCTTCCATCATAACTGCTATTCAGTCAACTATTATATGCCTTCATTGAGTGTTAGAAGGTCAAACATTATATAAGACAGACCCAAGGAGATGGCACCACACCAAAATACAAGACCATTAAGAAATGCATCTCTATACTCAGCTACTGTTGGCTACACAGAGGAGAAAATATTTTCTCCATTGGAGGTATATTTTTGAAGTGCTATGAGGGTTTTACATGGGAATTTTCAATTGGTTAGGAAATTTTCAGTACTACTTTAAAAAAATAGGAGTTACTATAATAATAGAGATTTGCATAAACTATGTTTTGTTTTTACCCTTGGGTTAAATAATCTCATTTTTATTATGCAGAGCCTATATAATACTATTCAATGAAAAGACATTTGTAGCTGAGATTAAATATATACATTACTATATATGAAACAGATAATCAGATAAGGATTAGGATCTACTGTACAGCACAAGGAACTCTAATCAATACTCTGTAATAACCTATATGGGAAAAGAATCTGAAAAAGGAATGGAAATGTATAACTTAATCTCTTTGCTGTATACCTGAAAATACACCATTGTAAATCAACTATACTCCAATAAAAAGCAAAAATTAAAAAGAAGAAAAGATATTTGTAATAAGGGAAGATAGATAATATAGGCGGCAACTGAAGATGAGATGGTTAGATGGTATCATTGACTCATTGGACATGACTTTGAGCCAACTTCAGGAGATAGTGAAGGACAGGCAAGCTTGATATGCTGCAGTCCATGGAGTCACAAAGAGTTGGACGTGACTGAGCAACTGAACAACAACCAGCAAAACCAGACAGCTCATCTTCAGTTAATTACACAAATTATCCATGAGGTATTAGAACTATCATTCTTAAGACATGGGTTCAAAATCATTTTTTAAGAAGGCGATTCCTATGGGTCAAAGAGACAAGCAAGTTCTTACGTGCTATCATGCCTGTAGTTTACCAAAACTGAGGAAACACCTGATTCTTGTTTGATTTTCGTAAGTTAGCCTTTGTCACTAAGCTTCCCTGATAGCTCAGTTGGTAAAGAATCCACCTATAGTGCAGGAGATTCCAGTTTAATTCCTGGATCAGGAAGATCTGCTGGAGAAGGGATAGGCTACCCACTCCAAAATTCTTGGGCTTCCCTTGTGGTTCAGCTGGTAAAGAATCTGCCAGCAATGTGGGAGACCTGGGTTCTATCCCTGGGTTGGGAAGATCCCCTGGAGAAGGGAAAGGTTATCCACTTGAGTATTCTGGCCTGGAGAATTCCAGGGACTGTGTAGTCCATGGGGTCACAGGGTTGGACACGACTGAGCGACTTTGACTTTCCCTTTGTTCACAAACTCTTAACTATTTCTTTAACTGATTCAGAGTTGATTTTTTTCAAGATAACTATTTGCAGCTATATATGATCTTTAATTTCTAAGTGTCTCCTCAGTTTTAGACATAATGAAACCATTTTTCATCAAGGAGATCAAACCAGTCAATCCTAAAGGAAATCAAGTTAGAATATTCATTGGAAGGACTGATGCTGAAGCTGAAGCTCCAATCCTTTGGCTACCTGATGCAAAGAGCTGACTCACTGAAAAAGACCCTGATGCTGGGAAAGACTGAGGGCAGGAGGAGAAGGGGGCAACAGAGGATGAGGTGACTGGATGGCATCACCGACTCAATGGATAGGAATTTTGAGCAAACTCTGGAAGATAGTAGAAGATAGAGGAGCCTGGTGTGCTGCAGTCCAGAGGATCACAGAGTCGGACATGACTTAGCAACTGAACAAGTATGAATACAATATCAGTCTGTCTATCAAGAAAGGAGAAATTATCTGAAAAAATAGCATGGGTGAAGAAAAGATTTCCATTTATGTGTTTTTCCTTATTTTACCTATTTCCTTATTGAAAGCAATTTCCGAGTTAAAACCATATCGACCTGTACAACACAGGAGGGAAATCACTGTATTAATCTCAACCAAAGAAATGTGAACTCTGCATGTTTGGTTCACATGGCAAGGTGGATTCTAGGAAGGGACTGCTGCAGGGCAAAGAGGTCAACATTCTCCTTCATGGGGGTTCAATTTTCAAAAAAGAAAGTAGGTTTGCCCTTCAACTCTATGCCTTCGTGGAAAATTCTGCACCTAACCAGTGTGTTTGGTACTTTTATTGGCTATAATATGGATTATATGTAGAAAATAGTCATAAAACTTATCCAAAGTTTGGAATTAAGAATAATGAGCACATTAAATCACACTAAAGAATTCAACTTATTATAGATTACTTAATAGAACTCTGGTTCTATAAAGACAGGTGTTAATTTATAGAAGATTCTCAATGGACATGAATTGGAGGAAACTCCAGGAGATAGTGAAGAACAGGGAAGCCTGGCATGCTGCCGTTCACAGGACTGCAAAGAGTTGAAGACAACTGAGTGACTGAACAAGAACAAACACACTTCTATCCCAAAGAAATGACTATTATAGATTCATTGCCTTGTACAACATGAAACAATTTCGTACCTAACATTTTGATGTTGTTTCTTTCACTGACCATATACAGCATTTTCTCATATCTTTTATTTTTGGAATCAGCTATAGTATCCTTCAGGTTTCTTTATCAATGAGTTAAATAAATATTTGATAACTTCTCATCACATATAAGAATGCTTTATATATACACTGAAATGTATACTTGGAAAGTGCATTGTGAAGAGTTATTCAGGGAAAGTAGGTCAGGTTACTATCTTTCACTTATTGTTTCTTAAGTCTTTTGCATTTTATTAAAAAAATCTGTCTTATATAGAGAAGATACGGGTGGTTATCAGAAGGGGAATGAGCAGGATAAAATGCACAAAGAGGGGTAAACTATATGGTGATGGATAGAAACTGGACTTTTGGTGATGAGCATACTGTGGGGTATACAGAATTCAAATTATAATGTTGTACACCTGAAAATTGTATCATGTTATAAACCAATGTTACCTCAATAATAATAATTAAAAAACAATCTATCTGTAAAAAAATTGAGTGGGAGATATTAAAAACTTACAGAGACTTTAAAATACCAAACTTTACTTGAGATACTTTTATGAAGAATTTCATAGCTTTCTTTTGCATGTAAAAATGCAGTTATATAATAGAAACCACAGAATAATATAATTTCAATAACCTCACTGCTCAAAGAAAAAATGCAGCCTTCTAGAGCACTGTGATATAAGAAAGGACATGCTATTCTTGTTACATGTTAAGAAAAGGCTGCCATACGAAGTTTTCTGGTTTATTAACGTCCATAAAGTTGAGAAATATAGTATGAGCCAGTGGTAAAGGTGGGTGGAAGGAGACGAATAAAAGGATGGAGGCAGCAGAGATGAGGGGAATGGAAAAGGAAAAAAAAATTAGTGTGATGAGGAAGCAGAAATGGAGGGACTGAATGAAGAGTCCTTATAAATGTGTCACCTTATTTATGGTGGGAAAAGAGGGCAGGGAATCCTTTAAGTTGATTTTTTTCCTTCGCTAGTTTAAGTGACCAAATTATGACTAAAAGCAAAACTGAATAAACGTTCCTAGGGCAGCACCAGTCTGTCTCCCTCCTTGCGGTTTCTCCTGTCTCTACATTGTCCCTGGACTGGACGCGGGTTTTCCTCTGTGGGATCATGGCGGGCTTGCCCTCCTCAGCACGGGGACTCTCCATGCTCTCTGTCATGTCCAAGTTAACTTCTCTCTTGGCCCATTCTTTCAGATTTCTATTCTTGATTGCCAAACAACTAGCTAATCTACAAATTATCTGGTGCTTTATCAACCTAAGTTTTCTCTATGAAGTAATATGGGAGGACTTCCCTGGTGGGGCAGTGGCTAAGACTCCACACTCCCAAAGCAGGGGACTCAGGTTCAATCCCTGGTCAGGGAACTAGATCCCATGTGCCATGATGAAGAACGTGTGTGCCTCAGCTAAGATCCGGGGTGGCCAAATATATGAATAAATAATTTTTAAAGTAATATGGAATCTTGATGCCTCCCAGGGGGAAATAAACAAGTCTTCAATATACAAGGAATTTGCAAACTGGAACTTCAGGTACTTTGGCAAGTCAAAGAAGAAATAATTTATTCAAAGGGGACCATCTGTCAATATAGCTTCAAAACAACCTATTTACTCATCAAACAGGACCCATTCTGCCTAAGAAGTCCTGGGAATAAGGAGTTTGTGTGAGTTTATGATAATTTAAAACTTAGACTTTATTGTCTGTTTTTCAGTTCTGCCATTTCAAAGATTACCTACAGCAAACTTTATAATGGGCAAGAGGGGGAGATATTTGAATAGAGAAATATTTGATTCCTTGAATCCAAGGAATGAGGAACTGTTGAGATTTCTTACCATACTAAGTAAAGGAGCCCGCTTGGCTTGAACTCAGAAAAAAGAACAAAGATCCTTGCATTTCACCAATGACACTTAGACAAGCAATCAGATAGTAGATTAAAAGACTGTCATCGCTAACCAGTTTTCCATGCTTTTATCAATTGCAAGAGCTAGCTAAGTTCTACTCAAATTAGCACCGATGTGTCAGAAAGTTTTTGAAAAGTTGCACAGCTTTCAATCTCCTAGCACTCAAATAGAAAATTATCAAATTTCTAGTGTTCCCAAGGGATGAACACGGTGCACAAGCAATGAAAATCAGGTAAGTACTATAAAAAATATTCAATTAAAGTAGACTTTGCAACCGGATATACTTTATAATAAAGTCTATTGCTATGCAGAAGAGGTGACAGGTTCTTTGCCAGTCATTCCTAAGAAGGAAGAAATAGAGGGCCAGTGAAGAATTAGCTTCTAAGTTCTTACTATATTTGGACGGTACACCTTGGAGCCATATTCCAACAAGTCAGATAAATATGAGTTAGAATTATAAGTTTGGTTGTGGTGTAATGGGACAAAAAGTGGTTTAGGAGATTTCTGGGACCTCTCTTTTCTATATTTATAATATTTCTAGTGTTTTTAATCTTTCTTAAATTAAAAAGACTACAACTTTCAGAAATGATGAAAAATGTGAAAAATTCTTGATAAAACAGCAATTCAATGACTCAAAACATATAAAAATATAAACAACCAAGAATTATTACAGCCTACACATTACCACGGACACATTACATCACTGAAATTCTTCTTTATGAACCTTGACATCAGCTCAGCATCTCACTGACAGAGCCAGTCAGTGCAAGTATGAACACTTGTCCATGAGGATTATATTATCACCACGATCACTCACTAATGAAAATGAGTTTCTAGGTATTATAAGATCATGGTATTTCTAAATGGATAATTTTTCTAAAAATCAGAATGACATTTTTTTTGGATAATGTCAATATTCTGGCTACAGAATATTAAAAAAAAAAGAATCATCTACTGTATTTGAAGACAAAAGAAGACAATATCATTAAAAATAAAAAGTGCCAGAAATGTCTTAAGAGCATCTTAATGTTTCTCAGTTCACCCACTGATCTTGCCCATTTTACAGATCAGGAAACTGAGGCCAAATGTTTTAGCAGTGTGTCCCAAAGTACTTTGTTCATCATTTCTACACCCTTTAACCCCAGCCTAGTCCTGAATCAAGAGGAACTAAACTATATTAATCATTCCTTTGTCTCATGGTTTTCCTTTTTTCTGGTCCCATGTTTCCCAAACAGCCTAAAAAGCAAATAGTATGAGGATTAAAAAAAAAAAAAACATTCTGTAAAAAGCACTCATAAACATTCATTGAACACAATTAAAATTAATAGATTTGCTGAAATAATTTAAGAAATTAATTCCTTAGCATTTTCAAAAAATTTTACATGACATTTTTAGCAAGTCTTTATCTTTTTTTTTTTTTCCATTTGGCATTAATGATCTTAAATTATGTATCAGTTTGTCAGGCATCTCAATTAGAGCAGCCAACAAAAGGGAATAACATATTTGCATGCTTTCCTTAATGTTGTATACAAAGAGCTGAAGAGTCTCTAGAGACTGATTATAGAAGAATACGTATTATTTAGGCCTCTTCTTTCTATTTGTTTGCTATTGCCAAGACTTGAGACCTTTCACTACTGATTAACACTCTTTCCACCAAAGACTGGCAGAGGAGCTGAACGTTGTGGAAGCTAAGTCAATCCACTTTGGTGTGTTGCCAGCTGTGGCAGGGGAAGGTTCTTGGTGGGGGAGGCAGGGTTACAGAACATTATGTTAAACCACGGAGGAAAGGGGGAATATTTGGGTTATTTGATAACCTGTGAATTGCTTTTATCCATTTGATACCCTTTCTTTTGAGCTAAATACTAATAATGTTGCATTTGCTCTGGAAAGCTAACATATTTGTTGTTGGATGATGTAATAAAACTTTCCATGATTACTGGTAAAACCTAAGCTACTATATCAATATAAAATAGAGCATCAAACTATTATATATAGAATGGATAAACAAAGCCCTATTGTATAGCAAATGGAATATACTCAATATCCTAGGAAGAAATATAATGGAAAAGCAAATAAAAAGAATATGTAAAATAGGACATCATAAAGAGCTGCTCACAGAACCAGAGCTTCCCAGGTGGCTCAGTGGTAAAGAATCTCTCTGCCAATGCAGGAGACCAGGAGATGTCAGTTCAATCCCTGGATCAGGAAGATCTCCTGAAGGCGGAAATGGCAACCCACTCCAGCACTAGTATTCTTGCCTGAAGGATCCCATAGACAGAGGAGCCCGACAGCCCACAGGGTCACAAAGAGTCGGACAGGACTAAGCACATCTGCCCAGAACCAACCAGTATACCAAAAATTGCTGAGTGTTACTTTAAACCAGGACATGCACTGTAGCTAGCTAAATATATGTTTTAATTAGAAAATTTTGACTTATCAGAAATGCAGATGGTACAGAGTTTTATGATATTATGCTCCTGAAGTCTGAATCCCTGCTGGGAAAATGCACCTATTTTGAAATATAGAATAATTAACATTAAAATGAGCATCAATAATCCATAGATTGCGTTAGTGTGTTCATTAAATGATATCCAAGAACTTGGTTTCAGAAAAAGAAGTCTCCTAGTGAAGAACATTGTCATTCTCCTTAAATGTCATGTCACAAGCATCATTTTTCCATCTGTAACTCTTTGTGCTTCTAATACACATAAATTTAGCAATTGCATTCATATCTTTAGCTTGTCCCTCTCTTTATCTAAAATGTGTCTTCAATACAAAAGCATATGGGACAGGGAAGAAAAAAAAGCTTTCTCTTCTAAGCAACTGGCACTGTATGTGGGTCACAATAGATGCTGGGTTAATATAAGACAGATTTCAGCGTTCAAGACGCTCACATTCAGCTGGAGAAGTGTGGTAGCGGCAGTGTCAGTCACTCTGTTAGTCGCTCAGTAGTGTTCATCACTGCGATCCCACGGACCGCTAGGCTCCTCTGTCCATGGGATTCTCCAGGCAACAATACTGGAGTGGATCACCGTTCCCATCTCCAGAGTTTCTTCCCGACCCAGGGGTCAAACCCGGGAGAAGTGTAGGCGAAGTTGAATAGTAAGACTCCATGATACCTCACAAAAGAGTGAGTGATTATTTGCTGAAGAAATTTTTGCTAATAACTTGTGCCATAAATATTCAGAGGGAATAGATGGGTATGGACAAAATATTCCAAGAAGCTTCCAAGAAAATGCAGGAAATGGAGATGGGGAAAATGGCTCAGAGGTGAGGCAAAAGAAAAGCATTTTAGCCAGAACAGCCAGTATCAAAGTGCTGATATGGAGACAGAGCGATTAGAGGCTCTATTTGATTAGAATTCAGTTTAAAAAGTTTGCTTAATGCAGGGAAACTATTACCAAAGGAAATTTTGGTGTCAGACTGAAGAAATATTTAGCACAAAAGGTAAAAGCTTAGTCCTGATTCAGAAAACAAATCTAAGTTTTAACAAAACCTTCACTCCAGCTCTGCTACACCTCTCTCGAGGTTTACTAAATATAATTGCAAACACTACTCCAGATCTGTCCTCAACAGTTAGTGAAACTGTCAACTCATTCTCCCAAAATCGTCTTGAGCTTTTGGATCCATCAACAAATAGGACCAGACTTAAGAAAATCATTCCATGCCATGCTTGCTGTCATGTAACTGACAGATTGTAACCCATAAATAGACTGGATTATTTTTCTCTACATATTTCTTTATGCTTATTTCCTTTCCCTCTTGGTCAAAAATAGCTTTAAGCACTTTTAAAAATAAGGGTCTATCAGTTTGACGTGTTATCATCTAAAGAATTGTCAGTTATCTGCAAACATGGAGATTCCATCTTAAGCACATTCCTCCAGGCCAATACAAAAATGTCTATAATGATTCCAGCACTTGACAGATCCCTAAACACGCCAGTATTTAAATGTACATAGTCTGGGGCAGGATTGGGGAAACCTTTCACCTCGATCTCCCATTTTCATTTCTAAGTTCATTTTATAACCAGGTCAAAGCTTTCAATCTCATTACAAAAAATGTTTTCAAAAGGTTTTTCATGGAAACTTCTTAAATATGTTTTAAATGTCTAATCTGTTTCATTTCTTCTTGACTGCCCTCAAGTATCAACATTCCCAATTTCAAACCAGTTAACTTTTAAATTCCCCACAGAACTAAAATTCTCTAGAATTATTTCTGTCACTTATGTGTAAGTTCTAACTACATTTACAATTATTATTTATGTTCAATTCTGAATTAAACTTTCATTTCTTAACTCTGATACGTTTTTCCTAAACCATTATTTCTCCATATTCCTATTATTTCATTTTAAAATTTGAAAATAATTTCAAATTTACAGAAAAGCTGCAAGAATAGTAGGAAGAACCTTTTTCCATCCTGAATTACCTGAAAGTAAGGTGCCAACATCCTTTCCATCCTCTCCAAATAGTATTGTATTTAATTTCTACAAAAAAAGAGTATTCTATATAACCAGAATGACTTTCTAAATTAGGACATTTATATACTAACTGCTATCATCAAATTCACTAATCTTATTTCAGTTTCACCAATTATGCCGATACTGTGCATACATGCATGCTAAGTCACTTAGTCCTGTTTAACTCTTTGCGAGCCCATGGACTGTAGCCCCCAGGCTCCTCTGTCCATGGGATTCTCCATGCAAGAATACTGGAGTGGGTTGCCGTTTCTTCCTCCATGGTATCTTCCTGACCCAGGGATCAAACCTGTGTCTTTTATGTCTCCTGAAATGGCAGGTGGGTTCTTTACCACTAGCGACACCTAGGAAGCCCCAATGCTGCTTGATGGCAAAAAGATCGATTTCAGAATCATGTCATATTTAGTTTTTATGCAGGAATCTAGAAGTTCTCATTCTTTCCTTGACAATTTTAAATCATAGTCCAGATTTTTGTAGAATGCCCTTCAATTTGGTCTCTCTCATCTTTCCTCACAATAAAATTCAAGTTAAACATTTTGGCAGGAACATCACAGAAATGAACCTGCTTACCTACAGGTAGTACATGGTAACATTTGTCCCATTTACTAGTGATATTAACTTTGACCACTTGCCAGCCTTCCCACTACACAGTTTCCCTATTTCATATTTCAATTCATATTTACTTTGGAGGGAGGTACATTTATATTATGATTATGTAAACATTCCATTCTCCCATCAAATTTTTACACACTAGTTTTTGTTTCCATTACATTACTTGGCAGAATTAAAATTGCTCTGATGGCTGTCATACTCTAACTTTCTGATTCTTTCATTCCTTCTGCCTAGCTTGGTTGCCCATCTTCTGTAACAAAACCTTTCTCTTCTCTTTCCTTCATTAATTTATTCATATTTTTATCACAGAAGTAAACAAGAATTCTTAACGCTATTTAATATTAGAATCTGCTAATGTTACCATCATTGTTTTGATGTTCAAACTGTTTCAGATTTGGCAAACAGGATTTCCTTTAGAGTAGCTCTCATGCACTTTTGACATAACACCATCCACCATCATTCTCGAGCACTTTCTTACTTTCTGTCTGACACAAGTAGACGTGTCAGACTCATCTTGTACTTTTCCTATGTTAGCCCTAGCCATTTTTCCTAAGAAGCTGTGATCCGCAGTAATCAGGAACCAAGATCTACATTCCTGACATGTTCATAACTATTGGAGTGCTGTTGCTTGCTGTCCTTCCGTTGGACAGAGCTGCACATGCATTTATATCAATATATACCTCTAATCATCTATAAGCATTGGAAACTGAAAACTACTTTCCACAGATTGTAAAGAGGAATCAAGATAGATTCTGGTGTAATACCATGAAAGTCAACACCCTGAAATTCAAATTGATGGCTTTATATCACATCTGGAAATCTAGGTTGAAAATCTGCCCCTAGTTAGAGCTTTCATTCATGTTGCGAACAACACTGATAAACATTCTACTTGATGGTGAATATTCTGTGGTGTTTTTCTCCCCACCAAAAATGCCTTCTTTTTAATCTGAAATGATTCATATTTAAATATATTTTCTTCCATTCCATTGAATTGCAAACTCAAGATAAACACAACTTGAAAAGTCCACTGACTACAGTAATACCCTTCCAAAAAGAAATTATTAATACAGCAAAACTCCAAGGGAAATAAACGCACAGCTCTGCAGCCAGGGTAAACACACATACTGAACTGAGTCTGTATGAAAAATACCCCTTTGTCAAATCTGCAATCTGATAAGCACTGATTCTGTTAGAAAACACAAGGCTTAATATTTTTAATCAGTGCTTTCCTCAATCAGACATTAGGCTTTTGGAAAATCTGGTGTTATAAAAGCAAAATGAGAAGGAACACCTGATGATTATTGGAACATCGGTCTTATTCCATTTTGGATCACTCCCACCGCCACATAGCCTAACACATAATAAGCAAGAGGTGTTCTAAAATAAGTTTCATAGCTGCAACTAGCATGGAAACTTGACTACTTACATATACATTAACATCTCAGTGTGTTAGTGTCTTCTATACATGTATGATCTCAATCCTTATAATGGATCTGTGTAATTTTTCCCATTTGTTATTATACTTCCTTGAGAATGGGAACTACTTTGCTTTTCAAACACTCTACACACTTTCCCTCTCCATCCTGCCAGAAATTCTTTCTCTTCTCTGTTATATCTCTGGTTTTCAGAATCCTCACCCTCTTTTCTAGATTTACTTCCTTATTTGGAAGGGAACACCTCCCATTAACTTCCACGGCATGATAGCAAAGGAGATAAATAGCTGTATGGCTGAGAATAACTGAGTTGTAACTGGCTAGATATAGAATTCTAGGTTAGAAATCATTTTTCTTCAGAGTTTTCAAGGCAGTATTGTATTGTCTTCTTGCTTTTGGTCTTGCTGTGGAGAAATCCAAAACCATTTTGATTTGTGATCTTATGTATGTAATAAGGTTTTTGTTTATTTTTAAGAAGAAGCTTGTGGTACCTTCATTTCATCCTGATTGCTTAGAAATCCCATAATTATCTGCCTTGGTGTTAGTGCGTTTTCATCCACTTGGCTAGACATTGTTCCTTGTAATTCTGAAAACACATGACCTTCAGTTAGGAAAAATATTCTACAAGTGTTTTATAGAAAAATGCATCCCTTCTATTTTCTCTTTCTAGAAGTTTTATTATTTAATATTTTTCATCTTATATTATTATCTTTCATATTATGTTTTCCATCTCATTGTCTTTTTGTTTCATTTCCTGGGTGATTTCTTCAATTTTATTTCTCAAAACTCACATTGAGCTTCTTGAGACTCAAAATTCACATTTTCAAAATTTCTGCATTATATTTTTTAATTTATAATGGTTTATTTTAGATCTCCAAATGCCATTTATGACAGCATCTTATCCTCATTAACAGATAAGTTACTTTGTGTTCAACCAGAAAACATTCCTCTGTCTAAGTCTTTCTTCCCTCTGTATAGTCTCTATTTCTTACACATTTTTCTATTTGTCCCCTTTTTTTTTCTTTTTAAATCAATGTAAGAGATTTCCTCAGATACCTGGAAGGCTATATTTGGGTAAACTGACTCAGAATCTTTCTGAATTTCCTCATTGGATGGTGCAGTTTCTAAAGCAGCTGGGTGCATGAATTCTATATTCTATGAAGTCAGGGCTGGGGATAAAAAAAATTGTAGAGATCAGTGTTTGAAAGATATTTAGAGCCATGGGAGTAAATAAACTTGTCTCGGACAAAAATGTAGATTGGCGGGGGGTGGGGGGCTCTCAGACCTTTTCAAGTGAGCCACACAGCAGGCTTTTCTATGTACTATGGGACTCAGAGTGGTTTCTTTAAACGGATACGTGGTACTTTGAAGAAATCCGCACTTAGTTCTTCTACATATCTGCAAAATAAAGAAGAGCTGTTCATGCACTTTAAGTGCTTCATTTGAAGGCGCCTAAAGGTCATAGAAGGGCTTCCCTGGTGGCTCAGAGGTCAAGAATCCTCCTGCAATAATGCAGGAGAGTTGGATTCCATCCCTGGGTCAGGAAGATATCCTAGAGAAGGGAATGACTACCCACTGCAGTATTCTTGCCCGGAAAATCCCATGGACAGAGGAGCCTGACAGACTGCAGTCCATATAGTCGCAGAGTCAGACACAACTGAATGACCAAGCATGCAAAGGTCATAGAAAAGCGATATCAGAAATAGTTAAAACACAAAACAACTGCAATAAGGAAAACTGTATTTAAAAGATAATAAACTATATTAACGCTCATAAAATAGATTTCATTAATATTGACAAACAGTGATTTCATATAACTTCAAATATGTAAAGCTGCCTTATTATAATTGAGTACCTGAAAATAATCTAATTATAATGTAATTAGCTAATCACTAATTACATTCTTGGGAGGAAGGAAAATAGATGTATGGTTTAATATCCCCCCAAAAATCCAAAATCACATTTTATGAGTTACTGATTTATAGCAGATATCAGTCCCAAAATTTGCTACAAGGTTTATTTTTATCTTTCATGTGATTGTCACTATAAAATTTAAATTCTATATAGCTAGAAAAAGGAGAAGGAAATGGCAACTGACTCCAGTACTCTTGCCTGGAAAATCCCATGGACAGAGGAGCCTGGTAGGCTACAGTCCATGGGGTCTTGAAGAGTCAGACACGACTGAACGACTTCACTTTCACTTTTCACTTTCATGCCTTGGAGAAGGAAACGGCAACCCACTCCAGTGTTCTTGCCTGGAGAATCCCAGGGATGGGGGAGCCTGGTGGGCTGCCGTCTATGGGGTCACACAGAGTCTGACACGACTGAAGCAACTTAGCAGCAGCAGCTAGAAAAAATTGCTTCCCTAATTATCATAAAATTACACTTAAGAGTTCCTCAAACCCTTAAAATTACAAGTCTGAAAAGGAAACAAAAGCTTTCTAGTAGAACTTTAACAGTAATACTCAAACTGTGAACAATAACACTGATCTATGCTTCAAACAATTCATAAAATTTCTTTTGTAAAAAGGAAAATAGAGTGCAATAGAAAAAATTCCAATAGTAAGATTACTTGCCTTGTGCTTGAGAGAAACCAAACAATTTTAGAACAATGGTTATTTAAAAAAATATCAAATCCCAGAGTCAGTGTTTATTACTAGTAAGCTACAATGTCATATGTTACTTGTTCCTTTTCCCCATAGGCTGAACTTAACCTTTTAACAATCTTTATCAGCTAACACCTGTATTGTTGGCACAGCAGTTTTCTAAAGGAAGTGAGAGGATCCCCAAGACATGTCCTGCCTGCTTAGCCCTAGAAAATTATCATAGTAATACATATAAGAGGACAGAGCAGATCAGATACTAATCAATTCTACCTTCCTTAAGGGCTTATATACTATATCAAATGGCATTGGTTGGAGCTCAAAAATATTAAACGTTTTCAGAAACTGTCAATTGCAATTTTTCGTTTTCAACTAGAATAATATCACGACTCTCAAGATATTGGTAGTAGTTAAGACAAATGATGAATTTGCAGAATGACATTTTAAAACATGTGTGGGCACAGAACAGAGCATGAAAATCGAACCACTATCATTTATAAACCCTGTAACAACTTGCTACAGTGGGAGAAATACTTTCCCAGGAAAGAGATGAAGTGTCATTCTATTTTAAAATATCCTTCACAATTTCAGAGAGGAAATTCAAGCAAGGGATTTATTTAAAAATTCATACAGTAAATATTCTTATATGGTTTTGTTGCTACTTGTTGATATTCACATTAGAGTATTATTAGTTAATTTTAACAAAAGATTGTAATATGACCATGCTTTTTTCATATGTAATGACATTTTTCATATGTAATGACGTTTGGTTTGGCAATAGGAAAATCTGGGCCCTAAAATTATTGTGTTTGTTGTCTTCACAACACTTCTGGGGAAAAGGTATCACTTTGGAATTAAACAAGCAGCCCATCTGCATTTTTTTTTCCCCCCTAGCTGTTCAAGATTTAAATGTTATAGTGACAATCACATGAAAACATAGAAATAAATCTTTTAGGAGCCTTTTTAACATGACCACACAGCAATACACATGTAAAAGCATTTATGTCTCTAAATACACATATCTAAGGGCTTCCCAGGTGGCTCAGTGGGAAAGCATTCTTCTAATGCACAGGATGTGAGTTCAACCCCTCTGTCAGGAAGATCCCCTGGAAAAGAAAATGGAAACCCACTCCAGGATTTTTGCCTAGAAAATCCCACAGACAGAGGAGCCCGGCAGCCTACAGTCTATGGGGCCACAAGAAGAGTTGCACATGATTTAGTGACTAAACCACCAAGTGTGTACCTAAAGGACACCGCTGACTTTCATATTGCAATTATTCCATGAACAGACTCAGAGCAGAAACACTTCCACGGGAGATGCGTGTGGATATAATCATCTCATTTCTCAGTTGGAATCTCTTGCTTGATATAACAACAGAACCTTGAAATGAACAGTGTTTGCTGAGTAGAGGAAAGGGACAAACAGGCAGCTATCATCATTCAGGCAGTAACAATACATTTATGCTAAAGTGGTAATTTCTTTTTCGTGAACTCTTATAAAGGCATTCAGCAATGGATAATCACTTCTCCATCACGCCATTCACATTGTTAGGATCTGAATACACAAATCACCATAACAACAAGGAAAATGAAGAAATATGATCACTTTGAGTTTTGTTGTTCAACCATCTCAGCGATTTTCCTGATTCAATATGTGCTCAATTGTTCCTATGAGTGAAACTGAGTCATTTTCACTATTATGTTGCACTCTTTTTTATTTTAAAGATGTAGCAAAGTCTTTAGAGAGGTTTACAAATCCCCAGATTTTCTGAATCTATTCCTTTATTGCTTCTAGAAATTATTATTACAAAGCATGAATTTGATGAAAACTACTTTTGCTCATAACTTCTTTTCTCCTTAACAACCTTGAAAATGTTTCATTAGATTTCAAGGTGTTCTGTCTCATGACAGTAATACTCTGATCAGGTAGAGTTATCTGCTTAAACATGTTGTCATATCCGTGGCCCTACACAGCCATTCTTTCTTCTCTGTCTTCATTTTCATTTTGCATTTAATATCACTGACATGCAAACTGCAGGGCAGTGTCCCTCCTCTTACATTTGAATTAAATTCTCTTGTTATACTCTGAAAAGACTGATGCAGGGAAAGACTGAGGGCAAGCAGAGAAGGGGGCGACATGGATGAGATGGTTGGATGGAATCACTGACTCAATGGACATGAGTTTGAGCAAACTCTGGGAGATAGTGAAGGATAGGGAAGCCTGGCATGCTGCAGTTCATGGGGTCTCAAAGAGTTGGACAAGACTTAGCAACTAAACCAGAACAACAATATTATGAATCAACTTAATAATATTTTAACAAATATTTTAAAGTTAAATGCTTTGTACTCATATACTAACTCAAACACTCTGATCAAATTTCAATATTTCAACTACAATTATTGTTCAATTCAGATCTGGCCAAACTTAATTTCTATTTTTTTTTTTTCTGAATATGCTGTTTTTCTTGAATCTTAAGAAAAAAATTTAATCTTACATGATTCATGCTTTTCTCTCCTAGTTAGACTGAAATTTCTAAAAGATAGAAACATTCACCAATTTATTTCCCACAGAACACTGGAAAAGTTCCTACAGAATGAAGAAAAAAGGAAGTATCAGGGGAGGCATTCACACCTGAACTAATTCTTGGGGGCTGCCTACATCTCCCAGAATCCTTTGAGTATGGCACATACTCAGCAGAACCAGAATCTCCTTTGGCTGTTCTAATATGTTTGTGGTCCCCTCTGAGAACAGTGTGGAAATCTGAGAGAATTTTCCTTTGGGTTTAGTTCACAAGGGTTTCTTATTAATACTTTTAAATTATCATTATCCAAATATAAACACCACAAAATATGTTTGTCAGTCAAAACCTAAATGGCTTCTAAAAACAATAGCAGGAGGACAGAATCTCATCATTCATTTGATTGCGCAATTTCTCTGAAGGACCAAACTTAGGTAAGGAATGGAGAAAACATTTGCAAACCATATATCTAATGAAGAGCTAATATCCAAACAAAACAAGGAATTCACACAACCAAATATATATATATATATATATATATATGAAAAATTACATAATTTAAAAACAGGCGACCTGAATAGACACTCTACCAAAGAGGACAGGTAGATGGCCAACAGATAAATGTTGAATAGATGTTGAACATCACTAATCAACCGCTAAGTCACTTCAGTCGTGTCCGACTCTGTGCGACCCCACAGACGGCAGCCACCAGGCTCCCCTGTCCCTGGGACTCTCCAGGCAAGAACACTGGAGTGGGTTGCCATTTCCTTCTCCAATGCATGAAAGTGAAAAGTGAAAGTGAAGTCGCTCAGTAGTCTCCGACTCTTAGCGACCCCATGGACTGCAACCTACCGGGCTCCTCCATCCATGGGATTTTCCAGGCAAAGTACTGGAATAGGGTGCCATTGCACTAATCAACAGAGAAATGCAAATCAAAGCCACAATGAGATACCGCCTCACATCTGTTGGAATGACTACTAGCAAAAAGACAAATGCTGGTGAGGATGTAGAGAAAAGCAAATCATTGTGTAGTGCTATGGGAAATGTAAATTGATATAGCCACTATGGAAATCAGTATAAACACATCTTGAAAAGTTGAAAACACATCTATTATATGGTCCAGTAATCCCACTGTGTAAATATCCAAAGAAAATGGAAACAAGAGATTGAAGAGATATCTGCACCACATATTCCCTGCAGCATTATTCAAAACAGCCAAGACAAGAAAACAACTTAAAGGTCCATCTACAAATGAATGGACAAAGAAAAACGGTTGGATACAAGAGAACATTATTCAGTCTTGAAAAGGAAGGAAACCCTTCCATTTGCAAGAACACAGATAAACCTGGAGGACATTAGGATCAGTGAAAGAAGTCAGATGCAGAAAGACAAATGCTCATTTTGTCAGTAATAGGTGGAACCTAAAATAATCAAGCTATTAGGAGCATAGAGTAACATGGTGGCTGCCAGGGTCTGGGGAAAGGTAGAAATGGAGAAAAGTGGTCAAAAGATATAAACCTTCAGTTCCACAAACCAAGTTCAAGGGGTCCAAAGTATAGCATAGTGACTGAAGGAGGAAAGGAACAGGCCAAGCTGACTCCATCTTGGAAAAGAAGAAAACTCCATCTTACAGTCTCAGTGAACTTTGGACTATGTGCCTGGTAGCCATGGAGATAACATTCCTAAGGTAGAACAGGCCTCCAGGACTGATAAACACCATATTCTATACCAAGATTTCCCATCTCAGGAAAAAATGTAATAATCCCCTATGTAGTTAATCACCTTTGTAATCTTTATGGCACCCACTGGTGTAGGCTACAATGTATAACCAGCTGATCCTTCTGATTATGAAATATGGCTGTAACCTGATTGAATCTCCCTTTGACATTTTTCAGAGTAGGACTGAGTAATATGGGGATGTGGGCTTGTGCATGTACACTTCGGGTATATAAGTAAGTAAGTGAAGTCATGTCTGACTCCTTGTGACCCCGTGGAGGTTTTCACAAAAATCTGTTGGGGTCCCTGGAGAGGAAACTCTGCCTCGGACCCGCCGGTGTAATAAATGGCATCCACTATCCACGCTGTCCTTCTGAATGAGTTTGTTTCTCAGAATGTTTGGCTAGAACATGCCTACAGTTAACGATACTGTATTGCATAATTGAAATTTACTAAGACAGTAAATCCTAAATATTCTCACCATAAAAAAATAACTATGGGAAGGAATAGATGAATTAATTAATCTTATTATGGCAATAAAATTCAAAAATATACATGTATCATATCATGCTGTACATCTGAAAGTTATGCAATATTCAAAAATATAATGTATAATTTCAAATATATAATTTCAAAATGTATATGCATGATATAATGTTAAATTTACATAATGCCAATTATATCTCAATAAAACTAAAGGAAAAAAAAAACTCTCTGCAAGAGAATTCTTCTTGCATTAGACATGCAGTTCTCTAATGCCAGCTTTTATCAAATACAGGCTAGATGACTCCTTGCTAGGATCACTCCTTGATTTACAGATGAATCAGAATATGAACAAGATTCCATTCAAAAAGTGCTCAAAAAAAGATGCAGACATCTCAAAAAGCATAGGACTCAACTTGAAAGACCTCTTAGTGGCCAAATTTGAGAAAATTTTGAGAAAAAGATATTGACAGTAATACATTATAGCCCAGAGGATAAAATAAAAATCCAGGAGTACATATCGATAGTGAGAAGAGTTTGTTCTTCTTTATAATAATATCCCAAGTAATAAGTGTAGAACGAATGATGGAAATGAATAACATTATTTGGCAAGCATCACAGTAATAAAAATCATTAATGCATCCTAAAATTAATAGACAAATGTTAGATGAAAAAGTATAGGGAGAAACAGGATACTTACACTGTCTTAAAAAATATTTCCCCACTAAGTCCTTATTGTGAAAGGAAAAAACAGTAACTTTAGAGAAACCACCTCAAGTGATCGACGTTAATGTCACCAGAAATGAGACATGGCAATGCCTTGTGCCTCTTGATACGATGCACCAAGGATATGGCATCACTTACCAAAAATGCATAAACAAATTCAAAATGAGGGACATTCTAGAAAATAATTGTCCTGTGCTCTTCATGTTTATGAAAGACAAAGATAGATTGGGAAACTGTCCAAAGTAAGAGGGACATGAGAACTAAATGCAGGGTGTAGTCCTTGTCCAGAAAAAGACATCAATCAGGCAAGAGATGAAGTCTATAAACAGTAAAGTCTACGGATTAAAGTGGTCTATCAATGTTAATTTCTGGATAACGATCAATGTAATGTCATCATATAACAGGTTGACATGTGGGGAATCTAAGTTAAGGCTATATGGGAATTATGTATCATTCTTATAACTACTACATAAGCCTGAAAAAATCCTGAAATGAAAAATTAATAAGAATAAAGATTTATACAAAAAAAAAGTGGAACTAGCTATGATAAAGTGGCCGTAGCACACAAGAAGAAATTCAAGGAATCGATGGCACCAAAAAAAGTTAAGAAGTGCTTGAGGGAAAGAGGCTGCAATAGCTACACAGTGCAGACAGTCGGTTCTTCAGTTGTAAACTCAAGAATTTGCTCCTGTTGCCGAAAGGAGAGCTAGTGAGAACTACTGAGCTCTCTAATGACATGGTATAGCAGAGTTTTTTGAGTTTAAAGAGCATAGTGAAAAAACAATGGATTGGATTGGTCAGATTAAGCCCAGTTGGGAAGCCTCAGTTATCTCCAAGTGTCTAGATGTTAGGCGCTACAAATGCCTAAACTAAGATGCTGTTGCAGTGAAAAGGAAAAAAAGAAGAACGAGCTTTTCTCCTTCTCTTTCCTGAGAACAAAGAAGATAAAGAGAACCGTGAGCAGGCCTGAACATACCGTTTTTTACTTGAACTGCTTCTAATTCTGCATGTCTGTAACTAAGCTTGCTTTCCTGCCTCCTAACTCTGTATGTCTGTAACTAACTTTGCTTTTCCGTCCCCTAACCCTGCAGGACTGCAGTTCACAGTTTCTCCTTTGACTCTATGCTAAATACATCCCCTATCTGGTGTTTGACTTCCCTGGTGGCACAGACGGTAAAGCGTCTGTCTACAATGTGGGAGACCTGGGTTTGATCCCTGGGTTGGGAAGATCCCCTGGAGAAGGAAATGGCAACCCACTCCAGGACTATTGCCTGGAAAATCCCATGGACAGAGGAGCCTGGTAGGCTACAGTCCACGGGGTCGCAAAGAGTCGAACACGACTGAGCGACTTCACTTTCACTATCTGGTGTTTACCCTTGCAACACCTTTCCCCTTGTAGTTACATATCAGAAAGAAGGCCTCAGAGACACTGAACCACCAGACTCAATTACTGGGTTACTGTCGCCAGTTTATGAAGGTCTTTAAAAAAAATGCAAGAGGAAGAAATCAAGATCCTCCCACCTTTGTTCCTGATCGCCAACTCCTGATTGTGAGCCCTTGCCTTATAGAAGCCCCTAGACTCCTCATGGAGGGAGTGGGCACAGTTCTTGAGTCAGGACCCCACTATGGCCCCCCTCTGTGCTGCCTGAGAATGAAAGGCACCTGTTTATTTCCTCCGAACTCTGTATTTTCTCATTAAGCTTCCGTGGGCAGAGAAGGCCAAGATTTTGGCCAGCAACAATGGTAGAATAGCAGGGTGGGGGCTGGAAGTAAAGAGGCAATATTTTTGACAAATACCATCTTCCTTAAGAAGGTAAGAAGTCCACAGTAGAGACGCTATGCGTTGACCAGATAACCCTCTATGACTGAAGGGTCATTTCCCCCTTCAGAATTTCCTTGATGAAAGAGAGTCACTTTGACCAAGATCACTTCCCTCTCTGGAGGGAAACTGCATCCAATAATTGTGAAAGTGGAACAGCAAGCCCCACTCCCATTTCTCAACCTCAGGACAGGGCTGAGGGACCATCCTAGCTTTCAGCTTCTAAGGAGGTCTGCTGGGAGCTTTGTTCAGAGTACACAAGGCTTCTCTCACTTCCCCATCCTCCTTCCCTTGCTTCTCTTCTGTTCTACTCTAAGTGATCCCAAGAGTTCCTCTAGGAACTCTCTACATGCTCATCTCCATCTCACAGTCAAAACGAATCAGTAACCAAATTAAGGATGACGCTGAGGTTATTCAAGCTTAAAAGGCCTGTGATACCACACACCAACAAGCTGGCCGCCAAGAACAGTTGTGTGAGAAATGAATATGGAGAAGAAAACATTGAGGAGTAGATTTCAGAATGCTAAAATTGAGGAGATCCTGGGGTGCAAGGTAGCAATACCCAGTGCTAATTGCGATATATACTGCTCAAATTCTGGAGCAAGTTCGTAACAATGGATAAAATGGTTGCCCTTTTCCACATATAGGAAATAGTTCAACTTCTGTTTTGAGGAGCGGTGTTGTTGCCCCGTTGCTTCTCTTATCCTGTGAGGAAATCCAAATAGCCTAAGATCTATTATCTGATTCCTGTAAGATTTCTTTTAAACTAAATTTTCTTTGGTCTGTGTGGTCATGTGTTCAAATGGTCTAGCTGAGGATTTAGATTAGCATCTTGGACAAGTTTTGAGCAATGTTAAACCATTTCATCTGTTCAAAGATACAAAGACTGCTTCTTTTTACAGCTTCCAATGAGATAAGAAATAACCCCCCACTCAAATAAGTCATTTTAGCCAGGGACAATAAAAAAGTTAGTGAAGCTCTGAATCTCAGCACATAAGAAGTTCAAGGCTTTCAAAGAGAATCAAGCTATCAGGACTCAAACAGACCTTTTGGGAGTGATTTAAATTATTTTTTTTCTGCCTCTGTGAAGGATGGAACCTCAGTGGTAACTAACTGTGATGTGAAAATAAGAGAGAAAATATATTCTAATCTGGATGTAAAATTAGTGCCTTGTTTTCTCATCCTGAGCACTTACCAAAAGACATTTTAACTAGTTTCTGTAAAGATTTTCTTTCTCTGGTATCTTGAATTTAAGAATTCAAAAATGTTACATTCCACATTAAAGTTTTATTCATGTTATGTGACCATGAATTTTGATCTTGCACATTTAAAGATACTTCCTCATATGGGAGTTTGATAGTAGGTACATTAGAAAGTGAACTCCAGAGGATATTTTCATTCATTCATTTGCTCAAATACTAATTGAACTAAACACTAAATCATACTATAAGATATGAGAGACCTTTAGTGAAAAACACTGAGGCCTTGGGAAAAGGTAGAATTATGGGAGTTTGGACAAGAATTAAAACTTATTGAATGCCTTCAGCTGGGTGTCACTGTATTACAATAGGTTCTTCAGCAAAAGGTTATTTTCTTGAATTCTTATCACTGTGCAATTGTCATATGATGGAAGTAACTGTCATAACCAACTTACAGTTGCTGCTGCTACTGCTAAGTCGCTTCAGTTGTGTCTGACTCTGTGCGACCCCATAGACAGCAGCCCACCAGGCTCCCCCATCCCTGGGATTCTCCAGGCAAGAACACTGGAGTGGGTTGCCATTTCCTTGTCCAATGCATGAAAGTGAAAAGTGAAAGCCAAGTCGCTCAGTCATGTCCGATTCCAAGCGACCCCATGGACTGCAGCCTACCAAGCTCTTCCGTCCATGGGATTTTCCAGGCAAGAGTACTGGAGTGGGGTGCCACTGCTTTATGGGTGTATTAAACAGTAAAATTGAGACCAAAAAGAGGCTAACAAGGTCAAAGGTCATATTGATAATTAACTTTTCACTTGTCCCTGTTTCCATGAATGTAATACATAAAACATTCAGTACATTAGTTACTTCAGCATTGATACTATTAGAATCACATGTTTCAACTTATTTCTTTGATAATAATATCACAGTAAATTTATATCTATCTTGAAACATTTTCAAGGAAGACAATACAGCAAGAAGTATTTCTCCATTTTAGATTAATTTGGAAACTTTTCAAATTAGTCCATGCTGAGTAACATTTGCAATTCATCCTAATCTGTATTACCTTGATTATTACTACTTGCTTAATCTCAGAGTATTCAAAATGTCAGTAGGGATACAACTATTTTCATTTTTTCCATTTATGCTTAATTTTGACTACAAAAATATAGCCTTATTTCACAGGAATAGAAGTGGAAACAATGAGTACTAATTCATGCATTTCCTAATAATGAACATTTTTAAAATAAAATAACTCAAAAACTGTTATTCCGAATCAGCCTTCAAAAAATAGACTAATAGCCAAAGTACACTTTGGAACATTTCTTATAAGACTTAAACATTCTGGGGGACACTTATTAACTCATTTTATATCTAACATTGGCATCAAAAGACCAGCCTGGCATTTAAGTACTTAGTTATTTGTTTTACTCAGATCAAGCCTTAGTTTGGATTTATTGAATTACTTGAGCTCTTTCTATATGCCAGAGTTCTTGTCTACAGTTTAA
Source organism: Bos grunniens (assembly GCF_055505025.1). Classification (NCBI taxonomy): domain Eukaryota; kingdom Metazoa; phylum Chordata; class Mammalia; order Artiodactyla; family Bovidae; genus Bos; species Bos grunniens. The sequence continues at coordinate 9,863,536 of NC_141168.1, forward strand.
TAAATATTATCTAATTACCAACAATAATCCTCTGGTAGATAATATTACGGGCTTCCCTGATGCCTCAGTGGTAAAGAATCCACCTTGCAATGCACAAAAAGCTGGGTTCAATCCTTGGTTCAGGCAGATTCCCTGGAGAAGAAAATGGCAACCCACTCCAGTATTCTTACCTGGGAAATCCCATGGCCAGAGAAGCCACCTGGTTACAGTCCATGGGTCACAAGAAGAGTTGGATACAACTTAGCAAATAAACAACAAGAAGATAACATTATACCTGACATGTAAACCACTGAAACCTAAAATGTTACAGCCACTGGCTCCAAACCCCACAACTTGTGACTGCGATACACACCTACAGGCCATTTGACCTCAACGCCTGCTCTAAACAAGAGATTCTAAGAATTTGCTACTTATTTCTCAGGAACACACTGCAAACCTTTTAGTTTTTTTTAAAAAAAAAGTCAGACTCACTTAGAAAGGATGGTTTTTCAATCAGCAGTAGCAGCAACAGTGAACCCTCATCAGAAAATTGAACTCTCCTGCTTCCCCATACTATCCAATCAGAACCTCTGGAGGCGAGGCCTTTCAATCTGTTTCAACAAGCTCTCCAGGTGACTCCAATTACCCTATTCCAGGAGAATCAGACATTACTTTGCCAACAAAAGTCTGTCTAGTCACAGTTTTTCAAGTAGTCATGCATGGATGTGAGATTTGGACTATAAAGAAAGCTGAGCACAGAAGAATTGATGCTTTTGAACTGTGGTGTTGGAGGAGACTCTTGAGAGTCCCTTGGACTACAAGGAGATCCAACCAGTCCATCCTAAAGGAAATCGGTCCTGAATATTCATTGGAAGGACTGATGCTGAAGCTGAAACTCCAATACTTTAGCCACCTGATGTGAAGAACTGACACATTGGAAAAAAACATGATGCTGGGAAAGATTGAAGGTGGGAGGATAAGGGGATGACAGAGGATGAGATGGTTGGATGATGTCACCAACTCAATGGACATGAGTTTGAGTAATCTCTGGGAGTTGGTGATGGACAGGGACGTGTGGTGTGCTGCAGTCCATGGGGTTGCAAAGATTCGGACACGACTGAGTGACTGGACTAAACTGAACTGACTGAGGAGAATCGGAGCAGTTTAGAAAAAAAACAAAACAACAACAACTTTAAAACTATGCTCAAAACTTCTTTAAACTTTTAAAAATTATTTTCCTTTCTTTACACATCACAGTAAGTAGAGAAAGGTTAAAGGTTATTTTCTCCAATACAATGATTCTCTACAGTTCCTTCAGTGATAGATACAAACTTATTTTTACATGATAATTGGTAACTGTCAGCTGCCAGTAAAACAAGTCATAATGATCTAGGATAGACCAAAGATCTTTTATAAACTATTTAATTAAAAAAATCACAACCTAAGAGATACAGAAAATATTTTTTTAAAGAACTAAAGATTTTTAAAATGAACTTTACATATCTAAATATTTTGGCAAAATTACACACACACACATACACACACAAAACTATAACTATATACAGGGCTTTCTTGGTGGCTCAGGGGGTAAAGAACCCACCTACCATTGTAGGAGATACAAGAGACCTGGGTTTGATCCCTGGGTCTGAAAGATTCCCTGGAGAAGGAAACAGCCACCCATTCCAGAATTCTTGCCTGGAGAATTCCACGGACGAAGGAGCATGGTGGACTATAGTCCATGGGGTTGCGAAAGAGTCAGACAGTGACTAAACAACAGCAACAAATAACAACATATATATCTTTAAGGCGCTAGATTTTGTACACAGGTCTTATACACAGTTAATAGCTGGCCAGGGACATTTTTTAGTTGCTTTAATATTGTCCAAAAGGAATATTAATTAAAATGCTTAAAATTTAAAACTCTTATTCCTATGTGTAGTTTCTCTATTTGAAAGGAAAAAAGGTAAATACTTATGAAAAATGTCTTGACTCTGCTGATGGTTAACTTTACTGAAGATGACTGAACTGACTAACAAATTAGTTGTTCAAAAATCCAAGTTAAGTATAATCATAAAGGGAGATTTCAAGCGCTTCGTTATGTTTAGGTATTTTGCAGATAGCTTAACATCACCACTGATACTGAGACTAGTGTCACAATGAGCTGGAGTTCCAGGTCAATGTTCCACACTTATTGATGAGACTTTACAGGATAATTAAGGAAGCTTGATGTTTGCATCCTCTTTTCAGAACCGCTTTCATCACTCTCTGAATTACATTAACAGTATTCACTCTCATAACTACATAGAAGTGATTCAGAACAGTGTGAAAGCTTTCGTCTAGAATAGTATGTTTTTGTGGTAAAAGGTTAATTTCACTGTATTCATTCCATTAGAATTCAAAGAGGGCTATTTCACTCAGATGTTGAAACAGATGAATTGGGACTGCCAAATGCAAATTCCACTAAAATTAAATGCCTACTTAAAAAGTATTCTGCTTGCATTTCAAAGCACTACATTTAGCTCATGGGATGCAAAATTGCCAGAATATAATACTGACTTATAAGATTTCCACTGACAGGAAACACTGGGGAAAACAAAGGAACCAGAAGGATTTAAAAGAAATTTGATCTTTTCACAAAGAAGAAAAAAATAATATTAGGGCTAGAAATCTTATAAAAATAAATTTAATGAGGTTGTGGAACTGTTTCGATGAACCATATTATTGAGAGAAGTAAGGACTCCTGACCTTGGAGGGCTGCTGCCTTTCTTTCTTTCATTATCACCTTGTCTTTTCAGTAATAAGATGCATTACTTGCTGAAAAGACATCATGTCTAAACCAGAAGCCAGTCTTCAAGAACAAAACCACCTGTTCACACATATAGTTTTCTAATGGCTCATGATTCCTCATTTGGTTGGTAAAAGAGAATGAACCTGAAAGAAAACTCCCTCCAAGTAGATCCTATTTTCCATGGGTATTAATAACATTTATCATTCATTCATAATTCAATAACTTGTTAATGCATTCAGTACTTCTTTGGGTCAATAATTGCATGTGTTCTTTTTGGATTTCTTTGGTCTCTTAAGTACAGATTGCAGGATATGCTGAATTTCCTGAAACAGAGGATTGGGAAAAATACACCGACACTGATGCTTTACCTATAAATAGAGTAAGGACAAGTTCAGAGCTAATCAGAAGCAAGGAATAAAGGTATCAATATTATTTCCTAGCCTTCAGAATCCCAATTCAGTTCAATAACCTCTTTCAAAAAAAAAAAGTGTAGCCCTTTCTTAAAACTTTTGTCTCAGAAATGATTATTAATAATTGTAGAGTAAAATGTTGAGAGTCCCTTAGACAGCAAAGAGATTAAATCAGTCGATCCTAAAGGAAATCAACCCAGAATATCCACTGGAAGGACTGATGCTAAAGCTCAAGCTCCAATCCTTTGACCACCTGATGCGAAGAAAACACCCTGGAAAAGGGTCTTTCCCAGGACCTTTGGAAAAGACCCTTTTCCAGGACTGTTGGAAAAGACCCTGATGCTGAGAAAGACTAAGGGCAGGAGGAGAAGGGGATGACAGGGGATGAGATGGTTGGATGCATCACCAACTCAACAGGCATGAGTTTGAACAAACTCTGGGAGATGGTGAAGGACAAGGAAGCCTGGAGTGCTGTAGTCTATGGGGTCTCAAAGGGTCGGACATGACTCAGGGACTGAATTGAACTGAAAAGGTTAAAATAGATGGCTGAAGGTCTTGTATTGTGACAACTCATCAGTCTATTATTTCAAGTGGGTAATTATCAAATAAAACTATTAATGTACATGAAGTTAGCACTTTTAATATCCTGGTTTAATAATGAAGCTGACTTAACCATTAGCAAAAGATTTTCTGTATCTCTATTTTCCCTCTCTTTCTGCAGCCTAGGCAAAAATCCCTGGAGACACGTAGGTAATAACGAACAAATATCAAACACATAAAACTTAAACAAGACCAAAGAATTGGAAATAGGCATTTATTTTCAATTGTTGTTAATGCGAACATAGAGGTAGAGCTGTCTTTTCTTCACAGACCTTTTGACATTTGCAGCAACACATTCCGCATTTTACCCTGTCATCTGTGATATTGGAAATGAAATGCTGTGTCTGATCAGAAGCATCAAGCATGAAGCCAAGCAGAAGATACATAAGTATCTTATGGTCCATTGCCCGTGGTGATTGAGCTAGGGGCATCTAAAAGGGACACTGAGAGGTCTGACACACATCATCTTTCACTTTCAATCACACACACACACACACACACACACACACACACACCCCAATGCACACACACGTGAAGAAATAGCTTTCTTCTTCCCGTGGCTACTGATTGACTAATTGAGCATTAGGCCTTGAATGAGCACTAAACAGGAGTAGGACTGAAACTGTCTCCCACTTTCAACTGATTTAGGATAATTTCTTAGAGTTTCATCAATGTAAATAGCTTAAAAAGTGTGTGTGGGGGTTAATATTTATGTGATAGTACATATAACACCATCTCACATTTCATGTACTTTAAGCATGCATGTTGTTCGATTCTAAATGAGCATATAGAATATAACAGTTAATGTGTTATGTTATAGTTCACACATTTTTTTTTTTGAATAAAGCTTACTGAAATTAGCTCTTACTGAAATCGTGTTCTTATTTTCTTCCCTGTATACCAGGGTGAGTGAACTAAATGAAAAGCCTGTGGGCCAAATCCTGCCTACCACCTGTTTTTGGATGGTCTAGGAGCACAGAGTGGATGTTGCATTTTTAAATGGTATGGAAATAAAAAGGAATGATGTTACACAACAGGTGAAAGTTATGTGAAATTCAAATTTCAGTGTCAATTAATAAAGATTTATTGAAACACATTCACACTCCCTGGGTTCCATCTCTCTTTGTCTGCTTTCATGGTATAATGCCAAAACTGAGTAATGGTGACAGAGATCAAATGTATCCAGCATATCCTAATGAGGCAGGAAGCAGATGGCCACCCTGCCGCCCCAGAGTAAGGCGACTGGAGATTCATTCCCTATGAACTGCAAAATTCCAAGACAAGAATAGCAGGGCAATTAAGAGAGGAGGCTAGGCCCTGCTCAGACCACATATTTCTCCTTCCTGAAGTCAGGAGACATCTCCGACCACATGTGCACAGAAACGGCTCCTTGCAGGCCAAAGAGGGAGCAAAGTCAAGGGGTGCTCTACTCAAGACACCTCTTCGTTAAGATTCCCCTTGGCTAAGAGATGTGTGCACATACATGGGAGGATCCTGAGATAAACCAAATATGGATTGCGAACCAGGCAAATCAAAATGATTGGCCGAATGAAACCCAGAAGAAATGCCCCATAAAGGTAATTCAAACCTCCACTCAGGGACTCTCCCTCTGAGTCTGCCCATGTGTTTATCCACATGTACTATACATTTTTTTTCCTCTTAATAAATACTTTACTTGCTTCACTACTTTCCATCTTTGTGGGAACTCTTCTGCAAAGTTGAAGGGCCAGGGCCCTTGTTACTGACCACTGGCCTAGTGGCTAGGGTCTGGCACTCTCACCTCCACAACCCAGCCCAATCTCTGGCTGGGAACCCAAGTCCCGCACCAAGCTGTTGAAGGTTGAGGCCACCTGAGATCACTAAAATATCAGCTATTTGGCCCTTTTCAAAAAAAGAAAAAAGAAAAATCCAACACTTGACTTATACTACATCCATCTACAACAGTTGAAGCAGGAATAGTAAAGTCTAGCAGTTCCGATGTAAGCCCTTTTTAAGACATATTCTCTTCCAAAAGCTATTTCTTAATACAATAATTTATGAAAGTGTAACAGTTTCCCGGCTCTTTTTCCACCCCCAACTTTGGCTGAAATGATAATTTCTATTATATTCTAAGCCAGAACACAAAATTGCTTACTCAACAATGAAACTGGAATATGTCTTTGAGGTTAAAAAATACATATATAATATATATATACAAATGAGGAATATAGGATTTTATTTACATAAGCCACACTAGAGTTTCAATGGGCTTGATTTCACACCAAGATACATTCCTGTACAAGTGGCTGAATCCAGTCAGCAGCAGCCTTTGATCCGGAAATGGGGAAGATTTATACAAGTGCTTGTCATCTGAAAATGGGAAAATGAGATATATCAAAGGAAAGAGTCTACATTTTACTAGTTTGCCCATATACAGGGACTCGTTTTCCAACATTCTCATCTATTTTTCCATCATAAAATTTACATGAATAAATCAGAAATAGCTTTGAATTACCATAATTTGTGTACATCTTACACCATCTAATAAATTATAACTTTGTGAGAATGAGCACAATATATTATGTAGCCTCATACTTCTAGATGATCCATGAATATTTATGAAATGAAAATGACCTCACTGCAGACTTCTCCAAAATTCTAGAAGATTGGTCACTGCCCGTGATTATATATGCTCCCCCATCCAAAAGAGCCGGACGTCCATCCATGGACTACATTTTCTGGCTGGCTTTAATGGACACGGAGTCTTGTGCTCCCTGGGAACAGATTGAAGGCAAAAGAAGAGGGCAGCAGAGGATGAGATGGTGGGATGGCATCACCCACTCAATGTGCGTGAATTTGAGCAGACTCTGGGAGAGAGTGAAGGACAGGGAAGCCTGGTGTGCTGCAGCCCATGGGGTTGCAAAGAGTCAGACACAGCTTAGCAACTGAACAGCAATTTGCATACTCTGCAAGGGAATGTGAGCAGAAGTGAAGAGGGTGATTTCTAAGTTAAGGAGCTTAAAATGCAGTTGTGCCTTGCCTTCTCTCCTCCAAATTCACTGACTGAATGTAGAGAACTCTGGTGCCCTGCATGGGATGGGGCCAATGGAAGAAAGGAATTTGCCGCCCCCACCTCCATCAACATAACAAAGGCCACCTGCAAACAATTAGTGTTGCAATTGACAAGTAAATGTCCCCTGTGCAAATCTCTGTCACTCAGGGATTTATTTGTTACAGCAGCTTGCATGACCTGACCCTAGCCCAAAACAGTTGCCAACTTTATCCTTGTTGCTACATATAAAGGCTATAAAGTGAAAGTGAAGTCGCTCAGTCATGTCTGACTCTTTGTGACCCTGTGGATTGTAGCCCACCAGGCTCCTCCGTCCATGGGATTCTCCAGGCAAGAATACTGGAGTAGGTTGCCATTTCCTTCTGCAGGGGATCTTCCTGACCCAGAGATCGAACCCAGGTCTCCCACATTGCAGGCAGACGCTTCAACCTCTGAGCCACCTGTAGAGGCTATAGTTTACCTTTTATCACTGTTAACCTGCCCATGGTACTAATACCATTCATCGCTTGGCCCATTTTGAAATTCCTCTAACTTTGTCTTTTGAACTAGAACCGTGCTGTACAACATTCCCTGCTTCCCTTTAACCTTCCTGGCTTCTCCTTTTCATCCTTCTTGGCCAGCTCCTCCTCTCTTTCCAAATTTAATATCCCCCCAAAATCCTCTCTTAGGCCCTTTTCTTTCCCAGGGCAATCCAAGCATGCCACAACTTTTGAAAGAAGCCTCACTTCAACAACCAGTACCTTCACCTGGAGGCAGGTGACAATTTAAGACTTGCTGCTGCTGCTGCCGCTAAGTCGCTTCAGTCGTGTCCGACTCTGTGCGACCCCAGAGATGGAAGCCCACCAGGCTCCCCCGTCCCTGGGATTCTCCAGGCAAGAACACTGGAGTGGGTTGCCATTTCCTTCTCCAATGCATGAAAGTGAAAAGTGAAAGTGAAGTTGCTCAGTCGTGTCCGACTCCTAGCGACCCCATGGACTGCAGCCTACCAGGCTCCTCCGTCCATGGGATTTTCCAGGCAAGAGTACTGGAGTGGGGTGCCACCGCCTTCTCCAAATTTAAGACTTAAACTATCTTAAACACAGAGGAGATGTAGGAAAATATGACACTTTCCTACTGTGATTTATATTTCACTATTCTCTGTCTTAGCAGTAGAGAATCTTCCTACAATGCAGGAGCCACAGGAGACACGGGCTTGATCCCTGGCTCAGGAAGATTCCCCTGGGGAAGAGAATGGCAACCCACTTCAGTATCTTGCCAGAAGTATCCTATGGACAGAGGAGCCTGGTGGGCTACAGGCCATGGGGTCACAAAGAGTTGGACATGACTGAAGCTCTGATTCTCTTTTAAGATCTTACTATAAGGAGTCAGTCATATAGAGATTTCAGCAAACATGGTCATTTTATTTTCCTTTTACAACTGTATCTTTTTTTACCTCCCTCAAACCACTAAACCTAGTAGGCTTACTTTTACCCTATGCATAATCTATGGGAACCAGAAATCTTCATTCCTTCAACAAAGAATTAAGAATGTATGAATTGACATTGTTCCAAGTGTTATAGAGAGACAGTGAAGAGGAAAGTCAATATTTTTGCTTTGATGGAGCTTAGTTCAAGTGGAAGAAAGCAGATGATGGACACGTAAAATAATTTCAGCTGAGACAAAAGGCTGTGGAAACCATAAATTGTAATCATGGGACTACATGAGGAAAACAATCACAGGGCAAAGGCAAGTGTAAGAGACAGTCACAAGCTCTCTGAGGATACAATCCGATATCTGAATGATGAAAAGGCATCAGCCATGTCAGTACCTGGGGGGAGGGAGTATTCCAGGCAGTGGGACATCAGGTACATAAGAGGTGAGTGATCATACTTGAAAAAATGAAAGCCTGCCATTGTGGCTAGTGATTATCATACAAGATGAGGCCAGAGAAGTAAAGAAGGAAATGGCGTGTAAAGGAAACGGGGTTTTAGATATTCCAAATATACTGGACAGTAGCCGGAGAGAAGACACCTTGGGGGAATAAGAGAAATTCGGAAACCTACCCAGTTTATCACTACTAAAATGAGGAACTGAGGAATGTTACTTAATTTCTCAGGCTTTTGGATTCACTTTCACAAAACACAGCAGTTGGTATTAATGGGCACTCATGTTTTGTCTGGATCTAGAAAATCGATCGGAAAATCAGCAGACCTTCAGAACTGCCACAAGCTGTGTATCTAAAACACAAGTTAACGGTGGTCAAACTGTTGGCTCTCCTTCCATATTTTTCTGGGACTCAATTCTATTCACACTTTTGCTTTCATACTATTGTACAATTTATCTTTCCTTATTTATTTTCCCAAGTCGTCTAATGGCTACTTGAAATATTGGACTTCTAATTAATTTGTGGCTCTATGAAATGAACACATAATACTCATTCAACTTATATTTAATGGAATAGTAAATTGTGAGTTAATTATGTATGCCCCCTTTAACTCTTTTAATAATGTGTTCCCAAGGGTGAAGTAAGAACCACAGTTCCTTAGATTTTTACTTAGAAGAAACTCTAAAGACCATGTCATCTAGCATTATTATTTTATAGATAAGAAAATTAGTAATCAGGGGGTTTCCAAAATGCTCATATATTTGCAATAGAGAGAGTCATAATAGAATATGTAGCACCATGGAGAATTAAGACATTATAACCCAGTCATTCCAATTCTCAGAGTCCTTATTAGTGGAAACAGTGCTAGCTTTCCTGGTCTCATTTGAAAGGATTCTGTGGCTGGTGACAATCAGTTTGTGCCCTAAGCATGCAGATTGGCCCCACCCTGAACTGAAAACCAGGTCAACTGGCTGTGACCTTTGTTTATAAAACACCAGACCACTGTCACTCCCAGTGACATGCAGGAATGACAACCTCCTATCTGCTTAGATACTGCAAAAATAACTGAATTTCATTTTAATTTGAATTTGCCCAAATTTTCAAAGATGATCCCAAATACTTTAGCTGAATGAGGGTAAAACTTAGAAATTAAGTTTGGTGAGCTATAAAGGCTCCTAACCAGAGTCAATAGCCCAGTCCCAGGTATTATTCTATAGGAAGGAACTGCAAAAGGGAATGTAGTTTTTGCTTCACTGCTTAAATCATTTAAGTCCTTTTCTATATTTACTCCTATCTTATCTTTTCAAAAAATTCCATTTCTTTGCAGTGTTCCATCACCTTAAAAAAAAAAAAGCCCAATGTGTGTGTGGTACCACACAGATTTTTATACTGGAGTTTTATTTACTTATCCCTCTTGCACATCAACCCACTCAATTTGACAGGACCACTCATTTGAGATTTGAAGATCAGAAACCTGGACCAGCCTGAAGGCAATGAAAAGTCTGACAGGTACAGATTTCACTTGTTCACCCAAACAAATATGTGAATAAATTAAAATGATAAAAAACATAAAATATAACATCCATGAGAATGTTCCACTAAAACAGTTTATAAACAGTTCTTCAGTTTATATCATGTAAGAGAAGGTTAAAAAAAAAAACTAACAGAATGAACTAACAAAACATTGCAAATCAACTATGTGCATGCTAAGTTGTTTCTACTCGTCTTTGACTCTTTGCAACCCTATGGACTGTAGCCCACCAGGCTCCTCTGTCCATGAGATTTTCCAGGCAAGAACACTAGGGTGGATTGTCATTTCCTCCTCCAGGGGTTCTTCCCGACCTAGGGATCAAACCACATCTCTCTCTCTCTCTCTTTTTTTTTTTTTTTTACTGTATCATATTGTATTGGTTTTGCCATACATTGACATGAATCCGCCAAACCACATCTCTTAATTCATTTTATGTCCTCTGCATTGGCAGGTGGGTTCTTTACCACTAGCGCCATCTGGGAAGCCCTTAAATCAACCATATTTCAATTAAAAAAACAACTAATGATGGAATTCTAAAGGAAATCAACTGTTATGCACTGGAACGACTCATGCTGAAGCTGAAGCTCCAATACTTTGGCCACTTGATGCAAAGAGCAGACTCACTGGAAAAGACCCTGATGCTGGGGAAGACTGTAGGCAGGAGGAGAAGGGGATGACAGAGGATGAGATGGTTGGATAGCATCACTGACTCAAAGGACATGAGTTTGAGCAAGCTCCTGGAGATGGTGAAGGGCAGGGGAACCTGGCATGCTGCAGTCCATGAGGTTGCAAAGAGCAGACACAACTTAGCAACTGAACAACAATGATAACAATGAAATGGAACATCTAACCTACTCTTTCATGGCGAGGTACTCAGTGATCTTAGCTCTGCTTTCAACATTCTCTCTTTCTCACTCAGGGTGCAAATGCTCGTGTGTGGCAAAAATGACTAATATGCCCTGCAAGAATCCAAGATAATAAACATCCCCTGAGAGTCATGTCGTATCTATCAACCCTTACTTACCATTTTTCATTCTCTCTTGAACTCTTGTTAGAATTATATTTACACTCCTCTACTCATTCTCTTGGGGAGTTCATCTGTGAATATCTACCTATGATATCTTGATGTCTTTCCTTTCATCCATCTTTTATGTGTGTGTGTGTGTGTGTGTAATGAACACCAAGAAAGAAGTATATTTCAAGTATTAATCCTGCACTCATTTTTCCATGCAAGTTTTACATGGAGTCATAAGCAATAGTCTTCTCTTGTTTATTTTTTTTAAATTTTCATGTTAATTCACACTTGAACTAACAAATCTACAATAAATGTGGCACCCTATTTTAAATTGCACTTTAAGGGTTTCTGTTTTCAGATTTTCTGCTGGCTGTGTCTATAAAACTGTCTAAATAATTGCATACTAATTTCTAAGATCATTCCCATTAGACATTAAGCACTTGGCTTTGTGCCATCCATGTAAGACATTTGGTTCACTTATACTATCATCCTCCATAAATCCCCCCTCTTCTCTGAGATTTTAATTAGTTTTTATTTTTCTAGTACTTATCATATATCTTTAAATATAATTTTTGAACTTCTATTTCTTAATCCATATGTTATCTCAAAAAACTAAAAATTCTACCTAGGAAGTCTCAGGACTCCTAATGTGTGTTCTGGCATCTCAAAATAATATTCTAGTATTATGCTTAAAACACATACTTCTGTAGTGAATTAATGAAGAGGTTCTATATTGGCACTGTCCAATCATAAAGAAATCAATCAAGAGGTGCTAATTTTGTTCTCAAAAACTGAAGGTATGTCTTGTGGGTAGATATATCTGAGAAAAATCCACTGTAAATATAAAAGGGTATATTTAACCATTACCTAATGCTCTTCTTTAGTTCCAAAAGATTCATATCTCACATCTAATTTGGTGTCAGCACTAGAGTAACTCATTTTTAACCACATGTATACATGCCTCTTAACTTTGCCTCTGCAGGAATTGCCTCAGTGATTTGAGGAGGGAACTAGCATGTATCCTTGAATAGTTTATAACCGACACTGATGATCATATAATGTGAAAGAAAAGTAGCCTGAAAAATAGCCATGTGTGATTAGTGGCAACCACTGGACGGTTTTTGAAGAATAATGATCATGCCAGGAGTCTTTTATTCATCCAAACAATAATCAGAGACAGCCTTGCCAGTGTCCTGGAGAAGGAAATGGCAATCCACTCCAGTATTCTTGCCTAGAGAATCCCATGGACAGAGGAGGCTGGCGGGCTACAGTCCACGGGGTTGCAAAGAGTCGGACACGACTAAGCGACTTTCACTTCCCTTTTGCCAGTGTCACTAGGCTGGCCTACAGTTGCCAGGCCAAGGAGACAACAACCGAGTGAATGCTGCAAAAAACAGGCAGACTCACAGATACACAGAACAGGCTAGCTGTTACCAGTGGGGAGAGGGAAGTGGGGAGGGGCAAAATAGGAGCAGTGGAGTAAGAGGAAGAAACTATCAGGTATAAAATAAGATACAAGGATGGGCTTCCCTGGTGACTCAGATGCTAAAGAATCTGCCTGCAATGCGGGAAACCTGGGTTCGATCCCTGGGTTGGGAAGATACCCTGGAGAAGGGCATGGCAACCCACTCCAGTATTCTTGCCTGGAGAATCCCCACGGACGGAAGAACATGATGGGCTATAGACTTTAAGACTGTGAATCACTATATTGTACAGTTCAATTCAGTTCAGTTGCTCAGTCATGTCCAACTCTTTGTAACCCCATGGGCTGCAGCACACCAGGCCTCCCTGTCCATCACTAACTCCCAGAGTTTACCCAAACTCATGTCCATTGAGTCGGTGATGCCACCCAACCATCTCATCCTCTATTGTCCCCTTATCCTCCCACCTTCAATCTTTCCCAGCATCAGGGTCTTTTCAAATGAGTCAGTTCTTTGCATCAGGTGGCCAAAGTATTGGAATTTCAGCTTCAACATCAGCTCTTCCAATGAACACTCGGGGCTGATCTCCTTTAGGATGGACTGGTTGGATCTCCTTGCAGTCCAAGGGACTCTCAAGAGTCTTGTCCAACACCACAGTTCAAAAGCATCAATTCTTCAGCGCTCAGCTTTCTTTATAGTCCAACTCTCACATCCATACACGACTACTGGAAAAGCCATAGCTTTGACTAGACGGACTTTTGTTGGCAAAGTAATGTCTCTGCTTTTTAATATGCTGTCTAGGTTGGTCACAACTTTCCTTCTAAGGAGTAAGCGTCTTTTAATTTCATGGCTACAGTCACCATCTGCAGTGATTTTGGAGCCCCCCAAAATAAAGTCTGCCACTGTTTCCACTGTTTCCCCATCTCTTTGTCATGAAGTGACACCTGTAACTTATTTAAAATTGCACAGCAACTATACCTCAAAATAAAATATTTCAAAAATAAGAATTCACATAAGAGAAGATAAAGCATGGAAGAGTGAGAGGTGTACTGAACACATCTGCATTTCAGCTTTGGCTCTGCCATTTCACTAGCTGGGGTCTCTGGACCTTCAATTTCCTCATCCCTAAAATGGGAGAGATAATGCTAAATCTGAACATGCATGAGGTTTTGGCGCAGGAAAACTGCCACAGGGTAGTTGTTTTGCTAACGGTAGCTAATATTATTAAGTTATTTTCTGCATTAATTATAATTACTTTGAAGTTATTAAACACACTGTTCCACACAGGATTGTAATGAAGATTGAAAAAGACATGATGAAAAACACTTAACTGGGTATCTGACACACAGAACCTGACCGCTCATCATTAATTCCATGATATCACTCAACAATTCTCTTATTTCTTCCCCGCAGCAGCAGAAGGGCACTGTGGTTTCTTACCTGGGGCACATTTCACCTGCCTTCTACTGGATGCTGTATTACTTAAGGTGCCTCTGCTCTCCAGGTAATTATATGTTTCTCAACTACCATGTTTTGTGAAACAGTGTTTTTTCTTCCTAGTTTTGAATTACCCAGAATTTTAAATTGTCCATCTGATAGTCTTTTGCAATATTTAATATAACAGCTGTAGGCTGAAGCAAATACTGAGTTCAGACATGGATCGCGACAGGAATGATGCCTTCCTTGGCTCAAAGATACAGATAGTTGCCTGGTGAAAGGAATGGTACCTACCAAGACTAGATTGCAGGAGAAAGTATTCAAGGCTTCTGGACTGTCAGACCAGACTCAACCTAAGGCCTCAGTCAGAGAGATCAGCTGTGTCTGGGCACACCCTGACTACTTGGACACCAGGGATGCTCCCTGGTGGGAGACATTCGTGTGCCATATGAATTTGCATGCACATGTGTATGTGTTAAAGAGCAAAAAGCCTACAGGTAAGAGTGGTAACTATCTGGGCACAGACCATCTGTATCCCTCATTAGGCACACAGAGGAAGAGAAAATTCTCCCTTTCAGGTCACTGGAATCCTTCCTGCTCACTTCTATGTGGGAAACACTAAGATTAGAAGGTGCAAGAGCAAGATTGATAAGGCTTAGACTAGACATTCTGTACAGGACAAATGACGATGACTTCTGTCCCCATCGTTAGCCCCAACATGAGTGGCTGAGAAGGCGGTTTTGTGCAGCAGAAGCTGTGGAACAGCCTGGCCCACCCCAAAAGGTATCCGTCCTTCCACTTCACTAGGAGAGGTGGCACATGAGAGCCAGAACAGATGCAACAAATGACAAAGGTACCTCTGAACAACCACGCAAATATTTTGGAGGAGACAGACTAGGAGACTAGAGTGCCCACTGGTCTGGCAGATTGCTTTCAAAACCACTTCCGTGTGTGTACTGATGCAAATGACACCTGGTTTGCACTCAAAAGTGCAGGTCCCCTGACATACCTGTTGCCTATTTCCATCCTTTTCCTCTAATTGTTTTTTCATCTTTATTCCTCTAAACATTTCAGCAAGCACAACATAACAGTTCTCTATAGCCTGTCTTTTAGAACTTTTATCTCCAAAATAACTCTTAAACCAATGCCGTACATTAGAGGTGGGCAATCTGTGCCCACCCCCCTCCCACCCAGACTAAATCCAGCCAGTCTCCTGATTTTGTGAATTACATCTTTTGGAACACAGCCACACCTCTCTGAGTAGGTCTTATCGATGGCTCCTCTCATGCTACAGTAGCGGAGTTGAAAACAGAGGCACTGATGGACAGACCCTAAAGCTTAGAGTGTTTATACTGGCCCTTTACAGACAGTCAGGGGACCCCTGCTGTGCAGGAACAGGAGATTGAGTATGTATATATTTAAAAATTTAACACTTGCTCAAAGCTATTTCTAAACGCACAGAAAAAAACAAATTCTTCCTCGGGAATGAGTTCTCAGATTTACACTATCTTAACACTAAAGAGAATCATCTGGATAAACATCAAGGTCCTACTGAATAGCCCAGGGAACTATATTCAATATCATGTGATAAACATAATAGAAAAGAATATAAAAATAATATATTTATGTATGTGTGTATATATGTGTGTGTGTGTGTATATATACATAATTTGGTTTATATATATAAACCAAATCACTTAGCTATACATCAGAAATTAGCACAACACTGTAAACTAACTGTACTTCAATAAAATACATTAAAAAACAGAGTCTTCTTGGTTTTTTTAATACCAACTAGTCAGTTTAATGTGGAGGATTACCAGTGTTTACAGACCAAGCAGACCTGTACTTAATATTAACAAGCTGCTCTCAATACATAACTTCATGTTTATTGTTATCTTTTAAGACATCTGGGAATTACATTTAAAGAAAAAAATCTTTAAACATAAATCAAAAGAAAGCTTGATGGTATGATAATTTTCTGTTGAAGCAGATACTTCATTAAGGGACAGTGGTAAGAAATGTTGCATGTTTTAGTAACATTTTGCAACAGGTTCCCTTGTTTTATAAACATGCACTAAGGTTTGGTTCTTGCTTGAGATAGTAGTATTCAAAACAAAACCACGAAAAATTTAGTTTAATTCAGGAATAGTGGACTGAGGCTGTGCAGAGAGTTTTCAGTCCTGATTTGGGTTTTGAATGGGATCTTAATAAATCAAGAGGAAGCGCATGGATTTTCTCATTTACTGCCACTAACTGCTGGTGATCAGCACACTGGGATGGCTGGCTGCTCTGAGCCATCTTCCTCAGTATTTTCTAATCTTCCAACAGGGAAACACGAACATAAATAATCATCCTGTCTTGCCTAATACATGGAAATAAATACACCAGCGTCTCCTTGCCTGGGAAGATGAACTTTCAGGTTGTTTCCTTGCAAATCAGAACCCCACTGCGTCAAACTATTCAGATTTCATAAACTGTACCAAACCCAAGGCAGCCTGACTCTGAGAAGGCTGCTTTAACTGTTCAGTGATGTCTCAGGACAATATGAAACCATTTTTAAAAACCTAAACAAATGGTAAACACCAAATCAGTTTTTCAATGATATGACATCTCGCAAGATGTTTGTATTTACCTAACTGAATGTTGTTAGGCACTATAGACTGTATTTGCAAAAAAATCTAAATAAAGTTCATGGCTGCCAAGACTCTGTGTTTCATTTTCTGAATGAGCAAGCTAAGAGGGAATACAATGTTAAGCTACTCTAAGACACATAAAAAAAGAGAGCAAGGCAAAAACGATCCTATGGTACTTAAAGCAGAATACTAAAACTCCTCTTGAAAATCGGAGTTAAATGAATAATGAACACTTAAGACCTTTTTTTCCCCTCTAATAAAGATTTTCTGAGGCTGGCTAAATTTTGAATGCCTTATTCAAGATCAGATATATACAATCTGGGATGAAATAGTTGCTTTTAGAAAAAGGAAAAGGAAAAGTGAATATATAATTCATAGTCAGATATTTAACAAAAAATTTAGGAATAGATATATTTGAGAACATTTCTAGTTGATTTTCATTTCATCAGTTTTATATCATCTGAGTTCTTTATTTAGAAACTAATTTTTGTGGTAGTCAAATGGCTTCTGTATGAAGAATCCATCAATGCCCCTTTGGTGAGGTATCGCATCCTTCATACACCCATGCGTGGCTCCCCCCAACACGGAGCCCTCGACACGTGCTCTCTAGCTCAGGTATCCTGAATGTCACCATTAAATGCAATGTGCATGCTCACCTGTTTGATTCTAGGAACATCCCTGCCTGCCTACAACATATCTGATAGTTCCTGATCTGGGGCATGGAAGGTGGGTTGGAAATCTTGAACTGCGTTGTCTATAAGATGTTTTTAATTAAAATTTCTATCATGTTAACACTCTTTTCACTGTCTCTTGTCTCTTAACTCCTTTTACCAAAAGCAGCTGACTACACACTACATTACTGGTAAACTTTAAGACCTTGAAATTCACCTTCAAGCATTTCTTGGTCAGTTAGAAAGAGGATTCAGGACCCATTGTTATTGGGAATATTGTTATTCCTTTTCCCATTAGTTCAATAATTATTTTATCTACTAAGTCTGTTATTTGGGGCAACAATAAACAAGGCTTTTATAATATAAAAAAGAAATAAGATACAATGATCACTGTCCTCAAGAATCTCACAAAAGGATCAAGTTCATGTTAACAAATGAGTTATACTGAATGAACCATGTTGTAAAATCTAAGTGACAGAAATGTGGTGTTTGTGTGAGCCAAGCTGCTTCAATCATGTCTGACTCTTCGGGACTCTATGAACTGTAAGTAGCCCACCATACTCCTCTGTCCATGGGATTCTCCAGGCAAGAATACCAGAGTGGGTTGCCATGCCCTCCTTCAGGGGATCTTCCCGACTCAGAGATATAACCCAGGTCTCTTACATCTACCTGCCCTGGTAGGCAGGTTTTACCACTAGCACCACCAAGTAATAGAAATGTGGTATTCAGCATTATTTAAACAGGTTACAGGACTTCCCTGGTGGCTCAGACAGTAAAGCGTCTGTCTACAACGTGGGGGACCTGGTTCAATCCCTGGGTTGGGAAGATCCCCTGGAGAAGGAAACGACAATCCACTCCAGGACTATTGCGTGGAAAATCCCATGGACAGAGGAGCCTGATAGGCTACAGTACATGAGTTTGCAAAGAGTCGGACACAACTGAGTGACTTCACTTTCTTTCTAAACAGGTTACATGGGCTTCCCTGGTGGCTCAGTGGTAAAGAATCTGTGTGCTATGCAGGAGACATGGGTTCGATCCCTGGAGGAGGGCATGGCAACCCACTCCAGTAGTCTTGCCTGGAGAATCCCATGGACAGAGGAGCTTGGTGAGCTGCAGTCCACAGGGTCACACAGAGTCGGACGCAACTGAAGTGACTAAGCAGCAGCAGCAACAAACAGATCACATAAGTAAACACTCCAGAGCTCACATAGTTCATTTCACATCTTGATCATGACGACTTGCTGTCTTTTCTTGCCTAGGTTTCTCTGTGATATCAAAAGGCTGATTAGTTATTCTAAGTCTGTAGCAGATTCAGAGGCTGTAATCTCGACCACCATGGTGTTTCAGGAGTCAAATTGAGCCCATTCCCCTGAGAAAGATTCATATTTCATTTTCAGAGGATGAGGCCACACTGCAGCTTCCTAATTTCTTGTGAGCACCTCAAAGACCGTGTCTCACGCTTTGTGCAATTTTCCGTTCCCAGTACCCTGGACTGTGCTCAGCATTACCAATATTTTGTAGTTCAACAATGTCAGCTACTTCCCATGTCACCATTGCAAAACTTCCCATTTATCATTAAAATCTCCAGGAGAAGAGTCACGTGGAATATTACAAAATACAGTGGAATAGGATACAAGGGCAGCGGCTGTAACTTCCCACAAAATATTACTAAAACAACCTCTCCTGCTTTTCTATAAGTTTGCAAGAAAAAGGAAACGGGCCCTTCAGAGAGAAAACGGAAAATTTCTGAACACAAACCACCTCAAAGTTCTCTTTGCTTCGATCTTAACCACTCAAACATAGGTTACAGAGGTTCTTACCGTCCAGCATTCAGAGGTGGATGCATCACCTTGGCAAAGGTTATACAGATTTGATACAGAGGTTCCTGGGTTCAATTCCTGCTCAGGCAGATGCCCTGGAGGAAGAAATGGCAACCCACTCCACTATTCTTGCCTGGAGAATCCCATGGACAGAGGAGCCTGGCGGACTACAGTCCAAGGCTTACAAAGAATTGGACACAACTTGTCAACTAAGTAGCCGCAGAGGTTCTTACTGTCCGTAGGTGGACTTATCACCTTGATAAAGGTTATTTAGGTTCCTACAGGGCTTCCCTGATAGCTCAGTTGGTAAAGAATCTGCCTGCAATGCAGGAGACCCCAGTTCGATTCTTGGGTTGGGAAGATCCTCTAGAGAAGAGAAAGGCTACCCACTGCAGTATTCTAGGGCTTCCCTCCTGGCTCAGCTGATAAAGAATCTGCCTGCAATGCAGGAGACCTGGGTTTGATCCCTGAGTTGGGAAGAGACCCTGGAGAAGGGAAAGGCTACCCACTCCAATATTCTGGCCTGGAGAATCCTAAAGACTGTTTAGTCCGTGGGTAGCAAATAGTTGGACACGACTGGGCAATTTTCACTTTGACTTTCACAGGTATGTGAGTGATCGCATTCATTATAGCATCCACAGTGCTCCCTGGGACTCGTGACTGGGCCAGCAGAGGTCGCTGTAGGCTGAGAATTGACAGGGTGTCATCACCAGGCAACAAGGGAATGAGAACGGGTTCACAGGTCACTTCCTTTCAAGTGGAAAATGACTAATAACTATGTTCCTGTGGGCTGGACAGAAACATGCTTCAGTGATTCCTTAAGGATTAATTTCTCATGATAAATGTAATTGTCTAAAATAATAGTGGGGAAAACCTATCATTCTAAGTGCAATACCCAGAGAATGAGTGGGTAATAGCTGCCCATTTAAAAAGGACAAAGGAATCAAAAGGAGTGGCCAGTATACCTTTAGCAATTCAACAGCTGCAGAAAGAACCTGTCGAATGTCTTCTCACACCTGGAGGTCACACACAGAAGATCTACCTATTTGATTTGTTTATGATGGGGCACAGAACGAAATATGATCTACCAGAAGAGGAAAAAAAAAATTAGCACATTCAATCTTTGGAGAAAATTAGCCTGGACTTGGGCTACTCAGGTGGTGCTAATGGTAAAGAACCTGCTTGCCAATGCAGGAGACGTAAGAAATATGGGTTCAATCCCTGGGTCAGGAAGATCCCCTGGAGGAGGGCATGGCAACCCATTCCAGTGTTCTTGCCTGAAAAATTCCATGGACTGAGGAGCCTGGTGGGCTACAGTCCATCAGGTCACACAGAGTCAGACATGACTGAAGCAACTCAGCACATAGGCACCCAGCCTGGGATTGACTGAAACTCTGAAACTCAACTGGGGGACTTATTTAAACTAAGAGTATGAAGAAATCATAGGGTTTTTTAAATCCCCTAATTTATCTAATGGTTGTGGCAATTAAAGAATGACTATTTTTTTGTTATCGTTCAATTTCTTATCTATGGACCTGAGATTGTTGATAAACGTTTGAAGAAATCCTTATATTCATTGTATGACATAACTACCGTGGCTTTAAAAAGAAAAAAAATTGCAGTCAAGAAAGCTATTTTTTCTTAGTGCACTATATTTCAAATGACCACTATGAATTCTATAAAAAAGAAAGGCCACAGGCCAGAGTGTAATCAATATGGGTTCTACGCTGACAATTGTGCAAAGCTCAGAGCCCGCCAAAGAGCATTTCTCAGTCTCTGGGATCTCTCTCTCAGAGCCAGTGACCAAGGCTCCATAATAGGCCAACGCTGGAAAAATACAAACACTCCCAGAATAAATGGTAAGGATGTTTCAAGAAAACACAGTAACTCTTTACAATGGGAAGGATGTTTTGGACCTGGATGGGACGATTAAACGTTGTGTATCTGTGTCAGGGAGAGAAGGAAGCTTGTTTTGTTTTCCATTTCCCTAGGGAGGGCTGCAGACGTTAGGAGAAATTTTTGCGAAAGGAAAAGTTAAGGCAAGGGGATTCAGTGGGAGTCAGGTGTAGCCCGGGACAGTGGCAAGAGATGAGGTGACAATCCCTGGATTCCTGAGAAACGACCTGCTGGAGAAAAGTAACGGCGTGGTTGACAATGAATGGCAGGACAGTAAAATATCCAGGGAAGTGACATGTCAATATTTAAGAGCAGACAACCTGTGACCTACGGTCAAGAGCAAAAGAAACGCCCCCTGTGACAACCAGGTTCTGAATCCCCTGCTCGACTCTGCGAACAGCCATTACCCCTCCTAGTCTAAAGCTTCAATCCCTGTGTCTCTAATAATTTCCATCTTAACCTCAGCTTGACAACCGGAGGCCCATACTCTGTGCGTCTGACCTTATCTTTCTTGAAGCTGTCAGCTACAAATTGGCACTTGCCATCTACCTCCACAAGGATTCAATCATGTGCTGCTGCAGTGGCTGGTTTTCAACAACATTTAAAAGAAGTTCAGGGTGGAGAGCAGAAATGATGGGCTCTGTGCTCCAGGAAAAACTGGCAGAACTGGTTTTCACATAGTCAGATATTTTCAAGAGGCAACTGTGTGAGCCCAATTCTTGTATCTCTTCATATCTGTGCTCAGTCTCTCAGCCCCATCCAACTCTTTGCAACCCCAAGGATTATAGCTCGCCAGGCTTCTCTGTCCATTCCAGGCACGGATACTGGAGTGGGTTGCCATTTTCTCCTCCAGGGAATCTTCCTGACCCACAGATCAAACCCACATCTCCTGTGTCTCCTGCACTGGTAGGTAGATTCTTGACCACTGAGCCACCTGGAAAGCCCCATCTCCTCATATGCAGACAAGCACCAAAATCCTTCATGGTGACAAATGCACCTCATTACTAGCAGAAACCTTTGCGAGACTAGTAGTAACCTTCTGCAAAAAATATGTGCTTGATTGCATGAACTCCCCCTTCACCAAAATCACATATTTACTGATCTTCTCCCTACCACTTGAGAGAAATTTCTCACGGCTATCTGAAATGCAGTCTCCTGGACTACAGTCCTCATTTTGCCCCAAATAAAACAACTTGCAGTTCTAATGTTGTGCAGTTTTTTAAAAGTCAGCAAAGCCTTTGCTTCACCTTGATTATGATCTCCCTATTTTACACCCTGTCTGGAAATCTGATTTCAACTTGTATTTCTTTCTTTCTCTTAATAGCTTTGCCTTTGTTATCTTGACTGGGCATAGTATATCCCACTTTGAGTAGGGTCATAGCAATGAGAAGAAGATCTGATACTTTTCTCCCTTTAGGTTATAAAAGAAGTCATGGTTCTGATTCAAAAAGCCATAAAAATCATGAGGGAAAACACACCGTATGATGGAAAGTCAATCTTCTCAGTGTTGAATTAAAGTAAGAAAAATAATGAGGAGAAGATTTCTATACGTAAGCTTAAGAAGCCTAATGAGGAGCATTTTTTCTATTTTTTTCTTTTCTATTTCATTTGTTCATTCCTTTAATTAATTTTAATTGGATACTTACAACATGACAGGCAACAGTCTAAATTCTGCAGATGTATAAGATAGATGACAATAACTGAGATAATAATTAATTTAAGATATATACAAATATGATTTTAAAAAAGCATCATTATATAACAACAAAAACAACAAATTTAGTTGCACTATTTTTGCTGTATTTTACACCTGATGTTTGAGAACAAAACTTACTCCTTCATCCACCTGGATAATTCCTACTTGAATTTCTGGCAAGAGATCAAACATCATTTTCTCAATGAAGTGTATTTATCCTTACTCCACACACAGTTAGCAGCTCCTTAATCAGGTAACTCTGCAAAACTCCTCAGGCACATGTTAGAATCCCAGTAAATGATAGTTTCTGGTCCCTCCCTAATTATTCTCTGACAGTACCATGCAGTAGAAGCCAAATGAATAGATAACACCAAAAATATGTTTATTTGGTAACGTATCTTACATTCAGGCTACAGTCCAATTGTTGTGCCTAAGTATAAATTCTATATATCCAAATCACTCTTGAAATTTTCACTAAATCACACATAATATATATATATGTATATAAATATATACATATATATATAAATACTGTATACATGGTTTTCTGTACACACATATAGATCCATCAACTCATTATTAATTGACTTTCTATGGCCTGCAGGTAATCTTTCATTGTCTATCCTAAGAAAGTCAAGAATAACATCACTCTCCTCTTTCCCAGCTGTTTAGGCAAGAAACTTTATTTTCTTTTCTACAGCCTGGGAAATTTTAAAGTCATGTGCACATTTATCTCATAGCTTAAGCATATCTACAATAAGTTTTTCAGATTTCACTGCATTTACTGTTAGGGTACATGCTTATAGAGTGGAGTTCAAAGTCAAGTGGTCTGCTTAATTAGATAGGTTTTCTTTTACCCCCTTTCTTTCAGTGGGCATATAGTTAAATTCACTTAAGTTCAATGCTCCTATGAGATAAATTCCCCCTACACTTTTCTTGTTACATTACTCTTCCAAATTCATTTAACCAATGATGTCATTTATACTTACCCAAATGTCAGCCTTTTAGTTGCTTACATGCGAGGACACTCACATTCCTTCAGTCTTCTGGGGGATATTACTTAAAATACACAGAAATCTATAACCCAAAAGAAGAAGCCCCAGAAATTGCCCTAATTCATTCTGTATTCATAATATTGTCTATTTTCTGATGCCACACTCTTTTGGTAGAGTCTATTTAAAATTTCTCTTTGCTAGCACAGGCAGCAAAGAAAGATAATTACAGATTGCAATGTACTTTTGGCGTTGAGCCCAGCTGAAACAGAATGAAGAAGGAAGGAAGCACTTTCTCTTTCTTCACTCAGATCCAGGAGACACAAGCTAGCTAGTGGATAAATAAAAGAGTAAAGACGATATTTCCAATAAGTGGAAGGAAACATGTTGAAAGCCTGTAGATACTTATACAACCATTAGTATATATATGCACTAAATAGATTCTAATGAAGGGCAGTGCATAACATCTCTGCTGGGATGTCTAACCAAGTTAAATCACTACATTTCTGAATATCAAGACTGTATAGAAACCAAAACAAACAAAGGAGAAAGTTAAAAATATCCTTTAAAAACTTGCATTACAGCTTTGTCTCAGCTAGAAGATAAATGACCTCCCGGATCTATTTCATTTTCAAAATAATTTGGGCTGGGATTGGGTATATGTGCTGGATTTGAAGGAGGAAAGCTATCCGTAGAAAGAAAGACCCACACTTAATAAGAAGGGATAGAAACCTATCAATCATGGCTTGTGTTCCATAGTGTGTGAATTATCAACCTATCAGCTACCGACTATTTACTGAGATGACTAATATATTTAACAGCAAGTAGCCACTTTAACTGCCAAAGGCAATGTGTTGAGAAATCTCCATCAGATTTCTCTCTCATATTCTACACTACATAAATTGACCTGCTAATAGAAAACAAAACCAAAACTAAATATTAAATGCAAAAAAAATCATTCCAAGTTCCATAGATCTGTTTCAACAAAGAATAGTGAAGGAATAATGCATTTGCAGATAATAAATATAACATGTTTTAAAAATTATTTCTAGAGTTCCCCTAAAATGTGTTGCTGTTTAATGTCTAAGTTGTGTCTGACTCTTTGTGACCCCATGGACCCCAGGCTCCTTTGTCTTCCACTATCTTCTGGAGTTTGCTCAAATTCATGCCATTGAGTCATGATGCTATCTAATCATCTCAACCTCTATAGAATAGACTGCCAACTAAAAATTGGTTCTTGCCACCTGCCTCTACAAGGGTTAGATCACTAACCACTGTAGACACTGACCTTCAACACATCTGAAATGACTGTCTCCTGCACTATAGTTCTCATTCTTGCCCAAGTAAAACTTAACTCAAAACCCCCAAGTTCTGCATTTTTTTTCAGTTTACAGCACACTTCTATAATAGTCTTACTTCAATAATATAGGATAAAATTTTCATACTTAAAATTGCTTCTTAACTTAACACAATAATAATAATCTTTGCCTGGTTCACCCTGGGGAATGACTATGATTCAAGTAGCTCAAAGTTTACAAAAAATACACTTCTGATTGAGAAACAAGATTTTTTTCCCCCTAGTGTCTTTGCTTTTTCTATAGGAATAGGACACTGAGTGACTAACATATTCAGACACTTTTATGTGATATATAGATCTCTGTGCCAAGAAAATTCCAAACAGCTTTTGAAGTAAAAGTCCTACAACTATGTGGATAAATAGGCTTAAGTTTCTAGGACTATGTGTAGAACTTAGCAAAAGCCGATGGATATTACCAGCCATTAAAAGCAAATACCTCTTGGCAACATCACCAAGTAATCAAGAGTTGAATAGGGGTCCGGTGAGAGAACGCAGCGGGCTGTGAGCCAACAAGAGATACGAGTAAGGCTGTGGTAGCCGTTTGTTGAAGTGGGACACCGTATTTTGTCAGAGCAAGAAATCACTTGTTACCAAGTCCAAGCTCACAATGCTCATCACGCAAGAGTCCAACGAATCCAAGAGACGAGTTGCTGAGGCAGGGAATACAATTTTATCTGGAAAGCACGCTGACCAAGAAGATGGCAGACTCATGTCTCAAAATAGCAGTCTTGTAGGGGTCTGGATTTCAGGCCCTTTTATGGACCAGGGATGGGGGAAGGTGAGGAAACTAAGTAAAAAGGCCATTTCAACTTGCAAACGTCTCCTAGAATGACAAGCCTCAGGCAGGGGGATGTGTTAATTTCTACCGTCCTGCCATCTACAGGCAGACTGGGTTCTGAACAATGGCACTTTAGCTTAACAGTCAGGCAGAGAGGCAGGATTCTGTGAAGTAGGCCTTTATATATGATTGTAATAACAAAAGCAGCAAAAAACAAGGGGTAAAGACAAAGATTAAAGAGTAAAGGCAGTGATCAAAACCATCCCCAAGAAAAAGAAATGCAAAAAGGCAAAACGGTTGTCTGAGGAGGCCTTAAAAATAGCTGAGAAAAGAAGAGAAGCAAAAGGCAAAGGAGAAAAGGAAAGATATACCCATCTAAATGCAGAGTTCCAAAGAACTGCAAGGAGAGATAAGAAAGCCTTCCTCAGCGATCAATGCAAAGAAATAGAGGGAAACAATAGAATGAGAAAGATGAGAGATCTCTTCAAGAAAATTAGAGATACCAAGGGAACATTTCACGCAAAGATGGGCTCGATAAAGGATAGAAATGGTATGGACCTAACAAGCAGAAGATATTAAGAAGAGGTGGCAAGAATACACAGAAGAACTACATGGAAAAGATCTTAATTACCCAGATAACCACAATGGTGTGAGCACTCACCTAGAGCCAGTCATCTTGGAGCAAAAAGTCAAGTGGGCCTTAGGAAGCATCACTAGAAAGCTAGTGGAGGTGATAGAATTCCAGCTGAACTATTTCAAATCCTAAAAGAAGATGATGTGAAAGTGTTGCATTCAATACGGCAGCAAATTTGGAAAACTCAGCAGTGGCCACAGGACTGGAAAAGGTCAGTTTTCATTTTAATCCCAAAGAAGGGCAATGCCAAAGAACACCACTAACATTATGTGGATGCTGGATAAAGTTGTATAACATCAGGTGGCAGGTCTACCCACAAAAACAGAATTCTCAATCATGGTTAAATTACCAGGAGATTTAAAAATCTCCAATTTTGTTTTGGTCAGCAAAAGTCTGGCAATCCCTTCGTCAGTCCTTGGACTGACACTGGAGAGCTTAGTATGACAAGGTGGTACTATAAATTAGTAAAGCCTTAATGGACTATTTAGTAAATGTTTCTGTGACAGTTTAATATGTACAGATAAAAAATAAAGCTAGGCCTGTATTTTGCATCATATACTAAAATAAATTCAGGTGAATTAAAGTTGTATAAGTGGTGTTTTTAAATTTGAGAAGAAAACAGTGTCTTTTTGATATTCGAGCAGAGGATTTTTCTTGTGAGCAGTAACACACATCATAAAAGAAAATACTGATTAATTACACTAAAAAAACTTTTGCATTGATAAAACAAGTAGAAACATTCTGAAAAGACAAGACAAAGGTTGGAAAAAAAAAACAAACATTTTGAAGTCCATTAGATCCACCAGTTATAACAGCAAAGTATCTTTTATGAGGGAAGGAATCTTTCTGTCAAGCTACTGATTGATTAAACAGTTCTCTTTCAGATGTAAAATTTTTTATGTAAGGAAGTATGCCTTCTTTTTCTTTCCATACATATAATTTTTTGCCTCTTTCAAGTCACTTGAAAACATATACAAAGACTGTTTCCATCTATGCACTCTTTCCAAGTTTAAGGAGCCATCGTTAGCATAGCATTTTCATTACATTGGTCAAAATCATTCTGCTCCAACAAAGCATACATTTCAAAATGTAAAATGTGCCCCCAAAAGTAAGATGTGTCCACTGTGTGTCCCATCAATGCAACGTCCTAATTTTAGAAAAAAAAAATAACAATTACCCTTAATGCCATTTTATTAAATGCTAGAAGAAACCATTATATGTTGGATTATAAGTTAATGAAATTTTATTGCAAAGGCATATAAATGCAAGAATAAAATTTCAAAGTAGGAAACAAGATTACAAAGCCTCTCCCTATCAGTGCAGCAATTTAAGAAAAAAACAAATGAAATAATAATTGATCTTACTTGGAATGTTTAATAACATATCATATGGCAGCATCATAATAGTTGATTCTCTAAAACTAGTGATAAAAACTAGAAAGAATATATAGGCAAAACTACTGGTCTTCCATGACATTTCCATATGTGTGATACGGGGCAAGAAGGTTCCTGGTAGATTCATCTCCTACAGCTAGTAAGAAAGCCGTCCCTTCAAAATGACATTGATAATTCTTATACTTTACCACTGATATAGACATTAGTGATGAAGAGTTTTAGCTATTTTTAAAACATATAACCAAGAGACAGATTGTTTCAGCCCTCAAAACTGCCTCTGAGCAGGTTACTGAATTCAATTAATGCCAGTGCAAACAGTTGGGCAGTCGTGTCTATACTAATATTTATATTTCACTTAATATTTTGAAGCTTTCGATATGATTATGATTGTTAGTTTATTCACTTTTTTGTATCCTGAAGATATCTTTTTCACAGTCACTTTTCTGTCATGTGGTGACTTTAATACAACAGCTGAGACTGTTAGTCTATTCAGCATTTGCTAGCTTTTTTTCAGTACCATACTGGGCGTGGAGAATGAAGAAATGAATATGACACTTTTATATTCAACAAGTTCACAGCCACTTTGGGGCAAGGGAAAATGAAGTTAATAAAGATTTTTGTTTAGCAGGGAATATACTTTTTGATCACATATGATGTACAAGGCATTGCTTTATACATTAGAACATAATTTCTCATCTTTATTATAAACATTTATCCTCTAGTTTCTAGAAAAGAAAAAAAAATAAATAATAGCATTTATTGACTGAATACCAAACACCAGAATTTTATACAGAACTCTGTGCTTTATTTTGTTTTACCTATCCAACAATCCTCTAAAACAGTGTTCCTATCACATTCTCTTTAAACATGAGGACATTCACTTAAGTTAATGTATCAGTCAAACTTCTCCAGAGAGACAGAACCAATAATAATTCTGGTCCAAAGGCTAGAGAACTCACGGTGAAGGAAAAACCAATGCCTCAGCTCAAAGACCATGAGGCAGGAAGAATCTTCTCATACTTGGGTAGTTCAGGGGTTTGGTTCTACCCAGGCCTACCTAGGAGAATGCGGCGACAAACGGTGAGATGGTTGGATGGCATCACTGGCTCAAAGGACATGAGTTTGAGCAAGCTCTGGGAGATACTGAAGGACAGGGAAGCCTGAGCACGCTGTAGTCCATGGAGTTATAGAGTGTTGGATGTGACTTAGTGACTAAACAGCCACAGCAAGGCCTTTATTAGGGAGGGCAATCTGCTTCATTCAGTCTAACAATTTAAATGTTAATTTCATCCAAAAAAACAAAAACAAAATCCTTGCAGAAACACTCATATTGGTTCAAATATTCAGTGTAGTCCACTGAAATTGACACACATCACAGTTATTATCTGACGCTCAAAGAGCCAGCCAATGGAGCTTGGAAACAAATCAGAAATCTTGCTCTTAAAAACCACACGAAGGTAGGAACGTACTCTAGGACCCATAGCTAGTGACAGACACATATGTTATTCCAAAGTACATACTCTTTCCAGCATATCATGATGATCCTAACCCTTGAAATAGTATTTGTTCCTTGAGATTTATACTGCCTTGAGCAACAAAAATGTTCATAAGACCAGTCGCACATGCCTTTATTATCTGTTACTTATTTACTCAGGGCTTCCCAGGAGGTGCTAGTGGTAAAGAACCTACCTTCCGATGCAGGAGACACAAGAGACAGGGGATTTGATCCTTGGGTTGGGAAGATCCCCTGCAGTAGGGCATGACAACCCACTCCCGTACTCTTGCCTGGGAAATCTCATGGACAGAGGAGCCTGGTGGGCTACAATCCAGTGGGTTGCAGAGTCAGACACGACTGAAGAGACAGCATACACACACAGGACTGATTTACTCAGATCTAAAGTCATACTGTGGAAAAGGAAATGGCAACCCACTCCAGTAATCCTGCCTGGAGAAGTCCATGGGCAGAGGAGGCTGGCAGGCTACAGTCCACGGGATTGCAAAGAGTCAGGTATGACTTAGCAACTATCACTCAAAGTCATACTGACCACTTGTGATGTCTTATTCTTTTCCTACATTCTGCCTTAGCTGAAAGCAACCTTAAGAGATGAAAAATTCTGTGGTCTGTTGACTTACTTCCTAGAGAGTCAACAGAAGTAATTTATATTCCAATGACTATAATCTTAACCACCAACACAGATCAGCCATCCTTCCAGAGAGCAGTCATTTAAGATAAACATATATGCTTGCTTTTCCTTTTAAAGGGTGCTGTGGAGATAAGTATTTGTAAATTCAGAAATTCTAGAGAATCCACAGAGGAAAAAATGTGGTATTAAAAATAAATCAACTGAACATCTTCAACCTCTATGCTCTTATAAATGCCCTTCCAAAATGGTTAAAAAGGAAAAGGGGCATTTCCTGAATAAAGAATGGTGAAATTACAAATACCCAGGTTAGAAGGTTATTAATCATGCATCCTAAGTCTTTTATTAGCATTTTAAAATAAAGTTAAACCATATATAAATGCCCATGGACAATATAATTGTTCCAGAAAGTTGTTGGATGTACCTGTTGTTATATACAAGCAAAATTTTCCCATGAACTTTGGAATCTGGTTCATGTGAGCCTTTGATATCTATGAAAAGACCACTGTTAACAACAGTAAGGTAGGTTTTTATCTTTGGGACCTAGTAATGGTGTACTGGACATGAATTTTTGCCAAATTTTCTGCACATATCATCATCAGAGTGTCATTGCTCTTTTCCTCACTTAATAAGTGATTGATAAGAGTGATGTACATTTCAAGTGAGTAAAAAATAATAATGAAAACACTGTACTCATCTCCTTTCCCTTAGAGTCTCTTCATCTTTCTTGTTTCAGCACTTGGACAGGGAGAAACATTAGGAGCCCTCATCAGGTCCTAAGTCACTCAATTCAAGCTAAAGGGGCACAGAACATAACAATTCTCTTCTTTAAAGAACGGATTGGGAAACTGAGGCCTGAACTTCACACAGCTTCAGTCTACTGACTTAACTGTAAAATGAATGAAAAGACAAAACAAGACATTCAGAGGCCTTGGCGGAAATATTTACAACGGACCAATGCAGGTGTATTGCTTGTCTCACTTTTGCCAGAACCTTCGAGAATACGTGTAAGCTGGTAAATTTCAAAAGCAAGCTATGTAAAGGTGAACTGGTGAAAAGGACAGTGGTAATGAAAATCAAAGGTTCTGGACCATTCACGTTTACCAAGCACAGGAGAGAAGCCGGAGGGGAGGCTGAGGCAAAAGCTAAGGACCAGAAAACACTCAAGCATCAAACAGTTCAGAGATGATGAGGGGATAAGACCCAGCAAGAAATGTAATCTGATGGCCACTTCAGAGATGGGGTAACACTCTGGGTGGACGTTTGCATGCATATTAACAATTTAATTTACTTATGTTTTAAGATCATAATAAAATAGTTTGCTAATCTAGGCTTTATATTCACTGACTGGTTTTAAAATCATTTTACCCTTCTTCCTGTATGCTGATAGCAAAGATGGATACAAAGATGGAGGGAAAAGGAAGCTTTAAAACCTTCACTTGCATGGTTTTTAAAGATTCACCAAGAGGCTCTAGCAGTGTATTCTATTAGCTTTTTTTGTTTGCTTGTTTGTTTTTTAATCTGCAAAGTAATATATTTTAAGCAGTTGGCTATAACCATTGTCTTATTCCTATTTCCTGTCCACCACACTTCCTCTCATGCCTGGTAAATCAGGACTGATCATCCTATCTTCTGGGCCAACATACACAGCATGATGACATGATTACAGAACCAGAGGCTGTATGATGACAGCCAAAAAGTCCCATGGGATTTGCAACCATCAGCATGTGCACTGCAAATCAAGAAAGTTCTGTGATGTACAGAGTCATTAGGTAGTCTGTGGACAACGCTTTCAAAAATCAGATGCACAAAGTTGTAATTAAGTATTTGGTTCAATGTCTCATCAAAAAAAGAGTTCTCTTACATTTGCTAATGTAACATATGCAATTATAAACTCAAAAATGCAATTATAAACTCAAAATAACATGCAATTGCTACATTGAAATAAGTGGCATATTTTATTAAGCACTTCTGTCATGTAACTACAATGTAAAAACATATTTCAGAATGTTTCAATTTAAAAATTTGGAAAAAAAAACTTCAATTTCTTGATTAGTCCCTATATAAAGATTATGTTTTCTATCAGATTAAAAGTAACCTCAAAGCACTGAAAGAAAGTTCAGGTGCAAAATAAAGGAATAAGAAACAAAGAAACAGATGAACAACAAAATTAACAGAAACTATTCTAACACTGAGAAACAAATTGCAACAAGAGTTCTCTTACATCAGAGATTGACACAATCTTTAATTTTATTTTTTTCTGTAGAGATACAAACAATGACTATTTTAGAGTTTTCAGAGTATACACCCTCTCTGTCACAGGATTCAACTCCATAGTTACAAGGAAAAGTATACACAGGTAACATCCAAAAGGATTGGAGTGACCAATTTGGACTCTGTTTTAGAACATACTAAAAGTAGGACTTCATTAAGAGAAAGAGATGAATAGCAAACAGAAAAATAGGCTCTAAGATATTTTGACAGTCTAAGGAGTAAACCATATGAACATCTTCTTCAAATATACTCTTTGCTCTTTTGATGATCTGCTGGATAGGAAAAAGCAACCCACTCCAATATTTGTGCCTGAAAAATTTCATGGACAAGAGGAGCCTGGTGGGTTCCTGGTGGGTCCATGGGGTGGCAAAGAGTCAGACACAACTGAGCACACACAGCACTACTACTATTGAATCAACAAAAGATAATACGCATATGCAGCTTATATTATGACACTACAAGGCAACAACAACAAAAAGTTATAAATAAAGATTATTTGATTAATCACCACATCATAAAAGTTTAAATACTCTGGTCTTTCAACATGTGTCTATGAAAGGAACTTGTTAGAAGTGTTCACAATGTTGATAATTATCCTAAAAATTTACAAATTTGTATGACTTTACTAATAATAAGTTGAAAAGGTAAAGGAAAATATTTTAAAATATCAACAATTGAAAAAAAGTAGACATTCTAGGGGAAGTATCAAATTATCTTTTCTCTATATAGAAAATTTTATTAGAAATCATCATAAAAAATTGATAATGACAGGATTGTAGGAATAAATTATAGGAACAAAAGCATTTACAAAGTTGATATTTTTTAAATTTTGTGAACAATTGTGTTTGTCTGCTTTTTAAAAAAATATTCATATGAAATTATTTCCTTTATAAATTAATATTCTTTTAAACCTCACTGTGTATTAGTAATTTTGAATTATTTTTTTCTAACAGAAAGCTCACCAAATTATTAAACTTCTCCAAAACTTGGAGAAGTTTTTATTAAAACTCAATAATTAATCTTTAGATTCTGAATATTTAAGATAAAATTTTAATGTACTTTATATAATACCTGTTATATCAATTCTATATATATATATATATATATATAAGTAACTGAGAGTTGTTTTGTTCAAATATGTCATAAAAATAAAATCAGAAAAATAATCATAGAAAATGAACATGGTATTTCCAAGCTTTTGAAAACAACAGAGAGGGAAGTAGTTTCTCTGAGCCTTTCTGCGTCTGGTAGATTCAGCCTTAGGGCACAGACATGCTTCTGATTCTACAGGGTAGTAAAAAGAGTATATTGAAGTTTAAAAAAAAAGAAGAGGAAGAAAGAAAGAACAATATGAATAGTATCATTTTAGTTTTACTGGTATAAAAACCCTCCCAGTGTCTCCCCTTGAATCCAACTTTCCCTGTCCTAAATTAGGAAGAAAGATTTGCTGATTGCCTGGGCTTCCCTGGTGGTTCTGCTGGTAAAGAATCTGCCTGCAATGCGGGAGACCTGGGTTCAGTCTCTGGGTTAGGAAGATCCCCTGGGGAAGGGAAAGGTTACCCACACCAGTATTCTGGCCTGGAGAATTCCATGGACTGTATAGTCCATGGGGGTTGCAAGGAGTCAGACACGACAGAGTGACTTTCACTTTCACTGGGCATGAAGAGGTTTTATTTAACACAAGGGCAAAGTTGGTGCTGTGGGGACTGTTCAATTACAGACTGAGAAACAGGAGGATTCTTGTATCTCATCTGGATCTGTTTTCTTCTGTACACTATGAGGGATTAAATAAAATGGTTTATAATCTTCCTTACATTTCCAACATAGATTCTAAGAAGAGCAGCAATGTCATCCTTAATAGTGTGGGGTTGATTGCAGTTAATTGCAGAAACCCACAGAGACAAGAACTGATCAGCATGAGTCTGAATCTAGCGACTGTGCTAAATACACAGTCCTAATTCTCAGAGAAGAGGCACGGGAGGAGCGCACTAAGTGATTCGCTAAGTGTGGGCAAAGAACAGGGTTTTCAATTAAAGATGTCTCCTAATCCGTCAAAGGAGATGTTTTTGTTGTTCTTTCCCCACCCCGATTTTCTACTTTTTATATGAAGCCAATTCAAGATCTGATGAGCTATAAATACTTGAACCTCAAGAATGTAACTGATTTATCCTGGTGGAGAAACAGATATCCTTGAGCTAAGTCAAGGGAAAAAACCTTACAAAAATCAAGGCTGAAACACTAGCTATGCTTATTTAGTGGCAGGTATATTACACATGGTTACATTATAACTTAAAAAGTGGCAGTGTCCTATTCTAAGAGTTTCTCTGCTCATCAGTGATCCAGATGCTTTATAAAGAAGGGTACAGAGGATAATAAGTACAGACAAGTTACTTTTTACGAATGGAATTCTCATGCCCATTGCAAATTATCTCCGAAAAAAACAAAACAAAACACCTGAGGGCACTTTTCAAATGTCAATGAGACTATACATGATGCTCTGATACGGATATTATGATTTGCACTTTTTTATTTTAAAAGTAGCAGGTATTCACAGGAGAAAAATATAAAAAGACATACCAACAAAAAAGGAAGAAACACAAATGACTTACAATCTCACCATTTTGAGAAACTACTAAATTACTGTGTATAACTGCAAAGTACCACTACGCTTACAAAGATCTATTTCATACATTAATAATTTTGCAAATGTAGGGATATTGTTTTTTGGTATCTTACTTTCTTAACATTGTTCTATTACAGGTATTTTCTCATTTCTTATCATATTTAAAGCTGCACTTTATTTTACTGTATAGTTTTAATCATCTGTAATAATGAACACTTTTTTCATATTACAAACTATGTTACAATAAAAATGTTTCAATGCCATTTAAGAATTTAATCTTTCTTAATAATAAATGTAACACTTCAAAGTATAAGCCCACTTCAAAGTTGATTCATGCTGCCAAACTGCTTTTGTGGAGATGGCACCTATGAATATTGGCATTAGCCATTCCTCTCAACACACTAAAATAAGTCATTAAATTTCCTCTGAGCCAAGAGGCTGTCATGTTGTTTCATTTACAATTTTTATTATTGATAGATTGAAGGTATATATTTTTTTTGGCCACTACTTTGTCATTTTGGTATATTATCTATGCATACTTTAAAATGTTTTTTCTCCACTGCACTTTTGGCCTTTTTATTATTAAGTTGTGCAAGTTATTTATGTTTTCAATGTTAACTAACGTGTAAAGCAACAGTTAGAACTGGACATGGAACAACAGACTGGTTCCAAATAGGAAAAGGAGTACATCAAGGCTGTATATTGTCACCCTGCTTATTTAACTTATATGCAGAGTACATCATGAGAAAGTCTGGGCTGGATGAAGCACAAGCTGGAATCAAGATTGCCGGAAGAAATGAAATATCAATACCCTCAGATATGCAAATGACACCACCCTTATGGCAGAAAGTGAAGAAGAACTAAAGAGCCTCTTGATGAAAATGAAAGAGGAGAGTGAAAAAGCTGGCTTAAAAGTCAACATTCATAAAACTAAGATCATGGTATCTGGTCCCATCGCTTCATGGCAAATAGACGGGGAAACAGTGGAAACAGTGGCAGACTTTATTTTTGGGGGCTCCAAAATCACTGCAGATGGTTGACTTCAGGCATGAAATTAAAAGACGTTTACTCCTTGGAAGGAAAGTTATGACCAAACTAGACAGCATATTCAAAAGCAGAGACATTACTTTGCCAACAAAGGTCCATCTAGTCAAGGCTATGGTTTTTCCAGTGGTCATGTATGGATGTGAGAGATGGACTATAAAGAAAGCTGAGCACAGAAGAATTGATGCTTTTGAACTGTGGTGTTGGAGAAGTCTTCTGAGAGTCCCTTGGACTGCAAGGAGATCCAACTGGTCCATCCTAAAGGACACCAATCCATTGGAAGGACTGATGTTGAAGCTGAAACTCCAGTACTTTGGCCACTTGATGCGAAGAGCTGACTCATTGGAAAAGACCTGATGCTGGGAAAGATTGATGGTGGGAGAAGAAGGGGACGGCAGAGGATGAGATGGCTGGATGGCATCACCAACTCAATGCACATGAGTTTGGGTAAACTCTGGGAGTTGGTGATGGACAGGGAGGCCTGGCGTGCTGTGATTCATGGGGTAGCAAAGAGTCGGACATGACTGAGCAATGGAACTGAAGTGAACTTAGTCATAACATTTCCAAACATTTGCTCCAGATTCTTTGAATTATGTCCTGTCCTTCAATCACATTCTTCACTGACTCAGTGGACAGGAGTTTGAGCAAACTCCAGAAGATGGTGATGGACAGGGAAGCCTGATGAGCTGCAGTCCATGGAGTCGCAAAGAGTGGGAGACTACTGAGAGAAGGAACAACAACAACAATCATGGAAATTGGTTCTCTTGAACATTGTCCTGAACTTCTTGCAACTCCTTGGCACCTTGCAGTATATCTATATCTATACATTGACATCCATATAGATTACTTTGAATCAATACAACAATATTCAGCCTCATCCTTACCCCTGTCTTCTACCTGTGTCTCCAAATCCTAAGTTTCAGAGGCGGAGGAGAACAGGAAAGTGGGGGAGGGGAGAAGCAAGGAAACAGGACCAAGTCTATCAGTCTGTCAGTGTTCAGCCCCATCGTCACTGTTGCTGAAATGTTATCTGCTAAGTTAAATCAGTCATAAATAGAATTATAAGAAAAATATAGTATAAAGTATATCATAATTAAATATAATGTGCATATAATATAACATATAACTTAAAAAATTATAAATTTAAATTTATAATTTAAATATAATATAAATAAATGTATATTGTGATTATAAGACAATATAATACAAATTTTCCAACCAGTCCATTCTAAAGGAGATCAGTCTTGGGTGTTCTTTGGAAGGAATGATGCTAAAGCTGAAACTCCAATACTTTGGCCACCTCATGCGAAGAGTTGACTCATTGGAAAAGACTCTGATGCTGGGAGGGTCTGGGGGCAGGAGGAGAAGGGGATGACAGAGGATGAGATGGCTGGATGGCATCACCAACTCGATGGACATGAGTTTGAGTGAACTCTGGGAGTTGGTGATGGACAGGGAGGTGTGGCGTGCTGCGATTCATGGGGTCGCAAAGAGTCCGACACAACTGAGCGACTGAACTGAACTGAACTGATACACAAATTCAGATAATGCAATAGAAACAAATGCCAATATTTCATATAAAAACTTTGTTGAACTCACTAGCTAATATTTATTAGCTATTCTCTTTGTTCTTGAGGATTAATACTTTTTACTTTTTAAAATGGTTTTTTTTTTGTTTTTCCTTTATTCCTATATGGGGGAGGCTGCCAATATATATGACTGAAATTACAGAAAGAACAAGATCTTAAAAAAAAAAAAAAGAACAAGATCTTGCAGAAAATTATAAGTCATTGTAAATTTATGGATTTTATTCTAAGTGAAATAAGTCATTGAGATTTGACATGGAATGATTAATGCTTTCAAAAGATTATTCAAGCTATTATGGAGATAAGGTATAACTGGGTGTTCAAAATATAAAAAAGAAAGAACAGTTTGTAGGAAATGAAGTTCAGATGAAACATGATATTGTCTTCAACTAGCTTGTTAGAGATGGAGATAAAGTGGAATCATTTAAGATTCAATTTGACGGTTGAACCAGCAAGCCTTAATAAAGAAATGGAAGTGGGAGGTGAGGAAAAGAGTGATAGGGGTTCCTAGGTTTTTGGTTGAGCATTTGGTGTATTTTACTTGGATAGGAAAAACAAAAACAAAAACAAAACAGTATGTCCTAGGAGAAGTTTATTAAACTTTCTACATCCTCTTTGTACTTCTAGGAGCTCCTGGCACATATGAGTTAATGGTACTTTATTGTATATTTCACTCGTCATCTTCAACTCTTGTTATTGCTCCTTAACAAAGGTCCATCTAGTCAAGGCTATGGTTTTTCCTGTGGTCATGTATGGATGTGAGAGTTGGACTGTGAAGAAGGCTGAGCGCCAAAGAATTGATGCTTTTGAACTGTGGTGTTGGGCAAGACTCTTGAGAGTCCCTTGGACTGCAAGGAGATCCAACCAGTCCATTCTGAAGGAGATCAGCCCTGGGATTTCTTTGGAAGGAATGATGCTAAAGCTGAAACTCCAGTACTTTGGCCACCTCATGCGAAGAGTTGACTCATTGGAAAGGACTCTGATGCTGGGAGGGATTGGGAGCAGGAGGAGAAGGGGACGACAGAGGATGAGATGGCTGGATGGCATCACTGACTCCATGGATGTGAGGCTGAGTGAACTCCGGGAGTTGGTGATGGACAGGGAGGCCTGGAGTGCTGCGATTCATGGGGTCACAAAGAGTTGGACACGACTGAGCGACTGAACTGAACTGAACTGAATAAGGCTTTATATTTTAAATTCAATTTTGTCTGAATCCTGGTTTATTTCTTTTGGTACTTCTTTCTTCATTCATTGTTAGCTGTTTTGATTGACTTTCTTATAGAAAATCTATAGTTTTTAAAAATGAGCTATTTTTTTTTTAATTTAACACTTTTGTTTATCCCATTGGCCCTTATTGCTGAATCAGAATGACTACTACTTACCACTACTTACTTGCCACTAAGATGCTACCATCTTAGTGTGAAAAGCCATCATCTCTCACTTGACTATCGAAACTTACTCAATGCTGCCATCCTTGAAATCCTACAGAATATTTTCACATAGTTCCTAACTTGAATGCCTTAATCAAAAGTCAGATCGGGTTAAATTCCTAGGTGGCTTAGTGGTAAAAGAATCCACCTGCCAATGCAGGAGACTCAAGAGATGCAGGTTTGATCCCTGGGTCAGGAAGATCCCCTTGACTAGGAAATGATAACCCACTCTAGTATTCTTGCCTGGAAAATTTCATGGACAGAGGAGCCTGGCAGGCTACAGTCCATGAGGTCACAAAGAGACAGACAAGACTAAGAACATGTACACTTCTCAGATCATGCCTTTCCTTCTCATCAATAAATAAGTAAATGAGCTAACCCGGGTCTCCTACATTGCCAGTAGGTTCTTTACCATCTGAGCCACCAGGGAAGCCTATGTAAATGACAGAGTAAAATAAATCTCCAATGACTTTTCATCATGCACAGAATAAAATACAAACCTCCACCACAGTCTATAAAACTCTGTGTGGTCTCCAAATCCTGCCCCCATCTCTTTGATGTCATCTTCTAAAATTCTGACTAACCTTTACTGTTTCTAGCTAATTTGGCCTCTTGGTGATCACACCAGTTCCACTTCCACTCCATAAACTCCAGCCTCAAAATCTCATTCATTAATTTTTAGTTCAGTTATCACCTTTTCTAGGAGGCTTTCGTGGATAGATCAGAGACTACTGACAAGAATATCACAACAGCTTGGTGAGCATGTTCCTAAAGCGCACTGATTAAAATATGGCTAGGAGATTTGTAAGAAGAGCTTCAAAATGTTCATCATTGTCAATGCTTGCTGACAAGGAAGTTGTCCAGGTGACAAGCTTTGTTAGTTGATTTACTTTTAATCAAATACTTAATAGAGAAGGTGCAAATGATGAATGTCAAAATTAAAATGATAAAACCTAAGGAAAAACTAAAACATCATCATTTTTTAAAACGTATTTTGGCACCCATACGGAGGTGACCTGTTAACACTCTCTTTTACAGAAAGAGCAAATGAAAAGTTTGACTTCAAATCTCTGAAATGGATAGTCAGTTTTGAATCTCATAAATTGTATATAAAACATCATTTATTGAAAGAAAACTAAATTCTTGACTAATCTTGAAAAAAAGTCATTGAAAATGAGCTAATTAAGTGGAAAGAAATGTATATTTTTTCCTTTTTTTATAGTCCTCTTTCTAAACTTCCATGCACAGTTAAAAATCATTTGGAATATCAATGGAAGATTTTAAACAGAAAATAAAATTAATGATTTTAAACAAAAGAGAAATAAATTAAATCTAAATTCAGATCAGATCAGATCAGTCGCTCAGTCGTGTCCGACTCTTTGTGACCCCATGAATCGTAGCACGCCAGGCCTCCCTGTCCATCACCAACTCCCGGAGTTCACTCAGACTCACGTCCATCAAGTCAGTGATGCCATCCAACCATCTCATCCTCTGTCGTCCCCTTCTCCTCCTGCCCCCAATCCCTCCCAGCATCAGAGTCCTTTCCAATGAGTCAACTCTTTGCATGAGGTGGCCAAAGTACTGGAGCTTCAGCTTTAGCATCATTCCTTCCAAAGAAATCCCAGGGCTGATCTCCTTCAGAATGGACTGGTTGGATCTCCTTGCAGTCCAAGGGACTCTCAAGAGTCTTCTCCAACACCACAGTTCAAAGGCATCAATTCTTTGGCGCTCAGCCTTCTTCATAGTCCAACTCTCACATCCATACATGACCACAGGAAAAACCATAGCCTTGACTAGACGAACCTTTGTTGGCAAAGTAATGTCTCTGCTTTTGAATATGCTATCTAGTCTGGTCATAACTTTCCTTCCAAGGAGTAAGTGTCTTTTAATTTCATGGCTGCAGTCACCATCTGTAGTGATTTTGGAGCCCAGAAAAATAAAGTCTGACACTGTTTCCACTGTTTCCCCATCTATTTCCCATGAAGTGGTGGAACTGGATGCCATGATCTTCGTTTTCTGAATGTTGAGCTTTAAGCCAACTTTTTCACTCTCCACTTTCAAAATTATCCTACCTCATTTCAGATGATGCCAACTAATGACACCACAGCTGGGGAAGCTATCAGCATTTCACTAATGTAATGACAACTGAAAATGGTATTTTAAAATTGTCACTTTCTAGCTCTAGACCAAAACAAACAAAGAAAAAGTATTATGATGAACTGCCATTTTAAAATCAAGACAAATACCAAACCCTGGTAGGTCCTTTTCTATGACATGGATACTTGTCATATCTGTAAACTTGGGGAGAGGGTAAATTACAAAGGAATAACAGCTGCAGACCTTTGTTCCCTACCCTAAGGACATACAAAGGACACTGTTAGGCCAACTAGCATAAGAAAATGACAACTGAAAAATATGATGTGACTACCAGAAATTGTTGAGATTCTAAGTAAATGTGATGCAAACAGTTAAGAAAAAGAGACTTTCTTTGCAGTCCAGTGGTTAGGACTCTGAATTTCCTCTGCAGAAGGCATGAGTTCAATCCCTGTGCCATGCAGTATGGCAAAAAAAATTAAATAAAAAGAGTAACAGTGTTCTATTGATTAAAAAAAAAAAAAAGTTGAGCAAAGAAGACCTTTACAATATCTGGTGCTTAATTTCTTTCAAACCACAGTTTGGGCAACAGAATAATGGGAGAATGGCTTCCCAACATTATGTTTATGGTGCTATCAGACACACATATATTCACTTGATTAGGATTTCCCCCTTCTATCTTTTAAAAGGAAGGAGAAAAAATATAATACACTTTCTTTTTTCAATGACATAATGAAAGATTGAATTTTAAAAACATATAATATAGAGGGAGAAAATTCTCACACTCCAGCAATGGTGAGCTCTATTACTGTTTTCTGGGTTTACAAATTAGTAATTGCATTAAAACACTATATTTTCTGTAAAATAAACCAGATCTCAGAGTTAGTTTGGCAACACTTCAAAGTCTGCAGCAAGCATCAGTCCTGTGAGATTTCAATAAGCCAATAATATCCACAGGAATTTAAAAGAGTTGGAAACAAAAATGTCAAAAACTAGGGGAAAAAAATCTTATTTATGGCAGGTTAAGGAAGAATTTCAAAGTATTGAAAAGTATAATCTTTAATGTATTTTGGTTTCCCTTGGGCTTTCATTTTTCCTAAGTCGATTCAATTTTTCTCCAGGTACTAAAATCACCAAGTTCTGCTCAAAAGGAAACATTTTGCCTACTCAGTCTGGAGTCTGTAACCGTAAAATTGGGATGCACTTAAGGTCCTCAGCTCCTTTTATTGCAGGCACATTAAAAATCCAAGGGGTTACAAATTGAGTATCACAAAGAAAAAGAACATCTAGAAATCCAAAAAGGTTCTCTTTCTCATGGGAACGCTGAACTTATGGGAGGTAAATGACAATCACATTCCAACAGCTATTACAGTGCTACTAAATAGACAATCTTTTCAAGCTATAATTTTCACCAGAAGAGAGAGTTCAGAGAAAGAAGAGAAAAAGAGTAAACTTTTAATATATTTTTTTTGTTACTTATGTGTTGCTCAAAAATGGATGAGAGACAATTTTGATTTTGCTGTAGACATATTTGAGATATTGAATGTTTTGTCTGCTTCCAAGAATTGTGGACAAATGGATGAATGTATTCTCCAAGTGGAGAATGAGCCACAGAGAAGAATTCAAAACAAACTCCCATGGTGAATTTCTGAGCTAGACTGCAAAGCAAGGAACAAAACTATGGACCAGTGCTTGCATAGGCTTACCAATACTACTCACGTGTGGAAAATATGTATTTTTTCTCATTTCGGGGTGCGTATGTAGTTGATGGTGTGTCTCTTCTTTAGTCAATATCTAGAATTTGTTTTCTATCATTTCCTGTGCTGTTAATGCTAAATGTTTGACCTCCTTGGTACATTTCAAAATTATACATTTTTGTAAATCTTGTTCCCATTTGTCTTACAGTGAAATCTAGTCTCCACTGGCATCCTCTTTCTGCACTCAGCTTAGGTAGGACAATAATGAATTCGTAAATTTGCCTCCAGTAATCTTTTGTCAGAACTGTCATATTTCTGAGACTATCAATGTCTAAATCATGGTCTGATATATAGGAAGCTCTGCCGGGGTCCAGCCCTGGTGGATCCAGGGAATTCGAAGTGGGGACGGCGTCAGCGAGATCAGAAAACAACTGCTTAATTAAACGTTTATTAAGGATATAAAGAGTGGTGACATAAGGATAGCTCAGCAAAGAAATTCGGTGAAGAAAAGAGGCCGAGTAA
Source organism: Bos grunniens (assembly GCF_055505025.1). Lineage (NCBI taxonomy): Eukaryota > Metazoa > Chordata > Mammalia > Artiodactyla > Bovidae > Bos > Bos grunniens. The sequence continues at coordinate 9,906,915 of NC_141168.1, forward strand.
AATTCCAAAGCAGGGAATTTATGTCACCTACAAAGGCCGCAGGCGTCCTCTCGTTCTCCCAAAGGAGAGGAGACACTAAGGCCTCCCCGGTCAGATCTTAGAAGGCCAGGCAAAATTAGTAGGCTTGACGAGCTTCCCCGCCTCAGAGGAAAAGTTCAGCCAGAAGGTGAAAGAAAGAACGACATGGGGAGACCAAATTTCGGTGAACAAAAAGGCGTACTTTATCTTCCAAAGTAGTTTTATACCTTAAGTTGTGCGTAGAGGATAATGGGGGAAGGGGTAGAGTCATGCAAGGACAGCAGTTCCTGATCCTAATCGAAGCCAGGCTTTCAAACTTTTCATATGCAAAAGTTTAGGTGATTTACATCATCTTCTGGCCAGGAGGCCTGTTAACATTTTAAGAAACTTACTTTTCTCTAAAGGTGATTTTTCTAAAGTCAGGTGCCAGCCTCCAAAAAAGCATTGGATAAAGTTGCATTCCTATAGGGCAAAGGTGAGGTGGGCTCAATCAAGAAAAGAATTAACTCAAGGGTCCAAGGTTACAAACATTGAGGCTACTACTTACATTTCTATACACCCATTATATCAATCAATACACTGCCAAGGACACAGTAGGTAAGGGGTGGAGACTTAGCAGCAAACATTGGCCCAACAATTGGCTTCACCAATACAATTTCTAATCAATCTTTTAACTACTCAAAGGAATCTGTGTTTAGACAGTTTAGAACATCTCCTGCCTCTCACAGTTGGGTGGCTCTGAACAATCACATGTGGCCGGAAAAACCTATTCAGGCAGGCTAGAGGATTTCCAAAGGAGTTTGTTGGTTGAAACACTGTCACACCCAGGAATTATTAACTAGAGCTGTAATCTAACTCTCTTTTCAGAGAGGGGTAGTGGGGGACAGCCCCCCGTAAAGTCAGAGGTGTAGGTGAGAGCACAAAGCAGAAAGTAGGCAGACTCTGGTTTTGGGGGTAGATGCTCGAGAATTTCCAGGGGGACTCCTGAGGCTCGATCCCGCCTTTGCGTATTGCGTATGCCGAGCCTCCTTCCTCATGACCTTTGCCATGGGCGGAGTTCCTCACGCTGGCTCCGGGCAGTGATAGAATTCCAGTTGAGCTATTCCAGATCCTGAAAGATGATGCTGTGGAAAGTGCTGCACTCAATATGCAATATGCAATATGCAATATGCCGGCTCCCGGCAAAGCTCCACAAATATTTGGTGAAGGAGTGAATAAGATGCTATCTTGGAGATGAAGGACAAAAGATAATTCCCTAAGTTGCTGACCCTCAAGAAGCTGATGAGCTAATGAGGAATATAATAAAAGTAAAATTAGTATGCTAAGTTTCAAAAATGCTTTGGAAGACTACAAAGCAAAATAATTTTACATGTAAAAGAGAATTAGCAAAATACAAGCAAAAGACTCTACAGTAAACAGAATTTATGGTTTAAAATGAACAAATACGCAAAAAAGCACTAATGGAAAATTATTGATGATGACACAGATGAGGAAGAGAGGGATTTGGATTTGTTCAGTTTTCATCTATGGGTGTGAGAGGTGGACCACAAAAAAGGCTGAGCACCAAGGAATTGATGCTTTCAAACTTGTGCTGGAGAAGACTCTTGAGAGTCCCCTGGAGTGCAAGGAGATCAAACCAGTAAAGGAAATCAACCCTAGATATTCACTGGAAGGACTGATACTGAAGCTGAAGTTCCAATACTGTGGCCACCTGGTGTGAAGAGCCAACTCATCGGAACAGATCCTGATGCTGGGAAAGATTGAAGGCAAAAGGAGAAGAGGGTGGCAGAGAATGAGATGGTTAGATAGCATCACCAACTCAGTAGACATGAATTTGAGAAAATTCCAAGAGACAATGCAGGACAGAGGAGCCTGGCAGGCTACATTCCATGGGGTTGCAAAGAGTCACGTATAACTTAGTTACTGAACAACAATGAAGGACAGCATTCTCAGGTGCTGAAACACAATATACTGAAGAAGTGCTATATATAAATGATACATAGTATATAATACATATAGAGCAATATAGTTTTAATGTAATTATATTTATGTATGTCATATGTATATACATAATTACACCATTTTAACATCCTCTCTTTGCCTGGGCTTCCCTGGTGGCTCAGAGGGTAAAGCGTCTGCCTGTAGTGCAGGAGATCTGGGTTCGATCCCTGAGTCAGGAAGATCCCCTAGAGAAAGAAATGGCACCCCACTCCAGTACTCTTGCCTGGAAAATCCCATGGACAGAGAAGCCTGGTAGACCACAGTCCATGGGATGGCAAAGAGGTGGACACGACTGAGCGACTTCACTTTCTTTCTTTGCCTGTACACTTTTAGTAAACTCGAAATAGGGATAGCCAGTGGCAATTTCAAGGACAGGCTTGGGATAATTTACCACCAGTTTTGGTAATCTCACCCTGGCCACGCACTATAAACCCAAATACTCAAAGAAATACAGCTCTAAGGAAAATCTGCCATTGTCCATTTACACACAACCAAACTGCTTTTCCTAAATAGAAATAAACCCTGAAGCTTATGAGACTAACCTAAACTAAAATTCTTATGGGACTAACCTAAACTTTAAAATATGCATCATTTTGTTGTTGTTGTTTTTTAATATAAATTTATTTATTTTAATTGGAGGCTAATTACTTTACAATATTGTATTGGTTTTGCTGTACATCAACATGAATCCACCACACCCATGTTCCCCATCCTGAACCCCTCTACCTTTTCCCTCCCCGTACCATCCCTCTGGGTCATCCCAGTGCACCAGCCCCAAGCATCCTGTATCCTGCATCGAACCTGGACTGGCGATTCATTTCATATATGATATTATACATGACAAGTTTTAGCAGTTGACTCTCACCTTTTAAAACCTCTTGACATGAGACAATTTTAGAGAAGTTCCTGAACATCATTTTCAAAGGAATTAAATGTAGCTTTTCTTGATTTTTACAGAACTGCCATAAACACCCTGATACACATGTCTAAAACATTCTTAGACTTTCACCATTAATGTCACATTGGAAAATGGTCTGTTTAGTCTACTGATTGTTATTTATTTTGCTCTGAGTGAATTAAATTCTAGAAGGATGATGATCATGAAGTTGTATGGTCAATGTCAAAGCTCATGTGGTATTGCACACTGATGCTCTATATATCTCTCTTCATTCAGTAAGAGGCAGAGCTTGGAAATGACCAATTATCGATTTAAAAGCCCTCTCTTCCCAGCACTGAAACTGATTCAATCACAAGTCAGTTAAAGTAATGGCTGTTTTTTGGCAGCTAAAAATAGTTTAAAAATTGAGTTGTATATTTTTTCTCTTTAAAATTCTATATGTAAATATATATCCACTGCTGAAAACTTGGAAATTACAGAATAGTTAAATCACGAGGTAAAAGAACCTTTGAACCCATCACACATAACTACACAGCTAAACATTTTGGTATGTTAACATACCTACAAGAATAGTGCTTAGAAGATAGTACAAATGATTTTATGGACAACTGTTGAAATATACTGTAGCCTACCAGGCTCCTCTGTCCATGGAATTCTCCAGGTAAGAGTACTAAAAGTGCAATTAAATACTAATGGCAGGATTTTTTTTTTCCTTTAAAATATTATGGAAAAGCAGTACAGTTGAATAGTGTTCAGCCAATGAAAAGTGTAGGGACTTACTTGTCAAGTGATATCACCTGGTTTTGAAGGGAAGTTACAGAACCCATGGATGGTTCATGAAATTCCACTAACAATGAAGCATTTCCTTTAAAGACAAAAATAGATACAGAGACCAAAACTGTTGCAGAGACAACAGGACAGAAAGAGGTTCACACAATAGATCCTGGAAAGTAGAGTGAGTGCTAGTTGGTTGAGCAGAGCGGAGAAAGCTAAACTGGAAAGGTCAGCTTTGGGTTGTAAGAGTGGGTGGTGAAGGATGGAGAGCAGGGTCTATTTGCATTGAAAAACCCTGGTAAATTTGCAGAACTCAGGAGTCAAGGCTACAAGAAGCTCTGAAAGTCAAGGTGTCCATGAGACCAGGGAAAAAAAACAAAGATTGAAATTCCGGGTATGAGATAGTTAGAAGATACACAGTTCCCTTGACACTCTGTACAACCACCCACCCCACTACCTCTCTATGGTAGAAGATGGAGCCTTACTTTCTAGAGTGGATGGGAAAAATCTGGACCTGAGACGCCAGACACAGTGAGGAAGGCAACCCCTCCCAGCCCTACTCAGTTTCCACAGCTCAGCAATCAGACTTATCCAAACAAGCCTAAGATGGAAGATTTCTTCTTTGAATGGAAGACTTCAAAATTTTTACTTTGTGAGAATTTTTTTTTTTGACTGCTGAAGAATGTACCCGCTGAAAGAGAAAATGAGTCCAAAAAGACTATGGATGACCTAAAATTTGGGACATGAGTCCAACCAACACTGCTTCAGAAATTTCACAGACGTGAAGGGAATGCTCAGGATGATAGTAGAGAAAAATCTAGGAATTGCCAGTCCAGATAGGAGCGGGCGGATGGTGGTCTACAGGGAGGCCATTTCAGAGGAAAATAAATGAATACTTATACAAAACTATACCGGTGTATAAATACCTGGCCAGGCTGCACTGCAACTCTGATTTGGAGGCGTGAGGAGGCCTCAGGAGGAGTGTTTGCTTGATAGCAGGTGAGAGGAGCACTCCGTATAGACATTCAGGGAGGAGGGTCTCAAGGGTTTCTCATCGATTCCCTGCGAGCTCCCCAAGCTCTGCTGAGATCCCACAAGATTGGACTTCCTCTGTAAAGACCCCGTGAGATTGAGCTTCTTCTGGGACGGGTGCTCCCTGAACCTGTGAGTCTGAGGCCAAGTTCTTCTGTTCTCAGGGCCCGTGAGGTTCAGTGCGTCCCAGGCTGGTGTCTGCCTGCCGCTCACACCGTGGAGCCCATGTTACTTGCCCCAGTGCACCTGAAGCCACAAAACACACCCTTTGGTCTCCTAATGCACCCGGTTTGCCTTCTTGGAAAACCCCACATATCACCTACTGGGACCAGGCCCCGCCCCAACCAGTAGGCAACTTCCTTTAGCTCAAAAGAGAAGACTTCTCTCAACTTGCATACGGAAGCCTGCTCCCTCACCTGGCAGTTGGCCTAGGCAAGAAAGAGAGAGTGATTACCCAAGGTAGGTCTTCAGGGAAAAGACTACACATACATTATTATTATTATTATTTTCCCCTGCAGTCTTTTCCCTGAAGAACAGCATCCAATCATCACTCTCCCTTTCTCACCTAGGGCAACTGCTAGGTGAGGGACCAGGCCTCCTTACCCAAGCTAAGAAAGTTTTCCTCTTTTGAACTAAAGGAAGTTGCCCACTGGTTGGGGCACGGGGCTTGGTCCTGGTAGGTGGCGCTAGTGGTAAAGAACCCACCTGCCATTGCAGGATACATGAGATGTGGGTTCCATGCTTGGGCTGGGAAAATTCCCTGGAAGCAGACATGGTAATCCACTCCAATATCCTTGCCTGGAGAATCCCACGGACAGAGAAGCCTGGCAGGTTAAGGTCCATAGAGTCACAAAGAGTCAGACACTACTGAAGTGACTTAGCTCATGTGTGCGCGCGCGCGCGCGCACACACACACACACACACACACACACACACACATATATATTTATACTGATAAGTTATTTAACAAATTTCATTATACTGGGAGGACACAATATTTTGATGGAGACTTTAGAAATAAATAGGTACTAATAGAAAACTAAGCTTTAACTCCAAGAAAAGAGAGTATTCATAAGGAAATATGATCATTTTTTAATACTTTGGGTTCCAATGTAAAAATATAGTATCACAATGATATATCATTGTGAGATTGTGAAAGTTTGATATAAGCATATTTACAAGTTTTGCAGAGAGGTGGAAGAAATAGAAGTCAGTTGAAAATATTTTAAACTAAAATATCAAGAAAATGCAAATAGTTTATCATTTATAAATATGGATGCATTCATTATAAGGATAGCAGAACTGCAAGATGGTCCCTAGAGAGTGGGCATAAGGGGTTGGAATGAGTGAGGCAATATTACTTTTAGTTGTAAATCTTTAAAAACAATTTGCTTTTTTTATCATACATATGCATTACCATGATGAAAAAACAAAGACAATAGGCATGCTATTTTTATTTCATGTGCAATGTTTTATATTTTTATACAAATAAGAATTTACACTATGTTTTAAAGTTAACTTGTTAGGTACTTATATACTTTACTTGCAACATAAGAACATCATATATGTTCTTAATTCTGGAGAAACCACCGAATCTTCTTAATCTGTTTAAGTAAATCAGATTTACTTAATCATAGCTAGATCACTGTGGTCATGGTCAAGGATTGTCACAATGTGTTAAGCAAAATCAGCTACATTGGGCAAATTTAGTTTTCAACATGAAGCGAATAAAAACAATTTCTACAATGTATTTTTAAAAATATAAAACTTTCTCTAGTCTCAAGGTTATATGCCATCTGCCCTTGGAACTATTAGAACACACATCCAACACAAAGAAGACAGTTTAACAGTAAACAGATCTAGAAAACTAAAGTTTTGATGACATAAAGAGAATAAGACTCTACTGAAATCTTACAGTCAATGGGCTGCCAAAATTTTGTCTTTATCTAAATAAGGAAAGACTCAGGACTAACCCAAAGCTCTTGTGTCAACAGTTTCTTTGCCAAAAATTTCTCTCGAGGATTTCTCTTTCATTAATAGTAGAAACACGTGGTTTCTGGATTCACAAATAATTTTCAAGGCTGAATCAAAGTTATTGGTGATTTATTTCTACATCCATGGTGAAATAAAAACTCAAAAACACTTTTTATAATATAGCTCTCCTAACAGTATAAATGACTTGAATATTTTGTGATTCTATGCAGAGAAACCCTGTTTTGTTTCTTACAACTCCACAAAGACTTCCTAGTTGTTACATCACTCCTACCATAAACAAAAAGCAATTTAAACACTACAAAAATATTATAATGAGCGGAAAGCTCATGGAGTGACCACTGAAGTTGTAGAAGTAGGAACTTTCAATAACTTTCCATATTCATTTATTTGGAGGTTTACAATGTGCCTCAGCAGTAAAGACTATGTCTGCAATTCAGGAAACGACACCACAGGAGCCTCGGGTTTGATCCCTGGGTGGGAAGATCCACTGGAGGAGAAATTGGCAACCCAGGCCAGTATCTTTGCCTGGGAAATCCCATGCACAGAGAAGCCTGGCTAGGCTACAGTCCATGGAGTCACAAAAGGGTCGGACACGACTTAGCAACTAAACAGCAATGACAAATTATGTTTCAGGCATTGTGCTGAGTCCACATGAGCTTTGTACCTACAAAACCCACGGCCTAAATGAGGAAAACACACCAGAAATGAAACTCAACTATTAAACTAATAGCACAGAGGGAATTTTTCTACACAATCTGGATAGGTGAGATTTCATTTATTTTTACTTCTCTGTCCTATAAATATTGGCAACTAAGAGCAGAACAGATTCAAAGTGTTAAAATTTCGCTATATTGTCTATAAACACACACATACATCTCAGCTTAATTTTAATATACAGCTTGAAATGGCCTAATCAGAAATACAAGAGTCCATTGTTGGTTATTTAACAATTAAGTATGCTGAAAGATTGCTTAGTTAGCAACTAAGAATTTGAATCAAAAGGCCAACCACAAGAGCCAGCTGTTCTGAGCACTTAATGTATTACTACCTTCAATTAATGTCAGAGGCTTGGTAAATAAACACAAGCATTCTTTCAGACGAAAGAAAGCCGTTGCTGCCGCTGCTAAGTCACTTCAGTCGTGTCCGACTCTGTGCGACCCATAGACGGCAGCCCACCAGGCTCCCCCGTCCCTGGGATTCTCCAGTCAAGAACACTGGAGTGGGTTGCCATTTCCTTATCCAATGCATGAAATTGAAAATTGAAAGTGAAGTCGCTCAGTTGCGTCTGACTGGTAGCAACCCCATGGATTGCAGCCTACCAGGTTCCTCCATCCATGAGATTTTCTAGGCAAGAGTACTGGAGTGGGGTGCCATCACCTTCTCCGCAGTTGAAAGAATAAATGGTTGATATTTCTGGTTTACACTGGAAATGCCACACAAACACTTCTGCCCCTACAAGAATAGGGTGTAGTCATCTAGGGAATTCAATAATCTATAATCCTTGGGACTGGCATCCTACCCTTAAGATTTGAATTGGTACCATATTCAGAAGTCTTTTGAAGGATTTCATAGCCAGACTTTTGACAGGTTAGCTGGATGCTGCTGCTAGAATATTATGGCTTATGTCTTGAGTAAACAAACATTCAAGGTGCTGACAGAGCATCGGATAGAGAACTGGGATTTAATGGAGTTTAGAGAGTTGCATCAGAGAAGGCAATGGCACCCCACTCCAGTACTTTTGCCTAGAAAATCCCATGGATGGAGGAGCCTGGTGGGCTGCAGACCATGGGGTCGATAGAGTCGGACACGACTGAGCGACTTCTCTTTTACTTTTCAGTTTCATGCATTGGAGAAGGAAATGGCAACCCACTCCAGTGTTCTTGCCTGGAGAATCCCAGGGACGGGGGAGCCTGGTGGGCTGCTGTCTGTGGGGTCGCACAGAGTTGGACACGACTAAAGTGACGCAGCAGCAGCAGCAGCAGCAGAGAGTTGCATAGGGCTTCCCTGATGGCTCAGCAGGTAAAGAATCTGCCTGCAATGCAGGAGACACAGGAGACCTGGGTTCAGTCCCTGGTGGGAAGACCCCTTGGAAGATATGGCAACCCACTCCAGTATTCATGCCTGGAGAATCCCACGGACAGAAGAGCCGGGTGGGCTACAGTCCATGGGGACTGAAGGGACTTAGCAGGCCCAAGCACAAGTCATAAATGATGGATACAATTTAAAGCCACTTTGATAATTTACATAAATATTTTTCAAAGTTTACATTTATGCTTATTTTGCTCCATTAAAAAGAGAATGAGGTGTTGAAATTCAAAATCCCTGCCCTTTCCACCTGGTATGCAAAAATAGCTTGAAATACAAAAGACTAAGTCAAGCAATTATGTTATCATGAATTGCTTTACAATTGGTTTGACTAGTATCTTTTACCCTCCACAAAAAAAGTAGATTGGTTGAATAATTAATTAAATTTGAATCCTCAACCTGCTTATATTATGAATTTGTTAAATGTATTCCAGGTCTCTCAGAAACACAGATTAGATTTGTTTTTCTAACTTTTCAATTTATTAAAAAATTGATACAATGTAAATAATTATAAATTATTTTATTAAATTGTAAATAAAAAATGCAATTTAAATAATAATAATTTAAAAAATTTTATAGAAGATAACTTGTTCCTGTGAATTATAAAGAACATACATAAAGGAAAATTTGGAGTTATAGGTTTTATACTTTTTTCACATATTAACCTTAAAAACTGATAATGTCAAAATGGATATAATTTAGGACCAGGCATTGGAATTATTATTATTATACCATTAAAACTATATTCATAAAGTGGGACTTATAATGATATTTATATGATTTCTTTTTGAAAGTAAAATGAGTTATGACATTTAACGTGTTGTCTGGTGGTGGTGGTTTAGTTGCTAAGTTGTGTCCAACTCTTGTGATCCCTGAACTGTGCCCGCCAGGCTCCTCTGTCCATGGGACTCTCCAGGCAAGAGTACTGGAGTGGGTTGCCACTTCTTTCTCCTGGGGATCTTCCCAACTCGGGAATCAAACCTGGGTCTCCTGCACTGCAGGCAGATGATTTACCAACTGAGCTATGAGGGAAGCCCTCATAATATGTTGTCTGGAATACATTAAATGTCAGTTCATTCTGTTATTTAGAGAAGCATATCATGTTATTTCATTAAGTTATAGCTGACATTTTGTAGTCTGGTAGATGAGTGGAAAAAAATGAATGAGCAATGCAAAACTATTTCTTATGTGTATTACTAGAGTAAGATCACAGGAAAGCATGTTTGGTAATATAAGTGGGAAAAAATGTTTTCAATCACTTTGTAAGACAGCACAGCAGATGTACAATGGACTTTGAAGCCGCACAGATCAGGACTCGGATTCTAGCTTTGACACCCTCAGCTATGTCATCTGCGGCAAGTTACATAATCTTGTAAAGTTGAGTTTCCTTTCTGTGTAACAGAAATTATAAAATAATTTCCCTTACAAGGTGGTCGTAAGAATCAAAGGAGAGAATAAGTAGAATATCTAGTATGTCATCAGAATGTGCTGCTGATACTTTCAAGCCAATGAATGCAACGTTTATTCAGTATTGTTAATGAGTGCTTTGTATGCCCAAGGAACCATGATGAAGTCTGGATGGTATCAAGATGCACAGGCATTTTCTCTGCACTTTAGACTTCACTACGTTATTGACGGACTGACTTCCATAGAGGAAGGGGCTGAATCTTATTCTTCTCTGTATTACATTGCCTGGCATAGTTCCAAAGATGTGATACGTGCTCAAAAGCATTTTTAAGTTAAGTGGAGCCTGGTGGGCTAGAGTCCATAGGGTTGACATGATCGAGCGCGATGACTAAGCATGAATGCTAAGTGTGTGTGTTTTCTGTTCCTATATTTTTTTCCATGTCTAGAATGTCATATTGTGGAATAATATACTGTGTAGCCTTTTGAGTTTGAGTATCCATTCTTTACTACTTATATAATTTTCAGTTCAGTTCAGTCGCTCAGTCGTGTCCGACTCTGCGACCCCATGAATCACAGCACGCCAGGCCTCCCTGTCCATCACCAACTCCCGGAGTTCACTCAGACTCACGTCCATCGAGTTGGTGATGCCATAATGTTACCCTACAATTTACTCTCCACCTTTGTGTTATCTCATTTTTGTTATAGCACCTATTATTCCCTGAAAACGTTTTATTTGTTTGTGTTTATTATTCACTTTCTTTGCTCTGAGCTGAGGCAGCTACATATGTGACACTTTTATGCAAATTAGATATTTTTATTTCAGATTTACCTTCAACTCAGGTGAAAGTAAGGTGTTAGTCGCTCATTTGTGTCTCTTTGCGACCCCATGGACTGTAGCCCTCTAGGCTCCTCTGTCCATGGAATTCTTCAGGCAAGAATACTGGAGTGGGTTGCCATTCCATTCCCCAGGGGATCTTCCTGACCCAGGGATGGAACCCCAGTCTCCTGCATTACAGGCAGATTCTTTACCATCTGAGCCACCACTTAAACAAAATGTAGCCTTCAATGGCCTTTCCAGGTGAAAGATTAGATGAGGTCCTCAATCCTCAGAGTGGGCTGGTCAACATTCAATGGGACAATTTACATGTAGATAATATACATTTTGAATAAAAAAGCAATGCAATGAAAGAGCCAGAAACGAGTTGTAGATTATATAAACTTATTTATGAAGATCAGTTTTTTAGAATATAGATTATCAGTGGAGTAACTAAAAAAAAGTTATGTTTGTCCCCTGTCAGAGCTTTTGTGAAAAGCAGATACTCCCATATATGACGAGTTCAGAGATAGATATTTATAAATACAGATCAGTAAAATACACACCAGGCAAGAAGAGGATAAAAATAACTAATAATGATACCATCCATCACCAGTATTTTATATGTTAAATAGTGGCAAATTAAACAAATATTCTAGACCCAATTACTGTGCTAGATCAATGCACGATTAATGGAAAATTTATTTAAGAATCTACAGAAAGTAGAAAGAAAATTTCTGGGACCATATGACAAAGGTAACTCTTGATGTAAATCATGCTATAAATAGCCACTGTTAGAGGAAAAAAAAAATCTGGTTGTTGGTTTTATGACTCATTGGTAAAGAACAATTTTAGATACATGTCCCTTACCTATTAATCTTACTGTGTAAAAGGAATTTTAAATGTGACATTTTCTATTTTCATTTCATCTAAGTTGCTAAAAGTCAACAACAAAACATGAGGTTCTATAACCCCAATATTCAAAACCAGACTACTACAATATTTACATGGGTCCAGCAAAGAGAAGATCCAAAAATCTCTCTCCCTTATTATCCTATTTACTTACATATTGACAAACTGGAAAGAAACACATTAAAAATGAGGAAAAAAAATCACCCAAATTCAGTTATGTAATTGTTCTATTTCTTTTTGTTTTCCCTAAGTTCTTTTGTATGGTTGCATAATCTTTATCTCATGAAGCCGTATCTTCAGGTTCAGAGTTATCATGCTGTCTTGATTTTTCTATTAATTTTCTGACTTTTCCATGTGTGTGTGTGTGCACACACGTGTATGTATATGTGAGTTTGTTACCCTTCTTTCTTCCATTCTTAAATGTAGATGAAGTCAATGTTTAGTTTATGTTTTTTTCTCTTCTTCCTCCTTGAAAGTTTAACATGTCTATGTCTGTCTGTCTATATATCTATCCGAACTCCAGAGATTCATGGAAATAAAACTTACCTGTGCGAACTAACCTTTGTTTGCATATTTCTGTCCGTTTCATCCAGGCTCAGAACTACACTCTAATCTGATTGTTTCCATGCAATCTCAGTCTCATAAAAATGTTATTCATTAGACCCTGACCACACTTTCTACAATGCTTCTTGTACACAGTACTTCCTCTGCATTTCCACCTTAGTTAAGACCCATTTTTTAATACTTTAACCTCTCAGAGATTACTTTTAAAGCAACTACACATATTATCTGTTGTCAGACTTTCCTATCTACTTATGAAATCATGATTTTGTTAAACCTCACTTTCTGTCCTCTGTTTAAAAATACACATCAAATTCCCCCTTCCACCTCCTATACAGAAACTCTCAAATCTTTTAGCCTGGCACCACTTGCCTCCTCCGTATGTGGGAAGCGTTGATTTTGCAGTCTCATCCTTTTCTGTCCTCCCTCTTCCTTTACAGACACCATGTGCTCCAGCTAACGTGACCAATAAATCCTTGGCGAACTCTACATTTTCCACATGCACATTAAAAAAAATCTATTTATTATTCAGGTGCACCCCCGTGGCATGTGGGATCTTAGTTCCCTGATTAGGGATCAAACCCATGGCCCCTGGTTTGGGAGCACAAACTCTTAACCATTTCACCACCAGGGAAGTCCTTCCATATACACTTTTAAAATGTGTCCTTCCTCCATTGGATACTTAGAGCATAGTTAATTTTCAAGGTCCAGGCCTTCTTTCTCCATGGAACTTTGGTGGTTTACCTAAACCGATAGTCTTATAGACTTCATTCATCATATACACTTTTGTTATAAGAGGCTACCAATGCCACTGTAACCGAGAGAAAAGAGCCAATAATTGTCCGAAGATATAGATTACATATAACTGCAAAATCTAAAATCAACAACTAAGGGAGCGAACTGTGTAAGATACATCAATTGCTGTGCAAGTGGTCAAAAGAAGGCATATCAAAATGACCAAAAGAATAAAGGGGAGTAGCAATCTGTGATCAAATGCCTGGTTTAATATTGGCACTTAACTATGAGGTTTTCATTCTCAAATGCATCACATTAAAATATTTAATATTTTTCTCTCTAGAAAAATGATGTTTTAAGTGTAAGAAAACTATATCACAAATGTGAAAAATGAATATATCAGCCAATCACAGGAACTAGAATTTGGGAGTGTTGCTTAATTTGTGGGAGATGCTACAAATCAAGTAAAACAAGGTTTTAGCACTAAAGCTATTTTGTTAAAATTTGATGTTAACTATAAAATATACTCAAACACTGAATTTGAAACAAAATGTCATCATAAGGCTCCAGTAAACTTTTAACACTCAATATCCAATGTAGCATTTTCCACACACACAAAATACTACTTTGATTTATATTTTCTTATTTTGAATATTTTCATGCACTTTCTGGACTTCCCAGGGGGCTCGAGTGATAAAGATTCCACCTCCCAATCAATGCAGGAGACATAAGAGATGCAAGCTCAATACCTGGGTCAGGAAGATGCCCTGGAGGAGATCATGGCAACCCACTCCAGTATTCCTGCCTGGAGAATTCTGTGGACAGAGGAACCTGGAAGGCTACAGTTTACGGGGTCACAAAGAATGAGACACAACTGAAGCAACTCAGCATGCACTCATGCATGTGCACATTCCAAATCATTAGACATGACTGACCCACACTGATAGGGGACTTTATCAGTACTCAGATTTGAGAAGAAGGAAGTTTGCTTAAACTAATAGGGCCAGGGCTTTCTGGGTGGCTCAGTGGTAAAGAATCTGCTCCCAAAGCAGAGATGTAGGCTCGATCCCTAGGTCGGGAAGATCCCTTGGAGAAGGAAATGATAACCCACTCTAGAATTCTTGCCTGGGAAATCCCATGGACAGAGGAGCCTGGCAGACTACTGTCCACACGATCACAGAAGAGACGGACAGGACTTAGTGACTACACAACAACAAGTACAATATGAGCAGAGGCAAGAGAATTGCATTTTAAAAAAGCATTGTAGTTACATCTATTTTTAATTCTTTAGAAGCACCTGTCAGCAAGAACATCTGCATCCTAATAGACTATTTTAAGGAAATTTAAATCATTCTTATGCTGACAAATATAGCCATATTCCAAATATGTACATCTCATAAAAGTAAATACATATTCAATGACTCATTAAAATCAAACTTTAAAAAACATCATGATTCAGGAACAAATACATATTTTTAAAATAAAATATTTTAATGAAAGAACTGTATACTGTACCTACGCAAATATTTATCTCAGTTAAAAATGATTATCACTATAAAAATGCCTCTTAATCAAAGGAAAGAAACCATTACACTTCATTCTCACCAAAATTATTTATTCCTCTCTACAAAATACAATGTATGTTTGAGATACTTGAAAATTACCATATATTACTTACATAACAGTTATAGTGCTCTTAAAGACTGTAAAGCAAATTTTATTGTTCTTACTAAGTGCTAAAAATTGTTGTAGTTTTATTTCTGTGATAATGATAATGCCCATTGGTTTGTCATCTGATTATCCACTGGGTTCCCATACTCAAACGGAGTGCAAATGACAGCTATAAAGGAAAGATGTTCAACTGTCGTATCCGACTTGTATGAGTCTCTGTATGCAAAAGGCCTTGAAAGCTAGTCTTTGTGAAAGGTAATAGTTTCTAAATTCCGTAAGCTCCTTTTAAAAATCAGACTTGGCCAACTCTGATCAAAGAATAAAACTCCAAATCCTTGCTAGGACGACCTCGGGAGAGGATGAAAGGGACAGTTATTTCAAATAGGAAGAGAAAGTAGAAAGAATATCCATATCAAGAGAAATCAACGGTGAACAAATGAAAATGAAACCTGACTCTCTAAGAGGAATGATTTCCCAATTTCCTGTATTTCAAGCAGAAAGGTGGGGTTGCTGTTGTTCAGTCGCTAAGTCGTACCTGACTCTTTGTGACCCCATGGACTGCAGAACACCAGCTTCCCTGTCCTTCACTAAGTTTGCCTGAACTCAAGTCTCTTGAGTCAGTGATGTCATCCAACTATCTCATACTCTGTTGCCCCCTTCTCCTGTGGTCAATCTTCAGTAAATTATATTGGAGAAAGAAATGGCAAGCCATTCCAATATTTTTGCCTTAACAATCCCATGAACAGTATGAACAGGCAAAAAAGGTGGGGTGGGTAAAGGCCATATTATAAAGCCCTTGAGGATATACCTATAGCCCTCCAAGGTTGAGGAAGGTCATCTAGGTCATGGATTAGTCCATCCCCCCACATTCCAGAGAACTTTTGGGGATGACAGGAGACATTTTTGATTATCCCAGTTGGGGAGTGAGGGTCACCTCTGACAACTGGCATCTAAGAGATAGAAGCCAAGGATGCTCCTGAATAGTCTACAGCAATGACAGCAGTCCCCTACCATAAAGAATGATCTGTTTCCAAACTCTTAACCCCAATATCTGTTATTGTCTCGTTGAGGGCAGGTAAAATCAGTTGTGATCCAGAATTAGTCTGCATTCTCTATTTTGTTGTTGGTTAGTTGCTAAGTAAGTGAAGCACAAGCTGGAATCAAGATAGCCTGGAGAAATATCAATAACGTCAGATATGCAAATGACACCATTCTTATTGCAGAAAATGAAGAACTAAAGAGCCTCTTGATGAAAGTGAAAGAGGAGAGTGAAAAAGTTGGCTTAAAGGTCAACATTCAGAAAACAAAGGTCATGGCATCCAGTCCAATCAATTAATGGCAAATAGTTGGAGAAACAGTGGCAGACTTTGTTTTTGGGGCTCCAAAATCACTGCGGATGGTGACTGCAGCGATGAAATTAAAAGACACTTACTCCTTGGAAGAAAAGCTATGACCAACCTAGACAGCATATTAAAAAGTAGAGACATTACTTTGCCAACAAACGTCCATCTAGTCAAGGCTACAGTTTTTCCAGTAGTCATGTATGGGCATGAGAGTTGGACTATAAAAAAAACTGAGCACTGAAGAATAGATGCTTTTGAACTGTGGTGTTCGAGAAGACTCTTGAAAGTCCCTTGGACTGCAAGGAGATCCAACCAGTCCATCCTAAAGGAAATCAGTCCTGAATATTGATTATAGGACTGATGTTGAAGCTGAAACTCCAATAATTTGGCCACCTGATGTGAAGACCCGACTCATCTGAAAAGACTCTGATGCCGGGAAAGATTGAAGGTGGGAGGAGAAGGGGATGATGGAGGATAAGATGGTTGGATGGCATCACCGACTCAATGGACATGTTTGAGTAAACTCTGGGAGTTGGTGATGGACAGAGAGGCCTGGCATGCTGCAGTTCATGGGGTCACAAAGAGTCGGACATGACTGAGCGACTGAACTGAACTGAACTGAGTTGCTGAGTCACCTGAATATCTGAGCTTATTGATATTTCTCTCAGCAATCATGATTCCAGCTTCTGCTTCATCCAGCCTGGCATTTCACATAATGTACTCTACATATAGGTCCATCTAGTCAAAGCTATGGTTTTTCCAGTAGTCATGTGTGGATGTGAGAGTTGGACCATAAAGAAAGTTGAGCGCTGAAGAACTGATGCTTTTGAACTGTGGTGTTGGAGAAGACTCTTGAGAGTCCCTTGGACTGCAAGGAGATCAAAACAGTCAATCCTAAAGGAAATCAGTCCTGATATTCATTGGAAGGACTGATGCTGAAACTGAAACTCCAATACTTTGTCCACCTGATATGAAGAACTGATTTATGGAAAAGATTCTGATGGGCTAGGGCAAGGGTGGGGGTGAGAGATTGAAGGCAGGAGGAGAAGGGGACGACAGAGGATGAGATAGTTGGATGGCATCACCGACTCAATGGAGATGAGTTTGAGCAAGCTCCAGGAGTTGGTGATGGACAGGGAAGCCTGGCGTGCTGCAGTCCATAGAGTCAAAAAGATTCAGACACAACTGAGTGACTGAACTGACTGAGTTGCTAAGTCATGTCTGATTCTTTGTGATTCCATGGACTGCTGCATCTCAGGCTCCTCTGTCCATGTGATTCTCCAGGGAAGAATACTGGAGTGGTTTGCCATTTCCTCCTCCAGGGCATCTTCCTGACCCAGAGATCAAACCCATGTCTCTTGCATTGACAGGCATATTGTTTACCACTGAGCCACGTGGGAAGCCCCATTTTCTATTTAATCATTTGCTTTTTCAGTAGATGATCAGATTGATATGATTCATCATCTCCATTTTACTGTGTAAATTAGAAATATTCTGAGTACTGTCAAGTATTCAAATACATATGCAAAAGTCAGGTATATACACATATGTATTGATAGACATATATATAACACATGTTAGCTAGCATGGTATACACTTAGTATAAATATTAAAGAAAGTGAAATATTTAGGCAATAATGAACTAAGATTCAAATAACAGGAGAAAATAACTCAAGGCTATTCATTCTGCCAAATACTAAAATTTTCTGAATGCAAAAGATTTTATAAGAAAGAAAACAATTAAAAATAACAGTAACATGTAGGAAAATTTTTAAAAGGCTCAGAGAGCAACAGATGTATTGCATTGGCCAAAAAGCTTGTTCAGATTTTCTGTAAAAATCTTATGAAAAACCCAAATGAATTTTTTGGTCAACTCAATGTTTTCCTTGGAATTTACACTACTAAAAGTGGGAGAATAAATCATATAAGTAAACGTTTTAAAAACCTGTTTTTGGAACCCTGATATTTTCTCAAGTACCTAATATAATTGACACCATCTGTCATTTGGTTTTCAACATCCAATCCAAGGAAGTTTCAACATTTCACTTTTGATTGTAACACATTCATCAAATATTTACATTTTTCCTATGGAAAATTCCAGAAAGGATTCAGAGCACAGACATAATTTTAGAAAGTTCTTTTGTTTGATTTATGTCCTTTTACTTTTATTTTTCAGTTTTAAGTTAGATTTCATTTTGTAGGACATTACGTGTTCAATTATTTACGATATTGATAAAGTGTAATGGTATTCATTTCTCTCCCCAGGGACTAACCCATGTATGCAGAATATCTGAGAAATTATACAGAAAGCCATTTTTTTGTTTTTGCCTTTTCCTTTTGAGACCAGATTATAACACATATATTTTATTTTTAGTAAACATCTGGAAAGAATTGTTGTTTATTTTCTATGGAAACATAAAACTTCATTGGGCATATGGCTTTTACTCAGCAGTAATTGCTACGGCTTGAGTGAATTAAGCACAATACCAGAACTATTTTCTCTGTATTACTGCTCTATTTATATTTTGGTAAGTAGCTGCTGTTTGAACTAAATGGGTTTCCTGTCTTTTCATTTCATACAGATCTTCAAAAATAGCTTTTTATTCTACCAGAGTGTTGACAGCATTAGGCCCACAGATAAAGCAACTTATTACTATTATTATTGTTACTATTTTAATCAGAACGGCATTTACTAGATTCTGTATTTTCTGAAGGATAATTATAGAATAGAAAACACCTTATTAAAAGGGTAGGAATTCATTTGTTCATTGAATAACAAACTAATATTTATTATGTATTGACTATTGACAGGAATGATGCCAAGCACTGGATGAGTCGAAGAGTCTAGACTCTCAAGAGCCTCAGTGCAGGTAGACAGGAAAGCCAAGTGGACACACGAGTGGATGAAAGTCTGTTGTTCTATGTGCTCAGACAGCAGTATAAACAGAACGTCTTGTAAGTCCTCGAAAAAGCTCAGAGAAAGCTAGTTGAGGGGCTGCCTTGGTAGAACCTGGAGGGAAACACAGGGTGGATGGGGAAGTATGTATGTGTGCGGAGGCGGTAAAGGTGGTGAAGTGGGGATGGGATGGGGTTAGTGGCAGAAAATGAGATTGGAAACAGAGGCTGGGACCTAATTGGGTAAGATCCTATCAGCTGTACAAAGAAATGTAGATATCATTTACAGTAGTCAGAATGGAGAAGCAACCTAAAAGCCCATCAACAGAGACATGGATAAAGAAGATTATCCATATACATATATACAATGAAATACTGGCACATATATTCAATGAAATATTACTCAGCCATAAAAAGGAACGAAACTGTGACATTTGCTGAGACTTGGATGGACTTGGAGACTGTCATACAGAGTGAAGTAAATCAGAAACAGAAAAACAAATACTGTATATTAACACATATATGTGGAATTTAGAAAAATGGCACAAATGAATCTATTCATAAAGCAAAAACAGAGACACAGACATAGAGAATAAATGTAAGAACACCAACCAGGGAACTGGGGTGTGAGGTGAGTTGGGAGATTAAGATTAACTTATGTGTACTACTATGTATAAAATATATAACTATTGAGGACCTATGTAGAGCACAAGGAACTCTACACAGTGTTCTGTGGTGACTTAAATCAGAAAGAAATCCAAAAAAGAAGGGATATATGTACATGCATAGACGATTCACTTTGCTGTACAGCAGAAACTAACACCACAACATTGTCAAGCAACTATCTTCCAATAAAAATTTAAAAACAAAAACCAGTGAAATATAGATTTTATTCTAGCACAAGCTGAAGGACTTAGAAATGGGGTGGGGTGGGGGTAGGGATGGAGGGAAGGTCACATAAATAGATTTCCCTTTTGGAAGGATCTATAATGATGAATTGACTTGCAGATGGTCAGGACTGGAAGGAGGAAAGCTATTTAGGAAACTATTCAACTAACTTGAGTTGGACCATAACAGGGCTTCAATAAAGACAGAAAGATGAAGAACATTAAATCTATTCTAGAGGTATCACAATGACAGAATTGACAGGACTTGATGATTGATTATGTTATCTATAGGACAATATTGGAAAATATCCTGTGGGCCAGCAAGCTCCCGACATTATATTTAATAAACCTTCTTTTCTTTTTTTTTTTTTTAACTTTCAAGAAGCCATTTAAGACTCATACAAAATAGTACTGAAGTTACAGTTTGAATTATCTGTTTGTGAAAAATGACTACATACTAAATAAAAATGTAATTGATTTATAATGGATTATTTGAGAGGAAACTTTAAATAGAAGAAAACTATTGTTTTCCTCTAACGTTCCTCCCCACCACAGCCACAGGTGCATCTATCTTCAAGGGACTAGGTGATGGTTAATAATATCCAAAAGTCACCATAAATGGCATTACTTTGCTCTTATCATAAGGCACTGTCACACTGGCAGGTTGCTAAGAACTTGTGAGGGGCAGCTGATTCTGACAAAATGCACATGGCTAGCTTCTGTCCCTGCACTGACTCTGGGTCCCCTGGATGCTGATGTGTTCCTGAGATAGGGAAACCTCCCCTGGAGGACCTGTCCTATCCCTTAGCTGCTCTGCTTTCTCTTTCCTCAGCCATTCTATCTAGACCTAGTGGGAGGCTCCTGCTGGTGATGCATGGAGAGCAAAAACCAACCATCATTTATTGCATATGCTCAACTGCAGCCCACCCTATTTTATCGGGCACCGTTAGGTAGCAAGGAACCCAATTGCTAACATGTAACCTCAGGTGCCGGAGAAGGCAACGGCACCCCACTCCAGGACTCTTGCCTGGAAATCCCATGGAGGGAGGAGCCTGGTGGGCTGCAGTCCATGGGATCGCTAGGAGTCAGACACGACTGAGCGACTTCACTTTATTTTTTCACTTTCATGCATTGGAGAAGGAAATGGCAACCCACTCCAGGGTTCTTGCCTGGAGAATCCCAGGGACGGGGGAGCCTGGTGTGCTGTCGTCTATGGGGTCGCACAGAGTCGGACACGACTGAAGCGACTTAGCAGCAGCAGCAACCTCAGGTGCAAATTCGAGACAAGAGCCACAGGGTGGAGGGTCAATGCAGCAAGAACAAAAGGGCAAGAGGTCAAGATGAATCTGGTTTCTAGATTTTGCAACTGGAAGCTCTGCTTCTAAGTTTTCAATACAGAGCAGGAGCAAGTTTGAGGGTCTGGCCTAGCACATGATGGAGGATGGGCATGGACTCTATTTATGTTATTTTCAGGACCCTGCAGTGAAGTCTTATTAACTTGTTCTGCAGGCAACTAAGTACGTTTCTTGAGGTGAACAGAGGGGGCTAGAATTGAGATGTTCTTTTGGAAGTTAACAACATGTAGTTGAAGTTTAACTAAAATTATTCAAGAACAGCGTGTGGAACGAAAAGATAAAGCAGTGAACTACCTTTGGGGAAATACCAAGACTAGAAAATGCAGGTCTACAAAGGATTCAGAGAAGCTGGACAAAGAGGCTGGAAAAAAATCAGGGAGAAGGTATTTTAAGAATCTGAGAATGAAGGAAAAGTGTCCAGTGTCACACAAGGTCAAATACGTGACTCACTTAAAATGAGTTCATTGGATTTAAAAACAGATGCTTGTTCCTTGGAAGAAAACCTATGACAAACCTAGTGAAAGCCACTCAGTCACGTCTGACTCTTGGTGACTCCATGGACTATATAGTCCATGGAAGTCTCCAGGCTAGAATACTAGAGTATTCTTTAAAGGGTAGCCTTTCCCTTCTCCAGGGGATCTTCCAACTCATGGATCGAACCCAGGACTCCTGCATTGCAGCTGGATTCTTTAGCAGCTGAGCCACATAGGAAGCCCAAGAATACTGGAGTGGGTATCCTAACCCTTCTCCAGTGGATCTTCCTGACCCAGGAATTGAACCAGGGTCTCCCGCACTGCAGGTGGATTCAAGGGACAAGAGTTTGAGCAAACACTGGGAGATAGTCAAAGACAGGCAAGCCTAGCGTGCTGCGGTCCATGCGGTCACAAACAGTCAGACATGGCTTAGAGGCTGAACAACACAACCATGAGAAGACAAGAAATGATTTTACAAAAGCAGCTTCAGTGGACTGTTTGAGATAGAAGCAAGAAGGTAGAAATAACACATGAAAGATAAATGGCCAACCACACGATAGAGTGAAATAAGAGGGACATTTAAAATTTTTACTGACGTCCATTGTTTTTCTAGACAATTCTCAAAACAGCTTTACAATGCTGGCAAAATTGATCTCTGATGGTATGTCAATAAATCTGGGATTATTCGTTTGAAAAAAAAGAAATTGTTTTGGTCATTGCACACAAACCTATGCAAGATTCAGAGGCTTCAAATTACAGCCATTGTATTATTTCTGTGACTCTGGGAGTCAGAAATTCAGATATGAAATAGCACAGTTGGGACATGGAAGATAGTGTCGTCTAGATTTAGTGCCTGGGCAGTCATGCTTCCAGGGTCTCTGTCTCTGCAGTACCTTCTTCGTGTCATCCCTCCAGCACACAAATCAGATTTCTGATGAAGGTTCTCAGGGATCCTCAAAACACAAAAGTGGAAGAGACCAGGCCCTTTTAAAGGTTAGTCCTGGAAAGGGCACAGTGTCATTGCTCCCAAGACAGCGTTCCTGCTGGTTAAAGCAAGTCACAGCCTAAGTGCAGGAGGGGACCACACAGACTGGTAAGACCAGGAGCCGGAGCTCAACGGGACCATCTCAGAGAACATTCACCACAGAGATAAAGATGAACATATTCTGATACCAGCATACATTTTATCCAGCATGCAACTATAGTTACTTTTTATCATCCATCAGATTATTTAAACACACACACCTCAGAGATTTCATTTCCTTAGGCAGTAAGTTTAGTTATGAAATACCAGTGGCAAAACTTGTTCAAAATAAAGTGTTTGACAGGGAACTATATTCAATATACTGCAATAAACCATAATGGAAAAGAATATGAAAAAGAATATATATATCTGTATATATCATATACATGTATATATCAACATGCTGTGCTGTGCTCAGTCGCTTCAGTCGTCTGACTTTAAATGTCCAACTCTTTGAGACCCTATGAACTATAGCCCGCCAGGCACTTCTGTCCACAGGATTCTCCGGGCAAGCATACTGGAATGAGTTGCTACGCCCTTCTCCAAGGGATCTTCCTGACCCAGGGAATCAAACCTGCATCTTCTGTGTCTCCTGCTTGAAGGCAGGTCCTTTACCCACTGAGCTGCCTGGGAAGTCTATGTATCTACCAATACATATGTATATATACATATATATGTACATATCAAAATATATGTACATGTCAACATATATGTATATAACAATATATATGTATATACAAATATTTGTATATATCTATATATTTCTATATATATATATATATGTATTTCAATATATTTACATATATCTACATATGTTTCAATGTATATGTATCAGTTCAGTTCAGTCGCTCAGTCGTGTCCGACTCTTTGCATCCCCATGAACTGCAGCACGCCAGGCCTCCCTGTCCATCACCAACTCCCGGAGTCCACCCAAACCCATGTCCATCAAGTCAGTGATGCCATCCAACCATCTCATCCTCTGTTGTCCCCTTCTCCTCCTGCCCTCAATCTTTTCCAGCATCAGGGTCTTTTAAAGTGAGTCAGCTCTTTGCATCAGGTGGCCAAATTAGTGGAGTTTCAGCCTCAACATCAGTCCTTCCAATGAACACCCAGGAGTGATCTCCTTTAGGATGGACTGGTTGGACCTCCTTGCAGCCCAGGGGACTCTCCAGAGTCTTATATAAACATAAGAAGCAATTTGTGCACTGAGTAGGAGGTCAATGTGTGGACACCAGTGTGCAGGAAAGCTTGATCACTGTTGGATTCTGCTACAGAGATCTCAGGCTGGTGGCTCTCAGAAATAACGAACAAGACTGTCTGACTCAATTAAAAATAATTTTAAAAAATTTATGTCAACATTTTTGAATCATGATGTTTCTTTTTTTTTTTTTAATTTAAATTCTGATACCAAGAATCTCTTAAAACACCAACAGATTTGGCAATGCTGGGCTCCACATTCACTAATGGTCTAGCTCATTCTGTTACCTTGACTGCCTTCAGATGTGTGCAAGCATTGAATTTTGAGACTCTCAGCTTAATAAGAAGTACCAAAAATATTAAATGAAACTTGAAAGTATGCAAAACATAGCATTGGTTATCATCTCATTGCCATGTTTATTAGGTTATTTTACATACATTTCTGTAATAGTGGAGAGTAAGAGAGTGATTTAGAGAATTTTTTCTAGTAGAGACAGACTGAAGTTACTTATACTGAATATGAAACTAATCTCTGTATAATGAAATAGATAATCTAAAAGTTTATAGCTTATTTCTCCTTATATTTTATTTCAGCTTTATATCACAGCCAAAAATATCAGCTTAATACATATTTATTAAATGTTCTCTATATACCTAATTCCTTAAATATACTTTGGTCCAATTTCAACGTCTTTTAAGTCCCCTTATTAATTAAGTTAAATGAAATCTTAGACTAGTTTTTATTGTATATCTGTCTAGAAATTATCATTTTACCTTGTTAAAATTATACTTTAACAGAACATAAGCAAATTGACCCAATGATCAAAGTTAAGTACTGACTTAGCTAAAAGGTTCATTCAGGTTTTTCTGTAATATCTTATGGATACAGTACCACAAAAGATTTTATTTTCTAATTACACTTTGCTGGAGTTTAGACTTCTATTCTACCTCATGCTGTTGGGTTTGCCCATTAGTCATACTGCATTCTATGAAGACACAGTCTAGCTCTTGAGTTCAAGGCACAGTGGAAAAGATAGCAATTATAATGCAAAGGGTTAAACGAAGAAATAGATATTCACAAGATATTATGCAAAAGAGAAAAATCATGTATTTAAACTGAGTGTGTATGCATGGGAAGGTGGTTGGGGAATTTAGGGAAGCTTCCCAGGGGAGATAATAAATGGACCTTGACACGAGAGATGAGTAGGCGTCATCGAGGTAAAAGGAGAAAAAGGTAGTCACTCCTGCAGGAGTAAGAGATAGGCATTTCCTGGAAGGGTATGTGTAGGCACAGTGTGGAGTGATAGAAAATAATCCTTTCATCCGTCATAATTATAGAAAACCAAAGACTAAGAGATGAAGTTATTTTTGTTAGATGTGTAAATTAATGTCTAGGGCTTCACTGGTGGCTCAGTGGTGAAGAATCTGTCTGCCAATGCAGGAGACGCAAGTTCGATCCCTGGGTCAGAAAGATCTCCCTGGAGAAGGAAATGGCAACCCATTCCAGTGTTCTCACCTAAGAAATCCAAAGGACAGAGGAGCCTGACAGCCTATAGTCCGTGGGTCACAGAGTCGGATATGACTTAGCAACTAAACAACAACAACAAATTAATGTCTGGATTCTAATGTGATTCTGAGCCATTTTCTGCCGTTCTGAAGCTCATTTTATCTTTTAACCTAAAGCTGTCTATATTTATGGTGTTTTATGTCATTATATATCCCAATAGTTTACCTTAACATTGGCGAGAATAACTCAGTTCTTGGAGGAAACAAACTGACCACTCCAGATCTTACTTGGATTCTTAATTCATACCCAGATCTCTAGCAGTTATGAAAATGCAACATTTTTTAATGATAAATTTTCCATAGACATATACCTTAGTAAGTCTGATTATTTCAAATAGTTATAACTACTAATGTGGAAACGGGAACGTATTCTGCTAAGAGTTGGTATTCAAAAGGGTTTAAACCAAGTCCTTTGGAACCAGGAGCTACTGGGTTAACTTTTGGAATATGAAAACTTCAAGAGTCTCCCACTGCATTTAACTTTTCAAAAAATGAGAAGGTCTTTTCTCTAGAAAATTAAATATATGTGTCCATAATGCTATTGTATTCATCTAAGATAGATAGTTCATCTAATAGTATTTTTATGTATTTCCAAATGGGTCTAAATTCATGTATATCAAAGAGTGTCAATCTAGCGTATGTACAACATGACAGATAGACAGAATTTGGTTATGGTGAATTGTACTCAACACATACAGCTCTTATATCCTTCCTTATTATTTATACTTTTAGATCATAGGTGAATCTCAGTAAAAATCAGTCAAAATGATTTTGACTTGGAAAGCTTTGCAATATAAAGAAATGACTTGAAAGAAAAAATAAAAGCATAATAAAGTTGAATAAATTGTACATTCCACAGTTTGTTGTGATCCACACAAAGGCTTTGGCATAGTCAGTAAAGCAGAAGTAGATGTTTATCTGGAACTCTCTTTGTTTTTTTGATGATCCAACAGATGTAGGGAATTTGATCTCTGGTTACTCTGCCTTTTCTAAATCCAGCTTGAAGATCTGGAAGTTTTTCCAGTAGTCATGTATGGATGTGAGAGTTGGACTATAAAGAAAGCTGAGCACAGAAGAATTGATGCTTTTGAACTATGGTGTTGGAGAAGACTCTTGAGAGTCCCTTGGACTGCAAGGAGATCCAACCAGTCCATCCTAAAGGAAATCAGTCCTGAATATTCATTGGAAGGACTCATGCTGAAGCTGAAACTTCAATACTTTGGCCACCTGATGTAAAAAACCGACTCACTGGAAAAGACTCTGACGCTGGGAAAGATTGAAGGCAGGAGGAGAAAGGGATGACAGAGGATGAGATGGTTGGATGGCATCACCGACTCAATGGACATGAGTTTGAGTAAACTCCAGGAGTTGGTGATGGACAGGGAGGCCTGGCTTGCTGCTGTCCATGGGGTCACAAACGCCAGTTGGACATGACTGAGCGATTGAACTGAACTGAACTGAAATTGTACATTTCTTAAAGAAATAAATCTTAAACAAAAATATAGGATTTAGAACTATTTGTTCTTCTTTCTTTATAGTATATGGAAGTATTGTTGTGTAAGAAGAAAAATCAGTTCCCTATAGATATAATTCCAAGTACAATAGAGAAAAGAGTGTCACTTCAGTAAGAGGTGCTGGGGAAACTGGACAGCTACATGTAAAAGAATAAAATTAGAACACTTCCTAACACCATACACAAAAATAAACTCAAAGTGGATTAAAAACCTAAATGTAAGACTGGACATGATAAAACTCTTAGAGGAATATACAGGAAACACACTCTTTGACATAAATCACAGCAAGACATTTTTTTGACCTACCTCCTAGAGTAATGAAAATAAAAACAAACAACTGGGATCTAATTAAATGTAAATTAATTATCAAAGATATTTTGCCATCTGCTATTATAGAGGTGTATACCAGGTAGTAAGAAAAATACCAGAATAAAAGGCAAAACTAACTCTGTAGCAGGGATGTGCAAGTGCAGAAACTGTTCAAAGTGGTAACTGTAAATTTATTAATTTTTTCATGGTCAACAATTGGGGCAGATGCATTCCAAGTTCAAAAACTTGCTTGTGCAAAAGCATGGGGAAAAAAAAGCTAGTTTAAAGATCAACATAAAACAAATCAACCATAGAGTTAAAAATTGCTAAAGCGGTAAATACACGATGGATTAGGAGCAGAAGATTAACTTGGAAATATAAAGGGAGACAGATTTTGAAGGGTATTGATTCCCACATAAAGCAATCTGGCCTCTATTCTGTTGACTGATCTGGGTTAAGGAATAGTTGCCCAGAACACTGAAATATCCCAAAGGCATTAATATGTCACTGGAAAGTTAGGAGACACACAAAATTTTGTTTACTTTATGCCTTTTCCAGGTAAATGTTACAAATGTTTGGAAGAAATGGTTTGGAAAGTTGCTTGTGGTGGAGCACGAGGGCCCCGGTAAGTTGTAACTCAGTGATAACAGGTGGCTGCAACACCTTTGGAGATGAGCTGCTACACGTAGCTTCTACAGACAGTACCCACCATCTTCCTTATATAAATAATCAACAAACGTTTCAAGAACATAGTTTAAAGAATAGCCAAAACATTAAATTCTCCTGAGTTCACATAGCTCATTAGCATCGACTTTCAAAAAAATGAAGTTGATCACCTATAACAGCTTTTTACATCATGCTTTAGGGCTCCTTCCTCTACACTCAGCCAATTGTTTGGGAGAGTAGCATATTAACCCTCAATTCACAGATACACAAACAATCCCTGAAGTTAGTGTTTAGTATTTCGTAATAGTATTTAGATTCCTTGAATACCATACTAAAGAGACAGGTGGTTTATGTGGCTGCCTGGATGGGAGGGGAGTTTGGTGGAGAGTGGGTACATGTATATGCATGGCTGAGTCCCTTCACTGTTCACCTGAAATGATCACAAATTGTTAATAGGCTATACTCCAGCACAAAATAAAAAGTTAAAAAAAGAGAGAGACAGGTAGCACCAACTGGTTAGGGTTCCTGCCGATTCAAACATTTAGCCATCATTCACCAAACTTCTTGCCAGACAGGAAGCTAGGCACATAAGCCATATCTACTCTGTGCGCTTAGAAAGGTCCTTTTCCTAACCAGAATATGCTTTTACCTCAGGAAAGAGAAAAAATCTTTTTTTCCTGGAAAAAAAAATACACTGCATCACTGGATATTCTGATTTTCTTCCTTCAGCATTCTACATTTTCTCTGGAATGGATCTTCCAGCCAAATCTATAAAATCAAAAGACTCAAATAAGCTGAAAGGAATGTATTAGGATGCCTTGAATATCATTACAAAATGACATATGAGATGACTCATTTCATACCAGTCTTAGGTAGAAAGAATAAAGGGAGGAAAATATCACCTCTTTCTCCCAGCACAGAAATAGATAATATAATACAGAATATACGAAACAAAAGCATTTAGGTTAACTATATACAAATCAGACTACAAAATCTCTTATGTGTAAATATTTTTATGGGAAACACATCTATTTTTGTTTACCAATTTCTGTCAGGATAATGTATCTTAGTTTTTATGAGTTTATATATGTGACATCTCAGTTTTGTTTCTGCATATATATATATATTAAAATTTTAACATATAAATCTTCAAGAAACATAGTCAGATGTGTATACTTGAGATATCTTTATAAATACACATTTTATTTGCTTGAGTTGTTTAACTTACACACAGAAAATTAAATCACTAAAGAAATTACAAAATGTAATTCCTGTTTTTCTATCTGGCAAGGTATTTGGTAAATGATGGCAACATGTTTGCAGATTGGATCGGCAGCCACCACACCCAGTTACACTTCCGCATCTCTCATCTCTTATCTTGAGATATAAATATCAAGATGAATTAAAGTGAAAGTCACTCAGTCATGTCCGACTCTTTGTGACCCCATGGACTACACAGTCCATGGAATTCTCCAGGCAAGAGTACTGGAGTGCATAGCCTTTCCATTATGCAGGGGATCTTCCCAAATCAGGGATCAAACCCAGGTGTCCCTCATTGCAGGCTGATTCTTAACCAGCTGAGCCACAAGGGAAGCCCAAGAATACCGGAGTGGGTAGCCTATCCCTTCTCCAGCAGATCTTCCCAACCCAGGAATCAACTGGGGTCTCCTTCATTGCAGGTGGATTCTTTACCAACTGAGATATCAGGGAAGCCCCCCAAATTACATTTGTGAATTAAAGAAGACGACAAATTCTTTGGCACACTTCCCATTAAGAAGTGGAGTCTATGTGTCTGTCTCTTGAAACTGGGTAGGCTCTGTGATTGCTTTGAACAATAGAATTAGAGGGATGTGACACCACGTGGACTATGCAATGCTGATAGGATCTGTGGAGAGGACCACAGAGAGGCCTGCATGAAGAGGATCCATGGACCCAGCTGAGCTCTTGGGTGACAGCAGCATCGACCTCCCAGTCCTGGCAGGAAACCTCTCAGAAGAGGCTCTTTGATTCCAGGTTGGGCAGCTGCACCTGATGCCACGTGAATTAGAAGGAAGCTGTGGTCATCCACCCACCCAAACTGTAAACTCATGAGCAAATGAATGCTGTTGTTTCAAACAACTAAGTTTTGGGCATGGTTTATGATTCAGCAATAGATAACTGAAATCTTTGTTCCTTTTGGATAAAAGCATCAATCAGTGGGTTGCGATGACAATGAGGATTAGCATCTGTATGATGTTTATGTGAATTTTACCATAAACACTGTCAACAAAACAAAAGCAGTGATACTCAGAACGGTGGCAAAATAGCTATGAGTTCTCATGCCAAATTCACAGAGACGTTGTGACTTTGGAGTGCTCTGTTGACAAGGATGGTTATGACAGCTGGTTTCAGCAGGAAACCTGATTCTGATTGATTAGCTCTCTTTATTTGTCATTAACAACCTTCAGCGATTGGCCCATTTTGGGAGTTGCTATATTCAAATTGGGGCTTCTCAGGTAGCTCAGTGGTAAAGAATCTGCCTGCCAATGCAGGAGACGCAGCTTTGATCCCTGAGTCAGGAAGATCCCCTGAAGAAGGAAATGGCAACCCACTCCAGTATTCTTGCTGCGAAATTCCATGGACAGAGGAGCCTGGCGGGATACAGTCCACGGGGTCGTAAAGAGTCAGACGCAAAGAGCAACTGGGCATGAAATATAATTGAACTAAATTTATGTGTTATTTTATGTGTTAGTCGCTTCAGTTGTGTCTGACTCTTTTGCCATCCTATGGACTGTAGTCTGCCAGGCTCCTCTGTCCATAGAATTCTCCAGGCAAGAATACTGGAGTGAGTAGTCATTCCTACTCCAGGGGCTCTTCCTGACCCAGGGATTGAACCTGGGTCTCCCATACTGCAGACAGATTCTTTACTGTCTGAGCCACTGTGCTGTGCTTAGTTGCTCAGTCATGTCTGACTCTTTGAGATCCCATGGGCTGCAGCCCACCAGGCTCCTCTGTCCATGGGAATTTTCCAGGCAAGAACACTGGAGTGGTTGCCATGCCCTCCTCCAGGGGATCTTCCCATCCCAGGGATTGAACTGCAATGCAGGTGGATTATTTACCAACTGAGCCATCAGGGAAGCCCCTGAGCCACTAGGGAAGCCCCTAAACATTATATTAATTCCATGCACACAATAGAGCGATTTGATGTTTCTATTCATTGCAAAATGATCACTACTTTTTAATTAGCTCATGTTCATCAGAAATTCTGACTAGAAGTTATACATACTTGAGTAGTAAAAGTAGGAATATTAATTATAACTTAATAAATGAGTTTATAAAAAATGTTTAAAAACATGATATCTGTGCATGAACTTAAGTGTTAGTTGTCAGCCAAAAACGTTGGAGCTATTTCTATATTGTAAAGACAGTGCCTGAAAATGAAGGTGAGTGTCTGATATGGATTCTGCCTCTGTTTTTGCGTTTAAATCTCTTTGAAGCTCTGGGCATATCATTTCACCCCAACTGTCTTCTTATGTAATACACCAGGACAATGATTTCTCACTTAACTCACTATTTTTTGAGAGGTTGAAATAAAATAACATGCAAAATGAAATACTTTAGTGATCTAAAGACATTCTCTGAATGTGTATTGGTAGAAAACAAGATTGGGGTTCTAACTTGAATATGTCCTTTTTTTGGAGATGAAGAACTTTAGGACCCAGATGGTGCTTTCATCTTTGCTTCTGATGGAAGTTGGGACTTTGGAAGAAAAAGGATGATATGGGGGTATGTGTATCTGGCTAAATTGCTGACTGGCAGCACTTAATGTGATTTGGCTTTTTATCCAACGAACAAACTCAGAGTGATAGACCCTTGGCTGAGGCACCTGAGAGCTTCTAATGAGGAGCAGAAAGGAAATATCTGCCTGGAAACTTGCCGACTTCATCAATAAGACTCAGATCTAAATTAGAATCAGAGAGAGGGAAAAAGTCCCAGATAGAATTATACAACCAGATACCAAAAAGGACATGGGGAGTAACAGAGGACTATCAAGACAGACATGCCCAATAGTTTATATGAAAATATAACAAGAAAGGGTTTCAGGAAAACATTCTATGGACTCTATTGTCTATATACAAATAATATGTGAGGAAAAACAAAGTATTCTGATTTTAACAAAGGAATGTAAACATAAAATTACAGGTAAAATCAAGACTGATACAATACAGATAAAATCCCAACCATGGTTGGGATTCAACTAGAAATTGATCCTGGGAATGGATACTTTACTATATTAGAGACTGTATCATTCAGACTGAAACAGTTGGTTGTGAGTAATTTTGTATAGAAAAAAAAAAAAGATGAAAGCATCTATTTCACTTTAAAAGTGAGAAGCTGGAAACTTCTAGAATATTGGATTAAAAACTAGAAAGAAAATATTTATGGGTCATATACTCCCCATATCATCCCATATTATCCTCACCATGTACCTGTGAAGTAAGGAGTGATGTGGCCTTACTGACATAGGAGGACACATGTGTGACTCATTATAGAAACAGATAATAATTATTGGATATAGTACAATAGTTACAGTACGACAATTAGTTTTACTTGCCTTTCTGTTTTCAAATTATACCTAATAACCAAAAATAACAGAAATGTTAGGATGGTAGATTTTGGCAGCTTTGAAGGTGAGGTTGGGTAATATTCAGGTCTAAGAAATATTCCTTTTTTTTTTTTTTTTGGAAAAGTAGAATGAAAGTGGGCAGCAGAAGGGAGAACCTTATAGTTGGAAAAATTCAGAAAAACAGTACCGAAAATCTATGAAACAAAACTATGGATTTAAATTCTCCCCTCTTAAATCAACTTAGATTTTACAGTTGAGGGGTGCATTAAGAAATAATCCATTCACTTCTGTTTAAAGGCCGCTAGAGGAAAATTGGGTTAAGCTTACAAAAGCTTGCCTTAAGCAACGAATACTTGAATGTACCTATTTTTAAAATCTGGGAAACAGAAAGGTGAAATTGACAGAGATGCACACACTCACTCTGAGTAAAGAAGCAAATCAAGTATGACAGGTCCAATCTTGTGCAAAATAAGCACAGGTCTTACTGGATTGCTCAGTTTACAATCAATGTTGGAAAAAATATTTTCAGTGATAAGGCAGCTGTCAAAGCACTAATAAAGCACCATCTAAGAGAATATGGTAATTAAAAAAAAAATGACAACTACAATCACTTACGTCTTCTCTTTGGACCTTTTCTATGCCTGTTCAACTACATTGCTTTGCTTGCAAAAGGAAGCTCTGAAGGCCATAAGAATGATTGCTGCAACTTTCCATGTAAGATTAAAATCTTAAATAATTAAAGTCATCCATTTACATGATCTACATTTATAATTCATTGTTCCTGCTTTGTTTAGGGAGTGCTGGAGGAAGACGCTAGATTTAAAGAATAGTAACGGCACCCCACTCCAGGACTCTTGCCTGGAAAATCCCATGGACAGAGGAGCCTGGTAGGCTGCAGTCCATGGGATCGCTGAGGGTCGGACACGACTGAGCGACTTCACTTTCACTTTTCACTTTCATGCATTGGAGAAGGAAATGGCAACCCACGCCAGTGTTCTTGCCTGGAGAATCCCAGGGACGGGGGAGCCTGGTGGGCTGCTGTCTCTGGGGTCGCACAGAGTCGGACACGACTGAAGAGACTCAGCAGCAGCAGCAGCAACGTGTGTGCAGCTTTACATCAGATAGGTAAAGGTTTGTTTTGCCAAATCTTTGACACTTTGAACTCCAGGTCATGTCATACATTTGATTCTCTGTGCAAATATTAGTATTAAATTAATGTCCATTTGTTCTTGCCATAACATAATTTAAAATATGTTCCTTATGCAAAATAATAAAAAAGCTATATTTGACAGAGGTTGAAGAATTTTTGTTGGGAAGATTAACAATACAACTAGCCAAAGATGTTACAAACAATATTAACATTCAGGGATAAAAATATGATTCATTTATTTATAATATTTCTGTTTTCCCTTAAAATTTTATTTCTGGTAGTAACTACAGAATCATTAAGCACTTAACTATGCTAAATATGATGTAGGTAACATAACTGATTAAATAGTTTTGCACCTTCAGCATTATTATCAATCAAAATGGGTCATGATTATGGCTTTTAACTTTTAAAACATTATTATAATTAATAAATAATACTTCAGACACATAGATTATTTCACATATTAGAAAGCAGAACAATTTAAAGAAATTAACACATTCCCTTTATGTTAAAATAATTGCTTCAAAATATTCTAGATAACTGATCTATAGAATGATACAGAAAAACTGGAGAAACTTTGTAAAACTGTAACTTGTTCTGACTTTTTGTCAATAACTTTTAACTTTTTTTAACATGAATCTGCTCATATGTTCAAAAAATAATAAGGGTAAACCAGAGATTACAAAATTGGATACTGTATTAGTTTTCTATTGCCACAATTTAGTGACTTAAAGTAAAACCCAGGTATTAACTAACTGTTCTGAGGTCAGAAATCTAGATGGGCTTGACTGAATTCTCTGCGGAGAAGCTCATAATACCAACTTCAAGGTGTCAGCCAGGCTGGGTTCTGGAAGCCTTGAGGAAAACCCACTTCCAAGCATATTCGGGCTGCTGCCAGCATTCGGTGTCTTGGGTTTGCTGGACTTACCTGCTCAGCTTCAAGGATCTGCCTGTATTCCTCGCCATCTGGCCTGCCCCATCTTCAAGCCAGTAATGATGTGTTAAGTCTTTGTTTTGTTTTCCCTAACTGTTTTTATTTCTTCTTTTGATTCTAGGCACAGAAAACTCTGATTTTAAAGAAATCATGAGATGAACCGAATCTTCCTTTTGCCTTATAAAGTAACATACTAGCAAGAGTGATTGTATAGTCACAAATTTGATAAACATTCAAAAGATCAGGACATACACAAGAGCTAAGGTCACTGGCAGTCATCCTTAGAATTCTGTTCACCACAGGACTAACAGATGAGTGAGAAGGAGGCTCAAAGCGTAGATGGAATGGAGAAAATGGCCCTTTTATGCACATATTTATTGTATGGTTCTGACTTTGGGAATCATGTTAACATTTTACATAATTAAGAAAAAGTCAACAATGAAATAAGAAAACAAATCCCGAAATGCAATTTAAAGAAAAGCAAATGAATCAAGTTAAATGTCAATTTAATAATATAACTGTACTAAAGTGGGAAAGAAAACATAAGCTGAATTACTTCTGAACATATAATGCCCTAAGGCTAAAGGTAAAAAACCTTTAAACAAAATTAAACTCTAGTTAGTAGACTTATTTTTTAATTCACAGAGGCATGAGTTAGCAATTTTGAAAATACTTCTTTGTGTATGTTTTTTGATTTTTACAGCATTGTGTTGGTTTTTGCCATACAGCACTGTGACAGGAGCTATTATTTTGTAACTAGTTTGTCCTGATGTTTTCTTAATCCTTTCAGTGAAATTGTTACAACTTAGTAGGATGAGGTTTCATAAGCAAAAATGTATATGAATTGGCAGCACATGGTTATGGGTTTGAGAGATGAAGCAGAGAGGTTGAGACACATACATTTGTTAAATTTCTATTAATTCTTCTCTTCATTGCTATGAATTACTAATTAATAAATCAAGTTGTTTTAAGAATCAATACTCCAATGAGAATAAAATCTATTTAAGTAAACGTCCCTTGAAAATTTAACACAAATTTAATATATAGAAAAATGTTTGTCTTCCTGAGAATTACTACTAACAACTAAAAAAAAACGACAGTAATATAAGTATTTAAAATTATGCTAAAAGCTTAAGTATAATTTGTAAATTATCTGTAAAATTATGGGTAATATCTATATAGGGATTGTTGTAAAATAGCATTGAAAAGAATAATATGCTTTTTTCAGCTTTAAGATAAATACATTTTTTGAGAAAGAAAATATGCAAACATATTCATGTGTGAAATAAAGTTCATTAGTTTTGCACGTGTTTAACACAACAGTTATAGAAATTAAACAATATGCCAAATGACTTAAGAAGAATAAAAATCAGTTCACTAAGCACAAATGAAAAATCTGAAGAGTTTTCTGGGGAAACCATCTTATATACATATATGTATACATACATATATATATATATATATAAAACATACATATCATATATATATATATATATACACATACACATATATGTATATGCAAAGATGAGCTCGATAAAGGACAGAAATGGTATGGACCTAACAGAAGCAGAAGATATTAAGAAGAGGTAGCAAGAATACACAGAAGAACTGTACAAAAAAGATCTTCACCACCCAGATAATCATGATGGTGTGATCACTGGCCTAGAGCCAGACATCCTGGAATGTGAAGTCAAGTGGGCCTTAGAAAGCATCACTACGAACACAGCTAGTGGAGGTGATGGAATTCCAGTTGAGCTATTCCAAATCCTGAAAGATGATGCTGTGAAAGTGCTGCACTCAATATGCCAACAAATTTGGAAAACTCAACAGTGGCCACAGGACTGGAAAAGGTCAGTTTTCATTCCAATCCCAAAGAAAGGCAATGCCAAAGAACGCTCAAACTACCGCACAATTGCATTCATCTCACACGCTAGTAAAGTAATGCTCAAAATTCTCCAAGCCAGGCTTCAGCAATATGTGAACCGTGAACTTCCTGTTGTTCAAGCTGGTTTTAGAAAAGGCAGAGGAACCAGATATCAAATTGCCAACATCCGCTGGATCATGGAAAAAGCAAGAGAGTTCCAGAAAAGCATCTATTTCTGCTTTATTGACTATGCCAAAGCCTTTGACTGTGTGGATCACAATAAACTGTGGAAAATTCTGAAAGAGATGGGAATACCAGACCACCTGATCTGCCTCTTGAGAAATTTGTATGCAGGTCAGGAAGCAACAGTTAGAAGTGGACATGGAACAACAGACTGGTTCCAAATAGGAAAAGGAGTTTGTCAAGGCTGTATATTGTCACCCTGTTTATTTAACTTATATGCAGAGTACATCATGAGAAACGCTGGACTGGAAGAAACACAAGCTGGAATCAAGATTGCTGGGAGAAATATCAGTCACCTCAGATATGCAGATGACACCACCCTTATGGCAGAAAGTGAAGAGGAACTAAAAAGCCTCTTGATGAAAGTGAAAGTGGAGAGTGGAAAAGGTTGGCCTAAAGCTCAACATTCAGAAAACGAAGATCATGGCATCTGGTCCCACCACGTCATGGGAAATAGATGGGGAAACAGTGGAAACAGTGTCAGACTTTATTTTTCTGGGCTCCAAAATCACTGCAGATGGTGACTGCAGCCATGAAATTAAAAGACGCTTACTCCTTGGAAGGAAAGTTATGACCAACCTAGATAGCATATTGAAAAGCAGAAACGTTACTTTGCCAACAAAGGTCCGTCTAGTCAAGGATATGGTTTTTCCAGTGGTCATGTATGGATGTGAGAGTTGGTCTGTGAAGAAGGCTGAGTGCCGAAGAATTGATGCTTTTGAACTGTGGTGTTGGAGAAGACTCTTGAGAGTCCCTTGGACTGCAAGGAGATCCAAGCAGTCCCTTCTGAAGGAGATCAGCCCTGGGATTTCTTTGGAGGGAATGATGCTAAAGCTGAAACTCCAGTACTTTGGCTACCTCATGCAAAGAGTTGACTCATTGGACAAGACTCTGATGCTGGGAGGGATTGGGGGCAGGAGGAGAAGGGGACGACAGAGGATGAGATGGCTGGATGGCATCACTGACTTGATGGACGTGAGTCTGAGTGAACCCCGGGAGTTGGTGATGGACAGGGAGGCCTGGCCTGCTGCGATTCATGGGGTCGCAAAGAGTCGGACACAACTGAGTGACTGATCTGATCTGATCTGATACATATTGTACTTCTTTAGTTTATGGATTCTTCAGATTTTCTATTTATTGTGTCAATGTGTATTAATTTATGCTTTTCAGAAAATATTGTCAAATAAAATAACCAGATGTGTTAACAAATATTTTATCTCCACTATTTTGCAATTTTGAGAGTTTTCCGTTTTTATCAGTTAAACTAGTGAGAAAATGGCAACAATTCTAAGGCACTAGTTTTTAATTGAAGGCATTTTTCTTTGATAATCGTTTTTTATTTTGCCTTTTCCCCTATTTTTTAAATTCTTGAGTGAATACTCAATTTATTTTTTTTTGAAAAAAGCAGTTAAAATTTTATCCCAAATAAAAATTCAGGCATTAGTCCATAAAGTTTTGAGATATTCAGCTACAGGTTTCATAATATTTTCAATGAACCACTAAAGATCAATCAAAGACGTATTTTTAAATACAAAATACTTTTGAGGGGGATAGTAATGGCAATCGGTACATTTAAAAAATTTATTTTTAATATCATAATATTCTTAATCTTGAGGTATAAATAAATGACCAGTATAATAACTGATTATAATCTATCCATGTTGTTTTATAATGACAATAAATGATCAAGAAATACTTAAAATGTAGATGTACTCTTGGGTTTTTAGTGTCATATAAAAGCAGATTAATTTTTATTGCAATAATATTATTTTTCCCTTCTATATCCTTGATTTATTAAATATTGATATTGGTACTTTTAACTTTTTGTTCACAATTTTTATAGAATCTTAATATATGATATCTTTTTTGATGTATGTATTTCAATTACCATCCAAGTTTTGCAACTCATACATATTAGTTATAAACACTGATTTGGTAATATAAAGTGATCCTGTTCCTCCTGTTTATTGCTTTTATGTTTTTGGTTTTTAAGACATTATTCCAGAAATAATTTTGAGTGCCTACTATGTGCCAGACACTCTTCCAGGTTCTGTGAATTCAAGAGTGAATAGTACAGACACAACTTCCTGGTCTCCTGGAGCTTAGCATCTTATGATTCCTATCTTCTTTCTCCTTGCTGCTTTGTCGGATTACATTCATCTAATCATAATGGGTTTTTGTAATGTCTTTCCATAGTATGCTGCTTTGTCATTTTAATAAATATTTATATTAAATAACATGTGTATATATATTCATGTGTATATTATTCATTTTTAAGCACCTTCTGACAGTCTTTTTCACTTAAGAAAAGTTTTA
The DNA here is from genome assembly GCF_055505025.1 of Bos grunniens. Classification (NCBI taxonomy): domain Eukaryota; kingdom Metazoa; phylum Chordata; class Mammalia; order Artiodactyla; family Bovidae; genus Bos; species Bos grunniens. The sequence continues at coordinate 9,946,160 of NC_141168.1, forward strand.
AATTGTTTGCATATAAGTCATTTATGATCCATGCTGTGTTAATGGATAGCTCTACTCTTGCATTACTCATTAGGTTTCCTGTTTTGTGAAATATGGATACTATTTTACATGCTTCTAATCCCTAGATTTAAGTGAAGGCTTTATGGATATTCAGTTCTACTGCTTTTTAAGGACACATGTGAACTTATATTTCTCTAAATATTATGAACAATAAAATAAACTCTTCCCTGAACCCCTATCTTAGGTACGGTGAATTTTCTTTCTTCTAAATATACATAGCAAACATGTACTTTTGAGTCTTAGATAAGGTGATCTGGAATTGCAGATTCAAAGTTTCATTTCTATATTATTATATCTTCAATTTGAAGTTTTCTACCCAGAAAGTTTTCATTTCTTATTTAATGCACATCCAGTGGATACCAAAATCAAAATATGCTCAAGTCCCTTGCATAGGTGATATTTGCAAATAACCTGTGCACATCCTCCCATATACTTTACATAGTCTCTAGATGACTTACGATATCTAATTACAATGTAAATCTATGTAGATTTATGCTGGCATACAGAAAATTCAAGTTCTGCTTTTTGAAACTTTCTGGATTTTTTTTTTTTTCTCTTTCTGAATGTTTTCAAACCATGGTTGGTTGAATCTGTGGATGTGGAGGGCTGGCTGTATTTTCAGTGCTCTAGAAAAGGATGGAAGTAGAGCTCATCTTCTATACCAAAGCCTATCTGCTGGTCATAGTGACTACAATTAATTTGCAAGGAGATTTTGAATTAGATCGACTCACATATGCAGTGATTGACGGGTGATGCCTGCCACAAGGTAATGAAATGGTGACACAGACACTGGCTCAGCAAATCTATTGATGTGTTTGCCCAGCAATGCATTTCATTTAACAAATATTTATTGAGCAGTGACTACAGCCTACACCGGTTCTTGGTTGGAAAATGTGGTTGTAAGCAAGCCAAGGTCCTTTCCCTTGCAGAGCTAACATTGCATTGAAGAAGACAAGTATTAAATGAGTACACAAAGTTCACCCAAGGTAAATGTTACAAAGCAAAGATACATGTTATAAAGCAAAGTAAACAGAAAAAGGTGTTGGAGTCAAACTGGGGATCCTTTGAAATGAGCAGCCAAAGCTGCTTCCAGGGTAATGATTTGAATGAGGAGTTGATGAGATGGAGGGAGGCTTGTGAAGATAAGCAGACAGAGCTGCTTAGTGCAAAGGTAATGAGGCAGGAAAAAAAAAAGTTCACCTCTGAGTAACAGCAAGGAGGTTGAAGTGTCCAGTGTTGTGGAGACAGCAGTAGAAAAGAGGTCAAAGGGACAGACGCCACTCAGTTTATGGAAGGCCTGGTGATAATGAAAGGAGTTTGGATATTATTCAGAAGAGGACATTAAGCTGTTAAAAGTTTTCTTTTTTTTAAGATTCTTTTGATGTGGACCATTCTTAAAGTCTTTACTGTATTTGTTACAATATTTCTCTGGTTTGATGTTTTGGTTTTCTGGCCCTGAGGTATGTAGGGTCTTAACCCCCTGACCAAGGATCAAACCTGCACCCTCTGCTTTGAAAAGTGAAGTCTTAACCACTTGACCAACAGGTAAGTAAGTCCCAAATGTGTTTTAGAAAGAGAATTGTCAGAGTCAGATATATGTCATTAAAAATCACTGTCTCCTAACTCCTACCTAGATCACCCTACTCCTAACATATCCTCCAGGCTAGAGTAATCTTACTAATAACACCAGAAGTAAATTCTAGGAGAGGGGAAGGGAGCTAAGTACAACCCTCTTCAGGATTTCCTAAATTACTAGCAAAATGAATCTAGCCTCATAGGGAAAAAAAAAGACATCATCACTTTCCTCTTTCTCTCTCATCTCCTACCATAATTCTCTCCTGGCCAAATTCAAGAAAAAGCTTGAGGACAAGGAAGACCATGGAATCTATAGAAGTCAACTCCTGAGCAGATATTAGGATAAAAGTAGTAAAGCGTAAATCGGGAAGAATAAATGGAAGATATCTACAACTCAGATTAAGGTGGTGGTCTTTGCATGAACAAATATCAAGATTTATTATGCAGCTGTAATATTTAAGAGTCACTGATTCATGAACAAACAGCACAAACTCCAAAACAGAGAAGTAAATTGTGAAAGAAATTTTAAAAAGAAAGAAAATAACTAAAAATTTAAAACGTTAAAAATAACAACAAAAAAGATTTTAAAAAATAAGTTAATTATGTATGCAGTAGCCATTTTAAAGTATAAGAGTACACATTTGTTCTGAAGCCTTTTCTGTGTGTTTTATTAAATCTTTACTATGAATTCGTTCAAATATACAAATAAGGACTGGACATGATATATGTACATCTAAAACAGTATTCTGAAGAGGAATAATTAAAGAAATGCATACTATAAGTAGAGGTAACTTGGTTCAATAAACATGACTCCAAACTTCCAGTTCTCATACTGTGCAGGTTGTAAACTGAGAATCTCCTATAACAGAAAAACTATCATAGAAGTTGACATCATAAAACGCACTTTTCACATAATCTTGCTTCATGCAAAGTAAATAATCTGAATGGCACCAAAAGCTGTAAAATTCCTTCCCTCCACGTTTAATAGATAAAATAAATTAGTCTTTACCTTCTTTTTATTAACTTTCACGTTCCTATTTTTGGATGCAATTTGTTGTTATCCCTTGGTTGATATCCAATTCCTTTCTTAACATAAAATACATAATAAGATTTTGACATCTTTAGTCAGACTGAGCATATGTTAATGCCATCTCTTAGATTTTGATGTCACCAATGAAAACCAATTACAGTAGAGGTCAAAAGCAGAAAGTTACAAATATACCAGTGAGCAGAATGGTAAAATATGAAAGTAAAATAATTTATTTCATATTAAGGTTACTTATTTGTTTAAGCCAGAGCAACAAATGTGCATGCATATACTAGACAAAAAAAAAGGTTCTATTTCTCCCACAGTCTTTTCTGAATCTTTCACATTCTCTGGGTCAGCAGCTCATAATGTGTACTAGGTCAACATTGCATAAAAATGATCTGGAGGGTGATTCTGCAATCTGACAATTCATATTTTAAATCCTATGTGCCTAGAATGGTTCCTGGCTCAAATTTAAAGGTTCAATAAGTGGTTATTGAATGGGTGATGATCAGAGAAGCATTTCAAAGCAAAATGAAGTTATAATTTTTCTAGGAATCTTCTAAAGCTTTAGCCAAGTCTAAACTGCCTTGTGGGATAAAAAAAAAAATTATTTATAGTTTTATTTCCTTTTTTTGTATAATCTCAATTACATACTTTTTGTAACTGAAGTTATAATTCCAATAATATGAAAACATGTTTTCTTTACTAGGGAACAGATTAATCGTAAAATAGAGGAATTAAATATCACAAAATGATATATAAAACCAACTGAATGTACAGAAGAAGGGCAAAGAACATGTCCTGTGAGACTTATCAGCAATTCTTAAATCTTCAGTAAGAACATAAACCTCAGAGTCTGTGGTATTTTTCAGCCTGGGAAGTTCAGGTGATAAAAAGATGTGTGTTGTTCTCAGTTGCTCCATCATGTCCGACTCTTTGCGGCCCAAGGACTTTAGCCCCACCAGGCTCCTCTGTCCATGGAACTTTTCCAGGCAAGAATACTGGAGTGGGTTGCCATTTCCATCTCCTTCTGACCCAGGGATTGAAACTTCTACAGCCTTTTGCCCTGGCAGACAGATTCTTTACCACTAGGGCCACTGGATGGGCTGGATCTTACCAAGACTCTATGTGCCAAACAGATGGAAGTTCTCTGAGTCCCAGCTGATCTGATTAGCTTCTTATGTGTTCTGTCAAAGAAAAAATCGCACTGGACAAAGGTAAACTGGCAAGGAATGCGACTGAAACACTGCAATCATGAAAGTCAAAGTCGCTCAGTCATGCCCGACTCTTTGTGACCCCAAGGACTGTGCAGTCCATGGAATTCTTCAGGCCAGAATACTGGAGTGGGTAGCCTTTCCCTTCTCCAGGGGATCTTCCCAACCCAGGGATCGAACCCAGGTTTCCCACACTGCACATGGATTCTTTACCAGCTGAGCCACCAAGAAAGCCCAATCATGCTGCAATCATGGGGAGAGGCAAAACCCAGCTTCAGCTATACTTCCCGCAAGTAGGGGTAGGGGTGGATCTTAGGCCACCTGTTTGTTAATTGACTTTACACAGAGGAAAGGTTAACTTTCTCCCATTTTCATCAATGGAGGTAATTTTCCAACTTGCAAGTAACAAGTCTATCAAAGTGAGCCCCTGTTCTCCCAATTGAAACTGGGGGGTTGGGGTGCTACTCTCCTTGATGTTTATAGTTCAGAGATGGCTCCAAGGCACTAGAGCGAATGTCCTGGATTACAAAACAGGCAGAAGGCCGGTATCACGACATTTACATCTAAAAGGAGCAGAGAAAGGATTTATAATTACAAGAGTTCTAAAGTAAATGCTCTAAGAACAAGGAGACTAGGAATCTAGGGCCAGGAAGGAGGCTGTCTAAAGTTTACTCAGGATGAGGGCACCAGTGAAGACCATATTGGTCAGTTCCTAAGAAATAACCTGGTTAATATCTATATCCTCTTTGTAGGAGAATTATTTATTTGTAGCCCCTAAGTTATGCATTTGTATAGAGAACTAAAACTGAACTTCTCATAAAAATATGTTTAAAATTGGTTGGGTTAAGTTCCCTATTCATTCTTTTCTGCTATTTTACACTAAAGCCTACTTCTGCTTTTCACCTCAATGATAATGTATTAGTCAGTTATTCACTGATTATAATGCAAATAAAGTGTAAATTGACTATGAAATGAAATTGCAAATGTTTACTAACCTTGTTCTGGTGATCACTTCACAGTATATACAAATATTGAATTGTTATGTTGTATCCTTGAAGCTAATATATTGTGATATGTCTATTATACCTCAATCTAAAAAAAAAAAAAAAGCAGCAAATGTTACAGGAGTGTTGGGTCTTCCCTAGTGGCTCAAAAGTTAAAGAATCTGTGTGCAGTGTCGGAGACCCCAGTTTGATCCCTGGTCGAGAAGATCCCCTGCTTACCCACTCCCATATTCTTGCCTGGAGAATTCCATGGACAGAGAAGTCTGATGGGCTACAGCCCATGGGAACACAAAGAGTTGGACACAACTGAGCAGGAATTATGACTAAACAGAATTTCTTCTTGAAGAAATAAAACAATGAAACTGCAAGCTGTACTATCCATAGTGGCCTTTCTAAAATTGTTGGCACTGATGTGAAAGAGTTCAAATCACCAATGATTAGACCAATTCTAATGAAGGGAAATTGACAGAAAGGATAACTGAAAAGACATTTCAAAATAAAAGTATCTGAAGAATCAACAGAGTTTATTGGAATAAATAATAATGCTCTTAAATTGTTGTTAAGATGTCCCTCATTGTGATGTTGTTGCAAAAGCAGAATGAGCTGTCACGCTATCAATCAATTTTATGAAAAGAATCATGCCATAAGTTTGGCAGATAATTAATTTGAAAAATTAGAGTATAGGTGCAAATACAAAATTCTGTTACAAATAAAGATAAGCATTTCTTAATCTCTTTTATTGCTTTAGACAAAGTTCTAATGGATTCTCTGTTTCATTTAATTATGCCATTTTTTTCCTATAAGAAGTAAATTCACATTAATGAACTGTTCTCACAGAGAAGTTACCTTTCAATTTCTTTTTTATACAAATTTCTCATTTCTGGTCTCGGCTTCAATTTCAGAGTTGGTATCTCCAGCTCTCTCTGTCCACTACTCTCTCAGATTTAAAAAGGTTGGTCTTGATTGTTGTCCCCTGAATCAGGCCTTTACAGTAAGTCCACTTGTTTTGGTTTCGTTCTCCTGAAATGTGTGTTACTGTTCTTTCTATTCATTACTTCCTTTGGTGCCCTCTCCAAATCCTAATATATGAGGCATATAACAGATGCCATATTTCCTAGGAAAACATAAACTATTTATAAGTATTATTTTTAAAGCAACGTAGAAAGGAAAGATTGCACACCTGCTCCCGACCTGTGTGGCTTTCTAGCAGTCTGAGGTTGAAGGCAAGTACTAGTGTGTCAAACTTTGAAGGAAAACATGTATGAACAAGACATGAGCTAGACCCTCTGAGACTAATAATCCCTGCCTCCTGCACTGGTAACCACAACATCTGTATCTTTGCCTTCACCCTCCTGTCCATGGGGATGCAGAAGTAGGAAATGCCTTGTAACTCCCACACTAGCTCTGTGCGCTATTCTCGAAGCTTACTGTTCACACACACACACACACCATATTCCCCATTCCCTTGATTTACAATCTTTCATAATTCCAGTCCTCCGGGATCCCATCTCTGATCTACAGAAGGTTACATGTGCTCTGAAACATGTGCACTTTCAGGTAGCCCCTTGAACCTCTGAACCTCACAAAGTACCTGACACACAGCAGGTAACTAATTACTGTACTCATTTAACAAACATCCTGAACAGCAACAGTGATGTGTAGCACATCCTCTGAAATATTAATTCTAAAATAAGAGTCAGATCAGGTTGGGAAAAAGAGATGTTTAGAGAAGAAATAAAAATTGGCCATTCAAAGAACACAGATACTATTTTTTCAGTAGCAAGTTATTATAGTTCCTCCTTGCTCTGTGTCAAAATCTGTCCCCTGCTTAAAATTCTTATTGTGTTTGTATAGAGAGGCGGGAGCAGGAATGAAAATGGCTATTTGTAGTAATACTAGCTTAAACCACACACCATGTACAGGGTGACTAGGCAGTCACACTAGGAAGTCATGGTCAAAATCCATCTGCTGCATTTAAAAGACATCAAGAATTCTCCAGGGTTGGGAGTTTAAATCAATAATTACTTAAATGCTCAGACATGTGAGCACAGTTTCTCATGGGTCAGAATATTGGAAAGAAGCAATAAGTATTTATAAGGAAAATATAACTGTTATATTGTAATAGCTAGGAAAAAAAATGTTTCCATATGAAATAAAAGATACCTCAAACTTTGGTTAAAATGTGCTTTTCCCGACAATACTCCTCAGATAAAAAGATACACTGAACCATTTGCCTATCTATCATATTTGCTAAAATAATACAGTATTCTTAAGTCCATCATTTAAGTATATGAAAGGACTTCGCTGAACATTTTGTACACACAGCTTTTCTAGGATAGATGTTAGGCCTTCTAGCTATTATCTCCAAACCTGCAGTGCATATAATGTATTTGACAGTTATTTTGATATGTTTGGGATGCAATCATACATTCCAGGTAAGCATAAGCTATTCAAATTAGAGGCCTTAAACAAGCACCCAATATTTTTGAGAGCTTATTAAAACTTGATTATTAGTACAACAGCCGTACCATATTACTGGCTTGATAAACAACTCAATCACTGATACTGTCTGTCTAAGTCTTTCAAGTGACACTTACAATTAAGTTGGATGGAAACCACTACCCTCTGGAATTTCTTTTTAAGAAGGAAACAAAATAGTAAGCATGAAGTGCAGGGTCAATTTTGTTAAAGCGGAGGCAAAACCTGGACTCTGTCACAGGTTTTCAAAATTTCAAACTTTCCTTTTCAATCAGAAATATATTTATATTTGAAACACACATTTTACAATATTTACTTTTTTTGAAGGGGGTAAATATATTTACCTTTTTTCTTGGGAGATCTGTTTTCATATAGATGGATGATGACACATCTTCCAATGAATAATTCAATAAATAAAAATGAATCTAATAATTTAACTTGCCCAAAGGGAAAGAGAGATAAGTAGTAATGTAATTAACTCTATTTTTTTTTTATAAATCCCTAGCAATCGCTTTTTATTATAAACTGGCATCTTCCAGTCAGCCAGCAGTTCTTGCAGGCAATTTTCAGGCAGACATCATGTTGTTTATTAGGGCAGTGGCAATGAACTTTAATATTGTTGAGGACAAAATGTAATTAGGAAAGACATTCTTTGGGGAACCATGATATGTGATGAATCAAGATGCAAAGCAAAAGAGTTACAGCCTGTTGTTTAAATTTACCTACCCGGATAAAACTTAGAGGAAGACCATCCTAAATTTTTCATATTTTCTCATGCAAATAGATTACTGTACTTGACTTAGGATAATTTTAATTAAATCATAAATTACATTCATTACAGCCAAAATATGACCATGCCAGCTACTTAATTGTAACTATTATCATAAGATTAGGGATACCAAAGGTTAAAGTGACTGTCATGGAAAAATAACCCAGAAAAGGAAAATCAAATCAGAAAGTATTTCTCAGCAAATGTTCCTCAAGTCTGCCCCAAATATGACAGCTTCGTTAACTGTGCCCAAAATACAGTAAGTTTCTTATCTGTAACAATCTATACTAGTGGCTTCGCTGGTGGCTCAGACAGTAAAGAATCTACCTGCAAGGCAGGAGATCTCGGTTCGATCCTTGGGTCGGGAAGATCCCCTGGAGAAGGGTATGACTACGCACTCCAGTATTCTTGCCTGGAGAATTCCGTGGACAGAGGAGCCTGGCAGGCTATAATCCATGGGGCTGCAAAGGGTGGGACACAACTGAGCAATAAACACTTTCACTCATCTATACTAACCTATCTTTTTTTTTTTTTAATTGGAGTATAATCACTTTACAATGTCATGTTAGTTTCTTCTGTCCAAGGAAGTGAATCAGCTATATGTATGCATATATCCCCTCTCTCCTTAAGCCTCCCTCCCTCCCACCCCCATACCACCCCTGGAGGTCATCACAGAGCACTAAGCTGGGCTTCCTGTGCTACATAGTAGCTTCCCACTAGCTATCAAGTTTATACATGGTAGTGTAGATATGTCAATGGTACTATATCAACTCATCCTACCCTCTCCTTACCCCACCTACCATCTCCACATGTCCACTCTCTATATCTGCATCTCTATTGCTACCCTGCAAATAAGTTCATCAGTATCATTTTTCTAGATTCCTTTTCCAGATTTTCTAGATTCTAGATTCCTATCATTTTTCTAGATTTTCTAGCATTAATAAATGATGTTTCTTTCTTTCAAACTTATTCACTCTGTATGACAGACTCTAGGTTAATCCAAATCACAAATTATCCAGTTTCTCCCTTCTATGGCTGTATCCCAGCCTATCTTTGATGACTGAGCAAAAACAGCTGTTTATGAAGTGGCATGAATAAACAAAATTAGTAAGTAGGAATGAAATGGCTCTATTATTTTATTACAAAGACACATGCTGCTGCTGCTGCTGCTAAGTTGCTTCGGTCGTGTTCAACTCTGTGCGACCCCATAGTCAGCAGCCCACCAGGTGGCCCTGTCCCTGGGATTCTTCAGGCAAGAGCACTGGAGTGGGTTGCCATTTCCTTCTCCGAAGACACATGCTAGAATTCCCTAATCCTTAAGGTGTGGGATATTCATTTCCTATTGCGGATTTTATTTTCACCTTGGACTGTCCTTGCGCTTGTGCATGTGCTTTAGAGATATTAGCCTGACGCCATTCCGATGTTTATCATTAAGAAAGTAAAACAAGTAAATGGAAACTATCGGGGGGAAATACTAATGTTAAAAGTAACTGTATATGGAAAAACACTAGAATTATACGAAAAGTAAATCCATTACATAAAGCAACCTTCGAATGACAACAGAAATTGGTGGATTTTATCAAGAAAGGAAAGAAGAATAATGTGTTCATTTGGGTCTTCTGAGAAGGAAATACCAATATAGTATTAATTGTGTAAAAAAAAGAAGATGGTTTTCATAGGGAAAAGGTGTCATTGTACATTTGTATACAAGGCTTTTGCAAGATTTATGTATTGTGAATGTTTTCCCAATCTATGTTTTGGTCTTTTTTTTTCTGTAAGGGGATCCTACGAAGAACAGATACTTCACAATTTTATGTACTGTACTTCTATCAAATTTTCTCCTATTGCTGCTTCTTTTTGTCTTGTAATAAATTGTTGACTACTCCAAGATGGTGGAGATTTTCTCCAGTGTATTCTTCTAGAAGTTTAAAAATAGTAGTTTCTACCTTTATGTGTATGATCCATTTTTAATTAGTTATTGTGTAGAGTGTGAGGTAAAAGTCAGCATTTATTTTCCCCACATACATATTATGGTCCCAGCACCATTCATAGAAAAACTATCCTCTTCGCCACTGAATTGTGTTGGTAGCTTTGCTAAAAGTCAACTATCCACATATATGTGAGTTTTTTGTAGAAACTCACTTTTTTACTCTTTATCTATCTGCTGTGTTTATATCTATAACACGTTGGCTTTATTACTACAGCATCATGGTAATTCTTAAAAGTCCCATAAACCTTTCAATTTTTTCAGAATGGTTGTACATATTTTAAGCCTTTAGTGGTATCAAATTTGTAAATTATGTTGCAAATTTCTAAAAAAAATGTTTCTAGAAATATGATAAGAATATATCATATAGATATATGTCTATATATATATATCATATAGACATATATATCATATATATATATCATATAGACATCTATAGAGCAACTTATGAAGTACAGTATTGCATCTATAGATCAACAAATTAATAATAATATGTCTTCCAATCAATGAACATGGTATCTCTTCAGTTAGATGCTTTGATTTCTTACAAAACATTTTGTAATTATAACATTTTATAATTTTTATTATATTTTTTACATTATATTTAACCACTGGCATTTTGTCTTTAATGTTATTTTAAAAGATGTTACTTTTGTAAATTATATTTTGAAACTATTCAATGCTATTATATAAAATATTCTTGCACTAATTTGGTATCTTGTTATCTTGCTAAATTTAATCATTACTTATAAGAGCTCCCCTCATAGCTCAGTTGGTAAATCATCTGCCTGCAGAGCAGGAGACCCGGGTTTGATTCCTGGGTTGGGAAGATCCCCTGGAGAAGGAAATGGCAACCCACTCCAGTATTCTTGCCTGGAGATTCCCATGGACAGAGGAACTCTGGCGGCACAGTCCATAGGACTCCAAGCATCAGATACAACTTAGGGACTAAACCACCACCACCATAATAGATATATTTAAACAGACTATTTAAGGTTTTTTAATGGAATATCATATTATCTATAAATATGGACAGGTTTATTTCTTCTTTCCCAAACTTTATACTTGTGTTTATTCTTATCTTGTTTCACTGGCATAATCTCCAGCATAATGCTGAAAAAAAAAAAAAACAAACAGATATCCTTTCCTTGTTTACAAATCCAGGGGAAAATACTGTTTTTTACTATAAAGTATTACATCAGTGATAGGTTTTCATGGATGCTCATTAACAGTCTGATGTAATTTCCTTCCAACCAATTTTTTGTTGAGTGTTTTATCATTTATAGATGTTGGATTTAGTCAAATGACTCTTTTTTTTTACAGCCACTGAGATAATTGTTGTTGTGTTATGATAATTTGCATTGATTGATTTTCTAATGTTGGACCAACCTTGCTTTCCTAGGACAAATCTCACTTAGTCATAATGTATTATCTCTATATAAGTACTGCTAGATTTAATTTTCTAATTAGTTTTCAAGCCTATATTCATTATAAACATTGATCTGTAATTTTCCTTTCTTGCAATTTTTATCTGGCTTTGGTAAATATTCTAATGCTTTAAATTGTTGAAAGAGAACTGTAAAGCTATTGAATGAACTCGCCCGGCTCCTATGTCCTTGAAATTCTGCAGGCAAGAACACTGGATGGCAGCTATTCCATTCTCTAAGGAATCTTCCCCACCCAGGGATTCAACCCCCGTCTCCTGCATTGCAGGAAGATTCTTTACCGCTTGAGCCACCACACAAGGGAAGCCCATTAAGAAAGATACACGCTTTAAAATTTCTCACGGTAACCATCAAAACTGTTAGAGAATTTCACTTCTTCAAATAAAAGAAAAAAAAAAAGGAATAAGAACACACTATAACTTCAAACCTGAGATTTCAAATCAATGGCAAAGAGAGAAGAGGGAAAACAAAATTTAAAATCTCTTGATAAATATGTCAGCATTTATATATTTGTTTAGGGTAGGTTTGTTTCCTGGATTTCTCTTCCCATCCTCTAATAGTTAATTAATACTTTTTTCCTTAATTAGTCTGCAAGGAAATGCTGGCAAGTATTTTATCTTCAACTACCTTCTGAAACCCTAAATTGCCTAGTTCAGTATGTGGGAAATGTTATATGCTCAGGAAAGCTTTTTTGAGTCTTCTCAAGGTTAAATACTTGGTTGGTAAATGTCTAGTAACAAGGGAGGAAAGCAAATACCATATTCTTTCATTAGGATTATATGTTTTATATATTTTCATTCAAGTCTGATAATTCTTTCCTTAATTAACCATCAGTGACTTTTACTGAATCACATTCTGTATTTAATTAGTATTTTTGAATTCAGACTATTTCTCATTTTACACGTTAACTGTGGAAATACCTTTTAGACATTTAATTAATACTTTAAAGCATAGAGTCATATGAAAGACATATCTCTTATCTTTGATAATTATCAGTTATTGATAAGTATGCATCCCTACTGAATAAAGCATTTGGTAGAATGATTATAAAGTGGTAAATAAGAATAGGGCTTCCCTGGTGTCTCAGATAATAAAAATCTGCCTGCAATACAGGAGATCTGGGTCAGGAAGAAGTCCTTTTACTGGATTCAGTAAAAATCACTGATCATTTATTAAGGAAAGAATTATCAGACTTGAATTAAAATATATAATACATAGAATCCTAATCAAAGAATATGGTATTTGCTGTCCTCCTTTGTCAAGAAGATTCCCTAGAGAACAGAATGCCTAACCACTCCAGTACTCTTGTCTGGAGAATTCCATGAACAGAGGAGCCTGGTAGGCTACAGTCCATGGGTCACATAAGAGTTGGTGTGTGACTAACGCACACACCAAATAACGACGATAAGTAAGTACTTATTTGATGTTTTAATGAAACTCCTCCCTCCATTCATTTTATTTTCTTTAGTTATTTATACCTTTATTGTAGCATAAGAAAACAAATTACCTTTCAGTAAAGTCAAAAATGTCTACTATTGAAAGATATGTTTAAAGATTTGAGTGTCTAAAATTTTCAGTTATTGATTTTCTTTTAAATCTATGTTCACTGTTCACTTTACACCTTCACATAACTACTGATCTAAAGAAGAATTTTCAAGTTATCAAATAATTATTTTTTATAAAAGATACATTAAGCAATTGATAATTCACTACTTTTTTGATATTTAAGGTCAATGTATAAAACCATATACATTCAATACAATAGCAATAAATGATGTGTCTGTGTAAGTCACTCAGTTGTGTTTGACTTTGAAACCCCATGGACTGTACCTCACCAGGCTCCTCTGTCCATGGAATTCTCCAGGCAAGAATATTAGAGTGGGTAGCCATTCCCTTCTCCAGAGGATTTCCCCAACCCAGGAACCGAACCCAAGTCTCCTGCATTGCAGCAGATTCTTTACCATTTGAGCCTCCAGGGAAGCTGCAGCAAATAACATATTTGCATGCATTAAAGTTTACTCAAGCACAAGAGTTTGATACTGGTTCGGTTCTGATATGTTTGAGATAGTTTAATAGCTACAGATGCCAGAATGATCACATTAGACCAAAGAGTCTCTGCTACATCACTGTACCATACAAGAGCTACAGGGAGAGACCATGTCTGTATGCATGTGTACACACAAGTGCAAGAATATGAGTGCACATGTATGTTGCACAGAATTTTGAATTCCTAGCCAAGTTAAAGAAAATCTTCAGATTAAAAAAAATGAAAATAGCATCTGAATAATAGCATTTGCTTTAACTTTTGAGGGCACTCTGAGAAGTCTTAAGACCACCAAGCAACATTGTACCTTTCCCCCTAAGGGACAAAAAGAGTATTATAAATAAATATCAGTTTTCATTCACTAAGGGCTTCCCTGGTGGGCTCAGATGGTAAAAAGTCTGCCTGCAATGCCAGAGACCTGGGCTTGATTCCTGGGTCGGGAAGATCAAAAACAAATAATATTAATAAATATTAGTTCTCATTCATTAAGAAACTAAATGTGTTACAATAAGTGTTATTTTTCCTGGGTAAGATTCCCAGACATCATGGGGCATTTGTCGCCTGATAGTTACAAGGAAACATGATAGGAAATGATTCATTATTTTTTTCCAGGAGATAACACACTATACTTTGGTCACCTGATGTGAAGAGCTGACTCATTGGAAAAGACCCTGATGCTGGGAAAGATTGAGGGCAAGAGGAGAAGCGCGGAACAGAGGATAAGACAGTTGGATGGCATCACTGACCTAATGTACATGAGTTTGAGCCAACTCTGGGAGATAGTGGACAGAGAAGCCTGGTGTGCTATAGTCCGTGGGGGTCACAAAGAGTCGGGCACACCTTAGTGACTGAACGATGAGCAACAGGAGGAACTGGCCAAAATATACAATATTTTCATTTTCACTGTCACAGGGAAAGGTCCAGATGTCATAGACTCTCTAATGTTACAAAATCTGAAATGACATTTGGAACATAAGATTTAAGAAAATAATTCATTCAATGTATCAAATACTATATTCCTTAATTGTCAAAATTTTAAATTATTTTAAATAGAATAAGTGACTAATATGAATGAGTAATCTAAACAGCTGGCAGGGGAAAACATTCTAATTTCTTAGGTCTTATCACTGCCATGGACTTTGCACTAAATCAATTCTTTTACCTTTATTTTTCTCAATATTGTAACTGAGAAAATGGGCATGTTAGCCTTTATCTACAAGAGGATGTTTCATAGGATGAATTATTAAAAGGGTTGGCAAATGTTTTTTAATTAGAATGGTTACAGAATTGCCAACAAATAATAACTCCTTCATTCAGAATTGAATGCCAGAGGTTAACTAATTTGCCAAGGTCTCAAGCATTATTAATATGCATCTATATTCAGATCGCTAAATAAATTTACCTCTTCAATATTTATGAGGCACATTGCTCCAAAATTAAGTAAATTATATAAAAGTATTTGCTCTTTATTTGATCAGATGTAATTTAGTTCTTTAGCCATTTCATGTAGGCAGGTGAAGCAATGTTAATACAACCCTAATAACCTTGATTAAAAAAGAGATACCAGGGTCATAGAATGTTTGAGCTGAAATACACTAATCTCACTGAATGTCGATCAGCTTCTGATTATAGTTCTTAAATTAGGAGATTTTCATAGTTACCCCATGCTTACAGATAGACTCACAATCTCTAGGTGTTCGGAATTTAGGCTTAATTAGAATAACACAAATAAGAGCCCTTATAATACAACAGCATGCCCCTTTATTCCTTACTAATGGCTTTCTATCACTTTTATCAAGTAAGCAATTTTACAAAATTGTCTGACACTTAAGATAGCAGCTCATTATAAGATAATTGCTAAATTTTGAGTTTTACAATATGTGTAAGAAAATAACATGTAAAAGAAAATGTGAAAATAAATTACAACAAAAAATCCACATAATGCAAAAAATAATCAAACAGCAAAGAAATTTAGCCCATAATTTTGCAGTTTATGGATGTTCTATCAATAGGAGGTGTGAGAGCTGGCAGACATAAAGAAGAGGTATAGAAACATGCCACTATGCATCATGGTTACTGAACTTCTTTTAATTCAGAGAAGGGTTTTATTGTTCTTGGGCTAATTCTGTCCTTAAAGCCCTGGTGTGTGTGTGTGTGTGTGTGTGTGTGTGTGTGTAAACAGATTTGATCAACAGTATCACACTTGTTAATAAAAAATGTTGTTTTACATTTCAAAAGATACTTTTCAGTTATTTAAATAAATCCTCTAAATGAACTTAGATGTCTTGTTAAGGTTTAGCAAATATGTTTAAAATTAATATAACTAATATAGTTGGTAAACATACATTTACTTATAAGTAAAGAAAACAGAGTACCTTCTCTTCAGTCTTCATAAGCATGATTAGAAGACAAGCAGACATTTTTTTCTTCCCAATAAATATGCTTCTATTTTATTTATGTTCTTGCTGGACTATCGAGGCTATTACAAAACTTTTCTACACCAAATAATGTGTGGCAGAGTGCCTGAAACATGACAGAATTTCTAGAAATCAAAATATCCTTGTTTCTAGCCCACAAACTCTAGCACCCTCAGATCCTTTCCAATGACTCTTATTTTATAAACATGTTTGACTTTTTCTAATCTACAAAAGATAAGTTATTTATCTTCCCAAGTTATTTATCTTCTTCTCTCCCTCTCTCTCACATATCCCATCCCCCACTATTTTTGGGTGGTGGTTTAATCACTAAGTCGTGTCTGACTCTTGCAACCCCACTGACTATAGCCTGCCAGGCTCCTCCACCCATGGGATTCTCTAGGCAAGAATACTGAAGTGGGTTGCCAGTTCCTTTTCCAGAGGATCTTCTGGACCCATGGATTGAACCTGGGTCTCCCGCACTGCAGGCAGATTCTTGACCAACTGAGCTATGAGGGAAGTAAATATGTTTTATAATCATACCTTTTTACTCCAATTAGTTGTAATCTTCATGAGGGTAGAAACTACATCTTTTTATTGGTCATGTTCACTGTGTCCTCTGTTCAATAAGAATGAACTTGATAAATATTTGTTAATAAATGAACCCTCATCATGTATTTGTACTTATGTGACTTCTCTATGAATTATTCTATTTAACATTCTGCTCTAAAGTTTGACCATGAACCCACCTCTAAAGGTAATCTCGCATCTCATGTTCTTGAAGTAAATGAGTCTCTTTCTCCCCTGCATGCTAGTTTTCCTAACATTTCTGACTACATTTTTGTTTTGTTTTGTCTTGTTTTAATTTACTCTTGCATGGTTTTGTAGTCTGCCAACTGAGTTTAGAAGTTTCCCTTGAATTTATCACTGGCTCTCTCTTCTCTTTCTATTTATCCACGGGATAATCACATATGTCTTCATCATTGATCACTCATAGTTCATGGCTCCCACATCTGTTTTCAGCTCTACTCTTTCTCCAGAGTTTGAGAACTCAATGTCTTATTGGCCTGCTACACACTTTCTAGATAACCCACTTTCAGTACAAATCTCTGGACTCCTGTCTTTTCATTCTTGTCTTCTATACATGAGAAAGTGGACAGGTTTCTGTAGCTTTTCATCAAGCCCTCTTTGTAATCTGCCTTGTCAGTCCCCTATCTTAGGTTCTTCATATCATTCCCTAAGTTACTTTCTTGTTCACTCTGATCCTGAAAAGTATTTCATACTTCTATATACTTTTGCTTCAAAGCTTTAAGAAACCAAAAGCCTCTTTTTAGGGGTATTCTTAGAACTAACTTAGAGAGACTTTGAAAAAAAAGGTTATGAAATAATAATACATTAAGACATAAGTTCTTACTAGAAGAAACAATGAAAGTATTCAAGGATTTCAAATGCAAATAATATTTTACTTTTTAAAATAATTTCCTTAGATTTATAACTAGTTTATATTTCCATTTATAAATACACAGTCAGTAAATGTGTGAAGAGTTAATTGAAATTTACTTTGGTTTTAAGAAAAGTAAAAGTCATTGGATGGCTAGGCCTTGAGGGCTTAACATCTATGCCCTGTGAAGGTCATCATGCTTGAAGACAATGACACAAATTGATATGGTGACAATCTCAAATTGTAGCTACAAGATATTTTTGTTTTGGAAGTCCTTTGAGGAGCTGATAGCAAAGGAAGTTTTCTCAATTTTCCATTCTGAGTGATAGGTGTTGGTTGCTGATGATTGCCTGGAGGCATATGCTAAATTAGCTTTTGGGGTTGCTTCCAAGCTCAGCAGGAAAAATTGCAATAAACAAACAGTAATATCTACATGGGCACTAGGGATATGAAAAATGGTTGGTTCTGTGTAATAGCATCTTATTGGTTCAAAAGCTTTGTCAGGTTTCTATGAGCTACCTCATCAGGACTTTTCCTGAGTTTTCATTGTAATCACACCAAATATGATTTTATCAACTATGGCTTTATTTCCACTTTTTTATTTTATTTTATTGATTATTTATTTATCCTTTAAAAGATCTTCTATATTACACACTCTTGCAGAAAGGGCATACACAACATATTGTCATACCATCACCATTCCACTGAGTTACAGAGCTGTCACTGATTAATTCAACTATAGTTACAGTTCAGTCACTCAGTCATGTCCAGCCCTTTGTGATTCCATGGACTGCAGCATGCCAAGCTCCTGTTCATCACCAACTCCTGGAGCTTGCTCAAACTCATGTCCATCAAGTTGGTGATGCCATCCAACCATCTCATCCCCTTCTCCTCCTGTCTTTAATCTTTCCCAGATTGGAGTCTTTTCAAATGAGTCAGTTCTTTACATCAGGTGGCCAAAATATTGGAGTTTCAGCTTCAGCATCAGTCCTTCCAATGAATATTCAGGACTGATTTCCTTTAGGATTGACTGGTTGGATCTCCTTGTAGTCCAAAGGACTCTCAGTCTTCTCCAATACCACAACTCAAAAGCATCAATTCTTCAGCACTCAGCTTTCTTTATGGTCCAGCTCTCACATCCATACATGACTACTGGAAAAACCATAGCTTTGACTAGATGGACCTTTGTCAGCAAGGTAGTTCAACTACCCAATCCAATACAATTAAGGGATCTTACACATATTCATTTTTCTCTATCTCTCTCTTAATGATATTATTCTTTCTGATATTCCAAATTCCTCTTTGGTATTAGTGCCATATTTTGACAACATTCTCTTGGTACAGAAGAATTACTTCTGGGTTTATCAATTAATAACAAAAGTCAACAACATGAAGATGTTTGAATTACATTTCTATATGTTTGTTTACTTTTATCTCTTATTTGCAAGTTTACCTGCACTTTTGAAGAGCTAAAGACAATTCCTGAAAATATTCTTCATCTTTTAAAGTGACCTTTGAGAAAAAACTGAGAATTCCTCAGTTCAATAACTATATGAAAATCTAAGAAAGAAAGCCAATTTGGCAGTATTACATGTTTTTCATTTCTTTTTGAGATTTTTAAATGTTTGACTTTTTCAAGATTCAGTATCAGACCCTTCTCATCACTATTCTCTTTCACTGGTTATGAACATGATTGCTATGACTTTAAATAACATCTACATGTTTATGACTCTCAATTCTCTGTCTAGTCCAGACTATATACCAGTTCTAGACCCTTTCATCTGACCACCTGTTAGGCAGAGACAATCAGCTACCCAAATGCATGCTTCCCTTTCCATTGTACAAGGCTGTAGCTGGGCAGTGGCTGACTAACCAGATCTACAGATCCAAGCACACCCTTTCATAGAGGTGTGGCCACACAGCTAATTCGCATAATGGGATGTTACTGTTAAGTGATGCATATGTATTCCTCCTTGGCCACAGCTTTTAAGATATAGATTCATCTTTTCCACATTCTATATTCTTTCAAGATACTAAGATGGAACTCATAATAAACTTTGGAAGCTACATCTTGATAATAACGGCATCCAAGGTGACTTGAACATGTCAGAACTGATGAGAGTTTCTGAATGACTGGTTGGAATGAAACTGTCACTGGCACAGCCCATGAGCAATTCCCAGAAAATAAATATAATAATTGGATGATAAAGTCTAATCTTTTTGTATGTTTCTTTTCCTTTGTATTTAGTCGAGTTTCACTCGTCATTGGGTGCCATGCGTAGAGGCTTCGAACCCAGCACTTCAGACCAGAGTTTCTGGTGTGAAGTACCTGCAACAATACCTCTGCTCAGTAGGACTTTAGCATACGACACCTCAGTCCAAGAGGGTGGCACCTAGCACTGTGACCTGGAGCATGTGCAGCATGGCTCTGCCTGCCCCCCATGAATACCACCCTCTCCCCATGATGAAATCCCTATACAGCAGCCCTGACCGTGGCTTGTTGGGAGAACATGCCTCCCAGAGGACAAGCTCAAACCTCTCCATTCTTTGGTCAAAGAATGAAACTTTCCTTTGCTTCTAAGAACAAACCCCATCTATTCCATCGGCTAAACTACACCAGGCAGGAAGCCCCTTGTTGGGGAGAGATTAGGGAGGGTCTCTAATAAAACTACCCCCGCCCCCGTTTCCAGGAACCTTGACCTGGGATGTTAGGGAGTTTTCCATGTGAAAAAGAAACATTCTGCTCTCAATGAGCAATAATTCATTTGGGGGGCACTGCTGGCATTTGCGAGCTAGTATAAAGGTATATTCTCCTCACTGTTTCACTAGTATGACACAGTCCAAACTTGATTGTTGCCCCTAAACCTGTTTTCTCTTCCACTTCTTCCCATTGCAGAAATAATTTTTATGTATTGGCTATGTTTCCAGTAATGTTCTAAGAACATTAAATATATTTATTCATTTAGTTCTTATAATAACTCTATGAGAGAGGTACTGCCTTTATCCCAGATTTTACAGATGAGGAAGCAGAAGTACAAAGACATGGAGTCATACAGCAACAGTCATTCAGCAAGAAAGTATAAATGACAGGAATCAAATCCAGAATACTGGCTGCCTGCCCCATTCTCTTCATCATTTCACTATACTGCCTCTGACTACAGGGAAAGGTTTTAAACCAACAAATACATTATTTTAAAAATAGTTAGAGGAGTTGGAGTCAAGAAAAATATAGGAGATAATAAGGCTAGACATAAAGATAACACACAGAAATATTTTGACCATATGCTAAACAATACTACAGAGGGAGCTGTAAAAAATGGCTTTTATCTATCCAACTAATCCTTAAATTACTTAGTTGGTAAAACAAAGTTAAAAAAAGAGAGATTACAGTATTAATATCACTACCTGAATAAGTAAATAAAAATTACTTTCTCAAGTTTTTAGAATTCTGATATCAGAGAGATTATTTTTCATTTCCAAAGTCAAAAGGATATCAGAGTAAAGAACATTCTGGCTAAATATCCAGTGCAAGAATCCTAAGCCAGGGGCATTCCTAGAATGGCCTAGGATCAGTGTGTCTGGATCTAAGTCAGGAAGGCAGACAGTAATCGTTGAGATAGGAGAAGTAACAAGGAACAGACGTAACAGTCCTTTTAGGGAACCATAAAGACACTGGCTCTTACTGTAAGTAAAATGCTGAACAGGTGCAGGGTTCTGAGCAGCAGAGTAGTTACATGATGTGACTCATATTTTAAAAAGTTAATTGTGGCTGTTCTGTTGGCATCTGTCTATATGGGGGCAGAGGTAGAAATAGATCTGTTGAAGTTTTTTATAACTATTCTTATAATTATTCTCATGTCAAATGAGAGAGGCAATAAGTAATTGGATCATAGGTATATTTATAAAGTTGAGCAACAGGATTTTCTAACAAATTGTATATAAAGTGTGAAATGAAAAAAAAAAAAGAGTCAATGATAACTCCAAATGTTTCTCCTGATCACTCAATGCTGCTGCTACTGCTGCTAAGTCGCTTCAGTCGTGTCCAACTCTGTGCGACCCCATAGATGGCAGCCCACCAGGCTTCCTTGTCCCTGGGATTCTCCAGGCAAGAACACTGGAGTGGGTTGCCGTTTCCTTCTCCAATGCATGAAAGTGAAAAGTGAAAGTGAAGTCGCTCAGTCGTGTCCTACTCTAGCGACCCCATGGACTACATGACATCAAAACCGACTGCTATTTGCTAGCTCATGAACACAGCTATGGTTACTCCCCATATACAAATGTACTGATCTTCAAAGCCTGTAAGCCTCATTCCAGAAGCTCAGAAAGATTCCTACTAATTTTTTCCTCCTTAGGATACAGTTTTCTCCTCCTTTGGTACCGTTTCTTCACTCAATAGTGGAGTTCAATTCAAGTGAGATGGAGAAGGTGAATATATCCTATTTACATTCATAAGACTGACTGGGATCTCCATGGAAGTGAGCAAGAATACATGAAAAGAAGAGAAAACCAAGGACTGAATCCTGGATCATTTCAACGTATTAAAAAAAAAATCCTGTTTACAAGGAAAATCCCACTCAGGAGACTGAGAGGGAACAACTAGTTAAATAGAAGGAAACAGCCTTGAGATACTCCTTTCCCAATTTGGAACCAGTCCATTGTTTCATGTCCAGTTCTAACTGTTGCTTCTTGACCTACATACAAATTTCTCAGGAGGCAAATAAGGTGGTTTGGTATTACCATCTCTTTAAAAATTTTCCACAGTATGTTGTAATTGTAAAGTAACTATTCTCTAATTGAAAAAACAAAGTCAGACATGACCTGGTGACTAAAGTTATCTATCTTTCTGTCTAATTTATCTCTCTTCTCTACAGCCTTAAGAATTTGCATTAATTTTCCTAGAGGTTTGTAATCCATTACGGTCCTTAATTATTTTTGTGCTCTAATGGATTTAGCCAATATAAGTTTTTTACAAGCTGAGCCTACTGTCTTTTGGTCATTAATCATCTTTTTTTTTCTTTTCATTCTTACATAAAAAGATATTTAAAACTCAAATTGCATGTTATGTGATCAAAATCATATATAATTTCTCCAATATGATCTGATTCCTTTTAGAAAGTAATGGTATTAGTAACTAAGGTCTGCACTAGGTAAGCTCATTGTTACTGGAACGTCTTCATTTCTCAGTTCAGTTCAGTCACTCAGTCGTGTCCCACCCTTTGTGACCCCATGAATCGCAGCACGCCAGGCCTCCCTGTCCATCACCAACTCCCAGAGTTCACTAAAACCCATGTCCATCGAGGCGGTGATGCCATCCAGCCATCTCATCCTCTGTCGTCCCCTTCTCCTCCTGCCCCCAATCCCTCCCAGCATCAGGGTCTTTTCCAATGAGTCAACTCTTCACATGAGGTGGCCAAAGTATTTGAGTTTCAGCTTCAGCATCAGTCCTTCCAAAGAAATCCCAGGACCGATCTCCTTTAGGATGGACTGGTTGGATCTCCTTGCAGTATAAGGGACTCTCAAGAGTCTTCTCCAACACCACAGTTCAAAAGCATCAATTCTTTGGCACTTAGCTTTCTACACAGTCCAACTCTTACATCCACACATGACCACTTGCGGGGAGCGAGCTCCGCCTCTGGCAAAGGTCATGAGGAAGGAGGCTTGGCATACGCAAAGGCGGGATCAAGCCTCAGGAGTCTCCCTGGAAATTCTTGAGCAATCTACCCCCAAAACCAGAGTCTGCCTACTTTCTGCTTTGTGCTTTCACCTACACCTCTGACTTTACGGGGGGCTGTCCCCCACTACCTCTCTGAAAAAAGAGTTAGCTTACAGCTCCAGTTAATAATTCCTGGGTGTGACAGTGTTTAACCTACAAACTGCTTTGGAAATCCTCTAGCCTGCCTGAATAGGTTTTTCCGGCCACATGTGATTGTTCAGAGCCTCCCAACTGTGAGAGGCAGGAGATGTTCTAAACTGTGTAAACACAGATTCTTTTGAATAGTTAAAAGATTGATTAGAAATTGTATTGGTGAAGGGATTTTCACTTGTTGGGCCAATGTTTGCTGCTAAGTTTCCATATCCCTTACCTGCTGTGTCCCTGGCAGTATATTGATTAATATAATTGGTGTAAGTAGTAGCTTCAATGTTTGTAATCTTGGACCCTTGAGTTAATTCTTTTTCTTGTTGTAGCCCACCACACCTTTGCTCTGTAGGAATGCAACTTTATCTAATGCTTTTGGAGGGTGGCTCCTGACCAATCACCTTTAGAGAAAAATAAGTTTTCTGAAGAAAAGGTCTTAAAATGTTCACAGGCCTCCAGGCCAGAAGATAATGCAAATCACCTAAGCTTTTGCATATGATAAGTTTGCAGGAAGAAAGCCTGGCTTGCTGCCTGACTCTACCCCTTCCCCCATTATCCTCTATGCATAACTTAAGGTATAAAAACTACTTTGGAAAATAAAGTGCGGGCCTTGTTCACCGAAACTTGGTCTCACCATGTCGTTCTTTCTCTTACCTTCTGGCTGAATTATTCAGCCTCTTTTCTCCACTGAATTTCCTCACTGAGCTATCCTTATTTCAGCCTCTTTTCTTCACTGAATTTTACTGAGCTATCCTCATTCTATTACTCTTTATATCCTTAATTAACATTTAATTAAGCAATTGTTTCCTGATCTTCGCCTACGCCGTCTCTCCTTCGAATACCCTGGATCAGCCGGGGCTGGTCCCCGGCAACCACTGGAAAAACCATAGCCTTGACTAGATGGACCTTTGTTGGCAAAGTAATATCTCTGCTTTTCAATATGTTATCTAGGTTGGTCTTAACTTTCCTTCCCAGGAGTAAGCGTCTTTTATTTTCAGGGCTGCAATCACCATCTGCAGTGATTTTGGAGCCCCCAAAAATAAAGTCTGACACTGTTTCCACTGTTTCCCCATCTATCTGCCATGAAGTGATGGGACCAGATGCCACGATCTTAGTTTTCTGAATGTTGAGCGTTAAGCCAACTTTTTGACTCTCCTCTTTCAATAACAAGCTTTTTAGTTTCTCTTCACTTTCTGCCATAAGGGTGGTGTCATCTGCATATCTGAGGTAGACCCTTTCAATATTCATAGCTAGGAAATATATATAGATATAGATATAAGTGTGAAAAGTTTTAATCACTCAGTTGTGTCCAATTCTTTGAGACTCCAATAGTTCGCCAGGCTCCTCTGTCAATGGAGTTGTCTAGGCAAGAATACTGAAGTGGGTTGCCATTCACTTCTCCAGGGTATCTTCCTAAACTAAGAATTGAAGCCAGGTCTCCTGCATTGCAGGCAGATATTGAGCCATCAGGGAAGCCCATATTGCAAGTATGTATATACATATATGTAAATAGTAGATATAAATATGCATGTCCACAAATTTTTAAATGGGACTCTTTTTTGTTTTCTTCCATTCCTTATTTACTTCTTACTTCCTTCATAGTGAGAACCATAACTGCCAAAAACCACCAACATACTCACTCATTTGCTCCGTCTACAATATATTCAAATATTTTCAGAATTACTTCAACCACATATATATGCTTCATTTCTTACACACAAAAGTTAGTACAAAATAAATGCTCTTTGCATTTTTCTTTTTTACACTGAACAATATATCCAGGAAACCTACCCTGTATCAACCCTTAGAGATACTTCTCAGTGACCTTTAAAGCCTCAATGTATCCATTTTGAGAATATAGCCAAGTTTATTCAACCAATCTCCTGTATTCGGTCATATATGTAGTTTCAAATATTCTGTCATTTCAAATAATGCTGCAATGAATGACCTCATGTATATGAGTTTTCATATTACTGTAGCTGTATTTTTAGGGTAAAATCCCAGAAGTGAGATGGATAGGTGCAAGAGTAAATGCCTTTATATCTATTGTGTGAGCTCTATTCATAATTTTTGCCTCCCCTTCTACATTTCCTTGGTTTTAATTGGGTAGACATTTTAGATATGGAAACTTTCTCTGTAACTGTTAACATCCATCATACATAGATGACAGTTATAAGTATAAAATTGAATTAAATTTAGTGGGTTTTGGCATTCATCTTACAAGTAGGAAAAAACTAACCTAGGAGCAGGCAAAGACTGGCTTAACTGCCAGATCCTATGCACACTGGCTGGAGATAATGATGTCTGTTTTATATGCACTCATCTTTGTTCAAGCCAGAGGCAATGAGAGCCAGACATGACAATTCTTTAGAAATATGCTCTTCATTACCAAGTACGAGATTGTGATGTACCAGGTACCCATGTGTTATATGTGAATAGAGCCCCATGGGTTCATATAAACGCTGAACTGACAGAAAGACTAAAATAACCCTCCCATGGGTTTCAGGTAGGCTTTTAAGATGCTTTGCTATGTCCCCTGATTGTTCCCTTTTGCCTGGGCCACTGGTTTTCTCCTACAGTAATTTTCAGTACTGGAGAGCAATTATGATTCTCTTCTCTCAGAAATGGATCTCAATTTCAAATCTTCCAAACCTTATTATTGAATTTCAACATACACAAAGAAAGTGCACGTCACTTTATAGCTTGATGAATTTTCACAAGGGTAACACCACCCTAGATCATGGGACAAACTAAATTATCAACACAAAGTCTCCTTTTGTGCCTACTCCCTTCCAAGCATACCCTCCTGCAAATAAAACCATTGTCCAGACCGCTTACAGCATAAGCTTTAACTGCTTATGTGCTTTGTACAAATGGAAATATAAAATATATAATATATTCTTTTGTGTCAATGTAGTCCTTTTGTACAGACTGTATTGCTTTCCTGCACCCAGCGTTTGTGAGGTCAGAAACCTCTCTCTACTGTGACCAGGTTCTCTGTACTGACCCAGGGTCCAGCTCAGATTCAAGTTGGCCACATATGATTGCGTTTAGCATTAGCCCTTGACATCTCAGTTTGCAGCCCTGAGCTGCCTCCGGGTCTGGGGGGCAGGTATACTTTGCTGCCCTGATCAGCACCCCCAGCTTTTCCTCATAGCTATTTGCTACTGTGACTTTTGCTACATGTTCTCCAATAGGAAACTTCTGAGCTTTTCACACGTTCCCACAAATGGGAGTTTAGACGCTTTGCTCCTTTCAATAGGTGTAGGTGTGTGCGACATTTGTCAGTATTCACTAGATAAATGGAAATCAAGAAAATTAACATTATTCTTCATGAAATGTATAACTAATTATAACTACCTATGTGTGCTCAGTCCCTCAGTCATGTTCTACCCTCTGAGATCCCATGAACTGTAGCCTGGCAGGCTCCTCTGTCCATGGAATTTTCCAGGCAAGAATACTGGAACAGGTTGCCATTTCCCACTTCAGGGGATCTTTCTGACCTAGGGATCAAACTCATGCATCAGCAGGCAGATTTTTTATAGCCGTACCACCTGAGAAGTCCTATACAATGCCTATAGGGCTTATGACTACCTACACAAATGTCCATTAAATTCCATTATTCAGTCAATCTGTTATCAAACACTTACTGAGCACATTCAATGTGCAAGGCACTGTCCTAGCTTGTGAGGCTCAATGTGTAAAAAGACAAATAAAACTCTTTCAGAACTTGGATATAGTCTATCTTTATATCCTCTTAGACCAAAAACAAGGGGACACAGAAACCAAGAACCAACTTCGGACTCTCACCATCCCAGATCTTGTCATAGAATTTGACCCAGAAAGTACTTTTCAGGTAAGTGTTCAGTAAATGGTAGTTAGTATTAGAAGTGGTGCTTGATATTAATCAAAATGCCTAACACCTCTGCACTTCAATAGAATCAGTTTAGAAATAGATCTGATTCTAGTAAATAACCACAGATTTTACATGATTGAAGGAAACTAACTATTATTTTGGGGGCTTCCCTGGTGGCTCAGAGGGTAAAGTGTCTGCCTGCAATGCAGGAGACCTGGGTTCGAGTATGTGTGTGTGTATTATTTTATTATTATTTACCCCAACTTTAAACATAAAATAATGATCTGAATACTATT
Organism: Bos grunniens; assembly: GCF_055505025.1. Classification (NCBI taxonomy): domain Eukaryota; kingdom Metazoa; phylum Chordata; class Mammalia; order Artiodactyla; family Bovidae; genus Bos; species Bos grunniens. The sequence continues at coordinate 9,973,630 of NC_141168.1, forward strand.
TCTTTGGTCTTTGACTTTAAAAACCAAATGACGTTGACATTACTGCTTATTTTAAGTAAACGTACAGTGTATACTCTTATCTATTACTATTCCAAGAATAAAACTGTGAAATTACCCATGTTAAATATACACTAGCCTTTTTATATAATAAGTCTTGTGAAAAAATCATTGTATGTACCTTCTGGTATCACATCAAAAAATCCTTTCAAAGGGACAAGAAATTTCTTCTGCATTTTTTCAGCTCTGTTATCAAATACTTGTTTGTGCCAGGATAAATGTAAACAGCTTGAATAATTTTATGATAAATTCAGTCTTCTTCTGTCGCTCTAGGCTATCACCACAGCTCTATTTTCCACTTTGTGTACTGTAACAAAACTGAAAAGTGCACAAGCCGGACAGTCACTGTGTGGATGGAATGAACAATCGCGCTTGCTCTGTGCACAGGATGAATAATGCCTTTGCCCTGGGCAGCTCAGCTTTCATACATGAAACGAGGGGAATGTGTTTTTTAACCTTCTCTGAAAAATACTGTAAGAGCTAACAAATGAAACCTGTTGTTTTCAAATAGATGCTCTTATACTCCAAATGAAATTAATAATTACATCTCAAGATGCAACTGGAGGAAACTGTTTTAGTTTCAGGAGAGCTCTTTTCTTTGCTGATGGAAGAAATGTCTGTAATTGTTTAGAATGCATGTTCTCTAGAGTCCAGGTTTTAATAAATAACATAGCTCAAGGAATTAGATGATGTTGATTAAATGATGTTCATATGTCACATGGTGTTTAATTCAGAATAAAGTGCTATATGAGATTTAAAACTGGGGCATTTTTTAAAGGCCAAATATTTCTCCTGGGGTGGGTTGAGGGTTTGGTTTTAAAAAGCACCTTTGAATCATCTGTCCCCTATGAGAGGAATAATTCTCAAAATCTCTCTTTGAAATTTTGCTTATAAATAATTGAATGCAGAGAATCATATATAATTAGTTATTACTCAACCCTTCATGGTTTGACTCAGGTCTATTTTCTGAGTTCATGAGGACAGACATACAATTCCTCTTAGAAGCCACTGTCTTTCTTATAAAACCATCCCCTACTCTTCAAACCAAACACAACACTGCCAACACTGCAGTGATAGCAACTAAGTTTTATTGGTACAGCTCTTACAGGGAAGAACCAATTATGATTCTATAGTGGATCTGTTTCTTCTTCTTCTTCTTCTTTTTTTTTTTTTTTAACCTTTGCTTCCCATTGCTTTTTTCACTAAAAAGATACTGTTTAAATGTAATGGACTGCCTCGGGGAACCCTGCCCCTCTACCTAAATACTAAACCAAAGTGCCTCTTTGTTCAGGACCCTATCCACCTGAGGGTGGCTCTAAGAAGGGAGAAATTAACACCTCCCTCCTTGAAGCTTGCCATTTTATTTGTAAGATTAATGGCCTCTTTGCTTTATTTCCTCACCTCCCCACTTCTCTGTTCTATAAAAGAACCTGGCATCCAGACTCCAATAAGATGGTTATTTTGAGACATTAGTCTGTCATCTTCTCGGTCTGCCAGCTTCCTGAACAAAGTAGTGTTCCTTGCCTCAACACCTCATCTCTGATTTTACTGGCCTGCCGTGCATCAAGTAGATCTGACTTGGACTCAGCATTATAACTTAATAAAGTACTTTTCTAACAGTTAGGTGTTATGGGTTGGGCTGTATCCCCTCCCAAATTCATATGTATAAGTACATCCTCCAGGACCTCAGAATGTTCTCTTATTTGAAAACAGAATTGTTACATACAAAAGTAGTCAAGATGAGATCATACTCAGGAGATTTGGTGCCTAATCCACTATGACTGGTATGGCTTTATAAAAAGAAATAGATGATACATTTGACACTCCCTCACATATTTGTGCAGCCCATTACAGTTAAAATGTGATAGTCAACTAGTTTCCTGTGGGCATTGAAAAGAAGAACCAAGGAGGGTCATGGTGGTGAAGGTCACAAGCAAATTAGACAACCCTGGTTTCTGGTTCCAAATGTTAATTCACCATGTACATCAGGAAATGAACTGCCTTCTATAATCCTCAATTTTTGCATCTACAGAATGAGCTTAATAATAATAAAAGCCAGGCTTCTTTGATGACTCAGTGGTAAAAGAACCCAGCTACCAAAGCAGGAGATACAGATCCCATCTCTGATCCAAGAGGATCCCACTTGCTGCAGAGCACCCAAGTCCATGTGTCACAACTGCTGAGTGTGCTCTAGAGCCTGGGAGCCACGACTATTGAGCCTACATGCTGCAACTGCTGCAGCACCCTAGAGCCCATGCTCTGCAACAAGAAAAGGCATGACAGGGAGAAGCCCGTGCACCACAACTAAAGTGTAGCCCCTGCTCGCCACAACTAAAGAAATGCCTTACAGCAACAAAGACTCAGCACATCCAAAAATAAATAAATACAATTATAAAAAAATAAAAACCTATGTATGGAGAGAGTAGCATGGAAACATAGGCACTGCCATATGTAAAACCAGATAGCCAGTGAGAATTTGCTGTATAATTCAATGAAATCAAGCCATGGCTCTGTGACAAGCTAGAGGAGTGTGATGCGGTAGGACGTAGGAGGGAAGTTCAAGAGGGAGTGAAAGTGAAAGCATTGGCTGCTCAGTTGTGTCCAACACTTTGTGACCCCATGGACTGTAGCCAGTCAGACTCCCCTGTCCATGGAATTCTTCAGGCAAGAATACTGGAGTGAACAGCCATTTCCTTCTCCAGGGGATCTTTCTGACCCAGATATTGAACCCAGGTCTCCCACATTTCAGGCAAACTCACCATCTGAGCCACCAAGGAAGCCATCAAGAGGGAGAGGACATGTTTATAATTATGGCTGATTCATGTTGACATATGGCAGAAACCAACACAATATTTTAAACCAATTATCCTTCAACTAAAACAATTTAAAAAAAGATCAAATTAAAAAAAAAATTGTAATTTTAGAAAAATAAATAAAGTCTGCATCATCACATTTAAGTTATTTTGAGCATTAAATGAGTTAAAGCAACCTTTTTAATAAACCTCAAAAATGCTGGTTCACTCATTATTTATTCATTGGCACAAATAGAGTTTTCTGAACCATTCTGCTATATCACAGGAAGGTATTTTCATACATTGCACTCACTAAAGCTGCACATTAGCGTGATTCAGTTCAGTTCAGTTGCTCAGTAGTGTCCGACTCTTTGTGACCCCACGGACTGCAGCACGCCAGGCTTCCCTGTCCATCACCAACTCCCAGAGCCTACTCAAACTCATGTCCATCGCGTTGGTGATGCCATCCAACCATCTCATCCATTCTTGGAATAATATAATATAATATTATATATATATATATATATATAAACATGATTATAAACCATTTAAAGGGCAATACAACTGATCCACCATCTCATCAAAATAGATCAGTAAAGTTCATGGAAGAAATGCTGATGTTTATGTCTAATAATCTTTTCATTTTGTTAGTACAAACTAATGTTTCTAGAAAGGCATCTTTTCTCCTCTAGGCTTCTGAAAAAGCATTGATGCTGAGTGAACTGTTCAGACAACCTATCAACACGACATCTCATTGCCAGAATGATAATACAGCCTGTAATTAAGCAAGTTTATTCAAGCAAACCAAACGTATTTGCTAAGACATTTTAACATTCTATTAGTTCTTCCTCAAAGTCAACATTGACTAAATTAGTTACTTGGCAAAACTGTGTGCATAAGTGACAGGAGTAATACAGATATGCTCATGGTCACCAGGGACATAAGCATATGAAAGTCACCCAAGATGGCCAGCTTTTATTCACAGTTATTATAGTGATTTTTACTGTCATTATAACTCAATCGTACTATTCTTGAGGACAGATAAGGCAACTAAAGCCCATAAATGGTCAATTAACATGGTTAAATATTCAGTTACAAAGTGTTAGAACAGGGTTCTGATATTTCAAGTCCAGCTCCAAAGCCTGCACTATCTTGTTTGATAAATATTATATATGAATTCTGATTGTTTTCATTTAGTCAAAATAAGCAAATAGTCATTATAGTAATGATGCTTATTGCTAAAACAAACAAAGAAAAATGGTTTTTGTCTCCATATTGAGTATTGGGTCCACTATATCTGGATTTGTGACTCAGATATAAGTAACATCATGAATTTCAGCTTCAGCCCATTTGCCTTCAGAATGAAGTACTTCATTCAATTCTACACTCTTGAGCATCTGTTCTGTGCTTGCCCATGAACTCAGTACTTAGAGTATTTCTGAGATGTGCCGTGAAGGACTGCACCAACTCCAACATTCTCCCAAAGGTAGAGAATTCACATTATATAACTTAAATATTACTGTTTTAAAGGATATGATTTCAGAATTCTTATAAAAATTTACTTTTTATTCATTTGTTTATAATCTGAAAACTGAGAAAGGGCCATGATTATGTATATGTATGAAATATATACTCACTATCCATTCCTACCTATGTCAGTACAAGAGTCTCTGCTAGTAATGACTTCCTGTAACAGAGGAGAACAAACCCAACGCCATATTGGATCTATCCTTCAGCTCTAACCTTTGTGCTGTGTTGTCTGTGCTTAGTCATGCTGACTCAGCGCTTTTAAAAAAGAATGTTACCTATAGCATGAAATATACATGAAAGCCCATTCTCCAGGCTCTGCCTCCCAGGCTTGACCTTTAAAGGTATAACACTTAACATTCATATGATAAAAAGTTCTCTCATATGAGATAAAAAATTGGGAAACAGAGAATGACACTTGTCTTGTTGGAGGTTTAAGGGAACACAAGTAACCTGATTTACATGGACAGCCAGAACAAAGGACTTGGGTGCTAAGAAGTTTACAGTGATTGACCAGATCCTTTCCTCTTTTAGTATAAAAGAAGCCTGAATTCTAACTTGGGTAACATGGCTTTTGGGGACACTAGTCCATCATCTTCTTGGTCTGCTGGCTTTCAAAATCACAGCAAATGATGACTGCAGCCATGAAATTAAAAGATGCTTGCTCCTTGGAAGAAAAGCTACAACCAACCTAGACAGCATGTTAAAAAGCAGAGACATTACTTTACTGACAAAGGCCCATATAGTCAAAGATGTGGTTTTTCCAGCAGTCTTCTATGGATGTGAGAGTTGGACCATAAAGAAAGCTGAGCACCAAAGAATTGATGCTTCTAAACTGTGGTGTTGGAGAAGACTCTTGATTGATCAAACCAGTCAATTCTAAAGGAATCATTCCTGGGTGTTCATTGGAAGGACTGATGCTGAAGCTGAAACTCCAATACTTTGACCACCTGATGAGAAGAACTGACACACTTGAAAAGACCCTGATGCTGGGAAAGATTGAAGGCAGGAAGATAAGGGGATGGCAGAGGATGAGATGGTTGGATGGCATCACTGACTCAATTGACATGAGTTTGAGCAAGCTCCAAGAGTTGGTGATGGATAGGGAAGCCTGGTGTGCTGTAGTCCATGAGGCTGCAAATAGTTGGACATGACTTAAATGAACTGAGTCCATCATCTTCTTGGTCTGCTGGCTTTCTGAATAAGGTCTCTACTTCTTGTCCCAACAGCTCATCTCTCGATTTATTGGCCTGTGATGTGGCAAGCAGTCCTAACCTGATAACATTCCCACTTTTATTCATAGCACCAATTTTTTCTCTACTTAACCAATAATACTTAGCTCCCCTAGAAGGCTTTACAGACCATGACCCTCAACAATTCTGAATGAATCCGTTTTCTGTGTGTTCACAGAACAACCTGTGCAAGCTGCTACCCATTAGGACACATATAGTCATTCAAAACAATTTAAAATTTATGTATTTAGCATTACCACTAGATTTTTTTTTTTTTTTTGCCCTAGAAGGCAGTAATTGTGTTTATCTCCAACTTTCAGTAAATAGTAGGTGCTCAGCAAGTACCTCTCAAAGCTGATTCCCTTTTCATGATAAGTCTGTCTGAAATTTGCACTAAAAATTCTAATTCTTCTAACTCTGCCTTCAGATTTGGAAACACCGGGTTCAATGCTAATTCCTCTTTCTCATGAGAGCTACTCAAATATTGAAAACAGCACTGTCTTTAGTATGTACATGAATCACTTGTGGATATTTTTTTAACTGAAGTATAGTTTATGTACAATATTGTGTTAGTTTCAGGTGTACAGCAAAGTGATTTGGATATACATATGTACATACATATATACTTTTCTTTCAATTCTTTTACATTATAGGTTATTACAAGCTATTGAACATAACTTCCTATAAAGTCTTATACTTTCTTCTATTTTATGAATATATATGGCAGTGGGCATCTGTTCATCTCATACTCCTAAGTGTGTATTTTTAAGCTGTAGAATCTGATTAGAAAGATCTGTGATGAATTCCTGAGATTCTGCCTTTCTAACACATTCCCAGGTGATGCTGCTGCAGAGAAGTCTTGGCATATCTGGCTTGCACACTTCATGTGGGCTCTCTAACTCCATAGATAATCAGCAGACTGTTTCAGCGAATACTCATAAGTCTGTTTTGGAGTCTGCTGATCTTAACATTTTTCAATTAGCCTAAGATGATATGAAGGAGAACTGTAGTCAAAATAGGTTAAATATTTTCCTTGATTTCCAAAGTTAATAAAGGCGAATTTTTAAACTAAATCTAAGAGAAGCATTACTGTCATATTTTCACTGAAGTTTAATACAAACATGTGAAAGATCTGTCCAGACACAATTTGTACTGCAATGAACGGGACTCCATATGGCAATAGGATCACGATTCAAATGACATAAATTCACATGCTCAGTTATACTTAAAAATGAGTTATTAGTTATTTCAGGTTGAGATGCACGACATAATGTAATATACATGCCAATATGTTAATAGAGAAAAGCTACTGTGAGGTGCAAGTAACAGGCTCTTTTGAAATTTCAAGAACAAATCTAATATAAAATACTATGGTGATATATCTATGAGTCGCAAATCCATAAAATTTAATAAGTAAGGGGTTAATATGAGCCAGTTATTGTCTTAAGATCTTCATATGGATTATTGATTTAATACTGACAGCCATAGAGGTAGGTACTACTGAGGTGAGTGAAGAAGGTACTGTTACTAGTGATTTTACAGATGAGGAAATTTAGGCATAGAAAGTTTAAGGAATCTGCCAAAAGTTACACAAATCTATGTAGTAAAGTTATGACAACTGGCCTGGGTGGTCTGAATCCAGAATGTACCACTGAGCTATTATTTCCATTGCTTTTTGGGGGCCCACAGCCACACAGGCAGTGTGCCTTCCTATGCTCTCAGCTCCCCGCTGTAGGATTCCTGGGTGTGTGTGGGTGTGTGCACATGTGAGTGCACGACCTCAGTGTGTCCGACTCTTTAGCAACCCCATTGACTACAGACCACCAGGCTCCTCTGTCCATGGAATTTCAAAGGCAAGACTCCAAATTCAAAGGAGTGAGTTGCCATTTTCTCCTCCAAGGGATCTTCCAGACCCAGGGATCAAACCTAGGTCTCTTGCATTTCCTGCATTGGCAGATGGATTCTTTACCACTCTACCAGCTGGGAAGCCCATCCCAGTGTTCCTCTATAATCCACTAAGTTACCACTTAAGCAGAGACATGCATCTTACGTGAAGGAATTGCTATTTATTCAAAATATTTGTAGGTGCCTATCAATATGTTATATAAATCTGCATTCACCTGGAGCCATTTAGCTTGATGTCACCTAACTCCAAGCTTGATCTGATAAGGAAGTATTAGTATCTCCATTATTTCAGTCCAGAGTAAAATAAAGCAACTGAGAACGTCCTTATGCTTAACGAGAACATTTCTTCCTTCAGAGAGTTCTCCAAGAAATCAAACACACTTTAAAAAATTACAACAATGATTACATATATTCTGTTTCATCTCATACAAGAAAAATACTAGATGGTGAATGATTATATACAGTTATTTCATTGCCTGTAAGAAAATGTATACGATTATATCATTTTCCTTTTTCTAACAGTTGTATGGCAATAATATATTCACTATTATTAATAACATAGTATTTTTATCTTCTAAATTGTGGGGGAAGGGGATTGAACATATAACCATGTCAATTATAATGGTTCTACATATGTGTAGACTAGTAAGTGACTCACAAATTGACACAAGACAAAATCTCATAACCTCTTAAAACACACATGGTACAAACTTGTATTTAGAAAGGTGATCAAAATTCACTAGTGGAGGCATTACAGTATATGCAAAAGGATCTGCAATACCCACTCAACTTATTAAAATTCATGAGACTTTAAAAATGTCACCCATCCTAAGAGGGGTGTAAGCAGAAAAATCTATTTCACAGAAATAAGAAGCCTATTGCAAACTCACCTTGGAAATTATTTTCTTCCATACAATTCCTAAAAATGTCTTACCCTATTTATTTCAAGGGTCATTTCAGAAACAGTTTAATGCAGATTACTCTGATATGTTTTATTTCTCAATAAACTATTTATAATATTATTTTAAATATATCCACCTGGCTTATTTCCCCAAGTGGCTGATTGCAGCAACAATGCATGTGTGTACATAAATAAGCAAGAGAAATTCCTATCCATTGGTGAAAAAAATTCCTTTAGTGTCCTAAATGTAGAAGAAGCTGTTATTAATTCTATCTGATGGATGAGATAGAAACAAGTGATGAGGATGGGTGTCTTCCTCAGTGTCATATGCAGGAAAAATTCTAGATTTTTTTGGAAAGAATTTAAGTATACTATTGAATTGTAAAACAGTTATGTTTTACATGTAATTGGAACAGATTTTAAATGATTTGGAAAACTTGTCCAACCACTACAACAAATGGTTGAAAAGACAGAACAGAATACTCCATTTGTTTTTAAACAATATCCCCTTACATGGCTCATTGGACCCATGGCCATTGTTATGGAAACAAATAATTTGTTATAAACACTGCCAGGGCACTTGGCTTGGAGCGAGGTCTGTTAGCCATGCCTCCCAAGCCTGCCCTGCCCCGGCAATGGCCACTCCACTTGTGAACTGGAAAACATGCCAGAGATCTGTCCACATTACACTTCCTTGTCATAATATTTTCATCAAAAATATTGTCAGATATTATAATTCTTGAATAAGAGTAAATGGGTCAGCTGGATCTGGAAAGGAGAGAGGGAGACTAAAAAATCTGGAAATTACAATAGACTATTGTCACTGAATACAAATACTACACTAGTTTTGTAAAATGCTTCTGAGATTGGCAATCAATAATACATTTCTAAATCCTCATAGTTTGCAAAATTTCTTACATAATTTCACTTACATATTTCAAAAGGCATCATTCCTATTTCTCAGAGAAGAAATCTGAGGCACAAGGGACATCTGAATTTTATAAAACCAAATAAATGAACCTATATACTTGAATTCAGAACTTTGGAATCCATATCTTGTTTTTCTCTTTCCAAACACATAGGCTAAGAAGGATATTTTAGGAAATTTATATTATGCAAATCTTGGCTGATGTGCTATTTGATTTTATAAAAAAAGTGGAAAATGCATGTTCCAGCTATTGGCTTGATATTCATAAAATCAAAGAATTTACTAAATCAATCTGCTAATTACTACTTACTTTCCAGATTTTTTTAATGTTTTAAAGTTATTAGAAACAATTAAGTTTTGTGTGTCTATGTGTATATATATACACATATATATATGGAAAGTATGTAAGAACAAAGAGATCTGAGTTTTTTTTAACACATTTAGGAAATTAATACTCTACTTAATATTGCTTAGCGAATACAAACTTACATATTACTATATCCTTGATAAGTATTTAACCATGCAATTTAAATATGATAAAACATTTCTGTTCTATGGGACTTTCCATTTAATATATTCAGTGATTACTGATCCTAGTCTGATACTATTAACAAAAGAGGTAAAAAACTATTTAAAAAAATAATTAGGAATATACAAGCATTTTCTAACCATTAAAAAACATTTTTTAAGAGAAAGAAAAACGGTTTACAAGTCAATTTGTAATATGTTACTATCCTGCAAATTGGAGAAGGAAATGGCAACCCACTCCAGTGTTCTTGCCTGGAGAATCCCAGGGACGGGGGTGGGCTTCCGTCTATGGGGTTGCACAGAGTCAGACACGACTGAAGCGACTTAGCAACAAAGCAACTATCCTGCAAAACAGTAATAGTATATAAAGAAAGCACTCACTATTAATACTCCAATTTCCTATTTTGGCCCCAAATATATACATTCAAAGCCGGTAACAGAATTTCCTAAGCAAAACTAAATGCAGCTTCTTAGAAAGACCTGTTGGAATTTCTTACTGAATGTAATGTTTAATGGACTTTTGATAAGAAATGCTTATATAGAATCCTTCCTTTCTCTCTAACAGATTGTACAGAGGAAATCTGAAAATACCTTGGAAAGTATGCAAATTAGAGTTTGTAGAATATGTAAATGGAAAATTTTTCTTTGGCAATTTTACCAACCTGCACATATTTTCCTTTTATATTGGAAATAAAATTCTAAATAGAAGGAAATGGCATTGTGGATAAAGTGTAAAAGATTCTATAATGCTTTAGTATCATCAAAGAGGAATAAGAAGGCTTGACTAGTTTAGCACATTTATTTAATAGCAACTCACATATTTGAGTATTAAATATTCAGATAAACTCTTCTTCAGAAGTCTCTTTAAGAATCATTCTCATTCCACAGTATGAGATTGATGACTTTAAAATCTTGTGAGACTGTTGTAATTTCTTATTTGCATGACCCATTCTTCACTTATTTTAACATTATCATCCAATGGTCATAAAATAATTCAGAATCTCCATATGGGCATTTAACAAAAATATAATAAAATTGGTCATGGTTGTCCATTTCTGCAACCATAGAAAGAATAACTATTGACATTTGTTAAAAACAATACTAAACTGACTGAATGGACATTACACTGCATTCTCCTCAGGTAACCAATTTTTTTAGGAAAGGATAGTTAAAGTAACCTTAAAACTTCATCAGCTTTGAAATCTTTTTACTCTAAAACTTTACATCAGATAAGGTGTTGTCTATTATAAAAACATCCAATCTTATCTATGTGAGAAATCTCTTTTAATTGCAGTATACATTATGTTAAACAGTTAGATTAAAAGAGATATCTAATTACCATTTTTAATAAATTTAAGGTTTCCCTGATAGCTCAATTGGTAAAGAATCTGCCTGCAATGCAGGAGACCCTGGTTCAATTTCTGAGTTGGGAAGATCCCCTGGAGAAGGGATAGGCTACACAATCCAGTATTCTTGGGCTTCCCTTTGTGGCTTACCTGGTAATAAATTTAAGTGAAGTATATTTTTGGTTGAGATCTGTAAGTGCGAAACTTTATTACGTAATGCATGTTAAGACATAAGTTCAAAAGTACTCAAGAACTTTTAAGAAACAATGAATTTTATCTCCTTTATAAAACACCAAAGCAATGAACTATTTTTCACACTAGCAAGGAATAAAACGCATCTTCAAAGATTTTTTGTTTTTCATTGGCCATGCTTTGATTACTATGGGATTTTAGCCCCCCAATCAGGGTTCGAACCGGGGCCCCCAGCAGTTGAAGTGGAGTCCTAACCACTGGACCACCCAGGAATTCCCTGTCATAGATTATTAAAGTAACGTAAACTTTATTGCAGGTTCATTGGCATTTAAGTATATTTTGCAACATTTAGCTTGTGTCTCAAATTTGTTTTGATTTATAAAATTTTATAATTAATTCACCATAGTTTTATCTAGAAATAATCATTCATTGCTTATCATGTTCTTAGTTTTAATGAGAAGTACATGATTTGAAAGGAAGAAACAAACATAAACATCAGAGAAGCAAAAAACTATAGAAATACACACTTTATCACTATCAGAAAAAATTGAGAGTCCTCTATGTAGATGCATTAATAGCTTACCTTCACAATTTGTGATATTTTCACTGAAAGACCTTGTCTCCCTGACTCAACCTCTGGCATTTTATATAACTCAGAAAAGTACAAGTCATGCTGAAAAATGTCACCCTTCTTAGATGTTTGAACTCATGTCTCTGTATTTAGTCAAAATGAGACCCTCCTTTACTGCTAAGTGGGTTTTCCAGATGGTGCTAGATCTGCAAATGTTGGAGACAGAAGAGACATGGGTTCAATCCTTGGGTCGGGAAGACTCCCTGGAGCAGGAAATTGCAATCTGCTCCAGTATTCTTGCCTGGAAAATTCCATGGACAGTGGAGCCTGGTAGGCTACAGTACATGGGGCCAAAAAGAGTCGAACATGACTGAGTGACTGAGCACACACTTACTGCCAATTATCTGGTAAATGAAGTCTTAATATCACTGCATTTTAGCAGCCATCTTGAGGGCAGCCATCTTTATAAGCACCCATCTTTATAAGCAGCCATCGTTAGAGCAGACATATTTAGGGCAGCCATCTTTATAAACTGTCTGAGTGAATTATAAACATCACTATGAACAAAGCTAGTGGAAGTGATGGAATTCCAGTTGAGCTATTTCAAATCCTAAAAGATGATGATGTGAAAGTGCTGCACTCAATATGCCATCAAATTTGGAAAACTCAGCAGTGGCCACAGGACTGGAAAAGGTCAGTTTTCATTCCAAACCCAAAGAGAAGCAATGCCAAAGAATGCTCAAACTACCACATAGTTGCACTCATCTCATCCCCTAGCAAAGTAATGCACAAAATTCTCCAAGTTAGGCTTAAAACCTATGTGAATCATGAACTTTCAGATGTTTAAGCTGGATTTAGAAAGGGCAGAGGAACAAGAGATCAAATTGCCAACATCTGTTGGATCATCAAAAAAGCAAGAGAGTTCCAGTAAAACATCTACTTCTGTTTTATTGATTATGCCAATGTCTTTGACTGTGTGGGTCACAACAAACTGTGGAAAATTTGTCAAGAGATGGGAAAACCAGACCACCTGACCTGCCTCCTGAGAAATCTGTATGCAGGTCAGGAAGTAGCAGTTAGAACTGGACATGAAAAAAAAAAAAAAAAGAACTGGACATGAAACATCAGACTGTTCCAAAATTGGGAAAGGAGTTTGCCAAGGCTGTATATTGTCACCCTGCTTATTATCGTCTATGCAGAGTACATCATGTGAAATGCCAGGATGGATGAAGCACAAGCTGGAATCAAGATTGCTGGGAGAAATATCAATAACCTCAGATATGCAGATGACACCACCCTTATGGCAGAAAGTGAAGAGGAACTAAAGAGCCTCTTGATGAAAGTGAAAGGGGAGAGTGAAAAAGCTGGCTTAAACCTCAGCATTCAGAAAACTAAGATAAAGGCATGTGGTCCCATCAATTCAGTTCAGTTCAGTTGCTCAGTCATGTCCGACTCTTTGTGACCCCATGGACTGTAGCACCATAGACCTTTGTGTCCATAACCAACTCCTGGAGTTTACTCAAACTCATGCCCATTGAGTCGGTGATGCCATCTAACCATCTCATCCTCTGTCATCCCCTTCTCCTCCCTTCTTAAATCTTTCTCAGCAACAGGGTCTTTTTAAATGAGTCAGGTCTTTGCATCACGTGACCAAAGTATTGGAGTTTCAGCTTCAACATCAGTCCTTCCAATAAACACTCAGGACTGATCTTCTTTAGGATTGACTGGTTGGATCTCCTTGCAGTCCAAGTGACTCTCAAGAGTCTTCTCCAACACCACAGTTCAAAAGCATCAGTTCTTCAGCACTCAGCTTTGTTTATAGTCCAACTCTCACATCCATGCATGACTACTGGAAAAACCACAGCTTTGATTAGATGGACCTTTGTTGGCAAAGTAATGTCTCTGCTTTTTAATATGCTGTCTGGTCACCATCACTTCATGGCAAACAGATGGGAAAACAGTGGAAACAGTGACAGACTTTATTTTCTTGGGCTCCAAAATCACTACAGATGGTGACTGTACCCATGAAATCAAAAGATGCTTGATCCTTGGAAGAAAAGCTATGACCAACCTATACAGCATATTAAAAAGCAGAGACATTACCCTGCCAAAAAAGATCTGTCTAGTCAAAGCTATGGTTTTTCCAGTAGTCATGTATGGATGTGAAAGTTGGACTATAAACAAAGCTGAGCACCCAAGAATTGATGCTTTTGAATTGTGGTGTTGGAGAAAACTCTTAAGAGTCCCTTGGACTGCAAGGAGATCCAACCAGTCAATCCTAAAGGAAATCAGTCCTAAATATTCATTGGAACGAGCGATGTTGAAGATCAAACTCCAATACTTTGGCCACCTGATGTGAAGAACTGACACATTTGAAAAGACCCTGATCCTGGGAAAGATTGAAGGTGGTAAGAGAAGAGAACGACAGAGGATGAGATGATTGGATGGCATCACCTACCAAATGGACATGAGTTTGAGCAAGTTCCAGGAGCTGATGATGGACAGGGAAGCCTGGTGTGCTGCAGTCCATAGAGTCGCAAAGAGTTGGACACAACTGAGTGACTGAACTGAACTAAACTTAACTAGTCCATTATGATAGGAGACGATTTAACACTTTCTCAATTTGGGAATGAAAACTTTAAAGAAACATAAATCTGAAAGATAGTTTGGAGTCTGGCTGCAGCTCTTCAAATAACTGCAGTTTAGAGATAAAATAATGATTGATCTTCTGGAAGAGCTTGTGATCTGAGCCTTAATTGTCTACTCCCAGTTAGTTGGTTTGTGTAGTCACTTGGTCAGTATCTCTCTCTTTCTGCTCAACTTTAAGGAAGGTCCTTTCTAATTTTCTGTTTTGCCATTGTTTTTCACAATAGACCTCCTCCATGCCCATTTGGTGGTAGTAGTGTTAGTCACTCAGACTCTTTGCAATCCCACCAACTGTAGCCCGCCTGGCTCCTCTGTCCATGGGAGTCTCCAGAGAAGAATACTAGAGTGGATCCTCAATCTACTCTTGGTTGAGGATCTTCTCAACCCAGTGAACCTGGGTTTCCTGCATTACAGGTAGATTCTTTACCATTTGAGCTATAGGAAAGACCTTCATGCCCATCTTACCTATAGGCTGAAAACCAATCTACAATAGGGTTCTCAGTGCTAACTATACATTAGAATGACGGGGGGAGCTTTAAAATCTCAATGCCTAGGTTTCATTTTAGACCATCTAATTTCAAATCTCTGGAAATGAGACCCAAACATCCATGTTTTAAAGCTTTATAGGTTATTCCATTGTGTATGCAGGGTTGAAAACCACTTTTTAAAAAATATAAATTACACCTGTTATTTAAACTTAGCTTAATTGTGAGATGAAGACTTTCCATGAAGAGAAATTTTCCTCCTTACTTGCTTCCTACAATTTACATATCCCAATATACAAATGTTCTTGCCATGCAATCAAGGCTTAATAGAACTTCTTTCTAAAGGACTACTCTGGCATATGTACTTTTTATTATCAGAGTATTATATCCTTATTTCACATGACAGTTATGATCATGGACAACTGCTGTGGAAATGACCACCTACTCAAGTTCAGAGCACTAGACTCTGCCTGCTCACAAAAATTACTTAAGAGTTTTAAGCTGTAACCTTTCTGGGAGTGGGCCCTGATCAGGTCAAAAATCCCCAGCATTCTGTCTAATATATAAATTAAAAACAAATTCCTCCCATTCCTCCTTCTCCTCCTCCCACCTCATCCTTTTTGTATCTTATTGATGACTTTACTTGATTTTGGTTATGATTGCCTTAAAAAAAATAAAACAGATCCCTTAAAATTTAGTATTTTATAACATATATAATTAATTTATATGTTGTGAATATTTGATTGAATACACACAGCTTTCCAATTTAATTAATATAGTTTTAAGAGTAAATGGATTATACTACCTTTTTTCCTCAGAATAAAAAAAAAATAATAAGATGCCTACAGATCTGTAGTAGGGGTTTAAATTACCATTATGTGTATTTTCTTTGCTATCTCACTGCTCCTACTCCTCTAAATTATTTCTTTATAATTTCAATATTTTACTCAAATTGAAGATCTCTGTTCCTAAAAAATATCAGAGTCATTAATATAAAATACTACTTACATGATTCTAATTTAATTTGCCTGGGTGGGCCTGGCATTCATATACTTTAAATTCTTCTCAGGCAACTCAAAAGCGTAGCCCAGATTGAGACTCATTGCCCTAAGCCTTGGATAGAAACTGCAGCCTAAAGAAACATTCTTCAACCAACAAGAATGTATGAATAAACAGCCTCTTGGTAATTTTTAATACATAAATACAGACAAGTGCACACACCTTAGAATGAGGACTAGTAATATTTTAAAATACTTAAAATTGAGAAGGGGATGCTCATCATGGTGTCTAATGTACTCCAGAGCTATGGCTGGTCTATTTGCTTTTTCTTTAAAACTATTTTTCTACCTTATTGTCCTCCTCATACATATGGTCAGTAGCTACGGAGTGGTTCTAAACCCCTTCATGATGACATTAGCTCCTCGAGACTAGCAGAAAACCTTTTGTAAAATGAGCACTTAATTGTATTGAACTCCCCCGTTCACCAAAATCTAATAGATTGACCTTCCCCCACTGCCTCTTTGGAGCAGTCTCTCAGAGCTATCTGAGGTGCTGCGTCCCAGGCTGGAGCCTCATTTTGCCCCAAATAAATGTTAACTCACAGCTCTCAAGTTGTGAATCTTTTTCAGTTGGCAGAGGCAAATAGTTTTTTTTTTTTCCTTCTATTTACTTAATTCTCAGTTCAGAATTTGCATAGTTTGTTCCACTGCAGATCTGTGCTACAAACTAAAATACAGTTACTTAAAACATTGTGCTTAAAGAATTCTATTATTGAATTATTTACCTAATTTTTTTTTCAGGTTTCAACACAGTTTATTGGGTGGTCTTATTGTCTGTGAAATACACCAGAGGTTGCGGGAGGAGACATCCATTGCATTGACTTTGCAAGATAAGGGTTTTTCATCACTAAGAAAAGGCTTGGGGTGGGGCAGGGTAGGGCATTCTGGGTTTGGTTTCATTTTCCCATCTTCTTTTGCTTTGCTCACATTTCTTTTCTCTCTCAGAAAGTACCAGAGGACACACACACAAGGAAACAAAAATAGCAAGATCAGTCTCCAACCACTTCACTCCCAAGCCCTTCCCCAGACTGTACCAGGGATGGGAGGAGTCAGATAGCTACTCCTCAGCCAAAGAACACACCAGAATCCACTATCTTTTTCAAATATCTGCAAACTCAATTCTGTGTCTTTTTCTGACAGTGACTCACCCAGATATTCCCATCTTGATGGTAGGGTTTCCAGTTTCTCCCAGTGTCACTGTACAGCATGCGATACTGGGTCACCCAGTCTGAGCTGCTGTATCTTCCTTGAGTTGCTATGGCACTGATCTGCTTCCGGTTGCCAAAGTTAACCTGAAGCCACTGATAATGGTCACTGTCTGATGGAGACCATCCCCCAGCACCTGAATAAGGTAGAGACAAGAGGAGGGAAATAGGTATTTAATGTTGAACTTCTACAACTGACAACAGATCATTCTACATCTTTTAATTGGCATTGGAAGTACTATACTTCACAGATACATTATCAAGCGTCCTTTATAGAAGCCACAGGGATTTCAACTAATATTCTTCTAGCAGGGTAACATTGACACTCTGACCCCTTTATGGTGTAATTATGTGCTCATTTTCTCCTGAGCAAATGTCTTCATAATTCCTCAATTAGATCTTATTAGTACATGTCAAACTCTAATTGGCTGAGGCTTGATCAATTTACCATGAATTCTTCAACTAAAAATCACTAGGAAAAGATATGTAGCAATCTAACATTTCCTCATGTAAAGATTTATCTTTAAGTAGATCATAAATGAAACAAAATGCAACCATACACACTCTAAAATATATATTTACTTTAGAAAGTTCAGGGTTGAAAGAACACTACTAGCTCTCAAGATGAGGCCTCATCTTACATCGACTCCTGAGACCTAAAATATATAGTAAATTAGTCCATATGTTCACTAACATTTAAGAGCCATACAACCAATGACTCTAGATGAACACATTTCTAGGAAAATCATAGAGTCACTAGATGAAGTGAAGCTTCTTTTGGTAAAATAAAGTAAACGACTGGCAAAGAGTAAGAATGTGAAAATATCCATTAGAGAAACAGCACTAACCTAGAACAAAAAGACTCCTAATTTATAACACTATGTGAAACAACTATGATTTCACATAAATAGATTACAGAAAATATGGCATGATGCTCAGTTCTAAGAAGCAATATAATTTTTTGAGTTAGTTTGATAACTAATGGTAGTAAATAATAGGAAAATAGTCAACACATTATCCAATGTACAGTATATGAGAACATATGCCTCACTCTTCAAATAAGGAATTTAAAAGCTGACAATAAAATAATTTATTTTATGAAGTCTATGCTAATAAAGATCATTTTGAAAATCATCACTGATATATCACTCATATAATGATATTTACAGGGCTTATTTCTGTTCTCAACTATGATGGAATAGCTCTCCCACCACAAAGAATTACAAATCCAACAACATGTATAGGATTATACTTTTAGGAGATTAGACAAGACACTGTACTGCACTCTGATTCATGAGATAAGATAAACAAATGAGGTGAGCCCTGCCAGCTTCCTGGCTTTCTGCATGGTTCACTTTCCAGACCATGGCATAAAAGAATATTCTGGACAGACGCAGCAGCATCTCTGAATTGAAGCAAGAGCAGAATCAAGGCTCTCGAGGAATCCAGAATTCTAGGACAGAGTATCAGGGACGGGGCAGCTGTGCAGAGAGGAAACTTTGGGAATGTCCATTGGGTCACCAGTGAGTATCTTCACTTTAGACTTTGGACGAATGCTAAGCTGTGTATTTGCAGACTAAGACTCAATAAGACAAAGAGAAGTGAGATCTGAAATGAACAACAGCCAGAAGATGCACAGTCCTGGGAGTAGTTTGATTTCATACTGGACAAGATTGAGAGAATTTGAGCAACCCTAGGCATTCAACCCTAGGAGAAGGCAATGGTACCCCACTCCAGTACTCTTGCCTGGAAAATCCCATGGGCGTAGGAGCTCGGTAGGCTGTGGTCCATAGGGTCTCTAAGAGTCGGACACGACTGAGAGACTTCACTTTCACTTTTCACTTTCATGCATTGGAGAAGGAAATGGCAACCCATTCCAGAATTCTTGCCTGGAGAATCCCAAGGACGGGGAGCCTGGTGGGCTGCCATCTATGGGGTCGCACAGAGTTGGACACCACTGAAGCGATTTAGCAGCAGCAGGCATTCAACAGAGATCTCAGAAAGGGAGTAGAATAATTTTATCCTAAAATAAGGATTCTAATTCTAATCCTACTCTGAGTGAGTGAGTGAAGTCACTCAGTCATGTCTGACTCTTTGCAACCCCATGGACTGTAGACTACCAGGCTCCTCAGTCCATGGGATTTTCCAGGGAAGAAGACTGGAGTGGGTAGCCATTTCCTTCTCCAGAGGATCTTCCTGACCCAGGGATCAAACACAGGTCTCCTGCATTGTAGGCAGATGCTTTACCATCTGAGCCACCAGAGAAGCCAATTCTACTCAGAACACATCTGAAAAAAGGTTGGTAATAAGTCTGAAAAAAGATCATTTTGATCCACAAATGAATTAACCCCTTGGTTGAATGAAACTTAACACTCAATTATGAGAGACCATGGAAGTTTATTTTTTCATGAGACTTCCATGAAAATATGAAAGAGACTCAACAACATAGAATCCATAATGTCCAGTAAAAACTTTAAAAAAAATATTAGATATTTGGGTAAGCAGTAAATATGACTCATAACCAGAGAAAAGTCAGTCAGTGGTAATAGACACAGATGATGAAATTAACAGAGTACAACTTTACAAGAGAGATTATAAATTAGTTATGTTACTTGAACAAGAATGTATAAATATTGAAGAAACAAATATGAAAACTTAATGGAGAAAAGAATCAACAAAGGAAAACAACATGGGAGTTTTGGAACTAGAAATTATATCTGAAATAAAACATTTACTAGATGAGCTTAACAGCAGATTAGAAACTGAGGAGAAAATAGTGCATGCTAACTCCCTTCAGTCCTGTTTGACTCTTTGCACTCCTATGGACTATAGACTACCAGGCTCCTATCTCCATGGGATTCTCCAGGCAAGAATACTGGAGTGGGTTGTCATTTCCTTCTCCAGGGGGTCTTCCCAACCCAGGGATCAAACCCACATCTATTATGCCCCTGCACTGGCAGGTTCTTGACCGCTAGCACCACCAAACTGAGAAGAAAATAGTAGTGTACTCAAATACAGGGTCAGATAAACCATTCAGGCCTAAGCTCACAGTGGGTAATATGGCTTAATAATGAAGAGTAGTCCAGTAACCTGTAGGCTAACATTAAATGTCTTGACTATCACTTCATGGGAAATAGATAGGGAAACAGTGGAAACAGTGTCAGACTTTATTTTGAGGGGCTCCAAAATCACTGCAGATGGTGACTGCAGCCATGAAATTAAAAGACGCTTACTTCTTGGAAGGAAAGTTATGACCAACCTAGATAGCATATTCAAAAGCAGAGACATTACTTTGCCAACTAAGGTCCATCTAGTCAAAGCTATGGTTTTTCCAGTGGTCATGTATGGATGTGAGAATTGGACTGTGAAGAAAGCTGAGTGCTGAAGAATTGATGCTTTTGAACTGTGGTGTTGGAGAAGACTCTTGAGAGTCCCTTAGACTGCAAGGAGATCCAACCAGTCCATTCTGAAGGAGATCAGCCCTGGGATTTCTTTGGAAGGAATGATGCTAAAGCTGAAACTCCAGTACTTTGGCCACCTCATGCAAAGAGTTGACTTGGAAAATACTCTGATGCTGGGAGGGATTGGGGGCAGGAGGAGAAGGGGACGCCAGAGGATGAGATGACTGGATGGCATCACTGACTCGATGGACGTGAGTCTGAGTGAACTCCAGGAGTTGGTGATGGACAGGGAGGCCTGGCGTGCTGGGATTCATGGGGTTGCAAAGAGTCGGACACGACTGAGCGACTGGACTGAACTGAACAATCATGCAAATGGAGTATGAAAAGCAGAAAGGGTAGAGACTGAGGCAGAAAAAAAAAATACATTTGAGGAAATAATAGTTGAAAAATACAAGCGTAAATATTTGAGAAATTGACTGAAGACCAGGAAGAGTAAATACAAAGAAAAATACACCAAGGCACACCATAAATAATTGCTTAAAAAACCATGCTAAAGAGAAAATCTTTAAAGTGTTCAGAGGGCAATAACATCTTAACAACAGCAGTGCAAGCCAGTGAACAAAGAAATGAAGTGATGAAAAGAAAAGAAAAAGAAAGTGTCAGTGTAAAATTATACATCTAGCAAAAATACCCTTCAAACATGAAAGCAACATAATGATACTTAGGACAAATGCTGAGAAAATTTATCATCAATAAGCATGTTGTATAAGAGATGGAAATTTTTCAGCTTCAGGGAAACCTGGCCATGCTGAAATCACATGAAGAAACAAATGCTGAAAATGGTAAACGTGTCAGTAAATATGAAATATTTGTTAATGCTTTTAAAATTTCTTTAGAAGATAATTGCTTGGAACAAAACAGTAACAATGAATAAGAGGGTTTATAACAGATGTAGACGTAGAATGTTTGATTACAATAGCACAAAGGATAGGAGGCAAGGAACAAGTGTACTGTACTGAGTTTCTTTTACTACATTTGAAATGATACGGTATTACTTGGAAGTAGTAAACCCTAGATCAAGGGTCTGCAAACTTTTTCTCTAAGGTTTAAACACTGAGTATTTTAGGCTTTGCAGACCATGCTACATCTATAACTACTAACCTCTGCTACTGTAGCATGAAGCAGCCACAGAAGACCCAGAAACAAGAGCGTGACTGTGATTCAATAAAATTTTATTAATAAAGACGGGAGGCTGGCCAGAGAGCTGTAATGTGTTAACCTCTGCTCAAAATCAACTTCTCTTTTACATCTGTGCATTTCACTATATCTAAATTATACTTCCAAAAACACTTTTAAATGCTCCATCTATATAAAGTGTGTGTGTTTAGTTTACATGTGTGCTATCTGTAGAACGTGTGTATAACCACCTCACAACTACCTTCTCAGTCTTCATTCCCGTATTTATCCAAACTACACTTGTACAAGAATGATGTTTCTATAAGGCAGATCTAATCATAGTTAATCTTAGTTCAATATTTTTCAATTGATCCTCATTACCTCCAGAAATACATGGTCCACGCCTTCACAAACAAAAGACTTACCTGGAACATACCCTCTATACCTTCCCAGATCCTCCCTCAACTTATTATGATACTCCCTCTAAATATTATTTCTCTTTCAAGGATCAGGAAGTTCACTCCAAATATTACTTCTGCAATGGTGCTGTGATTTGCCATTTTGCTTCTAATATATGACTGGAGGACTTATTCTTTCAGATAGTTACACTGCTGCTGGAAGACCAAATGTAGCTGTGATTCCCCTCAGGGATTCCTTGGGTTAAAAAAGAGGCATTTTATACAAGGTCATGTCCCTTCCTAGGGGTATGCAGATGTAACAATGGGCTATCCAGGGGCTGCTGCTGCTAAATCACTTTAGTCGTGTCTGACTCTGTGCGACCCCATAGATGGCAGCCCACCAGGCTCCCCCGTCCCTGGGATTCTCCAGGCAAGAGCACTGGAGTGGGTTGCCATTTCCTTCTCCAATGCATGAAAGTGAAAAGTGAAAGTGAAGTCGCTCAGTCGAGTCTGACTCTTAGCGACCCCATGGACTGCAGCTTACCAGGCTCCTCCATCCATGGGATTTTCCAGGCAAGAGTACTGGAGTGGGGTGCCATTGCCTTCTCCAATCCAGGGGCTAGAAATGGTCAATACCATTGTCCCAACTGGGGAAAACTATAAATAGTCACCACAGTCTGGTCTCAGAGCTCCCTGAGAAATTGGAAGTTGAAGCTTCCATGGAGACTGTATCGCATACTGACTACTGCCTCTGCCTATTTCTATTTCCTTCCCTTCCCTTACCCCAGTTTTCATCCTGAAGGTACTGCCTACAAAATCTGCACTTCTCTGACTCATAATTTTTATCCTGGGAAATCCAGTCTGCAATACATTTTGGAATCACTTTCCTTATAACCTGCATTTGAGTTTGTTTTCCCAGCTTTGTACTTCATTTGCTATTTCTATGCTTTCTTCCTTTTTGTAGTATTTAACATTTCCAATAATCATATGTCATCCATGTGTTGATTTTACCAAGAATTCTGCAAAAATTTGGAAGAGCCATAGATTAGTCTTTCTGGTGGCTCAGACAGTAAAGAATCTGTCTGCAATTCATGAGACCCGGGTTTGATCCTTGGGTGGGGAAGATCTCTTGGAGAAGAGGATGGCTCAGTTCAGCGCTGTTGTTCAGTCATGTCTGAAACTTTGTGACCCCATGGACTGCAGCACATCAGCCTTCCCTGTCCATCACTAACTCCCAGAGCTTACTCAGACTCATGTCCATCGAGTCAGTGATGCCATCAAACCATCTCATCCTCTGTCATCCCCTTCTCCTCTTGCCTTCAGTGTTTCCCATCACCAGGGTTTTTTCCAATGAATCAGTACTTCACATCAATATTGGAATTTCAGCTTCAGCATCAGTCCTTCCAGTGAATATTCAGGACTGATTTCCTTTAGGATGGACTGGTTGGATCTCCTTGCATTCTAAGAGACTCTCAGGAGTCTTCTCCAACACAGTTCAAAAGAATCAATTCTTCAGTGCTCAGCTATCTTTATAGTCCAACTCTCACATCCATACATGACCACTGGAAAAACCATAGCTTTGACTAGACAGATCTTTGTTGGCAGGTTAATGTCTGTGCTTTTTAATTTACTGTCTAGGTTGGTCATAACTTTTCTTCCAAGGAATAAGTGTCTTTCAATTTGTTTATGGTCCAACTCTCACATACATACATGACTACTGGAAAAACCACAGCTTTGACTAGATGGACATTTGTCGACAAAGTAATGTCTCTGCTTTTCTAATATGCTGTCTATGTTTGTCATAGCTTTTCTTCCAAGGAGCAAGCATCTTTTGATTTCATGGCTGCAGTCACCATCTGCAGTGATTTTGGAGCCCAAGAAAATAAAGTCTGTCACTGTTTCCATTGTTTCCCCATCTATTTGCCATGAAGTGATGGGACCAGTTTCTAAGATCTTAGTTTTTTGAATGTTTAGTTTTAAACCAGCTTTTTCACTTTGCTCTTTCTCCTCATCAAGAGGATCTTGAATTCTTCTTCACTTTCTTCTATAAGAGTGGTGTCATCTGCATATCTGACATTATTAATATTTCTCCCAGAAATCTTGATTCCACCTTGTACTTCAACCAGCCTGGCATTTCACCTGATGTAGTCTGCATATAAGTTAAATAAGCAGGATGACAATATACAGCTCAAATGGCAGCCCACTCCAGTCTTCTTGCCTGGAAAATCCCACGGACTGTGGAGCCTGGTAGGTTACTGTCCATGGGGTTGCAAAGAGTTGGACACGACTGAGCGACTTCACATTCACTTTCTCCCAATTTGGAGCCAGTCCATTGTTGAATGAGTAGAGAATGGATACTCACTCCAATATTCGTGCCTGGAGAATTCTATGGATAGAGGAACCTGGCAGGCTTCAGTCCATAGGGTTGCAAAGAGTTGGACACAACTGAACGAAAGTGAACACTTTCACTTTCATATATGAATTTGGGGGATACCAGTATCTAGTCATCAAGAGATAATAAATATATTTCCTTATCTGTTAGATTGTTCCAAACTTTGGAAAAATCCTATACCCAGCTGCATATGAATTTCTCTATATGCATTACTAAAAGCAACAGGATGGTTTCGGTTATTGAAATAAAAAAGCAAGTATGACTGTGAGTAAAATAAGAAACATATGTGCATTTGATTGATGCAATTTAGAATAGTTCCCCTAACTAATTTTGCAAAATGAATTTCAGGATAAATTTTCTTAATTTACCCCCCCCCCTTTTTTTTTTTTTTTTTGCTGTGTTACAAATTTTCAATAAAGAAGCAATTAATAGATAGCTACTTAATCTCATTTACCTCGTTACTTAAATAAATGAATTTATGGTCAACTTTAAGGGAGGCAAAAGTCTAAAAGCAGTAAAAATATAAGTTAAAACTTACTCCTTAGCTGAAGGGAATGTGAAGAGACTAGTGATCAACCTCCAGGGGAGGGCAAATGTCAGGCTTTCATGAGAAGCATGGTGGAAAGATAGATGGGAAGTTCTCTGTTTCTTTTGATCTCTCTCGCAATGTAATTTGGGGAAGTTGATTTCTTTGTTCATTTGGCTTGTGAAATGTGTAACCTCTATCGATCTAAAGACTAAGAATGATACCTCTTTCATGACAAAAACCTCAGGAAATGGTATATAAGAGAGCAGAAGGGCTCCCCCAAAACACTATGGAGAATATATGAAAGAGGACAGAAGTGTTTCCCAGTGGATACAGTGATGGCTCAAGGGAACTAAGTGGAAAGTCAAAGAGGAGAACAAGAAGGCAAAGATAGTGAACAGTCATAAACTCTTAGATTCTGAGATGATTTAAGAATAACTTTTACCTAGAAATAATAAAGCCAAATTATCTATTAGGTAGCTAATAAATTTTTACAATGACTTGAAAGATGTGTCCTTATACAAAACTCCGGCCACTCCCTAAACACTGAGATGCTATTCCTGCCCTATCTTTTCTTTCTTCTCTCTCCATCTTCCTCCGCCCCTTCATCTCTCTCTCCTTTTTTTCTCTCTTGAATACACATATTTTCCCCCTCCAGATATGTGTGTGTGTGTGTGTGAACTATAAGATACTCAGCGTTTGCATTCTGGATGTTCACCCCCACTGGGGTTACTTGAGTAAAGAATTATAATAAAAAACTTGGAGAAGTGGATGAAATCAGCACTCTAAACTCGGAGATAGCTTATAACTGTGATAGCCATTTCCTGTTTGTAATTTGTACCTCTGAGAGCTAACAGAAACAAGAGACTTTGTGTGTGGTTCAAGAGAGGGCATAGAGTTTCTTTCCAGTGATAAATGGCTCTTGCATAAACCTGATGCCTAAGCAAGTGGCTATAACACCACTGGAGACTACAAGCCTCAATTCTAATTTAACAGGAAAAGGTAGAAAATAATTCAATTAAGGCTAGAACTACCTTTAATAACTGGTTGAGAAATATGTATCAGATGAAAAGAATAAACTGAAAAGGAGACTTGAAGGCCAGATAGCATTATGAGTTCAGGCTGGGAGACCTCCTGCTCTAAACACATATAATTTTTAGATAAGATAGATAAAAAGAAAATTGAAAAGACATATCCAGGATCAAAAGTATGATAAGCTTCTCCATGCACAAGAAATGCAACCGAAATGCAAAGTGGTAAGTAGGAGCATAACCAATTCCTGCTGGAGTCGGGGCTGGGGACAGACAGAGGGACACTGGGTTCCTGGGGAGTGTTGGTGAATGCACGTCCCTGTCTGTGTTACCAAGAGGAAGCCTAGGACAGAGCTGAAAACCAAACGAACCCAGGACTAACTTGCTGTGAAAAGAGGCTGAAACAACTGCTTACTGACTTAGAGATGTAGGTAATAGGAGACTGTATAGTCCAGAGGGTCCCAACCTCCAGAAGCTAATGCTGATGATTTGAGGTGGAACTGATGCAATAATAATTAGGAATAAAGTGCACATTAAATTTGATGTACTTGAATCATCCCTACATCGTTGCTCCCTCACCGTTGTCTGTGGATAAACTGTCCTCCATGAAACTGGTCCCTACTGCCCCAAAGGTAGGGGACCACTGCCACTTAAGGAATTTGGAAAACAGGCATATCTAAGCCAAGAGAAGGTACCCATTGGCTTGTTGACTGGACTTATGATTCCCTAGTAACACTGGCAGGCAAGAACACAGGGTCCTCCATGTAAAATGTGTTTCTGCACTGAGGATTAGGAAGCTGAGGATAAAAATCACCAAATTATAGAGAAGAAAAGGAAAGAGGGTGAGAGACAAACAGCTGACTGCAAAGAACCTAAAAAAAAAAGGCAAAATCACAGAAAAAATATGCCATAAGTCAGCTAACAAAGTTAAAACGTCAATACAAATGTCTCCAGATATAATAGCAAGCGAAGAACAGGGGAAATAAAAGGCTCAGGTGCTCAAAAATATAACATAAGTAATGCCATCCATTAAAAACCAGCAGTAATGATCACATCCAAGAGGGAGAAATAAAAGATTTACAGATAGATACTAAAAAGAACTAGATAGTGATCTCAGAAGTAAAACAAGTAGACATTGACAGGAAATAACCTCATGAGAGGAATATCCTGAAATTATCTGTGTGTGTTTAGTCACTCAGTCATGTCCGACTCTCTGTGACACTGTAGCCTGCCAGGCTGCTCTGTCCATGGGCATTCTCCAGGCAAGAATCCTGGGGTGGGTTGCCATGCCCTCCTCCAGGGGATCTTCCCAACCCAGACACTGAACCCAGGTCTCCCACATTTCAAGCAGATTCTTTACCATTCTGAGCCACCAGGGAAGCACAAGAATATTGCAGTGGGTAGCCTATCCCTTCTCCAGGGGAACTTCCCAACCCAGGAATCAAACTGGGGTCTCCTGCATTGCAGGTGAGCTATCAGAGAAGCCATTCTATAACCATATAGTGGAAGCTATTCAGCAATAAAAAAGAAAGGGCACTGATACATGTTACATCAGTTCAGTACAGTTGCTCAGTTGTGTCTGACTCTTTGTGACCCCATGGACTGCATCATGACAGGCTTCCCTGTCCATCACCAACTCCCGGAGCTTACTCAAACTCATGTCCTTCCAACCATCTCATCCTCTGTCGTCCCCTTCTCCTCCTGCCTTCAATCTTTCCCAGCATCAGGGTCTTTTCCAAAGAGTCAGTTCTTCGCATCAGATGGCCAAAGTACTGGAGTTTTAGCTTCAGCATCAGTCCTTCCAAAGAATATTCAGGACTGATCTCCTTTAGGATGGACTGGCTGGATTTCCTTGCAGTCCACAGGACTCTCAAGAGTCTTCTCCAACATCACATGTTACATGATCAGTCTCAAAATAACTATGCTGAGTGAAAGAATCTTGGGAGAAAAAGTACATACTGTACAATGCAAATAAAGTTCTAGGAAATGCAAATTGATATACAGAAATAAAAGCAGATCAATAACTGAGTAGGGATGGGGGACCAGAAGGAGAAGAAAGGAGTTAAAAAGTGGAAAAAGAAAACCTCTTGAGGTGATGGATATATTCATTATATTGATTGTGGTGATGGTTTCATGGCTGTATGCATATATAAAAATGAGCAAATGGCACAATTTAAATAGGTACATTAGTATATATCAGTGATGTGTCAATTAAACTGAAAAATTGTGGGAGTAAATAGATAAATAGGTTAAAGTGTGAATTTCAGTGATAAGACTTGAAGTTCTAGAATAAAACAAAGGCATAGAATATAAACAGTTGAAGAAGTAATGACTGATTATTTTTTTCAAAATTAAAACAACAAAAAAAGATACCCCTCAAAAATTGAAAGGATTCTCTGAAAATTGTAAAGCATACATGAAATGGGCATATTATGAAAAGTATGTAATGAGATACAAATGAAAGCTGCTCTAAAATAGTAAGATTAATGAATTGTGACATTTAGAATGTAAAATTCAAGTATATAAATTTATCTCACTGATAAAGAAAAAAGAGCTGACATCTTAAGAAGTGATAAAATCTGCTTGCTAATGACTTCAGATTTTATTTACAGTGGGAATAAATAGCTAGAATGTGTGGCATATGACCTACCTATGAGAAGGCTATACTTAATTAAGATATACTTAATCTACACAATTAAGATCATGGCATCCAGTCCCATCACTTCATGGCAAATAGATGGGGAAACAATGGAAACAGTGACAGATTTTTATTTTCTTGGGCTCCAAAACCACTGTAGATTGTGACTGCAGCCATGGAATTAAAAGACACTTGGCCTTTGGAAGAAAAGCTATGACCAACATAGACAGCAGAGACATTATTTTGCTGATACAAGTCTGTCTAGTCAAAGCTATAGTTTTTCCAGCAGTCATGTATGGGTGTGAGATTTGGACCACAAAGAAGGCTGAGCACCAATGAACTGATGCTTTCAAACTATGATGTTGGAGAAGAGAGTCCTTTGGACTGCAAGGAGATCAAACCAGTCAGTCAATTCTAAAGGAAATCTATCTTGAACATTCATTAGAAGGAATGATACTGAAGCTGAAGCTCCAATACTTTGGCCATCTGATGAGAAGAGCTGACTCATTAGAAAAGACACTGATGCTGGGAAAGGTTGAAGGCAGGAGGAGAAAGGGACCACAGAGGACGAGATGGTTGTATGGCATCACCAATTCAATGAACATGAGTTTGAACAAATTCCGGGAGACGGTGAAGGACGGGGAAGCCTGGCATGCTGCAGTGCATGGGGCTGCATAGAGTAGGACATGACTGACCAACTGAACAACAGCAAAATGGGAAGTAGTATATAATCTTCAACCAAGTATAGACACTTCTTGATTGGAAGTAGCCAGAAGAGAGAACCTTGGCCATCTATTTTTTTTTTTCTGTATTTTTATTTTTATTTTTTTTTCTAATTTTATTTTATTTTTAAACTTTACATAATTGTATTAGTTTTGCCAAATATCAAAATGAATCCGCCACAGGTATACATGTGTTCCCCATCCCGAACCCTCCTCCCTCCTCCCTCCCCATACCATCCCTCTGGGCCGTCCCAGTGCACCAGCCCCAAGCATCCAGCATGGTGCATCGAACCTGGACTGGCAACTCGTTTCCTACATGATATTTTACATGTTTCATTGCTATTCTCCCAAATCTTCCCACCCTCTCCCTCTCCCACAGAGTCCATAAGACTGTTCTATACATCAGTGTCTCTTTTGCTGTCTCGTACACCGGGTTATTGTTACCATCTTTCTAAATTCCATATATATGCGTTAGTATACTGTATTTATGTTTTTCCTTCTGGCTTACTTCACTCTGTATAATAGGCTCCAGTTTCATCCACCTCATTAGAACTGATTCAAATGAATTCTTTTTAATGGCTGAGTAATACTCCATTGTGTATATGTACCACTGCTTTCTTATCCATTCATCTGCTAATGGACATCTAGGTTGCTTCCATGTCCTGGCTATTATAAACAGTGCTGTGATGAACACTGGGGTACACGTGTCTCTTTCCCTTCTGGTTTCCTCAGTGTGTATGCCCAGCAGTGGGGTTGCTGGATCATAAGGCAGTTCTATTTCCAGTTTTTTAAGGAATCTCCACACTGTTCTCCATAGTGGCTGTACTAGTTTGCATTCCCACCAACAGTGTAAGAGGGTTCCCTTTTCTCCACACCCTCTCCAGCATTTATTATTTGTAGACTTTTGGATCGCAGCCATTCTGACTGGTGTGAAATGGTACCTCATAGTGGTTTTGATTTGCATTTCTCTGATAATGAGTGATGTTGAGCATCTTTTCATGTGTTTGTTAGCCATCTGTATGTCTTCTTTGGAGAAATGTCTATTTAGTTCTTTGGCCCATTTTTTGATTGGGTCGTTTATTTTTCTGGAGTTAAGCTGTAGGAGTTGCTTGTATATTTTTGAGATTAGTTGTTTGTCAGTTGCTTCATTTGCTATTATTTTCTCCCTTTCTGAAGGCTGTCTTTTCACCTTGCTAATAGTTTCCTTTGATGTGCAGAAGCTTTTAAGGTTAATTAGGTCCCATTTGTTTATTTTTGCTTTTATTTCCAATATTCTGGGAGGTGGGTCATAGAGGATCCTGCTGTGATGTATGTCGGAGAGTGTTTTGCCTATGTTCTCCTCTAGGAGTTTTATAGTTTCTGGTCTTACGTTTAGATCTTTAATCCATTTTGAGTTTATTTTTGTGTATGGTGTTAGAAAGTGGTCCAGTTTCATTCTTTTACAAGTGGTTGACCAGATTTCCCAGCACCACTTGTTAAAGAGATTGTCTTTAATCCATTGTATATTCTTGCCTCCTTTGTCAAAGATAAGGTGTCCATATGTGCGTGGATTTATCTCTGGGCTTTCTATTTTATTCCATTGATCAATATTTCTGTCTTTGTGCCAGTACCATACTGTCTTGATAACTGTGGCTTTGTAGTAGAGCCTGAAGTCAGGCAGGTTGATTCCTCCAGTTCCATTCTTCTTTCTCAAGATCGCTTTGGCTATTCGAGGTTTTTTGTATTTCCATACAAATTGTGAAATTATTTGTTCTAGCTCTGTGAAGAATACTGTTGGTAGCTTGATAGGGATTGCGTTGAATCTATAAATTGCTTTGGGTAGTATACTCATTTTCACTATATTGATTCTTCCAATCCATGAACATGGTATATTTCTCCATCTATTAGTGTCCTCTTTGATTTCTTTCACCAGTGTTTTATAGTTTTCTATATATAGATCTTTAGTTTCTTTAGGTAGATATATTCCTAAGTATTTTATTCTTTCCGTTGCAATGGTGAATGGAATTGTTTCCTTAATTTCTCTTTCTGTTTTCTCATTATTAGTGTATAGGAATGCAAGGGATTTCTGTGTGTTGATTTTATATCCTGCAACTTTACTATAGTCATTGATTATTTCTAGTAATTTTCTGGTGGAGTCTTTAGGGTTTTCTATGTAGAGGATCATGTCATCTGCAAATAGTGAGAGTTTTACTTCTTCTTTTCCAATTTGGATTCCTTTTATTTCTTTTTCTGCTCTGATTGCTGTGGCCAAAACTTCCAAAACTATGTTGAATAGTAATGGTGAAAGTGGGCACCCTTGTCTTGTTCCTGACTTTAGAGGAAATGCTTTCAATTTTTCACCATTGAGGATAATGTTTGCTGTGGGTTTGTCATATATAGCTTTTATTATGTTGAGGTATGTTCCTTCTATTCCTGCTTTCTGGAGAGTTTTTATCATAAATGGATGTTGAATTTTGTCAAAGGCTTTCTCTGCATCTATTGAGATAATCATATGGTTTTTATTTTTCAATTTGTTAATGTGGTGTATTACATTGATTGATTTGCGGATATTGAAGAATCCTTGCATCCCTGGGATAAAGCCCACTTGATCATGGTGTATGATCTTTTTAATGTGTTGTTGGATTCTGATTGCTAGAATTTTGTTAAGGATTTTTGCATCTATGTTCATCAGTGATATTGGCCTTGGCCATCTATTAATGTTTGTCATGAGCTAGAGAAGGAAAAACAGCCATGCTACCATCATTCCTAAAATATGGAGTAAACTGATAAAATAATGCTAAAATAAAAGTGTAAAAGCTAACTTTGAAACAAAACAGAAGAAAAAAAAAGACATGATTTTTATCAGAGTACAGGAAGTTATCCCCAGAGACAAATTAGGATATAATTAAAGAACTATAGATGCTTTAATATTTTGAAACATTCAGATTATATCTCAAAGGACTGGTATTACTCATAAAAGTAATGTTAGCTTCCTTGAATACTTATCAAAGGAGCTGCCAGAAAAGTAGAGGTAACTAAAAACAAAAACAAACCAATAACACCCCGCTTCAAAAAAAAATACATTGTCTAAACAAAGACTTGGGAAAAAAATAGACAAGAAGAGTGGTGGTTGTGATGGTGGTGGTGGTTTAGTCGCCAAGTCCTGTCTGACTCTTGTGACCACTAGGCTACAGTCCATGGGATTTCCCAGGCAAGAATACTGGAATGGGTTGTCATTTCCTTCTCCAATAGACAAGAAGGTTCTTCTTTAAAATCTGGTGTGTCAGTTATGAACATTTAGAATAAAAGTGAAAAGTGGGGAGTTATTCATACCAAAAAGTGGGGAGTTACTGACACTGGGGGTGGTGTTGATGGGTTATAAGGATTTCCTATTTTGATCATGTTCCTCTTTAACATGAGACATTAAATTTCACAGCTGTATCTTCAAGTTAACTTTGGCAAAGCATTTTGGCAATATTCAGTTAAGTATAAAATAGTAAAATGTGGTCTGGGAAATATTTTTGGTAAATTCAAAAATGGTTAATATTTATGCCTCAAATATGTTGATTAATGACTATGTCAGCTTGAAGAGAGGTCCTAATGATGAGCCACAAGCTTTGGTCTTGTATGCTGTCATTTTTAATATTTTTATTATCTAAGGCATGGAAAACATGCTTATGAAATTTGTCAATTACATAAAGCTGGAAAAGAGACCTAATACGGTAACTAGCTGAATTATGATGTTAAATGTTCTTGACTGGCTGGAAATCTGAGCCTCTCCTAGCAAAATTTATTTTAGCATCAGTAATAACCTAAAATACCCATTTTGAACAAATGCATTATCAACTTTATTATTAAGGTATGTAATGCTTATAAATAATTATGCAACCTTAATTTCCTTTATCACTGACTCAGTGGACATGAGTTGTTGAGCAACCTCCAGGCAATAGTGCAGGACAGGAAAGCCTGGCGTGCTGCAGTTCATGGGGTCTCAAGAGTCAGACATGAGTTAGTGACTGAACAGCAACAATTTACTTTATGGGTAATGCAGAGCTAAAATTATGGCATCTATGATACTATATTTACAGTATGGCTTCAAAAATTTTTGATACATTTTAATTAAGTCTTTGCACATAAATAAGAACCTAGGAATTATCACAAAATGAACCCAACCATACAATCACCACCCAGATCTATAAAGAAACCACTGCCAGCAACACAGGTGCTCTTACTACATCCTTTTCCAAACATGGTCACCTCTTCTCCTCAATGAACTGCCCCAGAGATTCATCCATGTGGTTGTGTTTAGCTGTTGATTCTTCATTTCCTTGTTGCCTAGCACTACATTATGTAGTATACAGCTCTTTATTGATCAAGTCTAGGGTATTGTTGACCACGTGTATATTTCCAGTTTGAAGTTATTATAAATGATGCTGCTATTAACATTCGCGCTCATGTCTTTCACCACTTCTTCGTGCTTTTCTCTTGGATACATGCCCAGGAAGAGAATTCTGAGTCCAGAAACTTTTGTATATATATATTTTTAAATTCTATTTATTTTTTCGGCTGTGTTGGATCTTAGTTGCGACATGTGGGATATTTTTCACTGTGGTGCATAGGCTGAGTTGCTCTGTGGCATATGGGATCTTAACTCTCTGACCACAGATCAAACCCACATTCCCCCTCATTGCAAGACAGATTCTGAAACACCGCACCACTAGGGAAATTTCATGTTTTTTAAATTAAATCAATTTCGCCAAAATTTTAAAAAGTAGTTGAACTGATACACCCTAGAAACTTCATAAGAGTTTTTGCTGTTCCAAATCCTTGCCACAACTTGATGTAGTTAGCCTTCTTCTTTGCTGTTGTTTTCTAGCAAAACAACAGTTTGTTTGCAGTCTTGCAGGTTTGACTTGTATTCTCTTGGTAACCACTTTCATTCTGTTGATAGCAAGACTCATTATAAAACTACTGTAAACGAAGACAAAATGTTATGAGTGCAAATAGGCCATATAAACAAAATATAGATTCCCTAAAATAAAACCACAAGTATACATGTAAATTGTGACAAAGGTAGCATAGGAAAATAGTAGAGAATAAAGGTATTTTTTTAAATAATATATTCAGGATCAATTGGATATACATGTGTAAAAATGTGAAAGGTATAGTATACTGAGATCAAGGTAAGTAGTGTATAGTATACTGAGATCAAGGTAAAAATGTGTAGCTTTAATTGTGAAAAGTAGAACACTGAAGCTT
Organism: Bos grunniens; assembly: GCF_055505025.1. Taxonomy (NCBI): domain Eukaryota; kingdom Metazoa; phylum Chordata; class Mammalia; order Artiodactyla; family Bovidae; genus Bos; species Bos grunniens. The sequence continues at coordinate 10,008,525 of NC_141168.1, forward strand.
ATAGAACTTGATTTAAGAGAATAACATCATAATCTTGGGGTTGGGAATGATTTCTTAAACAGAAATAAAATCACTAGCTATAAAGGGAAAGGTGGATAAATTAGGTTATATTAAAATTAGAAATTATTATCAAAAGACACTAATAAAAGAGTGAAATGGCTAACCATGGATTTGGGGCAGCATATTTTCAAACATCACTGACTCAACGGACATGAGTTTGAACAAACTCTGGGAGATGGTGAAGGACAGGGAAACCTGGTGTGCTGCAGTCCATGAGGTCATGAAGCATCGGACATGACTGAGTGACTAAACAGCACATTTCCAAACATGTAAGAAGGAAAATGCTCATATCCAAACAGTAGGGTGGGCCAGTGGCTAGGAATCTGCCTTGTAATGGAAGGGGCGCTTGTTCAATTCCTGGTCAGGGAAATACCATCCCACATGTGCGGAGCATCTACTGAGGCTGGGTGCTGCATAAAGATCCTGTGTGCTGCACCTGAGACCCAGTGCAGCCAGATAAATAAATATTTAAAAACACAAAAAACAAAATGTATAAACAAGGCCTGCAAATCAATAAGACCCATTCAGACTTCCCAATTTTAAAAATGGATGAGGAACTTTAACAGGCAGTTCCCAAAAAAGAACTATACTTTACAAAACATATAAAAAGTTGCTCAACTTCAAAAGGGCTCGACATTTTCAGAAAACAATTTAAAAACTAAGAATATTCAAAGAGAGTAACTTATCATTATGAGAGGACTTAATCTTACATATTACTTTGGGGAAGCCAAAGATGCTCCTCCGTCCATGGGATTTTCTAGGCAAAAGTACTGGAGTGGGGTGCCATTGCCTTCTCCGAAGAGGAAATAAAGGAGTAACTTAATTTCCATCTTCTACTATTTAAAAGCCTAAAGATATAAAGTTTCCCAGTGATGTTACAATACAAAATACTCCAAAAGTATATATGCTTCATGTATAAAGATTATATAGTTTTAACTTATTTTTTTGAAATGAAAATTTTGCTTAGACTAAATGAAAATTTTATTTTTTAACTCAGTACTCTCAATTGGATTTGTCTGTCCACATATTTCTCAGTATACAAGTTCTTTTCATTTTGGATTTTGACCAAAGAAGAAAATTAAATATCAAACTGATTTTAACAAATCTGAAACAAGTGCTTTTCTGGAAGAACAAAAGTTTCCTTGTCAAATATGATTTTCCTTCAAGGGTCCAGCATACTATACTATACTATGCTGCTGCTACTGTCACTTCAGTCGTGTCCGACTCTGTGCAACCCCGTAGAGGGCAGCCCACCAGGCTCCTGCGTCCATGGGATTCTCCAGGCAAGAGTACTGGAGTGGGTTGCCATTGCCTTCTCCAATGCATGAAAGTGAAAAGTGAAAGTGAAGTCACTCTGTCATGTCCGACGCTTAGCGACCCCACGGACTGTACCCTACCAGGCTCCTGCGTCCATGGGATTCTCCAGGCAAGAGTACTGGAGTGGGTTGCCATTGTCTTCTCCAATACTATACTATAGTATATAAGAAAATATGCAGGGATGTTTCTTTACAATGTTGATATTATCCAGATATGAATTGTCTCATTAGAGTCAGTACACTTCACGTGATTAGGAAAAATCACAAGCAAATTCGTCTATCAAGATCTCAGTTTCATATCCATCACTTCAGGGGTAAATGACTGTATCTGAGTTGTGAGAAACTGACTTTCTGCAGGGCAAGTTTGCGCTGTGCTGTGATTAGTCGCTCAGTCGTGCCCGACTCTTCGTGACCCCGTGGACTGTACCCCGCCAGGATCCTCCATCCACGGAATTCTCCAAGCTAGAATACTGGAGTGGGTGGCCATGTCCTCCTCCAGGGGATCTTCCCAACCCAGGGATCGAACCCAGGTCTCCCGCACTGCAGGCGGATTCTTTACTGTCTGAGCCACCAGGGAAGCCTAGCAGGGCAAGTTTATTTTCATGTATTTTTCAAAAATATAAAGTATTTCCATGGAATTTCACCAGTCGATTATATTAAGATCTTTGATTCAAAATGTCAGTTTTTTTAAAATATCAATTATTACTAAGATTGTGCTATAAGATATAAGAAAATAAAAGCTACACACAAGAATAATATGGTTGCATAAAACTTCATTAAGGCTAGATAGCAGCTGAAACTAATGTGAATCCCACATTGTCTAATCAGCTTCTTTTTCTGAATATTAGAAAATCTTGAATATGTATATGACCTGTAATTCTTAAAGGTACTTACCAAATAGTGTAAATGATATATGGTCTTATATATTTTTAATGTCCTAGCCATACACAACTGGGTAAAAACAGACTCTCATGTGTATTATTTCAGGTGATGGTATTAGGAAAAGAAATTTAAAGTTAGAGATGGTCAGATTTCATTGTAACAATTTTTAAAACATCAAAGCTGAAAACACCAGCAATAGAAAGGATTATCACCATCAGTAGTGAGCTCTCCATTCCTGGAGATATGCAGCTTTCCAAGTGAAAGCTGCATAATAAGAATTTCCTCATAGCAAAATATTACATAGGCTGGGATAGTAGACTCAATGTCCACTAATTTCATTTACTAAGAAAGCTGAAATGGAATACAAACTATCATGTTGAATTTTTTTATGAAGTTTAAAAAACTTTTCTTATTACCTTTAAAGTAACAGTTATGATCCAAGTTTTGGTTGATCTATTTTATTAACATCAGGGGAGATTTCATTTATGCCACTGCTAAGTAACATGTGACTATATATAACTTTCATTATTAAAAAGTGGATGGCTATTTCCATTTTTACTGTGAATAACTCCCCTGGCTCATTTATTCAACAATTATTTACAGAGCTCTTCTATATGCCAACCATTAAGAATTTTTTTAAAGAATTTTTCAAAGCAATTTCTACTAGAACTTTTTTATACTGGATGATACAGTTTAAGTATTTGGAAAATGTACAAAAATCTTCTTTATCTCATAAGCATTTTATTACTGGGAAAATAAAATACCTAACATACTTTTAATGTGCATAGAAATGAGATTTTGCTTGAAAAAATAAAGGCAAATGAAAATATTATAAGAAAGTCAGGGTCAATGAAGGCATGTTTCTTCTTTGCACCTACTAGGAAGCTGTTATTTGATCCTTACCTGTAGGAAAGGCTGAATAATTTCACCTTGTACATGTGTGAGCAACAGGTCAATTTGATCTTTGTAAATCTACTATCTAATTCATGTTCTTCATCTCTGGCTTGCATTCTTATTAAAGTCTACAGAATTTGGAAATAAAATGATTAATTAGAAATGATTTGCCAACTGCTCTAGTCAAGTGCACACCCATTGGCATTGTTCAGAAAATGCCATCATTTTCAAGATGTCATTCTTTGTGATAAGAAAAGAAAAAACATCATTCTCTGTGCAGCTCACAAAATTTTGTTTGGTGGGGGTGAAGGAGATAAGTTTATAGGTTAAAGAATGTTCCAGAGCTCAAATACACATCTTTAGGTTATCAAATACATCTAACCTCTATTCATAGAGTGAACTGAAAGAGAGATATAGCTGTGGAAATCAACTAAAGGATGCAACTCCAAACAAATCCTGAATACATGAATAAGTAAATTCATGATAGCCTACTTTTTTGAGTCAAGGAATGAGTTTTATTTGTCATTTAACAACCACCACCAAGTATGATACCCTACATATAGCATCAATAAATACATGTTATATATGAAAATGATACCATTTTAATGGCAGAAAATGAAGATTACCTAAAGAGACTTCTGATGAGGGTGAAAGAGAATGACAAAACTGGCTTGAAACTTAATGTTAAAAAAAAAAAAATAAGATCATGGCATCCGGTCCCAAAGCTTCATGGCAAATAGAAGGGGAAAAAGTGGAAGCAATGACAGATTTGATTTTCTTGGGCTCCAAAATCACTACAGAAATTAAAAGACATTTGCTCCTTGGAGGGAAACCTATGACAAAACTAGGCAATGTATTAAAAAGCAGAGACATCAATTTGCCAAGAAAGGTTCATTATACTCAAAGCTATGATTTTTCTCGTGGTCATGTACGGATGTTAGAGTTGGACTATAAAGAAAGCTGAGTGCCAAAGAATTGATGCTTTTGAACTGTAGGGCTGGAGAAGACTCTTGAGAATCCCTTGGACTGCAAGGAGAACAAACCAGTCAGGTATTCCTAAAGGAAACTAACCCTGAATATTCACTGAAAGGACTGACACTGAAGCTGAAGCTCCAAAGCTCCAGTACTTTGACCACCTACTGCAGAGTTGACTCATCAGAAATGATCTTGATGCTGGCAAAGACTGAAATCAACAAGAGAAGGGGACAGAAGAGGATGAGATGCTTAGATAGCATCACCAACTCAGTGGACATGGATTTGAGCAAACTCCAGGAGATCGTGAAGGACAAAAGAACCTGGCATGCTGCAGGCCATGGGGTCATAAAGAGTTGGACATGACTTAGCAAGTGCACAAACAACAACAAAGTAAATGAATTTCAGAATTGATTGCTTGCTCAGTGTGTCCCACACGCTCCTTCCACTGCTGTGTCCACAAGTCTGTTTTCTATGTCTGTGTCTCCCTTCCTGCCGTGCAACTGGGTTCATCAGTACCATTTTCCTAGATCCCATCAGTTCATCAGTTCAGTCGCTTAGTCATGTCCAACTCTTTGCAACCCCATGAATCACAGCACACCGGGCCTCCCTGTCCATCACCAACTCCTAGATTCCATATATATATATATGTGTGTGTGTGTGTGTGTGTTTATATACGGTATTTGTTTCTCTCTCTCTGACTTACTTCACTTTGTATAACAGGTTTTAGGTCACCTCAGTTCAACTGACTCACATTTATTCCTTTTTATGGCTGAGTAAGCTCAACATTCAGAAAACGAAGATCATGGCATCTGGTCCCATCACTTCCTGGGAAATAGATGGGGAAATAGTGGAAACAGTGTCAGACTTTATTTTTGGGGGGCTCCAAAATCACTGCAGATAGTGACTGGAGCCGTGAAATTAAAAGATGCTTATTCCTTGGAAGGAAAGTTATGACCAACCTAGATGGCATATTCAAAAGCAGAGACATTACTTTGCCAACAAAGGTCCGTCTAGTCAAGGCTATGGTTTTTCACGTGGTCATATATGGATGTGAGAGTTGGACTGTGAAGAAGGCTGAGCGCTGAAGAATTGATGCTTTTGAACTGTGGTGTTGGAGAAGACTCTTGAGAGTCCCTTGGACTGCAAGGAGATCCAACCAGTCCATTCTGAAGGAGATCAGCCCTGGGATTTCTTGGGAAGGAATGATGCTAAAGCTGAAACTCCAGTACTTTGGCCACCTTATGCGAAGAGTTGACTCATTGGAAAAGACTCTGATGCTGGGAGGGATCGGGGGCAGGAGGAGAAGGGGACGACAGAGGATGAGATGGCTGGATGGCATCAGTGACTTGATGACGTGAGTCTGAGTGAACTCCGGGAGTTGGTGATGGACAGGGAGGCCTGGCGTGCTGAGATTCATGGGGTCGCAAAGAGTCAGACACAACTGAGCAACTGAAGGGAACTGAATATTTCTTGGTAGGGTTTCCTAGGTGGCGCTAGTGGTAAAGAATACACCTGACAAGGCAGGAGAAGTAAGAGCCACAGGTTGGATCCCTGGGTCAGAAGATTCCCTTGAGGCGGCATGGTAACCCACTCCAGTATTCGTGTCTGGAGAATCCCATGGACAGAGGAGCCTAGGAGGCCACCATCCTTATAGGGTTGAAAGAGTCAGGCATGACTGAAGCAACTTAGCACACACACATACAATATTCCATTGCATGTATGAGCTTCCCAGGTGGCTCAGTGATAGAGAAGAAGTCAGCCTGCTAATGTAGAAGACCCCAGAGATGTGGGTTTCATCCCTAGCTGAGGATGATCCCTTGGAAGAGGAGATGGCAACCTGCTCCAGTATTTTTGCCAGGAAAATTCCATGGACAGAGGAGCCTTGCAAGCTAAAGACTATGGGGTCGCAAACAGTCATACAAGATTGAGTGACTGAGCGTAATATTCCTCTGTACATATGTACCACAACTTCTTTATCCATTCATCTGTTGATATCTGTACATATCTAGAAAGTACCACTGACATATATATACTACCAATAGATACATAGTAGGAAGCTGCTATATAATACAGGAAGGCCAGCTTGATGACTGAAGGGAAGGGATTGAGGGATGGGAAGGAGGCTCAAGAGGCAAGGAATATATATATATATATATATATATATATATATATATAGTTGATTTGAATTATTATATTACAGAAACAACAATATTGTAAAGTAATTATCCTCCAATTAAAAAAGAATTAAATTATAAATGAATATATGAATGAACAAACTGATAAATGAATGAGATTCTAGAAGTAAAAGCCCTGAAAGAAGAGGGCAAAATCCGTGGCCTCAAGCATCTATGCAAGAAAGGTGCAGATCCTGAAAGGCAAATATAAATGGATCAATAATAAAAAATAAAATTTTAACAATGCTAGTGATTTTCATTGTATCTTCAACAAAGAGGAGCTGAAATTTTTGCCAATGCATTCACTATATATATTCTAAATACTATTCTTGGGTTAACAGTAGTTCATTCTCACTAAAGAATATTTATTTTAATTTAAAAAAACATTTGATTGTCAGTATCAATTAAATTTTCAAAAATTATTAATACATATTTTAGCCATTATCTTCAAAAGGATCTAAGTGAAAGTGAAGTGTTAGTCATGTCCTATTCTTCACGATCCCATGGACTGTAGCCCAAGAGGCTCCTCCATCCACAGAATTCTCCAAGCAAGAATACTGGATTAGGTTGCCTTTCCCTTCTCCACGAGATCTTCCAACCCAGGGATCAAACCCAGGTCTCCTGTGTTGCAGGCGGATTCTTTACTGTGTGAGCCATCAGGGAAGTCCTTCAAAAGGACCTATGACTTGAAACCCTAGCACTCAGAGTGGACAAAACTAGGAAAGGAGTAGCTGTCTAGAATACCATTTTTACATTTTTTTTACGTGGTCTATAGTTATTTCTCATGCATTAGCACAGTCCATTGTGCAAACATGATAACAATCACTTCTTTAGCATGGCAGGAAGCAATCAACCAATCAGAATCAGCAGAGTGAGTTGGACAGTGTATTTTGAAAAGCTGGAAACAAGCAAGGTCTTTCTTAGTTTTTCCACAAAAGATGGGAGATCTTGGGATTGGCCTGCTCCGGAGGTACCCAGGACACTTGACTGAGAGGATGCACAATTCAAAGTGAAAGCTTTAAGAATTCAGATGTTAACTCACCACAGTAGGAAGTATCTTTAACTTCTGCAGCAGTTTTTAGCTCAGTGTTTAAAATTGAGTGAATTTAAAAATTGATTCTCATGTATATCATCAAAACCTAGGCTCCCAGCTAGAATTTTGTACAAAATAAAATTTGGTTATTTATTGTTTCATTCACTTAAGAAAGAAAGGAAATCAAAAGCACATTTACATAATGGAAATGTTCTCACTGGTAACTAAACATAGTTTATTGTTTATTAACAAAATAATTAAGGATGCAAATAATATCTCCATGCCATCTGCCTCAGGGATCTCTTTATTGAAGGCTCATTATTTTCTGGGGCAGAGGCTTTGCCATAAAAGAGATCGCATGAAGAAATGCAGAATTGCAAAAAGAAATGCACACACTGTCTGTGCATTCACAAAATCTGTCACTGTGTATGCCATCATGTCAATGATATAAGCAAAACTGTATGGAAAATTGTGGTGTGTACAGTAACAGTCAAGTAATGAACGCAAATTTTATATGTACATTGGTGTCTGCACAATGCAAAGATGTTCTATGCAAAGATACAAGGGAAATATCTTATTGCATAAGCAATGATTTCTAAGCGAGGTCCACATGAAAGTGTAGAAACATGAGGCCATTTTCCCCAGTGACATACCATGATAATTGAGACAGATATTTCTACTGACTTGAAGTGGAAAATCGCCTTATATCTCCACTTTTCAAATTTGCACACTCAGTCTCAGACTAGTTTTGGAGCAATTCCAAATGTTTGAAAACATAGGTTACAAAGACTTTCTCTGCTAAACTAAAGTTCTGTTTTTTTTTTTTTTTAGAGAGAAGATGCAAAGAGATTATGCTGAAGATCAATATAGTTAAGTATAGTAAATATATCCTTTAGATAAAATTCAAATGTCTTTTATGAGTTCTCTGATCTTCCCCATAACTCATGCATAATAAGTAACTTCCTCCTCTTCGGTCAGCACGTTTTGTGCACATTTTTTAAAATTTCAATTGTAGTCTCGGTTCCTGGATAGCAGCAGGCATCATGTCATTACCAAGTTCACGCTTAGAATTCTTATTATCAATTTGAAGGTATATAGTATCATAACAGGCTCTTTCAATAAATACTTTCTGTAACTACAGAGTCTATTTTAGTAAAGAGGAAAGGTTTTTGGCATTGGTACACCTGGCAACATGAAACTCTCACCAAAAATGTAGTGGGTGCATTTTGATACAAATAGAAAATATTTATAGTAGCCCCATCTTCTTAGGCTCTGAATCAGTAGAGAAACAATACTAGGACAGAGATACATAACAAATGGGACTTAGAAATACAGTTGATTTTAGTACGATCTTCTATAAATGTGATCTTCCTATACATAAACTCATCAGCTTTCCTTGCAAAGAACTTAATGGGTTTTTCCATAGGGCAAACTTGAAATTGGCTGTTCTAGCAATGGAATAGAATGATAGGAAAAAGGAAATAAAAAACTGTATCAAAACAAAACAGGACCAAAAGTTTTATTTGTCCTCATAGAGTTAACATGTTCCTCTTTCATGAAAAATGTCTCCCATCTTCATGACCACCACATCATTAATTTTGACTCTTCAAAATAGATTTAAATCTATGGCTTGAAATTGAGGGAATATAGTATAACAGAAAGCCCACTGGATTATATTAAGGAAGGAATGAGTCCCTTTTTAGTGCTAAAATAAGACCACCACAGACGGGGTGTTTCTGTAGTTCTAGGTGACTGCAGCCCTGAAATTAATAGATGCTTGCTCCTTGAAAGAAAAGCTATGACGAACCTGGACAGTGTATTAAAAAGCAGAGACACTGCTTTGCCAACAAAGGTCCATACAGTCAAAGCTATGGCTTTTCCAGTAGTCATGTATGGATGTGAGAGTTGGACCATAAAGAAGGCTGAGCACCAAAGAATTGGCACTTTTGAACTACAGTGTTGGAGAAGACTCTTGAGAGTCCCCTGGACTGCAAGGAGATCAAACCAGTTAATCCCAAAGGAAATCAAGCCTGAATATTCTTTGCAAGGACTGATGATGAAGCTGAGGCTCCAATACTTTGGCCACCTGATGCAAAGAGCCAACTCACTGGAAAAGACCCTGATGCTGGGAAAGATTGAAGGCAGGAGGAGAAGGGGATAACAGAGGATGAGATGGTTGGATGGCATCACCGACTCAATGGACATGAATTTGAGTAAGCTCCAGGAGATGAGGACACAGAAGCCTGGTGTGCTGCAGTCCATGGGGTCACAAGGAGTCAGACGTGACTGAGCAACTGATAAACACCAACAGAGTTTGGCAAGTCTAAGATCAAGGGGCTGGCAGATTCTGGGTCCAGTGAGAGCCATCTTTCTGGGTCATAGATGGGCATCTTCTCCCCTGTGTTCTCATGTGGTGGAAGAGGTGAGGGCCATCTCTCTCTGGGGCCCCTTTAACCCTTTAAAAGTGCACTAATGTCATCATGGGTGTCTCAAGTGGCTCAGTGGTGAAGAATCTGCTTGCCATTGCATGAGACACCAGAGACACAGGTCCAATCCCTTAGTCAAGAAGATCTCCTGAAAGGGGAAATGGCAAGCTGCTTCAGTATTCTTGTGGGGGAAATCTCAGAGACAGAGGAGCCTGTCAGTCTATGTGGTCACAAAGAGTCAGACACGACTGAATGACTGAGCACAATGTCATCATGAGGGCACTCTGATGACCTAAGCACCTCCTAGAGACCCCAGATACCATCGCACTGGTGAGGTTTCAACGGGTGAATTTCAGCAGAACACAAACATTCAGTTTTTGGCAGGCTCTGCATCAAGTTACAAATAAGCCTGTGTTTTCATGTGGAATATGGTGTCTGAATGATAAGCATAAACATTTTGATTCAGTCATAATAAAGATTCAAAGAAAAGTTGTGGTAGTTTTTAATGAGGATCTCTATAACAAGAAGACATAATATTTCTGGCATAAGTGCTTTGATAAGTAATGTTCTTGTGATTTGGTCAGCCATCTCATCCACAAAACATCACATAAGAAAAATACTTTAAACTCAATGATTGCAGGAGTCAAGCAAGAGCAGTTTTAGAGACAAGACTGGATGAGAAAGGTATCTAATGTACTTTTAAAAATCTGTATTTTTGGTCAATTTTCTCCATTTTTCTTTTTATTTATTGACATACAATCTTTTTATTTATTAAAGAAGCAAGAAATGAAGGCATTCAATGGCTAACTAGACAGTTTTTGATGAATTCCTCTCAAACATTATCTTCAACTTTATCATCACCAGAGTTTACAAAAATGGTTGTTGTAGGAAATAGAATATTCATATTTCAAACTACAAATGAACACCAGTTTTGTATTAATGAATTTTATCAATATAAAGAAAAAAATCCACAACTCACTAGCTTTAGGGTACTTGCCCTAATATCTATAATATACACTTTCTCTAGTATTTCTGAAAGCATAAGATAAACAACTTCTGATCAAATCACAATGGTAACTTTGTTAAAACAAAATGTTGGGAAAAATGCCATTGTAACTGGTACATGAAGAATAATTCTAAGGGAATACAGAAGCTAATAGCAGAAGTGAAAAAGAAATCATAGGTGACTTGGTTTAAGGCTGTATTGGCAGTGGGTGCAGAGTGAAGTGATGGATGGGAGGGTTGATAGAACAGGCTGCTGGCATGGACTTCAGGGTCAGGGTGAGTGGCAGCAATGGCAAGGAAAAGGAAGAATCAAGAACGGCTTCTAGAGATTTGGCTTGAGGGAATTAGAGTGTGTTCTGTGTCAATTCCCAAGACTAAAAGACAAACAAACAACAAAAACATATTAGAGAAACACATTTGGGGAAGAAAATCAGGAGTTGTGTTTTCACTTTAAATTTGAGACGTCTAGTAGACAGTCAAGTCAAGATTCCAAGTAGCAAATATGCATCTGGATCTCTGGAAGAAGTCAGGAATTAGGATAGAAATAAAGAAGTCATGGACTTCCCTTGTGGTCCAGTGGTTGAGAAGCCACCTGCCACCTATAAGGGGACATGGGTTCAATCCCTGGTCTGGGCAGATTCCACATGCTGCAGCTGAACCCATGAGCCACAAGTACTCAAGTCCATAAGCTCTAGGGCTCATGTGCCCCAACTAGTGAAACCTGCACACCCTAGAGCCCTTGCTCTGCAACAAGAGAAGCCACCTCAATGAGAAGTCTGCACAACACAACTAGAGAGAAGCCCCCTCACACCGCAACTAGAGAAAGCCCTCGTGCAGCATCAAACACCCAGGGAAGCCAAAACAAATAAATAAATAAAAGCCATCAGTATATGGATGATATTTAAAGATGACATTAGAATGAAATGATCTAGTGAGAGAAGTGAGGAGGCTCCAGAATGCCAGAGGACAGGCAAGATTTGATAAATATTTATAGAAAAAGGAAATAGAAAATCCAAGTGAGGTAGGAATAAAACTAGGAGAGTATGGTGCTATGGAAAACCAAATATAAAAGCTTATCTAGAAAGAACTGTTTAGTTATATACAGATTTTTTGAGACAAAGTGGCATCGTGCTTTTTTCTAGAGTCAAAATATCATCATGCTTTCAGTCTATTAAATCTACCTTGCCAGCACTGAAATATTTTTTCCTGTGAGCAACTCTTATTGCTCACCACTATTCTCTCTCTTGATGGTCTTTGTTCCATTATGTCACTATTTAAAATCAACTGAAAATGAGAACATCTAAAATTTTATATATGAGGGTCAGTTAGGAAATTTTGGACAAAGCAATTGTATAGAATGTTTTGTTACTAACAGATATAATAACAAATATCATTTTCAAATTATTTATGAAAAGAATGGAATATTCCTCAATTAAACTAATATACATTGATTAAAAATAAGTAAAATTATGAAAAATATGGTCCAGGATTAATATAAAATTTCTCATCTTTACTAGTTCTATTTATCATTATTTTTTAAAGTAAAATAGTTTATCACCATGGTTTTACCTTTTTGCATGACAACTAGTGTTGTTAAATATTTTATACACACACAAATAATAAAGCTTCTAACTGAATAATCTCTATGATTCTTGTCTATTGACTTATCGATATCTTAATGATTTTCTTATCTTATTTAGTAAGCTTTTTAAAAATAACAGAGATGCTGTTCTTTCTACTCTTATCCATATACATAAAATGCTAATTTTAAAAAGTATACATTCAATGATCTTATATAATAATAGATTTGAACATTCTCAATTTACCTGTGTTTATAAACAAAGTCTTGGAGAGTTTAGACACCCCTCCCAAGGTGCAGAGAACAAAAGGGTAGAAATCATTTCGACTCTTGATGATTCTGATTGCAAAGCTCATGCTTTCTTTCTCCATGAAAACAATATTTTCATATGGGCTATTAGAATAAAAGCAAACTGTTGTAACTTTAAACTCTTGACATATATCTTTTGTTATAAAATGTGGTTTCAGTCAATAAAGAAACATGAAAAATATGTTAAACAGGGAGTAATAACAAAAATACTTTGACTTTCTTAAAAAACTGAAAGTAAAGGGATTCTATGAACTTATTAATAGGCAAATCAAATCCTTTTAAAAATTAATGATGTGTCACTAGTTTAATACTAAAATAAAGGCAAGAAGCATCATGCTTCATTAGGAACATGGTCACCTGTTATTATTTGAATTTGGGGTTAAAGATGAATCATTCTCACCATCTATTGACAGAAAACTTGCCAATTCAATGCAACTATTAAAACCATCAGTACAGGAACTAATAAGGATATCTAATACATAATAAATATTTATAATAAATAATAATATCTTAATAATAATATGAGGAAAATGATATTATAAGCTCATGAGGAAAAATAGAAAATATAGCAATGCTTAATTATATTACTAAATTTAGTTCTAAATTTTTTTCTACTCTCTCAAAAGTTTTAAATGTACATGCTGCTGATAAGGACATATAATTTTATTTAATATAATTAATATAATGCTGTATGGATAGACTTATGGATAAGATTCTTATGGATACAAGAATGTTTTTATGATAAAGGCAGTATCATCTAACTTATCACATCTACTGAATTCCTGAAATTGCTACTACTCAGCAGTGAAGCAACATGGTGTGTGGTGTATTTGCTACAATCTTGTCAATAGATTAATAACAAGGCAAGATAAGAATGTGCACTTAGCACTAATTCATGGGAAACAGCATTTAGCATCTTAAAAACATGCTCTCAGAAGCTATGAAATTTCTTGACTCTAAACAGTTTGTGACTTCAATGAAATTATGGGTCACTGTATTGCAAGGTACACATTCAAAAACTGAAAAATAAAATAAATTTTTGAAAACATGAGACCAAATTACTTCTTTAAATTCATATATTTTTTCTTTAAAAAATATATACTCTAATTTCAGGAAATGTTACACTATGTCATACTAATAAGTTGGTGCATTATAAATTTTTTTTTACATAATAGGGGTTTGTGGGATATATCTGGTTGACCATAAGTGAATGTAAGATTCATCTTGGAGCTGGCTTTGCATAGCTAATCATTATTTATATATATTCCTGGTGGCTCAGATGGTAAAGAATCTGCCTGCAATGCGTGAAACCTGGTTTTGATCCCTGGGTTCAGAGTAGGAAGTAGGAAATGGAGTAGGAAATGGAAACTCCTTCTAGTATTCTTGCCTGGAGTATCCCCATGGACAGAGGAGCTTGGTGGGCTACAGTCCACGGGGTTACAAAGACACAAGTAAGCATTTAAGCATATACACACACACACACATATGTGTGTATATGGGATGCCCCAGTGGTTCAGGGGCAAAGAATCTGCCAGCAAAGCAGGAGACACAGGATACGAGAGTTTGAACCCTGGGTTGGGAAGATCCCCTGCAGGAGCACATGGCAACCCACTCCAGTATTCTTGCCTAGAAAATCCCGTGGATAGAGGAGCCTGGTTGGCTACAGTCCACGGGGTCACCAAGAGCTGCACACGAGCATGAAGTGACTGAGCACAGCACAACACACATCTATACATGTGTGTTTGTACATATATATATATATATATATATATATATATATATTTAAAATTATCCTTTAGGGTAGCTTTAGATTGTTAAGGCATCTGAATACAATGTGGGAGACCCAGGTTCGATCCCTGGGTTTGGAAGATCCTCTGGAGAGGGAAATGGCAACCCACTCCAGTATTCCTGCCTAGAAAATCCCATGGATTTTCGAGCCTGGTAGGCTACAGTCCCTGGGGTCACAAAGAGTCGGACACGACTGAGCGACTTCACTTCACTTACGTTGTTAAATACAATGAGTGTGGCTAAAGCCCATGCCTTCTTCTGTTCACCTATCCACTCACTGTTATCACTTCAAGGTTAACTTTCTTTTCAGAGTGCTGATTCTCCTGCAATCCCAACAAATTCTACAGATTGTTTATTGTCAGGAAACATTTAACAGGAGGCTTCCTGTGTGCTGTTTTGGATCTGTCAGGAATTCTTTGCTCCTTATAAATTCCTCAGGAATTAAGAGGAGAGGCAAGCTTCTCCCAGGACTGAGGAATCCAGGCATTTCCTTCATTAGTGTTTCTTTATGGTGGTAAGTACGCTCTTCCTTCTTGTGAACCATATGGTAAAAGTAATTGTTTACAAATCTCTCTCTTTAATATGGATTGCCTATGTTTTGTAAGTCTGGAATTTTAATCTTTATCTTTGCTGAGAATAACTACTTTGTAAGACAGTCTATATGCCCACACCATGTTGATTAAAACACCTTTGCTCCATCAGAGCTCTGGTCCCCATGTCTTTCTCTGTCTCTCTGTCTCTCTGTCTCTCTCTCTCTCTCTCTCTCTTTTTCAGGCTGATCCCCTGGAGCGCAGAGGCTCTCTGAGTTCACTTTCCTGCCCGGGCTTCTAAGACCCTCTTGAGAAGGTGCTCTGCGCCTTCACCACATCGAGAGGGTGCCTGAGGCCTTCGTGAACAGAGCAAGTCCCGTGCAGGGGCTTTATTGGCTTTCTGTGTAAACCAAGGAATAGCAGCCTCTTTCTCTCCTTTACTTTCTTATCGTCGACTCTGGACCACCAAGTTCCAGTCAATTAAAGGACCTCAACAGTTTATGGATGAATACTAATCATTAATTGGATGGCTAGTTTTGCAAAACTAAATAACATGGGATCCACAGACTTGGCCTACAGTTTGTGATCTCTTTTTAGAACTGCTACGTGTCCGACTTTGCGACACCCAGACTGTGCCTGCGACCCCCAGACTGTGCCTGCGACCCCGCCAGGCTCCTCTGTCCACAGAACTGCTCTTATTCAAACACAGTGAAAGAGTTCTATATTACTGTTTTTTTTTTTTTCCTCTCTACATTTGCTTCTTATTTACAGTGTGATAAGCATTGAGCTAAGCGGTTGTGATGACCGGTGCACTAAGCACAGCCGAGAGGAGCTACCCCACGTCTGAGGTCAGGGGCAGAAGCCAGGAGGACCCCATGCCCAAAGGGTGGCGGTCAAGAGGAGCTACCCCACGTCCGAGGTCAGTGGGGGCAGCCGATAGGAGCTACCCCAAGTCCGAGGTCAGGGGCGGCAACGAGAGGAGTTACCCTGCATCTGGGGTCAGGGGCGGCAGCCGGGAGGAGCAACCCCACGCCCGAGGCCAGGGGCAGCGGCCGGGAGGACCAACCCTACATCCAAGGAGCCGTGGCTGCATGGGCACAGGAGGGCCTAGAGGAGCTATCCCACGTTGAAGGTCAGGAACGGCGGCGGTGAGGAGATACCTCTCGTCCAAGGTAAGGAGCAGGGGCTGCACTTTGCTGGAGTAGCCGTGAAGAGATACCCCATGCCCAAGGTAAGAGAAACCCAATTAAGATGGTAGGTGTTGCAAGAGGGCAGACACACTGAAACCATATTCACAGAAAATTAGTCAATCTAATCACACTAGGACCACAGCCTTGTATAACTCAATGAAACTAAGCCATGCCTGTTGGGCAACCCAAGATGGGCAGGTCATGGTGGAGAGATCTGACAGAATGTGGTGCACTGGAGAAGAGAATGGCAAACCACTTCAGTATTCTTGCCTTGAGAACCCCATGAACAGTATAAAAAGGCAAAATGATAGGATACTGAAAGAGGAACTCCCCAGGTCAGTAGGTGCCCAATATGCTACTGGACATCAGTGGAGAAATAACTCCAGAAAGAATGAAGGCATGGAGCCAAAACAAAAACAATACCCAGCTGTGGATGTGACTGGTGACAGAAGCAAGGTCCGATGCTGTAAAGAGCAATATTGCATAGGAACCTAGAATGTCAGGTCCATGAATCAAGGCAAATTAGAAGTGGTCAAACAAGAGATGGCAAGAGTGAATGTTGACATTCTAGGAATCAGTGAACTAAAATGGACTGGAATGGGTGAATTTAACTCAGATGACCATTATATCTACTACTGCAGGCAGGAATCCCTCAGAAGAAATGGAGTAGTCATCATGGTCAACAAAAGAGTCTGAAATACAGTACTTGGATGCAATCTCAAAAACGACAGAATGATCTCTGTTCGTTTCCAAGGCAAACCATTCAATATCACAGTAATCCAAGTCTATGCCCCAACCAGTAATGCTGAAGAAGCTGAAGTTGAACGGTTCTATGAAGACCTACAAGACCTTTTAGAACTAACACCCAAAAAAGATGTCCTTTTCATTATAGGGGACTGGAATGAAAAGGTAGGAAGTCAAGAAACATCTGGAGTAACAGGCAAATTTGGCCTTGGAATATGGAATAAAGCAGGGCAAAGACTAATAGTTTTGCCAAGAAAATGCACTGATCATAACAAACATCCTCTTCCAACAACACAAGAGAAGACTCTACACATGGATATCACCAGATGGTCAACACCAAAATCAGATTGATTATATTCTTTGTATCCAAAGACGGAGAAGCTCTATACAGTCAGCAAAAACAAGACCAGAAGCTGACTGTGGCTCAGACCATGAACTCCTTATTGCCAAATTCAGACTTAAATTGAAGAAAGTAGGGAAAACCACTAGACCATACAGGTATGACCTAAATCAAATCCCTTATGATTATACAGTGGAAGTGAGAAATAGATTTAAGGGCCTAGATCTGATAGAGTGCCTGATGAACTATGGAATGAGGTTCATGACACTGTACAGGAGACAGGGGTCAAGACCATTCCCATGGAAAAGAAATGCAAAAAAGCAAAATGGCTGTCTGGGGAGGCCTTACAAATAGCTGTGAAAAGAAGAGAAGCGAAAAGCAAAGGAGCAAAGGAAAGATATAAGCATCTGAATGCAGAGTTCCAAAGAATAGCAAGAAGAGATAAGAAAGCCTTCTTCAGCGATCAATGCAAAGAAATAGAGGAAAACAACAGAATGGGAAAGACTAGGGATCTCTTCAAGAAAATCAGAGATACCAAAGGAACATTTCATGCAAAGATGGGCTCGATAAAGGACAGAAATGGTATGGACCTAACAGAAGCAGAAGATATTAAGAACAAATGGCAAGGATACACAGAAGAACTGTACAAAAAAGATCTTCATGACCCAGATAATCACGATGGTGTGATCACTGACCTAGCGCCAGACATCCTGGAATGTGAAGTCAAGTGGGCCTTAGAAAGCATCACTATGAACAAAGATAGTGGAGGTGATGTAATTCCAGTTGAGCTATTCCAAATCCTGAAAGATGATGCTGTGAAAGTGCTGCACTCAATATGCCAGCAAATTTGGAAAACTCAGCAGTGGCCACAGGACTGGAAAAGGTCAGTTTTCATTCCAATCCCAAAGAAAGGCAATGCCAAAGAATGCTCAAACTACCGCACAATTGCACTCATCTCACACGCTAGTAAAGTAATGCTCAAAATTCTCCAAGCCAGGCTTCAGCAATATGTGAACCATGAACTTCCTGATGTTCAAGCTGGTTTTAGAAAAGGCAGAGGAACCAGAGATCAAATTGCCAACATCCGCTGGATCATGGAAAAAGCAAGAGAGTTCCAGAAAAACATCTATTTCTGCTTGATTGACTATGCCAAAGCCTTTGACTGTGTGGATCACAATATACTGTGGAAAATTCTTCAGAGATGGGAATACCAGACCACCTGATCTGCCTCTTGAGAAATTTGTATGCAGGTCAGGAAGCAACAGTTAGAACTGGACATGGAACAACAGACTGGTTCCAAATAGGAAAAGGAGTTCGTCAAGGCTGTGTATTGTCACCCTGCTTATTTAACTTATATGCAGAGTACATCATGAGAAACGCTGGACTGGAAGAAACACAAGCTGGAATCAAGATTGCCAGGAGAAATATCAATCACCTCAGATATGCAGATGACACCACCCTTATGGCAGAAAGTGAAGAGGAACTCAAAAGCCTCTTGATGAAAGTGAAAGTGGAGAGTGGAAAAGTTGGCTTAAAGCTCAACATTCAGGAAACAAAGATCATAGCATCCAGTCCCATCACTTCATGGGAAATAGATGGGGAAACAGTGGAAACAGTGTCAGACTTTATTTTTCTGGGCTCCAAGATCACTGCAGATGGTGACTGCAGCCATGAAATTAAAAGACACTTGCTCCTTGGAAGGAAAGTTATGACCAACCTAGATAGCATATTTAAAAGCAGAGACATTGCTTTGCCAACAAAGGTTCATCTAGTCAAGGCTATGGTTTTTCCTGTGGTCATGTATGGATGTGAGAGTTGGACTGTGAAGAAGGCTGAGCGCCGAAGAATTGATGCTTTTGAACTGTGGTGTTGGAGAAGACTCTTGAGAGTCCCTTGGACAGCAGGGAGATCCAACCAGTCTATTCTGAAGATCAGCACTGGGATTTCTTTGGAAGGAATGATGCTAAAGCTGAAACTCCAGTACTTTGGCCACCTCATGGGAAGAGTTGACTCATTGGAAAAGACTCTGATGCTGGGAGGGATTGGGGGCAGGAGGAGAAGGGGACGACAGAGGATGAGATGGCTGGATGGCATCACTGACTCGATGGACATGAGTCTGGGTGAACTCCGGGAGTTGGTGATGGACAGGGAGGCCTGTCGTGCTGCGATTCATGGGGTCGCAAAGAGTCGGACACGACTGAGCGACTGAACTGAACTAATCTGAAGCAGTTTATTTCTTTAATACTTCAGCACAGCTCTAAGAAATGCATGTTATGCCGACTTAAAAGATGATGAAATTAAAAATTAGAGGGGTTTGGTGATTCTCCCTGGTTTGCACAGATGGCTAGGGGAGGGAGCCTGGAATCAGATCCAAGACTGTGAGATTCTAAACTCTGTGCCCAAGAGTCTATCAATATCAGTCAAAGTCTGCTGTGGATTTTGGTTTATTACCTAGTAATTTCTTTCATTTATATCTGGATGTAGCAGAAAAGAGTTTTTTCCTAGTAAAGGGAAAGAACTGAATAATAAGATGAAGTGTAAGAATGATAATTATATCAGAAAAATTAAAGTCAGGGGTGAGCAAAACCAAAAGTCTGCAATCTCTGTTCTCGGAAGGACATTTGAAGCTTAGACGGATAAAACCATCTAAGTTGAAATGAATTCTAGCCACACATTACCATTTAGTTTACATTCTTTGCAATGCTCTCGATCAATGCACAGAATCTTGTTATATTACATGAAATACAAATTGCAAATATCTATAGCAGAATTATTTGAAACATATAATGTTGTTGTCTTTGGGGTTTAATTTTGTATATTGTAAGGAGATGAAAATAAACCTCTAAGGCAGAAACACAATTGTATGCTTCAATGAATAAATTATATTAGGGAATGTACTTGAGAGATGGCAAGGAACATAAGACAGGCTGCTTATGTAATAAACTCGGTCTCCAATGAAAAGTAACAAACTTTGTAGGCTGCTGTAACAGCATCATATCAATAATTTTGCTATTTTCAAAGACACTTATTATCTCTCCACATTTAAAACCAAAATGAAAATGCAGTTTTCTGGAGGACCACTACCAGCAAGATCACGAGCAAATGTAATATACCAGAACAGAGAACCTGGATCTGAGAGATTCTTAATTACAAATGAAGGAGGGGGTCATCACTTTGGAGTTAAATTCCATCTAAGAATTCCATGAATATTGGGAAGACCCTACATCTCCATATGCCTTCAGCAACACTGTCCTGATAAAAAGGACAGGCACGCAGAAGAAAACACAGAGACAGAAAGAAGATACATCAGGAGAAAGAAGTGAAACAGGCATTGAGGGTGTGGAGGGAGGGAAGAGACATGATTGGCTCCCAGGTGTGGGTGGATTAAGGTAAATGGACTTGGTATAATTCTGTTAGGTGGTCACAAGGAAAGGCAGGCAGTGGTCATATTACAATTGCAAATCAATATAACATTTCCGGGAATAATTTCGGCAGTATTTCTCAAAGATCTTTAACATTCCTTTTCTTCGTCCTGCAATTTCATTCCAGGTGCTTTCACCCTCCATAAGTCTTTGCAAAGACTTATGCAGATAATGTTTATTACAGCATTAATACCTAATAACAGTGCATCATCTAATAATAGCTGTGGATGAATGTCACCTGACACATCAGGAAACAAAGGATGTTTCAGCCATCAAGCCCTCAGCACTGCAGTTGCCCGAGGACAGTGCACCCTGAGGGGGGTCAGGAGGGAAAACACAGGATACTGGCTTACAATAGTTAAGATGCATATGAAATGAATTATTTCAGTGAGCCCAGACTCTTGCATCTTCCCATGCACAGAAAAGCACTAAATTCATTGATCTGAAGTGTCTACTTTTCTTTAATTAAAATTAATCTTTTTGTATTCCCTACTACCTGTTTTTGTTGTTGTTTTCAAAACTCCTATATATCCTTGCTGCCCTCTTACCTCTTCAGAGCGGTCACTCAAGAGTTTTATGAGAGGTTGCCTTCTGGGCTTAAGTCCTCAGCAAGAGGGCTGAATAAAATGTAATTCTCAATTTCTAGGTTCTGCTTTTTTTTTTTTTTTCAGTTGTCATAGGGAATTGGTTTAATAAATATTATTAACAACATGTAAGACTATGGGCTCATGCTTATAAAATTATAAATAAGAAAATGACATTATGGATAATACACACTGTTATATTGTAGGATTCAAATTTTGCTTATAGAAATTGAACAAAATACAACAAAATATATCAGTAGTTAATCCCAGATTATAGCATTATGGTCATTTTAAATTTTCTTTCTTATTCCAGTTTAGTTTCCAAACTTTCTACAATGAGTATGTATGTAATATTTATATATATTAATTGCTATTAAACATGAATGAACAAAAGCTTTTAACATCCACTTAAAACTGAGGAAGATGTTTCGTTTACTTATTTATTTGTTGGTCTATTCTCTCATTTAACAACCACTTCTACAGTAACTACAATGTGCCAGCCATTATTCTAAACATTTCACAAATATAAACTAATCTTCCCATCAATTTTATACCTTTACAGGTATGTTCCAGGGCTGGAATTTGAAATCAGGGTGATTCTGAGAGTCCCTTGGACAGCAAGGAGATCAATCCAGTCAATCCTAAAGGAAATCAACCCTGAATATTCATTGGAATGACTGATGCTGCAGCTCTAATACTTTGACCACCTGAAGCAAAGAACTGACTCATTGGGAAAGACCCTGATGCTGGAAAAGGTGAGGGTAGGAGGTGAAGGGGATGACAGAGGATGAGATGGTTGGATGGTATCACTGACTCGATGAACAGGAGTTTGAACAAACTCCAAGAGATGGTGAAGGACAGGGAAGCCTGGTGTGCTGCAGTCCATGGGGTTGCAGAGTTGGACACAAATTGGTGACTGAACAGCAATAGACTCAGAACCTGTCTTAAGCACTACACTCTGCTGCTGCGTTCTGACTGGACCAGATAAAGGTGCCCATTTCAAGGGACGCTAATGTGGATCTTCCTCCAGACCAGTGGTTCCTCAGTTCGTTCTGTGCATATTTGATCAACAGGCAGATTAAGCTGAAAACAGAACAAATCCTGAGGCTACGCACATTTGTGATTATGTGCCTCATATGTATTGCAAGTATATTACTGAGATCTTTACCCACCCTGGCAGTCACAAAGACTTACCCTATTGTAACGGCTACTGTGGGATACATTATTAGTGTATTAACATAAAGCCCTTGACAGGCATTTGTAACACTCCTGGAGCAAAGAAGAGTGACGAGAAGTTGTCTAATTCACAACGGCATGCTGCTAAATGAGACTGACCTATCTTGTGTCCAAAAGGGCCTTAATTCCTGACTTACCAGAACCTGAAAATATGAAAACGTACAGCTTTAAATATTCTGGCCAGCTACATTTCTTTTTAAATTTCATTTCTGCTTCTTATTCTCATTCTCAAGTATAGTAGCCATGTTAGTCTGGGTTAATAATAGGGGACTGATACAAAAGTTCAAATTAACACAAAGCTTCTTCTATGGTGCAGACTCTCTATCCATTGCTCACCTTCTTTTTCCAATAATATTGACCCGACTTGCTCTGGTCAACTTTTCCTACTGGTTATGGTGGGGCTGCTTCCCTGTGGACTCAGAAATTAATATTATGATAGCTCTGTAGTACAGACTGTTGGGCACTAATGTTCCTTCCTAGGTATCCATCTTCCTCTTCCCTTCCTGCCCTTCTCCCACCTTCCTTCTTTCATTTGCTACTTTACTTCTTTGTAATAAGCAAACCTCAATTTTTTTCAGAGTCAGTGATCAATTTGATGTAAGCCTATCTTATGCTCAATGATTTGCTTGGCACTCTGAGTCTACAATAGCTGTTTCTCCATGATCCTGAGGGTTTAAACACAGGAAATGTGGGCTTTTAAGCCCATAAGCTGATTTGAAGAGTTACTGGTCACTAGCTCTTTTTTAGAGTTTCCCTGGTGGCTCAGACAGTAAAGAATCTGTCTGCAATGTAGGAGATCTGGGTTTGAGCCCTTGGTTGGGGCTCGAGAAGGGAGTACCCACTCCAATATTGTTGCCTGGGAAATCCCATAGACAGAGTATCCTGGTGGACTATGGTCTTCTCTAATGCTGATAATTGGTTCATATCTTTCTTTCCCTCCCCTAAGGACCCCAAACACTATTATTCCTTCCTGTATTCCACTGAGATGAGCTAGAGAAACCTTCTTTCATAAAGCCACTAACTGCCTACTCTCAGTCCTTCATGCCTCTCTTGTTTGAATCTTGAATTTCCATTCAGTGGAACTAAGAAAATGTTTCAGGGAGTGAGTGGTGCTGGTATCAGCAATGACTGGAGAGAATTAGAAGGATGCCGATGGGGGCTTATGGTACTGAACCTTCTTCAGTACCACGCGAGGTGGATTATGGGTAATAATTAGGAAGGAAAGATGGAGAACATCACTAAGACTAGGGTTCGTGTGACTCTGTCACTTTACGGACACTTAGACCAGAGGAGTGTTATTTCCTGTTAATTAAACCTCTTTATAAAACTTGCATAAAGTATAGCTAGAAGGAGTGTTTATGAGGCCTTTCTGTAAGATTTATTTTTCCAGGTGCTGAATGGAGATTAAAGCCAAGTGACATCTGTGACATTGGTATGTAATTATTTTTATATTTTGCTATATCCAAACTTGGCTCAGTGGTAAAGAATCCACCTGCCAATGCAGCAGATGTATGTTCAATTCCTGAGTTGGGACGATACCCTAGAGATGGGAATGGCAACCTACTCCAATATTCTTGCCTGGAGAATTCCATGGACAGAGGAGCCTGGCAGGCTATAGTCCATGGAGTCACAAAGAGTCAAACATGACTTAGTGACTGAACAACAACAATACCCAAGCTCATATATAACCAAGATTTGATGTGTTTAACGTATTTTACTTTGAATACTCAGAGCATTTCTTTTAATCTTTTACTTTAGTACATTTTTCCATCCAGAAGGAAAATACATATTTATCTCTCCTTCCTATAGATTAAAAGTCCCTGGAGGACCAGGGCTGTATCTTACTCATCTTTGCATCCTCCCAGTACCAAACACAGAGTTGAGCCAAAAGCATTCAACAAATATTTGTAAACCTGAGATGATTTAGGATGCTGAGGGTAGAATAAATTTTACTTTATAAACAAACATGATGAATAAACCTGAGTCAAAAACGTTGTTTTCTGAGCAAATAGATCATTAGTATCTACAAGCAGGATCAGTGTGTTTTTGCTTTCTGTGACTAAAAGTATAAACAATCCTGTGATAGGTCTCATCTTTTTGCAGAGAGGGGAGACCCTTGTTGCCGAAATCTCTGCTCTTTACTTCCCTGGCTGTCCCATCTCTAAATCTCTGCCACAATTAGAAGGTGCAGTCAGAGGTGTAGGCTACTTCTAATGGATTTATCTCAGGGAAAACTCAACAACTCTGAAGTCCAAAGGGAAAATTTATATCTGTAAATTGAAAACCTGTTACAAACCTCAGCCTAGAATTAAACTTTCCCACCCTCTGTTTCTCATTCTAGGGATGAAGCACCTTTGAAATCAAAGGGACCTCTGTAAGGAGAGGAGGAAGCCAGATGAAGGAATTCAAGGCTTTAAATTGCATTCCGGCATTATTTGAAAATATGCAGCTCACATAAAACTATACCAAGGCTTTCCTTGGAGCACACATTTTAACACCCAACTGAATATTGTATCATGCATGCAGGGACACTGTTTCTAAATAATTCACTGCCACTTTTACAATTCTTTTAATATTTCATGATTATATGTTTGAAATGATATGCATCTGTGTTTCTGGGAAGAGTAATCTATCAAGTTCCCACCAGACCAATCCCTGGTACTAACAGCTCTTTTTTTGTTGGAACAGATTACACCCTGTTATCTGCTTTATTTATTCATTTAATCCAAATCACCCCCTCAAATTTTATTTATTTATTTAAAACTTATTGAGTACTAACTATGAGCTGTTGCTCGAAGATGCAACACACCGTTGCTGCCTTTGTTTGGCCCACTATCCAAGACAGAGTTGTGCAAACAAGAGGCGATGCACATGAAGATATTCTCCCATAAGCCTGTGTGAATAGAAGACTTCACATGTTATTCCCCATAAGCCTGTGTGAACAGGGGACTTTGCACATTAATGTAATCTCCCATAAGCCTGTGCGGACAGGAAACTGCACATTAATCTCCCAGAAGCCTGTGCGAACAGGAGATTTTTGCACATTAAGGTCTTCTCCCATAGCCTGTGAGAACAGGAGACGATGCACAATAATTTTCCGGTAAAGCTTTCCCCTTTCTAGCCCATTCCACGTTCCTGCAGCCATACTTCCCACATAATCTGCATCCTCATCCTCTTGGCATCCCATCTTCTCACTTAATTGCAATGAACCATTCCTCAGAGGAGGGGTTCCTCCCACAGTGAGCCTCTCAGAGTGTGGTTTCTGTTGGACCCACTCTGCTGGGTACCAGGCGGAGCTTATTCTTTCTCCCTCCCTACTGCCATCTCAGGTCTGATGCTGGACCGCTTACTCATAAATCTTGCTTCTTAATTTTAAGTTGATGCCATTTGATCTGGGGCTGCCTCTCCCTCTTCTCCACAGAGGACATTCTTCCTTTCCCTCTAATGTCATGACTTGTCACATAAACAGGTGCACATTAAATATCAGTTAACTAGGAACATTCAGATTTAGTCCCAAGATGACAATTTTCCTTTATTTTTTCTCTCTTCTTTTCCGTTTACTATTAGTTGTTGCCTCTTTCACACTCAGGCCACTTTGAGTGCCTTGGCATCCGAGTCACGTGACATTCTCAAGTACAACAATGTTAATTTACCCTTCCTCTCTCAATCCCTGATATTTACTTGATGGGTGAAATTTAAATTTTTCAATACTTGATTTTTACTTTTTTAAATCTGTAGGAGCTCAGATTTTTCATTTTGGTTGTCTCAGTATACTTCTTGATTATATCATTCATTACTCTTCCTATCACTTCTAGGAGTGTTACTCTTAAATCTGTATCTTTAATTTCAATCTTCTTCCCAAGTTCCAGAGGGCACTTCTAACTGCCCATCATTCCCCTAGGACTCTCAGATGGCTCCAGGGTTTCCTGTCCTAAGGCCTGGGACTATGAATATGAAGAGATAGCACTGCCACAATTGTGTTCCATCATATGGCAAAGGGAATTCTACACATTTTCAGTTACTAATCAGTTAATCTTATGATAGAAAGATGATTCTGGAGGAATTAATCTAGTCAAACAAGCAAAGTGAAAGTGTTAGTAGCTCAGTCCTGTCTGACTCTTTGTGACTCCATGGACTGTAGCCTACCAGGCTCCTCTGTCCATGGAACTCCCCAAGCAAGAAAACTGGAGTGGGTAGCCATTCCCTTCTCAAGGGGATATTCCTGATCCAGGGATCCAACCTGGGTCTCCTGCATTGCAGGCAGATTCTTTACCACTGAGCCACCAGGGAAGGAGAGAGTTATCTCAAATTGATAGCAGAAGCAGAAATCAGAGAGACTCCAAGCATGAGAGACATCTGATATGAGGGCAGCTCTCTATCACTGAGGCCCACAGGGGTCTCAGTTCTACAGCCGCAAGGAATGGATCCATCAACCCAAATGAGGTTGGGGCAGATTCTTCCCCAAAGCCTCCAACTGACTCAGTCCAGCCAACATATTCACTTACATCTTGGGAAGCCTGGAGCAGAGAACCCAATCCAGCTGCATGAACTTCAAAAGCCAGGGGGAGGAGGTGGGGGGAAGATGTGTGCTGATAAATGGGTGTTGTTTTAAGCCACTGAAAGTGGAAGTGAAGTCGCTCAGTCGTGTCCGACTCTTTGCAACCCCGTGGACTATAGCCCACCAGGCTCCTCCATCCATGGGATTTGAGTTTGTGGCAATTAGTTAGAGAGCAACAGAAAATAAGGGCTTCCCTGGTGGTTCAGGCGGTAAAGAATCGCCTGCAGTGTAGGAGACCAGGGTTCCAACCCTGGGTCGGGAAGATCCTCTGGAGAAGGCAATGGCTACTCACTTCAGTATTCTTGCCTGGAAAATCCCAGAAGAGCCTGGCGGGCTACAGTCCATGGGGTCTCATACAGTCAGAGACCACTGAGCGACTAACTAACAGAAAACAAATAAACACATTAAAATCAACACAATTTATCTAAGCTAATGATCTTTCCTCCACAATATGGGTCCCATCGCTTTTCTATGGATGTTAATGACACCACTGTTCTGCCAGCATGGGCCCCGAGACTCACACCTGCCTTGCTCCCCGCATCTACATAACTGCCGAGAACCACGGCACCCCCATCATCTGTACCTCCCTTTCCACTCTCTTCTCTTCACCCTCATGCAGTCAAGATCCTCCTTATCTGCTGTTTGGGATAATGAAGTCGTTTTCTAATCGGTATCATCACTTTCAATCTAAGACTCTGTCAGTGGAAAGTTCCTGCTTTAATCATGTCGGTCTCTCTGCTGGAAAAACAACAGCAAAATAATAAAATGAACGTCGGACTTGAGTCCTCTGTTCTGGCATTTAGCTTCACCCCAATGTATTACTGGGCCCAAGCAACTTTTTAGGCCAACTGAACAGCCCATCTTAGCTTGAAAAGTCTCTATATTCCCACATATATAACTTTGACAATAAAAAGTTTTCATTTCTTAAAAAGAAAATCCTTCACTGGCTGTAGACAATTGAGCATTTCCATGAAATATATATTGCTGGACTTTTAATCTTCATTTTCTCTGTGAAAGACATTCATACAATGTTTGCACAAGGAGCAAATAAATACATCCTTTCCGCTTGTTCTCCTTGAAGGAAGACACTTCTTTCAATGCATTTCCAGGGCACTTTTGCTTCCCACATGACTTGTGACATAAGGCACAGTCTATTCTTTACACCTCCCTTACATCGCTGTAAAGTGCCAAGCAGGGTTATCTTATTGTTCTCTGAATCTCGAGTGCAAAGCCTACAGGAGGTTGCATCCAGCAGATTCTGCTGAAGGTTTTTCAAATCTGTGCAAACATTGCAGCACTTAAACTCAATGTGAGAGCTCTACTTACTGGTACTGATATAGGAGGCACCAATCATCTTCATCAATTAAACTCGCCCTGAGGGTTCTTATTTGGACTGGTTGATGAGTCCTCTTCAGTCATATGCTTGAGGACATTATCCACACCCTCTGGTCAGGGGACAACTATAAACAACCTGCCTATCTGGGGGATTTCAGAATTTCAATTTTTTTCAACTTTGCTTGCAGCCTGGGTAGAGGCATGTGAGTTAAATCTGCCCAACAAGAAGTAGGGACACAGGATCTTGTTCTGGAAGAGTATAAAGTAGAAGTGGTGGCTGGGCAGAACTGGTTTTCTGATAAGAGTGGTGTGGGGAACTGCCTTTGCAGTCCCAAGTGGCGTCCTGGCATCAAGAGGTGTCCGTGAAGCGGGAGAGGCCATGCTTACCTCACAGGAGCAGGGGAGTTGGTGTGTTGGCTTTGCCTGTCAATGCTGACTCTAGCTCTTCAGAAATTTCTGCAATTCTCTAATATCCTTTCATAAATCCTTTTCTGATTGAACAGTGAGTGTGGCTGCTCTTGTTCACAACTAGAATCCTGAGCCATATGTGCCTAGAAATGGGGGAAAAAAATGTAAAGGAGCAGGACTCATGGGGTTCTCCCAGGATGGACCTCTTCCCCGTATTCTCTGCTTTGTATCTGCTCTGAAGGACCTAGATAACAGAATCTGATGTACATTTCCTGAGCTGTGTTACACATGCTCAAACCACCACCAAATGGAAGAAATTAAAGACTTGATGACCATGAACAGGGAGCCCCCTGACCTACTGGCACTGAAGTATTGATAATGTTAACCCCGGTAACACCACCCTGTTATTTTGCCGTGAATTAATCAGAGACTTTTTCATGAACTGATCGCATACCCTGAGACACCCTTTCCTTATCTGACCTTCAAAAATGCTTTGCTGAAACCCACCGTGGGTTTCAGGCTTTTTTGCACTACCTGTCCCAGACTCCTCATCTGAAACCTGCAATAAATGCTGCATTTTCCTTCACCACAACCCGGCGTCAATAGAGTGGATTTACTGGGCATGGGACAGCGGACCCAAGTTTGGTTCAGTAACAGAACATTTACTCAAAAGAACATGCTGTATTAGTTATTAATAATGTAAAATGCATCTTCTACTATTCAGAATTAGAATATGGTTACATCTTCATCAGTATGGTAACAATACTGACTTAATGGTCATATCAATTGCTTTGATGTGACCAAAATGGTTAAGACAAAAAAGTAAAAGATTAAAGTTTTTAATAATCCATGTAGTGAATGTACACACACATATATCTGAGACTTTTGGGGGGAGTTTATTTTGTTGCCTTATACACAGTTTTCAGAAAAAAAAGACTGAAAAATGGCAATGAACAAGAACATTCATCTTGAATGCGCCAGCTCATCCCGGATGTATCTTAGTGAGAAATAAACCTGCATTGTTCAAAATCACTGAGATCTGGGGTGTGGTTTGTCCTGCTGCAGTTTTGCCTCTTTTTCTCTTTCTACATCAAAGCAAATCAATAACAGAGGATAGTTAATTACAAAGAAGTGACCACTTAATCTCCCCTCTTTCTTCATCTACTGCTTTGCTTAAATCCATCAATATTTTTCACTTGAAATAGCTTCTGAGTGGTCTTCTTCAGACAGCTTTGTTCTTTTTTAGTTCATCCTCTAAAAGGCATACTTGGTTATATCCTAACTAATATGATTAGGCTTGGCTTCCCTGGTAGGAGAATGCAGGAGACCCTGGTTTCATTCCTGGGTTGGGAAGATCCCCTGGAGAATGGATAGGCTACCCACTCCAGTATTCATGGGCTTTCCTGGTGGCTCAGATGGTAAAGAATCTGCCTGAAATGTGGGAGACCTGGATTCAACCCCTGAATTAGGAAGATCCCCTGGAGGAGGGCATGGCAACCCACTCCAGTGTTCTTGCCTGGAGAATCCCATGGACAGAGAAGCCTGGCAGACTATAGTCCATGGGGTGACAAAGAGTCAGGCATGATTGAGCAACTAAGCACAGCACAGCAGCAATCTGATTAGGCTACATTCGTGTAGAAACTCTTCAATGCATCACAGATACTTCCAGGACAAAATTCAGATGTATGAAGCAGGCTCACATGATATCAACGCATCTTCTGCCTCTTCCCATACCATCTTCCTCAACATACTCTAGCATCCCTTCATCCATTTTGATTCCTGTGCTTTTCTACATGCCAATTTCTCTGTCCAAAGTGACCTTTCTCATCCTGCGTTGATGGATGATCCCAAATGAAAACTACTTTAATATGTCTTTTCTTAAAGGTGAAACTGACCCACCCTTTTTCAGTGAAATCCAACTCCTGGATGATGAAAAGAATGTCTGTTTAATGAACAAATGCCATGGTTCTGTTGTGCTTGAAGCATTTTACATGTATTAACTCATGCAATCCTCACAAGTGAATGAGGTACGTAGCATTATTATCTCCATTTTTTAGATGGGGAAACTGAGGTTCCATGAAATTAACTTTTCCAAGGTTACTCAGCTATTAAGTGTCCTGGTCTTGTCTCTAACAGAGGCATGAGTTTACCCTCTAAGCCTCTGCACTGTTGTATCACTTCTTTAATTATAGAACTCTGATGTTGGAAAGTAGGTCTTATTCAAGTTCATATCTTGTGTTTCTACAAGAAGTCTTCACTCCTGGTCAGCTCTCAGATATTTGCTGAGTGAATGCATTATGGATGAGTAAGCTGAAGGGAACCCATAACTTTCTCTCTCTCTGTCTTAAGCTGGATAAAAACTTTTTCTTATAGATTGTCAGTGATTTTTTGAGCAACACAAACAGAAGAAAATAGATATGTTCAATTTAAAAATAAGCCCACTAATTTAAGATATAAGAGTCTTATCAACCCCTCTGAAACCCCAGTGTATCCCAATACCAACCCCTCCCTCCACTGAGTAGTCATCAATATTCTGTATTTTCACATGAGCTTTCTCTTTCCTCTCTCTGTTTATGGTTTTATTACATTGCATACATTCCTACATAATATACTGTTGTGTTTTAACTGTTTTTGAATTTTATATAAGTGGAATTATATTGTATATATTCTTCTGCGACTTATTTAATCCACCTTATGGGTTTTGTATTCATCCATGCAAATGTGTTTATCTGTAGTGCATCATTCACTTTCAACTATAATTCTTTCTCATTCTATAAACAGAGTTTACTTTTTCTAACAGTGATGCTATTGAGGGATTTGGGGGGGCGGTGTTTCCACTTTTTTGGCTATCATACACAATATGATACATTTCTTTGTACATTTTAACACATATCTTCTGATGAAAATGTACAAGTATTTCAGGAGGCTATCTCCTATTACTGGAATTGTTCAAGCATAAAGCACGGACATGTTCAACCTCATTAGGAAAGAGCCAGCCCCTGTGTCTTCAGAATGACCTCAGGTTGTCAGAGCTCACCTTGCACGGACATTGGAGAGCTGAAATTTGTGAAAAGTAACCACTGTCTGAAGGATGTATTCTAGCTCCCAGCCAGAGTTTTAGACATTTCAGAGATGTCACCTGTCCACAGAGCTGCCCTGGGGGGTCTGAGCCAAAGTCAAGTCCATGGAACTGGACTGGAGACCACCCACTGGCTTCCCTTCCCCATCTCACTCCCCACACCCTTGCTACTTTTCCCCAGGAACCTTTTCCTCTTCAGTTGATCCTCCATCTTAGCAGTGATGCCTTTTGTACTTTTAAGTATTTGGTGCTCAGACATTGATTTCTGAGGTTACAGTATATTACGGGAAACACTATGTGAGGCTGTAACCAAGAAGGGAGCCAGCGGGTTAGCATGAAAGTTGAAAGTGGAAGTGTTAGTCACTCCAGTTGTCCCACTCTTTGTGACCCCATGAAACCCCCAGGCTCTTCTGTCCATGGAATTCTCCTGGCAAGAAGACTGGAGTGGGTTACCATGTCCTCCTCCAGGGGTCTTCCTGACACAAGGGTTGGACCCAGGTCTCCTGCATTGCAGGCAGATTCTTCACTGAACCACCAGCAAAACGTCAACATACACAATCCAATTGTCTAAACTATCAACATCACAGTCTCTTTTTTTCAATTCTTATCAATTACATTCTAATTCCCTACTAAGCTATATAATGTAAGAAAGTATGCTTTTTATTGTGAGGATTTATCTTCATCGATTTTCAGATTTAAGGGAAAAGCAGTTATATTCATATGCTTATATTATGTCCATGATTAGCATCTTTTCTTTTAATTGTTCACTGAAAACTCCTCAAAGGCAGTGGATGCTCCTGATTTCTACTTTCTCTGACTGCTCTGTTTATAGCATATAAAGCTGTAGGTCATATTCAGAGATGCTGCATTTTAGAGCAGAACCTGATGAATATACAAGGCATTACATAATTAATGTTTCCAAGCCCTCACACAGTATTAATATTTTATTTTGCCACTTTTTTGTTTGTTTTATACATTTGCTTTATGAAATGCTGGGACAGAATTTTGCCAGTGGAAGTTCTCATTTTTTTTTTTTCTGGATGAATAATTGGCATAGTGCCATACATTACCTGTAGCTTATTATGGTAGCTTTGAGGTGTCCCTGGTTGTAAGCAGCTTTTCATTGTGAAAAAACACAAAGGTAGATTTCAGTTTTTAATTATGGCTTCAGCACACATGACTGTGGAGCTTTGGGAGAATTATTTAATTTATCTGTTTCTCAGTTTCCACCTCTGCAAAATTATGTCTACCCCATGATGACGAATACTTTAATCTCCATTTGCGAACTATAAGTCATGACTGATATCTCGGGTCATGCTATTTATGACACTGATATTTTACAGCGAAGAAATAATTGAATGATTTTTATTTTTAATGTGGTACATTATCCTTGCTAAAGAATGCATTCTCTTATAATTATTAAGTAATGTCCTCCTGTCACCTGTTAATCATCAATTCTCTGAAACTTAAGAGAAATGATGCATATGCAATGACTTGGACAAACTTTTTGACTATGATACCAAACAGGAAGTTCCACAGAATGTTCGGACAGGTGCATGCAGCACTGCCCCCAACATAGGCACAGGGTTTAGTCTATGCCTTAGACTGAGTAATCCATATTGCTAGGATTACAACCGTGAAACCAAATATCCAAAGGCATCTGGTCCAGTTTTTGCTGAAAGAATATCATGCTCTCAAACATCAGGCATCAATCTGGTTTCATTAGAAGGATTTGCCTGCAGCTGCTCAAAAGAAAGATCCCAGTTCTTCATCTACAGAAGCCGCAGTTATCTCTGGGGCCTGATGAAAGAGTTATGGCTGAGCACACCCCAACATGATCTTGGTAAACATCAGACAGCATATACTATGTTCTGGAAAAGAAAGGCTACCCCTGGGTTCCAGCCTCTTCAACAGCCAACAGAGTTCCTTACTTTAAAGAAGCTCTTCTTCTGTTCCCTAGAGTTGTAATCCACACACTACCTGCTCGTGTTTAGCTCCAAAGCATTCTTCCCAACTCCTCTCCTGTGACTGAAGTCCAGTGTTGAGCCAGAGGCTGCACTTACCCCAGTGGCCTCAAGTCTGGAAGAGGTACTGACTTTCCATCTCAGACACTGAAAAGGAACCTCCAAACCTTGTATGTTCCTAAAGAATTTCTAACACAAAATAGCAGCTACCTGTGACTTCCC
Organism: Bos grunniens; assembly: GCF_055505025.1. Lineage (NCBI taxonomy): Eukaryota > Metazoa > Chordata > Mammalia > Artiodactyla > Bovidae > Bos > Bos grunniens. The sequence goes on from NC_141168.1 coordinate 10,042,578, forward strand.
TGGCAGTCCAGTTAAGACTCTGCATTTTCTATGCAGGGGGTCTGGGTTTGATCCCTGATCCAGGAACTAAGATCCCACATGCCATGTACCAGTAACCAACAAACAAAAATGAAACTGCCATCTCATTCTGTCTCTGACATTGCTTTCCCTGATAAGTTGAGGCTGCCATGAGAGGTGGTATAAAGCACTTAGCTCGCTCCCTAACGCTCCAATTATTACAACTCTGCTGTCTCCCAGCCACCACTTGGCTGTAATTGAATTTTGACTCTTTCCCAAGGATCAGTGTCACTGCGTGTGGTTATACAATGCAAATCCCAAGAATCAACATTCACGTAGAAATAGGCTAACCAACATATATGGCTACCACTCACTTGACCTGTGACCATAGAGATGACCACCTATTCCAGAGACTGAGGAACTAAATTTAAAATTTTTATTTTCATTAATTTAAAATTACATTTCAAAACTGATACTCATTTCAGCTATTGGTAGGTATTTTCAGTATTCTGGGCACAACTTGGGTATGTGAGTTTAGCTGTCCAATGGTACATTTTAGGAAACTCAAATGTAGGTTAAGTACTCCTAATGAATATTTAGCTTCTGAACTAAGATGTGCTATAAAAGTGGTATATATGCCATCCTTTAAAGATTTACTATGAGGAAACAAAATATCAGATTAATAATGCTTATATTGATGACATGTTAAAATGAGATTTAGATATTTTAGATTAAAAAGAACATCATAAAATGTATTTCACCCATTTCTTTTTATTTTTTTTTTCCATATGCTGCTGCTACTGCTACTGCTGCTGCTGCTGCTAAGTCGCTTCAGTCGTGTCTGACTCTGTGGGACCCCATAGACGGCAACCCACGAGGCTCCCCCGTCCCTGGGATTCTCCAGGCAAGAACACTGGAGTGGGTTGCCATTTCCTTCTCGAATGCATGAAAGTGAAAAATGAAAGTGAAGTCTCTGAGTCTTGTCCAACTGTTAGCGACCCCGTGGACTGCAGCCCACCAGGCTCCTCCGTCCATGGGATTTTCCAGGCAAGACTGCTGGAATGGGGTGCCATTGCCTTCTCTGTTTTTCCATATGACTATGGGATAACTCAGTACATATGAGGCTCACTTTATATTTTACTGGACGACACTGCCATAGACTGTAATGTGGATGTTGCCCTTTACAGTCACGCAGTGTACAAACTACACAATCAGACTTGTTGACTTTATCACTGACAGTGACTCCTCTGCAGCTCTTAGATCTGTGTAGTAGAGTTCAACATCCTTCATCCTTTATGGTCCTAGAGGACCACTTTTCTCATTTTCTAGAAACATTTTCCAATGAAGCAAACAAAAGTCATATAAATTTTTGTCCATTGATGTTAATGCCACCGGGTTCTACCACCTTCTAGCATTTCTTACTGTCATCTGCTGAGCTCGTGGCCATTCCCCTCATTTCTTGAAGACATTAGAATCTGACTCAGTTTTCCTGGTGAACTCAAGATCCATCTACATGGTGCCTTTGCTGCCTCTCCAAAATAACAGTCTCAGGCTTTTTGACATCTTCACCTTAGATGATTTTTCATACCCTGGTGATCTACCACCATGGCCATGCCCTGGACTTAGTCATTCCTCAGATGTCTGGTTTCTCTGAAATCCTATACTTCAATAGCTGACTATCTGGTTGTAATTACCTGTTCTAGTTCTTCCTTGTCTTTGGCTGTATTATTCACAGTGTTTGGTTGCTAAGAGACACCCTTGTCATGATACTTCGACTTTCTCTCATGCAGCCTTCTTGGAACTGCTCACATTATCTACACAGATGTAATCTCAAGGACTCTTATCTGAACATACTTAAATTCCTGATATCCTGAACTTCATGTAATATACCCACAGAACTCAACCTGTCTTCTCTCTTCTACTCCCTTATGAATAAGCACAGCTAGAGAAAAATGACACATTTTTACATATCCATGCCTCTATAAGTCACAAAATTGATGATCTTCAACAAGTGTGCCCTTAAGGATGTCTACTAATATTACAATAGTTTTGGTTTGAGTCCTTTACATTCCTTTCTATAAGCTTTCCTATATGTATACATATCAGCAAGTTCCTCGATCCTCCCCAATCTACTCATAGAAGAATTCTTCTTAAACATTACTGAGAAATCTAAATTATTAATTGTGATTGTCTTTCAATTATTTTTTCTTCTCTATTACTCTTATTATGTGCTGTGCTTAGTCACTCAGTCATATCCAACTCTTTGCGACCCCATGGACTCACGGACCAGGGGGCCGCCCACCAGGCTCCTCTGTCCGTGGGGATTCTCCAGGCAAAAATACTGGACTGGATTGCCATGCCCTCTGCCAGGGAATATTCCCAACCCAGGGATCAAACCCAGATCTCCCACACTGAAGGCAGATTCTTTATCATCTGAGTCACTAGGGAAGCCCAAGAATATTGGAGTGGGTAATCTTTTCCTTCTTCAGGGGATCTTCCAACCCAGGAATCAAACTGATATATGCATGCAGGTGGATTCTTTACCAGCTTGTATATCCACACAGATTCTTACCTCTCTTCTTCCAGTGCATGTTCAGGCACTCAGTCGTGTCCAACTCTTTGAGACCCCATGAAATATAGCTGGCCATCTTCTACTTGTGTGGAATTTTCCAGGCAAGAACACTGGAGCAAATTGCCATTTCCTACTACAGAGGATCTTCCTGATCCAGGGATCGAACTCATGTCTTTGTGTCTCCTGCATTCGCAGGAGAATTGTTTACCACCGAGTCACAGTCGTGCTATGGTAAAAAAAAAAAAAAAAAAAAAAAAAACACAACTGCCTGCCAATGCAGGAGACATAAGAAACAGGGGTTTGATCCCTGGGTCAGGAAGATCCCCTGGAGGAGGACATGGCAACCCACTAAAGTATTCTTGCCTGGGAAATCCCGTGGACAGAGAAGCCTGATGGGCTAGGGCTACAGTTCATGGGGTCTCCCAGAGTCGGACACAACTGAAGTGACTTAGCACGAGCCACCTGGAAAGCCCTCTTCCCCCAGCATCAGAGGATAATTGTATCCTTTTACACTTAGTTTATGTTCAACTCCTGTGTCTGTATTTACAATATCGATACATATAATAATACATAAAACAATCTTCGTTTTATGATAGCTAACCTTGTTCCAGGTAATGTGCTGAGTACATTACAAAAATTAACCTCATTTATACTTAATTTTTTTTTTTACTTGGGAGATATTATTATGCCCATTTTATGTATGAATAAACAAAGTGGACAGATGTTTAATGGCTTTGCTAAAATTAAGTAGGTAATATAATTTAGGGGCAAGTTTCTAAGTCAGGTCTGAATTAATCTAAAGGCTGTATTCTTTAACAGTGTAACATAGCAGCACATAATAGACCCCTAGGATCTCATAAACTTTACTCCATAAGTTGTAGAGTTTCTTTCTATACTTTTAACTAACTTTCCATTTTTTTAGGGGTCTTTTTTTTTTTTTTTTTTCTTAACACATTCTTATATCTCACTCATGCTAAAGAAGAAAACACATTTTGGTCACATTCCATCTCTCATCTTATCTAATTTTTCTTTTATCCCCCAAATCTAAAAATATAGTCTAAATGTGCTGTCCCCACTTCTTCAACTTAAATGTATTCTTCTTCTCACATAACTTGTGATGCTCCCACCAAGATTCTACTGAAACTACTCCCATAAATGGCATAAGTGACCATCATATTGACAAATATACAAGATCTACGCTTCATATTACAAGACCTCTTTGCTGTGGATGACTTTTTAATTCTCCTGATCAAAAAGACACCCCAATCTTTTTTGGCTTTCTCATTTTTCTGTGATCTCCAAGTTGCTGTGAAGGCTTGCTCTTCCTCTAATCCTTAAACATTAAGCTTTCTTGGTGTTCTGTGTCCAATTCTTCTAACTCTCCACTAAATAACTGAAATATTTGCACATCTAACATTTCTGCAGAGACCATGGACACCCAACATCATATTTAAGAGATGTTGGATTTCTATCCTGAATTTCCACTTGGTATGTGTAAATTTGAATCATCAAACATCTCCCTATATCTGTTCCCTTTTTCCTCCTTAACTGTGTTTGCTGCACTCAGAGGCAAAACCCTCTTATTCATAAAAGATAGCAACTTGGGTGGGGGATCCTTTATTCCTTCCTTTATGTGTTTATTTTCCCCCCTTGTATCTCCAACTACCATTTCCTTATTGTTTTTGCTCTATAAATATTTTAAGAATTTATCATCTCCCTCTTTTTAGAACTGTGAACCAAGTCTAGTTATAAAAAATACATGAAGAAATTTCCTTGGCAGTTCATTGGTTTAGATTTTGTACTTCTAATTCAGGGGACATGGGTTCAATTCCTGGTGAGGGAACTAAGACCCCATATGCCATGAGGTTTGGCAAAAAAAAAAATAAAAACAAAATAAAATTAAAAGAATAAGATGGAAAAGAAATGAAGGGCAATGTCATTGGAAGAATAGGAAAGGAGTGGAAAATTTTTATCAGTTAGTCAGATAAGGCTTCTAGAAGGTGGTATCACTTGAGTGGCAACTTGAAGGAATTGAAGGTGATGGTATCGTGAACAAAATTTTAGTTCACGACAACAGCAAGTACAAGAAACAGCAAGGGGGACTGTGTGGCTGCACAGAGGTGAGAGACCCTAGGACATGAGGTCAGAGAGATGAGAGTAGAAGAAGATAAATAAGGCAAGAGCTTATAGGTCCTTATGAGGTCTTTGGTGGTTTTTACTCTGAGTGAGACCCAAGTCTGTTGGAGAGATTTTAAATGGAAGAATGGCAGGTTCTTCTCTGATTTTCAAATGATTATAATGCTACTGTGTTGATGAACTGTCTAGGGCAGTAAGAAGGGGCAATAATAGAATCAGGGAATAAAATTGAAAGCACATTATACAAACAAGACAAAATAGAATGCTGGACTAGCTCAGGTGTTAGTGGGGATATTGTAAGAAAGGATCAGATGCTAAATCTCTCTTTCTCTTTTTAACTGGGGTGTAGCTGCTTGACAAGGCCGTGTTAGTTTCTACTGCACAACACAGTCCACCAGCTATATGAGTACATAAATCCCCTCCCTCTTGGACCTGCCTTCCCCACCCCCAACCCACCCACCTAGGTCACCACAGAGCATGGAGCTGATCTCCCTATGCTATAGAACCGCTTCCTTAAAACTCAGGGAGGTATCATCTCACACTGGTCAGAATGGCCTTCATTTAAAAAAAAAATCTACAAATAATAAATGCTGGAGAGGATGTGGAGAAAAGGGAACTCTCTTGCTCTGTTGATGGGAATGTAACTGATATAGTCACTATGGAGACCAGTATGCAGGTTCCTTAAAACATGAAAAATAGAGCTACTGAATGTTAAATCCCTTTTAAAGGTAAGAACTGGCAAGCTTTGCATGTGAGGTATGAGTGAAGGAGAGGAATGATGGGAGATGTCAAGGTTTCAGAACTAGCTGGAAGGTGGAGTTGCCATTTATTGAGATGGAAAAGATTCCAGGCCAAGGTTGCTTTACAAATCAGGGGTTTTGTCTTGCTCCCTCGCATGGCAATCAAGGACCCGACCTCTGTCCATCTGAATCCATACATCTTGCCACATGCTAACTCTTGCCTAAAATTCCAGCAAAACCAAATTACCAACTGATCCTCCTTTAACAAACAATTTTTCTGACTTTGATATATGGGATTATCCTAAACTCTTTAAATGAGATTCTACACAGTAAATTCTATTACAACTTTCCTTCCTCAAGAACTATTCCCTGAAGACTCCTCAGCAAATTAAACCATCAGCACTGTATGATGCCAGAATCGTCTTTGTATTTATACAATTTCACTGCCACACAGTGGGATAGTCCTTTTGCAATCATCACATTCACGCCATGCCCCCAGCCCAATTCCTCAGTTGATGAGCTAACCAAGAAAGCTTATTGTTTTATATAACACTTCTGAGTCACCAGGGAAGCCCTAAACCAAGGAAATCAACCCTGAATATCACAAGAAGGACTGACGCTGAAGCTGAAGCTCCAACACTCGTACCACCTGATGTGAAGAGCCAAGTCATTGGAAAAGATCCTGATGCTGGGAAAGATTGAAGGGAAAAGAAGAAAGAGGAGGCAGAGGATGAGATAGATAGAATCACCAACTCAATGGACAAGAATTTGAGCAAACTCTGGGAGACAGTGGAGGACAGGGAAGCCTGGCATGCTGCAGTCCATGGAGTCCCAAAGAGTCGGACATGACTTAGCAAGTGAAAAACGACAATTAGAAACAAGTTGGCATTTAACAAATATTTGAGTGAGGTGAGTATATAAGGAGGGAAAGAAAAGAATGGAGCAAGGAGAGGAAGAGGTAGTTTTGTCTGTTCTCCCAGAAAACTCAGGTCTCTCAATGGAGTAACGGGGGAAAACTCTTTAATAAGCCCCTTCACAAGATACATGTCTATGTCCTTCTGATTGACACTCATATGTCATCTAAGCCTTTTCTAAATGTGGAGCTCAGGACACTCATCAGTGGGCTTCAGACAAACAGCGCCTCTCTTCACAATCCCATTTCACAGTTCCTAAAAGGCTCCCTTGTCAACTCTTCAGATATTTAAGTCCCACATACGTTTGCAAATACCATCTGTAGTGATGATGGGTACTCAGTTCAAAGCATGTTTATTGACTTGCTGGGCTCCCTTATTCCGTCTAAACTGAGAAGCATTTCAAGTCTTATTTTGTTTCTTACTTACTCTTCTCTGGTAGGACTTTCCAGGTTTTGACATGTGTCACTGAGAATTAGAACTACTTGAGAGGTCCATGGTTGAAAGAATCAATGGTGTTATCATATCAGGGTCCATATGACCATTCTAACAGAATTGGTCCTAGTCCATTTGTTCAGATGGCTTCTTTGAAGAGCTGAAAGGACCACGTTTGCCTTGTTTTGTTGGAGATATAACAAATCTTAATTAGTTAAAGTTTGGATTTGCATGCAGCTGACAGGGTACTTTTTTTCTTTTTACAGTTGTTTTGTGCCTTCTTTTAGATACACGACGTGTTAATAATAAAGAAAAAGAATGATTGCTAATGCTGTTTCCCAGTCTGAATAACTCAGAGTTACATAAGTGTTTATGAATAATGAATGTCTAATTGAGGTGCCTGAAATATGAATAACTGTACTATTCCAGACTACAGTGAGATGTAGAATTCTCATTCGGCAACAGGATTTTTATGTCCCCCTCTCTGCCTTCTGCTATCCCCACTGTTGGGTGTGAAACTAGCACAGATAACACTTCAGAGCTTCTGAAGGAATCAATCTCACTTTTATTCCGTACCAGCTAAGCCATCCAAACAAAGAAAGCAAATGGTAGTGGGAGATCTCTGTGAGTTGAGAACAAAGTCACCCTTAAATCTTGATGAATGCAATACACAGAAATAGAATCATAGGATTTCAGATGTTAGTCTCAGTGAGAAATCTATTTGAATGTAAATTGTTGGCATTCCAGAAGCCGATTAGCATGTTTCAGACCTTTAATAAAACATCGTGCCTGTCTATCTCTCCTTAGTGAATACTTTCCACTTTATTGATAAATTGCTAAGAAGAATTTCCAAACATATGTCATATCAATAGGAAGAACAGTTCCAAAGCTCTCACAATAAATTGAGATGGAACTACAACAAAAGGCTAGCATCTTTTCTCTCTGTCTTACTCATTGAACAGTATCCCTTGTCTCTCTGAGTCCTCCTCCCCAGCAATGCAAGAGGCACGTGGGGTCCTGGTGGGCATCTCTGGGCCTGTCCATCCACATTTCTCCTCTCTCTGAACCATAGGAAGGTGGGCTATGGACTAAGAAACCCTTAATGAAATCATGTAAGTTGAGGAGTATTTTTCCTGGAATCATAGCACTGGGACATATTCAAGAAGCACCTCTAAGATGGGTCACTTTGGTGTCTGCTCCCAAGTCTGACAGCAACTGTTTGAGAGTCAGGCGCTTGCTTACAGGGAGGAGGTTAGGCTATTGGCGGGTTAAGTAATATCTCTCTTCTCCATTTGGGCTTCCCTGGTGGTTCAGAGAGTGAAGAATCCACCTGCAATGCAGGAGACCTGGGTTCAACCCCTGGGTTGGGAAGATCCCCTGGAGGAGGGCATGGCAACCCACTCCAGTATTCTTGCTTGGAAAATCCCCATGGACAGAGGAGCCTGGTGGGCTACAGTCCATGGGGTCAAAAAGAGTTGAACACAACTGAGTGACTAAGCACAGCACAGAACTCTTCTCTGTTACTGATGCTTAGTTGGTGCTAGCCCTTTCAGTATAAGACTCATAAACAATATTTGTTGTTCAAAATACAAGCATTTCAAATTTCTCTTTCAATTGTGGAAATTCAAGCACAATAGTATGAATTAAAACCCAAAGGCATTTTGTGCTTCTCTGAAATTCTCTTTGAAGTGAAGTGAATTGCTCAGTCGTATCCAACTCTTTGCGACCCCATGGACTGTAATCTGCCAGGTTCTTCCATCTAGGGAATTTTCCAGGCAAGAGTCCTGGAGTGGGTTGCCATTTCCTTCTGCAGGGGATCTTCCCGACCCAGGGATCAAACCCGGTCTCCCGCATTGCAGTCAGACTCTTTACTGTCTGAGCCACAAGGGAAGCTCCTGAAGATCCTGAAATTCTCTTTAGAAAATCACTTCCCATCATTCATGATTAAGTCTTGAATTATCTGTAGAGAGGAGAGGCAACAATTATTTTGAAACAATTGGCCAGATCTCTGTTAATTTACTTATTCCAATACCTGGTAAAAAGAAGTTGGAGGAAAAATGGAATAAATTCCCTTGACAGTCTCTATAGGTTTCCAGGAAGCATGATCATTCTACCAAACAGTAACAAAATGAAAGGCAAATTCTAACAGTGCTGAAACCTTCCTTTGGAAGAAACAACTCAGTGATTGAGAATGACCATACAGGGGGATATTGTTATTACTAATCCCAGGTTATTTCAATCTCATACCAAACAGAGATCCAGCTTATGGCATATCTAGTAAGATCTCAGACATTTTCTATTTTGTGGTTGAGTTTTATTCCTGTTATTCATTTCCTTTCACTTTGTACTGACTTACAGCTTTTTCTCCATGTGTGTTTTGAATATTAAAAATGTTAGTGACTTAAAAAATATTGTTCTGTCAGTTTCTAGCATATTGGTGCTGCACATCGATAGTTTTTTTTTTTTTTTTTTTACTCTCTTATTTCAGCGTTTTTCTGGAAGACAGAATGTTGCTCTCATTGCTTTGTTCCAATCTTTGGCTGTTCTCACATATATAATATTTCAAGTACAGTAATATCCTTTTTTTTTTTTTTAACCTACCACCTCATATCATCCAAATACAGAAATAAGATTGAAGGAACATAGCTTTGAAAAGGCTAGCTTTTGAGTGTAAGGGGAAAAGAAGGGGGTGGGTTTTTAGAAATTATTATTACATGTAAATATTTAAAATAATGTCTTTATTACTCTTTGAACACTTAAAGCAAGATAACAAGCATGCAAATGAATCACATAGTCAGTATATACTCAAGAATAAAATAGAGAAATATGTCTGTTTATTTTCTTAGCCTCCAGTGGGAAAAATTTACCTGTTCTAAAACCAACTCAAAAAGTATTACAATTTTTCCTAAAGAGAAGCTCACATAGGCAAGGAAACATGTGGAGAAGAGAACAGTGAGTGATTTTTGAAATCAGAAGAGTCTGTTTCAAATTCAAATGCTCAAATCTGCTTTCTGTTAGCTGTAGCCATGGGCAAGAATATAAACTTTCTTGAATTTAAGTTTTCTTATACATAAAACAGAGCTGTATTCCTGCTAAATTCTTTCCTAGGGTTTTTTGTCAGGCCCCAAGGAGATGATGTGTGCATGCCAACAACTGTTTCTATCTGTGAGTATTTCTTCTGTGCTAGGCACAATTGTAGATGCTAGAGATGGTAGGGCTTGTGTTCCATTCACATCCAGCTTCATGGACTCAGAGAAATAAGGCTACTATCCAAAACTGTTTACTAAGTTCTGAGATAGGAAAAAAAAAAAAATATATATATATATATATACACATATATGGCACACCTTAAAAGACCTCACTTAGCCACCAGGGATGACTTTTGGACAACTATTGAAGGACAAGCAACTTAAAAAGGGTTGATGCTATGTATGAAGAACAAGCTATATAATTAAAATCTGGAGGCCCATAAGAACTGCTGGTAAGTTAATACAGTTAAGATGTGGGCTGGCTGGGGTGGGGGCAGTGGAGAAACACTTGGCCTTCCTGGCCTCCCTGGGAAGCATTTGCTGTGGACTGCTTGCCCTTCCAAGGTGAGGAAGGGTCATCACTTCTACTCTGTCTATGTGTCCCTCCTGCCGGAACTATTCAAAGCACGGTTTAATCATTCTTTTTCTGGGAACTCTATTTGACCCTATAGGAAAGCATGGCCTTATCAAAGAAGAGGCTCCAATAATTACTTATGAATCTCTAATACCACAGAAACATGTAGACCACAGAAGCACATGGTTTTGACTTTCGCTCTCTTTAGAACACTTGAGAAGGAACCGTAGGGGAGGAAACAGCGTGTTTCATCATCTTAACAGTACAGCCTTACAGGGCTTATCTCATGTTCTAAGCATCAGTTGAAAGTAAAAAGCAAAGGAACAAAAAAAAAACTTCAATCAATAATCCTCTGATATTCATATGTGCCAGAAATTGGCTAGGGAAAAATCCACAAAACATGTGTACTTACACATCATTCACACATATGCTCTGGCACAAACCTTTTAACACAGAACAGTTCACCCTGGAGGCAGAACAGTCTACCTGGCTGCAGATGTCTGGTGACATGGAGGTAGCAGATAAAATTCAGACAAGGACCCTCTAACTGAGATAAATAGCACCACCCACCAATTTTAAAGTGGAAAAACAGGTACAAAGGAAATAAATTCCAGAAGCTACTGAGGAACAAAACAAAGCAAAATAAAAACATACAACTTGAATTCCTTGCATTGCTAAGAAAATAAAAATAGCTAAGAAAAAAAGCAAGATAAAAAGTGACCTTGGAATAAAAACCAGAATAAAGCTTTCTACAATTTGTGTTTGCATTTTAATGTTAAAGAGGCAAGAACAATAAAAGTAGACTGTTTTGAATGTCATGGTTTATTGTCAGCAATATTCATGTCAAACATATATCTTGGTTTTAAAGAAAGGAAATGAGTAAACAATGCAGCTGTGGACTGCTCATTTGCAGAGTACAGAAAGGGCAATGCACCAGCGGAGGCTGGGCTGATTTGAATTGTTATTAGTGACAGTCTTTTCAGAATTTGTATTGCAAGACGTGAATATAAAAGAGCAGGTGAGTCTCATGTTTTCATTCTTCCCATTGAAAAATGGGTGGAAAAAGTCATTAATTTGCTCAAGGTAAAAGGCAAGGGCCTATTCATTGTGATAAGCATGACCTAACCAGGTTGCTAATAGAGCTATTACTAGATTAAATCCTCCTAACTGTCTTGGAAATAACTTGGCCTCTTTTTTCTCTTATTGAATGAAATAAGGCAGGGGCGGGGGGAGACAAACAGGCAAAAAGCATGGAACGTTCTCTAATCATAGAAGGAGGAGATATTGAAAATTAATGAAGAGTCACTCATCTGTTGCAGAAGGAAGGTAATTATAGGATTTGAAGTGTATTTTTCACACGTGTGGCTGTTTGGGCCGTAATCACATTGAATGAATCCGTGCTCTTGTGCAGTGTTCCTCACTGGGCAGTGACCTTCATATGATCAGTTGATGTGAATTTCCCAGACAGTAACTTGAAGGCATGCCCTGCTCAATTCTGACCTTCCTTTCTTCCCAGAGCTACACTGTGGCAAAAAGGACTCACAGTGTATTCCTCATGGGCGAGACACAGATGAAAGGACTGATGGAACATGCTTTGGCACCCAAAGGCACCTGTTACCACGTGGATGCAGCAGCTAAAACCAAAAGCCTCATCTGTGAAAGACATATCGTGAAATACGAGGGGCATGCTTTACCAACTCAACATCATTACCTTGATGGTAACTGTTACCCATTTTAAAAGCACTGGGAGAAACCAAGGGGACCATTTCTCAATTGATCTGCATGAACACTCTACAAAACTGATATTTATATATTGACATATATATTTATATTTATATATTTATATATATATATATATATGTTTAGAAGTGATGATAATAGCAGTTACTATGGTCTCTTATTCTCTATTACTGTCTGGACCCCAGTTGGCTACAACAGGGACTAAATAACTTGTGAAATAATTTTTTTGAAACTGAAAAATGTTAGCAAATACCCACTCTTGATTTAACAAATTATCTCAACAGAGAAGCAGTAAGCCTCTGAAGTTTAAAGTGAATGGAAATCTACGCAATAAATATAATTCAATATACTTGTTCATTCATTCAGAAAATATTCTTTGAGAGTTGATCACAATACTGTGTTAAAGTGCTTTGGGATGATGCCAAGAATTATCTTTTAAAACAAATACTTCTGATCAGGTACAAATCATTCACATAAATTCTCCTCTTTCTTGGCAGAGATGTGGAAAGTATTAAGGTCTCTCTTTGAATAAAATTAGCAAAGAGCAAAGGGATAATTAAACATTTGATCTCTAAGCATACCACTGGCATCTATTTCGGAATGGTTTAGAAAGGAAAAAATTCAACTTGTAGAAACTTTATTCCGTAAATGTTTTCTCCCAGATATCCTGACTACTTTCAAGTTATTTAGTGGGAAATACTTCTGTGCACAAAGGAAGAAGTAGTCCAGACCATGAGATTCTGTAAGTGGCTCAGGAAGTTTTAGACTGGGGAATTGTGATCGATCTTGGCTACAAGGTGACGGTGTTCAGAGATGGCAAGGTCCCAGAGATCATCTCATCCAACTTTCTCATTACAGCAGTGACATAATTAGGGAAATTAAATGAAGGGAAGAAGTAGCTCAAGGTCTCTCCAAGGGTAAAAGAGAAACCTACTTCCTCTAACTCCATAGCAACACATCCACAAAGAGATATTTAATCTGTTCATCTTCTCAAAATACTATTTAAGTGTATTTCTTTACTTCAGATGTCAAGATTTCCCACCCCACATGCCCTAAACTTTATAAGGCAAGTACCAAACAGCATGGTTTTCAATATTGTGTGGAAAGGAAAATTAGAACACATAATATAAATTTCAGTGTAGACAATTGGGTATTAATATTGTGATATAAAGAGAGTGTTAGAAAAGTAATCCCAGAGTCATTTAGAAGATGGCAGCTTATGATTTTCTCGGTGGGAAATACGCACTATGGACATGGCAAAAGAGCGACTTCCTTCAGACAATTAACATTTCTTCATTTCAAATGCCCGGAATCTAAGAACTCCCTTTCTCTGAGAATAGAATGGAAACATGTACATACCACATGTAAAAGAGACAGCAAGTGAGAATTTGCTGCGTGACACAGGGAGCTCTCAACACCTTGCTCTGTGACAACCTAGAGGGGTGGGATGGGGAGGGAGACAGGAGGGAGGTTCAGGAGGGAGGGGACATATGTGTATCTGTGGCTGATTCTTGTTGATGTGTAGCTGAGGCCAATACAATATTGTAGAGCAATCATTCTCCAATAATTGTATTTTGTTCTATACTTCTCAGTATTATACAATTATAATCTTTGATAATTAAAAAAAATCTGCTAAACCAAAAATCACCATCCATCATATTCTTATCATACAGCCTTGAAAAGCAGTATTTTTAGAAACAGTAAGTAGTGAACTCATGGGACACAACTGTAATTCCAAGCATATTAAACAAACCCTGTTGAAAACCATTGATGTACAGAATGTTTGGCTAAATTGTATAAGAGTTTCTTTCAGAGTGAGACTGTTCTGCTGGCTCTAAAGATATTTCATAATGAAGAGACTCTCTCTAGTTCTTCTAGAGAGTATCACCATACCCAGTATTTGCCTGGCTGATTTAACTGTGAAAAATGAAAGTGAAAATGTTAGTTGCTCAGTCTTGTTGGACTCTTTGCGACCCCATGGACGATAGCCTGCCAGGCTCCTCTGTCCATGGAATTCTCCAGGCAAGAATACTGGAGTGGGTTGCCATTTCCTCCTCCAGGGGATCTTCCTGACCCAGGCATCGAACTTGGGTCTCCTGCATTGCAGGCAGATTCTTTACTGTCTGAGCCACCAGGGAAGCCCATAATTGTGGAAAGGCTGTGTATATGTGTGTGTTCATAGCTTGGATTCACATCACACAACTTGGGAAACAGTACTCTATGAGAAATGCTACAAAAACCAGCATATATTTCTATAGGGAACACAAAAGAAGGTATTACAATTTCATCATTATAAAATTTTATGCCGAGCAGAAACATAGTAATATTATTTGCAAATTAAAAAGGCATGTCTAAACAAATTTATGAATCATTCTCCAGTAAACAATGCTTCCAGCATTCAGTAATTTTTCAAACACATATCAGTGATACAAATGTACACTCTATTGCACATTTAATTTTTCAAAACTCCCAGTGAAGTAGAAAATTTGATTAATATTTGAGAATTAAATTAAAAAAAATTAAAATTTAGTATGTTAGATGGCAACTCTCATTCAATTGAAAAGGCGAATATAAAGACCTACTAATATGAAGAAGACATTTCAAATATATTTTTAAAACTAGTCAGAATTTTAAAAGATGAGGGGAAAATGATATTTTTATTCTCCCTAAAGTCCAGAACAATTGTTTTTGGCTTTTCTGTGTATCTCAAAATTAATAAATATATATATATTAGATTGGATTCTATAAGATCTAATTCAAATGATATACAAATAGTAACAATAACATTGGAAAATCACAGATGTCAGTCCATTTTTACTGAAAGAATTTGAGGTCAAAAAAGTAGGGGGACATTTAAGCAGTCTAAAATTTGTGTAAAAAAAATCATGAAAAAATTTAAATGGTATTTTATTAATCTTTCAATTATTACAATATCATTTTTTATGTGATGATAGAAGAAAAAAACACATTGGGAAATACACAAAAGCTAGCAATATCTTTTTAAGGAGGCATTGTTTTTGTAATGAGATACATATTTCATGTAATCTGTGTTATAAAGTATTAATATATGTGGTACCATTTAGGTAGTTGAGGGTAATTGATCAGAAAGAGACTAATATTTAAATGCAGTACACTTTGTGTAGATTATTTAATCTTCACGATGGTTCTGCAAAATTATATATTTGATTACATTTCAGAATATAAACAGGGGCACCATATCTGTAGAATTTCCCTGGTAATACATCAGGAAGCTGAGACACAGAAAGTCAAGATAATTGACTAATACCATCCTCACCCTTGGTTGATTCTGTATTGGAATCTAGTTATGCATGGATACAGTCACTCTTTTTCCACTGCTTGGCGCCACATGAGAGCTGGCAAAATCAGCAGGGCTTTGCAAGAGAGTAATTTGAAGATGAAGAAGTATAACCTGTCCAAGAGGAATGTCAAATATCCTGAGAAGCTACCTAAGAAAAAAAGTTCTCTGGACTTATTAATTATTATTATTTCTTCTTGCTCCCAAAGATCTGATCTTAAAATGCAACCTCTCCCAGTAATACTTGGACCAAAGAATTCATATTAAAGCACAATCAATCATCAGTGAGTGGATTAAGAGAAACACTGAATAAGTGGTAGAGGCTAGAGAAGGAAAAAGAAGGGAACTGGTGGAGTGGAAGCTGAAAAATGGCCAGGAGCATGGCAAGTGGAAACTTTAGTCTACCTCATACCAAGCCTGGATGCTGTAGTCTAAGGGAAGAGCTTTCTCATATAGATTGAGTACACTACCTGATCTGGTGGATACTGACGGCCAGGCCTGGGCAATGGAGAACTGAGGAATGGATCAGAGGTTGGAGAGAGCAGCAAAGCAGCAGCAGGAGGCATTAATGGCACCAAGTCCTCATGGAATCATTGTAGCCTATTTCCTAATCCATAGTGTACCAGCTACTGTTCGGGGTTTAATTCGTTGTGACAGCTCCTTTTACTACTTAGAGCAGAAAGGGGAGAAAGAATAGAAAGAGGCAAAGGAGGGCTTTCACAAACTTAACTCAGGGACATGAGAACTGACGGTGCAACAGAGGAGATAAAGCTCCACTTTCCACGAATAGCAGGAATGAAACTCGGAAGAGCAGACAAGGTACGGTATGATGACTTGCTGAGCCACTGGGTGCTGCAAGAGGCGGTACAATATGGTAAGTGTGAGAGTGTGGACTGCAGAAGAGGTTGGCATTCTGCTAATTACCCTCTTGGCCAACAGGAAGCAGAAAAATGGCGAAAGCAATGATGGGACCAAGCTAAGGCATCAAGGCATGATAGGAATGCTTTAACTTCAGCGCTATATTTGAAGGAAAGGGAAGAGATGGACTTGTGGTTCTTTTTTGGATATAAGTGTGAACCATTAAGAGGCCTGATCCAGTGGTCTTTCCAGATGACTCTTTTAGACATATTCCTCCTCAAAGTGCTCATCACTTCTATGGCCTACAAATGCAATCTGTTCTCCCTGCTGGAGGACCTAAAGGATGTACGTGTTCTAAGTCACTTCAGGTGTGTCCAATTCTTTGCAAC
Source organism: Bos grunniens (assembly GCF_055505025.1). Taxonomy (NCBI): domain Eukaryota; kingdom Metazoa; phylum Chordata; class Mammalia; order Artiodactyla; family Bovidae; genus Bos; species Bos grunniens. The sequence continues at coordinate 10,059,275 of NC_141168.1, forward strand.
CCTATGGACTGTGGCCCACCAGGCTCCTCTGTCCAGGAGATTCTCCAGGCAAGAATACTGGAGTGGGTTGCCATGCCCTCCTCCAGGGGATCTTCCAACTCAGGGATCAAACCGCATCTCTTATGTCCCCTACAGTTTCAGGTGGATTCTTTACCACTAGCGCCACCTGGGAAGCCCCGCCACCATTACAAGTCTCTGCCCTTGGGTTTAAGAGAGAAGGTGACAGGTTCCTAATAGAGAAGGGATTATCTAAGAAGCAAACTTAAAAATCTTTTTTTTGTTTGTTTTTTTCTCTAAAAAGAAAACTTCTGAGGAGCAGCAAGCAGTTCAGTATCTACTAAGAAAAAGTAAGTGGCAAGGGGGTGAAACTCTTGAGAGTTCCTTGGACTGCAAGTGAAACTCTTGAGAGTCCCTTGGACTGCAAGGAGATCCAACCAGTGCATCCTAAAGGAGATCAGTCCTGGTTGTTCATTGGTAGGACTGATTCTGAAGCTGAAACTCCAATACTTTGGCCACCTGAAGTGAAGAGCTGACTCATTTGTAAAGACCCTGATGCTGGGAAAGATTGAGGGCAGAAGGAGCAGGGGACGACAGAGGATGAGATGGTTGGATGGCATCACCGACTCAATGGACATGGGTTTGGGTGGATTCCGGGAGTTGGTGATGGACAGGGAGGCCTGGCGTGCTGCGGTTCATGGGGTCGCAAAGAGTCGGACAGGACTGAGTGACTGAACTGAACTGAAGGGGGTGAAACAGACTTGTTGCAAAATCTTCATCTCTTTTCACATTCTATCTTTGGGTTAATTCCAATGCAGCACTGATAACATTTCATGGTTTTTAATCAGGAGTTCTTTGGTAACTAGATTTATTACAATCAGCTCAGGCCAGAGGAGGTGATTATTAGAATTAGAAAGGTGAGTTTCCCAGGCGCAAGGAGAAGTGAGGCACACAGGCAGCGGAAGGGGAATGAGACCAGGGACTTTTCTATCCTCTACCTTGGCCCACATGCCCCGGACCCTTCATCTCTTCTCTGGCATCTGCATCACTCCTGTCTGTCTTATTTATATGTGGCCTGCCATGCTTTGGGGGCTTCCCTGCTGGCTCTGCAGTAGACTCCGCCGGCAATGCAGGAGACGTGGGTTCAATCCCTGGGTTGGAAAATTTCCCTGGAGTAGGAAACAGCAGCCCACTCTAGTATTCATGCCTAGAAAATGCCATGGACAGAGGAGCCTGGCAGGCTGCAGTCCCTGGGACTGCAAAGAGTCAGACAGGACTGAGTGACTAAACCAACACCGCCACCATGCTTTACCCAGTAGTTCTCTTGGTTCCTGAGTTTATGTTGCACAAATGAAACAGAGGCTCTGATGGCATCAGTTGAGATTGTGGGTTCTCTCTCATCACCTGTGGCTAAGTGGAAGAATGACTGTCCCTTAGGGGAAGTAGACAGTAGAAGGCATGCGGAGAAAAAACTTTGGGAGAAGAAATAGTTGGCATCTCTAATGTATTTTTTCTAACAAGGTCATTGTGAAGATCAAGGGGCATTTAGAACGTACATGAAGGCATTTTATAATCTGTAAAATACTATATAATAAGGTGATGGTTATCTCACACAAAATTCTCAAAGGTTTAATATCTGTGCTATGTTTTGGGAAGAGTCATCCATCTATTTGCTATTGAGTCAGAATGACACAAGCCTGAGAAAGCGCCAGTGAATTAAGATAAATCCAGAACACAGACCGTAAGAGGTAGATATTGTTCCAACACAAACAAAACCTCTTAAAGCAATAGGCTTCAAAAGACATGATAGAATTACAAGTGGGTTTTTTCATTTAAACATCTCACCACCCACCCCACCCAGCTTGTTATGTTTCTGTCCCTGACACCAAGCTTGCAGCAGATGGATTTGTATCACAGGAACCCAAGAGCTAAACCCCATTCTGTAAACGTGTGTCAATCTGTCATCTGAATGTATATTTGCTTTTATACTCTGCTTTTCTATGTATTCATAAATCTAGCTCTCTAAAATGTATTTGAAGAATATCATTTAAATAAAAGATAAAACTTGAAGCAATGTTTATCAACATAATGCTTAACTGAATTTGTTCTTTTCTGTATTTGTATAATTAGTAAATTACACTCTTTCATCCTTTTCTGTTAGTATAACATCTTCCTGCTTTCAAATGGTTATGTGGTGTATAAATCAGATGATTCTTGCCAATAGTCAAGTAAGAAAACATATCTCTAGCATTTCTTGCCTCCCTGACATATTCTTTATATTTTTTATCCCTGTGGAATGCTGTGCTGGCTTTAATTTTAAGATACATAATTTTCTGCTGCATGAAAAACAAAACAATTCTCAATCAATGCTGGTCATTAGCCACTTATATCTTAAAATGAATTTCAGTCAACGTGACTCCTCTTCCAAGGGTGTCTGCATATAAAATTTATGATGGAATAAAAAATTTTGTTTTTAATTGAAAGAACCATATGTGGAATTTTTTTTTTCTTCTAGAGGAAGTAATCCTCCTCTCTGGTACTTGCTGCCTTGATCCACAGTGAGGTTATTAACCAGGGTCAAGCTAGCCCTTCACATGGGTGTCTTTTATGTATATGCACAGGAGCAGCGACATGATAAGTGCAGATATGGCCACTGTGAGACAATTTCAAACAGGTGGATAACGTGGGGTGAGCTAGGGGAGGGCATTATGGGCAACTAGGCATGTACACCACTGAGAAGCAAAAGAGGTCTCTGCGAGGTAAAATATAAGTAAATAAACATCCTCGCAGAACAAATGTTGGTAAGATGGGCCATAAGTAAGTGCTAGACTATAGCACAGACGAGGCTTTTCCCCTGTGAACTACAGCATTACATTTCTACCCCAACACATGATAATCCACTATATCAAAAATCAGAGCGAAACTGCCAAACAACTAAGAAGCCATAAACATTTTAAATAATATTTTGCTTTTGAAACAACTTTCTTATAGGAAATGCATTGTATTTATGCTTCTATTTATATACATGTGTGTCTTGGGCTTCCCTGGTGGCTCAGACAGTAAAGAATCTGCCTGCAATGCAGGAGACCCAGGTTCAATCCCTGGGTCAGGAAGATCCCCTCCAGAAAGGAGTAGCTTCCCACTCCAGTATTCTTGCCTGGAGAATCCCATGAACAGAGGAGCCTGGCGGGCCACAGTCCACAGGGTCACAGAGTCAAGCATGACTGAGCGACTAACACTAACTACTGTAGATACAGATGCATACATTCTAGAAACTATAAAGAAACCTGTTAAAAAGAAGATGAAGACATTACTCAAATGCCATCTTCCAGGTTAAAAAAGAAAGTTAACATTTTAGAAGTTTAATTTTAGATACCTTACTTTACATATATGAGTAGATAAACACCTCTAAATAATTCAAAGTGGCATCCTGTACTATTTTTAAAGCAAAAATATTTTAATGTAACTTTACTTGAATGAAAGCAACAATAAAAATATTGATGTTTCTTCAAAAACACAAAAACAAAATAAATCTGCACTTAAAAGTTACAGCATGCAGTGGCCTCCTGCTCTGAAAGTTTGGGGAGAAAAAGCATATATCTAATCCCATAGTTTGGTATTTAATATTTTAGATTCCACATCTGTAACATTTATGCTCTTTCTACAACTGTAATTCCTAGTTGTCTTGTTGTTCAGTTGCTAAGTTGAGACTGACTCTTTGCGACCCCAGAGACTGCAGCACACCAGGCTTCACTGTCCTTCACTATCCCCTGGAGTTTGCTCCGCTTCATACCCACTGAGTCGGTGATGCTCTCTAACCATCTCATCCTCTCCTGCCCCCTCCCTTTTGGCTTCAGTCTTTCTCAGCATCAGGTCTTTTGCAGTGAGTTGACGATTTGCATCAGGTGGCCAAAGGATTGGAGCTTCCACCTAAGCATCAGCCCTTCCAATGAACATTCAGAGTTGATTTCCTTTAGGATTGACTGGTTGATCTCTGCTGTCTAAGGGACTCTCAAGAGTCTTCTCCAATACCAATGTACTCATGATCTTATATTTAAATGATTCATTTCTCAGTACCCATCATTGGACCATGGTTTCTTTATTCTTTTTTTTCACTCATCTCACTGTTGGTTGGGTTGTTTCATTTGTATGCCCAAAGAAGTCACATTCTTGACATAACTTGACTTGCTCAAATTCACTAGGTATAACATTTCATCGGTATTCTTTTCCCACAGAACTTCCTAACAAAATATTTTGAGATTCTGCTTCCTTTCATTAAAGTTACTTTTGATCTTTCAACATCATGATACTTCTTTTAGGGAATATCACATCCTCTTGATATCAGGAGGTATATGTACGATTTCTTTTCCCTTTTATATGTTGTCCCACATTTATTAGTACTGGACTGGTCGGCATCATAATTATGAATTTGGGTATGGCAAGTTTTCTGTTTTTTTTTGGGGGGGGCTTGGTTTAGTTTTAGTTAATTTAATGGAAAAGGAATACATTAAATTTTTCATTATTTGACATATTGAAGGAAAATTTTTGAAAACTTGTTTAATAGCTCAGTTGTGTCTGACTCTGCGACCCCATGGACTGTAGCCTGCCAGGCTCTTCTGTCCATGGAATTCTCCAGGCAAGAATACTGGAGAGGGTTGTCATTTCCTGCTCCAGGGGATCTTCCTGACCCAGAGATGGAACCCACATCTCCTGCCCTGGCAGGCGAGTTCTTTATCACTAGCGCCACCTGCTGCTGCTAACTCGCTTCAGTCGTGTCCTACTCTGTGCGACCCCATAGAGGGCAGCCCACCAGGCTCCCCCGTCCCTGGGATTCTCCAGGCGAGAACACTGGAGTGGGTTGCCATTTCCTTCTCCAATGCGTGAAAGTGAAGTCGCTCAGTCGTGTCCGACCCCTAGCGACCCCATGAACTGCAGCCCACCAGGCTCCTCCGTCCATGGGATTTTCCAGGCAAGAGTACTGGAGTGGGCTGCCATTGCCTTCTCTGAGCGCCACCTGGGAAGCCCTAATTACATAATAAAAAGAATAACTACACAGACACAGAGAACTCTTTGATGGTTCCCAGAGGCAGGGTGTTGAGAGTTAAGTAAAATGAGTGAAGGGAGTCAAAAGGTATGAATTTCCAGTTATAAAACAAGTCTTGAGGATATAATATGCAGTATCCTGACTATAGTTAACAATAATGTCCTACATATGTGAAAGCTACGAAGAAACTAGACCTTAAAGTCCTCACTGCAAGAAAAAATGTTTGTAACTGTGCATAGTGATGGGTGTTAACTAGGCTTACTGTGGTGATCACTTTGCAATACATACAAATCTGCATACATGAAATCATTATGCTGTACATTTGAAACGAACATAATGTTATGTCAATTATACCACAAATTTAAAAAACAGCACACTGAAAAAAATAGCTGACGGATACTACTTTTAAATCAAAGCTGTATATATATATATATTTATATATATTTGAAATCTATATTCTTCTATGTTTGTCTGTGTATCTCTTTCACCAATTGTTTTCTGATTACGACATCTTTATACTTCCAGGAATTTTTGTATATATATATATATATATATATATATATTATTCTACTTTTTCCTTATGGATTTTTTTTTCTCCCTTTTGTTCCTTCTGATTCTCTTTGATATTTTTTTCTCTCTTTGCTGATATGTTTTCTTTCTTCCCATCTTCTTTTCTCCTCCCCCTTTGGGTTTTCTCCAATTTTCTTTTTTCAACCTTTGTTTTTGCTTTTTCTTTCCCTGTTTTCCTTCCTTCTTTAATTTTTCACATTTTTTCCCTGAATTTGTTATGATTTAAGCTTAGCATCTCCTGTTTTATTGAATAAAAATTATGGCCTCTCTCAGTTAATACATATTTATCTAAGAAAATACTGTATCTTTCCAAGTTGTCATTCATTGATATTTATACCAGAATTTCTTTGAAGTAAAAGAGTTTTAGGTTTCTGTTCTTAATTATCTTCTTTTACCTTCTATTAGCTGCTGTCCATTTTGAAATCATCATTTACTAATTATAATGGTACTATGACTTTAAAGTCTAAAAGTAAAATTTTAGCTGCAAATATACACATTTTTTCACATGACTTTAATAACAAAGCTAAATTCTGGGCAATAGGGGAGAAACTGCAAAGAGTCATAATTTTTCATCCTGCATTTTCAATAGAAACTAAATGTGTACATTAATAAAAGGAGAAAAAGCAGTTAATACAAAGTATTCTTCCTCATGCATGGTACACATATTTGGAACCTATTCTTTTTAACATCTTTCTAAAGGATTTTCTGATTAACAAGCATTTCCTTAACTCAGAATTTTTATGTCATTTTGAATTCATTATCATATAAACTCCAAAAATTCTTCCTCTTCATTTTACCATCTCCTATTTGCAGCTTTTTTTTTTTTTTTCTATATTACTCCACAATGGTTGTTGCTGTTTAGTAGCTCAGTTGTGTCTGACTCTTTGTGACCCCATGGACTAAGCCCACTGTCCATGGGATTTCCCAGGCAATAATACTGGAGTGGTTTGCCATTTCCTTCTCCAGAGAATCTTTCCAACTAAAGGATCGAACCCACATCTCCTGCATTAGCGGGCAGATTCTTGACCATTAGGGCCACCTGGGAAGCCCTCCAGAGTGGCTACAAAAAAATTCTTCCTCTTTAATACATCATCTGTTATTTCCAGCCCAATTTTATCGATATCATTCCAAAATAGTGGCTATGAAACAGGCTTATAGGAAGTGTCTGTGACTGTCAACAGAAGTGGGAAGAATGATTTTGGTTGCCAGCCACTTAGCTGTTGTACAATAAAATATACTTTAAAAATGCTGCGTAAGTATAATATGTTCTTACATAACACATTTGTTGACAAATGAAATTTGCCTTACCCCCTCGCTTGTTGATCTTGGCATAGCCAGGTGAATAGCTCCCAGACATGGAGGATGAGCTGCTGAAAGCTGCATGGTGTAGTCCAGACACAAGGGGCTCATCACATTTTTCTGAAAAGAAAAGAAAGCCAGATTTAATAAAGACTGAATGATCACTGGCATATTTTTTGTTAAAAATCACTATTGACTACAATGAAAATTTCAAGATACATGATATATATAGCAAACAATTATAATTTATACAACTTAACACTGATGATTCTAATGAACCCTAACACAATTTCAATAGCCTTCTGATTTTCAAGTTATAACTATGATAAAGTTATATATCATATTATTATTCCAAAAGACTTCAATGCAGGCCTGCTATCTCAGAATCATGAATAAAGTTGTGGCTGGTTATTTAACAAGATTTGGGATTTGGGGGTCTTGTCAAAATCTTCAGTTATTTATTCACTCTAAGGATGCAGGGTTAGAAATATGAGCTTGGAGGAGGGAAGACCAGGAGGAATAATATTCAAACTAAAAAATTAGGAAGGAGGTACCAGTAAGAAAGAACACAAGATAACCACCAACACGAAAGCCCTGCTGTCTAAAATATTAGTCAGTTCTCATTATACTTGACCAATGAACTGCTCTGGAGTTCTAATTTTCACTTGGCTTCTGCACTGGCATGAACTATTTTCCCCCCTCCTTCTTTACTACTGCTGACTCTCCCATTCCACTTTGATGGCTGGTTCTCACCTTCCTAGTGTCTATATATGTTAAAGTGCCCAGGACTCAACCCTTGGTGCTCTTCTCTGCATCCTCTTGGTCTCTGGGAGACTGCATCAAGTGCTATGTCTTGTCATGCTGGAGTATCCCCAATCCTACCACTTCACTTTGCCTGATCCCCTGGTCCAGGCAGCCATCAGCCGTCACCGCTGTGAATGCACAGTCTTGCTTCCTCCTCCTTTGCCATAGTCCTTCTGTACACAGCAGCCGAAAGGGCAGTTTCAAAAGTACACAGGTGGGTAAGATAGTTATTGCACTCAAAATATCCTCTGGCTCCTGCTCTCAAATCACTTGGAAAGAAGTCCAAGGTCCCCCAATGGCCCACAGCAGCCTCTGCACTGGTCACATCCTCCAGCATCGTTGTCCTTTACCGTCCAGCCACCCTTTCCTTCTGACTGCAACTACAGACCTGCTCCTGCCAGGACCTTTGCTGTCACTCTTCCGACGACCTCAAGGCTCATCCCTCACCTCCCCCAGGCTCTGTTTAGTGTTATCTCTCACAGTGCAGACAAGTTTTCCCAGTCCACCCAGCTATACAAGTACTCACTGCCCTCAATCTCTGTACCACGCCTTGCTCTATTTTCCTTCATCGCATTTACAGCCATCTGATATGTTGTGTTTTCATGCATTCAATTGTTTGATTGCTTTTCTCTCGCATGACATTAGAAGCTCCATGGAAAGAAAAGTTTTGAGAGTTCGCTTAATGCTTCCTTTCCAATGATCTGAATAGCACCTGGCACTTGGCATACACTCTAATGACATTTGTAGAAGGAAGGAAGCAAGGGAGGGAGGGAGGAAGATGGGGAGGGAGAGAAGGAGAGAGAAAGGGAGGATGGAAGGAAGGGAGGAAGGAAAAACAAAGACAACTAAACTTGACAAAGAGTCTCAAAGCATGATGCTACATTACAACATGACATAGCACCTAAGTTTTAGAGAGATGGTCCTAAATCCCCAACAAGTGTTTACATGTGCTCAGTATTTCGTTTAATATGACACAGAACTACACTGTATATTCTAAATGACTTCTCTCTCAGATATTCATATACAGGGGAAAAACAAAAAACTAGCAATAGAAGGAATGAACTAGTTTTCTTGAAAAGTCATTCAAGTGGAGTGAAGTCCCCAGTGATCCTGGGGAAATGAATTAGTTTTCATTATCTCACCACTTGAGTGTGTACAAAACTGAAGTTAAGAGGAACACATCCATCCTTGTAAAACATAGTTAGATTTCTTACTTTTCTCAGTTATGCTGCGAGTGCCTCTGAGCAATGTGGCATGTGTGTGTGAATATATTTCCCAGAAAGTTAAATGTAAATGACTGAAAAGAGGAACATAACATTTATTTTAAAAGTATCAGTTTACAAAGTGAGGATCCACAGTGAAGGGTTTCATATTAATTGTTTAAAAACTTACTATTATTTTAGCTACCGTTGATCACACACATAAAACCCTGATTTTCTAACTTCTGTCTCAGTCTAACTTTGTACAACTTTTTGATGTAAGTTCTGCATTGAATTTTAACGAGCAACTATTACTTCAGAATTTTCCATTATTTTAAAAATGTGCTAATGTTTGCTCATGTTTATTTTATTCACTCAAATAAAACAAAATTTTATGACATATAGACACTATTCTATACAAAATACACAACCAATAACCAACAAGGACCTATTTTACAGCACAGAGAACTACACTCAATCTTTTGTAAGAACCTATAAGGGAAAAGAATCTGAAAAAGATTCCAAAACACTTTGCGGTAACCTGAAATCAACTACACTTCAATAAAATATAAACTAGATTTTAAAAAATTTAAAGAAGAACCTATGTTGTATCAGACACAGGAAATGCAGCAGTAGATGAAACAGTGCTCCTGTCTTCATGTAATTTATGTTTCAGTAGAAACTAAAATCTAACTAGAACAAAAACAAACATGTAAAAACTTGAATTAATAGGATGAATTCATAGGATGGGATGGTGATAAAAACTGCCAAGACACCCTAAATATGAAAGAGGGGCTGGGAGTCTGTGTGTAGGGCGGAGGTTGAGAGAGTTGTAGGCTTCGGGTGCCTAGTCAAGAAAAGTCTCTTTGACTGGGTAACATCTGCATAGTAACCTAAGGAAAAGAGGACATATGCTGTGACAGAGCTCAACAGGACCATGCCAGGAAAAACCTTCTGTCCAAACCTGCTCAGTAGGACTAACCTGATACTCCTTGGAGAAGGAAATGGCCACCCACACCAGTATTCTTACCTGGGAAATCCCATGGGCAGAGGAGCCTGGCTATAGTCCATGGGGTTGCAAAGAGTCACAACTAAACAACAATACCTGATAATAAGGAATAATACATTATCCAAAATTCAGTATTCACTGAATATATAGCTCCATGTTACACATGGTAAATAATGAAAATGAAGTTGAATAATCAAGTGATCCATTTAACTTGCTTAAATTTAGAACTTAAATACAGCACTTTATAAAATCCGAGGATAGTTTATCCATATTAGTTATTTTCTTTAAATTTGATTTTCATAACAAATTAATCTTTATACCAAATTAAATTTTTTTCACTAATTTTAAAGACTCATATAAATCAGAATAACAAAATTAGTGTAAAACGGGGATCAAGAAGGATAAGAACAGATAAAAGATTATTTTTAAAAAGTACTATAGAATTATTATAATAATTTAAGGATCAGATATCTTACAATAATCTAAGTTGAGACAAAATCTATAACTGCATAATTAAGCAAGAAAAATGCCACATGAATTATATGTTCTCCTGAAAGACGGTAGTCACAAACATTTATTATGATCTTATTCCCTGCTTTGCCCTGTTCTAATCACTTTGGGCAATAAAACATCTATCTATGTATCTATTTCCCATTCTCTCATGAGCGGTAACAATATATGGACCCACATAAAGTAATTAAACATGAAACAAGAAAATAATACCAGTCTGTAATTCAATGCTGACTAGAACATAATCAAATCCTGAAAGTAACAAGTAAATTAAAAATACATGACTGTGGTTTAGGTGAACTTGTCACTCCTGGCTTTCTCCTGTGTGTGACCTTGAGTACGTCAGTCAACCCCCTTTCTACAGATGAAAGTGTGAAAGTGTTAGTCACTCAGTCGTGTCCAACTCTTAGCAACTCCATGGACTGTAGCCGGCCAGGTTCCTGTCTCCATGAGATTCTCCAGGCAAGAATACTGGAGTGGGCTGCTGTTCCTTTGTCCAGAAGATCTTCCCAACCCAGGGATCGAACCAGAGTCTCCCACATTGCAGGCAGATTCTTTACCATCTGAGCCACTCTGACTCACACATAATATGAAGAAATTAGCTAAATTTCTCTCAAACTCTAATGCCCTCGAGCACTATCAAGGACAAGAGTCCACAACTGTGTCCCCCAGACCAAATCTGGCCCGCTGCTCGCTTTTGTTAAGTAAAGCTGTGCTGGGCCACACCCCCATTCACTCATTTATGTCTGCATTCACATCTCAGCAGAATGTCACAAAAAGAGACCACACAGCCTCTGAAGCTAAAGGATTTACTATCTGACCTTTTACAGAGAAAGTTTTCTAACCTCTGGTTCAATATAATGAATATTCCATGTATCCACAAAGAAGAATGATTAACGATCACTTATGGTAACAGGTAACACAAATAAGACCTGAAGAATTGAGAGAATATAGATGAAGAGGGTTAAGACCACTATAGAGACAGGAGAAGTTTTAAAGCTACAATGAGGATGAAATTTCCCCGTGATGGCTGTAGCTACACTCCACATGTGCCCATATTGCCAGACTGACTATTAGGATGAATGATCCACTTTTATCTCCAACTGTAATAATAGTTATTACACCTTCCATCTTCCAAAGAGTCTGACTGCTTGTTGTTCTAGAGCATGCGTCTCAATACTCTGAAGACATTAAACATTAGAAAATCAAACAGATCCCTGGAGAAAGTTAGTATTTTTATACTAGTGGTAATTGTAGTAGAGAAAGAGGGAGAATGCTAACATTTGAAATAATTTAGTATTTCTATAATTTATACTGGGATGTCTTCCAAAACTACAGCCACATAGTCATGGCAAATATTTGGTCTCCAGTGTATTTCCCTTCCAGGGAATCCTGGATGAAAACTAGAAGAGCAGATGGGCCTTGAGTTTTATTTTCACACAATTTCAGTCAATCAGGAAGGCAGACTAGCTGTAAGAATTCTGTATGAATTCAAGCTGGAACAGAGGAAGTGATTGGCAAAGCGAGACGAAATGGCTGTGGCCCTTCACCTCCAAGAGCGTGGCTGAGAGTCATATTTCTTGGCAAGGGGGATGGACGGCAAGTTCACGAGGTCAGAGGACTTCAGAACATATGTCACTGACATCAGAGTAGCATTCAAAGGTTATCTCTGATTAAGAAATAATGTTGGAAAACGTTCACCACATCTTTTAAAACCACAGCACTTACAATATATGTTTTATATCACACATTTGGAAATACAAGTAAATACCCAGAAAATAAGAATGGCAAAGAATGGCAAAAAAAGCAAAAATGCTACTAGAATGGAAATCCTATTTTTTTAAATTTTTATTGGAGTTACTTTACAACGTTGATTAGATTCTACTGTACAGCAAAGTGAATCAGTTACACGTATATCCCCTCTTTTTTGAATTTCCTTCCCGTTCAGGTCCCCACAGAGCATTGAGTAGTGTTCCCTGCGCTGTACAGTCGGTTCTCATTAATTATCTATTTTATACATATCAGTATCATATATCGTATCATATCAATACATCATATCTATCCCTACCTCAATCTATCCCATGCCCTCTTCTCCCTTTGTTATCCATATTTGTATCCCTTTGTATCCATATCCATAATGTATCCATACATTCTAGAAACATTTGATTCAAACTCAGGAAAAAAAAAAGCACTGTAAAACACATATTCTCAAGGGAATACATCATAAAAATGTTCTCTTTATTTCCTGTGCATTCAACTCCTGACTTTTGAATCTAGAACTACATGATCATCAGCCTCAGGTTTTATGACTCCATTGTCAGGGCAAAGTTAAGAGGCCAGACCTCCCCCTAAAGTCTTCTGTTTCCGATCAGTAGCCTCCTGCCTGGCTCCTTCTGGCCAAAACTATCTCTAATTGCAAGCTGAGTGGTCATGGTCATTTCCTTCCCTGGCTCCCCTAACAGCATCTCAGTTCCTCCCAGAGATGGCCTGTCTTTCCTGTGGCAATGCTCATTTCAAGGCCTATAGGCCCATCTCAGTGGGTGCTACAGGGCTGCATGATGCCTCCCACTCCTGACTTTCCTTCTTTTCTTCCTGCTCCCCATGCTGTCCAGCTACAGCCAGTCGGTGTCCTTCTCAGCTGAGTCTACAATTGCCTGAGTCTCCAGCCACTCACTGTTAACCATGTTATCCTCTGTGCCATTTCCCTGACTTCTTGGATAAAGCATGCTTTGGCTACATTGTTTCATAGACAGTGGAAAATTCTTTGGACAATAAGGTGCTATTTCTTATCTAGCCTCAGTTCAGTTCAGTTGCTCAATCGTGTCCGACTCTTTGAGACCCCATGAATCGCAGCACGCCAGGCCTCCCTGTCCATCACCAACTCCCGAAGTTTACTCAGACTCACGTCCATCGAGTCAGTGATGCCATCCAGCCATCTCATCCTCTGTCGTCCCCTTCTCCTCCTGCCCCCAGTCCCTCCCAGCATCAGAGTCTTTTCCAATGAGTCAACTCTTCGCATGAGGTGGCCAAAGTACTGGAGTTTCAGCTTTAGCATCATTCCTTCCAAAGAAATCCCAGGGCTGATCTCCTTCAGAATGGACTGGTTGGATCTCCTTGCAGTCCAAGGGACTCTCAAGAGTCTTCTCCAACACCACAGTTCAAAAGCATCAATTCTTCGGCGCTCAGCCTTCTTCACAGTCCAACTCTCACATCCATACATGACCACAGGAAAAACCACAGCCTTGACTAGATGGACCTTTGTTGGCAAAGTAATATCTCTGCTTTTGAATATGCTATCTAGGTTGGTCATAACTTTCCTTCCAAGGAGTAAGCGTCTTTTAATTTCATGACTGCAGTCACCATCTGCAATGATTTTGGAGTGGATAGTTTTAGGATTTGGATGAAAAAGAGACCAACGCCACAACTCAGGTGTGTTTCCTGAGGAATCACTGAGATTAATATAGTCCTGTAAATGCTTCACAAATTATAAGGAATGTCAGTTTCCACACTCAGATCAAACAAAGGCTGGAATGGGATCTAGCACTGCTTTAGAGACTGTATTCCCAAGACTATGATTCCATATGTGCGTGTGTATGTTTTAAATATTCATCTCAATAAAGAGGAGAGAAGAGGAAAGGGAGGAAGGGAGGTAGGGAGGAAAGGAGGAAGGAGGAGAGAAAAATGAGAGAAAAAATGAGAGAAAGAAAACAAGAAAGAAAAAGGAAGAAAGGCACAGCACTAACAATAACTTCACAATCTGTTTCTCCACATCTAAGACAGGCCAACTATTTTTATTCCCTATAAACGTAGGTCACTGGTTCCAGAAGTCTTTGTTTTGATGCACTTAGAAACATGGTGCTTTGTCTTCTTTCCTCAGCACACATTCCTTGCATAGGTTCTGTATTTTTCACCTCAGAACTTTGCTAACTTTAGCATTCTATTAAAAAACCCAAACAAACTGAGCTCATTTCCATATGCCATCTGTGGAAATCCCATACCCCACTTACTTTTCTCTATGGAAAAGGTGTAATTCTACCTGGGAGCCAAATGTCTTTGAATTGAATAATGTACATATACATTTTGATGTTTAAATACTGTATTACTCCTTGAATGTATGGCCAGTACCAGAAATTGAAACATGACATGCTCTTCCGGTATATTTTATAACTTTTTGTAAGTTCAGTTATTTTAACTTAATCTGATCTAATAAATAATTTCTAGGATAGTTGTGATTTGCAGAGATTAGTATTAGACTGAGGTTTTCCCAATATTAGCACATGGAAGAGAGCATGCTCTTTACAATAAAAAAAAAATGATATTTTATTCCTAGGGGTATGAATTTGGATGACTAAGTTCCATCTTATCCAGAGTGTCTTCAGATTTTTTTTTTTTCATTATTTCAAATGGCCATTTCTAATTTTGGATAAGTTTTTCTATGATTTCCTACGTCATAGCAATAGAAAGTCAATTGTTTTAAAAATCAGTAGTATAGGAGAATTCTGGAAAAAATGTTTGCTCTTCCTTAGGGCAAAATACTGATGACTCCAACTCAACTTTAATTTTATATATCTTCATTTTCATCATAATTTCCTCCCATACTTTTTATGATTCATACCTTGCTTTGTGTACTTTTTGCTCAAACATCCCTGGCCTACTCTTTGTCACTGGAAATAAGATTTTTTTTTTTGCCTGATCTTATAAAATTCCATACAATACAGAGAAAGAAAGGATTTTCACAATCCACAGAAGTAATCACTCTTACTAGTTTTCACATACACACACACACACACACACACACACTCACTACATTTGATACAAAACGTATGTTTAAGTGCATGAGGACATTTGACAATCTGGTCTTTAGCATACACTGACCTATCAAAGAAATGTCCATACAAATATTTCCTTTTGTTTTAAAATAAAAATAAATATTGCTTTGTATTTCATTTTATTTTATTTTTTTTCAGTTGGTGTTTTAATTTTTGATGACTCATCAGATATAATGATATAGCATGTGGTTTTAAAAGTGTAACATACATTATGGTGTGTTACATAGTAGTTTCACTGCTCTAAATATCTTCTGTGCCTTACCTATTCATCCCTCTTTGCTTCCTTCCTTCTAACCCCTGGCTACCTCAATAGGTGAATGGTTAAATAAACTGTGGTACATCTAGACAATGTCGTTTTATTCAGCCAAAAAAAAAAAAAAAAAGAAAGAAAGTGGCCTATGGAATCATGAAAAGTCATATACTAAGTGAAAGAAGTCAATATGAAAAGCTCTATCTGCCAACTATATGACACTCTGGAAAAGGCAAAACTATGGAGACTGTATTTCATTTTATGAAGGAATCTTTTATTATCTACATCTGGATCTTCATAGCAGGGTTAAACTCCTTTGCACAGAAAATGCAAGAATGTTAGTTCATTGGTAAAAGAGAGTATATATTTAAATTGAGAATTAACTGTCCTTTCATACAATGTATGGAGAATTTATCTAGTTTTCTTTACTTAAGGCATCTCACAAAAGACATGAAGCCAGCGGTCATGAAGAGAAGTACAATTAGTTTGCCATTAAATGCTAATTTAGAAAAAGGTAAAGATAATAAATTTGGAACTAAATCAACTGAGTGGACATGTTTCACCTGACATATAATGAAAATCAATAAGGGAAAAAAGGAAACCTATCTCTCCCCTTTATCTTCTCACTGAATCTTTCCCCTTTACACCTCCAAGGAGGGGACCCTATTTTCCTTTTTGTTCATTTCCACTCAATGGGAAACAACAAAATGTGCTACCATATGCATTACAGCAGCCTTGAATTCAATGAGGCAGTTGCCCCTTTTCCATCTCAGTAGCATAAGCAGTAGAAACCACTAAGCCACAATCAGCAAATAAATAGTAATAGTAATCATTTTTGAGTACTTATGGGGCAGGCAATGCAGTAAATATTCTGCGAGAATTCTCTCACTGAGTTACTTTATTTAGTAAGCCTTTGACATTGATATCATTACCATTATACAGATGAGGAAGCTTGAGACATCACAGTTAAAGAATCATAGTGAAAGTGAAGTGAAGGTCGCTCAGTCGTGTCCAACTCTTTGCAACCCCAGGGACTGTATAGTCCATGGAATTCTCCAGGCCAGAATACTGGAGTGGTTAGCCTTTCCCTTCTCCAGAGGATCTTCCCAACCCAGGGATCAAACCCAGGTCTCCTGCATTGCAGGTAGATTCTTTACCAACTGAGCTATCAGGGAAGCCCAAAGAATAATAGAACAAGGACAAAAACCAAGTTGTATATGATTACAAGTTTTTGAGGTCTACCATCTCCAGGGTCACTTTGGATAAAATCTGTACACTGGATTTATTCTTGAGTGTGTAGATCTCCTAACAAAAATGAAATGGGCAGATTTTTCTTGCTGTTGTTTTTTAGCCACTGAGTCATGTCTTGACTCTTTTGCGACCCCATGGACTGTAGCCCCCGCAAGCTCATCAGTCCATGGCATTTTCCAGGCAAGAACACTGGAGTGGGTTGCCATTTTGTTCTCCAGTGGATCTTCCCAACATAGGGATCCAACCCATGTCTCCTGCATTGCAGGTGGGTTCTTTACTGCTGAGTCACCAGGGAAGCCCAGATTTTTCTTACCACTTCCCATTTTGATCCCAGGAATTTACTTGAAGTGATGCCCCCTCTGTCATGCAGCAATTTTAAGCTCTTCTGTCCACAACAAACCCATATCTTTCAAATAAAAGGAAGAGACACCTGCAGTTTTAAATAGGTGTTCTCAGAGAAAATCACACAGGATCAGCATTTCAGCTCATATGCCTACATCCAATAAATATAATGTTCAGCACAGTACATCAAATTTATTCCATTTATTCATGTAATAAATATTTATTGGGCACTTATTTCCTGCTTCAACCTTTATCCCTTCAAAATCCATTTTCTTTGTACTTGCCTGATGGATCTTTTAAAAAGCATATCAGATTATTCCTGGCCCTTGTTCCTGAGGGCTTCCCCTTGCATTGAGTATGGAACCCTAACTCCAGCAGAGCCTGTGATGGCTTGGCTCTGAATGATCTCTGGAGTTATTTTATTTCACTCTTCTCCTCTGAGTCGCTAAGCTCCAGTTTCACTTTCCTTTCTACACCAAGCTTCCACACCAAGCACATTCCTGCTAAAGTGCCTCTTCCTCTCCCTGTCTCCTGGCTGGAATTCTCTTTATCAGCTCTAAAGAAGGTAGACTCCTTTCCAGACAGCCCCCAACTCAAATACCAGCCCACTCTTTCTCTGGCCAGTGTCTAAATGCATCAACTCAACTTCCAGCTTCATATCCTCCAGACATTACTTGGTATTTGATGGCATGGTTTTATTTTGTTCATAGCACCAATGATAATCTAAAATATTCTCTTTTTACAATAATCATATAAAATGAGTAAATTCTTAGAAAAATATAACTTTATCAAATTTGACTCAAAAAAGAAGTCAAACACCTCAGTAATGCCATAGCCATTAAAGAAACTGAATCAGCAGCTTAAAATTTCACAAAGAAAACCTCAGGCCCTGTATAGTTCACAGGCAAATTCAACCAAACTCCCAGGTGGCTCAGTGGTAAAGAATATGCCTGCCAATGTAGGTGACATAGGAGACAAGGTTCGATCCTTGGGGAGGGAAGATGCCCTGAACTAGGAAATGGCAGCCCACTCCAAGATTCTTGCCTGGGAAATCCCTTGGACAGAGGACCCTGGGGGGCTACAGTCCATGGAGTCACAAAGAGTTGGACACAATTGAATGACTTAGCACCCACAAATAAGTTTTATCAAACTTTCTTTTAAAAAATTACTTTTGTTAGGTAGGCTGTTTTTAACTTTTTATTTTATACTAGAGTATAGTTGATTAACAATGTTGTGTTAGTTTAAAAAAATGAAAATAAAATAATCCTGATTGTTTATCTTTTAAAAATGTTTATTACTTTTCTGAATTGCCTGGGATTGGGGTATGTGCCTGTCCTGCTGAGCCTGTATTCCCAGGGCCTAAGAATCTGGCATGCAGCATGAATACCATATAGGGCATTACTGACAATGATAAGTAATAAATCCATCTAAATGTGAGCAGGGCAAAATAGTTCCTAGGTTTTGGCAACTGAGATGTATTTACTTTATCTAATGGACATTTTTGCATTTTCCCATTTTTAAAATTGCTTGTGCAAAAAAGAGTTGGCTTTATCCCATGATGTTACATGTAGAGCTTCCTCACTATAGCCCACGTAAGCATCTCTCTGATCGTTATCAACTTAAAATGATTTGTCATTTGAACCTTTGTATTACACTGAGGGTTTTTCTACATCATCAGTACATGCCTTTAGAATTTTTAAAATATCTTGTCTCCAGCAGTGAATTTTGTAAGAGTTGAAGTACTGACGTTTCTGAGAGTACTCTTTCAAAACCCCTTTTGTTTTTCTTTGTTTGCAAAAGAAAATATGAATTTGGTATTTCTAAAATAACACTTTCCTCCTATATCATTGAAAACACACTGTGATAAGTATTTGCTTATATGTTGATCTCCCTGCTATATGGTGATCTGTTCTGAAGGAAGGGGAGTTTTTTACATTCTCAGTATATGGAAAATATAACGTATGGTAGGGATCTTCACATCCTTTGAAAAATACTGAACATAATCAGTATAGTAGCATCTGTTAATGAACAGATTCAATGTTATCATCTTTAAAAAAATCAGATCAAATTTTTTCCTTTTTTTTTCAGTCTAGTAGCTACGTTCACAAAACATTTAAGAAAATATAGCTAGAGAATCAGCCATGTTTGCAAGAATCATAGTTGTAAATCAAATACGAAATTGTCTGCTCTGCACATACCAAGGGTGAATTACTCAAGAATTGCAGTTCAAATTATGCTGGACATTTAACAGCTGCAGCACATTTCTGACAGATGGTTTAACAGATTAATCAGTTTCAAATTATCTACGAAATTGTTATATACCAGGAAAAAAAAAAAAGATTTGTGAGAATAAAAAAGTTTTTTCTCCTCTAAGTCAATATTTTAATTTCAGAGAAATAAATTCTGTCACACCAAACAATAAAAATCAATGTTCGCCTTTTGTACAATATAGAAAACATTTTGAAAATTTTATTTATATTACTTTATGCTAAAAAGGAAATGGTATTCAAAAGTAGCATCAACTAAGGATTTAATCTCTAAAATAAGGGTGAATATGGTCTTTTCTTCTTTTTTTCCTCAACTTATATTCTATAGTCTCATGAACAGGCAGACCTACCCCGAAATTTTAATAAAACAGTAATTTGAAGAGTGCCAAGGTCAATTGTAGTGCGAGTAAATGAACCTCAGTCCGCTTCTAGCTGTCATCGGTAATCTTCCTATGGACAAGACTCTTCTAGATTGCAATTGGTTGGTCCACTGGTAAACGACTAGATTTCTGACTCGGATCTAGTTTCATTTACCGGTTAACTCAAAGAGAGTATTCACTGATAAAAAGCAATGTATTTATTGACAGTCAAGTCTATATCCTAGACTATTTAATCCACTTCCATTTTTAATTAATTCACTAAAGGGCTTTATTTAAACCTCCTCCAGTGTTCCTGACTCAAGTTATATCAGATTTGATCATGAACTTGATTGGTCCAAAGTGGACAGTGGAGCACCAGTCAATAAAGCAAAGCTGTCAGAGAAGGTTTAATTAATCAACATGCATTTATGGTATGCTAAGGTAAAGGAAGATGGGCCATGAAACAGTGTTTGTAATATAATCCCAATTGTATATACACATTTATATGCAGAGTACATTATGTGAATGCTGGGCTGGATGAATCACAAGCTGGAATCAAGATTGCCAGGAGAAACATCAATAAACTAAAATATGCAGATTATAACACTCTAATGGCAGAAAGCAAAGAGGAACTAAAGAGCCTCTTGATGAGGGTGAAAGAGGAGAGGGGAAAAGCTGGCTTAAAACTCAACATTCAAAAAACTAAGATCATGGCATCTGGTCCCATCATTTCATGGCAAATAGATGGGGAAACAATGGAAACAGTGGTGGATCTTATTTTCTTGGATTCCAAAATCACTGCAGATGGTGACTGTAACCATGAAATTAAAAGATGCTTGCTCCTTGGAAGGTAAGCTATGACAAACCTAGACAACAAATTAAAAAGCAGAGATATCACTTTGCCAACAAAAGTCCATACAGTCAAAGCTATGTTTTCTCCAGTAGCCATGTGCGGATGTGAGAGTTGGACAATAAAGAAAGCTGAGCACTGAAGAACTGATGCTTTTGAGCTGTGGTATTGAAGAAGGTGCTTGAGAGTCCCTTGGACTGCAAGGAGATCAAACCAATCAATCCTAAAAGAAATAAACCCTGAATATTCATTGGAAGGACTGATGCTCAAGCTGAAGCTCCAATACTTTGACCACCTGATGCGAAGAACTGATTCAAGTGAAAAGACCCTGATGCTGGGAAAGACTGAGGCAGGAGAAGAAATAGGGGCAACAGAGGATGAGATGGTTGGATAGCATCACTAACTCAATGGACATGAGTTTGAGCAAACTCCAGGAGATAGTGGAGGACAGAGAAGCCTGGTGTGTTGCAATCCATGGGGTGACAAAGAGTCTGACATGACTTAGCGACTGAACAGTAACAACCAAATTTATTACAAAAACAGTGAAAGTTTAATGTCAATTGTTCAATGTATTTTTATAAGACAAGTTTTTAGAGAATTTTTATGTTTAGAACAAATTTGAGAGGGTGATACCGAGGTTTCACATACATCTCATATCCCAACACATGCATAGCCTTCCCCATTATCAACATCACTCATAGAATGTTACATTTTTTACCAGTGTTGAATGTACATTGACCCATTATAATCACCCCAAATTCATGCTTTATCTTAGGATTCACTCTTTGCATCATATGCATGATGAACTTGGACAAATTATGATGACATATATCCATCATTAGAGTGTATGCACGCTCAGTCATGTATGACTCTTTGAGACCCCATAGACTGTAGCCTGCCAGGCTCCTCTGTCTGTGGAATTTCCATACAAGCATACTGGAGTGGGTTGCCATGTCCTACTCCAGGGGATCTTCCTGAGCTAGGAATCGGGCTGTGTCTCTCATGTCTCCTGCATTGGTGAGGTAGATTCTTTTACCACTGAGCCACTTGGGCAGATCCATCATTATAGTATCATAGAGGAATCTTTCTGCCCTAAAAATACCCTTTTCTATATCTGTTCATCTCCCCGACCCTAACCCTAAAAACCACTAATTTTGTTTACTGTCTCTATAGTTTTCCCTTTTCCAGAATGTCATATAGTTGGGATTACATGGCATGAAGTCATTTTGGATTGATCTCTTTCACTTGGCAGCATGTGGTGACATTTCCTTCATGTCTTTTCACAGCTTGAGAGCTCACTTCTTTTTAGTGCTAAATGATATTTCATTGTCTGGATGTATCACAGTTTATCCATTTACCTACTGAAGGACATCTTGAGTGCTCAAAACTTTTGGCAATATGAAAAAGCTATTATAGATATCCAAATGTGGGTTTTTGTAAGGGGTAATGACAGTTTGATGTTTTAATATCTAAACATAAAAGTAGGAGGATAAGAAAAAAATGCATTAGATAGAAAATGGAAGAGAAAAACATTCCAGACAAGCACATCATGTTCAGTATTACAAAAAGGGCTAGGGTTTTAGGGTAAAGGTTAGGGTTAGGGTAAGGGTTATGGGAATGCCTAGTGACTTTAAGAAGGAATAACTAGCAGAATCTTAAGATAAAATAAAACAAAAACAATCCCAACAACTTATTTCAGCTGCCTAACACACTCTTCTCCCAATTTCCACTTGGATAACTTATCCAATCTTCAATCAAATGCCAGGAAAAGAGATCTTCTCCAACTCTACTACACCTCAAGCTAAACTCAGTCTGCCTCCCTTTCTTAGAGAACCCACTTCCTTTCCTTAGTAGCAATGCTGACAAATAGGAATCATGTACTCATCTGTGCATTTACTTGTTTAATGGTGACTCCACCGTGGGTTGTTCATCCTCACGGATGAAGCTGAGGATTGTTTTCTTCATGTCTGTGTTCCCAGGACATGGAACAGTGATCGGTGCCCAGAATGAATGAACAGCAGATGGTACAGAGGGTAGCAATCATTGAATTCACAGAGGGATTTATCTGCATAAAGATGCTGAGGCCAAATTGTGTAGCAAAATCTCATTTGTTCATTCCTATTTTGCTTGTTCTCAATTATTCTGTCAACAAATGGTCACTGGGTGCCTATTATGTTTAAATCTAGGTACCCTTTATCCCAGATTTCACAGCCTGGTGAGTTCCATGCTAAAAATGTGTGTTATATTTCATGGACCTTGAGAAACCACTGATACGGTTTGCTTAATAGGGTAGTGATATGATCCAATCATAGCTGTATTTTAAAGCAAGAAAACTTTGATAGTAGGGCAACACAGACTAGGAGGTATGTTCTGAAAACAACAAGAATATTACAACGTTGAAAATTTGAAGAGGCACACAGATGATCGGAAGCCAGTGACGGTGGCCTTACAAGAGGGGAAAGATGCAAAAGATATTTCTGAAGGTGACTGGCTTGGTTTTACAGGATGTGTGAAGTAATAGAAAAAAGAGAGGTAGAAAATACCGAGATTTCTTTTGTGGGTGACAGTACGGTGTGAAGTCTTTCATCAAGTAAAGGCTATAATATATGCTATGGGACTCATTTGCTTAAATCATTTAATAAAACAAGATGTCTGAATCATTTAAGAGCATATGCGAAGATTATATCTTTAGTTAAAAGTTAGGCTTTTAACTAAACTACCAGTCATGGGTTCTGCATTTCATTCGTTGAAGCAATAAAGTCCCCTGGTGGCTCAGACGGTAAGGCGTCTGTCTGCAATTCAGGAGACCTGGGTTCGATCCCTGGTTTGGGAAGATCCCCTGGAGAAGGAAATGGCAGCCCACTCCAGTATTCTTGTCTGGAAAATCCCATGGACGGGGTAGACTACCGTCCATGAGGTCGCAAAGAATCTGACACGACTGAGCAACTTCACTTTCACTTTCAGGAATCAGAAAGCCAAGAATGTAGCACATTAAAATTTCCCCAAGACCCTTCAGATTCTCAGTGACTATATTTGAGACAAAACTATCCAGCACTTGATTTTACATCTACACATTAAATTGTAAAAATCCATCTCTTTCACTGGGGTACTTTGCTGATGAGTAAGATTGATTCAGCATGTACCAGGTGATTCGGTGGTAAAGAATCCACCTGTCCATGCAGGAGACACAGATTTGATCCCTGGGTTGGGAAGATGCCTTGGAGGAAGGCATGGCAACCACTCCAGTATTACTGCCTGGAAAAATCCCTTGGACAGAGGAGCCTGGTATGTGACAGCCCATAGGGTTGCAAAGAGTCGGACAAGACTGAAGCAACTTAGCACACACGTACAAACAGCTGGACATGAATGCCTGTCCATTCCATTTTCTGATGGACCTTTCTCTCACCTTTCTTTCTTTCTTCTTATAACATTTTTTGTCTTGTCCTTTATAACGCCTCTGGCTTTCAGCAAATGCAAATTTCCCTATTTTAGGAAGGAGTACTTTTAATGTCCCCAGTAGTCCTTCCTCTCAGAACCAGGCCCCTTGAATGAGTTTTGTATGCCACCACTAAGGAAATGTTCTGGGAACTTAGGACAAATGTAAAGAGAAAAAGATATTATATTGATATCCAGGAATACATTCTATTCCAAAGAAAGCTGCCTGCTTTGAGATATATTTGATAATGGTTAAATTCTAAACAGATATAGTTTTCTTTTTTTTTCAGAAGGCTTCTATGAAATGCTCGGGTAGCATCACCAACTCAATGGACATGAGTTTGAGGAAATTCCTGGAGATAGTGAAGGACAAGGGAGCCTGGTATGCTGCAGTCCGTGGGGTCACAAAGAGGTGGACATGATTTAGCGACTAAACAACAATGAAAAGGCAAAATCTATATCAAATGAAAAGAAAATGGAGACACAGTAATTCTTTTCAAATATACACAGGTAGATGTGCACTGATTTTAGATGGATACAGTCAGGAAAGGAGACTGGATCATTTTTTGCCACCATTCCCAGTCACGAATGGCAATGGATGGTGCTACTTCACTAGGAACACCGCCAGGAGGAGGTTTTTGAGATAAGCAGATGGGATCTAAGCATGACTCTGGTCTTACATAAAGGACAGGATGGAGTCATGTCTAGAAAATCCAGGTCAGGAAGAAGGAATCCAAAAGAAAGTCAACTACAGGCAAACAAGGAGCAGAGCCCAGACAGACTGTGGAGACCCAGTCCTGGGAGAAGATATTTCATCTCTCTCATTCTTTACACAACCTGCTGCGCTTGAGAAGAGAAGCCCTACAACTTTAAGAATATTTAAGAGTTAAAATGAGACCTTCCACCTTTCACAGGGAGAAAGAAAGAGAAACCACAAGCAAGCAAAGGCCCAGAAAATGAGATTAATTAGAGGTTACAAAAAGTAAGTTTGATTACTATGCTAAATGTGTTTGGGAAAATGGTAAGGAAGAGGAATTGAAAGTAAGTAGTATGTTGCGCCTTGAAAACTAAGCAGCTAATTTTCAATCTTCTGCAGAAGGGAACAAGGCACAATTAAAGGTTTCTAAACAGAGAAATTGCAGAGTAAAGTACAGGGAAAGTTACCAAAAAAGAAACACTGTTTGGGTTTTAAGCATCTTTAGAGAGGAGGTTCCCAAAGTATGAATTTCAGATGGAAAAAGAAAATGCATCTTGAGAAAACAATGTGATCAGAAATAAATAGGAAACTGAGACAACCCGATTTACAGAATTCTATCCTGCTGAAGTTCATGCAGCTATAGAGATGTGAGGAGTGTTGTTGGTTTTACATTCTGAAATGACACAGAACCATAGCAACAATAAATAAGTGAGACATATATACATTCATAACCATCATGATGGAGAGACAGCTTCAGTCTCAAGCAAACAATCATATTGTTTCCCAACACACCTACACTTTTCCAAAAGCTGGCCTCCAAACTTGAATATAGAAAACCCAAGTTCTAATTCCTATTCAGTCTCCAACTCTCTTGAGCAAGCCACATATGCACATTGAATCTCAATTTCTCCATCTGCAAAACAGGAACTATTGGACGTACAATCCTCAGGGTCCCTTTCACGGCTGACATTCCTGGGTTCTCTAACGTTATAAAGCGCTCTAGCGTTAGTGCCAGTGTTCAGTCGCTCAGTCGTGTCCAACTGTTTGCGACCCCATGGACTGTAGCCCGCCAGGCGCCTCTGTCCCTGGAATTCTCCAGGCAAGAATACTGGAGTGGGTAGCCATTCCCTTCTCCAGTGGATATCCTGACCCAGGGATCAAACCCAGGCCTCCTGCACTGTACGTGGATTCTTTACTATCTGAGCTACCAGGGAAGCCCTGTTATAGAGATATAAATGTTTCAAGAAAGTGACATGGGTGCACAGAGGTAGAACAACGAATTCTACCTAGAAGATAATATCACCCAAACATATCACTATGAGTCATGGTGGCTCAGACAGTATAGAGTCTGCCTGCAATGAGGGATACCCAGGTTCAATCCCTGGGTTGGGAAGATTCCCTGGAGAAGGGAATGGCAACCCACTCCAGTATTCTTGCCTGGAGAATTCACTGGACAGAGGAACCTGGCATGCTACAGTCCATGGAGTCGCAAAGAATCAGATATGACTGAGTGTCTAACTCAACACAAGCATATCAGTACATTAGTGGAGAGTTCTATGAAATGATATAAAAGAAGATGATTTTTAAACTTTAAAGTAACATACAAATACTAGTTTCTAATACAATTGAGTAAACAAAACTAGAGTTGACTATTTGATAGTTTTCAGATTTGCTATGATGAATTCATCTTAAAATATGAGAGTATAGTTAGGAATATAAAGATATACAGTTAGTTTTTGCAGGTAGTTGAAAATATTTAATTGTTGCTTGCCCTCCATTGTGTAAACATTGGAGTAGATCACAGTATTCTTTTCACCTATTTTTTAAAAATAGAAAATCCACTGAGACCTTAGACTCTAGACTTGCAAATTGATGGTTAATTTGGAAGAAAATGCATGTCAACCACTGTCTTCTAGAGAATTTCTTCAGCTAGCTGCCCACTTTCTATTCATATTCATGTATGCATGCGTGCTAAGTTACTTCAGCTGTGTCTGACTCTGTGACCCCATGGACTGTAGCCCGCCAGTCTCCTCTGTCCAGGCAAGAATAGTGGAGCAGATGGCCACACCCTCCTCCCAGATATCCTCCTGACCCAGGGGCTGAACCTGCGACTCCTGCATTGGCGGGTTCTTTACCACTAGCGCCACCTGGGAAGCCCTATTCATGTTCATAATTATTTCTAAATCTTTACTAAGCATGTTCTCTTTTGAGAAATGCACCATCTCAAGGCAAATAAACCTGTATTATGGAACCACAGCTGCCCATCTACACTGGAGACCCCACAGGACAGGAGTCTTTTCTATAATACTGCAGGAATATCTATAGCTGAGTCTCCCATAAATAGCAGTGTATTACCGAATGCTTCAATAAATCAGTTTACAGATGCACTCTGAACAGTTATACGGCCTTGATACGTTTTCTGACTCGATGTCACAAGCTAACCTGAAAAGATTGGAATTCTGTGTTTGTTGTTAGGTCTTCACTTGACATTCTGTATTTCTTATTGTTTAGAACAAAAGAATGTGCATGTTTATACATTTTTCTAAGTTCCACTTATTGGTGAGTGTTATTTGAAGCATAATATGAAAATGCACTTGGCAGGTTACCCTGGAGGTGACACAGCAATTTACAAAGTATGAACATCCTATATTCAGGGCAGAGCAATGCTCCCCTTTTGATTTAAGTTTTCTGATATCTGTAAATGCCACTATACTACAATAATTATTTAGTTTTCAGTGCCACCATTGGTCATGTGGAAAATATTTTTTCTGGATTTAAAAGAGTGCATACATTCACACATATGCTTACAGCCTGTCCTCATTCAAGATATAATTTCAGGCAGATTGCAGATACTCTCCACTGTGTCTGATTGATCTGTTTTCACACCTCTCATAACACCAATGGTAGATATATGTTTGCTGGATGATCAAACCTATATCTGTTAATTCCTATCTCTTAGGATGGGAGCCTGTGGGGTTTACAGACACAAACTCCAATTATATCTCCAACTAGCCCAAACCCTAGATATGCTAGGCTCAATCCTATTGCAGGAGAATGCCACCCCAAAATACTCCAGAAGAGTGTATTCTAGGGTTTACTCCATCTATAAATTGGGTACATAATCCAGGTATAATGGAGAAAAGACTACCTTTGTGAAATTTGAAGTAGTTTTCTCTTAGAGTAAAAGCAAATTTAATGTGAGCAGCAGCATTTTTTGTTGTTGCTATTGAGAATAATCCTTTACTTTGAGATGATTAGAGTAAGTTTTGAGGGAGAGAATGGAAAATAATTTTGAGAATACAGTGTTTGGTTTCCTGAAAATTGCACTTCTTAGAAACAGATCACCTAAAAAGTATTTTTCCATCCAAACTACACAGGCAGAATAAATAGCATCTCTTTCCTAACCCCTGCCTATGTCTGCTACACTTTTGGTCCAAGAATTCTGAAAAGACCTGCAGAGACACTGTTTGGCTCAATGGCACAGCAATAGAACTAGCACATGGAGATAACTCCGTCAAGGTCAGTATAACTATTGTGGTCAGGTAGATGCAGTATACATTATTTAATTTTCTTTCTCATTGGATAAAAGCCATGATTGTTTGTGTGTATGACAAACTGTAGTCAGTTGCTGTGCATTTTTATCCCTCTTTCCAAGGATAGCAAACACTGCAATAAAGGATAAATCAAAATGTATTTAGTTGACATCCTGTTTTCTTCTTGGGCTTCTTTTGTGGCTCAGCTGATAAAGAATCCGCCTGCAATGCAGGAGACCTGAGTTCAATCCCTGAGTTAGGAAGATCCCCTGGAGAAGGGAAAGGCTACCCATTCCAGCATTCTGGCCTGGAGAATTCCATGGACTGTAGAGTCCATGGGGTCACAAAGATTCGGACACGACTAAGCGACTTTCACTTTCACTTTTCTTCTTGGAGGAGAAAAATGTTTTAACCTTACTTTGCTCCTTTAATTGTTTACTGGAGGCTTAACTCTACATGTTAACACATCTGTTTGTCTCAGGGTTTTATCCATTTTCCTTCAGAATTTGATTCCTACTAAAATTAAAATGTTTCTGGGACAAATATCATTGGGAGGTATTATCAGGTCCTGAGAAAGTAGGCTTTGAATGCAACCTTTCATGGGTGATTGGGATGAAAGAGATGAAAGAAACATGAAAATATGAGATATTAAACTTCAAGAAGAATAAAATTAGGTATTGGCTGGAAGCAGGGGGACCTATTACTGCACCACCAGTTCATCTCCCACTAGATCTGTTTGTACATAATGTATCTATGAAAATGAAAGTGAAAGTTCGCTCAGTCCTGTCAGACTCTTTGCGACCCCATGGACTATACAGTCCTTGGAATTCTCCAGGCCAGAATACTGGAGTGGGGAGCTGTTCCCTTCTCCAGGGGATCTTCCCAACAGCAGGGATCAAACCCAGGTCACCTGCATTGCAGGCAGATTCTTTACCAGCTGAGTTACCAGGGAAGCTCTGGTATCCATGTATCTAATGTATCTATATGTTCACAGAAAAATCAGGAATAAATGTAGACACAGCTGATATTTTTCTCACATAATAACCTAAAAACAAATTATTAAGCTTATGCATTTTAAAAAGATTTTGTAGACTGAATTTTTGTAAAGATTCCAAACATTTGGACCTCCATGGAATTTCACCCTATATCCTACCCATCCTAACACAACTTTCAGTATTATAGATTAAATTAAAAGTAGTACCAGATGGTAAAATGATGGCTGAGAAAAATTCAGGAGACCTGGTAACTATTCTTAAGATGGAAACTTTCAGTGATAAACTAGGTTGAAACTGGTTTGAGTATCAAGACAATATTTGTGAAAATTATTTTAAAAGAAATCAATTTTTACTTGTATATTCTCTAAGGAATCGATGTTGTTCTAGTAATATACAAGAGATGAAGTTCAACATGATTTCTGTATGCTTCGATTTTTTTAATCTAAATTTTATACAATTGGGTCTAGAGTGTTAAAAGTCATTCCTATAGCATTTTAAATTTCATGGAATTAAACAAATATACAATAACAAAAAAGAGCAATAATATGCTTTTCAAATGAAAGGTACCACAGTGAAATATAAGGAGACTTCCTCTGATCTATTGTTCATTTTATTCCTGAAATCTGATTTGACTTAAAGAAGTATGTGCCAATAGGTGCACTGGAAAATTTTAGAAAATAAGATATAAATAGAAACTTTCATAATGTGCTTTAAAAATGTATCTTATTCTAATCACATGTTTACATATAGCTTAAAGACCTTCAGGGATCCTACCTTAAAAAGAACAGTTGTTTTCAATTTTTATAGGTGTCTTTTGGAATTTTCCTCTATTTCCTTAATTAAATAACATGTTTAGATTGGTATGGGCTTCCCAGGTGGCGACAGTGGTAAAGAACCTGCCTGCCAATTCAGGAGACATAAGAGATTCAGGTTAGGTCCCTGGGTCAGGAAGATCCCCTGGAGAAGGAAACAGCAACCCACTCCAGTACTCTTGCTTGGAAAATACCATGGACAGAGGAGCCTGGGGGGCTAGAGTCCATGGGATCACAAAGAGTCAGATGGGGCTGAGAGACTGAGACACACATAGATTGTTCTACACCAACGTTTCTATCCTAAATATCTATGGACTCCCCACTATGGAAGATGAAGGTTTAGTTCTCTCTCATTCCTTCACCCCACCACACATAAGTATCCTTTTAGTCTATTACCCCACATCTTAATAATCACACTTGCCATGACATCAGCATACAATATTTATATCACTGTGTGAATATTATTCACAGCTGAGTTAAGTACTTATGCTATGACAACTTTTCCTTTCCTGCATAACTTTTATTTTCTCTAGTAAAACTATTTCTTTCCTTAAAAATTAACATAAAGTTATACAAATAAAAACATCTTTACTGAAAAATAAAAAATTTTGTATTACCTAACAATGCCCCCAAATCTTTCGTGTCAATGACAGTAGAACTTATATAGATCTACTTGATCAAGCATGATGAACTTTGGTCAGATAATGTGTACACAACTTGCAACATGAAAAGCAACTCTGTGGACCCCACAATGACCTCTGGTTGTAAAGACACAAGTCCAATGAGACTCACTGACTTTCCATTCACTCTGCAATTTTCATCTAGATTCAACCTTTAACATCTAGATTTAATCAAGAATCGTAGATGAGTTCATGGATAACTGGAAATACCAATTGTGTGTGTGAGGGGGAATCAGAGTGTGATCAAATTGAGGCCTCAGGACTTTCTTTAAAACTAGAAACCTAGGGCTTCCCTGGTGGCTCAGTGATAAGGCATCAGCCTGCCAAGGCAGACCCCTGATCCGGGAAGATTCAACTAGCTGCGGAGCGACTAAGCCTGTGTGCCATGAGTACTGAGCCTGTGCTCTGAGCCCAGGAGTTGCGACTACTGAAGCCCATGTGCTCTAGAGTCTGTGCTCAGTGACAAGAGAAGTTTCTCACCACAATGAGAAACCCTCGCAGCACAAGTAGGGAGTAGCCCCATCTCACTGCAATGATTAAGTTAAAAAACTAGAGACATAGATTTATATCCATGCTATACCTGGGAAAACCTTAGGAATCATTTAGTCTAAAACACGTACTTACTATTTGGAAACAGAGACCCAGAAAGATACCTGATTCGGAGTCTGTTAAAGTGTGTGCATGTATACATATTTACTTTCCATGTAACATTTCAAATTTCAAGTTATGTAGATAACTTACAAAGTACTTTATAATAGGTAATCTGTAATTATATGCTGTTCTCACATAAGGATAATGTTAGGCTAAAATAAAGGTAAGGCTATTTTTATTAATTAGCATATATTAATGTTAAAACATTCCCCAGGTTGCTTGTCAAATTTATTGTATGTCTGGGCAATAAAATTATTTTTTCTACACTATTAACATTCCTTAAGATAGTACCACATTAATCATCCAAGCACCATTTTATTCTTATAAAATATTGTTGGATTTACTTCCAAGAAAACATATAAAATTTCATTGTCCTATGTTATTAGAAAACACATTCTTTTGAAAATAAAAGGGAAAGAATGAGTAACAGTACTTTGTAATTTTCCTGTTTATTTTTATCAGCACTGCTCTCATAGTTCAGGAAACTAGAACACACAATTAACCTCTATATAAATACTTAAATTTTCATGGAAAAAAATGACAGATTCCTGTTTCTTAATTTCTCAAGCAATATACTTACTAAGCTATATGCTTAAGTGAGTCATGTAAGGCAATAACAGAAAAGACATAAGAACTGTATAAATTTCTGCCTGTGCCACCTCCCTGTAGTCAGCAGGAAAAAATGAGTTAAATATTAATTTCAATGAGATGTTACTGAGGTTAATTTAAATATTGTGGCATTTTATATTTGGAGAGAAAAGAGAAAACCTTGACCAAAAGTTAGATTGGCAGTTGCAACCTGTTCACCAGGGCCATTGTAACATTGAAATCTTTAGAAAGGCAGTGACTAAAAGCAAGGACTAAGAGTTCAAGCACGGGACCAATCCAATGAGTCAAGGTTGTCTCTTTTCACTGAAGCAGTCATAGAGTCAATATTAAAATCAATAATTGTATAATGAGCAACTGAGGATGTAAGGCCAGAGAGAATATGAACACATCTCAAAGGATTCAGTCTCTAATAACGGAGGACAGTCAGGTGGAGCTGGAACCAGTGGGAAAGCAGATGCTTGAAATTTCAAATATGAAAACAAAATGGAATTTGCACAAAGACCATAAAATTTGGATTTCTTGGGCCAAGATTTGATCATTCAACCAAGGCATGGTGATCCTTTGCCTTATACTACTAGGTACATCTTGATATTAACAGGTGAGGAGGACCATTTACAAGTTCCAGAACCTCATGGGTCATTTTCAAACACCATGAAACTATACCTTTCATCACTCTACCCACCAACCAGATTATTGTCTGTCTTTGAGAACAAGCCATGGAATCAGTCAGGTGAAATACAGGGTAAATTAGAAGCTACAGATATAATTGTAACTCCAATGTCTTCCTGTCAGTGATGGAAAATGGCATGAAAACTGATCTTTCAGATATTGAGGGATCAACACTATAACCCCTGTTTGAAATCCATATTCTACATATAAATATTTATGAAATTCAATTATTATTTTTTTTTCTAATTCAGCAAATCTTCTTAATCCTTTGGGCTGTCCTGGCTTAGATGGTAAAGAATGCACCAGCAATTTGGGAGACCTGGGTTCAACCCCTGGGTTGGGAAGATCCCCTGAAAGAGGCCATGGCAACCCACTCCAGTATTCTTGCCTAGAGAATCCCCATGGACAGAGGAGCCTGGGCTACAGTCAATGGGGTCGCAAAGAGTCAGACACGACTGAGCGACTAATAGCACAGCACTTCATCCTTTATTCAGGCCTTTCTCCATAGCTGTTTTTATTCAGGCCTTTATCATATCTTTTCTGGGAGTATTTTAGCTCTCTCATGAGAGAAA
Organism: Bos grunniens; assembly: GCF_055505025.1. NCBI lineage: Eukaryota > Metazoa > Chordata > Mammalia > Artiodactyla > Bovidae > Bos > Bos grunniens. The sequence continues at coordinate 10,092,508 of NC_141168.1, forward strand.
CAAAAGATGTTCTAATGACTAAGTTTCATGGATGGCCACTTTTTGCTTTCTGTTATGACCGGACTTTGTTTTGTTTATATCATAGAAGATGCTGAATATCAAAGAACCTGATGACAAAAAAGTAAAGCCTAACACTAGTTTAACTAACTGTAATATAATCAAATAGTTAAGAGTAAAGCCCTTCATATCAATTATACAAGAGACAGTATAATTGGCCTGTAATCTGGCCTGGAGAATTCCATGGGCTGTACAGTCCATGGGGTCATAAAGAGTAGGACATGACTGAGCAACTTTCACTTTCACTTTCATATAAGAGACTGTTGTTTTTAGGCTTAATAAAGTTCACTCACCTCACACACTAGTAAAATAATGCTCAAAATTCTCCAAGCCAGGCTTCAGCAATACGTGAACTGTGAACTTCCAGATGTTCAAGCTGGTTTTAGAAAAGGCAGAGAAACCAGAGACCAAATTGCCAACATCCGCTGGGATCATAGAAAAAGCAAGAGAGTTCCAGAAAAACATCTATTTCTGCTTTATTGACTATGCCAAAGCCTTTGACTGTGTGGATCACAATAAACTGCGGAAAATTCTGAAGGAGATGGGAATACCAGACCACCTGACCTGCCTCTTGAGAAACCTATATGCAGGTCAGGAAGCAACAGTTAGAACTGGACATGGAACAACAGACTGGTTCCAAATAGGAAAAGGAGTACGTCAAGGCTGTATACTGTCACCCTGCTTATTCAAATTATATGCAGAGTACATCATGAGAAATGCTGGGCTGGAAGAAGCACAAGCTGGAATCAAGATTGCCGGGAGAAATATCAATAACCTCAGATATGCAGATGACACCACCCTTATGACAGAAAGTGAAGAGGCACTAAAAAGCCTCTTGATGAAAGTAAAAGAGGAGAGTGGAAAAATTGGCTTAAAGCTCAACATTCAGAAAACAAAGATCATGGCATCTGGTCCCATCACTTCATGGGAAATAGATAAGGAAACAGTGGAAACAGTGTCAGACTTTATTTTTCTGGGCTCCAAAATCACTACAGATGGTGACTGCAGCCATGAAATTAAAAGACGCTTACTCGTTGGAAGAAAAGTTATGACCAACCTATATAGCATATTGAAAAGCAGAGACATTACTTTGCCAACAAAGGTCCGTCTAGTCAAGGCTATGGTTTTTCCAGTGGTCATATTTGGATGTGAGAGTTGGACTGTGAAGAAAGCTGAGCACCGAAGAATTGGTGCTTTTGAACTGTGTTGTTGGAGAAGACTCTTGAGAGTCCCTGGGGTTGCAGGGAGATCCAACCAGTCCATTCTGAAGGAGATCAGAGATCTTCAGAGATTTCTTTGGAGATCAGGGATTTCTTTGGAAGGAATGGTGCTAAAGCTGAAACTCCAGTACTTTGGCCACCTGATGCGAAGAGTTGACTCATTGGAAAAGACTCTGATGCTGGGAGGGATTGGGGGCAGGAGGAGAAGAGGACCACAGAGGATGAGATGGCTGGATGGCATCACTGACTCGATGGACGTGAGTCTGAGTTAACTCCGGGAGTTGGTGATGTACAGGGAGGCCTGGCGTCCTGCGATTCATGGGGTCGCAAAGAGTCGGACAGAACTGAGCGACTGAACTGAATTGAACTGAAAGTTACAAATAAGCATACACATGTGTGTATGTATTGGTAGGTATATATGCACATATAAAGAATACGTGTGTGTATATATGAGTCTACAAATAGCATGTATATGTAAGTGTATATATTTTGTATAGATAGATATTGAGAAAAGAGGAATACACACCCCTCATAATACTTGATATATTGTATGCCCTCACTACATAATATATTTAGCAAGAGAATATCTTAAAATTTAAAGGAGGTTCAAGAGTTTTGAAACAAACTACAGGTGATTTATAGTTAAATGGCTGAATTATAGGCTTGCGGAACATACAGTGCAAAGACCACAAGCCAGAGGCCTATCTATTTAAGAAACAACAAAGTCACAAACTGTTTATATCTTAGAAATCAGTTAGTCCCCCTCTCACTTTAAATAGATATTCTCTGGCCTTCTTGATGAAAGGCCATTTAATCTTCATTTGATCAAAAATTTTACTTTTTTTAAAATGAGTCATTGCGGAACAGTTCCATTACAAATGTTTCATTACATCCTAAATTTTGTCATTATATTGAGTTAAATCTTCAGTAAATTTTGTAGTTCAAAGTGGTGACAGGTGACTCAGGATATGCAAAAAAATCATACTTTAGTATAATTATGATCAATGGCCTTAAGATTTGTGCCATCATCACCTTTTTAATTGCCTTTTTTTTAGTGAGAAGAATTCACATTTGAGAGGAACAAAACTGGGTCTGAAATTCCAGCAATTATACCTAAAAGCTGTATAGACTTGAACAAGCTACTTTATTTACTCTCTGGATTTCAATAAGCTCACTTCTGATTTCAGAATGACAATTTCTAGGGTTAAGAAAGAAAGGAAAAAGAAAATAGAAGGGAAGAAATATAATTAATATGTTCTCTGTGAGTACGCTAAGGCGCTTCAGTGATGTCCAATTCTTTGCGACCCTATGGACTATAGCCTGCCAGGCTCCCCTGTCCATGGGATTCTCCAGGCAAGAATACTGGAGTGGGTTGCCATGCCCTCCTGCAGGGGATCTCCCCAACCCAGTGATCAAACCCGAGTCTCTCATGTCTCCTTCATTGGGAGGCACTCTCTTTACTATAGTACCACCAGGTATTGTCAAATTTATCAAGTTGAAAAAAGCAGTTCTGTCAAATTTATATTAAATTCGCTACACTTATAAAGTTAGAAAAACATTTGTGGTTTCGTTTTATCTAAAACCATTATGCTAGAACTTTCCAGGACAAATTTCTAAGAATCTGCATTCAGAGGAATCAGTATGTAGTACTAGTCTCAAATAACTCATTAAAAAAAAAGGAAAGAAAAAATGCCTCAACTTATATTAACATGAATTTCAATGTGTTATTTTGGATCTTTGCTTTTATTTCTATTTTAAAATATAAAGTGAGTCTAAAAATGTTAATATTATTTTTGCCTTAAGCATATGTAAAACTTTCATGGTGGTAATTAGTGATATGTACTCTGGATTTTTAAAAAAGAGAAAAAAAATACTTCCAATAAGTACAGATTGTTTTCCCCAAAGAATAAAAACAAGGATTCACTGAAAAGAAAAAGAAAACTTATTTCAAATACTTTCTCAAAAGGATAAATACACATCGACACAGAGCGTAATGAAACTACACTGCCCTTTCTGAGGCTCACTTTTTTCCTCTGTAAAGGGATGATCAAACTATCTACCTTGTGTTTCTTTGTTTCAGATCAGATCACATGTGTGAAAGTTCACTAAAAACTATTCAAGTAGAATGGATTATTATTAGACAGCCATGCAGGTAAAACAGCCACATATATATTCTATTTCAAACATTTTAACACCTTTGCTGCTACTGCTAAGTTGCTTCAGTCGTGTCCGACTCTGTGTGACCCCAGAGACGGAAGCCCACCAGGCTCCCCTGTCCCTGGGATTCTCCAGGCAAGAACACTGGAGTGGATTGCCATTTCCTTCTCCAATGCATGAAAGTGAAAAGTGAAAGTGAAGTCACTCAGTTGTGTCCAACTCTTAGTGACTCCATGGACTGCAGCCTACCAGGCTCCTCCACCCATGGGATTTTCCAGGCAAGAGTACTGGAGTGGACTGCCATTGCCTTCTCCGTTTAACACCTTTAAAATGTGAGTAATGAGACATTAGGTACTATGCCAGGTGTCAAGGCTACATAGATGGATAAAATATGTTCCCTAAGCATTCAGATACTCCATGTCAAGGAGCTTCAGACATATTCATATTCTTTGATTCAATAAATCCAATTCTGGGGGTTATTTTAAACAGAAATAATCCTAAATATGGGGAAAATATCCTATCAAAAGGTTGTTGTTGCATGGCTATTTATCAGTCAGTCAGTCAGTTCAGTCGCTCAGTCATCTCCGACTCTTTGCGATCCCATGAAGCACAGCACTCCAGGCCTCCCTGTCCATCACCAACTCCCAGACTTTATCCAGACTCATGTCCATTGAGTCGGTGATGCCATCCAACCATCTCATCCTCTGTCATCCCCTTCTCCTCCTGCCCTCAATCTTTCCCAGCATCAGGGTCTTTTCCAATGAGTCAGCTCTTCACATTAGGTGGCCAAAATATTGGAGTTTCAGCTTCAACATCAGTCCTTCCAATGAACACCCAGGACTGATTTCCTTTAGGGTATACTGGTTGGATCTCCTTGACTAGACAGACCTTTGCTGACAAAGTAATGTCTCTGCTTTTTAATATGCTGTCTAGGTTGGCCATAACTTATTGGTTGGTTATTTATAATAGCAAAAATATTTGAGATGGTACAATTATCAACTGTATGCATATAGCTAAATTATATAACTTCATTTTCTTAATAAAATAGTAGAGTCAATAAAATTATAATCATTAAGAATATGATTGGAAAGTACTTTGATCTCATGGTTAGTAGAAATAAACAGGATAGAAGATGGTGAGTTAACTATAATTACCTGTAGGTAAAATTTTATAAAATGAATATTGACATGTGGGGAAGAAATAGTTATTATTACTAACTTTGGTTGGCAAGATTATGTGTGAAATTTCAATAGGGGCCTCATTTCTCTATTTTGCAATTTTATGATGGATCTACTATACTTATAATGATTTTTATTATATTTTTATTATATATTTGTATATTTTAAATGTTTTTTAATTATAGAGATAACATGATATGAAAGAGTGAGCTGAGTAATAAATTATATTATTGCTGAATATATGTAAAACTCAGATATTATTAATTTGATCATACTTGCCACAGAAATCATTGGAAAAAATAAGTCTATTCTCTATGTTTCTCCACTGCTAATATACATCAAAAATTTCCCAGAAATTTCTTTTAAAATATATAAACCATGCTTTAATTAACAGATATCTGGGTTAGCAAATTTAAAAAACACAAAACACTTTTCTTATTTCTACTCATTATGTCCCCAACATTAATTTAAACTGTCTTAATTTCTTTTACAAAGTTAACTTTTATGACCAATGCATTTTGTCAAGATCAAAATCTAAATGCATGAAAAATTAACCTTGTACAATAATGAATTAACAAGATCTGAAAAAGATAAAATGAATCACTAAATGATTATCGTTAGCAAAAAGTTCCACTCTACTCTCTTAGGGGGAATGATGGAACACTCTTTTATTGAACCCCATTATCCTAATGAGAAGATATTCTACACTTGATCATAGCCAAAAGGCTGGAGAAGATATTGTAATGACTTACTGCCAGTGCTTAATGAAGACATTTTATAATTATTGAAGCCGCATCTGTTTGATTAACGAGTCCTTTCCAAGATCCATGCATCCTCTGCTATTTAGTGGATGGCAGAATGCACAGACTGCGAATAAACTCTGGTTTCTCTTCTTTCATGAAGGGAAACCTTATCTGCCAATGGCAAATGTTTCTCTTAATGAACTTTAAAAAGGCTAATCTCCATTTTGTGCACTTTGTTTAAATCTTAGTTCAGTAACTTCTATCAGTGGGCTTCCCTGATAGCTCAGTTGGTAAAAGAATCCACCTGTGCAAGAGACCCTGGTTTGATCCTGGGTTGCAAAGATCCACGGGAGAAGGGGTAGGCTACCCACTGCAGTATTCTTGGGCTTCCCTTGTGGCTCAGCTGGTAAGGAATCCACCTGCAATTTGGGAGATCTGGGTACGATCCCTGGGTTGGGAAGCTCCCCTGGGGAAGGAAAAGGCTACCCACTCTATTATTCTGGCCTGGAGAATTCCATGGACTATATAGGCCATGGGGTCACAAAGAGGCGCAACTGAGTGACTTTCACTTTTAGTCACTTACTGATTTGTGGCATTGGGCAGGTCACTTAATACTCCATTGCCTTAGTTTCTTTTTCTGGAAAACATAATACTAATTTTATAGTGCTATTGTCAGGATAAAAGGAGATAATAAATTCAAAGCTCTTAAAATAATGCTTGGGCTTCCCGGGTGGCTCAGTTCTAAAGAACTTGCTTGCCAATACAGGAGATGTGGCTTTAATCCCTGGGTTGGGAAGATCCCCTGGAGGAGGAAATGGCAACCCACTCTAGTATTCTTCCCTAGGAAATCCCATGGACATAGGAGCCTGGTGGGCTACAGTCCATGTGATTGCAAAGAGTTGGACATGATGGAGCTCAGCACAGCCATGGCATCATAATAATTCTTGCATAAATACTAATTCTGTGTACCAAGCACTGGCCATGATTCTAAATAAAGTGAAAATTCTGTACTCCATCAGAACCTTGATATTGTTATTGTGTACATAAATTAGTAATGTATTAGTCATTCTTTCTAAAGAACACGATGGCATGATTCTTTTGATGTCTCTATACAGAGAAGGCAATAGCACCCCACTCCAGTACTCTGCCTGGAAAATCCATTGAGGAGCCTGATGGGCTGCCTTCTATAGGGTCGCACAGAGTTGGACATGACTGAAGCGACTTAGCAGCAGCAGCAGCATGCTATTCAAATGACAGTCTCACAGACAAAGAAAACAAATTTATGGTTACAAAAGGGAGAGGGAGTGGGGTACAAATTAGAAGTATGGAATTCACAGATACAAACTACTATACAAGAAGTAGATAAGCAACAATAATTTATTGTATAGCACTGGGAATTATATTCAATATCTTGTAATGGCCTATAATGGAATATAATCTGAAAAGCATAAGTGCATCATTTTGGTGTATACTTGAAACTAATATAGTATTATAAATCAACTCTACTTCAATAAAAAAAGAAATTTAAAAAATGAGTGTTCTCAGTTACTCTGACTTAGAATGCCCTAGAGCAAGCAACCTTGAAATTCCAAATTTGTTCTAACAGAAAAGGGATTGGAAAAGCAAGTTGCATATTTACAACTTGATTGTAAAACATACACACACAGTAACCACATGAATTTCACTGGCCTCATAAAACCCAAGTATTATTTCTACAGAGGACACATTCTTCCCATTGTCTTTAGCCCTCAGTTACAAAGGTAGGCAAAGTTGGACTAAGGCTTTACTTAAGCTATAGGTTTCTAGGGAAAATTGTCTATATAAAGCTATATTAATACAGAGGCTACTGGATATCTAAGCCTGCTTCATTGAATTCAGTCATGTAACTGGGTTCCTCTGGAAATATGTTTACTACCAAGATAGGAAGTAAGTTTACCACCGAGATAGAAACTTGAAACAGCCATGTGTTCTGCTGGATGTGTGTTTAAGAAGGGAGTTCCACCCTGGGAGGTCTAGGTAAACACACAGGAAATGTTGTGCATTTTAAGAGTTTTCTCTTAACAATTCCTTTTTCAGGCAATGCAGGTACACCAATAAAAGCAATTTGCTCCTTGAAGCTTTGCCATCATAAAATCTCCAGTACAATGCCAAGTAAATAAAAACTACTTGGTAAAGATTTTCTAATTAAATGAAAAAAGTAAGTGAGCCAGAATCAGTTTCCAGTCTTTCTACTAATTTTAAATAGTGAAAGAAGGCTTGAAAATGGAGGTCTTTGAAATTATCTCTTTAAATAAGGTTTACTTCATTGATGATATTCATATATATTTAAATTTACTCATTGGATATTTAACCAGGTTGTCAAGATTCTTATTAAAATGAAATATAAAATTAAATATATTTTTGATTGAGAAAACTGTTCACTTAAAATAGAAAACTTTTCCTAAACCCTTGAAAATTTAAGTAAAAACATTTGCAATTATTCCCACAAGTTAATGCTAAAGTATTATTTCCCAGACTGCTTCTGCTTCTGTCATGACTTATGGTTGGCTTGTTTATTGCTATTGTACCCTATGACATAGTGTTTAAAAATATTAGGTCTCCTTTATAAACATCATTCATTAGTGCTACTAAGTGAAGGCCATATTACATTATGTAATTGTCATATTACAATTTTATTCATGTAAACTTATCCAGAGGCTTGTCCCATACATGCTTATGATTTTCAGATATGTGCTTAAGACACATATTAAAATAAAATTTCACTGCATAGGCAGGGATTGCAAAGAAAACAGTGAATTACAAGGGAGTTTCCAAAATGTCCTTCTAAGAAGAGTGATCTTTCTTCCTTTTTTTTTTTTTTAAGCTAAAGACAAAAATATATACACGCATATACATGCATGACTTGATCTAATCACCAGAGTATAATAACAAGATGTTTATAAACATTCTGAGGGTGACAGATAGCCCTGGTGAATAAGGCCATCATGTCAAGTTCAGAAAAATAGGCATCTACAACTTCTTCTACTACAGCCCACCAAAGGAGGCACGCGAGCCACCTTGTCAAGTCCCTTGTCATATAATACCTATTTGTATTTCCTCTGGACTCTGACATGCTTTCCTCATACAAATAAAAAGGGGAAATACTAATTCTAATTCACAAGCACTGCTCTTCACTAATCAATTCCACTATGTCAGAGTTGATAGCATATTGACTGATGTACCAAAGTTAACTCTGGATTTCAGATTACAAAAAAGAAGTGGCAGGAAATACCTATCAGGCTTTCAATGCAGATATTTGAAGGAAAAAAAAAATTTTTTGCTATCTTCAGTTAAATATTTTCCTGCAAAAATTATGTAATTTCTATTGAATTCTATATTTTTTTAAAAGATGAAAGTGATTTAACTTTCAGAATTTCAATGTCCTTTATGGGACCTAAACCATCATGGTATGGGAATATTGGTACTGTCTTTAAAATATTTGTGCATTGGTCAATACATCTCCTAGGGCTGAAAATCAGTGTGCCTAAAATAAACACACAGTTCTCAGCTTCATATTAGTTCTCTTCCTGAATATTTTCATTTACCTCACTAGTCATTTCAACTCTATGTATCAGTCATCTTTTCCTCCACTTTTATATCTAGCAAATCAACAGTTTTTACTGTTCTGTCTTTATCTATTTAACTCTTCTTCACTTCCAGTGAAATCAATTCACATTTATGTGACTGGTTTCTGGTTTCTCTCTCTACTGCTAATCCTCCTCTCTCGAGGTCATTCTAAGAGCTCCCATACACCAAGCTTCCTAAAGCGTCTACTTAACAGGCTCACCTTCTACTTCAAACTTTACAGTAGTTCAAGATCACTCTTCTGTCTGGCACTGAAGACCCCGAGTTCTAGTTTTTCCCTCACTATTTTCCGTAAGTTATGTGTATGAACCTTATGAGCGGATTCATCTTGTCTATTCCTTCGTGAATCAGGAAAACTGAAGGTCCATATACTGGCGGTGGGTCGTCAGAAGGGGACCCTGCAAAAGTGCTTCCAAAGAAGAAGGCTTGGGAATATGGGAACTGTTGCTGGGTATCTATCCTCATTCTATTTGGCTGCTGTGCTAAGTTGCTTTAGCCCTGTCCAACTCTTTGAGACCTTATGGACTGTAGCCCACAGGCTCCTCGTCCATGGGATTTCCCAGACAAGAATACTGGGGTGGGTGGCCATTCCCTTCTCTAGGGGATCTTCTACTTTAAATAAATAAATATTATAATTTATGTTCTCGAGAAATAAATATATAGAAGAAGAAGAAGAAAAAAAAAAAAAAGACTGCAAACTAAGCAATCAAGAAACCATGAAAGAAGGCAGATGGACAAAAATTCCACAAACTGGCTCACTGGAGCACTGCCAAAGCAAGCTTCCACTTATTTATTTATTTTTTTTTAAACACAATCTAAAAGGAGAAGCATGAGAGTGAAAGCACATAATTATTACTGCTATTATCATCACTATACTCTATAACAGTTGTTCAGTAAGGAGAGTTTATTATATGGTTTGCAAAACAGGCCAACACATCTAGCTAAGTTAATCACTTCACACCTCGATTATTCTATTGTCTCTTCTTGGGTTTCTTACTTTCAATCTCTTCTACTTCCTAACCATCCTCCAATCCCATCCTTCCCAGACCCATATCTTCCCCATCCCTGTTGCTATCCTAGTATATACAGAGTGTGCGCTGATTTCCTACCATCTACAGCTTCACTTTCAGCACCTGGACAGCGCTCACCATCTGATGAGACTTTTGTTTCTTCTGTTTTCCAGATTAACCTTGACCTTTGGTTATTCATATATGATTTCCTTCCCTCCAGGCTCAGGTCAACATCAGATTTCTCTAACGATATTTTCTCCATTGAAAACAATCTTCAGGTTCCTCACCATGGATCCACATCCTGTGTCCTTTTAGGAATGCGCTCTGGGCTTTCTAACTTGTTTGCTTATCTCCTCTGTCATGTTTCTTGATAACACTCTACCATGCATACAATGTATTAAGCCACTATGTAGCTCTTAAATAAATTAAAAAAAAAACAAACAATTTTTCTCATGTGAAATTCATGTCAGTCATGTCTAGGCCCGTATCTATGTCCTATATAGCTCATAACAGACAACATAACAACGGGCAAGCAGTGAGCAGCCAAAAATGCCTCACAATTGTTTTCTAAAGTAACTTGCCAGAAGCAAAAATCCTAGCTCATCTTACTGGTTCTTTACAATTTCAAATAAATATCATATTTTGGATTGCTTTATTTTTCCTCACACTTTGATTAGTTCTTTTCTTAATGGAGTACAAACTCATGGCTAAAAGCTCCCTCTACTGGTTTCCTGTAACATATCAAGAAAAAGATTTAAAAACAATTATCCAAAATATGGCCTTCTCTGATGGCTCAGACAGTAAAGAACCCACTTGCAATGAGGGAGCCCTGGGTTGGGAAGATCCCCTGGAGGAGGGCACGGCAAGCCACTCTAGTATTCTTGCCTGGAGAATCCCATGGACAGAGGAGCTTGGCAGGCTGCCGTCCACAGGGTTACAAAGAGTCAGTCAGACACAACTGAGCGACTAAGCACAGTGTCCAAAATATATTTCCTAAGAAGTTATAATTAAGTAATTTAGAAAAGTCATAGTGAGATGAGTCATTATTCGTCTGTGCTTTTACTCATATGATCTATTTTCTGAAGAATTTATGCTACTATAGTTTGTAATCAGTTATTTCTTTCGATGAAATATTTAATTTTTCTTCTGGCCATCAGTGCTACTATGCCTCATTCTATACATTTGAACCATTCTTACAACTCCAATATTTCCTGGGAGGCGATACAGCACAGTGGTGGAGCACTGGGGCTCACGAGTCTGGGTAACTTCCTCTGCACTGCCTTTAGCTTGACCCTTTATTAGCATCAATTAACCTGATGAATTTATTAACATCCACTTATCTCACTTTCTTCACAAAAGAAATGGGGATAACAGTGGTTCTCTCGTACTGTTGTTGCAGGTTTCAAAGGTTCAAGCAAAGCACTCAGCACAAGCAAGTGTCACGTCTTCAGATCCTGGTAAAGCCATGACTCACTACTTCATCAAAAGCAGAGAATGAACACAATTTGCTGAGTTGTTTTCCTGGTGTCTTTGACTTTTTTTATTCTCTCAACTTTGCTATGATTCTGTTGTCAATATTCTCTATCTTCTCCCCGGTGTTTCCCAATAATCTTGTTTGTATTGCCTTTATGTATTTTTTAATCACTGTGGTAATCATCCTAACAAAATTTTATTTGTACAATACAATATTTTTATCTATATATAAAATGTTGTATAGCAGAATTCTTGAACTTATTCATCTTGCATTAACTGAATTTTTATCCAAAAGAATTAAGAATCAGGATCTCATAGAGATATTGTTATCCCCCTGTTCACTGCTCACTATAGCTGATATGTGCAAACAACTAGTTCACTGATGGATGAATGGATTTAAAAAGTGGACTCTATCTACGATGGGATATTCAGCATTAAAAGAGAAGCGCATTCTGTAATATGTGACAACACGGATGAACCTTGAGGACATTATGCTAAATGAAATAAGCCAGGCACAGAAAGACAAATACTGCATGCTTCTACTTAGATGTGGTATCTAAAATAGCCTTCCCCATATTTTTAGATGTCTTTCCATTTACTTGCTAGATATCACCCCAAATGGCTCATACTCTGTGCAAAAAAATAACTGACCTGTTCCTTGGAGGAAACACAAAGGGAGTTGGCACACACTTTCATTAGAGTCTTATTTTATCCTTTTCATTATGTTTCATTGAAGTCGATAAACAGGCTTTCAACAAGAACAAGTTGATTTAATGATTACTGGATTTCAGAATCATGGCTGCCAACTAAGACACATTTTTTTCAACTACAGTCCATAAGTTTAAGAGCATGTTTATTGATGTGAAGTATATCATTTGCAGAATATAAGGTGAAGCTTGTGGACCCTGAAGACAGAACTACTGTTCCCATAACCTGTTTATCTTTGGCAGTTTGGTAACCTTGTCCTTCAACTGTAAAATAGGCATTATCCTCATTTCAATTATTGGCATATAATTAAAGATTATTGAAGTAGATTATCATGCAGCCTGGTTTTAAGTCCTACTTATAGTCTAGCAGATATATAGATAAAAATATCTGTAATGAGCAGTGCTGGTATGATTAAATATGAGGTATTATCACAGTATATATTTAAGTATATATATATATATTTCAAACTAAGTTTTTATACTTGAATTCATAATAATTTTGACTTGGTTTTTGTTAAGAATGATATCCTAGGAATTTATATTTATCACTCACTGGTAAAGTTAGGATGATAAAGAAAGAGTATTTTTTACATAAATCTCAGAATGTTGATAGTATTCACTGTGAAGGTCACTTCAACAGCAATTTATTTTCATCTTCATGATATTTTGGAAACATTTCAGCACATTTGCAAAAGACTGTTTCAAATTTAGATTTCATGGTTAAACATCTGGGTTTCTTTCTCGGTCCATTTAGCTGCATTTCATATATATACCCTCCACTCCTTCAGAAAATAAAAATAGATTTTGTAAAAACTCAGGAGGTGAAAGACAACAACATTACACAAAATTAAGGGGTTTGGGCGACTTAGTTTTGGATAGTCATTTTTAATTCTAGAAAATACATTGAGATTTCTTGAGGAAATGATATTAAACGTATTTTAGCATCACTGTAAAGGCAGAGTTTTAGAATTAGAGAATACACCTAAAATTCACTCATTCAAATACACGAGCATCACTGTATTTAAGATTGTTTAGCATTTAATATTACTAATCATGCACTGTACAGTCCTAAATATTTGATCCAGACTCCTTCCCTTTATACCAGCCTACCTTGTAACCTATCTTGTTGACAGTGGAGAGTTTGACTTATGCAGACTCTATATTGTCTAAATTTTATGCAAAAGTTATAATTAGCTCTAGAATCTCACAGGAGATAAGTTTCTGTGTTCATAAATCTGTTACTTTTCCTATGTAAAAGTTTTTGAACTGGGTTATTGAACACTTAAATCTTCAGATGTGGTTTAGGCTTTTATCTTGTTATTTTTCAGTGGCAATGTATTTACAGTAAAGTTGGGACTCTGAATCTCTTCTTTCTTCTACAGTTACCCCCATCTTTAGGTGTATACCTTAATATGTGTTTTTGAAAACTGTTTTAAGGTTCCATACTTCTATCTTAACAGATTCTTCTAGAGCAACTTCCTTTTGATAATCCTTCCATAGTTCCCAAATTAGACACCAAATGGATCTCAAGAAGCACCCAGATGTTGAGAAAATGTAATTTCTATATTTATGTACAACTGTGTGCAGCCTTGTTCCAAGTTAGACTAGAGCTTGATCTATAGTCAGTACTTCATATTAGTTATTATTATTATCATCGTTATTACTGAATGCATTAATATCCCTGCCCTTCTAAAGGGAACTCATGCTTCGATAACATACAATGAAGATTACGTGGGGAGCCAGTAGCTCAACAGGTAGACAACTCTGTATTTATCCTTGGAAAATAGAAATATATATTCCCTCAACTGAGGTCACCTAAAGGAAAAATTAAGTTTCTGTCATCTTCATTTTCATCTGAAATGAAAATTCAGTACCAGTAGGGCAGTAGAGAAATGTCATTAAGAGATTATGGTCCACTCCACTCTCAGAGATTTCAGTGTAGAAAAGATTTGTCTGACCTACTGTTCCCAAATGAGTCTAGTTCATCTTTGTTAACATTGTATAATGGATAAAATATTTGTTTTGGTGATCAGAATCATGGATATAGATTGTCAACATCTTGTTTATTATTTTAAAGAAAGCAATGCCAGACACACTTGAACTGACTTATTCAGTCATCATAATAAATCAATATGCTAATATTTCCATTAACACTCTAAGATTATTAGTGGATGGTAGTGTTTTAGATTAGAATATCAACTTTTGAGAATGTAGTTTCTCTTCTATGTATCTTAAATATATTATTCTTTTGTATGATGGTCAAATCAATTTTAAAGAAAGGTTGGAAATCTATAACCTAAAGAATAACAATATGGGTAAACCTGAAAACTATAAATGCACCAAATTTCTCTCTCTTCTTTATAAAAGCCATAGAATATTATATAACAATGGCCCAGAGGGTTGGTATGGGGAGGGAGGAGGGAGGAGGGTTCGGGATGGGGAACACATGTATACCTGTGGCGGATTCATTTTGATATTTGGCAAAACTAATACAATTATGTAAAGATTAAAAATAAAATAAAATTAGAAAAAAAAATAAATAAATAAAAGCAGAAGACAATTTCAACAAAAGCGAAAATGAGACTAGGCCAGGTGGCTGATATAAAATACTTTCTTCACTGACAACGGATAGCATCAAGGAAGGCCTGATGAACTCTGAGTTTCTCTGAAAGAGCAAGGTAAACTCATTTGAAGTTGAGACAACGTCATAACGTTTGACAGGAAAACAAGTTTTAGAATATGTGAAATGAATGTTTTTGTATAATGAGCTTTTATACATTATCTGTGCTAAACATAAAAGTGATACCTGAAAAATAGTGAAGTTTAAATTGCATGAGATTTATGGAAACCAATTTGAGGCTGCTACTACAGAACTCTTTTAAAACGTCTCCCTGAAGTTTCAATTCTGGCATTAAATGTTCACAAGGAAAAACAGGATTTACTTGAAGATTTCTAGCCTCTGTACAAAGCGATTTTCAGACTAATGCCCTGATGTATACCAGATGATCACTGGGGAAAATTATGTAATTCAAAGTGGGTAGTCAGCACTATATGTCATCCTGCTTTCTAATATATTTGGGCGTTTAGATGTAACTAAAATTTTAGAATATACGCAATTATTCGACTGTGCTCAGTCACTCAGTTGTGTCCGACTCTTTGTGACCCCCTAGACTGTTGTCTGCCAGGCTCCTCTGTCCATGGAATTTTCCAGGCAAGAATACTGGAGTGGGTTGTCATACCCTCCTCCAGGGAACCTTCCCAGCTCAGGAATCGAACCTGTGTCTCTTGCATTGGCAGGCAGATTCTTTACCACTGAACCACCTGGGAATTCTCCATGCATGATTTTTACCATAAATTAAATAGCTAATGAAAATTAAAAACTATGAAATACATACTTATACATTTACTCAACAAATGATTTAACACTTTCTGCATTCCGGGCACTGCCCTGTATTCTGGGTTTCCGTGATGAGCAAAAGAGAACCTCAGCCCTAAAGCAACTTTGGTAAAAAAGTCAAAGAAATCAAATCCCAGGCACAAATGGTAGTTTCCTACTTTCCTGACTCACGTGGTTCTGTGCTATTTAGCTTAACAAAATGCCTGGCAAATTCTCAGTCTAAGATTTTCAAGTATTCCTCAACAGAAGATAACAAATTTCCAGGCTGCCAATCTGCTACGGTGAGTTATATCAAAGGACTGCAGACCATGCTCTAAATTTAGGCAAGGTTTCTTGATTCACTCTCCTTGTATTGCTTAGGTCTTTGAAGCCAAGTCTCTAGGGCTCTGCTTACTAAATGTTCCTCAAACACGGAATTAAAAGCCTGATGGAGATAAAAAACAGCGGGCAAATATTCATGTAATGCCACATTTCCCTGTTCCCCTGCTCTGACAACTCTGGAGCCTTTGGCCTTCTTCTTATCCTAAGCTGTCATTCAGTTGCAGCCTGAGACATGAGTAGCTTAGAAATTGCGAGGACTCGTGTAAACTCTGGACATAGCAAGGCCTGGTGGACTTTGGTTTCAGCCTCAGTTGCCACTCACGAGTGGTCTGACCTTTGACAAATCATTTAACCCGTCTGGCGTTCAGTTTTCTCCCGAGCAAAATAAAAGTTTGTCTGAGATGCTCTCCAAAGTCACTTCGAGCTGGAAAATGTCATGAGTTTATGAACACAATAACCACAGGGCTCCTGTCAGTCCACCACAGTCCTAGTTCGGTTTTCGTGGCTGGAAAATGCCTTTAAAAATAAGCTAATATCGGGATTCCCCTGGCAGTCCAGTGGTAAGACTCCATGCTTCCAGTTCAGGGGATGTGAGTTCAGTCCCTGGTTGGGGAACTACATGTTCTGAGGCCCACCAAATAAAAAGGAATTTAAATTGCATTTGATTAAAAATAAATATCATTTGTCAATGTGATATCTGTTTAAAGCAAAGGCATAAAGACAATCATTAAGTGGGGAGAGGGGCTTCTTCGGTGGCTCCATGGTAAAGAATTCTCCTGCCAAAGCAGGTCTCTGATCTGGAAAGCTCCCACATACTGTGGAACGACTAAGCGCATGTTCTGTAATTACTGAGCCTGAGATCCAGAATCCTGGAACCAGGACTATTGAGCACACAGGCTGCAACAACCGAAGCCCAAGCACTCTAGAACCCGTGGTCAGCAACGAGAAAGGCCACCACAATGAGGCACCCGCGCACCACACCTAGAGAGTAGCCTCTGCACGCCGAAACTAGAGCAAAGCCCACAGGGTGTCCAAGAGCCAGCACAGCCATAGATAAAAAAAATAAATAAAATTAAAATGTCAAAACAGTAGGGAGAAAACAACAAGGAATTGTAAGGAGAAATGAACTAAGTAAAACATTTTGAAAGTCACTAAGCCAGTGAAACCGAGGGTGGGAATTCTGTTCACCGAAACATCAGTTACTCACTGGGAAATTTTTATTGAGCATCTACGTGCTAAGTATGGTTCTTGGCCCTGAGGACACAGCTGTTAGTAATGCACATAAGGTGTCAGTCCTTGTATATTTACAGTGGGCTTCCCTGGTGGCTCAGGTGGTAAAAAGTCCACCTGTAATACAGGAGATGCAGATTCAGTCCCTGGGTCAGGAAGATCCCCTGGAGAAGGAAATGGCAACCCACTGCAGTATTCTTGCCTGGAGAATTCCACGGGCTGTACAGTCCATGGGATCGCAAAGAGTCTGACATGACTGAGCGACTTTACTTTCACTTTACTTTCAAGCAATTCATAATTATAATGAAAAGTCTTAAAGTTAAGTGAAATAGGAAATGTTTGACAGAAGAATGCAAGATCTAGAAAAGCCCATATTTAGCCATATTTATTTGTTTACAAATGGAGGAACTATTGCATCATTGCATTGTGGGTAGTACATTAGGCTTTTATTTGGAGTCACAGTGACCCAGATTATAACCTACTTCCCTTTCTAATATGGGGGCTTGCTTCTTTATAATTCAGTAGCAAAGAATCTGTCTGTAATGCAGGAGACACAGGTTTGCTCCCTGAGTTGGGAAGATCTCCTGCAGAAGGGAATGGCAACCCACTCCAGAATTCTTGCCTGGGAAATCACATGGACAAAGGAGCCTGGGAGCCTGTATGGGACAGAGGACCCCTAAAGTCCCTGGGGTTGCAAAGAATCAAACATGACTTAGCAGCTAAACCAACAAGCAACAACATTTTCTAATGTTAACAGTTAAAAACCTAACACTCTAAGTTAACAGTGGCTTCAGTGAAGGTGGCAGAGATGCAAGTTTCCAAATGGAGTCATTTGGAGGAACAGTGCCAACTTACTGAGAATCCACAAATCCATGTTTGCCTTGTTTTTGCCCAGTAAACTGTACAAGTGAGGGTACTTACGGAGTCAAAAACTAGTCCCATGTCCTGCTTGGCTCAGGTCAAGTTGGAAAAAGAGATGGTATCAAGATTTGTAATACCCCGTGTCCTGATGTTTAAGCAAACACAATTTTATAACAGTGTAATGGCCTAGTCTGTCCATCATTCATCTAAAAGAGAAGTTACCCCATTACTCTAAAGAAGACATACAGATGACCAATAAGCACATGAAAAGATGCTCAATACAGCTAATTATTAGAGAAATGAAATCAAAACTATGAGGTATCCCTTCATCCTGGTCAGAATGGCCATTATTACAAAGTCTACAAGTAACATCCGCTGGATCATGTAAAAGCAAGAGAGTACCAGAAAACCATCTATTTCTGCTTTATTGACTGCCAAAGCCTGTAACTGTGTGGATCACAATCAACTGTGGAAAATTCTGAAAGAGATGGGAATAGCAGACCACCTGACCTGCCTCTTGAGTAACCTATATGCAGGTCAGGAAGCAACAGTTAGAACTGGACATAGAATAACAGACTAGTTCCAAATAGGAAAAGGAGTACGTCAAGGCTGTATATTGTCACCCTGCTTATTTAACTTATATGCAGAGTACATCATGAGAAACGCTGGGCTAGAAGAAGCACAAGCTGGAATCAAGATTGCTGGGAGAAATATCAATAATCTCAGATATGCAGATGACACCACCCTTATGGCAGAAAGTGAAGAGGAACTCAAAAGCCTCTTGATGAAAGTGAAAGAGAAGAGTGAAAAAGTTGGCTTGAAACTCAACAATCAGAAAACAAAGATCATGGCATCTGGTCCCATCACTTCATAGGAAATAGATAAGGAAACAGTGGAAACAGTGTCAGACTTTATTTTTTGGGGCTCCAAAATCACTGCAGATGGTGATTCCAGCCATGAAATTAAAAGACCCTTACTCCTTCAAAGGAAAGTTATGACCAACCTAGATAGACGCTTACTCCTTGGAAGGAAAGTTATGCCCAACCTAGATAGCATATTCAAAAGCAGAGACATTACTTTGCCAACAAAGTTCCATCTAGTCAAGGCTATGGTTTTTCCTGTGGTCATGTATGGATGTGAGAGTTGGACTGTGAAGAAAGCTGAGTGCCTAAGAATTGATGCTTTTGAACTGTGATGTTGGAGAAGACTCTTGAGAGTCCCTTGGACTGCAAGGAGATCCAACCAGTCCATTCTGAAGGAGATCAGCCCTGGGATTTCTTTGGAAGGAATGATGCTAAAGCTGAAACTCCAGTACTTTGGCCACCTCATGCGAAGAGTTGACACATTGGAAAAGACTCTGATGCTGGGAGGGATTGGGGGCAAGACGAGAAAGGGACGACAGAGGATGAGATGGCTGGATGGCATCATTGACTCGATGGACGTTGAGTCTGAGCGAACTCTGGGAGTTGGGGATGGACAGGGAGGCCTGGCGTGCTGCAATTCATGGGGTCGCAAAGGGTGGGACACGACTGAGCGACTGAACCAAACTGAACTGAACTACAAGTCGCAAATGCTGAAGAGAAAGTAGAGCAAAGGAAACTTTTTTCACTGTTGGTGGGAATGTAGTTTCGTGCAGCCACTATGGGGAACAGCATGGAGATTCCTTAAAAACCTGAAAACAGAGTTGCCATATATCCAGACAAAACTGGAGTTCACAAAGATACATGCACCCCCGTATTTATGCCAGCACTATTCATAACAGTTGGACATGAAAGCAACCTAAAAAGTCCATTGACAGATGAATGGCTAAAGAAGATTCAGTAAATGAATACAATGGAACACCATGTAGCCGTTAAAAAGAGCAAAATCATGCCATTTGCAGCAACACGGATGGACTTAGAGGTTATCATACCAAGTGAAGAAAGTCAGACAGAGAAAGACAAATGCCATACAATATCACTTACATGTGGGATCTAAAATATGACACAGATGAACCTATCTAAGACACAGATACAGACTCAAAAGACATAGAAAACAGACTTTCAGTTGCCAGGGGGGTAGGAGTTAGGGGGGATAGGAATTAGAAGACGCAAACTATTATATATAGAATAGATAAACAATAAGGTCCTACTGAATAGCATAGGGAACTGTATTCATTATCCTATGATAAACCTAAAGGGAAGAGACCATTAAAAAAAAAAAGCAAGCAATGGCACCCCACTCCAGTACTCTTGCCTGGAAAATCCCATGGACAGAGGAGCCTGGTAGGCTCCAGTCCATGGGGTCACTAAGAGTTGGGCACGACTGAGCGACTTCACTTTCACTTTTCACTTTCATGCATTGGAGAAGGAAATGGCAACCCACTCCAGTGTTCTTGCCTGGAGAATCCCAGGGACCGAGGAGCCTAGTGGGCTGCCATCTATGGGGTCACACAGAGTCAGACACGACTGAAGTGACTTAGCAGCAGCAGCAGCATGTATATAACGAATCAGTTTGCTATCCAGCAGAAAGTAACACAACGTGGTAAATCAAGTATATGTCAACAAAAGCTAATTAAATAAGTAAATGAGAAGTGACCCTTTTTATTCCCTATTTGATTCTATCACGGATTCATTCAGAAATCCACACTGCAGTCATGTACTCTCGGGTACATATGAAGACAGTGAAGCTACCAAGTCACTGAGAAAATGTCACCAGCTCAGTTCTTTTCATCTTAACTATAGATATTTATTTAATATGTCTAATGTGGGAATGAGACAAGGGATTGCAATAGATGTTCAAGACACAGGGGCTTAAAATCTATTGGGGAAAACAAGGCACATATGGAACAATTAAATGACAATGAAAGTTAATGTGATATTAAAAGACAAAATTAGTTACAGAGACAATCATATTATTAAAGTTTGGAGAAGAGGAAAACAATAAATTGGGTTTGTTGCCAATCAATTCCAAGCAGCCAGTGAAAACAGTTTTATGTGCTAGAAACATTATTTTCATCATTATATTCACAGAATGTTGCTTCTGATTTTTGGTTAGGAGAGTGTTGTAAGGGAAATGATCAAATTATATTATCAGTTGGTAAAGAAACATAAACTTAATAGCTGTTTGGGCATAACAGACAATGGCAAGATGTTGCTGACTTACAGTTAATAGTGTACTAAGAAGCAGTCTTTCCTGACTGGCGATGATTACCTACCTATTAATCATCTGATTGTTAAACTGATTAGCTGCAAACTTGCTAGCATTTTAAATTAGCTTTACTGCCCCTCACCTTTCATTGCTATGTAACTTTTTAAAATATATTAGAATTTTGATTAGACAAACAACAAGCTGTCCGTTTTATGTTATTTCCGAGGTGAAGAGTCCTTCACAGGGTTTTTAGAGCGGTAATTTCTCCCACATTTTGCACAGAAATGAATGCAAACAATAAACAAATGAGAACAATCCAATTTAAAGGCATAATGAGCCTTTAAACTAAGCTCATTAGATGAGTTACTAATTTAATAAACTCCTAACCTGTTTTCTATTAGATAGAAAGATGCATTACATATATATCTTTGTATACACACATATAACTACTTACCTAACATACAGCATAAACACAGTAGAAATGTATGCTCATGGTGATTTACTCGCTGTCATTTCCAACCCTTTTGACCCCATAAACTGTGGCCCACCAGGCTTCTCTAATCATAGGATTCTCTAAGCAAGAATGCTAGAGTGGGTTGCCACTTCCTTCTCCAGGGGATCTTCCCCAACCAGGGATCAAACCCGCATCTCCCACATTGCAGGCAGATTCTTTTACCACTGAGCCACCAGAGAAGCCCAGTAGAAAGGTATATAGGATCACAAATATGTATGTCAATGCATATATGTTTCATTTACATATCTATGCTAGTAATTGTTTAACACAATTTCCTTTTATTCGTTGAGTCATACACAGTATAAACATGCCTTTCTCTTAATTTCCTCTTTTTCTTCCTTGGTAGAATTGGCTTAGTATTCATTGTCAGAATAATCTTCTGGCTGACCTCTATAATCTGCTGGTCCTTCTCAAATTGCTCCTTCCCATTGCCTTCAGCTTTCAAAAACTGGTATCTCCTAACATCAATCCCATGTTTAAAAACTTACTGTTGCAATGTCTACATTTTATTTAAAAAATACTTTTGCCTCAACAATACACGTGTATACTGTGTTTCGATCTGTGCCCTAGAGCCGGTAATCCTGATGCTGGGAAAGATTGAAGGCAAAAGGAGAAGGGGGCAGCAGAGAAGGGGATGGTTAGATAGCATCATGGAAGCAATGGACATGAATTTGAGCAAACTCTGGGAGACGGTGGAAGACAGAGGACCCTGCATGCTGCAGCCCATGGGGTCGCAGCATCGGTCACGATTTCACGACTGAACATCAATAGAGATGGTGAGTTAACGTAAGAACTCAAGTGGAGAATAGGGTTGCTATGCTAGAGAGTTCGCCACCAATGGAAAGACTAAACAGAAGTCCACCACCCTGACGTGGTCAGCCCTGGAGAACTTACTGGGATATTGAATGATGGAAATGATTTTTCACTGGTGAAATGAGAGGCATTCAAGATAACGTGGCGACTGGTGATACTGTGTGAGCATCTCTCCCCCTTCCTGAACAGGGTTTAAGAACCAAAGCCAGTAGTCTACACCAAATATAATCTTTCCATTGAGAACAATGATCCAGCCTAAATGCCCCTCTCATTCTCCCCCTAAGCTGCTGACAGAGGATTATGCTGCTTGATTCTGACTCAGTGTAGCCGAGTACTGCTGCTTGAATACTGTCACATCTGAAGATGAGCCTGGAACTGAAGATCTTGTTAGAGTGTCTAGAAGGCCAGAAAGCTGAGGCTTTCATTTCATGCACTGAACAGTGTGACTGCTTCCTGTTCAGTTCAGTTCAGTCGCTCACTGCTTCTTGTTACCACCACTTAATAAAAGTTTCAATTTATAGCAGAGTTAGGACCGAGGCTTGTTTTCCTGTTAAACTAACGGTAGCCATCACCTGCCTCTAACTATTGAAAGTTATGGATATCCAAAAAAAAAATGAACAAACCTAAAAATGTGAATGGCCAAATTGGCTTACGTTGTTTACAATACACCACTGGGCATGCGAAAAAGGTGAAACTCACTTTGCAGTCCCACAGGCTTTCCAAGACCTGTCCATTACCTCACTCTGAAGAATCTTAATAACATACTGGGCATCTGGTACTGTTACACTCCCATCCCTCAAACCCACCCCCAAGAACCAGCATATCTTGGTTCATGCAATCTACCAGGATGTTCCCTTAAGTGGAACACTACACTCCGTACTGATCTGAATCATCTGGACAACTCAATTTAGATATTGTCTCCCCCACAACGCATCCCAGGCTTTGAAAGCTGGGTTGACCACCTCCTCCATCTTCTTCCAGAGTACCCTTCTGATAACCATGAGTCACAATGTGTTAAAACTGTTTGGCCAATGAATCCCATCTCTCTACTTCATGAGTGTCATGAAAGCCAGTTCCTTGGCTTTTTCTGACATTCATAATACTCAGTAAAATGCTCGTTGATCCGGACACAATCCCCTGTGAGTACTTCAATGAACATTTAGAGAAGAAAATCACTGCCTCCCTTGTCCAGAAAAAATATGGTTTTGTATACACGCTGTCGAAGTGAGCACCAAATACTGTTTACAGGTTCAGTTCAGTTTAGTCTCTCAGTTGTGTCCGACTCTTTGCGACCCCACGAACTGTAGAACACCAGGCTTCCCTGTTCATCACCAACTCCCGGAGTCTGCTCAAACTCATGTCCATTGAGTCGGTGATGCCATCCAACCATCTCATCCTCTGTCTTCCCCTTCTCCTCCCACCCTCAATCCTTCCAAGCATCAGGGTGTTTTTAAATGAGTCAGTACTTCCCATCAGGTGGCCAAAGTATTGGAGTTTCAGCTTCAGCATCAGTCCTTCCAATGAATATTCAGGACTGATTTCCTTTAGGATGGACTGGTTGGATCTCCTTGCAGTCCAAGGGACTCTCAAGAGTCTTCTCCAAAGAGCACTTAAAAAAAAAAAAAAGTTGGCCTGTTTTTTAAAGATGTAGACCAGCAGAGCTAATACAATCATCTTCAGATATCTCTGTTACTATCAAGGATAGATATGTTACATGAATACTTAGTGGATAGATCCTACCATTACAAATTTGAAGGTTTACTTACATCATGCCAAACTGTCCTAGACAGGTTGACACTATATGTGCAAGATTTGCATTGAGTCCAACATGTCAGTGAAGATAGCAGGTGCTTGTGAATATTCTCATAAACTATAAGCGAGCTTTCCAAATCACGTGATTTTGGTGTGTAAAGACACATGTGCATTGAACATTTCTTCTGCAAGGAACACAGAAATTGTCTCACCATCTGTTAGCTGATGGACATGGTTTACAAATTACCTCATCCCTGTATCTTTCTTGTGGTCTGGATCTAAAGCAGCATTCTCTTCAAGGGTAGTAAATTACTGACTCTGATTATCTTTAAGGACGATAACATCAGCTCCATTAGTATGGGCATTTAGATTCCAAATGCACAGCCTAGGCTTCAGTGAGTCAGTTATTGCCTGGAAGTTTGCAAAACAGGTGTGCATAACCTGTCTTGTTATCCTTCACAATGCACAGGACACTGGACAGCAAGCAATCATTCCTGGACAAGAACAGTATCATAGGCGGCACTTCTCTCGTTTATTCTATTAACCACCTGAAAACTGCTGATGGCGCTTTATATGGCCAAGTGCTTTCTAAGGAGATCCTCCTTCATATAGCAGCTAGAATTACAGTTACTCCAAATTCAGGCATGTATAACCTCCATACAAAAAAAAAAAAATGCTCAAAGCACATAAGGTCCTGTGATCTCCTCCCCCCAACACACAAAGCAAAACCCAAACAGTAATATATACCTCTTTATTTAATCAGCATGTCTGAGTGGTTTATTAAAAAAATGGAGAAGGGAAGATAATATTTGTTTTACATAATAAATATCCATATTTTGAATCCCTATTATGTAAAAATCTCTGTTACAGGCACTTTAGCAATGTGAAATATCTTAACTTGGCAATGGTATGATGACCATATATTGATAATTAATCTTCATTTATAAATGAGTAAACACATTTAAGGTCATTTACAATCCAGGACTTTCTTATTATTTTACCATATCGATTTTGGAGGTATTTATGAAAGTTCTAATTTTTAAGAATAGCTATATTCTATCTGTTGGCATTTGTTTCATTTAGAAAATTTATAGACACTTCTTTGGAAAATGAGGAAAACAGATTTGCATGCAAAAATATTTAGAGTTTAAAATATCTTAGCATTCAGTTCATCTAATCTCTCACCTAAAAAAGAAATTTAAATAATTGATTACATATACTGGTTGAAAACTGAATGATACTTTAAAAATATTGAACAGGTCAAAATATAGACATATGTGTTTAGTCGCTCAGTTGTGTCTGATTCTTTGCAACCCTATGTACTGTAGCCTGCCAGGCTCCTCCATCCATGGGATTTTCACAGCAAGAGTTACTGGAGTGAGTTGGTATTTCCTTCTCCAGGGGATCTTTCAGATCCAAGGATCGAA
Organism: Bos grunniens; assembly: GCF_055505025.1. Taxonomy (NCBI): domain Eukaryota; kingdom Metazoa; phylum Chordata; class Mammalia; order Artiodactyla; family Bovidae; genus Bos; species Bos grunniens. Next base: position 10,118,121 of record NC_141168.1, read on the forward strand.
CTGGAGTCTCCAGCATTGCAGGCGGATTCTTTACCTCTGAGCCACCGGGGAAACCCAAATAGAGATGAAGGCCCCCAAATAGCGAAGAGTAGAAAAAAATGTTTTTATTATGAATTTCACTTTTTTCTCAGATTTCTTCCTTAAAATTGGAAATTATAATCTGTGAAGTTTATCTTATAATTATAAAATGTTTAAATACAGCATTAATATCTTGCCACCTAGGTATTGATTCCCTATATAGTTTCTAAAACATTTGCACTAGAAACATTGAGGAAAAGGCTATATTTTTAAAGAGGATATTTTCATTTCTGTACACCAATGCTGAACTGCATTAGTTCAGTTCAGTCTCTCAGTCATGTTCAACTTTTTGTGATCTCATGGACTGCAGCACGCCAGGCTTCGCTGTCCATCACCAACTCCAGGAGCTTACTCAAACTCAAGTCCATCAAGTCGGTGATGCCATCCAACCATCTCATCCTCTGTCACTTCCTTCTCCTCCCGCCTTCAATCTTTCCCAGCATCAGGGTCTTCAACAATGAGTCAGTTCTTCGCATCAGGTGGCCAAAGTATTGGAGTTTCAGCTTCAACATCAGTCCTTCCAATTAATATTCAGGACTGACTTCCTTTAGGATTGACTGTTTTAATCTCCCTGCAGTCCAAGGGGCTCTCAAGAGTCTTCTCCAACACCACAGTTCATAAGGATCAATTTGTCAATGCTCAGCTTTCTTTATAGTCCAAATCTCAAATCCATACATGACTACTGGAAAAACCACAGCTTTGACTAGATGGACCTTTGTTGGCAAAGTAATGTCTCTGGTTTCTAATATTCTGTCCAGGTTTGTCATAGTTCTTCTTCCAAGGAGCAAGCACCTTTTAATTTCATGGCTGCAGTCACCATCTGCAGTGATTTTGGAGCCCCCCAAAAATAAAGTCTCTCACTGTTTCCATTGTTTCCCCATCTATTTGCCATAAAGTGATGGGACCAGATGCCATGATCTTAGTTTTCTGAATGTTGAGTTTTCACTCTCCTCTTTCACTTTCATCAAGAGGCTCTTTAGTTCTTTTTCACTTTCTGCCATAACGGAGGTATTATCTGCATATCTGAGGCTATTGATATTTCTCCCTGCAATCTTGATTCCAGTTTGTGTTTCATCCAGCCTAGCATTTCACATGATGTACTCTGCATATAAATTCAATAAGCAGGGTGACAATATACAGTCTTGATGTATTCCTTTTCCGATTTGGAACCAATCTGTTGTTCCATGTCCAGTTCTAACTGTTGCTTCTTGACCTGTATACAGATTTCTCAGGAGGCAGGTCAGGTGGTCTGGTATTCCCATTTCTTTAAGCATTTTCCACAGTTTGTGGTGATCCAAACAGTCATAGGCTTTGGCATAGTCAATAAAGCAGAAGTAGATATTTTTCTGGAACTCTTTTGATGATCCAGCAAATGTTGGCAATTTGATCTCTGGTTCTTCTACCTTTTATAAATCCAGCTTGAACATTTGGAAGTTCATGGTTCACATACTGTTGAAGCATGGCTTGGAGAATGTTGAACATTACTTTGGTAGCATGTGAGATGAGTATAATTGTTCAGTGGTTTGAACATTCTTTGGCATTGCCTTTCTTTGAAATTGGAATGAAAACTGACCTTTTCGAGTCCTGTGGCCACTGCTGAGTTTTTCAAATGTGCTGGCATATTGACTGCAGCACTTTTACAGCATCAAATTTTAGGATTTGAAATAGCTCAACTGGAATTCCATCACTTCCACTAGCTTTGTTTGTGGTAATGCTTCCTAAGGCCCACTTGACTTCACATTCCAGGATGTCTGGTTTTAGTTGAGTGATTACACCATTGTGATTATCTGGGTCATGAAGATCTTTTTTGCATAGTTGTTCTGCATATTGTTGCCACCCCTTCTTAATATCTTCTGCTTCTGTTAGGTCCATACCGTTTCTGTCCTTTGAACTGCATAGCACATCTCAAAAGTTACAATAGTCTGCATATTTATTGTTATAAAAAACAACTTTGAGGTCCTCAAAAAGCTCTGAAGTGTAGCTACAAGATAGTTGTGGGCTGAATTAGGTGCCCCCCAAATATATATCAGAGTCCTACCCTTCAGTACTGTGATGACCTTATTTGGAAATATAGTCTTGACAACCATCAAGTGGAAATGAGGTCATACTGGATTAGGGTGGGCCCTGATCCAGTATGATGGATGTTCTGATAAGAAGATACAGAGACTTAGGCTCCTCTGTCTAGGGAATTCTACAGGCAAAAATACTGGAGTGGGTTGCCATTTCCTTCTCCAAGGTATCTTCCCAATCCAGGGATTTAACTCATGTGTCCTGCATTGGCAAGCAGGTTTTTTACCATCTGAGCCACCGTGGAAGCCCTCAAGAAGAAGCACAGACACACACAAAGGAGAAAGCCATGGAAAGATGGAGGCAGAGACTGGGGTTGCTCTGACACAAGGTAAAAAGTACCAGCCAGATATCCCTAAGGAGCATCAGAAATCATTCAGAGATCCCTAAGGGACGCCAGAGTTGGACCGGAGATTCCTATCACCAGAACCCAGGAGAGGCATGTATCAGACTCACCATCAAAACCTCTAGAAGAAGCCAATCCTTTCAATCCCTGCATTTCAGACTGGCAGCCTCCAGAACGGTAAGGGAATAAACTTCCTGTTTTAAGCCACCCAGGATGTGGTACTTTGATACAGTAGCCCTGGGGAAAGAATACACTGGTGATGTCAACATCCAGATTCAACAGGAGGACTTTCGGATGTTTCTAATGTCAGATGCCTCACCAGGCACTAAATCAAGAGCTTATAGAGTGATTAAACAAAAGGGAACAAAACAAAACCCATCTTTTCTTCACAGGGCTGACATTTAGCATTCACAAATGGATTAGAGAGGATAGTTATTAAATTCAGGCACGCAGCCGTCTCTTGTATCCTGACTTGGAACACAAGATAGTTCTCTACTAAGCATTATATTGATGATGAAAAAAAAAAAAAATCTTATGCAACATTTACAGGGCCCTGACTATTAAACAGAAACCATTTCAACACACACAGTGGGCTACCTCATTTAATCACTAAAATCTCCCTAAGACTTGAGTAAGTACAAACCGCTCCAAAAATCATTACAGACCAACTGAGATAGAAAGTAGACAGTAAGTAGCAGGATTTAAGTTAACGTAGACACTTTCTGGTGATAATTCTTTGCTTTCTCCTCTTGGGTCTCCTGAATATGACTTTTACCCCTACTTAGGTTGCCACATCTAGCAAACGAAGATACAGGACAGTTAGTAATATTTGAGTTTCAGATAGTGAATATTTATTTTAGTACAAGTATACAGAAATACTGCATAATGCACATTTATACTAAAAAAAAAAAAAAGTGTGTAGTGTGCTGTTTACCTGAAATGCAAATTTTAACTAAGTCTTCTTTATCTTACCTGGCAATTCTACTCCTATAACATCTGAGCTTTGGAAAAACAATGTATTACTAGCCTGCATAGAATTCTGAAATTTCACAAAAGATTCCCAAAAGGAAATATCCGCTCTTTGTTACACACAGAACCTTATTTTTAACCTCACATCTTATTTATCTTTGTATCCTTATTTTTCTGGAAGAAATGGGGATAGAATAAATTCACTAAATGTTATTGAACAAATCGACTTGACCATTTTAACTAATTTCTCTAAATACAAAATATACTCTTCAAATAATCTTAATAGTCCTTCCCAGGTCAGTCCCTAGTGACAAAGCTTCTCATTTGCAGTTTATTAATTGAATCTAATTGCACCTTTAAATGCCATAATTCTGCTCAACTTCTTTGATCCAACTTGTGAATATTTTATAACTGGTATACTTCTAAATGTTAAGGAAAAGGTTACTAAGGACATTAGTTTCCTAAGGCTACTATATTAAGGTACCACAAACTGGATGATGGAGAGCAACAGAAATATATTGTCTTGCTGTTCTGAAAACAAAAGTGTGAAACCTACTAAATTCACGTGTGGGTAGGACCATGCTCTCACTCTGCTCCTTCCGCACCTCTTCCAGTTTCTGGGGGCTTCCAGGTGTTTCCTGACTTGTGACAATGCCACTCCAGCTTCTGCGTGCACCTTCACATCACTGTACTCCCCTATACCTCAGTTGCCATGGCATTCCCTCTTTTATTAGGATACCAGTCAAGCTGAATTAACACCCACCCCAACGATCTCACTTTAACTGGATGACATCTGTAAACAGCTTATCTCCAAACAAGGTCATGTTCACAGGTACCAAGGTTCAGGTCTTCCCCTTTCTCTGAAACACAATTCCACCGATAACACCAACCCATAATACACTTTTGGTATAATGCTCACTGTCTTCTAATAATGGCAATTTATCCAGTAAATTTTCTAAATCACCAATCCCTTGGACCAAGGAGTCCTATCCGTATCAATGTACCTCACCAGCTAGAACTAGATTAAAATTCTTTGGATCATTCATGCCTTACGGATAAGAAAAAAATATTGTTGCTGGTTGTACATCTTTGCATTTATCTCTAGATTATCTTTCTAATGAAATAGAACAATGATCATTGTTAGTAGGGCACTGATAACACTTCAGTACAACTCAGTACTAATCTCTCCTCTGCCCCCATGGGCCAGAAGATCCTCTGGAGGAGGGTATGGCAATGCACTCCAGTATTCTTTCCTGGAGAATCCCATGGACAGAGGAGCCTGGCAAGCTACAGTCTATGGGGTCACAAAAAGTCGAACATGACTAAAGCAACTTAGTGTGCATGCACACTGCTTGGGAGGTAGAGATCACGGTTAAGCATTATGGGGTGCAAATGGGCCAGGGTTTATCTAAGGCAGGGTCCAGATGTCCCTCTCTCAGCCACCGTTCATGTTGTATGCCTTACAAAATAGTGCATACTCTACAGGTTGACATGTTTAAGCAGATAATCTCTCTCTTTGTACAAACAGGGTTGGCCAAAAGGTTTGCTTGGGTTTTTTCATAACATCTCATGGAAAAGTCCAAATAAACCTTTTGGCCAGCCCAGTAATATCTTAGTAATAATGTTTTGTTTGCTTTCTGTATTTAATGCCTTACACCTTTTACAGATTCAGTAATACACTATTAACATACACCATAAACAGCAAACTTACAGAACTAAACCAAAGAAAGGAACACGATCTACTAAAAAAGCATGAATGCATAACACACGCTGTGTGGGAAGGGAAGTGAGATACTTCAAAATAGGTGTCTCTTTTATTTTTGAGTTCCCTTGAACATTAGTAATCACCATGAAGATGATTCAATATTTGCAGTTCCCCTAGAAGAATAATTCTTTAGCAAAAAAAAAAAAAAGTGGTGTTTTTAACCTTCTATCCAGAACTCAATTTGTATTTGTCGGCATCTAAAATTGATTTGGGTCAGCCCCAGCATGAACGGAGTTTGTAGGCACTTTCCTGCATGAGCTGTTTTTTGTGTCCCTGAAGCATAATAGATAATTGCCTTCTCTAGGGAGGCTACCAGACTCTTTTGTATTATGGAAAGTCAAAACATTAGCAAGCTCAGGTATTCTAAAGTGAGCGAGGAGAGAGGTGCTCCTCTATAGGATGATAAATGGGGTTGGAAAAACTATGTTGACAGCATTTTGAAGTAGACAATGCGGATAAGAACCACAGACATCAGAAATGTACACCAAACCAGAGGCCTTGGTTCTCTCTTGCTAAAATAACTGAAAAAAAAGTTTTATAGAAGGATAATAAAGCAAGAGACTGCAGAAGCACTTTCTTTTATAAACAATTGTGAAACCAGAAAATCACCTTTTTTTTTTTTTTTAAAGTAATGGATTCAATACATTCAGTTCAATAGATGTTTCTTGCCATATGCCAACATTTGGATCACCATGCATCTTTATGTAATGGAAGCCAGAGGTGCTGGCAGCTGTTCCCTGGGGTTTATGCTATAAAAATTGTTTTGGCACATCTACCAGTTTATTATAGATATTTTTTGTTCTTGTTTTTTGTTTTTTTTCAACAATGGTTTCTTTTTGGAGAATAACAAAACCAAAAAGTTACCTACTTTAGACACAAAATATTAAAGAGGGGTAAACAGAGAGAGAGAGAGAGAGATTTCAAATGTCTTTGAGAATTGAATTCAAGGACAAACAAGCTGTGCCTTTTCAATTAGAAATATGTAATATGTAAAGATAGCAAAAACATGAAGCAAACCATCGAGAGATAATGAAAAATATGAATAAAGTCTCAGGTGTTCTCAAAGACAGAGGTAACTGCTAAAGTGGTTTTGTTTTGCTCTGTTTTAAAATCTGTAAATCTGCCTGGGAACTGAAATGTGGATTTCTAACAAAATTCCAACTCATTCACATTGAAGTCTGAAAAAAAAAAAACAGGCAATAAAAAGAAGAATTGCATCACATTGGATGCCACATTTATCTTCAACTCTTTTCTATTTCTCTCAGTTTATTCCATTTAGAGTTGTTTCAGGGCATACAGATTAGAACTTGCTAAAACTGCATTTTCTCAGATCGGCAGCCTTAGTGTTATTTGTGACAAGTCCAGCTTGGCTTTTCTCTTTTATGTTAAAAGCCAGTGGTGGTACTGGACATATTCACAGTCTCAGCAAATGTGACTATTGGACTAAAGAATTAAAAAAAAAAATATGTTGAAGCCTAGATTGGACAGAACTGAAAGGGCCAAAGAAATGGCTTGACCGTCCACATTCTATGCAGGCAAGCTTCACTTCTTATGAAGACTGCCAAGAGGCAGAACCTTTGGCATTGGGGAGTAGTGGGAAAAAATACTATTAATGCTTTAACATGTATAGGGGAAAAACAAGATTTAATGAAAAATGGAGGGATATATTTTTGCATAAACTCAGGGAGATAGTGGAGGACAGAGGAGCCTGGCAGGCTACAGTCCAGGGGGTCACAAAGAGTTGAACACAAGTTAGGGACTGAATAACAACAAATATTTTTGTGACAGACATTTTCCTTTGCTAATCATGTGAATCATCTTAAGACTATGAAAATTCTAGAAGAAAAGCAGATGCCACTTTCAATGAATGAATGGAAAATCACTATAAAATAAAAATAGACCACGTAATAAACGTGAAGACAGAAGTCATAAGTTTAATTTTGGGCAGATTTGGAACACAGAGAGAAACCTTCTCAAATAAATAATGGTCAAAGAAACCAAATAATGAGACAAATGTGAGCATTCTGGGAGAAGAGGCTATTATTTTCTCTGTATTTATGATTTCTTGTTGGGAGAGAGGGGAAGCGCCTGTTAGCAAGTAATTAACTATCAAAAAATAAAATGAAAACCAAGAAAAAGAAAATGGAGACAGGTATGTTCTCAGCCAAACTGCAATGATTATTTAGTTGAATGATAACAGATAGTGTCAGCTGGACTCAGAGTTATTTATTGCTCCTAAGTTGTAAAAGTAAAACTTGCTGTTTTCAATCATTTCATTGCTCTTTAGGTGAGCATAAAATCCAGCATCCTTCATTATAATTACATGGAAAATTGTTTAAGGAATAAATGCTGTTTTTGGTGGCTGAATGCCATTTTTCCTTACTTATCAGACTTACAGAAACCCTGGCACTCACAGGCACAGCTACCCACCGAGAGACACAAGTCTTCCAGTCAATGAGGCTACTGACTACCAGCCATGGAATCTTTTATTCCAGTCCTCACTTTTAAGAACCTATTCTTTGGCGGTCTGGTTGGGGTGGGGGCGCGGGGTGGGGAAGTAGCCTAAGGTTGCTGAGAACAAAAAGGAAATCCAGTGTATTTCATTGGCGAGTAGACAACTTGTGCAACTGTAGGAAAACAACGGCGATTTTTATCATGTGACAGTGTAAATATTTAGTCCAGTCAATAACATGTGCACCGACTGCTTACAGCTATGCAGATGGTAAACAAAACGTACGAGCATATGGAATATTAAAAGAACACCTGAAGTTGGAAGCGCCCACAGCAAATGAAGATTGTGCGTGTTAATATTTGGCTCTTGGGTTGCTGCCTAAAATGTGTTTTCTATTTAGTATCATTTATTTGTTAAACATGCTGAATAAGCATCAGAAATCAATTTCAAATAAGTTGCTTAATGATCTGAAGTCATTTCATTCCTATTTTGACAAGGCCTTTGGTCATTTGTATGACTTTGAACAGGCAACTAACATCGCTAAGCCTCTGTTTCAGCACCTGTACAATGTGGATTAAATGTTACCAAATCGCCAGGATCAGTGGGGTACTACAGGAAATACTAAGGAGCTGAAAAGCGTGTCTGGCACACCAAAAAATGGCTATTTTCTGTCCTTGTCATTGTCATCATTACTCCACGAATACAATCAAGGTGCCCTAAAGGAAAGTGTGTCCGATTTAAATGGAGGTTTAAGTCTAAACATTTTGTGACACAAACCAATTCACATCCCTCTGAATATTCTGATGTCTCTCTTGTTGGCAATTGATAGTCAACTATTTGTAAATAACATGTGAACCAGACAGAAGAATCTTCCCCTCTGTGGCTGCACCCAGGAAAATCCACCCAAGTGCACGTCTACTAATACAGTCAACGAAAGCATTTCACAGCCAGTCAATAAAGCCTACTGGACTTGTTTTGCATCTTGCCACAGACTTCTCCTGTAATAAAAGTCTGTCTTCTTGGATGTCTTTCTGGATGTAATTGGGGGCCCCGTTTATTTTAATTTTCCTGATTACTGAAGGCATTGTATTATACAATACTATAACTGCATAATAGAGGTATGACCTTATCTGGCAGTTACCTAGAGCAGGCTGCATTGTTCCTCACTAATGAACACTTCTTCCTGCTTAAAGACTGCAAAGCATGCTCACATATTGATCGCCTTTGATCCTAATAACCATTGATATAGGCAGACAGGTATTATAATTACCGTCTCCACAGGAGAGACGGGTAGACTGAGACTCAGCAACATTAAGTGACTTGTCCAAAATCACCCAGGGAGTCCATAGAATGATAGACTCCTAAAATGTTCACCTGATTATCTGGCCAAGGTGTGTCAGACAAATGCATGCAAGAGGCAAACACAACATAAAGGCATTTATCAAGCCCCGTTGAGGTCTCAGAAGAGAAGCTGGTTGTATTGTAACAAAGCACAGCTGTCTCGCAGCATTACCTTTTTAGAAACACACTGTGGGTAATTTAGAAGTGTTGACCAAACAAAAACCTCTCAGGGCTAAGTACTGTTGGAGGGTCTAGAGTTTTTATCTCTGATTTCTTGAACCTTTTCAGTTCAAGGAGGGAAATAGTTTTAAGTACATCTCACCAACACTGGATACCCTGAGGCTGGGCTGGGGTTGGGCCTTCTTGCAGCCCAGTCAGCCCAAACTACCCTTTTCTCTGCAGACTTCGCCTTCGTCAGTGGGCCACACAGCTCAAAGCTGTGATCTGGGCAAAGTTTCAGGCCATAGTTTAGCTGTAAGTACCATCATTGAGGTTTTTTGTCCCTTGTGCCAAAAACCTGTGTTCTTTCCACCTGCTTCAACCTCAATGTAAGTAGGTGAATAACAGAGACAGCATGTTAATGACCTACTGCTACTGCTCTGCCCCTCTCCTGCTGGGGTAAGTCGTCACTCCCGGAGACCCAACTCTGCAATGAAGATGCCATTAGGAGCAGTTGACCATTTTCTGAATCCTTGGGTCAAATCTTGGAGCCAACACTGGGGACAGAGAAAGGACTATGACAGACCTCCACATACCAAGAGCTCACAGGGCGCTGAAGGAGGGATCCTGTGTTTTCTACAAGTCCTTTAGATGTGCTCTGGGATCAGTCACTCAGCTGTATCCAACTCTTTGTGACCCCATAGACTGTAGCTGGCCAGACTCCTCTATCTCTGGGATTTTCCAGGCAAGAATACTGGAGTGGGTTGCCATTCCTACAGCAGGAGATCTTCCCGACCCAGGGATAGAATCTGCATCTTCTGCACTGCAGGCAGATTCTTTACCACTGAGCCACTGGGAAAGACCCAAGTCCTTTAGATAGGCAATTAATATTCTTTAGGCCAAAATATGGAAATACAAAAGGGCCTATATCTTGGCTTCTACCAATAGTCTTTTCCTACATAATAATTGCTATGATCCTGGAGAACCCTGCATTTGTGATTCATCAAAAGCAACATGTTTCTGCCTATCAATCTGAGCAGGGTGATATTCTTTTTTCTCCCAGTGGTAAACAAAAATGACTTCAATATAAGGTCTATGGAGACTTGTTTGCTGCTGAAACTGTACATGAATCAAAACTAGAGCCACTGTAGTGTGAGAGGTCCAGCTACATTAGCCCCTGAAAAGATGAGCGAAGTGGCAGACAAATAATCCTGGATAATAGATGTCTTGAGTGACAAGCCCTTCTTGCTGTACATATACATCAAAGCCCCGGGGACTTGCTCTATGTCACAGTATCTGGAACTTTATGGAGTTTCAGAGCATTAAAAACTTGTACTTGCTTTATCCCATTTTCTTCTCACAGGTACCATTTTCACAGGTGGGAGAGCATCATTACTTCCTATTTACAGATGAAAAAAAATTGGCAAGCAAAGAGATTAAGTGACTGGCTTCTGATGGTACATTTAACAGGGCTAAAACCTAGAGTCCAGAACGTCAAACTTGTCAAGACCGTCTATCTAGCACAGTGCTTCCCTCTGTGTCACACATTCTGAAGGAATAGTGAGGAAATTCACTAATCAGGCATTTGTATAAGCATGCCTTGGTTTTTCTTAGTTACCACCAAGGAAGTCCAGTAGGCAGAGTCTTGAGAGAAGAAGCCATCTGTCCAGTGTCACTCAGCAAGTGGCCAAGAGAGCCAGGATTCAGCTTAAACCTACTGTGTTTAGAACCTTAGTTCTATCTGAAGTGCCCCGAGCTCTATGCTGGGATGGATACAAACAACGACCAGGAAATCCTGGCTGGAGTCACAGTGGAAACGAATTTGTTATAATTCAAAGGCAGTATAAAATTGGCTCTGCCAGCAATTTCAGCAGGAAGAAGCCAAGTAAGTGACCACACTGGGAACAGTGGATGGCAAGGGAAGTGCTGAGGTAAGAACTGGGATTTGGGAACAAACTCTCAACTTTCCCTAGAGCCAGCACGGCTTATGGACAGTGTCAGGCTGATCATTTCGTGCGGAATGATGAACACGAGGACAAGCTGAATCATCTCCCATTAAGAAGCAAGCTACAAAGCCAATGGCCTGTCAGAGAGGCAAAAGAATCGATCGGGCATTTACTGCAAATGATGGAACACTAATTAATAACTGAAGCTGTCAGGAAGTAGAGATTGTTTGCTTTCCTTATAGATTTCTTCCCTTCACTTTCATTCGCTTTAACGTTCAAAGCTTTGTTTGATGTGAATTTAATACTTCCTTTTCTCATCCTGTTAATTCTTAGAGTATTTTATACCATACCCTTTTATAAATGTCTGTCTTTATACGTTTTTTCTTTTTTTTTCTCTCTTGCTTCACTGATATTATATTTAGGGTCTGGAAAGTCTGAGATTTCTTACAAGTTTTAGTTTTGAAAACCAAATGAAGTACTTCAGAGAGGCAAGTGGACTTCAAGGTAAAGGTTAGGAAGGGCATTTCATCTCTGGCAATAACTTTGAAGGGTGGAACACAGGTCAGCATGAAGCGATCAACATCAAGGGGATGTGTATGTATTAAAAGAAAACAGTGAACCAATAGGAAAAAATACAGGTGATACAAACACCCCAAGAAGATTATCTAAAACACATTATTATGAAGTCAGAGTGGAGACTTTCGAATTCAGGGACAGAAAGGGGTAAAACGTGAAAGGTACATTGCAAAAATCAAATAAGGTGTTATTTGAGGGGGAAAAAATGTTCTTTATAATCAATTTTGACCAAGATGTGTTGTGGATGTTAGGCTACCTTTTTTATCTTAAACTGAAAAAAATGATCAGAATTCTTGTGTGCCAGAAAATAAACTGGCACACAAGAGGGCAGAATAACCAAGTATTTGTCATTGTTCAGTCAGTAAGTTGTGTGTGTGTCTTTGCGACCCCAAGGGCTGCAGTATGCCAGGCTTCCCTATCCTTCACTGTCTCCCGGAGTTTGTTCAAATGTATGGCCACTGAGTCGGTGATGCTATTCAACCATCTCATCCTCTATCACCTCTTTCTCCTCCTGCCTTCAATACTTTCCAGGATCAGAGTCTTAGGCTTCCCTGGTGGCTCAGACGGTAAAGAATCTGCCTGCAATGTAGGAGACCAGGGTTCAATTGGGAAGGTCTCCTGGAGAAGGGAATGGCCCCATTCTAGTATCCTTGTCTGGAGAATTCTATGGACAGAGGAGTCTGGCGAGCTACACTACATGGGGTCTCAAAGAGTCAGACATAACTGAGTGACTAACACAAAAATCAAGTATTAACACTCTTTTAAAGGTAATACTTTTATAAAAATTATTCTTTTTCTCCAACTATTTTCACAGCTATGGTGGACGGATCTTAATCAGATACTCAATTCAAATACTCCAAATGATTATCTTTCATCTTTCTCTTCAGTACTATGGTAACATGCATTTTTATATGTTTTTCATTTTCTGCATATATATATAGATTTGTAAAAACATACACAGAGCCTTTTCAATCTGGATAGATAATAGATACTTTTACATATATACATATATTATTCATATATAATAATTATGTGTATATTACCTATAGGCCAAATAGATGTAGCATCTTTGAAAGACGACCAGTGACTATACCTTGCCCAACTCTGTATCCTTCCTAGACCTGAGGCATGATATGAGAGAGGAGAAGGTCACCAGGCTAAGTGAGGGATTAGACAGCAATCAGCCCCAGGGAACCAGGTACACACCTGAATCTTCACTCTGTCTGCAGTGCTTCGTAACTGGCCAATGGGAGAGCTTTTCCTTGACTAATGATTCCCAATGCCACGACTAGATGTATTGATCTGTCTGAAGAAAGGAGTCCTAACCCTTTATCCTGAACTATCATATAATCTTGTGACATAGTTTTGAGAGGTTTCCAATGGTCACTGATTCCAAGTTAGTGACCACCTGGATGAAGTTAAGCAGCATCTGCAAGGACCACTGTGTATACAGACACAAAACAATTAAAGAGTAAATTACATGTAAAAGACCAGATAAGATAAGAAAGTAGAAAAGAGAAATAAACCTGCCTTAGTGAAGGTTTGCCAGGAGAAATATCAATAATCTTAGATACGCAGATGACACCACTCTTATGGCAGAAAGCAAAGAGGAATTAAAGAGCCTCTTGATGAAGATGAAAGAGGAGAGTGAAAAAGCTGGCTTAAAACTCAACATTCAGAAAACTAAGACATGGCATCTGGTCCCATCACTTCATGGCAAATCAATGGGAAAACAACAGAAACAGTGAGCGACTTTATTTTCTTGGGCTCCAGAATCTCTGTGGATGGTGACTGCAGCCATGAAATTAGAAGACACTTGCTGTTAGGAAGAAAAACAATGACAAACCTGTAGAGCATATTAGAAAGCAGAGACATTGCCGACCAGGGTCTATCTAGTCAAAGCTATGGTTTTTCCAGTAGTCATATCTGGATGTGAGAGCTGGACAATAATTCAGCTGAGAGCCGAAGAATTAATGTCTTCTAACTGTGGTGTTGGAGAAGACTCTTTTGAGAGGCCCTTGGACTGCAAGGTGGAGAAGGGAACGCCTACCCACTCCACTATTTTGGCCTGGAGAATTCATGGGGTCACAGTCCATGCGGTCCCCAGAGTCTATGGGGTCACAAAGAGTTGGACACAACTAAGCGACTTTCACTTTCACTCGACTGCAAGGATATCAAGGCAGTCAGTTCTAAAGGAAATCAGTCCCGAATGTTCACTGGAAGGACTGATGCTGAAGCTTAAGCTCCAATATGTTGGCCACCTGATGCAAAGAGCCAACTCATCGGGAAAACCCTGATGCTGGGAAAGATTGAGGGCAGGAGGAGAAGGGGAAGAGAGAGGATGAAATGGTTGGATGGCATCACCAACTTGGTGAACATGAATTTGAGCAAACTCTGGGAGATGGTGAAGGACAGGGAAGCCTGGTGTGCTGCAGTCCATGGGGTTTCAAAGACTTGGACACAACTTAGTGACTGAACAACAACAGTGAAGATGGGAGGAAGGGAGGTCAGCAGACAATGCTTCAGGTGCTCCTAAAGTCTTTGCCATAGACTTTCCATACACTGTCCACCCTTCCTCCGCTACATCAGAAAACAAAACAATGAAAACAACGAAACTGTAAAGAGCTGACAGCTGTTGATTTTACTTACTTATTAAGGCCACTGTGTGTGCAGGGAAGATATGGTTCTGATGGCTAATTTTAAACCGTACCTAAAATGCACATCAGTAGGAGGGAGATATTGAGACAACCAGGTACCTTGTTCTATACTTTCCCACATGTACACTTGTCCCACTTGTGGGATCAATGCAGCAACTTCCAAACACCAATTGTTAAGTTCCTTTGAGACTCAGTTCTGAAGATCCCACCACCACGATTCCTTTCTGTCTCCCAGAGCTGACTGGCCATTGTCAGCTTTTGTATTTGTGTCCCAGACTTGATCCAAATCCATAGTTCTTCCCCTCCTCTCCCTTGTTTCCATGCACCTCTTGTGTGTGTGTGTGCACACACTCAATTATGTCCAACTTTTTGTGACCCTTTAGACTGTAGCCCACTAGGCTCCTCTGTCCATGGGATTCTCTAGGCAAGAATACTGGAGTGGGTTGACATTGTCTCCTCTGGGGATCTTCGTGACCCAGAGATCGAACCCACGTATCCAGCTTCTCCAGCATTGGCAATTAGATTCTTCTGAGCAACCCAAGAAGCCCTCTTATGCACCTCTCACTCCTCCAAAACCACATTCCAGTGTGAACCAGCCTTCCTGCCTTGGTCACTGGCCAATTCCTTCCTGCCTTTGCAATAGCCCTTGTTCAAACTGGCCCTTTTAGATCCTCGTGTCCGGATCCTCATCTTGTCAGGCTAAATCCTCTAATCTCTCAATGGGTTGTGCAAACAGGAGCTTCAGCTCTAAAACACTGACCTTTGGACTGCTCTAAACCTCTGAGTGCAGAGCCAGCCTGTGCTTTCCCAAACTGCCAGATGTCAGTTCCTGGACCCTGAACAGAGCTTGGGCAGCAAAAATCTGCTTTTCCACCTAACTCCCTTCCTGCTCTGAGCTCCTCTCAAGATACCCAGCACACCCAGAGTTCTTAGTTCTCTCAATCTGGCTTTCTTCAGCTTGCTGAACTCTACCATCATCTTACTTACCTACTGAATCACTTGAAGCTGAAACCACAAGTGGAGACCAGAGTATTCACAGGAATCAAACTTAGATTTGTGCAGTGCTTCTCATTATCCTTTCTGCTTATGCCTCTCTGCTATTTAGCTAAGTGATTCTCTGGACCTTTCCATCCATAATTGTGTTTTCCACTCAGTGACAGAATAGTTATGCCCTGGCACAACTCAGAGCCTGAACTGGCCCATTTCCATGAGAGGGTCTTCCAAGCCTTCTGGCCTGGACTTCTGAATCCAGACACAAACGTCAACCACTACTGTGATTGATCTCCCTCTATTTTAGGTTTCTGACTTATTAACATCAGTGGTTGGCATGGAGCGGTAGACCTGCATCGGTTTTCACGATTAGGACCCATGGTGGTGAGGATGATGAAGTGAGAAGGCACACACACGCTCAGATTCTGCTTCCTGCTAGTTAAGGATTTGGGGCAAATCCTACGACAAGTCCACAGTTCCCCTGTTTCTCAACAAAAAGGGAATTAAAATAAACTTGGCTTCCTCTAGAATGTTTTAATTCCATAATACAAAAAAAGAAGTATCTGATCCACATAACATAGCCTTCCCTTTGTTTTCACAGATGAAGTCACAATTTTGTTACCCAGATACATGCTATTTATGGCTGCGATTTACTTTATCTGCTCATACATAGAAAATAATCCCCTGCAAATCTCTTAAAAGATCATACTTAATTCACATAGTGACTTGGAACCTTTATACTTCTGAAATTTAATTCATCTTTCATTCATAAATCAACCAAGGTGTCTGAATTTAAGAATCAACCTTTTCTTTTTCTTTTCTTAAACAAAGATGAGAGCAAAAAACTGCCATTTTAAGGTAATTTAATTTCTTAACACTTTCACTTTCAACATAATTTCTAGAAATAGCATGCTAATGCTTCAAGCTAAAAAGCTCATTTATATGTACTAATGCAATTATTTCAAAATTATTTTAAAGTATTTAACGTTCAGCAAAAGAGTTTATCAAAAGGGAACAAAAACGATACTAAAAAAGTGTCAAGTGGTACCTTATTTTCTGTTGACATGTATATATGCTAAACAATTTGTTCAACATGTAATTATTGAAGACCTGTTCCAGGTGAGGTGCTGAGCACTGAAACGAAGGGGGCTGTAGCAGCAAGTAGCTGAGTTCTTCATAGCTCAGGGGGGAAACAGAGGTGTCTAAGTTATATAATATTAGGTAGAAAGTAATACACTCTTAGGTAAAGACACAGGCTCTTCCTTGTTTAATGTTTATCTCTTTGGCATTTTTATAGAGTTTTGTTTTCCCTAGTTCTTTTACCAAACTGTCACTTCTCAGGCCTCAGGTGTGAATACAGTAGCTTTATTTTTGGCTTATAAGCCCATCATTCATGTAACAGATACAAACAGGTGCCATAAATCATAGCCGCTGATGCATACAGAATCAAAACTGTCGCTTTGTGTTACCTGCTCCCTGTGTGAAATGGCAAGAAAAGCACTGTGCCTACCCTTCAGACTTCTCTATCAATTATCAAGATCAAGGGGGACTTTATGGCTGGGCCTGCAGAATTAACCCCTGAAAGACTGAGTGAACACTCTTATTTTGGTTATCAAACAAAGGTATGGCACATATATTTTTCTTTTACATAGGATTTTCCATCAACTGAACAGAGAATCGAACAAGAGGCCTAAAAAGAAGAGGAACCAGATAAAGTGAAACCTGACCATGTCAAAGATTATTTTGAGCTAAAAATTCAAGAAGCAGAGGCCCTGCTGACACGTGGAGATGATCTCTGGGAGTCACAATGGTTAACCAGGCTGTCACAATTCAGGACAGCCAGCCCCACACCTGGAACATTAGGAGTCAAGAGGGGATGAGGTGGGCATATGAGGTGGCCATGAATCGAAGCAGAAGTTTGTATTTATATCCTGTTAACTTATAAGCCTTCTCCTAAAGAATCCAGGTACACCCACGAGGTCTTGATCCTGGCTTCTGGAAATGCCCTCTAATATGTCACCACTACCCAAATAGATTATTAGAATAATCCCTGAAATTTCTGAATTCACGTAGAGTCAGGCTTGCCAGCTTTTGCAAGGGAGACTTTCATTGCAAGGATGTATTTTGCTAGGCCAGCCCAAAGCTCCATCACTGAACTTTGCAGTTTGTACCTCAAGGCAATAAAATTTAATGCATTTTAATCTCAAGCATCCTAAATTTGTGCATTTAGTGGCCTCTCAATTTATTTAGATTAAACTCTTGATTTATTAGCATGACATGCTTGAATCTGTAAGATTATGGCCCTGATTCTCCTTCCAACCTCAATGTGTACCATTGTTCCCCTTACTTATTCTGATTCAGCTACTTGAATTTTTATGATTCCTCTAATGCACCAAACTCTTTCCCTCAGCCTTCTTTCCTCCAAAAATTGATTTTCCTACAAGAAATCATCTAGTGGCATCTCATGTCTCAGAAGCTTTAGGGATCTGAGCACCTATGTAGAAGGAAACATCCTTTCAAAGAAAAGTTGCCAGCAAAGAAGCTTTTGGTGACATTTCTGCCCCAGTCTTAGAGCCATAACTATGCTTGGGTTTTGCTCACCTTATAGAGTCAACAGATGGTACCTAGATAGATTTCAAGGCTGTTTCTATCCTAATATCCTAATAGAAAACCTGACTGAATTTCTACTTTGTCAGTTCCTCAAAGCTCCTTGACTGTCCCTGTTTGTTTTCAAGTTCACCTGACATACGTAAGATTCCAGAAATATCTGACATCAACCAACCACGCACTGGCTTCCCAGATGGTGCTAGTGGTAAAGAACCCTCCTGGGAATGCAGGAGATGTAAGAGACGCGGTTCAATCCCCAGTTTGGGAACATCCCCTGGATAAGGGAAGGGAATCCACTCCAGTATTCCTGCTTGGAGAATTCCATGGACAGAGGAACCTGGCGGGCTACAGTCCACGGGGTCTCAGAGAGTCAGATATGACGGAGTGTGCGCATGCGCATGAGCGCATGCGCGCGCGCACACACACACACACACACACACACACACACACACAACTGTACATTAGGTTCATGTTCTCTAGCTTATTTGGCAAATAAGACCCAGTTTATATTTAAGTATTTAATATTTATAAGAGTCTGATAATATGAACTT
This sequence comes from Bos grunniens, assembly GCF_055505025.1. Taxonomy (NCBI): domain Eukaryota; kingdom Metazoa; phylum Chordata; class Mammalia; order Artiodactyla; family Bovidae; genus Bos; species Bos grunniens. The sequence goes on from NC_141168.1 coordinate 10,136,625, forward strand.
AGGATCTTTCTGTTAATTATATTCTGACCTTGAACAACTCACTTCTTCTATCTTTACATCAGCTTGTCTGTCAAATAATTTCTAAGATTCCCTCTAAATTCACCATTCTATACAATAAAATTGTACCTGTATTTATCAAATTTCCATCCCAAATCATGTTATTTAAAGCATCCTTTATCCCCCTCCCCCTGTATAGCACTCCTAGAATGTAATTTCTGGGACAGGGCAGTGAAGCTAAGCTTACAATGTATGTGGCACTCTGGAGACTGTTGGCATAATTAAGCAATTTTTTACAGTGAGTGGAAATGACATACTTTAAAATTGACCATGTGTGTCAGTGCAAAAATATTCTGTCTAAATGCTACAGGGTATAAAATGTATTTACTATTTGACATTGTTTCCTTCCTTTTAGAGGGCCATCTTCTTGTTATCAATTTATTCAAAGGCAATTTTGAAATATGATTCACCTAGCAATCAGAATGAATGGATATATGACCTATACAAGTGTCTCACTTGAAGATGAAAGGAGAGAAAGCATTGATGGATCAAGTTTATTACAGAAGAAAATAAAAATGAGAGACTTGGAGGAAAGAAGAGAGAGAGACATTGAAAGATAAAAGGAACAAGAACAGAAATAAAGTATATGCAAGACAACACTAATACACATGAGCTTGCAGCCTATGTGAGGCCACAGATATTTCTTTTATTAGATGATAGATTTACTAGCTCTAAATATCATCTACTTGGTTTGATTTCTGCAGTTATGCCATGAGGCTATTATGCTTGACCAGCTCTCCTGGAATTCCTTCCACAAAATGGCCATTCTCTCTGTTTCACTTTGTTCAGGCCATGTGGCTTATTTTAGTTTAGGATATCAATTTGTCAGTAGAAGTGGAAATAATAGTGCTATTGAAGTTCCTATTAATTGACTAAATGTTAGTGTACAACAGCTCCAGGAGAGCTTACAAGCGGAGAACCTATCTCACATGTGCTGACTCTGCTTTCCCCCCTATAACAACAAGGAGTCCAGAATTTATTGGAAGGATACCTTGTTTTGTAAGGAAAAAAAATCTTTATGTTTAAAGATTCCCTTGAGGATTTGTTTCACAAAAAAACCCAGACACTATCAGTATGCATGGATGATCAATAGCAAAGTTTGCCTGGTGTATGTTAGCAATGTGGTCAGTGCTTGTATTATCTGAGTGCGTGTTTTCAAAATATTTTTTTGGCTGTGCTGGGTCCTGTTGCAGCATGCAAACTTTCGGTTGCAGCATGTGGGATCTAGATCCCTAACCAGGGGTCAAACTCAGACCCTCTGAATTGGGAGCACAGAGTCTTAGTCACTGGTCCACCAGGAAGGTCGCAATGCATGTATTATTTGGATGGATATAAATTTGTTTTAATTTTGAAGTTTTCAGTATTTTTACATATGTTTGGTATGTTCAAGGTTCTTAAAAGCAAGCATCTGAAAATTAAAATGGAAGACATGCAAAATTATTAAAACACAAATTCTGACACTATTAATAATCATTCAGAAATGGGAGACTCTGGTTAATGGGTTACTAAATAAACTAAAATAAACTAAGATGAGTTACAGATAATTAAATTTCAGATAACTAAAATTCAGAAATACATGGTTATGTAGTCCAACCGAGAAGACTCTTGAGAGCCCCTTGGACTGCAAGCACATCCAACCAGTCCATCCTAAAGGAAATCAGTCCTGAATGTTCACTGGAAGGAGTAATGCTGAAGCTGAAGCTCCAATACTTTGGCCACCTGATGCGAAGAGCTGACTCGTTGGAAAGGACCCTGATGCTGGGAAAGATTCAAGGTGGGAGGAGAAGGGGACAACAGAGGATGAGATGGTTGGATGGCATCACCAACTCGATGGACATGAGTTTGAGCAAGCTCTGGGAGTTGATGATGGACAGGGAGGCCTGGTGTGCTGCAGTCCATGGGGTCTCAAAGAGTTGTACACGACTGAGTGACTGAACTGAACTGTTGTCCAAGGAAGTGCCTTAGGCACATGAATGGTTTAATGTAAATTTAAGATAATTAAAAATGAAATGAAATTTAAAAATCAGACCCTTGTCACACTTGTCATCTCTAGGGTTTGTGGCTACTGGCAACTGTATGGGATAAAGTAGATATAGCATGTTTCCATAACTGTAGAGATTCTATTGAACAGCTCTTAGAGTATGGAAAATCTTTCTCAAAAGAACTCTTTCTAAATAAGTTTGCAATGTTCTGCCCTTTTAATAGGATAAAATGAACACATATTTCCTGATTTCTGTTCATGTATTTTGATACAATGCTTCAGCAGTAGTGAAGTGCACAGATGTAGGAATAAATGGATATCAATTTGAATGGTTTCTCTAGAACTTACCTTCAAGAAAAATTATTTAATATCAATTAGACTTTGTGCTGTTTTTTCACAATGAAAAAGATTTGCTTTTAAATGCTTTCAAAGAAAGTAAAACATAGCTGCTGCTGCTAAGTCGCTTCAGTCATGTCCGACTCTGTGCGACCCCATAAACGGCAGCCCACCAGGCTCCCCCGCCCCTGGGATTCTCCAGGCAAGAGCACTGGAGTGGTTTGCCATTTCCTTCTCCAATGCACGAAAGTGAAAAGTGAAAGTGAAGTCGCTCAGTCGTGTCCGACTCTTCGAGACCCCATGGACTGCAGCCTACCAGGCTCCTCTGTCCGTGGGATTTTCCAGGCAAGAGTACTGGAGTGGGGTGCCATTGCCTTCTCCAAAACATAGCTACTTGTCTTCAAAATTAAACATGTAATCAAAAGCAAATCTTTTTCAAAATGATTAATTCACTCTTCAACAAAGCTCATCCTACTCCCTGACTCTTGTTATAATTTCGTTTTGATAAGAACTTCAACTCAAATAGTGTTTTTTTCCACCACTTTCCAGGTGGATCACATACATATTTTATATTTTTTTCCACTCAAGATTATTGAGCTTCTTGTTACTTGGATATTGGAAGACATCTCCTTCGTGCTTGCAAGACTTGGCAGAAAGAATATTTTGGGGATGGCTTACTTTAAAACCTATACAGTTATTAACTTAAAAATAAATCTGTCAATATGATACCAGAGTATATATCATTCTATCAGTTCTGCTTTGGAAATATTATATACTATATTGAATAATATATTGAATAGTATATATGTGTTGTTCAATAATAATAATGAATACAATATGTTGTATTATTTAATACAATATATTGAATAATATATACAATTTTTAAAATCATATTTAATGATATTAGTTGCATCCAAATGACTGAAGGATTGAAATTAAAGGTATGAAACTCTAAATGGCACTCTTGTCTAAGGTTAAATCACTAAAATAATTTTTAAAGATGGGGGGGGAAATTTCTTGAAATCATACCCAGACATCATAGTTTGCTTCTTCTACAATTTAAAGGATGATATTCCAAATATTTGTCAACCAGTAGGACTTTCCAGGTGATGCTAGTGGTAAAGAACCTGCTTGTCAATGCAGGACACTTATCTTTTTAAAAAATTTATATTAATTCATTCATTTTAATTGGATGCTGATTTCTTTACAATATTGTAGTTGTTTTTGCCATACATTGACATGAATCAGCCATGGGTCTACATGTGTTCCCCATCCTGAACCCCTTCCCACCTCCCTCCCCATCCCATCCCTCAGGGTCATCCCAGTGCACCAGCCCTGAGCACTCTGTCTCATGCATAGAACCTGGACTGGTGATCTGTTTCACATATGATGATATACATGTTTCAAAGCTATTCTCTCAAATCATCCTACCCTCGCCTTCTCCCACAGAGTCCAAAAGTCTGTTCTTTACATTTATGTCTCTTTTGCTGTCTCGCATACAGGGTCATTGTTACCATCTTTCTAAATTCTACATACATGCATTAATATACTATATTGGTGTTTTTCTTTCTGACTTACTTCATTCTGTATAATAGGCTCCAGTTTCATCCACCTCATTAGAACCGAATCAAATGCATTCTTTTTAATAGTTGAGTAATATTCCATTGTGTATATGTACCATAGCTTTCTTATCCATTCATCTGCCAATGGACATCTAGGTTGCTTCCACGTCCTGGCTATTGTAAACAGTGCTGTGATTAACATTGGGGTACACATGTGTCTTTTAATTCTGGTTTCCTCGGTGTGTATGCCCAGCAGTGGGATAGCTGGGTCGTAAGGCAGTTCTATTTCCAGTTTTTAAAGAAATCTCCACACTGTTCTCCATAGTGGCTGTACTAGTTTGCATTCCCACCAATAGTGTAAGAGGGTTCCCTTTTCTCCACACCCTTTCCAGCATTTATTGTTTGTAGACTTGTTGATGGCAGCCATTCTGAGCAGCATGAGATGGTACCTCATTGGGGTTTTGATACGCATTTCTATGATAATGAGTGATGTTGAGCATCTTTTCAAGTGTTTGTTAGTCATCTGTATGTTTTCTTTGGAGAAATATCTGTTTAGTTCTTTGGCCCATTTTTTGATTGTGTTGTTTATTTTTCTGGTATGGAGCTGCATGAACCGCTTGTATATTTTTGGGCATATTAAAAAGGACACATTTGATGAGTCAGTTCTAATGAGGTGGATGAAACTGGAACCTATTATACAGAGTGATGTCAGAAAGAAAAACACCAATACAGTATACTAACACACACATATATATATATGGAATTTAGAAAGATGGTAACAATAACTCTATATACAAGACAGCAAGAGACACATATATAAAGAACAGACTTTTGGACTCTGTGGGAGAAGGCGAGAGTGGGATGAATTGTGAGAATAGCATTGAAACATGCATATTACCATATGTGAAACAGATGACCAGTCCAAGTTTGATGTATGAAACAGGGCACTCAAAGCCAGTGTACTGGGAAAACCCTGAGGGATGAGATGGGCAGGGAGCTGGGAGGGGGTTACGAGATCAGGGGACACATGTACACCCATAGCTGATACATGCCAATGTATAGCAAAAACCACCATGATATTGTAATTAGCCTTCAATTAAAATAAATACATTTAAAAAAAAAGGATGCAGGTTTGATCCCTGAGTTGGGAAGATCCCTTGGAGGAGGGCATGGCAACACACTCCAGTGTTCTTGCCTGGAAAAGAACGTGGAGAGAGGAGCCTGATCCCATAGGGTCGCAGTCCAGAGGATCGCAAAGAGCTGGACAGGACTGAAGTGCCTTAGCACAGCACACACAGCACGGACACTGGCCCGCAGGACGCACGTGTGAGTAGGGTAGAGGCAGAACGGGGCAGCGAGTGAGCCCTGCAGTTCAAAAAGACAAGGATGAGGGACTTCCCTGGTGGTCCAGGATATGAGACTCTGTGCTCCCAATTCAGGGGGTCTGGGTTCTATCCCTGGTCAGGGAACTAGATCCCATATACCACAACTAAGAGTTCATATGCTGCAGCTGAAGGATCCCACATGCCTCAGCTAAAACCCAGTGTAGCCAAATAAATAAATAAGTATATTGTTTAAAGTCCAGGTAATCTGAAGAGACTTCCAGAAATGGTTAAACAGCAAGGAGCATCTTAAGGATGGAGGTTACTGGCTTAACTAAACATTGAGAAAAATATTTTAGTAATGGTAGACATTTCCTAAAGGATATTAGCTGACTATCAGCCCTGCTCAACCGTCCAGCTAAAGAATAACTTTGCCGCCATCAGATAAGCCTCTGGTCTTATTTATTCTTCCCCCTAAAGAACAAAATGTTGATAAAATCACTTAGAAAAGAAAAGAAACAAAAAAGTCCTTGTTTAATCTACTTTTTGCCCCCAGAGCCTTGACTCCATATTATTCAGGTAAATGATACTAAGTTGAACCTAAGCAATATTCTGTGCACATTCTTTTCAGATTTTTCACTGCCCTTGTATTTCTTTGATAAGGCCAGAATAATTTTAGGGATGTTTCTCACTTTTCCTTAAAGGATGCTGGGATCCTTATCACTGGTGGGCTTGCAAGCATATGTTCGGTCTGCAGTGTTTGATGGATTGTGCCTCAGTTCTGAATTGTGCTATAGGAATACCAACCCTGGACTGCAGACTTCGCTGTGCATTTGGTGTGCATTTATGGTGGTCTACCTGCATGCAGAGGTGACTAAAGAGACTTGAGATAAACAAAGATTGATATGATATAGTTTCTTTTCTATAGGAACACATAGCTATTGCAATCAAAGATGCATTGCAAAGATGTAAATACAACTTTGACTTCTTATTCTTTAAAACCTTCCATTGAATGCCCTGCACAATATATTTTCAGTGCCAAGAAATGAATTTTTCACTGTAAGATGTAATTTTAATAAACCTATTTGTACTGTGCCTTTATGTATCATTGGGCTTCTTAAAAGCCAGGCTCTCAGAAAACTAAAGTGTCATCTAGTTGTTGCCAATTTACTTTGCTTTTTCTTTCTAAAAAAGAAATTAGTTTGTTCACATGTGTAAAGGGCTTGAGAATCATTAATCTAGTTCTCATAAGAAAAAAATTGAACAAACAAAAAATCAGTAATTACTCTTAGCTTAATCAGAGAGTTGATGTCACCAGGCAAACCAAAGAGACAGGTAAATGCATAGAATCACAACACACAAGGCATAGAAATCACTATCGGAGCCAGCCAGTAGGAAAACCTAAAGACTAATTGACTAGTTATTGGAGACTGAGTGTGGACTAGCTTGAGAGATGAAAATCCCTGGGGGCTCAGCTTTGGGAGGAGGAATTCACACTTTCATGCGATTGACCCCAGGGAGGACCCCAGGGAGGACCCCAGGGAGGACCCCAGGTTCTTAGATTAAAGACAGGATGAAAATCCTGTGTTTCCACCCAGGGAAAAGGAAAAGTAAACCTGAAAAGCAACTAGAACATCATGTGTTCCTTTAGAAAAGGCCTATCCTAGACTTACTTGGATCTACACTCTGGGGTTTTCCTAGAGCCTAACCAGTCTTGGGGAAGAGAAATGCCCAAGTCCAGCCTCCTATAATTTTCCCTATGGTGGAAGAGAAATTAACATTTTTAACTACCTCTAATCTTCCTGTATCACACAGAGGAGAGAAAAGTACATGCGAAGGTCACAGACCAGGAGCCCATATTCACTATAAGACTGAGACCTAATCACAAAACTACTGGGGACTACATGCCGGAGGGAATGCTTGCCCTCCCCCAGACCAAATCACACATCAAGAGTACTCCTCTATAATCACAAGAATACAACTGCAATATCTATACATCTCAGATTAAACAATATGCTACTAAATAACCAATGGGTCAAACAAAATTCAAAAGACTAATTAATCTTGAGGCAGATGAAAATATAACATACCAAAGCTTATGGCAAACAGAAAACACGGTCCAAAGAAGGACATTCATGGCAGTAAATGACTACATTAAGTAAAAAGAAAGAAATGAAGTAAGCATCATAACTTTACATTTCAGGGAACTCAGAAAGAAAAGCAATCTATTCCCAAAGTAGCAGGAGGAAGCAGGAAATAACAAAGACTGGAGTGAAATAAATGATGTAAAGCATAAGAAGACACTAGAAAAGATCAATGAAATTGAGAGCTGGTTATTTGAAAACATAAACAACATAGAGAAAACTGTAGCTGCACTTACCAAAAAACAAGGACTAATAAAATTATAAACGAAACAGGAGACATTACAACTGATACCACACAAATACAATGGAACCTAAGATACTGGTATGAACAATCATACAACAGCAACCCATACAACCTAGAAGAAATGGAGAGATCTCTAGACGCATACAACCTGTCATGACTGGATCATGAAGAAAATGAAAATCTAAGCAACTAATTACTAATAAGGGGATTGAATTGTTAATTTAAAATCTTCCAACAAAGAAAAGTCCAGGGCTATATGGATTCTACCAAACATTTAAAAAAGAATTAAAAACAATCCTTAAAACTTCCCGGAAACTGAAGAAAAAGGAATATTTAAGACTCCTTTTATGAGAGCAATATAAACCTAATACCAAAACTAGAGCAAAATATTACAAAAAATTAAAATGACTGACCAAAACCTCTCATTAGTATAAATGCAAATATCCTCAACAAAACATTAGCAAATATAAACCATCAGTGTATGAAAAGAACTCTAAACCATGGCTAAAAGGGTTTTATTCCAGGTATGCAAGTTTAATTCAATACTCAAAATTCAGTTCATGTAATCTATCAAATCAGTCAGTTACAAAAAGAAAAAATCATGCAATCACATCAACAGATAACAAAGACTGAAAAGTTAGCCCTTTTATGATAAAAATTCTTAGCAAACATGGCATAGAGGTGACCTTCCTCAACTTCATAAAGAATGCCTACAGCTAATAGCATATTAAATGGTAAAAATGATTTCTTCTTAAGATAGATAGCAAGACAAGGATGTTGACTATCTCCACACCTATTCAACATTGTAAACTGAACTGAACAAATCTAATGCAATAAGATAAACAGATTAAAGTTATACACATTGGGAAAGAAAAATGGAAACTGCCTTTGTATGTAGATCACCTAATTGTTCATGTAGAAAATTCCAAAGAATCACCAACAACAAACCCCTGGAATAAATGATTATAGAAGTTTGCAGAATTCGAGGTTAATATATGACAGTCATTTGCTTCCCTATATACCAGCAGTGAATAATTAGAATTTGAAATTAAAAACACAAAACAATTTACATTGGCATGTGAAAAATAAGATACCTAGGTAGACACCTAGCAAGATATGCTGAAGATTTATATGAGAAAAATTACAAAATGTTGATGAAATAAATAAAAAATGAACTAAGTAAATACAGAAATAATCCATTCTCATGGGTAGGAAGACTCAGTCTCATTAGGATCTTCTTTCTTCCCAATTTGATTTACAAATTTTAAATATAAATATATATAATATATAATTTATAATATATATATAATTACATATATATATAATATATAATTTATAATATATATATAATTACATATATATATAATATATAATTAAATATAATCCCAAACAAAATTCCAGTAATTTATTGTGTGGATATTAATAAGCCGATTTTAAAGCTTATATGGAAAGATCTAGAATGGTCAACACAGTATCTCCGGAAAAGTTACAGGACTCACAGTATCTGATTTCAGGACATTAGAAACTTACAGTGAACAAAACAGTACAGTACTGGTGAACAGATAGAGGAACAGATCAGTGAAACTGAAGACAGAGGCCAGAAATAAGACTCACAAGTATAGTCAAATGTTCTTTGATAAAAGAGTAAAGACACATGGAATAAAAAAAAAAAAAAAAAAGGATAGATTTTTCAAGAAATGGTGCTGGAATAAGTGAAGATCCATGCATACATTACCCCAACTACTTTCACAGAAAAACTCTTTTCTTTATTGCTTATAAAAAGTAACTCTCCTCTTCAGCTCTCTGGAGGGTCTGTGTTTTAATTTCATCACTTGCTTTTCCTACATCAACATTTACCTTTCAAATTTTGTGAGTATTTTCTTAAAGTATTTCATTTTCCCTTAAACTCAAAATATTAACTTCAGCTTCACAAAACGAGGTGGCAAATATTCAAACTTCATGTATACTAATGCCTTTATTCTGGTATTCTTCAGTAACACTACTTTCTAATTTGAAATACACTTAATTGCTCAAGAGTTCATTTGCCATTGATAAAAATAGCAACATTAGTAACATCATTTAATGGATCAGAAAACAACAGGTCGAAAAGCAGAGGTGACTAGTCAAAGGTCATAATGATAGCTCAGTTCTTTTAGTTGCTGAGTCCTGTCCAATTCTTTGTGATCCCATGGACTGCAGCACACCAGGCTTCTCTGTCCATCACCAACCCCCAGAGTTTGCTCAGACTCATGTCCATTGAGTCAGTGATGCCATCCAACCATCTCATCCTCTGTTGTCCCCTTGTCCTCCAGCTTTCAAACTATCCCAACATCAGGGTCTTTCCCAATTAATCAGTTCTTCGTATAAGGTGGCCAAAGTACTGGAGCTTCAGCTTCAGTCCTTCCAATGAATATTCAGGACTGATTTGTTTTAGGATGGACTGCTTTAACCTCCTTGCTGTCCAAGGTACTCTCAAGAGTCTTCTCCAACACCACAGTTCAAAAGCATCAATTCTTCAGCACTCAGCTTTCTTTATAGTCCAACTCTCACATCCATAATGACCACTGGAAAAACCATAACTATGATAGACGGACCTTGGTTGGCAAAGTAATGTCTCTGCTTTTTAATCAGCTGTCTAATAGCTTGTCTTCCAAGGAGTAAGCGTTTTTTAATTTCATTGCTGCAATCACCATCTGCCGTGATTTTGGAGCCCAAGAAAATCAAGTCTGTCACTGTTTCCATTGTTTCCCCATCTATTGGCCATGAAGTGATGGGGCCAGATGCCATGATCTTAGTTTTCTGAATGTTGAGTTTTAAGCCAACTTTTTCACTCTCCTCTTCCTCTTTCATCAAGAGGTTCTTTAGTTCCTCTTTGCCTTCTGCCATAGGGGTGATGTCATCTGTTTATCTGAGGTCATTGATATATTTGCCCTGGCAATTTTGTTTCCACTTTATGCTTAATTCAGCCCAGGATTTCACATTATATACTCTGCATGTAAGTTAAATAAGCAAGGTGATATATATATATATATATATATATATATATATATATATATATATATATACAGCCTTGATGTAACTCTTGATTTGGAACCAGTCCATTGTTCCATGTCCGGTTCTAAATGTTGCTTCTTGACCAGCATACAGATTTCTCAGGAGGCAGGTCAGGTGGTCTGGTATTCCCATCCCTTTAAGAATTTTCCACAGTTTGTTGTGATCCACACAGCCAATGGCTTTGGCATAGTCAATGAAGCAGAAGTAGATGTTTTTCTGGAATTCTCTTGCTTTTTCTATGATCCAACGATGTTGGCAATTTAAGTTCTGGTTCCTCTGCCTTTTCTAAATCCAGCTTGAACATCTGGAAGTTCTCAGTTCACATACTGTTGAAGCCTAGCTTGTATAATTTTGAGCATTACTTTGCTAGTGTGTAAGATGAGTGCAATTGTGTGGTAGTTATAACATTCTTTGGCATTGCCTTTCTTTGAAATTGGAATGAAAATTGACCTTTTCCAGTCCTGCAGCCACTGCTGAGTTTTCCAAATTTGCTGGTATATTGAGTGCAGCATTCTTACAGCATCAACTTTGGGGATTTTAAATAGCTCAACTGGAATTCCATCACCTCCACTAGCTTTGTATTGATGCTTCCTAAGGCCCCCTTGACTTCGCATTACAGGATGCTGTCTCTAGATGTGTGATCACACCATCGTGGTTATCTGGGTCATGAAGATCTTTTTTGTATAGTTCTTTTGTGTATTCTTGCCACCTCTTCTTACTATCTTCTGCTTCTGTTAGGTCCATACTGTTTCTGTTATTTATTTTGCCCATCTTTGCATGAAATATTCATTTGGTATCTCTGATTTTCTGAGTTATCTCTAGTCTTTCCCATTCCACTGTTTTACTCTATCTCTTTGCATTGATCACTTAGGAAAGCTTTCTTGTCTCTCTTTGTTATTCTTTGCAACTTCGTATTCAGATGGATAGATCTTTCCTTATCTCCTTTGCCTGCCTTTTGCTTCTCTTCTTTTCTCAGTTATTTGTATGTCCTCCTTAGACAACCATTTTGCCTTCTTGCATTTCTTCTTCTTGGGGAATTGTTTTTACCACTGCCTCATAAACAATGTTATGAACCTCTGTCCATAGTTCTTCAGGCACTCTATCACATCTAATCCCTTGAATCTATTTGTCACTTCCACTGTATGATCATAAGGGATTTAATTTAGGTCCTACCAAAATGGTCTAGTGGTTTTCCCTCCTTTCTTCAATTTAAATCTGAATTTGGCAATAAGGAGTTCATTATCTGAGCCACACCCAGCTCCTGGTCTTGTTTTTGCTGACCGTATAGAGGTTCTCCATCTTTGGCTGCCAAGAATATAATCAATCTGATTTCAGTGTTGACTGTCTGGTGATGTACAAGTGTAGAGTCATCTCTTGCATTGTTGGAAGAGGGTGTTTGCTATGACCAGTGCATTCTCTTGGCAAAATTCTGTTATTTTTTGCCCTGCTTCATTTTGTACTCCAAGACCAAATTTGCCTGTTACTCCAGATATCTCTTGTCTTCCTACTTTTGCTTTCAAGTCCTCAATGATGAAAAGCATATCTATTTTTGGTGTTAGTTCTAGCATGTCTTGTAGGTCTTCATAGAACCTTTCAATTTCAGCTTCTTCAGCATTAGTGGTTGGGGCATAGACTTGGATTACTATGATAGTGAACGGTTTGCCTTGGAAAGGAACAGAGATCATTCTGTCGTTTTGAGGTTGCACCCAAGTACTGTATTTCAGGCTCTTTTGTTGCATATGAGGGCAACTCCATTTCTTCTAAGGGATTCTTGCCCTAAGTAGTAGATATTATAGTCCTCTGAATTAAACTCGCCCATTCAGGTGGATTTTTAGTTCACTGATTCCTAAAATGTCGATGTTCACTCTTGCCATCTCCTGTTTGACCTCATCCAATTTGCATTGACTCATGGACCTAACATTCCAGGTTCCTATGCAATACTGTTCTTTACAGCATCGGACTTACATCTATCACCAATCACATCCACAACAGGGCGTTGTTTTCACTTTTGCTCAGCCTCTTCATTCTTTCTGGAGCTATTTCTCCAGTCTTCTCCAGTAGCATATTGAGCACCTATTGACCTGGGGAGTTCATCTTTCAGTGTCCTATCTTTTTCCCTTTTCATACTGTTCACGGGGTTCTCAAGGCAAGAATACTGAAGTGATTTGCCATTCCCTTCTCCATCAGACCACATTTTGTCAGAACTCTCCACCATGACCCGTCTGTCTTGGGTGGCCCTACACAGCCTGTCTCAAAGTTTTATTGAGTTAGACCAGGCTGTGATTCAAGTGATCAGTTTGGTTAGTTTTCTGTAGCTGTGGTTTCCATTCTGTATGCCCTCTGATGGATAAGGATGAGAGGATTGTGGAGGCTTCCTGATTTCAGGGACTGGTTGTGGGGGAATCCATGGACTGTAGCCCACCAGGCTCCTCCATCATGGAATTTTCTAGGCAAGAGTACTGGAGTGGGTTGCCATTTCCTTCTCCAGGGGATCTTCTCGACCCAGGGATCGAACCAGGGTCTCCCACATTGTGGGTAGATTCTTTAGCATTTGTGCCACCAGGGAATCAACTGGGGCTATGCTCAGTAAGTCTTTAATCCAATTTTCTGTTGATGGGTGGGGATGTGTTCTCTCCCTGCATGTTCCCTCATCTTCTGTGAGAAGTCCATAACTGCAACTAACTGCTGAACAGCCATCAACCAGAGAATGTTGAATCCCACCAAAAAAGATATCCCCATCCAAGAGCAAAGAAGAAGCCCCAAGACAGTATGAGGGGCAAAATTTCGTTTAGAATCAAACCCCATACCTGCCAGGGATGATGGGAAGGCTCAAACAAAACCTTGTGCTCACCAGGACCCAAGGACCCCACAAGAGACTGAGTCACAGCTGCCTTTGAGTGTTTGAGTGTCTCCTGAGGAGGCACAGATCAGCAGTGGCCTGCCACGGGGACAGGGACTCTGGTGGCGGCAGGCCTGGGAGGCATAGTACATGAGCCCCACCACAGAGCCACCAAGCAGACAACCCACAAACTGGAGAACAATTATACCAAAGAGGTTCTCGCACTGTTACGAAAGTTCTAGAATCCACAACAGATTTCCCAACCTGAGGATCTGACAAAGGGACTGAGAAATCCCAGGGAATTTGACTTTGAAGGCCAGGGGGATATGATTACAGAGCTTTCACAGGACTGGGGAAACAGACTCTTGGAGGCCACAAACAAAACCTTATGTACACCAGGACCCAGGAGAAAGGAGAAGTGTACCCAAAAGAGACTGAGCCAGACTTGTGTGTGTCCAGGAGTCTCCAGTGGAGGGATGGGTCGACAGTGGCCTGCTGAGGGGTCAGGAGCACTGAATAGAACAGTCTTGGCGTAAGTCCTTTGAAAGAGGCTGCCATACTGATAGGATTAGGAACTAAATCAATGATTTCCAGCATCTTTCCCTCTTCTAAGGACACTGGAGCCTAGGCTAACTTAGTAATAATGTATACCTCAATTGTTTTCTCTTGCCTGCAAAATCCCATGGACGGAGGAGCCTAGTGGGCTGTGGTCCATGGGGTCGCTAGGAGTCCGACATGACTGAGCGACTTCACTTTCACTTTTCACTTTCATGCACTGGAGAATGCAACAGCAACCCACTCCAGTGTTCTTGCCTGGAGAATCCCAGGGACCGGGGAGTCTGTTGGGCTGCCGTTTATGGGGTTGTACGGAGTCAGATACGACTGAAGTGACTTAGCAGCAGCAGCAGCAGCAGCAGCAACTGTTTTCAATAAAAAGAACTCAAATGAAATGAAAAATTAAAAGAGGAAAAACTCAAAAATGCATTAGAGAATATGAGGAAATAATTCTAATGGATTACAGAAATCTGACTGAATAATTTTTTGCATATATATATGTATTATTTTTATTATTATTATTTTGGAAAACAGTATCCAAAGCAGACAACTAACTCAAAGCACTGGGGGATAGAATATTTGATATAAAAATAAATCAATTTGTGAAAGGAAACAGACCTAATTCCAAGTATAAATTTCTGAAGGCATTTACTACATTTGGAAGTTATTACCATTAATTAAACACTATTAAATGCCTGAACTATCAGCAAAATGCAACCTTCTTTGATATTATGTAACTCTCCCAATGATCTCATAAAGTAGGTCTCTATTTTATAGCTAAAAAGTCTAAGGTTCAGAGGTGTTAAATGATTTGCTCAAGATCACACAAGTAAACATCAAGACCAGAATTAAAACTCACTTTCCTGATTTCAAATCCAGAGCTCTTTTATTGTCTATTACAGCTCAATGGAAGGAACCTTGGTGAATATGATGGATGGGATGTTTCATAGCAGTTTTACACCATACTGACTGGTTAATTGTAGGGTAAACAAAGGATTACATTTTGATTGGTATTATGGTAGGATGAGCATCAAGGTGATTAATATTCAATTTAATAGTCATAATACCCATCACTTCTTGAGTAGCTGTCATATGACTTACACTGCATTAGGCCATTTAGAGCTTCTGTCTCATTTCTCCTTTGATCCTGGGGTTGGGAAGACCCCCTGGAGTAAGAGATGGCAACCCACTCCAGTATTCCTGCCTGGAGAATTCCATGGACAGAGGAGTCTAGTTGGCTACAGACTATGGGGTCACAAAGAGTTGGACACAACTGAGCATGCACGTAGGTTGCACAGACTCATCTCATTTCCCCACCACACTTAAAAGCACGATGATCTTCAATTTACAGACAAACCAATGCTTAGAGTAACTAGGTGACTTGTCCAAGGTCAGACAGCTCAATGTCTGAATGGAGGTCTGTTCTTTGTGGGTCCACGCTCTTCCTGATATATTAATATTTTAATTATTTCTTAACTGCAGTTAAAATGGTCATTTTCATCCTATTTTCCCTGTTTGACAATAGGTTAAAATTGCAAGTGCAATTAAACATTTCTTAAGTTTGCTGATCATCTGCCTCACTGCACACTCCAGCTGAAAGCACCTACAATTAGCCAGTGCTGATTAGAAGCTTAGGCAATCTAAGGATAGATTTCCTAAAGGAAAACTTTTAGTAAGCATAAAAGGAGGTCAGCTCTTAAGAGGCTGGCCTTTATTGGTATATGTTTTCAAGGTTTTTATGTAGGGAAAATGTCAATTCAAATATAACACAAAGTTGCATTTTCTAAATGCATTTTAAATGCTTGCAACTGTGACAGGTCTTCATGTAAATGTTTATCATATGAAAGCATAAACTGTGACAGAAAAGTATTTCTACAAGACAACAGGGAGTGTAGGAGACTAGATAAGACTGCTGAGATGACAGTAACTAGAGATGAAAACCATAAATGTGCCTGTTATCTCCAGGAACCTGAAAAACACATTCCTTATTTTCTGGTTACGATGTCATCTCTGACTAGTTTAAGGAATTTTAAAGTCAGCGATTTTACAAGTATCCCTGTACATTGGGAGATGTCTCAGCAGATTAGTAATGGGCTTCAGGACCTGAAACTTCTAGGTCACTGGTTTGAATCTAACCCAAGTCATTATCATTTAAAGGCTACCCATTGTGAAAGTAGCCACTGAAAACTAATTTGCCTATTTCATACATCTCTTAACACTGTTGAATTTACACATTAAATTCTTGTATTCCTGCCAACTTGACCACTGCATGATGCACAGATTTGAGATGAGAAAGAGTGAACAATGCGGAAAGGGTAATTTCAGGGAGTAGATAGTAAGAATAGAATTCACTGAACTCACTCTAGTATTCTAACATTCAGGAAAAATATTGGGCACATATAAGACATCCTCTCCTACCTTCTGGTTGAAAGAAAAAAAATACATGTTTTTCTCAGTGAAAAATTTACTTGGAGAAAAGAAACAAACCCAAATTACTACTTTCTTCTTCATTGTGATTTTTCATTATTTTCTTAAGAGGCTGCTGAATACCCAATGGAAATAGTAAGAAAGTTGAGAAATTTGCTTTGTTAAAGTGGTTATCATTTGCATGTAATTTTTGCTAGTAGTCATGTACAGATGTGAGAGTTAGACCATAAAAGAAGGCTGAGCACTGAAGAATTGATGCTTTTGAACTCTGGTGCTGGAGAAGACTCTTGAGAGTCCCTCAGACTTTCAAGGAGATCAAACCAGTCAATCCTAAAGGAAATTAGTCCTGAATATTCATTGGAAGGACTGATGCTGAAGCTGCAGCTCCAATAGTTTGGCCACCTGATGCAAAGAGCCAATTCACTGGGAAAAAACCCTGATGCTGGGAAAGACTGAAGGCAGGAGGAGAAGGGGATGACTGAGGATGAGATAATTCGATGGCATCACTGACTCAATGGACATTAGTTTGAGAAAACTCAGGAAGATGGTGAAGGACAGAGAAGCCTGAAGTGTTTCAGTTCATGCAGTCACAAAGAGCTGGACACAGCTGAGTGACTGAACAACACGTACATATGGAGATCCATCACGTATCACGTAGGTATTAATTTGGAGCAAAGTTCCAAGACAAACTGAATTTAGGAATGAACCCATTTTCCCAAATCATAATATAATCAGAAGGTTGGAAATTTGTGATTAAGCATTCATTTGGAAACTGTTTCCAGTGGCAGTTTTCAAGACTCCTTAAAAAATTATTCTACACATTTTTAAACAGGAGGACAAATGTAATGTACTCTTTGATTCACAAACTAAATTTCATTTTCTCTTTTATACCCCAAAGAAACTGGCTCAGAGATTAGAAAAAGAAAGAAGAAGGTGTTTAAAAAAATCATCTGTCCTAATGTATTTCCCTTTTCTTGATAATGCATAGGAGCATAAGAAAATATAAAAGTACTTTTTACACAATTACACAATTTGTGGCAAATGCTACAATCACTTTCTCCCAGTTAAGTACAGATTCTTGCTTCAGTAAGTATCACGAAACTTGCAAATGAGAACATTAAAAGGCCTGGAAACTTTTCAGTGGTATAAAATATTTATTTCAATCTCTGGTAATTTTAGTTTCCAGACTCTAGGGCAACCAAAACCTATTAATAACCATGTGCTAAAAAGACTTATACTGTATGATATCACTTACATGTGTAATCTTAAAAATACAACTAACTAATGAATATAACAAAAAAGGAGCAAACTCATGGATACAGAGAACAAACCAGTGGTTACCAGTGGCAGAGGGAAGAAGGGAGAGCTAATATAGGGGAGAGGATTAAAAGGTACAAAGCCATTAGGTAAAGGGCTTCCCTGGTGGCTCAGATGGTAAAGAATCTGCCCACAATGCGGGAGACCTGGGTTCAATCCCTGGGTTGGGACGATTCCCTGGAGAAGGGAATGGCAACCCACTCAAGTATTTTGCCTGGAGAATCCCCATGGACAGAGGGGCCTGGTGGGCTACAGTCCACGGGGTCGCAAAGAGTGGGACACGAGTGAGCGACTTTCACTTTCACTCCATTAGGTAAAAGGTAAGCTATAGTGATATATTGTACAATATAGGGAATATAGCCAATATTTTATAATAACTATAAATGAAATATCACCTTTAAAAATTATGAATCACTGTATTATACATCTGTACCATATAATACTATACATCAACTATATTTCAATTAAAAAATATAAGACGGTAAAAAAAAAAAGCAATAGTTAAAACAGCTCAATAAACAAACAAAAGACTTCTAAATGTTGTAAACAAAGTGGACTTAGCCACAGGTATTCTGAACTCTCCGGCTGGCCAGAACAGCCTTCTGAGGTCTTGTCCCTGTGTGAACTGAGTAACAGATGCTCTGTGACCAATCACCGCCTGACTCGGAAAGAAGTGACGTGATTGGTTACTTATCATGATGAGCATCTGTTCCTTCTGTATCTAGGGACTAAAGCTCTGGCAGGGACCTTTATACTTGATGCAGTCACACTTCAAATGCCCTCTTCCAAAATACAAACCCAGTTGTTGGGACACTGGTGTTTAAAGAGACCATGGTAAATGAAATCGCTCAGACAGGAATCTTATAAAGAGAAGATTTCCTGTAACTATGTGAATCATACTATATTTAAGCTATTGTGTGAGGTTATTTGCAAAAAAAAAAAATCTCCCTAGAGATTAAGAAATTTAAAAATTGTATTTCTATCAGCAAATTAAATTTTGATTAAAATGCAGTTCCTCTTCCTATAGGGATCCTGTCATATGGGAAAACTTGATATTTTAATAACAATTTATTTAGATATCTTGCTCACTCTCTTTTACAAGAGAGAGAGAAAAAAAGATACACCATATTTCTGCATGACAAAATGTTGCATATTCACATAAAAGACTCCAGAAAATAATTCAAATTGTGGAATGCTTTTGATTCCTGGAAGACCAAATACATTCTTCCATGTACCTCACAACTGCAGCTTTTTATCAGATTGTTTTAATAATGGCACCACTGTTCAATTTGTTATATTTCATCAGGCATGCATGGCAGTCAGTATAAAGGAGAAGTTAAACTTTAAAATGAAGTGTTCAAATCGTCTGATAATAAAAAGAGAGTGGCAGGTGTAATTGTAAAGCAGTGACAGATAAATGAGAGATTCTGAAGGACATTGGTGGCCTACTCTTTAGATCTTAAGGAACAAATGCCCCCAAGAAAATTCCTTTTTATTATAAGAAAATCCACGCATCCATCTTTTTCTTTTTTCTTTCTATTTTTCAATTTCCATAAGGTTCCTGACTTGATGATCTCATGATCAATGAGTGAGATTTACATGTAGTCACATTCTTAAAATACAGTATAAAAGTGATAATTAACACACAAAGAATTTCATGGCATTTTTCTGCTTTATAACTCATCTATCTCATTTGGCTTTCAAAAGACAGAGTGGACATATGGAGGATCATTCATAAACAGGGAAACTAAGGATCTGCAAAATGAAATGTTTTTTCTCAAGTCCACTTGTTCATCACAAGCCAAGTCAAAAAGTAAACAGTTGACTCTTGACTACAAGTGCTGTGTCTCTTTCCTTCCAACTATAACAAGGTTTTCATATAAAATGGCAGAGAAAATGTTTTGAAGATGCCAACCTGAGACAATGTTTTTAAAATGCCAACATTTACAATTATTTTGATATTTTTGGAAGCATCCTGTAGGCTATAGACAAAAGATAAATGCAGAAAGTTTTAATAGCTACAATATCTTTAGTTTTGCAAATTGTAATTAGCCTACCAATTTTATACATGTGTGCCCTAATCAGCTAATAAGAGTGGTAGTTAACTGATGAAGAGTTTTGATTTCCTTCCTAGGATAATTAAGATAATCATTAATAGTTTCTTCCTTCTTCATTTTTATGTCATCTCACGGCAATATTTTCCAGTGAGTTTGTGATAACATGATGAGACAATAATTGTTATAGAATTCATAGTAGAACTTGTAGAAGAACAATTCTAATGATTATTGGTGTATCATTAAATAAGTTCACTCTGATTAATATCATTAAAGTAAATAGCACAGAAATTAACAATGGTTCAGGTAGTACTTTAAATTGGTGCCTCCCTTATAAATGTATCACTTCATTGCAGAGCTGTGTCAAAGACAGTCTCTTTAACACCATGGAATTTCATCTCTACTTTCGGTCAATAATAGTTAGGGAATCAACTGTGTCTGTCTGGTGAACTCTTCACCCTCAGCCATTTTAAGGCACAGAAATTAAATTTCTGCATTATACCCTGTCCACCATGAAATATAATCCTTAATTCATTGTCATGGGGAAAGTCTGTGTTTAGCCAAGTATAACATAAGAAAACTTGAAGACACACACACACATGCAGGTACACTGATGTCCAGCCACCTCTTTCTATTGAAACTTCCAGAGAATTAAAGGAGTCAAGTCATATTTCTTATTACTGCACAGTATTTTTAAGCACCTGTACAGAGGCCCCCACATCATGGGTCACAGGCTTTCTGTGGTGAAGGGGCTTTTGTAACTCAGTGCCAGACTGGATGAATCACAAGCTGGAATTAAGATTGTTGGGAGAAACAGCAACAACTTCAGATGTGCAGATGATACCATTCTAACAGTGGAAAGTGAAGAAGAACTAAAGAGCCTCTTGACAAAGGTGAAAGAGGAGAGTGAAAAAACTGGCTTAAAACTCAGCATTCAAAAAGCTAAGATCATGATTTCTACTCCCATCTCTTCATGGCAAATAGAAGAGGAAAAAGTGGAATCGGTGACAGATTTTAATGTCTTGGGCTCCAAAATCACTGTGGACAGTGACTGCAGCCATGAAATTAAGACACTTGCTCTTTGAGAGGAAATCAATGACAAATATAGAGAGTGTATTAAAAAGCAGAGACATCATTTGCCAATAAAGGTTGATACTGTCAAAGCTATAGTTTTTCCCCTAGTCATGTATGGGTGTCAGAGCTGGACCATAAAGAAGACTGAGCGCTGAAGAATTGATGCTTTTGAACTGTGGTGTTGGAGAAGACTCTTGACAGTCCCTTGGACTGCAAGGAGTTTAAACTAGTCAATTCTTAAGAAAATCAACCCTGATTATTCACTGGAAGGACTGTTGGCTGAAGCTGAAGCTCCAATTCTTTGACCACCTAATGTGAAGAACTGACTCATTGGAAAAGATTCTGATGCTGGGAAAAATTGAGGCCAAAAGAAAAAGGAGCAGCAGAGGATGAGATGATTAGATAGTATCACCAACTCAATGGATATGAATTTGAGCAGACTCCAGGAGATAGTGGAAGACAGAGGAGTCTGGCATGTTGCAGTCCATGGGGTCGCAAAGAATGGGACACAAGTTGGCAACGTAACATCATCAAAATAGAGGCCAATGTTTTGTGCTAGGGGCTTCCCTGGTGGCTACATGCTAAAGAACCCACCTACCAATGCAGGAGACATAAGAAATGTGGGTTCAATCCCTGGGTCAGGAAGATCTCCTGGAAGAGAGCACGGCAACCCTCTCCAGTATTCTTGCTTGGAGAATCCCATGAACAGAGGAGCCTGGCAGGCTGCAGTCCACAGGGCAGCACAGAGTCTGACGTGACTGAAGCGACTTAATCATGCACACACACATTTCATTCTAATATGCTATGTGAGAAGCAATGTTGTAGAAAGTCACCAAGAATGAGGAGAAATATGAACCTTAAAAACTTATATTTCAACTTCCTTTTCTACTAAGTCAATGGACTAGAAAAGAGGGCAGTCTGGCTACATGAATGGTAGAAAAGAAAGGAAGTGAAAGTGAAATCGCTCAGTCGAGTCTGACTCTCTGTGACCCCATGGAGCTTGCCAGGCTCTTCCGGCCTTGGATTTTAGGCAAGAACGCTGGAGTGGGTTGCCATTTTCTTTTCCAGGGGAATCTTCCCAACCCAGGGATCAAACCCATGTATCCCACATTGCAGGCAGACTCTTTACCATCTGAGCCACCAGGGAATGCCCTGAATGGAAAGATATCCAAATTAATTACAGATAATTGAAACTATTTTTTAAAATCGGTGGCTAGTTGTTATCCTGTACGAGATTAATAAATGCTGTTCTCCTGTATAACAACTTTCTTTTACATTACTAGTCCATTGATCTGGCACTACAGAGAAGGAGATCATTTTCAAATAAAATTTTCATAACAACTGAGTCATTTAATTAGGCTAGGTATCAACACTTTTCAAAATGGGAATCCTTTATAAGCCAATGATAAGAAATATTAAAACGCATCTGGACATAAAACTATACATCTATGAAGCAGGCATAGCATTGCTGCAATTCAGACTCTTGGATGTAATGATTACATATTCCTCTCTCTTGTGGAAAACAGAGCTGTCCACCAGAATGTAAGACCAATGAGAGCAGGATATGAGTCCACATTTTACCCCAATGCCTAGCACATATGTGTTTATAACTTGAGAAATGAGTGCAGGAGAATCTTACTGAAATTCAAAAGTACTTGTGGGATGATGATGCACTCACTGTATGCAATGCAGCAAGCTCAACCTAGCAACACTGTTACTCAACTCTGTTACGCTTCAAAGGTTTCTTTGGATTATTTGTTTATTAACATTGCACGGTCAATAGTGTGGGTGTGCTTTTTCTCTCAGTCGTGTCCAACCCTCTGCAACCCCATGAACTGTAGCCCACCAAGCTCCTCTGTTCATGGGATTCTCCAGGCGAAAATACTGGAGTGGGTAGCCATCCCCTTCTTCAGGGTATCTTCTAGACCCACGGATTAAACCCAGGTTTCCTGCACTGCAGGCAGATTCTTTAACATCTGAGCTATCAGGAAGTTTAAGCTTGATATTACCTTTAAGTGTTATTAAATATTGAGTTTTAGTTAAACCAAATAAAGGAAACAAATGTTTTCTAGTACCAGTTACTACTACTGGACACCTAATTTATGAGATTTAGACTGAATGTTTTCTACTTTAAGTTCATTTTCAGGTATCTGCATTACAAACCATTCTTTTATTTGACAGATAATTATTTCTAAGCTTAATGGAAAATATACCAGTAAGTGAAATGGATATATACATCTATTCGATGTCAAAAACATTCCTTCTAATTACACACCCAGAAGTCTTTTTCAAATAGTGTATTTTACTTTATGACAGAATAATTACTCCTTTCCACATTATTATTCCACCAAGATTTTTTTCATTCAGAGGATCTTTATCTAGTGCCTGTTACATACAAAACACAGTTATATGCATTAGAAATGCAGAGATAAATCCCGTGTGGATTATTTCCTTGAGATAGTAACTCAAGTTATCCCTGAGAAAGGCACTATTTTTCAGGTTCTCCATCCCTCACCACAACATATCAACCAGGTGGTCCCAGGTTGACCTGAAAGATTAACCGTGTCCCTGATGACGCATTATATTCATCTAGGTTCATACAATACTATGTTTCATCCAGTAACCTGAGACGCATGTTGTCAACTGTGGCATCTCAAGTGCCCTGGCAATCAAAAATCAATCTTTGTAGAGCTATGTTGCAGGTTTTATATCTCCTTGGCTTTTTTGTAAGATCAAGTGGCATGTTACCATGCTATTAAAAATAGCTATGCTAGAATATAGGGATAACTTAGTGTTTACGAATACTCATTCTCATACATCAACTTGATTAGGCTTAGGACCATGCTTCTTCTCAATCAAGCTGTGTGATCCTTATACCTTAGTTTCTTCATCTCTAGAATGTTGAGAAATATGGTACCTTTATTTTTGTTTCATGAGGATTAAACTGTTCAGCATTAACGATTACTTGGTATTACCCTGAGGACCATTATTTTTAGTAATTTGACATCAACCTTTCTGCCACATTTTAAAAGTTACAAAGCTCTTTAACATAATGCCTTCACTTGTACTGTCCAAAAACTCAAACCTGCTGCCTACAGTTCTAGGGTCATGCATTAAACAATGCCAAGGGGTGCATTCACTAGACCAGAATATGAATGGAACTTCCAGGAGTTGGGTAGCCTGATTCTCTGAAAATAACCCTGTGTGGCCATTGGTACCCTTCTTTGTGAACTGAAGTTATGTGATCTGCAAACATTAAAGAGGTGAGACAATTTTTACAAGGTCAAACAGTCAATACGTGAGAGTTGAGGATCCTACGGCCCTTTGTTTTCTGCTACATCTATTGTTCAAAACTGTTTGGGGGGCACTGAATTCTGTGATGGAAGCCTTCTCATTGTATAGACACTTAAACTTACCATTCTCCATTTATTTGACCATACAACTTATCTTTCACAAGTCACAAAAGTCATATGCCACATGATTGAGTAGTATGAGGATCTGGTCAAATGAGTTTTAAAATGGAAAGATGAGAAGTTTTAACAGATGATGGCTTTGATCTCCATTTTACTTGTGTGTGTGTATATATATATAAAGTGAAAGTGAAGCCCCTCAGACTCTTTGCGACCCCATGGACTGTAGCCTACCAGGCTCCTTCGTCCATGGGATTTTCCAGGCAAGAATACTGGAGTGGGTTGTCATTTCCTTCTCCAGGAGATCTTCCCGCCCAGGGATTGAACCCGGATCTCCCGCACTATAGGCAGATGCTTTACCGTCTGAGCCACCAGGGTGACTATATACAACTGCATATGTATATATACATATACAAGTAAAAATGTACACGTATATATATGTATTGGTAAAAAAGTATACATATATGTTGTAAAATGTATATATATATATGCATATATAACATATTGCAGATATATGCATATGCATGTATATATATATACATTTTTTACAATACATATATACTTTTTACAACACTTTAAAAAGTGTTCACTACATACTGTTTGCTAAGTAAACAGGGGTCATAGTTTAACAAAATTCTATTTTTGGTACCACTTTGCTCTTATTTTGCTCATTGATAACAGCAGTTCTGAACCCTGCCCTTTGCCCTCAGACTATTTCACACACACTCTTCACCTGGCCTGTGCACTGGTCTTCTACTTAGTACACAGTATAGTACCCAGCATCCCCATGCCTGGGAAGCAGAAGGATGAGGCAAGGGGTCTCGTGAAAGACGTAGCACCACTGAAGTTAGAGTCAGCTCACAAATGATGGCTCAAGGGGGCTGCTCAGAGGAGCAGTGCACTGACCAGCTTGCTGTCTCTGGAGGGCTGGGCAGAAAGAAAAGGGATAGGTTTGCCAAAGGAGAGCAGGAAGTTTTGAACTGGAGATGAGAGAAGAAGCTGGGAAAAATTCCCTGGGTTATATGAAAAGGGTGGCTGTCATGACTAGTTAAAGGATGCCAGGAGTCTCAGGTGGAAAGATGAAGTCAACCTGCAAATGCAAATAACAATGGTCATAAATCCATCATAAGTAGAGTGTGTGTCTTAGGAACCCGTGTCTTACATAACTTGTACCATATGCCACATGTGATACACTGCAATGTCCCGTCAATAGGAGAATCATTTCACCCATGATCTTCAGGCATTTTTTAAATCTAAATTCTTCAAATACAATAGGTAGATCACGATTCTTTTTACACACATGAAAATGTTTAGTACAGAGTAAATGGGAAGTAAACTATTTGCATACTTCTCTGTTTTTGTGGTCTGTACAAAATAATTCAAATAATTTGGAAGCCAATTAATGTCCTGTCTAGTATGACACACTGCTTATGTTTGATGTGTGTTTTATAGAATTGAGTTTCACTAGTTCTCCATGGATTCTGAGAGCTTCAAGTATAGTGAAAAACATGAAAGCGTTAGTCACTCAGTCGTGTCCAATCCTTTGAGACCTCCTGGACTGCAGCCCACCAGGCTCCTCTGTCCATGGAGTTCGCCAGGCAAGAATACTGGAGTGGGTAGCTGTTCCCTTCTCCAGGGAATCTTCTGGACCCAGGGACTGAACCTGGGTCTCTTGCATTGCAAGTGGATTCTTTATCATCTGAGCCACCAGGGAAGCTCTCATGAACAGTGATGACCACCATAAATACAAAAAGGGAGATATTTATGGAGGAAAGCAAAATTATCTGATAGTTTTATAGTTTTTCTGAGGACATTTTAAGGAAAAAGGATCACCCAAATATTTTCAGTTAGGAAAGGAAATGTTATATATTTAATGATAGCTGTATGGTGTGTTTGCTTATTTAATGATAGCTGTATGGTGTGTTTGCTTGGCAATGCAAAAACCTTGGTCCGGAAATGTCTATTGAGTAAAATCTCCCTTTTTCTCGGCATATTCTGGCTATTGCTATAACTTTTGCAGGCCTTTTACATAAAAGGATTATCCTTAGATTTGTTGCTTAATATGTGTCTGTGGTTTGTGCTGTGTGAGTAAAAGAAATTTTCTCTACTCTATGCAATTTTGTAGATTTTCACAGTATTATGCTTGCAACCCAAGCATAAAGACAACTCATGCCAAGTAACCAGAAAACATATATTAGGTTTTAGACTTATAGACTAATATTCAGCAGTGTAATCATGATTTGCTTGTTATGCTCCCCTGGAGAAGGGAATGGCTACCCACTCCAGTATTCGTGCCTGGAGAATTCCATGGACTGAGGAGCCTGGAGGGCTACAGTCCATGGGGTTGCAAAGAGTCAGACATGACTGAATGACTAACACAGGCACTTATGTAATAAGGCACAGATAAAACCTGTTAACATGGTTCTTAGTATAACTGTTCCCCAAACTCTTATTTACTGAGCAGTGTTCAAAGATCAGCCTGATATATCCTTTGTTGGCTGAGAGTTATCATGTTCTTATCCTGGGTTTATCGCTCTACTGTAAGAATTTGAGTGAGAGCAATCTTACCTTTAAAATGTGTGTGTGTGTGTGTGTGTGTGTGTATGTATGCACACAAACATATGCATATATAACTTTCCATAGTGAGGGAACTAGGTCAAAACTCTAATTTACAATTTGATACAGATAATTTATCTTATGTATGTTAAATATGTGAAATTCACTTTCTCACTTAGAAAGTCATCATTTTTATTGTCTTAATCTGAGTCATGGTTCTGTGACTGAAAACATCAAAGTGACCATATATTAGTATGTAGCTTATATCTGTATTTCTGTGTTTTCAACCTGTGAAACTGTGGGTGGTTTTATACCAAGCATGATGGATTAAAATAGTATTCTGAGATATTATGTGGAATATTGGAATGTTGTTGTTGTTCAATCACTAAGTTGTGTCTGACTCTTTTGTGACCCCATGGACTGCAGCCAGCCAAGCTCCTCTGTCCATGGGATTTCCCAGGCAAGAATACTGGAGTAGGTTGCCATTTCCTTCTCCAGGGCATCTTCCCCACCCAGAGACTGAACCTGTGTCTCCTGTATTAAGGGTGGATTCTTTGTCACTGAACCACTAGGAAAGTCCAATATTTGGATACAGAACATGAATTAAAAACCCAGATATTATATTAGGAAAGGGGAAAAAAATCCTAAGAGCCCTGATTTGTATATATGATGCAATAGCATATATATATATATATATATATAAGTTTTAGCAAGGCATTTACACTTTTGAAGCCTCCATATTCTCACATATAAAGTAGGAATGACAACAATCTTCTTCCAACCTAAAAGCTGAGTTGAAGATCAGAGGATAAGTAGATGTGAAAGATAATTCAGTATACTCAAAGAAATACTTATTTGTGTCAGATATGTGCTAGGGCTTAAGCAGTTAGAAAAAGGTCTAAGAGGTCCTCAGATGGATAAGCGTATGTTCAGCTAAGCTATGGCAAAGATGGATGCAAAGGACGACTTTGGGAGAAAGCAGAGCTTCTTGTGAAAGATGGTCAAGTCCATTAGAGTGTTAACAAGCAGAGACATGTTGTAACAGAGATAGAGAAGACTGAAAAAGAAAATCTAACATGCTGAAATTCAACAATCACCTGAGGTTGTAAGGCTTCACCTAAGGGCCAAACTCTATGTGAAACCTCCCAGTAGAGATTTTTTAAAAATGTGTTCTATTACTCCAACAATACGTGTATTTCCAAAATGAGCAAGGAGATTCATAAAGGATAAAATCACAAAATGTGGTAAAAGTGTGTTCATAAGTTGCTTAAAGACCAAATACTACAAGTAAGGAATAAGAAAACAAATGAGAAAATTATGACGTTTTACCAGTTTATGTAATTTTCTGCCTCAGCAGACCCTGAAGCATTCTGTAAGTTCATTTAACATAAACTTTACTTGGATATTTAATTTAATGCATTTTTACAAATGTTATTTCAAGTATCAATACTACAACCATCGACTTTGAGAAATTAATGAAGTAAAATTTTCCTTGGGTTTAAAATAAATCCCAGCAGTAGTTCAAATTACCTTCACAAACTAAAGTTCTTTATGAGAAGTGAAAACTGTCTACAAACAGAAAAAAATTTTTCTTGGTCTTAAACTAATATTACTTTACATATGAGGACGGATGACAAGTAATGGCATACCTACATACACTAATCTGAATATGCAAATATTACATTTAAAATAATTTTTGATTATAGAGATCAAGATTTATGGCAGACTCTAGATACACAGTATATGCCAACAATAAAATTATGAAAGTTAGACACCTATTAGTTTTTTATACTTACAGGCAATACTTATTTATAAAAGATTTGGGTACACAGTAAACATGTAGCATCTTCAAATTTGATTGGCACCTACTGAAATAAGGGATCCCACTGTTTCCCTATAGCTCTGATCAATTCATTTCTAACCAATGTCTTTCTTTTGATTGTGCACTGGGAGGGGGGATAAAGCCAATAATTATAAGAGTTAGTCTAAACTGTGCAGTTGAGAGAAAAGACAATAAGCATTGATCGTTTCCAACCTGTGGCAAAATTCTTGACAGTGTGCAATCAAGACTGCTCAACCAACAACCTGCTTTACATGTGCCATAGATAAAGGAAATATAAATAGTGTATCTCCAGAAATGGGCTTCCCCATGACTCAATGCTAAAGAACCTGCCTGCCAAGGCAGGAGACGCAGGTTTGATTCCTGAGTCTGGAAGATCCCCTGGAGAAGGATATGGCAACAGATTCCAGTATTCTTGCCTAGGAAATCCCATGAACAGAGAAGCCTGGTGGGCTACATTCCATGGGGTTGCAAAAGAGTTGGACATGACTTAGTGACTAAACAACAACAATCTCTAGAAACAGGTTATTTGATTGGAAAGTACTAACACCCTGCACTCACATACACACACACACACACACACAGATGGAGGAGGCAGAAAGAAAAACAGAGGGAAAAAGGGATTTTTAAAAATAATTTGCAAGGGACAGGAAGAAAAACCATTCTTCATTGAACATTATTATACTTTGAAAAGAACGCTACACTGAGCTGAGTGAACGGAAAGAACTAACATGAACAGAGGTGCTAATATTTTTCTGGAACATAGTTGGCTTTTAGGTCTGTAATCTCACAATAGAGAAAAACAAGAGGGATAGGTTCTTGAAGTGATGTTTTCAACATCTACAGAAAGAATTGTAGGGAGAATGAAAAAGAAACAGCTTGCACCCATTCCTATTCTATGAAACCATACTATCTGCAAAATCACAAGTAAAATATAGCTTCTAGGGCATAATGGGCCATTATCTCCCTATATATAGAATCAACTATGGATTTAGTAACTATTATGCTATTTTTAATCATCCTGATTAAGGAAAATGGAAATGAGGAACAAGGCAAGATTGAGGCTTGAAGGTGGGGGCAGGGGAACACTGTTTCAAAAACCGTGATCAAATCAACATTTTCAGAAGAAAAAGCCTTAACAGAAGATCAGTGTTTTCCAGGGTTCCTCAGAACAAAACTAACAATTTTGTACCATTCATTTTTTACTCTATATACATGCACATAGAAAATATATGTTATATATTCATGTTTTATACATGTATATTTATATATTCAAGTGTATATACATATATGAAAGTGAAAGTGAAAGTCACTCAGTTGTGTCTGCCTTTTTACGACCCCAAGGACTATAATGTCCATGGAATTCTCCAGGCCAGAATACTGGAGTGGGTAGCCTTTCCCTTCTCCAGGTGATCTTCCCAACCCAGAGATCGAACCCAGGTCTCCAATATTGCAGGTGGATTCTTTATCAGCTGAGCCACAAGAGAATCCCTGTGTGTGTGTGTGTGTGTGTGTGTGTGTGTATGGTATATTTATACACATGAATTCAATGGCTGCAACAGCATTTCTAAACAGGAAAAATTAACTGCAACTTATAAACTTAACTATTATATTGAATATCTTCTCTTTCCTCTAATCCCAGGTTCTCTAACCTCCCCTCCCCCCGCCCGCACATACCTTAACCACACAGAGTTCCAAAGTCTTCCAAGCATGCCATGACTGTACATATGCTAGACCCTCTTTTACTTCTCTCTCTTCTCCACAATATTTAGTCACCTTTTCTTTAAAGGTTTCTGTGACCCTCAAGTCACAATTAGTATCATTCTCTGATCCCTTGGCATAACATGTGCTAACAGGTGCCACTAGAATTATTTTAGGATATTCAAAGATTCTAGCATTGTGAAATTAGTAGATTTAGCCTCTTAAAGGGCGAGTGTCAAACTCTGATCAAGGGTCTTTCATATTTACCTCACTAGCTTTCCCATGAGGTCTCCCAAATAATTCATATCACTGCCGTCCATCTTACAACCTCTTCATCCAATTTCTGTAGAATAGCTAATACACACATTAGAACCCATACAAAAACGCCTTTGTGTGCCCCATGAACGTTGTCTTTACAGCATGTCTTGATTGATACAACCATAGTGCATGTGGCTTTGCTACATCTTGCATTCTGCCATTCGTGTAGTACATAAGGGAAAACAGATGGTGTCAACAAATTATAATCCGACTCATAGGAACACACAGAAAACTGTACCCCATAAAGTCAATTTGTGCTAACGTTATGATGTAACAGTGGGCTTGAATGCTTTGTATTTTCCCATAAAATGGACTAGTGCAGGTGTTAGACTGAAATGGCTTCTAAGAACACAGAATAAGAGAAAGATTAATAAAAGCCATAGCTTCCATCTTTTCTCTCAAGAGTTCTTCAGTTGCTGTGATCAGTATTACAAAGGTTTTCCATTTTCTTCAACAGCCACCTTCACAAAGCTGCTAAGAAAAAATAAGCATAGATTCTGACAGCTGACATACTGACATAGCCTAGAAAATGGGGTTTAGCATATAATTTTTGTTTGGGGCCACTGTTTGCTTTTTGTTACTTGGATTTTTTTTTATTTGTTCCTCTTTATTTTCTTCTGCATGCATAATATATGGTTATACAATCCAGTGGAGAAAGAAATGGCAATACACTCCAGTATTCTTGCCTTGAGAATGCTATGGACAGAGGAGTCCATGGGGTCACAAAGAGTCAGACATGACTGACTAACACACACACACACACACACTACAGACAGCCTAAGCTTGAATCTTAATTCTATGGCTCACAAACTAACTACTTTACAAAAATTACTTGATCTCCTTGTGCTTCAGTTTCTTAGCTGTAATATGGTCATAACAGCAATACCTACTTCAGAAGAATGAGATATGCATATTTAATGATTTAATTATGAGAATTAAATCTATTAATATTGGGAAGTGCTTCTTATAATCATTTCTGACACAGAATAGGTGCTACATATGTGTTTTCAATAAAAACAGTGACAGACCTTATTTTCTTGGGCTCCAAAATCACTGCAGATGGTGACTGCAGCCATGAAATTAAAAGACACTTGCTCCTTGGAAGAAAAGCCATGACAAACCTGGACAGCATATTTAAAAGCAGAGACATTATTTTACCGACAAAGATCCATAGAGCCAAAGCTCCGGTTTTTCCAGTAGTCATGTATGGGTGTGAGGGTTGGACCATAAAGAAAGCTGAGCACCAAAGAATTGATTCTTTTGAAGTGTGGTGTTGGAGAAGACTCTTGAGAGTCACTTGGACTGAAAGGAGATCCAACCAATCAATCCTAAAGGAAATCAGTCCTGAATATTCACTGGAAGGACTGATGCTGAAGCTGAAACTCCAATTCATTGGCCACCTGATGCAAAGTACTGACTCATTGGAAAAAACTCTGATGCTGGGAAAGATTGAATGTGGGAGGAGAAGGGCATGCATGACAGAGGATGAGATAGTTGGATGGCCTCACCAACTCAATGGACATGAGTTTGAACAAGCTCCAGGAGTTGGTGATGGACATGCTGCAGTCCATCGGTCATAAAGAGTTGGACACGACTGAGCGACTGAATTGAACTGATGTATTTTAAAAATAAAACTTTAAATGCATCATTATATGTGTGTTGCTAGCTCAGCTGAGTGCAACTCTTTGCGACCCTGTGGACTGTAACACTCCAAGATCCTCTGTCCATGGGGTTCTCCCAAAAAGTATACTAGAGTGAGTAGCCATTCCCTTCTCCAGGGGATCTTCCACAGCCAGGGATCAAAACTGGGTCTCTTGCATTGCAGGAGGATTATTTACCATCTGAACCATCAAGGAAGCCTGTATCATGATATAATCACTCTTTATAACTAAAAAATGGAGCATATTTCTTAGATGTTGTTATTATTTTTATTATTAATTTGTATTGCAAGGCAAAAATCTCTTTAAAATGGTTTAGAATTAATTTGGTATATAAACAAGTATAAAGATTTAAACCGAACAATTCAATGAATTTATGTAAATTAATGTTACTGCTTGGTTTGGGAATTCGGGTGAAAGAGGAAAGAAGGAATAATGGAAAAAGAGATTGAAAAAGAAAGAAGAAAATGGAAGGTGGAAGACTGACAGAGAGAAGAAAGGAATGAGGATGGAAGGTAGGCAGGCTGGCAAGTAGAAAGGATGACTGTAATATATCTGAAGATAAGATAATCCTGGAAAGTTGACATAATAGTCAAAATACCTAAATTAACATAACTTTTATGATCATGAGAACGGTGTTTTGAAAAACTAATTTACAATATAAAGGCAAATTAGTTGTTATGAGTGTTACAATACAACTTCAAATTATTTCACCTACTTAACTTGTCCATGATGCTAAAGCTGAAACTCCAGTACTTTGGCCACCTCATGCTAAGAGTTGACTCATTGGAAAAGATTTTGATGCTGGGAGGGATTGGGGGCAGGAGGAGAAGGGGATGACAGAGGATGAGATGGCTGGATGGCATCACTGACTCGATGGATGTGAGTCTGAGTGAACTCCGGGAGTTGGTGATGGACAGGGAGGCCTGGCGTGCTGCGATTCATGGGGTCGCAAAGAGTCGGATACGACTGAGCAACTGAACTGAACTGAACTTGTCCATTAACCTTACAATATTTAATTAATCCATTTCAAAACATTTCATATTAATTGTCCAAAATAAAAAGGAAAAAGAAAAATGAGGATGTGTTAATGTATTTTATAATGTGTGAATGAAACTAATTAGATATTTTCATAGACCTTTTATGCAAAGTTTGCTTTCTTTGAAAATACATATACTTTAAAAGTATATAAGCATTAATTTATAACTTTCCAATATAAATTATTCTAATTAAACCTAATATGTTCTACTGAGTGTTGGTATTGTTATTCCTTACTAAATTATATATGCAAATTTTCAACAGTGTATATTGAGCTATTCTTAAGCTACATTAAAAAGAAAAACAATTATTTTGCATTTGTTTGTTTCTTTATATTTGAATACTTCTTGACTTGATTTAAAATATTACATTTGAAAATTATAAAGATCACACTAAGAAAATAAATAAGTTAACTGTATGTACAGAAAACCATATTCATAAGTATAGTTATACTCAAATAATTAAAATCCAATAGCAGAAATTCTAAGCCAATGTATTGCATTCTCTAATACATTTCTTAATGGATATTGTTTGACAATTACACTTAAATTGTTGAATTATCTGGAAATAATAATATGATGAATTATATACAAACTGTGTTACAGTATACATTTTATATTTAGTCCCAGTTCAGTCGCTCAGTCATGTCCAACTCTTTGTGACCCCATGGACTGCAGCATGCCAGGCTTCCCTGTCCATCACCAACTCCTGGAGCTTGCTCAAACTCATGTTCAGCAAGTTGGTGATGCCATCCAACCATCTCATCCTCTGTTGTCCCCTTCACCTCCTACCTTCAAACTTTCCCAGCATCAGGGTCTTTTCCAATGAGTCAGTTCTTCGCATCAGGTGGCCAAAGTATTGGAGTTTCAGCTTCAGTCCTTCCAATGAATATTCAGGACTGATCTCCTTTAGGATGGACTGGTTGGATTTCCGTGCAGTCCAAGGGACTCTCAAGAGTCTTTCAACACCACAGTTCAAAAGCATCAATTCTTTGGTGCTCAGGTTTTTTTTATGGCCCAACACTCACATCCATACATGACTACTGGAAAAACTATAGCTTTGACTAGATGGACCTTTGTTGTTAAAGTAATGTCTCTGCTTTTTAACATGCTGTCTAGGTTGGTCATAGCTTTTTTTCCAAGGAGCAAGCATCTTCTAATTTCATGGCTGCAGTCACCATCTACAGTGATTTTGGAGCCCACAAAAATATTTAGTAGGCCTAATAAACGCTTTCCTGAAAGTATTACACATTATATAATTTTATGTATCACAATGCTATATGATTAGAAAATATTACAGAGCATAGAAGATTTGTAATTTTTATCCAAAAAATAATTCAAATTAGCATAGAAAACTTTTATCAACATAGCATGAGGAAGTAGTACAAGCATTAAATTTCACTTTGAGCATCGTGGATCAAGAGAACTAGGAAAGAGTATAGGGCATGCAACTCCCCTTGACTTATCAAAGGAAGCATATGTATTGATATGAAATGAAACTTTTTGTCACTGAATTGATAACAATGAAAAGCATTTAGGATATTGCCTTCAATAATAGACATATTTATGGCTTATTTACATGAGAACTTTTTAAAAAGCCAATGGCATAATAAATTGTAACTAGTATTTGTGTGGTGGAATTGTACTTACATAATAACCATGGCTAAGTTAATGAGCGTTGACTATGTGGGCATTTCCTGAAACATTTAATATATATCACCCTATTGAAATCCTACAATAACCAAAAAAGTAGATACTATAAGGCATGCGTTTATTCAACCATATGCATTGAACCAAAGAATTGATGCATTTGAATTGTGATGCTGGAGAAGACCCTGATGCTACGAAAGATTGAAGGCAAAGAAGAGGGTGGCAGAGAATGAGATGGTTGGATAGCATCACTAATGGACATAAACTTGGGCAAACTCCGGGAGATAATGAAGGACAGAAAGGCCTGGCATGCTGCAGTCCACGGGGTTGCAAAGACTTGTCTACAACTTAGCGACTGAACAACAACAACAATGCATTAATTACCAATTTCATCCTAGGCGCTTAGAATTCATAAGTAAACAAAATGGTGAAAAAGCCTTTCCAATTGTTTAAGATAAAACAACAACAACAAAACTGAGATTTCATAAAGTAGGGAATCTAAGGTCACAAATTGAGTCACCTGGTAGAGCCACTCTTTGAACCCAGACAGTCTGTTTAGCCTGTCTTCTTACAAATTAAGCCAGATGTGCTTCACATATGTAAATATATATTATTAATATATGTTAGCATTTTTGTAAATCCATTTCAAGTAAACAAAGAACAACTCTCTCTGACCAAATGAGAGGATACATTGCCTATAAGAGAAAAATTAAAAGGGGAGGAAGAACCAGTTTGGGGTGAAAATAACCGAACTCCCCAAAGCCAAAGATATTAATTGATTGATCCTTCAATTTATTTGTCTTTCTCAAATCTCCACGGAGTACCTATGCTAAGCTAGACTCTTTTTCTTGGGTTCCAAAATCACTGCAGATGGTGACTGTAGCCGTGATATTAAAAGACGCTTGCTCCTTGGAAGAAAAGCTATGACAAACCTAGATAGCGTATTAAAAAGCAGAGACGTTACTTTGCCAACAAAGGTCCATCTAGTCAAAGCTATGGTTTTTCCAGTGGTCATGTATGGATGTGAGAGTTGGACCAAAAAGAAAACTGAGTGCTAAAGAACTGATGCTTTTGAATTTGGTGTTTAAAAAGACTTAAGAGTCCTTTGGACTCCAAGGAGATCAAATCAGTCCATCCTAAAGGAGATCAGTCCTGAATATTGATTGGAAGGACTGATGATGAAGCTGCTGCTCCAACACTTGGGCCACCTGATGAGAAAAACTGACTCATTGGAAAAGACCTTTATGCTGGGAAAGATTGAAGGCAGGAGGAGAAGGGGTCAATAGAGGATGAGATATTTGGATGGTATCTCTGACTCAATGCACATGCATTTGAGCAGGCTCCGGGAGTTGGTGATGGACAGTGAAGCATGGAGTGCTGCAGTCCATGGGGATGCAAAGAGTAGGACACGACTGAGCGACTGAATTGAACTAATGCACCGTTTCAGACACCAGAGATGTGTGAATGACTAATATATGATGTGTCTGCCTTTCAAGAGTCACAGTCTTGCTGGCTACTGCAGTACTGTGGCAGAGTCACTGCTGACAATTCAGTGAATAAAGTACAACTATGTCCATAGGCTTTGGACCATGAGGTAGGGAGACAGGGTACCCATCTGGCTTGTAGGAAGGGATAAGAACATAGTCCTGAATGTTTTAGAATGAGTTTGCAATCAACGTATCAAGTATCCAAAAATTAAGACAAAAGTGGTTAAAGATGTCAACTACAAACTGGCACTTGCCATCTACCAGGGGCAACATGGGCTCTTACCAGCTACCACTGCAAGGAATAAGCCATGTGTTGCTGCTGCTGATTTTCAACACCGCCTGAAATGAACTCAAGGGGAAGAGCAGAAATTCCATGGACAAAGGAGCCTGGCGAGCTACGGTCCATGGGGTCTCAAAGAGTCAGACAGGACTGAGCACAGCACAGTACAATTCTCATGGTTTGCATTTTAAGTCAACAAGCATAATTATATTTAGAATGTAAAAGAGAAAAGCAAGCCAATCAATCTTATTAGATAGCCACAGAAAGCAAGAGACAAAACAGATAACAGAGCAGACGGGAAAGAAGAAGACAAGGGGAGAGGGGAGGAGAGAGAGAGATTTGATTAGCTGACTAGTGAGAGAACCTAGAGGAAAATGTGGGTGAGAAGGATGAGTCAGAACTGGGATCAGTACTGGTTTTACCATCTAGTAGTCTGTGATGTTTTGGCTTCGCAGGTGACCCTAGTGGTAAAGAACCTGCCTGCCAATGCAAGAGACACAAGAGACACAGGTTCAACCCCTGGGTCAGGAGGATTTCCTGGAGGAGGGGATGGTAACCCACTCCAGTATTCTTGCCTGGAGAATCCCATGGACAGAGGAGCCTTGCGGGCTACAGTCCATACTGAAGTGACATAGCATGCATGCAGTCTGGGATCTTAAAAAAAAAGCTTCTTTCCTCCCCTCAGCCCCTGTTTTCTTATTTATAAATCTAGATAAATAATACCCATTTCAAAACATTGCTGAGAGAGTGAATTTACTGTTTACAAAATATCTGACACCTAGTTGTTCAATAAAAGGACTTTTCTCCCTTCCACTGTATCTGTTATTTTGGATAAACTCTTAGAGATAGTTCTGAGGTCTGGTAAGTGATGGGGTTCCATCAGGACTCACTACCCCTATATTTGACATACTGCATATTTTAAAATAAAGGAATTTGAGAAATGGTAGGTTCTGGAAGGACTTTCCAACCTTCCCCTGGAAGCAGGTCATAAAGCCGTCAAATGAAAGGTGCCCTTGAACAGGACTAGCTAAGTCTTCCCCCGTTCACTACACAAGGCTTAGACCTCTGGGTCTTATCCTGCTAACTTTCTACTCTTCATCAAACCCAGGATAAAAAGGCTCAGGTGCACCCTCTTCCTTGGGTCTCCATTTCCTTATGAGTCTCCCATGCCATGTAAGGGCCTCCCGCTCAGCTGGTAAAGAATTGCCTGCAATACAGGAGACCCCAGGTTGATTCCTGGGTAAGGAAGGGAGAAAGGATAGGCTACCCACTCCAGTATTCTTGGGCTTCCCTGGTGGCTCAGCTGGTAAAGAATCGATCTGAAGTGGAAGACCTGGGTTCGATCCCTAGGTTGAGAATATCCCCTGGAGAAGAGAAAGAAAGGCTCCTCACTCCAGTATTCTCGCCTGGAGAATTCCATGGACTGTATAGTTCATGGGGTCACACAGTCAGACATGACAAGCGATTTTCACTTTCATGTAAACTTAAATAAAAGTGTATGCTTTTCTCTTGCTAATCTTTCTTTCATTATAGAGACCCAGACAACAGCCTAGGAAATTTTTTTTTCCACTCCTATAAAACAGCACTAATTTGCACTATTGAAGATTTTAGAAATTTCTCTTTAAATCCTGTTAGCTTAATAGGTGTAGTTGGTAATGATTTAATTCATTCAGTCTTTCATTTGGCAGCTATTTATAAACAAGTAGCCTTCTTTGATGAATTCATACTAAATGCCACAGGATCAAATTAGTGCCTGAGAGGAGTTCAAAATATTCACAAAAGTAACTACACAGAAATATTCCAGCGCAGGGTGGGGTTGGGGGTGGGGGTGGGGAGTGTTCCCTGGTGACTCAGTGGTGGAAAAGAATCTGTTCGAAATACAGGAGATGTGAGTTAGATTCCTGAATCAGGAATATCTCCTGGAAAAGGAAATGGCAACCCACTCCAGTATTCTTGCTGGTAAAATTCCATGGACAGAGGAGCCTGGATGGCTACAGTCCGAGGGGTTTCAAAGAGACAGACAGGTCTGAGCTAGTGAGCACTCACTCCAGTAGGGAGATGTAGAGAGTGTACCTACACAGATGCCTGAGTAATTTGATCTGGGCTGTGCTTTGTTACTGTTGTTTGTGCTAGAAATAGGGGCTCCCACAGAACATGAAAGTAACATTTCTTAACGACATATTCTTCATTGGCTGAAATGCCTTCTTTCCTAAATTAAATCTAGTTTGTGGTTCTAATAATGCAATTCTACCCACAATAACAAATGATTGGCAGGAAAAATTGTACAGGGCAAATCCTTCTAAGAAATAAGTGGGTTAAAATGTAATTTCTGAGCACAGTCTTGTTCCTGAGTTAATTTAGTGTGCCTGAATTTGTGTAATTTCACATAGCCAAGTTAACTAGGTCGTGTGCAGGGTGGAAACTTTGTTTTATTCCCCTAGATATCTGATGATTAAGTCTTCTAACTACTATTTGTGCTGCTGATAATAATTTTCAGCTGCTGCTGCCTGGTTTATGTGGATTCCATCAAATTTCTTTTCCTATAACTCAAACATAGATTTTTGCATAACATTTAGACATTATGCAATATATAATAGCATACAATACCATTCCATAGTCATACCAGTTAATAGATATCAATAAAAATCCCTGATTATAATAAACTCTCACTTAATACAAATATAAAAAATATTAAAAGTAGGAGGGGAAGACAGTAAAGTTCCTGGTTTTGTACAATTTACAGGAAGTAAGTGTGTGTGTGTGTGTGTGTGTGTGTGTGTTGGGGGGTGGGCAGGGCATCCTGTGACTATATAGGGGAGAGCCAGATTACTTAGTAGTATGATTATGAAAACATAAATATAAGTTTTCAGCTCCCCTTTCAGCTGCTTCACTTTGCTTCCATCTCTACAGAGAGACACCCCACTGGATGTCATGAGTAACAGACTTCATGGCCACGTCCAATGGCCCTCGAACTCATTCTCTTGGATGCTCCATTACCCGTGCCAGTTAAAATTCTTTAAAATGTTCTCCTGAGTGTTCTTTTCTTATTTGCTTTCTAACATGCCTTTTCTTTCTTTGGGATTTGTGATTTTTGTCTAAGAAATGTTAAAGCCCTGGTTTCTTTAAACTTAAAATTTTAATGTCTTCCTCCAGTTTTGCAAGCTTCTGTAAAATGGATAAACCAAATAGTTCATTCTCTTGTCCTCTAGTTTAACTAGATCTCTTAGTCATCACTCTTCAAGTGCTTATGGGCCACTCCCACTAGCTCTTCTAACCATCAAATATCATTGTTCTCCTTAAATACCTTTCATTTCTCATTTCTTTGGTTTGTCTCTAATGATTCTTCCTTACTTCCATTTCCAGAATTTGTCAATGACTTTCTGTCACAGGCATCTCTCTTTTCTTTCTTGTCTTCATGTCTGTAAAGTTTATTTATACTTCTTATACACTTCTATCGGATTTCTAAGATTTACTCATAATTCTCCTTACAATATGATACTGGAAGAAACAGAATTTTAAATGGCTTTGAAGATACAGCCATGACTTCTGAATCTGGAATTTTAGGCCATCTATTACCTTAATTTTTCATGTGTATACTTAATAATAGCTAAAGGTACCTAAACCATGAACACGATCCTTATTGATTTCTCTGCGCGTATTTCCATTTCTCCTTCATAAAAAAAACATGAGATAAAGATGATTTCTTTGCTCCTTTTAGAGACAAAGAATATGAACTTTGGTAAAATACCATACTCCAACTCACAGACAACCAACGATTAGTGGAGGAGAAGTGCTCTAACCTAGGTCTGCTGCTGCTGCTACTAAGTCGCTTCAGTTGTGTCCGACTCTGTGCAACCCCATAGATGGCAGCCCACCAGGCTCCTCCGTCCATGGGATTTTCCAGGCAAGAGTACTGGAGTGGGTTGCTATTTCCTCCTCCAATGCATGAAAGTGAAAAGTGAAAGTGAAGCCGCTCAGTCGTGTCTGACTCTTCACGACCCCATGGACTGCAGCCTACCAGGCTCCTCTGTCCATGGGATTCTCCAGGCAAGAGTACTGGAGTGGGGTGCCACTGCCTTCTCCAAACCTAGGTCTACGGAGACCAAATAATTTGCTGGACCTTTCACTGCCTCTTCAATACTATCAAGTGGAATTTCAGTTCTAATAAGTTCAGCATCTTCAGTTGACCTCACATTTATTTCTATCCCACCTCCTAACTCATCCTTGTTTCCTGCATTTAAATACCTGTCTCCTACTTCTCCAAAAGTATATATCCAACATTTTCCTCAAAGCCTAGTTCAAACTTATCTTTTTTGTGAACTCTTTTTAGAAAAGCCCTACCTTAAGTAATATTTTTATTACTATGGTCTCTTTGCTACATTGGCTTACAACATTCTTTGATACAATTTAATTCTGAAGTTTGGTTTAAGTTTCAGGAGAACAGGAAGCATATTTTCTAGATTCCTTTTCTGAAGCCAGAGGGTGAACAGGACCAGACTGGAATGTGTCTGTGGAGTTATGTGAGTAAGATATCCTTTTTCCAAGAGGAAATGGAAAAGGAGGTGCCCTGAGAGACATTATCCAGTGATGGGACCTATCTCTCTCAGGGCTGGACACATCAGCCAACTTGTCACCCATCAAAATACATGAAAAGTGAAAGTGAAGTCACTTAGTCGTGTCTGACTCTTTGTGATCCCATGGACCATAGCCTGCCAGGCTACCCCATCCATGGGATTTTCCAGGCAAGAGTATTGGAGTGGGTTGCCATTTCCTTTTTCCAGGTCAAAAGGCATGGGCAAAAGACAAAGTTGGATTAAAAGTCAGAAATAAACTATTTAACAATTAAGAAAATGATCAAGATTTTACTCTGAATTGGATCTTAGAACAGAAGCTGGTAAAACTCAGATGAAGTCTGTAGTTCTCTTAACAGTAATGCACAAATATTAATCAGTTTGGGGAAAGAGACACAAAGGATTTTAAGGACACATTTTGAGCTGAGGCAATGTAGGAAAACTTACAAAGTTTTCTATGGGATGATTTGGCTGTAGTACATAATAGATGCAAACCTTTTTCTTTAAATCAAAACATACTTTATTTAATAAAGGAAAGCAGAAGACTCTACTTTATTCCTGGTATAACTGTTATATATAAGATGCAAATACCTCTATTATATATTTTAAACCTACCATTATGTGTGATATATTCTGACCGAACTTTAGTTAAAATCGAAATGAGCATCATGATGAGCAAAATTTACAGATAAGTGATTTTTGAACATAGAATGGATGACTTACAAATTACTGAAAATAACACAAACCAGAAGAATTCAATGACAGGAAATAATGGATTCTGAAATGAAAGTTCTAAAATATCAAAACCAGTGAGGGTCATTTGAATATCAAAGAGCCTATGCATGAATCTATGATTCTGAACTAATGTAAGAAGAAAAAGTACTCTCCTGAAATTTACACCATTTAATGGAAAAAAATTAAGAAGTAAATCAACCAGGGAGAATTTTGATAAGAAAAAAAATTGCTGAGCAATAGGCAGTAACCAAAGCCATAATGACAGCTTTAAGTGGAAAATTACATTTATGATTTTAATACATTCAGATTACAAAAATAAAAGCCCAATAAAAAATATTGGTCCTACCAGTATAGGAACAAAATGAGGCAAAAATAAATGATTCTAACACAAATATGCTCACTCACTTCAGCTGTGTCCAACTCTGTGATCTCATGGAAATTAGCCCGCCAGGCTCCTCTATCTATGGGATTCTCCAGGCAAGAATACTGGAGTGGATTGCCATTTCCTCCTCCAGGGGATCTTCCCAGCTCAGGGATTGGACCTGCATATCCTGAATCTCCTGCATTGTCATATGGATTCTTTACCACTGAGCCACCTGGGAAGCCCAGCATATTCAATTGCCACCTCTTATTTCTGTTAGAACGTCTTGCCAGGTAGCTCAGTGATAAATAATCTGCCTTCCAATGCAGGAGATGCAGGAGAAGTAGGTTGGATTCCTGGGTCAGGAAGATTCCCTGAGGGAGTAAATGACAACCCACTCCAGTATTCTTGCCTGGAAAATCCCATGGACAGAGGAGCCTGGTGGGTTATGGTTCATGGGGTTACAAAGAGTCAAATGCTACTGAGCACACATATACCAACAACAAATTGTACAAGTTAAAAATATGTCTTATCAATAGGTGATTGTCTCATTATTTTAAAAATAATCTCCAATATTGCAGTACCTTGTAGTTACTTGAGAAGTCCTAAAACTAAGGCTTTGCTTCCCTGGTGGCTCAGACAGTAAGAACCTGCCTGCAATGCAGGAGACCCAGGTTCGATCCCTGGGTCAGGAAGATCCCCTGGAGGAGGAAATGGCAACCCACTACAGTATTTTTGCCTGGGAAATCCCATGGACTTAGGAGCCTGGCGGGCTAAGTCAATGGCATCAGAGAGTCAGACATGACTGAAGTGACTGACACAACAGTAAGACTTACAATGTCAGTGATGCCAATTATTTGCCAAGAGGAGCATAGTCACTGCTCCCACTCCCATAAGCCCTTTTGTGCTGTGATTTTATCTCCCTTTCCATAAAAGCAGGGATTTGTTTCTCAGTCCCCTCCCTCATCATTAGTCTGGTTTTGGCCAAGAGAGCACTGGAGATGCAGATATGGTCCTAAATGGCCTAAAGTTCTGAGTCTTAGAAAACCTCACTGGTTCCATTATTCAACCTCTTGGCCCTCTGCCTTTGTTCACAGATGATATGACTGTTTATGGAAAATATCCCAAAGGGTCAACATTAATGACAACAAAACCTGGAACCAATAAAAACTAATTTTGTATACGAGTAAGGTGGGGAAAAAAAAAAAAAGCAATGGGGGCTGTTTCAATCAAGAGGTCTGCAGAAGAAGAAAGCATGATGACTAGGCTTGGGAGGGTTAGGTGTAACCAAGTGGGGAGAGAATTTCTGTTGAGGGTATGCAATGTGAGATAACTTCAAATGAAAAGGCCATACTTGCTCAAAGGTACAGCTATTTTAACTAGAATAGAGGGAGAAATACAGGGCTAAACTTGATGGCTATTTAGTTTTACTCTGGTTTCAGCACTGTCCTATAGGCTGTGTGTGAATTATTTAACTTGTTTATTACAAAAAATTACACAAGTTCTGCATTATTAGAATTCACTTTACAGATGGGGAAACTGAAGCTTAGAAAGTTCGGAGCTTACAGAAAGCCCCAAATTCTAACCCTGAATTATGGTTCATGCTTTAGTCAAGAACCAGTAGACATGAAATGCGTGTGTG
The DNA here is from genome assembly GCF_055505025.1 of Bos grunniens. Taxonomy (NCBI): domain Eukaryota; kingdom Metazoa; phylum Chordata; class Mammalia; order Artiodactyla; family Bovidae; genus Bos; species Bos grunniens. The sequence goes on from NC_141168.1 coordinate 10,180,837, forward strand.
TGTGTGTGTGTGTGTGTGTGTGTGTGTGTGAGAGAGAGAGAGAGAGAGAGAGAAAGAGAGAGAGAGGGAGGAAGGGAGAGTTAGCTTAGCGAAGCAGCATGCTAATAAAGATAGACATTAAAATAGCCCTCTTCTTTTATTTCCTTTGTTCATCTAGGTATTTGCACCTTGACATCACTTGAGGGGTCGTGGAAAATCCCAGTGTCACTAAGAGTGACCTCAGTAGAAGGATAGACAAATAATGTTATTGTCTAAGGAAAGGGGAGAACAATTAGTTCATTTTCATTTTGAAGGTTCACAAAGAAAAACTACTTAATCTCAATGAGGACTTCCTGGAGGGAATGCTTGGAAGTTTATTGTGTTAGTTAACTTGTTTTGGTTAAGTATTCAAGGAGCTGGCTGGCCCCAGGGAAACTGGTTGTGTATATGACTTGGGAAATCTAATGCTAACACTTGTCACAGTTGGAGAGCATGAGCAGAGAATATCTAATTAATTAATAATAAAGGAGCAGGGTTGTCTTCTCTCAAAACCCTGGGTTCTGAGTGAGGCTTCATCTTAATAATGGTCCCTCAGAGTGAGCGTGCCAAGTGGTTGCCAGTACAGGAATGGAACCTATGACTCTGTGGGGATGGACAGCCCCCTTATGGCTTGGACTGTGTCAGTACCAGGGTTCTTACATAAACGTGGGTGATGTGATCAAGATGGACATCTGGAATTTTCTTTTAAAAAGACATGTGATAGTGCAGGCCATTAAGAGGATAACCTTCAAATGAAGTGCTTCTATTAACATCTCAGATTTGTGGAGCAGGCTTTATCTGTTTTATTCTGAAATGAACATAGAGTATCCTTAATCACGATGTGTATCTAAACCTCCTTAAGTAGGCCAGGGGATTTCAACATTTCCTTTGCCAGACTTCACACACCTGGAAGTGAGAGTTTTGTTTTGTCCTCTGGGTTCAATTCTAGGAACATCTCTGGCTATGACTGTCATAGATGTAGAGATGCCGTCTATGACAAAGGCTGGTATTCATTAGAGAAGACAGACAAAGTATACCCACAGGTCAGCATTTAGTTTCTTCTGCAGCCTATGGTTTCTACAAGTGATATTCAAAAATGAGGTTTTTCCAAAAGTCCTCTTTATTGAAGATTTTAAAAACACTGAAGTGAGCAGCTTGGAACTCGTTCTATGCTCTTATTAAGTGTTGCCTAAGGAAAAGTGAAAAGCCTGCAATTTCTAGTTCATCAGAAGAAATTTACTGCTCTGGTAGCATATGATTCTTCCTAAAATATTACATAATCTTTAAAAAAAGAAAGACAAAACTACATTGAACAAATGCACACACGAAAGCATCAAAAGAGAGAGAGAGAGTGCCTTTGTATTTATTCCTTTAGAGGGATAGTGGCAAACTGAATCATTTTTGAACAAAACGTGAATTTATGCTCTTTTAAAGATAACAAAATCTGATTGTTCTCAAAGAGTTTTAAAGACAAGAACTACTAAAAAGCTGTGTTAATTCCTTTTTTTTTTTTCTGTCGCTGAGAGTTCTCTAAAGAAAAATATTGCTATAAAGTGGTTATTAAGAACAGAACTGCATGGCTGCTTTTAAAAATACTGTGGTTCTCATATTAGAGTTTAAAAGAAAAGGCTGAAATAATTTTTAATACAGGGCATTGATTTTTCTTGAACTCTTTTAAATGCTCATTTTTAAGGTAGGGGAAGACAATATGACCTTTACATCTTTCCAGTGTTCACACCTGAAGTGTGATCCATCCGCCCTGATCTTCTGGGAGGTTTCTACATGTTGGTCGAAAACCAAAATCACCAAAAATGTGATATATTTTAAAGCGCATTTTCCACAGAGGTGGAAAGTATACTTTTAAAAGCACAAATAAAATCCTAAGCAAACATAGATTTGCTTTTGGAGTGTGTTTGGTTGCATGATTGATATTATAATGGAATTATATTTGAAAAAACATGCCCCTTAGGCTCTCCCCTGCTCTGAACATTACTGTAATCTGTGATCTACTATAAATGGGATGAGGACTGACAAAATCTGAAATGTAGTAGTTCTATTTTTTTTTTTAACATTGTGTCAAAACAATTGCAGGTAAACCACTATGTCAATATGATTAGAACATAGTAATGGAGGATGTGGGTTACTGAAAATATATATTTATTGCCTCTTCTCAATTTGTCCTTAGGTGGCCTCAATAACTCAATTTCAAGACCTTTAGAACAAAGGGAAAACACTCTCCTTTCAATGTAGTTGGGGCAAAAGTTTCCATAAAGCTCCTGGCCTAATTTTTTGTAAACTATAGGCATCAATAACTCTTATACTTCTTATTTTTCCTATATCTTTCAAAATATGTTTGCAAAATATACCATCATATCGATTTACTTGATCTTCATATAATACCCAGAACAGGAAAATATATAAGTACAGATGGAACATTCACCAAAACAGATCCGATCCTGAGACATAAATCACACTGTAACAAATTCAACATAAATAAAAACATACAATGTAGGGACTTCCCTGGCAGTCCAGTGGTTAAGAATCTGCCTTGCAATGCAAGAGACATGGGTTCAATCTCTGATTGGGCAACTAACATCTCACATGCCTTGGAGAAACGAAACCTGAGCTCTAGAGCCCACATGCCACAAGGAAAGATACTGCAAGACTCAGTAAATCAACTAACACCTGATGTCATCAAATACATAAATATTGAAAGAAAACAACATACAGTGTAAATGCTCTAACAATAAAAAATAAACCAGAGAAAATACAAAAAAATCAGTAAGAAATCTAAAATTTCCAAAATATTTGAAAAAATATTTTAAAATACACATATTTCTAAATAACCCATGGGGCAAAGAGCATTCAGAGGGAAACTACCATTAGAAATCCATAAAAGTTTTTAAAGATTTTAAAACTATAGAAAAGAAGTAAAACCACTGATAATTATCAGTGATAATGATAAACCTTTAGTCAGACAAATCAGAGGGAAAGGGTGGAGGGGAATAGATTACCAATATCAGGAATGTAAGAGGGAATACCATGAGGATTCTGATGCTATTAACAGGATGACAATATTATTAAAAAGTGTTTGTCAATAAATTTAGCAAGCTACTTGAAATGAACACATATGCAAATATATAAATTACTAAATTTACTCAAGAAGAAATTGATAACCTGAATAATCCTTTATCAATTAAAGAAATTAAATTCATAGTTAAAATCCTTTCAAAAAAGTGAATTTTAGAATTTGATGGTTTACTGATGAATTCTTAAAAATGTTGCAGAAAGAAAGAATATGACCTCTATACAAATCTTCTTGAAATAGAAAAGCAAGAAAACCTTTCCAATTCATTTTGTGAAGCCAATATTTCCTATAGCAAAACTTGTCAAGAAATTATATAAAACAACAGACTAATACAACTAATGCATTTCATTAAGTATGACACAGAATTTTTATGAATATTAAGTCAAATCCAACAAATTATGAAAATAATAATATATCATACCATTTACTCTAGGAACATTAATACTCAAAAATCAATCAATATAATTTATTGTATCAACTAATTAAGAAGAAAAAGTGTATGATTTTTTCATTACATATACAATAAGTATTTGACAAAATTCCACTCCTAATAAAAACTCCCAAAAACTAGTACTAGAAGGGAACTTCTTCAACCTGATACACTATATCTACAAAAATCCCTACAAATAACATTATACTTTATAGACAAAGACAATGCTTTTTTTCCCTAAGACTGGGAACAAGGCAAGAAAGTCTGCTTTCACTACTCTCTTTTGGACTACATTACCTGCCTTCTGCGAAACCTGTATGTAGGTCAAGAAGCAACAGTTAGAATTGGACATGCAACGACCGACTCGTTCAAAATTGGGAAATTAGTACGTCAAGGCTGTATATTGTCACCCTGCTTATTTAACTTGCATGCAGAATACCTCATGAGAAATTCCAGGCTGGATGAAGCACAAGCTAAAATCCAGATTATGGGGAGAAATGTCAATAACCACAGATATGCAGATAACACCATCCTTATGGCAAAAAAGCTAAGAGGAACTAAAGAATCTCTTGAGTAACGTGAAAGGAAAACAACTCAATTAAAAAGCAGACATAACATTTGAACAAATATTTCACCAAAAAAAAGTCAAAGATGGCAAACAAGCATGTGAAAAATGGTCAACATCATTAACCACAAAGAAATTTCAATTTAAAACCACAATGAAAAACCGTTACATACCTATCAAAATGTATAGGCATATATATGAACACACAGTAGCAATTGCTGATGAGGATACAAAGCACCTCACTTTTTTTTTTTTTCCCTGGTGGAAATACAAAATGGCACAACCAGTGCTTGGCAGCCTCTTATAAAATTAAACATCCAAAAAAATAAACTTACCATACAACCCAGCTACCCTATCTAACAACAGTCACCCAGCAGAAATGAAGGATTCTGGCTATACAGGAATCTGTTAATGGAAGCTTACAGCATCTTCATTCAAAACCTACAAAACCAAGAAAAAAAGCTCAAAAGCTTTTTTTGATTCAGTAAGTGGATAAACAAACTGTGGTACAGTGACGAGGAATGAAGTACTGATACGTGCTATGCTAGAAATAGGAGCTGTACGAGCTTTAGGATAAGTCTAAGAAGCAGCAAATGGTTACAAAGTGCATGATTACTTTTACATAACATCCAGGCAAGGATAAAAACTACAGAGACAGAAAAGGAAAACAGCAGTGTCATCCAGATTTGGGGACTGAGGTGAAGCACTGATTACAAAGAAGCCCGAGGGACTTTTAGGGCAGTGGGACCAAAATCTGGTTTTGGCACAGGTTGCTTGACTATTTACCTTTGCCAAAATCCATAGCGTCATATGCCTGAAAAGGGTGGCTTGTGATGCCTTATAGTATGATTTAATGGACCTGACTTACACGTTATATATTATAATTAAGTTATAATTAAGTTAGCTTATGTATGGCTTAACCCAGAGGTTGTCTATAGGCATTTAAAACCAAATGCTGAAGAGTTAAGAATACATGATTTTCAGACAGAAATAAAAAAACACAGAAGACTGTGTTTTGGGGTAAAACCTCTCTGGAAACACAGAGGAAGCTCTTACTCAACCTCTGAGCCAATCCAGGTCAGAAGCAAAGTATGGAGTGACAGTTCAGTGTCTTTGGAACCATGCCCACCTCAGAACTGTCTAAGTATCAGGAACAGATAAGCTGTTGAATCTCCCAGTCCACAAATAAAAACTAGACCTGTTGCAACATGTTTTAACCCTTCGTTTCCCACCCTCATCTCTGCGCTTCAGTCACTTAATTGCAATCCTTTCACTTGGCCCAGTCTCGCTTCATGTTCAGGACATCACTCCTCCTGAGGATGGTGGGATGAAAGCAGCATGAAATATGAGAAAAAGATGAGGGGTTGAGGAAAGGAATGATGAGTGAATTTATTATTCCTATCTTCAAATGTTTGAAAGACTGTCAATACAAGATAAAGTACCTTGATATCATGAAGCTCCCAAGCCATAATGAGGATGAGTGGGCTCAAGTTACAGGGAAACTGAAATTTGTTTATTTAAAGAAAACATCTATAACCCCATAGGCTTCCCTGGTGGCTCAGAGGTTAAAGCGTCTGCTTCCAATGCGGGAGACCTGGGTTCAATCCCGGGGTTCCGTCTCTCGGTCAGGAAGATCCCCTGGAAAAGGAAATGGCAACCCACTCCAGTACTCTTGCCTAGAGAATCCCATGGACGGAGGAGCCTGGTAAGCTACAGTCCACGGGGTCACAAAGAGTTGGACATGACTGAGCGACTTCACTTTCACTTTCTATAACCCCTTACAGCTTCTAAAGAATAATAACAACAGTATACATACATTGAGATAATTTTATACACATTATCTCTCTTAACCTTATAATAGCTCCTTGAAGGAGATATTTATAGATGACATAAAATAATTAAGTTCTTAGAGCTAATGAACGGAATGGCAAAATTTTGAAACCAGATCTTTCTTTGCTCAGCTATCCTATCTCCCAGTGGATTGCATAGGGTGATCCTGACTTCCCATCATCAACTCTACTCAGACCTACTGGGAACCACTTGGCTGAGGTATTTTATAAGGGATTCTAAAGTGGATGAGCTGGGTACCATCCACTTGCTACTTAGATATCATCAAATCATGAGATACCATAAGATTCTTTACTAGTATATTTTCTTACTGACATAATAATAATAAATAATTTAGAACTTTCCTTTTTCCTTTCTGTGTATCCATTACTTTTCAAGTTGATTTCTCTTACATGTAAGGGAAACACATCCTTCTTCATCACCTTGACCCACTAGAGTTATGTTCAGGTGAAAGAGGATTTTTATAACAGCATAATCGCATCTCTGCCAGTGAGTGAAGTTTGCCAGTGGGATAATCTGCTCTCACACACAGATGCTGCTCCTGGCCCTGACATTTGAGGCTGGCAAGTTGGCTGCCACCCTTCGGTACTGTGCCAATGTCTGTGTGGAATCTTCCTACCCAAACCTTGCATAGAACCCCCACAGGCTTACTTGGAGCACTGATGGATATTTATAAGAAAAGTTCAGAATCCTGAAAAGGGCTGATAAGAAAGGCTTCATGATTGTTTCCTCTTTGTGTACCCATGCTTCCCTGGTTATTGAAACATGTTGAATATATTTAATTCTCTGCATTCGTTTCTTTCAATGTTTTGGATATTAATTTGTCTCCCTTTTCTATTTTGTTATTTTTAGATGAATGCTTTAAAAGTCATAAAATTGTAAAATTTTAAGGACCTCTCAATGCCATTCAATCCCATAAACCTCCTACTAGAAAAATCCTTGAAGAGCATCCATTAAAAAAAAAATACCATTACATTTTTGCTTTAACACTTCACTTAATGACAGAGCAGATCATTCTGACATGTACTCGTTAGGAAGTGATTTTTTTAAATAAGTGTCTAAATTACTTCTCTATAACTGCCTTCTCAGGGAAAGAAGGAACATCTTTTCTCTGCCTTATATCTGAATATTAGATATGAATCCTTTGATGACCATTTCAGTGTTGTGTCTGCATATTCTGCCCAGGTCTGTCTGTGTGTGTGTGTATGTACACGTGTGTGATCAGTCATGTCTGACTGCATCTCCATGGACTGTAGCCCACCAGGCTCCTCTGTCCATGGGATTTTCCAGGCAAGAATCTTGGAGTTGGCTGCCATTTTGCACTCCAGGGGATCTTCCCAGCTCAGGAACAGAACCAGCGTCTCCTGATGTGGATTCTTCACTACCACACCACCAGAGAAGCCCCTCTCTTTCTATAGCAACTTGTAACCCGATTTGGGAAAGTGGGAACCAGTCCCATACCTGCCCCTCCAACATTTCCCCTGTGCACTTTTACTGGATCACTGAGAATGAGGACACTAACATTTCTAAGAGTCCATTGCCTGTTGGATTTGTTCAGGTTTGGAGGTTAGACTGAAGGCTAAAGAAGACAGAAGACTGAGTTTCACGCCAGCAGTCCCCTAAGTACCAGCAGAGTCTCTGCCGCAACAGCAGCAGTGGCCTCTCCCAAAACCAGGTAGGGCAGGTAGCTCCTGCTCAAGGGAACAGTGATTGTGGGGTCCTAGGTTCCAGGTATAGCTCCCCGATCTCTGTCTGATAGCACCTTTTCCCCTTTTCCCTGTATCCCATCTCTTTCCACCTGTAAATATTTAGATGTATTGTTCTCCTAACTGTACACTGACTAAGAACCATTATAACACCATATTCAGCACCGTGGTACAGATTTCTTTGTTCACGCCTTACCTCCTCACTCCATCAGTCATGAGGATGACACCTAGCATTTGACTGTAAATGGAAGGTTGCATATTTTTTGTGTTATTCGAGATCACGTTTCCCCTTAGCTGCTGCTGCTTCTTCAGACTACACACACTCAGTGTACTCACTGATCCTCACAAAGCATCACTTTCAAACATCTCATCTACCTGAGGCTCCTCCTCACATCATTCTCATCCTATTTTAGTGGCTGTGAAAATGTGAAAATGAACGAACCATTCTGGACATGGGCTAATACTAACAAGACTTCAAAATGAGAAAGATGAATACTACTTCCATTATCCAAGTTTTCTCTGTTCATTAATGCAAACTTTGATTTTATTTGCTTTTCAAAGAAACCACATAGCATAAAAACTCATTAAAATGCTGCTCAAAAACCAGCACCATAAATTAGCTTGGAATCCCAAGCTCTCAAGATAATTTTAGTTGTTCATTCTTTTATCTTTACCATTTGTAAATTTAACAAGCTGTCCTATGCCCTCATTCAAAATATTGAGAACATGTTGAATATGACCATCCTGATACAGAGCACACTGTGCAAAGCTGGTGAATCAAGCCTCATTACTGACCATGAGTTAGACTGAAATAGTGGGCTCTTTTCTTCCCTCCACTTCATTACTCCTCTGCGTGAAGTGATGTTCTCAATTTCTCCCTAGTCCAGAGTTTCACAACTCAAAGCTTATTTTGAATATGACATTTATTTTTCAAATATACAAAAGCTTGAATTTACAGTTGAGAGTCTAAAAATATACTTTTAGGATTTGGCACTGTAGATTTTCTAAATAATAAATTCCTTTTTTCAAAATGAAAAGGATAAAGTATATCATTTGTTTCCTTGTTGCTGACATTTAATAAAATTGAATTTCCTAGATATTCTGTGTTCTCAGAGGATTTTTGGTGGGGGGGGCAAACCATCATTTTAAAAAATGAACTCCTCTTAATAATGAAAATCACTGATAGGATGGACATACGGTTCATGAAAGGGCACGCAGGACACCCTGTAGAAAAATACCAAGTTGTGGTTTTGATTTGCATTTCCCAGAGAGTTGTGATGTTGGCACATGTACCTGTTGGCTATTTGAATATGTCTTTGGAAAAATATCTATTCAGGCCCTTTGCCCAATTTTTATTTAATTATTTGGTGTTTTTCTATTGCCTTATACAAATTCCTTACATATTTTGGATGTTAGTCCCTTATCAGAAACGTGGTTTGCAAATATTTCCTCCCATTTTCTAATCTGCCTTTCATTTTGTTGATAATTTCTTTTGCTATGTAGGAACTTCTGGTTTGGTGGAGCCCAACTGTTTACTTTTGCTTTTGCTGCTTGTGATTAGGGCGTCATATCTGTAAAATCATTGCCTTATATGTGAAATCTGGTGGGTTGGCCCAAAAGTTCATTCATGTTTTTCCATGAGATGGTATCAAAAAAAAAAAAAAACTAAAACAAACAAACGAAATTTTAGGCCAAACCAACTCAAAAACACACACACAAAAACACTCATAGAAGCTGTTCCCAGGGGTAGGAAGTTGAGAGAATGGATGAAGGTGGTCAAAATATGAACTTCTAGATATATGATGAAAAAGTCCTGGGGATATTACAGTTAACAATATTGTATATTTGACGGTTCCTGAGAGAGTAGGTTTTAAAACACACACATACCATATAACTTGATGAATCCATTAACTAAGGTTATTGTGGCAAACATTTCTTTGTATATACATATAAAAAGTCACTATGCTGTACACCTTGAACTCACACAATGTTATATTTCAATTATACCTGAATACATTAGAAAAAGAATATTGCATTTAAAGAATACTAAGGATCAGCCTGGAGATTTGTAAACCAAGGCTGAGGAACAAAGTACAAGACCCAGAAGAACTTTAAATACCAGTACAAGACAACCTTAAAACATACAAAGCAATGTTATATAGATATATTGGAATATGGAGTGAGTTAGAAAGAGGATAAAAGCTCAGGAGACAAACATATTACTTCTTAGCAGAAGAGTTAAGTGTTAGAAGTCAAGTCCAATGCAGGAACAAGTAAGAAATTAATGTGAGGACCATGGAAATAATTTTGGTTATTGAGTGTATACTGGGTTGGCCAAAAAGTTTGTTCGGGTTTTTCCATTAAAAAAAGATAATCTATAGAAAAACTCGAACAAACTTTTTGGCCAACCCAAATAGATGTATACACATATACACGCACATACAGGCAATGAAGTACTTGGCATATCCCAGTGAGTAGCTCAATCTGTACAAAGGGATAATGTCTGAGTGAAGCTTTCAGTAAGATATGGAAAAAGATGGAGTCAAGATTGTATTGAAGCTTCAATGTCCAAAAAATGTTTAGTCTATAGGGCATGAGAAAATATTGAAGGGTTTTGAATAGGAGCGTGATATGATGAAACATAATATGCCGATTCTTTATCTTAATTATCAGAGAGGCTTTGGTCAATGATACAGTCTCTCAGGCAATCTGTCTAGAGATAAATATTCATTGATTAAAGGGCTTGTAGTCTGCTTTTTTGAAGCCAGAGAGCAAAGAAAATATTTTGAGAATATTTTGCCAAAGGTGACATATTTTAATCATTGATTCAGAGAGGACGTTTGATGGGTAAGGTCTTGGCAAAATCTACCCAAATCCCCTAACAACAGCAGCTTTTGTGTTTCTTGTGTGTGCTGGCACACCTGTCAAGCCGCTGAGCCTCTAACTGCTCAGGAAACCAACACTTATTCGGTCTGGGAAAGACGCAATCTCTTTCGGATGCTAAAAATTGGCCATTTAGTAAAATGTAAAAATAGACTGCTTTAGTTTTGCTTGCTGAATCTGCCATGGATCAGTGGCAATTTCCAATACGAACAGTTTCAGAGGGTCAGATATATTGATTCAAGTTATTGTTTTCAGTATATCTTGTAACTTTTTTGGTTGTTACCTCTAATTTCAATGGCCCAGTATTTGCAAGATGAAATGAATAATAATGAAGATGGAAAACACCTCTGCTTAGTTCCTTTGCCAGGTGAAACTGTTTGGCATGCAAAACAAGTGTGGGTGCAATGATCTTAGGAGACAGAAAGAAAACAGCAATAATAGATGAATTTCGGTCTTCGGCCAAAAGACCATTAAGGGTGAAACATGCAAGACCGGTCAGAATGATTGAAGGTTGTTTGGGTGTTTAAAAGGGGCGCAGTTTTACTCAGTGGTTTATCTTTACTGCAGGATAGTAAATTACAAATTTTCTAATACTGCCTGTTTGCCATCTGCTTTTCGAGAAATTATGTCTGATAATAGATGATACAAAATCATGACCTTGCTAAGCTTCAGTGGAAACTACCCAAACGAAACCCACTGCACATTTTCCCCTTATTTCTAGAGAGATATTCAGAGAAGACAGGGAGAGGAATTTGCAAATTAAACCCTACTGACATTAAATATTGTTTTGTTTATTTAAAGAGGGATCACAGAATGCTGGCCTTATAAAGACTATTTTATAATTAGCCATGGTTACATGGGATAGTTTCCATAAATATCTTTAAAAGAACTTAAGCAATAGAATGGAAAATCAACTAGCAATATATTTTCAAATGTCTGTGTTTGTCAGAAACACCTATTGTATTACATCAGAGTCCTTATTTGTGTTTGATTTATCTTAAAGAATATTCAGAATGATCGATTATTTGCTATATTTACAAGCTTTGATTTCAACTGGCATTTATCTGCTTCCAGAAATCAAATACACCTTGGAATGGAAAAAGATTTTCACTAAGGATGACTTTCAAAGGAATGTATCTGCAGACAGTGCAAAACAAGGCATGATTTTAGGCAATGCAAGTGATATCTTTGAAAAATGTACATAGTTAGAGAAACTGCATTCTTCTATACTGTGTTCTTTATGACTTGAGTATACTTGGTAAATAACTATCACATACATTTATAATAATATAAGTTAATAATATGCTATATTGACATGCATAATTATAGATTTTTCATAAATGTGTCTCTTGTGGAAAAGGGCATTTAATTTTTTATAAGAGAAATCTACTTAATCTTCCAATGAAAATATTCAGAAATGCAATTTGGATTTTCATCAAAGTCCCTAGCTGTCATATGACTTCATAACAAATGCCTAAAACTAACCTTAGAACTCAAGAAAAATGATTATTGAAACTCTTGGAATTAAAAATATATATATAAAAGGAACCTTTTCTCTAAACCAAACACCTTATTTCTTAAAATGATGTACCACAAATGATTTCATTCAAAAAATGCTAAATTAAAAAGCTACAATATGAATATTAAAATATGAAACCAAATTGATATATGAAACTAAATTCAGTCAATGCTTCAACAACAAATTACACAACCCCAAATAATTCTTTTGGACTAACTCTTTATGTTCATAATACAGATATCCTTCTTACCACTTAAAATGTATGTCATTTTATCTAGCTGTGAATTGCTTTCCCAGGAATCAAATCATGTACTTCTGGGGAGTCGAGATATGAGGCTACTTGTCTCTCAATAGAAGCAGAAAGACACATTCTAGAGAGAGTTACACCTGCTACAAAACCCACACAGCTCAATATAATGATGCGGACGAGGGATGCCACACACATTCATCTGTGTAAACACAGGTGACCTAAACACGCTGGACCATCTATCTGCTTCAAGCTGCCATCCTGCTCTGTCCGGTCCAGCTCCCTGACAGTAAATCTTTAACCATTATTTCATCCCCGGTGCTGACAAGACATCTCATGCTGTGAGTAGCCAAATGTTTATGAGCAAGGACAGCACGTCCATTATTGTTATTAGTTCTCTGCCCCCATGCATGCACAAGCAATATTAAAGGCCAAATGGGTGAGAAAAATAGTTTCCCTGAGCCTCTGCTTTTCAAAGGGATCCTGCTTCCTACAGGATGTGTGGAGGCATTTATCTTTTTTTAACTTTTTATTTTGTATTGGGGTACAGCCGAAGTTGAATGGTTCTATGAGGACCTCCATGACCTTCTAGAACTAACACCCAAAAAAGATGTTCTTTTCATTTTAGGGGACTGGAATGCAAAAGAGGAAGTTAAGAAATACCTGGGGTAACAGGCAAATGTGGCCAGGGAGTACAGAATGAAGCAGGGCAAAGGCTAATAAAGAGAATTCACTGGCCATAGCAAACACCCTCTTCCAACAACACAAGAGAAGACTCTACGCATGGACATCACCAGATGGTCAATACAGAAACCAGATTGATTATAAGCTTTGCAGCCAAAGATGGAGAAGCTCTGTACAGTCACCAAAAACAAGACTGGGAGTTGACTGTGGCTCAAATCATGAACTCCTTATGGCTAAATTCAGACTTAAATTGAAGAAAGTAGGGAAAACCACTAGACCATTCAGGTATGACCTAAATCAAATCCCTTATGATTATACAGTGAAAGTGACAAATATATTCAAGGGATTAGATCTGATAGACAAAGTGCCTGAAACTATGGATGGAGGTTTGTGACACTGTACAGGAGACAGGGATCAAGACCATCCCCCCAAAAAGAAATGCATAAAAGCAAAATGGCTGTCTGAGGAGACCTTACAAATAGCTGAGAAAAGAAGAGAAGTGAAAAGCAAAGGAGAAAAGGAAAGATATACCCATTTGAATGCAGACTTCCAAACAATAGCAAGGAGAGATAAGAAAGCCTACTTCAGGGATCAATGCAAACAAACAGAGGAAAACAACAGAATGGGAAAGACCAGAGATCTCTTCAAGAAAATTAGAGATATCAGGAGAACATTTCATGCAAAGATGGGCTCGATAAAGGACAGAAATGGTATGGACCCAACAGAAGCAGAAGATATTAAGAAGAGGTGGCAAAAATACACAGAACTATACAAAAAAGATCTTCACAACCCAGGTAATCACGATGGTGTGATCACTCATCTAGAGCCAGACATCCTGGAATGTGAAGTCAAGTGGGCCTTAGAAAGCATCACTACGAAGAAAGCTAGTGGAGGTGACAGAATTCCCATTGAGCTATTTCAAATCCTAAAAGATGATGCTATGAAAGTTCTGCACTCAATATGCCAGCAAATCTGAAAACCTCAGCAGTGGCCATAGGACTGGAAAAGGCCAGTTTTCATTCCAATCCCAAAGAAAGGCAATGCCAAAGGATGCTCAAACTACTTCACAATTGCACTCATCTCACCCGCTAGTAGAGTAATGCTCAAAATTCTCCAAGCCAGGCTTCAACAGTAGGTGAACCATGAACTCCCAGGTGTTCAAGCTGGATTTAGAAAAGGCAGAGGAACCAGAGATCAAATTGTCAGCATCTGATAGATTATCAAAAAGCAAGAGAGTTCCAGAAAAACATCTACTTCTGTTTTATTGACTATGCCAAAGCCATTGACTATGCCAAAGCCTTTGACTGTGTGGATCACAATAAACTGTGGAAAATTCTGAACGAGATGGGAATACCAGACCACCTGGCCTGCCTCTGGAGAAATCAGTATGCAGGTCGGGAAGCAACAGTTACAAATGGACATGGAACAACAAACTAGTTCCAAATAGGAAAAGGAGTATATCAAGGCTGTATATTGTTACCCTGCTTATTTAAGTTATATGCAGAGTACATCATGAGAAACACTGGGCTGGAGGAAGCACAAGGTGGAATCAAGATTGCTGGGAGAAATATCAATAATCTCAGATATGCACATGATGCCACCCATTTGGCAGAAAGTGAAGAGGAACTAAAAAGCCTCTTGATGAAAGTGAAAGAGGAGAGTGAAAAAGTTGGCTTAAAACTCAACATTCAGAAAACTAAGATCATGGCATCCAGGCCCATCACTTCATGGCAAATAGATGGGGAAACAGTGACAGACTTATTTTTTGGGCTTCAGAATCAATGCAGATGGTGATTGCAGCCATGAAATTAAAAGATGCTTGTTCCTTGGAAGAAAAGTTATGACCCAACTAGACAGCATATTCAAAAGCAGAGACATTACTTTGCCAACAAAGGTCTGTCTAGTCAAGGCTATGGTTTTTCCAGTAGTCATGTATGGATGTGAGAGTTGAACTATAAAGAAAGCTGAGCACTGAAGAATTGATGCTTTTGAACTGTCGTGTTGGAGAAGACTCATGAGAGTCTCTTGGACTGCGAGGAGATCCAACCAGTCAATCCTAAAGGAAATCAGTCCGAATATTCATTGGAAGGACTGATGCTGTAGCTGAAATTCCAATACTTTGGCCACCTGATGGGAAGAATTTACTCATTTGAAAGACCCTGATGCTGGGAAAGATTGAAGCCAGGAGGAGAAGGGGACAACAGAGAATAAGATGGTTGGATGGCATCACTGACTCACTGGATGTGAGTTTTAGTAAACTCTGGGAGTTGGTGATGGACAGGGAGGCCTGGCGTGCTGCGGTCCATGGGGTCACAAAGAGTTGGACATGACTGAGCGACTGAACTGATCTGAATAGCCGAATAACAATGTTGTGATAGTTTCAGGTGAACAGAGAAGGAACTCAGCCATACATAAACATGTATCCATTCTCCCCCAAACCCCGCTCCCATCCAAGCTGCCACATAACACTGAACAGAGTTTCCTGTGCTATACAGGAGATCCTTGTTGGCTACCACTTTAAATAGTGTAGTGTGTCCATAAAGGGAGTTAAAAATAAACAAGCAACAGTTCTGAATCTGTAATTTTTACCAGGCAGTCCATGGGGAAAAAAATGAATTCAGAAGGGTACAATAATGGAGATTATTGTAGATCAAGTGGTAAGAGATGTAAGAGATGTGATTTCTCTCTTTGCCAGGAACCAGCTACATGACCTCAGCAAATCTCTCATTCTTTTTCTTCATTCTCTCCTCTCTCTTTCTCTTTAAATGTGAGGCTTCCCCTCAGCCTTTCCAAAAAAAAAAAAAAAATGTATTAAGGACTAAATGCTCAATAATTCCCCACTCATTGCTCTCTATAAATAAACTTTCAGGAGAATTTCCAATACTTCCTAAGGTAATTTTGTCAAGTGATTATGATACAAGGGTACTCAAGGAAACTCTTCTAAACTGTTTTCAATTAGTCTTTTCCTAGGTATTTGCCATTGTGTTGGCATTTATCTATTGACTAATCTGGGCTAATTTTAAAATGTAGTATTTCTTTTACAAAAAAAATGCTTTGAGACTTTGTATCCTTTTCAAAAAGTAGTTTACAAGTGCTGATAAGTATCAATATGTGTTGTGCTTAGTATCGACACACACGCATGCTAAATCACTTTAGTCGTGTGATTGTTTGCGACCCTATGTATTGTAGCCAGGCTCCTCTGTCCATGGGATTCTCCAGGCAAGAATACTGGAGTGGGTTGCCATGCCCTCCTGCAGGGGATCTTCCCAACCCAGGGATCAAACCCTCATTTCCTACGTCTCCTGCACTGGCAGGCAAGTGCTTTACCACTAGCGCCACCTGGGAAGCACCAGTATCAATATACATGTCCCATTTCTGTTAAAACATGAACAATCACTCTATGTTTAATGTTTACACAAAACTTTGTGTGGGAGACACAACGGAGGCAGTGGCCATGGGCATCTTGTTCAGTGTTAAATTTTTAGTCTGCTAAACAAGACACGTGGCACACAACATGTGCTCAGTAAATACTGATAACAGAAACTGAGGTGGAACACCATGGCTAAAAGTAAAGGTATGAATGAAGAACCAAGCTAGTAGTCAATAAGAATGAGTGCTGCCCCAGCGACTTGAGACGTTAAGGAAAGCCTAGCATGGAACAAAAATAGAAACAGACCACTCAGTGAGAAAGAAAAGCACATAAATTGGCAAGCCTTCCAATCTTAATCTTCTTTTCATCTGGAAGCAGTTTTTGTTGCAATCAAAACACTGTCCTGTTAATATGGACATCCTGCCAACTAAAGGGAAAAGGCTTTTTCTACCATGTTGCTTCCAGAAAGGAGTCCTTATTCTCCATTCTCTGGATGGTAACAAGAAAGCAGGAGCACAGGCAGGCCAACCTTCATTTTCCATCACAGTTAAGTCTTCATAACTACTTATAGATAACTGGTTTCTGTTTTTCTCCTTTTGTCTACAAAACTGCAATGGCCAGTAGAAATAGACAGAAATAACTCAGTTCTCTCACTTCATTGTAATTTCACATTTTGCCTGTTGAGTCTGAAAACATCCCTGTGTTCAAATACTCACATCTCTTCTTAAGTTCAAAGTTACTTTAAATGGCTTGACTTAATATGCAAGAAGTCTATAATACCCTTCTATGTCTCTTGTCTTAAGTCAGCCATTAGCAATTATCCAAACTGAAAACCCATCTCCAGAAGTAAGATTTTTAAAGGGGTCATGACAGTAAAACTTTTTGTGAACTTAAGTGTTCAGAAATTTCAGAGGACTTTACACATAAATTAACTCTGACAGCACTCTGGTTTTAGGTCTATATCACAAGTAATGATTGGAAGAAGAGGTAGCTTATAGTGAGATAACCAGAGAACTGATAATCTCAGGTCAGTTGGCAAAAGTCCATTCTGCATTCTATTTTTTCCATTCTTGAGAAAATGTTCTTTAGAGTTACTGCCACTTTTTGTGTCATGGAAATCACAAAATAGGATAAGAGAGCTTGAAAAAAAATTTTTTTCTGAATTTTTGAGATCCCAGCAATACATTATCTAAAAATAATATGAAAATCTTACAGAGGATTTATTTGTTTTCTCATGTGATAAACTTTCAGAGTAACTAATGTATCCTCCTGCCAAAACCTACAATTACACATTTATGCTTATTATCACTACTTATTCATTTTCCCTGCAACTGAAATGTGTGTCTTACACCTACATTTTCTAATACATCGTTGGGTGTAAAATGATCAGTTTTGTAAAGAGTTGACCTTTAAACAACAGAGATTTGAATTGCACATGTTCAGGTACATGTCGATTTTTAAAAAATAGTAAATATTACACAATTTGTGGTTGGTTGAATTTGCAGATATCAAACCAGAGATAGAGAGGGTTGACAATAAGTTCTATCCAGATTTCCAACTGAGTGGAGGGTTGGAACCTCTAATCTCCCTCCACAAATTTTAAGGGTCAGTCGTATTTCTTTTCAGGATGTCCCAGACTGCAGTATGGAGGAAGATAAGAAATAGAAAGAGGAAAATTCTTCTGATGATGCCTATAATAGTCGGAAAGAAAAATCACGGCAGTGGTGGTGGGGGTTTAGTCGCTCAGTCATGTCCGACTCTTGTGATCCCATGGGCTGTGTCTGCCAGGCTCCTCTGTCCATGGGATTCTCCAGGCAAGAATACTGGAGTGGGTTGTCATTTCCTTCTCCAAGGGAGGTTCCTAATGATTCACCATATAAGCTATGAGGGAAGCCCATTAAATCACTCATTAAAGAGGAATCAGAAAGATTAAATAAAGGACTTTTCTCATTGAGAAAATGTAAATTTGGGGGAAATTTTTAAGAGAACTTATTTACTAAGAATGGATGCTTAGTTGCTCAGTTGTGTCTGACTCTTCGTGACCCCTGGGACGGTAGCCCACCAGGCTCCTCTGTCCATAGGAGTCTCCAGGCAAGAACACTGGAGTGGGCTGCCATTTCCTTCTCCAATTTAATAAGAATCATTATTCATATTTTTTAAATGTACAATATTCAGAATAATTCTCACTTTTTTCCAGTTTATTTTGGGCCAGTATTTTTTAAAAAATCTAAAAGTCTTAAAACAACAGGGAAGAATGCATGCACTTATTTCACTGAAGTTTGAAACCATGGCAATATGCAGTTACATGAAATTAATCTTCTGGTTAAGTAGTCAGATTACTTCAGTTCTGTTATTTTATATATTCATCACACTCAGTATGAATAAAGGTATCGCCAGATTTCCCTGAGGGTCCAGTGGTTTAGACTCTGTGCTCCCAATGCAAGGGGCATGGGATCGATCCCTGGTTAGGGAAGATCCCAGGAGCTGTGCAGCCAAAAAAAAAATATATATATATATACACATATATATGTATATATATCAAGCTAAACTGCACAGATTTTCACTATTATTTTTTTGGAGATTGCCATTGATTAACAGAACTGGTTTTGCCACTGTTCTAAGTATTCAGCTAAACTTAGCGACTGTTAAACACATGAACAACATAAAGTCTTGAAAATACTGGCCATTCAACAAATAAATATATTTATCAACTTTATGAATGTTTTTCAAACTACAATTCATTTTCTAACTCATTTATCAAGTTTTCATTTGAGATTGCAAAAGGGTGGTATTGCCTTCAGAGGTTCATTTTTGGTTTCCACTGGCAGTTTACTCTTTGATTTACCCTACTGATATTCTGGTTTGTTCTTTCTATTTCTCTCCTCTCTCCATCACAAAGTACACTGCATTTCCCATCATCTGTCTGCTAACAATCAGTGTTAATGTGGTTAAATTGGGAATTATTCCGTGAACTACAGTCAGAAGCCATTTCCCCCCTCTGTTGATTTGATTCATCCCTTTTCTTCGATTTTCATTTTAATAATTATTTTATCATTTCACATTAATCCACTTTCAATAAATTAAATTAAATGCATCAAAGGACCTCAAAGTAAATTAGCTTTTTGCTAAGTTAGGTCTTAAAGATCCAAAAATGTGATTTTGGTTTTCACTCTGTAAATTATAAATATGCATTACACATTGGGAAAATAGCACTTTCAAATTCATTTTCCATTGCTTCTAAAATATCTGAGAATTCCTTCAAGGCCACAAGAAGCTACATCATGAATCCATTATGTTTTTTAGACTCAAAATCTTCATGAGGGAATTTTATTTTAGAAAAAATTAGTTTCCTTGTAAAAAATTTAAAAACCTTTGAATGATAAACATTTCATTCACAGGCTAAACATCTGATTTTTAGCTGTTTATTTTTCTGGGGAAAGAGTTCCCTAATTTAAAATGTAGCCTACTATTTTTTTTTTATAGTTTTCAGTTTCTTTTTTAATTTTTATTTTTTAACTAATTTATTTTTTGGCCATCACTCACAGCATGCAGGATCTTAGTTCCTTGACTAGGGATCAAACCCACAGCTCCTGAAGTAGAACTGCTTGACTGCCAGGCAAGTCCCAATGTCCTCCTACTATTGCTTTCATTATTTTATCCTTATAATAATACAGAGAAGAAGGCATTTCTTTAAATGTATAAGAGCTCCATCCTTTCTTATGGGGAAAAGAATTCTTTCACTGCCCACCCCCCACCCTATATCCTTGGGACACAGAAAGGTACAGATAGTTTATTACAACAGATCTCTCAAAAACTTCTATAAAACTGAAACTCTGTCTTTAAGAAGACAAGACATTTCTTTATCCATTCCTCTGTCAATGGGCATTTAGTTTGTTTTTATGTCTTGGCTGTTGTAAACAGTGTGGCAATGAACAGTGCAAAAGCCAAGACACGGAATCAACCTAAATGTCCATCGACAGAAGAATGGATAAAGACGTGGCACATATACACCATGAAATGTCACCCAGCCATTAAAAAGAATGAAATAATGTCATCTGGATGGATGGAACTAGAGATTGTCATACTGATTGAAGTAGGTCAGACAGAGAAGGAGCAATATCATATGGCATTCCCTGTATGTGGGATCTAAAAAGAAATTATACAAATGAACTTATTTATAGGACAGAATGAGACTCACAGACTTAGAGAACAAACTAATGGTTGCCAGAGGGGGGAAAAAAAACAGGAGGAGGGGATGGTTAGGGATTTGGGGAATCAACATGTACTTGGGCAAACTTCAGGAGAGGGTGAGGGACAGGGAGGCCTGGTGTGATGCAGTCCATGGGTCACAGAGAGTCGAGCGACTGAGCCACAACATCGGTGTACACAGTGGTATATTTAAAATGCATAACCAAGAGGGTCCTACTATACAGCCAAGGAACTCTGTCCAATGTTATGTGGCAGCCCGGGTGGGACAGGAGTTTGGGGGAGAATGGATGCATGTACATGTATGGCTGAGTCCTTTTGCTGTCCACTGGAAACTATCACAACATTATTAATCAGCTGTGTCTTTTAGTCACTTAGTCGTATCTGACTCTTTGCGACCCCATGGACTGTAGCCCATCAGGCTCCAGTGGTGCAATTCTCCGGGTAAGAATACTGGAGTGGGTTACCATTTCCTTCTCCAATTAATCAGCTAGTCTCCAATATAAAAAAAAAAAAAAAAAAAATTTAAAGATGCAAAACATTATATTTAAGTTTCTGTACTAGTCTCCATGATACCACTGAAGTGGAGAAATACAAAGTATTTTATGAGAAAGATTTATCCACCAGTGATACTCAGGGCAGATTTCCCTGTAAGATAGAGTTTCCAGCTCTGAGGTGATCTATGAAGGGTCTGTGGCCAAGATCCAAGCTTTGGTAGGATAAGGATTGTGCTGGGTTTGAGTGATGAGTTGCAAATGTTGGCAGCTGAGAAACAATGGGGGCTAAGTCCTAACTTAGATGTTCATGAATTCATTCAGCGTTTATTGAGTGCCTCTCATGCCACGCTGCTATCTCCCTCTGGCTTATGAATATAAAATGTATTTTTCTTACATGAGAGTCCCTCTCAGGATAAATATAGCTTAGTAGAGTAGTATAACATTCCCAGAAAACTCTAGTTAAAAGAATAGATGAAAAGATGAACGTTTAGAGGAGAAAGTGAACACTTCTAACTGTTGGGATCAAGAAAGATAATCTGGAGTTCGAGCCCGGGGTTCCCCCAGACCAAGCTCTTTCCCAGATCAGTCTTTATTTTCTTCTCTTCAGGCCACCACGGGGATTCCTACACCCAGTGCTCCTTGCTTCCCATCAGTTCCTCTTTCATTGCTCAGTGGGGGATGAGGTGGAATTTTATATCTTTTTGTCAACAAGACTAAGCAATTGATGTTTTATTCTTTTTTTTTTTTTTTAGTGGTATAGTAACAAAGAAACAGACAAGAGAAACATACTTACATGTTGTGTCCTTAATTAGTTACTATTTTTTTTTTACCTAATCCTTCAGACAAGATTCTGACAAAGATAGGATCAATTTTTCTCTTCTAACTTATAGAAAAGACCAAAGTAAGTTATTTTCTCTCTTCTGTTTCCTTTTAAACAGAAAGATACTATGCCCAGGTTTTTGTTGTTGTTTTTTGTGGCATTTCTTTATAGGAACTTGGGTAAGGCTGAGACCCCAGATAAAGTCCAGAATGAGGTTCTTTAAGAGAAAGAAATTAGATTCTGGGCTGAGATGCTGCAGAAACTCAGGATTCACCTGCTGTGGTAACTAGCAACAGCTGCTGGCATTCACCTGCCTCTTGTAATCCGTTTTGTCATTGACACTGCCGACTCTGCCCTCGGCCAGGCCTCTGATAAGACACGGACATATGTCATGGAGCCCCTGGGCTCCTGCAGTGGCTGAACTGGTACCCAGCCTCAGAGCCTCCTTGGCTGAAAAATAATCACACGCCATTTCTCCCCAGTGCCCCTCTAGGACTTCCTTTCAGATCCGTCCCATGGCAAAATAGCTGGATTCAGACTACTTCATTCTCATCCTTCTTCCCTAGTCGCCAGCTCTGTGTCTGCTGCAGGCCTGTGCTTTTACCCCTCTTTCAGGTTCACTGGCCAGGGATCAAACAAGCGCCCCTGCCTGTGACTGTCATGTTCAGATGGCATATCCTGGTATAATCGGTGAGTCAAGACCCTACCATTAAGTAGATACCGATCAGACACAAATCCAGTCAATTTTGAATAATAGCAATGACTTTAAAAGGAAACCACTGTGTTATTGATACCAAAAAATTTGAAGATTCTGCTTACAAGTAGGAGAACTTTCATAAAAGTTTAAGAATGAATTCATGTCCTTAATATTATTTGACTTAATTAAACAATTTTTAAAAATATAGTATGTGCTGCACTTAGTCATGTCCAACTCTTTGCAACCCCATGGACTGCAAACTGCCAGGCTCCTCCATCCACGGCGATTCTCCAAGCAAGAATACTGGAATGGGTTGCCATGCCCTCCTCCAGGGGATCTTCCCAAACCAGGGACTGAACCCAGGTCTCCTGCATTGCAGGAGGATTCTTCACTCTCTGAACCACCAGGGAAGCCCAAAATACAGTGTATCACTGATTAAATCTATATTATTCATGCTGACACACACATACTTATTTAAACTATATATTACATCATATACTTACAATGATTTGTATATAATTATTATATATATTTCATGTAATGAAGTGCCTACTATATTTTATTTAGTATATATGACTAATGCCATATACATTTGTACTGGTTATATATGTTATTTATTTCTGAACCCTGTAAAGAATGTTCTATATATTACTAAGTTGAGTAATTTTCCTAATGTAAGTATATATATAGATAAATATGCATGTATATGTACATGCATGCAGACACATATGTTGCATACTTCTCTGGTATATAAACACAAAAGCAAATGATAAAAATGTTGGAACTCCCTTCTGGAATGTAGAAGTGAAGTACATTATGTTAGTTTCCAAAACGAGGCTTTCTCTACACCTTATTTTGCCAGGCTTTTAAATAGTTATGTTTTGGCTTTTTAAAGACTGTCTGAAGCTTAGTTAACCTTGAGAAGGCATTTATAAGTTGTGAATAAAAGACTGTACATCATTAATGTGAATTTAGTATTGGAAACCTTTTTTTGATGGTTTTAACACTGCAAGTCATTTTTCACCTGAAACAGTGATATATGTGAATATGAAATTCATATTCAGGGAGTATCTTCAGATTAAAATGTTAGTTCAGGCAATTCCCAGGGAAAATACACTGATTTTATACGGGAAGGACCAACGCTTCTGAAGAGAGATCTGGATGGCCTAGGACACAGTGTCCCTCCCCCATCATGCACACACATAAATTCACACGTATGTGTACACATGCACACGGGTCTATGCACATCACACATATTAAGTTGCACACACACGGCAGATTATCTGAGCGCTAACTCCAGGTCTGACTTAGCTCAAGGAAGCATAACTCTGTACAATAATGAAAGCCATTGAACTGTATACTTTGAGTGGGTCAGTTGTACAGTATGTGAATAAGTATATCTCAATCAAACTATTAAAAAAAAAAAGTGATGCAGCTACTGTGTTCCTGAATACCCCTCATCAAGGTGCTTTCTCTGTTTCACGGTCTCATACTTTCTGCCCTCACTTCCTGAAAATACATAGAGCATTGTCAGAGACCCTTCTCTCCCAGAACTTTGACCTTGAGGAATGCAGACGTCCTAAGCCTGATGGGTGCAGGTCATTGTGTGTCCTCTACTGCTTCTTTGATTTTAAGTCCCTCCATCCCTGTCCCAAAGATCGTATGAGTTTAGTTCCCCCACAATTCTGCTGCTGCTGCTAAGTCACGTCAGTCGTGTCCAACTCTGTGCGACCCCATAAACGGCAGCCCACAAGGCTCTTCCGTCCCTGGGATTCTCCAGGCAAGAACACTGGAGTGGGTTGCCATTTCCTTCTCCAATGCATGAAAGTGAAAAGTGAAAGTGAAGTTGCTCAGTCATGTCCGACTCCTAGCGACCCCATGGACTGCAGCCTACCAGGCTCCTCCGTCCATGGGATTTTCCAGGCAAGAGTACTGGAGTGGGGTGCCATTGCCTTCTCCCAGTGAGCCTAAGTTAGATCCCTACCCTATTTACCTTTACTGGTGAATCTCCCTTGACACTGCTGAATGACAGCAATGTCTAGGACTTTCCCCTGTGAAAAACATACTTATTCAATGAACTGTGCTTCAGGGTGGATGTGGAGACAAAGCAGTGAACAAGACAGATGGTGTTTTCACTCTTGGGAGCTTATGTTATCAGAGTATACAAGCCCTGGGTATTCCAAGCTCTGTTTTCAGAAGGACTTGCCAATTTTACTTAATTGAATTTTTAAATTTCTACTTTAATAAGATATGGCTTGCTTTCCTTCCCTTTCTTTAAAAAACAGCATGTATAGCTGCACCCACGTAGTTCTCTTCCATTATATATATTTCATATCAACCATCATTCTTATTTGTTCCATGATTTCTTTTCTTGGATGTTTTCATTTACAAACTAGAGGTGATTTTTTAAAAATCCAATATCTTGTAGAGTTTAGAGTAATTTTATCTTCACAGCTGCTGTACCAAGTTTACAAATAATAAAAATTAAAGCACCCAACAACTAGATTTTAGTATGCTCACTCTTGGTTAGGCATACATTTTTCTGTTCTGAATCTGCAATGTCTGTGTGAAATTGTGTTTCTTTCTGAGATGCCAAAATTTTTAGGGAAAACACTGTTTTTTGCTCTCTCCTCCCAAACACCTGCACAGAACTCTCGAGTACAGATCAAAGAGAATATAATCTATTAGACAGTCATCTGCAATGGGCCCTGTCACACTAACACCTGCCTTTCAGAAGCATGCACTAAAAAGCAGAAAGAGCCAGAGATTGAGGCTGAAAGAAATAGTTGTAGAAATAGACAATAAATGAGAAGCATGAAAATCCAAGAGAAGAAAAGACGGAAACCAAATGCATTGTCCTCCTACTCCTTACTGAAACGGACTTGCATAATAACTAAAATAAAATACAGTCTCTTATAAATGATCAGTAGAGAAACAGCCAGGCATTTGAACTTCTTCTAAGAGAGGCTTGTTTTCCTTGCTCTGAAATTCCAAACTATTGCAGGGCAGGCTTCACTTTATTCCCAGTTAGGTTTTTACACGTTTTAGGCAATTTTCCCCCTCTAACTCAAGCCATTAGTAGATAAGCCCTATTCACCAGAAGCTGTCTTTCTTACGCTTGCTTGTGATTCTTTCCACATGACCTCTAACAGCCAGATTTATTTCCCTTTTTCTTTCTCTAAGCCTATCTATTATTTTCTCTTGCAGAAAATCAACATCACTTCATCCTTCAAACATTGGAGTTTAAAATTCACCCGGCTAAGATGCTTTATATTAAAGAGGGGGAAAATCCACCAAAGAAGAGCTGATCTGTGCAACCGCAGGGCTATTGGCAACTTTACAGGAAGCGATTACCGTGGACTGTCTGGATAACCTCGGCTGACAAGAAACAGCACCGCAAAATCCTCTTTTAGTCAAATAGAAGTCCTCAAATAGATACTATAGGGTTATTAGACTAATTTGTTAAGTTTATCCCTTCAGGCACAGTTTGCTACTTTCTATGCAATGCAGGTTTGAAACTTGGGTTCGATTTCTGGGTTGGGAAGATCCCCTGGAGGAGGGAATGGCAACCCACTCCAGTATTCTTGCCTAGAGAATCCCCAGGGACAGAGGAGCCTGGCGGACTACGGTTCATGGGGAGACAAAGAGTCGGACAGGACTGAGCGACTAAGCACAGAGCAACACATGCAATGCAGAAACAAAGGAAAAAAAGAAGGAAGGGGAAGAGGGAAGAGGAAGAAAACAAGTCACACATCTTCAATAAGGTATCAGATCACGTCACCAAAGATGACCTTCTGGCCTCTAAGGAGGTCTTTAGTAATTGATCTATAATATACAAAATATCCAACAAGAGTGCAAATTATAAACATCCCCCAAAGACACGCTCTGTAAATGACTTCCTGACATTTCAGAACATTAGAGGAGAAGCCTATCTTTCCTTTGGGATTCACATGAATGTTAGGCCTAATTTCCTTGCAAACTCCCAAGAAGAAAATAACAAACTGATAACTATAATAAGAGGTTTGTGTTTTTGATGTAAAGAGGTTTTGCTCAGATATTTCATGAAAAGCAGGTGAGAGGAGTGGCCAAGAGGCCACCTATCACATGAGTTCAGAAGCTCCAGGGAGACCCTCTTTACACAGGTTCCCCCCACTATCTGAAAGTTCTATGACACCCACCCCCAAGTCAAAATGACACGGAAAGAGACTCAATTACCTTAGGACACATCTATGTTTGCAGAAAACAACAAAAACCTGCAAAGCAATTATCCTTCAATTAAAAAATTTAAAAAAGCTGCATGAAATAAATCGAGACGAAGGACAGATGCTTACAGGCACAGTTTGAAGCTGTGGCAACTGGGTCCTGAGATGCTGAGCGTGGTTCCCAGGAAAGGAGCCTTGGTGGTGTCACTCTAATTGCCTGGGGTGTGCACCACCTTGAGAACAGCTTGATGCACAACAAACACTCAACACAATTTTTGTTTTTCATCTTTTTTCATATGAGCAAAAATTCTCTGGATCTCTTTCAGTTAGCAAAAACAGGTACTCACTTTTATAGATCTTTCAGGGCAAAACTAATACAATTTTGTAAAGTTTAAAAATAAAATAAAAAATAAAGGAGAAAAAAAAAAAGATCTTTCAGAAAAGCAAAGCAGCTTAAGGCAAACTTTTGAAAAGTGGTGGGTGGGTACCTGTACTCACTGAATTCACACTAAAAAAGAAAACCAAAAAACTCAATAGTGAACTTCATAAACTACTAAGATCGGAATGGTGGTGTTGGCTACCTCCAAGTAGTTTTACTGGAACCAATTCTAGAGTCAGGTTCCCTCTTTTCCTCTTCTGACTCTGTCACATTTTAGCTAAAGTGAAGAGGAATTAAAGAGCCTCCTGATGAAGGCAAAAGACAAGAGTGAAAATGCTGGCTTAAAACTCAACATTGAAAAAAATGAAGATCGTGGCATCTGGTCCCATCACTTCATGGCAAATAGATGGGGAAACAATGGAAACAGTGACAAGACTTTATTTCCTTGGGCTCCAAAATCACTGTGGGTGGTGACTTCAGCCATGAAATTAAAAGACACTTGCTCCTTGGAAGAAAAGCTATGACCAACCTAGACAGCATAATAAAAATCAGAGACATTACTTTGCTGACAAATATCCATCTAGTCAAAGCTAAGGTTTTTCCAGTGGTCATGTATGGATGTGAGAGCTGGACAATCAAAAAGGCTGAGTGCTGCAGAACTGATGCCTTCAAACTGTGGTGTTGGAGAAGACTCTTGAGAGTCTCTTGGACAGCAAGGAGATCAAACCAATCAATTCTAAAGGAAATCAACCCTAAATATTCATTGGAAGGACTGATGTTGAAGCTGAAGCACCAATACTTTGGCCACCTGATGAGAAAAATTGACTCATTGGAAAGGACCCTGATGCTGGGAAAGACTGAAGGTGGGAGGAGAAGGGGACGACAGAGGATGAGATGGTTGGATGGCATCACTGACTCAATGGACATGAGTTTGAGCAAGCTCCAGGAGATAGGAAAAGACAGGCAAGCCTGGCATGCTGCAGTCCATGGGGTTACAAAGAGTTGGACAGGACTGAGCAACTGAACTGAACTGAACTCAGATCAACTCCACTCCCTGAGGGGGAGCTATGAAATCTAAAATTACAAGGCTAATACAGAGATGATAACACTGATGAAGTGACTGTAGTAAATGGATCAGGATAAAGGTGGTGAGGAGCAATGAAAAGCCATTTTACCCTCAAGGCAATTTTATTTTAATCTTGGAATTTCCATTCCCTTCCCCAAATGGGGATAGTATCAGGATCCCTCTTAGGTGATTCTTGCAGGGATGCGGGGATGACATGAGAGGAGATCATGCTTACAAAGCTCCCTGAACACACAGAATGTGGCACATCATAAAGTGCTCACTGAAGGTCAGTGGTTATCAAGTGTTTTCTTTGTTACAAAGAATGATGTCATATTCTGCTTTCTATAGCAATTTTTTTTTCTTTTTTAAATATTGGAGAGGAGAACAGTACATTTCATTAGATTCTTTAGAACAGAACAGTGTGCTTACCATCCATCCATCACGCTAGATTACCCAGGAGGAGTAAATAACAGGAAGGTTAAATAACACTGAGATACCAAGCTCCCGGATGGGGCTGCATCTGCAAGTGTGAGACAAAGACCGAGACAAACTCCGCTCGTGAAGAAATACAATTTTAAGTTTGGGAATCAAGGAAGAGAGCAAGGATCTGAGAGAACCAAGGCACACAACTGAACCGTGCTGCCAAGCACAGAGGAGGGAGAGGACTCAGATGCAGAAAAGCAGAGGTGAACCATAGGGAAGGGAAGACCTCGGGCAGCTCAGAGCTTCTCTAGGGCATGGATCGAGGGTCTCAGACAACTCTAGACCCAAAGGACTGGGTGGTCCCTACTGATACCAAGGCCACAAAAAGGAATAAACTCCAACTTTTATATCTTCCTATTTCTATAAGCCATTTTAACCCGCTGTTTGAGGATAGTTTTCCTATGTTTCTGTACACTGTGGCTATCTTATCTGGTCTCAAACCCAGACTATGGTTAAAATTTACATGATCATACAGAGAACTCTAAATTTAGGGAGACCTTAAGGAAAATTCTTGCTCCGCCACTACCCAGATGGGAGATGTTGCCAACTCTTACACATCCCTGGACCTCAAGCTCCTCATTAAAGTTAGAAGACTAAATGATTAATATATGCTTATATTAATAATTTATCTGTAGTCTTAATTTCCTTCACTGGAAAGGGTTACATAATGAAGTGAGAAGGAATATAATTTGAGAAGTAAAATGACATGGTTTTAAAAAATATATGTATATATAATATATATGTATATATACACACACACATATAGAGAAAGGGAGTGTGTATACACACACACACACACACACCAAAATATTGGACCATTGGCCCATTAGCTTCACATATGTAATATTCATAGACATGTCTGAACTAACAGATGGAATCAAAGATATAGCACTGAGATAGAGCACTTAAAAAATGTTGTCTTCAGATCCACGAGGATCTGCATATTTTTTGACGGACTGCCAAGAGAGATTTCCAGTGATAGTTGCCACAGCCCAAATAGAATATGTATAACGGGACTACCTTCACATCCTCACCTGTCATGTCCAACAAGCTAGAGGTCATTTGTCAGAGCCTCAAGGAACTCAATGCTTGAGAAAGACAGGGATCGCTTGCAATGCTTAATAATTTAAGTGCTTGTCAGTTCTTCCTTTTGGATATGCTACCATTTGGGAATAGTCATAAACTCCCCTTTAGTTCAGTCAGCTTCTTTTAACCTTGATATGAACTCAGAGACAGGAATACAAGAATACTCTATGCAAGCAAAAAAAAAAAAAAAAAGCTGGGCTTATCACTAGAACGGACTTGGACTGACATACAACTTGTCTATACAGCATGAGTATCTAGGAATGGTGTGCAGATGACTTAATATAAAGTTCCCTATGTGACCAGGATAACAGACAATAATATGAACTACAGATACAGATGATTCTATAGAAGAATGCAAGCCTCTACAACTGAAATAATTTAAATAACCATATTTAACCATTCATATAGGTTTTATTTTCTTTTTTAAAAAAAGTCAGGAATAAGATACAGATGGTTAATGTTGACTTGAAAAAACTACTATATTAATATTTTCTGATATCTTAGTATTTTGAAATTTCACATTCGATTGCCTTTCTAAAGCAATCTGACTTACATATCTGTAACTTGGGAATCACTTCTTTTTTCTACATCAGTTGGAGGCACTCCGCACATGCACATTACACATAAGGGTCTGTCCCACTGCCAAAACTATCCTGGCCCTGAGCAAATAAAGATTAAGAGAAGATCAAGTCTAAGAGCATTCTCTAATTGTGATTATATAATTCAAACAATATTGAGCAAGGGTAATAAACACACCTGAGCTACCTCTGAGAGACAAGTGGTGAGGTATAATATAAAGCACTTAGCTGTAGGGGGAAACCCAGGCAGTGGGTATAAAGCTTCCTGTTAAAAAAGAAAAGAAAGAAAATACTAGTGAAGACACAAGAATGAAAAGCAAAGCATGGGACCCAGTGAGGTTTCAAACCATGGCTACAAAGAATATTTTAGGAAATGTATTGTCAATCAAGGAGTAAAGCCAACCTCAAAATTCCCTTTGTTTAATATAGGATTTTCAAGTAGCTTTCCTTTGTAACATGCATCAAAAATGTGAAATAAAAAAGTGTGTTTTTATGTTTCTTCAGTTTCACTATTTTACAAGGTGTCCTGATTAATGTATCAGGGAATCTACTGGTGATATGACTTATGATGCTGCTGCTTGAGTTATATGAAGCATTCAAAGTGAATGCTTGGAATCATTTAAAGTGAGCTACTAGGCAAAATTTCATATTAAGTTTTCAGAAAGAAGTCCCAATTTCTTCTTAGGTTTTTATGTAATTAAATTTGTTGCTAATATTACCCAAATTGTGAATACCATATTAATTTTTTAAAGATGTGCTATTTATATGGGTATGTCCAATGACACTATCAGAATATATTTTTGTCTATGTTTGTTGTCTATGACTGTAAGGTCAATTTCAGTTTTAAGTTTGGAACACAGTTGAGAAGAAAGGCAATGAAAGGATTTTGAAATCACAGCTCAGACTTGGCAAAAAGAGTCCTAACATTTTCTATACAAACAAATGAAATGCCAGAGCAGACTCTCAATGTCAGAGCTTTTGAAAGAAATCTGGTTTGGCTCAACTAGAGTTAGCTGTGTGTGCTGAGACAATTTGACCTAGAAACAAAATGCTCTCTGCAAATGATCAGTGAGGCTGAAGGGAAATTAAAATGATTTTTAGTGTTTGACCTTAGTTGCATGACAATTATGAGAAAATAATTATTATTATCTGAGCATAGATTGTGGAATAAAAACCATTGCTAGTATGAAGTTGCCTAGTAATTTCTATTTATTTAGTTGTTTAAACATAGAATTATGAGAAGCAAGAACTGGAAAAGATACTGGAAATAATAGCCAGTTGCATGATGTTTTTGGAAAAATTCAGGCTTCTTTCCAATAATATTCTATATATGAATAAATATATGAATCTTTAGAATCATAAGGCAAAATCTTTCTTAAAAGTTTATTTTTAAAATTAAAGTATAATTTATATTACATAAAATTCATCCTCTTTAGTATAAAGTTCAACAAGTTTTGACAAATGCAAAAGTTCGGGAAACTTTTGCACATTCAGAACAGTTCTGATATTCCTAAAATTTCCTCCCGGCATCTTTGTAGTCAACCCCAACTCCAAGTCCTGAAAAACAATGGTCTGCTTTCTATTTCTATAGCTTTGCCACAGAACCCACATTTTAATAGCAGAAAGTGCCCCTGCCTATTTTTCAAGATGGTTGAAGGAAAGAGGATTATAAAACTCTACTTATACATCAGAAGGCAGTTTCCTAAATGTCAACAAGCAATACCTAGATGAATCTATTTGCTGGTACTTGAACCGTAACTCCTTCTTCTGGCTTCCAACATGGCTCAGCGGTAAAGAATCTTCCTGCGAAGAGGAAGATGCAGGAGACCCAGGTTCGGTCCCTGGATGGGGAAGATCCCCTGGAGAAGGGCATGGCAACCCACTCTAGTATTCTTGCCTGGACAATTCCATGGGCAGAGGAGCTTGGTGGGCTACAGTCCACAGAGTCGCAAAGAGTCAGACATGACTGAAGCAACTGAGCGATGCATGCACGGGATTGCAACTCCTCCTCCCTGCCATACTTCCAAACCCAGGGTTGGAGAAGTGTCATCTGATTCTTCAGTTCAGTTCAGTCACTCAGTCACGTCCAGCTCTTTGGGATCCCATGGACTGCAGCATGCCAGGCTTCCCCGTCCATCACCGACTCCCGAAACCCACTCAAACTCATGTCCATCACATCGGTGATGCCATCCAACCATCTCATCCTTGTCATCCCCTACTCCTCCTGCCTTCAGTCTTTCCCAGCATCAAGGTCTTTTCCAATGAGTTTGTTCTTTACATCAGGTGGCCAAAGTATTGGAGTTTCAGCTTTAGCATCAGTCCTTCCAATGAATATTCAGGACTGATTTCCTTTACGATGGACTGGTTGGATCTCCTTGCAGTCCGAGGGACTCTCAAGAGTCTTCTCCAACACCACAGTTCAAAAGCATCAATTATTCGGCACTCAGCTTTCTTTACAGTCCAACTCTCACATCCATACATGACCACAGGAAAAACCATAGCCTTGACTAGAAGGACCTTTGTTGTATGATTCTTCTTGGCAGATTAATTTGATATGCCTTCAAACTGAGACTCTAAATACTTAAACATGTTTTTTAGAGAAGCCCAGAACCTGGTTGAACACGAAGACGGAAAAGGAGAACTTTGAAAAACAGTACCTTTTCTTTCGGTATAGTCCACTTAGCCAAACACACAATTAACCAACAATCCACAGACTTCCCAAGTGGTGCTAGTGGTAAAGAACCTGCCTGCCAATGCAGGAGACATAGAGATATAAGAGACATGCGTTCGATCTCTTGGTCAGGAAGATCCCCTGGAGGAGGGCATGGCAACTCATTCCAGTATTCCTGCCCTGAGAATTCCATGGACAGATGAACCTGGTGGGCTACAGTCTACATGGTCACAAAGAGTTGGACACAACAGAAGCAACTTAGCATGCAGGCATAGACATACAAACTTTGCTGTGAGCAGAATAGAAAAGATTGTTTTACTGTCTCCCCAAGGCAGTTTAAGCAAGAATTCCTTTTAATACATCCAGTGGTCTTTTTAGGAAGAATTCTGATAAATAACAAGCATCTTCTTTGCTTTCCACTTTCAGGAATGTTTTATTGCTTAGTGTTCTAAATTATTGCCAATTTAACCTTTCTCTACCATATATTAGCTCTATATCTCACCTATAGAGCTCAACTAGCCATCGATGTTCCCCTGACACTTTAGGACTCTCATTCTCTCCCCTAAATCCCATGGTACCCTGAGGGGTTGATCAGAGGAGCAGGAAATAAGCACCCCCCACTTTAATTACTGGTTGCTAAGAAACAGAGGGGTGGAAAGAGGGCTCTTATTTCTTAGAATCAGCACTGGAAACTTCCATTAAGTTATCATATTGAAACAGAGTTTAAATCATAATTAGTTTTTTCTACTCTAATTGTACAACATGTTCAGGTATTTTTGTTTCTTTGTTTCTCCCTTCTTTAATTCATCGATGTATTAACTGCCTGCTATGTTTGAGGCACTGCACTAACTAGAAGCATTCTTTGCCCTCAGATAACCCAAATTCAGGGAGGTTAAGGCAGCTTGTTGGAGAAGGCAATGGCACCCCACTCCAGTACTCTTGCCTGGAAAATCCCATGGATGGAGGAGTCTGGTAGGCTGCAGTCCATGGGGTCGCAAAGAATCCGACAGGACTGAGCGACTTCACTTTCACTTTTCACTTTCATGCATTGGAGAAGGAAATGGCAACCCACTCCAGTGTTCTTGCCTACAGAATCCCAGGGACGTAGGAGCCTGGTGGGCTGCCGTCTATGGGGTTGCACAGAGTTGGACACAAGTGAAGTGACTTAGCAGCAGCAGCAGCAGCAGCAGCATTGATCAAAAATATGCCTCATTTTTGTTAAAGCACCACAGATTTAACTGGAGAAAGGGAGTAAAAGTCGATTGCTATCCCTGAATTTTGAATTTAAGAAATTCTCTTTTCCCTTGCTACAGATATGTGTAATGTGAGAGTTAACAAGAAATATGACTCAACTCTTAAACTCATCTTGCTTGCTTCCTCTTCCCTCACAAATCAGAATTGGAAGCTTGTCATCAACATTACATGATTGGTTGCATTTTAATATTCAGTGTCTAATGACTGGCATGTGATAAGTTGCTCATTAAAATGTTCATGAATAATCAGATTAAATGTCACATCTCTAAAGAAAGATCATCTGATCAGGGGTAACATCAGTTAATTTCTTTATTTGTTTGTAGAGCACTATTAAAGTGAAAGCAATCAGTATGAAAAACCTTTCTATTGCTGTGTGAATTACATACAAATTATGTGTTGTCTTGCACTTGGAATAGTAGAGAAAAATCAGAAAACACTGTTTCCTCCCTTTTCAAGAAAAATAAAGGGGAAGGATCTATTTTCAATGGAGCCTCCCAAGTGACAAAGTGGTAACACATCCACCTGTCAATGTAAGAGACTCAGGAGACTTGGTTTCGATCCCTGGGTCAGAAAGAGCCCCTGGAGGATCTTTCCACTCCAGTACCCATTCCAGAACCCACCCCAGTATTCCTGCCTGGGAAATCTCACAGACAGAGAGGAGCCTGGCCTGCTACAGTCCACGGCGTCTCAAAGAGTTAGATACGACCAAGCACACACACATACACACGTATTTTCAATAATGCTCGAATAATTGTTTGCACCAATATACTGCTTCTGCATTAACTGCCACAACTTTTCCAACTAAGGATTAGGAAGAAGAACTCCGATTTTCAGAATGATTTGAGAATAAGACACATTGAATAAGCAAATGTTTTGGCTGTTAAACCAATACCATAATCTTGTAATAAGAAGGTGACTTCAATGAAAGTCTTTGTGCTTAATTTGGCAATTATGTACCAGTGTGCACTACACAACTGAAGTAA
Source organism: Bos grunniens (assembly GCF_055505025.1). Taxonomy (NCBI): domain Eukaryota; kingdom Metazoa; phylum Chordata; class Mammalia; order Artiodactyla; family Bovidae; genus Bos; species Bos grunniens. The sequence goes on from NC_141168.1 coordinate 10,216,117, forward strand.
AAAGGACAGAGTTAGGTGGTATAAAGCTGGTGTCCTGAAGAAAGGCACCTGACCCTCTCTTCAAGGAGAGCTGAAAGTGCCCCAGAGCCTGCCCGTCGGAATGCTCAGTGCCAGGCCAATCACTTTGTAGCCACCTTGTCAGAAGGTAAAAGGGGAAAGGGCTGCCATTTCTTTCTGAGGGGACTCAAAAATGGTACCTATTTATCACTTCACACCAGTCAGAATGGCCATCATCAAAAAGTCTACAAATATTAAATGACAGAGAACCTCCTACACTCTTGGTGCAGCCACTGTGGAAAACAGTATGGTGGTTCCTTGAAAAAACTAGAACTAGAGTTGCTATATCAGCAATCCTGCTCTTCGGCATATATCTGAAAATAAAGAGAAAACTTGAATTCAAAAAGATACATGCATCTCAAGGCACAATAGCCAAGAGATGGAATCTAAGTGTCCACTAACAGATGAATGGATAAAGAATAGGTGGTGTGTGTATACACACACACACACACACACACACACACACACACACAAATGGAATATTACTCAGCTGTAAAAAAGAAAAAATGAAATAATGTCATTTGCAGCAACGAAGGACCTAGAGATGATCACACTAAGTGAAATAATTCAGACAAAGGCAAACATATGATATCACTTGTATGTGGACTCTTAAAAAAATGACACAAATGAATTTATATAAAAAACAGAAATAGACTCACAGACACAGAAAACTAACTGATGACTAGAAAGGAGGAAGGGATAAATCAGGAGCTTGGGATTAATATACATACACTACTATGTATAAACTAGATAACCAACAAGGACCTACCATATTGCATAGGGAACTCTACTCTTACAATGATCCATAAAGGAAAAGATTCTGACAAGGAATACAAATATGCATATACGTATGTATATGTATAACTGAATCACTTTGCTGTACGCCTGAACCTTACACAAAATTGTAAGCCAACTATGCTGCTGTCGTTCAGTTGCATCTGACTCTTTGCAACCCCATGGACTACAGCACGCCAGGCTTCCCTGTCACATGCGCACATGCTGAGATGCTTCAGTCGTGTCCAGCTCTTGTGACCCTATGGGCTATAGCCCACCAGGCTCCTCAGGCCATGGGACTCTCCAGGCTACAATACCGGAGTGGGCTGCCATGCCCTTCCAGGCTAATCAACTACATTTACATTTAAAAAATGACAGTAACACTCTACAGGTTGACTGTCTAACACTCTACATGTGACTTTCTAATACAGTAGCCACATATCTATTTCTACTAAAATTTTACATTTATTTTCCTTAAAGGTTACTGAGATAAAATACTAGTATGCATGTTGTTCAGATAATAACAGCATCTATATATGCAATTTATTGTGGAATCATATGACAGCCTATTATGTAGCTTGTGATTTACGTCACCCTAACATCAAAGCCATATGGTGTCCTACCCATTTACTGAACAAAGCTCTCTCCTTAATGTCATCTATTGTCGGTTAATTTATGATTTGGCAGAAATGCTATAGAACACTACCCCTTCTCAGAGGACGAAATCTTTAGCAAATAGAAATGCATTAGTCTTGTTAATTTTCACCCTCATTCCATCCAATACTCAATGGTTCTAGTGTCAAAAGATATCTGTCCTCAAAGTGTCTCACTTTAGTTAGAGTTATGGATACATTTGCTAACCCTTGTTTAGAAATGCATCTAGTCTGAAAAGTACATAGAAAAATATTCCCAGGATTGGAGATCTACTGGGAAAAGAAAAGTGTCATATTATAAAACCAGAGGCAAAGAAGTCACTGAAAAGGGAACAAAGGAAGAAAAGACAATTCACTTTTATTTCAGAATATCTTCTTTTGCCACAGTGTTGCCTGGGGAAGAGTGTTCATTTTCTTAATTCAGTGACTTCATTCAATATTAAAAAAAAAAAAGTTTCTTTGCTCCTGATATTCTCTTACATGTAAAGTCACTTAAATGACCGTTATTATTTACATATCAGCTCATTCATGTTGCTAATTCAAGTAAATAATAAACCTTTCATTATAAACCCAGAATCTTGTTAAATTCCAATATGGCTTTCCATTTCTATGACATAGATTATTATTTTATATCTTTCATGACTCCCTGGTTTCAATTTACATTCTTTAATTACACTAGAAATTAACATATCCTATCTAAATATATATGGATGTAAGAGTTGGACTATAAAGAAAGCTGAGTGCCAAAGAATTTATACTTTTGAACTGTGGTGTTGAAGAAGACTCTTGAGAGTCCCTCGGACTGCAAGGAGATCCAACCAGTCCATCCTAAAGGAAATCAGTCCTGAATATTCATTGGCAGGACTGATGCTGAAGCTGAAACTCCAATACTTTGGCCACCTGATGAGAAGAACCAACTGACTGGAAAAGACCCTGATGCTGGGAAAGATTGAAGGTGGGAGGAGAAGGGAATGACAGAGGATGAGATGGTTGGATGGCATCACCAACACGATGGACATGAGTTTGAGTAAACTCCAGGAGTTGGTGATGGACAGGGAGGCCTGGCATGCTGAAGTTCATGGGGTCACAAACAGTTGGACAAGACTGAGCAACTGAACGGAAAGGATCTAAATATTTTATCATTGGAAAAGTCCCTGATGCTGGGAAAGATTGAGAAGGGGAAGAGGATGTCAGAGGATGAGATGGCTGGACAGCATCACTGATGCAATGAACATGAACTTGAGCAAACTCTGGGAGATGGTGAGGGACAGAAAGGCCTAGTGTGTTGCAGTCCATGGGGTCACAAAGAGTTGGACATGACTGGGCAACTAAACAACAACAATCTAAATACAGGCCAACACTTATGACAGTCTTTGCAAATGTCAAGTTAATAGGCAAGGATTAAAAAAAATATCTAAATTACAAATATAATTCTAAATTACAGTTCTTTTTTTTTCATTTTTGTCCAGAATTCTTTGTTAATTTTCAAGTAAACTAAAAAAAAAAAAAGCATATCACAATAGTTTTATATTAAAATTAAATCTTTCAGAACACGTGACCAAAGTTTCTTAAGTCTGATTAGAATTGTCAATTGTCATTTTTGCCAAACTTGCTATCATTGGATGTATGAATAAATGGACTTGAGACATTTTACTTTGGTTCTGAAAATTATATTTGCTGTACTATGTTGCTTAGATTTTTTTTTTTTTATTGTTCTTGGTGTTGAGGTGTAACAAGGGGTGCTATGGTCTGTATAAATCAGTGTGACTGAGAGTAGTGGTGATTGATTTTAGATGTTTCTGGGAAAGGTAAAGACCAGCTCATTTCCAAGCTTCCCAGGCAGAGCAGATTGACTCACATGTTACTGAAATCCCTCTCTGGCTCCACGTGAATTAATTGATGTGGTATTCTTGCTTGGAAACTACAGTATTATCTGTTGACATGTCGAGACTACTCTGGGCTCTTAAAACCAAAGACTTTTATTTACAGGAGCCTCCAGATTAAGAACCCATCACCCTCAGATGCTCTTTGATGCACAAGGATACTATCAAGCCTCTAAGTATCATACATTATACAACAGAGTACTTTCCACATGACCTTTCTGGCTCCATTTTGCTGGGATTCTATGAACTATTACCTGCTCAGAAGAAACCAGACTCAGGACTTCTTGTCTAATAGTGCAATTCAACAGCAAAACTGTAATGAGCCTCTATTATGTGCAAGATGAATAAGGGATACTTTTGGTCATAAACAAGTGTCCTCCCCACTACCAGATAAAAGATGATACAAATTCACACACAAAAAATTAACATCTTTTTTTTTTTTAATGTGTTGTTGGATTCTGATTGCTAGAATTTTGTTAAGGATTTTTGCATCTATGTTCATCAGTGATATTGGCCTGTAGTTTTCTTTTTTTGTGGGATCTTTGTCAGGTTTTGGTATTAGGGTGATATTTTCTTAAGTGTAAAATTAAAAAAACAACTGTATTCACATAAAATGAAAATTGCAGTTATTTCTATTATTTAAAAAATTTCAAACCTTAAAATCTCTGGAGTACTTTTGGCAATAGGTATGGGAATTTACGAAAGAAAAACATGACTTCTAAGAATCCACTTAATCCACTGATTTAGTCATGCTTTTCTAGTCAAATAATCAAATGCGCTCATTCTTCACTTGAAGAACATGAAGCACACAGAAATATAATGACACATCCATGATGACCTCTGTGAAACCAAAGCCCAGTCTGTCTTAGTGACAGAGCACTGTTTTTCCTAGAAATGTCCCTGACACATTATAAGCATGTCATATGTATTATTTCACTATATAATAGTGTATTTATAAACAAATGACTTTAAGATGAAATTTTAAAAGTATTTCCTGAAATCTTCTGGGCAGACTTTAAACAGGAGACTGACTGTAAGATATTGAAACTTTGTAGTTAGTGGAACAAGAGAGTATCCAACTGATATATTTACACTTGGAAATTGGTCAAGTGAGTCATGGATGTGAATGAAAGATTCTTAATAGCTACCACCCAGTATGCAATTCACCATGAGCGAATTTAAGAATTACTTGAAAGTGAAAGTGTTAGTTATTCAGTTACGTCTGACTTTTTGGGACCCCTTGGACCCCATAGACTGCTAGGTTCTTCTGTCCTGTGATCGGCCAGGCAAGAAAACTGGAGAATTTATATGACTACCTATAAAATGTACTCCTTTAAAAGAAAAGATATTTGTAACCTAGAGATGAATAAAAAGAATTCTGAGATGACTAGAAACTTTCTCTTATGAAGAACAACTGAAAGAAAACAACATGACTTCTAAAAATCCATTCAAGTGTTAGTTAACAAGGCTGGTAAAGGCATCTTGAAGAAAGCATTCTGTATCCATCAAGTCATCAAAAGGTTCCTAGGTTGGAGAGGGTGCAAACTTACCCTGGAGCAGAACTAAGAGCATGTGGGGGGATGGCAGGAGAGAGAGATTTCTAGCTCAGTGCAAAGGCATTTCCATAATAAGTATCCACAATGGAAATGGGTCCCAAACAGTATAATTTCCAGAAATAATATTGCGACCACATGGACTGTAACCTGCCAGGCTCCTCTGTCCAAGGGATTCTCCAGGCAAGAATACTGGATTGGGTTGCCATTTCCTCTACCAGGGAAACTTCCTGACTCAGGGATCAAACCTGCATCTCTTACGTCTGTTTGCTGAATTGCCAGGTGGATTCCTTAACGCTGCACTATTTTACAAGCCCCACCCAGTATCTAACTCTTCTTAAAATGTGAGGCAGTTTAATTTTAATACAAAGTTTATTTCTCCCTAATATTATCACAGCATTTCTTATGTTAACTATCGGTGGCGGTCGTTGCATGAAATACTTCCAAAAATTTACGGTTCTGATTTGATTTGGCCACTATTACTCATGAGCAGTGTGTAGTAAAGCTTTGACATTTTTCTAGTTAATAATTTGTCAAAAATATTTTCTACTGCCTATTTCATAATTTCAATAACAAGCAGCAATCTCTCCAAAACATATCTTTGATGGTGATCAAAGGTCATCCAAGGTCGATGGAAATTTTAGATAATCAAGGGGGAAATATTTTGTTGCAGGAAAGCATATGCATATGAAACGATATATTCTTTGGTGTCATACTCCATTATTTAAACTGTTTTACATAATTGTATACACAAATAGTATCGAAATGATATGCCTAGGGAAACCATTCAACTGCTCTCTTCTACCTTTTAAAATATACTGTATTGTTTTATAAAATTAAACATTTAAATGAATTTTAATAAATCACATTTAAGATGATGTGATGTTAATTTCCTATGAGTTTTAGCAGGCAGTAGTACTAAGACTCGGAGAAGGCAATGGCACCCCACTCCAGTACTCTTGCCTGGAGAATCCCATGGATGGAGGAGCCTGGTGGGCTGCAGTCCATGGGGTCGCTAGGAGTCGGACAAGACTGAGCGAGTTCACTTTCACTTTTCACTTTCATGCATTTGAGAAGGAAATGGCAACCCACTCCAGTGTTCTTGCCTGGAGAATCCCAGGGACGTGGGAGCCTGGTGGGCTGCCGTCTATGGGGTCGCACAGAGTCAGACACGACTGAAGCGACTTAGCAGCAGCAGGAGGCACAGCGTAATTGAAGAGAGGAGACTCGGGAAAGTAGCTTATTGTCAACCAGTAAAAAATTGCTTGCAACTTGCAATGTGTGACATGCATCACATTACTTTTAAGGAAGCAGTTATGTGAGTATGAAGATAGATAATACTAGCCAAGAGCATGAATTACAACATCAAATACATCAAAATCATTAAAACAAAGGATTGCTTTGGTAGACTGGAATGTTAGGCTATCTCATAAGTATGTAAAAGTTCAAGGATGCACTCATCATATATACTTGTTTCTTTACATTCAGGTCAGTTCAGTTCAGTTCAGTCGCTCAGTCATGTCTAACTCTTTGCAACCCCATGGAATGCAGCACTCCAGGCTTCCCTGTCCATCACCAACTCCTGGAGCTTGCTCAAACTCATGTCCATTGAGTCAGTGATTCCATCGAACCGTCTCATCCTATGTCATCCCCTTCTCCTCCTGCCTTCAAAATTGCCCAACATCAGGGTCTTTTCCAATGAGTCAGCTCTTCACATCAGGTGGCCAAAGTATTGGAGTTTCAGCTTTGATCTTTATTACATATATATATATATATTTTTTCAGTTTGATCCTTATATTACACAGAATTAAAATGATATATAATAGGGTAGATTGTTGTGAATCTTCACTTTCATTCATTAAAAAAAAATAGCCTTCAAACAGCGTGGCCAAAAGGCCATCTGGAGGAGGTGTTTTTAGTGCCCTAGTTTTGCTTGCTTTGATCTGGTCTGTGAGGGATGACTTTTTGCTTCAGGGCTCTTTTCACTAGGTCCCTTCTGCTCATGTACTTGCTTCAGGTAAAGTGTCTAAACACTGACTTACTAATTTGACAGGAAAGTTTTTGCTCTTTCCAATGTGGGCCAAGGTTTATACGGGACAGCTGGTGTCTGCGTGTAGAGTTCTCTAATGCTATGCTCTTGATCTATAAGCAATTTATCTTCCCTTCAGGGACCAATACGTATAAGGGGAGCGATTTTAAGCCTATTTCAGTCTAAGGAATTACTTCTTGCTTAAAAGAAGTAGAAAAGGGCATGTGCACAAACGTGAGTGCCATAGAATGTCTACATACCACTCTCAAATATATCCTTGGAAAAACCGGATACAAATGTGATTGTGTTATCAAATACACATATATGTAACCAAATCTCTCTCACAAACATATATGCATATACTTAATGTAGTGTGTTCCAAAACCAAACAGAACAACAAAACTGAAGAATTAAAGCTGAAATTTAAAACCAAATTGCATAAAAGGAAACAATAAGTTTAGTCACTGGTATATTTTACTCCTTATGATGCTCCCATTGAGCTGAAAACAGTCTTTTAAATTTGAAAATGTATTTATATTCTAGATTTTTTAAACCTTTTTGACCTAAATCTTGAAGTTGGTGAGACGAATATTATAATCACAATTCAATCCATGAATTGAATCCATCCAATACATTAATGATGCCCTAAAATAACAGGTCAAAAAATAAACCCTATTAAGGTCATTATAGATAATGTTTAAGTTCCTTGGCTGAAAATTCAAATTGTATTCTAAATATTAGCAAAATTAGTTCTCTTTGAGGTTTTTAAAGAATCAGGCATGATAAGAGAATGATATGAAGAGGTAATTTTTATAATTAGTATCTCTCTAAAATTTTGGTTTGGGGTCTCTTATTCATTCTTTAATTCTGACCAATGAAGCATCTTTCCATAGCTATGCTACAAAATTGCTTTCCTCAGCATAATAAGCTCAGTTGAGTTCAGTCCAGTCACTCAGTCGTGTCCAACTCTTTGTGACCCCATGAACCGCAGCATGCCAGGCCTCCCTTTCCATCACCAACTCCCAGAATCTACCCAAACCCATGTCCATCGAGTCAGTGATGCCATCCAACCATCTCATTGTCTGTCATCCCCTTCTCCTCCTGCCCTCAATCTTTCCAATCATCAGGGTCTTTTCAAATGAGTCAGCTCTTCGCATCAGGTGGCCAAAGTATTGGAGTTTCAGCTTCAACATCAGTCCTTCCAATGAAAATAAGTTAGCTCTTGCTTGATCCACTAATCAGTTAACATGAAGTGATATGTATTTTCACACAAAATGTATAAAAACATCAAGCCATCAGTTTAGGAAATGAATGGAAACAAACCTAGAACTGCAAAAAAAGCAAAGACTTGTGGCATTAGAAATGACCTCAAAGAATGACTCTGTAGAGTGACCTCTATTTTTCAAAAACATAATTGAAATATAGTTGATTTACAACGTTGTGATAATTTCTGCTGTACAGCAAAGTGACTCAGTTATATATACATATATATAAATTTTCACATTCTTTTCCTTTACATTAATCACAATATATTAAATGTAGTTCCTTGTGCTATATAGTGGGGCTTCCTCGGTGGCTCAGTGGTAAAGAATCTGCCAGCAATGCAGGAGTCGCGGGCGACTCAGGTTCGATCCCTGGGTCAGGAAGACTCCCTGAAGAAGGGAATGCCAAACCACTCCAGTATCCTTGCCTGGAGAATCCCATGGCCAGAGAAGCCTAGTGGGCTACAGTCCTAGGGTTTCTTCCAGTCAGACATGACTGAAGAGACTTAGCAGCACGTGCTATAGAGTAAGACTGTATTTTAAGGTATGTTGGACTCCATTAAGTTTTTAATATTTGTTCTTATTATTTATAGAAGCCCCTAAACCCATCCTTTCAGAAAAGAGTAAGAGATATAATGAGCTGATTTGCAAGCCAATGCTATTTTTTTTTATAATGATACCATTAATTAAGATTGTGGATGTCTTACAACAAAAATACTGGCTTATAAACAGAATGCAGTACAATGCTGCTTTAATATGCAAGTGGGCGACTTTAGAAAATGTTCCCACTTACATGACACTGCTAATGCGTTTCATTGTTAATAGCTATCACCTTTAGATACGGCAGTTCATTTGTTAGGGGCTTTGTGTTTGTCTTACATGTGTGCATGCTCCTGCTTCAATTACATAAATCACAAGTCTAAAGATCTGAAATTGGAATGTGAAGAAAAATGCAACAGTATATCTTTAAAAGGAAAAGAGAAATGATTCACCCATTTCCTATCTAGTGTATGGAAGATAAATAACTTCTCATCATTTAACATGTAGCTCATAAGGTACGTATTGTGAGTATGGCATTGCAGCTATTAAGAAACAGTTATTTTGCAGGTTGGAGTCCCCAGCAGCATCCCAGCTTTTGGGGGTATATTGAGAATAAATTATTCCTTTGTAGGCGAATTCATTACCAGTCGTTGATGACTCATGGCTGGCTTACCTATGGAAATCACTGAAACCATGTTTTTCTGAAATTAAAAAAAGATCTTTTAAAAACCAAACCTTTTTGCTGGCATGTTAACACCTAAATTATTGTTTGGAATATTTACTTTCTCATATATCTTTGTCAGCTTCACTTTCTATTGTATTTTGGAACTTTAAAAAAAAGGTCAAGACAATGCTCTTTAATGTGCTAAGAACTACTTTCAGAACAATGATAAGGTATTAATTTGAAAATAAACATTTAGATTCAAATACTAGTATTTTATGCACTGAACATTTTAAAATACTGGTTTGGCCAAAAGTCTCATTTGTTTTTTTCCATAAGATGGCTCTAGTACTGCTAAGTTGTTTTTAACTTCATTTGAAATGAGGTGTGTTTTTTTTTTTTTATTGTAATTGTGACTGCTGTCATATCAGTGTACATGAAAAAAAAAAACTTATCAAAATTGGTGAATTTTTGTGTAGCCATTTTAATACTGAAGGTGGAAGGAAAAAAGCAACATTTTTGGCATAGTTTGTTTTATTATTACAAAAAAGGAAAAACACAATTGAAACATACAAAAAGATTTGTGCCATGTATGGAGAAGGTGCTGTGACTGATCAAATGTGTTAAAAGCGGTTTGCAAAGTTTTGTGTTGAAGATTTCTTTCTAGACCATGCTCCACAATTGGGCAGACCACTTGAAATAGAAAATCATTAAAATGAGACAGTGACTGAGAACAATCCAAGTTATACCATGTGGAAGATAGTCGACATACTCAGAACATCCATATCAAGTGCTGAAAACCATTTGCACCAGCTTGGTTATATTAATCATTTCAATGTTTGGACTCCACTTGTTAAGCAAAAAAATAAAATAAAAAAGCCTTGAGCATATTTGTGTACTTGAGTTTCTACTTAAACGTATTAAAAACATTCCATTTTTAAATCAAATTGTGACAAGTGATGTAAAGTGGATGCTGTACAATAATGTGGAATCGAAGAGATCACGGGGCAAGCAAAATGAACCACCACCAACCATAACCAAGGCAAATCTTCATCCAAAGAAGGTGATGGTATGTATATGATCGGATTGGAAGGGAGTCCTCTATTATCAGCTTCTTCTGGAAAGCCAAATAATTCCAACAAGTACTTCTCCCAATTAGACCAACTGAAAGAAGTACTCAAAAAAGGGTCTAGAGTTAGTCAACGGAAAACACATAACCTTCCATCAGGATAAGGCAAGACCGCCTGTTACTTGGATGACCAGGCAAAAACTGTTACAGTTTGAGTGGGAAGTTCTGATTCCTTCACTGTATTCATCAGGCATTACACCTCCAGATTTCCATTTATTTAAGTCTTTACAAATTCTCTTATGGGAAAAAACTTTCAATTCCCTTGGAATAGTATAAAAGGCACCTGGAACAGCTCTTGGCTCAAAAAAGTTTTCAGAAGACGGGAATATAAAGTTGACTAAAAATGGCAGAAGGCAGTGGAAAAAAGTGGTGAGTATACTGTTCAATGAAGTTCTTGGTGAAAATGAAAATCGTGTCTTTTATTTTTACTTAAAAACTGAAAGAAAATTTTGGCCAACCCAATATTTTGATCGTTGCTTTTCAAGTTTAATTTCTGGGGTGGAGAAGAATGTTACTCTAGGCCATTCTTTCTGGCCGCATAACTTGAAATTTTTACCTATTTTCTTCAAAGTATTCTTTCCCACACTCTTTGTTCCTTCTGCATCTCTACCACAAAGAAATTATTTCAGTTTTTTCTAGTTTACACCACCCAGAGAGCTCTGTATCTGGCCTCCTCCATGATCTAATATACAATAAACACTGCTCCTTGAGACTTCTTTTTTCTCTTAACTATTTGTGGCAATGTATGAATAATGAATTTCAAATTCATTAGTATCTATAATATTCAAAGCAGACTCATAATTAATATAAATCCAAATATGTTCTAATAAAGTTCTCATATGAAAACATTTGGAAATGAATGAATCAGATGTTTGCATATCTATTTAATCTTGAACTTTATTATTTGCTTTATGCTGAAAATTTGTCTTTTTTCCTCTTCTTGAGTTAATGATTATATATTTAATATTATACATTTAATGGGGCAAATACACATTTTATCAGATAATAGTACAGAAATTTGTATTATTTCACAGGATCAAAACAAAAGACTATTGAAAATATGTTTCATGTTCATGGGTGGTTAGGCTCAATATTGTTAAATGTCAATTCCTCCTGCATGCATGCTCAGTCACTTCAGTTGTGTCCAACTGTTTGCAACCCCATGGACTGTAGCCCACCAGGCTCCTCTGTCCATGGGATTCTTCAGGCAAGAATACTGGAGTAGGCCGCAATGTCCTCCTCCAGGGGATCTTCCCCACCCAGGCATTGAACTCACACCTCTTAAGTCTCCTGCATTGGCAGGCAGGCTCTTTACCTCTAGCGCTACCTGAGAAGCCCCTACACAATCCACTCTATGTTTGTCACAACCCATAGATCTTGGCAAAAGAAGGAATGAACTTTAATATGAAAATTACAAAATACGTAGGAAGTCAGGGGATCACAGGATGGAATGCACAAGGGAACAAGAGAATCTAGTTAATGACAGTGTGTTAAACAGCCACACTGGTATGGGAGCACAGGGACAAGATTCTGACTGCGGTAACTTTGGAAATGAGTGGAGTTTGTAAAACGAAATCCAGAAGTAACTGCCCATAAATGCTGTACTCTAGTTGATAAAGTTGGGGTTTCCCTGGTGGCTCGGTGATAAAAGAATCTGCCTGCCAATGCAGGGAATGTGGCTTTGGCTCCTGGGTTGGGAAGATCCACTGGAGCAGGAAATGGCAATACACCCAGCATTCTTGCCTGAAATCTCATGGACACAGGACCCTGGTGGGCTATAGTCCATAGTGTTTAACTTAGAATAAGTTAAACATGACTTAGCAACGGAGCACACATGCAGCTGAGAAAATTACTCCCCATGCAAATATGAATAAACAATTCTGAAACTATTTTACATATGGACTGGAACTGAATAATTACTTAAATGGACAGAGGATGGTGGGATCCACATTTTCTACTGATAGAGTGAGAATTTTCAGATAAGCAATGGGTAGCAGGCTAGAATGACTGAAGTGGTAATGAAGCGTTGATATTAGTATTAAGCCATTGTTAGTTTAATACAGATACAGATAGGTAGAAATAGACAGGTAGATACAGAGATATTTGTAGGTATATTTATACATAAGGGTTAGTATATGCACATATTGATATATTCTCCTACTCTATCAGCCAAGAAGGTCTAGAAGTAAAGACACACCAGTAACAATGAGCACATCTAGTACCCAGATCTCGATTTTAGAGTATTAGACTCCAATAAAAAGAGCAAGGATTCCTTAGAGAAATGGCTGACTCTAGGACTAGGGCATAAGATATTAAAGGTTAGCCTGATGCATCAGAGACATTACTTTGCCAACAAAGGTCCGTCTAGTCAAGGCTATGGTTTTTCCAGTGGTCATGTATGGATGTGAGAGTTGGACTGTGAAGAAAGCTGAGTGCTGAAGAATTGATGCTTTTGAACTGTGGTGTTGGAGAAGACTCTTGAGAGTCCCTTGGACTGCAAGGAGATCCAACCAGTCCATCCTAAAAGAGATCAGTCCTGGGTGTTCATTGGAAGGACTGATGCTAAAGCTGAAACTCCAGTACTTTGGCTACCTCAGGCGAAGTGTTGACTCATTGGAAAAGACTGTGATGCTGGGAGGGGTTGGGGGCGGGAGGAAAAGAGGACGACAGAGGATGAGCTGGCAGGATGGCATCACTGACTCGAGGGACGTGAGTTTGAATGAACTCCGGGAGTTGGTGATGGACAGGGAGACCTGGCGTGCTGCAATTCATGGGGTCGAAAAGAGTGGGACACGACTGAGCAGTTGAACTCAACTGAACTGAACTGATGCATCTTGCAGTGTCAGGAAGTATGGACATGCTTTAAAACTTCATTGATGAAGGTATGTCAAAAGGACACAGGGCAACTGAACATGACCCTTGGTGATCAAAGTGAGAAACATTGGCGCAACAAATAAGTAAAGCTGGAGTAGACTATAACCACAATATAAAATCAATACTGATGTACCCATATATATGTGTGTGTGTGTGTGTGCGTGTATAAAGGATTAATTAAATATGGTGAATAGATGCATTTTTTATGCAGAATACTTTAAAATAATTTGTGTTGATTCTGTGTCTTAAAGAAGTAGGTCATACTTTCCCACTTCTTAAATAGTGACTTCCTTCTAAAAAGGGTCACCAAACAAACCGGATCTCAGCTAGGTAATCAAGGTTAACACTGACATGCTACATAGCAGCTTGAATGTGAAGGGAGTTTGGGGAAGAATGGATACATGTATATGTATGCCTGAGTCCCTTCACTGTTCACTTGAAGCTATAACAACATTGTTAATTGACTATGTTGTTTGGTTGTTAAGTCATATCTGACTCTTTGGTGACCCCGTGGACTGTAGCACTCAAGGTTCCTCTCTTGGTGGGATTTTCCAGGCAGGAATACTGGAGTGGGTTGTCATTTCCTTCTCCAGGGTATCTTCCCCACCCAGGGATAGAATAAGCAGCTCCTGCATCAGCAGGCAGGTTCTTTACTGTTCAGCCACCCCAATCCTAAACTAAAAGTTTTTTAAAAAAAGGTTTAACATTGACAGGATGTACACTGATAGTATGTACCCTGGAGATCATATGATGAGAATAGCATTTTACTTGTATGACCATCCTCTCCAAACCCAGCAATACCAGTCTAATCATGAGAAAAATATCATACCTATCTCAGTTGATGGGCATTCTACAAAATTCCTAACCAGAACTCCTCAAAATTGTCAAGGTCATCGAAAGCAAGTCTGAGAAACTGTCATAGACAGGAGACCCTGAAGGAGATGTAGTGACTAAATGTAATTGGTAAATTGGATGGGACCCTGGAACAGAGAATGAATTAGGTATGGCTTAGATGGTAAAGAATCTGCCTGCAATGCAGGAGACCCGGGTTCGATCCCTGGATGTGGAAGATCCCCTGGAGAAGGGCACAGCAACCCACTCCAGTATTCTTGTCTGGAGAATTCCATGAACAGAGGAGCCTGGCAGGCTACATACAGTCCATGGAGTAGCACAGAGTCAGACATGACTGAGAGGCTAACACTTCACTTCTCTTTAAGGAGACTGGAATAAAGATTGAACTTAGCAATAATATATGAGCAATGTTTTTTTTTTTTAATTATCATAAATGTTAATACACTAAGGTAAGTTTCTAAGGAAAGCAGAGAAAACTGGTTATTGACTAAATGGGAAATAAGGACTCTCTACTGTCTTCACAACTTTCTGAAACCTAAATCTATTCTAAAATAAAAATAGTTTAATTTAAAAAATGAGGTTGTAAAACTTTATACTGGCACATAACAAAGGGGGATTCTTTATCACTGTGCCATCTTAAATTTCATGAATTTGCCCTGGGAGAAAACTGAGTCAAGGTCAAGATCAAAATTGGGTATCTGTTCCAGTCAGTGTGACTAAGTGAGGAAACCTCTAAAGTATGGCAGAGTATCAAATGACAAAGTTATGGAGAAGATAAAATATCACAGGTTTTAACAATTTCAGAATGATGTAAAAGGTCACTTTATTTCCTCCTCTCTCATCACTTGATATTTAAAATTACTTGGTTTTCAATTTTTTTTTTTTTTTTAAAAAGTAGTCTATTAACTCTTAGGCATGAAGTGAGCTCCTAAAGACAGAAAGAACCTGGAGTGGGGCGAGCAGTCATAGAACTAATGTTAATAACAATGTACAGCAGTGTCGTTTTCAAATTGCCCTCTCATACAGAATCTCATTTGATCACAGTGTTCTTCTCTGCTGCTGCTAAGTCGCTTTAGTCATGTCCGACTCTGTGCGACCCCATAGATGGCAGCCCACCAGGCTCCCCCATCCCTGGAATTCTCCAGGCAAGAACACTGGAGTGGGTTGCCATTTCCTTCTCCAATGCATGAAAGTGAAAAGTGAAAGTGAAGTCGCTCAGTCGTGTCTGACTCTTCGCGACCCCATGGACTGCAGCCTACCAGGCTCCTCCGTCCATGGGATTTTCCAGGCAAGAGTACTGGAGTGGGGTGCCATTGCCTTCTCTGCTAGGGAAAGTATAATATTTATAGTGTATTTCAAGGTAAATGTGACATAATACATGTAAAGCATACGGAACTCAACTTTAAGGATTTATAAAAACCTTGTAAGAATTTAGCATTGCATATCTACAAATATCACCCAATCTCTACATTTCAGGACTGGAGATGTGGATCCTAGTAGAATTCTCAACCCATAGGTCCCTTAGTGATACCGAGTTACCTCCTTCAGTCTCTATTTCTCATAAGAAGAACAGAAATGCTCAAGAAATGCTTCACAATTTCAAGGCCATGATTAACATTTATGGGAAGAGAGGTGTAGGAGCTAGCTAGTAGTTATCAGTGCACCATGCTGCTTTACATTTCTGACAAGAACGTTATTGGATCAAGCATACAATACTGTCGGCCATAAGCTCCCAGAGTCACAAAGAGTCTAAAGGTCTTCACAAGATCCAACAGGTGTCATTTCCACGCCATGTCAGATGCTGGAAAAATGCAGTCATAATATAGTCAAATCACTCTCATGGATTCTTATATTATACTAACTTCTTAATTTCACTATTCAGAGAAAAGAATTGGTAATATAGATACCCTGATTACAGTATGATCAAATTTCATACTAGTAATGATTGAATAGACTCCCTTTATAGGAATAATGAAAGTCAACTAGGCTACAGAGACTGTACAAATTCATATAGGGAGTTAACTTTAACAAAGACTGTAACTATATCTTCTTAACTCTTGCTAAGTAAAATAAGTTTTCCACTACTTCTTTAAATACAACAGAAAATGTATAGAGATTAAAGTACAGAGAGAATATTTTTCTTCAAACAATATCTTGAATTTGGGTTTAATCTAATATTAGGATGCAGTATACCTTATATTTGACAAGAGGTGTTGAAGATATTAGGAAATTATATGAGCATAATTTAAATATTACACACTAGTCTCTGACTCGTTAATGTTAAAATTAGTTTCAATTCAATAACTTTCATGACACTTTCTTTACACTTCCAAGATTTTTAAAAGGGAATTTTATTATTTTTTTAATTTTAGGAACTCCACTTGTATTTTTCTTTTTATAAAATGTTTGACACAGTTATCCTTACTTTTACTGGGCTTTAATAACTTTGCATAAACATTTATATACTTTTTTCAACAAAATGAGTTCAGATTCAAGTCAAATATCTACTTTAAAAAAAAAAAAAAAAACCTAGCCCTTTGCTCTTTTTAAGTAGAAAAGCATGGTACAATGAAAGACAGAAATGGTACGGACCTAACAGAAACAGAAGATATTAAGAAGAGGTGGCAAGAATACATAGAAGAACTGTACAAAAAAGATCTTCATGACCCAGACAATCGTGATGGTGTGATTACTCACCTATAGCCAGACATCCTGGAATGTGAAGTCAAGTGGGCCTTAGGAAGCATCACTATGAACAAAGCTGGTGGAGGTGATGGAATTCCAGTTGAGCTATTTCAAATCCTAAAAGATGATGCTGTGAAGTGTTGCACTCAATATGCCAGCAAATTGGGAAAACTCAGCAGTGGCCACAGGACTGGAAAAGGTCAGATTTCATTCCAATTCCACAGAAAGGCAATGTCAAAGAATGCTCAATCTACCGCACAAAAGCACACATCTCACATGCTAGCAAAGTAATGGTCAAAATTCGCCAAGCCAGGCTTCAACAGTACACAAACCGTGAACTTCCAGATGTTCAAGCTGGTTGTAGAAAAGGAAGAGGAACCAGAGATCAAATTGCGAGCATCCATTGGATCATCGAAAAAATGAAAGAGTTACAGAAAAACATCTGCTTCATTAACTATGCCAAAGCCTTTGACTGTGTGGATCATAAAAAAACTGTGGAAAATTCTGAGAGATGGGAATACCAGACCACCTGACCTATCTCCTGAGAAATCTGTATGCAGGTCAAGAAGCAACAGTTAGAACTGGACATGGAAAAACAGACTGGTTCCAAATCAGGAAAAGAGTACATCAAGGCTATGTATTGTCATCCTGCTTATTTAAATTCTATGCAGAATACATCATGAGAAACTCTGGGCTGGATGAAGCACAAGCTGGAATCAAGATTGCCAGGAGAAATATCAATAACCTCAGATATGCAGATGAAACCACCCATATGGCAGAAAGGAAAAAGAACTAAAAAGCCTTATGATGAAAGTGAAAGAGGAGAATGAAAAAGTTGACTTAAAAATTAAAACTCAACTTTCTGAAAACTAAGATCATGGAATCCGGTCCCATCACGTCATGGCAAATAGATGGGGAAACAATGGAAACAGTGACAGATTTTATCTTTTGGGGCTCCAATATCACTACAGATCGTAACTGCAGCCACAAAGTTAAAAGACACTTGCTTCTTGGAAAAAATAGCAATGACCAACCTAAATAGCATATTAAAAAGCAGAGACCTTGTTTTACCAAATAAGGTCCATCTAGTCAAAGTTATGGTTTTTCCAGTAGTCATGTATGGATGTGAGAGTTGGACTATAAAGAAAGCTAGGCATCGAAGAATTGATGTTTTTGAACTGTGGTGTTGGAGAAGACTCTTGAGAGTCCCTTGGACTGCAAGGAGACCCAAACAGTCCATCCTAAAGGAAATCAGTCCTGAATATTCATTGGAAGGACTGATGCTGAAGCTGAAACTCCAATACTTTGGCCACCTGAAGCGAAGAGCTGACTCGTGTGCAAAGACCCTGATGCTGGGAGAGATTAAAGACAGGAGGAGAAGGGGATGACAGAGGATGAGATGGTTGGATGGCATCACCGACCCAATGGACATGAGTCTGGGTAAACTCCAAAAGTTGGTGATGGACAGGGAAGCCTGGTGTGCTGCAGTCCACAGGGTCGCAAAGAGTCGGATATGACTGAGCAACTGAACTGAACTGAACTGATGCTTACAAAGTCACAGTTCCTTTGGTGCCTCAAAACTGCATCTTAAATGAGGGCTAATTATGCTTGGAAAATCTACTTGGATTTTGAAAATATATTTATTCATGGATATTCTTTGGTGGCTCAGTGGTAAAGAACCTGACTGCCAAGGCAGGAGATGCAGGTTCAATCCCTGGATCTGGAAGATGCCCTGGAGAGGGAACGGCAAGCCTCTCCAGTATCCTTGCCTGGGAAATCCCATGGACAAAGGAGCCTGGTGGGCCACAGTCCATGGGGTCACAAAGAGTCAGATATGACTTAGCTACTAAACAACAACATTTTTTCATACACATGGGAATAGTCTTCCTAAAAATTATGGTGATTTTGTCAGATATCATTTTAGTGTGATACAGATAGATTGTAAATAATTTAAAAACAGTATCCTAAAATAATACATATTGTGATCTCTGGTTAATGTTGTTAATATTTGGAAAGAAAATCCTAAAGTGTAAAATTCAAAAGCTTTATCTTAAGGAGTGAGCATTTTGAGAGAAACAGCATGCTTTCTAAATAAAAAGTAATTATGTAAAAATTACATGGGTTAAAGATATTGAACCTCCATTACTATATTAACCTTGCATTTCTTTGAGCAAGTGCCTATGGAACAGGTGATTTTTCTTCTGAGCCACAGTCCATAAAATAATTGAACTTTCTTTCAATGAGGCAGCATATTAGATCAGGCTGAGAGGTGAATCTGAAGCTCCAAAGAGTGATGAACATCTGATTCAACGAATTACTTCCTAAAGTGTCTTTTTAAACTTGTTTCCTATATTTTTATTTCCTTGTCTTAACCCAGAAAAAAGCAAGCAGGAAAGAAGAGCAAGCCAAATAATGACCTCACAACGAAAATCAAATACATGTTATTAAGAGACATACAAATAATATGAATTGAGGTAGTATTAAACTTAGAAAAATAATGTTTGATTTCTTTAAGTATTCATTTTATTTTAGTCATTTTTATAAGTGGTGTATTTAGTCAGCTATTTACATTCTGAAGGATCTGAGAATTTTACTTTATATACTTGATTTTTACAAGCCTCTTAAAAGAAAAATACCTTGATTTTCTTTTTCTTTTTACTTTAGACATGGCTACTAGGAAATTTTTAAATACCACATTTCTTGATATTTTATGTGTATTTATGTGCATCTATACATCACTTTTAGGTTATGGTTTTTCCTGTGGTCATGTATGGATGTGAGAGTTGGACTGTGAAGAAGGCTGAACACTGAAGAATTGATGCTTCTGAACTGTGGTGTTGGAGAAGACTCTTGAGAGTCCCTTGGACTGCAAGGAGATCCAACCAGTCCATTCTGAAAGAAATCAGCCCTGGGATTTCTTTGGAAGGAATGATGCTAAAGCTGAAACTCCAGTACTTTGGCCACCTCATGCGAAGAGTTGACTCATGGGAAAAGACTCTGATGCTGGGAGGGATTGTGGGCAGGAGGAGAAGGGGACGACAGAGGATGAGATAGCTGGATGGCATCACTGACTCGACTGACGTGAGTTTGAGTGAACTCCGGGAGTTGGTGATGGACAGGGAGGCCTGGCGTGCTGCGATTCATGGGGTCGCAAAGAGTCGGACACGACTGAACGACAAAACTGAACTGAACATTGGACAATGGGTCTACTTTAATTGTCAAAGAATCTAAACTATACTTTTATATGTGAAAACTGCATGGTTGATAAACCATTTTTTTCAAGTTTTTGTGTACTTATTGATATTTGTTGATACTTGTTGATATTTATTTAAGGGACAAATTTGTTTCATAAAAATGGCTGTACAAAATCGCTACAGAGGTAATGTGTAATAAAATTACAAAGGAAAGAATATCAGACAAAAGTAAGACTTCCAAAGCATTACAATCCAGAAATTCTTAAAATGTTCTGAATACCAGCATCCATTGAGAATCTGATTAATAACTGTTCTCTTAGGGGGAAAAAAAAATGTACAGGTTCACAAACTTTTTCATTCAGTTTCACTATATTTGAAACACAACTTAGATTTCTATTCGTGGACCGACCCCAGGTTGTAGAATGTTGGGGTATCCTTCAAGCTCCCAAATTTACAGATAAAGGAACCTGGTGGTTCATCAGAGTTAATAGCTTTCCAAAGCTAACCAGCTAGTTCCGACTAGTTGTGGAACAAGAGGTTCCCTAGAATGAGCACTTTTTCTGTTATACTCAATATTCTAGTGATAGTCAACTAGAAAGAAGGATTCATTATAATACAGCCCATTACATAATTTAGCTTTTATTCCATATAATGAACTACACCTTATTTCATCACTGCATGTTTCAGTATAAGTGATAACTGTAGAGATCCTGATTCCTCTAGTGAAATTAAATAGTCCCTGATATAGAGCAGGTACTCTATAATGCCTCTTGAATTTCAAATAAGCAGACCTGCTTTGAGCAGTGGAAAAGGACTGTTGGAAAACTGGCACAGGTGTAATAGAAGAGATGCTAAATCCCCTAAACTATATGTTTCAAGTTTAAATCATATTACAAAGTATTACATTGGTATGATGATGTAAGCTGATTGCTAAGAAATGTCTCCTTGGGCATCAGTTTAATTTTTCTTCTTTAATATGTACTTTCACAGAATGGGTGGAGACTATAGATTGGCACAATCCAAACTCATCTCATCCACTCCCTGAGAAATACCTTATCATCTGCACAACTTTGGCAATGCTGGGGTTAAGTCATGGAGAAGTAGCTTTACCCTGGTAAGCGATCTTGATTACAAAAGTCCCTTCTTATATTGAACGACCAACATCTTCACGGGAAACTTCATTTATTTGTCGAAATTCTACCACCCAGACCAATACACATAAAAATGATTCCTTTTCTCCTCTCTCTCTTTCATATTTGCAATCACTCTGTTGTTCACTGTCCAAATTTTCACCAAGCTATTCTGACATAATCTATTTTCTGCCAACATACCTCAATGACTCCTTGCTTTCCTTGCAAATTTACTTTGCTCAGTCATGTTTCCTAGGTTTGATTGCCTCTTTCTTTTCACTTCCCCTTTAATTTTCCCTTCCCATTTCTCTCCCATCCTCTCTCACTCTTAAGAACCCTTTGCCCTCTTCCTTATGGATTATCCTTCATTCTTTTGCTACATTGGGTGGGTGGGGATTGAGGGAGAGGCTAGTGATCCTTAATGAAATTCTCAAAGACTGCCGATTCTGATTCTGATGTCAAAATTCCAACTTCCAGAGCTAGAATTGCAAATAAAGTTGAATTCCTGCAGAAGAAGATCTTGAACAAATGTGTGAATGTCAGTTTTTTTATTTTGGGAGTGATCCCAAGGATCACCAGTAAGGGCAGCAGGGGGCGCTGGGGACGAGGCACAGGATAGAAGACATCCGTAAAGCATGTTCTCCGTGGGTACTTGAAGAACTTCTGAACCCAATCTCATTGGACAACTCTGGGAGACAGAACAGCCAATGCCTCTTTACCCCATCCAAGGAACAAAGGAACAAGGATATTTATCCACCAGTGCTGTCTGTCATGGATCAGGGCTGCTCCCTGGTGATATGAACCCCTGGCACTTCTGTGAGCCCTTGTGTTAAGCCAGATGCCTTGTCCAGAAAAGCCTTCAGAAACAGTCCCAGGTGTTACCAGTTGGAAAGTCTAATAATGTGTGCACAGAGGAAATATGAGCTAGATACAGGCAACACCTGCGACAATTACTTTCTGGCTATATTTTTGTATGTGCTGCGCTTAGTCGCTCAGTCGTGTCCGACTCTTTGCAACCCACTGGACTACAGCCTGCCAGGCTCCTCTGTCCATGGGATTTTTCAGGAAAGAATACTGGAGTGGGTTGCTATTTCCTTCTTTAGGGGATTTAGCCAATCCAGGGATCGAATCCACCTCTCCTGTGACTCCTGTATTGCAGGCAGATTCTTCACCTGTATACTTGTTTAATATTTAAATGGGACTTAAATTCTGGAGAAGGAAATGGCAACCCAGTCCAGTATTCTTGCCTGGAAAATTCCATGGACAGAGGAGCCTGATAGGCTACAGTCTGGGGTTGCAAATAGTTGGGCACAATTGAGCGACTTCACTTTCTTTTGTTTCTTTACTTCTGATACAAAGTCGACTTTAATACCTAGTTTCTATATTTACTGTTTCACTGTGAAAATCCCTTGGCCTCGCCATCTGGCTCTAACTGTTGATTCAGAAACTTGTGTCTAGGAGTACTGCACCCAGAGCTCTTTTAAAAATCGTCATGTCTTGTTTCTGTGGTATAGCTTAATTTTTTTAAAACAACAAAAGTGTACTGCACTGTGAGAAAAAAAAAACACAAACATTTGCTTTGTTTAATAATATGTATGCTTTTCTCCTTCTGTACATAGCAGCTTTTTGTAGACAGTCAAAAAGAAGTGTGAACAGTAGTGAATCTAGTGATTCATAAGAAGGCAGGCATGACGTGCTATGTGCCAATATTAAGGAGTGTGAGTGGTAAAACTCAGAAGTGAAATTTCTGGTTTTATCCTGGCCTAGAAGCAATGTGCAATGAATGTGGGCTTTGCAATTGTATGAGTCCAGTTTTTCAACTGAACTCCTGTTAATAATTATGGAGTCTTGTGCAATTTAATTTCTTTTCAGCTTCAGTGTCCTCATCTTCTGGGAAAAGATATTTATAGCACACAACTGTTGTGAGCATTAAAAGAGATCAGACAGACAGAAGAACACAATTTTGTTACTTAGTAGATGTTCAACTGTTGATTACTTTCCTTCCCCCACCTTCACCCTAAATCACCATGATTAGGGTTTTACAACATATGGAATGAAAATGGTAATATCATGCTGTGCCTTTTCTCAAATAAAGGTCTGATCTGATTTTTATATGCTCTCATAATCTGTGAAATATGGATACAGGCAGCCTCCACCATTGTATAGAGTGATGGATAGAAAAGTAAAAAGAAATCACCCAGTTGTTTTTCCTTTTAATTTGTATCATAATGGCCACAGTTCGCTGATTTCTGTCATGCTTTCCTCTTAAACTTCCTTTTTTCTAGGTCACCCATGTGTGGTATTTTATACCCAAAATTGTTGCAGTGAACTGCAATAGAGACTAGTTTTTGTTTCCAGGATCACTATACACTATTAGGGCCATATTGACTTTATTATCTTTCATACAGGCATGCA
Source organism: Bos grunniens (assembly GCF_055505025.1). Taxonomy (NCBI): domain Eukaryota; kingdom Metazoa; phylum Chordata; class Mammalia; order Artiodactyla; family Bovidae; genus Bos; species Bos grunniens. The sequence continues at coordinate 10,239,808 of NC_141168.1, forward strand.
GAGGAACAGATGACAAGCGCAACCTTCAAGTCTACCTTACCATTGTCGCTGCAGGTTCTTCATTCAGCTGGATGGTTATAATGTTACAAGGTAAATCCCCAGTAGACACAGTTGTGGCTTTTTTTCCATCACTCCATCACTTCTTCACACCCGAGTAACCAATCACAATCCCTGACTTCTCTCACTTTGATTCTGGCTTTGCTGGTTACATTTAAGTCTATCAGATGAAAAAATGTTTTACTAAATTGTCTAATCAACTTTGTCTACGAACTTAGGTTACCGGCAAAATCCACACTTGGCTAACATTGATATGTATTTCTTTAACCCTTTAGGAAGTATGCAAATGCATATTATGTAAATCAAGTCAATCTATGAACTATAATTCATAATCCAGTTATTAGTCAATTTATCTTTTTACATCATGACTACATAAATACATTTATAAGATGAATTCTGATAGCAGGAAATGAAAGGTTAGGTATAGTAAAAACAGAAAAATTATACTAATACATTACTTTAAAATGAAATAGGACTTATAGGATATTACAATAAAGTTTAAAATGTATTTGTGTATATCAGTGGGAGAGTAACAAAGAAATAAGTTGTGTTCCCTGATGATAATAATAAAAGGGTATACATTGGGAATACTTTCCAAAAGCAAATAGTATATGATAAGAAAAAAATGAATTACCTTATCCTTTACTACCAATGACTTTAGGGTAATATCTACCTTTTACTTGTGTCTTGGAATATATAGGTTAGAAATCTAAAAATCATTCAGTAGAAAAATGTAAAAACTAAATTGAAAGGAGTCATAAAGATCATTTTTCTATATTCTTTTGTTTTGCAATTGATCCTTCACTGACCAAGATGGTAGTGACAAGTCAGCATTACTATTAAGCATTTGAAATGTAGCTAGTTCAAACCGAAATGTGCTGGACATGTAAAATATACCCTAAAATTGGAATAATTCATTTTTAAAAGTCAAATATTGCCTCGCCTTAATAATTTTATATTGATGACAAGTTAAAATTATAATATTTTGGATTTGCTGGATTAAGTAAAATGCACTCATAAAATTGGTTTCTTTTCTTACTTGTTTTTAAATGTGATGACTAGAAAATTTAAAATCACATATATGATTTGCATTATTTTTCTACTGGACTGCTGGACTTTATGGTAGGCAAAAGTTACATCATGAGGCAAAGGAACAAAATAAATATGACTGTATCATAGAGAATTGATGACAACCTTCTTTCTTTAAAATAATTATTTAAAAAAAATTATTAAGGAAGGAAATTTGGGAACTGTTGATAGAAATGTAAGCATTATTCTTAAGGAATGTTTGCCAGGGGCCTTTTGTGTCAGAGCCTTTCTGTGACCACCATGATAGCATTTGTTCAGGAAAATTCTTCCAGTCATGACTGTAGGAATTACAAAGGAGCCTCATTGGAACAGTGGAAAAACTAACTGGTAGATACAACCGAGATAATGTGTCTGTAAAGGTTTGACGCTTCTCATTGAGCCCTTTGATGAAAAAGACATAGAGAGCAAAAATATATTGAAGTCAATTAGCCTGACAACAAGTGTCTTGACAAATTGCCATCATATAAGTCACCTTGGTAGTGAGTGAAAAGGCCATTAAAAAAAAAAAAACATAACTACTCGATGCAGAAACAAAAGAAAGGGCTTGTACCAAGACATTTACCCAGGTATGTAAGTAAAAGAAAAACTGTCTCCAGATATAAGCAGTACGTGCTAATCTTATTTAACGTTAATCAACACTGAACAATATCCTTTAGTATTTTTGGAAATGAAATAAAGAAGGGACATCACAAAAAATACATTTGCATTTTATAAGACAATGTTTTTTATTCAGATTAAGGAAAGGCCAAAGTAATGAATGGGCTTCTCTGGTGGCTCAGAGGGTAAAGAATCTGACTGCAGGGCAGGAGACCTAGGTTCGATCCCTGGGTCAGGAAGATCCCCTGGGGAAGGGAATGGCTACCCACTCCAGTACTCTTGCCTGGAGAATTCCATGAACAGAGGAGCCTGGTGGGCTAAAGTCCATGGGGTCACAAAGAGGTGGTCAAGACTGAGCAACTAACACTTTCACTTTTCAAAGTAAGGAATAGATATTCAAGTATTTTTCTATGCATATGTGGTGGTGGGGATGGTTGGGAAGGGAATGACGTATCATTTTTTTAAATGGCTGATACAAGCAGTTCCCATCATAAGAATCGGTCTCAAGTGTTGAAATCAACAATACTTTTTCAGGAAAAAAAAATAATAATAATACAAAACAAAACCTTATTACCAACTGTCTTTTGGAGTTCTGACTCCTTTGTTAATTGTCTTAAAAAATAAATAACAATGTCTGGCAAAAAGAATGCGATCCAAGATATACTCTAGCCAGATTTCCTAAGAATATTTTCTTTTGTTCTTTTGTGCTCTAAAACCAGTGGTTGTGTTCAGTCACTAAGTCATGTCCAACTCTTTGCAACCCCTTGAACTGCAGTGAGACACGTCTCCTTGTCCTTTACTATCTCCAGGAGTTTGCTCAAACTCACGTCCATTGAGTCAGTGATGCTATCCAACCATATCATCCTCTGTTGCCTCCATGTCTTCTTGTAAAAACTCTTTTTAAAATACAAAAGTAAGCTGAACGTTTCCCTTTATAGTTTCTTAAAATGTTATCTAAAGGAAGAGAATATCTGAAATAATCTCCTTTCATTTTTTATTGTCTTTCTGACCTGAAAACTAATTTTGCTGTTAACATTGTACGCAGTGAAAAGGTCCATACTTGTATATGAGAGAGATTATGCCATTTTATAACTTAAAGAATACAAATCACATATTTAATATTAGTAGCAGCTGTTTTTATTAAATGATGATCCTGTCTACTAGGGATAGTTCTAGACTCTTTAAAAAAAAAATCTAATTTAATCTTTAAAACACTGTGAGTCTATTATTGCCCATTTAAAGACATATCAAGTACATATTGTCAATTTAAAGACATATCAACTCATTATTGGAGAAATTAGGTACTATAGAACACACTGCAAAAAGAAATTTCAAAATAAGACTAGTTCAAAGTAACATAAGAAATCTAACATAAGGATATTTTTAAAATGCATCCATGAACTCACTTATTTAGGAGGTAGCCCAATTCTGATATCTGTGTTTGAAGCATCTCCTCTGCAGAGCTCAAAATAAAATTGGGGGTGCTTTCTGATACAACAATTAAAGCCTTGGACAAACAATTTTTGTCCAAGAAAGTATTAAAAATATACTTGTCCCATCGACTCACCTGTGAATAAGAATAATATTTCCTATGCTTTATGTACATATGAGGAGAGAACAGGAAACTTTAAACAAATCATCCTCAAATTGAAAGGTGTGAAAGATAATTTAACAAAAAACTTGCTGTTTGGCCTGAAGACAACGCAGGTGCCCTGATAGCCTGGGCTGGGCTAGCTGCTCAACTCTTAGGGTGTTCTGAAAGCCCAATGCATACGAAAGGCGTCACTGCTATGGAATACTTACCTGAACTTTTACCAAATAAACAACTTATGTATTGCATTTGCAGTTTTAACAATGGTTCTCATTGAAGGGAGATATAGAAAACAAAAGAGAAAATCTTACTTCTAAAGTATCTATCTTAATGTTTAAAGAAATGTCCATTGTAGAAAGATTGTCAAATTGTAGCACCATAAGATTCCTATTTCAGTAATGGTGAATCTGCTTTTTTTTTTTTTTCAGCTATTTTTTCAGCTATTTTTGCTCTTAGGTTTCAGTTATTTTCACATAGACGGGGCAGCAAATTTTAAAAAATAGGTATTTTCCTCCTTTCACCACATTTCTACAAATAGAATAAAATAGAATATTTTCCATTTAACACTCTGGTGGTGTATTAATTTGTAAAGCAAAATGCATTAATGGCTTTGCTTATAGATCCACAAGTATCATCTAAATGCACTTTAAAATCATTATAAATTTTATGGGCAATTTCAGCTACCATTTTTGATGCTCTTTTAGCTTGTTTTAAATTCCTGACTCAAATCCCACAGGTTGGGGCTTTCTTATTTGCATTAATATACTTTCTTCTTAAACATGTAAGAGACTGACTAATGTGTAAACAACATTGGGGCACCCCAGGCTCAAGGCAAGAATATAATTACTCTGGGGACAGAACATTTTCAGAACTTATTCTAATTCAAAATAAGTTTATGTGCTAATGTGCTAACAAATGACTAGAGTCATTTCTAAATCTAGAAGAACTCCTTGACTTAATGCGCTCAGAGACCAGACTCTCAGTTGAAAAAAAACTAAGCATGTATTGAAAACAACTGAAACTTGTTAGGGTTTAGATTTGTACAAGTATACTGCTGCTGCTGCTAAGTCACGTCAGTCGTGTCCGACTCTTAGTGATCCCATGGACTGCAGCCTACCAGGGCTCCTCCGTCCAGGGAGTCTCCAGGCAAGAGTACTGGAGTGGGTCACCAGTGCCTTCTCCATTGTACAAGTATAAATCAAGGTTATTTTGGAAGGAGATCCTAGTTAAAAGGAATGTAAACAGGTCTCAAAAATGAGATTTAAAATATTGATGCATTTTGAGATAATAATAGGAAGTCTCAATCAACTACTTTTACTAATACTGATTTTATTGGGATTGTTTTCTTTTTTTTTCTGAAATTATCAGTATCTGTTTAGAATATGTTACAATCTTTGAATTTCTGCCACACTTTTAGCATTACCTCACCTCACTCCAAACTAGAACATATGAATACACACAAGTAAACGACAAAGCCAGTTTTTGTATTTAGGTACACAAAGTTCTCCAAACCTCTCAGACTTACTCCTTTCTCTGCCCTGTCAAGTCTGCTAAAACTATATACATGGGCACTGCCCACATTTCATAGCTTTCCAGTATCTTACATTTTTAATTTAAAAAATCTTCCATGAAGAAATAATTCTGGTTATTTGTACCAAAACCAGGATGCAATCTAACCATTTCTGGAGAAAGTTTTTAAAGTATATATACTACAAATTGTTGCAACTGTGAAAATTTAAAATCAAAAATAGAAAAAAAAAAGGAGGGGGGAAAGAACTAATATCAAGAAAAAGAACAATGGAATGCATTTAAATAAAATGGAAGAAATCAATAATTTACAAATAATAATTTACATTGAAGGCGTTTATAACTACCCAACTGGTTAGTGGGAATACTTGGGGACAAACAAAAAAAAGTGGTGAAAATTTTCATAGCACAGAAAGATAATTTATTCTACTTACATTAGTTATTTTGAATAGTATATTCTGTGAGACAGGGATAAAAATACAATTACATTGCCTCATGACTTTCTGTAACTGAATACCCAACGATGTACTTATTTTATACAAAATAAAAAGCTTAACTGAAGTGTGTAATATGTACCTCCATTATTATCTCAATGAAAAATATTACTTTCTCTTGACCAGCTTCCTAGCACATATTTTCCTTCTACAGAAGCAAAGTAAACTTTTTATTTGCAGTTAATTCAAACAGATATGTATTACTCAGTGCATTCATTCCACAACTAATGAATTAACATTATAAACTGTACTTGATCTATCTTCTACAAAGAAACCTGTAAGCATGTGCCTTGGCCTTAAAGTACTTTAAGTCTGGCAAAGGGAAAATATATTTGCCTATATACCTCTAGCTAATTATATGTGGCATTCAAGTGAGACCGAGGGTGTTGGGCAGGAAGAAGCAAATGCTGCTGAAATGATCCAGGAATTCTGGACGATGGAGATGATTGTCTTTTTAGCTTAACATTAAAAGATGGAGAACATGAAGTGTATCTCAAATGATTAATACTGCTTGAAGCTGGATGATGTCTCATGGGATTTCTATGCCCTTTAGTGTATCTGCTTTTCCTATTTTCTTTAAATGAATGTGTCACTGTTACATATTAAAGAAAATAATAAATACTATTAAAGCAAATAAAGGAACTGAAGGCAAGGGCAACTGTAAAGAGCTAATGAACAGGATCTGTTAACTGATAAGATTCTGGAGGTAGAAAAAGCAAAGCATCATGTTTGGTTAGAAACTCATGGCAAAATACCAAGTCAGTATTTGAGTGATTTGAGAACACAGAGCAAACATCTTCTTTTAGGCTTGTTTAGTTGGTGTTTACAAAAGAAAGGAGTTTGGGTGGTGCTGGAAGTTCAAGAATTGAAGGGGGGGGGGGTCATTGGATTCGTGGGACATAATTAATGTTTGATTGAGATACACCCAGAGTCATACTGAAGACTGAAACTTGGAAAATATCTCCACAGACAATTAATATCTGACCTATTGTGTATTTTAAATGAGCTCAAAGCCTGACAGACTATCAATGTTTCCACTGCATTTTCCCCTGTAGGGCTTCCAAACTAATACTAACAGTAATCTAAGCTCTTTAGCGTAAGTAGGAGAAACACATGCTTTCATCTCCTCCTTTCTTAAAAGAAAGAACGTGAATAGTACTGTGCATTTAACTGTGAATTCTTCATCAGAGTAAAAATAAGCAGGCTGACCTTAGCCCTGGCACACACTGCCCTGCTGTAGAATTCATGGCTGCACAAAAGAGCAGACAGGGTTGTCAACACCACCACATTTAATTTCTGCCCTGCCTAACTGAGCGAACTCCATGGAGATGATGACAGCTCCCTGACATCATGGGCACTCACTGACTACTTATTCACTCATTGACAGTAAATGAGTGTCAGCTGTCAGAAAATGGGAAGAAGGAGGTCTACAGCAGAAGACACTGCCTTAAAACGATGATAATTTCAAGTCCTCAATCTCAGGAACCTGCTGGTTTTGTCTTGTAATTCCTCAAGCAAAATAAGATTCTATTTCTGATTCTTGAATTAAACATCTGAGGTCAAAGTAACAGAATAGGTTCCAGATAATCATGCAATAGGGATAAAACATAAAAGTAAATGCTTTATCTACTCAGTTGGTGCAAACATAATTGTGGTTTCAGACCATGAATTTTAAATCATTATAACTGGGCTCAAACACATTTTTGTTAATCAAAATAGGAACTGTTACAATCAACACATTTTTCCCAATGAGAAATAAGTTTGTTTATTCCTGTAACATAAAAATCCATGCTTCAGGAGGATTTGACAAACCCTTGGGAAGTATGTTCAACCTCTGGCTGGCTGTGAAAACGTTTTTCCTTCAAAAAGTTGTCAAGAGGCTTGAAGAAGTAGTAGTCAGTTGGCGAGAGGTTAGGTGAAGTGGCAGATGAGGCAAAACTGCAGTGCAATTCGTTCAACTTTTGAAGTATTGGTTGTGCAACGTGCAGTCGGGCACTGTCATGGAGAAGAATTGGGCCCGTTCTGTTGACCAATGCTGCTGCGGGCGTGGCAGTTTTCAGCGCATCGCATCGATTTGCTTAGCATACTTCTCAGATGTAATGGTTTTGCTGGGATTCAGAAAGCTGTAGTGGTTCCCATTGGGAGCAGACCTCCAAACAGTGACCAGGACCTTTTCTTGGTGCAAATCTGGCTTTGAGAAGTGTTATGGAGCTGCTTCTTAGTCCACCCACTGAACTGGTCATCACCGATTGTCATAGGAAATCCACATTTCATTGCATGTCCAAATCCAGTTGAGAAATGGTTCAATGTGGTGGTATAGAACAAGAGAAAATGACACTTTAAAATGATGATAGTTTTGATTTGCAGTCAGCTCAGGACCCACTTATCGAGCTTTTTCACCTTTTCAATTTGCTTCAAATTCTGAAAGACTGTAGAATGTTCACAGTTGAGTTCTTTGGCACCTTCTCGTATTATTGTAAGAAGATCAGCTTCAATGATTGCTCTGAATTGGTCTTTGTCAACTTCCAATGGTGGCCACTACACTCCCCATCTTCAAGTCTCTGGTCGCCTTTGCAAACTTTCTTGAACCACCACTACACTGTATGTATATTAGCAGTTCCTGGACCAAAAGCAGTTCCTGTCCACTGTAGACGCTGAAAGCTGTCTCCATTGCTTTAAGACCCATTTTGAACTCAAATAAAAAAATCACTCAAATTTGCTTTTTGTCTAACATATCCATAGCCCAAAATAAATATAAGATAAATAGCAAGCAGTAAGTCATTAGCAAAAATAAGCAAGAAATGTGCATTAAAATGATATATAGTATAACCACATTTAAGAAAGTATTCCAATATCAATCAGCAAATTTTCAACAGTGCAAAAACTGCAATTACTTTTGCACCAAACTAATAGCTATCTATCCATCCATCCATCCATCCATCCATGTATATATCTCTCTGATTTCAAAGTATCTATAGATATATATATCTAGATATAAATATCTAGGCTTAATTGACTGAATCAACAAAATATGGCAATATGACCAATATTTTCAATCTTCTCAATAACAAACAATAATACATATTTAAGTGTGTTTCTTTGTAGAGTTTGATCTTGGCTCCCTATCAAAAAGTATCTTTATGTCACCTAATTCCTTCTAAAGAGTAAAGTCTGTTGTTTAGTTGCTAAGTCACATTCAGCTCTTTATGTGACCCCATGGACGGTAGCCCACCAGGCTCTTCTGTCCCTGGGATTTCCCAGGTGAGAATACTGGAGTGGGTTGCCTTTTCCTTCTCCAGGGAATCTTCCCCGCCCAGGGATCGAACTCACATCTCCTGCATTGCAGATGAGTTCTGAGCCACCTTAAAGTCTGATGACTACTAAAATAATGTACATGAAAATTTCTTGGTGTATTATGTGAAATTCCATTAAAAATTATGTATAGATAGTTTGCTGACCCACTTTATTCATGATGTCTGGGTCTAAATGACTATTTTCTCACTTCTCACAAGATTATGTAATTTTATGTAACTATTATCTATAATAACAAAGCACATGTAAAATATAATACAAAGCTGGAGAAGAAGATTTGTAGTATGACTCATTCTAAAGATTTCTTTAAGTCAATTGAAATCCTTAAACTCAATATGATATATGTTGAGCGTTAAATGAACTTGATAAATTTACACCCCTTAGAAGAAGCCAGCTCACCACTTTAGGACTTTTCAACAGTGTCCAGGACAGATAATCGCCTGCCCTCTGCCTGATCACTAGCAGGAAGGACTGATCACATCAGTTATTTCACTACATCAGTCATCCAACAATGTTCTCTCTATTGAATTAAGATGTGTTACATTTACCATACTTGGTTTTAAGTACCTTTTAGGATTCAAATAAAAAATAGCAAAAATAATATTTATGCATGATCAGTATCATCCATCTATGATATCACAACCTTAAAATATTTTAAAGAGCTTAATATCTCACTTATCCTTGGCTCCACATTGAACATCTGTGGTTTATTTTTTGTCAAAACTTGGCTCTGAAACCCTTTAGCATCTTAGACTCCTTTTTTTCTGCTAAACTATAAATATATTAAAGGTTTAATACATTTAGGTACTAGGGTAACACTACCAGAGGCTAAAAATTTGACCTTTGGGGTCAAAGTGTTAAGTTTGATCTCGAGAGAGTTACTCAAGCTCTGAGTCCATTTCCTCACTGGTAAAACAGAAATTACATTCTAACAGTAATGACAGTGATAATAATAAATGTCAGTTTAGTTGATAATACTGAAGTATAGAATAAATACAATAACATATAAAATATTCACCAAAGCTTCTAACTGCATAGAAGGATGAATATATATATAGAAATAAGACATAGTCCTTGCTTTTCACATTAGAAAAAAGACAATCACGAGTAATAATGTAAAGAATTATGTATTAGAGGGAAGACTTAGCCAACATTTTTAAAATTTACACAGTTTACTAAATTAAATTTAACTGTATATTTCTTTAAGTGCAGGGTCCCAAGCTTGCATAGATATGTTTTATTAAGATTTAAGTTACACAATATGATTATATTTCCTCATATTTTAATGCATTTGGAAATTAAATCAATGGCAAGATGATGCTGTTGCCAGGAAAAGAATAAGGAACTAGGATATGGAATCCTAAAATCCCACCAAGGTGGGATCACCTCTGTGAATTTTAATATTACTTTACATCCTTTAAAATACGCAATCTTTGGCATTTCAAACTTGAAAATTTCCTTCTACATTCTCTCTTGCATGTCATTTAGAATGTACTGAATAATACTCTTGCCAGAACTGAGTCCTGCTGCTGCTGCTAAGTCACTTCAGTCGTGTCGGACCCTGTGTGACCCCATAGACGGCAGCCCACCAGGCTCCCCCGTCCCTGGGACTCTCCAGGCAAGAACACTGAGTGGGTTGTGATTTCCTTCTCCAGTGCATGAAAGTGAAAAGTGAAAGGGAAGTCGCTCAGTCATGTCTGACTCTTCGTGACCCCATGGACTACAGCCTACCAGGCTCCTCCATCCATGGGATTCTCCAGGCAAGAGTACTAGAGTGGGGTGCCATCACCTTCTCCAGAACTGATTCCTAGTAGATCCCTATATAACATTTCTTCACCTCCTGAAATAAATGGTTCCACCTGTGTATTCCCTAACTTCCCTTGTAGCTCAGTCAATAAAGAAACTGCCTGCAATGCTGGAGACCTGCATTCGATTCCTGGGTCAGGAAGATTCTCTGGAGAAGGAAATGGCAACCCACTTCAGTACTCTTTCCTGGAGAATCCCATGGACAGAGGATCCTGGCAGGCTACAGTCCATGAGGTCGCAAGAGTTGGATTTGACTTAGCAATTAAACCACCATGTATATCCTAAGTGGTGCAATTTTTATTTTAACTAGGGGCAATATGGCTATGTAATATTTGACATTGATAAGACAAACATTTTTGAAATGATGACATCAAAATACAAAGAAAATAGACCCTTATAAATAATCTTCCTTTAAAGATCAGATAAACAAAATTTTTTGAACAGGAAATAGAGGATAAAGTTAGACTGAAAAACAGAAACATTGTGTGTGAAAAACAGAAGCACCATCTTCCTGCGTCCCTGTTTCTCCACCTTTGCATCTCTTGTCCCACTCTGCACATATGGTGGCCTCTTTGTAGTATTTGGTGTTGCTGGTCACCTATACATTCTTTAAACCACCTTCTCTCCCAAGCTAGCATTGTGTTACTCTCCTTTCACATTTCTTCAGCAGCTACGGCCAGTTCAGTTTTAGGGTCTTAGCTCTTTCCCCTGCTAAGTCACTTCAGTCGTGTCCAACTCTGTGCAACCCCATAGATGGCAGCCCACAAGGCTCTCCCATCAGTGGGATTCTCCAGGCAAGAACACTGGAGTGGGTTGCCATTGCCTTCTCCAATGCATGAAAGTGAAAAGTGAAAGTGAAGTCGCTCAGTCGTGTCCGATTCTTTGCGACCCCATGGACTGCAGCCTTCCAGGTTCCTCCGCCCATGGGATTTTCCAGGCAAGAGTACTAGAGTGGGGTGCCATAAATACCCACATATAAGACTTCACCATGCAAAGTAATTTAAACATTTTCTTAGCCTCAAATGCAATTTATACGCTGTGCATAGGATGCCCCCAGGTTTCTATCACCTCAAACTCATTATTTCCTCCAACTCAAACCAGTTCTGATGCCATTCTCTGCAACCTCCTCCAAATAATAATACATTTGTCTTCACCTATAAGTTTCTGTTGATTTTTGCTCGGAATGACTTGCATATTGGTTTTCCCTCTGTCTAATAAATTATAGTTACTACTCCCCTTGCCACCACTTTAGTACATCCTAACCTTTGATCTTCTTGAGTTTTTGTCTGTATAAAGGGCTGAGATACAGAGACAATTTTGTTCTACTTTTTCACTGGCATTCACACCATTTTCCACATACACAAATTTTTTTCACATATATTTGGGTGTGTTTTTATTTTGCTTGTACCAGTTCCTTACTGTTTTAATTACTGAGACTTTATCATGTATGTTTTCATAGCTTACAAGGCTAGCCTTCCATCATTGCTTCTCTTTAACAGAATTTCCCCAATTTTTCTTGCAAACTTCATTCGCATATAAACTCTAAAATAAATGTCTCTAGTTCAAAAACACTGTTGATTTATTACCCTTTATTTCAGATTAACCTAAATATGAGTTAATACAGAAAGAACTGGCATATTTGTGATATTGAGTCTTTCCATTTACAACCAAAAATAATGATTAACAATTACATTTTTCCTCTGAGATAATTATTAGTATAGTACCTTAAGGACCATTGCATTTTCTTTAGTTTTTAATATTTGAAAATTTTATTTATTTTTTAGGAAGAATAATTGCCCTACAATATTGGTTTCATTTCTGCCGTACATCAACATGAATTAGCCATAGGTGTACATATGTCCCCTCCCTCTTGAGTCACCCTCCCACTTCCCATCCTTTCCCATCTCTCTAGGTTGTTACAGAGCCCTGGTTTGAGCTCCCTGAGTCATACAGAAAATTTCCATTGGTTGTCTGTTTTATGTATGGTAGTGCATATGCTTCCTTGCTACTCTCTCCATTTGCCTCAGCCCCTCCTTCCCCCCACCTGCCCATGTCTATTCTCTATGCCTGTGTCTCTGTCACTGCTCTGCAAATAGGTTCATCAGTATCATCTTTCTAGATTCTATGTATATGCATTAACATACAGTATTTGTTTTTCTCTTTCTGATTTACTTCACTCTGCATAATAGACTCTAGGTTCATCCATCTCCTTAGAACTAACTCAAATGTGTTCCTTTTTATGGTGGAGTAATATTCCAATGTATATATGTACCACACCGTCTTTATCCATTCTTCTGTCGATGGACATCTAGTTTTCTTCCATATCCTACGTATTGTAAATGGTGCTCCCATGAACATTGGGGTCAGTCAGTCAGTTCAGTTGCTCAGTCGTGTCTGACTCTTTGCGACCCCATGAATCGCAGCACGCCAAGCCTCCCTGTCCATCACCATCTCCCAGAGTTCACTCAGACTCACGTCCATCGAGTCAGTGATGCCATCCAGCCATCTCATCCTCTGTCGTCCCCTTCTCCTCCTGCCCCCAATCCCTCCCAGCATCAGAGTCTTTTCCAATGAGTCAAATCTTTGCATGAGGTGGCCAAAGTACTGGAGTTTCAGCTTTAGCATCATTCCTTCCAAAGAACACCTAGGGCTGATCTCCTTTAGGATGGACTGGTTGGATCTCCTTGCAGTCCAAGGAACTCTCAAGAATCTTCTCCAACACCACAGTTGAAAAGCATCAATTCTTCGGTGTTCAGCCTTCTTCACAATCCAACTCTCACATCCATCCATGACCACTGGAAAAACCATAGCCTTGACTAGACAGACCTTTGTTGGCAAAGTAATGTCTCTGCTTTTCAATATGCTATCTAGGTTGGTCATAACTTTTCTTCCAAGGAGTAAGCGTCTTTTAATTTTATGGCTGCACTCACTATCTGCAGTGATACATGTGTCTTTTTCAATTTTGGTTTTCTCAGGGTATATTCCTAGCAGTGGTATTGCTAGGTTGTATGGTAGTTTTATTCCTAGTTTTTAAAGGAATCTCCATACTATCTTCCATAGTGGCTGTATCAATTTACATTTCTACCAGCAATACAAGAGGGTTCCCTTTCCTCTACACTCTCTCCAGCACTTGTTGTATATTTCTTTTTCTTATGCTATGAATTTGTACTTATATAAATATATTTTATTTGTTGATATATATTTTTTAATTAATTTATTTTGAGTGGAGGCTAATTACTTTACAATATTGTGGTGGTTTTTACCATACATTGACATGAATCAGCCATGGGTGGACACGTATCCTCCAGTCCTGAACCTCCCACCCACCTCCCTCCCCATCCCATCCCTCTGGTTTGTCCCAGTGCACCAGCTTTGAATGCCCTGTTTCAAGCATCAAACTAGGACAGATTATCTATTTCACATATGGTAATATACATGTTTCAATGCTATTCTCTCAAATCACCCCTCTCACCTCCCAAAGAGTCCAAAAGTCTGTCCTTTATATCTGTGCCTCTTTTGCTGTCTTGCATATGGAGGATCATTGCATTTTCAAATCCTCCCTAAGTATTTAGTTAACAAGATAATTACTGTCATTGTTTACATCACATAATTTACTTATAAATTTAAGCAGAAATTTGTTTTTTCATATATGCAATTTATCTGCACTCTCTCAGGAAATAATTGTGCCTGTGTCCAGAGTTGGTTTGACATATAAAATGAATTCATATCTTTCTCAACCTAGGCTCAAGACAAATAATATCATAGTTGCTTTGTATTTCTCATAAGGTAGTCTAATTCTAAAACTGAGGCATTTGAGAAATCAGGGGAGAGATGTAAAAAAGAAAACACTGGGGAAATTAGTTTGTTAATATCTTAATGTTAGAAAGAATTATGTGTTTTTGTATTTGTTAGTTTCTTAGACTAATGATGCTAACGATCAGTACAGCACTTCAAGAAGGGTTTAATATTCAGAGTGTCCCATTTGGAAACCACAGAATACCATTCAGATACTGCAGAATTAGCATAATTTAGTTTGCAAAAAGCTGGCTTAGAGCAATACATAGCACTAAAGATCAATTGCAACATTTATTTTTTATTGACTGGCTATTACATGTCAGGCAATGAGGAAGATTTTGGAAATGCAGAAATTAATAAGAAAATAAGTCCCATATTTTATTTTGGGGCCCTCAGTATGTGGCAAAGTATATGTCTTTCCATTCTTTGTTGCTGCTGTTCAGTCACTAGGTCGTGTCCAACTCTTTGCGACGCCATGGATAGCAGCACACCAGGCCTCCAATCCCTCACTATCTCCTGGAATTCACCCAAGTTCATGCCCATTGAGTCGGTGATGCCATCCAACTGTGTAATCCTCTGCTGCCAGTACACAATACACACATATACACATACACATGCGTACATTTATATGCATGTAGGTAAAGAACCTGCCTGAAATGCAGGAGAACAGGGTTTGATTCCTGGGTCGGGAAGATCCTCTGGAGAAGGAAATGGCAACCCACTTCAGTATCCTCGCCTGGAGAATCTCATGGACACGGGAACCTGGCAAGCTGCAGTCCATGGGATTGCAAGAGTTGGACATGACTTAGCAACTAAACCACCACCATATGTGTATATGTGTATACACATAAAGTACAACATGAAAAGATATCATAAGCAAATATTTTAGGATTGGTAACTTTGGTCATCTCATCTTTTAAAATTCTGAAAGTGCCAAAAAAAAAATAAAATAAAAAAAAACCTTGGAAATAAAAATAGTACTTTGTGAAATCAATCAATTATATAAATATTTTCTAATTTAGGTACTAATGAATACAAAAACTAAGATAATTTAAACATATCTTTAAGTGGCAATATAATGTCATGTCAAAATACAAATCACAAATGTACAGTATGTAAGTTCTAATAAAAAGAAAACGTCCTCATTTCTGTTACTAAATGTGGTCAGGACTTCAAGAGTACCCTAGAATTAGCAAGCCCTTCTTTCCACCTCAAACTGACTGAATGGAGTGTTGTTAATAAATAGTTGAGAGTCACCTGGGCATTTAAATACCTCCTTAATGGAAGCTGTGGGAGAAATGAATGGGGCTACACTGCAGGCTTACAAAGAGAAAATGCCCTTAAGGATAGATATTTGACCCCTTAAGTGTGTTTAAGGTCATTTTATCCCCAGGGAAACATGTCTCTGAAAGCAAAATGGAAGCTAATGGAAAAAATATAAATATACATTAATCATCATTTTGCACACAGCTTTACAGAATATCATCAATAGCACAGAGTACAGGAGCACTAAGTAATGACTTGCTTAATTAATTCATTCACAAAATTATTGTCAGATTTCACACGTTATTGTAAGTACTGGTGAATGAACATTAAATACAACTAGGATTATTTAAAAATTAATTTTTTTTTGGCGGGAGGGCTCACATAGCAATCAATAAATTGACAATAACCCACCAGTGTGGTGAGTTCTATAGAAAACACTGAAACAAGGGAAGAGGAAGAAGGTGCTTCAGTAGCAAACGAAGGCTGACCACATCTTTATGTTTATAAGATGATTAAATAAATGGCCTGATTTGAAGGCATATTTGAAAGAAGAGAGGGAAGAAGGCAGGTGGATAGTTAAGGCAGAATAAAGAGCAAGTCTGAGGTAGAACATGCCTTACCAAGAGGCAGAGTAGGAGACAGAGAGATAAGAGCATAAAGAGGGGAGAGACGTGGAGCCATCCTGAGACTTGAGTTTTATTCGGAATGAGATACTAAGCAATTGGAAGATTCTGAGCAGAGAAGACCCAGCATGATCTTACTGAGGGATCTATTCAATCTATTCTACTAATTGAGCATAGATGACTAGACAACAGCAGGTGTAGAAGCGGAGGGAAGAGTTAGAAAGTTGCAATAATTTAAATGGTGTGGTGGCTGTCTGCATTTTTCTAATAATTAGCAATATTGAATGGCTTTTCATGTGCTTGTTAGTCATCTCTGTGTCATCTTTGGAAAAATAAAGTCTTTAAGTCTTCTGCCCATTTTTGTTGTTTTCTTTTAAATATTCTATTATATGAGCTCTGTTTATATCTTGGATATTAACTCCCTGTTTGTCACAATGTTTGCAAATATTCAGCAATTCCACTCCTGGGTGTGTGTATGTATATGTATGTGTGTGTGTGTGTGTGTGTGTATATATGGAAAAAATGAAAATTCTAATATGAAAAGATATGTGCACCTCAGTGTTCACAAGAGCACTATTTCCAATCACAAAGGCATGGAAACAACCCACACATCCATCAACAGAGGATTGCCCAAGAGGATGCGATGCATGTGTGTGTGTGTGTGTGTGTATACATATGATGGAATATTATTTGTCCGTACAACATGAAATGCTGCTAGTTGCATCAACATGGTTCAACCTAGAAAACAGTGTTTTTAGTGAACTAAGTCAGATAGAGAAAGACAAACAACAGTATATCACTTATATGTAGAATCTAAATATTAATACAAATTAATCTATATCCTCCCAGACACAGAAAACAAACTTGTTACCAAAGGGGAGAGGAAAGAGGGGATGGGAACAACAGATAGAAATTACTACAGATAACAAAGGCAAGCCACAAGCATTTATTGTATAGCACAGGAAATTATGCTCAGTATCTTGTAATAACCTATAATGGAAAATAATCTGCAAAAAAATCACCATGCTGTGTACCTAAAACTAACACACAATACTGTACATTATACATGCTTCAATAATTTAAAACAAAAAGTGGTCATGAAGCTCAAAGGAAACTAGTCCTGCAAGGTGGGTGTTTTTCTCTGGCCTAAGCTGCCTGTGAGAAGGAGCAGAGTAGGCAGGGACTGAAATGCAAGTGAATCGGGGTTTCTCCTGGTGAGAGTGACATTGGAAGAGAGAATACACCCATGCCCAGCAGGACGTGATTTGAGGAACAGTCAACAACCATTACTTAAGAAGGCTGTAGGCTCCAGGGCGCAGCCATGAATCAGAGTCCAGATATGTGCAGCACATTAAGAGTAAAGGGATAGTTCTGACGGCTAGGATTTCAGCAGTCTCGTAAATGAATATTTAATAGTTTAATCAGGGCTATACTACTTTTTAAAATTAATTTTTATGGGAGTATAGCTGATTTACATTGTCGTGTTAGTTTCTGCTGTACAGCAAAGGGAATCAGTGGCATATACACATATATCCAGTGTTTTTAGATTATTTTCTCTAGTAGTTCATTACAGAGTATTGAGTAGAATTCCCTGTGCTATCCAGTAGTTTATTATTAGTTATCTATTTTATATATATTGAGAAAAAGCTATGACAAACCTAGACAGTGTATTAAAAAGCAGAGACATCACTTTCCTGACAAAGGTCCATATAGTCAAAGCTATGGTTCTTCGAGTGGTCATGTACGAATCAGACAGTTGGACCTAAAGAAGGCAGAGCACTGAAGAGTTGATGCTTTCAAAGTGTGGTACTGGAGAAGACACTTGAGAATCCCTTGGACAGTAAGGAGGTCAAACCAGTCAATCCTAAAGGAAATCAACCCTGAATATTCATTGGAAGTACTGATGCTGAAGCTGAAGCTCCAATACTTTGGCCACCTGATGGAAGAGCTGACTCGTTGGAAAAGACCCTGATTCTGGGAAGGAATGAGGGCAGGATGAGAAGGGGACATCAGAGGATGAGATGGTTGGATGGCATCATCACTCATTAGACATGAGTTTGACCAAACTTTGGGAGAGGAGTGAAGGACAGGGAAGCCTGGCATGCTGCAGTCCATGGGGTCACAATGAGTGGGACACAGCTGAGCGACTGACCAACAACACATAAATGTCAGGGCTATAGTACTCATTATTTATTCTATCAAGATATGTTAACGTACAATATTGTTAAATTAGCTAAATTAGCATTAGGTTTTCTCAAAAGTATTGATCTATATAACCAAGTCTTCTTCCAACTTTATTTATGACTCAAAAAGTAATATGTCCAGAAATCTTGATATTTTCAGAGTCAACAATAGTTGTTTGGTTTTCAAATCATAAAATAGTATCTTTCAATAAGTTAAAGTGCAGAGAAGATGAAGGATTAACGAAACAGTGGGGTTTTCCTAGTGTTGCAGTTGTAAAGAATCTGCCTGTCAACTAGGAGACCCATGCTTCATCTCTGGGATGGGAAGACCCCCTGGAGAAGGACATGGCAATCCACTCCAGTATTCTTGACTGGGAAATCCCACGGACAGAGGAACGTGGAGGGATACAGTTCAAAGGGTCGCAGAGTCAGACATGACTTATTGACTGAGTATGCAAGGGTATTATGCAAAACCATCAAGAAAGAGCAAAAATTGAGTTGTAAAGTACATGTGACAAAATAATTAAGATGTACAGTTGAGGCTCAGGGTTCTGCTAAATGTATTCATTTTTTAATGGCCACTAGGTACTATAATGCATTTATTTCATCTCTAAAGTTAACATTAAATCATTTTCTGTGGCTGTGTAACCAGAGGATGTACATTCCTGAATATTACAGCAGACATTCCTATTATAGCAGAGGACACTAAATAATCCTTCAAATCTTATCCAAATCTATAATTCTATGGTGATGACTGACTTCCAATGCCACATCCTCTGTGCAGTGCTATGAGAGTTCCTCAAAGAAAATAAAGCATTCTGTGCTGCAGTAACAAGGTTTTTCATCTCCATCTGAAGGAACCTATGCCCTGTTCTGTGGCTATTTTGGAAAATGTCTCTGATGGCAGTGTGAATTCACTCAACCCCAGCATTTATGGATGCTATTTGCCACCCTATTTTCTAGGCAGTGAGGATGAGAATAACAGTTAACTTTGGGGAACATTTTCATCATGTTGGGCACAGTGCCTAGGGCTTTCTTTGCTTTTTTCATTTTTAATCCTCATAACCTCTTTATGAGCTAGGATATCATTTTAATCAGCATTTTACAAATGAATAAAGAGACACATAAGAGGCTTAAGTGACTTGCTCATGGTCACACAAGTAGATAAATACTGGAGCTCATATTCAAACCCATGCTGGCTGCTGCCTGAACCCAGGTTCTAAACCAATATGATATGGTAATAAATAAGGCCACCAAGGCTCACATTAGCTTCCAAGTCATCTATTCTTTTTTTTAATGTTTGTTTTTTTTTTTTTTGAGTGAATGCTGCCAAAAATTGTTTGAAAGAGTTCTTTCTGGGTTATAACTGTAGCTACATTTATAAAAAGTGATGGTTTTTATAGCTTAGGCTCATCATCTCAGAGTTATGTACTCTTTTTAATCATCATGCCCCTGATTGCTGATTATTTACTCTTCTGCTTGTTGCTGTTTCCTCTCATGATTACACAGCCTGCTATGGAGCCAGGCATCGTGCCTCTGCGAGTCCCTGTAGCATCTCTCTCCACTTTAGTTTGTCATAAAGCAGCTGGTTTCTTCTCTCATCCATCCACTAAGTATGCCCTGCAGAATTGTCTAACCAAGATTCTACATGATATGGTTGCATTCTACTCACAGCAACCTAAAACCTACATGGCTATAGTTTCAATACATGGGTCTACAGCAGAAGGAAGACTACTGTTATTTTATAGATTGTTCTGGAGGATGCTGCTACACTGGTACATGATCTCAAGGTGTTGAAGATATTGGCCTACTACTTGATTTATACACAGCTTCCATAAATTTTAGATAATCCAATGACAACTTTCAGTGCTACAAGGCTAATTAATTTTTTTAAAGGTATTTGGGATAGCAAATTTGCTTTATATAAAGGCCTTAGCAATGACCACTTATACCCGGACATGTTAAAAGCATGCCTAGAAATCAATACCAAATAGAACAGCAAAGATCAATGGTACTAAAGAACCTCTTGATGGGGATGAAAGAGGAGAGGGAAAAAGCAGACTTAAAACTCAACATTCTAAAAACTAAGATCATGGCATCCAGTCCCATCACTTCACAGCATGTAGATGGGGAAAAATTGGAAACAGAGGCAGATTTTATTTTCTTGGGCTCCAAAATCACTGTGGATGCTAACTGCAGCCATGAAATTAAAAGCTTGCTCCTTGGACGGAAAGTCACGACAAACCTAGACAGCAGTTTAAAAAGCAGAGACATCACTTTGCCACAAAGGTCTGTCTAGTCAAAGCTACAGTTTTTCCAGTAGTCATGTACAGATATGAGAATTGGACCAAAAAGAAGGCTGAGCACGGAAGAATTGATGGTTTTGAACTGTGGTGCTGGAGTAGACTCTCGAGAGTCCCTTGTACAGTAAGGAGATCAAACCAGTCAATTCTAAAGGAAAATAACCCTGAACATTCATTGGGAGGACAGATGCTGAAATTAAAGCTCTGATATTTTGGCCACATGATGCCAAGAGCCAACTCACTGGAAAAGACCCTGTTGCTGGGGAAGATTGAAAGCAGGAGGAGAAGCGGGTGACAGAGGGTGAGGTGGTTGGATGGCAGCACTGACTCAATGGAAGCGTCTGAGCAAACTCCAGGAGATGGGAAAGGATAGGGAAGGCTGCCCTGCCACAATACATGGGTTTGCAAAGAATTGGACACAACTTAGCAACTGAACAACAACAACTTCAGGAACGGCCACTGAACCAGGCTATAGCCAGAGATGTGTAGAGAAACAAAATTATATATATATATATATATATATATATATATATATATACACATACACACATGAAGTTAAGAATTCACTCTACCTCAGAGCAGCATTATAGGAAAATTAAATATGCATAGAAAGACTAGGTTTAATAAGCAACTACTTGGGTGTGTTTGATGTTATGAGATCAGATGCTGGTTTAGGAACTGTCTGGTAGTTACCCTGACTATAGGCAATTTTGTACCTTGGTGAGTAGGTTTTTTCTGACCGTTTTCAGATTGACTCATTGCAAAAGACCCTGATGCTGGGAAATATTAAAGGCGGGAGGGGAAGAGGACAACAGAGAATGAGATGGTTGGATGGCATCACTGACTCATGTACATGAGTTTGAACAAGCTCCGGGAGCTGGTGATGGGCAGGGAAGCCTGGCATGCAGCAGACCATGGAGTTGGAAGAGTTGGACACTACGGAGTGACTAAACTGAACTGATAGTTATTTAAATTTAAGTGTCTGTGAACCACCATCGACAGATGAATGGATAAAGAAGACAGTATATTTATACAATGAAATATTACTCAGCCAAAAAAGAATGAAATGCCATTTGCAGCAACATGGATGGGCCCTGCATTCTGATGCCCCTTCTCCATCCCTAGAAAGGGAGACCCAGGAAACGGAAGGACTTATTAACCCCTAAGCAGATATGCAATCAGCTGTCTCCTTCTCAACTGCTGTATGTCTACTAATGGACGGGCCTAATTTAGGGCTGCCGCCAGGAATCACGTTTTTCAGTTAATTGATTACAGATCAATGTTCTCAAGATACATACTATACGATACTGAGTTTGTCAGTATTATTCTTAAAAAATTATTCTACTGTAAAGTTTTGTAAAAAAACATCAAAATCTCTCAAGACAATCACTGAAACCCATCTATAATCTAACTACGAAGCTGTAGGAATGTACCAAGATGGCATTAACCCTCAGAGAAAGATGCTGAGGACGCCACCAATCAGGTATCAACACGCCCATGTCCAAGTGACAGCATTAACAATTGGGAAAAATATGCCCATGCAAATGAGGGAGAGAGATGAAATTGGAGGTTTCCACCTGCATTTGGGCAGCAGTCCTGGTCTTGGTCCGGAACTAAATTTCTGGACACATGGTACGTTTCCACACACTTTAAGCTGGGGAGTTGTTTTTTGAATTCCCACCCTGGTTACTATTTGTTCCTACAATCTTTCTGTACCGGGAAGTAGGAATCTGGAGTGTTTCTCATGTACCAGGAATAATATCTGGAAAGGCTGAATTCTTGGGGATTGAAGCACACACTGGCAAACACTGCTTCCACGCAGCCTTATGCAGATCTTCTGAGAGCCTCTCGTCTTTCTCTTTCCACAGATACTCTCCCTGGTCATTCTCATCCCAGGTGCACCGGGATCCCCAGCCCAGAATGAACTTTCTCTTCAGGAACCTGGTAGCCTTCCAAGCCATGGAGATGTTCCATCCTGCTGAATTGGCACTGGCTTTCTTTTGCCATCCAGATTTCACAACAGTCTGATGTACTAGGCACAATTGACCAAAGCAGACATCCCGGGCTCAGAGTCAAAACTCCTTCTCTTGGTCGTGGCCAATGTGGCAGAG
Source organism: Bos grunniens (assembly GCF_055505025.1). NCBI lineage: Eukaryota > Metazoa > Chordata > Mammalia > Artiodactyla > Bovidae > Bos > Bos grunniens. Next base: position 10,262,562 of record NC_141168.1, read on the forward strand.
GAAATGAAAAAAAAAAAATTATTTGAACTTTGGTTGATTTTGGCAACTGGTGGATGTTGATAACCAGGATTAATGCATAGATCACTGAAGAAGAAGGATGAAGAAAGGAAGGGGAGTTATTCTAAATTTAATCTGGGGCAGATTAAGTCTCAGGTAGATTTAGAACATTTTTTGAGTAAAGACCAGCACAGAAAATAATCACGTGTCAGAAAAGAAGACATGGCTGGAATTATAAACTGGGCACATTTTACTTACTGATGATTTGTGATGTTGTGAGAGTAGAGAAGTCACCCAGAAAGAGCTAGTTGAACACTAGGAAATTAAGGGTAAGTATATTTATATGCAGAGTACATCATGAGAAATGCTGGGCTGGAAGAAGCACAAGCTGGAATCAAGATTGCTGGGAGAAATATCAATAACCTCAGATATGCAGATGACACCACCCTTATGGCAGAAAGTGAAGAGGAACTCAAAAGCCTCTTGATGAAAGTGAAAGAGGAGAGTGAAAAAGTTGGCTTAAAGCTCAACATTCAGAAAACAAAGATCATGGCATCTGGTCCCATCACTTCATGGCAAATAGATGGGGAAACAGTGGAAACAGTGTCAGACTTCATTTTTTGGGACTCCAAAATGACTGTAGATGGGGATTGCAGCCATGAAACTAAAAGATGCTTAGTCCTTGGAAGGAAAGTTATGACCAACCTAGAGAGCATATTCAAAAGCAGAGACATTACTTTGCCAACAAAGGTCCATCTAGTCAAGGCTATGGTTTCTCCTGTGGTCATGTATGGATGTGAGAGTTGGACTGTGAAGAAGGCTGAGTGCGAAGAATTGATGCTTTTGAATGTGGTGTTGGAGAAGACTCTTGAGAGTCCCTTGGACTTCAAGGAGATCCAACCAGTCCATCCTAAAGGAGATCAGTCCTGGGTATTCACTGGAAGGACTGATGCTAAAGCTGAAACTCCAATACTTTGGCCACCTGATGTGAAGAGCTGACTCATTGGAAAAGACTCTGATACTGGAAGGGATTGGGGGCAGGAGGAGAAGGGGACAACAGAGGATGAGATGGCTGGATGGCATCACCGACTCGATGGACATGAGTTTGGGTAAACTCCGGGAGTTGGTGATGGACAGGGAGGCCTGGCGTGCTGTGATTCATGGGGTCACAAAGAGTTGGACATGACTGAGTGACTGAACTGAACTGAACTGAAACCTTGGAGAACTTTTAGGTATAAACATTACACTGCATCAATTCAGTTCAGTTCAGTCACTCAGTCGTCTCCGACTCTTTGTGACCCAGTGAACTGCAGCACGCCAGGCCTCCCTGTCCATCACCAACTCCTGGAGTTCACTCAGACTCACGTCCATCTAGCTGGTGATGCCATCCAGCCATCTCATCCTCTGTTGTCCCCTTCTCCTCCTGCCCCCAATCCTTCCCAGCATCAGAGTCCTTTCCAATGAGTCAACTCCTAAAACCCCTTCTCATGTGATGTCCCACTCTCTTTCTTCTTTATTTTCTATTTGTATGAAGAGCGACCAAGGGAGAAATTTGGTTCCCTGTGTGACATGGAGGAAAGCCTTCCACAACCCATGAACACACACTGGAACTTTTAGTGAGAAAGAAATTTACATTGCACAGATCTATTCTATATTTTGGGACTTTTTTTTTTTACAGCAGCTGCTGTTGCCGTCATTAACATACCTATTTTATGGTAAGTATTACCTCCACTCCTCCTCCAATTGTATTCTTAGAACAACATTCATACATCTCAAAAGCAGTGTCCTATGAAAACATTCCACCAGCTTACTAAAATTGGAATGGGAGAGCTTGAGAGTATATGAACTAAAGTTACAGGAATATGCAAGGAAAGGTTCTGTGGCAATTGTTGAGAAACAGGAAAGATATTGAATAAGGTGCCTGTGGTTGTTAATTTTATGTGTCAACTTGATTGGGCTAAGGGGTGAGCACAGATGGTAAAACATTATTTCTGGGTGTGTCTATGAGTGTTTCTGGAAGAGATTAGCATTTAACTTGGTAGACTGAATAAAGAAGATCCCCATCTCCAACGGGTGAGCATCATCCACTGTGTTGAGGGCCTTAACAGAAGAGAAAAGCAGATGAAGGCTGAGTTTGTTCACCTGCCTATGCCGGGACATCCATCTTCTGTCCTCGGACACTGATGCTTCTGGTTCCCCAGCCTTTGGACTCCAACTAGGACTTTCACCATTGGCTCCCCTAGTTCTTAGATCTTCAGGTTTGGGCTGAAATTACTTCACAGGCTTTCCTGAGCCCCCAGCCTGTAGATGGCAGACCCTGAGATGACTTAGTCTCCATAATCATGTGAATCAATCTTTATGATAAATATCTTTCTATATAACTGCATATAGCCTATTGGTTGTATTTCTCTGGAGACTAATAACAGATATTTTTTAATGCTTTTCTATTTCTACCCATGAAGTTTTAGTTCTCAGTATTCCAAAAATAAACTAGTAGAATTAAAGAACATTTCTAATCTTATAAACAAGGATGAGTGCTGTACTCTTAAAATGGCCAACACTACAATTTACATACATTTAAGATAAATGTGACCTTTTGATATATCTTTAAATATTTCAAAAAGATCCAGAATTATTTGAGTCCATCCTTAAGCTATAACAAATTATACACTACACCAGAATCTCTACCTATTGACAATTTCTGAAGGTAGGCGGAGCCAAATTAAATGCGAATCTCTTCCAGAAACACTCGTAGACACACCCAGAAATAGTGTTTTACCAGCTTTGTGGTCACCCCTTAGCCCCATCAAGTTGACACATAAAATTAACAACAACAGGCACCTTTTTTACCACCAGTGCCACCTGGGAAAATTAGCTTACAGCTGATTTTCTAGAGGATTCTGTAAAGCAATTGGAATTAAGATTGGGCTTATTATAAAGCAATTTGTTTGTATTACCATTAATATTTACATGCATACATATATGTGTGATCTGTGTATATAATATATAATTTAATCAAGGTTCTTAGAAGAAAATTAGCCAATATCATATGGTGCTTTTACATCACAGTGCTAAAATGTTATTGGGGCAATTAGCATGATGTGCACCTGACAGGTGAAGGTGCGGTGTTACCTGGGCGTTAACACTCTCACAAGGCTGACAGTCTAGCAGGGCTCTACACTGAGCCTCTGGAGACCATGAAGATGATCCCCTCGGTGACACTCAGCATTTCACTGAGCTCCCAGGATTGCATTAGGTTAATAAAAGATATTTTGTAAGAAGCTGTAAAAATGCTTCATAAAATGCTATGTTAGCAGTGAAAAGGAAATTAGAATAATGGAAAAAGAATACATTTACAACAAATAGCAGTGGATTGAAAACCAATGTAAGTGCCATTTGGTAACTTCAAGGACCTTGGTTGGATTAGAGATTCAGAAGTTGATGGTGGTTCCTATACGTAAGCGGGCTTCCTCTGACAATCAGCTGAGCTGATTTAATCCGCATTTAACCCAGCTGGATCTTATCTAGCCTGCCTGTTAATAAGCATTATTATTTTGCCAGCAAGGGCACAATCTCTGAAGTAATAATTATCAGGGTCATTTTTTGCTAAGAGCGAAATCTCATTTTGACATAAGATGTGCTGATGCTAAGTCACTTCAGTCATGTCCGACTCTTTGTGACTCCATGGACTGTAGCCTGCCAGGCTTCTGTCCATGGGATTCTCCAGGCAAGAATACCGGAGTGGGTTGCCACTTCCTTCTCCAGGGGATCTTTCCAACCCAGAGATCGAACTCTTGTCTCTTATGTCTCCTGCATTGACAGGTGGGTATTTTTTTTTTACCACTAGCGCAGCCTGGGAAGCCCCTTGACATATGATATAATCTTTTAAAAGCAAAAATAAGAATGCCACAATCATTGCTAAATACTGCCTGTTAAATATATTGTTACCACAGTTTTATTTTCTTACTTTTATGATTTCATTCACAGGGCTTCATTCAAAGTTTTACATTTTAAGGACATATAGTGAAGATTAAGTGTTTCTTCCCATTTGCTTCCATGAGGTTTGACATCACTGAAAAAGGCACATAGGTATGTATACATGATATGATGCATGCCAAGCCATTCCTTGCTTGGCAACCATGATACATGTGCCTGCGTTTTCTTAATGCCACTATCATATTATATGGCATTTAATCATTAGACAGAAATATATTCTACTAGACTCTCAGCTCCTTGAAGGTAAAACTTATTTTCTTCATTTCTATATTCCCAGCATTAAAGTCGGTTTATCACATCTTTAAAATTTGGGCATCACTTTCCTTAATAAATTAATTAAAGTACTGCTCTCACAGAATAAAAAGGTCTGGCTTGAGACGCAGATAAAGGTGAAGTCAGAAATGTCGCCAGACAAGATCTGTAGTATTTGATGGTGAGAGAGATTGTTCATATAAACAGATTGATTTCCTGAGGCTGATGCCCTTAAACAAACATTCGGAAAGTAAGCGCTCGATGAGTACCATCTTAGGTGTGTGTTCACACACACACACACACACACACATACACACGTGCATGCAATCACCTTTTCCTCCTTTAGCAAAGTGTAAAATAATGCCTCAGTAGATATTATTTACTATTGGTATTCTGTACAGTAGATTATTGGGTAGGTATTTAACTTAGTGAGGACTCCGTATCGAGGCTTGTCTTTGACCACATGTCAACGTCACTCCCCATCATCAACTCGGGATTATTTAATGCGGCATTAGTAGGAGCATAATGTAACAAAGGTATACCTATGGAATCAGTTTACCATTTCAAATACCTTGTTTAACTTCATGTGTGTTAAAGCATGTGCACAAACTCATTTCATTCTATTACCTTATTTAATACTCAAGTACCAAAACAGGAGATGAGGGTAAGGCAAAGCCAGTAACACACGTATTGAGCCAAGAATGGTAGATCACTGAGATATTTTGATCCAGTACATGAACTGACATCAGCCCAGAGGGGTCTCACCCTTTGGCTTCACTTTTTGGTGGGAAGGAATTGGGGCCCAAAACGAGGGGGATTATAGCTATTATTTAGATGCCTAATCAGCACCCTGCTAGCCTTTCCAAATTGAACTGTAATATTTTTTAGGGTCTTTCTCTCTTTCACACAGTGATTCAGTGTCCACTGACCCAACCTCCAGCTCCAAAAATGACTGACCAGACAAAGAATAATTCCCGAAACTCTGCAATAGTTGATTCAAGAACATTAGCCACTGTTAAAACATGCCTTTTCCACAGCCAGAAGGACTGCTTCAGAATGGGCACATGAATATGGAAAACAGTATGGAGGAGCCTTAAAATATTAAAATAGAACTACCATATAATTCAGAAATTCCACTTTCAGGAACATATTCAAAGCAAATGAAAATACCAACTGAACAGATAGCTGCACTCCATGTTGAAAGAACCAGTATTAATAGTCAAGACATGGAAACCATGTAGGTGTCCATCAACCACTGGATGGATAAAGAAGTTGCAGTACATATACACAATGAAATATTATTCAGCTATTAAAAAGCAAAGAGATCCTACCATTTGTGACAACATGGATGGACCTTGAGGGGATTACACCAAGTCAAAGAGTAAAACAGATAAAAACAAGTACACTAATGATCTCATTTATATGTGGAATCTAGAACAAACTTCACAGGAAAAGTGACCAGATTTGTGGTTACCAGAGGCAGGAGTGGGGCCGGTGGGAGGGGTGTACTGGAGAAAGGTGATGAAAAGATACAAACTCCCATTTGCAAGATAAATAAGCACCAGTTAACACTGTTAACAAGAGACTGGTTCCAAATAGGAAAAGTATGACGTCAAGGCTGTACATTGTCACCCTGCTTATTCAAATTATATGCAGAGTACATCATGAGAAACCCTGGACTGGAAGAAACACAAGCTGGAATCAAGATTGCCGGGAGAAACATCAATCACCTCAGATATGCAGATGACACCACCCTTATGGCAGAAAGTGAAGAGAAACTAAAAAGCCTCTTGATGAAAGTGAAAGTGGAGAGTGAAAAAGTTGGCTTAAAGCTCAATATTCAGAAAACGAAGATCATGGCATCTGGTCCCATCACTTTATGGGAAATAGATGGGGAAACAGCGGAAACAGTGGCAGACTTTATTTTTTGGGGCTCCAAAATCACTGCAGATGGTGACTGCAGCCATGAAATTAAAAGACGCTTACTCCTTGGAAGGAAAGTTATGTCCAACCTAGATAGCATATTCAAAAGCAGAGACATTACTTTGCCAACAAAGGTCCGTCTAGTCAAGGCTATGGTTTTTCCAGTGGTCATGTATGGATGTGAGAGTTGGACTGTGAAGAAAGCTGAATGCCAAAGAATTGATGCTTTTGAATGTGGTGTTGGAGAAGACTCTTGAGAGTCCCTTGAACTGCAAGGAGATCCAACCAGTTCATTCTGAAAGAAATCAGCCCTGGGATTTCTTTGGAAGGAATGATGCTGAAGCTGAAACTCCAGTACTTTGGCCACCTCATGCGAAGAGTTGACTCATTAGAAAAGACTCTGATGCTGGGAAGCACTGGGGGCAGGAGGAGAAGGGGACGACAGAGGATGAGATGGCTGGATGGCATCCCTGACTCGATGGACGTGAGTCTGAGTGAACTCTGGAAGTTGGTGATGGACAGGGAGGGCTGGTGTGCTGCTGCGATTCATGGGGTCGCAAAGAGTCGGACATGACTGAGCGACTGAACTGAACTGAACTGAACATTGTTAACTGTGGTATCTATGAAAACTACTGAGAGACTAAAACCTAAGGGTTTTCATCACAAGGAAAAATTTTTTTCTTTTTTTTTTTTTGCTTCTTCTTTTATAGTATCTATATGAGATGATGAATGCTAACCAAACTTTCTGTGGTAATTCTTCCACAATATATGTAATTCAAACCACTATGCTGTATACCTTAAGGAAAAAGAAATGGTCATGTGACCCTAAATCAGGGTCATTTAGACATAAAGAAGCTTCTGGGAAAAGACGTTTCCTTATACAGCAAAAGCACTCATGCTCTCTCTGCCTTTGAATAATGAGAACGTGAAGCCAGGTTTCTATGAAGAAGACAAAGCAAGTACATAAAGGAATGAACCATATGAGAAGCAAGTGGACTCCTCAGCTCACTTTCCAAGCTATCAGAGCAAATACATCCCCTAATTATTTAAAATTCTTACATTACTTAATTGGGTTTTCTGCTATTCACATATTTCTGCTATTTTTGCTATGTTGTGAGCACTCTACTGAGCTTCCCTGGTGGCTCAGACTAAAGAATTCACCTGCAAGGCAGGAGACTCGGGTCCAATCTCCAGGTCAGGAAGATCCCCTGGAGAAGGGAATGGCTACCCACTCCAGTATTTTCGCCTGGAGAATTCCATGGACAGAGGAGCCTGGCAGGCTACAGTCCATGGGGTCTCAAAGAGTTGCACACAACTGAGCAACTAAAACTTTCAATTTCTTTCAGGCACTCTATTAAACATTGTTTAACTAAATTTTTATAACAACCCAATAAGGTTGATTATCCACATTTACATATAAGAAAACCAAAGTCCGGGGTCACACAGAGAGCCATCATTTTAAACAAGTTTTTTTTTTCTTTCTTTCTTTCTTTACTCTAAACCCTATGAGTTCAGCGGTTTCACTTTGGGGGAAAAAAAGCCGAACAAATTATTTCAATCTTCCTACAACAGTGCTTTCATAGTTTATTAATTATTTCTGAAATGTTATGTCTTACAAAAATGGATATGAAAACTTGGGCAGCTAGGCTCGAAGTTAAACTGGTGATATAAGCATAGATTTATAACCACATCAGATAATACCAACATATAGAAGACCCATAAGCATGCCTGCAGAATAAGTGGCATACAAAAATGCATTTACACCAAAGGGACCTCAATTCCAAGACACTACTGTAAAACCAGTCCACTCATACCAGAAATGTCACACGACTGTGTATAAACATATCTCATGAGACATTTGGGGTAATTTTCCACATTTAATTTTAAAGGGTTATTCAATTCATAACATAAGCAAGTATGAGTGAAGCACAAGGGCAAAGTTATTCAAAAGTAAACCTAAAGGAAATTTATAAGCAGCAAACTGCAGTATTTTTAAGAATGGAAAAATGAATAGAATGAGGAGGACATGAATCTTGTCACTTCAATGCTTTATAGGAACTGATTAAAAATATGTAATTTATCCTGCTGTTGTATCAATATTATCTTATTACATGTGCTCTTATTAGTCTATCAGAGAAGGCAATGGCACCCCACTCCAGTACTCCTGCCTGGAAAATCCCATGGACGGAGGAGCCTGGTAGGCTGCAGTCTATGGGGTCACTAAGAGTCGGACACGACTGAGCGACTTCACTTTCACTTTTCACTTTCATGCATTGGAGAAGGAAATGGCAACCCACTCCAGTGTTCTTGCCTGGAGAATGCCAGGGATGGGGGAGCCTGGTGGGCTGCCGTCTATGAGGTCGCATTGAGTCGGACACGACTGAAGCGACTTAGCAGCAGCATTAGTCTATAAAAAGAATTCAGCCACTCATTCAACAACAAAACCCAAAGCTTTTCTGACCCACCTCCCCAAGGGTCACAAGTAGCCTAGGTCCTTCTTTTGTCTTCCTTCTGTCCTCAGATGCTAACCTTCAACTTCATTCCCTCTGACCCGCACACATCTCACCATTTTCACTCACTGGGCTTTAGAAACTGCTTTCACTACAGAGAAATAATGAAATTGGAAATTTCAACCCATACCTATGTCTTCCCTCCCTGATCTCTAGGTCTTCCCAGGTGGTGTTAGTGGTCAAGAATCCACTTACCTAAGAAGGAGATGCAGGTTCCATCCCCAGATGGAGAAGATCCCTTGGAGAGGGAAACAGCAGCCCACTCCAGGATTCTTGCCTAGAAAATCCCAGGGACAGAGGAGCCTGGAGGGCTACAGTCCACAGGATCACAAAGAGTCGGACACAACTTAGCGACTGAGCATGTGACCTGCGGCTGTTTTGTAAGAGGCCCACCTGCCTTCATCTCCAGCAGGCCATGTTCTCCTAGAATTCCTTCTGGCTGCTGCTTCTTCTCAGTCTACTTTTCAGATTCGTCTTTGTCCATCCTTCAGTGCCAGTTCCTCAAAGGCATGTCATTAATTTTCTTTAATTCTCATCTGACCTGTTTCATCTGAGCAACTAACCACTCCCAGGCTTCAGTGTTCATCTACACACTGATGACGCTCATTGCTCCCAAGTGCTCATGACTCCACTCTGTATTACGTGGAAACAATTTCCAAGATATTTACAGAAAGAGAGGCCAAAATACCATGGTGTTGCCTAGTTATTTATAAATGCATATTTTATGTATATCAGGAGGAGGATACTAAAGAGTTACTCAGAAAAAGTTCTTTTAGAAAAAACAGGAAGATTGATCAAACTTTCCTTTTGACAAACTTTTCTTCTGCATTTTCCTAGATCCAGTTATATTTAGTAAAATCTATGAGAAAGAAAGGTGTTTAGAACAATCTGGTCTCTGCAATTCTTGTGACAACCTTTGCCAACATTATATCAGTATATCTCTGCTATTACTCACTCTGGATAGGGTTTCTAGAGTCGCCCATGTGAGAAACACCTTTATTGCAAATCAGACCTGAAATTCTGAGTGTCTGCCCTTGTGACTTTCAAATCGAGGCTCGTGTTATAAATCACTGTTTATTTTCTCTCCTGGTAGCATCTTCGTATCTATGGCATGTCTCTTATGATCAGCAGTTACAGTATTCTCCAGGATGATAACCTATGTCTTTGGGGTGTCTTTTAAGCCTGCCCACGGTGATCTTGATGACACAACCTCTATTTTAAAGCTATGCTTAGTTGCTCAGTCACGTCTAACTCTTTGTGACCCCATGGGCTGTCGCCTGCCAGCTCATCTCCAAGCAAGAATACTGGAGTGGGTTGCCATGCCTTGCTCCAGGGGATCTTCCCAACCCAGGGACTGAACCCAGGTCTCCAGTATTGCAGGTGAATTCTTTACGGTCTGAGCCAGGTCATCCTAAAGTATCCTCTAGGGAAAACCCATCCAGTTGCTTTTGTGTAACCCAGAAATAGAAACAGGGAGAAACTTATGTTTATTTATGAGACATATAAGACAAAAGGCAGTAAAAATAAAATCTCAAAACCTTTGGGAAGCTGTAATTGTTTTGCTATGATGAAATCTTTCCTTGAAGACACCTGAGATTAGATTTATTCTGATGTTAGAGAACCTTTTCACTAGAGATCCAGCAAAAGTTTGTTTATAGGGGAAGGAAATCTCATTTTCCCTAGAAAAAGACTCTTTCGTTCTTCATTGTTGCCACAGTCATCTTTACATGATAGCTACTCATGCATGTGAGTATTTCTAGACTGTGGAATCCTCTATGTCAGAAACACCTTATATTACCCATTCCTGCCCCACTATTTTATGCAAAAGGAAAGAAAGCACTGGAGAAAGACGCAGTGAGCTTGAACAACACCATCTCCTTGCTATCTGCAAGTACTATTTGCAATTACTCTGAAACCCAGTGGGCTTCCCAGGTGGCCCAGTGGTAAAGAATTCACCTGCCAGTGCAGGAGACAAAAGACGTGGGTTTGATCCCTGGCTCAGGAAGATCCCCTGGAGGAGGAAATGGCAACCCACTCCAGTATTATTCTCTAGAATCACAGAGAGTCGAACTCGACTCAGTACTCATGGAAACCTATTTCCTCTGCAATGTGTTCAACAACACCAGAGTGATGATTAATAAACATGAATATTCTCTTTAGAAATTTGAGAAAAGGATATTGTCTCAGAGAAGGCAAAATAAAGTTAGAAAATTCAAATAAGCTTTTTTCTTGTACTAAAAGTAGTTGTCATTTTATTGTTTAACACATTATAATAAGCTTTAACTTTTGAAGACTTTTAAAAAACAATGTTCCATTAATTCACCTGATATTTTGTGATGCAAATTTTCTCTGCTTTTTCTCAATATGGGTCACTTTCAATATTCTATCAGTTTAAAGTATTATTGTTTTCATAAAATCCCAAATCTAAATCATATTTATCTAATTGTGAAACAGTTCAGTTATTGCTACTATCATTTGTCATTGTCTTACTTCTCTTCTTTCATAACACTGAAATATTAAATATCATTGCAAAATAACAAAAAAAATTTTTTAAGATATTTTAGGGGACACAAATTCTGACCTTGCTATTATCTATGGGAGAAAAGCATAAAAGTTCCTTTCATTTATTGCATACAACTTCCTGTAAAAAAGCCACTTTTGAAAACTCAAGTTTTAGTCACTTTGCAATGGAGACTTTACAATTCAAGGCTAATTTACCATTCTGATAATGAAACTAGATTTCCACCAATTCTTTCATCTGTACATTGATCACACAGAGAAGGTACATTTGTCAGACAGCCTTTCCTTGGATGGCTTGAGGCTGCAGGTAGCCCAGAATTTTAGCCTCAGCCATCCTTTAGTGGGTTCCCCTAGTGGTAAGGAACCTGCCTACCAATGCAGGTTAGACATAACAAATGCAGGTTTGCTCCTTGGGTCGGGAAGATCCCCTGGAAGAGGGCATGGCAATCCACTCCAGTATTCTTGCCTGGAAAATCCCATGGACAGACGAGTCTGGCAGGCTACAGTCTACAGGCTGGCACAGAGTCTGACACAGCTGAAGTGAATTAGCATGCATCGTTCAGTCATATGGTGGTGAACCAAGCCCTATTTGACAGTTCCATCAGTGAAATTAATTTTCCAATTTTCTCAAATGGCTTTTTATATCTTGGGGTGGCTTCTACTCATTTGTGAGGTAGGAGTGTCATTTAGCCAAATGTACACATTCAATTTATTCAATATATATTACCGATTCCCTGCTATTTTTCAGGCATTGATCTTGGTAATGGGGATAAATTGAAAGAAGACAGTAATGAATGTATTAGTCAGTGAGTTGTGCCTGATTCTTTGCTACTGCATGGATTGTAGCTTCTGTCAATGGAATTCTCTAGGCAAGAATACTGAAGTGGGTAGCCATTCCCTTCCTCAAGGGATCTTCCCAACCCAGGGATCAAACCTGTGTCTTCCGCATTGCAAGTGGATACTTTACCGTCTGAGCCACCAGGGAAGCCCTAATGGGGATAAAGTTCTGGTTAAAATTTTACCAAATTTCTGGCCCTCATTGAGATTACATTTCAATCATCTTTATCATCATATAGTTGCTTAGCAATCCCAACCCTTCCTAAATATGATCTCAACAGACAGCATTTTAGGTAGTAATTCATTATAGGTAATTAACAAACTAAACATCAAACATTGAGACAAAGCCTAAACGGATGGGGGTATAAGCTACCAAAGAGAACAGAGCAGCAGATAATAGCTGGGGCTTTGCTCTCAGAAAAACCTGGGCTTCTGTTCTAATTCTCTTCCTCATCTTGAGATCTCACTGAGTTATTTAGTAAACCTACCAAGTCATCAGTTTTTGCTTGTTGCTTTTTAATTTAATAATATATTTCAATCCAAAAGCTTCCAAAATTAAAATACTTCAATTTTCACCATGCAGCAATTAATCGAGATAATAAGGATGATTTAAAAGAAAAAAAAAAAAAAAGGTATAGTCACTGCCTACTCCCTCCTTTAAAAACTTTAAAATCTAATTTGAGATGCAAAGTTCAATAAAAACATCAAAGCACACAAAATTATTATGTCATTTTCAATACAAAAATCCCCTAATTCTGATTGTCTAAGCATGAAATCAGATGTTATGGATAAATTATCCCTGATACATGCCCCTGCTACAGAATTACCCTATTAGACTGAGAAAAAAAAAAAAAGATAAACATTGGCATTTAATATTTAGACATTAGTATTTAGTATTTTTTTAAGTCATTTAAAGAAATATGTGCCTTATGGATAGAAAATGGAACTAATTATGTGAAGGTAAAGAGTGTTACTTGTGGTCATTTTTGGAGATATTTCTTCAGTTTGGTCTGAAAGTGCAGGACTCTGAGCAGCTAAAAGCATCATGTAAGTTTTGGGAAACAGGATCAGAAAGAGATTCAGTAGCACATGGGTTAAAAACAGGAGGGGTTATCCTTGGCCATATTACACAGAAACAACATATTACACAGAAACTTTAAAGCAGGCTGTTACTTTCATGATGATGTGTTGTTTGCATTATGTAATAATGAGTACCAGAAATTACATCTTATTTTCCACTCAAAGCCATTCAAATTGTTTTTGGTCACCTCTTACATTCATGTTAGCAGGATGGAACGAAATAGCTTGCGTGTGTAGTGATGATTAGTCTCTTCCTGGCACCAAATCTGTGGGATGATCAATGATCAATGATCAATGATGAGCTGTGTATCTCTCAAAGACTGAATCTCTGGGGAGTTGTCAGTAGCAAAGAGAGCACCAGCTTGACTGATTTGAAAGCTTAAGAGAAGGTTAAGAGTCTGTTCAATATATGTAGCTTTCTGGAGGGCTGCAAACACTGTTTACCATAACACTAACGCCTCAGTGGGCTGGCATTTTGGCAGGTCTGAGGTGTTTCATATTACAACATTCTCATCAGCCAAGAGAACATTTAATGTGTGTGTTGCTATTATTATCAATACAATCCATCTAGGATTTCTATGGCCTGATTGCTTATTTACAAGCAATAGTACAGTATCTTATAGTATCAACAGTATCTTTCCTTTATAGAGCTCAGCAGAGAATAAGATTTTGAGGAGTATCTGTTTGAGATCTGATACAAATATCCCTTGTTCACAAAATGTTTCATGAAGAGGAGGAGCTGAGAGCAACTAGGGTGTTGACTATTTTCCCAAGTCAAATATCTCAAGTCTTGAAATTCCTCTGTTGGATCAAACATGAAATGAACCCATCTGAGAAAGTGACTTCAGACTGTCATAGTCAGTGGTTTTGACCATCTAGAATATTTATTAAATAGATAAGCAAATAAACTCAGTTTAGCTATAATTTTGAAAACCCAGATCTCAAGGGAATGGTTATCTACTGCATACTGTCAAAGATTGTCTAAAAGCCTTCCTCATTTGGAGAGTGATGAGTGATACTCTCAGAAACAGAAATAATTGAAAGGGGAGTTTAAGGAACAGAAAAAAAAAAAAAGAAATCTGAGTATAACTCTTATTTACTAAATGTTTAGAGTAGTAACAAAGCCACAACTATAAATAGATTCATAAACAGATAATTCAGAGTATGGGTTTTGGAATTGATATCCTGATGCTTACCACTTAAGGGCTGGAAGACACTGAGCATGATAGTTCACTTCCCTAAATATTTTGATTTATAAAATTATATTTAGAGGACAATTACAGAAGAGAACATATAAAAATGCTGAATTGTAGTATGTATTCAATAAAAGAGTAGCAAGGGATGGCCCTGGTGGTCCAGTGGTTAAGAACCCACCTTCCAGTGCAGGGGATGTCCCTGGCAGAGGAACTCACACGCCACATAGCAACTAGGTCCTCAAGTGGAAACAAAAGAAACCCATGGGTTACAAATACTGAACTCTGTGCCACAACTAGAGGGTCCAGTGTGATACAAACGAAATCCCATCCCTGCTGCTAAGACCCAACACAAGCAAATAAATCAATAACATTTTAAAAAAGAGTAGTAAAAGGAGAAACAAAATGTAAATACACTGAATGTGCGTGCTCAGCTGCTCAGTCATGTCCGACTCCTTGCGATCCCATGGACACACCAGGCTCCTCTGTCCATGGAATTCTATAGGCAAGAATACTGGAGTGGGTAGCCATTTCCTTTTCCAAATACACTGAATACATTGCAACAATTATGGAATCCCTTCCTCTTTTCAAAATAACATGATACTACTCAAAACAATTGAGGACTTCATTTGCAAAACGAATCTTGCATAAGATTCCCACGTATCTTATTTAAGAATGTATTTTTCTAAGCAGAAGATAAAAAACAATGCATGTGTCTGAGATGCAAGTATGGGATCCCAGTAACAAATATTCAATAATGAGAAATTAAATATTCAGTGCCTCAAACTTTATCTGAACAAAATTTAGTACAGACTAGTTAACACATGGGCAAGTGGAGATTTACTCACAGTTTTAGGCAAAATGACCTCACTTAATTAAGATGACACAGCTTAAATTCCAGTTGGTGGGTTTACTTTCTTTCTGGAAAATATATTATGACTTAAAAGTATTATGTAGTGGACAAAAAAAAACCTTTAAAATACTTTAAAACTATGAAAAGCAGTCAAAATTAAAGAATCTGGCAGAAACAACTAAGGGTATTAAAATAATTAATAACCAGTTATAAAAACTTAAAAGTATAGTCTGTAGAGAAGAATCTGATGAGAACTCCTGTGTAGCTACCTCTCTGACCTAGGTTATTCCCTACTATTTGCCACACCTATGAAGAAAGCTGAGTGCCGAAGAAGTGATGCTTTTGAACTGTGGTGTTGGAGAAGACTCTTGAGAGTCCCTTGGACTGCAAGGAGATCCAACCAGTCCATTCTGAAGGAGATCAGTCCTGGGTGTTCATTGGAAGGACTGATGCTGAAGCTGAAACTCCAATACTTTGGCCACCTCATGCGAAGAGTTGACTCATTGGAAAAGACTCTGATGCTGGGAGGGGTTGGGGGCAGGAGGAGAAGGGGACAACAGAGGATGAGATGGCTGGATGGCATCACTGACTTGATGGACGTGAGTCTGAGTGAACTCCAGGAGTTGGTGATGGACAGGGAAGCCTGGCGTGCTGCGACTCATGGGGTTGCAAAGAGTCGGACACGACTGAGCAGCTGAACTGAACTGATGCCTCTAGCTCTCTAACTGGATCCCCATTCCTCCCAAGCAACCCTAAATCAAAAAGCAAAAAGAAAATCACAGACCTTACATTTTACTTTCAAAAGTAGAGAAAAATGAATACATTCAATATTTACTTGTATCCATCTAATTAAAAATTAAATTAAGTATTAATGTGTACAAACTCTTAATATGCATTTCATTTTATTTTTTATTTTTTGGAACAACAATTTTATTTTTTTAAATTTTTTTTAATTTTTATTTTTTAAATTTTATTTTATTTTTAAACTTTACATAATTGTATTAGTTTTGCCAAATATCAAAATGAATCTGCCACAGGTATACATGTGTTCCCCATCCTGAACCCTCCTCCCTCCTCCCTCCCCATACCATCCCTCTGGGTCGTCCCAGTGCACTAGCCCCAAGCATCCAGTATTGTGCATCGAACCTGGACTGGCATCTCGTTTCATACATGATATTTAACATGTTTCAATGCCATTTAATATGCATTTTAAATGAGCAAGGGAGATAATAAATATGAATTTCACTTAAGCCGTCATATAGTTAGTCAAACATTTTATCCTTACATACTAAGCTTCTTTTGTATGTTGTCTAAATAGAAATTTCCTTATTCCTTTTTCTTTTTTTTTTAAGTTGAAAGTTTTCTGATTGGCTTGGTGTGCATTTTAGATTTAATCAAGCAACAAAATTTTAAAAATCTAGTTTGATGATAACTTTAATATGATAGAAATGTTAGATTCTTCACAATTACCTCAACCATTGCTTCTATGATCACAGTAGAAGTTCTTTACATTTTGAGGTTTCTTTTCTTTTGGCTGTGCTACATGGCTTATGGGACTTTAGTTCCTCAACCAGGGATGGAATCCAGGCTGTTGGCAGTGAAAGCACAAACCTAACAATTAGACAAACAGAAAATTCCTTACATTTTGAACTTCCTAAAAAATTAAAAAGAGATTTGTGAGGTCCAGCTTTGATATGTATGTTGGTAAACAGGCAAATTTCCTCCAAGAGGGAAACTCGAAATTTAGTCTCAGCACATAGGTTGAAAACCTACATGCCAACCAAAGAGAATCACAGATATTTATTTCTTGTACATCCATGCAAGCAATAATCCTGTTTTACTTTATTGGTTAACTACTGTTTTTAACTAACCAGGGCATCATGGAATCCACTCTACACTTTTTATTTTAAATATTCATATAAATTATAAAATAAGAATTTATTAAATTGTGTAGATTGATCTAATCCAGGTACCTAAGTTACACAGGGTATTTAAACTTTACAAAACCAGATGTGGCCAAATGCTAAGATTATCAGATATCAGATGTTGTTGTTCAGTCACTAAGTTGAGTCCGACTCTTTGTGACCAGGACACCAGGCTTCCCTGTCCTTCACATTCACGTGGAGCTTGCTAAAACTCATGTCCATTAAGTCCGTGATGCCATCCAACCATCTCATCCTCTATCGCCCCTGCGCCTTCTCTTTTAAATTTAGTAATTCAAAACTTCTAGAAAATTAAAAATGGGTTTATCCATAAGTTATTATGGAGTCCTCATCACACTTAATATCTGGAGATTTTATCAATAATTTAAATACAATATTTTATTTTTTTAAATTTATACCAGGATTGTTATCTTGACACAAGAAGGGGGTAGGGCACAATCTTTAGAAGAATGATATAGACCGAGGACATAAACTGATTAGAACCAAATAGGTCCAAGATGGCAAGATCTTGAGCCTCAGAATATGACCATTGTGACACAGTACAAAGAGTCAGACGTGACTTGGCCATTCAACAACAGCAAACACAGCAGCAAGCTAAATGACACATCACCAGTGACGTGAGCATAAACGTCAAAAAGTCGACAGGGGCTCAGTTCCTGGAAATCCCCACCCTTTCCCCAAGAGAGCTCTGAAGAATTGATGCTTTGGGACTATGGTTCTGGAGAAGACTCTTGAGAGTCCCTTGGACAGCAAAGAGATCAAACCAGTCAATCCTAAAGAAAATCAACCTTGAATATTCACTGGAAGGACTGATGCTGAAGTTCCAATACTCTGGCCACCCGATGTGAAGAGCCAGCTGATCGGAAAACACACTGATGCTCAGAAAGATTGAAGGCAGGAGGAAAAGGGGGCCACAGAGGATGAGATGGTTGGATGGCATCATTGAATCAATGGACATGAGGTTTAGCAAACTCCAGGAGATAGTCAAGGACAAGGAAGCCTGGTATGCTGCAGTACGTGGGGTCACAAAGAGTTGGACACAACTTAGCAACTGAACAGCAACAATAAAAACCTGACAGCTGCATAGCCAGTGCCTCTCTTTTCTTCCGAACTGCCCCACTCTGCCTGTGGGGTGTGTTTCCTCCCTGAATATACCTCTTTGCACTTTATTATGGCTCAGTCTTGAATTCTGTCCTCTGGGAGGCCAAGAACCCAGCCTTGGTGGCGTCCCAGGGACTTCAGGGTGGCCTGGGACGTGACCATCTTTTCGCACCCTACTCTCTTTCCTGCAGCAATTTCATTCACTCAATACATTAAACTCGAAAATTTGTCATTATCCTTGGTGACAGATAGAAACGAACTATTTCACAAAGCTGCTACTGAAACCAAGCAGGACCTAGTGTGGCTCCTGGGCATAGGAGCCTTTCCAGGTCCCCTGTTTGTTGTTTGTAGGCAACTAACTCTAGTCTCCATGACCTCTGAGCTCCAAAAGGCATATGTGAACAGCTGCTAATCAGAGAAGGTAATGGACAGAGGACGAGATTGTTGGAGGGCATCACTGACTCAACGGACATGAGTTTGAGCAAGCTCCGGGAGATGGTGAAGGATAGGGAAGCCTGGTGTGCTGCAGTCCATGGGGTCACAAAGCTTCAGACACGACTGAGCAAGGGAACAACAGCAACAATCAGAGAAGGGAGGATGCGCAGAGACAAGGCAGGAGCAGCTGAGAAACAACAGTGCAGCCCTGGGGCGGGGTCCTGGTTCCTCCTCAAGGGATACATACACCAATATCTTCAAGGTCTTTACAGAAAGAAAAGCCCCAGCAAATGGAAGACTTCAGTGTTCTTCATTCCAGACTAAAAGACCCAGAGAAGCCCTTCAAGAGACCACCTGCAGCCAGATTAAAAGAACCACAGAAACTGATCGGATTATGTGTTGTTGTTCTGAAAAAAGATCTGACAAAACATGGTTCACTGGCAGAGGGAACAGCAAGCCACTCCAGTATTCTTGCCTCAAGAATCTCACGAACAGTATGAAAAGGCAAAAAGATATGACACCTCAGGCCCCAAACACACTCAAATTTTATCAGTAATTCCACCCTTGAATCAATTGCTATCAACTCCTCATCAAATCCTCCTGGACTGGGACAGTTTTCCAGGGTAGGAGCCCACTGTCTCTTCCCCACAACCTTTGCCCAGCAAAGGAATAAATAGAAAGTATATCAATGTTGGGGTCTCCCTGGTAGCTTAGTCAATAAAGAATCCATCTGCAATGCAGGAGACTAGGGTTTAATCCCTGGGTCAGGTAAGGTTCCCTGGAGAAGGAAATGACAACCCATTCCAGTATTTTTGGCCTGAAAAACTCCACGGACAGAAGAGCCTGGCAGGTATAGTCCATGGGGTCGCAAGAACCAGACACAACTTAGTGATTAAACCACCACCACATACCAGTTTCACTTTATTAGCCTAATTTAGGAATGGGATGAAGACAATGGGGTCAAGATCAGGTATGAAGAAAGAAGGCTAAAACTTGTGACGGCAAGTTCAGTTCAGTTCAGTCACTCAGTCGTGTCTGATTCTTTGCGACCCCATGGACTGCAGCACGCCAGGCTTCCCTGTCCATCACCAACTCCCGGACCCTAGTCAAACTCATGTCCATCGCGTCGGTGATGCCATCCAACCATCTCATCCTCTGTGGTCCCCTTCTCCTCAGCAAAGATCCCTTCAAAAGTCTTATGTAGTCCTTAGTTACTGCAGCCTATCAGTCAACAGAGTTGAAATCCAGAATACTGAACGCAGATTCACCCCAAACTCTGTCTACAAGATATGATTTGGCACCAGGGCACAGAGGCCAAACTTCCAGCATCAATATGGTCTGAATGTGTGTCCCGACAGGATTTGTATGTCAAAATCCCAGTGTCCGCTGTGAGGTATTACGAGATGGGGTCTTTGAGACTTGCTTATGTCATGAGCTTCTCCTGTGGCTCAGCTGGTAAATAATCCATCTGCAATGCGGGAGACCTGGGTTTGATCCCTAGGCTGGGAAGATCCCCTGGAGAAGGGAAAGGCTACCCACTCCAGTATTCTGGCCTACAGAATTGCATGGATTGTACAGCTCATGGGGTCGCAAAGAGTCGGACAGGACTGAGTGACTTTCACTTTCACTATGTCATGAGGGTGGAGCCCTGATGAATGAGCCCTTTCAAAAGAGATCCCAGAGATATCCTCTCTCCTTCCACCTAGAGAGGGAAGACAAGCATGAAGTCAGAAGTCTGCATTCCAGCAGAGTGTGCTCATCTGACAATGCTGTACCCTGATCTCAGACTTCCAGCCTTCAGAACAGTGAGAAATAAATATCATGTTTATAAGTTACCTGTGCAGCAGTATTTTGTTAGCCATAACGGACTAATGCAAAAGTCATCTCTGGAATTCTGGTATTTGGGGGTGAGCAAAAGATGGAATTTTGGCACACAAAACTTTGGAAAAATGAGAAAAGGGTAAAGAGAGATTGGGAGTGGGGCTTCCAAGGCCCCAGGTGTTCATCTTCCTTTTTTACAAAAATGTTAGAAGAAGTTTTAAATTTCTGGTGGGAACGTTACCATACCTGGCCCCTGGGTCAGAAGGAAACAAGGCAAAATGATGAGGTATTGCTTAAAATATCTCAGTCGTTCCCACAATCCAGGAGCACAAGAGCTGCAGGATTTTTTAGAGACAGAAGACAAGGAACCTGACATGCCTGTCTGACTGCCTTGGGGTGCCGAGCAAACATATCTGGGACTTCTGCCCATGCCCTTGAGTCTTCAAAACTTGGCCTGGTTGAGGGCACTGGAGGGAACGTAAATCTGAGTAGTTTTAGGATGTCTGTATCTACTATGGGGAAATAGTAAGAATCTGAAGACTTCCCAGGTGCCCTAGTGGTAAGGAACCCACGTGCCAATGCAGGAGACTCAAGAGACGGGGGTTCAACCCCTGAGTTGGGAAGATTCCCTAGAGAAGGAAATGGCAACCCACTCCAGTATTCTGGCCTAGAGAAATTCATGGACAGAGAGGCTTGGAGGGCTACAGTCCCTAGGGTCGCAAAGAGTTGGACAGGACTGAAGCAACTTAGCACTGAGCAAGAACTTGGAAGATGTAGCCTGGTCGGGAAAATTCTCCCTTTTAAATAGAGCTTTCCTTCAAAAAGTAGCTTATAATGATTACAGTCTATTAAATAATGATTCAAGATGGAAACATAATGGCAACCTGGAAAGAAAAGCCCAACAGGTCTTATCATCTTGTCACATGGGAGTCACATGTCCCAAATTATCCATTCATTATCTCTCCTCTGAATCCTTTTAGGGGCTTAACAAGGTTGTATATTTTGTGACAGTATCCAGTTCCTCACTGTCAGGGTCTCCCACTGCAAATTACCAACAGATGTTTGTTGTTTTCAAGCCAGATGCCAGCACATCGGCAGGTGTTGAAGCCTATTTATTTGTACACAGAATATGCTGCACCGAATCACAATTAAGGTGCGTTTTCACCTTCTTATTATGTTCACTTTCTCTGTTTTTCCCTTTTCTCTTTCATTAAGCCATTACACAAATAAGAGTTAAGCTGTTTAGTCATTATTATTCTTGGGTTAAAATGCTCCCCCCACCCCAAATGCAAAAATTAACTGCCATGTGGGTGCTAGGAAGCTGCAGTCTTACGATAGTCTTCTACCAAGTTTAGAAGATTTTTATTGCCTTTGAGTCTTCAGCAATAAAATTTTGTTGCAGCCCATTCAAACTTTGTTCCCACTGATGAACTAGTTCAGTCTCAAAAGTTGACAATCTGGCCTTTTCCACCAGCACTAAATTCCCTCAAAGAGAATTCACCAGGGATGGCTCACACCTTTGGACAACCTGAATAAATTAATACATCAGTTTAAGTGATGTTTACTCAAATTATACTAATGTAATTATTAGATCAGTCCTGAGTACTTCTATTTTCAAAATCTCTTTCCAAATTTGTGCTCCTGCTTAGTCACTCAGTTGTGTCTGAATCTTTGCAACCCCTTGGACTGTAGCCCACCAGGCTCCTCTGTCCACAGGATTCTCCAAGCAAGAATACTGGAGTGGATTGCTATTTCCTCTTCCAGGGGATCTTTCCAACCCAGGGATCAAACCCTAGTCTCCTGCAGCTCCTGCATTGCAGACCACTGAGCCATCAGGGAAAGTGTAGTGTAGTTGCTCAGTCAGGTCCAGCTCTTTTCAATCCCATGACTACAGCCCACCAGGCTCCTCTGTCCACAGAATTCTCCAGGCAAGAACACTGGAGTGGGTTGCTGTTCCCTTCTCCAGAGGATCTTTCCAACCCAGGGCTTGAACCCAAGTCTCCTGCATTGCAGGCAGATTTCTTATTGTCTGAGTCACCAGGGAAGCCACTGGGGAAGCCATTCCCAAATCATTACTTATCAATAAATACAGATAAATATTTACTCAGAGTAGGCTTTAAAAAAGCTCTTATTCTGAAATATCCGGGCTTAAATTGTAAATATCAACAGCCTTTCTATAAATGAGGGTATTGGGGTTCTAATTTTTTATCTGAAGCCATTGGTCTTTTGCCAAAACCAATCACTTTCTGAGTCAGGAATGCATGAGAGAGAAGTTGAAGAAAAAAGGGGAGAGGGAGTGAGCCAAAAGGAGAGTCTGCAAATTTGTTGGAACCCTGCTGTTTCAGGATGTTTTGTTTTGTTTGTTTGTTTTAATCTGGAGGTAACAACCTCTGGGACTGAGGAAATCTCCCCAATTCTGTCAACTAGCAGTTCATTACTTACTGCCTCTGCTATTTAAAAAGAAATAAAGAAAAAATTAGACTTTTGTGTCACAAATATGTTAAAAGCAAATGTATTGCATTTATGAACCAGTTAGCATAAATGAACATTGTATTTTTGAGCCTGATAAAACAGTTTAACTTTTTTTTAATGTCAAAAGTGGAATTACTAAGTCATGTTACTGCAAAATTTTAAACTTAGTTATTCTCCCTGTCATCACAAAGATTAAGTCTCAAGTGTTTTTATTCAAGTTCCAAGAGACCTAGGTCTTCTTTAGTCTTAACATCTCTAATTTTACCAAACATGCCTCATATGCATTCTCTTTTCCCTCCTCTTAACATGTCCTAATTAGCTTTTATTTCTTTGTAAATTAGGTGCCCAGAAACAAACTCAAGTTTCCAGATACAACCAATTGAGACAAAATACTTACAACTAATGTATACTGAAATATCAATAATACCACATTTATCACGTGCCAGCCACTGTGCTATGCAATTTATCATCGATCTCTTTTAATTCTCTTAGTTACCCTAGAAAGAAAACACTATGGAGAAAGAGTGAATTAAAAAGCACTGAATAACCTGCCTGAGAGCAAGCAGCTCCTGTTGAAGCCTGGATTTACACCCAAGCAGTTTGACATCAAAGCCTCAGGAAGACAAAATCTCCACACCAATCTGTTCTAAGCCTGATAACTAAAAATAACTGAATCCCCTTTATGCACCACTGCTAAATCATTCTAGTCCTCATGTGGGTGTTCGTTTCCAACCAAATGTAGGTAGGACAATGCACTTAAACATTAGTAAACACGGCATTTTGAAATTTCAGTGTCCCAGGGGCCTGAGTTATGCTTTTAGGTCATGGTCCATCATATAATCTTGAATCATCCTCCAGATTTCTTCATGTCATCACTGGAAAAAAAGTGGGAGGAGGGCATATATGTGTGTGTATATATATATAATATTTTATAAATAATAGAAACAGAAGGGCCCAGAAAATGTCACATGACATTTACCTGCAAGGTGGTATCACGTATCAATACTTTTTTGCACACTGCTCCATTATTCACTAATTTAATTATTTCCAGCTCCTCTGCACAGTTATCAAGGATCCATATCATCAACCTGTTAAACTACCCTCTTTTTCTTCCATGAACATTTCCTTTCCTGCTTTTCTACTTTTCATTTTACCTTCAGCCCCAACGCCTCTTATACAAACCATATTTTTGTAGAATATGGTTATTTGACTCAAGATCATACATAAGATTAAAAATCAACTGTATTATACACTGGGAAATTCAACACACCAAAAAGCATCATCCTTTCTTAAGTACTTTTTGTGACTTTGTTTTTTCATACTGTTTCATATGACATATATTCTTACAGTCTTGATAGCCATAATGGCCACATAGTGCCCTGTAAAAATTCTGTTGCGAATCCCTTGTTTTGGAAGAACATGTTAGGTGCCCCCTCCAATCCTGTCCCTTGGGTTCTTTGTGATTTCCACTACCAGGATTCTCAAAGTCCTTTCTACTCGATGTTCCTAAGGATTACCAAAACTACAACCACAGGAAAAACAGCAACAACAACAACATAAAAAAGAAGATTTATGGTCAATTAAGTTTAGGAAATTCTAGATTATACAGTCTAGGCTAAGCAAGACTCTGAACTTCTTGACCTCCCACAAACAATAATTAATAATGTCATTTTGAATCCCCAAGACTGTTAACAGAGTGTTTAGTATCTTTAAATTCAAATAAGCCCAGAATTCCAAAGGCAAAAAATGTTAAACGTACACATTTGTTATGGAAATAACACATAACCTGCATAAACTTTCTATTATTTGTAAAAAAAAAAAGTAAAGTCTAAGTTTCAAAATTGATAACTTTCCTTAGTACAGAAAAAAACTAAAAACTCTGAAGAAAAAATGATATGCAATAAACATATACACAGATATCAATTAGTTGATACAAGATGAGGCACTATCTCTGCACCCACTCACTATATTTTCTTCTATTAGAAAGTATTATATATATATATACATTAATCAGTGATTACTGGTCAATTATTTTTGATAATTGTTCTAAATTTAGAACAGTGAGGCCACACCCACTCGCTGGATTTTCTTCTATTAGAGAACATTATATATTAATCAGTTATTACTGGTCAATTAGTCTTTGATAATTAAGGAAAAAGTAAAAATGAGATGCTCTTTATCTACAGATGACTGTACTGAGGCATCTGAAGTGAAGACTCATGGAAAATTCCTCTGCAATACTGACTTGTACTTAGGTACTAACAGTACTGAAATGGAGAAGAGAACTAGGTTAGCTAATCTCAGAAAGAAGTAGAAAAAATACAACTTCCCTTGCAAATGTCAGTGAAGTGACTTGCACACCTTGATATGTCTTTGGAGAGGGAAAAATATGCATGTAGACCCTGAAATGGGCCTTGGGAGCTCATGCATTTAATTACTGTCAGATCTGTAGAAAGCTACAATGACTTTTCATAAAATATTCAAATATACACTTGTGAGGCCATCTCATTAACAGAACTTGACATTACCTTGGCAGATAGGAAAGTTATAACAATTTAGATAAGGCGACACGTGACACTGTTTTATAGGAAACTCATTTGACCATCTGCCTACCCGAATAGATATCGTGCTTGCCTTTTCTGTAACCTCATTCACAAGGAGCAGAAAAATGCCTTTTCATGCTCATCTGTGAGCCTGGAAGTCAACTGAGCTCTGAGCTATGCTAGCTAGACCAGTTTTCACTGCACTTATGAAAATAAAAATTATGATATTGTTTTCCAAAAAGAACTAAGATGGGGAGGTTATTTTTACTGGAAATGAACATTAAAATTTTCACAAAGATATCAGGAACTAGTAATATATCAGGAGCTAGCCTTCCTTTATTTTCACTCAAGTTAAAGTAGGCAAGTATAAACCAGATATAAGTGAGTATGAAACAGAGCCCCATAGGGAACTAATGTTTGTCTAATGTTAGAAGTAGCCAGAGAGAAAAAAAGAGATGCCAACTTATTATTTACTTGACTTGGGGGCATGCTTAAGTAAATTATCTCATTTGAACCTAACCACCACTCTTTGGAATAAATATTACCATCATATGATCTCCATCTGGGCTTCCCTGGTGGCTCAGACAGTGAAGAATCTCCCTGCAATGCAGGAGACCCTGGTTTAGTCCCTGGGTTGTGAAGATCCCCTGGAGAAGGGAATGGTTACCCACTCCAGTACTCTTGCCTGGAAATTGTTAAGGTTATAGAGCAAGGACTTTGGGAACCAGAAATCAGATGCAAGTCTTCCTGACTTCAAAATTCACCTCCTTCCTTTAGATTATTTGGAAAGAGTTTTTCATGTAGTACACAGGTGAAAAGTTGGTTGCTTCCCAGTGAAAATCAGGGAAAGCTGTGAAACTCCTCCTTGAGGCAAAAGTACGGAGGCAGAAGAACCCTGAATCAAAAATTCATAGGCAGCCTTCGCAGGTATATGGCATAATAAGAAGGGGATTTGTAACCTACAGAATTCAAAATATAACATTAGAAATCAATATTTTAGAGCTATAGAAACATATTCAGGGGAACGTCCATAGTAGTCCAGTGGCTAAGACTCCATTTTGCCAAAGCAGGGGTCCCAGTTCAATTCCTGGTCAGGGAACTAGATCCCACATGCCATAACTAGAGTTTGTATGCTGCAACTGAAAATTTCCGCATGCTGCCACTAAAAGATCGAAGACCCCACAGGGTACAACTAAGACCCAGCACAGTGAGATAAAGAATTTTTTCACAGTAATAATAAATGCCAGAAAAAGAAACATAGTTCATGAAGAACTATGTTTTAAAATGGAATGTTGAGGAAGGAAAGAGATTGATAATCTAAAACATCATTATTAATCAGTAATTATTAGTAATCAATCATAATTAATCATCTAATTAATGATTAGATTAATACAGTATTACTGTCAATATAAAAAACTGCCAATTTGTATTAATCAAAAGGTGGACTAAATGTCCACCTCTCTGAAGGAGACTAAGAGAAAAACAGAAAAAGAATGATGAGACATGGACAAGAATCTGGCCAGAGATACTCCTTCATCCAGGTTCTGACTAAAGGTTTTATCACTACTTGAATTAGAAGTCTTAATAGGAGATTGTAGATGCTGTTTAATGGTAAGGTTTTTATCCTTACTTGCATAGATCCTTTGTCATCTTTATTAATCCTTCAAAAGCTGAAGTTGGAAGAAACCATGATAGATCTACCATTACCTCTGCAGTCAAGATGCCGGGGCCCTCCCTGATTGGTATGTCATACAGGGTATTGGCACAGGTCAAAATCTTGGTGCTACTTAAAGTATGCATGAAAGTGGAAAAGCGTCAGTGCTCAGTTGTGTTCAACTCCTTGCAACCCCATGGACTGTGGCCCACCAGGCTCCTCTGTCCTTAGAATTCTTCAGGCAAGAATACTGGAGTAGGTAGCCAATCACTTCTCCAAGGGATCTTTTAATGCACACTTCTCAAAATTAAGTATTCAGAATGGATTTTACTTTGCCATGTAATCCAACTTGAAAAATACATCAATATATAAAAATGTTCTAAGTATACTCACACTAAACTTAATCAAGCTGAATGTTCACTAAACAGCATTAATATAACTATTTAAACAGTGAAAGTAACAATTTAGTGGGTTTTCTGATATATCCTTGACAAGAATTAAACTAATCAGGAAAGGAAATATAATTGGGTAATTTAGTACAAAAATAAACTGAAACCAAATTACCTCAAAGTATAATCCTACTTTAAAATTTCTTTTTTGTAAAAAGCAATGAAAATAGTTGTTGGACTGTGCTATAATAATTAAAACTGTATCTTTTTTATGACTATCCTTTCAAATATGAAATTGATTTATGCTCAAATCTATTTGTTTCAGAAATTTGCTTTGAAAGTACTAACATGGTTAATTGTTAATTTCTTTTGGACACATGACACTTTAAGGTTGAAGGAAAAGAAACAGTATATTTTTATTAATATGTGACTTCTTTTTAAATAACTTTTCTTGAGAAAGAGCACAGTACGCCAAGATTGACACTGAATTGATTCCTATATTGACTGGGAAATGTAGTCTCAATGTAGTTTTCTTATCTTATTGTTCTTGTATTTGGTATCATTCCTAAGTCATTTGTTACAGAAATGGCTATGTGTTGGAGAAGGGACCTTATTAAATTTCAGTTCTGTTTCTCTGTCACATTGTCTACTGAGAAATGTATAGCATAACTATACTCCATCATTTCAACCAGAAGAGGAACATCTAATGTAGCTGTCTATGGTTTGCTGTGAGATTCCAATCAGCTTCTATCAAGGCAGAGAAAGAAGTAACTTTTAAAAATAACGACTTATAATTGGAGCTGGAGTGTGTTTTTCTTTTAGTTTTTAACTCAGACACAAAATTGCAAATGCATCCTTACCCTGTGAAGAGCTTCCCAGGAAAATGGAAAAGGAAAAAAAAAAATGGCAAGAAGAGGATTATAATCCAGATTAGGTTACTTGCAAATTTTATGCTATCAGTGGAATCCTTTATTATAGATTAAAAACTCTATTAATATAGTTTTTAATTTGTAGAGTTTTAATAGACTAATAAACTCTAGTCTACTAAAAGTCTACAAATTCAAGGAGTGAGTCTTAGAAAAGTAATTACTATGAGACGCATCTGATTCTAGAAAACAACAAAATATCTGATCCCTTGCTTCATGGAAAGAAAAAGATAAAATCTTTATTAAAAATATAAAAGGTCATCTCCCCTTAGGAGAACTACAGTTGCGAACTGGATAGAATTTATTGCTGTGTGCTCACTCTCATGATAAATGTTGCATTGTCTTGAGGAAGATTAAAAAATTGCAGATTGAAGGGCCTGTAGCAGCAAATTTTAGTGAACTTTACATTGTCTGGGAACTAACGTGACCTGGATGTGAACTTAAAACAGCGACAGGTGGCCGGCTGGTCACCTCTGTCCTACGGTAGCTCCCAGGCAAAGAGGCCACTGCCATTGGAGAATCACTGAGTGATTTACCAGTGAATATGCATGAGATGCTAATTTACAAGGATTGGGGGAAAAGTAAGTGTTTTGATGAGGAAGACTGAAATAACAAGAAGGGAGGAGTGAGGAAATGGGATAAATATACCATAAGCCTTGATTACTCTGCAAGTACAGCAGGCATCGAGTTCTCTTTTCCTTAAAGCTTGCAGTTTTATTTCCTTGTCTATTTTCAGCACTACATGGGCCACGGAGAGAGGGGAGTCAAAACCACTCAGTTTATTTTAAATGGAAAATAAACAGGTCATGGACAGATTCTCTCTGGCAACTTTAAAAAATAATTTTAGGCCTACATTTTGAAGACCTTAATTATTATTATTATTTTTTTGGTTGTTAGCAACAGACCTACTAAAACTGGCTTTCTACATCTTATCAGTCTTATTCATTAGCTTTACACTGGTTCTTAATTTAAAAAAAAATAATGTATTAAAAAATAAAGCTAAAAGCAAATTACAGACATGGAATAAAAAAAGCACAACAATGTATGATTTTCTCCCCTATATCATTATTACCCCTGAAATTATGGTATTATTTAATTAACTCAGTCATATACTGTACACTCATCTGGAACAGAGTCTGTTATTTAAAACCAACAAGGAAGAAATGGTTATGAATATACCTTCAAATAACAGAATGAATTCTCTAAAGAGGACTCCTAATACTTTTCTCCTTTTAATTGACATTTCTCTACATTGTACCAATTAAAACCAATTGAACACTTGCTTAGCAAATAAATAAAACTATAGAAGCTCTCACAGAAGATTTACCTTGTACTAGATGTTCAGGAATCTTGAAACTGCATATCCTGCCCTGAAAGGTGTGTGTGTGTGTGTGTGTGTGTGTGTGTGTATGTGTGTGTGTGTGTGTGTGTGTGTGTATACATGTAACTTCACAAATATCTGAGTCTAATTTTTAAGAAGGAAGAAGAGATAACTAGAACTGAGTTAAAAATAAAAAGACAGAGTGAATGGAAAAGGCAGAGTTGATTATGGTGGAAAAAAAACTGGATTAAGAATTAGCAGACAGTTTAGGTCAACTCTTAATCATCTGAACTTTTGCAATCATATAATCTTTCAAACACTCAATTTCTTATCTACAAATATGTGTAAAAAAGACTGTTTTTCCATAAGTGAGTCTTAGGAGGATAAGATCCAATGACGTATGTCAATGTACTTTGTAAACTACTAGGGGCCACTCCCATTATGTTTCCTATAAATTCAACTGATAGTGTCTGATATTCACATCTTGTGCCTCAGTTTTCTCATCAATAAAATGAAAGCAGTGGGATTAAAGGCTTTCTCAGCGTTGTTAGGAGATCCAACTGTAACGGATTTATTCTATATCTAACATACACACATATATATATATATATATATATATATATATATATATATAAAATTTAATTTTGGTTCCACTGCATGGCTTGTGCAATCCTGGTTCCCAGTCCAGGGATCAAACCTGGGCCTTTGGCAGGACCAGCAGGGCCTAACCAGTGAACCACCTGGGAATCCCCTGTAATGGTTTAAATACAAAATAAGTTTGGGGATGAAGGCATGTGCTCAGACAATTGTAAATTCAAAGGGGAGGGACTGAAAATACAGAGAAGGTTCAGAGCAATGAGTTGGAGCTACCATTGTGGGAGAGAGGGGAGGTTAAGGAAGAAGAAACCAAGATAAAGGAAAATGTATTAATTAGTATTAATTATGACTGAAACAATTGAATCAAGTCTACTATTGATAAGAGGTAAGTAACAGATGCTATCTTATTAGATTTAGCAAAAATTAATTCAGGAAGAAATATTACTTAGATGGCCATCTGAGACTTGGGTGTATTGACTTGGTTTCCTTGTATGTCTCTGACTGGCTTTTTATTAAGTTTAGATCTCTCTTTTTCTGTCTCTGCTTCCATCTCTATTACTATGTAGGCATATTAAGCTTCCAAATCCCACCATTTATCTTTATGTACACAAAATATGGGGAGTATACATGAGAACCTCCCTTCACTTAGATGCTATTAATTGTAGCTTCTAGATGCTGAAATACATTCTGACACAAAGACAGGAAATCACACGATCAATGGCCAGGAGAGAGATCAGGCACCCAAGACCAGTACTGCAATCCAAATCATAAATATAGCAGGTGTCTGATCTTAATTTGGTAGAAAAAGATGCAGAATTCTCTCAAAGGAAGTAAAAAAAAAATAGTGGAAGCAGCCCATTCATGAATGAACTGCATGGCAATCTACCAGGATGATCATTGCCCATCAGGTTGGGGTTGGCCTAATAAAGAAATGTATTTATTAACCACTTACTATGCACCACTTAGTAAGGATCTTCCCTGTAGCTCAAATGGTAAAGAATCCGCTTGCAATGCAGGAGACCTGGGTTCAATCCCCAGGCTGGAAAGATCCACTGGAGAAGGGAATGGCAATCCACTCCAGTATTCTTGCCTGGAGAACCCCATGGATAGAGGAGCTTGGCAGGCTACAGTTCATGGGGTCGCAAAGAGTCAGACATGACTAACACCAACTAACTGTGCACCACAAATTATCTAATTTAATTCTCACAGTGACCTTAGGAGATACAGGCAATTAAAGGCTCAGAAAATTAATCACTTCCCCTAAGACAATACTGGGAGTAAACAGAACAAGGTTTCCACCTCAGCACCCTAAAATCTTATCCCCTAAGTAGCACTGCCTTTCTTAAGCATCAAGCAGCAGAGTTCCACACTATTCTCAGTTTTGCCCATGTGTCTGGTCCTTATATTCTCCAAGAGTTTATCTTCATTGTATTCCTCCAGTCTATTACAAAATGTTAGCATGAACTTCTTTTCTGATTTCTTGTCTAGATTCTTAAAAAGAGCTTGATACTTAACAAAATACTTGATAAACTCTCCTCTGTTGCCCCCTGGGTGATCTGTTGAATTCACAGAACAGGAGTATTTAATTTATCTGTTAATGCTGGACATTAGGGGAAATATAAGAATACCTTTGGGTCTAAGATCTAAAACAGGATCACTGGACAGTGTCTTTAAAGATAAACATCTTGAATAAACTAGGGGGACAGTGGTCCATGTAAAGGCTCCCTGCTACAATCTTTCCTGAAAATTCATCCACTGCTTACAGAGGGAATTGAGAATATGGGTGTGAGGCTAAAAGGAAAGATTTAGTGATGGAGCAGAGAAGCATAACCTTGCCAAACTTTGCACAAAATTAATTTCTTTGAACTGGTGTTAAGATACTGTATCACCTGTTCCCATGACGTTAGCAGACACCATGAGATCAAGAAGTGTACTTATATTCTATGAACTGTTCTCTAGCTGTACTGTGTTATCTATCACTCCATGGAAGCCCAAACTCCAGCAACTGGTAGTAAAGAAATATTGACTGGATAATTTCTATGTGGCAAATTCTTCAACATGCCTTCTGAATAATGAGAAAGGAGGTAATGTGTTTTGTGTCTCAGGATCTAATAGTGTGTGGTATTAAGGACACCATAAGATGAGTCTAGAAGTTCTCTAATGAATGTAGATAAGCTCTGTGAGAGTTCATAAGGCAATGCTTTGGAAGTCTTCTGTAAGCTTACTTGAGCGTGTAGCTTTCACTTGGCCTTGAAGGAGGAGTAATACTTAAAGGAGAAAAAAAAAATGAACTCTTCCAGACATGAGGAACTGCAAGAATAAAGTTGCAAAATTGGCAACAGTGGTCATATTCAGGGGGCTGAAAAACAAACATCTAGCTTTACCAGAGGGTTCATATTGCAGAGTATGTTCCTGAAAATGTAATTGAGAACCGAATTGGCTAACTTGTCCACATTTCTAAGCCAAATAAATGTGAGTTTAAACCCCGCGTGTGCCACCATGGACAACAGTGTCTTAATTTTTCTAAAACTGTATATTCTATCTGCAATATAAGTATGCTTGCTCACAGAGTAGAAGAAAATGTGATTCTCTATATAAATAATCTAATAGAGGGTCTGGTGTGTAGTTTAGGCATCTATATGGTTTTCTAAAGTAATAATAACAATAAGTACACCAACAGAATTGGATTATCCTCACCAAATTGAATTCTAGTTTTAATAATGTGATTGAACTAATTCTTTGATTGTTCTCTAGAAAGCCTAGAAATGTAGCTTGTTTTGTCTCCAGATTTAGTACAACTGAGGTTTTAGCTCCTGAAAATTTTCGTTTCTTTATCATGAAAATGAAAGCCATAAAATTTGACTAAGGTTTCAAGATACAGAGAGTAGCATTAATATTTTTTAAAATGTTAAATCATAGTTGTCGTATAGTGTTGAGCCAAAGTCCTGTCTTAATAAATTCAAACAATGTTTCTTTTAAATTAGACTATCACCAGCATATTTTAGCATTTATTATGAATTTGTTTTTAAATATGTCACATTGTTCCTTTTCCAACTTAATTTTAGTTCTATTTATGAAGTACACATTTTATCAGTTACTCTAACATGTACATTTTCTATATTTGGAACATGTTAAAATTTTAACAAAATTTAACATTGTTAAAAAATCAAGAGCTTATATTTTTCACCACTGAGAACAACTTTTAATTAATGGAAGCCTTGATTCTTATTTTAAAAGTTAACCTGTCCAAAAAAAAAAAAATTACAATACAAGTAAAGTGTATTTCATTAATATACTTTTCTCAAAAAGTCATTCAGATTTAAAATTCTATTATAACTTGAGAGCATTTTATATTAATCCTGTTAAGAGCCAGAACAACTTTAATGCCTATTCAAATCCTCTTTTTAAGTAGTTAGTGGAAATAAGACTACTCATTTATAAGTAAGTTAAAAACAGTAAGACTCAAAAATGTTTTCACAAGAAACTTTTATTTAAAAACAAGTTTTTGGCATTTTCACATCTGTCATTTAATTATTTTCACCATTAGTATACCTACTGCTATTATGCAAGATGATACTAATTTTACACATGTCCGAATGGAGAGGTTCTACTTAGAAAAAAAAAAATCAATATCATTTTGCATAATAGCAGTAGGTATACTAATGTTTCTTATTCCTTGTGCCTACCAGTAAGGTAAGTTCTATTCATAAGATTAGATATTGCCTTCATGGGATTCTTTGAAAGGTATCCTAAGACATTTACTGACCTAGAAGGAGAGGGTCCTTTCCTACTGAAGTTCTATTATTAAGAAAACATAAAAGAGATTGAAGACACTACTACAATTCTCAGAGTAATCTGGGAAGCAGTGGGCAATTTCTTTCTGCCTTTTACATTTATAGCACAGATGCATTTTTAAATGTTTTCATTTGTTTACAATATATATTTGACACTGAGATTGTAAGCTCAAGAATGTTCCACTTAATTCCCTCTTTAATGAAAGCCTACTATGCACAAATTCTTCATGATAACATAAACATGAAGGACAAAATAAATCAAGGGTTCTTGAGCTCACATAAGAGAGGTAGAGACCAATATATAATCAAATCACGGCAGAACTGTGCATTGAAATGCTGGAATAGAGGTATGAATGAGGTGTTAGTGGAGTCCATCGGGAGAAGTGACTGACACTTCTTTGGTTGGGAAAAGACCCGAAGAGAGCTCAGAAGCTTCACCTTAAAGATGTCAGACATCAGTCTTTTAAAATGACAAGTGACAAGTCCCACCTCTACTCAGTTGACACAGAAGTATCATACATTATTCCTACTCTACTATAGCAGATTCTGAAGAGACTTCAGAGATGGCTAGCTGTTATGGAGTTTGGGTTGATAGATGCTAAAACTATCAGCAACAGTATCTCACAATGAATTTCCCCAAATAAACAAATGCTTAGCCATATGAGAACTGCTTATTTTAAAAAAATGTCTATCCAAGTATGTATATACCATCTGGCTATATTCCATAATAAATAATCTGATTCTTTAGTGAGAGCAATTTATATAATCTCATTTGTATTTGCACAGATTCACTGACATTGAAAAGGAACCATCGACCAAGATGGCTTATTTAATGCATTTTCCACCTGTGTACATGTTGACTCAGTGGAAGCAAGGCAGGATCAGATAACAATCTAATTACCTTGCAAAAGCATTTAGCAGTTGGCAATGGGATTAATATAATAATCAAATTCCAGCTGGAATTGACTGCAGTATTTGCTAGTGTTTCATTAGAAAATGGTAACATTTCTGCAAGTAAATTAACACACTGGAAGTAATGTGAGATAATAATTATGCATTTTAAAAACTGAATAAAAGGGCTAAAATTACAATCCATGAGAGGGGGTACATGACCAAACGTGCAGATGTGTAAATGTGTGTGGTTGTGCAGAGAGGAGGGGAGATATTTAAATGATTTGAAACAGAACCCTGCTACTCTTTTTATGTAATTTAGATGACAATTTAACAACATTTACCAAGTATATGAAATGTGTTTTTAAAACAAAGAGCATGGATGGTTAACAACAGGTTGAAGTATACCTAAAGTATGATTGAACTAAGTATCAAAATGTATGATATTCAAGAGAAGATTCTACTTTACATGAGCCTTCCACAGCAAGGAATAAATAAACAAGAAATAAAAGAATTAGAAAGATGTTCTTGATTTGTTATGTTTCTAAAAATAGAATTTCATATCCATTTTTGTTAGTTTTGTGTGACAGAGAACATCTGTCAACATAGCAGGCACACCCCATAGGTTGGTAGCATTTGGCATGTGGTTATTATAATGGTTCAACTATGCTGATATCTAATAACCTCAAAAGCTCCTTCATTATCACCCTAGAGAGCAGCAATGATTTTTCATCAGTGAGATAAATTTCATCAGTGAAGCAAGGCATGCACTTGCTAAGATAGCCCATGAAGGGCCCTACCTTACCTGGACAATATTCAAGACTGGCTGAGCCTGGTCTCCTCTACTCTTTGCTGCTGCTTCTGGACACAAATTTCATCAGGTTCCACGAGCAACCATCTCCAGAGGATGCTTGGGCCTGATTCCAGCTAATTGGTAACTAAACTCCTAACTCTCACTGATGGGGGCTTCCCTGGTGGCTCAGATGGTAAAGAATCTGCCTGCAATGCAGGAGACCCGAGTTCGATCCCTAGGTCCAGAAGAACACCTTGAAAAGGGAATAGCTATGCACTGCAGTATTCTTGGGCTTCCTGTGGCTCAGACGGTAAAGTGTCTGCCTGCAATGCGGGAAGATCCCCTGGAGAAGGAAATGGCAACCCACTGCATTACTCTTGCCTGGAGAATTCCATGCACAGAGGAGCCTGGTGGGCTACAGTCCATGAGGTCACAGAGTCACACAAGACTGAACAACTACCTCTTCTCCTCATGGATCATGTTTGTCAAAGTACACAAAAAGGCAAAAGGTTGGAATTTCATGAATCTCTCAGGGTAAATTCCACGATTTTCCTATTTGATTGCTAGGAAGAGATTGAATGTGTAGGAGAATGTGATTTCTGTGATTAACTGCCATTGGAATATGAGATTATAATGTAATTGGGCAAGAGAAGAGTTATAACTTGCACTTCTAACAAGAGAATACAAAAGGAGACTTCCCTGGTGGTCCAGTGGTTAGGAATCTACCTGGCAATTCAGGGGACATGGGTTTGATCCCTGGCTGGGGAACTAAGACTCCACACGCCATGGGGTAACTAAGCAGGAAGGCCACTACTAAGCCCACGTGCCACAACTAGAGAGTCCGTGTGCCACAAGGAAAGATCTGGCATGACACAGTGAAGATCCTGAATGCCACAACTAAGACCCAACATGGCCACATTAAAAAAAAATAATAATTAATTAAAAGACCAAGGGATGTTGCAAAGGAAGCTATCAACTGTGGACAATCAAACTGGCTTAGGTCAATCTGCAACATAAACACTTACATAGAGAGAATGCGAATATCCAGGTTTGTATAACTAGTGAGTAAGGAAATAATTAGGAAATTGATAAAGAAGAGTATTAGGATATTTGGGCCCTAGTCTTCAGTTCAGTTCAGTCGCTCAGTCGTGTCCAACTCTTTGCCCCATGAATCACAGCACGCCAGCTACAGCCCTAGTCTTAGTCTAGTCTATTCTGAGTCACAGGGAATTTTCCATTAAACTTTTCATTCCCTGAGAATTCTGGACTGTAGAACTCTTGGGCTACTTTCAACCCTAAAAGTTTGTAAAATATTACCCAAAACGTCATATCCCTAACTGTACTCTAATCAGTTCAGTTCAGTCACTCAGTCATGTCTGACTCTTGCAACTCCATGAATTGCAGCATGCCAGGCCTCCCTGTCCATCACCAACTCCCAGAGTTCACTCAAACTCATGTCCATCGAGTTGGTGATGCCATCCATCCATCTCATCCTCTGTCATCCCCTTCACCTCCTGCCCCCAATCCCTCCCAGCATCAGAGTCTTTTCCAATGAGTCAACTCTTCGCATGAGGTGGCCAAAGTACTGGAGTTTCAGCTTTAGCATCATTCCTTCCAAAGAACACCCAGGACTGATCTCCTTTAGAATGGACTGGCTGGATCTCCTTGCAGTCCAAGGGACTCTCAAGAGTCTTCTCCAACACCACAGTTCAAAAGCATCAATTCTTCAGTGCTCAGCTTTCTTCACAGTCCAACTCTCACATCCATACATGACCACTGGAAAAACCATAGCCTTGACTAGACAAACCTTTGTTGGCAAAGTAATGTCTTTGCTTTTCAAAATGCTTTCTAGGTTGGTCATAATTTTTCTTCCAAAGAGTAAGCGTCTTTTAATTTCATGACTGCAATCACCATCTGTAGTGATTCTGGAGCCCAAAAAATAAAGTCTGACACTGTTCCCACTGTTTCCCCATCTATTTCCCATGAAGTGATGGGACCAGATGTCATGATCTAAGTTTTCTGAATGTTGAGCTTTAAGCCAACTTTTTCACTCTCCTCTTTCACTTTCATCAAGAGGCTTTTGAGTTCCTCTTCACTTTCTGCCATAAGGGTGGTGTCATCTGCATATCTGAGGTTATTGATATTTCTCCCAGCAGTCTTGATTCCAGCTTGTGCTTCTTCCAGCCCAGCGTTTCTCATGATGTACTCTGCATATAAGTTAAATAAGCAGGGTGACCATATACAGCCTTGACGTATACCTTTTCCTATTTGGAACCAGTCTGTTGTTCTGATTAATGATAAAGACGACTCTTCTGGAACAACCTTACAGAATACAGTGAGATTCACCCTCAAGCATTCCTCTCTTTGATTCTAATTCCGAGTCCTCCTGAAATGGTCATCAACCAGTTTTATAAATGTCAATAGACTTCCTGCCTGGGAAAGTAACAGTGAAATGGAGCGGGACCCTATGCTCTTTGTCCCCCATGTTCTCAGCTTGCCTTTTGTCTGTGGAAAAACTTTAGTGAAGAATAAGTTTAATCAAAGAAGTGAGAACATGCAGAGATAAAGGATAACAATGGAGACCAGATAATAATGAAATCCTTAAGCACAGTCAAGGACCTTTAGTTCCTTCTCGAGGGCTATAGATAATATTCATAGCCATATCCTGTGAGCTGTCTTATAGATACTGAAACTCCAGGTAGAAGAAGTTAAGTACATGATGACACACTCTAGGCATGACATAAGCTGCCACAATTCCGAGAACTGGCCTCAAAGAAATGGAGACAAGCAACACTGGAACTGAAGATTAACTGTGAAACTCTTAGTTGTTGTGTCCAACTCTTTGTGAACCCATGGATTGTAGCCTGCTAGGCTCCTCCATCCATGGAATTCTCTAGGCAAGATTATTGGAGTAGGTTGCCATGCCCTCCTCCAGGGGATCTTCCCAACCCAGGGACTGAACCCAGGTTTCCAGCATTGCAGACAGATTCTTTACTGTCTGAGCTAACTGTACTCAAAACAATCAAGATAATGCTGGTCAGACCACCATTGACCAATTTCAAAATGACTGTCAGAGCTGAATGTGCTCCATCTGCATGTAGCCCCCTCCCTCTGCCTATAGAATCTCTTGCCCACTGACTGGCTGGGGGATGGGGGAACGGCCTTTGGACAGGTGTCCACCTTCCCCACTGGCTGCCGGCATCCAAAATAAAGCAAACTTTCCTTTCCACCAACCTTGTCTCTTTAATGGCTTTTAACTGGCAAGCAGCCAGACCCTACTTCTGGTTACAACAGCATAACACATACTATGCCTACCTTCTGTCCTCATGGCCTTTGACCCATCCCTTTCTAGTCCCCTAAAAAGTTTCATTCCTTCCGTAACCTAAATATCAAGGGTGAATTTGATGTACAAGTCGGCCCCATATAGTTTTAATGGCATTATTGGGAGAAAAGTCAGAAAACATGGACTTCAATCCAAGCGATCATTAGGAAAATAACCATCATCATGTGCAACTATATTAATTTAAATTGCATGTTGCTTTGAAATCTTTCATCCCAGGAGGACACTGCTGCCCATATGCCGACTCCAAATCTTAATATTTGTACAATGTTAGAAGGGTTATTTTCCCTGTTTGTTTAATCAGCCGGAATTATCTGAAAAGAACTTGGCTGTGTAGAGTAAGATCCCTCAAGTCTAATGCTTCTGGTGTTTCTCTTCCATGTGGAGTAATCTGTATTGAAAGCTAATCCTTTCCACTCAGGGAAGTGAGATTTACGAAGTAGTGCCAGCTCACAAATGTCAGATTTCACTAACTTCGCTGGCCTCTTTGCCCCCTGTAAATATTATGCTTTGGTTCCTAAATAAATTGTGCAGCCATTCTTATGAGGAATGCTTGTTTTGGGCAAATATTGGTTCCAGCGAAATGATTAGAATTTTCAACCATCTCCTCTTCTGTATATGAATTTTCCTCACTGACTCTTTTTACATGCCTTAGGATTTCTGTTGTGCTCCTCTGGTTCCCAGAGATGTTAAGGATAGGAATGGAGGAACAGAAGAAGTGGAAAAAAATGGAGGGCTGGGATGGGGGGAGGGATATTCCCAAGGGAGGGGGTATATGTATACTTATGGCCGATTCACACTGCTGTACAGCAGAAACCAACACAACACTATAAAGCAATTATCCTCCAATTAAAAATATAAAAAAAGAAATGGAGGAAGGGAAATAAACATGAATAAACATCGATCCTAATGCTAGCCCTATTCTACATCATTCACATTCATTATTTTAGTGCTTTTTACCATAAGAGCTGTGAGATAATTATTATTTTCCTTATTTTATGAATGAATGTGTGAAACCTTGATGAGATCAAGCAATTTATCCAAAGTTATAAAGCCAGTAAGGATCAAAGCCAGGAATCAAGACCACATGTGTCTGGGACACAATTCTTTATACTTTGATTGTGTTTTGCCATCTCCTCTGTCTCCCACTTTGAAATAACTCAAAGGAACATAACATATTGTATTTTTAGGTGATATTCATATTTCTAAAGTAAGTTTTCAACTGCAACTTGAGCAAAAAAATGGCCTGACATTATACATTAGAGAAAAATGTAACAGTGAAAAATCTTATTTCTCCAAGCACTGCTTTAAGGAATATTTTTTGGGATTCAGTTGACATTGTTGACATCGTATTGGTAACTAGTGAAGTCATGAGGTTTTTCTGTTTAATGATTAACAATTCCAGGTATGGAAAAAAATAGCTCTCTCTTTTCAGTGTGTATTATACCTTGTGCACTGAGCTTCAGTTCTACATACGTTACTACTTCTGTAAGTGTATGAGTATCGCTTTGGGCACAATAGGTTGTGTGATGCAGAAACTAGGTCACTTAGATCAGTCTGATATTAATTTACAAGGCCCATCACACACTCGGCCTCTGTAACCAAGGCCAATACTTTCAAATCACACTACGGACTGTCCCTTAGACATCACAACACATGACCACACCACATGCTGCATGATGATTATATTAAATGTAAGAAATATAATACTACTGTATATACTCTCAAGGCTTCCCTGGTGGTTCAGATGGTAGAGAATCTTCCTGCAATGTGGGAGACCTGGTCTTGATCACTGGGTCAGGAAGATCCCCTGGAGAAGGGAATGGCAACCCACTCCAGTATTCTTGCCTGGAGAATTCCACAGAGATGCCTGGTGGGCTGTAGTCCATGGAGCCATATACTCTTATCATTCTCTAAACTTCCCTGTATATAAATATATCTCTTTCTAAATTTCCTCTGTGGCTGTTCGTGTGGTCTGTGTGTGTGTGCATGTGTGTGTGTGTGTGTGAATTAGTGTTTTAAAATACTTGCTACATTGAAACTTGATAATTTTCACATGGAAAGATAGATAGAGATAGATAGACAGGGCAATATTATGTATAATCCAGTACAAGACTTAAGGAATGTAAACCTAAAGCAAAGTCAAGTTTATTTTCAAGGAGTAGGTGGGCTGGGGTAGGGAGGTAGGTCTAGAATCAACTGTTATCACACAGCATATTGAGCTCCTTGGGTGATTTTACCGGATGTGGGAAGGAGAACACAGGAAAGGAACGCTTTGGATCCATTCACTGCAGGACTTAGCTCAGCAACAGAGGACACTGAGCCGCTGATGGAAGACTAAAGAACTTTCAGGCTTAAGATTTGAGACCTGACGCTCTCTCTCCTTTGGCACATAAATTAACCTCTCTTAGCCCCCATTTTCTCCAGTTGGAACAGAAGGGAAATAATACTTAGGTATTGTAGGTCCAAGGATTATAATAAGATATAAAGGGAAAAAAGTTATCTGGGAACACTTCAGTGCTATAAAGTGCAATTTCCTCGTTTTCACAGTGGCGAACGCCTGTTTTATCAAAGAGGTTTTGATGGCTTTTGCCCTGACCTGCCTCTGGGACCCTGTGCAGGGCAGACCACCTGTCTGGACAGCTGTCTATGGCCAGTGCCCTGCATATCGAGTTTAGAGTGAATAATAGCAAGAGTGGGAGCAGGGCCAGACTTTGCTCTATGTCTGCTTCTCTACAGAAAATCAAGGAGGCCAAACAGTCCACAACCTTTAAAAAAATTATACCAGTCTCACCTCCCTACACACAAACAAAATAAGAAAGCTAACAAAATAAGAAATAAGCTAATACAAATAAGCTAACAAAATAAGAAAGAATAGAGGGAATGGGAG
Organism: Bos grunniens; assembly: GCF_055505025.1. Taxonomy (NCBI): domain Eukaryota; kingdom Metazoa; phylum Chordata; class Mammalia; order Artiodactyla; family Bovidae; genus Bos; species Bos grunniens. The sequence continues at coordinate 10,304,633 of NC_141168.1, forward strand.
AAAAAGTTGATGGGATTTTTGAGGATCTTGTAGTGGAAAAGACATAAAAACAATATAAAATATCATTAAAATATTTATATTAATTTTGTTACAGGAAGTATTACAAAGAGAAAATGGTTTCCAATGAAAAATATGTTGTATGATTTATTTGTTTTGGAGTGAAATCACCTTTAAGAAAATGCAGGTTGAAATCAGCATGAATGATATCTAAGACTTTGAGGGTAAGGAACGATTCCCATACTGAGGATAAATTACTGTTGTTAGAAAATGTAAGATGAGAATTTGTTAGGAGTTTCAAATCTCGCTACCTCAAAGCAAGAGCACTGGCAAAGTTAAATGCCAGGACAGAAGGTAGAAGTCATTCAGTCATCAGAGAACCTCTGAAAATTATGTGAGCAAGATTCCAGGGGTGTGCGTGTTCTTTCTGGCTTAGATTAATCATTCATAACATGGCATTTACATCAGCCTGAGGGAGAGGAGAGAGTGTTGATGTTTGACCACCAAATGGAATGCCCCGAAGGACAGCTATGTAACTCCTTTCTTTATGTGTGTGTGTGTGTATGTGTTTACACGTGCCTCTCATTTATTTAAACGAAACTACACAATAACAATGTCATGCCAGTAAATGTAGATAAATCACGTAACTTTTATATTTACCTAATTAAAGCCAGCACTTCTGGAAACAGATCATAAGAACATGGATATTGGCAAGGTTCTCACTTCTCTCTCAGAAGTGTAAGAGCTCACACTGACATTGGAACATGTTTTTTAGAAAAACGAAACCTCAACATTTTCATAGCTTCCACTGAAATGTTCACGAAGTGATATACCAACTTATAAAAGTATCATATTGATGTAGTAACCTTTTCATAGCAACCTAAATTGCATTAATCTAAATTTTCTTTCAAAATTAAATAAAATAATTAGTCTAAATTCTACGAATGCCAACTATTTCCTTGAAGTAATTGGACTACCATACTGCAAAACAAAAAACAATTTCTGCATCTAACTTCTTTTAATTTGAAACATTAGTAAGTAAATATGTATTCTAGAAAATGCATTTATTTATTGCATTTAAACTTTTTTCACAAACATATCTAATACTAAATGCTAAATGAAAAACATTCAAAACAAATAAACCCACTGCTAGCATTTTCAAATTTGTATTTAATACTAAAATTCAATCAAATCATATAAACTGTGAAGTAATATAGTTTTTAATAGATTTCCTACATGTTGAGGTTAGAAGATAAAGATAAATCTGTTTTAGTTTTCCAAATATAGTGAGAACAATGTCAAATATTACCATGTAAACTGTGGATACAATTTCACATAACCATGTATTCAATATATATTTATTGAGAACCTCCTAGGTATTAGGCATTATTCTAGTGAAGGGGTTACAACAATGAACAAAAGAGGCTAAAATAGATGTTTCCTGGAGCTTGTTCCCCAGTGGAGGAACAATAATAATATGGTAAGATGCAGAATATGAAAACATTTTGTAGAGAACAGATTTTACTCACTAAATTGTTCCTAAATACCTTCTCTTGTTAATTGATTTATTTACTGAGTATAGACTGTGAACAGAACAAACACTGTACTGGTCTCTGGAAGCAGAAAAAGAGAGAGAACAACTTTTTAAAGAATTTCTTGGCCTATTATTCCAAAAATCTTAATACATGCAAATTTGGAGAACAAAGTGGCAACCCAGTCCAGGATTCTTGCCTGGGAAACCCCGTGGACAGAGGAGCCTGATGCGCTACAGTCCATGCGATGGCAAATGAGCTGGACATGACTTAGTGACTAAACAACCACCTTGTGATACATGTAAACATCAGAACCACATATGTTATAATCATAACTCTGAAGAGTGAACAGTTGTTAGCATCTTGGTAAAGAGAAGGGAGAACACACACACACACAAACACACGTACCTTCCTATTTAGGCAGCAATGTCATAAAATCAGGAATTCTGCATAATGTTTCCTAGGATAGAATTTCCCAAGCATCTGGGTTATCAGAATCACCTGGAGGTGTTTTATAAAATAGATACAGATGACGGAATGCTACTGCCATAAACGCAGGCACTCTGAGCTGCTGGCCCTGCAGTCTGTATTTTAGAAGCCCCCACTTCGATGTTGATGATGAGCCAGCTTTGACAACTAGGAGAGTCTGAGGCAAAGGGGGCTGAACCCTACTTGCAAGCTTCAAATTTCTGACTCCTGGATACTGGGGGATAGGTCATTTCTCTGCACTAAAACAGTCTGCACAAGTCTTGAGTATAGAGGTGGCACTCAGAAAGGACTCAACTGGTCTTCAAATAACCTACATCTCATGACTAGGCATCCTGCTCCCCCAAATCCCATCAATCTAATGTTAACCCTTTTAATTTTCACACTTGAAAACTTCAAAGTGATTGCTTTGACAGGAGCTCTTAAGGTGACAAGCTGTCTCTTTTGATGTTTACTTTAAGTGGATCCAATCCTTTGAACCTTAGAATACCAAGCTAATACCATAGAGACTTAACCAATATACAGCATTGAAGTTTTCCTCAACCTGTTATAGAGCTTGTTCTTCTGCATGATGTCTGCATGATGTCCTTGCCATGGAAGTTGATACATGGATGTGCTTTATCTGGACAGGCTTCTGCCTCTCAGGGCAATAATTTTCAGCAAATGACTATTTTATTTATTGATGTTCTTTCAATCTTTCACTCTGCTCTTTCTTGTAAAAAGATCAGTGTGCTCTGTTCCTAGATTAACAGGATAAATTTAATTTAATGAGATTTGTCAGGTACTTCAAATCCACATTAACATGAATTTATAGAAAACAAGAGCCTTCCTCTATGAAACTCAAAATACTTTTCAAGTAATAATTCTATGTCAGGAAAGCTGCAAACAGATCTATGCATACTCCATGATCTGATAGGCAAACTCAGTCTCAAGTGACTCAGTCAAACTATGAATCAAAATAATTGCCAAATTATTGTTTTAACCTTATTTACTGGTAATTTCTAAGGTTTCCAGTAACTTGACTAAGCTCCCAAGCCAATATGTTTTCCCTTATAGCACAGATATTTAAAACACATTATCTCATTTTTGTGTAAAGATTTCCTTTAATATTTATGCAATATAAATAAATAAAATGTGTTTTGCTCTGTTAGACTTAAATCAAAACTGTACTGAAATACAAAAAAACTGTTAAGGATTACAGTAAAGAGATCTTACATGAGAACTAAATGTGGCATATGTTATCAATTTAGTAATTTAAACAATCTTAAGCATATGCTTTCCTCATAAAAATGTACAGCATCAACAATTCTCATTAAAATGGCTTGAAATGCATAAATTAAGAATAAACATGAGAAGAATTTTTTAAAAGTTTGAGATCAGATGAATTTGCAAGCTAAGGATTAATTAAAGTTTCAAAATAACAGAAAAGAAAATGATCATAAGAATTAAAATAATTGTGATGTTAGATCATACATAGATTCTTATGTAAAACAAGAATGCCACTGAAAGCCAGAATGGGATACTGTTGTTGTTCAGTCGCTACATCATATCCAACTCTTTGCAACCCCGTGGACTGCAGCCCACCAGATTTCCCTATCCTCCGCTATCTCCCAGAGCTTGCTCAAATTCATGTCCTTTCTGTTGGTGATGCTTTCTAACCATCTCGTTCTCTGCTGCCCCCTTCTCCTTTTGCCTTCAGTCTTTCCCAGCATCAGGGTCTTTTCCAATAAGTTGGCTCTCTGCATCAGGTGGCCTAAGCATTAGAGCTTCAGCTTCAGCACTTCCAATGAATATCCAAGGTTGATTTCCTTTAGGATTGGCTGGTTTTATCTCCTTGCAGTCCAAGGGACTCTCAAGAGTCTTCTCCAGTAGCACAGTTCAAAAGCATCAATTCTTCGACACTCAGCCTTCCTTATGGTCCAACTTCCACATCCATACATGACTACAGGGAAAACCATAGCTTTGACTAGACAGACATTCTATTTTCCCTTTAGATTTTCTAAATTCTTTCTTCGGTAGCTCATCTTACTATCCACCCAACAGATCTCTGCATTGTACAACACTTGAATGTCACACACAAACAAAAAAAACCTAAACACGCTTGCATCAGGCCCCTTTCCTGCTCAAGAAGAATGTGAGAAACTTCCTACCAAATCAATTTCAAAATCATTGGCTCCTTTCAAAACCCTAGGACTTCCCTGGTGGCTTAGATGGTAAAGAATCTTCCTGCAATGAAGGAGACCCAGGTTCAATCCCTAGGTCAGGAAGATCGCCTGGAGAAGGGAGTGGCAACCCACTACAATATTCTTGCACATCTTATGATTTTTAACTCACAGTTATCTCTGGTTTTTCCACTTTTCCACTTTTCCTGTCAAAGCCAACTGACACACACCAAAACCATCACAGTCAAATGGTTAAGTCAACGAGAATGCTATACAAGGAAATGCACCCCAGCAGAACCCAGGGATTTCTCTAAAGGGGAGATCACTCTTAGGGTCTGGGGGCTAGGGGAATTAATAGGGTGGTCTGAGCTGGGGCTGCTCTGAATTTATAAATAAGCAGACTTGCTGAAAGAGGAGGACCAGTGGTAAATAAAATCCACCTGCAATGCAGGAAACTTGGGTTTGATCCCTGGGTTGGGAAGATCCCCTGGAGGAGGAAATGGCAACCCACTCCAGTATTCCTGCCTGGGTAATCCCATGGACAGAGGAGCCTGGCGGGCTACAGTTCATAGGGTCACAAAGAGTGGGACATGACTGAGCACAGCACACACCTACAACAGGACTCTTAGAACACACATCTCTACGTTCTGATCCAGAAAATCCTGGAGTTCCTGCTGGATCAGTTTGCCTCCAATCTTATTTCAAAACACAAAAATCTAAAGGAGCCCTTAAAAGAGGAGCTAGTGCTTAGAACATTGGTGATCGTGGTCTGAATTGGTATAATACAGATGTTTTGTAAGTCATAGCTCGCTTTATTTTGTCCACTGTGGTTTTTATTTCAATGTTCTATAACTCCCTGAGAGTCTAGCTGCCAGCTGGGATGTTTTTTCTTTTTATCACACTGAATTTATAGAACCTAAATATTTGCCAGAGCTCCTCATCAAATCTAATTTACAGAAGAACTAAACAAGAGACACCAGAACAGAGAATCCAAATGGGTTTAATTTCCTTGAGAGACATGAGCCACCTTTCCCTGGCCGCCTGCCACTTTCTGGTAAGCACACTTCACCTAATTCTTAAGGACTTGAGTGCCTGAGGACATCTTTATCTTCATGGCTAAGATTAAAATAATAATTTCCGCCCTGAGGTGACTGTAGTTTTCAGTTATATCAACCCCAATCACAGCTAGTTTTTCTTACTATTAATATTAACTTAGCAACATGGGGAATTCAATAATATCCTGGCAATAAATCATTCATGGATAGCATGTCCAAGGCAGGGCCAGGGAGGACCTTTCTGGTGAAAAAGTTACTTAAAAGATTCCTATCAGCTTTATGGGATCGTGTGCTCCTTTCCTTCATAAGTGGCAGGAAGGTAAACAAACACCATCCTGTACAACAACATCTTTCCTAGACAGTCCTCTTTTACAAAAGGCATTTTAAACATGTCTATGTTTTGTTGCCGCTGTTAATAATATAATTCTCACACACCTATAAAGCATTGAAAGGGAATAACAACTAAAAACAGGAAAACATCGGGCCTGCGAAAGCCCACGATGTAAGCAATATTCCTGGAGAGCCAGATCGAAGTGGCAGAGACTGCCTGGAAAGTCTTACTCTTACACACTGCATTTTTACTTAATCATATACCTTTCTCATTGTATTTCATAATTTCAAAACATAATGACGCTCTTCCAAAGATCTTCCTTTCACAATGGATCACATATATAAAATCAACACATTGTACACTTCAAATTCTGTTTCTTTTTTAAATATCAAATTTATTTAGTATTTATTATGTGGCAGACAGTTTTACATGTATACATACAGATAAATGTGAGTGTGTCCGTGTGTATGTATTTATGACTTACAGATATTAGCATTGCCTTATGAGGAAAGTACTAGTAATATCTCCATCTTCTAGTTGAGGTAAATAAAGCTTGAAGGTTGACAAGCAAGAACACAGAGTCTGAGTTTGTATTCTACCAACCTATGACAAATTTGGTATCTTTGAATAAGCTTTCTCCCCCCTTTCAGAACTTACTTTAGTCAAAATCTATGCTCATTTTCTTGAATCAAAGTCTCTATGTGTGTAAGTTTTACAGAAAGCAGAAGAACGCTATATTAAAAATATTTAAAAGCAGATATGTTAGAGTTAACTGATATTAAATTCTGCTTCTTTCACTAAGCGCCTCTGAAACATTGTGGAAATTACTTAACATTTGAAGGGATCAAAGTTGCCTCATCAGTGAAATAGAATTGACTTGAGGAATTCAAGTTTTATTCCTAATTATACTTCAGTCAAACCAACCAACAAACCAATGAAGAAACAAAAGTAAACTATCTTAATGTTAAAGCCACAGTAGCTGATAGATCTTTCCTATTAGATCTGAAAGAAGAAATGTGGGATGAGGTATTTTTTATTCCGTTGGTAGACCAACAAATACAGTATATAGGAAATCCTCCATGAGTCTTGTATTATATTATAATGTCAGAATACTTCTCTCACCAAAACTCTTGACAGGGCAATTAGTGGATCTACTGTTTCTCTCTCCTGACAGAAGCAATTTTGCATTCATTCCTTTTCAGTTCTGAAACACAGGACTAGAGGCAGGATGGGGTGAAGGCAGAGGTGATAAATTGTTCCTGTTTCCCTATGTTCTGAAAAAAAACAGGCACTATAAAGGATCCATGGTAGAGTTATCTTTAGCTTAATTATGATTTACAGGTTTTCTGGACTCAGAGGAATTGCCATCAGAAATCCAAAATGACAGAGACAAGTTTTATATTTGAGGGCACCTTTGGGATGTGAAACTTGACAACCGAGTTCTCCTTCGGTCAAATGAAACAACTTGCAAATTCTTCAACCATGGGATGTTCAAAACAAAACATATCATAAAATGAAAACCGTTCCCAAAATGCAGTAGACAGTTTTCTAATAGTGTGAGGGATGTTTACTAGAAATAGAAGAAAGAGGGGTGTTCAAGAGTTCTTATGCCTGGCCTCCTAATTGTCTTAGCCCCCAAAGGGTGGGGCTCAGTGAGTAAAAAAATCTGCCTGCCAATACAGGAGACAAAGGAGATTCAGGAGAGAAAAAGGCATTCTACTACGGTAGTCTTGCCTGAAAAATCAAACAGACAGAAGAGCATGGTAGGCTACAGTCTAAAGGGGTGCAGAGTCAAGAGTTTTCCACAACTGAGGACCAGCAGCAAAAACAGACACACCACACTGAAGAGCAGCACTGCGTGTCACGTTGCTTGATGCATTTCTTCTTTTTGGCAAGCCAGGAGTTTGTGTAATGCCCAGCTTCTAACCAACGCGGGTAGACTATAATTGCTTCCTCTCCTTGGGGCACGTAACAGTGCCACATTTGGGGACTTACATGAGTTCAACAGACAGACAAAATGATCATTGATGGGGCTAGAAAAGCAGAGAAAGGAGCTCCATCAGTATTAATGTCAAAACTTTTCTGTCTTTTAGACAACAGGCTAATTGCAATCTTTCTATTATCAACCTCCTATGGAGAAGGCAATGGCACCCCACTCCAGTACTCTTGCCTGGAAAATCCCATGAGTGGAGAAGCCTGGTAGGCTGCAGTCCATGAGGTCACTACGAGTTGGATACAACTGAGTGACTTCACTTTCATTTTTCACTGTCATGCATTGGAGAAGGAAATGGCAACCCACTCCAGTGTTCTTGCCTGGAGAATCCCAGGGACGGGGGAGCCTGATGGGCTGCCGTCTATGGGGTCGCACAGAGTCAGACACGACTGAAGCAACTTAGCAGCACAGCAGCACTGTTTATAATACAATGACAATTTCAGTACTCTGTTATTTCTTTTCTTTTTCCTTATTTGATTTTACTTCTGTTTGTAAGGTTTTATTGTGATATTATAATTCACATGGGCTAACAATTCACCCATTTGAAATCTACAATTCAGTGTTTTTGAGTTTCATCCTTTCTTGATAAGATGTCTGGCAGAGAATGAGATCAGAGAGACTTTACTCCTCTGGGACATGGAGTAGATTCTTCCAAAATCTCACAGAGTTGGTAAAATTTCAATAGAGTTTAGACTAATACAATCCCCTGTTCCAGTACTAATACTGAAGCCAATAAAGATTGCTTAACTGCCTGCTCCTGAAGATAACGTCTCATCCCCATGTGTACTCAGTCGTGTCTGACTCTTTGCAACACCATGGACTGCAGCCTGCCAGGCTCCTCTATCCATGGGATTCTCCAGGCAAGAATAATGGAGTGGGTTGACATTTTCTCCTCCAGAGATTCTTCCCAATCCAGGGATCAAATCTGCCATCTCTTGTATCTCCTGCGTTGGCACGTGGACTCTACCACTGCGCCTTAAGGTCATGAAACAGCTAAATAGCTTACCTGTAAAGACTAAGATCTTTGCTCATCCAAACACTTTAAGACTCCCGCCTCACAGTGCTCACAGATCCCAAAACTATTTATTACTCACTGACTCTTCCCAGTCCTAACCAGCACTCCTGATGCAAGATCGACCTTAAAATCACTCAGCCCAATACTGACACCTCTATAAATATCCTCCTCCAACTTCTCCCTTCCAGACACTGCACTGATGAGGTAATGCTCTCTTTTAGTGCTGCACATCTAATAAACTTAGCTTTGTCTCATCAACAGTTTTTTTTTTTTTTTAGTTATTTATTTTTTTTAAAGAATTTGACAGTCAACAAACATCTCTTCAGTCACACAACTGCTGACTTTGGCAACTATATTATCATCAAGTGAGAAAATGAGCACCACTCTGGACTCAAAGGCAATCTTAGGCAGACATTCGAACACAAAAACAGGAAAAAAAAGGACAGCTTTCATGCACAGAATTCTTAGATGGACTTTGAGCATCTGTGAAACTGAAAGACTATATTTATAGTTTCATGTACTTACTTTAAAAAATCATTTTTGAACATTACTAGTATCTACTGGAACTTTTACAGATATTTAAATCTGTCACCACATAGTATAAATATACATTTCAATGATAAATAACCGTTTCCTTTTTTTAAGGGAGTTGTACAAATTCTTTTATTTTCTACTCATCAGGTTGTAATATTCCTTTATCTCCTCTAACTCTTACTAGTAATCATTCATAAATAAAAAAATTATACATCAAAAAAAAAAAAAAAATGAACTGCTCCCTCCTTGGAGCACCAGCAGTTCCGGGAGCTAAACCCCTTCTCTGTCCCATCGCATTTAAATGCAGGGTTCTCAGCATGTTGGTAGAAATCCACTTTAAAAACAAACGAGAAATAAAAACAAAAATGCCTCAAGCCCCACACTGCTCTGAGGTGCACAATTTAACCCTGTTTTCTCCTCTACTCTGCCAGTCCCCCCATAGCCTATATGTACATTTTTTTTTTTCATGTTTCAGTCATAGCTTTGTGCCTCTGAGTAATCATGAATGGATATTTAACCATTTTACCAGCATTTGCAGCCTAGCAAAGGTTGAGTTCCACTGAACTGGCAGATTGCTTTTTAATTTTCTCCTTGGATGGGTTGTTTTTTTTTTTTTTCTGTCCTGTAGTTTCCAAAATAGTTTATGAGTCTTGATGGAGAGGCTAAAATGCTTGCAAATTTTGCTGATCTCTGCCAAAACCTGATCAACCCTCCCTCATTCTTCAGAAACCCATGTACCAGCAGGCTTAAGTGATGTAAGAAACACGCAAAACAGGACTTTCACAAAGGCTGCAAAATACTACTTGTACACAAGGGATAAGTACCTTGCTAATTATTCTGTGCAGTTTTTATACTGGCTTTCAATTTCTATCGTGGAGAGCAATATTTATGACTCTTTAAGTTGTGAAGTGAAAGGCTGCTTCAATATCACTGTCCCTTACATGCAGCTGATGATCTGTGAATAACAATGATATGACTTTGAAATGGGCCACCTTTATGAAGGCAGATATTTCCATGACACCATGTTAATTGTGCTGAACTGTGTAGTTATTTCACTTCAAATGATAATGACCTGCTACCTTGGTTATCCTGTGGTCTTTTCTGATCAGACATCCAGAATAACGTATTTTCTATATCTCACAATAACTTTTTAATGTTTAAAATAACTGAAATAATGTGACATCGTTATTATCATTTTTAACATATATTTTTAAGTCTATTCCCACTATCGTCTTTCCCATCTCAGTGGACCACAACTCTTGCTGGTTGCTCAGGTCAACCAGAAGAACCAGATTTTTCTTTCAGTCTGTGATGAGGCAGGTTGTATTATGGTTTCCAATGAATTGCTCCCTGCTCTGTCACATAAAGAGACCTGGGGGTCCTCCCCAAAGGAGGAGTGTCTGTGTCCACCCCGCTGACCATGGACTTGGCAATGTTGCTTTGGGTTAACGAGATGCGAGCATTAAGAAACCCACTCCAGTGTTCTTGCCTGGAGAATCCCATGGACAGAGAAGCCTGGTAGGCTGCAGTCCGTGGGGTCCCACAGAGTCAGACACGACTGAAGCGACTTGGTGGCGGCGGCAGAGCATTAAGATGTGTTTGACACCTCGTCTCCACACAAATTGTAAGAAGAATGCCAACTTTTAAGAAGATTGGAGGGTCACTAATTGGAACTGCTTCTCCAACCTGGATTCTGGGATTCATGGAAAACAGGAGAAAGAGCCACGCAGAGTCAGGCAGACTCACTGGTGACCAAACTCGCAGCTGCCTGAGCAAGACATCGATGCTTTTTTGGTAAGTTTTTGTAAACTTCTGAGATCTGTGAGAATATTTGAGGTGGTCTGCAATTGCAACATAAAGTTGACAAATATAGCACCTATCCAAGTGTGTTTGTGTGTGCCCAGTCATGTCTGACTCTTTGCGACCCCCCTGGCCATTTCTTAGTTCTTCATTCCTTTCAGCTCTTTACTCAAATAGCATCTATTTGGTGACATCTTCTCAAACCACCTAATTTATTCATTTTTTAACTTTTTATTGCATATCGGTGTATAGATGATGAACAATGTTGTGTTAGATTCAAATGCACAGCAAAGCGATTCAGTTATGCATATACATGGATCTATTCATTATCAAATTCTTTTCCCATTTAGGCTTAGTACCATAATATGGAACAGTGCTTCCCTGGCTCAGAGAGTAAACAAATTGCCTGCAATGTGGGAGACCTGGGTTTGATCCCTGGTTTGGGAAGATCCTCTGGAGAAGGAATGGCCACCCACTCCAGTATTCTTGCTTGGAGAAGCCCATAGACAGAGGAGCCTGATTGGCTACAGTCCATGGGGTCACAAAGAATCGGACATGACTGAGCAACTAACAGAAAATCACAAAACCCTCCACTCCTGAGGCTTTCTCCCTCCCCTTCTTTCACTGTCTCCTCGGCACTCAAATCATCTGACATGATACATTTGTTTATTTACACGTAACTCTACTAGATTGTAAGCTTCATGATGGTAGGAGTATTATTATTTTTTGCTGTTTTGTTTTTAGCTGAGGTCTATAATCTTATCAAGAACTTAGTAAATAAATGAATTTGCTGATGGATGAAGAAAGGAATTATATTTCAGGAGATAAGTGAAGCACTATATTATCTTCGTATTTTTTCTGTGCTTTCTCTCAGAGATAACTTTTTTCCACTTATTTTCAAAACACAGTTTTTAAATTTAACATTTATAATAGCAGATAGCGATGCTATGTCAGGTCTATCTCCTAAATACCTTGCATCCCTCTAAATAGAAAACATCCATAAAGTTGATAGGATAAAGATGTTGTCATGTACATTTCAGAACCTGACGAAATTTCTCTTATATCAAAAATTACTACCGTATTTCTGCAGACGTGCATAGCACTATATATTGTTAAATTTATCCACAAACCCAGCCCTTACATTATTAAACATGAGGGGATGTGGGTAATAACCTCAACCCACCAAACATAAATGTCTTTCCAACCTATACAAGACTCACTATTAAAAAACAGCCAATTTCAAGCTTGGAATTACTTTTATGGTTAAGTTTCCATATACTTGGTTGATAAATAATATGCTTTTTCAGTGATTACAAATAAAGACATTTCCAAAGTTAATGACAGTGATTTTTCTATTTTACATGCTTATTAGGCTTCCCTGGCGGCTCAGATGGTAAAGAATCTGCCTGCAATGTGGAAAACCTGGGTTAGATCCTGGGGTGGGGTAAATTCCCTGGAGAAGGGAATGGCTACCTACTCCAGTATTCTTGCCTGAAGAATTCCATGGACAGAGGAGCCTGTTGAGCTACAGGCTATGGGGTCACAAACAGCTGGACACGACTGAGCGACTAACACTTGCACTACTTTTTTTCACTTTCACTAGTACACTGAAACATTTATTATCATCTGCGGTAGATACAACTGTCTAAGGAATCATGTCGTCCCTGTATCCTTGTCCCTTTGCAATATGAGTAGGGATGTCTTGGGGGTACTTCATTAAACAGCAGTAGATAACAGATGCAAGGACAGTATTTAGTTTTTCTGCTGCAAATGCATTATTTTCTCCTTTGTAAAGTGTTAGTCACTCAGTTGTCTCTGACTCTTTGTGACCTCATGGACTGTAGCCCACCAGGCTTCTCTGTCCATGGAATTTTCCAGACAAGAATACTGGAGTGGGTGGCCATCAACCTTTAAGAATTGGTTAAGTGATGGGGTGGTGAGAAAGCTAGGTGAACAGTGAGCACTGAGTTTATTATCAGTGTAGTTTTTCTCATCCGTCTTTATTTCTCTTCCACCTCCTCCCACACACCACCCCCCACCACCTACCTAGCTCTCCTTTAACACACCGTTAAAACTGCAGAGGAAAGTGCTCAATCAATGAACTCCCTGACTCTTCTTCCTTCGGACCGAAGCACTTAAATCTCAAACATGAATCCCAACTGGAGAGGAAACTCATTATTAATACCCATATTAAATCATAGACAATCAATTTCTCTTCCAAGTTTCTATCTTATATGCATGAGTTGCGGCAGGCATTGCTTCTAACCAGGAAACAACTGCAGAAAGGAGAGAGGTTTAGATAAGAATATAATTATAAGATAATGAATATTGTATAATTCTGAGTGGAAATCACTGTCCTTGTTGAATATGATCCAAAAGCACAATCTTTCATCAAGTGGCCGAGCTTCAAACTGGATTAGGATCTATCCCTATCTGCTTTTGTCTCAGTTATGGAATGGAGGAGGAAGAGCAAAATGAATGTCGTCTCTGATGGTTGCATATGGTCACAGCACATTACCTTTTCACTAAAGTTCCTGATGAAGGGGATCCTTTCATATGTTCCCTCTTTTAACCTTAATTTTTGTAACCATAAATCTTTATGGGAATAATTAGATTCCATTATAAATAGTACCCTCACTCATCTATTGAATGACTTCAAAAGAGGGAGCACAATCTCTGTGAGATGAATTTTTTTAAGCATGCTTTTAAAGGATTTATGTACCATGCTTATCAGAGTAGCCTACTATGTCCATATACACAGATCTTTGCTTTTTATTTGTATTAAAAGGGTATCTTTTACAAACTAAGTGAATACAAAAGATGAACGCAGGATGCCTAAGTCAATCACCCACGTAGAATTTTAGAATTTGTACAAAATATTTATTTATGTTATGCCACAAAATCTTTATGCCTAACCATTAAGAATTATAATTCTTGGACTTCCCTGGTGGTCAAGGGGTTGAGAATCCATCTTAAAATGCAAGGGACACGGTTTTATCTCTGGTCCGGGAAGATCGTACATGCTGTGGGGCAACTAATCCTGTGAGCCGCAACTACCGAGCCAGTGCTCTAAGCCCGGAGGCTGCAACTCCTGAGACCACGTGTTGAAGCTACTGAACCCCCGTGCTGACACCAGAGAGATCTTTGCAATGAGAAGCCTGTGCCCCACAACAAAGAGCAGCCCCTGGGCACGGCAACTGGAGAAAGCCTGTGTGCAAAAATGGAGACTCGCCACAGCCACACATACACACACACACAAAGAATCATTTTTATTCTAAAATAATCATTTTTAATTTTTTTATTTTTGTGATACAGAAAGGAAGAAAATCAAAATTCTGATTGCCTAAGACCATGAAGGAAGCAAACTGCTCAGCTTCTGTTTGAATCAGTCTCGAAAGTAAGGCACGCATTATAGAGAGACAGGAGGTGTTGACTTTGGAGGATGGAATGTGATAGAATTTTACTAGTTATGTATGAATTTCCTTATGTTACATCTAGGCCAGAAAACAAGCCTTTATTATCACTGTAGATCGTTTATATATGCATTTTATAAAATACGAAGCCAGGTTTCTGAGGACAACTATCTCTGTGGTCAGGAAAGATTAGACACATATTATTGTCCTTTCCCTTTTATTACTGAGCATATAGTTTAGAGAAAGAAAACTTTTCTACATACAGGCCCTTTTATCTGGTCCAAACACCTTTCTAACACACTTCTTGACAAATTGCTGGCTGTATACATAGCACATTTGCAATTGATAAATGCAGAGACTGTCATAAGTAAAAGGCACTCATATTGCATCACTGTTATTTTGGTGTCGACCAAGCCCACTTCCATGACAGCTGTTCCAAAAGCCTCAGAGGCCTTGGAAGTTTCTGTTGCTGTCTTTGTCAGTTTGCATATTTCACTTTCTTTAACTATACTACAAAAGAATTGTCTCCAGTATACGAGAAAAAAATCCACAGGGAAAAAAAAAAAATCTGGTTTGGTTTTAGTCAGAGACTTGGCTTCTATTTTTTAAGGCCTGCAGTTCCCCAATTTTCTCCTTTTAAATCTGTTTTCATACCAGGAGTCCTTCAAATGCAGTGAGTCAGCTATTGGATCATCCTCTTAAAAAATGCAAATGTTCTCTGCAGATACCACACAACTACTCACTCTTAGTCATGGACATATGATGAATTAGTTTATGATATATCATCTAAAATGACAGGTGACTTATGAGTGGAACCTCAATTTAGGTTTGATGTGCCCAATAAAATTGGAATTTTGCCTAGATGATAAAACTACATTTTTAACTACACTTTAACACTATGTCATTGTTTATGTTACTGCCAGTGATGTCTAATACATGATTTGTAATTAGTATTTCTTTACTGAGAAAAACAATTGGCAATTTAGGAGTAAAAAAAAAAAGGCTACATAGGAAAATCTTTAGAGTGTTCAGAATTGTTTCCTTGTAGGAAAATCGGTCCTGTCTGAAATATACACAAGACATTTGGTCCACACCAAACATCTTTGAAATTTGGTTCTATTCAAAATGATCATAAGAGACCACTAGTAGGAACTGCATGAATTGGAGCAAACTCCAGGAGATAGCGGAGGACAGAGGACCCTGGCATGCTGCAGGCTATGGGGCTGCAAAGAGTTAGACATGACTTAGCAATTGAACAACAACAATAAGGAACTACATGTCAATCAAATGCACAACTGAGAAGAACTGGACAAGCTCTTAGAAAGGCACCATCTCCTACGATTGAAGTAGGAAGAAACTGAAAATATGAACAGACCATTCACAAGTACTGATACTGAAGCCATGATTTAAAGAAAACTCCCAACAAACAAAAGTCCACAAACACATGGCCTTCAGATCAATTCTACCAATTCTACCAATCTCCTCCAGGGGATCCTGAAAAGTAGGTTGCCATGCCCTCCTCCAGGGGATCTTGGAGGAGGGCATGGTGACTCATTCCAGTATTCTTGCCTGGAGAATCCCGTGGACTGAAGAGCCTGGTGGGCTACAGTCCAGAGGGTCGCAAAGAGTTGGACATGACTGAAGTGACTTAGTACAATATTTCATTGTATATATGAATTATTACTCATATGTATCACATATGATACAGTCCATGGAGTTGCAGAGAGTCAGACATGACTTAGCAGCTGAACAAAACAACACAAAACAGAAACAGATTTATGGATTTAGGTTACCAAAGGGGAAGGTGTGGAGGAATAAATTAGGAGTTTGGGATTAAGATACACATAGTACTACATGTAAAGCAGATAATCAAAGACCTACTATATAGCACAGGAACGGAGAAGGCAATGGCACCCCACTCCAGTGGGAAAATCCCATGGACAGAGGAGCCTGGTAGGCTGCAGTCCATGGGGTTGCTGAGGGTTGGACACGACTGAGTGACTTCACTTTCATGCATTGGAGAAGGAAATGGTAACCTGCTCCAGTGTTCTTGCCTGGAGAATCCCAGGGATGGGGGAGCCTGGTGGGCTGCCGTCTATGGGGTCGCACAGAGTCGGACACGACTGAAGCGATGCAGCAGCAGCATAGCACAGGAAACTCTACTCAATATTTTGTAATAAATCTATACAGGAAAATAATCTCAAAAAGAATAGATATATGTATATGTATGTAACTGAATCCCTTTGCTGTATACGTGAAACTAACACAATATCGTAAATCAACTATAATACAAAATAAAAATTAAAAACAAACAAAACCAAAATGTCCATGAGCCCATTTGGTCCAAATGGTTGTGGACATCCCCAAATATCAGGGACCTACTTGCCTGAGTCAAATATCTTATGGACATTTTGGACAGGACAGAATAGCCCTGAAAGTACTAACACCTTTTGGTATGAACCAAATGTCTTATGGATCTAATGCTTTCTGGACTTTTTAGACAGGATCAAATCTCTGCTAACCAACATGGCATATCTAGTGACCTACTCAGAAATAGAAAGAAAACAAACAAAAGCTAGATATTACATACACGGTTGTCCAACAAAACTCAAGAAATTAAGTTTCCCATATCCCATACACATAGAAACCTATGAGCCCTGGGAGCCTGAGATGGAGTCAAGAAGGAGGAAGGTGGCACACAGGTGGGATGAGAGGACGCTGAAAGGGAGCTGGGGTTATGGGATATTTTCCAGACTGGCTTCGGAGAAAGAGTGAATATAACGAGTAACAACACAAACCTAAACTTACGTTTCAGCACATAGCTATATTCACAGGACTGTGTGCTTTGTAATAAATTATTGTCCTACCAGGAATAATCACATTTTCTTTAAGACTGCAATTCTCCCCTGAGCAATGCACAAACGGACACATTCAATAACACGGGATATAAATTAGTTTAATAATCTGTAAAGATTACATTTTCAGTGTTTTCCTTTGATTACTTTGTTCTCGTCTTTTTTACAAGATTAACTTTTCTGGATAGCCTGTTTCCAAATTCTTTTACCCACATAAAGCCTAGAGTAGATTTACACTGAAGCAAATAATCTTTAAGCTTCAAGACTGACCACCTCCAGATCCCTTGCAGTGGCACTAACACAGTTCCACGCGATGTATGTTGTTATAAAGTGTTAAAAAATGACCTATTTTTTTTTTCTTAAAACCGCAGTTCACTGAGATGGCCACATTGCTTTGCACTGACTTCCTTCCATGATACTTTCCTTATATTAGACGGTCCTACGCCCATCATCAGAAGAACACGGGAATGAGAGGAAAAGAAGGCTTGAAATGTTCAGAGCCAGAAGCTAGTCCGTGGACAAACGTCAAAGCAGTTGTATATAACTGTAAGCAAAGAACTTGTATCTCTTTGATAACTAGCTAAAATGAGTTCTCTTTGGTAAACATACGTTTTACTATTTTTGTTGGGAATCATGCAATAGAGAGTGTGTTAAAATCTCTGTAGTTCGGAGGTATACACTGTAGAATATTAGAAATATAAATTCCAACTGACCATCCAAAAAAGACAAGACTAAATTGTCTGTTTTCCCTGTGAAACTGAAAAAGGGATAGTCACTCAGTCAAGTTTGACTCTTTGCAAACCTATGGACTATAGCCCTCAGGGCTCCTCTGTCCATGGACTTCTCCAGGCAAGAACACTGGAGTGGGTAGCCATTCATTTCTCCAGGGGATCTTCCCAACCCAGGGATGAAATCAACATCTCCTGCATCTCCTGCATTGCAGGCAGATTCTTTATACCATCTGAGCCACCAGGAATATTAAAAATGTATTGTCGTATTAAGAAATGAAAAAGCATAATTTATTGTCATTTCGTTCATTTTAAATATTCATTTATGCCTAATTATGAATGACCATTTTTGTCATTTTCGTAAATTATATAAAATTCAATTTCCCCTACATTTATTCCAAATCACTAAGACTAGGATTTTATTTTCTTTTTTCTTTTAACTAGAAACTGTCATTACTTCCCAATATGTGTCCACAATATTGTTCAATTGGACACCACGCTATTTCATTCAATAACAAGACACTGCTGTTTTTGCCTCTTACATCTTTCCCTTCACATAATCAAAATGCTGATTTAATTTAAATAAACTATCCATGATTTTCATCTTTATGACATTCTAAGTCAATTTGCCTCTTTCAACTTTAAAGATTATTTCAGCATTATTAGGGGCTTCCTTGGTGGCTCAGACAGTAAAGAATCTCTCTGAAATACAGGAGACCTGGGTTCAATCCCTGGGTTGGGAAGACTTCCCTGGAGAAGGGAATGGCTGTCCACACCAGTATTCTTGCCTGGAGATTTCCATGTACAGAGGAGCCTGGAGAGCTACAGTCTAGGCATTTGCAAAGATTCGGACATAACTGAGAGACTAACACTTTCACTTTCAGCATTATTATTTGCAAGGCCATGAGTTTGATACATATGCTTTGTCTTTGAATATAACTTTCCTAGATTTTCTTTGGAAGCTTTAACTTTATCTGTCACTCTGCTGTATTCTACAGCACATGCTAAAGTTTTTTCCTGTCTTACAGATTTTCTTTTCTCCAGAAAACTTTTTTTCCATCTAATTTTTCAATATTAACCAATACAATGTTTTACTTTGCCTTCCCTTTCCAGATGACCTTAAGGATGTTTTCTTCTGACCCTTTAAAAACTCCACTGAAAGTGAATCCATAAAAACAAGATACATGTATCATGTATGCATTAGTCATATTTAATTTATCTTTCTCCAGATCAGTTGTTTCTTAGCTTTTGAACAGAGAAAAAGAAATAGCCAAAACACTCTCTGACATAAACCACAGCAGGATCCTCTATGACCCACCTCCCAGAATACTGGAAATAAAAGCAAAAATAAACAAATGGGACCTAATTAAAATTAAAAGCTTCTGCACAACAAAGGAAACTATAAGCAAGGTAAAAAGACAGCCTTCAGAATGGGAGAAAATAATAGCAAACAAAGCAACGGACAAAGAATTAATCTCAAAAATATACAAGCAACTCTTGTAGCTCAATTCCAGAAAAATAAAAGACCTAGTCAAAAAGTGGGCCAAAGAACTAAACAGACATTTCTCCAAAGAAGACATACAGATGGCTAACAAACACATGAAAAGATGCTCATCACTTATTGTCAGAGAAATGCAAATCAAAACCACTATGAGGTACCATTTCATGCCAGTCAGAATGGCTGCGATCCAAAAGTCTACAAGCAAGAAATGCTGGAGAGTGTGGAGAAAAGGGAACCCTCTTACACTGTTGGTTGGAATGCAAACTAGTACAGCCACTATGGAGAACAGTGTGGAGATTCCTTAAAAAACTGGAAATAGAACTGCCATACGACCCAGCAATCCCACTGCTGGGCATATACACCGAGGAAACCAGAATCAAAAGAGACACGTGTACCCCAATGTTCATCGCAGCACTGTTTATAATAGCCAGGACATGGAAGCAACCTAGATGTCCATCAGCAGAGGAATGGATAAGAAAGCAGTGGTACATATACACAATGGAGTATTACTCAGCCATTAAAGAGAATACATTTGAATCAGTTCTAATGAGGTGGATGAAACTGGAGCCTATTATACAGAGTGAAGTAAGCCAGAAGGAAAAACACCAATACAGTATACTAACGCATATATATGGAATTTAGAAAGAAGGTAATGATAACACTGTATGAGAGACAGCAAAAGAAACACAGATGTATAGAACAGTATTTTGGACTCTTTGGGAGAGGGAGGGGGGATGATTTGGGAGAATGGCATTGAAACATATAAAATATCATACGTGAAATGAATTAAAAAAATAAAAATAAAAAGAGTTTAGCAAAAGAAAAAAAAAAAGAAATGTTTTTGAAAATCAGATGAAAGCTATGGGCTATCTCCTTAGAATAACTCACACACCAAACATTTTCCATTTAATCTCAAGGGTACTGGCCCCATGTTAAGAACCTCTGTTCTGGACACAGAGATTCAAACCATACCCTGAATATTTTTTTCCCAGAGAAGCATAAAGTCATCTACCAGGTGATGGTGTTTAGTTTTATTCCTCTTACTTTCAGATACTTTCTAATTTTTCTCTTTGTGTATAAACAGAACAAGTAAGAACATTTTAATTGAGATTTAGTTGATATATTACATGGGTAAAGAATATATTATTCAACCACGAGAAAGATGGAAACCCTGCCATTTGTGAAAACACGGATGAACCTTGAGAGTGTTATGCTAATGAGATAAGTCAAACAGGGAAAAACTTTATATTGAGAAAATTTAAAGTCTTTCAAAGGAGGATCAAATGCTGTGGACTCTGATGGGAGAAGATTCATATGAGAAACCTACAAGTAAAATGAATACACTTCTATTTTTCTGTAAGGATACTTCCATGTTTACTTCATTTAGTCTATAGTTTCAGCACTATCGTTACAATGTATGGGCCTCCTCAGCTGGTAAACAATCCGCCTGCAATGCAGGAAACCCCGGCTCAATTCCTGGGTCAGGAAGATCTGCTGGAAAAGGAATAGGCTACCCACTCAAGTATTCTTGGGCTTTCCTGATGGCTCAGCTAGTAAAGAATTGGCCTACGGGAGACCTGAGTTCTATACCTGTCGAAGATCTCTTGGAGAAGAGAACAGCAGTATTCTGGCCTGGAGAATTCCATGGACTGTATAGTCCAGGAGAAGGCAATGGCAACCCACTCCAGTGCTCTTGCCTGGAAAATCCCATGGACGGAGGAGCCTGGTGGGCTGCAGTCCATGGGGTCACTAAGAGTCGGACACGACTGAGCAACTTCACTTTCAGTTTTCACTTTCATGCATTGGAGAGTTGCAAAGAGTCAGACACAACTAAGCGACTTTCACTTCTTACTTAAAAGGTACACCAAAAATACATCTTGCTCAGACCCTTCTTTATAGATAGAATATCATGATATTTCCCTTCTGTTTCTTTCTTATATCTTCCTTCAGTCTTCTTGATATCTTTTTCATACATTCTAACTAACTCCTTTATTCCTATTCTGTAACTAGAGTCTGATAATGTCAGCATTCAGTATAATTGGGCTCAGCCTGCATTTCACTCTTTTTTTTTTTTTTTATCTTGACCTTCCACTTCTCTTATGTTTGACAAGAATTTTCTTATGAAAGGCTATGCATTCTCTAGATACCATTAGTATCAACTAAGTCTGTGAACCAGCCTCATCTCCATTTCTCTCCTGCACTGCGTGTACATGTGTGCTCAGTCAACTCAAGCTCTTTTGTGACCCCATGGAGTACAGCTTGCCAAGCTCCTCTGTCCAGGGAATTTTCCAGGCAAGAATACTGAAGTGGGTTGCCATTTCCTTTTCCAGGGGATCTTCTTGACTCCGAGATAGAACTCCCATCTTCTGCATCTTCTTCTTTGGCGGGTGGGTTCTCCATCAGCTGAGCTACCAGGGAACCCACTGGTTTATAATATCCTCATGAATCTCGACAGATTTTGTACTATCTGTTTGCATGGACTTGAAGAGAGAAAAAATTCTCTCTATTCCTTACTTGGCTAATTAACGGCAGTTAGTATAATAGAAACATGGCCCATATTGATCCCCAGTCCTACATAATGCTTTGTTCTTAACATTGAATGAGAGATTTCTAGAAGGCTTGCATATTGCTAATGCTTACTTCTGGGCTTATACTGTAAACCTCCTCAGTCATATTTGTCAGACAATATGCTAAGTGCATTTCATGGCTTATTTTATTTAACTTTTATAATAACCATAGCAACTATTACCTTGCTGTACAGATGGAAAAACTAAGGATTACAAAGAGAGAACAAAGCGTAGTAACTTAGAAATTGAACCCAACATCTTTTACTCCAAAGTCAACATTTTAACCAATACTCTCTAACTTGACTATACAAATTTTGCATCAGCTGTCACCTTTTCTGGGTCATTTTTTTCTCTGGCCCTCCTAATTCCATAATGGATTTCTCTATAAAGTCCCCTATGCTTTTTCATGCAGTCCTTCTTAAGAGGCATTAAAAAAAGGATCCAGGGTACCCTAGCATTGTTTTTAACACTCTCTTTAAGAAGATTCTGGAAAGGTTTTGAATAGAAAGAAGATAATAAAAAATAAAATTCCCCTTTCTATTCATTTGCTTTTCATTGTTAACTACAGCAGTAGATTAAAATAAGACAAGCTATTCCTTATAATATAGAGTTAAATTTCCCTAATGAGGATTTTGATTAAGAAAAATATATCCTGGACATCAGTACCTTTAAGTGATATAATTTTACTCTTATGGAAATAAAACTAGCAATTCCATTTCAAATGATTTAATCACAATTAATGTGTGGTTCAAACATCCCATCAACTACATTAACCACTTGTCTAATATTATGGTTTTATGATTTGATGTTAACCTCTAAAGAAAAGAATGACAAATGTTATACTATTTTTATTTCATTATTTCTTATATGGGATTTTATGCATAAACTTTCAAAAGATAACTCATTTTGAAGAAACTGAAATCCAGTCTTCAAGCGTGACAATTAGAGAATTAATGTGAAGTTATCAGTTTCCAAAATCAACTTATTTTGTGGTCTATAGGTAGCATCTATAAATACCATTTGTCTACAGATGGATTCCAGATATATGAACCTGAGCCTGATATCCACAAGGTCCCCTTGCTTATTTCTGTCTCATGTATGAGATTAAGAACCCTGTCTATCCCAACTTCCTCTGCATTCTCAAAAACTGGGAAAGTGCCTACTATATATTATATATTCAATAGTGATTCACTGAACAAGAGAACAAACCCTGCTTTCAGAGTTCACAATTCACTAGAAAGCAAGTAGGTGATTACTAAATGCTTATAAACATTCTGAGCAGTATTCTTGGTGGTCCTCACATTATTTTAAGGTATGTAGTGAATACCATCATGATATCTTTCCAATGGTGGTACTTTTGCAGTTATGTAGACCGCACTAGTAACTGAAGTTGAAAAGAAGCAAATACTTACATATTTTGTGAGTAAAGGAACTGGTTTCCTAAAAAATGTTGTTAGAGAAGTTACTCATCATAACAACAGTTGAGTGATGGTCACAATGTAAACTGACCAATTTTTTTCTCAAGTTGTTTGTCAACATATGTAATGAGGCTTAGAATGTTTAAATTTTAATAATCCTCACTTCTAGAAACTTAATTTGAGGAAATATCACAACATGTTTGGGCTTCCCTGGTAGCTCAGCTGGTAAAGAATCTGCCGGCAATGCAGAAGACCAGGGTCTGATCCCTAGTTCAGGAAGATCCCCTGGAGAAGAAAATGGCAACCCCCTCCAGTACTCTTCCTGGAAAAATCCTATAGAGTGGAGCCTGGTGGACTACAGTCCATGGGTTCAGAAAGGTTGGACATGATTTAGCAACTAAACCACCGTCACAACATGTTTCGATATTTCCATCTATACTGTCTACTAGAGAATGATTTTCAATATCAAACAGTTGGAAATAAGCTAAATAGTCAAAACTCAGCAAAAGTTTAAACAAATAATTGCACATCATAAAGAATGTCATTCATACATACAGATGCATATCAAAAAGAAACTTCTATGCAGCTAATATTCCAGCAGTATTTTTTTTTCCAGTGAGGAAGCCAAGAGTCCCTTTAATAATTCATATATGTTTCTAGTTTTACTTCTATTCCTGATTTTCTACAGTAATACAGGTTTCCTTTCAAATAAGGGAGAAAAACACATGTATTGGGTTTGTTTCACATTTATGTTTAACAGTTACATTCTCCTACCCAAGAGCTGCACTGACAAGGTGAGAAGGCTGATATCCCAACGGGACAAATGTGATATAAAATCAAGTCCCATGTCCATAACCTCAGTTCTTTCAGTTCTTTCACCAGTCCAACAATTCCACAGGTGCCTTGGAAGCAGTCAGTGGAAGACGTCAAAGCACCATGCAAGGCCAAAGAAATGGCATTGAACCACCAATCTTCTTTTATATAATAATTCCATGCCTACCAGAATAAATAATACATATAGGGTGGCTCAGTGGTAAAGAATTCGTCTACAGAGCAGGAGATGTTGAAGTTGCAGATTCGATCCCTGGGTTAGGAAGATCCCCTGGAGGAGACAGGGCAATTCACTCCAGTATTCTTGCCTGGAGAATCCCCATGGACAGAGAAGCCTGGCAGGGGTGCAAAGAGTTGGACACAACTGAGCAACTGAACATACACACAGATAACTAGAAAAAGTGAAAAAGCAAAGGATCATTTGAATTCTCCCTTGCCATCACTTCATTACAGTTGCTGAGCTAAACATCCATCTCTTATTTTCTTTCTGATACATACACTTGATGCAGAGACTTGGTGACTTTGGCCTCCTGCTGCTGCTGCTGCTGCTGCTAAGTCGCTTCAGTCGTGTCCGACTCTGTGCGACCCCACGGACGGCAGCCCATCAGGTTCCACCGTCCCTGGGATTCTCCAGGCAAGAACACTGGAGTGGGTTGCCATTTCCTTCTCCAATGCATGAAAGGGAAAAGTGAAAGTGAAGTCGCTCAGTCGTGTCCGACTCTTAGCGACCTCATGGACTGCAGCCCACCAGGCTCCTCTGTCCATGGGATTTTCCAGGCAAGAGTACTGGAGTGGGGTGCCTGCCCTGGAAACACATTTTTAACACTTACACCATTTGCCTATTCTAGCAATAATTCTCAAAAGTAAACATGGCTCTGTTACAAAATATATTTTTTACCAGTGATGGACAAGGACAAAGAGCTTCATTTCTATCTTTGAAAATTACAGATTTTAAGATTGGTTAAGTGAGAACAGGGGCTTTAAACTATGTACACAGGATTAACAAGGCTATGCCCCAACAATTCCATTTTACTGATTCACAATCGAATTATAATCTACTTAGCCATGATCAACTTTTCTTATTTTTGTCCTGGCTAAAATAATCACCAGGACTCGCTGGTCCTGTACACTCTTTACTCTTGAAAGCAGCACAGATTTTCAGTTGTTTCTGAGTTGCTCTGCTTTTCACATGAAAGCTTCCCAATTGTACGGTAGAGTATGATTTGTAGGGACTCCAATGAAATAGTTTTTAAAGACTAGAAAATTTAGGCATTTTGAAAGCTTACTTAGAAGCGAGGTGAGCCCTTGAAAGAGTCTCCTCACTTGAAATAATTTTTGTGGAAGAAATGAAAATATATTGTATCAAGGAAATGCTATTCATGCGCTCCAGTTGATTCTAAGGTGTCATAACTACCTAAGTTTTGCATCCTGTATTTTATCATCCTCTTATATCTCCAAAGAGTCCTGTAGTTCAAATAACACAAAATGTAATATAAAGTCACTGGAGACACACAAAGCCTTCTGCTCTATTATAAGGCATTGGAGTGAGGGGAAAAAAAAAAAAAAGCTCTCCTTATTTCTGGCATGTGAGCATTCATATTTTATGTTGAGTGATGTAAATTGTTAGGGGGCAAAGAAAAGAAGATAAGGTCAGATACAAGTGTGTTCTTTTGGCACCAATCAAAATCTTTTCTTTTCTATGACAAGACAGCAATTTGCAATGAGTAACAAAGACTCTTTGATAGGCTACCATGTAAATACGCTGCTGTTGCACGAGGGCACAGACTTGGAGAAGAATGAAATATGGTGGTTATGGTTCCTACCCTTGAGACTCCTTGGGATGAGAAGAGATGATCCCAGATATCTGTCATCCGTTTTTTAACTCTCTAATATGATATGACTTGAGGGAAGAGAGAGAGCAGATATTTTACCAGAGATAAAGGAAAGTGATAAGATTACAGATTCATAACAACTTTTTAAGTGCTCGGAATTTTCTTTACGAGCCTCACATGGGCAATAGACATAGCTGGCCTATGTTTCAAGGAACCAGGTGACAGACTCATATAATACTCTTGTGAACAGAATGGCAAAAACTTTGGTGGGGTTTTAATGGATTTAGTAAGAAAGCCTGGAATACTGGTTAGTGCTTGATGTACACGTGGAGTTTAGCTTACTGGAAATGTGCCACAGAACTTTTCTTGGACTTTTTTTTGGACTCAAATTTAATCAACAACTTGAATGCATGTGCCAAACAAACATAATTAAATTTAATAGGAAAAAAATAGAAAGTACCATATTTAGAGAATCAACTCCATAAATATGGAATCTAGCCATCTGGTGGCTTAATAATACCTCAAGTTAAAAACAAATATTCTTAGGGATTTAATTGAAAAAGGTCATAATTAGCCATTAATTTGACAGGGTTTCTATCGAAGCTTTTAAAATCTGAGGTTTTATTAAGAGGCGTTTACTATTTAGTTCAAAAACATACTTGTCCCACCTCGCCATCCTCACACTCTACTTGTATTATTCTATTTGGTTTTATATACATCTTTTAAGACTTTGATTTAACAACAAAAAAAGAGGTACACATCCAACATTATAATGACAAAAAGGAATTATAAACCTCATAGTAAGACAATGGTTAAAAGAGGTTAGAAGGGTTAGTTCGGAAAAAATATGACTGAGAAGTCATAGTGGCAATTCATTTTATTTAAATATTTTGAAAGCTATTGGTGAGAAGAGAATAGACACTCTGTGATACAATAACGGACAACTAGGTCCAGGGAGTAAAATTATAATTGTTTCTGAGTGAAAATATTTCTTAAAGAAATTTAATCATAAAAATGGACTGCTGTCCATCTCTGGGGGGAATATATGTGTGTGTGTGTGTGTGTATGCTACATTGATTCTGTCGAGTCCAACTCTTTGCAACACAATGGACTGCGAGGCTCCTCTCCAGGCAAGAATACTGGAGTGGGCTGCCATGCCCTCCTTCAGGGGATCTTCCCAATGCAGGGATCTAACCTGGGTCTCTTACATCCTCTGCATTGGCAGGCAGGTTCTTTACACTAGTGCCAACTGGGAAGCCCTGTGTGTGTATGTGTGTGTGTGTGTATATATATATATACAATGTATATTTTATATAATTATATATAGTATAGTTTATATATAGTATAGTTTATATATAGTATAGTTTATATATATACTATATATAGTTTATATATTATAGTTTATTATATTAACATATTATTATTATGTTAACAATTATTAACATATTATATACGTTTTCTGTTTGTTTAAGAAAGCAAACTATCAAATTTAAGGAATAGCATAAAATGTTTTGAAACTGAGAACTGGACCAAAATTCCACTAAAGATATACAAATATTTAGCCATCTAAATGTTTATGCCAGCCATTATATTTAAGATAGTAAAATATTTATATTGCATAATATCATTTCAATAGCCTTAAGCAAGTTTCTAACACTGTTGGGTAATTTTCTTTCCTTATGTTTTCCAAATAGTGTAATATCTAAAATACTTTCCTGGAATTGCAAAACTTGATTGTAACATGGAAACCATCCTGCCTTGATTTCAAGATTTCAACACTCATTGGTGTGCTGAGGCTGGGCAGCTCAAAAACGTTATTATGGGAAACAAAGAGAAACTGCTTTCAGCGAACATCTCTCCTCTTTCCTCTGGAGTTATATGACATAGTTATGGGGCTTTCAGGTGGCAAAGACCCTGCCTGCCAATGCAGAAGACATAAGAGATGTTGGTTCAATCCCTAGGTCAGGAAGATCCCCTGGAGGAGGGCATAGCAACCAGTATTCCTGCCTGGAGAATCCCATGGACAGAGGAGCCTGGTGGGCTATGGTCCACAGGATCACACAGAGTCAGACACGACTGAAGCGGCTTAGCACACAGACGCACGATATAGTTATGGCACACTAGTGATGTGGCCAAATACTGACACCCGCTTTGGGAATGAAACGTAAAGCCCTAAAACACTGAAGTTCACCATTTCTATTTGGAAATCTACCGCCTGACTTAAAATAACGAAATTTTAATAAAATTTGATGGTTTTGTCTCCAGTATGACAGAGTATTTTATGAACAACAGGTGCTTCAATAATCTCTCTGAGTAGGAATTCATAATCTCAGAGAACATCATTCTACGTTATCACTCAAGGAAAGAAATGCTGAAACATTAACTTGGGCAATTTTATCTACTGCAAACATCTCACTAAATGGTCCTGTTCCTTGAGGGAAGAATGGCAACCTTTGAAGGAGGAGAAGCCGGCTCTTAAAAGCCATCTGAAAATTCCTGGAAAAAGGAGAGTACAGTGGTTCTGTTTTACAATGCGCTCTATGGAATAGAATAAAAGTGAGAATTGCTCAGTCGTGTCCAACTCTGTGACCCCACGGGCTGTAACCTACCAGGCTCCTCTGTCCATGGGAAGCTCATATGGTAAAGAATCAGCCTGCAATGCATGAGACCCAGGTTCAACCCCTGGGTTGGGAAGAACCCCTGGAGAAGGGAATGGCGACTCACTCCAGTATTCTTGCCTGGGACATTCCATGGACAGAGGAGCCTGGCAGGCTATAGTCCATGGGATTGCAAAGAGTCAGGCACGACTGAACAACTAACACTTCACTATTAAATAACTGTGCTAATTGCATGGATTTAGCATTTATTACTAAAAACAATGAGAGATGTCATCATTTGTGCATTTTACAATGACTAAGAATTGCTGCTGCTACAGAATTCTTTGGTTCTGAAGAAGGAACAGAGAATTAAAACCTGTGAGTGTGTTTTAGAATTTTTTAAATCTAATATTCGTATAGTCAGCTCAAGATTTGGAAGCAGTTGACTAAAGTTCATACCTTAGATTTGCGAAATATTTCCTATGATTAGGTCTACTTTATCTTTCTAAACCTGAATTTCCTTAGTTGGGAAGCGGTGGCTGGTTTTTAAATTAGATTAAATATTTGTTGGATCTGAATATGACTGATTTTCCATAGGTATCTGATAGCTGGGCTGTTGTCTACAGAAATACGGTGGTGGTGGTTTCGTCAGTAAGTCATGTCTGACTCTTGCAACCGTATGGATTGTAGCCTGCCAGGCTCTTCTGTCTAAGGGATTCTCCTGGCAAGAATACTGGAGTGGGTTGCTATTTCCTTCTCCAGGGGATCTTCCCGACCCAGGAATTGAACCCAGGTCTCCTGCATTGCAGACAGATTCTTTATCAACTGAGCTATGAGGGAAGCCCAGAAATACAGTAATTCCTGTTTTTAACACAGGGAGAGGGATATTCTTCTACTATCAGATAATGCTTATTTTGTGTTGGTATTTTTTGTGACCTTCCTCCCTATTTGTGACTGTCTGGAGAGGTTATCCCCCAAAGAAGGGAATGACAAACCACTCCAGTATTCTTGCCTGGGAAATCCCATGGACAGAGGAGCCTGAATTTAGCTATCGACTAAATCCCATAGTCCATGGGGTCGCAAAGAGTTGGACATGACTGAGCGACTGACAACTAACTTAGAGAGGTTATAGCAGAATAAATAACAGAGACAAAAATAAAGTAAAGCATTCCAAGTTGCTATTGTAAATTCCTGACAGGGAAAAAAATAAAAAAAGGTTGAGTGGAAGACCTGCTTTGTACCAAATTCAAAGTGTATGCCATAAACCAGGAGCCAGCAAAATATATTCTGCAGAGCGGATTCAAGTCACCACCTGTTTGGTAAATAAAGTGATCCGGGCATGGTCACACTCATTCATTTCCATCCTGTGATGACTACCCTCATGATACAATGGCAGAGTTTAGTGGTTGTGACAAAGGCTTTACATATTGAAAAGCCTAAAATATTTAGTTTGGTCCTTTACAGAAAAAATTTGCCTAACCTCTGTCCACACTGCAGATCACGTAGGTAACAACTGGGAAACAGCCAAATCTGCCATCTTTTTTCTTTCATGTTACTGCTTCATGTGTTCCTAAACTGGGGAGAGATGAGGGATTTTAAAAGCCAAGTTTTATAGCAGATTGTTAAAACCTCAGATAAATTTTGAGGAACTGCAAGAAAAGACGCTATCAGTGGCAGAGTCCTAACTGGAACACGAGAATCTAGACGTCTCCCAAAAGTTCCCCACAGGAACACCACTACATCCGGTAATGTCAGTGTGGGTAGAGATGGTGTCCGGTGACAGGAGCAGAGATAGCCCTTCGTCTCTCAGAGCCAGGGTGACCCAAGTGTGTGCACTCAGTCATGTCCACCTCTGTGCGCCCCATGGACTGTGGCTCACCAGGCTCCTCTGTTCATTGGATTTTCTGGGCAAGAATACTGGAATGGGTTGCCATTTCCCTCCTCCAGTAGGGTGACCCAAGGGAGAAGTCTAATAAGAGACCAGGAGGAGCCATGGGCATTTTGGAAGATGTTGTTATGCAACAATTTCAAGCTTTTAAGGAAGACAGAAGAGGGGGCATTTCAAGAAGCTCACAACATTCTTGAAATTTAGGCACTGCAAGTCAGGTGACACCAAGCAATTCCTAAAAACAAAATTCTTTGCCAAATAAAAATTATGATGGAGTGGCTGAAAACGCCTTTATTGCGCTCATGTGTATGTAAGTTTTTTCTTTATCATTATTGTGAATCCACTGAAATTTGGGGGTTTGCTAAAGCAGTTAGCATTACTCTAAGTACATGTGTTTGTTGTTGCTGTTAGCTTTTTGGTTTTTTAAATTACGGGTAGCTCAGAATATAAGACATTCAACAAGGCCTCGATGTAAGGAAGGACAACATCCTAAGTGTTTAAGAGCCAGCGGTTGCTATGCAGCAATAGTAGGTTCAGATGGTGCAATTAGAGCAATTTTGGTTTTAAAAGTTTGAAAACTAATTAAAAGCCATATTGTGAAGAAACTTGAATGTAAGTATAGATTTTATCCTACATGCATTCAGCAGCCACTTTTCTTTTTTCGACTATTGTTATGGGATCAAAGAACTTGATTTCATGAATAGAGGCAAGGGAAAATGGAACCAAGCAGTTAAAAAAATAGTAAATAAAAGCAGGATGGATAAACAACAAGGTCTGTATTCAATACCCTATGATAAAATATAATGTAAAAGAATATGAAGACAATATATGCATGTATAACCAACTCACTTTGCTGCACAGCAGAAATCAAACACAACATTGCAGATCAATTATACTTTAATAAAATTAAAAATAAAATAAGTAAAAATTTAAAAATAGCAGTAAATAATAAAACAATTAGAATAGCTCTGGCATAAGGTGATGAGCAAATTTCAAAGACCTTGGGACCAATGACTAAATTTTACTTATTGCTGTACTTCAGAATCAAGCATACTGCTTAACAAGGAAAGAGGTTCCAATAAACAGTTATTTTATAAATAGATGTGTGGCTGTGCAACTAGAAGAGGCCATATATAAGGTAGGATTTGATAAAAAGACTAAATGATAGAATTGGAGAAGGAAATGGCAACCCACTCCAGTGTTCTTGCCTGGAGAATCCCAGGGACGGCGGAGCCTGGTGGGCTGCCGTCTCTGGGGTCGCACAGAGTCGGACACGACTGAAGTGACTTAGCAGCAGCAGCAGAGAGAAAGAAGAGTCTTAGAGGACTCCAAGACTTTAATTCTGCCTGATCAAGATAGGAAAATCTGAAGAAAGACCTGTTTTGTGTTTAAAGATAAACACCGCATCATTTGTAAAGTACAAGGCAGCTTTTGGAGTACACTGGATCACTGCACATAGAAAGCAATGCTCCAATGAGTTAGAGAATCAATCGTAAACATTGTAATTCTAAAAACTTTGTGTTTTTTTTTTAATTTTCTCAAAATGGAAGCCAATGACTAATTTTATCCATATTAAAAGATAAGCTTAGAAAAATAAACAGAGATAAGAGAAAGTCATTAGGATTGCATTCTGGCTTTCTCCAACCCTAGAGGTTAGCTGCATTCAGTTTTTGAACCAATGATGTAAGGAAATAGAGTAACACAATCTCTTCTTAGGAACATCCAGAATAGAATTTTAAAACTTTTTTTAATTCAAGTCTTTTTCACAGTTCACTATTGTTAATAGTTAACAGCATGTTAAGTTACAAATGTATTCATTTTGTCATATAATGCATCTCTCCACTTAACTATGAGAGGCACAACTATAATTTTTAGTACCAGAATTTATTCTGGGATTAAATGACCAATTTCCACCTCTCATATAAAGAGGAGCTGCTGCTAAGTCACTTCAGTCGTGTTCGACTCTGTGTGACCCCATAAACGGCAGCCCACCAGGCTCCCCAGTCCCTGGGATTCTCCAGGCAAGAACACTGGAGTGGGTTGCCATTTCCTTCTCCAATGCATGTAAGTGAAAAGTGAAACTGAAGTCACTCAATCATGTCTGACTCCCAGCGACCCCATGGACTGCAGCCTACCAGGCTCCTCTGTCCATGGGATTCTCCAGGCAAAAGTACTAGAGTGGGGTGCCATTGCCTAGGAAGGAGCAATTTCACTACAAACAAGATTTAGTCTTTGCTCATCAATAGAGATTCTAGCTTACAAAAGAACGAAGGTTTGGAACAGGTCATCAGACTGCCTTATTTTCCTCACAAAATTTTT
This sequence comes from Bos grunniens, assembly GCF_055505025.1. Taxonomy (NCBI): domain Eukaryota; kingdom Metazoa; phylum Chordata; class Mammalia; order Artiodactyla; family Bovidae; genus Bos; species Bos grunniens. The sequence continues at coordinate 10,337,487 of NC_141168.1, forward strand.
ACTTTCTGCAGTTTCCTTGCTTAGAGTCCATACCAGTCTCACTATCCAATTAGAAGAGGCTACATTCATTCAATTTAATTCAACACATATCTGTTGAATATCCAGGATTATCTCTCCTCACAGTGATGGATGTCATTTTTGACTTCACGGGTATGTGTCTTAATCTTTAAGTGGCAATCATTGTATCTTAAGATATATTTGTACACAAAGCAATGTTTACATATGAAGTTATATACACAGGGGAGATGAAAATCAATAGATTTTGCCTAAGTTTATAACATTATTGTCAACATAATTAGTTAGCTTATGCCTTTCCTTTTCTCGTCGGAGATTTCAAAGTGTGGCAGAAACTGGAAAAATATAAAAAGTGTGCAAAATGGTTGCTTGTGTCTTCATGGGAAATTATTAGATGAAAGAGATTAACATTCATTTGATAGGCTGAGAGTCTTTGAGAAAAAGAACCAGTGTGTTTAATATATTTTAATATACCGTATTCACTCATTCTGTATGGTTTTTATACACATTTTAGTGGTTTCAAGGTTTAAGATTCCCCCATACAATTCCTTGAATTCTCAGAGAAGTTGCAAAGGTAACAATGCAAAATATTAACAGGAGATACATTCTGTTATGCTGATATATACTTAGTTCATGGAGTTTCGTAATTAATAAATTTATAAACCAAAGAACAGATTGCATATGTATGCACTACGCAAATGCTAGCTTCAGGTTTTCAAGTATCATCAGTGAGATGCTTCAGTAAATATCCTCCCTTTTTGTTCATTTACTGTTTGATTTTTAGTCCTTAAATTGCTATATTTCTAGCTTTATTTTACATTCCAATTCACTTCTTAAAGTCAACATCAGAAAATCTGCAGCAATGAACTCAAATGGAGTATACGCAAGCAAAAAGAACTCTAAAACCTCTTTCTGTAACACACGTGGTGAAGAGTTGACTGGACGTGAGAAATACCTCAATCCAATATATTCTGTTGAGCCAGACTCTACTCTTTAACCCTTAGATCCCCAAGTGATAATGCTAAACCTAACAGACCTATTTTTACAATTCCTACTTTGAAATGTAGAGCCTTAGACAAGTAGAACTGAAAACTTCTTGATGACTTCCCCCATCCATCCTCCTTCCCCCATCTACCAGCTCTCCCCACCCTGATTTATTCTTGAGCCAAGTGCAGTCTCAGATGGTTAATGATTTACCCAAAGGATTATATTTCAACTAGTAGGAACGGAGACTTTTGAAAACTCTTCCAGTTTAGAATTGCAAATTCCCCAAACACTTCTTAGCAGTATCAGATATTCAGAAGACATCACGGACTGCCTTGCATTATTATTTGTCAGTTACCAATAATCCATACGGATTATGCCTAACAGTGTTTCAGACATGATACCTGGCACTTGTGACACAGTCATCTCCCTGAAGGACCTCGTGGTCTTAAAGAAATGCAAATGTGTATCCAAACAAGGATAAATACCAAGGCTTATAATCAATTCTATTTGATGTGGAACGAAAAGCTTCACAGGTATGACACTAGTAAATTGAAAGATCATTAGTAACTGGATGTCCAAGAAGGTAAAGATGGGCATTCCATGCAAAAAGAATAGCACATTCAAGTCAACAAAACATCAGTGTGTGGCCTTGTATTCCCAGGTAAATTATAAATATACTGTAAACAAGGACTGTGGAAGATGTGTTTTGAAAATTACCCCACCTTCATTCTGTTTCCTAACTCATTAAATAAGTGAGAATTGATTGACTCCTGCCCAGCAAATAAGTTGCTATTATTCATTCCTTTTGAGTTTCATACATCTGAGGCTTTCTTCCAAAGTATATGAGATGTATTCTCTTTATGCCTCTGTTCAAAATGTTTGAATTTTTAGGCACATAAATAATTTCTTCTAATATTTTCCTGGCTCTTACAAAAATTAGTTTTATGCAAAAGTAAGCAATTTCTCCAAATTAAGCATCTGCCAACTTCTTTTCCACATGCAGAGCTCATGGAAGATTTAGGTGATTTAGGATAAAGTTGAACATTTTAATGAATATAATGAAAGTTAATAATAAGCATAAAAATGAACTGCCTCTTGAAAAATTTACTGGATGCATAACTTTTCATTTTAGGTTGAGCTCTGAATTATATAGCCAAAGTTTTTACGGGTTTATTTAAGTTATTCACATTCTCCTGAGTTTAATTATGAATTAAAGCCAAAGAGAGGTTTAATTATCAAATAACCTCTGATTCCTACAAGATATTCTGACATATCTTCAAGTCTCTCTTACTCCAGTGTAAACATGAAAATTTACATTAAATTCTATAATGATGTTAATATATATGTTAATATATATGAAGAGTATTCTGTATTTGAATTATACACAAAATGCTCTTCATACACCATATTCTTATTTTAAAAATGAAAACTGTATTGTTACAGAGAATGGTTTATGAAGTTAGGATGGCTAAACTATCACTCTTTACTACAGTAAAGGTTCTACCATATTCCCTTTCAATGGATATTCACAGGGTCCCAGTGATGCAAAAGAAGGTAATTTGAGGAATAGGAACTTAATAGTAGATTTCAGAATACATATTGATTTCTCAGATTTTAAATTACCCCTTCCAATTCTAAATAAGTCATGGTACATTCATACAATGGATCATTATGCAGCTGCTAAGCAGTACACAAATCATCTGGCGGTCCTCCAAAGTATCTGAAATCAGGCCAGTTCTCTCCCATCTGCCTCTCTACTCCTCCTCTCTGCTGCTTGTGCTCTTAACTGAACCAACTCTGGAGCCTCAGGGGTCATCCCGCAGCTTCCATTATGGCCCACCAACCAGTCCTTTTTCTACAAAGTTGCCAAAGTGAACTTTAAGGCACAGATCCTATTATATCACTCAGCTGCTTACCTCTCCCCAGTGGCTTCCAACTCCTTTTAGAATTAAATCTAACTCTGCTCCCAAATCTTCCATCATCTGGGCCATGTCTCCACCCCGGCCCCCTTTGGATCCCGTTTCCATCCATTTACACCTGAGTCACATCTGACTTTTTCTGACACTAGCTTCCCCTTTTTCACTTTATGTTTCATCTTTCTAGATTACTGTTCTCCAAGATCAACACGTATCTGATAGGCCCTCCATGGGAGCCCATGGTTAAAATGGCCCATTATGTTGACTTTGCAAACAAAGAATAAGATCATAGTGACCCTTGAGACTGACCAAATTGCCCAAACGACATTCTTTTTTCCCGCTGGTGCCTACCTTCTCAAGGCTATGAGACCACCAGATTCCAGACCTCCAGCTACGTGATCTCAGGACTCAACTACAGGTTAAAAATTAACCATGCCTTCAGAGAATTTTTCATTGGTGGTATATAAGAAAGTCCCCATCAGAAAGGGAGAACACTGGCTCTTCTCAAGGGCCAGTCACCATCTCGTCTTCCCTTTAATAAATTTCCCTTTTCTGGCCTGACTGCCCAGGTCACTCTCTTTTTCTCTGCACTCGTCTTACAATCTGGTGCCGAAACCTGGGAGGGGAGATCCACCGCAACTGGGTGGGTTTCTCTGACCAGCCCACCTCCGGTGGTCCCCTCCCTTGGACCTCATTGAGAAACAGGCGAGCCCCGGGACACGACTCTCCACTTGCCTTGCTGTGGATATCCACACACTGGCCCACATTGCATCCATCGGTTACAAGGGTGAGTGAAATCCCATCCTCTCGGATTCTCTCTGTCTCGCCTCATTTCCAAGTCCCCTCGGGCCCACAGCTGTGTGCCCCGTCTGACTTTGCAATAGGGGATGCCCGTTTCAAGGCAGACTATTATTCCTCTCTGAGAAGGTCTTGAGAACTGGGACGCCTTTCTCTCGGACCTTTCTCCTTGCTTTCCCTCGCCCCTGTCTAACCTTCCTATTTGGCCTCAATGGAAAATTCTCAATCTCAGCCCCCAAAATCTACTCCTCTAGGATGCCTTCTCTGAAACCTAAAAGCCTTGGGCTTCCAAGGGGAGAATAGACCAAAAAGACTTATTTCCTATTCTAACACTGTCTGGCCACCATACACTTGATAATAGGTCCCAATGGCCAGAAAACAGAACTCTGGATTATAATACTGCACGGGACCTCGATAACTTCTGTCGCCTCAACAGCTAGTGGTCAGAAATCCCTTATGTTCTTCGCTCTTCACTCTCAATCCTCTCTCTGTGAATCCTCTTGAAAGTAAAAGTGAAGTCGCTCAGTCATGTCCAACTCTTTGTGATCCCATGGACTGTAGCCCACCAGGCTCCTCTATCCATGGGATTCTTCAGGCAAGAACACTGGAGTGGGTTGCCATTTCCTTCTCCAGGAGATCTTCCTGACCCAGGGATTTGAACATAGGTCTCCCACATCGTAGGCAGACGCTTTACCATCTGAGCCACGAGGGAAGTCTTTTCTACTTTTCAAATACTCTTAGCCCACTCTGGGCCACCTCCTCCTCATACAGTGTCTCTTGATCCCTGCTCAGACTTCTGTTCTTCTTCTTCCTGCAACCCTTCAGACCACAGCCCACCCCCATGGCTCCCAATTCTTTTGAAGCCGCTCCAGATCCAGTTCCACAGCCTCCACTTTACATCCCCTTCTCCCTCCTTCCTTCTCAAGTGCAGGCCATGGCCACAGCTCCTGAACCCCCTCCCCTGCCTGTTCCAGAGGCAAGCTCTGAGACCTCACCCCACCCTCTACCCTGAGGGTCCCAAGGTTCTACCCCAACCTCCCTAGATCCCCTCCCCATACCTGGTCCCGAACAACTTTAAAGCAGGAAACTTCACCGCAGGACCTCACTCCTTCGCCTGTTCATTCCTCCCTTTACAGGAAGCAGCTGGACAGAAGCCATTCCTCGGGTTCATGTCCCATTCTCCCTCTCTGATCTGTCTCAAATCAAAAAGCGTCCTGGCTTCATCTCTTCAGACCGTAAAAGTATCTAAAAGAATTTGAATATCTTACCCAGTCTTATGACTTAACCTGTCATGATATTCATATCCTTTCCTCCACTCTTCTCCCAGAGAGAAGGAACGAGTATGGCAAGCCTCTTCGGTGCACACTGATTAAGATACACAGGTCAGATAAGACTAAGCCCACAGGGATCATGGCTGTCCCCCGAGAAGATCCCAACTGGGATTATCAGACAGGGAGACTTGGGCAGGCAGTGAGTAATCAATCATATGGTTGCTTGCCTCACTGTGGGACTTAAAAAGGCAAGACATAAAGCCTTCAACCTTGATAAGCTCCAGCTAATAACTCAAGGACTAGATGGAAACCTGGCATAATTTCTAGCAGTTAATGAAGCCCTACAAAAATATACAAGATTAGACCCCGCTTCAACAGAGGGCACCATTGCCCTTAAGACCCATTTTATCTCCCAATCGTCCCCAGACATCGAAAAAAAACTAAAAAAGGCAGAAGAAAGCCCTCAAACCCCTCAACAAGACCTTTACAATTTATCCTTTAAGATTTTCAATAACCAGGAAGAACAGGCAGAGCTAGAGAAGGCCCAACAAGATCAGGCCAAATACCACTTTTTAGCCACTGCCCTACATGGCTCCAAACCTCCATCAACCAACACAGAGAGGAAGCCACCTGGGCCCTGCTTCAAACGTGGCAAAGAAGGCCACTGGACCCGCTCATACCTAAAGCTGAGGCTCCCTCCAGGTCTGTGTCCCAGCTGTGGCATAAAGGGACATTGGAAAGTTAACTGCTCAATCCCCCTCTAGGAATCTGGACATCCCCTCCTGGTCCTGAGCACGAGTTCTCTGACCTAGCTCTGCCCAGCCTCCTCAGATTTGCTGCTGAAGGTGCCCAGGGCTCCAGGCCCTGATTCTCATCACCTCTATGGAGCCCAGGGTAACTCTCACAGTGGCAGGTAAGCCAATCTTTTTTCTCATCGACACAGGGGCCACTTATTTTGCTATGCCTGCCTACTCCGAAAAAAAAAAGGTCTCTTAGGTCTCTGTTTTGTGGGTTGATGGTTTAACATCTATACCACAAATAACCAAGCCTCTACCTTGCACACTTCAAGATACCGTATTTTCTCTTTCTTTTCTCATACTCCCAAAATGCCCCACTCCTATTCTTGGAAGAGACCTTCTCTCAAAATTTAAAGCTTCTATTACTGTCCCAACCCACCTTCCAATCTAGCCTGGTTACTGTTCCATAACACCCGCCACCTCTGATATTCGTGTACAACAGGCTCTTTCTGTTTTTCTAGACAAAGCTCTATGAATAATTCTTACCCCCCCTAAGAACTATACCACCACATCTCTGTAATCACACTTCACATCTCTCCTTCCCGTTAGGCTGATCCGTCTACAACATCTCAGGAACTGCGGAACTTTCTTTTGCTTTCTCAGGGAAACTCCCTTCTGCATATATCATAAATATACCTCTTGTAGGGGCTACACGGGCAAATTCACTGTCAGTTTCAGAGACTACTAACAAGTTCCCAGAAAGACTATTTGCTATCGATTTCAGTTGTCGTCTTCTTACTCCTGAAATATTTTTCTTATGTGGAACCACCATCTATTTATGTCTTTCTACTAACTGGACAGGAACATGCATCCTGATATATCTAGCCCCAGATATTTCTATTGCTCCTAACTAGCAGACCCTTCCTATCCCACAAATTCATAACTTATACAAGTGGGTGATTCAATTCATTCCTCTATTAATCAGTTTAGGAATAGCAGAAGGGATTGGAACACAGACTCCAGGACTCACAATTTCTTTAAATTACTACCAAAGCCTTTCTAAAGACCTCACTTAAAGCCTAGAAGAAATAGCTACAAGCACTATCCAAAACCTGGCAGCCACGGTTCTCCAAAACAGAAGGGGATTAGACCTTCTAATGGCAGAAAAAGGGGCCAATGTCTATTTTTGGAGGATTCTTGCTGCTTTTATGCTAACAAATCAGGCATTGTAAAGGAAGCAGCAAGAGATCTGACAAGGCCTCAAGAATACCTCAACACCGCAGTAATTCATGGGAAAACTGCCTAAACAATTGGAATTGGATGTCCTGGGTCCTTCCTTTTCTAGGCCCTCTCTTTCTACTTACCCTTATTCTAACTTTTGGCCCATGTTTAATGCATCTTTTTTCAAAATTTCTTTAGCACCGCTCACAAGATTTCATCAACCGAACTATCCATGAGCTACTTCTAATTCGCTCAAATTATCAAAAACTTCGATCCCACACAAATCCCCTAGACCCACATTCCAGCCTTTTCTTATCTCACCCCCATGACACCCCTGACCCACAGGAAGCAGTTACAGAACAGTTATGGAAGATTGACCTTTGGCCCTTAACCTAAATCAAAAAGGCTGGAAAGATAGGGCCGACATGGGGGTCTCATGGTTGAAATGGCTCATTATGTTAACCTCACAAACAATAAAATTACAGTGATCCTTGAGACTGCCCAAGCTGCCCAAACAACATTCTGTCTTCCTGCTGGCGCCTACCTTCTCAAGGCTATGAGACCACCAGATTCCAGAACCTTCAGCTATGTGACCACAGGACTCAGCTACAGGCTAAAAATTAACCATCCCTTCAGAGGATTTTTCATTGGCGGGGTATAAGAAAGACCCCATCAAAAAGGGAAGACACTGGTTCTTCTCAAGGGCCAGTCATCATCTTGTTTTCCCTCTAAAAAATTCCCTTTTCCTGTCTGACTGCCCAGCTTGCATTCTTTTTCTCTGCACTTGCCTTATAGTACCTAAGTGTAATTCAACTTTCAGCTGAAATGTCTTCTTCGGAGGTTCCTCCTAATTGTGAGACCTGTCACTGTCCCTCTTCTTCTGTCTCTACTGCATAATAATAAGCTATGACTATAATAATTGTTTAATAATATGCACCACTCTCTGAAAAGGAGGGTAAATGACATCATATATATGAGGTTTTCATTACAAGTGGGATTTTGAGTTTCTCTAAGAATTGTCTGAATTTTATTTACAGCTGAGAAGTACTGTCAGAAAAGCAAAGGAGACTTGCTAGGGAAGGGGAAGGTGGGCAAAGAAGGGGAGATGAGTAAATCTACTGGCCTTCTTCAGCCACATTTTCACAGCCTAGAATAATGGAGCTCACTCTGTGCTGCCTTGACAACGAGGCACCCCCTCACATGGCACCAGTCCGAAGAACTACACCCAACCTCAGTCTCCCACGGGACCAGTGGCTTCCTTGCTCTGGCAGAAGGGGCTACAAGCCTCCACAGGGCCCAGGGACTAGCCTATCAGGCATCTAAAAATCCAGTGCTGTCTAGCAATCAAGACAATATTCAATACCCTAGGTTGCTCTTAAGATTCCCTTCATAAATAGGGAAAGCAACAAAAGGGGTAGGGGCGTCTTCTCCTAATTTTTCTCTGTAGACAGTCAGGAGCTTTGACATGTATTAATACATTCTCTCAAGAGTCTATTCATCAAATCATGCTGTGTGGTATCATAATACTGGTCCCAAGTCTGATGCATGACATAACCCATCAGTTAGCAGTAGCCGGGCGATCTATGGCACATACATGCATGCTAAGTTGCTTCAGTTGTGTTTGACCCCGTGTGACCCTATGGACTGTAGTCTGCCAGGCTCCTCTGTCTATGGGATTCTCCAGGCAAGAATACTGGAGTGAGTTGCTATTTCCTTCTCCAGGGCATCTTCCCAACCCAGGGATCATATCCTATTAATTAATTACATACTTTGAAAAAGTTGCTTAGGCATTCAGTTTTTGGTACTTTCAACATGGTATGGAAATTTCCTATGCTATAAAATTAAAAGGAAAGCATAACTATTTTCAATAAGTATAGTAAAATAGTAAACTTTAAAAAATCACTATATTTTCCCCTGCCTGACTTGTCTTTTGTCTTTGCCTTTTTCTTATCTTTATTTCCCTAAATATTAATAATGACCTTTCAGAACAGCTCTCAAGCAGAAGAGAATTTCAGGTTTAATCATGACCAACTGCTTTCCTATGTTATCATTAATTAGCTTAACCAACAGTTCATTTGAAGAAGGTTCCTAAAGTGCTCTACATCCATAGTTCCCAATTAAACGATCCCTTTTTCTTATTCTTTTAAGAACAGCTTAAGGAGGACGCCTCTTTTTGGCTGGGCTGCACAGTATGGGGAGTGGCGTGGGGAGGAGAGAGAAAAGAAAGGGACTTGATACTGATCGTGAGTCCTTGAAAGCTACAGATGCTGCGTAGGAATCACTTAGCATATTAAATTGCAGTGGTTTGAGCTCTGGAAAATATAATGAGGAAAAGGTTGAGAGTGTATAATGCTATCTTATTTTCCTGTAATGTGCAATAATGAGATAATTTGGGCTGCGCTAGGACAAGACTAATCAACTTGAATTTCCACCTGATTTAGCCAAGCAGAATCTGACATCATTTCCTATTTTACAAAGATTTCATTTATCTCTCATTTAGTTACATATATAGAACTTAGCTTTACTCTTTGCCGCATCCACATTGTGGCTTAATTAGTGCAGAAATCCTGCAGGATATGCTGTTTTGTCCTAACTCAACACAAAACACAAATATTAGCATCCATAAGTAGCACTAGATAAGCAAGTGGTTCAGAAAAGAGATATTAAAACAGCTCAGTTTTTGTTATAGCATACTGTACAATGAACATTCCAGAAATGCAGTGTCCCAACTCGGACTCTGATGCCTGAAGTCACTGTTCACTATGTACAAGCAGATAATTGACCTCTGACCCGTGTCTTTCTTTCCTGCTACACTAAAAGTTTTTTTTGAGAAAAAGCACTGCATTTCATTTTATATCCTCTGTGAAAAATCTAGTGTTTGGCACATGGCTGATGATCAAGACATGCTTGGCGAATGTGTTGTGATCAAGAAGTGGTAATGTTGTCCTTTGGCTGTTAAGTCATGTCTGACTCTTTTGTGACCCTATGGACTATATAGCCCACCAGGTTCCTCTGTCCATGGGATTTCCCAGGCAAGGATACTAGAATGGGTTGCCATTTCCTTCTGCAAGGGGTCATCCTGACCCAGGGATTGAACCCATGCCTGCTGCATTGGCAGGTGGATTCTTTACCACTGAGTCACCAGGGAAGCCCAAAACAGTATCTGTAAGTAGATTTAAGGAATAAGAGTCATGAAAGTTGTACCTTTGGGCTACAATTTTGGTCATTGGTATATATGCATGCATTTTGTGATTCTGAAGGGTAAAGTCTCTAATTATCAAATTGAATTCTGATTTATTCTTTATGATTTTCTTTCTAAATAAGTGCACGGTCCTGTTTATAATTAATCTAATACTGAACTATCATGTAAATTTATGACTTAACTTCCTTAAACAAATAAATTTTAATGTGATTCAATACTAGATCACAGTAATGTTTATTTGAATGCCTCAATAAGTAGACCACGTGAAAAAGAGCTCTACATAGCAGAGTGGCATTTGTTCCTAAGAATAAAAGACTACCCTTGTGTCTTTCTTCTCTTCTGAACTCTATTTAGGTGCTAAATTGACAGATAATGGCTAAGATGTCTCCTCTTTTTGAAAATACTATATTTCTCCAGAACCTTGACAATAGTATGTAAAAGATACCTATACTTAGTTTTAACTGCTAATTTAAAGCATTCTGCAACTGCTATCTTTATTGAACACTGAATAAATTTAATAAAAATACAATGATTTGTAGCAAAAAGGTGTAACTCATATCTACATTGGCAATCTTTTTAATATTTATTATTTATCTTAATAATGTCATATTACATATTAAAAGTCAGAGTAAGCATATATGATATTTTTATGCTTAAATAAAATCAAAGACAAAATGAAACACTAAGTCACAAAGTCATGAATCCTGGAAAATAAATCTGAAGATCAAGAGATTTAAATAGAATACCTTTTAAAAGGCCATTCTTGTAAATGCCTCATAATCAGTAAGAAATGATCATCATATTTAAGATCTGAATGGAACCATAGAGACCACAGTCCAATACCCTAACTTTCTAGATGATATTAACACGGACAGAAGGCAAACTTAATGGCTGGGAGGACACCTGGCTAATTGGTGGCTCACTCGGGACAAGTTAAAAAGCATCTCCTTTCACAGTTCCCAGTGGCAGTGTAGAGACCTTTAAAATCCACCCCTTTATAAAAACAGGGCGAAGACTGGCAAAAAAATAGAATTTTTTTCAAAACCAACACTTTCAACACTCTAAAGACTGATGTAAGGATTATAGTAATTGAAGGAGAGTTAATTTAAGAAAAACGGCTGAGTCATCATAAGAGAACTGAGCATTGTGACACTTTAGCTTGCCATATTTCCATTCCTCCTCTCCCCAGTTCCAGGGAAGAATCAGCCTACAGCCTCACAATCATGTAGTCATGGAAACCAGCAGCCTCTGGGTCACTAGAGGGGTAAAAATGGTTTAGAGAACCGCTAAATCTCCCTCCTCAGAGAACTGTCACGGCTTGACCTAGATGGCAGTCCTAAATACTTGCATTCTTAGGGCTTTTCTTTATTAGATCTAACTAAGAGCTCTCCTTGAACAACCATCATTATCCCTGGAATATTTGTCATAAACAATCAGGGGCAAGTGTTTAACATCTCATGTGGGTGGGACAGTGACTCACTCCAGTTGAGGCTAATGAAAACGTAACCAAAACTTTTAAAAGGAAAAACCAGGGCATAAGATGTCCACAGGAGGCTTTGGAAAGCTCTATCATACTCCTGGGAATCCAGAGGCTACTTGCATGTACAGGGCTGTGAGTATGACCCCAATTTCTCACCACTAACTGACCACAGCCTCTGCACAAGTAGGAAGTAAAGCCTCCAGAGTTGTAAATGACACACTTCAACACACAGTGTGCCACTTAGAAAGGGCTGGGAGATTTGCTGTTTCAAACCATTTAAGGAAATATTCACCCACTCTCTGCCTCACAAGCAAGCTAATCATGCAAATACTTCAGTGGTACATGTAACAAAGAATACAGACTTAACAGAATTAATCCAGGAAAGTCACTAAATGAACAACTAGCATGAGCAATAATGGAGAGAGAGATGGAATGGAGAGAGAATGTCTTGCCAAATTATAATTTCAATACAATTCAAATTATAATAATATAATAGCAAATTATTCTTTTTAAATTATATATATGCATGTGTGTGTGTATATATATATATATACATATATATATATTTCTTTTTTAAATTATGGGATATGCCAAAAAAGAAGAAAACATTAGCTATACCCGTCTCTGATGCTGGGAGGGATTGAGGACAAGAGGAGAAGGGGACGACAGAGGATGAGATGGCTGGGTGGCATCACTGACTCGATGGACATGAGTCTGAGTGAACTCCAGGAGTTGGTGATGGCCAGGGAGGCCTGGCGTGCTGCGATTCATGGGGTCGCAAAGAGTCGGACACAACTGAGTGACTGACCTGATCTGATCTGATACCCATAAAAAAAGAAGTCAATAGAAGCTATCCTTGAGGAAACCCAGATACTGGACTTACTAAAAAAGACTAAATCAGCTATTATAAGTATGCTCAAACAACTAAAGGCAGCAATGCCTAAAGAAGCAAAGGAAAGTATGAGAATTTCTCTCACCAAAAAAAAAAAAAAGAATATCAACAAAATACATAAATATTTCAAAAAGAAACAAATAGCAATTACAGAGTAGAAAAGTATAGTAAGTGAAAGGAAAAATTCACTAAGGATTTACAGTTATTTGAAATGTTAGATAAAGAATTCATGAACTCTGATACTAGTCAGCTGTGATTATTAAGTCTGAGAAACAGAAATAAAGAGAAAAAAATGACTGAGAACATCAATATAACAAAATATGGGTAACAAGAGTTTCAAAAGTAGAGAAGGCAGGGAAAGGAACAGAAAGAATATTTGAGGAAATAATGGCTGAAGAATTTTCAAATTTGATCAAAAATCTTAATCTGAACAATAAAAATCTCAAGAAAATTCAAAGAAGATCCAAGGGGTTCACAAGCAGATCAACATCTAGACACCATGGTCAAACTATTTAAAATCGAAGACAAAAGATATTCTTAAACACTCATCATGTAAATGTAACCCTCAGTAGGATTAACAGCTACATTCTCATCTGGAAACCATGGTGGTCAAAGAGCAGTGGGATGACATTGTACATCATGAAGAGAAAAAAAAAAAAAGACTGTCAACTAAGAATTTTATATCAAGCAAAAGTAGACAAAAACTGAAAGAATTCACTGCTAGCAGACTTTCCCTAGAAGAAATACTAGACAGTCCTCGAGGGTGAAGTAAGAGGGATGTGTACCTAAGGGGAAAGTGTGTGTGTGTGTGTGTGTGTGTGTGAATGTGTGTATACATCCCTGGTGGCTCAGACGGTAAAGGATCTGCTGCAATATGGAGACTTGGATTCAGTCTCTGGTTTGGGAAGATCTTCTGGAGAAGGGAATGGCTACTCACTCCAGTATTTTTGCCTGGAGAATTCCATGGACAGAGACTACAGTCCATGGGGTCACAAAGAGTAAGACACACCTGAGCAACTAATACTTTTTTCGTATATATATATATAAAATATATACTACAACCCAACAATAAAATATAAATAACCCAATTAAAAACATGCAAAGGTCTGAACAGAACTTTTTCCAAAGAATATATATAGACACAATACATATGGAAATATACTCAATTTTCTTCTCAAAGATTTAGAAGTCCTTAAGTATGCTTAATGACCAAACTATCATTATTTAGTCTTGTTGCACTGTTTCCCTTTGTTTCTGCATTTTCTCACTTCTCTGATTAAACTTATTCTTTAGCTAAATGTTTTCCACAGAAAAAAAGGCATGCAGAGGATATGTGAGGGATGGGGAGGACTATGGGCCCTACTCCAATTCACTATTTGATCCAAGTCCCTGACTTTAAGGAAAAAAGCTTGTGGAATTTTAAGTGATGTGAATTCAATTGATTTATCTTACAAGTAGTATTTTTCACAAGATACATAAAGTCTAGTTTCAAAGCATGATTTCAAACAATCACTGGTTATTTCAGCTAAAATATAGAAATCTCAAGAATATCAACAAAGCAAACTAGAGCAACTTACAGTGCAGGAAATTTGAATGTTTTTCTCTAAGAAGTGCTTGTAAGCATACTCCCAATTCTCTTATCACACCCCTGAAATCCCATTCTTTGTGGGTAAATGTGCATGTGGTACAGGCAAACTCATCCTATATATCCTCCTCAAATATTCTTCCCCACCTTTAAATGTCCAGATCCTTTATATTTTGTAAACAACTCAAATGCCAGCTGCCCTATATGGTTCTCCAAGATCATCTCCGGATATCAGTAATCCCTGCTAATACTGACTCAGTTCTTATCTGCATCAACCGCATGCATTTATTTATTACTTCCTACCTTTAATATATCTTACAAACTTGTAATTCATTTTATTTCTGCTTCTTCATTCTAACAGTAGTGTGGTACCTTACTTTTAGTGAGTAATGACTACATATATATATTTATGTGTTTGAATAATTTTTTGCATGTGGGAAAAAGGCATATGACTTCAGAAGGGGAATCTGAGAAATTACAAGGCACAAATTCTTCAGTATGAATCAATTTAACAAGACACAATCTTCTCATTCTGAGGTAGAGATGAACATTGGAAAGGTGATCATTGTGATAAAGGGCTTGAAGTGTAGAATGGATATGGACCATGGGGTGTCTATTTAGGACGACAAGTTTGGGTGGGCCACTGTAAATGAGGTACTCAGAAACCTGAAGTTGGCTGAAATTGTTGGCTTTTCTCAAGAAAGCAAAGTGTTGCTTACTGGAAAGAAAAAGGACCCTATATCACTATTTATTAATAAATAGTACATGGAAGACTGTCAAATTTAAATTGGAGCACATGTTACACCAAAATCTTAATAAAATATATAAATGATAGATTAAGAATACACTATTTTAATTGTTAAAAAAAAAAGTGAAATCCTTTAAGAGGCTGGGGATTTACTAAATTAAGATTTCTTTCCAATATTTATTATTCTTCATCAATAAATGCAACTCCAATGAGAATTTAGAAACAGAACAGACAAAAGAGTGAGTTCTCTGACCACATCAAAGACATCGAAGTATTAAAACAGTATTCACACAAGAGAAAGAACAGAGACTAAGACAGCATTCACGTTGAGCCTCAGTTTTCTCAATTATAAAATATGCACACACAAAAAAACCCAGCTTCACAGAATCATTAAGAAGAGGAAAAGAGATTTTTATATTCAATGTAATTCATACACAGTAGGCACTCACTAAAGGATATATATGCCCACTGTAAAATTCAAATGGGCATTTTCTGAATGTCTCCCTTGTAAAGGGAAATGGCATTAGGTTCATCATAACTAAAGTACTAAAGATGTATTAGCAAGTATTCTGTAGTTTGATGACATAACTATATATTGTTGTTCAGTTGCTAGGTCATGTCTGACTGTCTGTGATCCCATGGACTGCAGCACACTAGGGTGCCCTGTCCGTGACTATCTCCCAGAGTTGGCTCAAGTTCATGTCCATTGAGTCAGTGATGCTACCTAGCCATCTTATCCTATGTCGCCCTCTTCCCCTATTGCCCTTAATCTTTCCCAGCATCAGGATCTTTTTCAAAGAGTTGGCTCTTCACATCAGGTAGCCAAAGTATTGGAGCTTCAGCTTCAGCATCAGTCCTTCTAATGAATATTCAGAGCTGATTTCCTTTAGCACTGACTGGTTTGATCTCCTTGCCGTCCAAGGGACTCTCAAGTCTTCTCCAGCACCATGGTTTGAAAGCACCAATTCTTCGGCACTCAGCTATGTTTTGTTAGAACTCTACTATGACGCATCCATCTTTGATGACCCTGCATGGCATGGCTTATTGCTTCACTGAGTTACACAAGCCCTTTCCCCACAATAAGACTGTGATCCATGAAGGGGACAGCTATACAGAGTATGAAAAATTAAAAACACACTATTTACTTCCTTTTTTTTTAAGACTTCAGTGGCTAATATGCTCATTAGGCTGTTATCACAAACACCATCTTCTAACAGACATTCTATCTCCTGAAATTCATGGTAAAACCTGTGAACATCCTGGTGGACAAAGGCTTAGTGTTTGACATTGACATTGGAAAAAGAAGGGTTTAGAGGATGAAATAAATAAAAATCAGGACCACAATATGTGCTGTTCAGCTTATCAGATTCTTGGAGGACAGAACTATTCAGTGAAGATCCCATGGGGTATTTTATGACATTTCTAGCTTCACAAAACTCATATGTGTTATTTATTTCCTAGTTGGTTGTGCTTTCTTTGTTTTATTTCAATTGTTCTCCCATAAAATCTTCCATAATCACAAGACAGAAACGGAGCCACTGAGGTTTTGTTTGTCTGTTTTTAATAGCTATTAGTCAGGCAGGATCGGTTTCAATGTATTTACCTCTATTTGGTAAATGGTGAGATGTCTCATAAAAAGCAAAATTTTAAGACTCAACAAATTGACTAAGCATATAAAAGGCTTTTCTTTTTAACTTTCCTGTGCTTTCGTATTGTGTATGTGAATGTGTACCCATAAGCTTGACAAGAAAAGCACCTTTTAAGAAGCCAATTTTGTATTAGCATTTGCACCTACAAATGTATATTTCCTATGCTTTCATTCTCCTCTACTCTTCTCCCTAATTTTCTTCACTCCCCTGCTTACATTTTTGCACACATAGTTAAGTATTCTTAGAAGGCAAATGGAAATAAAACATTTTACAAGCTACCATTCCATCTCAAATAACTAATATAATCTTATCTCTATGCCATTCTCATCCTTGAAAATACTCAGCATTCCAAAACAAATTTAAGGATTGTCTGTTAATACTTCCACTGAAGCAGAAAGGAATGACACATTACAGGTGGCGGGGCTCTTTCATATGGCTCAGAACATCTTCATTATTTTGCAGTGAAGAATCTAAAAAAGAGTAAAAGTGCTTCCTCTAAGGTCAGAAGGTAACTAAGTATCACACACAAGGCCAGGACATGTATGGTTTCCCTGAATTAATCTTGTTGACTTTTCTCCACTTCACCAGACTCTCATGAATTTCTGTCTCCAATCTGTGGCCAGCCAGAATATATCTTACTTAGAAATCAACGTGTAATATATTTCTTACTTATTCAACATGGAAATGGGAAAGCAACAAGGGGTTTTATTAAGAAAGCTGTGTCTTCTCTTGGATCCAGGGGCAAGTCAAAGATAAGAAAATGTCATTGTAAGTAGGGTCCCAGAGGAGGTGACCCTGCCTAACCGCATCACAGGCTTACCGCAGACTTGACAACCTCGGTCATAATTTTATCAAGAGATGCTCTATTTCTACATTGCCTAAAGCATTTCCTTCAATTTAATCACTTATAAAACTCCACGGCTTTTGCTAGAATGGATGATAAATTGATTTTATCCTCTGGTAGTTGGGACGCACTAATCTTGTTTAGCTTTTGCTATGAGCAGTTATATGGAGTTGACAAATACACACAAAAACACACACTAGATTTTCAACATTTTCCTAAATGGGAAGGTGAAGTGCCTTTACAGAGTAGTTCATTTTATTATTTGTGAGTGGCAAATGAAACGATGTGATCAAATCTCCAGTTAAGTGAATATATTTAAAAGCATTATATCTTTTAGAGGGGATATTCTCAAATATAAAGTGAAATAAATGTATCACAGCATAACTATTAAGCACAGATCCTCTGTAGTCTTGTCTGGTTAAGTAATTTGCATCTTGGTCAGCATAAAAAGGTCCACAGCAGTGATTATCCATCATTAAGTGCTCTAACTCCTGCTTATTTGAATACCGAATATATTCATATTCAAGGTTCATCTTGTTCTCTTGACAGGGTGTCAACACTATTTTATTTCATTGAAAATAGTAATTTATTGACAACAAAGTATTCTGTAACAGAGTTTGGGAGATGATATTCTTGATGATTTCAGAAAACTTTTATTGTTACTGCTTAACTGTTTCCACTTAACATTTTCACCTTCTAGTATTTTGCTGCATACACAGCATTTTATGTCTAATATGACCTAATTTAATGTCCCATTTTATAGTGAGTTGTAGGTTGAATTTGGTAGAGTGAGATTTCTCAAAAATTTGTTTCTTTTCATTTTATTCTTTCTAGTTTTCCTCAATAATACCGTTATCAGTATTTGTTTTGTAGCAGGAACTCACCCAAAGATAATGGTTTTCGATAATAGATAGGCAGATAAGAGGAACCTCCCAAGGCACGGTTAACTGGCTTTTATTACCCTTGCTCAGTGTAGATTTTTTTAGACCCAAGTTCTTTATTTCCTTTTCTCTCCCAGAAACCCTAACATGCTGTTTTCTGCTCCCTAATTACCTTCTTCCATCTCCTGTTATGTTCTTTTCCAGATCACTCCAAACAAACACTACCTAAACAACAGAAATAGAAATACAACCTTATCTCAAACCTATCAAATTTTATTTTCAAACTCCTTAAAGTGATTTAAGACAGGACACAAATACAACCCCAAAACAATGCCTTCATTTTAGAGATTCTAGGAGCTTCTATTCCACAGGCTATTTCCTTTTTTAGAATTTTTGAAATGATACTAGACAATAACAGTAAAAGTAGGCCATTTGTCAGGGATAGATTTGATGTCATTAAATAAAACTGAGATACAAAAGTATACAGGTAAAAAGGAAATGTGTGATATTCAAGATTGATCTCAAACAGGTTTCCTGGCAAGGAAAATAAACTACTGCTTTACTTAGAAGGATCATTATTACTTAAATATATCTGCCTGGAGTGTAAGCTTATTAAAATAAAAAATGTGCTTATATTACTCATTATATCACAGATCTCATTTTGTTTTGCTTTCCCAGTAATAATGAAGGCCTTGTAAATATTTGCAGACCTGCCATTTCAAATAAAACCTTTGCACAATGAGGCAAACCTGAGCCTTTACAACCACCACTAACAAATGTTTAGCTTAATAAGTGTCCTTCCCCCATGAATGAAGGCACATTATAATATAATCAGCACACGCATAGCTACATGCAGAGATATCAGTCCATGAGTCTCACACATGTCCATCTGTTCTAGAACTGCTTACAGAGAATTCTTCCCAGGGAGTCGGGTTCACACTGGTTTAAGGAAGATATAAGAAGATGGACAAACTGATGTCTACAATAAACAATTCAAGAAGCAAAGAACCATGATCGTACTCCAAAATGTTTTAAAAGATCGATTAATTCATGATGTCTAACCTAAATAAAGGAGTTTACCAAAGTAATTCCTAAGAGTAAGACAAATGTGAGGATGAATACAGCGTTTGCCAAGGGAAAGCTGGTTTGTCAAAAAGCTGTGTTTTTATACTGTGGATATCAAAGAAATTGCCTGAGTCTTTCTTCCTCTCTCTCTTTCTCACACAGACACATTTTCTCTCTCACACACATTCTCTCTGTGTCTCTCTCTTTCTTTCTCTCCCTCCCTCTCTCACTGTCTTTTCTGTGTGCATTTGTCTAAGCAAACATTTCCAATTGATACCGGGCCACTGCACTGTATAAAGATGAAACCTAGCAAGATAAATATACTTTTTTGTTTTGATGTTGTTTACTCCCATTCCAAGCACCCGTCTTCTAAGATGGCATTTCTCTTAGCTCAGTGCAGAAGCCCATAGCAGTATGACCCTTCGGAGACCCTTCTGAGAGTCAAGGAAGAAAGGCACCTAGCCATTTTCCCACATTTCTAGCAGTCACTGCCAATTTGCATCACCGCATCTTCAGATTATGGATTCAGTTTATGTGCAGGGCCATTCTTGGATATGCTTAGATAGGATATTCTACCGGTAGACACATAATAACAGCAGACAGCCACCTTGCTCTGAAAATTGTGAGAAATACTCTTTAGGCAGTAGGCTAGGTCTGACTGCACAGTCCCTAATTCACGGTACAGAAGCTGACACTATCTTTATTTCCTCTATCCACAGGTAAGCAGCATTAGCTCCATTTCAGGTTCTGCATCCATGGAAGATGCACCCAGCAGCATTGGGTTTCTCAGGGACAAGGGGGCTCGTATGGGTGTCTGGCCTCCTCTCTAGCAGCCTTCTCGAAAGACTGAAGCAAATGAAGCTTTCCTATACAGCCCTAGGACTAGTCACTGATTACCCTGAGGGTGGTAATCTCTTGGTACTGCAGCTCAGATATGAATTTTAAAACATGCTAATCTGAACAAAAAACGTCCCCTTGAGGGGGAAAAAAAGAAATATGTTAAATAAGAAGTTCGTTTTTTGATTTCTCCTCACTTTGGACTTTTTTTTTTTTCTTTAAAAAGAAGAAGAAAATGATCCATTTACTATGAACATCATTATGTTATATAAGATAAATGAGCAAAGCTCAGTCCACCAAAGCTCATATGCTGCTGCTAAGTCACTTCAGTTGTGTCCAATTCTGTGCGACCCCATAGACAGCAACCCACCAGGCTCCCCCATCCCTGGGATTCTCCAGGCAAGAGCACTGGAGTGGGTTGCCATTTCCTTCTCCAATTCATGAAAGTGAAAAGTGAAAGTGAAGTCGCTCAGTCATGTCCAACTCTTAGCAACCCCATGGACTGCAGCCTACCAGGCTCCTCCATCCATAGGATTTTCCAGGCAAGGGTACTGGAGTGGGGTGCCATTGCCTTCTGCAAGCTCATATGAGGGTTAAGTTAAAGGAACTCTCTCAAGATTCCATTCTGTGATGAAACTTCATGTATAGAATACCACCAATAAGTACATGATAACATTGAAACTGCATAAAAGAATTTATTTTCATACAAAGTCCTTCCAATTTCTTCATTTGGATTTTTCTTGCTTTGCAGAAATTCACATGTCCTTTTTCATATCAAATGCCCTCTAGACATGATAAAATTTTAAATAATAGTGAGAGATAGGAAAGGTGCCATTGCACTGACTACATAAATGTATACTAGTAGACATGCCATATTTTTTCCATTGGGATAATTATATAGTTGGCTTAGATTTTACACAGATAGGCCGCCATCGCTGAATAAGAAAAACTTCTCTGCATCACCACTGGTAGCATTGGCACCCCCAAGACAAACACAGACTCTTAGCTGCTAGAGTGCTGAAACCTGTATTCTACACTGAATTCAGGGGTCCAGAAAAATATCAATGTGAGTTTGGTAATTTAAAGAACGTACTAGAGACACACACCTATCCTCACCTCAAGGGATCAATTCTTATTAAAAGTATATGATATCTTAAGTGCAGTTTTTCACCTTAGTAGTTTATTATTGCTAGTAGAGGACCTTATGTATAGTCGGGGTACCACAAATAAAATTTTAAATTGAATTTTGCACTAAATGTCTTCCTTTTTCTTGAAAATAATTGCTTCATTCAACAAAGATTTGTTGGGCTTTATTAATTTACTGTTTCAGTAAGACTTACCCTGACTACCCTTTCCAAACTCTACCCTTAATAGTTCATATTCCTCTTCTGTGCGATCCCTCCCAGCCATAACTTACCATTACTTACTATACTTCATGTTTTTTTTTCTTATTTAACTTATTTATTGCTCCTTTTCCCATTGAGAACATAGTTTCATGAGAGCACATATGTCTGCTTTATTCACGGCTATATATTTACGGGGATTCAATCCTTGAGTCAGGAAGATCTCCTAGAGAAGGAAATGGCAACCCACTACAGCATTCTTGCCTGGGAAACCCCATGGACAGAGAAGCCTGGCGGACTACAGATCATGGAGTCGCAAGAAGCAGACATGACTTAGTGACTAAATAGCAGCATGTATTTTCCTTAGTGCTTAGAACACTGTCTGGCATACAGGAGACAAACTGTACAAATAAATATTCAATAAATAGTTGTTGAGTAAAACAGATTAACAATTATTATTGAAATCTGTGAGGTGTCACACAAAATGATGATAAAGCAATAAAATGAAAGAATTTCTTAATACTATGTTGTTTCAAGTTAACTGTGTACTTAACCATCATTAATGTAAGAGCAAAACGAAAAAAAAGTTCAGTTTTCATTAATTTCCTTGTTTAAGGCCTGTATATCCTTCTATTCCGATCTCCTACTTTTTTCCAAGACATTACTTGAAATACTGAAATGTAATTAGAGAAAGAAGATCCTGAAGGCAATGAATAGAAGCTAAAGGGTTTTGAGATAAGAACTACTCAAGTAATAAATTGTTGTTGGACAGTAGCAGTTAAAATGCAGATCTGGTGAAATGGCCCCAAAGCTACTGAGAGACGGAAGGTAAGTTAAGAAATTTCAGATAGATGTGACTTCATACCCCTCTGGGGTGCTGTGCACAGCTGTGCTAAATGAAATCATTGATGTCACCAGGTACCTAGTAAGATTTCACTGGGGAAGGCTTTTCTGTCTCTAACATGTTAAAAAAAATACTGTTTTATGCAGTTTCATTAGGCAGCAGCATATGGTTGATCGAAGAAGGAATATACACACGGCTAACTGAAAAAATGAAAGGAGGGGGACCAGGTGGGAAATTCTGGAGGCAGTGTAGGAGGTCCTCATAAATCGAGGGTGTGGTTTTTAAATGACTACTGATACTATGAATAAAGGGCTTCCTTTGTGACTCAGCTGCTAAAGAATTCGCTTGCAAGGCGGGAGACCTGGGTTCGATCCTTGGGTTGGAAAGATCCCCTGAAGAAGGGAAAGGCTACCCACTCCAGTATTCTGGCCTGGAGAATTCCATGAACTGTATGGTCCATGGGGTGGCAAAGAGTTGGACATGACTGAGTGACTTTCACTTTTCACTATGTACAAAATAGATAACTAATGAGAACCTAGTATATAGTTCAGGGAACTCTACTCAGTGTCCTGCGGTGACCTAAACAGGAAGGAAATTGAAAAAAAGAGGAGACAAATGTATTCATGTGGGCTTCCCTGGTGGCTCAGCTGCAAAGAATCCGCGTATAACTTCAGGAGATATGCTTTTGATCCCTGGGAAGATCCCTTGGAGCAGGAAATGGCAACCCACTCCACTATCCTTACCTAGGAAATCCCATCAACAGAGGAGCCTGGTGGGTACACTCTTATGCGGCTGCAAGAGCTGGACACAACTTAGCAACTAAACCACCACCACCATGTATACGGATAGCTAATTCAATTTGCTGTGCAGCAAGAAATTGACGCAACATTGTAAAGCAACTGTACTCCAATAAAAATTAATTTAAAAAAAAGCAAACAAAAAATTAAATAAAATGACTACTCATCCCAGAGACCCAGCAGCCATGATTCATATACATTTACTCTTCAGTAAAGGTGATGTCTGTCTTGCCTAAATACATCTGAGGCAATGCCATTCCTTCATAACTGTTCGATAATAAATGCATGCATTAAATGAAAGGAAAAAAGGAAGGATGGAATTCAGGAAGGAAGGAAGGAGTGGGGAAGGAAAGAGTGAAAATGAATGGAAAAAAGGAAGGAGGGAAAGAAGAGGAACATACGAATGCAGCTTCCTGCCAGGATTGTGACTGTGGAAAATACTGCATGTATGAAAGAGTCTGAAGCAAGACAAGGGCAGCTCCGAGTCTGACTAGATGTGGAGAGACAACAGCTAGGGGGAAAAATAGCAGGATGTGTTCCAGATTTTCAATTAAAAAATTGGAATTAAGAAATTTTTTTGCTGAAAAGCAAAAAAAAAAAACCAAAAAACCCTCTTGATGGTCAGCTTGATTGGGAGAAATACCGACGTCTGGATTTTAGCCAATAGTCTCATGAACACATCTCATGTTTGCTGAAGAAAACTCTGAATTTTGACTTCGTGGTTCTATGAGGCTTTATATCCCTTCAGATTTGTTCGGGACTTCTCCATCTAACGTACCTAATGTGTCCCGCAGCCCCCACTCCACTCGACAGTACGGCTGTGTCTAGGCAAGACTGGAAATTCAGCCATCTGACTCAGGTCTCTGACACACATCCCCTAATCTCTGCCTCAACACCTTTCTTCCAGTACCAAGCACTAACAGACTTACTATTCACTCATCACCATTTTAGTTCCACTGACTCTACTTTAGTACACTGCCTAAGCCCAGAAGCCCCAAACAGTGCCCAGACTTCATAGGGACCATGGATTCTGAATCTTAGAATGGTCCCAAACGTCAGTCATTTCCTTTTCTTATATAAGTTTGCTGTTGGTAAAATCATCACCAAGTCACTCCTCTTTTAACTTTTCCTCTCCAACGTAACTCATCTTAACTATTGGTAAGGTGGCTCAGGTGCCACCTTACAAGGGTTTGATCCCTGGGTTGGGATGATCCCTGGGGGAAGTAAATGGTGACCCATTCCAGTCCTCTTGCCTGGGAAATACATGGACAGAGGAGCCTGGCAGGCTACAGTCTGCAGGGTTGCAAGGAGTCAGAGACAACTTAGCAATTACACAACAACAACAGAGAAATTAAATACATTAGGATTAAGTTGCAAATTCCCTCTAGTAAGAGCTTGCGAGCCACAGCTGCCTTAGAAGGCAACTACACTCTTACTTAACATAAATCCAGACATGCCTGCCAGAATAAAACCAGCATCAGCATAAGATGTGGAATGAAATTAAGCGTGAATCATTGTTTGACACCGAAACAACTCAGAATTTATTTTGTAGTGTATCATAATCAGTTTTTGTTACTTTCCAAATGGAAAAGACCCTAATGCTGGGAAAGACTGAAGGCAAGAGGAGAAGGGGACAGCAGAGGCTGAGCTGGTTAGATAACATCACTGACTCAATGTTGATGAATTGGAGCAAACTCTGGGAGGTAGTGGAGGACAGAGGAGCCTGGCGTGCTGCAGTCCATGGGGTCACAGAGTTGGACATGACGACTGAACAAAAATAAACAACAACAACGAAAAAACAAATATGAGCAAAATGAATCAGTGATTTATATCAGTGAGATCATGGTTAGTGTATACGGGTATTTAATCAAAGAGGATGCAAGCACTGGCAAATCACATCCTCAAAAAAGAAAACATTACTTTAAGTTGAAAAATATAATTTTGACCATGCATACCTGATAGAGACATCCCAAAGCTTCTCTAGTTTTATCTGCAATAAAACTGTGTTAAATTCAAGTCACAGTGTGAAATTACAGTACAGCTGGAAAAGATGCAATGTTTTCTTAGAGAAAACACTTGGCATCCAGGTGAGGGGAATACATAATACTTAGGGAGCCAAGAACAGATGTGAAAAAAAGAGACAGAAGCCTATTGAGTCTCTGAGGCTTCAGGCAAAATCCCATCTGTCAAGCACCTCTCCTGGCTTTCCCAAAAGAATCATGCCTCCAGCTCTCCAGATTGTCCTGGCAATTAAACGTGTTCCAAGACCTGTCACATTTATCATCGTAAACGTCTCACAATAGGCTTCCACCTGCACTCTGATTTTCCATGATATCCGGGATTTCCATGGCCTGCTGGTGACCCTCCGAGACCCACCTAAGGTTTCTACAAATGAAGTTAACACTATAGGAGTCAGAGCCAAATCCACCCCCCAAACACATTTCTTTTCTTTAATTCTTTTAAGGCACATACTCTTCCTGGGGTTACCTTTTCATTGGAAAGTACTTGGGAATTGCTCACCAGCCATGAAATTAAAGGACGCTTGCTCCTTGGAAGGAACACTATGACAAACTCAGACAGCATATTAAAAAGCAAAGACATCACTTTGCTGACAAATGTCTATCTAGTCAAACCTATGCTTTTTCCAGTAGTCATGAATGGATGTGAGAGTTGGACCATAAAGAAGGCTGAGAGCAGAAGAAATGATGCTTTCCAACTGTGGTGCTGGAGAGGACTCTTGAGAGTCTCTTGGCCAGCAAGCAGATCAAACCAGTCAATCCTAAAGGAACTCCAAACCCTGAATTTCATTGGAAGGATTGATATTGAAGCTGAAGCTGAAACTCCAATACTTTGGCCACCTGATGCAAAGAGCCAGTTCATTGGAAAAGACTGACGCTGAGAAAGACTGAAGGGAAAAGGAGAAGGGGGTGGCAGAGACTGAGATGGTTAGAATCACCAACTCAATGGACATGAATTTGAGTTGACTCTGGAAGATAGCAAAGGACAGAGGAGCCTGGCTCCCTGCAGCGCATGGAATCACAAACCGTCAGACATGACTTAGCAACTTAACACCACCACCACCACCCTCTAGGGGATTCCTGATGCCCTGATCACACCAGGAATTTGGAAGGAAACAGATCCTATGGGATAAAACCCCAAGTCTGCCATGTACAGCATGAGATGGTATCTGACTTTCCTCATCTCTAAATTGGCTTAATTACTCAAATGTCTTAGACATCCTGTGAACATTCAATAAGCTAGAATATGAGACACACAGGACACATCATAGGAGGTGAACACAGCTCACATCCTCCCGTGGGGTTCGCCTGTCTGCCGTGACATCCCCTAGTGAGCAAGTGGTTAATAAGAGCTGCCTGGTGATGGCAATGATGATTTTTTCCTTGTTCTATGAATCTTTTTTAAAAATCACTGCACTGTACTTTCCAACGTTACAAAAAAAGATGAGCAATTAGCAGTTATTTTCCCTTTTTTGCCATTTCTTGAAAAGATCATAAAAGCCTAAAGTCAACAAAAGAGGATAATTACTATCATTTTATAAGGTCACTGGGCAAAGTCAGAACATAACACACACACTCTCACTCTCTCTTTTCTCTGTCTCTTGTAGACACACAAAATTGTTATAATGTTGTTAATAAGATCTTTTTATTCTCTTTTGCCATTGCATTTTTGGCTAAATGATCATTATGGTTTTTTGACCAAGAGAAAGGAGAATAGGAAATGATGAACAACTCACTTCAAATAAAAGAGTGTGAGAGCCTTGGGGAGGAAATGCAGTGCTCTAACTTGGAGACTGAAAAATAACTAACAAGGAATCAAGAAGACATCCACGCCTCTACCCATGAGATGTAGAAATAAGAGCACCTTCACTTTAACAAAATATCTGTCATCTAAAGATTTTGGTTCCAAAGTAAGAACATGTGCTTTTGTATATGTATATCTGTATATATGGGATTGGTCAAGAAGTTCACTCGGGTTTTTCCATAAGATGGTAAGGAACACCTGAACAAATTTTTTGGCCAAACATATACCTAGGTGGCACTAGTGGTACAGAACGTGCCTGCCAGTGCAGGACAGTAAAAGGCCCAGGTCTGGTCCCGGGGTCAGGAAGATTCCTTTGGAGGAGGGCATGGCAACCCACTTCAGTATTCTTGCCTGGAGAATCGCCTGGACAGGGGAGCCTGGCAGGCTACAGCCCATAAGGTCACAAAGAGTCAGACACAACTGAAGAGACTTAGCATTTAGATAGATAGATAGATATTTGTTCATAGAGTAATTTTTAAGAACTATTTTTCAATGCAATGCCTTTTTTGCCCACTGATATTGCCATCTAATAATAATTTAACAACTCTTCTGTGAATATATAAAATCTCATACAGCATCAAAGAATTCTGTGTCCACTAGAATGAAAAAAGTGAAGAAGTGAAAATTTATGTTTTTTGAAAGTCTGATGAATGTAAACTGACAAATCCAAGATAAAAATACAACCACACGAAAGATGTAGATCCTAAATGCTATTTTTAAAAATAATAAATCAGTATCGATTAAATTCAGGCTTCTCCAATATGCTGTTTCCTAATTAACAATAAAGCCTCTAGGTCCCCGATTTTAGTAGGGCATCACAGAGCTCTGGCAAAGGGCTTTACTCATTGAGATTTCTTAAATGCCACCTATGTGTTCTTATGCCAGCCTTTCATCTAATTATTATTGTTTTAGTCTGACAGCACTGCCCACCTGTGTGCCAATCAAAGCCTTTTAATTGTTCAAGAAAGGCTCAAGTTCTCAGTCTATTCTCCAATGGGCATAAGAGTTCTCTTAAGCACCCTACTCCAAGGGTCTTTCTAGCCATAGATATTAGTATAAAGAAGATTCACACTGTGGATGTATCCTCATTCTTGGAATAATCCATATAACTAAATGAAAAAAAAAGAGAACATTTGTAGTGTGATCATAACTTTCAAAAATCCCAAACTACTATGAAGTAAAAAACATAAGACTGAGAAAATAAGACCTGTGCTAGAGACCGGCTCTTTAGGTCTCCCTCTTCCATGTGTATGACTTCATTTCTTCCTCTGTAAAACAGCAGCATGATACACAGTGTCAATATGCAGTAAAACATATTATTTTCCACTTTGTGCTCAAATCTATTCTTTCTAAATTGTCAAGTGGCAAATGAAATTTATAGTATTGAAAACACAATAAGTGAAAAACTTCTTCATAGCATAACTATTTATGTCCACTAAGTATATTTGTTAGTGAAAGATGATTATTTTCTAACCATGAATGTATATTAAACCCTATTATATCAATTTCTTCAAATAATGTCTTTCTCATATATCTGACATTACAAAATATTTTTGGTTAAATTAAGATAAATGTGGTATTCATATATGTGTACACATACATTGATACCTCTCTATGCAAGTATACACATAACAGAAAGTCATATATATCCAAATTGTAAAGTTAAACCTATATGCATATACAAGATTTACATTTTCTTTACAAGAACTTTTTTGTACAGTGAATTCCGCTACCTATTTTTAAATTTGTCATATTTGTTTTCACACTCAGTCTTTGATTCTTCTACTATCAGTCATAGAACCAACTTGTTATTTTGCAATGAACACCCACAGGTAATCTTAATTGCAATCTGTTACATTGCATTGCCCGACCCTTAATCCTTTTATTTTTTAACTCTCCTATGCGTTTTTAAGTTACTGTTATATTTTATTATCAATCATTATATTCATAATGAATGGAGCTTTATATCTTAGACATTCTCTGAAGTTTGCATTGAAGGTGCTTTCCTCCAGAGAAGATTTGTGTTCGCTTCTGACAGGCTTCTGAGACACTTCACAATAAATTCCGAACCGAGTCTTCCTTTTTATTCAAAGTCAAGGTCAAGCAGATTAGTGTACTTATGCTGCCGTCCAAGATACATTGCCACCACCACTTCTACTTTTGATGTGGCCCATTGGATGCAAGCTATAGTTAAGAGTCATAGTCAAGAAGGACTAAAGTTATAGTATTACTATAATACCAAGTGATAAGAGTAATTAATTCCATAAATCGATTACTCTAAGCAACAGTAAAAACCATGGCATATATTTTTCTATAGTGTTTAAATCTCCCAGTAGAATACAAATAACAGTTGAAAATAGCAACCATAATAATTCTAGCAGTGATGAGTAGGGAAGGAAGAAATACATTCGAGCAATTACTATCTCCTAAAAATTGTGTTAAGTGCTTTACAGTATTATTCAATTCTCAAAAACAATAAAAACCACCACCACCACCAACAACAACAATCCCAAACTGTCTACCACATGGTTGTTTGCTGTTTCAGTTGCTAAGGCCTGTGTAACTCTTTATGACTCCATGGACTGTAGCCCACCAGGCTCCTCTGTCCATGAAATTTCCCAAACAAGAATACTGGAGTGGGTTGCTATTTCCTTCCCCAGGGGATCTTCCCAACCCACGGATTGAACCTGCGTCTCCTGAACTGGCAAGCAAAATCTTTATCACTGAGCCTACTATATGGTAGATGCTTTTATTATCTTCTTTTTACAACTGAGTAAATTAAAGATGAAAGACAATAAGCAATTTGTCAAAGGTCATGTAAATGTTTGACATAGCATTAAACTCCAGATTTGTCTGATTTCAGAGCCATTATGTTATACTTCATTGAAAATTTTTGGTAATACAACTATCACCAAACCATTTCTCCAAATGTCAAGAATGTATAAAAAGTAAAGACGTATGACCAGGGCTGGTTAGTGAGAACTAAAGCAAGTAAGTCAGGGGTACTGTGAGATATAGTAAATGAATCTACAGAATGCCTACTTACATTGCCAGAATATGAATTGATGCATCTTAGTGATCTGAAAGAGTTCTTAAATCTTTTATAGGAAGTGTTTACTACTAGTTAGCAGTTTCTGTTTAGGCCACTTTGGGTAGATGTTGGTGGAGTTACGAGATTTCTGAGATGTAGACTTTAATTTTGAGATTTCAAAAATTCACTTCATTAGTACATCTGGTTTCTTAGAAAGTACCTAAGTCACAAAAATTGTGAAACCACTAGTGACTGTCAAATTGTCAGTAGGTGCTTATAGTCTGCAACCCAAGACACAGAATAGCTACAAAGGGGTCCTGTCTATATCTATCTGTCCTCTACTGATGATCTATCATCTATCTATCTGCTAGCAATCATCGATCAATCATGTATCTATCATCGATCACTCTATCTACTTATCACCTATCTATCTAACTGGATAACAATATAACTTTTTAAATTTAGGACAATCTATTACAAACATACCTATCCTTATAAAGACACAGGACTGGTTCAGTTCAGTTCAGTTCAGTCACTCAGTTGTGTCCAATTGTTTGTGACCACATGAATCTCAGCACGCCAGGCCTCCCTGTCCATCACCAACACCCAGAGTTCATTCAAACTCATGTCCATCAAGTCAGTGATGCCATTCAGCCATCTCATCCTCTGATGTCCCCTTGTCCTCCTGCCCCCAATCCCTCCCAGCATCAGACTCTTTTCTAATGAGTCAACTCTTCGCATGAGGTAGCCAAAGTACTGGAGTTTCAGCTTTAGCATCATTCCTTCCAGTGAACATCCAGGACTGATCTCCTTTAGAATGGACTGGTTGGATCTCCTTGCAGTCCAAGGGACTCTCAAGAGTCTTCTAAAACACCATAGTTCAAAAGCATCAATTCTTCGGCGCTCAGCTTTCTTCACAGACCAACTCTCACATCCATACATGACCACTGGAAAAACGATATCCTTGACTAGACGGACCTTTGTTGGCAAAGTAATGTCTCTGCTTTTGAATATGCTATCTAGGTTGGTCATAACTTTCCTTCCAAGGAGTGAGCGTCTTTTAATTTCAGGGCTGCAATCACCATCTGCAGTGATTTTGGAGCCCCCCAAAATAAAGTCTGACCCTGTTTCCACTATTTCCCCATCTATCTCCCATGAAGTGATGGGACCAGATGTCATGATCTTAATTTTCTGAATGTTGAGCTTTAAGCCAACTTTCTCACTCTCCTCTTTTACTTTCATCAAGAGGCTTTTTAATTCCTCTTCACTTTCTGCCATAAGGGTGGTGTTATCTGCATATTACCTATAATCAAATCATTCTCTTGTTAACAGATACTTCTTACTGAGTTTCAACAACACAAGAGAGGACTCTATACATGGACATCACAAGATAGTCAATACCGAAATCAGACTGACTATATTCTTTGCAGCCAAAGATGGAAAAGCTCTATACAGTCAGCAAAATCAAGACTGGGAACTGACTGGGAGCTGACTGTGGCTCAGATCATGAACTCTTTATTACCAAATTCAGACTTAAGTTGAAGAAAGTAGGGAAAACCACTTGACCATTCAGGTATGACCTAAATCAAATCCCTTACAATTACACAGTGAAAATGACAAACAGATTCAAGGGATTAGGTTTGATAGAGGGCCTGAACAACTATGCAAGGAGGTTCATGACATTGTACAGAAGGCAATGATCAAGCCCATCCCCAAGAAAAATAAATGCAAAAAGGCAAAATGGTTGTCTGAGGAGGCCTTAAAAATAGCTGTGAAAAGAAGAGCAGTGAAAGGCAAAGGAGAAAAGGAAAGATATACCCATTTAAATGCAGATTTCCAAAGAATATCAAGGAGAGATAAGAAAGACGTCCTCAGGGATCAGTGCAAAGAAATAGAGGAAAACAATAGAATGGGAAAGACTAGAGATCTCTTCAAGAAAACTAGAGATACCAAGGGAACATTTCATGAAAAGATGGGCACAATAAAGGACAGAAATGGTATGGACCTAAAGGAAGCAGAAGATATTAAGAAGAGGTGGCAAGAATACACAGAAGAACTATACAAAAAAGATCTTCACGACCCAGATAATCACGGTGGTGTGATCACTCACCTAGAGCCAGACATCCTGGAATGTGAAGTCAAGTGGGCTTTTGGAAGCATCACTATGAACAAAGCAAGTGGAGATGATGGAATTCCAATTGAGCTATTTCAAATCCTGAAAGATGATGCTGTCAAAGTGTTGCACTCAATATGCCAGCAAATTTGGAAAACTCAGCAGTGGCCACAGGACTGGAAAAGGTCAGTTTTCATTCCAATCTCAAAGAAAGGCAATGCCAAAGAATGCTCAAACTACTGCACAATTGCACTCATCTCACACACTAGTAAAGTAATGCTCAAAATTCTCCAAGCCAGGCTTCAACATTACATGAAACATGAACTCCCAGATGTTCAAGCTGGGCTTAGAAAAGGCAGAGGAACCAGAGATAAAATTGCTGACATCTGTTGGATTATCAAAAAAGCAAGAGAATTCCAGAAATACATCTACTTCTGCTGTATTGACTAAACAGAAGTCCTTGATGTGTGGATCACCAGAAACTGTGGAAAATTCTTCAAGAGATGGGAATACCAGACCACCTGATCTGCCTTCTGAGAAATCTGTATGCAGGTCAAGAAGCAACAGTTAGAACTGAACATGGAACAACAGACTGGTTCCAAATCGGGAAAGGAGTACATCAAGGCTATATATTGTCACCCTGCTTATTTAACTTATATGCAGAGTACATCATGAGAAATGCTGGTTTTGGATGAAGCACAAGCAAGAATCAAGCTTGCTGGGAGAAATATCAATAACCTCAGATATGTAGATGACTCACTCTCATGGCAGAAAGTGAAGAAGAACTAAAGAGCCTCTTGATGAAAATGAAAGAGGAGAGTGAAAAAGTTGGCTTAAAACTCCACATTCAGAAAACTAAGATCAAGGCATCCAGTTCCATCACTTCATGGCAAATAGATGGGGAAAACAATGGAAATAATGAGAGAATTTATTTTTGGGGGGGATGCTCCAAAATCACTACAGATGGTGACTGCAGCCATGAAATTAAAGGACGCTTGCTCTTTGGAAGAAAAGCTATGACCAACCTAGACAGCATATTCAAAAGCAGAGACATTACTTTACCGACAAAGGTCCATCAAAGCTATGGTTTTTCCAGTAGTCATGTATGGATGTGAGAGTCGGACTATAAAGAAAGCTGAGCACTGAGGAACTGATGCTTTTGAACTGTGGTGTTGGAGAAGACTCTTGAGAGTCCCTTGGACTGCAAGGAGATCAAACCAGTCAATCCTAAAGGAAATAAGTGCTGAATATTTATTGGAAAGACTGATACTGAAGCTTTGGCCAATACTTTGGCCTCCTGATGTGAAGAGCTGACTCATTGGAAAAGACCCTGATGCTGGGAAAGATTGAAGGCAGGAGGATAAAGGGATGACAGAGGATGAGATGGTTGGATGGCATCACCAACTCTAGGGACATGAGTTTGAGTAAGCCCCGGGCGTTGGTGATGGACAGAGAAGCCTGGCGTTCTGCACTCCATAGGGTCACAAAGATTCGGACATGACTGAGTGACTAAAATGACTTGATTTCTTCAAGCCTCCAAACATCTTTGTATTCTCCCACCTGCAATGTTTTTTGTTTTTGTTTTTGTTTTTTTTTACAAACTTGCACTCCAGTGTTTGTATATCTCCTAATTATATTACATTTACCCATTATGACAATAATTATAACATTTTAGATAAATATTAATATCGTAGGACTGGATTCTGTAAAAACTTTCGCTGAAAGTGGGTTCTTGTCACCTCAATTCCAGAAGGTGAAATTTGCATGCACACAACTTTCTTACCTAAACATTTGGGGGCTAATATTTCTGCCCACTTACATGCATTCCTCTCAAAATGCTTATCAATTTTCTTCTTTAGTTTATAAAGTTCATTGTTGACTCCATGTTTATAACATTTACAAATCAAGTTGATAAGTTAATTTATTATCAATTAATTATTTGATTTATGCTTAAACATGAGAGACACAGAGATGAGAAGGTACTTTTTTTCTCTTTATGCCTTTTGGCATAAGAATAACTTTATTCACCATATGAGTATGATTTTCATAATAAAATAACAGTTTTAAATTCAAATAAAAACTTATGAGTTTATGTGATATAGTTAATATGAAATGCACTTAAAATTTCTAGGGAATGACTATGTATTGTTGAATACAGCTTTGGAAAATGAAATATCAATTATAGAACTGCCTCTATTACACCTGTTTTCTGATGAATTTCAGGGATGTGTTTATTGAACGAAGAACAACTGATAGATAACTCATCTTTATGGGCCATCTGTTGCCATGGTAATGATAATGTGACATTCTTCCAAGTGAAGGTTTTGTTCTGAAAACAATAATGAGTAACACCCTGCAGCCTCTTTTCAAACCCAAAGATGAGCAGGTTGGGTTGTTTTTCTAGAAAGAGTGGGAATGCAGGATCCTGACAGTCTCTCATGAAGGCGTTTCTCCCTGTCACATCCTACCACCTGCTATTCAGAAATATATATTTTTTGTGCGTATAAAAGTTCCTATTCAGTGTCTTTGTGCTAGAATAGTAACTACATAAAATAAAAGTACTGCTCTGGTATAACTAAATTGCTTCATTATTCACGTGAATCTAACACAACACTTTAAATCAACTATCCTCCAGTATAAGTTTTTTGAAGCTTTTGGGCAAAGAACAAGAAATGAATTAGTGTGTCTTCAGTAAGCTGTCCTATTTGTTGCTGCTGAGAAAGGTCCCCATCATCAATTAATAGATCATCTAATTCTAGAGACTCAAAACAAAAAGACAAGTTTCCACTGAAGTACATTAATAGAAACCTTCCCCAAGTAACCCAAACTCCCCAAACTTTTACCCTTCAAATGTCTCTCAACAATCCATTGACACCTAGGGCTTTTTATCCTTTATTCAGTATCGTTGCTTAGAATTTGCCAGGCAAATACTGGACAGAACATAATATTCCTCTAGGTGGTGGGGATCCTGAGAGACCAA
This sequence comes from Bos grunniens, assembly GCF_055505025.1. Taxonomy (NCBI): domain Eukaryota; kingdom Metazoa; phylum Chordata; class Mammalia; order Artiodactyla; family Bovidae; genus Bos; species Bos grunniens. The sequence goes on from NC_141168.1 coordinate 10,372,545, forward strand.
TCAGAAATCCTTAGCAAGGAATAGCAAACCACCGCGTGTGCGTGTGTGTGTGTGTGTGTGTGTGTGTTTGTTGTGAGATAAGAGGTTAGACTGAAAGAGGAAAAACTAAGCATGATGACTAGGTGATGCGTATTGCATACAGCACTGAGGTAATTCATTGGTGGGAAGACTTAGAAAGTATCATGTCCAATGAACCTAACTCAGCATGCACAGGACTGATACCTAGATCTCATGACAAGGGCCATTGCTGAAGGGGGGCCAAATCAAAAAGACTCAGCCCAGAGGAGGTTTATATCTGCGAAGCAATAAAACAAAAAATTAAACAAGCTTAGAACTGAATAGAGCTGTAACGTGTTGATCACCTCTCCTGTTTGTTTTTTTTTATTAATTTTTGTTGGAGTCTAGTTGCCTTACCATGCTGTGTTAGTGTCTACTGTACAGTAAAATGCATCAGTCATGCACATACATACATCCCTCTTTTTGGACTTCCGTCCCACTCAGGTTACCATGGGACATGAAGTAGAGTTTCCTGTTTGACAATAGGTTCTTATTAGTTATCTATTTTATATATAGTATCAATAGTGTATATATACCAATCTCAGTCCCCCACCTCCTCATTGGTATCTATACATCTGTTCCTTATGTCTGTGACTATGTCTGCTTTGCAAACAGGATTATCTGTCTCACATCCCCCTTTCTACCTTCTTGGTCTTTGCTTCCCTCATTCCTCCAAGCTTCTCTATTCATCTCTCCACTCTTTCTTCGGCTTTCTGCTTTACTTTTTTCCCAGGCTTGCAGGGATCCCTAGGAGGATGAGTTGATGAGATATGAATGAGAAGAGGAAATCTCTGGACCTAGAATGTATCTCCATACTCTGCCATAAAACTGCCTGAAACTAGTTTTCCAATGTGATGTTTTGCTTATATAACTGCCCCTGCCCCCCAAACAAATTCTCTGTCCAAGGTTACAAAAAAGTAGAAGTTAAATTGTCTTTCTGGGACTTTCATTTTCAGACTTTATTTTGTATCCAAGGGCACGTGTGTTTGGCAGGGAGGCGGAGGCAGGGGAACAGTCATTCAGGAGGACCAGCTCTATCTCAAGACATTGTATTACTCACCCTTCTCTATGACTCATTGTCTCATAACATCAACCATCTAACCTGAGCATCACTGTCTCCATTTTAGAACTAAAGATTCAAAACTTAAGCATCTGTTGGACAATCACATGGTCTCTAAACAAAGAACTGTCTAATATAAATGAATCTCAGTCCAAAATCTATAAATTTTTACTGTATAATTTAGAAGATAGTGTTTGTGTGTGTGTATAAGAGAGAGAGGGAGAGGGAGAGGTGGACGAAGAAAATGGAAAAAGTGCTGAAGGAGAAGAATGATTACTAATCTTTGAACATAGGAAGCTTAAGTGTAATTTCTAAGTAACACTTAAATAAAAAATGATTAAGACAAATCCAGCACAATTCTACATCTATTCCAAAAAGAATCACATTATTAACACAGCTTCCTTTTTATAGCAAATTTTTTATTCCAGAGATTCAGAAATCATTTAGTAAACTTAACACTTAATCACCAAACTATAAATAATAAAATTATAGTCATCCCAGGAGCACATTCATGAAACAGTTAGTTAGCTACAGTCACTTTATACAATAAATATACAGACTATATCCATCTCGACTACACATATCCCTCATTGCTCTGTACTTGGAGTCATTACCATCAAAATTAAATCATGAACATTGGGATACATGTGTCTTTTTCATTTATGGTTCCTCATGCATATATACGGAATCTAGAAAGATGGTATTGAAGAACCCATTTGCAGGCCAGCAATGGAGACGCAGACACAGAGAACAGGCTTGTAGACCCGGTGGGGGTGGGGAGGAAAGGGTGGGATGAATGGAGCGCGAAGCACATAAACACATACACCATTGTATGGAAAACAGATAGCCAGTGGGAATTTGCTGTTTGCCTCAGGGTGCTCAAACCAGTGCCCTTTGACAACCTAGAGGGCTGGGATGGGGTGGGAGGTGGGAGGGAGGTTCAAAAGGAGGGGACTTGTGTATACCTATGGCTGATTCATGTTGATGTATGGCAGAAACCAATAAAACATTGTAAAGCAACTATTCCTCAATTAAAAAAATATATATATTTTTTTTTTGTAAAAGAAATGATTGGGGAAGAAAGAAAAGAATTTTTAAAAAACACACAAAATTAAATCATGAGATTCTACTTGAGGTTAGACTTATGTGTACTTCAAAATAACCAAATCAATTTACCCTTAATCCAGTTGTTTCAAAAAGGTTATCTCCAAGTCTATATACACTCTTTTCATATACACCCTGGCAGACATTTTAAAGAAAGGCAACATGAAAACAAACTTCTCTCTACCTTCAACTACACTGTCAATTTAGCAGAAATCCTTCCCTTCCCTAAAATTAAAAAAATAATAATAATTGCAATTAAACAAAAGAGAGAAAAAAGAATAAATTTTCTTCAGAAAATAAATACCAAGAGTTAGACTGCTTTTCTTTTCCATAGCAGCTATGAATTTTTCAGTATCTTCAAAAGTCTGAAACTTGGACCAAAAAGTATGTAATTCTTTTGTTGAATTTTTGGATATAAAATTGAATTTCTAATTAACATGAAATTTTATAAGGTTCCTTTGATAACTATTGTAATTATTTGGCAAGAGACACTGAAAATCTATTCTAAATCCATTCCTATAGTTGGAGATTGGAAAAAAAAAAAAAACCTGCACATTTATCCTTAATGCAAAGGAGAGAAAAATAAAGGTAAAATTATACTTTTACTTTATCAGACATCAATAAAAATACCCAGATTTGTATACTGAATGGTAGAAATCTTAATAGGAAACACTTTTGAGTGATATTGGTCCACAATAGTTGATTTCAACTATTACCTATTAAGAGATAACTCCCTCATCAATTTGTATTCACCTGACATCTCACTTGGGCTACATTTCAGTTCAGAGTGCCTTGAGGATTATTTTACATTTTCTAACCTAAAAAATAGAAATTTGGTTGAAAACTAAATTCTTCATCTTCTCTGAGGCTTTACATTCCAAATGTGTTGTGGCAACATTAGCTCAATCTCCTTGGCTAGAAATATGCACAATATTTGTTATATATTAGAGGAGTCAAAGTATGATAAAATACTGTTATGCATTTGCCATTTTTCTCAGGTATACATATCGCTTTCCATTTCTCTTGTCACCATCATGATATAGGTTCTTGTCACTTCCTATTTACATTCTTAAAACCACTTCCCCTTGATATCTTGTCTATCAATCTCCATCTCCCAAATATAGACTGCGTGCAATTCACCGCCAGGATAATGATTTCCAAACTTCAGCCTAATCATTATATCATTCTGTCCAGAACCATCCAGTGACTGGTCGTGCCTCTTGTAAACTATTTAACATAGTCTGGTTCTCCTTAGTCTAAATCCATCTCCCCCTATTTCCCAAGGAGAATATTTTAACACTGAAGTTTCTTTTTCTAGGCTTAGACTGCCTTCTTTCCTCTGCTGTATCAATTACATCCTTTTTCATTTAACCTAACCTCTGAAATGAAGCCTTTTCTTACTGCTTTAACGTCAGATGAGCCAATGGATAGCTGAATCCAGCAAGCTAAGGACAGCTAAAAAGTGTACCAAGCAGGATTACATCAAGTAAATTTGTTATCCAAAGTCTAAATATTTCCAAAAAATGTGCTTTTTTAACATTTAGTGTGCAGAAAAATAAATTGTGTGTGTGTTTCAGGTCAATGATAGAATCATAGAATGTTAGGGTTAGAAAGACACCCATATAATCTCACTTCATTATTTTAAAAGTTAAAAATCTGAGACCCAGATGGTGGAAGTCACTTGCCCAAGCTTGCACCTGTGTTAGTTGAGATGATCCAGCTTTCCTCTGTTGATAACAATAGAGATAAGAAGCTTCATCAGATTAAGAAATCTACTCCTACCAGACAAAAATGCCAGTATCTTTCTTTCTTGAATCTAGGTACAGCCATATCTAGTTTTATGTTTCTTTTGCTTCATGAATTAGCCACTATTATTCTTATGTAAAATGCAATTAACTTGAAAATAACTTATATGCTCTTATTTTGAAAAAGACATATTTTCATGGTTGATACTAAGACTGTTATTCTCAGATTGATTTGTGATGTACAGTTCATATAAGTCAATAATTAATCTTCTAGCAATAGCAGAGCTTTGTTGACAAACAGGGAAGATAACAACAGAGACTGTCATCTTTCTTAAGTGCTAAAGTCCCAACCAGGCAGAAAAATATAGCATCTTTTTCTTGTCCTTGGGGTGGATATAATCAGGGCAATATGAAGAGATGTAGGTAGAGGCAAAAATAATTTAAAATAAGATACAAATATCATACCTAAAATTTTATAGAAATTATAAATTTTATAAATATAAAATTTTTAATAATTTAAAATCTAGATTCATCTATATCCATCTATCTATCTACATACATACAAATCACTTACATGGAAAAGCAGCTTAATAAATTGGGCCATGCCCTTTCCCCAAAGCAAACAACCACAGTGCAAAATAAATATTGGGTTGGCCAAAATAGCTCATTCAGGTTTTTCTTTACAGTGTTGTAGAAAGACTCAAACCAACTTTTTGACCAACTCAATACAAAAAAAAACAAATAAAAACACACTTTGAAACTGGAACAATACCTACATAGAAGCCCTTATATATTTTAAATATGTTGTGAACAACACTGATTAGTACTCAGAACCTCCACTCTCTTTCAATCTTTATCTGAATCTTAGAGTCCATTTTAAGTCAGGGCTCTGTATTGAGCAGAGAGAGTTATACCTGCCAATCACATTAAAATAGTCCATGTCATCCACTCAGTTAGCTAGGTCACATTCTGGTTGAAAACTGGTTTTAATAAAAATAAATGCTATTATTTTTATGGTAGAATCAATCCTGAAACCTTTTCTCCATAAGATGGAAGAAACCAAAGTGCAAAATATTAGTTTTAAGGATGCTGATACTAGAAAAACAAAGAATTTGGGGACAACCCTATGGGACTAAAGAGACTGGATTTCACTGCGAATGACTGAACTGAATGAACTAATGAAAAGAAGCAGTCAACATTGATATTTAGAGATATACTGTATCAGAACAATTATTATATTCTTCAGATTGGAATAGTTTTAGTTGTAGGTGGAAAGGACATTATTGAATAGAAGTAGATCATGATTTAAAAATGATTTAAAATTACTAGGAATTTCTTGAGGATAATTTCCTAAGAAAATTACAATAAATAATAAGAATGTTGCTGCCCCAGGCAATTAGAAGATTATCTAGAGCAAAATTCAACCAAAATATACAATGAAGTATTTGGTATCTTGAGAGACCAGGAAATAGAGAAGTGTGCCTCTGAAAGTTTTATATGATAGAGGAAAAAATAGAAAAAGAATAAGGAAGAAAAGGGAGAAGGGACAGAAGGAAGAAAAAGGCCACACAAATCCATGAGATGATACAAGGCTTTTTATTTTTTATATAAATTCTCTCCATAAATCACTGAACAAGTTATGCCCCTCCGTGTTTTTATGCATTACTTCTAGGCTGCCAGAGTTGTCTATGGCCCCAATGAGGCCTTTGTTTTTAAACCTGGGCAGAATGATAGCTCCCCACAGAGTCTATAAACTTCCCATCAGAGATGCCAGATCCTGGCCCAGTCCCATGGGATGCTCAAGGGGTGCTCTCAGCATATATCCCTCGGGCTAGATACTTCTCTGTCTACTTCCCATTCACTCCACCTTTCATTCACTTCTCCTGGAATGGCAGCCAGATATACATCCAGGTATATATTCCACTCCATAAATTATAATAGTGATTTGTCCCATTTGGTTGCAACAAATCCCATATGTACGTCTAAGCAGAAATCTAAAGGATAGGATAGCAGACAGGTCAGAATATTGTTGGGAAATAATATGCCTTATATCACAATAGAGCATTTCATTTGGAGACGCAGATAGAAGATCAACTCAACTGCAGAACAGCATGAGGGCAAGGAGCAGCATCAGGCTGGAGGTGTGGGGCCAGCAACACATGGTGCCCACGAGGAGTCAATGGCATTTTCTCTTAGGGATCTGAGTAAAATAATTTGATATTTATTTCAGATCTTTGAACCTGCATATGAAGCACTGATTGGAGGTGCTCAGTATAGTGTTGCTTGAGTCCAAGCTTCTCCTTATGCCCACAACCTTACTCCAGGAGGTGAACTGAGTGTGCAGTGACTACTTATGGTCAAAATTTTCTTAAACCTCAAATGTTAAAGATTCATGAAAATATATATTCATTTCTCTCAATATGAATATAATGATTTCCTATCCTCTAAACACACACATAACAATTGTGCAAATAAACACTGGGTAGATGTGTTATGTTTATCATTTGGTTCACTTATTTATTGTCCCATTGCCAAAACTTTAGAGTCTAGTCTTCTCCATAAAATAAAAGGGTATCATTGAGAATATATAAAAATGATATTAAAAGAGTCTCTAAGTTAATACAATAGGATTACAACTAGGTTTATGCTCAAGGAGTCAGTGGTATTTGGTTGCTAAAGTATGATCTACTCAAACCACTCAGACCCTCAGCTTGACTAACTGACTTTTTAAAATGTCAGCCGTGGCATGAAGAATGGAAAATATCTTCATCTCTTTTATAAAAAATATTTTCAATACAAGAAAGATGCAAGAGAAATATTTTAATTTGCTTACAAAGAGTCTATCATTTTAAATTTGAATATACATCACATATTTTCCCCATAAACTGTTGGATAACAATTATATTTTCTAATATTTATATTAATTTATACTATGGTATACATGAGTGTTGATTAATAATACATTTTTAGGTTAAGGTGAACAATTAGTCTGAAACAAAATTGACTTGAATGACTGTGTTCTTGAGGTACTCGTAAATATCCAAGTGCAAGGTAAACGTTGCTTTAACTTTGAGGCTGCATATTATGTTTGGTTCAGAAATCAGTTTTCTACTTAGAAAGCAATTTTATCCAGCAGAAAAGATGTGATTTTTCTTTAAAAATTGGAACATAATAGTTGTAATTATTTGGATGCAGGATATACAAAACTTCTCTGTAAATGGTGCATAAATGTGGCCTCATTTTGCATTGATTTATGAGCCATATACAGCCCAGGCTGCCATATCCCCTGCATCATGTATAAATATATTGATGCGGAACTGAAAATTCACATCTACCTATTGTGAAATAGAATTACCTGAAATGGTATGGAACAGTAGCCTATGTAATGCTACATTTACACAATGAAGATAATGTAGGGATGCTAAATTGAGCTACATAAAATGTTTGTAATATTTCTCCAAACAGAACATCCTTGAGAGCTTTTATTTTCACTACTTTGGGGTGATTTTCACCCAAACTAGCAAGTCCATTTCCGATTCTTATGAAATCTGGGCAACTGACAGACTCTTCTGGAATTCTGTTTATTCAATTACCAAAGTTGGTAGTGGTGGCCCCATTTCCCACAAAAAAATTATTTGTGGACCTTTATTTCTGAACTTTAATTTTATTATCCACAGACTAATTCTTATTTAGAGATTATCACTAACACTCTCTCATAGGAATGAAAAGACAATTCTCCGGATAAATAGAAATGTGCATAAGCTACCTGAAGAGCTCTTATAAAAATAATTTTATGTGAAATACATTTGCTGTAAATGACAAAAATCCAACCACACAATTTATCTTGTAGAGATTTCACTTGAATGTTCACTGTTTACAGAATTTGGAAACACAGTTTGAGAGCCTACTATGTGTAGGGCATTATGCTAGGGCATAATGGAAATGGAACCATGCATCACAGCCAATGTCATGGAACTCACTGCATGTTTTTCATTGGAAAAAAATTTCAGGTTTGACTAAACCCACAGGTTATCTTCTCATCTTCAATTCATAGGTGGGATGCTTCATAATTCAGAAGAAGAGAAGCAACAATATTTCAAGACTTATTGAAACACAGTGTGTAGAGGAGGATACAGAAAACTTGATCTCAGATGAGAAACTAACACTTGTCTGAAACTCTGATTCAAGGAAGTGAATGGGGTACACTCCAGGGAACACACAGAAAGATCAGTAGACAATGCAGGGCAAAAAGCACACCTGGATAAAGGTTTCACCAGATTCTCTAGTAAATAGATATTAAAATATTTGATCAGATCCACTCAATATTGTATCTGCTTTCACTAGAACTATGATTTATCTAACTCTTTGGGAAATTATATGCAGTTCTCATAGCATGCCCGATCATTCTGTGGGCTTTATAATTTGCTAATTAACCCTGGTCTGTACAGCTGCAAACAAAGATAGTAACTGGGTCCAAGATTCTGGAAGGTTTAATTTCTATCTGGTTGTATCACTGAGTAAAATAAACACTTGGAATTCATGTAAAAAGATAAAATATGGCTAGAGCTAGAAACTCAATCAAGGAGAATCAGGAAAAATAATTCAGGGAATGATATGTGACCAAGGTCTCTGCCAGGTAGAGAAAGGAGAGAAGGACACCTCACGTAGTGGAAATAGTATGAGCTAAGCCTTTTTCAAGTATAAGTTGTTTCCTCCTTTGCCCTTCATTAATAATTATTAATTTTTAGTCTTCTCACCATTTTTTCCTTGCGACCTCATTTTTTATTTCCTTGAACCTTCAGTAGATTTAGTAACAAACCTTCAGTAGATTTAGTAACAAAAAAATAAAATGAAGAATAACATCAACAGGTTAATTCCATGCATATAACTTTCAAACATATGAAAAAGAAAACATGATGTACAACCTGAAGGGATGAGGTGGGGAGGAAGGTGGGAGAGGGGTTCAGAAGGGAGAGGACACATGTTTGCTATGGCCAATTCATGCTGATGTATGACAAAACCCATCACAATGCTGTAAAGTAACCATCCTCCAAATAAATAAATAAATTTTATAAAAAGACACCACTAACCCCCCCAAAACTATGATGTAGGATTAAAAAGGCAGGATTTAATTCATAAAGTAAAACAAGAGAATGGTAAATTTAAAAACCAATTAAGCGAGCAGTTATTTCTGTGATAAATGGGAATCATTCAGAATGAGAAAAAGTTATGCACACATGGCTCCAAAGGAAATTGTTATACTCTCATTCTTGAACTGGTGAGTGGCATCACATTTTTAAAATTTCTTATCATTGTTTTAGGGTGGGTTCTCTGGGAAGCTGATGGCGTGGGCATGTAGGACATGTATTGGGTTTTCTCTTTGGGATCAACACTACACTATGAAAGGTAGGGTGAGGAAGCAAGATTGGGTACAGGCGGAAGGCCAGATGTGATGCAGGCCTGCTAGTCTCAGCTGAACTCATGGCAAGACCAGAGCTCAATTGTCAGTCATCCCAAGGGAGCCTGAAATAGCTGGGCCTCTATAACTGGCCTCATCAGTCATCAGATGTGAGCCATTGCCAGGCAGACAAGATTCCCTGCAACCGAAGTTACCACTGAAAGGGCTGACAGCTAAAGGCTGTCTACTAACATTTCCAGCATCTGGGAGAGCAGAGTCTTCCTTGAAGGGTGATCTGAGTGGTGTATGTGACTTTGTAAAGATAATACAATATTTTAAAAAATATACTGAAAAATGACCTGAACTGATCAATGTTTTGACTTTAGAATCGAATCATTTCTTTTACTTGAGATCACAGAAAACATACATTCTATACAGTATACAGTGCCTCTTTCTCTTCCACATTTTTTTAATGGAAACACATTTTCAAGTTCTTTCAGCATGCTAGGACCTAAGGTCAGATTCCAGAGACTGATCTCATTTAGTTTGACTCTGCAATCCCTTATATTTTCCTTCATCTATTTCAGTCCTTCATTTTCATCCTACAGTAATATTTAAACTCAGTTTCTTAACCATTTCTTATGGCTGAAGAAGTTAGGAGAGAAAGATAAATCATCTTTTACCATGCTTTAACAATTGCAATTTAGCATCTCACAAACTTTCCCAAGCAGAGGTGTATTTCTTCCATGGTATTGTTTTTTTTAAAAAAAAACTAAGTATGTATTTAGCATTGATTCATGAGCCTTAGCACAACAGTGTGACTAATTCCCGCTGATGCTTATCAGATTCAGCTTAACTGTATAGTGTCTTGACACTCTGTAGATACTCATTAGATTGGGTTATACACCCTCCACAACACCCTCACCACTTCCTGCAGGGTGTCTATCCAGATCTATAGCACACTGTGCTTTTATTACCAGTTTCCTCCTTTGTCTATATGCTAGACTGAGATAATTTTGATGTGCTTCTATTTTATCCTATGTATTTAGACCTACTTTTTCCCTTGGCCCCGAAATCTCTTTCTGTACTTTCCATGAAGATTTCTTTTTTCCTTGAGTTACTTTCTTTTCTTTTAAAAGAATCATATTAATGATTCAATTAGAGGACACATATGCCCATTATTCAAGAAATTGTTTATCTTTTCTCTTAAGTAGCTTCTCTCCCCAAAAAAAATGTTTCTGAAGTCTATCACTACATATGCTTTTATCGACTGTTTTGACATTGAACAGCATTTCCCCCATACTGCTCCAAAGTATTCGCCAGTACTTCAATAAGATGAAGATTTTATAAATCTGTGCTTGCTGCTGCTGCTGCTAAGCCACTTCAGTTGTGCCCGACTCTGCGACCTCATAGATGGCAGCCCACCAGGCTCCACCGTCCATGGATTCTCCAGGCAAGAACACTGGAGTGGGTTGCCATTTCCTTCTCCAATGCATGAAAGTGAAAAGTGAAAGCAAAGTCGCTCAGTCATGTCCTACTCCTAGCGACCCCATGGACTGCAGCCTACCAGGCTCCTCCATCCATGGGATTTTCCAGGCAAGAGTACTGGAGTAGGTTGCCATTGCCTTCTCCAAATCTGTGCTTAATAGTAATATGATCTAGCAGGTAGAGATGTAGAGTTATGTGAACAACAGATTCTCATGAGTCAAAGTTATTTGAATTAATTGTGTCTCACTTGAGATTCAAAGGACTTGTATAATGTTTATTTGGGATTTACTTAACCACTTATTTCCCAAGGAAGCTCAATAATTGTAAAACAGAAAATTAACACCATTTGAAATATATTGTTATCCGTCTTGGCAGGAAATAGAAATACTCCAAAGCAATTTAAAGATGGTATGTTCTTTAGAATTGCTTAAATTATTTCCTTTAGAGATTATTGAACAGGCTGTTCCAAGAGATAGATGGACAATCTGGAAAGGATGCAGAATGATCAACTGAAATGACAACCGCATTTAACTTTATCAGAAATGACCTGAAAACCCATTTACCACAGTCATCTTTTACATCTCCTGTATAATAGTGCTTTTAATGTAAGAGACAAGCATAACTTAACTAATTACTTAGAGACACTAACATCAGTCATGTCAATGACTCCATCATGTATACCTCCTTGGTTTTCTGAACAGTTTTTTTCAAAAACAAAATAATTATCAGAAATGTCTACATATTAAAAAATAGCAGAACAAATGGTGATTATATATTTGTAAAATATACTTAAGATTTATCTAAATTAACGCACTAATTTTCAAATACAATGGAGTTTATAAATTCTTTTGATAATTTGAATATTTTAAGCATAGTTTATGTATTGTCACTTGATAACACTGAATTATTAAACATCCATCATTCCCTAAAGACAAATTACAAGGAAAAAAATAAAAGTTGGTTGAAAGAAGTTTGAATTCATGAAAAATACATTCCTAAATAGTTCCATATAAGACATATTAATTTTCATAAATGTCAACATAATCATTTAAAACCATAGTGGTTTTCAGAGATAGAACAGTGTTCTAAGTACAACATATCATAAAGCAGGAATGTTTTAGATTTGACTTTTCAGTTTTAGTATTCATTAGTTGCCTGTCAATAATTTAGCAATTGATCTATCAAAAGGTCAGGCCTAATCAGACTTCTCAGTAACTAAAATAATTAAACTATGATTAGTGACTTCAGACATATATTATGCATATGTTATGCTTAAAATTACTGTTTGCTTCAAAATTAGCATTTCCTCCTGGCACCCAGAATAAACAATCATTGGTGAAGAAACCAACACAAGGGAATGAAGAAGAAGGGACTCTGACCAAGGGTGAGAAGAAAGATGACATTTACTTATTTCTCTGTAATAACGATCCTTTCCATTCTTTCATATTCGGTTCAGTTCAGTCACTCAGTCGTGTCTGACTCTTTGCGACCCCATGAGTCGCAGCACGCCAGGCCTCCCTGTCCATCACCAGCTCCCGGAGTTTACTCAGACTCACGTCCATCGAGTCAGTGATGCCATCCAGCCATGTCATCCTCTGTCGTCCCCTTCTCCTCCTGCCCCCAATCCCTCCCAGCATCAGAGTCTTTTCCAATGAGTCAATTCTTCGCATGAGGTGGCCAAAGTACTGGAGTTTCAGCTTTAGCATCATTCCTTCCAAAGAAATCCCAGGGCTGATCTCCTTCAGAATGGACTGGTTCGATCTCCTCGCAGTCCAAGGGACTCTCAAGAGTCTTCTCCAACACCACAGTTCAAAAGCATCAATTCTTTGGTGCTCAGCCTTCTTCACAGTCCAACTCTCACATCCATACATGACCACAGGAAAAACCATAGCCTTGACTAGATGGACCTTTGTTGGCAAAGTAATGTCTCTGCTTTTCAATATGCTATCTAGGTTGGTCATAACCTTCCTTCCAAGGAGTAAGCGTCTTTTAATTTCATGGCTGCAGTCACCATCTGCAGTGATTTTGGAGCCCAAAAAAATAAAGTCTGACACTGTTTCCACTGTTTCCCCATCTATTTTCCATGAAGTGATGGGACCAGATGCCATGATCTTCATTTTTTGAATGTTGAGCTTTAAGCCAACTTTTTCACTCTCCACTTTCACTTTCATCAAGAGGCTTTATAGTTTCATATTAGTTAAGGTTTATCAGAGCGTTTATCAGAGTTAAGATTTCTCAGCATTGACCAATGCTGAAAACAAGTAGCTGTTGACACGTGTTTGTTCAGCACTGCTGTAGTCCAAGTTCAGGCCTGCAGGACTGAACCTTGAACAAGAGAGAGGTCAGGAAACAGAGGCAGGCTTCCTAAGTGCGGCCCAGCAGGGGTTTCCTTGAAGGTGGGTGTGAGCTTGCTTCAGCCACTTGCCTGAGGGTCAGCAAACCCAAGCTTCTCAGTTCCTCTGACTTGCCGCATTCTTTACTTTGTGTGTTAAAACATCAGTCTGGGAATGGATTCCATCAGGAAGAGAGGGAGGTTCATGGATCCTAATCTACCTGCTTGCTATGTTGCTTCTTTGATGGATCCATAAAACTATTACTAAAAGCAACTTCAGCCAGGGTGAATAATCATTCCACCTGGTTTTCATAACAAACCAGGTTTCATGGTCTGCATGCTAAGTCACTTTAGTCGTGTCTGTCTGTAGCCTGGTTTAAATATCCAAAATCAGACTGACGCCCAGGCCTCTAACTCAAAAGCCTACTTCTCAGGTAAGTATCGCTAAGCAGAAAGCACTGCCACTTTAAAAAAAAAAAAAAAGTGTGACTCAATAAAAGAGGAAAGAAAACAGTTTCTGACTCCCAATTAACAGACTTGTATACATAATAATTCCAGATTAAATTTATTTTAATTACTGGATTTGAGTCTTAAGGTCTTAGCCAGAGAATCATACAAAAACTACACCAAAATAAACAACATCAATTCCCATTTCCTGAACTACAAAAATATTTTCATATATTAATCTGTGCTAGAGTATCAGTCTCTAGTCCTCTGACATAAATGATGTCTAAAGACAGCCTCACAACATCCAATATTTAAATGGCGCTCCAGAAGCTATTGGAATATTTAAGCACCCTGTTTAAAGGGAACTGATTCTGTCAGATTTACATGGAATGGACAGGATAAACTCTACCTTTTGATAATTTGGAGAGACTAGAGACTAAACCCATTTAACACTTCTCTACAAACAAGTCCAGGGACTTCAGTTTACCTTAGATATATTAGTAAAACTCACACTGAATAATTAGGACAAGAAATGCTAATGGCTGTGAAACTTGGATAGAGGGAAAAATGACCTGTATCTAGGTAGGTTTCCAATTGTTCTATGCCCCAGACTTGTATCCTAATGCTTTGCTCAGACTCACTCCACAATATGAGCCCTTTATGCTATTCTCCCCTATCCTAATGGGCTTCCCTGGTGGCACAGCAGTAAAGAACCCACCTGCCAATCAAGGAGACAAAAGTCTGATTCCTGGGTTGGAAAGATACTCTGGAGAAGGAAATGGCAAGTCACTCCAGTATTCTTGCTGAGGAAATCCCATGTCCATGGGGTCCCAAAAGAGTTGGGCGTGACTTAGTGACTAAACAATAAAGACAACCTATCCTAATACCTTTAGAGAAAAGAGGGGGGAAAAAAAAACAAACAACAACTCAGCAATCTTTGTATTATAGTAGAAATAAAAATGCAGCCAACTTCCACTGCCCTTTCCAGTCTCTGAATATTTGCGTTCAAGACTGCAAATCTTATATTAGAAAAACTCAAACTTGAAGGAAGCATTGTGGTTTCCTTTAGACAAGTGAGAGATGCTTTAACTAGAGATGCTGTGATGGAAAAGGCTTTTGATTGTCTTTCTATACAGGTCAGAGATAATTGGGGCCACTAAAGGGAGCTTATCAAAGCAGAAGCCAGATTAAGTTCAGAAATTGAGTGACCATAGACTGGAAAAAAGGCAGCCCCCTAACTGAAGGAAGGTTGATGAGATCTCAGTACTGAGGCAGGGTAAGACATTATTAAAATTGAGGAGAAAACTTGGAACCAGGACAATGCTGTGACACAGCACTCACACTCCCAGCACTCACACTCATTCCCACTGGTCCAGCCAATCTGAAACCAACAGACCCTTGACAGTCTATGAACAATGTTGGCTGTTAGCTCTTTATTCAATATATTGCACTAATATATTAGAGCCATACAGTGCCAGGGTTCCCATTTATCTGTTAGACAAATAAAAAATATTCTAGAAAGAAGAGGCATTCAATATGAGGAAGCATGATGGATGACTCCAGCATCCCAATTTTAGTATTAAAAAGCATAGGTTAGCAAATACAGGAAGGAGATAATTTGTGGTGGAATTGGAGGAGGAGGATAAAGGAAAGGAGGAGGAGGAAACAGGGAGGAGATGCAACTCCTTATTACACACTTATTTTTCTTCAAAAAGGATCTCTCCCATCTACCTAATGGGTTTTATGGATTATTCTTAATTAGCTGAGATTTCCAATTTCCACAAAGGAGATTAGTTAAGAAATAAGAGCTCCTCTTCAGTTCTCCAATATCGTTCATTTTGGGAAAATACATTCCGTATGCTTTATTATGCAGATTTCATCTGCCATCACTGCAATTATTTCCTTCCATAACTAACACGCTTTTGCAATATTCTCATAGGGTGGGGGAAAGACTATAAATCTACCTGAAGAACTTACCTGAAATGATTTTTGCAGTTATTTGTTTGCTTGTTTGTTTGGAGAGGAAAAAAAGGGAAGAGAGAAAAAAGGCATCAGGCACAGAGGGAAGGCAGTGGGTTAAAGAAAAAAAAAAGGTATTCTGTGGAAATGGTTTGCCAGTGAACTGTTTTTAAAGATCAAAAATAAACAGGTTATTCTGAAAATGTACTGTGACCAATGTGAGTGAAGAAAATGAGTGGGATGCTATTTAATATGATGGTAGGATTATAGCCAGGACTCATATCTGCTCTCAAATCCAGGTGCCCTAAAGCACTGCTTTCCAGCCAACCTCCTCTTCAGAGGTCATCTAAAATCATGTTCTGCTCCAAACAGATGATGTCAGCTTTTTTTTTTTTTTTAAATCTATTTTGGTTCAAAAGAGATAAGTGAGTGCATTATGTTTAGCTCATTTTTACATTTCTCGCATTTTTCCTCATATTTTATCACTTGTTAACACATACCTATGTTAGAATTTAGTGCTGATTAACAAGTATTTGCTCAAAATAATATTTTAGGTGACTGTATTATGTCAGATTTTATATATGACATAAATACATAAAAGACACTTTATTACCTCATCACAGTCACATCCGAGAACACCATTTTAGATGTGGTTAGTCAAAGTGACAAAGTAAGTTAGCACTCTGGTTCCATGGTGTTTTTAGAGAAATAAACATCTCTCTATAGTGAATGGGAGATGATTTTTTCTTTGACTGTGGAACTGATGGGAGTACGAGGGGAGAAGAAGATAAGGCGGAAGAGACAAAAGAACAAAAGAATGGAACCAATGCGTGGCGAGCAGGGTAAAATCACACCACCAACAAAACTGCTTTAACGAAACAAGACCTTGAGAAAGCTTGCACTAGACCCATAGGAGATGAAAAGAACCCGCAAAGATGACCCTTCTCCTCCATTCTTCTCTGTGTTTTTCTTTTTTGGCCACACCCAAAGGTATGTGCAACTTCCCCACCAGGGATTGAACCAGTGGCCCCTGCAGTGGAAGGGTGTAGTTTTAACCAATGGACCACCAGAGGAGTCCCTTCTCTCTCATTTTTTTTCTTTTTATTTCATTTTTTAAAAATTAATTTATTTACTTTAATTGGAGGCTAATTACTTTCCAATATTATAATGGTTTTTGCCATGCTGCTGCTGCTGCTAAGTCACTTCAGTCGTGTCTGACTCTGTGCGACCCCATAGACAGCAGCCCACCAGGCTCCCCCGTCCCTGGGATCCTCCAGGCAAGAACACTGGAGTGGGTTGCCATTTCCTTCTCCAAAGCATGAAAGTGAAAAGTGAAAGTGAAGTCGCTCAGTTGTGTCTGACTCTTAGCGACCCCATGGACTGCAGCCTACCAGGCTCCTCTGTCCATGGGATTTTCCAGGCGAGAGTACTGGAGTGGGGTGCCATTGCCTTCTCGGGTTTTTGCCATACATTGACATGAATCAGCCAATTTCCCCTCTTAAATTTCTTGTCCACTTCTTCCCATTTATCCTCTAAGATTTTCTGCTCTAACCAGTGTTCTTTTCTTTTACTCCTCCTATCATTTCCTCTCCCTGTACGTGGACATCTGGTGGGGTCGTGTCACCTGGGAAAAAGAAGGGGTGATGTCTGATGGTGAGCACTCTTTCCCCTCCCACCCATTGGTTACTTCCCTCTAAAGAAGACTCCAGGAAATAGCTGGCTTGACACTGAGGAATTTAAAGGACTTTCAGGAAGACACTTGTTTCCAAACTGTTCGGAAAGAGATGACATGAGAGATACGCAAACTGATGCTGGGGATCAATGATGCCACCCGAAATGCTATTCAGTCAATAAACTGTTACCCACACAGCAAGCAAAATAAGTTTTTTCTCCATGTCAGAAGCCTTGTGTGGGCCTCATAGATATTTTGTCCTGTATTAATCACAGGTTTTGACTACAGAATCTTCCTTTCTGAAACTCTGCAACAGATTCTATTTTGCACACAATCCTCTATCTGGTTCTTGTAAGAGATATTCTGAAAATAAAGGGCCATTAATGCACCACCTCCCAACATTGGGAGAGGTACCACTGGAACAAGAAGACCAACTAGTGAAGAGCATCCGGAGATGCTCTGAAAGGAAAACCCCAAGGCGAGAAGTGAAGAAACGTGTCTGGGTTATAAGAAGCTCCCCTTTATCTGGACATCTGAAGAGGGGAAGTGGCTGTTTGGAAAAAGAAGGATCATCTGTTTTTCTTATCAGGAGGCTGCATAGGAGCAGAGCGGCTATTATTCTCATTCTGATCTCTTCTTGAAGAAAGGGAAGACAAATTGCAAAGGAGCAACGAAGAAGAAAGAAAAAAAAAGAACTGATAAATTATACAGCAAAGCAAGGCTACGCTTTGTAGTTTAAGTTGAAATGAAATGGTTTGTTACATACCGAACACAATAATGAATCCAGGTAGGCACGTTTGCTGTTACTCTTTTTGGACATAAACTATTCTTTGGACTGCACTGCTTACTTTTAAAGCTCTTTTAACTCATTCAGGTTTCAGAAAAAGCCCTTCAACATGCTAAATTAGAAATATCTTAATTGAAAAACTACAATAAAAATAAACTATTTTAATGGATATTTGTACTGTGTTTCAAAAATAAAAGATACAGAGGAGTGAAGAGGCTCCTTGGGGACCAAGAAAAGAATTTGATCTTTTCCATTTCTGGCTCATTTGTAATAATGACAGATTATATTGACATAAAAAGAGTCCAGCCCACATCGATTTTTTTCTTTTTTTTCCAGAAAATTGACCTACAAATGGTTATATGTGAGAATTACGTGTATTTTTAATGCTCCCTAGTTATGTGGGTTTCGATGATCTCTTCCTGGTACACCTACATTTGACAGCACTGAATTCTTTTTTTCATGCATTTCTCACCACATCAGCATGTAGAGTCAAAAGACAAGGGACTGAATTATGACTCTACCACTTTTATTGTTCTTCAGTCACCAAGCTGTATCCGGCTGTTTTCGACCTCATGGACTGAAGCAAGCACGCTTCTCTGTCCTTCACTATCTCATGAAGTGAGTTTGCTTAAACTCATGTCCCTTGAGTTGGTGATGCTATATAACCACCTCATCCTCTGCCATCCCCTTCTCCTTTTGCCTTCAGTTTTCCCCAGAATCTTCCTAAATCTGGACTTATCTAAACATCCCTTGCCACAGTTTCTAACTCCCTTAAAATATTTTTATAAGAATTACATGAGATTTTTAAGGTATTTGTAAAGCAATAAGCAAAGATGTTAAAAGTATTATATCTTCTAATTCCTTGTGGACACAATTTGCTGAACTGCTCTCGCTGAGGAAGTAGACTTAATTCTCTTCACAATTTCAGAACACTCCATATGAACCATCACTGGTCCTGTCAACATGCTCTTGCCCCATCTTTTACAAGCATCCAGTGGCCTCCGTTTTAAAACCTTCTTCTGGCCTTTTTACCTTTGTGCATTTCTTTTTCTCATAATAACCACACATTCATAAGTTTATACAGATGTCATTTCAGGAAGTATTTTACTTTCTGATGCTCTAACCCTCACTGGCTTTAGGAAAGTTACAAGAATGTGCTAGTTCCTTTGAGGTGGGGGAAAGGCTTAGAGGAAGTGACTGAATCAGATGCAGTGTATATTCTGATGCTGATCAAGTCTTTCTGAGCCAGTATCCTCTGGTAAGGGCTAAAAGCATGTGAAAGTTCATAATTGCACACATGTATGCCTATATTTGGGCTTCCCTGGTAGCTCAGCAGGTAAAGAATCTGCCTGCAACTTGGGAGACCTGAGTTCAATCCCGAGGTTGGGAAGATCTCCTGGAGGAGGGCATGGCAACCCATTTCAGTATTCGTGCCTGTAGAATCTTCATGGACAGAGGACCCTGGTGGGCTACAGTCCATGGGGTTGCAAAGAGTCAGACGTGACTGAGGAACCAAGCACAGTATATGCCTACATTAGGGCTTCCCTGGTGGCTCAGTGGTAAGGAATCTGCCTGTCAATGCAGGAAATGTGGGTTTGATCCCTGGGTCAGGAAGATCCTCTGGAGAAGGAAATGGCAACCCACTTCAGTATTCTTGCCTGGGAAATCCCATGGACAGAGGAGCCTGGCAGGCTACAGTCCACGGGTTCACAAAAGAGTTGGACATGACCTAGTGACTAAACACAAATGCCCGTATTAATTATTCATGTTTTGTCTTTCTTGGCAAAAACTGAAAGACCTCAGCATCCATGGGGGGGGGGGGCAATTGAATCCTGATATTTATTTTAAGAAGATAAATTTCATTGGTAATGTAGCACACAAGTGTGTGTGTGTGAGTGTGCTCAGTCACATCAGACTCTTTGCAACCCCAGGGACTGTAGCCCACCAGGCTTCTCTGTTCATGGAATTTTCTAGGCAAGAATACTGGAGCAGGTTGCTGCGGGGAGCGAGCTCCACCCCTGGCAAAGGTCATGAGGAAGGAGGCTAGGCATACGCAAAGGCGGGATCAAGCCTCAGGAGTCTCCCTGGAAATTCTCAAGCAATCTACCCCCAAAACCAGAGTCTGCCTACTTTCTGCTTTGTGCTTTCACCTACACCTCTGACTTTATGGGGGGCTGTCCCCCACTACCTCTCTCTGAAAAAAGAGTTAGCTTACAGCTCCAGTTAATAATTCCTGGGTGTGACAGTGTTCAACCTACAAACTCCCTTGGAAGTCCTCTAGCCTGCCTGAATAGGTTTTTCCGGCCACATGTGATTGCTCAGAGCCTCCAAACTGTGAGAGGCATGAGATGTTCTAAACTGTCTAAATACAGATTCCTTTGAGCAGTTAAAAGATTGATTAGAAATTGTATTGGTGAAGGGATTTTCACTTGTTGGGCCAATGTTTGCTGCTAAGTCTCCATACCCCTTACCTGCTGTGTCCCTGGCAGTGTATTGATTAATATAATTGGTGTAAATAGTAGCTTTAATGTTTGTAACCTGGGACCCTTGAGTTAATTCTTTTTCTTGTTATAGCCCACCACACCTTTGCTCTGTAGGAATGCAACTTTATCTAATGCTTTTTGGAGGCTGGCGCCTGACTTTAGAATAATCACCTTTAGAGAAAAAGGCCTCCGGGCCAGAAGATGATACAAATCACCTAAACTTTTGCATATGATAAGTTTGCAGGAAGAAAGCCTGGCTTACTGCCTGACTCTACCCCTTCCCCCATTATCTTCTATGCATAACTTAAGGTATAAAAACTACTTGGGAAAATAAAGTGCGGGCCTTGTTCACCGAAACTTGGTCTCACCATGTCGTTCTTTCTCTTACCTTCTGGCTGAATTATTCAGCCTCTTCTCTCCACTGAATTTCCTCACTGAGCTATCCTCATTCTATTACTCTTTATATCCTTAATTAACATTTAATTAAGCAATTGTTTCCTGATCCTCGCCGACGCCGTCCCCGCTTCGAATTCCCTGGATCCACCGGGGCTGGACCCCGGCAGGTTGCCATTTTCTCTTCTTCAGGGGATCTTCCCGACCCAGGGATCGAAAGCACGTTGCCTCTGTCTCCTGCTTTGGCAGGTGGATTCTTTACTGCTAGTGCTACCTACTAGTTCTACCTGGGAGGTGGGCAAATACAGATGACAAATTAAGCAGGCTTGATTTCTCCACTATAAATTAGAGATTAAAAGAGGGAGTCCAGTAAGTTATAACATTTGAATGAAATATAATCTTGTTACTTTTTGATAGTTAATTAGCATTGGGTGCTGAGAAAGTTTTTTATATCAATTCAGTTCAATTCAGCTCAGTCACTTAATCATGTCCAACTCTTTGCGACCCCATAGACTGCAGCATGCCAGTCTTCACTGTTCATCACCAACTCCTGGAGCTTCCTCAAACTCATGTCCAGCGAGTCGGTGATGCCATCCAACCATCTCATCCTTTGTCATCCCCTTCTCCTCCTGCCTTCAATCTTTCCTAGCCTCAGGGTCTTTTCCAATGAGTCAGTTCTTTGCATCAGGTGGCCAAAGTACTGGAGTTTCCGCTTCAGCATCAGTCCTTCCAATGAATATTCAGGACTGATTTTCTTTAGGATTTACTGGTTTGATCTCCTTGCTGTACAGTGGACCCTCAAGAGTCTTCTCCAACACCACAGTTCAAAAGCATCAGTTCCTTAGCATTCAGCTTTCTTTATAGTCCAGCTCTCACATCTCTACATGACTACTGGAAAAACCATAGCTTTGACTAGATGGACCTTTGTCAGCAAAGTAATATCTCTGCTTTTTAAAATGTTGTCTCAATAGTGGTGGGTGTGCTTATAACATCAAGAAAAATGTACTGTATTTGTTGATGCTCTTGAGAGAAACAAAACCAATAGGATGTGTTAATGTATAGAAAGAGATTTATCATAAGTAATTGACTTGTGATCATCGAGGTCTAGCGGGGCTTCCAGGTGAGCTAGCAGGCTGGAAAAGCAAGAGTCAGTCATGCAGTTTTAGTCCAAAGATGGCCATCTGGAGACCTAGGATATTCCATTTCTAAGCTAAAAACAGTCTGCTGTAGAACCGGGAAGAGCCTATGTTGCAGATGAATCTCAAGGTGATCTGCTGGAGAATTCTCTCTTCCTAGGATGAGGCTGCTTTTCTTCTATTCAAGTTCTCAATTCATGGGATGAGGCTTGCCCCCATTATGGATGGCAATCTGCTTTATTCATAGTCCACTAATGTAAATATTAATCTCATCCATCCAAAAATACCAGAATAATATTCAACCAAGTATCTGAGCCCCCCATGGCCTGGTCAAGTTGACACATAATTAACCATCATAGGTATTTTATATAAATATGCATCATTTATATGTTAAATAAATATATGCTATTTATATAAAATTATACATGATATATATTATTTACATAAGTTATCATATATAAATATAATTGAATATTCCATAATACCTAAGATAAGATACTATGATACTAACATCCTTATATGTACTGCACATCAAATTTCCAGAAAAAAAGTACATGGGAGAGTGAGTAGAACTTTGCTTTTGTTATTTTACATTTCTGCATGTATTTTTTTTAGTAGATGTGATTATTAAAGTAGACTTCGAATAAATCGTGACATTCACTCATCATTGAATGGTGACCAAATTTTAAATTTGTGTTTCTCAAAAATAATTTCCACATACTAAAAATAAAAATATGTTATCTGATTCATTTATACCCTCAAAAATGTAAGTATTAGCATAACTTTTTAGACTATCCTCTCCGATTAATTTTTCAGACATTAATTTTATTCATCACATGATGTCCCTTGATATTATGCTTTGCTTCTGCTTCTAAAACAATCATAATTCTACACTTTATCTACCTCATGTGTTCACTACTTGCTGTAAAAATCACATAAGTATTGAGAATATGAAATCTAATTCACCACTTCTAAAAATACATTTATGATTGCAGAACTGTCTTTAAGGCATTTATCTTAAATTACAGCTTGACATCACAGTTAGCACATGACAAATGATGATTCTAATCCACTTGGGCCTGATTCCACAGTGCTTTCCACATCAAAATGGTAAAAGTTTAATGTGAATGAGGTTATCAAAATAAAGACCAAAGTGTCATGAAAATACACTTGAAAGAATACACTCGAAAGAATACACTCAAATAAGAGCTAAATTATGGGAAATGTTTTGAACAACAAAGCATTGAAGGTTGTCTTTAATACCCTGTGGATTCAAAAATTTCTAAGACTGTTTTCCTGACATTTTCTTTATACTGGTTATTACCTGTTCTCTGTCCAATTACAGCAAGTCTGTAAATAGGCTACTGCATATACAGAGAGCGCAAGTCAGCTGTACCAGGCTAAATGCTTATGGAGATATTTCTCTTTTGAGTAAAACCTTAAGACAGAGATTAAAGGGACATTCCTTGACCTCTTTTAGGCCTGATGCTCAAAAGCCAGCACTTAACAATATCACACCTGGAGAAAATGTCATAAGGTCTTAAGGAGATCTTGGGAGATTTGGGGAAAGATTATTTAAAGATAAAACCTCAAAAAGAACAAGTCACCCAGGCCTGAAATGTGCAGACTTGGAAGAATCTGTAGATTTGAGTTCTATTCTCATATCAATCAGTCCTTTAGGAGGATTTAGGAGACTTGGAAAAGTTTATATATAAATCAAGTCTCAAACAGGACAAGTTTTGCACAACCAGGCTTTCAGATTTGGATGAACCTGGAGCTTTTTGTCTATTTCTGGCTCCATCAAGCAAGTTACCCTTTGTAGAAACACTTAAATGCTGGGGCTTTCATTTAACCACCAGGTCTGCCTGGACATCATATCATCATTTGAGGATTCACCACTTTGGTTTTCAGGTTTCCAGGTGGTATTGCTCAAAAAAAAAAAAAAATTTTTTTTTAATCTAAATAAATAATGAGACATTTTACTTCTGATTCTGGAAGTCAATCAACTTTTTTTCCTGCCCTAGCATTTGTAAGGGTCCAAATATATCACATTTAATCAATCACTATTCAGGCATTGTCATTATGAAGGTCAATAAGGAATTCCATGTGTTTAAGAAGTTGAGCTAGTATATTGAAAAAGGAATTTTTTTTTTCACTCTTTAAAGTGATGAGGGATATGTGTACACACACAGGCTCAGATCTCACATTGTTTCGTGGTTATACTCAATGTAGCATAACTTTATAATCATAACTACAGAGGTCATATGCTCTATATAGCTCTCTTTTCAAGTGATTTTAAGGGTATTATTGTTGGATGTTTTCTATTATTAATTTTCCACTTATTGGTGAGTTTTTAAATGAAAATACAAAAAAAAAATGGGTAATTTTTTTCATCTGTACTAGTTAACAATCAGTGATGAAAGCTATTAAAATATAGTCATCTAATTATTCTTATTCTTTTATGCACAAGACAAATAACAAGCTGGATCTATTAAATTAGTTTTCCTACTCTAAAATGAGTTTTCATTTCCTGCGCCACTCGGCGGTGTCTTCCTTTTTATATAAGTCTCTATACACTGAAAAATCTGCCAATTCTATAAGGAATCAGGAAGGTCTAGCAGGAAATACCAAGGAAACAAGAGGCAGATGCTTCT
This sequence comes from Bos grunniens, assembly GCF_055505025.1. Lineage (NCBI taxonomy): Eukaryota > Metazoa > Chordata > Mammalia > Artiodactyla > Bovidae > Bos > Bos grunniens. The sequence goes on from NC_141168.1 coordinate 10,397,260, forward strand.
GTCTCTTTCACCAGATGCCTGGGCTCATCCACATTTATAATCTTCTTTAAAGAGTGAAGATGTTTGTTCCAAACTGGTACTTTGCCCTGTTATCTGGTCTACATTGGTTTATTGACTTGCTCTCATCCAGAAGAGGCTGTGAATGAACATTTTTGAAATTGGACAGAAATACAGGACTTTTTTATTAGAGAAAATAGAATGATGTGGAGTAGAAAGAGGAGAAAGACATAAGCACGCACAAAGAAGAAGGAAGGGCTATGATTATGTTTTGAGGTATCCTTTAGAAAGATTAAAAAAAAAACCAATAAAATTGTTTACTCTATGCCACATATAGCCACTGTTCTCTGCAAGGCTTTTTAATATGATTGATCTACATGTAAGTTGCTTTTGTATGCTCTCTATATACAATGCACTAAGGCTCTAAAAGAGCCCACAGTTGAGGAACAAAGAGAGATGAATTACACAATGGACAGAGATTAGGTAGCTAAATTAGGACTGGTTAGTGTTCATGCAGGGTGGTTTCAGGCAAAGAAAGGACGTTTGAGGGAAAACGATAGCACGGTTCCTCCATTAATGGATATCATTTATAAGTTAACATATATTTACTGCTCTCAGTCTATTTCCTCCAAATTTTCAAATCCATCTGTGTATGCATATATGTTTCCATAGGTGTGTCTGTGTATCTCTCTATTTATCTATCATCGGTCTAATAATCAAATATCTATCAACTATGTATTTTGGTTTGGCACCATTCAGCCATTCATTTGATTTAGCTGCCCAGTGAAACACATATTTCACTTTATCTGACCTAAACATGCACTGGTTAACCAATTAGCAAACCAATTAATGCCACCTTCTTATTGTATGCCCAAGATTATTACATGCATCCATACCAGATTTTCAAGCTTCTTAATATATAGTGAAAATTTTAAACAGTGAGTTATCCAACTGAAGATCAATTGGGTCATTACCCTATTGAACACAAGACTTCCTTTTACAAAATGTATTACTTCTGCATAAACAAATTCAGTTAAAAGTAAAACTTTTATTGCAAAAAGTCTTTGTATGTACCTCTCTTCCTACAAATACACAGAGATTAGGAAACACTTCTAAGAAGCACTCAAAACTGGCAGAAAGGTCTTCTGAGGTTTTAAAGATCACACCAAGAAGTGATCACATATTATAAAATTAATCTATGAGTATGGAATAAGCAGCAATTATGCAAGTGTTACTATGATGAATCACATTCAATAGAAACATACAGTTTGACCTCAAAGAGCTTAATCTTTTATGTTTATCTTTGGTTAAATAATTTGATTATAATATACTTTAGTAAAGTATAATATACTTTAATATACTTTAGTATAATATACTTTAGTATAGTTTTCATTTCTCTTCTACTTGGCTTTGATGAGATTCCTAAATTTTTAAACGTATAGATTTCCTCAAATTTAGACATTTTTGAAGTCTTTGTGTCTTTAAATATTTTTGCTGCTTCTCCATCCTTTCAGGACCCCAAGTTGCCCTACAGCTCACTGATGGTGTGTTTGTGTTTTTCAGTCATTTTTCTTTTTGTATTCCATTTTAAATGATTTCTGTCTTCAAGCTAACTCATCTTTGACAATATCTAAGCTGACACTAACTGCATCTTATGGATTTCTTAATTTATACAAATTCAATTTTGATCTCTTTTACACTGTGCATATCTCAAATTCTCATGCCCATTCTTTCTCTTGAACATATGCTACACACTGTTTAATGTCCTTATCTACCAATTCTATTATCTGTGTTATTTCTTTGCCCATGTTGTTTTCTTTCTCCTTATGCAGGTCACATTTATCTGCTAATTTCTACACCCAGTAATATCTGATTGGACAGCAGACAATGTCAGATTAACCTTGTTGCATCGAGATATTTGTGCATTCTTATAAATATTCCAAGTTTCGTGTATGACTCAGCCAAATTCTTCGGAAATAAATTGATCATGTGGGGTCTTGCTTTAGAGCTTTGTTGCTGCTGCTGCTGCTAAGTCACCTCAGTCGTGTCCGACTCTTTGCGACCCCATAGACGGCAGCCCACTAGGCTCCCCCGTCCCTGGGATTCTCCAGGCAAGAACTCTGGAGTGGGTTGCCATCTCCTTCTCCAGTGCATGAAAGTGAAAAGTGAAAGTGAAGTCGCTCAGTCGTGTCCGACTCTTAGTGACCCCATGGACTGCAGCCCACCAGGCTCCTCTGTCCATGGGATTTTCCAGGCAAGAGTACTGGAGTGGGGTGCCACTGCCTTCTCCGAGAGCTTTGTTAGGCGGGATCAAAACAGCCTTTAGGGCTAAATTTGCTCCACTACAAAGGCAAACATTCACGAGGGCTCTATTCCATGTCCCATGAAATATGAGGATTTTCTCTCTAGCTGGTGGGAGTAGACACTGCTTCCAGCCCTACAGAAGCTCCAAGTATCATTCCTTTTATTCATTTACAGACAGTAGTTCTTCCTCCAGCTGAGGGTAGTTTCCTCTGTCTGAACCAGTCCCCACTGACGAGTTCAGTTCTTCAGAACTTCAGCGCTTCCTTTCTAAGCAGCTCTCTCATCTCCCAACATTCTTTCCTGAGAAGTCCGGTCAACTTGGCCTCTCAAGATGCTCAACTCTGTTTCCTCAAACAAGGGAGACAGCTGAGCTCCTTACGCCTGCACTGCAGCCTCGAACCTTTACTGGTTCTGGGAACCATCTGCAGGTGGTAAGCTGAGGCGACCACACATCTCTCCTCAATTGTTCATTGTTTTCAAAGTTTCTGAATTTTCTTTTTTTAATTTAAATTTATTTCTTTTTAATTGGAGGATAATTGCTTTACAACATGTGGTGATCCCTGCCATATACCAACACGAATCAACCGTAGGTACATGTGCGTCCCTGCCCTCCTGAACCTCTCTCCCAACTCCCACCCCATCCCACCCCTCTAGGTTTTCAAAGAGCACTGGCTTTGAGCTCCCTATAGAACAGTATCTAAATTCCTTGAAAAACTAGGAGTAAAACTTCCTCAGTTGTTTCTAATCTCTCAAGGATTACTGTACTTTCCTGACTCTTGTCAATGTCCTGACAATCCTGACGTCATATGAACGAGATTCCATCTCCGTCTTGCAATTCTTCATAACTTTGGAACAAGGGGGCCGTCTTTTCATTTTACACTGAATCCCACAAATTGTGAGCTGATATTATTTTTATGTTTAGAATGAGTTTTCTACTCATGCTATTCTACCTGGCAGTTTTCAAATGTTGTTCAAGGTAAAGCTTAAATATCACCTTGCCTCTGAAAATGATTCTGATTTCCCAGTTCTTCCAGCAGAGGGAATAAGTGGCTCTTTTCTATATATATCTTGGTTCCATGCCACTTGGCATAAACCTCTGTTTAGTAATTATTTTTTATGAATATTTTGTGTACCTTTTCCTCCTCCGTTAGTTTTACTTTAAAAATATGCCTTATTCATTATTACACACTTAGCAATTTTCCAGTGTATATTCTATGGCATATACAGCAAATACTCAATAAATATTTGATTAAATACAGGAACAAATGACTAGATGAAACAATGTAGTTATGTATCTTTGTCTTTAAAATATTATGAGCAGTCTCTGTAGATTCAACACCAGATAAATGTGTTTGCTCACAGTGTATACCACTTATCTCTACCAAAACCTCTCACTTATAATGTTTGTTCCAGCCTCCAATTTGTCTTATTGGAAATATAAAACTTACTGTTTCCTGATATTCAATAATTTCCATGCAGTTATTACTTGAACTTAAATTCTTCTTTTACATTTAACTTCCCAGAGGCAAGAAGAGTCATGCAGGCTGTTTAACACTTCCAGATGTGCTATGCTGTGTGTTTTCGTTAATATATCTTTGCACACTCATCCACAACTAGATTCTGAGTTTATGAAGAGGCTTCTCTTCCTGGAAAAATGGAGTAAATAGCAGGGGTCAAGCTACCGTGTCATTGAGAACAGTCACAAAACCAGATGTCTACAGACAGATGTGTATGTATATCTATCTCTGTCACATCTTCTTTATTCATTCTTCTGTCTCTCTCTATAAAATGGAATAGTGCTCAGCCATAAAAAAGAAAGCAATAGTGTCATCTGCAGCAACATGGATGGATCTAGAGATTATCAAATGAAGTGAAGTCAGAGGCAAATATATGACATCACTTAAATGTGGAATCTTAAAAAAAAATAATACAAATGAACAAATGTATACAAAACAGAAACAGACCCACAGATATAGAAAATAAACTTATAATTATCAGTGGGGAGGAGAGCAGGGATAAATTAGGAGTTTGGGGATTAAAATATACATACTACTATATATAAAATAGATAACCACCAAAGAGCTCTTTGTTAGGAATGGCACAGGGAGCTATACCTATAATAGAAGAGACTATAAGATATTCTATTATATCTTATAATAGAGATCAAGGAGATGCAACTAGTCAATCCTAAAGGAAATCAGTCCTGAATATTCACTGGAAATATCCATAACCTCGGACATGCAGATGACACTACCCTTATGGCAGAAAGTGAAGAATTAAAAAGCCTATTGATGAAAGTGAAAGAGGAGAATGAAAAAGTTGGCTTAAAGCTCAATATTCAGAAAACAAAGATCATGACATCCAGTCCTATCACTTCATGGCAAATAGATGGAGAAACAGTGGAAACAGTGGCAGACTTTATTTTTCTGGGCTCCAAAATCACTGCAGATGGTGACTGCAGCCATGAAATTAACAGATGGTTACTCCTTGGAAGAAAAGTTATGACCAACCTAGACAGCATATTCAAAAGCAGAGATATTACTTTCCCAACAAAGGTCCGTCTAATCAAGGCTATGATTTTTCCAGTAGTCATGTATGGATGTGAAATTTGGACTATAAAGAAAGCTGAGCGCCGAAGAATAGATACTTTTGAACTGTGGTGTTGGAGAAGACTCTTGAGAGTCCCTTCGACTGCAATGAGATCCAACCAGTCCATCCTAAAGGAAATCAGTCCTGAATGTTCATTGGAAGGACTGATGTTGAAGCTGAAACTCCAATACTTTGGCCACCTGATACGAAGAGCTGACTCACTGGAAAAGACCCTGATGCTGGGAAAGATGGAAGGCAAGGTGAGAAGGGGACAACAGAGGATGAGACGGTTGGATGGCATCACCGACTCAATGGACATGAGTTTGAGTAAGCTCCGGGAGTTGGTGATGGACAGGGAGGCCTGGCATCCTATAGCCCATGGGGTCACAAAGAGTTGGACATGACTAAGCCACTGAACTGAACTGATTATATTTCAGTATTATAAGAATATAATATATGTGCATCAGAATCACTTTGATGTACACCTGAAACTAGCACAACATTGTAAATCAACTATATTTCAGTAAAATTTTAAAAATTTATAAAATAAACTCAAAAACTCTTTTCAAATTAAAAAAAACCTCTTAGTTTCATTGATCTTTTCTATTGTTTTTTTCAGTCTCTATTTCATCTCTTTGTACTCTAATCTTTATTATTTCCTTCTTTCTGATAAACATGTACTTATTTTGTTCTTCTTTTTATAGTTCCTTGAGTTGTAAAATTATGTTGCTTATTTGAGATCTTCCTTTTTTAAATCACAATTATTTATAAATAAACTATTTTTACTAATGTAACAACCTCTGTAGCTCCAAATTATAAAATAAGCAATTCTACTCAATAATTCTACCTGGAAAATTATTTCAAAAGATGATTACTAAACAATATCATTCATTATCTACATGCCTTTTTCAATGAGATTTGATCTCCCTTCTGTAATTAGGTGTGACCAGATGGAAGAGAAAACTCACCCACTTGATACCTTGCAGAATTCCAGACCCATAAACTTATGATAAAGAATAAAATATAGGATGGAGTGGGAGGTTAGAGTTAGCAGATGTAAGATATATACAGAATGAATAAGCAACAAAGCCTTACTGTATGGCACACAGAACTGTATTCAATAACCTATGAAAAATCAAAATGGAAAAGAATATAAAAGGTGTGTGTGTGTATATGTATATGTATAAATATATAACTGAATCACCCTGTTATACAGCAGAAATTAACACAGCACTGTAAGTCAACTATACTTCAATGAAAAATATATTAATTGTTTTAGACCAGTCAGTTTTGGGGCAATTACTTACACAGCAATAGAGAAATGAAACAGAAATTAAATTTACGCAGAGATACAAAACCTTCAAGTATCATTGTATGTAAACTTCACATACTATCATGTTTTCTTTAAAGTGCAATAGACTTTAAACATGTTACTAATTTTTTAAAAATATTGCTAATTGTTAAAAGAATAGTGACTATTATCTATTTTTTGCTGTTTTTTTTTTTAAATTTCATTTTGGAAGGATTAACCTTTTAGCAAACATACAAAACATAAATATTATTGGTAAATATCTTGAATAACGCCACATTTAATAATGTGAACATAAACTGAGTAGTAACAGGAATTAAATTACAATTGGATGCTAGATACGGGGCTGTTGACCATTAACTACAACCAGGCAGATTGTTATGTCAATGTTCCACAGAAGTCAGTTGGTATGAATATTGCTGACAAGTAGAATCTTTCTTCACCTAAATGTAATGGGATCAGAGCTGACAGGACAGTGCAGCTTCTCTATCATCACTGATTACAATTTGTAATCTGACAGATATTGCATCCCTGTCAACTAAAGCATCATCATTTTAAAAAGGTGTATCAACCAGTCTAATACCAGGAACATTTATGAAACATGCAGAATTTTATGATGCCATCGTAAACATCTTCCAGTGGCCACTTCCTGTCTTTCACTGATAGTCTCTATCACACGTATCCACAGGGCCTCACACTTCCTGGGTCTTCCACCTCTAGACTACGACAAAATACACACACATGCTATTATTCCTCATTGTACTGTCAGCCCAAAGCCTTGATATCCTAAGTAAAACAAGTATAAGAAGACTGAAGACTGGAGAGAGGAGGCAGACTGGCGCAGGACACCGGGATTTGAGAAACTACATGGCAGTGATTTCTTTGGGTTTCCTTTTTGCCTCACATATCCTAGACTGGTTGTTGGACAAGCCAGCAACCCAGAAACACCAATGGACACAGGCAAGAAAATAAAATGCCCACAAAAGACAGCTTCCTCTAGCCAAAGGGCAGCCTAGCAAAACAGAACACTTTTATACATTAAACACCAGCTCCAGCAAAACATCAAGGAAATATCCACCTTCATGCCCATCAGCAAGGGCCAAGTGACAAGCCTATACCCCCACCCATGCCAGACTATGCCCAGACATGTTCCCAACCTCTCCTCGCCCTAGGGTAGTGTGGTGTTGGACATGAGTGTGGACCCCACCCAAATGAGCCACTCTCTTCCCGACCACCAGGAGGTCAGCTGAGGTTCAGCAGGGAGCCTGAAATCCCATCTTGGAAGGATGCAGTAACAAAGCATCCTTTCCCACAGGAATTGTGTCAAAGGGGACTGAATGAGAAATCTGGACCTTCACTGCAACCTGTCAGTAACAAGGCAGTGCAATTTCAGAGAAAAACGACTAAAGCAGAAATTTAATGAATGTTCAGTCTCATGATATAATTCCCCAGAATGTCCAGGATAATTTCAAAATCATTCATTATACCAAGAAGCAGGGACATCTCAACTGAAACAGTCACACAATTGACAAACACGAACCCTGAGATGACACAGAAGTTAGAGGTGTGTGACAAGGTTTTTAAAGTAGCTGTCATAAAATATAATTCAACAAGAAATTGTGAACATTCTGGAAAAAAAAAAAAAGAAAGTCTCAGTGAAGAAACAGAAGATCTAAAGAACCAAACTGATGTTTTAGAGCTAAAAAATACTATAAGCGAAATTTAAAACTATAAGGATGGACTCAACAGCAGAGGAAAGAAGTGGTAAATTAGAAGACAGAACTGCATAGATGTCCCAACTTGAATCTCAGAAAGAAGAAAAACAGACTGAAAAAAAAAAAAAAAAAAAGAACAGCATGTCAAGGACCTGTGAGACTGTAACGAAAGATCTGCCTTTTGTGTCATCAGAATCTCAGAGAAAAAGATAAATGTGGGTGGAGATAAAAGATTATTCAAAAGAATAATGGCTGAAAAAGACTTAAATGGATTTAAGATTTCTACTTCCAGTACACTGCCAGAAGTCACTGCGTATGGGGCTGGTGGGTGCTGGTAGGTTTGGCTATAACACAGCAGCATGAAGAAAATGTCTATGGTGACAGCCTAGTTCTGTATCAAGACTGCAGTGGTGGCTACATGAATCTACACATGGGATAGATACTATACACACATCTCACCAATGTTAATCTATTTCACCGCAGTTTCCAAAGACGTAACCATTGCAGGAAACCAGTTGGAGAGTATCATCTTTGCACTAACTTTGTGACTTTCTGTGGATTTATAATTATTTAAAACTAGACACCTACTATAAGGAGAAGGAATTGCAACCCACTCCAGTATTCTTGCCTGGAGAATTCAGGGACGGCGGAGCCTGCCGTCTATGGGGTCACACAGAGTTGGACATGACTGAAGCGACTTAGCAGTAGCAGCATAAGGATTCTGAGCTTCCCTGGTGGCTCAGTGGTAAAGACTCTGCCTGCCAATGGAGATGTGGGTTCGATCCCTGTGTGAGGAAGATCCCCTTGAGAAGTAAATGGCAACCCAGTTCAGAATTCTTGCCTGGGGAATCCCATGGAGACAGGATAGCAGAGCCTAGCAGGCTATAGTCCACGGGGTCGCAAAAAGCCGGGCACGACTTAGTGGCTAAACAACAACAAACAAACAACAAAATGTTCCTATATTTCCTGTCCCTCTCCTGAGATTGTCGCAGAGAGGAAAGAATTTTGAAATGAAAGACAGGAGACCGAGATGTAGCTGCCACTTTGTGGAGTGTCATCTTGGGAAAGTACATCATCTTAGAACAACATCAAGACTTTCTATATTGTATTTCCTTAGCTGTGAACAAGATGATATTTCTGACATCTCTAGTTTTACAGCTTGATACTTTTATCACAGTTATCAGTCATACTGTATGATCTCACTATGATCCCTAAGTACGTGTAGGAAGCATTACAATCTTGTCTTTAGTCAGTAATTACTATTTCAAGATACTTCACAAGAATCTTGTGAATCAAGTTACAACTATTTAGGGGGCTTCCTGTCCACACAATTATTTAGACAATGAGAGACTTTCTAATTATCATTCAATTCTGGAAGCCACTACTATTTTAAGAAAAGTTGCAAATGTGGAGCCTTCTTTTCTTAGACTTGCATATCAGCATGTAAATCCCAAACTCTAAGAATTAAAGAATGAAAGGAAAGAATCCATGTGGAACTTGAAAGACAGAATTGGCTCTTTGATCTGATTCACTTTAAATTCTCAGGATAACAAGTAGAAAACACTGATATCCTTTTATCATAAAGAATCCATTTGGGGATGTTTATTAACTCTAAGAGTCTTCTGCTTGGCATTTGAAACTATTAAAATAAACACTCCTGTGATTATTGCAATTTGAAATATTACTTTGTCAAACTGTTAAACCTGAATTTATAGCACAGGTGTTAATGAGGCATGAAAACTTCCAGCCTGATTTGCAGTTGCAAGATTCTCATATTTTAGAACAGTGCAATTTTTTAAGTTTACATAATGACAAAAAAAAAAAAAAAAAAAACGCTGCCTTTACCAGTATATACTCTGTAGCAGATCATCAAAATAATAGCAATTCAGGGGACTATTTGGAAACAGTAAACTGGTTCTAAAATAAATAGAACACAATAGGGAAAACTTAAATCATGAGGTCTTCAGAAAGGCTATGTATAATTTGGCAAAAATGAATGCACTGCTAATATTCAACCTCAGAAATGCATATCCCTTCTCCTAATATAGGATAGAGTTAGCCCTTGAGACAATAAAATATCCTTTTCCTCCACTAACATTATATTCTTGGCATAATTGTGGTTTGCCACACATTCTCAATTAAGCAATAAAAGTTAAACCCAAAGTAGCATTTAAAATCCTGTTAATAGATTTGTCCTCAAATTTTAGATTCACCATAAATCTAATAGAAGTATATTATTTAAAAATGTGACTTGAAGTAACACAGTCAGGTGTATTTTCTTATGCATATTGACAAGTACTTTATGAAACATTTTTTAAATTTATCTCTTTGAAACAGATGGCTCTTAAAGATAAAATAAAAGTCTGATCTACGTGTATCTTGAAATTAAAGCTCTATAAACTGCAAATTTATAAATAGTTGAAAAAATTAAGTGTCTTAAAATTAATACCATATGTACAGAGCTAGACTTGGGTACATTTTTATAAGATGTCTACTTCACAGTCAGTGTCTTGTGGGCTTTTCTATAGGGTATAAAACAATAAAAGCAATGAGATATTTTGTTTAGCCAGGGCAAGATGCATAGGCTAGCCTACTATATATTTCAACTAGATTTCTCTGCAGGCATCTAAATAAGAACCTTCAAAAGCTGCTCAAGTGTTCTGTGTCATATTAAATATTCAGAGTTGAAAATAAATCTACATCTGATAAAACCCACCTGAGAGCTGCCTGCACCACGTTCTCACCGTTTCTACGTCTTATGTGTTTTGCTGCATATTCCCCACTAAATCACCGTTTCTACGTCTTACGTGTTTTGTTTCATATTCCCCGCTAAAACCAACTGACCTTTTTCTTAGCTCACTGACCACCAAAGCAAAGAATAATAGGCATTTGTATTTAGGAATAGATGCTCACTGATCTGAATCTGACACCACAGTGCTCTCAAGAAAGTGCCAGTGTGCTTACAAATATAATTTATTTTTTTTTCTGCCACACCCCTGGTCTTGTACATTGGGGGAAAAAAACAGTTTCTAGATCATTGTTTATAGGCAATTTCTCTAGATACTTTGGAATTGAATGCAATATTACAATGTTCACAGTCATCATTCTCTGAACTGGTTTAGTCCTTGATAATAACTTATCAATGGCTACCAGCACTGCATTCTAGTTTCAATATACTTATGTTGTACTGTCATAATCACAATTATTACTAGACCAAAATAGTTTTATTTAAACATAAGCACTTACATTCATGTAACTCCATGATTTCAAATTGAATTATCTGGGGGTGTCAGACTTTATTTTTTTGGGCTCCAAAATCACTGCAGATGGTGACTGCAGCCATGAAATTAAAAGACGCTTACTCCTTGGAAGGAAAGTTATGACCAACCTAGATAGCATATTCAAAAGCAGAGACATTACTTTGCAAACAAAGGTCTGTCTAGTCAAGGCTATGGTTTTTCCAGTGGTCATGTATGGATGTGAGAGTTGGATTGTGAAGAAAGCTGAGCACCGAAGAATTGATGCTTCTGAACTGTGGTTTGGAGAAGACTCTTGAGAGTCCCTTGGACTGCAAGGAGATCCAACCACTCCATTCTGAAGGAGATCAGCCCTGGGATTTCTTTGGAAGGAATGACGCTAAAGCTGAAACTCCAGTACTTTGGCCACCTCATGTGAAGAGTTGACTCATTGGAAAAGACTCTGATGCTGGGAGGGATTGGGGGCAGGAGGAGAAGGGGACGACAGAGGATGAGAAGGCTGGATGGCATCAACGACTCAATGGACGTGAGTTTGAGTGAACTGCGGGAGTTGGTGATGGACAGGGAGGCCTGGCGTGCTGTGATTCATGGGGTTGCAAAGAGTCGGACATGACTGAGCGACTGAACTGGATTGCACTGAACTGAATCCTTCCTTGGGAAATCTTTCTCAATTCATATGTAAGGTCAATTCATTTAGAAAGAAAGATCTATGATTTTCTTCATCTCTGGAGGTAAACAGATTCTTATTTTTCACAATGTACTGATCAGCAAGAAACTCGGTCATTTTATCAAGATTGATCTCATTACCTACAGAGAATTTTAGAAAATGTATTTCTAATGGTTCTCTCCAATAAATTTTCTACACATATACACACACACACACACACATTTCCTACACAAAACATCAGAATTTTATTTAAAAAGAAAAGCAGCAACAGATATTTTTTATACTTTCAAGTTAACCTAGCTTTGATAAAAACTCCAGCTATCACTTCTACTATAAAATGGACTTTTAGTAAATGTTATTTCCACTACTCATTTATGCTTCTTTCTTTCCCCTCTCCTCTGCTTTCTTTTATTCCATGCTATTTTTACTTTACATAGACTTCAGAACTGCGGCTAAAATAAAAGAGGGATATTAAAAAGTTGCCTAAATATGTAAGCACACAAATAACAAGAAACTATAGAGATAAACACATGTGCATAAATGGACACACACATACCTCTCTCTTCAGTTATTTGATTCTCTAATGGAATAAAAATTTCTTGTCTTGAACAATTTAAAAAAGTATCTTATACAAACTGTCAGTGAGCTGGACAATCTTCTGAGGAATTCTTTTGCTACTGCACATGAAATTGTTTACTCTGGGTTTATATTATATAAGGTATCCTTTTTCAATAATTAAAATGCTATCATGTCCCAGGTATTTCAGTCTTTTTGATATGATAAATGAGGATGTGCTTTCTATTGAGAAACGGGATATGGATTAATTTCCAACAAATTCAACTTTACACAAAATTGACTAACCACCAACCTAGGGGATGATACTAGGCATATTCCCATTATTAGTTTAATTCAGGTTACTGTTCAAACTCTCCATGAGATGGCTTTTATACTCTCAATAAACAAGTGAGAAAATTGAGGCCCAGAAAAATTGTATGGCTTATGGAACCTTGTGCTACTGAGAGGGCTAGACGCCAACTACGTAGGTCTTTTACCTCCAAGTACAAATGTCTTCATTTTTATAAAGGAATTGGTAGTCAGATAAATCTGAGTACAAAGTATAAGATTTATGATATTTATCTGGTATTTATCTAGCTAGTGTGATCACAGCTGGCATAAACAAACCAGTTACTGTGAGTCAAAAATAAACTATGAGTCTGCTACTTACTAAAGCTGAGGTTTTGGAAATTTCCAAACAACACTGCTTTCACTTGTAGAATGGCAATGTAACTAATCTCATTGATTGTATATACTACTTGTTAGGTGAAAGAGTTACTATTTTAAAAAGGTTCAGAACAGTCATTGCTCCTCTGTCCCTATTTTTCTCACTTCTCACCTTGCGTCCTCTTAGCAGCCCTGTAATTTCTAAACATGGAGGTGTAAGCACGGTGATCTAACTGGATGCGAGGGAGGGAGTAGCAGTGCTGGGAAATGCATTTTATTCTAAACAAGTTTATGAAATGCCCACTGAAGCCTTTAAAGATGGGGATAGACCGTGGTCATTTTTAGTAAAGTCAACACCCTCAAAATCTGACCTTTTTTTTTTTAATGAAAACAAACTATCAGAAGGACAAATCCTGGATTACAAGTGCAGATTGAAAAATACTGTGAAATCTGGGTCCAGGACAGGAAGAAAGCTGAAAGCTTTCTCTTACTTTCAAGGTGCCCAAGTACCAGGTGTAACTAGTAGAATCCAAGGGGGAAAAGAAGGGGAGTGGGAGATCTGGATTGAGATACATACACTATTTATATCATGTATAATTGCCAACATCCGCTGGATCATCGAAAAAGCAAGATAGTTCCAGAAAAACATCTATTTCTGCTTTATTGACTATGCCAAAGCCTTTGACTGTGTGGATCTCAAGAAACTGTGGAAAATTCTGAAAGAGATGGGAATAACAGACCACCTGACCTGCCTCTTGAGAAACCTGTATGCAGGTCAGGAAGCAACAGTTAGAACTGGACATGGAACAACAGACTGGTTCCAAATAGGAAAAGGAGTACGTCGAGGCTGTATATTGTCACCCTGTTTATTTAATTTATATGCAGAGTACATCATGAGAAATGCTGGACTGGAAGAAGCACAAGCTGGAATAAAGATTGCCGGGAGAAATACCAATAACTCAGATATGCAGATGACACCACCCTTATGGCAGAAAGTGAAGAGGAACTCAAAAGCCTCTTGATGAAAGTGAAAGAGGAGAGTGAAAAAGTTGGCTTAAAGCTCAACATCCAGAAAATGAAGATCATGGCATCTGGTCCCATCACTTCATGGGAAATAGATGGGGAAACAGTGGAAACAGTGTCAGACTTTATTTTTCTGGGCTCCAAAATCACTGCAGATGGTGACTGCAGCCATGAAATTAAAAGACGCTTACTCCTTGGAAGGAAACTTATGACCAACCTAGATGACATATTCAAAAGCAGAGACATTACTTTGCCAACAAATGTTCATCTAGTCAAGGCTATGGTTTTTCCTGTGGTCATGTATGGATGTGAGAGTTGGACTGTGAAGAAGGCTGAGTGCCGAAGAATTGATGCTTTTGAACTGTGGTGTTGGAGAAGACTCTTGAGAGTCCCTTGGACTGCAAGGAGATCCAACCAGTCCATTCTGAAGGAGATCAGCCCTGGGATTTCTTTGGAAGGAATGATGCTAAAGCTGAAACTCCAGTACTTTGGCCACCTCATGCGAAGAGTTGACTCATTGGAAAAGAGTCTGATGCTGGGAGGGATTGGGGACAGGAGGAGAAGGGGACGACAGAGGATGAGATGACTGGATGGCATCACTGACTCGATGGATGTGAGTCTGAGTGAACTCCAGGAGTTGGTGATGGACAGGGAGGCATGGCGTGCTGCAATTCATGGGGTTGCAAAGAGTCGGACACAACTGAGCGAATGAGCGAATGATCTAATCTGATCTGATCTGATAAAGTAGATAACTAATGAGAACATACCGTATACCACAAGGAACTCTACTCAATGCTCAATGTGGTGACCTAAATGGGAAGCAAATGCAAAAAAGAGGGAATATATGGATACAGATAGTTGATTCACTTTGCTGTATAGCAAAAAATAACACAAAAGTGCAAAGCAACTACACACCAATAAAATTAAGTTAAAAAATAAACTAAACTACAAGGATAGCTTATTTTACTTTTTAAAATTAATTTTTATTGGAGTATAGTTGCTTTACAAAAGAGTCCCTTGGACAGCAAGGAGATCAAACCAGTAAATCCTAAAGGAAATCAACCCTACATATTCACTGGAAGGACTGACGCTAAAGCTTCAATACTTTGGCCACCTGATGTGAAGAGCTGACTCACTGGAAAAGACCGTGATGCTAGGAAAGATTGAGGGTAGGAGGAGAAGAGGGCAACACAGGATGAGATAGTTGGATGGTATCACCGACTTAGTGGACTTAAGTTTGAGCAGACTCTGAGAGACAGTGAAGGACAGGGAAGCCTGCTGCATAATAGAAACATGTAAACCTATTCATACATATATCACAATAAATTTGATGTAAGAAAATGAAAAAACTTTAAAGACTTTCAGAAACATGGAGCAGTGGAACAAAAATCACATGGACATTAGATGTCCTAGATGCAAGAAGATAAAGGAAAAACTGAAAATAACCCGTGGTCTGTAATTTTATATATAGCTATTTCATCACTAAAAAAGTGAAGATATAATCAATATATCAACATCAAAAACTTTGCCACACACAAATATGCATACAAACAGTATTTAAAAATATTCTCAGAGAAGGCACATGGCATCACCAACTTAATGAACATGAGTTTGAGCAAACTCCAGGAGACAGTGAAGGACAGGGGAGCCTGGTGTGCTGCAGTTATTGGGGTTGCAAAGAGTCAGACCCAACTTAGTGATTAAACAATAAAAAGAGGAGAACCAATCCCAGAAGAAGAAGTAAGAAGTCAGAGACATGAGACATGGGTATATATATCAAGGTGCTTGTCCTGTTCTGGGAGAGTATGACATACTATCAAGTTTGTAGCAAAGATAAGAAAAATTAACATCATTAAGTGTTTTGCCTTTTCCTTTATTTCTTCCAGGGAAGGAGGTGACAGGGTGAAAACCTATAAATAGCTAATAACCTCTGGCTTTTCTGTTTCTTTATCTCTTGGTTGAAGCCAAGGAAGTGAGGAAGGGAGGGATAAGGAGCAGTGATGAGAGGGGAGAGATGGTGGAAAAGCTTCCTGACTCCTTCTCAGGTAGAGCCTTTGGGAAGCAGCAACAACCCAAAGAGTACTGGGATATTAAAGAGCCAATAGGATCTTCCTTGGTATATCCCATGGGGCCAGCAAGACCTCAGAGAAAGATGCTTGCCCGGCGCAGGCAGATGCGCTTATCTTGTTGATACTTAAATCCAGTGGTATGGAAACTAGAGGATTTGGTCCAAGCCCACACATAATCAGCAGCAGTTCAGTTCAGTTCAGTCACTCAGTCGTGTCCGACTCTTTGTGACCCCATGGACTGCAGGATGTCAGACTTCCCTGTCCATCACCAACTCCTGGAGCTTACTCAAACTCATGTCCATTGAGTCAATGATGCCATCCAACCATCTCATCCTCCGTCATCCCCTTCTCTTCCCACCTTCAATCTTTCCCAGCATCAGGGTCTTTTCCAAAGAGCCAGTTCTTCACATCAGGTGGCCAAAGCATTGGAGTTTCAGTTTCAGCATCAGTCCTTCCAATGGATGGGCTGGTTGGATCTCCTTGCAGTCCAAGAGACTCTCAAGAGTCTTCAAGAGCAGCAGCAGAGAGAACCACTATGAATGAAGTGGTCCTATGGGCAGGTAGGAAAGTCTGTGAGTGTTTGTGCTGCAGAGAAACAACTAGGTTGATGGATCATTCCAGAGACACCTCCTTCTTGGAGAGATGACTTGATGACACCACGGATGTTCACTGTCTGTCAATATGTTAAGTCCCTGAGACTCAGTGACAATCCCAAGAAAAATACTTCTTTGTCCAACTCAGAAGAACAGGGTTAGGGATTGTTCTTAAGTAGATTTCTACATAAAAGTTCTTGCACATTTCTACTTTTGAACTGAAAGGCATATCTATTACATATGCTTGTAGTTTTGATCTCTGGTTTTCATACAAACATAGTTTGAATAAAGGTCTATGACATCATTGAATGTATCCTATGACCAACTGTTTGATTTCTACAAAGTCTTAACTGTATGAGTACGTGAAAGATACCAAAATTTCTGGCTATTAGTTTAGAAGTCTAAGACAAGTCATCAATGTAACCTTTTGATTTACATCCAGTGGGAACTACAATAAATTGTGTGACATTCCAAGTGTGCAATGAACTGTCATCTTAGATTCTTGATAATGAAGATGACACCTCACTGAACTGGCATCTTCCAATACTGAGTTTTTCAGTTAAGTAGACAAGCAACTGACATTAAAGAATAATGATAACAGAGTCAGAAATGGGAATCTACTTATACTACTGTAAAGGAGGCATGGGTTCTTCAGGGTTGTTAACATTTTGAAAGATTTGAGCAAATACTAAAGAGCAGTAAATAGTTTAAACTCTGTCATCAGCAGTGAACTTTAAACAATGTGAAATTGTGGAACATTTGGAGAGATAATGTTCGGTGGAGAACTAAGTAACAAATATTCCCCAGAGTTTCTGGTACAAGATGAAGATACACACAGAGACTTTATAACCAGTGCAACTTCCAGTCCTCACATCATCTCTTCAGGTAGGAGACATATCTATCCCCTTCATTAAATGTCAACCTGTATTTGCTATTTCAATGTCATTATATTAAGGGCTTTCATCATATCCTTTGGATTTTAAATTGAATATCAAATAGGATTTGGGTTGGAAGGAAATAAAAGATCACAGGTTTTTTTCTTCTGAGAAAATTTAAAGGATAAGTTTTAGTATTTCTCCAATATTTTATTAAATGTTAGGTTTAATAAGTGTTAACTGATCATACTCTAAAATTTTAAAAATCATCTTATATTTCCTTTTACTGCATCAGATTTCTTATTCCTATGGTGTTATGTTTTCAAAAACCAATTCAAACAGTGAGGCAGTTGGTTATGCAAAATTCTAATACAGTTATGTTAATAACCAGAGAAACACACACACAACAAACAATATAAAATAGAATATCTGAATGTGGATTTATCTGATAAGTTCAGAACATATGATTAGTAAGCATGCAACACAAGGCAAGACGATGTGTTAAATAATCCTTCCAAGGCAGGTAACCAAGGTAGAACGTACATTACTTGGGCAATGGTCATACCACTCCCAGACAAATGGAAGGAAGGAGGAAATTATACTTTGTAGAAAGTTCTAGAATGTGAAAGCTCTGAACATGAAGAAGTGGATGTACTGGTGGATGCTGACAGACTTGTGCGTGGGAGCATCTGGAAGTATGAAGAGAGTTAATAAAACAAGATCTGGACTAAAGATGTGATCTGTGACATTTGAGGGAAAGAAAACAAAACACAGCAAAATAAAAAGTCAAATAAGTTCCTTAATGAATGTCTAATTCATAGAAAGGAATAAAGTCTGATATGAGGTCTAAAATTGGTACAGGAACTAGAGAATAGCAACTCTTATTTTTATATCAAGGAAATCAGTGACATTTACATCAATAAGTAATCCACTAAACCCTTCAGTAAGCATACTGTACTACTTAAAAGGGAACATAATTTAGATGTATGGCCTTGAACTTGAAGAGAAAGTTTGGAACATTAATTATCTTAGGATAATATTAGGAACTAGCCTATCCATGGGGATATAAGGAAGGGATAAATATTCCCTTCTCTGAGCAGAAATGTGCTTTCTGGTAGAGATGATGTATCAGTGGTGGACAGTCCAGCCATCAGTGTTGGTACAATATTATTTTTAATAAGTGATTCAAAAGTGACATAATGAAATACCAAAGATGATAGATTATCTGACCTTGTTTTTGAAAATGCAATGTCAAGCTAACACAAATAAAGGAACAATTTATCAAATTTATCAGGGTGTCCTACTTATAAATAAATTAAAGAACAGAAGTGATTTTAGAGGAAAAAGAAAATTATGCTTCAAATGATAGGAGATAATCAACACATTTCAAACTCCTAAGAGTACAAGGAAGCAAAATTAATTCCTAGTTTTTCCAGTGTTCTCTATTGTGCACTCTAAATTTTTAAAGATATTAACAAAAGTTCAAAAGGAATCTTACTCCTTCATAAAACATATTGTAAAATATTTGTAAGAATGAATAAGAGAACCCAGGACAATCCAGAAACAGACAACTAAAGACTCAGAAAATTATAAAGGAACTATTATTGTTGTTGTTATTCCAAGGAGAATAGCCTAAACCATCTGAAAAAGTGAAAAGTGAGGTAAGATATGACTAAAATGCACAGTAGTTAATATAAATATGATTTCAAAATTTTAGTTCATTATAAATATGTATTCCCAAATTCTGAAGGTAATTTTAGACAAATAAAAGAAAGTACTTCGTTCTTTTGTCCAGTGGATAGTAAACCTTCAAACTGCTTGATCTCACACAGTTTAAAAAGATGACAATATAAGCTATGGTTTTTCCAGTTGCCGCGTATGGATGTGAGAGCTGGACCATAAAGAAAGCTGAATGCCGAAGAACTGACAGTTTTGAACTATGGTGTTGGAGAAGATTCTTGAGAGTCCCTTGGACAGCAAGCAGATCAAACCAGTCAATCCTGAAGGAAATTAACTCTGAATATTCATTGGGAGGACTGATACTGAAGCTGAAGCTCCAGTACTTAGGCCACCTGATACGAAGAACTGACTCACTGGAAAAGAACCTGATGCTGTGAGATTAAAGGCAGGAGGAGAAGGAGACAACAGAGCATGAGATAGTTGGATGGCATCACCAACTCAATGGACATGGATTTGAGCAAGCTCAGGGAGTTGGTGATGGACAGGGAAGCCTGGTGTGCTGCAGTTCATGGGGTCACAAAGAGTCAGACATCACTGAGCAACTGAACTGAACTGAAGGAAGCATTTAAAATTAGTGTTCAATGAACTGTGCTACACCAAACAAAAGATGAAAAGAATATGAATAGATTCTGGGAAAAATGGGTTTCTATGGTTATATACATTTGGGATATTAGAAATAGTTTGAGTTCCTTTTACCAAAGAACTTCTAAGACCTTGCTCTATGTGCTCAGTCATGTTCAACTCTTTGCAACTCCATGAGCCTGTAAGGCTCCTCTGTCCATGGAATTTTTCAGGCAATAATACTGAGTGGGTTACTATTCCCTTTTCCATGGGATCTTCCCACCCCAGGGATTGAACCCAGGTCTCCTTCATTACAGGCAGATTCTTTATGGCCTGATATACCAGGGAAGCCCTGATTGTATCTTGGTAACAGCTCCTGAACTCCCCGTGGCTTAGCATAACAAATATTTATCATTCACACTAAATGCCCATCATGGGATAGCAATGATGCTTTGTTCCACAAAAATCCCTGGCTGGGTACCACCATCTTGCAGATGCGCTGTATATAATAACATGGGCCTCCTTCCTTACTATGGTAAGAAAAGAGAAATGAACAAACAACAGCACAAAGACTGAAGAGTTGTCAGTCTCACTGCATTTTCCAATGTTTTAACCCCAAATTCACTTCCTTCTGCTCACATTTTTATGGTCATAACTGGTCACATATTCCAGTACCCAAGAGTGACTGGAAAACATACAGCAACACTTTACTTGGTGACCATGAATGTTATTTTTCCCCTAGGATCCAAGAGGCGATTTTTAAATGCAGGCTTTCTTAAACTAATTTTATAAAGAACTATATTTCAGTGCGGTATTTTGTGATTTAATGTCAAGGAAACACAAATTGAGAAATAGCCAATTTAAATAAGCTTCTGTTTGATAAGGAATTTAAGCAATATGCTTAAAATTCAGTCATATTATTTTGATATAAATATATTGAAGAATGGTAAAGAGATGCCAAAATAATACGTAGGCACCTTAAGATGAAATACTGGGCAACATGACATAGAGCTTTAATTCAATTTTATTTTGTGTTAGGGTATGACCCATTTATACATCATGAACTGCTTCCCAATCTTTCCACATCTCTGAAGGAGGCATTTCATTATTTGGAACTACTCTTTAAAGAGATTCTGTTCCTTCCAATATTTCTACAGTGTTAATGTTAACAATGCCAGCCTTTGATATTACATGTCAATAGGGAAGTAGTTTAGTCCTTCATCTGTGCTATATTTCCAATTTTTTAATATCACCAAGTAACATGTATATATTTAATGTTTTATCGAGCTCATATACCAAAAACCTTATATTGTACAGCTTAAGAAATTCCATAAACTATTGTATAGTGTGTACTTCAAAGTTGGATTCTGAAAAAAATACCTATTAAGTTTTAGAAGCTTCCATTTTCAGCAGACAAACAAGCTCCTCTGGGTTTTATGTTTCCTTTAAAGTGCTTGCTTATTTTTTGGCATTCTTGTAAATATTTATCATTCTGCTTTTAGTCATCTATTAGATTTTAACAAGTATACTAAGCTATTCTAAAATAAAATTGTTTTTAATGTGTTTATTCTGATGGTTAGGTGCTGATTTGTTTTTTAAAAGTAAGTACTTTTGTTTTGTATTGTATATATCAGCACAACACTTTTCATAATAGATGCATTGTTTCCCAAGTATAAAACTTGAAGAACTATGGACCCGCACTTTTATCATCACCAGAGCAATGTCATTTTACATTGTTAGTAATTAACTGTATTTATACCCTAATTCGGGCTTCCCTTTCTCTGGTAGTTCAGACAGTAAAGAATATGCCTGCTATGGGAGAGACCTGGGTTCGATCCCTGGGTTGGGAAGATCCCCTGGAGGAGGGCATGGCAACCCACTGCAGTATTCTTTCCTGGAGAATCCCAAGGACTAAGGAGCCTAGTGGGCTATAGTCCATGGGGTCACAAAGAGTCAGACACGACTGAGCAACTAAGCACAGCACAGCACATACCCTAATTCTCTGCACAAACAAGCCTAATAATATCAATAACATAAGAGCATATCTACTGGGGATTCCCTGGTGGCACAGCATCAGCCTGCCAATGCAGGAGACACAGGTGGTAGAGGTTCAATCCCTGGGTCATGACTATCTCCTGGAGAAGTAAACAGCAACCCATTCCAGGAGTCTTTGCATGGAGAATTCTATGGACAGAGGAGCCTGGTGGGCTACAGTCCATGGGGTCACAAAGAGTCGAACATGACTTAGCAACTAAACAACAACAGTTATCTCTATTTTGCAGACAGTCTTTGATAATTAAACTAACCTAAGAATTGTCAATTTGCATTAAAGAAAAAAATAACTTTTACTCACTTTCCCACACAAACATAAACCTTTCAAAGTATTATTCTGATTTAGACCTATGGTTCATTCTATCCAAGAGTCTATTTCCGAGAGAGGCACACAAGAGATACGCAACTAGTTACAGGTGACTATCAGTTTCTTCCATACCATACTGTTGTTCAGTTGCTCAGTTGTGTCCAACTCTTTGTGACCCCACAGACTTCCAAACTCTAAATTTAGAATATTACAGATATACGTAATATGTCCAACAATGGATTCTTTGCAAAGAGACAGTACATAGTGGTCATTTCAACAAGAGTGGGTTTTGATTCAGCCACATCTTGATATGTCACTTGCCTGATATATTCTTTACTAGCTATTTACCTAGTAAATAAATCAAAAGTTCTGAACTCAACATTCAGAAAACTAAGATCACGGCATCCAGCCTCATCACTTCATGGCAAATAGATGGGTAAACAATGGAACAGTAAGAGACTTTATTTTTTGGGCTCCAAAACCACTGCAGATGGTGACTGCAGCCATGAAATTAAAAAACGCTTGCTCCTTGGAAGAAAAGCTATGACCAACCTAGATAGCATATTAAAAAGCAGAGACATTACTTTGCTGACAAAAGTCCGTCTAGTCAAAGGTATAGTTTTTCCAGTAGCCATGTATGGATGTGAGAGTTGGACTATAAAGAAAGCTGAGTGCTGAAGAATTGATGCTTTTGAACTGTGGTGTTGGAGAAGACTCTTGAGAGTCCCTTGGACTGCAAAGAGATCCAACCAGTCCATTCTGAAGGAGATCAGTTCTGGGTGTTCATTGGAAGGACTGATGCTGAAGCTGAGGCTCCAATACTTTGGCAACCTCATGCGAAGAGTTGACTCATTGGAAAAGACTCTGATGTTGGGAGGGACTGGGGGCAGGAGGAGAAGGGGACGACAGAGGATGAGATGGCTGGATGGCATCACCAACTCGATGGACATGAGTTTGAGCAAGCTCTGGGAGTTGGTTATGGATAGGCAAGCCTGGCGTGCTGTCCATGGGTTGCAGAGTCAGACACGACTGAGGGACTGAACTGACTGAACTGAGTTATTTACTTTGTGCTGTTGTGCTTATTTGCTTCCCTTGTGTCCAACTCTGCGAGCCTGTGGACTGCAGCCCACCAGGCCCCTCTGTCCGTGGGATTCTCCATGGAAGAATACTGGAGTGGGTTGCCATGCCCTCCTCCAAGGAATCTTCCCCACCCAGGGATCCAACCTGAGTCTCCTATATCTCCTGCATTGCAGACAGATTCTTTACTGCTGAGTCACTGGGAAAATCCAGCTATTTACCTTGGGTTTGAACAAGAAAACTTTCCATAAATTGTTCTATTGCTACTTACTCTTATATCCTAAATCAAGTATTTTCAATATGTGCTATCATGCCCTTATCTTTTTCTGAGGAGAGGAAATGGCTATGTGCAACATATCATCAAACCAAAAACACTGAATAAAGAAACTTGAAATAGATATTTATGAATAAGTGATTTAACACATGTGACATACACATGTATTTGTTGAGTTTCTCAGAAAATGGTGAAGAATCTGTCTGCAATGCAGGAGACCTGGGTCAGGAAGATCCCCTGGAGAAGGGAATGGCCACCCACTCAGGATTCTCACCTGGAGAATTCCATAGACACAGGAGCCTGGTGGGCTACAGTCTGTAGGGTCACAGAGTAGTACACAACTGAGCATCTAACACTTTCGTTTTCAGAAGCACTAAGTACTTACGTATATTCTTTGAAAAGCAGGTATGATCAATTCCCGTTTACATTCAAGAATCTAGAGGTTAAAAAGTTCAACTAGATATTTTCATATTCAATAAGTAACGGATGGCTGTGGGGTTGAATATCAAGTCTAACTGATGCCACAGCATGTGCCCTTAAAAACTCTGCTCTTGGGACTTTCCTGGTGAGCCAGTGGTTTAGACTCCACGCTTGCAATGCAGGGGGCGAAGGGTCAATCCCTGGTCGGGGAACCAAGATCACACATGCCACCTGGCATGGCTCCCCTTCAAAACAAAACAGAAAAGAAAAAAAATACAGAAGACAACCACCATAACAAAAGACAAAAAAATTTTCACAAGGATTAAGACTAACTAAGACACAATAAGCAGAATTTGCCTGCAATGCAGGAGGCATAGGAAATGCAGGTTTGATTCCTGGGTTGGCAAGATCCCCTGGGAAAGGAAATGGCAACCCTCTCCTGTATTCTTGCCTTGAAAATTCCATGTATGGAGGAGCCTGGCAGGGTCATAAAAAGTCAACCAAGACTGAAGCAACTGAGCTCAGCACACAAAAGCAGAACTAAACGGAAAACTAAAAAAATGCCAGCCATAGGTTTTTAGTAAGGGCTGCAAACAGCTGGTATTGTCACATTATTACATATTCTCTTGCAGTGGTGGTGGTGGGGGGTGTTAAAATTATAATTTATAAAAATTGTTACTAAAAATGGTATATTCTTGGTACCCAATTTGGGGTTAAAAGGAATCAATGCAATTTGATGCTAATAACACTAAATTTTAAGTTAAAACATCTGAATTCCAGATTTTATATCCTCTTCTCACCATTGAAAGCTACCATTAAAGCATTAGCCACATTAATAAATAAGAAAACTAATAAGATTGCCTCTTAGAAATTCTGTTGAATACTTTGGCTCTTATTTTTATGTCACTTTATTGAGTAGAACCGGTCCAAATGTAACCTCCCAGGGTAATTCTCTTGTGAATAGCAACTGCAGATTTAGATTAAAATGGGATCTGGCCCTGTAAAGAAAAAGCAGTTTAATGCTACAGTGAACACCATTCACTAATCCTCATGTATCATTTGTGAAATTCAGAGTCTCTTTGGCAAAAATAAATGCCCTTTGCCCTCTGTAAAGATGGAGTCTTAAAACCATACCCAGAACTTGGTTGCTTTCAGGGGAAGTAAAAATTTTAGATGGTCAAGACTATTATTTTTATCTCAGTAAACAAATACACAATAAGCTTCTTCAGAAATAAAAGGAAGATTTCAGAAACGTGGGATCTGTGGCTAAGTTTGCTGCTTTTATAGGTAAGACTGACCTACTTCTAAGATGATCACATTTCTGTGCATACATTCAACATATGTCGACCAAGTTCTCTTCTGCATCAGGCACTGCATGGCAAAAGGTTCCAGGTTTTACCCTGGAGATTTTCACGTTGTGTATCACAGACACAACACAGCAGTCAGAGAGAGCATTTGAAAAGACAAGGATCTTACAACCTCTTTTGAACTCATGCCCTGTTATTGGCTTCTTGACTCCATCTTTTGCATTCTTCCACCAGGCATAAAAGATGTACCTTTTAGACCACATGCCCAACCGCCCTCCCAATTCCCAATTCCCCCGCTGCAGGATTTATTGTGTTTAAGGGCCGTCTTCTAAACCTCTCCTTCTCTCCAGTCCTGAGCATTACAGCTCAAGAGTCACTGAAATGGAAATCTGAATCATAAGATCTGGGATAACCCCAAACAAATTAAGTTAAAAAGGACCATCAGGCAGCTTTTCTGTTTTTAATGATCCATTTGCTTTCCTTCTGTGAAATCAAAGGCCACCGTGATTATTTGGAGCAAATATGCTAAATTCAATCTGGCAGAGAACACATGAATACTGAGATCATTGATCACCTGATTGGCTGGACCTGCCAAATACATTGTAGCCAAAACAAAAGCAATTACAAAAGAGGACTGATGGTTAGATAATGCAAGACACTATTCATCTGCCAATGGACATTTAGGTTGCTTCCATGTCTTGGCTATTGTAAATAGTGCTGTAATGAACACTGGGATGTGTGTATCTTTTTGAATTAGAGTTTTCTCCAGATATATGCTTAGAATTGGGATTGAAAGATCAAATGGTAATTCAATTTTTAGTTTTTTTAAAGGAAACTCCATACCATTTTCCATAGAGGCTGTTCCAAGTTACTCCCACCAACAGTTTAGAAGGGTGCCTTTTTCTCAACCCCCTCTCCATTATTTACTGGATGAAGGAAAAATCAGACATCCTAAACATCACTGTTCAGGACTTTAGTTTTCACTGGCTCTGGTCTCTGTGGACAGATGTCTAGGCCATGGAATAATATTGTTTTAATAAGTGCAGGTGCACCTCATCAGTGTTCCAAAGTCAGCCGGCCTGGACAAAACCACAAGTCAAAGAAAACGCATGCACCCCTACAGCAGCAGTAGTCACGACAGCCAAGACAAGGAAGCAGCCTTCTGTTCATCCACAGATGAATGGATAAAGAAATGTGGTGTGTGTATATATATAGAGAGAGAGGAATATTACTCAGCCACGAAAAAGAATAAACTAACGCCATTTGCTGCAACATGGATGACCTAGAGATCATCACACTAAGTGAGTAAGTCAGAAAGAGAAAGATGCATACCTTATGATATCAGTTAAATGTGGCCTCTAAGTACAATACAAATGAACCTATCTACAGTACAGAAACAGATTTATAGACAGAGAGAACAGACTTGTTGCCAAGGGGAAGGTGGAGTAGGGGAGGGAAGGACTGGGAGTTTGGAATTAGCAGGTACAAACTATGGCATATAGAACAGATAAACAATAAGGTCCTACTGGAGAGCATAGGGAATTGTATTCAACATTGTGTGATAAATCTTAATGGAAAAGGTTATGATAAAGAATATATCTGTATAGACTGAATTACATAATTTTATATATAAATGTATATTATACATATATATAAAACAATTGCTTTGCTGTGCAGGAGAAATTAAACCAACATTGTAAATCATCTATACTCCAATAAGATTTTTAATTATAAATAAATAATAAAACAAGATAGTCAATTGGTGTGGTCAGGCTTAGATTCTTATGAACCAAACATTAACACTGCGAACTCTATTAAAGAGAATATAGGTAATTGTTTTCAGTAATTGTTATTTAGGTTTTCATCACACTTTAAAAATAAAATGTACATAATAAAATTTATCTAAGAATACAACTTAAGTACTAAATGGAAACTTTACAACTATTCAACTCCACTCCTCCATTTTACCAAATGAAGAAAGAACTAGTGTTAGAATTTATGTAGAAATCTTCTGATTATCTGACCAGCATTTCTTCCACTATAATAGACATTCTTAAAATTATTTGAAAGAGACTGATTTTTTGTATCACCCAGGAGTATCCCATAGAATTTCTGGTTCCACAGCTTCTGCATTTACAGTGTTTCACCATGAGAATTTATATTTAGAAGTCAGTAAAGAATGGGAGAGATCTGAATGAGCAACACATACTGAATTCAATTTATTTATTCTACTAAACTTACTGAGGCAAGAAAGAAAAACAATGCCTTAAGCATTTCAGTATGTAAAAACAGTGAACATGATTCAAGATGATAATTCATCACAAGATAGCCTCTAAAAAACGATTAAAAGAAACTTTCTTTGTTCAATCATTATTTAACAACAACAACAACAACAAAAAAAACGCTTCAATTCCTTGATCTTATGATTTAAGTGTTTTTCCCCCCTTGAACATGTATTATTTCTACATTAGTGAGTAGGTGGAATCATGTGAGTTTGACTTTTCCATGTTACTGTTGAGAATCAGGCTGTTTTGTTTAGAATATTTCTATATTTTGACTATCTTTAAACAGGGCCATTGAACAAGATTCCCTGTTCTTACTGACTTTTCCATATAACCGCAAAGCTTAAAAAAAAAAAAAAATTCGGTCACCTTTAATGATTGCGTTTTTCTGTTTCTCCTGTCCATGAAATACCAAAGAATGAGGAAAAGAATGTTTAGGATTCATTTTTATATTTGGCAAAACTAATACAATTATGTAAAGTTTAAAAATAAAATTAAATTAAAAAAAAAAGGAATGTTTAACATAATAGTAAGTATATTTCTCAGATCCTAGGAAAGATATTTTTAAGGAATTTAGAGTTATAGGGATATGACACAATGACCAGAATTTTAATGAAGCACAAAAAGAAATTTATTAATCTAGGGGTTAATAGCTCAGGTCTTAGAGCTAGACTGTCTGGGCTTGAATTGTGACTCATCGTTAACGAGCACTGTGACTTTGTTCCAGCTACTAAACCTCTCTGTAACTCACTAGCAAGCCGTGCAGCTTTGGTATAGCTATTAAACCTCATGATAACTCAGACTCCTCATTATGAAAATGGAAACGGTAATAGAAGCCACCTCATATACCTTTCATAAAAATTATCAACACAAACCTATAAAACATAGATTTGTGCCTGGCTAATAGTATGCACGCAGTACATGTTAGCAATAATTACGACAGTAAGAAACACAGAAGTCACATCTTATGAAGACTAATTTAAGCAACTTTTACAACCAAGAGAAGGTAGATCTCCACGCTGATATCAAAGTGAAAGTGACAGTCACTCATTCGTGTCTGACTCTTTGTGACCGGATGATTCTAACCCACCAGGCTCCTCTGCTCCATGGAATTTTCCAGGCAAGAATACTGGAGTGGGTAGCCTTTCCCTTCTCCAGGGGATCTTCCTAACCCAGGGATCGATCCCAGGTCTCCATTGCAGGAGACTCCATTCTTTACCATCTGAGACTCCAAGGAGTAGAGTTAAAACCAGCAAATGGAGGTTTTAGGACCACAGACTTATACGGTACCCAAGGAAATATTCCTTAATAACTTCTGTTGTTCAGTGGCTAAGTCATGTCCAACTCTTTGCAACCCCATGACCTGCAGCACACCAGGCTTCCCTGTCCTTCACTATCTCCTAGAGTTTTCTCAAACTCATCTCCATTGAGTCAATGATGCCATACAACCATCTCAGCCTCTGTCACCCCCTTCTCCTCCTGCCTTCAATCTTTTCCAGTATCAGAAACTTTTCCAATGAGTCAGCCCTTTGCATTTAATATCTACAAAGAGGATGATTGACCTCCCAAGAGCCTAGAAGGTATTTTTATCCAAATTGCCACTAGCTGAGCACAACAGTGATCACTGTGATTATAAGGGTCTGTGAGATTATCTGAGAAAAATGGAGGAAATCTTACCAGAATATATGTGTCACCCAAGTTAGCATTTCTCTGGCCACAAGTGGTACCAGACCTAAATTCTACCAAGCCTACCCGACTCCTACTTCCTCCTCCAAGGTAGAAGCATTTTTTTAAAAAGACTTCACCCAGAACTGTGCATAAGACCATTATCCTACCAACAAAGAAAAATGGGAGCTATTAAATAGGTCTGAATCTATAGTCTACAAAAATAGACACAGGAGCCTGTAACTTATTTTTAATATTTCAAAGAGCTTAACAAATACTTATTATTTCCCATAATGAGGATGAATGTATTAACTGAACAGTTAAGTTTCTTTATTTTAAATTATCTTGATCATATTCTATTATCTCAGGTTTTCAATCGGATGAAGCTCTAAATTACTAAAACTAGGAAGATTAACCACTACTTTATATAAGCGTTTAGTGTTTAGAAGCTCAAAACATGTACTGCTTTGGTTAAAAAATAAGTATAGTAGTAAGAAGATACAAAAGATTGGTAACTGTTCCCTGTGTTTATTAAAACAGTCAATTAAATGTTAGTTCTTTTAGGAGACAAGATGTCTTGGGGGTCAGAAGACCTGGATGTACCCAGGGCACGATGGTTGACTGTTTTGAGACTTGAATAAATGATGCAACCTCAGTGAGTATCAGTTACTGCCTCCCTAAAATGTGGAGAATGTCAACTTTAGCTTATTTGTTGTTCACATCTTACCTACTTCTGTGAAATAATTGATATATATCATCCAATTCAAATCAAAGATTACATTACAAATGGAAAATATTCACAAACTGGTTTTCCCTTGGGAAATATTCTTCTCACTCTCCAGATATACAAGTCTCATCTAGAAATATATATATATATATATATATTTTTTTTTTTTTTTAATTAGAGGTTTGTTAGTAACACATAGGTTCTGTGATTATCACCTAGTTTGTGGATTGTTAGTAGGGTTTCTACATTGACATTTCTTAAGGAACTAATATATATGTTAGACAGGAAAACAATGAGACATTTATAATGTTCTTTTTATATTTTATGATCAAAATCATAAATAATTGAAAGCAAAAAACAAAAAGAAAGTAAGGAAAAAAAGTACAAACACAAGCCCTTTGCAGGATTAAGCAATCCTGGATTATCCATGGATATTTTAGAAAGTTTTAGTTGTCCAGACCCAGAAAAAGCAAACCTTGGCCCCTGCGCACAAACCTGACCAACACCTACATTTGTCAGGTCCTTGGCTTCCCGTGTGATGCAGTGGTAAAGAATCCACTTGCCAAAGTAGGAGAAACAAGAGACGCAGGTTCAATCCCTGGATCAAGAGGAGGAAATGACTGAGTGACTGAGCATGCGCACACACACACACAAGAATTTGTTTTATGTTTTTAATGATTGGACACAATCTAAAGTAGAATAAAATTTGGGACATGTGAAAACTAAGAAATTCAAATTTTAGCAACCTTAAATAAAATTTTATCAGTACACAGCCTCATTTATTTACTTACTATTGCAGTGTTGAGTAATTGTGACAGAGACTGACCTCCAAAGCCTAAAATCTATGCCTTCTCTGGTACTTTATCAAAAATGTTTGCCCCTGACCTAGGTGGCACAGAATTGAACCATTTCTCCTGAAGGCTCTCTTATTGTTTACTCCTATTTAACTTATATGCAGAGTACATCATGAGAAACGCTGGGCTGGAAGAAGCACAAGCTGGAATCAAGATTGCAGGGAGAAATATCAATAACCTCAGATATGCAGATGACATCACCCTTATGGCAGAAAGAGAAGAGGAACTAAAAAGCATCTTGATGAAAGTGAAAGAGGAGAGTGAAAAAGTTGGCTTAAAGCTCAACATTCAGAAAACGAAGATCATGGCATCTGGTCCCATCACTTCATGGGAAATAGATGGGGACAGTGGAAACAGTGTCAGACTTTATTTTTCTGGGCACCAAAATCACTGCAGATGGTGACTGCAGCCATGAAATTAAAAGACGCTTACTCCTTGCAAGGAAAGTTATGACCAACCTAGATAGCATATTCAAAAGCAGAGACATTCCTTTGCCAACAAAGGTCTGTCTAGTCAAGGCTATGGTTTTTCCAGTGGTCATGTATGGATGTGACAGTTAGACTGTGAAGAAGGCTGAATGCCGAAGAATTGATGCTTTTGAACTGTGGTGTTAGAGAAGACTCTTGAGAGTCACTAGGACGCAAGGAGATCCAACCAGTCCATCCTAAAGGAGATCAGTCCTGGGATTTCTTTGGAAGGACTGATGCTGAAGCTGAAACTCCAATACTTTAGCCACCTCATGCAAAGAGTTGACTCACTGGAAAAGACCCTGATACTGGGAGGGGTTGGGGCAGGAGGAGAAGGGGATGACAGAGGATGAGATGGCTGGATGGCATCACCAACTCGACGGACATGAGTCTGAGTGAACTCCGGGAGTTGGTGGTGGACAGAGAGGCCGCCTGGCATTCTGCGATTCATGGGGTCACAGAGTCGGACACGACTGAGCGAATGAACTGAACTGAACTGAAAGTCATAAAGTAATTATGACTCAAAGTTAAAAACTTACAAAGTATATATTTAAAGATGCATATGGGTAATCTTTTTAATCATTGTGAAGGGTCTGAGAAAGTCTTACATTTAATATGTAGAAATAGATTAAATGTGAAACATTTAATATATATAAGCACTTAACTACAAATTAGAAAGTTTTAGACAAATATTATAAAAGTAGTTATTGAAGTGTGACTGAAACACAGATTGACTTAAAATGGATTTAACTGACTGATGCTCTTAAATTAAAAAAAAAATAATGTTGCAAAGTATATATTTCTGTATATACATATAATACACACACATATATATAGATGAAAGTATTAAAAAAACACACAAAGAAATAACAATGTTTGTCTGTACACACAAACACATTTTTATCCCCTGCCTACACAAAGAATATATACATAAGAATACTGAAGCAAAAGTCAAGCTAAAATTCTAACACCCAGCCTCTGGTATCTCAGCGCATGTCCCTGAATCTCTACTCTGCCCTCTAGTGGATACTTGGGGAATTAAGCTGTGCTTGCCTTGGCCACCTCACATGAAGAGTTGACTCATTGGAAAAGACTCTGATGCTAGGAGGGATCATAGGCAGGAGGAGAAGGGGATGACAGAGGATGAGATGGATGGATGGCATCACCAACTCGATGCCTATGAGTCTGGGTGAACTCTGGGAGTTGGTGATGGACAGGGAAGCCTGGCGTGCTGTGATTCATGGGGTCACAGAGAGTTGGACATGACTGAGTGACTGAACTGAACTGCCTTGGTTTCCTCATCCTTGAAATGTGAAGCATGATAAGTATGATGATAAACAACTACATCCCAGAGTTTATTCAGAGAATTAAATGAGGTACACAAAGCACTGAGAGCAGAGTGGCCTGTATTAAGCACCAAACAATGTCAGGCCCAACCAGTCCATTCTAAAGGAGATCAGCCCTGGGTGTTCTTTTGAAGGAATGATGCTAAAGCTGAAACTCCAGTACTTTGGCCACCTCATGTGAAGAGCTGACTCATTGGAAAAGACTCTGATGCTGGGAGGGATTGGGGGCAGGAGAAGGGGACGACAGAGGATGAGATGGCTGGATGGCATCACTGACTCGATGGACATGAGTCTGAGTGAACTCCGGGAGTTGGTGATGGACAGGGAGGCCTGGTGTGCTGTGATTCACTGGGTCGCACAGAGTCAGACATGACTGAGAACTGAATGTCAGGCAACAATTATTGGGAATTCCCTGGTGGTCCAGTGGTTAGGACTCAGCACTTTCACTGCCAGGCCTGGGTTCAATCCCTGATCAAAGAACTAAATCCCATAAGCTATGCGGTGCAGCCAAAAAATGAAAAGGAAAGAGTTAAAGAAAAAAAAAAAGACAAATTATCCTTGTGGTTGCTGTTGCGTTTTCTTTTCCCCACCACTCAGAAGCCTCTGCAAATACATGAAAGCATCTTCATATCGCCTTTCTTTTCAGCCTAGGAAAGAAAGGTGCCCAATAACCTGAATATTTCACTCTGTAAAAATAATCACTTGTGACATAAAAGGTATTGATGGGGTGAAAGGGACCACAGCTGCTAAGATGTGTCCCTTTCCATCATCTTTAGCAATGCTGATTGCCCTGAAAATGTCTGCCAGTTAATTGTCTTCACTGAAACGGAGCTCTTGGAAGAAGGAAGGACGGAAAAACTGAGTGTGCTTTCCACTTTCTTACAGGGATTATGCCAATAAGGAAGGAAGTCTTACCTTTTATTAAAATGAGATTTGCTTTTATCATCCATCTAAAAGTACAAAGAGCATGGCAGGAGACTATTTAAAATAGTATTAGAAAGATTTAGAAATGCATGAGGACATTCTAATAATCAAAGCCCAACAGAACACAGAAAAACATATTAAAAATAATCAATTTTGCTTTTGAAAATTTAAGAAAGAGACAAATCCATATTTTGGGAGAAGAGATATTTTTTGTGGTTTTGAATCATGTTCTGCTTATCTTTCATCTAGTGCTCACACGTACGCATGTAACGTTATATTTATTACATTTCTTTTGCTGGATTAGATTTTTGCCAATGATGAGAGATAGATTTCTCTATCTATTTTTAGATTTTTGCCAATGATGAGAGATAGATTTCTATTTCTAGAGAAGTCTATCTCCCCAACAGAGATAGATTTCTCTATATTCCCAACAATTTAAGTAAGTTGTGCATGTATTAGACTATGAACCAGTGATCATTATAAAGCTTGATTTGTAAAACTCTTTTTCAAAATATACCTGGAATGCTTGCATAACTGTTTATGAACAACACTGTAACAGCTGTGTAGGGTAGAAATTGTCTTTGAACCATGGGTCTACAGTTCAAGCTGGTTCTTCACTACTAGAATCTTTTTCCCAGAATGCTTCTCTGCTGCAGGGTAGACACACTCTCTGCAGGAGCAAAGGAACACAGTAGGCTTTAGACAGCTTTCCTTGCAAACGGCTGCTCGCAAGGCTGGCACTTGGCAGTCGTCCAAGAACTTGAATAGTAAACAGTTCCCACACTAGCATACAACATTCCCTAAATGATAAGAGCAGTCTGCTGTGCCTAACTGTGTGTGCAAGCAACACGTGCTCAGTCACTCAGTCGTGTCCGACGGTCTGTGGCCCCATGGACTGTAGCCCGCTAGGCTCTTCGGTCCTTGGAATTTTTCAGGCAAGAATACTGGAGTGGGGTGCCACTTTCTACTCCAGAGGATCTTCCCGATCCAGACTCAACCCACGATTCCTGCATTGGCATCAGATTCTTTATACCTGGCAGACTAGATGTTTATACTAAATATTAATATCTGCTTTCCTTCTGGGAGATGGAGTCTGGTATTTGCTAGATGGACAGTGCCCACTGACTCACCAAAGAAAAGACCTTGACTTCTAGTCTCAGGCCAGCTTCCCAGTAGATCACTTTTCTCATGTGCTGTCCCAACTCGCTGTCTTCCTTGTAAGTCCAGCAGGAGGAGATTCCCAGATGCTTACACCCAGTTTTCTCTGGATTTTACTCTACCTGTCTTTTCTCTTGCTGATTTTGTTTGGTCCCTTTTGCTGTAGTGAATCATAGTCATAAGTGTGATCACATTCTGGGCCCTGTGCATCATACTGAATCATATCATCTGGGGGAGGCAGAAGAGGGGGAGTCTTGGAGATCCACACACTACCCCACCTAACCTTGGTGAGCATCTGATGTGGATGAGTCCTGTGGTACCCAGTTATTCTGTAATTATAGATTAATTTTAAAATTAAATTTCTAAAGTTCAATACCATGGACTTGGAATGAAAACTGCCCCAAGATCTCCTTGAAGGAAGTATGAAAGGTACCTACAGTCACTAAATACGCTGAGTGACTCAGAAATATTATGGTGATGTACTTAATAGCAGCATTTC
This sequence comes from Bos grunniens, assembly GCF_055505025.1. NCBI lineage: Eukaryota > Metazoa > Chordata > Mammalia > Artiodactyla > Bovidae > Bos > Bos grunniens. The sequence goes on from NC_141168.1 coordinate 10,432,539, forward strand.
CAAAGTTTAATCTGAGCTCTCTGTGACTTTAAGGCTGGTGCTCTTAGCAGGAGGCTACACAAACTCTCCTGAAAACAGCAGCCAGATCTGCCTTCTACTTCTTTCTAAAGATGTCTGTTGCAACTGTTCATGTATTTAAGTGTTGCTGAGCATAATATCTAGTGTGCAGACTTAAGTCTCCCGAGAGACTTAAGGAAGACGATCAGGATGACGCAGAGCATTTGGATAATGGTTTGGTCATTTCTCACAGGTGTCACTGTCTCGTGCTAAACAATGAGAATGCAAACATCCTGGATTTGTAAGTGAGGTGCTCAGAAGGGGAGCATAGGAATCTCTCTCTGGTTTCTCCAGCCTGCTTTACTTTATATGTTCACATCTAAAACTTCTGGCATTTTCCTGCCTGACTTTTAACTCTGCAACTTCCCCCTCATGGAGTTAACTAATGATAACGACATAACCATTCATCATAAGATGCTTGTAGCCAAAGGCTGTTCTACTCATTTTTCAGATAAATAAATATAAGCAAAGCAGCCTAGGAAGCAAGAATCTACTCACAGAGTTTTGTCTCTACTGTAATTATAATGTGCACTAACTATTTAAAGGATGCTGAGTTCAAATAACATTTCACATACGGCTATTGTTCCTCCCCAAGAGAGAATAAGGAAAGAAATGAAAATGTGAACTGTAATAAGAAAAGTCGCCCTAGAGATAAGAGACCCAAAGAAAAGGATATAAAATAAAATGAGAATGGAAAGTACATATTAAAATGTTTTGACTACAATTATTTAAAAAAAACAATACATTTTGAAGGGAGATAAAGAGTAATTCTAGTGGTGTCGTAACAGTATTTTCTTTATAGAACATACAGAGTGCTAAAGACAAAAAAGAATTCTTAAGTGACTTCAATTTATGTTTCATTCCTTTTATCTTACAATAAACTACATATAATTCAGATAAGTTACATTCTAAAAACTGTTAATATATTAATAAACCAACTTTTTTGTTAACGGGTATAGTATGACTAGCTTGGAAAAACACATTCACACCAGTAGATATTTTGTTATATGCTATCAGACATATTTCACTCTGATAAATTGTAGAGACCCTCTCAGAAAGATAACTTGTCAAATGGGAAAATTAAACCATGGTTTTCAGGGAACACAGGGAATGGTTTGCAGGGTATGTGCTGTGCTGGGCTTAATAGTTCAGTCGCATCTGACTCTTTGTGACCCAATGGACTGCAGCCTGCCAGGCTCCTCTGTTCATGGGGATTCTCCAGGCAAGAATACTGGAGTGGGTTGCCATGCCCTCCTCCAGGGGATCTTCCCAACCTAGGATTCGAACTCAGGGATAGAAAGGCCAAAACACCATAACTCCATTTTGAGTGTAGAGAATAAAGCCCTGACACAAAAATTGTGACCTAAGTGTCTCACTTTTCCATATGTTTTACACAAGAATGAAAAAGATGACTATACAAGAAGAATGTGCATTGCAATTTGTGTCTAATAAAAAACATCATATAAAATTTTCTCCAGATAGAAATGATACATTGATGACACTTTCTACTGGGAAGAGTGAAGTAGACCTTTGTATGTTACTATTGAAAGAACGTTTTCTTTTTAAAGTACAATTTCTTTTAGTTGTCATTCTTCATTTTATTTCTTTATTTGTGGCCATGCTGGGTCTTCATCGCTGTGCATGGACTCTCACTAAAGGGTACTCTCTAGGCGCAGCGCAAGGCCTCCTCACTGCATGGCTTCTCGTTGCGGTGGCTTCTCTTGTTGCACAGCAGAAGCTCTAGAGTGTGAGTTCAGTAGCTGAGGTGCACGGGCTTAGTGGCTACGTGGCATGGGGGATGGGCCCAGATCAGAGATGGAACCTGTGTCCCCTGCCTTGGCACGTGGATTCTTAACCCCTGCACCACCAGGAAAGTCAGATGAAAAGTTCTTAAAACTATGCTCTATATAGAAAATTTCATAAAAAATATATCTCTCACCTATCTATTTATATATGTGAGAGTGTAATTGGGGGAATTTCAGATGAGATACAATATCAATTGATGTTGCACAAAACTGATGATTCTTTGGAAGGAAACCTAGTGTCTGGCATACAGGAGAACTCTGTATTTTTTTTCTTGTATACATGTCTGAAGTCTTCTATGGTTTTCAATATATTTTATACCTGTATTTCAATAAATGGTTTGACTTGTACTATATTTAGGTGAGTTTTACAAAATTGAAATTCTGAAAATTGCTCACTATTTAAAATAACAGATATTTAGATTATTAACTATTTAAATGACTCAAAATATTTAGGTAAAAAATATTTAAATGTCTACTGAAAGTAATTAGGTGATTATTTTCTGAATACTATATCTTACCTACATTTTTTACTTGCAAAATTAGATTTGAAGTTGTTCTTGTAATGATTATTATAATAGATCAATGGATTAGAAGCTAGTTGAGGAAGAGTCATGAAATTTTTGCTTAAATGTTTCATGCCTAGTAGTAGCTTCAATATTTCTCTTTATTTAATAATATAATTGAGCAACCTTTTGCTATTAGGATAGCTTGCTCTATTTCTATGTCAATAACATGCTGTACATACTTGGGAGAGGAGAAATGCAGTCAATATCAAGATAGATTCCATTATAAGATTTCATCATTTTTGGAGTAGACATAACAAATGGCCCACCTGAAAGTATTTCTATAAAATCAAAATTCTTTTTCTCATTTTTATTCCTCTTGACATGATGGCTTTTTCTACTGTATATCTGTGATTACTCTTTCATTTGAAGTCCATTTTTCTTCAATAAATCTTTTGTATATATTCATAAAATCTTTGCATAATATAAATTGGTATGTGTGTTTTCATAAGCATTAAAAAATGACTATCAGACCATTCTGAACATGTCAATAAAAATGCTTGCATAACTTTTTTCTTTGCATCAATCATTAGTCCTCAAAGATATCTAAGAGCCTACAAAGTTCTAGGAATGCCATTTGATAAAAAATAGAACAGTGAAAACCAGTGACAATTCCAACATTCATGCTGCATCTTAAGTAGATCAATGCAATTATTCTAATATTTATGAATAAATTTCATGGGTTTTGAGCTGCTATAAAATGGAAGAGGCACTTGATGAGCTCCCTACCAAAAGGAGCATTCAATGGGAAAATGATCCATAAAGGCAGTTTTGTTATGGAGAAGATCTTTGTTTAAGACGACTTCTGTAGACTTTTGTTTAGGGTAGGTGAGGTGGACAACTAAGGCTACATCCAGCTGAGAAGTATTCTGTTTTCTGCTACACTGCCGTTTTAGCTGCTTTTTTGTTTTGTGGTTGCCAAAATGTATACTGCCAGAAAACGTTGATTAAAATATTTTTCAGCTCAATAATGCAGTATTAAAAATCAGATTGAGAAAAGTTATCTCACTTTTTAATACAAATTCATCATTGTATCTTTCTCCAATGATCTAGTGAAGATGGATAAGGCAGTGAGGACAGGATAGTTTAGAGAAGGAAGTCCACGTTCATTGCACTTTGTTCATTAAAAGAGACACTTGAAAAGACAAATTACATCTTTGACTTTAATTCCTTCTGAAGTCAAAAGACAAGTTCATTCACGACCCACAAGCTTGAAGGTGAGATTCCAGTAGTTGAGCTTTACATAAATTGTCTGGGCTTTTTCATCAACTAAAAGCTAGTCATGAAGCTGGAAAGGAGAAATCTTTCAAGTCTCTGTGGGTCCTTTAAAATCACAAAATCATAAAATTTCAACAGAACCTTAGGATTTGTGTAATCTGATACTCTCATATTATAGATCTGCTAAGTGAAGCTCAGAAAAGTTATGGGCTTAGCTTGGTCACCTTTCCATCACCATCTTCTTTGGTTTCTTTAGTGTCTTCTTGCCTTGTAACTTTTCCACTGGTGCTTCTTATCTCCAAGCAATACATGTGTCACATTATCTAACTCTGCTTGGTAAAAACTGCTGTCTAAAGAGGGTTCGCCTTTTCCCTTGGGAGGTAATCAATGCCACACCCAACAAGACTGTCTTTGTTAAAAGACGGTCTTAGGGTGGGGTCTGCCCAAGTCAGAAACACCAACCATGTGACTTACGTTGGGGGTTTGGGTAATGAGGGATCAGTTGACCTGAAGACTGAATTCAACCACACGGGCAATCATTCAGTCAACCTCACCTGCGTGATGAACCCCAGTAAACACTATGGAACCTAGTTCAGATGAGCATCCATGGCTGGCAAAACTTGTTGAATTTGATACCGACCAGGCCCCCGTGGGCCCTTTCTGTGTCCCTTGTTTATTTGATTACAGGAAACAGCCTTCACTCAGCCACCAGGACCTTCCCTGAGCTCCAGTGGGCAGATTCAACCAGTTGTGAATTAGGGAAGGAGGAAAAGGGGACGACAGAGGATGAGATGCTTGGATGGCATCACCGACTCCATGGATATGAGTTTGAATAAGCTCTGGGAGCTGGTGATGGACAGGGAAGCCTTGAGTGCTGCAGTCCATGGGGTTGCAAAGAAAAGGACATGACTGAGCGACTGAACTGAACTGAGGATATACCGAGACAAGGCATCTTCTTATCTATTCCAAAAAAAAAGAGTCAAGAACAGCCTTGGACCAAAGTCTTGTTTCCCCAGAGATACACACAATATCTCTGAGCTATTTTGCAGATATGGAAACCCCCCTCCAGGTGGGGGAAGCTAACAGTTAACGGTGGCATGCTGCCCACAAGCATGCAGGCCCTAGACCAGTTGGATCTGAAGGTTGATGATGATGACTCCTGCTTACCTCACCACCAACCCATCAGAAGAATGTCCATGAGCTGATCATGCCCTCTTTGAAAAATGACTCTAAAACTTCTCACTATCTTCTCCAAGGGGATAAACATCGTTTTGAGGGCATAACCTGCCTGGCAAAGCCATTAAACTATTCTTTTCTATTTCACCCAAAGCTCTGTCTCTGAGATTTGATTCAGCACCAGTGCACAGAGAAGCTGAGCTTCTAGCATCATATTGCCACACATCATAGGCAGGAGAAGCCACACCATACATGACTCAGTGAGTAGAGGATGGCCAGTTCTGCCCTATGTGTCTCTTCCCTTGTCTGATTTTATTCTACATCCCTTCCCTACAATATACCATAATCATGAGTATAACAAACTTCCTGTGAGTTATTTGAGTCCTTCTAGAGAAGGAAACGGCAACCCACTCCAGTATTCTTTCCTAGACAATCCTGTGGACAGAGGAGCCTGGTGGGCTGCTGTCCATAGGGTCACACAGAGTCGGACACAACTGAAGCGACTTAGCATGCATTCATGCATTGGAGATGGAAATGGCAACCCATTCCAGTATTCTTGCCTAGAGAATCCCAGGGATGGAGGAGTCTGGTCAGCTGCCGTCTATGGGGTTGCACAGAGTTGGACATGACTGAAGCAACTTAGCAGCAGCAGTAACAGTAAGTTATTGGGGACTTCCCTACCTAATAGTTCAGTTGGTAAAGAATCCACCTGCAGTGAAGGAGACCCAAGTTCAACCCCTGGGTCAGGAACATATCTTGGAGAAGGAAATGGCAACTCATTCCAGGATTCTTGCCTGGAAAATCCCATGGACAGAGGAGCCTGGCGGGCTACAGTCCATAGGATACTGAAGCTGAGGGTAGTTTTGGGAATCCTTCACCAACCCTGGCAGTCGGTATCAGAAGTCAGAGCAGTTTATTTTACAATTTGGTTAACTTTGTATACTGAGATGTAAATGTCTTAAAAGTTACATTGCTTCATTTTGGGAACTGATAAAATGAAGTTACAAGAATAAACACTCCCTATACAAAGACACTTCCTAAACTGTGATGGTTAACTCTGGGTCAACTTGGCTAGACCACACACCAGATGCTTGGTTAAATAATATTCTGTGAAGGTATTTTAAAAAATTAACATTTTAAACAGTAGACTTTGAGTAAAGCAAATTACCCCCTATAATGTGGGTATGCCTGTGTGCTCTCTCTTTCATCTGTCTCTTTCTCTACAAAAACAAACACACACACACACATACACACATATTCATATATATTACATACACACACACTCCCTATCGACTTCCTACACATACACTATTAACTATGTTTCTCTGGAGAACCTGAATACAGGGACATTTCTGGGTGTAAATAAAACCAGTAGATCCTCTAAAGTTTCAAGATCTTCAGAAGCTGGGAAATCCCAAATGATAAAATTAAATTGATTCTCATGAGATTTCTAAGTGTTTTCTTCTACTGTTACATCAATAACTTTTAGAGTCCATTTGTAAAACCCTAAAGGCACATGTAATAGAACAGATATTTCCAATTTATTTAAAGTACTCTTATATTGAACTTTCTTGACTCAGTTTGGCAATAATCTACACGAAGACTAATACAATCAACAGGAAATAAAAAGAATATTAAAATCAGCACAAAGGAAAAAGTGCTATCAATTGCCTCATGTTCCTTTTCCTTACAGCTACAAATATTTCTTGAAATGTCTTTGTGCTACAGGAAGCTAAGAAAGAGTTATTTGACAAACCTCTACTTGCTTTTCCCCCCAGGGTGGCCCAGAGGAAAACAGTTGTGTCAATGAAAAACTCTGTTTTATGAAGAATTTTTCATGGACCTTATCTGTCTGTACACTGTGGGAGGGGGTCTTCCACACTGACTTCATTCATCAGATTTCTTGATAACAATTAACAACATCTAATTCAACCACAATAGTATCTTACAGAAGACAGTGCATTATCTCTTACAATACTGGTTTCTTTGGAGGTGCAGGAAAGGGGAAGAAAGAAGAAGGGCTTTTCATCATATGCTTCAGAATATTTATGTACTTTGTAATAACTACATATGATTTATATGATAATATATCTTTAGATATACACATACATATGAATTATTTACTTAGTTTCTAAAAAGTAAGCAGCAAATAGTTGGATATTGCTATGTTTTCTAATCCAATTTTGCAAACACACACACAAAATCCCAGGAAGATGTTTATATAACTATTTAGAATGTACTTAGAAAAATACAAAACCAACAGTTGGTAGTAATTACCTTTAGGGAGGGAAACTTTGGTTGTAAAAGAAGTATACAGGTATTTAAACTTTTGTTTTTTTCCTCTTTCTATTTAAAATCTGCTTATGGTTTAATTTTATAATTTAAACATTCTTGTAGAGACCCCCACTGGGATTCTTGAAAGGAGTCTGAGTCAGTGCTGGGATGTTCCTGCAGAGGGAAACAGTCACTTAAGTCAGAGCTCCTGAGATCACCCACTCGCACACAGCTCAGAGCTTTGGGCTTTAGTTGAAACTGGTGATTTTAACTGTATTTTCCTGTAAAAGAGGGAGGTCACATATTCTAGTTCCCTTTCCCAGAGGAGGAAGAAAGTCTGAGAAGTCAAAAGAGGAGGAAAAGTGGGGTTGAACCTGCAGCCATTTGTCCACGTGTTTTCCTGACTTTAAGGGTTCTCCGGCTCTTTTTCTGGCTGGTGCCTTTTCTCTCCTTGCTAGAAGCAAGAGAAGCACCTCCAAGAGAAGCACCCAGGGCAGCTTTTCTCTCTGCACCTGACGGCCTGGAATGGAATCTGCCACCTAGTACCCTTAACATATCTGTGCTGAAATGAATGAATGAGGACTTTTCCCAAAGATGTTTATGATGTATCTGATTAGAATGGCCTGGTAGCTAATAAATAACCACGTGGTATATCACACATGGGGCTTCCCTGGTGGTTCAGCAGTAAAGAATCTGCCTGCAATGCAGGAGACACGAGTTTGATCCCTGGGTCAGGAAGATCCCCTGGAGAAGGAAATGACAACCCCCGCAGTATTCTTGCCTGGAGAATCCCAAGGACAGAGGAGACTGAAGGGCTATAGCCCACAGGGTCGCAAAGAGTTGGACACGACTAAAGTGACTGAACATGCATGCATGTGTATTAAATGTAAGCATGTATAAATATATATACTAAATTGCCTCTTCAAACTCCTTTTAAACATCTTACCATTTTAAATCTTAATGAATTTTAAATATATATATGTATATACATTTCATGACAATGCCAAAACACACAGAAATTTTAAAACTAGAATTAGTTTTAAAAAAAGACAATTAAAAATCATGTTTCTAATAGTTTTCCACAAAAAAAAAAACAGAAAAAAGTAACTCCAACAACTCCAGTGGTAAGTAAACAACCCATATCCGATGTCAGACAAAGATGTAAAGTTGTCTTCATGTTTAACTTGGGTCTGCTTTAGAATTCCGCCTTAAGCACAAATGGTAGCATAAACTTGCTGTTTTTGAGAGCTCCTCTTACCAGAGAGGCACTTAGCATGCAAATATGTAACATAAATTTAGTTTAGAAATGGCAGTGCAGAATGATTGCTGCTACATCTTACTCTCCAGTCACAATAGATGTGAAAAAGATAACTAGTTAGTGAAATAACTATAATTCAAGCAGAAAACTGACATACGGTCCCATAAGCTTCTCCAAGTAGCTTTACTTTGTGACATAACAGAGTTCTTTACACAGATATATCTTTTGGTCCTGTGACAGTTTTACTAGAATAAAGGATGAGCAAGATTTAAAGTGCCTTTGGGTAGTTAAATATGAGCACATACGGTTAAGAATTCTTTCTCTTCTGCTGTCCCCCAATTCTCATCAATTGTCAAACCTATTGTATACATGTGAGGGTGAGTCCAATGTGTAATATTTTAGGACAGAATCCAAGGTAGCCTCACTTAGTTTTTCTAAAATCAGGAGACAGAATGTCAAACAATATTAAAGAATCTTCTCGCTTGGGGGATTGAGCAAGGTGCAATTTAGTGTACCATTTTTTTAGTCCATAAATGCTATGTATTTTATTATTTTTTTAAGTTTGTATTGAAGTATAGTTGATTTACAATCTTGGTTTAGTTTCTGTTGTACAACAAAGTGAATCAGTTGTGCACACATATATATACATTCTTTTTTAGATTCTTTTTCCAAATTGGTCATTATAGAGTACTAATAAAAGTTCCCTGTGCTATAGAGTAAGCCCTTAATAGTTATCTATTTTATAAATAGTAGTGTGTATATGTAAAGTTATGACAAACCTAGTGTGTGTTAAGTTGCTTCAGTCGTGTGCAACTCTTTGCGATCCTATGGACTGTAGCCCACCAGGCTCCTCTGTCCATGGGATTCTCCAGGCAAGATACTGGAATGGGTGGCTATGCCCTTCTCCAGGGGATTTTCCCTACTCAGGGATCGAATCTGCATCTCTTTTGTCTTCTGCATTGGCAGGCAGGTTCTTTACCACTAGCACCACCTGGGAAGCCCAGGACAGTGTATTAAAATGCAGAGACATCACTTTGCCGACAAAAGCCCGTACAGTTAAAGATATGGATTTTCTAGTAGTCATGTATGGATGTGAGAGTTGGACCACTGAGCACCAAGAAATTGATGCATTCTAACTGTAGTGCTGGAGAAGACTCCTGAGAGTTCCTTAGACTGCAATGAGATCAAACCAGTCAATCCTAAAGGAAATCAACCCTGAATATTCATTGGAAGAACTGATACTGAAACTGAAGCTACAATATTTGGCCACCTGATGTGAACAGTTGACTCATTGGAAAAGATCCTAACGCTGGGAAGACTGAAGGCAAAGGAGAAAAGAGTGGCAGAGGTTTAGATGGTTAGATAGCATCACTGACTTAATGGTAATGAACTGAGCAAACACTAGGAGTTAGCAGAGGACAGAAGAGCCTGGAGTGCTGCAATCTATGGCATGGCAAAAAGAGTTGGACATGTCTTAGCAACTGAACAACTGTCTGTATATGTCAATTTCAATGTCTCCATTTATCCCTTTCCCCCAAAGACAAATATCATATGATATCACTTGTATGTTGAATCTCAAAAAATGGTACAAATGAACTTATTTACAAAGCAGAAATAGTCACAGATGTAGAAAACAATCTTATGGATATCAGGAGATGATAGTTCAGTCACTCAGTTGTCTCCAACTCTTTGCAACCCCATGCACTGCAGCATGCCAGGCCTCTCTGTCCATCATCAACTCCTGGAGTTTACTCAAACTCATGTCCATCGAGTTGGTGATGCCATCCAACCATCTCATCCTCTGTCATCCCCTTCTCCTCCCACCTTCGATCTTTCCCAGCATCAGGGTCTTTTCCAATGAGTCAGTTCTTCGCATCAGGTGGCCAAAGTATTGGAGTTTCAGCTTCAGCATCAGTCCTTCCAGTAAATACTCAGGGCTGATTACCTTTAGGGATGGACTGGTTTTATCTCCTTGCTGTCCAAGGGACTCTCAAGAATCGTCTACAATACCACAGTTCAAAAAGGATCAATTCTTCAGTGATCAGCTTTCTTTATAGTCCAACTCCAACTCTCATAGCCATACATAATTACTGGAAAAACCAAAGCGTTGACTAGATGGACCTTGTTGGCAAAGTAATGTGTCTGCTTTTTAATATGCTGTCTAGTTTGGTCATAGCTTTTGTTCCAGGGAGCAAATGTCTTCTAATTTCATGGCTGCAGTCACCATCTGCAGTGATTTTGGAGCCCCCAAAATAAAGTGTGTCACTGTTTCCACTGTGTCCCCATCTATTTCCCATGACATGATGGGACCAGATGCCATGATCTTAGTTTTCTGAATGTTGAATTTTACACCAACTTTTTCACCTCCCTCTTTCACTTTCATCAAGAGGCTCTTTAGTTCTTCTTCACTTTATGCCACAAGGGTGGTGTCATCTATGTATCTGAGGTTATTTATATTTCTCCTGGCAATCTTAATTCCAGCTTGTGCTTCATCCAGTTCACCATAATGCATGATATACTCTGCATATACGTTAAAGAAGCTGGTGACAATATACAGCTTTGATGTACTCCTTTCAGTTCACATACAGTTGAAGTCTGGCTTGCAGGACTTTGAGCATTACTTTGTAGAGTGTGAGATGAGTGCAATTGTGCAGTAGTTTGAACATTCTCTTGTGTTGTTGGAACAGGATGTTTGCTATGACCAGTGTTTTCTCTTGGCAAAACTCTGTTAGCCTTTGCCTTGCTTCATTCTGTACTCCAAGGCCAAAAACTTGCCTGTTACTACAGGTATTTCCTGCCTTGAGAACCCCACAAACAGTATGAAAAGGCAAAAAGATAGGACACTGAAAGATGAACTCCCCAGGCCAGTAGGTGCCCAATATGCTACTGGAGATCGGTAGAGAAATAGCTCCAGAAAGAATGAAGAGACGGAGCCAAGGCAAAAACAACATCCAGCTGTGGATGTGACTGGTGATGGAAGTAAAGTCTGATGATGTAAAAAGCAATATTGCATAAATGTTAGATCCATGAATCAAGGCAAATTGGAAGATTCAAGGGATTAGATCTGATAGACAGAGTGCCTGAAGAACTATGGACGGAGTTCATGACATTGTACAGGAGGCAGTGATGAAGTCCATCCCCAAGAAAAAGAAATGCAAAAAGGCAAATCTTATGGATATCAGAGGATGATAACTTGTATCTTAAAGAGATGAAGACAGTCGATTCATCCTTATCTTCATTTCAAAAATATAAGTGGTGTATCACATATAATAGAAACTTGAAGTAGGTGATATTTGAAATATGGTAGAAAGATAGCCATTTCTGAACAAAAATAACTCTGATAAAGAAAGATACCACTAGCCATAGGAGAATAAGCACAAAATTTTAAGAAATCTTATCTTTTTATACAAATGTATGGTTATAAGTTGAGCAGCTACAGAGTTGTTTTTTGTTTCTTCAGTTTTTTAAAGATAATAAACTACATAGAAAGCCCTACAATTAATTCAGAAATGAAGTCCACACGTGCGCGCACACACATATAATATGCCTATTATATATTGTAAATTGTAGTGTTCAAATGCAATTATATGGAATTCTGAACTTGAATAATGCTGTGAGATCAATTTATCTAAATTCTCATTTTACATATAATTTCATTCCACAAAATACGTGGCAGTTGAAATCTTACATATGAAAATATATGAAACCATCAACTTTTCAAACAGTAATAAATACAAATAAAATAATAGATATTCTTTCAGTGTTACTTTGTAACTAACTCAAATATTTTTTAACCTGACTTTGAATAGAAGTCTTTTAATTTTATAGAGTATCACAAAATGTCTATTCTCTAAAATAAAATTTGATAAAAGGAACTTGAAAATGTGAAATGACTTACGGAGGTGAATTGGGTAGGCATTATGGTCACCTGAAAGATAATTTACACTGACTTCTTAACAAATATGAACAATTTAGTTTTGTAGCTTTTAGAGAATTTTTCTGAATCCTAGATATACAAATATCATTTATAGCCTTTCTTTTTTACTAAAACACAAAAAAGAGTACTAAAAAGGGAAATAAGAGAAGTCTTTGGTGGCAAAACTATTTTTACATGGTTTTCTAAACTTATAAGGAAAATAATATGTAAGAGATTTTCCTATGATTTTAAAGAAAAAGTGTCTCAATTAGAGGGACATTAAACCATGTGGGTCAAATACAACGGATTCATTAAATGGAAATCAGAAGGAGCAGTATTAAGGTAGCAGCTACAATTTTCCAAGAGTTCATTAAACATTACATTTAATTTTTCTTTTGGCAATAAAAACCATTAGAGTTTCGTTTTATTAGCTGCAGTATTTTTGCAAGAACAAACAAAGAAATTTTACTTAAAGTGTAACTATCCAATTATTTCGAAGTAAAAACACAATGTGCTTGAAATTGAATCCTATTATAGTAAGAAAACAATGCACTGGAAATGAATACATTTAAAGCTGGAAATATCAGAGAAACACAAGTAAGAATTAATTCGAAAACCCATCCCTCTTCCTCCACTGAAGCACTCATTTTTTTTCTAAAGCTTGAGTGTTCACCAAGGCACTTAATTTCTTCATGGATCCTGGTGCTTTGCTCCTTATGAACTGACGCTGTCAACTGTGATTTTTGTTCACTTGAAGCTCTGTTCCAAATAACCATGCTTCGCTAGGCACACAGAACTTGCAATCTAACCAGACTGTATTCTACCTTTTGCTGCCAAGGGGCTCCTAAGCTACTTTTGCAAGTAGTAGTCATGACAGAATACTCTCCACTATTTGCATATAATGCTCCTTTTATCCCACTGTACTCCTTCAAAAGAAAAGGTATTTATTGCTTTTATTTCAAATTTTATTTCTGTAAAAAGTGAGATGGAAAGCTTCTACTAATCTGTTCCAGAAAAGCAGGAAAGAATATTTTCTTCTGCACATCACTGACATTCCTCAGGATAAATTTTTTTTTTAATGTAAACCATTTTAAAAATCTTTATTGAATTTGTTATAACATTGCTTCTATTTTTATGCTTTGGCCATAAGGTATGTTGGATCTTAGCTCCCCAATCAGGGATCGAACCCACACTCCCTGCACTGGAAGGCAAAGTCTTCACCACTGGACCACCAGGGAAACCCTAGGACAAAGGCTTTTAAAAAGCACCTGGCTCTACTGCAAGGGGGCCCTCTCTCCCGTCTGCTGTTCTGTTCGCAGGAGCTGAAGGGTGCTTTTCCCATTCTTGTGTCTGGATCCCAGAGCCCCCTTACTTACCAAGGCAGTCTTTTTACCTAAAACCAACTTCCCTGGTGGCTCAGATGATAAGGAGTCTGCCTGCAATGTGGGACACCCGGGTTCAATCCGTGGGTGGAGAAGATCCCTTGGAGAAGGGAATGACAAACCACTCCAGTATTTTTGCTTGGAGAATCCCATGGACGGAGGAGCCTTGCAAGCTACAGTCCAAAGAGTCGGACATGACTGAGAGACTTCACTTCACTGGAAGCCTGGCCCCATCCCTGTCTTTCCAATCCCTGTTTAATCACTCCGTATTGATCTATGGGGGTGGTGGCTCAAATGTGAACAGGGTGAGGATAGGAAATCCACAAGTGAAGTTCAGGGGTAAGACAATGGGCCGATGCCCAGATGGTCACTTTCCAGGTCAAGGTGTTGTGGTGGAAATGCAAGTCTCGTCCTGCTAGAGACTGAGATTTCTCAAGAGGAGTCGAAGTTTCTTGATATGTAGTAGAAAAGAACAAATCTGACTCCATGTAAAGCCTGTTTCTTTAACTTTTGTATTTTGCTTCAAGTTAAGAATGTTGCTTATAGCTTCCCAGGTGGCTCTAGTGGCAAAGAACCCGCCTGCCAATGCTGAAAATGCAATAGACATGGGTTGATCCCTGGGTTGGGAAGATCCCCTGGAGGAGGAAATGGCAACCCACTCCAGTATTCTTGCCTGGAGAATTGCATGGACAGAGGAGCCTGGAGGGCTACTGTCCATGGGGTTGCAAAGACTTGAATAAGATGAACTCCAGGAGTTGGTGATGGACAGGGAGGCCTGGTGTGCTGTGATTCATGGGGTCGCAAAGAGTCGGACACAACTGATCGACTGAACTGAACTGAACTGAACTGAAGTAAAGAATGTTGCCTATAGCCTGAAATATACAGCAGGGCTCTGATCTTTAAGGGTATAACAGTTTTCCATTCATAAAGAGATGAAAAATTGCAGAACAGAGAACAGCATCTGTTTTTTTCAGAGGCTTACAAGAACATCTTGACCTGACCTACAAAGAGGGCTGTAAGAACAAAGGATTCCTATACATTGAAGTTTGCAATAGCCAACCACGCCCCTCTTCCAATTTGCCTTTTAAAATGGTTTGCTGAAACCCTTCAGGGAGTTTGGGACTTTGGGAGGAATGAGCCACCCACTCCCTGTGCATGGCCCTGAAATAAACCTTTCTCTGCTCCAAACTCCAACATCTGGGTATTGTTTGGTCTCATTGTGCGCCGGGCACACAGATACTCATGAAAAGGTTATCAGTGTTTAGAAACAGATAGACAGCTCTAATTTCTAATTTAGAATTACCAGAGCTAGACAAAACTGTTGTCTAGGTTTGAGCTGCAGCATAGCAGAATCCATCTCACTCTACTCTTCCCCGTCTCTGGTTTTCAAATTTTTAAAAACTTAAAACACTGATTCATATTTAGTTGCTGACCAATGGGAATTTACTTCATTGTGTGCATATGTATGTACACATAGGTATATACTTAGTTGGTCCTTGTGCTGCAAACATTACATTTACAGAAACATAAATGGCAAGTCTGGCAGTTAATTTAGATGGTGTGCCTTGTTTTTGATGAAAAAAGAAAAAAAAAAAAAAAAAACTAAATTTTGTGCATCCAAACAACTTGAAAGACTCTAGAGGCTACAGACGGAGAAGGCAATGGCACCCCACTCCAGTACTCTTGCCTGGAAAATTCCATGGACGGAGGAGCCTGGTAGGCTGCAGTCCATGGGGTCGCACAGAGTCGGACACGACCAAGCGACTTCACTTTCACTTTTCACCTTCATGCATTGGAGGAGATGGCAACCCACTCCAGTGTTCTTGCCTGGAGAATCGCAGGGACAGGGGAGCCTGGTGGGCTGCCGTCTATGGGGTCGTACAGAGTCGGACACGACTGAAGCGCCTTAGCAGCTGCAGAGGCTACAGAATATCTGGTCTCTGTGGTCATTAATGTTTCACTGAGGCAGACAGGGGCAAGCAGAGCTTCACAAAAAATGATCTTACAATCTCCAATAACAATGAAGGAAGGATCAGTAAAGGTTGCTTTCCTTTTACAAGACAGGTCAAAAAGCTTTTCCCCCAGGGAAAATTCTAAGTGTAATTCATTTGAGTTACTGAAATCTCTTATGTAATGCTATGCAGAAAGGGTAAGAGAACAACCAAAAACATTAAAATGTGTCGAGATGAGATCACCAAAAGATGAGGCTGCGAAATTCTTCCAAGATTGAAGGTATTTTCAACCTGCACAGTGGATCTAGAGCTTTGTTTACAGCATTCTTTCCTCACCAAATAGAAAAGAACCTGCTTCCAGCAATGTGTAAGAGTTTTTACTCAGCTTCTTATTTTCTTTTGCTCAGAAAGACTGAAATGTCTTTGTTTATTTCTCTTTTGGGAGTTTGAGAAATACACAGGAATATCTCTGCGCCAAATTCCACCTGGAAACCACAACGCGATGAGGGGAATATGGAGATTTCAAATAGCTTTCAATAATTGTTCTCACAGGAGCGCACACCCTTTCTTTTCACAATGCCACATGGTAACTTTCATTTTTTAACCTGCATCTTTCTCATATATTAGATAAGAACAAGCAATGGCCAGTCTGGAGTCCTTTCCACTGTATACACTTGAAAAGTCCCATTCCTTTACCATCAATATGGCTATATTTTACAGCTTTTTTCATTACTTCAATGGATATTGTTTTCTTGTGCATTTTTTTTTCTCTACAATCCAACCTATGTAACTAATAACCTGAATAGTCAAAACCAGCTGTATTTTATGGCCGATCTAAGCTAAGGAACCTCCCTTTTCACATGGGTCAGGACCTAAGAGCTAGTCTCTTTGACTGGAGACAGAAAATGTACCTTTTTCCACGAGGCGGATGAAAGTAAGGCATTCATCCCAGGCTTTTAAGTTTCCTCTATGACTAAACTGAAATCCTTCATCTTTAGCTTTAAGATTTCACAGTAACATTTGAGGAGCTACAGAAAATTCACCGGCTTTATAAGCTAGCACATTTTACTTCTAAGTCTGGTGGTAATAAATAGTGAATTAATTCTAAGCAAGACATCACTGGGACTTAGAGCTCCACCTCACAGACAAGGCATCGCTGCTTTAGTATGCAACTAGAAGAAATGGCCTCTCTAACTTTAGACTTCTCTACCATTTGTCTTCAGCATTTTGGAGGGAAGAATGCAACATAAATCTCACAAAAGTTGGAAGGAACACATGGCTGAAGTGAGTATTATTCACAAAGTAAAGGCACTCGCATATGTGCCCTGAAGAAATCTAATCTAAGCCTTGTCAGGATTCCCTGTCCTGATTTGACTGAATTAAGTCAAACGCAGAATATCTCTTCCTGACACTCTCCCTCCAGTCTCTACCTCCAAACTGAATTGATAGAATGGTAAAGCACTCACACAAACCTAATCTTTAGTGAACATCTTTCCAGATCTGTAGTGAGCTAGCATTTCCTCTGCTTTACAGAGAAGAAACCTCAACTGTGAAGGAACAGTGACTTTAAGACACTCATCCTGGTTGGTTGTCAAGACCTGGGCTCCCAGTCAGCTTAAACAGACCAACAAGGTTCCAACTGGAAGGTGGCTGCTTTGTGACTCCCCCAGAACACTTCTGTAGGTGTTCAAGATAACTTTACAAAAACCAGTTAATCTCCTTAAAGCCGAATTTATACCATACCACCTTCTATATTAATAACTTTTAGCAAAGGGAAAAGTTGTGAATTTTATGAATAGGAAAATGTGTGCCCCCCAAAACTGGGTGTGGTGTGACTGGAACTGCTATAACTATTTTTTTTTTTGCAAATATTTATATCTTACAGATAGTTCAAAGTGCTCATTGGAATTCCAATCACATCCACTTAGAGGTAAATAGGGTTTGCATGTAGTCCTCTAGGGCAAAGGTCACCAAACTGCTTCTGGAAATCGCCAGGTGGCAAATACTCTGGGTGTTGTGTTCCATAAAGTCTCTGTCACAACTAGTAGTCTTGGAGCACAGAAGCAGCCAGAAACAGTGGTGGGTAAATGGGTGTGGCTACGGAGAAGGCAATGGCAACCCACTCCAGTGTTCTTGCCTGGAGAATCCCAGGGGCGGGGAAGCCTGGTGGGCTGACGTCTATGGGATCGCACAGAGTCGGACACGACTGATGCGACTTAGCAGCATGCCCCATTAAATGATTATTCACAGAACCTGCAGCTGAAAAGACTGGGTTCAAAGGCAACGGTGCCCAGTCCCTTAGAGAATGGCATTTGTGATGAGGTCAAAATCACTCTAAATATTTAGCATGAAGAGAATAATGGAAAAACCCAGAGAGTGTGTACACAAAACAGAAAGCAAGGGCAAAAGGGATGAATGCTTTTCTGAAAATGGAAAATTACCTTCTTATGTCCCTTCCAGCTCTAATATTCTCACTTGCTGCAGCTGCTGCTGCTAAGTCGCTTCAGTCGTATCTGACTCTGTGCGACCCCATAGATGGCAGCCCACCAGGTTCCCCCGTCCCTGGGATTCTCCAGGCGAGAACACTGGAGTGGGTTGCCATTTCCTTCTCCAATGGCAGAAAGCAAAAAAGAACTAAAGAGCCTCTTGATGAAAGTGAAAGAGGAGAGTGAAAAAGTTGGCTTAAAGCTCAACATTCAGAAAACTAAGATCATGGCATCTGGTCCCATCCCTTCATGGGAAATAGATGGGGAAACAGTGGAAACAGTGGCAGACTTTATTTTATTTTGGGGGCTCCAAAATCACTGCAGCTGGTGACTGCAGCCATGAAATTAAAAGACACTAACTCCTTGGAAGAAAAGTTATGACCAACCTAGATAGCATATTCAAAAGCAGAGACATTACTTTGCCAACAAAGTTCCATCTAGTCAAAGCTATGGTTTTTCCAATGGTCATGTATGGATGTAAGAGTTGGATTGTGAAGAAAGCTAAGCACCGAAGAATTGATGCTTTCAAACTGTGATGTTGGAGAAGACTCTTGAGAGTCCCTTGGACTGCAAGGAGATCCAACCAGTCCATTCTAAAGGAGATCAGTCCTGGGTGTTCTTTGCAAGGAATGATGCTAAAGCTGAAACTCCAATACTTGTGCCACCTGATGCGAAGAGTTGACTCATTGGAAAAGACCCTGATGCTGGGAGGGATTGGGGGCAAGAGGAGAAGGGGACGACAGAGGATGAGATGGCTGGATGGCATCGCTGACTCGATGGACGTGAGTCTGAGTGAACTCCGGGAGTTGGTGATGGACAGGGAGGCCTGGCGTGCTGTGATTCATGGGGTCGCAAAGAGTCAGACACAACTGAGTGACTGAACTGAACTGAATAAGTCATTACAGAGGCCTTGGGAGAAAGACAGGCTTTTCACAGACAGAAAGAGTCAGAGGACATGGAAAGTTGTCTCATCCAGATTCTTGTCCTCTTTTGATATTATGGAGACCTTGAAAGGCTAAGTGTTAAGGCTTGGTCCTTTACTATCTCTGCTCTTTCACCCTGATCCAGGTAACCACCTAAGAGTGGTTCTTAAAGAAGATTTTATGGCTTGAACCAGGAATGAGATGGCTTAGTGGGAGGTCAGAAAGTGTTTGAGGTAGAAGACGCAGTGATGAATCTTTAATGAGACAGAATATTACTTCTGGGAAGGAGAGAAAATCAAGAAAATTAGCAAATCTAACACTTGAGCATTCTAAGACTCAGATTTTGTGATAGACATTTTATATGTCTGTTGACACATCTGATATTTAAAAGACAGATGTCTGAAAAGTCTAATTAGTAGGACAGTTACTATTCTACTCCTTGAATAATTTTTTCATCTTCAACAATTTAATCAACTGTTTACCCTATGATATATAGATTATGCTACCAATTATTAAATATTTCTAATGCATGTTTACAACTAAATTACTTAGTGGCTACCAAAATTCTATGAAACAGTTGTTTTCAAGTCATTTGAAGTAACTTGTTTTAAGCAATTGTTTTTTAATTGCAAATAATAAGACACAACTACATTTGCTCCTCAAAACAACTGAATTCTTCCATTTTTAAGTATTGTATTTATTTTATGGAAAAATGAACAAGTGGTTCAAAACGTAGATAGCCTTTTAAACTACTTCATGAAACTCACTCAACATAGATTTCTAATAGAGTTTTGAAGTGCCTGTACATTTACAGGCATACTTAATTTTAATGTGAGTCACATTATATTTCATATTTTACAAATTTAAGGTTTGTGGCAGCTCTGAGTTTCGAAGGCAAGATTTTTTTTTTCTTTCAACAACAGTATTTGCTCACTTTGTGTCTCTGTGTCACATTTTGGTAATTCTGACATTTTGAACATTTTAATCATTATTGTATTTGTTATGGTGATCTGTGATCAGCAATCTTTGATGTTACTATTGCAAAATGACTATGATTTCCTGAAGGCTCAGATGATGGTTAGCAGTTTTAGCATAAAATATTTCCTAATTAAGACATGTACATTTATTTTAGATACAATGTTATTGCACACTTCATAGACTACAATATAGTATAAATATAACATACGCACTGGGAAAGCAAGTAATTTGTATGACTTGCTTTACTGAAATACTCACTTTATTGAGGTTGTCTGGGACCCAATCCGCCAATATGTCCAAGGTGTACCTGTATTTATTTATGATAAGTGATGAAATAGATAGGTGATAAAACTGTAAAATATAACAAAAACTGTATGGAAAAAATAAAAATAAATGCAACAGTTTCACTTCAGAATTGTTGCAAGGATTAAATGAGATAAACATATAGTAATTACTTTCACTTCTCTAATGATGAATGAGGAAGCTGATGCAGAAACGAAACTGGTCAGTGATCACCGAGGGGTGGCTTTGAATCTAGGCTGATGCAGCTGCAAGGACTCCTTCTCTTGACTCTATTGGCTGTTCACCATCAAGGTGATTTTCAAATGTTCACATTATTTAAAGAGGTCTCTGTGACCATTTTCATCGTTTTTAAGGAATGTAAATAACTGGATTTCTGTGCACAAAATTTTGCAACTAGTTTCCTTTAGAAAGTTACCCTTGACTAGAGGAGGAAGAAGTGCTATTTTTATAAATATATTCTCTCAGTAGACAGTCTCTACAGAGAGAAATGGACCATTTTTAATGGTTAATTCTGCTTGAATATTTTAGTACTATTCAATGTTTGCTCATCCTTTTTAGAAGGTTTATAAGACATTTTCTGCATATATTATTTAATGTTCAGCGGCCACATTACGCAAGATGAGCATTTTTTAGTTTTGGATTATTTATATACTTTATTCCAAAATACATGACTATTGTTGACAATCTACAGAACTCTCAATATATTTCATGTCTTTAAACAAATCACAAGAAAAGTGTCAGAGTGATTTATTAGAGCTCTTATTCAAGGAAGTCACATGTTTCTGAGCTTCTGGAAGTGAAGTGAAAGTCACTCAGTTGTGTCTGACTCTTTGTGACCCTATGGGAATAGACCATGGAATTCTCTAGGCCAGAATACTGGAGTGGGTAGCCTTTCCCTTCTCCAGGGGATCTTCCCAACCCAGGGATTGAACCCAAGTCTCCCATATTGCAGGCAGATTCTTTAACAGCTGAGCCACAAGGGAAGCCCTAGAATACCGGACAGGGTAGCCTATCCCTTCCCCAGAGGATCTTCCTGACCCAGGAACTGAACCGGAGTTTCCTGTATAGCAGGTGGATTTTTTATCAACTGAGCTATCAGGGAAGAGCTTCTGGAAAAGCCTGAGTAAATGATTATGAGGTCATTTATGAATGACCTCATCTATGAGGTACCCACGTCCATGACCATCCCAGAAGCTTCTTGGAGGAGACTGCTTTCATCTCTTGCCATACCAGCTCAGCTCATTTTCTGCAATTATCTCCTCCAAGTTTGCCTAATAGCCACACACGTCAAAATCATTTTACAAAATAATAACTCAGAATGTAAACACAATATATTATAAGAGTGGATTAAATGTGTCAAGTCTTGACATACTTACGTTTGAGTTGGTACACAGATGCATGACTCTTCAGTGTAGAAAGCATACAATAGCAAGCACAGAACCCCAGAGATGCAATTATTTCATTATGTTTATCACTATGAGTATCTCTACATTTTTATTATTTCACCACATTTAACTGATTACTTTTTTTCACAAGACACCAAACCACTTGAAATCAGATGTCAATATCAACTTTTTTTTTAGTATTATTTAAAAAAATGGTTCACTTTTCCTCATATTTTTCTAATAAAAACCACAGGCAATATTAGAAATTTGCAAATTTTATTCTGGGTCCATCACTTCTCCCTTCTCCATCCTCTTCAAACTACTAATGTCCTCTTCCACTAGGCACATAAAGCCCTCCTTTGACACCCAACACAGGCCTACAACAGATCAAAACTACCAGGGCACCATCAGTGTTTTTAATTAGAAAATAATCTATAAAAATTAGCCATTTTTTTAAACACCTATGACCCAGGTGATGTGTTGAAGAAGATGAACCAGAATTTTAAGGACCTTCAGCTCAGTTCACTTCAGTTGCTCAGTCATGTCCGACTCTTTGTGACCCCATGAATCACAGCATGCCAGGCCTCCCTGTCCATTACGAACTCCAAGAGTTCACTCAAACTCATGTCCGTCGACTCAGTGATACCATCCAGCCATCTCATCCTCTGTGGTCCTCTTCTCTTACTGCCCCCAATCCCTCCCAGCATCAGAGTCTTTTCCAATGAGTCAACTCTTCACATGAGGTGGCCAAAGTATTGGAGTTTCAGCTTTAGCATCAGTCCTTCCAAAGAACACCCAGGACTGATCTCCTTTTGAATCGACTGGTTGGATCTCCTTGCAGTCCATGGGACTCTAAAGAGTCTTCTCCAACACCACAGTTCAAAAGCATCAATTCTTCGGCACTCAGCCTTCTTCACAGTCCAACTCTCACATCCATACATGACCACTGGAAAAACCATAGCCTTGACTAGATGGACCTTTGTTGGCAAAGTAATGTCTCTGCTTTTGAATATGCTGTCTAGGTTGGTCATAACTTTCCTTCCAAGGAGTAAGCATCTTTTAATTTCATGGCTGCAGTCACCATCTGCATGATTTTGGAGCCCCAAAAAATAAAGTCTGACATTGTTTCCATTGCTTCTCCATCTATTTCCCATGAAGTGATGGGACCAGATGCCACGATCTTCATTTTCTGAATGTTGAGCTTTAAGCCAACTTTTTCACTCTCCTCTTGCACTTTCATCAAGAGGCTTTTTAGTTCTTCTTCACTTTCTGCCGTAAGGGTGTGTCATCTGCATATCTGAGGTTATTGATATTTCTCCCAGCAATCTTGATTCCAGCTTGTGCTTCTTTCAGCCCAGCGTTTCTCACGATGTACTCTGCATATAAGTTAAATAAGCAGGGTGACAATATACAGCCTTGACGTACTCCTTTTCCTATTTGGAACCAGTCTGTTGTTCCAGGTCCAGTTCTAACTGTTGCTTCCTGACCTGCATATAGGTTTCTCAAGAGACAGGTCAGGTGGCCTGGTATTCCCATCTCTTTCAGAATTTTCCACAGTTTATTGTGATCCACACAGTCAAAGGCTTTGGCATAGTCAATAAAGCAGAAATAGATGTTTTTCTGGAACTCTCTTGCTTTTTCCATGATCCAGCGGATGTTGGCATTTTGATCTCTGGTTCCTCTGACTTTTCTAAAACCAGCTTGAACATCTGGAAGTTCACAGTTCACGTATTGCTGAAGCCTGGCTTGGAGAATTTTGAGCATAGAGCATCCTTTCACCGCATATGCACCACCATCCTTCAGACTTTAGGATGCTCACTCTAAACAATCACAACAGGCTTTGTTCTGGCTTTCCAGGCACCTTACTGTAACACAAAACGTTCTGCAACTCTGACTCCTGAAAACCTCATGGGGATGACACAGGCCACCTGCTATGACGTATGTGACACTCCACTTCGGCCCAAGCCTGACACTCCCCTGCCCTCCTGGAGGCTTTCTTCCAGCCTCTCTGGACTTGGTCCTTTAATTGTGCACATCCATAATTTAAGTCTGTCCTAGATCTCAGCTTTTCTATACCTCAAGATCTCAGTTACTTATCCCCTGTTTTTGTCTTATTTTATTGTTTTAGTGAACCAGATGAGCAAAAAATAAAAATCTAGCTTTGAAACTTTGCTAGTTAGAAATATATTGAGTATCACTGTCAGGGACAAATCTCCAATTATTTTCTGGCAAGACATAATGCACATGCCATTGAAGTGTTTAATTTATCTAATGGATTAAAATACCTGCTCTTTTTCTCATTAAATTTATATGTATGTTTTTAAAACATAAGGAGGACTTTAAAATAGACCTTTTTGTTAATAAATAAATTGGGGGGATTTATTTTTTTAATTAATTATTTTAACTGGAGGACAAGTCATAATATTGTGATGGCTTTTTTTTGCCATAAATCGACCAGAATCAGCCACATGTGCACATGTGTCCCCCATTTAAGTGGCACTTGGCAAGCAGTGCCTGATGATTCTTATCTCAAGGGAACCACAATACACTTATGACGAATCAAGAGGTTTAAAGAAAGATAGATAGCAAGGGAAGGTAGAAGGAAGGAAGGAAGGAAGGGAAATAAACCTTTACAACACATCTTAATTAAGAAGCATTTTTCTAATATATAACCAAAAATCCATGTAGCTCTGAACCTCTGGCCCACATTTTGACCATTAGATCATCATTTTCAGTGACAAAGAGTGTGATTTGTTTGTTTAGGTTCATCTCAAAAGACTCTAGCTATTACCTTTTGAGAATGAACTCTCACATGCTGGATTTCCAGGTTGTAAAGCCAATGGATAAGTCACTGTGTTCAGTGACTCCTCACTACGTTGAACACTCCTCTTGCTACTCTTTGTTAACTACTGTGTGCCATTATTTGCCATTGTTACACAAAGGGGTTATCTGGGGATTTCTTCCTTAGGTCAGATTATATTGGACCTCACTCTGCCTTGGTGAGGTTAAATATTTTACCCAGTGTATTTAAATGCGATTTGCCTATCTTATATCTAAACAGTAAAGTGGCTTTGGTGAAATCAGATCAGATCAGTCGCTCAGTCGTGTCCGACTCTTTGTGACCCCATGAATCGCAGCACGCCAGGCTTCCCTGTCCATCACCAACTCCCGGAGTTCACTGAGACTCACGTCCATAGAGTCAGCGATGCCATCAAGCCATCTCATCCTCTGTCGTTCCCTTCTCCTCCTGCCCCCAATCCCTCCCAGCATCAGGGTCTTTTCCAGTGAGTCAACTCTTCACATGAGGTGGCCAAAGTACTGGAGTTTCAGCCTTAGCATCGTTCCATCCAAAGAAATCCCAGGGCTGATCTCCTTCAGAATGGACTGGTTGGATCTCCTTGAAGTCCAAGGGACTCTCAAGAGTCTTCTCCAACACCACAGTTCCAAAGCATCAATTCTTCAGCGCTCAGGTGAAATAGTCAGATATAAACCATTTAGACAAAAACAGATGAGCGAGTGGATCAAACTACACGGCTTCTGCACGGCAGAGGAATCCATCAGCACAGTGAAAAGGCAGCCTACGTAATGGGAGAAAATATTTACAAAAAAACATATCCAAGAAGAGATCGGTATCCAAAATATACAAAGCATTCCTACAAGGCAACAGCAAAACTAAAAACAACATGCCCCCAAATAACCCAATTTAAAGATGGGCAAATGACCTGAACAGACATTTTTCCAAAAGTGCTCAACATCATTAACCATCAGAGAAACACAAGCCAAAACCATAGTATCACCTCACACCTGTTTGAATGACTATTACCAAAAAGACAAGAGACAAATACTGGCTGGCCAGGATGCAGAGAAAGCCACTAGTACTGTGGTGTACTAATACAGCCACCATGTAAACCAGTACAGCCACTATGGAAAACAATATGGAGAATTCTCAAAGAATTAAAAATATGCTATGTGATCAGAAGTTCCACTTTGAGATATATATATACGAAGGAAACAAAATCACCTGGAAGAGACATCTGTATTCCTATGTTCATAGCAGAGTTACTCACAACACTGAAAACAACCCAAGCAACCACTGACAGATGAACGGATAAAGAAAATGAGATACATATACACAGTGGAGTATTATTCCTCATTTAAAAAAGGAAGAAAATCCTATCATTTGCAACATGGATGACCTAGAGGACAGTGTGCTAAGTCAAATAAGCCAGACAGAGAAAGAAAAGAAAACACGTGATATCACTTATACATGGAATCGTAAAAAAAAAAAAAAAAGTTGAATAGGAAAACTGGTTTGCCAGGGACGAAGGGCTTAGGGGTAGGGGAAATAGGAAAGGTTGGTTTCCTATTTCCAAACAAAACAAATTTTTCTCAGAAACCAATTCATGCCATTCTGAATCTTTGTTTCAAACACATAAAAAAGCTGATTTTTTAGACTTTCAAAAAAATCACTAACATGTCTTATTTATAACCTGTTCGTTTTCTTAACCATTTTCTCATTCCATGTACAACCTTAGAATTACAGAGAAACATTACACAGAAAAATTATACAGAATTACACAAAAAAACAGATTTTTCATTAAATTCAGTAACTCTGAAATATCTCAAAAATTTATTTAATTCAGCCCACATTAAAACAAATGGTAATTATAGGCTCTGTCTACTAAAAAGTTTAAAAGGAATTGATAATAGCTTGAAGTATATTTGTTTACAAATGTTTACTGAATACCAACTTTGCTGAGCAAAGCAGGCAGGATCTCAGCCCCCATGGAGTTTGTGGTCTCATAACATCTGGCTGTTGGTGGTGGTGGTGTTGTTTTTATTATTTGTTATCCTTGCCCCTGAGAAAAACCTAAGTCAACTGGATTAGAAATCAAAGTAGAATTTTTATTGACTCACATGACTGCAGGAGGCTTCAGGAAAAACTGCAGTGTTCACCAGACCAACTCTGCATGCCTTCTCTCTTAACTCTGCATGCTGGTTTCATCCATTCCTCTGGAGATCAGCATCCTACATCAAATAGGACCCGGATTCCCTTTCTTTCTTCCAACTGCAAAACTCTCAAGGGAATTCTGATTTGAAGGACTGCATCATGGCCCCTGACTGTAGTCAGTGGGGCCAAGTCCGATGATTATCAGAAATTCCTATTATGGACTTTTTCTTTATTCATGGCAAAAAACACATACCATGAAATTTATTTTCTTAAAATTTTTAAAGTCAACAGTACAGTATTATTATAATGCTGTACCATGTTTTAAGCAGAGCTCTAGAGGTATTTCATCTTTCAGAACTGAAACTTTACTGACATTGAACAGCGACTCATCTTCTCTCCTTGATTCGAGCTCCTGGTACCCAATTTCTACTTTGTCTCAGATTTGAGGACTCCAAGTACTTCATATAAGTGGAGGCATGCCATGTTTGTCTTTCTACTGCTGGCTTTCTTAGCATGATCACCTCCAGGCTCATCCATTTTGCCACATACAATAGGATTTCCTTCTCTTTTAAGGAACAAGATGTTGAGGATGAATAAAAAGCTAGGTTGAGAGGTTTGGGAGCCTTAGAAGCAAAGGCAAACCAGCTAATGGCCAGGTGGGGAAGAGATACGGTGCGTTCCATATGTTTGCGGACTGCGGTGATGGGATGAGAAAGAAAGGCAGGGCAGCAGAATGAGGCTGGAGAGATGTGCGGGGGTCTGATCCTAGGGCCTTGTAGTTCTCCAGGGACTCTGGTCTTTGCATGTATAATTACTGGGGAGAAATTGGCATTGATTTATATATTCAAAAATATCGCTCAGACTCCAATGTACTGTTCAAAGTCAAGCCAGGTAAACTGGGTCTGCTTACTTGCCTCTGGCTTCTCTTCATTCTCCAGTCTCCTTCCATCTTTTACTAATTCAGTCCACAAATATTGTGACACACCGGCTCTGCATGAAGCGAGAATCTTCAGGATGAAAGCAGACCTCTTCAAGGAGTATTCATTTTCATCTTCTTAATTCCACATTGCAAAAGCCAGAAGGAAGTGTTCTTTGTTCTCCTTGAATTCAGATGGAAATTGTGTTCTTTGCATGGCAGAAACTCTGGAGACTCAAGACTGTCTCAGTGGAGCTAGTGGTAGTCTTGATTCTACTCCCATTACAGAACCAGACCTGTTTTGCTTAACACACAGCAAGCCAAAAAGGTGAGATGCTGAAATTTGAAGCAATGAGATGATTTATTCACAAGGTAGCCAAGTCAGTTTTCATTCCATTCCAAAGAAAGGCAATGCCAAAGAACGCTCGAACTACCGCACAACTGCATCTCACATGCTAGCAAAGTAATGCTCAAAATTCTCCAAGCCAGGCTGCAACAGTATGTGAACGGTGAACTTCCAGATGTTCAAGCTGGATTTAGAAAAGGCAGAGGAACCAGAGATCAAATTGCCAACATTTGTTAGATCATCGAAAACGCAAGAGAGTTCCAAAAAAACATCTGCTTCATTGACTATGCCGAAGCCTTTCACTGTGTGGTTCACAACAAACAGTGAAAAATTCTTCAAGAGATGGGAATACCAAACCACCTAATCTGCCTCCTGAGAAATCTGTATATAGGTCAAAAAGCAACAGTTAGAACTGGACATGGAAAAACAAACCGGTTCCAAATCGGGAAAGGAGTATGTCAATGCTGTATATCGTCACCCTGCTTATTTAACTTATATGCAGAGCACATCAGGCATAATGCTGGACTGGATGAAGCCCAAGCTGGAATCAAGATTGCCAGGAGACATATCAATAACCTCAGATATGCAGATGACACCACCCTTATGGCAGAAAGTGAAGAAGAACTAAAGAGCCTCTTGATGAAAGTGCAATAGGAAAGTGAAAAAGTTGGCTTAAAGCTCAACATTCAGAAAACGAAGATCATGGCATCTGGTCCCATCACGTCATGGCAAATAGATGGGGAAACCGTGGAAACACTGAGAGATTTTTTGGAGGGGCTCCAAAATCATGCAGATGGTGACTGCAGCCATGAAATTACAAGACGTTTGCTCCTTGGAAGAAAAGTTATGACCAACCTAAGCAGTTTATTAAAAAGCAGAGACTACTTTGCCAACAAAAGTCCGTCTAGTCAAAGCTACAGTTTTTCCAGTAGTCATGTATGGATGTGAGATTTGGACTACAGAGAAAGCTGAGTGCCGAAGAATTGATGCTTTTGAACTGTGGTGTTGGAGAAGACTCTTGAGAGTCCCTTGGACTGCAAGGAGATCCAACCAGTCCATCCTAAAGGAAATCAGTCCTGAATATTCATTGGAAGGGCTGATACTGAAGCTGAAACTCCAATAACTTTGGCCACCTGATGAGAAGAACTGACTCATTTGAAAAGACCCTGACGCTGGGAAAGATTGAAGGCATGAGGAGAAGGGGATGACAGAGGATGAGATGGTTGGATGGTATCACCCACTCAATGGACATTAGCTTGAGCAGATTCCAGGAGTTGGTGATGGACAGGGAAGCCTGGAGTGCTGCAGTCCACGGGGTTGCAAAGAGTCAGACACTACTAACTGACTGAACTGAACTGAACTAGCCAAGCTAGGAGATCAGAAGTCTCACATCCACCCTCCCAAAGACAAGTGGCTGGAGTATCGATGGGATAAAGAATAAAGAAGCTGGGTAGTTTGAAGTGTGGCAAGCATGGAGAAGTTGATTGAGAAAAGATGTGGGAATCATCATTCTTCACAGGTTTAACTAAGCCACACATTCAAAAATGGGGCATTTGGCAAGATCTGAGGGTGGAGTTTTCAGTGCTTTGATGTCATAAGGTCACCTAGTGGACACTCATACATGCCCAGATGGAAGGTCAGAGGTCATATCCAGTCTTAACCAGCTCAGCTTCAACTAGACACAGGTGGCTCCAAATTTCTGGAAAACAACTTGAGCAAACATCTTACTGTTTGGGCTACATGCTGCTTGGAGAACATGCATGTCTTCTGTAGCCAGAATTAAAACTACCTTGATTAGTGATGGCAGGTTCCAGGTGAAATGGATTTAATTTTAACCATTGCTTACAATTGCACTCCCATATTTGGAAGAATTTTTGTAAAGTTTTCTTTTGTTATTTAATATTGTCAAATATTAACAGCGTTTAGAGAACTCCATTTAGACTGCTCTTGTTTTCTTTTGACTTTTATTACATGAAGGTCCTTCATTGCTGGTGGGCATTTTTGTCATTTTAAGATAATATCTATTTTCCAAAACAGGTTTCAGCTCAGTAATGATCAACTTTTATCCCCAAAGTAAATATAAATAACTGGAAACTGATCAAAATTAAAAATAGCAAATTTATATAATCTAAAAGTGTGTGTCAAAGTTTTATAACAAGCTGACAAATAACTGTAGAAACAAAACTTTAACCTAATATTATAAAACTCCTATAAGTTGTTAATAATTCACATATAATTGTAACAAAAAGGAGACAGCCATTTATAAAATGACTGAAACTCTGTTTGATTAAGATATAATTATTTCATCTGATTATAACAGTAAATGCCCACTGGTAATTATTGAATTATCATTCAAATTACCTTATGAATTTCATAATTGATAATACTGAGAAGATTACAATTATTTTTTTTTAATTCTATGAGTACTATGGATAAAATCTTAGTGTGAGATTATGAAACTCTTTAGCCATGCCCTCAAGAAAAAGTGATAAAAAGCAAAGATGACAAATGTATGTGTTAACTGAAATTCACAAAAGCTTGAAAATTTTCATTCAAGTATGGGTGCCTTCTGCAAAACACAAAAATATTAAAATGAACTACCAAGTTACTGGGCTTCCCTTTTAGCTTAGCTGGTAAAGAATCCACCTGCAATGTGGGAGACCTGGGTTCGATCCCTGGGTTGGGAAGATCCCCTGGAGATGGAAAAGGCTACACACTCCAGTACTCTGGCCTGGAGAAGTCCATGGACTGTTTAGTCCATAGGTTTGCAGAGTCGAACATGACTGAGCGACTTTCACTTCACCAAGTTATTAATCATATTGTATAGTGGAATAATTAAGGATTTCTGGCAATTCAAATAAAATAACAGCAGAAAATAAAATGATACAACTATAAACTATTATTGTAAATTATTTAATATGTTACTTAAATTCAAAGATTTGAATCCATGAAGTGTTGAAACTTAAAACTCTTTACTTGAATTCATTATTGAGCTTTCCAAAGTTTCCAAATTTTCACATCTAGTATGCACGTTCACTTCTTTTACATCCTAAACATCTTTCTCTCATTTTCATGTTTATATTAATACATAGAAACTGGAGTTGTACCAGAGAAGCTTTTTTAACTTCTGCAAAAACCAGTCTGAAAGCTCACAGTACCTGCACTTACATTGCTTACTGACTTTTCACACTGTCTTACACTTCCTTGCCCACTTGCCTCTTCTTGGAGGTAGATACACATGTTACAGTTATACTGTTACTGTACATAAGTACTTCACTGAATAATTTGAATTGTGCATGCATGCTCAGCCACTCAGTTGTGTCAGAGTCTTTGTGACTCCAAGGACTGTAGCCTACCAGGCCCCTCTGTCCATAAATTTTCCGGGCAGGAATAGTGGAGTGGGTTGCCATGCTCTCCTCCAGGGGATCTTCCTGACCCAGGGATCAAGCCCTCATCTCTTGCATCCTTGCATTGGCAGGCAGATTCTTTACCACTGTGCCACCTGGGAAGCCCAAATTTTATCTGCAGTATATGGTTAAATTACCCTTGTGATTTTACATCTTATTTTAGCATGGTTAAATGAACAATGGCTAAATCCACTTCTGTATGGACACTACTGAGCATCTGCTCCCTAGACTCATGCCTAAGTAGGAGAGACTCTCTCTGACCCCTTCTGTATTAAGAAAAATGTGAATTTAACAATTCACATCAAAATTCAGATTGTATTTTTAGCTCAAATACACAGAAAACAGCTGGAGCACAGGTTTAAAATTCATATGTTGATGGAGCTCTACAAAGCACAATATCAATAAAATGGTAATTTGAAAGCTTATTGCAGATATTAACAATATGAAATAAACACATTCTCCTCTATTAGAATATGTGTAACAGCTGCCCAATGTAAATTATATAAAAGATCATTATATATGAACACATTTTATGTGGCAGATCTTCAACTTCTGAGGAAAATTTATCTCTAGATATAATATTTATAACAGTAATACATATATATCATGCCCTTAGTTCAAAATAAAACAGGTTTTCATCTTTTAGATTTTATGCTGCTAATATAATGGCTATAAATATGAGAAATATATATTCCAAATACCAGCTTTACACTGTGACCAATTACGGTATGAGGTATTTTTTGCATAAAAGAGTATTTAGAGATATGTATTTGGCAGTGATGCAATACACTTTTGTTGGGAAAATTAGAAGGAAATAGCTAGCTAATAAACTATACTATTTTGCCCAAATAGCTTTTTCTTGAATAGAAATTTAAATAAACTTAAAGGAAAGCACATAGCTCACAAAATTTCACTGAATGGAAATGAATCAAAAGAAAATGCAAAAAGTATCAGTATGAAGTAGCTATAAATCAATCATTCATCAAAGTCAATGTCACCAAACTCTATTAATTGGAATGTAACCATAAAGATGCTATTAGAACACATTTTGCATATATGTGAGAAATAAGCACATTTTGTTATAAAACCAACCACACGACAAGCATACCAATAGGTGTATGGGGTACCAAGTAAATGTCTAATCACAAAATATTGTGTCAGGAAAATAATCATGAGATTCCTACCTCTCAAGTCTATTGTCCCGCTCTAGCTGCCCATGTCTTTTCTATTGTATTTTTCTTAGCTCACTTATTCCATTTTTCTCTGAAACTAGTTCTATTACTTGCCTAGTCTTTGGCCATATCAACTAAAAAAAAACATTGATTTCTAACCTCTGTCTGCTCTACTATCTTAGAAATAAATATACCCTCTCTTTTTTATTTTACAAAGTGAATTATAGCTGCTAGCCCAGCAGCAGGTGGTACATTTAGGAATTGTTAGACTCAGGCAACTACAAAATGGTACTATGCAAAGTCCATGGGGTCACAAAGAGTTGGACACGACTGAGCAACTTTCACTCACAAAGTCATTCCAGTGAATTCCCTGGTAGTCCAGTGGTTAGACTATGCCTTCCAACAAAGGGGGCGGGGGGCGGGGGGGAGAGTGGCAGGTTCGATTCCTTGTTGGAGAACTAAGATCCCACATACCTCATGGCCAGAACACCAAAACATCAACAGAAGCAATATTGTAATAAATTCAATAAAAACTATAAAAATGGTCCACATCAAAAAAACTTAAAAAAAAAAACTCATTGCAGGTATGTAATGAAATTTAAATGGTGCTGTTTTTTCTTCATCTTTCCTGACTTCTCTCAGATGTTTCTTTGGAAGGCTTTCTGGTTGGTTGGTTTGTTAATAATGACCTCAAAAAACACCAGGTCACTGAAACTATGCCTGAGATTTCAGTTGGTACTGGTTTGCTGTTGGTTCAAATAGGATTCTTAGTTTTTAAGAATCTGCTGGCCATCCTTTATGGAAAGAGAATTTCCTTCCTTATCAATCCAAGAGTTTTCAGACCATTCTTATAAAGTTACATATATTTCTGTGCCTAAAAGTTCCAAAGTCTTCAGTCCTTGGAACTCCTTACATGTCCTAGGCTCATTTCCCTATATCCTAAGGGACTAGACCTGATAGAGTGCCTGATGAACTATGGACGGAGGTTTGTGACACTGTACAGGAGACAGGGATCAAGACCATCACATAGAAAAGAAATGCAAAAAAGCAAAATGGCTGTCTGGGGAGGCCTTACAAATAGCTGTGAAAAGAAGAGAATCGAAAAGCAAAGGAGAAAAGGAAAGATATAAGCATCTGAATGCAGAGTTCCTAAGAATAGCAAGGAGAGATAAGAGAGCCTTCCTTAACCATCAGTGCAAAGAAATAGAGGAAAACAACAGAATGGGAAAGACTAGAGATCTCTTCAAGAAAATGAGAGATACCAAGGGAACTTTTCATGCAAAGATGGGCTCGAAAAAGGACAGAAATGGTATGGACCTAACAGAAGCAGAAGATATTAAGAAGAGGTGGCAAGAATAAACAGAAGAACAGTACAAAAAAGATCTTCACAACCCAGATAATCATGATGGTGTGATCACTGACCTAGAGCCAGACATCCTGGAATGTGAAGTCAAGTGGGCATTAGAAAGCATCACTACGAACAAAGCTAGTGGAGGTGATGGAATTCCAGTTGACCTATTTCAAATCCTGAAAGATGATGCTGTCAAAGTGTTGCACTCAATATGCCAGCAAATTTGGAAAACTCAGCAGTGGCCACAGGACTGGAAAAGGTCAGTTTTCATTCCAATCCCGAAGAAAGGCAATGCCAAAGAATGCTCAAACTACCGCACAATTACACTCATCTCACACGCTAGTAAAGTAATGCTCAATATTCTTGAAGCCAGGCTTCAGCAATACGTGAACCGTGAACTTCCTGATGTTCAAGCTGGTTTTAGACAAGGCAGAGGAACCATAGATCAAATTGCCAACATCTGCTGGATCATGGAAAAAGCAAGAGAGTTCCAGAAAAACATCTATTTCTGCTTTATTGACTATGCCAAAGCCTTTGACTGTGTGGATCACAATAAACTGTGGAAAATTCTTCAAGAGATGGGAATACCAGCCCACCTGACCTGCCTCTTGAGAAACCTATATGCAGGTCAGGAAGCAACAGTTAGAACTGGACATGGAACAACAGACTGGTTCCAAATAGGAAAAGGAGTACGTCAAGGCTGTATATTGTCACCCTGCTTATTTAACTTATATGCAGAGTACATCATGAGAAACGCTGGGCTGGAAGAAGCACAAGCTGGAATCAAGATTGCCAGGAGAAATATCAATAACCTCAGATATGCAGATGACACCACCCTTATGGCAGAAAGTGAAGAGGAACTCAAAAGCCTCTTGATGAAAGTGAAAGAGGAGAGTGAAAAAGTTGGCTTAAAGCTCAACATTCAGAAAACGAAGATCATGGCATCTGGTCCCATCACTTAATGGAAAATAGATGGGGAAACAGTGGAAAAAGTGTCAGACTTTATTTTTTTGGGCTCCAAAATCACTGCAGATGGTGACTGCAGCCATGAAATTAAAAGATGCTTACTCCTTGGAAGGAAAGTTATGACCAACCTAGATAGCATATTCAAAAGCAGAGACAATATTTTGCCAACAAAGGTCTAGTCAAGGCTATGGTTTTTCCTGTGGTCATGTATGGATGTGAGAGTTGGACTGTGAAGAAAGCTGAGTGCTGAAGAATTGATGCTTTTGAACTGTAGTGTTGGAGAAGACTCTTTAGAGTCCCTTGGACTGCAAGGAGATCCAACCAATCCATTCAAAAGCAGATCAGTCCTGGGTGTTCTTTGGAAGGACTGATGCTAAAGCTGAAACTCCAATACTTGGGCCACCTCATGCGAAGAGTTGACTTATTGGAAAAGACTCTGATGCTGGGAGGGATTGGGGGCAGGAGAAGAGGACGACAGAGGATGAGATGGCTGAATGGCATCACCAACTCAATGGACATGAGTTTGAGTGAACTCCAGGAGTTGGTGATGGACACGGAGGCCTGGTGTGCTGCGATTTATGGGGTCGCAAAGTGTCGGACATGACTGAGTGACTGAACTGAACTGATTTGTGTTTCTGAGGATATGATTGACATCTAGTTGTTAAAGCTGGTTCTACCGATATATGATATTCACATCATTTACCTATTATGCAAAGCTTGTTATGTCATGGATCTTGAAAGAAACAATCCTAAATGCCCATTCTGTGTGTCTTATTTGGACCTCTCCTGACAGTTAATTTCCAGCTGCTTTTCAGAACTGAAATGTTCTTTCCAAAGATCATACTCCTATTAAATCTCACACTAAATTGAACTTTATAGTTATGTTATATCCTTAGCTCTCAACTCATTGAGGCAAGTAATAATTAAAACAATGCACGTACGACTAATATCCAAGGCTTATTTTGCATCACATTATTGTGTCTGTCTGTTTACTACAACTGGATATACTTTACTAAAACAGAAGCAATGGGCAAGAGGAATGTGTACTACTGAATAAGAAGGTAATTCAGGGAAAATATTAATAATTCATCTATTGTCTTCCAGGCCTCCCCATGGCTCAGCTGTAAAGAATCACCTGCAATGCAGGAGAAGTAGGAGACTCGGGTTGGGAAGATCTCCTGGAGAAGGAAATGGCAACCCACTCCAGTATTCTTGCTGGGAAAATCCCATGGGCAGAGTGCCCTGGCAAACTATAGTTCATAGGGTCACAAAGAGTCAGACGCAACTGAGCAACTGAGCACATTGTCTTCCAACATCCTGTTCATTCTTATTGTTTACTAAAATAGTTTGGGTTTTTTTTTTTTTTTTTGCATTAACTTATTAAACAAATGCAGGAAACTCTGCTTCCATGTCCCTTCTAGAAGTTTCAATGAATAAATGATAGAGAGTTGGCACATAACTGGACAGGACAGGTTGAGGAAAATTGGTTCACTGTGTTGTAGGAAGGGAGGCTTTCCTTAGGAACAAATCCTGGCCGAAGGAAGATATAAAGGAAAAAGTTTTCTTACTAGAACTGGAGTTTTTCATTCTCTCTCTTCCGCAACTGCAGTTGGCCATCTACTTTTGTTTTCACAGACAGCCTACCTGAGTGTTATGGCCCATGCTGTTAACAATACTAGTATAGTTGAGAGATAATATATTTCTCTTTTTTGTTAAGTGAATATAAAATAGAAATAAAATTAGGATGAAAATGTGCTCCATCACACAAAAATAACTACTAGTGAATAAGGGAGTAGAAACATGTATAATTAATAAAAAATTAAAGGTGAAGTTATTCTATCTACATCTACAATAGAATGATATCACAGATGATGCTTTTGAACTGCAGTGTTGGAGAAGACTCTTGAAAGTTCCTTGGACTGCAAGGAGATAAATCCAGTCAACCCTAAAAGAAATCAATCTTGAATATTCTTTGAAGGGACTGATGCTAAAACTGAGGCTCCAATACTTTGACCACCTGATTCATAGAGCTGATTCATTAGAAAAGATGCTGATGCTGGGAAAGACTGAAGGTAGGAGAAGGGGATGACAGAAGACAAGATGGTTGGATGGCATCACCAACTCAATGGACATGAGTTTCAGCAAGCTTCAGGAGATGGTGAAGGACAGGAATCCCTGGCATGCTGCAGTCCATGGGGTCACAAAGAGTTGAACACGACTGAGTGACTGAACCAGAGAAGGCAACGGCAACCCACTCTAGTACTCTCGCCTGGGAAATCCCATGGACAGAGCAGCCTGGTGGGCTGCAGTACATGGGGTCGCTAAGATTCAGACACGACTGAGCGACTTCACTTTCACTCTTCACTTTCATGCATTGGAGAAGGAAATGGCAATCCACTCCAGTGTTCTTGCCTTGAGAATCCCAGGGACGGGGGAGCCTGGTGGGCTGCCATCTTTGGGGTTGCACATAGTTGGACACGACTGAAGCTACTTAGCAGCAGCAGCAGCACAGTGGCCTAACAACAACAATCTACAATTTTGATAATACAGAAAATAGAAATCCTATTTTTTTAATTTAAATAGTGATTCAAATATTTTAAGGAGAAATATTTTCTAAGATTTTAAATTCATAAGAAAAATATTTTCAGCTTCTCTCTGCCCTGGCTGCCTCCAAAGTTTGCAAAGCCAAGTAAATGTGTGGTTTTTTGTTTGTTTGTTTCAAAGTAACCAGGGTTGAGTTTTTATAGGGAGTCTCAACTAACTTATTCTCTTGAGGGACTGACTTCAGTGTTCAGAGAATGTACATGTTTAGACCCAGCTTCACTCATTCCAGAGATCATAGAAACTTCTCACTTGTGAACTCTTTATCAAAGTATGTTTAGCTTCAGATTTTAGATTCAGAGGAAAATGCAATGTAAAATTCTGACATATTAAAAAACATATATAAAATTATGAGAGCTAAAATTATTCTTGGCACCTGCTAAATAAAATGTCCAAGTGATTCCAATCTGCCCTCAAATTTTATTTCCTTTCACCTTTGTGACTTGTTTTTTTGTGACTGGATTTTTACCACTCATACACTGGCATGAGAGATATACTGGTTTCTTATATTGATATTGAAAGTTAACGAGGCAGGGAAGTATATATCCAGATATTTTGCACTATTAAATTCAAAATTATTTGAGGAATTGGGAAAAGGGGGAGTGTAGACACTCAAAAGACAACAATCATCTAACTGCACAGTTCAATCATTAGCAGCATGTTCTGTACACATCATCGTTCACAGCTATTTTTATAAGCTGCATCAGAAACTTTCATTTGAACCTTATTCATACCATGGCCCTGCTGGGTTAAATGATCTTAATGTTTCAGATTTTTATACATTAAAATCACAAATAACCCACTAAATGACATCTAGGTAGTGGGAAAGACAGGCAGTCAACAATATCCTCGGGAATGTTATGTAACTACAGTACCTGAGAGGCCCAAGGATCATTGTTGTCAAGAGTAAGTATTGTAAATGTGGCCTCTGGGAAACATATATTCATGTAAATTTGCAAAAGAATCAACTGATAAGCAGCAGAAAAGTCAAGGCCTCTACTATGACACGTGGAAGTGTGTATATTAATCAAGAAAAAACCAATGTAAAATGTAAAATCAATGTAAAATCAATGTAAAATGTTATTAAAGCCATGGGGTCTAAAATTTTCAGACAGAATGAAGTCACTTTACAATGAACTTCAAGTAGTAGTCCATCCACTCATTGTAATAGAAAAGTGAACTAACAGAGGTCAAATAAAGGCTCAAAGGTCAATATTATTTGGAAATCCATTACAAATTGTGAAAAATAACATACTGCATGAAACAAAAGCCTGCAATTTCTAAACAGTAAAGTGTTATATGCTTCTTAGATAAGAATTAGAAAAAGTATTCCCTTATTTATCAATGCATTAAAGGAATAATGTATAAAGCACTGCTATCACTCTGAATTGAGAAAATAAACACCTTTCAGTTCAGTTCTATTGCTCAGTCATGTCTGACTCTTTGCGACCCCATGAACTGCAGCACGCCAGGCCTCCCTGTCCATCACCAACTTCCGGAGTTTACCCAAACTCATGTCATCGAGTTGGTGATGCCATCCAGCCATCTCATCCTTTGTCGTCCCCTTCTCCTCCTGCCCCCAATCCCTCCCAGCATCAGGGTCTTTACCAATGAGTCAACTCTTCACAAGAGATGGCCAAAGTACTGCAGTTTCAGCTTCAACATTAATCCTTCCAATGAACACCCAGGAGTGATCTCCTTTAGGATGGACTGGTTGGATATCCTTGCAATCCAAGGGACTCTCAAGAGTCTTCTCCAACACCACAGTTCAAAAGCATCAATTCTTCGGCGCTCAGCTTTCTTCACAGTCCAACTCTCACATCCAAACATGACCACTGGAAAAACCATAGCCTTGACTAGATGGACCTTGGTTGGCAAAGTAATGTCTCTGCTTTTCAATATGCTATCTAGGTTAGTCATAACTTTCCTTCCAAGGAGTAAGTGTCTTTTAATTTCATGGCTGCAATCACCATCTGCAGTGATTTTGGAGCCCCCAAAAATAAAATCTGCCACTGTTTCCACTGTTTCCCATCTATTTCCCATGAAGTGATGGGACCAGATGCCACGATCTTCGTTTTCTGAATGTTGAGTTTTAAGCCAACTTTTTCACTCTCCTCTTTTACTTTCATCAATACCCACACATTCCAGTTGTCTAAAAACAGGTTTTAAAAGTTAAAATATTGTTTTTTTCTAAGA
Source organism: Bos grunniens (assembly GCF_055505025.1). Lineage (NCBI taxonomy): Eukaryota > Metazoa > Chordata > Mammalia > Artiodactyla > Bovidae > Bos > Bos grunniens. Next base: position 10,472,121 of record NC_141168.1, read on the forward strand.
GCACTTATCTTAGAGAAAAAACATATTTTACAGAATATATTTGGAATTCTCTTTTTAAAAAAGAAAGGAATTCAGTAACAAGGGAATAATTTCCAAAATTTAAGGTGAAAACCTTTTTGCATAATAATAATGTTTATATTTCTACAGCATTTCTATTATCACATTAGTTCCACAAAACATTTTAACTCACTTCATTATTCACACAAAGAAAAATATTTGTTTTCTTATAATTCCCTAATCAAGTAAACCTTAATTGTACTAGGCTGAATACCTTTGATAATGCTTTGAAATGCTAACCTAGAATTAATGATGTGGTAGTACTAATTAAACTTAGAAAGTAAAACTGCATCGTTCATTAAAAAAAACCTTAACAGATGTTTTAAAATAGCATATAATTATATTTCAAATTTGACTTATATGAAACACTGGAAAAATTATTTAGGAAAAGTCATTGAAATGTTGCAGTTAAATATTAAATAATATGATATGTATATCATGTATACATATAGTATATATATACAAATGAAATATATTTATATATATATATATACATATAAATGATATATATATATATGTGTGTGTGTATATATATACATATAAATGATATATATGTATATATATATGATATATATATATCATTTATATGTGTAGATATATATACATATATATATATATATATATATCCTGAAAGGAAAAAATATTTCATGAAATATGCTTCTAAAAGTCTCAACAAAATATGAAAAGTGACTAGATGAGTGTTTTTTTCTCAGAAATCTGAGTAGTAGAAATGTCATTTAATGCTACAGTGTGTTAGAAGAAGTACCAGGTGTAAGTCAAGTAGAGAAAGAAGAATGTATATTAATTGAAGATAATTAAGCATTTACTCTGTGTCAAAAATATTAAGGAATATTAACTCATCTAAACTTGTAACAATACTATAAATGAAAATATCCTCAACTTGCAGACTAACTGGATGTAAAATCTAGGAAGAGTCACTTGACTAACGCTCTCTAAATTTTCCTTTCTGAGATATTCATTTTGCCCTTTGCTTGTAGGTAAAGCCGTCTAGGGGCTTTTGGAAAGCTGATGCAGTGATAAAGAATATGTCTGCCAAAGCAGGAGACGCGGGCTCCATCTCTGGGTCAGGAAGCTCCCCTGGAGCAGGAAATTGCACCACACTCTAATAGTCTTACCTGGAAAATTCCATGGATATTGAAGCCTGGCAGGCTACAGTCTATGGCGTCATAAAGAGTTGGACACGACTTAGTGACTAAACAACAACCCCTTCAGTCATAATTCACATAAATGTATAACATTAAAAATTTGTTGTGAATCACATGTCTTACTATTAATAGTGAGCAAATCAAAACCAAACTAAAAGTCAATAGGTAAATGTAGATAGGCAAGTGTATGATATAAAAGGCACTGACCAAGAGAAAAAGAAAAAAATATAGAAAAGTAAAGTATTCAAGGAGTATAAAATACTAAAGTCTTCAATAATGGGAAAGACTTAAAAAAACATTGCGTCTATGAAAGTAGAACAGATGTTACGTAAAGGAGAAAAAGGGAACAAATGAGAAAATGTTCTTATATCAATAGTAAAATGAGCTTTTAATATGTGAAGTTAGAAATAAAAAGTTGAGATGCACTGGACAAACACTTGAGAATTATTTTCAGAAAGGAGAGGAAAATGACAAAAGAAGAGCTAAGACTAGAAGATTGGTTCAGGAAGAGAAAATGACAAAGACGATGAGAGTGATGCCGGGAAGAAAGAAAGAACCGCAGAAGACTTCCTAGAACTAAAGAACATCCACTTCTAGCAACAGCTAAGAAAATGAAAGCTATCCAGCAACATGGATGACTTACAGATCATCATAATAAGTGAAGTAAGTTAAAAACAGAGAGACAAACGCACCACAGGATATCACTTACATGAGGAATCTAAAAAAAAAAAACCAACAACAACAACAACAACAAGATACAAATGAACTTATTTACAGAACAGAAACATGCTGACAGTCCTAGAAAACAAACATGATTACCAAAGAGGAAAGGTGGGTGGATCGTAATAAACTTGGGGGGAATTTTGCACTGACGTGCACACACTGCTATATTTAAAATAGATAATCAACAAGGATCTACTGTACAGTACAGGGAACTCTGCTCAGTATTCTGTAATAACCCAAATGGAAAAAAGCTTATTTAACTTATATGCAGAGTCAGTCAGTCAGTCAGTTCAGTGGCTCAGTAGTGTCTGACTTTTTGTGAACCCATGGACTGCAGCATGCCAGGGCTGCATGATATGCAGAGTACATCATGCAAAATGCCGCCTGGATGAATCACAAGCTGGAATCAAGATTGCTGGGAGAAATATCAACAACCTCAGATATGCAGATGAAACCACTCTAATGCCAGAAAGCAAAGAGGAACTAAAGAATGCTTCTCGATGAGGATGAAAACAGAGAATGAAAAAGCTGGCATAAAATTCAACATGCAAAAACAAAAAAGATTATGGCATCCAATTCCATCACTTCATGGCAAATAGAAAGGGAAAAATTGGAAACAGTGACAGATTTTATTTTCTTGGGTTCCAAAATCACTGTGGACGGTGACCGCAGTCATGAAACTAAAAGAAGCTTGCCCCTTGGAAGGAAAACTATGACAAACCTAGACAACATATAAAAGAGCAGAAACATCACTTTGCTGACAAAGGTCCATATAATCAAAGCTATGATTTTTTCAGTAGTCATATACAGATGTGAGCGCTGGACCATAAAGAAGGCTGAGCATCCAAAAACTGATGCTTTCAAACTGTAGTGTTGGAGAAGACTCTTGAGAGTCCCTTAGACTGCAAGGAGATCAAATCAGTCAATCTTAAAGGAAATCAGTCCTGAATGATCAGTCCTGAAGGACTAATGCTGAAGCTGAAACACTTTGGCCACCTGATGTGAAGAGCTGACTGATTATAAAACACCCTGATGCTGGGAAAGATTGAGGGCAGGAGGAGAAGAGGGCAGTAGAAGATGAGATGGTTGGATGGCATCACTGACTCAATGGACAGGAGTTTAAGCAAACTCCAGGTGATAGTGAAGGACAGGTAAGACTGGTGTGCTGCAGTCCATGGGGTTGCAAAGAGTCAGACACAACTAGCAACTAAACAACAACAAATAGGAAAAGAAACTGAAAAAGAATAGACATATGTATAACTGGATCACTTTCTGTACATCTGAAACTAACACAACATTGTTAATCAACTATACTCCAGTATAAAATTAAAAATTAAAAAAAAAAAGAAAGAAAACTACTCTTCTGGGAGCAGGGCATAGTTTGCGGGGAAGAATGAGGCTGAAATCTCTTATTTCCACTGTAAGCCTGAAACTGAAATTGTTAGTTGATCAATCATGCCTAACTCTTTGCAACCCCATGAGCTGTGGCCTGCCAGGCTCCTCTGGCCATGGGATTTCCCATGCAAGAATACTGGAGTAGGTTGCCGTTTCCTTCTCCATCTTCCCAACGCAGGGACTGAACCTGCATTGCAGGCAGATTCTTTACCATCTGAGCCACCAGGGAAGCCTCTGTAAGCCTGCTCAGTGGGAAATAATCTGCCTGCCGATGTAGAAGCTGCAGGAAATGTAGATTTGATCCCTGGGTCCAGAAGATCCCCTGGAGGAAGAAATGGTAACCCACTCCAGTATTCTTGCCTGAAAGATCACATAGAAAGGGGAGCCTGGCCGGCTACAGTCCATGCAGCTGCAAAAAGTTGGACACGACTGAGCAACTGTATATACCACCCAAGCCTGGTCATAGTACTATTTGATTTTTAAACTACTTATGTGTGATATGCTGATAAAAATAAAAATTCAATAAAGCTGTATTATTAGTTCATTAATTACCTGCAAAGTCCTTTGGTTTTTGACTAAGTCTTTTTAAAGTAGCTAAAATACAGTAACAGCTCACTAGAGAAACCTCATCTACAGGAATGTAGAGTGAAGTCCACTGTTGAAATTATTTTAGAAAATACAGTTTTACAACAGAAAGAAAACTATTTTAAGTCTTGGTGGTGGTGGTTTACTTACAAAGTAGTGTCCATGGGTTTCTCCAGGCAGGAATATTGGAGTGGGTTGCCATTTCTTCCTCCAGGGGATCTTTCTGACCCAGGGATAGAACCCAACTCTCCTGCCTTGAAGGCAGATTCTTTATCACTAAGGCACCTGGGAAGTCCATTTTTAAAGTCTTATATTGCCGGGGACCAGCCCCGGCTGATCCAGGGTATTCGAAGCAGGGACGGTGTCGGCGACCTATTTATTTAAATATTTTATCAAAGATATAAAGAGTAATAGGATGAGGATAGCTCAGTAGGAAAATTTAGTGGAGAAAAGAGGCTGAGTAGCTTGGTTTACGCGGGAGACCAATAAAACTTCAAGACAAGAAGTTTGCACCACTTACGTAGGCCGCAGGCGTCCTTCCATTCTCCTGAAGGAGAGGAGACACTGAGGCCCCCCCGGTCGGATCTTAGAAGCCCAGGCATAATTAGCAAGCATGGCGGGTTCCGCGCTCCAGATGGAGACTCAGCCAGAATTTGGGAGAGAGAGTGACATGGGGAGACCAAGTTTCGGTGAACAAGGCCCGCACTTTATTTTCCAAAGTAGTTTTTATACCTTAAGTTGTGCATAGAGGATAATGGGGGAAGGGGTGGAGTCATGCAAGGACAGCAGTTCCTGGTCCTAATCGAAGCCAGGCTTTCAAACTTATCATATGCAAAAGTTCAGGTGATTTACATCATCTTCTGGCCAGGAGGCCTGTTAACATTTTAAGAAACTTATCTTTCTCTAAAGGTGATTATTCCAAAGTTAGGCACCAGCCTCCAAAAAAGCATTGGACAAAGCTGCATTCCTATAGGGCAAAGGTGAGGTGGGCTCAGTCAAGAAAAGACTTAACTCAAGGGTCCAAGGTTACAAACATTGAGGCTACTACTTACATTTCTATACACCCATTATATCAATCAATACACTGCCAAGGACATAGTAGGTAAGGAGACTTAGCAGCAAACATTGGCCCAATAAGTGAAAAAACCTTTCACCAATACAATTTCTAATCAATCTTTTAACTACTCAAAGTAATCTGTGTTTAGACAGTTTAGAACATCTCCTGCCTCTCACAGTTGGGAGGCTCTGAACAATCACATGTGGCCGGAAAAACCTATTCAGGCAGGCTAGAGGATTTCCAAAGGAGTTTGTAGGTTGAAACACTGTCACACCCAGGAATTATTAACTGGAGCTGTAAGCTAACTCTTTTTTCAGAGAGAGGTAGTGGGGGACAGCCCCCCGTAAAGTCAGAGGTATAGGTGAGAGCACAAAGCAGAAAGTAGGCAGACTCTGGTTTTGGGGGTAGATGCTCGAGAATTTCCAGGGAGACTCCTGAGGCTTGATCCCGCCTTTGCGTATGCCAAGCCTCCTTCCTCATGACCTTTGCCACAGGCAGAGCTCGCTCCCCGCATTATATGACAAGAAAACAGCCTGCTCTGAAACCCCAAGGAATCAGTAACTAGTGATATTCCTACTCTCAGTCTACAAGAAAGCAGGAAAGTGAGAGTATTCGCAACTTTGAATGGAGTGTAGAAAAGGAAGCCCATCCAATTTAAGCTAGAAAAGAGATCAATAGGCTTGAGTTTAAATTTTCTTTTTCGTTTGTTCCATATTTTGAAACAATTGTACTTATTCAGGAAATAAAATGTGAATGAATTGTTCTTGGGTGACTTATACACAAATATTCATACACGTAATGCTAGTGATATATTTGCTTCCTGAATTTTTTTAGTTATTCATTTTAAAACCAAAGATAAGACCAAGATCACATCCTGGGAGCATCACAGTCCAAACTCATACAGGTAGCAAGATGGTAGGGAAATAAATCTGATACCTAGGCAAGGCTTTTTAGGACTTTTGCTAGCTCTGGAAAAGCATCAAGATTACAAGAAATCAGAAATTATAAACCATTGAAACTGGCGGCATTAAGGCATTCAGAGCCAGAAAGAAACTTAGAGACGGCAAAATACATCAAAATGAGAAACTATCAATGTTCTACCCTTGCATTTGGTGCAATTTAGAGGTTGAACGTTAACAGTCTCAAGGCAGAGTCCAGCTCACTTTAACAAGTATACACTAAGCAACCTCCATTTACAGGCTCTAGTCTATGCAGACATAAATTCTTACTCATTCACGAAATGTAATGAAGGCCAACTACACTCCTGGCTTGCTCCAAATGGTTATAATGAAACAATGAACCAAATAAGCATATTTTCTGCCTCCAGTGATTATTATAACCAATCAGGCGAGTAAACAAAGTATTAAAGTATGATGGGGTTATAGTAGAGGAAGAATATTCAGGGAACTTGCAGAGGCAGCAACCCAAAGGTGGGAAGGCAGAGTTCCCTGCTTTTTAAGCACTTCCTGAGGCTAACCAAAACACCTCAGCCCAATTATGTTGCTTGACTAAGGAATTAAGATATGTGTGAAGCTTTACTATTCAGCTTGACTACCATTTGTTGCCACAGCATGTTGCTTAATGGTAAACAAACTCAAAGGGACCAACTTGATCTCTACAAGATCATACAATGATGGTTGACTCAAAAGGACATACCAATTCAACTCCTGAGTACGTTTAACAACTATAGGGGGAAAAGCAGCTCAAAATGACATTAGGAGATAATATATAAGAAAGTGTTATTTCCTCAGTTGTGTCTCTTTGTGACCCCATAGTCTGTAGCCCACCAGGCTCCTCTGTCCATGGGATTCTCCAAGCAAGAATACTAGAGTGGGTTGCCATTTCCTTTTCTAGGGGATCTTCCTGAACTCAGGGATCAAACCCAGTTCTCCTGCACTGCAGGCAGTTTCTTACCCTCTGAGCCACCAGGGAAGCTCACTATATAAGAAACAAGTATTTATGACTCCATCGATAAGTACTTATTGTCTTTTTGTGCTAAGTTCCTCATTATGTCTGACTCTGGCCCCACAGACTATAGCCTGCCAGGCTCCTCTGCCTGAGGGATTTTCCAGGCAGGAATACCACTAGAGTGGGCCATTTCCTACTTCAGGGAGTCTTCATGACCCAGGGATCAAACCCACATCTCTTGCATCTCCTGCATTGGCAGGCAGATTCTTCACCACCAGTGCCACTCAGAAAGCCTGCTTACTGTCTTCGATGATTTAGAAAAGGGTAAAAATGCCAAGCCCCTTCAGCTTGCTTTATGCTTCTCATTTCCTGAGACCCTGGACGCCTTCACTGCTTAAATAAATGTTTCAAGCTAGGAGTCGTGTGCTCCACTGAGCTTTATATTTCAATAAACAGAAATAATTTCTGTTCAGTGATAGTTCTAACAATGAGAGTTGGATATAGAATACATTAACTTTGCTAATTACTCTGAGAAGAAGAGCAGACAATTAATTTTACATATTGTATTGCACAGTTTCCTTTTATTGTTTTATTTTGGCAGATGTATTTCCTTGGATATTTTTGTTAGAGAAGTTCAATTTTGTTAGAGAAGCTGAATTTCAGAGTTTCCATGTATTCCTTTTTCAGCAGAAGACTATGGATGCTCAGAACTTCATTTTGTCACATCTGCGAAAGCCACCTGAGAGTGAGCCAAAGCTTTCTATGACATCAGTGATACCCCTTTCCACGACAATTAACCAACATGCAGAACATGGGGTTTTCCATTAAGAAAGAAATAACCTAATTCACTGATGTATTTTATGCTGCCAAAAAACTTGCTGAGACTATAGATAATAAAGGCCATGGATAATGACTCTGCTACTGCTACTGCTACTGCTGCTAAGTCACTCCAGTCGTGTCCGACTCCATGTGACCCCATAGAGGAGGCTCCGCCGTCCCTGGGATTCCCCAGGCAAGAACACTGGAGTGGGTTGCCATTTCCTTTTCCAATGCAGGAAAGCGAAAAGTGAGAGTGAAGTCGCTCAGTCGAGTCCTACTCTTAGTGACCCCATGGACTGCAGCCCACCAGGCTCCTCCGTCCATGGGATTTTCCAGGCAAGAGTACTGGAGTGGGTTGCCATTGCCTTCTCCAGGATAATGACTCTAGTTGCACTAATTCTTTCTTCCCAGAAAGACATCTCCAGCCTCAAAAATATGGCATTTAACATACAAAAATACCTATTTCCCAAATGATACTGTGTTTTAATACAGATTATCTAGGGTCAGAATTTATGAAGGCAACTACATTTTTAAAAAGGAGTCAGAAGAAGCATGCCAATTTAATTTGTTCCCACTAAACAACGGGATATGTACAATAAGTGTAAATTTTCAAACTTAGAATTTGATAGATCAGATTCAATCATGTCATGCTCAAAAATGAATCTGTATCAAGAGTGTTCTACAATTTAGAAACTATGGGGGTACTCAGAGATCATGTAACTCGAATTTTTTGAACAGTTTTATTAAGGTATAATTGACATATAATAACTGTACCTTTTAAATAAATAAGTATACCCCAGAAATATTGCGGGTTCAGTTCCAGACTGCAATAAAGCAAATATTACAATAAAGCAAGCCACAATTTTTTTTTGTTTGTTTCCCAGTACAAATAAAAGTTATGTTTATACTACAATGTAGGCTATTAGCTTCCCTGGTGGCTCGGAGGTAAAGAATCTGCCAGCAATGTAGGAGGCTTGGTTCAATCCCTGGGTCAGGAAGATCCCCTGGAGGAGGAAATCGCAGTCCATTCCAGAGGAGACTGGCAGGCTACGTCCATGGGGTCGCAAGAGTTGGACACAACTTAGGGACTCAGCAATAACACAGGCTATCAAGTATAAAATAACATTATGTCTAAAAACAGATTGAATATACCTTAACTAAAAATATTTTATTGTTAAAAAAAATGCTAACCATCATCTGAAACCTTCAGTGAGTGGTAGTAGTAATATCAAAGATCACCGATTACAGATTACCATGAAAAATATAACAATAATGAAAAAGTTTGAAATATTGCAAGCACTACCAAAATGTGACACAAGAGACATAAAGTGAGCAAATGCTGTTGGAAAAATGGTACCTATTGACTTGCTGAAAGCAGAGTTTTCAGAAACCTTCAATTTGTAAAAAAGCAAAACCACTTTCACAATAAAGCAAAGCTCAATTAAGTGAGGTATGCTGATATATAATATGATGATATTGCCATACGCATATACCCATGATATCATCGGGCTTCCCTGGTGGCTTAGAGGGTAAAGCGTCTGTCCGCTTGTAATGCAGGAGACCTGGGTTCAATACCCGGGTAGGGAAGATCCTCTGACGAAGGAAATGGCAACCCATTCCAGTACTCTCATGCCTGGAAAATGCTACAGACAAGGGAGCCTGCTAGACAGTCCATGGGATCACAAAAAGTCGCACATACGTGAGCAACTTCACTTCTCATTATATCATCATCACAACCAGGGTAATAAGCATACTCACCACCTCCAAAAGTTCTCTTGTGTCTCTCTATGGTGCCTCATGTATGTGCATATCAAGATTCCTCCCAATAAAAAAGCCAGATGCATGATTTCTATGTTAGTGATCTTTTCAGTATGCCACACTGTTTGTTTTATGATACCTGTGAAACTATACTGAAGGACCTGGAGAAGAAAATGGCAGCCCACTCCAGGGTTCTTTCCTGGAGAATCCCATGGACAGAGAAGCCTGGCAGGCTACACTCTATCGGGCTGCAGGAGCTGGACACGACTTAGCGACCAAACCACCACCACCACGCCGAAGGGCTAACTTTAAGGAGCCATATCAATCTAGTTTATAATTGTTTTTAATATATTTTTATTTTATTTTATTTTTTAACTGTACAATATTGTATTGGTTTTGCCATATATCAAAATGAATCTGCCACAGGTATACATGTGTTCCCCATCCTGAACCCTCCTCCCTCCTCCCTCCCCATACCATCCCTCTGGGTCATCCCAGTGCACCAGCCCCAAGCATCCAGTATGGTGTTAGTTCTAAAAGGTACTGTATGTCTTCCTAGAACTGGTCAACTTCAGCTTCTTCAGCATCAGTGGTTGGGGCATATACTTGCATTACTGTGATGTTGAATGGTTCACCTTGCAAACAGGTTATTCTGTCATTTTTTTTTAAATTTTATTTTATTTTTAAACTTTACACAATTGTATTAGTTTTGCCAAATATCAAAATGAATCCACCACAGGTATACATGTGTTCCTCATCCTGAACCCTCCTCCCTCCTCCCTCTCCATACCATCCTTCTGGGTCGTCCCAGTGCACTAGCCCCAAGCATCCAGTATCGTGCATCGAACCTGGACTGGCTGCTGCTGCTGCTAAGTCATTTCAGTCGTGTCCATCACTGTGGGACCCCATAGATGGCAGCCCACCAGGCTTCTTTGTCCCTGGGATTATCCAGGCAAGAAACTGGAGTGGCTTGCCATTTCTTTTTCCAATGCATGCATGCATGCTAAGTCACTTCAGTCGTGTCTGACTCTGCAACCCTATGGACAGCAGCCCACCAGGCTCCTCTGTCCACAGAATTCTCCAGGCAAGAATACTGGAGTGAGCTGCCATTTCCTTCTCCAATTAACGGGATTAAAATTGATAGGATGAACACAATTTCAGTCAAAGTTACATAAAACTCGTCCATCTGTGTTGGCTACTGATGTCTTCTTTAAAATTGGCACTCTTGGGTATGATTCCTAAATTCCAGGATAAAGTGCATCGACATCTGTTTTACAATATTAACATTTTCACACCCATCCTCACTGACTCCATGACACTCAATTATCAATGAGTTCCACAAAATCCTTAGCTAGGACAGATGACCTTTTAACTACAGCAGAATTTCAAAAGGATAAAAGAGATTTGGGGAAATTATCAATGAAGGGGGAAAATCATATTTTTAAAGCAAAAATAAAATATCCTTTAATTTTTGGAGTTAAATTCCAAAGAGTCTATATAATTGCTTCAAATTCTTTATCCACACCTTGCTGCTTATGCTTTAAAAGTATTTTTTCTCTAACTTTTGACTATAGAATACATATTTCCAGGTTCACCCAAACTCATAGAAGGGCAATTCTGAAAGCATCTAAGGGTAGTTCACTACACTAATGGGAAGAGTTAACTTGATTTATTTAAGCAGAGCTTTTGATATCAAGGGGCTCCCCCAGTGGCTCAGATGGTAAAGAGTCTGCCTGCAATGCAGGATATCCAGGTTTGATCCCTGGGTCAGGATGATCCCCTGGAGAAGGGAATGGCTACCCACTCCAGTATTCTTTTTTTTTTATTTTAATTGGAGGCTAATTACTTTACAATATTGTATCGGTTTTGCCATACATCAACATGAATCCACCACAGATGTACACGTGTTCTCCATCCTGAACCCCCCTCCCACCTCCCTCCCCATATCATCCCTCTGGACCATCCCAGTGCACCAGTCTCAAGCATCCTGTATCATGCATCAAACCTGGACTGGCGATTCATTTCTTATATGATATTATACATGTTTCAATGCCATTCTCCCAAATCATCCCACCCTCTCCCTCTCCCACAGAGTCCAAAAGACTGTTCTATACATCTGTGTCTCTTTTGCTGTCTCACATACAGGGTTATCATTACCATCTTTCTAAATTCCATATATATGTGTTAGTATACTGTATTGGTGTTTTTCTTTCTGGCTTACTTCACTCTGTATAATAGGCTCCAGTTTCATCCATCTCATTAGAACTGATTCAAATGTATTCTTTTTAATGGCTGAGTAATACTCCATTGTGTATATGTACCACTGCTTTCTTATCCATTCATCTGCTGATGGACATCTAGGTTGCTTCCATGTCCTGGCTATTATAAACAGTGCTGTGATGAACATTGGGGTACACGTGTCTCTTTCAATTCTGGTTTCCTCGGTGTGTATGCCCAGCAGTGGGATTGCTGGGTCATATAGCAGTTTTATTTCCAGTTTTTTAAGGAATCTCCACACTGTTCTCTATAGTGGCTGTACTAGTTTGCATTCCCACCAACAGTGTAAGAGGGTTCCCTTTTCTCCACACCCCCTCCAGCATTTATTGCTTGTAGACTTTTGGATCACAGCCCTTCTGACTGGCATGAAATGGTACCTCATAGTGGTTTTGATTTGCATTTCTCTGATAGTGAGTGATGTTGAGCGTCTTTTCATGTGTTTGTTAGTCATCTGTATGTCTTCTTTGGAGAAATGTCTATTAGTTCTTTGGCCCATTTTTTGATTGGATCATTTATTTTTCTGGATTTGAGCTGTAGGAGTTGCTTGTATATTTTCGAGATTAGTTGTTTGTCAGTTGCTTCATTTGCTATTATTTTCTCCCATTCTGAAGGCTGTCTTTTTACCTTGCTTATAGTTTCCTTTGTTGTGCAGAAGCTTTTAATTTTAATTAGGTCCCATTTGTTTATTTTTGCTTTTATTTCCAATATTCTGGGAGGTGGGTCATAAGAGGATCCTGCTGTGATTTATCTTGGAGATTGTTTTGCCTATGTTCTCTAGGAGTTTTATAGTTTCTGGTCTTCCATTTAGATCTTTAATCTACTTTGAGTTTATTTTTGTGTATGGTGTTAGAACGTGTTCTAGTTTCATTCTTTTACAAGTGGTTGACCAGTTTTCCCAGCACCACTTGGTAAAGAGATTGTCTTTAATCCGTTGTATATTCTTGCCTCCTTTGTCGAAGATAAGGTGTCCATAGGTGCGTGGATTTATCTCTGGGCTTTCTATTTTGTTCCATTGATCTATATTTCTGTCTTTGTTCCAGTACCATACTGTCTTGATGACTGCAGCTTTGTAGTAGAGCCTGAAGTCAGGCAGGTTGATTCCTCCAGTTCCATTCTTCTCAAGATTGCTTTGTCTATTTGAGGTTTTTTGTATTTCCATACAAATTGTGAAATTATTTGTTCTAGCTCTGTGAAAAATACCGTTGGTAGCTTGATAGGGATTGCATTGAATCTATAGATTGCTATGGGTAGTATACTCATTTTCACTATATTGATTCTTCTGATCCATGAACACGGTATATTTCTCCATCTATTAGTGTCCTCTTTGATTTCTTTCACCAGTGTTTTACAGTTTTCTATATATAGGTCTTTAGTTTCTTTAGGTAGATATATTTCTAACTATTTTATTCTTTTCATTGCAATGGTGAATAGAATTGTTTCCTTAATTTCTCTATTTTCTCATTATTAGTGTATAGGAATGCAAGGGATTTTTGTGTGTTGATTTTATATCCTGCAACTTTACTATATTCATTGATTAGCTCTAGTAATTTTCTGGTAGAGTCTTTAGGGTTTTCTATGTAGAGGATCATGTCATCTGCAAACAGTGAGAGTTTTACTTCTTTTTTTTCCAGTTTGGATTCCTTTTATTTCTTTTTCTGCTCTGATTGCTGTGGCCAAAACTTCCAAAACTATGTTGAATAGTATAGGTGAGTCCACTCCAGTATTCTTGCCTGGAGAATACCATGGACAGAGAAGCCTAAAAGGCTACAGTCCATGGGGTTGCAGAGAGTCAGACATGACTAAGGAACTAACACCTTGATCTGAAGATTGGTTTGCTACCTCAAGTGTATTAAATAAATCATTCTGTTTACAGAGCACTACAAATTTCCACAGTCAAGTTGGTTTTAAATTTTTTAAATGTTATTTATCTTTTATATTTGTCAAGTTACTAGAGGGAACTACCTGGAAAGCAATTATATATACTCTGAAGAGTAATTATGCAATTCTATTGCTATTAGGATTGGGGTAGTCTAATGAACACTGACATAATTTTCAAAAAACACCAGAATTCCCTGTTAAAAAGCAGGCACAAATGAAATGGCATAGGGAAACATTCAGAAGTGAGGTACTTTCCCCACTGAACTATTCAATACCTTGTGCTTTTCCTGCCATATCTCTGCAAATTATTTCATCCCTTTCATCTTTCCAAGTAAAGTTGCCATCTTCCCTTTCCATCCTTCATTTTGTTCTTGTTTTTTCTCACTGTTTGCTCCAAACTCTTCAATGCAAAAGCCACAAGCAGTTGAAAGTCTGTGATACCCACCTGTTCCCAAGAGTGTCTCCTGGCCCCTTCTTCCTATTTTCTCAGTCTACCCTTTAGTTCATGCACAGATTTGTCAAAAAACTTCCAACAGGCATAACCTGACAACACTTTGCTTTAGTTATTTGGGATTCTCTTGGTATTTGCAATAAGTATTCTATGGTGCCTCTGCAAAGGTAACCTGGAGTAGTGTGTTAGTCACTCAGTTGTGTCCGACTCTTTGCGACCCCATGGACTGTAGCCTGCCAGGCTCCTCTGTCCAAGGGATTCTCCAGGCAAGAATGCTGGAGTGGGTAGTCATTCTCTTCTCCAGGGGATATTCCCGACCCAGGGATCGAACCCAGGTCCCCTGCATTGCTGGCAGAGTCTTTTACCATTTGAGCCACCTGGGAAGTTGCTCAGATACTATTATCATGACAGTATTAAAAATGAAGAACAGGGCACAGAAAGTTTGACTAATTTTCCAAGATCACATATCTCGACAGTCAGTGAGCTGGAGTTTCAAATCATGTAGTCTTGCTCTAGAATACAAGGTCTACAAATAAGCTGGAATTGTTCTGATTGCTGTTGTAACTTGATTATAGTCATATGTCAACAAGGGCCTTACTCATCTCAGGTATGTGTTTGTCCTCAAATTTGCGAACAAAATCTTATTACATTTGATATCCCTTGCATGAAAGCTCTGGTCAGTGGTAGAAAGAAGCACATCCCAATATGCAAATGACCAGACATGTTCAATGCTGACAACCCATTAGCCAAAGCACAACACAAGACCAAGTCTGAATCATTGAAACGGGGATATATAAGAGACAGATGCCAGGAAGTAGGAAAGGTCATTTTTGCAATGTTTACTTTGAAGCTAGTAATATAAATTCTTTAGTGAAAATACAATAAAAATTATGTATATGGAGAATAAGGTTGGTACTGTTTACTACCATGACAGAGACAGAACAGTAGAAAATACAAAACAACTAACTGAAATATTTTGATATGTTTAGTGCACTGAGAATTTATTATAATGGCTAAAGAGAAGAGTAATTACCATCATGGTCAGGATTTTTAAAAAGGTCTTTGGAAACTGGGCCAAGAATAATGAAGAGACAAAACTAGAGATGTTTTAATAGTAATTTAGTTCATCTTCCCTCTCTTAGAGAAGATGACATAAATTACTTTCAGCCAAAAAACTACTTCTCCTAGTTCTGAATTTCTCATTTAACAAATCCACATTTACCTCATTTTTTATTTAAGTCCTTCACAGAAATATGACACTTTTACTAATACTTTGAAATGCTCAGATAAAAAGCACTACTAAACAGTAATTAAATACACTGCATCATTACCTTTTATAGTACCTATAGGCAATTTGAGTGTATTTTTTTGCAGTATACAGGGATATGCTCAGTTAAAAAGCAAAATCATTATAAGACTGATTGGTCTCAACATTTTCTAAGCAGAAATTTAATATTTTTAAAATTCTTATTCAAGTCAGCCTGCTCAGAAAATGCATAAAGTTCAACATACTCAGCTGTTTTTAAGTTACCTGAGAAGGGGAAAATAATGCACTTTCTTGTTCTAGAATAAAAAAGAATTGCAAAAAGCCTGTACATAATCTAAAAACAGCTTACATTTATAACTTCAGGCTCTCTAAGTGTTGATTATTCAGTAGGAAACAACTGCTTAGCTAAATTTGAAAGCTACCAAAAAAATCCTGTTATGAAAAGTGTTTCCCTCTTACAAGGCTGACTCCTTATATTTTTGAAATGTATGCAAAATCTCAAGGTGTGACCCAAATTTTAGTCCCAAGCACTTACAAAAGGATGCTAAATGTTTCTCAGAAGATCCTCTTGTTAATCTACATGTCAGAGTATAAGCAGGAAGAGGAAACCTCTTAGATAAGGATATCATGTTCAGAAAAAGGCCAATTTCAGTAGTGGTTTTTCTTCAAATAGATCTGAAGATGGAAGCCCTTTTTTCATCTTGTAGCAACTCGAAATGAACAGCTTTTACTTTTTTTGAGGAAATTCTCTGGCGTGTCTGAGAATGGGAAAGGGAAGAAATTGCCATTAGTCAGATACTCTAAGATCACAATAGTAGTTTTAGGGTCTCATCTCCTATTCTAGATTAACTCTCTACTTTCTCAAGACCAACCTCTCAACCTTCACTCTGGCATTAGAATTTGACCTCAGGAGCACACTTAGGGCACTTTCAGGGCAAGCATTTGGTACCTACGGCCCAATTTGGTGCTCCCAACTTGCCTCACTGAGAACCTCCCTCTCACAGGTTCAGCAAAAGCACTCCTATGAAATACACAGTTGATTGGCCCAAGCTACAGTTACATCTCCTCCCACCAAAGATGTGCCTCCCAGCCATCAAAGAGAGAACTTCTCTGCGAAAGAGTCGCACAGGTTCTAGCAATTAGAATGGAGCCCATCAGCAGAAAATTCCAATGTTCTGGGTACCCACAGCAGCCTTTAAAGAGGGATATGAGGCACAGTTCCTGAAACAGGACCCTTCTACTCTGTGTCACGTGGGGAACAGGCAGAGAGGAGCCAGAGTCAGAGCAGGCCCAGCAAGGGCAGGGCTCATGTCAGTGGTTTCTTAGACTGCTAGATCTAAGTACAGCCATCTTGATCTATGGCAAGGTCATTCTCTTCCTCAGAAGTCCTTGTCCATCTCTCTCAGCTTTCTCATTTTCCCTACAAGGGATACTTTTGGAACCTTTGTAAGACACTGGTTTCCTCTGAAGAAAGTTTACTCCTTCATGGTTTGTATATGAAACCTACATTCAGATCATTTGGCTGAGCAGTGTTTTAAAAATAACATTAAACACAGTTATACATTTACACAATGACTTGTAATATGCTTCTTGTCATTATAAGGCAATGGTGAACAGCCAAGAGTCACATGGCCTCGGTTTAAAACACAGGGGATGCTATTGTGTTCATTAAGGTTGACTGACAGTAAGAAAGCAATACACCCATTCCTGTGATTCAATATCTTCATTTGCAAAATAAAGAAAATAGTATCGATTCCACCAGACTCACACAAAGATAAACTAAGTTACAAATGTAAAGTACATGAAATAGTTTCAAGTAAACAGCAGGTACTCGGTAGAGGATGGTTGCTTACCATCATTATCATCACCATCATCATCTAAGGCAGTGATTCTCAGCATTGCTTGCTAATTAGAATTAGCTTGGGAAGCTTTTAAAAGACAGAATCTCAAACCAACTAAGTCAAAACTTTAGGAGTAAGACCCAAATATCAACAACAGGTAGTCTCATAACCAAGAGAACTTTTTCCATTTTTTGTCCAGTTTCATGACACTGCCCTATTAATCAGCCCCACATTTATTATGTATCTGTTATGGTTCCCCAGATTGTCCTCAATACTATTTTGTTATCAATATTTACTAAGCACTTATTGTCCACACACTGAGCTGGATCTGTGATGTAGGCATAGGTAACACATGTAAGATACAAGCCCTTACCGTGGGGAAAGAAACAATTTACAGAGATAACAGATAAGCGAATACATATAAACACCGTGAAATTCCCATTAAGGAATAAATGGTGACACAGAGGGTAACTGCAAACATGTTAGGGGAGCAACTTAAGCCCCAATGGTCAAGGAAGGTCTCCATTTGTTTCTCTGCCCTGGAAAGCTTGTTAGAATCTTGCAGAATCTTGGACATCACCCTGGGCCTATTCAGAATCTTCATTTTATGTTCCTCATAATCCAACTTCAACAATTATAAACGCATGGCCAAGGTTTCTTTTATAGCCCTTGCTCTAATTATTTCGAAGCAAGTCGTCAACATCTTATAAGCATATCTATAAATATTTTAGTGTGTATCATTAAAGATAAAGCCTCTTCTCCTAGGCTTTTAATTTGAGTAACTGAGTAGATGCAGATACTGTTTAACGAGACGTAGAAAAGAGAGAGAAGTTGACAGGGTGTTTGTGGAAACCGTGGTAGGAAATGACAGGATAAGAGTTATCCCTTAGACACTTATCAGGCAATCAGTAGAGCTGCAGGAAAGCGGGAGGATGTATGATCCAGGAGATCAGAAGAACCTTCAAGGTCAGGGATACACACCCAGGAGTCATCAATATCTAGGTGGTAATCAAACCTGTATGACAGATATGAAGGAGACAGTAAACCGAGAGTAAAGGAAGTCTAGTTCCAGGCACTGGGGCATGTGGAAGACAGGAGCAGGGCAGAAAAGAACCCTGAGATACCATACCAGTCAGACTAGAAGATGCCCTTCCCTGGTGCCAGCTGTTAAGTATCTGCCTCCAATGCAGGGGACATGGGTTCGATCCTTGGTCAGGGAACTAAGATCCTACATGCTACAGGGAAACTAAGCCCACAGGTTATGGAGCCCATACACCACAACTGGAGAGTTTGGGTGCTGCAGTGAAAGAGCCCCATGACACAAGTAAGTCCTGACAAAGTCAAATAAATAAATACATATTAAATATATATATATATAATCAGACTAGAAGACAAATGAGTATGCAGCTGTCTGTAGGGCCTAACACAAGAGAAGGATTCTAAGAAAGACTGCTACATGATACTGAATGATGCAAAACAGGATGAATACATATTACTATTTGTTGGATTTGGCAACTGGAGACACTGATGAAGAGGTTTATACAAAGAGGCCACAAACCAAAATGAAACTAGGGTTAGATTAAGAGGCCAACAGTAATTCCTCAGACTTCATTATCCTACAGATGTGTCCAGACCCATCATGTGGTATGTGGAAAACACCAAAGTTTTTGAATTATCTCCTTTTTTTATATAAACTGGATGAAAGAATGACAAAAATGCAGATGAAATGGGAGAACATAAAAATAATCAATATAGACAACTCTCACGAGACATTTTGCCATGGAAGGAGCGAAATAATGAGATATGAGCTGAGAAAGTTTATGGTGTCAAGTAAAGATTTGTGCTCTTAACCGTTCCTTTTTGATTTATTAGCTTTTCTTTACTTTATGGATGAGAGATAATTATAGCATCTGTATCCTGAGGGGAACGATTATGGGGAGGAGTTTCGCGATGCAGAAAAAGAACAGGAGCAGCAGAAACCTTAAATCTCTAAGAGTGAAAACAGGCAAGGGATTCTGAGCCCAAGTATGGTATTGGACTGAAAAGGAGAACTGGCTTCATTTTCTTTCATTGGATCCAGAGGAACAAGGCAAAGGTTCTGCACCTGTGTGCTGGCAAATTTGAAAATCAGGGTGTGGGAAGGTGAAGGTGGTTGTCTCTTGCAGTTTTGTTTTCACCGAAATGTCAGAAAAGTAGTCAAGTGTAAAAGAGTGGGAATGACATCTTATTAGGAAGACAGCACACTGGCCTGCGAGGTGGAGTGTCCATTTGAAACTACCCACTCAAGATTTTAAAGTGAAATCAGTCAACCAGGTTGTGTGACTTTCTTCGGAAGAAGATATAAACTGCACAAATGTTGTCCATCAGTTGCTAAGTTGTGTCTGACTCTTTGCAACCCCATGTACTGTAGCCCACCAGGCTCCTCTGCCTGGGAATAACAATTGGTTACAGTTTGGAGCATAGAAATAGAAACTGTTCTATATGCCTTCAACTCTTGCTTTTTCTTCCATCTGAGGCCTCTAAGACTTGGTTCAATGCAGAATCTGGTTACACTGAGCATGACTCACACCACATTCAGCAAAAGACACTAATCCCTTCTCTGACTCCGCTGAGGCTGGTGTCCAGTGGGTGGTTTGGCTTGCAAGCAGATGACTGGGATTACTGGTGATTGTGTGGGTGAGACTTATCTGGTCACTACAGGTCCCCCAGAGGTTACAGGGGTTGATTCCAGCTGGCATCCACAGGCCCACAACGTGAGTCATGACCATTGCAGAGAAAATACCAAAGGGGTTCCTTTGAATAGGGGACTAAAATCAATGGTTGGAATCGTAAGAGATAGTCTGGTAACTCAGAGAAGCAAGGAACTAAAAAAGTATTATTTTTAAAAAAGGGAAACCCGAGAAATAAAATTGCTATCAAAAGTTTTCTGGGTTTTGTTAACATAAGTGAAGTTTAAAAACTCAAAATTTCAGTGCTCTTTTGAAAAGTGATATTAACAAATAGAATACATGTCTCTTTTTGTGATTCCATCAGTAGTTGAAATATATTTTTGATACATTTTCCCTGTAACTATGCACTATTAAGCTAGCACAACAGCATAAATATCTGATAATAAGGCTTTATAAGACTTAAAGTAAATTCTGGTGTTGAACATTCACTCTCAATTGTATATTCCATTTACAGCATCATCATACTGTTGAAAAGATTCTTAAAATACACCAGAACCACAAATATTGAAATCTTAGCTACTTTAATATGCATGAATGGTAAGACTCATGAACAGATTTGAAAATATGCCTCTGTTTGATCATTTTTATATGCTTTAGGAAAAACTAATATACATTATTTAATTTCCACATCCCCTCTGACCCTAATTAAGAGCCCAGCAGATATGCTTGTATTGTAAGCATCAATTAAAAAGGTTCAGGTCATATTAGCTATACATTTATTCCGCTACATCAAAGGCTTCACACTAAGGACATGCTCTTACTTTAAATCCTTCCTCACAGTGAAACTGAATTTTTAATGGTAATGTGACTTCTTGTGAATATCTTCCATGCCATCCCCTTCTCTGAACTATTTCAGTGTATTTTTATATGTGTAAGTGTAATTTGATCTTTTAATAGCAAGAAGATATAGCAGATTGGATGAAGAGACCTTAAATGTATCTAGAGATAACTGAGATTGCTTATATTTGTAAATTAAGTTCTGGTAAAATAAAATAAATACATTTCATCAGTTCATTTCAGTTCAGTCACTAAGTCATGTCCAACTCTTTGCAACCCCCTGGACTGCAGCACAGCAGGCTTCCCTATCCATTACCAACTCCTGGAGCTTACTCAAACTCATGTCAATTGAGTCAGTGATGCCATTCAACCAGCTCATTTTCTGTCAACCCCTTCTCCTCCTGCCTTCAGTCTTTCCCAGCATCAGGGTCTTTTCCAATGAGTCAGTTCTTTGCATCAGTATTGGAGTTTCAGCTTCAACATCAGTCCTTCCAGTGAACACTCAGGACTGATTTCCTTTAGGATGGACTGGTTGGATCTCCTTGCAGTGCAAGGGACTCTCAAGAGTCTTTCTTCTCCAAAACCACAGTTCAGAAGCATCAATTTTTCGGTGCTCAGCTTTCTTCATAGTTCAACTCTCACATCCATACATGACTACTGGAAAAACCATAGCTTTGACTAGATGGACCTCTGTTGGCAAAGTAGTGTCTCTGCTTTTTAATATGCTGTCTAGATTGATCATAGCTTTTCTCCCAAGGAGCAAGTGTCTTTTAATATCATGGCTGCAGTCACCAGCTGCAGTGATTTTGGAGCCCCCAAAATAAAATAAAGTCTGCCACTGTTTCCACTGTTTGCCCATTTATTTGCCATGAAGTGATGGGACTAGATGCCACGCTCTTAGTTTTCTGAATGTTGAGTTTTAAGCCAACTTTTTCACTCTCCTCTTTCACTTTCATCAAGAGGCTCTTTGCTGCTGCTGCTGCTGCTGCTGCTGCTATGTCACTTCAGTCATGTCCGACTCTTAGCAACGCCATGGACTGCAGCCTACCAGGCTCCTCCATCCATGGGATTTTCCAGGCAAGAGTACTGGAGTGGGTTGCCGTTGCCTTCTTTGAAGAGGCTCTTTAGTTCTTCTCTTTCTGACATAAGGGTGGTGTCATCTGCATATCTGAAGTTATTGATATTTCTCCCGGCAATCTTGATTGCAGCTTGTGCTTCATCCAGCCCCGTACTGTGCATGATGTACCCTCTATATACAGCCTGACATACTCCTTTCCAGTTTTGAATTATTGTTCCATTTCCAGTTCTAACTGTTGCTTATTGACCTGCATACAGGTTTCTTAGAGGGCAGTATGGTGGTCTGGTATTCCCATCTCTTGAAATATTTTCCACAGTTTGTTGTGACCCACACAGTCAATGACTTTAGAGTAGTCAATGAAGCAGAAGTAGATTCTTTTTCTGGAATTCTTTTGCTTTTTCTATGATCTAATGGATGTTGCCCATTTGATCTCTGATTCCCCTGCCTTTTCCAAATCCAGCTCGTACATCTGGAAGTTCTCAGTTCATGTACTGTTGAAGCCTAGCTTGACGGTTTCCATATAAACCTTAGATAATCTGCTATTCTGGAAATCATTTATAATACAAAGAAATGACACTGATAGCATTAACTAGAAAGAAACAGATACCTGTGAAGTTTCTTTAACTCTATACATGGTTTTCTGCTCATTACTGACTCAAAATGCAGATATACTCAGTGTAAAGATGGGCACTGAATCATTAGAAATGGATCTTTAAGGAAGCTTTCTAATAGAGACTCTTTATTACATGTGTTCTTTTCACTCATTCTGTCCTCAACTAGTACCTTTTGTGTTGATTGTATAAATGTAAGTCTTCTTTCCAATTACTTTTATTTCTCTTTGGCTTTTCTCATTAGTCACATTTCAAATTTTTATATGTGTAATATTTATTTTAAAAATTTATAAAGGAATTAATATTTGCATACATAATGCTGTAAAATAGCTAACAAATTATATGTAAAAACCATATATTTGCGTCTGTATACGTATATGAAAAATTATGTTTTAACAGTGTGCTTATAGTCAAAGTAGCAAAAGCATTCCTATAAAAAGTCTACAATCATTATTCTTAAATATTTTACTGTAGGTAATAGTTTCTGCATATGTACAGACAAAATGATGAAATAGATGCACACAGAAAATGGATGAAGCAGAATTATACAATTGTAATAATTATCATAGCATGATTACCTACTCAGAAAACTCAAAAGCAGTAGACTGATCATTATTACATCTTATAAGAATATTCATTATGATGCTTAATATAAAATTAAAATTTTAGTAATTGTTAGCTATCGTATACTAACTATATTCACAACTTCAACATTATTAAGGAAAAATACCGTTTATAGGGTAACTACTATCAAGTTTTAAAATTTACCAGAAGGGCACAAGATCTATGTAAAGATACTTTAAAGCGTTACTGAAATACATAAAAAGTCTTGAAATATAGATTTTTCCATTTGCGATATGATTTAGTATTATAAAGTAACAATCATCACCAAATTATTCTGTGAGTTTACTCATTCCCCATAGAAGTATTAGGCAGTTCTTTGGTTTGTCTTATTTTTGTTTTTGAACCTGTCAAGCTAACACCAAAACTTATATGGAAAATTTAACATTTAAAAAAGGAAAAAAAATTAACGAGTGATAACTAGCACTACTACATGTTTACGAATATTTTAAGATTACATTAATTCATAGTTTGGTGCTGGTGGCTGAACAGACCAAAAAAATTGATCCAAAATATGAAGTCCTCAAATGCAGCAAAATGCACAAATATTTGCTTATTTGGTAATACTGATGGCATTTAAAATCATTAAGAGAAAATAAATTTTTCAGAAAATGCTCTCTATAACTAGAAAGCAGTCTAGATGAAGAATGACGAAACAAAACAAAAGCAAAGTTGAAGTTCTATATCACTTCTTATTCAGGAACAAACCCAGACAGAGCAAGGATTTAAACATGATAATAAATAAAAATACACAAAAATCATGACTTAGGAAAAGCTTTTCGAAGCATCACCCCAAATCCAGAGGCTAAGAGAGACAATACCAATGTAGAGTATAAATATTAGCAATCTGTGGATGTCAAAATGTATAAACAAAGTAAAGATAAACAGTCACCTAGGATAAGTGTGGTATATTACAAAATCCTTGTTTTCTTAACAAGGAAGAGGCTTCAAAATCAGTAAAAGAAAAAATCACTAGCAGTCAATAAAGAAGATGGGTGAAAAATGAACTACAGGTAAATAAATGGCTCTTAAGTCAATTCTCTTTGCTCTATTACATTCATACGTAGGTAAATATTTATTTAAAATATAAAATTATTTTACAGAATTCATAAAGGTAAAAACTATAAATTTCCTTTTGGTAATACTGTCTAGATACCGTAACTGTAATAAATTTTGGGTGGAAACATAAATTCCTATAATTTATTGAAGGATAGTTCTGCAGCACCTATTAAAATAGGGCTCATACCATTGACCTTAAATGGTATGTTTATTAGAACATATCCACAGATATTGGAGAAGGAAAGGGCAACCCACTCCAATATTCTTGCCTGAGAATTCCCATGGACTGAGGAACCTGGTGGGCTATAGTCCATGACATCACAAAAGAGCTGGATGCAACTTAGCGACAAAACAATAACAACAATCCACAGATATAAACACTTGCCAAAACTTTTTAATTACTGAAACTCTATTGTACAAGATATCAGAAAATGTCTAAATGGCCATCAGAAAGAGAGGAACTGAGTAATTAGATCCACATCATAACTGCTGGTGGGAAGGAAAACAAGGATTCAGGGTTTAAATATGGCAAAGAGACATTTTCACTAAATTGTTCTTTTCGCTGTATGATATTTTAACAAGCACATATATTACCTCTTGAAACACACACACACACAAACACACACACGCATACACACAGACAAATAGTATTGATTAAGGAAAGTAGCCCCATGGGGGAGTGAAAAGTGGAAAGGGCATATAATAAAGCCAAGAGTGAGACTGATTCAGAAAATATGAAAATTCACCCTGTGAGGTATATATTTGCAAAATGTGGGACCCCAAATATATTTAATGTGATGATAAGGGCATAGCCATATATACAAATTTGTGTCAATAAGATTAAAAAAAATTTTTTTCTGAAAGAAGCAGAACTGTGTGTGACATGAAAGCTCTCAGATGGAGTAGAAGCTACATAATACACTTAATAGTATCCTCACGTTAGAAAGTGACATAATTGACAAAAGCTCTCTTTTTATAAAATGTCCTTTATCATTCCAAAGCTTATCTCAGATTTCAAAACATATACTTTATAGGATATTGTTACAATGGATCCCAGGCTTTCTGACTTTACCGCTTAATTCAGTAATACAATTTTGAATGTCTACAAGCTAGGAAGAATGGCATGGGTGTTATTTTTCTCTACTGAGAAACTGAGTGATATTGTACTCTCTGACAATATAGTAATTCTACGTTCTAGGTAAATGCAGAGCTGCAAAAATCAGCAAAACCGGGGGAGAGAATGATTTGTTTGTGAAAACTGAAGAGCCATTTGGACATTTATCTCAATGAAAACCACTGCCTTCTTGCATTTGTATCATGTCAGGTTCGTACAGCTTGTAAATATCTCTAGCATAAATTGACATTTAATTTTTGACTGGAACAGCAACACTGAGCAGCAAGGGAAGCTATTATTTTGAATGAAGAAACTGCTTTGTGTGGTTAGGTCAATGTCAAAGGAACTGGTAAGTGGCAGAGCCAGCTATGAGAAACCTAGACCGCATATTAAAAAACAGAGACATCACTTTGCTGACAAAGGTCCATCTAGTTAAAGATGTGGTTTTTCTAGTAGTCAAGTATGGATATGACAGTTGGACCATAAAGAAGGCTCAGCACCAAAGAACTGATGCTTTTAAACTGTGGTGCTGGAGAAGACTTTTAACAGTTTCTTGGACTGGTAGGAGGTCAAATCAGTCAATCCTAAAGGAAATCAACCCTTAATATACACTGGAAGGTCTGATGCTGATGCTGAAGCTCCAATACTTTGGCTAGCTGACGTGAAGAGCCAACTCTTTGGAAAAGACCCTCATGCTGGGCAAGACTGAAGGCAGGAGGAGAAGGTGTCAACAGAGGATGAGATGGTTGGATGGCATCATCCATCCAATGGACGAGTTTGAGCAAACTCCAGGAGATAGTGTAGGACAGTGGAGCTTGGCGTGCTGCAGTCCACAGGGTGGCAAAGAGTTGGACAGGACTGAGCGACTGAACAACAGCTCTGAATACTAGGCGATTCAAGTCACTGAACTCATTTATATTATTTATACATATTCCTGGTGGCTCAGATGATAAAGAATCTGCCTGCAATGTGGGAGACTTGGGTTCGATCCCTGGGTTGGCAAGATCCCCTGGAGAAGGGAATGGCCACCTATTCCAGTATTTTGGCCTGGAAAATTCCATGGACAGAGGAGCCTGGTAGGCTATAGTCCATGGGGTTGTAAAGAGTCGGACACAACTGAGCAACTTTCACTTTCATATAATACATAAATATATACTCCCTCAGTGTTTTTGCTTTTGTTTTGTTTTTTTACTTTTTCTTCCTCTAAATCTGATTAACTCTTTTATGCTTTCTGGAAATCTTTTTTTTTTTTTTTTTTGCCTGGCTGAAATTTTGGATCCCAGAGGAATATGGAGTCAAAAAGGATACACACACCTACTCACCCCCACTCTTCACACACACAGAGACAGAAAATATGTGTAAGGATAGAACATATATGATTGCTTGAGGAGAAAGGAAGATACTTGGAATTAAAGTAAAGGAAATTAATCAGTAAGGACCTACTGTATAGCACAGAGATCTACACTCAATATTTTATGATAACCTACACGGGAAAAATCTGGAAAAGAATATATATGTATGTGTGTATGTTTATATGTGTGTATACACATATGCATGTATTCATGTGTGTGTGTGTGATGCTCAGTTGTGTCTGATTCTTTGTTAACCCCAAGGACTATAGCCCCCAAGGCTCCTCTGTCCGTGGGATTTTCCAGGCAAGAATACTGGAGTGGGTTGCCATTTCTTTCTCCAGGGGATCTTCCTGACCCAGGAATTGAATCCACATCTCTTTAGTCTCTGGCATTACACACAGATTCTTAACCAGTGTACCACCGGGTTTGCCCACGTGTGTATATGTATATACAAGACTGAATCACTCTGCTGTACATATAAAAGTGAAGCAACCTTTTAAATCAACTATATTTCAATAAAAAATATCAAAGGTGTAAAAAGAAGAGAAAATGATATCTAATATACAGACATTCCTGAGAACACAAAGCAAGAGATAATCAGGAAATGAAAGGTTCAGCCTTTGAAGGAAGAGAAACTTTTCTTACTCATCATAGGAAAGCAAAGAAGACAGGTGGAGAGAACTTTGGCCAGTTGGTCCTTAGTCTGCTTTCTTTAAAGGTGGGTATCAAGACAATGTTCAGATTATAATAAATCACAAATTCATGACAAATACATTATATTTCATCACATAATGATATTCATCACATAATGATACTCACATATATTATTATAAACCTCTGTTAGTACTAAGGAAGAAAATGCAATCATATCTGTCTTACTTTTAAAGTTTTAATAGATTTATTAGAAGGATAAAAAGATACGCAAGCTATGTTCAGAATAGACTGAGGGGTATAAGATAGCTTAGCGATGAAAATATTTGATTCAGTAAAAATAAAATTAAATGTCTGAAAGGACTGTGTGAACTCTTAAGCCTTGTAGATAGGAAGATTTCTGTCACAAACACATATGTACCTGCTTTATCCTCAATGCCAGATTGCAAGCATCCTAAGAGTGAAAACTTCATTTTCTATCTATCTTCTATAATACATTCTATAATACATCAGTGTCATAAACAGCCTTTATATTCTTACACTAAAGAAACCATTATTTGCTACATAAATCTACCAAAGACTTATATGTTTGTGTGTTTCCTGAATCATACATGCATGAAATGAAATAACTGTATTGGTTCTTCCACTTACAAACAGAGGAGGTTGTTTAACATAAAGTAAGTTTAACAATCATTATTCTATGACTTTTCCATGAAGATTAAACAATCCATATAAAGCACAAGGTATAACATATAGTCCATGGTAAACTTGCCATAAGTGTGAGTAATCATCACTTGGTAGTCTTCATCAGTTGATTTATAAGTTGATCAAATGATGATCACCTTGCCTAAAGGAAGAAACCACGCACTTCCTTTCAAAATACTGGAGATGGGAATATTCTGGATGCTCACTGCGTCTCATACAATGCTATAGTCTGGTCATCCTCAAAGCAGCTACTCATACTTTTAAGTCCTTCCTAAGTTTGAAATTAACTACTGCATAGGTTTTCATGGTAAGATACAGCTGAGAAAGCTTACATCAAGTTTAGTCACATGATTTGACCTGACAAAATGTTCACATCTGTGTAAAAATGGACTCGACGTTTCCTATCAACTTTATGTCACTCTCCAAAAGTAGATCTGAGATACAAGACTCCAGACTAGGAGCTGTGAGCCAGAGTCCTCCCTGTGGAGTACAACGGCTCTCTCAAAAACAGGATACCTCTTGGCTCCAAACTGCTTTTCACAATTCTTACATTCAGCACGTGACTGAAATAAAGATCCATTCAGACTCCAGTCTCGCTGCAGATAAATAAGTGATGAGCAAAATCTCCAAGACAGGTGGAGCTCCCGATGGACGAACAAGCGGAATACATAAGACGCATCAAAGACCAATTTTGAGCACACATCCTAAATCCCTTTTTCTTCTTGGGCACATCACGTGATGTCAAAAATTCTTTTGGTGGAGGAGTTTTCTTTGAAGTTTTCATGGGATATGTAGGTTTGCTTCATTTTATTGTTGTCTGAATAGTAATGTGATACAAGATTCCTGCAGATTCAAAGCAACTGACTTGCCTCATCCATACCTATGTGTTTTTTTTTTTATTTTTAGGATAACTTTTGTCAGAAAAAAAGTGTTAGAAGTGCATTACAAAAATCTAAAAGAATCTGTTATCCTGTGTCTAGAAAATTATCACGTGATATTATTGGATAATTTGGCCATCTGATATGAAGAGCCGACTCATTAGAAAAGGCTCAGATGCTAGGAAAGATTGAAGGAAAAAGGAGAAAAGGGTGGCAGAGAATAAGATGGTTGGATGGCATCACTGACTCAATGGACATGAATTTGAGCAAACTCTGGGAGACAGTGAAGGACAGGGAAGCCTGATGTGCTGCAGTCCATAGATACAACTTAGCAACTGAACAGTTATTGGATAAAAATAATTTCAGAAAAAACTTTCAGCACGAAATACTTACTGTGTCAAAAAGTATGAAAAATAATTAAATCCAACAGAATATATGGTGTCAGTTTTTTATATATGTAAATGACTACCAGTATGCAAATAAATATCTATCTACCTACCTACCTATCTACCTGTCCATCTAGCTATCACCTGGTTCAGATTCAATTTCATGGTAAGAAAAATACTGAAAAGAAAATAAAACATCTTTTTTATTATAGGTAGCATCAGCATTAGTTCTTCAGTTAAGGTACAGCCCTGATGTAGGTCATTAGCATTTTTTAATTTACTATAAAGAAGAATTGCTTTCTGGGTACTCAACACAGGAAGAGACACACATAGATGTTTACCAGGTTGTACAGGACAGTGACTAATTTATTCCAAGGCTTATGTTTATTCTTAGTCCAAATTTAAACACTTATTTGGCAAACTTTCTCTCTTCCTAGTTCTGAGGAGAGCAGCTCATTCAGTTTAAAGTTGTGTTATTAAATGAACAGCCGTGTCCTCACAATCTAACACTGTACACCACACAGAAACTGGAATTGATCATGTGGCTGATTTAAGCAACAAAACACAACTGAGTCATGTTACTTTATTATGAGTTTATTATTAGTTCATAGTTTCCTCATTTTTGCAGAAGGAGGTAAATACCACTATCTTAATCTAAAGCATTTTCTTATAAAAACACAAGTGTAGGCAAGTAGAAAAACACTGAAATAAAACTGTACGTGTGTGTGTGAATGCTTTGAAAAAGTGAGGTCCCTTCTGGCACCTGGATGTGAAAATTAAAGACATAAGTGCCTCTATTCACAACAGCCAAGACATAAAAACAATGTAAATGTCCATTGACAGATGAATGGGTAAAGACGGTGTAGAATATTACTCAGTCATAAAAAGGACAAAATAATGCCACTTACTGCATCTTCCACACAACTAGAGATCATCATACTAAGTGAACTAAGTCAAATGGAGAAAAACAAACACCATATGATATCACTTATATATGGAATCTAAAATATGATACAAATGAACCTATGAAAACAAAACAGAATCACCAACATAGAGAAAAGACTGGTGATTGCCAAAGGTGAGAGGCCGGGGGAGGAATGGATTGGGAATCAGGAGTTAGCAGATACAAACTATTATATATAGAATGGACCTTGTTACTGCACAGCACGGAGAACTATATTCAATATCCTACGATAAACCAGAATGGAAAAGAAAATTTTTTAAAGAAGAAAAGAATGGTATGGGGAGGGAGGAGGGAGGAGGGTTCGGGATGGGGAACACATGTATACCTGTGGCGGATTCATTAAAAAAATTTATAAAAAAAAAGAAAAAAGAAAAGAATGTATATATACATATGCATCTTTGCTATACAGCCAAAATTAATACAACATTGTAAATCAACTATTGTTCAATTAAAAAAAAGATATATGTACCTTCTTTTATGCTTCTACAGATAGAAATTTGCCAGTGTCCTAGCCTGGGCCATGCACTTAGTTTATTTGGGAATGCCATCCCGGGAGCATGTACAAGGAATGAGGGAATCAAAGAGAAGGGAAACCAAGGTGAGTTTCTATTATGAAAGACGGCTGCCATTTTGAGGGATGGATGTGTGATCTCTGAACTTTCACTGGATCCTTAGACAGACATTTCATCTGCAGGATCTGTACTGAGATGCTGTTAGGCTACACCAGTGATAAGCTTTCTAATGACTGTATGAAACTGACCAACACAATACACATTGGCTGGAGTATCAAGTGGTTCCTGAAAAGGAATCCAGAAAAAATTAAAAGATGTCACACCTATATAACTAAACTGAAACTATACAATAAATCATAAGATTGAATGCAAAACATACAGTTTCCATAGAATATGGAATTTCTCTCATCATTTGACAATAAAAGCTTGTAAATTTGACAGCCACTCCACTGGAAAATTTTAAACCAGAAATCTCTCTGTTCTATAGGAAAAAAAATACAAACACACACACACATAACCTCTGAAAAACGGCACTGCTACTTTAAATCAGCTCTGCTAAATGACGAACTGTTAAACTTCCATTAAATTGCCTCAGTGCTGCATGCCTGTTAAGAAAAGAACCCTGTCTTTCATTGCATTTTTCCTTACATAATCAGGCTGTGTCTAATCACCTGAGCATCCTGATTAAAAGTTAATCAGGCTCTTGAAAAATTCCTTTCAAAAACGAATTGTATGTACAAGGAGTTCTCATTAGGAAAAATCTATACCAGTCACACAAAGAAGTCCTTTGACTTATTTTTCATCTCGAAAAACAATTGTATTTGATTCTCATGATTCAAATGGTTACAATGTCCACCCTAAGTTCCACTAAATTTTCAGTGCACAAATTCCTAATCAGCAGTCACATATTTTATTTTTAAAAGCCCCCTGCCTTTAAAGCAATGGAGAATTAGGTAGAAATGGTGTAGGAAAATACTGGGTGGGCAGAGAAAAACCTGAAGTTCTACCCTAAGGCCCGTGAGCCCCTAGCCGCACACAGCTGGGAGCCTGAGTTCTCTGAGCCTCATCACTTACTTACTGGTGAGTAACTAAGTTAATTTTTAGCTCAAGAATCAGAGTTTGGAGCCAGGCTGACTGCTCAGATTTTATCTCCAGGAATTAGAGGATTTGTGATTTGGGGCAAGTCACTTAATTCCTCTGAGTCTCAGTTCCATCAGCTACTGATTAAACACTAAAAATACTGATTCAGAGTTTTTGAGAAATAATTGAAATAATATATATAAAGCATTTATCATAGAGAGTGATTCATTTTAAACAGTGTTAGCTGTTTCTCATTCTTTGCCCCTCTCCAGAATGCAGAGCAACAGCCCAGTGGTCAAAGTTCTCTACCAGCCTCTCACACATCTTTGCTCACATATGCTAAGTGAGGAAGGTCCCTCCTCTGTCAAAGGCTGAAGTTTCCTTTTCTTTTGCGAATCCTCTCTTCTTTGTCTCCTCAAAAAGGCTTATATATTGATACTGTTTTCCCTTCTGCATCCTCAAAGGCTCTGTTTTCTCTCCTCAGCATTTCGCTGTGGTGGTTGTTCAGTCACTAAGTCATATCCAACTCTTTGAAACCCTACGGCCAGGTTCCTCTGTCCTCCAATGTCTCCCAGAGTTTGCTCAAACTCAAGTCCATTGAGTTAGTGATGCTATCTTGCCATCTCATCCTCTGTCATCCCCTTCTCCTCCAGCCTTCAGTCTTTCCCAGCATCAGGATCTTTTCCAATGAGTCGGCTCTTTGAATAAGGTGGCCAAAGTGTTGGAGGTTCAGCTTCAGCATCAGTCATTCCAATGAATATTCAGGGTTGATCTCCTTTAAGGCTGACTGGCTTGATCTTCTTAGCAGAAACATGTTCTATTCCTCTATCGTCCACCTGTGGGTGTGTTTTTCCCTGACCCAATATATCTCCTTAGCTTTTTCTCTGTTATCATCACAAAATTCCAGAGATTTGTTGACATATTCTATCTATTCTATCTTGACTTTATCCCTCATTCATGCTAAAAAAGTATTAATGCTTTTAAAGATTTTATTTGAAGTATAGTTGACATGCACTGTTATTTTCATTCACCCTTAACCCCCTCTATCAGCCTTCTTTTCTACTATTTCATGGAAACTTCTCTCTTCAGGGTCAAGAACAGTTCCTGTGATGTCATTCACCACAGACTCCTATGTTGTCTTATCTTTCAGAGGCATTCGGCAGCACCCACCGCTCATTTGGTCTTAGGATACTCCCCTATCTTAGTTCCCTGTGACTCCTCCATCCTGGGCTTCCACTTATTACTGGCTCCCTGATTTTTGGTCTCCTTTGCTAGTTCCATCTTCCTAGCCAGATGGCGCTGTTGGGGTCCCTCTTGGCTTAGTCCTGAGCTGCTGCTCTCAAAACTCATTCCCTAATAAAAATCTTAGTACTCTGAAGGAAGTGCTAACTCACTCAGTCATGTCTGGCTCTGCGACCCCATGGACCGTAGCCCGCCAGGCTCCTCTGTCCATGGGATTCTCCAGGCAAGAGTGGGTTGCCATTTCCTCCCCCAGAGGATCTTCCCAACCTTGGGATCAAACCCACCTCTCTTACATCTGCCGGCACTGGGAGGCGGGCTCTTTACCAGCAGCGCCACCAATCTCATCTCACCGTTTACTACTCTTTATACAGCAAGTGGGAGCCTGCTATATAACACAGGGAGCTCAGCTTGGAGCTCTGTGATGGCCTAGAGTCGTGGGGTAGGGGGCGGGAGGTACCCAAGAGGAACGGTATACCCGAATACATACAGCTGATTCACTTCACTGTACAGTAGAAACTGACGTAATAGGGTAAAGCAACTATGACCCAATTAAAAAAAAAAAAAAAGATGATAGCTATAGCTAGCTATCATAGTGAGAGAAATACAGTTACTATTTCGGACATATACGTGCTCAAGTTTAAATCCCAGTTCTGCAAGGCAGTGGCTATACAACTTCCTTGCCACAAGTCACCACACCTCTGTGCCTTACTTTAAATCTATTTCATCAGATTATGGAGAATGTTAATAAATGTTGAGTCCTTAAAAACCTGGCACATAATGTGCTATGTCAATATTTAATATCGCTGCTATTTTTTACAGTAATTCTGATTTTGTCACTCCCCTACATAAAACCCTTCTTTCACTGTGCTTAAAGATCAGCAATGTTGTTGTTAGTTTACAAGATCCTGCATCGCCTAACCCCAGACTTTCCCTCTGTCTCATCTCCAGCCCCTACCCCTCCACCACCACTTGGCCTTGTCACATGGGTCTTTTTTTTTGGCTCCTCGGACATGCAAATGTCTTGTCTCCAGGGATTCTGTACTTACTCGGGCTGTTCACCTTGGTGTTCCAGGCAGCTCCTTCATGTCCTGGGGATTAAGGGCAAGTCT
Organism: Bos grunniens; assembly: GCF_055505025.1. Taxonomy (NCBI): domain Eukaryota; kingdom Metazoa; phylum Chordata; class Mammalia; order Artiodactyla; family Bovidae; genus Bos; species Bos grunniens. Next base: position 10,506,171 of record NC_141168.1, read on the forward strand.
GTCTTCTTGCTTTCACGTGTATGTCATTGTCCCACTTCCCTACCCTAATTACTTTCTACCTTGCACCTCTCTTTGTTTCCTTCAAGGCCCTGATCACAATTTAACAGCTAATGCTTTTGTTGTTATTCTTCCCTGCCAGAGCATGAGGTTTGAGAAGGTGAGAGTTCTTTCTTTCCACAGTGTCTCACACTTACTTGGCACTTAAAACTGTTTGCACAATAATGAGCAAATGAGGGAATAGGAAAGTAACTTTTACCTTCTAAGAGAAAACCTTCTAAGAGACCCATCAAAAAAGCATCTTACAAAGCAGTGAGTTCAAGCAACATTATAAATCCGAGTGCTGGAGTGAAAGTCTTCTTCATTTCTGTATCTTGATTTTTATATTTTTTAATGGACAGAAAAGGATCAAGACTGTTTTGTAACATAAATAGTCTGTACTTCTGAATAATAATGATAGCACCACCTTAATAAAACTCAAATACCTTATTCTCACTCTGCTTACAAATTTTACATACTTTATTCTAAATATACCCTTCCTTGTCTTTATATTTACTTACTGGCTTTTCAAGATTTCCTTGCAGGCAGTTATAGCCCATGATAATCCAATCATGACTATGGTATGACACATTTGGGAAGCATTAGCCTGCCGATCAGATGGAATCTAATTTCCCATTTAAAAATGGATCCTGTTTTACAGAGAACCATTGGGAATAATCTACTTTCTACCGGAGAGCAACTGAAACATTTGAGACGAATTCAGTCTTTTAGAGCAGCAGGGTACCATTTAGTAATTTACCTCCTCTGGGGCATTAATTGGTACCCTAAAGCACTGTAAGAGTTAATTTACCTCATACAGTGAACACTTGGATCCTAAAAAAGGACACTTAGTTTAGCTCAAAACAAAGCAGGATTAAGACAGAAACGAAAAGTAGCTTAAATCATGTACTATAACATATTTAGGTAAAAAAAAAAAAAAGTAATTTGCTTAAGATGTCATTTTTATTCCATGGGTGTTTTAGGAATTTGGAGTTATTAAGCTCCCTGGCCTTTTCCCCTGGTTGAAAAAAAAAAACAGAATTCCTGCTGCCAAATATTGACACATTTGCAATTAATACAGGATGTTGAGTCATTCTCAAAGATCATGCTGCTGCTAGTAATTTCTAATAAATACTCCTTCTGTGAAATTCTACTGAAAGCAAAGAAAAAAGAATCATGAATCATGAACACACTTGGCAAGTGTATGTTATCCTGGGTGCCTTGGTGTCACATCTGGTCCTAAACTGATGAATCACTATTTCCCTTCAGTGACTTGGGGACAACAGCTATTATCAACTGAAAAGGGGCATTTATTATCCACCAATTTCCTTGAAAAGATTTCTTTGTAGCTCAAATGGTAAAGAATCTGCCTGCAATGCAGGAGACCAGTGTTCAATCCATGGGTTGAGAAGTTCCTCTGGAGAAGGGAATGGCAATCCACTCTAGTATTCTTGCCTGGAGAATTGCATGGACAGAGAAGTCTGGAGGGCTATAGTCCATGGGGGTCACAAAGAGTCAGACACGACTAAGTGACTAACACACACAATTTCCTTGAAAGTGAAAATCAACTCGAGAATTCTTATTAAAAACACAACACACTATTATTCCAGTAGAAAAGATCTATGGTTTTCAAACTTCTAAAAAGCCATTAGAAGACCAGAAGAACAGCTCTGATTGAACTGGAGTTTGGCGATCTAAAATCCACTCACGGGATCCTCAAGCAATCCCCCAAGAGTAGACTAAGTGGATCCTTTCAGAACCGAAGGTCCCTTGGACCAGCAGCATTTGTAAATTCTTAGATAGAATAACGGGCTTTCCAGGTGGCTCGATGGTAAAGAATCTGCCTGCAATGCAGGAGATGTGGAGACATGGGTTCCCTTCCTGGGATGAGAACATCCCCTGAAAGAGGAAATGGCAACCCACTCCAGCATTCTTGCATGGGAAATTCCATGGACAGAGGAGCCTGGCGGACTACAGTCCATGGGGTTGCAAAAGAATCAGACACAACTGAACACACACACAGCAGCAACAGGCAGAATAATATCAAAATAAGTTGTTTTCCAAATTCAGAAGAATATGGTCACCATCTTTTCCAAATCTCCATTGCACTTGAATTTCCCAAGAACATTCTCCATTATCATTATGTTTGTGTAGTTCACATATCTTTTTTAAAGAAGGAACTATATTTTGGTCATGTTGTATGTCCCCTGTGGCATATTTACACAGCAATAGCAGGTGTTCAATAAGTATGAAATAATTAATCAATTAAAGACTTCCCCTGTTGTCAGACAGAGAATTGATATTAAGGAATGATTATAATCCCTGCTCTGAAAGTCAAATTTAAACCCAGCCGAAACCTGAAGGAAGAGAAGGATTTTGCTGGCATGGAGGCAGGAGAAGGGTATTTCTATCAAGGGAGACAGACATGGGAAAGGTTTAACACTAGGGGAAAAAAAAAGAGATACCAGGCATTTGAAAGTAGGTTAGAATGCCTTGAGCTTAGATTGTTTCAGGAACAGAAATGGTGGTGGACATAAAGCCTACAGAACTTAGAAGAAGTCTGTATTGAAGTGCCTTTTACTTCATGTGAAGAGTTTTGTATTTTATCCTAACATAATTTGGAACTCTCAAACTGAGAGAGATCTTTTCAGATTTGTAAATCAAGGAGATCAGACTACAGGACTTCATATTACCAGGGAAGAACAGCGAAGTCACTGAAATGTTTCTGATATCATCACAATTCATAGCACTGCTGAACAGCTTTAAACATTCATGCATGTGTGTGTGTGTGTGTGTGTGTGTGTGTGTATAGACATATGCATGCATACATTCAAATAGAATATATCTTACAAAGTCACTTGGGAAACTTAGAAGCTTATATGTCTTATAACAAAGTTAATGTCTACATGTTATTTCTCAGACCCTGACACAATTTCAGAATCATTCAGCAAAAGAAATATTGGACTATTCACAGACACGTGCTTCTCCACAATGCTACAAATATACACAAAACTCTATGGCATTCAATTGCATTGTGTCTGTGGTTGGGCATGGCAATCTGCCAGTGAAGAAGACTTTGCTCGAATGAAATAAAGGGGAATGCTGCTTACTTGTTAGAATGCTCTGTGGTTACAAAAAATTCAAGAGTTAGAATTACAGCATGATGGAGTTGACAGACCTTAGAGATCGTGTAACCCAATCTTACTTCCATAGATGAGATGAGCTGAGTTCTCTGGAATGAAATCACCTGCTGGAGTCCTCATGTCTCTTTCTCGAGTATGGAGGAGCAAGCTTTGAAAGACTTGAGAGATTTCCCAGCGAAAGCAAAAGTCACTCTGTCATGTCCGACTCTTTGCGACCCCATGGACTATACAGTCCATGAAATTCTCCAAGCCACAATACTGGAGTGGGAAGCCTTTTCCTTCTCCAGGGGATCTTCCCAACCGAAGGATCCAACCCAGGTCTCCCAAGTTGCAAGTGGATTCTTTACCAGCTGAGCCACCAGGGAAGCCCTGGTGAGCGATTTCACAGATCCACCATAAAATGACCTACCCACTACCTTCTGTGGTTTGGTGGTGTTTCTGTGTCCTGGGCTGGAAATACTATAGCTCTGTTTCCAGCCCTACACACTCACTCTGCAAACTCCTATTCTTTCTAATTTACAGGGTCATTCCTCTGATCTTATAATTCCTTATGTAAGAGAATCAGAATACATGGGTCCACAGCTTCCTTCTACCATGGAAGTCTTTATAATTGAGATCAACCACAGCTAAATGAAAATAACAGCAGTTGCTTCCCAGTCGAGATTTAGTGACTCAGTTTCTGTTGGCAAGATCTTATGAGAAGATGCAAAAAAAACACCTGCTTTTCCTCACCTATGGAAGCATCAATAAAGATCACCTCTGGTTGCAAAGCCCAAGGAGTGAGGGGAGGTAAACCAGTGTCTTCCTTTCACTCATTTCTAGAATCCATTTCTTAATCCAAAATCACTTTGAGTCCAGTGTAAGTATAGTGACTAATTGACCATCATTATTTCAGGCTTTCTTTTTTCCTTTTTTTTTTTTTGAGAAGTGCCCAACTCTTTTAAGACTGATAACACTCTAGGATGATGAAATCTAAGCAAAAGTCTTTAGTCTGCTGTTATCAAACCCCTGTATGTGTTAATACCGTCTTTTCTCAAAGTTCATCATCCAGCTGCAATGATTCCTTTTGATCTTCTTTTCATTAGATGCCACAGATCTGTAACTCTTCAATTTATTCCTTTTCCCAAACGCATCCTGAGCATCTGATCTTTGGTCAACATGTTCTAAAGAACTCAGTTTTGCTTACACTGAACAAGATGCTATAATGACCTTGATCACTGCAGTTGGATGTTGTTTTTGCAAGAAAGGAGGCTCTGCTCGATGAGAGGAGAGAGAACGTGGCAAAATGGTTTTCTGTGCAGTGGTGGTAACCAAAAGCAGTGAGCTGGAGAAAAATCCCTTACAGTGGGCTACCAAGTCATCATGCTTAGGAGTTTAAGGGAACATTGCAAGTAAAATGTTTAAAGAAAGTGTGTGTGTGTGTGTGTGTGTGTGTGTGTGTGTGTGCATGCGCACATATGCGTGAATTTAAGGAGTGGAGCAATGGCTTTTCAAAATCTAGCAAAGCAGCAAAATCATATGAATCAATATTCTACATGCAATAGCAGTTCCAGGCTCATGCACAAACTCTATAAAGAGTCTCTAACTATGCAGCAAAGGTTAAAAACAATAATGTTTAAAAACTGGCACATTTATCCATTTTGCATAATACCATGTCTTAATAACAATCTTTTTTCACATTCAAATCAGAGATCAAATAATTTGACTTTGTATTGACTTTCATTAGTTTTCATTAGCTTACTGCTTTAAAAGCAGGTACTATTGATGTTTCCTAACACCTAGAAATGAGACAATAAGCTAATTTGTCTTCAAATTCTTAACTCGTCATTTCTAAATGCATGGTTATATATTTTTTGGGCTGCCACAAGAATATGTAATGTCTTTTTTTTTTAATCACTGGGTTCACTGATTCATTCATTCACATTCATTCCCTCTACCCTACATTTTATTTTTTTCCACACAAAATTCTGAGACAGAATTTTTCTACAGTTGAAGCAGTGTCAGAAGGTGAACCCTTCACATCTCCAACCAAGAGGGAAGTACCAAGAGGCTAATTATGTCTGAGGAAACCTGAGGCTATTACTTAGTAAGCAATAGGGATATGAAATAGTGAAGCTCAACGTTGGGGTTCTTACAGCAGCTAAAGTTGGTCAAACATCAGGAACTTGCATTCTAAATTCACAGATTGGTATAATTATTAACTTAGGTGATATTATAGGAATTTAATGTTGGAAGTCTTCAAACAAAAATGTAGATTTTGAAACATAACCCATCCAATATCAATGGATAGGGGTGCCCACAAAATAGAATACCATTTGACTTTGAAAAAATATAATGTGTGTGTTTATGTGTTTACTTTTTTTTAATATGCCTCTTCAATTGAGACTTTTCGCTAGATAGGGTGGTTTTCTTGTGTGAAGCACACGGGTAAGTCAAGGGACCAATTACAGACTCTGCAGTAAAAGTAATGATATTCATACACCCCTTGCCCCTGTGTCATACAAAGATGAGAGCAAAGCTTTAAAAACAAAAGCCTGAGAACTCACGAAATCCAATAGGAGACTGAAAAATGTGTTAAATAGTTCTGGTCTGATAAACACCTCTTTCTGTTCAACCCTCCACCAACTAACACGTGCAAGAGTTAAAACGTGCTTAAGAAAGACAACGACAAAAATATATTAAAATGAAAAGATGTTTGACAGAGGTATTGTGGACTGTGTGAATTAATTACAAAATCTAATTTTATTTAAGCAGGAATTAAACAGCAGAACTCTTCTGTATTATTTTCTGATGGGATCTCTAAACATCATCTGCATGAGTTTCAGAGATTACCAGACAGATTTATTGTGACAAAACAGGCACAAATAGCTCAGGATGAGAGAGAGTTTTGAAAGGAGGCCAAAACCCAAGAGGAGCATGATAAGCTGATTTTAAATAAAGCAGTGCTGCCACCAGGGGGCGCATCCTGGCCTTGGATGAAACAAACTGTTACTGGAACTCCATGCTGTTAAACAACATTTATTTCAGTTATCTGGCATTATTAGCAGTACCCCCTATTGGTCAGCTAATTAGACATAAACCTATTAAACAAAAATAAATTTTATGTACTTTTCTATTGCTTTAATCAAGCGTTTGTATATTTAAATTGTCGTCTCTTTTTGGGTTAAGAAGAATTTTAAGAATGGATGAAGGAAAGAGTTGATAAGCTTTATGAGTTCTGATGTATACGGAATTTGAACAAAGCAAAAACAAAATATTTGCTACAAACTACAAGCACACTCTTCTGTTCTTATGTTTGGAAACCATATATGTCCATTGAACCGTTCGGCTTCTTCAGCGTTACCGGTCAGGGCATTGACTTGGATTACGGTGATATTGAATGGTCTGCCTTGGAAACGAACAGAGATCCTTCTGTCGTTTTTGAGACTGCATCCAAGTACTGTATTTCGGACTCTCTTGTTGACCATGATGGCTACTCCCATTCCTTCTAAGGGATTTCTGCCCATAGTAGTAGATATAATGGTCATCTGAGTTAAATTCACCCATTCCAGTCCATCTTAGTTCACTGATTCCTAGAATGTCGACGTTCACTCTTGCCATCTCCTGTTTGACCACTTCCAATTTGCCTTGATTCATGGACCTAACATTCCAGGTTCCTATGCAATATTGCTCTTTACAGCATGGAATTTTGCTTCTATCACCAGTCTCATCCACAACTGGGTGTTATTTTTGTTTTGGCTCCATCCCTTCATTCTTTCTGGAGTTATTTCTCCACTGATCTCCAGTAGCATATTGGGCACCTACTGATCTGGGGAGTTCATCTCTCAGTGTCCTGTCTTTTCGTGTTTTCATACTGTTCATGGGGTTCTCGAGGCAAGAATACTGAAGTGGTTTGCCATTCCCTTCTCCAGTGAACGACATTCTATCAGACCTCTCCACCATGACTCATCTGTCTTAGGTGGCCCCACATGGCATGGTTTAGATTAATTGAGTTAGACAATGCTGAAGTTGAATGGTTCGATGAAGACCTAAAGACCTGCTGTAACTAACACCCAAAAAAGATGTCCTTTTCATTATAGGGGACTGGAATGCAAAAGTAGTTAGTCGAGAAATACCTGGAATAACAGGCAAATTTGGCCTTGGAGTACAGATGAAGCAGGGCAAAGGCTAACAGAGTTGTGCCAAGAGAACGCACTAGTCATTGCAAACACCTTCTTCCAACAACACAGGAAAAGACTCTACAGATGGACATCACCAGATGGTCAACACCGGAAGCAGACTGATTATATCCCTTGCAGCAAGGATGGAGAAGCTCTATACAGCCAACAAAAACAAGACAAGTTCAACAAAAACAAGTTCACTGATTCCTAGAATTCAGGAGCTGAATGTGGCTCAGATGGTAAACTCCTTATTGTCAATTCAGACTTAAATTGAATAAAGTGGGGAAAACCACTAGACCATTCAGGTATGATCTAAATCAAATCCCTTATGACTATACAGTAGAAGTGAGAAATAGATTTAAGGGACCAGACCTGATAGATAGAGTGCCTGATGAACTACGGACGGAGGTTTGTGACATTGTACAGGAGACAGAAAGCAAAACCATCCCCAAGAAAAAGAAATGCAAAAAAGCAAAATGGCTGTCTGAGGAGGCCTTACAAATAGCTGAAGAGAAGTGAAAGGCAAAGGAGAAAAGGAACTATATACCCATTTGAATGCAGAGTTCCAAAAAATAGCAAGGAGAGATAAGAAAACCTTCCTCAGTGATCAGTGCAAAGAAATAGAGGAAAACAACAGAATGGGAAAGACCAGAGATCTCTTCAAGAAAATTAGAGCTACCAAGGGAACATTTCATGCAAAAATGGGCTCAATAAAGGACAGAAATGGTATGGACCCAACAGAAGCAGAAGATATTAAGAAGAGGTGGCAAGAATACAAAGAAGAACCGTACAGAAAAGATCTTCATGACCAAGATAATCACGAAGGTGTGATCACTCCCACTCATCTAGAGCCAGACTTCCTGGAATGTGAAGTCCAGTGGGCCTTAGAAAGCATCACTACGAACAAAGCTAGCAGAGATGATGGAATTCCAGTTGAGCTATTTCCAATTCTAAAAGATGATGCTGTGAAAGTGCTGCACTCAATATGTCTACAAATTTGGAAAACTCAGCAGTGGCCCCAGGACTGGAAAACATCAGTTTTCATTCCAATCCCAAAGAAAGACAATGCCAAAGAATGCTCAAACTACCACACAATTGCATTCATCTCACACGTTAGTAAAGTAATGCTCAAAATTCTCCAAGCCAGGCTTCAGCAATATGTGAACCGTGAACTTCCTGATGTTCAAGCTGCTTTTAGAAAAGGCAGAGGAACCAGAGATCAAATTTCCTACATCTGCTGGATCATCGAAAAAGCAAGAGAGTTCCATAAAAACATCTATATCTGCTTTATTGAGTATGCCAAGGCCTTTGACTGTGTGGATTACAATAAACTGTGGAAAATTCTTCAAGAGATGGGAATACCAGACCACCTGACCCTCCTCTTGAGAAACCTATATGCAGGTCAGGAAGCAACAGTTAGAACTGGACATGGAACAACAGACTGGTTCCAAATAGGAAAAGGAGTACGTCAAGGCTGTATATTGTCACCCTACTTATTTAACTTATATGCCGAGTACATCATAAGAAATGCTGGGCTGGAGGAAGCACAAGCTGGGATGAAGATTGCTGGGAGAAATATCAATAACCTCAGATATGCAGATAACACCACCCTTATGGCAGAAAGTGAAGAAGAATTAAAGAGCCTCTTGATGAAAGTGAAAGAAGAGAGTGAAAAAGTGGGCTTAAAGCTCAAAATTCAGAAAACTAAGATCATGGCATCCAGTCCCATCACTTCATGGCAAATATATGGGGAAACAGTGGAAACAGTGGCAGACTTTATTTTTCTGGCCTCAAAAATCACTGCGGATGGTGATTGCAACCATGAAATTAAAAGACACTTGCTCCTTGGAAGGAAAGTTATGACCAACCTAGACTGCATATTCAAAAGCAGAGACATTACTTTGCCAACAAAGGTCCATCTAGTCAAGGCTATGGTTTTTCCAATAGTTATGTATGGATGTGAGAGTTGGACTATAAAGAAAGCTGAATGCAGAGAATTGTAAACTATGGTGTTGGAGAAGATTCTTGAGAGTCCCTTGGACTGCAAGGAGATCCAACTAGTCCATCCTAAAGGAGATCAGTCCCGGGTGTTCACTGGAGGGAATGACGTTGAAGCCAAAACTCCAATACTTTGGCCACCTGATGCAGAGAGCTGACTCATTTGAAAGGACCCTGATGCTGGGAAAGATTGAGGGCAGGACGAGAAGGGGATGACAGAGGATGAGATGGTTGGATGGCATCACCGACTCAATGGACATGGGTTTGGGTGAACTCCGGGAGTTGGTGATGGACAAGGAGGCCTGGTGTACTGCGGTTCACGGGGTGGCAAAGAGTCGGACATGACTGAGCGACTGAACTGAACTGAACTATGTCCACTGAGAACCAGTTTATATTGTATATTTAAATATGCAACAAAATGTCCCATACAACTGTACAGACTTGTAATCTGTTGCCAGTAAGACACATCTGTACCTGTTGCTAATCCTATTGCTTGCTAATATCATTCCAGGAATCTTTTTTATCCAAATTCATATTTATGCCACTGATGTGACTCATGTTTTTCTCCTTACCCCATTGAAATTCTTATTTTACTTTGCCAGAATATGCCTAAAGGCCCAATTCAATTTCTTTCTTCTCCTTAATGATCTGAAATTGAATCCTCTAAAAAAGAGACCAGTTTGCCACTCATATGAGAAAATCATACAATCCCTTAAAAGACCAATAAAACAGGAACCGAGGAACAAAACAGTCTTCTAGCTACAATGATACAAATAATGACAATGCCTTTAAATATAGATACTATCAAAGTACAGTTTCATTTAAATCTTACAAAGCCCTGAGAAGTGGACCAAGCTAACAACATTATTTGTTGTTGTTCAGTCGTTTCTAACTCTTTATGATCCCATGGACTGCAGCACACCAGGCCTCCCTGTCCCTCACCATCTCCCGAAGTTTGCCCATGGTCATGTCCACTGCATAGGTGATTCCATCCAGCCATCTCATCCTCTGACACCCTCAACATTATATTTATTTCTATAAATAAAATCTAAAGCTCACAGCAGATAAGTGTCACACACAAAGTCATGAAGTAGTAAGGAGCTTAAAATATGGACAAAACTGGGGTTGTCACTCCTAGTGTGGGCTATGTCCCCTAAAGAACAGCTTTCTATTGTGCTCTATAACCTGTGTAATCTGCAGGTTACTGCGTTAATTGCAAATATGCCTCAACCAGCACCAAGATTCAACTGAAGAACTAGTGGTCCTCATGAGTATTTTCACTCGGTTTAGGGGCATAGCATCTGGGGGACTAGGTGGCAGCCAAACCTTCCCCCTTTTCTTTCTCTTTCCCAAATCATTAGAAGTCAGGGCTTTGGAGTCAGACAGAGATGAATACATATCCTGGTTCTACTATTACCAGCTGCCTTACTTTGGGCTAATAATTGAAATTCTGTCTTAAATCTTAATTTCCTCACCCGAAAGCAGCAGCATATGTAAAGGGCTTAGCACCACTTAGCTAACATTAATAAATATCACTAATTATGGTAGGAATGTTTTTAATATATGCAGTTGGTGTTATAATAAAGTATAAATTTAAATTGTAAATTAATTTAAATAAACTTTCTGTTGGCATATACCTTCTCATTTATATACACCAATAGTAACTCTATTCTATAGATTTTTTTTTCATTATAATTATTACTATTAAAATAGGCATAATAAGCTAACCAGTTGTGAACTATTCTACACCAATGCAACTACTACATTCTTCAGGTATAGGGGTACACACTCTATTTTTGATATGAAGGTTGCCAAGTAGCTTGATTGTCATTCTTAGTTGTCATTTAAAGACGTTTTCAAAATACCTCAGTAGGAAGACACAACATCTTGATCGAAACTTTCAAAGACATCAAGAGGTTGGTGATACAATACCACTCACTGCCAGAAATATCACAGCAAAACAGTGTGCTAAATAATGTGGGAGGAACACTTGAAACCTAACCTGATGTTTTGTGAAAATACCCCAAAATTGTCAACCTGGTTAATGAATTTTTACCCTTGCAACATAACCACTCACAGAAATATTTGAGGGGAATGCGGATGCAATTTCCACATGTCTTGTAACAATGTTAAGTTTCCGAGTGTCTGGTAATGATGAAAAGAAATACATTTTTACAGAAGGACTTTTCTGAACTGCTGGCTTGCATAATGCTAGCACGTAGGTAGATAAACATCTGCATATTCTTCATATGGGCACAAAAGCAAATGATCGATATTTACTCATTCAACACATATACAGCATGCTAAGTCGCTTCCGTCGTGTTCAACTCTTCGTGACCCTATGGACTGTAGCCCACTGGGGTCCTCTGTTCATGCGATTTTCCAGGCAAAAATACTGGAGTAGGTAGCCATCCCCTTCTCCAGGTGATCTTCTCAACCCAGAGATTGAACCCGGGTCTCTTCTATCTCCTGCAACGGCAAGCAGGTTCTTTACCTCTAGCACCACCTGGGAAACCCCACATTTATCAACGCAAACATTTAGGATCTAATACATGACACTCATTATTCTAAGCAACAGATATGCAGAAGTTAAAAAGAAAATACGTGAGAGTCCTCCTCTCATGTACCTTATATGCTAGTGGAAACTGGATAAATGCATAAATAATTAAACAAATACACCTTGGAGGCTGAGAAAAAGCTAATGATAAACCTAAAGGAGATGACAGGTGAAGTAACACTGGCAGAGGGTGGAAAAGTGTGTGGGGCTATCAATTTTAAATCACTGGTCAGGGTATATACTTCATATGAAGACTGTATTTGAGCAAAGATAGTAAGAAGCTGCAACTGTCATGCAACTAGCAGTAGAAAGGTGTTCTAGGCAGAGGAAAGAGCAAATGAGGCAGAAACATGGGTAGCATGCTTGAGAGACAGCTAGGAGTTGCTCATGGGTGAAGCTGGGTGACCATGTCAGTGAAAGATGGCCTGAGAGGGGTGGCACAGTGACAACAGGCTGGACCTTACAGGTCCGAGGATGACAAGAAAGCCATTGGTAAGTTTTCATGAGAGCAGGGACATGATCTAACACTGGGGGTATAAAGTATAAAGGACCTCCCTGGTGACTCAGACAGTAAAGTGTCTGCCTACAATGAGGGAGACGTGGGTTCCATCCCTGGGTCAGGAAGATCTCCTGGAGAAGGAAATGGCAACCCACTTCAGTATTCTTTCCTGGAAAATCCCATGGACAGAGGAGCCTGGTAGGCTACAATCCATGGGGTAGCAAAGAGTCGGACATGACTGAGCAACTTCACTTTCACTTTTCACTTTCACTTTCTGGCTGTTGTCTTCAACACAGACTGAAATGAAAAATTGGCAGGAAGGGAAGGGAGACTGGAGATCCATTCTCCTGCATAAGGGAGAGAAGAAGGAATCTACTTCATTCACTGAGCAAAAGATCATGCTTCCATATCATGTAGAAAAAAGTCAGTGTAGAAACGAAGGGGCAAATAATTAGGTGGTATTCATCTGAGGAAGTTCTCTGCTGATACTTTCTGGGGTAGAGCATACAAGAACATCACAGGAACATAAGGATTACAGAGAGATGTTTAGAGGAAAGAAGATTCCAGATCTGAGGGGATTCAATTTCTTCAAGTGTTACCAACATATAAACCTGAACAAAGCTAATAGAGGAAAACAATGATGTCAAAAATATTTGACTGGCAGAAACTAAAACAAAAACTTTTAAGAAGTAGGGAAGATGGCCTTGATTTTATATGAAGTGGTGATTATTCACAAAACCAATGAAATTTTTGAAAAGGTCAGCTATTTGGTTCATTCAAATGAATTACTAGTTTGAAAATGATGGCCAAAAATTAAACTTAAATAAAATTTTAAAATTTTAACCTCAAAAAATCAATATGAAGAACATTTATGGGAAGAATTCATTACAATTTATGCAATTAGTAAAGATCACACAACATTGGTCTTAATCTTACAAGGATTTCAGGACAAAGACTGAATTTGAGGAAAACATTAACAAGGATGAAATACATAATTGAAGTAAGATTTTAAAATAAAATGAAAACATCATAGGCTATTAAAGTATTCCTCACATGGAAGAATTTCGATTATCAAAATTGTCAAAGACTAGATATATTATTTTCTTTGAATTCAGTTGTCAGTGTTTATAATTAATCCATCAAAGATGATGTTGGTTTGTTTTTTAAATAGATTTTACCACTCTTTCTAGAACTAAAGGAGTAAACCCATGTTCTAATGATTATAAAATAGTTTTGAGGGAAGAAAAGAAATTTATTATTCAGTTTGATTATAGCAGGGCTTCACACGTGGCGCTAGGGGCATAGAATCTGCCTGCCAAGGAGATTCTATGAGAAGGAGACTCAAGAGATGCAGGTTCAAACCCTGGGTCAGGAAGATACATGGAGAAGGAAATGGTACTCCACTCCAGTATTCCTGCCTGTGAAATCCCATGGGCAGAGGCGTCTGGCAGGCTACAGTCCATGGAACTGCAGAGTCAGACACAACTGAGTGACTGAATATTCAGCTTGATTATATATTTTATGTACCAAATCTATTCTTAATAACTTTTAGGCTCATTTCTAAAGATCGAATTTACTTTCAAAGATTGTAGACTTTTCATACTTAAGATAATAAAAAGGCATATGACACAGATTTAAAAAGTAATTATTAAAGGAACCGTTTCAATTAGTGTTTAAATCAATTATAGCCTTGTGAAAATAAGTATGCAAAATCTGTAGGAGATTATTAAGAAAGAAATATTTTGAAATTATTAAAATTAGGATTTTTTGTAATGTTTCATTGTAACTCTGGTCATATTTATAATAAAAGTAAAGATACAAGAAGACAATTATGAACATTATAAACACTATGAACACTACATAGCACGAAAACACACGGAAAAGCAAAGCACACAGCATTACGCTGATGTACAAACCAAACACCAAAAACGCGGACTGAAAATATGGACTCTCAAATTCTGAATCTGAGCCCCAACTCTGTCATTTCCTAACTCTGAGACCTTGAAACTTACTTAATCTTCTGAAGTCTCCCTTTTGGCTCTATTTTGACACTTGCCAGCACACACCAGTGTTTGGCAAATTCTTTTAAGTTCACCCAAATAAATCAACTTGTTTTAAAGCATGAGAAAATGATACAGAATTTACTGAAGCTTTCATAGAGGGGAATAGAGATGATGATTTTATATCACCTGCCACACAGGACAGAAGTTAAAATCCCTTTCGGAACACAGTATCCCTTCCTTGCTGACATCCAAGTAGAAAAGTTCAGGAAAACCAAGATGATGCTGACAACCAAGACAAAGTCAGGTCGAAAGCATTCAACTCACAAAGAGTATAAAGTAAGCTGAAACAAGAAACAAGTCTTTGTGTCATAATAAAAACTGCAATTAATTCAACATCTGTACCTGAGGTAAAAAGGGAAAACAAATTTGCAAAAAGAAGGTGGGTTAGTAAAAGAGTTTCATGAAACAGGTACACTTTCAAAAACAGTATAAAGATACAAATTTCTGTCTTTACTGCTTAGAGCTCTAATGAGTAAACATGTATCATTTAACTAAAGTTGATTTAAGCTGCATATAAAGCACTTATTATGCCTTGACTTTCTTACATATGGATAGAACATTTAAAGAACAAAGCAAACACAACCCACAAAATAAACTCTTAGACTAATACAAATTTGGTAAATGATAATTCTGCATTATTGTCTTTAAATACACAGTGTTTTTTATTTGCTGGGCCAGTTCTTTTGAAATCAAACTTTATTACAACTTCTTTTCATATCAACTTATTTATCTTCTCAGGTCTTTTATTCATGAGCCTTTCTTTCATGTAGTTGAAAATTTTCATACATGTACAACTTTGCAATTAGTTTTCCTTTTCTTTTTCATTATGTCAAAATCAATTCAAGAAATAAAGACACTAGAAATGTAAAGTGCTAAGTTAGCCCATGTATGACAGACAACATTCGAGGATGACCTCCACGGTCCCTACCCATATCCGTGTGCAATCCCCCTGCTAAAGGGGCATGCTTTAGCACCCTTTAGGATACTAAAAGAAGGCAATGGCAACCCACTCCAGTACTATTGCCTGGAAAATCCCATGGACGGAAGCACCTGGTAGGCTTCAGTGCATGGGGTCGCACAGAGTCGGACACGACCGAGCGACTTCACTTTCACTTTTCATTTTCCTGCATTGGAGGAGGAAATGGCAACCCACTAGAGTGTTCTTGCCTGGAGAATCCCAGGGACAGGGGAGCCTGGTGGGCTGCCGTTTTATGGGGTCGCACAGAGTCGGACACGACTGAAGCGACTTAGTAGTAGTAGTAGTAGGATGCTAAAGGAACCTGTAATGTATTTCTAGTGAAGAGAATAGGGCAAAGGCTAAGAGATTTTTTAGACATAATTAGGAGCTCTCCACAGGTGATTTTTTTTGTATTTATCTCTTGTTTTTATTTTTTTTATTTAAATTTAAGACTAATTTTGAATTAATCAAAAGGGAGATGATCTTGGATGAGCCTGATCTAATCAGGTGAACTCTTTAAGTAAAGGTTCCATCTTCTGGCTATTTGTTATGCAGCAGTTGAAAAGTAATACATCATGATTTTAATCTCTGCTATATTTAAAATTCCCTATCAAATCAACAACAAAATTAAAGTGTGGGGGGAATGAATCTAAGGTTACTTTGAAACTAACTGATGGATACATTGAGATTCATACCATTATTTAATTTTTTATATTTGAAAATTTCATAATATATTTTTAATCATGCAAACAAAGGATTAAAAACACCTTTTTATCTTGTTGACATCTGTTTTGTTTGGAGCTAATCAGATAAGATACAATGACCAATCTGTTCATATTTCTACTGAGAGCAGATTAAAAAGCAGATAATTTTAATACATCAAAATTTTAATACATCAAAAGGTAAGTGAAAATAAACCTGTGATTCCAAAGATGTGACTTTAACATATACAATGATGATTAAGAGCATAAATAAGAGAAGAGACACATATGTCAGTAGAAGTTTTTTATAAAAAATTTTTGAACTAATTAGATTAGATTAGATTAATTTACAATCAAGGGAATATCAAAGGATTTGTTAGAAGGGATATTTAGAACCTCAGTTGGTTTTCATTTTGGCTAACGCTGTGGTGGAGATTTTGCTTTAACTAATGCTTCTGTTGCTTTGTATCTATTAAGGGCCACTCAGGAAAAAAAATTAAAAAAAAAAAAAAACTACTATATTCTGCTAGTAAGTGTATGTGTTTAGTAACTACCCTTCATCTTATTCCCAGTTCACTGAGCCAACTCTATAGGGCCACAGGGTTGTGTTTATTCTCTCAAAATCATAAATAAAATATTTCTATCTATTACAGGCTTTGAGGATTGGAGAGGTTAATGACAGAATAAAGATCCAGAAGTCTGACCTGATGACCTCTTCCAGCCCTCCCAGTTTTAGGAAACTTGGAGTATAACACTCGGTCCCAGGTGTTTCTTCCCCATCTAGGAGTCAACGGCCTGGGATGAGTCGAGTTTGTCTTGGTAATACTGGCTCCATTGATCTTTCCTCTCCTTTCAGTCTCTGGACATTCTTCCTGTCTCAGTTTTAGCTTTGAACTCTTCGCTTTCCTGGCTCCCCACTCACCCTTTATTATTAAGAATCCAAAAGAACTGAATGTAGTTGAAGTAAATGGCCAAGACTGCTTTTAGACTTGGGGTCTGGGTTCCGAGCCATACTCTACAAGTTTTCCATTGTGATGTGTTAAAAAATGCTCTAAAATGAAGCCTCTTTAACAAGTGGTGCTGGGAAAACTGATCAACCACTTGTAAAAGGATGAAACTAGAACACTTTCTAACACCATACACAAAAATAATTTCAAAATGGATTAAAGATCTAAACATAAGACCAGAAACTATAAAATTCCTAGAGGAGAACATAGGAAAACACTCTCCGACATACATCACAGCAGGATCCTCTATGACCCACCTCCCAGAATATTGGAAATAAAAGCAAAAATAAACAAATGGGACCTGATTAACCTTAAAAGCTTCTGCACATCAAAGGAAACTATTAGCAAGGTGAAAAGACAGCCTTCAGAATGGGAGAAAATAATAGCAAATGAAGCAACTGACAAACAACTAATCTCAAAAATATACAAGCAACTCCTACAGCTCAACTCCAGAAAAATAAATGACCCAATCAAAAAATGGGCCAAAGAACTAAACAGACATTTCTCCAAAGACATACAGATGGTTAACAAACACATGAAAAGATGCTCAACATCACTCATTATCAGAGAAATGCAAATCAAAACCACTATGAGGTACCATTTCATGCCAGTCAGAAGGGCTGCGATCCAAAAGTCTACAAGCAAGAAATGCTGGAGAGTGTGGAGAAAAGAGAACCCTCTTACACTGTTGATGGGAATGCAAACTAGTACAGCCACTATGGAGAACAGTGTGGAGATTCCTTAAAAAACTGGAAATAGAACTGCCTTATGATCCAGCAATCCCACTGCTGGGCATACACACTGAGGAAACCAGAAGGGAAAGAGACACGTGTACCCCAATGTTCATCGCAGCACTGTTTATAATAGCCAGGACATGGAAACAACCTAGATGTCCATCAGCAGATGAATGGATTAGACAGCTATGGTACATATACACAATGGAGTATTACTCAGCCATTAAAAAGAATACATTTGAATCAGTTCTAATGAGGTTGATGAAACTGGAGCCTATTATACAGAGTGAAGTAAGCCAGAAAGAAAAACACCAATACAGTATACTAACGCATATATATGGAATTTAGAAAGATGGTAACAACAGCCCTGTATGCAAGACAGCAAAAGAGACACTGATGTATAGACAGTCTTTTGGACTCTGTGGGAGAGGGAGAGGGTGGGATGATTTGGGAGAATGGCATTGAAACATGTATAATATCATATATGAAAAGAGTCACCAGTCCAAGTTCGACGCACGATACTGGATGCTTGGGGCTGGTGCACTGGGACAACCCAGAGGGATGGTATGGGGAGGGAGGAGGGAGAAGGGTTCAGGATGGGGAACACATGTATACCTGTGGCGGATTCATTTTGATATATGGCAAAACCAATACAATATTATAAAGTTAAAAAATAAAATAAAAAAACCAAAAAAATTAAAAAAAAAATAAAATACAGCCTCTTGCCCATTGGAGGAGCCGCAGACTGCACCTCTAACATTCTCACCATGGTTCCTTGTGATAAGGCATTTTTCATCTCTTCTCTTCCTCCCTGCCTAGAGGGGGCTCCTCAGAAACAACTTTTATTCTCCGGTGGTACGAATCAGTGGCCCTGTTAATCCTCTGGATGTACTCATGAAGTCTTAACTGTCTCTTCCATAAATGCGTTCCCTTTTATGTTCATCTTGTTTTAATATTTTCCCCCAGCTTCTTATAACCCCTACTGTGACAGTGTCTTTTTACAAAGGCAAAGCAACACTGAGCTCTTAGCTATGAATTCCGTGATTATCCTCAAATACTATCCTCAAATGATAGACAAAGGTCACTCTGAAGTCACACACTCGGGATGAGGGACTCATCTGTTTTACAGATTGTTCCTGGCCCTTCTTCTCTCCCTCAGCTGTAGCTGGACGACTGTTGAAAGACTCCCCCTTCAGTGTGCTTTAGTGTCTAGAGCAAAATGCCCTTTTCTTTTGATTTCCCTTTTAGTGACATAGTAATTAGAAGACAGTTTGGGAAACCCTGACAGTGAAAACTGTGAAGTTTGAAATCCCTTTTGGAAAGTGGAGTGGTGCAGGTCCCACACTGATCCTGTCATTAACAAACCATGGAAACCGGCATCTCAGACTTCTCAGGCTGTGCACGGGTGTAAGTATGAGTTTTCATGTGTGTGTTCTCACTTTAACATAGTATTTTGTGTTATTAAGAAAGTGTGAAAGCTACATCTGTGTGCACCTTTGCTCACTGGACACTGAAGTTGGGAAGAAATGCCAACTTCACAATGACCCCCAGCAGTCTTACCAGGCGCTTTCAGCCAACTTCCTATAATTAATCCAAAAGGACCCTAACAAGCCTTAAGAACAATGCCAAGATTCCACCCTTTCACCTAACCTCTTGAATCTTACAAAGGACAAGAGGAAAATGCAAACTCCTTTGGATATATGAAATGAAAAGAAAAATCTTTAGTAATGAATGTGCCATCAAAAATGAGTATCATTACTGGAACACAGTACATCCTAAAAGAGCTTTTAACAATTTAATAAGTCACTATCCAGGCCATCTACAAAGTCAGTCACAACTCCACTAAGCCACTTAGAAAGTATTTACCTGCCTTCCTACACAATCTACACTTTTAAGAGCACAGTCTTTGCTAAATTTTAAATCTATTCCAATTAGTGTTCACCATAAAAATGGAGAACCAGCTGTTCATTGACCTTGTATTACGATGCTCATACTTATTATTCTCCAGACTATTCTTAGCATCTCTTTTCCATTTTCATTAATGCCAGACTTTATATTTCTAACAAGGGTATGATTTTTGCTCAAATTTTTAGCAATCTTACTGTGCTTGCTCTAAATTCTAAGGTATATAATTATTGGATTAAATTGTTTAACTGCCAGGCTGAAGGTAATATTCTTCAGTTCAGTTCAGTTCAGTCGCTTGTGTCTGACTCTGAGACCCCATGGACTGCAGCACACCAGACTTCCCTGTCCATGACAACCTCCCAGAGCTTACTCAAACTCATATCCATCGAGTTGGTAATGCCATCCAACCATCTCATCTTCTATCATCCCCTTCTCCTCCTGCCTTCAATCTTTCCCAGCATCAGGGTCTTTTCCAGTGAGTCCATTCTTCCCATCAGGTGGTCAAAGTATTGAAGTTTCAGCTTCAGCATCAGTCCTTCCAAAGAATATTCAGCATTGATTTCCTTTAGGATTGACTGGTTTGATCTCCTTGCTGTCCAAGGGACTCTCAAGAGTCTTCTCCAACACCACAGTTCAAAGGCATCAATTCTTCAGCTCTCAGCTTTCTTTATGGTCCAACTCTTACATCCATACATGACTACTGGAAAAACCATAGCTTTGACTAGATGGACTTTTGTTGGCAAAGTAATGTCTCTGTTTTTTAATATTTTGTCTAGGTTGGTCATAGCTTTTCTTCCAAGGAGCAAGCACCTTTTAATTTCATGGCTGCAGTGATTTTGAAGCCCAAAAAAGTACAGTCTGTCACTGTTTCTATTATTTCCCATCAATTTGCCATAAAGTGATGGAACCAGATGCCATGATCTTAGTTTAGTCCATTGAAGAATGAGGTAGAATTAGCAGACACAAGCAGGTTTGCTTGAAATATCATTTTAAGGCACCTATGAGAAACTAACTTTATTTTAATGGTTTTCCTTAAATAAATGACATATTTTTCTGAATGAGCATGTAGGATGTCAGTATTTTGGTGTTTCTACTAGTCATGTACCTATGTGAGAGCCGGATCATAAAGAAGGCTGAGCACCAAAGAATTGATGCTTTCAAATTGTGGTGCTGGAGAAAACTCTTGAGAGTCCCTTGGATGGCAGGGAGTTTAAACCAGTCAATCCTAAAGGAAATCAACATGAATATCCATTGGAAGGACTGACGCTGAAGCTAAAGCCCTAATACTTTGGCCCCCTGATGCAAAAAGCCAACTCATTGAAAAATATCCTGATACTGGGAAAGATGGAAGGCAAAAGGACAAGCTGGCAGCAGAAGATGAGATGGTCAGATGGCATCACCAATTCAATGGACATGAATCTGAGCAAACTCCAGGAGACAGTGGAGGGTAGAGAAGCCTGGTGTGCTGCAGTTCATGGGTTCACAAAGAGTAGAACATGACTTAGTGACTGAACAACACCACCACAAAGACAATAGATTGGCCTTGGTTTGATTGGCCTTTGGTTATACTGATGGAGGGGCTGGAGCTTGAACATTTCTCTTCAAACCTGGGTGATACAGTGAGGAATCATTGTGAAGGAAACTCTGTTAGCAGTTTTGAAGTTAAATAGTAGAAAAACCTGCTGCTCTTAAAATCTTGAACTACAGTATCATCTCTATCTTCTTCATTTTAATATTTTAGTCATTTGTGATTTTTTTTAAAAAACTGGACATCAACAAAAATGATGCTCTCTTTTTTCACAGTGAAATCACATCTTTAATGAATGATCATTTGAGAAATTGTTTTTTTTTGGCATTAGCCTATAAATGAATATTACTGATGTTTACAGTTTTAATGGTATGAAATTAAAATCCTAGAAATATAACAAAATCCAGCAAAAACGATGTTTTGAAAACTATAGAAATATGCAAGAAAATATTTATCTTGCCCATAATTTCAACAGAATTACTCTCACAGCTTATAAAAACATCATAATTTCTTTTGCTTTTAATACCTCATATTTTTAAGAACCTGCAAAATTTCAGTATTTTAAGGCATTTATTCCAATGTACTAATTATATATAACTATGAACACAGTTTTGGTCTGAAATACAGTTTTTACTTTCTCCTAAACTTTCTAAAATATGCAATAATTCTAGCATGAAGCAAATGAAATATCCAATTTCCTATATAAATTGATAATTTAAAGATTGCCTTTTGGACAATTTCTTTTAATTCACTTACTTCAGATTGTTTCAACTGGGTACCTATTGTTTCCTTTAACAACATGTCTTAAGAAATCATCAGCTTAAAAGTTTCAATTATTACTGCAAATTTCTTGTCTCTTTAAAAAAATGGATTAAGGATGGTGATTTCTTTAACATTTTAAAAGATATTTTAAAGAGTTTTCATGAATAACTCTAATACAGGAGAATAGTTATTTTTGCCCTGTTGAGGGTCACGGTAGCAAAGGATAAACATGTCAAATGAGTCAAACATATTACACATTTATAATTTTAGATCTGATGGACACTGAGACTTCCCTGGCACTCCAATGGTTAAGATTTTGCCTTCCAATACACGGCTTGTGTGTCCAATACCTAGTTGGGGAGCAAAGATCCCACAGGCCTCATGACCAAAACATTAAACAGAAATAATAATGTAACAAATTCAATACAGACTTTAAAAAGAGCATAGTTGTTTAATTTTTTTTTTCCTTCAAGTTGATGGGCACAAATGTAGGGGATTATTTTCCTTATAATGAAAAGGCAAGTGTGAAGTTAAATCATTTGTCATTTAATATCCAGCTTCAGATTTCTAGCCTGACTATAGATGCAATGTTCTCCAAGCCTTTTTCTTAAATAACCAAAGACAGAGTCGGACACGACTGAAGCGACTTAGCAGCAGCAGCAACACTTAATTTACTACAATTGAACCCATTCATGCCTGTGAAAATCTTTATAAAATTTATTATTCATCATTCAGTAATAGAGGAAAGATTAGAGATTAAAGTTAATTAAAAGCTATGTAACCTATATTAAGGAAAAAGCAAAAGAAATGTTCTTCACCAAACAGCACAGAATTTGAAAAAATGGAAAGTCTTCTTGTATTTCTAGATCCCATGTTTGCAAAATATCAGTTATTAATAACTATAACACAATTTCATATTTATGGGGAGGAACTGCTTGAAAGGAGACTTAGTAAATCTGAAGTTAAATTGGGAAATTAATAAGAAAGAATAGCCAAAAGAATTTTACAAGTGAAGAGTATTGAAAAAGTAATGTCTTACCCTAAAATCTTAGCATAAAATAATTGAAATGTTGTGGTACTAGCACAAGAATTGACAGAGAAATGGAATAAAATGGCTCCAAACCTAACTTTACTAAGGATACTAAGCATTTAGCAAAGTATTACTCAAATCTAAGATATCACCTCTTGGTAGATCTACCCCTTAAGAAGGAAAATATCCAACCAATTAAATTATGTGCTTTCTAATATCTAGAAATTTTACATATATTAAGAGAGCTTACTGGCAAATAGAGATAGATTTGATCGCACACATATGTAAAATGTATAAGCAAAAATAAATTAACATTCTATAATTTCTTCACATTCAGAACTGTTCTCTGATAAATTGCTTTTAGATTTAGAGTTCTTAGTGATTTTGTTTTTTCACTGAATGACATTCCCAGGGCTCTTGAGAGCACTGGTTATGTGGTATTTCTGAAGAAAAGTCATTGATGTTGGAGTTTCAAATGTGACTTTGCAATTATGCAGGACTAGCTATATTTTTATTTCAACTTGGAACCATATTAACAAACATACCTGATTCATTTCCTCCTTTACTTATTACTCTAACCATTTGGTTCCTAGGGATTAAAAGGTCACCTCACTATTTTATGGCTAGACATCAATATCGGAGAAGGCAATGGCACCCCACTCCAGTACTCTTGCCTGGAAAATCCCATGGATGGAGGAGCCTGGTGGGCTGCAGCCCGTGGGGTCGCTGAGGGTCGGACACGACTGAGCGACTTCACTTTCACTATTTTATCTGGAGAATGATCCTCCCCAGGGACACATATACTGCAAAATTTTGTGCTGGGCTTCAGTCTGAAGTCTGCACACGCACAGGTAATGGCAGCATAGTCTGATTCTACCTGAGTGAGCACGGTTTTTAGACTTTTTGTAAACATTCCAGTGAGGGGGAAAATGTGTCATAGAAGCAATGAAATTCAATGTGCTATAGACATTAAGAATTATCACTATAAATACAGAATTATTCAAATAAGTACAGAAACAATGTCACATATATATAAAAAAATCTAACTTCTTACCTAAAGTAGTGAATACCTGCCATACCTATCCCCTAAAATACTTTGAGGATCAAAACGCAATCAGACATGTGCATGAAAATTTTAAATTATGAAGCACCCTATACAGTATTATAAAACAGAAACTTTTTAGACAGATAAGTCTGTGTTTTTGTTTTGATGTTTCCTTTGTTTTCCAAAATTAACACTAGAATTAAATACTAAAATGTTTTTTCACAAGTGGTTTTTCAACCTTTTAAGTTCATTATTCAAATCCTTTCTTGCTAGCAATATGGTGACTACTATTACATTCAACATTGTAGTGTTACTGTACAATATTTTTTCAGCTCTTTCTACATTATTTTTGTATTTGACTTATTGGTATATTGCATGCATCACTATTTCATTTGTATTAATGTATCTATTAATCAAGATTTATTCCATCAAAGGCACTTTCAATATTTACTCAATCTAAAATGAAAAAAAATTTTTAATAATTTAATTAGAGATATGTTGGGATTTAAAACCTAGAATTTCTGCATGAAATACCAACTTTCTTAACAATATTTTATATTCTTAATATTATGCAAATTAGGGATGTTATATTTATAATTTATAACCTGGTAACTTCATAACAATTGACCAAATTTAGAATAAAGTCAATAAAGCTGGACAGTTAAAATAAGCATGAAACAAGGATTTGTCTTAAAATGTTTACCAGAAGGATAGATAAGCTGATTACAACCATGTTGAACACTAAAAACTGAACTCTTAGGTATCCCTCATAGAAAAGGAAATAAGAGATCACAGTGAATTATACTTTTCTTGTTGATAAAAGTAAGTTCAATAAATAATCTTGAAAGAAATATTTCTTTCACGTCACTACACTCTACACAGATTTTCTGGGAAAACACTAGTTAGTATCTTCAACCACTTTTTGCAAAAATGAAGAAATATTCTTTTATTGCCATGTTTATATTCTCATCAATAAAACATTAAATGCAGAATTAAATCTTACTTTAACAAAGATCTGTCTACCCAAAATTCATAAAACATTACATAGGGAGAGCTTGGAGACCAATCCACAAGGCTAATATTTGTCAGGTAGAAATTAGAATGTTAGTAGACTCAATTCTACTTCCTTGGGGGCATGAGCATTAAATTTTTTTAAAATTATTATTGTATTTATTTTTATTGTGGTAACACTGGTTTATCATACTATAAAAGTTTAATGTGTGCATTATTTTTAGACTTTTGTGTACACTACATTCACATATGTCTCTGAACTATGTTCATGTATGTCTCTGTGTGTGCGTGTGTGTGTGTTCAGTCACGTCAGACTCTTTGCAACCCCATGGACTGTAGTCCACCAGGCTCTTCCGCCCATGGAATTTTCCAGGCAAGAATACTGGAGTGTGTTGCCGTTTCCTTCTCCAGGGGATCTTCCCCACCCAGGGATTCAACCCCTGTCTCTTGGATCTCCTTCATTAGCAGGCAGGTTCTTTACCACTAGCGCCACCCAGAAGCCCCAGTGTGTTCACCACCAAAGATGTAGTTTCCATGTGTCTCCATACAGCTGACCCCCTTCATCCATTTCACCCTCTGCCTCCCCTTCCCCTCTGGTAATCACTACTCTCGTCTCTGTATCTATGTGTTGGTTTTTGTTCGGTTTGTTCGTTTTTATGTATGTGTGCTTTTTGTGTTTCTTATATTCCACCTAGGAGTGAAATCAGACTGGTTGTCTTTTTCTGAGATTTCATTTAGCATAATACCCTCAAGATCCATCCATGTGGTTAAAAATGGGGAGATTTCATGTTTCTTGTGACTGAGTAGCATTTCAGTGTGCATGCACACATCTTCTTTATCCATTCATCCCTTGATGGGCATTTAGGTTGCCCTTATCTTGGCTATTGTAAATACTACTGTGACAAACATGGGGTGCATGTATCTGTTTCCTCTTTCCTTTCTCACCTCTTTGTCAGATCAGTCAAGATGGTGAAAGGGGTTAACAAGGTTACCTTTGACTCAGAAGTAAAGAAACTATCTTTAAGGTTACAGGTTGCTTGAAAATGTCTCACCATCTTGCAAAAGGCATTGAGTGAAAGTCACTCAGTCGTGTCCAACTCTTTTGTGACCTCATCAACTACAGAGTGCTTGGAATTCTCCATGCCAGAATACTGGAGTGGGTAGCCATCCCCTTCTCCAGGGGATCTTCCCAACCTAGGGATCAAATCCAGGTCTCCTGCATTGCAGACAGATTATTTACCAGCTGAGCTACCAAGGAAGACCACTGCATTAATTTCTATTATAAAGTTCCAAATACCTCTTTTGGGCTTTCAGTTTAGAGGTTTGCTGTTTCATTATTTCAAGTCCATTTATGTATTGAGGCACCAGTGTGCACACTGCACATTCACACACAAATTATCAGCATAAAGCTTTAACAGTATGTGTAAACAGACTAATGAATAAAGTAATAACCTTATGCTTTCCGAGGTAGAATAGTTAAATATAATTTTTTCTTTAATATGTTTCTTACTTATTAGTTGGGTTTGGTCTGGCTTGAGACTAACAGTATTTTCCTCTCACTTTTACAAAAGTTTAGATGGGAGTGGAGGTGTGTATTAGCTTGCTAAGACTGCTGAAACAGAGTACTATAGACTGGGCAAATTAAACAACAGAATGTTATTTTCTCACAGTTCTGGAGGCTGGAAGTTCATCAACACATCAGTCAGTTTGATTTCTTCTGAGATTGCTCTCCTTGGCTTGCAGCCTTCTTGCTGTGTCTTGTAACCATTCATCTGCACACAAACATGCCTGCTGTTGCTCTGTGTATGCAAATATTCTCTATTTATTAGGACACCAGTCAGATTGGATTAGGACCCACCTAATGGCTTCATTTTGACTCAGTTGCCTCATTCAAAGGTCTATCTCGATATACAGCCACATTTTGAGCTATTAAAAACTTTGGCTACAACACACAAATTTTGAAGGGATACAATTCAGTTTATATGAGGGTGTTAGAGTGATTGTCTAAAAGTTCTGCCTTGCTTGTCTGCCCTTTTCCTGATTCACTGTCTACACAGAGAAGCTTTAATTGGGAATTCTTTCATTGACACTCACTGGCATTTCTGCTTTGCTAACTTCTTCAGCTCTAAGTCTAGAACACAGAAGGCAAAGAAAAAACCCAAGGAACTCACACCATATTGTTCCTTGGGCCCACAGACTGCTAGCCTGTTTACCTTCTTCTTCCCTCTGTTCATTTTATATATAGTAACCCAGGCTTTAACTGTACTCAGCAGGAAGAATCCACTCCATCTCCCCACAATCATGATTCTTACCCTTGTTTTATAAACAACTTTCTAAAAAATACTGATAACTAGAATTAGTAAAGAACTGCACTAAAATACAAGACAATGGAAAAGATAAAGAGGAAATATAGTCACCACATAGTAACTCAGTAAAACTCTATTTTGAACTTCAAATGTCAAAATTCCTACGTCTTTCTTCCACTAGGAAAGTCCCTCCCATTTACTTGAAGCAATTGTACTAACTAATAATTTATCTTTTAAATAATTGATCTTCCATATGATTGACATAATGAGATGCATACAAATGTTATATATAGCCAGAGACCCTCAAGACAAAAAGATAACCTATAGCCTAAGATATTTCAAAATAAGCTAAATCTCCAAGTATAGATTTGGTTTCTTTACTAAATCCATCAGTTGAAAATGAATCAATATTTTATGTGCCCACTTTGTTCCAGTTTAGCCAAACAATTTGAGCAACTGATTCATTATGCATCTTAACAAATACTGTGTCAATTCATACCAGCTAGACAAAGTGTATCTTACCCTCATTACACAAGGAAAGCAATATTATATAACAGAAAGTGACCTGAAAGCTAGTGCTTTTTTGCCACTAAGTTGATTTATAGTTTTGGGTAATTAATAATATTTTTTCTTATAGTTAAAAAAAATCAAGCAACAATATCAAGCTATAAAAATATCACTAATATTTTCACCCAACAGCTTTTAAAACTTTATATATATCTATACCTATATTTCATATTTTCCATACATATCCCATGGTACATGTACTTTGAAAAAATATACTCAATGATCTTTTGTAAACATGCGTTTTGTTGTGAACATTTTTTTAATTAATTAATTTAATTGGAGGCTAATTACTTTACAATATTGCAGTGGTTTTTGCCATACATTGACATGAATCAGCCATGGGTGTACATGTGTTCCCCATCCTGAACCCCGCCTACCACCTTCCTCCTCATCCCATCCCTCAGGGTCATCCCAGTACACCAGCCCTGAGCACCCTGTCTCATGCATTGAACCTGGACTGGTGATCTGTTTCACATATGATAATATACATGTTTCAATGCTATTGTCTCAAATCATCCCACCCTCTCCTTCTCCCACAGTGTCCAAAAGACTGTTCTTTACATCTGTGTCTCTTTTGCTGTCTCGCATATAGGGTCACTGTTACCATCTTTCTAAATTCCATACATATGTGTTAGTATACTGTATTGGTGTTTTTCTTTCTGACTTACTTCACTCTGTATAATAGGCTCCAGTTTCATCCACCTCATTAGAACTGATTCAAATGCATTCTTTTTGATGGCTGAGTAATATTCCATGTGTATTTGTACCACAGCTGTCTTATCCATTTGTCTGCCAATGGACATCTAGGTTGCTTCCATGTCCTGGCTATTGTTGTGAAAATTTATGAGAATTCATTTCTTCTGCTATGAAATAGTTTCTAGACCTGCATCAGGACTGTTATATTGGACAAAATGCCAAGAAGGAGACAATATGAAACAGAAGATGAGAGCTGTGAATGATTCAGAGATGCAGTGGCACTTCTCAGAGCGAGCAAGGGGGTAAAAAGTCTGGCAGTGGGCATGCTTAGACCCTGATCATCCAGCAACACTGGGAACACAGCCACCTCCCCTCAACTCAGAACTTTCATGCTGTCATAATCTATTCTTTTAAATGAAGGACCTGACCTTGGTTCCTAATCACTCTGGAGCTCTCCAGATCATTCTTCCTTTACCCCTCACCGTGTATTTGGGCATGCATACAAAGGACCCCCCTAGGTTAGGGATATGACTCACAGCACAAAATCAAACAGAAACCTCATATCCAAAAAAGTAAAATGGGGTTAATTATTTTCATGTTTAGTGATATGTTTAATTTGCTTCATAAATGAAACATGCTAGTGCTAATTCTCAAATGACGACTGTTAATAGATAATGAAAGCTTATTTGGCTCTTTCAAATATAGAGCTTTCCATTTTCAAACTTCTTGGAGATCTCTTGATAATTCACACTTGGAGATAATTGAATATATGACATATTTTGAAGGGTAACTGTTGATTGCTGATTGAGCAGATAAATAAGAAATTATTCAATGAGAACAGTTGGCTCAAAGTCACTACAATAAAGGGCACATATTTTCAGGTTCATTACTCCTCACAAAATATTCAAGACAGTCTAATTAATTAAAAATTTCCTTTAGGCCATCGGTTTCCTGATGTGTTCAATTCTGTTTTTCAGCAAATATCATCAGTGTGAATACATGAGAGTTTTATGACTGTTTTACCTCCCTATTTACTTTTTGAGTAAATAGTTCTAAAACAAAGTAATCCTAAAATAAAAGTATGCATTTGATTATAAAATTTAACAATCTGAGTAACAATTTGAGATTTAACAATTTGAGTAGTACAAATAGGGCTTCACTGGTGGCTCAGACAGAGAAAATCTGCCTGCAATGCCAGATACCTGGGTTTGATCCCTGGGTTGGGAAGATCCCCTGGAGGTGGGCACGACAACGCGCTCCAATATTCTTGCCTGGAGAATCCCATGGACAGAGCAGCCTGGTGGGCTACAGTCCATGGGGTCACAGTCAGACATGAAGAACAGCACAGTAGTACAAATGCTATTTTATTTTGGGGGAAATAAAGACCCCATGCCACTTCATTTATTAGAGGGATGTGTGTGTATGTATGTATATATGTATGTGAACATAATCTGTATACAATAAGCTACAACTGAGGAATAAAAATCGTTTATAATTTAGTCAATGAAAACTTTTAAAAATATATGATAACTTGTTCCCTGATTAAGTAAATAAAGGTTTGTAACATATTCTAATAAAAATGAAAAGCATCCTCATGTATTAATAAGTCATCATTATATTCTACAAGATTATCATTATTAAATTCTTCACTATCTCTTGGAGAGATTAATGGTGACTGTGCATGCTTTTGCAGTCCTTCTGTTGGCAAGTAGAATCTAATTCCTGTTCCTTGAAACTGCTTTCCCAAACAAATGTGGCAGTGATATGGAACAAAAGAGGCTTTATAACGTCTTGGGAGGTCTCTTGGGATACAGGCTCTGAGATATACTAGCCACCAGTGAAGAAGTAAGGGTACCCAGAGACTATCTTCTGAAAAACCCAAACCACATGGATGAGATGCTGCATGGAGAGAAGACCAAAGACATCCAGCCCATCTGACATGTCGGTGATTAAACCCTCCTCTGGGTAATGGGGCTTCTCAGATGGCTCAGAAGGTGAAGAATCTGCCTGCAATGCAGGAGACACAGGGGATGCAGGTTCGATCCCTGGGTTAGGAAGATCCCCTCGAGGAAGAAATAGCTACCCACTCCAATATTCTTGCTTGGAAAATTCCATGGACAGAGGAGTCTGGCAGGTTAAGGTCCACAGGGTTACAAAGAGTCGGACACAACTGCACACAGCAGACAGCTGGGGAATGGACCTTCTAATCCTGAGTATCCCAGCATTTGCTACATGAATGATGGGACCAGATCTCATCTGAGCCCTTTCTGAATTTCTGGCCCCTCAAATCATGAGCAAATCACTACTGTTGTTAAAAGACAATAAGTTGGGGGGACTTTGGTACGCCACCATCAACACTAGAACACCATAAACAAATTCAAGGTGACTGGGATAAACCGAGCTTAACTAGTGACCAGTAGACCCTAATCTGGAATGACGGTGTTGCCATTTCTCACCCAAGAAAAGAAAATTGAGTTTGGCATTTGCAAAGTATGTTTAGGAGGGGAGGAAGGCCTTTTTAACATTTTATTTTCCCTCTGATGTTCAAAGCTGTTTTCTGCTCATTCTGAGCTTGAGTCTATACTCTGAATGGCAGAGGAAGCTAGGAAAAAAAAAAAAAAATCACCCTGTAGAATTAATGGAATAAACTTGATAAAAGCCAGAGGGAGTCATTTGATGCTTGGCTACTGAGTAACACCTTCTGATTACTGCTTATATCTTATAGATAGCTGAAACATATTTTAGACCTTAAGGGCTTCCCTGGTGATTCAGAAAATAAAGAATCTGTCTGCAATGCAGGAGACCCAGGTTTGATCTGTGGGTCAGGAAGATTCCCTGGAGGAGATCATGACAACCCACTCCAGTATTCTTGTCTGTAGAATTCCACAGAGTCTGGCATGATACAGTCCATGGGATCACAAAGATTCGGACAACTAACCCTTTTACACTTTCAACACTTAGACCGAGAAGACAAGAAATGGTGATATTATTTTTTTCTAGAAACCACATCAAAATCACACTTTGGGGTAATTGAAAAGAATGAGGATCTACTATCGTGGATCTGTAGTATATTACTAGTACATATTCACTAACTGGCAAATTAAAAATTAAAAATAAATAAATAAATAACATAGCCAAAAAAAAAAAAGTTGAAATTGCATTGAACATTTTTCCTCACTCTTGCTCCTACCACTCTCATCCTCACCACTATGTTATCTCAACGCACTTTTCCTCCAGCAGCCAAGAATGCTCCAGCCTCAAGATCTCTGGTCTTGATACTCTCTTAAAATGGAAATTTCAGTGACCTGAAACATGTATGACTTGTTACTCACTTCACTGAGGCGATTTGTAAAATCAGAGAGGCCTCTACATAAAATAAGACTTTCCATTCTCCTTATTGCTCTTTATCTTGTATCATCCTTTATTTTTCTACATTGTACCTATCCCCACCTGACATATTTTTATTGTTTATACTCTTATTTGATTATCTGCTCTATGAGAAAAAAGTTTGTTTAATAGCCACCCATTCAACTATTCTCCTCATAAAAAATGACACAAGAACCTTGCAATATTTCCAGAATCTTCAACAGTGCTTCTTTGTAACATGATGGGCTGATGTTCTTTTTTAAAAAATCATCTGACTTTAATTCTATCAAAGAGAAAATATCTTGGCAGTCTGGATGGCATAGATAAGATCGAGAACATCACTTTAGTAGTTATACCTATGCAGGACACACAGGTTCAATCCCTGGGTTGGGAAGATACCCTGGAGAAGGAAACGGCAACCCACTTCAGTATTCTTCCTGGGAAATCCATGGACAGAGAAGCCTGGTGGGTACAGTCAATAAGGTGGCAAAAGACTCAGACACCACTTAGTGACCAAGCACAACAATAATGGTTACTAGACCTGGGGCAAAGGCCTTATTTTTAATGGTTAGCACATCATTCTGTGATTCTTTCCAGCGATATACAATTCCCCAGCTCTCTTTACCTCACCCTCGTAACATCCTGGATATCAATGCAAAAGGCCTAGATCTAGGGTCTTGTCCAGCTTATTGTACAGAATAAAGCCCTTAATCTTTTCACTTAAGGCAGGGCACACTTAGTATTCTTTTTGTTTCTGTATCACAAGTTCACTTTAGTTAAGACGCCATTAATTCATTCCTTTTTATTACAATAGCCACTGAGGATTATGCTAGATTAAAATTATGCAACCATAAAAATTGACCTTCAAAATGCATCGATCCTTCACATTTGTTTATAAGCAATGAAAATATGAACAGACTGCTTATGAGATGAAAATAATTCACAGATGTGTGTGTGTGTGTGTTTTTATTTCACTTGAAGTATCTCAGGTGCTACATTGTGTTCCAGTCACAAAATTTTGCAGAATGAATAGGCCAGCATTTTTGACTACTTGTCAACATTTCATTGTTTCTGTGTGATCATATACACAGTTGTTTTTATTATTTAAGAGGTGCTCTCTGCCATCTACCAGAAGCTAATGTTTTCAAAACTTAGTGTTTAACCAACGTAGCTGATCCATCGTGTACAAAAACATATATAGCATATTGTTTATAGTACCCTCTATTTTTTTGGCTAGCTCAGACTGCCCTTAAATCAAGATTTTGTGTAAACTTGGCTCAAAGAAAGGGAACCACAGAGAACCATAAATATGAAATGTCTTCTTTTTTCTCCAAGTATCCTTGAAGAATTAAGTTTAAGGAATAAATGAAATTTCTCCCTTGCTCACTCCATCCCAGTGAAATTTTACTATCTATCTTATCATCATGTCACTTTTTAGGGTTTTCAGTAGAAAATAAATTGTTCTATTTTTATGGTTTTCCCTAGGGGTAAAAAAGATACATCAAACTGCTTTTATGCACAGGATGGGAAATAATTTATTCTTCACATTTGACATCTCAACATACGTGAAAGCAATGAAATGTGACTTTCCTTCCATAAGAAAACTGGACAGGCCATCCAATGGCCAGCATGTCACCCAACAGGCTCATTTTTTACATTCAGTTAACACCTCTTGGACCAAGACGGTTCAATCACAGAGTGAAGAGTAAAATCGTTCTGAGCAGGATACCAGCCATGCTGTCCACAGCTGTCACACATTAAATTTGAAAAGTCATCACTCTAATCTATGGAGCTTCTCCTTCTTTGAGGCAGAGGTTTGATTTGTGAATACATCTCTCTGGGCTCTTCACTAGTTCCTTGGGGCTATGAGGTATCATCAACATACACAAAATTGTAAATGGGACAATAAATGTTGAAATCCCTCATTTTTTAACACAAAGAACAGTACCAAGAGGCACACGACACTTTGGTCCTACATGGATTGAGGGCTATTTGAATTAATTTGCTATCAGCAAATAACACCTACTGTCAAGCGGCTGATTCATCACAGCTCTGACAAGAAATACTCAGGAACTTCAGGGAGGAGATAAGCAATGCTGGCTTCAGGACTTTAAAAGGGACTGCGTTCATTCTCTTTGAGGACTCGGAGAAAACAAACAGAAATCATAGTCTGTTGACTGTGAGTCACGTACGTGCAGGTATGTGAAAAATCACAGGTGTGCAAGTGTCCTTCACTGGTCTCAATGCAAATATCTGGTTTTCCCTTTTCATTATGAGTTGTGTGTGTGTGTAGGTAGGAGTGATCTTGAGTAAAACGAGGATTTTGAGAATGAGAACAGGGAGAGTGTTTGATGTTTGTCTTTGGTGTTTTTAAAATTTTATTGTTGGAGTGAATTGCTTTACACTTTTGTGTTAATTTCTACTGTACATGAAACAGCTATATGTATGCATATATCCCCTTCCTCTTGGGTCTACTTCCCACCCACCCCACCCGCAACCCGCCGCTGTAGGTGGCCACAGAGCCTGCAGCTAAGCTCCCCGGGCTCTCCTGCAGCTCTTCTGCACATCACAGTGTGTATCTGTCAGTGCTTCCTTCGCAGTCCAGCCAGACCACCCTGACCATGCTGAATCGCATCTGGTCTCAGAAGCCAAGCAGGGTCTCAGCTTAGCTAAGCCAACCAAGTACTGGTTAGTACTTGGGTGGCAGAGTATTTGTTAAATATGTCCTACCTGAGCAAACTGTGGAGCACTTAATAATTAGATACATCACTGATGGAATCATTCACTTGGGTCATAATACTGTTTAGTCACAACACAAGCTTTAGAAGTAAATCAACATGAACAGAAAAGTGTGTCAAGATTTCCCAGGCTGAACAATCCTTTTGGAAATTGGTAGCGTTTGTGGCCAGAGGAATACCCAAACAAATCTAAATAGATACGTCTAATGTTTTTATAGCAATTTGTATTTAGACTGGGCATTAATTATCGTTACTTAACCTATGTTCACATGATCTGTCCTGGGGACCCAATATTAAGTTCAGAGATTTTTTATTTTAAATGTATCGGAAAGGGGAAGTAGGAAGGAGTGAAGATAGGAGGAAATAAGAAAATGAAGAACTAATTCTTGAAAGGTCCCCTGTGTGTTACTCTTATGTTCACTTTGTATTCGCATTTAACTTCATTCCATCTTTGTGTCTGTGTGGGGGGTGGGGTTGGAGAAGGAAATGGCAACCCACTCCAGTGTTCTTGCCCGGAGAATCCCAGGGATGGGGGAGCCTGGTGGGCTACCGTCTATGGGGTCGCACAGAGTCAGACACGACTGAAGCAACTTAGCAGCAGTGGCAGGGGGGTGGGGGGTGGGACAGAGGGTTTGTGTGTCTCAGCTCTCATTCTCGAACCTGAAATTTTAATTAGGAATTATATATAGAACTCTAAGGATATATACAAAACAGTAATAAGGAAAGACAATATTCAGTACCACATAGGTCTCACATTCCAGGTCTTCTTTTCCCAGGAAAATACTCATACAAAAAAACAAAATAGAGGGAAATATAAGTGAGTATGATTGCCTTAAATTCACAAAGACAGGAATACAGCCTTTTTGATTACTTCTCAACATTTTACATTTTAAGATATCATTTTTTTAATTTAAATTCTCAGGATTTTTTTATTTTCTAATTATCTTACAAGTGTAGTGTTTCGTGAAGAGGAATTAAAAGTGTGCCACCACTTTT
Organism: Bos grunniens; assembly: GCF_055505025.1. Classification (NCBI taxonomy): domain Eukaryota; kingdom Metazoa; phylum Chordata; class Mammalia; order Artiodactyla; family Bovidae; genus Bos; species Bos grunniens. Next base: position 10,541,977 of record NC_141168.1, read on the forward strand.
ATTACTTTGTTTTATTAACAGTAGCCCATGAATTTTGACTTTTTGTCTTATTATGATAAGATTACATGTTAGCATCTAATTATTTTACAGGTTGTTTGAGTTCTGTTTTCGCAGATAAATATTTTATATTAGCACATAACTCTATATGATTCCCTTTCCAAATAATTCTGTGCTTCTCTCTATTAAAATGAGTTAAATTAGAAAAGAAAAACAAAGAAAAGAACTATTTAAAAAATTCATAGTATCATAAGAAAAGGATAATGTAGTTATATAGGAAACAGCAAGCCAATTAAAAATAGAACAAAAGAATAGATGGTTTGAGTTTAATCAAGCAATCCTAGCTGGAAGATGGTAGGACTGTAATATTAAAAGGAGACAATCTCTTGCCATCGAAGTATCCGTACTATGGATATAAAGAAACACCCACCTACGTATTTGAAGGGCAGATATTATGTCTTTGCGTGATTAGTATCTAAAGTTTCATGAATATGCTCAGTAAATGTTGGCTCTAGATGTAAAAACAAGAAAACAACAACAAAAAGGAGGCGTTTCTATTTAGTGTTTTTCTCTTTATCTAGTTAGTATTCCTACGAATTTAAACCGAAGATACAGTATAACCTTTATAAAGGTAGAAGAAAGAGAACAGAATTATCTCTATGCGTGTGTGCTTATATGTATGCGTAATTCTCTTCACTTGACTTCGTGGTTTGGAATGAATGAGTATGCAACATCCCATAATAACCCTCTCTATTTGGGTTTCAGGATATTAGAATATCTCAAGTTAAGCATTTCTCTCCTTTCATGGGTGTCTTAAAATGCAACTTATTCAGGAGTGGCAAGGCACGAGGTCACTTTATCTCTTTTGATAATTGGTTTACTGAAGTAGTCCTTATAAAAGGAATTTCTTTAGGAAATATGATAAGAAATAAATCACCAGGACAAAGGAGGCTGGGGAGAATGGAAATGAATGTGAATCATATCAAAGACAAACATCATTAACTTCATAAGGTCAAGAGGTTTAGGGAGAGAATTGCAATAAATGGTGCATTTATTAAAAAAGTAAGGAATTCTGTCTTTTTAGGGTTCCAGTTTTCCTCAGAACTCTAACTTCAAGGATGGGAAAAAGCTTTATCTTTAATAAAAGTCTACTTCAATGCGTTCCTAGGAATATGCTTGGCCTCTAGCTTCTCTTTGAAGGAACTATATCTTCCCTCCTGGAGAGTATTACTTACGGATCTACCATGGGTTCATATTATGGATGATATTAAGAATCCATTTTTGGATCTATTTTTTTAATGCTATTTATGGATACAAGGATGCTTAGAAGAAAGGCACCCAACAGAGTTTTATTCTTTGGTTCTGATTTTGTCATTTTCATTCATTTATAGCAGCTAACTTCCTTATCTGTTATCATGATCTTGACCAAAATCAGTGCTACGCTCTCTCTGGTCAGCTTGACATTCGAATTTCTTTTGATCAATGACAGAAATATTACATAAAAGCAAGAGACACAGATCAAAAGATTTTAGTCTCCTCTCTTCTCCATCAATCATAATTTCAAGTACTAGATGATCCTGGACAAACAATTGCCACACAAGCATAATTAATGAAAAGAAAAAAAAATAACAGGAGACTTTTAGACATTTCATGATTTGTAAAACAATCAAGTGGACTCTAGCATACTTTGTTTAACCAGATGATTTTTACATCTTTTACTTCCCATAAAAAGAAAAACTTCTCGCATGGTGTTTTTAAGGAACTTTAGGTCACGCAGATGGAATTTTCCTGAAAGTTCCCTCAAACATATGTGATATAAGAAGTCTGTATGCTAAGTCACTTCGGTCATGTCCAACTCTTTGCAACCATGTGGATTGTAGCCCACCAAGCTCCTCTGTCCTTGCGATTCTCCAGGCAAGAATAGTGGAGTGGGTTGCCATGCCCTCCTCCAGAGGATCTTCCCGACCCAGGGATCGAACCTGTGTCTCTTATGTCTCCTGCTTTGGCAGGCAGGTTCTTTACCACTCATGCCACGTGGTATATAAACTCCTTTACCTCTAAATATTCATGGACTCTGCCAGTGCTTTGTTATATGGAACAGTAGAAAGGCCGGAGAACTATTTTGCAAGAAAACACTAGTTATTTAATTTCCATTATTACTTTCTAATGCTTATCAACTTCTCTCTCATTATAATAGAAATAAACTCATATCCTCTGCTTTCTACTTAATATCCTACGCTGTGTATTACACAGTAAACCACTCACGAAAATCAGATTTTTCTATTTTTCAAGTGCGACCACTGGTAGCCACACTGTCATTGCAGCCACCGCTGTCTTTGCATTTACCATTTTCTTTCTCCATTGTGCTTTCATATGTACTCACTCAAAACAGTGAATGAAGTGAGTGAATGAACAGTGAACTCATCCATGTCACTGATCATCACAGTCACTAGATGTAAAAAGGATAAATACAACGAGTCTCATCTAACTCTCAGAAAAAAACACGTCCTTGAAAATAAAAGATGATCCAACAGATTTCACAAATTCAAGTGTATATATTTCATTCTGAGACTGCACCATAGATGAAATAATTCCAGAATACAAACAACAATGCTATAGGTTGGAATAAAAAACTTTCCTGAATGGATAACTGCTAAGTTTTCAGTGGAAACATTATGTCCCTAAAAACCATATATTTCTTCCCTCAACACCATGAAATTTGGGGTAATCACCAATCAATCCACTACACTTATAACTTGCCTTCCTCAATCAAGGTCCTTTTAATTGTTGCTACAAAAGACACGTATGTCTTTCAAGCAGTAGGAAACCTGAAAATATGATGTTTGCCCAAGTTGTTTTCCATGAACTTGGAGTCAGCTATGTCTAGTTCAAGTTGAGCTGGTTAAGACTGGTTAGGACCAATGACCCTCCATCTGGGCATGCGCAAGTGTCTGCTCGGTGACCTTTTGACATCTGAGAGATGAAAACTCCATCCTCAGATTGTGCAAAAGCCACCACTGTCTGAACAAGTCCTGTGAAGAGAGCTGCAGCTTTGTTACACTTGCGCAGAATGACAATAACCTCACCTTTTTCTTATTTCCAATCACCTCTCCCCAGGCCTCCCACGCCTCGGACCACACTGCTTCAGCCCATTGCCTTCAAGGAGATAGGATCTGAGTTTTGTTCTCCCACTTCCTGGCTTAGTTGCCTCGTGAATAATCTCTCTGCTGCACATCTCAGTGTCTACATGCTCCTTGGGCAAAGAAATCTGGTTCAGTAACAGCCACACACATTGTTAACAGGCCAGCTGAAGTCCTACCAAAACTCACACATCAGAGTTAGCTAGCTGATGGCTAAGAATTGGAAAGAAAATGTTGAGTGAAGCAGGTAATATTATTTATCTCACAGCACAGATACTGGCCCAGTCGTTGAGTTTACTCACGTTGAAAGCTAGGTGCTGTCTTAGGATCCTTATCTGTGTGGTAGGCTGTAGGAAAAAAAAAAAAAAAAAACCTAGGGATCCAAACGGATGAATGTTTTAGGTACCTATGAGTAACAAGCTCTAAAATGTGTTGTAACTCGGACGTCACTTAGGTCGTAACCATCACACTGGCCCTAGGCAGCAAAAGAAGTAAAGCTGTCTGTCCTTTTTACCTTGAGGTCCTTTTCTCTTTATAGCACAGTCCTCCCTATGAACTTATTTCCATGTGGCTTTGCCATCGAGTCGCCTTTGAAAGTCTATTAGCCGATTCGTCACTGGGGCAGGCACATGAAATTTTTGGTATCACGTGTGGTTCTAGTTCGCAGGCACATGCATTTTTGGGGATCACGTGTGGTTCTAGTTCCCATGAGAACCCCAAGCCCCCCGTTGTTGCTGTTAACTGTCTTAGTTGTGTCTGATTCTTTGTGACCCCATGGACTGCAGCACACCAGGCTCATCTGTCCTCCACTCTCTCCCAAAGTTTGCTCAAACACATGTCCATTGAGCTGCTGATGCCATCCAACCATATCATCCTCTGCTGCCTCCTTTGGTTTTACATCTTTCCCAGCATCAGGGTCTTTCCCAGTGAGTCACCTCTTCGCATCACGTGGCCAAAGTACTGGAACTTCAAATTCAGCATCAGTCCTTCCAGTGAAGATTCAGGACTGATTTCCTTTAGGATGGTTGGATCTCTGTGCAGTTCAAGGGACTCTCAGGAGTCTTCTCCAGCTCCACAGTTCAAAAGCTTCATTTTTTTGGCACTCAGCCTTCTTTATGGTCTGGCTCTCACATCCACACGTGACTACTGTGAAAACCATAGCTTTGACTATGCAGACCTTTGTTAGCAAAGTGATGTCTCTGCTTTTTAATAAGCTGTCTATGTCATGAGGAGATTCTACAATTTGCTATTGTAGATGCTTTCCCCACATCCCTCTTCTTTCCTTTTTTTTTTTCGTTTCATACATGATATTTTACATGTTTCAACGCCATTCTCCCAAATCAGGTTGCATAAGATGTGTGCTTTCCAAACAGAGAATCTGTTCTTGGGAGAGAAGACACTAAAATAAATTGTAAGCTTATTCTGAATATTGAGCTATATCTCTTATAATTTCATAGAGAAAAAGGTATATCATGTGTATAGTGAATTTCAGAAACCTAAAGTATAATTCTTAAAAACAGAATATATACACACACACACACACACAGATACATGTATCATTTTATTTTACCTGCATAATATAGTGAGAGTGACGTAACATGAGCTTACTATTGGTATGGAAAGAACCATCTATAATGATAAAATCTGTTTTAAGATGAGAGCTCATGTTTTTGAAATTTTGGACTTCTGAACACTTTAACCTTACTTTTAATATAAAATATATAATTAGAATTGAATTAAATATGGAAAGCTCGGATCCATCTTGCTACAAATTTCAGAATGATGATGACCATCATCGCACTGGGTTGACCAAAAAGTTTGTTTGGTAATAACATCTTATGGAAAAACCTGATCAAGCTTTCCAATATTAGCACCAGTACTGTAATGGAAAATGTAACATTCATCTTCCTCATTAAAAAAAAATCCTCAAATCACTATTAAATTATTTCAAATAAGTTAACTGTACTTCTTCAAATAAAGTTGACATTTACAACATGAACTAGATCTTTTGGAAACTGTTCAGTGGCATGACACCATCAGCCAGTGCATAGCAGGTTTTTGTTTAACACAAAAGAATAATTTAGGAAAGAAGAGCTGCATTTCCAACTAATGGCAGAAAATGGAGAGTTGGAGACCTTCTATTTTAGAAAACAGGGGTGCATGAGAATGGAAACAAAACAGCTTGATTGTGCTTGTAGCAGACTGAGAAAAACATCAGTACTCTCCAGATCATGTGATAAGAGCCAGTTAAGTAGGGTAAGTTGCTACTGCTGAAAGAACTGTTTACAAGAAGTACCCGAAAAGAAAGGAGGGAATTTTTTTTGTTTCGACCTGACCTTATCGTCAAATTATACAAGAATTCTCAGAAAGACTGGAGAAAATGGTAGGGAAGCATACTGAAGGTATACTTCTTTGAATGAATGAATCCCTGTTTGAACAAAGCCCAGGTGCCACTAGAGCTGGTGCCCTTCCTCCAATAGGCTCTCTTCGTTGGGCAAACGGCACCAGGACAAGAGCAGCAGTGCCATCTTGAAAAAATAGAGTCCACGCCCTTGGGAAGAGTAGAGATTTGGAGAGGCATGCAATGGTTGGAGTGAGTCGTTCTGAAAAGCATACTCCTGAACACATTTAGAATCTCTGTGATACAGAAAACACTTACAAATATGTAACAGCCTATGTATCCCTTAAGTCTAACATGGAATCTAACATTATCTTCTAGCCAAACAGATAATGAAATTGCTACCTCCTCTCATGGGTTGATTTATAACAGGATTTAATATATATGTGTGTATATATATATATATATATAAGAAAAAGTGAAGTCGCTCAGTCGTGTTCAACTCTTTGTAACCCCATGGACTGTAGCCTACCAGGCTCCTCTGTCCATGGGATTCTCCAGGCAAGAATACTGGAGTAGGTTGCCATTTCCTTCTCCAGACTTCTTCTTCTTCTCATGAGTTGATTTATAACAGGATTTAATATATATGTGTGTGTGTATATATAAATATATGTATACATATATACATGTATATATACAGATATAAATATACATATATCTTATATATATATATGTGTGTGTGTGCATGTGTGTATATATATATACACACACATATATATACACTTTTTTCCACTCTTTGTTGCTCCTAATTACCATCTCTCACTTTGGATTAAGTCTCTTATCTAAATAAACAATATGAATGACTCTTGCCTCCTCTCTGCTCAGCTCATCAGAATCCCCAGTAGTGAAATGTCAGTGGAAGAGTACAGGGCTCAGCATTTGCGTAAAATTCTCTAATAAGACACGTATCTGACCTTGACTCAGTCATTCAACCTCTTTCCTTTCTTCAGTAACTTCTATACGAGAGAAAAGCGAAGCATCAGGTTTTGACTCTATAACTTGAAGGTAAAAAACTTCATAAAACTGTTATGATGTAAGAAGTATATAGAAAAAGAGCTGCTTTAAAAGTGTATTTTCAATAAATAACCACAGATCATATGATAAAAACAAACAATTAATAAGGAAGGCAAATGGCCTCTTTAAATTAAACTCAAAAGATTAAAAGTCATCGTCAAAAATTAAACCTTGAGACAAATGGTTATATATCTTCTGATTGTAGTTTACTTGCTTTGCTTGAAAGAACTAAGAGAAGCAGTTTTATGTCTTAATTTAGAGGCTGTTTATTATTTCAAATGGGCAGCGATGTCTCAATTTATAAGCAGTTTTTTGTTCTGCACTCTATAGAAAGAGAGAACAGATGAATTTCTGTCTGGTCCATTTCAATCTGTTTTCTTTTGTTACTAGAATTGTTACATGCTATGGTAATTCTAAGCCACAAGAAGCTGTAGCTGTAATAGGAAATTAAATACAGCAATTAACCCAAGGCTACCCATAATTGATAGCATAAAACTGCATTCTCATATTGACATTACTAATTAAAAAAACAAATGCATACACAAAGTGCAAATAAACACAAGTCAAAAATTCCAAACACATTAGAGCCTAACAGTACAATGATGCTATATTGCAAAAAACATGTCTTACTAATTATTTTAAGAGACTCAAAATTCAAGTCTACTCATCAACTACCCCTTACTTGTTGGCACAAGTTTCTAACACTTAAAATCATTTCATCAGACATCTCCTTTGCATTAAATTAATATCAAGAATGTCTAGAAGTTGCTCAAGGTCATGGAGGTTAAAAAAGAATCCTATCAAAGCTCCTTTTGATTTACTGTAAATTTGAAGATTGAAGATAATGTGGTTTTAAAATACTGGCAGTTTATTTGTTGCTCAGGCTGTTATAGATAAACTAAGAACAAAGTGGAAAGTATGACATTCTCTTCTTTCATTGAGAATCTTCATAAGAACTTAAAACAGATAATACCGACTAGCTTTTGATTAACTGAGGTAGCTGTTATATAATATATATTGATTATCTTTCCTCTTTTCTCCCTAGATGGTATATACCATGTAAGAGATGAACAGACATTATCTGTATGTTCTGTCTTTAAAAAAAAAAAATCTAGTGTTTTTAACCAAACAATGTTCAATTCTAAAGAAAATCAACCCTGAATATCCATTGGAAAACTAATGCTGAAGCTGAAGCTCCAATACTTTGCTCACCTGATGCGAAGAGCCATTGGAAAAGACTCTGATGCTGGGAAGGATTGAAGGCAGGAGGAGAAGGGAATGACAGAGGATGAGATGGTTGGATGGCGTCACTGACTCAACAGACATGAGTTTGAGCAAACTCCAGGAGATGGTGAAGGACAGGGAAGCCTGGTGTGCTGCAGTCCATGGGGTTGCACAGAGTTGGACACGATTGAGCGACTGAACAACAACTACAATGTTAATTTGTCATAAGAAGCAATCACTAGAGTCAATGATTTAGATTCAGCTGATTTTCTGGCAACTAAAAACTATAATGCATATATTTGCTATTTTAGTTATCTGTTGTATGGAAAGAAACTGGTCCCTATTTTTAAGTTAAACTGAACTGCACAAACCCAAAAACTTTAGCATGGGTTGAATCAAAGGAATTTGGTTCATCTCAATTTGCCCAAATAAAAAGATGTTTATTCTTAAAATTCATAACCACATTTAATGGATTTAAAACACTGCATCATGTTATTGTTCTTTTTCAGCATAATACTATCAGTCCTAAAGAAAACCAGGGCTTCTCTGGTGGCTCAGATGATAAAGAATCTGCCTGCAATGTAGGAGACTGAAGAGACACAGTTCAATCCCTGGGTCAAGAAGGTCTCCTGGAGGAGGAAATGACAGCCCACTTCACTGTTCCTGCCTGGAAAATCCCATGGACAGAGGAGCCTGGCGGGCTATGGGGTTGCAAAGAGTCAGACAGGAATGAGCGACAAACACACAGTGAAGAAAAAACACTTCAGAATCACAATGAATTGATTTGCTTAACTTAGAAAGAGTGCAGCTGCTGCTAAGTCACTTCAGTCGTGTCCGACTCTGTGCGACCCCATAGATGGCAGCCCACCAGGCTCCCCCGTCCCTGGGATTCTCCAGGCAAGAACACTGGAGTGGGTTGCCATTTCCTTCTCCAAAGCATGAAAGTGAAAAGTGAAAGTGATGTCGCTCAGTCGCGTCTGACTCCTAGCGACCTCGTGGACTGCAGCCCACGAGGCTCCTCTGTCCATGGGCTTTGCCAGGCAAAGGGTACTGGAGTTGGGTGCCATTGCCTTCTCCTTAGAAAGACTATGGCCCTGTAAACCACTGATATTTCATTCTATTTGACCGTCCTGAGTACTATTTTCTTAGGATTAAACTTAAATAAACATTTCTGCCAGAGTGATTTTACAGAGTATTATGCCGTGCTGTATTAGTCAACAGAAGCAACTGTTAAAATACCAAGTATCTGAAAATTCTGAATTGCATATTAAGGGGACTGTACTGCCACTGGTAAAAGATAAATGTGCAATACTGAACTCCAATTAGCTTCAGTGTGAGTTAGCCCTGGAAATGCAAAGTGTATGATAGATAGAGGAATAAATGGGTAGATGGATGGATGGGGTGGATGGATAAATAGACCATGAATATGGCCACATTTCTGACTATGAATTTCTACCCCTTGACGTAGTAATTTAAATTAATAACAACAGTAATCACAAAATGGGAGACTAGACAGAGGGATATTGATAGTTCAAAAAATTCTCAGTGTTGGTTCAGATGCTAAAATGCAAACTGTCAAAGGACATGTTAAAAGCACCAAACTTCATACAGAAGCCAAAGGGACAAATCAGGAAAATAGTATTAGGCTACAGTTCCACAGAAATACTCAATTTCTACCCCTAACTCTTCAAAGTTAAATAAAATATTGTGAGTAAAATAAAATATTGTGAATCCATGCACAAGGCAAGAAATAGCCTCTACTCCTTGTTTTTTTTTTAAACTGATAATCAGAAATAATTCAATTCATAAAAACAACTGATACAAATTCAATCACAGCCTAATACAATATTAGAATAATATCAACATAAATAATAGCTTCTGTGTCGTATGTAACAGTAGGTAATTTCATTTTAATTAAATGTCAGAATGAAAATCCTATTCATATTTCTCATACTAACTATGCAGATCATGCACAGAAAGAATCCAACAGCTGTTGGAACGTGGTCTTTTCATTCAGAGATACTGTACCTGCTGGCATTCTGATTAGTGTTTACTCATTTTAGCATTAAAAATACCAAGTTTAATTTCTGATATACTGTGGAGCACCATCAATATGATATACGATAATCATACACAAAACCACCCTGCACAGTCAGTAGCCAATGGCATATTTGCACTAATACTTGGTCGCAATTAATGTCAAATAGCAGCAGAGAAATTTCTTTGAATTTGATTCAGATTGTCAAATTACAGTTTTCCTTTCTTACTAGAAGTCTGGAGTCTTGGCTGTTGCAGTCAGGAGCTCAGACATCTTGCTGAAAATTAGAAATACACCCCTTGTGCTCTTGGTTAGTGAGTTTCTACTCCATTTCAGCTCACACTCCCTTCTTTAGGACACAAACTACACCACCAAGTATGGCAACTCTGAGAGCACTGTTGAAACAATCACAGCCTGGAGACCCAGCAAAACCCCCAATAAGGGCTCTCTGAAAGTAGGAAATGCTTCAAAGATATCAACGATCAACGAAGAGCTATCTTACAACTCCCTTAACCAAAATAATGCTACCGGTCATTTTCAATGATGGGAGCTATGTTTCTTCCCACTCTCTACTTCTCTAACCTGTACTCAGTATTTGGAATGAGGCCTGATGCGAATACTGGATGGGAAAGACAGTCAGCTGCTTTGTATGTACATTAAAATAATATTTTTACAAGTTAAGGAAGGTATATGATTTGAGACTGGAAACTGCTTATAACTTTATTATTCTCTTAGATGTTTTCTGCCTGAAAATAAAGAGATTTAAAGATTTTGCCCAAGTTTGCCCTTTCCCTTCCTAAATCCATACCTCTCCTGTTTTTCTCAAACCACTTGTGCATCTCAAACCTACTCATGATACCCATTACACACACACACACACACACACACACACACACACACACTCACACACACACACAGGTGGACATAGCTGCTTTCATCTCTGAATCTCCACAACATTACTTTAGTGCCTATTACTCTAGGTTACATCTGTGCACTTACCTATTTCTACCCTTAGAAGCTGAGATTATCGGTAAGACCAATCCACAATAACAACAGTGTCTGCTACGCTACAGAAAACTGGTAACCTTTGTTGAATAACAAATTTAATACAATGGTCATTTCTGTATTGGGGAGGGGAAACTTTTTCACCTATTTAAATATAAAGTGTGTTTCTAGAGATGAATTTCTAGTGACAGAAATAGAGTTCAAGGCTCCTTGTGAGAATTTAGTGAGTACAGTAAGGGTAAAGCACTTAAAATTATGTCTGGAGTTTAACTGATTCTATATGTGTTAGTTATTAATATTTCTGTGATATAGCTAGCACTCATATTTTTAAAGTGAATAAGCAAATGAATGAACACATACATAAACCATTTTGACTTAGTAAGTTGAAAAATTATGTCACTAAATACCTCCTTCCTAATATAATGGATAAAGAAAGTTGAGACAGTCAAAATGCTTTGAAATCATCCATAGGGGACAATAAAACAAACATCTGAGACTGAAAAGGGATCAAGTATTTTTATTTTAAATCGTGGTATTTTTGTCATGTAGTAGAAAGCTCTATATTACATCTTAAAATGTTTTGCTTTGCAGAAAACATTTGTCCAGCCATTTCATCATTAATTGTACCTTTTTCAGTTCTCTAGAAATTACCACTATAACGACTTCAAAACTATACAGGACAATTTTCTTATATCCTTACAGAAAATAGGCTCCCATTATTTTCTCAGAGAGAGTTAAGGAAGAGTTGTCCCTTTGCCAAGGCCTGGGTCCTTGCTCTGAAAAGACACTGCTGAGTAAGACAATGAGGCTGAGATCACAACCCAACCAAAATCAATCCTCTTTCTTCAGTTGAGAAGATCAGCCTTCATGACAACCACACCGGTTTTCTCGTCTGCGTCCACACCCAGCAGGCGTGCTGCACTCTCATGTACTCGTGTTTGTTCCTTCTAGAAAGTTTTTAGCAGTTTTGTACATACATGTGCTAAATCGCTTCAGCCATGTCTGACTCTTTGTGACCCGATGGACTGTAGCCCGCCAGGCTCCTCTGTCCATGGGATTCTCCAGGGAAGAATACATATTTATTTGAGATCACCCACAGAACTTTGGACATCTGTAGGCACTCCATTAATGTAGTTAAAATGCTACCACAAAGATACTCTAGATGAAAAGGAGACAAATAACATTCTATAAAAAAGGAATATAGAGGAGGTCATTCTTTTTTTCCATTCCCAAATTAATCCTGAGGTATTTTCATGGTCTCTCAAATCAAGCTGCATAGAGCCCAATCAATTTTAGAAATGCCATTAAGAGGTACTTTGCCTATTCCTAAAATCTCACTAATTAATAAATATTAACTTTCATTTTCTTAACCTGAAATGTTGGCATTCCTATTAGCTTAAGAAAATGTTACTGAAATGTAGCCTCTTAACTTTCATAAATAATGAATGTAATTGTTGCCCTAAATATTGTGTCTGTGAAATCCAAGTTAAAGATAATCATCTATATGGTGAACAATATGGATTTGTATATAAGAACAAAAGCCTCTGTAGATCGTGTCAGTTATTTTCACAAACATTATAAAATCCATAATATAATTTCCCTTTTTGTCATAGCGGTCTGTAATCAAAGAGTAACATCAATGTATTATGATTATAAACTCACTGAAAAGTTCTAATGACATAGTTCTGCTGACTTTCAATAGTGTCTATAGAGCTGATGGCATACTGAACAGGCATAACTGCCTTCCAATAGTGTCTATATTAATGTATTCAATATCTCAGGATGCTACATGTGCAACTTATAAGTTTCTAGACTCTGTCTTGAACAAGTAAGTATAATTTTTAAAGAAATAAATTCATTGTTTTTTTGTTAGCTTGATAATTTGAAACTCTATGCCCTGCCTAAAAAGCTCTGATTATTTTGATCCATAAAAATCAATCAGCCATACCATTCTAATAAAAAAAAGAGAGCATATTTTTTTTATAGCATAAAGCCCTCAAGTCAGTCTGTTTATAGGCAGATGTTTTTAAATTTTAATGTAGTGGAACTCTCAAAATTATATCTACTTAATGTTCTCTCTCTTAATGCTTCAAGCATAGGTAGTATTATTTACCCAGCAGTACCAGTGTCCCATTGGTTAAACTCACAAAATTGCTTTCATTTCATAACATAAGATGTATGCAATGTTTTTTCATTAATCCTTAGAAACTTTAATAATAAATTAAGGACACTTGATTCAAGTTATGGCTGAACCATGATTTTCTTTTATTACTGTTTTACCTATAGCATTCTTATTTTTTTATTCTGTACATATGGATTCTTACAGATTCTTCCTTCATTACTTATAGACTTAGAGTTTTATATAAAAACTTATTTTACTTTTCATCAAAATTATTCCAAGTTCTCTTTACCTCATTCCTTGACAATTGCAGAATTTTGAAAAGAGGTTTTGAACTTCAGTCCCTCTTACAAAACGCAATTGATTAAACTTCCTAAAACCAAATGTCTATTATGTCCACATTCCCAGGTTGATAATGGCTCCTTGACCTGTCCCCAGTTCAGTTCAGTTCAGTCACTCAGTCGTGTCCAACTCTTTGTGACCCTATGAATTGCAGCACACCAAGCCTCCCTGTCCATCACCAACTCCCAGAGTTCACTCATACTCACGTCCGTCAAGTCGGTGATACCATCCAGCCATCTCATCCTCTGTCATCTCCTTCTCCTCCTGCCCGCAATCCCTCCCAGCATCAGGGTCTTTTCCAATGAGTCAACTCTTTGCATGAGGTGGCCAAAGTACTGGAGTTTCAGCTTTAGCATCAGTCCTTCCAAAGAAATCCCAGGGCTGATCTCCTTTAGAATGGACTGATTGAATCTCCTTGAAGTCCAAGGGACTCTCAAGAGTCTTCTCCAACACCACAGTTCAAAAGCATCAATTCTTCGGCGCTCAGCTTTCTTTATAGTCCAACTCTCACATCCATACATGACTACTGGAAAAACCATAGCCTTGACTAGACGGACCTTTGTTGGCAAAGTAATGTCTCTGCTTTTCAATATGCTATCTACTTTGGTCATAACTTTTCTTCCAAGGAGTAAGCGTCTTTCAGTTTCATGGCTTCAGTCACCATCTGCAGTGGTTTTGGAGCCCAAAAAAAAAATAAAGTCTGACACTGTTGCCACTGTTTCCCCATTTATTTCCCATGAAGTGATGGGACCAGATGCCATGATCTTCGTTTTCTGACCTGTCCTACTAAGCTAAAATTCTTCTGAAGTTCAAGGTCTGTCATATCCTAGGACCATTCTTCATACTTAGCCTTATATCCTAGCATCATAAACTTCCTACCATTCAAAAACATTGAATGCCATTCAGGTAGCAATGTTTCCCCCGACAGGTGCCATGTTAATTCTTATATCTGCATGCACTTTCCATGGCATCTGAAGTAACATTCTTACTTCCTTCTACCTACATAAAATCTACACTTTTTTAAGGCTTAATGTAAAATTTACCTCCTCTATAGCTTCCCTCATGGCTTCCCTCATAGCTCAGTTGGTAAAGAATCTTCCTGTGATGCAGGAGACCCCGATTAAATTCCTGGGTCAGGAAGATCTGCTGGAGAAGGGCTAGGCTACCCACTGCAGCATTCTGGGGCTTCCCTTGTGGCTCAGATGGTAAAGAAACAACCTGCAATGCAGGAGACCTGGGTTTGATCCCTGGGTTGGGAAGGTCCCCTGGAGAAGGGAAAGGCTACCCACTCCAGTATTCTTGCCTGGAGAATTCCATGGACTATGCAGTCCATGGGGTCGCAAAGAGTCAGATACCACTGAGCGACTTTCACACTTTCACTTCACTTTACATAGCTTGGGAACATACTGAACTCTAAATCACTAACCAGTTCAGTTCAGATACTCAGTCGTGTCTGACTCTTAGAAGCCCTATGGACTGCAGCATGCCAGGCTTCCCAGTCTATCACCAATCCTGGGAGTTTACTCAAACTCATGTCCATTGAGTTGGTGATGCCATCCAACCATTTCATTCTCTGTTGTCCCCTTTTCTTCCTGCCCTCAACCTTTCCCAGCATCAGGGTCTTTTCAAATGAGTCAGCTCTTCACATCAGGTGGCCAAAGTATAGGAGTTTGAGCTTCAACATCAGTCCTTCCAATGAATACTGAGGACTGATGTCCTTCAGAATGAACTGGTTGGATCTCCTTGCAGTCCAAGGGACTCTAAAGAGTCTTCTCCAACACCACAGTTCAAAAGCATCAATTCTTCAGCATGCAGCTTTCTTTATAGTCCAACTCTCACATCCATACATGACCACTTGAAAAACCATAGCCTTGAGTAGATGGACCTTTGTTGGCAAAGCAACGTCTCTGCTTTTTAATACGTGGTCTAAGTTGATCATAACTTTCCTTCCAAGGAGTAAGCGTCTTTTAATTTCATGTCTGCAGTCACCACCTGCAGTGATTTTGGAGCCTAAGAAAATCAAGTCAGCCACTGTTTCCCCATCTGTTTACCATGAAATGATGGTCGCAGATGCCATGATCTTAGTTTTCTGAATGTTGAGCTTTAAGCCAACTTTTTCACTCTCCTCTTGCACTTTCATCAAGAGGCTTTTTAGTTCCTCTTCACTTCCTGCCATAAGGGTGGTGTCATCTGCATATCTGAGGTTATTTATATTTCTCCTGACAATCTTGATTCCAGCTTGTGCTTCCTCCAGCCCAGCATTTCTCATGATGTACTCTGCATATAAACTAAATAAGCAGGGTGACAATATACAGCCTTGACATACTCCTTTTCTTATTTGGAACCAGTCTGTTGTTCCATGTCCAGTTCTAACTGTTGCTTTCTGACCTGCATATAGATCTCTCCAGAGGCAGATCAGGTGGTCTGGTATTCCCATCTCTTGAAGAATTTTCCAGTTTGTGGCGATCCACACAGTTAAAGGCTTTGGCATAGTCAATAAAGCCGAAATAGATGTTTTTCTGAAACTCTCTAACTTTTTTGATAATCCAATGGCTGATGGCAATTTGATCACTGCTTCCTCTGCCTTTTCTAAATCCAGCATGAACACCTGGATTTAGTACCTGAACACCAGGAAGTTCAGGTACTGTTGAAGCCTGGCTTGGAGAATTTTGAGCATTACTTTACTAGCGTGTGAGATGAGTGCAATTGTGTGATAGTTTGTACATTCTCTGGCATTGTCTTTCTCTGGGATTGGAATGAAAACTGACCTTTTCCAGTCCTGTGGCCACTGGAGAGTTTTCCAAATTTGCTGGCATATTGAGTGAAGCACTTTCACATCATCATCTTTTAGGATTTGAAATAGCTCAACTGGAATTCCATCACCTCCACTAGCTTTGTTCTTAGTGATGCTTCCTGAGGCCCACTTGACTTCACATTCCAGGATGTCTGGCTCTAGGGGAGAGATCACACCATCATGATTATCTGGGTTATAAAGATCTTTTTTGTATAGTTTCTGTGTATTCTTGCAACTTCTTCTTAATATCTTCTGCTTGTTAGGTCCATACAATTTCTGTCCTTTATTAAGCCCATTTTTGCATGAAATCTTTTTTTCTTCCTTTGGGTGTTAGTTCTAAAAGGTCTTGTAGGTCTTGGACTGCCAGGAGATTCAACCAGTCCATTCTGAAGAAGATCAGCCATGGGATTTCTTTGGAAGGAATGATGCTAAAGCTGAAACTCCAGTACTTTGGCCACCTCATGTGAAGAGTTGACTCATTGGAAAAGACTCTGATGCTGGGAAGGATTGGGGGCAGGAGGAGAAGGGGACGACAGAGGATGAGATGGCTGGATGGCATCACTGACTCGATGGACATGAGTCTGGGTGAACTCCGGGAGTTGGTGATGGACAGGGAGGGCTGGCGTGCTGCGATTCATGGGGTCACAAAGAGTTGTACATGACTAAGAGACTGAACTGAACTGAACTGAACTTGCATGAAATTTTGCCTTGGTATCTTTAATTTTCTTGAAGAGATCTCTAGTCTTTCCCATTCTATTGTTTTCCTCTATTTCTTTGCATTGATCACTTATGAAGGCTTTCTTATCTCTCCTTGCTATCCTTTGGGTCTCTGCATTCAGGTGGGCATATCTTTCCTTTCCTCTCTCTTTTTTTTTTTTTTTGCTTCTCTTCTTTTCACAGCTATTTTAAAGCCTTCTCAGACAGCCATTTTGCTTTTATGCATTTCTTTTTCTTGGGGATGGTCTCCTGTACAATGTCACGAACCTCCATCCATAGTTCTTCAGGCACTCTATCAGATCTAGTCCCTTAAATCTTTTTCTCACTTCCACTGTATAATCATAAGGGATTTGGTTTATGTCATACCTGAATGGTTTAGTGGTTTTCCCTACTTTCTTTAATTTAAGTCTGAATTTGGTGATAGGGAGTTCATGATCTGAACCACAGTCTGCTCCCAGTCTTGTTTTTGCTGACTATATAGAGCTTCTCCATCTTTGGCTGCAAAGAATATAATCAATCTGAGTTCGGTGTTGGCCATCTGGTGAGGTCCATGTGTAGAGTCTTCTCTTGTGTTGTTGGAAGAGGGTGTTTGCTATGAGCAGTGCATTCTCCTGGCAAAACTCCATTAGCCTTTGACCTGCTTCATTCTGTATTCCAAGGCCAAATGTGCCTGTTACTCCAGGTGTTTCTTGCCTTCCTACTTTTGCATTCCAGCCCCCTATAATGAAAAGGACATCTTTTTTGGATGTTAATTCTAGAAGGTCTTATATGTTTTCATAGAACTGTTCAATGTCAGCTTCTTCAGCATTACTGGTTGGGGCACAGGCTTGGATCACCGTGATATTGAATTGTTTGCCTTGCAAAAGAATAGAGATCATTCTGCTGTTTTTGAGATTGCATCCAAATATTGCATTTTGGACCTTTTGTTGACTATAATGGCTACTCCATTTCTTCTAATGGATTCTTGCCCACAGTAGTAGATAAAATGGCTATCTGAGTTAAATTTACCCATTCCAGTCTATTTTAGTTTGCTGATTCCTAAAATATCAATGTTCACTCTTGCCATCCCTGTTTGACCACTCATTTCTGACTCTTTGCAACCCCATGGACTATACAGTCCATGGAATTCTCCAGACCTACTGGAGTGGGTAGCCTTTCCCTTCTCCAGGGGATCTTCCCAACCCAGGAATCGAATCGGGGTCTCCTGCATTGCAGGTAGATTCTTTACCAACTGAGCTATGAGGGAAGCCTAATAATTCTAGATCTAGACAGAAATATGTATTAATCTTGTAACTTACAACATCTCTAAGATTTAGATATAACTGATTGGAGAACCCCGAATCACCTTCAGTTCTACAAATCTTAGATGCTAAGTTCCCCCTGAAGCTCTTCTGACTCTTTGTAGGGGCGGCCAGTAGGGTGAATTGCTTTTAGTGATATTTTTTGTTTCTTGAGTTATGCTGCCACACATGCTCTTTCTATGCTTGAATGTCTCACTTTCTGAAAGAAAATCCCCTGCTGCAAGCATTTGTGAACAGACCTTTTAAAGATTTGTGAAGAGAAACAGAGGAATGACTCAATGACAGCAAGGCAAACAGATTCAGCTAGCAAATAGTGGCTTTTCACCAAGTCCCAGACTCATTCTTTCCCTCATCCTGTCTCCCTCTATTTCTCTCTCCCTTTATCTTCCACCTCCTGCAGCAAACCAACCATTTCCTCTCTTTATTGCATTGGAAGGGGCTTCCCTTCTTTCTGTATGTTGATGGCCACTTCCATTCATGCCCGCAGCATCTCATTTTTTATATCAAATGGCAAGAAGCTTATGACGGTGTTTCCCCAAACAAAATATATTTCTCTGGCCTATCAGTTAATATAATAAACTTCTCACTGCATTTGCAAGTGTACATTATCATTTTCAAGAATATGTCTGTAGCATTCAGAGTGGAAAACTGGATGCTGTAGACAGCTTTCATCAGGCCTGTAGCACAGAGAAAGTGTTTATTCTTGTTATGCTTATGAGTGTAGGACTACTCATAATTTAAACACTAGAAAAATATAAACATTATCAATACTCAGTAGTAAACATTTTGGAGAAGCATATAAAGGTCATAACTCTCTGATGGTTATTTCCTAAATGGAATCCACAAAATATTTACTGAACCTCTTAAATATTTTTTTTTTAATCTCTTCTCCCTATCACTTTGCCCTCCTTCTAGCACAGCTCCTAGTTCTACATTTATTCTTTCCTGTGCTTACTCATCCATTTTCCTCAATGGAGTATAATCTTCTCGTCTGTATTTCCTGGGTGTTTAGGATTTTATCTATTTTAGTCACCCAGCTATTTTTCTCCTTTTTCTGTTTCTAGTATCCACAGATGGATGGCTATGAAATGGAAATAAAGCATATATCCAATATTGAAGATTAGCTCATCAAAACTTTGACTTTGCTATTAGTTTATAAAAAATGAGAAGATAATTTTTTCTTTAAAAAACACCATCACACAAAGAATCTGAATATAGATATATTGAGAGCACGCTAGTAGACCAATGATCCTTAATTTAAAATTATAATAATAAATATAAATATGTAGGTATACACACATATACAACCCACATGGATACATGGATATTTATTCATATTTAAATATATATTGCATATCATAGTAAGAGATGCTACAGTAACATGTGATATAAATAGAATATGTTCATTCAAGAAATAATTGGATTAATAGCTCGGGAATCAAAACACTGTTACTTCTTGGCTTTTACTATATTTTAAAAAAGCAATATAGAAACAACATTATTTCTATTCTTTCCATTTATATTTAAATAAATTTCTAGGACCACGTAGATAGAAATAATATAGGTGCTAATATCCACCTTACTTTTCATCTCAAAGAACTCAATACTTCGCTGACTCATTTTCTATAAATACTTAGAACTTTATGTTTTGAAAAACTGAAATTTAAGCTTTCATATATACAATTTTTCAACTTCAGTTGCAGACCGATCTCACCAGAATCTTCGTACTTTCAGAGCAGGTGACAGGATGACAAGATGGCACCTTGATTGCCAACAGTACAATGTGCGGCCACATTAATTTGCATTGTCTGTGTGGTTAGTGGACATTGGATTAATCACCAGGGCAAAGCCACAGCACATGGTATAAGGACGTGGGACAGCCACACAAAATCCATACTCATAAAGCAGCAGATTTCCCTGACATTACCACAGCTAATTAGGAATGCCACCTCTTCAAGTCTGATTCCTAAAAGTGCTCAAGAGAGAATTTTTGCTTCCCTTTCTGAAACATTCTCCAGCAAACAATAATTAAACAAGGCAAATTCAGATCATCTGCATAAGACACTATTTCATATTTCCATGAAAAATGTGATTCTATTTTCAGGACAATAATTCTAAGTTTTCCAGGACAGAAACCACTAGGTTACAAAACTTTTCTGACCCAATATGAAAAAATAGGGAAATATTTATGTTTTTTATTTTGGATAGGTATGAAAATCCACTGTAAACAAAAACTTTTCTAGGTTTTGCAGAGAAATGTATTTTAATGGGTGAATGCAGGGGCATAATAGCTGTTTAGCTTATTATAGCTCTAAAAAATTGAATACTCTGCAAGAACAATTTTCAACTTGAGTTTGAGATATTATTTGCAGACCTATGGCTTTATGAACAAAGATCAACCAGTCAAGAAAACCAGAAGGGTAAAACATCATTCTCACATGCTTCCGTAGGAAAAAAAAAATATTTGTTTCTGCAACCTTTCCCCTACAAACTCATTTCCCCTCATCCCTCCCTGAGGTTGGCAGTACAAATAATGCTTATGGATTTTATCCCTCTGTGTCAAATTCATCTTGGTATTTTCATTACAATGACTGACCCATAAAGACCCTCCATAAATGTTTGCTGTCTGAAACAGATGGGTTATCACAATTTTGTCAATTTTTTAATGAAAAAGTTATGGCTTTCTGTGTCTGTTAGTTAATAATTTGTAATTATTTAACTAAAATGTAATTCAATTACTTTCATCCTGATGATAATTTAGTATTCATGCATTAAAAGATGAAAGAATTAATTGGAATCTCTATCACTTTATCACCTACATGGGTCATAACAGCCATCATTTAAAAAATCTACATATAACAAATGCTGAAGAGAGTGTGGAGAAAAGGGTATCCTCCTACACTGCTTGTGGTAATATAAACCGGTGCAGTCATTGTGGAAAACAGTATGAATATTCTTTAAAAAAAAAAAAAAAACTAAAAATAAGAGTTGCCATATGATCCAGCAATCTTGTTCCTGGGCACACAAGCAGTGAAATCTCTAACTCAAAAAGATACACCCAACCAATAATTACTAAATTTTTGGCAAGAGGTGAAGTGCCAGGTATGTCTTCTTGATAAGGTGGTTCGGAATTCTGCACTACACTAAAAAGGCCAATTTTTCAATTTAAAGTATTATTTGGTGCTTTCAGTTCAGTCTAGTCCAGTCGCTCAGTCGTGTCCGACTCTTTGCGACCCCGTGAATTGCAGCACGCCAGGCCCCCCTGTCCTTCACCAACTCCCTAAATATCCCTAAACAACTTGCCAGTTGGACAAACTTCCTTTAGTACACATTAGTTAGGTTCATGTGAAACTGTCATAGAGTAATCAGTTATTTGAGAGGCTTTTCTGGTGATATGATGATGATAACATTCTGGAATTAAGTCATAGCGTGTGGAAATATATAAATTATTAAATGATGATTGGTTCGACCTTAACAGATGTCAACCTAACAATAAAAGTGTCAAATTATAAAAGTAAGATATTTTTATTATTAGTTGAAGTAAAGGAATTACTTCAATTGTATAAGGAAAATAGGGTGGAGAGACTGTGTTTACTGGACACTGACAAATGCATTAGACAAACTTCTTTGCAGTAGTTTGTATAATCCAGGGTTTTCATTAGCAAGACTCTGGACTACTCTGCCATAAACATGAATGAAATAATGTCATTTGCAGCAATATGGATGCAACAATAGATTATCATAGTAAGTCAAAAAGAAAAAGACAAATACTGTATGATATCATTTGTATATGGAATCTAAAATATGATACAAAGGGACTTACCTTCTTTAAGAAGCAGAAATAGAATCATGAACATAGGGAACAGACTGGAGGAGGGGGTTGGGAGAGGTACAGAGGGGGAGGTTAGGGTTAGCAGATGCAAACTATTATAAAGAGAAGGGATAAACTGTAAAGCACTATATTCAACAGAGTTGAATCCAATATCCCGTGATAAACCATAATGGAAAAGAATATTGAAAATATTATAGATGTATAACTGAATCACTTTGCTGCAGAGCAGTAATTATGTTGCAAATCTAGTATACCTCAATTAATAATAATAATGACGATAAAGAAGCTGTTTGGAGACAGAACAACTGGCACCAGCATACGGGGCCGTCACCTCTGAAGGGGTTGTTGGTGACCTCTCTCCTCACACCCCTGTTCCCAGGGGGGCAGAGGCGAAGTATCTTTCCAGCTCAAGAATCTTCAGCACAGCCTGGCCCAAGTGGGCTCTTGGCAACAGCTATTTGCATTGTTGGTTCTGGGTAGGTATAAGTGTGATGCTTTGAATTGCTAAGGATGCTTACGATGAATGACTAAATGTTTAATTTAATTTTGCCTAAAGCACCAGACTTACAAAGCCATTAGCCCATATTTGGAAAGAGTCTCTCCACTTAGTGATTTTGTTGAATTGTCACTCCGCTCTAATCATTAGCCAGAAGGAAAGCTAGGTCCAGAAAGAATGGGAGTGAGATGAATTCCTTAAGGGATTGACTTCTCTCTCTCATCAAACAAGTTGTGAAAAGTTTTGTAGAAACTGGATCAATGATTCTTCCCAGAACAACTTTTTAACTGCTATAGATAGAAATTTTAAAAGATATATATTTTTCCATAAGGGGTAAAGGCTATTTTTACCTCAGATACTCAGATGACACCACCCTTATGGCAGAAATCAAAGAAGAACTAAAGAGTCTCTTGATGAAAGTAAAGAGGAGAGTGAAAAAGATGGCTTAGAACTCAGCATTCAGAAAACTAAGATCATGGCAATCCGGCCCATAACTTCATGGCAAATAGATGGGGAAACAGTGTCAGACTTTATTTTGAGGGGCTCCAAAATCACTGCCACGATTGTATGATCACTCACCTAGAGCCAGACATCCTGGAATGTGAAGTCAAGTGGGCCTTAGAAAGCATTACTATCAACAAAGCTAGCGGAGGTGATGGAATTCCAGTGGAGCTATTTCAAATCCTGAAAGATGATGCTGTGAAAGTGCTGCACTCAATATGCCAGCTAATTTGGAAAACTCAGCAGTGGCCACAGAACTGTAAAAGGTCTCCCAAAGAATGCTCAAACTACTACACAATTGCACTCATCTCACACGCTAGTAAAGTAATGCTCAAAATTCTCCAAGCCAGGCTTCAGCAATATCTGAACCATGAACTTCCAGATGTTCAAGCTGGTTTTAGAAAAGGCAGAGGAAACAAAGGTCAAATTGCCAACATCCGCTGGATCATGGAAAAAGCAAGAGAGTTCCAGAAAAACATCTATTTCTGCTTTATTGACTATGCCAAAGCCTTTGACTGTGTGGATCACAATCAACTGTGGGAAATTCTGAAAGTGATGGGAATACAAGACCACCTGACCTGCCTCTTGAGAAACCTATATGCAGGTCAGGAGGCAACAGTTAGAACTGGACATGGAACAACAGACTGGTTCCAAATAGGAAAAGGAGTACATCAAGGCTGTATATGGTCACTCTGCTTATTTAACTTAAATGCAGAGAACATCCTGAGAAACGATGGGCTGGAAGAAGCACAAGCTGGAATCAAGATTGCCAGCAGAAATATCAATAACCTCAGATATGCAAATGACACCACCCTTACGGCAGAAAGTGAAGAGGAACTAAAAAGCCTCTTGAGGAAAGTGAAAGAGGAGAGTGAAAAAGTTGGCTTACAGCTCAACATTCAGAAAACTAAGATCATGGCATCTGGTCCCATCACTTCATGGCAAATAGATGGGGAAACAGTAGAAACAGTGTCAGACTTTATTTTCTGGGGCTCCAAAATCACTGCTGATGGTGATTGCAGCCATGAAATTAAAAGACACTTGCTCCTTGGAAGGAAAGTTTTGACCAACCTAGATAGCATATTCAAAAGCAGAGACATTACTTTGCCAACAAAGGTCTGTCTAGTCAAGGCTATGGTTTTTCCAGCAGTCATGTATGGATGTGAGAGGTGGACTATAAAGAACGTTGCATGCCAAAGAACTGATGCTTTTAAACTGTGATGTTGGAGAAGACTCTTGAAGAGTCCTTTGGACTGCAAGGAGATCCAATAAGTCAATCCTAAAGGAAATCAGTCCTGAATATTCATTGGAAGGACTGATGCTGAAACTGAAACTCCAATATTATGGCTACCTGATACAAAGAACCAACTCAGTAGAAAAGATCCTAATGCTGGGAAAGATTGAAGGCAAAAGGAGAAGGGGAGGACAGAGGATGAGATGGTTGGATGGCATCACCGACTTGATGGACATGAATATAAGCAAGCTCCAGGAGCTGGTGATGGACAGGGAAGCCTGGCATCCTGCAGTCCGTGGGGTGGCAAAAAGTCGGACAACTGAGCAGCTGAACTGAACTGAACTGAACTGAAAGTCTCTCTTAAAAAACAAAACAAAATGACTTTTACGTTTTGAAAACTTACTACATGGCATTTTTCTTTTGAATTCTTTTGCTATTGTATTATTTTTCCATCCATATTTTTCTATTAACAGTATTTTCTTTTCAAATGACAGAATTCAGAGGAGTAACAAAAAAAAAAAAAGCAAACACCAAGGCAAACCAAATATAAAAGAAAAGGACAGCGTCAAAGTGTACATGTCTATATTTGACAAAATTCTAGAGGAGATGGATGGATAGGATAGATTACTTTCCCCTAAGGTGAAATTCACATCCTATGAGATGTACTTGTATACTTAGTTACTAAATGTTGATAGATGACAATAATACATTTCTTCCAGAAGCACCTTTCCATTATGAAGAAACTTTCCAAATACCTGTATCACAGGTATTTTAGTGGTATTAGCCAGCTCTGGACTACAACTAATCAGTAAACAATCAGATGTCTGGGTCAAATGATCAGTTATAGAGAATGATTTTCTTTTCCATTTTATTAAGAAGGGTGAACAATAAGAGAATTCAATTAGGTCTAAAACCGAACAATTAAAAAAAATGACAA
Organism: Bos grunniens; assembly: GCF_055505025.1. Classification (NCBI taxonomy): domain Eukaryota; kingdom Metazoa; phylum Chordata; class Mammalia; order Artiodactyla; family Bovidae; genus Bos; species Bos grunniens. The sequence continues at coordinate 10,567,066 of NC_141168.1, forward strand.
ATTTTTCATTGAGTATAGTCTCTTAAGCCTAAAATTGCCTCTTACGAATTCCTATATTCATCAGTTCAGTTCAGTTCAGTCGCTCAGTCGTGTCCGACTCTTTGGACCCCATGAATCGCAGCATGCCAGGCCTCCCTGTCCATCACCAACTCCCGGAGTTCACTCAGACTCACGTCCATTGGGTCAGTGATGCCATCCAGCCATCTCATCCTCTGTCATCCCCTTCTCCTCCTGCCCCCAATCCCTCCCAGCATCAGTCTTTTCCAATGAGTCAACTCTTCGCATGAGGTAGAAATTTTAAAATTCAGTGTTTGATTGGGGTTGACATACATATAATATTGATACTATGTATAAAATAAATAACTAATGAGAACATATTATATAGCTCTGGGAACTAAACTCAATACTCTGTGGTGACCTAAATAGGAAGGAAATCCAAAAGAGAGAGGAAGAGGAGATACACATTTAGGTACAGCTGAGCCACTCTGCTGTACAGCAGAGACTAACAAAACATCGTGAAGCACCTAAATCCCAATAAAAATTAATTTAAAAAATGCAATGATTTTAGTGGTCATTTATATACTATTTTGATTGCTTCAATTGAATGAAATTTTATTTACATTTAAAATCATATTCATTTTTTTAATGATAAAAAATACGTTGAGTGTTTTAAATGTTTATTTGCCTTTATACATTATGTGCATACCTATATGCCAAACACTTAGCCATACACCAAGGATTGATCCTCGCTTATTTCAAATCCCCATTGCATGGGTCAGCAAATTTTTTCTATAAACATCCAAGTAGCAGATATTTCAGGTTTTGGAGGTTACATAATGGTTCAGAGGCAGTCACTCCACTTTCTGTAAGCAACTTGGACAATACATAAACAAATGGGTGTAGATGTGTTCCAACAAAAGCTCCCAGACATTCAAATACAAACTTCATACACTTTCATGTGTCATAAAATATTATGGTCCTTTTATTTGTAAGAGTCATTTTAAGAACTTAGCTGAGGGCTGAGGGCTGTACAAAAAAATAGCACCTAATTGAATCTAGCTTTGGGGTTTACTAACCCTTGGTTTGAAACATTCAAAGAGGGAAGTTTTTCTTACTTGATTTATATCTTTCATTACAAAATATTCCCTTACTCTCCAAAGTCTCACAGATCTCTCTCTTAGAAAAATTTTAAGGATTTATTGTCAAGTTTTTACTTCACAGAAAGATATTCATCATTTTCCATCTTAGTATACTTGGCTCCAAATGATGCAAGTGAGTCTAGGGAATGGGTGAAAAAAAGAAAAAAAAATGGAATATTTTCTAGTTGGCAAGGGAACTCTACTACAATTTCTGCCACCTCTGTAAAAGGAATACGGCAGTATAAGAAAACAGTTTTCAACCAATACATATCAATAAAACAAGCCACAGCTATTCTGAGCAATGCCTTTTGCTCCACAGGAACAACACTCTTGGCACTGGTTCTGCACGATGCTGGAGCATACGGAGGGGATACACAGACCTGCTGCATGCTTGAGTTTAAATGAGCCATTAAACTCAGATCAGGAGCCTCCATGGCTTATATAATACACGAAGCAGTCTGAGACTCCGTGTGCTTAAGCAGCTTGCCCACAAGTCCACAGGTAGTCTCAAACCATTTCTTTCTGATTCCAAAATAAATGCTCTTTCCCCTATAAACTGATTCCAAGGAGGCGAGACACTTGAAAATTTCTTCAGAAGGAAGTAGGGAACTATGCATCTTAGCCTCTAGTGCACAAGTAATTAGTGACGGTTTAATTGGAATTTAAAGTGTTTTCACTTCATTAATAAAGAACACCGATACAGAAACAGCTTTGCTCTGCTTGAGAACTGTGAGTTAGCAGGTAATCTTGCTGGTTTCACAACGTCAGAGCCCTGGCTAAGTATTTCGTAGTTCTATCATCATGGATGTACCACATTTTTAAAATATTTTTTTGATGTGGACTGTTTTAAAAGTCTTTCCTGAATTTGTTACATTATTGCTTCTGTTTCATGTTTTTTTTTCTGACTACAAGGAATGCGGGACCTCAGCTGCCCAACCATTGATCAAACCCTCACGGCCCCGCACTGGAAGGTGATGTCTTAACCACTGACTGCCTGGGAAGTGCATGTACCAAGTTTACTTTTTTCCTTCTGACTGAAGCTGCTGTCCTTGGGTTCAAAATGGTACCATTTGCAGGTGGAGAATTCATTAGACCACAGCTAAGGTTCATCTAAAGGAGATCGGTCCTGGGTGTGCTCTGGAAGGAATGATGCTAAAGCTGAAACTCCAGTACTTTGGCCACCTCATGCGAAGAGTTGACTCATTGGAAAAGACTCTGATCCTGGGAGGGATTGGGGGCAGGAGGAGAAGGGGACGCCAGAGGATGAGATGGCTGGATGGCATCACTGACTCGATGGACATGAGTTTGAGTGAACTCCGGGAGTTGATGATGGACAGGGAGGCCTGGCGTGCTGCGATTCATGGGGTCGCAAAGAGTCAGACACGACTGAGCTACTGAACTCAACTGAAGGTTCATCACAACGGTGTTGCTTCCATCAGTAAAATGTGCATTAAGGACCTCCCCTCCCCATCACACACATTTTTTTCTCTCCTCCTCTTAAACATGTGAATTATATAACTCGGGTGCTACTGTTGTTGTGCAGTTGCTGAGTTGTGTCTGACTCCTGGTGACCCCATGGACTTCCTGTCCCACACTCTCTCTCAGAGTTTGCCCAAGTTCAAGTTCATTAAATTGGTGATGTGATCCAACCATCTCATCTTCTGCCATCCTCTTCTCCTTTTGCCTTCAATCTTCCCCAGCATAAATTAGGTAACCTGTACAATTACTAGTAAATTTAGCTTAAACATCTGAAGCTTTCACTTTTATAAAGGATAACATAAAATTCTTATTTGTCTTATATTGCCAGTAATCTTCCAAGTTTATGGTATAAAAAGTATTTTCATATGTTAAAATTATAACATCCAATGCACTAGATAAAAATGGTAGAAATTCCATATTTTATCCCCAAACCTGAAACGTTACACATACTGAAATGATAGAATTGTCACTTCTTGTTTTAAGAATATTTGACTCTTTTTTTTTTTAACTGATTCACATCTTCTTCTTCTTTCTTCTCTGGACTAGAAAATGAGATAATTTCCTATAATAAAAATTATTTTTTAATAAAACGGATTGTAGGTTTGACATTTGTCTTTTCCTCTCTAAAGAGAAAACAAAAATAAAGACAAATGTTAGCTGTAACCTGGAATCTAAATGTTCTCTTTCTGAAAGCCGAATCACTCCTACATAATCATGAGTACCTTAGTCAAGTAGCAGGACTTAATCTGATTTGTACTTGTTAACTTTACTCTGGTGAACTATGAACATTAATAAGGCCAGACTCATTTATACTTTTTATAATTTCATTCGAGATTCTAAAAGAAAAGAATGAATCAAGGCAGAATAGTATCTTAAGGATGAGGGAAAATTAAACATAGTCAGTGTCTTCAATGTCTATTTCACTTCCAAAGATGCATAAAATACTTCATGTCCCTGGATGCAACTCTCTCCACCCTACCTTTTGAATATTTTTAACTCCCTGATTCAATTAATACTTTAATTAGCACCATGAATCAAGTGCTAAGCCTTTATAAACATAAATATATGCATGTCCCACTTTTTGGGTGGCATCATCGATGGACATGCATTTGAGTACATTGCAGGAGATTGTGAAAGACAAGGAAGCCTGGCACGTTGCAGTCCATGAGGTCTCAAAGAGTTGGATACAACTCAGCAACTGAACAACAATTTTGTTCTTTCAAGTTAGCGCTTTCTGGCAGGAGAGGAGGAAAATTTGTACCAGATGAACAGAAAGAATAAGGCTCTCTTCTTCACATTCCATCACTGAATAAGTGGTGAAGTCTAGAGCACAAAACGTGTTAGGTTTACGCTATTATCATTCTGCCTTTATGCTGTAGCTACGGTTTTTCCATTAGTCATGTATGGATGTGAGAATTGGACCATAAAGAAGACTAAGGAGCAAAGTCTTACTTCGAAATTCATACTTTCAAAGTGTGCTGCTGGAGAAGACTCTTGAGAATCCCTTGGACTGCAAGGAGATTAAACCAGTCCATCCTAAAGGAAATCAACCCTGAATATTCACTGGAAGGACTGATGCTGAAGCTCTAATAATCTGGCCATCTGATGTGAACAGATGACGCACTGGAAAAGATCCTGATGCTGGCGAAGACTAAGGGCAAAAGGAGAAGGGGGCAGAGGATGAGAAGTTTAGAAAGTGTCACTGACTCAATGGACATGGGTTTGAGCAAACTCTGGGAGACAGTGAAGGACAGGAAAGCCTGGCAAGTTGCCATCTATGCAGTCTCAAAGAGTCGGACATGTCTTAGCGACTGAACAACAACAAATACTATAGGCGGGTTAGAAAACTGATTCAATGACCCACAGTTCTGCAAAGTACTGTAACACTTATAATTACCTGACTTTATGAACATAAAGTATTTTAAGATTCTCTGGCTATCAAGGTTCATGTAGACAGCCAGCCAACCAAGACGAATATCCATAGACTCATCTGATTTTTCAAATGCACATTCTAAAATCAATAAAAATAATTCACTTCCCTACATTTTTCAACATTATGCATACCCTAATGGTTAAGCCAAGAAATATAAATCCTTTATTACACAATTAAGTATAGTGAAATAGATTTCCTAATTTAAAAAAATGGGAGGAGTTTAATATCAATTTATAGACTTGGACACAACTCTTTGCGCTTCTCCTTCAACAGATGTAACATGAGAAAACAAACAGTATCTTTTTCCAAGTAAGAGAGCAGTAACACCTTACTCAGATTTATAATCTAGAAACCCACTTGCCCTATTCACATTAACAAAACCTTTTATCTAAGCAGCAAAATTCTGGTAAATTTCAAAGTAACTCAGTTCAAGATTCTTATCATAATGATCAAATAAATGTATATGAAATCTCCCCACCTAAGGCCATATCTGCGGAGAAGGCAATAGCACCCCACTCCAGTACTCTTGCCTGGAAAATCCCATGGACGGAGGAGCCTGGTGGGCTGCAGTCCATGGGGTCGCTGGGAGTCAGATACGACCGAGGACTTCACTTTCACTTTTCACTTTCATGCACTGGAGAAGGAAATGGCAACCCACTCCAGTGTTCTTGCCTGGAGAATCCCAGGGATGGGGGAGCCTGGTGGGCTGCCATCTATGGGGTCGCACAGAGTCGGACACGACTGAAGTGCCTTAGCATCAGCAGCAGCAAGGCCATATCTGTGTAAGCATGTTGCTGGAGTTTAGAAGCATATGATCAGAAGTCGTAAGCCTTCGAAAAAGATTAGTGTCTGCTGGAAACTCCCCCTGAAGCAGTTTGCTTCCTCCCCCACCCCACCTCCCCATCCCTGAGGTCAGCTCAGAGGTAAGAATAAGTTGGAAAATACACTCATATCTTTGCAAACGAGGATTGTGGAGAAAAAATATAATAACACAGCTTCAGGACACGGGGGAGCCAGTGCCCCGACAGGCAACCCGTTAAGTTCAGCAGGCTTATCTGCCTCTCGGCACCTGCTGAAACTAGCCTCCACATTTGCCAAGCAAGCCTTCTAATGCTAATTCGATGTTCCAGTGGGGACACCTACTTTGAAGAGCTATTTCCCAATGTAAATTATTAAACTGCTCGCGTGGCCCACCGATTGATCTCGTGTGAGTTTCAGCAGTATGAGTCATCTCCCCTTGGGACGAGCAAATTTCATTATTTTTTGTAAAGGCAGAAAGGATCATTTGAAAAGCAGTTCATTCTCTGGGAGAAGATGGCAGCAATTGAAATGCTCCCTTCTGTTTCACTCGGCTTTTTCCTTTAAATTCATATTCATGTTGCATTTGCCTTCGCGGGACTTTTAGCAGTTCTTGCTATCCCTATCAAGATTTCTCTGTTTGTTTTCAATGGGTATTCTGATCACCCATGTGTTTTTAATGAAGTCATCTGTCCTGTTGGTGTTCTGATGATCACACACAGACTTAGAGACAAGTACTAGGTTAAAGACTAAAGGGCAGTTGTAACTAGAGGGGGGCTGGTGGACAGTAGCATGTTGGTAAATCATTGCTCTGTCTGCAGAGGTCAGATGACCCAGGCCCTTGAAGTAACATTGAAGATTTGGGCTCTTTTCCCAGGAACTATAGGGCATCTTTTAAGAGATTTTAACAGGGAGTGACACAATCACATTTTTATCTGAAAAGATCATTCCAGCTGAGTGTAAAGAATGGTTGAGTGTTGAGGGAAGCAAAGTTCTTAAAGATTCAGGAAACTGCCTGGAGAGACACAAAGAAGGGGGTGGGAGGAGGCTGGTTTGTCCCTGAAGAAGTTTCTATTAAAAAGATTTTAACAGCTAAGTAGCATTTACCTTGGTAAATTTCTCACTGCCCAGCTTTGCAGAATCAGAAACAAGTTATCAGGATGGAGATTTTATGCAGAATCAATGAACTCTCAAAACTACAAGTGAGAAAGTTATCATTGTCCCCATTTCACAGATGAAGAGACTGAGGCTCCATAAAGCAGACAGATTTTTTCCCAAGTGACAAAGTTAACTGCAGTTAAAGTGAGATCTTATTTGCTCTGTGTGATTCCAAACCCCATGCTATTTTCACCTCACATACAGCCTCTCAGCTGAGAAATGCAATTGCCCATGAACCAGACAGGCTCTTCTGATAAAGCAAAGAGTACTCATGACACGCAGCTCCTTAGAGAAACAAACCAATAATCTCAGCATATTTGAGATTAAGTATTCTTGGGCTCATTTTAGAATTTGGGGGAGCCTTAACATGGTCAAATAAGGTAAACTTCTGTCTGTTATTTACACTAACATGTCAACTTTGACACCCTTCCCAAAGAGAAAAGTAAGATTTTCTTCTCAAGGAATCACACTTTATCTGAAAACAACTGACCTCTTAATAAAAATGCTAAATGGTTTCTCTTTAGTGTACAAATTTTACCATTTGCACTAACATAGATGATTAACATTAGGTAAATTCTCTATTGCCTGATTTAGTGGAAATGTGGATATACTCATTATACAACATTAATTAGTTAGGGGCATATATTGCAGGCTTCCCTTGTAGCTCAGCTGGTAAAAAATCCACCTGCAATGCAGGAGACCTGGGTTCAATGTGGGAGACCTGGGTTCAATTCCTGGGTTGGGAGGATCCTTTGGAGAAGATAGCCACCACCTACTCCAGTATTCTGGCCTGGAAAATTCCAAGTCCATGGCATCGCAAAGAATTGGACACAAGTGAGCAATTTTCACTTATATTGTACCTGCTTTCAAAACTCATTTGAGGGGTCACTGCTTTACTAATACTCATGTCCAGTTTTTTTTTTTTTGAGATATCACTGCTTTTACTAATATGTCTATATCAAATCAATTTCTTCAGGGTAACATTTAGTTCCTTTAAAGCTACTTTGTTTAAAGTAAAGAGAGGATGATTTTAAAATTTGCTAATGATTCTTTCCTTTGGTGACCTCTAATCTACATAATTTCTTATAGGGAAATTATTAATAGACAAATGCTTATCTTCTATAAATTTCCAAGAAATGTCTGCTGCTGCTGCCAAGTCGCTTCAGTCGTGTCTGACTCTGTGGGACCCCATAGATGGCAGCCCACCAGGCTTCCCCGTCCCTGGGATTCTCCAGGCAAGAACACTGGAGTGGGTTGCCATTTCCTTCTCCAATGTGTGAAAGTGAAAAGTTAAAGTGAAGTCACTCAGTCGCGTCCAACTCTTAGCGAGCCCATGGACTGCAGCCTACCAGGCTCCTCCGTCCATGGGATTTTCCAGGCAAGAGTATTGGAGTGGGGTGCCATTGCCTTTAACAATTCTGTAAGAAGGATAATCTCATGAATGAGTGGTGAATTTACTGTTGATACAATATTGATATTTCTGTTACTTTTAAAAAGTAAAAATAGAAGATATCAGATAATATGAAGACTTTGTTTTGGCATCTAGACTGCTGATTAACTGAATTCAAGTAGACTGTCTGAAACTAAAACTGAAAGCTAGAAGAACAAAGAATTTGAGATCAGAAGGTCACGGATTAGATTATGGATGTTGCATTTATTAATTATGCTTTTGGACAAACTGCAGTCTCTCAAAATAGTGATTTCATAAAATGAGGAAAATAGAATCAACCGCATAAGGCTTTTATGTAAATTATTATATGATATGTTTCAAAAAAGATATATAAATATGTTTGGTATTATTATAGAAACCAAGTGAAATAAATGGAGTGCACACTTCCTGTACATCAAGCATCTCCAAATATTTTAGATCATGTACTCCTATTCAGTAAAATAACTTAGAGTTTGCAAATCCTCAAAATGGATATCCTAAAAAATAAAGTCTTTACATAAATGGCTACTGCTGCAACGCGGACTCCAGCCAAAAAATAATTCTACTTATTCTGTTTTGGCTTGTCTACCCTCTCCTTATGTTTTTCTCTTTACCAACGATTCTGGAGAACATAATGTACATATGACTTTCACTGGTGGACCCAATGTAGTATCTTGTGAACAATGTATGCTCTCATCTTGTTTAAACCCTCAATATAATGTTTGCTTCTTTGTAGTGTTACAATGTCCACCTTATCTTGATGTAACCACTGATTGACAACTATAGGACTTAATGCGATCGCGAAGGTTTGTGGGCTTGCTTATCCTGGGAATAGCAGCTTTAATAGCAACAATTACTTCTGCCACTGTGGCAGCAATATCATTGACTCAACAAGTGCATACTGCCCAATGTGTTGATACCATGTCTAAAAATGTTTCTTTAACTCTAGCAACACAGGAAGTTATAGATAGAAAATTGGAGATGAGAGTAGATGCCTTAGAAGAGGCAATAATGCATATTGGGACTGAGTTACAGGCTTTAAAAGTGAAAATGGCTCTGTCTTGCCACGCTGATTACCGGTGGATATGCGTGACATCTCTAAAGGTAAACGAGACAGATTATGAATGGGAAAAAATCAAAAATCATATCTCAGGTGTTTGGAACAGCTCTGACATTGGCCTGGACTTAGGGAAACTTCATAATCAAATACAGACCTTGGAACACTCTCGACTGGATTTTACCGCCGCTGGAGCAGCTAATGACTTTTTTCACACCTTCTCTAACTTCTATTTCTGGAAGAAACATTCTGTCTAATCTTCTCATAATCATTCTTCCTTGTATTGTCAGGATTCTTCGGCAGAACATTCAGAAGCTCGCGACTGAGCTGCATCTGGCTGTTTTATTTGGCAAAACTAATACAATTATGTAAAGTTTAAAAATAAAATAAAAAAAAAGAAATAAAAAAGGGGGAGATGCTGGGAGCCGGCATATTGCATATTGAGTGCATATTGCATATTGCATATTGAGTGCAGCACTTTCCACAGCATCATCTTCAGGATCTGGAATAGCTCAACTGGAATTCTATCACTGCGGGGAGCCAGCGTGAGGAACTCCGCCCATGGCAAAGGTCATGAGGAAGGAGGCTCGGCATACGCAAAGGCGGGATCAAGCCTCAGGAGTCCCCCTGGAAATTCTTGAGCATCTACCCCCAGATGTCTGCCTAAAACCAGAGTCTGCCTACTTTCTGCTTTGTGCTTTCACCTACACCTCTGACTTTATGGGGGGCTGTCCCCCACTACCTCTGAAAAAAGAGTTAGCTTACAGCTCCAGTTAATAATTCCTGTGTGTGACAGTGTTTCAACCTACAAACTCCTTTGGAAATCCTCTAGCCTGCCTAAATAGGTTTTTCTAGCCACATGTGATTGTTCGGAACCTCCCAACTGAGAGGCAGGAGATGTTCTAAACTGTCTAAACACAGATTCCTTTGAGTAGTTAAAAGATTGATTAGAAATTGTATTGGTGAAGGGTTTTTCACTTGTTGGGCCAATGTTTGCTGCTAAGTTTCCATATCCCTTACCTGCTGTGTCCCTGGCAGTGTATTGATTAATATGGTTGGTGTAAGTAGTAGTTTTAATGTTTGTAACCTTGGACCCTTGAGTTAATTCTTCTTCTTGTTATAGCCCACCACACCTTTGCTCTGTAGGAATGCAACTTTAATGCTTTTGGAGGGTGGCCTGACTAGTCACCTTTAGAGAAAAATAAGTTTTCTGAAGAAAGAGTCTTAAAATGTTAACAGGCCTCTGGGCCAGAAGATGATGCAAATCACCTAAACTTTTGCATATGATAAGTTTGCAGGAAGAAAGCCTGGCTTAGTGCATGACTCTACCCCTTCCCCCATTATCCTCTATGCATAACTTAAGGTATAAAAACTACTTTGGAAAATAAAGCGCGCGCCTCATTCACCGAAACTTGGTCTCCCCATGTCGTTCTTTCTCTCACCTTCTGGCTGAATTATTCAGCCTCTTTTCTCCACTGAATTTCCTCACTGAGCTATCCTCATTCTATTACTCTTTATATCCTTAATTAACGTTTAATTAAGCAGTTGTTTCCTGATCCTCGCCGACGCCGTCCCCGCTTCGAATTCCCTGGATCCACCGGGGCTGGACCCCGGCAGGCTACCACTAGTTCATCATCAACAACATACACAATTACAGACTCATCATTAACAAAGGCAGTTTTTTCCATATTTCAAATTACCTTCCAGATAATTTTTGTCTCTTATTAGAGCTGATTAAATCATCATAAATTTTTACCTCATAATGTGATCAAGACAGGGCTTGTATTGGGAGTATAAATATCAACCCTTTCATTTTCGTGTTGTTTTTGTTTGTATTTTTGATGTAACATTCATTATGAGATTTCTTCATAAAGATCTTCTTTAGCCACTTTTCATTTTAGGAAAGCTAATAGACAAAACGTCTATAAATCTTTTCTCTGCTTAAGAAATACTGTCACCATGTACAAAAATATGACTATATAAACTATGAATAATGTTTAACTTATTTCAGTTATTAGATGAAAATAAAAATAGGAGATCTAAATTTTCCTTTCCATAAGTTTCAGATACTTATGTACAAAGCATCTTTACTTTGGGGATCACTCACCTGGGTAAGTCAAATGATTGCTAATAAGACAAATTCATATATATTAATTTCTTTTAAAATGTCCGTAGCCACTATTTTTTCTTACACAATCATCTATACTCTGTGCACGCATCTTCATTTGTGTCCTACTCTTTGCAACTCCACGGACTGTAGCCTGCCAGGTTTCTCTGTCCATGGGATTCTCCAGGCAAGAATACTGGCCAGTGCCAGTGAAGTTGCTCAGTCATGTCCAACTCTTTGCGGTTCCATGGACTTTAGCCTACCAGGCTCCTCCATTCATGGAATTTTCCAGGCAAGAGTACTGGAGTGGGTTGCCATTTCCTTCTCCAGGGGATCTTCCTGACCCGGGGATTAAACCCAGGTCTCCCACATTGCAGCCAGAAGCTTTACCGTATGAGCTACCAGGGAACCCCTAAATCGGGTTGCTATTTCCTTATTTAGGGTAATCTTTCTGACCCAGGGATCGAACCCATATCTGTTGCATCTCCTGGTTTGGCAGACTCTGTGGCGAACTCTTTACCAATTCATAACTAAAATTTTAGTAGTATAAAAACAAGATGAATTTAAAAGACTTGGGATTTCCTGATCTACTACATCCATCACTGAAAAACTTTCAAAAACACATTTGATGGTGTTAATTCTCATAGTATTACCAAATTATAAATTATGATTGTGAACTGTTCATTTAGCGAGATTTATTTTTAATAGCAACATATTCGAAAACATGTGTTAGCATATACTGAAGAGAACACAAAAATAAAATGTCATGTAATAATGTGTTAAGAGATATCAAGGTGATCTTATCCATTTACAACACTGCAGGCAGGGTTATATGTTTCATAATACTTGACAATGCGCAGCACATAAACATTTTATAAATATTTGAGAATATGATATTCAAATTTCAGAATCATATGAGTTTTATTGAAAAGAGTAAAACTTTAACATTAAAAATCAATCATTGAAACCATGGACTAAATCTTCTTATGCCACACAGCCAAGCTTCTCTAGAACATCTTGAAACTTCAAATATTCTAACTTATTATTAGGGAATATTTGTCCTGATAATATGGCCATGGCATCTTTTACTCATAAATATTAAGCACAGATTATTCTAAAACTGGAACCTGATTTTAACCAACAGTGAAAAGTTTCTTCAATCGAAAATACCTGCTGACTCAGAACTTATTCCTCTTCCCTATCAATTGCTCTTGGTTTTCTTGCTGCTGCTGCTGCTAAGTCACTTCCTTGAGAACACACCAACACTACTAACTCATAATTTCATTTTTTAAAATTCCATTAATATCAAATGCAATGGAATAAAGGCACCTTTCTGAATCATTTTTCTATGCCCTATGAGTTTGGGTTTGGATTTTATTCATTAATAAACCTGTTTCGAGGGGCATCAGACTGATTACTAAAGTTATGTCCTCTTCCAAAATTAGGGCAGATGAAGAAGGCTCAGCCTTCATTTGATCATTTCACACCAGAAGGGGAGACACACAGGTAACAGATACAGTGAATGGATCAATAGTTTGAAGACAGTGTCTTTAAGCACCATCTACAAACTATCGTAGACAAACACTGCAACTGTTTATCTCCGAAGCAAACACTGTCATCTTTTGCTTTGGAGCTATAAAGCATTTCTCCCTTGTCTTTTAGGAGCTACCACCTTAGGAGCAGGATTTACACAGCACAAGTTAAATCAAATCAAGTATGGGACAGGACCATCTGGGTAAGCACTTCCACCACTGCTTTTCTAAAGAAACAACCTATATTCATTCATCTACAAATCCTTAAGCCAATGATCAGTCAGACAGGTAAGCACTGAAGACTGGACCCACATCTGAAGAGATTCAAACAGCAGTGTTAACCTAAACTTTTCTTTCTCCAATTCTTTGTGTTTAGAGTTTAGGACTTTTAGATGTCTATATCTAAGAGACGTAAAGCACTCAGGCATATTTTAAGGACTGCCTTATTCTATAATAATATGAAATGATCTGTTTTTATTAACATGCTGGTCATTGCGTCAAGAAATTTGCCATACATTATCTTTTGCTCACGATAGTCCTACGATGTATGTTCCTTTCACAGGTGTGTGTGTGCGTGTGTGTGTGTGTGTAAATATATATATGGAAATCTAAAGAAATTAGGTAATTGAAATGAAGTCATATAGATGGTAAGTGAAAAGCTAGTAGACATGAAATTTTGTTTTATTTCAACACGTTTTCATCAAATGATTAATCAGATAAAATTCATTTCAGGAATGCCATGAAAAGCCAATCTCTAGTGCATTTGCTTGCTGATGCCTAAAATTCTACCATTAAAGAGACATTCTTTAGTAGGGAGCTATTCAACTTTCATTAACATGAAAAAAAAAAAAACCAAACTACTGATTATCAGATCAGTTCAACCGCTCAGTTGTGTCCGACTCTTTACCACCCCAAGAACTGCAGCACGCCAGGCCTCCCTGTCCATCACCAACTCCCGGAGTTCACTCAGACTCACGTCCATCGAGTCAGTGATGCCATCCAGCCATCTCATCCTCTGTCGTCCCCTTCTCCTCTTGCCCCCAATCCTTCCCAGCATCAGAGTCTTTTCCAATGAGTCAACTCTTCACATGAGGTGGCCAAAGTACTGGAGTTTCAGCTTTAGCATCATTCCTTCCAAAGAAATCCCATGGCTGATCTTCTTCAGAATGGACTGGTTGAATCTCCTGGCAGTCCAAGACCTCTCAAGAGTCTTCTCCAACACCACAGTTCAAAAGCATCAATTCTTTGGTGCTCAGCCTTCTTCACAGTCCAACTTTCACATCCATACATGACCACAGGAAAAACCATAGCCTTGACTAGACGGACCTTTGTTGGCAAAGTAATGTCTCTGCTTTTTAATACGTGGTCTAAGTTGATCATAACTTTCCTTCCAAGGAGTAAGTGTCTTTTAATTTCATGGCTGCAGTCACCATCTGCAGTGATTTTGGAGCCCCCCCAAAAAAAAATCTGACATTGTTTCCCCTGTTTCCCCATCTATTTCCCATGAAGTGATGGGACCAGATGCCATGATCTTTGTTTTCTGAATGTTGAGCTTTAAGCCAACTTTTTCACTCTCCACTTTCACTTTCATCAAGAGGCTTTTTAGTTCCTCTTCAATTTCTGCCATTAGGGTGGTGTCATCTGCATATCTAAGGTTATTGATATTTCTCCCGGCAATCTTAATTCCAGCTTGTGCTTCTTCCAGTCCAGCGTTTCTCATGATGTACTCTGCATTTAAGTTAAATAAGCAGGGTGACAATATACAGCCTTGATGTACTCCTTTTCCTATTTGGAACCAGTCTGTTGTTCCATGTCCAGTTCTAACTGTTGCTTCCTGACCTGCATACAGATTTCTTAAGAGGCAGACCAGGTGGTCTGGTATTCCCATCTCTTTCAGAATTTTCCACAGTTTATTGTGATCCACACAGTCAAAGGCTTTGGCATAGTCAATAAAGCAGAAATAGATGTTTTTCTGGAACTCTCTTGCTTTTTCCATGACCCAACGGATGTTGGCAATTTGATTTCTGATTCTTCTAGGATTATATTAAGCCTTATCAATGTTTTAGCCGCTGGTGTGACAGAAAGCTTGCTTTTTGTTTGTCTGTGTTTTTAAGTTTGATTGGTGTATAATTGATTTACAATGTCGTGATAGATTCAGGTGTACAGCAAAGTGAATCAGTTATCCATATACATATATCCACTCTTTTTAGATTCTTTTCCCACATAGGCCACTACAGAATACTGAGTGGAGTTCCCTGTGCTATACGGTAGGTTCTTATTAGTTATCTATTTTATATATAGCAGTGTGTATGTCAATCCCGGTCCACTAGCTTAGCTTTGTTGGCTAGAATATCCTCACTTTGGTAGATGTGTAAACTTGAAATGGCACAATAGGTAACATTTTGTTTCACATACACTAAAAAACATCCTGGCCTGGAGAGATTCAAAAGTAAAGCCATGCAGGACTTTGACTCCTCACTGCAATTATTCGAGATCAGTCCCACCTCCCTATCTTCCCTGCTCCCTTCATCCTCAGGGTAAGTGCAGGAAGGCCAAGTCTTTTCAGTTCAATTCAGTTCAGTCACTCAGTCATGTCCAGCTCTTTGGGTTCCCATGGACTGCAGCACGCCAGGCCTCCCTGTCCATCACCAACTCCCGGAGTTTACTCAAACTCATGTCCATTGAGTCAGTGATGCCAACCAACCATCTCATCCTCTGTCATCCCCTTTTCCTCTCACCTTCAATCTTTCCCAGCATCAGGGTCTTTTCCAATGAGTCAGTTCTTTGCATCAGGTGGCCAAAGTACTGGAGTTTCAGCTTCAACATCAGTCCTTCCAATGAACACTCAGGACTGATTTCCTTTAGGATAGGCTGGTTGGTCCCTTGCAGTCCAAGGGACTCTCAAGAGTCTTCTCCAACACCACAGTTCAAAAGCATCAACTCTTCCTAAAGCCAAGTCTTTTCAGAAGACTGAAAAGTCACTTTAGGAAACTTCCTTGAAAAGACAGAAAGCTTCCCTTCCCTCTCAAATGCCTTTAGCATATCTGACCTGTTGTCTCATTGGCTCAGAAGATACCTTAGCCAGCCCTGAGGCTGGTGAGTCACTGACAGGCTTATAGCACCCCATTTTTGAAGAAATAAACCTGGAAAAGGGAGCAGGATGATACTGACAAGGAGAGACAAAAAGTTAGCAGAGTTGGCTGGGCCTTCAAACATTCCTAGGACAAGTGACAGTGGCTATGTCTGAACCACATCCAAGACGAGTGAGATTAGAATCCAGGAGTGGGAGGTAGAGTGGTGCATATGGTGGATAGCTGGCAATCATATTCATAATAAACTTCCCCAAATGAGGTTAAGGTGAAGCCAGATTTGCTTTAATTCAGACTCTAGAATGGGGGTCAGTCTACTACCTAATCTATGTGGCTGCCAGAGAATACGGGAGCGTCAAGTGGAATTAAGGTGAGACCTCAATATCACACCAAGGCTTGGTGACAGATGACAGAAAGGAAGTGAAAGAGCAATCTGATCCCTTGAGATCTGCAAAGGGGCAGGTATCCAGGGACAGAGAGGAAGAAATACAGAAAAGGAGATGGGCAAGAAGAATATGAACATTTTCTATTTTCTGTTTCACTTAAGGATTATTCTTAATAATAATGGTAAAGATAATAATTCTAACTCCATTTACATACAGCATTTAAAAATACTTTCTCATCTCTTGTCATTTGCATATGTTATATTTTAGTAGCATTTGGGAGTTTCAGGCTTTTGTCAATTTAAGCATTCTCTGATAAATTTCTATAAAAAGATGACATGGATAAATGAAATACAGTTTAATTTCAGCACTGTAAAATATATCAAATCACATTTAAGAATACGCTTGCTGCATTACCAAAGTTCTATCAAGCTTTGTGTGTATGTACAATTTAACCATATTAACCTAAAAATTGCCTGAAAGAACATACATAAAGTGTAGCTAAGACAACTTTCACACATAAAAATAAGGAGGTGAAATTAGTTCTGCACAATATTAAATACATTTCAAAGACACAGTCTTCAGCAGTGCAATGTTCATGCAAGAATAGATAAGCAAGGAGGAAAATGAAATATCTAGATGAGAAATGAGCCTTATCAAATATCTAAATACTAAAAGGGCCTTATATTAAAAAGAAAAAATAAGAAAACATAGGAAAAGCTACAAAATGACATTAACTATTTGGTATATTCCAAAATCACTGTAGATGGTGATTGCAGCCATGAAATTAAAAGACGCTTCCTCCTTGGAAGGAAAGTTATGACCAACCTAGATAGTATATTGAAAAGCAGAGACATTACTTTGCCAACAAAGGTCCATCTACTCAAGGCTATGGTTTTTCCAGTGGTCATGTATGATGTGACAGTTGGACTGTGAAGAAAGCTGAGTGCCAAAGAATTGATGCTTTTGAACTGTGGTGTTAGAGAAGACTCTTGAGAGTCCCTTGGACTGCAAGGAGATCCAACCAGTATTCTAAAGGAGATCAGTCCTGGGTGTTCTTTGGAAGGAATGATGCTAAAGCTGAAACTCCAGTACTTTGGCGACTTCATGCGAAGAGTTGACTTATTGGAAAAGACTCTGATGCTGGGAGGGATTGGGGGCAGGAGGAGAAGGGGACGACAGAGGATGAGATGGCTGGATGGCATCACTGACTCGATGGGCATGAGTCTGAGTGAACTCCGGGAGTTGGTGATGGACAGGGAGGCCTGGCATGCTGTGATTCATGGGGTCGCAGAGTTGGACACAACTGAGCGACTGAACTGAACTGAACTGAACTGATATTCCTATTTCTAGAAATGAGTAAATGTTTCAAGTATCATGGAAATATACAATTTACAAATTTAAAACACAGCACATTCTCCAGGGATTATTGTTTTAACATATCAGTAGATATTCCTCCATATTTTTGTATTATTACAAAAATATTATCATTGTTTTTATAATTTGTTTTTTGTTTATTTTTTTCCATCTTTTAGAAATCTGTTTTATCTAACAAGTTACTGAAAAGTACATTTAACCAGTCCCTAATTGATGAACATGTATGTTATTTATAAATTTATCACAATTAATGTAATGTCATAATCAATATCTCTGAACAAGTAACTCTGTAGTGACCTATTCAAATAAAGTAACTCACCTCCAGTTAAAATAAATACATTTTAAAAATAGATGAAAAAATGTTGAAAAGCAATATTATTCAAATTGATGAGAAAAATAATTTGTTTGCAATTTACACATGGAAAAACATAAAAATAACAAACTGTAAAAGACGGAACAAAAGTTTCTAACCTACAGAAGAAATTTCAACTGTCACAAAAATCACAGAAATGCCAACTTAAACATGGAGCTATCATTTTTCCATCAGTAAAATTATTTTACATTCTTTTAGAAAACTATTTGGTCAAGATCTTTAAATGTTATTAATCAATCATTATAAATATATAAGCTGAACCTTCAACAACATCTAAAATCAATTCATGAAAAATACATAATTAACATGTGATATAATTAATAATGAAATAATAGAAAATTAGCTATAATTATGAAAATTTTAAAACACATTGAAGAAACTATATTACCATGTTACAAGGGTTTCACAGTTAGTGATAAAATTTTTCATTTCTGTGACTATGTATATGCTTCCTTTCAAGTGTACTTCTAAGGAAGAAAAACTTTTAGACAAAAATGAATGATTTCCCTCTAATTAGCTGCTACACATTGATATTTTTTTATATTGGCCTTGCAAAAACTAATGCCTAACTTCTATAACAGATATCATTCTTATTTTAATGATAGAGGATAGGTTTATAATTGAGATGATAGCAATTTTTATCATATAGTTTAAGAACAAAAAATAAGAGTTCTCATAATTTAGAATAATTTAAAGAGGGATTTACTAGTTTTCAAAATAAAATGACAATAGGAGTTTCTCATGTGGTTTCCATGCATTTCCCAATATTCTTAGAAGACTTAGAAAATTATTGTGTTTGAGATGTGTAAAGAAACCATGTTCTCTACCCTTTTCTGTGTCTTTCCTCGTGGGCACAGTTAGAACCTTTGAGGATCTGAGTTTTGGAGTTATTGAAAATGATTTACCTTTAATCATCATATGTATAAAGGCCACTGGCTTTGTGCAATTCCCATCCCTGATATAATGTTCTAAACCTATCTTAATTCTGGGCAACACCAAGATGGCATTCATCTATCCCTTCTTAGTTTGATGATTATTTTTATTATTGTAATGAAAGCAAACACCAACCAGAAATATCAGTTACTCCAATTCTCTTATCTTCATTTTACTTTACATTCTGAGTTTATTAGACTTCTGCATCACCACCAAATGAGGTTAATCAATCACTATTTTCTGCTTTTTGCTTATACCATCAGACAAAATGATAGCCTCAAAACACACCAAATTATAATGTATGTATAAGTGAAGATGTCCGTTTACATTTTTACATACTAAGGAGACAGCGCAACAATTGGCACATAGTAGAAAACACAATAAATTTATGCTTAAGGAATTAAAAATAAGCCAGTGTCTTTTTTTTAATCAATGGGATTAAAGAGGATTAAACCTAAGGTAATGTCTATTTCACTACACTATTTTAAATGCTTTTTCTTGGACTCAAACTCCAAATACTGCAAACAACTCATGCAGCTCAATATCAAAAAAGAAACAACCCAATCAAAAAGTGGACAGAAGACTAGTGAGAAATTTTTCTGAAGAATTACATAGATATGGCCAGCAGATACATGAAAAGATGTTCAACATCACTAATTATTAGTGAAATGCAAATCAAACCTACAATGAGATATCACCTCACATTGGTCAGAATGGCCATCATCAAAAAGTCTATAAAAAATAAATGTTGGAAAAGGTGGAGAAAAAAAGGAATGCTCTTACAATGGGAAATATTTCCACAATATTCCACAAATATTTCGTTTGTGGGAATATAAATTGGTACACCTGCTATGGAAAACAGTAAGAAGATGCCTTAAGAAACTAAAGACAAAGCTAACATATGATGCAGCAGTCCCACTCATGGGCATATATCTGGAGAAAACCATGGTTTGAAAGGACACATACTCTCTAATAGTCACTGCAGCACTGTTTACAATAGCCAAGACATGTAAGCAACCTAAGTGTCCACTAACAGATGAATGGATAAAGAAGATGTGCTACATACATGCAATGGGATATTACTCAGCCATTACAAGAATGACATAATGCCATTTGCAGCAATACAGATAGACCTAGGGATTATCATATTAAAATGAAATTAAGTCAGAGGAAAAACAAATATTATATGATATAGCTTACATACAGAATATTTCAAAAACTGATACAAATGTATTTATTTACAAAACAGAAATAGACTTACAGATTCAGAGAACAAATGTATGATAATCGAAGGGGAAAGATAAGGAGGGATAGATTAGAGTTTGGAGTTAACAAATACACACTGCTGTATTTAAAACAGATAACCAATAAGAACCTGCTATATACCACAGAGAACTCGGCTCAATATTCTGTAATAACCTAAATGGGAAAAGAATTGGAAAAAAAGAATAAACATGTGGATAAACGAATCACTTTTCTGTACAACTGAAATACAACATTGTAAATCAACTATAGCCCAATATAAAACAAAATTTTTAAAGAAAAAATTCTAAAATTAAAAAATAAAACACTATTAATATGAAGAATATAAAACAGAAATTATATTCTTTTTTCTATAAGTCCAAAATTATTGAGAGATGGACTATTTTAAAAATTCATATTCAAATTTGAGGAATGCTAAGAGATGGAACATTAAAAATTCTTACCAAATAAAATTATAATCTAATGAGTAGCCTTCACACATATGTCACATAGAAAGCATTACCTCAAATTCCAGAAGAGGATAATAGAGAGCTTTGTCTCTCTAGAGCTTTGTCCTGGGTGTTCTTTGGAAGGACTGATGCTGAAGCTGAAACTCCAATACTTTGGCCACCTCATGCGAAGAGTTGACTCATTGGAAAAGACCCTGATTCTGGGAGGGATTGGGGGCAGGAGGAGAAGGGGACGACAGAGGATGAATGGCTGGATGGCATCACTGACTCGATGGATGTGAGTATGAGTGAACTCCAGGAGTTGGTGATGGACAGGGAGGCCTGGCATGCTGTGATTCATGGGGTCGCAGAGTTGGACACAACTGAGCGACTGAACTGAACTGAACTTGTCTAGTTTTAAGCCATCCAGAATTTCAAATGAACATTTTGTCAAAGAAATCAAGAAAAAGGTACAGGAAATTATATTAGGCATCTGTGTAAGGGACAACTAATGGAAAGATTTGGTGTTAGTTCTAGAAGGTATTGTAGATCATCACAGAAACAGTAAGCTTCAGCTTCTTTGGCATTAGTGGTTGGGGCATAGACTTGGATTACTGTGATACTCAATGCTTTGCCTTGGAAAAGAACATAAGATCATTTTGCCTTTTTTGAGATTGCATTTGAGTACTGCATTTTAGACTCTTGTTGACTATGAGGGCTACTCCATTTCTTCTAAGGGATTCTTGCCCATAGCAGTAGCTGTAATGGTAATCTGAATTAAATTTGCCCATTCTGGTCCATTTTAGTCCACTGATTCCTAAAATGTTGATGTTCACTCTTGCAATCTCCTGCTTGACCTTGTAGAATTAACACCAAAAAAGACATCCTTTTCATCATAGGGGACTGGAATGCAACAGTAGGAAGTCAAGAGATACCAGGAGTAACAGGCAAGTTTGGCCTTGGAGTACAAAATGAAGCAGGACAATGGCTAACAGAGTTTTGCCAAGAGAATGCACCGGTCATAGAAAACACCCTCTTGCAATAACACAAGAGACGACTCTACACATAGACATCACCAGATGGTCAGTACTGAAATCAGACTGATTATATTCTTTGCAGCCAAAGATGGAGAAGCTCTATACAGTCAGCAAAACAAAACCAGGAGCTGACTGTGGCTCAGATCATGAACTCCTTATTGAAAAATTTAGACTTAAATTGAAGAAAGTAGGGAAAACCACTAGACTATTCAGGTATGATCTAAATCAAATCCCTTACAATGATACAGTGGAAGTGACAAATAGATTCAAGGGATTAGATCTGAAAGACAGAGTGCCTGAGAACTCTGGACAGTGGTTCATAACACTGCACAGCAGGCAGTAATCAAAACCGTCCCCAAGAAAAAGAAATGCAAAAAGGCAAAATGGCTGTTTGAGGAGGCCTTACAAATAGATGAGAAAGAAGAAAAGTGAAAGGCAAAGGAGAAAAGGAAAGATACATCCATCTGAACGCAGAGTTCCAAAGAATAGAAAGGAGAGAGCATAAGTGATCAATGCAAAGAAACAGAGGAAAACAATAGAATGGAAAAGACTAGATCTCTCTTCAAGAAAATTAGAGATATCAAGGGAACATTTCATGCAAAGATGGGCTCAATAAAGGACAGAAATGGTATGGATCTAAAAGAAGCAGAAGATATAAAGAAGAGGTGGCAAGAAAACACAGAAGAACTATACAAAAAAGATCTTTGTGACCAAATAACAATAATAGTGTGATCACACACCTAGAACCAGACATATTGGAATGTGAAGTCAAGTGCGCCTTAGAAAG
Source organism: Bos grunniens (assembly GCF_055505025.1). Lineage (NCBI taxonomy): Eukaryota > Metazoa > Chordata > Mammalia > Artiodactyla > Bovidae > Bos > Bos grunniens. Next base: position 10,589,368 of record NC_141168.1, read on the forward strand.
GATCACTATGAACAAAGCTAGTGAAGGTGATGGAATTTCAGTTGAGCTATTTCAAATCCTAAAAGATGATGCTGTGAAAGTGCTTCACTCAGTACGCCAGCAAATTTAGAAAATTCAAAAGTGGCCACAGGACTGGAAAGGTCAGTTTTCATTCCAATCCCAAAGAAAGGCAATGCCAAAGAATGTTCAAATACCGCACAATTGCACTCATCTCACACACTAGCAAAGTAATACTCAAAATTCTCCAAGCCAGGCTTCAACAGTATGTGAAGTGTGAACTTCTGGATGTTCAAGATGGATTTAGAAAAGGCAAAGGAACCAGAGATCGAATTGCCAACATCTGCTGGATCATTGAAAAAGCACTAGAGTTCCAGAAAACAAATCAACTCTGCTTTATTGACTATGCCAAAGCCTTTGACTGTGTGGATTACAACAAACTGGAAAATTCTTAAAGAGATGGGAGTACCAGACCACCTAACTTGCTTCCTGAGAAATCTGTATGTAGGTCAAGAAGCAACAGTTAGAAATGGACGTGGAACAACAAATTGTTTCCAAAAAGGGAAAGGAATACATCAAGGCTGTATATTGTCACCCTGCTCATTTAACTTATATGCAGAGTGCTATGCTATGCTAAGTCACTTCAGTCATGTCCGACTCTGTGTGACCCCATAGACGGCAGCCCACCAGGCTCCCCCGTCCCTGGGATTCTCCAGGCAAGAACACTGGAGTGGGTTGCCATTTCCTTCTCCAATGCATGAAAGTGAAAAGTGAAAGTGAAGTCACTCAGTCGTGTCCGACTCCTAGTGACCCCATGGACTGCAGCCTACCAGGCTCCTCCGTCCATGGGATTTTCCAGGCAAGAGTACTGGAGTGGGGTGCCATTATATGCAGAGTACGTCATGCAAAATGTTGGGCTGGATGAAGCATAAGCGGGAATGAAGACTGCCAGGAGAAATATCAATAACCTCATATATGCAGATGATACCACCCTTATGGCAGAAAGGGAAGAAGAACTAAAGAGCCTCTTGATGAAAGGGAAAGAGGAGAATGAACAAACTGGCTTAAAATCTCAACATTCAAAAACTATGATCATGGCATCTGGTCCTATCACTTCATGGGAAATAGATGGGGAAACAATGGGAACAGTGACAGACTTTTCTTGGGGGGCTCCAAAATCACTGCAGATGATGACCGCAGCCATGAAATTAAAAGACACTTGGTCCTTGGAAGAAAGGCTATGACCAACCTAGACAGCATATTAAAAAGCAGAGATATTACTTTACCAACAAAGGTCTATATGGTGAAAACCATGGTTTTTCCAGCAGTAAAGATATGAGGGCTGGACCATAAGGAAGGCTGAGCGCTGAAGAATTGATGCTTTTGGACTGTGGTGTTGGAGAAGACTCTTGAGAGTCCCTTGGACTGCAAGGAGATCCAACCAGTCATTCTTAAAGAAAATCAACACTGAATATTCATTGGAAGGACTTAAGTTGAAGCTCCAATACTTTGGCTACTTGACGTGAAGAGCTGACTCATTGGAAAAGACCCTGATGCTGGAAATGACTAAAGGCAGGAAGAGAAGGCAACGACAGAGGAATGGATAAGGTTGGATGGCATCACTGACTCAATGGATATGAGTTTGAGCAAGCTCTGGGAGTTGGTGATGAACAGGAAAGCCTGGCATGCTACAGTCCATGGGGTCGCAAAGAGTCACGCACGACTGATGGACTGAACAGAAGTGAATGGAAAGATTTTAAATATATCTTATGTGAGTCACTCTGAAGTGATCTCACAGGGGTAGAACTGCTCAAACCCATCTACAGCTACAGCACAGCACAGTGTTTAATTGTTCAGTCATGTCAACTCTTTGTGACCATTTGCACTATAGCCCACCAAGCTCCTCTGTCTATGGGATTTCCCAGGAAGAATACTTGAGTGGGTTGCCATTTCCTTCTCCAGGGGAACTTCCCAAACCAAAGATTGAACCCAGTCTCCTGCATCATAGACAGATTCTTTACCATCCGAGCCACCAGGGAAGCTACAGCCACATCAGTTGTTTGAAGAGGCAGCTTTTCATGGAGCCTAAACACTCTGTAGGAGAGAGTTTTCTAATGGGGCTGCAAGAATATTCAGTGCCCTCTGCTTCTCAATCGGCCTCACGTGGTCACAGCCTGATACTGCTAGATAGAGAGTAAGATAAACTAAATGATTGTCTCTGAAGGTTCTTCTTTTCCTATCCTGTCCTTATTAGTTCGTTGGAATGTACCTACTCAACTTTCAAAACCTCCTAGGAATAATTGATAATTTTATCCAGGAAATTTCCCATGAAACTCCACACTGGACCAAAAGTCCCTTTCAGGTGTTCCCTTACCATCCTGTATTTGATTTCTCCTAAAATGTTCATCGTTTCATATCTCAGTGTTCTACTCCTGTTTTTTTGCATGATGCTGCTGAAACGTTAGGAATTAATAGGAAATTTCTTATAAGGATAAACAGAAACTCAGGAAGTGCCTGACTTGTGATATATTCTAGGAGGATTATCTGTCTTCTTCAGAACTGATGCTTTGTTTGGCAAACAAATTTTTGATACTAATTTGACTTCCTTTGTAGCTTTTCTAGGTGGAGGAAATACTTCCATTAATAGATATCACTATCTTGGTGTTCTTGACAGGTCTAGTTATCACTGCAAATTAAAACCATGATCTTCTGAGTCATACAGGAGTTCATGGGAATTCAGTTAACATGTGTGCATTCATCTCCAATTGATGCCACTGACATTTCAGCAGGAGGATTCTTGGTTGGGAGGGGGACTTACATATTTAGTAGCATGCATAATCCTGACGCGACAGATGCGAGTAGCACCTCTTCACCCCTCGTGACAAACAAAACTATCTCCAGATATAGACAAATATTCCTGGGAAGCAGAACTGGTCGCTGATTAGAACCACTGTCCTTAGCTTAATTTGCTTCCCAGGTGGCTCAGCGTTAAAGAATCCACATGCCAAACAGGCGTTGTGGGAGATCCCTCAGTCAGGAATATCCCCTGGCGAAGAAAATGGCACCCACCCTGTTATTCTTGCCGGTGAAATCCCATGGGCAGAGGAGCCTGACAGACTACCCACAGTCCCTGGGGTTCCAAAGAGTCGGACAGCACAGAGCAACTGAGCATGCGTGCCAGAGTGAGTCAGGCAGTCTGAATTACTGAATTGGGTAGAAATGGAAAAAGCAAGATCTCCAGTTCCAGAAACAAGAGTGTTGGGTTAGCGGTACATGGACTCACTCTCTTCCCCAACCATTCCTGTGGTGGCAAATGGTTGTGTCCTACCAGCTATATCCTCATCTGGCTCATATAAACCAAAGGTTAGAATCTTATAAGATTTACTTATCTTACCCACAGTAAATCTGTCAAAAAGGGAAGACTACAGCTGAAGATAACTTGTGATCTAAGAGCATCTGGCTCAGTGGCTCCTGTTTGTAGATTAATATAAGAGCTTCTCTAGACCTACAAGACCCTTTGGACCCATCAAAACACAATATTTTACTTTAAGTACCTAAAAGTTTGTGTTTGTGGTGAATAAATGCACATATGAGTTTACCTTTAATGTCAGCTTTAGAAATAAACATTAACAGAAATGTAGAGTGAAACAAACTCCTTCCAAAAGCAAAGGAGTGTGAAAAAAAAATTTATTCCTTTTGGATCACTCTGTACAGCCTTCTCCTTCCTATGTTTTTATTTATGTAATAATTTGCCATTTTGAATTCAAAATAAACAAATGCTATTTTGAAAATCAAACAAACATGGGATTTAGAGTCAGAAAACCTGAGTTTGAATCCTCCATCAGTCAGTGTGTGGCCACCGTCATCTTGTAAAGTCATTATTTTTAGCAAGATTTTTTTTTAAATCTATAATTTGAACAAAAATAAAACCTGCTTAACTGTCAGTGTCATGAATGTTCAAGATGACAATTATGAGCATGGCAAAAGGACAACACGGAAAATTATGTCTATTTGCTACAGAACAGGAGATAGAAAATTTACACTCAGTGGACAGCTGGATCCAGTGTTTGCCCCAACCTCTGATGCAGAGCATTTAAAGCTGTCACATTCAGGTGTAATAAATGCACTGTGTCAAAAACAAATCTACATGGAAGCCAGGGACTGAAAATTATAAAGACAAATGGCTCATTAAATGCCAAAGGCTAATCATCTCTGTACAAATAACAGGTGTTCTGAGTGAAGGTCCATGTTTTGAGAGCCCTAAGACTACACTGGTGTTCATTTCCACTGATTTCAATGGGAGAGCCAGTATTTAAAAAGATTAATTATAAAAATGCAAAGGAAAAAAAGAAAAAGTCCACTCTCTGCTTGAAATGTAGGTAGACTGTTGTAGGGAACACTTTTCCCTCTGATGAATCACAGCAGACCACCAAGGTTGCCTATCTACCTCACTCAGAAATGAGCTGGAATTGCACCTGCTCTACACCTTTCTCCCTCATTAAATCCTTCCTCATCCATGGAAAACTGGCTGATGCTTACTGTGCCCCTCCTGTGTGGCCTGAAAAACTTTAATGGGGTGGAATCACATAATCACGGAGCAGTCCCTGGTCTGGTGAACAAACTGCACACTCTGAACAAACAGGGGCAAACGTTCCTCCAAAGGGCTGATGAGCCCATTGGCGGTTTAATTTAAAGCTGCCCTGGGGTAGCGGAGCCACCTCATCTGGTCTCTTTATGTTTGTGTGATCACAGAACCAGACCGATTGCTTCCTTTTATTCCTGGACTGCGGCTTCCAAATCACAGAAGAATGAGAACCCTCCCCTGATATGCATCTAAAAACTCAGCTTCGAGGTCACTTGCCTCCATGGCAACTGTCCATACCCATTCCTTATACCATTTGCAAAGCAGCCCGAGAGGCTAATAGGAAGGGTTTATTGCTGTAACTGCCTTGCCCACAATGACAATGCCAGCCTCGCACTTAGAATAACTGGGCTTTGTCCTTTTAGGTGTCATGTATCAAGAACCACAGACCAATTTAAATGGACCTTTAAAAGATTAGTAATTTCATCTAACATTTTTTGAGTATATACTATATTTTATATTTTGGTCACTGTGGCTCAGCATTTCACATGTTATTATTTCATTTAATGCCTACAACAGTTATGAAGTTAGCACTATACATAACATGCCAAGGCCTTACATACAAGCATTGAACTAACTTTTTAAAGATTTTGTAGCAAGAGACAGTGATTTCTTTTTGTTTCAATAGTGCCCCAGCTTAGAGCAGTGGTTCCCACCTTCTTGGCCCCACATATGGGATTCACGGAAGATGATTTTTCCATGGGTGGGGGGAGATGGTTTCAGGATGATTCAAGCACATTACATTTGGTGGTGGTTTAGTCAGTAAGTCGTGCCCGACTCTTGAGACCCCATGGACCACAGCCCACCAGGCTCCTCTGTCCATGGGATTTCCCAGGCAAGAATACTGGAGTGGGTTGCCATTTCCTTCTCCAGGGGATCTTCCTGAACCAGGGATGATTTTTGTATACTTTATTTCTATTATTATTACATCAGATCCACCTCAGATCATCAGGCATTAGATCCCAGAGACTGGGGACTCCAGCCTTAGAGCATTTTCAACTGTGTATTTTATTCTCATTATGATTGGTGAAGACTGACGACAAGGTCAGTGCCCCATTTTACAATGGCAGGCTCTAAGGTTCTCAAGTTTTAAGTAATTGGACAGCAAAAATGGGAGGGCTTTATCTAAAATCCAAACCCACTGGCCACAAAGTAGAGCTTTTCCCCTGTAAAACATATAGTGACAATTCCAACATGGTCCTAAAATACCCTGAGAAAGCAAAGGCTTGAGCTAACCACTGCATTTTCTTTTTCTTTTTTTTTTAATTGACTTGTGTTTTAAGCCAGGAGTCAGCAAACTGGCCCTCTGGTCAAATTTGTCTGCCACCTGCTCTTGTAAATAAAGTTTTATTGGAGCACAATCACTCTTTTTTTTTTTTTTTTGGTATCATCTATGGCTGGTTTTGTGCTCCAGCTACAATGAGAGTTGAGCACAGTCCCACTTCCCTAGAGGGACCCATTATATTCCTGGGTTTTGCATCCCTTGCGCACAAGGTTGGGTCCATTGATACAAACACTGCAGATACAGTGAGTCCATGTACTCGATGTATCATACCATTTTATACAAGGGGTCTGTGGATCCTCAGGTTCTAGTATTCCAAGGGGTTCCTGAAACCAATCCCCTGCACATACTGAAGGATAACTGTTGTGACACAAATTGTATACTTGCAAATTAATGTATTTATTTTATGGTCCTTTTTTGGAACAAAAAAATTACCAATGCCTGCTCTGTGGCTCAGTGATAAAGAACCCTCTTGCCAATGCCGGAGACGTACGTAGGTTCAATCCCACGGTCGGGAAGATCCCCTGGGGGAGGCATGGCAACCCACTCCAGTATTCTTGAAGGGAAAATCCCATGGACAGAGAATCCTGGCAGGCTGCAGTCCATGGGGTCGCAAAGAGTCAGACACAATGAAGTGACTGAGCATGCATGCATGCTCTAGATCATAAAGGAACTCTCCTCGTGACAGATTTGGCTTGGGAATGACTGTGAATAAACATTTTACTTTTTTTTAATTGTGAGGCAACCTTAGGATAGTGTTAGTCTTCATAATACAAATGGAATGAATTCTGAAATTTTCTGCAGGAGGGGCGTTTGTTATTAAAAATGTATTTCCCAGAAAAGCACTCGTGGCTTTGCCTCCAACTGAATTCTCTGGCCATCCGTGCTCACATGCCAGCCTGGGGCTGAGTTCCTCCCTGCCCAGGGTCACGAGGGCTCTCCTACCTGCTCTGTGGACCCTCAGCCTCACGCTCTCGGTGACCTTCTCCATCACTTCTGCCTCTGTCTATTCTACTTTTAGCTTATGTGTCCTTTCCTATTAATGATTAAACAGGTTAAAATCTTCCCCCAACACAAATAATATGACTTAGGTCCTCTCTCTGCTTCTAGATACCAATTTGTTCTCTCTCCCATCTTTCATGGTGAGCTTCTTGGAAGAGCTATCTACAGTCATGTCTTTGCTCTCAGTTACTCTCTAATCCATTGCCTTTGGCTTTTTGTTTACACCACAGACCATGTGTGCATCCTTATGTATGTAGATGTGTGTGTACACACAGACACACACACACACAAAATTTTTGAAGATGGTCATTATGTCTTGAAGGCTTCCTTGGTGGCTCAGATGGTAAAGCGTCTGCCTGCAATGTGGGAGACCTGGGTTCAATCCCTGGGTTGGGAAGATCCTCTGAAGAAGGAAATGGCAACCCACTCCAGAACCCTTGCCTAGAAAATCCCATGGATGGAAGAGCCTGGTATACTACAGTCCATGGGGTCACAAAGAGTTGAACACGACTGAGCGACTTCGCTTCACTTTATTATGTCTTGAGAATTAATTCATACTAGTGAAACTGCTGAGTGAAACGTATGTAACATTTTAAGCCACCCAGAAAAGCTCTGTTTATATTTCTACCAGCAGTGAACAAGAGTATTTAATTCCCCAGGCACTGCTAACAGTGGAGCATCATCATTTTTAAAAACTTAGTCAAGTGGATTAAGAATAATAGTTTTTAAAGGTTGTATTAATTTGTTTTCTTTGATTACTCATAGTGCATCTAATATTTTCATCAACTAACTGGTAGAGGATTAAGATCCAATTTCCAGTATATGGTCTTTGAAATTTTTTATTCTTTTCTAATGTAAAACACTTATAAAATAAGCCAGTAATTTTAAAAGTTGTGCAGTATCATTTAACCCAATTATAGCAATAATTTATCTGAAATAAAGATGGGCATGAAGTCATAATAAATGTGACATATTAAATTCTGAAAATGGCAGTCCAACAAGCCATGCAGCCAAAAAAAAAAGAAAAAAATAAATAAACTGAAATATCAAGAAATAATTGAAAGGTCAAAGATCTATGAACACTTTGAATCTAAAATATTAGGCTTTAGGGGGACGTTTTAGAAACCTAAAAATTATGGGTATATTTCATTTAATATTTTTCCTTGAAGATAACAAAACATACCACAAAAATCAAAAATTCAAACAGAACAGTTTTTTTAACTTAACATTTATGAAGCAGGTTTCTTTTTTGTTTTCATAAATTTTTCCTTAATGCATGATGAAATGAAAGTATACCCTTTATAAAAATTAAAAGCTTATTAGAATATTTTGCATTATGTTTCACTTTTTTATTGGGGCCTTTGATGGTAAAGAATTAATGTAGATAAGAATTAAAATATAAGTACTTTGCTAATGAGATAGTCTAATGTTAGATACAAAAAAAAAAACATAATCTTACAGTGATTCTGTTGAAAGTACTTGAAATCATATAGGGTCATTTGATACTGTTGAGATGTAAACAGAAGTTAAAGTGTAAATAAAATACATAGAAATGGCTTGGTTTCAGGACTAAGGCTTGATAATAAATTTGGTCATGGTGACTAAATATGGTTTCAAAATATCTTGCCAGTGAAGGTGTGAGACTTCTCTTGTGAACCTGTGATGTCTGCTAAATTAATTAAAAGCAAATCACAAGATAACACATTTTGAGAAAGAAATATTAGCAACTGCTATTAAAGATGGATCCTGGAGGGCACCATCATATTTTTAAAGGTTAAGTGTTTTTGACTCCAAATTAATTTATATATTTTGATTCTTTACATAATCATCTCCATTAAACTGTAGTCCTATTTCTATTTATTTATTTATCTAGAATGCTGCCTTATACTCATTGTTCTTCCAGAAATGTTTATTGAATGAATGAATCTTTCTTTTGTGACAAGTCCTTGAGTTTTCATGAGTTTTTTCTTTCTTTTAAATTAGTTTTTATTGGAATATAGCTGCTTTATGATGTTGTTAGATTTTACTGTATAGCAAAATGAATAAGCCATATATATACATATATTCCCTCCCTTTTGTAATTCCTTCCCATTTAGGTCACCAGAGTGCATTAAGTAGAGAAGGCAATGGCAACTCACTCCAGTACTCTTGCCTGGAAGATCCCAGGGCGGAGGAGCCTGGTAGGCTGCAGTCCATGGGGTCGCTAAGAGTCAGACATGAATGAGCGACTTCACTTTCACTTTTCACTTGCATGCGTTGGAGAAGGAAATGGCAACCCACTCCAGTGGTTCTTGCCTGGAGAATCCCAGGGATGGGGAAGCCTTGTGGGCAGCCGTCTATGGGGTCGCACAGAGTCGGACACGACTGAAGCGACTTAGCAGCAGCAGCAGCAGTGCATTAAATAGAGTTCCCTGGATGGGAGACTTTATCATTTTTAAGGTAACCTGTATTATGTTTAAAATGATGCTTCTCGTCTTTATAATCATTAAATGTAGTAATTTGGTTGTAATTTTAAACAATCTGGATCTGAACTGATGTGTTTTAACAATCATTTTACAGTCTGCAACATAAGGCTTAAAGTTTATATAATCTTTGGCCCTGGAATTCTGATTCAATGACTAGGCTCTAATGACATAATTAAAGATTTAGCACAAAAGTTGACTCTAACACAACATATTTTTGAAACATTACAAACATTTTTAAAAACAATCTTCCTTTTATATGACAGTTATTAATGCTATTATTTATTGATGATCACCAAAGCAACTGAGTAAAATGAAATGGATGAATCAGGAGAATCACAAAATTTTTTACAATTAAGCAATTCTAATTCTTCTAATGAAGAGATTCTAAGTTGAAAATTATTTTTAAGCAATTGTCAAAACAACCAAAATCCATCAGTTTCTGGAGAACAGGTGATCATTTGGTGGAAGGGGCACTCAGTCACTCACTGATCTCCATTTACATTTTTACTCCAGGTCCATCTGTCTATTGGGCTTCCCTGGTGGGTCACATGGTAAAGAATCCGCATACAATTTGGAAGTCCTGGGTTCCATCCCTGGGTTGGGAAGATTCCCTGGAGAAGGGCATGGTAACCCATGCTGGTATTCTTGCCTGGAGAACTCCCATGAACAGAGGAGCCTGGTGGGTGACATGGGGTCACAAAGAGTTGGACAGGACTGAGCAACTGAGCACACATCTATCTATTAAGAATCTACTACATGCCAGACATTTCCTAAGTGCTTATGGTCTAGAATCACCCTATGGAGGGTCTTGCATTGATACAAGAGATTCTGTTTATCCTATGAGCAATGGGGGAGAAAAATGACATGATTAGACTTATCATTTAAAGATTATCCTTGGTGGTGGTGGTTTAGTTGCTGAGTCATGTCTGTCTCACGCAACTCCCTGGACTGTAGCCCACCAGCAGCCTCTGCCCATTGGATTTTTCAGGCAAGAATACTGGAGTGGGTTGCTATTTCCCTCTCCAGGTGTTCTTCCCCACCCAGGGATCAAACCCAGGTCTCCTGCATTGCAGGCAGATTCTTTAACAACTGAGCTACCAAATGATTCAAAACCATCAGTGGTTCCATCAGTCTTATTGGGGCAAAGATGTACTTGACCTACTTGCAATACCTCCAGTTGTCTGGTTAACAGACTCTAGGATGACAATAAAATGTATACTATGGTCATGAGGACAAGGGCTTCGATATACTGCAGCGGGGCAGGTTCACAACACCACCCTACAGCACGAACGGCAACAGTAACTATGAAGGTTGACCTCAGTCTGTGAATACCACAGCCTAAGCCTTGGATCGGTCTTGTTTCCTAGGTATCATATAAACTTCCTGGCTGTTTACTCAACACCTGGCAGAGGTAAAGGTTCTCAGACTTCCCTTCCTCCGTACCCCCGTTTCCAACCTCCTCTTTTTTATGCAAGGCTATTTGCATGAGTTCAAGCTCTTCCAATCGTGTTACAAGTATGCAAACACCTATCACCTTACACTGTGTTGAAATATATCAAAAGTTATTCCATTAAAGCGAACTTTGCACTCAACTAGGGAAAGCAATCCAGCAAGGTGGAACCTTCCTTAGAAGAGTGTATATACGCCTGTGTTGACATGCTGGTTTGGGATATGAAGGAATCATGAGTACACAAACATTTTTTTTTTCTCCCTGTCACAACATCTTTTTTTGTCACATATGCAATTGAAACCTAGATTACACATTTTTTCATACCGATCCTGTCAGCTTCTTTAGAGAATTCTTTTCTATTGTCTTGTTTTCTCTGCTTAGCAGTTTGCACTTTTTACTGTCTCACATTGAGCTACAGGAAGCAATTTAAAATCTTTTTTTCCCTCTTTACCATTATAACTCACTTATGAATAGAGCTTATAACAAAAACAATTTTTAAAGTGACAAGAGAACATCAGTCTCTTCGGAAGTTAAATTTCACTGCAAAAATGAAAAATCAAGTTACAGTCCCCAATTCTGCCTTATCTACAATTATACTTGTTAAAGTTTTTAGTGGAAAGCAACAGAAACTAACTCTGGAGGACTGCACCAGAAAAAGACTTTCTTGAAAGCTAATTGTGTGCATTTACAGAGTCAGCTAGAGAACTTAAAATACCATTTCAGAAAACCTATACAGAAATGTAGACACAGAAAACCTACATAGAAATGTACATTTCAGAAAGCCTACACAGCCAGAATCAGAGTTGAAATTCACTCCACATAACTGTCTGGTGAGGACACTACTGGTTCCACTTCTCAGCACTAGATGCTTCTGCTTGTATTAACACATCTCTGGCTCTGAAATACACAAACTCACTGTGACTTGTCGATATCCAACGAGGCTTTTGCTAGTCTTGTCTCCTTAGTTTTTTTCAGCTCAGATTGCTGCTTACGATTGGCTGAGCTGAGGTTATGTGCTTTCCCCAACATTAATTTGTATACAACCCATAGAACTTTTAAAATTACTTGCAAGGGAGGTTGAGAGAATGTATATTTTTCTTTTCCAGAATTAATGGTTTTCCTTAATTCTAAGACTTTTGGTAGGAAATCTCCAAACATAAGGAGATTCACCTCTATTTGAAGAAGCAAAACAAAGTAACGAGGATAACACCAAATGTCCCATTACAATAATACAAGCATGCAACGTCTAATTTAAATCTGATTAAATGACATCTAACTCAGAAATCTAGATGTGAAATTATATTCAAATGATAGCCTATTTAAACAGTTTAGAAACATGCCTCAACAATATATTGCCATACATAATGGCATTATGTATGACAATTTTAAAATATGCCAATACAGGAGACATAAGAGATGTGAGTTGAATCCCTGGGTCAGGAAGATCCCCTGGAGTAGGAAATGGCAACCCACTCCAGTATTCTTGCCTGGAAAATTCCATGGACAGAGGGGCCTGGCAGGCTATAGTCCATGAGGTCATAAAGAGTTGCACAGGCTTAGTGTCTAAACAGTACAGCAATACAATAATTATATCTAAATAAAATGATATTATATATATATATACATTTATAAAGTATATAGAGTTGACCCATGAACAACACAAGTTTGAACCGCATGAGTCCACTTTTACTCAGATGTTTTTAAGTAATAAATCCTATAGTACTACACAATCTGAAGTTGGTTGAATCTGAGATGTGGAACCTCAGATCCTGAAGGGTTGACTGTAAGTTATATGCAAATTTTCCATTGCACATATGCTAGGAGCCACCTAACACCTTTACTGTTCAAGGGTAAACTGTACATAATCTTTAATTAAAAAAAAAAAGTGCTATGTCCTTTAGCATCTCACTGTGTTCACTTTAAACAAAGCCATTCTGATTTTATAAACTTTGGCCCTTTTCCTCTTTGCTGCATCTATGTATTAAGACAAACAGTCATAATCTTCTATTTGACTTCATAATAAATGTAGTTCCTTATGTAGTCTTTGTTGAAACTAATTAATTGTAGGACTTTAATATCTTTAAGATATGATGACCAGAGTGGGTATCCCAGGTCGTGCCAGTGGTAAAGAGCCAGCCTCCCAATGCAGGAGACTTAAGAGACACAAGTTCGATCCCTGGGTTGGGAAGATCCCCTGGAGAAGGGCATGGCAAGCCACTCCAGTATTCTTGCCTGGAAATCCTGTGGACAGAGGAGACTGGCTGGCTATGGTCTGTAGGGTTGCAAAGAGTGGGATATGCCTGAAGCAACTTAGCGTGCACACACACACACACACACACAATGACCAGAAGAGTGTTTCCAGTAGGGAAGTCATCTGGCGATCACATTTGGAGTATCGTATTCTGTAACTACTCTATCTGCTTTGAATGGATGCCACACTCTCTCTGCGTCTGCTTCCACTACCATCTGCCTCTCTCACGCTAAATTCATTGCTGGTAATTGACACCTTGGGAATTTCAACAACTCTCGAGTCTCCTGTGTTGCTTCCTTGTTTCACCCACACTTTCATCCTGTATGATATCAGGTTTACCTCGCTAGCATCAGACAATACTAACACCTCGCACCATCTCGTTTCCTGGGGCCTTTCATGCCAACATCACAGTTTGGATCACTCCTGCCACCATTCTTTGCCAAACATCAGATTAACGGATTTTGTCAGAGAAAGCCATAAAATCATATTCAGTTGCCCAACTTCACTGGACATAACCTATTTTTACTGGGCATATTCTTCTCTTACTGATTCACAGTCAATTGTTTTATGTAAAAAATGCTTATGAAATCTGTTTTATATATAAGGATCTTTTACAGTCTTTGTTGCTTTCTTTACATTGCAATCTACCAAAGTGAAACCACTTTCTCATGCAATGATTCTCAATCCTGACCCTTCAGAGGAGAACAAATTCATTAGGGATCTCCAAAGGTCCTAAAAAGTACACAATCTTTAAATCAAAGGCATTTGACAATGAATATTTCCTCTAGCTTGCTAGTTCTGCGAACACAGGCAAAGCTGTTCTCATTTCTATGTCTAACTTTCCCTATCAGTAACTTAAAATAATTACATCTAACCCATACAACTATCATAACTGCTTTTCAGAAAATATCTCTGGACACACCTTTACACTTTAAATGTGGGTGAACATTAAAACTTTCCTATTTCCCTTTTACATTTCCCTTTTAGAGTTTCATCTTCCGTTCTCTTGGATTCTCAAATATTATCTCCTGGCTGACTCCGGATCCCAAATGTTATCCCTGAGTCATTCCCAATCTTCTTTCCTCCCTTAAATGGAGCATAACCTGAGACATGAATTTTTATCTAGATAGTTAATCAGGCAGGGCTTACAAATGATAATTTCAATATTTCCTTGGAAAATATAAGTACTGATCTGCCTGTGAGGCTAGAAAAAAGCTGAAGTGCTTTGATACAAAAACCTGAGATTACATTTTTCTATTACTTTCCTTTTGCTTTTCTCCTGAGAGACTAGGGTTGAAAGAGAGAATAAATGGAATGGAAATGAGGATAAGTGGGAGGAGAAAAAGAATTAACAAGTCAGAAAGAACGATTATTTTAAACATGAGTTTAAAAATGATTGTTTAATTTTAAGTTGCTTACATAGTAATATACAGTTGTATGTCTCCCTAAGCCCACATTTGTCTTGTTTGTGTGGGATTTTGTGAAAATTCAGGAAAAGAACTGGTTCCTATTTCCAGTTCAAGATTCAGAAACAACGGCAGCCTATAGATGAGGTGAATGTAAAGCACCTGGGAAATTTGTAAAAAATCTGGGGGACTTCAGTAACCTTGTGACAAAGAGTAGCGTAGAGCAATTATTAAGGTCTTAAGCATCGGTTCAGATCAGATCAGATCAGTCGCTCAGTCGTGTCCGACTCTTTGCGACCCCATGAAAAGCATCAGTTAAGGTGATTCATACATATATTCTGAGCCACTTACTACATATTTATAAGTATATACCTTACACTGAGCTCAAATATAGTATTCATAAAAGTAAAGTCATATTCCTTAAACAGTGTCCAAAATCAAATGTCTAGAATATCTATTATTCTTATAGGTATCAAAATAATGGCATTATACTTAACCCCAACTTTCCCCATTTTCAAGCTGTTTGCTATAAAAACCTCATTTATTAAGAAATCTATTCAATAGCAGTGAACATCAGAAAATCTACTGTCTTCAGGAAATATTTCTCATCAACGTAATTGCTTAAGTAATGTTTCACTGCTTGTCTGCTTACTTTTAAAAAGCAGCAATAGGAAACTTCATATTGTTCATTGGGGAAAAACTATCAATATAAGAACTAGAACAGAAGATTTTTTTTTCTTTCTGTATCTTGGAATGCATACAAAGCTATTACTTTGTTCAGAATTCCCTAAATGTTTTTGGGGGACCCAGAGCACCATTAATAGAACTTAATCAAAAATTCCAAGTAAGGGAAGACACAAATGTTTTAACTTGTAGAAAGGGTGGGAGTTTAATAGATGGTTAGCAATAAGTGTCAGCTGAGGTTCAGACAGTTTCCAAAAGCTGATCAAAAATAGCGTGTGGGAAAAGGCAAGAAATTTTTTGTGGTTAATAGCCATTTCATGGGCAATGTGGGTTGATCAAGAAGGGTGGAGAAATTGGGAGACCAACCACCTGAGATGAGAGGAAGGAAGTGCAAGCCCTGTTCACCCCCTCATCTTGTCAGAGACCCTATATCTGAACCATTTTTATAAAACCCTCATCAAATTCCCCCAGACTGGGACACACAGTTTTGGAGGGCAGGAGCCCACTCTATATCTCTTTGCCTGGCAAAGCAAGAAAGCTATCCTTTTCTACTTCACCATCCTCCCAACTCCCACCCCTGAAAAAGAGATGGGTGGAGAAAAAGTTAATGATTCAGGTCCTATAGAAGGGGATGAAATAGAACATCTGAGAGAAAAGGGCAGGAGATGTCCACCATGGAAATTTCCCATCCCACTGGGTCTCTCTCACCTTTCCCAAGTAGCACCATAAAATAAGCAGCAACATACATGTTGAGAGTTTTTCTAAGAACTTATGAGGTAGAATATTTAAAAATTCATCCTGTACTCAGTCAGAGATTTTTGCTCACTGATTAGTCCACATTTATGTTTTTCTCTCCAGAGAGTCATTGTTTCTCAATGCCATTCAAATTAAAACCTGCCCAAAAACTTGTGAGAAAAAATATGCCCAAGTAAATGATGGGACTTAATTTCAAAGTGAGACTTAACATTTATTTCATTTGGAAGAGGGTAGAGTTAGCCCCCGCAGATTATGTTTGAGCAGAAGACTTCTGAGCTACTGAATTTCTGTTTTCCAGAAACTACTTACTAGCTTTAAGTTCTGCAGATTATGGTAGGCGAGTTAGCAGGCTTTTGAGAATTCCATGTTAGGAAGAAAAAGAAGCAGACAAGCAGAAACATTGTCATCTATTCTGAGTAGAGAGATGTGGTAGCTGGCTTAATGAAGGAAATTCTGAAAATGACCACATATAGATAAACCAAAGTTTAGGAATTCTATCTCCATAACCTAACCCTGGGCTTCCCTGATGGTTCAGATGGTAAAGAATCCACGTTCAATTGTGGGAGACCTGGGTTTGACCTCTGGTCTGGAAAGATCCCCTGGAGGAGGGCATGGCAAACCACTCCAGTATTCTTGCCTGGAGAATCTTCATGGACAAAGGAGCCTGGAGGGTTACAGTCCATGGGGTCATAAAAGGGTCAGACACAACTGAGCAACTGCGCACAGCCCAACCTAACCCTAACCTATGATGTAATAAATGTTATGGCTCCATAGCATATCCAGTGCTTCTCAAACTGAGGTCCCTGAATTGGCATTAGCACCACCTAAACACATGTTAGCAATCTGTGTATTAACACAGCCTCCCACTGATTATAATGTGGACCACAGTTTCAAAACCACCACTCCAGGCTGCAATCCTGGAACTCTGCTTCCAAGTTTATGTCCTGGCATCCTGTCCCTTGCTACTCAGTTACAGAACCCCATCCAGTAGGACACCTCGCCCAATCAAATTCTCTCCCTCTAGAATTTAACTAAGAAACATAAACACTGGAAAATCTGTAACAGGTGATGGTTTGAAGTTGGAAAGTCAGACATACTTAGATACAATGTGAACTGACGTTTTAGAGCCCTTGTGAAGAACATGGGGTGTTGGTTCATTAACAAGAGTAGGAGAATAGAGCAGATACACAAAGAGATGAGAAACGAGAGATACAATTAAGTGGCCACTTTTTGTTCCTATATTTTTCTTATTCTTGGCTTTGGCCTCATGTCATTTATGGCTGTGTTTTTTTGTTCAGGGGTTTGGTGTGGCGTCTTGCATAAATGACCTATCCCACTCTCCCCTTTATTTTCATGAGCTTAGATACATTTCTCTTTCCTGTAACAAAATAATTCTAATACAAGTGTCTGCATAATAGTAGTCAGGTAGCTGTTTAAATAAAGGAAAATAAGAGTTATCAGCTGCTGAGTATGGCTAAATGGATTTGCAGTTAATTGGTGGATGCAATTATTTAAATGAACCCTTTCAAACACAAGTAAAGTGCTAAAAGCAAACAAAGTGAAGATATATACTTGGGAGCATTGGGGATAAGTGTTTTCTAATTAGCTATTAAACTATCCTAAGGATACCATTTCTAGTACATGTTCTAGTTGTTCTAGTTTACATGAATCCCATGACGCTTGGGTATTTCTGGATGTAGCAGGGAAAAACCTAAACTTTTAGCTTGCTGCTTATCTCTTATTTGATTTTGAACATTTTATTCACCCCTTCAGAACTTGAAGATTTTTTCCCCACTGCTTACTGAAGAAAATACCTTAATAGCAGCATTATGGTAATGCAAGGGTTTTATATCTGGAAGGAGTTATTTTAAGATAGCTCTTACATTGAGAGGTTTTCTTATAATATTTCTGTCTTACATTTACTTTAATTGGCATTTAAAACATTTTTGTCCACACCATGAACCAGTACTAATATGAACGACTGAATTAATCAGAGAGTAAAAGGACAAATATTCCTTAATGAAGAATTCCAAATAATAAATGTAGAAAGAATGGAAGAAATCGAAAATTGCAAATAGCACACTAGAGTAATAATTGTTGTAGGCCCAATCCACTGACAAATGATAAAATTAATGAGCAGAACTTTAAGGAGAAAAAGGATATTTACATAGTTTCAAAGCTCCTCCTCCAAGTATTTATTAATTACTGTCATAATCTTAAACATTTTCTAGTATTCTTACTAGAATACTAGAGGGGGCTGCCATTTCCTTCTCCAGGGGATCTTCTGGACCCAGGGAATAAACCCTTGTCTCCTTCATTGCAGGCAGATTCTTTACTGCTGAGCCACCACCCTCCACCAGGGGAGCTCAATTTCTTTGATAATCTTCCCTTCTGGAGGTGGAGCACAATGCCATTAAGTGCAGTGTTGGCTGGACTTGGTGATTTCCTGCTCACAAATTCAGGATGGAAAGAGAAATAGCAAGTTTACAGAAGAGAAACCTAGCAGACACCATCTGAGACAAGTGATCAAGGTCAGGTCACCATTAACAATTCACCCTGATATTATGTAACCCCAGATAACCATGCACAAATCCACAACTGCAGTCTAATCACGAGCACTATCCCACAGATCCAAATTGAAGGATGTTACACAAAGGCACTCTTCAAAAACCATGAAATACAAGAAAAGAAGGACCATCACAAACTGGAGAAGTTTAAGATGTGATATTTCAATGAAATGTGGATCCTCGAAAAACAGTAACAAAATGGTATTTGTAGAAAACTGATGAAATCAAAATAAAATCTATAGTTCAGTGAATGTTCATATATTTGTGTAAATTTATTAGTTTTGGTAAATACGCCACGATTCTGTCCAACACTTGCATCAGAGGAAGCTGGACCAAGGGTATATAGGAGATCTTCATATTATCTATGCAACTCCTCTGTGAATCTGTAATCTACATTTCAAAATAAATTTTTTAAACAACATGCACTCTGGGTTACAAAGAGGAATCCAGTTCTGAAGACCTACTCTCACGACTGTTGCTATTCGAGAGTACAGTGGACTACAGGGCTTCTTTCTAAAACGACCCATCTTCCTCGGAACACGGGGATTTTTTTTCCTGATATACTTGAATTCTATCTTGTGACAAACTACTGCTATGAAGAGGTGAGTAGATACTAAATAAATCAGGGTGGAATTACTATATTTGGTATCTGTCATTTAAAACATTTATAATAAAATTTACTTATAGTCACAAAAATGAACATTTTCAAGGCTAAAGTTTTAATGAAGAAAGGCAATTAGATTATAGCCTTATGGTTTGCCATCTTGTTAAAAAGTTATTTGTATATGTCTAATGTAAGACTATGTTTTGTATCACTGTGATGGTTCTATGTTCCATTTAATCAAATTAGGTAGTCCTGAAAACTAGATATCAAATTCTGGTTTCAGTTTCCTTCTTATTTCATATTTATGCATAAGACTCTGTCAATCAAGAATATTTACTGGAAAGACTGTCACTAATGCAAACAATAAGCTAAATGACCCTTACTGCATGTAAGAAAATGTGGGGTTTTTTGCCACCTTAAGTTCACTAAGATATGATCTTGTTTTTGAAGGACAGTATGTAAGGTAGGAGAAGGCCCTGGCACCCCACTCCAGTACTCTTGCCTGGAAACTCGCATGGACGGAGGAGCCTGGTGGGCTACAGTCCATGGGGTCGCTAGGAGTCGGGCACGACTGAGCGACTTCACTTTCACTTCATTTTAATGCATTGGAGAAGGAAATGGCAACCCACTCCACTGTTCTTGCCTGGAGAATCCCAGGGACGGGGGAGCCTGGTGGGCTGCTGTCTACTCGCACAGAGTTGGACACGACTGAAGTGACTTAGCAGCAGCAGCATGTAAGGTAATTTTATATTGTGTTACATACTTTTGAGGCATACACACTAACATCCCATACAAAGACTATTCTCCTGAATCTAGAATGAATACAATGTCTCCTAATTTTATAAATTTGAGGCCATCAAATATGATTATTGTCAGCCTATGACCAGCATAGCTACCTACACGTATCCACCTCCAGTCTTACCTCTTATACAGAACAGCCGTGGTGGATACCTGCCAAGTAAATTACCTGTCTGAGCAAAGGCAATGTGCCCAGTGATTCAATAACTACAAGCTGTGGTGAAGGCGAAGCAGAAGCCATGGGGTAGGGGGAAGCGTTGCAGAGACTGTCAATAAGCTGGCAATAGTTGGAGAGTTAAAGCCATGTGAGGCACTGGGACAGTTGGAGAGAGGGGTTTGCCATAAACAAACCCTTCTGTCTTGCCCTCTCTCCATGAGACTTTGAGAAAGTAATTAGCAAATACTATTCTTGCCAAAGGTGAGATCTATGGTGTAAGACCCCGGGGTAAACAGGAAACTCACAATTACTGGGGGATGCTATGGTGAACCAGATGAGATTGTTTTGTTTTTAGGATCAAGATGCATGACTATAATAATTTGGTTAAACCTCCTGGGCAGTATTAAAAGCTTTACATATGCTGACTCACATAATTGTCCCAACACAAAGACCTGGGAGACAGGCAAAGGTATTATCATCATCTCTTTCTTAATAGCTGCTGAAATGTATAATCAAGATGTTAATGGGGACTTTCCTGGCTGTCCCCTGGTTAAGACTCCACCTTCCAATGCAGTGGGTAAGGGTTCAGTCCCTGGTCTTGGAACTAAAATCCCACATGCCTCACAGCCAAAAATCTAAAATATAAAACAGAAGCAATATTGTAACAAATTCAGTGAGGACTTTAAAAATGATCTACATTAAAAAAATTCTTTAAAACTGAAAATAAATAAATAAAGATGATGTTGAGAAAGCCCTGTTAAGTAACAACAATATTTTAGGTTCACTTTGATATAGTTTGTTTCTGGTACCTAACAGATTCCATTTATACAGCTTGTGTTCCAGAATGACTACAGTATTTTATATCCACAAATGAATAAAATGCCTTGGAGTCTGAAAATGAAAACAGAATAAATCTTTCCAAATAATGAAGAGAAGCTTTCCACTGAAGAGCATCTGCATACGCAGGCCTTTGACTCCAGTAGTATTTAAAATTAAAATTTCTTATTTTTCCTTTTCTTTTGCCAAGAAGTATCTATCATTCCTTTTAATAAAAATGAGTACAATCTAAATCTTTCTTGACATTTCTAATCTAATGAAGGGACAAGGAAATAAAATGCTATGTTTCTTGTCATTTTTTTTCCAAAAAGGCTTTGAAATAAACTTGTTCAGTGATGACAGCATAATAATGAAAAGTGTATAATGAAAACCGCATCCTGACGGGTTTTCACATACTTATGTGGAAGTAAAAAAAGTGAATCATTGCATGGCAGGGATAAATAGACTAAGCCCAAAGTTAAAAATAAAGACGGTAACACTGAACTTGCATGTATCAAGACAGAGATTCCTATTAAAAGGGCCATGTGAGTAACCAACAGAGATGTGCAGACATGTGCTCAGTCATGGCACAAGCTGCCAGGCAAGAGATGTGTGCAAGCTTGAATGTGCCCTTTTCATACACCATACAAATATTTACTCTAGTAGGTATAGGATTTAAAAAAAACAAAAACAGCTATGTGCTCTGAGATTCATATGAAAGGAAGAGGAATAAAATTTTCTCATTTCTGTTAAGAAATACAGATATAAATGGTAATTTGGAGATTTTTTTTTCAGCAGTGGAATTAGATAAAATATCTTCCAGACTAGAAAACATAAAGATCTCCAGAATATTCTACAGCAATGACAATAAGTATTCCTAATCATTATACTAAACTGAATTTACTGAGGACTGACTATCAAAAAGAAATGATGCCCTACTTGTTTTTTCATGATCTCATTTAGGGCTCATTCCAAACGGCTGAGATTGTATAAATCATCCTACGTAATAGGAAGAAGCCTCAGAGAATCAAAGAGATTTTAACAAAAAGGAAATTGCCATTGTTACAAAGTTCATACCTGCATCTTTAACTCCAGTGTTCAACATCTGTATTAAATTCATTGTTACGGACAATTATTTTGAAACTATATTTTATATTTAGGATTTTATTCAATTGTACACCTATTTTGAATATATGCCTGCTTTTGAACTGAAGATAATAAGGGTCAACTTTTACTGAATGACCAGACTACCCTGAGCAAAGCATTTTACATGTTTTATCACATTTAATCCTCACAACAATCCCACTATATACATATTAATATTGTCCCCATTTTATAGTTTAAGAAACTGACATTTGAAGGAGTTAAATAATTCTCCCAAAGTCATATATTTTTCAAAGGGTGGACTGAAATTTCAAATATACTTGTTTTGACTTCAGAAGGAGCAAACTTAGCTATACTCATGTATAGCAGGCTTCTCGAAAGAACTGCCTTCCTATTTGAGTGCTTTAAGTTATGTATTTATAGTTTCAAATTTTGGAGAGTCTTCTTAGAGTTTTAGACTGACTTTAGACTCTGATTGCTTGAAAATATGTTGTTAAGTCTTATTACACAAAGAAAACATAATGTGTTATGATCATATACCTTATATCAACAATGTTTCACGATTTCCTCTAAGATTTAGAAATGGATTTATGGAAGCCTGTCTTTCTAAAGCTTTCAAGTTAACATCTTAGGCATGTTCATGGAATGAATTATTGTATCTCCTGAATTGTCGTTTTAAATTAGTTTAGTGAAAAGTAGAGCCAGTTTTCAAGATAATTTGGTGGCTGGAGGAAAGAAAATTTTACTATGAGCAAACAGTCAGGCTTGTGTGTTTGTATTTTCCTGAAAACAATAATTACTGCTGTCTGGATAAATAGAGCTTATTTTTATGTGACAGCCTAAGTAGAATAATTAAATCTTTATCAACATAAATTATTATTTCCACACAAGCACAGGCATGGATTAAACTTTTGCTTCTTTAAACACACCTCATTTTGGTGGACTGAATACACAGCAATAAGATTTTGAAGTCTATACATACATTTAAATGCATTAACTCCCAATATTCTTTTCATATTCAAGCCATATGTGGATAGAAAACTTAAGTCTTTTTTTTTTTTTAATTCCCAATACTATGGGCATACCAATATACATGGTGTTAAAGGCCTTTTGTTCAAATTCTGCAATTTCAGTTTTCTCATCCTTAATTCAAGAAAAGATATCTGCTTTGTCTATATCCTATGGTTATTGGGAGATAATGAGATAATATACACATTTTAATTTATATAAGTAGGAAACATTATATATATATCATTATATGAGTATAATATACTCATAATATAATTATATATAATATAAATATAATTATATTAAATATATATAATATAATCATATATAATATAATAATATACTCATTAGAGGAAGAATTATTCCCTGAAAAATAACTCATTAAACCTTTTCTTCAAGGTAATGAACACTTCTGTATTCTATCCAGCTTTTATTTATTCATTTATGATTTGAGTCTACTTTGTTTCTTCAAAGGCTTGCTGTACCTTACAATGTTAAATGTAAATAAAACAGAACAGAAAATAAAATGTAGATAAAACTGTACTTTAAGGAAGAGAAGAGTTGCATTTCTTCTCTAGATAGCCTTGATAAATTTCTGTAACTGAACGTAAATTTACACCAGGGGAGAACTATGGAACTCGGCAGTTAATACAGTCTCCACGTTTGAGAGAATATAAAACTACCAAGAGGTGCTCAATAAACATGTATTAAAAACGGTGAATGACAGAGTGAGTTAACCTGGAGAGAGTCTACTCCATTTCAAGCCCCTTGACCTCAAATAGTGGGTGTAACATATCTTGTTAATCTTTATGCCATGGAGTGACATAACTGTTACTCTGCAGATCACATAATGGTCTTTCTGATGGGTATTTTATATCGCCCTTTTAGAAATCTAATTAAATTAAATTAAATTATAACCCTCTGAAGGCATTTCGATGAGGATTTATAAGATACTCTAGTTTTTAAAAACGGATTTCCATTTATCCCATTTAGAGAACTTAGATGAAACATTAATTAATGTTTTCCTGAGACATGTTGCATCTCATTTGGGCAAATGTTTGAAAACAGTCTGGTCTACTTTATGATTTGGTGATTTTTCCGGGCTTGCTTAATGATATGTATAAAGTTGACTCATGAACTGCTAATCAATTCTAACTATAAGACACAGCATCAGACTTACCAATGCTGATTTGAAAATTGGGGAGTCTGACCTGAAATTCTGTTCATAAAAATGTCACACAGCAAGGAGGCAGTCTGGAAGGAAACTGGATGATGGCCAGTAGATGACTTCAGTGTCCACACACAATGTCAGTGCTTGCGGGAATTCTGGAGGTCTACCCATTGACTGCACCTTCACATTTTCTGTGTGAAAACTATGGCGAAGGGTTGACTGCAACTCTATCAAGGTCTACAGCTGGTCATCCTTCTTGTGAAGCCAGTGGCTTTTTAATCATTTCACTTTGTTGTGGAATGGGGCTTTGCTCACACATCAGCAAGGAGGAGAGAGAATTCTGAATTGAAAGTGGACCACCATGGTGCACTATTATCCATTTCCAAAGAAAGCTGGTGCTGCACAAAAATAAAATCAAGGGGTTATTGGGGGTGGGGCGGGGCTGCCATGGGAAGCATAGAAGAGGATCTAAACTTAAAATTCTGTGTATTCTAGCATTACTAATTTAAATCTAATCACTGCTGCTACTCTCCAAATTTTGTTTTTGGCATCTAAATCTTCTAAGCACTTATCTACTCTAAATCTGGAACATTTTCCTGGAGATACAGTTTTCTGCTTAAGTATCACGCTCTCACATTTCTTCCTAATGCCTGAATCACATTCTTCCTATAGCAGATGCCAACAGTACTGTCAACTGAAGAAAAAGGCATGACTTATAAAGATGTGAGTTACGTTCTATCTGGGGGTCTCACTGAGGACCACAGCTCAGGATACAGCCTCTCAAAAAGCTCTGGAGCAACTGTTGCAAAGAGGCAAGGGAGGTGCCAGAAGTATAGGAGTTTAATTGAAAAAAAAAAACAAAAAACCATGTAGTCAAATATTAGAAGATTACAACTAATCACACACACACAAAAAACCCACCAAACATCTCAAATTAATCATTTTAGTTCTTTGTTAAGTATGGGAAGACACATGAGTCTGAGCCCTCTGAAATCATTCCATAGCTATGCCTTTCAACTATTTAAGGCCATATCCTGTTTTTCTTCATCTTGAAATTACCCTCAGTGTGGATGAAGTGCCTGATAGCTTAATGGTGGGGAACATTTCTTATTTACTGGAATGGAAAGCAACTTTTTTTTTTTTGTGATCCACAAAACTGTCTGTGTATCTAACTAATGCAAAATTACAACTGTTTATTGCCAATCAACTCATCAGCTCAATCCTTCCTATAATATAGATTGTGTGTGTGTGTGTGTGTGTGTGTCTTTCCATGGTTTTCTCTTCAATCCTCTAATTTTTTAAATCCCTCTTAGTTCCTTCATTTCCAACTTTCAGGCATTTTTTCTGCTGCTATTCCATCATCAAGGTCTTCACATGGAACTTAAATTCTTGATACCAAATTAGAAGAGGTATTTAAATTACTATAAAACTGTGTACTGACATAATTATCTCCTTATTCATCCATGCAACTGGAATGTTAACCCATTTAAATACTGTACTTTAAAAAACCACCCTTCATTCCTTACACCTGTTTTATAGATGTTCAGCTATATTCTCTGTCCTTGACTGAGAGAACAGCTTTCTGAAAATATCTACTGCAGAAAATACCTTTTGTCCAAGGATGACGCTCTTTACAATACTATCTAGAGCTTACGATGATGCTAGAGTAAGAGGTAATACAGAGGTGAATTTCGTATTTCTCTTCTTTTGTGTATCAATATAGGAAGTAAACACTATCACATACAGACCCTTGCTTTTTAGATACAGTTAGACATTTTATATTTGAAACCATGATAGATTTCTATTGCTCTGTAGAGAAACTCATTTTCCCTAAGAATCTAGTATCTCAAAGCATATTTGTTCCTCAGAAATGTTAATATACTTTTATGATCAAATGAGCCAGGGAAAAGTCTGGGTTTGAGATAGATGGATGAGCATGGGTTATCTCAGAGCCTTTAATATGCTAATGTGTTTTGTGAATCACCAAAGGGTTTCAAGCTGCCCTAATATTGGTATTTCTTAAACACATTTCACCTCAGAAGTTCACAGCCTTAATTCTCCCTGTGGTGCATGCTTTGAAAAATTCTTGTCTAGACACTCGTTAGGATACAAGACTAATTATTCTTTGAACTCTCTTTCAAGTGTATGGCCTGAGTTCATATATAAAGATCACGTAACTTGCGAATTACTCCAAAACACTCAAGGTGCAAATAGTGTCAGATTTGATTAATTTCTCTAAATTAGATTAATTGGTCCAAAATACCTACTTGATGAAATTAGCAAGAATCCCAACATTCATTATTTGTCATGACTATCTTTCTCTCCTTGACTTAACAGGCCAGTGGTCAACAGTTTCCTGCCAGGGTGTGCTTTGTTCATATAGAGTGGTGACTTTTTTTGACAACATTCCCTCCCTCTGGATCAACTCTGACTGCAGGGATCTTTCCTTTGACTCCAGTCAAGTGTCTGAGGGCTTGCCTGGTGGCTCAGATGGTAAAGAATCTGCCTGCAATGCAGGGGACCTGAGTTTAATCCCTGAGTCGGGAAGATCCCCTGGAGAAGGATATGGCAACCTATTATTATTGCCTGGAGAATCCAATGGACAGAGGAGCCTGGCGGGCTACAGACTATGGGGTCACCAAGAGTCAGACATGACTGAGCAACCAACACATTCACTTTGCAAGTGTCTGAAGGCCAGGGGTCTACCTCCTCAGGGGTCCTGTCTCCTTCTTAGACACTCAAGTAGATACCATTTTGGACCATCTGATTCTCATCAACTTGGGCAAATCATCCTTGTCTCTCATGTTTTGGGTCCCAGTTCTCTTTTTCTCAAAATACCAGCCTTAATAGTTTGCCTGTGGACATTCAGCTTAATTGTCCAAAATGTTTTAAAAAGTCCCTCAAATGCTATCTTGAGCGCTTATCTACGTCTAACTGTACAACCCTACAACATGAAACATCTATTAACTCCCTACAGAATCAGGGAACTTGGAACTCCTTCCTGTAAGGTGAAAACAAACAAACAAACAAAAATCACACAGTAAAACATAAAAAATATTAATAACTTACTAATAACTCTATAAAACAATCTACCTTGGGGTAGTTTGTATACAATGTGGTGAACTCATTCCAGATTCGTAATATCTAGTGCTTCAGAAAATCCCCTAATTCCTTAGAGAAGGAAATGTTTGAAAGTTTGATTCATTTGTTGCTTTCATTGGCTAAGTGTAAGATTGATATTAACCCTGCATTTAAGATCCCAAAAAAAGAAAATCTCAACATCAGAACATGCAACAATATACTTCCCATTTCTTGCTGTTAATTTTTTTTTTTTTTTTGCAGCATAACCTAGTTGCAGTTGTTGCTATCTTGGGAATATTTTTTTTTTTAAAGAAGGAAAGCAAAACCATTAAAATATAATTAACTATGTAGCATTCCTATTTCAAGAAAAGGATTTTTTTTTTCAATCAATTCAGATGAGACAATTTATTCCATAAAAGAGAATTCCTATTTATTTATTTTAAAAAATGTAAGCAGATCCTACCATATAAATGCTGTTTTCACTAAAATTTTCCACTGTTAACAAAACATGAATAAATATTATTCAGCATATTAAATCACAATGGATAAAAATATGTCTCAAAGAAATTTTTTAAAAAGCTCTTAATTTCATTGGAGAAATTATCTTGGTCATTTCGGCTCTTAATTCTAATTAGTTCTTGGTGAAATAAGTAGGCAAATACTGAGTAATTGAAAATTAGAATACAATTAAATTAAAACCAGTTCTTACTATTAGGCTCACATCTGATAGCAGTAGTATTTTTTTGAGATGTATAGCAAAAACTGACATAGCACATAGACTGAATATTAAGCGTAGGTGAATCTACAGTCCTGGGACTAGTGACATTTTATACAATATGCTGAATATGAAAATGGGTAGAAGGACCATTGACTCCTTCTCAAATATATACAGGCACATAAGTCTTCATACAAACATATGAGTCAGAGAATAACTGATGGATAATTAAGGTAAGTCTAGACTTGATTCTACAAAAACCTGGGATTAAAGCCATTGTTGATTTTGTTTTAATAATAAAGTAAAAGTGGCAGAAGAGAGAACAACTCTATACAACTCATTTCTCTTGTGCAGAACCGTTTCGTTCTGCCTCTGCCCCACTGGCCTTGTTACTGGGGCTCACTCCAAGCTCGTAAATGGCTTTCTCATGCAGTCGTGGTTCAGTTCAGTTCAGTTCAGTCACTCAGTCATGTCCGACTCTTTGCGATCCCATGAACCGCAGCATGCCAGGCCTCCCTGTCCATCACCAACTCCCGGAGTTCACCCAAACCCATGTTCATTGAGTCAGTGATGCCATCCAACCATCTTATTCTCTGTCGTCCCCTTCTCCTCCTGTCCTCAATCCTTCCCAGCATCAGGGTCTTTTCAAATGAGGCAGCTCTTCGCATCAGGTGGCCAAAGTACTGGAGTTTCAGCTTCAACATCAGTCCTTCCAACTGTGCCTGAAAACACCAAGCTGGAAGCATAGGGGAGATAATGAACCCAGGGAGAAGTAGTAGCTATTGAGAATGATGTATAAATACCCTAGGAATCCTCATGTCCCAGAGGAGGTAACGCTGACCTAAGGATCTCACACGGATTCTCAGTTTCCCAATGGGATTAAGGCACAGATACCTATAGTGACAGCTGGCTGGATAACACTTCTTTGCTGCCTTCCTTTTCCTAGCTCACATCCCCAGTCCTCTACCAAAGAAATCTCTGAGCCTGGAATCCTTGACTTACAGCATGCTTCTAGGAGTACGCGGTGAAGGTGATGCTCCAAGAACATGTCAAAATCAAGTCAGCTGGGATAGTCTGGATTACTTCTACATTCTCAGGGACTGAAGCAGAAAGTAAAGAAGATCAGACTGTCCCTTATCTCGCCTCCTTTCAGGCCAGCAAGGCTGCAATTCACAAATAGAGAAGAAATGGGAAGGGTAGAGAGGAGAAAAGGAAATCAAGGCAAACTATTCTAATGCTCACTTTTTTCTGTCTCTTTTATAGCTTTTACCTCGTTATTTTTTGTTTGTTGGTTTTTGTGGCAAAGTAAGTGTTTATACTGTGGGGCTTTCCTGGTAGTTCAGTGGTAAAGAATCCACCAGCCAAATCTGTGCAGGAGACACAGGTTTGATCCCAGATGCAGGAAAATCCCCTGGCGAAGGAAATGGCAACCCACTCCAGTATTCTTGTCTGGGAAATCCCATAGACAGAGAAGCCTGATGGGGTACAATCCATGGGTCACAAAGAGTCAGTGACTAAACAACAAAAACAGGTTTATCACAGGGTGTCAAGTAAAGGAGGAGGAGGCAAGTCTCGGATCTGTTCCAACTTGGTGTTTGTTTGGTTGGTTGGTTTTTTTGGAGTGTAATTGCTCTGCAATGTTGTGTTAATTTCTGCTATACAACATCGTGAATCAGCCACAAGTACACGTATATCCCCTTCTTCCTGAGCCTCCCTGCCACTCCTCCAGGTCATCACAGAGCATGGAGCTGAGCCTCCCATGTTACACAGCACCTTCCCACTAGCTATCTTATTTTACGCATGGTAGTGTATCAATGTCAATGCCACTGTCTCAATTCATCTCACCCTCCCCTCCCCCTACATGTCCACATGTCCTGTCTCTATGTCTGTGTCTCTATTCTTGCTCTGCAAACTGCAACACTATTTACAGTAGCCTGAAGGAAGCAACCTAAACGTCCATCGACAGATGAATGGATAAAGAAGATGAGGTTCATGTATGCCGTGGAATATTACTGAGCCATAAAAAGGAACGAAACTGGGTCATTTATAGTGATGTGGATGAACCTAGGGGGAAGTCAGAAAGAGAAAAACAAATATTGTATATTAACACATATGTATGGAATCGTCTCATATTTTCTATCCACAGCCATTTCACTGTGTCATAGTGAAACAAGATGTCCCTAGTCTTTCCCTTTATCAGCTCCCTGTTTCTACTGCTTGTACTTCTTGCTTGAACGGGTCACCCCAAAAAAGCCCATACTTTTTCCCACATGCCTACAAATGCTTATTGTTTACAGACCCAACTCCCCAAGAAACCAACACAATACTAGTCAAAGACATGCTAAATATAAAATCAGGAAGAAGGATGCTGGAATCTTTCTGACATCTGGTGCTAAATGCTCAGAGTTACTTAAGGAAACACTACTATATATGGAAGTGCTACTTCTTAATGCTTCCAATATGGGCATATATTTGAGTTTTCATAATACTCAGTATAAACTGAGGTGTGAGTTTCCAATTCTCATAGACCATGCTCCTGAAGAGACTTTCTGTTTCTAATTTAATGAATTGTTGCTTTATCATGGTTCAGAGTGACACCTGGTTTGCTATGAGACTTGAAAAGCTACTAGTTACAATATGACAAATTCAAATTGGTTTTGAGGTAAAAAGTCAAGTTTCTGTCTATTGCTGCCTTCTGAAGATTAAATTCTAAGATCAACCCTTTAAGAGGCTAATCTATGGAAAAGTTTTTCGGGCCTAAACTCTGGTCTCAACTAAACTGAAAACCACTTTTCTTGGACAAATTTTAAAAACATATTTCTTTGTAATGACTACAGTACCTCATTACATTGACTTGATAAGATTCTTATATAAATTTGTACAGGAAGATTCAAGATGACACACTCTAACATGAAGATTAAGTTCTAAAACATATAACCCACAAACTGATTACATTACTATTACTATATAACAGAGTGAAGGAGGAAGGAATTAATCAGGCTTTTATCTGTCTGCTCCTATGGTACCCTAAGGACCAATGTGGTGAAAACAACACTTTCCATAATTTTGCCTTGTATCTCCAATGTGTTTTATAGAGCCAGCCACATAGGTGCAGAATAAGTAAGTTTTTAACTGTATAAATTAATGCATGCATAGGGTCATCAGGAAGATAGAATAGTTGTCAAACAAGATTATGCCTTGATTTGAAACACTAAAATAAATAACACAGAATCTGGCCAACAAGATGAGAGGTATTTAGCAGCCAAAACCTCGAAAGAATAGAATTTTATAAGCAAATACTGGAGGTACCTAGTCTCACTCCAAAAGAAACAGGATTTTGGCCCAAAGACTCAAGGATCTTTTAGCAACTGTATTTCTTTAGGCAGATGGACAATATATTTGAACTATACCTCA
The DNA here is from genome assembly GCF_055505025.1 of Bos grunniens. Taxonomy (NCBI): domain Eukaryota; kingdom Metazoa; phylum Chordata; class Mammalia; order Artiodactyla; family Bovidae; genus Bos; species Bos grunniens. The sequence goes on from NC_141168.1 coordinate 10,620,738, forward strand.
ATTTCAAACTCAGGGGGCAATGCATAGGTTTAATTTCATCTTCTATTTACCTTTTCCAAAGGAAAAAAGAACAAATCATGCAAAAATACAGTGGTTTTTTTTTTTTTTTTTCATTGTAAGTTGACCATTGGTTTTTCTTTTATACACTAAGCCTCTTTTTAACTTGAACCCTGTATGTCCTTTCATAAGTAAACTCTCAGATTTAAGTCTATGGGGCTTGAGTTCAGACCCAAAGCTGTGGAAAACCTTTCTTTGGAAGCCTCTTGAGAGATCGTCAGTCAGTCTCTTTTCTAGTTATGGGAACCTTTTATTGTTCTTTTTAGTTGCTAAGTTGTGTCTGACTCTTTTGCAATCCCTTGGACTCTAGATCGCCATGTCGTTCTGTCCATGGGATTTCTCAGGCAAGAATACTGGAATGGATAGCCATTCCCCTTCTCCAGGGGATCTTTCCAACACGGGGATTGAACCCAGGTCTCCTGCATTGACAGGTGGATTCTTTACCACTGAGCCACCAGGGAAACTTTAGTATTGGGATTAAAACTACTAGAGAATAACAAAAACTGTTTAACCTTAAAGATACTAGAAAAAGTAAGAAAATTAGAAAATAAATGTTCGTTCTAGCATCAAACTAGCTCTGTTTCTAAATTAGTCCTCTCCCATTCTGCATGAAATGGAAAGAAAATTATAAAAAATGTGAAGCCTAAAATTCTGTTAAATGTACAGTTCTTTCTAGTAAGTTCCTTCAGCATAAATGACCATAATAAATACCACGTGATCCCAGCCCTCAGAGCATCCCCAGACACACACCATCTGACCAATCAGACCCTGGTCTGTAGCCTATGAATGTGGTCTACTTGGCTTAAAAGGTTTCCTACTTATTAAATCTATCAGATTTTATCTTGAGGGGTTCAATGAGAATACAAAGTTACTTAGGTGGTAGCTAAGACACTTAGACAAAGCGATGCATTTTCTGCTGATTAGAGTTAAAATAACAACAGAAAACAAGTTCACTCCCCTGGCTTATTAAGAAGATTTTCCATGCCCTACTCCAGGAATCTTTCTGACACAGGGAATCAACCCTGGTCTCCTATATTGGCAGGTGGATTTTTTACACTAGCTCCACTTGGGAAGCCCTACGTTAGCCTTCCTTAGTTTTTGAATTGAGATCTAGAAGTATACTATTTCTGTGTTGCTATAAAAGTCTATTGCAGGATCCAAATTCCTAGCTTCCTTTACCCATATGTATCTTCAAAATGTCTCCATCACTTGAGATAACCTTAGCCAATCTATATTTCTTGCAATGAAAGGGCCTAAAGGACCCTGTATTTTGAATCCCTATCTCCCGCATTGGCAGGTAGATTCTTTACCACTGTGCCACCTGGGAAGTCCTTGAAAGGACCCACTAACTGTCAACTATTGAATGCCCATAATGTTCTAGGACCTTTAAAATACATTAAATATATTAAATTATTCAATATATTTTAAATTAACTTATTTAATCTCCATAGCCACACTGCTAGATGGTAATACTTTCCATGACTGGTTCATATTTATACAGGTAACAGCAGTGGAGCCAGTGCTCAAATCCATGGCTATAACACTTTGAAGCCCAGCTATTACACATCAGTTACAGCCAGTTACTGCCATTGTTTAAAACTGTTTTCATTTCCATTCAGTTGCATCCTTTATGCCTTATCCATCCTAAGAAAACATTTTAAAGCATCTTTGTCTAAAACTGCAGCATAAGATGCTGATGAACGTGAAAGACACAATGTGATATTTCCTGTCATCTGTAGCAGGGAAGGTGGAATTTCTACTCAGCTGCCAGGATACTCTTCAGTCAAGGACGTGAGGTGCTTGCTTCCGAGGTTGTTCAGTGACATTTATGTTTGCCTGCTCCTGCCAGGGGTCACTCTAGAGTAGAGGAGAATCCTTGTGATGCTTCTGGGTTAAAACAAAATCTCCAACACCAGATGGATTTGAACCCTCATCTCTATTAGTTTTAGGACCTGGGGTGCCCTTAGCTACAAGTTAGTGTACCCTTTGATTTCACATGTGCACCAGTTCTTAACCAGCAGGTTTAATCCAACTTTTTATTGGATCAAAACTCAACAGGGTATTTCATATGCTTCGAGGAAGGTTCATTTAATCTCTTTTCAATGGAAATTGCTGTTTGGAAAAATGCCATTTATTCATTTTGTCTTTTACTAATGTGTTTATTTTTGTTGAATGCCTGTGAGAGATCTTTTGCATGGTAGTTTAGTAAACCATACCCAAAATATTCATACTTAACCTTTACTTGTTGAGTTTTATTTCCCTTGTGAGAAGAATGCTTTTCCAAAACAGGATTAAAAGAAAAAAAGAAAAAAAAAACGGAGCTGCAACCAAACAAAAAATTCAAATTTTGACACGGTGTGTTGGTGCTTTTTGTTAGTTGAGAACTTTTCTAAGTTAAAAAAAAATATCCTTCCTTTACGCTAGAAAAATAAACTCTAGAGAAGTTTACTACTGAAAAGATGAATACATTATATAGCAGTAGCAGTTTGAGAAAGCAGAGCAACTTTAGGAAGTTTTCATAGTAGGGACTGAATAAAAATGTATAATGTAACACATTATTCTTTTTCAGGATGCAGGATGCATTAATTCACTTTTATTGCATATTGTCATATGTAACCCAGTAACCCTGGCTACATCACTGTGTCTCAAGGGCTTTTAGAAGGCAATGTTTGTATTAGGCTGATGTTATCTGAACTGCTACTGAAATCAGAGGGACCCCGCCCCTACCAGGAATGGCTTCTGGAGCCACTTCGTGGAAAATTTCCCCCTGCCCAAGCAGTTATCTCGGAGAAGGCAATGGCAACACACTCCAGTACTCTTGCCTGGAAAATCCCGCGGACAGAGGAGCCTGGTAGCCTGCAGTACATGGGGTCGCTAAGAGTCAGACACCACTGAGCAACTTCACTTTCACTTTTCACTTTCATGCATTGGAGAAGGAAATGGCAAGCCACTCCAGTGTTCTTGCCTGGCAAATCCCAGGGACGGGGAAGCCTGGTGGGCTGCCATCTATGGGGCTGCACAGAGTCAGACACGACTGAAGCAACTTAGCAGCAGTAGCAGCAGTTATCTATTTAGGAATTAGACCTTTGAGGAAGAATTTATTTGGAGGAAAAGTTTCATGGCTTAAGAAGACAAACAAAAGCTAGTATACCACTGACCTTCCAGCTCTTATAACCCAAAGAAGGGGAATACTGTATAGCACAGGGAACTATATTCAATACCCGGGGATAAACCATAATGGAACAAAATAAGAAAAAGAATATATAGCTATGTAAAACTGAACCACTTTAGTGTATAGTAGAAATTGACACAAAATTGTGAATCAACTATACTTCAGTAAGATAAATTAAAGAATAAATAGAAAGGGAAAAAATTGTGTTGCCATCCCTCTTCATTGAATTTTTCTTATTTGGTATTTCCATTATCCACAACTCCATTTTGAAGTCTATTCTGCTTTTCTTTAAGAAAGTTTACCATGGACGGATAGGCTGAGAGATAGATAAATTTTATATGAATATTAATCTTTTTAAAATCATGTGAAATGGTTCAGTGATCTAATAGAGAGTTTTATCGTACTGATGCATGTCTTACTTGAAAGACAATTATATAAGATTAAATTCCTTTTCTCAGCCAATCAGAAAAGAGATTCCAATCATTTTTATGACCTCTAATAAACTCTGTGGATGAAAAATTGGGCTATTAATCTCAAGTACAGTGACAGAAACAAAATATTATGAATAAAATTTTTCCTTGTGCTTCATGGGCAAAAACATATATGGTCTATATTTACTCGAATCTTTAAAATTCAGTATTCATTATTTATAAAATAAAGCAATAGGAAAATGGCAAGAAAATGATAAAACAACAAGGAAGTTGCATAAAGAGATGAAATGCAAATCACATTTATCTAAGAGAGGAATTAATGTTGGTAATATTTCTATTAGGAAAAGAATGCTATAGGACACACAGGGCAAATTTTTATTTTTAGGAAAGTGGTACTAGCCTAATACATGAAGAATCTGCTTTGTAGAAATAAAAACATAATATAAATAAAATATCCAACATGAATATATATTTACAATCTGCCCAGCTGTCATCTAAACACCTGGGATATGCTAATTCATTTAACATTTATTATAATTCAATGGGGTTCTCTACCACTGTCATCTGTAAGGAAGAAAAAACTGAGACCCAATGAGATTAAGAAATGTGTTCAAGTCACATACCTATAAAGTGATGGGGCTAGAATGTTCATTTACACAATCCTCCCTACCAAGCAGCATTAAAAAAAAAAAAAAAGTTCAAATTCTTTCTATTTCTCATCAGTTCAATTCAGTTGCTCAGTTGTATCCAACTCTCTGTGACCCCATGGACTGCACCACACTGGGCTTCCCTGTCCATCACCAACTTCTGAAGCCTACCCAAACTCTTGTCCATTGAGTCAGGGATGCTATCATTTCTCATCATCTCATCACCATTTGTCATCAGTGTCAGACAGATATTCTCAGTTATCACCTGGATCTCTCCAGGTAGCACTCTATAAGCATTTTGGATGCTTTAGCTCTCACAATGGGTCCCACAGAATTTCTCCTCTTCCGTTGACCATCCTGCAAGGTGGAGGACAGTGGTGGGAACAAGCCCCTCCTGGTATAGAGAATACAGTGGTGGAGTGTGACTGGTAAGAAATGTTAAAAAAAATAATAATAAGCAAATATTTAAGACCAAACAGAAACCATTTCCTTTTAATGGTAACCATGTGCAGGAAATGCTCAACTATGTCACTGATAAAATACTCTTTTCCTGAGACTGACGGCTCCCCAGCCAACCTCCTTTTCAAGGATTCTCACTATCACTTACGCTTATCCTTCCCCACCATTGCCGATCTCATCAACAGTTGTGCCAGCCATTCAGCCAAAAACATAAGAGTTATCCTAGAAGATTCCTCCTTCTCAATTAATTCCTGTTTGTTCAACAATTAAAAAAAAATGAACCCCCTTTGATATTTCTAGCATCAGTTTTCTGCCCTCTTCTGGCTATTTTTATTGACAGTCATCAAGATCTCCAAGTAAACTCAATTTTCTCATTAATTACACAGAAATACATGTGAATTGACTTTTCTAGATTATAGAAGTTTAGGAAAGACAATACAAATCACTTAGGATGTCAATGCCTGGAGTCAACCAATATAATGTTTTTGTACAACCTCCAGTTCATTTGTATCCTCTCTTCTTCTCTGCCCTTCTTCTGCATCCATCTGCCTGCTATCTGTGTAAGCATATTTTATAGAACTGGGCTCATACTTTATACATAGATTTGTTGAATTCATTTTCCATCATTTAGTATAAATAACTAGTAAGAGTGTTGGAGAAGATTCTTGAGAGTTCCTTAGACTGCAAGGAGATCAAACCAGTCAATCCTAAAGGAAATCAATCCTAAATATTCACTGGAGGAACTGACGCCGACTCTGAAGACACCGACTTTGGCCACCTGATGAGAAAAGCCGACTCACTGGAAAAGACCCTGAAGGGAAAGACTGAAGGCAGAAGGGGATGACAGAGGATGAGATGGTTGAATAGCATCACCTACTCAATGGACATGAGCTTGAGCAAGCCTCAGGAGATGGTGAGGGATAAGGAGGCCTGGTTGGTGTGCTGCAGTCCATGGGGTTGCAAATCGTCAGACGTGTCTAAGAGACTGAACAACAAGCAGAATTTTGAGATCAAAGGGCATAATGCGTTTGTTTGTTTGTTTCAGAGTTACATTTCTTAAAATAATAAAATGAATATGTGCCTATTGTTGAAGGCTTGGAAAATACAAAATAAAAGCAAAATATAAGAGTTACTCACAATCCCATGGCCATTGTACTGGACCTCAGACAAAACTGTCCCTTGTCCCTTTTCACTAGATGACTGTTGTTCATGTCCTAATAAATGCTTGTCTCAGTCAAGTTTGGGGCTTCCTTGGTGACTCAGTGTTAAAGAATCCACCTGCTAATGCAGGACATGTGGGTTCAATCCCTGGGTTGGAAAGATATCCTGGAGAAGGAAATGGTAACTCACTCCAGTACTGTTGCCTGGGAAATCCCATATACAGGGAAGCCTGGAGGGCTACAGTCCATGAGGTCCATGCCATGACTTAGCGACTCAACAACAACAACTCAATCATGTTTACTTCACCTCTCAAATTACCATCCATACAGATTCCAGGATGAAGAGTCTTTAAATTTATAATAATTTATTTTATAAATTAACATAATGAGGTCACCTTGTTGAACTGCCATGCCCTTATTCTCTAACTTTACTCTAATAATGAATTACCCCCAACACAAAATGATTTTGCAAAGTTACTCTCCCTACTTGATTTAATGTGCTTCCCTTTTCACCCACAGAAGTAGAAAGAAGTTATTATACAATGTTGGTGGTTTAGTTGCTAAGTGATTTCCAACTCTTGCAATGCCATGGACTGTAGCCTGCCAGGCCTCCTCTGTCCATGGGATTCTCCAGGCAAGAATACTGGAATGGGGATCTTCCCAACTCAGGAATGGAACCTGGGTCTCCTGCATTGCAGGCAGATTCTTTACTGACTGAGCTACAAGGGAAGCCTTGTTACAATGATATACAATGTTATATATACTATCTTACACATACAATGTTAGTAACCCCAATAGAATGAGTCAGAAATTGGGTGCTGTGAGGTTGAGTTACCACAAAATAGAAGAATGGGGCCAGCTAGACATTTTCTGGTTCAGGTCAGGATGTTTCAGGAAAAGGGGATTAGAGCAAATCTCTGAGACGATGGAGAGATTTGGGAACAAATAGAAATTCAACAAAGGTTCGTCTAGTCAAGGCTATGGTTTTTCCTGTGGTCATGTATGGATGTGAAAGTTGGACTGTGAAGAAGGCTGAGTGCTGAAGAACTGATGCTTTTGAACTGTGGTGTTGGAGAAGACTCTTGAGAGTTCCTTGGACTGCAAGGAGATCCAACCAGTCCATTCTGAAGGAGATCAGCCCTGGGATTTCTTTGGAAGGACTGATGCTAAAGCTGAAACTCCAGTACTTTGGCCACCTCATGCAAAGAGTTGACTCATTGGAAAAGACTCTGATGCTGGGAGGGATTGGGGGCAGGAGGAGAAGGGGATGACAGAGGATGAGATGGCTGGATGGCATCACTGACTCGATGGATGTGAGTCTGAGTGAACTCTGAGAGATTGTGATGGACAGGGAGGCCTGGCGTGCTGTGATTCATGGGGTCGCAGAGTCAGACAGGACTGAGCGACTGATATGATCTGATTTCCTAAAAAAGGATGGGATTAGATTATAAAGAGTTAAGGAGTCAAAGAAGTCAAATGAAGAATAAGGAATTAAATTAGCAATGCATACATTAGCAGGATTTTCACCAATAAGGGATTATCTGAAATTGTGTTTAAAAAATACCAGTCTAGGGACTTCCCTGATAGCCCAGTGGTTAAAACTCTACACATCCAATGCTGAGGATATGGGTTCAATCCTTGCTCAGGAAACTAAGAGCCCCATCCCCACGTTGCAGGCCCCAAAAATGAACAACAACAAAAATCAAATGAGAAGGAATGTGAGGTTCCCCCCAAAAGGAAAGACATTGAGAGGAAACTTAGAAGTATAGTAATAAGACTTTGCGAGGCTTCCTCCAAAAAAATCTCTACATTGAATACCTAAATAAATAATTTTAACCTGATAAAAATATAAAAAATACCAGTCAACAGCTGCAGAGCAGATTAGATTAGAAGGCTACTGCTGATTTTAGGCAGCTGGGCCGTGCGCTGCTGTAGCTCTCAAAATGTGATGAGGTTAAGGGACAGGCTAGCACAGTGAGAGTTAAGTAACGTATATTCCATCAGACTGTCACCAGCATCAAAGCCTGAGCCCTGTGTGTGCCTGCTAATTCCCAGCATCACCCTAGCACACGGGCACACAGGAGTTTTTGCCATAGTTTGTTATGCTGACTTAGATATTCATTTTCCTCAGTTTTCCGAGATGAATGCTGAGTCTCACGTGTGCCTCTTTTTGGACTGCTACTGGAAACCTGGTTCATAAACTGGACACCAGCTGATAGCCACTTGCAATCATGGTCATTTGATAGGATATTTGCCACCTCAAAGAATTTATGCACAGTAAAATAATTTGAAAATAATTTATACAGTAAATAAAATTATTTTTAAATTTTTCCTGAAATACTATATGGTTTTGAGTATTTTTCTCTATGTACCTTCTAAATGACACCTAGATTGTTTTTATTTGCCATTATTGGATGCAGTTTATTGGTCAAAACTGTCTTGAAAAACATTACTCACAGGTGTTCTGAGTTTTATTTTTATCTGTTTTGGTTAATTTCACTGTTGTTGCTGTTGAAAAGCATTCTATACTTTTTAGGCAGTGTTATAGATAGCTAAAATGTTTTTCATCTTTCAAACTACCTTTTTAAAAAATGATTTTTTTAATTTTTCCCTGTACACAATTTCCTAATATTTTTATACTTCATTAAAAAAAAAAAAAAAACTAATGGACTCCCTTAGCTTCTCCATTCCATGCAGAATTTAATTGAGTGATCAATCACTAACATAAAGAGTTCTTAAACCTGCAAGGGCACATTTATGCAATTTTACATAAGCCTTGCTAATCCAAAGTCGAACTCAGTAAACTGTTCTGTTTTGTTTTTCTATTGAGGAACAAACTCTATAAAGACCAAAATAAAAGATACATGTATTATCTGATTCCAAGCCAAAGAGGGGAGACAATTCTATTCCTTGATGAAAAAAAAAAAGTTACTTATTACAACAAAAAAAATCAGGGCTTGGAATAATATATGATACTTTTATTATATTAAAATGGCTCATTATGATATTATCTCAGAAGAAAAATAGGCAACACTTTCATGCTTTCATTCTCCTCTTGACGTAAAACTCTTCATTTTCTGACCAGAACATGGTCTCTCCTAATTTGATGCTGTATCGCAGATAAAGATGGATGAAACTCTCTGAAGGTCTGACCTTGCCAGGGTCGAAATAATAAGTGTACTTACAGGAAGATGCATTTCCAATTAGGTGAAAGATTCTAGTTTTACACACCTTTTGAGAAACAAAGAGCAAAGACCCCAAATAAAATCAAGAATAAAATTCTGCTGGACCCAAACTAGATTTTTTTTAAAGGATGATTTTAGTCAAAATATGTTATTTTCCAGCTCCTGATGCTAATAGAAGGAAAATGCTTTTTAAACGCTTAGCAGATGTTTAGTGGTTTTATCATCATCATTATGAACAAGTTATGCTAAATTATGTAAATCTGTCTTGGAATGGAAGGCTTATATGTACTTAATATACTTTACAACTCTTTCCCTCCATTTGGTGGTAACGTCTTTAGGATGAGCTTTAGGTGTTTAGTTTTTATTTATAAGAATACTTTACTGCAGAGTTTATTTTCCCCCTTTACAGACCTTTCACAGATACATTATAACACCATAGACTGTAGCTGGCCAGGCTCCTCTGTCCACAGAAACCTCCAGGCAAGAATACCAGAGTGGGTAGCTGTTTCCTTCCCCAGCGGATCTTTCTTACTCAGGGACCAAACTTGGGTCTCTTGCACTTCAGGTAGATTTCTTTACATCCTGAGCCTCTAGGGAAGCCCAGTAACTTAACCAGGAGTGAAAATGTTGAATTATTCACAATTCTGTCTTACATTTCCACTTATGGCTCTTAAGAAGACATATTCTTAATCTCCATGTCTGTCTCTAGTTAAGACTGCCAAGGTTACATCCTTAGGCATCTCAGTCCTTTTCTGTAAGAACATCAAACATCACACCCCACACTGAGTGTAACATTTTCTGAAAACCTCCTCCTACCCAATCACCCACTCAAGCTAGAAACAGGACTATGGTGATCTCTCCCATTGAAGTTAGTAATCGAGTCCTAACATTCTACCCCTTAAAATGTCTCTTCCATGACCACTGATTGGCATCTTGATCTACTGCATCTTGTCTCAGGAAGAAGGCTGTGGCCCCAGCCCTCTGGCTTTCTTCCTTCTTATTTAGAAATAAGAAAAACCAAGTCAGAATCTGTGGATGGTCATCACACTGTTAACCAAATATCTTGGCATGGAATAGAAACATCTCCCCAGACTGCCTGGTTTCCAATCTTGTCTCAGCTGCTCACTTTTGCTTACCATTCCCTCCATCTGGAAAGTCATCCTTCTAGCTGATCTGTTCATCCAATTTCTCTTAAACATCGAACATTTACCTCAAGCAGTTTGTCTCCAGGGTAGTTTTCCCTGTTTTCCATCACCTTCTCTCATGTAACCACGGTACTTGACTATAATTCTTAAAACAGTTTAGAGAAATTTGAACAGCACTATATCCTCTGTTTGGGTGTAGATATCTGGAGGGCAGTGTTGTGTCTGACCTTGTGTTGTAACTCAGAAGTGCCTGCTCATCAGTGGCGGCTCAATTATTTCTTAACAGAATGAATGACTTGGGGTTGACTCCTTCTAGATAATTTGGGCGTTAAAAACAAGATGGGTATTCCAAATAGAAGCCAAAATCCAGAAATCTTAAATCCAGCTTCTACCTCTATCCTTAACATCCTTTAATACATTTTCTTCCTTTCTTTCATCCTTCTGTCCTCGTTCCTTCCTTCCTCCCTTCTGTAAACCCTTAGAAGCCCCAAATACACCTGGTAACATGCTTGCCACTGAGGAGATGTAAATTACACAGGATCACCATCCTTTCCTTAAATGCAATGAGAACTTAATTTTCAAATTCTTTGACTTAAGGAAAATATGTGTCCACCGGGCCAAACGCAGGTCTTCTTTGATATGTCAAGAAATAGTACAGTGCTGTCTGCTCAGTCACTCAGTCGTGTTTGACTCTTTGCCACCCTATGGGCTAGGCTCCTCTGTCCATGGGATTCTCCAGGCAAGAATACTGGAGGGGTTTCCCATTTCCTCTTTCAGGGAATACAGTCCTGAATAGACATTAAGTTTGCAGAATTCCAGTGGAATCTGATATTCTAAGATGAATTTTATGCTAAATATGCTCTTGTGCTGTGCTGTGCTGAGTCACTTCAGTCGTGTCCAACTCCTTGCGACTCTATGGACTGTAACCCACCAGGACCCTCTGACCATGAGATTTTCCAGGCAAGAATACTGGAGCGGATTGCCATATTCTCCTCCAGGGGATCCTCCTGATCCAGGGATTGAACCTGCATCTCTTACGTCTCCTGCATTGGCAAGCAAGGTTCTTTACCACTAGAGCTACCCGGGAAGCTCCAGATATGCTCTTACAACATTAATTTCTGTTTAGTTTACTTCAGTAAACTGCTAGGTATGGAGAATTTTGAATGAGCTGCTGATTTTGAGAGCATAGTTAGGATTTTATCTGGGAGAGACAGGATCCTTCATCCGATTGGTGATAAACATTGAAAGAAGAAATATGGGAAGTTAATCCTCAGGTCTAAAGCTTCAGATTCCAGGTCTGAAAGGTATTTCTAACACCCACTACACTGGGGCATAAGGCAAGGGCTTGAAACTGGGGATAGTTACATCCTTCTGGACTTAGTGTGAATTGTTCCAGTTATGGGCCCATGAGTGAGCCCTACTAGGGAGGATAGAAAGGGAGGCCACTGTGAGGCTCTAGTTGTTCATGATCACAGGGAAAAGGCCTGGAGGTCCTGTGGGGAAACAGAGTGACTCTGCTTAGGGAGGTTTATTCTCATACCGATTAACCAGTGCTTAAGAGCCAAGCTTATTACATCTATGGTACACTCCAAGGCAAGCATCAATATGCCATCCAACAAAGACCCTTTAAAAATACTTTCTACTGATATGCAAGCATCTCTGTTGGCTCAGTGGTAAAGAATCAACCTGTCAAGCATAAGAACCAGGTTCCACCCTTCGGTCAGGAAGATCCCCCGGAAAAGAAAACGGCAACCCATTCCAGTATTTTCCCCTGGGAAATCCCATAGACAGAGGAGTCTGGCGGGCTACTGTCCATGTGGTCACAAAAGAGTCAGACACGACTTAGCAACTAAACAACAACAGAGGTGATATCCAAAACTGTGATCTAATAGGAAGGCCTAATTAATCGTGAGCAGAGGCTGCAGAACAAAATCAGCTGTTCTCTCTACAATCCTAAAAAAATACTGAAGGACCAGGAGGAAGGTAGTGAGAAAATACAATGGAGTAAAATTGTATCTCATGTTCTGTTCAGTTCAAAATTGCTTCCACTATGGGTGTGCTAAGACACAGCCAATAGCTTCCAATAATCTCAAGTCTCAGAAGAAATTTCCTTAGACACTTATCACTGAGCTTTTTAAAAATTCTCAAAGTAATAGTTAAAATAATGAATGAAATTTTAAAAATAATGAAAAGTTTAGGCACCAGAAATACATTTATGCAGATAAATTGGAAAAATTGACAAATATATATTTATATTGATTAAATTCTCTTAAATTGAATATAAATTTAAATTTATGTTAATACATTTTTAATTAACCAAGATAAATGTGCTAATTATGAATAGGCCTTCATCTTACACAATGGCATATGGATTATACTCAAATAAAACAAAAAATATATTTGAAATCTTTGAATTGTCTATTTTGTTTTCATAAGAATAAATATGTAGTTACTAATTACATAATAGAATGCTCTAAATTCTGAAAGAGATGGGAATACCAGACCACTTGATCTGCCTCTTGAGAAATTTGTATGCAGGTCAGGAAGCAACAGTTAGAACTGGACATGGAACAACAGACTGGTTCCAAATAGGAAAAGGAGTACATCAAGGCTGTACATTGTCACCCTGCTTATTTAACTTATATGCAGAGTACATCATGAGAAATGCTGGACTGGAAGAAGCACAGGCTAGAATCAAGATTGCCAGGAGATATATCAATAACCTCAGATATGCAGATGACACCACCCTTATGGCAGAAAGTGAAGGGGAACTAAAAAGCCTCTTGATGAAAGTGAAAGTGGAGAGTGAAAAAGTTGGCTTAAAGCTCAACATTCAGAAAACAAAGATCATGGCATCCAGTCCCATCACTTCATGGGAAATAGATGGGGAAACAGTGGAAACAGTGTCAGATTTTATTTTTTTGGGCTCCAAAATCACTGCAGATGGTGGCTGCAGCCATGAGATTAAAAGACGCTTACTCCTTGGAAGGAAAGTTATGAGCAGCCTAGATAGCATATTCAAAAGCAGAGACATTACTTTGCCAACAAAGGTTTGTCTAGTCAAGGCTATGGTTTTTCCAGTGGTCATGTATGGATGTGAGAGTTGGACTGTGAAGAAGGCTGAGCACCGAATAATTGATGCTTTTGAACTGTGGTGTTGGAGAAGACTCTTGAGAGTCCCTTGGACTGCAAGGAGATCCAACCAGTCCATTCTAAAGGAGATCAGTCCTGGGTGTTCTTCAGAAGGACTGATGCTAAAGCTGAAACTCCAATACTCTCGCCACTTCATGTGAAGAGTTGACTCACTGGAAAAGACCCTGATGCTGGGAGGGATTGGGGGCAGGAGGAGAAGGGGATGACAGAGGATGAGATGGCTGGAGGGCATCACCGAATTGATGGACGTGAGTTTGAGTGAACTCCGGGAGTTGGTGATGGACAGGGAGGCCTGGCGTGCTGCGATTCACGGGGTAACAAAGAGTTGGACACAACTGAGCGATGGAACTGAACTGAATATATATTCGATAATTTAAATCAGTGTTTTCAAATTGTTTGTTCCAAAGGTAAATCAAAATCAAGGTAAAGAGCGGTGTATTTTAGTCAGTGTTTCTTATATTCTTAATTCATTTGGAAAAAGCAACTTTACAAATTAGATAAGCAATAATTGTCCAAATGCATATTTAATACTAATTATCTGCTGTGTATTTTTATGTAGACACATGTAATATATTTGTATTTATTTTTAAATGGCTCCCTCACTCCAATGACCCTCAACCAGTACACAAGTTCCATCAGTATAGCAATTTTTTTCTCTTCTGTTTATGAATATACTCCAAACCTAAATCAGTTCCTGAAATATACCAAGCATTCAGTAGTCATTTGTCTCTTTAAGATAGTATATTTTTATTATATACATATGCTTGAAAAACACATGTTAATACATATATTGATTCAAGGATGAAAACATCTTAAATAGTATTTAAAAATGTAACAGTTTCCTATATATTATTGACTGTCTGTTAATCACTATATTAGAGGCTTTGTGTAATATTATTCTGTACCTTTTAAAATCCTCTTTTTTTTTTAAGAGTAAACTAAGCCTTGATCAGTTATGGAAGCGCTATGGCTGAGACCAGAAATGCTTTACTCATTTCCAAGCTCAAGTCTTTCCTGTGATGGTTATACTTTAAATGATGATGTAGGGATAAAGGGGGCTTCCCCAGTGGCTCAGCAGTAAATAATCCTCCTGCAATACAGGAGATGAAGGAGCCACAAGTTCAACCCCTGGGTCAGGAAGATCCCCTGGAGGAGAGCATGGCAACCCACTCCAGTATTCTTACCTGGAGAATTTCATGGACAGAGGAGGCTGGCAAGCTACAGTCCAAGAGGTCACCAAGAATTGCACGACTGAAGAAACTGAGCACAGCACACATACACACATACACACACACACACACACACACACACACACGCAACATAGGAGTAAAGGTAAATAATTACAAGATATTCTGTATAAATTGATGTTAGCCCTATTTACTTAATATCACTTTAGAAGCTAGTATGTCTTGAGGTTTCATCTTTAATCTTCTAAGATTTTCATTAAGGATAAACATACACCTGTTGTTTCATCTCAAGACCACACAAAAAATTTTGATCATATGCTATTTTGTCTTGACAAAGTTGTCAGTTCTTACAGAATAATAAAGTAAAAATCGCAATTAAGATATCATTCAAAGAGGCCAAAGTCAGAATAGTAAGATTTATTGACCTTGGCTCCCTGACAGCCTGCTTTGGGCATTAAGAGACCTGGGATGGAGTCTCAGCCTGGCCACTAATTAGGTGTTGTGACCTTGAGCAAATCGGTTTGTCTCTCTTGGGCTTTTGTTTCTTCATCTGTAAAATTAGGAGGCTGGACTAGAACATTCTCTAAGGTTGCTTCCATCTCTAAAATTCTATGATCCATAATCTTTAGAGAGCACAGGCCTGTTCATTATATCTTCTTTTATAACAACTATAAATCAGTCCCCAAGACTGACAGTATCAGCCAGAATTCAAAGGTACATTATTAGCAAGTGCTTAGTCATTAACTGTGAGAGTATTGGCCATGATACTCAAAAACATGCTTTCAAAAGCTCCTTTAAGTAATTCAAGAGTGAAAAAAAAGAAAGTCACATCATTAATTATGCAAAGTTATGACTCTAGACACACAGCATTTCCCTGACTTTTGAAAGTTGCAGCCAATTATAAGAAAAGTTGTAAAGCCTTCTCCCTTACCACTCTGGAAGTACCAATACTATCTCTGTTTATTCCGTCTCCCATTCTTATAAAGATGGAAAGGTTTAGAGCAATTAGCAATTTGTATCTATTTAGTAATTATTTGGTTTTTACAGAAATGAAAACTTAATTACAGGGAAGTCTTACCCCAACCCACACATTTGCACTGAATGCTTCTTTTCACAAAGAGTGGGATAAAGAGTGGTTTACTTTATTCACAGTGATTTCAAAGGGTTTCATCTAGAGGAGAATCCTTAGCAGTGATGGAAGCGTCTGTAGTTCATGAGCTCCTATACCCAAAGCACAAGGGCTGGGCAGGGCAGAGTCAGCCTTATAAAGCACTCCAGTTCCATTAGGGATCTCTCTGCCCATCACTCATTCCTTAGCCTCCTACACCTGTGCCATCTAATGTATTAGCCAGGAGCTACACACAGCTATTTCAATTTAAATGAATTAAAAGTGAGCACAACCTAACTTGCTCAGTTCATCAGTTACATGAGCCATATTTCAGGTGCCAGACCACCTACAGAGTAGAGGACCTGACTGTCAGCAAGCAGAAGTTGTGACAATTACAACATTGTCAACATAGGAAAAACACCATTTTTTAAAACCTCCTAGCCTGATTTTGGAAATCCTTGAGAAATATTCTGTCTAGCAGAACTGGGTAATATGTACAACCCTCGACCTGTCCTGTGGGCTGAGAGGTACGATGACGGGGTAGGCAGCCTGTCTCTATTCTGAAGACACGGCTGGAAAGGGAGGCAGGGGAGTAGTATACTTGGAGAAGGTGGCCAGCCTCATTTGCCTTCAATTCAATGCATTGATCTTTGGTGCTACCATTGAACTTATTCTGACAAATGCATATACCCTGATAATCTAC
Organism: Bos grunniens; assembly: GCF_055505025.1. Taxonomy (NCBI): domain Eukaryota; kingdom Metazoa; phylum Chordata; class Mammalia; order Artiodactyla; family Bovidae; genus Bos; species Bos grunniens. Next base: position 10,637,145 of record NC_141168.1, read on the forward strand.
TCATGTGCCTATTAAGATATAACATTCAACCGTTCCCAGGAAGTTCCCACATGTCCCTTCCCAGTCCATATGAATCCCCCACCCAAAGGTAAACACCACGGTGATATTGTCCACCATAGATTAATTTTCTATAGGTATTTGTATGCTTATATAGATATATTTTTTCACATGGACACATGCTACTTCTTAAACAACAGAGTGAAGTGTTTAATTTATTATAGAGAAACTTTGGTTTGACCCCTGACTCTAACCTTATGGAATTATCCAACTTCCCTAAGTCTCCCTTTTCTCTAAATAAATAAGGATAGTAGTAGCAACTATCTGGCAAGATTGTCATGAAGAAGAAATGAAGTGATGGATATAAACAATGGGGTCAATGTGATGCTTGAAATAGGACATAGATTCAGCAAATGTAAGCTTTTATTTTGATTTAATTGCAAAAACTTTCAAGGTTCTTGCTCTCTCACTGACCTTTAAACTCCTTCCTCCATAAAACAGAAGATTTATCTAGATTCTTCTGTGAGTCAACATAAAGGGGAGTAATAGGTCCAGTTTTCTCATACTTTTAAATAAAAGATCAAGAGCAAGGAAGGGAAGTTCAAAATGAAAGTCCATAAAAATCAAATTAAAATGTAGTACTGATGACAATTCTGGTTCTTTGGATAAAATGTCTGAAACTAAAATATCAAAACTATCAAAATGCATAACCCAGTTTTACGAGCCTTAGAAGAACTTCAGAACAGCCATTCCCCAAGTTTTATTCTGCCAGTTTTATGGCTGACTCATCACAGCTCAGATTTTCAATGAAAATAGTTGATGACATAAACCAACCTCCTATAAAACAACTCTAATACAAATTCCATTTTTACATAATACGATTTAATAGAACTGCTATTGTATGGAATGGCAAGTCATCAGGTCCCTTACGATTTGAGGTGTTTATTCTAGGGTGGGAGATAATTCCTTGGTTTGTCTGCTTTGAGCAAAAGGAAAACAGATTTTCAAGGAGTCAGTAAGCCTGGGGTCTGGGCAGTGGGGGCCAAAAGGGACTGGACTGCTTGGGTCAGAGTCTTTCTTGGCTTTGAGGTCACCCAGAGACTGGCCTGTAGGAGGAATTAATGAGCCACGCGGATCTGAAGCTGCTTCTGGAACTAAGGCTTTAGGAAGTTCAAAGGAAAAGCAGCAGGGTGTTCAGAGGCAGGTTTTTGAAGTAACTGTTTAGCTGCAGTATCAAAAACGGTTCTGCCATAACATAAAAACAGCAAAAATATAATAATAATTCTCTAGTTACCATTTCAAAAGTTTTATCATATTTTATATATTTTAAAATGTTCTGGAAGAATGGCCAGCAACGGATGTCATTGGGGCAGATGTCAGTGGGGTCTTTGGACTGCCCCCCCCCATCCATACTTGACCACCATCCACTACCACCAGAGTTATGAAAAACAGCCAACACCTGTGCTGCTTCTTCTGCAGGCTTTCTCTTGTCACTGAAGATTGCTTTCCCACTCTCATGGTAGCCTGGAAGAGCCAGGGAATTAATCATCTTAGTTCTCATCAAAAGCATTCCAGGACTAATGTGAGTTGATGTATATAGATGTCCCAGTAACACTGCCCTCCAGCGGGGAGCACTGAGGCATCAGTTTCACACTGGTACCCAGTGTGTCCCTTGGGATTAACTGCCAGTTGCCCTTAGTAACTGTTGCCTTGGTAACAGCTCCATCAACTGGCCCCCAGCCTCTTCCTAGTCTCACTTCCCCACATCCCTGCTTGAATCTCCTTAAGGATCTTCTTCTAGGGACTCAGGTCTCCCATACTGCAGGCAGATTCTTTACCAGCTGGGCCACCAGGGAAGCCCAACCAGTATAATACTTGGATTTATTAAGGATCTTTCACTTTCTCATATGAGTTAGTGACTGTCTTAATTACTGAGTTCAATCCCTGGGTTGGGAAGATCCCCTAGAGAAGGGAACGGCTACAGTATTCTGGCCTGGAGAATTCCATGAACTATGTCACAAAAAGTCAGACACAACTGAGTGACTTTCACAAACAAATACTGGCTGAAGACAGAAAGCAAGGAAAGAATTTTAGGTCCATCCTCTCACAAACACTTCTGGCCTTCCTGGTCTAAATTCAATTCAGTTCAGCAAATATTTATCAAGTGTCTTCTAAAATAGAACACATTTTCCTTAGATATTTAACAAGGCTAGTATAAAAGTACTGAATAAGGTAACTCATTCCATACTGGAACTTCAATACATTTTACAAATTTAATTCAAAATGTACAGAAGTACTTTCCATTTTCACAAGGAGAATCCTCTTTCTTGGAATGACATTCATCCCAATCAATTCCACAAAGCTGCAATTTTGTCAGAATCACTTATCCAGTGGTGAGGTTCAATTGTGTAATGATTTTCAGCTTATGATGGTCTGAAATTACCTTGAACTAACCCTGAGAACATGGGTGGGTTAATTTTATTTTTCAAGAAATCATAAGAGACTCTGATGTTTATACAGCTAAATATTCCCTTCTCACAGGATATGTTTACTTTTAATAGCATGATTGTTTTTTTTATTATTATTAGGATGATAACTTCAAGGAGAGGGCAATTTTTGAGGGGATATTTTTGAATATAAAAAATATTTTGTCAAATTGTTTCCAAGTAAGGTGACAACTGGATTATTTGAGGACTAGGTCTTAGTTTACCTCAATTTCTTCTTACAGATGAAATGTAAGACAGTAGTTCAAGTTTACAAACCAGAATATTCCATGCATTTGTGGCTAGACATTTCCTTTCCATAGCCGTAGTAGTTCTGCCTCTGTGACATGCATCATTTGATTTGATGTTTGCTTAACTGAAATGTGATGGGTTGACGTTATCAAACTGAGCAGATTTTCTGTAACCTTAAACTGAATGTTCTTGGGTATGAAAGGAGAGGCAAATGGAGTATGCAGCAGGGGAGCAGATACTACCACCGAGGGTGAAACCCACGAGCATCAATAAAATGCATTTGACAAGGCAGTTAAGTTGATCACAAGAGAATACTCATTTCTATGATAATTCATTATATTATTTATATTAACATTGTTTTCCTGCAGTCATTAGGGAAGTGCACTCTAGCTTGTTTCTTGAAGGAATAAACTTCATAAAAACCCAAGGAAATTAATATATTTTTGATAAATGATTACAGATTGAAGGAGACTTTCAAAAGAGAGCAAGACATTTGATGATTTATTGCTCAACTAAGGGACAATAGTATCTCTAATGTAATAATGCCTATTCCTCATGCATCTATTTCACAATTTGAATATTATTCTGAAGGGCTAAATCAGATTCAGTATGCCTGACACCATAAATATTTATTGCGTATCTTTAGTGTGCCAGGCCCCAATGCTAGTGGCTAGGGCTGAAAAGCAAATAAGATTAACACAGATTTTCCTCTTCTGAAAATAACAAAGTCAGGTATGTAAGCAAACAATGCTGTGTGGTTAGTACAGTGATAGTCACTGAATAAGGGATATTTTTTTTGCCTCTTAAACTGCATAGAATCTTACACTTAATAAATAATAATAAAATGTATATTATGTCTAAATTTTACATTATTCATATTTATGCACATACTATCTACTACACTGGAGAAAGAGAGTTATGTGATCTCATCTAATCCTCATAGCATCTTTATGAAGTGTGTATGGAAAATCTGGGTTTCCTGGGGATTGAATTTTACAGACTGAAGATGACTCTGCATTGGCCTTTGCAATGGGATCCTTGGAGTTTAATCTTTTCTGCCTTCATTGTACAACTTCCTCCCACTGCCACTGTCATACCAGTTTCTCAGATGAAGAGACTGAGACCTAAAAAGTCAGTGTACGTTATAAAAGACAGGGACACCTGCATAAGAGCTGACAAGAGTATAGAATGCTCAGGAGAAGAATTTACACCAGGGCCTCACTAATAAAATCCTCTGACCTCTGTGGGACGGGGAGATGGACATCTCATGGGTCAATTTAGCTGCTTCAGGCTTTGGCTGACAGGTGTAATTAGGTTCTTTCCACAGAAGAAGATGCAAAGATTAAGAAGTGTTCAACCTCAGTGCTAATATTCATCTGTCAATTAAAGAGCCTGCCTTGGGAGCCACAATATTTGAATCTAGTGTCACTGCATGACTTAAAGTAGCTCACCGCACTCACTCCTTTATCACGGAAAGTCATACACACCAGAACAGTCATTTTCGTCACATTATTTAATTTTCTGCATTAATATTTGGCTACATTAATTCATGGGCTGCTCACCATGCAACAATGTCACACACTCTGATATAAAAGCTGTAAGTAATCTGACAGTTGATTGATCTCAAGTGTCATTATGCAGACAAAGGAAAATACTAGTGTCACTGGGTTAAGTAAAGTAAGTTTTACAATTCTATTTAGTGTTCAAAACTAACACTTTCATGATATTTAACTTCACTGCAGAGGATAAAAATGGTAATCAATACCCAAGCCTTAAGCCCAGAAAAGTGCACCGAGATTTATAGCTACCATGAAAGCATAATTTAAAATTATAAAGAAGGTTTCTTTCTTAATTTTGTGGTTTTCCAACAGAGTTGGACATGTATTAAAATTTCGCTTTTCAAAAATGATATCTTTATATGCATATAAGCAACTTTGCTGAAATGAAATTAGCCTGAGAATGGCAATTTAGATTTATTGAAGCAAGGATGTTAAAAATTAATCACTCATTTCCCACTTGGCGATGAAATTCAGTGTTTTCCAAGGGCATCTCTGTCCAATGGTGTGAAGGGCTACACTGTTGAAAAGACTTTAATCTTTTTACATTGAATCAATGAAGAAACACGTTGAACACAAAACAGCTGCCCATCACAGGAGTGTCAGATTAATCTCAGTGAGAGGGAGATATTAACAGACATCACCAAATAATCAGTTGTACCCCCTAGAAAAACCCAGTGTGCTAGAGAGAAAACAAGAACTCTTTGTGATGAGCATTTTGTTTGCTTCTCTAAGGATCCATATCCTTGTAAAAATAGGTTGGGGAAGTCTATATTTCCTAAGCTCTAACTTTATGACCATTTTATCTACCTTCTCCTCATCCCTGTAAATATTCTCATCATTCAAGGCTAAACCCACATTCAATTATTTCATGAAAAAGAAAATTATAGATATTATCTTGCATTGCTATCAGACAATTTAATTACTCCTACACACACACATGGACCTGATAGTATTATGAGAAAATACACTGGCTAGTTCTGGAATATTTTTGGTGATCTTTCAACCAGATTGATGACTTTGAGCGCTTAATGATCCAGAATCAGAAAAGACCTAAAGTGTCAAGGCAGGTTGCCTGTTCTGGCTTGCTCACACAGCTCTGTGATTTTAAGACTGCACATTTGCAAATGACATGGAAATTTTCCTTGGGTTTTACAAAACTCTGGGTCCACTCTCAAGAAGAATGCTTAGAGATGATTTTGTTTTGTAGGTACAGATGGATTAAATTTGAAATCATATACCAAAGTCTACTGAAAAAGTATAGTCTTCAGAATTTGTGTCAATGTCTCAAATAAACAGAACTTTCTAAATAAAAGGAGATTTATATCAAATCCATTCATAAAATCAACTGATTAATTTGAACTAATTTTTAGTAAAAACTTCTGTCTATATTAAATGTTTCTTTTCATGAATAAAGTTTCTAGAACATTATTTTAAACACTGAATATGTAGAGAGAAAGACTCCATGAAAAAGCAGAATTTAAATGCAATTCCTGAATTGTCAGGGTGAAGAATGAAGCATCTTGGACACCAGGTTGAGCTTTGCCAAAAAAAAGAAAAATTATTAGACCTGGCCAGGTTGGTGGGTGCTGCTCAAGATGCCCAAAGGTTTTGTTCTCAAATCTCCTATTCTCACTTCCTCCTCCTCTGTCCTAGATCAAATCTGTTAGTGTTTTGAAATGCCCAAACTTTTCAACTTTTTAATAGATTTTTTAAATATGACTTGTCAAAACGGCATTGCTAGATGGATGAACACCTGCCCCCGGGAACCACAACATCTGAATTGAAAAGCTGCTCTGCAATTTACCAAGTGTGTGATCTGGGGGAAGTTACTTTCCCTCTCCACAGCTCAGTGTTTCCAGACATCCAGTGAGATGATTATCTTCCTCAGAAGACTGTGTAAGGCTGGAATGATCTATTTCATGAAAGCATATAAGAACAGCTGGTGGCGGTGGGTGTATTTTTATTGTTCCCTGAACTATTTCCCCTCCTAGACTTCCGCCTTTAAGGGATACTCTGGGAGCATATTGTCCCAAGGAGGAAAGAACCTATTGTGCCTGGAACAAAGAGGCCATTGACTGGCTTTGGGTGTCAAAAATGATGTCCAACAGCTATATTAGCAAGGTCTTGAAAGCCAGGCCTTAAATGACCTTCTAAATTCCTTTAATTCAATTCAGCATATCAAATACTAAGCTGATCTGATCAGATCATACCCCAGAGAAGAAATCTTATTTTGAATTCTTCTTGCCAAGATGAAGGGCTGTTGTTGTTCAGTTGTTAACTCCTGTTGACTCTTTGTGACCCTATGGTCTATAGCATGCCAGGTTTCCCTGTCCTTCATTATCTCCTGGAGTTTGCTCAAACTCATGTCCATTGAGCCGGTGATGCCATCCAACCATTAGATAAAGAGATGGAGTGGGGAAACACCAGCATTTTGGTAGTTCTCTGTGCTGGATAGAGAGATGGGGAATTAGATGGGACAGAGAAAATCCTTAAGTAGAGGGTGCATTCTCGTTCTTTTCTGTTTGAGTACTTGAGAGAGAACCTCTCCCTCTCTCTAGTTCAAATGCTGGGGTAGTTATCAGAGTAGACAGAACAAGTGCATTTTGTTAGTAAGAGCAGATATCACTGCACAGTCATGACCCTGTTATAAGTTGAAGAGTGAGAATCTCGCTTATGTCAGTAGTAATAAATGGAGCCAGAGGGGGAAGGATGTGCTTAGACTTTGGGTTTGAGTCTGACTGGGAAGCATCACTTTGCTGACAAAGGACCTTATAATCAAAGCTATGGTTTTTCCACCAGTCATGTACAGATGTGAGATTTGGACCACCCAATATTAGATGCTTTTGAACTGTGGTGCTAGAGAAGACTCTTAAGAGTCTCTTGGACAGAAAGGAGATCAAACCAGACAATCCTAAACGAAATCAACTTTGACTGTTCATTAGAAGGATGGATATGGAAGCTGAAGTTCCAACATTTTGGCTACCTAATGCAAAGCCAACTCATTGGAAAAGACCCTGAACCTGGTAAAGATTAAGAGCAGGAGAAGTGGGTGACAGAGGATGAGATGGTTGGATGGCATCACCGACTCAATGGACATGAGTCTGAACAAACTCTGGGAGATAGTGAAGGCCAGGGAAGCCTGGTGTGCTGCAGTCCATGTGGTCACAAAGAATTGGACTCGACTTAGTGACTGAACAACAACAATGGGGAGCCTGCAGAAAGGGCAGCCAAGGAAATGGGAGACTGGCTCCAGCTGAAAGCCATTTAGTCTGAAACCCAGTGAAGTCATGACCTTCAGTGGGATGCAATGCAACTGAGAATTTGGGTAGAGCCCAGGCATCAGGAGAAGACAGTCCAAGCTTCCCAGAGAAGCATCATTAGTGACTAGGAAATCAGCCAGAGTTACCGCAGGCACAGAATTCTGTTGCTAATGCCAGCAGATGAATCAGAGATGAGCCCAGGCAAATGGTATCTCAGCAGCCTGTAAGCATCCAGGGATCAGACCAGCCACTCACCTGGGTCTATATGAGATCACAGGTCCATTTCCCTGATTCTCCCTCCAACTAGGTCACATACACATAGACAGGGCAAGGAGAAGGGAGAACTCTGAACCTGTTTGATGCTAAGTGATCTACTCTAATGCATATTACATGACTGGACTACATTTAGGCTTCCTCACTTGCTAACTACAGGATAGATGGAAGTTGGCAAGTGAGATGAAAACATTTAAGGAAAACGTGAGTTTGCAGTTAATATAATTTCCCCCCATTGATTACAGGTCTGCACCAAAAAAATATCTCAAATAATCCTCACAATAACCTTATCAGAAGAATAAGGCTCTTAGCCTCACTAAACACTGTAAAAAACTAATAGACGTCTGCTGTTCATTATAGAACATCAGTGTGTGGGTAAGGGGCCCATGTTCACTGTGGCATTGTGAATGGGTTGGGGGAATGTAGGCTCCATTTTTTTTTTTTTTCAAGATCATATGTCAATTGTCTAACCCTGAGCAGTCATGTTACAGCCACAAAATTTTGTTCAAAGAAGACTAAATGGTCCAGAACTGATGAACTATCCTTTGTGGAACCATGCCCTGCAGATTTTAGTTCAACAGTGGCACAGGGTACATGAAAGAAAACAAACTGGAACTGAATGTTGCTTTGGGAGCAAAGGATGTCAAACAAAGCAAGTTTTCACATTCAAGGCCAGATACAGGCCTGGCTAAGATAAACTTTAACCATTAATAGTTCTACAGCTCTTTCCAGTTCAGGATTGTTTTGTCTGACATGCAGCAAGGCAAAATGCTGAGACGCCTAGATTTGCAGAAAAGAGAGGGTTTATTCAGAAGGCAGCCAAGGGAGGGCACGACAAGACGGAAAAACAAGTCTCAGACCTACCATCCCAAAGCCTCAGGGCATTTATGAAATAAAAATAAAGAGGCTGGGTTGTCAGAAGTGTGGGGAGCACAGGAGATATGGCAAAGGTGATTAGTAAAAACATGATAATCATTGTCTAGCTCAGGTAACTAAGCTACAGGCTCGTGCATATTGAAAATGGAGGCTCTTGGCATCACCCAGGGGTGGATGCTTTGGCCCTGTGATATTAAAAGGTCACTGAGGGACCCTCACATACCCAGCTGGAGGGTGGGTGGTCCCAACTGGTCTTCGCCATCTTAGCTAGAATTAGCCACTTCTGACTCCTAGTCCCTGAAAAACAACTTGGGCAAACAAAGTCTTATTCTTTAGGCTACTAGCCACTTGAAAGGATATGTGAGCCTTCTAGAGCAACAATTAAAATGACCTTGATCGCTGAAGGCAGGAGAGAAATGGATTTGACTAACTGTTACCCACGATTTCATTTCCACCAAACAATGCAAAATAAAAATGTATTGGTTGATTTCACCATAAAAGCTGTATACATCTTACCTTATGTAAAGTCGCCAAAAGACTGTCAGTTACTCTGCATGAAGTTGGCTTTCATTTTAGACACCTGAGAAAATATAGGTTTAAGCTGGGATGATAATAATAATCCTGAGGCAATTTTGAAGGAGGTGTTATTTTTGAAGCTTAAGTAGAAATCCTGGAAAAAAATGTCTACCTTTCAAATATCAATTCCTAAGTCAATCATTTCCTTGATGTAAAATCAATGACTATCACCAGTCCAAAATTGGGTAAGTTCTTGCTTTTTCTTTTTGGTAAAGGTGACACTGGTCTTTCAGTGCTGCCTTTTTTTTTTAATATTCTCATTTTTGCTTTATAATCAGTCCACATTTTATTAACAGTTTTGTGCTTGGATTCTTGTCTTGATGGATTTATATTAACCCTTATACAAAATTTTAGGTGATACTACTTTAAAATATTACAGTTCTACAAAGGTATTTTGAACACATATGAATAGAAACTTAAATAGCTATTTTGGCCCTTCAGAATTACTGGGTCAAATATAAAGAAATATTGTAAATTAGAGACCAAAAAAAAAAACCCCTAAAATTGTTTATAGATGATTTATTCAAAACTAATAGCACCAACTATTAGTAAATACTTTAAAGTACAGAACTGCTATTGAGTGAAGGTTTTCAGGGATATGCAAATATACTGATACAATAGGAACTGGTATATTCAGAACTGTGCTAAACTGCAGGCTATCTAAAGATATAAAGTTCTAGACATATTTTAGTTTACTAGTAAAGTATACTAAAATTACTAGTCATAGAATGACTGTGAAGTAACAATGATTTTTCTCTATTTTTTCGGGTTTGTCAGATTTTTATAATCATGTATCAAAATCTATGTCAAATTTATATACTACAATTTGAGTACTCTTGCCTAGAAAATCCCATGGACAGAGGAGCCAGTCCATAGGGTCGCTAAGAGTCAGGCATGACTGAGCGACTTCACTTTTACTTTTCACTTTCATGCATTGGAGAAGGAATGGCAACCCACTCCAGTGTTCTTGCCTGGAGAATCCCAGGGAGGGGGGAGCCTGGTGGGCTGCCCTCTATGGGGTCGCACAGAGTCGGACACGACTGAAGTGACTTAGCAGCAGCAGCAGCAGCAGCCATGCCAAAATACTGGCTGAACCATATTATGATTCTGATAAAACAGTTTTTAAAAGCAAAACATCTTTTTAAGAAATCAAGGATATTATAAATTGTATCTTTCTTAAAAATACACTCAGATACAAGTTATTCAATAATAAATCAAAAACAAACCAGGAAATTGGAGGATACAGTAATTTAAAATTTCTCATTAAATGTGAATTATATGAAATATGTGATCACTGGGCTGGGTAGTTTCCTAATGTAAAATAAGGGATTTTAGCTAGAAGCATATGATGTTTGAAGCAACTTACTAAGACTCTATAAATTTGTGTCTCTTTGAGGGTTTTTTGTTTTCATTTTTCTGGTAAGGACATCTGACATGAGATCCAATGTCTCAGTAAAATTTCAAGTGCACTATATTTTACTAACTGTAGGAATTATGTTGTACACTGGGTCCCTGGAAACTTCCAGAGGTGATGGATATGCTTATTACTTTGTACTGATGGTCTCTCTGGTGTATGATTATGTCTAAATTCATCAAATTATATACATTAAATAAGAGCAACTTACTGTACCTCATTTATGATTCAATAAATGTATAAAAAATTTTCTATGAATTATCTGACTTTCTAAATAGATGCTGGAGGATTTAGCATTTACCAAAAGTCCAGAGGGTGCTGAAAGCAACAGATCATTTGTCAAATTGGACCAGCTGAGAATCCTGGTGCCGCTTTGTTGTAAAATTGTTGAATTATTTAATGACACAGAGCATTCAGCCTGATTTGCCCTCTACCTCTAGCTAATGGACTAGTTAGGGTTGAAATGGTAGTTACTGTTGAATAAAAACGGGATGGTCTGGGGCTTCTCTAGTAGTTCAGTGGTAAACAGTCCGCCTGCCAATATGGGAGACATGGGTTCGATCCTGGTCTGGGAAGATCCCACATGCCAAGGAGCAGCTAAGTCTATGTGACACAACTACTGAGCCTGTGCCCTAGAGCCCAGGAACCACAACTGCTGAGCCCACACGATGCAACTACTGAAGCCTTTGCACCTAGAGCCCGTGCTCCGCAACAAGAGAAGCCATCGCAATGAGAAGCCCATTCACTGTAATGAAGAGCAGCCCCCGCTTGCCACAAGGAGAGAAAGCCTGCACATAGCAACAAAGACCCAGCACCTAGATGAATAAATAAATACAATTATTTCAAAAAATCCAGGATGATTCAGGAGCGCTGAAGTCAAGGAGAAACCCCAGTTGAGAGAAGTGTTTTATGATTCCCAATAAGAGACCAGGGGAATTCTGTAGATAGGAAGACCGCACAGACATAGCATGGCAGGAGAGGCAACTTATGTGTCTTTCACACATCAGTTCTCACTGGCTTGCTAGGGACCAAGCCAAGACTAGGCTTCCCTATTACTGTGGTAAGGCTAGCACTGCATTCTCCTTACTTGGCCTCTCTCCAAATATTTACAAGCTGATAACATCCCTCCGCAGAAAGTGGCATCAAAGGGAACCTAAGCTTCAGGGGTCCATTATCATGCCCTCAATTCCTCATTTGGGTGCTGATATATTTGGACTGCAAGGAGATCCAACCAGTCCATCCTCATGCAGACCAGTCCTAGGTGTTCATTGGAAGGACTGTTGCTGAGGCTGAAACTCCAATACTTTGGCCACCTCATGCGAAGAGTTGACTCATTGGAAAAGACCCTGATGCTGGGAAAGATTGAGGGCAGGAAGAGAAGGGGACGACAGAGGATGAGATGGCTGGATGGCATCACTGACTCAATGCACGTGAGTCTGAGTGAACTCCTGGAGTTGGTGATGGACAGGGAGGCCTGGCGTGCTGCGATTCATGGGGTTGCAAAGAGTCGGACACGACTGAGCAACTGAACTGAACTGGTATCCAAAAAGCAGAAAAGGCTGAAGGAGGTCAATGCCTGTGTAGAGTACATCGGCTCTTGATCACGGCTCTGTGAAGTCTCTGGAAACTCTTAAATCAAATGAAACCAAAAATCTCAGCAGTGTTTTATCTCAGACATGTCACAAGCACACAAACTAGATGAAGGCACCCTCTAGAGGGCTGACCTACAATAACAAACCTGAAGTTTGCAACTCCTCTTTATTAAGAAAAGAAACCCAGCAGCAAGGGCAGTGACGAGCTTCAACCATAATAGCTGTGTCCCAACCCTGTCCTGGAGTTTCTTGTTCCAGGAGTGAATGAATAATTTAATCTTCATGAGCCATCAATTCCAGTCCTCCTTCAAAAATTTGGCAATGGTCCCAGCTAATTTCATTTATGATGTGGGTTTTTTTTTGAGATCATGAGTATTCAGAAAGTGAAAAAGGGCAACCAGGATCTCATTATATGTATGTGCTTCTTTTTTTCCCCCCTTCCAGTAATGCTTTATTGATTTATTAATCAGCAACAAATCAAAGGATAAGGACATGCCATTTCCTCATTAATTAGTCATAGGAACAAGCAATGCTAACTAATCAGTCTAAATTCAACTATAAATAATTAGTCCTTTTATTTCTCTTGAGAGAGGAGAATGAAGTATAGAAATTTTATAATGTTTTATAGTATTTTCTCACTGAATGAAAATTTATATATTGAGTACTGATTATAAGATTCAAATTTTGAGAAATGGACAATCAGGAAAGAGTTGCTTAATCATTAGCTAGCAAAGTTTTTGTTAATTGTTTTTTGTTTTTTTGGTATACCCACTTCCCTCTGCTCTCAAATTACTCTGCTAAAGTGAGAGATAGTAATAACCAATTCAGTTCAGTCAACTCTGTGACCCCATGGACTGTGGCACGCCAGGCCCCCCTGTCCATCACCAACTCCCAGAGCTTGCTCAAATTCATGTCCATCGACTCGATGATGCCATCCAATCATCTCATCCTCTGTTGTCCCCTGTAATTATTATTATAGTAACAATAAGAACAAACTTTAGGAACTTAAATAAACAGTCCTATTTATTTGTAGTAAGCAGTAATTCAGTAAGAAAAATTTTGGTAACTTTTCTTACATAAAAACTGATTTTTTGGAATGTATAAACAACAGGGCCCTACTGTATAGCACAAGGAACTATATTCAGTACCCTGCGATAAACCACAATGGAAAAAAATATTCAAAAGGATGTATATAAATAATGTATGCATAACTAAGATCACTTTGCTGTATAGCAGAAATTAACACAGCATTGTAAATCAACTATACTTCAATAAAAAAAGCATTCTGTAACTCAATTGTTCCTAATTTGGTTAGTGGATGATTAAGATATATACATATTTACAAGTGAAATAAACTTGAAAAAATTATTTATGAAAAATAAAAATACATATTTTTCTATCATTCATGCAACCATTCACTTACTTATTGGTCATGCATCACATATTTATTTGACAAACACTATGTACCAAGCACTATTGCTAAATTTATTGTGTTAAGTCATTTCAGTCGTGTCCAACTCTGTGCGACCCTATGGGCTGCAGCCCTCCAAGCTCCTCTGTCCATGGGGATTCTCCAGGCAAGAGTACTGGAGTGGGTTGCTGTGTCTTCCTCCAAGGCAACTCCCCTACCCAGGGATTGAACCTGTGTCTCTTACCTCTCCTGCATTGGCAGGCAGGTTCTTTACCACTAGCACCACCTGGGAAGCTATATTTATTACACCCCATTATACGATATAAATGTGTTCTTGCAATCACAGTATACCTTTAAATGAGGGATAAAAACATTATACTAATAAACAAAAATATAAATACACTATCATAAACTGAAATAATTTCCAAGATGAAAATAATTACTTCTATTTATTGATTCTGAATAGTTTTAATGGTTTCAATTACCATGGTTTGTCTAAGGAGTGTCTAAGTGAGAAATCAGCTGACAAATACAAATATTCCTTCTCACTAATATACATCTTTTCTTATTAATCTTTTCATCTTTTTACCTTTCACTTAGAAAAATAAACCATTCTTCTAGTTCCTTTTTCTACTTTTAATCCTCATTTTTATTTACCCTAAAGAAATCCTTTTTTTTTCCTCCCTGAATCTGTTCCTGACCAGAATGACCATATTATTAACCGTATTATCTCTCTAACTTTAACTTTTATGAAAATAAATATCCTTTCCAAATTCACTAAAATCACCACCTGTATTTTCCTAGGACGAACTATTATGAATAACACTCCAGTTGATGCAATATATATTTGAATCTGTAGTTTTATTGAAACTCATTTCTTAATGGTATTTCTATGACAGAAAATAGTCTGACACAGAATGTACTGGAACACTGGGCTGCACTTTTGCTTCAGTTCAGTTCAGGTCAGTTCTGTGGCTCAGTCATGTCCAACTCTGCGACCTCATGAATTGCAGCACGCCAGGCCTCAATTTAAAAAATATTTTCTCAACTCTCAAGTTACTTTTCCTCATGTCTTCAGTTCCATCAGAGGTTTTTACTTTAAGTAATTTGAACTACACAACCCAAACGACTGTGCCAATCGTTATTATTATAATACACCTGTATCTATTATTTTGAACTAAAGGGACAAACCAGAGCAGATTCATTTTACCTATTTATAATTGTATCTATCTATCCCTCATTTATTGCAGGCCTGGTGGCTTTCTTTATCGTGGTTTTTTGCTAATAACCATGATTAAACAATGTTACATGAATGAATGAAAAACATGTTCTCATATCAAGTGTTACAAAAAAATTTTGTAAATTAAAATATTTCTATTGTCTGGCACATTAGTATGATTAATAAATAAAAGAAAGGAAACAGAAGGAAGCCAGATGAAACTGATGGAAACCTACCATAAACCAAAAATATTATTTAGATAATGCTATTTTAAACTCCGGATACCCTGGATAGGAAGCATGATAATCCCTAATTAGGAGAAAGTCAAGCCTTCAAGAGATTAAATAAGATTTTAGACAGTATTTGAGCTTCCCTTGTGGCTCAGCTGGTAAAGAATCCACCTGAAATGTGGGAGACCTGGGTTCGATCCCTGGGTTGGGAAGATCCCCTGGAGAAGGGAAAGGCTACCCACTCCGGTATTCTGGCCTGGAAAATTCCGTGGACTGTGTAGTCCATGGGGTCCCAAAGAGTCAGACACGACTGAATGACTCTCACTTTCACTTTAGACAGTATTTAAATGAATGGCTTTCTTATTTAACACCCCGTTTTTCCTTACTCTATATACTACCTGATACATTCCACCATGTTACTAGTTGTAGGTTAGTCTAAAAACTTTAAACACTTGTTTAAACCTGTATACATGGATTCACATAAATCAGAATGAAGAATAGGACTCGTTTAATGCCCTCCATTCAAAAGAGGCCAGAAAGACTGATATTTTGAAACTGATACTGCTAACATGACTAGATTAATTCAAGAATAATCATTTTGTCAGGTTTTAGGTGAATATTTGAGGCTGACTTTGTATTTAGGTTCTTTATACCTTGAGATCATTACCAATGAATGCCTGGTATTAGCTGAGAAGCTACATAATCTAAATGAATAAAAATCTACACAAACACAGCATAAGGAAACTGAAATCTAAATATGCATTCAAAACAGATGAACTCGGTAATATTGGCAGGAATTAAATGCTATATTTGAATAAAGTTTATACTGCCACAGCATCATGTTGGTTATTAATTTAAATCCAGAAGTTTGATCAGTGAGGTCCAGCATTAAAGGATCTCATGTATAGAGGCTGAATCACTATATTTTTAAGAAGTCGCATAATTTAATGTTTTAATGGATTTTATCATTTCACCTTGCAGTACAAAATAATGTTGACAAGGAACAAATCTTTAAAGTACTGGTTTATAAAAAGAGAAATGGTACATTATATCCGTGACACTTAAGGTCAAGTACTGAAGATGCATTGTATATTAATGTATCCAATATATCAGACCAGAAGTTAACGTCTACCCTCCCTTTTGGGTCTAGACTATTTCATAAACCTATTTTTACTTTATTCAGTCTGATTAATAGTATCCTGAAATACTCTGTCCTGACAGCATAGAAAGACAGCTTGGATGTTACATGAAAATCATGAAGGAAATATTTCTCATTATATTTGAAATGGTACATTTCAGAAATTGCAAATAACTTCATGTATATGTTTTATTAGACACAATTTAGTGTATTTGTTTTCCTTTAGGAAATTATTAAAAGTTAGTGGTTAATTGTTGCAATTTCCACTGAATTACTTAAAGGACTCTCCCACTAAAATTTTGCTAAAATGGTTCAAGCTATCCTTTCTTTAACAACAAATGTCAGTTTTAACAGCTATGATTGACATTCATAACACAAATATGTTTTCCAATTTTTTTCTATGTGGGTCAATGATTTTACACTGGGATACGTCCTTGAAAGAAAATAGGGTTGCTAGTGTTAAAAGAGAATTTAGCTAACCAAACGTAAATAACAAAATACTCAAAGTTCTTGTTTGGAGTAAATAGGTCTGGTAATACTACTGGAGGCTGATTTCCAGCTTCACTACCTACTGTCTCTGAAACCTTAAGCAGATTACGTAGCTTTGTTCCTTAGTGTCCACATGATTTAAAAGGAGGCAACTGTAATGTCTAATTCTAGAACTGATGTAAGAACTAAATGAGATGCTATATGCTAAAAGGACTTTTTAATAAAGGCTAAAATCTTCAAAGATATTGAGTTCATCTTTCTTTCTCGTCTAATTATTAGTTTTGTTTGTTCCTTTTCATAAGTCACTGTTAATGGAGAGAAGATAAACCATCCTTTAATTGCTTCTGATTTTACCTTCTAGTCATTGTTCTTAGCAAAGTAATTTTTAATACATTTAAGGAAAATATAAATATATAGTATTAAGATAACATACTCAGTAGCCTGAACCCATATTATAACTGAGATTGCTTATGATCATAGATTATTTTATGAGTCAGTCTATTGGATCCACAGTATGCATTATGTGCAATAAAATGCATGCAATCTTCATGTAAAGAAAAAAAATGGGAGGTTTTAGATGATTTTGTAACAAAAAATGGGCTTCTAGTTTCAATTTGTTTTAAGTTAAACAAATCAGTCAGGATTCTAACTTTTTAATTAGAGAACTTAATAAAAATACTCTTTTTGAAGACAGAAGTGAAAAAGGGGAACCTCTAGGACTACAGTACACTGGAATTAGTAGCAGAAGGGGAAAGAAGTCGTCATCCCGCCCACTTCTACAACATGACAGAGCTATTATCAGAGGCCAGACTGACACAGAACTAGGGGAGAGGAATGCTTGCTAAGACTGCAAGCTTAAATTCAGAGAAGAGTGTGACCCAGCACAACAGCTTCAGGGGAGGAAACTGGGGCAAAAGGTTATTAACTTCAGTCTCTTCTTTCCCCCTATGTTTTTAACAAGTACTGCCATGTATACAACACATCTGTATACAAAAGAGAAAAGGGATCCCATACATACATGTATTTATATACACATGTGTGTATATGTGTGTATATATATATATATACATATAAACAAAATATATATATTTTGTTTTATAAATATATATATATACATATACATATAAACAAAAACAAAAACTTGCTGGGACACCAAGCAGAATGGAGAATGGTGAGCAGTGCACTGGAAGGGCTAACTGGTAGACCACCAAGCCAAGAGAATGGAAATAAATATAGGTTTATTTGTCTCAGAATATATTGTCACCCTGCTTATTTAACTTATATGCAGAGTACATCATGAGAAACGCTGGACTGGAAGAAGCACAAGCTGGAATCAAGATTGCTGGGAGAAATATCAATAACCTCAGATATGAAGATGACACCACCCTTATGGCAGAAAGTGAAGAGGAACTAAAAAGCCTCTTGATGGAGGTGAAAGAGGTGAGTGAAAAAGTTGGCTTAAATCTCAACATTCAGAAAGCTAAGATCATGGCATCCGGTCCCATCACTTCATGGGAAATAGATGGGGAAACAGTGGAAACAGTGTCAGACTTTATTTTTTGGGGCTCCAAAATCACTGCAGATGGTGACTGTAGCCATGAAATTAAAAGATGCTTACTCCTTGGAAGGAAAGTTATGACCAACCTAGATAGCATATTCAAAAGCAGAGACATTACTTTGCTAACAAAGGTCCGTCTAGTCAAGGCTATGGTTTTTCCTGTGGTCGTGTATGGATGTGAGAGTTGGACTGTGAAGAAAGCTGAGTGCCAAAGAATTGATGCTTTTGAACTGTGGTGTTGGAGAAGACTCTTGAGAGTCCCTTGGACTGCAAGGAGATCCAACCAGTCCATTCTGAAGGAGATCAGTCCTAGGTGTTCTTTGGGAAGAATGATGCTAAAGCTGAAACTAAAGTACTTTGGCCACCTCATGTGAAGAGTTGACTCATTGGAAAAGACTCTGATGGCTGGGAGGGATCGGAGGCAGGAGGAGAAGGGGACGACAGAGGATGAGATGGCTGGATGGCATCACCAACTTGATGGATGTGAATCTGAGTGAACTCTGGGAGTTGGTGATGGATAGGGAGGCCTGGCATGCTGCAATTCATGGGGTCACAAAGAGTTGGATATGACTAAGCACCTGAACTGAACTGTCTCAGAATAATCAGTGAATTTTGTATTGGTTTGATTGTATATGATCCTGGTCAAACACTGTAACGCTTCTCACTTTTTCATTCCCTCCTTTCTGTAAAGTTGGCCTCATGTGCTGCCGTAAAATATTAAAGATAGTGCAAAAAAATAAGGACTTAACAGTTTCTAATCCCAAATTAAACACTAAAAAGAAGCAAATGGTTCACTCACTATCACAAGAGGATCTCCTTTCAGAATACAGTATTTTTACAGGTTTTGTTTGGGCTTCCCAGGTGGCACTAGTGGTACAGAATCCTCCTGCCAGCGTAGGAGGCACACGAGATTTGGGTTTGATCCCTGGGTTGGGAAGATCTCCTGGAGTAGGAAATGGTAAGCTGTTCCAGTATTCTTGCCTGGAGAATTCCACAGACAGAGGAGCCTGGCAGGCTACAGTCTATGGGGTCGCACAGAACTGGACACAACTGAGTGACTGAGCATCCTCCCACACACACAGGTTTTATTGGTAGAAAAGATTATATTGTTCATTCATAACACAAGTTTACTTTCTGGAGCACAAAACCCAGAAAAATTCAACTCTTGCTTAAGAAGATGTCACATGACATACTATGTTTTTTAAAAAATAAATAAATAAATAACAGCAAGACTGGCTACTTTCTCAATTTCATTTTCTGCCTTCAGGTACACACAGCGTAACCCCCACTCAACCAAGAAAGAGACCTAGCTGAGCTAGGCTCAGCTCAATCCCAACAGGAGAAAGAATGGTAAGAATGTGATAAAATTTTCTAGGACTGAAATCTACTGAGAAGACATGCTTTCCCCCTTAAAACAATCATGGATGACTATGTAGCATCTATTCACTGGCCTCTCAAGAGTCAGGCAACATATTCAAACAAAAGACCTTTGCTTTTACAGATTGATAACACAGCCATGAAAGATGCAAATGAAAAGAACAATGTAAGTAAAGAGTGCAGTCAAGATAGACAGTTTTTATCTTAAAGAATAATTACTAAATCATCACCCAGAGTAAATGGATTCTGCCGCTGGTATTTCCACATTAGGAATTACTGGCTATAGAACAGGATTGATACAGGACAGAACGAAATAAGAAACAAAAAGGAAGGTTTTGACCGACGACTACAATAGATACACCATCCTCTTCATTTGAGCTAAATGCAAGGGGGAATTCATAAGCTGATGTAAATGTTATTCATAATTCCTATAAATACATTCTCAGAGAAAAAGTTGGCATCTTGAAAATAGGTACTGATATTTATTAGCATATTGCCTAGAATATTCCAATACCCTATATCAGATAACGGTCAACCTAAAATTATTAGATTCTCTATTAAAGGATTCTGTACAGCAGCCTGCATCTTCCCAGATTTATTTTCCTATGTTTGTGACCTCATGAAGAATCATTATGGCTGTGTTCTCCTGGGCCATAGGAGAATAAAACCACCTTCTATAACTCCCTTATATATATAAACCTCAATCTTAACAAACAGAAAAGGTACTCTTTAATATATTCATGGACTCTCCAGGCCAGAATACTGGAGTGGGTAGCCTATCCCTTCTCCAGCAGATCTTCCCGACCCAGGAATGTATCTGTGGTCTCCTGCATTGCAGGTGGATTCTTTACCAACTGAGCTAACAGGGAAGCCCATATTTTCACTATCCTTAAATATTAAAAATAAAGTATCTTGAAAGGGCAAATAATAAACACTTCATTATTATTGTATTAATATATATACAACGGCTGGATGCATTCACATGTGTAATTTACTCTATAGGGGAAAAAGTGCATGGTCTGAAATGTAGGAATTTAATTATTTCTCTAGAAACCGTTACTTATTTACTATATACTTTATTTTTAATATCTCATTTCTTCACATTATTTTGTCCTGAGTGATTGTAATTTCAAAATCACTGTAGTAATACATTAAAATTTTCTAAATGGAAAATGCAGTAATATGGGTGCAAGTAATAGTTTTCATTCTCCTGAAATATTGTATTTAATTTGTTTTTAATCTACAGGCTTCTTTTAGTTTCAAACATACTAAAGTTTCCAGAACAGTCTTTCACTCAGAATACATAAATATGTTTATCTGAAGTGGTTCTGCTCAGCAATTTAATAAATTGTGCAGTCCACAGGGAATACCATTAATTATGTAAAGACCGATGGGGATTCATTTACTTGGTTTCTTTCAGAACCACTTGACTTGTCACTATGTAATTAAACAATAATAAATGTGACAGGAGGGAGAAATGTATGCTGTCAGTGAACAAAACTAAATATGCCCATGGAATAGACAATGGGATTTTAGACGTCTTCATATTTATAAAGAAAACCAGAGAAGGGGAATTATAAACACTTGCCCATATGACATAGATCTCCAGTCACATCTCTTCTTTAATTTCTTGTTAAAGAAAACACTGTGGAGACAAATAACTATCAGGGCAAAACAACACTCCTTTGTTTCATCTCTCAAAGCGTCCTTTTTTCTTTTTCTTAATTAATTTATTTTAATTGGAGGATAATTACTTTACAATACTGTGGTGGTTCTTGCCATACATCGACATGAATCAGCCACGGGTGCACGTGTCCCTGTATCCTGAATCCCCCTCCCACCTCCCTGCCCTCACCCCATCCTTCTGGGTTATCCCAGAGCACCGGCTTTGAGTGCCCTGCTTCAAAAGGACTATTTTTTCTTTTAGGGTAGTAGATTTTATACATTTTATATAAAGTTTACATGTTCAGTCAAGTCTGAAAATATGGCATTGCACACACTGCCTATGTCATTAAATGGTGAAAATGCCAATATCAAGATAATAGATAATGACCTTGCTGAAGAGTAGGGCAGAGTTGGTTTTATACAATTATAAATATATATATATATATAATTGTATAAAAAATACAAAATTATGAACTTTTTAACCTGTAAGTTATAAAGAGTTGATAAGAGCTCACAATTGTGTAATTTAAATTTCTTTTTACAACCATTTATAAAACCAACTCTGCCCTACCCTACAGTATCATGTCTCTATTATCTTGATATTGGCATTTTCACCATTTAATGACACAGGTGGTAAAGAATATGCCTGCAGTGCAGGAGACCCGGGTTTGACACCTGTGTAGGGAAGATCTCCTGGAGAAGGGAAAGGCAACCCACTCCAGTACTCTTGTCTGGAGAATTCCAGGGACAGAGGAGCCTGGCGGGCTACAGTCCACGCGGCTGCAGAGTCAGACACGACTGAGCAGCTAAGACTTTCACGTTTTCTTTTTTCATAAACAGCTGAAATATCTAAAAATTTTAACTGCAGAGGTGAAACATCTAAAAAGTTCTTTTTTTAAATGGAGCGTAATTGCTTTACACTATTGTGTTAGTTTCTACTATACAATGAAGTGACTCAGCTATACGTACACATATATCCCATTCTTTTTAAGTTCTTAAACTACATGATCCCTGACCCTATTAAGTTGTTGGCACCAAAGGACTGTTGTCAGAGAGATGGCATATAGATGACCATTTGTCAGTTTTCCAGTCTTGGGACCTTGCGAAGAGCATGAAACCCTTTGTCACATTTTTCTAACACGAGTTTGCAATTATTTACATTGGAATAGACATAATGCACATCAAGTCATAGGTTAAACATATGGAAAGCATATATGCCCGTGCATACAGCAAGGATAACTATTATAAACAGGCATTAGAATCTTTTCTCTGATCTTATGTTTCCTAACATTTTTAGCTCTAGGAATCTGTGGAGGAGAGATCAATTCTGCCACACTGAGACAGGATAACAGACCTACTAACTGACTAGGCAGATTCATATTTAACTTTCTATTTACAGTTTATCATGTATTTTCCTTAAGGTATTATTTGGCCTGTAAATCTCAGATCACATACCTCCCCACAAGATGTCAAGGAGAGATTACAATAAACAAAGTTGTACGGCAATTCTTCCCCAAAGATATATTTTATGTATCCTAAAGAATGTCCCTAAATTGTCGCCTCTGTCCATGACACTTTTCAGGCAAGAATACTGGAGTGGGTTACCATTTCATCCTCCAGGGATCCTCCTATCCAGGGACCAAACATGAATCTCCCACATCGACAGGCAATTTCTTGACCACTGAGCCACCAGGGAAGTCCTGAGATGTCCCATGACTCAAAATTCCCATTTAGTGTTGTCACTCCTGATTTTTTTCTATGAGTGTACTTCCCCCTCCCCAGCCCCAAGAAAGCTCAGTTCAGTTCAGTCGCTCAGATGTGTCTGACTGTTTGCGACCCCATGGATTGTAGCACGCCAGGCTTCCCTGTCTGTCACAGACTCCTGGAGCTTGCTCAAACTCAAGTCCATTGAGTTGGTGATGCTATCCAACCATCGCAGTTTCTGTTCTCCCCTTCTCCTCCTGCCTTCAATCTTTCCCAGCATTAGGATCTTTTCCAATGAGTCAGTTCTTTTCACCAGGTGGCCAAAGTATTGGAGTTTCAGCTTCAGCATCAGTCCTTTCAATGAATATTCAGGACTGATCTCCTTTAGGATGGACTGCTTAGATCTCCTTGCAGTCCAAGGGGCTTGAGAGTCTTCTCCAGCACCACAGTTCAAAAGCATCAATTCTTCAGTGCTCAGCTTTCTTTATAGTCCAACTCTCACAGCCATACATGATAACTGGAAAAACCATAGCTTTGACTAGATGGACCTTTGTTGGCAAAGTAATGTCCCTGCTTTTTAATACACTATGTTGGTCATAGCTTTTCTTCCATACAGCAAGGGTCTTTTAATTTCATGGCTAAAGTCATCATCTGCAGTGATTTTGGAGTCAAAGAAAATAAAGTCTGCCACTGTTTCCATTGTTTCCCCTCCCCATCTATTTGTCATGAAGTGATGGGACCGGATGTCATGATCTTAGTTTTCTGAATGTTGAGTTTTAAGCCAGCTTCTTAACTCTCCTCTTTACTTTCATCAAGAGGCTCTTTAGTTCTTCTTTGCGTTCTGCCATAAGGGTGGTGTCATCTGCATATCTGAGATTATTGATTTTTCTCCCAGCAATCTTGATTCCAGCTTGTGCTTCATCCTGTCCGACATTTCACATGATGTACTCTGCATATAAGTTAAATATGCAGGGTGAAAATACACAGCCTTGACGTACTTCTTTCCCAATTTGGAACCTGTCTGTTGTTTCATGTCCAGTTCTAACTGTTGCTTCCTGACCTGGATACAGATTTCTCAGACATCTCAAGAAAACTCAGATCAACATTTATTGCTTTACCTCCTAATCTGAAACAATTTTGTAAAATTTTTTTATGTAACACAAATGTTCTGTGCCTCTGTGCTTTCTGTCTCACTGATGTAAGGAGATTTATAGCTTCCTCTCTAAGTACTGAAAATCTTTGCTGGGGTCCAAATAAAAAATGGAAAACCCCATTTTGCAGAAATATGATTTTGATTTTTCAGGCTACAGAAAGACTTTTCATCACTTCTTTTTCAGTATGCCACTTCTCTATGAGTTCCATTCAGAAGTCATACTCATCATTACATGGTAGAGTGGCAAACTTTGAGATTCTCCAGTAGCAAAAGGACCAGAAGGACTGTGGTGTGCACATTTTAGGTGATGATAACTCTAGTTTTGGAAAAAGAGTAGATCATTGTGGGTATTTTGCAAACATTCCTTTCTTTTTGCTACCCAAAGTCACTACTCTCAAATGGAAGTGTCTTTACAATTAGTTTTCAGACTTCATCAGCTGGGATTTCTTAGGAATAAACTCAGAGTGTCTTGACTAGCTTATTTTAGCTAGCCTCTGTCCACTGGGGCAGTGGGACAGGGTTGGGGGTCATCATGGAAGGGAGGCTTTTTTTTTTTTTCCCAAGCATAGGAAGAGAAATCTTGAATGTTCCACTCACAATCTCTTAGGGGAAAAAAATCAAGGGAGAAGTTTTATATTGTTTATGTGACAAAGGTTTCCCAATCCCATCAGTTTCTTCCTTCCACTGTTTCTGAATTCCCTACAGCATTGAGGTTGGCACCCCGTACAAAACGAGCTAAAAAGTTTTCAAATAGAAAATTTATTCTGAATAAAATTAGAAAAAAAAAATTAAAAAAAAAAAAAAGAAAATTTATTCTGAGGGCAACAGTGAATTATTAGAGCTGGAACATGTCTCTGAACACACAGAAGAAAAGAAAAAATCGGGGTGTTTTTCCTTTCCGTTTTGCATGAGAATATGATTAGACCCCTAACTATTTAGTTAGTGTGGCCATGGATCTCATACTTTTAGGCTTCAGTAAGTTGTAGCAGGTGCTCCATCTCTGGTCTCTCCCTTTCCTCCTATGCGCTGCTCTCAGCATTTGTCCTCCCACCCAGCCCTGATGGTTTCACGTCTAATATTTCTGCTCTACCCACCCCTATAGACCCATTCCTACATCAACTTATTGATCTGTCTTTCAGCTTTTACTCTCTGACGCCTTGGTTCAGTGCATTATCATTGATCTTGGGTGATCGATTCTTATCTAGAATTTCTCCACCATAATTCAGGTTGATATTTCAAGGTACAATAAGACTGTGCTCCCCTTACTTGAGTCTATCTCAGCTATGTTATGTGGTCCCATCCAGTGGCAGGGAAGGGACAATTTCTAGAGATGTTTTAAAGAAAGAATTTATAGTTGCTGACTAGGTAGACCTTAAAGAGAACTTAGTTACAATCATCATTACTTGGAGAAGGATGTACTGGAAATTAAAGTGGCCTTTGGCAGGAATCAGCACATGTGGATGTTTTAGTGATGATGTGTTTGGTTGAGCAAACGAATACAGGGTTAAGATTGGGAAGAGAGGTACATTTTGATGTCAGAAGATAGTTTTTAAAGGAATGAACCTGACTCTGGAACTCAAGTACTGCTGAAAAAAATGTCAAGAAACAGATGAAATCATTGAAATACTACACCTGAATTCATATATGGCACCAGATAATAGTCCAACTTAGTACAATAAATGTAGAATTTACTTTTATTTAAAAAAAAAAAAAAGATGTTCTGTGCCAGGCTCACATTTGTTCTCACTGGTTCTGATGAAAACTCACCTCCAGAACATCAGAAAAAGGAATATAAATTTGGCAGTATCATTCATTTTCTCCCCCAGCAGGAAGACAGGCTAAGTGACGAGCTCATACATTTTGTGTGAATTTAAGGTCAAAAGCATAAGAGAATGCATTAGTGTAGTTGGCTGAACTTATGCAAAAGTGAGGTAATGCGAGTCAGGTATATAAATTTAAGTGTCTGAAATATGACCACTATTCACTGGCAACATCCAATTATAACAAATGGGCAACCCAAATCCTGGGTGATATAGAGCTTAGGATACTTTTATTATTTGGGGACTCAAGGTTTCCATTTTTAATGCCAAAATTAAGTTTTTCGTTTTAAGTTATTCAAGTCATCTTTAAATCCATTTGCCAAAACATTTTTTAAATCATCACCATTTTCTGAATCGTCAATTCAAAACTGGCATTTTATGGAACCCTGCCCTCAGAGATTTCATTACTTTTCTTTATATTTCCAAGTTGTAGTTTGGTGGCATGTATTTCCAAATAGTAAGCAAGAGTACTGGGATACTAAAAAAATCTCCAAAACCCACTTTTAGTAAGAGGCATTTTTTTAAAGCTTGAAAAAATGTTTGGTTCATATGCAAGTTTAAAGAATGAAGTCAACATACTCTCAGATTAGATGAGTCATTTTTCTTCCAAAAGTGTAAAGCAGTGGTGTATTTTGAAGAACAAGTCACGGATTAAATATTGTGTTAATGTTATACTTAAACTTTAAGTCTAATATATCTGGAAACAAATTAGTGAGGCTGAAATTAAACCTGTAAGATTGGAGTACTTTTTAAAATAGAATCATAAAATGAAAATCTACAGTTACTTTTAAAGCTAAGGCTCTTAGTCTACCCCTTGAATTTAAATTCCAATCACACAAGCACACCTTAATTTTTAAAAGTTGAATGATTACAGATCTTCTTCCTAAGGTCAGTTTAACTACTATCAGTCTTTAAAGGAAGCTGCTTGAATTTATTTGATGAAAAAACTTGTCAACTTTTACATTAGTGCAAACAGACTAACTACACTGTAAGGCAATGATTACAAATTTGTTTTGATTTGCCTTTTATGATATTAATTGCTACAAGAAATAAAAACTATGAATTTAGGTAGAACTATTCTGTTCTGGTTCTTACACCATTCTGGGTTAGTAGTAGTGATAGGGCATGCTCAGGCATGTCCAACTCTTTGTGACCCCATGGAATGCAGCCCGCCAGGTTCCTCTGTCGGTGGGATTTCCCAGACAAGAACACTGAAGTGGGTTGTCATTTCCTCCTCCAAGGGATCTTCCTGACCCAGAGATCAAACCTGTATCTCCCGTATCTTCTGCATTGCAGCTGGATTCTTTACCATTTGATCCATCGGGGAAGCCCATCTGGGTCTTACACTATTTTTAAAAAATACTTGGCTGTTCTACACTACATGAGGGAGAAAGAAAGTGGAAAGTCTCAGTAATCTATAATGCTGTATCTCTTTCTTTTTAATTCCAGTGGAGGATTTTTCCTTAGCTGAACAGAGGAGCCCACCTTCTAATGAGAACAATATGAGTCTTGATATGACATGAAGGGAGTTCACTGGTTAAAATACATACATACAAATAATAAATACTTATAAATAAATAAAAATATATATATATATACATACACACACACACACACACCAACAACATTACTCAGTGTTTCAGAGATAATATCCTACAGCTTTGACACTACAAGAACCAGGAAGCAAACTACTGACAGCGGAGATAAAAGAAACACTGCTGCTGCTAAGTTGCCTCAGTCGTGTCCGACTCTGTGTGACCCCATAGACGGCAGCCCACCAGGCTCCCCCGTCCCTGGGATTCTCCAGGCAAGAACACTGGAGTGGGTTGCCATTTCCTTCTCCAATGCATGAAAGTGAAAAGTGAAAGTGAAGTCGCTCAGTCATGTCTGACTCTTAGCGACCGCATGGACTGCTGCCTACCAGGCTCCCCCATCCATGGGATTTTTCAGGCCAGAGTACTGGAGTGGGGTGCCATTGCCTTCTTCCAAAAGAAACACTAGGGATGGTCAAAATAAACTTAGAAGTTCCCAATAATTCTTTTCCAATTTGGATTCCAATAATTCTACAACAATGCAAAATCTTAAACTTTTGGTGTGTCTTTCTATGCATATATTTCTATGTGAATATATACTTGCATGGTGATGGTGGTTTAGTCGCTAAGTCCTGTCTAACTCTTTTTGCGACCCCAGAGACTATAGCCTGCTAGGCTCCTCTGTCCGTGGGATTTCCCAGGTAAGAACACTGGAGTGGGTTGCCCTTTCCTGCTCCAGGTGATCCTCCCAACTCAGGGATGGAACTCCAATCTCCTGCAATGCAGGCGGGATCTTTACTGCTGCGCCACCAGGGATTTCTATATACTTGAATATTTAACATTAAATCAAAATAGATTTCTTGCCATTGATAAATCCTGTCTGGATTGCAGAGCCATCTGTAGTGTCTTATACTCGCCACATACAATCATTTCTTCTACTTGTCCAATCTAATGCAGCCCTCATCTGATGCTTTGTTAATGATCCACAGTGTAGTTTTCCCTGTAAGCTTTAGTTGACCTTCTAAACAATAAGTGACCTGGCCACTCAAGACCCCCACGTGATGTTTGGTGTCCATTTTCTTGCTACCGCCCCTTGTTATTGTGCAGACATGTCAGAGGTTGTGTCTGCTGTTTTGACAAACCTAATACCTGTGTGAGAGTCTCCTATTTCACTTTGCTCCAGAAACAGAGTAGAGCCAGGGATATGTTATTTCTAAGTGTTCGCTTTAATTTGACCATGAATGTGAGTGTTTCTTTGTCAAATGACCTTCAAGGTCAGGCACCATTACCTAAGGCACTGCATTACCCACAGTGTATTCAGATGTGGTGACATGCCATCTTCCTGGAGTCCTATGCAAGCTTGATGTTTTCCCAGTGTTTCTGGGAAAACAGAAGTCAAGTCTCACAAAGACCTAAGGACTAAGAGAACTCACAAGAGAAACTAATTCTAGTCTAGAGCAGCTGATGACCACAAGCTGATGGAGCTCTTATGTGGGGTAGAATTCACCCAATCGTTATGCTTTTGCTATTTTTCAAGAAATGTGCAATAGGTGTTTTTTTTTTTTAAACTGGAAAAGAGAATCACATTTCTTTAATTAAGGAAACAAAGCCTCAATTTTATATCTAAAAAATCTACGTTTTTATATAAAATTGGATGTAAAGATCTATTTCCAGACTTGGAATATATGAAGTAAGAAAGTTCTTGGACTTCCCTTGTGCCCCAGTGGTTAAGACTCCATATTTTCAATGCAGGGGGGATGGGTTCGATCTCTGGTTGGGGAACTAAGACCCATTTGCTGTGTAAAGAGGTTAAAAAAAAAAAATTCTTGTATAAAGAGAAACAATGTAGTGAGTACAAATCCCTTCAAACACCATTTTAATCTGAGGACATAAGTGAAGTAAAGTCGCTCAGTTGTGTCTGACTCTTTGTGACCCCATGGACTGTAGCTGGCCAGGCCACTCCATCCATGGGGATTATCCAGGCCAGAATACTGGAGTGGGTTGCCATTTCCTTCTCCAGGGGATCTTCCCAACCCAGGGATTGAACCCAGGTCTCCTGCATTGCAGGCAGATTCTTTACCATCTGAGCCACCAGGGAAGATATCTGAGGATGCAGAAAGTGAAAATGAAGTTGCTCAATCATGTCCAACTCTTTGCAACCCCGTGGACTGTAGCCTACCAGGCTCCTCTGTCCATGGAATTTTCCAGGCAAGAATACTGGAGTGGGTTGCCATTTCCTTCTCCAGGGGATCTTCCAGACCCAGGAATCGAACCCGGGTCTCCTGCATTGCTGGCAGACACTTTTACCATCTGAGCCACCTGGGAAGCGAGGGCACAGATCATAGGCAAAAAGCCAAGGCTCCTGGACCACATACCAGGATGGCTGGAAACATCAGGGATGCACCTGCTGACCCAATGTTTTCTAGCTAGCCCGGAGCTCCCAGGCTGTGCTCCTATTGTCTTGCATCTTAACAGCTCGCTGTTTTAGTTCCGTGAATCCTGCACCGTTTGAAATTTTAATTCCGACCAAGCATTGCAAAAACAGTCTTTTCAAAGCATCTGAATCTATAATTTAGGATCTCTTTTAAATATCATTGGCTGTAAAAAAGAGAAATTGCAGCAGAGGGAGTGGGTTAATTGAAAGTTATAAAGAAGCCGTTGAGTGAAAAGTAGCAAGAAGGAATGAAAGCAATTTCAGAGCATGTCAGTCATTATTTAGTCTATGCCCTCTGTGAGAGCCATACGGGGGCACTTTTTTCTCTTCTCATTTTCTTTTTGAGGGTTTGAATGCACCATGTTCTCTTCATTATTTACTGTCTGGTGTTCCTTGGTTGGTTGCCATATAAGCTGTACCTGATTTAATGTTTTAGAGCAAACTTTTTTTTTTTTTTCCCAAACGAAAATTAAGCCATCCTTAAAAATCCATCCCCTGTTTCTAGAATCAATTGTGTACATAAACGCTGCAGCAGGCAAAGGAAATTTTATCTCCCCAAGGCTCAAGGCACTTGGAACGCTTGGGGCATCTTTCAGAGAAGAAAGGATAAAATGAGAATTATTGGAGAAGGACTTTTGTTGTAGTCTTCCTTGGAAAATAACTGTCTATGTTGTTTTTAAAGTGGGATACAGAAAAAAAAAAAAAACACTCACAGATTCATACTAAATTTTCCAGTGTCTGTGGAATATAATTTTATCAACAGAAAGCCCAGGTTGGGGAACTGGCTGGCAGCAAATCTGGGACTATACTTGAGGTCTTCTGATCCTCAGTTTTCCTCTCTTCCTGCCACGTCTGACAGCCTTTTGTGGCAACCACAGACTCAGACAGCATCTGTGAGGTCTGCAAGGAAAGCCTTTGCACCGTTAAAGGATGAGGTGTAAACTTCGTATGAAATTACTTTCGGGATGATAAATGTAATTTTTTGCTGTTATTTTGTCATGAGGTAAATCTCATTCATCTGTGGATGGAAATCAAAGCTTGGTCTACCTTGAAAAGTTTTCTAGTTTAGGATAAGAATTTTAATTACAGTTTCTGATTTAACCAACAGTTCCTCGTGAAAAGGGGCTAGAAAGCCATTTGGGGATGGGCAGAAAGTTTCACAATACTTGTTTTTTATAGGTTCTTTTGAACCTGAGATTCAAGAAATAAATCTATGTTTGAAATGTAATGAAATTCTTTGTGACCCCAAAGAATTTTATATTGATATATAAATATACACACATATATTTACATATTATTTATATGTACATATATACATAATGAACATATATATATATAATATGAACTCGACCAAACTTCTGCCATCTGCAAGTGCTAGCTTCAGGTGACTGGAGTCCACCAAATTTTGCTGTATTTTGTCATTATATACATACTATACGTGTGCATGCTAAGTCACTTCAGTCGTGTCCAACTCTTTGCAACCTTATGGACCACAGCCCACAGGGCTCCCCTGTCCATGGGATTCTCCAGGCAAGAATACTGGACTGGTTGCCATGCTCTCCTCCAAGGGATCTTCCCAATCCAAGGACTGAAACTGTGTCTCTTAAATCTCCTGCTCTGGCAGGCAGGTTCTTTACCACTAGCTCCACCTGGGAAGCCCCTATGCAAATATTATTTTATCTAGTAATATTTACACTGGACATTTACTTCTTTGTCCACTGCATTTTAGAAAACACTTTTTAAAGAAACAAAAATGATACTTTAATCAAAAGGAATGTTCACTTCAAAAGAGAAGGGATCAGTCTATTTATGCCACCAAAAATAGAAAAAAACAAACTCTTTGAAAGTATCACTTCTGATGCTGTGAGCAGCAGGATTTTGTCACTTTTTGATTCATGTATGACCCATGTCTTGAACTACAAGACTAGTGTTAAAATGCTGCTTTACTTCTTGTTATTACTTACAAAAGGTTTCAGAATGTGTTCTATGTTGTTTCTTTAGGGAATATGACTTGATAAGTCATGCTGGTAAGGTGGGGCAGATAAAACCACTGACTCTTATTCTGGAGGCAGAACATCACCTTCTCCCACTGAAAAACTGGGTACCACTGGGATATTTCGTGTTTTAAACAAAGAGACAAAAGGAAAAAAGTGTCCACTGGACGTTTCCTAATGTGGTGAAGCCGTGCTACTGGTACAATTAGCACAGACACTGAAAAATGGTCTCCACCAGCACTCACCCTTTACCTTTATCTCCACAGTCTTTCCGAGATGATAAGGTACAATTCGGCAGTGGTGAAATTGCTGCTGCATTGAGGATTAAAGCCCAGAGCGGTAAGGAGCACAGCAACACAACTCTGCCTGTCTTCTGTCTCCTTAGCTCACTGGAGGATGCCAGACTCCGTGCCCCTCCCGACTACCTAAGAGGCAGCAGAGCTGAATGATCAATCTCTTAATTAACAAACTAATTCATAAGATTTGCATCACTTTCCTGAGGTCTTTACCAAGGGTCAGTAAGGAAATGGCTCCCTTGAAGTCTATCCCTATTATTACCCAGTGCTATATGTCAGAGTGCTGTCTGTAGCGTCTGTGAACATATGTTCTTGGAAGATTAGCCACAAAATCGCAAACTTATGTGAGGAAATTACTGCTCCATTAAAGTAATTTATGGGATCATGTGCAGAAGAGCCATTAGATATGGCAACCGTGGTGCTTGGACGGTATTTCATATTGTTAAAGGGGTGTTGTACATGATAAACTCTCAATAGAAACAGCTGTAAATTACTTGCAGTTGAAGTGTGATAAGGCTTCAAATGATTACATTATATGAGCCTGAGTGTTCAAAAAGTGCATCTGAATGTTGAAATCCAAATCATTTGCTCTGAATTTCAAGGATCCTCACTCCATCACACCTGCAAAAGATCACCTCTAGGTCCTTATCTCGTCTCTTTTTATTTGCATACTGACTAAAAGGTCAATCCTAACAATCCCCTGTTTCACAATGTCTCCACACACAAACCCACTTAACTGTAAACTGCTTTGCACATGTACAGAAACTCTGTTTCACATATGGCTTTTCTCTCCATCACCCTGTTAGCCTCGATCTTCAACTTTACCCTAAATAAGATAAAACTGGTGGCAAAAATTTTAAACTAAAATATATTGCAAGAAGCAATCCCCAATCTAGCCTGAATTAGTTGCATGGCTCTGGAAATGTTATTTAACTTCTTAAGGCCAAAATATTATTGATAAACGATGACTCGTCACCAACATCATCAGTAGCAGTGTCGTCACAGAGCATCTTCCATGTGTACAATCTATCATGTGGCCAGTGAAATCCTCAGGCCTATTTTATGAGTCAGGCATTACGACTGCCATTTTAAAGACTGAGAATGGATCAAAGAACAAAGTCCCAATTCCACTGCATGAGGGAATTAGAACATGTTTGAAATTAATACATTTTTTCTCTCTCTCCTTTTCATTCAATGATTACAAATAGGTTTAGTATCAATCTACATTTTTAAGTATTGCAATTTGAAAAAAAATGCCTTTTGTACTAGGGAAATTCATAATTACTACGATACATCATTAGTAGCAGAAAGGTTAATGAATTTCTCAAAAGCAGATGCTTTTCAATACCAAAGCTTAGGCCCCCACATACCGAGATTCTGATTTAACTTGTACCTGGATGGCTTTTACGTGAAGCCACAGCTCAAAAGCACTGATCTAACACAGTTGTGACATTACTCATCCAGCTGAGCAATAACCGATGGAGATGTCACATTGATATCTACCATCTGTTAGCTCAATAACTCACAAGTTTAGGGTACTCTGGGCTACTCTTTTGATATAAGATGCAAAATAAATGAACTTGTATTTGTTGGTTGGCTGTGGGTATGCTGACTACACAATTTTTCAACGATTTTTATCTTCCATGCTGGTAGTAATTTTATATCATTTATATGAGAGAATCACCAGGAATGTCATATTACTCTGACCTAATGGCCTAGAATCAAATGTGTTCACGTGATATCAAAGTCTTCTACAACTTATTAACATATCTAAGCAACCAGCTACAAGACACAGACAGAAACTTGATAAAGTGGGGAAAATGTGGCATTAACGGTCCTTATTTTAGGCTTAGTTCTACCACTTACTGATTAGGGCAATGCATGTTTTTTCTCTGAACCTGCTTCTCCACTTCAAAAGTGTAGGAGTTAGATTAAATGATTGCTAAAGTCTCTTGTCAGGAGGAAAAAACGGCAACCGACTCCAATATTCTTGCCTGGGAAATCCTATGGACAGAGGAGCCTGACAGGCTATCGTCCATGGGATGGCAAAGAGTCAGACACGACTGAGCGACTAACACACACACACACACAAAGTCTTGTGGGCTTCCCTGGTGGTGCAGTGGTAAAGAATCCGCCTACCAATGCAGGAGACGTGGATTTGATCCCTGGGTCTGGAAGATCCCCTGG
Organism: Bos grunniens; assembly: GCF_055505025.1. Lineage (NCBI taxonomy): Eukaryota > Metazoa > Chordata > Mammalia > Artiodactyla > Bovidae > Bos > Bos grunniens. The sequence continues at coordinate 10,671,634 of NC_141168.1, forward strand.
AGGAGGAAATGGCAGCTCACTCTAATGTTCTTGCCTGTGAAATCCCATTCACAGCGGAGCCTGGTGGGCTGCAGTCCATGGAGTCGCAAAAGAGTTGGACGTGATTTAGCAACCAAGCAACAAGGATGAAGTCTCTTATAGCCCTAAAGTACTTCAAGTTCTGATTTAGAAGGTACATATGTTCATTAACAATCCAAACATGCTGCATTAAAAAAGTTCACTGCACTATTTCAAATCTCATTTATATCAGGCAAAAATTGCATTGATGGGCTGGATCAAATGTCAATCAGTACATGGACTTCTTTCTGAAATCTTTTTTTTCCTATAAGTTTCTTACAATGTAGGAATTTTCCTCCAAAGGTAATTTCCCGTTGATATATTAATACATAAACTGCGATAAAGTTGTCTTCACATTCCATTGTAAGATGTTTTAATTTACCCATACCCTACTATGTACTAATAAATACTAAGACTATGGAAAAAGGCCAAGAATTATGAGTTTTGAACCGATCAAAACTCAGAGGAACTCTTCTGGTCATACTGGTAATAACAATAAATGCAGAAGTACACTGGAGCAGGCAAGTCAGCAACATTATTCATGGCTTACGGGAAAACTACCTTGCATTTATCATTACACATTTCAGAACAGAGGGCTTCCTGCTTCACAATAATCTATCCTTTGTTCTAGGAAGGCAGAATATGTGCCCATGATAAGCTGGATGAGAGAGTTCTATGCTCTCTGACTGAATTTCTTATCTGCAAAGATGCTCTTTGAAAACCCTCCTACACCGTTAGTGGGAACGTAAATAGTTATAGCCACTATGGAGAAGAGTATGGAAGTTCCTTAAAAAAGTAAAAATAGAGCTATCATATCATTCTGCCTGCAATGCAAGGGACCCCGGTTTGATTCCTGGGTCGGGAAGATCCCCTGGAGAAGGGATAGGCTACCCACTCCAGTATTCTCGGGCTTCCCTTGTGGCTCAGCTGGTAAAGAATCTGCCTGTCATGCAGGAGACCTGGGATTGATCCCTGGATTGGGAAGATCCCCTGGAGAAGGGAAAGGCTACTCACTCTAGTATTCTGGACTGGAGAATCCCATGGACTGTATAATCCATGGGGTCGCAAAGAGTCAGACACGACTGAGCAACTCTCACTTTCCTGATTCTGCAATCTCTTTCTTGGGCATATATCTAGACAAAAACATAATTCAAAAAGATACATGCACCCCGATGTTCACTGCAGCACTGTGTACACTAGCCAATACATCACAGAAATCTAAGTGTCCACTGACGCTGAGGAATGGATAAAGAAGATGTGGCACATATGCACAGTGGAGCATTACTCAGCCATAAAAAAAGAATGAAATGATGCCATCTGCAGCAACATGGACGGACCTGGAGGTTATCTTGCTGAGTGAAGTAAGCCAGACACAGAAAGACAAACATTATAACATATGATATCATTTATAGGTGGAATCTAAAAAATTATGCAAATGAATTTATTTATAAAACAGAAACAGAATCACAGACATAGGAAACAAGTTAACTTGTGGTTACCAAAGGGGGAAGGGTAGAAAAGGGATAAATTAGGAGGATGGGGTTAACACGTACATACTACAATATGTAAAATAGACAACCAGCTAGGACCTACTGTATAGCACAGGGAAGTGTTCCCAATATCTTGTCATAACATATAAAGAGAATGTAAAGAAAGGATATATATATAAAAGAATATTATATATATATAGAAGAGTTGACTCATTGGAAAAGACTCTGATGCTGGGAGGGATTGGGGGCAAGAGGAGAAGGGGACGACAGAGGATGAGATGGCTGGATGGCATCACTGACTCAATGGACGGGAGTCTCGGTGAACTCTGGGAGTTGGTGATGGACAGGGAGGCCTGGTGTGCTGCGATTCATGGGGTCGCAAAGAGTCGGACACGACTGAGCGACTGATCTGATCTGATATATATGTATATATAATACACACACATATATATGGGCTTCCCAGGTGGTGCTGATGGTAAAGAACCTGCCTGCCCATGCAAGTCAGATGTAAGAGATGCGGTTCGATCCCTGGGTTTGGAAGATCCCCTGGGAGAGGACATGGCAACCCACTCCAGTATACTTTGTCTGAAGAATTCTATGGACAGAGGAGCTTGGCAGGCTGCAGTCCATAGCATTGGCCAGAGTCAGACATGACTAAAGCGACTGAGCACACAGCATATATATATATATATACACACACACACACACACACACACACATACATACATACATACACATACACACACACACACCGGATCACTTTGATGAACACCTAAAACTAACCCGGAACTGTAAATAGACTATATTTCAGACAATTTTTAAATGGATACTCCTTGAGAAGTTTTCAAAGAAAAGAGCAAGACTCGGGGGGCGGGGAGAGTGGGGGGTTCTCTCGTAGCTAAGTGGTGAAGAATCTATCTGCCTGTCAATGCAGGAGACATGTGTTCGATCCTTGATCTGGGACGATCCCACAAGCAATGGAACAACCAAGCCCGTGCACCACAAGTACTGAGCCTGTGCTCTAGAGCCCGGGAGCTGCAGCTACGGAAGCCCGAGCACCCTAGAGTCTGCTCCACCGTAAGAGAAGCCATGCAATGAGAAACCCACACACCGCAATGAAGAGCAGCCTCTGCTCACTTCAACTAGAGAAAGCCCATGAAGCAATAAAAACCCACCACAGCCAAAAATAAATACATATATACACACACACACACACACATATATATATATATATATATATATATACATATTTTAAGAGAGTGGGGGAAGTGGAGAGACAAAGAAAGAGGGACAGAGGGAATTTTGTGTGAGCTATGTCACACCAAAGTAGGGGAGCCAGAGATCACAAGGGCACAAACAGTGATAAAGCAGCACCTATGGGCTCTAATATTATAATAACAGGCATTTTTAAGAACTGCCCTGCACAGCCCCATCTGTGTGCTATGGAATAGGGTTTCCTAGGCTGTTTTGTAACAGCTGCCAGAGTCCTCTTCTGCACCTGCTGTGCTGGTGTCAACAGCAGCCTCACACCTGCCCGTGCTTGGTCTGCCTCCCACATGTGACACAACTGACCTTGACCCCCATCTCCCACTGCAGCAGAAGCTGCGTGAACCAAGGGCGCTGTTGCCCCAGGGATCTTCCTATTCTACCCACACTTACTGGTGCAGGGTGGGATGATACTCTGAGTGACGATTATGCCCTTTAGTAGGATGCCCTCAACAATGTCAGTGACACGGATATCATTTTTGAAGGTATTTCTAAGGCTAAAAACAATTTAGGTCTAAGATCTTTCTTGGCTTCCCAGGTGGTACAGTGGTAAAGAATTCACTTGCTAATGTAGGAGATGCAGATTTGGTCCCTGGGTCAGAGAGATTCCCTCCTGGTGGAGGAAGTGACAATCCACTCCAGTATTCTTGCCTGGAAAGTTCCAAGGACAGAGGAGCCTGGTGGGCTACAGTCCATGGGCTCACAAAGAGTTGGACAGGACTGAGCAGCTGAGCACACTCACAAGGTCTTTCCTACACGAACAGATATGATCACAGTGCAGTGACAGTTTTGAGAATAAGGACTAATACAGAAACAGGATACAAGAGACTGATTTCAGGTCTGCATCTGACATTTATTAGCTTTGGCAACTACAGGTAAGTCATTTCAATGGATTATGTAGTCTTAAAAAGTAGGTAATATAAAACGAATCAAAGTGTAACACATGGAAACACCCTCCAGAAAGGCTACTGAATTTCTGGGATGAAGAATGCAATAAACTTCAGGTAGAAGAAACAAGACACCCTCAACACAAAGAAAATCAACTATCTCAGATTTGTCATCTGCAATATTAGATGCAGGAAGATAACAGAGTTGAGGCAGAGAAAGAATGCGACCAAGGATTGTATACTCAGCCAAGTTATCATTCAAATATGAAAGCAACAGAAAGTCAATTTCAAATCTATCACACACAAAAGAAAAAAAAAAAAAGCAACAACAAGAGCGTATCAGACAGGTAAGATTTTTCATAAACATATAAATGGACAAATTATGATATGAAACTGAGAGAAAGTACAGTCAGTCAGTCAGTTCAGTCACTCAGTCATGTCTGACTCTTTGCCCCCCATGGACTGCAGCACGCCAGGCTTCCCTGTCCATCACCAACTCCCGGGGCTTGCTCAAACTCATGTCCATCAAGAGAAAGTATAGATTCAATTGAATATATAAGCTAGGTTTCCATAACTATGATAAAATTATTTTATATATATAATTAAGTATATATAATATATATGGGATTCCTTGGTGGCTCAGATGGTAAAGCGTCTGCCTGCAATGCGGGGGACCCAGGTTCGATCCCCAGGTTGGGAAGATCCCCTGGAGAAGGAAATGGCAACCCACTCCAGTACTCTTGCCTAGAAAATTCCATGGATGGAGGAGCCTGGTGGGCTACAGTCCATGGAGTCGCAAAGAGTTGGACACAACTGAGCAACTTCACTCAATATATATACATATATATATATATATGTATATATATATAATTTAATACACATAATTAAAAGTGGGTTTCCGATGTATAATTCTTGAGGGAAAAGCACAAAGAGAAAGATAAGTGTAACAGAGAAACAAATACAAGAAAAAATTTCCTTCTGTTTTGTTGTTTAGAGAAATGGAAGGGAAAGAAAGATGAAATAAGACATGAAGACACCCCTGCTCTCTTCTAGGACATTGATAAATACCCTAAATTAGGCAAATGGAGGCAAGCAAGCTTGAATGTAACATTAATAATATTTGAAGTACAATTCAGCATAGATTTTATTATATGGGATCCAGGGGGTCTGTTTTACTGATACAGATTATGTTAGTGTTAGTTGCTCCATCGTGTCTGACTCTGTAGCCCACCAGGCTTCTATGTTCATGGGATTCTCCAGACAAGAATAGTGGAGTGGGTTGCCATTCCCTTCTCTAGGGGACCATCCCAACCCAGGGATTGAACCCAGGCCTTTTGCACTGCAGGTGGATTCATTACTGTCTGAGCCACCAGGGAAGAGATTACAGTCTTAAGCAAAAAACAGGCTGTATGTCCTTATACACCTAAAAAGCATTAATTGCTGGAAGTGCAAGAAAAAGTGCAGAGAACCAATTTCAACACCTCTCTCTGTATGGTAAAGCATGTAAATTAAAATATCTTAAGAAAAGTACTGAATCAAATAAGTACTAGGTTTTATCTGATAATATTATATCTAAGCACACAGTCCTGAAACAGAATACCTATCTCAATTCCAAGTGCCCACACAGTATTCACAAAAGTCATCTTTACCTTAGGTCACTGAGAGGAACTCAGTGTTTTCCAAAAAGAAGACATAATACAAACGACACTCTCTGCGAATAATATTCAGTTATATTTATAGTTATACAAATGGACTGACAAATGAGAAGGAACAAGAGGTATCAATCTGTCAAACTGTTGAAAGTTTACTAACACTGCACCGGTGTATATTCATTAAGCACTTACTATGTGTCAGATATGAGCTTTGTCTCTGGAGACAGAAGTTCCATGAGAGACAGCCACTTCCTCTCGGACTTCGCAGCACAGGTGTGCCCATTAGAATTACAAGTGGTTCCCTCTAGATCCTGTTCCTTTCTTATAATTCAAGGACTAGCTATTTTTTCTGTCAAGGGCAAAATATTAAATATCTTTGGCTACGAGAGACATATGGTCTCTATCATTGCCACTGAGCACTGCTGGTGTTGGGTAAAAGATCCAGAGGCGAAGTGCAAACAACAGGCATAACCAGATTGCATCTGCCACGTAGTTGGCTCACTCCTCCTCGAGTGAACCCTACCTTCTCTCCCAACTAAAGCACCCAAAATAGTTCCTTTCCAACTAGGAGGGTCTTTATGACAAACTTGACAGGATGTCCCACTTTATATCTTTTAATTCAAATGTGTTGTGATTAAGCTATATTATGGCGTTTCACGTTTATAGATTGATCTTGGAAACTGACCACTGTTGATCTCACAATAATAATTTTGTGAGGAAGTATGTTCTGAATTTTTAAAATCTCCCAATTCAAGCATTATTTTTGGAATGTGGTATGTTAGTGAAGCAATGCTAACATTTTTATTTCATTAACTTTCAGCAGAACCGACATAGTAAATCATTACCAAATATGGAAAAAAGAGTGAGCAAAATTATTGGCAACATAAAAGATAATGGAGTATTTCTAGGCTTAGCTCACTCAAATTGGGGCATTTCTATGAACCACCTTATCGCAATTATGAAGTATTTACATACACACTCAATCCCTCTCCTGGTCTTCTTTGAAGTCTAACATCTCACAACTGTCTCTCTTCAACTACAAAGAAGGAATTCATCAAGGTAATGAAATTATCTTTCAAATCATTCACTTTTCCTTTGTAAAATATTCAACAATTCCAATTATCCTTCATGAAATACTAATATCCACCTTTGTCATCGTTGTTGTTCAGTTGCTAAGTCAAGCCTGGCTTTCTGCGACCCCATGGACTGCGGCATGTCAGGCTTCCCTGTGTTTCACCATCTCCCGGACTTCACTCAAATTCATGTCCATTAAGTTGGTGATGCTGTCTAATCATCCATCCTCTGCCACCCTCTTCTCCTTTTGCCTTCAATCTTTCCCAATATCAGAGTCTCTTCCGATGAGTCTGCTCTTCATATCTGGTGGCCAAAATATCCACCTGGGAAACTTTAATTCAGGCTTTCAGGAAGAAGGCAGCAATCCTTCTACATGGTATTTAACTGAGTCTGAGACTGAGGGAATAGAGCAGTACACAAACGCTAAAATGTATTCCATTAAACCATTAAGTAATGTTTCTTCTCTTAACTATTATTAATTAATTGATCCCTAATGTAATTTTCCACATTAGCATGGTACAGTCTTTTAATTCCTAGTAGGTGTTAGTGTTTAGAATTACAAAGTCCTTAGCTGTCTGGAGTCTATTTAGTCTCTACTGTATTCCATAATTACTGTAATCCCGTATTACTGTCTGCCATTTAAACTAGTTTAGGAACCATATGCTCCATTTTTAAGCTTTACCTGAATTCTTAAAATACTGCTTTATCCTCAAGACATTTCACTAATTCATCAGTCAATTTATATATATATATATAAATGTAAAGTAAGTACAGGGCATAAGTTTCTCAAATTTATAGCCCATGATTTTTGCTTCTAGACATATTGAGAGATTGGCTGGGTAGAAAGTTGTAACCCTCCTATGCCTAGAATCTGGAAACTGAGGCTGGGTATATGGAGCAAAGGGAAAACAAAATTGATGAATTCTAAAAGGGAGATCTTGATAAAGAAGAAAAAGTCCAAAAGTCAAGTTCATATTTATAAGCAAGGACCAAGTCCTGGATCCAAAGTCAAGAGTCAACTACTATTAGATTACCAGTTGGAAATATAACATTCGATGTGTAAACCTTGACAGATTTCTCAAAGTAACGGCAAGCCAATACACAAGAAGAATATTTTTCAGAGATGCTAAAGCAGAGAGAATTGTGGATGAGAAGAGTATTATAAAAGGGCTCTGAGTTGGCCTGGACAAAAGGTCATCACTCCAGCTCAAGCACTGATGTCATGGAAGTAATCCATCTGTCCCCCATACAAATTTGGGACATTGCACACTCTGATAGAGCACATCCACAGGGGAAAGGGCAGGAGGGGTCCAGTAGGGCTTGTGGTGGTAAGCGTTCTTGGGGCTGGAGGGTGGTGATGGGAGACTGCAGCAGGACTGGATGGCCTAGCCTCTTGTTTCTGGGCATAGTTTCCTTAATACCAGTTGGATGGCCTTTTGCTATAAGGTGCCACCAGAGAAGCCACTACAAGATGTACATTTTCATTAAGGCATAAAGTACACAAGCAGAGCAAGCCTCAAACACATAATCAACGGCTGGTAAAACCAGGAAAAGAAAGTGGAGGGGTCATTTATAGGAAGTTCCAGGTATCTTCTCACTAGTGTGTTGAGAAGAGCATTTAAGGTCCATGAAGGACTGACTGCAGCTAATGGACCCCATGGCTGCCTGGGCCAAATATGTGATCTGAGATGCCAGAATCCCTCCTGGTCGTCACCACTGTGGTGTCTTCTCCTTGCAGTGTGGGGTGGGAACAGAGCTCTGAAAGACATGACATGTCTTCAGTGAGAGCCAATAAAAAAGGGATTGTGCAGGATACTCATTTATAAGGTGAAGCAGAATCAAGTCTGCATCCTGAAAGAAGGCTTTACAAAAAGTAGAAGGGCCAAAAATACCAAGAGAACCTTTACAGGATATCCCTTACAGGCTACCTTTTCGTCCTTGGCTAAAGAGAATCTGTTAGACAAGATACGAATGCTTCAACAAAGAAAAGCTAATGGATTCAAGTGTAGAAAATAATCAAATGGCCATGTCTAAAGGAAAAGAGCAAGAAAAAAGAACTTCTATAGACAAGGTGTCATTTGAATAGGATGTAGAAAACTGAGCCCCTGTGTGCTCAGTCACTTCAGTCAAGTCTGACTCTTTGCAACCCTATGGACTGTGGCCCACCAGGCTCATCTGTTCATGGGATTCTCCAGGAAAGAATACTGGAGTGGGTTGCCATGCCCTTCTCCAGGAGATCTTCCCAACCCCAGGATTGAACCCATGCCTCCTGAGTCGCCTGCATTGCAGGCAGATTCTTTACCCACTGAGCCATATGGGAAGCCCAGAAAACTGAGTAGGACTTAGGAATTGTGGTAAAGATACAACCTTTGCGGAAGAGATTAAATGTGAGCTGACAACAGAGGTATACCAGTAAGACAGACACGAACTAGGATTCTAGAGGAATGAGACAGGTTAGATGTGTGAGGCTGACCACACATAAGGGCTTGAGGAATCAAATGGAATGAAGTTCAATTTAGAAAAAAGTTAAAATCAATAATTTAAAGGGTAAAAGCAGAGTTTAAAAGGGATGAATCTGCTGTGGCAGAGGGAAACAGAGGCTGCTGATACACTATGGTTGAACCAGTACTATACAACGGAAATGATAAGAAGGATATAGGGGCCTGTGTCTGCAAAAGCTATGACAAAATAAACCCAAGAATCCCTTTTGCTGTTTTAGAAGAAGACATTGTGTGTACTCTTGGGGGCTTACGGTACACCAGAAAGGACACACATTTCTGCTACTTCCAAATAAAGTTTGTTGTTGTTGCTTAATCACTAAGTTGTGTCTGACTCTTTGTGATCCCATGGACTGTAGCCCTCCAGTAGTCCATGGGGTTTCCCAGGCAAGAACACTGGAGTGGGTTGCCATTTCCTTCTTCAGGCGTTCTTCTTGACCCAGGGATTGAACCCACGTCTCCTACTATTGGCGGGTGGATTCTTTAATGTCTGAGCCACCAGGGAAGCCCTCCCAATAGAGTAGATGTGCCGTATTCCTAAGGAGAGAAATATTAAAAAATTATATGTACACATCTCCTAAAAAATGCCAAGCCTTCTAAATATACATCCATTTATAGGAGGGCTTCCTGTGGGGATGTCATTGAACATCAGAGGAAAGATAATTAGGCCAATGGGGTACCCTAACAGGCAAATCAAATGAGCAAACAAATAAAAAGTGGTGGAGCAACTCCCCTGGTTCCCTGTGGAATCTTGGTTCACACAGACACACGATTTATCCCCATTCATATTTACTCTTCAGCCTACTCTCAGGAGAAAAGGTACCAAAGATTTTAGTTCTAAATTTCTTTTTTCCAATTCCTGGTTTGGTTTTTTTTTTTTTTTTTTTTTTACATTATTCTTTTATTCTGTGTCATTTTTCTGAGCACTGGCTTTTATCTGTTACAATAACTTTCAACATCACATGGACATTAAAATTAATTCCGGAAACAATAAAAAGAATGGAACACAAGCTGTAACCGTACCTACAGAACTGGCTCTGACTGGAACACATCAACCTATTACAGGATATTAAACCAGCTCATGATGAAGAAACTCCAGTGCCGATGCCAGGAAGTCCACTTGCGGAAGAGCCTGGGTGAGCGGTGATTTCCCTTTAGAGTCTCTACGTTTTGCTTTTCTGCTTGCGTGGACAGAACTTAGGAAATGCTTTGATCATAAAATATAACATTCGTTCATGTTTAAAGTGTTGAATTGCAGGTCTTTACAAACAAGCCCACGTTTATTTTGCCATGTAAGCATAATACTACAGCAAAATTCAATGTAATATTCATTTTGAATATTCATCTGGGCAGTGAAAAAGCAGAATTTTTAGTCATTCCACGCTTCCTATCCTAGTCCGCACTTCCTATCCAAGAGCTAAAAGGCTTTGGTGAAAGTGAAAGTCGCTCAGTCACATCTGACTCTTTGCCAGCCCATGGACTCTACAGTCCATGGAATTCTCTAGGCCAAAATACTACAGTAGGTAGCCTTTTCCTTCTCTAGGGGATCTTCCCAACCCAGGGATCGAACCCAGGTCTTCGGCACTGAATGTAGAATTTTTACCAGCTAAGCCACAAGGGAAGCCCCATAAGGTCTTGGTAGCCACAGGAAGAAATATATTCTCTTGTGCCAGGGTATGAAAGATCTGGAAAACGTCATTCAGTTGAGACTTGGCAGATGTACTACATGTTAAACTTGATGTTATTATTATTAAAAATGGTGATAAAAACTTAGCATTGCAGTTTACCTCAAATATTGCCTGGGGCAATTTTTTTCATATTTTGGATAAAGAAGCTGAAGCCAATAAATAGAAAATAAATTACCCTCAAAAGCCAGAGCTGTTTAGTGGCAGGGTTGAAAAATCCAAGCATTTTAAGTTCCTTTATTTATTTTGCTGTCATTGATGCTAAAAAAAAGAAAATGAATCACAGATATTGTGGCTTCTTAGCAAATTTCCGTCTCCATCTCATTGTTTCCCAAAGGTGCTTCAAATAACTCACTAATGATAGCAAATTGTTGAGGAGCACATGCATTCAAATTTAAAGCCATGGAAGACTGTCTATTCACTCTATGAGTGCAAAATGGTTCTTAGAAACTCATAGACTCAGGCTTGGGAAAAGTGTAGCCAATCAGGACTTAGAGAGTAAGAACATACATTGCTCCTTCTTGGGCTCCACCATCAATCACCTTCAAAGGACACATCCATAGACTTGAACTTGAACTTCAAAAGAACTAGGCTTGAATCACAGCAATTCTATTTACTGATCATTAATCTTGATGGCATCATATAAAGCCAATTCAATAAAATGAACTTTATTTTATTCATTTTTTAACTTTCACACATAAAGTGAGAACAATGATACATTTGTCAAAGGACTGTGCTGAATATCACACATGGCAAATCCAACACAGATGATTTGGAAGGTGGTTTGATGGATAAACAAGAGTGCACTATCATTACTTGCTAATATGCTACACAGCACGGAGAAGGCAGTTAGTTCAAGGAGAAAGAAGAGGCAGAAGAAAGGACTGTATGTTCAGTACACGAATTTTAGTTTACTAGGCAAAAAAATCTACTTTGGGTAATAGAATCATGCATTCACATTGATAAAATGATCTGCAAACTTCAGTAAGTTTTAAATGAAACAAAGCTAAAAGCAAACCTATTCTGATGGAGAATGGCTAGAAGCCACCACAGACTTCACCTTAAACGTTAATAACTCTAAAAATTAGCAGAACAAAAGCAAAAGAGGGATGGAAAGGAGAGAAGGAGAAAGGAAAGAAAAAAGGAAAGGAGCAAGAGAAGAAGAAAGGAGAGAAAAGAAAAAATAAACTGGGAAACAGAAAGAAAGGGGGGGAATACCTGATAAAGAGTCAGGAGGACTTCCTGGTAGCTGAAGGCAACTCTGTAATTGCCAGGCTACTTAAACCCTAAGTATCTAGTCAACGAGGCTGTGAATTACCACTGTTGTAATTACTAAAGGGAAAAAACTACACAGTCTACACTTTCCCGAAGGGTGTTTTTCCTGTTACTTACTCTTTGTGCCAAAATATCCAACAACAAGTAGAGCTTAGCGCTTTGGCAATCACTGTTACAATGTTTGAATAAAAGCTTGTTCAACTGTGAATGGCTTGGGAGGGAGAAAGTGTAACACAAACACACACATAACTAAAATTCATTTCCTGTTGTTTTAGAGGAAATCAGACAACATATTCACGGTGCTATTTCTGTAAAAACATTTTCTTTTTCTTTCTTAAATCATGTAACCCCAATTAAAAGAGATGATCTCCTCGATGCATTTTCTTTCATCTCAGTTATTCATCTATATTCTATTACAATCTTAGGGAAGTTTGACGCATTTCTTCTTCATTTTGGGAATATCACTTCAGTCTATTCAGTTCTGCATGAACACAGGTTATTTGACCCTATCAATTCACTGAATTCTTGAGCTTCACTTACCTCACTTATTCATGTATCAAGTTCCTGATATTTAATGATTCTCTAAGTATATGCTACGTTCAGCTTTTTTTCAGTGAAGGTGCATAAGTCTAAAATTCATAGGAAGTTGTGCTCGGGTAAGTGTATCAATTACCTTTGATCATGACTTCTTTAAGTGAACTTAACGCTAAAATTTTTCTGACTCTTTTAGGCCACATTTCTTTGATGTTGACAATTATGAGTAGGCTATGAAGGTTGTTAAGCATGTAGGTTTAAAAGTATTAGGTAGCCTATTACTGAGGATGCTACAGAATTAAAAAAGCATCTATGGGACCTTTCAGTTTTAAAAAATAAGAGGAGAGGAAGGTTTAAGACGATAAAAATAATGGTGAGAATATGGTCAATGCAGACGGGCTACAGTCCATGGGATCACAAAGAGTCAGACGCAACTGAATGACTAAGCGTGAGTGTGCACACACACACACACACACTCACATCTCATCAGTAAAAGAGAAAAAAATAAACTCTTACTGTTAGTATAAACTATTGGCATTCAAACTGGATGTCCAATCTACAGCTACCATGCAGAGAAAAATAAAAAGCAACCAAAAATAAATAAACATATCAAAACTGTGACAAAGTTACAAATTAGAATGTGATATTTACAGTCTATCTAGATCCTAGCACATTCTTTCTATGAAAAGAAGCTACTTTGGGCTGAATCCACTATCTTTACAGACAGGGAGTCTTAATAACGCTGGATCCCTTGCAACTGGAATCTGTATCATTCAACATTTATTCAACAAAACTGTAACAATACCAACTCAATATATCTGTAATATTGTGATAATATTTCTTAAAGGCCCATGAACCAGTTCTTCCCACTTTTTTTTTTTCCTGTTCCCATGTAGCTGGGACTATGAATGGCTAAAATCTCCCAGGGATGTGCCATCTCTACCTTCTGTATCAATCATAAAAGCCTTTATCCAAAAGCCCCTGTTCTGGGGCCCATTATACTAGAAAGCCAGTCTCAGAGGGATGAGAAGAATAGAGCTGATAGGAAAGAAATGTTTCCTCACAAAAGCACAGGAGACAAGAAGACTGACACGTCTGCCAGTCAGTCTACAAGCCAGCCCACAGGGAAGCCCTTGCTTACAATGAATACAGTACAGTAACACCCCCTTTGCCAGAAACCTAGCACTTTCCAGAATATGACGGCAAATATTCATGGCAGAAGAGATTCCTCCAGCTGAATGCTCTAAAATGCATGTTGAAAGGAGGAGTCACTTCACTTCCGGTTGCAGGTCAGGAGGAAAATCACTTAGTCCTGGGTCATTCGTCATCATCGCCTCCTCTCCCTGCACGGGGCATCACTTCTTAGTTGCTTTTTTTGTTCAGTTGCTAAGTTGTGACTGACTCCGCAACCCTAAGGACTGTAGCACACCAGGCTTCTCTGTCCTTCATTATCTCCTGGAGTTTGCTCAAACCCATGTCCATTGAGTCGAGATGCCATCCAACCATCTCATCTTCTGTCGCCCCCTTCTCCTCCTGTCTTCAATCTTTCCCAGCATCAGGGTCATTTCCAATAAATCCCCTCTTCGCATCAGGTGCCTAAAGTATTGGAGCTTCAACTTCACTTCTTAGAGTTCTCCTTTAATTATCCTCCATTCCTCAAGCTACTCACTGTGATGCTGTCTAAAACAACCATGACCCTACTGACCCCATGCCTAATACTTCCTTCTAACAGATCTTATTAAACCCCCTATCCAAAGTCATCATCACTCCTTAACTTATCTTTCTTGACCTCTTTCAAAACTTGTATTTACTCAATGTAGCCTTTTTTTCAGAGAAGGAAATGGCACCCACTCCAGTACTCTTGCCTGGAAAATCCCATGCACAGAGGAGCCTGGTAGCCTGCAGTCCATGAGGTCGCTAAGAGTCAGACACGACTGAGCGACTTCACTTTCACTTTTCACTTTCACGCATTGGGGAAGGAAATGGCAACCCACTCCAGTGTTCTTGCCTGGAGAATCCCAGGGACAGGGGAGCCTGTCTATGGGGTCGCAGAGTTGGACATGGCTGAAGCGACTTAGTAGCAGCAGCAGCCTTTTTTTAGCTAGATGATCAGATATAAGAAAAGTAATAAACTGATGTAAGTTTAGTTTGCATGCAACTAAACATATTACTTGCTTTATCTCATCCAGGATAATGTGTATGCTATAAAATCTTCAGTTTTTGTTTTTAATTGGTCGATTTACTTGCTAACCTAGCACCTGTATTTGGTGGGTTAGGACACCCTCAAATCATGCCAGGTAACAGACCAACCACCTGCTGTGTGGTTTCAGACCCAAATTTAGGTTTACCCAAATTAGGATTCTGATAAAGTTATCTCAAGTCTTTCTCTTAACCTTAGTTTTTAGGATTATAAACAAAGCCAATGGTCAGATTATAGGAACTGAACTGAAAGAATAATTCTGCTTGTTTCTTTCTCTGTATTCTACCTGTAGATGAATCATCCACTTTTTAATAAAATATTTACTATTTGAGGAATAACCAGTACATGTGTATATTTCAACATTAAGATCTGACATCTGGAGATTACAAGAAGTAATATTATCAAGATGGAAACATTTAAAAACTCTTAAGAGAACTGTAGGTTGGAGGTCATTCCTTGCATGCACAGAATCCTTAATTTTAATATGCCTAAATTTAATTTGGCATTAATTAAATTTAATTTATTAATTTAATATTTAATATGCCTAAATTTAATTGGCATTAATACGCCAAAATCACTGCAGATGGTGACTACAGCCATGAAATTAAAAGACGCTTACTCCTTGGAAGGACAGTTATGACCAACCTAGATAGCACATTCAAAAGCAGAGACATTACTTTGCCAACAAAGGTTTGTCTAGTCAAGGCTATGGTTTTTCCTGTGGTCATGTATGGATGTGAGAGTTGGACTGTGAAGAAGGCTGAGCACTGAAGAATTGATGCTTTTGAACTGTGGTGTTGGAGAAGACTCTTGAGAGTCCCTTGGACTGCAAGGAGATCCAACCAGTCCATTCTGAAGGAAATCAGCCCTGGGATTTCTTTGGAAGGAATGATGTTAAAGCTGAAACTCCAGTACTTTGGCCACGTCATGCAAAGAGTTGACTCATTGGAAAAGACTCTGACGCTGGGAGGGATTGGGGGCAGGAGGAGAAGGGGACGACAGAGGATGAGATGGCTGGATAGCATCACTGACTCGATGGACGTGAGTCTCAGTGAACTCAGGAAGTTGGTGATGGACAGGGAGGCCTGGCATGCTGCGATTCATGGGGTCACAAAGAGTCGGACATGACTGAGCGACTGATCTGATCTGAAATTTAATTTATTTGTATTTTATGCAGTAATACCTAAAAATAAAACAACAAACTACGTATATAACATAAATTACTTTTGGGCGGGTGCATGTCTCATAAATCTGATGCACCACAGAGTAGCTGTGATGAAATCACAGTTTTAAATAATCAATGTTTATATGAAAGAAACACAGGCAATGAAGGATATGTTCCAAGCAGATTATGGAATAACATAAAGTGCAGGCAACATGAAGGCACTCAGGACTACTAGATTATATTCAATGAGAGAAGACCATTCTCACAGGTAAAGTGGAAGCATTAAACATGAGGATCTCTAAATTTCTACACTATGATTCTCTTAGTTCTAAAAGTGCAGGCTTCAAAATTGATGAAATGGTCAGAATAATAAGATAGACTCCGTGTACAGAGGCAGGAGGAAATAAATGGAAAAGAAGTCACCTAAGAATGCACCCAATATTGTGCATAACAAAACACTGAAAGTCCAAAGCATTTCTTACATAGAAATATATATCCTTCTATTACAAGTAGAATAGTTCAAGAATTATTTTCCTAGGGAGGTACTGGGGAATCAACCTTTCGATTTATCAGCTTGTTTTCATGTCTTTGTATTGACACGAAGAAGAGAAATCCAGTGCCAATGGAACTAACAAGGAATACAAAGGATTGGAAGCACTTTTTAGAAATAAAAACGTAACAGCTGCTCTGGTTCAGTTTAGCTTCTCACTGGTATTTTTCTGTTATAAGAGCAAATGAGGTGAACAGAAAAAGAAGAAAATGACATGGCATTACTGGAGCCAATCACAAGAAATCCAATCTCTATAAAGACTTGCGTGTATAAACAATTTGACAATTGTTGTGTGTTTATCTTTTTTTCAGATTGTGTCTCATGCCTGGAATACAAAGCCCTGTTGATGCCTCAAATGCTTAAAAACCATGAAGAAATTGAACGTTATTCCAGAATTTCTTCTACTAAATCAATACAGCAAAAGAACCTGGTCAAGCAAAACAGGCTCTTAGGGAGGCCCAGCTACCCTTCAATTCCATCCAGATCTACAATTCAGGAAATGTGATAGACATGAGAGTCATTCAAAATTTACAGCCCCTGAATAAGCAGCATGAAAGGATTGCAGAGCGCAAGCAAAGAGTGATGCATGTTGAACAGAAGAGGCTGGAGTAAAAGGCAGCTGAATTCACAGTAACAAGAGAGCAGAACAGTTGGCTAAGGCTTTTGCTGAAGCAAAACCAAACTAAACAAGGCTCTTTCCATTCTGCGCCTCCTGCCTGGTGGCCCCTAGTCTTTCCTGACCCTCTCTGAAGGCTTGAGGACATTTGTGGCTTTATAGCTTGAGGCCCAATGTCTTCTCCTAATTGGTATCTTATCTCGTAGTTATCCAGAAATCAATATAACTCTATCTAGATTCTGGAAGTCCAACTAACATATTTAAAGACAATGACAAATTTGCTATCAGACCATCTAAAAATAATATCCATTTACATGAGAAGTAGCTTCATGAGGGCCAGTAGTTTATCTGTGTTACTTTTACTTGAATTTCCAGCAGCTAAAAGAGTTTGGCATATAGCAGGCGTCTCAAATGTTTGAATGATGAAATGAGTCACAGATACAGAGCTCATTCAGCTTTACAAAGAATTTCCACTGGTTCCCAGGGAATTGCACACTCTGGTTTTCATCCTGTTCATGTTCAGCTTCAGTTCCTTTTGCCTGGCTTCCCAAAGGATGTCTAAACTCTCTGACAAATAGATTCCAATCAAAAGTGAGAGCCAAAACCCACTCCCAGCATACTTCTATCTTCTGAGACAAAATGATTTTTCTCTTTCATCCTCCTTTTTTTTTTTTCCTCTGCAAAGTATTCATGTATTTTATTTTATTTTATTTATTTTTTTTATTTTTCATCCTCCTTTTTTATTTTTTCATCCTCCTTTTTTATAACTCCAAATCCTAAACTTAATTACCTTGTTGTCTAAAGAAGCTCAGAGGCTGTATGATCCATGTAAAAAAAAGGGACTGATTTATTATTTATTTCAGATACCAATAAAACAAATGACAGATTTCAGCAATCTCAGGTGTGAAATTGAACTTATAATTATTGACCCCCCCCTCCAAAAGTCATATTTATCAGTGATTACGAGGACCACTTCGGTTTCCTGGGTGGTGCTAGTGGTAAAGAATTCGCATACCAATGCAGGAGACCCATGAGACATGGGGTTGATCCCTGGGCTGGGAAGATCTCCTGGGGGAGCGCATGGCAATCCACTCCAGTATTCTTGCCTGGAGAATCTCATGGACAGAGGAGTCTGGCAGGCTGCAGTCCATCGGGTCCCAAAGAGGAGGATACTAAGGGAAGCAACTTAGAATGCATGAGGACCACTCATTACATAACTCATAAATACTTCTTAACTAGTACATTATCTTATTCTGAAATGTGAAGGAAGAAGTTTTGTTCCAAAATGTGAACAAAAAGTTTAAATATGCTTTCCTAAATAATATATTTGCATATACAGGATATAAAAGTTTCCCCTAGGGTAGCAATAACTGTAGATGTGGAAAGTGAAAGATTGCATTAGAATAACTGTGACTTCTTTTCAGCTTTTCTGTATAGTTTCCATTGCTCCCACTAGGGACATAAGCCAATGATGCTAAATATTTAGCATCTATAATCCTACATCAGGGGTATTGCCAGTGATGCACCAATAGAAAAGGAAGAGACACAGAAAAGGAGGGAGTGCAGGGAGGAGGAGAGAGAGACAGAGAAAGAGGCGAAGAGAAAAAAGGAAAAACAAGCTCTAATAACATAGAGAGAAGTTATATCTTAGAACTAAGTGAAGGTCATGTTTGGAAAGGAAAAATCAAGGAGAGAAAAATAACATATCCATTCATATAAATTTTGTAATAATAACCCATCCAACAACTGCACTCAACAAACATCGATCTCTAAACTTTTCTTAATATTCTTAGTCATTCATAATCATTGATATTTTCTTTTGCAGAATCTCAAACTCATTGATATACATCTTATCATAAATGAAAATTAGAGGGATTATAACATCCTGACATCCAACTCATATAATATGTTTCTGCTTATCATATGAAAATGCATGATTACATTATTGTTAACCTGGGTGAGCATCCTACCTCACTCTTTCGTATCTCTCTATATGTGAATATGCTGCTGCTGCTGCTGCCGCTAAGTCACTTCAGTCGTGTCCGACTCTGTGCAACCCCATATACGGCAGCCCACCAGGCTCCCCCGTCCCTGGGATTCTCCAGGCAAGAACACTGGAGTGGGTTGCTATTTCCTTCTCCAACACATGAAAAGTGAAAAGTGAAAGTGAATTTGCTCAGTCGTTTCCAACTCCTAGCAACCCCATGGAGTGCAGCCTACCTGGCTCCTCTGTCCACGGGGTTTTCCAGGCAAGAGTACTGGAGTGGGATGCCATTGCCTTCTCTGATATGTGAATGTATCCCTGTTAAATAACTGATTAGGCAGATATAGAAACCTGAAGACAGAACCTTTTATAGAAACCTGAAGACAGAAACTTTTATGACTCAGTTCCTCAAAGGCTAACTTCAACTTCTCATATTCTGCCTCCAGACCTTTTTGCCTGGTCTCCACATCCTTCAGTTGAATCTATTTCAATTCTGTATTTTCAGCCTTTAGTTTTGAGCACTTTAGAAGATTAGCCCTCTTTCTGATTCAGGTTGATATGTATTCCATATTCACTAAGGTGATTCCTGCATTCATTACTATTACTGCTACTGATCACAATGGTTTACCCACTCCTTCCTTAACAAGCAGGATACATTCCCTCTCAATTGATTTCAGCACAAAGCTTGGTGTCTAAAATACAGTAATTTTTTGCACAAATTAATAAGGAATAAACAAGTGACTTACACCATATCTGTGAAACCTACACTTCCATGATATTCCAGACATATAACTCTACTTTAAAATTTTAGTGAAACCTTAATGGAAGTGTCGGGACATTTAAAATAGTGTATGGATTTTAATTTTTCCATGTTTAGGGAATAGGTAATATATGGATTATTCCCTTTCCTGGTTGACTTCTTTGTAGTTATAAATGAGTTTTGGCGATAAGACCCAAGACCATAAGCTCAGAGAAATGGATGGAGCTCATCAGATCAGATGTCACTCAGTCTTGTCCAATTCCTTGCGACCCCATGAATCGCAGCACGCCAGGCCTGCCTGTCCATCACCAACTCCCGGAGTTCACTCAGACTCACGTCCATCGAGTCAGTGATGCCATCCAGCCATCTCATCCTCTGTCGTCCCCTTCTCCTCTTGCCCCCAAATCCCTCCCAGCATCAGAGTCTTTTCCAATGAGTCAACTCTTCGCATGAGGTGGCCAAAGTACTGGAGTTTCAGCTTTAGCATCATTCCTTCCAAAGAAATCCCAGGAATCTTAAATTTCCTTATTGTGAGTGTTTCTGCTTGGGGCATCAATTATACAGAGCTATGCATTCATAACTAACTACTTCTTAGACGTATTTTTATCCATAGGTTGATTATTTATTCCTAGAAAATCAGGAATCTTACCACCTGTTTTCAACTAAGACATACTGAATGTACTGATACACCAGGCACTCTTTTAAGAACTGTATATGATACATTGTACAGTAATGAGCTAAGCCATAGAGTCTCAGTTCTCATAGAACTTACTATATAGTAAAGAAACGTTGTAAACTACTGTTCACAGAAACAGTCAAAAAATTACAGAAGTGACAGAAACTTTAACAAGGGCATTGAATTTGTGAAGGAGGTGAGAGAACTGACATATGGAGTCACAGATTTAAACTTAACTTTATGTCCTAAAATACACTTGTATGCTTAACATGCTATAAACAGCCAAAATACAATTGTGTGCATCTGTATTTTAAAAGCAGATAGGATTACATCAGTTTTTTTCAAAATATCAGTGTTAACAAGTATTAAGAAATATTCAGTTATAAGGAGGATATACACAAACTCCCGGAGACAGTGAAGGACAGGAAAGCCTGGTGTGTTGCAGTTCATGGGGTCACAAAGTGTCAGACATGACTTAGTGAATGAACAACAACTATCTATCTATCTATCTATACTATTATGGACCTCAAGTGCATCACTCAATCTTTAAAATGAAATTAGATTAAAAACACGAACCTACTTTAATAATATAAAAAATTTAAAAACAATTTAAAGTGAGCCTTTAAGCAAAACTATCACAGTGTCAGACTTTATTTTTCTGGGCTCCAAAATCACTGCAGATGGTGACTGCAGCCATGAAATTAAAAGACGCTTACTCCTTGGAAGGAAAGTTATGACCAACCTAGATAGCATATTCAAAAGCAAAGACGTTACTTTGCCAACAAAGGTTCATCTAGTCAAGGCTATGGTTTTTCCAGTAGTCATGTATGGATGTGAGAGTTGGACTGTGAAGAAGGCTGAGCGCCGAAGAATTGATGCTTTTGGACTGTGGTGTTGGAGAAGACTCTTGAGAGTCCCTTGGACTGCAAGGAGATCCAACCAGTCCATTCTGAAGGAGATCAGCCCTGGAATTTCTTTGGAAGGAATGATGCTGAAGCTGAAACTCCAGTACTTTGGCCACCTCATGCGAAGAGTTGACTCATTGAAAAAGACTCTGATGCTGGGAGGGATTGGGGGCAAGAGGAGAAGGGGACGACAGAGGATGAGATGGCTTGATGGCATCACTGACTCGATGGACGTGAGTCTGAGTGAACTCCGGGAGTTGGTGATGGACAGGCAGGCCTGGCGTGCTGTGATTCATGGGGTCGCAAAGAGTCAGACACGACTGAGCAACTGATCTGATCTGATCTGATCACAAACCCAAAGTTCTCCTGTGTGCCTGTGTGTATACTAAGTTACTTGGGTGTAGTGCTCAACTCTACACAACTCTATGGACTGTAGCCCTCCAGGCTCCTCTGTCCATGGGATTCTCCAGGCAAGAATACTGGAGCGGGTTGCAATGCACTTCTCCAGGGGATCTTCCCCACCCCGTTTCTCCTGCAGTGCAGGCAGATTCTTTACCATTGGAGCCACCTGGGAAGCCCAAAGTTCTCTACAGTAAACATTAAATCAGTAAATGCCTACTTTTTAATCCTTAGAAATAATACTGTGCTTCTACTTGTCCTGGCAGGGAGAGTGAACCACTTGGAGAGTTTTAAAAACAGAATTACATCAGTGTTTTTGAAATGTAGATGTTCACTGGAATTTTTTGGGGTAAAAACCTGGGGAAAAAATTTAGTTATTTGTAAAAAAGAGCTTGCTTTCTTTTCTTAAAAAAAAAAAGTGGAGCTTTCTCCTTGAAATAAAAGCTATGACCAAACAAGACAGCATATTAAAAAGCAGAGACATTACTTTGCCAAGAAAGGTCCGTCTAGTCAAAGCTGTGGCTTTTCCAGTAGTCATGTGTGGATGTGAGAGTTGTACTATAAGGAGAGCTGAGCACCAAAGAATTGATGCTTTTGAACTGTGGTGCTGGAGAAGACTCTTGAGAGTCCCTTGGGCTGCAAGGAGATCAAACCAGTCCATCCTAAAGGAAATCAGTCCTGAATATTCATTGGAAAGACTGATGCTGAAGCTGAAACTCCAATACTTTGGCCACTTGATGTGACGAAGTGACTCATTTGAAAAGACCCTGATGCTGGGAAAGATTGAAGGCAGGAGAAGAAGGGGACAACAGAGGATGAGATGGTTGGATGGCACCACCAACTCAATGGACATGAGTTTGAGCAAGGACCAGGAGTTGGTGATGGATAGGGAGCCCTGGTGTGCTGCAGTCGATGGGATTGCAAAGAGTCAGACAAGACTGAGCAACTGAACTGAACTGAAAAAAGGAGCTGGAGAAAAATGGATTAAACGGGTTTCAATTCTTCATGACTTCTCAGGGCCTTTGATAAAGATTGTGAGGCTTCTTAGGTCTATAGATCCAATACTTTTGAAACCTATCATGCTATGATCTCTTACAGAACATCAGTAAGCCAGGTCCTCCAAAGAAAACACATCAGAAACCACCAAGGTAGAGCTTTTTAAATTGAGAGTTCTGAAATAGCCTACTAGTTTCTAGCAACTGTTTACACGGTAGTATGCACAGTGGCTAATTATCTACAAGATTCCTCTGATTATCCACAGAGAAACGAAACACATAATGATTAGAACTTAATTCATTGTTAAAGATTTGGAATGAGGGCAATTGAGAGCTTCCAAAAGTAATGTTCCTTATTTAAATCAGAGCCAAAGTGGTTAATTTGGGAAATATCAAAACAAGAATGAAGAGAAATTTTTTTCTTTCAAAAAAAAATGAATGAATTTAATAAAATCAAAAGAGGTAGAAGAATCTAGACTGGGGGGAAGATGTGCAGAGTAAGTGTAAATAAGTGTTTTTCAACCACTGACATGCTAGGAAGGAAAACTCTGTGCTGCCCCGTGCTTTACAGACTATTAGCAGCATCCTGGCATCCTCTATGACGTGCGTAGCATCCTCTCCACCAATGCTGAAACCAAAGGTGTCTCCAGATACAGCTAATGTTCCATGGGAGGAAAACTGCACGCAGTTTAGAACCATTTGTTCACAAAGAAAAAAAGTGGTTTCAGAAACAAACTTAGCAGAAACTAACACAACATTGTAAATCAACTATACTCCAATAAAAATTTTAAAAGTAAAAAAAAAAAAGAAATCTGTGAATGGTGGCTGAAAATGAGGGAAAAAAAAACACACACACAAGCAGTTAAAAAGAAATTTTCAAAGTAAATGTATTTTAAAGCACAGGCCAATACAATATGGCAATGAAGTATTTAATTTGTGGAATAAAATGAATGGACAAAACCAGTTTGTCTTTCTTAGCCTAATTAATGAACAAATGATATAAAAGAAAATCTGTACTCAAGGTTGAATATAATTTTAATTAATTTAAGCTCTGTTACCTCTACAGGACTACTGACAAGCTATCAACACAATATATAGTTTTAAAATATGGAAACATTTATTAAATATTTTTATAATAGCTTAGTGTTATTCAACGAAGAAGGCAATGCCACCCCACTCCAGTACTCTTGCCTGGAAAATCCAATGGAAGGAGGAGCCCAGTGGGCTGCAGTCCGTGGGGTCGATAAGAGTTGGACACAACTGAGCGACTTCACTTTCACTTTTCACTTTCATACATTGGAGAAGGAAATGGCAACCCACTCCAGTGTTCTTGCCTGGAGAATCCCAGGGACGAGGGGAGCCTGGTGGGCAGCCATCTATGGGGTCGCACAGAGTCGGACACAACTGAAGCAACTTAGCAGCAGCAGTGTTATTGAAAAGCAGAGACATTACTTTGCCAACAAACGTCCGTCTAGTCAAGGTTATGGTTTTTCCAGTGGTCATAGATGTGAGAGTTGGACTGTGAATAAAGCTGAGTGCCGAAGAATTGATGCTTTTGAACTGTGGTGTTGGAGAAGACTCTTGAGAGTCCCTTGGACTGCAAGGAGATCCAACCAGTCCATTCTGAAGGAGATCAGCCCTGGGATTTCTTTGGAAGGAATGATGCTGAAGCTGAAACTCCAGTACTTTGGCCACCTCATGCGAAGAGTTGACTCATTGGAAAAGACTCTGATGCTGGGAGGAATTGGGGGCAGGAGGAGAAGGGGACGACAGAGGATGAGATGGCTGGATAGCATCACTGACTCGATGGACGTGAGTCTGAGTGAACTCTGGGAGTTGGTGATGGACAGGGAGGCCTGGCGTGCTGTGATTCATGGGGTTGCAGAGTCGGACATGACTGAGCAACTGAACTGAACTGAACTTTATAAATTTTATATTTTATAACATTATTTCTACAGCATTTAAGAAAGACATCATTTTCCTTATATGTTAATAGAAATGTTGACCAGTTCAAATTCCCAAAGTGCTGATGATGTTTGATGAAAAAAGGAAACAGGGAAATGTATACATCTTTTGATAATGAGTTCAAATTATAAAACAACTGCTCACAGCTTTTGAATTAGTGAAAATAAATACTGAACCTATAAATATCATAATGGAAATCAGATTCTTAAATTGATGAATAAGATTTTGTTTGGTTATTTAAAATATTTCACTGTTTTCTTACCTATTTGTATGAATGCATGTCATTCATTTTGGTATTTTCCTTTTCTGCTCGGATTTTTCTACCCAGAAGCTCTAAAAAAACTAATATTAAGGAATAGGCTTAAGCAAAAAGAAAACTGAATTTACTGGAACTACCAAAGGCAATAATTACCCATCCCTACTACAAAGTATTATTTTGTCCCAGAAAGTGTTTTTTTTCCTCTCCTTAGTTATTGTTTGCCTAGAAATGTTATTTAAAGATAAGAGGGATTTGCACTTGTCCACTGACAATCAAGAAGCTTTTTAGTGGAAAACTACTCAATACAGCAAAGTATAATGGCAAAAAAAAAAAAACAAAAACTGTTCTCCTGTTAAGAAGTAATTCCACACATTCACAAATGGATAACGCTTAATGTCTTCATAAACTCTGTTTGTAATCACTTAGTTTTACATTGCTCTAAAAACATTAGATTCATATTTTATTTAAACCTGTATTTTTCTTTATATTTACCAAAAGTACTTTTCTAAAATTATTATTATTTTTGATTTACATTACAATCAGATTCCACCAGAGAAAAAACACTGTACTTAAAAAATATTAGTACCACTCAATCATTTTTTTGTAAAACAACAAGCAATTATCAAGCATTTACCATGTGTCAGGTCCTATCCTAGATACTTGATATTATATAGATATCAGAGAGAAAAAAAAAAGGATAAGTAAGTCTAGCTTTATGTGGCTTATACTTTAACAGAACAGACAGTTAATTTTAAAAATAAAGTATAAATAATTTATATATGATAGAAGGAGACAAGTTATAGGGAAAAGAAAATGTGGAGGAAAAGAACAGGGCTTGGATGGATTGTATTTTCAAACAGGGCAGGTCCCCGTGAGAAGGTGACATCTGAGCAGATGTTAGAATATTTCACTTTTTTCTTACCTATTTGTATGAATGCTTGTCATTCATTTTGGTATTTTCCTTTAGTAATGAATATCTACCGTGGTACCCGGCTGAGAAAACAGTATCTGGTATTTATGGTGGGTATCTGGCAGAGAAAACAGCCCATGAAAAGGTCCTAAGACTCACACATACCCCAGCAAGTTCAAGGGCTTGAAGCCTGTGCAGCTGCAGCTGAATGAACAGAAGGGAGAAGAAGAGGTGATGAACGAGGCAACAATGCAGGCAGTTTATGTAACGTACTTTAACACCTTAGTGTTTATCATGAGTGAAATGATCAGCCATTCCAGGGTTCTGAGCAGAGGAGTGAGATAATTCAACTTCTATTTGTAAGGTAACTCTGGCTGCCATGTTGAGATTAGTTCAGAGCAGGGAAGAGCTAGAAGCTGATGAAACAAGGATAGCTACAGTCATAATTCAGATGCAAAGTAGTAATAATAATGGATTTGCAGCAGGGAGCGGATTGGATACCATGAGAACTGTTTGGACTCTGGATATATTTTGGGTAATGTTAACAGAATTTCCCTACCAATGATGTGTGGGGATGAGGTAAAGAATGGAGTCAAAGAAGAATTCAAGTGCTTGGATTGAACAACTGGAAATAAACAAATCTGCCACAGTCAGTCATAAGGAAAGCTAATGACGAGGCATATAGAGGTGGGGTGGGGAAAATCAGTTTTAACTATATAGGAAAAAAATTTAAAAAGGGAGTGCCCATAATCAGTACCAACTTTAAGGAGAGAGTTCTAAATCTATACCTGTATCTAGATAAGAATTTTGAGCATGCATTTCCAAAATCATATTGGATTATTCTTCATAGATAATCCACAATCACCTCGAATTCTGTGTCCATTCAGAAGTCCAATAACTTCACCCTAAAACATCCTCTGTGTGTGTGTGTGTGTGTGTGTGTGTGTTAGGGTTAGTTGCTTCAGTCCTCCTGTCCAACTCTTTGTGACCGCATGGACTGTAGCCCGTCAGCCTCCTCTGTCCATGAGATTTTCCAGGTAAGATTACTGGAGTGGGTTGCCATTTCCTTCTCTGGGGGAGCTTCCTGACCCAGGGATGGAACCTGTGCCTCTTATGCCTTCTGCACTGGCAGGCAGGTTCTTTACCACTAGCGCCGCCTGGGGATCCCAAAACATCCTCTGTCTAATATTTCATAAATCTTTAAAAGAGAAAAATCAAAGATATGATTGAACTAGTAGGTAACTAGGCATCAGTCTAAACTTTCTCTTCTTACTCACAAATATCCAAATTTTTAAAACCTTTTGAATCTGTGTTCTTCTCTTCCTCCTTCTGCTATGGCTTAGTCCTATACTATTTTTCAACTGAGTCATGCAGGGGTTCATGAAGTGCTAACACCTCAGCACACAACTGCAATAGCATTAATAAGACTGTTCCCTTCAAATTTTAGCTAAAGCCCTGTTACCATCTGAAGTCTTTCATGACACCCCCCCCCACCCCACTGAAGTCTGATTTGAAGCTGATGCTAGAGCTTGAAGGACTGATGCTGAAGCTGAAGCTCCAATACTTTGATGTGAAGAACTGACTCAAAGACCCTGATGCTGGGAAAGATTGAAGGCAGGACGAGGAGAAGGGGATGACAGAGGATGAGATGGTTGGATGGCATCACCAACTCGATGGACATGAGTTTGTGCAAGCTCCGTGAGTTGGTGATGGACAGGGAAGCCTAGAGTATTGCAGTCCATGGGTAGTGAAGAGTCAGACACGACTGAGCAACTGAACTGAACTTCTAAGGTTCCCATCATATCAAGTGTACATTATAACACCAAGATCCAATGACGAATATCATGCATTTGTCATATGTTTAATGTCTGAATAATTCATATCCGAGCTACTAGGATTAACAACACTTGTTTATGGATATGAAGTTTGGCTGTAGATTCTATTGGAGAAAAAATATTTTTTAAAAATCAGTTGATTAACTGGTAATTAGAATTCTGGGAAGACCTTATTCTTGTGATTGGGTTCACAGAGAAGCTACTGGACAGCCAGTAGTCAACACCTTGTATATCCCTAGCTCCATGTCGGGGAAGAAGGCCCACAGGGAGCCTCAATCCTTCTCACTGCATGTCATATGGAAATTCCATTTCATCCTTTCTTGCTCAGATTACACACATTTGGTTTCTGAGTTTTTCTTTCATTCCCTATAACTTCACAGTTCTGTTTTCAGTTTGAGTTTTGACACCCTGGCTAACTCCTTTATGGCTGATGGGTGTCTAACCATTAAATCCTGATTTTCCCCAAATCTCTCTCCTCTTCTACAGGGAGAATTGCTCCTCCAGGCCTCCCAAAATCCATCTCAATTCTAATGTTATGTAAATTGATCACAGTCAACAATTCAAGAAGGTTGGATCAGCTACTAGCATGAACAGTAATTTGAAAAAACAGATTAAATATCAGTTCATCAGTTTCCTCATATATTTTATGGTGAAGAACTAGTAATGAACAACTAATTTACAACAGTGTATATATCTACATTTATAAAACATTTCAAGTATTTTATTTGCATTATGATTTGAGTAATCTCATGAAGTTAGCATGAAACCTCATCCAAAGTTAACACTGCTAATTCTTAGAAAAAAAAAGAAATATAAATTTCCAAATAAATTAACTTTTGGAGTATAGTCCACTGGAAGCTAAAAAATTGGCCAAAAAGAAGTATATTAATGTTCTCAAACATTAAGCATATATTGTTTCTTATTTTAGCATCACACACATGCACACACACACACACACACACGAACACAAATAATAACTACAAGGCAACAGGAAGAGAAGGGCTGAATGATTTACTGATAGGCAATAACAACACATGCTGTTAACTATGGACCTAATACAGATTCTATCATTATGAATTACACAACTGATTCTGTGCAGTCCAAAAGAAAAATTATTTATTATTAGGTATTGCAACCCACTAACTCTCTTAAACTAACTGTATGCTTAGTCACTTAGTTGGGTCCAATTCTTTGTGACCCCGTGGGCTGTAGGCCACTAGGCTCCTCTGTCCATGGGGATTCTCCGGGGAAGAATACTGGAGAGGGTTGCCATGCCTTCCTCTCATACTAAATTCTTATTTGCATGCTCAGTCATTCAGTCGTGTCTGACTCTTTGTGATACCATGGACTGTATAGCCCACCAGGCTTCTCTGTCCATTGGATTTCCCAGGCAGAATTTTCCTTCTCCAGAGGATCTTCCCCACCCAGGGATTGAACCCACGCCTCCTGCACAGCCAGTAGATTCTTGATCACTGCTCCGCTTGGGAAGCCCCAATATTCTTATTTAATGACAGTTATTTCCAACATTAATTCATTTTTATGGCACTGTTAAGTGGAGATTTTATTGGCAATGAAATATCTATATTAATTGGAGATATCACTGGAAAATTTAAACATTGCTAATATAAAATTTCAATTAATCAGTTAAAAGTACTGACACTGTCTTGAAATGTTTAGCTTTAATAATCAAGAGAAGAAAACTGATAAACTTTACAATCTATATAAAACTTATATAAAAATTTGAAAGAAAAATAGACAGCTCTGCTAATAGTCTTATAATAACTTGCTTTTATTCTTTTGCCTACTATAAGTTGTTCGGTACAAAACATATCTCAACTATGCCACCTTTTGGAAATATTACTTATTCATAATAAAATTACCAAAACTGATTTGAATTAAGAAAGCCTTCAGTTTCTTTTGAATTTGTGATGAAGTAACCTAGATAGCATATTCAAAAGCAGACATTACTTTGCTAACAAAGGTCCATCTAGTCAAGGCTATGGTTTTTCCTGTGGTCATGTATGGATGTGAGAGTTGGGCTGTGAAGAAGGCTGAGCACCGAAGAATTGATGCTTTTGGACTGCGGTGTTGGAGAAGACTCTTGAGAGTCCCTTGGACTGCAAGGAGATCCACCCAGTCCATCCTGAAGGAGATCAGCCCTGGGATTTCTTTGGAAGGAATGAAGCTAAAGCTGAAACTCCAGTACTTTGGCCACCTCACGCGAAGAGTTGACTCATTGGAAAAGACTCTGATGCTGGGAGGGATTGGGGGCAAGAGGAGAAGGGGACGACAGAGGATGAGATGGCTGGATGGCATCACTGACTCGATGGACGTGAGTCTCAGTGAACTCCGGGAGTTGGTGATGGACAGGGAGGCCTGGCATGCTGCGATTCATGGGGTCGCAAAGAGTCGGACACGACTGAGCGACTGATCTGATCTGATCTGAAACATTAAGCATTTTATTCTAAAAGTACATTTTCTGCTAACTGAACACTGCCAAATTCCCTGACAACTATCTTAGTAATCATATGTTATGCTTTTTCAAGATACCAAAAAGTGTTTTTATAAAAAAGGCTCACCAAAATTATAATAGATTTTTCCACTGTCTCACAGTTCAGAAGTTAAACAATAATTATCATACATTACAGTTTGGCAAGGGCACCATATATTAATTTCTAAATATAAATGTTCACAGGAATATATACTAAGAGCTAAAAAATATTGTTTTGTAGATCGCTACAAACAGAAATTCATTGTGTGTGTGTATAGGGCTTTGATTCATAGAGTTCTTCCAAACACCTCCCCTCCCACACACAGAGCTTTTCATTTAAAACTCCTCTAATAACTTCATGAAGAAGACTGGCCCTAACTAAAAGATGAGAGGTATAATTCTCACAAAACTCCCAGAAAGAAGAGGTCAACACACAAACTATCCCTTTTACACAATATATGCAAATATGAGATTTATTTTAAAATTATGACACATTTGTAAAACCATACAAAAAAGAAAGAAAGATAACCAACTGGGAGTCATAAAAAAAAAAAACTGGAGTGTTCAGAGTCACGGAATAGTAACCTAACATGCAAGTCTAGGCAATAAAGCTGGGGACAGACCTGCTTCTTTAGTCAAATGAGAAGGAAATTGAGATGTGACCTATTGATAGCCTTCAAGTTCAACAAGAGTTCCTGGTCAGAAAATGGAAATCTGTTCTAATCACTCCAAGGGATTTGCTGTCACATAACACCATGAAACCGAGAAGGCGATGGCACCCCACTCCAGTACTCTTGCCTGGAAAATCCCATGGATGGAGGAGCCTGGTAGGCTGCAGTCCATGGGGTCGCTAAGAGTCGGACGCGACTGAGCGACTTCACTTTCACTTTTCACTTTCATGCATTGGAGAAGGAAATGGCAACCCACTCCAGTGTTCTTGCCTGGAGGATCCCAGGGACAGAGGAGCCTGGTGGGCTTCCATCTATCGGGTCGCACAGAGTCAGACACGACTGAAGCGACTTAGCAGCAGCAGCAGCAACACCATGAAATCAACACTAGAAAATAACCATATTTGCAGAGGGCTGCTAACATAGCATCAAATAGCCATTTATATAATACACATGCATACTGACATACATACATGCAAATATATTTATTATATATATATATATATACATTACCTTCTCTAAATACTAATACTTTAGAAAAAAACAATGGTTCACCTCTTCAGGATAATTTTTTTTGGAATGAGCAGGTAAGCAAAATACAACTGTTGTTGTATGCTTAGTCACTCAGTCGTGTCAGACTCTTTGCTACCCTATGGACTGTAGCCCGCCAGGCTCCTCTGTCCATAGGAATTCTCTAGGCCAGAATACTGGAGTGGGTTGTCATTTCCTCCTCCGGGGGATCTTCCCAATCCAGGGATCAAACCCAGGTCTCCCACATTGCAGGCAGATTCTTTACCTTCTGAGCCATCAGGGAAACCCATGAATACTGGAGTAGGTAGCCTATCCCTTCTCCAGGGGATCTTCCTGACTCAGGAATTGAACACAGGTCTCCTGAATTGCAGGCAGATTCTTTACCAGCTGAGCTACCAAGGAAGCCCTAAAATATGACTAGAAGATGCCTATGAATTAAGATTCTGTCTTTCAGTTTGCGTTTAATGATGTCTTATGACATACACAGTAGAGCAAATTTCACTGCATTTAGTTTATACTTAGAGAAAACAAAGCTGAAAAAGAAGAAATTACTTAAAGTATAAAGCTATATTTGAAAAGTTCAACCTGAACTAAATATTGACTCACCAATTTTAACGAGGAATTTTATAAAACACTGAGAACACGTATGGGTCCTTGTCTGGATATTCAGAGCAGGTTTTGTGAAAATCAGTACAGGACTCAGTATTCTTATTTCAGTGAAGTGAAAGTCGCTCAGTCATATCCGACTCTGTGACCCCATGGTCTATACAGTCCATGGAATCCTTTCCGCCAGAATACTGGAGTGGGTAGCCTTTCCCTTCTCCAGGGTATCTTCTCAACCCAGGGATCGAACCCAGGCCTCCCGCATTGCAGGTGGATTCTTTACCAGCTGAGCCACAAGGGAAACCCTATTTCAGTGAAAGGGAATCTGAAACTCAGAAAGTCTGTGTGTTTAGGATTCCATACATAGGTAAAGCAAATCCTAAACCTGTGGACAGTTTTATTTCTAACATAACATATTAATTCTCTCTCAAAATATAATGCTACCTTTTATTTAATGTAACAGAGGCTGGTTGAAAATATTTCCTTAAAAATAACATAAAAAAATTTGGCATTTGAGATCATTTATAGCAGGAATGAACATAAGAATTTAAAAAGAACCATATGAAAATAATATAAAAATACATAAATATGGCATATTTCACACATGTTCATGGTAGTGTGAAATTAAAGCTAGAATGTAGTTTGTTATTTATCCCATCATCTACCCACCAGGTTCCTTATAGTTAAAACTATTTATTCACCCATCCACCTGTCTCTGCCTAGCTCTCCTCTGTTTCTCTATCTCTCTGGAGAGAAATTACAGGAAACTAAATGAAAAGTTTTATTGCCTAGGTAGTTTTGACTCACCACCACTTCGACCACATGGAAAATATTTCAAAGGGGCAAATCTATCACCAGAAGTGTGCACACAGATTTTTATTTTCAGGGAGGAACACCGACTCATCACTCAACTAACAGGGAGGTGATATCAACACTCTCAACACTCATTCCGTGCAGAACTGGGCCATTCTTTCCACTGATCAGTTCCACGAGCCACTAATTATAAACCGTAATAAGAATGGAAATCCTAAGTAGAAACACTTCACATAAACCTGTGAATGACCTTTCTTTTCCACATGCCTGTTAAACATATGAAAGTTTGAGTCAAAACATTTGGATTCACTTCTCAGTTTTACCTTTTGTCACTTGTGACCTTCCTCTTTGGAACAGAACTTCTACAAAAGTGCTGTAAACCAAGTATTACTTAACAGGGGTACATAAAGAAGAACTTTGTGAATAGACAGTACTTTAAAATCGACTTCCCTACTTTACATACATTAATTTTATCAAATATAGAGTTTTTTCAAAAATTTTTCCAGGAAATTTTCTTTATTAGTTTTTAAAAATGTAGAGAATTTAATGTTACTTCACTTAAATTTGTAGTTCCCCCACATGTGTATCACCAGTTTTCATCTGTGATTCCCAAAGATGGACTGAAAAGCAGACATACAGAACTGCAGTATGTCCTGACGTGCTGGTGGTTTACTCATTAAGTCGTTTCCACCTTTGCCACCCTATGGACCAAAGCTCCTCTGTCCATGGGATCCTCCAGGCAAGAATATTGGAGTGGGCTGCCATTCCCTTCTCCAGGGAACCCTCCCAATGCAGGGATTGAAACTGGGTCTCCAGCATTGCAGGCAGATTCTTTACCATCTGAGCCATCGGGGAAGCCATAATGTACTGATGTGCTCCTTAAAACATGAGACAGAAATTCTCCCTTATTTCTCCTTTTCTCTACATGGTGACACTAACAGAATCCCCAGCACACTTGCCCTTAGACCTCACTTCCGCTTTGAGAAACTATCCTTTTATGTAATCACTTTTTTTTTTCTTAATTTCCTTTC
The DNA here is from genome assembly GCF_055505025.1 of Bos grunniens. NCBI lineage: Eukaryota > Metazoa > Chordata > Mammalia > Artiodactyla > Bovidae > Bos > Bos grunniens. The sequence goes on from NC_141168.1 coordinate 10,705,408, forward strand.
TTTAACCTCATTGCAAAGTTTCCGAGAGCATGTGCCGAAGCCTCAACAAAAAGTCTATGACTTGAATTCAGTTCAGTTTATTTTAATTCAGCAAGAATACAATTCAGTGCCCCCTCTTATAAGGGATAAAATGATATGGGAGATAAAAAAAATACTCTGATTCCTAGTATTCACTGTTTGAATTAAAATTTTAGTGCCTGTTGGCCTGAAACATAATTGCAATTTGGGAGAACATTTGCAGAAGTCTTTGGGGGAGTCTACAGGGCCGTGATGTAGTTTGAAGTCGGAGAGGAAGATGCCTCCAGCTGTGTTCTTCTTTCTCAGAGTCTTCTTGGCCGTTTAAGGTCCTGTTCAATATTAGCAGCCTACTATTAGGAGTATTTCTGTTTCTGTGAAAAAGGCCATTGAATATCATTTTGTGATTGCAGTCAGTGGGTCTTATCACCCCCTCCCCAACTACAAATGCCATCTCGCTCTCCTCATTTTCTGCCTCGGCCCAAACTATACCTTCCAGTAACATCCACCATACAATATAACTTGGGAAGATTCATCCCTCTTTCTGACAGCACTTCCCATGTAGTTTCACATGCCAAATGAACTCAGGTTGTTTAATATCTCTCTTTGGGAGGTCTCAGGGGCCCTCCGAAGCATTCCAAAGTTAGCTAGAAGTCAATTATTTAGGCAGGCTTGTGCATAGATATGAGAGAAGGCAATGGCACCCCACTCCAGTATTCTTGCCTGGAAAATCCCATGGACGGAGGAGCCTGGTAGGCTGCAGTCCATGGGGTTGCTAAGAGTCGGACACAACTGAGCTACTTCACTTTCACTTTCACTTTCACTTGGGGGAGTCAATTTAGATTTAAATGCCTTAAGCAATAGGATGGGGAGTAGGCAATGGCAACCCACTCCAGTACTCTTACCTAGAAAATCCCATGGACAGAGGAGCCCAGTGGGCTATATCATACATGGGGACATGCACTATATGTGACTGAGAATTAAATGAGCTCAATAAATAAATTATTGAGCATATCAATAATATGACTGAGTCAGTCAGGACATGACTGAGCAGATAAACAAGAGTCTAAATGGTCATCTCATCCTTGCCTGTGCTATACTGCAAAAGAACAAGTTCTATTCCTACTCAGCTATTAATTTGGTGCATATAATAAAACCAAATCCTTGAATCAATTAAAAAAAGTCAATCTAAATACATATGTTGTAGAATTAAATATTTCAAGTTTCGTACAGGATTTAAAAACAAACCCTGGAGAAGGAAATGGCAACCCATTCCAGTATTCTTGCCTGGAAAATTCCATGGATGGAGGAGCCTGGCAGGCTACAGTCCATAGGGTTGCAAAGAGTTGGACACAACTGAGTTATTGCACTTCACTTTAAAAACAAATATTAAAAATAAAATGAGATAGAACAACCTTTCAAACACTTTTACATTCATGTATTACATGACAACAATAACTATTCTTTATTATTTTCTAAGCTTAGTCATTATCACATTCTTTCTCCAAATCATCCATTGTAAGCTCAGAACAAAACTATTTGAGGAAGGTTGGAAGTCCCTTTTTCAAAAACCTTCTGTATGAACTGAAACAGTGTGCTCAAAACATAAAATGAAACAAGGAAGCCAAAGGAAAATGAACAATCAGTGTTTGCCAAATTGCTTCTTTTGTAATAATGTCTTATCAATGCAATTTTCTTTAAACAAAAGGTGGAATAAATTGAAGAGGCAGAGCAGATCATAAAATAAAACTGGAAGTTTAATAATCTGTTGCTTTTCCTTTAGTCATAGAAAATATACTTTATGAATACATAAAAACATCCTGATAATAGAGATTATTGTTGCTATGCATTATTCATGTGGCGATGAATTCACTCAAAGCTTTACATCAAGCAAAGCAGACTAACCACAAGGAACTAACTTCAAAGTACACTGTCTTTTTGGTCTCCAAAGCAATAAAGATCCAGACACTTTCCTTTTAGGGTATTTGTTCTGCACAATTTAGAATGTAGTCGTTTCTTTCCTTCATTAGGCCCTCCATGTGAGATAGACTAAATCAGAGGCTACAGAAATAGCAATTTCTTTGTGCTGAGAGTCTCAGATGTTTAGAACTGTTTCTACACTAGTGAGTTTGTCAACCTTCTGCTACCCCATCCACTCACTCCTTAACAGCTGTGCTGCAAAGTTTCCACTTTTGTTCACAGTTTGACTACATTTTCTGAATAAATAACAACCGAGTCAGACATTCCAAAATTAGAAGATTGATATGGTAAAGCTTGCATTGGTGGTTCAGTGGTAGAATTACTTCCCCCGCCATGGGAGACCCAGGTTCAATTCCCAGCCAGTTCATCATACTTATATTAGTTTTGGGCTTCCCTGGTGGCTCAGATGGTAAAGAATCTGCTTGCAATGTGGGAAACCTGGGTTAGGAAGATCCCATGGAGGAGGGCATGATAAACCACCCCAGGGTATCCTTGCCTGGAGAATCCCCATAGACAGAGGAGCCTGGCAGGCTAGCGTCCGTGAAGTCACAAAGAGTTGGACATGATTGAGCAACTTTCACTTCACACTTCATGGTAAAGCTTGGCAAAGCTTTCCTCATTTAAGTAAAACTCTTGCTTGTATATAATCAGTCTATACTAAATAGCATTCTGTTAAATTCTACTTCAGCATAGATTTGACAAGAACATGGAGGTGCATTTATTTTTTACAAAATTGTCATGAAAACATAGCAAAAATTCTAAGATCATAAACTATAAGAACTTTATCATGAAGAAACACTGAAATAAACTGCAAAGTAAAATCAATGACATTAAACATTTCCACAATTTATGAAACAGTAATAGGAAGAAAATACAGCTTGATGTTACTTAAAATGATGATAGATATGAAATGAGTAAAACCATATGAAGCAAAACGTCCAAGATTAATTACAGCAGATCTTGTTTTGATCATATTTATTGCATGTGAAGTTGTACCACTGGAAAAGTCAATAATTAAATAAAAAAAATATATATATATTTTATATTGAAATGTGGATGTGTAAATTTAGTGTTTACAGGAAAATTTGCTGGAATTGAGCAGTAGGAATGTTTAAGATCCTGAACAGTAACAAGTTGATCCATGTATAGACAGATTAGGGAAATATTTTCATCACGTAATTTTTGATTATCACAAGATCCAACTGAAAGGAAACTTTCTGTTATATGGCCTATGTGGTAATTCCTTCATAGGCTTTGAGCTAATTGAAACTAGGCAAAATGTGAAATAAAAACTCTTGATGATGATTCTCAAATCTAACTGGTACTAATGGTCCTATTTGAGGGGGCAGCAAAGGAGACGCAGATGTAAAGAACAGTGTGGGAGGGAGAGTGGGATGATGTGAGAGAGTAGTGTTGAAACATATATATTACCATATGTAAAATAGACAGGCAGTGGGAACTTGCTGTACGATGCAGGGAACCCAAGGCCTGTGATAACCTGGAAGGGTGGGATTGGGAGGGATATGGAAGGGAGGTTTAAGAGGGAGGGGACATATGTATACCCACAGCTGATTCATGCTGATGTATGCAGAAGCCACCACAAAATTGTAAAGTAATTATCTCCCGATTAAAATTAAATTAAAATTTCAAAAACCTAACAGGGATTTCCTGCTAAAGTCAGCTGTTAATCAGCATAACTATTAAACACCATGTTGGAGGTATTAATCAAATTAAATATATAAGAAAAAACAAAAATACAAGAATTAGAAAGAAGACTTAAATTGTGTCTATTTTCATGTGCTATAATAATAGACCTAAAATTTCAAAAAAAAAAGAAATAAAAATATAGAAATATAGAAATCTATAGCCTTTGTATATACAAGCAATAAGCACTTGGGGGATATAATCAAGATACTATAATCTTGACAGTATGGAAATAAACTCCACAAATACAGACAACATATGAAAAAGAGTGTTCTCTGCATCACTGTTTAAAATAGCAACACTGGTAATAACACAACAAGAATCTATTAAGGAAGGACACAGTTTTGAACAAAGCAGGGAACCAAATGGAAAATTATGAAACTATAAAAAGGAACAAGACAGAAACCTTTCTGTACAAACATTAGGGAGCTCCCCAGAGCAAGTTACAAACCAATATGCGGAAGAGAATATAAAGTACACTAACTGTTGTTTTAGAAAGGAAGAGAAATAGGAATCCACACACACTTGATGTATACAATCAAGTACACACGTACTTGATTTTGCAAAAAGTAACACTGGAAGGATATAACACAAACTAAAGCATGATTATTTATATGAGTTAAGATAAAAGGCTGGGGTGAGCAAAGATGGAACTGAGTTTTCTCTGAGTGTATCTTTCATATGGTTTGATATTTGAGCTGCTTAAATAACTTACATATTTAAAAAGAAAAAAAAATGTCACAGAGAAGTCCTCTGGTCATTTTCATTTTCCGCTTGTAAAACCCAATGATTAATGTTTCCTAATTGTCCACTCAAGGGCCTTTCCAGATGGCGCTAATAGTAAAGAATCCTCATGCAATGCAGGAGACACAATAGACATGGTTCAATCCCTGAGTCAGGAAGGAGGAGAAAATGGCAATCCACTCCAGTATTCTTGCCTGGAAAATCCCATGGACAGAGGAGCCTGGCATGCTACAGTCCATGGGGTCACAAAGACAAGACTGAGCAACTGAGAACACGTTTTTAAGAAATGTAATATTGGCTATTTTGTCATCCTCATTTCTTATGAAGCAATTTAAATTATTATGGTATATTTTACATGCAATAAAATTCAAGTATAATTTGTATCCAGTCAAATTGCTTTTGAAAAATACTTTCACCCATCAGTTCAGTTCAGTTGCTCAATCTTGTCTGACTCTTTGCGACCCCATGGACTGCAGCATGCCAGGCCTTCCTGTCCATCACCAACTCCTGGAGTTTATTCAAACTCATGTCCATTGAGTCGGTGATGCCATCCAACCATCTTATCCTCTGTCATCCCCTTCTCCTCTCGCCTTCAATCTTTCCCAGCATCAGGGTCTGAAACTTACTTTCATCAGTATGATGCTTTTCATCATAACCGACAGCCAAATAAAACTTCTTCACCAAATAGTAACACCCATGCATACTAATTTCTATTAGTACTAAACTAATTTTTTGAACTGTGGTATTGGAGAAGACTCTTGAGAGTCCCTTGGACTGCAAGGAGATCCACCCAGTCCATCCTAAAGCAGATCAGTCCTGGGCATTCATTGGAAGGACTGATATTGAAGCTGAAACTCCAATACTTTGGCCACCTCACTCGAAGAGTTGACTCACTGGAAAAGACCCTGATGCTGGGAGGGATTAGGGGTAGGAGGAGAAGGGGATGACAGAGGATAAGATGGCTGGATGGCATCACCGACTCGATGGACAGGGTTTGGGTGAACTCCGGGAGTTGGTGATGGACAGGGAGGCCTGGCGTGCTGTGATTCATGGGGTCGCAAAAAGTCGGACACAACTGAGCAACTGAACTGAACTGAACTGAATTTCTAAATAGTACTAAATTAGTACTAAAGATAATTTTTATTAGAAATTATCATTTCTTGTTCTTGAACTTCGTGTAAATATATATATATATATGACTGTCCATCTTTGCTCATATTTCATATTTGATAATACCTTCTGTTGTAAACATGAGTAGTTGTTTATAATGGTGAGTTGTATTATTTTATATGAATACAGTGCTATTGGGTTATCCACTCTCTTGTTGATAGAATCTTGTGTTGTTTCTATTTAATGTTTCTCTGAAAAATGTTGTTACAAAGATATTTTCACATTTTGTGAACATATGCTTTTATTTCTACTGAATATATACTTAGAAGTGAAATTGACAGGTAAGAGGGTAACTGAATACTTGTTGGTAAAAGACCATAAGCTTGTAGTTATAAGATGAATAAGTTGTGGGATCTAACATAGAGCGTAATGAATATAGTTAACACTACTGTATCATATACTTCAAAGTTGACAAGAAAATAGATCTTGAATGTTCTCACTACAAAAAAATAGTAGTTATGTGAGATGACAGATGTGTTAACTACCCTTATTATGGTAATTGTTTTACAATCGATATGTGTGTCAAATTATCATACTGTATATCTTTAAACTTACATAATGTCATAGGTCAATTATATATCAACAAACCTGGGGTAAACTAAACTAAAAAAAAAAAAATATATATATATATATATATATATGAAACAACCCAAAAGATTTGCACATTTTCTGTACCATTTTTTTTTATCCCCACCAGCAAACTGTGTGAATTCAGCTTGCCACATCCTCAACACTTGGTATTATTAGCCTTTATAATTTTAGCAATTCTAGTGTGTAGTTGCATTGCTTTTTGTTTTAATTTACATATACCCAATGAGTTATGATACTGAGTAGTCTTTAAATGCCTATGGGCCATTTGTTAACCTTTGTAAACTGCCCAAGTCTTCTGCTCATCTTACTTATGCTATCTTCTTATAATTGATTTGTAGGAGTTCTTTACATGGCCCAGATAAAAGTCCTTTGTCAAATATATGCCATGTGATCATTTTCTCCCATGGCTTACTCTTTTCATGCTCTTAATGGATTTTTCTGAGGAGCATAGTGTTTTTCTTTATTGAAATATACTTTATGTTTTTTAAAAATGTTATGGCTAATGCTATCTGGGCCTTTGCTTTGAAATCTTTCCCTAGTCCAAGGCCCAGAAAATAATTTCTTACATTTTCTTCTAACTGAGGATAAGGTTTTATATTTGGTCTATATGCTATTGAAGATTTTCTTTTCAATATAGATATCCAGCTTTCTAAGTATAGTGGCAATATCTGTTGGATCATAGAAAAAGCAAGAAAATTAGAAAAAAATATCCATTTCTATTGATTTGGCTAAAGCCTTTGACTGTGTGGATCACAACAAACTGTGTAAAATTCTGAAAGAGATGGGAATACCAGATCATTTTACTTGCTCCTGAAAAACCTGTATTCAGGTCAAGAAGCATCAGTTAGAAATGGACATGGAACAATGTACTGGTTCAAAATTGGGAAAGGAGTACATCAAGGCTGTATATTGTCACCCTGCTTATTTAACTTTTATGCAGAGTACATCATGCAAAATGCCAGGCTGGATGAAGTACAAACTGGAAACAAGATTGACAGGAGAAATATCAATAACCTCAGATATGCACCACCCTTATGGCAAAAAGCAAAGAGGAATTAGAGTCTCTTGATGAAGGTGAAAGAGGAGAGTGAAAAAGCCAGCTTAAAACTCAACATTCAAAAAACTAAGATCATGGCATCTGGACCAATTGCTTCATGGCAAATAATGGGGAAACAATAGAAACAGTGACAGACCTTATTTTCTTTGGCTCCAAAATACTGTGGATGGTGACTATAGCCATGAAATTAAAAGAAGCTTGCTCCTTGAAAGAAAAGCTATGACAAAACTAAACAGCATACTAAAAAGCAGACACATTACTTTGCCTACAAAGCTCCAAATAGTCAAAGCTATGGTTTTTCCAGCAGTCATGTATGGATGTGAGAGTTAAGACCATAAAAAAGGCTGAGCGCAAAAGAATTGATGCTTTCAAATTGTGGTGCTGGAGAAGACTCTTGAGAGTTCCTTGGACTGCAAAGAGATCCAACCAGTCCATCTTAAAGGAAATCAGCCCTGAATATTCATTGGAAGGACTGATGCAGAAGCTGAAGCTCCAATACTTTGGCCACCTGATCCAAAGAGCCAACTCACTGGAAAAGATCCTAATTCTGGGAAACACTGAAGGCAAGAGGAGAAGGGGACGACAGAGGATGAGATGGTTGGATGGCATTGATGGACATGAATTTGAGCAAACTTCAGGAGATGGTGAAGGACAGGGAAGCCGGGCATGCTGCAGTCCACGTCGTCATAGAGAATTGGACACTATGGAGCAACTGAATAATAATGAGCAATAAAGGTACAGTGGCTGATATAATTTTCCTTTGATCATTAAATTACATTTGTACCTCTGCAGAAAATCAATTAACCATATATGTGGTGGGTCTAGTTCTGGACTCTCTTCCGTTGTCTTGGTCTATTTGTTTATACTCACACCTATACTTGGCTTCTCAAGGTGGGGAAATGGTGAAGAATCCACCTCCAATGAAGGAGATGCAAGAGACAAGTGTTAGATCCCTGGGTTGGGAAGATCACCTGGAGTAGTAAATGGCACCCCACTCCAGTATTCTTGCATGAAAAATTCCATGGACAGAGGAACTACAGTCCATGGGGCTACAGTCCATGGAGTCACGAAAGAGACAGACATGACTGAGCACACTCACCCCTATTATATACTGCCCTAAAATAATGTAGTTCTACAGTCTAACACTGTGCCATTGTATTAGGCATGGTCCACCCAGGATGATGAACACATTTAGATGGAAAATGGTTCTCCCTCTGAACTTTCAAGCCTCTTTAATATAAAGTTCAATATATACGAACTGGGGCTTCCCTGGCAGCTCAGCTGGTAAAGAGTCCACCTGCAATGCAGGAGACACTGGTTCAATTCCTGGGTGGGGAAGATCCCCTGGAGAAGGGAATGGCTACCCACTCCAGTATGCTTGCCTGGAGAATTGCATGTACAGAGGAGCCTGGCGGGCTACAGTCCATGGGGTCACAGAGTTGGACAGGACTGAGTGACTAAGCACACAGCGCTCACACACACACACACACACACACACATATGAACTGACATCGTTGACAGCAAGGGACAGTGAATGAGAACCAAGCCTCGTCAGACAAACAGATGTGAATTTGAATTCGGTCACACAAGAAATATTTTGTTATTTATATGCCATTTTCCTCACCTAATTAAATAGGGATCATACTACTCATCTCATAAAATTTTTGAAAGGTTTAATTAGAAGATATCATGAGTAAAGTATCCAGTGAATTATTTGATATATACGGAGTAAACCAACAATAACACAGCTAGCTGTATTAACACTGTATTCACAGAAAGTACGTGCAAATCATTCCTTGTAGAAATTCAAAACATGGAGATAGTTTTGGGTGACTGCCATATTTTTTTTCAAGATTAGTGATTTCTTTCTTTGGAATACGTTATCAGTTACTTATAATGAACTACTTTGTCCTTTGTTTGTAAACTACTTTATGACAGATTATTACACTTTTATGCATTACTAACGGTTGCTTCTGTAATACAATAATTATACACATTCATTGTTTTTTTTCAAGGTGTTGACAAAAGATAAGAACTTCACTGGTTGTGCACATACCTTTTCAGTATTTTCTCTTAGTCCTGAATTTCCCAGAATAGAAAATGAAACAAGCATGCACATCTTTATCAGGAGAAATCACAGCAATGTTACTCAGAGCATTTTCCCAATAGTTTACTTTTTCATTACTGTGTAATTAACCCCACATTGAGAATTCTATTGTGAATTCTTTTGCAGCAGCAAATTAAACATTTGACTTGCAGACTATTATGTTTCTGTGAAAGTGACTATCATGTCATTAGAAAACAGGCAAGCAATATTGTGAGTAATGAAGAGTTTTCTGGGAAGCTTTCAATGAAGCTAGAAGATTTGCCCTGGGAGAAAATACTCTATATATTTCTCAGGCCTCACCACAATCTTCAGCACAAAATCCATCAAAATCTAATAAAAAAGCTTCATTAGCATGATTGTCATTTTATTAATAATTTATTGGCTGGCAAAGGTACTGATGGGATTATAATGCATCATTTTAGGCAGAAAAGAACATTATTGTGCTGCTCATCAAGGTGAGCACAAAAGAGTCAAATCTGCAATAAACAAATTTGGTATCTTTAAAAATTATACCTAGGTGTTCTCTGACTGGCTCAGATGGTCAAGAATCCACCTGCAATGTAGGTGAACTGGGTTCGATTCCTGGGTTAGGAAGATCCCCTGGAGAACGGAATGGCTACCCACTCTATTAACTTGCCTGGAGAATTCCATGGACAGAGGAGCCTGGATGGCTACAGTCCATGGGTTACAGAGTCAGATATGACTAAGTAATTAACACTTTCCTACAATGATGCATATTTTTCAAAAAACTCATATCTAAAAATATGAATTTCAAAGCAATCTCTTTGACATCTTGGAAATATGTTTTCCTGATCAAAAGTCCACATTGAAGAATTTTCATAAAATGACCTGTTTTAGGGAGACAACCCCAAACAAGCAGCATCAGCATCTCATCCACAGAAAATGAGACTTCCATGGGCATTAGAATACTTATAATGCCCACTGTGTATTCATAATTCATTGTGTACACTGTATATGGAAGTCAACAGAACAGAACAGAACGTCTAGTCATAGTCAATGACATTTGAGGCACTGAATGACTTGAAAACTGATACTGTCTGGCTAAAGGGACTGACATGGAATACAGTGCAGAAAGTACCTGTGTCAGTAACTGAAGTGTGAACATGGAAAGTGCCTGGGGAAAAATGGGACTTCCTACTCTAATTACCTTGACAAAAGCCATTTTCTTCTGGATAAGGGTGTCCTTCCCCTTCTAACATTATGCTGCTACAGCTTGAAAAGACAGGCAAAATCCAGCTGTCCACCTAGAACAGCCTTTCACAAGATATGCTTTATAAAACCCTCGCCTTTGTTCCAGTGAGTCTCCTCTTAACAGGATGCCCTGCAACTTGGCTCCAATGGGCTGCGCCATCTCCTAATTGACAGTCTTAATTTATGAACTCAAACAACAAGAGGTGCTTCCTTCCCAATTAAACATGATTCAGTCCCTAGAGACACAGCTCCATTTCAGTGCTGTGGTGTTTCAATGCTTAACTATGGCATTTTGAAAAGGAATGAGAACAATTGGATTTAAGCAAAGTAGAAGTTCCCGGCAATTTGAATCACTTGGTCTTCAGCAGGATTTTGATGAGAAATGAGAAACAGGTCATTTCAGAGTTGTCATCTGACTGAAATAAAAGCCTGTAGTCAAAGGCTATATATTTATTTATATGTATTATTTAGGAAACAAAGTAAAGTGCTCAGAACCCAACTAGGGAAATTGTGTGTTAATTACACACAAGATTTCACTTCCTTCACGTACCATTCACTAATACAACTGCTTATCCTAGAAATGGAAATACAGATTCCATGACCTTTTCTTAATCAAAAAGCTCTCAGATGCATACAAAGGACTGTGGATTATACTAACACTGAGAAACTACTTAAAAGAAATTATTCCATCCTCAGGAAAAGTTTCATAAATTGCTTAGCTTTTAACGCAGGCTTAAGTTACATGCTTCAGAAATTTCATGTAACGTTTTTAACAGTGAAATCTTTTAAAACTCTCTAGCTCATTAGTTTTTCAATATTACCTGTCCAGTTAATTATTCAGTATCTTATCAGAGTGATCTGGGGGTTTCCACAAAGATAAAAACATATGTTAAAGTACAGAGATATCTACTAAAGAGGATTCCCTTTGGGACGAATAACATCAAGGCAAAAATACGGACAAATATTAAAAAGAACAAAGTATCTTAACAGTGATCTATATTCTTGATTTAATGGAGTGGACTAAAGGAAAAGAGAAAAAAAATTAATCAAGCATATGCCTGTCGCCAGGTTTCCCCGGTAGCTCAGACAGTAAAGAATCTGCCTGCAACGCAGGAGACTCGAATTTGATCCCTAGTCTGGAAGATCCCTTGGAAAAGGGAATGGCTACCCACTTGAGTATTCTTGCTTGGAGAATCCTATGGACAGAGAAGACTGGGGGACTACAGTCCATGGGGTCACAAAGAGTTGGAGACAACTGAGTGACTAACTTTATTTTTCTGGGCTCCCAAATCACCAGAGATGGTGACTGCAGCCATGAAATTAAAAGATTCTTGCTCCTTGGAAGGAAAGTTATGACCAACCTAGACAGCATATTAAAAAGCAGAGACATTACTTTGCCAACAAAGGTTCATCTAGTCAAGGCTATGGTTTTTCCAGTAGTCATGTATGGATGTGAGAGTTGGACTGTGAAGAAAGCTGAGTGCTGAAGAATTGATGCTTTTGAACTGTGGTGTTGGAGAAGACTCTTGAGAGTCCCTTGGGCTGCAAGGAGATCCAACCAGTCAATCCTAAAGGAAGCCAGTCCTGAATATTCACTCAAAGGACTGATGCTGAAGCTGACGCTCCAATACTCTGGCCACCTGATGTGAAGAACTGACTCTCATTGGAAAAGACCCTGATGCTGGGAAAGACTGGAGGTAGGAAGAGAAGGGGACAACAGAGGATGAGACGGTTGGATGCCATCACCAACTTGACAGACATGAGTTTGAGTAGGCTCTGGGACTTGGTGATGGACAGGGTAGCCTGATGTGCTGCAGTCCATGGGGTCACCAAGAGTCAGACACAACTGAGTGACTGAACTGAACTGAGTGACTAATACTTTCACTTTCGATGCTTATCTCACCAATAAATTCTAAACTTCCTATGGTTGCTGACATAATTTAAATATTCTATGATCTTAGTTTATCCCACTTTGTAATAGCTGGTTGGCTGTTATTAACTGTTTGCTTTTGCAATAGAACCTTAAAATGTGTCCTTAACAATATATGAAATTTGCATAATGAAAAGAATCTGAACATTTTGCCCAAGTGTGAAATAGATTTATAACTTTTTAAACTCTACAATATTCTTAATTCCCTTTTTAAAATAAGTAAATCCACATGAAATCTTAAAAGGTCTGATATAAGTAAAATACTCTTACAACTGATTGCAGTTTCATGGTGCTCTCTATTAATCTGCTGCTCTTGCAGTAAATAATATTCCTAAATGTGCATGCTCAATTGCTTCAGTCATGTCTGACTCTGCAATCCCATGAAATACAGCCCACCAGGCTCCTCTGTCCATGGGATTTCCCAGGCAAGAATACTGGAGTGGGTTGCCATTTCCTCCTCTAGGGGATCACCCTGACTCAGGGATCGAAGCTGCATCTCCTGCAGTTCCTGCACTGCAGGCAGATTCTTTATCACTGAACCACCGGGGAAGCCCCTCCTAAATGTGAACTATTTCCAAAATACAATACATCACTTAGAGCTGAGAAGTTCTAAATTCTTTCATTTTTGTTTAGCCGACAAACTGCTTTATCAGAGTTACTAAGATACAGTAAACACTCAATTCTGTCCTCAGTATCGAAAGAAGGAAGGAAGGTGAAGTCTGACTCTTTGTGACCCCTATGGACTGTAGCCTACCAGGCTCCTCCATCCATGGGATTTTCCAGGAAAGAGTACTGGAGTGGGTTGCCATTTCCTTCTCTAGGGGATCTTCCCGACCCAGGGATCCAAGACAGGTCTCCCGCATTGTCTGCTGCTGCTAAGTCACTTCAGTCATGTCCGTCTCTGTGCGACCCCATAGACAGCAGCCCACCAGGCTCCCCCGTCCCTGGGATTCTCCAGGCAAGAACACTGGAGTGGGTTGCCATTTGCTTCTCCAATGCATGAAAGTGAAAAGTGAAAGTGAAGTCGCTCAGTTGTGTCCGACTCTAGTGACCCCATGGACTGCAGCCTACCAGGCTCCTCCGTCCATGGGATTCTCCAGGCAAAAGTACTGGAGTGGGGTGCCATTGCCTTCTCCATCCTGCGTTATAGGCAAACGCTTTTACCATCTGAGCCACCAGGGAATACAAACAAGGGAATACACCAGCGAATTCCTTTTCAGTATTGAAAGAGGATTAAAAACGCATGGCTTCTCTTGTAGGTAAAAACCTGCTTTTTTTGCCCTGTTTGGACAGTTGGGCTCATATTTACTTGCCTTCAAGAAATGGGACACCAAAGCACTCTATTTTTGTAGAGCCTGTGAGGCACTTCCACTTTATACACTGATTTTCAGAAGTAGAAACCAGTCTTGGAGCCTCTCCTCTCTGAGATTTTTTGTTGTTGTTAGCTTATTGCTAAAAGTAGAACTGCTCTGCTGAGGGACCATGGTCATTGCTAGGTGAGCATGGACGACATATTTGAGAGCTGCTTAGCATGCAGAGGGGAATGATTCTTGTTTCTCTATGAAACTCCACTGGGAAACACAGCACACAGGCAATTTTTCTCACTGTACTCGTTCTATAGCAAGGACACAAAAAGACTTCTGTTCCTTTCCAAATATAGAATGTCTCCCTTTCTTTCAAAGATTGCTGCCAAGATTTCTAGTTGCCCAATGTCAATTCTCTTTTTCTTTCTTACTAGAGCACCTTAATTTTGTTTGGGATAGCAAAGTGCCCAGCTGAAATCCAATATTTTCATTTGGAAATAAAAGAGGGGCATGTGACACCATTTCTGGTCAAAAGGATGTAAGTAGAAGTCACTGGGTGGGGTTTTCAGGAATGTTCCTTAGGGAGACTCAGCTGGCAATGCTGGTCAAAAGGATGTAAGTAGAAGTCACTGGGTGGCGTTTTCAGGAATGTTCCTTAGGGAGACTCAGCTGGCAATGCTGGTCAAAAGGATGTAAGTAGAAGTCACTGGGTGGCGTTTTCAGGAATGTTCCTTAGGGAGACTCAGCTGGCAATGCTGGTCAAAAGGATGTAAGTAGAAGTCACTGGGTGGCGTTTTCAGGAATGTTCCTTAGGGAGACTCAGCTGGCAATGCTTTGCCCTTCACCCTTGGTTCTTTCCCTGGCTTTGATCTTGGACATGGAGGTGAGAGCTCCAGCCACTCTCTTTCAACCATGAACCATCACCAAGAGCACCTCAGCATCTGAGTGTTACCTATCTGTGGATTTACTTGCTAGGGTCAATGTTTGGGAGCTTTCCATGATGTATGATCAGTACAAATTCTAACTTACATGGAAAACATGTATCAATCTACTGAGTTAATCTTCTAGTCCCTACGTGCCTCCAGCCCCGGAGGCTTAATTTAAAATGTCATCTGGAGACTTTGATTATATCCTTTTCTTCCTTCTGATCCAAAGTCTTTTATTCATTCTTTCACTCTTCCTCTGTGATCCTACCTGACTGAGTTTCACCACTCACAAGACTGCAGTTGTAATCAAAATGTTGCAAATGAGAAAGATGATGAAAATAATGAGTAACAGAACATCTTTAAAATTACAAGGAGCAGGAGGAAACAGAAAAAAATAAATGAGATAAATACTTTATCTTCACTATCTTCCCCTTACAATAAAATAATATGATAGTATGACTCCAAATTCTTAAAAGGATATAGCTTAAGCACATAAATAACAGTGACTAACAATGGCCCTGACAACAGTCCACTCAACAATAGCAAAGTAACCTACAGTCTCACACACACACACACACACACAGTCATTCACTGACATTCCCCCCTCCCACAGATAAAGTCTGGAACCAGGAAGAGTGAAATAAAACCTATTTTTTTTAATATTTTAAAATAATTTAGTATAATTTAAAAAGCCTTTGTGCGGGGAAATATTGAGACACAGAAAGAGTAAAACAGATCAAGTTATGTATGATATAGATTGCTGGTATTACAAATAAGACTGTAAACTTCTTTTTTAAATGCTCTTAATCACTAAACACATTATTTTCATGAAATAATGCTTCATAAAAACAATATAGTTAGCTTGTAAGCTCTGTAGGAGACTGGGTATTATAAACACTGGAAAATAAAACATACAGGTATTCTTTATTCTGTAAGAGGGATGAGCTAAAATAACAGAAGCCAGTCTGAAGAGGGTTTCAAAATTATGTATTTCTGGAGGTTATGTCATTCGGATAAAAATAAGTTTATAGGAGTGGCAGTCACAAGACTCCACTGAATCCATTGAGGACTCAAATAAGACAGCATAATTTAAGTGTGACAAGATTTAGAAATGAGAATTTTGCCCTCATTCATAAAAAACTAAAAATTTAATAACTCAGTACCTAATTTTAGGCATATCATTAACAAAGTAGAATCCATTATCTCTGTTTTCTCATTTGTGACTTCAGGGTAAAGTGAATTTAACTTATTACTTTCAAAGACTTTGAATAAAGAGAAAGTAAAATTTGAAGAAATTTTCATAAGTTTTTAATGTTTATTCTGAAGAAATTTGAAAGAATATAGCAATAGTGAAGTCATTCTCTACCAAAAGCCATATAAGAGGAACCTCTAGTCTGATAAACCAAGAGATTTATTATTTTATATAGAATTAGAAGAGAAACCCCAGTGAAAATAATATGAAGTCAAAGTTTATATAGAATCAGATCAAATCAGTCGTGTCCGACTCTTTGTGACCCCATGAATCCCAGCATGCCAGGCCTCCCTGTCCATCACCATCTCCCCGAGTTCACTGAGACTCACATCCATCGAGTCAGTGATGCCATCCAGCCATCTCATCCTCTGTCATCCCCTTCTCCTCTTGCCCCCAGTCCCTCCCAGCATCAGAGTCTTTTCCAATGAGTCAACTCTTCGCATGAGGTGGCCAAAGTACTGGAGTTTCAGCTTTAACATCATTCCCTCCAAAGAAATCCCAGGGCTGATCTCCTTCAGAATGGACTGGTTGGATCTCCTTGCAGTCCAAGGGACTCTCAAGACTCTTCTCCAACACCACAGTTCAAAAGTATCAATTCTTCGGTGCTCAGCCTTCTTCACAGTCCAGCTCTCACATCCATACATGACCACAGGAAAAACCATAGCCTTGACTAGACGGACCTTTGTTGGCAAAGAAATGTCTCTGCTTTTGAATATGCTATCTAGGTTGGTCATAACTTTCCTTCCAAGGAGTAAGTGTCTTTTAATTTCATGGCTGCAGTCATAATCTGCAGTCATTTCTGAGCCCAGAAAAATAAAGTCTGACACTATTTCCACTGTTTCCCCATCTATTTGCCATGAAGTGCTGGGACCAGATGCCATGATCTTCGTTTTCTGAATGTTGAGCTTTAAGCCAAGTTTTTCACTCTCCACTTTCAGTTTCATCAAGAGACTTTTTAGTTCCTCTTCACTTTCTGCCATAAGGGTGGTGTCATCTGCATGAATATAATCATTTAGTTTATGGGGTGATGCTTATTTTCTGTCCATAAGTAGTAAAGTGGGTCAGCCCTGAATACTAAAAAAGAAAATTGATAGAGGAGATTAGACTGACCATGGCCAGATTTTGCTAACTTTCATTTCTCCCTTTCAACTGTTTCCTTCTTGTTTTCTTATAAAAGCTTCTTCTATTCCCTTGTAACTATTTCACTGGTACTTAGAAATTTTGTAGTTCTCTCTTTCCTTCCACAGCCAAAATCATGCTGAGGACTGCCATGACTGTGTATACTCTCTGTACTCTGCACAAAGGCTCTCAGCTGAAGGGGCAAATCCCTGGCTGAAATTGAGCTCACAAACTGCCCACAAAGCTGTGAAAGGCCTTGCCTCTCTAGAGGAAGGAAAGGAGATGGGAATGGACTTGTTCACTCACCAGACCCTGCACTTTGAGGCTACATTTGCCAAGGGTCAACTTTTTTCGAATTCATACTGACATCCCACAGCCTAGAAGCCTAGTCTTCAGAAGTGCTACTCCCACCGCAAAGGTTTCTAACATTTCCAAGGGAGTGGCACCTACAAAAGTCAGTTGTAACCCAGGAAGGTGTGGGTCAATAGTGACAGACTGATGAAATTCAGTATGTGTAGAACTGAGAAACACAGAAGCTGGAGACCCAGCACCAGTCAGTATCTCTGAACTATGCACAATCAACGATGATTCCTGTTTGAGGTCATCTTTTCCAGTAAACCATATACTATTGAGGAACAGTACTTTTGAGACTGTGCACGCTTCATAATTTCTGCTAAGCTACTTTTGTAACTTCACCTAGAGTTTACCTTACTGGGACTATTCATTTACCTGTAGAAAACGATACATATGTCTCATGTGAATTTTTAAGAAAGCAACATTAGTGACATTTTAATAATGACTAAAAGTTAGAAGAGCTTCCGAGGTGGCAATAGTGGTAAAGAACCCATCTGCCAGTACAGGAGACATAAAAGATGCAGGTTCGATCCCTGGTTTGGGAAGACCCCCTGGGGGAGGGCATGGCAACCCACTCCAGTATTCTTGCCTGGAGAATCCCATAGGCAGAGGAACCTGGTGGGCTACAGTCCATAGGGCTGCAAACAGTTGAACACAACGGAAGCGACTTAGCATGCATACAACAAAGTATAAAATAAAGGGAAAAATCAGATTACGTAAATTCACTACTAGTACTCAACAGAGTACTTTGCATGCTGAAAGAAAACCATGTAATGTGGCCAAGAAACATTGCCGTTGTATTTTCTTGAGATGTATAATCTTACAGTGAAAAAAAAAATAACTCACAAATGAATCTACAGTTTTTAATGATATAACTGCTACTGAAATATACAGTGCACACAAATGTGAACTTCCTAAGCAAATGAAAGAAATATTTCTCATAGTGTTTCACAACTAACTTAGCTTGCCTCTGGCCAGCCAGAGGGCAGATGGCTCTCCTTTTACAACATCCAGGTGAGCCATTTTGCAGAAAGGAGATGATGGGCAGAATAACCCTATATTCCATTGCAAATTGACTAGGCGGCTATTTCCTTTTGTAATGAGAGTTATACCTTTTCGTTCAAAAAAAGACTATGTCAGAAAATCCTGTCCCTCAGCCTGGAGATAAGAAGCCAGTGCACAAAAGGGAAACAGAAAAAGTGATGGCAATTCCTAAAACAATGCTTCTCAATTTGGTCAAATCCAGTGTCAAATCTGTAATGTTTGTATGGATAAACATTTAACTCCCTTTTTACAAACTTGAAATAAAATGCACTACATTCGAATCTATGCACAAAATTCAAACATAAAACATCCTAATATAATAAAGGGAAAGTGATTTATATGGACAATGCATATTTCAATATGGAAAAATCCAAGTTCTCTCACACTAGAAGACATGGTAGTGGATGTTTTACTCCCTGGTGGCTCAGAGGTTAAAGCATCTGCCTGGAATGCGGGAGACCCAGGTTCAATCCCTGGGTCGGGAAGATCCCCTGGAGAAGGAAATGGCAACCCACTCCAGTACTCTTGCCTGGAGAATCCCATGGAGGGAGGAGCCTGGTAGGCTACAGTCCATGGGGTTGCAAAGAGTCGGACACGACTGAGCAACCTCACTCACTCAGTATCACAGTGAATATAATAGCTATAAATACAGACTGAGGCAAATGTGCTGTGTTTGCCACTAGGACTAACATTGTTATGTGTGATTTTTTGAAGTGCTTGAAAACTCATATTGATGATTGGAAAGAATACAAAGTTTCCTAAACTTACACAGTTGTTGTATCTAGACGATTAATGCATATTAAAAAAACACCTCTGTAATATATTTCAAATTTATATTCCAATTCTAGTTAAGTTCTAGAGTTGGACATTTCTAAACAGACTTTGTTTGTTTGAATCTTACATGCGCTGAGTGGTGAGAGATTCTTTCTGGGGCAGGCTTGACATGCAGACGGTCAGACCTCCTAGCAGTCCTGGTCTCCCACCCTTAATGCCAATATCCCTACTTCATTATAATCAAGAAAAACAGCACAGCCAGTTTCCAAAATGCTCTCTTTGGTTCTATATTGTTTGAGATGCTCTCATCATGGGGAGGAGAAAGAGAGCATATTTTTCTTCCTTCTCCTCACAATTATTGCTACATAGAGAATAAACTATATGAGGTGATTTAAGTGAAAGGTCCCTTATCAACAAAATTCAGCTTAACCCTGAGAAGAGCTGAAATCACATCTTTTTTAAACCACCCAAAAGAAACAATGGGAGATGCTGGGGTTGCTCTAGATTTCCCAACTTCAAGTCAAAACAGCTTAAAGAATGGATATTTTCAGCCATAGAAATGATGAGAGTTAATCCATGAGAATCAAATGAATACATCACCACAGAAAGTAGACACGTCAAGACGGCGAAACATGTGACAACAAAGTGAGGTAATATGGGGATGGGATTAGTAGTAGTAGGTAATTAAAAGGTTGAGTAAGGACACTGGAAATAATTTTACAAATGAGTTTCAGGAGACAAAAACGAGGAAAGGAAGGGAGTAGGAGGTTTCAATATGTCAAAGCACACTGGTGCGTTTTGTCCAAGAATTCAATACCGTTGTCACTTTTTCTCTGCCAAATCTCTTTCTTAATATTTTTCCCCTTTTCCACACAGTATCAAAGTTCATGTCAGTTTCTTGAGTCACTGAACAGGAAGTGGTCCCCACCATCGATCGTGGACCTGTGGATCTGTTCAAGAACACTCTGCTTCTGTTCCTATCCTTTTAGATCATAGAAAATGTCTCATCTTCTTTCCTGCTTCATCTGCCAAAGTGAGCTGTCCACAAACTGAATTTTTGAAATGGGATTTGCTTCAGCAGATGAAGCTGAATCTATTTAGGCAAATTCTGAGAATCAGCAGGCAGCCCACCAAATTAAACAGGGGTAGGGAGACAGGCTTGGAAGTGTTACACTTGATGAGGAAGACTCTTGTAGCTGCCCAGACATCAAAACAACGAGCTAACAGGAAGAGAGCTAATAGGGGCTGCTTGAGCCCTAAAACCATGTATGAATTACATGTAAATTTTACACAAAGATAATGAAAAGAAAACTGACATTTATGAAATACCCACACTGTGCCATTCACTAAGGTATGCACTTTAATGCACGTCACCTCACAGTCACCTCAACAGACATTACTATTCCAATTATTTCACAAATGATAAAACTGATGTTCGTGGATAATAAAATACTTGTATTTCCACAGACTTCTTTACAGAGTAAGTTGACTCTGGGGTGTCCAATACAAAAATCTATCACATTCAAACAACAAATAAATATTTTTAAAAGGAGGGACAGACCAGTTGAAGGAATGAGTGTTTTGATAAAAATGAATGAAAAAACTCAAGTGTCCCACACATAATTTTATGGAAAATTAACCATAAGCACAGAAGAAACTCCAAGGCATCCAGAGGTCTGTTGCAATGGAAGTTTAATATATCTTCTAATACAAATAGATCTACTATAATCTTACCTAATGGTTTCAGAAGTCCTTTTTAATGTTAAATGTCAGTAGTCAAAAGAGAATGTTGACATCAATAGGATGAAAGAGCAAAGCATGGTGGCCTAAAGCCATTTAGTGGTGGAAAAAGAAGCTCAAAATACCTGATAGGCCACTGAAATAATAATCCAAATAATATATTTAATAAATATTTATAACCATATCCCTAAGCACTCTGGATAATTTTATATTGTATTTGTGCCAAGAAAGTATGATAAATGCAAGTCATTTGCAAATGATTTTAATATTTTCTTTTTAATTTATGTCACTTCAATGAGGTGAGTTTCATTTATAAAAAATTTTCAACTATGCAAGCAACAAATTACCTCATAATGTAGGCTAAATAAACTGACACCCCATGACACACACACACAAACACACATAGACACAAATGTGTATCTTAGAGAGAAATACTGAGAATTAGACATGTTTTGCCAAAATGAAAATGGACTCCAAGACTTGGGTGTTCAAAGGTTGTATTTCTTACTCATATACTGTAATTTCCCTTAAAATGTGTGAATGGTATTATCTGTATTGTTCAAGACCTAAACTCATTTCATGGATATTTTCAGTATTTCCTTATTTATATTTTTAGTAGCATAATTAAAAGATCACTTGTATGAAAACTGCACAGTAACATATCAACATCTCAGTATTAACAAAAACAAAACAATAAACTGCAAACGTCAAGTGATTAAAATTTTTGAGATAAAAATGTGAATATATCTAGTAAGTCAATGGTGGACTACCAACAATTCTACATTCTTCAGACCTTCCATACCATTTCAAAATTCAGTGCACAAAATACATTGTATTTTTCACAGAGTAAAGAAAGTTGGAAAATATCATTTCACACCTATTTCTTCATAGAATTCCCAGAAGAAAAATGCTAAAATGACAGTGTGACATTCGTCATCAATTTACAGCTAAAGTTTTATAGTTTTAGAACTTGAGAATGTTTATTCTCTTAGGATGCTTTTCTTACATTATGCCACACATCTGGCTCTAGTTTCATAATTTACAAGAAATATACTTTGTAAAAACAAAATATAACTGAAGAAAATGTAAGCATAAGCTGCAAAAAAATTCTCACTATTAATTTAATTATGATGTTCTTGAAGAAACAGCTTGGTAATCCTTCAGTAATCCTTTAAATAATTATATATTTAGGTAGAATGTGTTTTTTTTTTCCTGCCTTAATCTTTATAATTTATTTTTTAATTTCAATTTTACTTATAATTCTTTCATTTAACTGGTAATTATATGACATTAACAAAATGTATCCTTGGTCCTATCTTTTGGCAAATTACTAAGTTCAGACAAAAAAATACATGGTTTTTTTTTTTTTTCATAAAAATCTCTTTCACAAATGTTTCTATGAAATTTGAGGCTTTGCTTTAACAAAATTACATATCTATTTCATTTTTTTAGACTCTTAATGGGAGAAGGCAATGGCACCCCACTCCAGTACTCTTGCCTGGAAAATCCCATGGACGGAGGAGCCTGGTAGGCTGTAGTCCATGGGGTCGCGAAGAGTTGGACACGATTGAGTGACTTCATTTTCACTTTTTCACTTTCCTGCATTGGAGAAGGAAATGGCAACCCACTCCAGTGTTCTTGCCTGGAGAATCCCAGGGATGGGGGAGCCTGGTGGGCTGCCATCTATGGGGTCACACAGAGTCGGACACGACTGAAGCGACTTAGCTTAGCTTAGACTCTTAATGACAATTTAGGAAGATCTTTATATATATTTTAATGGTCAAATTAAGAATAAACAAGAGACTCATATTCTTCTTTCAAGTACTGTTTCTTTATGTGTGACAGAAGAGGAAAAAGAAAAAAAAAGTGCCAACCACATTTCAAAAGAAACAAATATCCCACTATGCCCTTAAAAATGGATGAAACATTCCTATCTTCCATGTGGCAGGTAAGTGGGTATTTAAATAATGCATTACCTTCTCTAGAAGTATATATTAGGCTCTAATAGAATGCTTAAAATTATACTTTTAGAGCAATTTCATGATTAAAAATAGTAACTGATTATTTATTAGTTCTAAAGATAAGGTTTCCAAGCAAGTCAAAATGCAGTATTCAGACCGTAGACTGCCAACATGCATCAGTTCTGTTTTAAAGAGACTTGACAAAGGGTGTTTCACGGCAGAAGTCCACAGAAAAGTTAAAAAGTAACTAACATACCGTGGTCTTCAGTATAGGTCACTGGGCTTATATCTTAAATTTTCCCCATTTCAAGGTTTGAAAGATTTTTGATTTTCTTCCCCTATAGTAATCACCTGTAAATCCCAACATGAGAAATAGCCATGTATTGTTTTTGCAAATCACCCAACTTGGTGTGAAAATGCTTCACCTGCCCACTGTGCTCAGACTTATGTCAATTCATCATGAGCAGTGACCCTACTGTGACATTTCAATCAAACCATGGCCATGTAACCCAAGAGACACCCAACAGTGGAGACTGAACCACTGGATACTGAAGGCAAGTGCTGCTTGACGGGAAAAACAGGTGGGATGCTCTCAACAGCCTCCACCTGCTCCCAAGTTTCGAGAAGGAGCCCAGGTGGACATTATTAACATTCCTCAGGAGACTTTGCCTGCTAAAGAACTAAACCAGACCAAAGGAACCAAAAACCGACTTACAATTCTGCAAGATGAAATCCCTTGGGAGAGCACAACCTGACCCTCCTTAATACCCCTTCCTGGGAACCATACTAATGTCCCCTAAACTTTGAAATGCAAGACTTACAGCCACTGACCCTAACTTTCCCACTGTAGTCAGTTCCTGGCATTCAGCAATATTGAGGGTAACAAGATATAAAATATGTTCATAACAATTCTTTGTGGTCCCTTGTAAGTCAATTACATAGGAAAGACTGACCCTGATTGTTGTTTTTAAATGGAAAAACTCACCATATTGGCATAAATCCCACATAATTTATGGGAGGATATCTAGACTATTGGTAGGCATCCATCATGTCCTATATAGTGATTCTTGGTTGTCTACAATGTAAAAACCACACTCAATTAGCATTATGAAGGACACAGAACACCTTGATCAATATTATTGTTTTTCTATACATCTATTCACACAGAGAAATATTTCTATATTTATAAAGTTGACATAATATAAAGTAATAATAATTGCATGTCAGTAGATGAATATGTGCTTTACAAGCATGACATCACTTGGAGTTGTTTGCATACCAGTAAACAGTATCTTTATTAAATATTAGAACAAAAAAGTACATACACACATTTTATCAAACATGAGAAAAGTAATCTGGTAAAGGAGATTAGATTAATTTTGGTAGGATTCTACCAGTTTTAACAGAAAAAGGCATACATTCTTTCTTCCTTTGTGATAATCTGTTTCTAATGAATAGATTTACTTAGAAAGCATTATCTCTAGTATATTATCAACTATACAGCTACTTTGTTACTATTGTTTTGTTTAGCACATCTCTAGAAATCTCTGTGACCTGAAACAAGTTACTTCACTTTCTTGGTTTTGATCTTCCTAATGGCGCCCCACTCCAGTACTCTTGCCTGGAAAATCCCATGGACGGAGGAGCCTGGTAGGCTGCAGTCCATGGGGTCGCTAAGAGTCCGGCACGACTGAGCGACTTCACTTTCACTTTTTGCTTTCATGCATTGGAGAAGGAAACGGCAACCCACTCCAGTGTTCTTGCCCAGAGAATCCCAGGGACAGGGGAGCCTGGTGGGCTGCCGTTTATGGGGTCGCACAGAGTCGGACACGACTGAAGCGACTTAGTAGCAGCAGTAGCAGGAGCAATCTTTGTAATAATATTACTAATATGTAACATTACTTTAGCATTTGTCTTTGGTAAAGCAATTTGTTAAGCATTTTAAGTGAATAATACCACTTAAACTTTATAAGAGCCTTGCGATTCTATCCGCAAGCTCCTGTTAGAGACAAAAGCAAGACTGAGGTTTGGAAAGACACTCCATTCTGCTTTTACTTTGGAAACTAGAATCATATATTTTTAAAAATTGTAATGGGCTCTAGAGGTAACCTAGTTCAATTCTTTAAAGTTATAAATGTAAAACTAAAAATTAGAGAGATTATAAAACTGAGCAAGACTATCCAACTAACCCACTTACTTACACTTTTTGCATGTTTTATCCCCAAACTATATCACTGACTACAAGTGTGAACGTGAAAGAAAGTGAAAGTGAAGTCGCTCAGTCATGTCCGACTCTTTGCAACCCCATGGACTGTAGCCCACCAGGCTCCTCCGTTCATGGGATTCTCCAGGTAAGAATACTGGAGTGGGTTGCCATTTCCTTCTCCAGGGGATCTTCCCCACCCAGGGATCGAACCCAGGTCTCCCACATTGCAGGCAGAAATTTAACCTCTGAGCCACCAGGGAAGCCCTATTAACACAAAAAATATTTAATAATGTGACATAATGAATGTACATTTTTTCCAATTTTCCCCATTTAGCTGTGCTTCTTAATTTCAGAATTAGTGAGAAGGTTGTTATAGCATCCTTCCTTACAGATTTCAAGTTCAAAACCTGGCTGCTCAATATGTTGTTCACGGACTGCTCAGCTTCAGTATTACATGGGAGGGAGCCTGTGAGAAATGCCGCGTCTGAGGTCCCACCTCAGGCAACTACATCCAAGTCTGCCAGGGGGTTCATGTGCGTCTAAACGGTAAGAAGTGCTACTTTCTCAAGTTCCTTCTCTCACATCAAATTCCTCAGCACCAGCTCCCGTAATGGCCAGTATTGCCGAGTCCTCAATGCCCAACAAGCATTCACGTACAACCTCTTGCTGGCAAGCATTTTAAGTAAACCAGTCATCTGCTTAAGAGCATTTTTTTGCATAGACTAAAATCTAAGATAAAGATTGTAACCTAAGATATAGACACTATTTGCATTTGTTTCAGATACACAGTCATTCAGCACTTGGAGGCTGTGCTTTATTTTATGTCAAAAGTGAAGGCCTCTGATGTGTGGTCAACACTGAAAAGTTAAGCTGCAAAGATACTAACAGTATAAAAACATATCAAGTTCTATATTGCCCTTTGTGGAATTGGTGCATTACTCAAATTCTGAAATAACCTTATTTTAATACTACATTCCTTAAAAACAAACAATTTGTATGGAATCAAATGTAATAAGAATACAAGATGTATTTTCTAACAATCCTTTGACTTGCTAGGATTTATGCATACATAGCCTAATGTAAAATGCATACAATTCAACCATTATCTTCCCAAAGTATATCGCAATCAACTAAATCTTACTAAAGTGAGAAAAATTTTGAAGTATATACATAGCACAGTAATGCCAGTGGGATGTATTAATACTTAAAAATATGAGGCATATAACCATTAATCACATTAAAAATAACTGCAAATACCCTGTAACTATTGAGTTAAAATATCAATAAGATACTATTATGTGAAAGTATATCATAATTACATTCAATATTATATACTTCTTCAAAGTCAGCTATAAACAATACATTTTGAAAACATATTATTTAGGAACTTGCCTCTTATTCAATGAGTAAGTGCTGCTTCAATCATATACATCCATGTATTAAATGATCAAAGCTATTTCTCTGCTTACCTAAATTCTCTAAGCTAAATATCATTGAATTACTGCAAATATTAGTATTGATGTTTCTGAGTCTGAAATGCTCTCTCATGTAGACAATATTGTCCAGGAACAAAATAATATTTTTGCATAATGAAACAAATATTCCTTTTGATATTAAAATCTTTTAGGCAATTCATACTGACTAGAACGTAATTATAAAAACTGATACACATTTCTGAAAATTGTATACATATAACTATATGTTAAAGCACTTAGTTCACTTAACATTTCCACTCCTTCCTCAACTCTGGATGTACTATTTTTCAACTGTCCTTGATTTCTTTCAGATTTAAATGTGTTTTGTGTCAATATATTAAATAATGAATTTAATTTTCAAAGAGAAAGCAGCATTTAACTTCCTTACGCCTAATATCCTGGTGTCTGGTGAGAAACAACAAGTCATTTGATACAAAACACTCGTGAATATTTTCTCTTATTGCTCATTTTTATTACCTGACAGATGAAGATCAGTGATTTTTCTTTCACTATTATAACCCAGTTTCCTTCCACCTCAACTTATCTATCTTCCTGTTTGATAAGAGTAGGCAGAAGAAAAAGAGACACACAGGTAATAAAAAGCCATGAGAGGTAACTCCGGACTTGCTTTAAATTTCCCGGAGGTAAAAGGAGAGTGTTAATCTTTTTCACTCTCTCCTTTGTCCTTCTGTTTCTATAAATTAAATTATAAATCCACCTCCTTTTACTGAAAAGAGTATTCAAAATTTGAGGAAGCGAAGGAACAAATATTTTCCAAGATGGTTGACGATATCCTATGGCCAGGAAGTTGGAAATTGAAAAAATAAATATCTAATATATATACTCTACCACTGTCAGACAGAAAATGATAGATACCATCACCTGGCGTGACTCAGGCTGGCTGCAAGGCAAAGGCCAGTCATGGCCTCAGGGCTCATCTGAGTCACAGAGAAATATTGACATAGTCACTAGGAAATATTGACAGGATCTCAGACTATGTCACATAGTATAATTTTCTAGTGACTAACTCTCCATCAGTTTTATGATCCTCTCATTTCAATTCATACCTTAATGTAGCAAAACATAATTGTTAATTTGGCCTGGGCCTTTGCAAAGAAATTACATAGCTTTTAGTATAGGCAAAGTTGCTTATTTAAAAAGTTAAACTATAAGTTTTTTCTACCTTCATAGAGAGTATAAAACCCTTCAGGACAGAGACACTGTCTCCAAAGTTTTCATAATCTCCAGGGCTTACCACAGTGATCTTTTTTTAATAGACACTCAGATGTTTCCATTAATAATGAAAACATGTCTATAAACAATTTCAGCTGAGTGCTGAACCTCCAAAAATCCTGGGCACTGATTTTCAGGGTCTTAAAATAATACCACTGATTTCCCAGCTTTCTAGCTATTTGGATAGTCAAATTCAAAAATGAAAAAAAATTGTCAAATTTCTTTTTATACTTTCCATCACATTTCAGAAAACAAGCTTTATACCATCTGCCCATATGGCTGACAAGTTACAGTAAAAATGTTTATGCTTTTGGATATGTTCCTCATGCCCACAAGCTCTCTAATTTGCACATGTTGTGGGTTTTCAGAAACATTTGTGAGTAAGGTAATGGAATGCCTGCTACACTGTAAAATGGGCTCTCCTAAATAGATTAATTATTTTATACTGCTTGAGTAATTTCTCCCTTACTTTTTAACAACAGTATACTTTTAAAACAAATGACTTTTAAGTACTAACATCGTTGTGTGTATAGCTCCACTTATATTGCCACCTATAACAAATTATAAATTCAATTAATATAGATGATATATGCACGATTTCCTTCAGTTAATTCTTTCATTAAGAAAATGAGATATTACCTCCCTTGTTGACCATTTACATGTGACCAATTACACGAAAATTAAATAATAAATACTGGTCTTACCTTTGCTAATTATTCCAAATGTAAGTGTCAGCTTCCCAACTAAATTATGAAACAAATGTCTGCAACAATCACACATAATTTTGCAATATCTACATAGTCTAGCATTATAAACACTGTATAATAAATATCAAATGCATTAAAAAATAACAAAATTATTAAAATTAATCTACCATGATGTGCCACTCACTACACATTTTGTCCTTAATCCTTATAGCAAGCCTTTCATGAAGGTACTCTTATTTCATCATTGTAAATATCAGAAATCTAAGGCTCAAATTTTAGATAATTTGTCCATGGTCACTGAGGAACAGAACTAACAACCACATCCAGCCTTTCTTACATGAAAGTCTGTGCTAATAAGCATTAACTGATACTTTTCCAAAATAATATGTAAATTATTTATAAAAAATTCAGACTTTCACCAAATTAATGTCAACACATTTGAGCAGGTGTCCAGTAGAAAAATAATTTTCAGCAATGACTATAGAACATTATGTGACAGTGATCTTTATTTTAGGAGATTCTAGGATGAGATATCCTTTCACAGTAAAGGATATTATTTCACATATTTAAGGATATTATTTCACATATTTAAGGAATTCAGCTTTGACAGTAGAGAAATCTTGCCACAGATAATAACAGAGTTATGAATGCTGACACAGAGACAACCCCTTGAATCTAAAATTCATAGGTGGTGAATAAATGAACAAATACATACATAAATAAATTGCATACATACAAACATAAAACACTCATAGATTATTCTGATTTTTGTTTACTTCAGTGAAGTTCACCTAGCCAAATTTACTGTTTCAGATTAAAACCAAAATAGATTTCAACTACTTTTCATTCAAAACTACAAAAAAAAAAAAAAAGCAAAGCAAAACAGAAACAGATCAAGTTTTCCAAAAAATTTAGAAAATGGCATATATTTTTAAATGACAATGAAGAAACACCTTATTCCCACCTACCCTACACCCAAATCTATGCAGTAATAGTAATTTATGCAATAGTCTATGTATAGTAATATATATGCTTTTTATTCCAAACACCCAACTTGGATGATAGTGTAGCTCATTCATAGAGTGCAAGATGTTCTCTTTCTTTAAAAAAAAAAATTAGGTATAAGTGACACATAACACTGTATGAGTTTCACGTGTACAACAAAATGGTTAGATATTTGTAAATATTGTGAAACGCTTACCACAACAAATCTAGTTAATGTTCATCACCAGAGTTACAATTTTTTTCCCGTGATGAGTACTTTTAAAATTCACCCTCTTAGCAACTTTCAAATATGTAATACAGTGTTACTAACTATGGTCACCATGTACATCACATCCCCATGATCTATTTATTCTATAACTGGAAGTGAGTACCTTGCGATCTAGCTCAGCATTCTGCCTATGCCCTCAACTCCCCACCTCTGGCACCACCAGTCTAGTTTCTGCAACCACGTGCTTGATTTATTAATCTATTGATTTTTAGGTTTCACATATAAGTGAGATCACATGGTATTTCTCTTTCGCTGACTTATCACACTTAGCATAATATCCGTTAGGTCCTACCCGGAGTGGCAAAAAGGCAAGATTTCAATATTTTTATGGCTAAGTAATATTCTACCATATATGTGATATATTAATATATCTTCTTTATCCACTCTCCTTTCAGTGAACACTCTGGTTGACTCCATATCTTGGCTATTATAAATAGTACTGCAGGGCATATGTCTCTTCAAGTTAGTCTTTTCATTTTCTTCAGGTAAATATCCAGAAGTAAAATTTCTAAATCATAGAGTAATTCAATTTTTAATTATTTGAAGAATGCCCATAATGGTTTCCATAGTAAATGCACAGATTTACACTCCTACCAACAGTGCACAAAGGTTCTCTTTTTTTGCTTCCTCACCGACAGCTTACTTCTTATATTTTTGATAACTATTGTCCTAACAGGTGTAAGGGGATTGCTCATCGTCCTCTTGATTTGTGTTTCCCTGATGGTTACTGTTGCTGAGCATCTTTTCATGTGCTTTCCAGCTCTCTGTCTTCTTCAGGAAAATATTCAGATCCTCTGTCCAGTCTTAATTAGATGATTTGTTTTTTTTTTTTTTTTGCTCTTGAACTCCATGAGTTCTTTATATATTTTGATATTAACCCCTTACTGAAAACAGTAGCCCCCACTAATCTGCAGGGAATACATTCTAAGATTTCAGGTGGATGCCTCAAACCATAGATAGTACCAACCCTATACATACTATGCTTTTCCCCTATATATACCTATATAGGGAAGCTTTAATTTATAAATCAGGCATAGTAAGAGATTCACAGTAACTGATAATAGACAATTATAACAATATACTGTAACAGAGGGTCCATAACTTTTGCAATTTGAGTTCCAGCATAAAAACCAGCATATATTTCCTTTTCCTTCTATACACTTCTGTGCGTACAGAAGACTTGTTCTTACTGTAGGTCTTAGCAACCTCAGTAAGTTGAACACAAGCACTGCCAGAATCAGTGCTGCAAACTGAATCCGGGACAGTCGATCTGATAGCGAGGTTGGCTACTAAGTATTTAAGGGGCAGGAGGTGCTGGACAAAGGAGTGATTAATGTCCTGGGTGGGACAGCACCGGAAGGCATGGAAGATCATCAAGCTACTCAGAATGGTGCACTATTTAAAACTTACCACTTGCTTATCTTGGAATTTTGCATTTAATATTTTCAGACTGCAGCTGACCTCAGTTAAGCGAAACCTTGGAAAGAGAAACCGTGGATAAAGAGGAAATACTGCACAGGATTTTCAAACATTTTCTTCCATTCTGAAGGTTGCCTTTTCACTTTGTTGATGGGCTCCTTGGCTCCTTAATCTTTTTAGTTTGATGTCATCCTACTTCCTTTCTTTGCTTTTGGTGTCAGATCTAAAAATTCATCACCACGACCAAAGTTAAGGAGCTTATCACTTACACTTTCTTCCAGGAGTTTTATAGCTTCAGGTGGCACATTCAAGTCTTTAACTCATTTGGAGGTGACTTTTGTGTATGTTGTTAAGATAGTGGCCCAGTTTCATCCTTTTGCATATGGCTGTCCAGTTTTCCAAACACCATTTATTGACGAGGCTATAATTTCCCCACTTATATTCTTGGTTGTCATAAATTAATTGACTTGGCTGATAGTCAATTTCATTCATAGATTGTAAGGTTTCTTAATGCTTATTTTTAACAACACTGGTAAAACATTATTCTCTTACTAAAGATAATACATGCATATTCTCTATTTTATCCAGCAAAAATGTATTTTCCCTCTATTTGTTGATAAACTATCAGGCCGTGTTATTTACTCTTGCAAAACTTTATTTTTTCTCATCTGTTTTGCAAAAGACTTATTCCAAAGTCATGAGCTACATCCCAATCAGAGGAACGTCCAAACTTGGCCAATGTGGTGACTGCATAGTTGTTCTCTTCTGCTTGGAACATTTCTCCTCTTCTCTTCCCTTATGTAGCTCCTTCTCATTCTTTAGGTTCCAACTATAAAGTTGTAACAGAGAGGATCTGGTTAATCACTGATGAACTTGCCTCTGGAGTGACTGAGCAATTTTAATTGAAATTCTAACATACCTAATAAATAAAAGAGACTTAAGGTAACTTGCTAAGGTTGAATATTACAAAAAAGGATAGTGAAAACAATTTTGCAATGAGAGATAAAAAAACAAATAAAATGTATGACTTACAGAAGCATGCGGCTGGAGACTTTCAAGAATCCCTGGGACAGCACAGAGATCCAACAAGTCCATCCTAAAGGAAATCAACCCTGAATAGTCATTGGAAGGACTGACACTGAAAGTGAAGCTCCAGTACTTTGGCCACCTGATGCAAACAGCCAGTTCCTCTGGAAAAGACCCTGATGCTGGGAAAGATTGAAGGCAGGAGGAGGAGGGGGCAACAGAGGATGAGATGGTTGGATGGAATCACTGACTCAAGTGGTATTATATTATTATTAATCTTTCCCACTAAGATTAGCATGTTCATCTTATAAACATTCAGTTTATAAACCGAATGTGTTACATGAAAGATTAGTAAGAGTATAACAAATAAAAAAATGAGAAATAATTTTAGGTCCAGACCTAGGTCACTAATTTTCCAAAACAAGCTAATCTTCATGCATGTTTCTGAGTAGTTATTTTTTAATTATTCCTCAGGCGACATTGTCACAGGCCACTTCCGCAGGCCAGTAACTCAGCTGCTAGCATGATTTGTCTTTGGCTCCACCATTAGTACATTTGTCATTTGAAAGTTCAATACGTAGAAACAAACACAGTGTGAGACGCTCTAAATACTATAATTATAGACATATAAAATGAACAAATAGATCTGAAAGCCTCTTACAGAAAGCTCCATTGAAGTCAATTTAATAGAAGAACGTGTCATTTTTATTTACACTATTTGAAATCTCTTTTAAATTTGGATATATTACTCTAATTTTTTCACATCTAAAAATGTGCAATAATGATGCACTTTAATAATATACTTTCTGTAAAACTGAAATGCTTCAGATCACTGTATACAATAATTATGTAACATTAAAGCATGTTTCCATGATATGAAGACTACTCAAATTGCAGTAATATTTTCTTAATATACTTTGGGCAAAGAACACACAATAAACTGAAATTCAAGACTATGTTGCCTTTCCATTTAAAAAAAATAAAAGATGTAAATTAGGCTTTAAAATAACTTTTAATACTCTGTTACTTTTTGCTGTTGTTATTGTTGTTCATATAGATGAGTCCATTTTAAGGCAGTATTTTATAAGACAAGAATGATTACTTACAGATAAACTTTATTGTAACTAATATATTAAAATTATACTACTGATTACATTGCATTTAGCTATAGAAATATCAGTAGAACTGATAAAAGAAATCTTTACATGTCATTACAATCTAGCCATTTGCATAATTTATATATAGAACTCATCTATGAGTTCAATCAGATTATATTTATTTATGTTTATGTACCCAGAAATGTGATAGGTCATTTGAGGGCTATAAGTAAATATAAATCAAAATGTTTTCTCTTAACAGCTATATTAATCTTTGATATGTTAATTGGCCATCTATAAAATGGTGACTTAAAATTTAATCAGACTTAATGATATCTGTCTTCAAATACTTTACAGCAATAGACTATAGAGTAGATACTAAGCTATTATTATCTTAAAGCCCAGCTAGAACTAATGGCATGAATTTATGTAAATGTAGATTATGTATTAGTATATGGGATAACTTGATAAAAGTAAAATTGTATAAATGTGAAATCTGTGAGTTTTTAATTTTTTGAGCACTCTTATGCTTTGAGCATTCCAAAATAGAGGTAACTGTTTAATTTTATATGATAATTCAATGCAACTAGTACAGTGCCATATATGGTAAAAGATATACACTGAAGTCTAGCTCTTTTGATACAATGGCACACATATATGTGTAGGCTGTGCCCATGCAGACCAGAGGTTAAACAGGAGTCACTTGTATTATCAGCAGGTAGTGGTGGAGAATCATTGTAAAGCTTACAAATTTTTAACCAGGTTTAGCTGGATGGCAGACTTTGAAAAGGCAAGGCTGGAGGATGTTTTAAGGATGAGGTGCAGCATGTACAAAGTTTCAAATGTACAGACAGGAAGAGTTAATTCAAAATATAAACACATAGAATATAAGTGATTATTTTTTGTATTCATCAAAGAATATTCTTGTTCTGTTAAAGATCAAAATGAAATTCACTGAACATCCCACAGCAACTTTGACAATATCAACTAATATGCTGGATAATATACACTGCTGCTGCTGCTAAGTCACTTCAGTCGTGTCCGACTCTGTGCGACCCCATAGACGGCAGCCCACCAGGCTCCCCCGTCCCTGGGATTCTCCAGGCGAGAACAGTGCAGTAGGTTGCCATTTCCTTCTCCAGTGCATGAAAGTGAAAAGTGAAAGTGAAGTCGCTCAGTCGTGTCCGACTCCCAGCAACCCCATGGACTGCAGCCTACCAGGCTCCTCCGTCCATGGGATTTTCCAGGCAAGAGTACTGGGATGGAGTGCCATGGCTAAATGTATGCAATTATCAAGTTTCTCTGCAACTACTCTATCATTTACAAGATTTTTTGACAACTTAGGCACTCTCTTTGAAGTACCTGTTAAGCACAATAATTATTTTGTTGACATCTGTCTTCAACTTACATGCAGATTACAGGTATTTCTTTGAAACAGCGTGTTTTGAAAAGGGCATTCATGCTTGTCTTTTAATGAGTCTGACCAACCATATGGCTTAAATGAAGTACAGAAAATGCTATAAAATAGAGCCATGTAGCAAAAGGGTTTGAGACATTGTAGAGCTGACACAGCATGGTTTCTTTATTTCCCTTGATAGATTAATATTCATGTATAAATAATGATAAACAAGTATCTGTGCTTATCACTGCACGGCGTGTCAGCAATCTGGGTAATTTCTCATTCTAACATTAGATAATTGAAGATAACTTACATTATCTGTCATTGGCCTACCCCTTATAAGTCCAAATAGCAAAGGAACTGCTTATCATCCTCTTGATATTTTGTCTGCAATTAGACCAAATCACCACAGGGAGGTGATGGTACCTCCAGTCTGCTCCAAAGTTCTGAGGTTTGGGCCATGTGTTAGATTTTTCTAATATCAGCATATACAAAATAGGAAAAGGCATTTCAGAAGGAGGGAACAGAATGTAAGACAGCATAAAAGAAATGTGAGTAGAAGCAGCATGTTGTATTGAAGAAGTTGCAAGGATTGTAGTATGGCAAGGCTCTGGAGGGCAAATGTTGGGTTAGGGGAGATTACATCAAAGGGACAGACAAGAGCCAGAGAAGTGGAGCACATGACAAGATTTGTGTTTGGGGAAAGTATTTCTGGCATATGTATCAATGATAAACTAGAGGAGAATGATTAAGAGCAAGGAGACATACTAGGAGGCTGCTAAATTAATGTCTGGATGGAAATGCTGGAAATCTTAACTAGAACTGTGGTCACAGGATGGACAAAGAGGAATAGGTACAAGAGGTTTTAAGCATTAGAACTGACAAATATTTTTGAGACAAATAATTTCCCATAGCCATTAAAGATAAAGAAGTTTTCCTCTTGACATGACTCTCAAGAAAAGTTTTATGATTAATTATCATTTGAAATTCATCCTCAAAACACTGGTTATAGATGACAGAGGTATCAACTTTTAACCTTTGGTAATGTCAATAATATTTGCAGTTCTGGATACATACCGCAAAATTTCCTGAAGACCAGTTTTAAATAGCTTTTATTCCTATCTGACAAAACATTTTAACAAATATTTTCTGTACCTTTAAATAAATAGTTTCACAAGATAGAATTCCATTGTAAAATCAGTTCATTATGAAGAGGTTTAAAATATAAATAACATTGTTTCCATTATTATCATTCAATGTTATCACTGACATAGAAACTTTATGATGACAGGTATTCTTTTCCCTACAACTCTACATAAGCAGGTAATTAATCCTTAAAATACTGCCTAGATGCAAGTTGAAACTCAGTTATAGAGAACTGGAAATCAATGACTTAATATTTCACCTAGCCAGCGGCGCCATCGTTACGAGCACAGACTGTGTGGACAGATCATACAAGTGGCCTGGAAAGCTACTTTACTTCTCTGCCTTCACTGTCTTATCAGCAAGTTGGAGCAGTGTTGTATTAAATGAGTTAATACTTCCCTGGTGGCTCAGACAGTAAAGAATTCGCTTGCAATGCAGGAGAATTCACTGGAATGGAGTGTTTGATCCCTGAGTTGGGAAGATGCCCTGGAGAAGAGCATGGCGACTCACTCCTGTATTCTTGTCTGGAGAGTCCCCATGGACTTAGGTGCCTGCGGTGCTACAGTCCATGGGATCTCAGACTCAGCCATGACTGAGCGACTAAGCACAGCACAGCAATACATCTAGAGAGTACCGCTTGACCTGCAGTATGCAATCGACAAACATCAGTATTCATGTCAACTGGAAAAAAATTTTAAGCATAATAATCTCTACTGATGCCTAGAGTTCTGGAAAAGAACACTAACAGATTGGTGCTGAAAAGGTAATTGTTATGAGTTTTTAGAACTCAATCAGGAAACATTTATTAGAGAAATGATATATACTTGTTGAACAAGCCTTCCAGTTTTGACATCAATTGCACACAAATACATCAGTATATAAATATTTGAAGGAGGCTGTTTATATTTGTGGGGCTGCCCAGGTGGCGCTAGTGGTAAAGAATCTGCCTTCCAATGCAGGAGATAGTAGAAGCAATGTAAATACCCAATTATGACACACTGATATCTTTGACAGAATTACCTTTGTCAACTGACACAATAAAATGGTTACTCTTACTTCCAAACTCCAGATAGCCAACAATGCTAGAATCTGCTTTAAACAAGCCATGAGAAACCGACATGCCTATGTTAAGATCCTTGAGTAAATCTCACGTATACTACAGACGTGCATCAGGTACGATGAAATTGTACTCTTGAAGATTTCATCACCACCATTAACAACTTCTTCTACTGTATAAAACAGACATAAAAGTATTTTTTTCCACATGATAACACTGAATATTAATCATGTGATTTAAGTAACGAGTATAGCTTCTCATTAATGAAAGTCAGCTGAAAAACCTCCAGTGATGATAACCTACATAAGTAAAAAATAAAGTTTTACTTTATAGATCAAATCTGATGAGATTTTATGTGGTTACCTGGTTGACTGTGTCCAGAAGGATTGGATTTTGTGGCCATATTCAAACTCACTGAGAAAAAAATGCCACAATAGGTTAGCAGCACTATCTTGATGATGGCATCAAGCTTATGTTTTATTGTGGCCATGAGTGTGCAGGGAGGAAAAAAAGTCTGGATCACATGTTCTTAGATCAGCTGACATTAAATTCATTAAACTAATAACATATTCATTTAATCATTTGAAAAACTGACATTCATAAATGATTTTCCAGATATATTTTTGCTTGAATTAAAAATGTTTCAAATATACCACAGGCATTATATACATTTCAAGCTTAAATTTATTAACAATTAAGTAATTTAATGAAGAAATTATTCATGTGTAATTACCAAATTTTAAACACACGCTATCCCTAAAATATGCTAAAATTACATAATTAGGCTGATTTTTTTTTCATGTAGTCCTTCTGTTCACATATTTTGCACAATATGTATATCATCTACTGAGTATATGACATGGAAGTAAACATTTGCTTTTATAAGGTTGATTAATAACTTGATTCACATTAAGTAAGAGATGACTACCTAGTAAAATGAGTTGAGTGATGCATTTTAATCAATATACAATTTACCTTAGTTCACAATAACTGTGTGAGTCTGCATTTTTTACAAGTAACGATAAACACTTTCCATTTTAAAAGAATATTCTTACAGGTAAATGTATTCTTTGGCAAAGCATGGTACTATTTCACTCCAGAATAAGTTGTTTTGTTAATTCAGAGCACAGGTACTTACTTTGCCTGTGCATTCCTTTTTAAACAATCTCGTAATTGAATGACTTAGTTGACACTGTTAGAGTGGCTAAGAGAAAATTAGGAGTCAAGGCAAAATTTGTCTTTTTATGTACTTTTTTCAACATGACATATAATGCATAGAAGTGAGCAAATACTTATTGAATTTAATTAAACTTTTTATAACTTGATTCCAGTGTAGACGCACCACACAAGACAGCGTCAGGGAGCCTGACTTTATGAAGGTTAACCTTCATTCACCCTCTTCTATGATACAAACGGATTAGTGAGACTGTGCACCCACCAAGGGGTGAACTGCAAACAGGAAGAAGAACCTTATATGTCTTTGGGGATCATTTTTCCTGATACGAAATATTCTCAGGAACTAATTTTACCTCCTTCCTAAATATAAAAACATTAAAGAATATATCACTATGTATGTTTACGAGAGTATTTCAAACAAACGTGAATCATAAGGAAAATGTTGACTACGGCCCTCGGGAGCTTGCCTGTATTTCTGCAGCATTTTTATAGTATACCAAAAATGTGATCTCTTCAGAAGCAAACTCAGAGCCAACGAATACATCTTTATTTCCAGATTTCCTACTATCAGGGGAGGTTTTAAAATCTGGAGTGCTATAAAAAATTCAGTTACTTCAAGCTGTTATTATGAATAGTCTACCCCCAAAATGAACTAAGTAAGAGTTTAACAAGCTCTTTTCGAAATTTACAATCAAGGAAATCAGTCAACTTTGTCTTCAAAGTCCAAATGTTTCTGTTTCTTTTGTAGAATAACTGATCCAAATCACCCAACTCTTCATGACTGCGTAGTAGGAACACAAATTAGGAAGAAACAACCAACTCAAGACATGTCAAATTAACCTGATGCTTAAATGGACAGCATGGAATTGAAATGTGGAGCTACTAAAGTCTATAACCAAGATGTGTGTGTTAAATGGTAATGTTAACCCCAGATAAACAAATGGTTTTCTTTTAAATGTCTCTATAAAATAAATATCACTAACAGAACCATGCAGATACGAAGGAATGAATAGAGGAGCTTGGAGATTGTAGTTGCACTAAGTCAATTCTCCAACTCAACCTCCAGGAGGAAAAACAAGTCTTAAATCACCGCTGGTTTTTAACCATGTTCATTTAGTTCAATACTATATAAGCTTATTACTGGCAATTTTAATATGTTGGGGCTTGATAGGGGACAATAAACATCACTCCTTTCTGTCTCTGAGTTCTAGATTAAAAAAGAAGTCGCAGATGGAGAGCAAACATCACCCTTTACGTAATAATTGCGGATACGGAAGAAAAGTGCTTCAGTGTGTGGCAACCATGGGATGCATTAACCTTAATTCTGAAATTAAACAGGCCTTCTATCCATAGGAAGAGCTGACCATCATAAGACTCCTCATATTACCACAGAAATTACTGCAGAGGCATAGCCTACTCTGACACGTCTTTTAGTAGAACCTACTACACCTTTTGCAGGAAGCCTGGAAGAAAGCAGGTGGAAGGGCTCAACTAGGTTCTTCTCCCAAAGCCACCTAACAGGTTAAGTCACTCCGCCTAACCTGGAGTGGGATGAGTGAACAGCAGAGATAGAGGCTAAGAAGGTTATAAGCGCAGTTTTCTCCACATAAAAGAAAACATTAGGACAGAGAAAGAGGGGGCACTTCCAAATACCAACAATCTCTTTAGTTGGTCAGAACTAAAACAGGCAGGTTCTAAAGATCCCAGGAGATGGGAAGATGCAGTTTTAACTGATCATTCTGTTGAGAAGTATTCTCTTGTATCAGTCTCATTTGAAAAGCTAAAGCCTATACAAAGATCACTTTATCATTATTCTTACATATTAACATGGAAAAACTACACACATAATTTCTTCCATGACCAAATAGGAGATGATTATAGAAATATATCTTAGTTTTCGACAACCTACTTATCTTATAATATGTATTTATCTAGAAACATTCAAACACTCAACTTCAGACACTGATTATAAATATAGCATTCCCTTTATTTCCTTAATGTAGACTTTGAGGCTTAAATTATTATGCACTCTATTGTTTAACTTAGCACACAGGATAAATGATAAACTAAAACACTTCTCAAATCAATGAGATAAGGGAAAACTTTGAAATTACCCATTTGCTTCTTTATTCCATTAAAATCAATCACTACAGACACAATATACAGAAGTGGTTCTCTCTGTGTTTAATATTTTTAAGATAATCACCCACTAGATTTGAAGTAAGAATCTCCCCTTATTCTTCACCACATTTACAACAAATAAAATCTTCTTTAAAAAAGAGAAGCAAGCCAAGGGGCGGTACATCGAATTCTTTTTATGTTTCAATCATGAAAAGGATACATCAAACAAGATGACTTACTAGTTCACTTTTAAAGACTTATTAAGATTTTCTCTGGAAGAATTTATAATTAAGGGAAGTGATTTAAAATCTCAAAGAAGTTATAGACCTTGAAATGTCCTGCCAATTAGAATAGAAAAAATATTAGAAATGTGATTTTAAAATATATATGATATACATCAAACAACTTTGGTGTTATTTGTCTAAAGATGATGTGTTGTATGCTTATACTTGTTTAAAAGTTAATGAAAACTATATTGAATCTGTGGATTGCTTTTTTTACTCATTTTTTCCATGTATCGATATTAAAAGAGAAAATTTAGACAAAGATCCCAATTTCCTGAACAATGAAATCAGGATCATATATTTATCTCTAATGAGTGAATAATATTTTTCTTTTCATTGGTTTGGATTAAATAAATAATGTTAGGTTTTCAATCAATGAACTTTACTGACCTAAAGAACTTTTTAAATTAAATTCATTTAATTAAGACAAATTTATTACTACGTTCAAGCTCAGTATAACTAATAGTATTTGCCTTCACATTTACTTATATATTTTACATTTAATTCAACTTTTTAAAAGATACCATTTTAAGGTTGGCATGTGAACTAAACAGAGAAAAAAGACAAATTTCCTACTGTTTTAATATTGTTTATTTAGTTACTTGAAATAATTGCACATGAAAAGATCTATCTATAAATGTGCAAGCAACTTAAACCCCTTGAGAGACTTGTTAGAAAACATATAAATACACATATATTTTACATATAATAAATATATAATATTATCTATATTAAATAATATTGTATCCTTATACATTTTATATCACACATATTATATAAAATGTATTTAAAGGATTTTAACATATGTATATATAAATATCTATATACATTTGTGCTTATATAAGTAAAAACATGTTTGCTACAAAGTATTTGATCAATTGAACCCACACTTTTCAAATACTCCAGTCAGTGAAATTATAGTTTAATGGCTATATAAAATAATGCAAAGCAACTTTTATTAGAAAGCACTATTTAAGTCAAAATTTAATATACTTTAAGAATAAACTAAATTCACTAAATGCTAGCTCAAGCTTCTCATCATTTAGAACTGTACTGCCAGGGTCTTTCAAATGTGTTCAAATAAATGCAATTCCCTAAGAGTAAAATATTCAACTTAAACTTTACATATGTGCCCTGTGCACATACATTCACAAGAAGCAAGGTTCTCTGATGCCATTGGCTCAGCAGCAGCTCATTTCCACTATCTGCCAAGAAATTAAAATCCATTTCTACTTAATCCTAGAGATAAGCTTCTTTAAAGTTTATTTTAGTTTAGTTATAAAAAAGACGGTATTAACAGGAACAGCCTTCGTATATACAGTTCAATAATAGGGAAGAAGAAATAAGCCAGAAGCCAATGCATATCTGAAACGATGTTGTTATGAAATTTTAAAATATTAACCATATCTTCCAAAAAAACATCCATCATATTAGAAAGTTATCTGGGAACCATAAGTTTTAGCATAGTCATCATATTTTTTAAATGGGTACCAAATAAAAACATTACTTTTAGGTTTTCAGACTACTTTTTGTCTTGTGATGACCTCTCCTGGTTGAGTTGTTCATTATCTTAGATTCATGTAGTTAACCATTTTTTCTCTCTTTTGGGTATTGGCTTTTAGTATTAAGAATTTAACTCTCAAACTTCTTCAGAGCTGCATATATTATATAAACAAAACTTTTCATTAAGGGTAGAAGTATAGATTTAAAGTACTGAGTATGTGACACTCGTTCTAATCAGTAAAATTGAAATCACTCTTATTGTTTAATTCATTTCTAGAATGGGGGCAACTCTGAGTTTGGTCCCACAACTCAGATTCAAACAAAAGAAAACATCATATTATTTAAACCATTACACTTTTTTTTTCAAAAATGAGGAATAAGAGTTAAATAAATAAACCTGAATAATTGAACAAAACTATTATCTATCTTAAAAGTAATGGTC
Organism: Bos grunniens; assembly: GCF_055505025.1. Lineage (NCBI taxonomy): Eukaryota > Metazoa > Chordata > Mammalia > Artiodactyla > Bovidae > Bos > Bos grunniens. The sequence goes on from NC_141168.1 coordinate 10,747,956, forward strand.
TCTCTTCTTCCCTGTAGCCAAATTCTAAGTTATAAGAACTAAGAATGTATGTAGGAAATGACAACTTTTCGGTTCTTAAAATATAGTAACCCAATGACTGCATGTAAGCCATTCTTGACACATGAATTTTTCAGATGGATCCATTATAATTAAAGTATACAGAAAAATGAAGTACAGAACTCAGGAAAAAAGTCTGGCTCTAAGGGCCTTGAGTCCGTGAACACAACAAATTTCATGTATAATGAGCTTATTTTCTTTTTTTTTAATTTTTTAATTTTTTATTTTTTTTGGTAATGAGCTTATTTTCTGAGGAAAGTGGCAACTAGTTCTATATAACCAGACCTTGACATGGAAACTGAAATTTCATCAGAATAGTTTTCTCAGTAGCTGGTTACATATTTATGGAATACTGAGCATTAATGCTGCATAAGTTATATTTAAATCTATAAAACTGGCATTCAATATTAATAACATATCACATTTTTATGTCTAATCTATTTTGTGAAAAAACTGTAAAACTTTTTTTCAAGTTCATTACAAACTTAGATTACCATTTAGTGGCTTCTCTATCTTGAAATGATATCTTGAAATGAAAGGGAATCAAATACTGTACTTGGGAAAATTTGTCAAAACAGTAAATCTGGATCATCATATGATATTACTACTTAGTAGGTTTTTTAGCACAACTTATAAAGTCAGTTTTCAATGTTTATTCTTATTAATATTTATACACTGGAATAAGAGCATTAATATTAACATATGGATGAAGATATTCTAACGGATCCTAGGATCTGATAGAGATACTTCACATATGAATTCTGGAAAACACTAAACTTTTCTTCCTACATGGAAAACACTTATTTTTCAAAACCTAAAATCTCCGTGATGACTCTTTAACAACTCATTCATTTTCAGAAACAAGTATTTCTTATGAATATCACCCTATCATCCTACAGGCAATCTTTCTGGTGCTTAACTCTTTCTGAGCCAAAGGAGCGCTCATGCATTTCCTCTCTAGATGCACAATACGCACTTCTAAAGCAATGCAGAAGATGGGCTGGAATCAGAAGATGGGCTGGAATCTTCCATTGCTTCCTACTCTTTCTAACCTCACGAACAAATGAACAATCTTTTTCAGAAAAAGCTAGCTAAAACACACAGAGATAAACATACTGAAGAGCATTTTTTTTTTTTTCCAGAAAACTCTCAAGAAATCTGTTCACTACTGCATTAGAGATATTTTGCATTGCCTGTCCCAAGTTCCAGACTGCGTTACACTCCATTGCCAGGAAATTAAAGCGATTTCTGTTACAATACTATATTCACTGTGTTTCATTTTAATAAGCAAGTACTAAACGGTCGTTAACTTGGGGTGGGGGTGACAAGCAGAAGTCCATAGGTGCCCAACCTGCTCAAAATAAGCTCCTTTCCCACTCCCGAAGCCGTGCTCATTTAAAGTTAAAACCATAAATAAACTTATTTTTGCCACGGTTTCACTTTTCATCTTCCCTTGACCTATCTAAGCCCAAGGCAATGAACTCCGTCTACACAAACAGACCGAAGTGGAGAGAGAACTCCTAAGCAGCCGTCACCGACACTGTACCACTCTAACCAAGCGGCCGCCAACCCATCTCCATGACCACAAACAACTTTCTAGAAACATCACCAGCATCAACCACCCTCTCTTTCCCTGCAGCCCGGAGCGCGGGGTTTGGAGTTTTCCCCTGCTGCAGCGGCCGCCAAGTGCGTGACAACCTAACCACACACACACACACAAACACACACACACACACACACGCATCAGCCGGGCGAGACCTGCGAAGGCACCTCCTCGGAGTTGGTACCCGGGGCGGGTGGAACATCAATGCGGCACTGAAACTGCTCCAGCGCAGAGCGAGGCGGCGGAAGGGCTACTTACGGGACGTGGCGGGAGCCGTCCAGGCTCTGCAGAAGATGCCGCCAAGCAGCCCGAGCCACAGCGCTGCCCCGCAGCGGGCTCCCCGAGCCCCGGGCATCCTTCGCCTCCCGGCTCGCGGTACTCCAAAGGCTCGCTGCAGAGAGGCGCCGTCCGTCCGTCAGTCTCTCGGAGGGCGATGGGCCGTCCTCGGGCACCACGGAAAAAACCAAGACCCTTCTGCGTCCTTCTTCTTCTGCGCTCACCCGGTCCGGGCTCCAGTCCGGAGCAGCAGGGCGATCGCAGCCTGCCTTTTCCCTCCGCGCGTGTTGTCTCGCCTCTTGCTCTGCGAACCAATGTCAGGGGGAAAGAATTCAAACCGAGAAGGAAAAAAAAAAAAAAGGAGGCGGGAGGGGGGGAGCGGGAGGCGGGGGGAGGAACAGAGGAGGGGACTCCTACCCCGCCCTCTCCTTCTCAGGGAAAAAAAAAGAAAAATCACCAGGGGACGAGGCAGAAAATCAGAAGAACGGAGGATGCAGGAGATGGGGGGAGCGCGCGCGCGGGGACGGCGGCGGTGCTAATGCTGCCGCTGCGGGCGAGCGCTCCCCAGCCGGCCGCTGGGCAGCGGGACTCGGAGGGCTTCCCGGGCGCCCGGCAGCTCACATGGAGGGACTGTGTTTGCGCGCACGGAGCACGCAGCCCCGCGGCCACGGGCGGGCGCACGCACGGCCTCAGCGCGGCGCGGCGCGGGGCAGCATCTCCCCGCGGCCGGAGGGCTGGAGACGCCGCCGCCGCCGGCAGCGCCAGGGAAGCGGGGCGGCGGGCGAGGCAGGGGGCGGCGGTGGGGTGGGGGGGCAAGCCCTCCCCTCTCTCTCTCCCCGCGGCTCCAGGCCCCTCCCCGGCTCTTCCTTCGCCGCCGCCGCCTCCTCCTCCTCCTTACCGTACCCCTCTGGCTGTCACAGCCCTTCTGCCCTGCCCTCGCCTCGCGGGGAAACAGCCGCGAGAAGGAGCCCACGGGCCCGGGTCCATCGGCTGGGGCGGGGGCGAGGAGGGGGGCGCGCGCCTCTCCCCAACCCCGGGCTGGAGGCGGGGCCGAAGTTGGGAATTCGCGGGGTGATCGCGGAACCCGGTTCCAACCCTGGCGCCCCTCACCTCCCCCCCCCCCCCACCCCCCAGCTGCAGGAAACACCACCCCTGCGCTCGGGTGCCTTCTCTCAGCCGCCTCTCCTCCCCTCCAGACAAGAGATGGTACAGGCTCCGGGAGCTCCGGCCCCCCTTGGGAACCAGAATCAGGAGTCCGACAGGCAGGTCTTCCGAGTGGTCCTAACACCAAGGGACAGAGCCGAGCATCCCGACAGGAGCAGCGCGAACTGCAGACGCTGCTAATGCAGATGTTTTCAATATGTAATTAATTCCTCCTGGTACATATGGACGCGTACACCCAACCCACGCTGCGGCCAGGAGAACTCCATCTGAGCGAACGCGCACACAAACAGACCCAAACACAAAACTGAAACAAGCGGGCATAAGGATAACTACTTCAGGGTGTCGGATGCGTTGCAAGTACTGAGAATTGCGAATATCTGGGGAGACCCAGATTTTCTGCTCATACTCAGATCATTTCAGTCATAAATTTCCGGCTCTTCTCCCCAGCTCACACCTCTCCACACCCCATCCTCCATACAGTTTCCTTCCAGCCAGTCTACAAATAGTACTGGGATGCTTATGTCTCTGCAGAACCAATCCTTTCACTGACTCTACTGACACCGTTAAGAATTATTGGTCATCTAACTATCTAACGATGTTTAGGGAGGAAAAAAGAGGAGGAACCATGTCTTTGGGTGTTATGCAATGAATAAGCATTCACCTTTCAAGATAAATAAACATTTTATGGAGACTTGGCTACTCCTGGAATAGACTCTGAGTTGAATATTATGGTTAGGTCTCAGAAAGGTCCACTGTAAACAGTACAGTCTGTTCGCTGCATAATTAGTATGGTGGTAACGGGGCTGAATCAGCGTTCTTTAATAGAGCTTTGTTTCTTATTGATTTAAAGGGCTGTTTTTGTCCTAGTAAGAACTGCAGATTGGGTACAATCTGGGAAATGAAGACACACAACAGATGACAAACATGGGAAACTGCATCCTCATGCTAAAAAACTCGCCTCCTATCAAGGGATACAGGAAAGGCATTCTTATGGACTATAAAACGCTCCTTTTCTGTTTTAATTTCCGCAGACGGTCAGACTTCAGTGAACACTTGCAAAGATGCTGTAGTGGGGAACTGTTGTCAATCATTTGTAAGAACCCAAAGAAACTCGTCATAGGGAAAAAAAAAAACAAACATGAGGGAGCACAAGTCAATGTTTAAACAATGTATGTCTATTTTAGCTGTTGCCCTAAATGCCACGAAAGTCATGTTATAGAAGACTAGAAGTGAAAACAATTGAAAATATGGCCATTTCAGTATCTCAGTGGATGCTATTCAGTGGGTATCTATCTCAGGTGGGTTTAAACTGGATCCGTTTCTTAGGGTACTGAGCAAAAAGAGCTGGCTGTAGATTTCTTTTTTTTTTAATATAAATTTATTTATTTTAATTGGAGGCTAATTACTTTACAATATTGTATTGGTTTTGCCATACATCAACATGAATCTGCCACAGGTATACACGTGTTCCCCCATCCTGAACCCCTCCCCCAACTCCCTCCCCATCCCATCCCTCTGGGTTGTCCCAGTGCACCAGCCCCAAGCATCCAGTATCATGCATCGAACCTGGACTGGCGATTCGTTTCATATGTGATATTATACATGTTTCAATGCCATTCTCCCAAATCATCCCACCCTCTCCCTCTCCCACAGAGTCCAAAAGACTGTTCTGTATATCTGTGTCTCTTTTGCTGTCTCGCGCACAGGATAATCCTTACCATCTTTCTAAATTCCATATATATGCGTTAGTATACTGTATTGGTGCTTTTCTTTCTGGCTTACTTCACTCTGTATAATCGGCTCCAGTTTCATCCACCTCATTAGAACTAATTCAAATGTATTCTTTTTAATGGCTGAGTATTTCTACTTAATTGTTTTGTAATAGAAAATAACATACCTGGGGGTATTTTTATCCTCCCCAAAGCATTCTGACAAGTTTGAAAGCATTTCTCTCAAGGAGTAAAAACAAACAAAACATAACATTTTTTAATGACACACATGTAACCCTGCAACACCACTGTGCTGTATGTTTCCTGTCAGAGTGAGCTAAGAATCTGCCTTCATTCATGCTCAATGACTTCACCATGTTTGAAAGTTAACAATGTCACATTCTTTGTAATGCAACTACTTTTGTTTCAAATTTCTGTTAACTTGATCTGGACATTGGGATTCATAATTATACTTAAAGAAATAAGACTTTAATAGTTTTGGGATCACACATTCTTTAGATTCTAATGCTACCATCTCTGCATCAGTTCATCTTTTGCATTGTTAGTTATTAAGAAGCTTCTTATTGACTTTAATTAAGACTATTAATGAGAAGGTAGGAACTACTAAGCCTGTTTGGCCTGGTCAGCCTTCAAGAACCTGTAAAACTGACAAGCCAAACAGTAGATTCAGGATAGTTCCACCAGAAGGCAATTAGATATGGTAAACATGGATTATCTTATGTGTATTACATTATCTTTGCAAATAAAGACAGTATATAATCAAACAAAATGTTTCTTCCATCTGATATAAGGTCAATAAAAGTTTGAGAAGAGTAAAACTAAATAGGCTGAACTATCAGAAAGAAAAAACAAAAACATGCTGAGGAAAATAGATGGTCAAGGGGCATTATTTTGGAAGTAAAGTAATAGAGAGTATGATCTGATAGATGATCCCATTTTCCCATCACCCAAGTCCTCTTCTCTTCTTCTACAGAAATTATTGGGCTCATTTTATATTAACATCACCCCATAATTTGAACAAGTTATTGCTTCACCAGCAATATATTTATTATTCATTTATGTCTTAATATTTGTTGAGTTTTTACTATTGTGGACATTGTGTTAGATACTGTGATTATATCTCTGAGTAAGCAGATAACACTTTGTCCTCAAAGTTGGTAACTGTAATCCATGGGATTGCAAACAGGCATGACTGAGTATACACACACGCACCTAAAGTGGCTGTTGAATGAAACAATGAAAATATTCAGGACTTTTCAATAAGTAGAGAAACAATTGGCATATTTCTGGGTGTGGCCTTTGGAGTGTAATTTCCCAGAAATCAAGTTGTACAACTGTGCCCAGAAATCAGTCAATTCCCCCAGAAAAATGTGTCTCACTTGCCACTCTGATGGTATACTCCAAGAATTGAGTACCTGGATGTATAGGCTTTGTCTGGGATGCATTTTCTAGTAAGGAGGAACAGAATGAGGTCAAGTCTTATAGGAAAGCCTCCGCTGTACAGAAAATCACCTGGAGTCTGGGCCTTTGGCGATGCTAATTGGCCTTAGGCACAGTGAGATACTGCCCATCATAATCAAATATTAATTGCAAGAAAGCCTGTTTGAGGAAAATAGCGTAAACTAAAAGTAGCTTTCAAATTTCCAATCTATCTTAAAGGTCTCAGAGAAATGTGCGACAGCTAGTGTTATTTAGATTATACTCTCTGAAGATATTGGTTTAGTAAACAATTCATCATTAATGATTTATCAGTTTAATATTAATGGAAAGTTGTGAAAAGGTGGTCTTAATGTATGTGTAAAACATTTTTGCAATCAATGATCAGGGTTAGGAAACTGGGAGGAAAATGACTAAACCAGTAAGTAATATTTAGAATATAAGATCTGATCTTAATCTTTACTGCATTCTTCACTTTCTGGACACTAGCTTTCAATTGATTATGGTCTAATATGTATGAATCGCATAACCTAGAATAAATATCCTTCCAGAATTTCAATTAAAAATTACCTTTTTCTATGGCATTTTACTGCTTTAGCTCTGACAAATCCAACTCACAGTTTATGTAGTGGTTACTTTAAAAAAATCTCCCGTTACTTGATGATCTCACAATTTAAGGAAAACATAATTTCAAATGAGCATCCTCAGAAAAATACCATATCTTTGAAAAGTAAAATGCAATATTTATTTTCACACAGGAATTACCAAATACCGGACATGAATAAAAATACATATCCTTTGAATATCAATTTGTATGGTTATTTCTTATTAATATTATGGATTTAAAGAAGGAAGAAGAAAGCTATTAGAATTGACATATGTTTTTATTGTCTTATTTATCTTTAAAGTGTTGTGATGTCAAAGCTAATCATAATTATAGACAAGAAAGAGGAGGATCAAAGAAAAAAAGTGAGCAAAAGAGAGATAGAGAAGAAGAGTTAGTCCACATCTATGACTTCCTAGTGCTAAACACCTATGCCTGTCTGTGCTCAGTCGCTCAGTCATGTCTGACTCTTTGTGACCCCATGGACGGTAGCCCTCTAGGCTCCCCGGGCCATGACGATTCTCCAGACAAGAATACTGGAGTGAGTTGCCACTTCCTTCTCCAGGGGATCTTCCCAACGCATGGATCAAACCCAGGAATCCCACATTGCAGGCAGATTCTTTACTGCTGAGCTATGAGGGAAGTAAAAAGCACAACTTCCCAAAACACCTATAAAAGTACCTAATTACTCAAAGGAATGATGGCTAAACTATAATTATTTAGCAGTGAGTGTGATTTTTATTTTTCTGTAGATTCAAAAACTTTTAAAGCAAGTTCAATATTTGTAATGTCTCAGTTTGATTTTAAAATTAGAGTTTTATTAACATAAGAGATTAACGACCCAATCAAAAAATGGGCCAAAGAACTAAATAGACATTTGTCCAAAGAAGACATACAGATGGCTAACAAACACATGAAAAGATGCTCAACATCACTTATTATCAGAGACTTGCAAATCAAAACCAAAATGAGGTACCATTTCACGCCAGACAGAATGGCTGCGATCCAAAAGTCTACAAGCAAGAAATGCTGGAGAGGGTGTGGAGAAAAGGGAACCCTCTTACACTGTTGGTGGAAATGCAAACTAGTACAGCCACTATGGAGAACAGTGTAGAGATTCCTTAAAAAATTGGAAGTAGAACTGTCTTATGACCCAGCAATCCCACTGCTGGGCATACACACCAAGGAAACCAGAAGGGAAAGAGACACGTGTACCCCAATGTTCATCGCAGCACTGTTTATAATAGCCAGGACATGGAAGCAACCTAGATGTCCATCAGCAGATGAATGGATAAGAAAGCAGTGGTACATATACACAATGGAGTATTACTCGGCCATTAAAAAAAATACATTTGAATCAGTTCTAAAGAGGTGGATGAAACTGGAGCCTATTATACAAAGTGAAGTAAGCCAGAAAGAAAAACACCAATACAGTATACTATCGCATATATATGGAATTTAGAAAGATGGTAATGATAACCCTGTATGCGAGACAGCAAAAGAGACACAGATATACAGAACAGTCTTTTGGACTCTGTGGGAGAGGGAGAGGGTGGGATGATTTGGGAGAATGGCATTGAAACATGTATAATATCATATATGAAATGAATCGCCAGTCCATGTTCGATGCATGATATAGGATGCTCAGCGCTGGTGCACTGGGATGACCCAGAGGGATGGTATGGGGAGGGAGGAGGGAAGGGGGTTCAGGATGGTGAACGCATGTATACCTGTGGTGGATTCATGTTGATGTATGACAAAACCAATACAAAAAAATTTTTTTTTTAAAAATGAGAGATTAAAACTAGCTAAAAAAATAGGTTACCAAAAAACACCTCAAGAAACAAAAGTTATATTCAAGGCACAATAACATTAAAAAGAAAAAACTACCACACCCAAAACACAATAATATTAAGTGAATTACTTTTGAGTGTTATAATCACACAGAAAGGAGAGTCAGGTGATCCTCCAGGAATCCATTTATAGGATGATTGTTGAATCTGGTCTCTGGGTCTTTGTTTCAGCTCTGCAACCCTCTGTGACATACTCACAAAATACATGCTTCATTTCCTCATTTATAAGATTAGATTTGTATTTATACCAATTACATTATTCTAAGAATTACAAATAATTTATATAATACGCCTGGTTCATTTAGAGTGTTATTATTATCAATGATACAAATGAATGATACAAAATTCTATACTGAAGTCAAGTTCATTCCTCCATATATTTACACTACAAATTTCATTCAAAAATTTTTGGATTAAAAAAATAAGACTTCAATCAGGGAAAAAAAATATTTCTTTAAATGCTATACTATGTAATGCCTACCTTTTGAATGCCCAAACATCTAAGATCTCCAAATTTTTCCTTAAGTATTTCTTGGTCTTTCAACTTCCATTTTCCTCCTATCAATTTTTGATAATGCCAGGCCCACTGAGAAAGTTGAATGGCATCAAGAGCATTTAAAACACAATACAAGCATTACATTAAACTAGTAGCCTAGTTAGACCAGGGAGCATAATAAAGCAAACAGGGTACATTGTTCTGACAATCTGGACATTTTAAGAACAAAGCAAATAAACAAACAAAAGAACAATGAGTGTTCTAACTGTAGGAGTTACCATCAATGATTTGAAACTACACATTGCTGAGAACATTCTTTTCACTCCATCCAGGAAGCTGAGTTGACTTAAATCTCTGTACAATTTATTTATTATGTCCTCAGTTTGCAGTGGGGAAGGTATTGAGTGGAGCAGGCGTGGAGGTGATAATTACTGCCTAAACGTTTTCAGCTAGTTTGCAGAGTTACTGCCAAACATTTAAAGCTAGATTCCATAGTTTATGGTGTTCCTAATTCCCGTGAGGTTGCAGTGCCTTATCAGGCAATAGGAAATGGTCTGGCCTCTTTTGCTTATGCAGAGTTGAAGAAAATCACAGGACCTATAGTGGTGCTTTATATCATCTAAAGGAAACCAAGAATAAATTCTATTTCACTCTAATCTGTGTGATAATTGTTAAATGAATTTCAGAGATGGCTTTAACTACATGCTTCAGTGTAAACATGGTTCTTTCTTCTAAAAAATGTTTTCTCTGTTATGTATTTATGTTCTCCTAGGATAGCAATTCTATCAACACCTAAATAACTATGGTATTATAATTAAACAATATGTAAGGTATTTATGTAATAATCTAATATTTAATGATTTCTTGGTCTATTGAACTTTCTGCTTGATAAGCATTTAGTCAAGAATGGGGAGGAGAGAAGGAAAATGGCTTTTCCATTTATGTCTTATTTAACAGTATCTCTCATGTATAATTAGCTCATATATACCTGCTTTAGTATGTTGAGTAGATAGACATAATTGAAATTTTCTTTAATAATTCATAAATTTGGTAATGTAATCTTTCATTTTAACTGCTTATGTTATAATTGATGGTGTGAGGTCAGATTTTGTTTTTCTGATCTCAGAATTAGTGTGATATCTTTCAAATTTGCTTTTTTCTAATCTTCTCTGCATCTTCTTCAAGTCCTAAGGGCCCGCCCAAGCAGCAAGTTGGAACTGAACTTACCCCTTGAAAGATGACTGTTCACTCTCTTAAAAGACTTGATGGAAATGAGGTCATGATGAGGGGCAAAATGCACAGAAGTGGATGATATTTGAGATACGCTGAAGTTTTAATCTGGTCTATTCTTTTTTTTTCCTTTGTCAGAGTGACATAACTGCTGTAGCTAAGAAATAGTATGAGATGGTTCAGTTCAGTGGCTCAGTCGTGTCTGACTCTTTGCGACCCAATGGACTGCAGCACACCAGGCTTCCCCATCCATCACCAACTCCCGGAGTTTACTCAAACTCATGTCCATTGAGTCAGTGATGCCATCCAACCATCTCATCCTATGTTGTCCCATTCTCCTCCTGCCTTCAATCTTTCCCAGCATCAGAGTCTTTTCAAACAAGATCGTAGTAAACAATTATTTGACTATTTAAGGTTCTGTGTGTTCATATCTCTCTGGGACCATGGTTATAACTTTTCTGGATGAAAAGACTGTCTTTCATAAGTAACTTCAAGTCATATTGTATATAGGCCAGTTCTCATATTTTCAATGTATGCCATCTTCATAAATGCTAAATACAGGAGATAATGCCGGTCTACTGTAAGTTCCAGTCACTAACATTAAGCTAATTATTGGTGGTTACTATAAAGGTTATAGACTGACCTGTTGGTATTTTCATTCCACAGAAGGTTCTGCATCCTTTGTCCCTCACCCCAAAACTCCCATTAGAGACTAAAAGTCATGTACAGACGTCTGCTTTGGGAGTCACTGAAATAAATTAGCTAAAACTTTCATTTCCTGAGATAATTTAAATTGTGTGTGGAGGAGGATGAGAGGGACAAAATACACATGGATCAGATTGTTATAAGCCTATGCATATTATTCTCAGTTTAGGTATAATCTTGATAAATATACTGATATACTTTGCATTTAATAAATCATGAGTAATACCACATGCCAACTCTTAAGTACTCTCCAACATGTAGCATACTTCATGAAAGTGAAAGTGAAGTCGCTCAGTCATGCCTGACTCTCTGCGACCCCATGGATAGTAGCCTGCACCAAGCTCCTCCGTCCATGGGATTTTCAAGGCAAGAAGTACTGGAGTGGGTTGCCATTTCCTTTTCCAGGGAATCTTCCCAACCCAGGGATCGAACCCAGGTCTCTCACATTGTAGACAGACGCTTTACCATCTGAGCCACGAGGGATGTCCATACTTCATAGTCACTCAATTTGAGAGTGAAAGCCACTATCATCTACTTTGAAAATATTTGAAATATGACAGTGTTCATTTTTACAATGTATTAATATCTAGCAGTGTTCATTTTTACAATGCATGATATCTAGAGTTAGGGAGAAATGCTTTCACCACATTGCTTCTTTAAAGTCATATGTTTGTGGAACTGTTGCTTACATTGCCATTGGGGTGAGTTACCAAAAGAATGGGCTCAAGGGAGACTTTTCTGTTCTTTCTTCTGCCAGAGTCCAGGACTTAAATTCCACCAGAGGCAGGAAAAACTGGGAATGGCTTAAACTTGACATTTAGTAGCCGCGCAGTAAAGTATTCTCAATTGATTAAAATGTGACTCTTGTTCAGTCATTTGAGTTATTGGTTTATATGTGTTATCAGAAAAACATCTTAAGAATTCTCTCAATTTTATTGATGAAAAAACTTCGACACCTTTTCTTGTGTTTGCTCTCCTTCTTAATGTTAGTATTCTGGTAGGGAAAGTCCTAGGGTAATTTCACCCTAAGATAATTAACTTCACCCCAAAAAGATCTTCTGGGTTAAGATCGCCAATTCTGATGATTGTCCACTGACTCCTTAGAAAGGAGGATGAACACATACACAAAAATAAACTGAAATAGTAAGACAAAATCTGACGACTTCACAAATATGCTTGGAAAGATCCAAAGCTATTGTATGAAATCATTCTGTGACCTCAGCCTCACTCTCTCAACCTGCCTTCTCAAGTCATCATCCCTAAAGCAAACAAATAAGTATGTTCCATCCTTTCCTCCTCATCCAATTTGACATCCTAGAGGAGAATTGGTAAGCAGTTTATGACTCAGAAAAAAATAATAAGGACAAGTGGAGGAGTGGGTAAAAATATAAAGCTTAACGACACATCGTGAAGTTTGTCCTGGGGAAATGGCATTGGAACCGTTCCTACTTAAATAAATTTCAGAGTCTCTTGGACTTCAAGGAGATCCAACCAATTGGTCCTAAAGGCAATCAACCCTGAATAGTCATTGGAAGGACTGATTCTGAGCTGAAGCTCCAATATTTTGGCCACCTGATGTGAAGAGCCAACTCCTTGGAGAATACCAGGATACTGCAAAAGAATGAAGGCAGGAGGAGAAGAGGGCAACAGAGGATGAGATGGTTGGATGGCGTCACCAACTCAATGGACGTGAGTTTCAGCAGACTATGGAAGATAGCAACAGGGAAGCCTGGCGTGCTGCAGTCCATGGGATCTCAAAGAATCGGATGCGACTTAGCAACTAAATAACAACAACAAATTGTGAATTGGGGGTTCAAATCCTTATGGATTCACAAAAATCCATGCTTTTATACACACAACTAGCCAGAATGTTCCCAGTGTGCCCATTTGAAAGTAAAATGGGATTGCACAAAGCAAAACTCAAAATTTCAGAACAGAATCAAACTTTACTGCCTTCAGTGGTAGAAGTGAGAAATGCAGTTGTATTCCTGTGCTTTGAGGAAGACCTTTTAAATAAATATTTAGTTAAAGCAGATACCACATAGATTAGGAATTCTCTGGGTAAAGCGTTCTCATTAACTCATTTCTCAAATGAATTCTCCTCTCATCACTACATTTGAGGATTATTAAAGAACTGATAAAATTGTGATATAATAATTAACAAACTAATTATCTACTCCAGACTACTTTGGAAAGAACATCTACAGAAAAAAAATAAGTAACTTTTCCCCCTTATTTAACTTCAAAGATCACATAGCATATGGTTCTTATTTTCAGGAAAAAAAAAAAAAGAGCATGTGTATGAAACAGAGAGAGAAACAAAACAGAGATATTTTAGCTTCTCCAAGCAAAGTAAAGAGGGAAATTATCTACATAATTACAGCTATCAACCGAAGTTGCTTATAGTGTAGAAAAAAATTTAAAGATGGCCATATTCCATTCTCATTTTAGGGTAAATAATAATAATTAAAACAGAAATCAAAACCAAATAAACAGACTATTATCAGAGCATGAAATAGCTTGCAAAGGTCTAAGTCTTGAAACATCTATCCCTGAATTGAGACCATTAGCTCATATTCTATAGTGTCTGTAATGTTAACTATGTAAAATCAATGGAATAAAACTGAATGAAGGAACATGTAGTCTGTAACAGGTTACTTTCGATTCCCCCAAAATAACAATATTGATTTTTAAACATAATCAGAAATGTGATAAATTCAAATATTATCTCAACTACTGTACTATTTTTTCTCATAGTTCTTAAAATACAGAGTGATCATGTAAATTCAATAAAACACTTATTAAAACATTAAAGGAAAGATTTTGAAGATCTTAATATTTAAAGCAATCCCCTAATTACAGTTTTGAATAGCACTTATAATTACTTTTAAAAAATCCTTAGAGAAGATGTCAAGGTAGAAGAGAAAAGAAGTTAAAACTAAAAGCAAAGCAAAACAAAACTGTAATTTACTGTTTATAGTCCTATAGCAGGCAGAGTGTGAGATGAAGTGTGACCAAGGTGATATGATTTGTTTTAGATTAAAAAATAGTGTAGAAGTACTTTCTCTTTTGTTTTAACTGAAAGACTGCTAAAGAACATGGGTATTTCCATACACCAAGGAAAGAAAATGCCTGATTAATCTAAAAGTTGTGATTAACCTACTGTTCACTCAAATTTTGTACCTTCTGTTTCACCAGGAAATAATCTCTAATTACCCCCACACTCCAGGAAAAATACAAATATTTATAAGGTGCTCTGTTTATATTCAAAATAAAAATAAATTTAATTGATACCAAGAAAAATAATTTTATGATTTAGATAAGATTTATTGACTGGCATATCACAAAGAACACTGACACATCTTTTCAACCATTAAATGTTAATATCTGGGCATTTTCAGAACTGGCAACAAGGAAGGTGTTTCCTTTTTTCAACAAGTACATTTGTCTAGCATTTCAAAGACCACAAGATACATTGAATTTCATCTCATTTCATCCTTGAAACACTATTTCTATTTTCTTTCTACTGTTTGGGGGAAAAGAGTATCAGATAAAATGAGAGAGAGATGCAAATATCTCAAAGTTTTATTCTCTCACTCATTCATTTTATGCCACAGAGTCTGTGACTGGTCAGGCCTTGTTCTAGGTGTTGAGTATAGAGCAATAAACAAGATCATTAAGATACCGGATATTCTAGGTCTTTCATCATATTAGGATGGGATGAAATATTATGCAGTGATAAGTGATTGATTACAATTAAAATGAATGTGATTTAATGATTCTTGTTGTTCAGTTGCTCAGTCATGTCTGACTCTTTGCCACCTCATGGACTGCAGCATGCCAGGCTTCCCTGTCCTTCACCATCTCCCAGAGCCTGCTCAAACCCATGTCCATTTAGAATGGTGATGCCATCCAACCAGCTCATCTTCTGTCATCCCCTTTTCCTCCTGCCTTCAATCTTTCCCAGGATCAGGGTCTTTTCTAATGAGTCAGCTCTTCACATCAGGTGGCCAAAGTATTGAAGCTTCAGCATCAGTCCTTCAGTGAATATTCAGGATTGATTTTTTTTTTTTAGGACTGACTGGTTTAATTTCCTTGCAGTCCAAGGATTAATAAGGACTTCTTGTGGAAGTGAAGTTTTTTCTTGCTGAGATCCAAAGAATAAATCAATCCTATGAAAATATAAAGGAGAAGCATTTCATCTTCTTCTTTTTCTTCTCCTTCTCCTTCCCCTCCCACTCCTCCTTCTCTTTATTCTTCTTCTTTGCAAAAGGGATATCTTTTTCAAAGCTATAAAGAGGCAATGCATTTAATATAATCACAATGTGGTAGCTTAGTTTGGTAAGAGGCCAGTGAACAAGGGGGAAGCAAGTAGCTGATGAGGTGTTCAAAACAGATCAGGACCAGGACAGGAAGCAGAGACGCCAATTAGCAAAGTCAGGCCAGATAATGGTAGCTTAAACTGCTATAATTCTAAAGGAGATGGAGAGAAATGGATATATTAGGTAAAATTTTGAAGTAAGGTCAAATGACCTATTAATGGATTATATGTGAACAGAAGAAATCCAGTATGCCTACTATTTTTGTGCATTTATGTATCTATTTTTAATTTTTAATCAGTAACTGTATGTGTAATGATACCACTTACCAAAAAGAGAAGGGTGAGGGCAGAAGAATATTTGGCATGAAAAGAATTATTCTCTTTCAGATAATTAAAATTTTGTAGTGCTCCTGAGAAATTCAATTACGGATGTCCAGTATGTCGATAGATGTTTGGTCTGGAGT
Source organism: Bos grunniens (assembly GCF_055505025.1). Classification (NCBI taxonomy): domain Eukaryota; kingdom Metazoa; phylum Chordata; class Mammalia; order Artiodactyla; family Bovidae; genus Bos; species Bos grunniens. Next base: position 10,763,896 of record NC_141168.1, read on the forward strand.
TTGAGATAATAATTGGGGATGGAAATAAATTATATAAGACTGTCTGAAAATGAATGTGAAGATATGGAAGGGAAGGAATGTAACAAGCGTCTTAGAGCATTCAAATATTCAGAAGTTCAGCTGGGCAAGGAGAAGAAGCAGAGGTGACTGAGATAGCATGATCAGTGGCTGGGAAGAAAACCAAAAGATTTTGTGTTACAAAAATTAAGAAAAGCAAGAGATTTGAATATTGAGATAGAATGAAATGAATTATTTCTGAGTAACATTCATGAACCCTTTTAAATTAATTTTATTTTCCCCCTCCTCCTCTTTTACCCCCACCACTTTTTTTTTTTTTTTTTTCATTTTTTTCTTTTTTTGTCCCCACTGCATAGCATGTGAGATCTTAAGTTCCCTGACCAGGGATCGAACCAGAACCCCCTGCAGTGAGAGCATGAAGCCTTAACAACTGGAACCCACTGGACCCCACCATTTTTTAACACATACTAATGCTTCCATGTTTTAGGAGTGAACAAAGAAACTGCCTTTTCTAATTTGGACAGAGAAAGGTCTGGAATAAAGATCACATGAGGACAACACAGGGAGAAGATGGCCATGTACAAGCCAAGAAGAGGACACCTTGAGCTTAGACTTAGCCTTCAGGACAGGAAGAAAATGAACTTCTCTTGTTCATACTGTCCAAGCTTTGGGACTTTGTCATGGCAGCCCGAGCAAACTAACACAGGGAGAAAATAGTTTTCTACCTGACACAGTTAAGGTGGAGAGTTACACAAGATCAATCCTGAGTCCTAAAGACAGTTTCTTTGAATTCTCTTTTCCACCTTTTATGTTTCTCTTGATGTATAAGAATGAGAATTGAATGAAACAAGAGCTAAGCTATGTCACTTAGTTGAGTAGTCAGGCATGGTAGCCACAGCCGGTAGCTCCACTGCCTTTCCTGCAATCTGTCATATTTGGTTAAGTGTTCAATGAAGCTGCTCCTTATTACAGATTGTACCAGAATGCTGGCGTAGAACTATGGAAATGAAGTTAACCCATCTTCAGTCTCTAGAGTAAATTGTAGAGCCCTGGTTCCATCCAATTCCCTTCATGGCATGGGAATCATCTGTCAAAACAAGTCAATATCAAGCTTCTTCGTTCAAAAAATTTTACCATTCTCAGAGCTTCAACAATCAACTGTTTCCTTTTTAGATTTATAAATAGAACAGGATCTTCCCAAAATGAAACTTTGGGGATTAATAGAATAACCTTTGCAGGATTCCCATCTCGCCTGTGTGTGTAGTTCACAAAACCATAGGGACTTTGAATAGGGTGAGCTCTACAAACTGCTTGATGTTTTCCAATCTCATTGTACTTGAGTTTTCTTTTTTTAGCCATGGTGGCCGGCATGCAGGATCTTCGTTCCCCAAACACGGATTGAACCTGAGCCCCCTGGATTGAGAGCACAAAGTCTGCCAGGGTAGTCCCATGTGCTTGAGTATTAATATACAGTAATGCATATGCTGCTGCTGCTGCTGCTAAGTCGCTTCAGTCGTGTCCAACTCTATGCAACCCCATAGAGGGCAGCCTACCAGGCTCCTCCGTCCATGGGATTCTCCAGGCAAGAGTTCTGGAGTGGGGTGCCATTGCCTTCTCCGAGAAATGCATATAAGTTACTATAAACTATTTTTCTTATCATTTCCATTTGTACTAAAGTTAAAACATTGAATTGATTTTTTTTCTGGCAATTGTGGTTTTTAGTAGGTCCTATGACCTTTGATTTGAAAAATGTTCTAAAATCTTTATTTAAAGTAGTGTTGTGCCTTCTGGGAATGATTTCTCATCATCATGACGGTGGATTTGCGTGGTCGTCTTCTAGCAGTTATGCATTTCCAAAACACGAGACCCCAAAGACAAGATTCTCCTGCTTCTTCAGTCTCCAAATTATTTTAATTTTAAAGTGATTACAAAGGAAGAAAATACTTATTAGATGGCAGCCAAAGGGTGCCATCTTTTATTTAGATGTGCAACCACTTCAACAGTTTTTGAAGAACAGAATGAAGGCCATCTCTTCAGTGATGTGACTCTCAATATCCTCTAACTGGCAAGCATGTTTTTTCATTCTTTCTACCTTAGACCTGAAATTCAGCATAATTAGTCATATCTATCTGGGCTGCTCAGAAGCGGGCTTGCCCCCAAGCTCAATTTTGTGGCAGTAATCTGGTTTTTGACATATTATTTAGCATATACATATAGCATTTCCTAAGTGCCAGAAACCATTCTAAAACTTCACAAATCTTAGCTCATTTTAATTTTTACATCCACTATTCTATCCCCATTTCAGAGAACAGACTGAGGCACTGACAAGTTGATTTGCTCAAGGTCAGTTGCCTGGAGCCGGCATATTGCATATTGAGTGCATATTGCATATTGAGTGCAGCACTTTCCACAGCATCATCTTTCAGGATCTGGAATAGCTCAACTGGAATTCTATCACTGCAGGGAGCCAGCGTGAGGAACTCCGCCCATGACAAAGGTCATGAGGAAGGAGGCTTGGCATACGCAAAGGCGGGATCAAGCCTCAGGAGTCCTCCATCTACCCCCAAAACCAGAGTCTGCCTACTTTCTGCTTTGTGCTTTCACCTACACCTCTGACTTTATGGAGGGCTGTCCCCCACTACCTCTCTGAAAAAATAGTTAGCTTACAGCTCCAGTTAATAATTCCTGGGTGTGACAGTGTTTCAACCTACAAACTCCTTTGGAAATCCTCTAGCCTGCCTGAATAGGTTTTTCTAGCCACATGTGATTGTTCAGAGCCTCCCAACTGTGAGAGGCAGGAGATGTTCTAAACTGTCTAAACACAGATTCTTTTGAGTAGTTAAAAGATTGATTAGAAATTGTATTGGTGAAGGGATTTTCACTTGTTGGGCCAATGTTTGCTGCTAAGTTTCCATATCCCTTACCTGCTGTGTCCCTGGCAGTGTATTGATTAATATAATTGGTGTAAGTAGTAGCTTTAATGTTTGTAACCTGGGACCCTTGAGTTAATTCTTTTTCTTGTTATAGCCCACCACACCTTTGCTCTGTAGGAATGCAACTTTATCTAATGCTTTTTGGAGGCTGGCGCCTGACTTTAGAATAATCACCTTTAGAGAAAAATAAGTTTCTTAAAATGTTAACAGGCCTCTGGGCCAGAAGATGATGCAAATCACCTAAGCTTTTGCATATGATAAGTTTGCAGGAAGAAAGCCTGGCTTACTGCAGGACTCTACCCCTTCCCCCATTATCCTCTATGCATAACTTAAGGTATAAAAACTACTTTGGAAAATAAAGTGTGGGCCTTGTTCACTGAAACTTGGTCTCCCCATGTCGTTCTAGAACCTTCTGGCTGAATTATTCAGCCTCTTTTCTTCACTGAATTTTCCTACTGAGCTATCCTTATTTCAGCCTCTTTTCTCCACTGAATTTCCTCACTGAGCTATCCTTATTCTATTACTCTTTATATCCTTAATTAACGTTTAATTAAGCAATTGTTTCCTGATCCTCGCCGACGCCGTCCCGCTTCGAATTCCCTGGATCCACCGGGGCTGGACCCCGGCAGTCAGTAATATCCAGTAAGTCACAGAGCCTGGATATCATTCTTTGAAAGCTGCCATTCAACAAGTGGAGGAGAATTCTGCGCTAAAAAGTGGTGAGCAAAAAGATTTAGGTTCCCTTGCTTTTTTTCATAGAAGGATCTTTAGGTTTCCACTTCAGTTAGATAAGATTGATCATCCTGTATCAGATATGAATAATCGACTGAAGATTGTATTCAGATAAAGATCAATTTAACTGTTGGAAATACATGGTAAATTACATGAAAGTTGCAATTGCAGTTTTCCTGTAATAGAAGAGTAGGAAATAAAAGACACAATAGGTATTATTAACATACTATGACAATTTGAGAAAGGGAGTGAAGGAGGGAAGAAGGGAGGGAGTGGGGAAGAAAGAAAAAGAGACAAGAGAGAGGGACAGGGGAATTTAGAGTAAAAAGCAGAAGAAGAAAATGTGAGGAGACCAATGACTGATGAAAAACAAAGGTGAGCATTTCTTGTTCATCAGTTCCCAGCAAATTTCTAGAGTCTGATATTATTTGTTTTTCTCATTCAAAGATTTGTTTAAAACAGAATCCTTCTTCGAGGCCAGCTCAAGCCTCCCCAATTTCCAGGATTGTTTGTCCTGGAAAAACTGAACCAGTCCTGATTTCTCCCTTTCTGGATGGATTTCCTGGTTTACACATGGTCTTGCATTTTTTTTCTGTGGCTTCCTCCATTTGACCATACTGCTGCTGCTGCTAAGTCATCTCAGTCGTGTCCGACTCTGTGCGACCCCATAAACGGCAACCCCATAAACGGCAACCAGGCTCCACCGTTCCTGGGATTCTCCAGGCAAGGACATTGGAGTGGGTTGCCATTTCCTTCTCCAATGCATGAAAGTGAAAAGTGAAAGTGAAGTCGCTCAGTCGTGTCCGATTCTTCGCAACCCCACGGACTGCAGCCTACCAGGCTCCTCCGTCCATGGGATTTTCCAGGCAAGAGGACTGGAGTGGGGTGCCAGTGCCTTCTCTCCATTTGACCATAGAAGGCAGTGTAGAGCTTTGTTCACATGGTTTCTATTTTCTAAATGTGCACAGATCATTTTAGTCTTTAAAGTAATTAGAACATCATGTAAACACTTAAGACAATGATCCAGGGTCTATGTATTGACGGCTTTTTATGAATGGATGTTGTTGCTAGGGGAGGAAAGCTGCTTATATATAAATTAATAAAACTATTGTGAGAAGATTCTGGTGAAATGGAAATAGTAGAAGATGAATGATAAATAAAAATACCTACTGGATGAAAACATTATTATTGTTATTGATTTTGCAGTTCCAAGTTTCGTTTATTTGTTTTTATTTTTTAAAATTTCTCAATATTTTAGCATTTCCTGCTATCCTTTGTTGACTTCCAAATATTACCGTTGGTTCAATATTTACATTTGATCTCATTTTCTTTCCTTTAATAAGAATTCTTCTTGAATATGAGAGACATTAGAGTTTTGCTTGATTTCTCTGAGCACTTAGAGTTTGGGATCTGTGTCACATATTTTTCTGTTTGTTACAGTATTCATATTTCCTGTTACTGTCTCACGTTTCTGATGGTCATGCTCAACTGAAAATTTACACTAAAGAAATCGATGCCCGCAGAATAAATGTCTAATCTATATGTGGGTTTTGAGGAGATCTGAGAAACTGGGTAATGAAATTCTTCCGATGCTGAATATATGGCATTTCATTGTAGAGAACATACATTATTTCAGTGCATAATCACTTAATATCCTAATTTAATCATAGTTATCAGTAGGAAAGGTTGCAATATGTTTTTCAATTTAAATTCATACAAATGAAGAGGAAAACAAGGAAAATAGAAATTAGAAATTACAGAACCAATGTATTATAATTATGAGTAATCATAAATCTGAACTGCAAAATGTTCACTGGCCTATACTGATTTTATTTCACAATAGTCAACAACATTTTAAAAAAATATATTGCATTTGAAAAATACATTTTATTTAAAAATACATCATATTTTATAAAATACAAGGTACATTGCAAATACTGACTTTCACCTAGAGAAATCTACTTTTTATCTTAATAGTTTTATGTTTGTGAAAGAAATGTATTTAGTGTTTGTGAAATCATAATGTCTCATCAATTTCAAAGCAAAGTCCCTATGCCTCACTCTGCCCCATGATTCTAATCGAACTTAAAAGAGAACAAACATTATTGTTCATCCTAATGTCAATATAATTAAAACTCTCTATTTTATGCCTCTCAAATCAATTTAGGTTTTATATAAATGTCAATATAAATATGTAGTTATACATATATGTTCATATTCATACAGATGTACATGTATATAAAAACATGTACTTGCTTATAGCCTTCTGATTTGACTTAGAACACAGATATGCCTATTTCAATAAATATTCTTTAGATAATGCTTTTAATCACCTCATAATTTTCAACTGAAAAGTTATGAGTCACATCTAGAATTGATTTCTCCAGTAATTTACTATCAATGATTTATGTTCTTTTCAATATCTTTATAAATAATACCTTTATACCTTTATAAATAATATTGTACTTAACATTGTATGCATACACTTCTGCACAAAGTTCAGCTAACTTCTTCAGCCATCGTTTGGTGAGCGTGCTGGCTATTCTCTGTTTTTCTTGAGTGTCTCCTCAGATCCATCGCCTGCCTTTGTCTTTGGGGTTTGATCCCCAGGAAGAGCCACCTTCATAAGTCTCATCACTTAGGACCTTGACTTTCCATTGGTTTCCCTTGTCCAACTGGAGACACTGGCCGATTAGCTGGTGGGAGAAGAGAGGAGTTGGGATATTAATTCTACACTGACCCCCATCTCCTAATTATCTCTGGTCTAACAGGGGCTGAGTCCTGTGATTTAATCTCCTCCCCCTGCCCCCTTTCCTTCACACTTGGCTATCATCATTCTTGACCTACCCTCTTGTCTGAGAGGTGAGGATGGTCTCCCCACGTGACCAGTCTCAAATGCTTTACCACTCCTTGGCTACACCTCTGTAAGTAGCACATTCATTCATTTTCATCATTTTTATCCTTTGGGTGAGTCCACCTATGCACAGCATAATACACAGTATCCATTGATTACTAATAAGGATACATACTAAGAGTGTCTGTGTGTGTATGTTTATAGATCAAATATTAGATAGTAAAGTGTCAAAAAAGTACTAGCTTTGCACTAGTGTTCACATTTCAACTCAAGCACAAATTAGCTATGACAATTGAGGCAAACCCCCCTCTTCTTTTAATGAAAAAGAATATGCTTAAGCTTATTTTTTTTATCATATATGTTATAGACATAACAGGAGTATTCTAAGTAAAGTGATTGGATGTGCTATCTCTGATCCCTCCTAACTTTAATCCTCTGATCTTATGTCTCCAACAGTAACAAGACAGATTTATTTGATAATACATGAGTGATAAAGTGAATCACACTTCATGTGTTTAGTTACTGACACATTTGTATGGCAACTTTTTTTTTTCATTTTATTTTCTCCAACGACTGATACATATTATGATTTTTTTAAACCATGCCACATGGAGTAAACTTAATATTTTACCATGTTAAAAGTCAGATCCCATTAACCAAAAGCAGTCAAGCTAATAAGAGAAATGGAATCCCACATCTCTATCAAGTCACATTTAATGATTTATTGCTTTTTCTGAACTACTTGGTTAGCAAATTTCATTTTGCTATCCTTACGTTATCCAGAAAGGGCTAGAATTGCTATCTGAAATTAAACACTTCACTTAATCTAATGCTATAGATCACATTATTTCTCTTAGCAGCGGGAACTTCCTAGGAATTTTAAAAGGCCGGGGGTCTTCAGGTGCATGGAGGAAATGGAATATTTCTTGGAAGATGAGAAATATGAACCCCAGAAGGAGCTCATTTGTACTGGAGGTAATGGTGTGAGAAAAAGGTAACTCAGAGCCTTTGAGAGATTCAATGGAGTGGAAAAGATGGAGAGAGCTTACAATATTTCCTGCAAATACCTAAGATTTGCATTACTAGGACTAAGCTGGGTAGAACATATAGTATGGATGTACTTACTGCATTTGGGTTTCATGTTATTGATTCACCATTAAACAGGTCTTGTGCTTTGAGTTGTTGGGGTGATGGATTTGCCCTATTTCTCCTGTTAGTCCTCCACAAGCACAGGCTGGGTTTGTGAGACATCTGCGTAGGGTTAGGAGGGCAGCAAAAGCTGTTGGACAGGATGGAATGAATAGGCTTGTGCACAAATTCAGCTTGGAAGCATGGAGTCATCTGTGCTCTGCCGAAGTGCTGAGCAACCATCACTGAGGGAGAAAGAGAGAAGTCCTTAGCAAGGTGATTTGGAGAGATGAAGGGATGCTTGGGTGGATGAGAAATTCATCAGTGAGATTTCTGAGTCCTTTGCAAGAAAAATAATGTACAGGAGCATCATAACATTGCTCAAAAGTACATGTAGATGCCTAAATACCCATTTAGGCTTCTATGTTTAGCAAACTTGATTTTTAAATGTTTTTAATCCAACATATAACAGCATATCTGGCATCCAAGCAGGCTATCACTGAAACAGAAACAGCAAAAGCCTTCTCCTACCTCCTTCCAAAAGAGGAGAAGGGCTATGGCCCCAGAAGCCTCAGGTGAGTGGAAGGGAAGGCAAACAGCAGGTCCTAGGCTTGCTGGCAGCCGGCCAGCTTGGCCAGAGTTGGCAGGGGCTTCACGACCCTTCCGCTCTCATGGGAGAGTATAAAGTTCTGTCAGCTCATCCGTTTGGATAATTAGCCAAAGATATTATTTCTCTGCTCCATCTGCTTGCCTTTTTGCTAATAATTGGAACACTGAATAATGTTCCCAAGTCCTTCAGCTCTCTGTCACCACCTCTGCACACATACATCTCTAGGAAAAAGCTAGGCACTGACAACGCTGAGGCTCGTCTCCTTTGGGACGGACGACCATGAAACCCTGAGTCTGTCACCACCATCTAGAGACGTGTCAGGGTTCCTTGGTCATGGAGTTGACTATGGTCAGGGTGGCAGAGACTACTCCACTGGGGAATCCACAGCTGACACCCTTAAGCGCAGACAGCTGTCTGGTAACTGCAGGGCTTAGTGAATAGGAGCTGACCAAAAGGGAAGATGTAAGACCATTGACTCAGAGATCGACTTGAAGAAATTGCCTCTGAATGGTGAGTGGGTTGGAAGTGTGTGTGCTCGTGCTCCGGGGGCTCTGCTGTGTCTGACTTTTTTCGGGCCGTGGACTGTAGTCTTCCAGACCCCTTTGTCCATGGAATTTTCCAGGCAAAAGTACTGGGGTGGGTTGCCATTTCCTCCTCTACGGGATCTTCCCAACCCAGAGATCAAACCTGGGTCTCCTGCATGGGCAGACAGATTCTTTACCACTGTGCCACTTGGGAAGCCCGGGTGGGAAGTATACTCTATTTTTATATTTTAAAAAATCCTATAGCAGCTCTCTTATGGATATGAGATTATTAATGTCTCCAGATGGGGACCTGGCCTCCTCCTTTTCTCTGCATGGTAACTCATGGCTGTACATGATGGCATCCTCGATTGAGTCCAGCTGGCTGGCTGACCGAGAGCACTTCCAACCACTCAAGAACTAACTGAATAGAAGCAGGAAGAACAAATCATTGCATTTTGAAATAAGTATTACATTACCTTTTCCACTGTAAAGCCCTTCTCACATTTATTTTTCATGAATCTGTGACTTTAACCTCAAAAGGCTAAAATATTTCATATCCACCTAAGCATTCATTCACTCATTGTGTTTCACTGAGTATCTACTATGAGCCAGAGGTCTTGGTGAGGACTGGAGAGGCCTGGTGGACCATTTTCTGCAAGACAACCACTATATTTTTGCAGGGTCAAGAGCTCTAATGTATCACCAAGATAGTTATATTCAAGTTGAAGTTAGTAGTAATTAACATTTTTGCTGCTCGATTCTATGGCATTTAGAAGATTTTATAATAAATAAATTATGAGAGGAAGTAGTTATTTAAAAACTAAATTCATTCTACTAATGATGCATATTTTTCCTGAGAATTCATTCTACTGAAAATATGTGATTTTTTTTTTTTTTAATTCAAAGGGCTAAGTAATAGAATGAGGACCAGAAAAGACATACTGGTAAATGTTTTTACTTTTTTCTTTCTCCTTTGACATAAGAATCGTGCTACTACTATTTACTTCAAAAAAAAAAAAATGCAATTACAGTTTTTTAAAATAGATTTTCTTAGGCAATGTTTTCATATCACAATTAGAATAGAGAGATCCTTATACTGCAAAGCAAAGTTGCTCTTGTCTGTAACCGAAATGAAATTAAATATGATCAATGCATTTCAATGTTCAATTTAAATAATGTATTTCCATAATGTTTAATACATTTGAACTACTTGTAGGAAAAACACAATTTGCAGATTTGCATTTTGATTTTTAACTTTTCTAGAACTTTAAATGCCACAGAATAAGTGGATTTTCATTATAGGATAAAACTGATTAGATGCAGTTGTTACATATTTTACAATATATAATCTGCTTGTTGATCAAGTTATCTGGAATTTTTCCTGAACATCTCTCTCCCTCTCTCTTTTTTTAAAAATAAAACTCCTGACAATGAAGTTGATGCATTATTGAGATAAATTGTATGTCATTTTAAAATAAATTATGTTTTTCTGTGTGAGTGCTAAATTAATGTGACTGCTTTATGCTACATTTCTGCTCATTAGATAGCAAAGCTGAATTCTACTTTAAAATTCAGTGTTTTTACAAAGACCACCCATTCCCAAAACTTCATTTTGTAAGTTTGTGTATAATGAAGCTTAAAAGCTTAACAAACTGGCCAATGTCACAGATCTATGCCTGAGCTGAGTCTTGCAGGCCCATATTATGGTTTCATCCATTGATACCCTGCAAACAGCTCCCTGGAGAAAAAATTCAGATAACTTGATCAACACATTGAAATGTAGCATGTACTAATATCCAAGGTGTATGGAGTTAACTCCCATTAGGGCTGATTTCAAGACACCAACATGATGTCACTCAGGAGGAGGTACAGAGAGGTGTGGTAGCTCAGTGTTTTACATCATTTCTAAAACAGGAATTTGTATTCATGTTTTTGGTGTGTATGACAAAATACAGATTAAATAAATGTAAATAACTCAAAGAGCAGAAATAACAGTAAAGTATATTGATATAATCAGGAACTGATGAGTATTTATTATCTTTCTTTTCAATATAGTTTACTCAACTGTAATATTTATAATATTGTATATAATTATATAATTTAATACTAATAGTTCAGTTCAGTCGCTCAGTCATGTCCGACTCTGGGACCCCATGAATCACAGCACGCCAGGCCTCCCTGTCCATCACAATCTCCCGGAGTTCACTCAGACTCACGTCCACTGAGTCAGTGATGCCATCCAGCCATCTCATCCTCTGTCGTCCCCTTCTCCTCCTGCCCCCAATCCCTCCCAGCATCAGAGTCTTTTCCAATGAGTCAACTCTTCGCATGAGGTGGCCAAAGTACTGGAGTTTCAGCTTTAGCATCATTCCTTCCAAAGAAATCCCAGGGCTGATCTCCTTCACAATGGACTGGTTGGATCTCCTTGCAGTCCAAGGGACTCTCAAGAGTCTTCTCCAACACCACAGTACAAAAGCATCAATTCTTCAGCACTCAGCCTTCTTCACAGTCCAACTCTCACATCCATACATGACCACAGGAAAAACCATAGCCTTGACTAGATGGACCTTTGTTGGCAAAGTCAACAAAATGTGCTTTTGAATATGCTATCTAGGTTGGACATAACTTTCCTTCCAAGGAGTAAGCGTCTTTTAATTTCATGGCTGCAGTCACCATCTGCAATGATTTTGGAGCCCCCCAAAATAAAGTCTGACACTGCTTCCATTGTTTCCCCGTCTATTTCCCATAAAGTGATGGGACTGGATGCCATGATCTTCATTTTCTGAACGTTGAGCTTTAAGCCAACTTTTTCACTCTCCACTTTCACTTTATACTACTACTAATACTAATAGTAGGTTTGTTTAACAACTGGCTCACTAAATCCCTGAATTTTTAACAGTTGACTCTTGCAAGTTGGGACAAGAAGTTTTTAACCCAGCACTGGATCACAAAGAAAGTCATTCTGGTTGATTGAAAGGTTTTCAACATATCTCCTCTCCTTAATTTTCTCTTGTTGTTGTGTATGTGTGTGTATGTAATATGTCATGAAATTGTTCTATGCCGGTCTCAAATCTGAGACAAGTGATGGCATAAACTGCAAAACTATTGATGTTAAAATGCATATCATTGCATAAAATTCCTGAAAGATCACCATTTTCTTAACAATATTTTAGCTCCTGTGCTTAAAAAACTAAATATAATATTCCTTCCTCTTGACTCTGGAAATTTCCAATCCTGCTTACTGCAGATAAACATCTGCTAAGAGTGAACCCTAGATTTTTCATGTGAAACGTTTTTGCCAATTAAACATAATACTTGCAACACAGAATTATTGCCCTACTAGCATGTACAAGAAAACTTGATTATGTTTAATAGCAAATCTGTAACCATATTGTCATTGTACTAGCTACGTATTAATGCTGCTTCATGTTATGAGCTGCATTGCTTTTCTAGATTCTATTTTGTTGTGACCATTTTGTGTTGAGTGAAAACATTTATTATATGGGCTGAGGTTTGATTTACATGGTTGAAAATTCATAATAGGTAAATTGATAATGGTAGAAACGATTGAATACATGCTTCTGACACCAAAGTGGAAAAAAAAAATTTGGAGTGATGAAAAAAGACCCTTAGAATGATAGCAACAACAAAGCCACCGATTAAAGACAGGTCTTCAGTACAGGTACGTAGAAAGGACTTTTACATAGGATGTGGCAATGGTGTGAGAGCTGGACAATAAAAATGGCTGAGCGCCGGAGAATTGATGTTTTTTGACTATGGTGGTGGAGAAGACTCTTGAAAGTCCCTGGACTGCAAGGAGATCCAACAAGTCAATCCTGAAGAAAGCCAGTCCTGAATATTCACTTGAAGGACTTATGCTGACGCTGATGCTCCAATACTTTGGCCGCCTGATACAAACAGCCAACTGATTGGAAACAATCCTGATACTGGGAAAGACTGAAGGCAGGAGGAGAAGGGGACCACAGAGGATGAGATGGTTGGATGGCATCACCAACTCAATGGACATGAGTTTGGGCAAGCTCTGGGAGTTGGTGAAGGACAGGGAAGCCAGGCGTGCTGCAGTCTATGGGATTGCAGAGTTGGACACAACTGAGCAACTGAACAACAAGAAGATACTTCTAGTAACTCTTCTCTGCTTAGTATGGAATGGTTGAGGGGATCACTAGAGAACTATGTGTAAGTATGCATCATGAATCTGGCTGGTTCATGAGCTAAGTACAACAATGTAGAGATAGTTTAATTAGTCATCAGATGGAGGGTTGGGAATTCCCAGGCGGTGCTAATGGTAAAGAAATCTGCCTGCCAGTGCCTGAGATGTGAGAGACTCGGGTTTGAACCCTGAGTCGGGAAGATCCCCTAGAGAAGGAAATGGCAACCCACTCCAGTATTCTTGCCTTGAAAATTCCATGGACAGAAGAACTTGGTGGACTATGGTCCATGAGGTTGCAAACAGGTGGACATGACTGAACAACTCAGCACACAGATAGGGGGTTATTGAGGAGACAAGTACATCAACCATTCTTGAAACTCTGGTAGCAAACACTAAACCTTTTAGAATCTGCTATAATTCTCCAACTCTAATTTCACTATATGGCTATTGGGATGATGATTACTATCTGGGGAGGCACTCCTAACGGGCCAGATGGTAAAACGAAACTGCATGCCCATGACTATGTGTGTGTGCGCGCATGTGTGCTCAGTCGGGTCCGACTCTTTAGCATTATGAAAAGGCAGATTGACAGCTCTCTCAGGGTCTCACAGGATTCTGCAAGGCCTGGAAAATCTAACAGCTGCACTTGGTGTGCTATCAAGTTTAAATTCCAAACATGAGAGATTTCTTTGTTTTGGCCTTGAAAGTGTATCCTAATAAAGATGCGGTAGAGAGGGGCAGAAAAGGAAAAGAGAAAGCTACATTAGTTATTCTCAACTAATAGCAGAGGGGAACTTTCCCTCCAAACCAGACAGTTATAGCAAAGAGAGCAAATCTCTTAACCCCTCAGCCTATATGGGTACTGGGTAGAAATGTGATGAATGGCCCAGCATAGACAATGCATTTTAAGTGGATCCAGGGATTGTCAGTCACTCCGTCATGTACAACTCTTTGAGACCCCATGGACTGCAGCACACGAGGCTTCCTCATCCTTCACCATTCCCCAGAGTTTCTCAAACTCATGTCCATTGAGTCAGTGATGCCATCCAACCATCTCATCCTCTGTCGTCCCTTCTCCTCCTGCCTTCAATCTTTCCTAGCATCAGGGTCTTTTCCAGTGAGGCAGCTATTCACATCAGGTGGCTAAAGTATTGGAGCTTCAGCTTCAGCATTAGTCCTTCCAATGAATGTTCAGGGCTGATTTCCTTCAAGATCGACTGGTTTGATCTTCTTGCTGTCCAAATGATTCTTAAGAGTCTTCTCAGCACCACAGTTCAAAAGCCTCAGTTCTTTGGTGCTCAGCCTTCTTTGTGGTTCAACTCTCACATCCATACATGACTACTGGAAAACCCATAGCTTGGACTAGATGGGACTTTATCAGCAAAGTTATGTCTCTGCTTTTTACTATGTTACCTAGGTTTGTTATAGCTTTTCTTCCAAGGAGAAGGCATATTTTAATTTTATGGCTTCAGTCACCATCTGCAGTGACTTTTGAGCCCAAGAAAATAAAGTCTGTCACTGTTTCCATTTTTTCCCCATCTATTTGCCATGAAGTCATGGGACTGGATGCCATGATCTTCGTGTTTTGAATGTTGAGTTTTAAGCCAGCTCTTTCACTCTAGTGGTAGATAATGGTCATATGGAATAAGGACTCATGATGCAGACTTTGACAAAGGGCTGGTCCTTTTTACAGGCGTTGATTAATTTGGTATCGCCAAAGAGATTTTCTTTAAATTTGTTCAGAGGAGTTTTTTGTGTGTCTCACAAAGTATTCAGATGGCAAAATGCATCTAGAAACTTTCTGACTACAGTATCAATAAGCACAAACAGTGTACACTTTATATTATGAAATGTAATGGATGATTTACATCCTTTGCAGAACAGATTCATACAAAATAAAAAGGAAAATTATACTAAATGTCCACGAGGTGGCGAGTTTGCTATGTAGTGTTCAGAGCACCTAGTTAAGGTGAAGCTGTTTCATCTCACACATCAAGGGGATCCTATCAGATTGTTTTGGGGCCAAACAGATGTCTGAAGTAGATTTTAGAAGCCAGATAAGAGTTTCCAATTATTATAGAGTAACTTGCTTTGTGAATTAAATGTCTTCCCTAAGCACTAAGCTGCATGAAGGGGCTGCTTCTTAGATCCTAGGTGTTTTAATACCATTGGTCACTACTAAGATGCTTTTGTATCTGAATTCTCTGTTCCAGTTACTCTCCTAATACCGTGAAATCAAGGGTTAAGAACTCCTTCCTGGGCTGCGGTTTCTTTCCTGCAATTTGCTATGTGATAAGCATTGTTAATCAACCAAATAGACCTGAGAGCCTCTTCCTCCAGCACTTTACAAGTCTTTGTTCTCTCTTTATAGCCTTCTTCTGTGAAGGACCACAATTTAAACACTACACACTGAGGATTAATAATTGCAGGGTTGGAAGAGAAGATGAAATGATCTGGGGAAGTGCAATAATCAAGGTTACTCTACAGTGAGGCTTCTCTCTCAGAAAACCTCTCGTTTATGAACCCTTTCTTGTGAAGGGGGAGTGATTTGCATTAAGTTGATAAGCCAATACAGGTCAATCTTTAGACTTTCTAAAGTGCATTTTCTTCCAATTTGACTGGCCTAACAAAAGTTGTTTTCTTCCCATCTTACAATGAACTCTAATAATGAATCTTATATCCTTTATTTTTTATGTCTGATTTATTATTGTTTAATTATAGAAAAAATACACAAATATCATAATTCTCATCTAATAGTGCTGAACTCTTTTTTCAAATGTTTCGACTGTACTATTGATCTTGATTCAAGTTATTCATATCTCCCTTTCTAAAGTTCATTAGGATTTTGCGTATTTGTGATTTCTAATACAAACTTTAATTTGTATCAAGCATTACATAAAAGTCAAAACATGAAAAATAAAAGATCATTTGGAAAATCAAGGTAGAAAAATAGCCACAATCTTACATAAGTCAATTATTAACTTAAATTTATGTCTGCATACATTTCATGAACCATGAATAGATAAAAATAATTTTTAGTCTTAAATCAGTTTTTCTAAACGTCAATTCTTCCTTGTAATTGGCTCTTATTTACTGGCCTTTTCTTCTCCGATAATATTTCCACTTTACGAGGATAGTGATGAATTCTTTCAGTTCGAAAGTAATGTGATAATCTACATTAATTTATTAATAGCTCATAATCTCATATTATTGCCCTTAATAATATCTACTTAAGAATAAAGAAAACACCTTAGTCCCCTAAATTTTTTTTCATCCATTGCATCTCTGACAACAATTAGAATATTCTTTCACAGCTTGATCGGTCTTACCATCCCAGCAAGTCAAGATGCAAGCAAGCTCTTTTAGTGATAGATTTTCTCCGGTGGCTCAGTAGTAAAGAATCTGCCTGCAAAGCCGAAGACCTGGGTTCAAGCCCTGGGTTGGGAAGATCCCCTGGAGAAGGGCATGGCAACTCAGTTTCTTGCCTGCAGAATCCCATGGACAGAGGAGCCTGGTGGGCTACAGTCCATGGGGTCACAAAGAGTCGGCCATGACTGAAGCAACTTAGCACGCATGCACAGGAGGCTTAGACCAGTGTGATAAAGTTGATTAGTTAGAATCTTTGTGCCATTATTTATTAGCTGAGTGATTTTGTACAAGATCCTTAATCTCTCTGAACCTCTGCTTCCTACTCTATTAAAACACAGATGACGAAGGGGGAGATAATAATGACTAATACATAGGATTGTATATGTATTAGTATATGTATGTATATGTTGGGGTTTGAAATGAGATAATACTTGCATTTAATACTTTGTTTGGTACAGAATAAGTTCTGAAGCAACAGTTGCATGACGCATTTTTCCTCCAGTGATGGAAGATGGCTCAGATGAAATGCTAAGAGGCAGGTTTATTATCATTGTGATTTAAAAAATTGATATTTATTCATTATTTGTTTGGCTGTGCTGGGTCTTATTTGCTACATGTGAGCTCTTAATTGTGGCATGTGGGATCTATTAACAATTCCCTGACCAGGGATGGAACCCAGGCCCCCCTGGATTAGGAGCTCATAGTCTTAGCCACTGTACCACCAGGGAAGTCCCAACATTGTAATTTGTTTACCAAATTTTCAAGGAAAATACATTTAAAACACTTCTAAACCTGTATTTTTTTAATTACTTACCTTGCAATGTAGACACGATGTACACAGTTTTTGTGATATTTTCATCTCAATTGAGCAGAGAGTCTTGTTATCAAACCACTGGATAACTAAAGACTGCCCTTTAGGCCTCATTTAGAGATATTAATTTCCCCAATATTCCCCACCACATCCCTTTATAGTCATTTAAGGCTTCTCTAAATATATCAAAAGCAATATGAAGAAAGTCTAATTTAAATAGTAACTGAATATATTTCAAGAAATGTATAATTTAACATTATATCTGAAAAACACAGAAAATGTTTTCATTATTGTGGATGATAAACTAATTCTGTACATTTTTTAAGAAGTTATAATCTAATAACATTGAATATGTTATTGAAAATAAACTTTATGTTTTAATAATACATATTGTCAAAAGTTTAATATTTTTAAGTAATATTTATTAGAAAGTAAACATACATCTAAAAATACATTCTAGAGATAAATAAATTATAGGCAATAAAGTCATCATGAAATTCATTATATAAATAAGTGTGCTGAATGATTATAAATTTTAAAATACTTGAGATTTATTTGGATTTGCCTTCCTGGACTTAGCAACAGTTTGCTTAATGAATGCTACTTAAACAACATGTCATGTTTTGATTTTAAAGTTTTTTCAGTGATATTTTCATACTTTAATAATATTTCACTTTTGAAAAAGACCACAAATTATTATGGAAATAATTTGTTAAAAAATATGTTGTTCAAATATCCATACAAATATAATGGCTTATTGAACTTCGTATTTTTATGAAATTATTATTGAAAAATTTGTGATTATTACAAAGAAACATTATCTGGTATACATGTTCAGAATTAAAAATAAGAAACTTCAGCTTACATATCTGATCCATCTCTCTCTACTTTATCTCCTAGGCTCTGTTTAAGCATTTGCCTCTCTCTGTTTCTCCCTAGGGACAAGAGTATCCTGTCATGTGATCTCCATGACAAATCACATGCATCTGCTGTGATCCAGATACATAGCCATCGGACCCCAGCAAAATGCCATGCAAACAAAATGCTGATGGCTGCAATCAAAAAGCTTGGCCTTTCAGAAATGCACCCACATACACACATAGTTCAATGTGAAATGACGTGGGATGATTCTCGAACTGTGATGATTGTTCTGTGTGCAAAGATAAGAAGCAAAAACCAGTGTGCTAGGAGAAAAAAGTGAAGGTGAGACAGAAGTCCAAAAATAAAAACGTTTACAGTCTTATTTCCAGGCTTTCTGAAGCTTGTGTAGTCCCCTTTTCCTTTGACTCCATGAGTACTCAGTATATTCCAATAGCAAATTTCTCTATTTTTGCTTTAGCTAACTCAAAGTGGGTTTCTTGTATATATACATTAGCAAATAATATTTCTTAGGAGTACATTGTCGCATTGGAAGTGCACAACATCCCTAAAATAAACTATATAAAAATATATTTTACTAAGCTAATCATACATGAAACTCCTTTAAAAATGATGCTACAACATGACTAAAGTACTGAAAATAAATTTTCTTAGATGTCAAAACTGTACAGATATAACTTTTTTTTCCCCAAGTAATTACGTACCACAAAATGGTAAAGTACAAATCATTGCTGAAGGAATTGTTTAATGAATATAATCAAATTAACCCAAGAATATCGTTTGTTTCAGATTTTTCTGTGTAATTAGGTACTCATTTTATATAAATAGGGACTAGCTTTTCTTAAATTTGTATCAGAAAAAAGACTTATGAAAGGCTAACGCTTAATATACCCTCTTAAATGATGGATGATTTTATTGATCATGCTGAATATTGAGATCCATATGCATTAATTATTATAGAATAGGAACTAAAATCGGAATTAAATAATCAACATTAAATAATATTTTACATGCTTCCTGGATCAAAGAAATTCATTTTCACCTAGTAGGTGTAGCCAATAATTTTGGCAACAAAGTGGAAGAATCATAAAAACAAAAAGGAAAACTAAACCCCGAAGAAATTTTGGATATATCGCAGATAAGAAAAAAATTGTAGAACATGAGGACATAATGTACCAAAGAAGTCAGCAATAGTACAATATTTTTTTGTACATAGTTTTGTGTTTTCTCAGTCACACAAAGTTCAGAAATTTTGGAAGTGGACTTCACTTTTTAAGACTTCTGGAGTTAACATTTCAGCATTTACTTACCAAATTCCATCTCGAGACAATTTTCTTCTGTGGTTAAGCTGTGACTTTGAAAAATATGCTGTTACACAAGTAAATTTGAACAAATAAGAAAATATGTTAATTTGAAATGCCTGAAAATGTGGCTTAAGCCATAAGAAATCGCCATTTCTTATTGATATATGTATGATAATAACATCATGCATGACTATGAACTAGATCTGAAAGTCAATTTGAAAAAACAAACATGTTTAAGAAGTAGAAGCAGCAGTGATTTTAAAAACTCCTTTCAAAGTTTATTTTAACTTTATAGACATGTCACATATATCTTTTAACAGCATACATTTTAGTTGAAATTATGGATAAATTTTTATGTTCAATTATTCTTCTAAAGAGCTTCATCCTGTTACTTGAAAATCTATTATTATGAAGCCAACACAAAGTTCTCCCATTCAGAATAGACAGTGACTTTTATATATAAGTGACTGTGTTCTTGCATAGCATTATTTTCATGGAATCTAGATTATTTTATAAAGAACAAATGTAATCTTGCTTATAGGTTATTCAGAGCTATGAGGTTAGCCTATATTTATTTAAATGAGTACCATTCGTTTTTTAAAGTTCTAGCAAAATCCTTTAGAAGCTTGAAACATTTCTTTGAGACAAGCCAGAGAAGCTACAGCTGGTATAAGTGATTACTAGTGGCTGACATAAATGCATTATTAATTCAGTGGATCGTACTTTTCAATATTAATTATCCATGGCGTGGGTTTTCAGATCCAGTCTTATTAATCACAGGCCCTGAGCCAGTATGTTAATTTGAAGACTATGTAAGAATTAGTACATATTTGTTCCTTGCTAATACAGTGATAAAACTGTGAACTAGAATATATCATATCTGAGAATTCTCTAGGGCCATATACTCAATAACCCTAATTAACTTGAAAAACCTTTCTTTTTCTGTAAAGCCTATAAACACCTTAATAGTTTGGAACAGATTATGAATTTGAATCAGAGAGTGATCTCCAGTTTCTTGCTTGTTTGGAAGTTTTCTTTCTTCCTTATTTGTTTTATAGCTTGGCAATTTCATTCAGTTAATTATCAATTAATTGACAGTTTGAAATATGAAATGTAATAAACTATATATGAGCCAGGACCTTTGTTAAGGAAGAATCACTCTCTTAATTACCAAGAAAAATATATAGGGAAAATGTCCTGACCTGTTCAATTGACTGTCATGTTTTATAAATAGCTGACACATTCCTGAGAAATTACTAAAGACTATAGGCAAGGAACTGGTTCTTGAGACATGGATTTGAAGACTTTCAGGTCATCATTCTTCTTGAATACTCTTCCCATATAAATTTGAATGTGTTTCTCAGGGAACTGCTTTTCTGTTCTTCCTTGAATTACATGTTGTCTACTCTGAGAGCCAAATACTTATAGAGTTTTGCTCTGGTTGAGCTGTTGCTGTTCAATCACTAAGTCATGTCTACTCTTTGTGACCCGATGGACTGAATCACGCCAGGCTTCAATGTCCTTCACTATCTCCTGGAGCTTGCTCAAACTCATGTCCATTGAGTTGAGGATGCCGTCCAACCATCTCATCTTCTGTAGTCCCCTTCTCCTCCTGCCCTCAATCTTTTCCAGCATCAGGGTCATTTCCAATGAGTTAGTTCTTCACATCAGGGGGCCAAACTATTGGAGCTTCAGCTTCAGCATCAGTCCTTCCAATGAATATTCAGGGTTGATTTCATTTAGGATTGACGGGTTTGATCTCCTTGCTGTCCAAGGGGCTCTCAAGAGTCTTCTCCAGCATCACAATTTGAAAGTGTTGATTCTTCAGTGCTCAGACTTCTTTATGGTCCAACTGTCACATATGTACATGACTAATGGAAAAACCATACCTTTGAATATATGGGCTTTTGTTGGCAAAATGATGTCTCTGCTTTTTAATATGCTGTTTAGGTTTGTTCTGGTTGAGTGGCTTCCTGTTAGCTTGGCAGACTAAACTGTGCCAGTGGATAGGAGTAGGTTAATATACTATTTCTCCAAGATGACTTATTTGCAAGTTAGTTGTGCTATAACTCAAAAAAGTGATTCTGGTAGAGAATATTTTACGTTGGCAAGTGGGGTATTTTTAGATAAGTGAGCCCATCAAAGATTTTATATAACATTGAACCTTCACTGTACTTTTTGATTCTTCAGTTGGTTTTGACTACATTTAATTTCTCAAATAATTGAGTCATATCATTGTGAAAGAAAGTGAAAGTGAAGTCGCTCGCTCAGTCATGTCTGACTCTTTGCGACCCCATGGACTGTAGCCTACCAGGCTCCTCTGTCCATGGGATTTTCCAGGCAAGAGTACTGCAGTGGATTGCCATTCTATTATTCCCTTTGAGTATGTTTTCATGTCTACATTTCTGAGTCCCATTTCTTTCATTTATAAAAATGGTCATTGTTGGTTTGTTTGTGCATTTGTTTATTTTTGATTTACACCTAACAGGAATTGTTACCAAACCAAACTTGGGTCAACTCACCCAACATGCAGGGAATCTGAGCTACTGACACCAGGTTGTGATGAAGGAAATTACAGCCTTCATTTCAAGGCAGCCAGCGTGGTGCCAAGCAAAGAGAATGGGCAGCTCATGCTCAAAATTACCAAATTCTCCTACGGCTTCGAAGGAAGGGCTTTCAGAGGCAACATGAGGAATAAGGGTTGCAAGGTTGTAACTGGCTGTGATTGGTTGGTGGTGAGGTAGCAGGGTAATGTTTGGGGAATGTCAATGATCAGTTCCCTGGCTTCAGAGAGTCTGAGGACTAAGAGCTGGTGATCAGCACCCAGTTAACTTCTTTCATCTGGTGGGGTTTTCATGTCCTCAAAACAATTCAAGTATATGGCTCAGAATATTTCCTATAGCCCTTGAGGAAGAACTAAAGGCCCTTGACTTTACTGGTAGCAAAACAATTATTATTTTGTCTGACTGTATTCCTTTGTATCTGCATTTCTTTGATTAAGTTTGCTCTTTGGAAGTCTGGAAGGCCTAGGAGGCTAAAGCTTTCTTATTAATATAAACAAGAGGTGAACACTGAGAGGTCTGTTCCTGGGAAGGTGGGGTTCTATTGGGTTTCAGGATTAGAAGGCCCATGGCACCCATTCCCTGCACTGCTTGCTAATGCTTTAATTTTCTGATCCCCTAAGAATTTCTTCTTGAAAATTTAGGCTTAGATAATGGCTTTGACAATTTAGCTCTCTCTCTTTGATGTCTAAATCTTAATTTTCCCAACGATTGATAATTCAAAAATGATCAAGGCACTTTATCAGCTCTCTTTGTTTATACTTCCAATCCTCCCAATTTTTTTTTCTTTTTCTTTTATTTTCCCTCATGTTAGAATCAGTTTTGGAAGAGGAACCAAGTAAACCTTTGTTGGATCTCCCCTGGTGGCTCAGATGGTAAAGAATCTGTTGGCAATGCAGGAGACCTGGGTTCAGTCCCTGGGTCGGGAAGATGCTCTGGAGAAGGGAATGGCTACTCACTCCAGTATTCTTGCCTGGAGAATTCCATGGACAGACTCAGGCTACAATCCACAGGGTCACAAAGAGTCAGACACAACTGAGCAACTAATACACTTTCAAACTTCTGTTATGTCCTGGCCTCAGTGACTTTGTAGAAATTATTTAGCATTTGTAAGCTTCAGATTATCCATTGATAAAATATGGTATATAGCCTAATCCCACAGAATTGTTGTGCCAAATAGAGTCATGAAGATACACAATTCTTTTCACAAAGTGACTCCGCAATTTTTGTTTTCTTTCTTATGAGGCTATTGCCATTGCTGACATTTGATAAATACATCACCAAAATACGGCTAGTTGTTACTCAGATGCTTTCTCACTAAAACACAGCTTAGCAAAGATCCTAGTTTTAGTTTATCTTAATAATGATTCCACTTCTTCCTGTTACAGATGATCGTTCAATCTACATACGACCACAACAAATCCTCAAGCTTTTGTGCTCTAAATTTTGCTCTCCCCCACTTAATTCTCCACATATTAGCTGAGGTGAATATAAATGTATGATATAATCATGTGTATAATTACATAAACAGAATCACAATAATGGTTTAACAGGTTTTTATTATTCATACATGATAAGACATATGCATATTAAAAATCTATTAAGCCGTCTATTTAAATAATTAAAAAATTTATAGTAAGCATTTTTTAAAAACTTAACAAAATAAGAAAAGAAATCACTGAGGAAAAAATCTTTTAAGAATAATTGATATCCCTTAATGTCTACTGCTGTCTTTAAAGTAAATGAGGAAGATGAACAATGCAATAGCTAAATGGAAAAAAAAATGAACTCAGCCAGATGTATGTGGTCAATGACATTATCACACAATATTTATTCTAGTCACAATTTAATAAAATTTAAATTAGAAAGGAATAAATTTAAAAAAATTTTTACATGTGAATTTGTGTGCTGTACTCAGTTGTGTTCAACTCTTTGTAATCACATGGACTGTAGCCCAGGGTCCTCTCTGTCCATGGCATTTTCCAGGCAAGAATACTGGAGTGGGTTGCCATTTTGAGGGGATCTTCTTGACCCAGAGATTGAACCTGCATTTTACATCTCCTGCATTGGTAGGAAGATTCTTTATCACTGCACCATCTGGGAATCCCAATACAATTTTACTAAAAACTAAGTGTTAGCAATCCCCAATATGCTGAGGACATGGAGTATGCTATCATAAACCATAAAGTCTGCATTCTTTGGCTTGGTTTATAAGTCCCTCTGACCTGGACACTTCCTGTCCCATCAGTGTGTTTCCAGCATTCTCTGTCATACACCGATCACAGGAACTTTATTACTTTTACCTAAGAAGATACAAGAGCTACAGGAGACACAGGTTCTATCCCTGGGTCAGGAAGATCCCCTAGAGAAGGGCATGGCAACCCACTCCAGTATTCTTGCCTGGAAAATCCCATGGACAGAGGATCCTGGTAGGCTATAGTCCATGAGGTCACAAAAAGTCAGACATGACTGAAGTGACTTAACATGCAAGAAGATACAATATCACCAATCTTCAGACAGGTTTTTGGTTTTTTTTTTCTTTTTCTCCTACGAAAAACATGCTTTCTCTTTAAATTCAATTTGTCAATATATCCTTCCTTTATGTTTCATTGATTCAATATTTCACTTGGAAGAGCCCGCTGTATTCCATAAACCCTGGTTGGATGGCCTTGCCACATCTTTCTATAGTATTTCTCACCTCTCACTCATATGCTGTAATGTTTAAATTTAATTGCTTGTTCAATTTTAACCAACCCTGATAGACCTCTTGATGAAAGTGAATGAGGAGAGTGAAAAAGTTGACTTAAAGTTCAACATTCAGAAAACTAAGATCATGACATCTGGTCCGTCAATTGATGGCAAATAGATGGGGAAACAATGGAAACAGTGATAGACTTTATTTTCTTGGGCTACAAAATCACTGCAGCCATGAAATTACAAGACGCTTACTCCTTGGAAGAAAAGCTATGACCAACCTAGGCAGCATATTAAAAATCAGAGACATTACTTTGCCAACAAACGTCCACCTAGTCAAGGCTATGGTTTTTCCAGCAATCCTGTATGGATGTGAGAGTTGGACTATAAAGAGAGCTAAGAGCCAAAGAATTGGTGCTTTTGAACCGTGGTGTTGGAGAAGACTCTTGACAGCAAAGAGAAGACCCTTGGACAGCAAAGAGATCCAACCAGTCCATCCTAAAGGAAATCAGTGCTGAATATTCATTGGAAGGACTGATGATGAAGCAGAAACTCCAATGCTTTGGCCACCTGATGCAAAGAGCTGATTCATTTGAAAAGACCCTGATGCTGGGAAAGACTGAAGGCAGGAGAAGGGGACGACAGAGGATGAGATGGTTGGATGTCATCAACGACTCAATGGACATGAGTTTGAGTAAACTCCAGGAGTTGCTGATGGACAGGGAGGCCTGGCGTGCTGCAGTCCTTGGGGTTCCAGAGAGTTGGACGTGACTGAACGACTGAACTAAATTGAACTGAGACCATAGGCTTTCTTGAATACTTTCTTATCCCTACCATCTAAAAAAATGCCTTAAATATAGTGGGTACTCAATAAATAAATAATTTGTTAACTGCTAATATTTCAATGTTTTCACGAATGTGTGTTTGTACTAAGTCACATTAGTTGTGTCCAACTCTTTGCAATCCTATGGACTGTAGTGGCCCTCCAGGCTTCTCTGTCCATGGGATACTCCAGGCAAGAATATTGGAGTGGGTTGCCATGACTTCTTCCAGGGATCTTCCTGACCCAGGGACAGAACTCGCATCTCTCAGGTCTCCTGCATTGACAGGCAGGTTCTTTACCACTAGCGCCACCTGGGAAGCTCAAAAGTAAAGGCATATTAGCTTATTCATAGACCAATAGACTTCTCACACATATCCTAAATGTTATAGAGAATCAAATCATTCATCCCATCCATAAACTTTGTTCTAAAATTGCAGTGCTCTTTACTAAATAATATAAATATTTAATCCACCTATTTTATTGTTAAAATGAAGACATCAGCAAGATTGAAATGCATGGCTTAGATATGTGAAGCCACAAACTGCTGGTGTTTAAAGCATCATATTAACATAAACTTAGGAACCAGTTTAATTTTTTTTCAGAGCATATGAATTGGGTCTGCTATGAGCAGAGAGAACAGGATGTGTCTGTATTAAATAAGATTTTAGTGGGTACCAGTAACAGAGTCGGAGAAGGCAATGGCAACCCACTCCAGTACTCTTGCCTGGCAAATCCCATGGATGGAGGAGCCTGGTAGGCTGGGGTCCATGGGGTTGCTAGGAGTCGGACAGGACTGAGCGACTTCACTTTCACTTTCATGCACTGGAGAAGGAAATGGCAACCCACTCCAGTGTTCTTGCCTGGAGGATCCCAGGGACGGGGGAGCCTGGTGGGCTGCCATCTCTGGGGTCGCACAGAGTCAGACACGACTGAAGCGACTTAGCAGCAGCAGCAGCAGTAACAGAGTAAGAGAGGGAGAGAAAGATGGGCTACCCAGGTGGCGCTAGTGGTGAAGAGAATGAAAGTGAAAGTCGCTCAGTCATAGCGGACTCTTAGCGACCTCATGGACTACACAGTCCATGGAATTCTCCAGGTAAGAACACTGGAGTGGGTAACCTTTCCCTTCTCTAGGGGATCTTCCCAACTTAGGGATGGAACTCACCTCCCCCTCATTGCAGGCAGATTCTTTACCAGGTGAGCCACAAGGGAAGCCCATGTGGTAAAGAACCCGCTGGCTACTGCAGGAGATATAAGCAACACGGGTTCCATCGCTGGGTTGGGAAGATCCCCTGGGGGAGGAAAAGGCAACCCACTCCAATATTCTTGCCTGGAGAATCCCATGGGCAGAGGAGCCTGGCAGGCTATATAGTCCATAAGATCTCAAAGACTCGGACATGACTGAAGCAACTGAGGGCTTATGCAGAAAAGGAAAGAGAAAGGGAGGGAGCCAGTTGGTACATACTGAGTCTGTCTCGAATGAGGAAGTTAGATTCAAGTGTTCTTGTTCAATAACAAAGAGCTATTCAAATTATAAAATTATTAGCATACAAGTTCCCTAGCACTAACAAGAACCAGGGCTCTTTAAATTGTGCCACACAATAATACATTTCTTTGGGACTTTGTGGGTTTTCTGATATAAAAGTATTAAATTAGAAGCTGAGTGGCATTTTTGGTGTTTTTAGGAAAAGAACTATTGCCATAGATGAGAAGTTACACTCTAGTCCCTCAAATCTCTCAAATCCTCAGAGTAATGAGTCCAGGGCTAGGTGTAGGCACTCTACTCAGTTTGCTGTGATCACAAATGTTATACAAGCAGAATTCCATCTCAGGCTCATAAAAGTTTTAGTTGCCTTGTAATGAAGATCTAGCTGATAGGATGAACTATATACTCAGTGCCCAAAATGACAACTGACCAGAGGATGAGCAATCACAGACCAAAGTCTCTTACACTTCCTATAAAAACACAAACTGGAATACTTTAAAGCTCTTGATGTATGTTTATGAGGAAAGATGTTCTGAACTAGTGTGAATCCATCGTATGCAATCTTCATTAGAAATGGTGTGTTTATCTGCACTTTAATCTTATTTTAAAATTTAATAACAAGGATATATATTTAAGATCTTTTGTAGTTATAAGTTAAAGCATTATAGAATAATCAGCCATAATAAATACTGAAAATACCAATGGAATTAGAATCGCTGCTGCTGCTGCTGCTAAGTCGCTTCAGTCGTGTCTAATTCTGTGCAACCCCATAGAATCGCTACCAGATTACATAAAAATTTCATTGTGTTTACTACTGCAGACATGCGAAATTTCTGGGTGGATTTTTCACTGAATGTAGAGGGGTCATTCAAGATAATCGCCTACGAAATATAGACTGTGTGCCATGTGCTAAATTCACTTCTGAGGATCCTGGAGTCCTCCTCAGCAGCAGTTCAAGTAGGGAAACAGAAGATTGTCCATTTAGCTGCCCATCAGGAGAGACATTCATGTATGAACGTATTATAGAAAATAACCGTTGTTTTAAATAGAAACTTTAAATAATACTACAAAGGCAGCTGCTCTCAATTGTGAACAATGTTTTGCCATTGAGGTGTTTTTCAATGACAACTTTTATGCATCAGGCACAGCTGGGTGTGGTGGGGAGAAGGGAATAGCCATATAGGGATTTTTAAATTTAAAATTGGTGAATGATTGTAAACAATAATGCTGCTGCTGCTGCTAAGTCACTTCAGTCGTGTCCGACTCTGTGCGACCCCATAGATGGTAGCCCACCAGGCTCCCCCGTCCCTGGGATTCTCCAGGCAAGAATACTGGAGTGGGTTGCCATTTCCTTCTCCAATGCATGTAAGTGAGAAGTGAAAGTGAATTCGCTCAGTCGTATCCGAATCTTAGCGACCCCATGGACTGCAGCCCACCAGGCTCCTCCGTCCATGGGATTTTCCAGGCAAGAGCACTGAAGTGGGGTGCCATTGCCTTCTCCCTCTAAACAATAAGGATGAGATTATTTAGCAGTGAGTAAATGGAGTTCACTTTTCAATGAACCATTCAAAGGCACAGAATCCATTGCTGTGACCAGAATTGGCAATGTCCCCGCTTGTCTGTGTGTTTACTCTGTAGGATATTTGGAAGTACATGTGTTTTTGTACTGCTAGAATGCAATTTTGTTCTCATAGAAAGGTTAGTTCTTTAATCATCAGGGAAAACTTTAAAGGAATTTTTTATTTGAAATATAGTTGATTTACAAAGTTACTTTAGTTTCAAGCGTACAACACAGTGATTTGATATTTTTATAGATTATACTCTATTAAAGTTATTATGGGCTTCCCTGGTGTCTCAGATGGTAAAGAACCTGCCTGAAATGCAGGAGACCTGGGTATGATCCCTGAGTCAGGAAGATTCCCTGGAGAAGAGAAAGGCAACCCACTCTAGTATCCTTGCCTGGAAAATCCCATGGGCAGAGGACATTGGTGGGCTACAGCCCATGGGGTCCTAAAGAGTCAGACATGACTGAGCAACTAACACGTTCAAAGTTATTATGAAATATTGGTTATATGTCCCATGCTGTGCATTACATCCTTGTATCTTGTTTATTTTATACCTGAGAATTTGTACCTCAATTTCCTTCCCCTATCGTGCCCCGCCCCACCTTCTTCTCACTGGAAACCTAGTTTGTTCTCTGTATCTATGAATGACTCTGTCTCTGGTTTCTTATATTCATTCTTTTATTTTTTAAGATTCCACATATAAGTTAAAACATAGTGTTTGTATTTCTTCATCTGACTTGCTTCTTTCAGTAAGCAGGTTACTCTCCATTTGCATCCATATTGTTGCAAATGACAAAATTCCATTCTTTTTAAGACTAATATTCCATCATTTTTCTATCTGCTTATCTACCACATCTTCCTTAACCACTCATCTGCTGATGGACGTTTAGGTTGCTTCCATATACGGCTAGTGTGAAAAGGTGGCTATGAATGTTGAGGTACATATATCATTTTGAATTAGTGTTTTTATTTCCTTAAGATATAAACTCAGAATTGATCGTGAAGCTTTTAAAAGTTGTACCTTCAAGAACTACTTGTATTAGGACAATCTAATGTATATGAAGTTATTATCTATAAAAATCTTTTGGTGTCAGCATTACAGATTGATAACGAGTTATTTCTGGAAGTCATCAAAAGGCTTTGTAGATACAGGTTTCGACAATTAATTTTAAGGTAAAAACTTGGTTGCTCATCAACTGAGTTTGTCCAATTTAAGAGGCTTATATCATAGATAATAGGTTTTAGTACTGCCAAGTATTAAATGGTACATGCTTGATAAACATACACAGAGGAAATGTCAGCCAAGTGAATTTCCTTTGAGAAGATGGACTGTTTCATGAACTCTTCACTTGTGTATACCTAGGTGATGATGGGAAAGCAGGACTGTTAGGATGTCTCTCCTGCACTTCCCCTCTTACCAACATTCTCTCTCTATCCAAGTCCCTCCTAATTTCTATGCCTAAATCATAGAAATGATTAAACAGGTTAAATCGCCAGAGCAGATTCAGAGGAATCAAGCTATTACCTGGTACCAATCTTCACTAATGATTCAGATTCCGGCAAACAGAAGGTGCAGATAAAACAACCTTTTCCAGAAAAAAGACTGAAACTGTCAGACAACATCAAAAATGTCCTCTATCTTCTTAGGACATCTTTTTTATTTTTTTTTCGTTTCATACATGATATTATACATGTTTCAGTGCTATTCTCCCAAATCTCCCCACCCTCTCCCTCTCCCACAGAGTCCATAAGACTGATCTATATATCAGTGTCTCTTTTGCAGTCTCATACACAGGGTTATTGTTACCATCTTTCTAAATTCCATAGGACATCTTTTTTAGAAAAATAATTTTATTTATTTATTTCTGGATTGCAAGGAGATACAACCAGTCAATCCTAAAGGAAATCAGTCCTGAATATTCACTGGAAGGACTGATGATGTAGCTGAAACTCTAATACTTTGGCCACCTGATGCAACAAGATGACTCATTTGAAAAGACCCTGATGCCGGGAAAGATTGAAGGCGGGAGGAGAAGGGGATGATGGAGGATGAGATGGTTGGATGGCATCACCGTCTCAATGGACATGAGTTTGAGTACACTCCGAGAGTTGGTGATGGACAGGGAGGCCTGGTGTGCTGTAGTCCATGGAGTTGTAAAGAGTCGGACACGACTGAGCGACTGAACTGAACTGAACCGTGCTGGGTCTTCTTTGCCGCACGGGCTTTTCTCTAGTTGCCAGAAGTGGGGGCTACTTGTTAGTTGCGGTACGAAGGCTTCTCACTGTGGTGGCTTCTCTTGCTGCAGAGCAGAAGCTCTAGGGTGCCTAGGCTTCAGCAGTGTGGCACGTGGGCTCAGTATTTCCAGCTCCTGGGCTCTAGAGCACAGGCTCAATAGTTGTGGTCCCTGCAGATTTAGTTACTCTGTAGCAGGTGGGTTCCTTCCTGATTAGGGATCAAAGCCCTGTCCCCTGCATTGGCAGGCAGGTTCTATACCACTGGGCTTCTAGGGAAGCCGCTTGTGCAGTGCTTAGTTGCTCAGCCGTGTCAGACCCTTTGAGACCCCACGGACTGTAGCCCACCAAGCTCCTCTGTCTCTGGGGATTGTCCAAGCAAGAATACTGGAGTGGGTCACCACGCCCTCCTCCAGGGGATCTTCCTGACCTGGGGATTGAGTCCAGGTCTCCAGCATTGCAGGAGGATTCTTTACCATCTGAGCCATCAAGGCAAGCCTCAGGGAAGCCCCTTAGGACATCTTTATTCACGGAGAAACCCACTTCAATTTGGGGAGAAATTTCTTTTGTATACACTGTTAATTAATTACATTACTTATTAGCCCAAATTCTCCAGGTAGTACTGCAGCACAAATCAACAA
This sequence comes from Bos grunniens, assembly GCF_055505025.1. Lineage (NCBI taxonomy): Eukaryota > Metazoa > Chordata > Mammalia > Artiodactyla > Bovidae > Bos > Bos grunniens. Next base: position 10,795,228 of record NC_141168.1, read on the forward strand.
TGCCAGGTTAATTCACAATATTGCAATTTATATGGTTTAATTATATCCTGATATTGCCGTTTAACAGAAGGGACTTCCTTTTTCTGTGTAAATACCATATCATGTTCATGAGGGAGACTGAGTCAAGGTCAATATTATATTTACAAGGAGATCTGAGTGAAGCTGTTCATTTGAGAGTGAGAATTCAGTGAGGCCTGAACTCTCTCAATGTGAAAGTAACTAGTTCCAGGCCCTTCCCTTTTTAAGTTTCAGCACAGTTATTTTTCTTCTGTTGATGTATCTGTTTTCCTGTGAATTCCCACAAGGATAGCAGCATTGTACCATTTTTTTGAAATATTGTTCTCCTAGGAATGAATCGAGAAGGAAATAGCAACCCACGTCAGTGTTCTTGCCTGGAGAATCCCAGGGACGGGGAGCCTGGTGGGCTGCCGTCTATGGGGTATGGGATCGCACAGAGTCAGACACGACTGAAGCGACTTAGCAGCAGCAGCAGCAGCACAGTTATATAACAGCTGAGCTCATTTATAGCACTCTGCATGCATGTCACGAGGTACTTGCTTGGCCACGGGCTACTTTGTGGGGTACGCCTATATGAGCTCCACCTGTAAAGCCTTAGAGCCGTGTGTGGCTGCATTATGGCTGTGTCCATTGGGTCAACCACGAGAGGAGAGAACACAGTGTGTCTGCTGATACAGCTGCTGCGCCAGCCGGAAGAGAACAAACGCGTCTGCAGTTCCTATGGCTCCTCGGATTTTCTTCCAGCCTCTTCGCTCGCGCCTTGCCTACCATGGGTTCCGGGAAGCGAGTGCACAGTGAGACGTAGTGAGACACCCGGCACTGCAAACAGGATCAGCAAGGCACCACCCGTCTAGATCATCACGGATTACCAACCAGGTAAAGTTTTTATTTTACTCTCCGCCATGAACACTGTTAGGCAAGGCTTCATCATCTCTTAATGGAACATGAGAATCAGCTGGTCAGAGAAGACAGATGAAAAGACTCAGTGCCTTCCAAGAAACCCAGTTGCATAGGTGGTTTATCAGTAACACTCCTTATTATCCAGGTGATATACATATATAGCCATTATAATCGGAACATCACTGCTGTGTTCTATTTGATTTTGGAATTGTATACCTACCATCTTCAGCTTACTTCCAAATTTTCTCCCTGTTCCCTTCAACTTCCCCACTGTTTTCTTAGGATGAGTTAAAAATCCATTGATATCAACTGTTCCTATTTGGCATCACTTTGCTCTTGATTGTTTTTGTTGTCTAATCACTAAGTCATGTGCAACTCTTTGCAACCCCATGGACTGTAGCCTTCCAGGCTCCTCTGTCCATGGAATTTCTCAGGCAAGAACACTGGAGTGGGTTGCCATTTCTTTCGCCAGGGGATCTTCCTGACTCAGGGATTGAACCTGCATCTCTTGCACTGGCATGCAGAGTCCCTATGTATTGCTGAGCCACCAGGGAAGCCCTTGCTCTTGCTACAAATACCTTTTGGGACTAGAAGTCTAAGATCTTCATGATTACTCTTTGTGATGAAAAAGTTCTATTATATTCCTTGTATATAGATTTATAAGTTTATTAAGTGCACAACTTAATAAACTTTGATAATCTTTTGCTTTTTATTATTTGTTAAAATCTTCTTGTAAAATAGCGGTCTCATCCATCATCTTTGGCTGAGTAGATTCTCTTAACTAACACATAGGGTATTTATAATCAATTCGGATCTTTCTTTTATCTCCTAACTCCTTGATCTTACTGGTACTGTGAAAATTCAACTCTCAGAGTCTGCTGTCTGCATGTCCGACAGTTTTGACAAAATTTATGCCTTTAATCATGGCGTTGCCTCTGCCTGGAATTGCCTTCATCCTTATTTCTATTCAACTACTTTGGCCACCTGATGCAAAGAGCTGACTCATTGGAAAAGACCCTGATGCTGGGAAAGATTGAGGGCAGGAGAAGGGGACAATAGAGGATGAGATGGTTGGATGGCATCACTGACTTGATGGATATGAGTTTGAGCAAGCTCTGGGAGATAGTGAAGGACAGGGAAGCCTGGCGTGTTGCAGTTCTTGGGGTTGCAAAGAGTCAGACAGGACTTAGTGACTAAACAACAACTACTTAATTCTATGAATAACATGACTTCAAATAATGATTGGGTGACACACTTTAAATGATTTCAAAGAGATTAAAGTTATTAGCAATTCAGCTAGGACATTTGTCACTTTTACAGGACAGTAATGCCTCTGGGCTTCCCAAGTGGCTCAGCTGTAGAAAAATTCTGACTGCAGCTCAGGAGACTCAGGAGATGTGGGATCGATCCTTGGGCTGGGAAGATCCCCTGGAGGAGGAAATGGCATCCCACTCCAGTATTTTTGCCTGGAAAATCCCATGGACAGAGGAGCCTGGAGGGCTATAGTCCAAAGGGTCAAAAGAGTCAAACACAACTGAGCATGCATCCATGCATGCACAATGCCTCTAAGTTTGTAAATTTGTCCACTGATTTGTGAATCTGCCCTTGCTTGGGTGCCTGGTGATACGGTGGGAGGAGGAAAATTCACTGCTTTCAGTGCTTACTCAGTCCTGAGAAAAAGCCCCATATATTCCAAATGGCCCCACCAGAATATCCTTTTCTGGAGGAATCCTGGGAATTAACTGGAATTTTCTTCTAAAGACAAATATTTGTAACCTTCTCTTAACATGTGTATGCTGGGTCTTCTCCCTCCACAGGCAGTGGGTGATGTATGTTTTTCTTGCTCCGTTGTTATACAATTTGCTTCAATCTGTTCAGTTGTTAACTTTTGCCTTCCTGATATGATTAAACTCATGTGAAGTCACTTAGATGTGTCTGACTCTTTGTGAACCCATGGACTGTAGCCTACCAGGCTCCTCTGTCCATGAGATTTTCCAGGCAAGAGTACTGGAGTGGGTTGCCATTTCCTTCTCCTGGGGATCTTCCCGACCCAGGGATGGAACCCAGGTCTCCTGCATTGTAGGCAGACGCTTTACCGTCTGAGCCACCAGGGAAGTTAGATGATTAAACTCATAGATCTCTTTAATAGCAAGACAAGTTTACATATTGACCAAAACAGGGCAAGGAAGCCCAAAAGGGTTGTCTCACAGCTTGATAACCACTGAACCAAGTTACCCTTTCATTAAGGTTCAGCGTAAGTCACAGAACATGTGGGGGCCTCATTCTCCTCTTTAAATTCCAATAAATCTTCTTTTCTATACCATTTATTTTTTTCATTTGGCCTCATTTGGTTTGTGTTGTCCCTGTTTTCCTTCAAATCAGGGTCCATTTCCTCTAATCTTCACACAGAAAATTAAGATATTTAAGCTCATCATTGCTGTAGATTCACTTTCTCCTTACTGTTAGAGTATAAGAAATGCTGACATTTTCTCTTCCTTAATCATTCATGCTTACAATTATAAGAGTATTTCAGAAAAAGCTGGGGTAGAAATAAGCAAATGATATTTAAAGGAATGAAAGCTATAAATCCCTTTGTATACAAAAGTGAGAAGGAATATTTTGTGGGCTCCATGTTTTTGTAGTTTCTGAAATAGGATATATTTTGTCATCTTTAAATGTACTTCATGAAGCAATATTGTCCTGTGTAAAAAAAAATCAACCTCCCCAGGTCATGCTTTTCCTGGCCACTTTATCATTAATTGGAACTTACACAGTTGGTTATATTTATATTCTATATAATTTTAGAAAATATTTCCCATTCATATTTTATATAATTATATACATAACAATGTATATAATACAATTATATTAATATAAAATATATTATATTTATGTTTTATATAATTATATATATTGAAAATAAATATTAAAAACTGAAAAATTGGCCATTTTATGCTAGTACAAACTAATAAAACTGACAAATGTATATATTTAAAAGGTGGAATTGTGTTGAGTTGCAATTATCTGGAAAGTTTCAAGGAAAAGGAAACTTCTCATCAGAAAAGAGAAGGGGTTCTAAGAGCAGAGAAGAGAAAAATGCAAGTCAACAATAATGCAGCAAAGATATATTCATGGAATATGATGAGAGCATTTTGGAGAAGAGCTATATGGGAACACTAAGGGTAAAGAGATTATTTAGACATTAAAATGTGAGCTAAAGAACTTGAATTTATCTTCTGTTGTATTTGCCAAAGGAATTTTTTGTCTCCTGCTGTGGTCTGATTACTGATCAGAAATTTCACATTCTTAGGGGCACATTAGAGGTAACATATGACTTTTCAAGAGTTTCAAAGGGAACTATCCAATCATATGTAATTCAGTGCATAGGTAATACAGTTATAGAAAATCAGGGGTCATCTCTGTCTTTTTGTCTCTCCATATTGCTTGATTTTTATTTTGTATTAGTAAATGACATACCAAGGAAATGAGAGACTTTAAAGATCTGAATCCCTTTTTCTCATCCTATATGTATATACAAGCTCCAACGCTACCAATTAATTAAACTCCATATAACGTGTTCCTCATTATAATATTTCATAACATGCCATGTTACTGTTAATGAAAGTGGGGTCTGGTTGCTTGCTATTCCAAAGCCAACAAAGAGGCAAGCTTGGTGGAAAGGAAAGTTTGATTTATTTTGAACACTGGCAATAGGGGAGGAGGGTAGGGGAAGGGTGGACTCTTGCCCAAAGGCCAACTCCCCGCAACCCCTAACAATCAATGGGCAAGAGTTTTTAAAGGAAAGTTTCAAGGATACATGTCTCTTTTGTTGGCAGGTGGGTTCTTTACCACTAGGTCTTCCCAGGTGGCACAGTGGTAAAGAATCTGTCTGCCAATGCAGGAGACTCAAGAAATGCTGATTCAGTCCCTGGATTGGGAAGATCCCCTGGAGTAGGAAATGGCAACCCACTCCAGTGTTTATACCTGGAAAATCCCACGGATGGAGGAGCATGGTGGCCTACAGTCCTTGGGGTCACAAAGAGTCAGATATGACTGAGTACACATGTGCGGGTGTATTTAGATCTTTACCCCTAGCGCCACCTGAGAAGCCTCCAGTATTCTTGCCTAGAGAATCCCATGGAGACAGGACCCTGGTGGGCTTATGGTCCATAGTGTCGCAAATTGTCGGAAATGACTAGAGCAACTTATGCATGCATTCAAGGATATATAGGTGGAGGGAGGGGGCTACTTGCATAAACAGCACAGTCATCTTGAAACTGGTCATTGGTGGTCTGATTAGTGCTATCTTGATTATTTTAAGTACGATTAGTCTTTAGTTCCAGAGTAGCTTTGTTCCCGTTTCCTTGAGGTCTGTTCTCAGAATAGCAGCACCTTACATCGTGTCTACAGTCTGGTTATCATGTAGTTAACTTCTTCCACATGGTGTGGATTTCAGTATCTACAGGCAGCTCCCCAGATATGGTGATAAACACTACTGATAGTCCTTGAGGAGGAACAAAAAATCCTTGACTTTGTTTAATGACTAAACACTTTTATTATTTGTTCTTGCTTGACTGTTTTCCTTTATCCTGCATTTTCTCACTTCCCTGATTAAACTTATCCTTTGTCTAAAGTTTTTCTACAGACAAACTTCAGGCAGAGGACAGGAGGGGTAAGAACATAGGGTCCTGCTCCATTTTATTACCTCATGTTATGAGCTAGTTTGATGAATGACACATCACACAAGATTAGAGGGGGGAAAAAAGCAACATTTAAAAGTCATTCATCTGTTATTGGTTCAGGGTTCCAATTGCATTCAAGCCTATTAAGATTAGATTTCTCTTTTCTTTTTGCAAAAAACTACAACTTACTTATAAATGTATCCTTGTAAAACGTGTACTTTAAAGGTTGTAAAGAGTTGGGATTGGAGGGGTTACTAAATTTACTTAAAACATTATATTAAAAATTTAGCCAAATGAAAGTAATTTTAGGAATTTTAAATCTAATTTTTTTTAAATGCACACAAAAGGATATGAGAGAAACTCAGAATTTATGTAAATTTATTTATGGTAACTCTAGTGGACTCAGTAAATCTTAACACATGTATCTAATTCTCCGTGTGTATGTTGCTGTTTTTAGAATGTCAGTTTTTCAAAAATCTGTTTATTTTTATGTATTTAATAATATCAGTTATTACTATTTATGTCTCCTGATAGCAAGAATAAATATACCTGGTTCTTGAATTCCGGAAATTTAAAGTTGTTTAAAATTAGAACTCTAATGATAAAATAAGTGTTTTATGATAATAATAGCTATAACTTATTATATGCATGTTATGTCATCTTTCCTCAAAGTAAGGACTTTGAATAATGACAGCTCTCTTAAGTATAATAAAATAGTTATATGCCAGCCACTGTGATACACTTTATATAAATTAGTTCAGTTAATAGCTCAGTTAATCTTTTAATTCTGGACAGGTATTATAAAGCCCCATTTTACAGATGCAAAAAGGAAAGATTAACTTGCTAAATTGTAGACACCTAGAAAAAGTCAGAAACCAAATTTGCAATCAACTAGTAGTTGCTTTGGGACCTGTCCTTTTCTTCCTATGCCACCAAGTCCCCTAAGGTGTTTCTCTGAGCATGGTTTTAAAATTTTACCACAAATATGTTTCAATCACAGTTTATAATTCACAGTTTTCTCTCTTGCTGCAGTGTCCTCTGCCCCTTCATTCAGTGACTATTTCTATCCTCCTAATGATGTTCATGCCCTTAATCTTTTGTTGTCTTCCTGGGTCACATTTTTTTCCACATTCATCTCATTTGCGACAGCATGATAGTTTCAAGGGCATATAACCTTCCTCTGTATTATAAGGCATAAGGAGGCTTCATTCTGTCTATTGAATGCCTGGCTATTGTAGTAATTGTTCCACTATTTTGTTTAATTTTGTGTCTCATTTATTCTATATCAGCAAACCATAAGAGCCTTGACAACTTTAACAATGAGGTGGAAAAAGATGATTCTCCCTAAAATGCAAAATGACCACTTCCTCCATAGGTTGGTAAGGATTACTTGTTCACCTCTGATGAGGGCACATTTTTACAAGAGAAATAAGTTCCCGGAGGTAAACTCTCTTCCATTTCCCTATTTTTTCTTATAAAACTTTTCTGTTTTCCAATTCAGAACATAACTCTTGCCTATTGTACATAAATGACACAAAGAAAACACATATTCCTGGTCTGTGACTCTCAGCACTGTTAAGACTCTTTTGGAAACTTTGTACAAATTATATGTGTACAATGATAAGTCTGGAGCAGTGAAATACGGAGAGGGGTGTGGGAAGTGGTAAAACCAAACACTTCCTTTGCCCTTGAGCCCCTTATCCTCTGGTTTAGGAGAAAAGGCAGTATAACCAGTCATAAATGGAAGCCAGACTACAATATTCATGAAACCACCAAATGTTTTAGAATTTAAAGGCATAGAATACACACACACTTACATACATATATATACACCCACACATATATAACTCATACATATATACTTATCACATACTTATATACACATCTCATATATATATATATATACATCCTTACATATATATGGTATATATTTTACTATTACATATTAATTCTGACATATTTTAGGACTAGTAAGGAAATAGGTCTTGAGCTAGATCATCCTCAAAAGAAATCCAAGTTTAAGTACATGCCTCAACCAAGAGCATTTGCCACCAGTTGTGCTGTGGGGGAAATAGGATGACATTATTTCCCATTTGTTCAATTCCCTCATGTGTCTTTTTTTTCTTTATTTTCCTCATGTGTTCACATATGTTTGAACTATTTCTTGCTATGTTTGTACTGAAGTATTTTATTTCTCTCTATTGTCTTTGTACACCTCCCAAGGATGCGTGGGTCATTGGTGATTGGCCACATCCACTCTTACTCTGCATTGTGGGGGCAACTTTGCAACTAGCTTTGGTGAAGATGCTTGTGAGTATGCTTTTTATTTTTTCAAGTTGCTTAGCTTTTTTTTTTTTTTTTAATAATGATATCTGTAGAAGTTCAAAAGCTTTGCTGACCTTATGGTCTTGCCCTGACCAGAAACCTGCTCTTTGTTGGTTTTTTATTGAAATATATTTGACATATAACATTACATAAGTTTAAAGTATGCAACATGTTGGTTTGATCTATTTATATATTGCAATAATTTTCATTGTAGCATTAGCTAGGACTTCTATATCATCACATAACTATAATTTTTTTTTATTTACAATATCCAAGATATAGAAACAATCTAAGTGCTCATCAGTGAATGAATGGATAAAGAAATATTCTTTGATTATTATTGGTAATCCCCTTGTTTTGGGAGAGTTGCTTGTACTTTAAATAAAACAAGAATGAACCTTGGTTTCACAATAATTTCCAGTAATTGATAAGAAATGGTTTGTTCAGTCTATTGATATTTTTATCTAAAATGATCAATTATTAATTGAAAAATAAAATACCTATAGTGACAAAATTGCAAAAGCATATTGATGTGTAGCTAAAATATATATAGATATGTTTATAAGTATCAAGGGCTTACATTGATCATATTTTTAAGTTCAAGAATCATGCTTCCAGGTAGCTATTAAAAAATAAAAAGTTAAGAATGAAGATGGTAGTTTATCAACAGGATTATTTCTTATAATTTACAATAGTATACAGACATGCCAAAACCAGAAAAACTATTAAATAAATTGTAGTATACTATAGAGTAATAACAGACATCTACTGTTGGTTAGAGCTGAAATTCATATTAATCTGGTGGAGTTCTTGGGGTGAAAAATTGAACCATACTTCTAATTAGCTTTGAGATATGTAGAGAAGCGCCTAGTAGACTGGGCAGAGGAAAAATTGGTCAACAGAAGCCCCCAGTGACAATGATTTGCTAAAAATCAAGTATAGAAATCATCATAAGGGAAGAATTTTGCAATTCCAAATGAAACAGTACAAGGCTCCTGAGTCAAATGAGGGTAGTGGTTCCAAATATAGTACAGATTTGAACCTTTCTGATACAGACATCCTGCTGGAAGACGCTCTCTTGGGGAAATGATACTGTATCTTTTCTGATTCAGCTAGATGAATGAAAACAGCTTCCCATAGCTGATTTGAATATACACATTTTTTAAAAGCCTGATTAAATAGTCACATGCCTACCTGTTATGTTTAATTTAAATTGAGTTGCATATATATTTTAAAATATTATATTAAGTAATATATTACTATAAAAAGATGGTTTTCTGCTTTCACAATTTTTTTTTTTTTGAGAAAGTCTATTACAAAGAATAATTTGTTTGGGGAGATTACAGAAAATGTCCAGAACTTCTTAATAGAACCAAATATCCTGAAGATCATACCTTGCTCCTTAGAAAAGAAACTCAACCACACAGTGGTTTCGAATTATCACAGCATCTATTAAAAGCTTGCTCCTGTATTTCTCAAAGTAAATTCAAATGTACAATATCTAATATATTTTAACAATAGAACTTCATCTCTATTTAAATATATTTAGACCAACCAGCAAATCATCTAGAGGATTTCTTATTTCCATGTTTTCATGCTTTCACAATTTATAAGTTAATTTTATTCAGACTCTTTAAATTTTGACATCAGTATTTCTGTCATCATTACAGCCAATTTTTGTCATCTATCACAGCTTTCAATAGCGCATTATCCTCAATTCTCATCCAAGTTGTTTTAAGTACTGCACTCTTTCAATCTGTATGTGGTACTGTTTCTGGAAAATTTATCCCAATTGCCTAAACGACAGGCAATGATTTGCATAGCGTCACAATTTAATTTTTTTAGCAATCTTGTTGATACTTACCCCTGATTTACACGGAGTGATTAATTTTAAACCAATCATATTTATAGTACTATCCGACATTTGTAAGTAAAGGCTAAAAAATATCACCAAGTATCTTTCCCAACTTTTTACCTGCCTTATGACTGAGATGAGGGAAATATCTATGACACTGAGAAACAAAATGAATGTATGCTTCTGTCAATTCAAAGTGAATGTAAACCGATCCTACTTGTCTGATAGGGATTGAAAATAACTCAATAGCTAAACATCAGTTATCCAATGTGCATGATGAAGAACCCACAATGCAGCACAAGAGCCTATGGCTGGGGCACCACTTGGCTGGTTTCATGGTCGTTCACCATAATCTAACACATTCCATCTGAGTTTTTCAATGGCCAGACTGGCGAAACCAATGCAGACACGATGGGGACCACAACTCCTGCATCTTTTTTGACTTTGAAGGAGACACTAATATCTGCTGTTCCACCCAAGATACACTTTTGTTTCTGGTTTAGTGTTTTGGCTGAGGAAGAGTACAATATCAGGGTCTTCTCTTGGCCTGCATTACCACCATGTATCTTACTCTGCAGGTCAGGAAATCAATGTGAGGACACTGCAGAAGAATTTGTCTTCCCTATGATCATAGTGCAGAGCAGTCTCTCAGAGCTATCTGAGGTGCTGCCTCCCAACTTGCAACTCTCAAGTTGGGCATCGTTTTTAGTTGACAGTTATGGTGACCAATGAAGCGATCCAGGGTGGATTAACTTCCTTCAAGGAACCGGAGCTTTGGTACCAGCTGCAGCCCCTTTCGTCCATCCACCTCCTTGCGGAATGCAGACGAATTTGGCTAAGTCTCTCCTGGTTCTCGAATCTCCCATATTGGTTGAGATTCTGAGTTTTATTTGGCGGTGGAGCAGGTTACCTACCTCCTTCCAGTTGGAAAGCTACTGGTGGGGTGGGGGATGGGCGAAACATCCAGGGCATCCCCACTCACGGTCTAGACCCTGATTGGGGCTCAGTTGAAAGATACTGAGATATTCCCACCCAGTCCAAAGGTACTGGGTTGACGGGCTGGCTGAAAGATGCCAGGGAATACCCATCTAGTGGAAATATACTGGGGTCGGGGGGGAGGGGTCGATTGAAAAAAAATTAAGGAATACTTGGCTGAAAGATGCCAAGGTCACTCCATTGTAGGTGGTTATATGGTCTTGGCTGAGTGGTTAAGTAAGAGGTCAGTCTGATACTTCCTCAATTCCACTGCCTTTATAGAATTTGTCGGGATAAAAGGAGAATATATTGGATCTTTGCTCTGGAAAAAAGGGACAAGAAACCACCCTGCTGGTTTTGGTTTTTCTGAGATGACTGAGAAATTTACAGGAGTGGTGGAGGCCTAGCCCTCATACTGTGCAGTGGTCCCATGGGGAAACCCACTCATTAATTAGAATACTTGCTTGTCCGGGGGGGTCACACAGAAGAACTGGCCATTCAGCGATCTGAGTAGAAACAGTGGCCTTAGATTGTTGTAGGCAGAACCTGTGACATGTAAGATGGGGTGAAACGACTCTGGGGTGACTCCTGGAGGAGTTAAGCTCAAAAGCAGCACACAGGCCCACTATAAAATTTCACTAGTGATTTTTATCCCTGACAAATTCAACTTAAAATGGGAAACAGAATCTCAAAAACAGAAGCAAAGGGGTGTCAGAAAGCCAGCCTCTGACTAAGACTCCAGCCAGATTCATGTGCAATATGTATACAGCTCATATTTTCAAGTACCTTGTTAATTGGAGAAATTATACTAAGAGAGCTCTCAACCTAAAATGGCCAAATTGGGGCTCTTCTGATATTCCAAAATTGATATTTTTGCATGCACAATTAGAAAAGGCCAGCCATGCTTGCTTTGATTGGTATCTAGAAACTTATAAAAGAGGAAATGATAGAGTAATTTCTTTGCAGGAAACCAACAAGAAATTGCTTGACACTATCTTCCCTGGTAGCTCAGCTGGTAAAGAATATGCCTGCAATGCAGGAGACCCCAGCTTGTGGAGAAGGGATAGGCTACCTACTCCAGTATTCTTAGGCTTCCCTGGAGGCTCAGATGGTAAAGGATCCATTTGCAATGTGGGAGACCTGGGTTTGATCCCTGGGTTGGGAAGATCCCCTGGAGGAGAGCATGGCAACCCACTCCAGTATTCTTGGCTGGAGAATCTGCATGGGCAGAGGAGCCTGGCAGGCTACAGTCTACAGGGTTGCAAAGAGTCGGACATGACTGAGCAACTAAGCACAGCACAGCACGTGATCACATTGTGATAAGTGGGCCACAATTAATTTGTGGGACACCAGGTGTCAATGTTGGCTCAGACCCTTTATCCAGTAGGTCTTTTTTTAAGTTTTTATTGAATTTGTTACAATATTGCTTCTGTTTTACGTATTGGTTTTTTGGCCAGGAGTCCTGTGGGATTTTTTTTTTAAATTTATTTATTTTAATTAGAGGCTAATTACTTTACAATATTCTATTGGTTTTGGGATTTTAGCTCCACATCCAGGGATCAAACCCACACCCCTTGTTTTGGAAGGTGAAGTCTTAACCACAGGAACACCCAGGAAGTCCCCATGCAATAGGTCTTGAGACAACTATTTTCCTTTTTTATTTCAGTTGATATATATTTGACAATTATGAATTGTATCTATTTAGGGTGTACAGTTTGATGATTTTATATACATTGTGAAATAAAATAACCACATTCAACACAATTTAAAATATCTTTTACCTCAGTTATCAATTCTGTGTGCATATGTATAATGAGAACAGTTGCGATCTACCATCTTAGCAAATTTCAAGTACAGTCTTGTTAACTGTGGTCACACTGCAGTAATTAGATCTCCAGAGCTGATACTTACATAACTAAAATTTTGTACCTTAACCGTCACCTTTCTATTCCTCTCCATAGCATTGTTATCTCCACTTCTAAGAGTTTGATCATTTTAGACTCTGTATATAAGTGAGATTATATAGCATCTGTCTTTCTGCATTTGGTTTACTTCATTTAGTGTAATGTTCTCCAAGGTCATCCATGTTGTTGCTGATGACAGAATTTCCTTGTCCATAAAAGTTGAATAACAATGAAATGTATTATGTATAATGTGTAATTATTATACTTACTTTATCTATTTGTCCATGGATATTTATGTTGTTTGCATATTATAAATAAAGATGAAATGAACATAAGAGTGCAGATACCTCTTTGAGATGATTTCAATTTGTTTTTGGATATATATCCAAAAATGACTCTTTTCTTCAATGTACTAATATTGGGGAATCCATTCTGCATATATCAGAGGGATTTATTGTTTTCATTCTTTTAAATATCATATGCTTATTTCTTCTTAAACTTCCTCTAAAATACTCTTGTATTATAATTTTAACTATGAAGGTTTAAGCAAGAGGAGCAAATGTCAATATTTTCCCCTCTAATAGAGTAAGAAGAAAGTGGATATAAAGCAATGATGAGCTTAAACATCTTAATCTGACTTTTCTCAGAAGCCTGACTCCATGTGAAGGCTAGAATAAATGGTCCCTGATTTGAAGGAAAAGCAATGACAGCACAAACCAGAAAGGGCCAAATGAACACATGAAGTAAGACTTTTTGGAATTTAAGAGAATGAGACCAGAGTAGGAAAAGGGGGTCAGGGGGAGGGAACTTGGTTTATCAAGGTTTATGAAGAATAGGAATATTCAAAAACTTTTGACCAGTGCAAAATTTTTATTCTTGCTATTTTATCCTAGAAGTGCTGTTTACAGAAAACAAAACAAAAATTTGCTCTTCTTTCCTTATCTTCCAAGGTAGAATCAGTATGTTGTTCTGTGAAAAGTTACCTATTCGTACACCAAATTCTCTAAACTATGTGAGTCTAGACAAATATTGGGAGACGTGGCATATGATTTGAAGCTTCTCATGATAAGATTTTGATGACCCTAAAGGAGAGGAAACTAGATCTTCCAATGGTATATGCAGTCCCTTTATTTGTTGTTCAGTCACGAAGTTATGCCCAACTCTTTGCGACCCTATGAACTGCAGCATGATGGGCTTCCCTGTCCTTTGCTATTTCCTGGAATTTGCTCATACTCATGTCCATTGAGTCAGTGATGCCATCCAACCATCTCATCCTCTGTTTCCCCTTCTCCTCCTGCTCTCAATGTTTCCCAGCATCAGGGTCTTTTCTAATGATTTGGCTCTTTGCATCAGTCGGCCAAAATATTGGAGCTTCAACATCAGCATCAGTCCTTTCAATGAATGTTCAGGGTTGATTTCCTTTAGGATTGACTGGTTTCCAAGGGAATTTCAAGAGTCTTCACCGGCACCATAATTCAAAAGCATCAAAGTCCCTTTATAGATAGGTTGAAATAGAAGCAGATCAATCCTAAATCATAAAAGTAGTAGTTAATCTTATGTGATGTAGTGGATACTTAAGTAACTATTAAAGCCTAGATCATCTTATTGATCAGTGCAGTTATAGTGAAATATAAGTACAAGTTGGTACATTTATAGATGACCTATATAGGAAAAATAGAAATTTTGTGTTGCTGCATTTTTACTGGTCTGAAGAAGAAAATGACAACCAACTCCAGTATTCTTGCCTGGAGAATTCCATGGACAGAGGAGCCTGGCAGGCTATAGTCCATGGGGTTGCAAAGAGTCAGATATGACTTAGTAACTGAACAACAACAACATATTTTTGCTAGAGTGATATGCTTGAAGTTCCGTCACCATGATTTGAAGACCTCACCCTGACTGACCACTTTATTGCATCATTTGTGATGGCTGTAGGTGATTTGTTATTGTGAGAATTATTTTTAATAGTATTGAAATCATACTGTTAAACTATCTTGAGTAATATTTCGAGCATGAAATCAGTCAGAACACCACAGGGAATTCTTCTATTTGTGATGGATGTGCTAAAAAACAAAGCAGCAGATGGTGAGCAAACCAGAATTTAGAAACAGCAGGTATCTTCAAAGCTCCCCAGCTGGGTGAAACAAAGGATGAATTCCCAGGGTCAGAAGTCCCTTCTGGAACTATGATGGGCTTGTCTAGCAGAAACTGGGGATGTAGAAATATGCAGTTATGGCTGGACACTCCACATAGGTGAAGAGGAGGCAGAGAAACAACCTAGCTTCTTCATTGCTTCCTGTTCCCAATTTCCCAGCTTCCAGTTCTCCACCAGCACTTCCCAATGGACAAACTAGCAAGAAGCCAGCTGACATGGCTGCCTAGGAACTATAGTTCACAGAGCAGCAGAGAGGAGAGAGAGGCAAAAACCAAAACTGAAAGCAAAGGACTGGCCTGAGAAAGGTGTGATTCCAATCAAAAGAAATAAATATATTTTTGGATATGCTATATATCTTAGGAGATTTCTGTAGAGCAAAAAATAACAGAAGGAATGGCTGAAGGGTCAGCTTTACCACCAAGAGAAGTATGCGGTTATGTCCAAAACTAAAGGACTTTTTTCTGGGTGCTGCTTGAGAACACTGGCAATAAGAGAAGTGATTGGCATGGACAATTAAGAAAGCTGCCATGGTCACAGAAGAGCACACAGGATACTGCCAATAATAAAATCCCGGGTCCCTTTTGTTTTGGTGGTTGGCAACTTGGACCAAACTTCAGTGCCCTTGTGAATTCAAGATGCCAAGACCAGAAGTACTCTTTATGTTAAGTGAATAAAAATTGGAAGGGAATGAAGTTTAATTTTGTGAGTATGATAAAATATAATAACAGATAATACAAGAGGAAATTATCTTTCCTTCAACATTAGAATCTCTACCATCAGAAATTAGCATCTTAAAATCACAATGATTAACATTTTACCAGTGGTGAAATTGTGCATTGGAATCAGAAAGTTATTTAGAAACAGAATATTTTCTTACAATTTACACTTTTAAACAAAAGTATGCTATCATCCTTGAAATTATTAGAAATTTTGATAAAATGTATTACTGTCCCCCAAAAGTTTTCTGCCTCTCCCTGTAGAGGGGTTATTGGTGAGGTGGTTCTCTCTGGTCAATCAGCGTGAGTAGTAACATTTTATATCGCTTCTAGGCAGAAGATTTAAGGGCCAACGCTTGGGTCTGCTGGTGTTGGTACAGATGACCTGTGAAAGATATTTAATCTGATTGCAAAATAAAAAATAGTAAGCCCTGGTTGTTACAAAACACTAAGTTCATGGAGTTATGGAGATTTGGGGTTATTGCAGCTGGCATGCATGCTCAGTCTCTCAGTCATATCCCACTCTTTATGACCCCACGGATTGTAGCCCATCAGGCTCCTCTGTCTGTGGGGGATATGTACGGCTGAATCCCTTTGCTGTCCACCTGAAACTGTCATAACATTGTTAATTGGCTATATGCCAATACAAAACAAAAAGTTTAAAAAAAATGCTCCCACCATAAACATGCATGTATTTTGAGAATTTAAAGGCACATGACACAATCATCTGTTATCTACAACACAGCTATTATGTCACACATATGATCCTTCCTGCATTTTTAAAAATGTATCTGCAGTTGTGCCTATTATGTTCCTAAAATTGTCCTTTATCAAATATTTCTTGGTATTGAGGTTTAATTAACACACAGCATTATAATAGCTTCAGATGTACAGTTAATGATTCAATATTTTATATATTGTGGGATGATCACCACAAATAAGTCTAGTTAACCTTTGTCATCCCACATAGTAACAGCATTTTTTCCTTGTGATAATAGGTACTTTTAAGGTTTATTCTCTTAGCAACTTTCAAATATGCAATACCATTTTATTAACTATAGTTGGCCATGTTGTATGTTACATGCCCATGTTATTAATTTTAAATGTATATAAAGGTCTTTAATTCAAATTATCTTAAAATATATATGATTTTTTTATTTGCTACTGAGATAAATAATTCCAAACCAATTATTTTTCAAAATTTAAGATTCTCCTATGTCTTCATCTATATAGCACTAGCACATATTGTGAAATATTTGATTTGTACTATTTCATTTCAGCTGACCTAAGGTCCACAGAGTTGCACTTATTGATTTAATTTAGAGAGTGTCAGGTGTCTGGAGACCTCTAAATTTATCTCATGCCAATCTTACGCCTTTATCCCTCTCCTGTTGCTTCAAATTTTCATTTTTAGGGATGATATATTTTAAAGTTTGATCAATTTATATTCCAAATAATTAGTGGTTTGTGTTAAAGAGACACTCTTAAATCATAAGTGACATTAAAATAAAATGAAAATAGCTTAAGTCCTCATATCTTCAGCTGTTTATATAAAGACAGTATTTTTTGGAATCTTGTTGTGTGCAGAGATAATTTCAGCGATTTTTTTTTCTCTCTCATCTGGACTGGAAAGAAGGAGAGAGAGGAAGAGAAGGAATACTATAAACAACTTGGTTTTAGGTAGCAGTCGATTAACTGAAAGCTTAATGGTATTTTTCATAAAAGTACTAGATTTCACTATTTTTCTCCATCCAATTATTACTTTTAACTATCTCCATTAATTGTGACTATTAATGACATCACATACAATGTGTTTTATCTAATGACAAAATAAGAAATGAAGAAGCAGAAAAATCAAACTGTTTCACTTTACTTACTCGTAAGGGTTGGGAGTGATATTATTTAAACCTAAACTAAGATTTCCCTTCCCTATAGTGCCCAAATGTTCACATAAATACATGTTATAAAAGTATGTGTTTCTTTAATACAAAAATCATTGTATTTTTACATACCAGCCATGAAAAAGCAGAATTAAAAAAATTTAAAAGCTATAAAGCCATTTGCATCAACACTCAGTTCAGTTCAGTCACTCAGTCGTGTCCAACACTTTGTGACTCCATGGACTCTAGCTCTCCAGGCTTCCCTGTCCATCACCAACTCCTGGAGCTTACTCAAACTCATGTCCATCAAGTTGGTGATGCCATCCAGCCATCTTATCCTCTGTCATCCCCTTCTCCTCCTGCCTTCAATCTTTCCCAGCATCAGGGTCTTTTCCAGTGAGTCAGTTCTTTGCATCAGGTGGCCAAAGTATTGGAGCTTCAGCTTCAGCATCGGTCCTTCCAATGAATATTCAAGACTGATTTTTTTTTTAGGATTGACTGGTTTGATCTCCTTGCTGTCCAAGGGACTCTCAAGAGTCGCCTTCAACACCACATTCCAAAACAAATTCTTTGGTGCTCATCAATTCTTCAGTTGGATTTAGAAAAGGCAGAGGAAACAGAGATCAATATGCCAACATCTGCTGGATCATAGAAAAAGCAAGAGAGTTCCAGAAAAACATCTATTTCTGCTTTATTGACTACATCAAAGCCTTTGTGTGGATCACAAGAAACTGGAAAATTCTTCAACAGATGGGAATACCAGACCACCTGACCTGCCTCCTGAGAAATCTGTATGCAGGTCAAGAAGCAACAGTTAGAACTGGACTAGTTTCAAATCAGGAAAGGAGTACGTCAAGGCTGTATATTGTCACCTTGCTTATTTAACTTACGTGCAGAGTACATCATGCAAAATGCCAGGCTGGATGAAGCAAAAGCTGAAATCAAGATTGCGGGGAGAAATATCAATATCCTCAGATATGCAGATGACACCACCCTATGGCAGAAAGTGAAGAACTAAAGACCCTCTTGATAAAAGTGAAAGAGGAGAGTGAAGAAGTTGGCTTAAACTAAACATTTAGAAAACTAAGATCATGGCATCTGGTCCCATCACTTCATGGTAAGTAGATGGGGAAACAATGGAAACAGTGACAGACTTTATTTTGGGGGGCTCCAAAATCACTGCAGATGGTGACTTTAGCCATGAAATTGAAAGACGCTTGCTCCTTGGGAAAAAAGCTATGACCAACCTAGACAGCATATTAAAAAACAGAGACATTACTTTGCCAACAAAGGTCTGTCTAGTCAAAGCATCAGCACTACAAATGTATATATTCTTAGGTGTAAATCCTCCACAACAAAGGTATATGCTAAAACCTGCAAGCTTCTGATGAAAGAAATCAGTAAACATGGAAATAAGTGGAGAGAGACATGGCATTCATAGATTAGAAGACAGAGCCTGGTTGAGATGTCCATTCTCCCTTTAGAACTATAGATTCAATGTGACCCCAATTAAATTCTTAGTAGGCTTTGTTCATAGGTGAATTGCTAATAGATGATTCAATATGGCAGGTTCTCTCACTCCTTACCATTACTTTCACTGTCTTTATAAAGTTTCAAGTTAAGAAATGCTGTTAGATAAAATACCACTGATCTGGGTACAACTGCCTCTGAATTTGGTAGAAGATTCTCTTGTTTGAGTTTCATTGACGTAATTATAGATACTATCATTATGAGAGTGTTTCCTTTTTTCTGTATAATCTATTGGACATTTAGAAAGACTTTCTTATAGTCATCTTGAAGAAATTGGAAGAAATAAAAGTTTTAAAAAAACTCCGAAAAACTCCAAAGTTAGTGTTAAACAGAAATTTAAATCAGTATATTGAGATGGCTATAAAGAGAAAAAAGAGAAGCAGATCATCATATACTCTTATTTTATACAAATAAATTCAGTTTCCTAAGGGAATAGAAGTTGGTGAAAGATGTAAGTGTGTAGGCATCAAATATGGCATATAAGCATCTGTAGTGAGTTATTTGTCAGTAAAATGTAACACTAAATGTTTCGTATATATTACATTGCCATTTTAAGAGCCATGTATATATAACAAAAGTTAAAACAATTTGCATAAATATTTTGAGCTATTTCTAAATGAGAAGAGAAAATTGTAGGATTCGTTTCTATTCTATGACTACTAATGTATTAATATGTGTGCATTATTAAAGAGCATAAAAATAACCCCATTTAGTGCATATATGTTTTAACATTACGCTTCTGAACATAGGAATAACAAAGCCTTCATATAATCACTAAGAGGGTGATTCATATGTTAACAGTAATAAGTATTGAAAATAAGCTTAATCACTTTGGATCAGGTATTGAAAAGACAGTGGGGAAAGTGACAAGACATCTATCCAGGCGGCAAGAAATTTCTTACTCACTCAGCAATGCTTTAATTTCAAGCCCCCCATTCAGTTCACGGACATGAACTTGAGCAAATTCTGGGAGATAGTGAAGGACAGGGAAGCCCTCGGTGCTGCAGTCCATGGGGTCACAAAGAGTCAGACACTACTTACCTGCTGAACAACAATTCTTTCTAACACCAGAAGACGTATGAGTCAATTTTCGGTTAATTGATTTATAGGTGTAAGCTCGGTCTTTGCAGAGTTCTCCAATGCTATCCCCACCCCACTGTACAGGCTTCTTCCTGGAATGTCGTTCTAGAATAATAATGTTGGGAGTTAGGATGGTTGGGACAGTATTTCATCCTTGATCTGCCCTTGTCTGTCTAAGTTGGCTTCTGTGTGTTTTGCCCCATCCAGTTCTCAGAATGATCCATTTGAACACCGGTGTCTGCTGAGATACTTGATTTTTATTCCTGCTCTGCTGGTGTAGGTCACACAGTATCCAATGCTACATCTCCCTGTTTCAGATCAAACCCTTCTTCAGTTCTGCTAACCCTCATGCCCTTCTTTCTGGCACAAAGAAGCTCTGAAGCTCTTCCATCCTTCCCCGAAGCCAGATGTCACCTAATGTTTCCTTACCCAGTGGATCTCCTTATCCCACTGTCTCACCTTATCACTGCTGTCCTCCAGCTAGCATGCCTTGATGTTTGCAGTGAGGTAGCCACTGACTAAATTGTTTTTATTAAAATCATAATTAAAAAATAAAAAACTTGAGTCTTTAAATAAATCTTTTTAAATGTTTTAAAATATTAAAAAAAATGTTCTTTCCAAATGCAGCCCAAGTTCATTATTTTAGAATATACAGTTTCCCCAATATCTGAATTCTTTGCATATCTACATCCTGTATACTGAGAAACGCTTCTTCTGCCAAGTCCTCTTTGTGGCTCCCTACCCCATTTTTTTAAACTTCATGCATGCTGTCAGGAATCAAAGCAACCTCTTAAGTGCTTCCTTGGTGATCAGCTTCAGAGACACTGAATTAAACTTCTAGCTGCCAAGAACCACAGCGGTGGTCCTGGATGATACTGTGAAAACCAGATTAATCTTTTGAGAGTTCAGCACTAGGAGCATGCTTGCATAGATTCTCACCAAAAACACACATTGGAACTCAACTATCACTGTTCAGAAAATGAGACCGTTTTATTTTTCTGAGCAGACATTTCTTAAGAATATAAACCAGTCTCTTGGATGCAAAGGAATGTACATAAGAATTGTTTATTTTGAAAGAAAAAAATTTAAAAGTGACAGGGGAGATACATGGGAAGAACTAGATTACTATTATTTTGCAGTATTTGCTTAGTGACTTTGGGCATGAAAATATTTTCACAATGAGATAAAGAGTACTCTTATGAAAGAGACCAAAGAAAAATGTTATAAATTTATCAGAAACCTTAAGAAAAATAGTCACTAAAAGTTGAAAGTATGTACATGTATTATTGAATGTCTCAAGGCTTCAAAAGCTGCAAATGTGCAAAAGAACTGGTGGTCATGGGGATATGTTTTCAGTCAGTTCAGTTCAGTCGCTCAGTTGTGTCCAACTCTTTGCAGCCCCCTGCACTGCAGCATGCCAGGCCTCCGTGTCCATCACCAACTCCCAGAGTTTACTCAAACTCATCCACTGAGTTGGTGATGCCATCCAACCATCTCATCCTCTGCCGTCCCCTTCTCCTTCAATCCTTCCCAGCATCAGGGTCTTTTCCAATGAGTCAGTACTTCGCATCAGGTGGCCAAAGTATTGGAGTTTCAGCTTCACCATCAGTCCTTCCAATGAATATCCGGGACTGATTTCCTTTAGGATGGATATATTTTAGTTGCCTCCTGTTCACTCCATTGCTGAAGACAGAGTCCCTTCCTAGGATTAAACTGATGGTTGTAACCAGATAGATGAGATTGACAGCAGCATATTAGTCACACAGAATCACAGCTCGGGGATGAAAGATACCATACACCATGCTGGACCACATGGAGTTGCCTTTGGAAACAAAGTGAATGACAATGCCTGTGTATGACAGGCTTCATATAGTCAAGTTGGGGAGGTGGCTCTTGGTTCCTGTGGTATGGTTGACTAATTCTATAGCTGGCAGGGAGCTAAAACCTACTGCTCAGGGATAATCAGGCACTGGGCCTGGACCCTATAAGAGGGAAGGTCATTTGTTTGGTTAGAGGACTTCCTCCATAGGAGGGAGTGGGGAACTTGTAGTTAAGCCACTGGAGGCTATTCTAGATTTTTCCAAATGTCAAGGAATACATATTATTGGGCCTGAATTTTTAAGGCTTTATCAGTTCAGTTCAGTTGAGCTCAGTTCAGTCACTCAGTCGTGTCCGACTCTTTGTGACCCCATGAATCGCAGCACGCCAGGACTCCCTGTCCATAATGAACTCCAGAGTTTGCTCAAACTCACATCCATTGAGTCGGTGATGCCATCCAGCCATCTCATCCTCTGTCATCCCCTTCTCCTCCTGCCCCCAATCCCTCCCAGCATCAGGGTCTTTTCCAATGAGTCAACTCTTCGCATGAGGTGGCCAAATACTGTAGTTTCAGCTTCAACATCAGTCCTTCCAAGGAATACACAGGACTGATCTCCTTTAGGATGGACTGGTTGGACCTCCTTGCAGTCCAAGGGACTCTCAAGAGTCTTCTCCAACACCACAGTTCAAAAGCATCAATTCTTCGGCACTCAGCTTTCTTCACCATCCAACTCTCACATCCATACATGACCACTGGAAAAATCATAGCCTTGACTAGATGGAACTTTGTTGGCAAAGTAATATCTCTGCTTTTTAACATGCTATCTAGGTTGGTCATAACTTTCCTTCCAAGGAGTAAGCGTCTTTTAATTTCATGGCTGCAGTCACCATCATAGTGTACTCTATGCCATGCTGGTGCTGCTAAGTCGCTTCAGTCGTGTCCGACTCTGTGTGATGCCATAGATGGAAGTCCACCAGGCTCCCCCATCCCCAGGATTCTCCAGGCAAGAACACTGGAGTGGGTTGCCATTTCCTTCTCCAATGCATGAAAGTGAAAAGTGAAAGGGAAGTCGCTCAGTCATGTCCAACTCTTAGCGACCCCATGGACTGCAGCCTACCAGGCTCCTCCGTCCATGGGATTTTCCAGGCAAGAGTACTGGAGTAGGGTAGTGTACTCTAAATCTCCAAATCTGACATTACAATTTCAAAATTTTCAAAGAAATTTGGAAAATCTCCATAAAAAGTAATGTGTCCTAAGCAACAATTTGAAAAAGATTTACTGTAAAACAGAGCATGTATTATAGAATGAGTGATTCATAAACAATTAAGTACAACCATAGAATTATAGCCTATATATATAAAAATAATGCTGTTGAAGGCAAAAATGAATATACATGAGCATCAGGAAAAATACATAAGCATATTCTCTCTGTCAACTCTGCTTAACAACAAAAAAAAAGAATATCCACTCTTTGGGTTAAGTATCATTTTTTTTGCATGAGCTGGTTATCTTTTTCTATAATCTGCCAGGTTGCAAATATTTTAGGGCCAGAAGATCTGTTAAAACTACTGAACCCTGTTGAAGCATGAAAGCAACCATAGGTAGTACACAAATAAATGGTTGTGGCTATGTTCCAATAAAGTTATAAAAATAGCCAGTGGACCAGATTCAGCCCACGGTGGTAGTTTGACCATTAATGATCAATATATTGATCAATTGTTCATTAATGTTATAAAAATATTGACAACATTAAATATATAATCAGAAATTCTAGGCTTATATAGTCTTATCAGGAGGCAAAATAAGTATGACTAAAGCTTTTTTTCTAATAAAAAGAAAGTTTTATATTAATATACATTATTTATATTAATGAAAATTTTTGAATACAAATTAAAAGATTTAAAAAGAATATTTATCTGAGTACTTTTAATTTTATTAACTTTATTGATTTCAGTTATTAATGGGCCATATCATTACATATTTAAAATGCTTTTTTTCTGTACTTTGAGATTTAAACAGTGGTTTCAAATACAGAATTCTTTAGTTTCCTTGTGTGTTTTTAAGATTAAGTGTTTCATCCTCTCAGTTTGTTCTCTACTTTTATCTTTTTATTAGTTAGAAATCATAACATATATTCTATAGTTGAAATTATACCCAGAGAATCCAAACAAAAAATGAAAATGAGGAATTAAACATATTTTTAAAGGACAAGAAATATATATCTATCTGATTTAGCCTTTGTCTTAGTACTATGAGCTATAATGAAATATAATTTCTTTCTCCTTCATAAAAATAAATGAGATAGACTAAAAATACCCATTTCTTTTAGATGATAAGATTAGCAAAGTGTGAAGAAATTGACTGTGCCATTTTTCATCTTCTTTCAGAATGATAAAGAATTATAATACGAAGTTTTCAAATTTTAAGACTATTTAGCAGTGGCAATAAGTTTACATAAGTTAAACATTTTCTTTTTTTTAATTAAAGATATTATTTTCACTCATGTCAACATGTCTATACCATCCCTAACAATCAATAGTGGAAATTAAGGATACATGCATGCTCAGTTGTGTTCCAGTCTTTGTGATTCCATGGACTGTAGTCCACAAATCTCTTCTGTCCATGGAAGTTTCTAGGCAAGAATAGTGGAGTGGATTGCCATTTCCTATGCCAGGGATCTTCCCAACCCAGGACTGAACCCTCGTCTTCTGTGTCTCCTGCATCGGCCTGCAGATTCTTTACCACTGTGCCACCTGATTTGCACATAATTAAAGGTCATGTTAGAGGATTATCAAACATCTTTCAAAGACAATTGTCATGGACAGAATTGTGTTCCCCCAAATTCACCTTGAATCCCTAACCCCACTGTGATGGCATCTGGAGAGGGGGCCTTTGGAAGATAAACTGGTCCTGATGAGATCATGAGGGTGGTGCTCTCATGAAGGTATTAACATGCTTTTAAAAGAAGGTCCCAGAAAGCTTACTTCTTCTCTCCCTTTCCCTCCCAGTTGTTTGGACAGAAAGAGAAGATAGATGTCTGCAAGTTAGGAAGAGAGTCATCAATGATGACTCAGATCTCTTGGCACTGTTATCTTGGACTTCCTATCCTCCAGAACTGTGAGAAAATAAATTTTTCTTATTTAAGTTTCTGGTATTTTGTTATGGCTGCCTTAGCAGATTAACACATCAATAATTTGGCTTCAATAAATAATTCCATAGACTATAAGTATATTTTGCTTGTATTCGGATCAAAATCCCTGAGCTTAAGTCAATGCTGTAATAACTTTCTTTAAGGAATTTACTTATATAAAATTTTAGTTATGTTTCTCTTAAATCCTCTGCCCGTTCCCTCCTTATTCAGCAGTACTCACTAGAGTTAGTGTGGTCCATCACCATGCTTTAGAAATAGCTAAAGTGCTACATTTTAGTCCTGAAGTTATTTTAGACAGCACATTGAAAATTCAAACCAAAAGCCTGAAGCAATTCTATTAGATTTTGAACACTTAAAATATCTTATTAGAGAGACTAGGGCAGAGAAATTCAACTAGAATTTTTCAGTAGTTCAACTATATCTATTTTTAGATGTATGGATTTTCAGGTGTCAATGTATTAAATCTCCTTGTACCAAAAATACCTATTATAGGCTAATGAAGATATGATTATTAAAATTTAACTTAATTGAATACTTTCATTTATCTATTTGGCATTTTCCATGTGTTCAAATATTGGTAAATGTTTAATTCAATGATTCTCATGTATTGTGAGTGTTCTGAACTGAAAACAGCATTTTGTTTATTTAGTATTATAAACTACCAATTAGAACATAATAAAAGAAGAAATGATAAAGAAAATATCAATGTGAAACTTACTGATATTGGATACAAAAATATCTTCAGCAGAACTTGAAGTTTTTCCAGAATTGGCATAGAATGATTATAAAGGTTTGAAAGCATTTCTTAACTTCCTAGCATTGTGAAAATGTCACCCAAAATAAAACAGAGGTGAAATTATTAATTTATCACTGGTTCTATATCATATGATATGTAATTTTAAAAAGATATGCCCACTAAATCTACATGTGTAATAAAGAGAAAAAATGACAAAGTCTCTTATTTCAAAGCTCTAAAATCTTAGAACTATGAATTTTAAAAAACTCAATAAAAATACTCAGAGAATTTATAAGACATGGTCTTTGCCCTTAGCTCCTTCTGTTCCATAAAAACTGAAAGTAAAACTTGTATGCATTTTATTATTCATAAAACAAGCCACTGTTGAATGCTTAGCAAATAGAATGACAAAGGGCAGGAAAAACATACTGTGAGAAAAGCAAGATCCACCCACGAACTCACCAAAGCAAACTCTGTGATTTTGGATAGATCTTCATTTCCACTGGATAAAAAAAAGAATACATGTTGGTAAGGCATTCAGAAAATACATCAGTGAAATAAACGTAGTAACAGATTTTGAGCTCAGAGATCTTTACTAGGGTTATTCTATTTTGATGAAAATAATATGTTGCTATTCAAAGTTCTATCTGTATTCTTTAATTTTTGATTTGGACATAACTTTAGACTTACAGAAAATTTTCAAAAATAAAATTCGAACAAAGAGCATCCATGTTTCCTTTCCCTAGATTTACCCATTTGCTGGCGTTTTACATCATTTGTTTATTGTTCTCAGTCTCTATTTACATACACACACACACACACACACATATATAATTTACACACATGCACACACACATTTTCCTGAATCCTTTGAGGAATGTTTCATATATCATGGCTTCTTACCCCTAAATACTTCAGTATTTCCTAAATATAGTGACGTTTTCATATAACCACAGTACAATTACAGTATTAACCTCAAAAGCCTTAAGATGAATATAACAACACATGAAAATATTTTAATTGAATTTATCATTCACACTCCAGTTTTGTCAGATAACACAATATTATTCTTTATAGATTTTTTTTTCCCAATACAGGACCCAGTCTAGAGTCAGTAATTGTATTTAGTTTTCACACCTCTTCTGATTTCCTTAATTTGGAATACTTACACAGGCTTTCTCAGTTTTTATGACATTAATCTATTGAAGAATTCAGCTGCCTTCTTCTTCGGTATTTGAGAGAAATATGTTCATTTTGTACTTATCTGGTATATACTTGTGGTTAAATTAGATGTCTTCATTCTGAGCAGTATTTATTGCCCAAGTGATGTGTCCTCAAGGTCATGAAATCCATCTGTTTCTTAGTATTGAAATTTTTTTGGTCACTTGAATAATTATCTTTATGTATAATTACTTTATTTTTCCTTGTAATTAGTAAGTAATCAATTGGGAAAAATTTTAAGACCATGCAGATATTCTGCTTCTCATTGAAAGTCTTCCCAGATCTAACATTCAATGATGGGTTTTGGCTGATCCAATCCCTACTATGAAGATGACAATGATTTCCCCACTTGATCTGCACCTACCCATTTTATAAGGTGGTGATCCCCCTTCTACTTAAGCAAAAGGCCTCCCTTCTCCTTTGTTTATGTCTCTTTGTATGCATGCAAACATGTATATATTCATTTGTCTACTCACTAGCAATATTAAATCACGTATTTCAGTTTTTTCAATGGCTTATAATTCATTATTGTACTTAATTTTAATAATATTCCAGTTTTGACTAATGTCAACCCCTTTTCACTGGCTTCTGCAGCCATATGAAATGATCCTGCTTTTTTTTCTTAAGCACTTTGAGACTTTCTGGAACAAGGAGATATTCCAGGCTCACCCTGTAACTAACTCTTTCTCAACCTTGGAAGCAGCCAATATATGAGGAATTCTCTTTTAAGAGGTCAGTTTGGCCAATCAGACTGAGTTTCAGGCCATTGTTAACATTTTTCTGACACTTTGCTCAAATGAAACCTTAGAGGTTAGTTAAAATGACAAATATTAATTGTGCATTTATTTATTATGTTCCAGGCATTGCAACTGGATTGATATAGAAACTGAATTTTATATATATATATATATATATATAAATTCAAATATGTAAGTGAAACAGGATTTTATATATATATGTATACACATACATAAAATTAACCTAAAAAGTAAGTGTTGCTATCACTATTCTACAATGATAAAATGATACCCTCTATAATTAATTAGTCCAAGTTCATTTAAGAAATAATTTCCAGAGCTAGGTCTGAGCTTACTTTTCTTTACCAGCAAATCAAGTCCTTAATCTATTTGTTACACCAAGTTCTAGTGCTATGGTGAAAGTGAAAATGCAGGTTGCTCAGTGGTGTCCGACTGTTTGTGACCCCATGGACCTTACAGTCCATGTAATTCTCCAGACCAGAATACTGGAATGAATAGCCTATCCCTTCTCCAGGAGATCTTTCCAATGAATCGAACTGGAGTCTCCTGTGTTGCAGGTGGATTCTTTACCAGCTGAGCTATCAGGTAACAATGTGTATTAAATGAAGCAGAGTGTAATCTAAAAGCAAAATTTAAGAGGATAAGACATGCAAGTTGCACTGGATTTATTGTGTTGGGCATTTTCCTGAGTAAGTCTGTGGTTTGTTTTATAAAATAGTCAATAGACTTGCAGTGGTAACATGAGTTATTTTCTTTAAGCAAATAGAAGACACATAATACTTACAAGTACTTTCCAATGATTATTGCTAGAAAGAAAAAAATGATGTTGAGTTAGAAGGAGCCTATCCAGAATACATTAGGGTAAACTTGTGTGGGTGTCCAATCCCCCTAAATATGGTTCTTACAAAACTCATGTGATATTTCAGCATTTTTTTTTTTAGTTTGACAGCATCTCTAACCTATTGTGGATTGATAGATGCTGACTTTTGCTCATGTGTGCTCCCCTTTTTATTGATCTATTATGCCAGAGTAATTTCTCTTTTTTTTTCTATTTTTTTCTTTTTCTTAAATGCAGACTTGATCACAAAATTTCTCTCTTAAAACTGTGCTATATGGAATATTAGGAGTTAAAAGTCTCAACTAACAGAAGTCCTGGGCACTTTCTACAAGGCTCAACTAGCCAGCTTTGCTTTCATCTGATGCATAATTGGTAATTACAGGTGAACTTCATCAGGAGGAAACCCTGAGTATACTACGGGAAAGCACGTGCTTTGGGTCACCATTTGTTAATAGAAGACAAACCGGGTTCCCTCAGTGGGCTTATTTAGTCTTTGAGATGTAGGATGGGTACGTTAAAATTTACCCTGCCTGCATCATAGAGCTTTTGCTGTGATGGAATGAGATAATTCACATGAAAACATTTTGGAAATTGTGAATCTTTAGGCAGACATAAAGAATTATTTTATTGTTTGTGGAATTATCATTGTTAATATCCAGGGCTAAAGAAAAAAGCCTCATCAAATGAATACACATAACAATCATTGCAGAATATTTACAAGTGTTGTATCTGGAGGTGAACAGTTCCATGCATTCCTCCTAAAATCCTTTTCTGTCTACCCTCAAAGCCCTCCTAGTACAAATACTGCCAAAAATCATTTGATAAACAAATTATTAGGAAATGACAATATTTTGTTCTGTGCCTGAAACAGTCTCATCTACCAACTGTTAGCAAGGAATACCAGCAATCGGTTTCACAAACATTTTCTTTCGGAAGGCCTCCCTGCAACATTTAATGATGATGAATTGCTTCCAACCGGGCAAATAAAAATGGTGATTGTGGACAATTTAATGAATAGAACCTTTGAAGATCTGATCTGCTGGCAGCTACTGCCAAAATTGCATTTAACATACTAAAAGGAAATTTCGCTTAGTCACCACAGCAAATCGACGTCTTTAAAAAAAAGAAGAAGCCTCTGACACAGGAAAGTCTTGAGAAACAAGCAGCCTATATATCTGACGAAGCAGTTGGAGGCAGAGGTGTCGAGCTGAAACTTAGTATATTAACCGGGCCCCGCAGGGCCACATCGGGGGTTAAGGTTGGAGTTGTTAGCGGGAGGCAGTTAGTGAAGTGTAGGCGCTAGGGTTGATTTGCAGAGCAATCAGATAAAGCAGAACACTGTCCTTTTAAACGGGGAAGACTTACCATTCAGACAAGGTCAAGTGGCTCTAGAACTGGGAAAGTGAGAAGAAAAAAAGAATCTGAGATGCAGGCAGAAGTTCCGGCGACAGTTTGTTAAGACTTCCGGAACAAAAGACCAGATCAAAGCTCTTAGCAAGAAGAAATCAGAATCCAACGGGGATTTTGTGTTATGGCACGGATATCTCCCAGCAAATACGGGCTTTGATACGGAAATAGCCATCTTTTGAGACACATTAAAAAAAAAAAAAAAAAAATCCCTCATTCCCAAGATAACATTTTTGTTTAAAAGTCTGGGCAATTTAATACTCATAGGATTGTGGAAGATCGAGATAAATTACATAGAATGCAAGAATTCATCAGAATCACTCCTCAAATTTCCTCAATATACCCCATTCTGCAAGAGCATAGCTCTAAACATCTAAATACTTAGACCAGCTAGGTGCCATGGCAAAGCACTGAGCATGATTCCAGAACAGTCATCCTTGCCCTAAATTGCTGGGTTAGGATTGTGTTTTTTTGACTTCAACTTTAGTTGAAACCACAAAACAAGTCTAATTAAAAAAAAAAAAAGTTGAAATGGGTTATTGACCTCTATATTAAAGAGACCCAAATCCTCTCCTCAGAATTCTGGAGTTGCAACTGAATCCCTGTCTAAGTTCTTTAGGAGTTTCAAAACATTTTTACCCGCTAAGGATACACACACATCCACTTTTGCAGCAATGCTGTGGTCTCCCTTCATGGTAAAGAGATAACAGGAGAGAGACATCTATAACAGGTAGGGTATATAATTCCTTAAAATGGTCTTAACATAAGGTTCTATCAGTGTGCAAATGGTATCTGAAAAGTATGTTATTTTCTGAGTTTAACCACAGGATTACTTGTGACAGCTTTCCATGTTGCTTGGTGGTAAAATATCCGCCTACCAATGCAGGTTTGATCTCTAGTCCTGGAAGACTGAAGATCCCCTGGAGAAGGAAATGGCAACCCACTCTAGTATTCTTGCCTGGAAAATTCCCATGGACGGAGGAACCTGGTGGACTACAGTCCATACACAGAGTTGGACACAACTGAGCGACTTCACTTTCACTTTTCACTTTGTGTCACTAAAGTATGAAAGTATATGACAGTATAACTTGATAAGCTAATGAAAATGTAAATTACCCAGAGATTGGTATGAAGGTCTGGTTATAGTTGAAAATCAAAGTTCTAGCAAATACCTCTCGTGATTCCAATAATGATCGGACTGTACTAGGGTCTTTAAATTTAATCCCCATGAAAATTAAAGCATCAGTCCCTTTCTTTAGAGCTTCACTCCATCTGGAAATTACTTCATGGAAATATTTTAATGTTAACCATTTCACATGCTAATTATGTATTTCTTGAATGCTTGTGATATACGAGATACTGTACCTTGTGAAGGAAGAAAAGAGACATGAAGTGCATAATCATTTTCCACAAAGCAGATTCTCAAAGTGAGCACTGTGGGCTGTCTGTATATAAATTGTGTCAGGTATTTTTATTTCAAAAAAATTCACAGTAACAACCCCCGCCCCATCCCCCACCCCCGTCCCTCTGCACAGAACCAATCACACAAGTCTGTCGTAAAGGATCCCAGATGTCTTCGATTTCTCAAGACCTATTCAGGTGATTGATTGTGACCCACTCTGAGCTTGAGAACCACCTGTTTGCTTAGATCGTTTGGCAGTAAGGTGCTGACTGCGCAGGTTAAATGAAGAGGAATGTTTAGAATCACCAAGGGCCAGAAGAGGTTTGTTGGCTTACTTCGGAGAAAGAAAATGGTAAGGATTAAGAATTAAAATTATCAATATGTTTGGATATCAAATGTGGAGTGAGAATGGCCAGAGGGGGAGAGTGTTAATGGGAGGGAAGAATCTATTTATGCTAACTCAGGTTTCTGGTCTGAGATCTGGGTTGGGATCCAAGGGTTCAGAAAAATGGGCATGTTTCTGGAAGCAAAACTGATAAAAGGTATGTATGAGTACATATTATTTATGGTCAGGAAGCAGGACTGAAGTCGCTGCTCAAAGAACTAATAAAATTAACTTTCTGGATCCTTTCAAATCCTAGGTGAACACGTGGACATATTCTTGTAAATGTCCCAAATTTGAGATTTAATTTTTTCTTATTTGTAAAGAGAATTCTCCCAGTTTTATAGGCTTCATGCGTCATAGACCTTCAGCGGAGAGCTGGGAAATAATTGTGTTGAAGGGTCCAATGCCTGAGTGACTTCCCACTAATGCTGTCATGTAGGAAATTTTACATATTTCTCTAAAAATTACAGATGATATTTTCTTATAAGCTGGCCATTCAAAAATAAGCAATATATTGATACAAACATTAAAATAATTATATTTTACTCCAAGATATTGTCAAATATATTATGCAGTGTGGTTTAGGTGTGTATTTAGAAATTAATTATTCATGGAATTATCTGTCAAGAAACTGATATTTACAGAAAAGCTCATTTATTTCCTTGTATCACAAGTGAATGAATATTAAATAAACTAGTTATTTTTTCTTTTGTCTGTCATTAAGCCCAAATTTGCTTAGCTCTAAATTGCAGAAGTTATTTAATTTATGGTAGTTGGTACATTTTAGTATATCTTAGTTTTTCATGATTGTAATACACTTTTGATCCTTTTAATGTGTACTTTTTATTTTTCAGTTTAAGCATCTTTATATTTGGTGGGATGGGATATAAATTATACATATATGTACTCACACATCCCCTTCACAAATGTTACAAACTAATTTTTAAATTTCATGTTGTTTAAATATAAATGGAAAAGGCTTATAAAAACACTTTTCTCATTAGTTATCATGATTCTCTACTTTAAATATTTAAAAATGTGTGCCCAGTATATACGTCTTCAGGAGACTAAAAATACATGGCCTCCTATTCACCACACTT
Source organism: Bos grunniens (assembly GCF_055505025.1). Classification (NCBI taxonomy): domain Eukaryota; kingdom Metazoa; phylum Chordata; class Mammalia; order Artiodactyla; family Bovidae; genus Bos; species Bos grunniens. Next base: position 10,828,065 of record NC_141168.1, read on the forward strand.
TTTGCATTTGTCACTTCATTTAAAAGTATTTATAATTTTTGTCACCTTATGAATACATATTATAATTTAGATACTGTTTATTGATGACAAAGCATAAACACTGCTTTGGGGTAAAAATAATCACTGAGTATAATTTTGGGTAATAGGAGGTTCTTTCTAGACTATCTGGTTGGAAATATAATGGATGAAATTAATACTGCAAGTACAAGTATCTTGAAAATTAGAGGAATATAGGATGATATACAGGAGAAGGCAATGGCACCCCACTCCAGTACTTTTGCCTGGAGAATCCCAGGGATGGAGGAGCCTGGTGGGCTGCAGTCCATGGGGTCTCTGAGTTGGACACGACTGAACGACTTCACTTTCACTTTTCACTTTCATGCACTGGAGAAGGAAATGGCAACCCACTCCAGTGTTCTTGCCCGGAGGATCCCAGGGACGGGGGAGCCTGGTGGGCTGCCGTCTATGGGGTCACACAGAGTCGGACACAACTGAAGTGACTTAGCAGCAGGATGATATACATTTTTTTCTGGGGAATATTCACAACACTAAAAATAATCTTATAAATCAGTTTTAAGAAAAATAGCTTGCCTTTGCTAACTGCACATCCTGTACACATGAATGTTGAACACCAGACCAAAGATCCTCCAGTTGCAGTGTTACTTCCCATGTTTAATAGCAGTCATCCAAGCGGTCATCCAAGCTGTCATCCAATAGCAGTTTGGTGTCCATGTCAATACATACATAATGATTATGCCATTGAGTCATTTTCCTAACATTATACAACCCATATCTTAGCAGTTTTTTCTTTCTTTTTTTTTTAATGTCAGAAAAGTCCATCCCCAGGCAGGTTTCAGCATGAATGTTTCTGTGTGTCATAATCCAAAAGTGTCCCAAGGTCCTTAGAAGCCAGCCATAAAACTGAGTCTGGAGACACTGAGCAGAAAGCAGCTTGGCAGCTACATCCAAAGTGACAAAATCTATACAGCAAGACTGTAAATAGGAGGTTTAAGGAGAATGCATTTCATATGATGTGCGCTGTAGACATCGTCACCCATAAGCAGCAGGACATCTGAGGCAACTCTTCCAGATCTGATCCTGCAGAACTGCTATGTAAGTTGATTTCTCAGTCTCTTTCAAAGAGTCCAGACAGTCGTGGGGTAGCTCCAATGTACTGCACACCGCAGAAATTCTGAACCAAAAGGTGCCTTGAGAGAGAGAGGGAGAACATTGGTGTTTTTGGTGTTTAACAAGTAACTCTCAGTTCAGGATCAAAAGCCTCACTTTGTTTTTCTCTGCTAAATAAGGGATCCTCTTACTATAAAGACAAAGTTAGCCTGGGGACTTTTGCTTTCCTAGCAAACTCTGAGTGACTTTATAAAATGTCTCACATCAACTCTGCACATAGTCGAGGGTGGGAAATGAAAGAGCAACAGGGAATCACAATGAAATGCAGTAAGTGCTGCCACAGATTTGAGCAAAGAGATCGACAGACCACCAGGCTGGCTGTAGGTGATAGACAAGACGCCCAGGGATAAAGTTACAGTTGGCTTTTAAGGATGAATGCAGTGAACATGGCAAGGAGCTAGAGGACTTTGGAGTACAGCCTGTATTAAAACAGCAGTCATCAGTCTGCTAAGACTCCTTTATGAAAACGGTTTTAGATGCCTAACTGAAATTGTGGTGCTAGAAAGATTCTTGAGACTCGCTTGAACGACAAGGAAATCAAACCAGTCAATCCAAAAGGATTTCAACCCTGAATATTCATTGGAAGGGACTGATGCTAAAGCTGAAGCCCCAATTCTTTGGCCACCTGATGCAAAGACCTGACTCACTGGAAAAAAAAAAACCCTGATGCTGGGAAAGATTGAGGGCAGGAGGAGAAGAGGGAGACAGAGGATGAGATGTTTGGATGGCTTCCTCAAAACAACTGACAGGAGTTTGAGGAAACTCCAGGAGATAGAGAAGAACAGGGAAGCCTGGCTAGTTGCAGTCCATGGGGTCACCAAGAGCAGCGTGTGACTTAGTGACTGAACATCAATCAATCAATTGGATATTCACATGTCCCTCTAGTTTTGTTCTATTTAACAATCAAACATTGGCAGATATATGGAAGAGATTTCATGTCATACAAGACTGTTATAAGCACAGATCAGACATTTAATATTTTTGGAAACATGTTCCAATTATTTTACCTTCCTGGCTTTCAATTTTCCAATAAAGTTAGAATCATAATAGTGTCATTACTATTTAGATGTAAATTACATGTAATATGTTTAATGCAATGTGATCATGTATTTGGTGCATGATATACCTTTCCTGTAATTAATTATACAATAATTGCCACAAACATTTAATAACCAAAAAAATCATCAATGTGATAAAGATAGTGTATCATCTGTTTAAGATAATATGAATGATTCATATATATGTATATACATGTGTGTTTAAGCTTCTGATATAAATTATGTTTAAACAACTTCTTCCTATTTCCTCCTTACACAGTAGAGACTACCTCATCTTTTTATTACTAACTCCTTCCTTTCTTTTGTATATTTCTTTATAAAATGATAATATTTAGTTGGGTATATGTCAATACATTACTAATGATCTTTAAATTATCTGTCAGATATGGTAATTCAGTTCATGCTAAAATCCCATTGTTTATACACAGAGGTGGCTCACATAAAAAATAAGTAATCTAATCATGAAAGCCGTGTTATAATTAACAATAATGAGAGACAATATTTCATGTGTAATAGCTATTTCTGCATGACAGCATTGGTCTATAAAAGGATGCATTTATTTTTATATGCCACATAAGAGATGATATCTAGAAATTCTGGTTCTGAAATGGATGCCATGAGTTTTTGCTGCAGTAGTCTCCTCTGACTACTCTAGACAGAAATAGACCATCTGCCTAGGCTTGTTAATATAGCATCATCTCATTGATTCTTTTCAGGCGCACATGCTTTCAATTACAATTCATCCCCAAATTGTAGAGCCTCTTGTCATCTGGATTGCCTTTGTTGCTAATATTCAGCCCTTTTATCAATGTTGGCTCCTACCTTTTCACGTTGGAGTGATCTTTTCTGAAAGATCAAGACAACAATTCTGATAAATAATGCAGTGCTTTAGAGTATAGAAAACATTTTAATATGTATTTTTGCACCTCACTATAAACATATCAAACATGTTTGAGTATTCGAAAATAATGGAAAATTTGTGTTTCATGGTACAAGTAGGCATTTAATGATGTGATGCCTCAAAGCCAAAGTCAGTGATGTAGGGGTAAGCTGATCTGTAAGGTAAGGGCTTATCAATTTTTTAACACAGAAGAAATAATTATTTTTAATGGCCACTTTGGATATTATAGTCAATTTGAACAAGAACTCTAAAATGTCTAAGACAATTTTTAATTCCTAACTAAACAACTTTACTTTTTTTTTTTTAACTTAATGGATAATAAGAAAAATACATAGTAAAAAGTTGTTTCAGTTTGATAAAAATACTGAACAGCTGTATTCCTCAAACGTAAAGTTATGCTTTTCACTCATGATTCATGTATATTGAGTTTAGGCAGGGAAGCAATTCAGTTAGCTTGGTTTGAATTACTGACAAAATTACAATAAAATATTAATAATAGCTATAATTTATTGAGCATTTACTGTGCTTCAAACATTATACCATATTTTAATATGCATTAACTAATTTACAAAACAGACTAATGATTTGAATGTTTAATTTTCCTTACTTTGCACCTAAGGTGTATGACCATTGAGTTAGGTGACTTTCCAAGTTTCATGTTGCTTACTAGTAACTGTGGTAATTGTCAAGGATAGAATTTACCATCAGAATTCCAAACTACAAAATCTGTATTCTTAACTGCTATACTACCTAAGACTGATAGGATAATCCCCAATTGCAAAATTTGTCAAAATCAGAGTTCGATTCTGGGTCAAATTTCTTATTATTGATGCTGCAGCAGCAATGTGCCAACATCATGTGGGTGCATGTTCAGTTGCTAAGTCTTGCCTTCGACGCCTCTTTCCATAGGTTTTTCTGGGCAAGACTACTGGAGTGGGTTGCCACTACCTTCTCCAGGGGATCTTCCAGACCCAGGGATAGAATCTGTGTCTCTTACTTCTCCTGTCAACAGGTGGATTTTTTACCACTGAGCCACATAGGAAACCCCTTAGTTACCTGACCTGAGATCAAACCGAAGTCCCCTGCATTGCAAGGTGGATTCCTAGCCACTGGATGACCAGGGAAATCCCAAACTTTGATTATTTTTAGTTTCTAGTTTTCCTAACCCTTTATTAGAAAAAATGTACGTAATTTGAAATTTGCTTAATTGTGATTAAAACTAAATTTCCTATTTCAGCTTAAAGCTAGCCTCATTCTAAAAACTTTCTTTTTGTCCCTTTTATCAGTCTTTCTAAAACCCAGCTGTGAAAACTTGCAGTGGATTGTCAGAAGTGGGACACAGTGAAAAAGTATACTTTGAATTTAAAGATGATATCAGTTCAGTTCAGTTCAGTCACTCAGTCGTGTCCGACTCTTCGCGACCCCATGAATCGCAGCACGCCAGGCCTCCCTGTCCATCACCAACTCCCAGAATTCATGCACACTCATGTCCATTGAGTCAGTGATGCCATCCAGCCATCTCATCCTCTGTCGTCCCCTTCTCCTCCTGCCTCCAATCCCTCCCAGCATCAGGGTCTTTTCCAATGAGTCAACTCTTCACATGAGACGGCCAAAGTATTGGAGTTTCAGCTTTAGCATCATTCCTTTCAATGAACACCCAGGACTGATCTCCTTTAGGAGGGACGGGTTGGATCTCCTTGCAGTCCAAGGGACTCTCAAGAGTCTTCTCCAACACCACAGTTCAAAAGCATTAATTCTTTGGTGCTCAGCTTTCTTCACAGTCCAACTCTCACATCCATACATGACCACTGGGAAAACCATAGCCTTGACTAGACGGATCTTTGCTGGCAAAGTAATATCTCTGCTATTTAATATGCTATCTAGGTTGGTCATAACTTTCCTTCCAAAGATGATATAGCTTTTCTCAAAGGACCAAAGGAGATGAAATGAAAATGAACAGGTAAATATAGAAGAAGTTGAAGTTGAACAGTTCTATGAAGACCTACAAGACCTTTTAGAACTAACACCCCAAAAATATGTCCTTTTCATTATAGGGGACTGGAATGCAAAAGTAGGAAGTCAAGAACACCTGGAGTAACAGGCAAATTTGGTCTTGGAATACAGAATGAAGCAGGGCAAAGACTAACAGAGTTTTGCCAAGAAAATGCACTGGTCATAGCAAACACCCTCTTCCAACAACACAAGAGAAGAGTCTACACATGGACATCACCAGATAGTCAACACTGAAATCAGATTGATTATATTCTTTGCAGCCAAAGATGGAGAAGCTTTATACAATCAACAAAAACAAGACTAGGAGCTTACTGTGGCTCAGATCATGAACTTCTTATTGCCAAATTCATACTGAAATTGAAGAAAGTAGGGAAAACCACTAGACCATTCAGGTATGACCTAAATCAAATCCCTTATGATTATACAGTTGAAGTGAGAAATAAATTTAAGGGACTAGATCTGATAGATAGAGTGCCTGATGCACTATGGACTGAGGTTCGTGACATTGTACAGGAGACAGGGATCAAGACCATCCCCATGGAAAAGAAATGCAAAAAAAGCAAAATGGCTGTCTGAGGAGGCCTTACAAATAGCTGTGAAAAGAAGAGAAGCGAAAAGCAAAGGAGAAAAGGAAAGATATAAACATCTGAATGCAGAGTTCCAAAGAATAGCAAGGAGAGATAAGAAAGCTTTCCACAGTGATCAAAGCAAAGAAATAGATGAAAACAACAGAATGAGAAAGACTAGAAAGCTCTTCAAGAAAATTAGAGATAGCAAGGGAACATTTCATGCAAAGATGGGCTCTATAAAGGAAAGAAATGGTATGGACCTAACAGAAGCAGAAGATATTAAGAAGAGGTGGCAAGAATACACAGAAGAACTGTACAAAAAAGATCTTCATGACCCAGATAATCATGATGGTGTGATCACTCACCTAGAGCCAGATATCCTGGAATGTGAAGTCAAGTGGGCCTTAGAAGCCATCACTACGAACAGAGCTAGTGGAGGTGATGGAATTCCAGTTGAACTATTTCAAATCCTGAAAGATGATGCTGTGAAAGTGCTGCATTCAATATGCCAGCAAATTTGGAAAACTCAGCAGTGGCCTCAGGACTGGAAAAGGTCAGTTTTCATTCCAATCCCAAAGAAAGGCAATGCCAAAGAATGCTCAAACTACCACACAGTTGCACTCATCTCACATGCTAATAAAGTAATGCTCAAAATTCTCCAAGCCAGACTTCAGCAATACGTGAACCATGAACTTCCAGATGTTCAAGCTGGTTTTAGAAAAGGCAGAGGAACCAGAGATCAAATTGTGAACATCTACTGGATTATCAAAAAAGCAAGAGAGTTCCAGAAAAACATCTATTTCTGCTTTATTGATTATGCTAAAGCCTTTGACTGTGTGGATCACAATAAACTGTGGAAAATTCTGAAAGAGATGGGAATGCCAGACCACCTGACCTGCCTCTTGAAAAACCTGTATACAGGTCAGGAAGCAACAGTTATAACTGGACATGGAACAACAGACTAGTTCCAAATAGGAAAAGGAGTATGTCAAGGCCGCATATTGTCATCCTACTTATTTAACTTATATGCAGAGTACATTATGAGAAATGCTGGGCTGGAAGAAGCACAAGCTGGAATCAAGATTGCCGGGAGAAATATCAGTCACCTCAGATATGCAGATGATACCATCCTTATAGCAGAAAGTGAAGAGGAACTAAAAAGCCTCTTGATGAAGGTGAAAGAGGAGAGTAAAAAAGTTGGCTTAAAATTCAGCATTCAGAAAATGAAGATCATGGCATCTGGTCCCGTCACTTCATGGGAAATAGATGGGGAAACAGTGGAAACAGTGTCAGACTTTATTTTGGGGGGCTCCAAATTCACTGCAGATGGTGACTACAGCCATGAAATTAAAAGACACTTACTCCTTGAAAGAAAAGTTATGACCAACCGAGATAGCATATTGAAAAGCCAAGGCGTTACTTTGCCAACAAAGGTCCGTCTAGTCAAGGCTATGGTTTTTCCAGTGGTCATGTATGGATGTGAGAGTTGGACTGTGAAGAAAGCTGAGTGCTGAAGAATTGATGCTTTTGAACTGTGGCATTGGAGAAGACTCTTGAGAGTCCCTTGGACTGCAAGGATTCCAACCAGTCCATTCTGAAGGAGATCAGCCCTGGGATTTCTTTGGAAGGAATGATGCTAAAGCTGAAACTCCAGTACTTTGGCCACCTCATATAAGAGTTGACTCACTGGAAAAGACTCTGATGCTGGGAGGGATTGGGGGCAGGAGGAGAAGGGGACGACAGAGGATGAGATGGCTGGATGGTATCCCTGACTCAATGGACGTGAGTCTGCGTGAACTCCGGGAGTTGGTGATGGACAGGAAGGCCTGGTGTGCTGTGATTCATGGGGTCGCAAAGAGTTGGACACAACTGGTGACTGAATTGAACTGAACAGAAATATAGATGACATTTGGAAATGGTAATGGACATTTAGGAAAATCATGATCTTAACTTTTCTCAGAAAATTTGGAGCATGGCTCTACAGTGATATGCAGAACTATAGGTTTGGCTAGTCATGTGGCATGTGAAAATGGATATGACCAGGTTCATGTAAAATAGCATCATAGTAGTGCCAAGACCCAGCTGAGCTTGGAGACCATGACTGTGGATTGGCCCTAGTTCTTGACTGATGGTGTTCTCTTATTCAGCCATAGTGAGTAGCTAGTTATTAGGAGCAGAGAGGGAATTTGGGTAGATTAATCCAAGGTTGGGGATTTATAAGGTAAGGACAATGGAAGGAAAATGGACCTAGGCATTGAAGGTGCTAACAATAAGTGGTTGAAAATGATGGACCATGAACCCCCTGAACTATAGGTTCTAGGATGTGTAAGAGCCTAGAATTGTAGAGAGAAGTAGTGTTTGGTAGAAAAGGGTCTGCATTTCTCAACAGCATGAGAGAAAGTGTAAGAGAGTGAGATTTCTATGATGGAAATTGAGATTCAAAGTTGCTACAGTTTAGGGAAATGACAAGATCTGAGTTCTGCTAATTAGAGCTTGTAGCTGAAGTGAGCACTGGTCAAAGAGCTGGGTGAACTACAGTCCATGGTGTTGTAAGAGTCAGGCTGGATTTAGCAACTAAAACCAACAGCACCAAGAAAGATTTGACTCAGAGCTATGTGTTTGGTTGATCACAGGGTGCTGAAGCTGTTCAGGGTGGTATGCAGCCATGCACTGAGAGGACTTCAGTGAAACAGATAATCAGTGTCTGAGAGGAAGTGACCAGAAAGGCTTTTAATTATTAGAGTGGATATGGGAGAACACACAGAGAGAAAGACTTGGGCATAAAAGTAAGTGTGTAACGGTCAAGGTTCCTAGAAGAATATCAGTGTTCTTTCTCCCAAATTCTATGATGTGTAGGGCTTCCCTTTGTGGCTCTGTTGGTAAGAATCCCCCTGTAATGCAGGAGACCTGGGTTCGATTCCTGGGTCAGGAAGATCCCCTGGAGAAGGGATAGGGTACCTAATCCAGTATTCTTGGGCTTCCCTTGTGGCTCAGCTGGTAAAGAATCCACCTGCGATGTGGGAGACCTGGGTTCGATCCGTGGGTTGAGAAGGTCCCTTGGAGAAGGGAATGGCTACCCACTCCAGTATTCTGGCCTGAAGAATTCCACAGATTGTGTAGTCGATGGGGTTGCAAAGAGTCAGACATGACTGAGTGACTTTCACTTTCACTTTCATGATGTATAGAGCAACTAGCTCCTTGCAACTTCCAATAAGGCAGTCCTTGAGTAAGAATTTGATTTCAGTAAAGATCAGGGTGTAGAAGGAGCATTGTTCCCAAAGCTACAGTGTGGACTTTTTTTTTTTTTTTAATTTCTAATGCAAAGAGAGTTTTAGCAAGTTCTGTAGAGAATTTTGTAAAAAACATTGAAAAGGAGATATGAAAATTAGCAAGGATGAGTAGCTGAGTAAATATTATTTGAGTCTTGAATTTAGGTCATGGTAAAAAAAAAAAGTGAGGAGATGTATATTTTATCTCAAATTCTATAGTAAAATCTTACTCAACTCTTCGGCTCATAAACAATCTCTAGGATTTGTGAGTTTATAATGTTTAGAGTCTTATTCATTCATTTGGCTTTTAATTACATCATAATGATTCAGAAACCATAAAGATGAAAGCATAAATTTTCTAATGTTGCCCTGGAGATTATTCAAATAAAAAAAACAAGCCAAAAAACCTTGTGTATTTAGTTAGATATGGTTAACTGATAATTTTTTCAAATTTCCAATAAAAATTTAACAAATTTCCAAATACACTACAAAAATGGGAAAACATTGTCTTTCACTTAATTGTCAGGATTGCTATGTTTCGTTTTTCTTTCATTAAAGAATCATAATCATTGAGCACAAATATGTCTTTCTGCATGCCCTTAATATAACTCCAATACTTTGGCCTGATGTGAAGAACTGACTCTTTTAAAAAGACCCCTATGCTGGGAAAGATTGAACGTGGGGGGAGAAGGAGACAACAGAGGATTAGATGGTTGAATGGCATCACTGACTCAATGGACATGAGTTTGAGTAAACTCCAGGAGTTGGTGGTGGACAGGGAGGCCTGGCGTGCTGCAGTCCGTAGGGTTGCAAAGAGTCAGACACGACTGAGTGACTGAACTGAATTGAACTGAATATTCATTCTTAATCATGTGAAAAAATGGCTAAAACACTAATCCCCTAAATTCTTTTTTTTTTAAATTTTTTTTAATCCCCTAAATTCTTGTCATTTATAATATCAACAGTCAACTCGACTGGCTCCTATTGTAAGATATATATATATATAAAATAAATTATACCGGGCTCAGGTTTGGATAAGTCTATTTCCTCTGGGCCTGATCTTTTTCCTAATTTCTATTGTGTAAGGGCACAGAGAAAATGTTTTAACACAGCTAGAGTGACCCCACCCCCATCTTTCTATATCAGCCCCATGGGTGGAAAATATGAAATGAGTTCAAGAAGCACTGATACCTCGTATAGACAATATATTTTCCTCTAATTTTTTTATTATGAAAAAATCTTTACACCTCTAGCAAAGTTGGAAAACTTTTACAATGAGCTGACAGTCATCACCTAGATTCCAAAATTAGCATTTTCCTATAAATATTTTATCAAGGAAACATTATTCCATTTCTATCTCCCATTACAAAGCCATCTTATTTTTGGTGCACTTCAAACTAAATTGCAGACATCAGTAAATTTCTTCCAAATTTCTCAGCATGTGCATGATTAACTAAATCTCCTTGTCTCAAGTGATTTCTTGGTTCATATTAAAGTTATTATTTTTTAAAATTTATTATTGAGCCAAAAATATGTGTGTATCCCCAAAAATGTTATACTGTCTTTATGTTATAAACACCACATGGATAAAACAACCTGAAATACCAATTTAAAAGGGATTTGAACCAATGTTCCTCAAAACTTCTTTTTTAAAATTAAACTTATTTTGATTACCTTACATAGGGTTTCATATTTTTCATTGAAGTATAGTTATGTACAATAATGTGTTAGTTTCAAGTATATGGCATAGTGGTCAATATTTTTATAAAATATTAATTCTATTATAGGTTATTATAAGATAAAGGCTATAATTTTGTTATACAGTATATCCTCGTTGTGGCCAAGTCGCTTCATTGTGTCTGACTCTGTGCGACCCCAGAGACCGCAGCCCACCAGGCTCCGCTGTCCCTGGGATTATCCAGGCAAGAACACTGGAGTGGGTTGCCATTTCCTTCTCCAATGCATGAAAGTGAAAAGTGAAAGTGAAGTCGCTCAGTCCTGTCCGACTCTTAGTGACCCCATGGACCACAGCCTCCCAAGCTCCTCCGTCCATGGGATTTTCCAGGCAAGAGTACTGGAGTGGAATGCCATTGCCTTCTCCATATCCTTGTTACTGAGCTATTTTATACATAGTAGTTTGTATCATTTAATTCCATTTCCATAATTGGTCCCTCCCCCTCTTTGGTGACGGAGAAGGCAATGGCACCCCACTCCAGTACTCTTGCCTGGAAAATCCCATTGATGGAGGAGCCTGGTAGGCTGCAGTCCATGGAGTCTCTAAGAGTTGGACACGACTGAGTGACTTCCCTTTCACTTTTCACTTTCCTGCATTGAAGAAGGAAATGGCAACCCACCCCAGTGTTCTTGCCTGGAGAATCCCAGGGACGGGGGAGCCTGGTGGGCTGCCGTCTATGGGGTCGCACAGGGTTGGACACGACTGAGTGACTTAGCAGTAGCAGCCTCTTTGGTGTCCACAAGTTCATTTTATAGATCTGTTAATCTGTTTCTGTTTTGTATATGTATATTCATTTGCATTATTTTTTAATTTATATATAAATTATATCATATAGTACATGTCATTATCTATTTGACTTTTCACTAAGCAAAATTATTCTCTAGGTCTATGTACATTGCTGCAAATGGCAGTATTTCATTCTTTTTTATGGCTGAGTAATATTCCATTGTGTGCATGTGTATTTGTATCTGCACATATGCATACCATATCTTAATCCAATCATGTGTTGATTGGCACTTGGATTTCGGCCAAGTCTGGGCTCTTATAAATAGTCCTGCTATGAACATTGGAGAAGGAAATGGCAACCCACTCCAGTGTTCTTGCCTGGAGAATCCCAGGGACGGGGGAGCTTGGTGGGCTGGCGTCTGTGGGGTCGCACAGAGTCGGACAGGACTGAAGCAACTTAGCAGCAGCAGCATGAACATTGGAATGCCTGTGTCTTTTCAAGTTAGTGTTTTCATTTTTTTCCAAATGTCTACCAAGGAGTGAAATTGTTGGATTATATGGTAGTCCTATTTGCAATTTTTTAAGGCACTATCATACTATTTTCCATAGTAACTACATCAATTTACATTCCTTTCACCAATTTACAAGGGTTCCATTTTCTCCACATCCTCTCTAACATTTATTGTTTGTAGACTTTTTGATGATGGCCATTCTGACCAATGTGATGTGATACTTCATTATGATTTTGATTTGCATTTCTCTTAACAGTTAGCAATGGTGAGCATTCTTTCATGTGCTTGTTGGCCATTTTTATGCCTTCTTTGGAACAATGTCTATTGAAGTCTTCAGTTACTAATTGAACTATTTGGTGGGTTTTCTTGTTGTTGTTATTGAATTGCGTGAGCTGTTTGTGTATTTTGGATATTAACCCCTTGTCAGTTGCATCATTTGCAAAAGTTTTCTCCCATTCCACAAGTTGTCTTTTCAAATTTTCCATTGCCGTGCAAAAGCTTGTAAGTTTACTTAGCTTCCATTTATTTATTTTTGCTTTTATTTCTTTTTCCTTAAGAGACTGAGGCAATAACATATGGTTATGATTTATGGTTTTTTTTTTAACAAATGGAACATACATTTCTTAAATGCTCAAGTATATTATTCCTATAAATATTCCTCATTGATAAGTAGAGACATATTAACTCTGCATCACACTCTCGGCAAAGAATTGACTTTATACATGAAAGTTTTTGAAAGGAGATTTAAAACATTCAGGCAAAATGGTGAGAAAAGGTGAAACCCTACTCCCAATTGATGTAAGACGGAAACAGACGTAAGCTAAGCAGCCCAGGCAGAGAAGGGACGGTTCTTCAGTTCCTGACACATTCATACTGTATGTTATTTGCTGGAAGTCACCTCTGTGTCATGGTAGCCCGGCCAGTTTCTCTCTACATTTCTGTAAGTATTGAAACAATATGGACACGATTTTATTTTATTTTATTTTTTTTTTACCATGAGGTACTTTAGTTATTTTCAGTATTCATCCCACTTGCATAATATCTAAGACAGAACTATGTCATACCATATTCTTTTTTTTTTTCTGAAAAATTTCACAATATAATGTTGATAGTTTACCATGAAGAAATTAAGAAAAGAGAATAGTTTCTAATGTTTATCCATGTATTGACTGTTCGTAGTGCTCTTTACTCCTTCCTGTATTTCCCAGTTTTGTTTTGATATTATCATCATTCATAAAGGACTTTATCATTTTTTATAGCTCGTGCATGCTTCCTTAGCTTTCATTTCTCTGAAGGTGTTTTCACCCCCATTTCAAAAGATACTTTCAATGAATATCTATTACAGAATTGACAGCTTTAATTTTTCAGCACTTTATTTTTTTTTTATTTGATAAATTTAATGCCTTTTATTGCCATACCTCATTTTACTGTGCTTTGCTTTAGTGAGCTTTATAGATACATGTTTTTTTTTTTTTTTCCTTGTTAATTTTCTGTTTAGTTGATCTATCCATAAGTGTGAGTGGGGTATTAAAGTCTCCCACTATTATTGTGTTATTGTTAATTTCTCCTTTCATACTTGTTAGGATTTGTCTTACATACTGCGGTGCTCCCATGTTGGGTGGATATATATTTATAATTGTTATATCTTCTTCTTGGATTGATCCTTTGATCATTATGTAGTGACCTTCTTTGTCTCTTTTCACAGCCTTTGTTTTAAAGTCTAATTTATCTGATACGAGTATTGTGACTCCTGCTTTCTTTTGGTCCCAATTTGCATGGAAAATCTTTTTCCAGCCCTTCACTTTCAGTCTGTATGTGTCCCCTGTTTTGAGGTGGGTCTCTTGTAGACAACATATGTAGGGGTCTTGTTTTTGTATCCATTCACCCAGTCTTTGTCTTTTGGTTGGGGCATTCAACCCATTTACGTTTAAGGTAATTACTGATAAGTATGATCCCGTTGCCATTTACTTTATTGTTTTGGGTTCGAGTTTATACACCATTTTTGTGTTTCCTGTCTAGAGAATATCCTTTAGTATTTGTTGGAGAGCTGGTTTGGTGGTGCAGAATTCTCTCAGCTGTTATGATTTATGTTAAGGAGCATTCTGCCTATGTTCTTTTCTGGAAGGTTCATAGTTTTAGTATTTATATTTGAGTCTTGTTATTTATTCTCTTTCATTTCTTATTTTATTTTATTTGAATCCTCTCTCTTTTCTTCTTGTTGAGCCTGGCTAAAGTTTATTAACTTTGTGTATCTTTTCAAAAAGCTCTTGGATTAATTGAAAATTAATTGAAATTAATTAATTAATTGAAAATAATTGATATTTTCTACTGTTTTTAGATCTCTATTTTATTTCCTTTACAATCTTTATTATGTCCTTCCTTCTGCTGACTTTGGATCTTGTCTATTCTCTTTTTCCTAATTGTTTTAGGTGATAGGTTAGGTTTATGAGGTACTCTCCTCATTTCTTGAGCAAGGTGTGTATCACTATGAACTTCCCTCTTAGAATCACTTTCACTACATCTCATTTATTTTAGACAGTTGTATTTTCATTTTTCTTGATGTATTTTCTGATCTCCTCTTTGATTGCATTATTGACTCACTGGGTTTTAGTAGCATAATTTTAGTCTGTTTCCCCATTTTTATTTCAGTAGTTGATTTCTAGTTTCACACTGTTGTTGGAAAATATATCTGATATAAACGTTTAAATTTGTTGAGGCTTTTTATGTGACCTTATAAGTGATCTATCCTGGAGAATATCCCAAGCACACTTTAAAAGACAGTATATTCTGCCTTTTTTTGGATATAGTGTCCTGTAGATATTGATTAAATCTAACTAGTTTATTGTGTCATTTAGCACCTCTGTTACCTTATTGGTTTTCTGTCTAGATGATCCATTCATTGATGTTAGTAGAGTGTTAAAGTCCCCTACTCTCATAGTATTACTGTGTTTTTCCCTTTATGTTTGTTAGTAATTTGCTTTGTATATTTAGAGGCTCTTATATGGGTCTGTATGTTAATGAGTGTAATATCCTGTTCTTATATTGATTCCTTTATTGTTATATAATGATAATGCCCTTTGTCTTTTGTTATAGCCTTTGTTTTAAAGTCTGTTTTATCTAAGCATTACTACTGTTGATTTCTTGTCATTTCTGTTAGCATAAACTATCTTTTATCTATCCTTTCACTTTCAGTCTGTGTGTGTCTTTTGCCCTGAAGTGAGTTTCTTGTAGGCAGCATATTGAAGGGTCTTACTTTTCCTTCAAAAATTTTTACTGGAGTATAGTTGGTTTATAATGTTGTGCCAGTTTCTGCACCACAGCAAAATCATATGCATACATATATCCCCTCTTTTTTAGATTTCCTTCCCATTGAGATCACCAGAAGACATTGAGTAGAGTTCTCTGTGCTATGGAGTCAGTTCTCATTAGTTATTTGCTTTATACATGGTAGTGTATATGTGTCAGTTACAATCTCCCAATCCAGTCCACCCATCCTCTTCCCCCTTGGTATTCATACATTTTTTTTTTTTAAGTGCAGCATAACACAGCATTTTATTCTTTATATTCAGAATGGTATTTTTTTCTTAATATCCTTTTTGGGATAGTTCATTGCTTTTATATAATGACTTCTATATGCTGATTTTAGGTCCTACAACTTTACTAAATTCATTTATGAATTCTAATGGTTTCTGTTGCTGTTGTCACTGCTGTTTTTGAAACTTTAGAATTTTCTACATATATGATCATGTCATCTGCAAATGGAGGTAATTTGACTTCTTCCTTTCTGACTTTAATGCATTTTATTTCTTCGTCTTGCCTTAAGTCCTCTGGCTTGGACTTTCAGTGCTATGTTGAATAAACGTGGTGGGTGTGGGCATTTTTGCCTTCTTCCTGATATTAGAGCCAAAGCTTTCAGTTTTTCACTGTTGAGTAATATGTTTGCTGTGATCTTTTCATATATTCCATTATTGTGTTGAGGTACAATCCTTCTATACCCAATTTGCTGAAAGTTTTTGCCATGAAAGACTGTTGAATATTGCCAAGTCCTTTCCTGCATCTATTGAGATGATCATGAGTTTTTCCCCATTTTGTTAATGTAGTGTATTATGTTGATTGATTGGTGTGTGTTGAATCATCCTTGCATCCCATGAATAAATCCCACTTAATCATGGAGTAGGATCCTTCTAATTAATTCTTTTTTTTATTGGCCTCATATTTTTTTTAATTTAATTTAATTTTTTTTTTTACTTTACAATATTGTATTGGTTTTGCCATACATCAACATGCATCCGCCACGGGTGTACACGTGTTCCCCATCCTGAATTCCCCTCTCACCTCCCTCCCCATACCATCCCTCTGGGTCATCCCAGTGCACCAGCCCCAAGCTTCCTGTATCCTGCATCAAACCTGGACTGGTCATTCGTTTCTTATATGATATTATACATGTTTTAATGCCATTCTTCATACATTTTATTCTCTAGGTGCATGTCTCTATTTCTGCTTTGCAAATAAGTTAATCAATACCATTTTTTTAGATTCCACATGTATGTGTTAATATATGATATTTGTTTTTCTCTTTCTGACTTCTTTCACTCAGTATGACAGTCTCTAGGTCCATCCACAACTTTGAAAATGGCATTATTTCATTAATTTTTATGGGTGAGTAGTATCCCATCTTTATCTATTCCTCTGTTGATGGACATTTAGGAAGAATCTAATTTTTTAATCCAGTCAGTTACTCTGTGTTTGACTAGCACATTTAGTCTGTTGACATTTAGAGTAATTATTGCTAAGTATGTATTAATACTTATTGCCATTTTATTCCTTATCTTCTAATTGTTTTTGAGGTTCTTTGTTCATTTCTTTATTTTGTTTCTCTTTTATGGTTTGATGATTTTATTTTTTAGTATGCTTGAGTTTCTTTCTTTTTTTGTGTGTATCTATGTTTTTGATTTGTGGTTACCATGGGGTTCATAAGGGTTTCCCTCATAGTTTAGTTGGTAAATAATCCTCCTGCAATGCAGGAGACCCTGGTTCAATTCCTGGGTCGGGAAGATCCCCTGGAGAAGGGAAAGCCTACCCACTCCAGTATTCTGGCCTGGAGAATTCCATGGACTATATAGTCCATGAGGCCTCAAAGAGTCAGACATGACTGAGTGACTTTCATTTTCACTTTGGGGTTCATATATATTGACCCATTATTATATCTATTTCCTTTATTTATTTATATCTATTTCTTTAAACTGATTATTATTTAAGTTCAAGCACATTCTAAAGGATTTATATTTTTAATCTCTATTGAGATGATCATGAGTTTTTCCCCATTTTGTTAATGTAGTGTATTATGTTGATTGATTGGTGTGTGTTGAATCATCCTTGCATCCCATGAATAACATTTTGATAACATGTTTTACATCTTCATCTTTATCCCTTTACAGTTTTATTGTAATTATAGTTGCTTTTATAACTTTTTTTTTTTTAATTTTTAACCCGCCTACTGGCTTATTTAAGAGATCTTCAATCCTTACTGTATATTTGCCTTTCCTATAAAATCTTGGAGAAGGCAATGGCACCCCACTCCAGTCCTCTTGCCTGGAAAATCCCATGGACGGAGGAGCCTGGTAGGCTGCAGTCCATGGGGTCACACAGAGTCGAACACGACTGAGAGACTTCACTTTCACTTTTCACTTTCATGCATTGGAGAAGGAAATGGCAACCCACTCCAGTGTTCTTGCCTGGAGAATCCCAGGGATGGGGGAGCCTGGTGAGCTGCCGTCTATGGAGTCACACAGAGTCAGACATGACTGAAGCGACTTAGCAGCAGCAGCATAAAATCTTAGTTCTTTCCCATTTAGAGAAGACCTTTTAACATTTCTTTTAGGCTTAAGATAAGACTAGTATTGATGAATTCTTTTAGTCTTTGCTTATCTGAAAAGTTCTTTATTTCTCCTTTTATTGTAAATGATTGCAGGATAGAGTATTTTAGGTTGCAGAACTTTCCCTTTCAGGACTTTGAGTATATTATGTCAATCCCTTCTGGCCTGCAATATTTCTGCAGAGAAATCAGCTGATATTCTTTTGTGACTTCTCTTTTAACTGACTATTTTTCTCTTGCTGCCTTTGGAATTCTGTCTTCATCTTTAATGTCTGTCATTTTAATTATGATGTGTATTCGTGTGAGTCTGTTTGGTTTCATATTTTGGGGGACCCTCTGTGATCCTGTACCTGAATATCTGTTACTTTCCTTAGGTTTGGGAGGTATTCAACTATAATTTCTTAAAATATGTTTTTGACCTCTCTTCTCAGTGAACATCACTCAGTTGTGCCCAACTCTTTGCTACCCCATGGACTGACTGTACAGTCCATGGAATTCTCTAAGCCAGAATACTGGAGTGGGTAGCCATTCCCTTCTCCAGGGGATCTTCCCAACCCAAGGATTGAACTGAGGTCTCTCACATTGTGGGAGGATTCTTTACCAGCTAAGCCATAAGGGAAGCCCAAGAATACTGGAGTGGGTAGCTGATCCCTTCTCCAGGGGATCTTCCCAACCCAGGAATTGAACCAGGGTCTCCTGCTTTGCAGGCGGATTCTTTACCAACTGAGCTATCAGGAAAGCCCCTTCTCCTTTTCCGGAAACCCTAGAATATATATGTTGGCACACCACTGAAGAATTGATGCTTTTGAACTGTGGTGTTGGAGAAGACTCTTGAGAGTCCCTTGGACTGCAAGGAGATCCAACCAGTCCCTCCTAAAGGAGATCAGTCCTGGGTGTTCATTGGAAGGACTGATGCTAAAGCTGAAACTCCAGTACTTTGGCCACCTCATATGAAGAGTTGACTCATTGGAAAAGACTCTGATGCTGGGAGAGATTGGGGGCAGGAGGAGAAGGGGATGACAGAGGATGAGATGGCTGGATGGCATCACTGACTCGATGGACATGAGTCTGAGTGAACTCCACGAGTTGGTGATGGACAGGGAGGCCTGGCGTGCTGCGATTCATGGGGTTGCAAAAAGTCGGACACGACTGATTGAACTGAACTGAACACCTTATATTACTCCCATAAAACTTGTATGTTGCTTTTATTTAAAAAATTTGTCTTGCCGTCTACTGCTCTAATTGGGTGATTTTCATTATTCTATCTTCAAGATCCCTTAGGCACCCCCTGTGTCATTTAGCTGGCTATTTATTGCTCCTGGAGTGTTTTTTATCTCAGAAATTGAATATCCATTTTTATTTGGGCCTTCTTTATTATTTCTAGTTTTCTGTTAAATTTTTTTGTGTTTAGATCAATTCTCTTTCTCAATTCAGTATTTATTTTTATTACAAACTTTTTTTTTCTTTTTTTAATATATATTTTTTTAAATTTTATTTTTAAACTTTACAACATTGTATTGGTCTTGCCAAACATCGAAATGAATCCTCAGTGTCTGGTAGACTGTATTTGTTTCATTATATTTTCAGGGTTTTTTTCTTGCTCTTTCAGTTGAGAATAGTAGCTCTGCCGTAGCTCTGCCTTTTCATTTTACTTAATTTCTCTGTCTCTGTGAATTTAGGTGAAACAGTTATCCATTGTGGTCTTCATGAGTGTTTTTTTTTTAAATGTAGGAGCATTTCTATGTAGACTGTGTGTGTCAAATGTCTTTAGTGTGAAGACTGGATGTGATGTGGACACCAGCCAAGTTTTCCTTCAGGGTGTGCTGACTGCTATCACCTTGATAGTGGTTGTGGCTGGTGTTGGAGGATCTACAGCCTCTGCTGGGTGTGAGTTGGGGCTTTCTCTCTGCTGAGGCACAGTCTTCAGCTGCCCTGTCATGGCAGGGTCTGCTCCCAAGTTGCTGAAACAGAAACCTTGAAGGCTGGGCTCAATTTGGCTCTTTTACTTTTGAGTGTTTTCTTGTGTGCTTACAGGGTTCACATGTGCTGCCTGTTTAGCTGTCTGAGGCTCTACTCAGACATGGCCCAGGTTCGTGTCTTTTCACATCTCGTGGTTGTTCCAGACCTATGCAAGGTTGTAGGATGGTGTGGGCAGGACCAGCTTGGCTGGGAGTGGGGATTGTAGTATGTTGGTGGGGGTTTGAGTGACTGTGCTGCCATCAGAGGTCTGGGCTGCTTCTTGGATGCTGTTTGATTAAATGCCAATGATGGCCACTTCCCCTCAACCTGGACCACAACCCAGGGTCCCAGGTTGCTAGGCAAAATCTTCCCCCAGTTTCTGGCTTCCCCATATCCAGGGCCAAGCTGAAATGTGAAGTGAGTGGGGTTGGAGTGTTTAGACATTTTGGATTGGGGAGGATGACAAGGTGCCAGCCTCTAGGGAACACCTCTTTCCATCTTGTCTGTTGGTAAGCAGTACATGTACACTCCTCATGAGGGGAGTCTAGGTTTCCCCAGCCCTGCATCTTTCTAGTGGTTCTCCATGCAGCCAGGGAGGTCTGTCCCCTCTGCATAGGGCCCCAGGACTGGGACACCTAGTCTGTGGCTCAACCAGCTCACTCACCAGGGCAAGTTTCTGCCTGAGCAATCTTCCTCTTCCTCCCCTTCCAGGGGTACAAGTCCTGACCTGTTGTTCTGTTTCCTGTTTTACCCCATTGTGTGCAAACTTTCATGCAGCCTTGTTATGAGCAGGAGTTCTCTGCCCATTTCCAGTTAGTTTTCTATGAGAATTGTTCCATGTGTCCCACATTTGTAGGGGAAGGTGAACTCCACATTCTCTAACTCTATAATCTTGATCCTCCTTCCTAGGTGTTTTAATTGGATTTTATAATGAAAGAAGATCGGCTTTAGGCTAGATTTTCTCATATGTCTTTGTTTCTGACAGTATTTTCCTTTCAGAATATTTTATCCCCTCCTAAATGGATAGGATCTCAGGAGAGCAGGCTGAGTGATGATGGGTTGTGTGAAGTCAGAAAGAAAGAGAGAAATATCTGCAGACACAGTGGCCCTTATTAGACATGACCTAATATTCCATCCTGTGACAGAGGATGATTTATTTTTTCCAATCAAGGTTGTCTTTAATTTCAAAATCCACTGATGCTATAATTAATCAAAGAATTACTGCTTTGAATAATTTATGTAATAATGCAATGGCATAAGGAGAATAAAATCTAAATCCTATGTGTGGCACATAGACTGAAGGAGTTAAGAGGCCAGATTTCATGAACTGACTCATGTTTGGATTATTTAACAGTTTGTTGTTGTTTTTACATCTCCATGGATTGTAGCCCACCAGGCTTCTCTGTCCATGGGATTTCCCAGGCAAGAATACTGGAGTGGGTTGTCATTTTATTCTCCAGGGGATCTTCCCAACCTAAGGATCGAACTTGCATTGACAGGTGGATTTTTTACCACTGAGCTACCTGAGAAGCCCAGTAACTAAGTAGGATGCATTCCAGCTGGTAAAACCCAGTGGCTTCCTGGAGACAGTTCTCTACAATTTTCTTGATGATTGATTAAAGCATGTGCATGCATGCCAAGTTGCTTCAGTCATGTCTGACTCTGTGTGACCCCATGGACTGTAGCCTACCAGGCTCTTCCATCCATGGGATTCTCCAGGCAAGAATACTGGAGTGAGTTGTCACACCCTTCTCCAGGGGATCTTCCTGACCCAGGTATATAACAGGTTTCTCTTATATCTCCTGCATTGGCAGGTGGGTTCTTTACCACTAGTACTACCTGGGAACCCAGCCTGATTAAAGAGAGGTCTGGGATATACTGAGGAAGCAGCAGTGCTACAAGATGGCAGGGACCACAGGAGATTTGGAGCAGCTAATTTATCAACAAATATGAAAGTATTTCAGCTTTTAAACAATTGGTCCAGCTCTCACGGTGTGTACTGCCTGAATGTCAATCCCACTTGCAGATGAAAATCAAAACAGTATGCTTGGTAGTGGAAATCTACTTCCATTCCAGTTTGGGAGCAATTACCAAAGAAAGAGTTATCTTTTCCAAACATTTAATTCTTTGCTGGACTTTTGCATTTTTAAAATGTCATCATACATTTTGCTTTAAGGGACAGAGCTATTAATATTTCTTCTAGAGGAGGAAATGTGAAATATGAAGTTAGCCAAATTACCAAAGAACATATTTTGAACTGAAGATAGGTCAGTGAGGAGGGACGAAGTAATTAGAGGATGAAAGGGAAATAGACAAAGAAAGGTCAGATAATCTTGATATCATTGTTAACACCTTTGAATCTTCTATTATTATCAAGTCAAAATAAACAGCAGCTTATTAAAAGAAATTGAAGGCATAATGATTACCTTAGCCCAACAAGGCTGCTGAGGTGTTCTTTTCTGATTGGAAAGAAGAAGGTCCAAACTTGCCCCTCCTGTAATGCTCACCTGCAAGCAGCTTTGTTTATTTCTCTTCCTGCCTGTATCGATTCAGCTCTATCTTCTTCCACTGTGTATGGAAAATAACCCCTTTAAATATATAGCCAGACACACTCTGGCCACCTGATGTGAAGAGCTGACTCATTTGAAAAGACACTGATGCTGGGAAAGATTGAGGGCAGGAGGAGAAGGGGATGACAGGGGATAAGATGGCTGGATGGCATCACCGACTCGATGGATGTGAGTTTGAGTGAACTCCAGCAGTTAGTGATGGACAGGGAGGCCTGGTGTGCTGCGATTCATGGGGTCGCAAAGAGTCGGACACAACTGAGAGACTGAACTGAACTGAAGACGCACATACACACACATACTCATGGACATTTTCTTCTTGGTGTTATTTTAAGAATTAACTATTAAGTTTGTTTAAGTATATTGTTGGAGTTCAGGTGGGGTCTGAAATACTGAGAACCAAACACACAAAGCTTCGCTTCCTATCAGCAACAAAACACAAATTTAAAAAAATTCCTCCCCTAAGAATTTCAAATTGAGAATTGCTTAGTAAATCAAGCAAATTATATGGAATTTCTGTTATGTATGTTAGAATATATGCACACATTTTGCCTAATGCATATTAACTAATACACACACAGGGAGGTCTGGCATGCTGCAGTCCATGGGTCACCAAGAGTCAGGCAGGCCTGGGCAACTGAAAAACAACAACACACACTGTATTTGTATATGTTACCTAATATACACAAACACTGAGGTCAGTGGAGATCAAAGGAAATATGAATGATTATGATTTTACTGAAAGTGAAGATGCCTAGAGAGAAAGAGAGCAGGGGGAGAAAGAGAGAGAGAGAGAGAGCAAGACAGAGACTGGCTCCATGAAGAACTTGCTAGAAGGGAGCAGGGTTGGGAAGGATTCAGATGCAGAGGGAGGGAACCTCAGCTTAATTCATTAGATCTTTCTCTATCAGGGACCAGGCTGCAGCTCTGCCTGTGAACTCCTGTGTGCTCACTGTCTGCACTTTCCTTTTCAAAATTAATTATTTAGAGCCATTTAGTGTGCCAGATTGTTCAGATAAGAAGAAAGTAATTTTAAGAGTTCATTTCAGAGTCTAAGTTATAAAGTGATGGAGACAGATCAGTATGGAGTTGAATTTCAATATAAAACTATTATATGTCTCCACTTTTAAAGGTCTCCTTAGGGTTAAACCCACAGAATGAAAACACAGATAGCACAAGTGATCTCTCTCAGAGAGATTGAGAGAGCAAGTTGGGGGTGTTGGTGAGCAAAAATGGGTTGATAAGTTGTATGAGAGGAGTTTCATAGGAACCATTTCTGCCTGAACTCTGATAAATTAAGAAATAAGACTGTACTGTACTTACTTACTCAGTCGTGTCTGACTCTTTGCAACCCCATGGACAGACTGCAGCCTGCCAACTTTTCTGTTCATGGGGATTCTCCAGGTAAGAATACTGGTGTGGGTTGCCATGCCTTCCTCTAGAGGATCTTCCCACCCTAGGGATTGAACTCAGGTCTCCTTCATTGCTGGCAGATTCTTTACGATTTGAGCCACCAGAGAAACCCAGAAATAAGACAAATGGCAAATATTCTGAGGAAGAACTCAGTGATGGAATATACACATTTATTTGTTCAATACCTCTTTCTCCTGCATCCATGTCAGAAATATAGATAAAATTTCAGATGCTCCTTTAAAACAGTGTAGGTCACCACTTACAATCAGCTAGAACTGGTCAGAAGTTGAACCCTTTTGCCCACTGTGATGTGAATAAAGATGTATAGATTAAGAAGAGCACATAGTAACAAAGGTCTTGGTCTATACTTCTTATTACCATGAATTTTGTTTTAAATATTTATCATTTAAATTATTTACATCTTATGTTAATGCAATGATTTGAATAAAGAATGACCTAAGCCAAAGGAAATCTAATTTACATTGTATCTATACATACAAAACTATTTGACAGATGTGCAAAGTGATACCAGTTACATTGTGGAGAGAAGATCAGAAAGATTAAGTGATTTATCATATATTTAACATCTGAATTTATTCTTATAACAAAATATCATAATAGTGTGTAAAGCTGTTTGGGGGCTTCCCTGGTGGCTCAGATGGTAAAGAATCTGTGGCTCTGCCTGCAATGTGGGAGATGTGTGTTCTATCCCTGAGTTGGGAAGATCCCCTGGAGAAGGGAATAGCAATCCACTCCAGTATTCTTGTCTGGAGAATCCCATGGCCAGAGGAGGCTGGTGGGGCTAAAGTCCATGGGGTCGCCAAGAGTTGGACCTGACTGAAAAACTAACACAAAGCTGTGTGGACGATTGTTTGTTAAATTTTATAGCATATTTTCTGAAATAATTAATGATAAATATATTTTATAATAAACTCTATTCAATTTTCTAAATAGAGTTCCTTAAAAGCTACTTAAGATATGGTGTTTTAAGAAACTCCCAACTAGACAAAAGAATGCTAAAATGAACAGTTACAGTTTCCATATCATGGCCATTATATATTAGCAATTCAGAACTGTTGAGAATCACACAATGCAACAATAATACCAATGCTGAAGTTAATAAATCACTGGCCATTTATTGCATAATTTTAGTTTCAAAGAGCTTTATATTGCAATATCAGTTACTGTCATAATCTGGAGTGTGTTTTTGATGTACATAGAAAAATAACTTTGTTTTCCTTTCAAAAAATACTTTAAAAATGTAACTGAGTACTAAATGTTACTGATTACTTTGCCATTGTATTATATGGTCGGGGTAATAAAAAGTAAAATTTAAGGCCTTCTAGGATGGATTAGTCTTTTAGTAAATATTCTCAGCTTTTAGTTATTTCCTAAAAGGATAACAAGGAACAAAAGTAAACCCAGCATGAGACAGTGCTCACAGAGACTGAATCCACTAGAATAGTTGTCTGCCAGAAGCCAAAATAATCCTCATTACCAGAAGATAATAGCATTAAGAGCTTCAGCATATATCTATAAATGTTAACATATATTGTCCTGAACAAGTATAAAAAGACATACAAGAACATAAGACATGACATAAAACAAAGGACTCCACCAGAAAATTACTAGAGCTAATTAATGAATATAGTAAAGTTGCAGGATATGAAATCAACACACAGAAATCCCTTGCATTCCTATACACTAATAATGAGAAAATAAAGAAATTAAGAAAACAATTCCATTCACCATTGCAACAAAAAGAATAAAATACTTAGGAATATACCTACCTAAAGAAACCGAAGACTTATATATAGAAAACTATAAAACATTGGTGAAAGAAATCAAAGAGGACACTAATAGATGGAGAAATATACCATGTTCATGGATTGGAAGAATCAAAATAGTGAAAATGAGTATACTACCCAAAGCAATCTATAGATTCAATTCAATCCCTATCAAGCTACCAATGGTATTTTTCACAGAGCTAGAACAAATAATTTCACAATTTGTATGGAAATACAAAAAACCTCAAATAGCCAAAACAATCTTGAGAAAGAAGAATGGAACTGGAGGAATCAACATGCCAGACTTCAGGCTCTACTACAAAGCCACAGTCATCAAGAAAGTATGGTATTGGTGCAAAGAGAGAAATATAGATCAATGGAACAAAATAGAAAGCCCAGAGATAAATCCACACACCTATGGACACCTTATCTTTGACAAAGGAGGCAAGAATATACAATGGATTAAAGACAATCTCTTTAACAAGTGGTGCTGGGAAAACTGGTCAACCACTTGTAAAAGAATAAAACTAGAATACTTTCTAACACCATACACAAAAATAAACTCAAAATGGATTAAAGATCTAAACATAAGACCAGAAACATTAAAACTCCTAGAAGAGAACATAGGCAAAACACTCTCCAACATACATCACAGCAGGATCCTCTATGACCCACCTCCCAGAATATTGGAAATAAAAGCAAAAATAAACAAATGGGACCTAATTAAAATTAAAAGCTTCTGCACAACAAAGGAAACTATAAGCAAGGTGAAAAGACAGCCTACCAAAAGGGAGAAAATAATAGCAAATGAAGCAACTGACAAACAACTAATCTCAAAAATATACAAGCAACTCCTACAGCTAAATTCAGAAAAATAAACGACCCAATCAAAAAATGGGCCAAAGAACTAAATAGACATTTCTCAAAGAAGACATACAGATGGCTAACAAACACATGAAAAGATGCTCAACATCACTCATTATCAGAAAAATGCAAATCAAAACCACAATGAGGTACCATCTCACGCCAGTCAAAATGGCTGCGATCCAAAAGACTACAAGCAATAAATGCTGGAGAGGGTGTGGAGAAAAGGGAACCCTCTTACACTGTTGGTGGGAATGCAAACTAGTACAGCCACTATGGAGAACAGTGGGGAGATTCCTTAAAAAACTGGAAATAGAACTGCCTTATGACCCAGCAATCCCACTGCTGGGCATACACACTGAGGAAACCAGAAGGGAAAGAGACACGTGTACCCCAGTGTTCATTGCAGCACTGTTTATAATAGCCAGGACATGGAAGCAACCTAGATGCCCATCAGCAGACGAATGGATAAGAAAGCTGTGGTACATATACACAAAGAGTATTACTCAGCCATTAAAAAAAAATACATTTGAATCAGTTCTAATGAGGTGGATGAAACTGGAGCCTATGATACAGAGTGAAGTAAGCCAGAAAGAAAAACACCAATACAGTATACTAACACATATATATGGAATTTAGAAAGATGGTAATGATAACTCTGTATGAGAGACAGCAATAGAGACAAAGATGTATAGAACAGTCTTTTGGAGTCTGTGGGAGAGGGAGAGGGTGGGATGATTTGGGAGAATGGCATTGAAACATGTAGAATATCACATATGAAACGAATCAGGTTCGATGCAGGATACAGGATGCTTGGGGCTGGTGCACTGGGATGACCCAGAGGGATGGTACGGGGAAGGAGGCGGGAGGGAGGTTCAGGATGGGGAACACGTGTACACCTGTGGCAGAATTATGTTGATGTATGGCAAAACCAATACAATATTGTAAAGTAATTAGCCTCCAATTAAAATAAATTTAAATTTAAAAAAGAAATACAAGAAAATTTTTAAAAAGAGACACAGTAAATGCAGATAACTGAGTTCTCAGATATTATTTGTAAAATAGTCAGAAATAATATATTTAAGGACTTGAAAGACAAGATAGAGAAATTTGTCAGATAATTAGAAGCTGTGTAAAGTTAATTTTAGCAATAATAAAATGCAATACTGAAATTAAGAAATTAAAGTAGAAATGTAATGGTGGAAGTTACACACTCCAAGTCATTATTAGTGAACCAAAAGATATTTAATAGATCCAGGTAACATATATAAATGGGACTTCCCAGGAGGCTCAGTGGTAAAGATTCTGCTTGGCAGTGAGGAGATGCAGGATACTTGGGTTAGGAAAATCCCCTGGAGAAGGGCTTGGCAACCCACTCCAGTATTCTTGCCTGGAAAACTCCATGGACAGGGGAGCATGGTGGGCTACACCCCACAGGGTCGCAAAGAGTTGGACACGACTGACAGACTGAGCACACATGCACAAGATATATAGGTAGGGTCTTCGCATGAAGATTAAAAGAGAAAACTGTGAAAAAGACTGTAAGGGATGTAGGGGATATGGTGGAAAAGTCTAAGACAAGTGCAATTGCGGTCTCAAAGAAAAGATGCAAAATATTTGAAGAGGACTTCCTAAAAGAGAGAACTATCAAACCTCAAATTCAAGAACTACATATCTCAAAGAAACAGCAAATCCAAAGGGGGAAAAAAGGCATATTTTAAAATTACTAAAGACCAAAATTAAGGAGAAAACATAAAAAATTTCTAGGAACAAAACGTCATACCTTCAAATGAGCGACATTAAGTTTATTCACTAAATTCTCAACCAAAAAGAAAAAAAAAAACTGCAACCAGAGAGATAAGGACATGCTTTCTTTAAACTGATAAAGTAGCTATCAACCAACAATTTTATAACCAGATATCCCTGAAGAATAAAGGGAAAAAACATGATTTTAGACAAAAAGAAGCTGAGTGTATCTGTCGCCAGCAGAAAAATACAGATGTTTTGTTAACATTTTTCTAGTCCAGCAGGGTGCATTATAAATATATTTAAATGGCGTTTCTCCATTGAGTTTAGTGAGTAAAGTGTTCTGAATAACTTGATTGTCTGGATAACTGACAGGTAACTTGGTTTCAGTATTGCTAGTTACTAGTTATTCTTTTGTGATTTACCTATTCAGGTCTGTGTTTAGCTGTTTAATGAACCTTGGGGAAAGGGTAAAACTTCAAGTTCTTTTGTTCTTTTGCTTTTGAAGCATATTTAATGAAAATGGTATGACTGTTACTTAGTAATTTGGGGAAATGTGTTCAGTTAGAGCATTTAACCAATTAAAACTATTCCTAGATGAATCATATTCATTCATTCATTTTGACTGACTACCAGCTATGAGATGAACTGTTTTAGGTTACATGTGCTAATTAATTAACAGCAACTAATCCTTATCTTCATGCAGGAGACATACAAGCACAAAGAAATACTGTAAGTTAGTGCAGTAAGTGCCAAGAACACATGAAATAGGAAAAGGGATCAGGGGATGGCCTGGGTGTAGAGTTGGGATTTAATTAGGATATTCAGAAAATACCTTCCTGAGAATGTGACATTTGTCAGACACTTAAAGGAAAAGAGAATGAATCTTGACAACAGTAGGGAGAGGAGTGCAGGAGAAATGCTTCCAGGTAGGGGCCTTGAGGCAATGATGTGCTTAACAAATTGTCTGGCTGAGGCCAGTGAGTGATGGGTTAGAAACTGAGTTTCAGGTAGTTGGAAGTGAGCATATGGTTGGTCATAAAAATAGGGTCTTGGCAGCCATTGTAAAGATTTAGTTCCTACATTGAGGAAAGTGGGAAACTACTACAAAGTTTTGAACAAAAGAGGGACAATCTGACTTGCATTTTAAAATGATCGCCCTGTCTGCTGTGTTGAAAATAGACTGAAGGAGTGAGGATTAAGGGAAGAAGCAGTGACAGCAATTAGAAAACTATGGCCATGTTCCACGTGAGAGGTGATGGTGTCTTCCACAGGCAGACAGCACTAGAAGCTAAGTACTAGGATTTGCTGCTGTATTGGAATCAGGGATGTCTTACAAGGATTTTGGTCTGAGCAAATCTGGAAGAATGAAGATGCTACCCACCAGTTGAAGAGAATGTTAGGAAAAGCAGGTGTGGGAGGCATTTTTAGTATGTTTTCATCGTTATTTCAAATGCAATGGAATCTTCTAATTTTGCTATGCAAAATTGTAAAAGGGCATTTTGGCAGTGACCATTTGGAATACTTAGAAGAAGTGACTTATGATTCTCATTCTTATCAATTATTTTAAACAAAATATAACAGACAAGTAACCTCTTGGGCTTCAGTTTTTTAATCTGACATTAATACATGCTTCTATGACATAAGTAACATTAACACGACTTAGTGACTAAACCACCACCACATGGTCCATTTTCAAGAATAAATGGCTAACTTAAGAATTCAGTTCAGTTCAGTCTCTCAGTCGTGTCCGACTCTTTGAGACCCCATGGACTGCACCAAACCAGGCTTCCCTGTCCATCAGGAATTCCTGGAGCTTACTCAAACTCCTGATTTAAGAATAAGGAACTACAAATAGCTAGCTTGAATAATAACTTGTTGCTGATGTGGCAACCACAAGGGTTACAAAGCTGGAAAGTTCAGGCAGACAAAGGAAGGGTGGGATGCCTAGGATTTCACAGGGGCTGCTTCTATTGGTGAATCAAAACATAAGAATGGGAGTAAGTGCACAGGAAAGGGAGAAACGAGATGAAAGGGAGGCCAGCCCAGAGGGAGGAAGAGAATAAGTTTAGGCGATGTCTGGGAAGACTGGTCACCCCATAGTACTCAGCCAACGAGGAACTGTGGGAGGGACTTGAGTGCTAGGGAACAAAATGCTTGCTGTTAACAATGCTGGGCGTGGCTGCTCACCAAACATCTAATCTTGCAAGACAGTCCTTAAAGGCTGGGTTCTTGCTGTGCCTCGTATCTCCAACTCTATTCTGTGGGTATGGGCCAGTGGGTTTTATTTCTTACATGTGAGAATGCAGTGAAAAATGAATATAAAGCATTTGGCACATAGTAGATCTTCTCGGAGAAGGCAATGGCACCCCACTCCAGTACTCTTGCCTGGAAAATCCCATGGACAGAGGAACCTGGTGGGCTGCAGTCCATGGGGTCGCTAAGAGTCGGACACGACTGAGCGACTTCACTTTCACTTTTCACTTTCCTGCATTGGAGAAGGAAATGGCAACCCACTCCAGTGTTCTTGCCTGGAGAATCCCAGGGACGGGGGAGCCTGGTAGGCTGCCGTCTATGGGGTCGCACAGAGTTGGACACGACTGAAGCGACTTAGCAGCAGCAGCAGATCTTCTCAGATCCCTTTCTTTTATAGATCTGTAGCACTTAATGTCATTACTTTTGTGGTTTATATTACCCAGTTCATCATGAAAGATGCCCTGGAGAAAGACTGAAATCTTTCAAGACAATGTTTCGTGTTTACAAAGGGCCAAAACTCACACACACACACACACACACACACACACACACACACACACACACAATTACAAAGAAAAAAAGAAGAAATGGTGTACAGATATTGTTAAAATTCTGTAAGATGTTCCAAACCCAGGTGTTGTTACTATGAATTACAGGGAGATATGCTTCCATAAACTGGTAAAAATTATGAAAGCATATCTCCTTGCAATTCAGAAATGTAATGCTATCTGGAACTTATGCAATTGACTTAAAATATACTGCATTAAAAACGGAGGCAAAAATCCTGCATAAAATTCAGAATACAAATTTTAACAGTGATGATAAAGTGTCAGTGCAGAAGATCGAATTTTTATTTAATCTTTCTGCACTTTAAGTTGTTTTCCATAATGAGCATTTTTTACTTTAATAACCAGAGAAAATAAAAAAAGGAAATCCTGCTAACCAAATATTCTAATGAACTCTCTAGCCTTTTATTAACTGAAGTTTTTAACAAATCATAGCACAATTATGTGGGCATGCTCCACAGGTAATCACCAAATTCTTTTGGAATTTTTAACTGTTTCTCAGCTGTTCATGTATCCTTTGATCAAGGTCTTTTTTTGTACTGACTCTGAATGGACCTCTTTGACTGCTACTTCTTTTAGAATATTTAGAAGCCCTTTTTCTCCTTAAGATGCTTTTCGTCTTCCTCACTCACTCTCTTTCAGAGCTATTATTCTCTTATATGACTTTCACAGCATATTGAACCTGGTCTTTAGTCCATCTTCCTGCACTCCCCCCTCTTTATTTTTAGTGTCAGCAGTCCTCTCTGCCATCATTCTGTCCTGCTTTTCTATCTACACATGATAACATTTACCTAGGCTAAATGGTTCCCTGAATTCTAAACACAGTCTGCACAGCCTGCTAAATAAAACAAACTTTAATAAAGCATTTTCTTGCTAGTTCTACACCCAGTCTTTAACACTGGTTAGCCCAACAAATACAGTGAGCAAAACAAACTCTTCCTATAGGGTGATAGCTCAGGTCGGATGGTATTAAACAGACATGCAAAAATGTTAGAGGCATATTACTGTTTGCAGTGTTTCTCTGAGTATACATTTAGAAACATGGACACATTTTTTGTCCATAAAATATGTAAACATATCACAAAATCTTAGTATTGGAAGGAGCCCTGAGGATCACCTTGTTGATTATTCAGCTGATGTTGGATCACTTCTGTACTTTCCTCACCAAGCCAATGTTATCCCAGAGCTGGGGAAGCTCAAGGAAATGCCCAGCAGGAGATCCTGTTGCCTAGTTGAACTGTTAGGTAGCTCTTTCACTATGTTATATTGAAACCTGTCTCCCTACAGATATTAGCTGTCTTTTCCCAGTTTTTCCTGAATTTGCAGGTAGCAAGTTTCACTCCTTTTTTGCACAATGTGTGTTAGTTGCTCAGTCATGCCCAACTCTTTGTGATCCCTTGGACTGTAGCCCAATAGGTTCCTCCGTCCATGGAATTCTCCAGAATATTAGAGAGGGTTGCCATTTCCTTCTCCAGGGGATCTTCCCAACCCAGGGATTGAACCCCAGATCTCCTGCATTGCAGGCAGATTCTTTACTGACTGAGCCACCAGGGAAGCCTTCCATATCTGCTCCTATTCTACCTTTGTCTGCATCATTAAAATCAGCGATAAAAAAAAAAAAAAATCTCTATTTAAGACCCACAAATACCTCATACCCTGTTGTAACTTTGAGTTTACAGCAAGCACAAATAGAAATTCAAACTAAGAGATTTGACCCTCTCTGTTGAAAATAAAAGACTTCCCTCCCTTCCTTTTCCTTAGAGCATTCACTTTAGAAAACATGTGAGTATTTTCTTTGCCTTTTTGAAATGTATGTGAATCTTTTTAAAGACTAAATTATAACCACAGGATTTTTTTTCCTCAGGACCTGGGAGCCATCCGTTTGAAATATAATAATCAAGAAGCAAGAAGCCCAGGCCTTCTAGTTTCTTGGCTTGAGAGGAGCCAGACTTCAGCAGGTATATGACTCCAAATTGCAAACCCCCTCAGGGCATAAAGATAGGAGACATTTATTTTTTCGTTTAAAGACAGTTAACGAAGAATGGTCATTACCCCAATTCCAAAATAAATTTAGTTTGAACTCTGTATGACTACGCTGTGAAGTTCTCTTACTTGAAGACTACTTATTATTTATCCTGAGAACATGTGTGTTATAGGCTTTATCTGCTTGGCTATAAAATAGGGTGGGATTTCTCTCCTCTGCAATTCCTTTACTGGACTGTCTGTCCTGTGCGTTCCATTCTGATTTAATGCTTATTCAATGACAAAAGGGATTTCTTTCTCTTCCGCTTTTGGGAAAATTTTACTTTCAAATATACTAATGTTTTAATATAGTTGCCCACCACTGCCACATGGATTCTCATATATGTATTTATTTAACTGAATGGGTATAGAAAGTATTTATAAATGCAATCACATAATCAGAGCCCACTACTTGTGATGCGAGGCATAGGGAAGTTTTCAGGTTACTTTTGTTTTTTATTTAAGCAGAGTTAATTTACAATGTTGTCTTTATTTCTGATGTACAGCAAAGTGATTCTGTTATACATATATACACACTCTTTTTTTTTTAATATTCTTTTTTCCTTATGGTTTGTCATAGGATCCGGAATATAGTTCTCTGTGCCATACATTACGACTTTGTTGTTTATCCATTTTATATGTAATAGCTTACATCAGATTACTTTCAAAATTTGCTTTTAAAAGCAACTTGATGGCATATACTGAGAGTATTTAAGAAATAGCTGATGCTATTACAGAGCCATTAGTTATCATCTCTGCCAATTCACTGAAGATAAAAAACAATCTGAAAGTTACAGATAAAATATATATGTGTCTGTACGTGTGTATAATATATCTCAAAATAGCTTTAAGATGAGTTTGGAAATTATATGCTGATGACACTAATGTTAAATTTCATGAGATTCTCTAATAAAACAACAGGCCATCATTTTATTTGCCAAAAACTTGAAAAGAACATGCTTTGAAGAAAACTGTATCAGGCCAATAGTGTATATAATAGAATACAAATGCACAGGGAAAGGGAATAAGTGATATACAATGGAGTTTGCATATCAACTTTTATATTTTTTCAACATAGTTGAGAACAGACTAAGATGGATGGTTATTGCTAAGTGAACATCCATCCAATAAGCAGAATGTTTTGATGTCACAAAATATCGTTTAGCATTTCAGTCAATGACTTGCAAGTCTGAATGGGATGTTTGCTCATTAACTCTGCACAGAAATAAAGTATGGAATGATAGAACTCATTCACTCATTTATCCATCTGATAACTCCTGTGCTGTATGGCAGGCACAGAAATAGATACCAGGAATTCCCCGAGAGATGACGTTTCAGTTATTAAAAATATGATATTATCAGGGAAATATAATCAAATAGAATTTTAATAACAATTATTATCTGTGATAAAGAAGAAAAATGAGTTCTTTGGGAAGGGCTTATAAAGGGGAGGGTACCCTGTGGGGATGGAGGAGAGAATCCCTTAGAAAGTACCATGTGAGGTTCTGTTTGGAGGATAATAGAGGTGGGCAGTGGTGTTGGAGAAGACTCTTGAGAGTCCCTTGGACAGCAAGGAGATCCAACAGTCCATCCTAAAGGAAATCAGTCCTGAATATTCATTGGAAGGACTGATGCTGAAGCTAAAACTCCAATATTTGGCCACCTGGTGTGAAGAGCTGACTCATTGGGAAAGACTCTGATGCTGGAAAAGATTGAAGGCAGGAGAAGGGGACGACAGAGGATGAGATGGTTGGATGGCATCACCGACTCAATGGACATGAGTCTGAGTAAACTCCAGGAGTTGGTGATGGACAGGGAGGCCTGGTGTGCTGTGATTCATGGGGTCGCAAAGAGTCAGACATGACTGAGCGACTGAACTGAAGATACATTAGGTTGAAAACGCAGTGAATGTCAAGGGCCTGAAGCAGGAATGAGATGGGTGCATTTGAAACCTTAGTGTGACTGGAGGCTAAGAGTGAAGTGTACCCCCTTTGGCAAAAGGCTTAAAAATTGGCTTTAGTCAAGGTTCCTGTTTTTTGATAGAGCCAATTTTGGGGCTCTTATACAATTCCAGAATTTTATATATTTATTCTTTTCACATTATTCCATAATTGCTTATCCTATTTTTTGTAATGAATGACAATTGAAGATAAAGTTGCATGGCTCTTGGCAACATGTATTGACATGAGGAGGAGCTATTGTTTTGGACATTTGAATTTGTAGGCTGTGTGTCATCCACTGTAGGTATCCTGTGAAGAGTTGGCTACATGGGCTTGAATCCAGGAGAGGGATCTAGGTGGAGAGACATTTGAGGGACATTCATCTATGATCATATTTTAAATCACTTAAACAGATAGGTTGCTTCAGGAAGAAAAGAAAAAGTGGAGGAATTAGAAAATTGGAAGGTTTTGAACCAGAAGAGGGTGTAGAATGGAGTAAAACCAGACCAGTGTTTAGGGAGAGAGTATATCCTCCAAAGGAGAGAGGGAGTAGGAACAAAAGGGGGAGAAAAACATCATACTTTATGGAGATGTGAGCATGTTTCAAGAAAAAGGAGTTAGTTAACATGGTTAAGACAAATACAAGCTGCAGGAAAAGGAGGATTGACAGGCTCCATTGGCTTTCATGCCCTGGAGCTCAGGGTAGAGGCAACATTTGGATCAGTGTACTAAGGAGTGAGTGGAACAGATAGGAGAAGGTACAGTATTTATGTACAAATGCCTTTTGCTTTTCTTCACAATTTCTCTGTGCAAAGAAAGAAAGATTTGAGGGTGAATGAATGATGGTGATGTGAAGAAACTGGATCAGTGGAAAAGGAAAGTTTGAAGAAAAATTTAAAAAGCCTGCTTTCAATGGTAAAGGGAGATTTCTTCCCCTGGAAAAGGAAAGATCAAGGAGATAGTGAGGGCAAGTGAGTGTGTCATGGGTCACGGAGGGACATCTGCTGAAGGCTTCAAT
Organism: Bos grunniens; assembly: GCF_055505025.1. NCBI lineage: Eukaryota > Metazoa > Chordata > Mammalia > Artiodactyla > Bovidae > Bos > Bos grunniens. The sequence continues at coordinate 10,864,049 of NC_141168.1, forward strand.
TTGCTCTGGGTTTCAATCACTAGCTGGAATAAAGGACCATGACATTTCAGAAGTTTCAGGTACTACAAAATCCGATTGGATTTGCAGTCTATAGAGAGTCTATGCTTTTCTCATTTGTGCAAGGCAGTGTCTTTTTATAGTTTCTTAACTAGGTCAAAGCTAAATGGTTCAGTTCTCAGCCACTCTAGTTTTTCTTGTTGAGGGGACAGAGCTCTCTGTGGTCTTAGTAATTTCCCTGTTTTGTGTGTTCTTTGTTTTCTCATTGACCCCTTTTTAAACAAGGCTCTAATAGAGTAGTTGATATAAATTAATGTCCACATAGACTACATCTACCTGAGAAAAGCGCTGACTAACACACCTGGTCTAAACTTTGTCTGATAGAGATACCTAGGATTTCACATAAGCTTACTATGGATCCTCCCTGACTTATGATGGGGATTATGTCCCATAAACTTGTCTAACATTGAAAATATTGTAAGTTGAAATGCATTGAATATGCCTGACCTACCACACATCGGGTTTCCCGGTGGCTCAGTGGTAAAGAATCCACCTGCCCATGCAGGAGACTCGAGTTCAATCCCTGGGTCAGGATGATCCCCTGGAGAAGGAAATGGCAATCCACTCCAGTATTCTTGCCTGGAAAAATCCCATGGGCAGAGGAGCCTGGTGCGCTATAGTCTGCTGCTGCTGCTGCTGCTAAGTTGTTTCAGTTGTGTCCGACTCTGTGCGACCCCATAAACGGCAGCCCACCAGGCTCCGCCATCCCTGGGATTCTCCAGGAAAGAACACTGGAGTGGGTTGCCATTTCCTTCTCCAATGCATGCAAGTGAAAAGTGAAAGTGAAATTGCTTAGTCGTGTCTGACCCTCAGCGACCTCATGGACTGCAGCCTACTAGGCTCCTCCATCCATGGGATTTTCCAGGCAGGAGTACTGGAGTGGGGTGCCATTGCCTTCTTCAGTCTAGGGGATTGCAAAGAGCTGTACACAACTTAGCACCTAAACAACAACCTCACCTCACAGCCTAGGTCAGCAAGTGCTCAGAACATTTACACTGGTCTATAGTTGTCCAAAATCACCGAACCCAGAGCCTATTTTATTACAAAGTGTTAAGTGTTTCACATAATGTATTCAATGCTCTACTAAAAGTAAACAACTGTGTGGTTGTCTGGGTACAGAATAGTTGTAAGTGTCTCATTGGTTTATGCTCTTGATCTTGAGACTGCCTGAGAGCATCATAAGAGAGTATGTCTCATACTCTAGCCTCTTGCTCACCTTGGAAGAAGTCAAAATTTGCAGTATGGTTTCTACTAAATGTGGTTGCTTCTGCAACATTGTAAAGTCAAAGTTTTAAGTTAGACTGTGCTGTTCTCCAGAGAAGGCAATGGCACCCCACTCCAGTACTCTTACCTGGAAAATCCCATGGATGGAGGAGCCTGGTAGGCTGCAGTCCATGGGGTCGCTAAGAGTCGGACACGACTGAGCGACTTCACTTTTCACTTTCGTGCATTGGAGAAGGAAATGGCAACCCACTCCAGTGTTCTTGCCTGGAGAATCCCAGGGACGGGGGAGCCTGGTGGGCTGTCATCTCTGGGGTTGCACGGAGTCAGACATAACTGAAGCGACTTAGCAGCAGCACAGTGCTGTTCTCCTTCCTAGGGGAATCTAAAGTGTGCCAGTAATACAAGGGTGACTATGAGATGTTTTCCACACCATTAGAAGTTTTGCTTGGTAATACTGTGACCTAGAATTTCTTAAACTAGATTTCCATGACACGTGGATGGATGTTATGGGTTCACAGAACCCCGAAATTTCATGAAAATTGCTTGTTCATTGACTTATTTTAGGAAATGGTACAGAGGCTGTTATATTATCAAACAATAATGATCCTCAATTTGCAAAAGACTATATACTATATTTTTCTGATTATTTTTGTAAGGAACCTAAAAATGACAGGTAATATAAAATTACTCTTAGAATTTAACATTCTTCTCAGGGATAAATCACTTATGAAAAATTAATTTATCTAGAATACGCATGGATCTAATTCAGATTTTCATCAAAAGTTCTTTGCTTTCTGATTGTATGACAAATTCATACTACTAGTATAATTTTTATTTCATTAAAGAAAATAGTTATTCAACAAATGTTTAGAAACCATTTCCTCAGCTAGGAATTATGTCTTGGAGACATAAAAATGGATATGGTTATTTGAAATTCATTTTTATGTTCTCAGAAGATTAAAAAAGACTCTGTTTAAAATGTGTCATTTATTTATCCAGGCCTCTGCAGGTGTCTGAGAGAGCTGTAATTATTGTAGTAAATTGAATTATTAAAATCATAGCCATAATTTCCCCTCTGAATGCAGAACATGTAATATAAGCTAGTGTAAATAGCTTATTATGTCACATTCCAAATAATATTTTAGTCCTCAAAAGAGGTGAAAAGATTAACTTTAAAATCTTGAGTAAATTTTCAACTAGATTAAGGAACACAAAATTTCTATCCAATATGAATATTTAAAAAATAAATATTTATGTTTATATACAAAGAAAGTGCTCACTACTTTCTTAACATATTGTTTCAGTGGGATCATTATAAATGCTCAGGTTAATGTTGGACTTTTAGCAATTTTGAGAAAGTTTATCCTGAATCATTTCTTATGTTAAATGCTATAGCAGTAGTATATGAACAATGCAGAACTAAGCGATGTAACTGAAAGCTATAATTGACCACATCTCATTCAGATAATCTCAAGTCCTTATGCCTTAGTCATCAAGGAGAGAGGTCTGGGACCATTACATAGGAAGCAGGAATTCTAAGACGATAAAAGAAATGTTTTTCTAGAACTTGATAGCATGAAGTGCATTTTTATGCTTCTTCCTTGTTCTTTCTCGAATGCTGAATGCAGTAGTGATGGTAAGATGTTCTAGTTTGAGATTTATTTGTGGAGACTATCTTAATTTCTCCTTACCTTGGAGAAACCAGAAGGCCAAAAGAGTAACTAGGAAAATAAAGTAAAGGAAAGTGACTTAAGTCAACGTGGTCAGTTAGACTATTCTTCAGAAAGACCGTGCGTACTCATTGTTGCCATGGAAACACACTTTCTTGCTCTGTTCATGTCTAATGTGGATATGCTGCTTGCTTTGGCTAGTGGAATATTAGCAGACATGACTCAGCAAAGGCTTGAAATTTGTCTACACCTTGGGGATTGTTTTCTGGCATCTCTGCTATTGCTAAGAGAATAATTTTCTTTGTGCTAACATACTTCTGTCAGAAAGAGGAGAGAAACATGGAGTGTAGCCAGACCACCCAGCCAAATCCAGCCTAGACCAGACAAGCCTCAGTTGACTTCAATTTATTGACTTAAATAAATGTGTATTATTATATACTGCTAAGGTTTTTGTGGCTGTTTGTTATGTATCAGTATTGTTGTTGTTCAGTATTATGACATACCTAATCAATAAATACAATAATCTAGCTTACTTATGTAGAAAACTTGAAAGAATGAAGCTCAGGAAATGCAAGAAAAGCCAATTGTTTACTGTTCTTGTTTATCTAAAAAAGCAAGAAGATTCCCTGGGACCCAATAGTGAGACCCAGTTGCCTCGTTGCAAAGGTAGGAGATAAGAAAACAAATTTCCAAATATTAAAGGAAATAGTAAACTTGGGGATTGGAATGACATGTACATTCCCAGGCCTCTTATTTCAAGACTGATTAATAAGTCTAACATGGAGCACAGAGATCGGATTCTAACCATAAGCCCAAGTCAAAATGAGGCAGGTTGCCCCAAAATAACTGAAGAACACAAATGTCAAGACTGAAGTTCTAAGTTCTTTTAGTAAACATGTGACTTTCCTTGCAATACTCCCTCAGGAACTTGGTAAAAACAAGATGCTCTGGGTTTCAGGTATCCATGATTCTGGTTCCAGTCATGTTTCTTATGGTGGACAAGCAACCACTCTGGGAAGTTCTGAGATCTCATGTGATATCATAAAAGGGAATTGTAAGAAATCATTTATGTCCTCAAGAAAGTGAACATTCACTGGGTAGGATAAGAGCATAACCTTTGGAAGGAAAGGACAATAATGTAGTAATTCAGATAGAGGAAAAATCAGTGTTCACTGTTATTGAATAACAGTTATTCTCTTAGTGCAATTCTCTCTTAGCACCAATATTTCAATAACACATTTTAGTAACAATAAAATAGTAGCAAACACATAATGCACTTTTAGTTTGTATGTGTGATATCTTTTAATCCTTTCCACCCCACAAAAATGAGCTAAATCCCTGGGTGGGAAGATCCCCTGGAGTAGGAAATGACAACCAGATTCCAGTTTCCAGCACCTGTGCCTGGAAAATCGCATGGACAGAGGAGCCTGGTGGATTACAGTCCATGGGGTTGCAAAGATTTGGACATGACTGAGAGCGCACACACACACAGTCCAGCAACAACAAAATCCTTCACAGTACATTCCATTTTTACTTGGATTTTCTATAAGAGGGGGCTGAGAACACAGCTGTGCAAGTCACCCATGTTCAAGGAGCTAAAGTGAAGTAAAAGCTGGGATTTGAGCGTTTGGTCCTCTTCTACCACCCTCGGTCCTATCCACAACAATATAGCGTCCCTAATCTATATGGGGTCGCAGAGTCGGACACGACTGAGCGACTGAACTGAACTGGATCTATAAGGAAAAAAATCTCAGGTCAAAGCCAGTTCACTTTCTGCCTTCACTGGAAACATGATGCCTCGAAGGAACTAGAAAGTGTCCCAATGTGAATACTGAAAAAATGCATACGATTCCCCACAGATACAGACTACAATTCGTAAGAGCCCTGTCTGTCTCAGAGACGGTACTATATGATTAGTTGTCAAGCTACAGGTAAGCCTTTTGACATATAGTTTAAATATAATGGGTAATTGCTTATTTGCAAGGCTAAGCCCCTCAAAACATGGATTTTTTCCCCCATGTTTATTAGAAGGTTTATTAGAAGGTTTATTCAGTTCAGTTCAGTTGCTCAGTCGTGTCCGACTCTTTGCGACCCCATGAATGGCAGCATGCCAGGCCTCCCTGTCCATCACCAACTCCCAGAGTTCACTCAAACTCACGTCCATCAAGTCGGTGATGCCATCCAGCCATCTCATCCTCTGGCGTCCCCTTTTCCTCCTGCTCCCAATACCTCCCAGCATCAGAGTCTTTTCTAATGAGTCAATTCTTCGCATGAGGTGGCCAAAATAGTGGAGTTTCAGTTTTAGCATCATTCCTTCCAAAGAACACCCAGGGCTGATCTCCTTTAGAATGGATTGGTTGGATCTCCTTGCAGTCCAAGGGACTCTCAGGAGTCTTCTCCAACACCACGGTTCAAAAGCATCAATTCTTCGGTGCTCAGCTTTCTTCACAGTCCAACTCTCACACCCATACATGACCACTGGAAAAACCGTAGCTTTGACTAGACGGACCTTTGTTGACAAAGTAACGTCTCTGCTTTTCAATATGCTATCTAGATTGGTCATAACTTTTCTTCCAAGGAGTAAGCGTCTTTTAATTTAGATGGCCATGATTCATATTTTAAACCTCTCCACTGAAACAACTCAAGGATGATTTGCTTTTTTATGCCCCTTGTGGCGAAGTGGTGAACTGCCAGGCTGAGCATGGCTGGTGGCTCCATCACAGCAGATCCATCTGGCCAAATCCTAGTGGACAGATCAAAAATGATTCTGTCAGAGACTATTTTATGCGGTGAAACTCTCGTAAATTTCATATAATAAAGACAATTTACTACCCAACACGAGAGACACCAGATATATGTGCTGAAAGAGAAATTTGAAAAGGAAAATTGTAGCAAAAGCAAGCAGGTGACAGTGATGGATATTTTTCTAAAGAATTGCTGTATCTGCTCTCTTTCAGTGTCTGCAGACTTGATTTCTGCAAGTCCTGTTGGTAACCAGTTTTTTAACCTGGGTATTTAAAAGATCAACTCAGGTATCCAGGTAAATAAGAACATTTCTGACATACTTGATTATTGTATGCTGCTTTGTAAAATATTTTGAAGGAAAAAATGTGTTGCAAATTCTAAAGTTTGGTTGGTTAATTTCTCAAGTCACTAAATATTTCGATTTTGCACTAGTCCTAGTTTTCATTAGGAGACATATTCAAAAGTGTTTGAGATGTTTGTTGTAGTTGTCTGGTTTGCTAACTTGTGTGTGACCCATTGCAATGCCATGGACTATAAGCCACCAGGCTCCTCTGTCCATAGGATTTCCCAGGCGAGAATACTAGAGTGGTTGCCACTGCCTTCTCCAGGGGATCCTCCCAACCATGGGATCAAAACCATGTTTCCTGTGCTGGCAGGTGGATTCTATACCACTGAGCCACCAGGGGAACCTGTGTTTGATATATGGGTATCTCTCAAAAACATGATGTATCTTTAGTGCATTCTTAGAATATAAAGTTGTTTTAAGACATAAACTGTCTACAAATGCTTTTATTTTGAACTATATTTTAATCCAAGGCTCCTTCTGGGCTAAATCTACTTTCCCAATCTTTTTTCTATTTAGAATTAAGAACCTAAACTCAGGAGTGTGTTGGTAAATGTTTAAAAACTGGCTCTGTTGGGGTGCTGGTTTGTCGTGCCTACCAGTTTCCGTAGTGTAAATACTCCCACCATGGTTGACTGCAAGCTACTGATGTGCTGCCAGCTGGCTTGCAGAATTCTTGGATATCTAACAATCAGTCCTCCAGTGCAGATGCCAGTTGGTTCCAGCATCTCACTGGGAAACTCCAAAAATGTTGATTTTTAGCAGTTTTTTTTTTTTCCCTCAGATTTACACGTAAAGAAAAATCAATGGGAATAACATTTCGTTTTCAAATGCTCATGTTCTCTTTGACCATTTGTATTGTCAGTGGATAAACTGAGTTTATATTAAGACAGTCTAGTAGAGTTCACTTCAGTTCACTCACTCAGTAGTGTTCGACTCTTTGCAACCCCATGGACTGCAGCACACCAGGCCTCCCTGTCCATCACCAACTCCCAGATTTGCTCAAAATCATGTCCATTGAGTCAGTGATGCCATCCAACCATCTCATCCTCTGTCATCCCCTTCTCCTCCCGCCTTCAATCCTTCCCAGTATCAGGATATTTTCAAATGAGTCCGTTCTTCCCATCATGTGGCCAAAATTTTGGAGCTTCATCTTCAGCATCAGTCCTTCCAATGAATATTCAGGACTGATCTCCTTTAGGATGGACTGGTTGGATCTCCTTGCAGTCCAAGGGATGGTCAAGAGTCTTCTCCAACACCACAGTTCAAAAGCATCAGTTCTTTGGTGCTTGGCTTTCTTTATAGTCCAACTCTCACAACCATACATGACTACTGGAAAAAACAGAGCTTTGTTGGCAAACTAATGTCTCTGGTTTTTAATATACTGTCTAGATTGGTCATAACTTTTCTTCCAAGGAGCAAGCGTCTTTTAATTTCATGGCTGCAGTCACCATCTCCAATGATTTTGGAGCCAAGAAAACAAAGTCTGCCACTGTTTCCATTGTTTCGCCATATATTGCCATGAAGTGATGGGATGGATGCCATGATCTTAGTTTTCTGAATGTTGAGTTTTAAGCCAACTTTTTCACTCTCCTCTTTCACTTTCATCAAGAGGCTCTTTAGTTCTTCTCTTTCTGCCATAAGTAAGAAAGTCTAGTACAGGAATGGATATTTTGATACAGAAGATCCGTGGAAATATTTTTCTTTTATTAAAAGTCATTATAAATCTAACAGTAAGGACAATAGATCAATGATAATCCATAGGTGAGAAGTTATTTAATTATTGGGTAGAAATGTCTAATATGTGATGAATGCACATTGTTTATTTAGGTTGTTACCATTTGTGTTAGTGAAAGTAATGAGTCAATAAATACTCTGAAAAAACTTGCTGATAAAATACTTGATGATATCAGATTGTCATGAGATGTGCTAATGCTAGCATATCTCAAGAGATATGGTAGGTTACCTTCCAGACCATTGGAGTAAAGCAAATCACATGAATTTATTGGTTTCCCAGTGCATATAAAAGGTGGATGAAACTGGAGCCTATTATACAGCATGAAGTAAGCCAGAAAGAAAAAGACCAATACAGTATACTAACGCATATATGTGGAATTTAGAAAGATGGTAACAATAACCCTGTATAGGAGATAGCAAAAGAGACACTGATGTATAGAACAGTCTTATGGACTCTGGGAGAGGGAGAGGGTGGGATAATTTGGGAGAATGGCATTGAAATACATATGATATCATATATGAAACGAGTTGCCAGTCCAGGTTCGATGCATGATACTGGATGCTTGGGGCTGGTGTACTGGGACGACCCAGAGGGATGGTATGGGGAGGGAGGAGGGAGGAGGGTTCAGGATGGGGAACACATGTATACCTGTGGCGGATTCATTTCCATATTTGGCAAAACCAATACAATATTGTAAAGTTTAAAAATAAATAAAATTAAAAAAAAAAACTTAGCTTTGCACTATATTGCAGTCTAATCAGGGTGTAATAGCATTATGCCTAAAAACCAATGTTTAACTAAAAAAATACTTTATTGCTGAAAAATGCTTACCATCACTTGAGCCACTAATGAGTCATAGTCTTGTTGCTGGTGGAGGATCCTGCCTCAGTGTTGATGGCTGCTGACTGCCCAGGTGGTTACTAATGGCTGGGGTGGCTGTGGCCATTTCTTAAACTAGGACAACAATGACAACATTAAACTAAGACAATATGAGGTTTTTCACATTGATTGACTGGTCCTTTCACTTGAATACTTAGAGGCCATTGTAGGATTATTACTTGGATTTATTTCAATATTGCGTGTCTCAGGGAATGGAGGGCCCATGGAAAGGGGGAGAGATGGGGGGCATGGCTGGTTGGTGGAAAAGTCAGAACACAAAAGTACTTCTAAATTGAGTTTACAGTCTTATATGGGCACAGTTCATGGTGCCCCAATACAATTATAATAGTAACATCAAAGGTCACTGATCACAGACCATCATAACAAATAGAATAATAAAGAAAATGTTTAAAATTTTCTGAGAATTACCAAAACATGACACAGAGGTGTGAAGGGAGCAAAGGATGTTGGAAAACGGTACCAGTAGACTTACAAGTCACTGGGTTGCCACACATCTTCATCTTGTAAAATAAACAATGCATTATCTGTGAATACTGATAACATGAAGTGCAATAAAAAAGGTATGACTGTAGATTCCTTGAATGTGATTGCTGTGCCAGGATAAATTGTACTTCTCTCAAAAATGCATCCAGATTCTGATCGCTTCTTTTCATCCCCAATGCTACTACCCTCAAAACAAAGAACTATCAGCTTTCCCCAGGATTTTTGTAATAGTTTCTAAAATATGCTCTCTATTTCTACTTTTGTTTCTGAACTTTATATTCAACTCGTTCATTTAGAGTGATTGTTTCAAAACTGTAAGTCTGATCATAAAAGGGTTTTGGCTCTCCAATGGATTCTCATCTCACCTCTATTAAAACCAAATTGCTTGCAGTGTCTTAAAGGTTTACATGTTGCTATACGATCTAAACCCTCTCCATTTAACTTTGTGTCTTAAAACTAAGCTGCCGGCCCATTTTTCTCAACAGCTAGGCACTCATCTCCTTGGTGTTGCTGCGCTCTCTCCAGGAAAGTTCCTGCCTCAGGCTCTTTGCACTGTGATTTCCATGAAATGCCATTTTAGGCTGTGGCCCATAGGGTAGCAAAGAGTCGGAGACTCCTGAAGTGACTTAGCATGCAGGCACATACACAACTCAGCCCATCACCTATCTTATTTAGGTTTCTGTTGAAAATCACCTTCTTAGGATTTTAAACTTGCATTTCTCTCTCCTTATACTTTCTACCATCCTTCATCAGTTCATTTTTCACTTGCACATAAAGTAATTTTATATACTCCACATTTTGGCTGTGCCCTAGCTTCCCTGATAGCTCAGACAGTAAAGAATCTACCTGCAGTGTGGGAGACCAGGGTTTGATCCCTGGGTCAGGAAGATACCCTGGAGAAAGGCATGTCAACCCACTTCAGTACTCTTGCCTGGATAATTCCCATGGACAGAGAAGCCATGGTCATCTACCCCTGGTGAGGTTGCAAACAGTTGGATAAATTTACTTCTGCTTCATTGATTACACTAAAGCCTTTGACTGCATGGATCACAACAAACTGTGAAAATTTCTCAAAGAGATGGGAATAGCCAGACTACCTTACCTGCCTCCTGAGAAACCTGTATGCAGGTCAAGAAGCAACAGGTAGAACCAGACATGGAACAATGAACTGGTTCAAAATTGGGAAAGGAGAACATCGAGGCTATATATTGCCACCCTGCTTATTTAACTTCTATGCAGAGTATATCATTGGAAATCCCAGGCTGGATGAAGCACAAACTGGAATTGATTGCCAGGAGAAATATAAATAACTTCAGATATGCAGGTGATACCATCCTTATGCAAAAAGCGAAGAGGAACTAAAGAGCTTTTTGATGAAAGTGAAAGGGGAAAGTGAAAAAGTTGGCTTAAAACTCAACATTCAGAATACTAAGATCATGGCATCTGGTCCCATCACTTTATGGCAAATAGATGGGGAAACAATGGAAGCAATGACAGATTTTATTTTCTTGGGCTTCAAAATCACTGGAGATGGTGACTGCAGCCATGAAATCAAAAGATGCTTGCTCATTGGAAGAAAAGCTATGACCAACCTAGACAGCATATTAAAAAACAGAGAGATTACTTTGCTAACAAATATCTGTGTAGTCAAAGCTATGTTTTTTTCCAGTAGTCATGTATGGATGTGAGAGTTGGACCATAGAGAAGACTGAGCACCAAAGAAATGATGCTTTTGAACTGTGGTGTTGGAGAAGATTCTTGGGGGTCCCTTGGTCTGCAAGGAGATCAAACCAGTCCATCCTAAAGGAGATCAGTCCTGTATACTCATTGGAAGCACTGATACTGAAGCTGAAGCTCTGATACTTTGGCCACCTGATGTGAAGAGCTTATTCTTTGGGAAAGACTCTGATGCTGGGAAAGATAAAAGGCAGGAGGAGAAGGGAATGTCAGAAGATGAGATGGTTGGATGGCATCACTGACCTGATGGACATGAGTTTGAGCAAACTCCTGGAGATGGTGTAGGATGGGGAAGCCTGGCATGCTGCAGTCCATGGGGCCAAAAAGAGCGGGACATCATGGAGAGACTGAACAACAACATTTTACTTTTACATTTGGTTATGATTTGTCTTTCACTGCTAGAGTATAAATAAAATGAAGGAAATTTTTTTTCTATTACTGTACCCCAGAAGTTTCCTGGTACATAACAGTTGCTGGGTAAATATTTGGGGCATAATTTCATAGTTTTTGAGAAAAATATTCCCAAGAAAACTTTTTCATTGTGTTATTTATCAAATATTTTCGTTTGATTACAAAGCTATGTTATACTGCTCTATGTATTTACTCCCTTGAATAATTAAGCTAAGAAGCCTAAGAGTTTGTTACAAAGATAGCAAGGAGAAAATGAATAGAATTGTGAAGTTTTCTCATCACCAAGCCCATCACCACAAGCATATTCCTCCCAAACTGTTGTGTGGAAAGTGGTATCATGGAAATGGCAGAAGAGAATGCTCAAAGGAAAGAATCTCCACTGAAATAACTATTAAATTGATAAAACAGCAAAACAAAAACCTCAAAGCAAACAAACAAAAAACCTGAATGAATAAACTTATTCAGGAATTGGAAACATCAGGGGAATGCTCAATGAAGAAAATGACTGCTAAATTTTGCTATTTGAAAGCATCCCTGTCCAGTGACTGAGTAACTGCAAAGAGAATGCAGCAGAGACTTCAGTGACCACACAGGAAAATGAATACAGTCTCTGTAGCAAATAGTGTGGAAATGTCATTTTAAAAAAAAAAGAAAAGATGACTGCAAACCTGCAAATCAACAACAAAAAGTATTTGGGGGAGAAAAGAATCTGCATTTCCAGAGTCACTTTATTCAAATATTCAAAATGACTAGTTTTCAGGAAAAACAAGGCAAGACAATACAAAATGAGGGATAAAAGTATGGCCCATTCACTGGAAAAAATTAATTAACAGAAAACGTCTCTGTGGAAGCCCAGGCATTGAATGCACTAGAAAAAACTTTAAATCAACTGTCTCATATATACTTGAAGACCAAAAGGAACCTTTGAGGAAATAACTAAAGGAAGCTGGGAGAACTATCTATGAACCAACATAGAACATCAATAAAGAGGTAATATGAACCTAATATTAATTCTGGAACTTAAAAGTGCAGCCATTGAAATAAGACTTTCACTAGATGTGTTCAACAGCATGTTGAGCAGGTATAAGAAAGTATCAGTGAATTTAGTGATTAGACCATTAAAATTTTCCATGTGAAGACAGAAAAAAAAAAAAACTGAACTGACCTATGGAGAACAATCTAATATACCAACACATGCATTATGTGAATCCCCAAAGAGAAGAAAGTAAAAGGTAGAAAGAATATTTAAGTAAATAATGGATGAAAAACTCCCAAATTTGACCCAGCTCTTCTACTTCTGGGTATATACCCCAGACAAATCATAACAGATACTCAAACACATATTTGTACAAAAATAATCATTGCAGCATTATTGACAATATCCAAAAGGTAGAAGTAACCCAAATATTCATCAATGAATGAATGGATAAACAAGGCATATCATATATTTACATTGGAATACAATTCAGCCCTAAAAAGAAATAAAATACTGCTATATATATATGTTACAACATGGATGAACCTCAAAATGAAATGAAATAAGCCACATATAAAACATCACATATTGCATGAAACCATTTACAGGAAATATCAAGAACAGGTAAATTCATAGACGTAAAATCAGATTTATCATTACCTAAGGCTGGGAGGAGGGGATGAATAAGAAATTACTGCTTAATGGGTATGGGACTTTTGTGGGGGAAAAATAAAAGTTTTGGAACTAGATAGAGGTCGTGGTTGAACTACATTGTGAGCATCCGAAATACCACATAATGGTGTGCTATAAAATTGTTAATTTTCTGTTGCATGAATTTGACCTCAATTAAACAAAGAACTATTGCTAGGCAGTTATTTCTTGGGTAAACTAGTCAGCATCCTTCTTAAATAGCCCACAAGGGGTTCAAATCGTCTTTAACAGATAACTACAAATTCATATATGTTTACCATGTATGCTTTAATTCTTGTGAATAGCAAAGTGTTTTCTTTCAATTCATATGTCTTTTAGAATTCTGATCTTTATAAATGAGCTATTTCAAACCAATATTTACTGTGCTTTTCTTCATAGAGCCAAATAAGAGGAATAATTTGAGAATTTTTGAAAAGTAATCCTGTTTAATGTGGTTTAACTCATGTGGAGAAAGTCATTGGGAAGGAGAAACTGCTATTATTAATTTAAAAGTTACCTGCCATGATCTAAAACAAAAACAAGAGCAAAATAAATTCATGCAGAATTGTCAAAATTGTGTAATCTCTGCCTTTTGACCCCCTCCTCAAATCTGCTTCATCAAAAGTACCATTTTTAATAGTGCTTAGTATTCAGTTCTTCCAGTACCTATCTTTACAAATTTAAGCAATTTATGTATCTGTCAATTGCTTAGTTTATCAACTTGTATTGAATTTGGTTGACTCCATTTTTAAAGAATAGGAATTAAATGCAATTTTATCCTCAGCTCAGTCCTCTTCATTTTTTCATTTAAATCATTTTATTCCATTGGTATACTTTATGATTTTTAAATATATTTTCTGAGTCACCAACTTCAGATATTGTATTTTTAACTTCCAATTCAAAAGGTAAGAAAATTATTCTCTATTTCTAACATCTCCTGTTCTAAAATGTTGGCAATTTTAAGGTCTTTAAAATGTCAGTGTTTGTAGCATTTACATTTTATTCTGTAACTGTAATTGGATCTTTCCTTTGTCTTTATAAGTCTAAAAATGTTAGCCCAGTCAATAAGGTATGATAGTTAAATGAGTATTCACAGCAAACTAATCATTTGACTAAATGCATAACTGAGACATCTTTGTTACTAAAAGGATTGGCAAAAATGTTCTCTCACACACCATTGATTTTAATGTATTTAAATTATGTCAGGTCAAAAAGATTTCATTTTCAGTCTTGGAGTTCCTTGCCTTCTTGAGGTTGCTTTGATAAACAATACACATTGAAAATATAGGTAGGTCTATTTAAAACTAAAAGTGCTGTGAACCCTCTCTTGATCAATATTTGATATTGATCAACTGAATTAAAATTTTCAGTGTATTTGTTGCCTGTTTAAAGCATCAATTTATTTCTTTCTTCAAAAGAACTCTTTATAACTATTTTAAAATTTGAAAAGGTTTGAAAGTAGTGTTGGTTCCTCAGTTGTGTCCAACTCTTTGTGATCCCATGGACTGTAGCCTGCCAGGCTCCTCTATCCATGGAGTTGTCTAAACAAGAATAATGGAGTGGGTAACCATTCCCTTCTCCAGGAGATCTTCCTGACCCAAGGATCAAACCTGGGTCTCCCATATTGCAGGCCGATTATTTACCATTTGAGTGTTCATATAGGAAAGTACTTTAAAATGAATACTTGAGAACAATATATGCTGGGTTAATAGTTAATTCCTCTATAACCTATTGCCTACATGTACATAGAACTAGAAATACAACTGTAGGATATCAAAGAACTCCCAAAACAACATTGTCGGTATATTATAATATGGTGAATGGCATACAATTATGCATATATATTTAGTTGATAGCATTTTTGTGGTTGTTTAGTCGCCAAGTTGTGTCTGACTCTTTGCGACCCTATGAACTGTATGTAGCCTACCAGCTCCTCTGTCCATATTCATGCTTATATTAGACAGTAGCTGATATCTACGTTTTTGAGGGAAAACATTAGAAAGGGTTATAGGTCCCAACTCCCAAAATTAATATCAGAATTGCAGGAAATATAGTTCTAAATAATTGGAAATTATTCATCTATATATGATAAATGTATTTAGTCACAAAGTATTATGCTTATTATGGCATGGCATAATAAGCTACATGCTTAATAAGCTGTGATAGCAACCGAACCCTAAATTGGTTTTGCATGATTCTTTCATCTTCTCTACTAGCAAGCATACAGGTGCAATAAAGGATGAAGGTAAAGATCAGGGTACTGAAATCAAGATGGCTGAGCTTTTATTGTACTAGTAGTTCATTTACTTACTGCTGCTGCTGCTGCTGCTAAGTCGCTTCAGTCGTGTCCGACTCTGTGCGACCGCATAGACGGCAGCCCACCAGGCTCCCCTGTCCCTGGGATTCTCCAGGCAAGAACACTGGAGTGGGTTGCCATTGCCTTCTCCAATGCAGGAAAGTGAAAAGTGAAAGTGAAGTCGCTCAGTCCTGTCCAACTCTTAGCGACCCCATGGACTGCAGCTTACCACGCTCCTCCGTCCATGGGATTTTCTAGGCAAGAGTACTGGAGTGGGGTGCCATTGCCTTCTCCGTTTACTTACTGGATATGTCTATTATTCTCTGTAAATCCTAAGGTTACTCATCTGTATGAAGGTAATTATAATAAATAATATTACTGACTTGCTGAAAAATTTAAAGGATTATGCATGATAACATCTAACTTCATCAGCGGTAACTACTATTAATGCTACTCACTGCATTTTCTTATAAAGAACAGGCCTGTTGTGGACAACCAGAGGCAAATGGGGCAAGGTGTTTTTATATATATATATATATATACTTTGAAGACCATCCCTCATTCAGATTTCTCTTCTGTGATATAGGATTAAAATAATATCTATCCTCCAGAGTGGTCATGATCATGACATTAAGAAGAATATCAATTGTGTGAAACTGTGTAAACCATAAAAGCTCTACCAATATTAGATTTTGGAATGGGTTATTAGGATAAGACAAAACATTAAAAGAAATCAAAATAGGCATTTACAAACATTGTCTCTGTGCTGTGCTGTGTGCTTAGTCACTCAGTTGTGTCTGACTCTTTGCGATCCCATGGACTATAGCCCACCAGACTCTTCTGTCCATGGGAATTCTTCAGGCAAGAATACTGGAGTGGGTTGCCATCTCCTGCTCCAGGGGATCTTCCTGACCCAGGAATGGAATGAGGCTCTCCTGCATTGCAGGCGGATTCTTTACCAGCTGAGCTACCAGGAAAGCCCCTATGTAAGTGAAAAAAACATCGTTTCTAGCTAGGAATATACTCAACATTTGTGGTAGGGTCTAGTTGTAGAATAAGCTAGGTCTTTAATAAGTTGCTTAGCATCACAATTAAGATCACTGTCCAAATTCTACAGTCATTTTGTCATTGGAATTACTTTGCTTTCAAGTAGTTTATAATTATTAATCATCAATCTGAATGTACATGATTCTGATATAATAAACTGAATATCACATGAAACAGAACTATAAAAATCATAAATATCTAATAGTTAAAGCTATTCTTTCTTTCAAAAATCAAAGTTCTATTAGTTATACTTTGAATGCTCAATACTTACTGAGTGCTTAATATGAAGCAGACACTGTTCTACAAACGCAGGATTCAACAAAAACGCAAAACTTTGCCCTCACAGAGCTTATATTCCAGTATAGGAAAACAAATATAAACAAACAAGCAGTAGAGTCAGATCATGATATGTGTTCTGGACAAACTGAAAGGAGGGGAGACATGGAGTACCAGTGTATATACAGTCAAGGAAAGCCTTGATCAAGTAACATTTGAGTGAGACTGAAGTGTGTAAGGTGTGAGCTATGCATATAGCTGAGAAAAACATTAAAGGCAGAGGGAACACCAAGTCTAAAGCATCTGAGGCAGGAGTATACTTGATTTTTTTTGGGTCAAAACTCATTTTTATTAATAGAAAATAAACTTACTCCGGTTATACTTGAAGTTGTTAATAAATAACAATTAAGTCACCACTTAATAACCCTGTCTTAACTAAGACAATGAAACTGTGGCTTAAAAAATCCTCAGCACCATTTGCTCATCTAGTTTCATTAGCCACTTCTCATCGTACTTGGCATTTTTGAAGAGTGCTGAGGCCAGAGAACCTGGAGTTGAATGAGAAGGGGAAAATGGTAGTGGACAAAGACAGGAAAGGAAGGGATGCGGGCCTGCTGATTTTAAGGACTTTGGTCTTTCCTCTGGGTGAGATGGCGAGCCACTGGATAGCTTTGAGCAAGTGAATATGATTTCACTTGTTTTAAAAATAACCACTGTGGCTACTTTAGGTAGAACCAGGAGCTCAAAAACGTAAAGAGAGGTTTTGGAAGCTATAATTCAATCTAGGCAAGAGATGATGTTCTGGAATAGGATGTTAACAGCAGAGGTCAAAGGACGTGGTCAGCTTTGGATATATATATTTTTTTTTTTTCTCGCTGAATTGTATTTTTTTTAAATTTTATTTTATTTTTAATAAATACATTGTGGCTGGTAAACTCTAAAGCAGGATGCACCACTAAAAATGAAAAAATAAGGATTGAGGCTTAGAATATGTTTCTCCTATGTATATTAATTTCTATTTGAAGTGAAACCCTATGATATAACCACTAATTACAGATTATGATTATGAACCACTGTGGGTTAAAGCAGTTGCCAGTAATCACAACTAAAAAGCACTGGGTTAGGATTCAACATGAGATGACTCAACTCCAGAATAAATTCTTTAAAAAAGATGCATAAAGAACCCTATTTACATATGGAAGAAATAACAAAAGATTCACTTAAAGGGCACATCTTCATGGATCTTCCAGATATCCATGATGCTATCCAAAAGACAGAATGCAAATGTTGTTTTGTCAGATCATTTATTAACTTCTCTCCTGTGCGTGCTCAATCGCTCAGTTGTGTCTGACTTGTGGTGACCCCATAGACTGTAGCCTGCCAGGCTCCTCTGTCCATGTGATTTTCCAGGCAAGAACACTGGAGTGGGCTGCCATTTCCTTGTTCAGGAGATCTTCCCGATCGAACCTGTATCTCTTGTGTCTCGTGCATTGGCGGGTGTATTCTTTTCCACCGAGCCGCCTAGACTTGGGGAACTTCAGAATATATAAATATGAAGGTGAAAAACAGGATCAGGGAAATTCTCTCCTTAAAGAATAACCAGTCCCCTTCAACTATATTTCAAAAACAAGGAAGTTGTAATTTTGAGCACATTAAAATTTGAAATGGTATTTTTAATGGAGCTGGAATTGAAGGAGTTAACTCAGCCAGGCAACAGTAGAATTCAGGTCCAGAATAGATAATATTGGCAGGTGCTTAGAATAAATAACAACTACAGACCTGTCATGGCTGTGTCTGAATAATGGATTCATTCATTTTGGTATTTTTAATGCAATTGTAAACTGCCATTTTCCTCACAGTTTAAAGCAGATTTTCTGATGATATAGCTATAAATGTGAAGACCAAATTAACTTGTCACATTTGACTGGCTGAAGTATTTCCCAATCCCATTTTTAGGGTATTGATAAAATCTCAATAATCAAGGCTTAAATCAGGAGGAAGAATGACATTTGCAGGATCACAGAAATGCCCCAAAGATGAAAGATATGAAGAAAGTTGGTTAATATATGGTTGTTTATGAAGTACAGAATCTTATATTAAAAATAAAAACACACAGTCCTGGGATTAATGTCAGTAAGTCAATATCCACTGTCAGAAACAGCATTATCATGCAATATTGGCTGGCACTTAAATTTTTTTCTTTTATTAAATTAACTCTGTCTCCTTAGAGAGTTGTCTATTTTGAATAAGTTAAATTTACACTCCCCATCTTAACCTATCTGTCTGAGAATATAACTAGTTTTGTCTAGGTAGCAATAAACTGATTCACGGCTCTGCAAGAATAATACTTAGTGTAGGGACTCCCATAGTGGTCTAGTGGTTAAGCCTCTGTGCTCCTAATGCATGGGACCTGGGTTTGATCCCTAGTCAGGTAACTAGATCCCACATGCTGTAACTAAGACCCAGCACAGTCAAATAAAAACAAATATAAATAAAATATTTAAAAAATAAAAGAATAATACCTAGACAGTGTAACAAACCATCATCTTGAGGAGAAGGAAGTTTTCTTATGAAGGTGTACGTCTTCAGATGAACCTTTAGTGGGCAGGGCTAAAGGCCAATCCCACTAGCATTACCAGGGGTTAATTTACAGAACTTTTCCTGGGAAATTTTTTAATTAGAGAAGCATCTCCAGTATTTCATCACATAAAAATACTTCCATCATACAGAATCAACTAAATGAACACTGCCTTTGGGTTTCTATTGCTGCTCTAACAAATTAACACATACTTAGCGTTTTACAAGCAGAAAACCCAAATCAAACAAATTAGGTATTTCACAATTCTGAAGGTCAGAAGTCCCATAGATTCATCTGGCCTCTCTGCTTGAGGTTTCACAAAGCTGATACCAAGGTGGTAGCTGGCCTGGTTTCCTTTCTGGAGGTTCCTAGTGGAGGCAGTTTCCAGACTCACTTAGGTGTTGATGGACTTCAGTTCTTTGAAATGACAGAGCTGAAATCCCTGTTTCTTTGCTTCTTATTGCCCAGGGGTCATTCTGAGCTTCACTGACGTGACTCATCATGGGTTATCAACAACAATGTTGACTGTATCCTTCTCTTGCTTTTAGCCTCTCCTGCCTCATCTTCCTCTGCAAAAATCTGACTCTTTTGTCTTTCTTTTCTGCTGTTAAGTGCTCATGGGATTACAGTGAGCATATTTAACAATCCAGGCTGATCTTCTTGTTTTAGGGGTAACTGATGAGCAACCTTTGCACAATCTGTGCATGCTCAGTCATTTGCATTTGACTCTTTGTGATCTTATGGACTGTACCCTGCCAGGCTCCTCCATCCATGGGATTTCCCAGGCAAGAATACTTGAGTGGGTAGCCATTTCCTACTCCAGAGCATCTTCCTGACTCAGAGATCAAATGTGTGTGTCCTGCTTTGGCAGGCGAACTCTTTATCACTGAGCCACCTGAGAAGCCCATACAATCTGTGAAATCCCATAAAATATATAAGGTAATATATTCATTAGGGGACAAATATCATGGGGAACAAAACCCTGTCTACCAAACTACTTTTCTTTTAAAATTTTTATTTTATTCATCATGGATTGTCTGCTTTAATTTTGACTTTTAAAAATTTCACATTAAAATATTTATCCTGACTCCCACAGCCAGGGGCGGTGGCTGGGAGGACCAACCCCACGTCTAAGGAGCTGTCGCTGTGCAGGTGCAGAAGGGCCTAGAGGAGCTATCGCACTTTGAAGGTCAGGAAGGGCGGCGGTGAGAAGATACCCTTCATCCAAGGTAAGGAGCAATGGCTACGCTTTGCTGGAGCAGCCGTGAAGAGATACCCCATGCCCAAGGTAAGAGAAACCCAAGTAAGACGGTAGGTGTTGCAAGAGGGCATCAGAGGGCAAACACACTGAAACCATACTCACAGAAAACTAGTCAATCAAATCACACTAGGACCACAGCCTTGTCTAACTCAATGAAACTAAGCCATGCCTGTGGGGCACCCAAGATGGGCAGGTCATGGTGGAGAGATCTGACAGAATGTGGTCCACTGGAGAAGGGAATAGCAAACCACTTCAGTATTCTTGCCTTGAGAACCCCATGAACAGTATGAAAAGGCAAAATGATAGGATACTGAAAGAGGAACTCCCCAGGTCAGTAGGTGGACAGGGAGACCTGGCGTGCTGTGATTCATGGGGTCGCAAAGAGTCGGACACGACTGAGCGACTGATCTGATCTGATCTGATCTGACTGAGTGTTTTGGTGCCCCATTGGGTTTTTGCATATTAGGCGAATGCCTCATTCACCTTACTATGATTTGGGCATTGTAGTATCACTACCTGTCAGTTGGAATTACAAAAGGCATCTCAAATGTATCATGTCCAAAACAAAACTCCTGATTTCCCCATCCAAAATCTGCTCTTTCCTTAGTGTTCCTTATTTCAATAAATATCAATAAATATCACTTCAGTTGACCAAATTACTAGGTCAAAATTCTTAGAATTCATCCTGATTACTCAATTCACTGTTTCCCAATAACACTCAGAGTGAGATTCAAATACCCCGCTGTGATGTGTATGCCGTCTGTAATTTGGCTCTTGGTCTTTTAACATATTTTCCCTTGATTACCTTACTCCAACTATAACCACGCTGACTCTCCTATTGTTTAACCAATATTCCATATGAGAACCTAACTAGACCTATTTCTTGTGCTGGAAATTTCTTCCAGATTCCACTTAACTCACTCCCTAAATTTATTCACATCCTGCTTAAATGTCACCTTCTCAGACCCATCCCCAGTCTTTGTGTCTTTATTCTTTTTTTTTAATCATTACCTGACAACCTACCATAATATTTAACGTGTGCTTGTTTTCTCCTATATGAATGCCTCGTAGGGACAAATCTTGTTTATTTGCTGTCTTTTTTTTTTTTTTTTTTTTGCTCTCAGACATATCTCCCACACCTAGAACAGCCCCTGATGCATAGTCCATGCTCCAGATGCTGAAGAAACACTTGTTGATTAATCGGCAGATGCATTTAACCCAACCGTATAGAATAAAATATACTGTGATTTTATGGAACATAAATATGGGCTGATGAAATCTAAAGCCCCTATGATATTTGTGGAAAATTTTAGGTTCTAAAAATCATTAATCAATTTGCATCAGAGTTCAAAATGTACTCATAATATAAATGGACCTCTCCTCAATCAGATGATGTCTCCAGGCCAAAGGATTGTAGATTTCTGGATATTCATATTAAGAAATTATGTGCATCAGATCAATGGCATTACAAACAATTTACAAGCAAGAAATTGATGGGCAGAATATTGCTAATTTATCTTAATCTTGTATAGCCCCACTTGCTGATTTAATAACACTGCTGCTGCTAAGTCACTTCAGTCATGTCTGACTCTGTGCGACCCCATAGATGGCAGCCCACCAGGCTCCCCCATCCCTGGGATTCTCCAGGCAAGAACACTGGAGTGGGTTGCCATTTCCTTCTCCAATGCATGAAAGTGAAAAGTGAAAATGAAGTCGCTCAGTCGTGTCCGACTCTTAGCGACCTCATGGACTGCAGCCTACCAGGCTCCTCCATCCATGGGATTTTCCAGGCAAGAGTACTGGAGTGGGGTGCCATAGCCTTCTCTGATTTGATAACACAGGATCCATGAATAAACAGGATCATAAGTTACAAAGTCAAAGTTACATGGTACTGAGTGGATCAGTTTCACAGAGTTCTGGTGTGGAAGTAGTTTGTGCTGTATGTTCCATCAAACTAAGTTGAATTATGGACACTCTTTGTTTAGGAATAATCTAATCTTTATTATCTCACCAGAGGTTGATTATATTCATGCATGCATTACTGGGTGAGGCACTATGTGGAGAGAAATCTGTATAATAATGTTTCTGTATAATAAATAAATAAAATCTGGGTGTGAGGTATTGTATATGTGCACTAAAACCATACGTATATAGGAATCAAAAATATAAAAGTGTATTTAAATGGATAAATAAGTATTGAGAATCTATGATATTTAAAACAATTTTTCAGAAGGCAGTGGAGCTATTTTAAGTACACTCATCATTCCTGAGTTACTTAAAATAATTAGATTTTAATAGAAATATCTCAGGATGAAAACAGGTCATTAGAAAAGACCCTGATGCTGAGAAAGATTGAAGGCAAAAGGAGAAGGGGGTGACAGAGGATGAGATGGTTAGATAACACCACTGAACTCAATAGACATGAATTTGAGCAAACTCCGGGAGACAGTGGAGAGCAGAGGAACCTGGCATGCTGCAGTCCATGGGGTCACAAAGAGTCGAACTTGACTTAGTGACCGAACAACAGTAAAAACAGGTAAATTAAGAAATAAGACTATTCTGGTGTGAGAGCTCAATCCATGTGATCTAGGAATGTTTTATGCAAGAAGTATCTGAACAGAGAGCTCTTTAAAAGGCTGAAAAGAGGTATGCAGAATATTAAAGGTTGAGAAAGTACCACATGATTCAAAGTTACAGATACATTTTAATTACTGTTAGTAATATTAACCAACATGTATATAATGCATTGCATTTTGTAGAGTGAAGGCAACTTTTGATTTAGAGTGAAAAAGAATTCCTATATATTGATTTTAAATTATTTCTCTGGATTCAGAGAACAGATTAAGTTTTAATAGCCCTTTTGACTCCTGTAGACACTCTGACCTGAATTTATTATTCATTTCTGAAAAATCCATTGTTAAAAATGAATTCTTTGTTCAGGAGTGTGCTTTAAAATTGTAACCATCTGGAAGGTTTAGTGCCTTTAACTCTTCATGAGTTATTGGACTGTCTGCTTAGAACAAATGGGTTTACTTAAAAGAGATAAGGATGCTGAGTACATTACAGAGCACTTTGAATTTCCTCCATTCCCTTTTCCTAGTAGATCCTTAAAGGGCCAAGGTGAAGTTTGCAGAAACATGCTGGTTCTCCTTTAGGGTTTTGCCAGAGATTGGCTTTTCATGTATATGTGAAAAAAGGGATCCTTACAAGTACAGTTGAATAAGATTTATAGTAAATATAGGAGCACAATATTCAATATTTCTTAAAAGTATTGGGAACTGGGGGAACAAATTGGTAGGTCAAATTCTCAGTAGCTGATTTTTAACTTCAATGACTTCAGGTCAAAGGAATTGTCATTGTGCCAAAATGGTTTTGATTTACCCATCTATATATTTTGAATTCTAGCAATAGATTTTTGCATTCCATCTCTTTAGTTAAATGCTTTGTTCTGTATGAAAATCCAACTGCTTCTTGCAAAAGTCACAGATAAAATTTTGCCAGTTTTGCAGCCTCGTGTTGCATGGGCATCTAAAAGCATTTTCTGAGAGTCTTTATAGTGAATAATATTGAATGTATGTGAGTTAAAGAAAAGGACAATGCCCAAGAGGCAAAGAGCTGCAGAAGGGAAGGAAAGAAAGCCCAAGGCTTCCTTCAGGAACCCTTCCATTAACATTTTGCTCGTGACTTTGTTTCAGTTAATTCCCTCCTTTATATGAAGTATGATGCCTTTATCGGCAAGCATGGTAAACTGTGCATCACTGTGGCTCTTCCATCCTGCTCCATTACATAACTACAAATCATGGGACTCATACAAGGGAGTCATCTCATCAGGGCCCAGTGTGCATGCGAGCATAACATTCCTACAAATGTATTAGTGGATGGAAATTCCAAATGACCTGAATGAAAGGAAAGAATAATACAAAATTCTATATCCCAATACAATATTCTATATCCTCTTCCCTATCAAACAATACAAAGCAAAGGAAAACTATGTATACATTCCATGATAGGAAGTGTTGAGTATCTACCATGCACCAGTCTCTGCTCTAGGCACGTGACACGTATCAGTGAATAGAAGAGATGAAGACCCTTGCCCTAGTGAAGCATAATTTCTAGCAGAGAGAAGTCAGTGTAACTGTAGCCTAATCAAAAATCATTATTTAAGATGTTTGGAAAGGACAAAAGTCACAGGTTAGAAAGTCTGGGAGTACAGCTCAAAGGGGAAATATGCAGTTTCCATGGAAAGGATGATCAAGCATTAATTAATCTGTGAACACGTATTTTCCTGTAAATTGAAATACTCAAATTTAGTTAGAAAGGCAGATTTTTTTAGGAAGTTGTAGGAAGTAAACAAAGAATCAAGTTATACTGATCTAGTTAGTTTAATTAACAGTAATCAATACTTATTAGCCAAGTTGTCAGCTAAGAGCATTCTGTTCTTATATATGACTAAAGGCAATGTATACAGTACAAGGTTTGTGCAAAATGACGTTCCAGGGGAGATCTGAAAGTAGTCCTTGAAATATAAAGAGGAAGATGAAGAGGAAAGATACTGAGATGATAAGAATGAGTTTGAAGTGCCCTGGACTGCTTTCAGAGAGCCAATCACAGAGCTGAGAGAAGAGTAAGGCAGGACTGAGTTCAGAATGAGAGGTCATTTTAAGTCTGAAGTTGTCTGAAATCTGAGGAGCAGAATTCAATTGATAACTCCTTAATGTCCTCTCATTGTGGAGAGTGACAAAGGACACTTTCTTGACTTACAATGGCATGAACTTGAAATGACAGGCACTAAAGGTGATATTTTGATCTGAACAGAAGAGCTGTTTTAGTCTGAAGGTGATTGGCAGGATTTAGAGACCTGATTAAATTGTAGCCAAAGCAAAACCTATGTTTCAAAATATCTTTTGTCCTCTAAGAGACACAAGCTGAGAAATTTTAATGTGGTAAAAACTTGAGGACAACTGTAATTTACTCAGCATTGAAACGATAAAGAATAAAAAGAGCATATTTAGACATCAAATCAGATTTCACTGCAGAAAATGAATACCAAGAATGTAAATTTTATTAATATGTTTCCTATTATCAGAAAGACTGCAAGGGGAATCTGGTGAAAATGAGTTACAGACAATGCAGAAGTCTGTGTGTAGAAAAATCATAAATTATCAATAAGTGATTCATGAAAAAAAACATGAATTGATGCAGATTTTTATTTGAGTCTTATACTTGAATTTTATTTGAATAGTCTTATTCAAATAAAGAGTTTTACTTGAATATCACAACTTGGTTTGATCTTAATGCGTTTTGGTAAATGGTAGAAAATAAAAAAGTTTCTCAAATTTGAGTATCAAATGAGGGAATAGGAAATAAAGAGAATTAAAAATGTATAGATCTGATATATTTTTACACCAAGTTATCTGCCAAAGAATTCCTAAAGAAATTCATTGTGATTGAAGTGTTAAATTAGGATGTTATGCCAGGGTTTAAAGTAATGACAGATCTAAGATCTGTACCCAGATACAACTGACTTTACCAACTTTGTTCTTTTCATAGTGGGATAGGCTACCCACTCCAGTATTCTTGGGCTTCCATGGCTCAGCTGGTAAAGAATCTGCCTGCAATGCTGGAGACCTGGGTTCCATCCCTGGGTTGGGAAGATCCCCTGGGGAAGGGAAAGGCTACCCACCCCAGTATTCTGGCCTGGAGAATTCCATGGGCTATAGACCATGGGGTCGCAAACAGTCAGACTAAGCGACTTGCACTTTCACTTTCTTTTCATGTCATGCTGTCCTCACTTAAGGGGAAAGGAAATCTATCAGTGTGCAAAAATTTTAAATGTTAATTAATTATAACTTGATTTTATTGCACGAAAGTACTTTCGCTGAACAAAATGCATTGAAACCATGAAGTGAAAGTCACTAGGAAAATCATTCACAATTTCATCACTTTTTAAATGCTTTTTTATTCTCTATCATTTATCTAACTGTATTTGTGTTCATGTACATGTACAAATATACTTGTATATTGCCTTTTATGTACAATTATGTAGTAGTTATTATTATCTACATACTGTGAGGGTCAGGAGGTTTGTGTGTGTGTGTGTGTGCATGTGCTCTCAGTTGCTCAGTCCTATCTGACTCTCCTGCAACACCATGGACTGAAGCCTGCCAGGCTCCTCTGCCCATGGGGATTTTCCAGGCAAGAATACTGGAGTGGGTTTGCATTTCCTTCTCCAGGGGATCTTCCCCACCCAGGGATGGAACCCGCCTCTCTTGCATTGAGAGGTGGGTTCTTTTCCACTGTACCGCCTGGGTCAGCATTATTATCTTACTTAAGGTAAAACCATAAGCATTTCTAATTTGTTGATTTACCCTCCAAGCCCAATTAAAAATGCTGCAAAATATTCTATAGAATGTCTGAACCATTATTTATATAATTTTATATGCATATAATAACTGTGAATTCACATGTTTAAACATTTTTATAATTTTAAATGCATTGCAGTTCTTGCTTTTAACGATGCTCAAACTGATCCATCATTGACTATTAGAAGCTTCAAGTTGGTCCCAGAGTTCTTTTGACATTATCCCTGTCGTCTTTTTGTAAACTACTTTTGGTGGTGGTAGGGTGGGGTGAAGGAGGCCATCATGAGGAGCTTGCAGGATCCTAGTTCCCTAACCTGGAATTGAACTGGGGCACAGCAGTGAAGGTGTGAAGTCCTGCCACCGGACTGCCAAGGACTCCCTATGTGTCATCTCTGATATTTACTTACTTCCTGAAAAGACAGAATAGTCTTAACTTATCCAACACATTTCCTTCCCTGTACCTAGAAGCAGGCATATCTTTAACAAGTCCTTATTTATGTAATATAAAACTGTATTCACAGTCAGCACTATGGCTGTTAGGGTGTCACTGTTTTTAAATGTTTTTAGTTGAGAGGGATAGGAAGTATGTGGCTTTTCCTTTTTGAAAAATATACACAATGGAGTATTACTTAGCCATTAAAAAGAATACATTTGAATCAGTTCTAATGAGCTGGATGAAACTGGAGCCGATTATACAGAGTGAAGTAAGCCAGAAAGAAAAACACCAATACAGTATACTAATGCATATATATGGAATTTAGAAAGACGGTAATGATAACCCTGTATGCGAGACAGCAAAAGAGACACAGATGTATAGAACAGTCTTTTGGACTCTGTTGGGGGGGGAATGATTTGGGAGAATGGCATTGAAACATGTATAATATCATATGGGAAACGAATCACCAGTCCAGGTTCGATGCAGGATATAGGATGCTTGGGGCTGGTGTACTGGGATGACCCAGAGGGATGGTATGGGGAAGGAGGTGGGAGGGGGTGTTCAGGAGTGGGAACACGTATACACCCTTGGTGGATTCATGTTGATGTATGGCAAAATCAATACAATATTGTAAAGTAATTAGCCCCCTATTAAAAAAATATCATTTTAGATTAACCTTTATATAGGGGAGAGAGAGAGAGAAAGATGAGGAAATACTTCTATAATATAACTGGAGGCATGAAACCTTACTTTTCAATAGCTACACTGTAAACTAATTTTAAATCTTAAAATTTTACCATAGATATAATTTAATTGTTTTAAGGCTTCATTGAAAAGTACTTTTTCTTTTTGGATGTGACAGAATTAATTTTGTCTGTAAAAGAGAGTGATAAGCAGAGAATTTATAAATTATCTGATAAAATATAGCTACAAGATTAGGGCAGAAGACATGTAACAAACTTTAAAAAAGGTTTTAATTCCTTATAATGTATTTTGGGATCCACATTGATAGTAAGAATACTTGGAGTATGTAGTTACCAGTTCTTTTTTTTCTTAAATTTTTTTTAAATTTTAATTGGAGGCTAATTTCTAGCTCTATGTAATATTTGTCATTATTATTGAGACACAAACTACATTCTCAGAGGCTATGGTCAACCCCAAGTGAATTGTTTGTATTTCCATATGTCAAATCCATATTAAATCCATATGATT
The DNA here is from genome assembly GCF_055505025.1 of Bos grunniens. Classification (NCBI taxonomy): domain Eukaryota; kingdom Metazoa; phylum Chordata; class Mammalia; order Artiodactyla; family Bovidae; genus Bos; species Bos grunniens. The sequence goes on from NC_141168.1 coordinate 10,892,491, forward strand.
TAACAGATTGTTTAAAAAAAAAGAAAGAAAAATATAATATGAGTTCATGATGAGGCTTCTGATGCAAAATCGGGAGGATAGTTTTTAAAATTAAAAAAAAAAAAAACAACTACCCTGATTTCAGCAATCTTACCTTTGTACTCTTTATTCCGTTATCCTCATCCCTATTCTCAATGAAGTAAACATAAATACTCATTAACTGTCTTTTATAATACACACACAAAAGTCTTGGATTAAAGCTATGAGCAATACCATCAATCATGTGTTATCAGAAATAATCACCAACATAAGGGTCTTTGCCGTACTTTTGGTTTGTTCTAAGACATAGCCTATCAAGAGATATACAGTAAAATTACTTATGTGTAAAAGCACTTGGCATTAGTTTCTCCTTGAGTGGGTTCACCACTGAATAAATAACAGGTGTTTTTAATGCCTTTTATTATCAGGGGTTAAGTTTTTAACTTAACTTTTTATCATTTCTTTTACATATATGCAAATTCAAATCTAAAAACATGGTATATTTAATAATTTCTAGTTTCTATCCCTGTTCCTTTCACTCTATTCTTTCCTTCTTCCAATAGAATACTTTTATTGTTTTTCTTTTAATGTAAATATACACCTTTAAATCTTTTTTCACTTCAGAATGTATTTCTTCAATTGCTATTATTGTTTTATTCTGTTGTCTTAGTTTTATTATTTCCCTTCATTCTTTGTCTATTATTTCCCTGTATTTCCTTTCCATTTCCTACTTTCATGGCATTATTTTATCATGTCATATCTATTCTTGCACTCCTTCTAGTTTATTCTTTGTTTGTTGCATAGTTTTTATTTATTTAATATATTTTAATTTCTTATTCTTTCCCTTGTTCTCTTAGCTTTCTCTTTAGTTTTTTCTTCTTGCCTAACTGTTGCATTTCTTAACTTTTCTCAATAGGATTTTGCACTGTTTTTATAATGTCTATTATTTTATTTATTTTAGCTCATTTTAAAATGTTAAATTACAATTTCCATTTGTTGTGGGGCTTGCTTTGTGACATTCCTTTATTGTCTGTATACAAATTTTCCTGCTCAATTTTTATTCCTTAATCTGTTATAATATGAGGTTTGAATGCAACTCTTTTCTTTTTTAAAATTTATTTGAGTATAGTTGATTTAGGATGTTGTGTTACTTCCTTCTGTACAAAGTGATTCAGTTATACATATATATATATTCTTTTTCATAATAGTTTACATTATGGTTTATCACAGGATTTTGAATATAGTTTGCTCTCCTATACAATAGGACCTTGTTCTTCATCCATTCTGCATATAATAGTGTGCAGCTGCTAATCTCGAACTCCAATCCTTCCCTCTTCCAGCCCCCACCTTGGCAACCACAAGTCTGTTCTTTATGTCTTTCTTTATGTCTATCTGTTTTTGTTTCATAGATATGTTCATTTGTGTCATATTTTAGATTCCGTATATAATAGATATCATGTGATATCTGGCTTTCTCTTTCTGACTTACTTCACTTAGTATGATAATCTCTAAGTCCATCCTTATTGCTGCAAATGGCATTATTTAATTCTTTTTCATGGCTGAATAATATTCCATTGTATATATGCACCACATCTTCTTTACCCATGCGTTTGTTGATGGGCATTTGGGTTGTTATTATGTTTTGGCTATTGTGAATAGTGCTGCTTTGAACATCAGGGTGAATACAAATTTTTCCTATTGCATATTTTTTAATGAAGTCATTTATGTTCCCCTAAAGTCTTTGAATCATTATGTAACACATACTGATTATGCTTCCCTAGAGTTCCCATATTTTCCATTCCTGGGACCTCCCAGCATCAGTGGGATTTAATTTCCTGCAGCCTGAACATGCTCTCTTCTCTCAAGGGTTGTTCCTTAGCTCATTGAATGTGCTTTTGTGGATTTGTGCTGAGCCCTTGAAGGATGGGTGTCAGTTCTTAAGGAACAGACCTAGCATGATCCTATTCTAGATTATCCTTACATTCTATCCACCTAAGTGAGGAGAGGTATAGTGGTTAGATGGAAGATTGATAATAATGTGCAAAACACCGTAGTATATATATTTTTTAAGACAGCAAGTCATTTCAACTTTTTTCCTGACTCTTATCTCTGACATATCCTTAATCAGCCATGTAGAAACACTGTCATCTCACTGAGTGCTTGATTAGAAAAACACACACACACCCTTACCAAAGAAAATAGTGACTTAATTAGAGATAATTGACCTTCTTATATACATTTCAGAACATAAGTGAACACATTGAAGACTTATTTATTGACACCATATGGCACTTTCCCACAGAGATACTCAAATTATGTAGAACAAGACTAATCAGAACTAAATAGCTCATCAAAAGGTCTTCCATTCTAAGATGCTGCTTTAATTCTGGAAGCTCTTAGATATCTCCTTGGACTCAAAAGTACTTTATACAGTCTTTTATTCAAAGCATGCCAAGTTTCTAGTAAAGCCGCTTACAAGAGTTATCCATAATTTTCAGATTATAAATGCCATTTAAATGCTTAGCATTCTTTATTAATTTATTAAATAGGTGTTTTCTATAACAGTTGCACAACTTAAGCACAGATTTTGTGCTTAAGATTGCAAAGGTAGAAACACCGCTCCTACTCGCAAAGAGTTGACCTACCTTGCATTTGAGATCTGATTTATAAGCAGTAAATTGTGTCTGTGTAGGGCATATGCAAGAAATAAATGTTTGCAAAAAATTAGGGTGATTCAAAGAATTTCTGAAAGCCTAGACACTTGGGAGAATCAGGCTCAGAGAAGCAGCCTCAGTGAACAGAGAAAAGAGGGGCTGTCAGGTCAGATCCACAGTCAAAACTCATCGTTCACAGACCAGCCCAGTGAGACCTGCACTGCTGGTGTACCGTTGCAGCTATTCCTCTAGAAATTACACTTTTCAAATATAGCAAACAACAGCTACAGTGAAACCTCTTGTGTCTGCTTTCCTATGTGTTTTAGTTATTGACTCCAGAAGCAATATTCTAGGCATATACCTAGGTTACCCACGAATCCAAACCTTCCAGGGACATAGTTTTGCTAATGGGAGACAGACCCAAGATTTATAAAATGGGTAATTTCCCAAGTATCACTAAATGGTTCAAATAACATAGAGAAATAAAAACAATATCCACTCCGTACCTGCAGTATGATGAAACAAAAATCTAGTCCATACAGAAGAATGTATTGAAATGGTTTTTCATCTATAAAAATTAAAATCATAAAGATACCTCAGTCCAGGTTTACAACGTATAATACATGTATAATTTTTATGGTACAAAGCTGTTATTTTATGATTTTCTCCATGCAATAACTAAATACATGTTGCTCAAATACTAGTAATTTTTAAAAAATTAGTATCAATTATTATCCATTGAATATTACATAATAATGATAGTACATTGGGTATATATTCTGTTATATACTTTGTTACATTATATATTGTATTGTCTATAGAATATTTCATATATCATTAAAAAAGGATCTGAACACAATTTATCTGCTTCTGAATTCCATAAATATAAAATCTAACACTTTAAAATGGTTGACATTAGAACCTTTCAGAATCTGTTGCAACCTGTCTTTCTGGTATCACATTCTGTCATTCTCTTCCATAAAATTTATACTCTTAACCTATTTTCTAAGCATGGCATACATTTAAAAAATTCTGTGTATTCTTGACCTAAAAGTTTCCTTCCCCTACCTGATCTCCCAAGGGATATAATGGATAAGTTAATACAAAACAAGAATGCCACTTTCCCTGTGAACCCATTGTGAATTTTCCATAAAAGAAAACAGATATTGTGGGGTTTAAAATAATTTTCTACACTAGGGGGCTTCCCACATAGCTCAGTGGTAAAGAATCCACTTGCCAATACAGGAGATGCCTTGGTTGGAAAGATCCCTTGGAGGAGGAAATAGTAACCCATTCCAGTGTTCTTACCTGATAAATCTCATTGACAGAGGGGTCTGCCAGGCTACAGTCCATGGGATCGCAAAGAGTCACACATGACTGAGCATGCACACAAGGGCAAATTGGGTATATAATATTTTGTTAAAGTAAACATCATTATTAAGAAGTGGCAAGTGATTTAAAAATATCCCTTCATCTGCTCATTCTTTAAACCTTACCAAGATTCTAAGGTAGTATATTTTTCCTATTATTGAGTAAAACTTTCCCAACAACAGGGGATAAAGAATTTTTACAACCACAAAATAACATTGTGATTCTAAAGATGCACTATATATGAAGGTTAAATTCTACCAGTTGGAAGTGGAAAAGTTGGTAAATATTAAAATTGACAGGAATGCAAAATGAGTCATGTATAGGCTCTGTGCATATTCATACAGATAGTACACACATTCAGTGCTAAATGGCCCTTCCTGTTTTCATTCAATAGCCACAAATGTGAGTTAGAGTCATACCAGAAGTGAAGGAAATTTACGTTATGCTAGAAGAGTAAATGTCACGTGGATTATTTTCTCAGAATATACCAGGGTTTGTTGGGACCAAAGGTGAATTTCTGTTTTTCCTCTCCCTGACATCCACCTCCAAGTAATTCTTGTTTTGTTTCTTTGTTATCTTTTAATGTGCTGTATACATCATTCAACTATCAGCCCATTCTGATTTTTGCCAGGAGGCAATGATATTTGTTGCCTCTAACATCCAGCCAAAGATAGTTACATTCATCTTCAGTTAAAATAATAGTAACTACCATTTATTAAGAAGACAGTGAGAGTCAGTGGCTTTGATAAACATATTACATGGATTAACTGTTTTAATCCTTGAAACAACCTTAAAAAGCAGTGCTATGATTTCATTTCAACCCACGAGGGGATTGATTTGCATGCATGTGTGCTAAGTTGCTTCATTTGTGTCCAACTCTTCAGGACCCTGTGGACTGTAGCCCACCAGGCTCCTCCGTCAATAGGGATTCTCCAGGTAAGAATACTGGAGTGGGTGGCCATGCCCTCCTTCGGGGGATCTTCCCAATCCAGGGATCAATTCTTCATCTCTTGTATCTCCTGCATTGGCAGGCAGGTTTGCTGGAGTCCAGCTCCAGCAGCCAGGGAATCAACCTGAAGGGGTGAGCGGTATCAGTGGATAATGATGTAGTCTCTGATTCATAGTACGGAACTACATGTTTATTTCAAGCTTCAGGTTTTCTTTTATACTTTGACAAAAGCATTAGGTCAGAGGTTTGACGTTTTTAGTTTTCCCCACCCAGATTTACTGTCTCCAGAAATCACTGTTGCCCTACAGATTTCGTGCTTCGGCGATTCTCTCAGAATTGGCTTTACTATCTATTATCTACTTTCTCTTATGTGTCCTATACTTAACAGAATGTGGTCCACTGGAGAAGGGAATGGCAAACCACTTTAGTATTCTTGCCTTGAGAACCCCATGAACAGTATGAAAAGGCAAAATGATAGGAAACTGAAAGAGAAACTCCCCAGGTCAGTAGATGCCCAATATGCTACTGGAGATCAGTGGAGAAATAACTCCAGAAAGAATGAAGGGATGGAGCCAAAGCAAAAAGAATACCCAGTGTGGATGTGACTGGTGATAGAAGCAAGGTCTGATGCTGTAAAGAGCAATATCGCATAGGAACCTAGAATGTCAGGTCCATGAATCAAGGCAAATTGGAAATGGTCAAACGAGATGGTAAGAGTGAATGACGACATTCTAGGAATCAGCGAACTGAAATGGACTGGAATGGGTGAAATTTAACTCAGATGACCATTGTATCTACTACTGTGGGCAGGAATCCCTCAGAAGAAATGGAGTAGCCATCATGGTCAACAAAAGAGTCCAAACTGCAATCTCAAAAATGACAGAATGATCTCTGTTCATTTCCAAGCCAAACCATTCAATATCACAGTAATCCAAGTCTATGCCCCAACCAGTAATGCTGAAGAAGCTGAAGTTGAACGGTTCTATGAAGACCTCCAAGACCTTTTAGAACTAACACCCAAAAAAGATGTCCTTTTCATTATAGGGGACTGGAATGCAAAAGTAGGAAGTCAAGAAACACCTGGAGTAACAGGCAAATTTGGCCTTGGAATACAGAATGAAGCAGGGCAAAGTCTAATAGAGTTTTGCCAAGAAAATGCACTGGTCATAACAAACACCCTTTTCCAACAACACAAGAGAAGACTCTATACAAGGACATCACCAGATGGTCAACACCGAAATCAGATTGATTATATTCTTTGCAGCCAAAGATGGAGAAGCTCTATACAGTCAGCAAAAACAAGACCAGGAGCTGACTTTGGCTCAGACCATGAACTCCTTATTGCCAAATTCAGACTTAAATTGAAGAAACTAGGAAAAACCACTAGACCATTCAGGTATGACCTAAATAAAATCCCTTATGATTATACAGTGGAAGTGAGAAATAGATTTAAGGGCCTAGATCTGATAGATAGAGTGCCTGATGAACTATGGAATGAGGTTCGTGACATTGTACAGGAGACAGGGATCAAGACCATCCCCATGGAAAAGAAATGCAAAAAAGCAAAATGGCTGTCTGGGGAGGCCTTACAAATAGCTGTGAAAAGAAGAGAGGCAAAAAGCAAAGGAAAAAAAGAAAGATATAAACATCTGAATGCAGAGTTCCAAAGAATAGCAAGAAGAGATAAGAAAGCCTTCTTCAGTGATCAATGCAAAGAAATAGAGGAAAACAACAGAATGGGAAAGACTAGGGATCTCTTCAAGAAAATCAGAGATACCAAAGGAACATTTCATGCAAAGATGGGCTCGATAAAGGACAGAAATTGTATGGACCTAACAGAAGCAGAAGATATTAAGAAGAGATGGCAAGGATACACAGAAGAACTGTACAAAAAAGATCTTCATGACCCAGATAATCATGATGGTGTGATCACTCACCTAGAGCCAGACATCCTGGAATGTGAAGTCAGGTGGGCCTTAGAAAGCATCACTACGAACAAAGCTAGTGGAGGTGATGGAATTCCAGTTGAGCTCTTTCAAATCCTGAAAGATGATGCTGTGAAAGTGCTGCACTCAATATGCCAGAAAATTTGGAAGACTCGGCAGTGGCCATAGGACTGGAAAAGGTCAGTTTTCATCCCAATCCCACAGAAAGGCAATGCCAAAGAATGCTCAAACTATTGCACAATTGCACTCATCTCACATGCTAGTAAAGTAATGCTCAAAATTCTCCAAGCCAGGCTTCAGCAATGTGTGAACTGTGAACTTCCTGATGTTCAAGCTGGTTTTAGAAAAGGCAGAGGAACCAGAGATCAAATTGGCAACATCTGCTGGATCATGGAAAAAGCAAGAGAGTTTCAGAAAAACATCTATTTCTGCTTTATTGACTATGCCAAAGCCTTTGAGTGTGTGGATCACAATAAACTATGGAAAATTCTGAAAGAGATGGGAATACCAGACCACCTGATCTGCCTCTTGAGAAATTTGTATGCAGGTCAGGAAGCAATAGTTAGAACTAGACATGGAACAACAGACTGGTTCCAAATAGGAAAAGGAGTTCGCCAAGGCTGTATATTGTCACTCTGTTTATTTAACTTATATGCAGAGTACATCATGAGAAACACTGGACTGGAAGAAACACAAGCTGGAATCAAGATTGCCGGGAGAAATATCAATAACCTCAGATATGCAGATGACACCACCCTTATGGCAGAAAGTGAAGAGGAACTAAAAAGCCTCTTGATGAAAGTGAAAGTGGAGAGTGAAAAAGTTGGCTTAAAGCTCAACATTCAGAAAACGAAGATCATGGCATCCATTCCCTTCACTTAATGGGAGATAGATGGGGAAACAATGGAAACAGTGTCAGACTTTATTTTTCTGGGCTTCAAAATCACTGCAGATGGTGACTGCAGCCATGAAATTAAAGATGCTTATCCTTGCAAGGAAAGTTATTACCAACCTAGATAGCATATTCAAAAGCAGAGACATTACTTTGCCAACAAAGGTCCATCTAGTCAAGGCTATGTTTTCTCCTGTGGTCATGTATGGATGTGAGAGTTGGACTGTGAAGAAGGCTGAGCGCCGAAGAATTGATGCTTTTGAACTGTGGTGTTGGAGAAGACTCTTGAGAGTCCCTTGGACTGCAAGGAGATCCAACCAGTCCATTCTGAAGGAGATCAGCCCTGGGATTTCTTTGGAGGGAATGATGCTAAAGCTGAAACTCCAGTACTTTGGCCACCTCATGAGAAGAGTCAACTCATTGGAAAAGGCTCTGATGCTGGGAGGGATTGGGGGCAGGAGGAGAAGGGGATGACAGAGGATGAGATGGCTGGATGGCATCACTGACTCGATGGACATGAGCCTGAGTGAACTCTGGGTGTTGGTATGGACAGGGAGGCCTGGCATGCTGGGATTCATGGGGTCACAAAGAGTAGGACAGGAGTGAGCGACTGATCTGATCTGATCTATTTTCTCTTATTGTCGCATACTTAACTTGTGATTACATTGTAATTCATGCTACATTCCTCAGTTTATTTCTTATCTTTCTAAACCTGTTTGCCCCTAGCATCTTAAGATCACTATCTCCTAAAAGGGCTTCTACTACTAAGTCACTTTAGTCATGTCCCACTCTGTGCAACCCCATGGACTGCAGCCTACAAGGCTTCTCCGTCCATGGGATTCCCCAGGCAAGAACATTGGAGTGGGTGGCCATTTCCTTCTCCAATGCATGAAAATGGAAAGTGAAAGTGAAGTTGCTCAATCATGTCCGACTCTTCGTGATCCCATGGACTACAGCCTACCAGGGTCCTCCATCCATGGGATTTTCCGGGCAACAGTACTGGAGTGGGGTGCCATTGCCTTCTCCCAAAAGGGCTTCTAGCTATTATTCTTAATTATTCCTAAACCCTATACTCAGCAAACTTCTTTTGCCATAAATATTTCCCTCACAAACAGGTCTCAGAAAACAATCCTTCCCATGGCCTCAAGCTGCAGCCTACATGCTCATCCTGGAACATTCTTTGTAAAGATCCTTGAACAAATGTCAACGGTTATTTTATAGATTATTTTCTGGGCAGAACTGTAGAAGGCTTTGTGCTTTCTCATGCTTCTCTCAAGCACCTTAACATTCTTTCCAGCCAACTCAACCGAAGAAAGGAAAGAACAAGTCAGAATCACAAGGCCTAACTCCTTCATCCCAGGACAGTGCCTGCGAGCTGAGGAGAGGGGGTTGGGGCCGTGCCTCCATTTTGTCAGTAATGCCTAACGCGGCTCCTGACACAGGTTCTTAACCACTAGCACCACCTGGGAAGCCCCAGAGACATTGGTAGTTGGAGTGACTATCATGTGGCCATGACAAAGCCTCAAACCCAGTTTCTGCTGGTTTTGTGTATCTCCAAAGCCTTGCTCTTTTCATTGCATTATCACTCATGGAAGAAAAAGTGTTATTCATTTGCAGGGCAGGAATAGAAATGCAGGTGTATAGAATGGACTTGTGGGTACAGCGGAGGAAGGGGAGGGTGGGAGGAATTGGGAAAGTAGCGTTCACATATATACACTACCGTCATAAAATATCTGGTGGGGAGCTGCTGTACAGCACAGGGAGCTCAGCTCAGAGCTCTGTGATTCCTAGGGGGATGGGGGAGGGGGTAGGAGCGAGGCGCAAGAGGGCCGGAATATACTTATGCATATAGCTGATTCATGTTGTTGTACAGCCAAAACTAACACAACATTCTAAAGCAATTATACACCAATAAAAACAAGCAAAAGCAGCCCTTGCAAGTTATCTATACACAGAGCCTCTCTATTTGTTGAAATCTAGAGTTGATCATGATGGATATGCTTCTATACAAATAAATTACTGAATGCCTAACACATCCACCTAGACTGAGTCTCCCTTTTGACAGTTTGTATTGACACACCCAACTAGTTTAATAATCACACCCATTTCTTACTGTGATAAAATATCCAAGTATAAGAGGTATCTCTAAGGTTGTTGCTCTGAGTAGGAAGTAAGGATACAGAGTTAGCAAACAAAACCTAATTCCAGAAGTTGTTGGAATAGAGTAATTGATGGATCAAAGCAACTGAAGGCTGACTTCTGATCCAGCCATGATGGAGTAGCTGGTTTCAGATTACTTCCCCTGGTAAATAGTTATTCAACTGGCAAATTTATGAAGACACAGTTATTATACAGCAGATCAAGCAAGACTTCATGTCTTAAAAGAAATGAAATAAGCTCCACATTTACTGCAACTTTTTGCCTGGAAGCATTTTCTAAACAATGATGCAAAGAGATAAAATACAAGAACAAAAAGCAATCTCAGTAGATGGAGAAAACACAGAATGGAATGTGAAAGTGCTAAAGCAGCTAGAATTTGCAAGACATGGGAATAAAGAGGATTTCAAGGCTTATAATGAAGCTACTGTGCTCTAGTATAAAACAATTAGGAGAGTGTGGTTATTGGCATACAGATAGAAAAATAGCTCAAAGAAATAGACCAGAGAATCCAGAGAGGAACTCACAAATATGTGGCCAATTTTACATTTTAGGCAATATTGTAAACATGGCTAATGAATTTTAATTTTAGACAGTAGCACCAAAAGGAATCAATGGGGAAAGAAAATTATTTTCAACGAATGGTGTTGTAAACACTTTTATGGAATAAAATATGCTTAATTTCTAACTAGAACTAACAAAAAATTACTAGAGATAAATCTTGACTCAAACATGAAAACTATACTTTTGAAGCTCTTAGAAGAAAACATTGGAGAATATTTTCTTCAAACCGTGGTAAGTGAAGATTTGTTTTGACACAAAAGACACTGTTCTGAACTGTGTGCCCCTTCCCCAAATTCATATGTTGAAGCCCTAATCCCCAAGACCTCAGACTCACTTGAAAATAGAGTTTTTGCATATGTAATTAGTTAAATTAAAGTGCGGCCATTAGGGCTGCGGCTGCTTGGTCGCTCAGTCAGGTCCAACTCTTTGTGACCCCGTGCACTGTTGCCCTCCAGGCACCTCTGTCCATGGGCTTCTCTAAGCAAGCATTCTGGAGTGGGTTGCCATGCCCTCCTCCAGGGGATCTTCCCAACCCAGGCATCAAACCTACCTCTCTTAAGTCTCCTGCATTGGCAGTTGGATTCTTTACCCCTGGTGTCAACTTGGAAGCAGGCATTAATTCAAAATTGTTGGTGTCATATGAGGAGGAAATTTGGAAACAGAGATGTTCAAAAGGACCACGTGAGGCCACATAAAAAAGACAGCCATTTACAAGGGAAGGAGAAAGGCTTCAGAAGAAATTAACCCTCTTTATACTTTTATCTCAAATTTATGCATTTTTCTATTTAACCTATTGTAACCTGCTGCTGCTGCTAAGTCGTTTCAGTCATGTCCGACCCTGTGCGACCGCATAGACGGCAGCACACCAGGCTCTGCTGTCCCTGGAATTCTCCAGGCAAGAACATTGGAGTGGGTTGCCATTTCCTTCTCTAATGCATGCAAGTGAAAAGTAAAAGTGAAAGTGAAATTGGTCAGTTGTATCCGACTCTTAGCGACTCCGTGGACTGCAGCCTACCAGGCTCCTCCATCCATGGGATTTTCCAGGCAAGAGTACTGGAGTGGGCTGCCATTGCCTTATCCATATTGTAATGTGCTGCTGCTGCTGCTAAGTTGCTTCAGTCGTGTCCGACTCTGTGCGACCCCATAGACAGCAGCCCACCAGGCTCCCCTGTCCATGGGATTCTCCAGGCAAGAATACTGGAGTGGGCTGCCATTTCTTTCTCCAATGCACGAAAGTGAAAAGTGAAAGTGAAGTCGCTCAGTCCTGTCCGACTCTTAGCGACCCCATGGACTGCAGCCCACCAGGCTCCTCCATCCATGGAATTCTCCAGGCAAGAGTACTGGAGTGGGGTGCCATTGTATTGTAACCTAGGCTGACCTAAAACATTACAATATTTATAGAGCACGGTAAAACAGACTATTAAAAGTGATATATTTAGATAGTCTCTCTATATATACATTAATTTATATATTTATAACTTTGTCTATATTCATATCTTTATGTAACTTTCTGTGATTTATACAATCATGAGAAGAAAAAAATGGCAGATCAAAGATAAATGCTCTCTATGAATTTGGGACTGGCATTGTGCAAAGTAATGTTTTCTATTCCTAAAACCTTTTGGTTTTGAGTACAGCAATCTACCTATAGTAGTTCAGTGACTATTTCTTGATTAATTGGCTTTTCAGTATTGATTGTATGTGGAGAGACTTAGATATGTGGCCTATTCATCACTTTAATAGTTCTTACCATCAATATGCATTTTTAAAATGATTTATCCATATGTGCAGGGTTCCTGCTTGTGGGTTGCTGGAGACAACAGGATAATTTTTCCAGGCATGTTCAATGACTCCACAGTCTACTGAACACATTCATGGATGTTTAGTCCTTTTTCTCACATATACTTGATGAAAATCCATAGAGAGTTAGATGAACTGGAAAATACTAAATATAAACTAACTTTTTGGATAAGTTCTGGTAGCAAACCAATGCTCAGGGATCACGCAGGGTTTCAGTTGGCAGGTGTTTGCACAGGGTCATTTACATGGTATAAGACAGAAACACCTGTTTCCACTTAAGTCACTAAAAAGAAGGATGGGAGAAGGTGAATCCTGCCGTCTTCCTTAAACTTCTTAATGACTTCCAGGTGGTAAAAAAGAAATGCCTAGAGTTTTTAACAAAAATTGTCTGTGCTCTACTGAATTTTCTCCATTTTTAGAAGTTCAAGTCTTGAAAAGTGGAATTAACTTTTCCAACGTATCTGGGAGGAAGAAAACTTTAAACTTTTGATGGTTTCAAAGTCACCTCTGTTTCTTTAGTTTTGCAGAGTTATATGCTCATGCATTTTATGATTAAAATAAAACTATGGCTTTATTTTCAATGCACCTCCTTATATACAGCCTTCAGACTTTATTCTGATCAATAGAAAAGATATTGGGCTTTATGCAGTAAACAAGAAATCCTATGTGAAGCTATGAAATATATTCACTACTTCTATCATTTCTTCTGCCTGCTTTACTATCTAATAATTATAGAAACCAACTAGAGAAGAACTCAGTTTCACAAACTCCAAATTCTTCATATTATGGGTATATAAGGAGAGGAATATTTAGTAGAAGAAATATTATGCTTTAGGTATCTTGAACCAGCTCCATCCTTATAAGATTATAGATCAGTGCTTCTGATATGCCATTCTGTTCTTCATTTCAAATGTAAACACCCATTTCTGTACACAGCATTGAGTTCATATAAACATATGTCTGTATGTAATTTATATGTTCAGCTTATCCATATGCATGCATCTCACTAAGGATCTGATGTTAACTCTTGTAAGAAGGACATATTGCTTTATCTGAATTTCACAGAATGTGAGTGGGACTAATGAATGAACAAGGTTCCTCAAAAAGAGTTTAAAGCAGTTTTTTTTTTTAAATAATTAATTCTTTAGCTTAAGCTTATAAGATCTATTCCAGAGTGAATCCTGGATTTGGCAGGTAAACGTGTATTGGCAAGGGATGCTATGAACTGGAGAGGATCTGTCAAGGACTGGAGCCATACTAGGCACTTTGAAGAAACATATTCATGCGTATGAGACATTCAGAAGGCCTCCCCGTATTGAGTGCCTGTTTGATTTCTAAACATTGTTAATACTGGTGCCTCTGAGGACCCTGGGCATCTCTCATGACCTCTCACTTTCAAGTGAGATTTCACACTTGCTTTCCTGAACGTCTGAGAATAGATTCAATGACAGATCCTTCCAGAGAGAAAAATGAAGGCATATGTGTTCTCCCACTGGGTGTACCATATCAATCCACCAACCCAACATGTCACTTGGGTTGTTCTATGATATGCATTGATATCCATACTTTGAAAGCAAGACTATTATTTCTGATAAAGGTTACAAATGGAATAACATGGGACAAGCTGTTATTCCTTTCTCTGCCTGTTGTAGGATACATATTTGCACAAGATGCCATAGGTTCACCTACCTTCTGCTATAGCAAGTACTTTAATGGCATGCACACTTTTACAGACAGCTTATGTATGACTGATGAGTCATGGGCCTCCAAACACTATGATCAGATGGCTTAGAAAAGCAACGTGCCCAACTGGGCAAGTGGATTTTGTCTTTGATTCTCTATGAAATCAGAAATATGGGAAGTATTGCTAGAGCTCAGGACACCGTTGGGAGGTGCTCTTTGGCCAAGTACGTTTTCATTCTTTATGGGAAGACTCCATTCCCCCTTTGGAAATCACTTTCATGGATTTCGAACAGGTACTGAAATATGTCATCTTGACTTCAGTTCAGTTCAGTTCAGTCACTCAGTCATGTCCAACTCTTTGCGACCCCATGAATTGCAGCATGCCAGGCCTCCCTGTCCATCACCAACTCCCGGAGTTCACTCAGACTCACGTCCATCGAGTAAGTGATGCCATCCAGACATCTCATCCTCTGGCATCCCCTTCTCCTCCTGCCACCAATCCCTCCCAACCTCAGAGTTTTTTCCAATGAGGTGGCCAAAGTACTGGAGTTTCAGCTTTAGCATCATTCCTTCCAAAGAAATTCCAGGGCTGATCTCTTTCAGAATGGACTGGTTGGATCTCCTTGCAGTTCAAGGGACTCTCAAGAGTCTTCTCCAACACCACAGTTCAAAAGCATCAATTCTTCAGCACTCAGCTTTCTTCACAGTCCAACTCTCACATCCATACATGACCACAGGAAAAACCATAGCCTTGACTAGACAAACCTTTGTTGGCAAAGTAATGTCTCTGCTTTTGAATATGCTATCTAGGTTGGTCATAACATTCCTTCCAAGGAGTAAGCATCCTTTAATTTCATGGCTGCAGTCACCACCTGCAGTGAATTTGGAGCCCCCAAAAATAAAGTGTGACACTGTTTCCCCATCTATTTCCCATGAAGTGACAGGACCAGATGCCATGATCTTCATTTTTTGAATGTTGAGCTTTCAGCCAACTTTTTCACCCTCCACTTTCACTTTCATCAAGAGGCTGTTTAGTTCCTCTTCACTCTCCGCCATAAGGTTGGTGTCATCTGCATATCTGAGGTTATTGATATTTCTCCCAGCAATCTTGATTCCAGCTTGTTCTTCTTGCAGCCCAGCATTTCTCATGATGTACTCTGCATATAAGTTAAATAAGCAGGGGGACAACATACAGCCTTGATGTACTGCTTTTCCTATTTGGAACCAGTCTGTTGTTCCATGCCCAGTTCTAACTGTTGCTTCCTGACCTGCATACAGATTTCTCAAGAGGTAGGTCAGGTGGTCTGGTATTCCCATCTCTTTCAGAATTTTCCACAGTTTATTGTGATCCACACACTCAAAGGCTTTGGCATAGTCAATAAAGCAGAAATAGATGTTTTTCTGGAACTCTCTTGCTTTTTCCATGATCCAGCGGATGTTGGCAATTTGATCTCTGGTTCCTCTGCCTTTTCTAAAACCAGCTTGAACATCAGGAAGTTCACAGTTCACGTATTGCTAAAGCCTGGCTTGGAGAATTTTGAGCATTACTTTACTAGGGTGTGAGATGAGTGCAATTGTGTGGTAGTTTGAGCATTCTTTGGCATTGCCTTTCTTTGGGGTTGGAATGAAAACTTACCTTTTCTAGTCCTGTGGCCACTGCTGAGTTTTCGAAATATTCTGGCATATTGAGTGCAGCACTTTCACAGCATCATCTTTCAGGATTTGGAATAGCTCAACTGGAATTCCATCACCTCTTCTTGACTTAAGTACATCTAAGTAATTAGAGGCCACCTCAATTCAGTTCAGTTGTCACTCAGTCATGTCCAACTCTTTGAGACCCCATGAACTGCAGCACGCCAGGTCTCCCTGTCCATCACCAACTCTCGGAGTTTACTCAAACCCATGTCCATTGAGTCAATGATGCCATCCAACCATCTCATCCTCTGTCGTCCCGTTCTTCTCCTGCCTTCAATCTTTCCCAATGAGTCAGTTATTTGCATCAGGTGGCCAAAATATTGGAGTTTCAATATTGATATTTTTCCCAGCAATCTTGATCCCAGCTTGTGCTTCATCCAGCCCAGCTTTTTTCATATACTCTGCATATAAGTTAAATAAGCATGGTGACAATACACAGCCTTGACGTACTCTTTTTCCTATTTTAAACCAGTCTGTTGTTCCATGTCTAGTTCTAACTGTTGCTTCCTGACCTGCATACAGATTTCTCAAGGGGCAGGTCAGAAGCCACCTATGTATTTACTATTGAAATATTATAAGTTGAATTAAACTGGAAAGTTCAAAGAAGAGTTAAAATTGATATGACTTCCCATAGAATAAGAAATTGGACAATGATTTCTTTCTGTATAAAATTAAATATTAAGTGACATGAAATTAGATAGAATAAACTTTACTGTTGTAGGAAATCTCTTTGAAATATTTATTCTCTCCATATATGTAGACTGAACAGACTTAGGTAGAAACCAAAATGGAGGCAGATAAATAAGGTGGACTCGTAGGCAGGCTAGCCACATGGGTACCTTTAACTGATACAATGACTCAGTAACATGTAGAATGTGTGATCATACAAGTGTGCCCTTATAAATATTTCCATTCATGAGAATAGCATAGACCCTTGAGTACGGATGTATCTCTCCAGCCATCTAGCCAACTTTGGCATAAAAAGCAAAAGGTAATAGTCTGTACTTCTGAGGTCCCTCACCTGTGGATAAGAGTTCCCTGAGGGCTGCTTGGGCCAGAGAAGATTGAATATGCTTTTATAAAGAGCAAAGGAAAACAGCAGTGAACCATATCCACTTCTGCTAAACTTAATACTATGTGACTCTTTTGTACTTTTTGTCTGCTGTGCTGACAATAAACTGAAATGAAGACAGTTTGTTTTTCTCTCTAGTCCTTAAACCTGGAAGAGCCTGGGTCTGAACTGACATAGTTGAGTCATATGTGGTTTCAGGATCTGTCAATCACTGCCTTAGAGACTTCCTGTGTTTTGATAATTAAAAGTCTCATGCTGCCTCTTAGATTATCCAAAAAATCTATTTCAGTTTTCTGCTGAGATCTGCCCTAACTGAATAGCCTCCCATATCTGCACACTTTTGTTCCTTTTCATTTGCATTGAAATGAGCCTGCGTCATGTCCCAAATCCCTTATGGTCCCTCTGTGTGCAGTCAATTACACTGAAAAAGCTAATTTGTGCTAAGTTTTTAATGGTCCATTTTACTGCCCTTCTGAGAAATCATATTTATCTACAATACCCATCCTGAGTAATATGGTCAACCTGAAAGAATTACAGTACCATTGGAGGATAAGACTAATGAAAGCATTACACAGAATGAACCACACTTACTTACCCTCCTAAATCTCTGAAAATGGTGGAGAGGACAGGCATTTATGGGAAGAGTTTCAAAAGAAAGTGGTTGATATAATTGTTGCTGCTAGATCGCTAAAGATAATAATTGCTCAGAGAATTCACCATCCAGTGAGGTTCTTGTCTATTCCAGCATCCTACCGTCAGTCTCTCCACCTTGATTCCTCCCGTTTCAACACACCCATTTCAACAAGCCTCTGTGCCT
Source organism: Bos grunniens (assembly GCF_055505025.1). Classification (NCBI taxonomy): domain Eukaryota; kingdom Metazoa; phylum Chordata; class Mammalia; order Artiodactyla; family Bovidae; genus Bos; species Bos grunniens. The sequence goes on from NC_141168.1 coordinate 10,910,109, forward strand.
TCTTATAGGCTATTCCCTTTGCTTGCCATGTCCTTTCTATTTCTTGTAAAAGTGTATTAATTCTTTAAGACATTCTTTAAAAATACATCACTTCGTCTTTAAAACACACTCTATTCTTTCTCAATAAAACTTAATTTGTGTCTGTTTGCTTTTTGCATAATTTTGGTTCACAAGGTAGATGCAGCAGTTATCACCTTGCATAATAGTTAATCTGATTTTTTTTTCACCCATAGATGGAAACTATTCATTAATTGCAAGCATTCCATATGCAACTTTGTATTTTTTTCAGGGGTTAGAACAGTGCCTAAAACATAATATAAGAAAGCAAATGAATGAATGAACATAATACCTTATAAAAATGTAAAATTGTGAGGGAAAAGGGGGGAAAAAAGAACTTCTAGTAGTTACAATAACAGATTACTGGGATGAATAATGTTATGTGTCAACTTGACAAAGCCATAGGGTGCCCAGATATTTGTGGGTGTGTCTGTGGAGACGCTGCCTGATGAGATTAGCATTTGAACTGGTGAATTGAGTAAAGCAGATTTGCCTTCTGCTTGTGAATGAGCATCATCCAATCTGTTGAGGGCCTGAATAAAACAAGCAAGCAACCAACCAAGGAAAGGAGAATTTGCTTTCCCTGCCTGACTGATGAGCTGGTAGCTGGTCTTCTTCAGCTCTGAGACTGGGACTTCAGACTTGGACTGGAACTTACTTTATGATTCTAGAATCTTCAGGTCTTTGGGTTTGGACTGAAATTGTAATACAGGCTTTTCTGGGTCACCAATTGGCAAGTGGAAGATTCTGGGACTTCTCTACCTCCATAATCAAATGAGCCAATTATTTATATTAAATCTCATTCATTCTCTCCCTTTTCATATATCTTTGTCTGTCTATATAATCTTTCTTATCTATCTGTTGTTGTTGTTTGACTGCTAATCCATGTCTGACTCTTTGCAGCCCCATAGACTGCAGCATGCTTGGGTCCTCTGTCCTTCATTATCTCTCGGAGTTTGCTCAAATTCAGGTCCATTGAGTTCAGTGATGCTATCTAACCATCTCATCCTCTGCTGTGCCCTCCTCCTTTTTCCTTCAATCTTTCCCAGCATCAGGGTCTTTTCCATGGAGTCAGCTCTTTGCATCAGGTAGCCAAAGTATTGAAGCTTCAGCTTCAGCATCATTCCTTCCAATGAATATTCATGGTTGGATCTATTTAAATATCTACTTGGCTATCTCCTATTAGTTCTGTTCTTCTGGAAAATACTGGCTGATATATTACTGTCTTCATCAATTTGGACTGCTGTAACAAAAAATCTTATACTCTGTGGCTTAAACAACAAGCATTTAATTCTTACATTTTTGGAGGCTAAGCAAAGATTGAAAGGTTGTTGCTGAACCATCAAAGACGCTGGGATTCTTGGCCTCCAGAGGAGAAAAATTCAATCTCGGGCCAGTGATGAGGCTTGATCACTCAGAGCTTTTGTGTAATAAAGTTTTATTAAAGTATAACAGAGATAGAGAAAGCTTCTGACATAGACATCAGAAGGGAGCAGAAAGAGTGCCCCCCTGCTAGTCTTTAGCTGCATGGTATATAGCTACTAGGAAGCTGTTAATTATAGAAAGGAAATACAATGGATTAAAAACAATTTCTTTAACAAGTGGTGCTGGGAAAACTGGTCAACCACTTGTAAAAGAATGAAACTAGAACACTTTCTAACACCATACACAAAAATAAACTAAAAATGGATTAAAGATCTAAACGTAAGGCCAGAAACTATAAAACTCCTAGAGGAGAACATAGGCAAAACACTCTCCGACATACATAGAGCAGGATCCTCTATGACCCACCTCCCAGAATATTGGAAATAAAAGCAAAAATAAACAAATGGGACTTAATTAAACTTAAAAGCTTCTGCACAACTAAGGAAACTATAAGCAAAGTGAAAAGACAGCCTTCAGAATGGGACAAAATAATAGCAAATGAAGCAACTGACAAATAACTAATCTCAAAAATATACAAGCAACTCCTACAGCTCAATTCCAGAAAAATAAATGACCCAATCGAAAAATGGGCCAAAGAACTAAATAGACATTTCTCCAAAGAAGACATACAGATGGCTAACAAACACATGAAAAGATGCTCAACATCACTCATTATCAGAGAAATGCAAATCAAAACCACTATGTGGTACCATTTCATGCCAGTCAGAATGGCTGCGACCCAAAAGTCTACAAGCAATAAATGCTGGAGAGGGTGTGGAGAAAAGGGAACCCTCTTACACTGTTGGTGGGAATGCAAACTAGTACAGCCACTATGGAGAACAGTGTGGAGATTCCTTAAAAAACTGGAAATAGAACTGCCTTATGACCCAGAATCCCACTGCGGGGCATACACACTGAGGAAATTAGAATTGAAAGAGACACCTGTACCCTACTGTTCATTGCAGCACTGTTTATAATAGCCAGGACATGGAAGCAACCTAGATGTCCGTCAGCAGATGAATGGATAAGAAAGCTGTGGTACCTATACACAATGGAGTATTACTCAGCCATTAAAAAGAATACATTTGAATCAGTTCTAATGAGGTGGATGAAACTGGAACCTATTATACAGAGTGAAGTAAGCCAGAAAGAAAAACACCAATATAGTATACTAACGCATATATATGGAATTTAGAAAGATGGTAACAATAACCCTGTGTACAAGACAGCAAAAGAGACACTGATGTATAGAACAGTCTTTTGGACTCTGTGGGAGAGGGAGGGTGGGATGATTTGGGAGAATGGCATTGAAACATGTATATCATATATGAAACGAGTCGCCAGTTCAGGTTCAATGCAGGATACTGGATGCTTGGGGCTGGTGCACTGGGACGACCCAGAGGGATGGTATGGGGAGGGAGGAGGGAGGGGGGTTCAGGATGGGGAACACGTGTATACCTGTGGTGGATTCATGTTGATATATGGCAAAACAAATAGACAATATTGTAAAGTTAAAAAAAAAGAAAAAAAAAAAAAAGAAAGGAAATGTCTCAAAAATCAGAGATTGGCACCAGGCCCCTCACCCACAACATGCATTGAGATAACATTGGCACCAGGTGAGTCATCCCAGGCCATAAAACTATTGACGTGAATCTTGAAGAAAGGCAGATTTCCAAGCAGATATATAGTTTCATTAACATACGTTAGTGAGTGAAGTCGCTCAGTCCTGTCCGACTCTTTGCGACCCCATGGACTATAGTCTACCACGGACTATAGCCTACCAGGCTCCTCTGTCCATGGGATTTTCCAGGCAGTACTCCTGGAGTGGATTGCCATTTCCTTCTCCAGGGGATCTTCCCAACCCAGGGATAGAACCCAGGTCTCCTGCATTGTAGACAGACGCTTTACTGTCTGAACCACCAGGGAAGTCTTGCTGCTGCTGCTAAGTCCCTTAACATACGTTGCTGCTGCTGCTGCTAAGTCGCTTCAGTCGTGTCCAACTCTGTGTGACCCCTGAGACAGCAGCCCACCAGGCTCCCCTGTCCCTGGGATTCTCCAGGCAAGAACACTGGAGTGGATTGCCATTTCCTTCTCCAGTGCATGAAAGTGAAAAGTGAAAGTGAAGTCGCTCAGTCGTGTCTGACTCTGAGGGACTCCACAGACTGCAGCCCACCAGGCTCTTCCATCCATGGGATTTTCCAGGCAACAGTACTGGAGTGGGGTGCCATTGCCTTCTCCGTAACATACGTTAGGAGAACAATATTTGACTAAAACATACTGGTTTGTCAAGTCGGTTTTGAGTCTTTAGGCTGAACCAGAACCGACTTGAAGACAGAGTCTGGGGTAAATGCATAGCACATTAACATAGCTTAAGACAAACATTTCCATAAGAAAAATGCATTGGTTAGCTCAAGGTTTGAGAAAAGTTAAGTTCAGGTGGAACCAGGTGTCATTATGGCAACACAGGAGAAATCTCTTTTTAAATTTGTATAGAGAAGGGGAAAAAATATAACACTAGTTTGTTTCCTCCTGCCACTTAAGAGAGAGATAAACAATTGTCTGATACTTGTAGCCTATTTCCTCCATTTGGAGACCGCTGGCCTGCCTGCCTGTTACCCTCTCAAGAACAAGGTGCCAGAAGATTTGGTATCTGCTGAGAGCCCTTTTCCTGATTTGAACAGCCTTCTTGTTGCTGTGTCTTCACACAGGGGAGACAGAGAGGACTCTGGTGTCTTCCTCTGCTTATAAGGACACTAATCCCATCACGGGGCATCACCCTAATGTTTTCTTCTAAACCCTATTTCCACCTAAAGGCCTCAACACCATCATGCTGGGAATTGGGGCTTCATTATATGAATTTGGGGTGAAATCAAACATTGTCTACATCAGCTGTGAAGAATGTCCTGTTTCTGCAATAGGGATATTATAAATATCAACATTAGATATGTTCATAAGTTATGAGATTGGGTTAAAATATTTCCCTGAGCCTAGTCTTGTGACTGGTGATTTGTGACTCCTATGATTTGGTGATGAATCTCAGTTCTTAATTTCCTTCTTATACCAAATTTTAAAAAAAAGGAAAGAAAGAAAGAAAAAAAAAAGAGATTACTCTGACTGCATTTTTCAACAAAAGAGAATGATGATTTCATTTATGTAGATTTTCACATGAGTGAAGATGAGAGAAAGAGAAGTTTATAAGCCTAGTTGCTCTTAATTTATGTCTCACTCATTTATGTCTCAGTAAAATTGGAGTGGTTTTTGCTTCAAAGAAACTTGAGAAAAAAAAATTTGTTGACTAATATCAGTCTTAGGTCGCCAAGATACCAGACTGTTGGTAACTTCATGATATATTTTGTCTCCAGGCAATGATATTAGTCTTTTTTTGTTTTAAATTTGCTTTTAATCAGATAATGCTATTATACTTGGTTTTCATTTTGTGAACATCTGCTTCTTAATTATTCCCATGTTTATTATTACTTCAAGAAAAGATAAGGTATTTTAATTGTAACTAGGGAGTGATCATTATCCTCATATAGGTGTAAAATAAGAATATATTGAAATCTGGGAGGAAGTTTAAAGAGAAGACATTTTTTGTTATAAAATTTAGAAGTTTTTGTGTCTTATGTTAAGCTTAAATTAGTATCATTAAGAAGGATGTGTATGGCTTAGTGGATGTAGCTCAAATTTAAAAAACCAAAATCAAACAAAAATATATAATTATTGTATTATTTACAACACATTACAAAGTCTGTAGAGATATCTATATTTTTAGAGATGAAAACTCTATTTTCCATTACAAAATGTGTTAGAGTCCATGAGGATAAAATAATGGTAAAGATACATAGCATTTTATATATTATTTCAATATAGGACATTTGAACAGAATCACTATGACAAAATATCTGAAATTTGTTTCCAGGTTTAAAGTTGTCCTTTAAATTATTGTTCTCTATTAGTCTAATTAAGCATGGCATATTAAGGACCTAAATTCATAACAATTTGGCTTTGAAAAACTACATGAAATTCTTTGTTACATCCCTAATTGCATACTGCAGGCTTCTGTTATACTTTTGAAAATTCAGATAAATGTATACTAAGACTATGTGCAATATCCAAATTAGTGAGCTATTTAATTTTCTTTGAATAGAATCTCTCCACCATGGGAGCTAGACATCTTGCTAATTTTGCAGTTTATCTGCAGAATACCAATAAATGGCTTTTAGGACTGTGGTGACCCTCAGGAATGATATTTTTGATGATCACACACAAGCTAGAAATTTGTCTTCTCTCCTTTCTCTGTCCATGAGTAAGTGCAGCTGTGCTTAATAAAATACTGGGGGAAAATAATATCCTAATACTAGTCCTGTTAATCCCAGGAATTAAGTAAGGCTTGCTTTGCAATAAATCCAGCTGTTAGGGAGTCACAAAGCAAGAATTCTTTCCAGATTTCCTGCCAGTGACACTGAGACTAAAATAAATTTGCCATTTCTATTTTCCAAATACAGGAGTTATTATTGAATTTTCCTCTATTCTTTGGAAACAATATGTTATCCCAAATTGAATTATGTTCTGTGTATCTATGTTCCTGACAAACACATGCAAGTTGTCACTGTTTTGTAAAGAGATGATAATGCAGATTTGTTGGATATGAAATGCTTAGGTTGCTACATCCCCTTGAACCTCTGCAACTAGGGATTGGATTGTTTGCTGAAGTATCGTTGGGTCTGTTTGTCCAGTGGTAGGAGATAGGAATTTAAAACCTCCATTCACCATGATGCTAATGGAAATAATTCATACTGTCAATGCAAAATAGCAGAATATTCTACTTATAAAAAGTTGACCATCACCTCTCAGGTTAAGCACGGATGGCAAAATCGTAGCATGATGAAGCTTAAGGAAGTATTTTGGAGTCAAAATATAAAAGTTAGAGAAGTTGGAATAGACATATTTCCCCCTTATCCACCAACAATGTACAGCTAAATAACACTGGACATTTTGTATAGAACAAACATTAGGATACTCTGAGATACGGAGACAGGAAGGCAGCCAGGTTAGGGATTTCAGCTGCCAAGGAATGACGTGGTGGTCAGTTCCCTGGGCTTTCATTTTGCTTCATATATTCCACAGTCAAAGCTGAAGAAGGTAGCAATGCACAAAAGTCAACAGTTCAGTTCAGTTAGTTCAGTCGCTCGGTCGTGTCCGACTCTTTGCGACCCCATGAATCGCAGCACGCCAGGCCTCCCTGTCTATCACAATCTCCCGGAGTTCACTCAGACTCACATCCATCGAGTCAGTGATGCCATCCAGACATCTCATCCTCTGTCATCCCCTTCTCCTCCTGTCCTCAATCCCTCCCAGCATCAGAGTCTTCCAATGAGTCAACTCTTTGCATGAGATGGCCAAAGTACTGGAGTTTCAGCTTTAGCATCAGTCCTTCCAAAGAAATCCCAGGGCTGATCTCCTTCAGAATGGACTGGTTGGATCTCCTTGCAGTCCAAGGGACTCTCAAGAGTCTTCTCCAATACCACAGTTCAAAAGCATCAAGTCTTCGGCACTCAGCCTTCTTCACAGTCCAACTCTCACATCCATACATGACCACTGGAAAAACCGTAGCCTTGACTAGACGGACCTTTGTTGGCAAAGTAATGTCTCTGCTTTTTAATATGCTGTCAAGGTTGGTCATAACTTTCCTTGCAAGGAGTAAGCGTCTTTAATTTCATGGCTGCAGTCACCATCTGAAGTGATTTTGGAGCCCCCCAAAATAAAGTCTGACACTAAAAGTCAACAGGGGTAGACAAAAAACAAACAAACAAACAAATAAACATATAAAAGAAAAACAGCTCCAACAAAATACTACTAAGTCTAACCCTAAGACTGGACACAAAGCAAAGATACCTATTCTCAACACTCTTATCCATCATAGTGTTGGCAGTTCTACTGAGTGCAATTAGGCAAGAATAGGGCAGGATTAATAAATAAAAAGCATACAGTTAGGGAAGGAATAAAATTCTCCAGATGTGGATAGCATGATTATCTATGTAGAAAATCTCAACAGAGCTCTCAAAAAAAAAAAAAAAATCCAAAACTAATAAATGGGAGAAGGGAATGACAGAGGTCGAGATGGCTGGATGGCATCACTGACTCAGCGGACATGGATTTGAGAGATGGTGAAGATGGGAGATGGTGAAGGACAGGAAAGCCTGGTGTGATACTGTCCACAGGGTCACAAAGAGTCGGACACGACCAAGTGACTGAACAACAACCCCCTTTACAGAATTTTATATATTGACCTTTCCCCACTATCTTTTCTGGAACAGTTCCTCAAAGATATCAGAGGTGCTTTCTCCTGGGCTGCAGTCCTCATTTGCCCCAAATAAAACTTAACTCATAACTCTCACGTTGTGCATTTTTTTAGTCGACCCTTGTACGAAAAGCAAAAAGAAGAAATTCTATTGCATTAGAACCACTAAGAAATGTGAGATAAAAATATTAAATATCAAAGCTTGTGAAATCTACGGCAGGAAAATAATATCTAGTAGAAAAGAAAGGTTAAAAAACATCTGCTTTTAGATAGAAATAAAGCAATAGAAAAAGTCAAAAGCAGGAGAAAATAACACAAATAAAAGCAGAAAATAATATAAGTAAACAAAGAGGCAATAAGGAGGATGAACTCACCCCAAAATGTTTTATTAGAAAAAAATAATGAACTGTAGAACCTCAGGTGGCATTGCTTTAAAAAGAAGAGCCTTATGGAGGACAAATAAATAGTATTAGAAGTAAAATGGTACATAATTGTAGCAGAGTGGTAGCCTGAGTAGAACAGAAATCTGATGTGTAACCATTAAGGACTTCCCTATGGTTCAGTGGGTGAAAAATCTGCCTGCAATGCAGCAGACACAGAAAACCCTGGCTTGATCCCTGGATCGAGAAGATCACCTGGCTTAGAAAATGGCAACCCACTCCAATATTCTTGCCTGAAAAACATCATGGACAGAGGAACCTAGAGGGTAACAGTCCGAAGGGTTGAAAAGAGTCAGACAGGACTGAGCATGCAGGCTGGAGGAAGATGTAATGATTAAAAATGAGGCTATTAGAGCAGGTTGGATATTCATAGACATAATAAAAAGGTCATGTAGAAGAAGAGAAAGGGATCATTACAGGAATAAAATCCTTAAGTAGTTAGTCTTTTTTACTATAATGAGATAATTTACAAGCAAAAGAATTTAAAGTGTGTACCTTTCCATTAATCACGAAAGTATTATTTAATTCAGATAACAGCAGCTTATTTTGGACCTCTGTACAAATGACTGGGACAAATATAGTCTTCCTTGATAAAAGCTATTAGTCTTATACTTGGGTCTCAAATTATTAGTTAATTTCACTTTATTGTTACTGTATTTTGATCTGTTTGTTAACCTTATTTGAAAAATTTGTGTTTGTCAGAAATGTGTCAGTGTAAATTGATCCAGACAATATCAGTATGCTTTTATTAAATAGTGAAACTACTTGTATCTTGTTTACATTGTGGAGGAAGATAATTTAGGGAAAGCAGAATTAACATGTTAATATTATTCAGCAATGTGGAAACAGGATCAAGGACTACTTGAAGAAAGCTTTAAGGAAAACTTGACTTGGTGCTTCAGAATGTTGCAACAGCTAATATTCCCCTTTCAGAGCTGATAGTTGCAGCTTGTAAAAACGCCTCAGATAAGCACTGTCTTCTTTTTAACTCTTTAATGTATCCTGCTTGTTATCAGCTGCTGTCAATGTGGGTATGGAAAGCAAGAGAGATTTATTAATAAGAATAGTAGGTTGAGGGTATGAGGATTTATAGAAGAGGAATTTAAATGATACATTAAAGAAAAAACTTTGGGAAGAAATTGTATACTTATACTAAAGTTATTTTTTGTTGTTGTTCCATTTACCATCAAAGTAGGTTTCCACATTTCAGTCTTGCAAATAGATTCTATCAAATTAATCTATAAAATGATCCTGTAGGGGAAGGAATAGAATTTAAAGCCTTAAAGATTCTGAGATCACCTCACTTATCTGGAAATCACATCTAGAAACCTCAACTTAGGAACACAGAGAAGTTTAATAAATATCTGTCACAGTGCTTTCATTATCTCACTCAGAAGACACAGAATCTTTAGATCCTCATTCCAAGACCATTTGTATACAATTCTCATAAGCTTGAATGTAAAAATGCACATAGCTATAATAAATTATAATGGATTTGAGAGACAGTTAAGAAATAAAAGAACAATAAGTGAGAAGAAAGATCCTGAAGGTAAGGAATTATACACCATAAGAGTAGGCAATTAACTTGAAAGTGTAGCTTTTCTAGAATCAGAGGCAAGAATTGTATTCAAATAGTCTCAAACGTGTTGTTAAACTATCTCAACCATTACCACCACGGAAGATTATAAAGAAACCGAATCATCATGTATTAAATTATATGTACTAAAGACGTTGAATTTATTTAGAAAACCAAATGCTATCAGTGTCAAAATAGGAACACTTTTTCTCCATATTTTAAGACACTATCTATGTGTCCATGTCTTTTTTCTTTCTTTCCTTCTTCTTTCGTCTCCCTCCCATCCTTCCTCTCTTTCACCATAGTTGCTATAAAATATTGTCATATTGATATCTAGATGCCTGTTTTACTTCTCAAATTAACACCACCTGTAAGAGTCATTAATCTAATCATTACTTCCTGTCCCAGCTAATTATAAATGCTGTTGAACAAGACCTGACCTAGCATTGATCCATATATGTCCCATTAAAAGTTTCCTTAAAATTCAGCAGACTGCCATTCATCATTGCATTTGCATATGAATCATCCTTTGCATTTCATTTCATGCTACAGTGCTCAGTTCCAAGCTGATCCTTGGACTAGACTTTGCTCTTCACTCAGTCAACTTTTCAGTGAGCAAATCTGCTCCATAATCACAGGTTGCACCTCTCTCTCCAGCTGTTCTAAATATGTGCTATGTGGACACATGAACTTCTGGGGAGATTTCTTTAAAAGTTAGTTCAAAGTAAAAATAACTGCCTAAAATGAAAAGTTAAGATTTAATAGGGTTCATCCATTTCTTAAAAAATATTAAAATTCTGGATGTAACAATTCATAAATCCTTCACAGTAAAGTGCACCCATTAAGAACATGCACTTTTCAGCTAGAGTGCCTTGGTTTGAATCCTGAAATATATGCCACTTATTAAAATATGAGGTTTATTTAACCTTATCTTTACAAATGAATTTTCTAAGAGATGATGTAGTTGCTTTTATGTATCACCTTAGTCGTATGTGACTCTTTGTGACTCCTTGGGCTGCAGCTTGCCAGGCTTTTCTGCCCTTCACTATTTCCTGGAGTTTGCTGAAACTCATGACCATTGAGTTGGTGGTGCTATTCACCCATCTTATAAAAGTGACTAGTACATAGCCATAGACATGTTTGCCATTAGAGTTATTGTAATTATTACTATTATTATTGCACAAGGAACAACATGGTGCCTTAATCATTATTTTTCACATAGCAAAATTATATCATTTAGAGATTGATTAACAGCTTTCTATTCCAATTGCTTGGATTTATAGTCTCAACATTTCCAAAAAGGTCATATTCTAAAATAAATACTAAAATTATAGCATCAGATCAGATCAGATCAGATCAGTCGCTCAGTCGTGTCTGATAGGCCATCTTAAAAACCATCTTAAAACTATATTTAAATAAAATGTTTTAAGGCAAACATAATTGTTATAATTTCCATTTTTACTCTATTATTTAGCTTATTATTCTCATTACAGTCTTTTACCCTTGATTCCAAAAGGATAAAATCCTGCCTAATTTACTGGGAGTCAAAAAACTTTGTTTATTTTATACTCAAGTGTCAGCTTCAGTTGATTGAAATCCTTTCTACTTATCTCACAATTGCTACATATATTTTGTTTATTTCAGTCCTCCTGTAGTCTGTGGGGGAAAAAAAAAAAGCATGCTCATCAAGGGATAAGTGTAGGAAATATAAGAAAAAGGAGAAGAAAGTAGATAGGAAGGACAATGAGAATGGCAGATTGCTTTAAATGTGCCGGTTGCTATGTCACGTGCAGCAAATGTCTCTACACTTTTATTCCCTAGGACAAGGAAACAGTTATAACAACTATTATTAACTCCATTTCATACCTGAGGAAGCTGAGGCATAGAGAACTCAAATATCAATACAGTGCCCAACTTTACACAACTAGTAAATGGTGGGGCTAGAGTTCAGACTCAGTTCAAGAATCTGTGCTCTTTCTCTACATGCAGAATCTTCTCAATATCCTTTCTCTGATATTCGTTTTTCCCCTGAAAACTTTTTATCTGCAAAGTATAATGATCAGAACAATTAAATGCTGGTTGTTCTAACAGACACATCTGAAAATTCACACACATGCACACAAACACACAGAATGATATAACTGAATAATTGTATTTGTGGCTCAAGTCTCACTCTGATGTGATGCTGCTGTCTGGATGGTGCTCCTCTGAGTAGTAAATTAGATGACAAGGCTTCTTCTCTGTTGTGATCAGGCCATTTTCAATTTATTACTGTCACAGTCTCTTGAGGATTTGTCTATATGCCAGGCACTCAGAAACAGAAAAAACTATGTAGAATTTTCATCAGTCTGGCCTAAAAATAGCAGAGGTCTTTGGTCTAAGCTTATCACATGAGTGGTCCTAATTTCAAAGGAAGCAACAGAAATAAAGTAATTGAATTCTCAGAAGGAAGAAAAGGCTATTTTGTTGACTATTTAGTTTTCTCTACAAGAGGGAGTATTAATATTGTAAGAGTGCTTTCTTTTAAATTAGAGAACAATTCCTGAGGCTAATCTTCATTGTTGTATTATCTGTAGGTCTATCTACCTACATATCTATCATTCCACTTATTTTTAATGTGCCCCTTGATTCATTTCCTAAGGTTGTAATTAAGTGAAGTTGCTCAGTCGTGTCCGACTCTTTGCAACCCCATGGACTGTAGCCTACCCAGCTCCTCTGTCCATGGGATTTTCCAGGCAATAGTACTGGAGTGGATTGCCATTTCCTTTTCCAGGGGATCTTCCAGACCCAGGGATCGAACTCAGGTCTCCCACATTGTAGACAGACGCTTTACTGTCTGAGCCACCAGGGAAGCTAGGTTGTAATTAGGTCATTCTCTAATTCATAATCTGACAGGTTGGCCCAGGCTGGTTAATAGCAAGGAATTTGTTATGACAAAGTAAGAGCAAGTCATGGGAAGTACTGTTTACAAATTTGTAGAAGAGTACTCTGTTCATTCACTTCTCTTCATATACCTCTCTACAGGTGTATTTCCCTACTTAAACTTTCTGACAATTTAAAAAGCCTGAAGTGATGAGATACATTGCTTCACTGTGTTATCACTAGTTCATTTCCACTCATATAATTCAATCACTCTCTCATGTTTGTTCATAATTGTGTACTTATTCTTGATCCTTACCATTTCTTATGGGGATCATGTACTTAGTCAGGACTTTCTGTAATCCTTTTGGACTGTGGCTGCCAGGCTCTGTTTCATGGGATTTTCCAGGCAAGGATACTAGAGTGGGTTGTCATTTCTTTCTCCAGGGGATCTTCCCAACCCAGGGATTGAACCTGCATCTCCTGTGTCTCCTGCATCATACCTATTCACAAATGTAAGATTCCCATAAGTAGTGGTAAGGGGAGAAGATTCCAGAAGGGCAGGAAAATAAAAGACAGAGATCCTTGGGTACTATTCTACAGGCCTGCTCCACCTTTAAAACATTCATTACATTTTAAATACTATAAACACTTCTGTCTAGAAGAAAATTCAGGAAAAGAAATATGCTATCTTTTGGTGATGAATCAAATAGGTTGATAGGCTTCAGTTTGAGCTCTCCAAGTTAACCACAGAGAAGGAAATGGCAACCCACTCCAGTATTCTTGCCTGGAGAATCTATGGACAGAGGAACCTGGTGGGCTACAGCCATGGGGTTGCAAAGGGCCGGCCATGACTGAGCTCGTCAGCACAGGTTAACCATATAGTCTTTACACAACTCTAAGTCTTAGCATGTCCTCCCAACACTTACAGTGGAGTAATTTCCTTGAAAGAAATACCAGAAATTTTGTGATTTCCCATAGCATTGATTTACTACTTTGTGTTTCTATAAACATTTTGTAGCTTACTTTCTCTCTCTTTTATCTTCAGTGTTTTTCTTCATTATTTGGCAATTCCAAAGTGATCTTGCTTTGATTTTTCTTTCTGGACTGAATGTTCTCTTGTCTTCAGGATGTTCATGCTAATGCATGTTTCAGTGTACAAAAGATTGCTTTATTTTCAGGGACCTCATGGAGTACATGAACTTGATGATTGTCATTGGCATTGAGTGACATTTGTTTAGGGAGACGGAGAAATGAGTTCAGTTCAGTTCAGTTCAGTCGCTCAGTCGTGTCCGACTCTTTGCGACCCCATGAATTGCAGCACGCCAGGCCTCCCTGTCCATCACCAACTCCTGCAGTTCACCCAGACTCACGTCCATCGAGTCAATGATGCCATCCAGCCATCTCATCCTCTGTCGTCCCCTTCTCCTCCTGCCCCCAATCCCTCCCAGCATCAGAGTCTTTTCCAATGAGTCAACTCTTTGCATGAGGTGGCCAAAGTACTGGAGTTTCAGCTTTAGCATCACTCCCTCCAAAGAAATCCCAGGGCTGATCTCCTTCAGAATGGACTGGTTGGATCTCCTTGCAGTCCAAGGGACTCTCAAGAGTTTTCTCCAACACCACAGTTCAAAAGCATCAATTCTTTGGCACTCAGCCTTCTTCACAGTCCAACTCTCACATCCATACATGACCACTGGAAAAACCATAACCTTAACTAGACGGACCTTTGTTGGCAAAGTAATGTCTCTGCTTTTGAATATGCTATCTAGGTTGGTCATAACTTTCCTTGCAAGGAGTAAGTGTCTTTTAATTTCATGGCTGCAGTCACCATCTGCAGTGATTTTTTAAAGTCTGACACTGTTTCCACTGTTTCCCCATCTATTTCCCATGAAGTGGTGGGACCAGATGCCATGATCTTCGTTTTCTGAATGTTGAGCTTTAAGCCAACTTTTTCACTCTCCACTTTCACTTTCATCAATAGGCTTTTTAGTTCCTCTTCACTTTCTGCCATAAGGGTGGTGTCATCTGCATTTCTGAGGTTATTGATATTTCTCCCAGCAATCTTGATTCCAGCTTGTGCTTCTTCCAGCCCAGCATTTCTCATGATGTACTCTGCATAGAAGTTAAATAAGCAGGGTGACAATATACAGCCTTGACGTACACCTTTTCATATTTGGAACCAGTCTGTTGTTCCATGTCCGGTTCTAACTGTTGCTTCCAGACCTGCGTACAAATTTCTATGAAATCACAATAATATCATGGTTCTTAGTGGCCATCAGGAATGCCTGCATTCTAATATTAAATAAATAAATAGTATGGGGTCTTCTTTAAAACTATGTAATACCACTTGGAATATTTCTTAGTTCTTTTTTTTTCTTTTTCCTTCATAATGTGGAACATTTTTCTTTTGAAGTGAATTATAAAGAATTCATAATACTTTCATTTTTCTTATTTTAATTAATAATCAATTGATTGAAGTATTACATACAGCCTATTTTAAAACTACTACAAGGAAGACACATCATATACATTACTTAACACTTAAAGAGGAAACCTCACTCTAATACAGAATATTTTAACTAAAATTAGGAAATGTGACTTTTTCCTAAAGGGTCTGGCAATTCTTTATATCTAAAAGTAATTTAGGAGAACATTAAAATAAATACTAGTAGTATAGATTCATAGCAATATTAATTTGTTCCTTGATGAAGAAAAATTGAACTCTACATTAGAGCTAATTGATATAAAGTAATGGTATCTAATATATCATTTAATATATGTGGCATGGATCAAAAAATATTTTTAATTTCTCTGTCTTTATATATACTGTGATGCATTTCATCAGGAAAAAAGTGGGGAGGGGTGGTTTCCTGACTGTCCAGTGGTTAAGACTCCATGCTTGCCTTGTACAGTACAGCCAAAAATGGAGGTGGGGAGGAGGTTTGCTTTTATATGAAGCAATAATTAATTCATGAATGAGTAATTAATTGTTAGTGCTAGAGTGGATTATTGACATCTTGTAATCTAGCCAGTTGGGAGACAACCATGTGACAGAAAGCACACAATACATGGAACAGGACACATTTAAAATAAAGAATAAACTGTAACAGGAAGTGGGGTGAGGAGAGATAGACTAGTAAGAAATCATGAGAATTCCAGAGAGTTCAAGAATCACGGATGCAGGCAACAGCCACTCTCCCTGCGGCTGAAGTAGAGTGCCCAAAACAGAAGCACCCACAAATCCGTATCTTCTCAAAGAGGGGGGCATGTCTGTCCATGGTCTAGCGGATGGTGTTGACATTATTAGGAGACCCTGTGTTTTGCTGAAAGTTTTCACTTTCGTCTCAAGTTCAAAGGACTTGTTACCAAAATAAGCCACTCATCATATACAAATAAATAATACAAATATTTATTAGAGAATTATCTAGCTTACTTTCCATACACTAACATTAAAAGAGAAGAGAAATAGAGCAGAGGATACATCACCAAATTGGGTTTTGATCAACATCCAGACTTAACAGCTCTGGCAACTCCTGTGACACAGCACATCTGGAGTCCCAACTGGGAAAATGTCCCAGGCAGCATGTCTGCTTAGTGGATGAGACTTCAAAGATTGTAATTCGGGGTTCCCATTTATTAATCCCAGGACACAAACTGATATCATCAATCTGTGACCAATTTGTAGATTTGGCTTCATGTTAATGCTGTGTGTTTTGTTGTGTAAAACTTGGAATGTGGTTAAGCCTGGGGCTTGGCTGGCCAGGACCCCTCCAGGGGCTCAACAATCTCAAGATTTCTCCCCCATCTTACATTCACAGCAGGCAGTCACTTCCAGTCACTCCCAGTCAGGGAAGTGTCCAGGCAGGTTAGAAGCAAGGTCGGAGGTCTGCTCTGCTCTGTCTCTGAAGCCTAAACAAGACAATTTATTTAATTTCCCTAACACTGTGAAACTTCAGTACTTTGCCCACCTGATGCGAAGAGCTGACTTATTTGAAAAGACCCCAATGCTTGGAAAGATTGAAGGCGAGAGGAGAAGGGGACGACAGAGGATGAGAAGGTTGGATGACATCACCGACTCAATGGACATGAGTTGAGTAAACTCTGGGTGTTGATGATGGACAGGGAGGCCTGTTGTGCTGCAGTCCATGGGGTTGCAAAGAGTCGGACAAAACTGAGCGACTGAACTGAACTGAACTGAATGCCCTGTCAATGGAACTTGCTTAGAATGTGTCCCCCACCCCTGCCCTGCCCCAAGGGATGATTATGTTAGGTAGTTAGAATAGGAAACAGGAGTCCAAAATGGCGGTGGCTAAAAGACAAGGAAGGGAAAAGCCCACGAAAATAGAACAAAGGAAGGTCCGTCAGGAGTGAGGACCTCAGGCAGAACAAACAGCACGCCTGGTTAGCCCAATTTACATAGGGCAGGCCCAGGGGGAGAATAAAACATATAAAAAAGCCAAAGGGCCAAGGGTTTCTCTCTCTCCTACACCCTGGCATGCTCCCTGACTCTCTTCTCTTTGCATCTTTGGGTCGGCACCCCCTCATGCCTCGAGGATGGATTTTCCTGCTATTTTCTAAATAAAGTAGAGCTGTAACATGGAGCTGTAACACTGATCTGTCTAAGAGCTATAACCCGGTTTGTCCAAGACCTGAGAGCTATAACACGGTCTGTTTGATACCTGAGAGCTATAACACGGTCTGTCTGAGAACTATGATATGCCTAGGGCTCTAACGTCTGTCGCTTCACATTTTTGTTGAGACGATACAGAACCGAGAAGAATACACTTGCCTGACAATTGCATACAATAGAACTCATTGGAAAGACACCCAAAGGGGAGCCATTCATGGGGTGGTCCCTCATCAGTGACACTCCACAGGGAAGATGGAGGAAGTACAAGGAGAAACTGCAGGACCCAGCCCTGGGGAAAGCCATCACTTTAAAAGACAGATGTTGGGGAAATATGCTTCATGAGCTGAGCTGAGCAGGAGCCAGGCATGGGAGAACCTACAAGCTGCAGGAGCTCAGCACTAGAGAAACTGCATGATGTAGAGGTCTGGTGAGGGCAACTTGTTAGAACCAGGAAGAGAAAACCTCCCTCCAACTCCACTGTCCCCTCTGATCCCTATTGACAATATTTAACATTGTACCAGTTGGCAAAGGAACCATCTTTAAAAAGCCAGCCATCCCTTGTATGTGAAATCTAAAAAGAAATGATAAAAATGAACTTACAAAACAGAAAGAGACTCGCAGAGAACAATCTTATGGTTGCCAGTACACAGCGTTGTATTTAAAATGGATAACAAAGAAGGATCTTCTGTATAGCATAGCGAACTCTGCTCAATGTTATGTGGCAGCCTGGATGGGAGGGGAGTTTGGGGAGAATGGATGCATGTCTATGTATGGCTGAGTCCCTTCACTGTTCACCTGAAACTATTTCACCATTGTTCATTGGCTATGCCCCAATACAAAATAAAAAGTTAAAATAAAGCCCAGTTCCACATTTTCAGAGCAAACAATGAAGTATGTGTTTGTAGTTAAGATGCAATATGTCGATACCCGAGAAAGTCCTTCCTTTTGGCTTCCCAGCTTTCATATATATCATTCAAAACACATTGAAACACATGTGCAGAATGAGATACCTAACAAAGTATTTATCTCCACCTAATGGGGCCCAGGTGGGCTCCCCAGGTGGCACTAGGAGTAAAGAATCCTCTTGCCAGTGCAGGAGAGGTAAGAGACATGGGTTCATTGCCTGGGTCAGGAAGATCCCCTGGAGGAGGGCATGGTGACCCACTCCAGTATTTGTGCCTAGAGAATCCCATGGAAAGAGGAGCTGGGCAGGCTACAGTCCATAGGGTTGAAAAGAGTCAGACACGACTGAAGCAACTTAGTATGCATGCACACAATGGGGCACAAGCATCCCTAAAAGTGAAAAAACTACCATATTTATCCCTAAATTAGGAGAGGCATAGCCTAGTAGTAATTGAGTCTATTGTTGACCATGATGCTGGGAAAGATAGAAGGCAGGAGGAAAAGGGGATGACATAGGATGAGATGGTTGGATGGCACCACTGACTCCATGGACATGAGTTTCAGCAAGTTCCAGAAGATGCTGAAGGACAGGGAAGACTGATATGGTGCAGTCCATGAGGTTGCAAAGAGTTGGACATGATTGAATGACTGAGCAACAACAACTGACAATATTCACTATTCCTCAAATGCCATGATAGTCCTGCTGAGCAGTCATCATCCTGCTTATTTAAAATCTTTAACAATGGCATTGATTCTTCCCTCAAGAATGTCATATTGCTTCAGGTTCATTTTCTTCCTAGGGAGTGAATGTTCCAGGGACTGTCATCAAGCCTTGTCTACCTGAATGGATCTTATGTCAAGTGTCAGAGTGGTAATAGAGGAATTCTGAAGTTTCCAAGAATGTGTATTTCATTTACACATTTAAGCACTAGGAAAATACTATACAGTGAGTCCATGGACTAACACACATGGAGACACATTTGAGTTAAGACTATAGATATCACTTAATCACCAAAAAATTGCATTTTGGCAAGACTGAAATTTTGAGTCCCCAGGAATTAGTATCATTTCAGAACTGATGTACTGAAATCCTCTAAGAATTCTGGGTATTTCTTTTTTCTCTAAATGGCTCCAGGCTAATTGGGGAAAATTTAGAGACACTTTGTAGTATATACTGGTAGCAATTGTGCATAATCCTTCTTCAAGAAATTTTTTTCTTTCTTTAATTATTATTTTCAATCAAGGGACTCTGGCTCTCCATGTTGATTTAGGTCTAGATACTGGAGAAAGGCTGTGACTTTTCTCAGTACCAAATCAAGTCAGGTGTTTTCTATCTAAAGTTTTTGCTGTAATGTAGCTCCAGTGACATTCTATTGGTTTCCCACCCATTGCAGTCCCAAGGACACTGAAATCAATTGGCCACTGCTAACATCGCTGAGGATCAAAGCATTCTGTTTAGCCATTGGTCCTTGCTTTCTTTTATTGTAGATATCTGTGCCTCATCTCAATGCCAGCATCTTTAAAACTGTACCTGACCTAAATAGGAAAATAATCTCAGAACTTTCAAAGATATAAGTGTTCTACTTATTAATGAATTTCTCAATGTCTTATTAAAGTTTTTTTTTTTATCTTTTATGAAATGTATATGGGAGATGAGTATGCATGTTACATGTGATAAGTCCAATCTTTGGATTCCTTTCTCCTTATCATGGAAGAGAAGACCTGGCACCTCAATCACACTAAATGTTGGCCAGCTTTGCTTCCAGTGTTCGGTTAACCAACCAAGGAAGTAGCTAAATCTACCTCCAGATAAATAAGTTAGCATGTTAAATCTAGAAATCTCTATTAAGTGCATCCATAGTAATGAATTTAACTTGATTGAATACTCTTAGATTCTTTTCTCAAATATGTTCCTAAGTTTCTGCTGATACACTAATAAAGTTTTTGGGTGATTCTTTTGATAGGTAGGCTCTGTTTAGTGGTGTTATATTATATACTTGTCCCCTGGAGCATACTCACATTTGACCCTAGCTTTTGGCCAAGTGACCACAAAGAGTATTTGTGGTTGACCATAAGGAGAATGATGGTTCTCCTTCAGGGCATCTATCTCAAGTGGAATTAACAAAGTATTTTTTTTTTGTTTGCTCCATCAGAGGAAGTCTGATCTTGACCATTGGAGGGAAAGGCTTGGATCACTGGTAAGGAAGGCTGTATGACTTGGAAGTCCAATAGTATTATTTAGATCCAACCAGATGTCCTCATTCCAAATTTCAGTATCACATTGTTTCCCAGTGAGAAACAATGTGATACTTCACTTCATTCTTTCACATGAAGAATGCAGTGAAATTTTGAACTGAACTGTTATTTCAGTAGACTGAATAAAGAGACCTACCCTTATCAATGTCAGGGGTTATCATTTAATAAGTTGGAAGCCCAGTGGAATAAAAAGGTAAAGATAAGGGTGGCTTCTCTCTCTTCCTGAGCTGGGCTGTCCAACTTTTCCTGCCTTTGGACATCAGTGCTCCTAGTTCCTGGAACTTCGAACTTAGAAATTATACTAACTGTTCTTTTTTTTTTTTCCAGTCAAGGGGTTCTGGCTCTCCAGAAAGATGTTAAGGAAAGCTAACAAAGGCATATAAAGTATTCCAGGGATCAAAATAGTAGGGAGGCATTGGCGATGCCACACCTAAAGAAGTTAGGGGGAAAGGCGGGACTTGCAGGTACAGAGGAAGGCTGTCCCACAGTAGTTGTAGCCTCAGGTAGAGAAAGACTACCCTGCCCCTGGATCTATTTCTGGTGTTTTCATTTGTCTGGATCCAAAGTGAAACTACAGGTTGAAGGAGGTCAAGTTTTACTTCCATAAAAATTGTGAGCTAGTTGGATGGCATCACCGACTCAATGTACATTAGTTTGACCAAGCTCTGAGAAATACTGAAGGACAGGGAAGCCTGGTGTGTTGTAGTTAATGGGGTTGTAAACAATTGGATATCACTTAGTGACTGAATAACAACAAAGGGTAGAAAACATTACTAAAGATAAAGAAGACCTCTCTATACTAATAAGAAGTTCAATAAATAGAAAAAGATGCAAAACTATAAACTTATATGCAACTAGTATCAGACTCAAAAATATTTAAACAATTCACAGAACTGCAGGGAAGAATGGAAAAGTGTACTATTTGAATAGGAGACTTTAAATACACTTCTCTGGGTAATTGATAAATTGAGCAGAAAAAAAAAATCACTAAGGATACAAAAGATTTGAATAATGCAATTAACTAATTTGATCCAGTGGATAAGTATCCACTACACTCAACAATGGCAGAATGCATTTCAAGCTTGAAGGAACACTTATGAAAACTGACCACATACTGGGGTATGAAGAAAAGCTCATTATATTTCAAAGCTTTGTTATCATGTAGAAAACATTCTCTCTGTACACAATAAATCAAATTAATGATCAATTATTAAAAAAAAAAAAGGAAACTAGAGGATACCAATTCCCAGAGAGAGGAGAGAAAATGAAATATTAAGTCACATTGTGTGGTACAGTTCCTCAAGAAATTAGTATTTGAAGAAAGACTTGAATGTAATGAGAAAGCTAATCAAGCGGATATCTTACAGAACTCTCTTCTAGGCAGACAGATTATCTGAAGCAAAGGCTTTAATATGGCTTTTGTTGTTTACATGTGGAGGCCAGTCTGAAGTAGAATGTGCAAGACATAGTTAGAAAGTGAACAGGATGCCTATCAGGAAGGATTTTATTTTTTTCATTTTTGGTTTTATTTTCCTTAGTTTTTTTTCTTTGTTTTGGCTTCCCTTGTGGCTCAGCTGGTAAAGAATCCTGCAATGTGGGAGACCTGGGTTCAATCCCTGGGCTGGTAAGATCCCCTGAAGAAGGGAAAGGCTACCCAATCCAGGATTCTGGCCTGGAGAATTCCATGCACTGTATAGTCTATGGGGTTGCAAAGAGGTGGACAGGACTGAATGACTTTCCCTTTCATTTTCAATTCACTTAGGTATTTTTTAAGAGCCTGATTTTTACTTTAAGTGAAATAAGGAGCCTTTGCAGGGTTTTGAACAGAGAAGTAGCAAAATTTGAATTATGCTTTGATAGGGTCACTGTTCTGAGGAAAATGTGTATTATTTGAGAGACATTAGAAAGTTGTTACATGATCAGATAAGAGATCATTGTAGTCAGACAAGAGCATCAGCATGGAAATAATTTAAAAAAAAAGTTTGCATCTGGATATTAATACATGTTCACAGGAGAAAATATGATAACTTCTGGTGTGAGAGAAAGGATGACTTAGACTGTTGGCTTGAGAAACTAGATCTAAAGAACTGTCATCAAATTAGATATGAATGTTCACAATTGGAGTAGGTCAGTTTTGGATATATTTTGCCTGAGATGCATGTTATATATCCAAGTTGAGATATCAAATAGTCAGTTGAAAGTGTAAGTTTGGAATTAAGGGGGGAGAAGGGCTTCCCTGGTGGTTCAGATGGTAAAGAAACTTCCTGCAATGCAGGAGGCCCAGGTTTGATCCCTGGGTCAGGAAGATCCCCCGGAGAAGTGAATACCCTTCTCCAGTATTCTTACCTGGAGAATTCCATGGACAGGGGAACATGGCAGGCTACAGTCCATCAGGTCACAAAGAGTTGGACATGGCTGAGCAACTAACACTTTCAGCGGGGAGAAGCCTGAGTTAGAGGTACACTACTGGGCATGGACAGCAAGAACATGGTATTTTTATTTATTTTTTGTCCATGCCTCAAGGCATGTGGGTCTTAGTTCCTCAACCAGGGTTTAAACCTGTGCCCTCTGCAGTGGAACACAGAGTCTTAACCACCAGACTGCCAGAGATATCCTCAAAAGGTGGCATTTGAACTGGTTAGGCTGAATGATATCACCAAGGGAATATTAATAGAGATGAAAAGGGGTCTAAAACTTGACTGCTGAAGCAAACCAATATTGAGACTCCAACATAACGAGAAGGAACTAATAAAGAATAGAGGGAAGTAATAAAGAGAAGTGAAAATGATAATTAAAGAAGGAGAGAATCATCAATCATATGTGCTTAATATTAATAATTAGTTGAATAATATAAGCACTAAGAATTGACATTATATTCAGTAAGTTGGAGCTTATTGGCAAACTTAACACAGTTTCACTAGGATATTTGATATAAGAGCTGGATTGGAATGGGTTTAAATCAGAGTAGGCGAAGAGGAATTAGAAAGAAAAACTATAGAGAAAATTTTGGGGAATCCAGGGAAGTAAAGAATGTGTCAGTAGCTGAAAGAGGAGGAGGATCAGGAGGATACATATGTATAAAAATAAACAGAGTGTGAGAATCTCACGTTTTAGGAGTTTTCTGTTTGTTACTGTGATGTGGATCTTAGGCAGTGTAACAGTAGAAGAGAACAAAAATGTATTCACTTGAAGTAAGGAATTACTCAAGAAATACACACATGGGGTAAATGAAAAGTCCATGGACATCCAAGGTAATGAGCATTATTCATTCTCTCAACCACTTTTTTTTTCACTCTTTTTTATCTTTTTGTTTCTTCTTTTTTCATGTTTTTCTTTTCTTTCTATCTCCTGCATCATTTTGAAGCCTAGTCATATACCTTTCTTCTCAGTATCACATTTGGGCCATTATTAGTGTCATACTCTCTTGTACTTGCTTCTGTGGGTCATTAGACTTGGCTCTTTCAACTCTTACTTCACCAACAACAGAATTGCACAAGAAACTGCATTCGTACTGCCATCAGCTCCATCTACAGCATCTACAATGCTTTGTTAAATCTCCCCAGGCTTCTACTATGGTAGAGAAACTGGTCAATAACAATATAGTCACAACTAACTTTTTGCAGGTTTTCACATTCCTATTCTTGTGATATTTGCTAGTTGTTTTTAGGTCATCATTGACAACTGTTCCTTGAAAAAATGTCTTTCAAAAACATTTAATTAAGAAAACTGTGATTTGAATTTTTCCTGAATGGTAAATAAAATATACATTAGCCAACCTCTGTCTGGTATGTGGAATGCTTGTGTGTTGTTGGAGCATGCTTGTGGCGGAGTCTCTCAGTCCCCTCTCTTCTTCCCTTTTCCCCTTAGAAATAGCACATCTGGATATTACTTTGGCCCAGGGCCTCCTTGCACAATTACCATGTTTTTATGTTTCCCTTGAAGAAAGATATGATCACATGCCCTGCAAATTTTGGCTAATAAAATGTGGGCAGAAGTGGTTTATGCTACTATCAGGTTGCATTCTTAAAGTCAAGGTTTTTTAATACATTTTTTTTTTCTTTTTTTCCATTGGCTATGGTACAGACTCTAGCTAGAGCTAGAGCATGCGTCTTAGACTATTAATTTGAAGCTCAAGGTGAGTTTGACAGAATAATTATTCAGAAGGATCTAGATCTCTAATGACTGTGGTAGCACCAATCAGCTTGGATTAGCTACACAGACCTTTTAGGTAAAGGAGACATTTCTACCTCATTAATACACTAGTTATTTTGAGTCTTTTGGTTATATAGTTGAACCAATCTAAATTATATACTCTTTTAGCCTCACACTTTCTCAAAATACTCCAAGATTGCAAGGAATATTGAAACTAAATTCCCTAAGTCAGAAATCAAATACTTCTGAGTAAGCTGTGACATCTTCCAAACTATAAACTTTTATGACATTTTCTGTTTATCAGCAGAGTTTGTATGTGTCATAAATAATCATTTACATCTAACAGTGAGTTGTTATAAGGTTGGGCATTCATAGATCATTGATTTATTATACTTTGAATCAGGTGATTGGAGTCTGTGCACGGTTAAATATGCAATAATTCCTCAGCTGTTTCCGATGATTAATACCTGAATTGGCTCAACATTTCGCTCATTGCCTACGTATACTTGTCTACCAGAATGATAAAGCACTAATAGATTCTCATTACTATCCAGGGGCAAAATGTGTTTCTCTTCAGCATTTCTGTGACTGTCCTAACATTTTACAAGGAATGCCCAGAGCTAAATGGAAGAGTTGGAATATAATAAAGATGAAACAAAAAGTAAATGATGAGGCATGGTGCAGATAGATACTTTTTAGGTAAAAATTATTCAGTATAAGTCTTCTTCCTCTGATAATGGCCTATTAGAAAGAATATTTCAAATTACTGTTTCACAGACTCATAGGTCCTAAAGCTAAAGGCATGTTGAACTGTAATCTGTTGTAATTCCCTGCTCCCACAGGTGAGGTATTAATATCCCTGGTTCACATTCTGGTTAATAGCCTTTCTTAAGATTACAAAAGAGAAAAAAAGTCAGGATTAGATCTCCAGATTCCTGATGTATGTAGGTTTGTTATTTCTGGATAATGTGGTGTCAGGTTAGATTTGCTGATTCATTTATTTTTATTCATTTATCTATTCAGTTCACTTTTAAGGATCTAAGATTGCAGATGGGGCAATATAAGTCAGTCAGAGGCCTGATGATTCCATGTGACCAACCAAATACATCAAAGTACTGAGGAAGCTGGGAAGGGGCTGGGCCAATTCTGGAAGAGAATCAGTTAAGTTTTTACAAGAAGGGATTTCTCTGACCTTAATATTAAAAATAGTTAGATTTTTTAAATAGGAAGAATAGGGCAGAAAGACAGTGAGCCATAAAAGACCATGATGTGATTGAGAATATGACAAGCCCCAATGTCATTCAAACATTGAACGGATCGGTGGAAGTGTCCAGTGAGTGTCAACAGGAATAATAAGCGGTCTGATTGTGAGTTATTTGTAAGTCAGCTAAGAAATTTGGATTTTTATTTTGTAGGAAATACATAAAAACAATTTTAAGTAAGATAAAATAGTCTTTTTTTGTTGTTGTTCACACCACCCAACATGTGAGATCTTAGCTCCCTGACCAGGGATTGAATCTGTACCCCTTACAATGGAAGCAAAGTCCTAACCATTGGACTGCCAGGGAACTCTCCATAGCTTTTTTTTTTTT
This sequence comes from Bos grunniens, assembly GCF_055505025.1. Lineage (NCBI taxonomy): Eukaryota > Metazoa > Chordata > Mammalia > Artiodactyla > Bovidae > Bos > Bos grunniens. The sequence continues at coordinate 10,936,300 of NC_141168.1, forward strand.
TTTTTTTAAGGTTACCACACCCCCCACCCCCCACCCCCCACTGTGATCTTAAGAGTTGATGCTTGACTGAAGTGAAGAAATACTTGGGATGTGAATGATATACCAAGTTTACATATCATATGAATTTCCTGAAATGGGATAGTCTTGATGAAAGGAAAGATTGTCCTTTTCATCATAGGGGACTGGAATGCAAAAGTAGGAAGTCAAAAGATACCTGGAGTAACAGGCATGTTTGGCCTTGGAGTTAAAAATGAACCAGGGCAAAGGCTAACAGAGTTTTACCTAGAGAACACACTGGTTGTACAAAACACCCTCTTCCAGCAACACAAGAGAAGACTCTACACATGGACATCACCAGATGGTCAATACCGAAATCAGATTGATTATATTCTTTGCAGCCGAAGATGGAGAAGCTCTATACAGTTAGCAAAGGCAAGACTGGGAGCTGACTGTGGCTCAGATCATGAACTCCTTATTGATAAAAAAGAAAAAAATTCAGACTTAAATTGAAGAAAGTAGGGAAAATTGCTAGTCCATTCAGGTATGACCTAAATCAAATCCCTTATGATTATACATTGGAAGTGAGAAATAGATTCAAGGGATTAGATCTAATAGACAGAGTACCTGAAGAATTACGGATGGAGGTTCATGACTTTTTACAGGAGGCTGTGATCAAAATCATCTCCAAGAAAAACAAATGTAAAAAGGCAAAATGGTTGTCTGAGGAGGTCTTACAAATAGCTGAGAAAAGAAGAGAAGCTAAAGTCAAAGGAAAAAAGGAAAGATATACCCATCTGAATGCAGAGTTCCAAAGAAAAGTAAGGAGAGATAAGAAAGCCTTCCTCAGTGATCAATGAAAAGAAATAGAGGAAAATAATAGAATGGGAAATACTAGAGATCTCTTCAAGAAAATGAGAGATACCAAGGGAACATTTCATGCAAAGAAGGGCACAATAAAGGACAGAAATGGTATGGACCTAACAGAAGCAGAAGATGTAAGAAGAGGGGGCAAAAATACACAGAAGAACTATACAAAAAAGAAGAAATATACTAAAAAGATCTCAATGATCCAGAAAACCACAATGGTATAATCACTCACCTAGAGTTGGACATCCTGGAATGTGAAGTCAAGTGGACCTTAGGAAGCATCACTATGAACAAAGCTAGTGGAGGTGATGGAATTCTTGTTGAGCTATTTCAAATCCTAAAAGATGTTACTGTGAAAGAACTGCACCCAATATGCCAGCAAATTTGGAAAATTTAGTAGTGGCCACAGGACTAGAAAATGTCAGTTATCATTCCAATCCCAAAGAAAGGCAATGCTGAAGAACATTCAAACTACCACACAATTGCACTCATCTGACATGCTAGCAAAGTAATGATCAAAATTCTCCAAGCAAGGCTTTAACAGTACATGTACCATGAAATTCCAGATGTTCAAGCTGGATTTAGAAAAGGCAGAGGAACTAGAGATCAAATTGCCAGCATCCATTGGATCATAGGAAAAGCAAGAGAGTTCCAGAAAAAAAAAAAACAAAAAAAAAACAACCATCTACTTCTGCTTTATTGAATATGCCAAAGCATTTGACTGTGTGGATCACAACAATCTGTGGAAAATTCTTAAAGAGAAGGGAATACCAGAAAACCTTACCTGCCTCCTGAGAAATCTGCTCAAGATTATATAGGTCAAGAAGCAACAGGAACAAATTGACTGATTCCAAATTGGGAAAAGAGTACGCCAAGGCTGTATATTGTCACCCTGCTTATTTAACTTATATGCAGAGTACTTCATGTGAAATGCTGGGGTGGATGAAGCACAAGCTGGAATCAAGATTGCTGGGAGAAATATGAATAACCTCAGATCTGCAGATGACACCACCCTTATGGCAGAAAGTGAAAAAGAACTAAAGAACCTCTTGATGAAAATGAAAGAGGAGAGTGAAAATGTTGGCTTAAAATTCAGCATTCAAACTCTAAAGATCATGGCATCTGGTCCCATCACTTCATGGCAAATAGATGGAGAAACAATGGAAACAGTGAGTCTTTATTTGCTTGGGCTCTGAAATCACCACAGATGGTGACTACAGTCATGAAATTAAAAGACGCTTACTCCTTGGAAGAAAATCTATGACCTGAAACAGACCAACTTAAAAAGCAGAGATATTACTTTGCCAACAAAGGTCCATCTAGTCAAAGCTGTGGCTTTTCCAGTAGTCATGTGTGGATGTGAGAGTTGTAATATAAGGAGAGCTGAGCACCGAAGAATTGATGCTTTTGAACTGTGGTGTTGGATAAGACTCCTGAGAGTCCCTTGGACTGAAAGGAGATCCAGCCAGTCAATCCTGAAATAAATTAGTCCTGAACATTCATTAGAAGGACTGATGCTGAAGCTGAAGCTCCAATACTTTTGCCACCAGATGCGAAGAACTGACTCACTGGAAAAGACCCTGATGCTGGGAAAGATTGAGGGCAGAAAGAGAAGGGGATGACAGAGGATGAGATGGTTTGATGGCATCACCAACGCGATGGACATGAGTTTGAGCAAGCTCCGGGAGCTGGTGAAGGACAGGGAAGCTTGGCATTCTGCAGTCCATGGGGTTGCAAAGAGTCAGACACAACTGAGTGACTGAACTGAACTGAACTGATAAGAATTTCCAAGTTAGAATTTACAATTAAACATGGGGACTCTAAATTTGATTGAAAAGTAACAAGGACATATTTCCCCATACTCAATATAGATTCACAAAATTAATCTTTCTGAGCTTCCATTTTTTATTTTTTAAAGTAAAATAGCAGTGAGTATACAGCTCAAAGGATTATTAATCTCAGAGGAAAAGTAAATAGGATAATGAACATAAAGTAACCATGAGGGCCAGTTAAGTGGTAAGTATTGAATAAATGGTGGTTGTTATTATTGTTTTATTTTTTGGTCATTTTTATTATTGCAGTGAATTTAGAAATAAGCCTCCTACAGGAAAATGAAAATAAAAATATCCTTGGAAGAGAGCCAGGGATGTAAATGTCTATTTGACAGTCATTAATGTATGGTGTTCAGTTAAAAACACAAGATTAGGCAGAAGTCTAATACAATTTTGTTCTTTGTTTTGTTGAAAAGGAGATTGAATTGTATGAAACTTGAACATCCTAAGTTAAGTGAATAAGCACAATAACATGTTAACTATTAGCACTGAATCTACAGAAACTGTGGAAATGCTGGATTTGTGCCTATGCCTGAATAAATAAATTTCAGGCTTCAAAGCCTTCTCTAAGTAGTAAAGTAGGCTGGCTTTAGGCCAGAAATTGAAATATGCAAAGTTTTTCTTCAGATGCTGCCTTTTCAAATCCATTGCAGAGAATGGAGGGGGAGGGTTAATAGAATAAGACCTGAAAATCCCTAGAGGCCATTTTGAAGCCTTAGGCATATCATAGCATATTTTATTCTCTCCATCATATATTTTCATAAAAGTGAAATCAAGTAAAATGAATATGTGAAATTGACTTGAAGGAAAAAGGAAATCACAAAAAGGAAACATTGTATTAGGTTGTTGTTCAGTCTGACTTTTTGTGACTCCCTGGACTACAGCAGCCAGGCTTCCCTGTCCTTCACTATCTCCCAGAGTCTGCCCAAACTCGTGTCCATTAAGTCCGTGATGCCATCCAACCATCTCATCCTCTGTTGTCCTCTTCTCCTCCTGCCTTCATTCTTTCCCAGCATCAGGGTCTTTTTCCAATGAGTCAATTCTTTGCATCAGGTGGCCAAAGTATTGGAACTTTAGCTTCAGTGTCAGTCCTTCAGGGTTGACTTCCTTTAGCATTGGCTGGTTTGATCTCCTTGTAGCCCAAGGGACTCTCGAGAGTCTTCTCCAGCATCACAGTTTGAAAGCATCAATTCTTCAGCACTCAGCTTTCTTTATAATCCAACTCTCCCATGCATACATGACTACTGGAAAAACCACAGCTTTGACCATATAGACCTTTGTTGGCAAAGTGGTGTCTTTGCTTTTTAATATGCTGTCTAGATTTGTCATAGCTTTTCTTCCAAGCAGCAGGCGTTTTTTAATTTCATGGCTACAGTCACCATCTGTGGTGATTTTGAAGCCCAAGAAAATAAAGTTAGTTACTATTTCCACTGTTTCCCATCTGTTTGCCATGAAGTGTTGGGACTGGATATCATGATCTTAGTTTCTGAATGTTGAGTTTTAAGCCAACTTTTTCACTCTCCTCTTTCACCATAATCAAGAATCTCTTTAGTTCCTCTTTGCTTTCTGCCATAAAGGTGGTGTCATCTGCATATCTGAAGTTCTTGATATTTCTCCCAGCAGTCTTGATTCCAGCTAGTGCTTCATCCAGCCCAGTGTTTCTCATGATGTAATCTGCATATAAGTTGAATAAGCATGGTGACAGTATAGAGCCTTGACATATTCCTTTCCCTATTGAGAATTGTATAGGAGACTTGACTTTTACAGGGATGGTTGGTACTGGTTATGGGTAAATAAAACTCAAGTCATTGGGTAGTGGCCACTGCCCTATTAAAAATCATATTCTTTGCTGATAACAGGATTTCTAAGTCACTGCTAAAACCTAGAATGCTGGTGAGCTTAAAACGTGATCTCCGAAGACAATATTCCCAGAATATCCAAGACACATACTTGCTTTCCATGATTGGGCCTGACAGACAAATGAATCTCTCCTTCTCTAAATGGAAAAATCACAATTATCACCATCATAACCGTAGTTCTCAGAAGGTTATAAGACACTTATGTTGAGTCAGATCTACTGTCTCAGTAGTCAGATCTAGTTTAATCTACTTTTGAAAAAATAATCTTATTTATTCACTTCTTTGATTTTATTTTTGGCCGCCTTTGGTCTTTGTTATTACACACGGGCCTTCTCTAGTTGCAGCGAGTAGGGGTTACTCTCTAGTTGCGATGCCTGGTCATTTCATTGTGGCGGCTTTGCTTGTTGTGGAGTACGGGGCTGTAGAGAGCATGGACTTCAGTAGCTGTGTCTCATGGACTCCGTAGCACATGCTCGGTGGTTCTGGTGCATGGACCTAGTTGGATGCAGCATGTGGAATCTTCTCAGACCAGGGATCAAACCCGTGTCCCCTGCATTGCAAGGTGGATTCTTAACCACTGGATCACCAGGGAAGTCCCTAAATTACTCTTCAATTATTAACTCATTTAATTCAACAGCAACCTTATAAGGTAAGCATTATTATAAATATTTTCAGTTGAGGAGCTCAAGGTATAGAGAGAGTTAACAAAACATTGCCAAAGTCATTCAGAAAAATAGTTTCATTTAGTTGATTACTATTTCCATGACTCCTCCAAAGTGTCTTATGACTAATCTGACCAGAGGGCAAATGATCCTTTTTATTTGTTGGAAAAGACAGAGCTGAAGAACTGTTAAATTTGGTTTCTGAAATCTTGATTGATCTTTAGGGGAAAATGTACCCTGCTCTGACCAACTCTATGACCTTGAGAAATATGTTTAATCATTTTGAACTTGAATTTATACATCTATAAGATGAAGACAAGAGTGGAGGGAAAATGGAAGTGGATTAGGTTGTTGAAGAAATAGAGGAAAACAACAGAATGGGAAAGACCAGAGATCTCTTCAATAAAATGAGAGATACCAAGGGAACATTTCATGCAAAGATGAGCTCAATAAAGGACAGAAATGGTAAGGACCTAACAGAAGCAGAAGATGTTAAGAAGAGGTGGCAAGAATACACAGAAGAACTGTACAAAAAAGATCTTCATGACCCAGATAATCACGATGGTGTGATCACTCACCTAGAGCCAGGCATCCTGGAATGTGAAGTCAAGTGGGCCTTAGAAAGCATCACTACAAACAAAGCTAGTGGAGGTGACGGAATTTCAGTTGAGCCATTTCAAATCCTGAGAGATGATGCTGTGAAAGTGCTGCACTCAATATGCCAGAAAATTTGGAAAACTCAGCAGTGGCCACAGGACTGGAAAAGGTCCGTTTTCATTCCAATCCCAAAGAAAGGCAATGCCAAAGAATGCTCAAACTACTGCACAATTGCACTCATCTCACATGCTAGTAAAGTAATGCTCAAAATTCTCCAAGCCAAGCTTCAGCAATACTTGAACTGTGAACTTCCAGATGTTCAAGCTGGTTTTAGAAAAGGCAGAGGAACCAAAGATCAAACTGCCAACATCCTCTGGATCATGGAAAAAGCAAGAGAGTTCCAGAAAAACATCTATTTCTGCCTTATTGACTGTGCCAAAGCCTTTGACTGTGTGGATCACAAAAAACTGTGGAAAATTCTGAAAGAGATGAGAATATCAGACCACCTGACCTGCCTCTTGGGAAACCTGCAGGTCAGGAAGCAACAGTTAGAACTGGAAGTGGAATAACAGGCTGTTACAAATAGAAAAAGAAGTAGGTCAAGACTGTATATTGTCACCCTGCTTATTTGACTTCTATGCAGAGTACACCATGAGGAACGCTAGGCTGGAGGAAGCACAAGCTGGAATCAGGATTGCTGGGAGAAATATCAATAACCTCAGATATGCAGATGACAGCACCCTCATGGCAGTAAGTGAAGAACTAAAGAGCCTCTTGATGAAAGTGAAAATGTAGAGTGAAAAAGTTGGCGTAAAGTTCAACATTCAGAAAACTAAGATCGTGGCATCTGGTCCCATCACTTCATGGCAAATATATGGGGAAACAGTGGAAACAGTGGCTGACTTTATTTTTCTGGGCTCCTAAATCACTGCAGATGGTGATTGCAACCATTAAATTAAAAGACGCTTACTCCTTGGAAGGAAAGTTATGACCGACCTAGACAGCATATTGAAAAGCAGAGACATTACTTTGTCACCAAAGTTCTGTCTGGTCAAGGCTATGGTTTTTCCAGTAGTCATGTATGGAAGTGAGGGTTGGACTAGAAAGAAAGCTGAGCACCAAAGAATTGATGGTTTTGAACTGTGGTGTTGGAGAAGACTCTTGAGAGTCCCTTGGACTGCAAGGAGATCCATCCAGTATATTCTAAAGGAGATCAGTCCTGGGTGTTCATTGGTAGGACTGATGTTGAAGCTGAAACCCCAATATTTTGGCCACCTGAATGTGAAGAGCTGACTCTTTTGAAAAGACCCCGATGCTGGGAAAGGTTGAGGGCAGGAGGAAAAGGGGACGACAGAGGATGAGATGGTTGGATGGCATCACGGATTCAATAGACATAGGTCTGGGTGGACTCTGGGAGTTGTTGTTGGATAGGGAGTCCTGGTGTGCTGCAGTTCATGGGGTCACAAAGAGTCTGACATGACTGAGCAACTGAACTGATCTGAACTGATTGTCCTTAATTGGAAGCCAGTCAAAAAAATCCTGAAATGCAAGTTAAGATAAGGGGAGATAACCATCTGGTTTTATTAGCAAGAATGTCCTTGGCCCAGAGCCCGCATATTTCTTCATCATGTAGAAGTAACTCATGAGTAGCAATGTTAGTGGCTGTGTGAGTGCTGATATGGCTGAAGTGTAACAGCAGTGAGTCCATGGTTCTACGATTTGCTAAACTCCTTGATGTTTCGCTTTGAAGACCAGGAAACTCCAGGTGTACTTCTTTGAGACATGAGGCAGGCAACAGCGAGACTTTCCCATTCACTAGCATCATTTTGTGATTTGTATATTTTACTTGTTTATTTGTTGACTTCCAAGAATCCAAAGTTATTTTAACTTTGGACAAAGTCTAACTCATCATTTTCACCCACACTTAGATGTGAAGTAGCCTATGTGTCCTAACCTAGGTTTGGATGTCAAAAATTAGCCAAGACTCTATTTCGTAGTGCATGCATGCTAAGTCACTTCAGTTCTGTCTGAAGCTTTGTGACTTTATGGACTGTAGGCTGCCAGGCTCCTCTGTCCAGTGGATTCCAAGCAAGAATACTCGAGCGGGTTGCCATGCCTTATTCCAGGGTATCTTCTTGACCCAGGAATTGAACCAGCATTTCTTATGTCTCCTACATTGGCAGTAGGTTCTTTACACTAGCGCTACCTGGGAAGCCCTCTATTTGATAATGTGTGTGTGTTAGTCACTCCGTTGATCCCATGGACTATAGGTCACCAGGCTCCTCTGTCCATGGACTTCTCCAGGCAAGAGTAATGGCATAGGTAGCCATTCTCTTCTCTGGGGGATCTTCTGGACCCAGGAATTGAACTCGGGACTCCTGCATTGCAGGTGGATTCTGTACCATCTGAGTCACCAGGGAAGCCCCTATTTAGTAGAATATACCATAAAAAAATAGCTGTAATATTTTAGAAGAGGAGAGACTTTACAAAACTTTTCAGATTAGCTCTCTGTAACTGCTGAATTATCATACAATTGCATGCCCCTTCGTAGTAAGAGGATTTTCATAAATAGCAAGTAATAACTATATTTGTTTTTAAAATAAGTTTAAACTTTTTTTGGTTTGAAAATTCATTCTAAAATTCAGGATTCTGAACTTTTTCAGCACTTCCCAGTACCCTTCCTACTATAACTCACTGCTGTTGTTGTTCAGTTGCTCAGTTGTGTCTGACTCTTTGTAACCCCATGGACTGCAGCACGCCAGGCTTCCCTGTCCGTCACCAACTCCCGGAGCTTGTTCAAACTAATGTCCATTGAGTCAGTGATGCCCTGACACAGTATATTACTTTAATCCAGTTGAATTTAGTTGGATGTAGCTTTTTTCCTCCTGCAAAAATCTTTTTATTTGCTTATTTGTCTTCTATTGCTAGCTAGATTTCTGCTAATTGAGACAAATAGTGTTATGATTTTTTTTAACATTTCATCCATAAAGTTAGACTTTCAATTGGTGTAGATTTGAAAACATAAATATTTACCTCATCATTTTGCAATTTTTCCCCATAGACTCTCTAAAATACAACCCTTGTAAGTTGAAAGAATTGAGAAACAGAATTAAATTATTTGCACAGGCAGCAGAGTAAATTAGGGAAACAATTCCCAATCAAAATGAAGTAAAACAAATCAATCCTAAATGCATTTAGGTTCATTTTTACAAATATTATTGGATTGAGATCCCAAAAGTATTCCCATTGACAGAATTATTGCTTTTGGCAGTAATTTCACTAAATTTTTCACAGATTTAAATCTACTTGGTGGACTGCACTAATCTGATTTGCAAGCTCAGGTGGGTTAGATGTGCTGATAAGGATGTGGAGCAATTGAAACATTTATACATTGCTAATAGGAATTAAAAGTGATATAAGTTTGGAAACAAACTTGGCAGTTTGTTGTGTATTAAGATACATTGAACCAAATGCTTCCATACATGGGACCACAGCTAATTCCTTCCTAGAAATTTATCCAAATGGGTGAAAGCATGCAGCTGCACAGAAATCTGGGTGCAAATGTCTATAGCTATTTTATTCATTATTCAGAAAAAAGTAGAAAAAGCCCAAATGTCCTTCAATTAGTGAATGGATAAAAACATTGTGAAATAGGCATGCAATGTAATAATACTTAGAAATAAAAAAAGAACAGATACGTGTAACTATATGAATGCATCTCAAAAGCATTAAATGAAGTCGAACTATGAACACAAAACAGTCTGTTGTTAATATCCTTGAAGACAATGGTTAGTAGAGTATCTGAGAAAAAATATGCTTCAATAAACAAGTTTTGAAAGAACAAATTAGCGTATAGCTCTGTCTGAATACTCAGTCACTTAGTCATGTCCCACTCTTTTGTGATACCATGGACTATGGCCCACCAGGCTCCTCTGTCCATATAATTTTCCAGGCAAAAATAGTGGAGTGGGTTGCATCTCCTACTCCATAACTTATAGCTCCTGATGTCACATAATTTTATACGACTGTAAAAAGTTACCAGGTAAATTGTTGTGGAACACCCTCCACCCCTCCCTAGAGTAAGTCATTCTATAAAGGAAAAGTCACACTCCTTGTTAACACATTCTGTTAAGATACAGAATATATATGCAGATACTAGAGAAGATAGAAAGAATAAACATTCTATATCAGTTTGACTATAGGTTAGAATAATTCATATATTGAGCATTGTGTGTGTGTGTGCACCCACATGCTCAGTTGTGTACAACTTTTTATGACCACATGGACTCTAGCCTGCCAAATTCCTCCGCGCATGAAATTTTCCAGGCAAAAATACTGGACCAGGTTGCCATTTCCTCCTCCAAGGGATCTTCCCAAGCCGGGGATCAAACCCTTGTTTCTTGAGACTCCTGCATTGGCACCTCCTTTACCACTAGCACCATCTGGGAAGCAGGCATTGAGTGTTAGTTTTTATTTAAACAAATAAACCAAAACAGAAGGCTTTAACCTAGCATACAGTTTTGATTAGACTGTGGCCCAGAAACTGAATTCATATATAATTGACAGTCTTAATTTTAGCTAATCTATTTCATGTAAAGCAGAATCTTATTGTCATAGCAATTTGCATTACTGTTACAGTTAATGATGTTAAGCAACTTTTCATGTACTTATCTACTCTCTGTGTACCTTCTTTTGGTGAAACGTCTGTTGATTTTTTCTTTTTTTTTCCTCACTGTTTAATTCTGGCTGCTTCTCTGTATTTTATTAAACTTTTAAGTTTCTCTATTATAGCCTGGATACAGTTTCTTTGCAAGAAATGTCATTTGGAAATATTTTCTCCTTGTTTGAGTCTTATCTTCTGATTAACTTAAATGTTTTTTCAAGCAAAAGAACTTAAAAATTACAGTATAGTTTCTCATTGTTGTCTTTTATGTTTCATGTTTTTCTTTGTATCACATATTAAAAAATCTTCACTTCGGTTGTAAAGATTTTTTTCCTATACTTTCCCCTAGTAGCTTTATAGTTTGAGTGCTTACATTTAACTCTATGATCACTTTCAAATTAATTTTTATGTTTGGTGCAAGGTAGGGGTTTTGGACAGAGGAGCCTGGCAGACTACAGTCCGTGGGGTTACAAACAGTCAGACGTAACTGAGCTAACACTTCACTACATGTCTAGTTACGTTTTCTTTGTACTTTTCCTGCATGGAATTTCCAAGATTTTGCATTTGTGGCTTCCAGTCATTCATTAATTTTGAAAAATTCTTGTCCTTGAGATCTTCAAATACTTTTCATACTTCCTCTTTCTTTACCTCTGGGACTCCAAATGTATCTATATTAGGTATTCAAAATTGTCCCATGGCTCATGGGTGCTCTGTTGCTTTTGGTTTGCTTGATTTCCTTTACTCTTTGTTTTTCCTCTTTGTGTTTCAGTTTGGATAATATCTAATTATCATTGTTCAAGTTCACTATTTCTTCATCTAGTGGTGTTCAGTCTGTTGAAAAGTTCATCAAAGGAATTCATTATCTTTAATATTGTTTTTTTTTTAATTTCCAGCATAAATAATAGCTTCAATCACTCCTTTATAACATCCTGTCTGTTCTCAGACAGTGTCCACCTTTTACATCATGTCCTTTAAATAATCATAGCTATTTGCAACCCCATTTTAACTGTTCTATCATTAGGACCACTTCTGCCTGTAGTTCTATGAATTAGTTTATCTTTTAACGAATAGTCAGCAGAACTACACTTAAAGATGTGTTGCTTTTTTTTTTTTTTTTCTCACTGCGTCTTATAATTTTCAACTCTACGCTGAACAGTGTGCAGAAGAACACTTGAACCTAAGGTATTTTTTCTCGGCAATTTTTTCTTCTTTCCTCAAGCTGCCTATCTGATGAGTTTAGCAAGTGCAGACACTGGTTTGGCTGGTTTGGGGTTTTAATGTTGCTGTAGTTATCCCCAGTGCTCCCCAGGTTTCAAACTCTCCCAGCATCAGGCAACGACTCTCACGAGCGTAATGCGAGGCCCGGGAGCCAGAGGCTGTTTTCCTCAACATCTGTGCACCGTTCTCAGGGCTTCGCAGGCACATGCTCTACCTTCCCCACTTCTGATAAATACGCTCTGTCAAGTATTGCTGATAGCTTTGTGTTTGTTTCAAAATATATATTTTGTTCTATATTGCGTTCCTTCTATTAATTCTTCAGCAGTATCTTTAAAATATTTCTAGCATTCTCTCTTGCTCTCTGTGTTTTTCTATTTAAAATGAGGTGATACTTTAATAATTTTAGTACCTACATATTTGAAAAACAACACCATTCAAACATAAAAGCAATGCATTGTGGTCTCTGAAAGCTACAAGGCAGCTGCCTGTATATTGGTTCCTGTGAAGTGAAAATAGCAACTTGTAACGTTGCTGCACTACACTCTGTTTATGTGAACAAAAGTGATGTTAATATATGTGTTTATATATGTAGACTGTCTCTGGAGGAACGCCGAGGAAACAGTTAAGACTCATTGACTTTTGGAAAAGGAATGAGATAGGCTTAAGAGTTAGAAGATTTACTTTTCGCATCACACGTTTTAAGTATTTATTAAAGATTTTAACATTTTAAAATATGGAAATATTATCTAGTCAAAATTAGAGAAAGGTAATAGTATAATTAGCAGTATAATTAGGTATTTGAATATTTAATTTAATTTTATTCTTGTGTACGAGACAGCAAAAGAGACACTGATGTATAGAAGTCTTATGGACTCTGTGGGAGAGGGAGACGGTGGGAAGATTTGGGAGAATGGCATTGAAACATGTATAATATCATGTATGAAACGAGTTGCCAGTCCAGGTTTGATGCACGATACTGGATGCTTGGGGCTGGTGCACTGGGACGACCCAGAGGGAAGGTATGGGGAGGGAGGAGGGAGGAGGGTTCAGGATGGGGAACACATGTATACCTGTGGCGGATTCATTTTGATATTTGGCAAAACTAATACAATATTGTAAAGTTTAAAAATAAAATAAAATTAAAAAAATAATTTTATAATTTTATGTATTTATATTTGGCCGTGCTGAGTCTTCACTGCTGCACGAGGGCTTTCTCGAGTTGCAGCAAGGGGATGGCTACTCTTCATTGCGGTGCACAGGCTTCTCACTGTGGGGTCTTGCTGTGGAGCTCAAGTTCTAGGGCACAGGGGCTTCGTTAGCTGCAGACAGGCTTGGTAGTTGCAGCTCCCCAGGCTCTCCCCAGGAGGCGCTAGTGGTAAAGAACCTGCTTGCCAATGCAGGAGACAATAGAGATGCGGGTTCCATGCCTGGGATGGGAAGATCCCCTGGAGAAGGAAATGGCTACCTATTCCAGTATTCCTGCCTGGAAGATTCCATAGACAGAGGAGCCTGGTGGGCTACAGTCCATGGGACCACAAAGAGTCAGACAAGACTGAGCACAACTACTTTCTTAGGCTCTAGAGCACCAGCTCAGTAGATGTGGCACACGGGCTCAGTTGTTCCACCATATGTAGGATCTTCCCAGACCAGGGATTCAATCTATGTCTCCTGTACTGACAAGCAGATTCATATCCACTTCCCCACCAGGGAAGTCTATTATTTGAATATTTTAATATATATGTGTGTTATTTCTGTAAATAAAGAAACTCAGTCTCCAGAAAGTGTGTCTTAAATCATGGTTTTTCTGAAATATCTCTGAGGCCCATAGCATTATTATGTTTAGACAGAAACTGCAGGCTCAGGTATGTGATTCTATATTCTGGATCCACACTAGTATAATCTGGATACCTTTTCAAAAATATTCAGGCTTATCATCAGAATATTGATTAAATTAGTATTATACAAGCATCATGTGTAAATATCCTCTTTTAGTCAACAGTTCTTTTACTTCACCCTTGGGGGGCATTAGTAAAGAAAAATTCGAAAACAAAAGTAAATAGTTTAATAAATAATCATAAGAAAGCATATATGTATGCATAACCCAGGTCAAGAAATAGAATATTTCTCATTTTTCCAATCACATTTTATCTTTTTTATCCCCTTCCTCTCCAGCGACCATCTCTAGATAATGACTATGCAGATTTTTAGCTTAGTTTTGTCTTTGCTTTTCTTTTTATTTTTGTCATCTAAAAAAATAATTTTGCACCCTTAAAAATATAATAAGATTTTATCTGCTATAGAACTTCAACAAAGATAATTCTATCATATTCTTCACATCTTAATATTTTCAAATTGTTTTATATTTGATATACTTCTTTTTAAAAGTACCTGTGCTGCTGCTGCTGCAAGTCGCTTCAGTCATGTCCGACTCTGTGCGACCCCATAGACAGCAGCCCACCAGGCTCCCCCATCCCTGGGATTCTCCAGGCAAGAACACTGGAGTGGGTTGCCATTTCCTTCTCCAATGCATGAAAGTGAAAAGTGAAAGTGAAGTTGCTCAGTTGTGTCCGACTCTTCGCGACCCCGTGGACTGCAGCCTTCCAGGCTCCTCCATCCATGGGATTTTCCAGGCAAGAGTACTGGAGTGGGGTCCCATTGCCTTCTCCAAAAGTACCTGTATCTACCTTCAATTTTCAGTACTGTATTATATTCCAGTGTATGAGTATAGCAGTTTGTTGTTTGACATAATCAAACATATATGATTGTTTCTTATTTGGAACTATTGTAGATAAAGCTCTCATAAGCTTTCATATGTATTTATCATAGTGTTTATATGCAGAATTTTCTTTAGAGTTTATCTCTGGGGTGAATCTTTTAAGTCAAATGTATGCATATCTGGAATTTTACTATATTTAGTCCAACTGTTTTTTCCAAGTGGCTGTTCCAATATATACACCCATTGGCATGTAATAGCAAAGTATACTCCAGAGATGTGCAAAGCTGGGTATAATACGCTAGCTCACTGCCTCTGGATTCCTGACCCCTGAAGAGGTCAAGAGATAATGAGCTATTTCAAATTTGAAAATGTTCAACCCAGTTAATCCATTAATCTCCCAATAAAACCATACAATATATTATGTGAATAATTTTTGATTCCTGTTCACAAAATTATGGGAAAATATTATTTAAATGTGGGTTCCCCTGCTGACTATTAATAGATAACTTTATCTATCTATTGATCTATCTTTATTGTTGTTAAAGAAGAGCTTCATTATCTATTTTTAAATGGATGATGTTGTTGTTTAGTTGCTAATTTGTATCTAATTCTTTGCCACCCCATGAACTGTAGCTCGCCAGGCTCCTCTGTCCATGGGACTCCCCAGGCAAGAATAAGGGAGAGTGTTGCCATTTCTTTCTTCAGAGGATCTTACGGACCCAGGGACTGAATTTACGTTTTCTGCATTGGCAGGTGGATTCTTAGCTGCGGAGCCACGGGGAAGCCCTAAATGGATGACTGTTGCTGTTAAGTCTCTAAGTCGTGTCTGACTCTCCCTGACCATATGGACTGCAGCATGCCAGGCTTCCCTGTCCTTCATCGGAGTGGGTTGCCATTTCCTTCTCCAGGGGATCTTCCCAACCCAGGGGTCGAAACCAGGTCTCTGGCCTCACAGGAAGATTTTTTTACCATCTGAGCCGCATCGGAAGCCCCTCTTTTAAAATGTTAAATCTTTTAACATGCCAAACGTGTGTCATTTGTAACTGTACTAACGATGAATACTTTTATCTTCTGGTACAAAACATGTGATGGAACACATACTTTTCAGAGCCATTTGGAGTTTTTGGTGTGTGAAACACACAATCATGGTTCTCTTTTTGCTTGTGTTTCTATTAAGGTGTCTGTGTTTTTACCATTGTTTTTGTTTTCAAATTTTTTGGGTGCAAAATCCAGAAACAATACCTTTGATTTAAAGAAGTTCTTTGTATATCCACTGTATATACATTCTTTTTGGTTACATGATATTTTCTCCAAATTTGGTACTTGTCTGTTCACTCATTTCATGATATCCTCTGATGCTTCAGTTCAGTTCAGTTCAGTCACTCAGTCATGTCCGACTCTTTGCAACCCCATGAACCGCAGCACGCCAGGCCTCTCTGTCCATCACCAACTCCTGGAGTCCACCCAAACCAATGTCCATCGAGTCGATGATGCCATCTCATTCTCTATTGTCCCCTTCTCCTCCTGCCCTCAATCTTTCCCAGCATCAGAATCTTTTCAAATGAGTCAGCTCTTCCCATCAGGTGGCCAAAGTATTGGAGTTTCAGCCTCAACATCAGCCCTTCCAATAAACACCCAGGACTGATCTCCTTTAGGATGGACTGGTTGGACCTCCTTGTAGTCCAAGGGATGGTCAAGAGTCTTCTCCAACACCACAGTTCAAAAGCATCAATTCTTCAATGCTCAGCTTTCTTTATAGTCCAACTCTCACATCCATACATGACTACTGGAAAAACCATAGCCTTGACTAGATGGACCTTTGTTGGCAAAATAATGTCTCTACTTTTTAATATGCTGTCTAGGTTGGTCATAACTTTCCTTCCAAGGAGTAAGTGTCTTTTAATTTCATGGCTGCAATTACCATCTGCAGTGATTTTGGAGCCCAGAAAAAGTCTGACACTGTTTCCACTGTTTCCCCATCTATTTGCCATGAAGTGATGGGACCAGATGCCATGATCTTAGCTTTCTGAATGTTGAGTTTTAAGCCAACTTTTTCACTCTCCTCTTTCACTTTCATCAAGAAGCTCTTTAGTTCTTCAATTTCTGCCATAAGGATGGTGTCATCTGCATATCTGAGGTTATTGGTATTTCTCCCGGCAATCTTGATTCTAGCTTGTGCTTCTTCCAGCCCAGCGTTTCTCATGATATACTCTGCATATAAGTTAAATAAGCAGGGTGACAATATACAGCCTTGATGTACTCCTTTTCCTATTTGGAACCAGTCTGTTGTTCCATGTTCAGTTCTAACTGTTGCTTCCTACCTGCATACAGGTTTCTCAAAAGGCAGATCAGGTGGTCTGGTATTACCATCTCTTGCAGAATTTTCCACAGTTTATTGTGATCCACACAGTCAAAGGCTTTGGCACAGTCAATAAGG
Source organism: Bos grunniens (assembly GCF_055505025.1). Classification (NCBI taxonomy): domain Eukaryota; kingdom Metazoa; phylum Chordata; class Mammalia; order Artiodactyla; family Bovidae; genus Bos; species Bos grunniens. The sequence goes on from NC_141168.1 coordinate 10,953,151, forward strand.
CAGAAATAGATGTTTTTCTGGAACTCTCTTGCTTTTTCGATGATGCCAGCGGATGTTGGCAATTTGATCTCTGGTTCCTCTGCCTCTTCTAAAACCAGCTTGAACATCTGGAAGTTTTTGGTTCACATATTGCTGAAGCTTGGCTTGGAGAATTTTGAGCATTACTTTACTAGCGTGTGAGATGAGTGCAATTGTGCGGTAGTTTGAGCATTCTTTGGCATTGCCTTTCTTTGGGATTGGAATGAAAACTGACCTTTTCCAGTCCTGTGATGCTTAAGATGTTCATAATTTAAATTAGATGAACATATTAGTATTTTTCTTTCTTATTAGTGTTATTTTGTGTCTTGATTAAGAAATCTTTCTCTCACTCAAGATCGAATACTTATTCTCCTGTGTTATCTTTTAGGAATTATATAGATTGCTTAAATTTTTTATGTGCAATTATTATAAAACTCTGGTAAAGAATCTGCCTGCAATGCGGGACACCTGTGTTTGATCCCTGGGTTTTGAAGATCCTCTGGAGAAGGGAAAGGCTACCCACTCCAGTATTCTGGCCTAGAGAATTCCATGGACTATGCAGTCCATGGGGTCACAAAGAGTCAGACACGACTGAGCGACTTTCAATTTCATTTACACTATAAAACTCTGATTGGTCTTTTTCAACCCTCAGAAGACTTCTATCTGATCCTGACTTGAAAATCTGTATGATGACCCTTTTATAACTTTTCCAGGATGCATTTGTCCTTTCTTTTTTTCAATCCTGCACCACCTAGGCACCCAGAAGTCCTTATCACTTCTCATAAAGTTGGAGCAATTTTATTTCCTTAACCCTGAGAGCCAACCTTGTTGGAGACTCAGTTTAGGATTGGGCAAGTTCTCCTAAGAGTTACCCATGCAGTAAGGGGATTCGACTTTGGCTCCTGTTATTCCCATCTCTTAGGCTCCCAAAGGAAGGCCCAAGTTTGCTAGGATCAGCAGCTAGTCCTTAGCAAAATTGTTTTTGTTGCTCTGATGTTTTTCAAACTTGTTTGTGCCCTGTTTTCTCTTAGAATTTTGCCTGGTAATTTCTTATTCTCTTGAGATCATCGTGATATACTTAATAAAATAGGATCCATATTTTAACCAACATATTGTACTGTATTCAACAGAATATTTGGTATGAGTGTCTTAGGTATCAACTTGGTTAGGCTGTAGTACCAAACTAATTGATAAAACACTAATGTAGGTGTTTCTGTGAAGGCGTTTTGTAAATGTGGTTAATATCTATTATCAGCTGACTTTCTTTTTTATTATTTTATTTTTATTGAAGTATAGATGATGTACAATATTATCTATGTTATAGGTATACAACATAGTGATTTATAATTTTTAAGGTTATACTCCATTTATAGTTATTATAAAATATTAGCTATATTCCTTGTGTTGTATAATATATCTTTATAACTTATTTTGTACATAACTCCTACATTGTCCCTCCTTCCTTTCTCTCTCCAGTGGTAGTCGCCACTTTGATCTCTATATCTGTTAGTCTGTTTTTGTTGTTGTTATATTCACTAGTTCATCATATTTTTTAGATTCCACATGTAAGCGATATCATACAGTATTTGTCTTTCTCTGTTCGACTTAATTTCACTTAGGATAGTATCCCCTGAGTCCATCTGTATGTTTGCAAATGGCAAAGTTTCATTTTTTGATGGCTGAGTAGTATTCCATTGTAAGGAGATTGTCATCAGTAATGGAAATGGGCCTCATAATTCCTTGATGGCCTTAAGAACAAAAACTAGTTTTCACCAAAGACAAAGTACCTCTGCTTCAAGAATGAAACATCACCTCCCACATGAGTTTCTAGTTGGTCAGACTGCCTTACATAGTTCAGACTCACCAGCCCTCACAATTACTTCAGCCATTTCCTCAAAATGTAATAAAATTTTACATATGAATGTGTGTGTGTGTGTGTGTATACACACACACAGAGAGACACATTATTTGTTTTTGTTTCCTTGGAGAAGGCTGATGCACTGTCGTATCTTAGCATTAATGAAACTGAAATGCTCCCTAATCTTCTGTCTTTGTCTCTCTTCTTGGTATAAATTTATGTCTCTTTCACTATCAATTCAATTCAGTTCAGTTCAGTTGTTCAGTCGTGTCCGACTCCTTGTGACCCCATGAATTGCAGCACACCAGGCTTCCCTGTCCATCACCAACTCCTGAAGCTTGCTCAAACTCATGTCCATCAAGTTGGTGATGCCATCCAACCATCTCATCCTCTGTCATCCCTTTCTCCTCCTGCCTTCAATCTTTCCCAGCATCAGGGTCTTATCCAGTGAGTCAGTTCTTCGCATCTGGTGGCCAAAGTATTGGAGTTTCAGCTTCAGCATCAGGCCTTCCAATGAATATTCAATACTGATTTCCTTTAGGATTGACTAGTTGGATCTCCTTGCAGTCCAAGGGACTCTCAAGAGTCTTCTCCAACATCAAAGTTTAAAAGCATCAGTTCTTTGGTGCTCAGCTTTCTTTATAGTCCAACTTTCACATCCATACATGACTACTGGAAAAATCATGACTTTGACTAGATGGACCTTTGTTGGCAATGTGATGTCTCTGCTTTTTAATATGCTGTCTAGGTTGGTCATAACTTTTCTTCCAAGGAGAAAGCATCTTTTAATTTCATGGTTGCAGTCACCATTTGTAGTGATTTTGGAGCCCAAGAAAATAAAATCTGTCACTGTTTCCTTTGTTTCCCCATCTTTTTGCCATGAAGTGATTGGGCCCGATGCCATGACCTTAGTTTTCTGAATGTTGAGTTTTAAGCCAACTTTTCACTCTCCTTGTTCACTTTCATCAGGAGGTTCTTCACTTTCTGCCATATGGGTGGCATAACACCCTAATTTTCTTTCGTAGAAATAATACGGCTACAAATATGTTTTGTGATACTTATTACAGGTCTTATCTTTTCCCTTTCTATGTCTTCTCTTTCTGCTAAGCCTTTCTGTTTAATCTTGTTCTTAATTTTTTGTATTTCCAGCTCTCCTCACATGTCTGGAGATCCCTGGAAGACCCATGAAGCAGTCAGTATGTAGGGAGATCTGTTGTCTGAGAAACATTATCTTAGATGCATGTCTGGAAATTGAGGTGTTTTTATGGGAACCCTCAAAACTTTGGTTAAGAAGACACAGTTCTCAGGTACTACCTTCTTTTTTTCTTCATATCTCATTAGGTCATTTTATGAGCTCTTTCTAGAACTAAGATTATCTCACTGATGTTCTAATTCACACTGTGTTCTGAATCCCACTGATTTCTATGTTTTTTTATCTTCGGTCTTCATGTTCTGAGCCTCTCCAGGTTTATGTAAAATAGGTTGGATTTGTCTTCTACTTTCTCTTTAAGCAGTAACTTCTGCTTTATTTATTTACTCTATATTTTACAAATTCATTGGAATTTCTTGTTTTATTCATTTCTTGATACTGCTGCTGCTGCTGCTTTCACTTTAGTCGTGTCCGGCTCTGTGCGACCCCAAAGACGGCAGCCCACCAGGCTCCCCCATCCCTGGGATTCTCCAGGCAAGAACACTGGAGTGGGTTGCCATTTCCTTCTCCAACGCATGAAAGTGAAAAGTCAAAGTGAAGTCGCTCAGTCATGTCCGACTTTTAGCGACCCCGTGGACTGCAGCCAACCAGGCTCCTCCATCCATGGGATTTTCTAGGCAAGAGTACTGGAGTGGGGTGCCACCACCTTCTCCGTTCCTGATACTACATACTTTAATATTTTTTTTCCTACATTGAGATGAGGTCTTAAGAGAGGGGAGAGTTATTATATGTTTTTTTTCATAATCCAGTATCTTAATCTGAAAGATAAGATACCATTTAAATGCAATTTTATGTATTTAAAATGGTAGTAAATGAAACAGTTGTATTTATAAATTCTATATTAAAGAATATTTTATTGGAAAATTGCCTTGTGCTTATTCTTTCAATTTCCCTGCATTTTACATTGCTTACCCATTGTTAAAAAGTCTTGAGCTGCTAAAAGAGATTGCATAAATTGCTGTTTTTCTGTCTTTCTACTTTCTGCCTCTTAAATTACATGATAAAACTTAATTATCTCTGGTGAAGCTAATGTAGGCAGAGAAGAGGAAGAGACTTGGTAAAGCTCCTACTATACACTTGATTAAGCACAAACTCAAAATTCTGTTTATTAATATTGATTGGATGCTGAAAGAAGATATGTTGGAAAGTATAGATTCAGTTGCAGTGTGTATACTCATAAGGAAAAGAGAAGCCTAGATTATTCTGCAAAGGAATAACAGCTTCAATAAATGCAGTGGTACTTTTATATGCAATTTTAAGTCACATATAGACTTCTGAGCTGATTTACAAATCAGTCTTTTAATTCAGCATTCCATAATTTCAGAGTTTGTGCCATTAAATTCCAAGTTATATAAACATTCAGACTCAATTACTCGTCTCTTAAATTATTCCTTATGGTACTATGCATTGCTTAGAAGACACAGAAATTTCTTTTTAAACCTAAATGATCAATGAAAGTAGGATGGCTCTCATTTCATCTCTAGCAACAGTAATATCAAATAGTTAAAAATGAAAATGTGGAAGATTCTGGGAAGATGGTAGCCATCATGTTGTTTTGAACATCCCAGAGTCTTCTTATTAAACAAAAGTAGAAACTAATTAGCAAAAGCAATTATATCAAAGGCATTAGAGATATTTACAACAAAGTTAATTGACAAGGTATCCCTATGGACCCTGGAATACAGACATATAGTGAAAGGCTTTCAACATTTCTAAGACCTGCATAGAATCAATTTTGTGCAGAAGAAAGCAGAGGATAGAAATGAGGAGTACAAAAGATCTTGAAACAAGAAACATTCAAAATATTCAATAGTTATTTACTGAAAAACAGCTACAACTGGGAGTGATTTTATACAATCTAAAAGTTGGTGAGAGTGAAGGATCTAAACAGGCTGGTGCAGTGGGGCTATGTTGCTTCAGTTGTGCCTGACTCTTTGCTACCCTAAGAACTGGGGCCCCCCAGGCTCCTCTGTCCATGGGATTTCCCAGGCAAGAATACTGGAGCGGGTAGCCATTCCATTCTCCAGGGGATCTTCCCAACCCAGGGATCAAACTGGGGTCTCCTGAATTGCAGGCAGATTCTTTACCATCTGAGCCACTGGGGAAGCCCACTTTATGGAATACTTATATTTATTTCCATAAATCATTATCTTCACCGATACTGTGTTTCTTGCTTTAAGTTTGGTAGAATTCCTTTTTCTCTGGTTTCATGTGTATATAATTAACAGATAGCACTGTTTAAGGTGTATATAAAGAAATGGCACCCCACTCCAGTATTCTTGCCTGGAGAATCCTGTGGACGGAGGAGCCTGGTGGGCTGCTGTCCATGGGCTCACACAGAGTTGGACATGACTGAAGCGACTTAGCATAGCAAGGTGTATAGATAGCATGATGATTTGACTTCCATATATTTCAATATGATCAGTACAATAAGTTTAGTTATCATCTGTCATTTTATATTGATACAAAAATAAGAAAAATGTTTTATCCTTGTATGAAGACTCTTAGGAGCTACTCTCAAAAACTTTTAAATATACCAGATAGCACTCTTAACTATAGTTATCATGTTGTACATGACATTTCCAGTACTTCAGTGCAGTTGCTCAGTCATGTCCAACTCTTTGTGACCCCATGGACTGCAGCATGCCAAGCTTCCTTGTCCATCACCAGCTCCCGGAGCTTGCTCAAACTCATGTCCATCGAGTCAGTGATGCCATCCAACCACCTCATCCTCTATTGTTCCCTTCTCCTCCTACCTTCAACCTTTCCCAGCATCAGGATCTTTTCCAACGAGTCAGTTCTTCACATCCAGTGGCCATAGTATTGGAGTTTCAGCTTCAGCATCAGTCCTTCCAATGAATACTCAGGACTGATTTCCTTTAGGATTATCTGGTTTGATCTTCTTGCAGTACAAGGGACTCTCAAGAGTCTTCTCCAACACCACAGTTCAAAAGCATCAATTCTTTGGTGCTCAGCTTTCCAGTACATACTTATCTTCTAACTGGAAATTTGTGACTTTGACCACTTTCATTCCACATGCAAGTGAAATCATACAGTGTTTGTCTTTCTCAGTCTGACTTATTTCACTTAGCATAATGTCTTCAAAGTCCATCCATGTTGATGCAAATGGCAGGCTTTTCTTTTTTTCATGCCATATAATATTTTATTGTGTATTCATGACCCGATTTCTCCATTGATGCATCGATGGACACAGGTTGCTTGCATATCCTTGCTATTCTGAATAGTGCTGTTATGAACATGAGGATTCTATGACTTTTTAAACATGTTCTTATTTTTGAGTTAAATTGAGTATATTAGGGTATATGCCATGATGATTGGAAATATATAAAGAGATAAATGATTACTATCATCAAGCTAATTAACATATCATTTCCTTGCATAACTGCCATTTTTGTGTATCCCCCTTATCCAGCTAATAGATTTCAGTTAATAATTAAAAACTCAACTGACACATTATCTCTCCTAGGGAAAGTTTCCTGACCTTAAAGGTAAGCTTTGACATCGATTTTTTAACCAAAATTTATATGATTGATATATTATATGCTATTAATATTTTATTGATACTATTTGTTTATATACAAACATTACCTTCAGTTACATCACTAGGTAACATTTTCTTCTATAAAGGGCCAATATTTTAGACTTTGTGGGCCATAGTCTCTGTTACAAGAACTCAACCCTGTCACTGTAGTGTGAAATGATATGCACGAATAATAAATATAATCAACCATAACAATATGTAAATAGCAATTTATGAAAAGAAAAGACCCAATGAAAAAATATGCAATGGATGTAGAAGAAGACAGTGACAAGCTAACAAAAACAAGCAAGCAAATAAAAAACAAAAGAAATATACATGATTGTGTCCAGGTAAAATTTTATTTACAAAAAGAGACAGCCAGCTGGATTTGACCTCTGGCCCATAGCTTGCCAACTTTTGAATTTGCTGACTAAGATTTACCTTTGATGCTTGCTATAAAATGTCTATGATGAAGCATTAGTATTTATTATATCATAGTAGGTATAAAAGTTCAAACTGCTAAACAGACCTGGAATTCCCAGTAGAAACAGCTTGTCTTAATTGACTGTCTTTCATTACCAATAACAGATTCTTGTACATAGTCAGACAAAAACATGATAAATTCTAATAATACATATGTAGACTGTTACAAAAATTAGATAGCATATTTTTATAGTATTGTTTATAGAAAATGGCTGTGAAAGGAATCGGTCAAGAAATGTTCATCTTCTTGCAACTTCCTTGGGGTCCAGGGGTTAAAACTTTGCCTTCCAACACAGGGACTGTGGGTTCGATCCCTGGTCAGGGAGTTAAGATCCCGCAAAGAAACCAAAACATGAAAGAGAAGCAATAATATAACAAATTCAATAAAGACTTAAAAAGTGGCCCACATCAAAAAAAAAAACACAAAATCTAAAAAACAAAGAAAAAGAAAAAAAAAACGTTCCTCTCCTTTATATATGGTCCTTCTTGTATGAATGTATCATAAGGTATCAGATTAGAGCTGCACAGTGGTTTATTCAGGATACTCTTTTATCTAATCCATCTCAAAGACCTTTTCAGGAATTGTTTACTCTTAAAAGTGTTATAATTTGTTGAGAGCAATGTAAGGACCAAAATTCACACCCACAAAGATGGCATTAATTTTATTTTATTGTAAATTATTTTAGTTTATAATAGAATAATTTTACCATCGACATAGTTTCTTTTTTCCTAATGTTAGCTGCACAGGGTGATTTTATGATCACACTAAGTTATTCTTCGTTTTGTGTCAACAATAATCTTTCCAGCCCTCAGGTAGTTATAATTCTCTGCTTTGTCCTAAAATCTAGGACGGGAGAGAGACAGAAAACATTAAGCATGCCATATAAAACCTACCATAACGGATTGCTTTATTTTTAAAGGTTAAAAACCTTAAAATCTAATGTTGGTTTTATATGAGTACAACAGAGCAGACACCTAGAGTTTGAAGTCTACACACACATACATTTCCCAAGCCCTTTGAAAGTGATCTAATAAAGGTTAAACCAATAAAACAGACACTTGAAGATTGCTATTAAATTGGAATGAGAGAATAGTGGTGTTTACCATATTTCCATAAATATAAAGTCCCAATGGTATTTTCTATTCTAAATTTAAATTGCCTTTATTCCCAAGATTTTCATAAGGGACATATAAAATTAAGATGAAGTAGACTTAGTAAGCAAAAGTATTTCAAGTGTTTATGTGAACATGTGTGTTTTTAGCACATTTATAACAACTCATTTGAAATAGGTATTTTTTTTATTGTTTCCTGAGATGGGGTCTGTAACTTTGGTGTCCCTTTTTTGCTACTATAACAAATTACAGCAGACTAAGCAGTTTACAGAATACAATTTTCTATCTTCTGCCAGTCAGAAATTTGGTATGGGCCCCACAGGGATAAAATGAAGCATCAGTAGAATTCCTTTCTGGAGATTCTAAGGACAAATTAGTTTCGTTGCTCATCTGTTTTGTTAGTAGAATTTAGATCCTTGTGGCTACAGGAAAAGCTCCCTGTTTTCTTGCTGGCTGTCAAATGAAGATTATTCTCAGCTTCTAGGAACCACTACAGTCCTGGGCTCATGACCCCTCACTCTGTCTTCCAAGCCAGAAGAGGTAGAAGGAATCTGTATCAAGCTGAATCTCTCTGCCCTACTTGGCCAACTTCTTCTTAAAAGTGACATGATTACACTGGGTCCTTTTGAATAGTTCATGATAATCTCCCCATTTAAAGGTCAGTGGATTACAAAATTTATTCCACCTGCAACCTTAATTCCCCTTTGCTGTGTAATATAACATATTCACAGTTTCCAGGATTAGGATTAAGCCATAGACATCTTTGGCCTGGGGCTTTCCTGGTGGCTCAGATGGTAAAGAATCTGCCTGAAATGCAGGAGACCTGGGTTTGGTCTCTGGGTTGGGAAGATCCCCTGGAGAAGGAAATGGCAAATTATTCTTGCCTGGAGAATTCCATGGACAGAGGAGCCTGGAGGGCTACAGTCCACGGAGTCACAAAGAGTCAGACATGACTGAGTGACTAACACACACACACACACACACACACACACACATTTGGCCTATTCAACATGCCATATTTGATAATTTCCAATATCAATATCAATAGACAATAGCAATAGTAAATTCAATTACTGACTGCAAAACTTTGAGGTAAGAATAACAATGGTTACATTTTTATTGTTGGCCTCTAATTCTCATAATAAAGTTGAAGTCAAAGATGCAACAGATACTAAATAAGTCATTTGATATGGATACTGGTTATCTGAGCTGTAGGCAAGCAAGTTTTATTGTAATATTATCAGTTGGGAAATAATTGAATATTTTTTTAAATTTAAAGGAAGTAATATTTAGGTAGAGTTGTAATTTCTAGAACTGTGGATGTTGTGTTTTATGTACTTTGGAGTAAAACTTCCAATTTTGGTATACATGGGGGTCTTGCAGATACTTTCTTAGTTGAAAATAAAAAGATTTGGTACATCCACCCAAAAAAGTCTGCCTGAAAACCTGTTGTTCTGTGAAATAATTCCTAAGGATGCTCTTCACTCTATTTCTTACTAATTATTCAAAGACAGATTTGGTTTTAATTTTATTTTCAATAGCTCAGTTTTTCATCCTTGAACATCTAATTTATATTTTTTCCCCCATCATGTCTTTCTACCATCAATTTCAGAGGTAGCTAATCATTCAGGGTTTTTCTCACCTTGTTTACTATGCTCAGAAGTATATCTGCTACCTTAGTGGTTCAAGTTTTCTACAGCAGCATGGATCAAGATATGGTAAAGGGCCAATGGAACTTTTTCCCATTATTAAACTTAAACACTAATCAGACCATTTTTATTTGGTATAGCTTTTATTTTGGAGTATTAATTTAAGAAGAATAACACACGAGTATATTCAAAGAGGAATGAAAATATAATTAGCAGCTCTGACAAGTACATTTTTAAAAATGATGAAATTACCATTGTTTTGTCTAAAATAAGAATTAAGTGACACATGTTATTTCCCTATATTTCACTGATTTGTTAGAGAATGTTGATGCTTCTAATATTGAAGTATTTGACTATATATAAACATTATGTTAATATTTTATCATTATTAAAGTTGCACAGACTCATATCTGAGTCAGTTATGCTATTCAAACATCTTATCCCTGGGTGCCTCCTTCTCCTCCTTCAATCACAATCAATCTTTCCCAGCAACAGGATCTTTTCACATCAGTCAGTTCTTTGCATCATTTGGCCAAAGTATTGTTTCAGCTTTAGCATCAGACCTTCCAATGAATGTTCAGGGTTGATTTCCTTTAGGATAGACTGGTTTGATCTCCTTGCAGTCCAAGAGGCCCTTAAGAGTCTTCTCCAGCACCACAGTACAAAAGCATCAATTCTTCAGTGTTTTTGGGCTTCCCTTTGTGGCTCAGCCGGTAAAGAATCTGCCTGTAATGCAGGAGACCTGGGTTCAGTCCCTGGGTTGGGAAGATCCACTGGAGAAGGGAACGGCTACACACTCCAGTATTCTGGCCTGGAGAATTCTGTGGAATGTATAGTCTACTGGGCTGCAAAGAGTTGGTCATGACTGAGTGACTTTCATCTCACTTTACTTCAGCCTTCTTTACGGTCCAACTCTCACATCCATACATGAATACTGGAAAAAACATAGCTTTGACTTGTTGGCAAAGTGATGTCTCTGCTTTTTAATATGCTGTCTAGGTTTGTCATGGCTTTTCTTCCAAAGAGCAAGCATTTTTCAGTGTCATGACTTCAGTCAACGTCCACAATGATTTTGGAGTCCAAAAATAAAATCTCCCACGTTTCCACTTTTCCCCCTTCTATTTGCCAAGTAGTGATGGGACCAGATGCCATGATCTTAGTTTTTGAATGTTGAGTTTTAAGTGAGCTTTTTCACTCTTGCCTTTCACTCCCATCAAGAAGCTCTTTAGTTCCTGTTTGCTTTCTGTCATGTATCATCTGTATACCTGAAGTTGTTGATATTTCTCCCAGCCATTTTTATTCCATTTGTGATTCATCTAGCCTGGCATTTCACATGTTGTACTCTGCATATAAGTTAAATAAGTATCGTGACAATATACAGCTTTGATGTACTCCTTTCCCAATTTTGAACCAGTCCATTTTTCCATGTCTGGTTCTAACTGTTGCTTCTTGACCTGCATACAGGTTTTGCAGGAGGCAGGTAAGGTGGTCTGGTATCCCCATGTGTTTAAGAATTTTTCACAGTTTGTTGTGATCCACACAGTCAAAGGCTTTAGTGTAGTCCAAGAAGCAGAAGTGGATGTCTTTTCTGGAATTCTCTTGTTTTCTCTATGATCCAATGGATGTTGGCAATTTGATCTCTGGTTCCTCTGCCATTTCTAAATCCAGCTTGTGCATCGGGAAGTTCTTGGTTCATGTAGTGCTGAAGCCTAGCTTGAAAGATTTTGAGCATTACCTTGCTAGCTTGTGAAATGAGCAGAATTGTGCAAAAAACAAAAGTCAAGGGAGAAAGGGAAAGTTATACCCAACTGAATGCAGAGTTCCGCAATAGCAAGGAGAGATAAGAAAGCCTCTGTAGTGAATAATGCAAATAAATAGAAGGAAACAACAGAACAGGAAAGACTAGAGATCCCTTTGCTCAACTGGAGATATCAAGGGAACATTTCATGCAGGGATGGGCATGATAAGGGACAGAAACCGTGAGGACAAAACAGAAGCAGAAGAGATGAACAAGAGGTGGTCAGAATACACAGAAGAACTACACAAAGAAGACTGTAATGACCTGGATAACCACAGTGGTGCGGTCACTCAGCTAGAGCAAGACATCCTGGGAATGAAGTCAAGTGGGCCTTAGGGAGCATTAATGGAAACACAACTAGTGGAGGTGACGGAATTCCAGCTGAGCTGTTTAAAATTCTAAACGACGATGCTGTTAAAGTGTCAGCAAATTTGGAAAACTCAACAGTGGCCACAGGACTGGTAAATGTCAGTTTTCATTCCAATTCCAAAGAAAGACGGCGTCAAAGAATGTTCAAACTTCATCATAAGGAGTAATTGAAACAAACCCATATCCTAAAAATTCAAACTGTTTTTTTTTTATCAGCTTATTTTCTGAGTTATTTAAATTTATCTGTTCATAGCAAGATCATCTGTAAGAACTAAATTACATGCCCTCTGGGAGACAATAACATCATTTGGAGCCACAAAAGAGATCTATTTTATTTTCCTACAAATAAATTGCTGTTGTTTAGTGACTGAGTTGCCTCTGACACTGTGATCCCATGGACTTTAGCCCACGAGGTTCCTCTGTTCATGGGATTTCCCAGGCAAGAATACTGGAGTGGGTTGCCATTTCTTTCTCCAGGGGATCTTCATGACAAAAGGACATCTCTCAATTAAACATAATCAGGCATTAAAGTATGTTGGAACTCCATAATGAAAAAACAACTAATAAGAATAGAAATGCAGGTGATCCATATATTGGCTTTATATGAAAAGGTTTTATCAGTAGTAGTTTTAAAATCCTTGTATTTAAGAGATCCAAGGGATTAACTAGCATGATCAAATCTTTCACCAGAGAAATAAAAAATACCAAATATCAAATATAATATCTAGGATGAAAAATAGTATTAATAGTTTGGTGGTGATGGTTTAGTCGCTGAGTCGTGTCTGACTCTTGTGACCCCACGTGACTATGGCCTGACAGTTTCCTGTGTTCATGGGATTCTCAAGGCAAGAATACTGGAGTGGGTTGCTATTTCCTTCTCCAGGGTATCTTCCCGACCCAGGAATGGAACCCAGGTCTCTTGCACTGTAGACAGATTGTTTACCAACTGAGCTACAAGGGAAGTCATTAATAGTTGAGTGGTGGTTTTAATAGTAGATTGGACTTCCCTGGTGGCTCAGACGGTAAAGTGTCTGCCTACAATGCGGGAGACCCAGGTTCAATCCCTAGGTCAGGAAGATCTCCTGGAGAAGGAAATGGCAACCCACCCCAGTATTCTTGCCTGGAAAATCCCATGGACAGAGGAACTTAGTAGGCTATAGTTCATGGGGTTGCAAAGAGTCAGACATGACTGAATGACTTCACTTTCTTTTTTCTTTCTTTAATAGTAGATTAAAGAAAGTTCAGGTACAGCTGAAGAAAGAACCAGTAAACTAGAAAAAAATTAGAATACCCAGAGTAGACCATGGGAAGAAAAATAAATAGAAATTTTACAAAGTATAAGCAAATATATGGGATATGGTTTAAAATATAAATTGCATGTTACAAAAATCCTGAAAGGAGTAGAGAGGGGTTGTGAAAGATGCAATATCTCAAGACAGAGAAACCAACAATTTCCAAAATTGATGAAAGATAGTTTGCTGGTTCAGGGAACTTTACAAATCTTTGGTTGGATAACTACAAGAGAATCTATACTTTGATGCATCATAGCGAAACTACTGAAATTCTTTTATAAAGGAAAAAATATAGCTTTCTGATGTAAAGAATGACTTCTTAGGTAAACTATTTGATACTTTTTCCCCAACCATTAAGTCACTTTTACTGGTTTTATGTTCCCTAAGTGAAAGTGAAGTCGCTCAGACGTGTCCGACTCTATGAGACCCCATGGACTGTAGCCTACCAGGCTCCTCCATCCATGGGATTCTCCAGGCAGTAGTACTGGAGTGGGTTGTCATTTCTTTCTCCAGGGGAATCTTCCCGACCCAGGGATCAAACCCAGGTCTCCTGCATTGTAGACAGGCGCTTTACCGTCTGAGCCACCAGGGAAGTTCCCTAAAGACCTTATAAAACTTGACTTGCAGTTATTTAATCATAAGCATTATTCATTTACAATCTGAAATCTTTGTGGACTCTATCCATGGTGTATTGTTTCAGCTGCTATCTATTCAGTGACCCTTCTTGGCTTTTAATCACATTGCTTTGGGTTGCTCGTTGTGTTTGTTCCTTATTCAATATGCGTCTTTGAGACTTAAATGAAGACAAATGAAGAAGCCATCATTCTGAGAAGAAATTTAAGTTAATTTATGTTTTCCAAAACACTAAATCTTTTTCCAACTTTTGTCTTTTATTCTAATTTTTGTCAGTCTTAGAGGGATACAGCAACCTATTTAATGATGATTTTAGCATTTTGGTGTATGTGGTGAGATTGTTTAGACCATCCAGATGTTGGGATTTTAGGCTTCAAATCAAGAAGACAATTTGCAAAAGCTGACATATTTAAATACAAATCTCAGGGAAACTGGCTTTCTGGCTCAGGAACAACTCAGTTTACTTTGTACTTGCCAGAAGAATATTTCTTTGGATTCAGCCAAATGGTGAAGGACACCTCTTATAAATCTCCATCTTCAGGAAAAGATACTCTTAAAAAATTCATTTCCTGTTTGCTTCAAAAATGCATTAAAACTAAAGTTCAACTGTGCCTGGCTCGAGGTAAAAATGATTTCAATGTGTCTCTTATTTCTCTAGGTTTTGGCTTTCTCCCCATTTCTTCCAAAATGACTGTACCCTTTGACATTCCAAACTGCAAAGTATCAGAGTTCCTGTTGTTCCAGCTCTTCACCAGCATTTGGTATTGACAGTGTTCTGGATTTTGGTCATTCAAATGGGTGGAGAGTGGTGTCTCATTGTTTTAATTTGCATTTGCCTAATGACATGATTATGGCAGAAGGTGAGGAGGAACTAAAAAGCCTCTTGATGAAAGTGAAAGTGAAGAGTGAAAAAGTTGGCTTAAAGCTCAACATTCAGAAAACGAAGATCATGGCTTAAAGCTTAACATTCAGAAAATGAAGATCATGGCATCCGGTCCCACCACTTCATGGGAAATAGATGGGGAAACAGTGGAAACATTGTCAGACTTTATTTTGGGGGGCTCCAAAATCACTGCAGATGGTGACTGCAGCCATGAAATTAAAAGACGCTTACTCCTTGCAAGGAAAGTTATGTCCAACCTAGATAGCATATTCAAAAGCAGAGACATTACTTTGCCAACAAAAGTTCGTCTAGTCAAGGCTATGGTTTTTCCTGTGGTCATGTATGGATGTGAGAGTTGGACTGTGAAGAAGGCTGAGAACCGAAGAATTGATGTTTTTGAACTGTGGTGTTGGAGAAGACTCTTGAGTTCCTTGGACTGCAAGGAGATCCAACCAGTCCATTCTGAAGGAGATCAGCCCTGGGATTTCTTTGGAAGGAATGATGCTAAAGCTGAAACTCCAGTACTTTGGCTACCTCATGGGAAGAGTTGACTCATTGGAAAAGACTCTGATGCTGGGAAGGATTGGGGGCAGGAGGAGAAGGGGACGACAGAGGCTGAGATGTCTGGATAGCATCACTGACTCGATGGACATGAGTCTGAGTGAACTCCGGGAGTTGGTGATGGACAGGGAGGCCTGGTGTACTGTGATTCATGGGGTCGCAAAGAGTCGACATGACTGAGTGACTGAACTGAACTGAATGACATGATTTGGAGCATATCTTTATATGCTTATTTATTATGTGTATATTTTCTTTGAGATGTCTGTTAAGTGTTTGGCTCGTTTTTAAATTGGGTTCTTCATGTTGTTGAGTTTTAAACTTTCTTGGAATACTTTGGATAACAGTCCTTTATCAGATGTGTCTTTTGCAAATATCTTATCCCTACCTGTGGCTTGTCTTCTAATTCTGTTTATACTATATTTCAGAGTAGCAGCTTTCAATTTTAATGAAGTCCCATTTAGCAATTATTTATTTCATGTACCATACCTTTGGTGCTGCATTGAAATGTTTTTTTAATACCCAAGTCACCTAGGTTTTCTTCTATGTTACCTTCTAAGGGTTTTACAGTTTTGTGTTGCCCATTCAGATCTGTGATCTATTTTGAGTTAATGTTAGTGAAGGGTGTAATATATGTGTTTGGATTATTATTATTTTTTTTGCATATGGATGTCCAAATATGCAAGTCATTTCATGGAAAAGATTATCTTTGACTACATATTCCTCCCTCTGCCCAAGTCACAACGAGTTTCTCTCAGTTTTTCATCATGAAAATCTGATGGGGATTCTGTAACTAAAACCCAGGAAGGTTTGGTAGTCCCTAGGACTGCAATTCTTAGGAGTTACTCACTATAATGATGGTCTACACTTAGACTTCAGCAACTCATCACAATTACCATTTAAGTGTCTCCACCTGTGTATAACTACTGCTATTTCTGTTCCAGGAAGTCAGATATGGTTGTGGGACTCTGGATTTGACTGTTTTGAAACTTAATGCCAGTTTGCCTTGTGACCTCTTTTCTGACATGACCAAAAGAAGTCACTGATTGTCCACATATTTAGATTTTTCTTGTAAGGAGTAATGATTTCTGTTTTGTATATTAGAGTCATTTTCATTACTCAATATATTTACATGGTTCAGAAGTGGAAACAAGTATAAAGAGATCAGTATAAGATATCTCACTTTATTATTCATCTCCTGTGTGTCAAAGTGTTAGTTGCTCAATAGTGTCTCTTTGCAACCCCATGGACTGTAGCCTGCCAGCTTCCTCTGTCCATGGAATTCTTCAAGCAAGAGTGCTGGCTGGGTTGCCAATTCCTTCTCTAGACGATCAACCCAACCCAGGGATCATATCTGGGTCTCCCACATTGCAGGCAGATTGTTTACCATCTGAGCCATCAGGGAAGACCTATTAAAAATTAAGACTTAACTCTTAATAGATAGCTATTGCTATTTTTGTGGGGGTTATTTTAAAAATATTTTCATTTTATTTTTATGTATGTTTTATTATTTTTGTTGTTATTTTACCCTTTCAAACATTTCATGCAACTACAGATGTATATTTTCCATTTTTTAAAATAGAAATACTTGTAAAACATTTTTTCTTTTCTTTTTATACTTGTTACTAATTCCCAACTGATTTATTCAAAGAATTATCTTGATTTTTCATTGGAATAGAATTCCATTATATGGATATGCCTTACTTTTAAAAACATTATTGGCATACATGTATGATTGTTTCCAAACTTTCACTATTATATTTATAGGGAAATATCTATTATATTTATTTTGCTAATATATTTTTCTATATTATATATATAGAACATTTTCCATATGCATGATATTTGTGAGACAGATACCTAGAAGTAAAATACCTGAAAGAAAATGTATATTTACTTGTAATTTTGAGAAGTATTTCTCAATATTTTATGTATTTCTCAATATTTTATGTATTTCTCAGTGTCGTAAGTGAAAGTTATATTTCAATGCAGCTTAAATTTGCAGCTATCTTATTTTAAAATAATGTAGTATTGTTAAGAGCTACTTTTATACCACTTGCCCAGTTATTAATTAAGCTGTTTCCCTCTTACTGATATTTGTGAAATTTGGCATTTTTACTGTGAGATATGAATTACAAATATGATTACCCAATTTATAATGCCTCATTTATCTTTTGAGTCTGTGTTTTCTATGCAGAAATATTTTTAAGATATATTTAGTTTTTTAAAATGTTTAGGACTTGAGGAATTTCTGACATGGTGAGATTTCTTCATAACTATGGAGTGATAAAATTTCTCATCTTTCAAAATTTGCACTTGAATCATTGGAATGTATCCTAATGTAAAATGTATAAATATGGTGATATAGATTAATTTCCATCTAGTGTTACTTCTACTCTTCCGAATTTTTAGAACTTTATTAATATCACTATTTTCTCTTCTTAATAATATTGCATTGTACCTGAAAAAGTTACATGGTGAGAGCATACTTTCTGTTTTTTGTCTTTCTGGTTAAAATTACTATTTCTCATATAGAATGCTGATTTCTGAAAATTAATACATCAAGAAAGTTTTTATTTCTGTGGTACTGGTTTATCTTGAGTTGCTGAATCTTGCTAAATTTTGCCTTTTCAGTATACTTGTATATAGTAGTATGCCATTTTCTTCAATTTTAATAAACAAATTCCTAAAAATTGAACTAATTTTAATAATTAATTTCCTAAAAATTCAGCAATCTTCTCATTTCTGGAATAAACCTCATTTTGTAATGAACTGTTACTAAACTTTTTTCCGGATTACAATACCTAATATTTTAGTAAGTAGCTTTCATATTCATAAGTGAGATTTGTTTGGTTTATTTGTAAACAGTTTGTTTTCTATTTGTAAGCAATTTTCCTAGTTTGGCATCATTGTTATGTTCACTTACAAGTATCAGAAATAATCTTTCCTTTTAAATGTATTTTAGTGGTTAAATAGAATTTCTAATACTATTATGAAAAATGTCAAATTTATAAAAAAGTTAAAAGATGTAAACAGTAAATATCTGTATTCAGTTCAGTCGCTCAGTCGTGTCTGACTCTTTGCGACCCCATGAATCGCAGCACGCCAGGTCTCCCTGTCTGTCACCAACTCCCGGAGTTCACTCAGACTCACGTCCATCGAGTCAGTGATGCCATCCAGCCATCTCATCCTCTGTCATCTCCTTCTCCTCCTGCCCCCAATCCTTCCAATCATCAGAGTCTTTTCCAATGAGTCAACTCTTCGCATGAGGTGGCCAAAGTACTGGAGTTTCAGCTTTAGCATCATTCCTTCCAAAGAAATCCTAGGGCTGATCTCCTTCAGAATGGACTGGTTGGATCTCCTTGCAGTCCAAGGGACTCTCAAGAGTCTTCTCCAACACCACGGTTCAAAAGCATCAGTTCTTTGGCGCTCAGCCTTCTTCACAGTCCAACTCTCACATCCATACATGACCACAGGAAAAACCATAGCCTTGACTAGACAAACCTTTGTTGGCAAAGTAATGTCTCTGCTTTTGAATATGCTACGTAGGTTGGTCATAACTTTCCTTTCAAGGAGTAAGCGTCTTTTAATTTCATGGCTGCAGTCTCCATCTGTAGTGATTTTGGGGCCCAAAAAATAGTCTGACACTGTTTCCACTGTTTCCCCATCTATTGCCCATGAAGTGATGGGACTGGATGCCATGATCTTCGTTTTCTGAATGCTGAGCTTTAAGCCAACTTTTTCACTCTCCATTTTCACTTTCATCAAGAGGCTTTTTAGTTCCTCTTCACTCTCTGCCATAAGGGTGGTGTCATCTGCATATCTGAGTTTATTGATATTTCTCCCAGCAATCTTGATACCAGCTTGTGTTTTTTCCAGCCCAGCGTTTCTTATGATGTACTCTGCATAGAAGTTAAATAAGCAGGGTGACAATATACAGGCTTGACGAACTCCTTTTCCTATTTGGAACCAGTCTGTTGTTCCATGCCCAGTTCTAACTGTTGCTTCCTGACCTGCATACAAATTTCTCAAGAGGCAGATCAGGTGGTCTGGTATTCCCATCTCTTGAAGAATTTTCCACAGTTTATTGTGATCCACACAGTCAAAGGCTTTGGCATAGTCAATCAAACAGAAATAGATGCTTTTCTGGAACTCTCTTGCTTTTTCAATGATCCAGCAGATGTTGGAAATTTGATCTCTGGTTCCTCTCCCTTTTCTAAAACCAGCTTGAACATCAGGAAGTTCATGGTTCACGTATTGCTGAAGCCTGGCTTGGAGAATTTTGAGCATTACTTCACTAGCGTGTGAGATGAGTGTAATTGTGTGGTAGTTTGAGCATTCTTTGGCATTGCCTTTCTTTGGGATTGGAATGAAAACTGACCTTTTCCAGTCCTGTGGCCACTGCTGAGTTTTCGAAATATTCTGGCATATTGACTGCAGCACTTTCACAGCATCATCTTTCAGGATTTGAAATAGCTCAACTGGAATTCCATCACCTCCACTAGCTTTGTTCGTAGTGATGCTTTCTTAGGCCCACTTGACTTCACATTCCAGGATGTCTGGCTCTAGGTGAGTGATCACATCGTGATTATGTGGATCGCGAAGATCTTTTTTGTACAGTCCTTCTGTGTATTCTTGCCATCTCTTCTTAATATCTTCTGCTTCTGTTAGGTCCATACCATTTCTGTCCTTTATCGAGCCCATCTTTGCATGAAATGTTCCCTTGGTATCTCTAATTTTCTTGACAAGATCTCTAGTCTTTCCCATTCTGTTGTTTTCCTCTATTTCTTTGCATTGATCACTGAAGAAGGCTTTCTTATCTCTTCTTACTATTCTTTGGAACTGTGCATTCAGATGCTTATATCTTTCTTTTTCTCCTTTACTTTTCACTTCTCTTTTCACAGCTATTTGTAAGGCCTCCCCAGACAGCCATTTTGCTTTTTTGCATTTCTTTTCCATGGGGATGGTCTTGATCCCTGTCTCCTGTACAATGTCACAAACCTCCATCCATGGTTCATCAGGCACTCTATCTATCAGATCTAGGCCCTTAAATCTACTTCTCATTTCCACTGTATAATCATAAGGGATTTGATTTAGGTCATACCTGAATGGTCTAGTGGTTTTCCCTATTACTACCACCTAAATTATATAATTAACATTGTTCTTTGTTTTCTTCACAATACAGATACATCAATTCCTATGTTTGCTATTTCTTGAATGCCTTTTAAAGTTAGTCTCAGAGTTTATTCAATTAATCATTGTTCTTCATAACGTTTAATAGTATCATCCTGGTATAATTGACATGTATTAATAAGTGGCATGTATTTAAGATATAGAATTTAATAAGCTTTGGATAAAGTCACCACCATATTTAAGATAATGAACATAGTTACCCAAAAAAGGAATCCCTCTCTCTGCTTCCCCAGGCAAACACTGATCTCCTTTCTCTCTGAACATTAATTTCCTAAAATTTTTACATTATGTTTCATACAGCAAGTACTCTTTTTTCTTGCTTTATTTCATTCAGATTTTTTTTGAAATTTATTTCTATTTCAGGGCTTATCAATGATCTATTTCTTCTTATTGGTGAATAGTGGTCTATTGTATGGATATGTTATAGTTTATTCACATAGTGGTAGAAATTTAGGTTGTTTCCCTTTGTTGGTTATTGCAAATGAAGGTGCTATGGATGACTCTGTACAAAGTTTTGTACAAGCATATGTCTTCTTTATCTTGGATAAATATTTAGTAATATAGTGCCTGGATCCTAAGGTGATAAGTTTTCAAGAGTCTGTCACACTCTTTTCCCAGGTATTTGTTCAACTACAATCGCGTTCCATGCATGCACACTTGAATACACTCTTCCAGACACTTGATATGTTCTGTCTTCTTCACTTTAGTCATTCCAGTTAGGTCTGAGTGTCATACCCTTTTATTGTACTTTGCATTACTTTGACTAATGATGTTGAGCATCTTTTTAGGTGCTTTTCTGCCATTTATATATTTTCTATGGTGAAGTGTCTGTTCAAATTTATGCCTATTTTTAAGTTGAATCATTTTCTTTTGAGTTTTGAGAGTTTTTAAAACATATTTTACAGACTCAGGTGCTTTAGATAGGTATGATTTGCAAATATTTTTTCTCAGTCTGTGACCAAGAGACATAGCCTGCCACTACTGCATGTCCTACTGAGGTTTTGAAATGAGCTCTTTTCAACCTGGCGAAAACAAAGCAGTGAACTTAAGCTTGTTCAGTTTTTTGTCTGAGGAGACAGAAGCCTGAGGTTTGTGGGCAAATGATTTACTAACCATCAGTTTAAAATTTTACAATTCTATAGGATTCAGTATTAACAACATGAAAGTTACTATGCCACATTTTTCAAAAGGGACAGTTACTCTTATAAGTCAAATAAGAAAAGCAAAAGAGATTCTGGTCTTTCCAGTGTCACACAAAGATATGGCAGAAAACACTTTCAGTATCTGCAGCTAACCAAATCAACATAAGTGGTATAAACTAGCAGAGGCCATTTTTAAGATACTTAATATTTGATTGAGACCATTTAGTTAGTTATTAAATCAGTTTCACTTATTCCTCATAGTATAAAAGGACATTATGGCTCCATTAAGTTTGCAATATTAGGCAGTAAGTATAAGGAAATTGAAAATTCAAGATCTTCCCAGCTATGTTATCTTGGCCATCTTCATTTATTGTGTTTGAATAATTTATACTTAACATCAAATAATGAATCTCACTGAAAGTAAATTAGTCATTAAAATAAGTATCATTATTCCCATATAGAACTTGATCAGATTGGCTTAGGAATTTGCTGTTTAATTGAAATACTCTTACATAGTATTTAATTGGGGAAAAAACCTTTATGATTTTTGCTCTGCATCCTACAAAGTGTTTAGAATGATTAAAGACAAGTTGAATTCACGGCTAGAAACATTGTCTCTGAACTTGAGTTTTTACTCCATTCTAGATGGTGGACTGATTGTTGTGGCTCTTTATCGAATCCCATCTTATTCATTCTCTACTCTCTAGCACTGTTAGCACTTGAGTTAGCAACGCTTTTGTAGGTCCTGCACCTGTGTATGCATGCTCAGTCATGTCCAACTCCTTGAGACCCCATGGACTGTAGCTCACCAGGCTCCTCTGTTCTTGGGATTTCCCAGGCAAGAATACTGGACTGGATTTCCATTTCCTCCTTCAGGGGATCTTCTAACCTAGGAATCAAACCCTTGTCTCCTGTCTTCTGCATTGGCAGGCAGATTCTTTACCATCTGAGCCACCTGGGAAGCCCCTCACTTATGCATAGACTTTATGAATTCTGTACTCTATAAACAAAGGAAATTTATTCTCTCTTGACTAATGTCTTTTCATCTTATATCCATTAAGCTTCCTTTTCATTCAACTGTCTTGAATTTTTTTTTTATTAAGAAGGAACTAATTTTCTGTGTAAAACATTTTTTAAAGTGATGGGTTTATATTATCATTTAATTTTAATTTCCCTTGATAGGAAGCATGTGATTAAGAAAATCAACTATTCTTCACTTCTCATACAATAATATTTTAGACTACAAGAAGAAAGCATTTCTTTCCTATAAGGTCTCAAGTTAGTTCTCAAACTGCATCTCCAGCTAATATTTTCATAATGATATTTATATTGATTTTTTTTCACTGTTCCTTAAAATATTGTGCTTTCACGCTTGTCTGTATCACTCCATTCACCTAGCATTATTCAATAGTTTAATCCACTTCCACTAATCTTTCATTTCCATGATCTCGTCTCTTAAATTTGATGTTTATATTTATCTACATGGGCTTCCCTGATGGTTCAGCAGGTAAAGAATCTGCCTGCAGTGAAGGAACCACAGGAGGCCTGGGGTTGATCCCTGGGTTAGGAAGAGCCTTTGGAGAAGGAAATGACCATCCATTCCAGTACTCTTGCCTGGAAAATCTCAAGGATAGAAGAGCCAGACCTCTCCAGTCCATGCGTTCAGAAAGAGTCGGACATGACTGAGCACATGAGCACATTTATCTACACTTTAGACTACCTACTTGAAACTTTCAATAATAAGACTTCTATTTCTTGTTCTCTTCATAAGGTGAGTTCATTTCAGTTGAGTCACTCAGTCGTGTCCAACTCTTTGTGACCTGATGGACTGCAGTGTGCCAGGCTTCCCTGTCCATCACCAACTCCTGGAGCTTGCTAAAACTCATGTCTATTGAGTCGGTGATGCCATCCAAACATCTCATCCTCTGTTGTCCCCTTCTCCTCCTGCCTTAGATCTTTTCCAGCATCAGGGTCTTTTCCAATGAGTCAGTTCTTTGCGTCAGGTGAACAAAATATTGGAGTTTCAGCCTCATCATCAGTCCTTCCAATGAATATTCAGGGAGGATTTCCTTTAGAATTGACTGGTTGGATCTCCTTGCAGTCCAAGGGACTCTCAAGAGTCTTCTCCAACACCACAGTTCAAAAGGATCAATTCTTCGGTGCTCAGTTTTCTTTACAGTCCAACTCTCACATCCATACATTAGTTCTGGAAAAACCACAGCTTTGACTAGATAGACCTTTGTTGGCAAAGTAATGTCTCTGCTTTTTAATATGCTGTCTAAGTTTGTCATAGCTTTTCTTCTAAGGAGCAAGCATTTTTTAATTTCATGGCTGCAGTCACCATCTGCAGTGATTTTGGAGCCCCCCAAAATAAAGTCTGACACTGTTTCCACTGTTTCCCCATCTATTTCCCATGAAGTGATGGGACCAGATGCCATGATTTTCGTTTTCTGAATGTTGAGTTTTAAGCCAACTTTTTCACTCTTCTCTTTCACTTTCATCAAGAGGCTAGTTAGTTCTTCTTCACTTTCTGCCATAAGGGTGGTGTCATCTGCATATATGAGGTTATTGATATTTCTCCCAGCAATCTTGATTCAAGCTTGTGCTTCATCTAGCCTGATATTTCACATGATGTACTCTACTTAAAATTTAAATAAGCAGGATGACAATATACAGCCTTGACATAATCCTTTCCCAATTTGGAACCAGTCTGTTTTCCCATGTCTGTTTTTAACGTTGCTTCTTGATCTGTATCACATTTCTCAGGAGATAGGTAAGGTGTTCTGGTATTCCCTTCTCTTTAAGAATTTTCCACAGATTGTTGTGATCCACACAGTCAAAGCCTTTGGTGTAATCAATAAAGCAGAGGTAGATGTTTTTCTCTAATTCTCTTGCTTTTTCAGTGACCCAATGGATGTTGGCAATTTGATCTCTGGTTCCTCTGCCTTTTCTAAATCCAGCTTGAACATCTGGAAGTTCACGGTTTGTGTACTGCTGAAGCCTGGCTTGGAGAATTTTGACCATTACTTTGCTAGCATGTGAGATAAGTGCAATTGTGTAGTAGTTTGAGCATTCTTTGGCACTGCCTTTCTTTGGGATTGGAATGAAAACTGACATTTCCAATCCTGTGGCCACTGCTGAGTTTTCCAAATTTGCTGGCATATTGACTGCAGCACTTTCACAGCATCATCTTTCAGGATTTGAAATAGCTCAACTGGAATTCATCACTTCCACTAGCTTTGTTTGTAGTGGTGCTTCTTAAAGCCCATTTGACTTTGCATTCCAGAATGTCTAGCTCTAGGTGAGTGATCACACCATCATGGTTATCTGGGTCATGAAGATCTTTTTTGTATAGTTCTTCTGTGTATTCTTGTCACCTGTTCTTAATATCTTCTTGTTCTGTTAGGTCCATACCATTTCTTTCCTTTATAGAGCCCATCTTTGCATGAAATGTTCCCTTGGTATCTCTAATTTTCTTGAAGAGATCCCCAGTCTTTCCCATTCTATTGTTTTCTTCTATTTCTTTGCACTAATCACTGAGGAAGGCTTTCTTATCTCTCCTTGCTATTCTTTGGAACTCTGCATTCAAATGGGTATATATTTCCTTTTCTCCTTTGCATTTCACTTCTCTTCTTTTCTCTACTATTTGTAATGCCTCCTCAGACAGCCTTTTGGTCTTTTTGCACTTCTTTTTCTTGGAGATGTTCTTGATCATTGCCTCCTGTACAATGTCATGAACCTCTGTCCATAGTTCTTCAGGCACTATGTCTCTAGATCTAATCCCTTGAACCTACTTGTCACTTCCACTATATAATTATGAGGGATATGATTTAGGTCATGCCTGAATTGTCTAGTGGTTTTCCCTATACTCTTCAATTTAAGTTTGAATTTTGCATTAAGGAGTTCATGATCTGAGCCACAGTCAGCTCCTGGTCTTGTTTTTGCTGACTGTATAGAGCTTCTCCATCTTTGGATGCAAAGAATATAATCAATCAGATTTTGGTGTTGGGCATCTGGTGATGTCCATGTGTAGAGTCTTCTCTGGTGTTGTTGGAAGAGGGTATTTGCTATGACCACTGCATTCTATTGACAAAACTCTGTAGCCTTTGCCCTGCTTAATTTTTCACTCCAATGCCAAATCTGCCTGTTACTCCAGGTATCTCTTAACTTCCTACTTTTTCATTCTAGTTCTCTATGATGAAAAGGACATCTCTTTTGGCTGTTAGTTCTAGAAGATCTTTAGATATTCATAGAACCATTCTATTACAGCTTCTTCACCATTAATGGTTGGGGCATAGAGTTGGATTACTTTGATATTGAATGGTTTGCCTTGGAAATGAACAGAGATCATTCTGTCATTTTTGAGATTGAGTTACTATTATCTAAAAACAAAACAAAACACAAAACAAAACCCCATAGCTTCCTCTTGGCTTATTCTTTTTTTTTACTTTCTCTACCTTAATATTGTCTAATTGCACTTAAAATATTTCCAAATTCAATATATTTACTTTCATTGGTATCTGAAAACTACAGTCTGTTGTCTGTCTACATATTTATTCTAAAAGCAAAATATACTCTTTTAATTCTTGGTATTCTGAAACACCAATAATGTGCCTTTGAATCAATATTTATTTATTGAGCTCAGCAATTAGTGGGTTTTTTTGAATCTGGAGACAGGATTTTCTTTAGTTCTGAAAGACTTTCTTATTTAATAATTTCCCCCTATTTTTTCCATTAATGTCTCTCTTTTGAAAGTCCTAGATAAGCTATCTTTATCTACTTTTATTTATTTATTTACTAGATAAATAGTCTTGACCAATTTGTTTTCTGTTACAGGCTTTCTCTTTTTGTGTTTTCACATATGTGTGCTAGAAGGATGTCTCAAATTAATCTTCTAATCCTCCTACTGATTTATATATTTTTGTCAGTATATTCTTAATTTCCAAAGGATTTTTTTGAGAGTTATTTTTCATTGAATCCTATTCATGACTCTCATATTGTTGAAACATCATTTAGAATGCTTCTGAATACACTATGCTTTAAAACACTCTCCTCTGCTTATGAATGATCTCTGTTTTCTCTTGGGGATCTCATTTTTGTATATTTGACTATTTTCATTATTTTTATTTGTTTTATAAATCTAGTAACCCTTAGTTTTCATTCTAATTAAGCACTAAAGAATCAGATAAGTTACTACAGATAGTTGCTACCCACTTTTTTCTCCTCAGCTGTTATTCTCACACACTGCCATATTTGTCTGAAACTATAAAGTTTGTAGATGTTAATCTCAGTTATAAATTGGTACAGAAGGATAACTTGAAAGTTACTTGTTGAGATAATTAAAACTAAAAAGGTCTCGAACTTTCAATTCTATTTATCAGTTTATGCTAAGGATTAATTTTTTGTCTAATAATTATAATGTTGATCAATGAAGGATTATTATAATAGTTAAAAGTAATAAAAACCTACATATTTAATATAGGGAGATTATCAATAAAATATGGTACAAAAATTTAAGCTGACTTTTATAGGCATACTCACTATTCTTGGAGTAATTTTCTGTTGTTTTTACTTTACCAAAATTTATTTGATTACATTTACACTTCTTATTCATTTCGTTTTTATTTAAAGTTTACTTATTAACATAAGAATTTAAGGCAGTGTAATAGAAAAACTAAAGTGAAAACATAGCTAACTGTAATAAATTGAAAAGCACAAAGCTCATTTTATAGAAGACAAGAGTGTAGATACTATCAGAAATGTGAAACACACTTATTTATAAAATTATGGTCAGCATTTGGCTCAGCAATTAATACAAGGTATGATCATGGCATCCGGTCCCATCACTTCATGGGAAATAGATGGGGAAACAATGGAAACAGTGTCAGACTTTATTTTTTTGGACTCCAAAATCACTGCAGATCGTGACTGCAGCCATGAAATTAAAAGACACTTACTCCTTGGAAGGAAAGTTATGACCAACCTAGATAGCATATTCAAAAGCAGAGACATTACTTTGCCAACAAAGATCCATCTAGTCAAGGCTACGGTTTTTCCTGTAGTCATGTATGGATGTGAGAGTTGGACTGTGAAGAAGGCTGAGTGCCGAAGAATTGATGCTTTTGAACTGTGGTGTTGGAGAAGACTCTTATGAGTCCCTTGGACTGCAAGGAAATCCACCCAGTCCATTCTGAAGGAGATCAGCCCTGGGGTTTCTTTGGAAGGAATGATGCTAAAGCTGGAACTCCAGTACTTTGGCCACCTCATGCAAAGAGTTGACTCATTGGAAAAGACTGATGCTGGGAGGGACTAGGGGCAGGAGGAGAAGGGGACGACAGAGGATGAGATGGCTGGATGGCATCACTGACTCGATGGACATGAGTCTGAGTGAACTTCGGGAGTTGGTGATGGACAGGGAGGCCTGGCATGCTGCGATTCATGGGGTCACAAAGAGTCGGACATGACTGAGCCACTGATCTGAACTGAATGACAAAAACAAAGATGGATAACTGTTTGATTGAAACTAAACTCGAACAGGAATTTATTGTGTGATTGAAACTAAAAAATGTACTATTTTATATATGGTCTACCCTGACAGGATGGTAACAGTCTTAGAACAATTACTTTAAAGGCAGTACAGTAAAAAATTGGTATTCTCCTAAAGAGTATATGTATTGACTCTGTTTAAGGAAAAAGATAATTCCAAGAAGTGATGGCTTCTTGAAGGAATGTCTTCAAAACTACAACAGTGTTATATATATATATGTGTGTGTGTGTGTGTGTGTGTGTGTGTGTGTGTGTGTGTATACTTTGCTTTTTGAGAATAGCTCTTTGGTTGAATCCCACATGCCTTCTGATCTCAAAGTGAAATGCCATGTTAGGGTTGCCATTTCTGGAAACACTTTCAGAATAGGAACATTGCTGTGTCAGATCTTCATCCCTCCCATAGATTTTTAAACACAATTGGTGAACCAGGAGAAGGAAAAGGCAACCCACTCCAGTATTCTTGCCTGGAAAATACCATGGATGGAGGAACCTGGTGGGCTACAGTCCACTGGGTCACAAAGCGTTGTGTCTTAGACACACACTAACACTTGTTAGTTGTGACTAACACACACGCTAGACTCTATTCTGTTCCTTTTGTTTGTTCTTGAAGTATTGTCAGATTGTCTTGATTACAAGACTAGATTACTTCATTCTCTATGAACTGAGTTTCCATCTTGTTCGCTTGTTTCTTCCCTTTCTTGATCAGCCTCAATTAAATGCACTCTGTTCTTCCCTAACAGATTCCTCTAACTTAGAATCTCAGGATTGATAAATCTTAAGTTTCTTGAATTCCTTAAGAGACCAAGTTCCTTGTAAATGTTAATTCAATACTTACCTAGATTCATTTTATTGAAAGCATTGTCAATAAGTTGCTATTTTAGAGTTTTGAGACTTCTATGAATACTTATATTCAGCCAAAATATGGAAAAGATGAAGCAGGAAAAATTTTTTCAGGTATTCAGTGATTGTGGAAATGTTAATTATTATATGATATATATAATGTGATATTATTCCCCAAGTTCCTTTCCTTTATTGTGATGAGTATGTATGCAAGCAGAAGGGAAATGTTAAGAAAGAAAGAGATATGATCCAGGTAAAATAAATGAAACATGAATAATCCACTTACAAAGCAACTTATGTAGCTACCTTTTTGGGGGAAAAAAAGAAACAACTAAAAGGATGTCTAATTACAGTAACCATTTTTTCATAAAGTTTCTGGGTAAAAGGACAGTATAAAAGACATTTGAATTTCTATATAATACTTTCAAGTTAAGAAATTAAAGTTGTGAAAGTTTATAATAACTACATTATTGAATACGTATTAATATCTTAATATCAATAACCATAGAATATATTGTATATATTAAAATAATCATAAAATTATTCAGTATCTTTTCACTGAAAATTATAAAAAAAATTTAAAGAATTAAATAAATGGAAATACTATATCTCAGTTAGAGCTTAGAAGACAATATTAAAAAAAAAGGCAAGTCCCCCTAAACTGATTACTAATTCAATTCAATCCAATGAAAACTTCCACATTAATGTAAGTCATTCCACAGTGCTCACATTTCCCCATTTGAGTATCTATGGAAATTGATGAGCTTGCTCTAAGTTTTAAGCAGAAATGTAAATGGCCGAGCATATTGATGGTGAGAAGCCTTGCTATCAAAACAATCTGACGGTAGTTCAAGAACAAACAAAAGGAGCAGAATAAAGAGTGTAGAGTGTGTGTTAGTCACTCAGTGATGTCCAACTCTTTGTGACCCCATGGACTGTAGGTCACCAGGCTCCTCAGTCCATGGGATTTTCCAGGCAAGAATACTGCAGTGAGTTATCTTTTCCTTTTCCAGAGGATCTTCCTGACCCAGGGATTGAACCCAGGTCTCCCACATTGCAGGCAGACTCTTAACCGTTGGAGCTGCTATGAGTCTAGAGACAGGACATAATGCGTGCAGGCAGTTGATTTTGTCTGACTCTTCGTGATCCCCATGGACTGTAGCCTTCCAGGTTCCTCTGTCCATGGGATTCTTCAGGCAAATAGAGTAGGTTGTCCTTTCCTCCTGCAGGGGATCTTCCCCACCCAGGGATTGAACCTGTGTCTCTTGCATTCCTGAGAAGACATAATAAACATAGCACTGTATAGCTGTGGGCAAAGTATCGAGGAAAGATGAACTTGTTTTTTATGTCCAACTACATAATTTCAAGTCAATTGTATACATAACCACGAGAGGCAAAATAAATACATAAATAAATAAAAGATATAGAAGATAATATGGGAACTTACTTTCATTATCTTGGGACAGGTAACATATCTTGAACTTATTTTAACTAAATGTTTGCCAAACTGTGATTTAACCACAAACTCTGTGTGAGCATTTAATCCACTGGGGAAATAATATTTTTCCTGAAACCCTTTGGGGAAGGCTACTTTGGTTTCTCCCCTTTCTTATCAAATTAAATTAAAGGCCAGTCTCCATAAAGGATAATAATTACAAACTGAAATAAACTTACAGAACAATTCAAGAGATAGAGCTGGTTCCTTGTCTGGAAAAAGAAAATCAAGGCAGGAATCTGCCCCTTTTCACAAGTTCATAAAATAGGATTTATTTTCAGCTACATGTCTAGACTCATTTCTAGTATGACAGTAACAGGATGACTAGACTCAAGTAATTGTTTATGTAGCAATTTGTTCACTAAGAAGTATTAAGCAGAGAATGAATAAAATCTGTTAAACTTTTCTTTAGATTTATTTGAAAGTTATTAAAAAGATATGTTTGTATCATTTATGCATAGATCCTTAAATGTTTCTACAATTAAAGTATCCAAATTTCACCCTATTTAAAGTAAATCATATTAAAGGCACTTTGGTCCCAGCCTCTGTTTAGCTTGATTACTTATTTTTTTTCTGAAAGGTACTTAACGGTTCTGAGACTCATGTGCCTACTCCATAAACTGCAGACAGTATTTCCAGTCCTTAATTAAATGATAGAGCTATGTATTGCCTTATGGAAGCTGTATCCTTTAACAAGCTACAAGTGTACACAAGAGGAAGAATAATTACCACATTTACTTGCACAATGGGAACTTCCTTTCTTATGAGGTTTGAAGCATGAAACAATCTATCATGGATCCCAATCAAGGGGAAGTAGCCAACTTTATGGACTTCCCCATGGCTCAGACGGTAATATGTCTGCCTTCAATGCCGGAGACCTGGGTTCAATCCCTGGGTCTGAAGATCTCCTGGAGGGGAAATGGCAACCCACTCCAGTATTCTTGCCTGGAAAATCCCATGGACGGAGGAGCCTGGTAGGCTAGAGCCCACGGGGTCGCAAAGAGTCACAAATGACTAAGCAATTTCATTTTCACTTCACTTTCAGCCAACCTTATAAGTCATAAATTGGGTACTTAGTGCAGGTTCCAAACATTTCAACTGACTAGAGAATTCTAAGAGGGAATTGGTTGGCCTGTAACACATACAGACTTCTTAAATGGAAGGAGTGGTTCCTCCATCCTGATGCTGATAACAGGAATAATGTACATGCCTCTCAGTCCACCAGTCATGCATTTGAGAGGATGCTGACTTCCTTTCCATCAGTATGCAATTCTTGCAGTGGGCTGCCCTCTTCTCTAGACTGAAAGTGTATTTTTCTCTTCCCTTTCTCTGGATGTTTATGTAGTGTAATGTGCATGGAAGATACATGATATATTATCATGGCTTTTATTTCTCATTCCAATATTAATAACGGTGAGAGGGTTTGTAAGTATGTGAATTTGCCTTAAGGAGTGCCTAGTAAAGAGTGTGATAAAAGCTAAATTTAATAAATTTAGATTTATCATCTGCTGAATATTGTGCTAAATACTAAGAAGCTTGCTCATTGGAAGAAAAGCTATGACAAACCTAGATAGCATGTTAAAGAACAGAGACATTACTTTGTTAACAAAGGTCCATCTAGTAAAAGCTATGATTTCCTTATGGTCATGTATGGATGTGAGAGCTGGACCATAAAGAAAGCTCAGCACCAAGAACTGATGCTTTTGAACTGTGGTGTTAGAGAATACTCTTGAGAGTTCCTTGGACTGCAAGGAGATCAAACCAGGAAATTCTAAAGGAAATCAGTCCTGAATACTCTTTGGAAGTACTGATGTTGAAGCTCCAATATTCTGGCCACCTAATGTGAAGAACTGACTCAATGGAAAAGACCCTGATGCTGGGAAATATTGAAGGCAGAAGAAGGGAATGACAGAGAATGAGATGGTTGGATGGCATCACCGACTCAATGGACATGAGTTTGAATAAGCTCTGGCAGTTGGTGATGGACAGGGAAGCCTGGCTTGCAGCAGTCCATGGGGTCGCAAAGAGTTGGACATGTCTGAGTAACTGAACTGAACTTAAATTATATAACTCCACTTGACCCAGTTTTGGCCAGCATAATATTTATTTTCATTTTAACAATTAAAGTATGAGGTCCATAAACATTAATTATGCTTCTTAGAGGATAAAGCCAGAGGTTTGTCTCAATCCAAATTCCAAGTTTGTTGTGCTTGACCTTTTGATCATATAGTGAATACAGGCTTTATACGACTATGTGCATGAATATTATAAAATAAATTGTGTGTGTGCTCAGTTTCTCAGTCATGTCTCTCTCTTTGTGACTCCATGGACTGTAACATGCCAGGCTCTTCCATCCATGGAAATTTCCAGGCAAGAATACTGGAGTGGGTTTCCATTTCCTTCTCTAGGTGATCTTCCCAATAATAAAGCAAATTGGGATAATCCCAAGCTGTTCTTCATATGATGCTAATATTTTACTAGGTTGCTGGGAATGCTGGGAAGTCTTTTTTAATTTCTAATTTAATTCAAATTTGACTTCAAAATGATTCTAGATTCCATTAGTAAGACAATAGAGCTGATAAATGAGGAGTGAAAAGATGGAGGTCGTAACCCATAATAGTACTTGGCAGGGAAATGTTTGCCTTAGCTCACTGACAAACGTTTACAGTTGTTTTCAGTTGAACAAAACCTCACTTACTATGCTTGTAAAATGGTTATCTTTCCTGAGGTAGAGTGATTGAAAAATAATAGACAAATATATCAGATAGATAGGTAAAGAGTCTATTTTAAAACATGATATAATACTATACTTCTAGAATGTGGGTTATATTTATTTATAATTCAAATAAATTAACATAAACATACGCTTATGTCAATATTCTTAATAGGTTTCAATCTTCTTGATATTAAAAATATATTCTGTGTTGATGCTTGCAAGTTAGATTTCTATGAACCATGGCTATATTCATCATTTTATAAGTAAGAAAAATTTGAGGGAAAGCATAATCACTGTCATTGTGTGTGCATACATATAAATATATAATGTCATAAAAATTACGCATATTTTTGGTAACTGCAGCTGTTCAAATATTTTGTGATATAGCTTATTTTCCTGTACTAGTAGTTTAAGGGCTTATATATAAGGTTGAAGCCATTAGTGGGTCAGAGGATACTAACTCAAAGGTATTACCTAGATGTAATTTAGATGCTTTTAAAAGAGCTTTTTACTACCTGAATATCACTAATAGGATTAAAATTAGAGGAATAGTAATACATCACTTGATTCTCAGACACTTAGAGGCTTTTAAGGACTTCTAAATATTTCTGTCCCCAGTTTTCAAACATGTTTAAAAATGCATTGTTATATTACAAGAGATAAGGAAGAACACTTTATAATGATGAAGGGATCAATCCAAGAAGAAGATATAGTAATTGTAAATATTTTTGCGCCCAACATAGGAACATCTCAATACATAAGGCAACAGTGTGCATGTATGCTCAGTCGCTTCAGGCATGTCTGACTCTTCGTTACTCCCATGGACTGTAGCCCACCAGGCTCCCCCGTCCCTGGAATTCTCCAGGCAAGAACACTGGAGTGGGTTGCCATTTCCTTCTCCAATGCATGAAAGTGAAAAGTGAAAGGGAAGTCGCTCAGTCGTGTCTGACTCTTAGCGACCCCAGGGACTACAGCCTACCAGGGCTCCTCCATCCATGAGATTTTCCAGGCAAGAGTACTGGAGTGGTGTGCCATCGCCTTCTCCGGGCACATTAGATTAGATGAACCTAATTGATATCTTCAGGACATTCCATCCAAATGCAGAATAATTCATTTTCTTAAGGGCGCATGGAACATTCCCTGGAAGAGACCACATCTTGGGTCACAAAAAATGCACTATTAGTTTATGGAATTATTCCAATTACTTGGAAAACACCAAAAGTGGTGTGAGTCAGTCAGTGTTTTGTCTCAATGTTATATATATATATATATACCCATGCTATAAAAACATAGAATTTTTCAAGGTCCTAATATAAAATTCTGACATGTAATGGAGATTTGTAAAACATGTTATTTACTTTTTGCCCATTTTTTTCTCCTTTATCTTACCTTTTCATTGAGTGGCCCAACTTAGCAACTAAACAGAAGCAGCAAAAATTGTTGATTTACAATATTAATTAGTTTCAGGTGTACAAGCAACTGCTTCTGGAAATAAGCTTTGGGTCAAGAAATTTAGCAAGGAAAAAATAAATTACATAAACCAACATCTAGTTGTAAAAGGTAAACTGGATTTTGATGCAAGTGTCTGTTCCACCACTGAGACATTTAAAAAAATTCACTCTTTGAAATGCACCCAACTTAGAACCAGAAATAACTCAAATTATACCACCACTATTCAAAGGACTAGATGTGCATAGTTAATTAACCCACAAACATTTATGTTTTAATATTTGCAAACACTATACTAAATGAAAAGATGAAAACTTTGTGTTGGAATATGATAGAATCTAGTTAGAGTCTGCAACTTTGAGATTTAAAGCAAAGTCTCACAAATGGCTAGTAGAAAATTTACTTTTTTTTTTTTTTTAATGACATGTTCGTTTTGACTTGCTCTTGGTTTCTTTTCCCCCCTCCCTTTCTGTCTATCTTGTTTTCTCTATGTCTCTCCTTCATTTTTCCTGGCTCTATCCTATTGTCTTTTCACCTCTGGTACCTAATGAGATTTGGTGCATTCTCTCTCTCTCTCTCTCCCTTCCTACCCCCCCACCGCCAACTTCACCCCCCACCTCTCTCTTTTTTTGTATTTCATTTGTTTCAGTTCAGTTCAGTTCAGTAACTCAGTCGTGTCCGACTCTTTTTGACTGCATGAACTGCAGCACACCAGGCCTCCCTGTCCATCACCAACTCCCGGAGACTACCCAAACTCACTCCATTGAGTCAGTGATTGCATCCAACCATATCATCCTCTATCGTTCCCTTCTCCTCCTGCCTTCAATCTTTCCCAGCATTAGGGTCTTTTCCAATGAGTTAGATCTTTACATAAGGTGGCCAAAGTATTGGAGTTTCAGCTTCAGCATCAGTCCTTCCAATGAACACCCAGGACTGATCTCCTTTAGGATGGACTGGTTGGATCTCCTTGCAGTCTGAGGGACTTTCAAGAGTCTTCTCCAACACCACAGTTCAAAAGCATCAATTCTTCAGTGCTAAGGTTTCTTCACAGTCCCACTCTCACATCCATACC
This sequence comes from Bos grunniens, assembly GCF_055505025.1. Classification (NCBI taxonomy): domain Eukaryota; kingdom Metazoa; phylum Chordata; class Mammalia; order Artiodactyla; family Bovidae; genus Bos; species Bos grunniens. The sequence goes on from NC_141168.1 coordinate 10,989,009, forward strand.
TGACCACTGGAAAAACCATAGCCTTGACTAGACGGACCTTTGTTGGCAAAGTAATGTCTCTGCTTTTCATTATGCATTGTTTAAACATACTCAGTTCAATTAAGTTGCCAGGTTCAAAATAAATCATTGGGTTAAAAGGAGTACATGATAGAGATATACATAGGTAAGTAGATTGATGAAAAGAGGGAAGGAAGAAACAGAGGTGTGAAAGCCTGGAAGGGAGCACTTGAAAATATATCCTTTGATGACATCACACAGGTGTGTGGGAACCTTCAGGTGTCCCCAGGTTTAAATCAAATACGTGGAAAATAGCTGCCTGAATATTAACTCCCATGTGATTAACTGGGCTAGCACCAGTGTGGCTTTAAAGATAGCTCAGGTTAAAGATTACAAATTAGAAACCAGGTTATGTAATTCATAGGGTTTTTCTCCTATCTAGCATCCCTCACTTCTTATCTTAAATTTCAGCCATTTGCTAAAATCTTAAATCCATTCAATGAGTCCTCTTGCTTTAAATGTACCCTTACCAGTTTTCTCCAAACCCTCACATCCTATTGTTAATTTATCTTAGATATGTTTTTGGGGGAGGTTCTTCCTGTCCCTTCTCATGCCTTTTAACCCTCAAGGTAAATTAGTCAATATATTCAATAAGTAAGGTAGAAATTCTGTATTTAATTCTTGCAAGGTGATTCTTAACCATGGCTTTGTTTAAAGTCACAGGTTTCCAGGCCTCTAAGAACTTTACAACTTAAAGTTGATAACAAAGTAAAATACTGTAATCTCTTGGGGTTGGAAGAGGCTAGAAGACTGATTTAATTAAGTGGGATCCAGGATCCGGGCAAGAAGGAAGATTGGTTTATACTAAGTTAAAATATTTTCACCTCATGTTTAAAAAGAAATAATTTCTTATATAAGCCTATTTTCATTCTGTCGCTTGCAATTAACAAAATGAGAAGAATGTGGAGGTAATTGCACCATCTTTTTTAATAATCCATTCAATCACATTGCCTACTTATCTATTAATACTAAAGAGCCTTAGAGCATTGCTTTCTCTAACACTGCATGACAGTAGTCAAGTTGAAAGATACTGGTCAATCACTGTGAAGTTGGGTATGTGTGCATGTTTATAATTGTTTTATCCTCATGGAGAATTGACCCTTACACCATTTGTTGAGCTGTCCAAAAAGTTCACTTGTTATCTGAAAGCTCATTATGGAAAAATCCGAAGGAGCTTTTTGAACAACCAGTGTATACAATGGAAAGTGATTCAGCTTTTTAAAAAATTCCACATTATGTAACAACATGGATGAACCTGGAAGACATTATGTTAAACAAAATAATCTAGTCACTAAAGGATAAATATTGCATAATTTTACTGATATGAGGTATATGAAAAAGTCAAGGCTATAGGATCAGAGTGGAACGGTGGTTGCCAGGGACTGGAAGGAAGAGGAGTGAGGCATTCCTAATCAACATACATAAACTTTCAATTAAGCAAGATGAATCTATTCAAGGGATCTGCACACATCGTGTACACAGTTAATGCAATATTGCAAACATGAAACATTAGGTGTCTCATGTTGTCTTCTTATCACAATTAAATGAAGTTTTAAAAAAACCCTCTACCCACAAACAGAAAATGCACCATTAAAGTATATCCCCAAATCTCAGAGGACGGAGGCATTTTCCTTTTCTTTTAAATTATTATAAATTATTTATTGAAGCATAGTTGATTTACGATGTTGTGTTTCTGCTGCACAGCAACGTGACTCGGTCATAAATGTATCCACCCTTTTTTATGCCAAAACCTTTGTGCAGATCATAAAAAACTGAGGAGAATTATTAAAGAAATGGGAATATCAGACCACCTATCCTTCCTCCTGAGAAACCTGTATGCAGGTCAAGAAGCAACAGTTAGAACTGGACATGGAAAAACAGACTGGGTCCAAATTGAGAAAGGAGTATGTCAAGGCTATACATTTTCACCCTGCTTATTTAACTTATATTTGGAGCACATCATGAGCAATGTTGGGCTGGATGAAGCACGAGCTGGAATCAAGATTGCTGAGATAAATATCAATAACCTCACATATGCAGATGACACCAAACTTATGGCAGAAAGTGAAGAAGAACTAAAGAGCCTCTTGATGAAAGTGAAAGAGGAGAGTGAAAAAGTTGGCTTAAAACTCAACATTCAGAAAACAAACATCATGGCATCCGGTCCCATCACTTCATGACAAATAGATGGGGAAACAATGGAAGCAGTGACAGAATTTATTTTGGAGGGACTCCAAAATCACTGCAGATGGTGACTGCAGCCATGAAATTAAAAGATGCTTGCTCCTTTGAAAGAAAGTTATGACCAAGCATATTAAAAAGCAGAGACATTACTTTGCCAACAAAGGTTCTTCTAGTCAAAGGGATGGTTTCTCCGGTAGTCATGTATGGATATGAGAGCTGGACTATAAAGAAAACCGAACACTGAAGAATTGATGCTTGAGAACTGTGATGTTGGAAAAGACTCTTGAGAGTCCCTTGGACTGCAAGGAGATGCAACCAGTCCATCCTAAAGGAAATCAGTCCTGAATATTCATTGGAAGGACTGATGCTGAAGCTGAAACTCCAATACTTTGGCCACCTGATGCGACGAACTGACTCAGTGGAAGACTCTCATGCTGGAAAAGATCGAAGGCAGGAGGAGAAGGGGACTACAGAGAATGAGATGGCTGGATGGCATCACCGACTCAATGGACATGAGTTTGAGTAATCTCTGGGCGTTGGTGAAGGACAGGGAAGCCTCGTGTGCTGCAGTCCATGGGCTCTAAAGAGTCAGACACAAGTGAGCAACTGAACTGAACTGAACTCTTTTTTAGATTCTTTTCCCATGTAGGTCATCACGGAGCATTGAGTAGAGTTCTCTATGCTATACAGTAGGTCCTAATTGTTATCCATCATTTTCCTTTTCTAATGGGAAGCTGTTTAAATGCTCATCACAGGTTTATCTATTTATGGTCTTCAAATGAATTAATTTCACATTCTGTTCAGCTCTTCTATTTGACCTCAAATAGGAGAGGGCTAGTTGGTCTACTGTATGGATAATCTTCCATCATCAAAATGGTTCATTTACTTTTAGTTTCTGCAAATACTGGGGTGTTGTGGTTGTCAATGAAACAGTATTCTCTCATAAATTTGTTTTCAGAATCACCCTTTACCCTTAATGCCATATTAATCCCACCATAAAAATAAAATAAGGTCTGTGGTAAACCACAAGCCTCAAAGTATACAGTCCTCTTTGCACAAAGATTATTTCCAAGTGGAAATAATCAATCAGTGTCACAGGAGGCGGCCACCAGCTTTTTCATTATGATCAATTATTTCATACCTTCACTTCTGCTATGCACTAGCATTTCAAGAACTTTCTGTCCAGAGACATATGGAATAAAATACTAAAGGTTCTTAAGTTAACCAATACATTTCTGCATACATATTGACATTTAAACATTCCATTATCAATCATGGCGTATGACATGTAATTAAATACAGAAGGCAACTCCTGAAATCACCAGACTTCGAAAGAAGGTCAGATCATGATGACTGGTTCTCATATGTAAGACATTTCTTCCATTTTGCCTGTACAGTCCTCTATTTTTCATTTCCCCTTGAGAACAGAAGCAACATTGCTAGTTGGAAAATAAAGTCTGATGTCTTTTAAAAACACTTAAGAGAATTCCATTGCCTCTGTTTACTAAAGTAGCAATTTTGTGATGTCTCTGAAAAATAGGACAAACTGAACACACCAATCAACTAAGCCAAGATTTTAATTTTCTTTCTCTACCAGTTTGATTGCCACCTCCCTAGCCTCAGCCTCCTTGGACCCAAAGCCAAAGCCAAAGCCACATGTTTTTGGTTTTTATGTAAAGGTCACCCCACTTGGGGGATACTTAATCAGTTTTCCATTAGTGTGTAATGGGGCTTACAGGTGGTACTAGGAGTAAAGAACCCACCTGATCATGCAGGAGACACAAGAGACATGAGTTTGATCCCTAGGTCAGAGGAATCCCCTGGAGTAGGAAATGCAGTCCACTCCAGTATTCTTGCCTGGAAAATTCCATGGGCAGAGGAGCCTGGTGGGCTATTGTCCATGTGGCTGCAAAGAGACATGACCGAATGACTGAACACACATTCGTGTGTAATACCAAAAACTGTTTGTTCGTTTTTTTATTACAAAACTATTTTATTTTTTGCTTGTGATGATCTGTCCTCCTGCTGGTCATATCTTGTTTCAAACATGAAGCTTACCCCCTGGGGCTGAAAATAGCAGTGGCTGTGGCCTGAACCACATTACAGCAATATTACTAGGGTTGTAAGTTGTGCAGTGTTATCTCATTTAATTAGTCAAAATTAGTCACAAGACCAGGTGAAATTCAGGTTACATATGGGAATGTATAACCCCTCTTAAAGAGAGGAGCTGTAAATAATTTGTGGCCATTTTTAATCTACCTAGGACCCATTAACATTTGGTGATTTTATTCTCTGACCTCAGTTTCCTAGACTTCATAGAGATAGAGTTTGTATATGTTAGTCCCTCAGTCATGTCTGACTCTTTGCAACTCCATGGACTGGAGCCTGCCAAGGCTCCTCTGTCCATGGAATTCTCCAGGCAAGAGTACTGAGATGGGTTGCCATTCCCATCCAAATTCTGGATAGGGTTGATATTATTAATAATGTTCTCAATCTGTTTTGTAACAACATATTTTTTTTCTTCCTCACTGCTTTTCTCTTCAAAATTTCATCTTAATAATTCCTAAAATTAAAAAAAAATCTATTTCCTAGACTAAACATTCTTGAAATCAAGCTTAATTCATCCTGTATTTTCTTTACCCCTCATTTTCTATATCTAATGTGCCAAAATCAATTTGAAATAATTATTGGTTCTGTCTGCTGTTTTCATCCCCCACTCCAGTACTCTTGCCTGGAAAATCCCATGGATGGAGGAGTCTGGTAGGCTGTAGTCCATGGGGTCACGAAGAGTCAGACACGACTGAGCGACTTCACTTTCACTTTTCACTTTCATGCATTGGAGAAGGAAATGGCAACCCACTCCAGTGTTCTTGCCTGGAAAATCCCAGGGACAGGGGAGTCTGGTGGGCTGTTGTCTATGGAGTCTCACAGAGTGGGACACGACTGAAGTGACTTAGCAGCAGCAGCAGCTGTTTTCATCCAGTTGCCTGACCATCAATCACAACCATATGTACCTAAGACAAGACCCTGATAGCTGGCTTTCCTTTTATTCATTTGTCTCCAATTTACCTATTTTATTTGATTATACACCCTAATCTACTGCTACTTCATTTATCTTCTCTCTTTTTAAAAAAAATCTATTTTTAACACCAAAAACATATTTTATTGGAGTATAGCAAGTTAACAATGTTGTGGGAGTTTCAGGTGAACAGCAAAGGGACTTGGCCATATATATACATGTATCTATTTGCACTCAAACCCCCTTCCCATCCAGCCTGGCACATAATTTCCAACCTTTCAAGTTTTTCTTTTTTAATGATATGGTTCTATTTTACCCAATTTTACTATAAACTATTATGCCTGGAAAATCCCATGGATGGAGAAGCCTGGTAGGCTGCAGTCCATGGGGTCGCTGGAGTCCGACACGATTGAGCGACTTCACTTTCACGCATTGGAGAAGGAAATGGCAACCCACTCCAGTGTTCTTGCCTGGAGAATCCCAGGGATGGGGAAGCCTGGTGGGCTGCCGTCTCTGGGGTCACACAGAGTCGAACACGACTGAAGTGACTTAGCAGCTTAGCAGCTTTATGTGTATAATTTTATTTCCAAGTTTTATTACCTCATGTTTTATATATAGTATTTTCATTTCTGAATCTCTGTTTGCTCTTCTGTCAGTCACACACATGAAATAATTTTCTTTCATTTGTTTGCGTGTATGAACTGAATATAGTATCAGTACCCAATTTAATTAGAGTATATTCCTCTAACCTTTCTCCAACTCCTCAAACTAAAACACTTATCTACCCTCCTTAAAATATCAGTTTATTTATGCATTACAAGCCTATAGCTCAATATCTAAACTTTAGTGGTTTCTTTGTACTTCATAACAAGCTCATGAGTGATTTTATTGAGTTACTTAAGTAAGGATGGAAGAGGATGGGAACCAAGGTGAGGTTGGAGGACTAAGCATTCAGTAGCAGGAAAGACAGGGTGTGTATTTACTCAGGGGAAAATAAGGAAAGAGTGGGTATAAAATGAGGAAATCTTGCTGGAACTCAGGAGAGGGAGTTCTCATACGATAATGCTTAACTAGTTTCTTTATTTTTTAAATTGGAGTATAATTGCTTTGCGATGTGTTAGTTTCTGCTGCACAGTGAAGTAAATCAACTATATGTGTACATACATCCCTCCCTCTCGGGCCTCCCTCCCAACCCTCTTATCCCACCCGCATGGGTCATCACAGAGCACCAAGCTGAGCTCCCTGGGCTTTAAAGCAGGCCCCCCGGACTAGCTAGCTATTTTACATACAGTAGTGTATAGACGTCAATCCTGATCTCCCAGTTCATCTACCCTCCGCTTCTCGGTCTATGTCCACACGTCCATTCTCTCCATATGTGTGTCTATTCCTGCCCTGCAAATAGGCTCAACATATATGCATTAATATATGATATATATATATATATATTTATATTTATTTATTTATTCTTTCTGACTTACTTCACCCTGTATGACACTCTCTAGGTCCAGGTCCATCCACATCTCTACAAATGACCCAGGTTTGTTACTTTTTGTGGTTGAGTAATAGCAGAAGGTGTATCATATGCCTCTGGTGCCCCCAGCTCTCACTATGGAGTTATTACTTCCAATAGGGCCACAGCTTTGGCAGAGTCATTTGCGGGCCTAGGTTCCATTCATACTGACAGTGTCTGAGATGGTCACTCTTCATCTTTCTCTTGAACTTTCCGACATGCTGTGGGCACACGCTAAAGCCTGTGGATAAGTACCTTCACATGGATCAGTCTTGAAATGTAGGGTCATTAACAAGCCCAAGGAAAATCAGTGTGGGTTGGGAACCAAAGAATAAATATTACCCTGTTTAGTCATAGGGTGGACAGTTTTGAGAAGGTGCAGTAAGGTCAAGCCTCAGTTGCCCACAGCAGTAAACTCTGTAATGGACTCCTATTTTGGTTTTTCTTCATCTCTTCACTTTTTTATTCCCTTTCTGTTCTCTGCAAATGGACTATGTGCACCCGTTTCTTGGTCTTGAATTTTGCTTCAGGATAAGTCGGAAGCAAGTCCTTTCTTAAAAATTTTATTATAGTTGATTTAAAATGATGTGTTAGTTTCAGCTGTATAGCAAAGTTATTCAGTTACACATAGATTCATTCTTTTTCAGATTCTTATATAGGTTATCGCTGAATATTGAATAGAGCTGCCTGTGCAATACAGCACTTTCTTATTGGTTATCTAACTTACATATAGTAGTGTGTTCTTGTTAATCCCAACCTCCTGATTTATCCTTCCCCCACATTTCCTCTATGGTAACCATACGTTTATTTTTTATCTTTTTTCCGTAAATGAGAATGGTATGCTGCAGTCAGAGGTTTGAGATAGTTGACTTGGAAAGAGAAAACTATAACAGAAATGAATGGCAAGATTTTTTCCCCTGATATATACAGATTTGTGTTTTCACCTCAATTAAGTTATCTCCCTAATGGTAGGTGTTGTTTAGTCACAGAGTCATGAATGACTCTTTTGTGACTCCCATGGACTGTAGCACACCAGGATTCTTTGTCAATGGTATTTCCCAGGCAAGAATTCTGGAGTGGTTTACCATTTCCTTCTCCAGGGAATCTTCCCAACCAAGGGGATGAACCCATATTTCCTGCAATGCAGGCAGATTCTTTACAAGTGAGCCACCTGGGTAGCTTATAAGTCATCCTAAAGGTAGACTTATACTTCATAATTCTATTGTTTTCCTATAGTGCATTGCTGAGTACATGACAGATAATGAGAGATACTTGCTGATTATTTAATAAAAGTGATTTATTACGAATTGCTGTTTATGGTGTGGACTGTAAAATCATATATATATATATATATATATATACATATATATGCATATATGTATGTATATATGTGATTTAGTTCAGTCACTCAGTAGTGTCTGACTCTTTGCAACCCCATGGACTGCAGCATGCCAGACTTCTCTATCCATCACTGACTCCCGGAGCTTACTCAAAACTCATATCCATTGAGTCAGTGATGCCATCCAACCATCTCATCTTCTGTTGTACCCTTCTCCTCCTGCCTTCAATCTTCTCCGACATCAGGGTCTTTTCCAATGAGTCAACTCTTTGCATCAGGTGGCCAAAGTATTGGAGTTTCAGCTTCAGCATCAGTCCTTCCAATGAATATTCAGGTTGAGTTCCTTTAGGATGGACTGGTTGGATCTCCTTGCAGTCCAAGGGACTCTCAAGAGTCTTCTCCAGCACCACAGTTCAAAGGCATCAATTCTTCGGCGCTCAGCCTTCTTCACAGTCCAACTCTCACATCCATACATGACCACTGGAAAAACCATAGCCTTGACTAGACAGATCTTTGTTGGCAAAGTAATGTCTCTGCTTTTTAATATGCTATCTATTAGCCACTGAAAAAAATGTTGTCAAGTGTTTTTGGTGTGATTTAAAAATCCTCACTCTTCAAGCATAGTGAAATCATTCACTGAACACCTTTTTTATGAGGGCTTCATTTGATTAACACCTCTTTGTTGTTCCTCTCACATTGATGTACAGTGTCACTAATCCAAATCAATTGCTTTATGACAGAAAAATAGTAAAAACAGTTCAAAATTTTGAATTTATATCAATTACATTTCTCTAGATTTCAAATGGTATGTAGGCATAATAACAGCCATAGATTGTAAGAATTCCAAATCCATTATTTTATATTCAAAAAAATCCTTTTGGATTAATAGCATATTTTTGGTGCAGATTTTTTCCTGAATGAAAATATAACATTGATACATATGCTAGTAATCTATACTATATATATATATATATGATTTTACAGATTATATATCAGTATTACATTATATATATATATATATATATATGTATAATATGTGTCTATATATAGGCTACCCAGGTGGTGCAGTGGTAAAGAATTCACTTGCTGATGCAGGAGACACAAAATAAGCCATGGGGGCATGTGTGCTGTCACTTCAGTTATGTCCGATTTTCCACCCCATGGACTGTAGCCCATCAGGCTCTCTGTCCATGGGATTCTCCAGGCAAAATACTTGAGTGGGTTGCCATGCCCTCCTCCTTCCCAATCCAGGGATCGAAGCTGCATCTCTTGCATTGCAAATGGACTCTTTACCCATGGTGCTACTTGGGAAGCCATAAGCCATGGGACCTTTATATAAATATAAGTACATGGTAGATCTGGGCATGACTGAGCATAACCTAGTGTATAATCACCAGGGAAGCCCAGCTCCAGGTTAAGAGCCTATGTTTGATTTTTCAGGCTTCACTACTGGCAGTTATAAAGTTTTGATCTGGCGGGCCTTGAGGGTGGTGTTGTGTTGGTGGGGTGAAGTTGCTGTCTGCACTCCAGCCTTGGGACACAGTCAGCACTCCAGATGCTGGAGGGAGTTGCAGTCATGACTCAGACCCCTGGGTTAGTCATGCTGTTTGACAGATTTACATTCTAGCCTTGGGATTGCATCACTGGGTCTCTAGAGCTGAGGCCTCGGCATTCTTCAAATGCCTTCGCTCCATCTCTTTTTGAGGGCAAGAGTGGGAACCTTGAGGCTGTGTTTCCCACTCTGACTCAGTACCCAGTACAGCTGTCCCTCCATGCATTGGTGTCCAGGGAAGTGAGTCCTGGAAACAACCATACTTCGGAACCAAGTGATGACTGTAACTCTCCCAGATCACAGCCCTTGCCCGCTCCCCTCCCCAGTTCCAGATTCCATGAAGTGGCCTGAGTCTTCTGTTGGGGCTACCTCAACAGGAAGATAACCCCCCATATCTGTATTAAGCCACTTGACTCTTAACCAGTATGTCAACTCCAAGGGGAGATAGAATAGGGTGTGTCTGTACCATCTCTGGTTTTAGACACTTGCTTCTACCAGTGCATTAAAAGATTAAAGGCTTGACTCTAATTTTGCTGTTGCTTTGGTCTCTAGCTCTGACACCTGACAGCTCATTTGTCTCTCAGCTGAACTGACATCATCTGACTTGACCACTTGTATAATATTTCTTCAGTTCAGTTCAGTTCAGTCACTCAGTCATGTCCGACTCTTTGAGACCCCATGAATCGCAGCACGCCAGGCCTCTCTGTCCACCACCAACTCCTGGAGTTCACCCAAACTCACGTCCATAGAGTCTGTGTTGCTATCTAGTCATCTCATCCTCTATCATCCCCTTCTCCTCCTGCCCCCAATCCCTCCCACCATCAGAGTCTTTTCCAGTGAGTCAACTCTTCAAATAAGGTGGCCAAAGTATTGGAGTTGCAGCTTCAGCTTCAGCATCAGTCCTTCCAATGAACATCCAGGACTGATCTCCTTTAGGAGGGACTGGTTGGAACTCTTTGCAGTCCAAGGAACTCTCAAGAGTCTTCTCCAACACCACAGTTCAAAAGCATCAATTCTTTGGTGCTCAGCTTTCTTTATAGTCCAACCCTCACATCCATACATGACTATTGGAAAAACCACAGCCTTGACTAGACAGAACTTTGTTGGCAAAGTAATGTCTCTGCTTTTCAATATGCTATCTAGGTTGGTCATAACTTTCCTTTCAAGGAGTAAGTGTCTTTTAATTTCATGGCTGCAATCACCATCTGCAGTGACTTTGGAGCCCCCCAAAATTATGTCTGACACTGTTTCCCCATCTATTTCCCATGAAGTGATAGGACCAGATGCCATGATCTTAGTTTTCTGAACGTGGAACTTTACGCCAACTTTTTCACTCTCCTCTTTCAATAAGAGGCTTTTTAGTTCCTCTTCACTTTCTGCCATAAGGTGCTGTCATCTGCATATCTGAGGTTATTGATATTTCTCCCAGCAATCTTGATTCCAGCTTGTGCTTCTTCCAGCCCAGAGTTTCTCATGATGTACTCTGCATAGAAGTTAAATAAGCAGGGTGACAATATACAGCCTTGACATACTCCTTTTCCTATTTGGAACCAGTCTGTTGTTCCATGTCCAGTTCTAACTGTTGCTTCGGGACCTGCATATAGGTTTCTCAAGAGGCAGGTCAGGTGGTCTGGTATTCCCATCTCTTTCACACAGTTTATGGTGATCCATACAGTCAAAGGCTTTGGAATAGTCAATAAAGCAGAAATAGATGTTTTTCTGGAACTCTCCTGCTTTTTCGATGATCCAGCAGATGTTGGCAATTTGATCTCTGGTTCCTCTGCTTTAGCACTATACTGTGTTCGTTCTTGCCAATGTTTCTTCTTCCCACCCACTATTTCTGAGCTTTTTCTGAGCCTCTGAGACTGATTATCTGTCAAGTGTCATTCCCCTTCTATCAGAAAAAGCACATCCCCCAAACAAAATTATGCACACAGCATTAGGGATTTTAAGATTTGCAAATGTTAAGTTGCCACTGTATCACATTATTTTAATTGCAATAAATTTAAAATTCAAGATACCAGTAGAAATAAATTAATATTGAATATCCAGGAGAAATAAAAGAACAAAAATTACACAGTAATGAGAAATATGGAGGATTATGGATCTCTGAAAGCCCATCCATGGACGGAGTTCACTAAGTCAACATCAAAATTGTTGTTCTAAGTTTTTCAACTTAAGTTTTCCAAACTATAGTTTTTTGTTGTTGTTGTTGTTTGTTTTTAACATTAGTCCCTTAAAAATATAAGACCTCTTGGAGAAGAAAATGGCAACCTAGTCATGGCAACCTAGTCCAGTGTTATTGCCTAGGAAATCCCATTAACAGAGGAGCCTGGTGGGCTGTAGTCCATGGGGTGACAAAAGAGTTTGACGTGACTCCGTAGCTAAACAACAAAGACATACAGATGTAAATAAAAAGAGCAACATGGAAAGCTCTGTGTTTGGAAAATGTCATCAAAGCTCAGCTTGGAGACTCACAATACATGGCAGTACAATAAAGGCTCTTCATTTGTATATTTTTAATGCAAAACACTCAATCCAGTATTCAAGACGTACAGTCCCTTCATTCCAAAAGAAACAATTTTTTTTTTTTCTGGTTTCTTTTCCTGTCCCAGATACTACCAATCAAATTTTAGCAAGAAGTGTTCAAGGTTTTGTTTTCCAATACTATCTATTAATAGGAAATCATAATATTATAAGATACTTTCAGAACAATTTCAGATGAGCACATTTTTCAAAAAGTACATTGCCTATCCTAGGTTTTAATTAAAGTCTGAGTGTAATGTATTTGGTGGTAGGGGTGGAATTGCAGGGAGGGTATAAATACATCACAGAGGTGTCAGAGTGTTATTCCTCACTGGTTTAAAAAAAAAAATTCTTAGATGCCAATAGACATAAAGATATGACTTTTCTTTTTATGGAAATAGCCCAAACCTAATGGTTGAAAAGAGATTGAAATTGGATATTGTTGATCATGCAGTGTGAAAACATTTTTAAAATATATGATATGGGCTACAGAAGGAGAGTAAAGAGCAGATAATGGTGCTGATAATGTTTCATAATTGTAACAGTAGATATACTTTCATTAAATGACCAAATGAACCACTGCTGGCATAGTTTGGAGTTTTTGTTAAATAATAAACATGAAATATGGGTGGAATAACTTCAATGTTGCGAAGAGCTAATAAGAGTAACAGTCATGCCCTGTTAAAGCAATGAAGTCTATTTTGTTCAATGCTAGAGTTTGCAATGATCAAATTGCCAAAATGAAGTAGCTGTAAAAATAAAAACTTTGTCTGTGCTTCAAAAATAGATTGGATCTTAGCTTTTAATTTTACTATGTAGTTTTGTAAAAAAAAAAAAAAAATATATATATATATATATATAAAGGTTTTCATAGTTGCATTTGTGAACCTTAGGAAGGTAATTAAAAATGAAAATCATATTACTCAAATACAAACTAGGGAATCTTGGTCTGGAAAAACTCCATCACTAAGATAAAAAGCACACTGAAACGTTTGGTGGGGAAGAATCAGTTCACTTTCAATGACGTACTTGCAATATGTAGTCTCTTATATGGTAATTTCTTCCCAGTGTTGTTGATTTTATTTTGCTTTTGTAGTCTAGAATGAAGGAAACAAGGATCTTCAGTTTTTAATAAGGAAGTTAAAACACCTTGGGGAATTCTTGGGCTATTTTGAAGATTACCATGAAACTAGGAAGCATCCTCTAAACCAGTGAAATGATTACCCCCTGTTTTCTCTTGTATATTTTCCACTTCTGTAATTTATATCTTTTCGGCTTCTCAGTGTACCTTGTTATACTTTTGCCTATTGAATCTCTGTAATGTATTTATTCCTTTATTGGTAATTATTTAGTCCTGTTAAAACTGATAGTTTCCATTTAGGGAATTGTAGAAATATAGCATTTAATCAACAGAGTGGAAACAGAATTCTAGCCTTAGGACTGCTGCTGTCTTCCTCTATGACTTATGGGAGACTTCCTATCTCTCAAATTGACTATAAAATAGTGGGAATGGAATTCATACTTGTTGAAATATTGATGGCTACACTGAAGGGTGTACAATAAAAAAAGCTTTATTTCTCTCATTTTGAGGTGAACACTCTGTGAGAACTCTTGTACTCTCCCATATTATGATCAAAATGCCTTTTTGGTGAGTTTCTCATTGTGTCAATCACATGCCCCAGTGGATTTTATTCATTTGATGTGGGGTATAAATTTATCACATGTGAATATGAATCTGTTAATTTACTTTAAATTTCTATCTGTTCACTTTGAGAGGATTCAGTCTTTGAAATTTAGAAATGTTCTTTGAAATTTTGCAGGAAACTTCTTTCAGCTGTAGTTTGCTACAAAAAAACATTGTGTACTGAAGATATTTTTATTTAGTTGTGTACAATGTTTTTAGAAATGACATCCTACACTTGAAATATTTTAAAAATTAAAGTTGAAGAACATTCAAAAGGATGTTTATTAGGATGATTATTTACTTGTGATTTACAGAATTATATGAGTAAAATCTCATTTACCTATCCTCTATGAAGCTATTGCCCAGTAATTGATATGTTATCTTTCTTAAACTCTAAACAACAACAACAAAACAATGTTCTGTGTACCACAAAATACCAGATGTTTGAACTGAACACACATTTTTGATGTTTTATGATTTAGGTAAATACAAATACTAGGGTATATATCCACCTACTAGAGACCAGACAATACATTTATGTTTTAAAGGATACAAATGTGATAAGTCCTTTAAAGAAGTTACACTTCCATCATTTACTTTTCTCGTAAATTGTAAGTTCAAATCAACCCAGGCAACTTTATTTAATTTTTGTTAAATATTTTACAATTGTCAAGTGAAAACAAAACATTGAATGATTGAATGATTTTTAATGCCACTGAATTTAAAAGCATGGCAGAGAATATTTTATACTAACAACTGACATTCAGATTAGAGATTCTTTACACTCAGTCAGTCAGTCAGTTCAGTCGCTCAGTCGTGTCCGACTCTTTGTGACCCCATGAATCACAGCAGTGTTTAAACTCTGTGAACATCAGCCATTCACAAGTTATCATACAACTTAGCTTTAATGATTTTATTTTTCTGATCTTTGAACAAATTTCTTCAACCCACTCCTCCAGAATATTAGGGCTACTGTGTGGTATTTTGGGGTCTATCTCTTCTAAACAATGAGTATTTTCGTGCTCAAAGTACTTTTTCTTTCGTTCTTTTTCTTTTTTTTATTAACACCTACTTCTCTTTGTCTCCAAATTTCTGATGTTTGACGAATTTTCTTTCTGTGTGCATCTCCTTTAGTCAATGGGTTAGAAAAGATCTCCAATTAAAATAAATAAATTTATATTAAAAAAAAAGATCAAACAATGAACGAAAAAAAATCAGACCTAAACAAATGAAGTATCAGAATATGAAGGTGGGAGAAGGGGATGACAGAGCATGAGGCGGTTGGATGGAATCACCGACTCAATGGACATGAATTTGAGTAAACTCTGGGTTTGGTGACGGACAGGGAGGCCTGGGTGCTGCAGTCCATTTGGCGGGAAAGAGTCGGACACGACTGAGGGACTGAACTGAACTGAGTCAAATTCTAATAAAATGTGATTGCCAAATAAAAAGTTAGTTTTAGATGTACAAAAACATACAAAGTATATCTCCTATATATCTTAGTTTAGAATATGAATGGAAGTTATTTGGCACCAAAATAAAGAAGAAATCTGAGAAAAAGGAAGATATGATATCTGGAGAAACGGAGCTGTCTCAAGAAACCATTATCAAAAATCAGCTCCATTAAGTGAAAAAAACGGGGTGGGGGGGAGGTGCTGTAAGAAATAAAGCAACAATGATACCAAGCCTTTGAACATTTGAAAAAACTTAAAGAATACTAAAAATACTGGTGATTGGTGTAGGGCTAGTTTGAAAAATAAGTTTTTAGAAATGTATTTATGGGAATATGATTAAATTATTAAATCCTAGAGGGACATTACACAGGGAAATAATTATATACATGAACTGCTTGATATCACAACTAATTGTGTTTAGGCTGTCAAAATAAAAATGTAAATATTGATCAGTGATTCATCTATAAATTAAAGTAAACCTGTATTAGGAAGATATGGGGAAAGGATTTTAGCTTTAAACTATTTGGTAATATTTGATTTTTTAAAAAACAGACACACATTTAAAAATAATGGTCCAAAAGGACCTTATTCTTCATTAACTCACAAAATTATATTACCCAAACCTTCCATCAGTCACACAGTAGTTTTTTTCCAACTGTTTTTGTTATCAACCTTCTTCTCAGGAGAATCCATTTTATTTCCTGATCTTACTTTAATTTCAGCAATGGTTAACACAGGCCTTAATTTTTGAAACCCATTTTGCATTTTCACTAATCTTTGGTCAAGTGGAAGCCATATGCCATTTAGCTAAAAAGTTTTCTTAGAAGATATTTTACTGTACAGATCAGAGCTATAATAAGCTATTTGAAAGATTGAATTGAAATATAAAAAGCATTTTAGATATTTTACACTTCAAAAAAATTTTCCAAATAGAACTTTTCCAAAATTAGCTTAAATTGGAAGCATTTTTACATATGTGAAAGCAAACCAATAATGAAAAAAGTAATTTTTAATATATTTACAAAAGAATAACAGAAGTTCAAATTATTTATGTACTTTACAGGTATTGCATAAGTATTTGAGTTTTGGTAGAAGTTTATTAAAACAGTAAATATAAATGCAATGTGTTTTAAAAATCATGTAGAAAATTGAATTGATCAGATACATATAGGAAAATCTATGCAATATACTTTAGTTTTCAACTAACAGTGGTTTTTCTAGAAAAAGCAATAAGGCTTTACTCATTTAATGTTAATAGGTACTACAATGGTTGCAAAGTGAATTTTGAAGAAAATTTGAGACTTTTGAGGATAACATGAAAATTTAGCCATTTGAGATTCTTTTCAAGTGAGCTGCATATTCTCTTTACTTAGTAAAGATGCTAAGCATAATATGTTTTTTGATGATTAAAGCTATTTTTATGTCATACAATCTTCCATCTAGAATACTGAAACATGTAGAACACTACAATTAAATAAGCTAAAGTCATGTTCTTAATTATTTGACCTCTTTGAATGGTTTTTCCATCTGTTTTTCTCTTCATCATTATGTCAGTCGTAACTTCTGAGTGTTGTCAGTACGCCTGATTCTATTAGGATCCTTTTCTAAGTCATCAGTTCATTTGTGAGGTGGCTTTAAAACAAATAAAAAGCAGGCAAGCTGACCAAATTTCTTTTTTAAGAATTAAATGCAAATTATGTTTGCCAGAGCAGAAGAATGAGGGGAAGGGATAGTTAGGGATTTTGAAATAGACCTGTACCCACTGCTGTATTTAAAATGGATCACTAACAAGGTCCTACTATATAGCACAGGAAGCTCTGCTCAATGTTTTGTGGCAGGCTGGATGGGAGGGAGTTTGGGGCATAATGGATACATATATATGTATGGCTGAGTTGCTTTGCTGTTAGCTTGAAACTATCTTAACTTTGGTCAGCTGTACTCTAATATAAAATAAAAAGTAGAAAAAAATGCAAAATAAGTGTGGAAAGCGTCCTGATTGATGGCTTAAGCCTTCTTCCCTGTAAAATTGGCATGAACTGTAGCTAAGTTCATTATTGTTCATAACTGTCTCAAGGTCAATTTCACTTTCTTTCCTATCACTTGTGGTTAAACTTGAACAAATGACCCCTGAAGATGAATTAGAATGAATATTCAGAGCCTGAAAATAAGGGTGATAACACACGTATTTTATTATAATATTTAGGGAAAGATCTATGATAAACAGAGTAATATTGGTTTTCAGATGGGATGTAATCGAAAGGATTTTTTGGTAAGTTACCTACCCAAGATTCATCATGATTTCTTTTTTGCTTCCACAACTCTGGGCTTCTTTATACATATCCCCTGGAACTGTCTTTCTCAACTCTTTGGGTATATCTTGGATTCACCTGAAAATGTCTTTGCCCTTCCACAGAAATTATGATTTCACTAATTCTAACGAATCCCAGGCACTGGGATTTTTAAAAGCACTGCCCCCCTCTACCCCCACCCCAGTTGATACCAATACGTAGCCATACATGCAAAACAGTACTAGAGTCAGCCATAAGTTTAGATTTGAACAGAAACCTATTCTACATGATTTAAGCAAGAAAAGAAAATACCGAAGGATGTTAACTCATAGGGCAGCAAGACCAAGAATCAGGTCTCGGAGCAGAAGAGGCAATAACGTTGATCCAAGTCACCACCTGCCTCCTCCAGGGCTGAAGGACTGTGATTGCCACAGAAACTCCTGCCGCTCACGACTTGTTTTGACAAATGTCTGCCTTTTTGAATAGCTCACAACTGAACCACTTTTAAGTAATTCTCATTATACATTTTGTTGGCTGATCTAGAGTACATGCTTATGGCCTTGGTGCATACAATGCTGGGAAAGTTCATTCTCAGGTAGAACACTAAGAAAATTTAAAAGGCTACAGTGGCCTGCTTGTATTGAGGGAGAGAAATCTGGTCAAAAAAAAAAAAAAACCCTACTTGATTTAAGTTTTGAGGTTTTGTCAAGGGTATTGGGAAATCAGGGGTGGGGGAAAATGAGTGAATAGTCTTAGAAGGCTTGCTATGTTTTGCATTGGATTTATTTTACTATCTTTAGTAAGAAAAAAATGTAATACAAGTTAAGTCATTTGGGGGGATGATATACTTATGTTAATAATCTGAAAATTATCATTCCATAACACTCTCAGAAATCCTTTATTACAGCTGAAACTATAAAAAATAGAAGAAATTATACTTTCAGAAGGAAAACTGAGTAAAGTAGTTCTTATAAAACCAACTAAAATTGTAAATTAAATATTTTTATTGAACTATAGTTGATTTCCAATGTTGCTTTTTTTTCTTTTTCTTTTTAAACCCAATGTTAAGCAGGCACAAATGTAGGGAAAAGAACCCAGAAATGAAACTAAATCAGGAACTTGAAATTAAGAGCATTCAAAGGCCTTCTCTTATTGGGCAGTTCTGTCTAAAGTTAAAGGAATTCACTAACTACTTTGAAGACTTAAAGGGGGAAAAAATAAACCCCTTAGTTCACAGAAAAGAGGGAATCTGACAAAATGTCTCTGTACAAAGTGTTACCCCAAAGGTTATACCTGCAGTGTAAGAGTGAAAAAGAAATAATAGTTGCACCAAAAAAGGGGAAAAGGAAGAGACTTGTTTTCTGAACCTTTGAACTAGATGAAGAGAGGAAAAACATTTCATCTGAGAATTTATAAACACCAGTGATCCCTTACATGATTTTGCAGTATATTTTCAGGCTGTGTGACCCACCAAGACCTCAAAAAGAAAAATTAATACAATGAAGCCCAGAATTGAAACCACCCACAGGTGATAGGAAAACATAAATCTTTTCAAAAGAAACTCAAAATCATCAGGGCCTTGGAAAATTTCACAATGAGAGAAGGCATAGAATTCAGAAAGTAACAGAAAAGATACTGGCAAACATCTAGACCAATGTAAGCAAGCATTTTCCGTATCTGCAAATTAATTGTTTCACTTTCTGGAAGGCACAAACCTTCCCTAGAGCCTAGCTCAATATTATTGACCATGTCTTAGGTCCCATAATCAGACTGAGTCAGATAGAATTAGATTAGCTCCACTGTATTTTTTCTTTTTCACTACAAGGAGAGATTTAGTTTATTTTAGAAAATCAGTGATGAGAAAGGGGTTTTAAGTTATTTTTTATTCCCATAGTATCTTAAAGTTGTATGAAGCCCTCCCAAAAATTAATTTTGAAAAATTCACTATGACTGCATTGGCCTTTGCACATTTTCTTAAATTTCTACCAATTATCTTGAATATCCTCAAGATTTTTAAAGCATCTTTTAGTAAATTTTCAAACTCAGTTTCATTCGAGTCCATTGTTTTCTCCAAATCATCAGAATTGGAGAATATTTGTATTCTTGCCCTTAAATCCATGCATCTTAAGTCTGCTAATTTCAAAAACTCATTGGCTTAATACCTGGGAGTCAGTCAGTGTCAGCTGTTTCATTCGAAGAATGTCTACCGTCTACAACAAGAACTCCTAACCCTTAGGGTAAACAATGCAGATCTCTTCTCCAACACTAATATGTAAGAAATATCTTCTTATTTTCTAAAACATATAATTTAATCCCATCCCATCTCCCTCACTGGGTAATTCTCCCTGGGCAGGAGGAAATTTAAGGTCAATCATGAGAGTGGAGGGTCTCTGCTTTCCAACTATTCCTACAAATTTGAGAACTTATCTTTGGTTTCATGCCAATTATTATTTCCCTTAAAGCATTTAATGCTCTTTCTAAATCCTCAAGGTCTGTTGTTGTTCAGTTGCTAAGTTGTGTCTTACTCTTTGTGACCCATGGACTGCAGCACGCCAGTCTCCTCTAACCTCCACTGTCTCTCAGAGTTTGCTCAAATTCACATCTATTGAGTCAGTGATGCTATCCAACCATCTCTTCCTCTGTCACCCCCTTCTTCATTTGCCTTCAATCTTTCCTAGCATCAGGGTTTTTCCCAATGTGTCAGCTCTTAGCATTAGGTGGCCAAAGTATTGAAGCTTCAGCATCAGTCCTTCCAATGAATATTCAGGGTTGATTTCCTTTAGGATTGGTTTAATCTCCTTGCAGTTCAAGGGTCTCTCAAGAGTCTTCTCCAAGCATCATTCTTTTGTGTTCAGCCTTCTTTATAGTCCAACTCTCACATCCACACATGACTACGGGAAAAACCATAGCTTTGATTATGGAGACCTTTACTAGCAAAGTGATGTCTCTGCATTTTAACATACTGTCTAGGTTTGCCATAGCTTTCCTTTCAAGGAGCTAGTGTCTTTTCTAAATTTTACAAGGTCTATTTAAAGCTAAATTATGAGCTGCATCCTTGCCTAACAAAATCACTGGATATTTTTAGCTTCTTTTCAGGTCAGCAACATTATCTGAAACTCTGCCACTTGAAATGTGCATATATCCATCCCTTTTAAAATTCAATAATTTATAGATATAAGAGACCCTTCCCTGGTGGCTATGTTGGTAAAGTATTTGCCTGCAATGCAGGAGACCTAGGTTCGATTCCTGAGTTTGGAAGATCCCCTGAATAAGGGAATGGCAATCCAGGCCAATATTCTTGCCTGGAGAATTCTGTGGACAGAGGAGCCTGGTTTGCTATAGTCTGCGGGGTCACAGAGAGTCAGACACAACTGAGTGACTTACACTTTCACTGCACTTTCAAGAGATCCTAACCTCAGCAGGTATTAGCTACGGGGCTAACATAATAAAATTTCATGAACTGCTGTTTAATATTCAGTCGTGTCTGACTTTTGGCAACTCCATGGAATGCAGCACTCCAGGCTTCCCTGTCCTTCATCATCTCGTGGAGCTTGCTCAAACTCATATCCATTGAGTCAGTGATGCCATCCAACCATCTCATCCTCTGTCATACCCTTCTCCTCCTGCTTTCAATCTTTCCCAGCATCAGGGTCTTTTCAAATGAGTAAGTTCTTCACATTAGGGTGTCAAAGTATTGGATCTTCAGCATCAGCATCAGTTCTTCCAATGAATATTCAGGACTGATTTCCTTTAGAATGGACTGGTTTGATTTCCTTGCAGTCCAAGGGACTCTGAAGAGTCTTCTCCAACACCATAGCTCAAAAGCATCAATTCATGTTGATATATGGCAAAACCAATACAATATTGTAAAGTTAAAAAATAAAATAAAATTTAAAAAGCATAAATTCTTTGATGTTTATCTTTCTTTATGGCCCAACTCTCACATCTATATATGACTACTGGAAAACCCATAGCTTTGACTTTTTGAACATTTGCCAGCAATGTAAAGTCTCTGCTTTTTATAAGCTGTCTAGGTTTGTCTTAGTTTTTCTTCCAAAGAACAAGCATCTTTTGATTTTGTGGCTTCAGTCACCATGTGCAGTGATTTTGGAGCCCAAGAAAATAAAGTCTGTCACTATTTCCATTGTTTCCCTATCTGTTTGCCATGAAGTGATGGGACTGGATGCCATGACCTTCGTTTTCTGAATGTTGAGCTTTAAGCCAGTACTTTTCACTCTCTTCTTTCACCTTCATCAAGAAGTTCTTTAGTTCCTGTTTGCTTTCTGCCATAGGATGGTGTCATCTGCATATATGAGGTTATTGATATTTCTTCCAGAAATCTTGATTCCAGCTTGTGTTTCATCCAACCTGGCATTTTGCATGATGTACTCTGCATAGAAGTTAAATAAGCAAAGTGACAATAAACAACCTTGATGTACTTCTTTCCTGATTTGGAACCAGTCCATTGTTTCTTGTCTGGTTCTAAATATTGCTTCTTGACCTGCAATACAGGTTTGGGCAGAAAGTAGGAAAGGTGGTCTGGTATTCCCACCTCTTTAAGAATTTTCCACAGTTAGTTATGATCCACACAATCAAAGGCTTTGGAATAGTCAGTGAAGCGAAATAGATGTTTTTCTGGAATTCTCTTGGTTTTTCAATGATCAAACAGATGTTGACAATTTGATCTCTGGTTCCTCTGCCTTTTCTAAATCCAGCTTGAACATCTGGAGGTTCACAGTTCATGTACTGTTGAAGTCTGTCTTGGAGAATTTTGAGCATTACTTTGCTAGCATGTGAAATGAGTACATTTGTGCAATAGCCTGAACATTCTTTGGCATTGCCTTTCTTTGGGATTGGAATGAAATCTGACCTTTTCCAGTTCTGTGGCCACTTCTAAGTTTTCCGAATTTGCTGGCATATTGAGTGCAGCATTTTCACAGCATCATCTTTTCAGATTTGAAATAGCTCCACTGGAATTCCATCGCCTCCACTAGCTTTGTTCATAGTGATGCTTCCTAAGGCCCACTTGACTTCACATTCCAGGATGTCTGGCTCTAGTCCAGTGATCATACCACCGTGATTATCTTGCTCATGAAGATGTTTTTTGTGTAGTTCTGTGTATTCTTGCTACCTCTTTTTTATATTTTCTGCTTCTGTTAGGCCCTTACCATTTCTGTCCTTTATTGAGCCCATATTTGCATGAAATGTTCCCTTGGTATCTCAAATTTTCTTGAAAAGATCTCTAGTCTTTCCTATTCTATTGTTTTCCTTTATTTCTTGCATTGATCACTTAGGAAGGCTTCTTATCTCTCCATGCTATTCTTTGGAACTCTGCATTCAAATGTGTATATCTTTCCTTTCCTCTTTTGTCTTTTGCTTCTCTTCTTTTCTCAGCTACTTGTAAGGCCTCCTCAGAGAAGAATTTTGCCTTTTTGCATTTGTTTCTTTGGGGGATAGTTTTGTTCAGTGCCTCCTGTACAATGTATGAAACCCTGTCCATAGTTCTTCAGGCACGCTGTCTATCAGATCTGATTTGGGACTGACATAATAAAGTTCTATGACCTAGGTAGTAAACAAAGAAAAAAATACATTTATTCTTGAGAACATTATTTCATATTTCAAAAATATGAAATGAAAGTGGTAGGGCCATTCTCTCTCCCATGCCTCTTAGGGAAGAATCTCTTTTTTCCTCTTCTAGCTTTGGTGGGTTCCATCTCTCCATCTTCCATATGTGTGTCTGTATCTCTGTGCCCAAATTTCCCTCTTCTCATAATGAAAACAGTCATATTGGATTCAGAGCCTACTCTAATTCAGTATAACCTCATCTTAACTTAATATCATCTGAAAAGGCCATATTTCCAAATTAGATCATATTCGGTAAGTTCTGGGTGGACATGAATTTTGGAAGGTCGTGATTCAACCCCAGTACACAGGGATTCTAAATATTTTACAGGTGTGGGTGTTTCTAGTTTCTGTCTGCTCAAGATGGAAAAATTTCCCCCTTGTCAGATAATATGATTTGTCTGAAAAGGTTATGTGTTAAAAAAGTTCTGTTAAGTTTCCCCTAGGAGCAGGAAATATTACCTTTTGAGATAATAGACTTAAAACTGTGCACAATTATTTATTGTACATAAAACATTCAAAGCACACAGTTGATCCAAGGATAACATGAATGTTAGGGCTACTGATCCTCCGCATGTAGAAAAATCCATGTATAATTTCATCATGGGCCCTTGTATTCCTGGTTTCTTCATATCCAAGGTTCCACTTTTTGGGTCAGCTACATATCATGGAGCACTGCAGTGTGTGTTTAGTGAAAGAAATTCACATATATATGGACCCGGGAAGTTCAAAACCATGCTGCTCAAAGGTCAACTGTATAGACAAGAGCATTTTGAGTCAATCATATTCCAGAAACTCACATTCCATACCTGTTCTTTCCTAAAATTTTTCAGTCTGAGATTGTGTCATCCAAAGAGGATTTGTTAAGGTGTAAAACAAAGTGACCGTTTGACATAAGAATTATTTTCCAGAAGGACACCTTTAATTAAAGCAGCATTATTTGTCTCTGTCTTAGTTAAATTTTTTGTTTCTAAAATGGCCTTACAAGCACAGAGTTTGTTGTAATTTATATATATTTTAGAGTAGGACAGTAGAGAAACAATGACAGTTTTCATTTGGAGACCTTCCCTCTTTCACTCTCCAACTATTGTGAAAAAATTACTTACTCCTGAGAGAATGCTATGAAAGGAAATCAAGGGAACTTCCGTAAGAAATATTGGAGATGGCAGCACACTATTTCATCTACCTGAGATATTCATGGGATGGCTCCGTCTTAGAATTCAGAAATGAGCTGGTTGTCATAGGAATGCATATTAATATGTTTATTTGAATTGAAAAATGAAGTCCGACTTTCTCCGACAGAAAGAATTCTGATGTGGCTGATTAGTTGGAAAGTATTGACTGGTTTTACCAATTAGGTTATATGGTTGACATTTTCCAAATTGAATAAGGTAAATCTGTAAGTCCAGGTTTTGACAAACATATATAATAAAGAGTGTGATAAGATTAAAACATTTTACCCAAAACATTTATTGGCAAAGACATATTGAAATCAACAATATTTCAATCTTTGCAAACCTTTCTGAATGTATTAAGTTAATCAAGGTGTGTCAAGGTTAAAGATCAACAGTATAATTAAGAGCCTTTGGATATGTCTGCATAAGATTTTTTTGTTTGTGGGTTTTTTCTTTTTTTTCATATTCTCAAGAAATTAAGTCAACAGAGTAACACATTCATTTGCAGTATCCAAAAATTATGACCAACATAACTTAGACTTGTCTATATAAGTACACAAATAAGATTTTTGAAACCATTTATTTTTATTAAAAACTAGAAATAGAGTTTAACTGTTTAAACTGGTGGTGAATAATTTCAGATTCCAACCGAAAAATGTTTAAGAGAGCACACACTACAATTTTTAAAGTGCAAACTAACTGAAATATTTCAAAAAATCACCATTCTGGAAAATAGATACTGGATTATTGTCTATAGATGTGAGTATTGAACATAAAAGACGTGCAAGTAAATTGTCTAATAAACTTTTCAGTCTTTTGTGATTAACCAATAGCAAAAAATAAAGTATATGTACTTTACTAATCAGATTATTCTGCTACACTGTGCTTTTGGAGCATTATTGTGACTTTTTAAAAGTTATTTTTGTTCTTATTCATCCATGTAAAATGGCTTGTATTCCATTTAATTCTTTTCAGATTTGGCTAGAACAATGTTTTCTTGGCATTTAATTCTGCAAAATAATTGTGCTTTTATAGAACCTGGATTTGAATATCTTAAGACAAAGAATCTTGGTTATAATAAAAGTAGGACTTATCAAACCCAGGTATATTGTGAAATACATAATTCACATGTTAAAAGGCTGACCATAACCAAATATACCCAGCAAAGAGCTCTTTCAAACATAATTTTCCACATTTACTTCTTCTACCCTTTGGAAACATCTTCAAAAGTTGCAACTGATTTCCGTTTGAGCCATAAAAATATAACACAGATTTAGGTATTTAAAGTCAAATAAAACAACATTTAAGGTTAAAAAAAAAAAAAAAAAAACACCTATGCTTAGTCAAATGAGAAAGGACAAATAAAGAAGATTGCTCATACTGTTAAGGGACTAATCTTACTACTTATCCAGCATCTAGAAATTGAGAAGAAACCAACAGAAAAAATGGAGAAAGTTATTAGCAGAGAGTTCTCTGAAAGACAGGGGCCTTAAGCTACAAAGAGGAATAATCTCAGTTTTGACTGGAGAAACACAAACGCACAGAACCCTAACATACTATTTCTTCTCAGATTGGGAAAAATCCAGACATTTAGCACCAACAGTTGCAGAAGCTGTTAAGGAATAGACATAGTGATAAGTTGTTGCAGTGCAAAATGGCATTATTGCTATGGAGTGAAAGTTGGCAATACCTATCAAAATAAAAATTGCATTTACCCTTTGACCCAGAAATCCAAGTTCTGGAAATTTAGCCTTACTCTGCTAGTCAGCTTGTGTAGCAGCCATAAGAAACTCTGAAATCTCAGGGGCTTGCAATCAAAGCATATAATTATTGCTTGTATGAGGGCAGCAGGTCAGCTTCTGCTCTGTCTGGAAACTGCTCATTCCTGAACCAGTGCTAAAGTTTCCCCTGCTATAAGGATCATGTTCTTCATGCAGGAGCAGAAGCTAAAGGGACTTAGTGGAAACTAGCGGACTGCAAGTCTCTGCTTGAAATTAGCACAGCTTACTTCTGTCCACATTCTATTGGACAAAGAAGTCACGTGACTAAGTCTGAACTCATCCAGGCAGTGGAGTATAGTCCACCTATGGGGAAAGCTGCGAAAGATTTGAAGGCAAAAGGAGAAGGGGATGGCAGAGGATGAGATGGTTAGAAAGCATCATTGAGTCAGTGCACGTGAATTTGATCAAAGCCTGGGAGATAGTGAAGGACAGGGAAGCCTGGTATGTTGAAGTCCGTAGGGTCAGAAAGAGTTGAACAGGGCCTAGCAAGTGAACAATAAAACAACAGCAACAATGGGAAGGGCGTGAGTGTATTCCTATTACAGAGAGGAAGCAAGGAGTTCAGAACCCTTCCTCCCTGTCCATGGATGATAAGAAATATATACAAGGTTATTCACTGCAGCATTGTTAGTAATAATAAGAGCATTGATTTGCAAACATTTATGGAGAAGTATCAGACAGGCGGTCTTTCTCTATACCAATCCTTTCTCTTAGAAGAATGTACGGTTGACAGTAATGCTCTCTGTGTTAAAAATTCCTATTTTTGGCAGCCACTGTGCTTGAGTTATTTGAAGGTGGAAAGTGATCTTTCCTGGACTACAGATCTTACATCATTTAAAACATGAAATTGTGCTTCCAATTCATTCATTCAGTAAATATTTATGGAGGGTCTAGTATGGTGCAGACTGATTTATGTTGAGGAAGTCTGATGGATTAAGGATGTATGAAAGGCATAATTAACCTGCAGAGAACAAAAATTCAATATCTCTCAATCCCGGTTTTTCTTACTTGCCTGCCTCTGCCAATCTGTCCTGGCCCAGGTTATAGGTGCAGGGGTTTGAGAGATATAAAGGAGTAGGCTTTCGACACTAGGAACTAGGAGTCTATGGCAAGAAATTTTTTGGAAGAAAATTAAGTCAACATAAAAGATGTGTTTGAGGGTGTTTGGGCCTGATATAACTGCAGAAATATCTGTGGAATTTCCAGGCATGAGAAGGCCCTGAAAGAACATTCTAATCTGAGAAGGAGGACACAATATCTTCTAGGATTACTTTAAAAGGAGGGAAACAGGCAAAATGTAGCTTGTTTTGGAAGAGAAATATTGTACTAAAGGATTAGAAGCCATTGTTTGGGCTTTTTTTTTTTTCTTTTTTTTTTAATTTTATTTTATTTTTAAACTTTACATAATTGTATTAGTTTTGCCAAATATCAAAACGAATGTTTGGGCATTTTTAGAAGGACAATGAGGAGAATGTGTGAAAAAGCAGGCGTGGGGAACACAGGAGAGTCAGAATGAAGTGTTCTTAGTTCTTTAGTGTCTTGTACACTTGCATGAAATATTCAAGTTCTCTTGGTAATATTAAGCACTGATTCACGTGTTTGCCAGAAGCAAACTCTTGGGATGTTTTTGATACATGGTACTGTTACTGAGAGACTTTTTGAGCAGAAGTTAGCAAGTTACAACTGCAGCCTGTTTGTCTAAAGAAAGCTTTATTGAAATACAGCTATGTTATTTACTTGCATATTATCCATGACTGCCTTCACAGTATAACAGCAGAGAACATTTAGTATTGGTCTCTTTGTAGAAAAACCGTATAGAAACCTATTCTAATGGTATGTTGCTGCCATGACAAAATTTCACAGTGTAGGTGACTTCAGCAGGAAAGTGTTTGCCACAGATTTGGAGACTGGAAGTCTGAGCCCAGCGCCCTCGGGTTTAGTTTCTGGGGATGCATTTCTTCTTGGTTTATAGATGGTCACCTTCTTGCTATGTGTCCACGGGGCCTGTCCTGTGTGTGCACACAAAGACAGCAAAAGCTCTGGTCTAGCCTTCTTAGAAGGACGCTACTCCCATTGGATTAAGGGCTCACCTTTATGACCTCATTTAACTGAAAGTACTCCATCTGCAAAGAGTTGGACATGACTTAGTGACCGAACAATAACAACAACAACTGTATCTGTAAATACAGTCACATTGCAGATTAGGGCTTTTGCATTCAAACTTTGAGGCAACAAAATTCAGTCCTTATCATTGCTCTAACCTTGATTCAGGGAGCAAATAGGAGGGTGATTTTTATGAGTGTGTTGCAGAGTGGGACTGGACTGAATGTTTCCCAAATACCCAAAGAGCTAAAACAATCATAGACTAAAGTGTAACCAAAAAGGGCAGGTCCACAGCATTTGTCAAACTTCTTTTTCAGGCTAATATTGTGTTCTGTTTATTTGATAACTACTCGAGGATTTAGGCATGCTTTATTAACATTTCCTCAGATGCTTCCTTCCAGCTCCTGGGATTTGATGTAAGCATTTGTTTTCAGAATAGGTTATCATCCTATTTCCTCTTCACCTTCATAAACTTAATGCAGGTTTCCACTTGTACACATTTCTCAGTGTTTTCCACTTTGCTTTTCTTTGTCTTCTGGTGTCTCTTTGGATCCAATTAGCCATTTGCTCAAGTCCTTTATCAATTATCTTTCAGAGATGTGGAACATGGGTAAACATATTTATACCTGGGGGCTTCCCAAGTGTGCAGTGGGAAAGAATTCCCCTGTCAATGCAGAATACGCAGGACGTGCATATTTATATTTAGAATTTTCTATATTCTTGCATAGGCAATGTATCTTTCTAATCATCCAGAGAAAATGGATTCATTCTTGGGATTTTCAGTTTTTGAACCATTTTCTCATGAGCTATTCTGTGAACTCTTTTCTCAAACTTTTCTATCGCTTCCTAGTTCCCTGTGCTGCTTATGAAAGATCTCAAACAACTCTGATTCTATCTCCATTCTAAGTGGTAAAGTATTTCCACATTTAGTCTGAAAATCTGTAAGGTTTTGTTTTCTTGATCCTTCCACATCTAGAATTTAACCAGAGAATGTTGACATGTATGAGATTTGTCATTAATTCCATTTGTGACTCAGGGATCACTTTCAGTCTCATAAGGCAAACACTTCCACAGTCCAGGGGATTATTCAGCTAGTATGTTAATTGTTATCCTATAAGTTCTCTTCATGTTCTTTTGTTCCCTTTTGCAGAACCTTGTAAGGATAGCCCATTGATTTTTTTTTTAATCCATCTTGATCTGCTTGAGATTTTTATAAGGTTTCATAAATTTCCCCTCGTGATGCCTGTCTCTCTTTCTCTTTTTAATCCACCACTAATTATGGAATTTAGAAAGATGGTAATGATGACCCTATATGCAAGACAGCAAAAGAGACACAGATATAAAGAACAGACTTTTGGACTCTGTGGGAGAAGGCGAGGGTGGGATGATTTGAAAAAATACCATTGAAACATGTATATTACCATATGTGAAATAGATCACCAGTTCAAGTTCGATGCATAAAACTGGGCACTCAAAGCCCATGTACTGGGACAACCCTGAGGGGTGGAATGGGGAGGGAGGCGGGTGGGGGTTCAGGATGGGGGACACATGTACACCCATTGCTGATTCATGTCAATGTATGGCAAAAATCACTGCAATATTGTAATTAGCCTCCAATTAAAATGAATAAATTAATTAAAATAAATAAAAAATAAAAACTGGGAGAGTAGTAAAATTGTTCCTAACCTGAGACTATTTTTAAGCAAATAAAAAAGCAAGTAGCAGAACAGCTTATTTTATATTATTCCATTAAAAAATTCATAAATAAATTATTTATAATAGTGAGTAGAAAACATTTAGTAAAACTATACACTAAAAGATATTTACCTTTATATATTGCAAGTTTATCTATCTATATAATGTTATATAAGAAATCTCCAAAGACCAAAAGACAAGCTAATCTTTAAGAAAATTTTATATGGAATAAACTGAAGTTAATATTTTTAAATGACCATTAGATCTTCAACTGGCTCAAATGATTCAGAAAAAAATATGTCCTTCTACAGGAAGAGAGAATGATAGAGCAAATGTAGCAAAATGTTACAACTGGGAAATACAGTGAAGGATCTGTGGGAGTTCTTTGTGTTATTTTCAAAATCATTCCATAATTTTGACAGTATTTAATAACAACCACCACATTAAAAAAAGCAACCCCTTCTTTTAGATGTTCAACTTGATTTTCATCCTTCAAGTTTTTGATTCCCTTAAATGTTTGCTATTTTACAGCAAGTAGATGGGGAAACAGTGGAAACAGTGGCAGATTTTATTTTTAGGAGGGGGGGCTATAAAATCACTGCAGATGGTGATTGAAGCCATGAAATTAAAAGATGCTTCCTCCTTGAAAGAAAGTTATAACTAACATAGACAGCATATTAAAAAGGAGAGACATTACTTTGCCAACAAATATCCATCTAGTCAAAAGTATGCTTTTTCCTGTAGTCATGTATGGACGTGAGAGTTGGATTCTAAAGAAAGCTGAGCGCCAAAGAATTGATGCTTTTGAACTGTGGTGTTGGAGAAGACTCTTGAGAGTCCCTTGGACAGCAAGGAGATCCAACCAGTCATTCCTAAAGTAAATCAGTCCTAAACATTCATTGGAAGGACTGATGCTGAAGCTGAAACTCCAATACTTTGGCCACCTGATGCAAAGAAGTGACTCACTGGTAAAGACCCTGATGCTGGGAACAATTGAAGGTGGGAAGAGAAGGGGACAACAGAGGATGAGGTGACTGGATGGCATCACAGACTCAATGGACATGAGTTTGAGTAAACTCTGGGAGTCGGTGATGAACAGGGAGGCCTGGTGTGCTGTAGTCCATGGAGTCGCAAAGAGTCAGACACCACTGAGTGACTCAACTGAACTCATTGTTTATTTTAGTTTGTTTCTTTTGCCACCCTGTATCATTTTGCTAGGGCCTCTTGACCAGAGTCTGGCTAGTTTGGTAAAGGCATAATAACCTCTTTGACTGAGGGTTAACAGTAACAGCTGGGCTTTGCTGAGCTGAGTTTTCCTGCCATCCTCAGAAACTGAAAGAAAAGCAGTCTTCCTGGGTAGTTCCCTATCCCATGGTTGGTAGATCTGGAGAGCCAGATGGGCTTTCCTGGTGACTCAGACAGTAAAAAATCTGCCTGCAATGTGGGTGACCTGAGTTTGATCCCTGGGTTGGGAAGATCCCCTGCAGAAGGGAATGGCTACCACTTCAGTATTCTTGCCTGGAGAATCCCATGTGTAGAGAAGTCTGACAGGCTAACGCTTTCCCTTTCACTTTCACACACTTAGAAGCACCAGCTGCTGAAGCTCTTTCCCAAAATCATTTATAGGATTCTGCCCCCTGACTGCCGGGAACCTGGAAAGCATAAACTCTGCCTTGAAGCAGTGGTTCTCAAATTTGGATGAAAATGAAAACCCAAGGATTCTTCAAAATTCCCACTGCTCAGTTCACATCCAAGACCTATTCAATTAGAATTTCCAGAACTGAAACCCCAGCATGAGTACTTTTCATAGCTACCCCACTTGATTCTAACAAGTAACAAAGTAATAAAAAACTGACCTAGGGGCTCTAGGAACTGCAGACCCTCTCTAGCATCACCAGATAACCTCTGCTTTCCTCCTACACCAACACTCCTTCTACTAAACACTCTTTCGACTCCTTCTACTGGTAGACTTTAAGTGTCTGCTGTTTCGGTTCTTGTGCTATTCCAGATAGAGGGGCAGATGGGTTAGAACTGTGTTTGCTACCTTTGCAGAATTCAACATGTGGGAGATTCTCTCTCTCTTCTGATTTTTTTAATTAATTGCCTGTAGATGATCACACACATAATAACTTTACTTAAATCCATTTTTTTCAATATCCAACAGTTTCTTTCTTAGGAAAAGAATTTACCTTCCTTTCTCTTTAACAGTGCTAGTGGGAGATCTCTCCCAATTGTCTTTTTACTTGATTTAATGTTTTCATGCCCTCAGCACTTGGAGGGGTTTTTGCTCTTCTGAGATGCTTTTTCAGCCTCACAAAAGTTAAAGAGAATGTCTTATAATTTTTATTCTACATACCTAAGATTAAGTTACTTTTTGAGTTCTGGCCTAGTATTCTCTTTAACTTTGTATGTTTAATTTGTCTAAAAAAACAAGTAATTTCTCAAAATGATGATGGAGCACCTTTCCACCAATTTTTATTTCTCAAAATATATATCATTCAGCTTATCATGGAAGCACATCAGATAATTTTTCTCCATCCTCAAAAAGTCTAACACTGTTTCTTTTAAAAATATTCTCTAATATTTAATGAACCATATCCTATGGCTTAAGAATCTGGGAATCTTATTGCTTAGTTTTTAATTAAATTTCACTCTAGATAATTTCAGCCTTCCTATGACTAATAGACCTAAAATATTTAGTCTTTGAGGATAGATCAAATGAGCCTTGATGAGCTTCATGAGAAGCCATTCTCTTTAAAAAAATTATATTAATATTGATAATTAAAATAATAAAAATTGGTTTGACAGATTTTCCACAGATATTGTAGAAAAAATAAAGTCACAACAGACATTTTCTCGTTTAACTCTGCTGCAAAGACATATACAAGTCTTAATTTGGGAGGAATTTACAAGGTAAATTTTAGAAAATATAACAAGGTGAATTCATCTGTTTCTCAAGCATTGTCCATTTTATGAGTAGGTATAGTATTTGAGTGAACTCCGGGAGTTGGTGATAGACAGGGAGGACTGGCGTGCTGTGATTCATGGGGTCGCAAGGAGTCAGACACGACTGAGTGACTAAACTGAACTGAACTGTTTTAGAAGGCCAGCTGGGCATACTCAACCAGATTTCTTGAAACTCATTTTGAAAAAGGCAATTATTCTAGTCAACAGAAGGACCGACAGCAGGGGGGCAGCAAACTTACTACTACTACATATATGTATTATTTGTCCCTCACACCCCCAAAACACTTTCTCTGACGTGTGTATTGCTTATTCGTCAGTTGACTTGTTAAACTATGGAATAATTCAATATACAAATAACTATATAATAGTAACCATATTTCTTCATTTCTTTTTTCCTTGAATTAAATTTGCCTTATTTTCAATAATTCTTATTAAAATTCTAGCTTCCTGCCCTCATATAAGAAACTGATATTTGTAGTGAAAACATAGTGTAATAATTTCTAGTGGGATTTTAAAGAGCCTAGAAATAATAAATTTCTATTTTGAGAACTCCTTATTCAAGAAGAACTTATGCTGAAAACTCAAAGGCACATTTTTAATTGTCAAATTTGTGAAATTCAAAGTTTATGTTCAT
Source organism: Bos grunniens (assembly GCF_055505025.1). NCBI lineage: Eukaryota > Metazoa > Chordata > Mammalia > Artiodactyla > Bovidae > Bos > Bos grunniens. The sequence continues at coordinate 11,022,599 of NC_141168.1, forward strand.
TTGAAGTTAAGTTCTCTATCATTGATAAATACAGATTTTTTCTGTGTATATGAACTCAACTTTGAAAGTTTTTTTTAAAAAACAAATCCATTCTAATTACATTTATATGTTTCAAGACATGTTACTAACAGTCAGGGAATAGTTTAAGGGGGAGAAGCTCTATACAGTCAGTAAAAACAAGACCTGGAGTTAACTGTGGCTCAGATCATGAGCTCCTCTTTGTTAAATTCAGGCTTAAATTGAAACAAGTAGGAATGTGACAGCTGGACCACAAAGAAGGCTGAGTACCAGAGAACTGATGCTTTTGAACTGTGGTGCTTTTCCTATATTCTTTCTTAGTACTGATTGTGAGGTACAGTCCTGGGCCTGTTTGGGAGGAGCCTTTGGCAACATCTAGCCTCCACTTAGCTCAGGAAATACAGTGCAATACTGCATCTGATCTTTACTTTATCTCTAAATATGGTGAGATAAGGTACTGAGTTCTCACTTGCACTAGTGAGATTGGCACCATTACTTGGGCAGAAAGACTGAGAATTTCTGTTTCCTCCTGTTCTGCTTTGAACAATCATGGAAATAAATAATAGTAGCCAGCACACGTTACGATGAAGAGAAAAGGAAAACCATTTTTCTTTTCTATGACTTCTACTGGGATTAAAAACTATTTGAAAAAGAGCATATTTAACATTTACATCTCATACAAGTTTTTTTTTTCCCCCCCAGCTTATCTTTATCACTAGATGACCCCTATAAAAGTTATCTTAGTTATATAGAGAGAAATTTTCACTTGAGCAGTCATTTTCTGAAGGATATTTCATACTGAAGAGTCTTTGAAATACCATTTTTCATCTACCCACTAAACCTATTGAAAATGTCTCCACAGTACCTGAAACATTTTCTCTGTTGAAATATATCATTTTACATTACTCAGATGTTCTGAAAATTCATAAAGTGGCAATAATAATTTATTGAAATTTCTTTCTGCCAGTCAGAAATGAATAACTGTGCAGTGCATTCAGGAGGAAAAAGAAAAGAAAAAGGAAGAGAGTAACATCAGTGTTTTTGGTTTAGAAATAACAGAAGATGGTTCTGAATAAAGAACCTTAATGTCAGTGGTTCTCTATAATTCTTGTTATTTATTTCAAAATCATAAAGTACTGAGCCCAAAATTATGTGGCAACCTTTACACTTTTTTGGTCACTAAGTCATGCCTGAGTCTGCGACCCTGTCCTCCACTATCTCCTAGAGTTTGCTCAAATTCATATCCATTGAATCAATGATGCTACCTAACCATCTCTGCCTCAGCTACCCCTTCTCTGTTTGCTCTTCAATCTTTCCCAGTATCAAGGTCTTTTTCGACAAGTTGGCTCTTTACATTCAGTTCAGTTCAGTTGCTCAGTCATGTCCGACTGTTTGCGACCCCATGAATCGCAGCACACCAGGCCTCCCTGTCCATCACAAACTCCTGGAGTTCACTAAAACTCAACGTCCATCGAGTCAGTGATGCCATCCAGCCATCTCATCCTCTGTTGTCCCCTTCTCCTCCTGCCCCCAATCCCTCCCAGTATCAGAGTCTTTTCCAATAAGTCAACTCTTCGCATGAGGTGGCCAAAGTACTGGAATTTCAGCTTTAGCATCAGTCCTTCCAAAGAACACCCAGGACTGATCTCCTTTAGAATGGACTGGTTGGATCTCCTTGCAGTCCAAGGGACTCCCAAGAGTCTTCTCCAACACCACAGTTCCAAAGCATCAATTCTTCGGTGCTCAGCTTTCCTCACAGTCCAACTCTCACATCCACGCATGACCACTGGATAAACCATAGCCTTGACTAGACGTACCTTTGTTGGCAAAGTAATGTCTCTGCTTTTTAATATGCATTAGGTGGCCAAAATACTAGAGCTTCAGCTTCAATTCTTCTGGTGAATATTAATGATTGATTTCCTTTAGGATTGACTAGCGTAAACTCCTTGAAGTTCAAGAGACTTTCAAGAGTCTTCTCCTTCACCATGGTTGAAAGCACCCTTTGGTGTTCAGCCTTTATGGACCAGCTTTCTCACATCTGTACATGACTACTAGAAAAAACATAGCTTTGGCTTTGCAGACCTTTGTTGGCAAAGTGATGTCTCTACTTTCTAATATGCTGTCTACGCTTGTCATAGGTTTCCTTCCAAGCAGCAGATGTCTTTTAACTTCATGGCTGCAGTTATCATTTGCAGTAATATTCAGTTCAGTTCAGGTCAGTCTCTCAGTCATGTCTGACTCTTTGTGACCCCATGGACTGCAGCATGTCAGGTGTCCCTGTTCATTACCAGCAGTGATATTAGAGTCCAAGAAAAATCTGTTGCTGCTTCCCTTTTTCCCTTTCTATTTGCCATGAAGTGATGTATGCCATGATCTTAGTTTTTTTGTTTTTTTTTTTTTTTAATGTGAGTTTCAGCTTTTTCACTATGCCTTTTCCAGCACTCTAAGAGAGAACTCTGCACATGGACATCACCAGATGGTCAATACCAAAATCAGATTGACTATATTCTTTGCAGCCAAAGATGGAGAAGCTCTATACAGTCAGCAAAAACAAGACCTGGAGCTTGTGGCTCAGGTCATCAGGTTCTTACTGTAAAATTCAGGCTTAAATTGAAGAAAGTAGTGAAAACCACTAAGCCATTCAGATATGACCTAAGTAAAATCCCTTATGATTTTACAGTGAAGGTGATAAACAGATTCAAGGGATTAGGTCTGGTAGATGGAGTGCCTGAAGAACTATAGACAGAGGTTTGTAACACTGTATAGGAAGGAGGCAGTGACCAAAACCATCCCAAAGGAAAAGAAATGCAAGAAGGCAAAGTGGTTGTCTGAGAAGGCCTGACAAATAGCTGAGGAAAGAAGAGAAGTGAAAGGCAAGGAGAAAAGGAAAGATATACCTAATCTGAGTGCAGAGTTACAGAGAATGTCAAGGAACGCTAAGAAGGCCTTCTTAAGTGAACAATGCAAAGAAACAGGAAAACAATAGAGTAGGAAAGATTAGAGATCTATTCATGAAAATTGGAGATATCAAGGGGACATTTCATGCAAGGATGGACATGATTAAGGACTAAAACTTTACACAAGGGATCTCTAATGAGCTTTTTTTTTTTTTTTTTACTGACATTGATAATTATTTAATACTTATCACTGGGATTCCAACAATTGAGTCTTGTTTCTTCTCTGCTTCAGCTGTCTTTTGCTTATTTACTTCCGGGAAGATGACTGAAAGGCTCTGGCTGTCCTTATCATTTGTAGATTCTGAGCCTGTGGAGTGTCTAGGATTGTTCTATCTCTGCTGATTTTGAAATATCTTCCCCTGTAGTTCCATCTGCTTTTGTTTCTCTAGCTAGTCATGCCCATCTGATTAATGTGAAAGTGACTCTATACTGAATGGCTCTTTTTCTTACTTTATACGAGAGTTAAGAATACAGGTACCATGCAACAGAAGATTGATATAAAGATTATATGAATTAACAATGCTAATCATACCATGAACCTGGCATCACTCAACATATGCTTTTAGCATTTTTGTTATTGTTACAACATGTTCTGTCATTTCAGAAAAAAAGAGAAAATAGAATCCCTCCAAATGTATTACTTTACTTTTCAATGCCCAGTATCTGTGTACACTGGAAACTACATACATTTTCATAGATAAATTTCTCAAAAATACAATTGGGTAGATATCTGGAACTGACAACGTTCCTCAATGAAACTTGAGTCATCTATAAGGAAACACATTTTTGAACTGCTTTACCACCGTTTTATTCCCTTGTAGTAGATATTTCGTAATACATTTTTTGTTTTGTTTTTGCTATTATATATAATTCACAGTAATGAACTTGTGTCTATGTCTTTGTAAACTTCTTTAAGTATATCTGTAAGGTTAAAATCAAGAAGTAGACTTGCTGAACTAAAGGACATTAGATACTTTAATTTAGATCCGTATCACACAACTGCTCTCTGAAGTCTGTGCTGATTTACATTAGCTCTAAGAATGAATGTGTGTTCCCGGTCCCCATGTTTTCCTAACACTGTTAAATATGTTTTCAGTGCCAACAATATAAGAGGGGAGAAGTGGCATGTAGTTCTACTTTAGGGTTTTCCACTTACAGCTAAAATCTGACATGATTTCATATGTTTATTGGTTATCTTTAAGGGGAGAGAAGCATCTGTCTCATCTGTTCTCATTTTTAACCTAAAGATCCCAGGTATTCCTCCTGCTCTGAAATTGCTTTTTGTTTTTTTGTATATCTGCCTCCTTTTTGCTTTCATTCCATCTGCTTTGGCTTCTCATGTAATACAATCCCATCTGTTTTCCTCACAATTTCAAGTGTATTGACTGTTACAATTCCTGTTTATAGCACATTTAAAAACACGTGTCTGTATTACATTAAGTCACAAGGACAGGATAAGCTAATCCAGGCATAGGTTTGAAACAGTGCCTGGTAACAATCACAGGTCGAAGCCTGGCATGAAATTTTTCTTCTTGGCATTCTTAAAAAATGAACATCTTATAAGTTGATTATCATATTATACAAAATTAAAGTTATATCATATTATACAAAATTAAGGCTGCTTATTATTTATAAGAGCTCTTTTTACTAAGACAATATTGTCTTATATGGTGCCTTTTGCTTTTTTTCCCCCAGAAAAATGAATGTTTATGTACATTTATTTTCTCCATGATTTTCACTGTGGAATTATTTTAAGTGGTTATTTGCTTATAAGTGAAATCAAATAATGAGAAGAAAAATGGGAAGCATTAAGGGAGAAATTAAAAAGAGAAAAAATATAGGGAAGAAGAAAAACTAAAACTTTTGCTTATCTAAATATAAATAGGTACAAAAATTAAGGAGGTCAGAGACAAAAGAAACAGGTTAATTTAAAACTTAGGTAAGATGAGGAAGTAAGGAAACAAATGAAAAATATTAGGATAAAATTAAATGTGATTCAAAAAGAGAAATTAACAGAAAAAAAGTATGTTGAGCCTTCCCAGCCATTAGAACCAAATGGTTCTTCTTTTTTCCAAATATGTAGCATGATTATTATCAACACACCATGGAGATATCCAAATTCCACATAGTTTACTGGGTCTTTATTGCTCCTCAGTGAAAGTAGGAACATATTCACATTTAGAATCAGAGATTAGAATGCTTAAATCCAAGTGCTGGCAACTGGAATGATTAAGTTCACTTCACTTCAGTCCCTCAGTTGTGTCCAACTCTTTGTGAACACAACAACCGCAGCATGCCAGGCCACAGCCTTGACTAGATGGACCTTTGTTGGCAAAGTAATGTCTCTGATTTTAATATTCCATCTACTACTACTGCTACTACTAAGTCGCTTCAGTCGTGTCCGACTCTGTGCGACCCCATGGACTGCAGCCTACCAGACTTCTCCGTCCGTGGGATAAGAACACTGGAGTGGGTTGCCATTTCCTTCTCCAATGCATGAAAGTGGAAAGTGAAAGTGAAGTTGCTCAGTCATGTCTGACTCTTAGCGACCCCATGGACCACAGCCTACCAGGCTCCTCCATCTATGGGATTTTCTGGGCAACAGTACTGGAGTGGGGTGCCATTGTGTTCTCCCAATATTCTATCTAGGTTGGTCATAACTTTCCTTCCAAAGAGTAAGTGTCTTTTAATTTCATGGCTGCAACCATCTGCAGTGATTTTACCTTGGGCTAATTCTTTGAAGTTGCTAAAACCATAGTAGTATAGCCACTTATTTCAGAGTTTCTCCAACTCAATTAAGAGAGTGTTAGTACTAAGATCTGTATATTGAATAGGACTATGAAGTATAATCCCGATCCCTTCTGGGATCTGGAATTTATTGCAATATTCTGGGGAATGAAGAAATTATCATTCTGATTTTACATAGCCAGTTGTATAACCTTGGATAAGGTGATTAATGCCAAAGTACTTTACTTTTATAATCTAAAAGTAACTCTCAGAGGCACATGGATAAAAATAGAAAATAGATATTATATATATATTCAATATGTTTACTATGATATAACCTAGCATTGGCTATTATTGTAAAACAATTCAGTTTATAGAGTCAATACTATTCCACTCGTAATCCCAGCATATTCTTTTTGTGGAGTTTGCAGGCCAATTTTAAAATTAATTTGGAAATGCAAATGGCCTAATAAAATCAAGGCAGTCTTGAAAAGAAAAATAAAAACTAGCAAACTTACATTATCAGATTTCAAGAGTTATAAAGTGAAAGCAATCAAGACAAGATGATATTGAGACAAGGACAGTCATAAAGTACCATGGTACAGGATAGAATAGAATAAAGATTTCAAAAATAGATCTGCTCATATATGAAGACCTGATTTAGCACAAAGACACCATGGCAATTTGGTGGGAATGAATGGCAGTTTCAGTAAGTGGTGCCAGACTAACTAGATAGCTGTATGGTTAAAAAAAAGAAAAAAACCCTAAAACTTGAAACTTTATGCTTACTCAGTCATGTCTGACTTTTTGCGACCCCCTGGACTGCAGCTTGCCAGGTTCCTCTGTCCATGGATTTTCCAGGCAAGAATACTGGAGTGGGTTGCCAATTTCTAGTCCAGGGGATCTTCCCAACCCAAGGATCAAACCCAAATCTTTTGAGTCTTCTGCATTGACAGGTGGATTCTTTATCACAGGACCATGTAGGAAGACCCTTATACCTTTATATCTTATGCAGAAATTAATTCAAGAAATTCCTACATTAATTCAGGAATATAGATGTAAAAACAAAACAAAAATAAACTCAGGTGAAAACAGCAATATTTTCATGACTTTAGGCAGAAACAATTTCTTTTTTCCCCCCTCACACTTTATTACGAAAAATTTGAAGAACATTTGTTGTAAATATCTGTATATACATATTCTAAATTGCACAATTAACAATTTATCCTGTTCATTTTATCATATTGAATTATATCATCTCTCTTTTCTCCAAGGGAGAAATCCTAGATTCTCCTAGGAACAAATTCCGTAATTACCCATTTTTTCATTCTATGATATATATTCAACAGCTATAGACTAATAATACCAATATCAACACAAATTAGAGTTCTAAATAAATAATTTTAACATGATTTAGGGTTCTTATTCCTTTTAGTTGGTATCTTACTAGAGATGTAAAAATAATTGTTCTAAATTCACTTGAAATATTTTTATTTGATTATACCATTAATTCATTATATTAATACAAATCAATTCTTTACTTCATATTACTCTAATTTTTTAGGGATTGCTTATTTACCTAATTTACCTAAAATTTAAACTCAGGTTGATGGAACTAATACATTAAAAGAAGTATGACTTCCATCCCTGTATATACCACTATGTTTTCTCCCACTTCTCAATAAATAATCATTATTTAAAATTAATTTTGCTTTAAGCTATCATTGTTTTACTTTACCATAATGAAAATTTCCTCCTTTGGCTATGTTTATTATTGTGTTTAATTGCTTTTATATTTTAAGGCAGTTTTATGATCACAACAATATTGAGCAGATGAAGACTTCCTGTCATATATATAGTCTCATCATTATCAACACGCCCCACTGGAGTGGTAAAATCCTACAAACTGGTGAACCTACTTGTCACATCAGATCATTCAAAGTCCATACTCTAGGGTTCACTCAGTCCATCTCTCCCTTTCTCCCAACCTGTGAGAGCCACTGATCTTTTTACTGTGTCCATAGTTCTTTTTTTCGAGAATATCATATAGTTGAAATTATACATTATGTAGCATTTTCATTGGCTTCTTTCACTTAGCAATATTTATTTAACCTGTCAATCCTAAAGGAAATCAGTCCTAAATATTCATTGGAAGGACTGATGTTGAAGCTGAAACTCTAATACTTTGGCCACCTGATGTGAAGAACTGACTCCTGAGAGAAGACCCTGATGTTGGGGAAGATTGAAGGCAGGAGGAGAAGGGGACAAAGGGAGATGAGATGGTTGGATGGCATCACTGACATGAGTTTGAGCAAGCTCCAGAAGTTGGTGAAGGACAGGGAAGCCTGGCATGCTGCAGCAGTCCATGGAGTCGCAAAGAGTTGGATGTGATTGAACTGAATATGCATTTAAGTTCCCTCTATGTCTTTTCATGGTTTAGTAGCTCATTTCTTTTGAGTGTTAAATAATATTCCATTGTCTGGTTGTACCACAGGTTTTTTTTTTTTTTTTTTAACCATTCATCTACTGGAAGGCATCTTGATTACTTTCGAGTTTGACCATTATCAAGCTGCTATAAAGGTCCTTGTACATGGATTTTAAGTGGCATTCTGCTTCTTACAGTAAATACCAAGAAATGCAATTACTGGATTATATAGTATAGGTTTAGTTAGGTTAGAAACAGCCAAACTGTTTTTTCAAAGTGACTGTACCATTTTGCATTCTTGCCACCATAACTGAGAGTTCCTGATGCCCCACATCCTGGCCAGGACTTTCTGCTGTCAATGTTCTGCCTATTAACCATGGGCAAGGGTGTTAATGATGTCACCTTGATGTTATAGTTCTCATTTCCCTCGTGATATACGATACGGATCATCATTCCATGTACTTATTTGTCTTCTGTGTGTCTCTGGGGAAGTGCCCAGCAAACCCTTTGGCCCACTTTTTAATTGAATTTTATTTTATTTTTATTTATTTATTTTTATTGTTGAATTTTAATTTGCTTGCTTATTATTGAGTTTTAAGAATGTTTTTGATTGCATTCATTTATCAGATGTGTCTTTTACCAATCTTTTCTTCCAGTCTGTGACTTGTTTTTTTCATTTTTTCATTTTCTTGACAGTATTTTTAATTTTTATTTGACTTTAATGAAACCCAGCATGTCCATTCTTCATGAATTGTGTTTTGGTGTCATTTCTAAGAAGCCATTGCCATATAGGTCTTATAGGTTTTCTCCTATGTTATCTTTTAGAAGTTTCATAATTTTGCGTTTTACGTTTAGGTCTGTGGTCAACTTTGAATTATTTTGTGCAGGATATAAGGTCTGTATGTAGATTCATTTCTTTGGATGGGGATGTCCAGTTTTGGAACTTGTTGAAGAAACTTCCTTTGCTCTATTGTTACCTTTGCTTGTCAATGATCAGTTGATTCTATTTATGGAGGTCAATTTTGGGGATCTGTTTTTTATTCATTTGAACTATTTGTCTGTTTATTGCCTTCCATTGTCCTTTTCTGGATCGTTACTTTTGTGCCTGATGTTAATTTCAGGAAATTCTCAAGTCATTATTATTTCAAATATTTCTTCTGTTTCTTTTTCTCTTTCTTCATTTGGTATTACCATTACCACATGTATGTATATATATATGTATATGTGTGTATATATATAGGTTCTACTTTTGTACTTGTCCCACAGTTTGGGGATATTCTTGGAATTTATTTCTTTCAGAGTATTTTTTTTTTTTTTTTAGCTCTGAGAATTTCTATTGACATAGCCTCAAACTCAGAGATTCTTTCCTTAGTTGTATCCAGTGTAATAATAAGCCCAATATAGACTTTCTTGATTACTGTTAACAGTATTTTTTGTCTGTAGCATTTCTTTTAATTTTTTGTTCTTAAAATTTAAATGTGTGGCTTACACTGCCCACCTATTCTTTTAAGCTACTTTTTTTTCCATCAGCACTGTTAGCATCTTAATCAAACTTTTATATTCAAACTTCTTGCCATATGTGTGTCTGGTTCTGATTCTTATTCTGGCAATTCAAGCTCTATCTTTTGCTGTTTATGTCTAACATATACTTTTGGTAGCCAGGCCTGATATACTGGGTTTAAAAAAAAAAGGTTGTTAGTAATATGATGAGGTGCTAGGGGGAGCATCCTGTGGTCCTGTGATTAGGTCTTAGTCTTTCAGTGGCTTGTACCCAGGTCTCTGAACTTCACAAAGGTTTCTCATTTTTTCTCCCTCCTCAGGTGGGACAGGTTGGCAACGTGGGCCGTAGTTTGGTGTTTTCCTTCCTTCTAGTAGAAGTCTTGACAGCAGAGATTGGGTATTTCCCTCCCTGCCACTCGCTGAGGCTCTGACAAAACCCCAGCAGGTTAGGCTTTGGTTAGTTTCTCCAGAGGACAGCCTGTGTTAAGAAGAACAAAACGATCGGGTGTATTTCAAAGTGGTTCATTTTCCCTTCCTCCTGCCGGATGCACAAGTGGATTTTTCTCAGTTACTCTGAGAGGCTGGTAGAACCCGAGGATGACCGACTCCCCTGCAGTTTTTATGACTCAGGCTTCTCTACACTGAGCCTCCACCACCGTGTCCTTTCAGAGATGCCTGTTCTCCTGGCTTGGCACAGCCTCTTGCAGAGGTTTCAGCTCTGTAAGTGTCTGTTCTGGTGAATTTTCCTTCTCTGTATTTGCCCGTCTCTCCAATTTGGGGAGTTTGTTGTACTGGAAGATCTCACTCCTCTCACAGTTGTAACAAGAGCTAATGGCTTTCCAGTTTGTTCAGCACTTACTCTTAACGCATGCTGGGGACTTCTAAGCTCCTTTGATGCTGAACCACAAACTGGAAATCTCTCCACTTTGCTTTTTTTAAATAAACAATATAATGTAGAGTTATCTCTTTAGCTCTACAGACAGATATATTTCTTTCATTTTGAAATCTGCATGGTAATGGTTTTATTTTGTATTATACAGTTTACAAACATGTTCAATTAATTTTCTATTGATAGACATTGGGTTGCTTCTCACTTTGGAGTACAAACAGTGCCACCATGAATAGTCTACGCATGTGACGCTTTATGATTTTACCAGTGTATCTTTAGGGTAGATGAACTGGAGTGTTGCCAAAAGTAGAGTCTGGCCGCTCACTGCTCAAAAGCCATTAAAGAAGCCAGGTTGGTGGAACGTTTGCTCCATTTTTGTTGCTGGCAACTTGTGGGGGGGTTGGGGAGGGCAGACATCTGTCCAAAGGCTGACCCCCGCCCCCCAAACAACTAGGTGGCAAGAGCTTTTATAGACAGAGGGATGGGGCTACATGCAGAAGCAGCACAGTGGCTCTGACATTCATCTTGAAACTCATCATTGGTGGTGGTCTGATCAGTATCATATTGATTGTTTTAGACACACTTAATCTTAAGTTCCAGGATCGATTTTTTTTCCATTTCTTTGAGGCCAGTTCTCAGAATTGTGGCAGCTTGTGTCATGGCTACAGCCTAGTGATCACATAGTTAACTTGTCCACCTGGTGACCGTTTCAGTATCTATAAGACAGCTCAGAGGATATAGTTAAAATGTTTTTTATAGTACCTGAGAAGTAATTAAAGTTGTGTGTGTGTGTGTGTGTGTGTGTTAACTATGCTTAATAACTCATTATTATTTGGTCTCCTTTGATTTTTTTTCCCTTTGTTTTTGCATGTTCTCACTTTTCTGATTAAATTTATTCTTTGGCTAAAGTTTTTCCCACAGACAAAAGGCAGGCAGAGGACATGGGGGGAGGGGTGAAGGACCACAGGGTCCTGCTCCATTTCAGGAGTTCTGGATCTAAGGGTCAATATGTGTTAATTTTGCTAGATGTTGCCAAACTCCTCTGCTTAGAGACTGCTGCTGCTGCTGCTAAGTTGCTTCAGTTGTGTCTGACTCTGTGCGATCCCATAGACTGCAGCCCACCAGGCTGCCCTGTCCCTGGGATTCTCCAGGCAAGAATACTGGAGTGGGTCGCCATTTCTTTCTCCAATGCATGAAAGCGAAAAGTGAAAGGGAAGTTGCTCAGTCGGGTCCGACTCTTCGCGACCCTATGGACTGCAGCCCACCAGGCTCCTCCGTCCATGGGATTTTCCAGGCAAGAGTACTGGAGTAGGGTGCCATTGCCTTCTCTGGCTTAGAGACTGCACGGCTTTTCAACTCCTCTAGCTCTCTTTGAGAATGATGCCTAGTCACAGATTTACCCAATTATGTGTTTTGTCAAATGCATGCATTTGTGCTTATCTGACAGGAGATAATAGCCTCGGGGTGTTTCACTTAACATTTTTCATATTGTAGCAAGGTTAAACAGTACTGGCACCCCACTCCAGTACTCTTGCCTGGAAAACCCCATGGACGGAGGAGCCTGGAAGGCTGCAGTCCATGGGGTCGCTGAGGGTCGGACCCGACTGAGCGACTTCCCTTTCACTTTTCACTTTCATGCATTGGAGAAGGAAATGGCAACCCACTCCAGTGTTCTTGCCTGGAGGATCCCAGGGATGGGGGTGCCTAGTGGGCTGCCATCTATGGAGTCACACAGAGTTGGACACGACTGAAGTGACTTAGCAGCAGCAGCGATGAGGTTAAAAATTTTATCAGGGGTAAGTATTTTATCATAAATGTAATGGACACTTGAATTTACTATGAATGTATGTGCACCTGTGCTGAATTTACCTCCTGCACATTTGGGTTACAGTATTGATTTACTTTTTTTCTTTGTTATTTTTAGTAGCCCCCCTTTTTTTTAAATTATCATTTTCAGTGATATAAGTTGTAGCCAAAACTTTTAAACAGTGACTTTAGGTACTAGCATGAAGTGTGATATTTGTAGTCTATTTTTCTGTAGTTTCCAAGCTTCGAAAATAAGACAAAAATTAGAATTGTGGAATAAATTATATGCTCATTTTCCTTTATCAATGGACACTTTTCTCCCCTGACTTGACTTGACAGACTTTGTTTGCTACAGAGAAAGAAATTTAGAAATTCAGATTATAATTTTCCTTAAATTTGTCTACTAAAATTTTCACTAACCAAGAATTCATAACTGAAGTCATAATTAAATTTCTGAGTGTAGGGATATACTTTCCCATTTTTAAAAATCCAGCCTTCTTGCTTGAAACTGGTAACTGTGACCCAGAGAAATGACTTGGATTTCCCAGGGCCCCAAGCTGAGTAGCAGTTCATGGATCCCTGCGTTCCTACCACCAGGGGTTGGGATTGTAGTGATATGTGCAGTAGTATTGATTTTCAGGTGATAGGGAGATTTACTGTTGTTCAGTCGCTCAGGCACATCTGACTCTTTGTGACCCCATGGACTGCAGCATGACAGGCTTCCCTGTCCTTCACCATCTTCCAGAATTTTCTCAAACTCATGTCCATTGAGTTGGTGATGCCATCCAACCATCTCAACCGCCATTGTCCTCTTCTCCTCTTGCCTTCAATCTTTTCCAGCATCAGGGTCTTTTCTGATGAATCGGCTCTTCGCATCAGATAGCCAAAGTATTGGAGCTGTAGCTTCAACATCAGTCCTTCCAAAGAATATTCAGGATTGAGTTCCTTTACGATTGACTGGTTTGATGTACTTGCAGTCCAAGGGACTCTCAAGAGTCTTCTCCAACACCACAGTTTGAAAGCATCAATTCTTTAAAGCTGCAGTCACCATCCACAATGATTTTGGAGACCAAGAAAATAAAGTCTGTCACTGTTTCTGTTGTTTCCCTATCTATTATTAGCCATGAAGTGATGGGACTGGATACCATGATCTTTGATTTTAGAATGCTGAGTTTTAAGCCAACCTTTTCACTCTCATCAAGAAGTTCTTCTTCTTCTTTTTTTTTTTTTTCCTGTTTGCTTTCTGGCATAAAGGTAGTGTCATCTGCATTTCTGAGGTTATTGGAAGACTTGTTTAGTAGCTTAGTTGTGTCTGACTCTTTTGTGACCCCAAGGACTGGAGCCCACCAGGCTCCTCTGTCCATAGGATTTCCCAGGCAAAAATAATGGAGCGGGTTGCCATTTCCTTCTCCAGGGGATGTTCCAGACCCAGGGATCAGACACATGTCTCCTGCATAGGCCAGCAGATTCTTTACCACTGAGCCACTAGGAAAGCCTGTTAGGAAGACTGCAGTGCATAAAAAGCAAACTATACATTTTCCTTTCTCATTTTGCTTAAAATCTAGTGGAAAAGTAGCACATTTAGATAAGTAAAATCACATGTCTTGGCTCTATCATAGACTCTGCATGAGTTGATCTTGAAAGTAGGAGGAATATGTCTATAAGATGCTATAAGATGTAACATTATGTTCAGAATCAGGGGTCAAAACCCCATTTTCCTCTGATATGAATTTCAGTAGTTTTCAAAGAAGCAAATATTGCTGTTATCATCATTTTATTTTAACCACTGAGTGGGCTTCCCTGATGGTTCAGCAGTGAAGAATCTTTCTGCCAATGCAGGAGACATGGGTTCAATCCTTCAGTTTGGAAGATCCCCTCAAGTAAGAAATAGCAACTCATTCTAGTATTCTTGGTTGGGAAATCCCATGGACAGAGGAGACTGGAGGGCTACAGCCCATGGGGTCACAAAGAATCAGACAAGACTTAGCGACTAAATAGCAAGAGTAATACTGAAAATTAGGCAATCACTGTAATTTCATTTGGTCTGTAGCTTTCAGATTAATTTTGTAAGAATTCCTCAGAAGATGAGTATGGGAAAGATGATTATTTGTATGCTGAGAGAGAAATTTACAGAGAGAAGTTAAGCAAATGTTCCCATTGGAAATAGATAGATTGGATTTTATTTGTGAATTCAATTATATTATGTTCTAGGAATAGAAAAGATTTTTTTAAAAAACCCTGGGAATATTTATGGACATATAATGCAAACTATGACACAAACTTATTCTCCTTGAAGTTATTCATTTAGGGTACTCATGGAAAAGAACATATCTGATATGACAGGCTTGGTATATTTGTTCATGCATTTTAATGAGTTTTTGACATGAACCCTAACGAAAAAGATAACTGTAGCAAATGACAAGAAATAAAAGACTGCACTTTGATGCAAATAAATTTATTATTATTTGTTAGGTGGTGAACTGCTTAAAGCATTCCAATATTAACTCTCTTTTGTTTCTAACAAGTATTTTTTGTTTTATTTTAATAAAAAGTATTTCCTGATATTCTGTAAGGATGTTTCTTGAAAGAAATAACAAATGAGCATTACTCTAAATAAGTTTAATTAAAAATTAAAATATGTAAGCCTACATTAAAATATGATACTCATTTAATTTTCATGTTTTCCAGATACTTAACATGATACCATAATTTTCCCTTTTGTTAGCTCCAGAGTTTAGCAAAAAGGCAGGATGACAGATTTAACCATACATTTTAACTTTAGAAACATGTTGCAGATTTTAATAAAGCTGAATTTCAATTAAATTGAAGTTTTCCTACTCTGTAATGGAAAATAATTAAAAAAAAATCTTTTAACATGTAGCTAGTTCCTCTTCTGTTTCTTTTTGTCTTTCCTCTCTCCTTTCCATTTTCCTTTCTGCAAGGGTTTTTTGTCTCTCTTTACATTCTAACTGCTTCCCAATATATGCCTGGAGCTCAGTCCTCTCTCCTCTGTTCTAAACGTCTATATTTCCTATCAGGCTCACCTAAATGAATGTGGCCAAGAAATTTCAAATACAAGCTATACAACTCTAACATATGCACTTTCTGTCTGAACAGCCTCCTACTGTGTTCTATCTGTTGTTCACAAATTAGTCTGTATAAAACTGTGATTATCACTCCCCTCATTTATACTAACAATTGGTTAGCTTTCTTCCTCCAATTTGTGTCTTAAATAGCATGATTATCCCTTTCATAAAGGACTACTTTCAGCTGCTGCTGCTGCTGCTGCTAAGTCACTTCAGTCATGTCTGACTCTGTGTGACCCCATAGATGGCAGCCCACCAGGCTCCCCTATCCCTGGGATTCTCCAGGCAAGAACACTGGAGTGGGTTGCCATTTCCTTCTCCAATGCATGAAAGTGAAAAGTGAAAGTGAAGTGCTCAGTCGTGTCCGACTCTTTGAGACCCCATGGACTGCAGCCTACCAGGCTCAGCTACTTATTCATAACTAGATATCATGTTCTAATGTGTCTTTAAACACACACCCCTTTCTGTTTCTGAAGCTTTGAACAAATTTGTTTCTGGCTGTACTGAGCCTTTGCTGCTGCACACAGACTTTCTCTACTTGTGGTATGCAGGCTTCTCATTGGGATGGTTCTCGTGTTGTGGAGCATGGGCTTCAGTGCTTGTGGCATATGGGCAGGCTTCTCATTGGGATGGATTCTCGTGCTGTGGAGCGTGGGCTTCAGTGCTTGTGGCATATGGGCAGGCTTCTCATTGGGATGGATTCTCGTGTTGTGGAGCATGGGCTTCAGTGCTTGTGGCATATGGGCAGGCTTCTCATTGGGATGGATTCTCGTGCTGTGGAGCGTGGGCTTCAGTGCTTGTGGCATATGGGCAGGCTTCTCATTGGGATGGATTCTCGTGTTGTGGAGCATGGGCTTCAGTGCTTGTGGCATATGGGCAGGCTTCTCATTGGGATGGATTCTCGTGTTGTGGAGCGTGGGCTTCAGTGCTTGTGGCATATGGGCAGGCTTCTCATTGGGATGGATTCTCGTGTTGTGGAGCGTGGGCTTCAGTGCTTGTGGCATATGGGCAGGCTTCTCATTGGGATGGATTCTCGTGTTGTGGAGCGTGGGCTTCAGTGCTTGTGGCATATGGGCAGGCTTCTCATTGGGATGGATTCTCGTGTTGTGGAGCGTGGGCTTCAGTGCTTGTGGCATATGGGCAGGCTTCTCATTGGGATGGATTCTCGTGTTGTGGAGCGTGGGCTTCAGTGCTTGTGGCATATGGGCAGGCTTCTCATTGGGATGGATTCTCGTGTTGTGGAGCGTGGGCTTCAGTGCTTGTGGCATATGGGCAGGCTTCTCATTGGGATGGATTCTCGTGTTGTGGAGCGTGGGCTTCAGTGCTTGTGGCATATGGGCAGGCTTCTCATTGGGATGGATTCTCGTGTTGTGGAGCGTGGGCTTCAGTGCTTGTGGCATATGGGCAGGCTTCTCATTGGGATGGATTCTCGTGTTGTGGAGCGTGGGCTTCAGTGCTTGTGGCATATGGGCAGGCTTCTCATTGGGATGGATTCTCGTGTTGTGGAGCGTGGGCTTCAGTGCTTGTGGCATATGGGCAGGCTTCTCATTGGGATGGATTCTCGTGTTGTGGAGCGTGGGCTTCAGTGCTTGTGGCATATGGGCAGGCTTCTCATTGGGATGGATTCTCGTGTTGTGGAGCGTGGGCTTCAGTGCTTGTGGCATATGGGCAGGCTTCTCATTGGGATGGATTCTCGTGTTGTGGAGCGTGGGCTTCAGTGCTTGTGGCATATGGGCAGGCTTCTCATTGGGATGGATTCTCGTGTTGTGGAGCGTGGGCTTCAGTGCTTGTGGCATATGGGCAGGCTTCTCATTGGGATGGATTCTCGTGTTGTGGAGCGTGGGCTTCAGTGCTTGTGGCATATGGGCAGGCTTCTCATTGGGATGGATTCTCGTGTTGTGGAGCGTGGGCTTCAGTGCTTGTGGCATATGGGCAGGCTTCTCATTGGGATGGATTCTCGTGTTGTGGAGCGTGGGCTTCAGTGCTTGTGGCATATGGGCAGGCTTCTCATTGGGATGGATTCTCGTGTTGTGGAGCGTGGGCTTCAGTGCTTGTGGCATATGGGCAGGCTTCTCATTGGGATGGATTCTCGTGTTGTGGAGCGTGGGCTTCAGTGCTTGTGGCATATGGGCAGGCTTCTCATTGGGATGGATTCTCGTGTTGTGGAGCGTGGGCTTCAGTGCTTGTGGCATATGGGCAGGCTTCTCATTGGGATGGATTCTCGTGTTGTGGAGCGTGGGCTTCAGTGCTTGTGGCATATGGGCAGGCTTCTCATTGGGATGGATTCTCGTGTTGTGGAGCGTGGGCTTCAGTGCTTGTGGCATATGGGCAGGCTTCTCATTGGGATGGATTCTCGTGTTGTGGAGCGTGGGCTTCAGTGCTTGTGGCATATGGGCAGGCTTCTCATTGGGATGGATTCTCGTGTTGTGGAGCGTGGGCTTCAGTGCTTGTGGCATATGGGCAGGCTTCTCATTGGGATGGATTCTCGTGTTGTGGAGCGTGGGCTTCAGTGCTTGTGGCATATGGGCAGGCTTCTCATTGGGATGGATTCTCGTGTTGTGGAGCGTGGGCTTCAGTGCTTGTGGCATATGGGCAGGCTTCTCATTGGGATGGATTCTCGTGTTGTGGAGCGTGGGCTTCAGTGCTTGTGGCATATGGGCAGGCTTCTCATTGGGATGGATTCTCGTGTTGTGGAGCGTGGGCTTCAGTGCTTGTGGCATATGGGCAGGCTTCTCATTGGGATGGATTCTCGTGTTGTGGAGCGTGGGCTTCAGTGCTTGTGGCATATGGGCAGGCTTCTCATTGGGATGGATTCTCGTGTTGTGGAGCGTGGGCTTCAGTGCTTGTGGCATATGGGCAGGCTTCTCATTGGGATGGATTCTCGTGTTGTGGAGCGTGGGCTGCAGTACTTGTGGCATATGGGCAGGCTTCTCATTGGGATGGATTCTCGTGTTGTGGAGCGTGGGCTTCAGTGCTTGTGGCATATGGGCAGGCTTCTCATTGGGATGGATTCTCGTGTTGTGGAGCGTGGGCTTCAGTGCTTGTGGCATATGGGCAGGCTTCTCATTGGGATGGATTCTCGTGTTGTGGAGCGTGGGCTTCAGTGCTTGTGGCATATGGGCAGGCTTCTCATTGGGATGGATTCTCGTGTTGTGGAGCGTGGGCTTCAGTGCTTGTGGCATATGGGCAGGCTTCTCATTGGGATGGATTCTCGTGTTGTGGAGCGTGGGCTTCAGTGCTTGTGGCATATGGGCAGGCTTCTCATTGGGATGGATTCTCGTGTTGTGGAGCGTGGGCTTCAGTGCTTGTGGCATATGGGCAGGCTTCTCATTGGGATGGATTCTCGTGTTGTGGAGCGTGGGCTTCAGTGCTTGTGGCATATGGGCAGGCTTCTCATTGGGATGGATTCTCGTGTTGTGGAGCGTGGGCTGCAGTACTTGTGGCATATGGGCTTAGTTTCTCTGCAGCATGTGGAATCTTCCTGACCAGCAATTGAACCCATGTCTCCCACATGGGCAGGCAGATTCTTAACCACTGAACTGCGAGGGAAGTCCAGCTTTTTGTTTTTTTATTTTTTAATTACAAGACCAATCACCTATTCTCCTGTGCATATGTCTGGTGACTTTCCACTGTGTACAAAATAAAGGACAAACTTCTTCATAATACTCAAGAACCTTCATTTTTTGGTCGCCATTCAAACTCCATCTTAGCTTCCATCATGTGAACCTTATAAACTAGCATCTTGTGAGTATGGCTGTTGCTGGCTGAGCTTGGCTTTTCACATTGTGCTGCTTCTATTAAAGTCTGTTCATCGTCAGTTACTGACTCTTCCTCCCTTTGGACACAATTGTATTGATAAAGCTTCTGTGAAGATATTTAAGATATCAGCTACATTGTCTAGATGAGACTGAAATTGCACAACTCAGACAGGGACTTGTACCTACGATCTTTGAACTGAGATCCCAAACCTGGTCTCAGTACTTAATGAATCTCAGGTTCTTCACGTCGCATCACTAAAGAATTCAGTGAGAAACAAAGAGATGAGATAGGTAAGAATAGATTTATTTAGAGAGAAACACACTCCTCAGAAGAATGTGGGCCATCTCAGAAGATGAGATTTGCACCAGGGTCCAGGGTTGTCAGTCTGTTTCAGTTCAGTTCAGTTGCTCAGTCGTGTCCGACTCTTTGTGACCCCACGAATCCCAGCACACTAGGCCTCCCTGTCCATTACCAACTCCCAACTTGAGCCAAACTTATGTCCATAGAGTCAGTGATGCCATCCAGCCATCTCAGCCTCTGTCGTCCCCTTCTCCTCCTTCCCCCAATCCCTCCCAGCATCGGGGTCTTTTCCAATGAGTCAGCTTTTCACATGAGGTGGCCAAAGTACTGGAGTTTCAGCTTTGGCATCAGTCCTTCCAAAGAACACCCAGGACTGATTGCCTTTAGAATGGACTAGTTGGATCTCCTTCTAGAACAAGAGACTCTCAAGAGTCTTCTCCAACACCACAGTTCCAAAGCATCAATTCTTCGGTGCTCAGCTTTCTTCACAGTCCAACTTTCACATCCATACATGACCACTGGAAAAACCATAGCCTTGACTAGATGGACTTTTGTTGGCAAAGTATTGTCTCTGCTTTTCAATATGCTATCTAGGTTGGTCAAAACTTTCCTTCCAAGGAGTAAGCATCTTTTAATATTGTGGCTGAAATCACCATCTGCAGTGAGTTTGGAGCCCAGAAAAATAAAGTCAGCCACTGTTTCCACTGTTTCCCCATCTATTTCCCATGAAGTGATGGGACCAGATGCCATGATCTTCATTTTCTGAGTGTTGAGGTTTAAGCCAACTTTTTCACTCTCCTCTTTCACTTTCATCAAGAGGCTTTTGAGTTCCTCTTCACTTTCTGCCATAAGGGTGCTGTCATCTGCATATCTGAGGTTATTGATATTTCTCCCAGCAATCTTGATTCCAGATTGTGTTCTTCCAGCCTAGCGTTTCTCATGATGTACTCTGCATATAAGGTAAATAAACAGGGTGACAATATATAGCCTTGACGTACTCCTTTTCCTATTTGGAACCATTCTGTTGTTCCATGTCCAGTTCTAACTGTTGCTTCCTGACCTGCATATAGGTTTCACAAGAGGCAGTTCAGGTGGTCTGGTATTCCCATATCTTTCAGAATTTTCCACAGTTGATTGTGATCCACACAGTCAAAGGCTTTGGCATACTCAATAAAGCAGAAATAGATGTTTTTCTGGAACTCTCTTGCTTTTTCGATGATCCAGCGGATGTTGGCAATTTGGTCTCTGGTTCCTCTGCCTTTTCTAAAACCAGCTTGAACATCTGGAAGTTCACGGTTCACGTATTGTTGAAGCCTGGCTTGGAGAATTTTGAGCATTACTTTACTAGCGTGTGAGATGAGTGCAATTGTGCGGTAGTTTGAGCATTCTTTGGCATTGCCTTTCTTTGGGATTGGAATGAAAACTGACATTTTCCAGTCCTGTGGCCATTGCTGAGTTTTCCAAATTTTCTGGCATATTGAGTGCAGAACTTTCAAAGAATCATTTTTTAGGATTTGAAATAGCTCAACTGGAATTCCATTACCTCCAATAGCTTTGTTCATAGTGATGCTTTCTAAGGCCTACTTGACTTCACATTCCAGAATGTCTGGCTCTAGGTGAGTGATCACACCATCATGATTATCTGTGTCACGAAGCTCTTTTTTGTATAGTTCTTCTGTGTATTCTTGCCACCTCTTCTTAATATCTTCTGCTTCTGTTAGGTCCATACCATTTCTGTCCTTCATCGAGCCCATTTTTGCATGAAATGTTCCCTTGGCATCTCTAATTTTCTTGAAGAGATCTCTAGTCTTTCCCATTCTGTTATTTTCTTCTGTTTTTTGCATTGATCACTAGGAAGGCTTTCTTATCTCATCTTGCTATTCTTTGGAACTCTACATTCAGATGCTTATATCTATCCTTTTCTCCTTTGCTTTTCACTTCTCTTTTTTTCACAGCTATTTGTAAGGCCTCCCCAGGCAGCCATTTTGCTTTTCTTTTCCATGGGGATCGTCTTGATCCCTGTCTCCTGTACAATGTCACGAACCTCTGTCCATAGTTCATCAGGCACTCTATCTATCAGATCTAGGCCCTTAAATCTAGTTCTCAGTTCTACTGTATAATCATAAGGGATTTGATTTAGGTCATACCTGAATGGTCTAGTGGTCTTCCCTACTTTCTTCAATTTGAGTCTGAATTTGGAAATAAGGAGTTCATGATCTGAGCCACAGTCAGCTCCTGGTCTTGTTTTTGTTGACTGTATAGAGCTTCTCCATCTTTGGCTGCAAAGAATATAATCAATCTGATTTTGGTGTTGACCATCTGGTGATGTCCATGTGTAGAGTCTTCTCTTGTGTTGTTGGAAAAGGATGTTTGTTATGACCAGTGCATTTTCTTGGCAAAACTCTGTTAGTCTTTGCCCCACTTCATTCTGCATTCCAAGGCCAAATTTGCCCATTACTCCAGGTGTTCCTTGACTTCCTACTTTTGCATTCCAGTCCCCTATAATGAAAAGGACATCTTTTTTGGATGTTAGTTCTAAAAGGTCTTGTAGGTCTTCATAAAACCATTCAACTTCAGCTTCTTCAGCATTACTGCTTGGGGCATAGACTTGGATTACTGTGATATTGAATGGTTTGCCTTGGAGACGAACAGAGATCATTCTGTCGTTTTTGAGATAGCATCCAAGTACTGCATTTCAGACTCTTTTGTTGACCATGATGGCTACTCCATTTCTTCTGAGGGATTCCTGCCTACAGTAGTAGATATAATAGTCATCTGAGTTAAATTCACCCATTCCAGTCCATTTTAGTTCGCTGATTCCTAGAATGTCGACGTTCACTCTTTCCATCTCCTGTTTGACCACTTCCAATTGCCCTGATTCATGGACCTAACATTCCATGTTCCTATGCAATATTGCTCTTTACAGAATTGGACCTTGCTTCTATTACCAGTACATCCACAACTGGGTATTGTTTTTGCTTTGGCTCCATCCCTTCATTCTTTCTGGAGTGATTTCTCCACTGATCTCCAGTAGCATGTTGGGCATCTACCAACCTGGGGTAGGTCAGTTTGTTTAGGGGTGCCTAATTTCATAGGCTAATGAGTGGGAAGAGTATTTTGGGGAAGGGGGTGAGGATTTACAGAAATTGGGCCACTGCCTACTTTTTGTTTTTTATGGTCAGTCTTGGAACTGTCATAGTGCCTTCGAGTGTGTAATTTAGTGTGCTGATGTGTTACAGTGGGCGTATGCTGAGCGCGAGGTCTAGTGGAAGTTGTGTGTCCACCATCTTGGACCTATTTGGCTCTAATCAGTTTGCGTCATGTCTTTGGGCTGTTTCATTCTTTTAAAGGTTGTGCCCCTTCCCTTCTGTTTCAAATCTGACACTTATTTAAAGTGGTGCTCAAACATAAAATAATTTACATACATAAAACAATTATCACACTTTACCTTACTTATTTGTAAATATGCTCACCCTCTAAATTGGGCATTTTGAGTGCAGGATAATTTTGATATCCTTGGCATAGCTCTCACCTACCTAGTAGTTACTGATGATCTATTACTTGATGAAGACAGCCTAGGGGAAAGCCAAGACACTCATTCCTTTTTTGTCTCTCATCAATGCCCATGTTCTTCGAGCTTCAGTGTTTGCACCTGTCAAATAAGGAGTTTTGAGTAGATTTTAATGTTCTTTCAACTAGCTGATTTTTCTCACTTGTTTCTTTGATCTTTGGTAATATTTGTTGTTTATACAGACAGATTTTAAAAATTATAATTACTAAAGAATTACTAAAGTATAGATACATCAGCCTAATTGAATATTAACACACTTGGTTCATTTGGATGCATTTGCTTTTGTTTATTAATAGCACACAGTTTAAAGAATAGTGCATGATTTTAGCATTAGAAATGAAGTTAGAGAAGATTTTAAAATTACTTGTTACTGAAATCTGGGACAGACAGTTTGGCAATATTTAATATATTCTATTATATATAATACTGTGTAGTCTTTCAAGGAGCTCAGATTCTTTTCTAAATATGACTTTCAATCTTTCCATGTTGCTATGGAAGATCAATGGAGGGGTCAGCTCTTTTACAATATTTATGCTCTGGGGATTGTTAAGAAACTGAGGTAAAGCAATATCACATTTTTTATAAAGTTCTTTCAACATAGAGTTACCCAGCCTGTGGTAGCACAGTGGAGAGTTTGGCCTTGACATCATCAAGTCTGTTCATCACACAAAATTAGCTGAGTGCACCTCTTTTCTTCCTTCCCTTCTCCTTTCCTCCTTCCTCTTCTTCTTTTCACAAGTATATTTTCAAGTGATGTATAACACATTTTCAAAAAGTCATTTGAAGTAACTCTTTCTTTCTATTGTATTATACAGTACTTGCTTATCCTTAAAGATAAAATTTTATTTCATTTTATATTAGATTAGTTAGGCTATAATGAGTTCCAAGAATTACACTAGATAAACCAGGGCCAGAGATTGTAATATATTGAAATTATTAAATAATTTTATATTTACTTATGCATGTTACTCATTCCTATATTCAAGAAATGTTTTATTTTGGAAAATAGTATTTTTATTTTGTCAATTTATTGTGTTCTAAATTTAATCCTAATGACATTGAAATAAATGAAATGATTGCTTTCAGTGACTAAAGATGAATTAAAACTTATAGGAAATTTTTGTATAGAACTCTCCTGGTTGATTTCAGTGATTGTTTTTGTAATAATTAAAATAATTTTAATAAGAAGTGATTAGGATTTATGTGTGCATATTTTTTGGATACTCTTGCCTAGAAAATCCCATGGATGGAGGAGCCTGGTAGGCTGAAGTCCATGGGGTCGCTGAGAGTTGGCATGACTGAGCAACTTCGCTTTCACTTTTCACTTTCATGCATTGGAGAAGGCAATGGCAACCCATTCCAGTGTTCTTGTCTGGAGAATCCCAGGGACAGGGGAGCCTAGTGGGCTGCCATCTCTGGGGTCACACAGAGTCGGACACAACTGGAGTGACTTAACAGCAGCAGCATAGCAGTGATGATAAATAAATATATATTTGTAAGTATAAAATTTTACATGATCTTTATTAATATGTGTGACAAGAGATCATGTTCAGTTTTCTTTACTGTTGAAAAGAAAGGAAATACTAAGAAAAAAATTGAAGAATAAAAAGATATTATCAAAAATAAGCATTATCTCTGCACAATCATATATTTGAGAACAAAAATTGAGGAATTAACACACACAAAGAAAACTGTGTAAAAGATAACTGAAAACGAGAGATTACTATCTCCCTAGAGAGTTAAAAGTGGACTTTCTTCATGATGGAGAATTCCTCCCCCACAAAAAAAGAAAATGATATATTTAATTAAAACATTGAGAACACTAAGAAACTCAGTATTGCTATGGAAAATCATGATGTGGAGGTATGAGATATGGAAAGAAAATAAATTCAAAATCTATTGAGGTTCTTTTCCAAATCTGAAATAAGATATAACAAGCAGACTCTAAGGAAAAGCACTGAGATTGTCATGCTGCAAATAAGCCATGTGTTTTTAAGCTTACTTTAATTAGGAGGGGATATTTCCTTACGAACAGAGCAATCTAACAAGGCCCAAGGTTTTTTAAATCTTGAAGATTGTTTGGGACCATTCAAGGACAATGTATCAGACTGACTATATTTTATTTATTCTTTCTTCAATTTTATGTTTGAAATCTTTCAAAAATGGGAAAAAGGGAAAGACTAGTACAATAAAGCCTGTATTCCTTCTGAAATAAGTTTAAGAAATATTAAGATTTGCTAAATTTGCTTTTCATCTCCCTTATACTCTTATCTATAAATATATGTGTGTGTTAGTCACTCAGTCATGTCTGACTCTTTACGACTGCAGCCCACCAGGCTCCTCTGTCCATGGAATTCTCCAGGCAAGAATACTGGAGTGGGTTGCCATTTCCTTCTCCAGGGGACCTTCCCAATCCAGGGAACCTTCCCAATCCAGGGATCGAGCCCAGGTCTCCCACATTGCAAGCAGATGCTTTCCCATCTGAGTTAATAGAGAATAATTTAAAAAATAATTTGCAGACATTATGAATATTTCACTTTAAATATTTTGGTGTGTATTTACTGAGACTATTATATTCTCTGTCACAACACTAGTTCTCTTTCTCTTGGTCTATATCTCTGTGTATTTTCATCACTTATTCTTATCTGGCTCTTTTTTGACCCCATGGACTGTAGCCTGCCAGACTCCTCTGTCCATGGCATTTCCCAGGCAAGAATCCTGGAGTAGGTTGCCATTTCTTTCTCTAGGGGATCTTCTTGACTCAAGGATTGAACCCAAGTCTCCTGCAGTGACAGGCAGATTCCTTACCAGTGAGCCACCTGGAAGGCCCTGATCTATTTATCTATATCTATATAAATTAAAAATATGGATAAACTGACAATAATTTAACTATTATTTAATAGTCAATCAATTTTCAAATTTTTCACATTCAGTTCAGTTCAGTTCAGTCACTCAGTCGTCTCTGACTCTTTGCAACCCCATGAATCACAGCACTCCAGGCCTCCCTGTCCATCACCAACTCCCAGAGTTCACTCACACTCACATCCATCGAGTCAGTGATGCCATCCAGCCATCTCATCCTCTGTCATCCCCTTCTACTGCTGCCCCCAAGCCCCTCCCCCCGCATCAGAGTCTTGTCCAATGAGTCAACTCTTTGCATGAGGTGGCCAAAGTACTGGAGTTTCAGCTTCAGCATCATTCCCTCCAAAGAAATCCCAGGGCTGATCTCCTTCAGAATGGACTGGTTGGATCTCCTTGCAGTCCAAGGGACTCTCAAGAGTCTTCTCCAACACCACAGTTCAAAAGCATCAATTCTTCGGCACTCAGCCTTCTTCACAGTCCAACTCTCACATCCATACATGACCACTGGAAAAACCATAGCCTTGACTAGACAGACCTTTGTTGGCAAAGTAATGTCTCTGCTTTTCAATATGCTATCTAGGTTGGTCATAACTTTTCTTCCAAGGAGTAAGCGTCTTTTAATTTCATGGTTGCAGTCACCATCTGCAACGATTTTGAGGCCCAGAAAAATAAAGTCTGACACTGTTTGCACTGTTTCCCCATCTATTTCCCATGAAGTGATGGGACCAGATACCATGATCTTCGTTTTTTGAGTGTTGAGTTTTAAGCCAACTTTTTCACTCTCTTCTTTCACCTTCATCAAGAGGCTTTTTAGTTCCTCTTCACTTTCTGCCATAAGGGTGGTGTCATCTGCATATCTGAGGTTATTGATATTGCTCCCAGCAATCTTGATTCCAGCTTGTGTTTCTTCCAGTCCAGCGTTTCTCCTGATGTACTCTGCATATAAGCTAAATAAGCAGCGTGACAATATACAGCCTTGACGTACTCCTTTTCCTATTTGGAACCAGTCTGTTGTTCCATGCCCAGTTCTAACTGTTGCTTCCTGACCTGCATACAAATTTCTCAAGAGGCAGGTCGGGTAGTCTGGTATTCCCATCTCTTTCAGAATTTTCCACATTTTATTGTGATCCACACAGTCAAAGGCTTTGGCATAGTCAATAAAGCAGAAATAGATGTTTTTCTGGAACTCTCTTGCTTTTTCAATGATCCAGCAGATGTTGTCAATTTGGTCTCTGGTTCCTCTGCCTTTTCTAAAACCAGCTTGAACACATGGAATTTCATGGTTCACGTATTGCTGAAGCCTGGCTTGGAGAATTTTGAGCATTACTTTACTAGCATGTGAGATGAGTGCAATTGTGTGGTAGTTATCCCCCACCAAAGACTTTGTCATCAACCCCAACAAGGAGTCACATTGCATTTTGTTTCTACAGATTTCTAATCTAAGAGCATGCCTGTGCTTTAAAATATTTTGAGTAACACTGATATTTTTGTAAAATCTTTGTCAGTTTTTTTAGGACAAATATTGAATGTCTACTTGTTTCTTCATTTTTCTCATTGAACTTGTTCCTTTACCCCCTGTATTTCCTGCCAATGGGAAGTTGAGTCTACAGGCTTTATTAGATTCAGATTATACCTTCGGCAAAAAGAATTTACAAGTGATGTGGTGTCACTTCTGGAGGCCCAGTAAGGACACCCTCATGCTGACCTCTGTTTCCTCTTAACAAAGTGTCATTAGTCTTTGAGCCATTCCTTGCTTCTTGCTACTATCAGATGGCCCAATTTTATATTCTCCAGATCTAGAACTTCTCGAGTAGAAAGAATGTGAAAATTGGTAAGCAAGAGGACATGTTTTTGTAAACTGAAGTACTACCCAGTAGATGTCCCTTCATCTCTCTTTCTCCCTCCCTCCCTTTCTCCCCCTTTGCCTTGGGGCAGAGTATACCTCTTTTCCCCTGTTACTTTGGGACTAGACCTATGACTTGGTGCCTCAGTGAAATGTGAGCAGGTATGCAAACAGAAGCTTTAAATGTATTTAGATGGTTTGGCTTGTCTATTGTGATCTGTTGATTCACCATGAGGATATGCCTTGGAGAGGTATTAGGTAAAGGAAAGAGAGGCATACATAGAGCAGATTTAACTCAATGTGCAGCCTGGAGATAAACAGATCATAAACAACTCTCCATTTGATCCCGACCCAGGGATCAAATGCCGGTGTCCCGCATTCCAGGCAGACACTGTAATCTCTGAGCCACCTGGGGAGCCCTATATAAGAAGCCCTATATAGCTATAGCCAATGCTATGGTAAGAAAATAATATTCTCATTTCAGCTGCTAAATTTTGTCTTGTTCCCTCATACAGTATTGTTGTGATAGTTGATGGATGCATAGGTCAGAGTATATGCAGAAGAAATCTGGCTACATGTTGCCAAATTTCCATCCCTATAAGAAAATACAATTTTACTACCATAAGCAAAATATCACATCTTTAGAGAAAAAGTACAAACTTAGAAATGGCTAACACACTCTTAGCCCTCATATGTTTCAAGTATTCTTAAGATTCCTACACACATTAATTGATTTAATCATCAACATACTATTATTCCTGTTTTCAAGTGAGAAAAGGACATCTTAGTGAATTAAAATAATGAGGAACACATACAATTCGGTAGCTTTAGAAGTGAAGCCAATGATTCAACAACATGGTCTGTGTGCCATATACTATTATACAAAGAAGAGTGAAAAATACACGTTTGTTCCCTGAAGCCAGGCAGAGGAGAATGTTGGAGAAAATTAGTGGGATCAAAAGCAGGTATATTGTAATAGAGTACATTTGATCTATTTTTAAAATTCGGTGATGAAATTCAGGCAATAGAAATTCAGTGGAATAGAATCATAGAAGAACAATGCGACAAAGACATCCTTGAAGTCTGAAGAACTAGAAATGACAATGCTGTGCCCAGAATGACAGCCGATGAGGAAACAGGATGGAGATAAAGGTGTATATTGCTAAGGAATAAAGAACAGCTAAAGGAAACCGTATTTGTTTTTGCTTTAAATTTTATTTTTAAAATTAAAAAAATTTATTCAACTGTAATTGCTTTATGATGTTGTTGGTTTCTGCTATACAGCAAAGTGAATCAATTATACTTATGCATATATCCTATCTTTTTTGGATGTCCTTCCCATTCAGATCACCACAAAGCATTGAGTAGAGTTCCCTGTGCTATACAGTATGTTCTCCTTAGTTTTCTACATTATACATATTCAATAGTGTATATATGTCAATCTCAATCTCCCAATTCCTCCTACCCACCCTTCCCCCTTGGTATCCATACATTTGTTCTCTATGTGTGTCTCTATTTCTGCTTTGCAAATAAGATCATCTATACCATTTTTCTAGATTGTATATATAAGTGTTAATATGTGATATATGTTTTCCTATTTACTGATTTATTTCACTCTGTATGACAGGTTCTGGGTCCCTTCACATCTCAGCAAATGGTACAAGTTTGATCCTTTTTTATGGCTGAGTGATATTCTACTATGTATATGTACTACATCTTCTTTATTCATTCCTCTGTTGACATTTAGGTTGAGGAAACCATATGTGAGTACATCTTATCACCTTAAAGTAAGTTTGACTGAGTGGGATTTATAGAGAAGGTATAGAGTTTATGTGACTGATAACAACTAAATTAATGAGAAACCAATAACACTGTGAGGTTATGCCAACTAATATATTGACAAAGAACAGAGAAAAGTTACAGATTAATTGGTATAAAAATATGCTGGCGTGGTTGGAGCCATTGGATTTCATTATAATAGCACATTTTTCAGAGCTCAGAAGCCCAAAGCAGGCAAGAAACAGGAGCAACTACATTAACCAAGGTCTAAGGCTATGGTTTTTCCTGTGGTCATGTATGGATGTTAGAGTTGGACTGTGAAGAGGGCTGAGCGCCAAAGAATTGATGCTTTTGAACTGTGGTGTTGGAGAAGACTCTTGAGAGTCCCTTGGACTGCAAGGAGATGCAACCAGTCCATTCTGAAGGAGATCAGCCCTGGGATTTCTTTGGAGGGAATGATGCTGAAGCTGAAACTCTAGTACTTTGGCCTCCTCATGCGAAGAGTTGACTCATTGGAAACGACTGATGCTGGGAGGGATTGGGGGCAGGAGGAGAAGGGGACGACAGAGGATGAGATGCTGGATGGCATCACTGACTCAATAGATGTGAGTCTGAGTGAACTCCGGGAATTGGTGATGGACAGGAAGGCCTAGTGTGCTGGGATTCATGGGGTCACGAAGAGTGGGACAGGACTGAGCGACTGAACTGAACTGAACTGAAGGATTGGAAAGATTGATGCAGTAAAAGAGAAGATACAAGACTTAATCATTGAAAAGTCCATGCTCAGAGAGATCTAAGTAATAAACTATGTGAAAGCAAAAGTAGATCAGTTGTGTCTGACTCTTTGTGACCCCATGAACTATACAGTCCATGGAATTCTCTAGACCAGAATACTGGAGTGGGTAGTCTTTCCCTTCTTCAGGGGATTCTCCCAAACCAGGAATCAAACCTGGGTCTCCTGCACCAACTGAGCTATCAGGGAAGCCCCAGTAAACTGCACAGGGCCAGAAATTTTAAAATCATTCTATTCTCATATAATGAAAGAGAGTATTTAATGGAGGAACATCTTTCAAGTATCACACATCTTCACACGACATTATTTTATGTGAATTACAGAAAACTTCTTGTGATTTAAAAACCCAACCAAAGAAATGAACCCAAGGAATAAATACATATTTGGACCACTTTAAGGCTTTTGTGTGGATCACAATAAGCTGTGGAAAATTCTGAAAGAGATGGGAATACCAGATCACCTGACCTGCCTCTTAAGAAACCTATATGCAGGTCAGGAAGCAACAGTTAGAACTGGACATAGAACAACAGACTGGTTCCAAATAGGAAAAGGAGTATGTCAAGGCTGTATATTGTCACCCTGCTCATTTAACTTCTATGCAGAGTACATCAGGAGAAATGCTGGACTGGAAGAAGCAGAAGCTGGAATCAAGATTGCTGGGAGAAATATCAATAACCTCAGATATGCAGATGACACCACCCTTATGGCAGAAAGTGAAGAGGAATTAAAAAGCCTCTTGATGAAAGTGAAAGAGGAGAGTCAAAAAGTTGGCTTAAAGCTCAACATTCAGAAAACTAAGATCATGGTATCTGGCCCCATCATTTCATGGCAAATAGATGGGGAAACAGTGGAAACAATGTCAGACTTTATTTTTGGGGGGCTCCAAAATCACTGCAGATGGTGATTGCAGCCATGAAATTAAAAGATGCAAAAAAAATTAAATTAAATTAAAAAATAAAAGATGTTTACTCCTTGGAAGGAAAGTTATGACCAACCTTGATAGCATATTCAAAAGCAGAGACATTACTTTGCCAACAAAGGTCCACCTAGTCAAGGCTATGGTTTTTCCAGTGGTCATGTATGGATGTGAAAGTTGGACTGTGAAGAAAGCTGAGCACCGAAGAATTGATGCTTTTGAACTGTGGTGTTGGAGAAGACTCTTGAGAGTCCCTTGGACTGCAAGGAGATCCAACCAGTCCATCCTAAAGGAGATCTGTCCTAGGTGTTCTTTGGAAGGACTGATGCAAAATTGAAACTCCAGTACTTTGGCCACCTCATGTGAAGAGTTGACTCATTGTAAAAGACCCTGATGCTGGGAGGGGTTGGGGGCAGGAGGAGAAGGGGACGACAGAGGATGAGATAGCTGGATGGCATCACTGACTTGATGGACATGAGTTTGGGTGAACTGTGGAAGTTGGTGATAAACAGGGAGGCCTGGTGTGCTGCAATTCATGGGGTTGCAAAGACTCGGACACAACTGAGAGACTGAACTGAACTGAACTGAAGGCTTTTGTAAAATGTGAATTGTATTTGTTTGTTGTTTTTAACCCTAATCAATAAATATATTTAGGGGTTTTAGGATTTAGCATGTTTCAAGGAAAAGTGTTCAGTTCAGATAGTCAGTAATATCTGACTCTCCTTCTCCTCCTGCCCTCAATCTTTCCAAGCATCAGGGTCTTTCCCAATGAGTCAGTTCTTTTCATCAGGTGGCCAAAGTACTGGAGTTTCAGCTTTAGCATCAGTCCTTCCAGTGAATATTCAGGACTGATTTCCTCTAGGATGGACTGGTTGGATGTCCTTGCAGTCCAAGGGACTCTCAAGAGTATTCTCCAACACCACAGTTCAAAAACACTGATTCTTCGACACTCAGCTTTCTTTAATGGTCCAACTCTAACATCCATTCATGACTACTGGCAAAACCATAGCTTTGACTGGACGGACCTTTGTTGGCAAAGTAATGTCTCTGCTTTTGAATATGCTGTCTAGGTTGGTCAGAGCTTTTCTTCCAAGGAGCAAGTGTCTTTTAATTTCATGGCCGAAGTAACTATCTGCAGTGATTTTGGAGCCCAGGAAAATAAAGTCTGACACTGTTTCCACTGTTTCCCCATCTATTTGCCATGAAGTGATGGAAGCAGATGTCATCATCTTAGCTTTTTGAATGTTGAGTTTTAAGCCAAGGAAAAGTGGCTTAAGGAGAAGAGTCGTTGTGGCCTAAATAGAATATAGATCAAAGTGGACCAGACAATTTGGAGCATGGAGATTTAGCTGGCAGCATCAGTTTGCCTCATCTAATCAAGTTCATTCTCCATCACTGGTGATAGCGGATCCTTTGTTAAGTTGGAAGGGATTGGACTTATATAAGGCTTAGAAAGTTATTTTTTATTTTGGAGCAAAAACGTCTTTATTTTTGCTGATTCATCTTTTTCTTAGACACAATTTGCATTCCATGGTTTCAAAGGAAATCAAGTGTTTTGGAAATCCCCCAATATTTTTTCACAAGTTCAATATTAATTATTCTAATTTTTTTCAGTGTGACTGGAGTTAGAATATAGGTAATTTGTAATGGAAATCATAAAATTGGTTAAAATTTAAAGAGAAAAATATTTTGGCCTCATTAGAATAGAGGTAATGTTTCTGAACATCTAGGCCAGGTTGGGTGGAGAAGTATGCGACTACTCTAACAAAATGATGGAGGGGGATGTGAGGGTAGTGCCAAGGAAAATGAAGCCACAGTGAATGGAAAAGAAACATGTTACAGTATCAAAGGAGTAGAAAATTTTAGAAGCGTGAGGCTTTGACTGACGTTAGGTTTATAGTATGAGTCCATGGCATCAGAGTATATTCCAATAGAAATGCTCTTTATTTTTCCTGCCTTAACAATGTTTCATTGGAAGGACTGATATTGAAACTGAAACTCCAATACTTTGGCCACATGATGTGAAGAACTGACTCCTTGGAAAAGAGCCTGATGCTGGGAAGGATTGAAGGTGGGAACAGAAGGGGCTGACAGAGGATGAGATGGTTGGATGTCATCACTGACTCAATGGACATGAATTTGGGTAAACTCTGGGAGTTGGTGAGGGACAGGGAGGCCTGGCATGCTGCAATTCATGGGCTTGCAAAGAGTCAGACATGACCTAGTGACTGAAGTGAACTGAACAATGTTTTAAAAAATTGCCTTTAAACAGATGGACATCTAAACTTTTACAGCACATCAATGGATGGAAACAACTGATAGGAAAGGTTATCTCATAGGTATTTAACCCTACTTTTAAGGCTCTAGTTCCTTCTTATATCAAGCTATATTTGTTTTCCTATAACTTCAACACATTGAATTTATTTTTATCTTCTGGGACCACCTGGGACGCATTGCTCCTTTCCTCATAATTACAAAGATTTAAATGTTTTTAGAGCTTTTTTGTTTCTTTCATATCTTCTGTTTTCAAGATAAATGTTTCCCTTTTCTTCAGTTGATTTTTAATTGTGTTGTTTCAAGCAGTCTCACTTATTCTGTTTTTCTTTTGTATTTGTCAACAGTTCCTAACGGGTATGGCATACAAACCTAAATGAACTGCCTAGTATACAATTCCAAGTCCAAAGGACAGGGACTCTTATTTCTCTTCCTACATACATTAGAATCTTTAAAGTTGCCTAAGCTCTATGTTGGAGAAGGCAATGGCAGCCCACTCCAGTACTCTTGCCTGGCAGATCCCATGGACCGAGGAGCCTGGTAGGCTGCAGTTCATGAGGTCACTAAGAATTGGACATGACTGAGCGACTTCACTTTCACTTTTCACTTTCATGCATTGGAGAAGGAAATGGCAACCCACTCCAGTGTTCTTGCCTGGAGAATCCCAGGGACAGCGGAGCCTGGTGGGCTGCCGTCTATGGGGTTGCACAGAGTCGGACACGACTGAAGCAACTTAGCAGCAAGCTCTATGTTTATCATTTCCATAGTATTTTGACTCACATTTCATATGCAGAGAACTAAATTCTTTACCTTTGCTTTCCATACATAATGCTGCTAATCAGGCTTTACCATCTTGCACTTGAAATTTACATTCATGTACTCATTAAATGACATCTTTCAATCTACACTGGATTTCTAGTTTTGCTATCCTTCCCACATTCATGCTATTTAAAATTTAGTTAAGTTCACAATCAATGTTAGCGTTGAAGGACTTAGATAAAAGTTATTAAAATGCTATGACTATAGGACATGGTAAAGATGAAATCATGAGAATGTATATAATGACAAGTGGAAGAAGGTAAATGGGGAAGAAAAGAATGGGGAGAAAGAAGAATCTTATTGAACCAAAATCCTGCTAGCATGGGGCTTCCCTTGTGGCTCAGATGGTAAAGAATTTGCCTGCAATGTGGGAGACCTGGGTTCGATACCTAGGTTTGGAAGATCCCCTGGAGAAGGGAAAAGTTATCTACTCTAGTATTCTGGCCTAGAGAATTCCATGGATTGTATAGTCCATGGGGTCCAAAGAGTTGGACATGACCAAGTGACTTTCACTTCATCTGCTAGCATACAGGGTGTTCTTTATAATATAATTAGCTTTGGGGGGATGGTTCTAAAATAAAACGTTTGCACTAGCAAGATTCAACATGTGAGCATTTCAACATGGACAGATTTCCAGGAGAGTTGGAGAGATGGAAGGAGGTCGGGGAACTTACCTACAATATACTCATTTCATTTAGGCTTAATTCTGGTGGGTGAATTTTCTTTTTCAAGCTAAAGCTTATTCTTTTTCTTATGGAGAAACATTATATATTTGAAGCAAGGTACTGCCTGAACTAAGTGATTATAAAATCCAAAACTGACATTAGATAATATAACAGAAATGAAGTATAGATCAAAAGGGTTCCTTTACTAAATAATTGAATTCATAACCCATGTCTTTGAATTTCAGATTTTATTCATTCATCTTATAATGGCTTTCTAAATTGGCTTTTTCCAGCTGATATGCCAAAAACACTTGATAGCCCCAATTTTCCCGTTATAGAACTACTTTGATAAACTAACTTTGAAGTCAATTGGATCATTACAGGCAAAAAGAAGTGACACTGCAATGCTTGCAAATTTAAGTCAATATATGGAGATTTTTCTTAAAGAAGATTTTGTAGCTGGATAGACATTTTCATGTCAAGGTTCTAAGTATTAAGAAGGATACAAATAATTAAAGCTTTGATGCTTACTCTTAGTGTGTTTGAAATCTCATTGAGTAGAAAATAAATAGCAATTCATTCTTTCATCAGTTAATTAACAAATATTGACAAAGTAAATTCCATGTTCCAGATACTTCTAAGGCATTTGGGATACATTTAAACATTCTTCCTTTCATGACGTTTGTATTGGAGCAATCAGAGATAGACAATAACAAGTAAAGGAATTAAGTAAATTAAATGATATGCCAAAATGTGATTATTAATATATATAAGAATATGAACAGGAGTCATTTAGGCTTTAGAGGTGGGGGAAGGATACCATTTTATACTGAGTCCTCATTGAGAAAGAAATATAAGAAAATGGAATTAGCCTTGGAGTAAGAGTATTTCAAATAGAAGAAAGAGAAAAAACCTATAAGGACATGGCTGGTATGAGGAATTAGAGGGGGACTATTGTTGCTGGGGCATTGTACCAGTGGGGAAAGAATAGGAAATGAGGAAAGAAAAGGATGGATTGAGAGATTGTAAATGATGTGGTGTGTGTGTGTGTGTGTGTGTATGTGTGTGTGTGTGTGTGTGTGTGTGTGTGTACACACATATGCTCAATTGCGTCTGACTCTTTGAGACCCCATGGACTGTAGCCCACCAGGAAATGATGTCATAGGTACCTCTTAACATGGCTCCAGTGATTCCCCACCTCCTAGTGATCATGACCACTGTAATCCTCCACCTTCCAGTGTGGGATGAACCTAGTTAATTGCTTCTAGTACTCTTGCTTGGAAAATCCCATGGACAGAGGAGTCTGGTGGGCTGCAATCCATGGGATCGCGAAGAGTCGTACACAACTGAGCGACTTCACTTTCACTTTTCACTCTCATGCATTGGAGAAGGAAATGGCAACCCACTCCAGGGTTCTTGCCTGGAGAATCCCAGGGACAGAAGAGCCTGGTAGGCTGCCATCTCTGGGGTAGCACAGAGTCAGACACGACTGAAGCGACTTAGCAGCAGCAGCAGCAGCAACCAGTAGAATATGAGAAAAGTGATGGAGTACCATGTCCATGATTAGGTTGTACAGGTTTGTGACTTTTATCTTGATGATACTCTCTTCCTGTTACTTTCTTTCTCTCTTCTGAAACTGTTCTGATAAAAAGCCAGCTGTAATGTTGTGAAGTCCTCTATGGAGAGACCTCCATGGTAAGTAATTGAAAGAGACCTCTGATCAACAGCTCACAAGGGCCCAAGTCCTTAACTCTATTACAAATCTTGGGAGTGATTTAGATCTACCAATCTTGTGAGTACCTTCCCTGTTGAAGCCTGAGGTTGTTGAAGTCTTAAAGAGTTCCACATAAAAAAAGGATGCTCAGTTAAATCTGAAGTTCGGATAAAATTTCTTATGTAAGTATGTTACCAAACCCAGGTCCAGCTGCTTGCCATTTAAAAGCCGTTAGAGAGGCCAGGTTGGTGGAAGGGAAAGTTTAATTTTGGAGGTTGGCAACCAGGGCATGGGGTTGGGGTGGGGAGAGGTAGATGCTTTCCAAAGGGCAACCCCTCCCTCTCCCAACAATCAGGGTGCAAGACCTTTTATCAACAAAGGGAGGGGGCTACATGCAGAAACAGCACAGTCAGCTCTGACAGTCATCTGGAAATTGGTCATTGGTGGTCTGATCAGTGTAATCTTGATTGTTTTAGGTACAGCTAATCTTCAGTTTCAGGGTTGGTTTGTTTCCCTTTATTTGAGGCCAATTCTCAGAACTGTGGCAGCTTATGTCATGGCTACTTAATGGCCATCAGGTGGTTAACTTCTCCCCCTGAGGTTTCAGTATGTATAAGACAGGTCACAGGTAGGACTCAGACTATTGTCTATAGCCCTTGAGAAGGAACTGAAGGTTCTTGACTGTGCTTAAATAGACCACTTATTCTTTGGTCTCCTCTGGTTGCTTTCCTTTGTTTCTGCGTTTTAGCATATTCTCACTCCTCTGGTTAAACTTATTCTTTGACTACAGTTTTTCCACAGACAAAATGCAGGCTGGGGAAATGGGGGGTGGGGCAAGGACCATAGGGTTCTGCTCTCTTTCAAGTATACGATACTTTGAACATGTGCTAGAAATTATCTGTTGTTTATCTGAAATAAAAATTTAATTGGGCATCCTGTATAGTGTCTGCTAAAACCATCAAGCCTACTTGTGAATGACCCAGAGTCAGAGGAATTATCTAAACTTGTCCATGATTTTTGACCCAAAGGAGGATAGAGATGTGCTTACTGTGGTTAGGTTTGGGGGCTATTTGTATGCAGTGATAGCTAGCTAAAACAATGTAGTTTTGATAAAACTCAAAGGAGAAAAGTGCTAACCTAGGTTTGAATGAAGGCCAGGGGGGAGTAGTGAGTAAGGAGGTAGGGTTTGTTGTACTATGTCTTAATTTATTTGTAAGAATGCTAAAATGGGTTAGAATATACTTAGAAATTAAAGCTCAGTTCTTTTACTTTGCACTAGAGGATATCACAATTCTTCTATTCACTAATTTACACATCCACCCTGGGCTTCCCTGGTGGCTCAGATGGTAAAGACTCCACCTGCAATGTGGGAGACCTGGGTTCAATCCCTGGGTTGGGAAGATCTCTTGGAGGAGGGCATAGTAACCCACTCCAGTATTCTTGCCTGGAGAATCTCCATGCATAGAAGACCCTAGCAGGCTACAGTCCAAGGGGTCACAAAGAGTTGGACTTGACTGAGCAACTAAGCACAGCACAGCACAGCACAGCCCGATCCTGGGAAAGATTGAAGGCAGGAGGAGAAGGGGATGACAGAGGACAAGATGATTGGATGGCATCAGTGACTCAATGGACATGAGTTTGAGCAAGCTCCAGGAGATGGCGAAGGACAGGAAAGCCTGGTGTGCTGCAGTTCATGGGGTCGTGAACTGCAGCGACTGAACAACAACAGTCATTCTAAATTATCTTTTGGAACATATTCCTACAGGAGCTTCACAGTATTAACTTTGCAAAAATTGAAAACAATATTCTACGGTATGGTCTTGCTGTATCCCCATGTTATAAGAATAGTAATATATATATAGCATTAGCTATGTGCCACTTACTGTGGTAAATGCTTTCTGTGTATTAATTTAATTGCCATAATAACTAAAATAAATAATGTTATCATTTGTATAGATGATAAAACTGAGAGGCAGATGATAAAGTAATTTGTGTAAGATTATAGACATAGTAAGAGATAGACCAATGCATCCTTGGTGGATACCAAACTTTTTGATTTTAACAAACAGAAACTCCTTTTTCTGTGTGTGTCATCTGCCACAAACTCGAAATTCATCTTTATTTAGATGACTGATTTTTTTTAATCATAAAAATATACATTTCATCTCTTATAAGCTTCACTGTTACCTTTTCCATGAAATCCGTCTCTTGCAAATCCAAATTGTCACAGTCAGCTCTATGTTACAAATGAGCCCTACCATCCTGTGATCTGTTTACACCCTTCTAGCAAGTATTCAATCAATCTGGGGATAAATACTAGTTCTGTTTTAAGTGATCTTCAAAACTTTGGGCAATTAAAAAAATTCTCTTAGCCTCAGTTTTTTCTTTCTTTCTTTCTTTTTTTTACTATGAAACAGGAATAATTGTTGTTGTTGTTCAGTTGGTAAGTCGTGTCTGACTCTGTGATCTCATGGACTACAGCTCGCCAGGCTCCCCTGTCCTTCACTGTCTCCCAGAGTTTGCACAAATTTCTGTCCATTGAGTCGGTGATGCTATCTAACCATCTCATCCTCTGCTGCCCTCTTCTTTTGCCTTCAATCTTTCCCAGCATCACAGTATTTTCCAATGAGTCAGCTCTTCACATCAGGTGGCCACAGTATTGGTACTTCAGCATCAGTCCTTCCAGTGAATACTCAGCATTGATTTCCTTTAGGATTGACTGGCTTAATCTCCCTGCAGTCTCAAGGGATTCTCAAGAGTCTTCTCCAAACCACAATTTAAAAACATCATTCTTCAGCTCTCAGCCTTCTTTACGGTCCAACTCTCACATCTATACATGACTACTGGAAAAACCATGGTTTTGAGTATTTGGACCTTTGGGAATAACGTAACTATTATTTTAAGACACAGAGAAGATTTAAAAATATATTTTACATACAGTGCCTATATAGCACCTGAGATAAGAATTGTGTGTCAAATGCTAATTCCATGTCATCTCCCATTTTTCATTGTGCCTAACCTCCAATCATTTGCTTCTTGATCCCCTGAAATCTGGCCAGAATTCACAGCTAACACTGAAGTAGTCTCCTAGGATACCTCTGTGATTTATTTCTGTCCAAAAGTATAAGCGTTTCCTCACCCTAATCCCTCTTGTTGTGTTTAGAGGTTTTGACACTTTTACTACTGCCTCTTTCATTTAATAATGTATTGCTCCCTGACCTCGGTCACATCATCTTATGAGAATCTCACCATGCTCTTTGACCCTTTCTTTTTGTACCATTTTAGTGGTACTATCAGTCACACTAAGCTTGTCCCGTGGAACCTGTAGACTGGGCCTCTCAAGGTCTACATCATATGTGCTTTTTGGTTTTCTTCTAATTATATTATTTTTTTCCCTCAAATTCTTGCAGTTAGTCACCTGGTTCTTTCTCTTTTTTTTTAATTTAATTTTATTTTTTAACTTTACAATATTGTATTGGTTTTGCCAAATATCAAAATGAATCCGCCACAGGTATACATGTGTTCCCCATCCTGAACCCTCCTCCCTCCTCCCTCCCCATCCCATCCCTCTGGGTCGTCCCAGTTCTGTCTTATGCCAGGTACTGAGATGTTGCCTCTCAACTCTCGGTCTACCTCTTTTTGCCTTGCTTTGTGACTGATGAATATTTCTTTTTTGTTGGCTGATGTTCAGCTTTGTCAGTAAAGGGTGCTGGATGGGTGCTATAGGAGGGGCATTCTCTTCCTGATTGTCATGTGCTTTTTCTCGCTCTTTCTCTGACTGCCAGTATTGAGCACCCCCAGGCAGTGAGTGCTTGCCCTTCAGCATGTCCATCCTGCTCCATGGTGCCCCTCCCAGCAGCCTCAGCCTTTCAGTCGTCTGGCAGAAAGCTTCCTGCTCATCAGGCTTTATCTCCTAGCTGCAGGCCAGCTCTACCAGGGGACAACATAGGCATCATCTTCACCATCTAGTTGGGCTCTTCCATCTCAGGCTTGTCCCCTAGTGGGGCCTACTATCCTTGAAACTCAGTAACTTTCTCAAGTATCAGTGGATTATGGCCACACCCTCTCCAAGAAGGCTTAAATCTCAGGCCTAAACACTCTTCTCTAGTTGATTTCTTCCTTGTCTAGTTCTGTCAGCCCTAGGCTACTGTATGCAATCCTATTTTATTCATTCCAAGTAGGTTTTTCCCTTTTTGTAATTAATGCTTCTTTATTATTATTTTTTAATATTCAAATTAGCTGTTTGGTTTGTGTGTCCTAACTGGGTTCTGACCGATGCAAGATAGGTACATGAGAGGTCCTAGGAGGCAAATCCTAAAAGGTGTTATTGTGGAATTAGTTAATGATGTTTGTGTTCTTAGCATAGTGCTGAGCTCCTTGCCAGTGAGAAGTGAGATGCTAATAAATCACATGTATGCATCCGAGTAAGTTGCACCAAGTAATTCTCCAAAGTGGCTGTACAAACTTACCCTTTGGTGGACAGTGTATTTGAGTTCCTCTTACTTTGCATGTGTGCTACGTTGCTTAGGTCCTGTCCAACTGTTTCAGACCTCATGGACCTTGGCTGCCAGGCTCCTTTCTCCATGGGATTCTCAGGCAAGAATACTGAAGTGGGTTGTCATTTTATTCTCCATCCTGTTACTCTAGATCCTTGCAAATACTTGCATGTGTATATTCTTGGCTTTAGCCATCCTGGCAGATATTCAGTGCTATCCATTTATGGTTTTAACTTTAATTCATATTAAGATTAATGAGAGTGAGTACCTTTCATATGCTTATTGTCCATGTGAATATCCTTTTAACCATTTCCTGTTTGGATATCTTATCCATTTTTTTTTAATTGGCTCATTTAACTTTTTCCTTATTGATTTATAAGAGTTCTTGATACATTCTGTAAAGCATAACTTGTATTAGTTATATGTGTTACAAATACTTTTTCCCAGTCTTTGGACGTACCATTTAGAATAATAGGAATATTTAAATGCTAAAGAATTAATCTTAAAATAAATTTAAGAGACACTGCTGTAAAACTATATATTGAAGAAATAATGTGATCTACATGAGATGTGCTATGTTTATGGATGGCAAACCTATAAAATGTAAAGATACCAATTTTCTCAATCCTATCTATAAAATCAAAAATCCTCAATCAAAATATAAGCTAGTCTGATTGGAAATTGAAAAACTAATTGCAAAATTCACATGGAAACATGACAACCTTGAAGATTTACTCTACCAGGCATCAAGACCTGCTCTAAAGCATCACTAACTTATAGTGTGAATATGGCACAAACATACATATACATTAATGTATAAAGCAATGAGCAACAAGTTTAGCAGAACCAGCACACTTTTTCTCAGAATGATGTGCATGGTTCCTTAGAGATAATTGATTTGTAAGTCTTTGACCTCTATTTATATAAAAGTATTTGCCCTCCAGGTTTCTTCCATATCCTATCCTGCATTGGCATCTTATATTACTACCTCTTC
Organism: Bos grunniens; assembly: GCF_055505025.1. Lineage (NCBI taxonomy): Eukaryota > Metazoa > Chordata > Mammalia > Artiodactyla > Bovidae > Bos > Bos grunniens. The sequence continues at coordinate 11,064,792 of NC_141168.1, forward strand.
CATTCTGTAACTTTCCCTAAATAGGATTCATGAGGGAAGTTTTAAATACTTCTTTGCATGTAACACTGACACACAGCAAAAATTTCCCTTTGAAGTCTACTGTATAATGTTTATTCCCACAGAAATTTTCATATGTTTTATGTCTTAAATTATTTCGAGATAATATTTAGCATGTCAGTGTCCAAATTACACTATATTTCCTCTACTATCCTGTGAGTAAATTAATTCCTGGCTAGCAGTTACTATGATATTTTATTAGAGATTAAATTTGGCATCTATAAGACTCTGATGCTGGGACGGATTAGGGGCAGGAGGAGAAGGGGACGACAGAAGATGAGATGGCTGGATGGTATCACTGACTCGATGGAGGTGAGTCTGAGTGAACTCCGGGAGTTGGTGATGGACAGGGAGGCCTGGCGTGCTTCGATTCATGGGGTCACAAAGAGTCAGACACGACTGAGCGACTGAACTGAACTGAATTTGGTGATATAACTGTAGTGGTTGTGTAGGAGAGGGAGGCTGTTTCACCCAGCTGGCATTGTTCCCAATAAAAAATATCATGTTGCAACAGACTTGTGTGTTTCCAATGAAAGACACCTAATTTCCAAGAGTTCATTTTATACAGAATATTAGTGCCCATTCATAGAAAACAGCAAGAGCCATTGTGAACAACATACTCACCTTTGAAGATATTGTTCTGTTTTTGAGCTTCCTTGAAAAAATCGTGCCAGTTTGGGATGGCATTCCCAATAGGAAAAATTGAAAACTCAGTTACAACCATCACTAACACACATGTTAAGTTTGAGCTCCATTTCTTCCCTGCTGATTCAGGTAATTACTCTTAAAAATAGTTTCACATTTTTTTCCCCCTACAATTAAAGGCACTGTACTGCTCAAACGATCTTAAGTGCATGCATTTTCTTTTGAGTATGCTAGATAGTTATTTTTTCCTCAGTCTTTCACCTCTCCCTTCTTCATGTTAATTTAAAATAATTGCATTTTGAAAGAAACAATAGACAATTACTTTTCAAAGGCTCAATAGACTATAGACATAGAAAGGAAGAATGAGCTATTTCGAATTACTTATAAAAGTGAACCCTTGTTACTAAATCTCATTGAAAAATGTATTTAATAGACTTTTAAATTTACAAATAAAAGATTATGAGCATTTATGAAACTATATATATTTTAAGGTTCCTATGAGAAGGAAGGGGGTCAGTGACGGTCTCTAGCTGTTAACTTAGCTTGTGCCTCAGCTGTACAAGTGGAGATCTCGTTCTGTTTAGGATGCTGCCAATGCCTGAGTAGGGCAGCAGTCCTAGAGGATTTGCTTTTCCAGGGTAGATGGTGGCCAGTGTCTGAGCAAGACCTTGGTAAAAGGTCACAGTCATTTGCATCCACTCTGAGACTCCATTATTGGGCAGGATTTACCCTGGATCTCACTTTTAGGCTGAGACTCTGACGGATCTTCAGCATGGTCTGCTGGGTTCCCCGCTCAATTCTGCTGTCTCCTGTGACTGTTCACAAGGTCCTCCCTGATAGACCTTTTCCACTCCTACCTGCATCTCAACATCTACTTCCCAGAGAGCTGGACTTAGGCCATGGGAAGCTTTTAAATGTAATATAGAGTCATACTGTAGATCAGAGACAAACAGAGACAAAGCAGAGACATAAGTTAAAATAGTGCCGAATTTTTATCTATCCTTGGAATACGGAATGAAGCAGGGCAAAACTAATAGAGTTTTGCCAAGAAAATGCACTGGTCATAACAAACACCCACTTCCAACAACACAAGAGAAGACTCTATACATGGACATCACCAGATGGTCAACACCGAAATCAGATTGATTATATTCTTTGCAGCCAAAGATGGAGAAGCTCTATACAGTCAGCAAAAACAAGACCAGAAGCTGACTGTGGCTCAGACCATGAACTCCTTATTGCCAAATCCAGACTTAAATTGAAGAAAGTAGGGAAAACCACTAGACCATTCAGGTATGACCCAAATCAAATCCCTTATGATTATACAGTGGAAGTAAGAACTAGATTATAGGGCCTAGATCTGATAGATAGAGTGCCTGAAGAACTATGGAATGAGGTTCATGACATTGTACAGGAGACAGGGATCAAGACCATCCACATGGAAAAGAAATGCAAAAAAGCAAAATGGCTGCCTGGGGAGGACTTACAAATAGCTGTGAAAAGAAGAGAGGTGAAAAGCAAAGGAAAAAAGGAAAGATATAAACATCTGAATGCAGAGTTCCAAAGAATAGCAAGAAGAGATAAGAAAGCCTTCTTCAGCGATCAATGCAAAGAAATAGAAGAAAACAACAGAATGGGAAAGACTAGAGATCTCTTCAAGAAAATCAGAGATACCAAAGGAACATTTCATGCAAAGATGGGCTTGATAAAGGACAGAAATGGTATGGACCTAACAGAAGCAGAAGATATTAAGAAGAGATGGCAAGGATACACAGAAGAACTGTACAAAAAAGATCTTCATGACCCAGATAATCATGATGGTGTGATCACTCACCTAGAGCCAGACATCCTGGAATGTGAAGTCAGGTGGGCCTTAGAAAGCATCACTACGAACAAAGCTAGTGGAGGTGATGGAATTCCAGTTGAGCTCTTTCAAATCCTGAAAGATGATGCTGTGAAAGTGCTGCACTCAATATGCCAGCAAATTTGGAAAACTCAGCAGTGGCCACAGGACTGGAAAAGGTCAGTTTTCATTCCAGTCCCAAAGAAAGGCAATGCCAAATAATGCTCAAACTACCGCACAGTTGCACTCATCTCACATGCTAGTAAAGTAATGCTCAAAATTCTCCAAGCCAGGCTTCAGCAATATGTGAACTGTGAACTTCCTGATGTTCAAGCTGGTTTTAGAAAAGGCAGAGGAACCAGAGATCAAATTGCCAACATCCGCTGGATCATAGAAAAAGCAAGAGAGTTCCTGAAAAACATCTATTTCTGCTTTATTGACTATGCCAAAGCCTTTGACTGTGTGGATCACAATAAACTGTGGAACATTCTTCAAGAGATGGGAATACCAGACTACGTGATCTGCCTGTTGAGAAATTTGTAAGCAGGTCAGGAAGCAACAGTGAGAACTGGACATGGAATAACAGACTGGTCCCAAATAGGAAAAGGAGTACATCAAGGCTGTATATTGCCACCCTGCCTATTTAACTTATATGCAGAGTACATCATGAGAAACGCTGGACTGGAAGAAACACAAGCTGGAATCAAGATTGCCGGGAGAAATATCAATAACCTCAGATATGCAGATGACACCACCCTTATGGCAGAAAGTGAAAGTGGAGAGTGAAAAAGTTGGCTTAAAGCTCAATATTCAGAAAACGAAGATCATGGCATCTGGTCCCACCACTTCATGGGAAATAGATGGGGAAACAGTGTAAACAGTGTCAGACTTTATTTTTCTGGGCTCCAAAATCACTACAGATGGTGACTGCAGCCATGAAATTAAAAGACACTTACTCCTTGGAAGGAAAGTTATGACCAGCCTAGATAGCATATTCAAAAGCGGAGACATTACTTTGCCAACAAAGGTCCGTCTAGTCAAGGCTATGGTTTTTCCTGTGGTCATGTATGGATGTGAGAGTTGGACTGTGAAGAAAGCTGAGTGCTGAAGAATTAATGCTTTTGAACTGTGGTGTTGGAGAAGACTCTTGAGAGTCCCTTGGACTGCAAGGAGATGCAACCAGTCCATTCTGAAGGAGATCAGCCCTGGGATTTCTTTGGAAGGAATGATGCTAAAGCTGAATCTCCAGTACTTTGGCCACCTCCTGCAAAGAGTTTACTCATTGGAAAAGCCTCTGATGCAGGGAGGGATTGGGGGCAAGAGGAGAAGGGGACGACAGAGGATGAGATGGCTGGATGGCATCACTGACTCGATGGACATGAGTCTGAGTGAACTGTGGGAGTTGGTGATGGACAGGGAGGCCTGGCCTGCTGCCGTTCATGGGATTGCAAAGAGTCGGACATGACTGAGCGACTGATCTGATCTGATGGGGGATTGCTTTACATCTGTAGATCAATGTGGGAAGAACTGACAGGACACTGAACCTTTCAATCTGTGAAAATTATATATCTCTTAATGTATTTAAGAATTATTTAATTTGCCTTACTATGTTTTTTTTCTGCATTGAGGCTGGGCACATTTTTTAAATAATATATTTCTGTATATTTATGTTTAAAACTACTTGGAATCTGTCTTTAACATTTTAATTTGTTGCTGGCGTGTAGTCTAATTTTGTGTGTTGTATGTATGATGATTTGCATCCAGTGGCCTTGATAAAGTTTCTTATTAATTATAATAGTTGGTAAAGTCTTTTTATGGTCTATGTACATTTCATTTGGAATTAATCCTTTTGTTTCTTCCTTCCCAATGTTTTTGTTTTTTTTCTTCAATTGTTGTGCTTTCTAGATGTCCAGTTCAATGTTGAATAGAAATGGTGGGGGGAAACCTTGTGTCAGTTTTAGTCACCAGGGATGAATATTTTAATATTTCATCGTTTATTATATAGTGTTTTATAAATTAGGTTTGCTCTATGGATAGTATTTTTAAGATGAAAGGCCTTTCCTTCTATTTCTAATTGGCTGAGAGTTATTTATCAGGAATGATATTGAATATTTTTTATATTTTCTGCATTATTTATTCCTGAAGTGCTTTTTTGTAAGCATTTAATAAGAATAGGGAATTTTCCTTCTATTTCTATTTCCTAGGTTGTTTTCAACAAGAATAGATGAAATATTTTCAAATCCTAGTTTTTAATCTGTTACTATGACACTATGGTTAGTTCCTGTTTTCCAATTTTTTCCAACTCCATCTTTTCTTTACACTTCGCTTCTTTTCCTCTGACTTTCAGTGGATTAATAATGTATTTCTTTTACATTTACTGATCTTTAACATTTAGTGTCTTCCTCAGTGTTTATAGTTTGCATTATTAACATTACAGTCCATCTTAAGTTACGATTGTGTGACATCAAACAAACTATAAGCCATCACAGCACTGTAATTCTGTTTAACACTGTCTGCATGTGGCCATTACATATTTTATCTTTACATATAAGACATACATTATTATTTCAACAAATCAGTAGTTTTTACTTATAAAAATATTTTTTTATCATGTGTCTTAGGGATGGGGTTTGGGGATGCAGTTTTAGAGATTTTCCCTTGGCTTTTCCCAACTAAGAAAGTAGGGGAAATAGTAACAATCTCATTAAAATAGCACCAGACTGGGGAGGGTAGAAACTGATGCTAGAACAGTGGTTAAGTACTGAGAGAACAGGGAAAATTAGGAAATTTAGAGGTCAAATTGAGAGCAAAGAAGGTAGGTAAGGAAATTATAACTTCATCCAAGAAGAGAATATTCTCTGCTTATTTTATTCATTAGTTCATTTGTTTAATACAAATGGTGTGTTACTTACAGGCATAAAATTAACTATATTTAAAACCAGCAATGAATAAGCAAATTCCAAACTGAATTAGTAAATAAATAAGAATGTGACTAATGCTATCAATGAGTAAGTATAGGGATTATTTCAGCATATAGCTACAGGACTTGTCTTTGTCCAGTTAAGTTTAAGGAAAAAAATCCCACAGATTTTATATTTAAGATGCTACTTGAACTATAAATATAAAATTAGCTAGAAAAAAAAGAGAGGAGTGAAAACAAGCACTTAAGAGTTAGTATGATAATGGAAGCAAAGCATACTGCTTGGAGTAATTCTGAACACCTGATGTAACTGATTTGAAAATTACCTGGAATTTATTTAGTTTATAGAAATAAACTAAAATTCTGAATTTTAATTATTTCTAATTTTCAATATTCAGAATTGGTTTCTTGGAAATATATATTGTTAAAGGTCCCACATTTTCTGATTAGTTAGTCTCCCAAGCAGTGCATAGAACCTTATTCTGGAAGTTCCATCATATAGAGAGTAATAATTTAGGGTCCGTGTACCAAGCATAAGGGGCTTCTTCAGTGGCTCAGCGATAAAGGATCCACCTGCAATGCAGAAGCCACAGGGGATGTGGGTTTGATTCCTGGGTGGGGAAGATACCATGGAGGAGAGCATGGCAACCCATTTCAGTATTCTTGTCTGGAGAATCTCATGGACAGAGGAGCCCGGCGGGCTACAGTCAGTCCATAGGGTCACAAATAGACCAGCAGGACTGAATTGACTTAGCACATATGCGCGCACCAAGTATAAACTGAGTCAAGATGACATAAGCAGGAGGAGATATAAAGGCATTCAGTCTAAAACTTTGAGTCTTTAAACATAGGAAGGTGAACAAAGCAGAAGTAAGGAATAAAGGCCTGCTAGAATCTCCAATACTGAGTTTTAGGTTTGTGCGGCATTTTATAAAGTGCTGTTTTCACTGGTTTCAAGAGTATGGCCTGCCTAATAGATTAAATAAATTTTGGGGAAAACACTTTGAATTTGTGCATCTTAAGTAAATTTGTGTTTGTGTGTGTGAGAGTTTTAGTAGCTCAGTTGTGTCCAACTCTTTGCGAACTCATATCTGTAGCTTGCCAGGCTCCTCTGTCTATGGTATTCTCTAGGCAAGAATAATAGAATGGGCTGCCATTCCTTTCTCCAGGGGATCTTTCTGACACAGAGATTGAAGTCCTGTCTCCTGCAGTGCAGGCAGATTCTTTACTGTCTGAGTCACCTATCTAGAGGCTATTTCAAATTAGCATAGGGATATATGAAATGAAAATAGGAAAATGTACAATGGGCAAGGATGAAGTTTAAACCTTGAAATTGTGAGCTGAAATAAATAAGAATGGATTTGTTTCTGATGAAAAGAGTGGAGAGTGAAAAGTGTGTCTTACACAGATGAATGAGATAAAAGTCAGTCTGAAATTACTAACAGGGAGTTGGGGAATTGAATTGATTAAAATGATATTACCCCTGAAATGTTGATGTGAGGGTAGTTTTAGCAATTTCACATGTGGTGAAATTAACCTGATGTGATTCTGGTGGATTATGTTGACAAAAAACAGGGTTTTGAATATGCAGGTCCACCTCTCAGTTCAGTTCAGTTCAGTCGCTCAGTCGTGTCTGACTCTTTGTGACTCCATGAATCGCAGGACGCCAGGCCTCCCTGTCCATCAGCAACTCCCGGAGTCTACTCAAACTCATGTGCATCGAGTAGGTGATGCCATCCAGCCATCTCATCCTCTGTCGTCCCCTTCTCCTCCTGTCCCCAATCCCTCCCAGCTTCAATGAGTCAACTTTTCGCATGAGGTGGCCAAAGTATTGGAGTTTCAGCTTTAGCACCACTCCTTCCAATGAACACCCAGGACTGATCTCCTTTAGGATGGACTGGTTGGACCTCCTTGCAGTCCAGTGGACTCTCAAGAGTCTTCTCCAACACCACAGTTCAAAAGCATCAATTCTTTGGCACTAAGCTTTCTTTACAGTCCAACTCTCACATTCATACATGACCACTGGAAAAACCATAGCCTTGACTAGATGGATCTTTGTTGGCAAAGTAATGTCTCTGCTTTTCAATATGCTGTCTCAGTTGATCATAACTTTCTTTCCAAGGAGTAAGCGTCTTTTAATTTCATGGCTGCAATCACCATCTGCAGTGATTTTGGAGCCCCCCAAAATAAAGTCTGACACTGTTTCCACTCTTTCCCCATCTATTTCCCATGAAGTGATGGGACCAGATGCCATGATCTTCGTTTTCTGAATGTTGAGCTTTAAGCCAACTTTTTCACTCTCCTCTTTCACTTTCATCAAGAGGTCCACCTCTACTTGGAGGTTTTTCAGTAGTAAATAGTAAAATCTGACAGAGGGATATATAATCATGAATATCAAGGAACTGTGGATACTGACTATAAATTATGTGTAGATTTTTCACTGCACAGAGAGTTCACACTTCTAAACCCTTTGTCGTCGAAGTGCCAACTGTATTTCAAAGTCTCTTCATTTACAAACTAAAAAAAATCTTCATCAAAGTGAGTTCATGCTATGAAAAATCTTCATCCTCAGCTGCAAGAGTAAATTGCTTTAGTGCTCAGTTTGCAGTGAAGATACCTACAGGTATTTTGTTTGTTTACAGCAACTATTTTTACCAGGAACTTTCCTTTGGAAGGTTTAAATACTTATATAGCAACTTAAAATATTCTCATATGAAATAACATTAAAATATCAATTCAGAGTTCTATATTATGTTCTGTTTTATACTAAATTTATGATCAATTTAAGTTACATAAGTTATGAGGTGCAAGAAAAGTTATGGGTTTTTTCTCCTGTGGATATCCACTTGCTTCAGAAATTATTTGATGAAACAACTGCTGCTCCTCCTTTTAATCTGCGTTTGAATCTTTGTCAAAAGTCAGTTGTTTGTACATCAGTGAACCTAGTTCTGGGATCTCTAATCTGTTTCGTTGATCTATGTATCTATTCCTCCAGAAGGTCCAAAGAGTTTTCATTGTTGTAGTTATATCATACATAAGTATTGGAATCAGGTAGACTGATTTTTCCCATTTTATTCTTTAAATTAGATTCTAGCCATTCTAATTCCTCTGCATTTCTATGTAAATTTTAGACAAATTTTGGTTATACTTACAAAAATATTACTGGGGTTAATTGGAGAAAATTAACATCTTTACCTAATTGAGTTTCAAATCTATGATTACTGTATGTCTCCAATACTTAGTTATCTTTGATTTCTTTCATGAGCATACTCTAGTTTTCAGTATGAAAATCCTGTAAAACTTTTTTAGATTGCATGAATATATTTCATTTTTGAATGATTGTAAGTGGTATTTGCTAATATATAAAAATCTTTTTCATATTGATTTTGTATCTTGTGGACTTGCTTAATGCATTTATAATTTCAGAAGGGTTTCTTATAGTTTTCTTGGAATTTTCTACAAGTAAGTATAGCTAACTGCAAGTAGGTACAGTTTTATTTCTTCTTTGCTGATTTCTTTGCCTTTTATTTCATTTTCTTTCCTTATATTACTAGTGCTTAGTGTTTCCATTAAGTATGCTGTTAACTGTAGGTTTATTGTAGATCTTTTAAATCAAGTTGAAGAAATTTCACTATTCTCGTTTTATGAATTTTAAAAATTAATGAGTAGGTGTTGAATATTGTCAAACACTTTATCTGCATCAGTTAACATAATCTTTTCTCCTTTTACCTTGATAATATGGTATATTATAATCATTGTTTTTCAAATATTGAACTATCCTTGCATCTCTGGACCATTGGAATAACCCTCGATTGATATTATATGTAATTATTCTTACATATTACTGAAATTACTTCAGTAATACTTTGCTGAATATTTTGTGTCTATATTCATTGAAAAGACTGATGCTGAAGCTGAAACTCCAATACTTTGGCCACCTGATGTGAAGAACTGACTCATTTGAAAAGAGCCTGATGCTGGGAAAGATTAAAGGTGGGAGGAGAAGGAGATGATGGAGGATGAGATGGTTGGATGGCATCACTGATTCAGTGGACATGAGTTTGAGTAAATTCAGGGAGTTGGTGATGGACAAGGAAGCCTGGCGTGCTACAGTTCATGGGATTGCAAAGAGTTGGACACAACTGAGTGAATGAACTGAACTGAACTGATATTCAAGAGGGAAAGTGGTGTTAGTGTTCCTTCATGAATAAGTTGGGAAGTATTCTCAATTTTATTATCTGGAAAAGATTGTATAGAGTTGGTGTTAATTCTTATTTTAACATGTTAATAGAATTCCCTAGGGAAACTATCTGGACCTGTAATTTACTTATCAGAAGTTTTAAAATTATGAATTCAATCTCTTTTTTTGTTACATATTATTCAAAATATCTATTTCATATTGGGTGAGTTGATACAAGTTTACTTTTTCGGAGATAGTTTATTTAACCAAATTTGTCAAATTTATGTATGTAGGATTGTTTGTATTAATTCTTTATTAAATGTCTGATATTTGCAAGGTATGTACTGATACCTGCCATTGCATTCTTGATGCCATTCATTTCTGTCTTTTAATTTGTCAGTCTTGTTAGAGATATGTTAATTTTATTGATCTTTACAAAGAACCAACTCTTTTTTTCACTGATTATCTTTATCATTTTTGGGAGTTTTCAATTTCATTGCTTTAGGCTTCACAGGTAGTCCTAGTGGTAAAGAACCCATCTTCCAATGCAGGAGACTTAAGAGACAAAGGTTCAATGCTTGAGTCAGGAAGACTCCCTGGAGAAGGGCATGACAATCCACTCCAATATTCTTGCCTGGAGAATCCATGGATAGAGGATCCTGGTGGGCTACAGTCAGCAGGGTCACAAAGAATCAGACAAGAATGAAGCAAATTAGCACATAGCATATAGGCTTTTATCACTATTATCCCCTTCATTCTGATTGTTTGAGGTTTACATTGTCTTTTGTTTGATTCTTTAGATAAAAATCTGCATTATAAATTAGGACTTTTTTATAATAAAAGCAGTTTATATTACATTGGTGCTATAAATTTCCACTGAAGCAGTTTTTCTTATGTTCTACATATTTTGATAGGTTATATTTTTAGTTTCATTAGGTTCAATGCATTTAAAAAATTTCCCTGGATATTTCTTCTTGTCTAATGAGCTATTTAGAAGTGTGTTAATTTCCAAATGTTTGAGCATTTTCCTGTTATTTTTCTCTTATTGACTTACAGTCTGATTTCATTGTGACTAAATATGCTCTGATTTAATTTTTGAGCATATTAATATTTGTTTATGATCCAGGATATGATATATTTTGCTATTTGTTGCACAGAAACTTGAAAACTTGTATATTTTGAGTTTTCTAATGTTCATTATACCCTGTTGGTTGATGATACTGTTGAGTTCTTCCATATCCTTACTCATTTCATTTCTACTTCTTTTAACAATTCTCAAGAGGAGTGTTGAAATCCCCAGCTGTAATTGCAGAATTTTCTATTCTCATTTCTGTTTATGAAATGAAATTCAAAATATGAATTGCATACTTTGCAACACTTTTGTCTGATGCATACACATTTAGGACTGTTATGTCTTGGTGAATTGATTACGTTACCACTATGTAATGTCCATGCTGAAGTTGAAACTGCAATACCTTGGCCACCTGATGTGAAGGGCTGATTCATTAGAAAAGACCCTGACGCTGGGAAAGATTGAAGGTAGGAGGAGAAGGGGACGACAGAGGATGAGATGGTTGGATGGCATCACTGATTTGATGGACATGCATTTGAGCAAATTCTGGAAGTTGATGATGGACAGGGAAGCCTGGTGTGCTGCAGTCCATGGGGTCCCAAAGAGTCGGACAGGAATGGGCCACTGAACTGAACTTAATGTCCCTCTCTGGCTCTAGTGATTTTCTTGGCTCTGAAGTCTATTTAATGTGTTATTAATAGAGCCATCCCTCTTTCCTTCTGGTTAATATTTTTGTGATCTATCTTTTCCCATATTTTTACAATCACCCATATAATTTTATTTGAGGTAAGTGTGTGATATAGATATTTAGTTGGGTCATGTTATTAACTACTCTGCATTCTGTCTTTTATCCTGTGTGTTTAGACCATCTACACTTAATACAATTGCTGACAATTTTAGGACTTGCCTACTATTTTATTACTTGTTTTGTTTCTTCTGTTTTATTGCTTTTGTTTTCTTATTCCTGCTTTCCTGTGGATTTCTTGAACAAATTTCGAATTTTATTTTTATTTATCAATGCTATTTTTTTAGTGTATTTCTTCGCATAGCTTTTCTAGTGGTTGGTCTAGGTAGTATACACACATATTTTACATATATATCTATTTTTATATTTTGTATATAAAATAATTTAGAAATTTCAAGGGGAGTTTGAAAGTCTATAGCATTTATCCATATGTCTATTTACATGTTTTTTTTAATCTTCTTTCTTCCTTTTTGATGTTACATATTTTCTTTTATTCATCATTTCCCTTCTGTTAGAGAACTTTCTTTAGCCACTCTCTTAAAGTATATGTATTAGTGACAAATTCTAGGTTTGCTTCATCTGATAATGCCTAGATATCCCCTTCATTACTGAAGGACATTTTCACTGAATATACAATTCTGAGTTGGTAGCTTTTATTCCCCCATATTTGAAAAATATTGTGCCTTTCTTTTTGTCCCACAATTCTTTCTTGTAATAAGAAACTTACCATCATTAGAATTGATATTCCCCTTTAGGTAGAGTGTTGTTTCACCTCTGTCTGCTTTCAAGTTTTGTTTTTTATCTTTAATTTTCTGAAGTTTAATTTTGATTTGTCTTGTCATGGTTTACCCTTTCTGGAGTTTGCTCTGCTTCTTAAATACGTAAGTTACGTCCTTTGCCAAGTTCAGCAAGCAGTTTTTCATTCATTATTCTATGGAGCTGGTTTTGAGCTCATTTTCTTTCCTTCTGAGATTTTATATCTTTTGTTATAGCCCCACTTGTCCTTCAGGCTCTTAAAAAAATTTTTTTTTTCAGTGTATTTTCTTTCTGTTGTTCAGATTGGGGCATTTCTATTGTTCTTTCTTCCAGTTCATAGATTCTTTCCTCTGTTCACACTCATTCTACTGTTTTTGAATTTCCATATGGTTCTCCTTTATATCTTCTATTTCTTTAGTAAGGCTTTCTATTATGGAACATTCTAATTAAAAAAAAAAAAGTTTCAAGAAAGAAGAAGCTGTCTGCTAGTTTTATCTGTGAGTGAAAGTTTAGGTTTCTCACTTAGCCTCCTTTTGATACCCTGGGGTGGGCTTTAGAGGCTCATAATTCCTAGATAGGAGGAAGAGTTCAGCCCTCCCCTTGCCAGCCCTCTCTGGAGACCACCCTGGCTATAAAGGGGAGAGGTCCTTTGTCACTGCTCCTGAAATTGCCTCCACTGATTCTGTGTGAGTTGAGATAATTACTGCCGTAAGGTGGGGAAAGTCTCAACTTCTAACTTTTCAGCCTCCTTGATTTCATCCCAACTGCGTGTGACTAGAAATCGGGGCTCTTCACATTGTTCAGGTGACATGATGAGGGCTGTTTTGTCTCTGCTTCTATGTTTTTTTCATCATGTTTCTAGCATCTCTAGTACCTAGTCTAATTTATATTGATATATGCCATAGTGAAAGCCCGGGGAAATCATCACATGTAATGTTTCAGGGCTCAACATCCCTACTCTTTCGCTACATTTCATTTTCTTCCTATTTTTTTAATTTAAAATTTATATAAACTCAGGAAAATATACATAATCTCTAGGATTTTAGCATAGATCTTAATGACCTTAATAGAGAGCATTACATGAGAAAAATATATAAAGTTTTAAAATTTAAATTTTATTTAGGATAATTTGAAAAAAATGGTGTTCATAAAGTACTGTAAGGATGAATATAGATAATTGCTTGCATTTAGCTATATTTATAAAGTCTTTTTATTTTTCAAAATTTCATTCCAAAGATTTCTTTGCCTTCCTTTAACTAGACTCTATCACTATTTGGTTAACAATATTGGAGTCATAAAGACTGTAGGTTGTTAACCCAAAATTGCCATTTTTTCATGGTTCACTGTATACAAGATTTCTAATTCAAGGTCATCAATATAAAGACTAAAATAACTCATATCCCATGCCATACCTCATCCTTTGTGAATAACTGGGGAAAGAGGGAAGATGAGTCTGTAGTGCCTCAAATAATCATTAAAGGAGGGCTCCCCAAAATACATTTTAATCACATTTATTTATTTAGTGTTATCAGTTCAGTTCAGTCGCTCAATCCTGTCCGACTCTTTGTGACTCCATGAATCGCAGCACGCCAGGCCTCCCTGCTGCTGCTAAGTCACTTCAGTCCTGTCCGAATCTGTGTGACCCCATAGATGGCAGCCCACCAGGCCCTGCCGTCCCTGGGATTCTCTAGGCAAGAAGGCTGGAGTGGCTTGCCATTTCCTCCTCCAAATGGCAAGCCACTCCAGTCTTCTTGCATGAAATGCATGAAAGTGAAAAGTGAAAGTGAAGTCCCTCAGTCGTGTCCGACTCTTAGAGACCCCATGGACTGCAGCCTACCAGGCTCCTCTGTCCATGGGATTTTCCAGGCAAGAGTACTGGAGTGGGGTGCCATTGCCTTCTCCCAGGCCTCCCTATCCATCACTAACTCCCAGAGTTCACTGAGACTTACGTCCATCGAGTCAGTGATGCCATCCAGCCATCTCATCCTCTGTCATCCCCTTCTCCTCCTGCCCCCAATCCCTCCGTGCATCAGAGTCTTTTCCAATGAGTCAACTCTTCACATCAGGTGGCCAAAGTACTGGAGTTTCAACTTTAGCATCATTCCTTCCAGAGAAATCCCAGAGCTGATCTCCTTCAGAATGGACTGGTTGCATCTCCTTGCAGTCCAGGGGACTCTCAAGAGTCTTCTCCAACACCACAGTTCAAAAGCATCAATTCTTTGGTGCTCAGCCTTCTTCACAGTCCAACTCTCACATCCATGCATGACCACTGGAAAAACCATAGCCTTGACTAGATGAACCTTTGTTGGGAAAGTAATGTCTCTTCTTTTGAATATGCTATCTAGGTTGGTCATAACTTTCCTTCCAAGGAGTAAGCGTCTTTTAATTTCATGGCTGCAGTCACCATCTGCAGTGATTTTGGAGCCCCCAAAAATAAAGTCTGACATTGTTCCCACTGTTTCCCCATCTATTTCCCATGAAGTGATGGGACCAGATCCCATGATCTTCGTTTTCTGAATGTTGAGCTCTAAGCCAACTTTTTCACTCTCCACTTTCACTTTCATCAAGAGGCTTTTTAGTTCCTCTTCACTTTCTGCCATAAGGGTGGTGTCATCTGCATATCTGAGGTTATTGATATTTCTCTTGGCAATCTTGATTCCAGCTTGTGCTTCTTCCAGCCCAGAGTTTCTCATGATGTACTCTGCATATAAGTTAAATAAGCAGGGTGGCAATATACAGCCTTGACGAACTCCTTTTCCTATTTGGAACCAGTCTGTTGTTCCATGTCCAGTTCTAACTGTCGCTTCCTGACCTGCATACAAATTTCTCAAGAGGCAGGCCAGGTGGTCTGGTATTCCCATCTCTTTCAGAATGTTCCACAGTTTATTGTGATCCACACAGTCAAAGGCTTTGGCATAGTCAATAAAGCAGATGTTTTTCTGGAACTCTCTTGCTTTTTCGATGATCCAGCGGATGTTGCAATTGTTATGGGGGTATTTTTATTTGCCAGAAAAAAAAAATAAGAAATTCACAGAGGATATGGGGTATGCATGTGTGTACAGGGGTGTGTGTGATTTAATGATAAAGGAGTTGTAGTTAAAGGGGAAATGGGAGAAGACATTCCATATAATCCTAGAAAATAATATATTTGGAAATTAGGATCTTGGAGTTTATATAACTTAAACAGTATCTAATTCCCATACCTTAATATCAACCCAGTATTAAACATCCTGCTGGAAGACCACAATTGAAGCAGACCACAACTTTTCACTAGTAGAAATAACATTGCATTGTGCACCTTCTCCGTTTCTCTACCTGAGCATACGTGAAAAGCTTCTCTTGGGAGCTACCTTGAGAACAGATCATTGATTAAAGGAAAACAACATCGTCAACATTGTTATTTATTCTCAAATTAGATTCCAACATGATTATAGCAATTTAGTTTCCAAAATATTGTGTTAAATTTTCCTCTGTTTGATATCCAAACTGTTTTATATCAACAGCCCTCAATTTTGGTCATATGATAGGCATTAAATCGTATCACTTTTTAAAACAATTATATTTCTCTATTTATTCTTGAGATTGAGCATTTTTTTTCATGTATCTAAACCATTTCCATTTCTTAGGTAATTTCCTTTTTGATTTGATTTTCTTGTTGGACTGAGTTTTTAAAAATAATTGTAGTTCTCTATATTTATTGTATAGTAATTACTGAATAATCCCTTTAATTAATGTAGATTAAAGAAATCAGTCCTGAATATTCATAGAAAGGACTGATGTTGAAGCTGAAACTCCAATACTTTGGTCACCTGATGCGAAGATCTGACTCATTTGAAAAGACCCTGATGCTGGCAAAGATTGAAGGCAGGAGGAGAAGTGGACAACAGAGAATGAGATGGTTGGATGGCATCACCGACTCAATGGACATGAGTTTGAGTAAACTCCGGGAGTTGGTGATGGACAGGGAGACCTGGCTTGTTGCAGGCATCGGGGTCACAAAGAGTCAGACATGACTGAGTGACTGAACTGAACTGTACTGAAAGTTATCTTCTTGAGTGAGTGATTTGTCTTTCCACATTGAATATGAAAGTTCTTCTGTAAGTTTTTAATGTAGCCAAATATATGACTGTATTTTCTTATTTTTGTGTTTTCTGACGTATTTCTTTAAAATATCTTTTTTTTTGATCTGAGATTATCAGATATATTCCTGTAGTGCTTTCTGGGAATTATGGAGCTTTGTTTTTCACCTAGGGTTTTTCATCTATTTGGTTTATTTTCATATATGGCATAAACTTGAGGTCTTAGAAATGGTATTCATTTTCTGTTTTTGCATAACAAGTTACCACAAACTTAGCAGCTTAAAATATCAGCCCTTTGAGATCTCTGATTTCTTTAGGTGAGAAGTCTGAGTGAGCATGTCTAGGCTGCTTAGTGTCTCACAAGTTTGAGATCAAGTGTCACTGGAATAAAGTCTTACATAGGAGTTCTGGGGAAGCATCTCCTTTCAAGCTCCTTCAGGTTATTAGCAGAATCCAGTACACTCAATTGCATGGCAAGTTCCTTATTTTCTTGTAGAATGTCAAATGGGATCATTCCTAGCTTCTAGAAGTCACTGAGGCCCTTTCTATATGATCTGCTCCATCGCCAAACCAGGAATGGCATCTCTCCTTCTCTCTCTCTATCATAATATATTTTCCTCCTTGAATCTCTCTGGCTTACTCTTTGATTATTAACCAGAGAAAACACTACTTTTAAAGGACTCACCTAATTAGGTTTAAGTGTCTACCTGCATAACCTGCTAATTGTGTGGTCGACAGATGAATAACTTTAATTGTATCTACAAAATAACTTTTATCATATAAAACCAATCATTGGTGCAGTAATGGACAGTGGAAGTCCTGGGGTTATCTTGGAATTCTGCTTGCCACAGAAGTATTTGGGATGGGTTTGCTACTCAATTATTTGAGATTTCCTACATGCATTATTTGAATCTTCCCCTTAGAGAGATGAGAGAGAAAGAGTGAGAGAGAGAGGCTCAAGCCACTGGCTTCCGAAAATCATATTTAAATTAATCTTCATAAAATTCTTATTTTAATTTTAATATAGTCAGGAATATAATGTAGTATTTTTCTATTTTTTAATGCTAAATTAAAAACTCCCATATTTACATATATAGTCAGTGTATTTCACTTAATAATTAACAAAGAAATAAAAGATATATACTATACCCTTAGCTTCCATTGAAGAGACTTTAAATCTCTTTTAATGAATATACATACTGTATTGAATTTAAGGTAGGAACTCAATTAGGACTGCATTGACAGAACAGGAAAAAGACAGGACAGATATATGCTTGTATTTAAATTCTCAGAAATTCAACTTCTGTAAAAAGCTTTAGCCTTTCCTCATTTTTAATTGGGAACAAATGCAGTCAAGTGGATTTTTGTAATGCACTTGCAAAACTTCTGGAGCTCTTACACTATTGTTTTGGTTTTACATAAAGTGAATATTGCATACAACAGTGACCTTGGAAGAATTGCCCTGACCATGTACCATGTATCCACAAATCCCTGATTTAATAGAAATAATTGAAATAAGTGAGCTGTGTTTTACTTTCCAATTGAATTATGTGGCTTTTCAATTGAATCATATATAATTGAAAAAGAAAAAAAGAATGTATTATATTCCTTTTTGTCCACATTTTTTCTTTTGTTCTCAAGGCTTCTGTTTCTATATACCTGGGCCCTAGAAGTCAACAAGCTAAAATAATCATTTCCAATAAGAAATCAGTGAAACCCTTGAAGAAATAATTACATACTTGCCTAAAACTGCATCAAGCTGAATCCTAGAATTAGGCCATGCAGCTCAGCCTCGTCTTTTGTAACATTATGTTAGGTCACCAAGTCACTCAGTTGTGTGTGTTCAGTCACATCTGACGCTGTTACCCTATAGACTATATGGATCACCAGGCTCCTCTGTCCATGGTACTTTTTCAGGCAAGAATGGTGGAGTGGGTTGCCATTTCCTCCTCCAGGGATCTTCCTGAAACAGGGATCAAACTCATGTCTCCCCCAGCTCCTGCAAGGCAGGTGGATTCTTTACCACTGATCCACCTAGGAAGCCCAGAACTCACTTCAGTACAGTTCAGTTCAGTTGCTCAGTTGTATCTGACTCTTTGAGACCCCATGGACTGCAGCACGCCAGGCCTCCTTGTCCATCACCAACTCACGGAGGTTACTCAAACTCATGTCCATTGAGTCGGTGATGCCATCCAACCATCTGATCCTCTATTGTCCCCTTCTCCTTGCACCTTCAATCTTTGCCAGCATCAGGGTCTTTCCTAATGAGTCAGTTCTTTGCATCAGGTGGCCAAAGTATTGGAGCTTTAGCTTCAGCATCAGTCCTTCCAATGAATATTCAGGACTGATTTCCTTAGGATGGACTGAGTGGACCTCCTTGCAGTTCAAGGGACTCTCAAGAGTCCTTCTCCAACACCACAGTTCAAAAGCATCAATTCTTCAGAGCTCAACTTTCTTTATAGTCCAACTCTCACATCCATACATGACTACTGGAAAAACCACAGCCTTGACTAGACGGACCTTTGTTGGCAAAGTAATGTCTCTGCTTTTAATATGCTATCTAGGTTGGTCATAACTTTTCTTTCAAAGAGCAAGCATCTTTTAATTTCCTGGCTGCAGTCACCATCTGCAGTGATTTTAGAGCCACACAGACACCCTCCCCCCAAAAAGAGTCTGCCACTGTTTCCACTGCTTCTCCATCTATTTGCCATGAAGTGATGGGACCAGATGCTATGATCTTTGTTTTCTGAATGTTGAGCTTTAAGTCAACTTTGTCACTCTCCTCCTTCACTTTCATCAAGAGGCTTTTTAGTTCTTCTTCACTTTTTGCCATAATCTGAGGTTATTGGTATGTCTCCTAGCAATGTTGGTTCCAGCCTGTGCTTCATCCAGCCCAGTGTTTCTCATGATGTACTCTGCATTAAGTTAAATAAGCAGGGTGACAACATACAGCCTTGATGGCCTCATTTCCCGATTTGGAACCAGTCTGTTATTCCAGATCCAGTGCTTACTGTTGCTTCACCTGCATACAGATTTCTCAAGAGGCAGGTCAGGTGGTCTGGTATTCCCATCTCTTTCAGAATTTTCCATAGTTTATTGTTATCTACACAGTTAAAGGCTTTGGCATAGTCAATAAAGCAGAAATAGATGTTTTTTTCTGGAACTCTCTTGCTTTTTCAACGATCCAGTGGCCATTGGCAATTTTGATCTCTGGTTCCTCTCCTTTTCTAAATTCAGCTTGAACATCTGGAAGTTCACAGTTCACATATTGCTGAAGCCTGGATTGGAGAATTTTGAGCATTACTTTACTAGCGTGTGTGATGAGTACAATTCTGTGGTAGTTTGAGCATTTTTTGGCATTGCATTTCTGTGGGAAATTACTCACGTATATACCTTAAGTCAGAGGTTATCACCAAATTCCATATAAACTTATCTGAACTTGGATTAAATGTCTAAAGAAAAAATAGAAATGAGCTCAGGAATACAACTTAGATATGAGCAAATTTATTTTTCATTCATGTAAAAGAGCAATAAGGTTAACACAAGTGGGTGGGATTTTTTTGCAGTTGGATGGCATTTTTTGCCCCAAATATTAACCCATTTTGTCTCCTAGAGTTTAATACATGGTATATAATTTCTGATTTGAGTCACTCATTTATATAGCTCAAATCAGAGGCTATGGATAACATGCTGTTCTTTTCTTATGTGACCAGGGAGAACTAGCAAACCATCACCAAATAGCAAACTCTAAGTCAAATGTGGTTTAGAAGAAAGAATGTAAGTATAAAATATATTAATTTAGAGACGTGATATTCTAATTAGGGAAAAAGTTAAAAATACATTCTTTTAAGAGAATAGTAGGTGTTTTAACCCATATGGTCACACAATCTAGATTGAATATCAGACAAATTTAAGGAAAATATATGGCTTTGATTTATATACTAAAACACATTTTCTGTGGTATGTATTTTTGCTGAAATGATTACTAATGAACTAAACAACTAAGGAAAAGAAGATTAAAATAGGAAGCGCCTACATGATCCTTCTTTATTCACCCAACTCCAGTCACTTGTATATATCATGCTTGCTCTTACCACAGGGCCTTTGCACTGCCTTTTCCCTGTTTATTGTCCTGCTGCTGCTACTGCTGCTAAGTTGCTTCAGTCGTGTCCAACTCTGTGTGACCCCATAGACGGCAGCCCACCAGGCTCCACCATCCCTGGGATTCTCCAGGCAAGATCACTGGAGTGGGTTGCCATTTCCTTCTCCAATGCATGCAAGTGAAAAGTGAAAGGGAAGTCACTCAGTCGTGTTTGATCCTCAGCGACCCCATGGACTGCAGCCTTCCAGGCTCCTCTGTCCATGGGATTTTCCAGGCAAGAGTACTGGAGTGGGGTGTATTGTCCTAGATCCCCACAATCCTTCCCACCTGCAAGTCTTTGCTCCAGTGAACCCTGAAGATGTCTACATTGGATATCTTTTCTATAATTGCAGTCTACCCTCTGTCCTAGTACTGAGCCCTCATACCCTTAACTTTTTGTTTTTTTTTCCATAGAACTGGACACATTTTAACTTTTAACATATAGCTTACCTTATTAATTATGTTTATTGATCACTGTCTGTCTCATCTGAATTCAAAGTTTTTTCTGTGAGGATCTTTGAGTTTTGGTCACTGAGTATTAAGCTGCTTTAAGCACATGGTAGACATAGTTTGTATATGTATTTAATAGTGATTGAAGAAATTATTCAGGTTGTAACTAACTTGACAGCTGTCCTTTCTTAGTTAAACAAGAAACTCTGTTTGTGTCTATAGTACAAGCCAGCACTGGATTGTAATTAAAATTGATGAAAGTGAAAGTGGACAGTGAAAAAGTTGGCTTAAAGCTCAACATTCAGAAAACAAAGATCATGGCATCTGGTCCCATCACTTCATGGGAAATAGATGGGGAAACAGTGAAACAGTGTCAGACTTTATTTTTTGGGGCTCCAAGATCACTGTGGATGGTGACTGCAGCCATGAAATTAAAAGATGCTTATTCCTTGGAAGAAAAGTTATGACCAACCTGGATAGCATATTCAAAAGCAGACATTACTGTGCCAACAAAGGTCTGTCTAGTCAAGGCTATGGTTTTTCCAGTGGTCATGCATGGATGTGAGAGTTGGACTGTGAAGAAAGCTGAGCACCAAAGAATTGATGCTTTTGAACTGTGGTGTTGGAGAAGACTCTTGAGAGTCCCTTGGACTGCAAGGAGATGCAACCAGTCCATTCTGAAGGAGATCAGCCCTGGGATTTCTTTGGAGGGAATGATGCTAAAGTTGAAACTCCAGTACTTTGGCCACCTCATGCAAAGAGTTGACTCATTGGAAAAGACCCTGATGCTGGGAGGGATTGGGGGCCGGAGGGGAAGGGGATGACAGAGGATGAGATGGCTGGATGGTATCACTGACTCGATGGACATGAGTCTGAGTGAACTCCGGGAGTTGGTGATGGACAGGGAGGGTTGGCGTGCTGCGATTCATGGGGTCGCAAAGAGTTGGACATGACTGAGTGACTGATCTGAACTGAACTGAACATATATTGAATACTTTGAGCCATGACTTCCCTGGTGGCTCAGTTGGTAAAGAATCTGCCTACAGTGCAAGAGACCTGAGTTCAATCCCTGAATTGGGAAGATCTCCTGGAAAAGGGAATGGTTATTCACTCCAGTTTTCTTGCCTGGGAAATTCCAGGGGTAGGGGAGCCTGGCGTGCTGCAGTCTATGGGGTCGCAAAGAGTTGGACACAACTGAATGAGCAACAGCACTGAATACTTTGATATATGCCAGGCATTCATTCAAGCAATTAACAAGTAATGCTTATTCTTCAAAACAAATATGTGGTAGCTGTAAACATAACTTATTTTGCAGTTGAAGGGAAGGTTTCAACAACTTCTCTGGGGACATTTGGCAGGACAAGGTTTTGAACCCTGCTCATAAATTCCTTTGCAATATTGGAAGTGCCTAGAGGGTCCGTGATGAGCGTACTGAGTTCCTTGAATGGAAATGGTACACAATACTTAAAATTCTCATGGTTTTTGATAGTGATATTTAGTTTTATACTAGATGGCTAGAAAGATAATTTTTCATTTTTCTTAAGTCATAAATATAATCCACAGGCTTTATTTGCTTTTTGGGTTTGAATTATGAAATATTCCAATAGAAACAGCTATTAAACATCTGGAATTTTAACCCAAAGCTCAGTACTGATCTCACACTAAGTAAAATTACTTATATTTCTATCACTATGTGGAAAACTGGCATATTCAAGAATAATCTTTCATTAAACATTCACATTTATTCAGGAGATAGTTATTATGTCTGTCATCTTAGCACTGGGCCACACACTGAGCTTACAATGATCAACAAAAATAAATATGGTCTATATCATCAACAATTTTATGGATAAAAGGATATTAGGCAAGTAGTCACAAAAAACTAATTAAAAATTACAGATGTGAAAAGTACTATGGAGGGGCATATGTTACTATGAGAAAAATGTGACCATAGCTATATTTTGATCCATGACTTTAAAAATACATGTTTTAGGTACTTGTGTTAAGATGATCTTAACAACACAATTAGCAGATTAATTTAAGATGTAAATCCCAAGATAATATATTGTGTGTGGGTATCTGTGTGTCTCAGCGGCTGCTTACGCCCATAAAATATTTCAGTGGGCTCGGAAAGTTTTCTCTTTTCTATTAAACCATTCCCTTGCTGTGAAACATACAGATAGTACAAAAACACCTCTTACTTATTTGTAACAGAGTAACAAAACTGGATATATCACTGGGCTTTATTTTATTTAGTTCTATATCAAATGTTTTTATGTAATTACCAAGATTGTTTTCTCATATAAATTGTCTTACTTCATAAATAGCTTATAGAAGCATGAACTCAACTATAGAAAATTATTTTCAGAATGTAGCATAGGGAGCTTTTCTAAGGTTAAAGCAAATTCTGTTTGGCTTATTTTTTTTTGGGGGGGTGCATATTGGTAACCAACACAAGTCTCCAGTAACCATTTAAATGTGTTTCTGTATATGTTTTCCTCTATTTCTTTATATAACATCACCATTATTAGTTAATGTTATTTTTTTCATTTGCTATGCAAAACCTACTATTAAAGTAGCTAAAATTAGAATAATTTTACATAGATAATGAATGCAAAATTAAATTTCCATTATTTTAATATTAGAAATTTATATTCATAATATTAAATGAGCTTATTTTCCATTTTTATGAGATAATAAATCACATTTTAAAATCTTTTTCAGATGAAGAATAACTTTATATAGAGGATGATAAACATCCAAAATTATTCTTGCATTTATTTTTGTCCTTCTGTTGTGATATTAACTTTCTTTTATTAATAGCAGAATGCTCAGTGCCAATTTAGATTTCATCATTAGCTTCAAGGAAAAGATTCTCATATAGTTGGATCATACATTTAAGGGATCTGAAATATTAATAGTAAAAAACTAGGAGGAAAAATAATAACAAAGCCATTTTTCAAAAATATAAAATACATTCATTAATTATTTCTAGTTTCTTGAAAAAGCATTTAAGATTTTCTAGCTTTTTAAAAGCCTCCATTTTGTGACTTTATAAAAAAAGCTCTAACATATACAGCTTATTCACATTACAGAGAAACAATTTATATTCTAAAAGTTAATGAAAATAGTAACTGTTTGTGCTACCAAAAACATTTTTGAATGTCAATACATTTAAATTTAACTGTTTTAAATCACAGGGAATTGAATAATAAACTGAGACCCCCCTCTCCAACCCAACAGGATTATTAACTGCCAGTTCTCTGTATGACTTTAAATATATTTGATTATATCATGGAAATACTTGGCTATATAGTATTTTTCTGCTGAAAAGCTGCTTGATTTACTCTAAATCTAAACCAAGCCAGAAAAAAAAAAGTAAATACTGCTCTTAATCTTATGAGTAAATATATTAAAATATCATAATTTTAGGCAGAATCCAAGTGAAAGGTGCAGCCATAATTTGGTCAGCTTTTCTTTGTTTCATATTTATTTATTTTTTTAATTTAAATTTATTTATTTTAATTAGAGGCTAATTACTTTACAATATTGTATTGGTTTTGCCATACATCAACATGAATCCACCACAGGTGTACACGTGTTCCCAATCCTGAACCCCTCTCCCACCTCCCTCCCCATACCACCCCTCTGGGTCATCCCAGTGCACCAGCCCCAAGCTTCCTGTCTCCTGCATCGAACCTGGACTGGCGATTCATTTCTATATATGATATTATACATGTTTCAATGCCATTCTCCCAAATCATCCCCCCCCCCCGCCTCCCACAGAGTCCAAAAGACTGTTCTATACATCTGTGTTTCTTTTTCTGTCTTGCATACAGGGTTATTGTTACCATCTTTCTAAATTCCATATATATGCGTTAGTATTCTGTATTGGTATTTTTCTTTCTGGCTTACTTCACTCTATAATCGGCTCGAGTTTCATCCACCTCATTAGAACTGATTCAAATGAATGGGAGAAAATAATAGCAAATGAAGCAACGACAAAAAACTAATCTCAAAAATATACAAGCAACTCATGCAGCTCAATCCCAGAAAAATAAACGACCCAATCAAAAAAATGGGCCAAAGAACTAAATAGACATTTCTCCAAAGAAGACATACAGATGGCTAACAAACACATGAAAAGATGCTCAACATCACTCATTATCAGAGAAATGCCAAGTAAAACCACAATGAGGTACCATTTCACGCCAGTCAGAATGGCTGCAATCCAAAAGTCTACGAGCAATAAATGCTGGATAGGATGTGGAGAAAAGGGAACGCTCTTACACTGTTGGTGGGAATGCAAACTAGTACAGCTACTATGGAGAACAGTGTGGAGATTCCTTAAAAAAACTGGAAATAGAACTGCCATACGACCCAGCAATCCCACTGCTGGGCATACACACTGAGGAAACCAGAATTGAAAGAGACACGTGTACCCCAGTGCTCATCGCAGCACTGTTTATAATAGCCAGGACATGGAAGCAACCTAGATGTCCATCAACAGATGAATGGATAAGAAAGCTGTGGTACATATACACAATGGAGTACTACTCAGCCATTAAAAAGAATACATTTGGTCAGCTTTTCTATTGAATTTTTATAGTCATACGCTATTTTAAATTAAAAAATCAGTGGGATATTTTCTGAATCCCAAAGCATTTATTTTACATGACTCTTCAGTTCAGTTCAGTTCAGTTGCTCAGTCATGTCCGACTCTTTGCGACCCCATGAATCGCAGCATGCCAGGCCTCCCTGTCCATCACCAACTCCCGGAGTTCACTCAGACTCACGTCCATTGAGTCACTGATGCCATCCAGCCATCTCATCCTCTGTCATCCCCTTCTCTTCCTGCCCCCAATCCCTCCCAGCATCAGAGTCTTTTCCAATGAGCCAACTCTTCGCATGAGGTGGCCAAAGTACTGGAGTTTCAGCTTTAGCATCATTCCTTTCAAAGAAATCCCAGGGCTGATCTCCTTCAGAATGGACAGGTTGGTGCAGTCCAAGGGACTCAAGAGTCTTTTCCAACACCACAATTTAACACCACAAATCAATTCTTCAGCGCTCAGCCTTCTTCACAGTCCAACTCTCACATCCATACATGACCACAGGAATAACCATAGCCTTGACTAGACAGACCTTGTTAGCAAAGTAATGTCTCTGCTTTTGAATGTGCTATCTAGTTTGGTCATAACTTTCTTTCCAAGGAGTAAGCATCTTTCAATTTTATGGCTGCAGTTACCATCTGCAGTGATTTTGGAGCCCCCAAAAATAAAGTCTGACACTGTTTCCACTGTTTCTCCATCCTTAGATGGAAATAAAAGTGGTAAATTAGAGGAGATGATTTACCCACATATATGTTTTTGAAGCTTGAAAAGTTCATTTTGTTTTCCAGTCTTTATTTTTTATCCAACTGTAAGACTAGAATACTAAAGCTCAAACAGAATCTATCCTATGACTTTTCTGATCTATCTCCAGCCAAAATGCATTTACAATATCCAAAAATGTTAGTATATTTTCAAGATCAGGGAATTTCAGATACAGCGTTGAGCTCTGACCACCTTGTCTAAAGATATAATGCCAAAACTCAGTTGTTGTTACTTGCTCCCCAAATGCAAAGAATTTCTAGAAAGCACACTATATATTATTTACCCAGTACATAGCCTTTTGCCAATCTAGCTAATTATATGTGAACTTGGCAGAATGTGATGTTTTTAAAGTATGTGTATTATAGTATATTATCCCCTCCCCTCAAAAACATATCTGTTGAACAAGGTCTTTATATACATGTGATTTAAAACAAAGGAAAATATAATTGATGGCATAATTTATAAGAGATATACCAGTTCAGGAATATAGAGGGCAAGGCAATGTATACAACAAATGATTTTAGACCAGTGTGAGAAAGATGCAAGGGGCTTCCTGATAGCTTAGCAGGTAAAGAATCTGCCTGAAATGCAGGAGGCCCAGGGGACATGGGTTCAATTCTTGGGTTGGGAAGATCCCCTGGAGAAGGAAATGGCAATCCACTCCAGTATTCTTGCCTGAAAAATCTCATGGACGGAGTATCCTGGTGAGCTGCAATCCAAAAGGTCACAAAGTCAGACACAACCGAGCAGCTAAACACACAAGCAAAACACAGAAATATAGCATATTGATTTACTGCTGATATAAAGCCAAGTCCTTTAGGTTGCCCTTGCTTAAGAAATGTATTGTGTTATTAAGAGTATTTAGAGATTTTACAGGGAAGAAAGGATAGCGTTCTTGAAGGGTAAGAATATACTTAGAGATTATGCCCCATAAAAATAAGTCTTTATTCCTATTTTTCTCTTCCTTTCAAAAGTGTGGAGAAGAGAGAAAATTAAATGCAACAGAAATATTAGATTTTTTAACGAGTACATTTATTTTCCAGGGCTGTGAATGAAAGCAACTATGTGAAGACAACTACTTTTTCAAAAAGAAGTGAGACAGATATGCCTTATCTTGAGTTCTCCTAGATTCAAGTATTTTTCAAAAAGACTTTAGTGATGGTAGTATTATTTAAGAGAGGACCACAGAAAGATATGAGGTGTAGAGAAAATAAAACGGGATAGAGAGAAGCCAATAAAAGGATCCACTGTTGTTGTCATTTTTGTTGTTGCTGTTCAGTCGCTTAATTGTTTCTGACTCTTTGTGACCCCATGGACTGCACCATGGACTGTAGAACACCAGACTTCCCTACCCTTAACTATCTCCCAGAGTTTGCTCAAACTCATGTCCATTGAGTTGATGATCTTACCCAACTATCAAATCCTCTGTCATCCCCTTCTCCTCCTGTCCTCAATTTTTCCCAGCATCAGGGTCTTTTCTAATGAGTTGGCTCTTTGCAATAGGTGGCCAAAGGTTTGGAGCTTCAGCATCAGTCCTCCCAATGAATATTCAGGATTGATTTCCTATAGGATTGACTCATTTGATCTCTTGCAGTCCAAGGAACTCTCAAGAGTCTTCTCCAGCAGCACAGTTAAAAAATATCAATTCTTTGGCACTCAGCCTTCTGGATGGCCCAAATCTCACGTCCATACATGACTACTGGAAAAATCATGGCTTTGACTAGATAGACCTTTGTCGACAAAGTAATGTCTCTGCTTTCTAATATGCTGTCTAGGTTTGTCATAGTTTTCTTTCAAGGAGAAACATCTTTTAATTTCAGGGCTGTAGTTCCATCTGCAGTGATTTTGGGAGCCCAAGAAATAAAGTCTTCACTGTTTCCATTGTTCCCCCCCCCCTTTTTTTTTTTGCCTCTAAGTGATGAGACCGGATGCCACAATCTTAGTATTTTGTATGTTAAGTTTGAAGTCAACTTTTTCACTCTCCTCTTTCACCTTCATCAGGAGGCTCTTTAGTTCCTCTTTGCTTTCTGCCATTAGGGTGGTGTCATCTGCATATCTGAGGTTATTGATATTTCTCCCTACAATCTTGATTCCAGCTTGTTCATCCAGCCCACCAGTTCACATGTTGTACTCTGCATATAATTTAAATAACCAGGGTGACAATATACAGCCTTGACATACTATTTTCCAAATTTTGAACCAGTCTGTTGTTCCATGTCTGCTTCTAACAGTTTTTTCTTGACCTGCATACAGATTTCTCAAGAGGAAGTTAAGGTAATCTGGTATTTCCATCTCTTTATGAATTTTCCATAGTTTGTTGTGATCTACACAGCCAAAGGCTTTAGCAATTCAATAAGAGTAGGAATAAAGCTGTAGGCAGCAGGGCATAGGTCTACTGAAGTCCTCAAGAACTATGTGCAATTAGTCTCAACATTGTTTTTCTGGATTCTATTGGGTTGGCCAAGAAGTTTTACGGGGGAAAAAAAAACCTAAGCGAAATTTTTGACCACTCAGTACTTTCACTAAGGGTGTGAAAGTTGGTGAGACCAGTCTCTGCCATCCTCATAACAAGAAAGAGTTGGATAAACTACAAAATCATTTGTCGTCTTCAAATTATCATACAACTGAGGTTGCAAGGCAAAGAAACACTGTGAAATCTTCAGAAAGACTAGCTCCTCCAAAGAGAAATGGAATACAAATACCAGATCACCTGGGAAGAACATGAACTAAAGGACCCCAAGTATTACATGCATGGATGAAAGTAATTAAGCTGTGATATTAAAAAATGTGCTATAAATTGATCGTGAGATAGAGGAGAGTCTAAAACTCCTGTAAGCCCCAGATATGAAGAGAACCAGGACTTATTTGCATGCTTTTCTCCAAACACCTCTACTGGGTACTTAGGAGAATGGTTAAAAGAAAGGCAGGGACTGTAGAAAGACTCCCTCACTGGGACAGATCTGAACAACAGTTGCTGCCACTGAAGGAAAATGCAACATGGCCCAGGAAGACAAGTATTCTCTACATAACAAAAACCTGAAGTCACTGGAGAAGGGCAGGAATCTCTGCGAAGGCATGTAAGGATCTTGAGTGGATAGAGGGTGTGAACGGAAGACAAGTACCAAAACATCTTGGCCACAGGCTGAGGTGCAGGAAATGATGCTGAGACAAGGAGCATATACAGCTAAACCTGGTGATCCCCTCCTCTGAGGAAAGACAAGAGACCTCTCCCACACAAGAACTGTCTAAAAGGCAGTCTGGCTGCCATGAAAGGAAAAATAGTATCACAGTTACTGACCAGGGTTCTTGACCTCCTCCATCAATAGAAATTGATCAGAGGCCAGAGAAGAAATTTGGGCAAAGCTTTACTGGGGGTAACGCTGCTTTACTGCAGCTCACCTGCCGCAGCAGTGGTGAGTAAGAACAGGTAATCAGTTCCTTTGCCCACTCCCTGAGAGGGCCTAGCTGATTCCTTATGTGGAGTGAGGATGGGGTGTATGCAGAGACTAGGCTATAAGGGTGGCTTAGGTGGGTTTGCCCTCCCCTTTGGTGGTTTCGTGTGCTGAGGGCATGCCCAGTACTCTGCTTTTGCTCCAACCCCTTGCTTTCGCTCCTAGCCCTTTGGAAGTAGCCATTGGGCTGTTTGGTCTTTCAGTATCTTATTGTCCAGAATTTTCCCCAACTGCATTTGCATGCAGTTATTTTTAGTCCCTTATAGTTTCTTTATATTTCATTGCTGTAGAGACATTTGTCCAGGTGCAAGTATTGCAGCAAAGGGTCCCAGGCCCCAGCATGTCTCATCACTTAGCCATATCCCTGAGACCAAGGCAGGCAGGGCACGCCAAAGACCCAGACTAGACTGGGATAACAGAAAGCCCACCTGACTCCACTGGCATGGTAACAGATATTGGGTTATAAGCAGTGGCAATGTGCCATTGGGGAATGGGTATGTACATGAAGGTAACCATGCCTACATGCTAACCACAGTTAATGCTGCACAAATTTGAAGTAAAGGCATAGAAATTAATATCAGCAGCAGACATCCAAACTAGTACATATCTGGAAGAGACTGACTGAAAAACACACTAAAAATCTAGTGCAAGAAAAGGTATTTACAGGTTTATCCATTTTCAAGTACAATGCTATTTACAATCCAATGTGTACAATTTTTCACATAATGGCCAGAATTTAATAAAAAATAATGAGGCAAACACAAAAAACAAGAGAATAAAGAGCACACTCTTTACCATCTGCCTCTTGCAGACACATACCCAAAGAAAGAATCAGATGTTGAATCTATCAGATAAGGATGTTAAAATACCAACGTAATCTGTAAAGAAGGCTAGTATAAAAGATGGACTGATCGCCTCTATAAATTTCAGGAATAAGATGGAAAGTATAAGAAAGAGTTGATGGAAATGTGAATGCAACAGTAACAGCCACAACTTGAAGCCACATAGCGAATAGCCTTGACAGGTTCATGAGTAGTCTTGAAAAATCCCAGGAAAGAATCTGTCTACTAGGATATAGGTTAATAAAAATTATTAAAACTGAATCACAAGATGAAAAAAATCACAGCAACAACAAAACTCCTAAGTCATCCAAAAGCTGTTAAACAGTATCAAACTGGGCAACTCTTTTGAAAGGAAATTTGGCAATATCTAAAAAATCTATATTTGCATTTATCTTTTGATAGTATAGGACTGAAGAAATAAATTGTATTTTAAGTGCTGAGAACCTCTGTAAGAGAATGTTATAAATAAGAAAGAAGGGAAATGAAAATGAAGCTTGTAGTGTTGAACCGGAATCGCAGTTGTCTCTATGAACACATGGTGTGTGAGTGTTTGTGAGTGTGTGTGTGTGTGTGTGCGTAGATAAAACACATCCAGTTCCCAAATATTTGTTTTTTAAGTACTATTTCTTGATAAAATTATCCAGGGCTCTTTAGCAAAATAACTTTCATTAGAAATTCCATTAGTTTTAAAAAATGTAGTTTGGTTTATTTTGTCCACAGTTGCTAGAAAGATATTTGTTTTGCTGTGTAATTCGATGTTTATTTATTTATTTATTTATTTACTTTTAAAAAAAATTTTTATTTTATTTTTAAACTTTACAATATTGTATTAGTTTTGCCAAATATCTAAATGAATTGATGTTTTTTTAATAGATGGACACAGACAGGAAGTATTTACAAAGAAGAAAGAAATATTAAGTAACAGCCTATTTATTTTTAAAATTATGCTCAAGTTAGATGTAGCATTTTTTTAAATTTTTTTATTTTTACAGTACATAATCCTGGAGGAGGGCATGGCAACCCACTCTAGTATTCTTGCTTAGACAATCCCATGGACAGAGGAACCCGGTTGGGCTATCATCCAAGGAGTTGTACAGAGTCAGACGTGATTGCAGTGATGCACACACACACACACACACACACAGAGTACATATAATGTATTGAATTATTCTCACAAGCCTCAGCATATATTCTTCAAACAATATGATATTATAGATTGTGGAATTCATCTTTAAAAAAAATAGGGGCATTAGAAGAAACTGATCATTTGAAAATAGTATAAAGTTAATCCTCCAGAGTACAAATACTTATATATGTTTGGTCATATTATTTTCTAGACCCAGTAATCAATCTGCTCCATAATAAAATCCAAAACACACAAAATACCTCTTTTCATAATCACCAAATCTAATAAAATCCTGCTGCTGCTGCTAAGTCGCTTCAGTAGTGTCCGAGTCTGTGCAACCCCATAACGGCAGCCCACCCTACTTTTGGACAATTGATCCCCATCCTCCATTTGCACAAAATTGTATTGGCATCAGCAACTACCATCCATTATCATTGGTATAGTCACCAAAGTGCTCACCTTTATTCAGTTCATTTAAAATACATTAGATTCAAAAATTTGATTTTTTCATGTGAGCTTAGACATAAATTTAACTATAATATTTTAAACCCATCCTTTCAACACTAAAATTCATGAATGATACTGAGTAGAAATTAAAAATAATGTTCCTAATTTCTTCTTGGTTTTGCATAACAAATGGTTTTTAAAATATTTTAATATACTTTTTTTTCATGTCTCTGCCAGCTAGATCACTCACTCATTTCCAACAAAAATATTGTCAGAGACCCAAGTGTTAGACTTAGAACAAATGTCTTTATTTTCTCCTGGATTTACATTAATTTTATAAACACATACTTGATAAAAATTAGTCATATGGTGATTGAGCCAGGAAATAATTTGACATGGCATTCAAAGCATGTTCATACTCATTTAGTCTGGATACCTTGTATATAGTAGATAATTCTATTACCTTGAGTCCTAGGGATTCTTGATTCTTCAATGGTAAAAAGAGATCCTTCTACTTTCTAGATATTGCTACTATGGAAAAATACCATATGTGGTACCAAAATTATTATTCTAAATGTCACTGGAATTATAAGACTTTAAAGTACCAAACTAGATGAAAGGGGAAATTTGGATATACAGAAGAGTTCACATCAGAGGAAAGTGTATCAGAATATATCATGAACTGCAGAGGAGGTCCACATAGTAGGAAGGGTGGCTTCTTACGAATAATGTACTGTGACTGAAACCACAGGTCCTCTCAACTTAAACAATATTTGACTACTCATAGTTGTGATAACGGCCATCCTTCCTAACCCCTGTTTTCTGACAATTGTCTTCCCACTGTCTGACAGAACACTGTCTGACAATCAGTGTTCCCAAAGAGCAATCCTTGTGTCCAGTGCAAATGTAGCCTTAGTTGACTATCATGCCGATTGTTGTTGTTCAATAACTCAGTTGTGTCTGACTCTTTGCAGCACAACTGCACCAACCCCATGGACAGCAGCACACCAGACTTCCCTGTCCTTCATCAAACTCATGTCCATTGAGTCAATGATGCCGTCCAACCATCTATTTCTCTCACTCCTTTCTCTTCCTGCCCTCAGTTTCCCAACATCAGGATCTTTTCCAATGAGTTGGCTCCTCACATCAGATGGCCAAAGTATTGGAGCTTCATCATCATTCTTTCAAATGAATATTCAGCCTTCTTCACGGTCTAACTCTCACATCCACGGTCTAACTCTCACATCCATAAATGACTGCTGGAAAAACCATTATTTTGAATAGAAGGACCTTTGCAGCAAAGATATGTCTCTGCTTTTTAATGTGTCGAGGATTGTCGTAGTTTTCCTTTCAAGGAGCAAGTGTCTTTTAGTTTCATACCTGGGGTCACTGTCTGCAGTAATTTTGGAGCCCAAGAAAATAAATTCTCTCACCATTTCTATTGTTTCTCCATTTATTTTCTATGAACTGATGAAACCAGAGGCCATGATCTTCGTTCCTTGAATGTTGAGTTTTAAGCCAACTTTTTCACTCTCCCCTCTCACCTTCATCAAGAGACTTTAGTTACTCCTTGCTTTTTGTCTTAAGAGTGGTGTCATCTGCATATCTGAAGTTATTGATATTTCTCCCAGCAATCTTGATTCCAGCTTGTGATTTATCCAGCCCAGCATTTCACATGATGCACTCTGCATATAAGTTAAATTAGCAGGGTGACAATATACAATCTTGAAGTATTCCTTTCCCAATTTGGAACCAGTCCATTGTTCCATGTCCAGTTCTAACTGTTGCTTTTTGACCTGCATACAGATTTCTCAGGAGGTAGGTCAGGTGGTCTGATAGCCCCATCTTTTGAAGAATTTTCCACAGTTTGTTGTGATCCACACAGTCAAATGCTTTAGCATAGTCAATGAAGCAGAAGTTGATGTTTTTTCTGGAATTCCCTTGTTTTTCCTATGATCCGGCTGATGTTGGAAATTTGATTTCCGGTTTCTTTGCTTTTCTAGATTCAGCTTGTACTTGGTTCACATACTATTGAAGCCTAGCTTGAAGAATTTTGAACATTAGTTTGCTAGCATGTGAAATGAATGCAATTCTGCAGTAGTTTGAACATTCTTTGGCATTGCCCTTCTTTGAGACTGGAATGAAAACTGACCTTTTCCAGTCCTGTGGCCACTGCTGAGTTTCCCAAATTTGCTGGTGTATTGAGTGCTGCAATTTAAGCATCATCTTAGAGGATTTGAAACACCTCAGCTAGAATTAGATCGCCTCCACTAGCTTTGTTTGTAGTAAGGCTTCCTAAGTCCCACTTGAGTTCACATTCTAGGATGTCTGGCTCTAGGTGAGCCATCACACCATCATGGTTATCTGGGTCATTAAGAACTTTTTGTGTAGTTCTTCTGATTATTTTTGCCATGTCCTCTTAGCATCTCCTGCCTCTGTTAGGTCCGTACTGTTTCTGTCCTTTTTGTGCCCATCTTTGCATGAAATGCTCCCTTGGTATCTCTAATTTTCTTGAAGAGATCTCTAGTCTTTCCCATTGTATTGTTTATACAGATAGACAGAGTGCCTGAGGAACTATGGACAGAGGTTTGTAACATTGTACAGGAGGCAGAGATCAAAACCATTCCCAACGAAAATAAATGCAAAAAGGCAAAATGGTTGTCTGAGGAGACCTTACAAATAGCTGAGAAAAGAAGAGAGGTAAAAGGCAAAGGAGTAAAGGAAACATATACCCACCTGAATGCAGAGTTCCAAAGAATGAGCAAAAGATAAGAAAGTCTTCTTAAGTGAACAATGCAAAGAAATAGAGGAAAACAATAGAATGGGAAAAGCTAAAAATCATGCCAATATACAAATACTAATGTTGGCTTTCTCTTGAGCACAGTCCACCATGTAGAGAGAGAGAGAGAGAGAGAGAGAGAGAGAGAATGGTGAAGCTGTAAACAAAAAAATCCTAACAACATCTGATCCCTGGGTCTCGTAATCCCCAAGGGACTGCATCACTGACATCCTGTACCTTTCATGATGTATCGCAGTGAGATTCCAATAGTTTCTCCTTTTTCGTGGATTTCCACTCGAATCAGTTAACAAGCACAGCAAAACTTTTTGGCTTAAACCCACAATTAGTGCTTTGGAGTTCATAAGTCAACTGGGCAAGTGCTGGCCTGAACTTAAGTGGACACAGCTGATGTTGGCTGCTCTGTCACAGATGGTAGATGGCTTATTTCTGCTCCACGTGGTCTTTTTCTCCCAGAGAGCCAGACGAGGTCTGTTCAAATGACCACTGAGTAAGGTTCCAGAAGTAGGAAAGGAGGGGAAAAAGGCCTTCCAAAGTCTAGGATTGGAACTTCTTTATTTTCTGGTTGCCACCATTTGGTAAAGAAGTCACAGATCAAAAAACTCAATGGGTGAAGAAGTAAACTCCATTTCTTCATGGAAAGAACTGAAAAATCAAAAAGTAAAACAGCATAATCTGGGGAGTGGTGAGCCATTACGGTCATTTTTGCAATCTGCTGCAGCATAAAATGCAGTCTCACTTATTCTAAGTAACAGAGTCCTCACTATGAAGAGAAATCTGCTGCTAAAATAAAAGAATTTTGCAATATGACACAGAATGCTTCCTTCAGAATGCATTTGCTTAGACAGCAGGAATTTAGGAAGCATCACTTTGAACAAAGCTAGTGGAGGTAATGGAATTCCAGCTGAGCTACCTCAAATCTTAAAAGATGATGCTGTTAAAGTGTTACACTCAATGTGTCAACAAATTTGGAAAGGCCGCAGGACTGGAAAAGGTCATTTTTAATCCAATCCCAAAGAAAGGCAATGCCAAAGAATGATTAAACTACCACACAATTGTACTCATTTCACACACTAGCAAGCAAGGCTCAAAATTCTCTAAGTGAGGCTTCAACAGTACAGGAGTAAAGAACTTCCAGATGTTCAAACTGGATTTTAAAAAGGCAGAAAGAAAAGAAGAAAGCGAAGTCACTCATTCGTGTCTGACTCTTTGGGACCCCATGGTTTGTAGTCTACCAGCCTCCTCTGTCCATGGAATTTTCCAGGTAAGAGTACTGGAGTGGGTTGCCATTTCTTTATCTAGGGGATCTTCCTGACCGAGGGATTGAACCAGGGTATCCTGCATTGCAGGCAGACACTTTACTATCTGAGCCACCAGGGAAGCACAGAAAAGGCAGAGGAACAAGAAATCAAATGGGCAGCATCCCGTTAGATCACATAAAAAGCAAGAGAATTCCAGAAAAACATATACTTCTGCTTCATTGACTATGCTAAAACCTTGAACTGTGTGGATCACAACAAACAGGAAAAATCTTCAATAGATGGGAATACCAGACCACTTACCTGCCTCTGAGAAACCAGTATGAAGATCAAGCAGCAACAATTAGAACTGGACTGGTTCCAAATTGGGAAAGGAGTATGTCAAGGCTGTATATTGTCACCCTGCTTATTTTAACTTATAAGCATAGTTCAGTTCAGTTCAGTCACTTAGTCATATCTGACTCTTTGCAACCCCGTGGACTGCAGAATGCCAGACTTCCCTGTCTACCACCAATTCCTCAAACTCATATCTTTCAAGTCGGTGATGCCATCCAACCATCTCATCCTCCCTTCTTCAATCTTTTCCAGCATCAGGGTCTTTTCCAATGAGTCAGTTCTTTGCATCAGGTGGCCAAGGTATTGGAGTTTCAGATTCAACATCAGTCATTCCAGTGAATATTCAGGACTGATTTCCTTTAGGATTGACTGGTTGGATCTCCTTGCAGTCCAAGGGACTCTCAAGAGTCTTCTCCAACACCACAGTTCCAAAGCATGAATTCTTGAGTGCTCAGCTTTCTTTATAGTCCAATTCTCACATCCATACATGACTACTGGAAAAACCATAGCTTTGACTAGACAGACCTTTGTTGACAAAGCAATGTCTTTGCTTTTTAATATTCTGTCTAGGTTGTTCACCTGCTTCCAAGGAGTAACCATCTTTTAATTTCATGGCTGTACTCACCACCTGCACTGATCTTGGAGCCCCCCCAAAATAAAGTCTGTCACCATTTCCATTGTTTCCCCATCTACTTGCCATGAAGTGATGAGACCAGATCCCATGATCTTAGTTTTCTGAATGTTCAGTTTTAAGCCAGCTTTTTCACGCTCCTCTTTCACTTTTGTCAAGAGGCTCTTCAGTTCTTCTTCACTTTCTGCCATAAGGATTGTGTCATCTGCATA
This sequence comes from Bos grunniens, assembly GCF_055505025.1. Classification (NCBI taxonomy): domain Eukaryota; kingdom Metazoa; phylum Chordata; class Mammalia; order Artiodactyla; family Bovidae; genus Bos; species Bos grunniens. Next base: position 11,102,154 of record NC_141168.1, read on the forward strand.
TCTGAGGTTACTGATATTTCTCCCGGCAATCTTGATTCCAGCTAGTGCTTCATCTATGCAGAGTTCATCATGCAAAATGCTGGGCTGGATGAAGCATAAGCTGGAGATATGATTTCCAGGAGAAATATCAATAACTACAGAAATACAGATGCTACCACCAGAAAGCAAAGACGAACTAAAAGAGCCTCTTGCTGAAAGTAAAATAAATTTTACTTAAAATAATTTAAATAATTGGTAAAATGCATTATTTAAAAAAGACTAATGTGAATCAGCAATGAAGATTAATGTTATCACTGGCTAACTGAAATTTTCTAAAGTGTTTTGGACCCTGAGAAAGGCATGGCCCTTCGGTAGATGTGAGTAATAACACTATTATCAACATTGAGAGAACAATGTGAAACTTTTGTTTAAAAGCTGCTTAAGCTAAAATACACAAGGAAGGCAAGAACTTCTCAACTTTAGTGTATTAAAAGCATGAGGCACAGATGAACTGAGTATATGAGGGAATTGTGAAATTATTACATGATTAGTCAACTGGGGGAGAAAACAATGAAGAAGAATTACACTTTATAATGTCCTATTACCATAAAAGGAAGATAAAACACCTCATGTATTTGATTTGAATCCTATTTAGATCTACTATAGTACTATTTCTCTTTTTGAAGATAATGATGGAGTAGGGTAAGCTGGTTTTAGAAAAGGCAGAGGAACCAGAGATCAAATTTTCAACATCCACTGGATCATGGAAAAAGCAAGAGAGTTCCAGAAAAACATCTATTTCTGCTTTATTGACTATGCCAAAGCCTTTGACTGTGTGGATCACAATACACTGTGGAAAATTCTTCAAGAGATGGGAATACCAGACCACCTGACCTGCCTCTTGAGAAACCTATATGCAGGTCAGGAAACAACAGTTAGAACTGGACATGGAACAACAGACTGGTTCCAAATAGGAAAAGGAGTACGTCAAGGCTGTATATTGTCACCCTACGTATTTAACTTATTTGCAAAATACATCATGAGAAATGCTGGGCTGGAAGAAGCAGAAGCTGGAATCAAGATCACCTGGAGAAATAACAATAACCTCAGATATGCAGATGACACCACCCTTATGGCAGAAAGTGAAGAGGAACTAAAAAGCCTCTTGATGAAAGTGAAAGAGGATAGTGAAAAAGTTGGCTTAAAGCTCAACATTCAGAAAACGAAGATCATGGCATCTGGTCCCATCACTTCATGGGAAATAGATGGGGAAACAGTGGAAACAGTGTCAGACTTTATTTTTGAGGGCTCCAAAATCACTGCAGATGGTGACTGCAGCCATGAAATTAAAAGGTGCTTATTCCTTGGAAGGAAAGTTATGACCAACCTAGACAGCATATTCAAAAGCAGAGACATTACTTTGCCAACAAAGGTCTGTCTAGTCAAGGCTATGGTTTTTCCAGTGGTCATGTATGGATGAGAGAGTTGGACTGTGAAGAAAGCTGAGCGCTGAAGAATTGATGCTTTTGGACTGTGGTGTTGGAGAAGACTCTTGAGAGTCTCTTGGACTGCAAGGAGATCCAACCAGTCCATCCTAAAGGAGATCAGTCCTGGGTGTTCTTTGGAAGGACTGATGCTAAAGCTGAAACTCCAATACTTTGGCCACCTCATGGGAAGAGTTGACTCATTGGAAAAGACTCTGATGCTGGGAGGTATTGGGGGTAGGAGGAGAAGGGGACGACAGAGGATGAGATGGCTGGATGGTATCACTGACTCGATGGAGATGAGTCTGAGTGAACTCTGGGAATTGGTGATGGACAGGGAGGCCTGGAGTGCTGTGATTCATGGGGTCACAAAGAGTCGGACATGACTGAGAGACTGAACTGAAGTGAACTGAACTGAGGGTACCAAAGTGAGTTGATCTTTTTAAAATCTAAAATTGTGTAGAATCTTTATTCTGTTTGTAACAATGAGAAATGTACTTTTTATATAAAATTTGATGCAAAATCATAACAGTCATGAATAAGAAATATTAATAGGTTCTTATGGAGAACCGTTTACTGGGTATACCAATCCAGGGAACTTTGGAAATGAACTCTCATCTGATAAGTATTTCTGGAGTTTATACACTTATCCCTTTCAATCTGCCAACATTTCTGAAAGTTAGTTTATTTCTTTTGCCTCTTTGTGTTCTCCTGAGTCGTGGCATAAGTTTTAATTAATTGGTTGATGTAAACTAGTTGTTTAGTCTCAGTTTCTGTGTAAGTAAGACATATGAACAGTGCCTTTGTATAACATAATGTATTTGTAAACATCCCTTCCTGTTGACATGAAACACAACTTTGAGCAGGTCTTCATGAAAAAAAATATTACAGATCATGAACAAAATATATAGTTTGGAGAAATGGCTGTGACAATATTACTACATCATTTGTAGTATTTTGTTGGCGATGCAATATATAGGCTATTATGCCAACTCTTGGAACTTATTTAGTTATGAATTCTCAAAAGCGAGCTTTAGGGTAAAACTGTTTTAAGAAGAAAACAGTATTTGTTTCTCCATTCAATTGTTAGTTTAATGTCATGGACACGATGTTATAGAAGAAGAGGAAAGGTAGAACAATTTGAAGAACTAAAGTAACTACTTGCTAGAATTTGATAAATTGTATAATTTCTCTTTTATTCTGCAGTTTTGATTCCCTAATACAAAATAGATAATTTTGCTGAAATACAAACTCCATTTGATATCTTTTGCATTTACTCTTAGTGGAAACAGAAATACTATTTGTTGTTGATATAGATTTGCATCAGAGTAAGGCTGTGGGCTCTTTTGTTTTCCATATACTATTATGTTCAACAGTGAAGTCATCACTATCGTCATCATTTTTATTCAAACTTTTACTGTCTTAATTTAAGGTCCCATCTTATTTCACTGAGAAATTGTCATATCCTTCTAACCTCGTCTCGAACCCTCTCAGTCTATCTTCCATACCGATTCTAGAGGAAAAAAAATATTGAATGCTACAGTAGACAAACTGACTCCCCAAAGAGGTCAACATCCACATCCCCAGAATTGATAAATATGTTATATGGCAACAGGAAACTGAGGTTGCAGATGGATTTAAAGTTGTTCTTCAGCTGACCTCGAGGTAGGGAATTTACCCAGATAATCCAGGCAGACCCAGTGTAATCACAAGGGTCCTGATAAGCACATGAAGAGTCATGAAAGACTGTCAGAATGATGTTATATAAGAAACACTCTTCTAATCCTTGTTTGTTTTGAATAAGGGGACATGGGTCAAGAAATGTGGTCAGCTAAAAAAGGAGAGGACATCAATTCTTCCTAGAGTTTCCAGAAGGAAAGCACCACAGACACCTTAATATTGGCCAACTGAAACCCATCCTGGACTTTTGACTTCCAGAATGGTACAATAACAAATGTGTCCTTCCAAGCCACTAAGTTTGTGGTGATTTGTATTTGAGCAGTAATATATACCTCAGTGTCACACCTTGATGTAAAATCTTGTAATGATTCCTTATTACGCATACAATAAAGTCAGTAGATACTTAACAATTAGATCCCTGGGATAAAAGCCATAGTTTATAGTGTTTGTCAAATTCTGTGGTATAATTACTCAAATCAGGGCCTTTTATAAGCTACCAATCTGACCTAACTGAAGGTTAAGTTAAAGGACATGCACAACATCATGTCTTACAAACTGGTACAAGCTTGAAAGTGAAAATGGTAGTTGTCAGTCATGTCTGACTCTTTGCTATCCCATGGACTATAGCCTACTAGGATCCTCTGTACATGAAATTCTGATAAAAGTACTGGAGTGGGCATCCATTCCCTTCTTTTAGGGTTCTTCCCGACCCAAGGATCTAATCCAGGTCTTTTGCATTGCAGGCAGATTCTTTATGGTCTAAGCCACCAGAGAAGCATGGTGATGGATAAATTCCATACCACCCCCCACCCCCCAGGAACAGGGCTTTTAAGATCATCCTTAATCTAACCTCTAAGTCTCTAGTTGTGCTCCATACATTTTTTCCTGGTCTCTTTCATGTTCTTTGTATATACTAGCCTTTTCCCTGAGCTACCTCCTTTCTGTCTGTCTATTGGAATTCCACTAATTATTTACAAATCACCAAAGACAATGGCTCCTCTGTGAAGCCTGCCCTGTTCATTTTACCTCCCACCCCATTAAATTCCCACATAGCAAAGAGAACATACATACTTTTTTATTCTGATAGCAAAAATGCCTTGTAGCTTCATTCACTGCAGAGTTTATCCCAAATGTTTGTGATTTATTTTTCATTTTCTGAGACTCTAAGAAGGGCAGATATTTCTGTTTTATTTTTTAAATTCAGTATGTAGAATACCTAAATAGACATAGGCCTATAATAAATATGTTAAAATGTTGGTTCGACTAAAAAATAAATGAATGTGTGTTAAGTTTACACTCTCAGTCAATAAGAGAAATACAAAAAAGATCAGTTTCATTTGAAAGAGAACCACTCACCACTCAGAAGCCATAGTAATATAAAGATTTGTAAAGAAGATGAGAGGATTAAGGCATATTGGGTATGAATGTAGTAATTATGGTAAAATTAGAAAAATTTATAGTAAAATTAGCAAAGCTTAAGCTCACAACCCCATGATACTATCCTTGATCCCTGACACTGTGGGGACCGAGCAGAGGTAAGAACACCCGCCCCATGAAGTCTGGGATTTTAAATGAAAGTCAGCTCTGTGAAAATGAGAAGTTCTCAGATTAGATCTCAAAAAGATAATTTTATGGTGTTGTCAAAGGCAAATTAAAAATACTTTAAAATAATAAAATTTTCATAATTAGCAAATTTGAAAGCCAATATAATAATACTGTATCATAATATGAAATCTAAGGTGAAGAATTGCAATAAAGTAAAAAGATCATACCAGAAAATGTTCAGGTAATCTACAAAATAAGATATATCAGTCATGCACTTGAAAGAAATCCAACTAACAAAATAGAATCAACCTATGCAAAGAAATGGAGAAGGCAATGGCACCCCACTCCAGTACTCTTGCCTGGAAAATCCCATGGATAGAGGAGCCTGGTAGGCTGTAGTCCATGGGGTCGCTAAGAGTCGGACGCGACTGAGCGACTTCACTTTCCCTTTTCACTTTCATGCTTTGGAGAAGGAAATGGCAACCCACTCCAGTGTTCTTGCCTGGAGAGTCCCAGGGACGGGGGAGCCTGGTGGGCTGCCGTCTATGGGATCGCACAGAGTCGGACACGACTGAAGCGACTTAGCAGTAGCATACAAAGTAAAAAGTAGCGACTTTATTAGAATAGGACCACAGCTAATTTGTAAAAGTTAAGTGCATCTCTCTGACAATCTTATGGATCAAGGAGAAAAAAAATATCCCAGCTTCAATTCATATATATGGTAGACAGAAGAATGTAAAGTTATGACCAACCTAGACAGCATGTTAAAAAACAGAGACATTGTTTTGCCAACAATGGTCCATCTAGTCAAGGCTATGTTTTTTCTAGTGGTCATGTATGGATGTGAGAACTGGACTATAAAGAAAGATGAGTGCCAAAGAATTGATGCTTTTGAACTGTGGTGTTGGAGAAGACTCTTGAGAGTCCCTTGGACTGCAAAGAGATCCAACCAGTCCATCCTAAAGGAGCTCAGACCTAAGTGTTCATTGGAAGGACTGATGTTGAAGCTGAAAGAAACTCCAATAGTTTGGCCACCCGATGTGAAGAACTGACTAATTTGAAAAGACCCTGATGCTGGGAAAGATTGAGGGCAGTACGAGAAGGGGATAGCAGAGGATGAGATGGCTGGATGGCATCACTGACTCAATGGACGTGAGTTTGGGTAAACCCCGGGAGTTGGTGATGGACAGGGAGGCCTGGCATGTTGTGGTCCATGGGGTCACAAAGAGTCAGACATGACTGAGTGACTGAACTGAACTGAACTGAAGAAGGATGTATTCTTCACTGAAAACAATGAAAAATCCTAGTTAAAACAATTAAAATATGTTTTAAAAACTTTTATAACTACTAAGAGTGTAAGGTCTCGTTCTTAATTGTACCATTTACTGAATCAGCACATGGCTATTGTTATCAAGTACACAGGAATAAATGCATTGATTAACTGTTCGTAATTTTATCATACCTTGTACACTATTTATTTTTATTATTGATCACGTGCTTAAGGGTCCATAGATGTTAACGTTAGCCACTTAGAACCCAGAGCTTCATGGAAATTACAATAGAAAAAAACTATCTATCATAGGGTTCATCTGTCTACAAACTATTTTGTTCTAACATCTTTTTTCTTGAGTACCCAGAATTCCCATGTTGAGATCAATTTTGTTGTTTTGATAACATGAATAACTGGTAATCCATGTAGATTAAAGTAAGGAAGAAAACGTATTGGCCAAGATATCTTTCAGCATCCTAATTCTAAATGATGGATCTATCAGATTTGAAACAAGCATCAGTGTGGCAAAGGAAACTTATAAGATAATAGATGTGAAGTATCTCACTATTCATTGTTTTTTTTTTTTTTTTTTTTGACTATTTTGGAATCCTAGTCTCTTATATCTTCAGAGATAGAACTTATAAAAGAGATTTTATGTTCATCTCTGAATCTATGGTTATTAGTTTTTTAAAAAAGCATTCACACATATTTACAACTTACTAGGAACTCTACAAATGAGAAATCAGTTGTTATTCTTACTATTTACCAATGATAGTATCCTCAATTGACAAATAAGAAACAAAGGTTCAGGTATCCCTGGGTCACCCCACTCATAAGTGCTAGAATGTGAATTCATATATTGTATTTCTATGGTCTGTGTATGTGCATTCTATGCTGATGGATCAGTTTATTTTACAAAGTAACAAGTGATGTTGACTGACTGCATGATAGAAAAGTTACCTATTATAGCTGGGATATTTGTTTAGCCAATGCACCTTTCATTGTGAGCAGCAGAAATCCACATTTACTACATAAAATAAGGGAAAAAATGTGCCACAGAGTCTAACAAAGTCTGTCAGGTCCTATGGCATCTGGTCTCATCACTTCATGGCAAATAGATGGGAAAACAGTGGAAACATTGAGAGGATTTATTTTCTTGGGCTCCAAAATCACTTCAGATGGTGGCTGGAGCCATTAAATTAAAAAATGTTTGCTCCTTGGAAGAAAAGCTATGACCAACTGAGACAGCATTTTAAAAAGCAGAGACATTACTTTGCTAACAAAGGTAATTCTAGTCAAAAGCTATGGTTTTTCCACTAGTCATGTATGAATGTGAGAGTTGGACCATAAAGAAGGTTGAGCAATGAAAAATTGATATTTTTGAACTGCGATGTTGAAGAAGACTCCTGAGAGTCCCTTGAACTGCAAGGAGATCCAACCAGTCCATCCTAAAGGAAATCGGTCCTGAATATTCATTGGAAGGACTGATGCTGAAGCTGAAACTCTAATACTTTGGTCACCTGATGTGAAGAACTGACTCAATTCAAAGACCCTGATGCTGGGAAAGATTGAAGGCAGGAGGAAAAGGGGATGACAGAGGATGACATGGTTGGATGGCAACATCAACTTGATGGACACGAGTTTGAGCAAGCTCTGAGAATTGGTGATGGACAGGGAAGGCTGGTGTTCTGCAGTCCATGGAGTCACAAAGAGTCGGACATGACTGAGTGACTGAACTGAAGTGTGGCACAAATTCCAGTCAAGCCCATGAGATACTGATTCCCACACTTTGCCTTTCTCTCTAGGATAACCCGGTTTTTCATATATGCTTCTCTTCATTTCTGCTTCATTTCATTCTTTCTTTTAAAAAAAAAAAAAAAAGAAAAATCCTCCATGGTGACTTTGATTGTGATTTCCTAATTAGTCTTACACCTGTCTCTTTAGTGTAATTATCTAATTTCATATTTGTGTCAGACATTTCTGAACTCTGGTGTTTCTAGAGTTATTGCAACGTACTGAAAAGAGAGCTAGACTCTGCAGCAGGCTGTGGCCAGGCTGGCACTGTGACCACCACCTCCATCTATGCCTGCACATGCTTCTTCATGTTGTTCTTGGTTAGGGATCTCCAACTATGGGGATTTGTTCAAGAATCAGAGGACAGAAGTGCAATCACATAGTCATTGGGAGGTCACAAGTGTTCCACTTAGAGGCTTCATCAGTTTATCGACTGATTTTCACATGTGAAAAAAAACAGGAGCTTCTGGGACCCATCCCCTAGCTCCTGATACTTACTTATGGAGAGCATTGAAGATTTCCTTACAAATTCTCCTTTCTCAAACTGCTTGCCTATCCTCAGACCAAAGTCTACCTGCATGAGTATTTGACCTTGGGCAGCAACTATCTGGGTCTTCAGCAGCATCTTGGCTTTCTTTCTTGAGTTCTTCTATGAGTCATATAAGGTCATTTGTTGTTGTTGTTCGATTGCTAAGTTGTGTCCACCTCTGCAAAGCCATGGACTGCAGCACACCAGGCTTCCCTGTCCTTCACTATCTCCTAGAGTTTGCTAAAACTCATATCCATTGAGTTGGAGATGCCATCATAATTTCTCTTCAGTTCAGTTAAGTTCAGTCACTCAGTAGTGTCCGACTCTTTGCGACCCCATGAACTGCAGTATGCCAGGCCTCCCTGTCCATCACCAACTCCCAGAGTTCACCCAAACCCATGTCCATTGAGTCAGTGATACCATCCAACCATCTCATCCTCTGTCATCCCCTTCTCCTCCTGCCTTCAATCTTTCCCAGCATCAGGGTCTTTTTCAAATGAGTCAATACTTCACATCAGGTGGCCAAAGTATTGGAGTTTCAGCTTCAACATCAGTCCTTCCAATGAGCACCCAGGACTGATCTTCTTTAGGATGGACTGGTTGGATCTCCTTGCAGTCCAAGGGACTCTCAAGAGTCTTCTCTAACATCACAGTTCAAAAGCATCATTCTTTGGTGCTTAGCTTTCTTTATAGTCCAACTCTCATATCCATACATGTGAGAAAAACCATATGGAAAAACCATAACCTTGACTAGACAGACCTTTGTTGACAAAGTAGTGTTTCTGCTTTTTAATATGCTGTCTAGGTTCCTTCCAAGGAGGAAGGGTCTTTTAATTTTATGGCTGCATATTTGAGGTTATTGTTATCTCTCCCAGAAATCTTGATTCCAGCTTGTGCTTCTTCCAGCCCAGCATTTCTCATGATGTAGTCTGCATATAAGTTAAATAAGCAGGGTGACAATATACAGCCTTGACATTCTTCTTTTCCTATTTGGAACCAGTCTGTTTTTCCATGTCCAGTTCTAACTGTTGCTTCCTGACATGCATATAGGTTTCTCAAGAGGCAGGTCAGGTGTTCTGGTATTCCTATCTCTTTCAGAATATTCCACAGTGTATTGTGATCCACACAGTCAAAGGCTTTGGCATAGTCAAATTTCTCCTAAACCCTTTTTAATAAGAATGAATAGATAAAGTAATTTTCCTGAATAATCCCAACTGGCATATACCATTGTTATATCTCAAGGCATTTTTGTGTATTATATTCAATGTTGATCTAAAATCGTGAACCAACAATTATTTTAAAGCTACTGGCTATTCTTAGGAGAGTAGCAACATATCTATGCTGCGGTGTTTTCCTACTGTATCTACACTACAAATGTAGTGGCTTAAAATGCCTACATTCTCAGGTATGGATATAAGAGCATGTCTGCTTGAATGAGCTTCTGAATAGTTCAATTAAGGAAAATAAAGGCTACCAATTCCTCTGAGAGTACTAACGCTAATATCCCCTGAAATTAATGCACACTGAATAGCCTCACATTTTTAGAAAAGAATCTAAATTTTTTTCTGACTAAACAGAAAAAAATAATGGTATGAAATTTTGTAATACTACCTGTTAAGGGAAACACCATTCACTTAAGCTTATCTTTTTCATCCTAAAATTTTTCCTGTAATTTAATTTTTATGAAAATGCTGTCTATATAGAGGAAAAAGATAATCCAGAAAGTAAAGATAAGTCAAGTGTATCTCCTAGAGATGACAGTGATAAGACCAAAAGAAGGATGAGGAGACAGACAAAAAGTCTGGAGCCCAATACATTGGCTGCTGATAATTGCTTCCTGTTATCATCACTCTTTAAAGAATCACATGCAGGGGAAATAAACATGAGGAAAATATACAGTCACTCAAAAGAACCTGTATCAAAGAAAATAGATTTCACAATTAATTTTCTTAGTGTAATTATGATTTCCCATATTTAATGAGACACTGTTTCTTGCCTTGTGAAATAATAGGAAAATTCAATCCAATGTTTTAAAATAAGGAATGTTTCATTTTGATATTTTATTTATAGAATTTCTAAGTAAATATTTGATAATATTGTTGGGACATCTTGATGATGTACTGCTTTAATGGTAAAAGTGGTGGAAAAGATAATGCTTACTGAACGATAGTTTAAGACTGATCATACATGTGTGCAAAAAATGTTTTAATTTCTTCGGTTTTTTCAGAGAGGGAGAGGTAGAGAGAGAGGGAGGACTTATTATAGGCAAATAGCTTACATGATGGTGGGAGCCACAGGCCTGAAATTTGTAGGGAAGACCAGCAGGTAGGAAACTCAGAAAGAATTTCTGTGTTAGAGACTCGAGGCAGAATTCCTCTTTCTGCAGGAGTATCAGTTTTTGCTTGAACAGGCCTTCAACTGACTGGATGAAGTCCACTCAGGTTATGAAAGGTGATACAGTTACTTAAAGTCAGTTCAGTTCAGTTCAGTCCCTCAGTCATGTCCAACTCTTTGCGACCCCATGAACCACAGCATGCCAGACCTCCCTCTTCATCATCAACTGCCGGAGTCTATCCAAACCCACGTCCATTGAGTAGGTGATGCCATCCAACCATCTCATCCTCTGTCGTCCTCATCTCCTCCTGCCCTCAATCTTTCCCAGCATCAGGGTCTTTTCCAATGAGCCAGCTCTTCACATCAGGTGGCCAAAGTATTGGAGTTTCAGCCTCAGCATTAGTCCTTCCAATGAGCATTCAAGACTGATCTCCTTTAGGATGGACTGGTTGGATCTCCTTGCAGTCCAAGGGACTCTCAAGAGTCTTCTCCAACACCACAGTTCAAAAGCATCAATTCTTCAGTGCTCAGCTTCCTTTATAGTCCAACTCTCTCATCCATACATCACCACTGGAAAAACCATAGTCTTGACTAAACAGACATTTTTTGGCAAAGTAATGTCTCTGCTTTTGAATATGCTGTCTAGGTTGGTCATAATTTTCCTTCCAAAGAGTAAGCATCTTTTAATTTCATGGCTGCAGTCACCAGCTGCAGTGATTTTGGAGCCCCCCAAATTAAAGTCAGCCACTGTTTCCCCATCTATCTCCCATGAAGTGATGGGACCGGATGCCATGATCTTAGTTTTCTAAATGTTGAGCTTTAAGCCAACTTTTTTACTCTCCTCTTTCACTTTCATCAAGAGCCTTCTTCACTCTCTGCCAGAGTCAACTGAATTGTAAACATTATCCATATCTACAATATAGCTTTACAGCAACATCTATACTAATGTTTGACTAAACATTGGGGCACCAGAGCCTAGTCAAGTTGACACATAAAATCAACCATCACATAAGCCTAACAAAAACTTGTCATAGATTGACAAATATAGTCCCAGAGGAGAAATAAGAGATAATTGTAAAATTAAGTGACACCTAAAATACAACTTGAGAAAAAATTTTAAAAACTAGAAGAGAAGTTTATGTGATTGTCAACCTTTCCTACCTTGTATTTCAATGAGTGGATACATTGTAGGGCCACAGCTGGGTGATCTATGCAAGTTATGTAACTTCTCTGTGCCTCAGTTTCCTCATAAGTAAAGTGGAGCCAATAATAGTATTCACAGGGTTTTATGAAAATCAAGTTGTGAAAAATATATAGAGTGCTTCAAAAGTTATTAGAAAGAAAATCATTTTAATAAGAAATTTATTTATATAATGGGAGGCTTTCTATATGAATCATGTAAAATCATTTCTAAATGAAAAAAGTCACTGTTGTACTTTTGAAATTACCACTACCACTAGAAATGAGTTTTAAAATAATGTAAGAGAAACACTTAACTAAGCATGACAAAAATAGGTGAATTTAATATGATTTTAGCCAAAATTTTCAAAACTTGAAAATCTGGCATTGGGCAGTTTAAGTTGAAGAAGGGCTAGAAAATTCAAGGCAAATGCTGGAATTTTTATATTTTCCAAAGGGTCATAAGATGTCTGAAATAGCTCCTTAAACAACTGTATTAATATTTAGGTATGACAAAAAGCAAGCAACCTTTTGTTTCTCCAAGGAAAACTTTCTATTGAATTTAGTCGTTGAATGGCCATTATTTATGAGATTAGTATTCTGCAACATGATAGAATCAATCTTTTCCTTTTACATCAGTCTTAATCTCTAACAGTCACTCAAACACTCATAAAAGTGTAAAAAAATTATCTCTGAACATTTGCTATTTCCTTTATGAACATGAATGTGGTAATGCATGCATAATATCGTTTGAGGCTCAGATACGGTATATGACATTGGTAGTTAAAAATATAATATGTTAGATAAGCTTTATAATGCAAAACTTGAAGCAAGGGAACAGTAGCCTATTATTCTAAATAATCTCATGGATTTTAAATGTTATTTAATAGTGATTGAAAGTAATATCTTGGTAATTCCCATAATGTGAAATGTAATCCTTTCTAATATAACATAAAATGCTGCTATCATTAACTTGAAACATTAGTTTTACTCTATCTACAGAAACAGTATTATTTAAAATAGCACTAGGATTATTCTACTCATAAAACTAGACATCTTCACAGATGTAGGTAAAAGTAACAAGTTACTTTATAGCTAGCGCTCTCTTCTGGGTAAAAGAGAAGAGTTTATTGAATGGAATAAAATTGAATGTACTTTTAATATAAATCAGGATTTGTTACAAACATAAAAATGCCAAGTATGTTTAACAGGTATATATTGGTTTTATATGTTTATACTTCAATTTATAATATTTCATATTTTTTAATTTGTGAGTTAAAATTACCCAGGTACATGTCTAATTATGTGTATAGAGGAAAAATCATACAAAACTTTAGTGCTCTAAAGATGATAAATGCCAACTCTTTCATTTTGCTGGGAAATCGAAGCCTTTTGTACTTTAGTCCTACTCCAAGATCCTGTATTTTTTGTGTCACAAAGCCTAGGCTTCCAAGCAATAGTCCACCTTATTCATTTGACTGTATGCACTCAAGATATATTAGTTAAATTCTTACTATGTGCTAGATATTGTTTCAAAACAAGGAAATACACAAGTCAAAGAATCCTAGACTCTAAAGGGCTTAAGTATGAAAAGGACAGATTTTGATACATTCATAAACAAGTGTGAAAATGGTTCTAAGTGTTTAAATAGAAACATACAGCCATTAGTATGGAGTTTTTAATTATCTGAGGGTGAGGGGTAGGTGGGGAGTGTGAAACTTAAGCTGAGCATTGGAAAGTGAATAGGTATTTGCAATGTATAAAGATATTGTAAATAATCAGAATGGTTGAAGCACAGGATTTGAGTAGACCAGGCATCAATCCGAGAATGAAATAAGGTGTATGAAGAGAGAGGCAGAGGTGAAATTACAGGTGGATTTTTTTAAGCAATGATGATTAAATATTGATTTTATTTGGTTTCTTATCTTACAAACTTACACTATTTCCCCACTTCCAGTTGCAGCCAAGTCAGAAGGATATGTGATAAGAAAGATCATTCTGTATTATTCGCCTGAAAAGCTCAATCTTTATGCAGTAATTTCCTTCTCAATAAAGTCATGCCAATGCAGGCATGCTCATCTCTCATTCAAATTATTAGAAATTTTCATAATATATTGTGGACAATCACATTTCTTAGTCATCTGCCTAACTTGTACTGCCTTAATTGACTTCCCTCTACTCTTTCTTGACACATGAAATTTGCAGGCCTCTCTAGTCTGCATCAGACCGTGATCAAATCAAGCCTATTATCAGCCTACTATCCAGGTTAACAATAAATTTGGGTTTTATGAACCCTCTTCTTCTTTAACCAGTCTACTTCTGCTTTCAGAAGTAAATTATTCTATTAAAATGTGAAAGATATCTCAAACAATCTTAGGTCTTTCTTTAAATTTGATTTGGCAAGATTTTCTCTAAAATTTTTTGGTTACAAATAAGTCCAGAGACACCTGTTATCTTTTTTTATCACTTTATTTTAAAGAAGAAAATCTTCTTGTCAAAGTACTATGTTTTGGGGCTTTTTTTCCCCCCAAAAGGCAAAAACCAAAACCAAACAAAATTCTTAAAATAACAAGCCATCAGGGAAGTATTTAAATATTATAAATATAGCTTAACCAAGTATTTTCCTTCTGTTTACTATGCTGGATACATTTAAGGATAATAAAGTGACTGTTCTTTGCTGGCAGGATATACTAATACATGTGTTTTCTGTAAATACATTGAACAGATTAAAATGATTTGGAATATAGGCAATTCTTTCAATTTCAGTGTTAGTATAGTTTCTGTAGGGCTTCCCTGGTTTCTCAGACTGTAAACAATCTGCCTTCAGTGCAGGAGACCCAGGTTCAATCCCTGGTTTGGGCAGATTCCCCAGAGAAGGAAATGGCAACCCATTCCAGTACTCTTGCCTGGAGAATGCTATGGATGGAAGAGCCTGGCAGGCTACAGTCCCTGGACTCACAAAGAGCTGGACACAACTGAGTGACTAACACATTTACATAATTTCTGTGAAGTTTTCTTCAGATTCCAACAATTGATCCATGAGAAAGTCTTGGTAATATTTTCACAGGCATTAATCCCTCTACGATGATTGATAACATAGATTGAAAAAACTGTGCTTTCCCTTTTCAAATTAAAGCATTGTTTACTAAAAATTGCTCATTAATGCATCTGTCAGTTGTTTCCCCGTAAGAGATATGAGTAGTCTTGTCACCCCCAGATACACAGGTGGGACTTTCCAACTTTATATGATTCTTAGAGATTTTCTCTCTTCCTCCAACAGGTGAGAACAGGCTCATGTAATATATAAATGTTTGTACAGAGATGATATATTGGAAAGGTAGAAATTAAGGATAAAGTGGGATTTTATATCTGAGTAAATGAGAACAGAAAAATCTTCACTGGCAGAGAGATTTTCCACACACATATTTTATCAATTACTGGAGAGAGGTATTGATGTCTCCTACTATAACTATAGACAGGTCTATTTCTCCTTTCCCTTCGATTAGATTTTACTACATATATTTTGAAGATTTGTGACTAGTCCATACACATTTAGAGCATTTAAGTTTCTTGTAGAGTTGACTCATTTATTGTTGTACAATACTTCTTTTTAGTCCTGGTAAATTCCTTGTTCTGAAGTCTACTTTATCTGAAATGAATAGACCAGTTTTAGTTTTTTTTTTTAACTAGTTTTTTTTTTCATTTTATATCTTTTATATCAGTGTTCTTTGACCAATTATGCTTTTATTTGTTTAAAAAGATATCCTATGGCATTTTGTTTCTACAACATGGGGCAAATTTGGCTAAGGGGAAATTGCCAGTTTTAGATTCTTAAAGTAAGTCATCTCAGTGGTCTTCCAGTCCACATTCCCTAATGTACCCATAGAGGAAGTATCCCAGAGGGATGAAGCATGCTACGCTCAGGTCTTACATTGAGTTAGAGGCAAAGATGAGGACCTTGTATAATTTCAAGGTTAAAGACATTTTAGAGGATCCCTGGGCCTTCACAATCCTCAGAACTATGTTACAGATTCATTCTTTTTCCAGCTTTATCCATTTTCTTTCTATTCCTCTATGCATTTTCCAGTTCTCAAATTCACAGGGAAATGTTGGATGGGCAATTGCAATGGCCCTGGTTACCAAGTGTTGCATGGGTGCCTAGTGATCAAAAAAAGTTTACATTCATCTGTTCCCTATCAGTTACTCATGATATGCCTTTATTTTTAAAGTGAGTTTCTTGTAGATGTTCTAAACTTAAATCTTGTTTTTTCATTCCATTTGACAATGTCTGTATTTTAATTGGTATGTATAGACTTATTATATTTAATGCTATTATTTATAAGGCAATATTAAAATACCATCTTAATAGATGTTTCCTAATTTATTTATTTGCTCTTTGTTTCTTTTTCTTCTGCTGCTGCTATTTTTTCCTTAACAAGATTTTAAATATTGTTCTAGGGCTTATAATGGACATCTTGAAATAATAAGAGTCTATCTTATTCTTATAAGAATAATAATATTGTGCCTCTTCTTATGTAAAGCTTTTGTTGTTGACTCTTTGAGATTCCATGGACTATATGTAGCCTGTCAGGCCCTTCTGACCATGGAATTTCCCAGGCAAAAATGAGACTGGAGTGGGCTGCCCTTTCCTCCTCTAGGGATCTTTCCAGGGAGCAAACCCAAGTCTCCTACATTGGCAGGCAGATTCTTTACCACTGAGCCACCAGGGAAGCCAATGTAGAGCTAATGACCTTCCAATAGTATAGTCCCAATACCTCATCCCATTCCTTATACTGTTTTTGTCGTGTATTTTATTTTTGCTTGTGCTTTAAACACACAGTACATTGCAACTCTTGCTTTAGCTTCTTCTTAGAACAATTAATACTAATGGAATATGTTTTATTTTCATTTATTCCATTTCTATGTTTTTGTGTAGATTCTTGTTTCTATCTGGGCTTCCTGGTGGCTCAGACAGTAAAGAATCTGCCAGCAATGCAGGAGACCTGGGTTCAATCCCTGGGTTGGGAGGATCCCTTAGAGAAGGGAATGGCCACCCACGCCAGAACTCTAGCGTAGAGAATTTCATGGACTGTATAGTCCATGGCATCTCAGAGAGTCACACACAACTGAGTGACTTTCAGTTCAGTTCAGTTTTGTTTCTATCTATTATAATACATCTGCATGAATAACTTCCTTGAAATTGCTTCATTGCAATTCTGCCGACAATTAATTCCCTCTGATTTCATCTGTCTGAGTTTTTAGCCCCACTTCAGTTTAGAAGGATATTTCACTGAGGTGCCAACAAACAATCTGGTCCATGCATGAAAAAAGGCAGAAGAATAAATGTCAGTTTTCTGCTGTGTCACAAAAATTCTAACAAACAAACATGTCATATTGTACATGACTAAGCCAAGGATTATAAAACATTGTCTCAGAAAATTAAAATAGTTGACTTAGTGAGAATTAGGAAGCTACTTTTAATGACCTGATCATGGTATAAGTAAGTCCATATAAGCATAAACGCACATCCCTCTGTTAAAAATCTTGGAGCAAAGAAAGCAGTGAAGGATAGGAGAAATGTCAAACAAGAACTGATTTCTGGTCTTGGGAGACTGCTATCCTAGCCTAGCCTACCTGAGTGTATTTATTGAGCTACAGCTAAACACCTTCTGCTTCTGCCTACACAACCAAAGATGGGAACTCAATAGTGATTAAGCCATGATCCAAAAGGTTCTGATATCCACTGCCAACCACAATCATTAGAAAACTAATGCTTGCCTGGTTTTAAGAATGGGAGACTCGCAGGGACGGAGAGTTGGAGTCACTATTAATTGTTCTACTAATTCATCTATAAATAAGCATTTTGTTTTTTCCTTTTGAGAGACTGGTGTTGATTTATCATTTTCCATATAAAAAGTTTAAAGAACATTGGAATAGGGTCCATTATCCTGTCTTAAATAAATCTAGTCAATTCATGGGGGACAAACAGGAGAAAAAATGAGTTCCAAAATCCATATTTACCTACTTATCAAGTTCAAATACAAAGGCATAACTTTCTCTTCCTCCATAAGCAATCCAAATTAGATTATGCTTTACCTTCTTCCATGTTTTTAGCAGAGTTCCTATAGCTATGATGGCTAGTTTACTTATAAGTAATATACTCGAAGATTTTTTTAAACTTGGATAATTGCTATTTTGCTACTGAAAGGACAGCAGTTTACAATGATGCATAAAAGGCAATTAAATAGATGAATTTAAAAAATGAAACAAGGGCAGAGCAGCCTGTGTGTGTGTGTGTGTGTGTGTGTGTGTGTGTGTATGGGTTATGTGTGGTGGAAGGGGAGCTGGGGATGATTTTAAGGAAAAGTAAAACAGTCTAATGCCCTTATTTCTCAGTGGACCTAAAGTCTCTTAGAATACATAGTCAAAGCACTGCAGAATCCTACCAGCGTGGCATTTCTTCATGGCAGCCCCTTCCTACCGCCATCTTTTCTCCCTGGGCTCTTATTCTGTGGTTTTGCTGTCCGGGTGATTGACAGTCTTTGCGGAGTGGCTCCTCTCTTCCTTCCTGCCTTGTGTTCCTCTCCCTGTCCCTGGCTCCTGCTGTCCTCCTGACTCGGCAAACAGCCTTCTGAGTGGAGGAATCCTCCTGCTTATCGCAAAGAAATACAAACAGAGCCAGTTGTTGTTACTGTGAACTTTCCATTTAGACACAGTTTGTCAGTCTCTGTGAAAGCACTTCCTGTCAAAAGTCTGTCCTCTGATTTTGTAAGGAAAAACAGAGGAAAACAAAGTATTTAAAAATGCAGAACTTGCTCTTGAATAATTGAAGCCAGAATCAAAGAGATGAAATGAAATGACAATATTAATTGAATAGCTCCAATAAGAATGCAAATGGGCTGGCTTGTCCAGTTAATACCTGAGGTAACTACAGTTTAGAACAGCTAACTGCCCTTGTTTATGCATTCATAAAAAAAGCAGAACCAATATTTGATTCCATCAATAGGATCAATCTTATGTCCTTTCATTTACAAAATACTCTTTGTTAACGCTAGAGCACGGTGACAGTTTTTCAAGATTGTGAAGTATCTGGAAAATTGTGGCCATCCAGGAAACAGGTATCTGGGGAAAGAAATTGGTATGTGTGAACAATCATAAATATATCTTAGTGTATAGAATGTGGTGGTGGTAGTTTAGTTGTTAAGTCGTGTCCAACTCTTTGTGACCCCAGGGACTGAAGCCTACAAGGTTCCTCTGTCTATGGGATTTCCCAGATAAGAATAGTGGAGTGGGTTGCCATTTCCTTCTCCAAGTGTATAGAATATACATCACCATTTTAAGTATAATAGAAAAGACTTTCAAAAATATTTTCAAAACAAAATAAATGATTACAGTCTAATATATTAATATTTTATGATGGATATATAGGTTACAATGGATTTTGTCCATAGTCTCTCCCATAAAATGCAATAAGGATTTCTAAGGAAGAAAAAAATCACATAATTACATCCATAGATGCTTAAAAAGATTTGAAAAAAGTTGAGTATCTGTTTTTAATTTAAACAAAATCAGTCAAATAGACATAGATATTTACTTGACACCAATCTCCGACATTATTCTCAATGGGAAAAATTCACTTTAAAGTTAATAGGTAAGAAAAATACCCTCAGTCTCTCTGAAGCCAAAACTGCTAAACTTTGAACTAGAAATATTAGTCATTTAGTGAAAAATAAGTGAAATGGAATTTAAAATGTGAAGCAAAAAGACATAATTTAAAATTTGCCAATCATATGGTTATTTATATAGAAAACCCTAGAATGAGAGATTTACCTTAAAACTACTACAAAGATTAATTTGTTCTGTTCTTAGTCACTCCATCAAGTCTGACTCTTTGTGACCCCATGGACCATAGCCCACCAGGCTCCTCTGTCCATGGGGATTCTCTAGGCGAGAATACTGGAGTGGTTTGCCATGCCCTCCTCCAGGAGATCTTCCCATCCCAGGAATTGAACCTAGGTCTCCCACATTGTAGGCCAATTCTTTTACCATCTGAGCCCAAAGAGTAACTTAGTGGCATAAAGTAGTGGCAGAAGAATGTATATACAGAGAGCAATTGACTTCATGTTCACCACTAACCTGATAGAAAACATCATGGATGCTAAAATAAAAAAAAAAAAAATTACAATAGCAAGCAAAGTCATGTTATATGAGGATAAACTAGCAAATAAAGTTAACTATGGAGAAACAGAAAATGAAATAGTTGGATATCACCAAGTCAATGGACATGAGTTTGAGCAAACTCTGGGAGATTGTGAAGGACAGGGAAGCCTGGCATGCTGCACTCAATGGGGTCACAAAGAGTTGGACACGACTGAGCGACTGAACAACAAATGTTAGTTAAACATAAAATTGAAACTAAAATAAGGGAAAGACATACCAAGATAAGTAGATGTGCTCAGTTGTGTGCTCAGAATTTTCCAGGCAAGAATACTGGAGTTGGGTTGCCATTTCCTTCTTCAGGGTATCTTTCCAACTCCAATATTGAAGCTGGGTCTCTTAAGTCTCCCATGTTGGTAGTAGGTTCTTTACCACTAGCAAAGCTGCCTGTATAAGAATACTCAATATCATGAAGAATACTCAACATCATACCTGGGAAGCCCCACATATAAGAATACTCAACATCATTAAGATATCAGTTCTCAAAATTTTACTTGGAAATTTACATGACATCTGTAAAATTTTCAAGTGTCTTATTTTATATATTGTAGAAATAAAAATGGATCCTAATATGCATTTTGGGGCTTGTTAGAGCCTATTTTTTATTTTACAGTATATAAAAAAAATATGCATTTGGAAAACCAAACAGAAGAGGTAAGAACTGTAGGGTGGGGAGGAATGCTCAAGAATGGTGAAACTGTTCTGCTGCTGCTACTGCTGCTAAGTCGCTTCAGTCGGATCCGACTCTGTGCAACCCCATGGGCTGCAGCCCACCAGGCTCCCCCGTCCCTGGGATTCTCCAGGCAAGAACATTGGAGTGGGTTGCCATTTTCTTCTCCAATGCATGAAAGTGAAAAGTGAAGGTGAAGTTGCTCAGTCGTGTCTGACTTAGTGACCCCATGGACTGCAGCCCACCAGGCTCCTCTGTCCATGGGGTTTTCCAGGCAAGAGTACTGGAGTGGGGTGCCATTGCCTTCTCCGAAACTGTTCTACCAGATATTAAAATATTTATTAAGCTTAAAAAATTAGAACAACATGAGATTAGAATATGAATAGACAAGATCGAAAAATCAGTGTCAAGAAAATTGTTATCATAGTATAGTGTATGATAATGGCAGATTTCTAATTAGTGGGAAAGAAGTCTATTTACTAAAAGCTTTTGAGACTCCAGGGTAATAGATCATTTCTCTCTCTCTTCATATCTTGCACCACTTACTATGTTTTTCCTCTACTTTTTTGTAGCAATGTTTGATACATAGCATTGTGCAAATTTAAAATGTACAGCATGTTAAGTGGATACATTTACAGTGATGTGATTGTCATTGTAGCAATAATTACTGCTTCTAGACTGTTACATAATTTCCTCTCTTTTTGGTATTTTGATCATTAAATTCTAGTCTTTTAGTAAGTTTGATGATTATAATAGAATATAGTTTTCTGTATTCACTAAACTATGCATTGAATCTCCAGGGCCTATTTACTACTTGTTTCAAGTTTGTTCTCTTAAACATTTTTCTATCCTCTACCACCAACCGCTGCAATCCCCTGGTAACAGCATTTTACTTCTGGTTTTCATAATTATTTTTGATACTGCATATAAAGTGATATATGGTATTTGTCTTTCTATGCCTGAATTATCTTACTTTCATATGCTCAAGTTTCATCCATGTTGTTGCAAACAGCAGGATGCCCTTCTTTTGCATGGGTGAATAATACTCCAGTGTGTGTGTGTGTGTGTGTGTGTGTATGTGTGTGTGAGACATTTTCTTTCCTATTTACTGATGGATACTTGGGTATTTTCAAGTTTTTGGCTATTGAAAATAATGCTGCGATAAATATGGGAGTGCACATATCTCCAATATCCTGTTTTCATTTCCTTTGGTTATATACCCAGAAGTGGAATTGCTGATGGATTGTATGGTAGATATACTTTAATTTTTTGAGGAATCTCCCTTATGTTTTCCATAGTGGTCAAACTTATTTACATCCCCACCACAGTGTACAAGGGTCTGTTTCTCCGTGTCCTCACCAACACTTACCTGGTCTTCTTGACAATGTCCATAACGGATGGAAGGTGGTATCTCCTTGTGGTTTTGATTTTCATTACTCTGGCAATTAATGAGATTGAACAGCATTTCATATACCTATTGGCTATTTGTATGTCTTATTTTGAAAAATGTGTATTCCATTTATCTGCCCATTTTTAAAGGGATTGTTTTTAATTTGTTTATTGAGTTGTATAAACAACAACAACAACAACAAAAAAACCTGTTCAGTCATGTCTGACTCTTTGCAGCTCCATAGACTGTAGCCCTCCAGGCTCCTCTGTCCATAGGATTTTCCAGGCAAGAATTCTGGAGCAGGTTGCCATTTCCTTCTCCAGAGGATCTTCCCAACCCAGGGACTGAATCTGGGTCTCCTGCATTGAGGGCATTTTCTTTACCATCTGAGCCACCAGGATAGCCCTGGTGAGTTGACTGGATTATTTATATATTTTGATACTAATCTTTTATCCAATACATAGTTTGTAAACATTTTTTCCATCCTGTGGGTTGTATTTTCAATTGCTTCTTTTCCTGTGTGGAAACTTTGTATGATGTTGTCCCATTTATTGATCTTTGCTCTTGTTTGTGCTTTGGATGTCCTGGAGAGAAAAGCATTGCCAAGATCAATGTTAAGAAATTTTGTCTATGTTTCCTTCCAGAAGTTTTATGAAATTGGGTCTTATATCTAAATTTTTGATCCATTTGAGTTAATTTTTGTGAATGGTGTAAGATAGGAGTCGCTTCAATGGCATGCGTTTAACCAGTTTTCCCAGCACCGTTTGTTGAAGAGACTATCTTTTCATCACTGAGTGTTCTTGGCACTTCTGTAGAATATTAATTGACTGTAAATGTGGGGCTTTAATTCTGGGCACTCTATTCCCTTGGTTCATGTGTTTCTTTTTATGCTTGTAGCTTCCTGTTTTTTATTACTGTACCTATATAGTATAGGTTGAAATCAGGAAGTGTGATACTTCAGGCTACTCAGCATCTTTTATGGTTCCATGAATATTTTAGGATTTTTTTTACAGTTCTGTGAACATTAGTATCCTGATGGGGATTTTATTGAGTCTATAGATAGCTTTGTGTAGTACGGGTATTTTAGCATCAGTTATTCCCATCCATGAACACAGATATCTTTCCATTTGTTTGTATCTTCTTTGATTTCTTTTAGCAGTCTTACAGTTTTTGTTGTACAGATCTTTCCCTTCCTTTGTTAAATTTATTCCTAGATATTTTATTATTCTGATGTGGTGTTGTGAACAGAATAGTTTCCTTTATTGTTTTTCAGATTTTTATTATTAGTGTATAGAAGTGCAACTGATTTTATATGCTGTAACTTTACTGAAATCTTTAATTCCAATTTTGTTGTTTGAGTTTTGAGATATTCTATATACAAAATCATGTCAGACATGTAGTGACAATTTAAAAAATCTAATTTGATTAAATATTTAAATGAAAAAATGAAGTCTCAAAAAGCATTCAGAGTGTGAAAATTTCAAGTACATACTAGAGAAAGCTGTCCCAACTGAATCAAGATCCAGAAACCATAAATTAAAAAGTAACAAAGATCATCTGAATATAAAAGACACTTCAATACTTCTGTATAATTTAAAAAATCACAAATCTCAAATATAAATAACACACTGAAAAACAAATATTTGCAACTCATTTCTATAATTCTTAATATATAAAGAGAGAAAAAAAGCCAAATTTCAATTAAAAAGTGATCAGGTACCATTTCACACCAGTCAGAATGGCTGCGACCCAAAAGTCTACAAGCAATAAATGCTGGAGAGGGTGTGGAGAAAATGGAACCCTCTTAACTGTTGGTGGGAATGCAAACTAGTACAGCCAGTATGGAGAATAGTGTGGAGATTCCATAAAAAACTGGAAATAGAACTGCCTTATGATCCAGCAATCCCACTGCTGGGCATACACACTGAGGAAACCAGAAGGGAAAGAGACACGGGTACCCCAATGTTCATCGCAGCACTGTTTATAATAGCCAGGACATGGAAGCAACCTAGATGTCCATCAGCAGATGAATGGATAAGAAAGCAGTGGTACATATACACAATGGAGTATTACTCAGCCATTAAAAAGAATACATTTGAATCAGTTCTAATGAGCTGAATGAAACTGGAGCCGATTATACAGAGTGAAGTAAGCCAGAAAGAAAAACACTAATACAGTATACTAATGCATATATATGGAATTTAGAAAGATGGTAACAATAACCCAGTATATGAGACAGCAAAAGAGACACTGATGTACAGAACAGTCTTTTGGACTCTGTGGGAGAGGGAGAAGGTGGGATGATTTGGGAGAATGGCATTGAAATACATATAATATCATATATGAAACGAGTCGCCAGTCCAGGTTCGATGCACAATACTGGATGCTTGGGGCTGGTGCAGTGGGATGACCCAGAGGGATGGTACAGGGAGGGAGGAGGGAGGAGGGTTCAGGATGGGGAACATGTGTATACCTGTGGCGGATTCATGTTGATATATGGCAAAACCAATACAATATTGTAAAGTTAAAAAATAAAATAAATTAAATTTTAAAAAGTGATCAAATTATGAAAAAAGATGGACACAAAATGGAAACTTCAAGTAGTTCTTCACCATGTACAAATGATACAGATGTCTAAATGTCCAATTTCACTTATAATGAGAGGAGTTAAACAAACTATGCTGAGGCCTAGTGATATATTTTAACCCTATTTTATTGACAATAATGCAAAAGTTTGATCACACTGAAGTGTTGGTCAATGAATAATATGCACTCTCATAAATTGTGATGTAAATTACATGCAAACTGGCACTAAACCCTTTTGGAAGAAATCTTGTTAATTTGGCAAAATTATAAATGCAAAGATTCTATGCATTTAACCTAGATACACTTAAGTATGTACAAAAGAACAAGAAAAATGCTATTCATTGCATCATTACTTGTAAAAGCACGAGACTAGAAACTAAATGACGTCAGTGCACACCTGCATGCTCAGTCACTTCAGTCGCGTCTGACTCTTTGCAACCCATGGACTGTAGCCCACCAGGCTCCTCTGTCCATGGGAGTCTCCAGGCAAGAATGCTGGAGTGGGTTGCTATGCACTCCTTCAGGAGATCTTCCCAGCCCAGGGATCAAACCTGCATCTCTCATGTCTTCTGTGTTGGCAGACAGGTTCTTTTCCACCACCGCTGCCTGGGAAGCCCAACAAAGTCAATGCTGCTGCCGCCACTGCTGCTAAGTCACTTCAGTCGTGTCCGACTCTGCATGACCCCATAGATGGCAGCCCACCAGGCTCCCCTGTCCCTGGGATTCTCCAGGCAAGAACACTGGAGTGGGTTGCCATTTCCTTCCCCAATGCATGAAAGTGAAAAGTGAAATTTTTGAAGTCGCTCAGTCGTGTCCGACTCTTAGTGACTCCATGGACTGCAGCCCACCAGTCTCCTCCACCCATGGGATTTTCTAGGCAAGAGTACTGGAGTGGGGTTGCCATTCCCTTCTCCACAGTTTGGCACTGCCCAATTCAAAGTAAAAGTGTGCTCAAGTAAACTCTTGAAAATTTTAATGCACTTCAGTTGATTTTTTAACAGAAGCTAGGAAGATAGTAGATTAGAAGGACATTTGTGAATAAAAGAGGAAATACAAATTATCTTTATTTATTTGGATAGTCATAAAATTTGGAATGGTTCAGGAAAAATAATAAAACAAAAGTCCTTTATTTTGGAACGGGTAAAAGAAATAAATCTTTAACTTTTGAAATATGAATGATGTGATTTATTACATATCCAGGAAATTAAATCAATCAATTTACTAATTTATCATCAAGACAACATTTGAATACTAATGAAAGCTTCCTGGGGCTTCCCTGAAGCTCAATTGGTAAAGAATCTTCTTGCAGTGCTCCTGGTTCAATTCCTGGGTTGGAAAGATTCTGAGGTTAAGACCTCAATCAAAATAAACAATTTCTACCACTAGAATGTCAGTTCCATAAGAAAAGGGATTGTGTTTTGTTCACTAATATGTTCCAAGTGCCAAGAATACTTCTTTTCAACGTGTGTGTCTGTGTGTTATTCACTCGTGTCTCACTCTTCACGATCCTGCCGGGCTCCTCTGCCCATGGAACTCTCCAGGCAAGTGTATTGGAGTGGGTTGCCATTCCCTTCTTCAGGGGATCTTCCTGACCCAGGGATTGAATGCATGTTTCCTTCATTGTATGCAGATTCTTTACCATCTGAGCCACCAGGGAAGTCTTGGCATATAGTAGGTATTCAAAACAAACACACTGAATGAATGAATGAATAGATGAAGCATATGTTAAGAATCACAGGGACTAGAAGAATATATCTTCAGGTACAAGTTGAGTGAAAGCATTTGATTCACTGAGTATATGTTCTAACATAAACATACAGCTTTTCTAATGCCCTCCAAAGTCAGTAATAAAAATATACTATGGCTTTTTCAGGCCCATAAAATTTAGAAAAACACTATATCAGAGCAAAAATGAAGTACTATGTAAGGAAAAATGAAATACACACATGATTTCAGTTATCAATTATAACAGAGGTTTATAGCTCTCTAAAGGAAATAGATAACTAAAATCAAGAAGAAACTACAATCTACTTAGTTTTAACCTTCCTAGGATGGCAATGAATCACTTCTAGTTACACACAGTCTGTTTGTTCTGCGTTTAAACTCAACTAGGAGAAATCAGACATCAATGGTAATTCTGCTAATCAGAACTTCTTTAAACATTTCAGTTCAGTTCAGTTCAGTCACTCAGTTGTGTCTGATTCTTTGTGACCCCATGGCCTGCAGCACTCCAGGCCTCCCTGTCCATCACCAACTCCCGGAGTTTATCCAAACTCATATCCATTGAGTCCATTGATTCCATCCAGCCATCTCATCCTCTGTCGTCCCCTTCTCCTCCTGCCTTCAATCTTTCTCAGCAACAGGATCTTTTAAAATTAGTCAGTTCTTCACATCAGGAGGCCAAAGTATTGGAGTTTCAGCTTCAGTATCAGTCCTTCCAATGAATATTCAGGACTGATTTCCTTTAGGATGGATAGCTTGGATCTCCTTGCAGTTCAAGGGACACTCAAGAGTTTTAAAACCTTAAAAAATTAAAGAAAAATTTAAATCCACTCTAGTCTTCACATCACTAGTGTCGTCAGAGCAAATATCTCCGCTTTCCAGGGCAGTCTGGTTTATGTATTTTGTTCCAAGTAATTGCAATAGCTCCCCCCATTTCATACTCAAGATTGCTCCAGTTTGAATGATTATGTATTTGGCTACCCTTTCTGAGTTTGTGCCTTCAATAGCAGTGACCAATCAGAGACAATGCATTCTGCCAAAATGCTGCTTCACATAATTTTCAGTTCTCAGTTTACATTTGGTAACATTTCAATACTCAAATAAGTGTATTGAAAATATTTGTTCATCTCTCTCTTTCTTATGTATCAGAATGTTAGTAAGCCATGATGTATACTACTAAGTCTGCCGCAAGAACAACTTGGTCACAGAAGGTCTCTGCAGACAGCCTATGTATAAAAGCTCTGTCTGTCTTTGAGATTTTTTTTTGTCAGCAAGATATCACCTTCTTCATTCAGGCCAGTGCTTCTAATAAATCAATGGTCTTTTGGTCTCAGATTGCCAACTGGAGATTACCCTTGTTCTAGGAAAGCCTTCTCAGGCTAGGGCCAGGGAAAGACCCCTGTGTATGTAAATGGTGATCCTGAATAAGCTTGTTCAAACCCAAAGAGACTCTCATTACTGTGCGCTCTGGACTGGGAAGTCCTTGCGAAGGCAGCTGCAGTGAGAGAATCAGAATCCCCATGTGGTTGTCGATAAAGATGAGGCCCTTTGCATCTGCCCTTTTGTCCTGCATTGGGCTTCAATATTTCACCAGGTATCTGAAGACGTCTGGATGCTGGTAAGATGTGCTTGTTTCTGTTAAGTAGAAAAATATAAAATATCCAATTCCCAAAGAAACACAAAAAGAAGAAAAGCAGATTGGAAAACAAAGTAGCATTTTGCCAATAACTACACAAATTCCCTTAGGGATTTACTTACTCTCCAGGGAGAGGCTGAGTTGGAGCACAACACTTCTGTTTCAGGCTTAAGCATTACCTCCCCAATCCCATATATCTCCATTTACTTGTGGGAAAGTTTATATAAAAAGTGAACACTTGCAGCTTTACACCCATAAATTTTCACCAGTGAACTGTGTCAAATATGCATAAAAAAAAAAAATCAATACCGTTCCTATCACGATTCTCCAGGAAAGCATTATAGAAGAGGAGGGAAAAGTTGCCAAACTGTTTTCAGGAGTCAGAATAACTCTAATACCAAATACTGACAGATACGTTGAGAAAATCGTAGGCAATGGGTGTATAATTCCACACAAAATAATAGCAAAACAAATTCAGCAGTATATTAAATGGATAATATATCATGACCAATTGGGATTATGATGCCTGAAAGACTAGAGTAGATTCATATTTGAAAATAAATCTGTTCACCCAAATGATAGAATAAAGGGAAAATTGTAGGACTTACAGTATAAAGAAAAAAGGAAAGCTTTGGACACTTCCTCACATCAAACATGGCTTCCCTTGTGGTTCAGCTGGTAAAGAATCCACCTGCAATGTGAGAGACCTGGGTTTGATCCCTGGGTTGGGAAGACCCCCTGAAGAAAGGAATGGCTACCCACTCCAGTATTCTGGCCTGGAGAATTCCATGGACTAAATAGTCCATGGGGTCACAAAGAGTCAGACACGACTGAGCGACTTTCACTTCACACCAAACACACAATTCCATTTCTATCTTCCCAATTATTATATGATTTTTTTCATACATTTTATTTTTATATTTGTTGTAGAACACTATGTTATTATCACATTTGCTTATACTCATGTTAAAAGAAATATGGAAATGTTTAATACCATATAAGTACTGTTTCTAGTGATTTCCATTCTTCTGTGAAGACTCATATTTCCATATCATTTCTTTTTTCTTCTGACTGAAGAACTTCTTTTAAACTTTTTTGTAGTGTAGATCTACTAGTGATGGATTCTTTCAGCATTTATATGTCGGAAAACTTTCTGCTTTCATTTTTGAGATGTACTTTTTCTGGATGTAGAATGGTATGTTTCAGATTTTTTTTTTTCTTTCAGTACTTTAAAGATTTTTAATACTCTGTTTTCTCACTTGCATTGTTTCCAATGAGAAATATGATGCTATTTTTGTATTTGTTCTAGAGAAGTAACGTTTCTTTTTCCCTCTGCCTGCTTTCAGGAACTTCCCTTTTCACGTGTTTTGAGAAATTCAGTTACAGTGCGTCTTGGCGTAGTTTTCTTCATACTGTGTTCAGGTTTTGTTAAGATTTTTGGATCTGTGAGGTTGCAGTTTGCATCATTTTGAAAATGTTTTGAATTATTTAAGAAGAATTTTTGCCTTTCTTTTCTTTCCTACATGAGTCCAGGAAATTTTCTTAAGACAGTGACGTTGGGCAACGATAGAGTTCATCTCATAGGTTTCCTATCTCTCAGGAGTGTTATTCAGTGCCTGAAGTCCACTATTTTACATATTTTTTTTGTCTAGTTTTGTTGTTTTATGCAGTGAGGTAAATTTGTTTTCTGTTATTACATCTTTGCTGAAGGCAAAATCACAAAATTCTAAGACACCCTGGAGAAAAAAAATTAGAGGCTCAGTTTCGATCCCTGGGTTGGGATGAGCCTCTAGAGTAGGAAATGGCAACCCTTTCTAAGACTTTGCCTGGAGAATTCCATGGACAGAGGAACCTGGTGGGTTACAGTCCATGGATTCGTAAACAGTCAGACACGATTGAGCACACACACAGACATATGTATCAAAGCATTTTTTGAAATGCAGTTTGCTTATTTTACATATGATCTATGTAGAAAATTAACATGCATGTTTTCTCATTTCTCTTTTAAAATTGGAACTACATAAACTGTCATTAATGGCAATCAGGTTATATTCCTAGTTAGGTTAAAATATATTTTCAAACAAATTATATTGATTTAGCATGTTATATATATATATATAGAGAGAGAGAGAGAGAGTTGACATTACATGGAGAAAATTGAATATGAATATTTATGCTTTACTAATACTAATTTAGAAATATAGAGGAGGATGTGATAATTCTAAAATAAGTTTATCTTATTTAAACAAAATTTTCTTATTCACTTTAACCAAGTGAATGCTGGTTACAATTTCAAACATTACTGTCAAATTTCAGAAATTCCAGTGACACTCAGAAGTGGATATTTTACCAGCAAAATGCCTATGTATTTCAAAACTTTAGCCAGAACAAAAGGAACATAAAATAAATCTCCATATCTATGTCACATATACTATTATAATTCTCAGCTCTTCTCATCAAATTAATTTTGTAGAACCTTCAATTTTTCAAACAAGAACTATTCCTGATGTGCTGGTAAAATACATCTGAAGATTATTACATGCCTGTGCTCAATTGAAGATATGAATGTCATTATGAATGCTTAGATTCCGAAATAAACTAGTTTTTTTTTTTTAAATCCATCCTTTTAGCAGAAATCTACTGAGGATAGCTGAAAAAAAGTTGATATTACCATGTGTTTGTTCATTTCCAATTTAAGCAACCAAAAGCTCCAGATATATTTCTGTAAAACAAAACAAAACAAAACAAAACACTATTTCTGTAAATAGTTGCAAATAAATCAACATAAGAATATAACTCATTTCATCCTTTAAAATTTTCTGCTATTATTTTACAACAAAATATATTTTTAAATTGATTCACTAATTGCAGGAAAATGATTTTTGTTAGTCAAGATAATTATAAGAACAACTAAATTAAGATAACACTGAGGGCTTATACTGAGCCAGTTATGGAACCTAGAAGTTTTGCATGTACTAACTAACTTTCTGTTCATAAAAATACAAACTATTTTTGTTATCTCCATTTCTGTACTGCAAAAACTGAAGCAAAGACAAGTTAATGTAACTTTGGGAAGATTCCCTGGAATAGGAAATAGCAACCCACTTTAATATTCTTGCCTGGTTAATTCCATGGACAGAGGAGCCTGGTGAGCTATGGTCCATGGGGTGGCAAAGAGTTTGAAATGACCAAGCATAGCACAAACACAGCCAAAGATTACACATTTAATAAATAGTGATTTATAATTCAAAATCACAATTCAAAATTCAGGATTCAAAACCAGAAACATGACTCAGATCTTGAACTTTATAACTACTTCTCTCTTATATTTTAGATATATCCAACCAGTCCATTGAAAAAGCTAGAGAGTTCCAGAAATACATCTATTTCTGCTTTACTGACTATGCCAAAATCTTTGACTGTGTGGATCACAATACTGTGGAAAATTTTAAAGAGACAGGAATACTAGAGCACCTGACCTGCCTCCTGAGAAATCTGTATGCAGGTCAGGAAGCAATAGTTAGAACAGAATATGAAACAGATTGGTTCCAAATAGGAAAAGGAGTATGTCAAGTATACACAGCCTTCATTTCAAGCTGTATATTGTCACCCTGCTTATTTAACTTACATGCAGAGTACATCATGAGAAACGCTGGGCTGGAAGAAGCACAAGCTGGAATCAAGATGCCGGGAGAAATATCAATAACCTCAGATATGCAGATGACACCACCCTTATGGCAGAAAGTGAAGAAGAACCAAAGAGCCTCTTGATGAAAGTGAAAGCGGAAAGTGAAAAAGTTGGCTTAAAGCTCAACATTCAGAAAACTAAGATCATGGCATCCAGTCCCTTCACTTCATGGTAAATAGATGGGGAAACAGTGGCAGACTTTATCTTTTTGGGCTCCAAACTCACTGCAGATGGTGACTGCAGCCATGAAATTAAAAGACACTTACTCCTTGGAAGGAAAATTATGACCAACCTAGACAGCATATTAAAAAGCAGAGACATTATCTGGCCAACAAAGGTCCATCTGGTCAAGGCTATGGTTTTTCCAGCAGTTGTGTATGGATGTGAGAGTTGGAAAGCTGAGCACTGAAGAACGGATGCTTTTGAATTATGGTGTTGGAGAAGACTCTTGAGAGTCCCTTGGACTGCAAGGAGTTCCAACCAGTCCATCTTAAAGGAAATCAGTCCTGAATGTTCATTGGAAGGACTGATGTTGAAGCTGAAACTCCAATACTTTGGCCACCTGATGCAAAGAGCTGACTCATTTGAAAAGACCCCAATGCTGGGAAAGATTGAAGGCAGTAGGAGAGGGGACAACAGAGAATGAGATGGTTGGATGGCATCACTGACTCAATGGACATGAGTTCGAGTAAACTCCAAGAGTTGGTGATGGACAAAGAGGCCTGGCATACTGAAGCCAATGGGGTTGCAAAGAGTTGGACATGACTGAGTGACTGAACTGAACTGAACCTTGGAAAAATCAATGTTAATGTATTTTTGTTAAGTCACAGTTGCCAATAAAATTAATTAATCTCATTCACTCTATACTGCTAATTACTATATTTTTATAACCTCAATACTTGTATATTTCTGTCTGAACTCTCTCTTAAGATACTTCAAACATCATCACAAATGTGGTTTTTATTGTTGTGGTTCAGGCACTTAGTCATGTTCAACTCTGCAACCCTATGAAATGTAGCACTCCAGGATTCCCTGCCCTTTACTATTTCCCAGAGTTTGCTGAGATGCATGTTCATTGAGTTGGTGATGCTCTCTAACCATCTCATCCTCTGCTGCCCCTCTTTTCCTTTTGCCTTCAATCTTTCCCAGCCTCAGGGTCCTTTCCACTGAGTCAGCTCTTCATTTCAGGTGGTCAAAGTATTGGAGCTTCAGCTTCAGCATCAGTGCTTCCAGTGAATATTCAGGACTGATTTCCTTTAGGACTGACTGCTTTGATCTCCTTGCAGTCCAAAGGACTCTCAACAGTCTTCTCCAACACCACAGTTCAAAAGCATCAATTCTTCAGCGCTCAGCTTTCTTTATAGTTCAACTCTCACATCCATACCTAACTACTGGAAAAACCATAGCTTTGAGTATATTGACTTTGTCAGCAAAGTGATGTCTCTGCTTTTTACTAGGTTTGTCATAGCTTTGCTTCCAATGAGCACACATCTTTTAAATTCATGGCTGCAGTCACTGGAGCCATGAAAATTTTGGAGCCAAGAAAATAAAATATGTCACTCTTTCCACCTTTCCCCCATCTATTAGCCATGAAGTAATGTGACCAGATGCCATGATCTTTATTTTCTGAATGTTGAGTTTTAAGCCAGCTTTTTCACTCTCCACTTTCACCATTATCAAAAGGCTCTCTAGTTCCTCTTCAGTTTCTTCAAAATGGTATCATCTGCATATCTGAGGTTGTTGACAGCTTTCTCAGCAATCTTGGTCTAGCTTGTGATTCATGTAGCCCACCATTTTGCATAATGTACTCTGCATATAAGTAAAATAAACAGGGTGCCAGTAAACAGCCTTGTCATACTCCTTTCCCAATTGTGAACCAGTCTGTTGTTCCACGTCCAGTTCTAACTGTTGCTTCTTGAGCAGATACAGGTTTCTCAGGTGACAGGTAAGGTGGTCTGTATTCATATCTCTTTAAGAATTTTCCAGTTTGTTGTGATCCATCCAGTCAAAAGCTTAAGTGTAGTCAATGAAACAGAATTATGTATTTTTCTGGAATTCCCTTGCTTTCTCTGTGATCCAACGAATGATAGAAATTTGATCTCTGGTTCCTCTGCCTTTTCTAAATCTACCTTGGACATGTGGAATTCTTGGTTCATGTACTACTGAAGCCCAGCTTGAAAGATTTGAGCATAACTTTACTAGCATGTTAAATGAGCACATGGATTGTTCAGTAGTTTGGCAGTGCCCTGCTTTGGGTTTGGAATGAAAACTGACCATTTCTAGTCCTATGGCCACTGCTGAGTTTTCCAGAGTTGCTGACATACTGAGTGCAGCACTTTAACAGCATCCCAATTATTGGAGATCAGTCCTGGGTGTTCATTGGAAGGACTGATGCTGAGGCTGAAACTCCAGTACTTAACCCACCTCATGTGAAGAGTTGACTCATTGGAAAAGACCCTGATGCTGGGAGGGATTGGGGGCAGGAGGAGAAGGGATGACTGAGGATGAGATGGCTGGATGGCATCACCGGCTCTATGGACATGAGTTTGGGTAAACTCCGGGAGTTGGTGATGGACAAGGGGGCCTGGCGTGTTGCAATTCATGGGGTCGCAAAGAGTCAGACAGGACTGAGCAACTGAACTGAACTGAACTAAGAGTATCTTAAACTTACTACAAAGTTGCAAGTGTGACACCAAGAACTGTTCTCCAGAACCATTTGATAGCACTAATAAATTGCTGATACAATGCACTATACCCTTCAAATACTTCAGTGAGTATTTCCTAAAAACCAGGACATTCTCATGTGTAACCATAGGACACACATAATTGCTGTGGTACCCTATTAACTTCTAATCCTCAGATCCCATTCAGGTTCTACCAGTAATCCCACTATAGCCTTCAGAGAAAAAGTATCTGATTCAGAATTCTAAGTTCTGCTAAGTGTTCACATCTCTGGTTATCTTTAATCTGGATCACTTTTTCAGTCTTTGACTTTCATAATCTGGATGCTTGTGAATCTATAGACCAATTATTTTATAGAATGTTTGTCAATTTGTGCTTGGACTTCCCAGGTGGTTCAGTAATGAATCCACCTGCCAATGCAGGAAATGCAGATTCGATCCCCTGGAGAGGGAAATGACAATCTACTGCAATATTCTTGCCTGAGATACCCCATGGACAGTGGATCCTGGTGGGACCACCCGTGAGTCCCCAGGGTCTCAAAGGATTGGACATGACTGAGCATGCACAGCTTCTGCTTGTCTGATGTTTCTTGTTATTAGTTTCAAATTGTCCTCTGGTTATGAAAGTAATCCTCTTGCTTTTATCATTGCAACCTATCAGGTGACACAGGATTTTGATTAGTGGTTATCAACATAACCTTTACTGGTTAATGTTAACTAATCACATGTTAGACTTTTCACTGTCAGACTTCTTACTGACTTGTCAGTCTATAAATATTTTGCAAAGAGATACATTGAAACTGTAAATATCTTGTAACTTACAAATTTCAATATAGTCAATTCAGTATTCAGAATGACCAATAGTTTCCTATTTTTTAAAAAAATGATTATTATTTGTTACCATCACTATTTTTTATGTCAAATTGTCCATGTTTAACCAATGAGGGTCCATTCAAGTTGGCTTTTGTGACACTTCTTTGAGTATTTCTACTCTAGCACAAGATATTCCAGGCCTATTCCAGGCTCATCATGTTTTTTACCTGTCCCAAACTTGGAATCAGCCATTTCTTCAAGGAGTCCTATTTTCCTTTTAGTGGAAAACAATTAGAAACCAATATCCAGGTGGAAGGAATGCTCAGTGCTACAGGGGTGTCACTGCCACACCCTCTCAGCAGACAGCTGAAGAAATGTTTTTATCTATCTATTTACCTTTATCCAGGGCTTCCCTGATAGTTTGGGTGGTAAAGAATCTGCCTGCAATGCAGGAGACCCCAGTTTGATTCCTGGATCAGGAAGATCCCCTGGAGAAGGGAAAGGCTACCCACTCCAGTATTCTGGCCTGGAGAATTCCATGGACTGTATAGTCCATGGGGTAGCAAAGATCATATATGTTTGTATGTATATGTATATATATATATAACTTTTTATGCCCCTTAACTTCTATACACCATAGCTATATGCTGCTCTGTGGCTCAGATTAAGAATCTGCCTGCAATTCAGAAGACCTTGGTTTGATCCCTGGGTCAGGAAGACTTCCTGGAGAAGCAAATGGCTACCCACTCCAGTATTATGTTGAAAACCAGTTTCACAGTAATACCTCCAAATTCAGTATAATACCACAGAGTTCATAACAGTGTTATATGGACATGGATCCAGAGTTAGGCACAGAAAGCCCTATAAGTGAGTGTATTTGGGGTTTTTATTCTTGCTCTGCCAAATAGTTTTGGATATTTTCATTGCCTGATAACCTAACTTTGTCTTTTTGATAAAATTTTAAAATGCTAGAAAATGTACCCTAAAATATTACGTTAAAAATTATATTCCTATGATGTATAATAAAAATCAGAAAATCCATCTTAAATTTCCTCAAACAGATATAAAATGCATTTATTCAGTTACCACATGATTATTTAGACCTGTATGCATTTCCAGAGTCTGGTAATACATTAGAAAATAAAACAAGTAAGGCTGGCATTCATGCTACTTACTGTCTCTTCTAAAATAGAGAGGATAAAAGTCATTATATCTTTATGAACTAAATAATTTACTGGTGCAATACAAGGCACTTCAAATGTATCAGAGCGGATTATGTGAAGGGGATTGTATGATTGAGTAAAGTTCCACCTATGACTTTGGTACTCTGTCAATACAAGTTGGTTTTAGTTTGCTTCCTATAAAATGATGCATGTAATTGGGCATAAAGATAGATGTACCTTTATATTCTTATATTTATCCTTACAATTTCCTTGCCATGCTTAGTTTGGCTAGAAGAAATAGAGAGTAATTTTTCATTTATTTTCTGTTATCCTCACCCCAAGAGGGCATTTATGAAATGCTTAGTTTATGAAAATACAGCTGTACTTTTTTCACATCTGTTTGCATGGACATTTCCCATTACTATCACGAATCATTCCATAATCAGATACAATTTCCATTACTTCACAGCTTTTGCTTATAATTTATAAAGAAGACAGGATTTTGTTTGATTTCCCCAAGCTTCACTGAAACTGTAGGTTTGCGAACAACATTTATTTTGACTGGAAAGCTGAATAAACACAATTTTATAGTTTTAATGGGAAGCATTTATCAAATTCATTGAGTTAAAATAGTGGCATAATTCAGCAGAATATTTATGTGTTTTCTTATTTCTTTTAATATGAAATGTGTCAATAACATTTCAGGGTATAGATTAGGCTACAGACACTAGACTACACAGAACAAAATGTGATTATCCATCGATCCTAAAATGTTCACATTTGTTTTAATCTGTGCTATTTATAAAGATGTTTATGTTTCTAACCTCTATTCAAACTATTTGGCTAATTTGATTTTGGCGTGTCTTCTTGAGTATAGTAGTCTGTATTTTGACCAAATAGGTTAAAGAAGTAACTTGAGAGATTAGAATTTAGGGGGAAAAAAGTATAAGCACTTGGTTGTTCTTGATTTAAAGTAAAATTTCAGTGTATTTTCAGGGAATGTTTTTGTGACATCAAAACTGTTTTAAACTTCATAATTTACAGCTCTTGGAACTTGTACCATTCAAAAAAAAGGATGCCTCATTGGTAGCATAATATAAATAGATTACAAATATATTTCAAACAACTCTTCCACAAGAGAAGCCTATGGTAATACATGACAATTATTACAGTATTTTTTTTTTTCAAAAACAGGATTATGCATGTTTAGGCCAAGTTGAAGAAAACATTAATATCATAATATTCTGTTCAATTTCTTTAATTAAATGTAACTAGATACTCTTCCTGGAGAAGGAAATGGCAACCCACTCCAGCATTCTTGTATTCTTGCCTGGAGAATCCCATGGACAAAGGAGCCTGGTGGGTCCATGGGGTCGCAAAGAGTTGGACATGACTAAGTGACTAAACGACAACAGCAACAAGATACTCTCACTGCCTCTAATCTTGTCATTTTAGTTGATTCTAAAAATGGAAGCCGGTTTTTTTTTTAAATGCCATATTTGATCTGAAAAGACTGAAAGAAAATTTTGGCCCAAGACACATATGAGAAAGGATTTGCACCTAGAATATATAATGTTCTCTAAAAACCAGATAAGAAAATCAAACAGTCCAATAAAGATGTAAAAGATATGGAGACAATTCACTAAAATTGTATGGATAGCATATAATAGCAATATTATATAGATATTATTAGAAGTAATATCTAACTATATATGGAAAGAAAATAATAAAAATATGGATGTTAAACACATCATTAGTCATTAGGAAAATACAAATGAAAACCACAGTAAAATACCACTATATACCTCTTGTGCTCAGTTGCTTCAGTCGTGTCCGAATCTGTGTGACCCCATGGACTGTAGCCCACCAAGCTCCTCTGTCCATGGGATTCTCAAGGCAAGAATACTGGAGTGAATTGCCATTTCCTTCTCGAGGGGATCTTCTGGACCCAGGGATTGAATGCAAGTCTCCTGTACTGCAGGTGGATTCTTTACTGTCTGAGCCATCAGGAAAGCCCGACATAACTATTAGAACACCTAAAATCAAAAACACATCAGGCAGCATGGGTGCAGGGCACCTGTAACTCTCGTATATATTGCTAGTGTGAATACAAAATTGCAAAACCATTTTGGAAAACATTTGGGCAATCGCTAGTAAAAATAATCCTATAATTGACATATGACCCAGCAATCCTAATCTTATATTTATCAAGAGATATGAAAATTTAGGTTCGTGCATGACTTTATAGTTAAGATTCATTGTGTCTCAGAAACTGGAAACAAACTAGTGCTTTTAACATGGTGAATGAACCAACAGTCTGTGGTATATTGATACAGTTATATATTGATATTACTCAGCAAGAAAAGGGACAGACTTGTGATAGACACAACAGCAGGGTGAACATTGTGTGTCAAGGGAGTAAAGCAACTGATTATAAAGGCTACATAGTATCTGTTGCTGTTCAGTCCTTAAGTCATGTCCAACTCTTTGTGAGCTCATGGACTGTAGCACATGAGTCTCCTTTGTTCTCCAGTATCTCCCAGAGTTTGCTCAGATTTATGTCCATTAAGTCCATGATACCATCCAACCATGTCATACTCTATTTCTCTCTTCTCCTCCTGACTTCAGTTTTTACAATATCACAACCTTTTCCAAAGAGTAAGTTCTTTGCATCAGGTGGCCAACATATTGGAGCTCCAGCTTCAACATCAGCCCTTCCAGTGAATATTCAGGATTGATTTCCTTTAGGATTGACTGGTTTGATCTCCTTGCTGTTCAAGAGATTCTCAAGTCCTCTCCAGCACCACAAATCAAAAGAATCAATTCTTTAGCACTCAGCCTTCTTTATGGTCCAATTCTCACATCTATATGTGACTACTGGAAAATCCATACCTTTGACTATACGGACCTTTGTCAAAAAAGTTATATCCCTGCTTTTTAATACACTGTCTAGGTTTTTCATAGCTTTTATTCCACCAAGCAAGCATCTTTTATATTCATGGCTGCAGTCACCATCTGCAGTGGTTTTGGAGCCCAAGAATATAAACTCTATCACTGCTTCCACTTTTCCCCCTATTTGCTTTAAGTGATGGGATCAGATGCCACAACCTTAGTTTTTTGGAATGTAGAGTTTTAAGCCAGTCTTCTTGCTTTTCCTTTTGCACCTTCATCAAGAGGCTCTTTAGTTCTTTTTCACTTTCTGCCATTAGAATGGTATCATCTTCATATCTGAGGTTGTTGGTATTTCTCTTGGAAATCTTGATTCCCTCTTGTGATTCATCCAGCCTGGCATTTTGCAAGATGGCAATATCAGTTCAGTCGCTCAGTTGTGTCTGACTCTGCAAACCCATAAACCACAGCACACCAGGCCTTCCTGTCCATCACCAACTCCCGGAGTCCACCCAAACCCATGTCCATCGAGTCAATGATGCCATCCAACCATCTCATCTTCTGACGTCCCCTTCTCCTCCCACCCTCAATCTTTTCCAGCATCACGGTCTTTTCCAATGAGTCAGTTCTTCACATCAGGTGGCCAAAGTATTGGAGTTTCAGCTTCAACATCAGTCCTTCCAATGAACACCCAGAACTGATCTCCTTTAGGATGGACTGGTTGGTTCTCCTTGCAATTCAAGGGTCTCTCAGGAGTCTTCTCCAACACCACAGTTCAAAAGCATCAATTCTTCGGCTCACAGCTTTCTTTATAGTCCAACTCTCACATCCATACATGACTACTGGAAAAACCATAGCCTTTACTAGATGGACCTTTGTTGGCAAAGTAATGTCTCTGCTTTTTAATATGCTGTCTAGGTTGGTCATAACTTTCCTTCCAAGGAGTACGCATCTTTTAATTTCATTGCTGCAGTCACCATCTGCAGTGATTTTGAAGCCCAGAAAAATGAAGTCTGACACTGTTTCCACTGTTTCCCCATCTCTCTGCCATGAAGTGATGGGACCGGATGCCATGATCTTCGTTTTCTGAATGTTGAGCTTTAAGCCAAATTCTTCACTCTCCTCTTTCACTTTCATCAAGAGGCTCTTTACTTCTTCTTCACTTTTGCCATAAGGGTGGTGTCATCTGCATAACTGAGTTTATTGATATTTCTCCCAGCAATCTTGGTTCCAGCTTGTGCTTCTTCCAGCCCAGCGTTTCTCATGATGTACTCTCCATGTAAGTTAAACAAGAAGGGTGACAATATGCAGCCTTGACGAACTCCTTTTCCTATTTGGAACCAGTCTGTTGTTCCATGTCCAGTTCTAACTGTTGCTTCCTGATCTGCATACAGGTTTCTGAAGAGGCAGGTCAGGTGGTCTGGGATTCCCATCTCTTTCAGAATTTTCCACAGTTTATTGTGATCCACACAGTCAAAGGCTTTTGGCATTGTTAATAAAGCAGAAATAGATGTTTTTCTGGAACTCTCTTGCTTTTTCCATGATCCAGAGGATGTTGGCAATTTGATCTCTGGTTCCTCTGCCTTTTCTAAAATCAGCTTGAACATCTGGAAGTTCACGGTTCATGTATTGCTAAAGCCTGGCTTGGAGAATTTTAACCATTACTTTACTAGCGTCTGAGATGAGTGCAATTGTGTGGTAGTTTGAGCATTATTTGGCATTGCCTTTCTTTGGGATTGGAATGAAAACTGAACTTTTCCAGTTCTGTGGCCACTGCTGAGTTTTCCAAACTTGCTGGCATATTGAGTGCAGCACTTTCACAGCATCATCTGTCAGCATTTGAAATAACTCTACTGGAATTCCATCACCTCCACTAGCTTTGTTCATAGTGATACTTCCTAAGGCCCACTTGACTTCATAGTCCAGAATGTCTGCCTCTAGGTGAGTGATCACACCGTGATTATCTGGGTCGTCAAGATCTTTTTTGTACAGTTATTCTGTATATTATTGCATGATGTACTCTGCATATAAGTTAAACAAGCAGACAATGTACAGCTTTGTTGTACTCCTTTTCCAATTTTGAACCAGTCCATTATGATGCTAAAGCTGACACTCCAGTACTTTGGCCACCTCATGCGAAGAGTTGACTTATTGGAAAAGACCCTGATGCTGGGAGGGACTGAGGGCAGGAAGAGAAGGGGACAACAGAGGATGAGATGGCTGGATGGCATCACTGACTTGATGGACGTGAGTCTGAGTGAACTCCGGGAGTTGGTGATGGACAGGGAGGCCTGGCATGCTGCATTTCATGGGGTTGCAAAGAGTCGGACACGACTGAGAGACTGAACTGAACTGATTGTTATATATAGAGTTCTAACTATTGCTTCTTGACCAGCATATGAGTCCATTGATGTGATATTTTGGGAAAGACAGAATTACAGGGATAGAAAATGAGTCAATACTAACACTTGTGGGTGGAGGAGAGAACAGAATATCTTGGATGATGGAACTCTTCTACAGTTTGATTGTGAGGATGTTTCAGACTCTATCCCTTTGTCAAAACTGATGAAAATATACACTAAAAAGGGTGAATTGCTGTATGTAAATTACATCTTATTAATCCTGACTTAAATAATGTGCTTGTTCCATTATATAAAATTTTCAGTGATATAAAACTTTCAGTGAAAGTGTAGAATGAAATCTACACTCTACCATATAAAAAGACATGTCTTTTATTTCATAATTTTCTCTCGTTGGCCTATCTAAATACCTCATTCACCATTTATTAACCAAATTGCATATTCAGTTAAACTAAAATGGCCAGTTTCCACAGCAAGCATTCTCTTTTTACTTTTTACATGAGCCATGTGTTTCAAATTTGTATGCTACTATTCTGATATGTCGGAGAAGGCAATGGCACCCAACTCCAGTACTCTTGCCTGGAAAATCCCATGGACGGAGGAGCCTGGTAGGCTGCAGTCCATGGCGTCACTAAGAGTCGGGCCGGACTAAGTGACTTCACTTTCACTTTTCACTTTCATGCGTTGGAGAAGGAAATGGCAACCCACTCCAGTGTTCTTGCCTGGAGAATCCCAGGGACGGGGGAGCCTAGTGGGCTTCCATCTATGGGGTCACACAGAGTCGGACACGACTGAAGCGACTTAGCAGCATTCTGATATGTAGCCCTGCAATTTTCTTTTTTTTTTTTTCCTTCTGTAATTGCAATCAACTTGCTCCTGAACTCATTTCCCTTCAATAGAGGAAAATATATAATCTGGTCTCTTTAAGGGGACTCTGAGTTGTTCAAGTTGAAAGAGTCTCTTGAGGTTAATTTTTCAATCAATGTTGTATGTAACCTTAGTTATATAGATATATAACCTATACAGGTTATAAAGTATATGCTGCTGCTGCTGCTGCTAAGCGCTTTAGTCGTGTCCGACTCTGTGTGACCCCATAGACGGCAGCCCACCAGGCTCCCCCATCCCTGGGATTCTCCAGGCAAGAACACTGGAGTGGGTTGCCATTTCCTTCTCCAATGCATGAAAGTGAAAAGTGAAAGGGAAGTCGCTCAGTTGTGTCCAACTCCTAGCAACCCCATGGACTGCAGCCCACCAGGCTCCTTGGTCCATGGGATTTTCCAGTCAATTAGTCAATTTAAAATTCAAACTTACTATCAGGCATCTTGTCCTCTCTTAACAATCTTTCCTTTTATCGTTCTTTGTAAGTTGCATGGAAATGCTTATAACCATCTGCCATTAGAAGTGGATACAGAGTCCTGAATTGTCACCAAGGTCAGCTTTGGCCTCTCTAATGTTTCTTGATCTGTCCAGTGTCCAATTCATCTTCTGACCCAGCAAGTGCTGCTGCTATGGTTTGCTGCATCTTTCCACTCAGAATGGGCATATGTTATTGCTGTCCTGTCTATGGCATTTGCAATGACACCCAAGTATAAGGTCCCAAAACGTGTGTCCTCCTTGTCTAGGCTATAGGCATCTTCTGGATTTGGATGGCATATTTGTCTTCTACTTAGTCACACTCTTAGAAAATAACAAATTCAATTCTGAGCATTGAATTTTATCATTTACACTTTAAAATAAATAACCCATTGTAACTTTTAAGTACTTGGGTTTTACTTTGAGTTGGGCTTCTTTTTCAAACGTGCTTTGGAATTTCAAACTTTAAATAAAAATTAATTTCACTTAAACCGTAAGAAAAAAATTAATCTTCCTCAATAAAATTGTTGCCTCTGGATAAACAATGAGCAAGAAGCACAAAGAAATAAGAAAAAGTAAGCAATTAATGGCTCAGACAGTAAAGAATCTGCCTGCAATGCAGGAGACCCAAGTTCGATCCCTGGGTTGGGAAGATCCCCTGGGGAAGGCAATGGCAGCACACCAATGTACTTGCCTAGAGAATTCCATGGACAGAGGTGCCTGGCATACTACAGTCCATGGGGGTCACACAGAGTTGAACACGACTGAGCAACTAACACTCTCATTTTCACTTTCAAACAGTTATCTTCCTATGTATCCTGCACTGTTTGTCTTATATATACTCCACTTCTTTCCTGAATAATTTCTACTCATCTTTTGGGAGTTTCTTCATCGTGTTTAATAGAAGATTCTGATCTCCAAAATATGATTACTGCTCCTATGTTTTCCCCCTGCAGGTGTTTGCCTCATTGTCAGTAATTATCATGCATTTCGAAATTCTCGTTAGTTAAAAATTTGATAATAAATAAAAATAAAAAATTGATTTATTTTTATACTTAAGAGGTATTTAAAAACTTATTTTAGTTTTCACTCAATATTCTTTTATTTTCAAATATATTTCTAACTTGATTGCATTTTATTAAGACATGA
Source organism: Bos grunniens (assembly GCF_055505025.1). Lineage (NCBI taxonomy): Eukaryota > Metazoa > Chordata > Mammalia > Artiodactyla > Bovidae > Bos > Bos grunniens. The sequence continues at coordinate 11,146,265 of NC_141168.1, forward strand.
TCTGACAAATACTGATGGATTAATGTTGTAAAATGTGTTGAGATTTGCTTGGTGGGCTAATACATATGGTAATTTTTATATTTTCCCTATATTCATTAAATTGATATTTAATCTTCACGTAATAGGTATGGGGTTTTATGTATTGCTCAGAAGAAATATGCAAAATATTTGAAAACAAATGCTTGTGTTGGTTAAACCAATTGGAATATATGTTCAGTCACTCAGAACAGCTAGCGGCACATACACTTTACCTAGAAATGGCAGCTGAATTTAGCAATGCATATGGCCACTAGGTAAAGCTTTATAATCGTGTTGTTCATATCTTATAAATCTTAGATATCTTTTTGTATATTTAGCATATAATTATAATTGAGGGGATTGGTATTGAAATCTTTGTGTAATGATGAATTTGACAATTTCTTAGCCTATTTGTATTCATTTTCTTTTATATATTGTGAAGCTTTTTAAAAAAATTTGTGTAAGTTTCAAATAATTATATGGTCCTTGTAAATGAGATCTTTCATCATAATTTGTCAATTTTCTTTAACCTGAATAAGTTAGGTCTCTAAGAGTATTTTTTCTTAAATGTATTGACTATATATATTTTATAATATTTTTATTTTTGATATTACTCATTTGTTATTCTTATAGATGAAAATTTTGCAGTTATAATTATAGAGAGCTAATGTTTTACCATCATATATGTCCAACTTTTTTCCACATTCTTCGCCATTGCTTTTTAATTTTTCTTTGCTATTACTTTTTATAATATTGTGATAGAAATCTTATAATAAAGATACAATCTTTTATTATGTTTTCTAACTGATACTGGTTGGTGTAGAGAAAAATATATGTATTTTTATGCCTATTTTGTCAATTTTACTATATTTTTGTTTAACATAATAGTACTACTACATGATATGTTTATAAATCATCACTTTTTTCTTTTGTAAAATTTTCCCTTAAGTGAAGATCATGATAGAGAGAAATCCTGCCTTTTCTTTTTACTATGTCTCCTTTAAAAAATCTACAATACTTTTTAAAGAAATGTATGCTTAGTATGGCACAGATAGTATACAGATGATTTAAATATAAAATGTATCAATTTAAGCAAATGTTTAAAGACAATTTTATAGCTGTACACTGCTCAAATGAATTTAATGCTAATAATATTCTTGACAGTTGTTTGGATATCTATTTTTATTGTGCTTAAATTGTTAAGGCATTTGAGGCCATGAGGAATTGTCTGAAAGTCAGTACACAATCATTTAAAAGGCAGTTGTTTGTGTGTGTTGACCTGTAAACATAAGGCAAAATAGGACCCAACTAAATCAAATAAACTTGTTTCTCAGGGCAAGTTAGCTGGGTTCCCTAAAGAAAAAGATAAAACAAATTCAGTGCTTCAATGTCAACAGGGTCTATCAACCATGGTTACAAGCATGTATGTCTAAGACACCTCAAGGTTATAAAACAAATTCCTAAAAGTTCAGGTTTATGGCTTCACACTGAGTCACTGTAAAACCTTCTGAATTCCATTGGGAGCATTTATTTCAAAATCGATGTTGGAGTTGTTTGAAGAGAAGAGAACTATCTCTGAACCAATGCTCAGGCTGTTAGAAAGGATTACAGGTATTTGAAGTAAAGTTCTAAGGAGCTTTTCAAAAACTGAAGAATGGGCATCACAGCTACCTTTTACATAACATCCACAAAAAACCCTGTGGAGTTCATACATGTTGCTGTTCAGTCGCTGAGTCATGTCTGACTCTTTTGCAACACCATGGTCTATAGCCCACCAGGCTCATCTGCCCATGGTATTTCTCAGGCAAGAATATTGGATGGGGCTGTCATTTCCTTCTCCAGGGGATCTTCCTGACCCAGGGATTGATTTGTGTCTCCTGCATCGGCAGGCAAATTCTTTACCACTGAGCCACCTGGAAGGTTTACCTATATATAACTAGTACATATTGCCATTAAGGATTTCTTATGGATTTTACAGGAGACCATTGTTGTTTGTTCAATATAGAGATTCAGTTCAGTTCATTTCAGTTGCTCAGTCGTGTCCGACTCTTTGCGGCCCCATGGACTGCAGCACACCAGGCCTCCCTGTCTATCACCAACTCCCAGAGTTTACTCAAACACATGCCCATTGAGTTGGTGATGCCATCCAACTGTCTCCTCCTCTATTGTCCCCTTCTCCTCCTGCCTTCAATCTAAATTTGTGTTTTTCCAAGTAGATACCCAAGAATATTATATATTCTCCAGGAAATGGCAACCCACTACAGTATACTTTCCTGGAAAATCCCATGGATGGAGGAGCCTGCAGCATGCCAGGCCTCCCTGTCCATCACCAACTCCCAGAGTTTACTCGAACACATGTCCATTGAGTTGGTGATGCCATCCAACCATCGCATCCTCTGTTGTCCCCTTCTCCTCCTGCCTTCAATCTAAACTTGTGCTTTTCCAAGTAGATACCCAAGAATATCATATATTCTCCAGGAAATGGCAACCCACTGCAGTATGCTGCTGCTGCTGCTAAGTCGCTTCAGTCATGTCCAACTCTGGACCCCATAGATGGCAGCCCACCAGGCTCCCCCATCCCTGGGATTCTCCAGGCAAGAACACTGGAGTGGGTTGCAGTATACTTTCCTGGAAAATCCCATGGATGGAGGAGCCTGGCAGGCTACAGTCCATGGGGTTAAAAAGAGTAGAACATGACTTAGTGACTTCACTTTCTTTCTTTGGAAAATGAAGCAGATTTGTCTTTAGAATCCACAAAGTATTTACAGACATTTACAGTAGGTGGTTTGGAGAAGGAAATGGCAACCCACTCCAGTGTTCTTGCCTGGAGAATCCCAGGGACGGGGGAGCCTGCTGGGCTGCCGTCTGTGGGGTTGCACAGAGTCGGACACGACTGAAGTGACTTAGCAGTAGCACAGTAGGTGGTTATACCTAATTTGAAAAATAGTAAAGAATCAATATATTAACTCCAATTATTTGCACAAATGTGGTTTTATTTTACAAGCCACAGTTTGTGGTTTAATGTGAGCACATAGAAATAACACGATATAATCTTTGTTCTCCAGAGAGCATCCTGAAGTAAAAATGTTCAAGTTATTTCTTGTTTTGGAAAACTTTAACGATAGGTAAGAAAGTTGAACCCATGCTGGAAGAATATTTTATCTTAATTTTTGTTTCTCCTCTTTTATTCGTTTGATGTAAAATACTCAGTAAAATATTAAATATTTAAAAATATATCTAACATAGAGATGCTAGAAAGATTACCAAAAATATACACACTCAGATATACAACACACAGGGGTTTTTCTGCTTGTTTTTTTAATTTTTTTTAGCTTACATAATAGATATTATTGTTTCACATTTCTGGAGGCTAGAAGGACAAGATGAAGGTGCTGGTGGGGTGTTTTCCTGAGGGGTGTGAGGGAAGGGTTAGTTCCAGACTTCTGTCCTTAGCTTGTAGACAGCCACCTTCTCCAGGAGTCTCTTCACAGTGTCTTCTACGTGTGTGTTTCTCTTTCCAAATTTCCTCTTCTGTTGTGATCCTTCTCCATCGCTATTGTCTGTGGGTTGCTTCAGTTTCATGCTAGTGTTGTAGGATTTTCACTATGGTGTCTTTCCTTTAGATAGTTACTATTTGGTCTTGTGAGAGGAACTGATGTCCAGAACTACCTATGTTGGCAGAAAGCTAAGAAGAAATTAAGAGCCTCTTGATGAAAGTGAAAGAGGAGAGTGAAAATGTTGGCTTAAAGCTCAACATTCAGAAAAGAAAGATCATGGCATCCGACCCCATCACTTCATGGTAATAGATGGGGAAACAGTGAAAACAGTGGCTGACTTTATTTTTGGGGGCTCCAAAATCACTGCAGATCATGACTGCAGCCATGAAATTAAAAGAGGTTACTCCTTGGCAGGAAAGTTATGACCAACCTAGCAGCATATTAAAAAGCAGAGACATTACTTTGCCAACAAAGTTCCATCTAGTCAAAGCTTGGTTTTACCAGTAGTCATGTATGGATATGAGAGTTGGACTATAAAGAAAGCTGAGTGCCAAAGAATTGATGCTTTTGAACTGTGGTGTTGGAGAAGACTCTTGAATGTTTCTTGGACTGCAAGGAGTTCCAACCAGTCTGTCCTAAAGGAAATCAGTCCTGAATATTCATTGGAAGGACTGTGTTGATTTTGAAATTCCAATACCTTGGCCACTTGATGCAAACAGCTGACTCATTTGAAAAGACCTCATGCTGGGAAAGATTGAGGGCAGGTGGAGAATGGGATGACAGAGGATGAGATGACTGGATGGCATCACTGACTCAATGGATACGAGTTTGGTAAACTCCAGCAGTTGGTGATGGACAGGGAGGCCTGTCGTTCTGCAGTTCATGGGTTCGCAAATAGTCAGACTCAACTGAGTGACTGAACTGAACTTATATGTTAACTGCAACAAAAATGTAAATATGATTTGAAATACTTCTTTGAGAATATTAGTGTTTCTAAAGATATCCACAAGTTAAAATTTAGTTATAGTTTTTTTCATTATATTTGAGTTAGTGTGACTTGTGAGCACAAAGATGAACACAATGATATTGATACTTGTTTGAATAGTTATTAAGTATAAGAAGTAAAAGTAAGTGGAAACAATCTCTTGTGAGATGGCAGAGGATGTTTTTGTTTTTTTACAATAAGTTTGGATCTTTATTGTTTATTGGTAGAATGAGTTTTTTTTCCTAGTTTTCTTCGTTGCAGATGTAAATGATAAGAAAATTTATATATTTAATGGAGCTCTGTAATAGCATTGTTCTTAAACTCTTTTCAAATTATATTCCAAGTAACCTAGCAGTTTCTCATAAAACCTGTTTTTAATGTTATATCTGCTGACAGCTTGATTGCTTCCTTCTTCAGTTTTATTGATAGCAAGGAATTAGAAATGACCTAACTTTCAAAAAGATTTGTTACTTAATCATGAAGATCAATCACAAAATCACTTTCTAGGAATTATCCCTAAAAGGCTTTACTACAACTTTTCAAAAGACTATTAATTATTCCTTTTACTTTTCAACTTAGAGAGAACCTGTTTAACCTGATACACTAAAAATTCATTAGAAGAATTCATTTCAATATGCCCTTGCTGGTGTAATATGTATTTTAGTGAATGTTTTCAACTTATGTTTTAAATATATATTTGAGTGAAAAATTGTGGACCTGTAGTTTAACGTATTTAGTTTATGGGAAATAATGTTTATATAACCTAATTGGGAAAGTTGATCCCTGTCAAGCCAATCATTTGACACTTTCTTTGTGAAAGTGACAAAAATGTGCTAATAAGCACCACCTTGGCAATCACTGGACTTCTAAATTTCAACTCTAGAATAGATATATTCATCACATCATCTGGGGAGGCAGTTCCCCAACTTTTCTGCACCAGGGACCAGTTTCATGGAAGATGATTTTTCCATGGACTGGAGGTGGGTGGGGCAATGGATTTGGCTTCACATTTATTGTGCAGCTCATTTCTATTATTATTATTAATATATCAGCTCAACCTCAGATCCTGGAGGTTGGGGACTCCTGTTTTGGGGGGTCTGGTTAAAATAAACTGCTGCATCATCAGCATTTCTTAAATTCTCATTCACTCTCATTTACCTTTCTATCTTTCCCTCTTTCATTCGCCCCACCCCACATCTTTTTCTTCCTCATTTGTTTCATAGTGTTTCCTCCCCAGAAGTGATATATTAAGTTTTTGACAATTGTCTGGGAATAATTCAGGGTTTTATCACTCGTGTATTCCATTTGAATAAATCTGATAAAGAACATTTGGATATATTAATAGAAAAAGCATTACAGTCCTCATGCTTTTTCCTTTGGAAAAAGTAGCATATATATGACAGAGCAAATAAGACTATTTCAGAGCAAGATTATGGTGTATTTGGTCTATCGATGGAAGTTTTTGACTTCTCATTTTTTCAGATACTTAGTTTTATACCACAAGATAATTCTGGATAATCGAGAGGCATGGCCCTCTCTTGTGAATAAAGTTAAAGTGAAAAAGAACATAAAAATCTGTAAATGATACCTCTAGTCAAGTGTGTTCTCGGGCACAACAGTATTATGAAGAAATAGATGTTGAAGTAAAGATCTAGACTTTTTTTCTCCTTTTATGTATTTGTGATTTACATAAAACTTAAGCAGTATTTAAGTTCCTGAAGCAGTATTTAAGTTCTTAATTTTTACATAGGCCAAGTTGAAGGTGATTGGAATATGGTGGGAGTTAGGGATTTATTTGTCTTATTTTTCTGTATTTACAGTCAACTGAGGTATAACCATGTATTGAATATGTACCACTGGTCTGCAATGGTAGCTGGGTCAGTGACCAGGTTTCCATTAATTGTCCATGTCTACCGGACAGAGGAGACTGGCAGGCCACATCCATAGGGCTGCAAAGAAGTGGACACAACTTAGTGACTAAACAACAACAGATGCTTGGAGGGGCCCTTTATGCAGTTCTGACGTCTTTCCTTGCATCAACACCGGTGTAATTATCATAGCTTTGTAAAAATACTTGATATATAGTATGATATTGCAAAGCAAGAAATTTTATTCTTCTTTTTCAATTTCATCCTCTTTCAGGAGTTTCTTGGTGATTTTTAAATTTTACTTCCCAAATTTACTTTGTGAGGATTGACAAAAACCCTTTTGAGCTTTTTAATGGAATAAGTTTGAGCTTAGTATCAATTAAGAACTGATATAAGTATGATATCAAATTTTCTCTTTAAGAACATGCTATGTCTTTCCATTTATTTAGGACCTTGTCAATGTTTTACATTTCATAATTCTTCCCATAAAAGGCTTACCCTAGTTTTCAGTTTTATACTTATGTACTATGCATTCCTATTGCTATTTTTAGTGATACTTTATTTGTAAGCACCTAGTAAGTAAGAAGGAGAAAGCAATGGCACCCCACTCCATTACTCTTGCCTGGAAAATCCCATGGACAGAGGAGCTTGGTAGGCTGCAGTCCATGGGGTCAGTAAGAGTCGGACATGACTGAAGTGACTTAGCAGCAGCAGCAGCAGCAGTAAGTAAGAAATTCTGTACAAGGCAACTTTTATAGGTCTCAGCAAACCTGTATGTATGAAAATACAAACCTGTATGTATAAGCATAATTTTCAGAGTTTTAGATTTTATAATTGAAGTAGTTAATTTAAAGAGCAATTAAGATGCTATTCAATATTAATTAAAGGGAAAAGGTTAGTTTTGAACATAGAACTAATTTCTAGGCATTCTGGGCTGCACCTACTTTTTAGAGAAAATTCAATGTATATATAGTATGTATTTAAAAGCCTCTTGAAAGTGAAAGAAGAGAGTGAAAAAGCTGGCTTAAAGCTCAACATTCAGAAAACAAAGATCATGACATCTGGTCCCATCACGTCACAGAAAATAGATGGGGAAACAGTGGAAACAGTGAAAGAGTTTATATTTTGGGGCTCCAAAATCACTGCAGATGGGGATTGCAGCCATGAAATTAAAAGACACTTACTCTTTGGAAGGAAAGTTACAACCAACCTAGATAGCATATTCAAAAGCAAAGACATTACTTTGCCAACAAAGGTCCGTCTAGTCAAGGTTATGGTTTTTCCAGTGGTCATGTATGGATGTGAGAGTTGGACTGTGAAGAAAGCTGAGCACCGAAGAATTGATGCTTTTGAACTGTGGTGCTGGAGAAGACTCTCGTGAGTCCCTTGGCCTGCAAAGAGATCCAACCAGTCCATCCTAAAGGAGATCAGTCCTGGGTGTTCATTGGAAGGACTGATGCTGAGGCTGAAACTCCAATACTTTGGCCACCTGATGTGAAGAGCTGACTCATTGGAAAAGACTTTGATGCTGGGAGGGATTGGGGGCAGGAGGAGACGGGGATGACAGAGGATGAGATGGTTGGATGGCATCACTGACTCGATGCACATGAGTTTGGGAGAACTCTGGGAGTTGGTGATGGACAGGGAGGCCTGGAGTGCTGTGATTCATGGGGTCGCAAAGAGTCAGACACAACTGAGTGACTGAACTGAACTGAACTGAAAGGAGACCAAATATGCACAAATTACAATGCAGCATATATAGCGTCAAATGTGGGCTTCTAAAAGTATGATTAGACAGAATGGCCTACAAACAATAAATCTGCAAACATCAGAAAGTCTACAAAAAACAAATGCTGGAGAGGGTGTGGACAAAATGGAACCCTCTTGCACTGTTGGTTGGAATGCAAATTGATACAACCACTATGGAGCACAGTGTGGAGATTCCCTTAAAAATCTAGCAATAAAATTATCATATGACCCAGCAATCCCACTACTAGGCATACACTCTGAGGAAATCATACTTGAAAAAGGTATATGAACCCCAATATTCTTGCACCACTATTTACAATAGCTAGGACATGGAGCAGCCTAGAATCCATTGACAGATGAATGGATAAGGAAACTGTGTTATATATACACAATGGACCTGGGAAAGGAAATGGCAACCCGATCCAGTGTTCTTGCCTAGAGAATCCTATGGATGGATGAGCCTGGAAGGCTATAGTCCATGGGGTTGCATTGAGTCAGACATGACTGAGTGACTGACACTATACACAATCGAATATTCAGTTCAGTTCAGTATTCAGTCATGTCCGACTCTTTGCAACCCCATGAACCACAGCACGGCAGGCCTCCCAGGCCATCACCAACTCCCGGAGTCCACCCACACCCATGTCCATCGAGTCGATGATGCCATCCAACAATCTTGTCCTCTGTCGTCCCCTTCTCCTCGTGCCCTCAATCTTTCCCAGCATCAGGATCTTTTCAGATGAAGTCAGCTCTTCGCAGGAGGTGGCCAAATATTGGAGTTTCAGCTTCAACATCAGTCCTTTCAATGAACACCCAGGACTGGTCTCCTTTAGGGTAGACTGGTTGGATCTTCTTGCTGTCCAAGGGACTCTCAAGAGTCTTCTCCAACACCACAGTTCAAAAGCATCAATTCTTTGGGATTCAGCTTTCTTTATAGTCCAACTGTCACATCCATACATGACCACTGGAAAAACCATAGCCTTGACTAGATGGACCTTTGTTGGCAAAGTAACGTCTCTGCTTTTGAATATGCTATATAGGTTGGTTATAACTTTCCTTCCAAGGAGTAAGGGACTTTTAATTTCATTGCTGTAATCACCATCTGCAGTGATTTTGGAGCCCAGAAAAATAAAGCCAGCCACTGTTTCCACTGTTTCCCCATCTATCTGCCATGAAGTGATGAGACCAGATGCCATGATCTTCGTTTTCTGAATGTTGAGATTTAAGTCAACTTTTTCACTCTCTTCTTTCAGTTTCATCAATAGGCTCTTTAGTTTTTCTTCACTTTCTGCCATAAGGGCGGTATCATCTGCATATCTAAGGTTATTGATATTTCTCCTGGCAATCTTGATTCCAGCTTGTGCTTCTTCCAGCCCAGCGTTTCTCATGATGTACTCTGCATATAAGTTAAATAAACAGGGTGACAATATACAGCCTTGACGTACTCCCTTTCCTATGTGGAACCAGTCTGTTGTTTCATGTCCAGTTCTAACTGTTGCTTCCTGATCTGCATACAGGTTTCTCAAGAGGCTGGTCAGGCAGTCTGGTATTTCCATCTCTTTCAGAATCTTCCACAGTTTATTGTAATCCACATAGTCAAAGGCTTTGGCACAGTCAATAAAGCAGAAATAGATGTTTTTCTGGAACTCTCTTGCTTTTTCCATGATCCAGCGGATGTTGGCAATTTGATCTCTGGTTCCTCTGCCTTTTCTAAAACCAGCTTGAAGATCTGGAAGTTCACAGTTCACGTATTGCTGAAGCCTGGCTCGGACAATTTTATGCATTATTTACTAGCGTGTGAGATGAGTGCAATTTTGCAGTAGTTTGAGCATTCTTTGGCATTGCCTTTCTTTGGGATTGGAATGAAAACTGACCTTTTCCAGTCCTGTGGCCACTGCTGAGTTTTCCAAATTCGCTGGCATATTGAGTTCAGCACTTTCACAGCATCATCTTTCAGGATTTGAAATAGCTCCACTGAAATTCCATCACCTCCACTAGCTTTGTTTGTAGTGACGCTTCCTAAAGCCCACTTGACTTCACATTTCAGGATGTCTGGCTCTAGGTGAGTGATCACATCATCATGATTATCTGGGTCGTGAAGATCTTTTTTGTACAGTTCTTCTGTGTATTCTTGCCACCTCTTCTTAATATCTTCTGCTTCTGTTAGGTCTCTACTATTTCTGTCCTTTATCGAGTCCATCTTTGCATGAAATGTTACCTGGGTATCTCTAATTTTCTTGTAGACATCACTAGTCTTTCCCATTCTATTGTTTTCCTCTATTTGTTTGCATTGATTGCAAATGGACTATTACTCACCTATAAAAAGGAATGCATTTTAGTCAGTTCTACTGAAGTAGATGAACCTAGAGCCTATTATATAGAATGAAATAAGTCATAAAGAGAGAGAGAAACATCATATATTCATGCATGTATTTGGAATCTAGAAATATAGTACTGATGATCCTACTTGCAGGGCAACAAAGGAGACACATACATAAAGAATGGACTTTTGGACACAGCAAGGGAAGAGGCGGGTGGGATGTTTTGAGAAAAAAGCATTGAAACATATACATTACCATACGTAAAATAGATAGCCAGTAGGAGTGTCCTCTATGACACAGGAAACCCAAAGCTGGTGCTCTGTGATAACCTAAAGGGGTGGGCTGGGGAGGGAGGTTTAAGAAGGAGGGAACATATGCATACTGATTCATGTTGATGAATGGCAGAAACCATCACAATACTGTAAAGTAATAATCCTGTAATTAAAAATAAAAATTAAAATGAATAAATTTTCTAATAAGCATAATTAGAATCTAGAGGAAGAATCAATTAGTGTTTTTTCCTTGCTTACATTAGAAGATATTTATATTAGATATATATATATATATGATATTATTATATATTTACAAGATATAATTATATGTATTAGACTATAATGTTTCAAATTATATAAACATACATTAGATAATACTATAATATGAACAGTAAATTTGCTTCTGTCTACCTTTCCTGGTGGCTCAGACAGTAAAGAATCTGCCTGCAGTACAGAAGACTTGGGTTCAATCCCTGGGTTGGGAAGATCCCCTGGAGAAGGGAATGGATTACCCACCCCAATATTCTTGCCTGAAGAATTCCACAGACAGAGTAGCCTGATGGGCTACAGTCCATGAGGCCACTAAGAGTTGGCCACCACTGAGCCAGTAACACAGTTACAATGACCCAAAGTTCCAGCAACCTACCAAAAATTTTGCTTTTCTTTCTAATATATTAAACTGTCTTGTATTATTTATAAGTAAACTCAGAAGACATAGACATAGAAAAGTCCTAAATAGTCTGCTACTATTTCTTTTTAACTTTGTGAGTTCCATTTACTCACCCACTCACTCACTATGTGTGGGGACAATAGTCATAATTTTCAGTATTTGTTACAGTTTTGTTCTGAATCTTTTCAAGAATGTTTTGTATTGTTTAATTTTTCCAAAATAAAAGTGACATTTTCCTTATGAGCAGAGGGTAGGTTTGTAGACTGCCCAGTATAATGAAGATAATGTCTCCCTTCAAGATAAAGGTTGATCAGGTTTTTATTAAGCCCATGATAAAAAAAAAAAAAAAAATTGGAGTTTCCTAAGCTTTGGGTTCCTGAGCTCTGATGAAAACCTATTGCTTATGCATCATGCGCCTAGGCTGCTCTGTATCTCAAGGGGAAAAGCAAATGTGAGTGAAGTCGCTTGCCCCTGACCCAAGAGCATCATGTCGTTTGCTAACATCTATGAAACTGTTGAAGGTTTACTTTTATTTTTTATTGCTTTTGTTTTTTACTTTGTTTTCAGAGCATAGTTGATTTACAATGCTATATTGGTTCCATGTGTTTAGCTTGAGTGCCATGTAAAATCTCATGCCATTTACAGTGTTTAGGAAGGCTCAGAGAAAATGGGCACAAGTAGAAATAGTACTGGGTATGAATGAGAGTTAATACTACTATTATTATTATGTATTATTTTATTATTCTTTTTAAAATTCTTTTTAAAATTAATTTATGTATTTTAATTGGAGGCTAATTACTTTACAATATTGTAGTGGTTCTTGCCATACATTGACATGAATCAGACATGGATGTACATGTGTCCCCCATCCTGAATCCCCTCCCTCCCTCCCCATCCCATCCCTCAGGGTTGTCCCAGTAAAACGGCTCTGAGTGCCCTGTTTCATGCATCGAATTTGGACTAGTGATCTATTTCACATACGGTAATATACAGGTTTCAATGCTATTCTTTCAAATTATCCCACCCTCACCTTCTCCCACAAAGTCCAAAAGTCTGTTCTTTATAACTGTGTATAGACAATTATTATTTAAGTTCTTAGAACTATTTTTCTTAAGTAATCTATATTCTTATATAATTTTGCACTAAAAATCTTCATAGTGAAAAAGCTCTTTACTTACTCTCTAAAAGTACTGCTTTGTCTCTAAACACTGAGTTAGTTATAGTTTTAAGGTTGAATGATGTATTATAATTCACTTATAATGTTTGCTGATTAACTTTTTATAAAAATAAAAAATGCATGAAAATAAAAATAAACACGACTATTTCAGGTAGAGGTTTCCATATATTTTTATGAAGTCTTTTTTTAACATATATTTTTTTAATCTAGTTGAGATCATGCCTCAAGTTTTATTATTAAAAATTTATTTATGCCATATCTTATTTCAGAAAATGAGTTTAATAAGAACGTATCATTTTTATTTTCTGTTTTCCCCTTACTTCAGTACCAAAAGTATGCAATTTAAACAGTTATTAGAAGTTATTTAACTGGTGTATTTTATTTTATCAGTTGGATACACAATACCTTATTTAGTATTTACTTTTCATTGGAAATGTATCTGTGATTTTTCTACCATATACCTAATGTTGTGATGATCATTTTTGTGCATGACTCTATTTACAAAAGTAAAATGATCAAGAGAATTCCCAGGAGTAAAATTGCTTTCTCAAATTTTGATTATAGATAAGAACTTTGGTTTTTAGCTTAACATCTTATTCAGAAATATTGTGCTCTTTGACCTTTGGTGTTAAATGAAATCTCAATAACATGGCAGGTGAAAGGTAGAAGCTACACTTGGTGTTATTTGGGTTTTTAGTTTGTGAGGTTAAACATGAAAAGTATATTGTGGTTCAGTTACCAGGTTGTATCCGCCGCTTTGTGACCCCATAGACTGCAGCACATTTGGCTTCCCTGCACCTCACTATTTCCCTGAGTTGCCCCAAACTCATGTCCATTGAGTCGGTGATGCCTTCCAACCATCTCACCCTCTGTCATTCCCTTCTCTTCCTGCCCTCAATCTTTCCTGCATCAGGGTCTTTTCCAATAGGTTGGCTCTTCATGTCAGGTAGCCAAAGTATTGGAATATTCTGTAACTATTTGGGGTTATTTCCTTTAGGATTGACTGGTTTGACCTCCTTGCAGTCCGAAGGACCCTCAAAAGTCTTCTCCAGCACCACAATTCAAAAGCACCAATTCTTCTGGACCTCAGCCTTTTTTATAGTCCAACTCTCACAAAAAATGTATTAGTCAGTCATCTATTTATATGTCTACTTTTTCAGATTGTCAGCCAAGCTTTTCCCAGCTGTAATGAAAAAGCAAGAGAGTTCCAGAAAAACATCTGTTTCTGCTTTATTGACTATGCCAAAGCCTTTGACTGTGTGGATCACAATAAACTGTGGAAAATCCTGAAAGAGATGGGAATACCAGACCACCTGACCTGCCTCCTGAGAAATTTGTATGCAGGTCAGGAAGCAACAGTTAGAACTGGACATGGAACAACAGACTGGTTCCAAATAGGAAAAGGAGTATGTCAAGGCTGTATATTGTCACCCTGCTTATTTAACTTCTATATAGAGTACATCATGAGAAATGCTAGGCTGGAAGAAGCACAAGCTGGAATCAAGATTGGTGGGAGAAATATCAATAACCTCAGATATGCAGATGACACCACCCTTATGGCAGAAAGTGAAGAGGAACTAAAGAGCCTCTTGATGAAGGTGAAAGAGGAGAGTGAAAAAGTTGGCTTAAAACTCAACATTCAGAAAACGAAGATCATGGCATCTGGTCCCATCACTTCATGGCAAATAGATGGGGAAACAGTGGAAACAGTGTCAGACTTTATTTTTGAGGGCTCCAAAATCACTGCAGATGGTGACTGCAGCCATGAAATTAAAAGACTCTTACTCCTTGGAAAGAAAGTTATGACCAACCTAGATAGCATATTCAAAAGCAGAGACATTACTTCTCCAACAAAGGTCCGTCTAGTCAAGGCTATGGTTTTTCCAGTGGTCATGTATGGATGTGAGAGTTGGACTGTGAAGAAATCTGAGCACCAAAGAATTGATGCTTTTGAACTGTGGTGTTGGAGAAGACTCTTGAGAGTCCCTTGGACTGCAAGGAGATCCAACCAGTCCATTCTGAAGGAGATCAGCCCTGGGATTTCTTTGGAAGGAATGATGCTAAAGCTGAAACTCCAGTTCTTTGGCCACCTCATGCAAAGAGTTGACTCATTGGAAAAGACTCTGATGCTGGGAGAGATTGGAGGCAGGAGGAGAAGGGGATGACAGAGGATGAGATGGCTGGATGGCATCACTGACTCGATGGACGTGAGTCTGAGTGAACTCTGGGTGTTGGTGATGGACAGGGAGGCCTGGCGTGCTGTGATTCATGGGGTCGCAAAGAGTCAGACATGACTGAGCGACTGAACTGAACTGAACTGAATGCTATTCTGTTTCTCTCTACTATGGTCAATTTATGTCTCACATGACTCCATAAATTATTGACGAGAGAAAGGAATTGTACACTGAAAAATTCTCATTAGTTCACCTCTGTAACCACATGTCCTTGAACAATATATGCATTTTGTATTCAGATACATTTACCCAGCAGAGAGCCTCTGAGAGTCATGTGTGTTGTGGCACAGTGTTATCAGTGCTTTTCTACCTTTCACTTTTGATTAGTCCATTTTGCATGTATGAATTTTTCAATATTTATAAGCTTAAAAACATTGTTGTTCAGTTACTAAGTCATGTCTAAATTTTTGAGACCCCATGGACCACAGCACACAAGGCCTCCCTGTCCTTTGCTATCTCCTGGAGTTTGCTCACACTCATTAGGAGATAGTAGGATCCCATCACTGACTCAGTGGACATGAGTTTGAGCAAACCTCTCTTATGGCTCAGGTGGTAAAGAATCTGCTTGCAATGCAGGAGATTCAAGAGACATAGGTTTGATCCCTGGTTTGGGAAGATCCCTGGAGAAGGAAATGACAACCCACTCCAGAAGTCCCATGGACAGAGGAGCCTGGTGGGCTACAGTCCATGGGGCTGCAAAGAGTTGGACATGACTGAGTGACTAACACACTGGGAAATAATGAAGGATAGGTAAGCCAGGAATGCTGTAGTTCAGGGGGTCACAAAGTGTTGGACACGACTTAGTGACTGAACAACAACAACAATGTCCATTGAATTGGTAATACCATCAAAATATCTCATTATCTGTAGACTGTTCTCTGCCAACTGTCATCTTTCCCAGCATCAGGGTCTCTTCCAGTGAGTCAGCTCTTCGCTTCAGCTGGCCAAAGTATTGGAACTTCAGTTTTAGCGTTGGTCCTTCCAATGAATCTTCAGGAGTGATTTCCTTTAGGAGTCATTGGTTTGACTGCCTTGCTGTCCAAGGGACTCTCAAGAGTCTTATCCAGCACCACGATTCAAAAGCATCAATTCTTTGGTGCTCAGCCTTTTTCATGGTTCAACTCTCACTTCAGTACATGACTTTTGGAAGAACTATAGCTTTGACTGTATGGATGTCTCTGCTGTTCAATACACTGTCTAGGTTTGACATAGCTTTTCTTCCAAGAAGCAAGTCTTTTAATTTCATGACTTCAGTCACCATCTGCAATGATTTTGGAGTCCAAGAAAATAAAATCTGCCACATTTCCACTTTTTCCTTTTCTACTTGCCATGAAGTGATGGGACTTGATCCCATGATGTTGGCTTTTTGAATGTTGAGTTTTAAGCCAGCCTTTTCACTCTCCTCTTTCACCCTCATCAAGAGACTCTTTAGTTCGTCTTCACTTTCTGCCATTAGAGTGGTATCACTTGCATCTCTGAGGTTGTTGATATTTCTCCCCACAATTTTGACCGCAGCTTGTGAGTCATCCAATCTGGCATTTCACAGGATGTACTCTACATAGAAGCTAAATAAGCAGGGTGACAATATACAACTCGATGTACTCTCTTCCCAATTGGAACCAGTCCATTATCCCATGTCCAGTTCTAATTGCAGCTTCTTGACCTGCATATAGGTTTCTCATGAGACAAGTAAGGGCTTTTGGTATTCCTATCTTTTAAAAAAAGTTTAATAACATTTGGTGATCCACATAGTCAAAGGTTTTAGTCAATGAGGCCGAAGTAGATGTTTTTTTTGGCATTCCCTTGCTTTTTTCTATGATTCAATAGATGATGGCAATTTGATCTCTGTTTCCTCTGCCTTTTCTGAATCCAGCATGTGCACCTGGAAGTTTTTGATTCACATAATGTTGAAGCCTAGCTTGAAGGATTTTGAGCATTACCTTGCTAGCATGTGAAATGAGTACAGTTATGCAGTAGTTTAACCATTCTTTGGCATAGCCTTTCTTTGGGATTGGAATGAAAACTGACCTTTTCCAGTCATGTG
Organism: Bos grunniens; assembly: GCF_055505025.1. Classification (NCBI taxonomy): domain Eukaryota; kingdom Metazoa; phylum Chordata; class Mammalia; order Artiodactyla; family Bovidae; genus Bos; species Bos grunniens. Next base: position 11,163,100 of record NC_141168.1, read on the forward strand.
CCTATTTCTAAGTTGTCCAAATTTGCTGGCATTTTGAGTGTAGCACTTTAACAGCAGCATCTTTTAGGATGTGATATAGCTCAGCTGCAATTCCATCACCTCATCTAACTTTGTTTGGTATAATACTACCTCAGGCCCACTTGACTTCACACACCTGGATGTCAGGCTCTTGGTGAGTGACCCCACCACTGTGGTTATCCTGGTCATTAAGATCTTTTTTGTATACTTCTGTGTTTTTTTGCCACCTCTACTTAATCTTTTCTGCCCCGTTAGGTCCTTTTAGTTTCTGTCATTTATTGTACCCATCTTTGCAGGAAATCTTCCCTTAATATCTCTAATAAGCATAATAATATTAACATAATAATAACTGGCAGTAATCATATTTTGAAGTTCATCATAATCATGCTTTCCCCAAAACAGGTAATTACTTTTAGTTCTATTCTTCTTTAATTCTGGGACTTGATTTTAGTCTTGCATATTCATTTTGCCAGCAACAGACCTTTTCTAACTCAAAGTACACAGACATTTCTAATTTTAAGTTTCAGGTTCAATCGCTCAGTTGTGTCTGACTCTGCGATCCCATGGACTGCAGCATGCCAGGCTTCCCTGTCCATCACCAACCCCCAGAGTTTGCTCAAACTCATGTCCACTGAGTCTGTGATGCCTTCCAACCACCTTATCCTCTATCGTCCCCTTCTCCTCCTGCCTTCAATCTTTCCCAGCATCAGATCTTTTCCAAAGAGTCAGTTCTTCACATCAGGTGCTCAACGTATTGGAGTTTCAGCTTTAGCATCAGTTCTTTCAATGACTATTCAGGACTGATTTCCTGTAGGATCAACTGGTTGGATCTCCTTGCAGTCCAAGGGACTCTCAAGAGTCTTCTCCAACACCACAGTTCAAAAGCATCAATTCTTCGGCACTCATCTTTCTCTATAGTCCAACTCTCACATCTATACATGACTTCTGGGAAAACCATAGCTTTTACTAGACAGATCTCTGTTGACAAAGTAATGTCTCTGCCTTTAAATATACTGTCTAGGTTGCTCATAGCTTTTCTTCCATGGAGCAAGAGTCTTTTAATTTCATGGTTGCAATAATCATCTGCAGTGATTTTGAAGCTCCTCAAAATAGTCTGTCACTGTTTTCATTGTTTCCCTATCTATGTGCCATGAAGTGATGGGACTGGATGCCATGATCTTAGTTTTTGGAGTATTGACTTTTAAGCCAACTTTTTCACTCTCCTTTTTCACTTTCCTCAAGAGGCTCTTTAGTTCTTTGCTTTCTGCTGTAAGTGTGGTGTCATCTGTATATCTGAGGTTATTGATATTTCTTTTGCCAATCTTGATTCAGCTTGTGCTTCACCTAGCCCAGCATTCCACATGCTGTACGCTTCATTTAAGTTAAAAAAGTAGGGTGACAATATATAGCCTTGACACTCCTTTCCTGATTTGGAACCTGACTGTTGTTCCATGTCCAGTTCTAACTGTTGCTTCTTGATCTGGATACAGATTTCTCAGGAGGCAGGTCAGGTGGTCTGGTATTCCCTTCTCTTTAAGAATGTTCTATAGTTTGCTGTGATCCACACAGTCAAATGCTTTGGCATAGTCAATAAAGCAGAAGTAGATGTTTTTCTGGAACTCTCTTGCCTTTTCAATGATCCAACAGATGTTGGCAATTTGATCTCTGTTTCCTCTGGCTTTTCTATATCCAGCTTGAACATCTGGAAGTTCACTTTTAAGTTTACTTCTGGGTAAATTGTCATTTCAAATTTTAGATAGATAATATCTCATTCTAAGGCAAAGATCGAACAGGTTTTCTTAAAGCCCTTCAAAAAAATTGTAGTTTCCTAATCTGGGGCTCCTCAGTGATGATGGAAACCCATTGCATGGGCATACCCATCTTGGCTGCTCTGCCTCACATGTGGAAACAATGTAAATAGGAGCAATCAAGTCCTTTGTCTCTGACACACAAGCACTGTGTCATTTGCTAATATCTATGACACTGTTGGTTTACATGGAATTTTATACTGTTTTTATGGACTGAACATTTGTGCCTCTCTCCTCAAAATTAGGTTAAAATCTGATCCCTGATGTGAGGACATTTGGAGGTGCGGCCTTTGGGAGGTGATTAGGTCACTTTGGGAGGTGATTAGGAATGGAATTCTGCCATGTGAACTTACAGTGAACAAGTGTCTATGGCGTAAGAAACAGGTTCTCACCAGACACTGAATCTAGTAGCACCTCAATCTTAGATTTTTCAGAGTCCAGAACTATGTGAAATCAATTTTTGCTGTTTATAAGCCATCCAGTTCATGGTATTACGATAGAGCAGCCTGAATGGACTAAGACACTGCTTAATCTTTACTAGCAAAAAGGGCTCATGCAATTCTAAATGTTTCCAATTAGCATAGCTAATGAAACCCTGTAAAGGGCAGTCTTAGCAGATAACCCCAATAAAAGACAAACACATTATAATCCCTTTGCAGGTAGTAGCAATTCTAAAAATACATTTGCGTAAAGGTTACTTAATCCCTGAAAAATCTCTCCAGTCACACTTTGCAGTTTGTAACTTTACACTACATTTGTTTCTGTAATGCATCTCTAAATCCATGCAATTTCAAGCTACACTCTTTTAGTACTGTTCTTATCTTTCATAATATTTACTGTCCTTTGAATCCCAACATCTTAAAACTGTAAGAAGTTATACATATCACCTGTAGGCCACTTCACCCAAATCATTGCACGTTTCCTGAGGTTCCCTGATTGTGGGGAGCGAGCTCCGCCCATGGCAAAGGTCATGAGGAAGGAGGCTTGGCATACGCAAAGGCGGGATCAAGCCTCCGGAGTCTCCCTGGAAATTCTCGAGCATCTACCCCCAAAACCAGAGTCTGCCTACTTTCTGCTTTGTGCTCTCACCTACACCTCTGACTTTACGGGGGGCTGTCTCCCACTACCTCTCTCTGAAAAAAGAGTTAGCTTACAGCTCCAGTTAACAATTCCTGGGTGTGACAGTGTTTCAACCTACAAACTCCTTTGGAAGTCCTCTAGCCTGCCTGAATAGGTTTTTCCGGCCACATGTGATTGCTCAGAGCCTCCCAACTGTGAGAGGCATGAGATGTTCTAAACTGTCTAAACACAGATTATTTTGAGTAGCTAAAAGATTGATTAGAAATTGTACTGGTGAAGGGTTTTTCACTTATTGGGCCAATGTTTGCTGCTAAGTCTCCATACTCCTTACCTACTGTGTCCTTGGCAGTGTATTGATTGATATAATGGGTGTATAGAAATGTAAGTAGTAGCCTCAATGTTTGTAACCTTGGACCCTTGAGTTAACTCTTTTCTTGATTGAGCCCACCTCACCTTTGCCCTATAGGAATGCAGCTTTGTCCAGTGCTTTTTTGGAGGCTGGTGCCTGACTTTGGAATAATCACCTTTAGAGAAAGATAAGTTTCTTAAAATGTTAACAGGCCTCCTGGCCAGAAGATGATGTAATTCACCTGAACTTTTGCATATGATAAGTTTGAAAGCCTGGCTTCGATTAGAACCAAGAGCTGCTGTCCTTGCATGACTCCACCCCTTCCCCCATTATCCTCTATGCACAACTTAAGGTATAAAAACTACTTTGGAAAATAAAGTGCTGGCCTTGTTTACCGAAACTTGGTCTCCCCATGTCGCGCTCTCTCTCTCAAATTCTGGCTGAGTCTCCATCTGGAGCGCGGAACCCACCATGCTTGCTAATTATGCCTGGGCTTCTAAGATCCGACCGGGGAGGCCTCCGTGTCTCCTCTCCTTCAGGAGAACAGAAGGACGCCTGCGGCCTACGTAAGTGGTGCAAACTTCTTGTCTTGAAGTTTTATTGGTCTCCTGCATAAACCAAAATACTCAGCCTCTTTTCTCTGCTGAATTTTCCTACTGAGCTATCCTCATTCTATTACTCTTTATATCTTTGATAAAATATTTAAATAAATAGGTCGCCGACGCCGTCCCCGCTTCGAATACCCTGGATCATCCGGGGCTGGTCCCCGGCACCTGATGGTAGATTAATTGCTATAATTCGACAGGAATGGGATGTGCTTCTGGTTTACTATACTGCTTGAGTGAGGAAATTTCAGAGGTTTCCAGTAGTCATTCCTGTTATGTTGGCCATTTTTCCATGGGTCAGAGAGCTAATATGGAATTTCTACGAATTGTGAATTATGTCTATTTCCATTATACATTCAGAAAGTAACCATATAATGATTTACTACCTGGTCCTACTACAAGTTCAGTTTGGCCCAGCACTCCATCTCTCACCTTACATCAAAAATACACACTTTACCTAATGAGCTACAGTGACATTTTTGGTGTTCAGGAATTAATCAATTTAGAGCCAGTGTCTGCTAATCTTTGAAAAGTCTCAGTGTTTCTCCCTAGTGAACAGTTGTTCTCGTAGATTGTCTTAAGTCCTTTAAGAGGAAAGCATAGAGGAAGATTTATGTTCTATACTGTGATAATTCTAGGGCTTCCCTGGTGGCTCAGATGGTAAAGAATCTTCCTGCAAGGCAGGAAACCTGTGTTACATCCCTGGGTCAGGAAGGTCCCCTGGAAAAGGTAATGGCTACCCACTCCAGTATTCTTGAGAATTCCATGGACAGAGTAGTCTGGCGGGTCTCAGAGTTGGACACAACTGAGCCACTTTTACTTTCTTAGAAGATTTATGCTCTATACTGTGATAATGCTGGAGGGTTTTTCTCAAATAGACCTGGCTTCTCTTTGTTTTTTTAATAAACAATTTTTGAACAGTTTTATGTTTACAGAAAAAAATTACACAATAATACAGTGTCCATATCTCCTCCCAGTTTCTCTTATTATTAACATATTATGTTAACCAAAATATTCATTTGGGTTTTCTATAAGATGTTACAAAGACTCACAAAAATTTATTTGGCTAATCCAATACTAATTAGCATGGTTCATTTGTTAAAACTAACAAATTAGTATTGATATATATTTTTATTAACTTAAGTCCATACTCTATTCAGATTTCCTTTGTTCTTACTTTTCTGTTCCATGATCCCATCCAAAATAATACATTGCATTTGGCTCAAATTTCTCTTGATTGTGCAGTTTCTCAGAATTTCCTTGTACTTGATGACCTTGATAGTTTCTAGGAGTCTGGTTGGGTATATTTAGGATGTTTTGTTGGAATTTGTCTGATGTTTCTCATGGTTAGAATAAAGATATGGATTTGGGACAAATATCATAGAAGAAAAACACCATTTTGCCACTCATATAAAGGGTACATATATTAACATGATTTATCTATGCTGATAGTGACCTTGATTAACTGACTGAGGTATTATTTGTCAGATTTCTCCATACTCCCCATTTCAGATTTCACTTTTCTAGAGGAAGTAAAATGCATATAGCCCAAGTAGGGAGTCACATTACTCCTTAAGGTTAGGATGAAGGGTTTATATATTAATAGATTATCTGAATTTCATATACATGGGAGATTTCCCTCTTCTCCCATTTGAACTCATAGATATTTATCTTATACTTTGCATTAAAATACAATACCTATTTATTATTTATCACTCGAATTGTTCTAGCTTTAGCTGCTGTGAACTCTTTCAGATGGCTTTTGTGTGCCTTTGACATACTCTAATCATTACAATTTTTTGAGCAAATATTTACTTGATAAGCACTATGGGATGCTCCAGACTCATCTTGTATTTTCCCCCATCTGTCTCATAATCAGTTATTTCTCAAAGAAGCCCTCAGTGTGTGTTTTGCTGGAGAAATATTGTAGCTCCTAGGCCCTTTCAGCACACACAGCAAAGATATATATGTGTGTATACTAACCTGTGCATATACATGTATCTAAAAATATTTATATTGAACCACATATATATTAAATTAAGCATGAGTTCTTACTGTCTTCAAAACTAACCCATCACCTCATGGATGATTCTAACAGCTTCTGCTTGCTTATCTGTAAAGTGCCACTTCAACTGGCTCTCACAATCAGTCAGCTCAGTTCAGTCACTCAGTCGTGTCCAACTCTTTGCGACGCCATGAATCACAGCACACCAGGCCTCCCTGTCCATCACCATCTCCCAGAGTTCACTCAAACTCAAGTCCATTGAGTCGGTGGTACCATCCAGCCATCTCATCCTCTGTCGTCCCCTTTTCTACCTGCCCCCAATCCCTCCCAGCATCAGAGTCTTTTCCAATGAGTTAACACTTCGTATGAGGTGACCAAAGTACTGGAGTTTCAGTTTTAGCATCATTCCTTCCAAAGAAAACCCAGGGCTGATCTCCTTCAGAATGGACTGGTTGGATCTCCTTGCAGTCCAAGGGACTCTCAAGAGTCTTCTCCAACACCACAGTTCAAAAACTTCAATTCTTCAGTGCTCAGCTTTCTTCACAGTCCAGCTCTCACATCCATACATGACCACAGGAAAAACCATAGCCTAGACAAGACGGACCTTTGTTGGCAAAGTAATGTCTCTGCTTTTCAATATGCTATCTAGATTGGTTATAACTTTCCTTCCAAGGAGTAAGCGTCTTTTAATTTCATGGCTGCAGTCACCATCTGGAGTGATTTTGGAGCCCAAACAAATAAAGTCTGACACTGTTTCCACTGCTTCCCCATCTATTTGCCATGAAGTGATGGGACCGGATGCCATGATCTTTGTTTTCTAAATGTCGAGCTTTAAGCCAACTCTTTCACTTCATCAAGAGGCTTTTGAGTTCCTCTTCACTTTCTGCCATAAGGGTGGTGTCATCTGCATATCTGAGGTGATTGCTATTTCTCCCAGCAATCTTGATTCCAGCTTGTGCTTCTTCCAGACCAGCATTTCTCATGATGTACTCTGCATACAAGTTAAATAAGCAGGGTGACAACATACAGCCTTGACATACTCCTTTTCCTATTTGGAACCAGTCTGTTGTTCCATGTCCAGTTCTAACTGTTGCTTCCTGACCTGCATATAAGTTTCTCAAGAGGCAGATCAGGTGGTCTGGTATTCCCATCTCTTTCAGAATTTTCCACAGTTTATTGTGATCCACACAGTCAAAGGCTTTGGCATAGTCAATAAAGCAGAAATAGATGTTTTTTCTGGAACTCTCTTGCTTTTTCAATGATCCACAGGATATTGGCAATTTGATCTCTGGTTCCTCCGCCTTTTCTAAAACCAGCTTGAACATCTGGAAGTTCACTGTTCATGTATTGCTGAAGTCTGGCTTTGAGAATTTTCAGCATTACTTTACTAGCATGTGAGATGAGTGCAATTGTGTGGTAGTTTGAGCATTCTTTGACATTGCCTTTCTTTGGGATTGGAATGAAAACTGACCTTTACCAGTCCTGGTGCCACTACTGAGTTTTCCAAATTTGCTGGCATATTGAGTACAGCACTTTCAAAGCATAATCTTTCAGAATTTGAAAGAGCTCAACTCAAATTCCATCACCTCCACTAGCTTTGTTCGTAGTGATGCTTTCTAAGGCCCACTTGACTTCACATTCCAGGATGTCTGGCTCTAGGTCAGTGATCACACCATCGTGATTATCTGTGTTGTGAAGATCTTTTTTGAACAGTTCTTCTGTGGATTCTTGCCACCTCTTCTTAATATCTTCTGCTTCTGTTAGGTCCATATCTTTTCTGTCCTTTATCGAGCCCATCTTTGCAAGAAATGTTCTCTTGGTGTCTCTAATTTTCTTGAAGAGATCTCTAGTCTTCTTTCCCATTCTGTTTATTTATTTATTTTTTCTCTATTTCTTTGCATTGATCACTGAGGAAGGCTTTCTTATCTCTTCTTGCTATTCTTTGGAACTCTGCATTCAGATGCTTATATCTTTCCTTTTCTCCTTTGCTTTTCACTTCTCTTCTTTTCACAGCTATTTGTAAGGCCTCCCCAGGCAGCCATTTTGCTTTTTTGCATTTCTTTTCCATGGGGATGGTATTGATCCCTGTCTCCGGTACAATGTCACGAACCTCCATCCATAGTTCATCAGGCACAGTATCTATCATATCTACTCCCTTAAATCTTTTTTTCACTTCCACTGTATAATCATAAGGAATTTGATTTAGGTCATACCTGAATGGTCTGGAAGAAACACAAACTGGAATCAAGATTGCCAGGAGAAATATCAATAACCTCAGATATGCAGATGACACCACCCTTATGGCAGAAAGTGAAGAGGAACTCAAAAGCCTCTTGATGAAAGTGAAATTGGAGAGTGAAAAGGTTGGCTTAAAGCTCAACATTCAGAAAACGAAGATCATGGCATCCGGTCCCACCACTTCATGGGAAATAGATGGGGAAACAGTGGAAAGTGTCAGACTTTATTTTTCTGGGCTCCAAAATCACTCCAGATGGTGACTGCAGCCATGAAATTAAAAGACGCTTACTCCTTGGAAGGAAAGTTATGACAAACCTACATAGTATATTGAAAAGCAGAGACATTACTTTGCCAACAAAGGTCCGTCTTGTCTAGGCTATGGTTTTTCCTGTGGTCATGTATGGATGTAAGAGTTGGACTGTGAAGAAGGCTGAGTGCCAAAGAATTGATGCTTTTGAACTGTGGTGTTGGAGAAGACTCCTTGGACCTCAAGGAGATCCAACCAGTCCATTCTGAAAGAGATCAGCCCTGGGATTTCTTTGGAAGGAATGATGCTAAAGCTGAAACTCCAGTACTTTGGCCACCTGATGTGAAGAGTTGACTCATTGGACAAGACTCTGATGCTGGGAGGGATTGGGGGCAGGAGGAGAAGGGGACGACAGAGGATGAGATGGCTGGATGGTATCACTGACTCTATGGTCGTGAGTCTCAGTGAACTCTGGGAGTTGGTGATGGACAGGGAGGCCTGGCATGCTGCGATTCATGGGGTCGCAAAGAGTCGGACACGACTGAGCGACTGATCTGATCTGATCTGAATGGTCTAGTGGTTTTCCCTACTTTCTTCAATTTATGTCTGAATTTGGCAATAAGGAGCTCATGATCTGAGCCACAGTCAGCTCCCAGTCTTGTTTTTGCTGACTGTATAGAGCTTCTCCATCTTTGGCTGCAAAGAATATAATCAATCTGATTTCGATGTTGACCATCTGGTCATGTCCACGTGTAGAGTCTTCTCTTGTGTTGTTGGAAGAGGGTGTTTGCTATGACCAGTGCATTCTCTTGGCAAAATTCTATTAGCTTTTGCCCTGCTTCATTCCGTATTCTAAGGCCAAATTTGCCTCTTACTCCAGGTGTTTTTTGACTTCCAACTTTTGCATTCCAGTCCCCTATAATGAAAAGGACATCTTTTTTGGGTGTTAGTTCTAAAAGGTCTTGGAGGTCTTCATAGAACTGTTCAACTTCAGCTTCTTCAGCGTTACTGGTTGGGGCATAGACTTGGATTACTGTGATATTGAATGGTTTGCCTTGGAAATGAACAGAGATCATTCTGTTGTTTTTGAGATTGCATCCAAATACTGCCTTTTGGACTCGTTTGTTGACCATGATGGTTACTCCATTTCTTCTAAGGGATTCTTGCCCACAGTAGTCGGAGAAGGCAATGGCACCCCACTCCAGTACTCTTGCCTGGAAAATCCCATGGACGGAGGAGCCTGGAAGGTTGCAGTCCATAGGGTCGCTGAGGGTCGGACACGACTGAGCAACTTCCCTTTCACTTTTCACTTTCATGCATTGGAGAAGGAAATGTCAACCCACCCCAGTGTTCTTGCCTGGAGAATCCCAGGGACAGGGGAGCCTGGTGGGCTGCCGTCTATGGGTCGCACAGAGTCGGACATGACTGAAGTGACTTAGCATCAGCTGACAGTAGTAGATACAATGGTCATCTGAGTTAACTTCACCCATTCCAGTCCTTTTTAGTTCTCTGATTCCTAGAATGTCAACATTCACTCTTGCCATCTCCTGTTTGGCCACTTCCAATTTGCCTTGATTCATGGACCTGATATTCCAGGTTCCTATGCAATATTGCTCTTTACAGCATTGGACCTTGCTTCTGTCATCAGTCACATCCACAGCTGGGTATTGTTTTTGCTTTGGCTTCATCCCTTCATTCTTTCTGGAGATATTTCTCCACTGATCTCCAGCAGCAGGGCTCTCACAATACCCCCATCCATTTCCTTATATGGTCAATATAAAGTAACAATTAGTGGGTGTCCAGGAGTATCAGAATTATTAATCTGTACCTCCATGGAGAACATTTTCAAGTAATGGACAGAGATTATGTTCAACACCTTTAGACTTTAGTTGTCCACGCACGTATGCTATGTTGTTTCAGTCACATCCAACTCTGCACCCCCTTGGACTTTAGCCTGCCGGGCTCCTCTGTCAATGGAGGTTCTCCAGGCGAGAATACTGGAGTTGGTTGCCATGCCCTCCTCCAGGAGATCTTCCCAACCCAGGGGTCAAACCCGCATCTCTTATGTCTCCTGCATTGGCAGGCAGGTTCTTTACTACTAGCGCCACGTTAGTTTTACATACTTTATTCATTTCCAAAGCTACTGTGATCAGCAATTTCCTTCAGCTCTCTTTGGTGTGGCTGTTTAATTCATGTGCAGTGCAGATAACTTCTTTTTTCACAGTCTGTAGTCTTTCTGCAGATCCCACAACATCCTAAATGATTTTTTTTTCTTTTAAATTATATACCCAAACTTTCTCTTTGCTATTAAGTCCTAAGGATGTTGACAAATGTATAATGTTTTCTTTCACTCAGCAATATACATTTAGAGTTACTCCATGTCTTTTTATGGCTTGATAGCCCATTTCTTGATTTTGATAAATACATTCCAGTGTATAGTAATACCATAGTTTATCCGTTCATATTTTAAATAACATTTATTTGTTTCCAATTTGGGGTGCTATCAATACTTTAAATACCTCATTCTTCTTCTTTTTGCATGGTTTCTGATATGAAGTCCTATTATTTCTTAGCCCTTTTTCATTATTGGTAAGGTGTGATTTTTTTTTTCTACTATTTCAAGATTTTCTCATTGTCTTTAGTTTTCTGCAGGTTAAGTATGATACAAGTATATGCAAAATTGTTGCTACTTCCTTGGTTTTCTGTGAATTTCCTGGATCTGTGGTTTGACATCTTTAATTAGCTTTGAAAAGTTCTCAGTCATTAGTACTTCAGATATTCCTTCTCCTCCTTTTTGTCTTTCACCTTATAGTGTTTCTATTATATAAATATTACAGGCATACCTCATTTTATTATTCTTCACTTTATTTTGCTTTGCAGATAATGATTTTTTTTTCAACAAATTGAAGGTTTAGATCATAACTTAGATCATAACTATCAGAACCATTTTTCTAATAACATTTGCTTACTTCATGCCTCTGTGTCACATTTTGGTAATTCTTGCAATATTTTAAGCTTTGTTATTATTGTGATAAATGATCTTTCTTACTATTATGACTTGCTGAAGGCTCAGATGATGGTTAGCATTTTTTACCAGTTAAGTCTTTTATAGTATGTATATATTTTTAGATATAACACTCTTAAACACTTAATAGATTATAGTAAAGCATAAACATAACTTTTATAAGAAATCACAAACCTAAAAACCTGCAGGATTTGCTTTATTGCAATACTCATTTTATTGTAATGGTCTGGGACTAAACCTACAGTGTCACCCACGTCTGCCTCTTTACCTTTTGCAATTATTCCACTCTTCTTGCATGTTCTTTTATGTTTTCCTTTTCAGTATTTTTTCTCCCTGCATATCAGTCTGGAAAGTTTGACTCATTTAACTTGAAGCTCACTGATTCTTATTTTGGCCATGTCCAGTCTATTGATGAGCCCAAAACAAATGCATTTTTATTTATGTTAGAATGTTTGATTTTCAGCATTGCTTTTGATTTTCTTGGAGTTGTCATTTCTCTATGAAAACTCTCATCTATTCGAGCATGTGTCCTCTTGCATACCTTCATTAGACTCCTTCACATATTACTCATAGTTATTACAATTGAATTTCCTGTCTGATAGTTTCAATCTATGTAATATAGGAGTTTGGTTCTGATGAGTGTTTTGTCTCTTCAGACTGTGTATTTTTGGATTTTAGTAGCATTCCTTGTATTTTTTTTTTAATTGAAAACAACACAGGAAATATGAGGTGACTGCAAATTAACATGTGTTTAGCCAGTTTTCCCAACATCACTTACTGGAGAGGCTACCCTTTCCCCATTGAGTATGATTTGCTCCCTTGTCCAGTATTATTTTACTATATGTGATGGTTTATTTCTGGGCTCAGTTCTGTCCTGTTGGGTCTATGTGTGTATCTCTATGCTGGCACCATACTGATTTTATTACTATAGTTTGTAATGTAGTTTGAAAGGCAGTGTCATGACTCTAGCTTTGTTTCCCTTTCTCAAGAATGCTTTCGCTATTCAGGGTCTTTGTGGTTCTACATGAATTTTGAATTAATTTATATTTCTGTGAAATGTACCATAAAATTATTTGATAGGAATTACATTAGATTGATGGATGGTTTTGAATAGTATGGGCGTATAAATGATATTCTTCTCCTCTATGAAGATAGGATATCTTTTCATTTATTTGCTTTCAATTTCTTTCATCAAAGTCTCATAGTTTTCAGTGTACAAGTATTTCATTTTCTTCCTTAAATTTATCCTTAGGTATTTTACCTTAATTTTTGATATGATTGTGAGTGGGATCATTTTCTTTCTTTATTTTTCAGGTATTTTATTGTCATTGTATGGAAACACAACTGATTTCTGTATATTGATTGGTTTACTGCAGCTTTACAGTTTTTGTCAATTAGTTCCAACAATTTTGATGGGGCCTTTAAGATTTAATATATATAAAAGCATATCATCTGCAGAGGTAATTTTAACTATTCCTTTATAATTTGAATGCCTTTTCTTTTCTCTCTTGTCTGATTGCTCTTACTAGGAATTACAATACTATATTGAATTGCATTTGTGATAGTGGGTGCTCTTGTCTTTTTCCTGATATTAGAATACTTTCAGCCTTTAAGTTTTGAAGTTTCTGTCAATAAAACCTATGAATGTGTCAGGACCTCACTAAGACTAGGGTCCCAGTTGTTCTTCCTATAAAGCTAGTATCCATTCAACCTCCAGCAATTTGTCAAAATTGCTAGTTAAATATTCCTACCAATTCTTGACTGTAGCAGTTTGTGCTCCAAGATAACTGATCTCAGCTGTGATTCTCTATATTTTCCCATCCTTTCAAATTTGGGGTTGTCAATTTGTCCTGTGACATCAATTCTCTGATGGGCCTAAGAAAAGTTGTTGATTTTCATTCATTTATCCTTTTTTTTTTTAACTCTGTTCTGAGAATCATAGGTGGTAATTTCTAAGGTTGTCAGATGTCATAACTGAAATTAGAAACCTGGAAAAATGTTTAAAATTAAGATGACAGCATTCGAGCTTCCATTTTAATCAAGAGGGTTAAGGCTTATTTTGTGACTTAAGTCTGGACATTAGGTTCAGTTCAGTTCAGTTGCTTAGTCGTGTCCAATTCTTTGAGACCCACTGGACTACAGCACTCCAGCCTTCCCTGTCCATCACCAACTCCCAGAACTTGCTCAAAATTACATCCATCCAGCCAGTGATGCCATTCAACCATCTTATCCTTGGTCATGCCCTTATCCTCCTGCCTTCAATCTTTCCCAGCATCAGAGTCTTTTCAAATTTGTCAGTTTTTTGCATCAGGTGGCCAAAGAATTGGAATTTCAGCTTCACCATTAGTCCTTCCAAAGAATATTCAGGACTAATTTCCTTTAGGATTGACAGGTTTGATCTCCTTGCAGTCCAAGGGATTCTCAAGAGTCTTCTCCAATACCACAGTTCAAAAGCATCAATTCTTCAGCACTCAGCTTTCTTTATAGTCCAACTCTACATCCACACATGACTCCTGGAAAAATCATAGCTTTGACTAGATGGACCTTTATTGGTAAAGTAATGTCTCTGCTTTTTAATGTTCTGTCTAGGTTGGTCATAACTTTTCTTCCAAGGAGCAAGCATCTTTTAATATCATGGCTGCAATCACCATATGCAGTGATTTTAGAGCCCCCCAAAATAAAGCCAGTCACAGTTTCAATTGATTCCCCATCTATTTGCCATGAAGTGATGGGACCAGACCCCATGATCTTAGTTTTCAGAATGTTGAGGTTTAAGCCAACTTTTTCACTCTTCTCTTTCACCTTCATCAAGAAGCTCTTTAGTTCTTCTTCACTTTCTGCATAAGGGTGGTGTCATCTGCATATCTGAGGTAACTGATATTTCTCCCAGCAATCTTGATTCCAGCTTGTCCTTCCTCCAGCCCAGTGATTCTTATGATGTACTCTGCATATAAGTTAAATAAGCAGGGTGCCAAAATACAGACTTCAGATCAGATCAGTCGCTCAGTCATGTCTGACTCTTTGTGATCCCATGAATCGCAGCATGCCAGGCCTCCCTGTCCAACACCAACTCCCAGAATTCACTCAAACTCACGTCCATCGAGTGGGTGATGCCATCCAGCCATCTCATCCTCTGTCATCCCCTTCTCCTCCTGCCCCCAATCCCTCCCTGCATCAGAGTCTTTTCCAATGAGTCAACTCTTCGCATGAGGTGGCCCAAGTACTGGAGTTTCAGCTTTAGCATCATTCCTTCCAAAGAAATCCCAGGGCTGATCTCTTTCAGAATGGACTGGTTGGATCTCCTTGCAGTCCAAGGGACTCTCAAGAGTCTTCTCCAACACCACAGTTCAAAGGCATCAATTCTTCGTTGCTCAGCCTTCTTCACAGTCCAACTCTCGCATCCATACATGACCACTGGAAAAACCATAGCCTTGACTAGATGAACCTTTGTTGGCAAAGTAATGTCTCTGCTTTTCAATATGCTATCTAGGTTGGTCATAACTTTCCTTCCAAGGAGTAAGCGTCTTTTAATTTCATGGCTGCAGTCACCATCTGCAGTGATTTTGGAGCCCAGAAAAATAAAGTCTGACACTTTCCACTGTTTCCCCATCTATTTCCCATGAAGTGATGGGACCGGATGCCATGATCTTCGTTTTCTGAATGTTGAGCTTTAAGCCAACATTTTCATTCTCCACTTTCACTTTCATCAAGAGGCTTTTGAGTCCCTCTTCACTTTCTGCCATAAGGGTGCTGTCATCTGCATAGCTGAGGTTATTGATATTTCTCTCAGCAATCTTGATTCCAGCTTGTGTTTCTTCCAGTCCAGTGTTTCTCATGATGTACTCTGCAGATAAGTTAAATCAACAGGGTGACAATATACAGACTTGACATACTCCTTTTCCTATTTGGAACCAGTCTGTTGTTCCATGTCCAGTTCTAACTGTTGCTTCCTGACCTGCATACAAATTTCTCAAGAGGCAGGTTAGGTGGTCTGGTATTCCCATCTCTTTCAGAATTTCTCACAGTTTGCTGTGATTCACACAGTCAAAGGCTTTGCCATAGTCAATAAAGCAGAAATAGATGTTTTTCTGGAACTCTCTTCCTTTTTCAGTGATCCAACGAATGTTGACAATTTGATCTCTGGTTCGTCTGCCTTTTCTAAATCCAGCTTGAATATCTGTAAGTTCATGGTTCATGTGTTGTTGAAGCCTGGCTTGGAGAATTTTGAGCATTTCTTTGCTAGTGTGTGAGATGAGTGCAATTGTGTCATAGTTTATACTTTCTTTGGCATTGCCTTTCTTTGGGATTGGAATGAAAACTGAGCTTTTCCAGTCCTGTGTCCATGCCTGAGTTTTCCAAATTTGCTGACATATTGACTGCAGCACTTTAACAGCATCATCCTTTAGGATTTGACATTAGTTTACATGCCATGATTTTCTATTACAGCAATTTATGTGGAGATTTGGTCAACATACATAGTTTATGGTGAAGATGATTTTCAGTTATACATCAAAAATATTGTAGTATGTTGTTCATCCCTTTCATTCCTGGGGACAATATTATCAGCTAGACAGTCCCAGAGACCCTAGAAAGCTAACATATTCTGATTAATGGTATAATCCTACTACTTTTCATGGTAAACAGACTCTTCCTTCTTTGTGATTAAATACTTCCATTTACAATGAAATCCATTCATCCCAAATGAAATCAGGGACCCATTTCAGTACCAGCATCCCCTCATGGTCATGCCTGACCCACAAAGGAAAACAATTACATTTTATTTTTTTCCCAAGGATATAGGTGTTCCCCTTCCTAATCTATATTCATAAGCATAACAAACAGAATATCTTCTTCATATTATTGTGAGATGTCATTGAGGGGGTAGTGTGAGGTTTGCAGAAATTAAATACATTCCAACTTTCTTGTCTCTTGATGTTGTTTATATTCTCCATATTATGCCTGAGAGGATCTATCATATCCACCTCACTAAAGGAATGTTATTTTTTAAGTCCAAGCTTCAGTCAACCAGCAAGTAGTTGAAGCTACTTTCAGCTGCATAAGACAACAAATTAAACCAAGAATATCTAGTAAGGGCATGTCCTGATGTTTTATTCTAACCTTAGTCTAGCATCCTTAAAATCCACTCTTATACCCGTCCCTGAGGTTTCTGTTGACATATATTTGCAAAATCTGGAGACTGCTTTGTGTGTCAGCTATTTCGTCCTGGATCGTAGTGTGTGTCTGGCCCCCTCTATCATGCTTATATAATACTTTAGCTGTGAGCTTGGTGCCAGCAAGGGGCAATGGTGGTAGGCTTGAGGAGGATCACTATCTCTTTATAAGACACATGCTCAGGTAAGATTTACATTTTCAGCAAAGTGAGGCAACTCTCTTTATTTTTTTAAAGTTTTATTGGAGTATAGTTGCCTTCCCATGCTGTGTTCTACTGTATGGCAAAGTGAGTCAGCTTTACATATCCATACATCCCCTCTTTTTTCGATTTCCTTCCCATTTACGGGCTTCCCTTGTGGCTCAGACTCTAAAGAAGCTGCCTGCAATGCAGGAGACCAGAGTTTGATCCCTGGGTTGGGAAGCTCCCTTGAGAATGGAATGGCAACCACTCCTGTAGACTTGCCTGGAGAATTCCATGGGTACAGGAGCGTGGCAGGCTACAGTCCATGGGGTCTCAGAGTCGGACAAGGCTGAGCGACTAACACTCTCACTCTTAGGCCACCACGGAGCATTGAGTAGTGTCCCTTTGCTATAGAGCAGGTTCTCGTTAGTTATCTATTTGATACATAGTATCAATATTATGCAATTGTCAATCCCAGTCTCCCAATTTACTACATGTCCCGTTTTCTCCTTGGTATCCATAGGTTTGTTTCTATGTCTATGTGTCTATTTCTGCTTTGTAAATTGGTATAGATTGTCTATGCCAATTTTTTCAGATTATACAGTGTTTGTTTTTCTCTTACTTACTTCACTCTGCATGATGGTATCTAGGTTCTTCTATGTCTCTCCAAATGATCCAGTTTTGTTCCTTTTTATGGAGGTGAGACTCTTTAGACATAGATGAACAGCTACTTTCACAGACAGAGGAGCCAGGGTGACTGAGTGCACAACATTCTCAGCATAAGTGGACCTCACTAAATGTCTTCATTCTAAAGGTGTTGGCCCTTGTACTTCCCAATCAAACCCTAACTTTCATGTGAGAAACTGAGCAAGATTATAACTTAAATTAGCATTCTAATTCTGTAAGTAGCACAGTTAAATTTTTGATTTAATGGTGAAAAATTCGACTTTAACCAGATGTTCAACAGCATCATAAATAAACCAACCCCAAAATCCTATAATTGAAGGACAGGGACAACCACTGGTATCAGTCAAGGTTCTGATATAAGGCAGAAAGTATGTTAGTAATTTAAATGCGCAGAGATTTACTAAAATACAACTTTCTCAGTGAAGCATTCTTTTAACACTCTGTTTGAAAATGCAACCTTCTGTATTGCCTAGATGACATGTGATTTATTTTCCTCCAAAATTCATACTGCCACTTTAAAAAATACATATTTTTATTGTTACATCTTATGTGTGTTTTATTACACTAAAGTGTATGCTCCGCACTATCAGAGATGTTTGTCTCTTTTGTTCATTGTGTTATACCTACCACTTAGAACAGTGCCTGTGAAACGGCAAATCTTAGGAAACATTTGATAAAGAAATTGACCAAACTCTATTTGAAATGAAGAAAGAGTGCTTCCTAGAGAAGGGGAGTGGGTGTGAATTTCCTTTCCAGCATTAGGACAAATTATAATCCTAATACAATTGAGATATAAGTGAAATATATACATTTTTAGAAGCCTGATGAGATGTTCTTATGAGAGGTTATTCTAAGAAAAATGATGATGTGTTTATGAATAATTTTTGACTTTAAATATTGAAAGCACAAAACTTTACCATTTGAGAAAAAGTAAGAGACTTTTAAAATCATTTTAAGTTATATATATATATATTAATAATAAAATGGAAATATGATGGTAAGGACCTGATGATAGTGCAATGAAGTTGTACATTTAGTAAATGTTTTTGTGCTTTTAGCTTCACTAAACAAACTAATATTTCTGACATTGAAAATTAATATGTTCTTACATCTACTTTAGAAAAAGTATTCCATCTGCACATTGGTTATATCTGTCTTTTCTGTTTACACCCTGGACTTCTTGCCCAGGGCAAAAGGAGTAAAAAGAACTAGAAATGGTATTTATTACAAAGAGTAATCAACCATAAAGACTATAATTGAACACTCAAGTGTAGTCATTACATGATTAATTACTTTGGCAAATCAGCCTCCTACATATATCATGAAAATATTCAAAGGAGCTAGAACAGAATATACAAAAAGCAGGCTTGTCATTAGCAAACTCACTGCCATCCATAGCTTGCTTGTTTTCAGTATTTCTTAGTTTTCACCATTGTTCCTCCCTTTAATCCTCTATACTAATGACATTTTAAGATAAATACTTTGATTGCATAGTAGCAATGCAGGCAAATGTTTTTTCAAGTTTTTGTCACACAAACAAAAGACTGACCACGATGGCTTATTTGGCAACTTACATGTCTATCATTGACAGATCTATTGTTGATCGATAAACTGCTCTCATTTCTAACATTTCTATATTGCTTCAGTTTAATAGGAACCATATCAAAATAGTTTTTTCTTAAGTTAATAACATTCAGTACTAATTACAAGGCTGTGGGGAAAAAAGTGTAGAGAATAGAGTCACATGTGGTGAAAACTGTGATGGCTTCTTTTGCTCTGGCTGTTCTCATGTCTGGTTATAAAATTTAGAACTTCTGAATCTGTACTACAAACTGGAGAAGAAGTAGGCTGAGCTGGAATAGGAGGGGAGTCACACTTTAGATGGCAGATCAGAGAGGTGGGAAGAACCCAGATCTGGATTACATCACTAAACTATTGAGACAAGTAAAGGTAGAATGTGTCCTGAATTTGAACACGGAGTATCCGCAGGTGCATTCTCTTACTCAGAAACCTATAATGTTCTTCATTACACCTATGTAGTTATTAAAATCATTTAATTGTACAGTTATAAAAAAAAAAAACAGGAATCTACCTTGGATTTACTTTTTCACAATACAACTCGGAATGAATTTTATATAGTCTTCTTTCTGAATTATTTTTTTGAGCATAATCTCCTCTAGCTTCATCGATGTTGTTGCAAATAGCAGGATTTCATTTCTTCAGTTCAGTTCAGTCGCTCAGTCATGTCTGACTCTTTGTGACCCATGGACTGTAGCAGGCCCGGCCTCCCTGTCCATCACCAACTCCCAGAGTTTACCCAATCTCATGTCCATTGAGTCAGTGATGCCATCCAACCATCTCATCCTCTGTTGTCCCCTTTTCCTTCTGCATTCAATTTTCCCCAGCATCAAGTTCTTTTCAAATGCATCAGCTCTTCACATCAGGTAGCTAAAGTACTAGAGTTTCAGCTTCAACATCAGTCCTTCCAGTGAATACCCAGGATTGATCTCCTTTAGGACAGGTTGGTTGGATCTCCTTGCAGTCCAAGGGACTCTCAAGAGTCTTCTCCAACACCACAGTTCAAAAGCATCAATTCTTTGGTGCTCAGCTTTCTTTACAGTCCAACTCTCACATTCATACATGACCACTGGAAAAACCATAGCCTTGACTAGACAGACCTTTGTTGGCAAAGTATTGTCTCTGCTTTTTAATATGCTGTCTCAGTTGATCATAACTTTCCTTCCAAGGAGTAAGCGTCTTTTAATTTCATGGCTACAGACACCATCTGCAGTGATTATGGAGCCCAAAAAAATAAAGTCAGCCTCTGTTTCCACTGTTTCCCATCTATTTGCCATGAAGTGATGGGGCCAAATGCCATGATCTTTGTCTTCTGAATGTTGAGCTTTAAGCCAACTTTTCCACTCTCCTCTTTCACTTTCATCAAGAGGCTGTTTAGTTCCTCTTCACTTTCTGACATAAGGGTGGTGTCATCTGCATATCTGTGGTTACTAATATTTCTCCTGGCAATCTTGATTCCAGCTTGGGCTTCATCCAGACCACTGTTTCTCATGATGTACTCTGCATATAAGTTAAATAAACAGGGTGACAATATACAGCCTTGACTAACTCCTTTTCTTATTTGGAACCAGTCTGTTGTTCCATGTCCAGTTCTAAATGTTGCTTCCTGACCCTCATATGAACAGATTTCCCAAGAGGCAGGTTAGGTGGTCTGGTATTCCCATCTCTTTCAGAATTTTCCAGTTGATTGTGATCCACACAGTCAAAGGCTTTGGCATAGTCAGTAAAACAGAAATAGATGTTTTTCTGGTACTCTCTTGCTTTTTCCATGATCCAGCAGATGTTGGCAATTTGATCTCTGGTTCCTCTGCCATTTCTAAATCCAGGTTGAACTTCTAGAAGTTCACGGTTCATGTATTGCTGAAGCCTGGCTTGGAGAATTTTGAGCATTACTTTCCTAGCGTGTGAGATGAGTGCAATTGTGCGGTAGTTTGAGCATTCTTTTCATTGCCTTTCTTTGGGATTGGAATGAAAACTGACCTTTTCCAGTCCTGTGGCCACTGCTGAGTTTTCCAAATTTGCTGGCATATTGACTGCAGCACTTTCACAGCATTGTCTTTTAGGATTTGGAATAGCTCAGCTGGAATTCCATCACCTCCACTAATTTTGTTCGTAGTGATGCTTTCTAAGGCCCACTTGACTTCACATTCCAGGATGTCTGCCTCTAGGTGAGTTATCACACCATCATGATTATCTGGGTCGTGACGATCTTTTTTGTTGCCACCTCTTCTTACTATCTTCTGCTTCTGTTAGGTCCATATGATTTCTATACTTTATTATGACTTTTTATTATTTCTGTCCTTTATTATTTCCTTTCAAATGACTGATTAATATTTCATCATATATTTTAATGTTTATGTATATATGTATACATATCATGTGTATAGGTTATATATATATATACATATATGCATATGTACACACACACATGTGTACACACACCCACACCATCAAAGGAAATTTGTTTTATTTCTCTAACCTGGCTGTTGCGAATAATGCTGCAGTAAAATGGGTGCACAGATATCTCTTTGAGATGCTAATTTCCAAGCTGCATGCTGAATTGCTTCAGTCATGTGCATCTCTTTGCGATCCTGTGGATGGTAACCTGCCAGGCTCCTCTGTCCATGTGATTCTCCAGGCAAGAATACTTAGTGGGTTGCCGTGCCCTCTCTGAATATATACCCGAGAGTGGGGTTACTGGATCATATGGCATTCAATATTTAATTTTCTGATTAAAAGATCTATTTTCCATAATGGCTGAATCATTCTACATTCTTACCAACAGTGTTTTCTCTATATCCTCGCCAACATTTGTTATCCTTGTCTTTTTGATGATAGCCCTCTTAATAGGGGTGAGGTGGTATCTCATTGTCATTTTTATTTGCATTTC
Source organism: Bos grunniens (assembly GCF_055505025.1). Lineage (NCBI taxonomy): Eukaryota > Metazoa > Chordata > Mammalia > Artiodactyla > Bovidae > Bos > Bos grunniens. The sequence goes on from NC_141168.1 coordinate 11,184,983, forward strand.
CCTGATGGTAAGTAAGTTTGAGCACCTTTTCATATATATACTATCTATTTATATATCTTCTTTGGAAAATTTTTCTTTTCAGGTTCCTGGCCCATTTTAATTTTATTGTTATTATTATTTTGCTATTAAACTGTATGAAACCTTTACATATTTTGGATATTAACCCTTTATCAGATACAGTGCCTTTTACAGGCACATAGTTCTCTGGTGGCTCATACAGTAACAAATCCACCTGCAATGCAGGAGACCTGGGTTTGATCCCTGATGGGAAGATCCCTTGGAGAAGGGAATGGCTAACCACTCCAATATTCTTGCTTGGAGAATTCCATGTTCAGAGGAGCCTGGCAGGCTATGATCCATGATGTCACAAAGAGTCAGACATGGCTGAGTGACTAATAAACACAAAACAGACTAGTGAAATAGAATAGAGTGTTCTGACACAAGCCCACATATTTATGATTCAATAAGTTTTCACGAAGGTGCCAGGAACATACAATGAAGAAAGGGTAGTCTCATCAATAAATGGTGTTGGGAAAACTGGTTATCCACATGGAAGAAAATGACAATGGAGTTTTGTTTTATACCATTCACAAAAATTAACTCAAATGGATTAAAGAATTAAATATAAGACCTGAAACCATACAACTCCTAGAAGTAGACTTATGAAAAAAATATCCTTGACATTAGTGTTGGCAATATATTTTTATGGATAAGACATCAAAAGAATAGGCATAAAATAACCAAGTGAAGCTACATTAAACTAAAGAGCTCCTGCACAGTAATGGAAAACATAAACTGAAAAGATTCTACAGAACAGAAACAATTTTAAAATCAAGTCAAAACAGATCTTCTAATATAAAGAATATATCCATTAAGAAAAGAAATAGCCCTCAGAATGTTTGACCAAAAGTTAATTAAGATTAACTACAAATAGAAATGATAAATTTATGAGGAAATCACCAAAATACAGCACAAAGATAAAAATATATGAAAATATCAGTGCCTTAAGGGAAGGAGAAAGGAAGAGTAAGACAGTAGAAGTTGAATAAGAAGTAACTAAAGATTGGGGAGTAAGTCAATATTTAAAGAGAAGTTGGTATATGTATTATAAAATGCTGAAAGAAAAAAGACTTTGCTGATGGAAGAAACACATTAAGTACTGAGCAAGACTAACAAGGGAAATGCCACTGGAAAAGAGCCATAGTGAAACAGAAAAGCAATGACAAATCTGAACAAGAAATTTGGGCTAACTATAGACTTTAATTATTAACAAAAGATGCCAAAAGGTCACAAAATATGTTCAATTATTGTAAAAAATAATCTCCTATCTCGAATTTTACATCTGAGGAAAGTAGACATTTAGATGAACAAATTCAGAAAGGTTGTGGTTTCCTGGGCATAATTTTTAAAGTACTAAAAATATCCTCCAGTTAAATCTAAAACCAGAAAGAAGTGGAAAACTAAACCTACTAACGAACAAAATAGTTGTCAAATGTGTGTATAAATTACAACTGACTGTAAAAACATAAATAATACTGGGTGTTCATGGTTGGAAAAAAGTCAGAGATTTAAGTTTTCTGTACTATGTACTCTGGATATTGGGATTATTTCTCCTATAAAAAGTACATAAAGTACTGATATATTACCTTAAAAATGTTAAATTTATAGCTGAAATTACAACAAAAGAAATCTAAAATGCTTAAAGAAATGTCTAAAATATAGAAACCTTGTTGCGTTTCTTAAAAATGTGGAACACATTTATTAAATGAGAGTGCAAGAGAAAACAAAGTACAAAATAAATAAAGAGATGTAAAGAGCAGACATTTCTTTCTTCCTTTGTGATAAGGTAGACATGTGCTTGCTTTATCACTGCAGTGAATACATGTCCAATCTTGTTAGGGTTATGGTACTTTATAGTTTCTATCATCTTTTTCCATATTAATGAATTAGCTTTTAAAACTTTACTACCTTTAAAATTTTTGCTTTGTTCATCATTGTTTTCAATAGTCTATACATTCTCTTTTTAAAGCTGTTCTTTCATTGATTTTTTAAACAGGACTTTACACATAAAATGCTTTCTCAGTATTTGTTTTTATTTTTTCCTTTTTTAAATATATATTTATTTTAATTGGAGGCTAATTACTTTACAATATTGTACTGGTTTTGCCATACATTGACATGAATCCACCATGGGTGTGCATATGTTCCCCATCCTGAACCCCCCTCCCAACCTCCCTCCCCATCCCATCCCTCTGGGTCATCCCAGTGCACCAGCCCCGAGCATCCTGTATCATGCATCGAACCTGGACTGGCAATTCGTTTCACATATGATAATATACATGTTTCAATGCCATTCTCCCAAATCATCCCATCCTCGCCCTCTCCCACAGAGTCCAAAAGACTGTTCTATACATCTGTGTCTCTTTTGCTGTCTCGCATACAGGGTTATCGTTACCATCTTTCTAAATTCTAAGCAGACGAATGGATAAGAAAGCTGTGGTACATATACACAATGCAATATTACTCAGCCATTACGAAGAATACATTTAAATCAGTTCTAATGAGGTGAATGAAACTGGAGCTTATTATACAGAGTGAAGTAAGCCAGGAAGAAAAACACCAATATAGTATAATAACACATATATATGGAATTTAGAAAGATGGTAACGATAACTCAATACTTGTTTCTAAAATGTCTTTAATTTTGTCACAGTCTTGTATGATGATTTTAATAGACATAATATTTCTAATAGTTATTTTTTCATTGAAAATACTTACTTTGTCTCCTGGTATCTTTATTCACTAGAAATAAACCTAAAATTAATCTAATCACTGTCCCAGGATTGTATCTATTCTTAGTTACTTTTGCCTCATTATTAAGTGTGTATAGGTGGATTTACTTTTTTTCCCCACCACTTAAGAATCAAAGTGAATTTTAAATTTGCCACCAAGTGATAATCCAGTAATTTCAAGTTTACCTTTGAGATTAGGCTGTTGCCACCCACTATCGCAAGTTATCTTAATAGAGCATGATTATTGGTTATTCCATCTTCCTCCTCTGTATTATTTGTATTATTTTCCTGTACCACCACCAGTATTTCCTTGACCTTACAAATTAGCTACTTATACCTGAATCCTCTTTTTGTGGAAACTCTAACAGAAATGATAATAAATAACATTTTTGTTTTGCATCCACATATTTTTCACAACCACTTATTTCAGAAGTTCCCCAGTACGTTGTAGATTGATTTCCCTCTCCCCAGTCTATTCATGTTCCTGGTTATCTTATTCAGTCTTTGGTTTTGAATACAATTAAAATAATTTCCAAGGCCCAGACTCTTGCCTGAAACTTAGAGTCATATACCCAACTGCCTGCATGATTTCTCCACTTGGAAGTAAATACTTTATTTAAAAAATATGATTGAAATATAATTGCTTTACAATGTTACTAGTTTCTTTCTGTACAACAGCTAAATAAGTACATGTATCTCCTCCCTCTTAGGCCTCCCTCCCAACCCCCCAGTTTCACCCGTCTAGGTCATCACAGAGCACCACGCTGCTTCCCTGAGCTATTCAGCATGTTCCCATTTGCTACCTGTTTTATACATGGCAGTGTGTATATGTCAGTCATAGTCTCTCAATTTGTCCCATCCTCCCCTTCCTCCATGTCCATTCTCTACATCTGTGTCTCTATTTCTGCCTTGTAAATAGGATCATCTGTACTATTTTTCTAGGTTCCATATATATGCGTTAATATATAATATTTGTTTTTCTCTTTATGACTTCACTCTGCATGACAGACTCTAGGTCCATCCACACCACTTCAGTTGACTCAATTTCATTTCTTTTTATGGCTGAGTAATATTTCATTGTATATATGCACACCTTTTCTTTATTCATTCGTCTGTAGATGGACATTTAGGATGCCTCTATGTCCTGGCTATTGTGAATGGTGCTGCAATGAACACTGGGGTACATGTGTCTTTTTGAATTATGATTTTATCAGAATCTATGCCCAGTGTGGGAGTTCTGGGTAAACTTTACATGTCTAAAATTGAACTCCTAAATTCTTCCAACCAAAAAGATAACTTCCTTTCCAGTTTCTGACAATCCAGTCCTTTCAATCCCTTTCACCAAAACTTTAGAGACATTCTTAACATTTGTTCTCTTATCCCCAGCATCCAAAGCTGTCTTCTCTCCTTTACAAATACATCCAGAATTCAGCCTCTTCCACCACGCTGCAATTCTTAGCACCACTCTGGCCTAAGCCATGATTCTCCTGACCACAATCACACAGGAGAGTCCTAACTAGTCTCCATGGGACCAAGCTTGCTCTATATTCCAAGACATGGGTATGCTCATGTTACCCCTTTGGACAAAATTCTTTACTGGATCTTCACCCTCACTAGTAAAAATCCCAAAGTCCTACAGTGGCCTACAAATCCCAACCAAATGACAGCCTGCACCATGTCTCTGATCTCCGCTCCTGTACTTTTCCTCCTATTCACTCCGCACTCCTGCTGCTCTGGCCACAATGTTTCTTCTTCCTAGAAAGTTCTGTTCCCAAATATCCTAATGAATACCTTGCACCTCCTTCAGAGCATTTTGACACATGTCGCTTTCTTTATGGAGCCAGTACTGATGATACCACTTCTACTTTTTTCTCAAGTATTTTATACCCCTTACTCTAGGGTTTTTTTAGTAGATCTTTAAATTATTTATTACATTTAATACATTGTATCTTTCCACCAAATAGGATGTCACCTATTTCAGGGAGAGACTTTTTGCATTTATAATGTAATTCAAGCACCTAGAAGAGCCCATGATATGTAATAGATGATCAATAAATATTTGAATGTATATTTCCATAAAAATTTCTGAAAGGGTAAATAAGTAAAATATTGATGAGGAAATTGTGTGTTTTAAAGCAGAAAAATGAAGCCACAACAAGAAGTATATGAAAATCTAGGATGAAGCGATAGGTTACTTAATGTACTAGAAGAAGTGAGGGGATTAGATGAAGTCCATTGATCAAAAATGATGAATCTTCAGGCAGAGATTGCTCAAGTTGAGTTGAAAGTGTGTATAATTATTAAAATGAGCACAGTGTCTGATACACAAGGGCCAGTCAATAAATGTCAGTTAAAGTGAATAAAATATCCTAATATCACACTCTCATAATAGGGGTACTGGGCTACATGTTAAACCAAAAATAATAAAAGCAGTAAAACTGTATATTTCCTGACCCGTTAGGACTTAGTACCTGAAGTGTGATACACGAATATGTAAAAATATCAAAGTTAGGTAGTATTTAATGGCTTCAGTGAGGTCAGTTAAATCATATAAAGCTTTTAAAATATGTGTTTCACTTTCCATGGATTTTTTTTCATCTTAGAATCAGTATATTTGAGTTTAGTTTCAGCAAGTGAGATAATAAGAATCCTGGGGAGACACATCTAGTCCTGCTGCTGTTAACTGCTGCTATGTCGCTTCAGTCGTGTCCGACTCTGTGCGACCCCATAGATGGCAGCCCACCAGGCTCCCCCATCCCTGGGATTCTCCAGGCAAGAACACTGGAGTGGGTTGCCATTTCCTTCTCCAATGCATGAAAAGTGAAAAGTGAAAGTGAAGTCGCTCAGTCGTGTTCGTCTCTTAGCCACCCCGTGGACTGTAGCCTACCATGCTCCTCCATCCATGGGATTTCCCAGGCAAGAGTACTGAGGTGGGGTGCGATTGCCTTCTCCGACATCTAGTCCTAATCTGTTCTAATTCTCTTTGAATCCTTTCTAAGGCACTGCTGATATTTCCTTGCACTCAGTTTTCATCCCGAGGATTTCCCTGTGATCACACTTGGCAGGAATCTCACACTAAGTAATGATCAGTATTAAAAAGCTCATTTTTTAATAGAAACAATAGTATTCTTATTACAGTTGATTGATTAAATACACAAAGTGATCATCATCCAAGTTTTTATGATCTGGAATTTACCTCAGAAATTAATTAATTGCTTTTTATCATAACTAACTACATGATTCATGAAAGCTTGTGGAGATTAACTCTAAATTATTATATTGTCAGTGAGAAGACTGGCTGATGATATTAATAAGTAAATGACAAAAGAAGGTATATCTCTAATTATTCTGAAATAATTATATTCATTATCACCACATTTGACTTTATCGTTTCTATGAAATTAGTTCCTTAAGAAATCAGACAGCAGTGTTTTCAACAAAAACTGCTAACTGTACCCTATTCAAAAAAGAGAATGTCTCATTTATCCAAAATTCATTCATGCAACAAGCTAACCTTTCCGTAAGAAAGCCAACAACCCTGAAATGAGTGAAAGCACAATGTTTTTGCACAGCAACAGTAGATATAATACATGATATAAAAATTATAGGTTCTTATGAAAAATGTGAACATGTTTAGGACACGATAATAACATATAAATGAATTAAAGTTTAAAAGATGATATATTAAATATTTAATTGTTTTATGCATATTTTCTTCAGTAATGTGTATCAGTTGTTTAGAAGCAATTCCAAAGAAATTCAGGTGAAAGTAGACTTGTTGATGAAATTCAGCAAAATGTGTGCTGGCACCTTTGACATACAAGCTTTTGGCAACAGAAGAGTTGGGTGTACATACATGTGCTTGCTACATATATATAAAATTTCTAAGAATGTAAGTTGGGATAATACTTGGAACAAAAATAGTGATTTAATAATATGTATTTTTTTTCTTTCAGTCTATAATTTGTTTTTCACTTACCCAAGTATACTTGCATTTTTGTGCTCAATCAAGTCAGTCCTATTAACTTTTTGTGACACCATGGACCATAGCTCAACAGGTCCTCTTTTCACAGGATTTCCCAACCAAGAATACTGTAATGGGTTGCCATGCCCTCCTCCAGGAGATCTTCCCCATTCAAGGATTGAACCCAGGTCTCCTCAGTCTCCTGCATTGCAAGAGGATCCTTTACTGCTGAGCCACTGGGGAAGCCAATTTATATTTTTCAGTTGAGCTCAATTGCTCAGTCGTGTCCAACTCTTTGCGATCCCATGGACTGTAGTACGCTGGGTTTCATTCTCCATCACCAACTCCCGGAGCCTTCTCAAACTCATGTCCATCAAGTCAGCCATGCCATCCAACTATCTCATCCTCTGTATCCCTCTCCTCCTGCCTTCAATCTTTCACAGTATCAGGGTATTTTCCAGTGAGTCAGTTCTTCCCATCAGGTGGCCAAAGTATTGGAGCTTCAGCTTCAGCATCAGTCCTTCCAATGAATATTCAGGACTGATTTCCTTTAGGATTGATTGGTTTGATCACCTTGCATTCCAAGGGACTCTCAAGAGTCTTTTCCAACACCACAGTTCAAAAGCATCAATTCTTCAGCACTCAGCTTTCTTTATAGTCTAACTCTCACATCCATACATGACTACAAAGCCATAGCTTTGACTAGACAGACCTTTATTAGCAAAGTAATGTCTCTACTTTTAATATGCTGTCTAGGTTGGTCATAGCTTTTCTTCTAAAAACATGTGCCATTTAATTTCATGGCTGTAGTCACAATCTGCAGTGATTTTGTAGCCCAGGAAAATAAAGTCTGTCACTGTTTCCATAGCTTCTCCTTTATTTTCCATGAAGTGATGGGACCAGATGCCACGATCCTGGTTTTTTGAATGCTGAGTTTTAAGCCAAGTATTTCACTCTCCTCTTTCACCCTCATCAAGAGGCTCTTTAGTTCCTCTTCGCTTTCTTTCATAAGAGTGCTATCATCTGCATATATAAGGTTATTGATATTTCTCCCAGCAATCTTGATTCCAGCGTGTGCTTCATCCAGTCTAGCATTTTGCATGATGTACTCTGCATATAAGTTAAATAAGCAGGGTGAAAATATACAGCCTTGATGTACTCCTTTCCCAATTTGGAATCAGTCCGTTGTTCCATGTCCAGTTCTAACTGTTGCTTCTTGACCTGCATACAGTTTTTACAGGAGGCAGGTAAGGTGGTCTGGTAATGCCATTTCTTTCAGAATTTTCTGCAGTTTGTTGTGATACACACAGTCAAAGGCTTTAACATAGTCAATGAAGCAGAAGTAAATATTTTTCTGGAATCCCCTTTCTTTTTCTATGATCCAAAGGATGTTAGCAATTTGATCTCTGGTTCCTCTGCCTTGTCTAAATCGAGTTTGAACTTCTGAGAGTTCTCAGTTCATGTACTGTTCAAGCCTAGCATGGAGAATTTTGAATAATGATATTTAATGATGACTCACCAGCATCTGATAACTCTTCTTTCTCTATTAAATTATCCTTGAATTTTGAGAAAATTAATTAACCATATATATTGGCTTATTTCTGGAATTACTATTGTATTTCATTGATCTATACTTTCACAAATTCCACATTGTACTGATTAATGTAATTTATAGTAAATCACAAAATCATTCTCTATATTGTGTTTCTTGTACAAAATTGCTTTTGCTCTCCTAGTTCCACTGCTTACCGTATTTTGCGTGTATTTATTGATTTCTACCCAAAGAAACCCTGAAATATGCAAATAAAAAAGTGAGTGCTGGGATTATATTGAATCTATAGATTAGTCTGAAGAAAATTGACATCCTGCAAACATTAGTTCTTCATATTCAATAAAGTAGGATATAGTCCAATTTTTTAAGGAAATTTTATTTCCATCATCAATATTTTATTGTTTTTAACAAATAAATCTTATTAGTTGCAAATATATTTTGTTAAATTTATATGCACACCTCCTACAGACAATCAACAATTTGTTCTTTGCATCTATGAATTTCATGGTTTTGTATTGTCTTAGATACCACATAAGTCCAGCTGAGCGATTTCAAATCATAAAAGATGATGCTGTGAAAGTGCTGCGCTCAATATGCCAGCATATTTGGAAAACTTAGCAGTGGCCACAGGACTGGAAAAGGTCAGTTTTCATTCCAGTCCCAAAGAAAGGCAATGCCAAAAATGCTCATACTACTGCACAATTGCATTCATCTCACACGCTAGTAAAGTAATGCTCAAAATTCTCCAAGCCGGGCTTCAGCAATATGTGAACTGTGAACTTTTGGATGTTCAAGCTAGTTTTAGAAAGGCAGAAGAACCAGAGAACAAATTGCCAACATCCGCTGGATTACTGAAAAAGCAAAAGAGTTCCAGAAAAACATCTATTTCTATTTTATTGACTGTGCTAAAGCCTTTGACTGTGTGGATCACAATAAACTGGGAAATTCTGAAAGAGATGGGTATACCAGACCACCTGATCTGCCTCTTAGGAAATCTGTTCATATGAGGGTCAGGAAGCAACAGTTAGAACTGGACGTGGAACAACAGACTGGTTCCAAATAGGGAAAAGAGTAAATCAAGGCTGTATAATGTCACCCTGCTTATTTAACTTATATGCAGAGTACATCATGAGAAATGCTGGGCTGGATGAAGCCCAAGTTGGAATCAAGATTGCTGGGAGAAATATCAATAACCTCAGCTATGCAGATGACACTACCCTTATGGCAGAAAGTGAAGAACTAAACAGCCTCTTGATGAAGGTGAAAGAGGAGAGTGAAAAAGTTGACTTAAAGCTCAACATTCAGAAAACTAAGATCATGGCATCTGATCACATCACCTCATGGCAAATAGATGAGGAAAGAGTAGAAACAGCAGCTGACTTTATTTTTCTGGGCTTCAAAATCACTGCAGATGGTGATTGCAGCCATGAAATTAAAAGACGCTTACTCCTTGGAAAGAAAGTTGTGACCAACCTAGACAGCATATTAAAAAGCAGAGACATTACTTTGCCAAGAAGTGTCCATCTAGTCAAGGCTATGGTTTTTTCAGTGGTCATGTATGGATGTGAGAGTTGGACTATAAAGAGAGCTGAGCACTGAAGAATATATGCTTTTCAACTGTGGTGTTGGAGAAGACTCTTGAGAGTCCCTTGGACTGCACGGAGACACAACCAGTCCATCCTAAAAGGAAATCAGTCCTGGGTGTTCATTGGAAGGACTGATTTTGAAGCTGAAACTCCAATATTTTGACCTCCTGATGCAAAAAGCTGACTCATTTGAAAAGACCCTGATGCTGGGAAAGATTGAGGGTGGGAGGAGAAGGGGACAACAGAAAATGAGATGGTTGGATGGCATCATCGACTCAATGCCCATGAGTTTGGGTAAACTCCAGGAGGTGGAGTTTAGGAGTTTTGATGGACAGGGAGGCCTGGTGTGCTGTGGTCCATGGGGTCGCAAAGAGTCAGACATGACTGAGCAACTGAATTGAACTGAACTGATAAGTAAGATAATATAGTATTTTTTTTTCTCTGACTAATTTCTTTCAACATGATGCCCTCAAGGTCCATTTATATTGTTGAAAGTAGCAAGATTTTTCTTTTTTTGTGGCTGAATAATATATACATACATATGTTATGTATGTGTGTGTGTTTGTGTGTGTATTACATTTTCCTTACCCAGTGAATCATCAATGGACGCTTAGATTGCTTCCATGTCTTGGCTATTGTACATAATGCTGCAATTAGATATATTTTTGAGTTAGCATTTTCATTTCCTTGGATAAATAATGAGAAGTGAAATTACTGTTATCATATGGTAGATTTATTTTTAATTTTTTGAGGAATCTTCATCCTGTTTTCCATAGTGGCTATACCAGTCTTCATTCTTAACAAAAGTGCTCAGATGTTCCCATGACCCCACCACATTTTTTCCTCATCCTGGATAACACTTGGTACCTACTGTCTTTTTGATGATAGCCATTCTAACAGGCTTAAGGTAGCATCTTATTATGGTTTGGACTTAATTAGTGATGTTGAACACCTTTCCATTGGTTGGTCATGTTTACATCATCTTTCAAAAATGTTTACTTAGATCTTTTGTTTACTTTCTCTTAAGTAAATTTTTTGCCTGCTGTACAGCTGTATAAGTTCTTTGTTTTGGTTATTAATCCCATATTGGATATATGATTTTTAAATAACCAATTTCACAGAATGCTTTTCCAAATTTTTGGTGTTTCCTTTGCTATGTAGAAGCTTTTTAGTTTGTGTAGTTCCCTGTATTTATTTTTGTTTCTGTTATCTTTGATTTTGGTGTCAAAATAAAAAAATAATCTCTAAAGCCAATGTTGAGGAGCTAACTGTTCATGTTTCTTCCAGGAGTTCTATGGTTTCAGGATTAAGTCTCATTTATTTTGAGTTCATTTTTGTCCTTGATCTAAGATAATGGTCCAGTTTTATTCTTTTGTTTGTGGCTGTTAAGTTGTCCCAGCAACATTAATTGAAGAGGTAACATTTTCCCCATTGTATATTCTTGGCTCCTTTGCCATAAATTAATTGACCACGTCTGCATTAATTTTTTTTCTATTTATTTTGTTGCTATTATATAGGGACATTTAAAAATCTTAATTTCCAACTCTCTGTTGCTAATATGTAAAAATAAGATTTTAAAAATATATTTACCTTGTAACCAATGATATTGCTTAACAAAATTATTAGTTTTATTTGGGAACTATACATGTCAAAAGACAACAGTAACATCATTAAAATATGGACAGGGGAAAAAAAAAGCAGCTAAACCAAGACTTATATACTCAGTATGTAAGGGTGTTGCTACTGCTGCTAAGTCGCTTCAGTCGTGTCCGACTCTGTGCGACCCCATAGACGCAGCCCACCAGGCTCCCCTGTCCCTGGGATTCTCCAGGCAAGAACACTGGAGTGGGTTGCCATTTCCTTCTCCAATGCGTGAAAGTGAAAGTGAAATCGTCCAGTTGTGTCCAACTCTTCGCGACCCCATGGACTGAAGCCCACCAGGCTCCTCCGTCCATGGGATTTTCCAGGCAAGAGTACTGGAGTGGGATGCCAGTGCCTTCTGTGGTATGTAAGGCAGTTGCTTGTTATTTTATGATATGGGTGTGTATTAGTGTTGTGAATAATTCAAAAAAATTTTAAACCTGAGTAGCAAGTAGTATTTTAAGAGGTATAAATAATGAGCCAACTTCACAAATGAAATCATTAAAATAATTAATCCAAATAAAATAAGCTAAGATAAATCCCAATGGAACAAATAGAAAATGAAGAATATTGTAGATATCAATCCAATTACATGATTAATTGCCCCTTAAAGTTGAAAGATACTTGGTTTTGCAATTCAGAAATATACTTAAGTTACCAAAAATATATGTAAGTGCTCAACAATGTTATTATGAAAATATGGAACAGTAATGTTTTCATGTGCTGTTGGTAGAAATAAGAATTGGTATAATCACTTTGGAAAATTTTGAAAAATTTTTCTTCTTTAAGAGAAACATACTTTTTAATTCAACTAATTTATTTTTAGTTATTAGCCCAAAAGAAACTTGTGTTTTGTTTATTGAAGTTACAAACAAAAATGTTCATAGCAACATTTTAAATAATAGTTACAATCTAGAAAAAATGTAAAGGTTCATCAATACAAGAACAGAAAAAATTTTTAAAGGAATAGAAAAATAATATCATTACAAAATGGAATGCTATAAAAAATGAGTATAAATTATAACTGTACACAATATGGACATGTTTTCAAGAATTCAGTTTTAAATAAAATATATATATATGGGTCTATTGACATAGACTTGTAATTACAGTAAAAACTAGTATCATCAAAAGTGCATAAATAAGTAACAGAACTGCAAAACGGAGCCTAACAATTGAAAGCATTCAAAATTTAAAAGTTATTAAATGATTAGAATAAATAATATTGTGCACTTAAGAGTAAAGTTAAGATAATAGTAAAAAAATAGAATACCATTATATATTTCAAAAACAACAAAAATACATAAAATGTATGTAGAATAAGAGTACAGACAACGTTAATCAATATTGTCTTCATCTAATATCAGAAAGTGATACCGTACTGATACATTAATAAGTACATATGTTTTTTAAAAAACTGTTGGAATAGTTAATACAATAAGATGTATATATTTAAATATAATTAAATATGCATAAAATTAATAAACTTACAACAGTATTTTTCCAAACCACTAAAGAAAACAAAACACAGAATCTTTTCATATTACTAAAAATAGGAAGCAATTAAGAAGTATCAAAATCTGAAAGGAGATAAAGTACAGTTGAGTTAAAATAGTTAAATTTGTTATGTAATTCACTGTCGATAGACTGAGCTTCTCTATCAAATGACCAAAATAGATGACTCATACCATAGAAGAAAACATATTTTGCTGTTGATGAGACCATCTTAAAATGTCACAGAAGGTTTTAATATTGGGAAGACAAAACCAAAAATAAACAGAAGGGTATACTACTATCAAATAATTGTTTTTAAATTATTTAATAGACAATTTATATTCATAAATTGTCAATGATAACTTATATAAGATTTTAGAAATGTCCATATTTTAGAACAATTTTATAAATGTTCATACACAAAATTTAGAAGTAGACATAAAAACTTTGAATACTATGCTAGTACACTTTTTAACATTTATTTATTTATTTATTTATTTTTTAATTTTATTTTATTTTTAAACTCCGTAATAATGTACTAGCTTTGCCAAACATCGAGATGAATCCACCACAGGCACACCCACGCTCCCCATCCTGAACCCCCCTCCCTACCCCCTCCCCATATCCTCCCTCTGGGTCGTCCCAGTGCACCAGCCCCAAGCATCCAGTATCATGCATTGAACCTGGACTGGCGACTCGTTTCATACATGATATTATAGCTGTTTCACTGCTATTCTCCCAAATCTCCCCACCCTCTCCCTCTCCCACAGAGTCCACAAGACTGATCTATTTATCAGTGTCTCTTTTGCTGTCTCGTACACAGGGTTATTGTTAACATCTTTCTAAATTCCATATATATGCGTTAGTATACTGTATTGGTGTTTTTCTTTCTGGCTTACTTCACTCTGTATAATAGGTTCCAGTTTCATCCATCTCATTAGAACTGATTCAAATGTATTCTTTTTAATGGCTGAGTAATACTCCATTGTGTATATGTACCACTGCTTTCTTATCCATTCATCTGCTGATGGGCATCTAGGTTGCTTCCATGTCCTGGCTATTATAAACAGTGCTGAGATGAACATTGGGGTACACGTGTCTCTTTCCCTTCTGGTTTCCTCAGTGTGTATGCCCAGCAGTGGGATTGCTGGATCATAAGGCAGTTCTATTTCCAGTTTTTGAAGGAATCTCCACACTGTTCTCCATAGTGGCTGTACTAGTTTGCATTCCCACCAACAGTGTAAGAGAGTTCCCTTTTCTCCACACCCTCTCCAGCATTTATTGCTCGTAGACTTATGGATCGCAGCCATTCTGACTGGCGTGAAATGGTACCTCATAGTGGTTTTGATTTGCATTTCTCTGATAATGAGTGATGTTGAGCATCTTTTCATGTGTTTGTTAGCCATAATTTTATTAATGTTTCACTGCAGGAAATCTTACACTCAAGCACTTGTAACATTTTAGAAATATATGATTAAAAATTTACTAAAATGCAAAGAGCAGAAATCAAATTAACAAAATATGATGGGATTAGAAATTATTAATTATTATGGAAATGTTAACTGACATCTTAGAAACAAAATATGATGGGATTAGAAATTATTAATTATTATGGAAATGTTAACTGACATCTTAGAAACAGATTCCATTCTAATAATTATTAAATTAAAAAAACCACACTACAGTAACAAACTGCAGAGAAAAACAATGGAAGCCCTTCATGTAATTGGCAAAAACTACACACACACACAGGTATTCATGGTGTTAAATGTTCTTACTGTATAATTAAACCAACTGAGAAATAATTAAATACATTAGAAAAATCAGTAAAAGTAATTCCTTATAGAATAAGAGATATTATAGTAACAAAAATGTTATCTATACATAAAAGTGTACTGGAGAAAAAGTACTGGGTATTTATATGATCGCATAGCTATGAGAACATTTTAACCATGGAGGAAGAAAATTTTCTCTTTTTTTGTCTTTGTCTTTATCTCTGCCTCTCTCTCTCTCGCTCCTTCCTACTGTACCCAAGAATCAAACCTTCTATTTGTATACAGTGCTCCATCACATTGAAGATTAAGAAATATTTTCGTATCTTTTCACATCTGAACACAAGTAATGCAGAATGATACAGATGAAATTTTATTTTTAAATTCTTTTAAAAGAAACTGCTGACATGTCAGTTTTCTTGTATTCAAGTTTTGAGCTCTCACTGGACATGGAAAGCAAGGAAGAGAACAGTCATAAACCCGTGAAGCTATTGGGAGTAAGTGGGGATATTTTGGCTGTCTTCACACCAAACATTCTGAAAAAGGAGGATGGTGAGGGGGCCAAAGGAGAGACAAGTGAATTTGTGAATTTATCAATTGAAATTTCCTAATCTTCCTTTAAAACTTAAACTTCTGATGGTAATATTTTTACTCTGATCGTCTGAACAAAACGACTCTTTGATCGATGTTCCTGAAGAAAAACGTCTTCTTTTCATAAACACACATTCAGATTAGAAATAGGAATTGCTTCCTATGAAATCTGGAAGTTAACTTTTCTGAGTTTTGTAAGCTTATGATTACTCTCTAGTTTTTATGTGTTTTCCTCTTCAAGTCTTCAGTTATGTTGTGGAACATACTGTTTTATTTTAGATAATAAAATATTGAATATTATTGAGTAAGGTAGGCTTTCTTCACTAGATTATTGTCAAATTACTGGTCCATATACAGAATTTTTTCCTTATTTTGTAATTCGATGAAACTTGTCAGCTCTCTAATGAGTCAATTTTCTAGCCTCATTGTGGTTTCAGTCTTAATGTGCTTTAATCTATGGTTTGGTACCCCAGATAGCACATTTTTACATGTATTCTCTGAAAAAAAGTCATTTTGTTACTATGAAAATGAAAGAATCAATGCAGACTTGCTCATGCATGGCAAACCTATCTTAATTATGTAGCTTCCACAAGTGAGCAAACTGAATTATTTCTTGCCTGTCTTGACTCTTTATATAAATAATAGCTAAATTATATATGCATATATATATTGATATGTACAGAGTAAGCCCTTCTTAAGTGCTTAATTAACTCTCAAATGTTATCTTCCTTAATGATAGTATATGAAATCTCTTCTGCATTGTTCTGTGATAGCATACATATGAATTATTTTAATAGTATGAGAAATGGAAATTCTTTGCTGTGAGACTTTTATCTAATTTTATATGGCTAAATGAATTTTTCATATTTACTCAACTATCAGGCCCTTCAATTTCCTCTTTATGATATTATGTCCATCAAGGCTGTGAAGGCAATCTATGTACAATATTTTTGTTTTACCTTTTTACTAAGTCTTTTGCTGTTGTAATAAGATCATTTTACTTATCTTCTACTTTTTTATAGTTAAGTTGCATATCAGAGCAGTCCTTTCACAACAAATACGGCAGGTTTCTTCTTCTTATAAAAGTTCACAATCACATGATCAGAAATGTAATTCTCAGAATCCTTCAGCTTTTATGAACTGTGTTAAACTATAAAGTCTGTAGACATCAGATACAGTTTTTGAAATGTTAAGATTCTTTTTTGAAATATAGGTTAAGTGAATACCTATGAAAATATGATCTCTTTCTGAGACTTGCAACTATATGACTTCTTTAATAAGGCAGAAGCTTATTAAATAGGTGGAGTGAAATGGGAATTTTAATAAATAGTGTTGATAGCTGAATAGTTACTTGCAAAAAGATACAATAGGATTAATATCTCACACCAAGATAACTTCCAAATATATTATATACCTAAATATACTAGCAGAAAAGAGTTAAATTTTTTTACAATTATAATATAAAAACATCTTTGTAGCTACAATTTTAAAACCAGAAGCCACTGAAAAAATTCAGTAAATTCAGCTACAAAGACCACCATAAATATAGTATAAATAATAAAGAAAAATGTGAGAGAGTATTAGTATACAAAATCAAAAGTTATATATCAAGCCAATATTAAAAAGTGTGGGAAATATATATTTACATTTGATTTCAAATTCATATCCATACTTAGAAAGCAGAATGCTGAATAAATTCTGCATTAGCAGAATTCTGCATAAGCCATTCATTTTGTCAACATCATCTTTCTATAAATGCAAATGACAGAAATTGTGAACAAAGGAACGAATGGATTTGTTAATAGGACATTTTGTATCTGTACAGAGCAATTAAAAAGCAGAAACATACAACACTGTAAAGCAACTATACTCCAATAAAAATTAATTTTAAAAAGGAAAAAAATATATATACGTTTCAAATTTCTCTACCTTTTGAACCATAAAAATTTATTTATTTATTTTTAAATTTTATTTTATTTAACTTTACAATATTGTATTGGTTTTGCCATATATCAAAATGAATCCGCCACAGGTATACATGTGTTCCCCATCCTGAACCCTCCTCCCTCCTCCCTCCCCATCCCATCCCTCTGGGTCGTCCTAGTGCACTAGCCCCAAGCACCCGTATCGTGCATCAAATCTGGACTGGCGACTCGTTTCATATATGATATTATACGTATTTCAATGCCATTCTCCCAAATCATCCCACCCTCTCCCTCTCCCACAGAGTCCAAAAGACTGTTCTATTCATCAGTGTCTCTTTTGCTGTCTCGTATACAGGGTTATTGTTACCATCTTTCTAAATTCCATATATATGCATTAATATACTGTAATGGTGTTTTTCTTTCTGGCTTACTTCACTCTGTATAATAGGCTCCAGTTTCATCCACCTCATTAGAATGGATTCAAATGTATTCTTTTTAATGGCTGAGTAATACTCCATTGTGTATTTTCAATGAATTAGTACTCTATTAGTCCTAATCTCTCAATATAGGGCAAAAAAGTTAAAAATCAGTATTTGACAGATAACACTTAAAAAGCCTAAATGTATTAGAAAACTTAAAATCCACTGTGGCTTCTGGCTTCACCTTATTTTGTAGAAAGCTAAGAATAGCATCACTCTCACTGTGACTACAAAAAAGTCAGGTAGTCTACTAATTTATAGTATTTCCTCCTTCACAGAGCTGATACTGCAGGACCATCAATTTAGCCAGAAATCCAAAGAAAGATAGACACTTCAAGGAAAGACAAGATGTGACCACAGCTTCATTACAGAGCACTAAAGGAAGAAAGGTAAATAATAAAAATTACAATTTTTATCAAACTTTTGAAGACCAAATGTGCCCAAAATACTACCACTGGAGGCCTGAGATTACTATCCTTAATTTGTCAAGCTTGTGAGGTTGGACTCTGGCTGGTGTCTGGGACCTGGAATTTTAGGGAGAATCCCACAGTTCTGTAAGAAAAATGGCTTCCTGTGCCTAAATCGTGTGAACAACGTGGTTTCTGCAAAATATCTGCTTTTCTTCTGGGAGTCTGAAATTTGGATAAATGCCCCGCAGAGGGTGCCTATGTAACTATCCCCCAAGAAAAATCTTGGCAGTGAACCTCTAATTAGATTTTCTGGTAGATAATACTTCATTTAAATTGCTACCAATTGTTGCTAAAGGAATTAAGTATATTTTGAAAATATATGTACATGTTCACCAGGAAAGGACTTTCTAAGCAAAATGCAAAATGTGTTAATCAAAATAAAATGTTTGATACATTTGATGATGTTAAAATAGAAATCAAAATATACCATGAATAATTGAAAAGAAAAATGATCATCAAGAAGAAAGATCCATATGTGACTAATATATTACAACAAAGGACTGATATATAGAATATATAAGATCTTCAAAAACACAAAAATACTGTCAATATTAAAATGGGTTATTAATTCATCAGGAACCAGTTAGGAAATACTCTCAATTAAGAAACAAATTTTAAATTTGTAAAAACTAAGAGGTACTGACTAAACTGGCAGAAGTCTCATATGAGATGTGGACAATGTCCCAACCCAGGGATCGAACCTATGTCTCTTATGTCTCCTGCATTGGCAGGTGGGTTTTTTACCACTAACTATTGCCACCTAGGAAGCCCAATCTATATGACACTGTCTAGTAAATATATGCATGTAAACATTTTTATTCAGAGGTCTCATCCCCATGCATACTGGAAAAACTCATGCATGTATATTTTCCCAGATATGTGTGGTACCTTAGCTTGTAATAGTGAGAAATTAGATGTGCTATCAGTAACCATCATGGTACATCATACAGTGGAATATTCTGCACATGTAAGCTTGACTAAGATAATTTTTAAATTGCTTTCCCTGCAAATAGTAAAGTAACTGCATTCTCATCGTAGAATTAAAGTCTACAACATTAAAAAAAAAAACCCACCTATAATCTCACCACCTGGAAATATTTACTACTATTATTCTTTCAATTTAATTTCCATGTGTAGGGGCATAGTCTATGTAGTTAGCCAACACTAGCTTTCCCACTTACACACAGCTTTAGTTTGGATTATTTAATTTATATAAAATCCATTACCTAATCTGTAAGTATGATAACAATAACAATCATGATACTCATAATAATATTGATAATTATTACATAGTTTTTATGATAATGAGATGAATTAGATAGTGCATCTGATACTCTCCATTCTGTCTCTGGCTCTTTCTCTACCTCTCCCCTTCTTCTTCCCTCCATATTTATCATATAAATGTATACAAATACATGCACACGCACACACACACACTTAGCTTGCTTTCTGAGAAGTTCTCCTTTGTTGTCATCCACAACTATGTCTGATCTGGACTTTTGGAAAGATACTCCTTCTGGGAGATGCACAAGTTCTACTAGAGAAGGTTCTGGGATACCAGGCTCTCTTTAGAAAATTAAGACTGTTTTATTGGCCACAAAAGTACTAAAAAATATTAGCAACTGTCTGATATATTTCTTCCAGTCAACTTTACATATCAATGATCATAAGCTTCTCATCCAGACACAGTTGATAAGTCTGAATATTCTCTTTTGCATAGTGAATTTTGTGTTTTTCCTAACTTCTATTCATTAAAATAACACTGTTTTGAATCGACTTGAAATAACAGGCGCATGTAGGCTTGCCATGCCTTATTCTGACCTTCATCAATGTGTTTACTCCCATTGTATGACAAAGAAACAATTAAGAAAATTGTTTGAAAGATTTTAACCATGGTGTTATCTCCTACTGTTGTTGCCTTTTAACAGCCAGGGTTGATAAATGCACCAGGTTAGAATAAGCAGAATTTGTCATTTTTTATCCCAGCTAGATTCCAAATTAATGAACTCTAGGTGAAATTAGACTGCAAGCCATTGGCAGTTAGATTCCTCAAGACTTGCTTCTTTGTTCTCTGTTGATGTCCCTTCCGGCTCTAATTTCAGTTTATCATTTCAAAGTAACAAAGAAGACTGAGTATGTGCTATGTTTTTATTTATTTCTTTTGTATAATAGAAGAGGTATAAAATTACAAGTTTCGTTGGCATGTTATCTGCTTTCTAATACAGGGCAGGCTAAAATATGAAGCTATATTTTGTTGTCACATAGCAAGAATCATCAGTTCTCTAGTTAGCACTATCTGAATGTTTCATATTTGCCTTGACATTTTCTCCCTTCAGTCAGTTCCATGGTTTATGATCTGCTAATTGCAATAGACACTTCTAGGTACCAAACTTTATATTGGTTTTGATTAAATTTATCTCTGTAAAATAGTAACAATATTAAAATCTACTTTCTTTAAATATTAAGTTTCTCTTATGTAAAATGATTCCTTCCAGATGTAGGTAGATCAGGGTTGACATGGTTTTAATGGAGTCTCTAGAGTTATTACACATCCATTCTCTTTTTATTTGTTCTGTGATCGTTGTGACAATTTTCCAAACTCAAGGTTGACTCATTTTCAGAAGATAGTAATTGTAGGTTTAGTCATGAAATCCACATTCTAGAAAGCAAGAAGGAAGGAGAGGAAAGCATTAAGCAAAAGGTCAGAGTCAGCCCTCTTTAAGTAGATTTCTGGGAAGCAAAATTCAACAGTTTCTGTTTAGAAATATAACTTTATAACTTATGACTTCCCCATATATTTAGTGTTTTTTAAAAATGGAGAATACATGGTAGGCAGATAACTAGGGTTCTGCAGTCTAATCCTACATTATTTTTGTCTTATATGTGACTGATATGTTAGACTACATACACTTCCAGAATATAATCATAATGAATAAATATGGTTTGGTGTTGAATCCTCATAAAATTTCTTGGGAGTTCTGTTGAAGTACACACTTGCAAATGCAGTAAAATAGTACATGTTGCAATATATTCATTTCCTGATAAACATGTTTTAGTATTCCACTACATGGAGACAACTTTCCATTTTTTTTTTATTTTATGACAAGTAGCAAACACCGATGTGGCTTTAAAAGAAAATACCCTGCAGTAAATTTCAGATTAGATTTTGTTTTTGTATTAGCACCATTGTTATTTTTAACGGAAATTTCTAAGACAATAAACAACACAAGATTAAGCTTTTTTAATGAAACCAACTTTACACATTAAAAATTAATGTGTTTTACAGATGAACTTATTTGTAAAGCAGAATTAGACACAGATGCAGTAAACAGACATATGTGTACGAAGGGAGGGGAAGTAGGGTATCCTGGGAGATTGAAATTGACCTATACACACTACTATAGATAGTACATGGAGAAGGAAATGGCAACCCACTCCAGTACTCCTGCCTGGAGAATCCCAGGGACGGCGGAGCCTGGTAGGCTGCCGTCTATGGGGTCGCACAGAGTCGGACATGACTGAAGCGACTTAGCAGCAGCAGCAGGATAGATAGTACAAAATGGATAACTAGTGAGAACCTACTGTATAGAACAGGGAACTCTACTCAGTGCTCTGTGGTGACCTAAATGGGAAGAAAATCCAATAAAAAGAGACTATATATATATTTTTATGTATATCAGGGGCTTCCCTGGTGGCTCAGATGGTAAAGAATCTGCCTGCAATGCAGGAACAGTGGAACATTATTCAGGTTTAAAGAGAATGAAAATTCTGACTAATGCTACAGTATAAATCAAACTTGAGGTGATCAAGCTGAGTGAAAGTCACAAAAAGATAAAAACTGTATGATTTTACTTATATAAGGTACTTAGAGAAATCAAATGCATAAAAAGTAACTCCAACTAAGCAGCTCCAACTTAGCAAAATTTGGACTTTCCAAGTGGTGCTAGTGGTAAAGAACATACCTGTCAATGCAGGAGACACAAGAGACACAGGTTCGAACCCTGGGTTGGGGAGATACCATAGAGGAGGAAGTGCAATCCATTCTAATAATCTTGCCTGAGAAATCCCATGGGCACAGGAGACTGGCAGGCTACAGCCCATGGAGTCACAAGAAGTCAGACAAACTGAACACAGGCACACACACGTGTCAAAGTGTTCACACCAAATATGATAGAGGACTTCAGATCAGATCAGATCAGATCAGTCGCTCAGTCGTGTCCAACTCTTTGCAACCCCATGAATCGCAGCACGCCAGGCCTCCCTGTCCATCACCAACTCCCAGAGTTCACTCAGACTCACGTCCGTCGAGTCAGTGATGCCATCCAGCCATCTCATCCTCTCTTGTCCCCTTCTCCTCTTGCCCCCAATCCCTCCCAGCATCAGAGTCTTTTCCAATGAGTCAACTCTTCACATGAGGTGGCCAAAGTACTGGAGTTTCAGCTTTAGCATCATTCCTTCCAAAGAAATCCCAGGGCTGATCTCCTTCAGAATGGACTGGTTGGATCTCCTTGCAGTCCAAGGGACTCTCAAGAGTCTTCTCCAACACCACAGATCAAAAGCATCAATTCTTCGGCGCTCAGCCTTCTTCACAGTCAAACTCTCACATCCGTACGTGACCACTGGAAAAACCATCCCTGTCAATTTTGTTAAGAAACCCAGTTTCACATTGCTTCAAAGTACATGTGTAAGAACATATACCTAGCTATTATCTGATGCTTACTCCTTGGAAGGAAAGTTATGATCAACCTAGATAGCATATTCAAAAGCAGAGATATTACTTTGCCAACAAAGGTTCATCTAGTCAAGGCTATGGTTTTTCCTGTGGTCATGTATGGATGTGAGAGTTGGACTGTGAAGAAAGCTGAGCACCGAAAAATCGATGCTTCTGAACTGTGGTGTTGGAGAAGACTCTTGTGAGTTCCTTGGACTGCAAGGAGATCAAACCAGTCCATTCTAAAGGAGATCAGTCCTGGGTGTTCTTTGGAAGGACTGATGCTAAGCTGAAACTCCAATACTTTGGTCACTTGATGCGAAGAGTTCAAATATTACAGTTAACAAATGTGTTAATTGTGATAGGGAGTACAAAAATTTTAAAGAGAAATATTTCATGTTTTAAACCCTCAATTGAAGAGAATGACCCACTTGCTACCAGGTATGTACATGTTAGGATTTCATATTCATTGTTGTTCAGTTGCTCAGTTGTGTCCAACTCTTTGTGATCCATAGACTGCAGCACACCAGGCTTCTCCATCCTTCACCATCTTCCAGAGCTTTCTCAAACTCATGCCCATTAAGCGATGATGCCATCCAAACATCTTATCCTCTGTCACCTGCTTCTCTTCCTTTGCTAGATCATTCCCATCATCAGGGTCTCTTCAAAGGAGCTGGCACTTCACATCAGGTGGCAAAATCTGGGAGATTTAGCTTCAGTCCTTCCAAAGAATACTCACGGCTGATTTCTTTTAGGATTGACTGGTTTGACCTCCATGCTGTCCAAGGGACTCCCAAGAGTCTTATCTAGCACCACAATTCAAAAGCATAAGTTCTTGGCACTCAGCCTTTTTTATGGTCCAACTCTCACCTCTGCACATGACTACTGGAAAAACCATAGCTTTGACTATATGAACCTTTGTTGGCAAAGTGTTGTCTCTGCTTTTCAGAACGCTGTCTAGGTTTGCCATAGCTTTTCTTCCAAAGAGCAAGCATCTTTTAACTTTATGCAGTCACCATCCACAGTGATTTTGGAGCTCAAGAAAATAAAGTCTGTCACTGTTTCCATTTTTTCCCATCTATTTGCCATGAATTGATAGAACCAGATGCCACAGTCTTAGTTTTCTGAATGTTGAATTTTAAGCCAGTTTATCCACTCTTCTCTTTCATAGTCATCAAGTGGCTCTTAATTTACTGTTCATTTTCTGCCATTAGGGTGGTGTCATCTGCATATCTGAGGTTATTAATATTTCTCCTGGTAACCTTGATTTCAGCTTTAGCTTCATCCAGCCCAACATTTTACATGATGTACTATGCATATAAGGGGATCTTTCCAACCCAGGGCTTGAACCCACGTCTCCTGCATTGCAGGCAGATTGTTTACCATCTGAGCCAGCAGAGAAGCCCAAGTTAAAGTCAGGGTGACAATATACAGCCTTGACATACTCCTTTTCCAAGTTTGAACAGTCCATTGTTCCATGTCTGGCTCTAACTGTTGCTTCTTGCCCTGCATACAGGTTTCTTAGGCAGGTAAAGTGATCTGTTATTCCTATCTCTTTCAGAATTTTCCAGTTTGTTGTGATCCACACAGTCCAAGGCTTTAGTGTAGTCAATGAAGCAGAAGTAGATGTTCTTCTAGAATTGTCTTGCTTTTTCCATGATCCGATGGATGTTTGCGATTTGATCTCTGGTTCCTCTGCCTTTTCTAAATCCAGCTTGTATTTCTGAAAGTTCTCGGTTCACATACTGTTGAAGACTAGCTTGAAGGTTCTTGAGAACTTCCTTGCTAGCATGCGAAATGTGTGCAATTGTGAGGTAGTTTGAATATTTTTGGCATTGCCCTTTCGGGCATTGGAATGAACACTGACCTTTTAAAGTAACACAATAACTGATCTATTAAAATAATACATATAAAAAATGTAAATGGAAATACAAGAACAATTTATACATTTCCTAATATGAGTCTTTACCATGTTTTAAATATAAAAATAAATTTTGTAACAATTTTTCTTTTCCTGAAATAAACTTCATTGTGATCAAATGAGTGAAATATTTAAATTAGAATACATGTTTACTAATGTAGTTGATATTTGAAATATAAAAATATGGATTCTAAAAGATATTTTAATTGATACAGATGTTTATAATTTAAACAAAATATTTCATTAACAAAATTATTATTGAATTTATGAATATTAAATGAATATTTATATTCAACAACAGCATTAATATGAAAATATATCCAGAAATTTAGAGATTCTGTAATTTATTGCAAAACATGCTGGGTAACACAATCTTCAAATGTCTATTTTTATCTTAAAAGAATCTTTTAGCATGGAAAAATTGCAGCAAGTTGAATTACAGAACTTTAGAAAGAAATGTAAATTACCTGGTGTATGTGCATTTCAAAGATGTTCAAAAGAACATGATTATCCCATTTGCAATTCAGTTTTAAAATCTGGATACAACATACACAATATTTTTCACAATTTCTCTCTCAGAATTTTAGAAGCTGACAGCCTACACATTAAGTTCAGAGTCTTCAAAAAATATACTTATGGCACAAAATGAGTTAGAATAATAGGAGATTATAAACACTCAATTTTGATCTTCAAACTTTCGTTTTAATATAAATGCTACATTGTTACATCAACTCCTGTTTTTAAATCATGTCCGACTGTTTGCAACCCCATGGAATGGAGCATGCCAGGATTCCCTGTCCTTCACTGTCTCCTGGAGGTTGCTTAAATTCCTGTCCATTGAGTCAGTAATAACATCTAACTATCTCATCTTCTATTGCCCTCTTCTCTTGCCTCAATCTTTCCCAGCAACAGGGTCTTTTCCAATGAGTTGGCTCTTTGCATCAGGTGGCCAAAATATTGGGGATTCAGCATCAGTCCTTCCAACGAATATTCATTGTTGATTTCCTTTAGGATTTACTGGTTTGATCTTGCTGTCCAAGGGACTCTCAAGAGTCTTCTCCAGCACCTGAGTTCAAAAGTATTGATTCTTTGATGCTCAGTCCTCTTTATGGTCCAACTCTCAAATCCATACATGACTACTGGGAAAACCATAGCTTTGACTATATGGACTTTTGTTGGCAAAGTGTTGTCTCTGCTTTTAGTTACACTGTCTAGGCTTGTCATAGTTTTTCTTCCAAGGAGTGAGTGTCTTAATTTGTTCACTGTAGTCACCTCCTACAGTGATTTTGGAGCCCAAGAAAATAAAATCTGTCACCATTTCCACTTTCCCCCATCTATTTGGCACGAAGGGATGGGACTAGATGCCATGATCTTAATTTTTTGATATTGACTTTCAAGCCAGCTTTTTCACTCTCCTCTTTTACCTTCATCAAGAAACTTTAGAGTTCCTCTTCACTTTCTGCCATTAAAGTGGTATCATCTGCATATCTCGGGTTGTTGACCTTTCTCATGGCAATCTTGATTCCAGCTTGTGATTCATCCAGTCTGGCATTTCACATGATGTACTCTGCATATAAATTAAATAATCAGGGTGACGATATACAGCCTTAGTGTAGTCCCTTCCCAACATTGAACCAGTCCATTGTTCTATGTCTGTTTCTAACTGTTATATCTATAAATGATGTATATTTACATTCTGTCTGGAATTGGGCAGAAGATATTTACAAAATGTGTTCAGGAATGGTAGAGAATTTCATTTGTTTTGGTTCAACTTTGGCTGCTCATATTGCAAAGCTCATGTTAGAAACTGGCAGACAAATGGATGTCAAGTATAGATTATTGCATACCATATCATAAATAGAATGCATAATGTTATGGCCTTTATTCTGCAAAGCAATGGTTACTATGACAGGTTTTTTATCTTTTAATCAGAAGGTGAATATCGTAGCCTTTTAGAAGTCTAATCCTGGAAAATGAAGAGACTCAGAGTTGAGGAATGGGCAGGGGGAGAACCAGTTTAAAGACATTGCAGTATTCTGAGGGAAAAAAATCAATGCTTTTAACTTATTTTTCTTTTCCAACAGCTCTGGATAGGCCTTCTGGTACTATGTTGAACAGATGTTGCAAGAGTGGTTGCTGCTAAGTCACTTCAGTCGTGTCCGACTCTGTGTGACCCCATAGACGACAGCCCACCAGGCTCCCCTGTCCCTGGGATTCTCCAGGCAAGAACACTGGAGTGGGTTGCCATTTCCTTCTCCAGTATCTGCCATATTCCAGATCTTAGAGGAAATGATTTTAGTTTTTCACCATTGAGTATGACATTAATTGCCAGATTTTCATATATGGCTTTCATTGATTTGAGATTAGTTCTTTCTGTACATAATATGTTGAGAATTATTGTCATGAATGGGTTTTGAATTTTGCCAGAATTTTTTTCTACATCTAGTAAGGTAATCTTTTATTCTGTTTTGTGACTTATCACAGTTATTGATTTTCACATGTTGAACCACCCTTGCATCCCAGGGATCAATCCTCCTTGGTTATGGTGTATGGTTGTGGTAATGGCACACATGCATATGTACATTATGGTGCATAATGCACCTTATGGTGCTTAAATGTGCTGTTGAAGTTGGTCTGCTAATATTTGGTTGAGGATTTTTACATCCATGTTTATTAGGATATTGGCCTGCAGTTTTCTTTCCTTGTGATGTCTTTGTCAGAGTGATGCTGGCTACATAAAATGAGTTGGGAAGTATTCTTTTCTATTCTATTTTTGAATAGTTTAAGAGGATTGATATTCATTATTGAAATGTTTGGTAGAATGCACCTGTGAAGTCATTTAATCTTGAACTTTCATTTTTGGAGACTTTTGATTAATGATTCAGCCTTCTCATTTGTTATTGATCTGTTCAATTATCTGCTTCTTGAGTCAGTCTTTGTGGCTTGTATGTTTTAGAAATTTATTTTTCTAGGTTGTCCAATTGGTGTATAGTTGTTCATAATTTAATAATGCCTTGTAGTCTTTTTGAAACTTCTGTGGTTTCAGTTGTAATATCTCTTCTTTCATTTTATATTTTATCTATTCTAGTTTGCTTTTTTTCTTGGTTAGTCTAGCTAAGGGCTCGTCAAGATTTGTTTATCTGCTCAAAAACCATCTCTTAATTTTCTTGATCTTTTAAAACTATTTTTACATTCTCTATTTCATTTCTTTATATCATAATTTTAGTTGTTTACTTTCTTCTGCTAACTTTGGGCTTAGTTTGTTCTTTGTTTTCCAATTACTTGAAGTATAAAGTTAGGTTATTTGAATTATTTCTTTTTCTTAATGTAGGTGTTTGTCACCATATATTTTCTGCTCAATATTGCCCTTATTGTATCCTGTAAGTTTTAGTGTGTGGTGGAATTATTTCACTTGTATTGAAATATTTTCTAATTTCTCTTTTGATTTTCTTTTTGAACCAATGACTATACAGTTGTATGTTGTTTAATTTCCATTTACTTGTGAGTTTTCCCATTGCCCTTTTGTTATTGATTTCTAGAGAATTTTACAATACATTTGTCAGTTTATTATAGGGGGGAAGAGATGGTAGAATTAAAAATTTATTTGTGATTTTTGCTTTAGGCATTAGAATGATACTAAGTAAAATGCAGAAATCAGTTTGGGAATAAGAGATGATGGGTTGAATGGAAGATTTATAATCAACTTAATTTTAGGGTGAATGCAGTTTGCTAGATGGATACAATATTCAAATGGATATGACAATTTGAATGGAAATAACACATAAAGATGTAACTGCTCCTGGAGAAATAAGTATTTATGAAAATTATATTTGGGTGAAGGATATTGAGTCTCTCAATGTAAGGAAGTCTCTGAATCTGGATTGATTCTAGAGAGGATCATAAAGTGTGTGTGTGTGTATGTGTGTGTGTGTGTGTGTGTGTCCTCACTCTTGACATCATTGAAATATAAAGGTGGGGCATTCTACATTGTAAGCAGTAGCTAAAATACTGTCTGCTGCTGAGCCTTGCTACTAGTGTCTGAGTTTCTATTTCTCAACTCAAGAATCTAGTCATCAGTTTTATTCATAAACACTGCGTCCACCCTACTCTCAACTCTGAAAGTAGTATCACAGAATGAGAAGATTATGTCAGGGCTATACCTTGTATTATGAGCTGATTATGGATTTCTGTCTTAACCTAGCAGGAGTAACTAAAATGTAATAAAACTGTATTTTTTTGATGTTGTTGTTGTCAGTTAGTCACTAAGTTGTGTCTGACTCATTGAGACCCAATAGGCTGTAGCCCACCAAGTTCCTCTGTCCATGGATTTTTTCAGGCAAAAATACTGGAGTGGGTTGCCATTTCCTTTCCCAAGAGATCTTTCTGACCCAGGGATTAAAACCACATCTCCTGCTTGGCAGGCAGATTCTTTACCAATGAACCACCCAAGAAGCCCAACCTTTATTTTAGCCACCTCCAAAATATCCAGGTTGTTTTAAATTAAGCCATCTGGCTGTTGTTTACCACTTTTGATTTAGTAGGTAAACAAATGTTATTTATCTATAGCTTAGAAAAAAATAGATCTAAATGTATTTATGGATCCTGAACTTTCACTGATATCATGAATTCAGTTTGCACTATTTTAGATTTTAGACTTAACAAATAAAAATATATTAGGTGGTGACTCTTTACAGCCAAGGGGTTGAGGCTGCAAAGAAAAAGGAAGAGAATGTTACCCAGGAAGACAAATGGGACTGCATTATAGCTCCTTAATTCCAAAGAAAATGATTCATTATTCATAATAAATTTATGTGGAAAATATTAACATTATTTTGTTTCAGAAGCCTATTCTGTCTTAAACTTTAAAATGTTGTTTTCCTCCAGGGCATATTTTATCATTTAAATATTAAAAAATGTGATGAACATAATATTTGAAATAATAGAACTTGAGATTTATCTTAAATGAGATTAGATTAGATTCCTAAGGTGTATGTCATTTTTAAACAATGATGAGAAAAGAATTTATCATGTCAATATGAATTCTAAAACAACCACTGTATAACTTTTTAAATTAATTGACTATTCAACATTTCTCATCTACATATTTAAAAAGAAAAAAAGAAAATAGATGCTGGAGGTCTGTATCTGAGACAGTTAATTCAGCTATGAAAACACATGTTCATTGATGCCTAAGGGGTATGTAATAATCTCTCTATCCTTTTTAATAAAATTTTTGTTGGGTTTTCAGGAGAGGTGACGGGGAAGCCTTGACTAAATACAGAAAGTATTTCATTTATTTTACCTATAGATTTATAAATAAAACATCCACAGGGAAAATTCTGTGTGAGACACATTTATCACATTACACATTTAGTAAATTAATACCCTGAATGAGTTACACATTTAATATATTAATATTCAAAGGCAGTCCCCACTTCAAGCTTCTTAATTAGCTTCTGATTTGCTAACAGAATATTTTACAAGAGGAATATGGAATTTAATGATTCTAAGACAAAAAATTATATATAAATATATATCTGGAAAGGAGAAGGCAATGGCACCCCACTCCAGTACTCTTGCCTGGAAAATCCCATGGACAGAGGAGCCTGGTGGGCTGCAGTCCATGGGGTCGCTCAGAGTCGGACACAACTGAGCGACTTCACTTTCATTTTTTACTTTTATGTATTGGAGAAGGCAATGGCAACCCACTCCAGTGTTCTTGCCTGGAGAATCCCAGGGACGGGGGAGCCTGGTGGGCTGCCGTCTATGGGGTCGCACAGAGTCGGACATGACTAAAGCGACTTAGCAGCAGCAGCAGCATATATCTGGAAAATGAATTTTATCCCCCAGATAAAATTTAATCCCCAGGGACTTACAGTCTCAGGACACAAAAATCCTATGAATTTTTTCCTATGTAAAATGATTCATTGAAAAGTATTTTATAGGGTTGTATTTACATTGAATAAGAGAATTCAATTCTCTTACTGACTCTCAGTTCTCTTGTAAATATCGGTAAGTTGTATGACAAAACCTTAAGATGTCACAGAGGTAATGATGTGACTCATATTTGTATTTCATTGTTTGTAAAGTAATATTGAATCCCAGACAATACTTCACTTGAATGTATACAAGAAAACATGCAACTAAAAATAATTCCTTCTATCCTTGGTCAATTTTCTCTAGTTTTAATGTTTCAGTGTTACTATTTTGCCCTACAAGTTTCCTTTCTGAAAAGCATAGTTGTCAGTGAAATTTTAAGTTGTTCTTTGGAGATCATACTTTGGCTCTGCACTTATAAGTAAAGGAAAATCTCATTATAATTACAGCACATGATACCTAAAGCGGAAAGAGCAAAAACTGTAGGTGATGAGACTTGTTAGTGACAAGAAGTGATGAAACGGGGTCAAAGTCTAACGTTATCTGCTTTATGAGCTTCCTTACTGCTGCCACTACGCAAAAGATACTAGTTTCCCTGTTGCTATATTAAAAGCAGAGGTAATTTCTCCATATCATCAGGGGCAAGTACTTTCCAATTATTACTTTATTCTCACTTTGAAAAGCCAATAAATATCAAACTAAAAATTATAGATACAACAAAAATGTTCTATCTTTAAAATTTCTGCAATAGACTGTTTCAGGCTTAAAATATTTTAGCTTCCTTTTCATTGTACATAACCTATTTACTTTGAAGCAATGTTAAAAGAAACAAGTTAAATATTAAAGTTGTTCATAAAGTAAGATAACAAAAATATATAAATGTCATCATATATTATTAATGGCACTTCATTTTTGGAATAACTTTCACCAATGGACAATATTACCTTGTCTACTTTTTACCTAGTCAATAAAATAAAATAAAATCTATGTGTAACCCTAGGATATTTTTTAGGTGTAAGTTGAATTTACTCAGCTATCTTATATTCTGTCATGGCTAGACTATAATATTTAAAATATATTAAAAATAAATTTAAGGATGAGAGATACTTTTCTCAAAGTCATTACTTTGAAAAGTGTCATATTCTGTTGGTTAAAGTGTATTTTGAGACAGAGCATGCTCTTATTTATTGT
This sequence comes from Bos grunniens, assembly GCF_055505025.1. Taxonomy (NCBI): domain Eukaryota; kingdom Metazoa; phylum Chordata; class Mammalia; order Artiodactyla; family Bovidae; genus Bos; species Bos grunniens. The sequence goes on from NC_141168.1 coordinate 11,216,949, forward strand.
ATTTATGTTCTATTTCTTTGTAGGAACCAATATATTTTATTTTATTTTTTTTTAAATATAAATTTATTTAATTTAGTTGGAGGTTAATTACTTTACAATATTGTATTGGTTTTGCCATACATCAATATGAATCCGCCATGGGTGTACATGTATTTTAAAGAAAAATAGTTAAAAAAAAAAAACTAGTAAGAATGTTTCCAGGAAGGACAAAGGGGACTGCATTTACTCTACTGCCTGAAGCAACCAAAAGATGAACCAAATTAATAGAACAGTAGTTCTAGAGATACTAAATAGCAGGCCAAAAAGGATTGCAATACATGAGACTAAGTAGGTAAATTAAGTGAGCACTGAGCTTACTCAAATGTACTAACTTGAATGAATTTTCAGGTTCTGACAAACAGAGAGAAAGAACACAGGCAAGCTCAGTTCTGTTAAGCTGAAGAAATGAAGCTGAGACCAAAGTGACTAGAATGCACAGGCTGCACTGCTGGAATGGAGAGGAAATTGTAGACAGTACTTTGCAAGTGTGCAGAATACAGATTAATACATAAATATAAAGAAACCACTTGAGATTAAAAATATTAAAGATATTAGACGTTCTTAGAGGGCCTGAAATTCACAGGTGGCCAGAAACATAGTCAATACTCAATAGCCAAAATACAAAGCCTCGAGATTAAAAGAGAATTAGGTAGAATACACAGAAGGTCCTGGCTGATAAATGCAGAATATATAAATTTAAGCTGAGCACTGCTCTGATATCACTTAATAAACTTCCAAAACAAGATTCCAAGGATTGTACTATTTCTAATTAACTTAAAGGAATCCCAGACAAAGCTCAAGTATATTTACAGAAGTCCAGAAATAACCAGAACCAAAGAAAAGAAAATTCTGTTCAGTTCAGTTCAGTTCAGTTGCTTAGTCGTGTCCGACTCTTTGAGACCTCATGAATCGCAGCACGCCAGGTCTCCCTATCCATCACCAACTCCTAGAGTTCACTCCAACCCATGTCCATCGGGTCGGTGATGCCATCCAGCCATCTCATCCTCTGTCATCCCCTTTTCCTCCTGCCCCTAATCCCTCCCAGCATCAGGGTCTTTTCCAATGAGTCAACTCTTCTCATGAAGTGGCCAAAGTACTGGAAAATTAGTGATTGCTAAAATATAAATTACTAAGCATGCAAGAAGAAAAATACTTACAATAAAAAGATAAATAATAGAGAAAGACTCAGAACTGAAATATATTTTAGTATTAACAGATAAAAACATTGAAAGTATTATTATGACTGTATTTAATATATTAAAAAATTTAAGAAGAGACAAATGGAAGGTGCAAACAATGATCCAAATAAGGCCTACAATATGTGAGATGAAAATTTTATTGTATGGTATATTAATGGCAGATGATCAGTTCAGAAGAAAGCATTAGTGATCCTGAAGACATAGTAACAGAATATGTCTAAACAGATGAAGATGATTAAAAAAAAAATAGTGAGTTTCAGGACAAATTCCTATCACCTAATATGTGCAAGCAGAGTCTGTACAGAAGAAAAACAAACACAGAAATGAAATATGCAGAAATAATGGTCAGATATATGCTCAGTTTGATGAAATGCATAACTCACAGATGCAAGCTCCTCAGTGAAACTGAAGGAAAATAAATCTGAAAAACCTGCATTATGGTGCATCAAAATCAAATTTTTCAAAATCAGAGATATGAAAATAATTTAAAAATCAACCAGAAAAGTGTATGTATGGAAGCATAAATATAAGGATATCAGCAGACTTCATGCTGGTAAGAATGTAAGTGAGAAGTGAAAATATAACAATATTCAATGTTATTCAACAATATTTAATAAACAGTGTAAGTGAGACGAAAATATAACATCTGTATACCACTGAAAGAAAAAAAAATGCTGTCCATGTAGAAGACTATACTCAGCAAAAATATCTTTTGAAAATGAATGTTAAAGACTATTTTATACAATTGGAAAGAATTAATCAATAAGACAGCCACACTACAAAAATTGAAAAGAACTTGAGGTAGAAGAAATATGAAAGTAGACAGAAATAAGGCTCTATTAGAGGGAATGATTTTCTGGGCTCCAAAATCACTGCTGATGGTGACTGCAGCCATGAAATTAAAAGACGCTTGCTCCTTGGTAGGAAAGTTATGACCAACCTAGATAGCATATTCAAAAGCAGAGACATTACTTTGCCAACAAAGGTTTGTCTAGTCAAGGCTATGGTTTTTCCAGTAGTCACGGTTGGATATGAGAGTTGGACTATAAAGAAAGCTGAGCACTGAAGAATTGATGCTTTTGAACTGTAGTGTTGGAGAAGACTCTTGAGAGTTCCTTGGACTGCAAGGAGATCCAACCAGTCCATCCTAAAGGAGATTAGTCCTGGATGTTCCTTGGAAGGACTGATGTTGAAGCTGAAACTCCAATACGTTGGTTACCTCATGCGGAGAGCTGACTCACTGGAAAAGACCCTGATGCTGGGAAAGATTGAGGGCAGAAGGAGAAGGGGACGACAGAGGACGAGATGGTTGGATGGCATCACCGACTCGATGGACAGGGGTTTGGGTGGACTCCAGGGGTTGGTGATGGACAGGGAGGCCTGGCATGCTGTGGTTCATAGGGTTGCAGAGTCAGACACGACTGAGTGACTGAACTGAACTGAGAGGGAATGAAGAGCAACAGAAATGGTATGTGAGTAAAGACATATGATTATTATTATTGAACTATTATTCACATAATTTAGTTTATCACTTCTGATGTATAACACAGCAGCAATGTAAAATTTAAACTGTACATGAAATTAAAAACATATTTAAAAATTAAGTAATAGTACATAGCAAAGGGGGAATGAAAGGATACGATTATAAAAGTTTTATAGTATATAGGAAATGTTATAAGACAACTTGAAAGTAGACTAAAATAAATTAAAGAATTCAATCTGCAGTTGGTTTAATCTGGATGGGGAAGGCACAGAAACAGAACACTGATTGTACTATTCCATTTTATATAAGGGACTTAGATGTCTCTGGGAGTATTGGAAACAGTTCCTCAAAAGGATACAGAGAGATGACTGTATAATATGAACCAAAAATTCTCCAGTAAAATAGCACATCAGACAATTATAGATGCTAAATAATTAAAGTGGATAAAATAAATTCATTTTTTAAAGATTCAGTAAATTTAAAAAACAGAAAAAATAATAAAGACTGAGTGGGATAAATAGAAAAGTAATAATAAGATGTTAGATTTAATCTTTAAATCATATTAAAATTTTAAAAATGTAGAATGATCTAAATAGCCCAACTAATAGAGATAGCTGGGGAAAAAAGCAACACCTGACTATGAACTGCCTACAAAGAATTCATTTCATGAATAAAAACAAATGGAACATTTTGAGAGTAATCACAAACCTGGAGTATATCTCCTAAAATTAGGTAAAGTTGATTTCAGAGCAAAAAATACAGCCAGGGATAGTTATTCCCCAATTATAAAGAGGTTAATTAATCAAGAGTGCATGGCAGTCCTAAACCTTATGTACTTAGAAAGTGAAAATGGTCAATCAGTTGTGTCCAACTCTTTGCAACCCCTTGGACTGTAGCCAACCAGACTCCTCCATCCATGGGATTCTCCAGGCAAGAGTACTGGAGTGGGTTGCCATTTCCTTCTCCAGGGGAACTTTGTGACTCAGGGATGAACCTGGGTCTCTGGCCTTGCGGGCAGGCGCTTTATTGTCGGAGCCACCATGGAAGTCCGTACTATTAGTATGTACTTAATAGTACTTCGAAAACATGACAGGAAAACTTATGGAACCATACAGAAAAATAGACAAATTCACATTTATCGTCATACATTTCAATACTTTCTTAATGGTTGATAGAGCAAGTATACAATAAAGATGTTAACAATTTGAGCAACACTATCAATCAGCCTGACCTAAGTGACATTAATAAAACAGTCCATCACAAAACAACAGAATATACATTTTTTCAAGTGCATACAAAACATTGACCATGATAAAACAAACTCTGGACATAAATCTCATTAAACTTAAAAGCACTAAATTTCCAAAGAAATATGTTCTCTGCCCTGAATGGATTTACATTAGTATTCAATATCAGAAACTTTTGGGGCACCCCCACATGCTTAGAAAATGAATGATGCACTTCTAAAAAAGTCATAAGTCAAAATGTAAATCAAAAGTGAAATTACAATATATTTTAAATTGAATGAAAATTAAAAATTATATATAAAAATGTGTGTTGATACCCTATAAGCAATATTTTGGGGGGAATGTATCACTAAATAGTTGTATTAGAAGAGGTGAAAATCTTAACTTTATCACCTCAGATTCTGCATTAAGCATATAGAAAAAACAAACAAATAAGTACAGATTAAATAGGTAACTTGTGTTTTCTTTTGCAGAAAACTGAGCATGTCAGCTTAGCCATGGATAAACAAGAAAAGTTTCCATTCATTTACATCAAAGTGTTCTCCACTCTAGGGATATTTTTATACATTTTCATGTATTTTTATGACAGGGTCACTTCCTTTTATAAAATCCTGATACTGGAGCAAAATAATAAGATTTTAATATTGCTAATTGTTAAGAGGAATCAGAGCTCAAAATGCCAACATCTGTTGGATCATCAAAAAAGCAAGAGAGTTCCAGGAAAACATCTATTTCTGCTTTATTGACTATGCCAAAGCCTTTAACTGTGTGGATCACAATAAACTGTGGAAAATTGTTCAAGAGATGAAAATACCAGACCAACTGACCTGCCTCTTGAGAAACCTGTATGCAGGTCAGGAAGCAACAGGTAGAACTGGACCTGGAACAGCAGACTGCTTCCAAATAGGAAAAGGAGTACATCAAGGCTGTATATTGTCACCCTGCTTATTTACTTATATGCAGTGTACATCATGAGAAACCTGGGCTGGAGGAAACACAAGCTAGAACCAAGATTGCCGGGAGAAATAACAATAACCTCAGCTATGCAGATGACACCAACCTTACGGCAGAAAGTGAAGAACTAAAAGCCTCTTGATGAAAGTGAAAGAGGAGAGTGAAAAAGTTGGCTTAAAGCTCAACATTCAGAAAACTAAGATCATGGCATCCAGTCCCATCACTTTATGGCAAATAGATGGGGAAGCAGTGGAAACAGTGGCTGACTTTGTTTTGGGGGGCTCCTAAATCACTGCAGATGGTGATTGAAGCCATGAAATAAAAAGACGCTTGCTCCTTGGAAGGAAAGTTATGACCAACCTAGACATCATATTCAAAAGCAGAGACATCACTTTGCCAACAAAGGTCCGTCTAGTCAAGGTTATGGTTTTTCCAGTGGTAATGTATGGATATGAGAGTTAGACTATAAAGAAAGCTGAGCATGGAAGAATTGATGCATTTGAACAGTGGTGTTGGAGATCTCTTCAAGGATATCCAACCAGTCCATCCTAAAGGAAATCAGTCCTGGGTGTTCCTTGGAAGGACTGATGTTGAAGCTGAAACTCCAATACTTTGGCCACCCAATGAGAAGAGCTGACTTATTTGAAAATCCCTTGATGCTGGGAAAGATTGAGGGCAGGAGGTGAAGGGGATGACAGAGGATGAGGTGGTTTGGATGGCATCACCGACTCAATGGACATGGGTTTGGGTGGACTCCGGGAGTTGGTGATGAACAGGAAGGCCTGGTGTGCTGCAATTCATGGGGTCACAAAGAGTCGGACATGACTGAGCAACTGAACTAAATTGAATTGTCAAGAAAAGAAAGACTGACCATTTTTTCATTTAAGCTTTAATAAAGTGATTAGTGATTTAGTAATTATTTCAATCATAAAAGTGGCTAAAATTTATTTTTTTTAAAGTTCAACATACGATTTAGATTAAACACTTAATTTTAAAGTGTATAAATAAGCCAAAATATCCCACCTTTTTTAGTAGTATATGAGTGTAATTTCTTGTCAAGTTCAGTCACTCAGTGATGTCAGAGTCTTTGCAACCCCATGGACTACAGCATGCCAGGCTTCCTTGTCTATCACCAACTCCCAGAGCTTGCTCAAACTCATGCCCAATGAGTGATGATGCCATCTAACCATCTCATCCTCTGTCAACCCCTTCTCCTCCTGCCTTCAATTATCCCAGCATCAGAGACTTTTCCAATGAGCCATTTCTATGCATCAGATCAGATCAGTCACTCAGTTGTGTCCGACTCTTTGCGACCTCATGAATCGCAGCACGCCAGGCCTCCCTGTCCTACGCATCAGGTAGCCAAAATATTGGGGTTTCAGCTTCAGCAACAGTGCTTCCAAATAATATTCAGGACTGATTTCCTTTAGAATGGACTGTTTGGATCTCCTTGCAGTCAAAGTTACTCTCAAGAGTCTTCTCCAGCATCACAGTTCAAAAGCATCAATTCTTCAGCGTTCAGCTTCCTTTATAGTCCAACTCTCACATCCATACATGACTACTGGAAAAACCACACCTTTGAATACATGGGCTTTTGTTGGCAAAATAATGTCTCTGCTTTTCAATATGCTATCTAGGTTGGTCATAACTTTTCTTCCAAGGAGCAAGCATTTTTTTTAATTTCATGGCTGTAGTCACCATCTGCTCTGATTTCAGAGTCCCTAAAGTCTCTCACTGGTTACACTGTTTTCCCATCTAATTGTCATGAAGTGATGTGACTGGATGCCGTGATTTTAGTTTTCTAAATGTTGAGTTTTAAGCCTACTTTTTCACTCTCCTCTTTGACTTTCATCAAGAGGCTCTTTAGTTCTTCTTCTCTTTCTGCCATAAGTGTGGTACCATCTGCGCATCTCAGGTTTTGATGTTTCTCCCGGCAATCTTGATTCCAGCTTGTGCTTCATCCAACCCAGCATTTCACATTATGTACACTGCATATAAGTTAAACAACCAGAGTGACAATATACAGGCTTCACATACTCCTTTCCCGATTTGGAAACAGTCAGTTGTTCCATGTCATGTTATAAATGTTGCTTCTTGACCTGCGTACAGATTTCTCAGGAGGCAGGTCAGGTCTTCCCATCTCTTGAAGAATTTTCCACAGTTTATTGTGATCCACACAAAGGCTTCTTCATAGTCAATAAAGCAGAAGTAGCTGTTTTTCTGGAACACTCCTCCTTTTTTGATGATCCAGTGGATGTTGGCAATTTTATCTCTGGTTCCTCTGCCTTTTCTTAATCCAGCTTGAACATCTGGAAGTTCATGGTTCATGTATTGTTGAAGCCTGCCTTGGAGAATTTTGAGCATTACTTTGCTAGAATGTGAGATGAGTGCAATTGTGCAGTAGTTTGAGCATTCTTTAGCATTGCCTTCCTTTGGGATTGGAATGAAAACTGACCTTTTACCGTTTTGTGGCTGCTGCTAAGTTTTCCAAATTTGCTGGTATATTGAGTGCAGCACTTTCACAGCATCATCTTTTAGGATTTGAAATAGCTCACCTGGAATATTATCACCTCCACCAGCTTTGTTCATAGTGATGCTTCCTAAGGCCCACTTGACTTCATATTCCAGGATGTCTGGCTCTAGGTGAATGATCACACCATCGTGATTATCTGGGTCATGAAGATCTTTTTTTGTATAGTTCTTCTGTATATTCTTTCCACTTCTCCTTAATATCTTCTTCTGCCTCTTTTAGGTCCATACCAATTCTGTCCTTATTGTGCCCATCTTTGCATGAAATGTTCCCTTGGTATCTCTAATTTTCTTGAGGAGAGATCTAGTCTTTTCCATTCTTTTGTTTTCCTTTATTTCTTTGCATTGATCACTTACGAAAGCTTTCTTATCTCGCTTTGCAATTCTTTGGAACTCTAACTCAAATGGGTATACCTTTTCTTTTCTCCTTTGCATTTAGCTTCTCTTCTTTTCACAGCTATTTGTAAGGCTGCCTCAGATAACCATTTTGCCTTTATGCATTTTATTTTCTTGGAGATGGACTTGATTACTGCTTCCTGTACAATGTCACGAACCTCCATCCATAGTTCTTCAGGCACTCTATCAGATCTAGTCCCTTGAATCTGTTTGTCACTTCCTCTGTATAGTTGTAAGGGATTTGATTTAGGTCCTACCTGAATGGTCTAGCGGGTTTCCCTACTTTCTTCAATTTAAGTCTGAATTTGGCAATAAGGAGCTCATGATCTGAGCCACAGTCAGCTTCTGTTTTTTTTTTTTTTTTTGCTGACTGTATAGAGCTTCTCCATGTTTGGCTACAAAGAATATTATCAGTCTGATTTCGGTATTGAGCATCTGGTGATGTCCATGTGTAGTGTCTTCTCTTATGTTGTTGGAAGAGGGTGTTTGCTATGACCAGTGCATTCTCTTGTTAATACTCTCTTAGCCTTTGACCTGCTTCATTTTTTACTCCAAGGCCAAATTTGTTCCTCCAGGTATCTCTTGACTTCCTACTTTTTATTCCAGTCCCCCATAATGAAAAGGACATCTTTTTTGGGGTATTAGTTATAGAAGGTCCTGTAAGTCTTCATAGAATGGTGCAGCTTTAGCTTCTTTAGCATTAATGGTTGGGGCATAGATTTGGATTACTGTGATATTGAATGGTTGATGAGCGCATGTCCTTCTACTCCACCATCTTGATCTTATTGAATTTCTTGTCAAATGCAGATGTTAAAATATACCTGTGGCGGATTCATTTTGATATTTGACAAAACTAATGCAATTATGTAAAGTTTAAAAATAAAATAAAATTTAAAAAAAAACAAAAAAATAAATAAAAAATAAATAAAATAAAATTTAGTTTGGAAATTAAACATAAGACACTGTTCAATAGCAATTACCTATATGTATTTAACATCAATTAAATAAAGATATAATGGGGTATTAAAGCAGAATAAATGATAGAATATTTAGCACAATGTAAACCTTGGCATCTCCATTAGATAAAATGTAACAATTTATGGCAAGATGATTTTCCCTTCATTACAATGAATTTTACAGTTAAATAAAATATCCATTGATGTGCTTTTTATTTTTTAGTGCCACAGTATAATCTGCTTTTCTTCTAGCAATATACATAAGCACAAATGATGAACCTAATATCACTTTATCAAGTCTAAATGTATTAATGGCATTATTAATATTCATAATATGTTAGAATTTAGAATTTGAAAATTTGTTTAGTTGTGAAAATAGTGATTAGAACTACTATTTGGTTTGTTAACTAAATAAAGGTTTAGGAAATATACAATGTATGTGATAAGTTATTTGTCATTAGACAAATTACTTAACTCTCCATGCAACATTGGCTCAGCTGGTAAAGAATCTGCATGCAATGTGGGAGACCTGGGTTCTATCCCTGGGTTGGGAAGATCCCCTGGAGAAAGGAAAGGCTACCCACTCTAGTATTATGGCCTGGAGAATTCCATGGACTCCATAGTCCATGGGATCACAAAGAGTCAGACAGGACTGAGCAACTTTCACTTCACTTCACTTTCAAGCAACATATAGCAAAATATCTAATTGAGATACAGACTGTTACACAAAGTGTTTTATAAACTTCTTTCATATACCACCAGGACATTATGTTTTGAATAGGACATTACATGTTTTCTTTTTCATAAATGGATAGAATGTTAACTCTAAAGAACTGGGTTCTTGTCTTTGTCTTTACAGTTTTATTATTTTATCACCTTTGTTTGATTTAAGCTGCAGTGTCTTGATGAAAAAATATACATAATTTTCATTTGATATCTATAATTTTTCAATAACATGTTTTATAAAATTAGATATATTAGTTATGAAATCCTCTCCTTGAGATATCTAAAATATATACAAATTACACTCAAAATATAATTTATAGTACTAGTAAATTAGAAAGATTATTTGTTACTTGCTGACTTTAAATTTTCTGACATTCAAGTATTTCATAAATCAAATTGATGTATGCAAATCAACATTATTGAATTAACATAAACTGTTGGATGTCACACAATATATAATACAATGCTAGAATTGGAACAGGGAAATGATTTTCCTCATTTAAATTCAGAAAACAGTTAACTTAGAAAAAACTATTTTAAAATTTCTTGTACTGTTTTCAGTGTTATTATACTAGTATTCCAAGTTGAAGTCCTTTCTGAAGGGCTATAAGATGTTCCAAGAATAAATTAACTTTTTAAATAATTAGATTAAATGATGAAATTGATTTTCATCAATTTCATGAGTAAGTATTTAATACTCATTCAAAATCAAATCATAAAACATGCTAATCTAATGAGTATAAATATTTAAATAATTATTATATCTAAATGGTAAAGTATTGTGAATTTATTTGGGATTTTTTATTGTTTTTATCATTTAAAGGTCTGGACATATTGTATCAGAAATGTTCCATATGTTTGCTTTATAAGAAGTTGCTTATATGAATTCAACATATGCTTACTAATTGACTATTCTATTTGCAAAATTTTCTAGACTCTTTAAAAAGCTATAAAGTTGAACAGAGTATCTTTGTTTGCCCTCAATGAGCTCATATATCATGAAGGAAACAAGAGATATGCATAAATAAACATAAAACAAGTTATAAGTACCATAATTTTAATAAATCAATAAAGATAAAATAATGTGGCAATTCATAGATGGAGGAACAATTTTAGGCTAACATTTTATGCTATCATATTATTTGTTATCTAAATAAACAAATATGGAAAAGTCAATTAAATTGTAAAGAATAAGAAAAATCTCCGATATCACCTATTAAATAGGTGCCTGCGTTAATTGATGCCTATGCAATACATTTTAGTACATCTCAGTGGTTTGGTTTTATTTACCAGAAGATCGTAGAGGACATTTTGCCTTTTTTTTTTTTTTTTTAGCACTGCTCTGGTAACAAAAGCATAGTAAAAACACCAATATATTTTTGCTTTTTTATTTTGAAAAAAATGTATATCCGTGTCCTTGGTTCATTTGAAAAAAATCGAGTTGTTTGCTTATTGGTATTGAATTGTATAGATACCTTAGATACTTTGGATAATCTCTAATCAGACATATGGGCTTCCCTGGTGGCTCAGACAGTAAAGAATCTCCCAGCAATTCAGGAGACAGGAGTTTAATCTCTGCAACCCACTTCAGTATTCTTGCCTGGGAAATCCCATGGATAGATGAGCCAAGCAGGCTATAGTCCATGGTGTCACAAATAGAAATAGCTGAGTGAAATATAATCAGAAATGTGGTTTGAAAATATTTCCTCCCAATCCTTAAGTTGCCTTTTAAATTGTGAATTTACATTTCATGGATGTATAATTGACTTATAATGTTGTAATGAATCTTGTTTAGATTTTTTTCCCATAAAGGTCATTACAAAGTATTGATCAGAGTTCCCTGTGCTATACACTAAGTTCTTATTAGTTATCTATTTTATATGTAGTAGTGTGGATATATCAATTTCAAGCTCACAATTAATTTGTACCTACTGCCCACCCCTTTACCCTTGGCAACCATAAGTTTGTTTTCAACATCTGTGACTGTTTCTGTTTTTTAAATAGGCTCATTTGTACCATTTTCTTGAAATTCCACATGTAAGTAATAATGGTTTATAGGCTTCCCTGGTGGTTCAGATGGTAAAGAATATGCATGCAATGTGGGAGAACTGGGTTCGACCCCTGGGTTGGGAAGATCCCCTGGACAGGGGAGCAGCAAAACACTCCAGTATTCTTGCCTGGGAAAACCCATGGACAAAGGAGACTGCTGGGGTCAATGGAGTCAAAATGAGTCGGACATGACTGAGCGACTAACTCTTTCACTTTTCATAAGTAATAATGTATATTTGTCTTGGTCTGTCTGACTTACTTCACTCAATATGACGATTTCTAGGCCCATCCATGTCACTGCAAATGGCAATATTGCATTCTCTCCTTGGAGAACAGCACAAATTTGCCTCAAAAAGCTAAAAATAGAAAAAAAAAAAAAAAAAAGGAACGACCATATATATGATCCAGCAATCCCATTCCTGGGCATGCATGTGGAGAAAACCATAATTTGAATAGATACATGTACATAACTGTTCATTGTAGCACTATTTACAAAAGCCAGGGCATGGAGGCAACCTCAGTGTCCATCAACAGATGAGTGGATAAAGACGGGGTACTGCATGCTCAGTCAGTTCAGTTGTGTCCAGCTCTCTGTGACCTCCGTAGACCATAGCCCTCCAGGCTCCTCTGTCCATAGGATTTTCTGTGACTTAGTGACTAAATGGCAACATTTATTTTTGCTTTTGTTGCCTGTGCTTTTGGTGTCACATCCAAAAATGTGTTACCAAAATCAGTGCCAAGAGTATTTCTTTATGCTCTCTTCTAGGAATTTTATAGTTTTAGGTCTTACTTTTAAATATTTAATGTGTTTTGCATTGATTTTTGTATATGGTATAAAATAAGGGTCCGATTTTATTTTTTTTTTGTATATGGATATCCGGTTTTTCCTGTACCATTTATTGAAGAGTCTGTCCTTTTCCAGGCAATGTAAATATAACAGCTCTAGCCTATTGTCCATCTAAGTATTTTCCTTGAAATAGCCTCGCATGGGATATACTGATACAATCTATTTCTAATGCCAAATAAATTTAGGAATCTCTGCAGTACTTTTAGAGATTTTAATTGCATTTTTACACATTGAAATCCTTTTGAACCCCTGTGGTAAGGACACGTATATTGTTAGTTTTTTGTTTTATCCCAGTCTCTCAAAGCTATTTGCTCATGGAGTTTTAAAAAAATCTTGTTAGAATATATTTGCATCCTACAGAGTAATGTTCTATGGGACATATTTTTGGAGAACCATTGACAGAAGCTGAGAATATACCAACTTAGTAGGTTTTTGTTTGGTTTCTCTGATTTGTAATGGGTCTATTTCTGGAATATCTTTCCTGGATATCTTTCTATCTTTTCATTGTACATTATCTCAATTACTGTAGCTTTTAGAAAATCTTAGCATAAAATAGTGCTGATCTTAAATCTTTGTTGCTCTTTTAAAATACTGTCTATTCTACTTGAGATCCTTTGCACCTTTATGTAAATTTTAGAAACAGGCTGACAATTTTTATCAAAAGGATGTGGAAATTTTGATCTGGATGGCATTGGATTCGTATATCCATTTAGGGAAAATGAATATCTTGACAACATTGTGTCTAGTCTTGAAAAATTTATAGATGGTATATAACTCCACTTATATGGGTTTTCTAAATCTAGCTCAACAGCGTTTTGTTAGTTTCAGGTATAGTTCTTCTACATCTTTTATTGAATTTATTTGGAGGTAATTGATATTTTTGATGCCAGTGAGACCCCATGGACTGTAGCCTGCCAGGCTCCTCTGTCCGTGGGATTCTCCAGGCAAGAATACTGGAGTGGGTTGCCATTCTCTTCTCCATGGAATAGTCCCAACCCAGGGATTGACCCCAGGTCTCCTGCATTGAAGGTAGACTATTGTGTGAGCCACTTTAACTTTTATTTTCCAATTATTTGTTGCTGGCCTATAGGAATACATATAAATTATTTATACTGACTTTGTTTCCACAAACTAAATTTGTTTGTTTGTTATAGGAGTTATGTTTGTCTTAGTTGCTAGGACTGCTATAAAAAAGTATCATAAACTGAACAGCTTCGACAGCAAAAAATGTATTGTTCCCCAGTTCTAGCGAGTAGGTATCCAGGAGTAAGCTGTTGGCAGGGCCACGGTCCCTCTGAAGACGTTAGGGGAAGATCTATTATAGGCCTTTCTCCTAGCTTCTGGAGGATCCTTGTCTTGATGGCAGGAAAACTCCAGTTTCATGTAGTATTCTTTCTAAATGAATGAACATGTCCAAATTGCCCTTTTTATAATGACATCAGCCTAGTTATGATCTCATCGGGACTAGTTACTTCTGCACTGACCCTATTTCTAAATAAGTCACATTCTGAGGTTCTTGGGGTTAAGACTTCAACATATGCCTTTTAAGGGACACAATTCAACCCATAAAAATGCTTTTATGTAGATTTCATAGGGCTGGCTACATACACAATCACATCATCCTCCAACAAGAATTTGCCATTTTCTTCTACAATTTAGCCTTTGTGTCTCTTTCTTATTGCCCTCAAGGTTTTCAGTACAATATGGAATAAAAGTGGTGAAAGGGGATATAGTAGTCTCCTTCCTGTTTTAGACAAAAAATTCAATATTTATTATAAAGTTTGATGTTAGACATAGATTTTTCATAGATATAACAGACGCTGGTAATAGCATTCCATTCCTAATTCAATAAGATGTTAAAATTATGATTTTATTAAACTTTTCAAATGTTTATTTTTCATGTATTGCAGTGATCATATACTATTTCTATTTTTTTGCATAGTACAGTTAATTTTCAACAGCTGCACCAACTTTTCTTTCCAGGGATATGTACACTTAGTTTTGTATATAGAATTTATAGAATATACTGAAATTGATTTGCTATTAATTTCAGATTAATAGCAAAAGACACACAAATCAGATTTTTGTGTGTATGTTCACAAAGATAATCATTTTCTAATTTGACCTTCTTATAATGTTGTTAAATGTTGCTACAGGACTTCCCTGGTAGCTAAGTTGTAAATAATCTGCCTGCAATTCAGGAGACATGTGTTCGATCCCTAGGTCAGGAATATCCCCTAGAGAAGGATATGGCTAACCACTCCTGTATTCTTATCTTGGAAATTCCATGGACAGAGGAGCCTGGGGGGCTATAGTCCATGGGGTCACAAAGAGTCACAGATGATTTAGCCATTAAACAGCAGCTAGGTATTGTTACTAGGCTTGGTATAGGCTAATAATGGGACCCCTTTCATGGATCACAGGCTTTTCATGGCAAAGGGACTTGCATAACTTAATAAAGTATGAGCCATGCCCTGCAGGGCCACTCAAGATGTACATGTCACAGTGAAGAGTTCTGAGAAAATGTGATTCACTGAGAGAGAAAAGAGCAAACCATTCCAATATTCTTGCTTCAAGAACCCCATGAACAGTGTGAAAAGGTAAAATTTTATGACACTGAAAGAGGAACCCCCCAGATTAGAAGGTGTCCAATATGCTACTGGGGAACAAGGAGGGCTATTACTAATAGCTTTAGAAAGAATGAAGTGGCTGGGCCAGAACAGTAAAGATTGTCTGTTTTGGACGTGTCTGGTGGGGGAAGTAAAGTTCAATGCTATAAAGAACAGTAATGAATAGGAACCTGGAATGCTAGGTCTATGAGCCAAGGTAAATTGCACATCAAGCAGGAGATGGGAAAAGTGAACATCAACATTTTAGGAATCAGTGAATTAAAATGGAAGGGGATGGTGGATTTAATTTATATGACCATTTTGTATACTACTGAGGTCAAGAATCCCTTAAAAGAAACAGTAGCCCTCATACTCAACAAAACCATCTGAAATGCAGTACTCTTCCAAGAATGGATGCAATCTCAAAACTGACAGAATGATCTCTTTGGTTTCCAAGGTAAACCTTTTACATCACAGTAATCCAAGTCTATGCCCCAACCACTAATGCTGAAGAAGCTGAAGTTGATTGGCACCATGAAGACCTACAAGACCTTTTAGAACTAGCACAAAAACAATCCTTTTTATAAAAGAGGATTGGAATGCATAATTAAGAAGTCAAGAGATACCTGGAATAACAGGCAAATTTAGTCCTGGAGTACAAAATGAAGGAGGCCAAAGCCTAACAGAGCTTTGCCAAGAGAATACACTGGTCATAAAAAACACCCTTTTCCAACAACACAGGAGATGACCTTACACATGGACATTACTAAATTGTTAATACCAAAATTAGATTGATTATGTTCTTTGCAGCCAAAGATGGAGAAGGTCTATATGGTAACCAAAAACAAGACCTGGAGCTGACTGTGGCTCAGATCATGAATTCCTTATTGCATAATTCAGGCTTAAATTGAAGAAAGTAGGGAAAACCACTAGGCCATTCAGGTATGACCTAAATCAAATCTCTTATGATTATATGGTGGAAGTTACAAATAGATTTAAGGAATTAGATCTGATAGAGTGCCTGAAGAACTGTGGGTAGAGGTTTGTGACATTGTACAGGAGGCAGTGACCAAAACTATCCTCAAGGGGAGAAAATGCAAGGAGGCAACGTGGTTGTCTGAAAAGATTTACAGATAGCTGAGGAAAGAAGAGAAGCAACATAAACGGGAGAAAGGGAAAGATATATCCAAATGAATGCAGAGTTTCAGAAAAAGCAAGGAGAGATAAGAAGGCCTTCTTCAATGAATGATGAAAAGAAATGGAGAAAACACAACAGAATAGGAAAAACTAGAGATCGCTTCAAGAAAATCAGGGATATCAAGGGAACATTTCATGCAAGGATGGAGACAATAAAGGACAGAAATGGTAAGGACCTCACAGAAGCAGAAGAGATTAAGAAGAGGTGGCAAGAATATACAGAAAACTATATATTAAAAAAAAGGTCTTAATGACTGGGATAACCACAATAGTGTGGTCACAAACCTAGAGCCAGGCATCCTAGAGTGTGAAGTCAAATGGGCCTTAGGAAAAATGCCTACGAACAAAGCTAGTGGAGGTGATGGAAGTCCAGTTGGGCTATTACGTCTTATATTAGGTGATAAGAAATTATATATAAAAGGGATTAGAAAAGCAACTGGAGCTCAGGAAACCCAGCAATATTCAGAGCAAAGGGAAACATTGAGAACATAAATCAATTGGTCTGTGACATTGTACTGTGCTGATGTGAACTGATTTTTAAATTCTACTCATAGAGAATAGAAGTTCTACTTACAGGTTGTTAATTATCCACACTTTTAGTATAATCACTGAAATTTAATGTCTGTACGAAGAACCCCTCTGTATAGGGAACATCTCTTTATTGTACCTTAGACTTTTACCTGTATAGTTTAGTACCTGTTATTCAAGCAGAGACATTACTTTGCCAACAAAGGTCCGTCTAGTCAAGGCTATGGTTTTCCCAGTAGTCATGTAGGGATGTGAGAGTTGGACTGTGAAGAAAGCTGAGCACCGAAGAATTGATGCTTTGAACTGTGGTGTTGGAGAAGACTCTTGAAAGTCCCTTGGACTGCAAGGAGATCCAACCAGTCCATTCTGAAGGAGATCAGTCCTGGATGTTCATTGGAAGCAATGATGCTAAAGCTGAAACTCCAGTACTTTGGCCACCTGATGCGAAGAGTTGACTCATTGGAAAAGACTCTGATGCTGGGAGGGATTGCGGGCAGGAGGAGAAGGGGATGACAGAGGATGAGATGGCTGGATGGCATCACCGACTCGATGGACGTGAGTTTGAGTGAACTCCGGGAGTTGGTGATGGACAGGGAGGCTTGGCGTGCTGCAATTCATTGGGTCCCAGAGTCAGACATGACTGAGTGACTGAACTGAACTGAACTGATTCTTCCTAGGATGAACCAAAGGTAGGGAATTATATGAGGGTCATATTCTTTAGAGTAATCTTTTACTAGTTCTCTCTGATAATTTGACATGTGAATGCATTTGTCATAAAAATGCTCCAGAAAATTTAAGGAATTTCCCTGTAAATATGTTATATTCCTAAAGTGTTTCTTTTATAAAAGTGTGTGTGTATGTGTGCCTTGTCCAAACATTTTGCATCCCTTAGGCCAATGCAAATATATAGGTAAATACTGTGCTTTTTTAACCTTCTATTAATGGGAGTGTTGAAAGACTGTAAAACAATATCTGGTGTCAGTTTGAAACTTCCTGAACTGGATTATTTATGTCTAATATGTATTATTATATGACTTAATACTAGATAACTCAGGTTTTCAAAAATGTACTTCAATACTACTGGAAATTAACTCTATGGAACATATTTGCAGGCGGGGTATTCTTTGGGAAAGAAGTTGTACATTCATTAAGGAAAAAATCCCAATATTAACTGTGAAGGATCAGAGAATAAACTGAGTTTTGAAATGAGACAGTAACATTTTGCATGCATATTTTAGTGTCTGGTCATTATTACATCTGAAATAGAAATTGTGAAGATACCTGGAGAAGGCTAATGGTGGGGACTAAAGTGGACCATATAGTAAGAGGCTAAGAACTCTGACATCATGTTTGGACCTATGGACCCTAAAAGTAAGTAATTCTAACAGCAGTTTTACATTGCTCTACATCTGAATTTTTCTCATCCTCAAAGCATAAGGAAAGCTTTCTAAAAGTCACAGCCTGAACTTGAGCTATACTATGTATAATTATGTAAAAGAATATACCCTCCCTGAGTGAGACTGAGGGCATCAGAAGAGATCACCACCAACAGGAAAATAAGTATGTCTAGTAAAGCATCAATATGCTGAAGGTACTCACCATCAAGGCCAGCTACTAGGACAGGTAGAAGGTAAGGACCTGGAGACTTGTCCAGGACACATGGATAGGAGTTTGTGTTCACGAGTCTCATCTGACCCAAAAGTGAATTTCTCACAGGTTGCTAGTGAGCTTCTATGCCATGATAACTTGTTTATACAAAAGAAATGTAATTTCATTTAGCAAGGTCAGTGACATATTAGGTAATTAAAAGAGAAATGATAGAGATAAAATAATAGATGCAGAGCAAAGCAATGTGCTTGAAGTGCTTTTACATCTTTAGAAAAGGTAAGTAACATAACCAAGATTAGTAAAGCTAGTGACAGGGGGAACTGGGATTTGAACTCTCTAACCTGTGCTCCTTGGAGAAGGCAATGGCAAGCCACTCCAGTACTCTTGCCTGGAAAATCCCATGGATGGAGGAGCCTGGTGGGCTGCAGTCCATGGGGTCGCTAAGAGTCGGACACGACTGAGCGACTTCACTTTCACTTTTCACTTTCACGCAATGAGAAGGAAATGGCACCCACTCCAGTGTTCTTGCCTGGAGAATCCCAGGGACGGGGGAGCTTGGTGGGCTGCCGTCTATGAGGTCGCACAGAATCTTACACGACTGAAGCGACTTAGCAGCAGCAGCAGCAACCTGTGCTCCTATTGACTATTTACGACTACCTACTGGCAGTAGCTGGGTAAGACTCATTCTATCTTTTGGGAACTGGCATTTTTATATTTTACAGCACCCTACTTTTCAGGTTCCTGGGTCTTACTTCAGTCCAGTTTTTTGTCTTTTATGTAGTTCCAAAGTAGAGACTTTGAAATTCCCGAGGATAAATCCTATGCTTATTTCTTCTTTAACACCCTACTATTTAGCTGAATGGCCAATACATTATAAACATAAAACATATGTTTCAGGTATCTGAATATGGAATGGAACCTTTAATTGCAGTGAAAATTCAATGAGAAGTTCAGGTTCAAGACGACACCTTAGGAGGATCCTAAAACTCACCTCTTCCCATGGATGTAACCAAATCTATAACTACATATGGAACAACTTATTCTGGGAAAAAACCTGCCGAGTAACTCCTACACATTAGTTGAATAAGAAAAAACTCACACTGAAGTAAGTAGGAGAGGCTGAGTCACAATGTCACCATACACTCCGCATCTGGCATGCATGCTCCAGGGGCGTGCTCAGTTGTGTCCAACTCTTTCTGTGACCTCATGGACTAGAGCCCACCAGACTTTCTTGTCCATTCTTTCCTAGAAAAGAATGCTGGAATGGGTTACCATTTCCTACTCCAGGGTTATCTTCCCAACCCAGAGACAACCCATATCTCCTGAGTCTCCTGCATTAGCAGGCAGATTCTTTAATACTGAGTCACCTGGAAACCCACACTGGGAGGGAATTCAAATCCCTAAGTTTCTCACTGAGGAGCAGAGTTTGAACTCCTCATCTGACAGTCCAACTTCTAAGACCTGCACCTGAGAGATGAACCCCTAAAGCATCAAGCTTTGAAATCCAACAGGTCTTGCATCCATGAGACCCACAACACCATAGCTAACTGAGTTGAAGTGTTCAAACCTTAGAAGCCAGAACCTCAGGCAGCGGCTTTTAATCAACCTAATCTAGGTACTCAGATCTTCCCCTTGGGAACACCAACAGTTGTCGGCACACCCCCAACAACTTTGAGTCACACGATAAACCAGGCTACATGGACAATTACAAAGATCTGAGAGACAACCTCAAAGAGTTATGGAAAGAATAAGATATGTCTCCTAGATGAGACCACTCCAAGTCTCAGGGAAGTGGATGTTTAATGCACAGAAACTAATACAGGAAGTAAAAGGGAAATGGGGAAACAAAAGATGATCTAAATGAAAGGGTAAAATAACACCTCAGTAAAATACCTTAATAAAGAGGAGAAAAGAAATTTACCTGATAAAGAGGTCAAAATAGTGGCTGTTTAACAGTATTCACCAAACATAGGAGAAGAATGTATAAACCAAGTGAGAATTTCAAGGAAGAGAAAGAAAATATAAGAACGTGCCACTAAGAGTCACAGAGCTGAATAATACAGTACAGGAGTACAATGGCAGACCAGAACAGCAGAGGAATAGATCTGTTAACTTGAAGACACATCAGAGAATTCACCCAGTCAAGGAAGAAAAACAAAGAATTAAAAATGTTGGCAATAAATTAAGGGAGCAACATTACGTGCACTAACGTTCCCATCACAGAAGGAAACAAAATAGAAAGCAGGACAGAAAACTTATCTGTAGAAAGAGAAGCTGAAAACTTCCCCACCTTGATGAAGGAGATACATCCAGATTCAGAAAGCTTAGTGTGTTTCTAATGATGAACAAAGATGCCTACTCTTGACACTCTTATTCAACATTGTATTGGAAGTGTTAGCCAGAGCAATTCAGCAAGAAAGACAAATGAAAAGCCTTCCAAATAAGAAAGAAATTAAATAGCCATTATTTGCAGATGACATGATTTCATGCATGCTGCTGCTGCTGCTGCTAAGTCACTTCAGTCGTGTCCGACTTTGTGCTACCCCAAAGACGGCAGCCCACCAGGCTCCCCCGTCCCTGGGATTCTTCAGGCAAGAACACTGGAGTGGGTTGCCATTTCCTTCTCCCATGCATGAAAGTGAAAAGTGAAAGTGAAGTCACTCAGTCATGTCTGACCCTCAGCGACCCCATGGACTGCAGCCCACCAGACTCCTCCATCCATGGGATTTCATGCATAGAAAACCCTAAAGACTCCATCAAAGAAACTAATATAAATAATAAAAAATAGTAACATTGAAGGACACAAAATCAAGGACAAAAATCTGATGTATTTCTATATACTATTAAGGAAAGAAAAGTAAGAATTTAAGAAAACAGTCCCATTTAAAATTGCATTAAAAAAAAGAATAAAATACCTAGGAACAACTTTAACCAAGGAGGTGAAAGTCCTTTACACTGAATACTATAGGACATTAATGAAATAAATTGAAGACACAGACATATGGAAAGGCATACTCATGAATTGGAAGAGTTAATATTGTTGAAATGTCCACTATGCAAAGCAATCTACGATTCAATGGAAACTCTATCTAAATTCCAATAGCATTTTTCACAAAAATAGAACAATCCTAAGATTTGTATGGGACATGAAAATTGAAAATAGCCAAAGCAATCTTGAGAAATAAGAACAAACCCATGTATAAACTAGCCAATTAATTTACAACAAAAGAGGCAAGAATATACAATGGAAAAATGACAGCCTCTCCAATAAATGATGCTGAGAAAACTGGACACATACAAGTAAAAGAATAACGTTATACCAATAACTTATAGCCTACACAAAAATTAGTCTAATATGGATTAAAACTATGTAAAAGCAGAAATCATTAAACTTATAAAAGAAAACAGAGTTCTGTGACGTCAGTGTATGGGGTGATTTTTTACTTATGACAACAAAAGCAAAGGCTACGAAAGCAAAAATAGACAACCGGACCACATCAAACTAGAAAAAACAAACAAACAAAAACACTTCTGGACAGCAAAGGAAATGTCAACAAAATGAAAAGGCAACCTATTAAATGGGTGAAAATATTTGCAAATTGTATCTGACAAGGGGTTAACATTTAAAATATATAAGCAACTCCTACAACTCAATGCACTACAAAGTGAATTTGGGTTTTCAGGGTGGCACAGAGGTAAAGAACCCACCTGTCAATGCAGGAGACCCCAGTTTGATCCCTGGGTCAGGAAGATCCCCTGGAGTAGGAAATGGCACCCCACTCTAGTATCCTTGCCTGGAAAATTCCATGCACAGAGGAGCCTTGGTGGCTATAGTCCAGAGGGTTGCAAAGAGCTGGACACCACTGAGAATGCACACTATACTATACAACTCACTTCACTAAACATAGACTCAATTAGCTTTTGTCATCTCATTTAGAATTTAAAAACAGCATAGTCTATAAGTAGGACACGTTGAATGTGAGGAGTCACATAAAAGTAAAGGGAAGGAGAAAAATATACCCTGATAACAATTATAAACAGAAATCTTCAGTAGCTAAATTATTTCCCAACAAAAATTTAGATGAAGCTAATCATTAGAGATAAGGAAGAATGTAAAATAACAGTAAAAAGGGCAATTCTCCAAGAAAAATCCTAAATTACTATGCACCTGACAACAGAATTTCACAAAATAAGAAAAACAGAACTGGAAGAAGACAGATCCACTCTTATTAATATATATTTTCTTAATTGTGTCTATTTTTTTTTTGGTAATTGGTATGCCAAATAGACATAAAACTAATACAGATAAAATTGACCTAGAAAGCATTATTAATCAATTGATGTAACTTACAATGAAAGAATTCTATATCTTGCAATAGCAAAATATGCATATTTTAAGGTTCATATGGACTGTTGAATAGGACAGATCACACTAATTAAAAGACCATAAGCCATAGAAAGTATGTTTTCAGGACACAATGGAATCAATAATTAATAAGCTTCCAAAATAGAAAGTAGTAGGTCCAATTGACTTCACTTGTGAATTCTATCAGACAATTAATGAAAAAGTAATAGCATACCTCCAGAATCTTATCCAAATGGAAGCAAGGGTAACACATTCTAATTCAATCTATGAAGCCAGCATTATCTTAATAACAAAATCAGATGAAGCTCTTACACGAAAGGAAAACTAAAGCTAGATTTCAAAAATATATCAGCCAATGGGATCCAACAATAAAATACTTGCACAACAAAGTTGAGATTTACTTCAAGTATGTAGGATTATTTCAACATTCAGAAGTCGATTAAGTCATCTATCACATGAAAATGGAAGGAAATGCAATGCACATGATCAGATAACCCATGCACAGGAAGCATTTCTTAAAATCCAACACTGATTTACTATAAAACTCTCAACAAGGCAGAAGTAGGAGAGGCCTTTCTTAACGTTATAAAGACTATCACTTACTTCACAAAGGTAAAAAATAAAAAAAGCGGGGCAGTACGTTAGTCGCTCAGTCCTGTCCGACTCTTTGCAACCCCATGGACTACAGTCAGGTTCCTCTGTCCATGGAAGTCTCCAGGCAAGAATACTGGAGTTGGTTGCCATCTCCTTCTCCACGGGGCAGTATAGGGCAAGTAAATATATGAGTGAGCATATTTCCTGATGACTGAGATGGTAAAGAATCTGCCTGTAATGCAAGAGACTTGGGTTTGATCCCTCAGTGGGGAAGATGCCTTGGAGAAGGGAATAGCAACCCACTCCAGTATTCTTGCCTGGAGAATTCCATGGACAGAGGAGCCTGGTGGGCTACAGCTCATGGGTGGCAAAGAGTCAGACACAACTGAGCAACTAACACACACACACACACACTCCTTATCCATGCTCTGTGGGTCGTGGAGGGTAGATGTCAAATTTTCTTATTGATAGTTGAAATTCTCATTTATTTCTCATTGATGAGAAATAAATGAGATAGAAATTCTCATTCTCTATCCCATCACTTCTAAGTATTATGAAACATTTCCATTTGTAAATATAGCTATGATTGATAATAATAGTAATAATAATTGCTGTTAATGTACTAGCTAATATTTAACATTTATTGAGGTATTATTGCAACTTCAAAACAATTCTATAGTTTACTTTGGACCCCATTTATAGCTAAAGATTCTAGAGTACAGAAAGCAATTTGACTCATGCTGTGAAGTTAGCAGAAGATGCAGGAGTCAGGTCTTCATAATCAGGCTCAAAAAGCAACTCTCCTCTCTCATGTTTAACTTCTTCTCTAACAGGTAAGTATAGTTCAAAAAATAAAACCTCTCAATTAATTCTGCTGAAACCCAAGGCCTTCTCTCCTTTGGAAATTCCTGATCCAGGTCTTAAATCTGTATCAGAGCATCAGAGAACCAATTATAGAATTTCAGATAATATCTGCCTTCTCAGATACTCTATTTTCAGAAAATAAAGGTAGAATTTACCATACCTTGAAGCCAGCCCTTTTATTTCTCCATCCAATTCCATCTCACTTTTTATCATTATTACCTTTTTTCTACTTCCTGGCGTCAGATTATCTGTGAGTCTCAATATCTGAGGTTGTAAGGTTTTTTGTTTTGTCTTTTTTTCTTGCTTTATTTCATCATAATGGGAAAATAGAAATATTTCTTTAGGGGAAGTTGGAAATGTGACATTCTATCCAGATGCCTAAAACTAATTTTTAATTGGTTTAGGTAATAAATTTATCCCAAACCAAGGAGTAGGTCTTTCTGAAGTTTTAATTTCCTTATTTAATATTTCCAATACTTATAAAAGCAACAACAACAACAAAGACACTAGGTATTTTGATTTAATAAAATGTAAACACTTAATAAATAAGCTATATGAAACTGAGTGCTCTTATTTCTTTGTCTTTGCCACAAAAATATATTTCGTGTAGAGAAGTTAATAAAGATAAATGATTTGTTTATTGAAGAAAAACACAGAGCACTAATCAAGGAGTTACTATGATTAAATTACGAAAGATGGTAACAATAACCCTGTGTACGAGACAGCAAAAGAGACACTGATGTATAGAACAGTCTTATGGACTCTGTGGGAGAGGGAGAGGGTGGGAAGATTTGGGAGAATGGCAATGAAACATGTAAAATATCAGGTAGGAAACGAGTTGCCAGTCCAGGTTCGATGCACGATGCTGGATGCTTGGGGCTGGTGCACTGGGACGGCCCAGAGGGATGGTATGGGGAGGGAGGAGGGAGGAGGGTTCGGGATGGGGAACACATGTATACCTGCGGCGGATTCATTTTGATATTTGGCAAAACTAATACAATTATGTAAAGTTTAAAAATAAAATAAAATTAGAAAAAAAAATTACAAAGTAGATAAAAATATTGAAATACCAAATAGAATTTCAAATTATTTGTGCTTTATATAAATATATGACTTGCTTAAACAATATAGTTCCATGTTTCATGGCAATTGCATATTTTCTGCAACTTTACAGAAGTCCAGAATATAAAAGGAAAAATAAAAGTGATAATAAATAAAAAGACATACCCTGTAGGTGAATTTGAAGTTTTTATTTGTTAATGAAATGAAGTAGAATACACATTAAAATTAGACCAAAAATTCCAAGGTTGGAAATAAGCATATTTTTAGAAAGCTTCCAAATTGTGTTCTTTCTTTTAATGGCTTACCTTTAAAACAATTATGACTTTTTATCTTCCTTAATTAGTCTCCTTTGTCTCCTTCTCAGTAAAATACTTGGGGAAATATCCTTTAGTCTTTATATATAAGAATACTGTACATAAACTATAGAAGAGCTGTATTAAGTTGAATACGACTTTTAGAGTTCTTTATAATAAAATACCCAGGTAGGCTACAGTCCATGCAGGTCACAAAGAGTCAGACATGACTTAGCAGCAAAAGAGCAGCTGCAAAAATTGTACACTACAGGTCTGTTTAACAGTAGAGTACAATCTATTACAATAGTGATTCTTAGGATTTTTCTTCTTTCAATCTTGAAAAACATCTGTATTAAATTCCTCTTCTGCTTATGACCAGGATAAAGTAATAGCACCCAAATCTGCACTCCCAGTTCAACTAAAAATCTATGCAATATATAAATAACACTCCAAAGCATTGGCGATTAAGCAACTAGAGGCAATATTTCCTGCAAGATGGTTCACAAACCAAGTGAGCTCTATAATTGCTACAGTGTACTGTCTGGAGAGAATTTCCAGACTGTGTCACAGTAGGGCAAAACTCAGGCAAAGGATGATTCCTCAGTAAGTTGAGAAGTGGATGTTGAAAGTCTGAGAAGGACAAGAGGCTAGATTAAAGAAAGGCAGAGACTTGAGAGGAGAAAGCTGCACAGAGCAAGCAATCTAGAGATGTGCAGATGGTCCCCCTTGAGCTGAGTACTGATCAGTTTTCATGGTGAAGAAACTTGAAGCCAGCCCTTGTATTTCTCCATCCAATTCCATCTCACTTTTTATCATTATTACCTTTTTTCTACTTCCTGGCTTCAGATTATCTGTGAGTCTCAATATCTGAGGTTGTAAGACCAAGAGGATAACCATCTGAAATAAACAGAGAAACAGCCCTCAGTGCTCACAAGATGCCAAGTGTGGTTCCTATTCCCACAGAGTGGGAAAGCTCGTAATTCACAGGTCATTAGGTAGACTCCTCAAAAGGAATTTTTCCCTAAATTGGGGGAAATTTAGACCCAAACTAAAATTGTTTCGGTCCTGCCTAACAAAACTAAAAAATCAAGATAGGAAAATATCATACTATTTTCAGGTAACTTAACTCTAACAAATAAAGTTCAGCACTATTTATAGGAATGAGTGTGTGTGTGCTTAGTCACTCAGTCATGTCCAACTCTTTGTGACCCTATAGACTCTAGCCCACCAGGCTCTTCTGTCCATGGTTGTAGATGCATGCAGACACAAGAAGGTATTCAGTTAAAAATTACTAGGTATGCAATCAAGCAGGAAAATATGACCCACGATGAGGAAAAAAATCAATCAAACTTAATCCCCCCAAAATTGATTGTAACAATAATTAGTAATAGTACTACTAAAACACTTACTATGACTGTACTATGTATAAGAATCTGCAGAAAAAAAGAGCATTTTATAAAACATAGAAATATCAAAGATGCAAATTTAATTCTAGAGATGAAACCTATTAGGATATCTGATGCACAGTGCACTGGAAAGGATTAATGGTAGATCAGGCATTTCAGAATAGAAGATCAATGGGCTTGAAGGTATAGTCATGGAAATAAAAAATACTGTTGTGTTGTGGACTTTGTAACATATTTATGACAATAATGCCATTGGCCAATAAAGGGAAAATGACAGAGCACTGCTGTCAGGTTTTTATATTATGTGTGAAGTGGCATGATGGAATTTCGAAGTAGATTATCATGTTTAATCTATATTAAATTATATATATATAATATATACAAATATATATATATATTTGTATATATTTGCACAATATATACAAAAACACCAAAATAAAAAAGAATTATAGCCAATAATTCAACAAAGGAGACAAAGTAAAATAAAATACACTAAATTAATCCAGAATGATGCATTAGAGTGGACGTAAGTGGAGTAGGAACAAACAGGACAAATAGAAAACAAATAGCAAATGATGGATTTAGATCCAATCATGGTAATGATCCTGTTAAATGATATAAACTGTTTAATAGGTAGTGATTGTCAAAGGGGATTGAAAGCAAGACCTAACCATATTTCGCTTACAAAACGCTCACTTTAAATATTAGATGTAATATAACAAATTGACAAAAACTACAAATGCTTACTCAAGAAGAAACATGTTGTGAGAATAAATTTCATGTATCCGTCAATCAATAATTTGTATATATCTTCTTCACAAAGGAAAATACAGACCAACATGTCTCACTTCAGTAAATTAAATATAAAAATACATAAGAGGTATAATAGTCCATGCCTTGAATACTTATAAAATTTACATAATATGGTTCATGAACCTAAATATAAACACCAGACTTTTACAAGAAACCAAAAAAATATTTGTGGCTTAGCCTTAGGCCAAGATTTCTTAGAAACATAATAAATAAATAAAATAATTGATAAATTGTGTTTTATCAAAAATAAGAACTGGTATTTGAAAGTGCCTGTTAACAGAATGCAAAGACAGACCACAAGTGGAAGAAACTATATATCTGACCAAAAAATCTCATATTCTGAATATCTAAAAATTCAATAATAGGAAACCCAGCAACTCATTAGAAGATGTGCAAAATACTTAAATAGAAACATTTTTATTCACTAAGGAAGAAATATATGTTGCATAAGCATTTGAAATATTATTCAAAATTATTTATATAAATGTACAAATTCAAATCATAATGTGATAATACTCCACATTTTTTAGAGTGTCTAAACTTCAAAAGCCAAGCCAAACGAATTATTCGCAAGACTATGGAGCATTTTTAAATCCCTACTGGTAGGTACATAAAACAGTAAACATAGTAAGGAAAATAACTTGGCTTTCCCTGGAAAAGTTAAATACACATTTACAATTCAGTCCAGTTCAGTCACTCAGTCATGTCCCACCCTTTGACCCCATGAACTGAAGCACGCCAGGCCTCCCACTCCATCACTGACTCCTGGAGTTTACTCAAACCCATGTCCATTGATCAGTGATGCCATCCAACCATCTCATCCTCTGTCACCCCTTCTCCTCCTGCCTTCAATCTTTCCCAGCATCAGGGTCATTTCAAATGAATCAGTTCTTCCCATCAGGTGGCCAAATAATCGGAGTTTCAGCTTCAACATCTGTCCTTCCAAGGAACACCCAGGACTGATCTTTAGGATGGACTAGCTGGATCTCCTTACAGTCCAAGGGACTCTCAAGCGTCTTCTCCAACACCACAGTTCAAAAGCATCAATTCTTCGGCACTCAGTGTCACAGCCCAACTCTCACATCCATACATGACCACTGGATAAACCATAGCCTTGACTAGATGGACATTTCTTGGCAAAGTAATGTCTCTGCTTTTCAATATGCTATCTAGGTTGGTCATAACCTTCCTTCTAAGGAGTAGGTGTCTTTTAATTTCATGGCTGCAGTCACCATCTACAGTGATTTTGGAGCCCCCCAAAATAAAGTCTGACATTGTTTCCACTGTTTCCCCATCTATTTCCCATGACGTGATGGGACCAGATGCCATGATCTTCATTTTCTGAATGTTGAGCTTTAAGCCAACTTTTTCACTCTCCTTAGTTCCTCTTCACTTTCTGCCATAAGGGTGGTGTCATCTGCATATCTGAGGTTATTGCTATTTCTCCCGGCAATCTTGGTTCCAGCTTTGCTTCTTCCAGACGAGCATTTCTCATGATGTGCTCTGCATATAAGTTAAATATATAGGGTGACAATATACAGCCTTGACATACTCCTTTTCCTATTTGGAACCAGTCTGTTGTCCCATGTCCAGTTCTAACTGTTGCTTCCTGACCTGCATATAGGTTTCTCAAGAGGCAGGTCAGGTGGTCTGGTATTCCCATCTCTTTCAGAATTTTCCACAGTTGATTGTGATCCACACAGTCAAAGGCTTTGGCACAGTCAATAAAGCAGAAATAGATGTTTTTCTGGAACTCTCTTGCTTTTTTGATGATCCAGCGGATGTTGGCAATTTGTTCTCTGGTTCCTCTGCCTTTTCTAAAACCAGCTTGAACATCTGGAAGTTCACATTTCCCGAATTGCTGAAGCCTGGCTTGGAGAATTTTTGAGCATTACTTTACTAGTGTGTGAGATGAGTGCAACTGTGTGGTAGTTTGAGCATTCTTTGGCATTGCCTTTCTTTGGGATTGGAATGAAAACTGACCTTTTCCAGTCCTGTGGCCACTGCTGAGTTTTCCAAATTTGCTAGCATATTGAGCACAGCACTTTCTATGTATCTATACATAGATATATGCGTAAATATGTATAGTGTACCTATAAGGGCATATAAAAGAACATTATATAAAATTATTACACTACCCACGGCAATCTATAGATTCATTGCAATCCTTATCAAATTACCTATGCCTATTAAATTACCAATGCATTTTTTTCACAGTCTAGAACAATTTTTTTTTAATTTTTCAAGAAAGACAAAGGATCCTGAATAGCCAATGCAATCCTGAGGGGCAAAAAACACAGAGCTGGAGGAATGAAGCTCCCTGACTCCAACAATACTATTGGCTTGGCCAAGAAAATTTTTTGTTTGTTTGTTTTTCTGTAACATGGAAAAACAAACATTTTTGCCAACCCAGTACAAAACTACAGCATCATAACAGTATGGTTTTGGCACAAAAATGAAATATAGATCAACGGAACAGGAGAGAAAGCACAGAAATAAACCCACACACCTATGGTCAATTAATCTATGTCAAAGATGGTAAGAATATACACTGGAGAAAAGAAAGTAGCTTCAATAAGTGGTTCTGGGAAAACTGGGCATCTACCTGTAAAAGAATGAAATTAGAACACTCTCTAACATCATACACAAAAATAAACTCAAAACAGATCAAAGACCTAGATGTATGGCTGTACATTATAAAACTCTTAGAGGAAAACACAGGCAGAACACTCTTTGACATTGACTGTAGCAATATCTTTTTGGTTCCTAGAGTAATGAAAATAAAAACAAAGGGAAGCTATTAAACTTAAAAGCTTTTGCACAGGAAAGGAAACCATAAACAACATGAAAAGACAATCCACAGAATGGTAGAGAATATTTTCAAATGAAGCAAATAACAAGGAATTAATCTGCAATATATACAAATAGCTCATGCAGTTCTATTTAAAAAAATAATCAAAACTGGGCAGAGGATCTAAATAGACATTTCTCCAAAGAAAACACACAGATGAATAAAAAGCACATGAAAAGATGCTCAACATCAGAGAAATGCAAATCAAAAGTACAATGAAGTGTCACCTCACAATAGTAGAAGAGCCGTCATCAAAATGTCTACAAATAATAAATGCTGGAGAGGGTGTCCAGAAAAGGGAACCTTCCTACACTGTTGGTGGGAATGTAAATTGGTATAACCACTACTGAGAACAGTATGGAGGCTCCTTAATAAATGAAAAATACAGCCACCATATGATCCAGCAATCCAACTCCTGGCCACATATCTAGAGAAAACCATTTTCAAAAAGATATAAGCACCCTAATGTTCATTGCAGCACTATTTACAGCAGCCAACATGGAGTGGTAACCTCAGTGTCCATCAGTGGAGGAATGGATAAAGAGCAAGTGGTCTACATACACAGTGGAATACTACTCAGCCATAACAAATGAAATAATGCCATTTGAAGCAACATGGATGGGTCTAGAGATGAGCATAACTAAGCAAAATAAGCCAGACAGGAAGACAAATATAATATGATATCACTCATATGTGGAATCTAATTTAAAAATAATATGAATGAACTTACTTATAAAAGAGAACTGACTCATAGATTTTAAAAACAAGCAAATTTATAGTTATAAAAGGGGAAATATAGTGAGGAGATAAATTAGTAGTTTGGGATTAGCATACACATGAGTGAGTGAAGTCGCTCAGTCGTGTCCGACTCTTTGAGACCCCACGGACTGCAGCCTACCAGGCTCCTCCCTCCATGGGATTCTCCAGGCAAGAGTACTGGCATGGGGTGCCATTTACTGCTATGTATAAGATAGATAACAAGGTACTTATGTATAGCACAGGGGACTCTAATCAACATTCTATCATACCTATGTGGGGAAAGAATCTGAAAAAGAATGAATATATGTATAACTGAATCACTTTGTGTACACATGAAAATAACACATTAAAAACCAACTATACTCCAATAAAACATTTTTAAAAATGAACTATAAAAAATAAAATGCATACTTTGGAAATTCTGGAAAACAAGCATTATAAAAACAGTAATGGTGCTTCTTTCATGAAATTGAGGATATTTTTACTTTCTCACATGTTTCTGTGTATTGCTTAATATTTTTATAATAACTTTGCATTATAAAAATAGGGGAAAATTATTAACATATGACACTATGGAGGAAAATATAGGATATTTTTTAGAAATTATATTATAGTGGAAAATATGTTAGAGAATTCTCCTTTTTAATCTGAGACAGATTAAAAAGTTGTACTTAAACTGACATTTAAAAAATGTAACAACTTAAAAATTTATTCACTTGTATAACTAACTGAAGAGTCCCAAAGGTAGCCTGAGTTTTGGGCACTGTTAGCCCTGTATCTAAGCAGTATCATAAGAAACGTGTTTCTCTTCATCTTACTGCATTGCTTTCCTCAGTGTTGGATTTATCTTCAGGCAAGTCCACTGAAGGTTGACAAGATAGTCATGAAAAATCCTAGGCTTATATTCATAAGGGCTCCAGTGAATGAATAATATCTTCTCTTTATGTGATTTAATAGCATAAGTCCCAGGTTTTACCTTTCCTTGTTGTTTCATAGCCTTGGTCTGGTGCCTCAGCTCTGATCTTGGAATATAATTCACTCACTAAGTCAGCTACTTATAAGAATCCTTGGCATCAAAGTGGAGTTGGTCTCACCTGATCAACTGAGTGTCAGGGGGACTTCCTTCAGGAAAATAAGGATGCCAATATCAGATGAATAAAAATGGGTAATTGTCCAAAGGACAAAAGAAATTTATTACATTATATTCTTCCTAGATGAGAAAAAATTTAAAAGGTACAAAGAAAAAGATAAATAGGAGCACCTAAGTTTATATATTTTGAAATTTCTATGTGAAATCATTATAAGCATAGCTAAAAGATAAGTAATGGTTGGAAATACATATATTACAATAAAATGTTTAATATTTTTGTATGAATAGTCTCTAACTCATAAAACAAGAGAAGTTAAGTGATAAAGAACAAAATCAGATATCCTCAGTAAAAAAGATGTGAATAGCCAAAAGATTATAAAATATAATTGTTGTGAGGAATAAATAATGCAAATAGATATGATCTTAAGATTTTAATTTTCATTAATTAGATTATGGAACAGAAAATGAGAATATAATAGATTACAGTGGTGAAACAGCCTGCTAATGGTATCCTTATACACAGTTGATGAAAATATAAATTGGTAGAGTTTTTGTCTCTGGTACCTTTTAAGGTTGATAAGTTGACAGTGATCTGCCAAAATGGAAAATATGCGTATTTATGTCAACCTACAAAAATAATTACAAATACCTATTTATAAGAATGGTATTACACCATTGTAGTAGTAAAAAATAGGAAACTAAATATCTATCAGTAAGGAAACTAAATATCTATCAGTAAGATAATGACTAACAAATGATAAGATAGATACATATGTATTGAATAATATTAAAGCTCATAAAAGTATGTATGTAAAAGTTCATATAGCTCTATACAAACAGAAATGTACAGCTCACTAGATGATGTATATGTAATTTTATTAAAAGTAATTCTATATTTATGGACAAATACACATTATCCTTAATTATCCCTTATATGTTTCTATTTGTGTCCATGTATGTGTGTGAATACATAGAAAAAGAGTAGAAAAATAGACCTAAGTTACTGACTGAGGGTACTTCTGTAGGCGAACAGGAACACTGGAAGGGAAGAAATATATTTCTGTGTTGCTAAATATTTTTTTTACTATACTTTTAAATAATTTTTCAGTTTTTGGTCACTTTGAGGGGAAAGTGCTACAATTGTTGGAATAAAGAAATAATGTGACATATTTGCAGAAATTATAAAACATTTTGAAGCCTTTTTTCATAGAAATAGTTTGTTCATATGATTTACTACTAGTGTTGACTAGTGGTTATATCACTTATTAGCATAAGTTATGTACATGTAATATATATATATACACATGTATTATGTATAATGATAAATATCTTATTGTTTAAATTATATATATATATATCATGTTGTTCATGGTGTTCTCACAGCAAGAATACTTGAGTGGTTTGCCATTCCCTCCTCCAGTGGGCCACGTTTTCTCAGAACTCTCCATTGTGACCCATCCATCTTGGGTGGCCCTACACAGCATGCCTCGTAGCTTTACTTCACCATGATAAGGCTGTGATCCATGAAGGTGGCAGAGGATGAGATGGTTAGATAGCATCACTGATTCAATGAGCATGAATCTGAGCAAACTCTGGGAGATAGTGAAGGACAACGAAGCCTGACATGCTTCAGTCCATGGGGTAGCAAAGAGTTGGAGACGACTTCAGTTCAGTTCAGTTGCTCAATTATGTCTGAATCTTTGTGACCCCATGAATTGCAGCACACCAGGCCTCCCTATCCATCACCATCTCCCGGAATTCACTCAAACTCATGTCCATCGAGTCGGTGATGCCATCCAGCCATCTCATTCTCTGTCGTCCCCTTTTCCTCCTGCCCCCAGTCCCTCCCAGCATCAGAGTCTTTTCCAATGAGTCAACTCTTTGCATGAGGTGGCCAAAGTACTGGAGTTTCAGCTTTAGCATCAGTCCTTCCAAAGAACACCCAGGGTTGATCTCCTTTAGAATGGACTGGTTGGATCTCCTTGCAGTCCGAGGGACTCTCAAGAGTCTTCTCCAACACCACAGTTCAAAAGCATCAATTCTTCAGCGCTCAGCTTTTTTCACAGTCCAACTCTCACATCCATACACGACCACTGGAAAAACCATAGCCTTGACTAAATGGACCTTTGTTGGCAAAGTAATGTCTCTGGTTTTCAATATGCTATCTAGGTTGGTCATAACTTTTCTTCCAAGGAGTAAGCGTCTTTTAATTTCATGGCTGCAGTCACCATCTGTAGTGATTTTGGAGCCCCAAAAGATAAAGTCTGGTACTGTCTCCACTGTTTCCCCATCTATTTCCCATGAAGTGATGGGACCAGATGCCATGATCTTCATTTTCTGAATTTTGAGCTTTAAGCCAACCTTTTTACTCTCCTCTTTCACTTTCATCAAGAGGCTTTTGAGTTCCTCTTCACTTTCTGCCATAAGGGTGGTGTCATCTGCATATCTGAGGTTATTGATATTTCTCCCGGCAATCTTGATTCCAGCTTGTGCTTCTTCCAGCCCAGTGTTTCTCATGATGTACTCTGTAGATAAGTTAATTAAGCAGGGTGACAACATACAGACTTGATGAACTCCTTTTCCTATTTGGAACCAGTCTGTTGCTCCATGTCCAGTTCTAACTGTTGCTTCCTGACCTGCATACGCGACTTAGTGACTAAGTAACAATACATATATAATCTAATGAAAAACAACTATTCACATCTGTTTGTTGTCTCTGTGGACTCATAGATGCCCACATAAGCCAAACTATTGGGAGTTCCCATGGGCAGTTTTGAAGGTCAGATAAGAGGTTGGAATGCAATGAAATATACAATATCTGTTAGCTCAGTTTGCTTTGTTTCAGCAACTATATTAATTCACTATGGTAATAGTTTATCTCATCTCAATCAACACATCTGATTACTCTTTGTGTGTGTGATGTAAAAATGAAGAAACTAGATACTATATGTTAAAATAATTTGCAATCTAAACTTTTCACAATATCAGGTAGGTAGTTGAAATAAAATACTAAAACATAAGTTCTTCTTCCAGCTACAATCTCATTTTATGCCACCTTCTTTCACTGTCTTAACCACACTGGACAAATTTCAATATCTCCTAAAATGTTAAATTTTCTCTCACCTCAGTGGCCCCATTGATACTATTCAATCACTATTGGATATCCTTCCCAGCACTTGTTAGAGAAAGAGGTCATGGATTTGAACTTACACTTTTTAACTAAAAAATTATTGATAAAGAGTGTTTGAACATGTTTTCCCTTTAAAAGAAGACAACACAAGATCTTTCTAGAGTCCCATCATTTGGCAGATTATTATGACTTAGAGGAGGGCTTTAGATCTCATGGTGACTCAATTATATCCCCCAAAATTCATGTCAAAGCTCTGATCCATAAAATGACTGTGTGGGTATAAGACCTAAAAGGAGATAATTATGGTTAACTAAGTTCTTAAGAGTAGAGCCCTAATCAGATAGAATTAGTGTCCTTAAAAAGAGACACCTGAGAGCTCCTTTTCACCACTCACCACCACATGAACGTGGCCCATTGCAGCTCTGAAAGAGAATCCTCATCAGAAACTCACTGTGATGGCAGCCTGATCAGACTTCCAGCCTCCAGAAATGTTTGAAAATAAATTTCTGTTTTTGAAACAACTCAGTCTGTGAGCAAACTCAAGGAAATGGTGAAGGACAGAGAAGCCTAGCACACTGCAGTCCATGGGGTCACAAAGAGTTGGACATGTCTAAGTGACTGAACAAGTATGTGGTATTTTGGTAACTCAAGTTGACTTGGATACCGAAGCATTCTAACTACCTCTGATTGAGAGCACTATCTCTTTCTACTTCATCTTCCCCTCCATCATATTTTCTGTTCTCTGAGGATGTTGAGGTGATTATAGCCAAAGGAGTATTCAGTTCAGTTCAGTCACTCAGTTGTGTTCTACTCTCTGTGACCCCATGAACAGCAGCATGCCAGGCCTCCATGTCCATCACCAACTCCCGGAGTCCACCCAAAGCCATATCCATCAAGTCGATGCCATTCAACCATCTCATCCTCTGCCTTCCCCTTCTCCTCCTGCCCCCAATCCCTACCAGCATCAGGGTCTTTTCCAATGAGTCAGCTCATTGCATCAGGTGGCCAAAGTATTGGAGTTTCAGCTTCAACATCAGCCTTCCAGTGAACACCTAGGACTGGTCTCCTTTAGAATGGACTGGTTGGGATCTCCTTACAGTCCAAGGGACTCTCAAGAGTCTTCTCCAACACCACAGTTCAAAAGCATCAATTCTTCAGTGCTCAGCTTTCTTTATAGTCCAACCCTCACATCCATACATGACCACAGGAAAAACCATAGCCTTGACTAGATGGAGGTTTGTTGGCAAAGTAATGTCTCTGCTTTTGAATATGCTATCTAGGTTGATCATAACTTTCCTTCCAAGGAGTAAGGGTCTTTTAATTTCATGGCTGCAATCACCATCTGCAGTGATTTTGGAGCCACCCAAAATAAAGTCAGCCACAGTTTCCACTGTTTCCCCATCTATTTCCCGTGAAATGATAGGACCAGGTGCCGTGATCTTCGTTTTCTGAATGTTGAGCTTTAAGCCAACATTTTCACTCTCCTCTTTCACTTCCATCAAGAGGCTCTTAATGGTTCTTCTTCACTTTCTGCCATAAGGGTGGTATCATCTGCATATCTGAGGTTACTGATAATTCTCCGGCAATCTTGATATCAGCTTGTGCTTCCTCCAGCCCAGCGTTTCTCATGACGTACTCTGCATATAAATTAAATAAACAGGGAGACAATATACAGCCTTGACGTACTCCTTTTCCTATTTGGAACCAGTCTGTTGTTCCATGTCCAGTTCTAACTGTTGCTTCCTGACCTGCATACAGGAAAGGCAGATCAGGTGGTCTGGTATTCCCATCTCTTTCAGAATTTTCCAAAGTTTATTGTGATCCACACAGTCAAAGGCTTTGGCATAGTCAATAAAGAAGAAATAGATGTTTTTTTCTGGAACTCTCTTGCCTTTTCAATGATCCAACAGATGTTGGCAGTTTGATCTCTGGTTCCTCTGCCTTTTCTAAAATGAGCTTGAACATCTGGAAGTTCGCGATTCACGTATTGCTGAAGCCTGGCTTGGAGAATTTTAAGCATCACTTGTGAGATAAGTGCAATTGTGAGGTAGTTTGAGCATTTTTTGGCATTGCCTTTCTTTAGGATTGGAATGAAAACTGACCTTTTACAGTCTTGTGGCCACTGGTGAGTTTTCCAAATTTGCTGGCATAATGAGTCCAGCACTTTCACAGCGTCATCTTTCAAGCTATTTCATGAAATAGCTCAACTGGAATTCCATCACCTCTACTGGCTTTGTTCGTAGTGATGCTTCCTAAGGCCCACTTGACTTCACATTCCAGAATGTCTGGCTCTAGGTGAGTGATCACACCATCGTGATAATCAGAGTCATGAAGATCTTTTTTGAAGGATTATTGCTTTACAGAATTTTGCTGTTTTCTGTCAAACCTCAGCATGAATCAGCCTAGGGTATACATATATCCCCTTTCTTTTGTAACTCCCTCCCCATCCCACCCCTCTAGGTTGATACAGAGCCCCTGTTTGAGTTTCCTGAGCCATACAGCAAATTCCCATTGGCTATCTATTTTACATATGATAATGTAAATTTCCATGTTACTCTTTCCATGCATCTCTCCCTCTCCTCCCCTTTCCCCCTGTCCATAATTCTATTCTCCTATTTCTTTTTAATTTTTATTTTTTCTAATTTTATTTTATTTTTAAACTTTACATAATTGTATTAGTTTTGCCAAATATCAAAATGAATCCGCCACAGGTATACATGTGTTCCCCATCCCGAACCCTCCTCCCTCTTCCCTCCCCATACCATCCCTCTGGGCCGTCCCAGTGCACCAGCCCCAAGCATCCAGCATCGTGCATCGAACCTGGACTGGCAACCTACATGATATTTTACATGTTTCATTGCCATTCTCCCAAATCTTCCCACCCTCTCCCTCTCCCACAGAGTCCATAAGACTGTTCTATACATCAGTGTCTGAAGATCTTTTTTGTACAGTACTTCTGTGTATTCTTGCCACCTCTTCTTAATATCTTCTGCTTCTGTTTAGGTCCATACAATTTCTGTCCTTTATTGAGCCCATTTTTGCATGAAATGTTCCCTTGGTATTTCTAATTTTCTTGAAGAGATCTCTAGTCATTCCCATTCTATTGTTTTCCTCTCTTTCTTTGGACTGATCACTGAGGCAGGCTTTCTTATCTCTCCTTGCTATCCTTTGGAACTCTGCATTCAAATGGGTATGTCTTTCCTTTTCTCCTTTGCTTTTTGCTTCCCTTCTTTTCACAGCTATTTGTAAGGCCTCCTCAGACAGCCATTTTGCTTTTTTGCATTTCTTCTTCTTGGGAATGGTCTTAATTCCTGTCTCCTGTGCAATGTCACAAACCTCCATCCATAGTTCATCAGGCACTCTCTATCAGATCTAGTCCCTTAAATCTAGTTCTCACTGCCATTGTATAGTCAGTCATA
The DNA here is from genome assembly GCF_055505025.1 of Bos grunniens. NCBI lineage: Eukaryota > Metazoa > Chordata > Mammalia > Artiodactyla > Bovidae > Bos > Bos grunniens. The sequence continues at coordinate 11,255,963 of NC_141168.1, forward strand.
AGGGATTTGATTTAGGTCATACCTGAACGGTCTAGTGGTTTTCTCCACTTTTTTCAATTTCAGTCTAAATTTGGCAATAAGGAGTTCATGATCTGAGCCACAGTCAGCTCCTGGTCTTGTTTTTGCTGACTGTATAGAACTTCTCCATCTTTGGTGCAAAGAATATAACCAATCTGATTTCGGTGTTGACCATCTGGTGATGTCCATGTGTAGAGTCTTCTCTTGTGTTGTTGGAAGAGGGTGTTTGCTATGACCAGTGCGTTCTCTTGGCAGAACTCTATTAGCCTTTTCCCTGCTTTATTCTGTATTACAAGGCCAAATTTGCCTGTTACTCCAGGTGTTTCTTGACTTCCTACTTTTGCATTCCAGTCCCCTATAATGAAAAGGACATCTTTTTGGGTGTTAGTTCTAGAAGGTCTTGTAGGTCTTCATATAACTGTTCAACTTCAGCTTCTTCAGCGTTACTGGTCTGGGTATAGACTTGGATTACCATGATACTTAAGGTCAATTGAGCAGGAGATGGATTTACTTTGGTGTGAAATAAGTGCAATGTATTAGTTTGTTATGAGTTTGTTTATTTTTGTCATATTCTCTCTATAGAAAACAGTAATATAAAAATTGTCATAAGGAGAATCAATCAAAGTCTAGGCAGCCAGATTTTGGAAAATGTATTCTGAAAGCATGTCAAACTCTAATATAAATATATTCTTGATTTCGGGTATTTGTGTAACTTAACATTTATAAATTATAATTTGTGATTATTTCATAATTTAAATAAATATTCACTTTCACAGCTCTTTTTGTATTTATACCTTTGTATCATTTTCCTTAGAGTTCCCAATAGTGCATAAGCATCAGACTCCAGAAAACATCAAGCCATCTCTAAGTGTAAGTCCTTTTCAATTGTACACATGAACAGTTTAGAAAGTATGAAAGCATAAACCAGTGGATAAGAGGCCCTAAATTCACATGGCCAGTTCTGGTAGGAACTATGAAAAACTATAAAAAAACAGGTGAGCATAACTCAATCTAAAAGGGCTGCTGCTGCTGCTGCTGCTAAGTCGCTTCAGTCGTGTCTGACTCTGTGCGACCCCATAGATGGCAGCCCACCAGGCTCCCCCGTCCCTGGGATTCTCCAGGCAAGTGCCTACTAAATACTAACTCAGAGCTGTCAATCAAATGAGGTCCACTGAAACTGAATGTATGAAAATTTATGTGAGATTTCTGAAATTTTAAAGAGTGCATTATAATTCAGTGTTTTAGTAAAATGTGGAATTTGACCATTTGTCATTTTATGATTTGTCTAGGTAAATTACCCTCTGTATAATTTATATACCAGAGATTTCCTTCAATATTTCCTCCAAATGGCAGGCTCAAGTCTTATGTAAGAAAGAATAACCCAAAACACAGTTTCTTATTGGGACTCAGAAGGTCCTAGTTGGAAGTAAATATATTTGTATAACATTGTGGTGAAGCACAGCTAGGATGTTTCACTGCCTGAGTTTGAATCCCACCCAATTTCATTACCTTTTTTTTTTTTTTTTTTCATGATCTTGGGTAAATTTTTAAATCTCACTGTTCAGGTTCCTCATTTGTTATGAGGAGAAACTGACAATACCCAGCTTCATGCCTTGAAGATGAAGTAAATTAATAAACTGTAAGTGTTTAGACAAAAGTGTGGTCCAACATAAATACTGTAAAAGTGTTAGCTTTTTTCCCTCTCTTTTGGCCACTTGGAGGTTTAGCCACTTTGAAACAACAAATTAGATTAATTCCATGCTGACTATATCCTGGTACACAGGTTGAATTCAGTGTGTATCAAACCTGTGGATAAGGAACAGGCTCTATCTTAAAAGACAGTGTCCATGCCAGGGATCTTCTTACCATATGTTTTTGAAAGTCTGTAAGAGAACTGGAGTCAGCTTGCCTTCCTAGAGGTTCTTACTCACCATTACCTAGTGTGCTGAGTATGAGCAGACAAAAGGAAGACGTTCTCTGATATCCATCTTATTTTCTAGAATCACAGAATAATTAAAATGCTTTGTTATCTCTTTTCTTATACACAAACATTGCTAGCACAGAAGAATGCCTTGTTGAAACAACTCTCACAGCAGGAGCAAAAAGGTCACATATTCAAAAGACAGATGCAGGGACTTTCAAAGTGTCCTTACAATAGAGTCTGTGAGTTTATGTCCCATTCCATTCCCCCTAAAGCAAGTTAATTAAAGATCTGTGAAAAAAATAAATTGTTGCCAGAAAGAAACACTGCTCCCTGAGACTTTAGGCTTGGTCACAGGAGAAGAACTTCAGTCAAAGAATTTTGAGCAAGTTTAAAAATTAAATCTTGGGAAAATTCTACCTCAGTTCTTTCAGTGAATGCCAGGCAGGTAGCAAATGCTGAGTCTCTCCAGAAACTACAAGAAACCTCTAAGTCAAGACACCGGGCTTTCCCAGATGCCGAGAAGATTCTGCACTTTGGAATACAATCCACGACTTTGCCTCTGAAAAGCAGGGGCCATAACTTGGTGGAAACGTCATTCATTCCAGTGCACACAGCACTGCAAATTGAAGGGAATGAGATGGAATACACAGTCCTTCCCTTCAAGTTGCTCATAGTTTAGTATCACAGTAAATATATTTTAAATAATAGGCACATGAATGAATGAAAAAATAAGTTACATGTGATCAAATTACTACATCTAAGTGTCCAATTTCATTTTAAAATATGCTGATAGTACAATGTATGTTGGAGGACTTAAGGTAAAACCATTAAGATAATGCATGGAAAGGGCTTTTGTGCAGTGGCCTGTATACAGGAACCACTAAGTAAATTTTTTATATTTTTTATTATGGATGTAATGATCTAACATTACTATTGTGTATATTCCTCCTTTAGCCATAAGTGTTGGCTAGCATAAGCCATCTGTGCTATAGTATTTAAATGTGAATAATTTAAATGTTTTTTCATCTTTTTTCTTATACCATAAACATTTCTAGCACAGCAAAAATCTTTGTGCTAAAGTTTTCACTCTAATTTTTGCTCAAGACTAAATAAGTTAGATGAATTTTGCTTGATTCAATCTTCTCTGTTATCTTTTCAGTAACGATATCTAAAATAAAGGTAGCTATATTTTAATATAAAATTTTCTTTTGAATAAAATGAACAATTAAAAGTAAGAAATATCAACACTAAGTAAAATGTTAACTGAAAAAAAAGAATTTAAAATGATTTTGATGTGTATAAATTTGTAATATTCTATTGCAAAAATTAGAAGGTCCAGTGTAAGAACTGTTTTCACTTGTGTTGCAGAAATGTGCAGAGAATACCTTTTTTTCTGTCTCTGCAGAACCTCTCTCTTTCCATCTCTACTGTACCGGACTCCATCTGAGGACTGTTTTGTCTCCTGGCTTCAGTTTGTGTTCAGCCAATAGGAAGCTTGAACAGGAAGTCAGAATGGTTAATCAACCCCTGACTACTTCTTTGTAAGGTTGCTTCAAGATGGTTGGATCTCTGGATTGCAGGTCATGTATCCACTCAAGCTGACCCTGTTTCTACCAATATCTCCTACTGGGTTTAAGTATACACAACTCCCTCTCGCTACAATTGGAGGTCAGAGCGGCAACAATAGCTGCTGTAGTTCACTCTGTGATATTGAACTGTCTCCTTCGGTTTCCTTACATTCTGCCCACAATTTAGAAATAGTGCCCTTTTTAAGCTCTCTGTGAATTACCCTAATTTAAGTGTACCATATATTTCATGCTAAAATCCTAATAAAAACAGGCAGTACAAAAATAAGAAAAATGATTGATTTTTTATATTCAAAAATTTGTCTTTGAAAAAGGAGAGAAGCTGTACTTTTAAGTTTTAGGAGGACACAGCATAGAGTTAAGAGGACCATCTTTTATTGATAGCCAAATTCTGATTTGGTCATCTATTAGTTTTTTTTTTTAACTTTATTTTCCTAAAACAATGTTGTTACTTATAAAATGGGAATGGTCATTAATAGTGAATGGTCATTTGTATTTATCTCATATTACTGAGGCTAGGATTGTATGAAAACATATGTAAAGTGTTTAGCACAGAGCCTTGCACTTGGTAATCTTCCAATGGGAGTAGTGCCTAATTTTATTATCTGTATCTAATATAATTACAAACAAGTTAATATTTTAGGGCTTAAATTACTTCCTTTTCTACTGCCATACAAATTTAAACAGAAAAATCTGTGTGAATATTTTGAAATATTTTTGCATTGTAGCTCTATTATAAAATAAAGTGTACTTTGAGTCATTGTACTAGAAATAATTGGCTTTTGACTGTCTAAATGCAACCCATAATTTATAGCTTTCTACTATCTTCAAACAATGGTATCAGGCAGAGTCAGAATAGTTCTAACTAGTAGAGCTAGATCATAAATAAATGAAACATTTACCAAACTTCTCTCTACAAAAATGTTATTCTAAACTAGCATTATTTGTTGTATACTCCTGGATAGTAAATTTTCCTGGGATGTTCTTCAGAAACTGCATAAAACGGGTAATAGGGAACACAGGGGTTAAGATTCAAGGTTCATAACAAGAAAGACATCAATTTTTAAATGTTAAAAAAAATACTGTACTAGCATAGGTGAATTGTTTTGAAAGGAAGATTTTATAATTAAGTTTAACCAAAACCAAATTAATAGCTATTGTAGAAATAAAAATCTGTAAGTATTATGAAAATATATCTGCTCATCTCTCAGTTGCATATTTTTTCAGCTCTATGGTCTTTATAAAACATGTTAGGTAATATCAGCCTCACAGTGGCATTAAACCCTCCCTTTGTTTTTTCCCGTCAATCTACAACCAGTGAAACACCCACTACTGAATGAAGGATCCTCTACCCAACATACCAGGAAGCCAGAGAGTTCCACACATTTGTATATCTAAACTGGAGCACATTTAGATATACTGGAACACATAGGGGAGGTAAAGCCTGGAGAACAGCTGAGGCAATCCTGGTCCCCAAACCACAGAGATAGCACTTGCAGCCACAGAGAACCCAGTAGCAGAGGTTGCAGGGCTTATGAATCCACCCCCAGATGTGACAGAGGCACTCACCATCCTGGTGCCCCAGCAGAGATGCCAACAACAGCAGTGATATTGGCAGCAGAAAGGCACCAGCAACCTCAACGGCACAAGCAGTGATGAAAAAGGCAATGGGCAATGCCTTTGGCAGAGGCCATGGAGGGTGGAAATTGCCAGTTCTCAGATATAGTTGGAGGCAGAACAGGTAAAAAAAAACCAAAAACTAACGCTACACATCACGAACTGAAAAACATAATAAAGGCCTCTAATTACTGATCTGCTGAATAATTAAAAAAAAAAAAAAAAACTCATCCAAATAAAGAAAGTGTTGTCTATTTTAAATGCCCTGACAGTGGAACAACTCACATATCACAAAACCATGGTGATATGGCATCACAGAAGGAAAATGACAAACCTCCAGAAACCAAAATTAAAGTCATGGAATATTTCAGTATAACTCAAACAACTGCTATAAAGAAACCATCAGGTATAGGAAAACTCCACAGGGAAGTTCAATGAGCTCAGCAGTAAAATTAATGAAGAGAGAGAAATCTTTACCAAAGATTTACTGAAAGTCTGGAAAAGAACCATGCAGAAATTCTGCAGATGAAAATCTCAATAAGTGAGATGAAGAATGCATTAGAAAGTATTAGAGTAGGTAATATGGAAGAATTAGTGAGATCAAAGATAAAAATCTAGAAATGAAAGAGGTAGAAGAAGAGAGAGGACTAAAATTTTAAAAACTGAAGGAGTTCTATAAGACCTGTTGATTTCATTAGAAAGGGCAACATAAAGATAACTGGTATCCCAGAAGAAGAGAGGAAAAAGGGAGAGAGAGTTTATTTAAATAAATAGTAACTGAGAGCATCCCAAACCTGGGGAAGGTAACTGGATATATAAGACCCTGAAGCTAAAAGGATAGTTAATTACCTCAACACAAAAACACCTTCTCCAGCCACGTTGTATTAAAACTATCAAAATCAGTGGCAAAAAAAGAACTTTAAAGCATCAAAGGAAAATATGATGGCAACCTAGAAAGGAACCCTCATTAAACTGTCACCAGATTTATCATCAGAAATCCTACTGCTCAGGAGATAATAGAATGGCATACTCAAACTATTGAAAAATAAAAATTTCCTCCAAGAATATTCTATCCAGAAAAGTTATGTTTAAGATATGAAGAAGAAACAAAGGCTTTGCCATACAAACAAAAGCTTATGGAGTCCATCACTATTAGATTTTCCTTATAAAAAATGTTGAAAGGAACTCCTACTTGAAATAAAAAGGCAAAAATACACAAATTTTTAGTTAGATGTTAAATATACAGAATCAGAAAACCACAACTCTGTATCAGAATAGGTTAAATAAATATAGCATAAAGGAGAAAGACAGGAAATATAACTATAGTTTATATGAATTTGGTAGCCAAATTCACAACATAAAGTGGGATAATTTGAGATGACAAAAACATAAAAGGGGAAGAAGAAAAGGATGGAATCCGTATGGGTAAATGAAGATAAGATGCTAGCGTTAGAAAAAAGACCACGTTATTTATGAGACATTTTATCCAAAACTCATAGTAACCACAAAACATAACACTAGAACAGATCCATAAAACATTAAAAAAGAGAAAACTGAGAAAAACATCATAAAAAAACTACCAAACTAGGACTTCCCTGGTGGCTCAATGGTAAGCAATTCGCTTGTCAATGCAAGAGACACAGATTCGGTCCGTGATCCAGGAAAATTCCACATGCTGTGGAGCTACTAAGCCCGTGTGCCATAATTCCTGAGCCTGTGTCTAGAGCTCGGGAGCCAGGACTACTGAGCCCATGTGCACCCTAGAGCCCATGCGGCACGAGAAGCCACCGCAATGAGAAACCTGTGGCTGCACTGAAGAATAGCCCCCATTCACTGCCATGAGAGAAAGCCTGCACACAGCAACGAAGAGCCAGCGTAACCACAAATACATAAATAAAGAGATAAACAAACAAAATTAACAAAAACAACCAAACTAAAATTTCAGATAGAAATGTGAATAAGAAACCATCGGTATACGAACAAACCAGAAGACAAAACACAAAGTTGTAATCTAAGTCCTCGTCAATCAATAATGACCCTAACTAAATGAATTTAGTTCACCAATCACAAGATATTAAGTGGCTGGATAGATTAGAAAACAAGGCCCAACTACGTGCTACACCCAGGAGACTTATCTCAGCCCTAGAAACACGGGCTGAAAATGAAGAGATAGAAAATGAGAGTCAAAGAAAATGACAGCCAAAGAAAGTGCGAATAGTTATAGCAGACAAAATATTGCTATACTTCAAACCAAAAAATGGTAACGAGAGAGACAAATATGGATATTATATAAAGCGGACAATTCATCAAGAATACATAACAGTTAATATATATATATATTATATATTAACTAATATATAGGAAAACCAATATAGGAAAACCAAAATATAAAAGTATAAAATATGAACAGATTTATAAGGACAAATTAACAGCACACAAATAGTAAAAGGGGATTTTAATAACCCACTAACATCAATGAATACATCACCTAGACAGAAAGTTAACAAGGAAACAACAGCCATAAATAAAACAGACCAAGTGAACTTAATAGATTGTTATAGACCATTTTGTTCCAAAAGCAGCAGAGTACACATACTTCTTAAGGGCACATGAAACATTCTCAAGGATAAAACATATGCTGAGACACAAAACAAGTCCCGGTAAATTTTAAAACATTAAAAGCATATCAAGCATTTTCTGAGTACAAAGATGAAACCAGAAATCAACTATAAGATAAGAGCAGGAAAAATCAGAACTATATGGAGACTAAACAACACACTACTGAACAACTGTCAGGTAAATGAGAAAATTTTAAAACTACCTGGAGAGAAACGAAAGTATGGCATACCGTAATCAATGGAAAGCAGCAAAAACAGTATTAAAAGTTTATTGCAATACAAGACCATCTCAAGAGATAAGAAAAACATAAAATAATCTAAACTTACACCCAGAAGAACTAGAAAAAGAGGAAATGAAACCCACAGCAGAAGGAAGGACATGATAATGATCAGAGTGAAAATACATAAAATAGAAACTGAAAGACAACTTAAGAGATTAAATAAAACTAAGAGCTGCTTGTTTGAAAACAGAAACAAAAGAGGAGAAGTTACAGTGGATGCCACAGAATACAAAGAATTAGAACACTATGGAGAGCTATTGACAGCAAACTGGACAACCAAAAGAAATGAACATATGTTTAGAATCACACATCCTTCCAAGACTGAATCATAAAGAAATGGAAAATCTGAACAGAATCATTACTAGTAAGGAGATTAAGAAAAGTAACCTAAAACCAACTCAAAAGCAAAAAGGTTCAGGATCTGATAACTTCACAAGTGAATTCTACCAAACATTCAGAGAATATTTAATACATATCTTTTATAAACTTTTCTAAAAAATGGGACAGGAGGATATGCTTCCTAACTTGTTTTATGAGACCAAAATTACCTTGATATCAAAACCAGAGATACATTGAAAATTACAGGTCAATATCTCTGATGAATGCAGATGAAAAAAATCCTCAACAAAATGCTACCAAAACAAATATCACACACTATGAACAAATGGAATTTATTCCAGGGATGCAAGCATGGTTCAACATTGATAAACCAGTCAGTATGATACATTACCTTAACATAATGAAGGATAAAAAACCATATGATAATCTCAATACATGCAGAAAAAGAATTTATTAAGATTTAGTTCCCACTTATCTCTGGAGAAGGCGATGGCACCCCACTCCAGTACTCTTGCCTGGAAAATACCATGGACAGAGCCTGGTGGGCTGCAGTCCATGGGGTCGCAAAGAGTCGGACATGACTGAGCGACTTCACTTTCACTTTTCCCTTTCATGCATTGGAGAAGGAAATGGCAACCCACTCCAGTGCTCTTGCCTGGAGAATCCCAGGGACGGGGGAGTCTGGTGGGCTGTCGTCTATGGGGTCCCACAGAGTTGGACACGACTGAAGTGACTTAGCAGCAGCAGCCCACTTATCTCAAGAATAGATATAGAAAGAACGTACTTCAATATAATAAAAGCCACATATAAACCCAAAGCTAACATCAAAATTAAGAGTGAAAAAAAAAAAGAAAGCTATTCCTCTAAGATCAGAAATAAGAGAGGGATGACCATTTTTGCACTCTTATTCAACATAGTATTTGAAGTCCTAGCTAGAGAAATTAGCCAAGAAAAAGAAATAAAATACATTCAAACTGAAAAGGGAGAAGTAAAATTGTAATTGTTCACAGAAGACATGATTTTATATATGAAAAACTTAAAGAAATCACCATATAACTATTAAAAAGAAGAACCAATACAGTAAAGCTGAAGAATACAAAATCAATTTACAATATAGTGTTTCTAAACACTAGTAATGAACTACTAGAGATATTAAGAAAACAGTTCCATTCATAGCTGCATCAAAACAAGGAAATATCTATAAGTTAAATTAACTAAAGAACTTTCAGATATATGTACTGGATTTAGAAAAGGTAGAGGAACCAGAGATCAAATTGCCAACATATACTATATCATAGAAAAATCAAGGGAATTAAAAAAAAAACTCTATTTCTGTTTCATTGAATATGCTAAAACCTTTGACTGTGTGGATCACAAAACTGAAATATTCTTAAAGAGATAGGAATACCAGTTCACATGACCTGCCTCCTGAGAAACCTGTATGCAGGTCAAGAAGCAACAGTTAGAACTGAACATGGAACAACAGACTGGTCCAAATTGGGAAAGGAGTACGTCAAGGCTGTGCGCTGTCACCCTGTTTACTTGACTTACATGCAGAGTACATCATGTGAAACGCTGGGCTGGAGGACTCACAAGCTGGAATCAAGATTGCCAGGAGAAATATCAACAACCTCAGATATGCAGATGATACCACTCTTATGGCAGAAAGTGAAGAGGAACTAAAGAGCCTCTTGATGTAGTTGAAAAAGGAGAGTGAAAAAGCTGGCTTAAAGCTAAATATTCAAAAAACGAAGATCAAGGCATCTGGTCCTATCACTTCATAGCAAGTAGATGAGGAAAAAGTGGAAACAGTGTCAGATTTCATTTACTTGGGCTCCAAAATCAATGCAGATGGTGAGTGCAGCCACAAAATTAAAAGATGCTTGCTCCTTGGAAGAATAACAAACCTAGATAGTGTATTAAAAACCAGAGACATCACTTTGATAACAAAGATCCATAAAGTCAAAGCTATGGTTTTTCCAGTAGCCATGTATGGATGTGAGAGATGGACCATAAAGAAGGCTGAGTGCTGAAGAATTGATCCTTTCAAATTGTGGTGCAGAAGACTCTTGAGAGTCCCTTGGATTGCAAAGGGATCAAGCCAGTCAATCCTAAAGGAAATTAACCCTGAATATTCTTTGGAATGACTGGTGCTGAAGCTGAAGCTCCAATGCTTTGACCACCTAATGCAAAGAGCTGACTCACGGGCAAAGACTCTGATGATGGGAAAGATTGAGGGCAAGAGAAGGGAACAACCGAGGATGAGATGTTTGGATGGCATCACTGACTCAATTGACATGAGTTTGAGGAAACTCAGGGAGATAGTGAAGGACAGGGAAGCCTGGTGTGCTGCAGTTCATGGGGTCACAAAGAGTTAGACGTGACTTAGTGACTGAACAACAACAAAAGGAAATGAATAACTTATACACTGAAAACTATAAGACACTGTTCAAGGAAATTAAAGAAGAAACAATGACATGCAAAGATATTCCATGCTCATGGACTTGAAGAATTAACATCGTCAAAATGTCTATGTTACCTAAAGCAATCTACATATTCAATGCAATCCCTGCCAAAATTCCAGTGAAAATTTTCACAGAAATACAGCTAAATGCCTTATAATTCACATGGAGCCACAAAAGACTCCAACTAGCCAAAGCAATGCTGAGAGAAAACAAACCAAAAAAACCTGGAGGTATCATACTTCATGATTTCAAGATACACTCCAAAGCTATGGCAATCAAAACATCATGGTATGAGCAAAAAATAGACAAAAAATTAACAGAATAGAATTGAGGGCCCAGAAATAAACTCACACATTTATGAACAGATTTAAAACATGGGAGTGAAGAGCATAAAATAAAGAAGTAGTCTTCATTGACGTAGTCAATAAATGTTGCTGGAAAAACTGAACAGACATATGCAAAGGAATGAAACTAGAACACTCTTACAACCATACATAAAAATTTCTCCTCAAAATGGGTAAATGATTTGAATGTAACACCTAAATCCATAAAACTCCTAGAGGAAAACAAGTCATATGCTCTTTCATATCAGTCTTAACGTCTTTCTGGATATGTATCCCCAGGCAAGGGAAACCAAAGAAAAGAAAATAAAAAGGGACTATATCAAACTAAAAAGCTTCTGCACAGCAAAAGAGATCATTAACAAAAAGAAAAGACAACCTACTGAATGGGAGAAGAAATTGCATATCATATAGCTGATAAGAGATTAATACCTGAAATACATAAAAACTATATACAACACAGTAATATGCCAGTAACAACAGAAAACAAAACTGATTTAAAAATGGGCAAAGGAGCTGAATAGACATTTCCAACCCCCCTCCAAAAAAAATACAGATGGCCAACAGGCACATGACAAAGTATTTAATATCACTAATTATTAGCTGGATCATGGAAAAAGCAACAGAGTTCCAGAAAAACATCTATTCCTGCTTTATTGACTATGCCAAAGCCTTTGACTGTGGATCACAATAAACTGTGGAAAATTCTGAAAGAGATGGGAATACCAGACCACCTGACCTGCCTCTTGAGAAACCTATATGCAGGTCAGGAAGCAACAGTTCGAACTGGACATGGAACAACAGACCGGTTCCAAATAGGAAAAGGAGAACGTCAAGGCTGTATATTGTCACCCTGCTTATTTAACTTATATGCAGAGTACATCATGAGAAAAGCTGGGCTGGAAGAAGCACAAGCTGGAATCAAGATTGCCAGGAGAAATACCAATAACCTCAGATAAGCAGATGACACTACCCTTATGGCAGAAAGTGAAGAGGAACTAAAAAGCCTCTTGTTGAAACTGAAAGAGGAGAGTGAAAGGTTGGATTAAAGCTCAACATTCAGAAAACGAAGATCATGGCATCTGGTCCCATTACTTCATGGGAAATAGATGGGGAAACAGTGGAAACAGTGTCAGACTTTATTTTTTGAGGTTCCAATATCACTGCAGATGGTGACTGCAGCCATGAAATTAAAAGATGCTTACTCCTTGGGAGAAAAGTTATGACCAACCTAGATAGCTTTTGAAAAGCAGAGACATTACTTTGTCAACAAAGGTCCATCTAGTCAAGACTAGTCAAGAGCGCCGAAGAATTGATGCTTTTGAACTGTGGTGTTGGAGAAGACTCTTGAGAGTCCCTTGGACTGCAAGGAGATCCAACCAGTCCATTCTGAAGGAGATCAGTCCTGGGTGTTCTTTGGAAGGAATGATGCTAAAGCTGAAACTCCAGTACTTTGGCCACCTCATGCGAAGAGTTGACTCATTGGAAAAGACTGATGCTGAGAGGGATTGAGGGCAGGAGGAAAAGGGGATGACAAAGGATGAGATGGCTGGATGGCATCACTGACTCTATGGACGTGAGTTTGAGTGAACTCTGGGATATGGTGATGGATAGGGAGGCCTGGCGTGCTGTGATTCATGGGGTTGCAAAGAGTTGGACACGACTGAGCAACTGAACTGAACTGAAGTGAATTATTAGTGAAATGAAAAGGAAAACCACAATGAGATATCTCCTCAAGCCTGTTAAAATGTCTATTACTAAAAAGGCAAGAAATTACAATTGTTGGAGAGGATGTGGAAAAAAAGGGTATTCTCGTATGCTGTTGGAGGGATGTAAATTGGTGTAGCCTGTATGGAAAATAGTAATGAGATTCCTTTAAACATTAAAAAATAGAACTACTCTATAATTCAGATATTCTACTTTAGAGTATTTATTTGAAAAATATGAAAACACTAATTCAAAAAGATATGCACCCCTATGTTCACTGAAGCATTATTTACCATAGCCAAGATATGGAAGCAACCGAAGGGCCCATCAACAGATGAATGAAGAAAATATCATATGAATAATGGAATACTACCCAACCATAAAAAAAGGTGAAATTTTATCATTTGCTACAATATGGACAAACATTTTGAATATTACATGAAGTGAAATAAATCAGATGGGAAAAGTTAAGTACTTATGATTTCACTCATATGTGGAATATAAAAGCAAACTAAATGAACAAACAAACCAAATCAAACACATAGGTACAGGAATAGAATAGTGAATACCAGAGTGAGCGGGGTGTGGGGAAAAGATGAAATGGTAACAACTGGATGGTGATGGATGGAAACGAATCCTTCGGTGGTGAGCAAGCCGGAGCATACACAGAAGTCAAAATATAATGCTGTACACTCAAAGCACAGAATGTTATAAACCAGTGTTATCTCATTAGAAAAGAATATTTGGTGGTTTAGTTGCTAAGTTGTGTCTGACTCTTGCAACCCCATGGACTGTAGCCTGCCAGGCTCCTCCGTCCATGGCATTCTCCAGGCAAGAATACTGGAGTGGGTTGCCATTTCCTTCTCCAGGGTATCTTCCCAATCCAGGAATCAAACCCAGAAACCTTCAGCATTGCAGACAGATTCTTTACCGACTGAGTTACAAGGGAGTATTAAACCAAAGTATATGTATTTCACCTTTTATACATATCTTAAATTATCTATATCAAAATCTTCCAAATCATTTAACATAATTCCTTACTGTTTTCCACATTTCAAGAGCAACATATACTTACTGCAGAAAGCTTAAAAATTAGAGAGGTATAAAGAATAATCCATAATCTCATGATAAAGAAGCAAACAATATATTGGCTTATTTACAGCTAATTATTTTCTGTAGGCAAGCTAGATTTTAGATTTACAAAAATATTGCATTTCATAGCTGAAATTATTATAGGGATAATCAGAGAAACTCTTTAAAAATAAACATCATGCAGCAAATATTTTTCATGAGATTACAAATACCTTGAAAACAACAGTTTAGTAGTATAATAATCCTTTATAAATGTGCACAGTTTATTTAACACTCTCCTATTTTGTACACTGAGGTTTTTGTCAGTTTTTCTCTATTTTAACCATGTAATTCTTATAAAAACTTTTTATACTTATCAAAAAAATTTTATACTTATCAAGTTACCTCCCACATATTTTAGAGAGAGAAAACCTCAAAGGGTGTGAACCCACTTAACCTTTTAAAATATACTACCTTATTATTTTTTAATGTCTACAGATTCTGACATGTAACAGGAGGAAGCATTCTTTCCTTTTTATTTTGCTAGTTTAATAGATGAAAGATTATACCTTATTGGTTTATTTTCAGTCTTTTTTATACTGAATTTTTTTATCATTTTCTCAATTCAGTGTGATATTCTCCAGGTTGTGCAGTGATTTCTTTGGAAGTTTTCTGTTTTTTAATACTGATAACACCAACAAAAAAAGACATACAAGTCACAAGTTATATTTTAAAGACATGAGAGATCAGTGGAGCTAAGAATACTAGATGAAATAAAATTCCACAGAGGGGATAATCATTCAGAAGTGATTGATGGATAAGCAGCTGCTTTTTTAGAAAGAATGCATTTGACAATTTTGTGCATAAACTTGGGACCAGACAGTGGACTGTTGCTATAGAAAGAAAAACCTGCAAACTTTTTTCACTTATGTGAGGATTCAGAATGACAAAATGTGAGGACTATGATGACTGATACATAATTCTGGTTTCCTCTGCACAGCCCTGGCTGAACTGTTAGACTAAGTGCCAAGTATAAGGAGTTAGAAGGAAAGCTGTGAAAAGGAAAGCAAAATCTTCCTGAGATTTTCACTGCTTAGCAAGACCTACCCCTGCCAAAAGTAAGTTGGATGTAAGCAGAAGCAAAACAGGCCGGAGTGTAAGATACTGAAATAGTAGTAAATTCACACTGCAATCTACAGCCAATAGTGTGTAGGAGCTCTGATTCAGGGTGCAGATGGAAGTTCAAGTCCAATGTCAGAAGGTCACTCCTGTAGGATAGAGAAACCAACAGAGATTTTGACTTTGGTGTGTTCTAGCATGATAAGGTCAGAGGATGGAGGGAATTTCTCTCAAGACACTCACTAAGTTGTGAAACATTTTTGGGTAAATGATAAATACAAAAACCCTAAAGAACTAACCCCTTTCAGTATTTCAGTATAGCAAAAAACCCATGAAATGCTCAAAGGAAAGTCTTCACGGATTACAGGACTATGGTATAATGGTGGTTGACCACAAGTCACCCTGCTTATTTAACTTACATGCAGAGTACATCACACGAAACGCTGGGCTGGAAGAAGCACAAGCTGGAAGCAAGATGTCCGGGAGAGATATCAATAACCTCAGATAAGCAGATGATACCACGCTTATGGCAGAAAGTGAAGAGGGACTAAAAAGCCTCTTGATGAAAGTGAAAGAGGAGAGTGAAAAAGTTGGCTTAAAGCTCAACATTCAGAAAATGAAGATCATGGCATCCGGTCCCATTACTTTATGTCAAATAGATGGGGAAACAGTGGAAACAGTGGCTGACTATTTTTCTGGGCTCCAAAATCACTGCAGATGGTGATTGCAGCCATGAAATTAAAAGATGCTTACTCCTTGGAAGGAAAGTTATGACCAACTTAGATAGTATATTGAAAAGCACAGATATTACTTTGTCAACAAAGGTCCATCTAGTCAAGGCTATGGTTTTTCCAGTAGTCATGTAGGGATGTGACAGTTGGACTATAAAGAAAGCTGAGTGCAGAAGAATTGATGATTTCGAACTGTAGTGTTGGGGAAGACTCTTGAGAGTCCCTTGGACTGCAAGGAGATCCAACCAGTCCATCCTAAAGGAGATCAGTCCTGGGTGTTCATTGGAAGGACTGATGTTGAAGCTGAAACTCCAATACTTCGGCCACCTGATGTGATGAGCTGACTCATTGGAAAAGACCCTGATTCTGGGAGGGATTGGGGGCAGGAGGATAAGGGGACGACAGAGGATGAGATGGTTGGATGGCATCACCGACTCAATGGACATGGGTTTGGGTGGACTCTGAGAGTTGGTGATGGACAGGGAGGCCTGGCATGCTGCGGTTCATGGGGTCACAAAGAGTCAGACATGACTGAGCGACTGAGTTGAATTGACAGGATCATAGAAAAAGCAAAGGAATTCCAGGAAAACATCTACTTCTGCTCCACTAACTGTGATAAAGCCTTTGACTGTGTGGATCATAACAAACTCTGGAAAATTCTTGAAGATATGGCAATACTAGACCACCTTACGTGTCTCCTGAGAAACCTGTATACCGGTCAAGAAGCAACAGTTAGAACCTTATATGGAAAAACTGAGTGATTCAAAATTGGGAAAGAAGTATGACAAGGCTGTATACTATAACCCTATTTATTTAACTTATATACAGAGTACATCATGTGAAAAAGCCGAGCTGGGTGAATCACAAGCTGAAATCAAAATTTCTGGGAGAAATAACAACCTCAGGTAGGCAGATGATACCACTCTAATGGCAGACAGCGAGGAGTAACTAAAGAGCCTCCAGATGAGGGTGCAAAAGGAGAATTAAAAACCTAGCTTAAAACTCAGCATTCAAAACAATGAAGATCATGGCACCTGGTCCCATCACTTCATGGCAAATAGAAGGGAAAACGTGGAAGCAGTGACTGATTTTTTTTTTTTTTTTTCTCGGCTACACAATCATTGCAGGCAGTTACTGCAGCCACAAAATTAAGACACTTGCTCCTTGTAAAGAAAGCTATGAAAAACATAGTGTATTAAAAAAGAGACATCACTTTGTTGACAAAGGTCCGTATAGTCAAAGCTATGGTTTTTCCAGTAGCAATGCATGGATGTGAGAGTTGGGTCATAAATAAGGCTGAGTGCCAAAGAATTGCTGCCTTTGAATTGTACTGGAGAAGACTCTTGAGAGTCCCTTAGACTGCAAGGAGATCAAACCAGTGAATCCTAAAGGAAAACAATCCTGAATATTCATTGGAAGGACTGATGCTAAAGCTGAGGCTCCAATTCTTTGGCCACCTGAAGTGGAGAGCAGACTCATTGGAAAAGACTCTGATGCTGGGTAAGATGGAAGACAAAAGGAGAAGAGGGCAGAAGAGAATGAGATGATAAGAGAGCATCACCAACTCAATGGATATGAATTTGAGCAAAGTCTGGGAGACAGTGAAAGACAGGAATGCCTGGCATGCTGCAGTTCATGAGATTACAGAGTCAGACACGACCTAGCTACTGAACAACAACCAGTATTTCTTTTATATACGTGCATTCATGCTAAATCACTTCAGGAGTGTCTGAATCTTTGTGACCTTATGGACCATAGCCCACCAGGCTCCTCTCTCCATGGGATTCTCCAACAATAATACTGGACTATCTTGCCATGCCCTCCTGCAACGGATCTTTCTGACCCAGGAATCACACCCACGTCTCTTATGTTTCCTGTATTGGCAGGTAGGTTCTTCACGACTAGAAGCCCTCTTTCTATACAGTGCCTATCAAAGTGAAAGTCACTCAGTCATGTCAGACTGTTTGCAACCCAATGAACTATACAGTCCAAGGAATTCTCCAGGCCAGAATACTGAAGTGGGTAGCCATTTCCTTCTCCAGGGGATTGTCCCAACCCAGGGATTGAACTCAGGTCTCCTGCATTGTGGGCAGATTCTTTACCAGCTGAGCCACCAGGGAAGCCTGGTGTCTACCAAATTATATATTAAAAAACTAAGAAAAGCGTGAATTTTATGGTCTGTAAATTATGTATTGATAAAATTTAAATAAACACAAATGTATGAAGGGTAATCATTATATGATCAATAATCTAGAGAATAAAATAGATAATAAAAATAAGGTGCTTATAACCAGTAATGGTTAATATAGTAAATGAAATAACTGAAATTAGCAAATCAATGGATGATTTTAATAGCAGATTGTTTATAGCATGACATGGTACTGATGGAGTAGAAGACAAATCAATAAAAGATGTCCAAATTGAGGCATAGAATCCAAAAAGAAGAACAGGTTAGAAAAGACCATAAATGACCAAGACCACTGTCCATATGGTAATATATAGGTAATTATAGCTCCCTTAAAGACCCATCCCAGAGAATTGTTACTATTTTACCTGCCTAGCTGCTCCCTGGAAAAACCCTCTTATCAGTTCAGTTCAGTTTAGTTGCTCAGTTGTGTCCGACTCTTTGCAACCCCATGGACTGCCGCATACCAGGCCTCCCTGTCCATCACCAACTCCTGGAGTTTACCCAAACTCATGTCCACTGAGTCAGTGATGCCATCCAACCATCTCATCCTCTGTCACCCCTTCTCCTCCTGCCTTCAATCTTTCCCAGCATCAGGGTTTTTTCAAATGAGTCAGTTTTTTGCATCAGGCAGTCAAAGTCCTGGAGTTTCAGCCTCAACATCAGTACTTCCAATGACTGTTCAGGACTGATTTCCTTTAGGATGGACTGGTTGGATCTCCTTGCAGTCCAAGGGACTCTCAAGAGTCTTCTCCAACACCACAGTTCAAAAGCATCAATTCTTCGGCGCTCAGCCTTCTTCACAGTCCAACTCCCACATGCAGAATTTATATTTATTTTACCTGACTCAGCTCACTGAGTGGAAGCAGCAGTATCCCAGGGTATATGATGAAAACAATCAGGAACAAGTGCTCAACACTCCCAGGTGGTCCTAGTGGTAAAGAACCCACCTGCCAATGCAGGAGACATAAGAGATGCTGGTTCAGTTCCTGGGTCAAAAAGATCCCTGGAGGAGGGCATGGCATCACTCCAGTATTCTTGCCTGGAGAATCATTATTATATTAATATATCACATTAATAAAAGAAGACAAAAACAGTGTGATAATCTCAATGGATGCCTATTTGAAGCATTTGACAAAAGACTACTATCTTTTCATGAAAAGAAAAATACAAACTAGAAATTCAAGAGAACTTCTTTAACTCAGTGAAGTCTCCTTTGAAAAACCCCAGGTATAAGACTAAATATTTTCCTCCTTTTATCAGGAACAAGAGAAAGGTGAATATTCTCATCACTCTCATTCATCTTAGGACTGGGGGGTTCTAGCCAAAACAGGTATGGAATTAAGATAAAGAAAAGGCATTCATTAAATAAATATTAGAAAATCTAGTAAAAAATCACCAGTGGAGTTTATCAGAAACAGAAGGTAGATAGAATCAGTGTATTTCATCTGATTAACTGATGAAAAATGGAAAAAATCTTATGTTTCCTGAATGATGCAGAAAATTGTACCTGATAAAATGACCCATTTATTACTTTTACTGTAGCAAAATAAATGCAAAGGTATAATTTCAGTCCTTTGAAGCATACATTTCTTTGTATAAAATGCAATGACATAATAAACACAGAAGTGCAAGCAAATTTCAAGCCTCTACTTATGTCATGACTGTTAGTACTTTATTGACTGAAACTTTCTCTAGTATCTTGTCCAGAAAATATTTACTGTCCTTTTATAAAAGCTAAGTGTCCTTCAAAGTAGCTTTGAAACTGGTAGGGACAAAGGGATAGAAGAAAAACAAATAAACAAACAAAAAAAAACAACCTGCAGGTCTCCTGGCCTTCTACTATTTCCTTTAACATAATAAATCTTGACAGTAAAGAATAGGCTTAAAAATAAGAATAATCTGAAAACATTGTTATTCTGCTCTAGCATGATCTGTAGAATACTTTTTCCATTATGCAGTTTCAGGGATGTTTCAGTATTCTGATATAAACACTATTCGTTATAGCCTTATAATTCTTTCAATATGTGGTATATTAATTTCTGCCTTAAACTTTTAAAATATATGCTTGACAATTTTTTTAATTTAAATTTATTTATTTTAATTAGAGACTAATACTTTACAATATTGTACTGATTTTGCCATACATCAACATAAATCCACCACGGGTGTACATGTGTTCCCAATCCTGAACCTCCCTTCCACCTCCCTCCCCATAACATCCCTCTGGGTCATCCCAGTGCACCAGCCCCAAGCTTCCTGTATCCTGCATTGAACCTGGACTGGCGATTCTTGAAAATTTTTACAAGAAACTTCAGAAACTCTTAAGTCATTTTGAAATAAATTTAATAAATACTTTAAATGATTCAAGAATAATTAAAAGCTTTGTAATTTTTAGTGTACCATCTAAGAATAGAATGTTGAATCTCTTATTAAATATATATTCATTTTTTTATTTCATAAATCTATTCCTACATATTTATATCTTGTCACTAATTTTTGTTAATACAGTATTTTTCTTATATTTTCTAAATTGCTGTTGAGGGTGTATAGCAAGTATATTTATTCTCTATTTTTATTAATACAGGCTAACTTATGAGAACTGGACATGGAACAACAGACTGGTTCCAAATAGGAAAAGGAGTACGTCAAGGCTGTATATTGTCACCCTGCTTATTTAACTTATATGCAGACTACATCATGAGAAATGCTGGGCTGGAAGAAGCACAAGCTGGAATCAAGATTGCCAGGAGAAATATCAATAACCTCAGATATGCAGATGACACCACCCTTATGGCAGAAAGTGAAGAGGAACTAAAAAGCCTCTTGATGAAAGTGAAAGAGGAGAGTGAAAAAGTTGGCTTAAAGTTCAACATTCAGAAAATGAAGATCATGGCATCTGGTCCCATCACTTCATGGGAAATAGATGGGGAAACAGTGGAAACAGTATCAGACTTTATTTTTTGGGGCTCCAAAATCACTGCAGATGGTGACTGCAGCCATGAAATTAAAAGACGCTTACTCCTTGGAAGGAAAGTTATGACCAATCTAGATAGCATATTGAAAAGCAGAGACATTACTTTTCCAACAAAGGTCTGTCTAGTAAAGGCTATGATTTTTCCAGTGGTCATGTATGGATGTGAGAGTTGGACTGTGAAGAAGGCTGAGTGCCGAAGAATTGATGCTTTTGAACTGTGGTGTTGGAGAAGACTTTTGAGAGTCCCTTGGACTGCAAGGAGATCCAACCAGTCCATTCTGAAGGAGATCAGCCCTGGGATTTCTTTGGAAGGAATGATGCTAAAGTTGAAACTCCAGTACTTTGGCCACCTAATGGGAAGAGTTGACTCATTGGAAAAGACCCTGATGCTGGGAGGGATTGGGGGCAGGAGGAGAAGGGGACAACAGAGGATGAATGGCTGGATGGCATCACTGACTCAATGGACATGAGTCTGAGTGAACTCCAGCAGTTGGTGATGGACAGGGAGGCCTGGCATGCTGTGATTCATGGGGTCGCAAAGAGTCGGACATGACTGAGCGACTGAACTGAACTGAACTTAGAAGACTCTTATTGGCTCTAACTTTTCTCAGTTGATTAATTTAGACTATTGTTCATCTCATAAAATAGCCCTCAAATAATTATAACAAATACCATACTTGTGTTTTATGTTTTAATTAATTTATTATAGCATCAGAAAAAATAATTTTTCAAAAATTTGCAGAAATTTTATGCCATGGTTTACCCTCAGGGATAATAGATAATTTGGGCAAAAATGTTTTAATATTCATTGTGTATTTGATTGGGATTGTTTAGGGCCAGGAATAGCAATTTTTTAGATGTCTGAAGGCAGAAATCTTACAGTTACCTAACAGTTAAAGAATGTTTTAAAGGTATATATCCTCAGGGATATTCTAAATTTGTCCAAGAGAATTCCAAAATGTATAAATAATATTACAAATTTGTATTCTCGTAAATTTGTCCCTTGGAGGTGGAAATGGCAACCCACTCCAGTGTTCTTGCCTGGAGAATCCCAAGGACGGGGAAGCCCGGTGGGCTGCCGTCTGTGGGATCGCACAAAGTCAGACACGACTAAGTGACTTAGCAAATATGTCCCTACCATAAGTAATATGTCTATATTATAAATAAACAAAATAGACAAAGAAAGCATGGAAATTATAGACTAAAATGGTCCAACTTATTGAAAAGACTCCATTTTATAGTTACCTTCTGAGGTTTAAGAAAATCATTGGATTTGTTCAAAAGATCATTTGATTGGTTCAAACTCAGTATCTGATCCTCCCATTTATCACTTTGACTTTTCACTTTCATGCATTGGAGGAGGAAATGGCAACGCACTCCAGTGTTCTTGCCTGGTGAATCCCATGGACAGAGGAGCCTGGTGGACTGCCGTCTGTGGGGTCGCACAGAGTCGGACAGGACTGAAGCAACTCAGCAGCAGCAGCAGCAGCAGCAGCAGCAGAATGACATTTAAGCCTATTTGTGATTAGTTAATAATGTATATAGCAACATCTATTTTGATTCAGATAATGTTCAAAATAATAAAGCAGGTTGCCATTTCCTACTCCAGGGGATCTTGCAGACCCAGGGATTGAACCCGAGTCTCCTACATCTCCAGCATTGGCAGGCAGATTCTTTACCGCTAGCACCACTGGGAAGCCCAAAGAATTTATACACTATCAGTAATTACAATTTCAGTTTGTTTATTATACTTCAATTGTGCATCATTTTCTGTATAATAAAGTACTGCCTAAGAGAAGTATATTTTTTAACTTTTAATTTTATATTGGAATATAGCCAATTGTCAATGTAGTGATAGTTTCAGGTGAATATCAATAGAACTGAGCCATACATAGCCGTGTATCCATTCTCCCCCAAACTCCCTTCCCATCCAGGCTGCCACAGAATACTGAGCAGAATTCCATGTGCTATACAGTAGGTCCTTTTCGGTTATCCATTTTAAGTATAGCAGTGTGCACATGTTGACCCCTAACTAGTTTTGATCTCATCTCTTCTGCTTTATCTATAATTTAGGTGATTATTCACTGAAAACACATCTTGACCCTGAATAACTACTTTGTGTTAAACCATATATATTCAGTTCAGTTCAGTTCAGTCGCTCAGTCGTGTCCGACTCTTTGCGACCCCATGAATTGCAGCACGCCAGGCCTCCCTGTCCATCACCATCTCCCAGAGTTCACTCAGACTCACATCCATCGAGTCAGTGATGCCATCCAGCCATCTCATCCTCTGTTGTCCCCGTCTCCTCCTGCCCCCAGTCCCTCCCAGCACTGTCCAATAGAGTAGTTACTGCTTACAGCAACTACTATACACTTAAGATGTGGCCAATCCAGGCTGAGAGGTGCTGTAAGTGGAATATACATATCTGATTATAAAAATTTGGTGTATATAACAGTATAAACTATTTTATTAATAATTTTCATATTATTTGCCTGTTGAGATTATCTTTGGGCATATTGAATTACAAAAAGTGTTACACTGATTTTGCTCTTAAATGTTTTTCAATGCGCTGATAAAAATTTTTAAATTATACATTTGAGTTACATTATATTAATATTAGACCAAACTGGGACACATAAAACAGATATCAAATGCATATAACTTGCTCTCTAATATTGAAAATTTTTTTATTATTCCTGATGCTTTCAATATATTGAAAACTCATAAATGCCTAATAGGTAATACTTTGTATTTACATTATATTAAGTGAATATCTAGGGATGTGGTTTAGTTTTTTCAATACCTTACATTGGGTAAATATAGAACCCAAACCTATTTAGGATTCAAAGACATAGTTTTTTTCCTTTTTACATCTCTAGATGGAGCATAGGTCCAATAAAAAATAATCAAAATATAAAATGATAAGAGTTTTGGCACATGAACAAGTTCAAAGCTTCCTGGAGAATGTTTTAGCTCTCTCTATATCCTCTCTCTATATCCACTTCATGCAGAGTTGAAAGACTATCTGGGCAATGATATGAAACTTCTGCTTCAGACTTTTCAACTAAAAGTTCACTTTTCACTACTATATCATGTTTTAATAAAAAGCCTCATGTTCTTTCCAGTTAAACATTATTGTTGAGTCCACTCCTCTCCAGGGTCACTGAGTTATCTGATGGAAGAGTGAGATATGCTAAACTTGCATTCTTTTAACATTTGAAACCAAACCTATTACAGCTAATAAGAGTACCAAATAAAAAACAAGGTCCTATTGTATAGCACAGGGAGCTATATTTAATATCCTATAATAAAGCATATGGAAAATAATATAAAAAAGTATGTGTATATCTGTATATACATACACGCACGCACACATATCTGAATCATTTTACTGTACAGCAGAAATTAACACATTGTAAATCAACCATACTTCAATTAAATAAAAAATGAGAACCACAATGCTGTACATTTTCGTGATGTTTTGGGTTGGTCAAAAGGTTCATTCAGGTTTTTCCATTATATTACAGAAAAACTTGAAAAAAAATTTTCTTGTCAACCCAATACTACTTCTTTCCCTTGGAAAAGCTTTTGACATTGAGAAAAATGCTCACATATTTTCTTTTTTAAATCATAAATATAATATCCTCCCCCAAAGAGGGAAAAATGAAAAGGAAAGGGATGAGGCACCCACAGTTCTGTTAGCACCATGACTCAGAATTGCTCACATGGTTCTGTTCCCTGGACTTAAAGTGTCTGGTACTAGAAAGGAGGCTGGGAAACACAGTCTCTGATTGTCTAAGGGCTCAGATGCATACAGCTAAATGGAAGGAGAGAACTGACAGAGGTTCACAGTTAGACATGTCTGCAACAACATTTTGCCTAATACCTTTCCCCAAAACTTCCATGTCAGGTTGAAAAGGTACAGTCTCTATCCTCTGATCCATCACTTACACTTTTGAAACTATAGTCAATTTGGTGTATTCTCTAAACATCCAGTTCTTCCTGAAGTGTGAAATGAAGATATTTAGCCCAATGATGTTAATATTCCAGAATCACTGTGATATGTAAAGACACACTGTGAATTGCAAAGTTCTAAATTAAATCAAAGTAAAAATTAATTGTGAAGGAATTGCTCTTTTAATACCATCATTCACAAGCTATCAAAATTGGCTCTTAGGACAACTAGAAATGAAAGAAATGTTACAGTCAAATTACAAAAAATAAATTCAAAACAAAAATTATTAAAAATGGAAAAAGTATTTAAGTGGAAATACTTTTAAGTCCTCACAATTTAGCAGACAATATGATTTGTGCACATAAATACAACTAAACATACAATTAAACACAAGATCCACAGATATAATTTCATTTAAAATTGGTAAAATTCTTTGAGGCAAGCTTTTTATTTTCCAAATGAAAAAAAACTGAGGTTCAAAGCAACTATGTAGCTAAACTGGTAAGGAATAGAATTGATCCATAATCCATACCTCATACTAATGCCAGAGCTAATATAAAGTGAATATACTTTATAATTATTGAGGTAAACATGATTTTATTAATGAATCTTAGGCTTAAAAATATCAATGATATTATCAAAAGTAATCTTACTATACTGATTTTAATTCTAAACATTACCTTTGCCTTGGAGAAAAGGTATCGGCAGTTTCAATTAGATTACTAGTCCAAATAGGAAAAAATACACACACACACACATATATATTTTTTTCAATTACAAGCTTAATTCATAATGATAATATTTTCTAAGCAAAAAGTATGTATCATGGAGTATTCATAGCTTCATGAGGGAGATTGTATAATTTTATTGATTTTGTTCATTTTGCTAAATATGAGATGTCAAAAATTGGAACCATATCTTCATATATTGTCATTGAGTGAACTGAAATGTTTGATCCCTGAG
The DNA here is from genome assembly GCF_055505025.1 of Bos grunniens. Classification (NCBI taxonomy): domain Eukaryota; kingdom Metazoa; phylum Chordata; class Mammalia; order Artiodactyla; family Bovidae; genus Bos; species Bos grunniens. Next base: position 11,281,860 of record NC_141168.1, read on the forward strand.
GATATACTCATATTTTATTCAATTCAATGTTAATCAATAATGATTCATCATCTTTAGTCCACTGGAGACAACATCCAAGTGTCAAATTACAAGCTCATCAGCTTCATCGACATTTAAATTTCCTTTAAGACAGAGATGTGGGGAATTGAATTTGCTTATTGTAAATGGGAAAAAGATTGGATTGCAGCCTGGTTCCCAGGGTGATTGAATCTTTTCTGGGTGAAGCAGTGTTAAATAAGATGGTTAACAAGAGATTGTTTTTTGTTTTTTTTTTTCTTTTACAATGAAAATAGATCAGTTTTCAGAGTGAATGACAGAGTACTCATATAGCTACTCAGTTTTAAAAAATGAGTAATGAAAACCTTATGGAAAATTAACAGTTTTTAAAATGTCCAGATTAGCAGATTGGGCCTGCTCCAACTTCCGGTTACATGAAAGCAGACACACACCAAAAGCTACCGTCAAGTTGCAAAGTTGGTGGGAGAAGGGGGAAGTATGCCTCAGAGACTTCTGAATGTTACTTGCCCTTCCCTGCAAATCCATCAAGGTAACGAGGGATTCATACCTGTATAAAGCATTGCTGCCTCAGTGAACACTTCAAGACATGAACTTTCTTTGAATATCAGGAAATAAAAACGTCAAGCTCATCCTATTAGGAACCACTGAATTCTTAAGTTTTCTTGACAAGTGTAAATAGATGAGTAAAAGAGAAAAGATATAATGACAAAGAAGCACTGAATCATTTTTATGAAGTGTCTTTGTATATAATATAGGAAAACAAGTTTGAATCGCTTCTCTGGAGACCATCTCAAAATGCACAGAACCATTACTTCTTGGGTCTCAGCTATATAGCTTTGACTTAAATTTGTGAAATAAACGTTCTTCACCTGCCATGATTACCTTTCATTATTTCATCTTGAGCCCAAGAAATTAATATTCTTTACCCACATCTACTTTTAGAAAAGGTTCTCATCTACTTTGATCTCATTAGCATTTATAATTACCAACAGCATTAAAATACATGGTGAGATTTATTTATACCAGGACACTCAATGCCCCATAATTAATCCAATGTTAGAATGCCCAGTGTTGTCATTAATTCTCACTCTACTATATGAATTCCCAAATCTTCTCTTAAAGTGAAAGACTCAAACCCTGACATCACTTATTATATACTATTTAAATATTTAACAGTTTAATTTCTCACCATTTTATCAAAAATGTTTCAATATCATGTCTATGGATTTTTATTTTATACTTTGTAGTATAATCCAATAGTACATTGGTCATAGTTAATTTATTTCAATTATAATACTAAGATGAAGAATTTAATTTGGTTCTTTTTTATGGTTTGCAATAGTTCTTTCCAATTTTTTTTCAAAATTCTCTTCAAATCTTTTCAAAATCTATTATCTTATTAAGACTGATTTTCTTTTTAATATAATCTACAATTATCTGAATATTTAAAATAGACACAATCTGATAAATCCAAATTTTTGCCATTATTGGTTGGCTTCTTTTGACCGCTTTTTAAGGATGGAACACATTTAAGTTTTCTTTGAGTGGTAATTTTACAAAAATTTATACTGGAAACTGTGGCTTATACATTGTGGAGGCTCTAGGTTCTGTTCCTGTCTTCTAAAGCATGGATTTTTATTTTAGTGGTCAGTGCAATTACTGACTGATCATCTTGAACTTGGATAGGTTTGATTTTATGTCTTTTATACCTGGGGAAAGCTCCGTACATTTCCCAAACTTCTCTAAATTAGCAAGGAACAATCTATGAAATCAATCTCCTATGCAGATATTATGAAGACCTAGTTTCTTATTGTGTCAGTGTAGGTCTATAGAAATCTTCTCAAATGAGGCTATAACTCCTCAAGCATGGCCTCGGTAGAATGTCTAATTAGATGCTCAGTGTCCTAGGGGTGGGTTGGGACACCAATGTCCCTAGCACACCTCAGCCTCTAGTATCTATGCATCACTCTCAGCCTCATAGCTGCTGGTCTCTTGTAGGACTATACAGTCTCATTCTGTGTATAGACAGGCCAGTCTTAGCTGAGAACTTTGGGGGAATGTCTTCTTTACATCTCTGGACTCCTTTCTTCTATATTGTGCTTACTTATACATTACAGCTGCTTTATCTGACCCAAACTCTGACTTTTGCCTTCTTCACTCAGCAGGACTACATGACTTATTTGGACTCCACTTCATTGCACTGTGATCAGAAATTTGTCCCCAGGAAGTAGACAGCATTGAAGAGGGACTGCCCTTGGACAGGTTCATTTTCTCAAGAACAATGTTCTTGCATTAGTTGTTGTCTAATTCTGTAAGACATTGGATATATGTATATATGAGTATACACAGACATACGCATGTATGTTGGTTTAATTCTCATCATTCACAGTGAGAAGGTTAGTCTGGTAGTGGAAGAGGGAAAATGTTCCCCTACAAAGTGAGTTGAATTTTTTTTTTCATATTTATCAAATGCTTTCATAAATAATTTCAACTTTCACTATTGCCCTTAGGAACTTTCTTCGTAAATCAAATCTTATTTTTCCATTGTTCTTCCATGTAAAATGAGAGTTTTGTTAGAAAGTGCTGGGGATTACTTATCAATGCATTTTCCCCAATTCTAGACTCCTAAGGTTTTTGAGTACTTCCAATTTGAATTCCCGGAGAAGGCAATGGCACCCCACTCCAATACTGTTGCCTGGCAAATCCCATGGATGGAGGAGCCTGGTGGGCTGCAGTCCATGGGGTCGCTGAGGGTCAGACATGACTGAGCGACTTCACTTTCACTTTTCACTTTCATGCATTGGAGAAGGAAATGGCAACCCACTCCAGTGTTCTTGCCTGCAGAATCCCAGGGACAGAGGAGTCTGGTGGGCTGCCGTCTCTGGGGTCGCACAGAGTCAGACACGACTGAAGCGACTTAGCAGCAGCAGCAGCAGCAATTTGAATTCCAGACAAATATTCAGAAAAGTAACACAAAGTTGTTGTTTCCAGTGGATTTGCATTTAACTGTGTAACATCATCTCTGAACCACAATCAGAATTATTAAAGCATAATTCAGTTCCGTCACTCAGTTGTGTCCAGCTCGCTCTTTGTGACCCCATGGACCACAACATGCCAGGCTTCCCTGTCCATCACCAACTGCTGGAGCTTACTGAAACTCATGTCCTTTGAGTCAGTAACGCTAACCAACCATCTCATCCTCTGTCGTCCCCTTCTCCTCCCACCTTCAATCTTCCTCAGCATCAGGGTCTTTTCTAATGAGTCAGTTCTTTGCATCAGGTGGCCAAAGTATTGGAGTTTCAGCTTTAGTATCAGTCCTTCCAAAGAACACCCAGGACTGATCTCCTTTAGAATGGACTGGTTGGATCTCCTTGCAGTCCAAGGGACTCTCAAGAGTCTTCTCCAACACCACAGTTCAAAAGCATCAATTCTTCGGTGCTCAGCTTTCTTTATAGTCCAACTCTCACATCTATACATGACCACTGGAAAAACCATAGCTTTGACTAGAAGGACCTTTGTTGGCAAAGTAAAATCTCTGCTTTTTAATATTCTGTCTAGGTTAGTCATAGCTTTTCTTTCAAGGAGTAAGTGTCTTTTAATTTCATGGCTGCTAATCACCATCTGCAGTGATTTTGGAGCCACCCAAAATAAAGTCTGTCAATGCTTCCACATTTCCCCATCTATTTGCCATGAAGTTATGGGACTGGATGCCATGATCTTAGTTTTCTGAATGCTGAGTTTTAAGCCAGTTTTCTCACTCTCCTCTCTTCACTTTCATCAAAAGTCTCTTTAGTTCTTCTTTGCTTTCTGCCATAAGGATGGTGTCATCTGCATATATGAGGTTATTGATACTTCTCCCACCAATCTTGATTCTACCTTATGCTCCATCCAGCCTGGCATTTCACATGAGGTACTCTGCATATAAGTTAAATAAGCAGGGTGACAATATACAGCCTTGATGTACTCTGTATTAGAGCATAAGCATCAGTTAAAGGAAAATTAACTTGGAACAAGCAAATGAAACCAAACTCTTCTCTCATTTCTAAAGACTTTTCACTGAAACATTTCAAGATGAATCATGCCAGTCAGAATGGCTGCTATCCAAAAGTCTACAAGCAATAAATGCTGGAGAGGGTGTGGAGAAAATGGAACCCTCTTACACTTGGTGGGAATGCAAACTAGTACAGCCACTATGGAGAACAGTGTGGAGATTCCTTAAAAATCTGGAAATAGAACTGCCATATGACCCAGCAATCCCACTGTTGGGTATACACACCAAGGAAACCAGAATTGAAAGAGACACATGTACCCCAATGTTCATCGCAGCACTGTTTATAATAGCCAGGACATGGAGCAACCTGGATGTCCATCAGCAGATGAATGGATAAGAAAGCTGTGGTACATATACACAATGGAGTATTACTCAGCCATTAAAAAGAATACATTTGAATCAGTTCTAATGAGGTGGATGAAACTGGAGCCTATTATACAGAGTGAAGTAAGCCAGAAAGAAAAACACCAATACAGTATACTAACACATATATATGGAATTTAGAAAGATGGTAATGGTAACCCTATATGTGAGACAGCAAAAGAGACACAGAAGTATAGAACAGTCTTTTGGACTCTGTGGAGAGGGAGAGGGGGGATGATTTGGGAGAATGGCATTGAAACATGTATAATATCATATGTGAAACAAATCGCCAGTCCTGGTTTGATGCATGATACAGGATGCTCGGGGCTGGTGCACTGGGATGACCCAGAGGGATGGGATGGGGAGGGAGGTGGGAGGGGGGTTCAGGATGGGGAACACATGTACACCTGTGGAGGATTCATGTTGATGTATGGCAAAACCAATACAATATTGTAAAGTAATTAGCTTCCAATTAAAATAAATAAATTTATATTTTTAAAAAAAGAATAAAAAAAATGAATAGGTCCAGAATCCAAATTACACTGACCTCTTTCTATTGCTATCTTTGTTAACTTCATCTTTAAATATATTTTTTTCTGTCCACTGAATTTGCATCTACTAAGCTTATCCACCAAGTGATCTTTAAAACCTAAGAATCACAACTTTAGGTCACTATGAAAAATAATCATCATTAAATTGATATTTTAAATACTGTGTCTTTAAGCGATTATAATCCACTGGCAGTATACAATCTTTACTCCTTTGTCTTCTATGAGTCTCTTTCATTAGTAAATTTCTCTTACTTGTGAAATTCCTACAAAGATGTGTATATCGATTCTTAAAGTGTTAATCAAATTATTAACTAAACATCTAGGTGCTGCTTTTACTTCTAACTTCATCTTCTAAAGATCACAACTAATAAGAAATATTCCCAGAGTTACTGCATTGCCGTCTAATGGAATAGACTTCATTGCATATGGTTTAGAATCTCTATGGGCAGATATAAACTGCTCGCATTGGCTCTTGAAGCTCAGTATGAAGGAAATAATTGTTTTTCTCCTTTAATTCTACCTAATTTCCTATAAATTCTTCATTATATGAAACATGACTTTTCTTCAAATTGAGGACTTAAGTAAAATTTGAGAACTGCCCAGACATGTCAGAAATAAAGAATACATGTAAGACTGAAATGTGAAATGTGAGTGTGAAATGAAGTTTAAAATGTAAATAGGTACACCATAAAGGAAATAATAAGAAATTTTTATAAAATGAACCTAGAGAGGAAAATTTCACTAAAGAGTTTAATTTTATCTGTAATTCATTTGACATTTTCCAAAAGTCTTTGAAAGATTTTATGCAAGCATGTGATGAGGTCAAAACTTCTCTTTTGTGTGCCAAAGACATATCAACCACCAAACACTAGGAATGACTTTCCCAAGGTGAGATGAACTATAGTCGGCTGTGTCCTTTATTCCTCCCCATATTCCTCTCTACTGCTCTTTATTGCCAGGCACATTCATCCCTAGGGCCATACAGTCTGAGTTCTCTTCCTCTCATTGAAGGAGGAGAGTGTCTAGAGGATTGATCTTAAGTTCATATGAGGATAAGCAGTTTGATTAACTTAGCACTCCTGAGAAGATGGATTTCAAACTCTCTTCTGTGTTAACAATGACATGTCATTTATTACTTGAATCGTTTTAGATAAATGCCTTAATATCTGCTAGTGGGAACTTTTGGTAATATCTAATGCTATGAAAAGGACAAGGAAAATTTCGCTGGGACTATGAAAATCTCTTGACATGTAGACTGATTCTAGACAAAGAGAAGAGTTTGGAGGATCACATATAAGTTCAGTGGCGCCATTCTTCTTTAGAAGTATAATGAAGAAAATTTAATAATGGAAAACTTTTATATGCTCAAGCTGTACTTGCTATCTATAGTTAAGTTTTTCGTAGTCCTGGTTTTAATTTTAGTTGCTCACATATTTGGTGAGAACTTGGAATCTTGACACTTTGCCACAAAATAATAGAATTTTATATTTGAAAGACTGTTCAGCCCAACATTTCCCCCCTTTATTCTCCTCATTGAAATATCCTCAATTCTCTCCTCTTTCATAAATGTCAAGGTTTTTCTAATTCTTTTCCAGTGTTTACCATTCTTCCTTAGATAAGCTACTTTTAATCCCTTGCCCTTTTCAAATCTTTCACTAGGAAATAAAACCATGTTACAAAAAGAGACCAAGATACAAAGGGCAAGGCCAGTAACTGAAGAAATTATTATAAAATAATTTATCCTCTTTAAATGTTCGAATCCAGTCATATCAGAGGTAAGGATTCTAATACAAAGAAGGTTATAAGTTCTCATGTACCCTGGAGAGGATTTAATCCTGTTTTCCTCACTTCACATTATCCTTCAAGTCCTCTATTACTCAAAATTGCCACAAGTTAGAGGAAAAATTTTCACAGTGATCATAGTTTTAAGCAGCAGGATATATTTTAGGCAGAAATGTATTAATTTTTTTTAGCCAAATCTTTTCTTTTATGAACCACCATTACCCATACTACATTTCATTATTTATTTTATCTTATACCCCTAATATAGAAAATATTTAGGAGATGGAAGCTGGGGTAGGAAGGAAAGCTGTCTAATCCTACCTAGTTTTACCATCTTCTATCACTCCTAAAAAATATGTATATTCCTCTCAGTTCCTTAGCATCAACAGGTTTTGGAACTTCAAAGACAAGAAGAGATTCTTATTTCTCTGCTATCACGCAATCAGCTCTCCCATCTGAGACTATGAACTGCAATGACTGAGTAACTTAGGCTAAGGTGGGTCAAAGGAGAGAGGGATGGGAGCTTAAATAGAGAGATCCAAATTCATTATCCTGTTAAGTAAATCTTTGCTTTTCTGGTAGTGCCTTTCATATAAAAGTCCTCATTAAACATTGTGAGTGAATGAATGACCTGGGATGAACTATGTCTGTATACAAAATCTGAGGTGACCAGGACATCTTCCAATTTCAGAAAGTAATATTAGACAGCTGTGACCCTTGAGATACCATTGCTTCAGCTGGAGCTTATGTAAATTCAGCACGTTAAAGAATGTTAATCTTTTGTTGTTGAATATTCAAAATATGGCAATTGGTTAGAAATTGCTGGAAATTTATTTCAGTTTAGAAGTGTTCTCAGCTTTAAAATGAGCTGCTCCCCAAATCAGTGAAACGATTTTGGTGAGGTGATTTTCACACGGGCTTAGAGAGAACTGTGTATGAAAAAAAATGCCAAAAGAAGTGTGTATGGATGGGCAAGTTGTAATCGAGTGCCATGGGGCCTGGCATCACAACTTGTGTCTGGCAGTGTTGGAGAGATGGGTGAGGGCCTGAAGGAGAACAAAGTCTTGAGGAGTTTCTTGGCAAATCATGGGGCAAAAATAGGGTTCCTCTGATGGTCATAGGAAAATGTCTGGATCTGAAGTGAAAGGAAAATCACTCCATATACCTGCAGGCACAGCCTTGTTTTGGTGTCTTGGTGCACTGGATTCTCTGGGGGAATCGGTGTCACCCTGACGTCTTCCAAGTTTTGTCTTAGATGCCAGTAGATAAGCACAGCAAGTAATGGCAATGATGAGGAACTTGAAGGAGTTGAACATAGGTGGTAACCACTAGTGATTTGAAGAGCAGGTGAGGTGGAGCATCAGGAACAGCAAACTCAAAGTCCCAGCCAACCAGAATGTGGTGGGTGTGGGAATGCGGGAAGGTGCTAACAAAGGTGAGTGTTTCTTCATAAACCTGGATGTTTGTCATTAGCATCTAAGGACATAAGCCATAGACACAAGGATGATTATTATTAATGCAGCCCCATTTGTACCCACTACTGTCTGACTTGATTCACTGGTATATATTTGTCTTTGTCAGTGATGCTTGCATTCACCGTCTTAGAAAAGTCAATTTGATAACTCATTCTCTGTTAAGATGGGCTCTTGGAATGTCTCTAGGTTAGGATTACCAGATTATCAACTAAAATACAGTTGTTGATAATGTAGTATAGTGTACTACCATAGATCAGATCAGATCAGTCGCTCAGTCGTATCCGACTGTTTGCAACCCCATGAATCCCAGCACGCCAGGCCTCCCTGTCCATCACCAACTCCCGGAGTTCACTCAGACTCACGTTCATCGAGTCAGTGATGCCATCCAGCCATCTCATCCTCTGTCTTCCCCTTCTCCTCCTGCCCCCAATCCCTCCCAGCATCAGAGTCTTTTCCAGTGAGTCAACTCTTCGCATGAGGTGGCCAAAGTACTGGAGTTTCAGCTTTAGCATCATTCCTTCCAAAGAAATCCCAGGGCTGATCTCCTTCAGAATGGACTGGTTGGATCTCCTTGCAGTCCAAGGGACTCTCAAGAGTCTTCTCCAACACCACAGTTCAAAAGCATCAATTCTTCGGCGCTCAGCCTTCTTCACAGTCCAACTCTCACATCCATACATGACCACAGGAAAAACTACCATAATGTAACTTTAAATAAACAACAAATAATATTTGAAGGTAAGAATGCCCAAAATGTCACCTGGGACATATTTAGACACCGTTGTTCAGTTGCTAAGTCATGTAGGACTCTGAGCATGCAACGCTTCCCTGCCTTTCACTATCTCCATGAGTTTGCTCAAAGTCATGTCCACTGAGTTGTAGATGCCATCCCACCAATTCATCTTCCGCCACACTCTTCTCCATTTGCCTTCAACCTTTCCCAGCATCAGGGTCTTTTCCAATGATTTGGCTCTTTGCATCAGATGGCCAAAGTATTGGAGCTTCAACTTCAGCTTCAGTCCTCCCAATATTCGGGGTTATACCCGCATTGCATGTGAGAGTGCTAAGTCACTTCAGTCATGTCTGTCTCTGCAGTTCTATTGACTGCAGCCTGCCAGGCTTCTCTGTCCAAGGGATTCTCCAGGCAAGAATACTGGAGTGAGTTGCCATGCCCTCCTCCAGAGGATCTTCCTGACCCAGGGATAGAACCCATGTCTCTTATGTCTCCTGCATTGGCAGGTGTATTCTTTACCACTAGCACACCTGGGAAGCCCCATTATATCCCCACTCCCCCACCAAAAGTTGTTTACCTAAAATTCATATTTAACAAAATATACTTTCTACCTGGCAATTCTATCCTAGATTTCTAGGCCCACTGCATCAGTAATCTCCATCTGTCAGATGGCCATCTTATCTCATTTCTTTGCAAAGTTGAAGACGTAGGGATTTCCATCCTATGTAATTATATCTGCCTCTAGTCCTGCAGTCAATACGCTCCCTTCCTCACTGGTATCCCCTGCCTCTAGGAGGCGCTCTTCACAGTCCAGGCTTTCAGGCTGCATGTGAGTGAGATCTACTCCAGTTAGACTTCTGTAGTCAGTAATTCTTCATGGTCAGTTTGCCTCCTGTTATTCTGGCCTACTTTCTCACTAATTCAAGAAAAAATTCTTTCTCCTGCTTACCTCTTTTAGAACGTGTCTAACTTAGAAAAAGGAGATTTTTTTCTTTCTTTTTTTTTTTTTTTAACCATACAGCTCTGTGATTTGCAGGAGTGTGTGTGGGGATGACAGTTGTGATATGTTCAAGGGATATTGAGGGAAAATTGGTACAATACTAAGAAGCATAGCTCTCTTCAATGTTTACTCCCAAGCTCTTTTCTTTGGGATTTCTGAGCCCTAAGTACATAAGGAACTATGGTGAAACAGATATTTGCCTGTTGCTATATGAAAATAAAGCAGTCTTTTTTTTCTTTTGTTTTCTTCCTTATTGTTATTTTTTGGTGTGTTTACCCATTGTTGCTTTGTTTGGTTTTTCAATAAATATACAGGGGAACTCATCCTTATGTCACCTATCTCTTTTCATGGTGTATTTTGAGTATCAGCTCGGACCCAGATAAAACACTTCCTGCACTTGCTAGTCAAATACTTTCTATCTAAAGTGGATTTATATTTGCATATAATTTTAGACTGTATAGAATACATATATATATTTATAAAATGAGTTTACCATGAGCCCACTGTGGCTCAGATGGTATAGATTCAGCCTGCAATGCAGGAGACTCATGTTCAGTCCCTAGGTTGGGAAGGTCCCCTGGAGAAGAGAATGGCAACCCACTCCAGGATTCTTACCTGGAGTATTCCATGGACAAAGGAGACTGGCAGGCTACAGTCCATGGTGTCACAAAGAATTGAACCCAACTGAGCGACTAACACAATCCAATGAGTTTACACACTTTTTCGAAGAAGGAAGAAAAATTTAAGTTTATCAATAAGTAAGATATTAGAGACAGTAAGACGAAAGAAATAAATTTTACTCTTGGATCTACTATTCACTAAATGCCGTCCATCCCTAATCTTGGATTTTCTTATCTGTGGAGAATAATACACTATGGTATTGTAGGAACACATTTGATTTTTGGAGGGGTTATTTGTTTTTAATGGTAGGGTAATAACATATTCTGGAATTAATCAGATACATAATCTTGATATATGTGTGTGTGTGTGTGTGTGTATTCCAGTTATTATCAACACTTAGCTTTAAAAATGAACTCTAGCTGGGACTATAGGATTTTGATCCCACATTGTGATAAGAAGATTTTGCCCATTCTTTCATATATTAATAAAATGCTTAAATGAGTTAATATACATCTCACCTTTAAATAGCTCTTTAATGCGTGATTTCCAGCAATCCTATGAATTTTTCTGTTTTCAAAAATATTGCTTCCAGGGGACAGATTGTCATGGTTTCTTCAACTTAATTCCCAGCCACATTTATGTAAAAAGGAACTTGGTTATCAATCAGACAGGATTTATTCATCCAAGAAAATAACCACAGGAGAAGTGTAGACACAAAAGTTCCAGGATGCTGAAAGGCTAGTTGAACTCTTAAGCTTAGTTTCCACAATGAAAACTTCATGATACTCACTCAGAAATCTCTTTAACCTTCAAAGGTCTCAATTTCTTTAAATATGAAATCATGGCAACAGAATGATTTGTGATTCCTAAATACAGCTGATGAACAGAATCACCTTGAGATTTATTTTCTTTCAGTTTTAGGTTCCTGGGTTCCATCTGACACCTAAAGAATCTGATGACCACATCTGGGGAGTTTCCCTATGACAATGATTGCCTTAAAAAATAGAGACAGTCTAGGGACAATTGGTTTGCTGCTATAAAAACTATGAGTTAATAATATTTGTCTAATATCAGAAATAGAGTTAAGTGAAAAAAAATAATGTCTATAAATAGTACTGCACATTGAACCTAAAATGAGATTAGGGAGATTGCAACATTCATCTAGGTAGGAATAATGAGTTTAAAAAAAATACATTATGACCAGTATATCTTGGATATCTTTCCTTTTGATCTGTTCCCAAATGATTCTGAAAATTAGTGATTTGAAGGAACCACTGGATTCTTCTAGGTATCACATTTCATTTCATGTAAAGTTCTGACTGCTACAACTGTTCTGTTGTTTCTTTCTATGAAAATGACTATTCAATAATTGACAGCAATCAAAATGAAAATGTCTTTCATTAGAAAGTCATATGGCAGTCATGCTGGATTTTTAAAAACTGCCCTGGTGTATAGACAAGAAGGAGCAACATTTCAAGCTGTCTGTTATCTATTGTCCTTCACCAGAGGGGACCCTTTCCTTCAAAGCAGTTTTCTTGTACTATAAGAAGCCTATATGAACAACGTGCTCCAAGTCAAACCTCCATGTTTCAAGCCCTCAGACAAATGAGCTTTCTACTTAGTTCCTAAATCAAAACTCAATAAATACTCAAGGTTTTATGATACTTTCTTTCATATATTTTTCTTGAATTTACTGAGTGTTCATGAAGCAACTCTTATGTGTTTAGAACTACATACAAAGGATAAAATCACCATATCCCTGTTCTTATGAAGGTGAAAGAAGATAGTTGGCAAATGAAGCATATACAGCTGTAGGCCATCATTTAAAAATAAGTAAAATAGGTTTTGAGAGTTTATGAAAGGAGAAAAATTAATGGTGGTGAGAGTAATCCAGAAAGTTTGCATGATGACAAGAGTGTGATATGAGGGAGTAGGCCCTGGTTATGCTGAAAGTGGGAAGGGATAAATAGATGTCAAAATTTCACAACTAAAACCAAGTCCTTTTGTCATTCACTTTCAAGTCTTCTAAGAAAACCTCATATATCAAGCATGTATCCTACCACCAACGACTCTTTATAGCCTGCCAGTTGTATTGTATGGGTTTTCTCTGTTCCTAAATGTTCTACATAAGTTATACAAAATTGAAGTGATCTCTCTTTAAATATATTTAAGTCTTTTTTTCTTTCTGCATTGCTCTTTGATCAAGTACTATTCAATGTTTTTGTTGCGCCTATGACCACTTTTTAACTTTTGACATAAACTCTTGAGCTTCTTAGAAATTTTAGTATAATCTTAGTTCTTAAGGAAGTTTCAAGTACTTATTTCCCTAACACTTACATTTAATTATCATTTTCTTTCCAAAATATGGAAGAATGAACAACAAATTATTTTTACCTCCTTTCTTGGGCAGTCCTGTTGTTTAGTCAGATTGGCATCATTATGCTGTAAAAATACATCCAAATTCACTGTAGTTCTTATAATCTCTTCAAAACACTGAAATACAATTTATTGGCATCATATTGAAACTACAAATTCTAGGTAATTATATCTTCTCCCTTAAAACTGTACAATTTCCACTTTTCCTCTTAAAGTTGCTGGTCAAATGTGTGTTTTTAAGAAAGTCCTACCTAAATGACTGTTGCAACTTCCCTAATGCAAGTTTAGTCTCAATATGCAGTATTTATTATTTGTATACATCATTTTTTTTTTACTTAAGTCTGGTCTGTACTTCTGACATTAAATATATAAATTCATATTTTTTCTGTAGCACCAGAACAATTGCTCTTTGCATGATTCTGTAATATGCAGTAGTATTAGTACAGGAAGATTCCCCAGACAGACTTGCCAGATAACATACTGGATACCTAGTTAAATTTGAATTTCAAATAACTAACAAATAACCCTGTGTAATTATGCATATGTGGGTCTTACCTGTATCAAAACGATATTAATTATTTATTTTGGATTCAAATTAAGTGTATTTTTATTTGTTAACTCTGGCAACACTAGCAGGAAATTATTACCAAGATTCTATCAGGCTTCCCCAAAAAGACCTGCTTCTTTTTTTTTTTTCCTTTCTCTTTCCCTCAATTTCTTTCTCTTATTTTGTTTAGTCCCTTCAACTGTTGCTGTCACTCCTGGACCATTTTTAATACATACGTTCCCTTCTGCTTTCTCACAAGCCATTCTTATCTGACATATTTGTGCCTGCCATCTGAAACCTTTCTGCCGTGTCCTTAGTATCTGCTCTAAAATCTTCCAGCGCTCTCTGGTACCCTCATGACGAAGGCCAGCCAGATTCTTAGTTTAATTCTCAGGCTCCTTCTTAATTAAATGCATCTTTCTATTCAACTCCTGTCCCACTCATTTCGCAAACTAGTGCCTCATCCCAAATGCCTTTCAATTAAACGTGTTAATTGTACGCCTCCATCCACCTAGCCAGGCGACTTGTCTTCTTAGATATGCATGTCTTCTCATCTGATTAGCTTATCCAACTCTCATACAAATGTTTTCTGGGATACTTTCCTAAACTTTTGTTCCTCCGTCATTCGTTTTCTATTGAAATTACATGTAACAATTAATTTAACACACGATCCCACACTGCATTTCATGTTTTGGCCATGTTACTTTTCTCTCCTTCAATAAAATACTAGCAATTTTTAGGCCAATGAGTATGTCCTTTCTACTAATCAAATACCAGGAGTTCAAAAACTACCTTCTGCATTGAGTAGAAGAGGATAATGACCGCCGAATTAAAGGTGAAGCAATTACCACTGAGGAGAGAATAACTAGAACAGTTGCCAGGTTATGGACATCACCATCTCTTCTGCTGAAGAATTGATGCTTTTGAACTGTGGTGTTGGAGAAGACTCTTGAGAGTCCCTTGGACTGCAAGGAGATCCAACCAATTCATCCTAAAGGAAATCAGTCCTGAATATTCATTGGAAGGACTGATGCTGAAGCTGAAACTCCAATACTTTGGCCACCTTATGAGAAGAACTGACACATTGGAAAAGACCCTGATGCTGGGAAAGATTTAAGGCAGAAGGAGAGGGGACTACAGGGGATGAGATGGTTGGATGGCATCACCGACTCAATGGGCATGAGTTTAAGTAAACTCCGGGAGTTGGAGGCGGACAGGGAGGCCTCGCAAGCTACAGTCCATGGGGTCTCAAAGAGTCAGACACGACTGAGCGACTGAACTGAACTGAACTGATCTCTTCTGCTTTGGGTATCTGCTGAGCTGGATGAAAGCTGCCGTTACTAACAAAGGGGATATGAAAAGTGAAACCAAACCATCAGGCTTTAGTCATGCATCTCAGAATCAAAGATGCTCTAAAACAGGATATTTTTCCAGAGTTCATTTTGGGACTTGAGAAATTTAAAGGTTGATCCTCCTTGTTCTGATTGCTCATCTTGGGAGCTCCAATCCGACATATCACTTCAAGTTCAGATTCCTACAGCTGGTTGTTCCTGACTATTGCAAGATGTTATTGCTTCATATTTGAGGCCAGATCAGTGGAAGTCCAAGTGCAGGGTGCTTGACTGAAGACATGGTGTTAGGAAAGTAGGCATTTCAGAATCATTCTGAACTTGATATGGGGACAAATAAGGCGGAGGCATCTCTGATCTACCGACTGAGGCCCAGACATGGCCTGGTATTTTTTGCTAGTATCATATCTCTAGAGTTCATATAAATCAATTTACAGGAACATTATTTATTCCTCTCTCCAAGACTATTTGCCAGAATGAGGTCAGAAAGAAAGATTAATATGACACCTAATACTGCAGCAAGAAGAAAACTGTTTTACAATTAGGGTCAGACCTTAAAGAGGCAGGTGTGCTTGCTCTGCAGGAAAACATTAAATTCAGCCTCCCTTTAAGGAGCCTGATAGATCCTATTTCGGTGTATCCAATGGCACTGCAGCCATGACATAAGGACAGGCCATGAGTGTCTGAAATCCTAGCTTGACAATCCCCTTAACTTCTCTGAGCCTCAGTTTCATCATCTGAAAATAAGAAAATGTCATGGTGTCTTGTGAGAATTAAAGCTGAAAATAGGTGGGAGATGGAAGCCCTGTGCTAATAGTAGCCTCTTGATAAATAGGAACACTTGACTCTACCTCTTATAATCCATCTTTTCATGCCAGTGGAATCAAGGTTTGGGTCTAGGTAGAAATGTGTACAGTACTTTTATATTGTAAAGCTCTTTGAAGTGCATAGTCTAATGTATTTTAAAAATACTGCATTGAACACCATGGCTTCCTTATATTTTTCTGAGAAAGAAGCTGAAATACAGAAAAAACTGTAATAGTGCAAAGATTTCTAAGCAAGAATCTGGAAAGTTGGTTAAATTTCTAACTGAACCACTAAGTACTTGATGCCCTTGAGCACATTAGCCCTCTTGTGTGTAAAGCAGAAATTCTGACCTGGATGTTCACCATATTTTGGCATAACTCTGAAAGTCTATAATGCAGCCTAGACAGGGACAAAATTATAAACAGAATTTGGGCTTATGAAGTGGTATGACTTTTCTCTCTTGATCACATTGCTTCCTTTGCAGTTATCTGCAGCATTGATTCCCTACATTTACATGAAGAAATATAAATTTCTTTGCCCTTTAAAATCCACTGCTAAATGTGCATGTCTTACAGTAAATGTTGCTCAACCACCAATGATTTGTTGTAACTGCATGGGGGATACACATAAATCAAAAATGCATTTAGAGCTCTGTCCAAATTATAAATTCAATAACTCAGTCCAAATTATAAATCAAATATCTGACTACTGTGCAAGTGCCAATCAACTGAAATAGATTAATAACCTCAACTGAAGTGACTTGATGAACGGTAGAAGTTATGGGAACTATAAGATTTCAGCTCTAATTTGAAGAGCCCTTCTCAGTGTTGGCAGAATCCTTCTGCTCACTGGGTAATAGGAATAGGAAATTTAGAGAATGCAGGCCATGGGCTTTTCTTAGACTGTCTTTTTGTTCTCATGCCTTCCCTATGCAGAAAGTACTCATCATTCTTAATGCTTCATAGATGAAGGAATGAAAAGCAGAGAGGTGAAGTGGCTTGTCCCATGTCACATGCTATTAAAATGTAAAGCAGGACTTAAACTTTCAAAGAATCTTTCTTTAGACTGTTAACAGTTCTATGATACTGGTTCCCATACCATTCTAAGTAAAGGATAACTGATGGGTGGGATTTCACAGCCAAATTGTCTTGAGTTGAAAATGATCTCTATGGGGCTAGAGAATATAAAAGTTCCAAGAAATCTAAGGTATGTTGGATTTATCTCCTTTAATGATGAAAAGATTTCTTTAATTTTCCCTGCTCCAGTGCATTATTTCAGCTTATCAGGATGTGCATGGCCCCTGTGTAGTCTTCTTCACTTTTAGAACTCCATGATGACTAATGTTCGCATAATTAGATTGTTTTGGTTTTTCTTATTTTTATAATAACTTTCCTGAGCTATTTATCCACTACCTGCAGCTTCTTCCCTTCTGCAGACACAGAGGTGTCTGGCCATGTCATAGGCTTTTGTGAGGATTAAAAAGGGAAAAGAAAGATTTTATATCAATAGCTCAATATTCTATTTCTCATACATCATATATCAGATCAGATCAGATCAGTCACTCAGTCGTGTCCGACTCTTTGCGACCCCATGAATTGCAGCACGCCAGGCCTCCCTGTCCATCACCAACTCCCGGAGTTCACTCAGACTCACGTCCATCGAGTCAGTGATGCCATCCAACCATCTCATCTTCTGTCGTCCCCTTTTCCTCCTGCCCCCAATCCCTCCCAGCATCAGAGTCTTTTCCAATGAGTCAACTCTTCGCATCAGGTGGCCAAAGTACTGGAGCTTCAGCTTTAGCATCATTCCTTCCAAAGAAATCCCAGGGTTTTATTCGTAATTTAATGTGAAGTGAGTACCTGCTGCAAGATGGCTCTGTTAGCTCTCTTCCTATGTGCTATCTATTATCAAAACAATACCAAGTGGTTGTTCTTGTTATCCTCAAGGTTTCTTTAGTACTCATGAGCCCTGTGGAGTTATGAGGGAACTGTAATGGCTTGTCTTAAGGATACTTAGGTTACTTTATTGACCTAGTAGAAAATGTAAAATCTCAAACACTTCCCATAGGAAATAAACTTCCACAAACATTTATGGAGGTAAATCTCTCTCCATATTGCCTCGCCTTTCAACAATTCCCACAATTCCCCAGCCTCTCTCTCACTTGGGCCCGCCTCTCCCCATTGCATTTATTAAAAGCATTCGTGCTTTCACACTGTTTGTAGTACTAGCAGTAGTATCTCCTTCCAATAAACCCTTAAACACTTCAATCTGGATCAAGGTAACCAGTAGCCTTGAGCTCAGCATGATTAAGAGCCATCACCAGGCACCGGCACTAAGACCACTCAACTACTGCTTAAAAGAAGATGGAGCATGTCCTTTTTAGTACAGGAAAACACAAAAACATGTTTAGGAAAAGAGGATGTTGGATGTTACAAGAATATAAAATATTAGTAAACATAATATTCCAAGGGAACATAGGGAAGGAAATGCAAGCAACACAGATATTTGAGCTAGTCACTGCACTTCCTTACAGTAGTATAAACCTTATCAGTTCTCTGATGGGGCTAAAGGTGGGCATTACTTTGCACATTTCACATTTGACAAAACTGAGGTTTGGAGAAGTTGTATCATTTGACCATTCAGCACGGCTAGCAAACGAGGTAAACTGATGCGGGTACATTCAACATCAGAGCTCCTTCAGCACGGTACAGCCCTGTCACAGAAGCTTTCACACAGCAAAGGAAACCATAAACAAAATGACAAGACAGCCCAAAGAATGGGAGAAAACTTTTGCAAACAAAGCAAACTACAAGGGGCTAATCTCCACAGTATACAGAGAGCTCATGCAGCTCTGTGTGGAAAAAACAACCCTCAACCAAAAGATCTGTATAGATATTTCTCCAAAGAAGACATACAGATGGCAAAGAGGCACATGAAAAGATGCCTGACATCCCTAATTATTATCGAAACGCAAGTCAAAACTACAGTGAGGTATCTCCTCACATCAAATGGCCATCACCAAAATTCTGTAAAGCAATTATCCTTCAATAAAAATTAATTAATTAAAAAAGCCCCCCAAAAAACAGCCTACAAACAATAAATACTGAAGTAGGTGTGGAGAAAAGGGAATCTTTCTATATTGTTGGTGAAAATGTAAACTGGTATAACCACTACAGAGAATAGGATTGAGGTTCCTTAAAAAACTGAAAATAGAGTTACCATATGATCCAGCAACCCCACTCCAGGGCATATATCTGGAGAAAAATATGGTTTGAAAGGTACATGCACCCCAATGTTTACTGCAGTGCTGTTTACAGTAACCAAGACATGGAAGCAACCTAAATGTCCATCACAAGAGGAATGGATAAAGAAGATTGACACATATACACAGTGGAACGCTATTCAGCCATAAAAAGGATGAGATAATGCCATTTTCAGCAATATGGATGGACCTAGAAATTACCATGCTAGGTGAAGCCAGTCAGCCAAAGACAAATATCACGTGATATCACTTGTATGTGGAACCTAAAATGAACATATTTACAAAACAGAAACAGACATCAAAAACCAAACAAACAAAAAAAACCACAAAAAACCTTGTGGTTACCAAAAGGGAAAGGTAGGGGGAGAGAGAAACTAGGAGGTGACGATTAACATTCATATATAATGAATATATAACAAGATTATATAGAATAGATACACACTGTGAAAGTAAATGTTGCTCAGTCATGTCCTTTATAAGCCTGAACTCTTTGCGACCCCATGGACTATACAGTCCGTGGAATTCTCTAGGCCAGAATACTGGAGTGGGTAGCCTTTCCTTTCTCCAGGGGATCTTCTCGAACCAGGGTTTCCTGCATTGCAGGCAGATTCTTTACCAACTGAGCTATCAGGGAAGCCCAGACACTCACTAATATATACAAAATGGATAATCAACAAGGATCTACCTACTCTTTAGCTCAGGGAACTCTGCTCAATACTCTGTAATAACTTATATAGGAAAAGTATCTGAAAAAAGATATATGTTTATATAGAACTAAATCACTTTGTTGTATGCCTGAAACTAACATAACATTGTAAATCAAATGTACTCCAACATAAAAAAGAAAAAGAAAAAAAAATCTTTAAAAAAGTAGTCAAAAATAACATCAATCAAATTAAAGGGAAGCAAGCATAGTTTCTGATTAGCAACTTTAACTCCCACCATTCTTAAAAATGTATTGTGTAATATTTCACATGATGTATTTGTATAGCTAAGTTAATAAAAGTAGTCATGGTTGTTTAGAGAATAGAAAATTATCTTTGCTTCTGGAACACCATCCTCCCAAAGGAAACTACTATTCTGAATTTAACATTAATAATTTTATTGTTTTTTGTGTTCAATTATGATAAGCTACATATATTGTAGCATTTACCAACTTAACCAACTTAAATATATGGTTCAGTAGTATTTTGCCTGGAGAATCCCAGGGACGGGGGAGCCTGGTGGGCTGCCGTCTCTGGGGTCGCACAGAGTCGGACACGACTGAAGCGACTTAGCAGCAGCAGCAGTATTAAGTTCACTCGTGCTGTATAGTCAATCCAGAACTGTTTTTATCTTGTAAGACTGAAACAGCACAGCATTGCACAACTCCCCACCTCTTCTCCCAGCCCCGGTAACCAGGATTCTACTTTCCATCTTTGGGAGACTGACTACTGTATGAACCTCATGTAAGTAGGACCATATACTATTTGTCATTTATTTCCTTTAGCATAATGTCTTCAAGTTTCACCACATTGTAGCGTGTGTCAGAATGTCCTACCTTTACAAGCCTGAAATGATACTCCATTGTGTATTCAGACTACATTTTGTTTATCCATTCATCCAGTGGATATTTTGACAGTTTCTACTTTTTGGCTACTATAAATAATGCTGCTATGAATGTGGGCATGCAGATAATAATTTCCTTGATTTTAGTTTCAATTTTCTTGTGAATGAAGATATCTTTAAATGATATGTTATTTACTTGAATGTTGTTACAGGCATGCTTGCAACTAAGGTTCATTTTCCCTGTTAAATTGAATTCTACTTGTAAAAGTACCATTTCTTCTGTGATGGACATTTGACTTGTTTCCAATTTTTTTTTTTTTTTCCCTTGCTAAAACAAGCATCCTAATGTGAACATTCTTGTACACCTTTCCTGGTATGTCTTCTACAAACTTGCTAGTCAACTGTAACTAGTGTACTGAGAAGCATTAGCATTACTTAAAGTTTATCAGAAATTCAGAACACTTGGTCCAGACCCCCAAATCAGAATCTTCCGTTTATCAAGATTTCCATGGCATTTGTAAGCACCTTAAAATCTGAGGCAAGCTTATCTAGAGCAGTGCTCTATGATGTGGTAGGCACTAACCATGTGTGGCTTTTGAGCACTTGAAATGTGGCTAGTCAGTGTTGAGATGTGGATTTCAAATGCAGGACAAAAATGTGAACTATCTTGTTAACAATTTTATATTGATTGCATCATGAAAAGATAACCTTTTGTAAATACTGAGTCAAAATATTTGTCAAGTTATCTTCATCTTTTTACTTGCATACGACTATTACTGGAAAATTTGAAATTATGTCTGTGGTTTGTGTTCTACTTCTGTTGGGTGGGTCTGCTCACACAAAGCATTGGGATTGTTGGGCCATTATGTTCCTCTAGGCAATGCTGAAGTGGTGGCCAGAACGGTTAGCTTAGTGTATTCTCTTACAATGAGGGAATGAGACTTCCTGTTTCACACCTTCACAATATTTACTCTTGTAGGAATTTTATACTTTTTGTAAACTGTTAGTAAAATGGCATTTCATAGCTATTGAATTTTGAAATTCTCATTAGCTTTTTCCTTCTAGAAAATGTCTGTTCTGTCCATGTGTCAATTTTACTATGTAAGTGCTTGTCTTTTCTTTTTAGTAGATTCATAGAATCTAACTTCTCTGGATAATAAATTCATAAAATGACTGCAAATATATTCTTCTTGGTTATAGACCTTTTTATTGAAGATATGTTACTATTTTATCTCAGTGTAGTTAAATTTACCATTTTTTTCTGCATGTTTTGAATATGGTTAGGAAATTTTATATTGAACAAGCTATCAAACTGATACATTTTGGCCAAGATAGCTAACAAAATTGATTCTACACACAAACAGCACGTGTTCAAATTCTGGTTTCAGGACTTAACTGCTAAATGACTTGAAGCAAGATATTTCACTTATCTCTGTTTCAAGTTGCTTATCTATAAATTATGAATAACAAAAGATACAAATAATACTATGTTTATTGAGGATTAAATGAGCTAATATACATATCCTTATAATAGCAATTTAGGTTTATCTTTCATATTTTACTATGTAATCTGCCCAAAGTTAGATTTTTGTGAATGGTGCAAGGTTCTCTTATATATATTAACTATATATGTTGAACTTTACGTGTGTGTGTGTGTGTGTGTGTGTGTGATTATCTTTTGATCCAGAGCCATCTATTGAAAAGCTAATTGCTTCCTCACTGATTGGCCTGCCATTTAGTTCTGTTGCATTAGATTATTTCTGGAGTCTTATTGTGTGCTCCATTTCACTGCTCTCAAATCTGAACAGTCTATTTATCAATATATCACTGCCTTATTTACTAATACCCCTTAAAAATATAAAAGTACTTAAGAGAAATCCCCCAGATTTTGCTTCTTGAATTTTCTTCATACATCTGGAAATCAGCATGAATTTTTCAAGCCCTCTTTCTCGCCTTCAAATACACAAAACCATTAGGACATCAAATAAAATTCATTAAGTGTAGATGAGTTTGGGCAGAATTAATATCCTTATGATATGAAATATTCCAATCCATGGCATTCCATATTTCTTAATTATTTTTTAAATTTTATTTTATTTTTAAACTTTACAATATTGTATTAGTTTTGCCAAATATCGAAATGAATCCTCCATAGGTATACATTAAGTTCTTTTTATTGTCATAAAGTAGAAACATACTCTCCATAAAAATATAAATATTTTTACTAGATTTTTTCAGGTACTGAAAATAATCTGTTATTTTAAATCATATATTTTTAATTACATTCTCATGCTGAGATTTTTTTTCCTTTTACATAAAAATGTAAATTTTGGCATATTGACTTTGTTTCTAGCAATCTTAATAAAGTTTAATTCTATAAAATATTTTATTATCCCTTTATATGTCTTTATAAACAATTTTAACATCTGTGTATAATTAGTTTTTTTTCCCTCAAGCCATATTTTATTGTATCATATGGTACTATATTTATGTGATTATTGTAGTCTTGTTTTGTAAATCTCTACCATGTTAAATAGAAATTGGATTAGTGTGCATATTTATCTTCTTCCTGATCCAAAGAAAACTATCAGTATTTCCCCATTGGTTATCACATTTGCTGTAACTTTTTTATAGATTCCCTTTATAAAGCTAAAAAAGTTCCAATGAATTTGTAAATTTCTGTTTTTTACTTTTAAATTCATTTCAAATTTATTGAACACTTCTTCATTTTATTTTTTAAAACATTTCTCCAATTTAATTTTAATTTTTTAATTTTGTATTGGACTATA
Organism: Bos grunniens; assembly: GCF_055505025.1. Lineage (NCBI taxonomy): Eukaryota > Metazoa > Chordata > Mammalia > Artiodactyla > Bovidae > Bos > Bos grunniens. Next base: position 11,305,129 of record NC_141168.1, read on the forward strand.
GCCAGTTAACTAGTTGTGATAGTTTTGGGTGAACAGCAAAGAGACTCAGCCTTACATATACACATATCCATTCTCCCCTAAACTACCCTGCCTTTCAGACTGCCACATAACATGGAGCAGAGTTCCATCTGCTATACAGTAGCTCCTTGTTGCTTATCCATTTTAAATATAGCAGTGGAACACTTCTCTATTTTAGGAAATTTAGCCTTTTCTCCTAAACATTTCATCTGGTACGTGTATGTTCAGTCATGTCTGACTCTTTGCAACCCTATGGACTGAAGCCCACCAGGCTCCTCTGTCCATGGGATTCTCCAGGCAGGAGTGGATTGAGTTGCCATTTCCTCCTCCAGGGGTTTGATGTAGATTACATTTTTAGAATTATTATTATCTAGCATAAAACTAGTGTTAATCAAAGTATTCATGATGTATTTATTTTTATATGTTACTCAATTCAGTTATTTATATTTGGTTTAGGTTTTTATACTCTTACCCTGACTTAGTTTAATCTATTTTGTTCCTTTCTTGTACTGCCCCTATTTGGATTTGCATCAAAGTTATCTTAGCATTTTTAAATAAATTAGACAGTTCCCCATTTTTCTACGATAAGGAAAAATTTACTTAGGATTTGAAGTCTATCATGATTGACTGATATAAATAATGTTTATTAGTCTTATGATTTCCTGGAGGTAACACATCTAAATAATAAACTAATTTCATTGATGGCTATAAATTGTGGGTTTTCTATTTCATCTACAGTCAGCTTTGGTAAGTTTCATTTTACTAAGGTTTAAAAAGCTTTTCTTCACAGAGTTCATACATTTACTGACATAAATTATAACTTTTTAAAACATTTCCCATCTCTTCAACATCAGTAGGTATGTCCTCTTTTACAGAATAAATTGTTATATTATTTCATTTTCATTTTTTAATATTTCATCTCTTTAATCTGTTCAAAGCACTAGCATAATACTTGGTTGGTCTTTTCTATATTATGATTGTTTTCTGTTTTATTCCTTCTGCTATCACTATTCTTTCTTTATTCTATGTCATTCAGATTTCTTCTATTTCTGTAATATTGTTTTATCACCAAGTCCTGTCCGACTCATTCTGACCCCATGGACTGCAGCACATCAGGCTTTGCTGTCCCTCACCATCTCTTATAGTTTGCCTAAATTCATGTCCATTGAATCGGTGATGCCATCCAGCCATCTCATCCTCTGCCCTTTTCCCCTTCTGCCTTCAATCTTTCCCAGCATTGGGGTCTTTTCCAATGTTATTTGCATCAGGGAGCCAAAGTGTTGGAGCTCTTAACTTCAGCATCAGCCCTTACAATGAGTATTCAGGGTTGCTTTCCTTTAAGATTGACTGGTTTCTATAATATATATTAACATAAAACTTAGCTCATTAATTTTGGACCATTTAAGGTTAAGTCAGAGAAGGCAATGGCAACCCACTCCAGTACTCTTGCCTGGAAAATCCCATGGATGGGGGATCCTGGTGGGCTGCTGTCTATGGGGTCGCACAGAGTCGGACACGACTGAAGTGACTTAGCAGCAGCAGTAGCAGCAGCAAGGTTAAGCATTTTAAGTGTAAATACCTCCCCTATAAAATATTTAGCATCATTTTCAGCATTTGATCAATAGTTTATTTACATTTATTACTAAATATTTTTATAGACAATTATATTTCACCCTTGACTCGAGTTGTTTAGAAGATGATATGTGTTTTATTGAACTTTCTTGGTGGCTCATATGGTAAAGAAGCTGCCTGCAATGCAGGAGTGAAGTGAAAGTGAAAGTCACTCAGTCGTGTCCGACTCTTTGCGACTCCATGGACTATATGGTTCATGGAATTCTCCAGGCCAGAATACTGGAGTGGGTAGCCTATCCCTTCTCCAGGGGATCTTCCCAACCCAGGAATCAAACCAGGGTCTCCAGCATTGCAGGCGGATTCTTTACCAACTGAGCGGCAGGGGACCCGTATACAGATTTCTCAAGAGGCAGGTGGTCTGGTATCCCCATCTCTTTCAGAATTTTTCATAGTTTATTGTGATCCACACAGTCAAAGGCTAATCACTTCAGTCATGTCCAACTCTTGCGTCCCCATGGACTATAGCCCTCCAGCCTCCTCTGTCCATGGGATTCTCCAGGCTGGAGTGGGTTGCCATTTCCTTCTCCATCTTGCACAGTATACTCTTTGTATCTTGTACTCTTTTTACCTTACACAGTATAAAGCGAAAGAGAGTGTCCAAAAAGAAAAGAAAGTGACTCAGTCATGTCTGACTCTTTGCAACCCCAGCCTCCTCTATCCATGGGATTTTCCAGGCAAGAGTACTGGAATGGGTTGCCATTCCTTCTCCAGGGGATCTTCCTGACCCAGAGATTGAACTTAGGTCTCCTGCATTGTGGGCAGATGCTTTACTGTCTGAGTCACTAGGTAATCCTATGTTACACAGTATACCTTTTGTAATTTTTTTTTAAACTGGCATTTAATAGTAAACTCCTTTGTTGTTTTTTGAAACTGTGTTGTTTTTCTCATTCTTGGTAAGTGTATTCCCTCTAAAATGCTAGGTTGACTTTTACTACTTTTCTAATGATTGAAGATATAAGCCCTTTATTTACTGACTTCCACTGTTGCTAATGAGATCTCTGTTTATAGCCTCAACTCAAGTATTAGTATGAGAATTCATTCTTCGATTTTTTTCAACATGCACATCTATTTCCCTAAACTGCATACAAAGAAATTCTAGTTCTATTTTATCTGAATCTTTCCTCATATTTAGACTTAGGATCTGTTCTGTGCTTCCTTGAATTGCTCTCAACCTTTTACAATGTAAACCATAACTCTCTCCAGCATTTTCTCATCCTACACCTCACCTCTTACCTTGGGCAGCATACCAAAAATATGAACTATGCCCAGAGCATTTTCCAATCTCCAGGTCCTAGGCCTCAGGCTTTGCTCATTTTACCAAAATCACAGTTCCATTTCCTTCTCCTTCTTCAAAAACTTAAGTAATTTACATATAAGGCATATAAGTAGATGATAGAAAGATAATGCATATGGCATATATACAGTGATATACTTGTACCTATCTGTTTATGCCATTTGTATTTTACATAATATATATATATATGTATGATACACATATTGTATATTATATATACTCTATAAAAGCGAAAGTGCATTGACAAAAATGTGAAATGATGTAACCACTTGTTAATCACTGTAATTTTGCATACCAAAAGCCCAGCTGCAACACAGACCAAATTCCAAATATATCAGTTTTAATTAGAATGTAGGCTCCAACTCTGAGCAAGAAACTACAAAGCACCACAGGGTATTAACAATGTGAGGACTGAACAGGCTCTCTTCCTGCGGAACTTACCCTCCAAGAGAGGGAGTTAGTATTTATCTAAGTTAACTCTGACAAATGTCAAAGAAAGCAAGAATCCAAGAAGTGTTCTAAGAGTGTAAGCTGTTTTGCTAAACAAACTCAAAAGTAGATGCTTAGTTCCAATCATAAGAATCAGGGGAAAAAAAAAAAACAAGTGGATAATGAATAAAGTATTATAATATATTGAGAGAAGCAGAGGGTTTTAGTTTGGAGAAGTAAATCGTAGAGGATTTATGTTGAAAGAAGAGCATCAGAAAAGGCACTGTCATTGTGTAAAAAAAATCAATGGATTGGTTCATTTAAAATAGAAAGATCTATTCCATTTGGCTGAAATAGAATGTTATGGAGGAACAGGGCAGTCTCTGGCAAAGAGATGGAATATTCACTGAATAAATTGTAGAAAAAGGGGAGGAGAAGGATGAGTGAATACATTAATGATTCTATTAATAAGTGAAAAAAAAACAATAGAAAGGTCAGTTTCCATGTCTTTTGCATGTCTTGTGAGTGAAGAATTGACATCCTTTTTTCCCCAGACTGTCTTCTCAAAGATGTTTGTAGAGTCAACAGCCTTGGAAAATGGAGATCTCTAAGAAACAAAGGAGAAACTTACTTATAATCCACTGTAACAAAGATAATACCTCTCTCTGGGGAAATGATCAGGTTTACTTGCAGCCTAACAGAAAAAGTTTGAATTCCCTAAACTCAGGGATCCTCAGCTGGGTTGAGTGCAATGTATCTGACACCTTCACATACAATTTATGGGACCTGAGGAACAAGATTGATATATAAACAGTATCTAGATAAGTTTATCACTTTCAAGATAAGTTTTTGAGATCAAATGTACAGCAATGTGCATATATTTAATAATACTGCATCATGTACTCAAAATTTGCTAAGAGGATTGACTTTAAGTGTTCTTACCATACACCAAGAAAAGAAACCAAGAAATAACACACACACACACAAGGAAAATGATAACTATGCAAGATGATTGATATGTTAATTTTAGTGATTATTTAAAAATATATACATATATCAAAATACCAAGTTGTATACCTTAAATATAGACTTCCCTGGTGGCTCAGATGGCAAAGCATCTCCCTACAATGTGGGAGACCCAGGTTCAATCCCTGGGTTGGGAAGATCCTCTGGAGAAGGAAATGGCAACCCACTCCAGTACTCTTGCCTGGAAAATCCCATGGACGGAGGAGCATGGTAGGCTACAGTCCATGGGGTCGCAAAGAGTCGGACACTACTGAGTGACTTTACTTACTTATACCTTAAATATATATAATTTTATTTGTCAGATATACCTCAGTAGATTTGGGGAAAAAATAAAATAGTTCTTATAAAAAACAAATACGAATAGCAATATAGATGAATCTTGAGGACACTATGCTGCATGAAAAAAGCCAGTCACTAAAGCACAAATACTGTATGATTCCAATTATATGAAATAGCTAGAGTAGCCAAATTCATGGAGATAGAAAGATCTATGGCTTCCGGGGCTGGGAGAAGGTAGAAATGGAAAGTTGGTGATTTGAGTACAAAGTTCCAGTTGAGGAGGATGAAAAATTTCTAGAGATTTTAGTGATGGTTGCAGAACAATGGGGATATACTTAATACTTCAGAAGTGTATACATAAAAATGACTAAAATGGGAAAATTTTTGGTACATGTATTTACTGCAGCAACATCATCGACAGAAAAACAAAGAATACAAAAGCTACATTAGGAGCTTATTTTTGGTGAGCTTTGAAAGGGCACTAAATTTAGCATTTAATTTACTTTCCAAAAGGAGAATTGTATAATAATACAATTATAAATAAAAATAAATGTACTTCAAAATACCTACTGAGCTTCAACTAATCAATTTAAATATCAAAAGAAAAGGACACTGTATATCTCAGAAATCTGGATTGTGGATTTCTAGGTTCTTGTGTAAATCTGTGACATGTCACTGCACCTTCCTGGGCTTCAAAATCATCAGATATGAGTCACGAGATGATTTCTAAGGCTCTGTTTAGCCTGAATATTTATCTTTTTTCAGGCTCCAACTCCGATATTCAGAAATCTCCTGTGTTGTGCTAAAGGTGATCACTATTATTTTTAGTTTTGGCATTTGTCCAAATTTTTAACAAAGATTATATAGCCGACCTTGAAATGAGCAACTTTCTCCTAACAGAGAGAGGTCTCATTTTTATTTATTCCTATCCAGAATATTGCTAATTTTTTATAATATGGAGAAGACTCAAATTCAGTGAGATCTTATAATCTTTCCTAAGTAAGAATAATAGAGAGATGTAGTTTGATCCTATATTTCATATAATTGTCTATTTGTCATCCTTATGATTAGGAATGGTTTATGTAACGTTCTTTTTAACAGAGGTTTATCAGATAAGTAGAGCTTTGGCCAAAAAAATACATAAATAGGGAATTATTGATACATTACCATAAATTTATTTTTGTTTTGAGATTTGTCATAGATAGCATTCATCTATTAACAGAAGGAGTAGACACAAAACAACCTGTTGGGAGTCTCTCTCTCTTTTTCATTCTCCCTCTCTTCTTCATCTCCCTCTGAATTTTTTAAGTGAACAGGGAAATGCGCAATCATAAAAACTATTAACAATATTTTCTCAGAAAAGAATCATAAATCATGTATCCAAATATATTCCCCAGAAGTATGGCCTGCTGTTACCCTTCTGGGACAACAACTATTTTAGTTATTTATTTGTAGTTATTAGTATTCTTCAACATTTCCCCATGAATGCTAACAATACCAATCAAAAATTGTACAGAGAACTCTTTATGCTCTGTCTAAATATATTTGTCACTTGTATAGAAGCTGTAATCTCAGAAAAGGACACAGCAAGGTTCCTTAAATGTTAGTCCTTCATAGATGATCGCTCATAAATGAAGGCTATTTTAAAATGCTTTGTGCACCAGCATAACTGCAGACTACTTGGCTTCTCTCACAACAAAAAGAGAAATGGTTGCAAAGACAAGGAAAGAAAGAACATTTCCATATTATAGTCAAAGCCAAGAAATGGGATGATATACTTTAGGTAGTTACGAATTAAACATTATTCCCATAAGTTAGATAAAAATTCAATAGCCATTTCTTGGTGAATATCCATTCCTTGGCTATTCAATATCACATTTTCCTTTTTTTCTGTTTCAATTTCTATCACAATAAATCAAGGATACTAAAGTGCCATTCAAGATTGTATGTATATATGTGTATGCTTACACAAGTGTTATAGGGAGAAAGGAAAAGAGAAAGAAGAGGAAAGAAAAAGATAATGTGTTAAATTAAAATTTTAAGATTCTATTTCTAACTGATATTACATGCCATGGGTAAATTTTAGAAAACATGTATTTTAATATCCTTGACTTTGAAAAATCCACAGACCTTGAGAAAATCATTAATGTTAAAGTATATGTTAATTAGTAGCATACATAATATAAGCAGAATATTACCAGTATACTATATTCTTAATAGTACAGTAATAATAAGCATACTATAAATGAGCAGAATACCAATAAATGTTTGAAGATTTTATTATTAAGTCCATGATAACTACTATGTATGTGGAAGGAGTTCAAATAAGATAGAGATTCATTATAGCTGGAATGTTCAGCAGAGTTTAATAGAAAAGCTGAAGCACAGTTGATGTTGAAAGCAGATAGGATTCAGAGAATCAAAAAGAAGATGATGAAGTGATCATTAACTATTTGCTAAGTAAATTGACATATATTGAATGAATGAATATAGCTTAAGTATAAGAAATATAGCTTAAGTATAAGAAATACAGCTTAAGTATAACTGAATAATCAAGAATGAATAATTTAAATAATATTTAAAGCATTATGTACATTTATCAATAAACAAAGTGTTTATCTTCTCTATCCTTATGGGGCCTACATTATAGTGGGAAACACACAGACCAGCAGAAACAGTTGACTAAGTATGTTAACTAAATTTAAGGATGCATTGAGAAGTAAAAACAAACACAAAAGACACTACGTTAAAGTTAAAAGGAACTTCAGAAGTCATCAAGATCATTCACCTTTCTTTATATACATAAAAATTCAAGTGGAGAAATGCCAAGGACTTAACCAAAGCAACGAAAGTTTTACTGTTAGAGCAAGAAAAAGAAACAGAGTGACGTCACCAAGATGGTGATGCAGATGGCTCCTGACTTTGCTTCTTTTCAAAATAATAGTAATTAACAATTATTCACAGACAAGACTCCACTGAAAAAAATTCTAGAATATGGAGGGGAGGCTAAAGCACCCCTCTGTTCCACAGAGACCCAAACAGATGGCGTTAGAAGGATAAGAGGAGCAACTGTAGGCTGACTGTGTTGCCTCTGTACCAGTTCCAGTGTTGAATGGTCTCCACTGAACCTAAAGGTTCTCCTGTGGGAAAAGAGAGCCCAGGGTGGGATATCCAGCTCACCTACAGTTGTGTGTCAATTGTTGGGAGTCCCCACTGTGATCTCACCCCCATATGGATTGCATGGGAATCTACAGGGATTGAGCATAAGAAATCTGATTATAGTGGAAAAGAAAGAAGGGTTGCAACATCAGCAGTTGGATTATGGCAGAACAAATTCATACTTCTCATGCCCAAGTATCTAACCAGCAGCTTTGCTCACCTGCAGAGCCAATACGATCCACCATCTAACTAGGGAAGCTGGTGGGGTGCAAGTCTGCCTAACTTGGGTCCCCAAGCAAAAAGCCTTTCCAGCACTGGATCCTCATCTATTTTCATTCAGTTTGGGGAGCAAAGTCATAGCTCAGTCGAGGGCTGAGTATAGCTCCCAGCCCTACATGAATAGAAAGGCTGACCAGAATATCTAGAAGTTGTGTAGTCCTGAAATGCTTGAACAGAGAGTACAGCAGGCACAGATGAGCATCCACATATTAAAGTCAGAGGCACTGTTTGTCCAGAGAACTTGTGACATGGATCAGCTCAGAGTCAAGACCACAAACAAAGAGTCTTTTAGACTTTGGAGCCAATTCGCTTGTCCTTCCTAGGCAGGGACTAATTTATAGCTCCACCTATTCCTGGAAACAGTCTTCATCCCTCCCAACCATGGAACATAACAGAGCACACAGGAAGCTTCATAACCCACCCAACAGCCTTGCTTACTGTCGGTCCTGAGTAGAGAACATAGCCTATGGATTTTTCCATTTACAGAGCAAAACCTCCGGCCCTGTCTGACCGGGGAATTCGGTCCATAGTCTTGCCTGATTTAAGTCTGCAAACAGTGAACTGTGCAGATCCTGGAACCTGTTCTATTCCTTATAAGGACAGAGTAATTAATTTATAACTCTACCTACTACTGAATACAGTACCCAGTCCCACCCACCTAGTTAGGCTGACCAAAGAATGCAGGCAACGTTCAAGCCCTTCCTACAGACTCACTCGCTTGCAGAGGACCAAGTAAGCCATCCTATCCAACAGTTAGCATCCACCGGTACCCTCCCCTCCAGAGCTCAGAGCTTGAGCAACGACATTACTCAAAAATAGGCCCTGATAGCAAGCCCTATCTGCCCAAGTACATTACCAATGGACATGTCCAGAAATGCAAACTAAGATGACTAATGAGAACTGTCTTTGCCACAGTGAACTTGTAAAGTCTGGAAGAGTAAACTGTTTGCTCAAATACACAGATACCAACATAATGAATCAAGGATCATAAAAAAATCAGTTAAACATGACATCACCAAGGAAACCAATAAAGCTCCAATAATAACTGACCCTAAAATACTGGAAGTCTATGAATTGTCAGATGAGGAATTCAGAACAATCCTCTTTAAAAAGTTCAGTGGACTACAAGAACACCCAGACAAACAACTAAACAAACTTAGAGGGATAATGCATGAACAAAACAAGAAGTTCAGCAAAGAAAAAGAAACCATAAAATAACTCCAACAACCACCAAAACAAATCCAGAAATTCCAGAGCTGCAAAATTAAATAATTGAATTGAAGGACTCAATAAAGAGCTTCAAAGCAGACTTGATCAAGCAGAATAAGTACCAGTCATGAAGTAGATAGGATCCAAATCAGTGAAAGTATAGCTGGAAAAGGAAACATTACACTGATACCACAGAAATACAAAGAATTATAAGGGGATATTATGAGCAACTATATGGCAACAAACTGGATAATCTACAAGAAATGGGGAAATTCTTTGAAAACTACAACCTATTATAACCGAATCAGAAACAAATAGAAAATCTGAACAGACCAAGTATTAAGAAAAGGGAAGCAGTAATCAAAATTCTTGCTCAAAGAAAGGCTCAGAACCAGATGGCTTCCCCGGTGAATTTTACCAAACATTTAATACTAATATTTCTCAAATTCTTCCAAAACACAAACAAAGAAGGAAACACTGCCACATTCATTTTACAAGGCCACCATTATTTTTATATCAAAGCCATAAGAGGACACTACAAGAAAAGAAAACTATAGGCTAATATCCCTGATAAATATAGATGCAAAAATTTCCAATAAAATATTAAAAACTAAACTTAGCAGCACATTAGAAGCATCAATCATAATTATCAAGTGGGAGTTATCCCTGGGAAGCAAATGTGTTCTAACATACACAAATCAAAAAATGTGATATCACATTAATAGAATAAAAGGAAAAAAATCAATCTTCTCAGTGGACATAGAAAAAGCATTTGACAAAATGCAATGTCCATTTGTGATAAAGACTATTAAATTAAGTACAGAAGAAATGCACCTCAATAAAATAAAAACTATATAGGAAAATCCACAACTAACATCATACTCAATGGTGAAAGACTTGAAGATTTTCCTCTATGATCAGGAACAAGACAAAGGTACTTACTTTCACACTCTCACTCAACATAGTACTAGAAGTTCTAAACAAAGCAGTTAGGCAAGAAAAGAAATAAAAGGAAACAGAATTGGAAAGAAAGAGGTATTAATAAAATTGGCTCTATTTGCAGATAACATTCATATATACAGAAATTCCTAAAGAGTCTGCCAAAAAACTCCCAGATTTAATGAACAAATTCAATAATGTTTCAAGATGCAAAACAAGCGTGCAAAAATCAGGAGTGCTTCTATATAATAGTAAGTAAGTATCTGAACAGAAAACAAAGAAAATGATCCATTTACAATAACATCAAAAACAATAAAATACTTAGAAATAAATTCAACCATGGAGGAAAAAGATCTTTACACTAAAAACAGGACAGTGGCATTGATAAAAGAAACAGAAGAAAATACAAATAAATGGAAAACTGTATCAGGTTCATGGACTGAAATGATTAATATTGTTAAAATACTCAAAACCATCTATATATTCAATGCAATCCTAACAAGAGGTCAATGATATTTTTTATAGAAGTAGAAAAAAATGAAAAACAAAGTGGGAGGCATCACCTTGCCTGATTTCAAAATATATTATAAAGCTATACGAATTGAAACAGTGTGGTACAGACACAAAAACAGGTACATAAACTGGTGGCACAGAGTTGAGAGCCTGCAGATAAGTCCATGCATATATAGTCAAGAAGTATTTGACAAAAGAGCCAAGAATACTCAATAAAACAGTGTCTTCAAGAAGTGAAACTTGGGAAACTGGATATTCACATGTAAAATAATAAAATTAGACTCTTATCTTACACTATTCATCAAAATTAACTTGAAATAGATGAGAATTAATTGTAACATTGGAAACCATATAACTTCTAGAAGAAAATATAGAAAAAAAATGGTCTTTGACATGAGTCTGGACAGTAGCTCTTTTGGATAGGACACCTAATGCACAAGTAGTGAAATAAAAAACAACTAGGAATACATTGAACTAAAAAGCTTGTATATAGCAAAAGGAATAATCAACAAAGGAAAAGACAACTTGTGAAATAGGAAAAATACTTGCAAACCATGTATCTGACAAGCAGTTAACATCCACAAAAGCATGCGTACAAGTCAATAGTAATAGACACAAATAATTCAAGTCAGAATGGGGAACACATGTATACCTGTGGCGGATTCATTTTGATATTTGGCAAAACTAATACAATGTGTAAAGTTTAAAAATAAAATAAAATTTAAAAAAAAAATAAATAAAAATGGGCAAAGGACCTGAGTAGACATTTTTTTCCAAAAAATATATAGAAATTGCCAAAAGGTACATGAAAAGGTGCACAATATCATTACTCATCAGGGAAATGGAAATCAAAGTCACAGATATATTACACCTGTTAGAAAGACTCTTATCAAAAAGAAAGAGTTAAATACTGGTGAGGCTGTAGAGAAAAGGGAATCTTTGTGTGTTGTTGGTTGGATTTAAATTGGTATAGCCAATTACAGAGTTTCCTCAACATTGTTAAATAGAACTGCTATGCTGCTGCTGCTGCTAAGTCACGTCAGTTGTGTCCGACTCTGTGCGACCCCATAGACGGCAGCCCACCAGGCTCCCCCGTCCCTGGGATTCTCCAGGCAAGAACATTGGAGTGGGTTGCCATTGCCTTCTCCAATGCATGAAAGTGAAAAGTGAAAGTGAAGTCACTCAGTCGTGTCTGACTCTTCGCGACCCCATGGACTGTAGCCCACCAGGCTCCTCCATTCATGGGATTTTCCAGGCAAGAGTACTGGAGTGGGGTGCCATTGCTTTCTCTGAGAAGTGCTATATGATCCAACAATTGCACTTCTGAGAATATATCTGAAGGAATCAAAACCTGAAAACACTATGTCAAAGAGATAATTTCACCCCATTGTTCATAGCAAACATTTACAATAACCAAGACATGGAGGCATCCTAAGTATAAATTGATATGGATATGGCAAGGATATGGATAAAGAAGTTTTAAGATAGACAGACATAGAATATAGACATATAAATATAGATACAGATGATATAGATATATATTACTCCATTAGGAAAATTAAGAAATCCTGTCATTTGCCACCCTATGGATAGACTTTGAGGATATCATGCTAAGTAAAATATGTCAGACAGGGAAAGATAAATACTATAAGATCTCACTGTATTTGGAATCTTAGACAATAACAAAAGCAAAATGCACTTATAGAAACAAAAAAAGATTGGTGATGGCAAGAGGCAGAGGGTTGATGATAAGCAAAATGAGTTAAAGAGATCAAAAGGTACAAACTTCCAATTATAAGATAAATAATTTCTAGGAACATCATGTATAATATGGTGACTATAGCTAATAATACTGTATCATGTGTTTAGAAGTTACTAAGAGAGTACATCTTTAAAATTCTCATAAGAAGAAAAAAACTGTAACTAAGTGTGGTGTTGAATGTTAACTATGCTTACAGTGGTTATCATTATGATTTACATATGAAAATAATATAATGCAATATATGAATTATATCTCAATTTTTTAAAACTTACTGAACAAAAACCAAAACATAAAAGTAAAAAGGTGTCTTCAGCTTTGAGTGGGTCTAAAAGGATGTAGTTTACATGTGATTTCCCTTAATATGTCTTGTGTCTCAAATGTGATTTACTGCAAAGCTAATAAGCAAGAACCACCTCACAGTTGTTTTAATGGTTCTATAAACTTATTGTGCATTTACACATATTTTAGCAAGCAAAATATCACTAATAATGACTTCCTGGTCCATGGGTTATTTGGTAGAAAGTTCCAAGTGAAAGTCTCTGAAATTCTCTCTCCCTAGCAAAACAGTAAAGCAAAAGTATTGCCACATTCCTTTGAGAATTACAAACCAACATACCACAAAAAAAACAAAAAACAAAAACATTTTGACATTGGGACCAGTGTTTAGTCCGTATAGCAAGGACATGTAGGTGTGGTAGCAGAAGCTGGATTATAGCTTTGACAGTAATTTCAGTGGCAGCCTCCCACATCCGTTTTGCTTAAAGTAAAGCAGTTTCTATTTCCTGCCTCTAAACTGTGGTTGATATGACTACTCAACCAAGATGATCCTGACACCAGGCAAGTGGTCAAGGATGGGTTGGTCAAAGATGGGTTAATCAAGAAAGTATTTAGATGAAATGATCAATAATGGAAATTTTTCAGATCTCAACTCCAAACAGAGTTGGAATATGCAGACATATTAAGTCAAGTAGTTCAGCTATAGCAGAATGTATTATTATTGTGAGTAGGGAATTGTTGCTGAAGTTCAGAAAGTCTGTCAAAGATCTTATTTTCAAGATAGAATAAGAGGAAGCAAAGGAGGCTACTTTAGTGGTATAAAGAGTAACCAAGAGTGTTCTTAAGAGAACTGGGTATTCTCATGGAGACTTATTGCAAAGTGGTATCTTTAGTTCAGTAGGGTTTGTCTTAAAGGAGGCAGGCCTATCCGGCTTCATGGTGATAAATCACATCATTATGTTGGACTTCTCTAGTTCCATGAAAGTGGGAATGCTTGCCATGAACAGTAGATGCTGCTGGAAGTGAGACAAAATTTTGTTTTCCAAAATTTTTCATTTGTGGTATTAGAATTCACAAGTTATTTACTTAATCAGGGCCTTGATCATTGTTCATAGGCAAAAGAGGCAAATCATTTAGAAACTCAGAGAAAGAAAATATTTTGTAAGGAGTAATCAGAAAATATTTCATGGAGAAAATATCTTTGGCCTGAGCTTTGAAACACCTAGGGCAATTTGTGTGACAATGATGGGAGAATAGCGGACACAAAAAAGGGAAAGAGGACATTCAGATGAATTTTTCAAAAGAATTTTACAAGAAAGAACAAGAAAATCCAAGGGGCAAAGGCTATGCCTTATGATCTTCTTCCATTTTAGGAAAACAAATTAGTTTGATTTAATATCAAACTGCAACAATCTCAAACTTTTCTGTGTCACTTACTTGATATATCACACAATTTACTCAGTTGTAAAAAATACCTCTAATACAAACACCCTCTTCTAACAACACAAGAGAAGATTCAACACATGGACATCACCAGATTATAATACTGAAGTAAGATTGATTATATTTTTGTAGCCAAAGATGGAGAAGCTCTATATAGTCAGCAAAAAAAAAAAAAAAAAGACCAGGAGCTGACTGTGGCTCAGATCATAAACTCCTTATTGCCAAATTCAGACTGAAATTGAAGAAAGTAGGGAAAACCACTAGATCATTCAGATATGACCTAAATCAAATTCCTTATGACTATACAGTGGAAGTGACAAATAGATCCAAGGGATTAGAACTGATAGACAGAGTGCCTGAAGAACTATGGACAGAGTTTGTGACATTGTACAGGAGGCAGGGATCAAGATCATCTTAAAAAAATAAATGCAAAAAGGCAAAATGGTTGTCTGAGGAGGCCTTACAAATAGCTGTGAAATGAAGAGAAGTGAAAGGAAAAGGAGAAAAGGAAAGATATACTCTTTTGAATGCAGAGTTCCAAAGAATAGAAAGGAGAGATAAGAAAGCCTTCCTCAGTGATCAATGCAAAGAACTAAAGGAAAACAACAGAATGGGAAAGACTAGAGATCTCTTCAAGAAAATTAGACATAACAAGGGAAAATTTCATGCAAAGATGAGATCAATAAAGGACAGAAATGCTATGGACCTAACAGAAGCAAAAGATATTAAGAAGAGGTGGCAAGAATACACAGAACTGTACAAAAAAGATCTTCATGACCCAGATAATCATGATGGTGTGATTATCACCATCATGATAGAGCCAGACATCCTGGAATGTGAAGTAAAAAGTGGGCCTTAGGAAGCATCACTATGAACAACACTAGTGAGTTGACGGAATTCCAGTTGAGCCATTTCAAATTCTAAAAGATGATGCTGTGAAAGTGCTGCACTCAATATGTCAGCAAATCTGGAAAGCTCAGCAGTGGCCACAGGACTGGAAAAGGTCAGTTTTCATTCCAATCCCAAAGAAAGGCAATGCCAAAGAATGCTCAAACTACCACACAATTGCACTCATCTCACATGCTGGTAAAGTAATGCTCAAAATTCTTCAAGCCAGGCTTCAGCAATATGTGAACTGTGAACTTCCAGATGTTCAAGCTGTATTTTGAAAAGGCAGAGGAACCAGAGGTTAAATTGCCAACATCCCTTTGGATTATTGAGAAAGCAAGAGAGTTCCAGAGAAACATCTACTTCTGCTTTACTGACTATGCCGTAGCCTTTGACTTTTTGGATCACAATAAACAGTGGAAAATTCTTAAAGAGACGGGAATACTAGACCACCTGACCTGCCTCCTGAGAAATCTGTATGCAGGTCAAGAAGCAACAGTTAGAAATGGACATGGAACAACAGACTGGTTACAAATAGGAAAAGAAGTATGTCAAGGCTGTATATTGTCACCCTGCTTATTTAACTTGTATGAAGAACACTTCATGAGAAACGCTGGGCTGGATGAAGCACAAGCTGGGATCAAGGTTGCTGGGAGAAATATCAGTAACCTCAGATATTCAGATGACACCACCCCTATGGCAGAAAGCAAAGAAGAATTAAAGAGCCTCTTGATGAAAGTGAAAGAAGAGAGTGAAGAAATTGGCTCGAAACTCAACATTCCGAAAACTAAGATCATGGCATCTGGTCCCATCACTTCATGGCAAATAGATGAGAAGCAATGGAAACAGTGACCAACTTTATTTGGGGGATTCCAAAATCATGGCAGATGGTGACCACAGCCATAAAATTAAAAGACACTTGCTCCTTGGAAGAAAAGTTATGACCAACCTAGATAGCATATTAAAAAGCAGAGACATTACTTTGCCAACAAAGGTCCGTCAACTCAAAGCTATGGTTTTTCCAGTAGTCATGTATTGATGTGAGAGTTGGACTATGAAGAAATGTGAGTGCCAAAGAATTGATGCTTTTGAACTGCTGTGTTGGAGAAGACTCTTGAGAGTCTCTTTGACTGCAAGGAGATCAAACCAGTCCATCCTAAAGATCAGTCCTAAGTATTCATTGGAAGGACTGATGCTGAAGCTGAAATTCCAATACTTTGGCCACTTGATGCGAAGAACTGACTCATATGAAAAGACCCTGATGCTGGGAAAGATTGAAGGTGGGAGGAGATGGGGACGACAGAGGAGGAACTGTTTGGATGGCATCACAGACTCGATGGACATGAGTTTGAATAAACTCTGGACATTGGTGTTGGACAGGGAGGCCTGGTGTGCTGTAGTCCATGGGGTCACAAAGAGTTGAACACGACTGAGCGACTGAGCTGAACTGAACTGAACTGATCCCTAATAATATTGTAGAAAGGTTTAAAGTAAATATCATAATTTAAATACTTGTGTGTGTGCTCAGTCATGTCCGACTCTTTGTTGACCCATGAACTGCAGCCCACCAGGTTCCCCTCTCCATGGAACTACCCAGAAAAAAATGCTGGAGCAAGTTGCCATTTCCTACTCCAAGGAATAATACTGTAGAAAGGTTTAAAGGAAATAATTCTTGGCCTTTAATAAGTTTTTTTTTTAAATGCTTTCTACAGTGCTTGAAACCATTTTTCTTTTATAGGACTTTTAGTTTTCTAAGAAAAGCACTGTAAAAACAGAAAGCACTTGAGACAGATTAATAAAACCTCTCAGCTAAAATTTAGGTTGAAAGAGACAACACTGATATCCTACAAAATATGGCAGAGGTAAGTTTCCCAAGAGAATAAGTGTCAACATTAGGAAATTCTCATTTCTTCTTGCACTCCCATCTCCATCAGGAATGGGTCTTCCTAGTAAATTCCTAAGCATCTTTCAGGTTGTTTCCCATACATTTTTAATGTCAAATTTCATGATATTTCCAGGCCAGTAAGCGCTTCCTGCTAGTAATAACTGTATAGCTTATTTGTACCCCTATTGGGACACTTATGTTGACATGTCTGTTTCAGCTCTACCCTGAGAGGTCATTGAATGAAAGAATCATGTTTTAATATTGTTTGTATCCTCAGCAACTATAAAGTATCTGGAACATAAAAACAGTGTAATAAATCCTGCTGGAAAATAAAACAGAAGGAAAATAATAGCTGCTGATAGGGAAACTCAAAGCCAAGTGCTGACAACAAATTTTGCTTAGGAAATTTTGTCTAAAGCTAACCTTTATTCAATGGTGTTTGTTGCTTGATACATCACACAAAGAAAGAAGGAAGGAAGGAAAGGAGGGCAAGAAGGGGCAAGAAAGGGGCAAAAATAATTATTCCAGAACTAAGCAAACCAAAAAAAAATTTTATATATATATATATATGAGCTATTATAATGGGCAGGAAACAAAAATATATTATCATGCATTCTTAGTTGTCAAAGATTATTGAAGCTTCATGTAACTAGAT
The DNA here is from genome assembly GCF_055505025.1 of Bos grunniens. Classification (NCBI taxonomy): domain Eukaryota; kingdom Metazoa; phylum Chordata; class Mammalia; order Artiodactyla; family Bovidae; genus Bos; species Bos grunniens. The sequence continues at coordinate 11,322,815 of NC_141168.1, forward strand.
TAACAGATATCTTACTATGAGCCATCTGCTGTGTTTCTGATATTACCTTTTTCACAAGTCATCATCCTGTCTTTGACATGAAGACCCTCATAATGAGGTATTATTTATTCAAAAATGTTTCATGAAATTTTGGTCCTCCTGGTTTGAACGTATACGGAGTAGAGGACTGGGTAAAGTTCTATGACTTTCAAATGGAAATATTTATAATTAAAGTCAACATATGGGGGTGGCAGGTGGTCATCTCCCTCAATAATGGCTATGATATGAGTTAATTTAGAAAGCTAAATTGAAGAGCAATGAGTTCCAAAATGCATAATCTATGCAGAGAAAATAGCACTTTGAGGCTTATGCCCATCAGTTATTAACTAATGCGAAAGAACGAACCCTTTAACATCCAAAGCTTTGTTAGGCAAATTTCATGGTATATTCCAGGACCCAAAGCACAAAGATTCTATTATCTATCAATTCCACAGTAAGCAACCAGGAGGGAAAGTAAGTTATTTTTGTGAAATGCTTGAAAAATACCATGAGGTTCACTAGAACTCTTTTTTAAAACTCCTTTCAATGAATAGTTTATCTCTGATGACAGGACACACCTCCTCTCAACCTATTAACCATGAATAACTTTAAAAATGGGATTTCACTGTTTCAAACAAGATGAAGAAATTGTCTTGGCTGTTTACTATTCACCATGCAAAGCAAATAAGGGGATGGCCTGCCAAATTCTGATTTAAATAAGAAAGCATACACGAAGTAGTAAGAAAATCTTGAAATTATCCTTCCTCCTATCTTTACAACCAAAGGATAATAAAGTCATTTATCTAATGCTTATTATGTTCAGAAGACTTAAGTTTTGGCTTTCCATGTTAACACAACTGAACAACCTGTAGTCAATAAACAAGGGAACAAAAATAAGCATTTGAAACCTTACAACATTTATGGTAATTTCATACTGAAGAGATAGCAAGCTTGCTGGAAGAGAATGGTGAGAAGAAAGAATTAATAGTTCATTTTTCCCCCTCACTCTAACTCTGCATTAATACTAAAACATTTAATGACTAGCATGAATTCCTCTATTATTTAATACCGGTCAATATTCAGAGCCTCGGTATGAAATTATAATCATATAATCACCTCATTTTCCATTAAAAGTTAAAGAGAACAAAGGAAAAATAATCTGCTTCCATAAAGATTTTTTAACTACACATATTAGACAGAGCCCTGGTGGCTCAGACGGTAAAGCATCTGTCTACAACGCGGGAGACCTGGGTTCCATCCCTGGGTCGGGAAGATCCCTGGAGAAGGAAATGGCAATCCAGTCCAGTACTATTTCCTGGAAAATCCCACAGACACAGGAGCCTGGTAGGCTGTACTCCATGGGGTCGCAGAGTCGGACACGACTGAGCGACTTCACTTTCACTTTCCTTTCCTATTAGACATTCTAAGACGGGTTCTAGATGGAAGAGTTGACAGTCACCAAGTAGCAACAAGTAGATCAACACAATCATTGTATGTTTCTGCTGCCCAGAGTATCTGTACCTAAGTAACAATGTCATAGTTTTATAGACTTGTAGTAGAAGGCAATGGCACCCCACTCCAGTACTTTTGCCTGGAAAATACCATAGACAGAGGAGCCTGGTAGGCTGCAGTCCATGGGCTCGCAAAGAGTTGGACATGACTGAGCGACTTCACTTTCACTTTTCACTTTCATGCATTGGAGAAGGAAATGGCAACCCACTCCAGTGTTCTTGCCTGGAGAATCCCAGGGATGGGGAAACCTGGTGGGCTGCCGTCTATGGGGTCGCACAGAGTCGGACATGACTGAAGCGACTTAGCAGCAGCAGCAGTATATGGTTGCACTGCCAAGTAAGAGACTAATACCTCCAATGAATTAGACTAAAGTTTTGATTCTTATTTTGTCAACAACAAATTTCACACATAGAAACTCAAATTACATTTCTAAGCTTTAGTGTTTTTGTCTCAATTATATTTGGCCTAATGTTTTGTGACTATAAACTTCTATGGTTGTGCATCCATCATACAGAGTTCTTAACACCAAGAAAATTGCCTTAATTGTATGTGTGTTCAGGGTTTTCAGTCAGTCACTCAGTTATGTCCAACTCCTTGCGACCCCATGAACTGCAGCACGCCAGGCCTCCCTGTCCATCACCAACTCCCAGAGTCCCCCCAAACCCATGTCCATTGAGTTGGTGATGCCATCCAACCACCTCATCCTCTGTCGTCCCCTTTTCCTGCCCTCAATCTTTCCCAGCATCAGGGTCTTTTCCAATGAGTCAGCTCTCCTCATCAGGTGGCTGTTCAGGGTATTATGTTTATACAAACACATAAGTATAGTTTAGAAATTTATGTTAGGACCAAATCGTGAAGGGTATTAAATTCTGGAATATACTGGTGTTCTATACCTGATGAGGACTCATTCAAAAGGGTAGGATGGTTATATTTATGTTTTTAAAAGATGACTACAACAGAGATGGTAGATTGAAAGGATAAATGAGTAAAGGCAAAGATATCTGATAGGAAACTATTTTACAGTAGAGAAAATGAGGGTATGGAATAGGAAAGTGGAGAAAAACACAGGTAAAATATTTTGGAAGCAAAATCAACAAGACTTACTGATCAGTTATCTGTGGAATGAAGCATAAGAAAGGCTAATCTCATGTGAGGTCAATCTAAAGAAACAGGCCAGAACAACCTTTTAGATTTTCATAGGAAAATGCCATAGTATTAAATGTGACCACTGGGTTTGAATACAAATGGAGAAACTTAATAAAAAGAAATTTTGAAGATCACAACATCTATGAGTAGACAGAGGGTAAATGACCTACAGAAATTCTGTGAAGAAAGCATCAGAAAAATAGAAAAGGAACCAGGTGTAATCCATAGGTAGAAGCCAAAGGAATAAGTAGTAATTAAGGAAGAATCCCATGGTTAATATTGTCAAACAGTACAGATATGAAAAGACAGTGATCCCTGGAAAGAATCCACTGGAGTTAGTAAGATCATCAGTTGCAGTGATCAGTGTGATCCCCCTGATTGGTAGTAACTTAAGCCCAAAAGCAGTTGATAAGATTAGAGAGCAGGAGGTGCAAGAACTTAGGGGGAAGTGATTGGCTTTCTTGTACATCTCCCTGATATGAAAATTAGGAAGGATTTAGTGGAGTATGAGAGATGAAAAATAAGAATGTAGCCAATGGAAAAAACAGATAACAAAGCTAAATTTTTGATGTGCAGGAAGATGTTGGGATCCTTAAAATCTTTATTAAGAAATCACTAGAGAGAAAAAATTGAATACACAGGAGAGAGCACATATATTGATAATATCCCTGTGGAAATGGAAGGGCATGGGCTCATGAGCACAGATAGAAGGATTCTTTTTTTAATAGAAGAGAATCATACTGCCTCCTGAGACTCCATGTTAGAAACATCACAGGTATCCCTTTAACCAGTATTCTCCATGTATGTGTGTGCTCAGTCATGTCTGACTGCCACTTCAGGAACTGTAGTCCACCATGCTCCTCAATCCAAGGAATTTTCCAGACAAGAATACTGGACCGGGCTGCCATTTCCTACTCACCAACTCAATGGACATGAGCTTGAGCAAACTCTGGGACATGGTGAAGGAGAGGGAAGCCTGCTATGCTGCAGTCCATGGGGTCACAAAAAGTTGGACATAACTCAAGGACTGAACAACAGCAACTCTAGGGGATCTTCCCTACCCAGGGATCAAATCCATGTCTCTTGTACCTCCTGCATTGGCAGGCAGATTATTTACCACTGCACTGCCTGCGAAGTACTCTTCTGAAATAACCGAATCCCCAGGGATTCCAGAATTAGGGTTTCAAAATTCAAATGAAAACTTTGAATGAAAAAAGTTAGGTCAAATGCAAATGAAAAGTTTTCTGATATCCCATTTCAGACCATGCAAAGATTTGGAGTCTGCCTTTTGTCGGGACACCGCTTTCAAATCAGAATAAGCACTCAGATATTAGACAGTTCTGAACTAAAGCCAAGAACAGCAGTGAAGAATTGAATTGCTCTGGCCTTTCTCCTGTTTCTGTGCAGTGTTCCTCTCTGCTATATATAGACTATCTCCTTATAAGGAGATAGTCAGAATCAATCAAAACTAATGCACCAACTCACCCCTTCACTGAAATTCACCCATAGAAATGGTTCTCTTAATGGTCTGTACTGAACTGGATGCAGGAGGAGTTCTTAATTGTGCAAGTACTTTCTATCTCCCCAGATATTTTAAATGACATAAAGCTCTTATTTTCAGCAAGCATTCCTATTACTTGTGCTGCATTGATACACACAGGTTCTATGGGATCTGAAACTGATGCACTTTGTGGGGATATTTATAAATAAAAAATAGATATGAATTCCTAAATTCTAAATGCAATGCAGGGCTCATTAAAGGAAGTGAGAGACACTGAGAATTAGCCTTCATTAACTTCATCGAAACCTGGCTAAACCAAGGGCATTTTAAGTTATATTTCAGAAGATGAAGTATGTTTTGTTTTTTCATGAAGCTCACAAGCCACACAGCACATAGACCCAGATAGACTATTTGCTATCCCACATTGCCATGTATGCTTAAAATAAACTTCCATTATCAAGGTTATTTTGTAAAATTTATGAGGAATATCTAAATAGACATTTCTCCAAAGAAGATATACAGATAACTAAAAAACACAGGAAAGGATGCTGCTGCTGCTAAGTCGCTTCCGTCGTGTCCGACTCTGTGCGACCCCACAGATGGCAGCCCACCAGGCTCCCCCATCCCTGGGATTCTCCAGGCAAGAACACTGGAGTGGGTAAGCACCACTAATTATAAGAGAAGTGCAAATCAGAACTATAATGAGGTATCACCTCATACCAATCAGAATGGCCATCATCAAAAACTCTACAAATAATAAATGCTGGCAAGGATATGGAGAAAAAAGAACTCTTCTAGCCACTGGTGGGAATGTGAATTTGGTACAGCCGCTTTGTAAAAGAGTATGGATGTTCCTAAAAACAGAGCTATTATTTGATCCAACAATCCCTCTCCTGAGCATATATCCAGAGAAAAACATCACCGGAAAGGATACGTGCATCCCAGTGTTCATTGCATCACTACTTACAATAGCCAAGACAAGGAAGCAGCCTAAATGCCCACCAACAGAGAGAAGGATAAAGAAGATGTGGCACATATATATATGAAATATTACTCAGACATTGAAAAAGAATGAAATACTGTCATTTTCAGCAACATGGATGGACCTAGAGATTGTCATACTGAGTGAAGTAAGTTAAACACAGAGAGAAAAAAATTATATCACTTACCACCTGTATGTCGACTCTGGAAAAAAAAGGACACAAATGAAAATATCCACAAAACAGAAATAGAGTTACCAATGTAGAAAACAAACTTATGGTTACCAGTGGGGAAGAGGGAGAAGGATAATTTGGGAGTTTGGAATTGACATATACATACTACTACATATAAAATGGACTTCTTTGGTGGCTCAGATGGTAAAGAATCCACCTGCAATGTGGGAAACCTGGATTCAATCTCTGGGTTGGGAAGATCCCCTGAAGGGGGCGTGGCAACCCACTCCAGTATTCTTGCCTGGAGAATCCGCATAGACAGAGGAGCCTCGGGGGCTACAGTCCATGGAGTCACAAAGAGCTGGACATGACTGAGCGACTAAACACAGAGCACATATATAAAAGCGGAAACTAAGAAGGACCCACTATATAGCACAGGGACCTCTATTCAACACTCTGCAGTGGACTTTATGGGGAAAGAATCTAAGAGTGGATATATGACATGTATCTTTGTTGTTTAGTCACTAAGTCGTGTCCAACTGTTTGTGACCCCTTGGACTGTAGCCTGCCCTCTGTCCATGGAATGAGATTTCCAATACAAGAGTACTGGAGTGGTTTTCCATTTCCTTCTTCAGGAGATTTTCCAGACCCATGGATCGAACCTATGTCTCCTGAATCTCCTGCATTGATAGGTGGATTCTTTTTCACTGAGCCACCTGGGAAGCCCATGAACCTGTATATGTATAACTGACTCACTTGAAACTAACACAACATTGTAAATGCCTCACTCGTATAAAAAATAAAATTTATGAATATTTCTTATGGATTGACTGATATTACAGCCAAGATCATAGTCTAAGATTCTTATTTAATAAGCCTTCAAATGAAAGTACTCAATGTTAAATCTGTTTTCATTCTGTCTTTGGTGTTGTCCCTCCCACTGGATTTTCATCACTATTTACCTTGAGTGTTGACAGTTTCTGAACTAAGCTTGCTGCCTAAGTCCTTCACTTCTAACTGTTACCCCACTGACTATAAACCTGCACTAGGTTAAGCTTCCTAAAACTCTGCTTTATGGGCATTACATTCTTGATCCAAAAGTCTTCAGTGGTTCCTCAACACACAGAAAATAAGATTTAAACCAACTGGCAATCAATCATAGTCTAAGTCCTACATTTACCCTTGTTTATTACTGTACTCCTATATGACATTCCTGTAAGACAAATTGTCTTATTGGTTGCTCTACATTCAGCTTAATGCATGTTCTTTTAGGTACGTTTTTTCCCAAATGGAATATTCTTAATGATTTTTACCCTATCTATTAAGTCATTATCTGTTCTACATGAGCAATTTCAAATGTTACACAAATCTTTTTCAAATTTTACTAACAACTTCTTTTTTAATTGCCTAATCACTCTCATGATACTTAGTTACCCTCTTACTGTCAAGATTCATTTTCTCTCACTTACTTTCTATTGGTTCATAAAAATCATAAATCCTCTGAGGTTAGGAGACATTTAGTCAACTTATTTATTTCTCTGAACACTAAGCATATTGCCCTGTGTTTATAAGTACACAAATATGTATTCATGAGGATGTGAATTTTGAATTGAAATTTTGAATTTTGAATAGAAAATAACAAATCTAGACACCAATGACAAAGAGAAGCTCTTGCTTGATCAGGTATAACCATGTTCATTGTGTTTTAAAATTGCTACAAAGAAATGTTTTTTTTCCCAAGATCTATAAGCCCAATTAATTCACAAAACCCCAGATTTATTATTTTCTGATGTTACCTGCAGATGAGAAAAAACTGTTTGGCAGGCAAAACAAGCAGCTTCTTACTTGATAGAAACTGACAAGAGGATTTTCATATACATCTCCAAAGACTGTGCTCTGGAAAGGAGGAGATGAACCAACCTATTTTATAAACTAGACAGAAAGGGGATATGTAGAATCCCTTAGATTTCCAATCACACAGTATATGATGTATTTTCTGCTCCAATTCCTTCAACTGTGCTCAGTGACATTCTTATTTATAATTTTCTCTTGGACTATTTCACAGGCAATTATTATAGAAGTTTTATAAAAGTTTTGTTTGCATGACATATTACAAAATAGATTTAACAAATGCTTTATCACCTCATACCAGTCAGAATGATCATCATTAAAAAGTCTACAAATAATAAATTCTGGAAAGGATGTGGAGAAAAGAGAACCCTCCTACATGTTGGTGAGGGTGTAAATTGGTATATCCATTATGGAACACAGCATGAAGGTACCTTAAGAAGCTAAAATTAGACTCAATATATGATCCATTCCTGGGCATGATTTACGAAGAAAACTCTAGTTAGAAAAGATACACGCACACTAATGTTCATGGCAGCACTATTTACAACATAGCCAGATGTGGAAGCAACCTCAATGTCCACTGACTGATGAGTGTATAAAGAAGATGTGGATGTGTGAGTTGCTCAGTTGCATCCAACTCTTTGCAACCCCATGGACTGTGGCCTGCCAGGCTCCTCTGTGCGTGGAATTCTGCAGGCAAGAATGCTGGAATGGGTTGCCATTCTCTTCCCAAGGTGATCTCCATAACCCAGCTATCAAACCTGGGTCTCCTGCCTTGCAGGCAGATTCTTAAGATTCTTTACCATCTGAGCCACCCTAGAAGGCCCTATACATAATAAAATATTATAGAAAGCAAATATATACAATAGAATATTACTGAGCCATAAAAATGAATTAAATAATGCCATTTGCAGCAACATGGATGGACCTAGAGATTATACTGAGAAAAGTAAATCAAACGAAGAAAAATAAATATCATATGATTTCACTTACGTGTGGAATCTAACACAATGATACTTTGGGGATTTACATATATATATATATATATATATATATATATATGCTATATATAAAACAGGTTAACAACAAGGACCAACTGTAAAGCACAGGGCACTATACTCAATATCTTGTAATGATCTATAATGGAAAAGAATCCAAAAAATCTATTTATGTGTAGTATAACTGAATCACTTTGCTATATACTTGAAAACAATACTGTAAATTAATTATACGTCAATAAAAAATTCCAGCTAATCATCTTCTATTTTGAGTACTTAAGTTGATATATATTAACTTTTCTGCCTTATGCCTAGTGCTTCCAAATAAATTGTGCGGATTCAATTTAACTGAACACAATTAAAATTTTAAATTCGGTGAAAGGAGTATAATCTTAAATTTCTACAATTTTGGATTGCTCCTGATCACAAAAAGATCTTAAGTCAAAGCATCCTAAAAACAATGCCATTCTTATACATAAGCAAATAGCTCTTCCATGTTATACTGAACATTCCATATTAGTTCATCATTGTTAAATCTATAGTAGAATTATCTATATAAGCTTTCAGCACAGTATTACCTGCAGTAATATCACAAGGAATTTGTTATACTTTTTTATCTGCAATCCTTTGAAAGCCTAGCCTTATTATTGTCCATAAATGCTCCTAAAATGCTCTCCATAACAGAAGTTAATCTTGTCCTATCATTTCACAAAAACTCTAGGACTTTATAGAAATTATTTAATACAAAAGAGTTGGAGAAAGGCATGGCAACCAACTCTAGTCTTCTTGCCTAGAGGATCCCATGGACAGAGGAGCCTGGTGGGCTATCGTCCTTGGTGTTGCAAGAGTCGGACATGACTTAGCAACTAAACCAATACATGAGAGCAAACACTAAACTAATTCAATGTTCAAAGCATTTATCTGCAAAGCAAGTACTATGTAGTTTTACATCCATTCACTGAAGATGCCCAAATTTATTTCTCCAGCTGAGATCCTTCATCTATGTTCCAGTCTCATATATCCTATTGCCTCTATCACAGTGTTTAATGAGCATCTCAAACTTATTACCTTCTAAGCTGAAATTTGCATATTCTGCTCCTACTCCATGCCTGCTGTTCTATCTTTATTCATCATCTCATTTAACTGTTTTCCATCTCAGTGACTATATTCTTCCAGTCACTCAGGCCCAAGTCTTAGATCCTGGCTTCCTCTTGCTTTTACATCTCACAATCAATTTCTCTAGCAAATCCTGTATCTAATATTTCAAAACACACCCAGTACCTGACAACTTCTCACATGTCCACCACTAACCCCTTGTCCCCAGCTGCCCTCATCTTAGAGGGTGTGTGTGTGATGGAATATCCGTTGCTACATTGAAGTTTCAAGAGTGCAGTTCCACCTTATACATGGCATGCTAAGTTGCTTCAGTCACGTCCAACTCTTTGCGACCCCATGGATTGTCCATGGCTCCTTTGTCCATGGAATTCTCCAGGCAAGAATACTGGAGTGGGTTGTCATTTCCTACTCCAAAGGATCTTCTCGACCCAGGGATCGAACCCGTATCTCTTATGTCTCCTGCATTGGCAGGCGGGTTCTTTATCACTAGCACCACCTGGGAAGCCCTATATTACATTTTAGGGTACTATTATTCATAAAGTGCTTCCCTGGCTTGGAGTAGGTTACAAAACATAGAGAATAGGTATAATAAAAGAGAAAATTAATTAATAAGCCAGTATCTACCTGCTCTGAAGTTTATCCTACTGCCCCTGTGAACCATCTATTTCCCATCTTGCCACTCATCTTTGTTTGCTTTATACTTATATAAACTTTTTTTGGCAAGAGAAAACTTCAAAATCTAAATAAAACTAAAATCTAAAGAAATAAAACTTCATAGATCTAAATAAAGCCTTATTTTCTATTGGTTTGGAAGCACATTACAGATATTTCTCTGCTGCTGCTAAGTCACTTTAGTCGTGTCCGACCCTGTGCGACCCCATAGACGGCAGCCCACCAGGCTCCCCCGTCCCTGGGATTCTCCAGGCAAGAACACTGGAGTGGGTTGCCATTGCCTTCTCCAATGCATGAAAGTGAAAAGTGAAAGTGAAGTCACTCAGTCGTGTCCGACTCTTAGCGACCCCATGAACTGCAGCCTACCAGGCTCCTCCATCCATGGGACTTTCCAGGCAAGAGTACTGGAGTGGGGTGCCATTGCCTTCTCTGATTTCTCTGCTGAGCTCCTTACAAACTGCAGAAAGGACAATGTTATATTATGTAAACTGGTGTTGCCCGATGATATGACACCTGTCAGAACCATGGGTATACTCTGCCACCACAGATCAGATTCTTTACTGACTGAGCCCCAGGGAAGCCTGGTGTACACTGTAGTGTATAGTGAAAGAAAGTGAAAGTGAAGTCGCTCAGTAGTGTCCGACTCTTTGAGACCCCATGGACACCAGGCTCCTCCGTCCATGGGATTTTCTAGGCAAGAGTACTGGTGTGGGTTGCCTTTTCCTTCTCCAGGGAACTTCCCAACCCAGGGATCAAACCCAGGTCTCCCGCACTGTAGACAGACACTTTACCATCTGAGCCACCAGGAAGTCTCTACAGTGTATAGCATATGCTCCTAAATGCTCCATAAGTGCTTAGTCATTTCCAACTTTTTGCGACCCCCTGGACTATCCCACCAGGCTCCTCTGTCCGTGGAATTTTTCATGCAATGATACTAGAGTGGGTCTCCATTTCCTACTCTAAAGGATCTTCCCACCCCAGAGATCAAACTTACATTCCCTCTGTCTCCTCCATTAGCAAATGGAGTCTTTGCCACTGCGTGGCCTGGGAAGCCCAGATTCACCTTGTAGGACTACAGCTGGCCTGCAGGAGCGCAGCACAAGCTTCCGCTCCAGGCAGAGCTGTTGCTGTCTTTGCTTAGTCTCTAAGTCATGTCAGACACTTTGGGACCCCGCAGACTTAGCCCACAAGGCTCTTCTGTCCATGAGATTTCCTAGACAAGAGCCCTGGAGTGGGTTGTCATTTCCTTCTCCCGGGGATATTCCTGACCCAGGGATTAAACCTCTGTCTCCTGCATTGAAGACAAATTCTTTACCAATGTGTCACCAGGGAAGCCCATAAATTAAAATAAACAGTTACAATTCGTACTTATCAGGCTGGCAAAAGTTAAAAAGATGAACTTAATATTGATGGGGAAATAGGAAAATGAATACAATCATACATTCTGTATCCATAAATGGAGATTAATAATATGATCGAAATCATGGGTCTTATGTCCAATAGCCACACATGAGTGAGCACATCTCATTTCACTCTTGTCAGCACTGAATTTTATAATTTCCTCTTACTTTTAGAGAAACAGCCTTTGTGTTTTAAGTGGTTATTTCTTTATTGAATACTGAACTTCACAAATTACTATATGACTAATGAAGAGGAAAAACACACTGTTCAAGACAAACACTGGCCCAAGCCAATTGTATTTCTTAGGAAGTAGAATTATATACTTCTGAAATGAAATAGTCTATTATTTAGACAAACACCAAACTGGACAAATTTTCTATGTAACATAAATTCGTTTTACCCATAACTTCTACTCTTTCTCTCCATTCTACAGTGTGATCTAGGTAGAAAAAGAAAGAGTAGAGTAGCTTTAATTTAAAAAACCAAGAAGAAAACTCATAATCAATAGGGCAGCCAGAGAAAAATGCAGTGGTAGTGTGGAATGAAAAAGAAAATATGAAGAGTGAAGGCAGGTCCTTGGGGCAGAAAAGTTCCCCACACGACCTAGCAGTTTGTCACAGCATCCACAGATGATCAAAGCATTGAACAAAATTTCCTATCCAAGGTGTGGCTGATGGGAATTTAGGATAATGATGTTAGCGTCACATTAATACTTGTCCCTTTGTCTAGAATAGACAATCATGAGGGGTAATCCTAAGAAATATTCTGGAGATTTCCCCTTAACTCTCAGACAATTTTATGAATGTGATTCACATGCCAACTCATAAGATCCATTGAAATCATCAGTTATGACATACTGCTATATGACTTACTTTTAAATCATTGAAACAGCTACTTCAGATCACAGAGCAAATAATTGAGGACATTTTATAACATCTGAGGTATTTTCATTTATTCTCTCTTCAATCTCTCTTCCCTTCCATCATTCATTTTTTTATTATTATTATTTTTTACTTTACAATATTGTATTGGTTTTGCCATACATCAACATGAATCTTATTTTATCACCATCATTCTGTCTTCATACTAATGGTTTAGATATACCTAGCCAAAGATATGAGCTTCCCTGGTGGCTTATTGACAAAGAATCTGCCTGCCGATGCAGGAGACAGAGGTTCATTCCCTCAGTTGGGAAATCCCCTAGAGAAGGAAATGGCAACGCACTCCAGAATTCTTTTCTGGGAAGTCCCACGGACAGAGGACCCTGGAGGGCTACACTCCATGGGGTCACAAAAGAGTTCGCCACAGTTTAGTCACTAAACAAAAAGCCAAAGATACATTCTTTCTATTTGATACCGTTAGGCACTTAGCTCTGGAAATGGAGTTACAAATCCCTGAATAAAATAATCTAACAAAGAGTAACCATCACTATCATCCTCACCTCATACACACACCAGACACAAAATCTACTATCAGTTCAGTTCAGTTCAGTCGCTCAGTCGTGTCTGACTCTTCACAACCCATGAATAGCAGCACGCCTGGCCTCCCTGTCCATCACCAACTCCCGGAGTTCACTCAGACTCACGTCCATCGAGTCAGTGATGCCATCCAGCCATCTCATCCTCTGTCGTCCCCTTCTCCTCCTGCCCCCAATCCCTCCCAGAATCAGAGTCTTTTCCAATGAGTCAACTCTTCGCATGAGGTGGCCCAAATACTGGAGTTTCAGCTTTAGCATCATTCCTTCCAAAGAAATCCCAGGGCTGATCTCTTTCAGAATGGACTGGTTGGATCTCCTTGCAGTTCAAGGGACTCTCAAAAGTCTTCTCCAACACCACAGTTCAAAAGCATCAATTCTTCGGCGCTCAGCCTTCTTCACAGTCCAACTCTCATATCCATACAAGACCACGGGAAAAACCATAGCCTTGACTAGACAAACCTTTTTTTTTTTTAATTTTATTTTTTTAAATTTTATTTTATTTTTAAACTTTACATAATTGTATTAGTTTTGCCAAATATCAAAATGAATCCGCCACAGGTAGACGAACCTTTGTTGGCAAAGTAATGTCTCTGCTTTTGAATATGCTATCTAGGTTGGTCATAACTTTTCTTCCCAGGAGTGAGCGTCTTTTAATTTCATGGCTGCAGTCACCATCTGCAGTGATTTTGGAGCCCAGAAAAATAAAGTCTGACACTGTTTCCACTGTTTCCCCATCTATTTCCCATGAAGTGATAGGACCGGGTGCCATGATCTTCATGTTCTGAATGTTGAGCTTTAAGCCAACTTTTTCACTCTCTACTTTCACTTTCATCAAGAGGCTTTTTAGTTCTTCTTCACTTTCTGCCATAAGGGTGGTGTCATCTGCATAGCTGAGGTTTTGATATTTCTCCCAGCAATCTTGATTCCAGCTTGTGCTTCTTCCAGTCCAGTGTTTCTCATGATGTACTCTGTATATAAGTTAAATAAGCAGGGTGACAATATACAGCCTTGACATACTCCTTTTCCTATTTGGAACCAGTCTGTTGTTCCATGTCCAGTTCGAACTGTTGCTTCCTGACCTACATACAGGTTTCTCAAGAGGCAGGTCAGGTGGTCTGGTATTCCCATCTCTTTCAGAATTTTCCACAGTTTATTGTGATCCACACAGTCAAATGCTTTGGCATAGTCAATAAAGCAGAAATAGATGTTTTTCTGGAATTCTCTTGCTTTTTCCATGATGATGCCTCCATGAACAATAATGTTAAACTCCATTTCTGTGGGCTCTCATCTTGTCAACCTTTCTTTGGTGTAGGGCACAGTTTTAATTTTGTAAAACAATGAAAAAACGTGGAGTTGAATTACTCCATGAATTTGTAGGTACTCATCAAATTCATTTAGTTTTACAAAATACTTGTGGGAGAATTTAAGCTTTTTAAAATAATTATACTTTAAAAAGCATTTAAATAATATTCATTTTTAACATATTAATATGAAAATTCTTTGGATTTTATGACCAAATAATTTGATACACAAAACAACCCAAGGTTTTCCCTTCCTACTCAAGATGTTTTATGCCAGTGATAAAAGTAAACATTCTTATTTTCTTTTATATAATAAATTGTGTGACCTGCCCAATTACTAGCCCTCTGTATATATGACACTAACCACAACAACAACCATGCAAAGTAGGCACCATTTTCTCCATTTTTACAGAAAATAACTTGCTTAAAGAAACAAAAGTAAAAACTGGCAAAGGTGAAACTAAAACCCAATTCTCTAGTGCTTTTTAAATTGTTCAAATTGGATTTACCCATTTCAGTACCATATATAGTTTGAGGCATTTTGGTAGTTTTATATTATCACTTAACTCTTACCACGAAGTAAAAAAGAAGAGTTCCATTGTCCTAAAAAGTTTTCTCATGACCCTTTACAGACTATCTCCTTTCCTAATATCCAGCCAAAGCAGCCATCAATTTCCTGTCTCTATAATTTTTTCTTCTTTTACTTCATATGAATGGATCACACAGGATACAGTCTTGTGCAGTTGTTTTTATTGATCATATTTTTAGATTTAGTCATATTCTTGTAAATATTTTCTTTTCTCCTGCTGTAATCTCACAATTTGCTTATCCTTTCAGTAGTTAGGAAACATTTGAATTGTTTTAGCTTTCCTTTTTTTTTTTTTTTTTTCTTTTAATTGTTAGACATAATGCTGGTGTGAATGAATAGATACAGAAATCTTCAGATGGACAAACATTTTCATATTTTTCTTGTGGAAAATATCAGAGTAGGGTTCCTGATTGATGTAATAAATATATGTTCCACTAAAAAAGATATCACTATACTTTTTTCCAATGTGGTTAGTATTTCCACTTGCACTGTATGTGAATTCTGGTTATTCCAAATTGTTGCCAAAAGTAGGTATTTGTCAGCCTTTTAAATTTTAGCTAATCTAATGAGTGTATAGTAGCATCCCATTGTTAGATCAGATCAGTCGCTCAGTCATGTCCGACTCTTTGTGACCCCATTAATCGCAGCACGCCAGGCCTCCCTGTCCATCACCAGCTCCCGGAGTTCACTCAGACTCACGTCCATCGAGTCAGTGATGCCATCCAGCCATCTCATCCTCTGGCGTCCCCTTCTCCTCTTGCCCCCAATCCCTCCCAGCATCAGAGTCTTTTCCAATGAGTCAACTCTTTGCATGAGGCGGCCAAAGTACTGGAGTTTCAGCTTTAGCATCATTCCTTCCAAAGAAATCCCAGGGCTGATCTCTTTCAGAATGGACTGGTTGGATCTCCTTGCAGTCCAAGGGACTCTCAAGAGTCTTCTCTAACACCACAGTTCAAAAGCATCAATTCTTCGGTGCTCAGCTTTCTTCACAGTCCAACTCTCACATCCATACATGACCACTGGAAAAACCATAGCCTTGACTAGACGAACCTTTGTTGGCAAAGTAATGTCTCTGCTTTTGAATATGCTATCTAGGTTGGTCATAACTTTCCTTCCAAGGAGTAAATGTCTTTTAATTTCATGGCTGCAGTCACCATCTGCAGTGATTTTGGAGCCCAGAAAAATAAAGTCTGACAGTGTTTCCACTGTTTCCCCATCTATTTCCCATGAAGTGATGGGACCAGATGCCATGATCTTTGTGCTCTGAATGTTGAGCTTTAAGCCAACTTTTTCACTCTCTACTTTCACTTTCATCAAGAGGCTTTGTAGTTTCTCTTCACTTTCTGCCATAAGGGTGGTGTCATCTGCATATCTGAGGTTATTGATATTTCTCCCGGCAATCTTGATTCCAGCTTGTGTTTCTTCCCGTCCAGCGTTTCTCATGATGTACTCTGCATAGAAGTTAAATAAGCAGGGTGACAATATACAGCCTTGATGTACTCCTTTTCCTATTTGGAACCAGTCTGTTGTCCCATGTCCAGTTCTAACTGTTGCTTCCTGACCTGCATACAAATTTCTCAAGAGGCAGATCAGGTGGTCTGGTATTCCCATATCTTTCAGAATTTTTTTTCATCATCCCATTGTAGTTTATTTCGTAATTCTCTGATGACTAATGTAATTAAGCATATTTTCATTGGTCACTATATGTCTTTAGTGAAGTTTTTCTCCAAACTTTTTTTCCAGTTTTAACTGAATTGTCTACTACTGATTTTTAAGATTTGTACAGTTGACCCTTGAACAATACAGGCTTGAGCTGCACAGCTCCACTGATGCGCAAAATTTTTTCAATAGTAAATACTACAGTAGTACAGGATTAGCAGTTGCCTGAATCCCTGGATGTGAAACCAAAGATATTGTGGGATTATCACTTTGAGAAACCCTGGATACAGATGGCTAACTATAATTATAACACATGATCAGTACCCTTGAACTCTGCATTTATCAATGGTATGTTTTCGATAAAAGGCTCTTATTTAATGTAATCTGGGAAATATATTCTATGGCTTGCCTTTTCATTTATCAAATATATCTTTTAAAGAACAAAAGTCATTAATCCTGATGAAATCTACTTAACAACTGTTTTTCTGTTTATAGCTCATATACATCTCTTATTCTTATGTAAGAAGTTTTACCTAACTCAATGTCACCAAGATTTCTCCAAAGTTTTCTTTCAGAAATGTAAAAATTCTCTCTCTTACAATTAGGGCTATGATTCACACTCTTATGGATGATGCTAGGTGAAGGTCACGCTTACTTTTTGTCATATACATAGCCTGTTGTTTCAGCACCATTTGTTGAAAAAGCTATATTTTCTTAATTGCGTTACATTGGCATCTTGATCATACATTACTTGATCATACAAATGCGGGCCTATTTCAAGAAAGTCTATTTTGTTCCATTAATCTATATGTCTAGCCTTACACCAACAGCATGCTTGCATGCGTGCTCAATCGTTAAGTCGTGTCTGACTCTTTGCAGTCCCATGGACTATAGCCTGTCAGGCTCCTCTGTCCATGCCAACACCATACTGTGTTCTTAATCACTGTATATTAGGTCTTGAGATCAGCGAATGTAAGCCCTCTAATTTTATTCTTTAAAGAAATTTTTTTTCCCTTTTTAGGTACTTTGGCTTTTCCTATACATAACTAGGTCTGAGGCTTCCCAGGTGGGACTAGTGGTAAAGAATCTGCCTGCCAGTGCAAGAGACACAGGTTTGATTCCTGGGTCAGGAAAATCCCCTGGAGAAAGGAATGGCAACCCACTCCAGTATTCTTGCTTGGAAAAATCCCATGGACAGAGCAGCCTGAAGGGCTACAGTCCTTGGGGCAGCAAAGAGTCAGACACAACTGAGTGACTGAACACAACTAGTTTTTAGATGTTTACCAAAAACCCTGATAGGTTCTTGACTGTGAATGCATAAAATCTCTAAATCACTTTAGAGGTGTAAAAAAGAGTCTGACTCTATTTTTGATGTTTGCTAACAGCTTTTTAGCACCCCTTCCCCCTTCTTCCTCTGCCTCACATCTTGGCAAGCTCTTCAGAAAGCCTGAGTGCTTCCTCCTGTGGTGTCAGTGGGAGTTTCCAAGGACAGAAGCTTCAGCCTGTGCCAAGGAACCCTTTGGTCAAATGCAGCACTTAAAGGGCTTCCCCTGTGGCTCAGTTGGTAAAGAATCTGCCTGCCATGTGGGAGACCTGGGTTCGACCCCTGGGTTGGGAAAATCCCCTGGAGAAGGGAAGGGCTACCCAATTCAGTATTTTGGCCTGTGGACTGTGTAGTCCATGGGGTCGCAAAGAGTCAGACACAACTGAGTGACTTTCATTTCACTTCATTCACAATAAAAACCCAGGTCCATCTCTCTTCTCAGTCTTCTCCACCCTTTCTCAGAGTGGCTTAGGAGACATACTCTGTTCTCCAAAGTTTCATCATGAAAGTGGTAAACCTTTTTAGATCTTCCTAGTATATGTCATAATTCTTCATTTCCAAACCAAATTTTGAAGCGGAGAGCATTCTAATTCTTCAGAGTGGTCACAACAATTGGCATTGTGAACATGATTGTCTACATAACAGCCATGACCACCAGGGTCATTCTTCTCTTATGCTGACTTGCAAACTGGCTCATTTTGGCCTGGTGACAAGCATATACCTGTTGCATGATGGCTGGAGCCTCACATTGTGGTGTTTTGTGCTGCATTTCCTGGGTTTTACTGATCCTCTATTGTAAATCTAACTGAGCTATGTCATGAGTTTTGATAACAAATTAACATGTAGGGATAAGAGTATGGGATTGGATCTCTCTTAAAAGTGGCCCGGGCCATATCTTCTGGTCTAGGACTACATGTCTTAGAATGAACCATGTATGTTAATTGTAGCATAAGTGGTAAATATGCCAGAGTCAGGGGAATGACTTTCACTCTGTGACAGACTGTGTCTCAATCACGCATTGGCCCCTCTTCTAATAGAGTTGCTGAAGAGGAAAGACCAAGCCCTGTGCAATGGCAGGGCCTCTCAGATGGTGGCTCATGTGTAGAAGAGCAGGTACTTTTGAGGAACAGTCACCATGTGAAAATTACTGAGAGCCACGCTCCTGAAATCACACGACTCGTTAAGACCCTACAAAATGCCCTAGTTGCTGCCACTGCTGCCTATGGCACTGCTGAAATAAGGTGTTGATCCTCAGGGTTATAGAGAAGAAGAACCATGCCACCCCCAGGGCATTACCAAGGAAATGGCAACCCACTCCAGTATACATGCCTGGAAAATCCCACGGATGGAGGAGTCTGGCAGTTACATACCATGGGATCGCAAAGAGTCAGACGCAACTGAGCGACTTCACTTTCACCTTCATCTACCATTGCCCTGAGACACCTAACCCTGATGATACTAATTCCAATCTCTCTGGTGGAACAAATATATAAAAGGTAGGCAGGTTAGAGAGAAACTCCCCCACCCTCATACACATCCAAAGTGTATCTAGTCACAACAGACAGAGAAACAGACAAGAAAGAAAAGAAAAAAAGAAAAACATTCAGAAACTATGGGAGAATATAAAAATAAACGCACAAAATTCTGTAAGAGGCTCACAATTCAGTTTCTCCCAAATGGATAGTCAAAATTCGCTAGAAATTATACAACAAAAGCTAAGGATCATGCTATTTGCACGTCTGTAGGTTATGAATGAACTTTAGTATCTACTGAAATGGATGAATTGGCTAAGCTTCATGAACTTGCCAATACTAATACTCAAATTACAGACATACTTGGGAATCTTGCTAAATTTTATAAAAAGGTATCAGCTATAATCTTATCAAATAGAAAACAGAGCAAAATAGATATGCCTCATTTTAAACATCAGATTAAATTCCCCAATGAACACTCATTGCCCTTAGGTATCCCATAGGGGTTATGTTTACTAAGACCCAATGAGTTATAATGGAGAAGGCAATGGCACCCCACTCCAGTACTCTTGCCTGGAAAATCCCATGGATGGAGGAGCCTAGAAGGCTGCAGTCCATGAGGTTGCTGAGGGTCAGACACGACTGAGAGACTTCCCTTTCACTTTTCACTTTCATGCATTGGAGAAGGAAAATGGCAACCCACTCCAGTGTTCTTGCCTGGAGAATCCCAGGGACGGGGAAGCCTGGTGGGCTGCTGTCTACGGGGTTGCACAGAGTCAGACACGATTGAAGTGACTTAGCAGCAATGAGTTATAAATTGAAATCAAGTTGTCTTCAGCACCTACAATTTGGTTTACCAGATCGGATCCTACGAAAGTTTCCCTAGTTTAAACAGTTAATGTCAGTCAATCTAAGTCAAAAGAGGATTTTCAAGAATTGCAATTCATTAAACATGAACGACTAGAGGAAGGGTGATTAAAATAAATTTTTGAATAGTTTGCTTATGTATGACCTTGCTTCCTCACAGAGATTATCCCAAAATCTCTTTCCCAGAAAGCACAGCTACATATTGTCCTCCACACTGGAACACTTCTCCTGAATTCACATTTACACTCAAATGATTTTCTGAGTCACATTTACAGCATGTCTTTGAGTGTCCCCTGTAGAACCATAATCCTTCTCTGCTTATGGGGCTCAAACCTGACAGGTGGTTAACTCCATCCTTCACGTGCTGTGCACAAATTTTCTTTCCCATGTATAATCTCCATTTCAAACCTCAAACTATCCTATCTTTTCTCTGGAATTTCCAAAATATTAGAGAATAATTTTGTCATGGCACTGTAAGAATGCCATCTCTAGCAATGAGTTCATGCTAAAGAGACTACCAGAAACTTTTCATACTGCCTCTAAACAGCAGCAGCACAAAGTTGCTCCAGGAAAGATTATGTCATCTTACATACATATAGTGTTTCATAGATTACAAAGTATTTTCAATACACATCATCTGTCTCTTGCTGGTAGAGGGCACATAAAGCATTTTCCCATTTTACGCATGGCAAGACTGAGGTTCAGTGAGATTAAAATGTTTACTCAAATTAGTAGATAATACTTGAAAGAGCCAGCACAAAAAACAACTAACCATAGCCCCTTTTCCCCACCCCATCCCTGCCCCACCCAGAACATGTTCTATTAATAACATGTCACACAGCCTGACAGTTTTCTCCTTGACCTATTCTTTATCACTCTGCCACCTTGATTTACTTTTGTGTCCATATGCATACTGAAATATCTTAATTCCTACTGTGTGTGATGCCATAAAAGACACTCAGATCAGATCAGTCGCTCAGTCATGTCCGACTCTTTGCAACCCCATGAATCGCAGCACGCCAGGCCTCCCTGTCCATCACCAACTCCCAGATTTCACTCAGACTCACATCCATCGAGTCAGTGATGCCATCCAGCCATCTCATCCTCTGTCGTCCCCTTCTCCTCTTGCCCCCAATCCCTCCCAGCATCAGCGTCTTTTCCAATGAGTCAACACTTCGCATGAGGTGGCCAAAGTACTGGAGTTTCAGCTTTAGCACACTTCCTTCCAAAGAAATCCCAGGGCTGATCTCTTTCAGAATGGACTGGTTGGATCTCCTTGCAGTCCAAGGGACTCTCAAGAGTCTTCTACAACACCACAGTTCAAAAGCATCAATTCTTCGGCGCTCAGCTTTCTTCACATTCCAACTCTCACATTCATACATGACCACTGGAAAAACCATAGCCTTGACTAGACGGACCTTTGTTGGCAAAGTAATGTCTCTGCTTTTGAATATGCTATCTAGGTTGGTCATAACTTTCCTTCCAAGGAGTAAGCGTCTTTTAATTTCATGGCTGCAGTCACCATCTGCAGTGATTTTGGAGCCCAGAAAAATAAAGTCTGACACTGTTTCCACTGTTTCCCCATCTATTTCCCATGAAGTGATGGGACCGGATGCCATGATCTTTGTTTTCTGAATGTTGAGCATTAAGCCAACTTTTTCACTCTCCACTTTCACTTTCATCAAGAGGCTTTTTAGTTCCTCTTCACTTTCTGCCATAAGGGTGGTATCATCTGCATATCTGAGGTTATTGATATTTCTCCCGGCAATCTTGGTTCCAGCTTGTGCTTCTTCCAGCTCAGCGTTTCTCATGATGTACTCTGCATATAAGTTAAATAAACAGGGTGACAATATACAGCCTTGACGTACTCCTTTTCCTATTTGGAACCAGTCTGTTGTCCCATGTCCAGTTCTAACTGTTGCTTCCTGACCTGCATACAAATTTCTCAAGAGGCAGATCAGGTGGTCTGGTATTCCCATCTCTTTCAGAATTTTCCACAGTTTATTGTGATCCCACAGTCAAATGCTTTGGCATAGTCAATAAAGCAGGAATAGATGTTTTTCAGGAACTTTCTTGCTTTTTCTATGATCCAGCGGATGTTGGCAATTTGATCTCTGGTTCCTCTGCCTTTTCTAAAAGACACTACTGACACTGAGAAACACTTAAGATTTGCAGAAACCAAACTCAAATCAAACTGTGCGAAATAAGTGAATAACTTATTTTAAAAATCCTTATAAATGCACATTATGATTGAAGCTTTTGAAAATATTAATTCATTCTGCATAAAATCAAATTATTAAATACATGCTGTGATTGAAACCATTAAATATAGTAATCCATTCCAGCTAAGAAAGACAGTAACCTCTCAAAATACATGAAAACTTAAGTGATTTAAATATTTCCCTAATTCAATTTAATGATTATATATACTTGCAACAGATGAATAAATAATTTTTTTAAGAGATTGTAACCAAACATTTTCCTTTGGTTCACTTCAGTTTACAATGATGAAGGACCTACCGTATCTCATGGCGCTTTCAGAAAACTGGCTCTTCACAGACTCTTGGACACTCATCACTTCACAGACTCTTGGACACTCATCAACACTGCTACTTTTGTTTCTCTTTTCCTCTTCTTCCATTATCAATAATCTGCAACATAATATTTTTCTTTTGTTTGCTCACATTTCTCCACATCCCTTTTTTATTCCTTTCCTCCATCTTAACTCAGTTTTATCTTTTTTTTACCCTTTAAGGTTCATATTTTCTTCTGATGGGTAAGAGAGGACATCTTAACCATTGTTCTGAAGGTTTTCTTTCCATGAATGTTCTCTATTTTCTCAGCACCTCCTGGAAATCCATCTGCTGGAGCTGCTATAATACCTCCATGGCCACCTGTTATCAATGTGTTTACAGCTATGTCCTCATTGAGTCTTTATTCACATCTTTTGAAAAAGTTTTATTTGATTCTCTTAAAGATATCATTGAAATGCAAAAATATTATTGTACCCAGTTTTCAGATGAGGTAACAGGTAGAGAGATACTTAATAATTTTCCCAAGGTGAAAATGAATTAAAAGTAACCTTTTTAAGGGGTGACAGTCATAGTCCAGGTAACCCTTATCTCAGGAATTAAAATTTTTACTGAAGTATAGTTGGTGTACAATTTTCTGTTAATTTCTGCTGTACAGCAAAGTAATTAAATTTATATATACATGGGCTTCCCTCTTAGATCAGACAGTAAAGAATCTGCCTGCAATGCAGGAGACCTGGGTTCGATCCCTTCCCAAACTCCCAACCCTTCCCTTTCCCACCCCCTTTTAAAAAATTATGACCAACGTTTTTTGGTAGTTTATATCTATAGCTCTTTATTTACACTCTGATTAATATAATGTTTTAATAGATCTATATAACATCAGAATCAATTCAACCATAATTTGAGAACAAAACATTTAGGTTTCAAATTTTTTCTTGAGTATGGATCTAAGAAAATATTTCTAGTACCAAAGAAATCAAATTTAACCTGAACAAGTGACAACTAGAATTTGTATTTTAACATTTTTTTTCCCTCAGATGTAAACACCTAGGATTAGTTTTTAACTGAATAGTAATTAACATATATTCTCTTTTCCCTTCCTTAAATTTATTTGGTCATTTACATGAATCAGGAACAGTATTTAGAAATGCATTTTTCCCTGAAGTTTGGTAGTGTATATATATATATATATATATATATATATATATATATATATATATATATATGTGAGATCTCCTATGAATGGAAAAACACATTCTTAGCTTTCTCTCTAAATCAGGTCAGGTAAAGTCAATAATTCTTTAAAGTTTCAAAAGAAAATTCAAATTGACCTCAGTCTATTTCTGATTTACTTAACTTCTCCTGATTTGTGCTGATTATATGGCTATAATATTATGGCTTTTTATGAGCCCAAGAAGTCAATAGAAAGATATAGCACTAACTTTTTCCTCCCTTGATAAATTTGTGAAATAATGAAATAGCAAGAATGATTATTAATCTAATGTTATCTTTATGATTATTATTCTTAAGTTTAGTTTTTTAAATCAATATGTAACAATGGATAAAGTATGAGAGTAGAAAAACTACAAATTTCTTCAGAGTTCCAAGAGTTTCCATGACATTAATCCCAGCAAACTATTCTAGCCTGCCCTCATGCATGAACCGCTGGTTCCTTATAATGGCGTATGGCATTTCAATTTCAAACCTGCCCTCAATAAACAGGATGAAGAATTACTGTGCTCATGGATAAACTGCTTTGTGACTTAATGTTTATCCACCATAATCAATAACACCCAAATTCAAAAACAATCAAAGCACATGAAAAGTAAAACAATTTTATTTCATATGCTAAGCAAATTCTTTGTTCTTTTTTGAAGTAGAAAAGATTATTAAGGTGGTGAGTGCCTCAAGGTAAATTTATCATAAAAAAACCGAAATGTAAATGAAGCACTGATGTGTTAACAGATCTGCCTAGTTTCGAAAGGTGATTTTGTTTATGTACTTATTGATTTCTGCAGATGTATAATCTAGTATAGCTTTTTTATTTGTCAGCCTGACCTGTCCTCTGCAAACCCTCATATAATGCGATAAACATTATCTAGGAAAATACATTTTATGCCAAAGCAGTATCTTCCTATGCAAAAAAAAAAATATATATATATATATATGAAAAAAAATTAAGCAATCTAAGTAACCTTCAGAGTGCTACAAATTGAAAAGTAAGTTTATTGAAACACTTTGTTTTCAAATTAAATCCTAAAACAAAATTTTTATTTTCCCATAATATAAATTTGGAATATAGCTTCTTTGTTCAGATACCTGGATTCTGCCCTTTCATTTTCTTTCCCAGTCGACAAAGCTAATAATTTCTTACATATCTATTAATCACCATTTTAAAGGCCATATTATGTGGAACATTCAATTAAGTTTAGCTTTTATTGTGACCACCATAACAAAAAAAGTTGTCACAAACTTTCTTCCTAGACAGCATATTAAAAAACAGAGACATTACTTTGCCAACAAAGGTCCGTCTAGTCAAGGCTATGGTTTTTCCAGTGGTCATGTATGGATGTGAGAGTTGAACTATAAAAAATGCTGAGTGCTGAAGAATTGATGCTTTTGAACTGTGGTGTTAGAGAAGACTCTTGAGAGTCCCTTGGACTGCAAGGAGATCCAGCCAGTCCATCCTAAAGATCAGTCCTGGGTGTTCATTGGAAGGACTGATGCTGAAGCTGAAACTCCAATACTTTGGCCACCTGATGTGAAGATTTGACTCATTTGAAAAGACCCTGATGCTGGGAAAGATTGAAGGCAGGAGGAGAAGGGGACAACAGAGAATGACATGGTTGGATGACATCACCAACTCAATGGACACGAGTTTGGGTAAACCCTGAGAGTTGGTGATAGACAGGGGAGCCTGATTTTCTGCAATCCATTGGGTTGCGAAGAGTCGGACACGACTGAGCAAGTGAACTGAACTGAACTTTCTGCTTCTGTTCCCATAAGGAAAATGCTATTCCTGATTTTGCTATTTAAAACTTCTCATACTTTTTTCACCTGATATGAGAATCCTCACTCTCCCTTATTTGGCTGAAATAAAAATAAATAGAATTAAGGTTCTTGTGATTTATTTGGTATGGGTCTCATTTCGTTTATTCATCCAGTGTGTTTTTATTGAGTAGCTACCATGTGCCAGGTACCCCACCAGATTCTGGGGTCACAATAGTGAACCAACCAAACAATATATCATCTTCCTTGTGAAACATGCATTCTAGTGGATATGACAGAAATTAAACAAATCCATTACATGGGCAGCTAGATAGATATCAAAAGTGAAATACATTGGGAAAATATGATAGGAGTACAATTTTTAATAAAATGGGCAGAAAAAAGCCTATCTGAGGAAATAGTATTTGAGCCAAAACACAACTGAGGAGTGAAAAAAAGTTCACAGAAATTCCTGGTAGAGGGAAGAGTGAGTGTAAAGGTCTGGAAGGACTGGGGCTCTGGGAGTTTGAAGAAGAGAAAGAAAGAATGTCAAAAGCAGAATGCATCATGGAAAAGAGTGGGCAGATGAGCTCAGACCAACTCGTGGAAGCCAGGTTGTGTGAGCCTTGTAAGCCAGACCATATTGGTTTTGATTCTGTGTCGGATGGAGAGGGCTTCCCTGGTGGCTCAGATGGTAAAGAAACTGTCTGCAATGCAGGAGACCTGGGTTTTACCCCTGGGTTGGGAAGATCCCTAGGAGAAGGCAATGGTACCCACTTCAGTATTCTTGCCTGGAGAATTCCATGGACAGAAGAGCCTGGTGGGCTACAGTCCATGGAGTTGCAAAGAGTTAGACGTGACTGAGCAACAAACACTTCAACTTTTTTTCTTTCAGGATGGGGAATCTATGGAGGTGTTGAGTAGAAAAATGGCCTGACTGTAGTTGTTGCAGTAAAAGGTTCACACTGGTTATTACTAGAGAATGTACAAATTATTTAAACTCTCCAATCTCAGTTTCTCATGTTTGAAATAGGAATACTGTTACCTAGGGTGTCCCATGAGCATTGACTAAATTAGTATGCATGATATCTAATACATAGTAAGATATCAGTAACAAATATTTTCTTTTCTGTATTTCTCCCTCTTGAGTGAGATAAAGTAATATTCTTATTCCTTTCAAAGTGAATTTCACTCCTAACCCCTATTCCCTCTTTGATTCTAACTCTGCTGGGTTCTCCTCTGTCAAATATTTGCCTCCCCATCTCCTACCTTGCTTTCAGATGATTTACTCCCTCAGTCTAAAAGCATATACATGTCCTCTTACCTCAAACAGAAGCAATTTTTCTCCAATCCTGCCACTTCAGATATCCCATCAAAAGGTACCACTCTCCTTCATTTTTGTAAAAAATTTCATAAAAGCAGTAGTCAATATATAATGCTTCCACTTCCTCACATTTCATTGTTCCTTCATGTTTATAGCCTGACATTTGCCATTACAATTCTATTGAACCTAAGTCCCTGATTGTTCTACCTGGGAGAGGAGTCAGTGAAAGACTTTAATCACGATGGCAATGAAATAATTCTCCCATTGCAGGTTCAAAAGTCGCACATTGGCCAAGACTTCTCAAAGGTGTAGATAAATTTTCAAAACAAATCTCTTCATCATTTTTCATCCTTGGAAAAGGCAACAGCGTGAACAAAATTCCAAACAATAAGGATGTAAGCATTATTTCAAAGAAGAGGCTGTAAAAAATTCCAATTAAAAATTACCCTGCTGTGGGGGCTTCCCCTTCTGCTATGATGGGGGATCCACTATAGGATTTGCTGGCCCATTGTAAACAATTTGACAGGTGGAAAAACTTTAAGATATAGGGCAAAGGCATTGCAGAACTTCATTTCATGATATAAAGGAAATAAATGAGTGAGGTGTATGACTATTGAATTTTTTCTTAGAGGCAATTTTTGACTGCACCACAGGGAGAGGAAAGTCAGCATGGATGATGCTCTGACTGAGTGAAGAGCCAGATTTTCAAAATCCTTGGAGGCTAAAGTGGCTAAAATTGATGGGGAAGATTAGTGTGGAGAAAGGACCTACACAGACAGAAGTCTCCTGTCAGAGTGTGCTGGTGAATAATAAATTATAATATTTAGGGTGAAAGATGTCAGGGAAATAACAAGGGGATATAAAAAATAAAATAATTTCTCCAGCACACACAGGACCAGGAGATACTTGAACTCTTAAAACTCAAACTGGAGAGACTGTATTAAACACACAAAGCATTCAGGTAGATCCCAGAAGTGTTCTGTTTCATTGGATTAGTCAAAAACTTTGTTTGGGTTTTTCTGTCCTATCTTATGGAAAAAAAAAAAACAAATAAAAATATTGACTGCCGGGGACCAGCCCCGGCTGATCCAGGGTATTCGAAGGAGAGACGGCGTAGGCGAAGATCAGGAAACAATTGCTTAATTAAATGTTAATTAAGGATATAAAGAGTAATAGAATGAGGATAGCTCAGTAAAATTCAGTGAAGAAAAGAGGCTGAAATAAGGATAGCTCAGTGAGGAAATTCAGTGGAGAAAAGAGGCTGAATAATTCAGCCAGAAGGTAAGAGAAAGAACGACATGGTGAGACCAAGTTTCGGTGAACAAGGCCCGCACTTTATTTTCCAAAGTAGTTTTTATACCTTAAGTTATGCATAGAGGATAATGGGGGAAGGGGTAGAGTCAGGCAGCAAGCCAGGCTTTCTTCCTGCAAACTTATCATATGCAAAAGCTTAGGTGATTTGCATCATCTTCTGGCCCGGAGGCCTGTTAACATTTTAAGACCTTTTCTTCAGAAAACTTATTTTTCTCTAAAGGTGATTGGTCAGGAGCCACCCTCCAAAAGCATTAGATAAAGTTGCATTCCTACAGAGCAAAGGTGTGGTGGGCTACAACAAGAAAAAGAATTAACTCAAGGGTCCCAGGTTACAAACATTAAAGCTACTATTTACACCAATTATATTAATCAATACACTGCCAGGGACACAGCAGGTAAGAGATATGGAAACTTAGCAGCAAACATTGGCCCAACAAGTGAAAATCCCTTCACCAATACAATTTCTAATTAATCTTTTAACTACTCAAAAGAATCTGTGTTTAGACAGTTTAGAACATCTCCTGCCTCTCACAGTTGGGAGGCTCTGAACAATCACATGAGGCCGGAAAAACCTATTCAGGCAGGCTAGAGGATTTCCAAAGGAGTTTGTAGGTTAAACACTGTCACACCCAGGAATTATTAACTGGAGCTGTAAGCTAACTTTTTTCAGAGAGGTAGTGGGGGACAGCCCCCCGTAAAGTCAGAGGTGTAGGTGAAAGCACAAAGCAGAAAGTAGGCAGACTCTGGTTTTGGGGGTAGATTGCTCGAGAATTTCCAGGGAGACTCCTGAGGCTCGATCCCGCCTTTGCGTATGCCAAGCCTCCTTCCTCATGACCTTTGCCAGAGGCGGAGCTCGCTCCCCGCAATTGACTAAGCCAATAACAGTCACCACATGCTCACAATGCCAGAAACTTACAGGTTGACTTGGTTTGACCTAACTTGGTGAGAGCGATGATAAAACTAGATAGCATATTATAAAGCAGACACATCACTTTGCCAACAAAGCTCCATATATTCAAAGGAACGATAGACTAGTTCCAAACTGGGAAAGGAGTATGCCAAGACTGTATATTGTCATCCTGGTTATTTAACTTATATGAAGAGAACATCATATGAAATACTGGGCTGGATGAAGCACAAGATGCAATCAAGATTGCTGGGAGAAATATCAATAGCCTCAGATACACAGATGACACCACCCTTATGGCAGAAAGTGAAGAACTAAACAGCCTCTTGATGAAAGTGAAAGAGGAGAGTGAAAAAGTTGGCTTAAAACTCAGCATTCAAAAAACCAAGATCTTGGCATCCAGTCCCATCACTTCATGGCAAATAGATGGGGAAAGAATGGAAACTGAGTCTTTATTTGCTTGGTCTCCAAAAAAAAAAAAAAAAAGCAGAGACATTATTTTACCAACAAAGGTCTGTCTCATCAAAGCTATGGTTTTTCCAGCACTCATGTATGGATGTGAGAGTTGGACCAGAAAGCTGAGCACCAAAGAATTGATGGTTTTGAACTGTGGTGTTGTAGAAGACTCTTGAGAGTCCCTTGGACTGCAAGGAGATCCAACCAGTCCATCCTAAAGGAGATCCGTCCTGAGTATTCATTGGAAGGACTGATGCTGAAGCTGAAACTCCAATACTTTGATCACCTGATGCAAAGAGTTGACTCATTGGAAAAGACCCTGATGCTGGGAAAGATTGAAGGCAGGAGGAGAAGGAGACGACAAAGGACGAGATGGTTAGATGGCATCACTGACTCAATGGACATGAATTTGAGCAAACTCTGGGAGAGAGTGGAGGACAGAGGAGCCTAATATGCCACAGTTGATGGGGTCATAGAGTGTAGGAGACGATTTATCAACTGAACAGCAACAACTCTAGAACAATCATATATTTAAAAATGAAATTAATAAAAAGCCTGGAAAATACAAAGCCAATAACTAATAAGCTAACCCCCAACTTGAAATATAAGCTCTTAAAGAAAACAACTTGCTCAAAAAAAATCATATAAAATGCATATGTATATTGTTCTCTGTTGCTTGATTTTTGGTAAAGAGCTCCTATAACCCTGGAAATCTGATTTTGAAAAGTGTATTTTTTGTCAAAAATAGTACTTTTTATTCGATTGTCAGAAGTCAATGATGAATGTTCTAATCTCTAGGAAGCCTCTTAAAGACTATATGACGTATTTTGCATCAAGCTAATAGAAGAGAAAAGTAGAATATTAGAACACTGGCTCATCCAAAAGAAGGCAAGGCAGACAGTAAAAGAAATGTAAACAATGTATGACAAATAAAAAATTCATCACAG
Source organism: Bos grunniens (assembly GCF_055505025.1). Taxonomy (NCBI): domain Eukaryota; kingdom Metazoa; phylum Chordata; class Mammalia; order Artiodactyla; family Bovidae; genus Bos; species Bos grunniens. The sequence continues at coordinate 11,353,343 of NC_141168.1, forward strand.
CGTAAATTAAAAAAAAAAAAGCCTCAAACATTATACATGTTGCTAAAAGTAGTGATATAATCAAGTGAATCACCTTAAACAGATGTTAGAAAATAAATCAAAAGGAAAGAAGTCACATATTATTTTAAGATACAGGGGGAAAACAACCTCACAATAAAGTAGGAAAAATAATAGAAGACAAAAATGAAATAGAAACAAACATATGAAAGCAAAAAAAAAAAAAGTTGAGTAGGCTCACAAATTTGATTAATATTGAAAGATTTTATAGCAAAAAAGGAGAGAATATAGTTCATCAAAGTCAAGAACAAAAATGAGTATATCACTACTATTCTTAGACATCAAATAGTTAACCAGAGTATATAAGAACAACTTTATGTCAATTTGCTTTTAAAAATTCCATGATATGTCCAAATTTTCAGAGAAATACTACTTTCAAAAACTAATTGTCCAATACTTAAAAGAAAAACTGAATTTCTTTTAAAAATTTTCCCACACAGAAGACTCAATATACCTTTACTCAACGGATTCTTGCAAACACTTGAAAACAAATAATATTATACCCAAATTATTATCTATACATTATTATATTATTAATATGATATGTATATTAATATATTGTACAATAATTACTAGAAATTGTCCAGTACTTACTAGAAAAACTGAATTTCTTTTAAATATTTTCCCACAGAAGACTCAATATACATTTGCTCAATGGATTCTTGCTAACATTTGAAAACAACATTATACACAAATTATTCTCTAATAATTAATATCATATATTATTAATTAATAATATGTATTAATATATAGAATTATTATTCTATAATACAGAAAATAGGGACCAATTCCAACTCATTTCAGAAAGCAGCAAAAAATTCAACATCAAATTCCAAGCAAGATGAAAAAGCAATTATCAGATCAGATCAGTCGCTCAGTCATGTCCGACTCTTTGCGACCCCATGAATCACAGCACACCAGGCCTCCCTGTCTATCACCAACTCCCGGAGTTCACCCAGACTCACGTCCATCGAGTCAGTGATGCCATCCAGCCATCTCATCCTCTGTCATCCCCTTCTCCTCTTGCTCCCAATCCCTCCCAGCATCAGAGTCTTTTCCAATGAGTCAACTCTTCACATGAGTTGGCCAAAGTACTCGAGTTTCAGCTTTAGCATCATTCCTTCCAAAGAAATCCCAGGGCTGATCTCCTTCAGAATGGACTGGTTGGATCTCCTTGCAGTCCAAGGGACTCTCAAGAGTCTTCTCTAACACCACAGTTCAAAAGCATCATTCTTTGGTGCTCAGCCTTCTTCACAGTCCAACTCTCACATCCATACATGACCACTGGAAAAACCATAGCCTTGACTAGACGGACCTTTGTTGGCAGAGTAATGTCTTTGCTTTTCAATATGCTATCTAGGTTGGTCATAACTTTCCCTCCAAGGAGTAAGTGTCTTTTAATTTCATGGCTGCAGTCACCATCTGTAGTGATTTTGGAGCCCAGAAAAATAAAGTCTGACACTGTTTCCCCTGTTTCCCCATCTATTTCCCATGAAGTGATGGGACCGGATGCCATGATCTTTGTTTTCTGAATGTTGAGCTTTAAGCCAACTTTTTCACTCTCCACTTTCACTTTCATCAAGAGGCTTTTTAGTTCCTCTTCACTTTCTGCCATAAGGGTGGTGTCATCTGCATATCTGAGGTTATTGATATTTCTCCCGGCAATCTTGATTCCAGCTTGTGTTTCTTCCCGTCCAGTGTTTCTCATGATGTAGTCTGCATATAAGTTAAATAAACAGTGTGACAATATACAGCCTTGATGTACTCCTTTTCCTATTTGGAACCAGTCTGTTGTTCCATGTCCAGTTCTAACTGTTGCTTCCTGACCTGCATACAAATTTCTCAAGAGACAGATCAGGTAGTCTGGTATTCCCATCTCTTTCAGATGGACACCAACAAATCTCTTTTATGATTACAAATGTAATAACCTCCTCAAATATAAATTTTATTAAATTTGGTAACTACAACCAAATATAATACATCCTCATCTTATGAACTCTATTTTAGTAATGCCGTATTGGCTTAATATTTGAAAATTGATTGGTAGTATTTACTGCATTACAAGTGGATGGTGGAATGTAAGTGTCTGGAGTCCTAGATATTTAGAAGAAAATGTTCAACCACCCAGAGGAAGAAAATTATTCAATTACACAATAAACAAGCCACACAGGGAGATGCTGCTAGTTTTGTTTTTATATATATGTTTATTTATTTACTCTTGTATTTACATACACATATATACATGAAAGCGAGGCTTCCCTAGTGGCTCAGATGGTAAAGAATCTGCCTGCGATGTGAGAAACCTGAGTTTAATTCCTGGGTTTGGAAGATCCACTGGAAAAAGGAATGGCTACTTTCTCCAGTATTCTTGCCTGGAGAATTCCACAGAGGAGCCTGGTGGGCTGTAGTCCATGGGGTCACAGAGTCAGATGTGACTGAGCATACATGAAAGAATATGTATTTAGAATATAAAGAACTTCAAATCTATAAACAAGTGATAGGGAAAAGTTTTTAATGCATGAATCTCTAATATATGCAAAGATGGACACTTCACTCACAATTAAGAAAAAAGAAAAATTAAAACTAAACTGACATGCCATTTCCCCCAAATCTAAGGAAAAACTGCAAAAGTTTCTCGATATCAATGTATGGTGCATTAGATGCTCTAATATGTTGCTGTTAGAATTGCACAATTTCTTCATAGTCTTTGGGAAGAAACATGAGGAACTACTATCAAAATGACTAACTCAATTATTTTTTTTTAGGTCTGATGTTTTATTTTTTAAATATAAATTTATTTATTTTAATTGGAGGCTAATTACTTTACAATATTGTAGTGGTTTTGCAATACATTGACATGAATCTGCCACGGGTGTACATGTGTTTCCCATCCTGAACCCCCCTCCCACCTCCCTCCTCATCCCATCCCTCTGGGTCATTCCAGTGCACCAGCCCTGAGCACCCTGTATCATGCATCAAACCTGGACTGGAGATTCGTTTCACATATGATATTATACATGTTTCAATGCCATTCTCCCAAATCATCCCACCCTCACCCTCTCCCACAGAGTCCACAAGACTGTTCTATACATCTGTGTTTCTTTTGCTGTCTCGCATATGGGGTTATCATTACCATCTTTCTAAATTCCATATATATGCGTTAGTATACTGTATTGGTGTTTTTCTTTCTGGCCTACTTCACTCTGTATAATAGGCTCCAGTTTCATCCACCTCATTAGAACTGATTCAAATGTATTCTTTTTAATGGCTGAGTAATACTCCATTGTGTATATGTACCAAAGCTTTCTTATCCATTCATCTGCTGATGGACATCTAGACTGCTTCCATGTCCTAGCTATTATAAACAGTGCTGTGATGAACATTGGGGTACACGTGTCTCTTTCAATTCTGGTTTCCTTGGTGTGTATGCCCAGCAGTGGGATTGCTGGGTCGTATGGCAGTTCTATTTCCACTTTTTTAAGGAATCTCCACACTGTTCTCCACAGTGGCTGTACTAGTTTGCATTCCCACCGACCAGTGTAAGAGGGTTCCCTTTTCTCCACACCCTCTCCAGCATTTATTGCTTGTAGACTTTTTGATGGCAGCCATTCTGACTGACGTGAAATGGTACCTCATTGTGGTTTTGATTTGCATTTCTCTGATAATGAGTGATGTTGAGCATCATTTCATGTGTTTGTTGGCCTAACCCAATTATTTTTTGACTCAAGAGTCCCTCTTCTGGAGTTTTATCTTTCCGACACAACAGTATAAATAAAAAATAAAACAAAACCAAAAACAAATTAAAAACCCACTTAAATATATATACAAAGCAATTGTTGCATCTTTAATTATAGTGATGAAAGATCTAAGCTACATCCATACAATAGAATACTATGTAGCTATAGAAAGAATCCATAAAATTTTTGTACTCATATGAACAGTTAAATGACAAATAAAACTTAAGGTATAGAAAGTACATAGTGTCCTGCCTTATGTGAAAGAAGATAGGAGCACAAAGGAATGTACAGCATATTTGTACTTGCCTCAATCTGCATAAAAACAGTGATGAGGTCCTATTTAAGGATAGGGATTGTGGGGTATATGGACACAAGAGCAAGAGTAGACTTTTCAATTTATACTTTTTTAGGTCTTATTAATACTTATCATATACTTATGTTATATAGAGAACAAAGAACACATATAAATATATATATTTAAATGTTTTAAAGTTATAAATGTTGCTTTATTTCTTTATGTGATTAAGTATCTACATTTTGATGCTAATTCTCTTTTGGTCATGAAAAAATGTTCATCAGTGAAAAATTGGTTTTAGCATCTTATTTCACTAAAAATGACAACCCTATTGAATGATCATTATGCTTGCTATTTTTTACTATTAAATTATATCAATTTATCTGGGAAACTCCAGGTAAAAGCACTTGAAATAAGTTTCTCCACTATCAGTTTACCTTTTACTAGGCCCAATAAAGCATGTATATTCAGTTCAGTTCAGTCGCTCAGTCATGTCCGACTCTCTGCAACCCCATGAATCACAGCACCCCAGGCCTCCCTGTCCATCACCAATTCCCAGAGTTTACCCAAACTCACGTCCATCGAGTCGATGATGCCGTCCAACTATCTCATCCTCTGCCGTCCCCTTCTCCTGCCCCCAATTCCTCCCAGTATCAGGGTCTTTTCCAATGAGTCAATTCTTTGCATAAGGTGGCCAAAGTATTGGAGTTTCAGGCTCAGCATCAGTCCTTCCAATCAACACCCAGGACTGATCTCCTTTAGGAGGGACTGGTTGGATCTCCTTGCAGTCCAAGGGACTCGGAAGAGTCTTCTCCAGCACCGCAGTTCAAAAGCATCAATTCTTCAGAGCTCAGCTTTCTTCACAGTCCTACTCTTACATCCATACATGACCACTGGAAAAACCATAGCCAATTTATACTTCATGAAGAACTATCTCTGAATTGTGGTTATCATCTTTAAATCTACTGAGAAACTCTGTAAAAAGTAGCTATTTCATGATTCCTGTGTATCCTACCAATAGGTAAAGCCCATTATGTGCTCCTTGACAATTATGTTAAAATAAACTAATTAAAATTAATGAAAAATATGCTTTTTGACTTTCAAATTAAGGAAAAGCACATTCCTTCTGAAAAATTGATATGTTTACAGTTAACTGCATTTATTGCTGATTTTACATTAAATCAATTATCCCCTTATCAATATTAAATATTTCATTAACCTTAAATTATTAAAATATTTCATTATAACCTATTCATGCTTCTGTTTATTAAAATTGACCTCATATCATTTTTGAAAGGAGGTAAGACATAAATTAGTGTCAGTTTTCTATAGCTGACATAACAAATTACCCATAGCTTAGCACCTACAAACAACAGATTCATTATTTCACTGTTCCATAGGTCAGAAGTCTGGGTTGGCTGGGCTAGTTTTTCCTCTGGAGGTTACACAGGTTATAGGAAATCAAGGTGTCTACTACTGGTCTGTTATCAAGATGCTCTGGGGGAAAAAATCTACTTTAAAGTCCATGCACATGGTTAGAAAGAAAGTGAAGTCGCTCAGTCGTGTCCAACTCTTTGTGACCCCATAGACTGTAACCTACCCGGCTCCTCCTCCCATGGGATTTTCCAGTCAAGAGTACTGGAGTGGGTTGCCATTTCCTTCTCCAGAGGATCTTCCTGACCCAGGGATCACACCCGGGTCTCCCACATTGTAGGCAGATGCTTTACCGTCTGAGCCACCAGGGAAGCCTTTGGTTAGCAGAATCTCATTTCTTGCCCATACCATCTGGGAACCATGATTAATCCCTTGAAGTCATGTTACAGTCCTTGAGCATAGGCTCCTAAGCCCCTAAATCCCAAAGTCACATTTTTTTAATCACTCAGTTGTGTTTGACTCTTTGAGACCCCAGGGACTGTAGCCTCTTCCCATGGAATTCTCCGGGCAAGAATACTGGATAGGATAGCCATTCCCCCTATTCCCTTTATCTTGGAATATACCTGACTTCTACCACATCTCTCTTCTACTCCAGCCAGAGAAATTCCTTTGCTTTAAAGGATTCATACCATTAGATTGTTCAAACTAAATAATCCAGGATAATTTTCTATCTAAAGGTCTATAACCTTAATGACATCTGCAAAGTCCCTTTTGCCATATAATGTAATATCTTCACAGGTTCCACTGATTCTGTTTGGACATCTTTGGCAGTTGCTATACAGCACATATTTCATAACAAATACCACAACTAATATCATATAAGGTAAAACACTGGACTATTTTTCATATGTACTCCCAACCTGAATATCCATAAATTATAATTATAGCTGATTACTGCTTCCATTAAAACTCCTAAAATATGGTGTTAATGTACTTCCATAAATAAGCAAAATAGATGAAAAACAAGTACCTTTTTGCAAAAAAGAAAATTGAAAATGTTATAAAAGGAAAGAATTCTTCACAAATAATTTACTTGTACTGGAGAGAGAAAATAAAACCCTTTATTATTTGTTCTTGTTTTATACTCTGGAATCTAAAATACGTTTTTAAAAGCTGCCCTATTTGTCAATCTGTCATGAAATGTATTTCAGCTTCAAGCCTGCATGCTCCTGGGGAAATCGCAAAACATCTCATTTAGCTGAAGAGGCTCAAACTCTAAGCAGCGCAATTAATATCTTCCATTTTTGCCATCAGCACAGAAAAATACTCTTTGGACTCAGAATCACTAATTGTATCTAATAGCTTACATCTGGCTTGTGCAAGTTCACCATGTTAGGACTTGCTTTATGTGTCCTGATCACTGGCCACTGAGTGGACATGTTCTGACCTGAACTTCAGAGCAGCTGCTACATTTTAACCTTCTCAAGAAATAGAATATTCATTAATGAATGAAATCTGGCTTCAGGAAGCTGTCTGTAGACATTCTTCCCAAATACAGCTTTATTATAACTGTCAGTCTTGAATAAGAGGATGGAACATCATAAAAACAAAAATCTTCCCTGGAGTGTGTCAAATAATGTTTCATTTAAAAATATGATATAAACAAGGTTGTTATTCACTTAATTTTCTCTTTATGCTATGAAAACTCAAGACTCCTGCACATATTAATTTTAGTGGATGTATCAGAAAATTCATCTAAAAGTACAATCCCAAATAGCAAAAAACTACTATCTTGCCTAACTGAAATTTATAATTTGAACAACAACTTCACATTCCTCCCCCCATCACTCTGCCCCTGCCGTAGGCCCTGGAAACCACCATTCTCTGCTTCTATGAGACTAGCTATTTTAAACATTTCATATAAGTGAAATCATGCAGTATTTGGCCTTCTGTGATTGGCTTATTTCACTTAGCATCATGTCCTCAAGGTTCATCCATGTTGTCACATGATGTGTATACATCATATTTTCTTTATCCATTCATCTGTTAGTGAACATTTAGGCTGTTTCTGTATCTTGGCAGTAGTGAGAATGCTTTAGTTAAAATGAGAATGCAGAGAGAGCCCTTATAATTAACAGCATTGTACTATAGACATAAATATTGGTCAAGATTAAGTGTCTTACTACAAAAAAAAAAAAAGGAACACAAGGACATTTTTGCATGTGATGGATATACCTATTGCTTTGATTGTGGTGATAGTTTCACAGGTAAATGCGTATGTCCAAACTCATCAGACTGTATACATAAGTGCAGGTTTGTATACCAATTACACCTCAATAAAGTTGCTCAAAACAAGAAAATTATACCATAATCTGAGCCTCAACCTTGCCAAATACCACCTTTCAACTGAGAAAAAAAATTTCCCGACAATCCCCAAAATGAGTGTCCCAGCCTAGTTCATCATGAGTTCAGCTCCCGGTCCCTTGAACAACCTTCTGCCAAGAGACAGAAGTGCTACCACTGAGGCAGCACCCATGCTGAAAGCAATGCCATGTCACACACAAGCCTCTTCTACTCCAAGAAGGAGCTGGGAAACAGTGATCAGACACAAACTTCAGTAAATGGAAAAATAAGCTTTTTCTGCATTTTACTTTTCTTGTATGTATGCGTGGTACCCTTCAAATTCAAAATTGTAAATGCATGAAATCTAAGAAAGAAAGTATGGGCTTCCCTGGTGGCTCAACTGGTAAACAATCAGCCTGTAAGGTACGAGACCTTGGTTCAATTCCTGGGTCAGGAAAATCCTCTGGAGAAGGAATAAGCTATCTACTCCAGTATTCATGAGCTTCCCTGGTGGCTCAGATGATAAAGAATTTGCCTGCAATAAGGGAGACCTGGGTTCAGGAAGATTGCTGGAGCAGGGCATTTTAACCCACTCCAGTATTCTTGCCTGGAGAATCCCAATGGACAGAGGAGCTTTGTGGGCTGCAGTCCATAGGGTCACGTAGAGTTGGACACCACTGAATGACTAAGCATAACACATGATATTTTTGCTCATTTGAAAATGCCAAGAGATAATTTATAGCCTTAATTGAATTAATAAACTGAGCTGTATTAATAGTTCATAAAAATGTGTTAAAACTAAATTCTTATTTAATGAATTTCATCTTAGAAATTTGCTGTAAAACATAGTTAACAAAATAGTACATTTAAGTTTTGAAGTGTGTGCATGCTCATGCTCAGTCATGTCTGACTCTTTGTCACCCCATGGATTGTAACCCACCAGGCCCCTATGTCCCTGGGATTTTCCAAGCAGGAAAACTGGAGTGGGTTGCCAATTCCTCCTCTAAGGGATCATTCCAACTTAGGGATTGAATCTGCAGCTCTTTCGTCTCCTGGACTGGCAAGCAGATTCTTTACTACTGAGCCACAAAATAAATGTCATGTTAAATGTTCTTACCAAAGTTGTAAAACCATTTAAATAGATAAATTTCAACCAAATAAAGCACATGCAAAATAGCATTGAATGAAAAAAGAAAAAATTGGTATCAATATTACAGAGAATATAATACAGGCCATGAAATAATTTTAAAAGTACATAAAATACTGTCATTTGCTATATACTGAAAATATAGTATACAGCAGCTAACACCTTGTTTTTTTGCTTCACTGAGGTATAATTGACAAATAAACAATGTACACATTTAAGGTGTATAACTTGATGTTGGTGATGTAATTGTACTTTTTACCTCTTACTGTTTTTCTGTTTGGAAGTATGTAATATTTAGATTCATGAAGTCTGGAACAGTTCAGAAGAACAAAAGCTTGTTTGGACTTAAGGGACAAGACCATTACTTTTAGAGAAAACAGTCAATTTTCTCTAAAAAAACTGAAAGAGGGAGGTTAACTCAGAATGATTTTATCTCTTAACTCTTCCCTTAACTAAAACCTGTGAAACCAAACACACGTAAGAATATCTCAGTTAGGTACAGGATTCCTCGAAGGAAGTTCCCATCATCCCATCTGCAACATGCCTGAACCACAGGTACTTCATTTTGATTTTTGTTGTTGTTGTTGTTGTTGTTCAGCTAAGTCATGTCTGACTCTTTGTGACCCCATGGACTGCAGCACACCAGGTTCCTCTGTCCTGCACTATCTCCCAGAATTTGCTCAGTTTTATGTCCACTGAGTTGGTGATGCTATCTAACCATCTCATCTTCTGCCACCCATTTCTCCTTTTGTCTTCAATCAAACTCACTCTAAATACACACTAGAATTTTTGATCATAATACTCTAGTTTTTAGATTACACATCACTCAGGCTTATTTCTCCCAGTAGGTATGACTCATCAAGATTTACCCTGATGCTTTTCACATAAAAGTCAATCAACAGTGGTGACACAAGTCAATAATTTATCATTGAAGCCCAGAGAGTATTATATCTGAAATGTTTCAGATTTTGAAAAGATGATATATTTCATACCCCACAGTTCATCCTTGCAGAACTTGAGGCTACACCCTATTATCAAACAAACACTTCAATATTTGAAGGGAAAATATACTCATGTAAGCAAATTAAAATAAACTGACAGTCTCACATTTCTCCAGGGTCAGATTTTGCCTCCAAATAAGTTTGTGCAGGATGTATGGATATTTTTTTCCAATATTTAAAATTTAGGGAGTATCTCGGGATTACAAAATTGTGAAGAATGGACTTTGAAAACATATTTTGCCCTCTAATTTGCTGTTTAAGTTTCTTCTTTCCCATGATCATTCTGTTCAAATAGATTATTTTTTAGAAAATTACATTATTATTGGATGCTAAACATTTTAAATGGTAACATTATGTAGATACTGTGCCAGTAGTTAAAAGACACACAAGATACCTGGCATGGTGTTTTGTTCATCCGTGTTTTCAAGAGCTTGGTGAACAGTCATCAGAGCTTTTCTGGCAGATGTGTCAGTAAACAGGAATTGTTACTTAAAAAAGATTTCTATGCAGTGATGTGCAACACTAACAAAATGAAGCCAAACCTTTATTCTGTTTTATGAACACAACTGAATACCTCTTTAAATTAAAAACAAAAATCAGCTACTGCAGGCCAAGTCAATTTACTAAGTCACAAAAAACGGAAAACAAATGTGATGTCACTCCATGGCTCATTTAAAGATATACACAGAATCCAGATTTCACATTGTTTGGTTCTGAATGGTAGTTATTGTCAAAGAAGTGTGACATTTTCCCTAGGATCTAATTTCTATAACATTACTAATCCGTGATAATGTGTTCAGCCTCAAGGACAAGCAGAAAGGCAATATCTTGGCTTTCTGACAGTCTAGATTATTCTTGTCCTGTGTTTTGTTTGTGTCTGATTGTATTTCTAAACTCCTATTTATCTAGTTCTATTTTTTCTCCTATCAACAATGGCCATCTTAAAGTTCTTTTCAATATTTTTCTAGGGCTTTACTAAGTGAAACAAAAATAGCCAAAATATCTTGTAAGAATATGTAGGCTCTATGCTTTGGTTGGCAAGTTAAAATATTTTTAATAAAAGGATATGAACATGTTAATCCAATTCAGAATGATTTAGTAGGATAAATGTTGAATCCAAGAATATGTAATGCTTTATGGATGTGTGTGTCCCTGCTCAATAGCTCAATTCTGTCTGACTCTTTGTGACCTTATGGAATGTAGCCCACATGGCTTCTCTGTACATGGGATTTTCTAGGCAATAAAATACTGAAGTGGGTTGCCATTTTCTCCTCCTTCCTGGATCAGGGATCAAACCCAAGTCTCCTGCATTGGCAGGTGGATGCTTTACCACTGAGCCATCTGGGAAACCACAAAATAAGTTCTATTTTTCCAGATCATCGTTAGTATCACTATTCTTTAAGTATAGTCATGGTACTACATAGCTCCTGTTAATACAGAAAGTTTCCTAAGGTTTTGGCAGGGGAATATATCTAAATTGGATATGTTTATGTGTGTGTGTGCTTATGTGTGTTCTTTTATTTATGTCCTTCAAAGACAGAATCAGCAATTTTCTCATAATTTTAATGAGGTTCTCTCTACATTAAGGCCACTTTATACATAAAAATGCTATATTGCCAGGCTTACTATTTGCCCCAGAGAGTGTATTTTTAATGAGCTTTTCATGTATGAAACAACACATAATGTCAATTAAGTAGATAGAATGAATACAGATGATACTCTTTAGCCATTGAGTCTTAGTTATAAAAGGGACTTAAGAGAGAACTTAATGAGATTTAACCAACAATTCAGTCTTTCAAAGAAGTTGGTTGTTAAAACTCTGCTTGAAGCATTTAATTAAGAGAATTTTTATTATACATTATTTTCTATTTTGTATCCATAACAGTTGAAATATGACTTTTAAAGATGCATCCACAGTATAATCTTCCTAGAATATTAATAACCAAATTATCCTCACTCTATTTGAATCATTGTTTAAAAAATTCCAAGTACCTACTTAAACTTTGTCTCCTGTTTTACCATTCTTCACCTGCTTACTTTATATATAAAAATTATGCCCTCCAGTTTTTCCCAATGAGCTCATCTTGGCTTATCAACATGCATAAATATACCCCCTTCATCCAAGAAATAAAGAGAAATGTCAACTTAAGTCTATCTTTCCTTTGTTTTGAATGCTGTACCTCAATACCTCATGCAATGCCTAGCTTATTGAGTTACAAAGTATCTTCAACTGGAAAGAAATTTTGGAGTTACAAAGATTGCAGTCAGTTGTAACTAAATATTCTTTATAACATTGGGACAATCTTAATCTCTCAGAACCAAAGTTTGTGAAATCCATTTTTATATGGGTCTCAAACTATATGACTTAAAGTGTACCCTTAATACATTTTTCCTGTTTATTTTTACAGCATGGTGATTATCAATAATATTGTGTACTGGAAATTTGCTAAGGGAGCAGATCTTAAGCATTATTACCATACAAACACACAAACACACACAAATGGTAACCATGTGAAGTAATGGATGCATTAAGTTGATTAAAAAATATTTTACATCTACATATGTCAAATCATTACACTGCAGAAGTTATGTACAAGTTTATTTGTTGATTATATATGAATTACGTTGAAAAATAATTAAATCAATTTTAATATTTACCCTAATATCTTTTTTTTTTTTGCAGGATTTTCTTTTTTTATTTTAAGACATTTGCATAGTATTCTATTGCCTACATACATCACATTTTCTGCCTTCATCATTGACAGACACTTGGCTTTTTCCCGTACATGGGCGATCATTAATAATGCTGTAGTGAACATGGGAACACAGACATCTCTTTGAGATTATGATTTCATTTCCTTTGGATATATACCCAGAAGTGGAATTGCTCAATCACATGGTAGTTCTATTTTTAAAACCTCCATACTATTTTCCACAGTGACTGTACCAGTTTATATTTCCACCAACAGTATACAAAGATTTCCTTTTTTTTCCCCATATCTTGCCGGCTTTTGGTATCTCTTTTCTTTTTCATAATAGACACCCAACAGGTGTAAGGTGGTATCTCACTGTGGCTTTGGCTTGCATTTTTTCCCTGAGTTTTAGTGATGTTTGGCACATTTTCATGTACCTCTTGGCTATTTGTATGTCTTTGGAAAAATGTCTATTCAAGTTTCTTGTGCATTTTTAATTTGGTTATTATTATTAGTTATTGAGTTGTATAAGCTCCCTGTATATCTTGAACACTAATGCATTATCAGGAAAATACTTGGTGAATATTATCTCCCATTCTGTATGTTGCCTTTTCATTTTGTTGATGACTTCCTTTGCTGTGCAGTAGCCTTTTAGTTTGATAGACGCTGATGACATTGTTTACCTGCAGCTTGTTTGATCTTTTATTTTTTAATCCCTAATATTGAAAAAAATTTTTCCTTTATTCGTTGTTCATTGTAGGAAATTTGAAAACAATAGAAACCTTAAAGGGACAGTATTGATAAAACTACACCTTAAAACTAATAAGAAAATTACAATGCGCCACAGTCCTAAAGTGTTCTCTCTCCTACTTCTTTTTTTTTATTTTTTTAATTTTATTTTATTTTTAAACTTTGCATAATTGTATTAGTTTTGCCAAATATCAAAATGAATCCGCCACAGGTATACATGTGTTCCCCATCCTGAACCCTCCTCCCTCCACTCTCCCCATACCATCCCTCTGGGTCGTCCCAGTGCACTAGCCCCAAGCATCCAGTATCGTGCATCGAACCTGGACTGGAATCTCGTTTCCTACATGATATTTTACATGTTTCAATGCCATTCTCCCAAATCTTTCCACCCTCTCCCTCTCCCACAGAGTCCATAAGACTGTTCTATACATCAGTGTCTCTTTTGCTATCTCATACACAGGGTTATTGTTACCATCTTTCTAAATTCCATATATATGCATTAGTATACTGTATTGGTGTTTTTCCTTCTGGCTTACTTCACTCTGTATAATAGGCTCCAGTTTCATCCACCTCATTAGAACTGATTCAAATGTATTCTTTTTAATGGCTGAGTAATACTCCATTGTGTATATGTACCACTGCTTTCTTATCCATTCATCTGCTGATGGACATCTAGGTTGCTTCCATGTCCTGGCTATTATAAACAGTGCTGCGATGAACATGGGGGTACACATGTCTCTTTCCCTTCTGGTTTCCTCAGTGTGTATGCCCAGCAGTGGGATTGCTGGATCATAAGGCAGTTCTATTTCCACTTTTTAAAGGAATCTCCACACTGTTCTCCATAGTGGCTGTACTAGTTTGCATTCCCACCAACAGGGTAAGAGGGTTCCCTTTTCTCCACACCCTCTCCAGCATTTATTATTTGTAGACTTTTGGATCGCAGCCATTCTGACTGGTGTGAAATGGTACCTCATAATGGTTTTGATTTGCATTTCTCTGATAATGAGTGATGTTGAGCATCTTTTCATGTGTTTGTTAGCCATCTGTATATCTTCTTTGGAGAAATGTCTATTTAGTTCTTTGGCCCATTTTTTGATTGGGTCGTTTATTTTTCTGGAGTTGAGCTGTAGGAGTTGCTTGTATATTTTTGAGATTAGTTGTTTGTCAGTTGCTTCATTTGCTATTATTTTCTCCCATTCTGAAGGCTGTCTTTTCACTTTGCTAATAGTTTCCTTTGATGTGCAGAAGCTTTTAAGTTTAATTAGGTCCCATTTGTTTATTTTTGCTTTTATTTCCAATATTCTGGGAGGTGGGTCATAGAGGATCCTGCTGTGATGTATGTCAGAGAGTGTTTTGCCTATGTTCTCCTCTAGGAGTTTTATAGTTTCTGGTCTTACATTGAGATCTTTAATCCATTTTGAGTTTATTTTTGTGTATGGTGTTAGAAAGCGTTCCAGTTTCATTCTTTTACAAGTGGTTGACCAGATTTCCCAGCACCACTTGTTAAAGAGATTGTCTTTAATCCATTGTATATTCTTGCCTCCTTTGTCAAAGATAAGGTGTCCATATGTGCATGGATTTATCTCTGGGCTTTCTATTTTGTTCCATTGATCTATATTTCTGTCTTTGTGCCAGTACCATACTGTCTTGATAACTGTGGCTTTGTAATAGAGCCTGAAGTCAGGTAGGTTGATTCCTCCAGTTCCATTCTTCTTTCTCAAGATCGCTTTGGCTATTCGAGGTTTTTTGTATTTCCATACAAATTGTGAAATTATTTGTTCTAGCTCTGTGAAGAATACTGTTGGTAGCTTGATAGGGATTGCATTGAATCTATAAATTGCTTTGGGTAGTATACTCATTTTCACTATATTGATTCTTCCAATCCATGAACATGGTATATTTCTCCATCTATTAGTGTCCTCTTTGATTTCTTTCACCAGTGTTTTATAGTTTTCTATATATAGGTCTTTAGTTTCTTTAGGTAGATATATTCCTAAGTATTTTATTCTTTCCGTTGAAATGGTGAATGGAATTGTTTCCTTAATTTCTCTTTCTGTTTTCTCATTATTAGTGTATAGGAATTCAAGGGATTTCTGTGTGTTGATTTTATATCCTGCAACTTTACTATAGTCATTGATTAGTTCTAGTAATTTTCTGGTGGAGGCTTTAGGGTTTTCTATGTAGAGGATCATGTCATCTGCAAATAGTGAGAGTTTTACTTTTTCTTTTCCAATTTGGATTCCTTTTATTTCTTTTTCTGCTCTGATTGCTGTGGCCAAAACTTCCAAAACTATGTTGAATAGTAATGGTGAAAGTGGGCACCCTTGTCTTGTTCCTGACTTTAGAGGAAATGCTTTCAATTTTTCACCATTGAGGATAATGTTTGCTGTGGGTTTGTCATATATGGCTTTTATTATGTTGAGGTATGTTCCTTCTATTCCTGCTTTCTGGAGAGTTTTTATCATAAATGGGTGTTGAATTTTGTCAAAGACTTTCTCTGCATCTATTGAGATAATCATATGGTTTTTATTTGTCAATTTGTTAATGTGGTGTATAACATTGATTGATTTGCGGATATTGAAGAATCCTTGCATCCCTGGGATAAAGCCCACTTGGTCATGGTGTATGGTCTTTTTAATGTGTTGTTGGATTCTGATTGCTAGAATTTTGTGAAGGATTTTTGCATCTATGTTCATCAGTGATATTGGCCTGTAGTTTTCTTTTTTTGTGGGATCTTTGTCAGGTTTTGGTATTAGGGTGATGGTGGCTTCATAGAATGAGTTTGGAAGTTTACCTTCCTCTGCAATTTTCTGGAAGAGTTTGAGCAGGATAGGTGTTAGCTCTTCTCTAAATTTTTGGTAGAATTCAGCTGTGAAGCCATCTGGACCTGGGCTTTTGTTTGCTGGAAGATTTTTGATTACAGTTTCAATTTCCGTGCTTGTGATGGGTCTGTTGAGATTTTGTATTTCTTCCTGGTCCAGTTTTGGAAAGTTGTACTTTTCTAAGAATTTGTCCATTTCTTCCTTGTTGTCCATTTTATTGGCATATAACTGTTGATAGTAGTCTCTTATGATCCTTTGTATTTCTGTGTTGTCTGTTGTGATCTCTCCATTTTCATTTCTAATTTTATTGATTTGATTTTTCTCCCTTTGTTTCTTGATGAGTCTGGCTAATGGTTTGTCAATTTTATTTATCCTTTCAAAGAACCAGCTTTTGGCTTTGTTGATTTTTGCTATGGTCTCTTTTGTTTCTTTTGCATTTATTTCTGCCCTAATTTTTAAGATTTCTTTCCTTCTACTAACCCTGGGGTTCTTCATTTCTTCCTTTTCTAGTTGCTTTAGGTGTAGGGTTAGGTTATTTATTTGACTTTTTTCTTGTTTCTTGAGGTATGCCTGTATTGCTATGAACTTTCCCCTTAGGACCCTAATATCTTACTTACGACGTCTCCTAATTCATTTCACCAATAAAATCAACATGACTTTGGTGCCCTCATCCACGTTTTCACAAAACATTGGTAACAGAAGGTGTGAGATATGTTCTCTGAGACCGTTCACTTTGTGAATATATTAACTCACCCTCAGATGTTCTTTATGAGTTAATAAAAAAAAAAATCTAAGAATGAGTTAATAGGAGAATTAACATTGATACTGCTTCTAGTTCATAATTATCTTTTCCTTCTCTGTGTTGCTGCTCCCTTTACATTAATTGACTGAATACTTAAGTTCTGTGTTGTGACTAGTAAAAGACAAAGGTGACTAAGTCACTGCTTTGTGTACAACGAGCTTACAATTTATTGGAGCAAGGGGAAAGGATTAGACATTAAATACAAGAGCATTAATTAGAATTGGAGTCCATGGAACGGTGCAGTAAATGTCGAGTCCTGCTAGGATGGCTAGTACGTAGGCTAATACAGTGGGCCTGGTGCTTGATGTTAACGCATCGTCATAATTCACCCACTAACACTTTCTTTGATCAAAAAAGAGGTACCATGCTATTCCTATTCAATACTATAGTCAAAGCATTTTGCAAAGTATCTGGTACATAGTAATGCAAAAAATATGTACCATATCAAATTTTAGCTAAGTTATCAAGTACTATGATATTTATTCAGATATAAATAAGAGAAGCCTTCAATCAATGAAACAACCAAAACCCAAAAAATAAGATATCTTCTCTCTCTCTCTCTTTTTTTTTTTTTGCAAAATTAAGACATGGCAATATATCTAATTTTAGGTAAAGTGATCCTTTTCAAGAAGATTCCTCTTGAATTTCTTACTTGGCTTCAGAAATTGTTGCTACCAGTTAAGTAAAGACAAACAAGCAAAAGAAAAAAAAATTTGTGTCCCATTGAAACCAAAAGCATAAAATCCGAATGCCAATGTGAAGACGGTGGGTAAATATATAAGGGCCATGTTTTTTTATGGAGTTTCCTTATTGCTACTTCATGTAGGATTTCCTTTAGAGGTGCAAAAACTACAAAATTATTGAATGCAAGCATTGCACAGAAAACATGACCTGGATTTCCTATACCAAAGTCTACACCATCCCACTCAGCCTGACACAGGAGAATCAGAGAAGATGGAAGTATTGCTACTATTTTAAAGTCTCCCCAAATCCTGTTTAAAAAAAACACACACACAGAGCTAAAACATCAAAACTGAAAACTATAGCAGCATCTGCAAACAAATTAGATGACAATTTTATTCCCCAAACCCAAAAATATCGGCAGATAGGGGTGGGAGTCAATGACAACTATGAGAGTTAGACTCTGTGTATGAGAAAGTTAAAAAAAAAAAGCAAAGAAATGCCCATGTTTTTCTACTATTGTAAATAAAATGGATGGCATCTTTGACTTTATGCAAGATATAAGACCTTCACTGAGATTTTTATAAATATTTTTAAAGTTTATTTTAAGAAGACCTGAGTGACTGGAGATATGGATGGGAATGCCAAACACTGAAACAGTCTCCATTATTCCTAAATTATTCTTAAAGTAAAATATAACTTGAACTGATACTCCCACAGTTTTATTTTGTCTTACTCAAAAGGCTGATCCTAGAATTCACATGAAAGAGCAAAGGACCATGTAGACTGCATCTAAAACTTAGAAGAAGAAGAAGAGTATGGCAATTTAAATTACTACATACTTGCTTTTTTATCCAGATGTATTAAGATTATAAGTCAGTACATGGAAAATAGATAAGTGAAACTTAAAAGCAAGTGTAGACATCGACCAACATAAATATGACAGCACAAGAGTGGGGTGTATAAAAAAACAGAACATTAGCAGAAAAGATGAATTTATTCAGTTGCATATATATATGTGCATATATAGAAAATATTTATATAGATGTTCGTGTAGATATAGATAAACATAGACAAAGAGTAGTTTGATACATATAAATTGGTACTAATACATTTATTACTTAGCTCTGACCATACTAAGGGTCTAGAAGCCATGACACCTCATAAGCAATGAGCACACACAGAGCCCAGAACTTTGTTTCTAAATGTGATTTTCAAATAGAAAGAACAGGACTCCTTAGAGAAGCATCTGACTCTATTGCTAGGTCAGGGAAACTATAGGATGAGACTTAAGCATCTAATTGTATCAGAAAGTAAAGAAAGTATACAAAAAATAGGGTTATTTCAAAGAGACAGATGAACTAACCTTAAAAATCTTCCTACATTCATAGCTGGAACAATTTTAAACAAAATGAGTCAGGTGACTGGGTGGTAAAGAATGCACAGACCAAGGCAGGAAATGCAGGTTCGGTTCCTGGCTCAGGATGATCCCCTGGAGTAGGAAATGGCAACCCACTCCAGTATTCTTGCCTGGAAAATTCCAGGGACACCAGAGCCTGGCAGGCCACAGTCCATGAGATTGCAAAGAGCTGAACATGAATGAACAGGCAGGCACGGCACACATACACATATGTACACACACACAGAGTATTATAATCCAGGCTATAAAATGAATATTCCTAATTTCACACTGATGTGAATACTGACTGAATAAACAGAGGAAAGAGACATACTCTTACAAAAGAATTCCAAAAAACATATTTAACTATTCCCCCTCCAAGAGATGGAGTTTAATTACTGGTCCTTCCCTCCTTTTGTGGGTGAACTAAATTTAACGACTTACTTCTAAAGAACAAAGTAGGAAAAGGAAAAATAATAATTTTACATTGAAGAATCCTGGCAAAATTGTCTTAACTTTCAATAAAACTTAATGTCACCAACAATGTCAGATAGATATCATGTACACATTGCTAGGATGTGAAGAGAACATTTCTGCTTTGTGATATTATTTCCAAAGCCAAATAATCCCAGACTAATTCTGATAGACATCAGGCAAGCCCAAATCGGGGGACATTTCATGGGATACCTGGACAACTCTCTTCAAGATAATCACAATTATAAACAAAATAACAATTAAGAAACTGCCACAGAACAGAAGATATTGGAGAGGCAAAGGAATTAAATGCAATATGGTACTCTGAGTTAGACCCTGCAACAGAAAGATGAACTAACAGATAAAACACAGATAAAGTCTGAAGTTTAGTTAATAATACTATACCAATGTCAATGCCTTAATTTTGACAGATGCACCTGGATAATAAAATGTTAATAGTGGAAGAAATTGGGTAAATATTATTTTGGAACTTGGTACAAATCTCTATAAATCTAAAATTATTCCAAAATAAAAGCACTGAAAGACACAAGAAATAACATTTTTGTACATTAAATTTCAAAATCTATGAATTAAAGTATATCACTGAATACAAAGACAAGCCAGAGACTGAGGGAAGATATTTGCAAACTCAATTCTAGGTAAAGAATTAGTATCCAGAATATTAGAAAAAACTATTGCTATTGTTTTGATGGACCATAAAGAGTTAGAAGGATGAGGAAGGATGGTGACAAGGAAGTCTAGGGAAGAACTGTGTGGATGAGCAGCTCAGAATAAACAGCTAGTGCAGATATTCATATTCTATGTAAATGCTTATCTAAGAACATCTCCAGCAGTTGACAATGTGACACGTTTCATGCATGTCAATTAGCCTGTTACCCAAGCCATGCCGTTGATTTCCCCTGTTTGCTCAATGAGTTAATGAGCAAAGTAGCCCCAGTGGCTGTCAATTATTTGGTCATGAAATTTCAATGGTAACATGATAGGAGATAAGGTATTCTATGAGGGCATGGATGGCAGTACTGAAAGAATATTATAGACTTGAAAGAAAAATTCATATCACAGGGTATATCCGGTGATGGTGTCATGGTACTAACAGTATATCTTTTGATCAAAGAATTCATTTCAATGCAAAGGAAGTATAGCTCTGAGCTCTTGCCTAGGTAATTAGGTGGCCTGATCACATGTCCTATTACACAGAAAACCTAGACCAAATTGAAAGATGAAACTGTTTAATGAAGACAGAGTTATGGTGCCAGTTAAGAGTGGATATTTTTTTTTAAGTAGGATAAGACAGAATCTCATAGGACAAAGTATATGCTTTATATCAGAGACCATTAACCCTGTATCAAAACATACATGAGCCCAAGAATAAAGGGATGGAAGTAGAATTAGATTCTCTCCCCCCACCCATTTTACTTGATAATTCATTCATAGAATTTTTGTTTCCAGTCCTAACAACTTTGACCTCTATTGATTTAGAGATATTGATTACTAGAAGGAGAAAGATTTCATCAGGGGATACAATGGTTCCAGTGAACTATGAGATAAAACTGTGACTTGGCCATTCTGGGCTCCTTTTTCCAAAGAACCAATCAGAAAACAGAGCCTACTTTACTTGGAGCTTACCTGATTCCAATTAGCAAGAGGAAACTGTGTTGCTACTGACTCTGAGACAAGAACAATGTTTACAAGCCAGAGCACTCTGAGTGGCTTTTATCAATACTATTTCCTTCCTAAGTGTCACAGAAAAATACAACAGCCCATAGAGATTGAGACTCCTCAGGAATGAAGATTTGGATTATCTACCAGGTAAGGAACTCTCTAATCAGTTGAGCTTTTATTTTAAATCAAAGGACACATGGAAAGTATAGTGATAGTTCAGTTCAGTTCAGTTGCTCAGTCGGCTCTGACTCTTTGCGACCCCGTGAATAGCAGCACGCCAGGCTTCCCTGTCCATCACCAACTCCCCGGAGTTCACTCAAACTTAAGTCCATCGAGTCGGTGATGCCATCCAGCCATCTCATCCTCTGTCGTCCCCTTCTCCTCCTGCCCCTAATCCCTCCCAGCATCAGAGTCTTTTCCAATGAGTCAACTCTGCGCATAAGATGGCCAAGGCAGTGATAAATATAAAGCACAGCTTTGGACCAATTACAGGAATCAGTGTAGAAACTTTACATGCTTTCTCCTTGCTTATAATATGCATATGTTTATTTGAATATATGGATTATTACCACTTCTCCTCTCTCCCACTCCCTCCCTCCCTCCCTATCTCTCCTTTCCCCCTGCATTATTTTATACAAGTTTGTTGGTGTCTGGCTCTACAATTCAGTCTTTAGGTAAGAGAAGATTCAGTGGGTCTGTAGCTAAATTTGAAGCAGCCATGAATATAATTTTTGGAATTGTGTCTCCTTGTTTGGGAAAAAGGGTGTGATCACTTCCATAAAGAAGAGAGGCAACTGGCTGGATGGAGTTGTTTTGTTGCTGTAGAGAAGTCCACATTCATATGGAATGGGTAGTAGTAGTCCAAGTAGTCAAAGGGGTGGATTGTGCCAGTTAAAATTCCTTTCACCTTCCAGCCCACTCATCTGTGTTACCCTTTGTAATATTGGAACCAGACTCTGCAAACTACATTATCCTTTGCCAGCTGGATCAATGTTAGGCTCCACAGAGGACCCTTGAAAGACCCTGCCAAACTGGAAGATGAAGAACAGACTTGTTGTTTCCCAGTGACTTTTGAGTCCAAGGAAGATGACCATAGAGACAGGTTGATTTTGCAGTTTAGTGTCAAATTTCACTCAGCTAGTTTCTTTGTTACCACACTGAGAGATAGTCTTGGCTCTCATATCTCAGCAGCTGACACCCTTCTAGTGGTTTTATCCTCCCAACATTGACAGGAGCTCTTGCTGCCATAGCATCGTGGGAGTCAGTTTCTTTGTTACCACAGCCCTGGGCAGTATATTCCTGTGGTAAGTACATCCTCTCCTCAGTGGTATGAACTTCAGTTTTGCCATTCTCCCACCTTTGAGTTTCCAGGTTCCTTTTTATTAACTTTCCTTCACAATCCAAGGAAAAATAGTCACTCCACAGCAAATTCCTCTCTATCCCTTAATTAGTTAGTAACCACATTTTACCTAGGTTTTTAATACCACTCAAATTATTGGATTCTGGTTGATAGTCAGGAAAGAGCAATTAAAAGACCAATGATACACTGCTTCATATCTAGTTGAGTCTTAAAATTTTAAGATTCTGAAAATATAAGCTGTTGGCAAGAATATGGAGAAAATGGCAACTGGAAGTGAGCATAGAAATTACAACATATTTGGGAAATAAATTGTCACTTCAGTCGTGTCCAACTCTGTGCGACCCCATAGACAGCAGCCCACCAGGCTCCCCCGTCCCTGGGATTCTCCAGGCAAGAACACTGGAGTGGGTTGCCATTTCCTTCTCCAATGCATGAAAGTGAAAAGTGAAAGTGAAGTTGCTCAGTCGTGTCTGACTCTTAGCGACCCCATGGACTACAGGCTACCAGGCTCCTCTGTCCATGGGATTTTCCAGGCAAGAGTACTGGAGTGGGGTGCCATTGCCTTCTCCAAATAAATTGTTAGTGTCTAGGAAATTTGAACATGTTTATATCCTGGTCTCAGTCATAACATGCCTAGTCATATTTTCTAAAGAAATTCCTGTTCTTATGCACAAGAACATATGCATAGAAGCATTGCTTTTAAAAGAATAAAATTAGAAATAACCTAGGAGTTAATCAATAATAGATTTAAAAAATTGTAGTTATTGCTTTTAAAGATAATATTGGGTTGGCCAAAAAGTTCCAAACAAACTTTTTGGCCAACCCAATATATAGCAGTAAAAGTAAACAAACCAATACACTTATGAAGATCATAAATCTCATGAATATAATACTGAAAGAAAATAATTATGCTAAATATAGAATGATGTACACTTTTAAGGCAAGTAAATGTGGGTAAAGAATCTGCCTGCCAATGCAGTAGAGACAGGTTTCATCCTTGGGTCTGGAAGATCCTCTGGAGAAGGAAATTGCAACCCACTCCAGTATTCTTGCCTGGGAAATCCCATGGACAGGAGAGCCTGGTGGGCTACAGTCCATGGGGTTGCAAAGAGTCAGACATGACTTAGTGGCTAAACACCAACAACATCTTTAACATGTGCAAAATAGCTCTTTAAATATAGTATATGTATATATATTTTATGTATAGTGTAAATGCCTATGTAGCAGATATACACACATATTTGTAATATAAATATGGGGCTTCCCTTGTGGCTCGGTGGTTAAGAATCCACCCGCAAATGCAGGAGATGCAGGTTTGATACCTGGGTTGGGAAAATCCCCTGGAGGAGGAAATGGCAACCCACTCCAGTATTCTTCCCTGGGAAATGCTATGGACATAGAGGCCTGGTGGGCTACAGTCCATGGGGTTGCACAGAGTTGGACAGAACTTAGTGACTAAACAACAACACAATAATATCCCACAGAAGTGGGAATGAAAATGTCTCTGGAGAGGATAAAATGAGAACAGCATTGTGAAAGGGAAATATAGGGATATTTTTATAGGAAAAATGTAATGTCTATTAATTTAAAATGAAGTCTTAACCATCTCCAAATCTTGTCATTTATCTCTTCCCTAGAAACCAATTAATAGGTCATGCTGCTGCTGCTAAGTCACTTCAGTCGTGTCCAACTCTGTGCGACCCCAGAGATGGCAGTCCACCAGGCTCCCCCGTCCCTGGGATTCTCCAGGCAAGAACACTGGAATGGGTCGCCATTTCCTTCTCCAATGCGTGAAAGTGAAAAGTGAAAGTGAAGTCGCTCAGTCATTCCCGACTCTTAACGACCCCATGGACTGCAGCCTACCAGGCTCCTCTGTCCATGGATTTTCCAGGCAAGAGTACTGGAGTGGGGTGCCATTTAAGTAGGTAAATCTACAAGGATGTATCAATGTTTCTAGACCATAAATGCTCCCTTTTAAAGATTTCTTTTCCCCAATTTATTTCTCTCAACTTAGCTCAAACATCAACTCCTCTCAGAAGCCTTTCATAATTTTTTAATTGATTCTTTTTCATGGGAGTACCTTTGCTTTCACACTTATTATTCTGTATTTGTTTCTCTCCTTGGTAATCTAAACATCAGCATACATTTGTCTTGGTTTTTCTTTAGTTATAATACAATGCCTGGTATAGAGAAATCACTAAGAGGCATGAGTACAGATTATGATTATTTGGAGGAATCTGAAACTTACAAACACCTAAACACCTAATTTTTAGAACCAAAATCTGAGAATAATAAATATTTTACATAAAATTGGGACATAGATGAAAGTGCAAAATGTGCACTGATTATAAACATTATAGTCTTTAAGTCAAAGGATGAAAACCCACATTTACAGAAATTATCAGTTTCTATTTGTCAGTATTAAAGGGAAAGTTAAGAAGTTTATTCACTCATTCAACAAGCATGAAAAACGTAATTCAAAAAATAATATATTTAATGTCTACTGTATGCTTGATATTATACTAGAAACTATGGATTTAAGTATGAAGAAAATAGACATGGTCTCTTTCTTCAAGAAGTTTATATTCTAGTAATAAAAATAGCCCCCAAATCCCCAAAAACGTATTTAAAAACTTATTAGACATAATTATCATATCATGATTATTGAAAGGAAGAAAGATCCTTGTTTCATATCTGTTAAAATACAGATTTAACCTTGAAGCAACCTTCCTCCTGAATTATAACTAGGTGAAATAAATGTTCCTGATCAATATCACAATTTTATTCTGCTTTCTGCTACTTGCCACAAATACATATACACACACATGCACACACCATCTTAACGAAAGCCTTTACATACTTTTATGCCTTGAGGATAGCCAGAAATGAAAGCAATGAAGAATCTAGAGCAATACTTGGTGAATATTCTCAGAAAGTTCAGCAACTGGTAATTTTCAATGAAAATTGAAAGAATGGTAGTAACTATAAAAAGCAGATATAAATCTGTTTCTATAGTTTGGTTTCAACTCTTAAATTTTCAATAATTCAGTAGTCGAATACTCTCTTCTATTTACTTAGTATGGTGGGCAGATTTAACCTTCATAATATCTTCTGGTGTTACTCCTTAGCTTATGTAATATGGCAAAGTAGTCTTATAGATGTAATTAAGATGAGTAATAAGTTTTTAAGAAAGATATTATCCAGGTGGACCCAGTACAATGATATGAGACTTGAAAAGTAGAAATCCTTCCCTGACTGGTAGCAGAAAGAGTAGGCAGTGAGATATAAGGCACAAGAACTCAGCACAATGTTGCTTAAAAGATGTACCGGCCCATATGGGAAACATGAAAAGGAAGTGAGTTCAGTCCACAGCCAGTGAACTTTAAGGAACTCAAAGCCTGGATGAGACCACAATCACAGATGATAGATTGATGATAGCCTGCTGGAACTCTGAGCAAAGGGTCAAGGCATATTGTGCTAGACTTCTGACCTACAAAAACTAAAAGACAATAAATTTGTATTGTTTAAAGCCACAAAGCTGATGCTGATTTGATAAAGCAGAAATACACACAGATATTTAAAATTTATATTGTTTCTTCATTCTGATATTCAAAGTTTTTGTGGTATTATTTCCCTTTGGCCGAATAACTGATTCTGTCATATATGGATCAATGTGAGAGTCAGACCATAAAAAAAGGCTGAGTACCAAGAAGTTGATGCTTTCAAATTGTGGTGTTGGAGAAGACACTTGAGAGTCCCTTGGACTGCAAGGAGATCAAATCAGTCAATCCTAAAGAAAACCAACCTTCAATACTCGTTGGAAGGACTGATGCTTAAGCTCCAATTCTTTAGCCACCTGATGTGAAGAACTGACTCACTGGAAAAGACCTGATTCTGGGAAAGACTGAAGACAAAAGGAGAAGAAGGCAGCAGAGGATTAGATGATCAGATAATATCACTGACTTGATGGACATGAACTTGAGCAAATTCCAGGACACGGTGGACAACAGGGAAGCCTGGTATGCTGCAGTCCACAGGATCCCAGTGAGTCAGACACAACTTAGCAACTGAACAACAACAATTCTGGTTATACATTTTCTTACTTTGATTTTTAACTATTTATTTTTCCTTCGCCTTGAAGGATATTTTCATTTGTGAAGGATATAGAATTATGGGTTAATTTTTTTAAGAACTTTAAAATGATGTTTCACTTGCCTTTTGCCTTCCTGGTATATGAGTAAACACTGATAATTCTAATTGTTTTCTATAAGTATTGTTTTTCTGATATGTTGTTCCAACTCTTCTTTTTTACTTTAGTTTTTATTATTTGGTTACATGTGGCCATGAATTTGAGTTTTCTGCAGTTGCTGGGTTTTCATAATCTGTAGTTACATAGCTTTCACCACATTTGTGAGATTTTCAGGCATTACTCTTTCATTTATATAACTCATATATATACCATACTTGAATTTATATAAATTCATTCATGCATATATATATATATTAATTTCATTTATATAAGTTACATAAATATATATTTGCCTTGATTTTCTCCTGGGATTTCAGTAACATAAAAGTTTGCTGTTTTGGTCTATGAAGCTGTTTTTCAGATTGCATAATTTCTACTAATACATCTCCATCTTTAGTTTCTTTTCTGCCATCTCCATTTTGCTATGCCTCAATGTAATGAGGAATTATTTTATTTTGGTTACTGTATTTTTCATTTTTGAAATCTCCATTTAGTTCTTTCTTGTATAATCTAAATCTTTGCTAAGATTTTCTAGCCTTTTATTTATTTCAGGTATGTTGGTACTTATTCACTAAAGTATTTTTAAAAATTAGCTAGATATATTTCCCAAATACATCCCGGTTCCCTGGGCCTCATTTTTCCATCCTCTGTGGAAAAATGTGAAATCTGTGGCTTTATTTGTTCACTCTACTGTGCACTTCCTGAAAATGCTCCCACATCTAAGGCCAAGCAGCAGGATGGAGAGAAAGTAAAAGCAACTAAAGCTTGACTCACCACATTGAGACTCCAACTTCTCTAATCAAAATAGAAGCTTCCGCTCCCTCAGAATTTTGGAGGGTACTTTCGTTGCTTAGTTATGTCTTGCAACCCCATGGACTATAGCCCACCAGGTTCCTCTGTCCATGGGATTTCCCAGAAGAATACTGGAGTGGATTGCCATTTCCTCCTCCAGGGATTTTTCCGAACCCAGGAATTGAACCTGGGTCTCCTGCATTGCAGGCAGGTTCTTTATCTACTGAGCTACAAGGGAAGCCAGAACTTTAGGTGACTGCAGTCCGTTCTACTACAGCTGTTGCTGGGACCAGGATATTATGTTGTGGGAAAATTGCCTTAGGACTTGTGTGCAAGTAGGGAGAAAAAAAAAAAATTCCCTGTTTCTTTGAGCTTTAGGAGTCAGCTTTCCTTGAGCCAGAACTTAACTGTTTCTCCAGGAATAGTCTCTGTGCTGCCGATGCTAACTTCCTAATTTTGGGTGGGCTTGAGCCCAGGTCAGGAAACACTGGAGACAAAGCAATAGTAAACTCACAGCCAGGCTGATGGTACTGCCATCCGAAATAGTTGGTTCATGCATCTTGTCAAGGGTCTATTGTGCATTCAGTGGGAGAGACAGGCTGGTGTGTCCTGATTCCATTTTTTTCTGGGAATGGAACTCCTGTGCCCATAATTTTAAAACTTCAAAAAAATTAATTTTTGGTTTTCTAAAATTCCATAGAAAATATATACTTAATAAAAGTGCTTTTCTGGAGATTTATTGCATTGTCTTACAGGTAGAAGCAGTCATCAGGAACTGACTAGTAGAATTCAGTTCACAGTAACTGTGGCATGATTAATGACAGGGAACCTAATACCGACTGAAAGTGAATAAGAAGGAAAACAACTTAAGACAGACGAAATGGGGAGGAATCCAAAATATCTTAATAATATTTAGCTTAACATCAATATTTTTGCAGTAAGTAAATTAATTTATAATACTGAGTTAGGATGCAATAAACCTAGAAATAGTCATCAAGAAATCATAACAAATAAAATATTTTTTTAAGAATGGGTACAAAAATTGATCATTACATTTTCTTTAAAGCATGTTTATTGATTATATCTTCAGAAATCTAATAGGCCAGTTTCTTATTCCAACCTAGGAGTATATTTTTCCATGTCCAAAGTCTTTCCTGTGAAAAGATTACACACATATCACTTGTCCAAAAATAAAACAGTATATATAGGATTGATTCTCTACAGTGGATACGAGATAGAGTGGAAACTATCCTTCACCTATGATTACTATCATGTGTCTTTCTCTCTTCAAATTCCTCAGTCATCCATTTTACTGCCCTGGACTTTCTTCTCTGTTCTGCTAAATATCCCATTTTACTATTCTCTTTTTTTTTTCTGCTCTGTGGAACACCAGTAATGCTCACATAACCTGTGCAAATCTCCCACTTTATTCCCTTTGTATCAATGAACCTTGAAGACACCTTAACTTCTCTCTGATCTTCTGTGAAATATTCAATCTCTGCCACTCCTCACAGTCAGTGGAGGAGATAGTCTCCAATAATACTTGCTGCTCAGAACACATTCAAAAATGACCCAAACATTTGATCCATATTTTTTCCATTCTTCATTAACTGGGAAAATTTACAGAATCCTTGTTATCAGTATATTTTACAATTCTGCACCACAATTCATTAGCTTTTGCAACACTATGGACATTTATCCTCATAGTGGAACAAGCATTCACCAGCCTGGAATATACAGACCCTACCACACAATACCACGCTCCTAGAGTTTGGATACATTGTCTTAAGTGAGCTGTAATTCCCAAAGTTTTTTAAAGACATTTTTTTCTTGTAAAAAGTATCACTCAACTTCTAATATCTTAGACTGTTTCTCAGACATC
The DNA here is from genome assembly GCF_055505025.1 of Bos grunniens. Classification (NCBI taxonomy): domain Eukaryota; kingdom Metazoa; phylum Chordata; class Mammalia; order Artiodactyla; family Bovidae; genus Bos; species Bos grunniens. The sequence continues at coordinate 11,382,884 of NC_141168.1, forward strand.
TTTATTTCCTAGCTGTGACCAAGACTAAAGGAGAAAGTTTCCTCCTGAAGTTTGTTCATCCATTTCTAGTTTGTATTCTTGTGATTATCAATGTCCTGACACTACAGATAACTTCATCCTTCAGAGAGATCCTACACATTACTTATAAGGAAAAGGTTTATCTAATCAAACAGATTTCTAAAAATATTCCCCCAAATAAAAAGATATTTTGGATTGGGGTGTGTGGCAGTATATTAAAAAGTTATGATTTAACTTTTTATGTATAATATTCAAAGGAATATCCAGGCCAATATGAGAGAGACACACTTTTCCCTATTTCTACTAAGGTAAGCTAAAAACCCTGGACAACGCATATAAAACAAAAATACAAGAAACTCTGAAAAGCGAAGAGAAATATATACACTGGCCAGGAACATCAGTACCTGAAGGACAACACACCAGTGAGCTTGTTGGGTTTTCTTTTTTCCCTCACATTTCCTAAACTGGGTGCTAGAGATATGAAAGACACAGAAATGCCAGGGGACCATGCAAGAGAGACCCAAGGAAAGCCTTCTGTTTCTAGAGAATGGTACGGAGAGAAGGACAACCTAGTAAAACAAAAACAACCACCAACTTTTGGACAACAAGAACTCTACCGCAGGAAACACCATGGGAAAAATTGCAGTCCCAGCAACAACCCTGTCATCACAGGCCAAGTAGGGACACTAGGCATAGAATTTTGCCTGGCTATGGCAAGATGCAGACACCCCCATGAGCATGGCATCACTGGGGACCATGCAGGGATTCTGAATTTTCACCTCATCTAGCAGTAACAAGGTACACCGAGAGTCCCTGCTAGAGTCAGAAGAGCCAGATTAGAAGCTGGAAATCTCATCACGCCCCACTGGTATCAAGCCATGCTCTGCTACCATGTTGTAGAAGCTACACAGAGAGAAAGAACAAGGTTCTCACCTTCTGCCACCCAGGTAGAGTTAGCAGAAGATTCCTGAAGAATCTGAAATCCCATTTCTGCTCAGCAGTAATGAGACATCCATCATTTACCTCAGGGTGTCAAAAGAGACCAAGTGGGAAACTAGTCTCTTAGCAAAATATCTGTAATGTGAATTAATTATGGTTTAATGCTTGTCTAATGATAAAACTGTTTCTTTCTCTCCAAACCTCGTGAAGAGGTTTTCTGGGTTGGAAGGAGACTTTGTTTTAAATTATATTTCCCCAAATGTCTGTAGAGTAAATTCACATTCCCAAGTTTCTACTACCCACTGCTTGCATTATAGAAAAAAAGGATAAAAGAGATACATATCCCCCGGGCCCTCAGTGTCAATAGCTTTTATGCACCTAAATGCAATAATTGCCCTCTACGACCCAAGTATGTAGCAGGGATAAAGGCTGGAGAAATAGGGCAGGACAACTTTGAGGATGCTCATTATTATGGAAAATATATCATTCTTAGAAACAAATTTACCCAGAAGATTCTAATTAGGTGGCCAAGTAGAAGTACAGTAAATATTTGTAACAGAAAGAATGAATGAATTGTTGACAATTCTATTTTTATTTTTCTATTTTATTTCCATTTCTTTATCCTACTCATGGACTCTCATCTTATACTTAAACTTGCAATAATTTAACTACTCAGTCTTCACTCAGGTATTAATTTTTCACTCTTCCTGCATTTAATCCTTCTACAATAACAATCTTCAAGGTCACTATATTTGTAATATATGCCTGTATGACTCTACTGCCTCCAATCAAGCATAACTGGTATGGAAATAAATAATGACCACCAAAATGAAGACAGGAAACAGCTGTTTATTCAGGGTTTCCTCTAGTAACAGAAAAGATACTGATGCTTGAAAAGATGGAGGGGAGGAGGAGAAGCGGGTGACAGAGGATGAGATGCTTGGATGGTATCATTGACTCAATGGACACAAGTTTGAGCAAACTCTGGCAGATAGTGAAGGACAGGGAAGCCTGGTATGCTGAAGTCCATGGGGTCAGAGTCAGACATGACTTAGTGCCTGAACAACAACAGTCGTAACAGAGTCCACCACCATCATTACTTGGATTTAACAGAGACTCAAAGGCAGGCAGAAGAATGAGAAAGCTTTATAGTAATAGCAGAAAAAAAGAAGACTTAAGATATGCCCTAACTGGAATTTGTTGGCATTAGGAAAGTTGGGTGCAGGCTAACTAGAAGCAAGACATCTTACATAACTGGTTAGGGGAGTTTATTTGGCATTAAGGGACCAATCTGCTGCAGAGGTTGTAGTTTGACTTCCAGAGGTGTAGACTGTGGATCAGACTTCTATTGTAATAAATAGTCTGGGCATTATCTATTTGTATATTTCATCTTTGGCCATGCCTGAGCCCATTTTTTTTCCATTTCATAATTAATTCAATAAATATCCTCAATGGTTAGACTGGTGCTACTATCAATCTGCAAAATCCTAGGTCCAAATGTTACTTTGTTTTAGCTATTCTCTTTTTCATAATGCTTCCCACCATCCTCCATTACCATCCAACTCCTCTCTAATTCTTGGAGACTGTCTCAAGAACCATCAGTGTCCTAAAAAAATCTCCCCTTCACCTGTCATCCATTAAATACCAAAGTCCCTCTTCTCTAAGCTCCTAGAATTGATTGCTTATCCAGTTCTCATTGTACTACATAATGTAAAATCTTAACTTGTTAGACATTTTTTATTTTGGTCTGTGTGTTTCTTGGAGGTCAAGATTTAAGTGTGAAACTTATTTTTGTGATATCATAGATAGAGTAATAAAAATATAGGTTCAATCAAGAAGGTCACAATTGGAATCATAGCCCTGTCCTCATTATTTCTGCAACTGTAGACACTGAGCCTCATTTTTCTACTGTATAAAATGGGAAATACAAATGAAATCTGACCAGGCAGTGAGAATTTAAGAAGAAAATACAGGCTAATGTTTTTACAACAAAGAGTCACTTTTACTTTCCTTTTGTGTTCACCTCATTCAGTAATGTTAAAATAATGCTTGTAGCAGTCACACTAAGTCTGAACTTTATTAGCTTCAGCTTCGTTTATGCAAAGAATTTATTTGTATTCCTACACATCTGAAATATTAATTGGCATTTTCTTTGGCTTTCTAAAATCTGATGTAGGTTCAAATCTAGGGAAATTTTACTTTGTTGAAGAAATTGTTCCTTAATTGTTAGAAGTAATTACAGTTTGAAACAACTTTGGTTTTTATAACCACTGATGCCAATGCAAGTTGTCTTTTGAAAAGTTCATGAAAAGAAAGGATTAAGTGAAATCCAAATGATTCTATTTCCAGGAAAAACACTACATTCCATTCAGAACATTTTTAAAATGTGCTTCAAAGTTCCAGTTGCAGGCTTATTGTGAGAATAAATTTATCTCCAAAGAAAATCTATTTTTAAATATAATAGAAATAGAGAACCTAGCCTCAATAAGACAACATATAAGAAAACTGTCATTTACTGATGCTATGACAAGAATTCTGCATTCTTTTTATATCTGTTCTAACTTTACAACATAGGGTTCTTAAGCTTTAGTGTCAGTGAGAAACACCATTTTGAAAGCGTGGCTTCTTTTTCTCAAGTGAAGAAGACTTGGAGCTTTTACATATTTTGAAGTAGCTTATCTGATTTGCATTCCCAACCACTCAGTGGTTGCATTTAAACATAAACAATAATATTCTCTATGAAACAGTGACAAAGCTTACGTCACAAAAATAATGCGATGCTTATAAGCAGTCTAAACTATTAGAAAAAATATTCTCTTGATCTATTTGGAATAAAAACAAGGTGAAACCAATTTTTTTTTCTGTTTGTTTTTTTTTTTTTTACTGCATGTGTTGGGTAAAGTGCAAAATATATTTTATTGTTTTCAAAGGACCTTAATATTATTAATTTTATTAGCAATATTAATTTCTCTTCCAGGTTATCAGACAATATTCTGTTCTCCAACTTAAAAAAATCTGAATACTATTATATAGAGTCAATGATAATTTATTAATGTGAAATACTAAATTTATTAAAGTAAAATACTTCCAAAATGCTTCTAAAACTCTAAGTGAAAGACAAAACTTCTTATAGTACTTGGCATGGATGGTTTTACTTAAAATACATTTCCAACTAAATCTAAATATGGAAACTTGTAAACATTTTAGTTAGATTTGTTTTTCAGATTTGGTAAGTTAATAAGAAGAAAAGACAAGTACATGATGGTTTTTATTTTCTACAATATGCCTCCTTCTCTATTCTCTTTATAACCACAGTGTTCATATAGTTATCCTTTTATCTGCTATGCAAACAGGGATTTAAGCAATAAGCATTGTAAAAAATTAATAAACTTTTGAAATCCCCAAACTTAACGTTCTTAAAACTGATTTGGATTACAATCACTCAATTTCCAGAACTGAGCGGAATGTTTATTTCAGTTGGTATTCTGAGGCTTTCCATTGTCATCAGGAGTCTAACATTGCCTCTCTGCAAAATAAGATCTTAGAATTAACTGAAGTAAGAGTAAAGAGAGATAAAATGGCATCCAAAGCCTCAGGCTCTTCCTTCTTGTCAACTTGTCTCAGGCTCTATCCCTGACACCATCTTCCTCCTTCCCTTCTACACCACCTACACCTCCACTATACCTTCAACTCCCCCCTCAACTAATTCTCACCCAACTTACCCATTTCTATGAAACTCTCTCTACTCCCTTTTCCTCTGAATTGTCAGAACTTGTCCCTTTAAAATTAAGATTTCTGAGGATCCAGAGACTAAACTCTTAATTTCTTTTTTTTTATATTTATTTATTTTTTAATTGAAGGGTAATTGCTTTACAGAATTTTGTTGCTTTCTATCAAACCTCAATATGAATCAGTCATAGGTATACATATATCCCCTCCCTTTTGAGCCTTCCTCCTATCTCCCTTCCCATCCCACCCCTCTAGGTTGACACAGAGCCCCTGTTTGAGTTTCCTAAGCCATACAGCCAATTTCTGTTGGCTCTCTATGTTACATATGGTAATGTAAGTTTCCATGTTACTCTCTCCATACATCTTTGTCTCTCCTCCCCTCTCCCCATGTCTATAAGATTATTTTCCATGTCTGTTTCTCCATTGTTTCCCTGCAAATCAATTCTTCAGTATCATTTTTTCTAGACTCTGTATATGCATTAGTATATGATATTTATCTTTCTCTTTCTGACTTATTTCACTCTGTATAATAGGCTCTAGGTTCATCCACCTCATTAGAACTGACTTAAATGTGTTCCTTTTTATGGCTGAGTAATATTCCATTGTGCATATGTACCACAGCTTCTTTATCCATTCATCTGTCGATGGACATCAAGGTTGCTTCCATGTTCTAGCTATTGTAAATAGTGCTCCAATGAACAATAGGATACATGTGTCTCTTTCAATTTTGGTTTCCTTGGGGTATATGCCTAGGAGTGAGATTGCTGGGTCACATGGTGGTTTTATTCCTAGTTTTTTAAAGGAATCTCCATACTGTCTTCCATAGTGGCTGTATCAATTTACATTCCCACCAACAGTGCAAAAACATTCTCTTTTCTCTACACCCTCTCCAGGATTTATTGTTTGTAGACTTTTTAATGATATTTCACAATTCATATGCAAAAGACCTTGAATACCCAAAGCAGTCTTGAGAAAGAAGAATGGAGCTGGAGGAATCAAGCTTCCTGACTTCAGATTATACTACAAAGCTACAATCATCAAGACAGTATGGTACTGGCACAAAAACAGAAATAGAGGCCAATGGAACAAGAAGAAAGCCCAGAAACAAATCCATGCACTATAGGTACCTTATTTTTGATAAAGGAGGCAAGAATATATAATGGGACAAAGATAGCTTCTTCAATAAATAGTGCTGAGAAGACTGGACACCTACATGTAAATGAATGAAATTAGAATACTACCTAACACCACACACGAGATAAACTTAAAATGGACTAAAGATCTAAATGAAGACCAGAAACTATAAAACTCTTAGAGGAAAACACAGGTAGAACACTTGATGATATAAATCAAACCAAGATCCTCCATGACCCACCTCCTAGAGTAATGGAAATAAAAACAAAAGTAAACAAGTGGGACCTGATTAAACTTAAAAGCTTTTGCACATCAAAGGAAACTATAAGCAAAGTGAAAGGACAATCCTCAGAATGGCAGAAAATAATAGCAAGTAGAACAACTGACAAAGGATTAATTTCCAAAATATACAAGCAACTCATACAGTTCAATACCAGAAAAACAAACAACCCATCAAAAAGCGGGAAAAAGACCTAACAGACATTTCTCCAAAGAAGACATACAGATGGCTAATAAACACATGAAAAGATGCTCAACGTCGCTCATTATTAGAGAAATGCAAATCAAAACTACAAAGAGATGCCACCTCACACTGGTCAGAATAAACCCTTAATTTCTTACACTCCTGAACTGAAGTTCAACTGTGAGCCATAGTCAAAGGTTTTCCAAAGTAACTGAAGATCCTCATAGATCTTTTGAGGAATTTAAAACAGATGTTCAAACTGACCACTGTGGTTTCCCTGACTTATATCAGCTAGTTTATTTCCTTGTTGGTGAAGGTCAGGCCAAGTATTGGATGAAAGCTGCTCATTGGAAAATTTCTGATGGGTCTCTAGAGTTACAACCAGGAAACCAGTGCACTGCCTTCTTTGATCAGACTCAGGGAATTGCTAGGCAAAATCATCAAGCAATTTCTAGAGCTTTCCCAAAGCCTATTGATTGAAATAAAATTTAGGCTTGCACATAGAAATCTGATGAACATTTTCATGAACATCACCATTAACTTCTGACTGTTTTTTTTTTTTCTTTTTTTAGCAGCAGCCACATGGTGCTGCTAGGAGTCTTACTAACTACTCTTCTGGTCCTACACTTCCTTTCCCCTTCTGACTGTTTTTAAATAAATTCTGGTGTTCCTTCAGATGTTGATTCAACATGAGTAGCTTTTAATTCTATCAAAATGAAAAACTAACTGTCCACTCTAGGTTTAATCTGCCAAGGACCTCTCTCACAGTCTGTATGAATAACTTCAAAGGAACACCCCCAAAACTCTCAATCTTCAATTCCAGCAAATGATGGCTCCTAAATGAAGTCCAAAGCCTCCTAGTCTTACTATTACTGCAAAGATTCAGGATACTGAAAAAGAGACGGTTACAAACTGAAGCACTTGAGGTTCTTTCAGCTGTCTAACTAGCCTTTTCAATGCCCTCCCAAATTGCAGCGTTGGCACTTCAGAAAAGTACAGGTGTTCTTCCCAATTCTCCTTCATCTTCAGCTCAGAGAAACATCTCTCCAGGCATGGGATGAGTCTCTTCCAATCCCAAATGACACCAGAGCTGCACGCATGGTACTCAACCACAATACTGTAACACAGCCCTTGTCTTGGAGTATTAAAACACATCAGACAGTCAGAATCTCTAACAAACTTCAAGAGATTCCTATCTGTCAACCTATCCCTTTTTGTAGGCCCTTCAGGAGATAACACACCCTTTTTTCCTTAGTTTCTCTGCCAGTGCCCACTTACTGGGTTGAGACTTCAAGCAAAATTGTTCCTTCCAGAAAGGGGAAATAATTATAGAATTTGGCAGTAGTCTTCAGAGTAACCCATCTTCACATTAAGTGACCCTTTGGCATCTTTGATTTGTACTATCTCTGATAGTACTAGAACAAAACCTGGAAACATCAATCATTTGACCATTTTGAATCAGAACTGTTTTCTTTATGGACAAAGTTCTTGTTTGGGCCAAATGACAACCCGGGCTTACTGGAGACTCTAAAATGTCTATTTCTTATCACTACACCTTCATTAAATCATTGGTCTACTGAAAAAATGATAGCCATCATCAGTCAATATTGGTGAGGAAACATTAACAAAGCCACAAAAAAGTGCCACACCTCACTTATCCCACTTGTCCAAAATACAACTCAGAGAAGTCTGTTTTGCTACCAGGCATTTTAAACTGTCTAATGGACCATTTGATGTCTGGCTCCCATTTCACACGACTGTGGATTTCAAACAACTTCCTTCATCTAATGGATATAAATAGATTTTAGTCATGGTTTTCACACTGAAATAAAGCCTCCCTTTGTAGACAGGCTACTGTCTCTCCTGTGGCTAAGGCCTTTTTGGAAAATATTATCCCTCACTGCAGAAATCCTCTCAAACTTCACAGTGATCAAGGAACCCATTTTGCTGTCCAGGTGCTTCGACAGGCAAAATTTGTCAAGGTCCTTCAAACTACCTTGGCAAAAAGTATTGCCTTGGTCCCACTCCTTTGGGAACTTACAAACTTTTACTCTTTGAGATAGTTATAGGATGCTCAATGCATTAGCTTCTGCTTCTTTTCTGATAAAAGGAGAGATAATCCAATATTTCAAAGGCCTAACAGCTTTTTATTAAAAAATAACCATGTTTCAATAGAGCAATCTTTTCCCAGTGCACCTTTGAGAGATAAAGACCTTAAGCATCACACCATGCAAGTTTTTTCTTGCATGGTTTTTCCTACTGGAAAAGATACCTCAATAAGAACTCTCTTCAAGCTTGTGGGAAAGGCTCTTACCAGGTACTGCTAACCAACACTTATGCTGCCACAGTCCAAGAACTAGACTCTTGGATTCATGTGACTCACCGAAAGAAAGCATTGATCTCTGGCTGGACATGCCCATCATTTGAAAGTAAAGATTTCCTAGAAGTAAAGCAGATGACATCTAAAGATACTGTTTTCCCAAGATAGCTGGACCAGGCCTGCTGGAAGTTTGTCACCAAATCTTTGATGATGACATAATACTTCAGATTATCTCCAATGTCTATGATCTTAGTAACATATGGAATTTAGATTTAAAAAGTACCTGAGAAATCGCTCTCCTACTCCTCCTTTACTTGAATGTGTCTTTAATAGATTTCTAGTCTGCATACTTTCCCTCTGAAGTGAAACATCACTCACACGAATGATCATTTCTGACACTGAGAAAGGATTAAAAAAAAAAAACAAAAACTGAAACTATAAAACTTGACTCTTGATTGGCAATGCTTTCAGAGAAAAATCTTGGTCAAAAGGGGAAATGGAAAGAAATAATAAACAGAAATCTCAATTAAATAGAGTTGAGAGACCAGAAGGGGGAGCTCCTTTCTGTGATAAGAGCAAAGCCCAACAGGAAGAAGAGGGGCTCCTCTTCTTTCCTGGCAAGGACTCAGCCAATGAAAAGCTGAGGACTCTTCATTTACTGCAGTCCTCCCAACTTTTTTTTTTTTTCCTCTCTCTCAAGGCATTCTCTCCTTGCCATGTGGGGAGTTGCATCTGGCTCATGGTGGCAGACTCCAAGATGCAATTCTCTGCTGATTCTGAATCTATCTTTGCTAAAGAAATATCTGTTAGTCTATTTGTTTCAGATAAACACCATCAACATCATACATGAAGAAAAACAGATGCATCATTCTGAAACATCATCTATATTGTTGTCAGGGAGGGAGAAATTTCCCTTTCTATCCCTCTTGAATTCTTGCACCAGGATGAATAATAAAACTGACACAAGACAAATTAATAGGAGAAAAAGAAACAAATTTTAATCATGCATTTTGAAGTCTCATAGAAATGAGGGAGTGGGGAGTAGGGGGAAGTGGCCAAAACAGGCAGTATTTTTTACTTTTTAGGCCAAGAAGTAATATATTGGTGAGGAATTGAAAGGGCAAAACTACTTAGGTTTTGGGTGTCAAATTAGTGAATAATCTGTAAACAGAGTTTGGGCTTAGGGTATTAAATTAAAGAAGTTTGTTTATATAGGCTTAACCCAAATTCTGTCTCTTTGACCATAACGGTGTTCTTTTACCTCTAGATACCTGAAGGGTACCTTTCATATGAGAGATTTATTTTCTCTTTCTGGCAGACAGAAAGGAAGGTCAGAGTGTCCCTCTAGTCTGGGCCATTTCTTAAGTAACTTTGATTCAAAATCACCAATATGACATTGAGGCACATTTGGGACAGCCTACCCTGGATCCTAACATCATGTTATTATGAGGTCCTAAATAATGATCCCCCAAAGATGCTCATCTCCCAGTCCTCAGAACCTGTGAATATATAGCTTAAATTTAAAATAATTTTGCAGATATGATTAGATTAATAATCTTGAGATAAAGGGATTATCCTGGGATTGGTCCATACAAATTGGCCAACATAATTATAAACACTTTTATAGTAGAAAGGCAGAAGCTCAGAGAGAACAGAAGATGCTGTTCTGTTGGCTTTGAAGATGGAAAAGGAGGTCACAAGCCAAAGAATATGTGCGGCCCCTAGAAGCTGAAAAAGACAATGAAATGGGCTCTTTCATGAAGCCTCTAGAAGGGATGCAGTCCTGCCAGCACCTTAATGTTAGGGTTTTTTTTACTTTACAATATTGTATTTGTTTTGCCATACATCAACATGCATCCGCCTAATGTTAGGTTTTAACCTCTAAAACTATACAAAAAAAATATGTGTTTCAAGTTTGTGGTAATTTGTTACAGCCATAAAAGGCAACTAATAGTTACTTCAAATTTTTGTAATTTGATTTTTTTTGTTTCTATAATTTATAAATAGGAAATTATTTTGCAATGCTTGTGTAAGAAGCCTTTGAAAGCTAACAGCTAACAGACATCACCAAGCAGTATGTTAACTTAACCTTTACAGCGTGTTCTCCCATGCTTCACTAACCTTCAGCCCTAGTATGCTTTCCAAGTTTTTTGATCATGCAATGCCTTGCCTAACATCTTGATTTTTTTTTTTTTAACGCACTATTGACTGGGGGGTTTTTGAAGAAACTAGTGTCTGTGGCTGGCAATTTTTTTTATAAGTGAACATTGAAACACTCCCTTCAATAACGTTCGGGTAACAAAAGACGTGTAACACATCTCTGGTCAATAATGGGTTAAACTATGGAAGTAGTTAACAGATGACTAGATCTTTTCCCTAGCTTCCCCTTCAGTAATGCTGTGAGCATATTACTTGAACAAGAGAGCATCTACAGGAAGATCATGAGGAGTCAACAAGTCTGCACACAGTGAAAGGTGGTGAAGAATCTGATGACCACCTTAATGTTTAACTGAGGTTCTTTCCCCCTTTTCCCTTTAAAAACATTGTGGTCAAGCAGGCTCCTTGGAGTTGGTTTTTAGACATTAGTCTGCCTTTTCCCCAGGTTGCCGGCCTCCTGAATAAAGCAACCTTTCCTTTTCCAACCAACACCTATCTCTCACGTATCAGCTTTCAAGAGTAGCTGAACCTGAGTTCAGTAACACATATCTTTTCAAAATGTATGCTTTTGAAAGAATAAATATTGAAAAATCTATTTTGGCAAATATTAGCAAAGAATTGGATATTTGTTCACTTGATCACTTGTAAACTTCAGAATGTTTTTAATATCTTTACTTTTTTCTTTTAATTCATAACTTCTACTAATTTTTGTTTTGTTTGGTTTTGCTGCCATGCATCTTGCTGACTCTTGGTTCCCTGATCAGAGATTGAGCCCATGCCCTCAACAGTGAAAGCACCAAGTCCTAACCCCTGGGCCACCAGGGAACTCCCAATAATTAGTTATTTTCAAATACCATAAAAGTATCACATAATGCCCAACACAATAGGTTCATAGGTTAGTGTGTTGTGCCCTAGAATAGAGACGCCTAAATTTGAATTGAACCTTTAAATACTAGAGTGACACATTGAGAAATAACCCATAATCCCTAACATCTCCATTCATAGTGACATAAGGATAATCACCCCTAGAGTGAACTGAGGATTATATTACATAATGCATATAAAGTGTATTAAAGTTGATTGCCATATAGTAAGAGCTCAGTAATTTGCAAGAATAATAATGCTAATGAAGATGTAAAAACCAGACAAAAGGCCCTAAATGGAGTTCCTTACTAAACTCCATGTCACCAAAACAAGATTTAACTTAATTTGTTTCAGTTCTTCCAGAAATGGAATCTTTACTTGTTAATCAGGAAGCATTTCATCAGCATTATTAGGTAATCTGCCAGATATCCTCTCCTATCCCCTATAAGGAAAGTAACCTTGCAATAATCTATCACATTTTTCCCAGTATAACTTCTTTGTTCCCATTGTCTTCTGTCTATAAAATCTTTTGACTTGTATAGTTTTCTGGGTCTACTTTCTGTTACATTAGATACTGGCCAATTCATGAGTTGTTGAATAAAGTTAGTAAAATCTTTAAAATGCACTCAATTAAATTTCTTTTTTTTTTTTTTAACAAAGATGATGTCAATGATGATGAAGCTGATGAAAAAGATGATAATTTTGTGCTATTAATACTGACAGGAAGCCCAACAATGAAATCTTCAAAGACTGCATTGTAAGATCTTGAGGATCGAATGTATAAACTCAACTCTTTAGAAAGATCAGTGATATCAGAATATAAAGTCAGGAAATAATCCAACTTTTCAAGAAAGGCTTAGTTCGTATGTACAGTGACTGTGGTAGAAGGTGGGTGGTGATGGTGGTAGAGGCCAGAACAGATGAAGAAAAGTTAAGGAATTTGACAAGTTTACTCAGAGCCAGCATACAACAAAGTTTTAAGGAAATAGAATCCAGTGAAAGATTAGAGAGCTAATATCTACCAAAGGCAAAAATATAATTGCTCCCAGTAGATTTTAATTTCTTGATATGTCATTTCAGAAAGAATTCAGTGAGAGACAAAGTGATAAGTAAGAAATAGATTTATTTAGAGAGAAACACACTCCAAGGAGTATGGGCCATCTCAGAAGGTGAGGGAGCCCCAAATAAGATATGGTTAGTTCTTATGGGCTGGGTAATTTCATAGGCTGATGAGTGGAAGGATTATTCCAATTATTTGAGGGAAATTTCCAAAATTATTTGAGGAAAATTCACTAATGAGTAAACATTTCCAGGAATTGGGCAACCACCCAATGGTTGCCACTGTCTGACTTTTTATGGTGAGCCTCAGAGCTGTCATGGGGCTGGTGGGTGTGCATTTAGCTTGCAAATATATTGCAATGAGAGCATGATGAGACTCAAGGTCTACTGTAGGTTGAATCTTGGCCCATCTTGGACCTCATTGTTTCTAACCAGTTTTTGTCATGTCCTATAGCTGTATCATTTTTTGAAGGTCGTACCCTGCCCCCTTCCCTATTAAATAGGTAAAAAATTTAAGCCCATAAATCTACAACTATTCTTAAATGAATGAAGAGCAACTCTTTAAAAAGTTAATTTTATCTCATTTCTGTGAGAAAAAATCAATTTTAATCATTTTTATGCAAACAATTTCCAAAGATTGACATTCATTTCAGTCAGTTCAGTCACTCAGTCATATCCAACTCTTTGCGACCCCATGAACTGCAGCTCACCAGGCCTCCTATCCATCACCGACTCCCAGAGCTTACTCAAACTCATATCCATTGTGTCGGCGATGCCATCCAACCATCTCATTCTCTGTTGTTCTTCCTTCTCCTCTCTCCTCCAATCTTTCCCAGCATCAGGGTCTTTTCCAAAGAGTTGGTTCTTCCCATCAGGTGGCCAGAGTATTGGAGTTTCAGCTTCAGCATCAGTCCTTGACTCATTGGAAGACTGACATATTGAAACCCAAAGTTTGCAATGATTTAACAAGTCTATCCAGGTAGCGCTAGTGGTAAAGAACCCACCAGCCAATGCAGGAGAAACAACAGATGCGGGATCAATCCCTGGGTTGGGAAGATCCCCTGTAGGAGAGCATGGCAAGTCACTCCAGTATTCTTGCCTGGAGAATCCCATGGACAGAGGAGGCTGGTGGACTATATTTTATAGGGTTACAAAGAACCAGATATGACTGAAGTGACTTAGCATGCAACAGTCTATTAATATTTTCCATATAAACAGCGTTGTAGTAGCTTTTCCCATTGTGATAATGCAAAAAAGAAAAATTAGCCATATCTGGAGAGTGTTAACTTCTCACTCCTTTGCATCCTTTCCCCACACACAATCATAAAACCTATTGATACTATCAATATACACTTAAGCTTAAGTCAGAATTTTCAATAAATAAATTTATTGTGTTCTCCAAAGTATTTGGTAAAATAATTTATTTGGCTTCAAAGGCTTTTCTATCGCAAACTCTGGGCTTCCCTGATGGCTCAACGGTAAAGAATCAGCCTGCAATACAGGAGATGTTTGTTCAATTCCTGGGTAAAAAACACCCCCAGGAGAAGAAAATGGCAACCACCCCAGTATTCTTGCCTGAAAAATCCCATGGACAGGTAGTCCAAAGTGTCGCAAAGAATCAGCCACGAGCTACCAAGCACAGCACAGCACATTGAAAACTCTAAAGATGCTACTCCAAATCTACTCACTGATTTTTTGAAACACTTAAAGCTCAAATTCTGTTAAGCATTTCTGCCTGACATTTTCTGTCAAAAGGAAATTAGCAGTGATGAATTATGATGGCCTGAGGGAATTTCCAGTGAAAAGAACCATTTGAATATCTGACTTCTAGGCTTCCTCCTTCTAATTTGTTATGAATATGCATTTCTTTTTCTATAAAATGAGTATTAAAAAAACACTGTGGGATAAACCTTTAATACAAATTATTCTTAAAAGAGCCATGTTCCATTTTGACCTCATGTTTAGGAAAATATTAAGATGTATATTGGTTACTTTCCATTATCAGTTTTTTTTTCTCTGTCTTTCTAATTCTATTTTCTGTGATTTATATTAGTACTTTTCTAAGTTCAGACGATTAAAGTAGTAGTTGAGCTTTATTCTAAAAGAATTATATATCTTGTCTAAGAAAATAAGTCACATAAAATAGTATCTTTAATACTAATTGATTTATTAATCTCTCTACTGTGAAGAGTATAAATATAAGATTTAAAAAAATATTTTTGTTTCATTGCTGTTCCAAATACATCATATGAAAACTCATTTTCTCACTGGGGAGCAGCTCTACTGACAGTACATACAGGTAGGTGCCATGACTTTGGAAATACCTTCAATTATTGACAACCTACTGCTGCTGCTGCTGCTGCTAAGTCGCTTCAGTCATGTCTGGCTCGGTGCAACCCCATAGACGGCAGCCTACTAGTAGAGTTTAAAACTTCCATTGTCCTATTTCCTAGTCCTAACTTTCTGTCATCTGGGGTGGAAAAAATCAGATTCTTCAATCTTCCTTAATGCAGAGTAGGGTGGAATTAGACTATACACTCTCCTTGCTCTAGTATTAAATGAATCTAGTGTCTTGGGATGATTAACAATTCTTACTATATATAGAAACACTAAAAGTTTCTAAGAGATTACATATTTGTATAATATTGAGTCCATTCTAAAGGAGATCTGCCCTGGGTGTTCTTTGGAAGGAATGATGCTAAAGCTGAAACTCCAGTACTTTGGCCACCTCATGCGAAGAGTTGACTCATTGGAAAAGACTCTGATGCTGGGAGGGATTGGGGGCAGGAGGAGAAGGGGACGACAGAGGATGAGATGGCTGGATGGCATCACTGACTCGATGGGCGTAAGTTTGAGTGAACTCCAGGAGTTGGTGATGGACAGGGAGGCCTGGCGTGCTGCAATTCATGGGGTCACAAAGAGTCGGACACGACTGAGCAACTGAACTGAACTGAGTACTTTTTGTAAGTTTGAAAAAGAGGAGATAAAATCATTGAATAGGTTTTCCTATTAGGAGTAGACTAAAAGTAAAAAGGCTTCCCCAGTGGCTCAGCTGATAAAGAACCTGCCCACCGATGCAAGAGATGTAAGAAATGTGGGTTTGATCGCTGGGTCAGGAAGTTCCCCTGGAGAAGGAAATGACAACCACTCCAGTAAAAAAAAAAAAAAAAAAAGTGAGCAGAGAGGAAATCTCAAAAATGTAAGTACTTTAAAAGGTCATTGTAATATGAATGTCTAGTGTATTGTATTTTCAATGATTGTATAAAGACTATTATTGGTATTATATGGGATTATATAAAGACTTTATTCTCTGAATTTAGATTTGATTAAGAGGTACTGAAGAGTCAAGAAGATGGAAATCAATGTTAACTAATTCACTCCTTAATAGATGGACCTACTCACTCCCAGAGAGTATAAAGTTCTCTGAGACTGGGTCCTTTATCAGTGGTAGATCACAGATCTCAGAAGACAGGGCTTGAAGAGAGGGAAAAGGAGCTAAACTCAGTTTCTTGTCAGGAACTCATCTCTTGGGAGAAAAGTAAGCTGTAACATGGGAAATAATTGGGTTACCTGAGTCTCAAATTGGCCACTCACTAAGATTTACCTGGGGAGCTTCACGAGACACTTACGCCTGGGTCCCTTTCACAAAGATTCCCAGTTAACTGTCAATAGTCTTCAAAATAACGACTTGTCTTTATCTATTCCTATGTTTTAAGATGAAAATCTGTGTCAGTGGATTTTCATGAGTCAAATTTAGTATTCCAAATGAGTATAATCTCTAAACATTTAATATCACATTTAATGATCAGAATGATTATTGTCCCATATAGTTAGTAGGGACAATGAGTAAGCAGTGAACATAAATGAATGAAATCAGTATGATTTTACATATGTAACACAAGCCTATGTTATCCCTTGGGGTGTTGTGAGCTTCTCACCTGTTGTGTGTTCTAAGGCTATCTTTTGGCTCCACTGATGAGGTCATGAGCTAAGAGGGCACACTATGGGGTGAATTTTGGCCTTGTAAGTGTTTACTAGCACTTTCCTATACCACACAAACACAAAAGAATAAAAAGATGAAAAACAATAAATGCAATAGGGAATGCAGGAAAAGGGAAGAGAAAAACGAAAGATGGAAAAAGAGGGTAGAGTCTAAAATAAGAAGATGAAGAAAGGACCAAAGGCCACAGAAATGCTAGTTGTTATTAATGAGCTCAATTTATAATAATTATGAATTGATTTGATTCACCATTATACAAAAAAGTGGTTTTTATAGGAAAACTGCATTTCAGTGAAACAGACAATGAGAGTTTGCAATTCCATGGTATAAAACTCATAAATGTGAGCCTTAGCTGTATGACTTGCTTTGTTCAACAGGAGACCACCATGGAGTGGAAGCTTAAATGAATGGATTGGCTCAGACCAACGTGCTCCTGTCCTCCTGGGGACAGCAGAGAGTGTTTCATCAGTCTGAGTTTGGGGATGAGAAGACACATGGAACAGAGCTCTCCCAAGATGATACAAACAAAACAGAGCCAAGCATAATCTCACAACCGTAAGTAAGATGCAGATATGTACTTTTGTAAGTCGTGGGATTTTAAGGGTTAATTTGATGCCATAGCAAATGCTGGCTACTGCTTATATTAACTGGGATAATTGTTTCTTAGTACCATGGGAATATGAAGGCTTTCTTCATAGCAGAAACAAGAGCTCTCACTGTTAAAACATAACAGATTTTATTCTGTATCTCTTAATACTTCCTTGTAAAGTAATAAAGGTAAATAAAATATTATCATAATCAAATACAGGAATTACACTATTAGAACCTACAGAAATAAAAGTTTGGGTTATTGCATTAGTTAAAAGTTATATTGCCTAGGGTGGTATTCATGGAGAGCAAAAGGAACATTAAGACAGAAATATAAGTATCAAATATGATTTTTGTGACCACTTGCAGAAATAAAAGTTATAGTGGCTATGCGAATACACCATCATATACTATAGTTTTCCCCTCTCTTTCCTTAATAATTTATTCAAAGAGCGAACTTGGTTAAACATGTAATTATACCTTTAAGCTACAGGGTAACAAAGGGCACTGTGAAGGAAAGAGAAGAATGTAGGTCATTATAAGGTGAATACATAACCAGATGGGAGTTTGACGTTTCTCTTTTGGGGGTTAAGAATGTATATTTGATTGTATGAAAGATAGCTGGGTTATCTTTACTGGAAATGTGATATTTCCAAACTATTGATATGGGGCCTGTAAGTTGAAATAGAAGGGTATGTACAGAGTCTGAATAAACAACTTTGTAGGGAGGATGGCACCATAGACTGGGCTCCCTATAATGTACCCTGAGATGGAGATTAACATGCATAGGTGGTATTTTTTAGATCCAAACTTCTGGAAGGGAAGGGACGGAACCAGGGTTGGACAGAGGGAAAAATAGAACTGGAATGCAGTATTAGAAGCTTTGGTTAACCCAACAGTGAATTCTGAAATGGAATGAGTGAGGGATTAGAAGTTATCTATATTCCTATGTTATGCATAACTTAGTTTGGCCCATAATTCTTCTAGACGTTCTCTTCATGTCTATGTACAGTTCCAATTCCTAAAACAGGATCTTGATCTTTTTTTTAGGTATTCAGTAGCTATTAAGGGATAAGAGTATATATGGAATTTGTAGTTTTTGTCAGAAATAATAGAGTATATACTAAAGTATAGTTACTTCAGTAGAATAGCTTTGTGGAGGTAGATGAGAAGTGTTTAATGTTTTATTGTATACATACCTTTATGTTTAACACTTTTACAATAAGCATACCTGATAATTTTTTTAAAGGTAAAGGATTTTCTTTCTACAGAAAAGAAAAGCAGCAAAATATTTATCTGATTTTTCCTAGGCTCTTTTTTAAACTAGTTTCTAATCTTCAAATAATTTCTAGTTTCCCATGAATCTTTCAAATCACACTGTAAGACAAAAAACAATATAATCTCTGATTTTAAAATGATTTGGCAATATTGTCTTGATGCTATTTTTACAACTTCCCACAAAAATACACATAAAGGCAAAAAAGATGAAAACCTGTAACACCATTAAAAAATGCAGTCACCATGTTTAAAACAAGTAAGGACGCATACATGCACATATTATTGTATATAATTCTCAAATTACTAACTGCAACACTAAGAGCTGTAACCAAAAATTAAAGATTTTTTTTTCTGAAATATGAACTATTTTAACACAATTGAGAAATATAACTGCTGATTAACATGTGTTATACTCATATGAGTATAGAAGGGAATATACTTTATACCTCTTTTTAAAGCAGACAGGACATAGTGACTAAACCATATGCTGTTATACACATTTGCAAGTTTAATCCCAGTGTACATAAAGTACATTAAGAGTGTCAGAGACAGAAAGATCTGTAATGGTAAGCATTGATGTCATGTTTTTGGAGAGGAAAAAAAATGGCAACATCCACAAGACTTGGAAATTGAAAGAAGTGATAAGATACCAAGAGATAAAAAATTAATTAGAATAATGTAAAACAAAAGTAGTGATGGTAAGTGCTCAATTAATACTCAAATATTTTTTCAGAAAAGGAGCAAAGTTTATAATCCATCACTGAATAAAAACATGAAAAAGAATTAAAGATGACTAAAATATTTTTGAAAGGTGATACCTATGGCATAGTGACAACACAAATTCAACTCATGATTTATTGATGTTTTTGAAAGAAAAAAATAAGGCAATTAGTAAAACATAACGGAAGCACTAAAGTGCTCATCGAATATGTTTGAACTATTAAAAGTAAAGGTAAACAAATCACTGAAAGATAAACAAGTCACTTAAAAGGAAGAAAATTATGGTTAGCATTAGACTCCTTGACAAAACTAAATTTCAGGTGACAATATAGGAATTACTTATGGATTCTGGGGCAAAATTTGGTCACCCGATAATTTTAGACCTAACTTGTTCGTTGTCCAGTAGTGATCATGTGAAAGCAGCAAAAACATCTCAAGATTGAATCATCTCTATATCTGAAGACTGAAGAAATAAATGTCTCCTATCCTCTCTTGGAGTAAAAAAAAAAAAAAAAAAAGCTTTTGAAGACATATCTATAAGTCATCTAAAATATAAATCAGAATTAGAAAAGTCATAATTAAAAATTCAGAAAAATACTTGTCTTATTTCCCATGTGCTGAGCTGTGCTCAGTTGTGTTGGATTCTTTTGTGACCCCATGGGCTGTAGCCTGTCAGGCTCCTCTGTCCATGGGATTTTCCAGGCAAGAATACTGGAGTGTGTTGCCATTGCCTTTTCCAGGGGATCTTCCCAGCCCAGGGATCAAACACAGGTCTCTTGCATCTCCTGCAATGGCAGGAGGACTCTTTGCCACTGAGCCACCTGGGAAACCCTACAGTTCAGTTCAGTTGCTCAGCCATGTCCGACTCTTTGCAACCCCATGAACCGCAGCACACCAGGCCTCCCTGTCCATCACCAACTCCCAGAGTTTACCCAAACTCATGTCCATTGAGTCGGTGATGCCATCCAACCATCTCATCCTCTGTCTTCCCCTTCTCCTCCTGCCCCCAATCTCTCCCAGCATCAGAGTCTTTTCAAATGAGTCAGGTCTTCACATGAGGTGGCCAAAGTATTGGAGTTTCAGCTTCAGCATCAGTCCTTCCAATGAACACCCAGGACTGATCTCCTTTAGGATGGATGGGTTAGATCTCCTTGCAGTCCAGGGGACTCTCAAGAGTCTTCTCCAACACCACAGATCAAAAGCATTTTCAGTGCTCAGTTTTCTTTATAGTCCAACTCTCACATCTATACATGACCACTGGAAGAGGGAAGTCCTATAGAACCACCAGAATTCCAGAAATACAGAAAGCTGTCAAACAACTCATTCATTTACCGATAGCCTCAAGAAGAGTAGCTTCTCACTGATTGAACTATGCTGGCATTGGCAAAACAAAGATCTATCTCTCATTCTTAGGGAGGATGGAAGTAGGGAAGACACAATAAATAAGCAGTATAAATGTTATATAAAATTCTCCAAGATAGGCTTCAGCAATATGTGAACCGTGAACTTCCAGATGTTCAAGCTGGTTTTAGAAAAGTCAGAGGAACCAGAGATCAAATTGCCAACATCCGCTGGATCATGGAAAATCAAGAGAGTTCCAGAAAAACATGTATTTCTGCTTTATTGACTATGCCAAAGTCTTTGACTGTGTGGATCACAATAAACTGGAAAATTCTGAAAGCGATGGGAATACTAGACCACCTGACCTGCCTCTTGAGAAACCTATATGCAGATCAGGAAGCAACAGTTAGAACTGGACATGGAACAACAGACTGGCTCCAAATAGGAAAAGGAGTATGTCAAGGCTGTATATTGTCACCCTGCTTATTTACTTATATGCAGAGTACATCATGAGAGATGCTGGGCTGGAAGAAGCACAAGCTAGAATCAAGATTGCCGGGAGAAATATCAATAGCCTCAGATATGTAGATGACACCACCCTTACGGCAGAAAGTGAAGAGGAACTAAAAAGCCTCTTGATGAAAGTAAAAGAGGAGAGTGAGAAAGTTGGCTTAAAGCTCAACATTCATAAAAAGAAGATCATGGCATCCGGTCCCATCTCTCCATGGGAAATAGATGGGGAAACAGTGGAAACAGTGTCAGACTTTATTTTTGGGGGCTCTAAAATCACTGCAGATGGTGACTGCAGCCATGAAATTAAAAGACGCTTACTCCTTGGAAGGAAAATTATGACAAACCTAGATAGCATATTCAAAGGCAGAGACATTGCTTTGCCAACAAAGGTCTGTATAGTCAAGGCTATGGTTTTTCCAGTGGTCATGTATGGATGTGAGTTGGAATGTGAAGAAAGCTGAGCTCCAAAGAATTGATGCTTTTGAATTGTGGTGTTGGAGAAGACTCTTGAGGACTCCCTTGGACTGCAAGGAGATCCAACCAATCCATTCTGAAGGAGATGAGCCCTGGGATTTCTTTGGAAGGAATGATGCTAAAGCTGAAACTCCAATACTTTGGCCACCTCATGTGAAGAGTTGACTCATTCGAAAAGACTCTGATGCTGGGAGGGATTGGGGGCAGGAGGAGAAGAGGATGACAGAGGATGAGATGGCTGGATGGCATCACCAACTCGATGGACATGAGTTTGAGTAAACTCCGGGAGTTGGTGATGGACAAGGAGGCCTGGCGTGCTGTGATTCATGGGGTCACAAAAAGTCGTACGTGAATGAGCGACTGAACTGAACTGAACATATGTTAGGGAGTTATAAGTACACGATATGCTGCTTCAGTTGTGTCCGACTTTTTGAGACCCTATGGACTGTAGCCCACCAGTCTCCTCTGTCCATAGGATTTCCCAAGCAAGAATACTGGAGTGGGTTGCTATGCCCTCCTCCAGGGGATCTTCCCAATCCAGAATTGGAATTGGTGTCTCTAGGTCTCCTGCATTGGTAGGCAGATTCTTCACCACTAGGACCAACTTGGAAGTCCCTATGGACTGATAAGTGTTATATTAAAAAAAAAAAAAAAATAGAAAGCAGAATGAGAGGGAGGGGATGTGTTAGAAGACCTTGGAGTATAATCGTAATGTAAGCACTAACAAACCACAGCTGTTTGAACATGAAAATAAATACTTAAACTCTGGTAATGTTTAAATAACATTATTGGTACTGTTAGTACTGCATTACTTCACCGGTCATTAATATTACTACCATCATCATTACTACTCTGCTGGCTGGAGCTGACAATGTCCCTAGTGAAATAAACTTCATTTATGAAGTATTTCTTATCTTCTCAAGCACAGTAGTAAATGTTTTTGCATACTTAATGCTCACAGTAATCTCATGAATTTGTTAACAACTTCCATTTTATAGATGTAGAAACTGACAGATTTTTAGCAACTCAGTATCTTATAAATTTTTCACATTGCCATTGGAGAAGACAAAACTCAAAACAATTTTTTAAGACTTTTGAAACTTCAAATCACTTTGTAATAACTCAAGAAATGCCTTTGAAAGAAAGCCCTTTGCTTGAGTCAGCACGGGCTGCTGCTGCTGCTGCTAAGTCGCTTCAGTCGTGTCCGACTCTGTGTGACCCCATAGATGGAAGCCCACCAGGCTATCCCGTCCCTGGGACTCTCCAGGCAAGAACACTGGAGTGGGTTTTCATTTCCTTCTCCAATGCATGAAAGTGAAAAGTGAAAGGGAAGTCACTCAGTCATGTCCAACTCTTAGCGACCCCATGGACTACAGCCTACCAGGCTCCTCCATCCTTGAGATTTTGTGAAAAGTGAAAGGGAAGTCGCTCAGTCGTGTCCGACTCTTAGCGACCCCATGGACTACAGCCTACCAGCCTCCTCCATCCATGAGATTTTGAGATTTTGTGCCAGAGTACTGGAATGGGGTGCCATTGCCTTCTCTGCAGCACTGGCTACCAGATCCATAACTTCTTTTAAATTGAATTAAACTTTTTAAGTTAAAATTTCTTCATCTTCAGAAAAGTAAATACTTGAAAGCTAACTTACATATTAAGATTAAAGTTAACTTCATCAAGGTAAATTTTACCTGTTATTATCTAACTGTTAAGAATTATGTATTTTATAGTAAGAAAACAATAAGATAAACTAAAAACAGTGAATATAGCCCACGGGTCTAAAAAAAATCCCATTTTGCAAGTTACATAAAACATCTTAGAAAATGCTTTGGCCAGTTTTGCTTTCCAGTACAGAGTAACCACAGTGAAGTTTAACATCAGATGACACAGAAAATATTTTCATTTCATGATCAGATTATATATCTGGATCAATTTTACAATCATATTGGTGATTACATTCCAAGAACAGCTTTCCAGTCAAAATGACTCAAATATCTCACAAAGGTACTTGGATTATCTTAGCTGTAAATGAAAATAAAGGATATTTGCAGGTAAGTTTGCCCATTTTGATGGACACGGTCCACCCAGGTTCCCTGGGAATACTTCTATTAATATGTACCCCTTCCTGGCTTCAGCGTGCTTTTGCCTCCACAGCCCTCCAGGTGTCACTCTTTTCAGAAGACTTACTTCCTGTGGGCTACAAGAAGTATCTGTCTGAGGTTAAGAGACCCCAAAGAGCCTGGGGCTTTTTATCTGTCACCTCTCTGGTAGCAGCTGTGTTGGGAAGCGCAGCACAAAATAGCCTTAAAGGAAAAAGTCTTTGGGAAAATGGTGGAGGGCCAGAAGTACCCAGGCTTTGCGATAGCTGAAAAACATCTCCTGCTTTTAGCTATGTTCAGCGCCAAGATTTAATAATATTAAAGATGTTGCTTGAAAAAATGGGTCATGGGATAAACACCTGGGTCATTTAGAATGCGCTATCCTTGAAATATCTTTTACTGATTATGTCTTAACGCCATACGCGCTCTGCTGGCCATATACTCTAAGCTCTTTGTCCCGGCTTCTATAAAAAGGCTTGACTGCAGAAATAAATTTGTCAGTCCTTGCAAGAGACTGTCCAAGTGTTGTTCTTTCAGATTCGTCATTTCCAAGTCCCGGAGAGAAAATCCCCACAAGCTGGGATAAGGCCTTCTCCAAATATTCTGACTCATTAACATATTTATTTCCTTCACGATGTTGTTGTTTAGTCACTAAGTCATGTCTGACTCTTTTCCACCTCACCAACTGCAGCACACCAGGCTCCCCTGGCCTTCTCTGTCTCCCAGAGTTTGCTCAGATTCATGTCCACTGAGTTAGTGATGCTATTTAACCATCTCATCCCCATTTCCTTTATAGCATTTACCATAATAGGAAATTATTTTTAATTTTTTGTTTACCTGTTTTATGTTTCCTCAATGTAGTGTATAATAAATATTCTCTCACGAAGGTACTCACCCATTTGTTCATTTGGAAAATTATTCATTCGACTGCTGTGTACAGAGTGTCCACCATGAGGCAGCACTATTTTATATCCATCTAGAAAATAGAAGAGCACTTAAACATGGAAACACTGGTGAATTTTATCCATGGTGCTTCAGCCTACAATTTTTCTTGAATAGAAAGGATCAAGACTTATCCTGTACTCATAAAACTATTTATACATAAATGCCCATCAATTAGCATATTATATTATCAATATAGATTTCTGAGATTCTGGAACTATCTTTTATATATTTCTTAAAGTGTATAATCAGTTCAGTTCAGTCACTCAGTCGTGTCCGACTCTTTGCGACCCCATGAATCACAGCATACCAGGCCTCCCTGTCCATCACCAACTCCCGGAGTTCACCCAGACTCACGTTCATCAAGTCAGTGATGCCATCCAGCCATCTCATCCTCTGTCGTCCCATTCTCCTCCTGCCCCCAATCCCTCCCAGCATCAGAGTCTTTTCCAATGAGTCAACTCTTCACATGAGGTGGCCCAAGTACTGGAGTTTCAGCTTTAGCATCTTTCCTTCCAAATAAATCCCAGGGCTGATCTCCTTCAGAATGGACTGGTTGGATCTCCTTGCAGTCCAAGGGACTCTCAAGAGTCTTCTCCAACACCACAGTTCAAAAGCATCAATTCTTTGGCGCTCAGCCTTCTTCACAGTCCAACTCTCACATCCATACATGACCACAGGAAAAACCATAGCCTAGATAAGCATGATATATATACATATATATATATCTGTTAAAGGAAAAAAGAATAGCATACTTAAGTTCCTATTCCTATATTAGGATAATCAGAATGGATTCACAGTGGAAAAAATATTAAGGTAATGTCAATACTCTTATTTAATACACAAGAAAACAAAAGCTTAGGCATATGACTTACTGAGTTACTCTCTAAATAAAGATCTTTGCCACAGAGAAAGAATATTACACTAATATTTTTATTTTATCTCTTCTGGTTCTACTAAGACCTTCCTCCACTATCTTTAGGTTTTTTTTCTTGATTTTTCTTTGTCCAAGTACTCAGAAATAAAGACTTACAAAGATGAGTAAAAAGCTGGGAGATAAGGGATATGAAGAAAATTTTTAATCAATTCCTGCTCCAAGTTTTGCAAGCCCATAATCTAACTTTTGAGAGTCCCTTGGACTGCAAGGAGATCCAACCAGTCCATTCTAAAGGAGATCAGTCCTGGGTGTTCTTTGGAAGGAATGATGCTAAAGCTGAAACTCCAGTACTTTGGCCACCTCATGTGAAGAGTTGACTCATTGGAAAAGACTCTGATGCTGGGAGGGATTGGAGGCAGGAGGAGAAGGGGACGACAGAGGATGAGATGGCTGGATGGCATCACTGACTCAATGGACATGAGTTGGAGTGAACTCCGGGAGTTGGTGATGGACAGGGAGGCCTGGTGTGCTGCGATACATGGGGTCGCAAAGAGTCAGACACGACTAAGCGACTGAACTGAACTGAATCTAACTTTTCTTTCTGAATACTAAACTGCAGACTGTATTTCCCTAGACTAGCTTAAATTGCTTGTTTTTTTTGAAAAAAAAATTAAACCACAGAATACATTTTGGGCGGCTTGTTTGTTTTTGGACCATCTACTCCTAATACCTGATAACAGAACTCAACTAACATTCTTGCTGACAATGAGAAGGCAGCCTGACTTTCAGACACAATGCATTTTACTCTCTTATTTTAATGTACAAAGATCTTCTCCATTTTACAAAACAGAAATTAAATAATAATAACCTCGCTACTGTAAAAGTATTATTAAAAAAAAAAGTTAAAATGTAATTCCCATACAAATGGGAATGAGGATGTGCCAAACTCATATAACTCAATAATAAAAATGCAAAAAGAAAACAAATCCAGTTCAAAAGGAAATTTGGAAAAGCTGCATTTTACATTCTGTGGTTTAAAAAAAATAAAGTTAAAATAAGATAGTTTAGACACAAAACAAGTTGATGTCCTCCAAAGCAAAGGTTTTATTTTTATTTTTTTTTTCAGAGCAAAGGTTTTAAAGGCATGAATTTGAGATTAACTTCTCTACTAGATAGTAAAAAAAAAAAACCCTCCATCATTAATCTAATTTTAGAGTTACAAAGTATCAATAAGCATTAAGTCAAAAAGCACTACAAGAAAATATGCATAATCAATAATAAATGGCAAGCCAAATGAATTTACATTTCCCTAGGGTCAGATGAACAATAGGTGTGTTGACCTTAGATGGATTTGTAAGGCAATATTCAGGATTAAACTAAAGAGTTATCATTACTTTTACATTTCCAAGTTTTGGATAAGTTTATTTTGCCTAACCTAGCTCTATCCTTTTTACCATGAAGTTTTTCCAGCAAATGTTATCACATCAATTGCATGAGTTTTGTCATGACCCATTCACTTTTTGTGAGCATCCTCTCACTGATAACAGAAAAAATGGAATAGCAATGATGCCACAGACACCAAATACATGTACTTTTTGAAAAATCTTTATTCTTCATTTCTATTTGGAAGGACAGGTAAGCCTGGCATGCTGTAGTCCATGGGTCACAAAGAGTCAGACATGACTGAGCAACTGAACTGAACTAAACCATTTGGTAGTGCTCCTTATTGCCTGAAAATTCTTTCTTCCAACTTTTTTGTATTATACCATTGCATAAACTGTTCTTTTTCCATTTGTGATTCTCTGATCATTTTTCTCACTCAATTTTTGTATTCAGCTAACCCAATACATTTAGCGATCCAAAACCTGGATCTCACAATTCAAATACCTGTTCTCTAAGTTCTTCTACTAGAGCGTACCAGTACCCTCAATATTGAAAGTATGATTTCTGTTAAAAATCTGATAGCTACTAATTCTGATTCAGAGACCAGAATTTTACTAGTTAACTGTCTACTGGATGGATGTTCTTAATAGCTTTTATTACAGGAAGTTCAAAACAACTATAGCTAGAACAGTAAAGCCCCATTGTCCACAATCTTCTGCTTATTTTACTTACATTCTCCCAACTTAAAGTTTTACTGTAAGCATTATCTCTCTCCTTTATTTCCTACATCCAGCTGTTAGATTCAACCTATTAAATCCCCAAGTGTATGTTTACAATGCATCTTGCATCATTCTAATTCACTCTACCAGTATACAGAATAGTAACTTTTTGTTTTTCACCTATGATGTAGTTTGCTGGCTCATGTTGCTTAAGGCAGATGCATTCTTTCTGATATAGCCATATTAAACAGCTTAAACTATGACTTTCATAATGCCTTCTGTTTAAAAGTTTTCCTAGGCCCCCTCTCTGCTTGGATAAAATTTATACTTCTTTTGATTTTAAATCTTGATTGCTTTTAAGTCAATCCATGATTTGGCCTTGACCTATATTTATTATATGATTTTCCTCTCCATTAAAATGCTGTAATTGTTGATCCATTGCCCTCAGTTATCCGCTCAACCAGTTCCCCAATCACTTAGCCTATGCTTTCTTCACATTTTCTTAGAAAGCCTGGAGGAGCAATGATTATATCAGCCACAACAGACTTTAAAATAAAAACTGTTACAAGAGACAAAGAAGGATACTACATAATGATCAAGGGATAATCTCAGAAGAAGATAGAATAATTAAACACACACACACACACACATATCTTAGGAGCACTTCAATATGTAAGGCAAATTTTAACAGCCATAAAAGGAGAAATTGACAATAAAGCAATAATAGTGGGGGATTTTAACACCCCCACCGTCATCAACGGGCAGATCAACCAGACAGAAAATCAATAAGCACAGTCTTTAAATGACACTTTAGACTAAATGGACTTAATTGATATTTATAGAGCATTTCATCAGAAATCAGCTCAAAACACATTCTTTTCCAGTGCACGTGGAACATTCTCCATGTGGTGTACTAGAAGCAAGCCTCAATAAAATCAAGAAAATCGAAATCATATCAGGCATCTTTATTGAAGACTATGAGGAAGCAGGCAGTGTAAGTGATTGGACAACGACAGCTGAAGACTTAAACTAATGGTAGCATTGGACTGGGGAATCAATGCTAGGATTTTCAATATAATTTGAAGGCAAAGTTGACAGGATTTTCTGATGGATTGGATTAGAGTACAGGGTAAAGAAGGAGAAGCTTCAAAGATGATTTTAAGATTTTTAAGAAACTAGTAGAATACAAATCCAATTAAAAGAGATGGGGAAAACTGAAAGAAAGGCAGTTACATGGTGGAAAATCACAAACTCTGTTTTGAAAATCTCTACTTATGTATTTCTATTATACATCTAAGTGGGAATGAGGACTAGTCAGGTTACAGTAGACGTGGAATGAAAAGCAGAAGTCTGGACTGGAGATACCAATTGGGAGACTTCAGCATGCAAATAAGATTACTTAGGGGCGGACAGTCAAAGAGAACAAGATTCTAGAACTGATCCTTCAAGCACCCCAACTTTTAAAGAGTCAATACAGAAGACCACAAAGAAAAGCTAAGGAAATATGAGTATAAAGAGAGCCGCAGGAGGCAGCTGAAAGTATTTCCAAAGAGAAGTACCGAATTGTTTCAAATGCTGCCATAATCAAGTAAGATGATGACTGATATAATATTGATGGCTTGGAGTCCCTTGAATAGTTTTCTGACCCCCGTGCCACCATCACTTTCATGCCTTTCACAGACTAGGCATTCAATAAGCAGTCATTAGCCATTTCCTTTTGTTGCTGCTACATCACAGTGTCCCATAAAAATTTATAGTGACAAGTTTCCTAGTAAAAGTACAGTCGTGGCTTATCTCAGGAGTAAATTGAAGGCACTATATTCAATATCTCCTCTAAAAGTTCTTCAATTAGTATAAATCCTTCAGGTATGATGCCCATTTCCAAGACCAAAGTGACTGTGGCTAAGTGGTTATAGATATTCATTTCAGCCCATCTTTTATTCATGTTAGCTGTATTCACATTCACAGTTTGAAGAGTCTATTACTTCAAAATGCCTCCCAAGAGGAGAAAAAAGTTCCTAAATAAATCAGTATATATATTAAGTGCCAAACAGTTTCCTATGTGAACTTTCTTTTTTCTTTGGAACTTCATGTCTGAACTATTTATAGAGAGAAACAAAGGGGGGAAAATATGCTTTTAATATTCCCATCATTTCCATGTGAAAATGCTGTATTATCTTATGCGCATGACAGCCCCAGGTACATAGAAGTCCGTGAGTGGCCTAATAAAATCTATTCCCCTGAAAGACATGGACACATTCTATATCCAAGCTCTTATTTTATAGTATTTCAATACAGTCACTATTTAGAAGTCTACTTGAGCAATGACCGAACTTTTTCTCCACCTGACTCCTCACAGGCCCAATGACCTTTATAAATGACAGCAAATCTCTGTTGAATGAAAGATGAGGAGGAAGAGGAAAACATTAAGATATTTTGTCCTACATTTTTGTGACTTGTTGAAAATAATCATGGGGTCTATTTGTCACCCTGCAGCTTTGTCTCCTCTCCACGTTGCATCTGACAGGCTCAATGAAAACAGCGCAAGTGAAGATGAATTGGCAGCAGGATCATTTCTGCTCTGTCTCCTGGTCTTTCTAATTTTGCCTCAGATGAAATATATATACAATATCAAGTCAGTTAAGTGAAAGAAACATCTATAGGGAGAAGGAAAGTATTCAAGCCCTTTTTCTAGTATAGAAATAGCTATTAAACAATATATGTCTCTTTCACCTTCAATAGCCCAGTTATATCCCAAGTCTTTATACCTGTAAAATGAAAATGTGTTTTCCTTTAAAAAGAAAAATGACAAGTGTCCAGGGAGGCAGAGGACTGGAAGAAAATGAAAGAGGGAACAGAGAACTTAGGCTAAATAAATGCTAACAAACCATAAATTGAGTGAAGGGAAAAGATTGTATTCTATGAGACTGTTGGGATGGAACATTTTAATTTCAAAGAAACTACTGACTCAAGAATATACAGTAGAAAGTAATATGGCCCTGAAAATGAAAATGATGACATAGGATCACATCACATAACTGAGAGCCAAAGGAAGCTTCCAAGGTTCGTGGAGCTATCTGGGGTAAGAATCCCATGTGTGGTCTCCTGGACACAAAGTCATTGAGCCTTTCTTCAATGCACTGGGACAGAGAACTTCTTTTTTAAGTGTCCTCCTGTTGGAGGTCTCTTTCTTATTTTGAACTAATATAACTTCCATGCATCAGTTAAAATCAAATTATACTGGACTACATAAGTTAAGCTTTTATTTCACTTTTTTGGTGAGAAATGTCAACCCCAAAGTTGATTATCTTTAGGTAAAATATTCTTGTATTCGTCAAGAAGCTGCTGCAGGAAAGAAACCCATGGGCATAAAGAGGCC
Source organism: Bos grunniens (assembly GCF_055505025.1). Classification (NCBI taxonomy): domain Eukaryota; kingdom Metazoa; phylum Chordata; class Mammalia; order Artiodactyla; family Bovidae; genus Bos; species Bos grunniens. The sequence continues at coordinate 11,413,877 of NC_141168.1, forward strand.
TTCTCAGAAGATTAGGCCTCTCGGCCTCCCCACAGTATCAAAACACCCCTGGGACCAGATTTGCATAGGATGCTTGAACACCATGAAGATCCCAGAAAGCATGGGGAATCAGAAAGCAGGCCAACCCAATCTTATGACTTCATTCATCATAACTACACCCCATGAAGTCTCTACCGCTAAACATAGTCACAATGGGGAGAATGGGCTTCAACAGGAATTTTGCAGGGACACATTGAGCCTGAACACCAAATTAATTTGTCTCTAAAGCTTTCTCCATTTCTAAAATCATAAATTAAAAGAATACAAAAGTAGTATCCAATAAGATGATTTTTTAAAAGTTCCTGGAATTGAATAGATAATAAATAGTACTTATTTTTTATAATTTACTTTTGTTATATTTATTGCAAAAATTTCCTATGATAATTTATCATTTAACTTGATAATTTATTTTGAAGAAAGTTTTCTGTTTCAGTGTGTTTTTGTTTTAGAGCGTCTATGTTTAGATAACTTTTTTCTTTTAGAACTCAGATCAACATTAATTGCCATTTTATTTAAATTAATTTAACTTTTACCTGTAGCTATTCACTAATTATGGTATTTATTTAGACATGTGACAAGATGTTAAAAAAAAAAAAACCTTTGCTTCTAAATTGCTAATTAATTTTCAGAATTGTGTTTGAGTATCAGTATGGAAGAATAAGAAAAACATTCATAATGATTTCCTACAGCTAAATAGAGAAAACAGAAGAAAGAACAGGGATAAAAACAAGTTTTATGGGAAAATACATTATTATTTATTTGGAAACTTCCCAGGTGGCTCAGTGGTTAAGAGTCTGCCTGCCAAGCAGGAGAAGCTGGTTCGATCCCTGGGTTGGAAATATCCCTGGAGAAGGAAACAGCAACCCACTCCAGAGGAGCCTGTCCATGGGGTCACACAAAGTGTCAGGCAGAATTTAGTGATTAAACAACAATAGTCCATGGGGTGGGCTACAGTCCATGGGGTTGTAAAGAGTTAGGAACGACTTAGTGACTAAACATTTATTTTGGCATTGAAATTAGGTGAATATTTTACAAATGTTAAAAATTCAAACCATAAGACACCCCTAAACTCTGGGGTGGAGGCTAGGGGTTGGAGCTAAAATAAATATAGCTAACTTTATAACAATGGCTGCAAGTCAGAGAGAAAAATAATTATTTCCAATTACTAAAAAGTAAACTATTTTGAGCTGTTATTTTGGAACCATTATAGGCATGTTGTAGGAATAGTAAATAATCTTGCTACTATTGTTAAGAATCATGATTTATTGATACATGTGTATGTGTGTACAACTAAATCACTTTGTTGTACACCTGAAACTAGCACATTGTAAATTGACAATTTCAATAAAAATGAAGCAATATTTTTATCGAGTATAAAATATTCAAATGCTTATGTAATATTAAATTTGAATTTGAAATACCAGAATATATACATGCTATTTCTCTTTAAAATATTGTCTGACTTATGAATTAAAACGATCTAGAAACAAATAGATGAGTGTAGGCTATTTGTTTGTGCTAGGAAGAAAAAGTCCAATGAGGTTATGACAAAAGAACAAAGATATTTTGACAGAACTCCCATGGGACAACTTAAACAGTGTGAAGAATGACTATGGTGAACTATGGTAAATGTATAAAAATTCATAAGATAATTGCACTTTTAAAAAATAACTATGAGATATCACTCAAGTTGCTGGGTCACCAATTCATCAGTGTGAAGTATGTATGCTACTTGTGCCTTATGTTTAGATGCAGAGTACCCAAACGTGGATGTGGTAAATTTCCTTTTCATAGAATTCCAGGAGATACAGGCAGAGGAAAAGATAGTACTAGAAAATTTCCATTTAAAAATACTAAGGCAATGGGTGCTAGAGGCATTCACCATTATCTTAATGATACGATGTAAAAAGATTAGAGTCATCCATAAAGAATCCTTGCCCAAACACCAAGTCTATAGATCTAACTTCAATTTACAGGAAATACTGGAGAGAGAAGCAAAATAACTCCATGAGGAAATAATCAGCAAATTCAAAAGCATCTCAGACAATCTGGGTGCTTTAAATATGAGCTAGGCATTAAATGATATTAGTGAGCTACTGTTAATTCATGGGTTCCTAATGAGATACTAGCTACATCAAGAAAAAAAGCCTGATTCATACATGGTAACTGGGATTAGCTTTTACAAAAAAATAATACAGGCAGAGGATGAGATGGTTAGATAGCATCACCGACTCAATCAACATGAATTTGAGCAAACTCCAGGAGATAGTGAAGGACAGAGAAGCCTGGTGTGCTGCAGTCCATGGGTTCACAAAGAGTTGGACACAACTTAGTAACTGAACAACAATAAATAAATGAACACATAAAATTGGAAAGGATGTGTGAAGAGGTATGGGAAAAACTGACAATTGTTGAAGCAAGGTAATTAATTATTAAATGTGAATCTGTCATAATTCTCTTTATTTTTCATGTGTGTTTGAAAATTTTTTAAAGAAAATGTTCAGCAAAATGAAAAGAAGTTACAGAAAGCCAAAATCATGTGGAAACTGAACTTATAAGGAGAAACCAGGTATAAAAAAATTAGTAGAGAAAACAATATTAGGAAGCGAAAGAGGGAAATTGGTTAGCCTCTAAAGCTACCTAGAGTATCCACTCCTTGCAGTATTAAAACAAATCTTTTCTTTTTAAAAGGTAAATTGGTGATTTACCAACTAAGTCATCCTAATTAAACTATTTCAGAATTAAAAATATATCTTAGTGAACAATGACTCAAAAGATTCAAACTCATAATTAAAATTAAAGTTAACCTTTACTACTGAATGTTGTGAACAAATTTTCACAAACTTATAGCATATTCTCTTTAAATTAAAACTTGAAACTCTAGACCTTTAGTAAGAAGAGAGACAAATCCTTTGTCTATTTAATGGTCTTGCAGAATCTCACTACTTGGTTATAAGACCTAGTGAAGAGACACATTCAGTTAAACTGACTGAACTGAAGGGCTTTGAGGTCTTTAACTAAAACTCCAACATCCCGTTGAAAAATCAAGTCTTCTCTGGAACAGAGACAATGCGAACTACAGTTGCAGATCCACAGAGTACTGATTACTTATGGTTCAACCCTATAAGTTCCCAGATTCTAGTGGGGAATGTCTCTACCAGAACTCCTCCTTTGCCTGGCTTTATGCAGCCCAGGCTGGACAAAGCCACTGGGTAACACTTGTTCTTAATGTAATAGCAGTTTTTGTGCTCTGCTTCTCTCTCTGCATTCTGGTTTTGATTTTCTTTCAAATTTTCTTTGGATTTTTTTTTATAATCTCACCAGGAATTTCAGTTTCTGAAACTCTAATACTTTGGCCACTGATGTGAAGAAATGACTCACTGGAAAAGACCCTGATGCTGGGAAAGATTTAAGGCAGGAGGAGAAGGGGACGACAGAGGATGATGCTTAGATGGCATCACCGACTCAATGGACATGAGTTTGAGTAAAACTCTGGGAGTTGGTGATGGACAGGGAGGCCTGGTGTGCTGCAGTCCATGGGATTGCAAAGAGTTGGACATGGCTGAGTGACTGAACTGAACTAAATCAGGAATTTGATATTCAGAGAATCAAACATTTTTATTTTTACTATGACATTTTCAAAGGCTTTCAATGGGATATTTAGTCTGACTTACCTACCTCACTGTTATCAGGAACTAGAACTCTCAGTTTTCAAATGTTTAACAAGTAGATATATATATGGTAAGCCATATATTTACATGAGGCAACCACAACAATAGAGTGAGAGATTAAAGGTTTGAAGACAAATCTTTGAAAATGTGAAGAATTGAGCAAATGAGTTTATGAAAAATCAGATAAACCAGTAAATCATTTGGAAAAGAAACAGAAGAAAACAGTATCAGAGGAAATAATGGTAAAGCTGGGTATGTGAATGAAAGCCTATTCAATGCCAAATGTAGCAAAACCAATAAATAATGTAAAGCCAGAAAAACAATTAATGGATTTCCCCATGTGAAAGCATTAATAATTTTAGCAATAGCACTTTCAAAGGAATGGAAGAGACTGAAGCCAAATCAGCACTACCGTGAAAGGGAAGTGGACAATATATCAAAAGCTCTACATGTGTTTTCCAGAAGCTTTAATAAAAAGAGAAGGAAAAAGAGAACCAACAAGTCCAGAGAGGGCTTAGTAAGATGTATTCAAGACTAAGTACAAGCTTCAGAAATGAACCGCTAGAAAAACGGGAAAAAATGAACCACTGGAACAATAGAAACAGAGGAAATGTATTGACAGAACTTTGGTAAAGTTATTGAAACCCACTTAAAATTATGGTTATGGGCTTCCCGGGTGGCTCAGTGGTAAAGAACCTGCCTGCCAGTGCAGGAGATGGATGAGACACACATTCTCCCAGAGGAAGAAATGGCAACCCACCCCAGTATTCTTGCCTGGAAAGTTTCACAGACAGAGCCTGGTGGGCTACTGGCCACAGGCGTCACCAAGAGTCGGACATGACTGAGCATACACACACTGCTGTGGTTAAGGTGCTAAATTTAGAGATTCAGATACTGTCATCTGACACCACCCCTCCATCTTCCTGAGGCTGTGTCTACCTGGTTGGAAATGAGGCCAGTGGGAAGACACATATTCAACTAACCATACACCTTCTAGTTCTAGGAACATCTTTCTTAGTCAGTACCTCTCTTAGAAGAGTCTCAGAGAAGATAATAATATAAGGAATGAAACAGATTATGCATACAACCCTAAACTACTACTGGATAAACAGTTTATCCCAGCTAGGGACATAAACTATTGACTGATCATGCTTAGATTGTAGCTGTAACTTAGTGGCCTGACCCAATCCCAATAGGAGAGAATGGGGCAAAAACAACCAATGTTTATGGAGTGGGAAATATACAGCATAAGCTCTTCTAGGAAGCAAACAGAGAGATTCCAAAGGAAAGGTTTGAGAATTAGCCCTCTCATCTTTATTGAAGGTTCAATTATAGTTTCTGGAAATGGGACAGAGGAATGTAAACAAGTAAGAAACCATCTAATTTTTAAAGAACTTAGAAAAAATATTTAGGTAGTAAAAAAATAAAATAAAATAATCATTATAAAAACTGTAATATATAGGAGAAATTACCATTCAGAACAAAAATGTGAAAAATATCTCAGGGCAGTATGTGAAGCTAAATCTAAATACCCTATAACAAAACAGAGGTAGAAATCCCCGAAACTGGATCAGCCCAGGATAACTTCACATACACACATATAAAAGAATAAAAAAGCTGATAAGAAACATTCCGTTATAGGTTCCACATGTAAAGAGCTTCAAGTCACTACCCTGTCATCACAAACAGATAAAAAAAAAAAAGAAAAACTCTACAGGCTGAGAAAAAAAAAAAAATTCAGCAACTCTTATTGGACCCATAAGAGAGGGGAAGGCACACAGGAAAACAATTGCCCCCCAAATTGGAGACAGACAAATACAGGGATTCAAGACTTATGGAAGCAGAGAGTCACAGGCTGAAATCACTGCACCAACCACATCTGGGTAGGAGGAGAACAGGAACCAAAATTGAAGAATTGCTGGAGAGTCATTGAGGACAGTTCTGAGCAATGCCATAGGTGGGCTCCCACAATTTTGTGAGGTTTGCTTTCAGGTGCTCAACCAGATCCCACAGTAATTATCAGAAATTCCCTCAGACGTCCCACAGGGAAAGAGGAGAAAAAGCCATCTTGAAACACTCCAGAGCTGCCTAACTGCTCAACAAGGCCTGCCCTCAGGGAGGAGTATTTGACTGGAGCCCAACCAGTTGTATATTATCAGAGTCTAACTGACCCTGGAAAGAGAGATAACAGCTCCAGCTTTGTCTTGCCTTCTGCATAGGAAGTGGGAAATTCCCAATTCCAGCCCACTCTAACCATCCTCTCACATCCAAGGCTAAGGTAAAAGAGAAACTTTTCTGAAGTTCTTGGCCCAGATACACACAGCTCTCTAAAAGACTGAAACCTAATCATAAAACTTTGGTTTTGCATTCTTAACAATGAAAAAAAGTGATTGTAGCTTGTGCTTCAGAGTGTGGTTTGGGGAAGCAAATTTATCTCTTTTGTTAGATTAAATATACAACAAAATTAAATATTTCATGCAACTAAACAAAAATAATTTTGCTATACAAAGTAGGCTTCCCTGATGGTTTAGACAGTTAAGAGTCTGCCTGCAATGCAGGAGACCCAGGTTCAATCCCTGGGTCCAGAAGATTTCCTGGAGAAGGGAATGGTAACCCACACCAGTATTCTTACCTGGAGAAGTCCATGAACAGAGGGTCCTGGTAGGCTACCATTTGTGGGGTTGCATAGAGTCAGACATGACTGAGTGACTAACACAAATATCATATGGCTCAAAACATGAAATGAAAGGCAATAGTATGTATATAATTGTAGTCATAGAGATAAGTATGCTAACTGAAATTATATAATGTAAGACATTAATGGCAAATATAAATATGTAGATATTCCCCACCCCTCTAAGTTACACCAACACATTATTAAAGACACAGTTATGGCAGTTCCTTTTACTTGGGACAATATGCCTACTATGAAGAAAAACTCTGAGGTACGCCAAAAGACAAAATATACAATCCGAAGAGACAGAGTAAGATTCAAAACCAATCATAGTGGAAATGTAGGAATTATCAGGCTGGGAATTTAAAACTACCATTGTAAGATGCTAAGGACTCTCATAGGTAAAGTAGAAGCAGCAGAGAATAGATGGTGAGCGTAAGCAAAGAGACAGAAAACATAAGAAGGAAGAAAAAAGCAAACAAATAGAAATGGTGGAACTAAAGAGGCTTGTTTGAGAAATCAATGTCTGATGGGCTTGTAGTTACACTGGAAATGGCTGAGGAAAGAATCTCTCAGAGGATACTTCAATAGAATCCTCAAAAACTAAGAAACAAAGAGAACAAAGATTGAAAAATAGGATACAAAAAAAAAAAAATTCAAGAACATATAGTTCTTGTGGTTCAGTGGTTCAGTGACTAAGTCATGCCCAGGTTTTTGTATTCCATGGACTGAAGCACACCAGGCTCCCCTGTCCTTCAGTATCTCCTGGAGTTTGCTCACATTCATTTTCACTGTCAGTGATTCTAACTGAACATCTCATCCTCTGCCACCCATTTCTTCTGCATTCAATCTTTTCTAGCATGAGGATCTTTTCCAATAAGTGAGCTGTTTCCATCAGGTGGCCAAAGTATTGGAGCTTCAGCTTCAGCATCAGTCCTTCCAATGAATATTCAGGGTTGATTTCCTTGGATTGACTGTTTTGGTCTCCTTGCAGTTCAAGGGACTCTCAAGAGTTCTCCAACATAACAATTCAAAAGGATCAATTCTTCCTCACTCATATTTCTTTATGTTCCAACTCTCACATCCATCCATGACTACTGGAAAAACCATAGCCTTGACTAGACAGACCCTTGTTGGTATTCTAATGTTTTCTTCTACTTTTTTGCATAAAAGAGGGTTTTCGTATCTCTCCTTGATATTCTCTGGAACCCTGCATTCAGTTGAGTATATCTTTCCTGTTCTTCCTTGCCTTTTGCTTCTCTTCTTTTGTCAGCAATTTTAAAGCCTCCTCAGACAATCACTCTGCCTCCTTGCATTTCTTTTTCTTTGGGATGGTTTTGGGCACTGCCTCTTGTACAAAGCTGCAATTACAGGCCTTTAAGCATTCTGCCTATTAGATCTAATCCCTGGAATCTATTCATCACTTCCACTGTATAATCATAAGGGATTAGATATAGGTCATAACTGAATAGCCTTGTGATTTTTCCTATTTAATTTAAACCTGAATTTTGCAATAAGGAGCTCATGATCTGAGCCACAGGCAGTTCCAGGTCTTGCTTTTGCTGACTGTATAAAGCTTCCCCATCTTCAGCTGCAAGAAATATAATCAATCTGATTTCAGAGTTGACTATCTGGTGATGTCCATGTGTAGAGTCTTCTCTTGTGTTGTTGGAAGAGGGTGTTTGCTGTGATCAGTGTGTTCTCTTGACAAAACACTGTTAGCCTTTGCCCTGCTTCATTTTGTACTCCAAGGCCAAACTTACCTGTTACTCCAGGTATCTCTTGACTTCTTACTTTTGTATTCCAATCCTCTATGATAAAAAGGACATCTTTTTTTGCTCTCTAAGACCATGGGACAACCACAAAAGCTGTAACCTAAATATAGTGAGAATAGTGAAAAGAAAGTGTGAGAATACCAGAAGGTTAAAAAAGGAAAGAAACAGAAAAATATTTGAAACAATAATGACTGAGAATCTCTCCCAAATTCATGTCAGATATCAAACTACAGATCTAGGAAGGGACAGAAGAAAACAATTAGTATTATTTTATTTTTAAAAGCATTCGCAGTACCCAGGAGGCTCAGTTGTTGTTGTTCAGTCTCTAAGTCATGTCTGACTCTTTGACACCCCATGAACTGCAGCAGGCCATGCTTCTCTGTCCTTGACTATCTCCTTGAGTTTGCTCAAACTCATGTCCATTGAGTCAGTGATGCCATCCAACCATCTCATCCTCTGTTGCCCCCTTCTTCTCTTGCCCTCAATCTTTCCCAGCATTACGGTCTTTTCCAATGAGTCAGCTCTTCACATCAGTGTTATTTTAAAGTGGACTTGGATTAGGTATACATGTATATTGCAAAATTTAAAGAAATTACAAAAAGAAAAGAAGTGTAACTGATATTCTAAGACTGAAGATAAAATGGAATGATAGACAATACTCAGTTAACAACAAAAGGCAGGAAGAGTGGAAGACAAAGATGGAAACACAGAACAGGGACAACAAATGTGATAGATATTAATCCAATTATATCCCTAGTCACTTGGAGTGTCAGTGGTCGAAGAGCACCAATTCAAAGATGGAGGTTGTCAGAATGGATCAAAAAACACAACCCAACTGCATGTCATCTACAAGAAACCTACTTTACATTTCTAGAAACATGCACATTAAAAGTAAAGGGATAGAGAAATACATACCTTGCTAATTTGAAGAAAGCAGAAGTAGCTGTATTAATTTCAGGCAAAGCAGACTTAAAAGTAAGGAAAGTTATCAGAGGTAAAGCAGGGCATTGATAATGATAACAAAATCAATTATCCAAGAAGACATAATAGTCTTTAATGTGCATGTGCCTAGCAACAGAGCATCAAACTATGTGGAGCAAAAGATGACACAACTCTTAGTAGAAATAGATAAATCCACTATCATAGTTGGAGACTTCAACACTCTTAGAAATGAACAGATCTAACGTGCAGAAACTCAGTAAGAACACCATTGAACTCAACAACATCATCCATCAACTGGATGTAATTGATATCTACAGACCGCTTCATCCCACAATATTGTTGCTGTTGTTTAGTTGCTCAGTCATATCCAACTCTGCAATCCCATGGGCTGTAGCTTTCTAGGTTCCGCTGCCCATGGAATTTCCTAGGCAAGAATAGTGGAGTGGGTTACCATTTACTTCTCCAGGGGATCTTCCAGACCCAGGGATTGAACTTGCATCCCTGAATTGGCAGGCAGATTCTTTACCACTGAGTCAACAGGGAGGCCCATTAACAATATTAGGTACACATTTTTCTCAAGCTCACATTGAACAGTCACCAAGATAGACCACATTTAGGGCCATAAGATACACTTTAACAAGGTATAAGAGTAGATATTGTACAATGGCTGCACAGTGGAATTAAATTAAAAATCAGTAACAGAACTATAACTGGAAAGTCCCAAAATATGTGGAACTTTTGAGATAACACATGGGTCAAAGAATAAATCACAAGAGAAATTTTCAAATATTCTGAACTACATGAAAATGAAAACATACCATCAAAATTTATGGGATACAGTGAAAGCAGGACTTCCAGGGAAATTTAAAAATAAGTATTTAAAGTCAACAATCTAAGCTCTCACCTCAGAAACTAGAAAAAGAGGAGCAAATGAACTTCATAGTAAGCAGAAGACAAGAAATAGTAAGAATTCAAGCAGAAATCAAAGAAATTGAAAACAGGGCATCATTTCAAAACAGCAAATTTTATTGATGAAAAAATGAATTTCAAAGAACAGAATTAGTTTAAAGACATACACAACCACTTACCATGCCTCATACAATATGGGATATTACATTAAAGAGGAAGGATATTTGAGAGCTAATAAGCCAGAAACCTTGAAAAATTCAAATTACCTTGTAGTTCACCTCACTGGCCTCTCAACGCATTTAGTCAATCAACAAATATATATTTTTTAATTCCTACCATGTTCTAGCTACTTTTCTAATAGCTACATTCTTTTTGGTAATAAAATATTTTAAAGCTCCTAACTAACAAAGCAACTGCATAAATAGCCCAAAACACACTCTTAACAACCCACCAAAAAAGACAATTCAAATTCTTCAGTCAGTTCAGTTCAGTTCAGTCGCTCAGTCATGTCCAACTCTTTGCTACCCCATAAATCGCAGCACGCCAGGCCTCTCTGTCCATCACAAATTCCCAGAGTTCACTCAGACTCACATCCATCGGGTCAGTGATGCCATCCAGACATCTTCAAATTCTTAATTCTTAACTAATTCAGCTCCAAGTTAAAAATCACTGAATCATGTCTGTTTTCCCTCTGCTTCTTTTGCCATTTTGTTTCAATAATCAGCTATCTATAGACCAGAATGTATAATTAGCCTCCACAAACAAATCCTACACACAACAATGGAGGAAAGGGATAAGAAAGAAAAAGAAAAATATCTAAATTCTGAAATTCTTTGTCTTGTGAGCCTCCTCCCTACTTGTTTCAGTTGGCAATTGGTCCCCTGCACATACTGGAATTGGATTCTAATTATAGGCCTGGAGAGAATGAGGAGTGATGGGGAAGGGACATGCAGAAAATTAACTTCCTCTTAAAAGGTAAACTCCTCTGACAAGGCACTAACAGTGTCTTTCTTCACACAAGGGAGAAAGAGCATTATCCAAGGAGAAAGACAGGGCTGAGATTTTGACCAAAGTGAGCTTAGCTGGATGAGATTCTGATTATTCCAAAACTCTCGTCACACAAAGACCCTAAAGTCTCTCAAAACTGAATCCTCTGTCTAATTCTTCCCCATTCTCTCTCTCCCAAAAAGTAGGAAAAAATAAGAAATTCAGATTTGTGTTACACCCGGTGATATACCCAAACAGATTCCTGTACCCTGTTTTACTTCCCTTCGAGCAATTTTTTCCACCAATTCCTGTTCCAGTGCCAACAAAGGCAGAAGACCTCCCAATACTACCCCCCTCTTTTTTTTTTCTTTTTATGAGAGGCAAATAGGTCTAAAACTGTTCTTATTCTGGTGAAAATCAGAGGGCTCAACTTGAGATCCTGTTTCAAGTTTCATTTTACCATTTAAACCTGTTCTTATTCTTAATCCAGCTTCCCTTGTGGTTCAGCTGGTAAATAATCCACCTGCAAGGCAGATACCTGCGTTTGATCCCTGGGTTGGGAAGATCCCTTGGAGAAGGGAAAGGCTACCCATGCCAGTATTCTGGCCTGGAGAATTCCATGGACTGTATAGTCCATGTGGTCACAAAGAGTCAGACATGACTGAGCATCTTTGACTTTCATTTATTCTTAATAGAGATGATTTTTTTTAAAGCTCCTTCTTTCTACAAATTGGAATTAACAATCTGGTAAAGAAGAACTGGAATCATGATTTCCAGGAGAAATATCAATAACAGATGATACTGATGCAGATGACACCACCCTTATAGCAGAAGGTCAAGAAGAACTAAAGAGCCTCTTGGTGAAAGTGAAAGAGAGTGGAAAAGCTGGCTTAAAACTCAACATTCAAAAAACTAAGATCATAACATCAGGTCCCATCACTTCATGGCAAATAGATGGGAAAACAATGGAATCAGTGACAGACTTTATATTTTGGGGCTCCAAAATCAATGCAGATGGTGACTGCAGCCACAAAATTAAAAGGTGCTTGCTCTTTGCAAGAAAAACTATGACAAACCTGGACAGTGTATTAAAAAGCAGAGACTTTAGTTTGCCAACAAAGGTCTGTATAGTTAGGCTATGGTTTTTCCAGTAGTCACATATGAAGGTGAGAGTTGGACCATAAAGAAGGTTGAATGCCAAAGAATTGATGCTTTTGAGCTGTGGTGTTGAAGACTCTTGTGAGTCCCCTGGACTGCAAGGAGATCAAACCAGTCAGTCCTAGAGGAAAGCAACCCTGAATGTTCATTGGGAGGACTGATGCTGAAGCTCCAATACTTTGACTACCTGATGTGAAGAGCCAACTTATTAGAAAAGACCCTGATGCCAGGAAAGATTGAAGGCAGAAAGAGAAGAGGATGACAGAGGATGAGATGGTTGGATGGCATCACGGACTCAATGGGCATGAGTTTGAGCAAGCTCTGGGAGATGGTGAAGGACAGGGAAGCCTGGTGTGCTGCAGTCCATGGAGTTACAGAATCAGACATGACTGTGCAACTGAACAACAGCAAAAGGAGAACTATAATAAATTGTCTCACCAAAGCATCCAACATCTATGTTGAACAGGAGTATATTGGGTTGGCCAAAAAGTTTGTTTAGTTTTAAGTAAAAAGGCCCATTTTTGATTTTCATCAGGAACTTTATTTAATAGTGTATTCACTGGCCAAAGGTTTCCCTTGTGGGGAGCTGGTAAAGAATCCACCTGAAATGCAAGAGATCTGGGTTTGATCCCTGAGTTGGGAAGATCTCCTGCAGAAGGGAAAGGCTACCCACTCCAGTATTCTGGCCTAGAGAATTCCATTGACTGTATAGTCCACGGGGTTGCAAAGAGTTGGACACGACTGAGGACTTCCACTTCACTTTCCCTCGCTGGCTAAATAAACTTTTTGGCCAACCCAGTATTACAGGAGCCCCTCTTTTCCACAGGGACTATGTTTCAAGACCCCTAGTGGATGCCTGAAACTATTGATAATATATACTGTGATTTTTCTTATTCATGCCTATGGTAAAGTTTAATTTATAATTTTGGCACAGTAAGAGATTAACAGTAACTAATAATAAAATAGAACAACTATAACAACATGCTATAATAAAAGATATGTAAATGTAGGCTTTCTCTCACACAAAAAGTATCTTATTGTACATATTTAATGCCTTTTCCATTGTAATTAAGCACTTATCAATAACTATGGCCATAATGTTTGCAGTTTGAGGGGAGACAGCAAAACTGGCACTAATTTCTTTTCCCTTCATCATATACAACTTTTTCTTTTCTTATTAAGTCGGTAACTTTTCACCAAAAGGAGGAATGTCATGACTTCTCTTTGGCATATGTGAATTGTCAGCATCACTATTTTTGCAATTTGGGGATCATTATTTATTAAGTGAAATCAAAGCTACTCAAACATAAGCACTGCCACACAGTTACTTTGAACCTGGAGACTAAGACCGTACTGAGTGACAGAAGAGCAGGACGTGCTGGATAGAGAGATGATTCATATCCAGCGTAGGATGGAGCCAGACCCTGTAAGACTTCTTCACACTACTCAGAAAAATGCACAATTTAAAACACGAATTGTTTCTAGAATTATTCATTTAATATTTTTCAGACTGCAGTTGACCTCAGGTAACTGAAACCTTGGAAAGAGAAAGTGCAGATAAGGGGGAGAATGTACAATGTATTCAATATGGTGGGATAAACAGAGAGAAATGAATCATACTTCAGTGCCCGACCTACCTACCACAAACCCAAAAGTGACCCCAAACAATCTATTTTACATCTAAATTGCAAAATCCCACTAATAAATCCAATAAGACCATCAAAGTTTCATATGAGAAAAATGAAAATGCATTATTGAAACCCACAAGGGAATGGTTAATAAATGGCACACCTGGATATTCATTTCCCCAAGTTAATCTACTCCTTGAATTCATTATCAATGGCATTTTTGAAACCTGACAAGCTGATTCTAACACTCCCATAAAAAAATGAATGTGCTAATATACCTAACAAGATTATGAATAAGAACAAAGACGAAAGCTACCAAATTAAAAAAAAAAAAAACTATAAAAATGCCATAATTAAAACAGTATATCCCTGATGCACAGATAGACAAATAGGTTAGAAGAATACAGTAGTGAGTACACAAAAGAACCCCTGCACACTCGGGAATTTGTATATAATATGCATGCATTTTAAATAAATGGAATAGTTGAACTACTCGATAATTGCAAAGAAGAATATTGGCTATTCCTACCACACTAAAAAGCAAACAAATACCATTAAATAAAGGCATAAAATCCTAATGCAAATAGTAAAATGTGAAAAAAATTCTATGTTAAAAATATATGAATAGGATATAAGATCATGCACACCATTGAAAGATATACAATTGACTGAAATAAAAAACTTGCAATATTTATAACAAAATTTAATGTCCACAATATAGTATATAAGAAAATTTTCAATAGAAACATAAAAATATTTAATTAAAATATACTTCTGGCATAGAGGAAAATGCAATGGCCACTTAATACAGGAATATTAATTAATGCATGAATTAAATTAAACTTTATTGATAATCAGAGAAACATTGATTAAGCAATAATGATAAATTATTCATTACTCATTAGAATGGCAAAAATTAAAAGCATTTAATAATGTTCACTATTCAGTTGTGAGAAAATAAGCATTCTCACATATTGCCAGTCAATGTATAAGTTGGAGGACATTTTAGAGGGAATTTTCCACCATCTATCAAAATTTTGAATCTACTGACTCTAACTCAATAATCTCACCTGGAAGAATATGGCCAACCAATATTCTGAGCATTTGTATACAAAGATACATTTACAAGAGTGTTCATTGCAGTATAATTTTATTGTAGAATTGCTTGTAATATTAGAGAATTTTAAACAACCCAAATATACATTTACATAGATGGAGACAAATTTCTATTTTGGAATACTGTATAGCAGTTACCGAAAATCCAAGCTAGAACTATGATGATTTCATAAAAGATTGTGGGGAAGAACATGTACTTGAGAAAGAAATTCTCATGAAATAAGCGTACTGTGTATATTTACTCCATAATCTTCTGAATCATCTCAAATTTTTATACTCACCAAGTACTGAAGTATTTGTTTCACTGTGTTTTAACTAATTAAAAGGTCACAATTAATCAGAATTGTTTTTCAGTCCTGATATTGATCCTGGTACACAATAGTATTGATTTTGCACCATTTTCAACATTTATTAAGGAGGCTAAATTCCACCCAATTTCAAATTGTGCCAGTGTTAAAATATGAATATCTCCCAATAAGTATCTCTTAGTCCCAAACGCTTTAGTTTTATTGTAAAATGCAGAAGATTGCAATGCTAAAACAAGAAATAAATATTCATTCATCAACTACATGCCCCCCAAGAGATCAGAAACCTCATTACCTTCTCCACAATTGTTTTTTCAGCACCAACAGAGAGCCTGGTGCTTATAGGAGGCCAATATTTTCTTCAGTTCAGTTCAGTTCAGTTGCTCAGTCATGTCCAATTCTTTGCGACCCCATGAATTGCAGCACACCAGGCCTCCCTGTCCATCACCAACTCCCAGACTTCACACAGACTCATGTCCATCGAGTCAGTGATGCCATCCAGCCATCTCATCCTCTGTCGTCCCCTTCTCCTCCCACCCCCAATCCCTCCCAGCATCAGAGTCTTTTCCAATGAGTCAACTCTTCACATGAGGTGGCCAAAGTACTGGAGTTTCAGCTTTAGCATCATTCCCTCCAAAGAAATCCCAGGGCTGATCTCCTTCAGAATGGACTGGTTGGATCTCCTTGCAGTCCAAGGGACTCTCAAGAGTCTTCTCCAACACCACAGTTCAAAAGCGTCAATTCTTTGGTGCTCAGCTTTCTTCACAGTCCAACTCTCACATCTATAGTCATCCCACCCATGACCACTGGAAAAACCACAGCCTTGACTAGATGGACCTTTGTTGGCAAAGTAATGTCTCTGCCTTTGAATATGCTATCTGGGTTGATTATAACTTTTCTTCCAAGATAGAATGAAAGGTGAGACTACCCTTTTTGTAAGACTTTATAAAATAACAATATTTTGTTTCTTGTACTCCAGTTATTTGAGATTTGTAGTTTCTATTACTCTCCTTTATTGTGCTAAGTTGCTTCAGTCGTGTCCAACTCTATGCGACCCTGTGGACTGTAGCCAACCAGGCTCCTCTGTCCATGGGGATTCTCCAGGCAAGAATACTGGAGTGGGTTGCCAAACCCTCCTTCCAGGGATCTTCTCAACTCAGGGATTGAACCTGCATCTCTTATGTCTCTTGCATCAGCAGGTGGGGTCCTTACCACTAACACCACCTGAGAAGCCCACTTTTCTTTTTAAATTATTAGCATGTTATTAGAAGTCTTCAAGAGGAGCTGTGCCTTTTGGGTTTCATTTCTAAGAAACACTTATAATGCCTAGTACTTGGGGTATTTACCTATATTTACCTAATACTTGGAGTATTACCTAAATTACAAGTATTTTTAATATTCTATTTTCCTCTAAATAAAAGCAGAATTAGAAGATTTATTAAATATTTTCTGACAGATATATTAGCTAACTTATGAAGGTGTGTTTACACATTGTTATCAGAGTAGATTTCATTGAACTTGGTTCGGCCAGAAATTTTTTATTTTTAAAAAATTTATTTATTTTTAATTGGAGGATAATTGCTTTATCACATTTGTTGGCTTCTGCAATACATCAAAATGAAACAGCCATAGGTAAATATATGTCCCCTCCCTCTGCAACCTCCCTCCCACCACCCACCCCCATCCTACCTGTCTAGGTTGTCTCAAAGCACTGGATTTGAGCTCCCTGTGACATACAGCAAAGTATCACTGGCTATCTGTGTTACACATGTCAATGTGTATGTTTCAATGCTACTATCACAATTTGTCCCACCCTCTCCTTCCTAACTAAAAAGCCTGTTAATGAAAGTGCAAGAGGAGAGTGAAAAAGTTGGCTTAAAGCTCAACATTGAGAAAATGAAGATCATGGCATCTGGTCCCATCATTTCATGGGAAATAGATGGGGAAACAGTGGAAACAGTGTCAGACTTTATTTTTCTGGGCTCCAAAATCACTGCAGATGGTGACTGCAGCCATGAAATTAAAAGACGCTTACTCCTTGGAAGGAAAGTTATGACCAATCTAGATAGCATATTGAAAAGCAGAGACATTACTTTGCCAACAAAGGTCTGTCTAGTCAAGGCTATGGTTTTTCCAGTGGTCATGTATGGATGTGAGAGTTGGACTGTGAAGAAAGCTGAGCTCCAAAGAATTGATGCTTTTGAACTGTGGTGTTGGAGAAGACTCTTGAGAGTCCCTTGGACTGCAAGGAGATCCAACCAGTCCATTCTGAAGGAGATCAGCTCTGGGATTTCTTTGGAAGGACTGATACTAAAGCTGAAACTCCAGTACTTTGGCCACCTCATGTGAAGAGTTGACTCATTGGAAAAGACTCTGATGCTGGGAGGGATTGGGGGCAGGAGAAGGGGATGACAGAGGATGAGATGGCTGGATGGCATGACTGACTCAATGGACATGAGTTTGAGTGAACTCCGGGAGCTGGTGATGGATAGGGAGGCCTGGCGTGCTGCGATTCACGGGGTCGCAGAGAGTCGGACACAACTGAGCAACTGAACTGAACTGAACTCTGTCCTCTCCTTGGGCTGTGTCCACAAATCTGTTCTTTATCTCTGCATCTCCATTGCTGCCCTGCAAATAAATTCATCAATACCATCTTTCTAGATTCAGTGTATATGAGTTAATATGTGATATTTGTTTTTCTCCGTCTGCCTTACTTCACTCTGTGTAAGTGTGCACTCTAGGCTCATCCACTTCATTAAAACTGAGTAAAACATATTTCCTTGTATGACTAATATTAAATTGTGTGTATGCACCACAAATTCTTTATCCATTCATCTGTAGATGGACATCTAGGTTGCTTCCATGTCCTAGCTACTGTGAATAGTGCCGCAATGAACACTGGGATATATGTGTCTTATTCAATTATGATTTCCTCAGGGTACAACCAGAATTTTATTAAGATTTTATTTTTATATTGTGGCAAAGAATCAATAGCTTGCTTCTCTCCTCCAATTTTCTACCTGAGCTAATAAGAAAGGGGAAATATATATGTATGTATATATTATACAGATAGTATCAGTTCAGTTCAGTTCAGTCACTCAGTCGTGTCCGACTCTTTGCAACCCCATGAATCACAGCACACCAGGCCTCCTGTCCATCACCAACTCCAGGAATTCACTCAAACTCATGTCCGTCGAGTCAGTGATGCCCTCCAGCCATCTCATCCATTGTCATCCCCTTCTCCTCCTGCCCGCAATCCCTCCCAGCATCAGTCTTTTCCAATGAGTCAACTCTTCGCGTCAGGTGACCAAAGTATTGGAGTTTCAGCTTCAGCATCAGTCCTTCCAATGAACACCCAGGACTGATCTCCTTTAGGATGGACTGGTTGGATCTCCTTGCAGTCCAAGGGACTCTCAAGAGTCTTCTCCAACACCACAGTTCAAAAGCATCAATTCTTCAGCACTCAGCTTTCTTCACAGTCCAATTCTCACATCCATACATGACCACTGGAAAAACCATAGCCTTGACTAGACAGACCTTTGTTGGTAAAGCAATGTCTCTGCTTTTGAATATGCTATCTAGGTTGGTCATAACTTTCCTCCCAAGGAGAAAGTGTCTTTTAATTTCATGGCTGCAATCACCATCTGTAGTGATTTTGTAGCCCAAAAAATAAAGTCTGACTCTGTTTCCCCATCTATTTCCCATGAAGTGACGGGACCAGATGCCATGATCTTCGTTTTCTGAATGTTGAGCTTTAAGCCAATTATTTCACTGTCCTTTTTCACTTCCATCAAGAGGCTTTTTAGTTCCTCTTCATTTTCTGTCATAAGGGTGGTGTCATCTGCATATCTGAGCATATATACCCACATATATGTGTGTATGGGGCTTCCCAGATGGCACTAGTCGTAAAGAATCTGCATGTCAATGAAGGAGATGGAAAACACTCAGGTTTGATCCCTGTGTCAGGAAAATCTCCTTGAGCAGGAAAAGGCACCCCACTCCAGTATTCTTGCCTTAAAAATTTCATGGACAGAGGAGCCAGCCATGCTACAGTCCATGAGTCCCAAAGAGTCTGACACAACTGAGTGACTGAGCACAGTGTGTGTGTGTGTGTGTGTGTGTGTATGTGAAACCAAGACAGTATTATTCTCCTAGAAACAGACTGTGCAGACATCAAGTTCTGTGATCTTTAGTATAATGTCACCAAACCTTCAGATGAGCTGGGAAAGAAGGGGAACAACCACTCTACAGTACGTTCCAGGGCTGGGAAAATATTCTTCTCTTATCATCAATTTAAAGAGTGCTGAGATTGAGAAACAAATAATACTTATCTTTGAGATGCGTTCTTACTTAAAATATCAGTTCATAAGGTAATTAGTGATTCTGCTCTCTCTGTATTGAGAAAGCTAACCTAGAACTGAAGGATACTCATTCACCATTTCTCATCAGACAGGATGATGATATTAGGATATTAGGGAGAAAAAATATTAATTAGTGCTCACTTGAGCTGAAGTTTAGGGCACTTATAGAACGTGGAAGGCGCTGGAAATTGTTAGGAGTAAGATCTCTTCCTATGAAAGATCCAATCTTCCTTAAGATGTAATTGAAGTCTGGTCCCTCTTCCTTGTGGGAGGGCTTGAGGATGTGACACAGAAAGGCTTAAGAAAGGATTTATTTGGTCCAAAGCCCCACACCCCAAGGCAGGCTAGGCAGCAAAAAATAGGAAGGAGCAAACTAGTTAGTAAGACCATCCTATGGGTGAGCAAAGGTGATGCCTTGGAAAAAGAGGAGAGTTAGAAAGAGCAACAGACATCTAGGTTGCACTTCCATTCAATTGAAATCTGTATTATTTCTATTAAAAACAGCTATGAGCGATAAAACTTAGAGAGTTCCTCGCTATTCTCAGCTATTCCTCATCTGCAAAAACATCCGAATCAAAACAAGTGAAACACCCTTGAAAAGTAGCTCAACACTCTTCTTAGAATTCCTTTCTCAATATGTACTTTGAGAAATCTGCAGGTATCCAGTTGAATAAATCTGAGTTAAAGTCCTTGATAGAGAATAAAGAACAGAGGTGTCCTTTTCAAGTCACTTTTATGACTAGCCCCAAACCTTGACTACAAGCTCAGAGTTCATACCAATGATTAACCCAGGAACAAAACTCCTCTACAATATTAATTGATCTAATAAAATATTCTTCCTAAGGCTACTTTTCACACATTCATTTTATTATCAAGTAGGCAACCAGTCATAGGAGTTATAATTCTTTTTTTTTAATCCATATTCTGGGATGAAGTAATAGATAGCATGATGAGCTAGCCCTTTATAACATTGCTGCAGAGAAGTTAAAAAAAATTAAGTTATAACATATCACAGAGGGTATCAAGGTGAGATCCGAATTCATAGAGTTGTGCATATTTTCAGAGGGCTATAGTCTGTCTGTCTGTATCTTTCCTTCTGCATTTGGCTTCTCCTAGGCTTTTCTATCCTTTATTATAGACTTCTGATTTAAGCACATTTTTTTAAAACTGTTGAAATATAAAGGAGCTCCATTTTAAACCACAAAGGACTGGCCAAACCTAGTAGTAAACATAAGACATTAGGCAAATGATAATAACTACTACACTAGAAAATTAATGTTTATAGATTTATATCATTTATTAACGGCTTTCCAGGTTGCTCAGTGGTAAAGAATCTGCCTGTCACTGCAGGAGACACAGGTTCAATCCCTGGGTTGGGAAGATCCCCTGGAGAAGAAAATGCCAACCCACTCTAGTACTCTGGCCTGGGAAATCCCATGGACAGAGGATCCTGGGGGGCTACAATCCATGGGTTCGCAAAAGAGTTGGACATGAATTAACAACTAAACACCAATCATTTCTTACAATGTGGGTTCAAGTTAGCTTGATCATTTTCTCTGCTCTATGGCACTTTCATGGCTGTCTCAGAAATTTAAAGCTGTGGTATATTTAGTGCGTGCTATGCAAGTCTTCTAAGTTTTAGAGAATGAGGTTCTATCTGGAGAAAACACAGAGTGACTTTGTTTTCTTTCTCATTACAGAGTCCACAATGCCCTGAGGCAAAGCTCAGAGCACACACTTTCCAGTTTGTTTTCCAAACTCCACCATCCCCTGCAATGAATGAAAGGGATTTGCAATTAATTAGCTTTGGCAAGCCCTTGGCAATGCTATTTTGAAATTACATTTTCTAATAAACTCCTAAAGAATGGTTTGCTGACCTGCCTCTAAGCAAAGGTCTGGATATTGCTCTTTAAATAAAGAGATAGTCCCTCTGTCCATCTTTAGAATCTTTGTCACTGATCTCCCTGTGGTAATGACTCAACTTTTATTTTAAGTAAAGAATTGAAATAAATGAAATCTGTTACTTTGGGGGTGTGAGGCTTTTTCTGAAAATTCAGGTTTGTTCTAAAACCTAGCATGTTCAGTCACTAAGTCATTTCTGACTCTGCAATCCCATGGACTGCAGCATGCCAGGCTTTGCTGTCCTCTGTCTCCTAGAATTTGCTCATGTCAAACATAGCATATGTCTGAATAAAAGTAAAAGTAAAAACTATTTAGTCATCTGCTCTGTGATACTGAAGATCCATCAGGACAGTGATTAAGTTCCATGAACCATTTGGCTCTTCTTTGTCATAGATCAGCATCACTTTTTTCTCCAAAAAAGCTTAATTTATTTTGACTACAGGAGAAATAGTCAAATTTACTCTGACTAGAGATCATTTTTTTGGATGGAAGGAAAGTAAATTCTCATGGATCCGCCACAAATACCTCTTTAATTCTATTTATGCCTCTGTTATTTTCTATATTGATTTTTCAAACCATGCACAAAATCTTGGAACCCTACTCTACCTTCAAAAACACACAATTTTCTCTCTCCATTGTCATTACCTATGTAGTTTTATTATCTTCTCATCCAGTTATTAAAGTACTCTCTATAAATTCTCTTACCCAACCATCATATAATTTATGAAAAAAGAAAATATTATTCCATCTTGAAACTCCAAACAGGTAGAGTTTGAAGTGTTGAGTGTCATACATTTAACAAAATCATCATTTTATTTTTGTCCCTCTGCTCATCATTAGTTGTATGAGAATACTCAAGAATGCATCCCTAATGCAGAGGTCTATTACTTATCATTTTAGAAAAACAACAGTGGACCAAAAATAAACTAGCTTCACCAATTCAATTTTAACCTGGTGGGGTGTGAGTGCAGACCAAATGTCATCTAAAACTATTTTCCAAGGAGTGTTGCCTAAACGATTCAACAGAACAAGCATGTCAGCTAAGTCTTAGGAGTTGCTAATCAAGGAGAAAAAAATTGAATGGATTTCCAAATTTCTTGGTCATAAGACTTCTAGAGAAGAGAGCTTTTTCATAAGGCATGAAGGAGAGCATTAAATGATCACAAAAATGTTTACCTTTCTAATTCCACTTATTCTCAGGCTCTTTGGTTTCAGCTGTGCTTGATAATCTGGTGAATCATAGGGAAGTGGATTCATTGGGCCTCCAGGAGAGCTTATTTCCCTTCTCATCCCACGTGTGGCTACATTTCTAGGGCAGACAGAAGATGACGCTTCTAGGTGCTCTCTTGAGGATACTTGAGGAATAACTGACCCTGTGAAACTAGCAGAAGTTTCATCAGAATTGGTGTTTCATTTTCTTCTCTTCCAAAATTATTATTTCCTATCTTATCTGCTTCCCTTAGAAAAATGTATCTATGCCATGGCTAGAAATTTATGTAGGCAGAAAGATAAGGAGTAAAAAAGAAAGAAAGAAAAAAATCAAGACTGTCAAATATTCCATTTGACACTTTGCCGATAGACAACTCTGCTCTCCAGAATCGAGAAACAAATTCATTTTGCCAAGTTTACCAAAGGTGTTAGTCAGAATCCAATATTGGCAGTTAGGTCGTTATGACTTTGGTTGTTTTAAAACATTCTTAAATAGGATACTCCAGTTCCAATGACTGGAAACCAATGACTCTGTTGAATTTTTTCATGCTTTCTAGATGGAGACAGAGAAGGCAATGGCACCCCACTCCAGTACTCTTGCCTGGAAAATCCCATGGGCAGAGAAGCCTGGTGGGCTGCAGTCCATGGGGTCGTGAAGAGTCAGACAGGACTGAATGACTTCACTTTCATTTTTCACTTTCATGCATTGGAGAAGGAAATGGCAACCCACTCCAGTGTTCTTGCTTGGAGAATCCCAGGGATGGCAGAGCCTGGTGGGCTGCCATCTATGGAGTTGCACAGAGTCAGACATGACTGAAGTGACTTAGCAGCAGCAGCAGCAGCAGATGGAGAAGCCTGCCCCATCCACTCCGTCCTCCCAAAATGCTCATAGTGAAGGTTTCTCTGTGACTTAAAAGATGGATGAATAATGATGCAGTTATCAAAAGATCATCCATGCTTATAATATCATTGTACTAGTTATCTAAATTATTTCCTCAGACACTGCCCAGTATTAAGTACAAACTACAATTTTGGTCACTATTTTCTGGGTGTCTCCCAGAAAATGACTTTGGAACCTTGAACTGAGGTCTAATTTATTTACTACTATAGTAAAAAATAACTACCATTTATTAAACAGTGATATTAAACAGTGAAATTCTCCAGGCATTGTGTCCAGTGTTTTATCCTATTTAACAATCAAAATAGCTATATGAGTTTAATATAATGATGCCCATTTTTCAGAGGAGAAAACTGAGGCATGTTGAACTCAATTACCTTTCTCAAAGTCCCAAAACACAGGAGGGATTTTAATGGAAAACTGTCTGATCCCAACTCCTGTCTTTTTAAACTGTGCTTTACCCTTCTTTCTCTTCTATTTGGTTTCAAGATGACTGTTCCAGTTTGCCAAAATTGCTAGGTTATGTAAATCTTGATAAATTCAACAAGCTTTTTTGAGACCAAATAAACATCAGTATGTTTGGTCCAGATAAAATAAATAGAAATGAAGAGTCTGTACCAAAGAGATTAAGGGAGTTTGGCTTTTGGAGAGCATGATTGGATCTTTCTAAATATAAAAATTAATTATAAATGAAAGACAGTTTTATATAGCAAATTTGTGCATTCTTTCAAATCCTCATTTAATCAAGTTTGATATCAAATTTCTAAAGCTAAGCAATGGCTCTTTTAACTCTAGTTCAGTACAGGTCAGTCACTCAGTCATGTCCAACTCTTTGCGACCCCATGGATTGCAGCATGCCAGGCTTCCCTGTCCATCACCATCTCCCAGAGCTTGCTCAAACTCATGTCTACTGAGTCAGTGATACCATCCAACCATCTCATCTTCTGTCGCCCCCTTCTCCTCCTGCCTTCAGTCTTTCCCAGCATCAGGGTCTTTTCAAATGAATCAGTTCTTTGCATCAGGTGGCCAAAATATTGGAACTTCAGCTTCAGCATCAGTCCTTTCAATGAATATTCGGGACTGATTTCCCTTAGGATTGACTGGTTTGTTAACTCTAGACACAGTTCAAAAATATCTAACGTGTATGTGGTTTCCCTGAATAAGATATTTTTTAAATTGATTTAAGAAGGTGAGAACTCATTGCTTTGAAACAACCTTCTAAATTGGATAACCTTTGAAGTAAATATCTCCATCTTTTTTATCTTAAATATCTTTGCACATCACTTTTACAAAGTCACCAAAACATTGCCTACAGTGTGTTTACTTATTTATGGCCAGACTCACTGCGTGAGGAATCTTAGTTCCGCGATGAGGGATTGAACCCCCACCCGCTGTGATGGAAGCATGGCATCTTAACCACTGGACCACCAGGGGAGTGCCAATAACTCCATCTCCTTAATGACATTAACATTTCACAAAACCTTAGGAAACGATTGTGATTAACTTCATTAATCAGTTGCAATAATTTAATTTTAAAAAGGTGACTTAGGTTTGCATCAGATGTTTGGAATTCTTCTTTGTATTCTCAGTTTTGAAATTTGTTAGAGGTACTAGAAATAGAAGGGTCTCAATCTCTGTAGCTCAGGAGCTAATTTTCAGAGACTGTGAAACGTCCCTTGGTGGATGCACATAGGAGATGCCACAGTTTGTTCTTTTTTTTTTAATAAATAAACATTTCTCATAGAAAACCGCAGTATACTTCTTTAATAGAATTGCAAGAAATACTGATTTCTTTAGAATATTAGTGGTTAGCTAAACCCTAACTTCTTTCCACTATGACACATTATCTTTGAGAAAAGGAGTAGTAACAGAGATGGGCCAAATACTAAAATATTCAATGTAATCTGCTTACAAAAACATATTTCTAAAGAACGCTGTACCTCTTTCTAATTTCTTAGACTACATAGAAAATAAATGATTCTAAAATGTGTATGTTTGTTCACGTCAGTTAATACGCTGTGGGCTATTAACATCAAGCACATGTGCCTGGCACATCATTATTTTTAAAGCGCTTTTACATGACACAAACAACAACAACAAAACCCAAACTGCACAAACTGCAAAGAACACTTAATTGTCCCCACTTAGGGGCTGAGAATCCTGTCTTAAATATCTTACATGACTATCTTAAGAACTGTAAGTTAGGAAGTATCAGACCAAGGATGGAAATCAAATTATTTTAATTTCTGGTGCAGAAATCTTTCCTCCACATATTATTGATTTCCTGAAAGCCTGCTGAAATTGGTAGCTCTTTTGTCCCTCCTCAAAATGGCCTTACTGAAGCTATGATGTTAGAGGACATGCACACTTTCCCATAATATTCCTGCTCCTCCCATGGGGAACAAGTTGTCAGTTACTTTTCATCTTTTTGCTACTCTGCCTTTTTATAGCAGCTCCCATAATTCCTCCTTTTAAATTCCTGCTACCAATTTGCTGTTGGCTCGAAATCCAATCATTAAGTGTTTAAAATAGGAATCTGCTGGCTATGAGAGACCATTTAAAAGTAAAGCGTATGAGCTTGCATTTTACAGGAGATATCTGGTTGCTTTCAATAACTTTTTTCTGACTGAAAAGTAACCCATGCTCACTAGTTTAAAAATAAAATGTAGAAAGATCTAAATAGGAAGAATAAATATGTCATATTTAATCTCAACAGCCAGATAACTCAATATTTTAGCATACTTTCCACTCTGCATATTTTAATATTATTACTATTAGTGTGATTACCATTAATGTCTTTACTATATACAAAGAGAACATCTTATATCCTGCTTTTTTTCATTTAGAATTTAAATTGAAATATTTTCTCATGTCAATAAAAATTTTTCAAACACATTAATTTTGATTTCCACATGAACTTCATGACTTGAATATGTCACAGTTTACATACTTTTTCCCTTGGTTCAAGGAACATAATGTTGCTATTGCTTTCATTTT
Organism: Bos grunniens; assembly: GCF_055505025.1. Classification (NCBI taxonomy): domain Eukaryota; kingdom Metazoa; phylum Chordata; class Mammalia; order Artiodactyla; family Bovidae; genus Bos; species Bos grunniens. The sequence continues at coordinate 11,440,448 of NC_141168.1, forward strand.
TTGGATCTAATGCTATAAAAATCATTTTTGTCCAATTAAAATAGATTTCTATCTGTGAATTCATGGTCTAAGTTTATGAAAAATTTAGGCAATAGTTACAAAAGTCAAATTCTTTCTTTAGCAGTTAAATAAATTTATACTCCCACAAAAATTAAATACACTTTAATTATTCTTCATTAGTTACTCTAGTTCTGATAATGAATTTGTTGTTGTTCATTGCAGGTTTACAGGGTGGGTTTCAAATGTCTGAGGTTGAAATCAGAGGTCTCTGAAAAGTGAGCCCGGCTTCCCAGGTGGCTTAGTGGTAAAGAATCTGCCTGCAATGCAGGAGATTCGAGCTCAATCCCTGGATCAAGAAGATCCCCTGGAGAAGGAAATGGCAACCCACTCCAGTATTCTTGCCTGAGAAATCTCACGGACAGAGGAGCCTGGAAGACTACAGTCCACACACACACACAGAAGTCGCTCAGTCGTGTCTGACTCTTTGTGACCCCATGGACTGTAGCCCACCAGGCTCCTCGGTTCATGGGATTTTCCAGGCATGAATACTGGAGTGGGTTGCCATTTAGGTCACAAAAGAGTAGGAAATGATTTATCCACTGAACAACAAAACAACAACAAAAGCGAGCTGTTTCTATAATCAAGAATGCAAGGTTTCTATTACACAGCTAGAGATTTTCATTATCCTTGAAATTCAATTTAATCATTAATAATTAGAAGTGATATTATTCATTCACACAAATACACAAAAGGCCCTGTGCTTTGAGCTGCCTTCGCAGCCTTTTGGGTCTGGCACACACACAACCATCTGCATACTTTACCGCTCCCCTCTTCAGATCTGTACTTCATCCCAAAACAACTGTCTGAAATTAAATTACAATCTGTAGCTGTGCCATAGCGTAAAGTTAATTAGTCCATATTGTTAGTGAATCTGTTACAAGAAAAAAGAAGGCAATCATAAAGCAAAATTTAAAAACCATGCACATCTCCCAAACTATATATTAGGATTCATCCTAGCCTGTTTAGGCTGCTGTAACAAAATATTAGACTGGCCAAAAAGTCTGTTCGATTAGGGAATATGTTGTTCAGTGAAATTCTTGGCGAATATGAAAATAGGTCCTTTTTTCCCCCCACTTGAAACCGAATGAACTTTTTGGCCAACCCAATACCATGGACTGGGACAGTGTAGCTTATAAACAGCCAAAATGTATTTCTCACAGTTCTGAAAGCTGGAAATCCAAGATCAAGGTTCAAGAATGACTGGGTTCTGGCAACGGTTCTTTTCCAGGCAATATCGGGCAGGGCTGGGGCAGTGCTGGTCCCTGGCCTGTTAGGAACCAGGCCACACAGCAGGAGGTGAGTGGCACAAGCTAGTGAGGTTCATCAGCCACTCCCAGTTGCTCCCCATTGCCCCCCCCCCCCGTCACTCTCATTACTGCCTGAAACATCCCCCCCCCAAACCATCCCCCATCCCTGCCTCCCATTTATGGAAGGATTGTCTTCCACAAAATAAGTCCTGCCGGGGTCCAGCCCCGGTGGATCCAGGGAATTCGAAGCGGGGACTGTGTCGTCGAGGATCAGGAAACAATTGCTTAATTAAACGTTAATTAAGGATATAAAGAGTAATAGAATAAGCATAGCTCAGTGAGGAAATTCAGTGGAGAAAAGAGGCTGAAATAAGGATAGCTCAGAGAGGAAATTCAGTGGAGAAAAGAGGCTGAATAATTCAGCCAGAAGGTGAGAGAAAGAACGACCTGGAGAGACCAAGCTTCAGTGAACAAGGCCTGCACTTTATTTTCCAAAGTAGTTTTTATACCTTAAGTTATGCATAGAGGATAATGGGGGAAGGGGTAGAGTCATGCACTAAGCCAGGCTTTCTTCCTGCAAACATATCATATGCAAAAGTTTAGGTGATTTGCATCATCTTCTGGCCTGGAGGCCTGTTAACATTTTAAGACCCTTTCTTCAGAAAACTTATTTTTTTCTAAAGGTGATTAGTCAGGTGCCACCCTCCAAAAGCATGAAAGTTGCATTCCTATAGGGCAAAGGTGTGGTGGGCTACAACAAGAAAAAGAATTAACTCAAGGGTCCCAGGTTACAAACATTAAAGGTACTACTTACACCAATTATATTAATCAATACACTGCCAGGGACACAGCAGGTAAGGGATATGGAGACTTAGCAGCAAACATTGGCCCAACAAGTGAAAAACCCTTCACCAATACAATTTCTAATCAATCTTTAACTGCTCAAAGGAATCTGTATTTAGACAGTTTAGAACATCTCATGCCTTTCACAGTTGGGAGGCTCTGAACAATCACATGTGGCCGGAAAAACCTATTCAGGCAGGCTAGAGGACTTCCAAGGGAGTTTGTAGGTTGAAACACTGTCACACCCAGGAATTATTAACTGGAGCTGTAAGTTAACTCTTTTTTCAGAGATAGGTAGTGGGGGACAGCCCCCCGTAAAGTCAGAGGTGTAGGTGGGAGCACAAAGCAAAGTAGGCAGACTCTGGTTTTGGCGGTAGATGCTCGGGAATTTCCAGGGGGACTCCTGAGGCTCGAGCTCGCCTTTGCGTATGCCGAGCCTCCTTCCTCATGACCTTTGCCAGGGGCGGAGCTCCTGCTCCCAGCAAAGTCCCTGGTGCCAAAAAGTTTAGGGACCACTGCTCTAAAAGGCTGAGTCAGTGCTGAGTCCACAAATCAAGCGCTGATAATTGGAGGGGCACCAGGCACTATGACCCTAGGGAGCTACAAGCAAAATGCTGCTTCTTGTTCCCTCAAATTTATACTTCGCTGGCCTAGAGATCTTAATTCCAGTGGGAAGGACAGTTTCATCAGACCACAGCAATGATCCCACTGAACTAGAAGTTAAGACTGCTATCTGGTCACTTGGGGCATTCATGCCTCTACATCAACAGGAGAAGCAAGAATGACGCTGTGGCTGGGGTGATGAATCTTGATTACCAAGGGAAAGCAGGACGACTCTTCTGCAGCAGCGGTAAGAAAGAGTATGTCTGGAAAATAGGAAATCCCTTAGGGTATCTCTGACAGAATGTGGTCCACTGGAGAAGGGAATGGCAAACCACTTCAGTATTCTTGCCTTGAGAACCCCATGAACAGTATGAAAAGGCAAAATGATAGGATACTGAAAGAGGAACTCCCCAGGTCAGTAGAGGCCCAATATGCTACTGGAGATCAGTGGAGAAATAACTCCAGAAAGAATGAAGGGATGGAGCCAAAGCAAAAACAATACCCAGCTGTGGATGTGACTGGTGATAGAAGCAAGGTCCGATGCTGTGAAGAGCAATATTGCATAGGAACCTGGAATATCAGGTCCATGAATCAAGGCAAATTGGAAGTGGTCAAACAGGAGATGGCAAGAGTGAATATCGACATTCTAGGAATCAGTGAACTCAAACGGACTGGAATGGGTGAATTTAACTCAGATGACCATTATATCTACTACTGCAAGCAGGAATCCCTCAGAAGAAATGGAGTAGCCATCATGGTCAACAAAAGAGTCCAAAATGCAGTACTTGGATGCAATCTCAAAAATGACCTAATGATCTCTGTTAGTTTCCAAGGCAAACCATTCAATATCACAGTAATCCAAGTCTATGTCCCAACCAGTAACACTGAAGAAGTGAAGTTGAACGGTTCTATGAAGACCTACAAGACTTTTTAGAACTAACACCCAAAAAAGATGTCCTTTTCATTATAGGGGACTGGAATGCAAAAGTAGGAAGTCAAGAAACACCTGGAGTAACAGGCAAATTTTGCCTTGGAATATAGAATGAAGCAGGGCAAAGACTAATAGAGTTCTGCCAAGAAAATGCACTCGTCATAGAAAACACCCTCTTCCAACAACACAAGAGAAGACTCTACACATGGACATCACCAGATGGTCAACACCGAAATCAGATTAATTATATTCTTTGCAGCCAAAGATGGGGAAGCTCTATACAGTCAACAAAAACAAGACTGGGAGCTGACTGTGGCTCAGATCATGAACACCTTATTGCCAAATTCAGACTGAAATTGAAGAAAGTAGGGAAAACCACTAGACCATTCAGGTATGACCTAAATCAAATCCCTTATGATTATACAGTGGAAGAGAGAAATAGATTTAAGGGACTAGATCTGATAGATAGAATGCCTGATGAACTATGGAATGAGGTCCATGACATTGTACAGGAGACAGAGATCAAGACCATCCCCATGGAAAAGAAATGCAAAAAAGCAAAATGGCTGTCTGGGCAGGCTTTACAAATAGCTGTGAAAAAAAGAGAAGCGAAAAGCAAAGGAGAAAAGGAAAGATATAAACATTTGAATGCAGAGTTCCAAAGAATAGCAAGAAGAGATAAGAAAGCCTTCCTCAGCGATCAATGCAAAGAAATAGAGGAAAACAACAGAATGGGAAAGGCTAGAGATCTCGTCAAGAAAATTAGATATACCAAGCGTACATTTCATGCAAAGATGGGCTCAATAAAGGACAGAAATGGTATGGACCTAACAGAACCAGAAGATATTAAGAAGAGGTGGCAAGAATACACAGAAGAACTGTACAAAAAAGATCTTCACGACCCAGATAATCACAATGCTGTGATCACTGACCTAGAGCCAGACATCCTGGAATGTGAAGTCAAGTGGGCCTTAGGAAGCATCACTATGAACAAAGCTAGTGGAGGTGATGGAATTCCAGTTGAGCTATATCAAATCCTGAAAGATGAAGCTGTGAAAGTGCTGCACTCAATATGCCAGCAAATTTGGAAAACTCAGCAGTGGCCACAGGACAGGAAAAGTTTAGTTTTCATTCCAATCCCAAAGAAAGGCAATGCCAAAGAATGCTAAAACTACTGCACAATTGCACTCATCTCACACGCTAGTAAAGTATTGCTGAAAATTCTCCAAGCCAGGCTTCAGCAATATGTGAACCGTGAACTTCCTGATGTTCAAACTGGTTTTAGAAAAGGCAGAGGAACCAGAGATCAAATAGCCAACATCCGCTGGATCATCATCTAATTTTTTTGGGCTCCAAAATCACTGCAGATGGTGACTGCAACCATGAAATTAAAAGACGCTTTACTCCTTGGAAGGAAAGTTACGACCAACCTAGATAGCATATTGAAAAGCGGAGACATTACTTTGCCAACAAAGGTCCATCTACTCAGGGCTATGGTTTTTCTAGTGGTCATGTATGGATATGAGAGTTGGACTGTGAAGAAGGCTGAGCAGTGAAGATTGATGCTTTTGAACTGTGGTGTTGGAGAAGACTCTTGAGAGTCCCTTGGACTGCAAGGAAATCCAACCAGTCCATTCTGAAGGAGATCAGCCCTGGGATTTCTTTGGAGGGAATGATGCTAAGCTGAAACTCCAGTACTTTGGCCACCTCATGAGAAGAGTTGACTCATTGGAAAAGACTCTGATGCTGGGAGGGATTGGGGGCAGGAGGAGAAGGGGACGACAGAGGATGAGATGGCTGGATGGCATCACTGACTCGATGGACATGAGTCTGCGTGAACTATGGGAGTTTGTGATGGACAGGGAGGCCTGGTGTGCTGCGATTCATGGGGTCGTGAAGAGTCTGACATGACTGAGGGACTGAACTGGACTGAACTGAACTAGGGTATCTCAGTATTATCATGCCCTGTAATTAAGGTCAATGGAAAACTAACAACACAGTCAGGGCAGAATGGTCCAGAAGATTTTTTCTTTTTCTTTTTTTTTTTTTAAATTAGAGGATTATTGGTCTTCCCAGGTGGCAGTAGTGGTAAAGAACCTGCCTGCCATGCAGGAGACATAAGAGTTGCAGGTTTGATCCCTGGGTTGGGAAGATCCCCTGGATGAGGGCAAGGTAACCCACTCCAAAATGCTTACCTAGAGAATCCCATGGACAGAGGAGCTTGGCAGGTCAGAGTCTACAGAGTCACAAAAAATCGGACGGGACTGAAGTGACTGAGCAAAAATATATGTTGTGTTGGTTTCTGCCATACAACAGTGGGAAATAGCCATAATTTTTATATATATCAGCCATAATTATATATATCCCCTCCCTGTTGATCCTCCCTCCCCAGTCCCACCTCACCCCTTTAGGTCATTACAGAGCACCAGGCTAGGCTCTATGTGTTATATAGCAGCTTCCTAATAGCTATATATTTACATATGACAGTGTATATATGTCAATGTTGCTTTCTCAATTTGTCCTACCCTCTTTCCCCCACAGTGTCTATAAGTCTGTTCTCTATATCTGCATCTTTTTTACTTCCCAGCAAATAGGTTCATCAGTAGTAAATTTCTAGATTCCATCAGTTCAGTTCAGTTCAGTCGCTCAGTCGTGTCTGACTGTTTGCGACCCCATGAATCGCAGCACGCCAGGCCTCCCTGTTCATCACCAACTCCCGGAGTTCACTCAGACTCACATCCATAGAGTCAGTGATGCCATCCAGACATCTCATCCTCTGTCGTCCCCTTCTCCTCCTGCTCCCAATCCCTCCCAGCATCAGAGTCTTTTCCAATGAGTCAACTCTTCGCATGAGGTGGCCAAAGTACTGGAGTTTCAGCTTCAGCATCATTCCCTCCAAAGAACACCCAGGGCTGATCTCCTTCAGAATCGACTGGTTGGATCTCCTTGCAATCCAAGGGACTCTCAAGAGTCTTCAACACCACAGTTCAAAAGCATCAATCTTCAGTGCTCAGCCTTCTTCACAGTCCAACTCTCACATCCATACATGACCACAGGAAAAACCATAGCCTTGACTAGACGAAAGACATACGGATAGCTAATAAACATGAAAAAATGCTCAGCATCACTCATTATTAGAGAAATGCAAATAAAAACTACAATGAGGTATAATTGTACCAGCCAGGTGTATCATCACACCAGTCAGAATGGTCATCATCAAAAAACCTACAATGAATGCTGGAGAAGATGTAGAGAAAAGGGAACCCTCCTACACTGTTGGTGGAAATACAAATTGATGAAACCACTATGGAGAACAATATGGAGACTCCTTAATAAACTAAGAATAAAATCACCATATGACCCAGAATTTCCACTACTGAGCATATATACCTGAGAAGACCACAATTCAAAAAGACACATGTACCCCAATGTTCATTGCAGCACTATTTACAGAATCCAGGACATGGACGCAATGTAGATGTCTAACAACAAATGAATGGATAAAGAAGATGTGGTATACACATATGATGGAATATTACTCAGCCAGAAGCTTTTAGAATGAAGGTTTGGATCACTCCATCAAGTTGGATGGCATCACCAATTCAATCAACGCACATGAGTTTGAGCAGACTCCAGGAGATGGTGGAGGACAGGGGAACCTGGCATGCTGCATTCCATGAGGTCACAAAGAGTCAGACCAGACTGAGCAACTGAACAACATCAGGTAAAGAACCATGATCAGGTGCTTGATGAAGGCAAAGAGACTACAGAATGAGTAGTAGAAGAAGGTAGTTATAAATACCACCTACAACCTTGTGAGCAGTTATAGAAATGAAGACTGTAAGTACAGTCATCACTTTGTATGTGCAGGGGAGAGGTTCCTAGACCCCCATGGATACCAAAATCCAAGGATGCTCAAGTCACTCATATAAAATGGCACAGCACTGTCAACACTTTTTGTCCATGGCTCCACATCTACTGATTCCACCAACCTTGGATTAAAATTCAGTCCATGGTTGGTTGAATCTATGGATGCAAACCCTGTCAATACAGATGGGGTGACTGTATTTATTGAAAAAAAATCTGTGTATAAATGAACCTACATAGTCCAAATCCACATCATTCAAGGGTCAATGAAATTTTCTTCTTATTTCATAATAAATATGTTTGTATGCATTTATACATATATTAAACAAATATCTCATTTTTTTTCCTCTTTCATTCTCTCATCTTATAGCATAAGATGTATTGACTTTATATCAGTATTTAATTATTGTTAATTTTATATTATAGTATTTAAGTTATGGAGAAGGCAATGGCAACCCATTCCAGTACTCTTGCCTGGAAAATCCCATAGACGGAGGAGCCTGGTAGGCTGCAGTCCATGGGGTCGCTAAGAGTAGGACACGACTGAGCAACTTCACTTTCACTTTTCACTTTCATGCATTGGAGAAGGAAATGGCAACCCACTCCAGTGTTCTTGCCTGGAGAATCCCAGAGACAGTGGGGCCTGGTGGGCTGCTGTCTATGGGGTCCCATAGAGTTGGACATGACTGACGCAACTTAGCAGCAGCAGCAGCATTTAAGTTACAGGACATCAGAAGAAGAATAAATAACACTTAAATACTTCTTCTCCTGGGGAAGAGATTAGTACATTTTTGGTTTGAATTAGGATAATTATATCATGTTAGTTGGAATCACAACCTTGCTATTGTCTTGTTTGGAGATTAAGTTTAAAGAGACAACTGTGTGCTCAGTCATTCAGTCATATCCAACTTGTGACCCCATGGACTATAGTCCACCAGGCTCCTCTGTCCATGGGATTTTCCAGCCAAGAATACTGGAGTGGGTTGCCATTTCCTACTCCAGTGGATATTCTCAACCCAGGTCTGGAACTCAGGGATTAAACCCACATCTACATTTCCTGCATTTGCAGGTGGATTCTTTACCACTGAGCCACCTGGGAAGCCCCAAAAAGTTGAGTGTGAGTGACAAATTGATAAGGGGTGGACTTGTGATAATAGTTTCATGTTTTAACTTGACCAGGCAAAGGGATCCCCAGATAACTGGTAGAACACGATTTCTGGGTATGTCTGTGAGGGTGTCTCCAAAAGAGATTAGCATTTAAATCAGTAGACTAAGAAAAGACAGTCACCTCAACCATGCAGGTGGATACCATTCAGTCCTTCAAGGGCCTGGATAGAACACACAAGTAGAGGAGGGTCAAATTCACTCTCTCTGCTTGAGTTAGATATCCATCTTCTCCTGCTCTTAAACATTAATGTTACTGTTTCTTGAGCTTTCAGACTCAGATGGAGACTTGCACCATTAGCTCCCAAGTCTCAGATTTTCAGACTTAGACTGAATTACACCACCTCTTTCCTGGTTTTTTCAACTTGCTAACAGCACATCGTGGAACTTCTTGCCCTCCATAACGATGTAAACCAGTTCCTATAATGAATCTCTCCCTTTTCTCTCTCTCTTCTGTATCTGTCAACTATTCATCTATATATTTTTGGTTCTGGGTGAGTAGAAAATCCATTTACACATTATTAATGGTTTTTCTTCATTCCATTAACAAATGATTGTATATACCAAACCCTAGCCATACATAAATAATTAGGAGAAGGAGTCACCTTCTCAAACTGGAGATATTTACTTCCTCTCAGAGGATCCCTTCCCCAGGATGAGGCAGATTCTGTTCCACGTGTAACAGAATCTTATTCTTGGGCCCAGTCCCATCATTTCTTTTCCCAAAACAGTCTTCCAAGTGAATCCAGGACCAACATAAGAAGAATATCATCAAAACAAAACAACTGCTCACTCTTATAATCTATAAAGTATAAGTCAAGTATTCTTAGGAACATTTATATTTTACACTCCTGCATACATACTTTTCTTTCACTTGAAGTGATTATTTTCCTTTATCTTTCTCTTCCCTTGGTCCTGTGCACATTTTGTTGCTTTCTCTAAGAGAGATAAATAGATAGTTCCATAGCCTTGTACTATCCCTATGGAAAAAGTAGGGTATCTTAGGATTTCTAATTGATTTTTGCTGACTCATAATAACATTCTAAGTTATAACATAAGTGAACAATAAGTTTTAATTATAAGTTATAAGATATAATTATGTTTTAGCATATATTATTATTATAACATTAGTTATGAACACTTTGCTATGAACCATTATGAAGTGAGAAACCCTATAATCCCTTTTTCATACTTACCTTGAGTGAGAACCACTTGAATAGTTGGTTGTGTGTGTTTGTGTGTGTGTGTGCACACATAGGTACATGCTTTGACTGAATAAGAGCCTCTGTACTGAGAGGCTCAGATCTCCTCAGCCATTCTTCCTGGTTCCCCAGTGAAGTTTGGCAAGTAACCCATAGTAACTTGTCTAGCTTTCCAAGCCAGCCTGCAAGTAGACACTTATTACAATGATGTAAATGATAAATGATGTGTGCAAACAGTATGGTTTATGAGCAAATGCTAATCTAATATATGTTTGTTTGTTTGTTTTTCCTTCCTGGCTCACAAATAAAGGCTGACTCTTTGGGGGCTTTTGTTTATTTAAACCAAGAAGAAGAAAAGATGATGATGTATTGACAGTCTTCAGTATTTTTCCCTTGACAAATGTGTGGCAGCCGTCAATTGGATCCAAGTACTTCTGTTTTTATTCTCAATCCCATCTCTGAAAATGATTACTGTATTTTGCTATTGGTCTTACACTGACTAATTCTTCTACAGAATATTGATTTCTAATTTTGTTGCTGGCAGCTCATCATTCAACTTGTAAGATACATTATTCTTTCTGGGAATTGAAGTTTCATATTATCCATCTTGATCCTTTATTCTAAGCAACATTATCTCTCTTTTTTTTTTTTTAATACCTCAGGGTTCTTTTTCTCCCTAAGGATTTAACTTGTTTAAAAATGCATGTTTCTTCATGGCATTTTTGTTAATGAAGTATTAAACTTTGTTACAAGACACACAGGGGGATTGATTTGGGAGCCTGATTTTTGAGGAAGTAGGAAAAAGCCACTCGATTAACCTTAATATTGCATTAGTGGTATAAACTGCATAACCAGAAACTCCCAAGCCATGAGGAAGCCAAAAAGAGAGGTCCAGGTTCTCTTTTCATGGAGTTTTCTTTCCTAGAATCATGTATAGATTTATCTTAGCATTATGGCATCTGTTTCTCTTGAACAAAAAGTGCAGGGAGAAGAGAGAAATACATTTAATCAAATGAAGAAGTAGAAGCCCAGATAGGTCTACACCATCACCTGTGTTTGTAATTGTTCAGCACCCTTTACAATTCTTTCTTGGTTTACATTAAAATGAAGCAAGATCTGATTGTCAGTTGGCTCCTGGGGCCAAAAGGATGCTTTCTCCAAGGGCATGGGGAGGAAGGGAGAGGAGAGAACAGGGGACTTTTACGTTCAAAGGAATACTTCCCTGGTGGCTCAGATGGTAAAGAATCCACTGGCAATGTGGGAGACCCAGGTTTGATCCCTTGGTTGCGAAGATCCTCTGAAGAAGGGAATGGCTACCCACTCCAGTATTCTTGCCTGGAGAATTCTATGGACAGAGGAGCCTGGTGCCTACAGTCCAGGGGCTCATAAGCTGGACATGACTGAGCAATTAACACTTTTTCCAACTCTCGCTTCTGCTGGCCTTAGCAGAATGCAGTGAGTCTCCCTGTCTGCACTCTCCCTTCCTTTACAAGCCAATCTGCACATCACTCCCACACTAATCTTCTAAAATGAAGCTTTTATCATGTCACTGCCCTGCTCAGGAACCTGTAGTGGATGATAATAATAGTATTAATGCCTCACATTAGCACAGAGGTTTTCCATTTACAGACTGCTCTCCCATTCGTTATCTCATTTCTTCCTAACGGCAATCTCTTGAGTACTTGCTAGGTCGTGTCTGAACCCCTTACACTGAGCACAACCTTAACACTTTCTTGACCAGTCGGTTGGCTTTCTCTCTCTTCTCCCAGATGAAGCCTTCAGTCTCTCCTTTGCCCCCCAGACATCCTTCATGTCTCACCTTCAAGCACTGCCTTTTGTATTCCCCCTGCTCTCTGCCTGAAAATACTCCACCCTTCTTTGCCCTCAGACGAAAACCAGGAGCAAGGCCTGATGGCCACAGGAATCATGGTTTCTGAGGAAGGTCTGCAATAGAACACCTCTCCTTTTTGGCTTCACTCCACAGTTTGTGCATGGACATGTTGGATGATTTCTTCAACTCCCATGAGCTGACCTTCGTTAGTGAAGTTGTATTTGGCATATAAACTCACCCTTCTGACACTTCTCTGCATGTTTTGTTTTTTGGGGGGCTCACTTTCCTTGCAGATTCAAGTTAGGCAATGACTGGATCCACCAGGAACTTTGCTCAACCTCTAGGCACAGCTCTGAATTCAGAGTTTTGTCAAGATCCTATCATTAGAAAACCTGACATATCTACTAACCTCACAGAGAATTCCATAGAAGCGCTTTCTCCTTTTATTTTTATTAACTTCAATTTCTTTCTGGAAAAGCTTTAAAATAATCAACATGATATAATCTCCCCACTTAAAACCCAAAAAACTAATGAGGTAGGCGTAAGTGATGCAGACTTTCTTAACCTCTTTCATAACCTTGAATGCCTGCATAGAGAGATCTACTTCCTCAGTCTCCCTGGGAGCTAGATTCTAGGTCAGATGAAAGCCAAAGCCAAGGTTTTTTCCTCTATAAAATTATAGCCACAGTATGCACTCCTGAGACCTTTATGAAATTATTTGTAATGGGATTGTATTTTTCTGTGGTTATTCAAATTGAGTGCTAAAAGTTCATGAAAATAGATGTCTAAGAGTCCAAAGTTAAAAAGTGCTCATTGTTTCAGCATCTCTACATGGAAAAGAGTTCTTTTTTTTTTTCAATTTCTTTGTCTTTCTCTTGATCACTTTTTTTCTCCCACTTTTTCTCTCTCCTTCCCTTGCATTCTTAGCTCAGCTCTCCTTTTCTTCTCTTCCCTACTTTTCTTTTTTAAATATTATTTATTTATGTGGCTGTGTGGGTCTTAGTTGTAGCACACCAGATGTGTTTTCATTTTAGTCATCTTGCAAGCACTTAGTTGCAGCTTGTGGGCTCTAGTTTCCTGACCATGGACCAAATCCACCCCCTCTGCATTGGGAGCAAGGAGTCTCAGCTGCTGGACAACCAAGGAAGCCCCCTTCGTTTTCTACTTACCTCCTTTCCTCTTTTTATCCTTTCCATCTTCCTATTGACTATGGTAAATTTGACTATGTGGGTCACAACAAACTGGAAAAGTCTTAAAGAGATGGGAATACTAGACCACCTTACCTGTCTTCTGAGAAACCAGTATGCAGATCAAGAAGCAACAGTTAGAACCAGACATGGCACAACAGACTGATTCCAAATTGGGAAAGGAGTATGTCAAGGCTTAATATTGTCACCCTGTTTATGTAAATTATATCAGAGTCAGATCAGATCAGATCAGTCGCTCAGTCATGTCCAACTCTTTGCAACTCCATGAACCGCAGCACACCAGGCCTCCCTGTCCAGTACCAACTCCCAGAGTTCACTCAGACTCATGTCCATCTAGTCAGTGATGCCATCCAGCCATCTCATCCTCTGTCGTCCCCTTCTCCTCTTGCCCCCAATCCCTCTAAGCATCAGAGTCTTTTCCAATGAGTCAACTCTTCGCATGAGGTGGCCAAAGTACTGGAGTTTCAGCTTTAGCATCATTCCTTCCAAAGAAACCCCAGGGCTGATCTCCTTCAGAATGGACTGGTTGGATCTCCTTGCAGTCCAAGGGACTCCTCAAGAGTCTTCTCCAACACCACAGTGCAAAAGCATCAATTCTTCGGCGCTCAGCCTTCTTCACAGTCCAACTCTCACATCCATACATGACCACAGGAAAGACCATAGCCTTGACTAGACGGACCTTTGTTGGCAAAGTAATGTCTCTGCTTTTGAATATGCTATCTAGGTTGGTCATAACTTTCCTTCCAAGGAGTAAGCGTCTTTTAATTTCATGACTGCAGTCACCATCTGCAGTGATTTTGGAGCCCCCAAAAATAAAGTCTGACACTGTTTCCACTGTTTCCCCATCTATTTCCCATGAAGTGATGGGACCGGATGCCATGATCTTTGTTTTTTGAATGTTGAGCTTTAAGCCAACTTTTTCACTCTCCACTTTCACCTTCATCAAGAGGCTTTTTGGTTCCTCTTCACTTTCTGCCATAAGGGCGGTGTCATCTGCATATCTGAGGTTACTGATATTTCTCCCGGCAACCTTGATTCCAGTTTGTGTTTCTTCCAGTCCAGAGTTTCTCATGATGTACTCTGCATATAAGTTAAATAAACAGGGTGACAATATACAGCCTTGACGTACTCCTTTTCCTATTTGGAACCAGTCTGTTGTTCCATGTCCAATTCTAACTGTTGCTTCCTGACCTGCATACAAATTTCTCAAGAGGCAGATACCAGAGTAGATCTTATGAAATGCCAGGATGGATGAAGCACAAGCTGGAATCAAGATTGTCAGAAAAAAACATTAATAACCTCAGATAAGCAGATGACACCACCCTTATGGCAGAAAGTGAAGAGGAACTAGAACTAAAGAACCTCTTGATGAAGGTGAAAGAGGGGAGTGGAAAAGCTGGCTTAAAATTCAACATTCAAAAAATGAGATCATGGCATCCAATCTCATCACTTCAAGGTGAATAGATTGGGAAACAATGGAAACAGTGACAGACTTTAGTTTCTTGGGCTCCAAAATCAATGCAGATGGTGACTGCAGCCACAAAATTAAAAGACTCTTGCTCCCTGGAAAAAATCTATGACAAACCTAGACAGTGCATTAAAAAGCAGAGACATTACTTTGCTGACAAAAGTTTCATATAGTAAAAGCTATGGTTTTTCCAGTGGTCATTTACGGATGTGAGAGTTGGACCATAAAGAAGGCTGAGTACTGAAGAATTATGCTTTTGAGATGTGGTGCTGGAGAAGACTCTTGAGGGTCCCTTGGACTGTAAGGAGATCAAACCAATCAATCCTAAAGGAATCAATCTTGAATATTCATTGGAAGGACTGGTGCTGAAGCTGACATTCCAATAATTTGGCCACCTGATATGAAGAGTTGACTCATTGGAAAAGATCCCGTTGCTGGGAAAGACCGAAGGCAAGAGGAGAAGGGCACGACAGAGGACAAGATGGTTGGAAGGCATCATTGATTTGATGGGCATGAGTTTGAGCAAGCTCTGGGAGATGGTGAAGGACAGGGAAGCCTGGCATGCTCAGTCCATGGGGCGGCAAAGAGTCATACAGGACTGAGTGGCAGAACAACAATACTCTTACACTAATTCATTAGTCATAGAAATTACCATTTGCCAGACAACCTTAAATACAAACAAACTTATAATTAAATCATATTTTAATCAGAACTCAAGTCTGAATAGAACAGTCCTGGAGAGTAAAGTACGAGTGCGTATTTTTACACCAAGATCCCCTAGTTCATCAACAAACCCAGGTGACAAAGGCAACTATTGACAAATGGCCACATTCAGGAGGGACCACTTCTGGTGCGTCTCCATCCTCCCCGCCACAGGCTGCTTTGCACTTCCTGCCACTGATCCCCTCTGCTGCCATCTTTCTTGATCTCTCTGGTTTGTCCCCTTCAACTTTACTAGCAGATAAACTTCTCTGCCCATTATTCAGTGTAGAACCTGTACTTTTACACCCCCAATCATCATAACATACAGAGGAAAAACAACAATCTTTGTTTCAAAAACTAGACTTAAATTACCTAAATCGATAATCCTACTCTTCTATTGCTTTGTTCTTCCTAGTTTCTATAATCCCATTGACACCCTGATGACAAGCACATTTGCATCTGCTCTATCCTACAGCACATTGTCACCTTACCCTGAGCTATACCCCTAACTGCCTTGGTGTCTTACCTGAGGATGTGACCTAGACCTGATCCCTGAGGGCTGTTGAATCCTCTCATCACCAAACCCTTCTCAGCCTGAAGATGCTGACCTGTTCATTTACAAAGAAAACCAGGCATTAAGATCAAGATGCACCTAAATGGATTGTTCATGCACCAATCAGGATCTTTCTTTTCCCTATTATAAAATAATGCCAATTATCTACTAATAATTACAGTCAATAACACCTTCCAAATTGTGATTGCCAAGCATAAAATCAGTTCAGTTCAGTTGCTCAGTCGTGTCCAACTCTTTGCGACCCCATGAATCGCAGCACGCCAGGCCTCCCTGTCCATCACCATCTCCCGGAGTTCACTCAGACTCATGTCCATCGAGTCAGTGATGCCATCCAGCCATCTCATCCTCTGTCGTCCCCTTCTCCTCCTGCCCCCAATCCCTCCCAGCATCAGAGTCTTTTCCAATGAGTCAACTCTTTGCATGAGGTGGCCAAAGTACTGGAGTTTCAGCTTTAGCATCATTCCTCCCAAAGAAATTCCAGGGCTGATCTCCTTCAGAATGGACTGGTTGGATCTCCTTGAAGTCCAAGGGACTTAAATAGCTTCATGTAAATCTGTCAGTGGAGCTTAGCTTCAGCTGTGTAACAGTGGAACACAGTTAGACACTGTTTCCAGAATAATAAACTACTTTGTGTTGTAGGGGTGAGGGGTCATTTGTTTCATATTTTTAATCTGTTTCTTTAGTGACTGTATCAGTTAGGGTTCTTCAAAAGAGAGAAGAGAGAACAGTAGGTAACTGAGAAAACTGGCCCACATAACTGGTGGATAGCAAGTCCAAAACTCATAGGGCAGCATACAACAGCCTAGCCAAGTTGACACATAAGATTAACCAACAAGTGATGATATGTATTCATTTTAGTACCAGTTATTTAGTACCTAAAATGTCATAGGTTATTTTCTTGCTGCTTTGAGTGAGGAGTCCCTTGTAATCCTCAGTACAAGCTTATGAATTATCTGTGGCCATTTTCACTTGTGACATGAGGAAACTGATTCTCTGAAAAATGATTTTTGTCCAAAGTCACAAAGACAGTCCCAGATGAGCTATTTAAAATCCTAAAAGATGATGCTGTGAGAGTGCTGCACTCAATATGCCAGCAAATTTGGGAAACTCAGCAGTGGCCACAGGACTGGAAAAAGTCAGTGTTCATTGCAATCTCAAAGAAGAACAATGTCAAAGAATGTTCAAACTGCTGCACAATTGCACTCATTTCACATGCTAGCAAGGTCATGCTCAAAATCCTCCAAGCTAGGCTTCAACAATACATGAACCAATTACTTTCAGATGTACAAGCTGGATTTAGAAAAAGCAGAGGAACCAGAATCAAATTGCTAACATGAGCTGGATCATAGAAAAAGCAAGAGAATTCAAAAAAAAAAAAAAATTTACTTCTGCTTCATTGACTATACTAAAGCCTTTGACTGTGTAGATCACAACAAACTGTGGAATATACTTGAAGAGATGTGAATACCAGACCACCTTAACTGCCTCCTGAGAAACCTGTATGCAGGACAAGAAGCAACAGTTAGAACTGTACATGGAACAATGAACTAGTTTGAAATTGGGAAAGGAGTATGTCAAGTCTGTATATTGTCACTCTGCTCATTTTACTTATATGGAGAGTATGTCATGAGAAACGCAGGGATGGATGACTCACAAGCTGGCAAGAAGATTGCCAGGAGAAATATCAGCAAGAATATCAACAACCTCAGATATGCAGATGATACCACTTTAATGGCAAAAAGTGAAGAGGAACTAAAGAGCCTCTTGATGAGGGTGAAAGAGGAGAGTGAAAAAGCTGGATTAAAACTCATTCATAAAAAGAAGATCATGGCATCCAGTCCCATCACTTCATGGCAAATAGATGGGGAAACAATGGAAGCAGAGTCAGATTTCATTTTCTTGGGCTCCAAAATCACTGCAAATGGTGACTGCAGCCACGAAATTAAAAGACTCTTGCTCCTTGGAAGGAAAGTTATGACAAACCTAGACAGTGCATTAAAAAGAAGAGACATTACTTTGCCGACAAAGGGCTGTACAGTCAAAGCTATAGTTTTTCCAATAGTCATGTATGGATGTGAGGGAGTTGGGTCATAAAGAAGGCTGAACATCAAAGAATTGACGCTTTAGAACTGTGGTGCTAGAGAAGACTCTTGAGAGTCCCTTGGACAACAAGGAGATCAAACCAGTCAATCCTAAAGGAAGTCAACCCTGGATATTCATTGGAAGGACTGTTGCTGAAGCTAAAGCTCCAGACATTTAGCCCCTTGATGTGAAGAAGCAACTCATTGGAAAAGACCCTGATGCTGGAAAAGATTGAGAGCAAGAGGAGAAGGGGGTGACAGAGGATGAGATTATTGGATAGCATCATTAATTCAATGGACATGAGTTTGGGCAAATTCAGGGAGATAGTGAAGGACAGGGAAGCCTGGCATGCTGCAGTTCAAGGGGTTGCAAAGAGTTGGACATGACTTAGCAACTGAACAACAAGATAATATATGGTCCAATCAGGAGTGAGACTCGAGTGTACTTGACTGCAAAATGTGACAGAATGAACACTTGAGATCAAAAAAGATTCGGAGAATCCAGATTCAGATACCTTCTTTCACACTAACTAGCTTTTGAACTTGAGGTGTGTAACATTATTTTCTTCCTATCTGCAATGAAGAATTTGAATTGGATCTTCTCTAAAGGTATTCTGTATTTCTGTTTTGGAACAGTACACACTTTACCTGCCTCTCTTTTAGAATACAGTGTTATCTTTTAAAGGGCAGACATTTCTTTGGAGTTTGGGTTGGGCTGTTCTCTTGAGCCACATAATGAAAATTTTGTGCTGGTTGATTATTCAATTACAACAGAGAAAAGACAAAGCATTATAAGGAATTATGAATCTACACACTGGAAGGAAATCCTCTGATTTTGTTTTGCCTATCACCCTTCCCATCTGTACTTGTGTTAAAGTGAAACAAAATACAATTTAATGAAAAGGGAGCCAAATGAATGGAAGTAAACCATAAGCATGGCTAATGCCAGATGGTGAAATCTGCAGAGCTTCATTCAACACTTTTTTCTCCCTAGGTATCTTGGCCCAGTATCTACAGACTTTGGTAATGGAAAGCAAGTTTTTAACACCATTACCTCCTGCTGAGCCAATGCAGTTTATGAAAAAGCAGGCTGGATTCTTTTCACCTCATACATCAACTCCAGCACTGTCGGCTAAGTTCCATTTGCAGAATCTTTATTACTGCTGATGATGTCAGAGGAAAGGAACATAGCGTGATTAATAGATTGCGGGTGGAATTTACAACACTGGCAGCAAAAAAATGATCTTTTGATTTATCAACTGAGAACATTCAATATAAAAGTCGCTGAGAGTGAATAAATGTGTTCAAAACTCACCAGATCACTTTAGAAATCGATTTTCTATTTATAATTACAATTTAAATGTCATTTAAAGAGCTCCCTTCCTTGCTGTTTTGCATGTATTTCTTTAGTATATTAGAATCATTTGCCTAAGGGGAATCACTACAGAGAATTTTTATATAAGGACCTACTTTTGCTTTTGTGAATAACTTACTCTAATTCCAAGACAATGAAACATATTTGTATATTTGCACTGAAGTTACATGATTTTTTATGATTACTGTGCTCATTTGCTCAGAACATAATATTTTCAGAGAGTCCAAGTTTTACCCTACTTTTCTTTTTAACTTCCTCTTTAATCAAAAAGACAGAATTTAACACCTTATTGTCTGACCTAAGCTTTTTTTCTAGAAGATCCAAATCAAGTTGGATTGTTTATTATTTACAGTAGCAGAGATGGCTAGTGTTAGGTAATGACTTGGTAAAAGGTTCACAAATTCTTGGAGTCAATTCAATTGCTTGCCTTTCTTATAACACTATTGCCTTTTAAATAGGTATCCAAATCTAAGAGTAGCTAATGTTGCTTTTAAAAAATAAATTTCACAAAAAATAAAAGCATTACTTTTAAAGAAGAATTCCTAGGTATTGCAAGATCAATGTGTTATTGAAAGGGTAAGAAACATGTTGAGAAAAAATATCAGTTGAAATTTTTATATAGTGTTCACTCTTTACTCTCATAACCCTAATTTGATTTTCTTTGTTGACTCTATAACAATTCATCCACTCTTATGGAATTAGCCGAGATGGATTCTTCACTCAGTCTCATTTTTTCATTCAGCTGACATTTTTGATTGATACTTACATGGTCAATTTTGCTTGTAATGGAGGATATTTTTGATAGTATCAGAAATATGTAGTACATATTAGAAAGGTCAGTTTCAGAAGATATGGAGAAAGCCCAGTAGTAGTATTAGCTTCTGTGCATTAGAGATAACCTGCAGAATTCTTTCTATTATTTTTGTGGCATCAATACATTGACCATGTTAACTTTATAACTACAGTTGCTTGACAAATTTTAAATTTTGTATTGAAACACAAAATATCCTGGATACCCAAAATAATCTTGAGAAAAAGAACAAAATTGGAGGAATCATGCTCCCCAACTTCAGGGTATACTACAAAGCTACAGTAATCAAAACAGTATGGCATTATCACAGAAATAGATAGGTAGATTGTTGGAATAGAACAGAGACCATAGAAATAAACCCATATACTTTGGTCAATTAACCCATGACAAAGGAGGCAATAATATCTAATGGGGGAAACAGTCTTCAATAAGTGTTGCTGGGGAAACTGTAACTACTGTTCAATTCAGTTCAGTTCAGTCGCTCAGTCGTGTCCGACTCTTTGTGACTCCATGAATCGCAGCACGCCCAGGCCTCCCTGTCCATCACCAACTCCTGGAGTTCACTCAAACTCACGTCCATTGAGTCAGTGATGCCATCCAGCCATCTCATCCTCTGTCATCCCCTTCTCCTCCTGCCCCCAGTCGCTCCCAGCATCAGAGTCTTTTCCAATGAGTCAACTCTTCACATGAGGTGGCCAAAGTACTGGAGTTTCAGCTTTAGCATCATTCCTTCCAAAGAACACCCAGGGCTGATCTTCTTTAGAATCAACTGGTTGGATCTCCTTGCAGTCCAAGGGACTCTCAAGAGTCTTCTTCAACACCACAGTTCCAAAGCATCAATTCTTCAGCGCTCAGCTTTCTTCACAGTCCAACTCTCATGACCACTGGAAAAACTATAGCCTTGACTAGATGGACCTTTGTTGGCAAAGCAATGTCTCTGCTTTTCAATATGCTATCTAGGTTGGTCATAACTTTTCTTCCAAGGAATAAGCATCTAGCTACATGTAAAAGAATAAAATTAGAACATTCTCTAACACTATATACTAAAGTAAACTCAAAATGGATTACAGAATTAATTATCAGACCAGAAACCATAAAACTCCTATAGGAAAACATAAGCAGAACACTCTTTCATATAAATCATAGCAATACATAGCAATATTTTTTGGATCTATCTCCTAAAGCAAAGAAGGTAAAAGCAAAAATAAACAAGTAAAAGCTAATTAAACTTAAAAGCTTTTGCACAGCAAAGTAAACCATTGACAAAATTAAAAGACCACTTACCAAATGGGAAGAAACATTTGCAAACGATGGGATCAGTAAGGGGTTAACATCCAAAATACATGAAAAGCTCATACAACTCAACATCAAAACAAAAGCTCTGTTTAAAAATGGGCAGAATAACTGAATAGACATTTCTCCAAAAAGGACATGCAGATAGCCAACAGGCACATGGGAAAAATATTCAGTGCTCAAGAATCATAACCATACCCAAAGTCGTCTATATTGTCCTATGTTATCTTCTAGGAGTTTTAGAGTTTTTTTTTATATTTGAATCTACGATCCATTTTGAGTTAACTTTGGTGAAGTTATATCATCTGTGTTTAGATATTTTTCTTTTACCCATGATTATTTGTTTTTTGAAAAATCTTTTCTCCATTGTATTACTTGTGCTCTTTTGTCAAAGATCAGTTGACTATATTCATGAGGGTCTATTTCTGGATTATTATGTCCATTGATCTGTTTTTTCTTTACCTAGAGTGCCTGATTTTTAACCCCCAGTTTCCTTCTCATAGATTGAGACACTGAACCCTGCATGGTGGTGTCCTATAATTATGTTGCCATGGTAAATTTTCTCACCAATTGTCAATCCTTTAATCCAATTTTCTGTTGATGGGAGGGGCTGTGTTCCTTCCCTGTTGTTTGACCTGAGGTCAAACTGAAAGTGAAAAGAAAATTAGTCCTGTCCAACTCTTTGTGACTCCATGGACCATAGCCTACCAGGCTCCTCTGTCCATGGAATTTTCTAGGCAAGAATTCTGGAGTGGGTTGCTATTTCCTTCTCCAGGGGATCTTCCCAACCCTGGGGTCAAACCCAGATCACCAACATTGCAGGAAGACTCTTTACCAACTGAGCCACCAGGGAAGCCAAACTATGGTGGAGGTAATGAAGATATGGTGACCTCCTTCAAAAGGTCCCATGCATGCACTGTTGCACTCAGTGCCCCTCACCCTGCAGCAGACCACCATCGACCCATGCCTCCATCAGAGACTCCTGGACACTCACAGGCAAGTCTGGGTCAGTCTTTTGTGGGGTCACTGCTCCTTTCTCCTGGGTTCTGGTGTGCACAAGGTTCTATTTGTATCCTCCAAGAGTCTGTTTCCCAGTCCTGGGTAAGTTCTGGTGGCTCTGTGGTGGGTTAATGGCAACCTCCTCCAAGAGGACTTATGCCATACCCAAGTCTGCTGTACCCAAAGCCCCTGTCCCTGAAGCAGTCCACTGCTGACCTGAATCTCTGCAGGAGACACTCAAACACAGTTCTGTCTCAGTGTCTGTGGGGTCCCTGGGTCCTGGTGCACACAAGGTTTGCTTGAGCCCTCTGAGCATCTCTGGCAGGTAAGGGGTTTGATTCTAAACTCAATTTCGCCCCTCCTACCCTCTTGCTGGGCTTCTCCTTTGCCCTTGGACGTTGGGTATCTTTTATGGTGGGATCCAACATTCTCCAGTCGGCAGTTGTTCAGCAGTGAGTTGTAGTTTTGGAGTTCTCGCAGGAGAAGATGAATGCACATCCTTCTACCCCACCATCTTATGCTGGACTCATATTTATCACCCAGCAACTTTTGGAGGCACTCCATCCCCAGGCACTTCCCTGATGAAGCAGTGCTGAACCATGTGATATGAGAGTCCACAAGTCCTCCTGGAGGCATCTTTCAGTCATTTCAGCTCTACATGTGTAACTCTCCACAGTGCATCCTTGTAGCTGAGGAATCTGATTCGTGACTCCTTGGCACCTTGCTTCCTTCATCCCCTCAGCAGGGGAGTCAGAGCCTGCTCTCGCCCCTACCCTCATCCCGCCTTCCCCTCCGTGGAGTCCTTGGCTGAGGGATATACTTTACTTTGGCAAGCTGATGTGAAGAACTGACTCATTGGAAAAGACCCTGATGCTGGAAAAGATTGAAGGTGGGAGGAGAAGGGGACAAGAGAGGATAAGATGGTGGGATGGCATCACCGACTCAATGGATATGAGTTTGAGCAAGCTCTGGGAGTTGGTGATAGACAGGGAAGCCTGGCATGCTGCAGTCCATGGAGTCGCAAAGAGTCGGACACAACTGAGTGACTGAACTGAACCATCAATCTTAATTATATACAATTAAAATATAACTGTCTTCCTCTGAAGCCTGACCTTACACTTCACATTTAAGGCAAATGTATAAACAACTTAATATTCAAATGTACAGAAGCAGTCTTTTTCTAAAAGCTGCTTTCATTTTTTGCCTCCTGTAGGTCCTGGGAACCCTCATTAAACTACTGTAAGAATTGCCAGGGATTGCTATATCTTGCTAGTACTATTGCAACAACTGTCTGCAGTAGCTGTTTCCATCAGAATGCTGTTCTGCCCAGCTGCTTGATCCTGCAGTTTCTCCTCATTCCTCACATTGCCATTGGTAGTGATTTTGATAACACAGGGTTGGCCAAAAGGTTTTTCTGAAGACGTTACAGAAAAACCTGAAAAAAATTTTTGGCTAATACAATATAAGAATCTTGCAGGTTCTTGTGGCAGAGTTTATGCATTGCCTTAAAAATTGCTTATCATAATGAATTAAAATGAGTATTCACTAGATTTCACCTGGAGACCCAGGCTTACCTTCAAGTTTTGCTAATAGCGATATATTTTTTTCCAATAACCTGGAAAAACTACCAACCTTAGAAAAAAGTATCTTCTTGCATTTATTTTTGAAAAAAAATTTTTTTTAACAAGCAATGATGTTTTCAGGCCTTGTTTCAGTTCAGTTCAGTCGCTCAGTCATGTCCGACTCTTTGCGACCCCATGAATCGCAGCACGTCAGGCCTCCCTGTCCATCACCAACTCCTGGAGTTCACTCAAACTCACGTCCATTGAGTCGGTGATGCCATCCAGCCATCTCATCCTCTGTCATCCCCTTCTCCTCCTGCCCCCAATCCCTCCCAGCATCAGAGTCTTTCCCAATGAGTCAACTCTTCGCGTGAGGTGGCCAAAGTACTGGAGTTTCAGCTTCAGCATCATTTCTTCCAAAGAACACCCAGGACTGATCTCCTTTAGAATGGACTGGTTGGATCTCCTTTCAAAGCACATAGGCATGTATATGCCATATACATTCCTTACAAAGTCTTTTGAACAAACCTAAGCAAGGCCTCCTTGCAGCCCAAGTTTGTTCAAAAGACTTTGTAAGGAATGTATATGGCATATATATGCCTATGTGCTTTGAAAATTATTATTCAATGTTGATATTTCTTTTTTATTCCAAAGACACAGAAAATGATATTATTGATTCAGTCATGTAGAAATAATTAATGATATGGTGTTTGAATATGTTTCAACTTTTTCACATTTTTTTCTGTTTCTGTGAGAACTAAATGCTTCTAGGAAGTATTGCCACAGGACATGGGCCCTTAGAGACTTGTTGCTTTTTGAATATTCTGCTCCTCTGAGATCTTTTTGGAACTTCAAAATATATTATAAATGCTAGGAGATATTTTTACTTCAAGTGGAGCATAAACTGAAATTCAAACATTTTCGAAAGAATGAGTGAAAATTAAAGAGATGTAGAGTTGCACTATTTCATCAGAGCATCTGAAAAAGAGTTTCCTGGTAAGGATGTTCTAAGTGGATTTATCACCATCTGCTCATTCAGCTACCCTACTCCTTCCCAGAGTCTCAGTTGTATCAGAGTCTCTATTTGTTCATAACTACTCATATAAGAGGCTTCTTCCCTGGTGACTCAGGCCGTAAAGAGTCTGCTTGCATTGCAGGAGACCTGAGTTCAACCCCTGGGTTGGGAAGATCTCCTAGAGAAGGGAATGGCTACCCACTCTAGTATTCCTACTGGATGATTCCATGGACAGAGGAGCCTGGTGGGCTACAGTCTATTGTCAACTCTCCCTGCTTCCTCTTCTGAATCTCAGAATTCTCTTGCTTTTGCATCTTCCAAGTTCACTGTCATTGCTCCTACTCAGGTCCCATCACTATGATCTAGATTATTGTATAAATTTCTGAGATCTTTGTCACTTTACACTTTGCAGCCTCCACTGCCAATCAATGCTGTCAGGTTAATAATCTAAGCAAAAAAATGCAGATCCAGATACATTTTTTTCCTCTTTTAAAGAAAATCATCAATATTTCTCCCTTTCCTTGAAAGGAAACTTCAAACTACTTAAATATATTAATATGGTTTCAAGGCCTGTCTCAATCTAATTCCCAGATAACTTTTTAGCAATCTCTCAATCACACTGTTCACATTCAATCTTTTGTCAATCATATTCCACACTATTTGCTATTTCACTAAAATGACACTTCTGGAGCACTTCACATCAAAATTGTTCTTCTATTCTTCCTAGTTTCTGAGTTAAATTGAGAATTTTCTATTTAAAGGGGCTCAGAAAAATTATAAATGTGTGTGGAGGAAGATCTGAATACTGTCTTTAAGGAATTCTTGAGAATCAAGGGGTTTGCTATTTTGTTGGAGTGGTTGTTTATTTGGTCTGCTGCTGCTGCTGCTGCTGTCGCTTCAGTCGTGTCCAACTCTGTGCGACCCCATAGACAGCACCCCACTAGGCTCCTCTGTCCCTGGGATTCTCCAGGCAAGAACACTGGAGTGGGTTGCCATTTCCTTCTCCAATGCATGAAAGTGAAAAGTGAAAGTGAAGTCGCTCAGTCGTGCCCGACTCTTAGGGACCCCATGGTCTGCAGCCTACCAGGCTCCTCTGTCCATGGGATTTTCCAGGCAAGAGTACTGGAGTGGGTTGCCATTGCCTTCTCCTTATTTGGTCTAGAAACAATAAAATAAATTTTGAGGCTGACTTTAAATACTTAAAACATATCATGATATACATGAAATAGACTAATTCTTGGTAATACAACAGGAATTGAACGAATGGAATTTATAGTAATGCAGTCTTTGATGGATTTTTTTCTTTTCCAAAACAAAACACAGTTTTAATTGGCACTGTAAAAAAGAACATGAGTTTTTTTTTTTTTTTTCTTTAGTCACTCAGTCATGTCAGAATCATTGTGACCTCATAGACTGTAGCACATCAGATGCCTCTGTCCATGGAATTCTCCAGACAAGAATACTGGAGTGGGTGGCCATTCCCTTCTCCAGGAAATCTTCCCAACCCAGGGATTGAACCTGAGTCTCCTGCATTGCAGGCAGATCCTTTACCATCTGAGCCACCAGGGAAGCCCTGTATATAAGAGCCTCTTGATGAGAGTGAAAGAGAAAAGTGAAAAAGCTGGCTTAAAACTCAACATTCAAAAAACTAAGATCATGGCATCCAGTCCTATCAATTCATGGCAAATAGACGGTAAAAAAGTACAAACAGGGACAGACTTTCTTGGGTTCCAAAATCACTGCACAGGGTGACTCCTGCCATGAAATTAAAAGATGCTTGCTCCTTGGAAGAAAGGCTATGACAAACCTAGACAGCATATTAAGAAACAGAGACATCACTTTGCTGACAAAGGTCCATATAGTCAAGGCTATGCTTTTTCTCCCAGTAGTCATGTACCAATGTGAGAGTTGGACCATAAAAAAGGCTGAATGTTGAAAACTGATGCTTTTGAACTGTGGTGTTGGAGAAGACTCTTCAGAGTCCCTCGACAGCAAGGAGATCAAACCAGTCAATCCTAAAGGAAATAAAACATGAATATTTATTGGAAGGATTGATGCTGAAGCTGAAGCTCCAATACTTTGGCCACCTGATATAAACAGTCCATTCATTGGAAAAGACCCTGATGTTGGGAAAGACTGAAGGCATGAGGAGAAGGGAACAACAGAGGACAAGATGGTTAGATGGAATTACCGATTCAACGGACATGAGTTTGAGCAAACTGAGAGATAGTGAAGGACAGGGAAGCTTATCATGCTGCAGTCCATGGGGTCATGAAGAGTCAGACACGACTGAGCGAATGAATAACTATACGTGTATATATATACACACACACACTGCTAACCTAGTCCCTTTATATGCAGAGACTAATATAATCCTCACTACTCTGTAAAATTTTTAGGAATGTTTACTGGTAGGAGCAGAGAGATTCAGAAAGGTTTAAGCAACAAAGCCAAGATTTAAATTCCAAAATGGCTCACTCAGAATGAAGTGTGTGTGTCTTTAATCCTGGGCTCTGAGTACCTTGTATTGGAAGTAAGTGAACTCCTGTCAACTGCCCAGTTATACAAGATAGGATGAAAGGGCTTTCTGCATTGACTGGAAGGAAGAAATCTGTTCTTTAAAAAAAAAAAAAAAAAACTTTCAATGTTAAGGTTTGATAATTTGCTAGACTAAAAAGGTTGATATTAGTAAACATTTCTTTAAATTTCTAGCTTGTTTTCCAAATGTATTGTTAGGAGTAGTCTTCAAATGATACTAAACAAGTCTCTGCTTTTTCCAGAGAATATTAATCTAAGGAAACTAACACAAGCTTTCCTGTTTCTTGCTCCCACACACCTTCCCAAGGTCTTCTAGAAAAATTCGCTTTAGGAGATTAATGGCAATATAATTTCATGACATCTGTGGTATAGAATTAGCCTCTGTAATGGCACTTATATACCTTACTCATAAAATTCAACACCCTAAACTCCGTCTCAAATTTTTCAGTGGCCTCAGTATTGTTTTCTAATGATTTCCTAACTGATACCTTCTTTAATACTAAACTTGTCAGAAGGCTTACAAAACTTCTTCAGAGTAAAGGAAACTCCCCAGCAAGGTAAGTCATTCTTCTTTTAAATTGGCTTCCATGTTTTACAGTATATAAGTAAACATATGAATCAGAGATGATAAGCAAAAAACAATAGCCTCAAAAACTAAAAGGATAGGCATCTTAAAATCTTACTTGAACCATGGTTACATTGTATAAAGCAGACCTGAAAACAGGAGCATAGAGAAAAATAGTATATATGTGATTGTTCAGTATTTTATATAGTTTAGTGCAAAAAGTAGCTCTTATCTTTTTGTAATACTACATTTTATAACTGAATGGCAACCCACTCCAGGATTCTTGCCTGGAAAGTTATGTGGATAGAGGAGCATAGTCGCCACGACTGAGTGCCTGAGTGACTGACCACACATTTTGTCTTTATGTACACAGAATCATTTTCCAAGTAAAATAAACACGAATAACTAGTCAGTTCTTCAGGAATCCAAGCAACTGGGGACTGAATGTTATTTTTTTATTTACTGAAAAAAATATCTGTTAAGATCCAAGCATAAAACTTGAAAGGAGCCTGGATAACAGTGGATTAAACTGGGTTTGCTTTCTTTAAGCACTTTTTCCAATATTTGCTCAACTTAATATATTACCCCATCCATCACTCCTAGCTTGATTCTGACCAAGCAGCATATCGACCTTGGCTGATACGCTAGATTGGTTACCATCTTCTCTAGGTTCTTCTCTTCCTTCTAAAATGTACCAGCATTTGAAACAGCAGCTTCGGTTTAAACTTTTGTTCACATTTCAATCGTTTCTGATTTATTTGAGCAAAACTTTTTTTTATGATTACACCATCTGCATTTTTTCCAAGGAAGAAAAGTTACCCGAGAAATCTTTCTAGGTGAGTTGTTTAAAAGAGATATTGATAAATTGATTTTATAATACTATTTCTCAGAGGCCTAAACCTTGATATTGGGCTGTAGTTGCATATTCCTTCCCACTGGTCAATCAGCTCTTTGGACTGCTAAGCTTCCGCTGGAGGAGGCCATGACACAGCTGAAAGCTAAACACAATAGGAAGTTCAGTGATCATCAGTATTTCAGGAGAAGGAAAAGAAATAGCTGTTGCTGCAATATTCAACATGGCACTCACTCTGCTGGCCTGAGATACGACTTAGCACACTGTCATAAGTAAGTAAGGATCAAACAAGGTCCAAACTGTAAAATCAAATTCAGTATATTTGAAAGCAAGTGTTGGATACAGTGAAGACAGCTGATCCCAAAACATACTCTTGAATGCACTGAACTGCTTTGGAATTGTCCAGCAAGTTGTACCACAATACACCCAGACAGATCATCTGTGTCCAGAATTTAAATATTTCCCATGTTACATATAACATTTAACAGAGACAATTAATTGATTAATTATTATTAAAAATCACTTATTAACTAATTAGAGGGAGTATAGCTCAGGGGTAGAGCATCTGACTGCAGATCAAGATGTCCCCAGTTTAAATCTGAGTGCCCCTCTACTTTGCTCACATTTTCAATTCCTGAAACAGAGGCTCTAATCTCAACCCTTTCCCCTCCATGACACTTCTGAAAAGTAAATTAATGTACTCAGATGGTAAAGAATCCACCTGCAATGTAGGAGACTGAGGTTCAATCCCTGGGTGGGGAAGATCCCCTGGAGAACAGAATGGCAATCCACTCCAATATTCTGGCCTGGAAAATCCCATGGACAACAGAGCATGGCAGGCTACAGTCCATGGGGTCACAAAGAGACAGACACAATGGAGTGACTAATTAATTATCATTTAGCTTATGAATTAATTGTTCAGTGCCCAAATTTCAGGAGTTTTTTTTTTTAATTAGAAAAAAATATATTTATATTAATAACTAAATTTTAAATTCAAATGTGATTCATTTGGAAATCACAAGTAATAACAGTTCATTTAAGAATGATAAAAAATTTTGATTTAGTGTTTAATAGGCAGCAAACTCTTGTTGTTGTTGCTGTTGTTCAGTCACTCAGTCATGTCCGACTCTTTGCGACCCCATGAACTGCAGCATGCCAGGTTTCCCTATCCTTCACCACCTCCTGAAGCTTGCTCAAACTCAGGTTCATTGAGTTGGTGATATCATCCATCCATCTCGTCCTCTGTTTTCCCCTTCTCCTCCTGCCTTCAGTCTTTCCCAACATCTTGGTTTTTTCTAATAAGTTGGCTCTTCACATCACATGGCCAAAGTATTGGAGCTTCAGCTTCAGCATCAGTCCTTCCAATGAATATTAAAGATTGATTTCTAGAAAATTCTGCTAGAATGTATTTGGCGATATTTAAGAAAGATGAAATTGTCTCTGCTTTCAAGAATTTATAATGTAGTGCAGAAAAAAAATAACTAGAGCTTATCATGTAATTTGAAAGCATTTCTAAGGCACTAGACCATGATAATTCATAGAATTCAGTACCATGAAACAAAATGCAATAAAGAAATCACCAGAGCAAGTGTGCTAACATAGGATTATTGGCTGCAAAGTGTTTTAGGATTAAGTATTATATAAGCTCCAATTTTTCATGTAGATCTGGCTGAGTGCAGAAATCTAACTTTTTACCACCAGACATGAGTCTTGTAGGAAATCACCAGGCTGAGTTTAGTCTCAGCCTGATCTTCTATTGGGCAAATCTGAATCTGCCAAGGGCATAAGAGCTGGGATCACAGCTGGCACCATAGTGCTTTCAAATTGCAAATTTCTCTCTGGCTCTATTAATAAGAGAGGAGAGGAAGTGAAGGTTGCAGGAAAGTTTAGAGAAACTAAACTTTCAAAGCAGAGTGAATATTAATATTTAAGAATGTAGTATTACTTAGTTAAGCATAAAACATGGTGTTGATCAACTATGTCAGAAAAACAAAAGGGGTTCCACTGAACTGGCCAGTGCAACATAGATTAGGCATAAAGTCAGTGCAGCCAAGGAGTGGGTTGTCAATTTCTGTAGTCAGTATTCAAGAGTTGATACTTGGCATACTTCTGACACTGATAGCAAAAGCAAAATGACCCTGTTAACCAAATGGAAGAAGAATGCTCTGAGAGACATTAAACCACAGGCTACTCTTTCTTTGACCCTGACCTTGCTGTTTCTCTGTCCTCTTCATTACTGTCTTCCTACAATTCCCTCCCCTGAACCCCCAGATTCTGTTTCACTCTGACTTTTCAGTTGACTTTCCAGCTTAATTAAGTCAATTTCTCTCTTCCCTATTTCTGTTTTACAGGCTCTTGCTTCTAGGCACGCAACCACTAACAGAAGTTCTTTAGCATGGCTGCAGGCTATCAAGCACTCCTGGGAGACAGAGTCTTTTTGACTACCATCCTCTTGGAGGACTTAAACATTAACTTTACTAAAATTCCCTGTACTACTCCTGTAGGCTTCAGAAGTGCTCAACCACAAATTATCCATAATTGTTTTATTTTTTCTGGTTGTAAGTGGATAGTCTATTTATAAAGTGTCTATAAAGGAAAAGTTTCTTAAAATTATATAAAAATGCTCAGTTGAATAAGACCAGAAAAACTTGAGCTTCTTATCAGAAAAATGTTACAGGGAGAAAGAACTTAAACTGTGTCATGTTTACTGGCAAAGCAAAATATAAATAAATACATACAAAAATAAAAACTAGCTATAAGGGAAATCAACACTGGAACCTGGGGTTCTTTACTATACCATTATTACTATTATTTTCTTATCATGCAAGTAGTTCAAGTTATATTTGTATTTTCTCAAGTTTAACAATTAAAATCTTCCTCCAGTGTAAAAAATGAACAAATTTAAGTTTTGAAAGACAACGTTATCCGCATCACCCACATAAAAATAATTTTCTATAAAAGCTATTGACTTATATATGATGTTTGTTTCTGTCCCTGGCCTCAAAAAGGCCAAAAAGAACTGAATGAAAACTATATTATAGAAGAAAGCCTAGACACATTCCAACAAAACTTCCTTAGTAATTTTTTGGTAAGGACTTTAAAAAATCATTGTTTGAAACTAAGCATCATACCCATACCTGAAATATAGAAATACAAGTGTTGGGGAAATGGAGGGAGATAATTTTTGAAAGAATTCAGAGAGATAATATATTTTATATATCATACCTTTCAGACATTTACTTATAATTACTGGATTTGTATTTCATTCTGAACTTTCTCCTTTTAGAAATGCTCAGGAGACAAGTTTTTTGCACTGGTATATTTAGATCAAAACTATGATTTTTCCAGTAGTCATGGACAGATGTGAGCGTTGGACCACATGCTGAGCGCTGAAGAATTGATGCTTTAAAATTGTAGTGCTGGAGAAGACTCTTCAGAGTCTCTTGAACAGTAAGGAGATCAAACCAGCCAATCCTAAAGGAAATCAATCCTGAATATTCATTGGAAGAATGCTGAAGCTAAAGCTCCAATAACTTGGCCACCTGATGTGAAGAGCTGACTTGTTGGAAAAGACCCTGATGCTGAGAAAGTTGAGGGCAGGAGGAGAGAGGGTGACAGAGGATGATGGTTGGATGCCATCACCAACTCAATGGACATGAGTCTGAGCAAACTCCAGGAGACAGTGAAGGACAGGGAAGCCTGGTGTGCTGCAGTCCATGGGGTCACAGAGTTGGACACAATTTAGCAGCCGAACAACAATACTTAGATTTATCCTTTTTATTTCTTATAATTCTTTAATCAGAACTCTTTTATCTAAGTTTACTATCTGAAATATACTCAGTATACAGACATCTTATATTCATATACAAAATTGTCTTCGTGTTTTAGCTTTATTGAATCATGTTTAAGTATCCTTACTTCTTTTAAAAAATATAACTATATTACTTTATTTTTCAAACATTTTTATGATTATATAGTGTACATTTTTCTGAGAAAGTCAAGCAGCACATATAACACCATGTTCTTTATTTCAAGTGGAAATTAAACTTTCTACATATAAATCTTATGTGAGTGCTGTTAGTATATACTATTTTCTTTCTTGTCTGGAATAAAAACATAAACCATAGCATACTTATCTACAAACTACCTCATCTACAAAAAATATACTTCACCTCAAAAGATTGATACGAGAATCAAGTCATATATGTCTTGAACAATTTGCAATATTGAGCAGCTTTTATAAACTTCATAGTAATTTTAAATGAATTAAATAGTCAAAAAATTGTTTTAATATAGTATAGAAATATGTGGTTGGTAAAAGAAGTTGCAGGCTATCAGAGAGGGATCAGTCCAGAATATGTGAACATATTATATTTTAATATATATATATGTGGATATTGAAGTATTTAGAAATTACTCATTTTGTCTACTTACAGTGATGTATCATTAATCTAGAGAGAGAAAAATATCACCACTTAAAAATATTGAACTTTTAATAACACTTACAGGGATAAAATTTCAAAACTCTAGATGCTTCAAGCTAAACACCAAATTAATCAAATTTCATTTATTATCAAAATAATTCTTTGTATCATTGAGGTTCATTATCAAAACAAAGTTCTTTAAAACATATGTCTTCTGATCTCAAAATCTCAGTCATGTAAGGAGCGTATAGACTGTAACCTCTCTTTTTTTTCACCAATGGGAATATAATGGCTCCAAATTGATCTTATGGCTTTCCTAGGACTAATGGAAAGGTATGTGCAAAAGAGAACAATGCTATCGTCATCCATAAGCTTTCTTTGACTTATGCCTTGGAAGCTCCGTTCCAATGACACCTATTGATTCTTTAAAAAATAATTCTTCATATGAAAGGAAAATAATTATAAATACAACATTGACCCTTCCCGTCCACATTTACGCTACCCATATAATTATAACAAATAAAATAAATGTGGTTTAAAGTATAAAGCTAGTCATTTTTTGCAAAAGGGCACATTAGCATTTGTAAACCATACCAGTCTAAACATCACTATTCATGCTTTTCTTTCTTTCTGTATTAATGTGAATACTCAGGAAGACTTAATAGTTAATTTAAGCATTCATTTTTTTTCTCTCCAAATGCTGTACTTCTTAAGATACATAATCAGATGAAAGTCTTTAGATAATATGCAAAAAGTTGAATTACTTGCTACAGCTATGCTGTTGTTGTATTTTAATTCCTCTCAAAATCAACTACATGTCTCAGGCTTCCAGACAGAGAATTTTGTACCTGTTGATGATGGAAATGGCAGTGCACTTATTGGGCTTCTGTGTACAAGTTTCCCTTTCCTTTCTGTCCAACCCTCAAAGCAATCATTAATAACTTAACCTAAAGTACAATGGGCTGTCAGTGCTTCCCCTCTATTAGAAGAAAATATGCCATCCATTTCCACAGAGAATAGATAATGCGAGCTGAAAATATGATAATATGAAAAGAGGCATTTATTCAAGCTATTTTATCTAATTCCATTTGACAACTGGAAGAAAGCAATATTCATTTTATCTTCCTACTGTAGATTCCTAAAGAGAACAATTAAGGCAACATATCCTGGACTTTCAGCTAATAGAACAGGTTAATTAAAAGCTTTCTTTTGTGCCTGTGGTTCAGTATGACAGGTTTTATTGTTGATAATGATGGTGGTGGTGACGGTGGTGTTGATCTGAGAAGAATTCTCTAGTTTTGTAGGTCACTTCCAAGTTAGAATTCATGCATAATGCGTATATATGGAATCTAGAAAAATGATATTGATGAACCTCTTTGCAGGGAAGGAATGGAAACGCAGAGGTTGGGAATGGACTTGTGGACACAGTGTGGGAGGAAGAGAGTTGGATGCGTGGGCGAAGTATTATCAACATATATACACTATTGGTGTAAGATGGAGAGCTGGTGATAAAGTGCTGTATAGCACAGGGAGCCCAGTCTGGAGCTGTGTGATAACCTGTAGGATGGGAGAGATGGGGGGTGGGTGGTAGGGAGGCTAAACAGGGAGGGGGTGCATATATAATTATGGCTGATTTGCATTGTTGTACAGAAGAAACCAACAGAACATTGTAACAAATTTTAAAACAACAAAAAAGAATTCGTAATGCAATTGTAGAGGCCTATTCTCAACTCCTGACATTAAAAATGTTTAATTACTGGTGATAGAGAATAAGAAATCAAATTATAAATTACTACTACTTTTGTTCTCTTTTTTATTCCATCAAGAAAATTGTATTTTTCCAATGTCAATTGAAGATGGCCAACAAATAAGATTGAATATAATGTGACTAACTGCTATTTCCAGAAAACTACAATATAATTCACTGCAGAGACATAGGATCAATTCCACTTAGCATGGAGAAGGAAGTTTGCCCAGTAGTGAAGCAGCCAACAAAGGTCCATCTAGTCAAAGCTTTGGTTTTTCCAGTAGTCATGTATGGGTATGAGAATTGGACTATAAAGAAAGCTGAGTTCAGAAAAACTGATGCTTTTGAAATGTGGTGTTGGAGAAGACTCTTGAGAGTCCCTTGGACTGCAAGGAGACCCAACCAGTCCATCCTAAAGGACATCAGTCCTGAATATTCATTGGAAGGACTGATGCTGAAGCTGAAACTCCAATACTCTGGCCACCTTATGCAAAGAAAAGACCCTGATTCTGGGAAAGATTGAAGGTAGGAGGAGAAGGGGATGACAGAAGATGAGATGGTAGTATGACATCATCGATGGACATGAGTTTGAGTAAGCTCCGGGAGTTGGTGATGGACAGGGAAGCCCAGTGTGCTGCAGTCCATAGGGTCACAAAGAGTAGGACGTGACTGAGCTACTGAACTGAAGCAGCCATGCAAGGTAGTGTGTTCATTACCATGAGTGATACACAGAGACTAGATAACCATTCACTAAAAATGGTCTAACACAGAAAACAGGAGTTTTTGTGGAGAATAATGGATGAGCTAATTTACCCTAAAGTCCCCCCCACAACCTTGTTATCATTCTATGTTTTTATGAAATTTAATGTGCTATACTCCAAGGCACTAAGAGTTTGTTGGGAAGAACTGTGTAATATATAGGATCAACTCATATCAAGTGCTTGTATATATACCATTACTTCCCAGGTGGCTCTAGTGGTAAAGAAGGAATTGGCAGGAATTCTCCTGCCAATGCAGGAGAAACAAGAGATGCAAGTTCAATCCCTGAGTTGGGAAGATCCCCTGGAGTACAAAGTGGCAACCACTCCAGTATTCTTGCCTGGAAAATTCCATGGACAGAGAAGCCTGGCAGGCTACAGTCCAGAGGGTAATAAAGAGTCTCACATGACTGAGCATGCACTCACACATATATATCATTATATATGAATCTTTCATTTAATTTTCACCATAGACCTATGGATTAAATATGACTATCCCCTCCTCACAGTTAACAGAGAAGGAAATTTGGAGAAAGTCACACAGTGAAGTAGAGCTAGGGCTCTGAAGCCTTTAGACTCAGTCACTCTGCTTTCTGCGTTTAAAGCACTCGATGTACTCCTAATTGTTTCTGAGACATGTGATTGTAACCCTATTAAAGAATATAGCTGTTGAGGCCTCAGAGAAGAGTCTATCCAAAATAGATCCTCTTAGGCAGTCTGCCAAAAACAAAATGCCAATACCCAGGTTAACGTTTGAGCTCAGTCATTTTATTTCAGTAATGTCTCAACAGACAGCCCTGGATGTCCCTGAGAGAAACCCCAGAAGAGCTGTCAGAAGGACCTTAAAAAAGGCCTTGACCATTCTCTCATGAGCATTTCTAGATTCTTTCTGTGAAAAACAGGAATTTATTAGATCAGATAAAATGCTTCCTGACCCCAATCACAAAAATCAAATGCATCTTGCATATCTTCCAAGCAGCTCTTCCCAGCTGGAGCCTGTCACACACTAGGCTGCTCTTAATGGAGTCTCAGCCTCATCTCAGTCTTTTTCACTGAAGAATTCTCCTCAAGAAAAGGAAACCCTTTTATACTGTTGGTGGGAATGTAATTGGTGCAGCTGCAATGAAAAACAGGCAAAAAACTAAAAATAGAGTTGCCATATGATCCAGCAATTCCATTTCTGACCTTACATACAGAAACAAGTATAGGTGCACACACCCCAGGGTTCACTGCAGAAGTGTGTACAATATCTAAGACGTGGAAGCAACCTAAATGCCCATTGACAGATGCATGGATAAAGAGGTGATACGTATATTCAATGGAATATTACTCAGTCATGAAAAGAATGAAATAATGACATCTGTAGCAACACGGATGGGCCTAGAAATTATCATACAAGTGATACCACATGATATCACTTACATAAGGAAGCTAAACTATATCACAAATCAACTTATTTATGAAACAGACTCAGACATAGTGAACCGACTTATGGTTGTCCAGGCAGGGGGGTGGGGAGGGCTGGATTAGGAGGATAGGATTAGAAAATATAAAATATCACATATAGAATAGATAAACAATAAGGACCTATTGCATAACACGGGGAACTATATTCAATATCCTATTAATAGACCATAACAGAAAAGAATATAAAAATAACAAATACATATATTATGGATCCAGAACACTTAGCTGTACAGTTGAAATTAACACAATATTGTAAATCAACCATAATTCAATAAAATATTTTTACAAAAGAATAAAAAAAAAGAATTCTCAGAATTTTTTTTTTGACTTAAGGCTTTTGGCTTCCATTAGATTAATATTACTGTTCATTTCCTTCCGCATTTTACAAGAAGTGTATGTATCCAAAACAAGATTCTGCTTATGTGAAGTGTTTTCATGTATTCATTGTTCAGCTAAGGAAGAGTCTACCCATTCAAATTTTTCTGGAAAATCTTCTTGAGTTCCTATACTGTACAGCCAAGTTTCTGTGCCCTCTAGATTCCCTTGATTCTTCTGCCCACCATCCTCATCCCCTTGCTCAAAGAAGAGCCTCAGCTACTTCAGATGACTTTTGATTGGGGTCATCTGACACCCCATCTGTATCAGCCTCTCCCAGGCATGGGAATGATTCTTCTACAAGACCTGCATCAAACAAGCTACAGCACCAGCAGTCCTTGTGTGTAAGTGGGCTTTTAGACTCTAAAGAGTCCCTTGGACAGCATGGAGATCAAACCAGTCAATCCTAAAAGGAAATCAACCCCGAATATTCATTGAAAGGACCGGTGCTGAAGCTGAAGCTCCAATACTTTGGACACTTGATGCAAAGAACTGACTCACTGGAAAAGACCCCGATGCTGGGAAAGATTGAGTGCAAGGGGAGAAGGGGACAACAGATGAGATGGTTGGATAGCATCACTGACTCAATGGACATGAGTTTGAGCAAGCTCCGGGAGCTGGCGATGGACCGGGAAGCCTGACGTGCTGCAGTTCATGGGGTCGCAAAGAGTCAGACACAACTTGAGTGGCTGAAAAACAACAACAAGAGAAGCTCTGGCTTCCCCTAGCAGCTGCCCCACACTAGGTAACAAAAGGAAGCTGTGCAAAGGAGTGAATGCACTTTGTGCGTATTTTGACAGACGGGCATCTGGATAAGGAAAGTGTCTGATGCATAAAGTTTTCCTTCCTCTCTGGAAGCCTCTCCCCTGACTGAGTGATTAGCTCTGTTTCCTGTAAGGCTGTGCATCTTGGCAATGCACCAAACCGCAATTGTAAATAATTGTTTACCTTCCCACCCTCATTCATGCAACCACAGAATTGCATGTCTAAAGTATCAGGATGTTAACTTTGCCTCAGTATAATTTCTAAGAGACAATGTCTGAACCTTTTTTTTGTTCTTCTTAGCCTGAAACAGCGCTTAAAACAAAGAAAGGCAAAGATAGAAGCTTTATCAGGAGGAATGTTTGTTTATTCTATTACTAAAGCAATTTTCACAGATTTCTAAATGAAATCTGAACAATGCATAGCCATATGACCTAACATTCAGATTTCTTGTTGTTTTGAATAACATGTAATGAGATGACCTGTACTCCATATTTAACTAAGCATCACTAGAATTTTAAAAATAGTCTTTCCAATTTGGAGGACAAGGTCTACAACTTTTTAACATTTTTTGCCCCTTTATTTCTCCATGTAGGTAGTGGCTTCCACTTGAAAACAGAAAATGCTGCTGCCTGAGAATTTACGTTTGTGGTGCTTTAAGGTCAACAATTTAGTTTTAGGTAAGCACTTTCCTTTAATTTCCCTGTTCTCATTATTGCTCACTTCCACATAAAGCTAAATGTACTTTTTCATCATCAAGGCAGTAGAAAGGTTAATTTAAAGCAAGAAGAGGAAAAAAAGTTAGCACTGAACATAGCGAGTCTGATTGTCTTCAATTATGTTATTTGTTTAATCATTTTTGTCAAAATATTTTTTCTAAAACATACAGACATAAAATTAACACCCAATTACCAATCATCCTCCTCTACCTAATTCTAATATCTGGAAAATCTTCAGATTTTTAAAATTAAAAACATACATTATTTAGGGAGTTGATTTCTACCCCCACTTATGTCAATGGTCTCATTCTCTGCCCTGAGAAATTCTATTTTCAATCTCATATATAAGTTTGTGCTATTAGTACGTGTGTATTTCCACATAAAAATGATATTTTACTTTCTTACCAATGATATTTTACTTTCTTGATAATAAAAGAATTCCCTCATGTAGATAAGCAATCAGTATTTTTTGTACCTTCGTGTGGGTGTGCTAAGTCACTTCAGTCGTGTCTGACTCTTTGTGACCCCATGGGCTGTAGCCCAGCAGGTTCCTCTGTCCATGGGATTCTCCAGGCAAGAAATACTGGAGTGGGTTGCCATTTCCTACTCCAAGGGATCTTCCCAACTGAGGGGTCAATCCCACATCTCTTATGTCTCCTGCATTGGCAGACAGGTTCTTTACCGCTAGGGCCACCAAACAATAATCTAGGAACTGGGTTTACTGTGAAAAGTTTGTACCATTTGGACTTTACAGTCTAGTTGAGGAACAAAATATGAATTTCCAAATGCTGTGATAATTGCTGTTGAAAAGCAGGATAAAGAACAAAGATACTTCTCAGCCATTACAAAGGATGAAGTTTTGCCGTCTGCGGCAACATGGATTGACTTGGAGGGCATCGTGGTATCACTTACGTGTGGAATCTAAAGAATACAACAAAGGAGGGAATGTAGTAAGAAACAGGCCCTCTGATACAGAGAAATAGAGGTTACTCATGAGGAAAGCAAAGGGAGAAGCAACGGTATAGGGGTGGAGAAGTAAGAGATGCAAACCCTTAGGTATAAAATAAGCTACAAGGATATATTTTACAACACGGGAAATACAGCCAATATTTTATAATAACCACAAATGAAGTATAACCTTTACAAATTGGGACTCACTACACTGTACAGCTGTAACTTATATATATTGTACAACAACTCTCCTTCAATTCAAAAATGACCAAAAAAAAAAAAAAAGAATAAGGAGTATCAGAGTGACAGGTGCTAAAACATTTAGGCTGATGAGCAAAGATGTGAATGAAGTAGTACAGAGACACCTTTGAGTAACTAGGGAAAAGTCTTCTGGAAAAAGGTAGTGGAAGTGTGCAGTTGAGGCATGCATGAGTTCAAGAATCAAAAAGTGATGGCAGAAGTAAGTGAATGTGAGAATATGAGGAGGAGTCAAGGGGAAGAGACTGCCAAGGTATGTTTTGTGGCAGCAGGATTTAGTACCCTTTTCTCACCACCTTCTATTATTTCACTTTCCCCATCCTCATCTGGCTGACCTGAGATCTCCCTCTATAGCACTCCAACTCCTTCTTTGAGGGACTGAAGCTCCCATTTCTCTGCTGGCCCCTGGCTGGGACCCACTCTCAGATCATAGAGACCACTCTCGGTGCCCTGCCCAGGAGCCTGCTCCATCTTGGTGGGGGAGGACCCCTCCCTTGTCAAAGCTCTCTCATGCTCCACATCCCTCTAACTTTTTCGATCTGCAGCCAGAGAAAACTCTTCACTTTTAAAGGACTTCTGTGATTATTCCAGCCCACTCAGATCATGTCCATATCTGTAAGTCAAATGATCTAAGATGGTGTTCAAAGAAAATAATTGATTGAATAATCAAGGGCCATGAATTTTGGAGGGCAGTCTTAGAATTCTGACAACTGTGGCAATCATTTAATTTAAAGTAAGTAAAATTGTGATGATGTTTGTAGAACTCTGTAAATAAAAACATTGAAATGTGAACATAAAATAAATCAAGTTCATAATGTGTATTT
Source organism: Bos grunniens (assembly GCF_055505025.1). Classification (NCBI taxonomy): domain Eukaryota; kingdom Metazoa; phylum Chordata; class Mammalia; order Artiodactyla; family Bovidae; genus Bos; species Bos grunniens. The sequence goes on from NC_141168.1 coordinate 11,481,525, forward strand.
ATAAAACATGAAAGCTTTAAAAAAGACATCCATAAGCACAATTTTATTTAATCTTTAGAAAATGCTTTGTGTTGTAGTTCGTATTATTCCTATTTTCAGATAGGGCCAAAGAGTTTAAAGAATCCCAGTGAACATGTAGTAGCAAAACAGATTTATCTTCATGTCTTTTGCAGCTTTCCTGGTGGCCCAGATGGTAAAGAATCTGCCTGCAATGCAGGAGACCTGGGTTCGCTCCCTGGGTCAGGAAGATCCCCTGGAGAAGGAACTGGCAACCCACTCCAGTATTCTTGGCTGGAGAATCCCACAGACAGAAGAGTCTGGTGGGCTACGGTCCATGCAGTCACAAAGAGTCAGACAGGACTGAGTGACCAACACTTTCACATTTCCTGTTTCTATGTAAATATGAGAAATCTTTAGGATTGTTTAGGTTTTTTCTGAGAAAGCAGACACCATTTTAAAACATAAATAATATTACAGAACAGTTTCATACTTATCCCATAAAATCACTCTCAGTTTTTACAATGTTTCATTAGAATTAAAATTGAAAATACTTAGGAATATCCAATTACTCTTTCCACAAACTCATCTCTTAAGTCTCAGGGAAAGAGAGAGACAAAGAGAGAGACAGAGAAAGAAGTGTTATTAACATCAGAATGAGAATGTCATGTTATTTTTTCCATAGAGAAAACAATATAATAGTTTTAAGTGCCCCATATTAGATATAGACTATTTTATACTCTACACATTTTGCCTAAGAGTATGGAGTCTCAAATACACAACACGAACCATCACAGCTGTTTTTTCCACTGTTTGAGAAACTACAACCCTTAAATAAATCCCATACTTAATTAGCAATGCAAATATTGCATAAAATATTTCTATGCTCCAGTTTTTTCAGATGATAAAAATTCAGGATTTTAATAAAAGGAAGACAACTAAAATATTATAAGTACAAAGAGAATGCAGGAATAAAATTGGTTTTAATTGTGATTTTTCCCCAAAAGGGAAAACATTTTCCTAATGGAAAGTATGTTTAGGGATCACCAAAATTTTTGAAGTTCCCTGACATCTGCCTGGCACCTTTGTAAAAGTTATAAAAAAGAGAGAAAAAGTTTTGGAGAAAAGTTTTGAGGACTGTCAAAAATACATGCTATAAACCATTAAAACCTGCAACTACCTGTTGCTTTTAATTCTATACATGACAGAATATTCATCAAAAATAGAGAAAAAGCATATATATATATGTGAATATATATTTCATTTTTTTTCATTACTGTTGAACTATTGATTACCCATCTAAGATATCTTCAAGACATGTTATTTTCCTTGCTTCTTATCCATACTGTGCCCTCAATCTAAAGTAAGAAGCGCCATTGTAGTTTTTTGGTCAAGAGTCATAGAACAAATCACTCCCTGGTTTTGCTCACTTTCTCCAATACTACAAGAGTGTGTATTGGGGAAGGCGTTTGCTGAATTGTCAGTTAGCACACATAATAGCCACATGCGACTCAAATTTAGTGGTCATTAAACACTTAAAATAGTAAGGAGGTAGTTGAAACTCTCAGTTGGCTAAATTATGATCCTGGGGCAGTCTTTTCTTTATTGCTTGCATTAGCTTCTTGTCATCATTCACAGTGAAATTCAGATGACAATCCCTGGTGCTTCTTAAATCTTTCCTAACTACATTACTCCAAGTGTTCTGGTGGACTCCAACACTGATCAAATCTTCCTTGAGTGTCAGGAATCATAAACTTGGAGTGAAAATGGAATGGATCAGAATGTTTATGTTAAATGAGACAGTATCTTCATTACATAAGTTTTCTACTTTATCATCTTTTTTTTTTTTCTTATGAAAACAGAATGCCCCAGAAGCCAGTGTCTTTTTCTCCTGGGGGAACTATAGCATACTTAGTAACTAGCTAAGCAAACCCACCTACTGTTTATTGAGAATTGGGTGTGCTGACAATTTGCTACAATACAATTCTGAACTTCCAGAATCTTTAGAGACAATGTGGTTTGGCCATGAGCCAACTCTGCAGTCCTCTATACAGCTGCAGAGCCATCTGAGTTGTTTGTTCTTGTTGTTGACTTACTAAATCCTGTCCAACTCTTTGTGACCCCATGGACTGTAACTTGCCAGGCTCTTCTGTTCACGGGATTTTCCAGGCAAGAAGACTAGAGTGGGTTGTCATTTCCTTCTCCAAGGGATCTTCCCAACCCAAGGATTGAACCCACATCAGCTGCATTGACAGGTGGCTTTCTTTTACCACTGAGCCACCAGGGAACACATCTGAATTGTTTACTCATTGAGATTTTTAACCACAATTCTCCAGAGTATCCAAAGTTCAAGACTATCTAGAGCAACCTATCCAAGTTGAGGACATCACTCGGTCTACTTCCTACCTAGTAAGCAATTTCTTTTATGGGGTAAATACTGGAGGGAAAAAAAAAAAAAAAGCAGAACAAAATTAACAAATTAGTGGGAGCTTCCCAGTAGGTATGAAATGCTACATTAATGGAATCTATTGGAAATAGGATGTCAGTTAACTAAGCTTTCCACATATACCTTACACAACTGGAAAAGTACAAATTGACTAACACTTGGAAGAGGCACATAACTACATGATACATCAGCCGGATGATGATCTCTTAAAGCTGTCCTTCACAGGAAACCAATATTCTGGGAGGGAAAAGGGAAGAACGGCACAGTGTCAGTTTGCTAGGGACAAATGTATCTATGTGTATATGTACATCAGTTCAGTTCAGTTCAGTCACTCAGTCGTGTCCAACTCTGCGACCCCATGAATCGCAGCACGCCAGGCCTCCCTGTCCATCACCAACTCCTGGAGTTCACTCAGACTCAAGTCCATTGAGTCAGTGATGCCATCCAGCCATCTCATCCTCTGTCCCCTTCTCCTCCTGCCCCCAATCCGTCCCAGCATCAGAGTCTTTTCCAATGAGTCAACTCTTCGCATGAGGTGGCCAAAGTACTGGAGTTTCAGCTTTAGCATCATTCCTTCCAAAGAAATCCCAGAGCTGATCTCCTTCAGAATGGACTGGTTGGATCTCCTTGCAGTCCGAAGGACTCTCAAAAGTCTTCTCCAACACCACAGTTCAAAAGCATCAATTCTTCGGTGCTCAGCCTTCTTCACAGTCCAACTCTCACATCCATACATGACCACAGGAAAAACCATAGCCTTGACTAGACAGACCTTTGTTGGCAAAGTAATGTCTCTGCTTTTGAATATGCCATCTAGGTTGGACATAACTTTCCTTCCAAGGAGTAAGCGTCTTTTAATTTCATGGCTGCAGTCACCATCTGCAATGATTTTTGAGCCCAAAAAAATAGAGAGAGCTAGAGGACAGATATAGATATATTTGTGTTCTTCTGTTGCTAAGTCACGTCTGAGTCTTTTTGCAGTCCCATGGATGTAGCCCACCAGCTTCCTCTGTCCATGGGATTTCCCAGGCAAGAATACTGGAAGTGGGTTACCACTTCCTTCTCCAGGGGATCTTCCCAACCCAAGGATCGAACCCATATCTCCTGCACAGAAAGGTGAATTCTTCACCACTGAACCACCAGAGAAACCCATATATAGATACACATGTATGTATATGTTATATGTATATATAATTAAATATATACATATATAATTAAAATGCCTTTTAAGGAATTGTTAGAAAAGCTTATGGTAAGAAATTCCTTATTTGAACAGGCTTAAAACTTTTAGTATTAGGAAAAGTTTTTGTCCATGCACCCAACTAAATAAATATTAAATATATAAGGGCTATCAGTTTTCAGAGAGAGCCCAAAATTAATGTGACAGATCTTAATATTTCCAGTTATGGTCTTGGCAGAGTTGGCCTTAGAATTCTCATATGTTGTCCCATAAAAGGAGATCGTGGCTTGATCACTTTGTTCTATTCTGAATGACACAAGAATATTCTAATTACTATCTTTTTTGAATCCTGCTATCATTAAATGAGATGCCATTTATAAAAGTTTTACCATCAAAGTGAAAATTATACAATTGTAAATTATAAAATTTATTAAAATTTTATAATTTATTTTTATAATTAATTTATTTTATAATTAATTTTATAATTTAAAATTTTATAATTTATTAAAATTATAAAATACATTTACCTTTATTAAAGCTATATGAAGAGTCATAACCACCCCTACTTTTATAAATGTATTCTGTTGTTCCCATGAGAAATTTTATGCTGAGTATAATTCTAATGCTACTAACACTACTTTGTAAAATTCATATTGAAAACATGGCAACTTTACCAGAAAATGTCTTTTTTTGCGATTGTAGAGGATGAACTAAATTATGAATGACCACAGCAGTAATGAAAGCACCTTTAACATGCTACTAAAGCAAAGGAAGAGAAAGTATCCTCTATAGCCTCTGTAATACCAACAAAGAAGCTAAAATGTGAAAACTGTCTTCACATCTTTGGGTATGTCTCAATGATGCCAGTTCTCATTTCATCATCCAAACTCCTCCATCACTCTGCAAGCGATTTAGTACTTTTTCATATAATTGGTCATATTTACTCCTGCGGATTTTGAGTTGTCTGTTTCATTTCCTCTGTTGGTCATTCACCCTTCACCACTACCTTGAAGAACCATGCAGCCCCTCGTAGGCCTGGGTTCCTTCCAAGGAGACAAAGGAGCAAGGGTGAACTGTGAGCAGAGCTTTTCTCTGGCCCAAATCTCATTAATTTAGTGCATTCGTCTAGATGTAGAGTACTTCACTGCAACTCTGAAGGAATTCAGCATCATGAAAGAAAGTAAACATACCATCCAAAGGAATACACAGCATATTTATGAACAGCTCTTCTGGAAATATATTATAATCTAGAAGTCTTATTAGGCAGCACGGTACCAGGCATATACCTTATGTGTCAACAATAAGCATGATTTCAGTCAAGACAGTTTCATCAACTAAGGGAATAATACCCTTCTGTTCATTTTTTTTTTTTACGTTTATTCTTACTCACTTACTTATTTGGCCTTGCCTGGTCTTAGGGCTTCCCAGGTGGCACTAGTGGTAAAGAACCCACCTGCCAATGCAGGAGACACAAGAGACAGGGGTTTGATCCCTGGGTTGGGATGATCCCCTGTAGGAGGGCATGGGAACCCATTTCAGTATTGTTGCCTGGAGAATCCCATGGACAGAGGAGCCTGGTGGGCTGCAGTCCATAAGGTCTCAAAGAGTCAGACACAACTGAAGGGACCTAGCACATATACAGGAGAAGGCAATGGCAACCCACTCCAGTATTCTTGCCTGGAGAATCCCAGGGATGGAGGAGCCTGATGGGCTGCCATCTATGGGGTCACACAGAGTCGGACATGACTGAAGTGACTTAGCAGCGGCAGCAGCAGCAGCACAAACACACACACCAGGTCTTAGATTCGGCACGTGGTATCTTCAATCTTCATCGCAACATGCTGGATCATTTTTAGCTGAGGCATGTGAACTCTGAGATGACGCATATGGGATCTAGAGATCCCTGACCAGAGATTGAACCCAGGCCCCTTACACTGGGAGCATGGAGTCTTAGCCACTGGACCACGAGGGAAATCCCCCTGTTCATTTTTTGAAAATTTTCTTTTATTTCGAAATAATTGTAGATGCACAAGAAGTTGCAAAAATAGTTAAATCATCTTTAATCTTCAGAGAATTTTAATTACTTACATAACTATAGTACAACAGTTACTGTGCTGTGCTTAGTTACGCAGTCATGTCCGACTCTTTGGGACCCTATGAACTGTAGCCCACCAGGCTCCTCTGTTCATGGGGATTCTCCAGGAAAGAATACTGGAGTGGGTTGCCATGCCCTCCTCCAGGGGATTTTCCCAACCTAGGAATCAAACCAGAGTCTCCTGCGTTGCAGGTGGATTCTTTACCAGCTGAGCTACCAGAGAAGCCCCACAACAGTTACTAAGAGCCAGGAAATTGGCATAGGTTTAGTATACAGACCTTATTCAGATTTCATCAGTTTTTACATGCAGTGCTTTGTATCTCTTGTGTGTGTGTGTGTGTGTGTTGTTGTTCTATGCAGTTTTATCCCATGTATATGCTTATGGAACCACCACCAAAATAAAGATACAGATCTGTCCATCATCCCAAAGGAACACCCCCTGCCCTTGTCTCCAGCAAACACTAAACTGCTCTCCATCTCTATAATTCTGTTATTTCAAGAATATTACATACATGGATTCATACAGTGTATAACCTTTTTTGAAGGCAACATATTATTTTCATATGTCTCAATGATCTAATTGAATATATTCAAATAACCTAATGTACTCAAATTTCAATAGTAAAGATGCTTCGGGAAGGAATAAATTACAGCATGGCTCTATTAGCATTCCAATCACCTGAGGAGAAGTCAATACACTAGTAAAATCTGCATGTAGGATTAATATCTTCTGGAAAATATTAATATGTTGCTGCTATTTAGTCACTAAATCTTGTCCAACCCTTGTGACCCTATGAACTGTAGCCCACCAGGCTCTTCTGTCCATGGGATTTCCCAGGCAAGAATAATGGAGTGGGTTACCATTTCCTTCTTCAGGGGATTTTCTCAACCTAGGGATTGAACCCAAGTTTCCTGCATTGCACGCAGATTCTTTACCACTGAACCACAAAGGATGTCCCTCTGGAAAACATATGAGAACTTAAAAGCATGGCACTTCCTTGACTGCAGAATTTCCTCACCTTAGTATATAACCTTGAGAATTCAGTCTTGAGAAGCTGGTCTGTGTAACTTTTGTGAGTGACTTTTTTCACTCAGAGTAATAATGCCTCTGAGATCCACCCAAGTGATACTAGGAATCTATAGTTTGTTCCTTTGTTTTACTGCATGGATGTACCACAATATATATATATATATATATATATATATATATATATATATCTCTAACCATTCACCCTCTGAAGGACATGGCATTAACTACAATTTGTGGATGTAGCTGCTATGAACAATGATGTGAAGGTTTTTTTGGACAAAAGGTTTTATTGCTCTGGGACAAATGCACAGAAATACATTTGCTAAATTATATTATTTTGTCTTTATTTATCACCTTGAAATATTTTCACAAAAACAGGCTTTTTGTCAATTCTGATTTTGCAAAAAAACTGCATCAAAATGTTGCTTATTGTGATTACTGAGTTTTCAGCTACTGCTGCTGCTACGTCACTTTAGTCATGTCTGACTCTGTGACCCACATGCTTTTTTAAGTCACGTACCTGAGGTTGAGTGCCTCTCCTGTCTCATCATAATTTCAGTCTTGAGTAAAACTGCATTTAATTTTATAAGAATTTGCTAAATTGCTCTCTAACATGGCTGGAAATATGGCTATTTTTCAGAATGGCTGGCATTCCCACCAGCTGTATGATTAGATTATTCAGCATCCTTTCCAGCATCTGGGGCCATTAAAGCTTTTTGTTTTTTTTTTCCTAGTCATTCCAGTGGATCGGTAGTGATATCTCATTGTCATTTCAATTTGCATCTTCCTAATGGCTAATGCTTATTTTCTATCTGTAAACTCTCTATGGTAAGACATCTCTTCATACCTTTTTCCTATTTTCTAATGGTATTGCTTGATTTTTCACTATGCAGTTTTGAGAATTCTTTATTGTTCTAGATAACAGTTGTTTGTTGAATATGAGGCTTGCAAATATTTTTTTCCCAGTTGGTAGCTCTTTATCCTTTTAACACAGACTTTCACAGAACAAAATATTTCAATTCTGATGAAGTCCACTTGACCATACTCTCATGTTTTGAGTCAAGTCTAAGAACTCATTGTCCAGTTCTGAATCCCCAAATTCTCATTTTCTTTCTTAAAAATTATATAGTTTTATGTTTTACATTTATTTCACAGCTCACTTAATTGTTACTTATCTTTGAATTGAGATGTACTATAACATTGTGTTTAAGGTGAATACAGTGCTGATTTGATACAATTATATATTGTAAAAATATTATCATCGTGCTGCTGCTAAGTCGCATCAGTCGGGTCTGACTCTGTGCGACCCCATAGACGGCAGCCCACCAGGCTCCCATCCTTGGGATTCTCCAGGCAAGAACACTGGAGTGGGTTGCCAGTTCCTTCCCCAGTGCATGAGAGTGAAAAGTGAAAGTGAAGTCGCTCAGTCATGTCTGACTCTTCCCAATCCCATGGACTGTAGCTCACCAGGCTCCTCCGTCCATGGGATTCTCCAGGCAAGAAGAGTACTGGAGTGGGGTGCCATTGCCTTCTCTGACATAGCCTTAGCTAATACTTCTATTTATCAAAATACTATCATTTCTTTTGCATGTGAAAATATTTAAGATCTAGTCTCTTAGCAACTTTCTGATTAAAAAGTGGGTGAAATAATTGAGTCCATTTTTGTATGAGGTAAGAAGTTTGGGTCAAAGTTGTTTTGTTTATTTAGAACTTTATCTGAACAGGATATTGAATTATATCAATTTCACATCTAATTTACATGAAAGTTATTACATAATTTCTATTTGACTTATGAATAAGATTAATATGTAATATCAACAATCTCCACCCGACTGGGACGCATTACAGGGAAATGACTTGGGGCTTTGGTTTTCAAGTTTGTGTGTTTGCTTTGAGTGACAGAATTTCTAGTTAAAAGTTTACCTCTGCCTTTTTACAGAAAGTGAGGTTAGATCTTAGTGTTTTTTAACAGAATTATTTAGTATGTACCTTATAAAACTTTATTCATTTATTTAAAATTTTTTTTCTTTGCTGCACTGGGTCTTCATTGCTTCCTTTCCTCTAGCTGGGGCAAGTGGAGGTTCCGCTTCATTGCACTGCTCGGGCCTCTCACTTCGGTGCCTTTTCTTGTCGTGGAGCAAAGGCTCTAGCTGCTTTGGCTTCAGTAACCCGCAGACAGACAGAGTTGCTCCATCGCATGTGGGATCTTCCCAGATCATGGATCATATCTGTGTCCCGTGCACTGGCAAGTGGATTCCTATCCACTCTACCACCAGGGAAGCCCCTAGATCTTAGTGCTTTAAATCCCTAGGTCCACTGCCCTTTGATCACATTAAGAGAGGTGTTTTGTTACATATTTTAGGTTGATCTCCAACCCCTCCACAAAACTGTTCCATAAGTTGTCAGACGCCTGAGAAACAAATTGAAACGTGTATGTATCAGAAGATCTATGCCATGATCACAACATATAAGAACTAAAGTACCCTCGATTATAAAAGATACTTTTGTAACTCTCTAGCTATTATTATGAAATGAACAACAGCTATATTCATGATGTATTGGAGGCTTAAAATCCATGAATTGATAAGTCATTGGTTTCACAATAGCAAAATGGTGATCAGCTTTTGGTAATGTTCTGAAAAACAAGGTACAATCTGTTCTCAATTTGCACATCTTCATTCCTAAAAATCTACATAAAATAATACATAAAGTATTTCTTATGCTCATTTTTGATATGGAGTTAAATTTTCAACTCAGGCCAACACAAAGAAATCTTTCACCTACATTTAGATAAATGTAGAGATACTTGACGAAGAAGGCAATGGCACCCCACTCCAGTGCTCTTGCCTGGAAAATCCCATGGACGGAGGAGCCTGGTAGACTACAGTCCATGGGGTTGTGAAGAGTCAGATACAACTGAGCAACTTTACTTTCACTTTTCACTTTCAGGCATTGGAGAAGGAAATGGCAACCCACTCCAGTGTTCTTGCCTGGAGAATCCCAGGGACGTCAGAGCCTGGTGGGCTGCCGTCTGTGGGGTCGCACAGAGTCGGACACGACTGAAGCGACTTAACAGCAGCAGCAACAGCAGAGATACTTGAAGGAGGCAAGACTTTGCCATACCAGAGTGTTTTTTACATTGCAGAATATCTAGCATTCACAGCCTCTAATCAATGCAAGTAATACTCCCAACAATTATTAACACCCAAGCACTCTCAAGCATTTCTTAAACTCGCCTTAAGAATTGAATAGCATCACAACTAAGAAAATCCAGCCTATTTCAAATGGTACAAAATCTTATTATTATAAGTACCAATTAAATGAGTAAATCTAGTCAGTGATTAGATCAGAAGGGAGCTTATAGTTTTAGTGTGTCAAGTACTTAAATGTATTTATTAAAAATGTTACAACTACACAGGCCACACAAAATATTTTTGCAAGTATTTTACAGTGGTGGTTCTAATATCAATATCACATAATTTCAACCTCTGTGTTTTGTTATTGTTGACCTGTGCTAATTGTCTTTGCTTATCCATTGAGATTTTCATGTTTTTGTTGTATGCTGAGTCATTTTTTATTTCATGAATTTTGGATATTATGTCAAGACTCTTTGTCTTGTATAAATCCTACAGAGAATAATGGCGTTTTGTTTTTAAAATTAATTAACCTGCTTAAGTTTAGGCCTTAAGTTCCAACTTGGCTTCTGTAGGCTGTGGTTTCAAGGTCCATTCAGTTTTCAGTCTTAGTTCTCGCACTGACTCGATGCACATGAGTTTGAGCAAGCTCCAGGAGTTGGTGATGGACAGGGAAGCCTGGCACGCTGCAGTCCACAGGGTCACAAAGTGAGAGACACGACTGAGAGACTGAACTGAGATCTAACCCAGGTGTCTATTACCCACTAACCCAGATGTTTCTTACCCACTGGTCAATCTTTGACATAGATTATGACCCCTGTATAACACTGAAGACTACAAGTGTGCCACACAAAATATCAAAATCAATAAATCTTGTGTCTGTCCTCAAGAACACCTTAGCCAAGTAACAAAAACAGGCATAGAAACAATTACAATGTACAGTTGATAGATATGTAGAAACTAATCATGGAAAACAAGGGAACAAGAATAATATATCTATAGTTCAACATCAGTAAACTATCTTTTTAAAATGTAGTGTACATTTTTTTAGTTTATACTTCAAATATACATTTACTTCTATAGAAAAACTTGTTATCCAGACTGTTATATAACCTGTATCAAAACAATTTCAAAAACTTTGACTGAGACCATCACAGATTAATCACCTGTAACAAACATGAGACAGAAGCATCCAAATTCCATGCACAAGAAAATAGTTCTAGTAGCAATTTGATCAGCAGGTGTTCAGTATTTGCTAGAAGAATGAATATTTTCAGGAAAAGTCCAAAACTGCTTAAACATTTCTGGCTGCATAATTTATCCTTCATACCCTCCCTGTAGGCTTTATTAATTACCCCCTCATATACAGCCCAGCAAAATTTTGCCTTGCATAAATATATTATTTGCTGTCCTGGATTTTTTTTTTTTGCTATATATGCAACATTTTTAAAGTATTTAAATTGCTTATACTTAAACTTAGACCACCTTCTAGACATAGTTTGCCTTCTCTATACATGGTATAGATGTCTAAGTCCCTTTGACTCTGTAATTATATTGTGTATACATTTATGGCAATCCCAGGTGGTGCTAGTGGTAAAGAACTCGCCTTCCAGGGCAGGAGACTCAAGAGATGTGGGTTTAATCCCTGGGTCAGGAAGATTCTCTGGAGAAGGAAATGGCAACCCACTCCAGTATTCTTGCCTAGAGAATCCCATGGACAGAGGAGCCTAATGCGCCATGGTCCGTGGGGTCACAAAGAGTCAGACATGACTGAAATGACTTAGCACGCATACCTACATTTGTACTTTATTTATCTCTGGTTTCTTTCAATAGTAACCTACATTGTGCCCCTAAGAGCAAGAGCAATTCTAGAGAAAAAGAGAGAGAGAGGAGAAGGAAAAAATACATAGCAACCAAAGTATAAATTATAGGTAGGGTATTAGAGTTGATGTATTTGTTCATGGTGGTGAATATGAGATTCAGAGGAAAAACTAAAGGAAATACATCATAGCAAAGAATGAAAGAACATAGAAATTTACTTCTTATTTATGACAATAAAATACATTTTCGTGTCAGAGGAAAGAATTCAGTTTCCTCTATTTAATGGTATTTGATCAGTAAGCTTTTATGTTGCATACAGTTTCCTTAACATATAACTGCAATTCATATAGGTATTTACTCTCCCACCCAAATGGTATTGCAAGGTGTAAACCATTGATCTGTAGTGTTTTAAAAGCACTGGAGTTTACCAATAAAATAGCAATATAAATATTTATGTTTAATGACTTTATTGTGATGTAAATGTGAGAATAATGCATAAGGATATCCAAAAAATTCTATTTACAAGTGTCTTTGTTCTAATGAGGAGAAGGCGATGGCACCCCACTCCAGTACTCTTGCCTGGAAAATCCCATGGGCGGAGAAGCTTGGTAGGCTGCAGTCCATGGGGTCGCAAAGAGTCGGACACGAGTGAGCGACTTCACTTTCAATTTTCACTTTCATGCATTAGAGAGGGAAATGGCAACCCACTCCAGTGTTCTTGCCTGGAGACTCCCAGGGACTGGGGAGCCTGGTGGGCTGCTATCTATGGGGTCACACAGAGTCAGACACAACTGATGTGACTTAGCAGAAGCAGCAGTTGTTCTAATGAGTCTAAATAGAGATAATATTTCTGGTTTGTATCTAAATGCCTAACCAGTTATTGCCCTAAAACTTTTCTTAGGATTTTAACATGTGACAGATTTTATTTCTTTGGGCTCCAAAATCAAGTGGCCAATGACTGCAGCCACGAAATTAAAAGACACTTGCTCCTTGGAAGAAAAGCTACAACAAACCTAGATAGAGTATTAAAAATCAGAGACATCACTTTGCTGACAAAGGTCCATATAGTCAAACAATGGCTTTTCCTGTAGTCATATATGGATGGGACAATTGGAACATAAAGAGGGTTGAGCATCAAAGGATTGATGTTTTTGAAACTGCATTGTTGAAAAAGATGCTTGAGAGTCCCTTGGACAGCAAGGAGATCAAACCAGTCAATCCTAAAGGAAATCAACACTGAATATTCATTGGAAAGACTGATGCTGAAGCTGAAGCTCCAATCCTTTGGCCACCTGATGCAAAGAACTGACTCACTGGAAAAGATCCTGATGCTGGGAAAGATTGAAGGCAGGAGGAGAAGGGAGCGACAGAGGATGAGATGGTTGGGTGGCATCACTGACTCAATGGACATAAATTTGAGCAAACTCAGGGAGATAGTGAAGGACAGGGAAGCCTGATATGCTGCAGTTCATAGGGTTGCAAAGAGTCAGACAAGACTTAGTGACTGAAGAACAAGAAGAAGAACAACTTGCCTTTTTATTCCAGTATTTATTTAAATGCACTAATTCCTATTTTGTGATAAAGGAGCTGAATATAAGTATAATGATGTGGCCAATTTTTATATAGTATTATTTATGACAGGACTTCCCTGGTGGCTCAGATGGTAAAGCATCTGTCTACAATCCGGGAGACCTGGGTTCGATCCCTGGTCGGGAAGATTCCCTGGAGAAGGAAATGGCAATCCACTCTACTACTCTTGCCTAGAAAATCCCATGGACAGAGGAGCCTGGTGCAGGCTACTGCCCATGGGGCTGCAAAGAGTCAGACACGACTGAGCGACTTCACTTCACTTTATTTATGACAGCAAGACTCTTCCTTCTTGTTCACTATCATCACACAATGTTGCTCTGTGGCTGGAATAAATATACTAAGCAACTTCTCATTCATAGATCTTGCTTCTCTTTATGTTAAATGTTTAAGAATTAAGTTGCAAAGTGCTCTCATATCCAAAGGGAAAACTATATAAGAAACCAAAATTAATGCGTGTGACTAAAAGTCATTAAGAGAAAATAAATTATGAATATCATAGCATAAACACAAATATCTAACACAGAACATACTCTCATTTCTGGAATAGATAAGCTACTGTTTCAACACACAAGGGCACTTGTGAAAAAACACATGTATACCTGTGGAGGATTCATTTTGATATTTGGCAAAACCAATACAATATTGTGAAGTTTAAAAATAAAATTAAATTAAAAAAAAAAAGAAAAGAAAAAACACTTGGGAAACAAGTGTATTGCCTCAAAATTCTACCAAGAGATGACAAGAAAAGGTAAACAAGATCAGATATAAAAGCATTTCTGTATAATTTATATAATATGAAATGACAAAATATTATATAAATTAAACATAAATGCTTTTTTATAATATGAAATGATAATTCAAAGGGCTTCCCAGGTGGCACCAGTGGTGAAGAATCCACCTGGCAGTGCAAAAGACACAAGAGATGTGGGTTTGATCCCTGGGTCAGGAAGATCACCTGGAGCAAGAAACGACAACCCATTCCAGTATTCTTGCCTAAAAAAAATTTTATGGACAGAGGAGCTTAGTGGGCTACAGTCCACGGGGTTGCACAGAGTTAGACATAACTGAAAACACATATGCATGCATGCCAATTAAAATCTTGTATATATTCACTTAATTTCTCTCCAATTAAATTTAATTTTTCCACTTCTTCCATCATATTTATTCTCAGTGCATGACCTTACATCCTTCTTCACTGTGAAATTTGAAGCCATGCCCACACTATTTACATACAGACCTACAGTATCTGTATTCATGTGCTCCACCTTCTCAGATATTATGATAGATGAACATTTCCTTCACTTGAGTATTCCATCTTATTCCTTCTCAGCTACTCAAGAATTTTACCAGAGCAATTCTCTCTTCTACATAATCACTTTTCTCCTACATGATTATTCTAATCAGCAGAGAAACACATTGTGTTTTTCTCTCTTTTAAAAAGGGAAATCTCCTTCTGGTGCCACCAGAAGCCAGCTAAGCTCCCTATTTCTGCTCATCCAAGATCTGTCCAAACTCAGTTGATCCCATTCCTCTCTCTCCAGTTTCCTTTAAACCCACTCTATGTCAGCTATCATTCCACACTTGAATGAAGCTAATTTTGCCAAAGTCAGTTTTTTAAACCCAAGAGTCAGTTTTTAGTCCTCATCTTGCTTGACCTGTTAGCACTATTTCACTTTCATTGCCTTTCCTCACTTGCTTCTTTCTTGATGCACTCTCTTCCCTTGGTTTTCAGAACAAAACACCCTCTCGATATCCTCTTACGCCACTGTCCTCTTTTCAAGTATCCTTTTTTTATTCCTCCTTTCTACCCAACCTCTTAAAATCACAGTGTTCCGGGACTTAGTCCTTAATCCTCTACTCCATCTGCATTCACTGCATCAGTGATTCTGTATAGTCTCTTGGAACTGAAGGTGGTCTTTATATCAATAACTTTTAAATTTTTATCTCCAGCCCACACCTCTCTCATGAACTTCAGAGTCCTCTGTTCACATTTCTACCCATTTCTCCTTGCATCTCTAGTGAATATTTGTAGGTGGATATCTAATGAAAGGGGCTTCTCAGGTGGAGCTAGTGGTAAAGAACCTGTCTGTCAATTCCTGAGACATAAAAGATGTGGGTTCAATCCCTGAGTCAGGAAGATCCCCTGAAGCAGGGCACAGCAACCCACTCCAGTATTCTTGCCTGGGAAATCCCATGGACAGAGGAGCCTGGCAGGTTACAGTCCGTGGGGTCATAGAGTCAGACATGGCTGAGGCGATTTAGCTCATACATCTAATGAAAATTCTACTTAGATATTTACTAAACACTTCCATTTGGACATCTCATAAATATTTGAAACTGAATTTCTGATATCCTCCAAACTGCCTGTACCTGTATCTAAGTTGACAACTCCATCTTTCTAAATCTAAATGCTCAAGCCAAAAATTTTGCTTTATCTTAGAATCCTTTCTTTCTCTTACACCTACAGCTGATCCTTCAAAAATTCTCTTGACTGTATTTTCAAAATACATCAACAATTTTCTCACCACTTACATTTCCACGTCTAACACCCTAATATGAAGCATCATCTTCTCTGGTTAGGATTATTACAGTAGACTTCTACCCAGGTCCTTGCTTCAAGCGTTGCCCTATACAAGTACTCTCAATAAAGCAATGAGAGTGATTGTTTCAAAATGTGAGTTGAATTATTACATCAAACCTACTTCAAAGTCTCCATTGGTCTCCCCATTTCTTTCAAAGTCAAAACTGAAATCCTTAGAGTAACTACATATTTCTACCCGACTTCTCTCCCACCCCATCCACCCCTCTACATGTGTCTTCTCACTCTTGGCCTCACTTCCTCCACTCTAACAACACTTGCCTTATTGCAGTTCCTAGAACATTCCAAGCATACTCTTATTTTAGAGCCACTGCCCTAACTCTTCCGTACCTGTCACGTGTGATTCTCTTTTCCTAGGTATCCACTAGCAATGAAGTACTCAATGAAGCAGAAGCAGATGTGTTTCAGGAATTCACTTCCTTTCTCCATGATCCAATGAAGTTGGCAATTGGATCTTTGGTTCCTCGGCCTTTTCTAATCCCAGCTTGTAAATCTGGAAGTTCATGATTCATGTAGTACTGAAGCTTAGTTTGAAAGATTTTGAGCATAACCTTATCTGCATGTGAAATAAGCACAATTGGATAGTAGTTTAAACACTCTTTGGTATTGCCTTACTTTGGGGATGGAATAAAACCTTTTCTAGTCTTGTGGCCACTGCTGAGTTTTCCAATTTTGCTGAAATATTGAGTGCAGCACTTTAATAGCATCATCTTTGAGGCTTTGAAATAGCTCAACTGGGATTCCATCACTTCCACTAGCTTTAACCATAGTAATGCTTCTAAGGCTCACTTGACTTCACACTCCAGGATGTCCAGCTGTACATGAGTGACCACACCATCCTGGTTATTAGGGTCATTAAGACATTTTTTGGTATAGTTCCTCTGTGTTTTCTTGTCACCTCTTCTTAATCTCTTCTGTCTCAGCTAGGTTTTTAATGCTTCTGTCCTTCATTGTGCCCATCTTTGTATGAAATGTTCCCTTGATATCTCCAGTTTTCTTGAAGAGAACTCTAGGTTTTCCCATTCTGTTGTTTTCCTCTATTTCATTTCATTGTTCATTAAAGAAGGCCTTGTTATCTCTCCCTGATATTCTCTGGAACTCTGCATTAAGTTGAGTATTGTTATTGTTCAGTCCCAAAGTCGTGTCCAACTCTTTGTCACCCTATGGACTGCAGTACACCAGGCTTCTGTCTCCTTCACCATATCCCAGAGTTTGCTCAAAGTTATGTCCATTGAGTCAGTGATGCCATCCAACCATCTCAACAACTGTTGTCCCCTTCTCTTCCTGACTTCAATCTTTCCGAGCATCAGGGTCTTTTCCAATGAGTCAATACTTCACATCAGGTGGCCAAAGGATTGGAGCTTCAGCATCAGCATCAGTCCTTCCAATTAATAGTCAAGGTTGATTTCCTTTGGGATTAACTGGTTAGATCACCTTGAAGTCCAAGGGACTCTCAAGATCTTCTCGAACGCTACAGATCAAAAGCATCAGTTCTTCAGCCCTCAGTGTTCTTTACGGTCCAATGCCCTCATCCGTACATGACTACTGGAAAAACCATAGCTTTGACTATATGGAGCTTTGTTGGCAAAAGGATGTCTCTGCTACTTAATATGCTGTCCAGGTTTGTCATAGCTTTTCTTCCAAGTGGAAAGCGTCTTTTAATTTCATACAGCAATCACTGTTCACAGTGAATTTGGAGCCCAAGAAAATAAAGTCTGTCATTGTTTTCATGTTTCCCCATCTATTTGCCATGAAGTGAAGAGACTGAATGCCATGATCTTAGTTTTTTGAATATTGAATTTTAAGCTAGCTTTTTCACTTTCCTCTTTCACCTGAATCAAGAGGCACTTTACTTCCTCTTCACTTTCTGTCATGAAGGTGGTATTATCTGCATATCTGAGGTTGTTGATATTTCTCCTAGCAATATTGATTCCAGCTTGTGACTCATCCAGCCCAGCATTTCACAGGATCTACTCTGCATAGAAGTTAAATAAATAGGGTGTCTTGAAGCATTCCTTTTCCAATTTTGAACCAGTCCTTTTTTCCATGTCTGATTCTAACTTTTGCTTCTTGATGTGCAGGTTTCTCAGGAGGCAGGTAAGGTGGCCTGGCATTCCCAGATCTTGAAGAATTTTCCAGTTTGTTTGATCCACACACTCAAAGACTTTAGCATAGCCAATGAGCAGAAGTAGATGGTTTTCTGAAATTCGCTTGCTTTTTCTTTAATCCAACAAATGTTGGCAATTTGATCTCTGGTTCTTCCACCTTTTTTAATCCAGCTTGAACATCTGGGATTTCTCAGTTTATGTACTGCTGAAGCCTAGCTTGATGGATTTTGAGCATTACCTTGCTAGCATGTGAAATGAGTACAATTGTATGGTAGTCTGAACATTTTTTGACATTGCCCTTCTTTGGGCTTGGAATGAGAACTGAACTTTTCCAGTCCTATGGCCGGTGTTGAGTTTTCCAAATTTGTTGAAATATTGAGTGCAGCACTTTAAGAGCATCATATTTGAGGATTTGAAATAGCTCAGCTGGAATTCCATCACCTCCACTAGCTTTGTCCATAGTAAATCTTCCTAAGTCCCACTTAACTTCACACTCCAGGATGTCTGGCTCTAGGTGAGTGACCACATCTTCATGGTTATTCAGGTCATTATGACCTTTCTCGAATAGTTCTGTGTATTCTTGCCACCTCTTCTTAATCTCTTCTGTGTCTGCTGGGTCTACCTTTTCTGTCCTTTATTGTTACCATCTTGGCATGAATGTTCCCTTGGTATCTCTACTTTTCTTATTGAGTACATCTTTTCCTTTCTCCCTTGACTTTCACTTCTCTTTCTTCTTAAGTTATTTGTAAAGCTTCCTCAGACAACCACTTTGCTTTCTTGCATTTTTCTTTGGGATGGTTTTTATCACACCTCCTGTACAATGTTTTGAAACTGTCCATAGTTCCTCAGGCACTCTAACTAACTGGCACTCAGATCTAATCCCTTAAATCTATTCATTACCTCCACTGTATAATCATAAGAGGTTTGATTTAGGTCACACCTGAATGGCCTCATGATTTTCCTTACTTTCTTCAATTTAAACCTGAATTTTGCAATAAGGAACTGTTGATCTGAGCCACAGTCAGCTCTGGGTCTTGTTTTTGATGACTGTAAAGAGCTTCTCTATTTTCAGCTATAAAGAATACAATCAATCTGACTTCAGTACTGATCATCTGATGATATCCATGTGTAGAGTCATCCTTTGGGTTGTTGGAAAAGGGTGTTTGCTATGACCAGCATGTTCTCTTGACAAAGCTCTGTTAGCCTTTGCCCTTCATTTCGTACTGCAGGCCAAACTTGCCTTTTGGTAAGCTTTGATGGATATCTCTTGACTTCGTATTTTTGCATTCCAATCCCCTACGATGAAAAGGATACCTTTTTTGGTATTAATTCTAGAAGGTCTTGTAAGTCTTCATAGAACCAGTCAACTTCAGCTTCTTCAGCATCAGGCTTTGGGGCATAGATTTGCATTACTATGATGTTGAATGGTTTACCTTGGAAACAAATCCATGAATATGGTATGAATATAATAACCCCGTGAATATGTTATGTTATATGGCAAGAGTACTTTGCAGGTGTAATGCAGCTGGTCTCGAGGAGCAGAGAGCAACCACAGGTGGAAAGCCAGCAGGGAAACAGGACTTCAGTCCTACAATCACAAATAACTGAATTCTGCTAAAATAATCTGAATTAACCTGGAAGCAAATTCTTCATCAGAGTCTTCAGCTGGTCTCGAGGAGCAGAGAGCAACCACAGGTGGAAAGCCAGCAGGGAAACAGGACTTCAGTCCTACAATCACAAATAACTGAATTCTGCTAAAATAACCTGAATTAACCTGGAAGCAAATTCTTCATCAGAGTCTTCAAAAGGAGTGTAACCTTGTCTGCATTTGATTCAGACAATGATATTTTAGAATTTTTGAGCCAAGGAGGTAGAGATGAGATTTTGAACCTAAAATGATGCTATAATGAAATCAAACATTTGAATACACGGAACAGGCTAAATGTATTTTGCTTTGGGGAGGGACATGAATCTTTGGGGACCAGAAGGCAGGCTGTGGCAGGCGGAATTCTAGAAACAACCCTCCCAAGATTTCAGTCCCTGTGGATTTTCAAATATTAAACAAGGTACCGCTTTGAATGGATTTTGGAAATATAATTAAAGAGCCACATCAGCTAAATTAAAATATGCAGATTACTTAGGTGAACCTGATCTAATCAGATAAAAGTCACTAAAAGCAGTGTTCTTCTATTGGTGGCAGAATGGAAGAAGATATCAGAGAGGTTTGAAATATGGGAAGAATTTGGCCTTCAGTGATGAGTTTGAAGATGGAGGGAGTCATAAAAGAATTGAATGTGGACAGTCTCTCAAAATGGAAAGAAAGACCCTCAGCCAATATGCAGTGAGGAACAGTGCCGGGCCTACAACTACCAGGAATGCCATTCTACCCTCAACCCAAATCCAGAGAACAGTATATCAACCAAAACCTCCCTATGTCCATCCCGATATAGGTCAGCTCAATCAGAGATAATCCTGATGTGCAGCAGTGTAAGGGGTGAAATTTCAAGACTCTTGACAGAAAGAGAATAATTAATAGACAGTCTGTTGTGTAAAGCCAATTTCCATAGGGACTTCCCTGGAAGTCCAGTGGTTAAGACCTCACCTTCCAATGCAGGGATGTGGTTCAGTCACTGATGAGGGAGCTAAGATTCCATGTGCCTTGTGATTAAAAAAAAAATAATAATAAAATAAAAACAATATTGTAACAAATAAAGAGTCTAAAAACAGTCCATGTCAAAATAAAATCTTAAAAAAATTCTGATAGGGAGTTAAAATTTAGGTAGACTAACTATTACTAACCAGGCTGAAAAGAGCTGATTAAGCCAAGAAACACTGAGCTCTTAATGTGCAAAAATTCCCTTTCACTTAGTGGAGAGTACATTCAACATTGGAAATACAGAATCTACTTTCTTTGCCCAACAGAGTAGAGAGTAATTAAATTTTTACTTTGATAGATTAGTATAGCCAATATCAATTCATGTGTGTTGTTTATAAAAGTGAAAACAAAATTACATGTTAAAATGATTCCTGTATCTAAAAAATAAGAGATACATGTATGCTTCCATGCTAAGTCACTTCAGTCATGTCCAACTTTTTGCAGTGCTATAGACTGTAGACTGCCAGGGTCCTCTGTCCTTGGGATTCTCCAGGTAAGAATACTGGAGTGGGTTGCCATGCCTTCCTCCAGGGGATCTTCCTGACCCAGAGGTCAAAACTGAGTCTCCTGCATCGCAGGCAGATTCTTTACCACTGTACCGCCTGGGAAGCCCAAGAGATGCATAGTAATCTGTAAATAAAAAGATTTCAAGGATTTTATCATGTATATTGTTTAATATATGACTAGAAGCAAATTTCAATAAATTATACTTTAATGAAAAGTTCAGATCCTTGAAAACTGCTCTTACCTTTATTTCCCCATTTCTAAATTGAGCAAAATATTGCATGCCTATGGAGTTATATATAATGTGATAATGGGATAGGTTGTGGTTTATGAAGAGATTGTAAAACCCATGAAAAGTTGCCCACAGCCAAAAGGAAATTAGGCCAAGCATAAAAAGTATATAGCTGGTGGAAAATAAGAATTTTAATAAAATTGAAAATATAACCCATCTCCCTTTCTTATACTTCTTCAGGCTACCAAGGTTCTTTCTCAGCCTTGTTTCATTGCTATAACATTGATAAGTTTAAATAAAGCTGATAAAAGTTTTGAGAGCTGGCAAAATAGTTTTGGATGTGAAACCATCTGACAGCTGATATAGAAGAGTTAGTTCATTGATAGCATTAAACACAGTTGTCATGTGGATGACCTAATAAAAAATGTAACCAAAAATGGGTAATATTTTACATGTGAGTGTTAGGAGAAATTAATAATTAAATTATAGATACAGAAAATAATTTTGAGACATCTAATCCAGCTTCTCAACTCAGTCAAGAAAACAGCATTAAATAGTACAGTAGACATGAAAAGTCTGAAATTTGAGCCTGTCTCTCCTTATCCCATCTATTATACTTTATTCTGCCAGATAGAAATAATGTGTAAATAAAAGAAAAAAAATAATTTGTCCTAAAAGGAAAAAAAATTAATCTAATAGCAATATTTGGCTTTTTAGATTATTGGTATTACCAGAATTACCATCAAAATCAGGTAAAAAAAATGCCAGCACTTCCAGATGAGTTACCTTTGTTCCTATGTTTAATAAAACAATGCAGAAATTAATATAATTAGTAAAGGGAAACTCCAGCTATATCTGAATCTATCCAAATTTATGACAAATAGCTTAGCCTCTCTCTAGTCTCAATTCATAATGAAATTTCTTTCTGCAGAGTTCAGTCCTCTTTGGTGATTTCACGATCCTGTAGTAGTACTGACAGCTGGGAGCTTTCAAGACATCTACAAGACAGGAGAGGTGAGTGAGGTCCTCAAAGCCAACTGTGTTCCTAGAACAAAAGCTCTATTTTCACTACACCTATGTACTTACCACGACAGAGGATGGGATGGTTGGATGGCATCACTGACTCAATAGACATGAGTTTGAGCAAGCTCCGGGAGTTGGTGATGGACAGGGAAGCCTGGCTTGCTGCAATCCATGGGGTCACAAATAGTCAGACAAGACTGAGTGACTGAACTGATGTGCATACATATGCAAATACTGACACATTCCTCAAGAGCTCTGAAATGCATTCATTTTTGAAACTTAACTTCAGATGCGTTTACAACAAGAAGAATCCTAATCTGTGGATTAATTTCTGTGCCTACAACTGCTTTTCCCTTCCTAAGATTTCCCTATGCCTTGGTGGAAGACAATGAGGTCACAGATCAACAATATCCTATTGATGGCTGGCTTCATTCAATCACTTCTAAGAATTAGGCTTTGCTCACATGTAGGATAGCTGAATCCTTGGATAGGCTGGAAATACAAACTGAATAAATAACATGATGTCTTCTTTCATGCACAGGGTAATCTGCACAGGTACAAAGGATAGAACTGATGGAAATATATCTCATTGTATTCATCACTGAGCTAATTTCTAAAGACTGCAAAACAAAAGGAATAATATACTCTATTGGAAAAATTACAAAGATAGTGAGCGCTAATTCTAAGGTCTTCCACGGGGGCTAAAGGGAAAATTGAAATATCTAAGTAAAAAAAAACAAAAACCCTTTCTTATGAACATTTTTGCTCTGTGCTGTGGGGTAAACTCAATTATTCAAATAGGGCTAAAAATATATGAAAGCATCATATGCTATTTTGTGACTGTATGTGCCCAGTCGCTTCAGTCATGCCCAATTCTTTTGCAACGCCATGGACTTTAGCTTGCCAGGCTCCTCTGCCCATGGAATTTTCCAGGCAAGAATACTGGAGTTGGTTGCCATTTCCTACTCCAGGGAACCTTCTCAACCCAGGGATCAAATCGGCGTCTTTTGGGTCTTGTGCATTAGCAGACAGATTCTTTACCACTATTTTGTGACTGGGGGTTCATAAAAAGCATTAGTTTTCAACGAAACAGGAATGTTCTTTGGCCTGTCCTCTTTAATCCACTCTGTTCAATGTGGGGCTAAGTGTCTCACATCTGTATGAACCAGCCTGCACCAACAAGTATGCTTAAAAATGTTGAAGGCAGCCTTCCCAGAATGGTGATGTTGTCCATGTATACCTAAATCTTCACATCTCAGAAAAGAGATCGTGAATCCTAGAGAAAAACGAAACTTTCTTCAAAGTGGTTGAAGCTTTTAAATTGCATGTATGAAGTTAAGAGTCCTGTGGAAATTTCTATTCTGATGCTGGGACTTTAATTCCACAAGAAAAGCATGTGAGAAGAGAAGATGGGTAAGTAGAGGATAGAACGGACTACCTGGAACCACAATATGGCCTGGAGCCCATGAGGACTTGACACCTGAGTCAGTTTATTGATGTCTAATCTTGAGAGTATGGGAGTCCTGCAGAATATTTTTTATAGCTTTAGGGAAGTATAAGTGACATAAAATTAACTGCATATTAATATATATCAGACCAAATCAGTCGGTCAGTCGTGTCCTACTCTTTGCAACCCATGAATCGCAGCACCCCAGGCCTCCCTGTCCATCACCAACTCCTGGAGTTCACTCAGACTCACGTTCATCGAGTCAGTGATGCCATCCAGCCATCTCACCCTCTGTCGTCCCCTTCTCCTCTTGCCCCCAATCCCTCCCAGCATCAGAGTCTTTTCCAATGAGTCAACTCTTCCCATGAGGTGGCCAAAGTACTGGAGTTTCAGCTTTAACATCATTCCTTCCAAAGAAATCCCAGGGCTGATCTCCTTCAGAATGGACTGGTTGGATCTCCTTGCAGTCCAAGGGACTCACAAGAGTCTTCTCCAACACTACGGTTCAAAAGCATCAATTCTTCAGCCTTCTTCACAGTCCAACTCTCATATCCATACATGACCACAGGAAAAACCATAGCCTTGACTATACAGACCTTTGTTGGCAAAGTAATGTCTCTGCTTTTGAATATGCTATCTAGGTTGGTCATAATTTTCCTTCCAAGGAGTAAGCGTCTTTTAATTTCATGGCTGCAGTCACCATCTGCAGTGATTTTGGAGCCCAGAAAAATAAAGTCTGACACTGTTTCCCCATCTATTTCCCATGAAGTGATGGGACCGGATGCCATGATCTTAGTTTTCTGAATGTTGAGCTTTAAGCCAACTTTTTCACTATCCACTTTCACTTTCATCAAGAGGCTTTTTAGTTCCTCTTCACTTTCTGCCATAAGGGTGGTGTCATCTGCATATCTGAGGTTATTGATATTTCTCCCAGCAAATCTTGATTCCAGCTTGTGTTTCTTCCAGTCCAGCGTTTCTCATTATGTACTCTGCATATAAGTTAAATAAGCAGGGTGACAATATACAGCCTTGACATCCTCCTTTTCCTATTTGGAACCAGTCTGTTGTTCCATGTCCAGTTCTAACTGTTGCTTCCTGACCTGCATACACATTTCTCAAGAGGCAGATCAGGTGGTCTGGTATTCCCATCTCTTTCAGAATTTTCCACAGTTTATTGTGATCCACACAGTCAAAGGCTTTGGCATAGCCAATAAAGCAGAAATAGATGTTTCTCTGGAACTCTCTTGCTTTTTCCATGATCCAGCGGATGTTGGCAATTTGATCTCTGTTTCCTCTGCCTTTTCTAAAACCAGCTTGAACATCAGGAAGTTCACGGTTCATGTATTGCTGAAGCCTGGCTTGGAGAATTTTGAGCATTACTTTACTAGCCTGTGAGATGAGTGCAATTGTGTGGTAGTTTGAGCACTTCTTGGCATTGCCTTTCTTTGGGATTGGAATGAAAACTGACTTGTTCCAGTCTTGTGGCCACTGCTGAGTTTTCCAAATTTGCTGGCATATTGAGTGCAGCACTTTCACAGCATCATCTTTCAGGATTTGGAATAGCTCAACTGGAATTCTGTCACCTCCACTAGCTTTGTTCGTAGTGAGGCTTTCTAAGGCCCTCTTGACTTCACATTCCAGGATGTCTGGCTTAGGTGAGTGATCACACCATCGTGATTATCTGGGTCGTGAAGATCTTTTTTGTACAGTTCTTCTGTGTATTCTTGCCATCTGTTCTTAATATCTTCTGCTTCTGTTAGGTCCATACCATTTCTGTTCTTTATTGAGCCCATCTTTGCATGAAATGTTTCTTTGGTATCTCTGATTTTCTTGAAGAGATCTCTAGTCTTTCCCATTCTGTTGTTTTCCTCTATCTCTTTGCATTGATCGCTGAATATATATATAAACAGTCAATTATAATCAGATAAGGCAATGGCAACCCACTCCAGTACTCTTGCCTGGAAAATGCCACAGACGGAGGAGCCTGGTAGGCTGCAGTCCATGGGGTCATGAAGAGTCAGACATGACTGAGCAGCTTCACTTTCACTTTTCACTTTCAACATTGGAGAAGGAAATGGCAACCCACTTCAGTGTTCTTGCCTGGAGAATCCCAGGGACAGGGGAGCCTGGTGGGCTGCCATCTGTGGGGTTGCACAGACTCAGACATGACTGAAGCGACTTAGCAACAGCAGCAGCAGTCAATTATAATAGCAGTTAATTGCATATAAACATATAAAGTGTATTGTTGTATCAGTTTCCACACATACATACACAGTGAAACATCATGGCAATCAAGATAATTACAATATCCACCACCCCTTAGCATTCACATGCCCACCTTTTAACTGTTTCTCATGCCTCTCTCTACCCTTAACTCCCATCCCAAGGCAACTTCTAATCTGTTTTATGTCTCTTTATAGATTACTTTAAATTTTCTAGAGTTTTATGTAAACAAAATCATGGAGTGTGTATTTTCTTTTGTCCAGCTTTTTCCCAGCCTAATTATCCTCAATTCATTCATGACCTTGTATATAATCAAAGTTCATTCTTTTTTATGGTTGAACAGTATACTATGCAAGAGTATTACAATTTACTTAATAACTTATTTATTGACGGACTTTTGGGTCATTTTCAGTTTTCAGCTAAAACAAAAAAAAATTATGAACATTTATACACATATCTTTGTGCGAAAATACACTTTCATCCCTCAGTGGTAAATATCTAGAAGTGAAATAGCCAAGTCCTGTCATAGTTATGTGTATAAGTGATTTTTCCAAAAATCACTATGCCTTTTTACATTCCAATAGCAGAAAGTGAAGAACAAAAGAGCCTCTTGAAGAAAGTGAAAGAGGAGAGTGAAAAAGTTGGCTTAAAGCTCAACATTCAGAAAACGAAGATCATGGCATTTGGTCCCATCATTTCATGGGAAATAGATGGGGAAACAGTGGCAGACTTTATTTTTTTGGGCTCCACCATCACTGCAGATGGTGACTGCAGCCATGAAATTAAAAGACGCTTACTCCTTGGAAGGAAAGTTTTGACTAACCTAGATAGTATACATAAAAGCAGAGACATTACTTTACCAACAAAGGTCCATCTAGTCAAGGCTATGGTGTTCCCAGTAGTCATGTATGGATGTGAGAGTTGGACTATAAAGAAAGCTGAGCACCCAAGAATTAATGCTTTTGAACTGTGGTGTTGGAGAGACTCTTGAGAGTCCCTTGGACTGCAAGGAGATCCAACCAGTCCATCCTAAAGGAGATCAGTCCTGGGTGTTCATCAGAAGGACTGATGTTGAAAGTGAACTCCAATACTTTGGCCACATTATGTGAAGAGTTGATTCATTGGAAAAGACCCTGATGCTGGGAAGGATTGGGGTCAGGAGGAGAAGGGGATGACAGAGGATGAGATGGCTGGATGGCATCACCAACTCGATGGACATGGGTTTGGGTGGACTCCGGGAGTTGGTGATGGATAGGGAGGCCTGGTGTGCTGCGATTCATGGGGTCCCAAAGTGTCGGACACAACTGAGCAACTAAACTGAACTGGGGCAATATACTTCTGAGTACTCTTCCCAAAGTTCTTTAATTACAAAACTGCAATCCTGCTAATGATGGAAGCAAGAACTTTTCTCACCCCTTGTGACCTCTGTAAATATTTCCCTTTAGTCTTCTACTTGATCCTTTCCCAGCCTCAGTTACTTGTCTCACATGCATTTATCAGTCCTTAGCTAAAGATTTGAAAGAAAACCTTCTCAAATATTCAGATCCACGTACTTCCTCTCTCTCTCAGTTGGCTTTGCTTGCAAATTTTAATTACTTTAATTTTCCCCCATTTCTTCATTTAGCCAGTCCAATAGGATCCAGTTAACTGAGCCAATCAGAGAGCATACCTCATCCACCACCCCCAACTCCTGCCTTAGAGATCACAGTCTTGCCCTGTTTGATGTCTAAAGTCTGAAACTTTTAATGTTCATCACAGCACTGTTTATAATAGCCAGGACATGGAAGCAACCTAGATGTCCATCAGCAGATGAATGGATAAGAAAGCTGTGGTACATATACACAATGGAGTATTACTCAGCCATTAAAAAGAATACATTTGAATCACTTCTAATGAGGTGGATGAAACTGGAGCCTATTATACAGAGTGAAGTAAGCCAGAAGGACAAACACCAATACAGTATACTAACACATATATATGGAATTTAGAAAGATGGTAACGACAACTCTGTATGTGAGACAGCAAAAGAGACACAGATGTATTGAACAGTCTTCTGGACTCTGTGGGAGAGGAAGGGGGGGATGATTTGGGAGAATGGCATTAAAACACATATAATATCATATAAGAAATGAATCACCAGTCCAGGTTTGATGCAGGATACAGAAGCTTGGGGCTGATGCACTGGGATGACCCAGAGGAATAGTATGGGGAGGGAGGTGGGAGGGGGGTTCAGGATGCAGAACATGTGTACCCCCGTGGCGGATGCATGTTGATGTATGGCAAAACCAACACAATATTGTAAAGTAAAAAAAAAATATATATATATATATATATATATATAAAAATAAATAAAGTCTGAAAATTATTGTTTTGTATATTTTGTCTGATTTTTAATCTTTTCAGGTAAAAGGTAAGCCTGTTCCTGTTACTTAATCTTCCAAAGATTATTTTAACACCTTCATTTTCGTATCATTGCAAAGGGGCATTATGTTTAAAAATAGAATATCTAAATTCACATTCTAATTGGATTTTGACCGGCAGTGTCCCGTCAATTGCTTTTTTTTTTTTTTTTAACAAACTGTATCAACTTTGGCAAGTAACTTGATAAATCACTATAAAACTTTCTACTTTTATAAAACAGAGAGGGTTATTTATGCTCTACTTATTTACCAGATATTGGGTAGAGGGTGGGAGACAAATACTATTTAGTGGACAAACAGTAGATTATGAGAAATTGGCTTGTAATCTCACAGCTGAGTTTTCCTTTCCAAATCTAGTGCTGTTTCCATAATTGTCTACTTTACTGAGTATACCATTTAGATATGGATTCTTGTTAATAAAATATTCTAAATGCTATTGTAATTTTTCATATATTCTGTTGTCTTTTCAATAATTTTTGGAAAATGTGAGCCAATTTTTACCAATGCAATGATAAGGAGAACTTACCTTTAAAAAAAGAACACATCCTGGATTTAGGATTAGAAATGACATTACATAGGATGTCCTGGGGAAATATGTGGATTGCATTTTTTAAAAATACTTTCTATGCCCTCTCACCTCTAATGATATTTTGCCAGCATGTCTTTCTCAGTATCCTCCTATCTACTCCTGCTCTCCCTGTGAAAATTAATTTAAGGAAAAGTTATGAAAAACTTATATTATGGAAGATAAGTCATTCCAGGAGATAATATGGAGGTTTTGTTTGTTTAGTTTTGGTTTCCTTTCATTTGTTTGTCTGTTTTCATATGGAGTTAAAAAAGGTAACATGGCCTGTTTTTTAGGTTAGTTCAGAGAAGTCATGTTTGAAGCAAATGAACTGAAATACTGCATCTAATCTTGATTCTTCTATTATTCTGAGTGAAGATTTGATGATGGGAATTTAACAGCTATCAAGGGATTATTCTGGTTAGAAATTATACAAAATTTCACTGAAATTTGAAATTCTGAGGCGTGCAAAACCCAGGACTGGGAGTGAGGAAGGAACTTGAGACCTGTTTCCCACTCAAAGCCCCAAAGTTCCCTTTATAGCCTTGGACAGAATTTTCTCTGGATGTAGTTTTCTCACTTGCAAAAACAAAAATAGCTAAAAATCCAGGTATTATCCACAGCATTAAGCACAGAGAGTCCATGCTGAGTTAGCTCAATATATGTTTATGAATTGAAGCATGTTATTCAGTGTAACAAAACTCTCCAGAGGAGTAAGCAACCTCATTCTACTTATAAACTTTCACCAATTTTCAAAAATCAAGTGTCTTGAACAAAATGAATGTAAACAGTTTTCATTTGTTTCTCTTTACTTTGAGTTTTTGGAAAGGCTGACTCAAAGAGTAAAACGAGTAAAAAGAATGTATTAAAGTTAGTTAATTAAAGTCTCAGTTCAGTTCAGTCGTGTCCAACTCTAGCAACCCCATGAACTGCAGCATGCCAGGCCTCCCTGTCCATCATTAAAGTCTAGACCAAAGTAATTAGTTTGGAAATGCTAAGCTATTTCCACCAAAGTCATAACAATAACTTCTGGCTACTAAGACTTTAGAAGATCCCCTGATTTTTTTTTTTTAATTTCAGATAAGAGAAAGTTTACAGCTGAGTCAATCTTAGTTTTAACCTAGCAAGAAAACTCCTTAAACCAAAGTTTCTAAAGAAATTATTTAGGCCCAAACTTCCAAAACTATGTTGAACAATAATGGTGAAAATGGGCACCCTTGTCTTGTTCCTGACTTTAGAGGAAATGCTTTCAATTTTTCACCATTGAGGATAATGTTTGCTGTGGGTTTGTCATATATAGCTTTTATTATGTTGAGGTATGTTCCTTCTATTCCTGCTTTCTGGAGAGTTTTTATCATAAATGGGTGTTGAATTTTGTCAAAGGCTTTCTCTGCATCTACTGAGATAATCATATGGTTTTTATTTGTCAATTTGTTAATGTGGTGTATAACATTGATTGATTTGCGGATATTGAAGAATCCTTGCATCCCTGGGATAAAGACCACTTGGTCATGATGTATGATCTTTTTAATGTGTTGTTGGATTCTGATTGCTAGAATTTTGTTAAGGATTTTTGCATCCATGTTCATCAGTGATATTGGCCTGTAGTTTTCTTTTTTTGTGGGATCTTTGTCAGGTTTTGGTATTAGGGTGATGGTGGCCTCATAGAATGAGTTTGGAAGTTTACCTTCCTCTGCAATTTTCTGGAAGAGTTTGAGCAGGATAGGTGTTAGCTCTTCTCTAAATTTTTGGTAGAATTCAGCTGTGAAGCCGTCTGGACCTGGGCTTTTGTTTGCTGGAAGATTTTTGATTACAGTTTCAATTTCCGTGCTTGTGATGGGTCTGTTAAGATTTTCTATTTCTTCCTGGTCCAGTTTTGGAAAGTTGTACTTTTCTAAGAATTTGTCCATTTCTTCCACGTTGTCCATTTTATTGGCATATAATTGTTGATAGTAGTCTCTTATGATCCTTTGTATTTCTGTGTTGTCTGTTGTAATCTCTCCATTTTCATTTCTAATTTTATTGATTTGATTTTTCTCCCTTTGTTTCTTGATGAGTCTGGCTAATGGTTTGTCAATTTTATTTATCCTTTCAAAGAACCAGCTTTTGGTTTTGTTGATTTTTGCTATGGTCTCTTTTGTTTCTTTTGCATTTATTTCTGCTCTAATTTTTAAGATTTCTTTCCTTCTACTAATCCTGGGGTGGAAGTTTTGGCCACAGCAATCAGAGCAGAAAAAGAAATAAAAGGAATCCAAATTGGAAAAGAAGAAGTAAAACTCTCACTATTTGCAGATGACATGATCCTCTACATAGAAAACCATAAAGACTCCACCAGAAAATTACTAGAACTAATCAATGACTATAGTAAAGTTGCAGGATATAAAATCAACACACAGAAATCCCTTGCATTCCTATACACTAATAATGAGAAAACAGAAAGAGAAATTAAGGAAACAATTCCATTCACCATTGCAACGGAAAGAATAAAATACTTAAGAATATATCTACCTAAAGAAACTAAAGACCTATATATAGAAAACTATAAAACACTGGTGAAAGAAATCAAAGAGGACACTAATAGATGGAGAAATATACCATGTTCATGGATTGGAAGAATCAATATAGTGAAAATGAGTATACTACCCAAAGCAATTTATAGATTCAATGCAATCCCTATCAAGCTACCAACAGTATTCTTCACAGAGCTAGAACAAATAATTTCACAATTTGTATGGAAATACAAAAAATCTCGAATAGCCAAAGTGATCCTGAGAAAGAAGAATGGAACTGGAAGAATCAACCTACCTGACTTCAGGCTCTACTACAAAGCCACAGTTATCAAGACAGTATGGTACTGGCACAAAGACAGAAATATAGATCAATGGAACAAAATAGAAAGCCCAGAGATAAATCCACGCACATATGGACACCTTATCTTTGACAAAGGAGGCAAGAATATACAATGGATTAAAGACAATCTCTTTAACAAGTGGTGCTGGGAAAACTGGTCAACCACTTGTAAAAGAATGAAACTAGAACACTTTCTAACACCATACACAAAAATAAACTCAAAATGGATTAAAGATCTAAACGTAAGACCAGAAACTATAAAACTCCTAGAGGAGAACATAGGCAAAACACTCTCTGACATACATCACAGCAGGATCCTCTATGACCCACCTCCCAGAATATTGGAAATAAAAGCAAAAATAAACAAATGGGACCTAATTAACCTTAAAAGCTTCTGCACATCAAAGGAAACTATTAGCAAGGTGAAAAGACAGCCTTCAGAATGGGAGAAAATAATAGCAAATGAAGCAACCGACAAACAACTAATCTCAAAAATATACAAGCAACTCCTACAGCTCAACTCCAGAAAAATAAATAACCCAATCAAAAAATGGGCCAAAGAACTAAATAGACATTTCTCCAAAGAAGACATACAGATGGCTAACAAACACATGAAAAGATGCTCAACATCACTCATTATCAGAGAAATGCAAATCAATACCACAATGAGGTACCATCTCACACCAGTCAGAATGGCTGCGATCCAAAAGTCTACAAATAATAAATGCTGGAGAGGGTGTGGAGAAAAGGGAACCCTCTTACACTGTTGGTGGGAATGCAGCTAGTACAGCCACTATGGAGAACAGTGTGGAGATTCCTTAAAAAACTGGAAATAGAACTGCCTTATGATCCAGCAATCCCACTGCTGGGCATACACACTGAGGAAACCAGAAGGGAAAGAGACACGTGTACCTCAGTGTTCATCGCAGCACTGTTTATAATAGCCAGGACATGGAAGCAACCTAGATGTCCATCAGCAGATGAATGGATAAGAAAGCAGTGGTACATATACACAATGGAGTATTACTCAGCCATTAAAAAGAATACATTTGAATCACTTCTAATGAGGTGGATGAAACTGGAGCCTATTATACAGAGTGAAGTAAGCCAGAAGGAAAAACACCAATACAGTATACTAACGCATATATATGGAATTTAGAAAGATGGTAACAATAACCCTGCGTACGAGACAGCAAAAGAGACAGTGATGTATAGAACAGTCTAAAGGACTCCGAGGGAGAGGAAGAGGGTGGGAAGATTTGGGAGAATAGCATTGTAACATGTAAAATATCATGTATGAAACGAGATGCCAGTCCAGGTTCGATGCACGATACTGGATGCTTGGGGCTAGTGCACTGGGACAACCCAGAGGGATGGTATGGGGAGGGAGGAGGGAGGAGGGTTCAGGATGGGGAACACATGTATACCTGTGGTGGATTCATTTTGATATTTGGCAAAACTAATACAATTATGTAAAGTTTAAAAATAAAATAAAATTAAAAATAAATAAATAAAAAATAAAGTATAAATCTAAAAACTGAAAAAAAAATAAATAAAATAAAAAATATTGCTAAGACTGATGTCAAAAAAAAAAAAAGAAATTATTTAGGAAAGTAAATGAAGTTGATATCTTAGGGTAAAACTATACTATTTTAGGCTGAGTTTAATTAGGCAACAAACTAAATTAGTGATTTCTTTTTGATGACATTCTAATTTGCTTTTTTGAAAAATTAAATTTATTTATTTTTAATTGGAGGATAATTGTTCTACAATACAGTGCTGGTTTCTGCCATACATCAACACAAACCAGCCAGAGGTATACACAGGTCCCTTCCCAAGTGAACCTCCATCCCACCCCATTCCACCCCTCTTCATTGTCACAGAGCTCCAGATTTACGCTCCCTGCATCACACAGCAAATTCCCACTGGCTATCCATTTTACATATGGTAAGTATATATTTTAATGCTACTCTTCCAATTTGTCCCCACTGTGTCCACAAGTCTCTTCTCTATGTCTGAGTCTCTATTGCTGTTTTGCAGATAAGTTAATCAGTTCTAATGAGGTGAATGAACCTAGAGCCTATTATACAGAGTGAAGTAAGCCAAAAAGAGAAAAACAAACATCATATATTAATGCATACATCTATAGAATCTAGAAAGATGGTACTGATGACTCTAGTTTACTTTTTAATGCCTGAGAATAAATCTATGTATATCTTCAAAAGAAAATGTGATACATTTGAGGACTAGTAAACACTTTCATCGGAGAAGGCAATGGCACCCCACTCCAGTACTTTTGCCTAGACAATCCCATGGATGGAGGAGCCTGGTAGGCTGCAGTCCATGGGGTCGCTAGAGTCGGACACGACTGAGTGACTTCACTTTCACTTTTCACTTTCATGCATTGGAGAAGGAAATGGCGACCCACTCCAGTGTTCTTGCCTGGAGAATCCCAGCGACGGGAAGCCTGGTGGGCTGCCCTCTATGGGGTCGCACAGAGTCGGACACGACTGAAGCGACGAAGCAGCAGCAAACACTTTCATATATTTAATGCCTTTTCTGCTAATACTTCAATCAATGGTCAGTGATAAACTAATTGCTAACTTGTTGCTAGATGGTCATTAAAAACCATGTAAGAAGGCATCAAGGATACTCTACAGACTTTGTGAATTAAGTCTGTCATTTGTGTGTGTGTGCATTTTATTTCATTTCTCCTTTTAAAACATTCTGTCAAGCTATCAATCCCACATAGAATTCTAATTTTTGGTAGGTATGGAGCCCCCAAAATCTGAAGCATAATTAATTCATCACAAGTTTTCTAATAAACAATGTGAGAGACATTTTTGTTACTGTATTCAGTTCAGTTCAGTCACTCAGTCGTGTCCGACTCTTTGCGACTCCATGAATCACAGCAGGCCAGGCCTCCCTGTCCATCGTCAACTCCCGGAGTTCACTCAAACCCACGTCCATTGAGTCAGTGATGCCATCCAGCCATCTCATCCTCTGTCGTCCCCTTCTCCTCCTGCCCCCAACAGCCCCCCCCACCCCCACCCCCACCCCCGCCCTGCCAGCATCAGAGTCTTTTCCAATGAGTCAACTCTTTGCATGAGGTGGCCAAAGTACTGGAGTTGCAGCTTTAGCATCATTCCTTCTGAAGAACACCCAGGACTGATCTCCTTTGGGATGGACTGGTTGGATCTCCTTGCAGTCCAAGGGACTCTCAAGAGTCTTCTCCAACACCACAGTTCAAAAGCATCAATTCTTTGGCACTCAGCTTTCTTCATAGTCCAACTCTCATATCCATACATGACCACTGGAAAAACCATAGCCTTGACTAGACAGACCTTTGTTGGCAAAGTAATGTCTCTGCTTTTTAATATGCTATCTAGGTTAATTCAAGCTAAATCTTTTTAAAGCTATACTGACATTTGTTGATTATGCTTAGAAGTCTCCAGGACTGGGAAAAATAAAATCCAAAACTTGTTAGAGGAAAATACATTCTTTGAGATTTACCCTAGCCACAGGAAAAAAGTGGTGCTTAATATTCTTTTTCACCCTACTCCCTTAGACTGTGGTGCTTAATCTTTAATGTGTACAAGAATCACCTTAGCTCCTTTGGAAAAATGTTCATCAGTCCCAACATACGTGATATGCCTGCTTCTCTTAGGAATTTTCCTAACTCAATACCTATTTCCATCTATCCAGTGGGAAAAGTTTCCTCTTATGTATATTATTGGGAACAGTGTTTCTCTCAGCAGATTCTATTCAATGGAAATGATTTATTCATATTTACAATAAGGAAAAATCCTGTTGCTGAGAAAGATTGAAGAAAGAAGAAAGGGGCAACTGGTTGAGATGAGATGGTTGGGTGGCATCACCAACTCAATGGACATGAAATTGAGCAAACTCTGGGAGATAGTGGAGGACAGATGAGCCTGGCATGCTGCAGACCATTGGGTGGCAAAGAATCAGAAGTGACTTAGCAACTGAACAACAACAAAATGATAAGAAAAAAGCAGCCTGAATTAATAAATAAATTACACTGTGTGGAAAATTTCTGAGTCATAATTTTCCCAACTGAAAACGCCAAGAATAGGCTATGTTAGAACACGGTTGCCAGCATCAGTGATCACGGTGTCCTCGTTTTGCTAAGACTGCCCTTCAGGCTGATGGGTGTGGGGCTCGAGGGTCAAAGACATTCTCTCACAGCCTTCCAAGTCCATTTTCATTAATTATTTCACTCTTCTGTCATGCTCACACATTCACTCATTTAGTAACTCATTTGCTCAAAACAAATATATTGTGTATTTACAATGTGGCTGGCCCTGTGCTGAGTAGAGAGGATGCAACCTTGTTCAATACCTGTTTGACTGACCTCATATACCTTAATATTCAGCCCCACTCTTTTAAATATAGAAGGCAAAGCCATTGAGCAGTTCAATGATTATTTTGCATAAATGTATGTTTTTAATTAACCTGATTCTCTAGGCATGATAGGAGGCTTAGTCTTTAGTGATGGCTAAACTATTGTTCTTTCCCTCAGACTATCACAGTGTTAAATTCAGGTAGAGAAGAAAGGAGGGGATGACTGACCCTGAAGAAATTATGATATTAATTCTTTAACATCTCAACATAAATACCTAAATTTCTCCTCAATTTCTCCAAAAGAACATGTTGAGATTTTTATTTGATTGCCTTAAAATTGGAATTGCATTAAATCTAGCAATTTGCAGGAAAATGACATTGTAGCAACATTAAGTCATCTGATCTACAAGTAGGGGATATCTGTTACCTATTTCTTTATATCTTATTTAATTTCTCTTATCAGTGAATTGTTTTTCAGGGCACAGGCACTTTGTTTGTCAAGATGAATCCTTAACTACGGCTTATCTTTGAAGTCTTGTGACTTCAAACTGTATCAGTCACCAACACAAAAGAATTTTCTAATACTGTTTAATGGGTTCACCCCAAAGTTCAAATGGTGAAGTCATACCCTGAATGTAACCTTATTTGGAGATAGGGTCTCTACAGAGGTAACCAGATCCCAGTGATGTATTTAGGGGAGTCTCTAATCCAATAAATACTAAATATTGATAACCGTTTAAAAAGGGGAAATTTGGAGATAGAGATGCACAGGAAGAACACCATGACACCGTGGAGGCAAAGGTCAGAGTGATGCTTCTACAAGCCAAGATACACCAAAGATTGCCGGCAAAAGAACAAAAGTGAGGGGATAAGCAAGGAATGGGGTTTGCTCATAGACCTCCTGTGCGTGCTTAGTAATTCTGCTGACACTTTGATCTCAGACCTCCAGCCTCCTGAACTGTGAGGCAGCGCATTTCTGTCCTGTAAGCTGCTCAGTGTGTGGTACTTTGTTATGGCAACCCCAGAAAACTTACCCAAATGCTATATGGCTTCCCACTTCAGTATTCTGGCCTGGAGAATCCCATGGACAGAGGAGCTTGGCAGGCTACGGTCCACAGGGTTGCAGACCGCTGGACATGACTGAAGAGATTTAGCAGGCACACACAAGGTTCAGAATAACCTGGATTTTGTTTAAAGGCTGGAAATAATTAATCTCCCTTTTTAGATCACAGATTAAGCCAAAGTCTCATCTATTTCTAAATAAATGAAGACTCCATCAATTCCTTCAGACCACAACACACATGAGGGAGCACATTGAAAATAAGGCTGGCCCCAGTCACTCTGGGCTCTGAAAGGACCAACCAGAGCTGTCCAGCCCTGAATCTTGCCTCACCCACGCAACGCACCAGGTTCTTTCTGTGTGTCAGCTGCTCTTTTGTTCATATGACATGTTTGTAAGTTGTACTAACTCATTCAAGGCTCTAGTGTATCATTTAGAGTAAATCACCAGTTTGGAATCAGTTAAGAATAGCCCTCAGAGAAGGCAATGGCACCCCACTCCAGTACTCTTGCCTGGAAATTCCCATGGATGGAGGAGCCTGGTGGGCTGCAGTCCATGGGGTTGCTAAGAGTCAGACATGACTGAGCGACTTCACTTTGACTTTTCACTTTCATGCATTGGAGAAGGAAATGGCAACCCACTCCAGTGTTCTTGCCTGGAGAATCCCAGGGACGGGGGAGCCTGGTGGGCTGCCGTCTATGGGGTCGCACAGAGTCGGACACGACTGAAGCAATTTAACAGCAGCAGCAGCAGCAGCAGCAAGAATAGCCCTAAATTATACTAAATACCCTAACAGCCTGAAAGAGTTAACGTAGCTTTCAAAATAGCTTTCCTTCCTTCCTTCCTTCCTTCCTTCACATTCTTCCACATTTTTCTACACAATCTGCCACATTCCAGACAATTCCTGCCTGCTCAGGCAGCATCTTCCAGGAAAAGCAGAGTCATGCACTCTCAGGAAAATAATGGGAACTTCCATTCTGAGTTCTAACCAACAGAAAAACACTGAAATTATTTATGTGGCCACCTCTGGGAACAATAAGCATGAGTGCATTCTACTTACATCTTAATTATTATCATTACACAGTAATAAAAATAGAGGGTTATGCAGACAAGAGCAAAAGCAAAAATAGCATCAACCTCAGAAAGGCTAAGACCCTCCATACTAATTTTAACCTTCATCAAACCTTAAGCTCATGCTTCCATCAGAAGATGCCTTTTGTCTTCATTCTCCTGTGTTCTTTCTTTAAATGTTTTCAAAGGTTGCTCTCATATGTGCTAAAGAATACAGAGTTATATAATATTCAAGGTAATCTCAAAGGAAATCTATAAGTGAATGAGAGAAGCACTAATTGGGAGATGAAGCTAGGAAGAAGGTGTAGTTTTAAGAGAAGTCAGAATCAGCTGGATCCCCCAGGGAACTCTGGAGCAGAAATTGCACCACGGTTGCACCACCTAAATCAGGGGGACTAAACCCAGGGAATCTGAATATTCCATTCAGAATATTCATAGAATAAGAATATTCATATTCTTTTGTCATATTCTATGATATAATCATGAATAGAATTATATGATATGATCATATCATAATAAAAATAACGTGCTCAATAAATGTAATGCTTGAATCATCCTGAAATCATCACCCAGGTCCATGGAAATTATCCTCCATGAAACTTGTGACAAAACATTTGGGGACACATATTCTATGGGATCATCAGGCAAGGCAATTCCCAACAGCTCAAGTCAATCCTTCAGATATGGGTGCAACTGAGACACATTTGTAACACACATCAACAGAACCTGAGGATGGGCCTCTCAACTCAGTAAAGGAATCTTGGGTGAGACCTCAACAGCATCTAAAAGAACTCTCCATGTGTGTTTACTCAGTACCCAACTGAATTGTAAGTTACAATTATGATGATTATGATTAAGATAATTCATAATCTCCACTCTCCAGAATTTAAATCTTCTTGAGAAGATATGTATACATATACAGGATATGTATACATACACAGGATATGTATATGTAAAAAATTGAAACAATGAAAATAGGTTTCTATTTTAATATAACCTATTATACTAGCTGAGCACAGAAGAATTGATGCTTTTGAACTGTGCTGTTGGAGAAGACTCTTGAGAGTCCCTTGGACTGCAAGGAGATCCAACCAGTCCATTCTGAAGGAGATCAGCCCTGGGTGTTCTTTGGAAGGAATGACGCTGAAGCTGAAACTCCAGTACTTTGGCCACCTCATGCAAAGAGTTGACTCATTGGAAAAGACTCTGATGGTGGGAGGGGTTGGGGGCAGGAGGAGAAGGGGACGACAGAGGATGAGATGGCTGGATAGCATCACTGACTCGATGGATGTGGGTTTGAGTGAACTTTGGGAGTTGGTGATGGACAGGGAGGCCTGGTGTGCTGCGATTCATGGGGTCGCAAAGAGTCAGACAAGATTGAGCGATCGAATTGAACTGAACTGATTATACTAAATCCGACAACCTTTGAATAGGTTACAGCAAAATCTTTTGTCTTTGAGCTTATCTTAAAGGGGTTTATACAGGACACATAAAGAACTGCAAAATTTTAACATGAATGTTCTTTACAAAGCAATTAAACTTTCAAATTCCAGATGCAGAAAAAATCATTTAAATGAGTTTGAAATTTTTTGAAGGCTGAAAATATCTTATAAAACCTTAAGGGTGAACATTCGATTCAGTAAGAATGATCTTTGTCAAAGAAGCCAAACACCAAATGACACTGAAGAATGTTTTACCAGAACAACAATTTGTATGTTGTTCCCAATATACATTTTCCCATCTTTTCTCAAGCATCCCAAGTCCTATAATTAAGTTTCTAAAGAAGAGTAAAGCTTCCCTGGTGGCTCAGCAGTAAAGAATCTGCCAGTCAATGCAGGAGACATAGGTTCAGTTCCTCACTAGGGAAGATACCCTGGAGAAGGAAATGGCAACCCACTCAAGCATTCTTGCCTGGGAAATCTCATGGAAGAAGGAACCTGGCAGGTTATAGCTCTGGGGTCACAAAGAATTGGACATGACTTAGCGACTAAAACAACAACAAAGAAGGGCAAGCACGAAAATAGTCTTTCCTCTTGTGCTATACACATAGCTAAATACCAGGCATTTGCAATAGTTCTCTTACAAGGAAGTGTTTCCAAGAATAATTAAATGCTAAGGCAAAATATCGTTTGGTATCCAAACACATGAATGGCTTAGACAATGTCTTAGAGAGCGGCACAATTCATAATTCTTGAAGAAATATGAGAAAAAAATGATTTTATGGTTAGAAAGATGTGTCTAATATTTACCATTGTCCTAATACTTACCATTAGGAATAGTCCTGATGGCTACTCAAATTCCTACTTTCACAAATGATAGTGACAACTAAAATTCCCTGCATTGAGCTCTCTAGTCTAAAAGAACAGTTATTTTTACGGTATGAGATCAATGACAGAAAGCCAGTTTGATGAACTATGTATGGCAAGCATATTAATAGTCGCTTAATAGTTGAACAAAAAAAAATAATAATAAGGATTCTATTGTATGCCATATACAGACAAGTATATGCATGGAAACTAAGTAGCTTCAAGACAGAATATGCATCTCTTCTTTCTTGGGAGACTAATATTAATTTCTATATACTCTGACAATTGACCTGGAGCTGAACTTCCAGAATGCTTTACATGTGATATGGAGATGTCTGTGTATATGTGTGCTCAGTCATGTCCAACTCTTTGCAACCCCGTGAACTGTAGCCCACCAGGCTCCTCTGTCCATGGGATTCTCCAGGCAAAATACTGGAGAGGGTTGCCACTTCCTCCTCCAGTGGATCTTCCTGACCCAAGTATCAAATCATGTCTCCTGCATCTCCTGTGTTGTCAGGCTGATTCTTTACCACTGAGCCACCTGGGAAGGCAGGTTGTTGTTCATTACTAAGTCGTAACCAACTCTTTGTGACCCCATGAACTGCAGCATGCCAGGCTTCCTTGTCATTCACTATTTCCTGGTGTTTCCTCAAACTTATGTCCATTGAGTTGGTGATGCCATCCAGACCACCTCATCCTCGGTCACCCCCTTCTCCTCCTGACATCAGTCTTTCCCAGCATCAGGGTCTTTTCCAATGAGTTGGCTTTTCACATCAGGTGGCCAAAGTATTGGAGCTGCAGCTTCAACATCAGTCCTTCCAATGAATA
Source organism: Bos grunniens (assembly GCF_055505025.1). Taxonomy (NCBI): domain Eukaryota; kingdom Metazoa; phylum Chordata; class Mammalia; order Artiodactyla; family Bovidae; genus Bos; species Bos grunniens. The sequence goes on from NC_141168.1 coordinate 11,523,072, forward strand.
TTCAGGACTAATTTCCTTTAGGATGGACTGGCTCTATCTCCTTGCAGTCTAAGGGACTCTCAAGAGACTTCTCTCCAGCACCACATTCAATAGTATCAGTTTTTCAGCACTCAGGCTTCTTCATGGTCCAACTCTCACATCCATACATGATGACTGGAAAAACCATAGCTTTGACCATATAGACCTTGGTTCACAAAGTGATGTCTCTGCTTTTTAATACACTATCTAGATTGTCATAGCTTTTCTTCCAAGGAGAAAGTGTCTTTTAATTTTGTGACTGCACTCACCATCCATTTAAGCCCAAGAAAATAAAATCTGCCACTGTTTCAAATTTTCCCCCATCTATTTGCCATGAAGTGATGGGACCAAAAGCCATGATCTTAGTTTTCTGAATGTTGGGTTTTAATTCAGCTTTTTCACTCTCCTCTTTTACCCTCATCAAGAGGCTTTTTAGTTCTTCTTCTGTTTCTGCCATTAGAGTGGTATCATCTGCATATCTGAGGTTGTTGCTATTTCTCCTTGCAATTTTGATCCTAGCTTGTAAGTCATCCAGCCTGGCATTTTGTTTTATGTACTCTGCACATAAGCTAAATAAGCAAGATTATAATACACAACCTTGACATACTCTTTTCCCAATTTAGAATTAGTTGATTGTTCCATGTCTGGTTCTAACTGTTGCTTCTTTTCCTGAATAAAGGTTTCTCAGGGGGCTGGTATGATGGTCTGGTATTCCCATCTCTTGAAGAATTTTCCATAGTTCATTGTGATTCACATATTCAAAGGCTTTAGCATAGTCAATGAAGCAGAAGTCAATAGATTTTTGGAATTTCTTTACTTTTCCTATGATCCAATGGATGTTGGCAATTTGGTCTCTGATTCCTCTGTCTTTTCTAAATCCAACTTGAGTATGTGGATGTTTTCAGTTCAGGTACTGCTAAAGCCTAGCTTGAAGGATTTTGGGCATTACTTTGCTTGCACATGGAATGAGCACCATTTTATGGTAAAGCATTCTTTGGCATTGCCTTTTTTGCGACTGTAATGAAAACTGACATTTTCCAGTCTTGTGGCTACTGCTGAGTTTTGAAACATTGCTGGCATACTTAGTGCAGCATTTTAACAGCATCAGCATCATTGTTGATGCTTAGAAATAGCTCAGCTGGAATTCCATCACCTCCACTGGCTTTGTTTGTAATAATGCTTCCTAAGGCCCACTTGACTTCACATTCCAGGATGTCTGGGTCTAGGTGAGTGACCATGCCATCATGGTTATCCAGGTCATTAAGAACTTTTTTTTATGTTTTTTTTTGTCTATTCTTGCCACCTCTTCTTAATCGCTTCTACTTCTTATAGATAGGTATTTGCTCTTTCTGTCCTTTATTGTGCCCATCTTTTCATGAAATGTTTCCTGCCATAGCAATATTGCTTACAGTCAGCTGTCCTTGACTGTTATATGTTCAATCAGACCTGCAGTCTAAAATATTTAACAGCAATTTAAGGATTTCACAGTTTATCTTTATGTTTTTTCCTAGTACTCATCATTTTTAAATATATATTTTAAAAATGCCTGCAAAACCAGATTTAAAATATAAAAACACAAAGTTCAGCCATGAAAAGAACAAATACTTTCCCAGGATTAAAGGTATGCTTCTGAGTTATCCCTTTGTTATTACCAAAACAAATGTTCATGGACTTCAGGTAACTTTTTTAAGGAAGGCCAACAAATTTGTTTACTCAGAATGAATAAAGCTGAGACATGTAAGTATAAGGTAACATGGTCAAATTCTTTACCAAGATTTTAGAAGTTGTACCTGAAAATGATTTACTCTCTTACAGTAGCTTCCTTAGTAAACCATAGATGCATAAAAGTTCTTTCCACTTTTGGAAGTACCAAAAAAAAAAAAAGACATTGAGATAGTGGTTTATTGAATAATATGAAAAAATAATAAATCAGTAAATCATACAGAGATGCTCACCAAAAAGGCAGAAGTACGGGTTTTGGTTTGCAAACATACAGTAAACATAATTAAATGTTGATAGTTATTATGATAAATATATATGGCTTAATATGTTTTTAGAGATTCTTAATTTTCTAAAGGTTTTGAAAAATTAGTTTTTTAGATATATTCTATGACTTGGGAAAACTGAAAATCCTGACTGTCATGTCAGGATACATGTCATGTCAAGTGACATGAAAGAAGGTCAGGAAAATACTCCTCTTGCAATTACATTCTCAGTATTAAGATGACCTCACTGCCTCTAGAATGGAGCTGTGAACTTGGCCTTGATTGTATAGTGCCACTCTCATTACGACTAGTCAGTGGCCAGTCTCTCTCAATCTCTGCCCATAACAGATATGAATTGAGGGTTCATAGGCTACATTAACTCTATTCCAAGGAAAACAAGTTAACCTTTGTGGTCAGAGGTGGCCTTGCTCAGTTAGCAGAGGGTATTTTCATCAGTAATGAAGATAAAATGTCAAGATATCAATAGTTTTTGTAGCTATTATGGATGGGTAACTCTCTCTTATTAGACGTGGCTGGAAATGATTTGTCTTCCATAATAGAGAAGGATTACAGCGTGCCAGTAAATGATGCTGTTGGGAATTACTTAAAATAGTTATTCCCCTTGGAAGTTCAATGCCTGAGGCTAGAGAAAAATATGTTATCTACCCATATTTTAACTCTATTTTAAAAGTAACCCTTATAAATCTAGGATGTTCTTATACTTCATCATTGAGATAAAGTCTTATGTTTCAGTGGTAAACCTAATGAAATGAAATAAGAGTTTAGATCTTTGGGGTATATGTTAATGTTAATAAGCAAGAGCAAAGCAGTATTTATTTGTGCATCCGTATATGCTCCTGTGCGTGAGAGAATATTCAAATATTTCACTATAACAGGCCTTTAGAAATTAGTGAGATAAAGATATTTATGAATAAAAACAAGCTATTTCCTTTTTTCCTTACTTTGTTTTCCTTGCTAAGCTGTCTTCACTTTTAATGATAAGTACCAAAAGCCTGATCCCTGGTAGAAGTTTCCTTTATGGGTTTCTTTTCTTATGACTAAAGAAAATACATTTCTCATAACTAAGAGCACTTCTTGTGGAGAAGATGCTTGAGAGTCCCTTGGACTGCAAGGAGATCAAACCAATTAATCCTAAAGGAAATTAACCCAGAATATTCATTGGAAGGAATGATGCTGAAGCTGAAGCTCCATTACTTTGGCCACCCAATATGAAAAGCTGACTCATTGGAAAAAAACCTCATTCTGGGAAAGATTGAGGACAAAAGGTGAAGAAGTGGCAGAGAATGAGGTGATTAGATGCTCAGACTCAGAGGTGTCTGACTCTTTGCAATCCATGGACTGTAGCCCGCGAGGCTCCTCTCTCCATGGGATTTTCCAGGCAAGAATACTGGAGTGGGTCATCACTAACTCAATGGATGTGAATTTGAACAAAATCAGGGAGATAATAGAGGAGAGAGGAGTCTGCTAGAGTCCATGAGGCTGCAAAGAGTCGGACATGACTTAGTGACTGAACAAGTAATAGTAACAAAGTGTCTCTTTGTCACTATTCAATGATTTACTGAGAAAATGCTAGATATGAACAAAAGGTAAGTTTCTGATAATCTATATTTGGTTATTTATGAGTATCAAAAAATTCAAGCTAAAATAAGAGAACTCATTTATTTTTTTCAAACATCCAAATTCAATTACTTATAAAGTATCCTTTTAGAATATGGAAAATATGATTCTTGGTCATATATAAATAGTTTACAATGAAATGTCCTGGAGATATCAGCACCAAGCATAGGATTTGATCTGGTCAGTAAGTAATATTAATGTCGTGACACATCTGGTCAAAATAGTTCCTTCTTCAAAAAGAAAGCAAATTGTATGGTGTGATGTTTTCCAATTAAGTTATAACTTCAAAAATAAGTTATTAGCCTGTTTGTTGTTAGATCCATACCTCCTTTTGTATGTATATCAGTAAGAATTTCATAAACTAGGCAGACAAGGCAGATGGAAGGGATAATATATAAGAAAAGATTCTCTTTCTTCCTTCTCTGACCCCAATTTGGAGATACCACGGTGAGAAAGATCAGAATTTGCAATTGTTAGGAAGTGGGAATTCCCCCTTCTACCTCTCTTGAGTTCTTATGGATGCACTAATAATACAATTGACACAAGACAGATTAACAGAAGAGAAAGAAACAAATTTTAATTTGCAAATTTTAATCTGTGGCCAAGCAGGCAGCTTTTATACATGTCAAATATGGTAACAACAAATTTGCAAGAAACTGACAGGACCAAAACCTTAGGTTTGGGGTGCTCAATTAGTGAAGAATCTAAACATTTTGGACTTGGGGTAGTAAGTTAAAGAAGTAACAGGTTTCTTTGTGTATAAGCTTCTTGGCCCCAATTCCCTATCTCTGGTGATAAGGGCGTCATACCTCCAGATGCAGGGAGTGCAATTTTTACATGAGAGATTCCCTTCCTGCTTTTATGGAGACAGAAAGAATGGGCAGAGTATATCCTTTGCATTGGCTGTCTCTTAAGTAACTTTAATTTAGAGTAACAAATATGCCATTGAGGCACATCTGGGGCAGCCTGTCCCGAGCACCAGCACAATCATGAGTTTGGATTATGAACTCTCCCAACTTTTAGCCATATTACCTTGTGCAAATTATGCAACCTTCCTGGCTCCCCAGGTGGTGCTGTGGTAAACAATCTGCCTGCCAATGCAGGAGACAAAAGAGATGTGGGTTCAATCCTTGGGGTCAAGAAGGTCCTCTGGAGTAGGAAGATCCAGTGTTCTTGCCTGGAAAATTCCATGGATGGAGGTGCCTGGTGGACTACAGTTCATGGGGTCTCAAAGAATTAGACAAGACTGAACATGCATACTCCCCTGTTTCAGGTCTCTAACTTTTAAAATAAGGATAATATATAATATAAACTTAATATTTTAATAACATATAAATGATATAAACAAATTCTAAGATGTTAAGTGTCTACAAAGTATCTTGGGTTGTTATACTTAATCCATGCATAGTCCTCTAACACTTATGCAAAGCTACACTTTAAGCATAGTAATACTGACTGCAATTAAGGCCAACTCTTAACACCATTTGTTTGGTTGTTTCTCCAAGAACTGGCCTTAGATTCAGCCTTGGGTGTGAAGGGGAACAGAATATGTCACAATGTGCCACTTTGGCCTATGGATTCGTTTGAGCCCAAAGTGATCAAGATTCAGCAGATGCAAGAAAAACATTTACCTCTCCCTTAACTCGGAGAAGGTAATGGCAACCCACTCCAGTACTCTTGCCTGGAAAATCCCATGGACGGAGGGGCCTGGTGGGCTGCAGTCCATGGGGTCGCTAGGAGTCGGACATGACTGAGCAACTTCACTCAAATGCCTAAAAGAATTTAGATAGGGTGCCTGGCCCAGAAAAAGAGCTCTTACTAGAGATAACTTTTTATCTGAAGGAGTCACCAGCTTGGCAGGGCAGAAATCTGATTAATTAACATCTGACTCTCTTGTCTTCCTGGGAATCACCCTCTTCCTCTAGGAAGCCCCAGGCCTCTATCCCATTTCTAAGCTCAGGATGGTGTATAAGTCTCATTTGTCAGCCTGTCTTTGGGTCTCATACTTTTATTGGGCTCCCATACACACACAATTAAATTTTTCTCCTATTAATTTGTCTTGTGTCAAATTAATTACTAGACAGCCAAAGCACCTAGAAGGGTAGAAGAAAAATTTGATTCTCCCCTACAGGGTACAGAATTCTTCTTTATTATCTCTGGGGCTCCTGCATTCCCTTGCATCTCAAACAAATAAACTTAGACATTTGAACAAATAAGCTTACTCATTCTAGTTAAAATATAATGCAAAAAACAAACATTATTTCAGAAAATAAAGTGAAGAAGTATCAACACACAGGATAAGGGGCTTGTGTGAAACAGAAAAGAAAATTATATTTTCAGCAAAAAGACCTGGTTTTCTAAAGAAGATAAATAATTAAATAGCTAAAAAGATCAGAAGATGTGGGGGGAAAAAAAGAAAGATAAAATGGCTTAACAGTAGACATTTAACACACTCAAAATTTTAACATTAATTCTGAGCTCTTAGCCCATGTGAAACCATAAAATAGAATTATATTTAATTTTCTTTTACTTTTAAATTATTGTCTTGAATATCAAAGTTTTCAGGTCTTATACATTTTATCTCTCTTATTTACTACTTTATCCTTGGAACAGAGAATAGTGGAATCAGTAGATATTTGCTGAATGAATGTATGGATTGATGGTGATGATCAGATGGATAGACATCTAATTTGGATGGGTGGACATCATGTTTTAGACACATTTGCAATCCTAACACACTTAGCTTCAGGTTTTTGTTATATATGATAAACAAATATTAATATTAACATAAATAGGTACCACCATAAATACAAACAGGGAAGCATACTGTTTCTATAGAAACATTTATTTATGTGTTTCCATGGTGACTTCAATGACACCTATTATTTATTAAATAATTTTGCTTTTCTGCCTAGGTCCTGACCTAAACTCTGTGATGTGAAGATACACCTAGTTTCCTCTGGCTTAAGAGAGGAAAAAGAGGAAAAGGATATAAGAATAAGAATATCTGTAAATTATGATAAACAATGACTTTCTTTTTCATTGTAAATAAACAAGTATACAACACAGATATAAATTATTATAGTGTTAAATTTTAACATTATACTGTACCTCTATGAAGTTCTTTTGTTAAAAATAATGGATCAACTTTGCACAGATTTCTTTTCTATTTAGAACAAATATTTATTTCTAAATTTGTCATTTTCAAATAAGCCTCCCTTAAATGACTAAATGCATATGTGGTATAATACATATATGAAAGACAGTGAAAGTCACTCAGTTGTTACTGACTCTTTGCGAGCCCATAGACTGTAGCCTGCCGGGCTCCTCTGTCCATGGAATTCTTCAGCCAAGAATACTGGAGTCAGTTGCCACTGCTTTCTCCAGGGGACCTTCCCAACCCATAAATACAATGGAATATTACTCAGCCGTAATAAAGAATGACATAATGCCATTTGTTGCAACATGAATGGACCTAGAGATTACCATTCTAAGTGAAGGAAGTCAGGCAGAGAAAGACAAATATCATACGACATTACTTATAAGTGGAATCTAAAAAATGATATAAATGAACATATTTACAAAACAGAAACAGACTCACAGATGTAGAAAACAAATTTAAGGTTACCAAAGGGGAAAGGTGGGTGGCAGTAAATTAGGAAGATCAACAAGGACCTACTGCATAGCATAGGGAACTCTAGTCAATACTTTATAACAACCTATATAGGAAAAGAATCTGAAAAAGAATATATATGCATAACTGAATCACTTTACTATATACCTGAAGCTAGTACATTATAAATCAATGATCCTCTAATAAAAAATAAAAATTAAATTAAAAAAGAAGTTATAGCTTCTTCCATATTTTGTTATGAGATTAGGACTTCACTTTTCATAATTAAATCCTTTATCTATTTGAATTGATTTTTGTGTATGGTTGGACATAGAGACATTTTTCATTTAATTCTCTTATGACTAACCAATCATTCCAGCACACTTGTTGAATATTCTACTCTAACTCTACTAATCTTATACAAGAACTTTATGAATTCAATGAATTCTCAATTCTGTCCTATTAATGTTTTTATCTATCTGTGCACCAAATGCCCTATTTAATTATCATGGCCTTATGATATGTCTTGATATCTGGAAAAGCAAATTACTGACCTGATTATTTTATTCATGAATATTCTGGCCTTTCTTTTTCCATCTGAAATAACAGAACCAGCTAATCAAGTTCTCTTGTGAAATTCTTAGAGCTTGTTTGCAATCACATTAACATTAAAGGTTGATTTAAATAGTTGATTTTTTTCTTTCTATCCAGGAGTATGGTATGTCATTTCATTTATTCTTATCTTCTTCAGTGTTTTTCAATGTTTTTTTTCCCTAAAGAGATATTTTACATTTCATTTTCTACAAGGTTGTCCCTCTGTATATCTTTTTGTCAGTCTCTCTCATATGTACAGACTTTTGTCAGCATAGTCAATACATATATATATATATTTACATGTATATGAGAGAGAGAGACCTTGACTCTTCGACCTTTGTCAGTATAGTCTGTACATATAAATATGAAAGAGAGAGCAACAAAGACAGAGACAAAGAGAGAAAACTGGATAGCAAGGAGATCAAAACAGTTGATCTTAAAGGAAATCAACCCTGAATATTCTTTGGAAAGACTGATATTGAAGCTGCAGCTCCAATATTTTAGCCACCATCAGGCAGAGAAACGGAGAAGGCAATGGCACCCCACTCCAGTACTCTTGCCTGGAAAATCCCATGGATGGAGGATCCTGGTGGGCTGCAGTCTATGGGGTCGCTGAGTCAGACACAACTGAACGACTTCACTTTCACTTTTTCAGTTTCATTCATTGGAGAAGGAAATGGCAACCCATTCCAGTTTTCTTGCCTGGAGAATCCCAGGGGCAGGAGAGCCTGGTGGGCTGACGTCTATGGGGTCATGCAGGGTCGGACACAACTAAAGTGACTTAGCAGCAGTAGCAGCAGCAGGCAGAGAAAGACAAATATCATACAATATTACTTATAAGTGGAATCTAAAAAATGATATAAATGAACCTATTTACAAAACAGAAATTAGAGGATGAGAAGAGCCAACTCATTGGAAAAGAACTTGATGCTGGGAAAGATTGAGGGTAGGAGAAGAGGGCAACAGAGGATGAAATGCTTGGATGGCATCACCGATTCCATGGACGCGAGTTTGAACAACTTCTGGGAGATAGTGGGAAACAGTGAAAGACAGGGAAGTTCAGCATGCAGCAGTTCATGGGGTCACAGAGAGCTGGACACAACTAAGCGACCGAACAAAATATATGTATATAGTTTATACATATATATACCATGTATATGTACACACATATAACATATATTTTTATATATATATATATATCCTATATGATTCTGGTTACAGTAAGCTTGCTAAACTCTATTTTGAGTTCAAACTATAAAAAAACCAATGGATTCAGTTTCATGACTGAATACCAAAGTAATAACCTAAAATCAGCATATACTGTCATAAATACACACATACATAAGTGTTTAGAAGATATGGTGGAAGAAAAGATTCTATTTTTAATGGCAGAAACACCAAAAGCAAAGGCTAAAATAACTTGCTGTGAATTGAAAGAAAATACGTAAGACATACAGAGAATATTTTTAAAGAGTAGATAAATACATTAAATGAAGATTGAACAAATGAAAATGTATACTGAATATTTTGAATTCAAAACACTGCATCATAAAATATGTCTACCCCATGTTCCACCTCACCTGCATCAACACACACACACACACACACACACACAGACACACTAAATTCTATGCCCTTTTCTTGCCTTTTTAGCACTAATTATTTATTCACCTTTGAATATACCATTTCATTTGCTCATTGCACTTTCTTTTTTCACCAGAATCATTTCTTTCCCTTTACCATAATGTGAGCTCCATAGGCAGTTGACCTCCATCAATTAGACAAGTTCTAGTGCATAACAAGTATTCAGTCAGCAAGTACTGTGGACACAAAAAGTGAAATGAAATGAAGTGAAGTCGCTCAGTCGTGTTTGACTCCTTGCGACCCCGTGGACTGTAGCCCACCAGGCTCCTCCATCCATGGGATTCTCCAGGCAAGAATACTGGAGTGGGTTGCCATTTCCTTCTCCAGGGGATCTTCCCGACGCAGGGATCGAACCCAGGTCTCCCGCATTGCAGGCAGACGCTTTAACCTCTGAGCAACCAAAAAGCGTTGCATAAATGGGAAAATACACCAGGTTATTTATTGTATAAGTACAATCAACATTTTATAGATAGATAGATCAATAGACAGATTCATACTAGCTTTCTGTATCCCATTCCCTATTTAAGTTTTGTCCATAGCACTAAAAACCTTTAATTTATTATACTATTGATCCTTTTTATTGTCTTATTGTTTATATAGCACCACTAAAATTAAGTTCCTTAAGGACAATGACTGTTTTCTTTTTTGTGCACTCTGTATTCCCAGCATCAGGAGAGTGCCTAGCACAGAGTTAGTACCAAATAAATTATCCTACACATACAAAATACATTCAAATAACAATAGCCTTTCTTCAGACCTATATAAACAGATGTTGAAATTCTTATAAAAAATAAAAATATTCAGTGCCTTTTAATGAAAGGTCCATGAAGAAAGTCTAAACACCAGGAATTTAAACATATGAAGTCTCAATATTTGAAATAATATGGCCCTAACACATGAATCATTGGGACAGAAACAAAATATAACATAAAAATAAATCAGACAAATACATATATATATGAAACTTTGGTATATGAAAAATGTAGCATCTCATATTAGTAAGGGAATATCTATTATTCAATATAGTATTCACCCAAAACCCACATCATAAACCAGGATAAACTTTATATAAATGATTTAAATATATGGTGTGAAAAAATGTTTGATGAGGAAACAGGCATATTGCTTCATAATTTTGGAGTAGGGAAGGCCTTGTTCATTTTAGACAAAATCCAGAAGCCATAAAATAAGTGATTGATCCTAGGCTCACTTGTTCAGTTGCGCTTTGGGGAGGGAGGGACGCTGCAAACGAATGGACTAATCAAAAATATACAAGCAACTCCTGAAGCTCAATTTTAGAAAAATAAATGACCCAATCAAAAAATGGGTCAAAGAACTAAATAGACATTTCTCCAAAGAAGACATACAGATGGCTAACAAACACATGAAAAGATGCTCAACATCACTCATTATCAGAGAAATGCAAATCAAAACCACTATGAGGTACCATTTCACACCAGTCAGAATGCCTGCGATCCAAAAGTCTACAAGCAATAAATGCTGGAGAGGGTGTGGATAAAAGGAACCCTCTTACACTGTTGGTGGGAATGCAAACTAGTACAGCCACTATGGAGAACAGTGTGGAGATTCCTTAAAAAACTGGAAATAGAACTGCCTTATGATCCAGCAATCCCACTGCTGGGCATACACACTGAGGAAACCAGAAGGGAAAGAGACATGTGTACCCCAATGTTCATCGCAGCACTGTTTATAATAGCCAGGACATGGAAGCAACCTAGATGTCCATCAGCAGATGAATACAGATGTATACAGCTTTCTTATATGCAATGGAGTATTACTCAGCCATTAAAAAGAATACATTTGAATCAGTTCTAATGAGGTGGATGAAACTGGAGCCTATTATACAGAGTGAAGTAAGCCAGAAAGAAAAACACCAATACAGTATACTAACATATATATATATGGAATTTAGAAAGATGGTAACGATAACCCTGTATGTGAGACAGCAAAAGAGACACAGATATATAGAACAGTCTTCTGGACTCTGTGGGAGAGGGAGAGGGTGGGTTGATTTGGGAGAATGGCACTGAAACATGTATAATATCATATATGAAATGAATCACCAGTCCAGGTTCAATGCAGGATACAGGATGCTTGGGGCTGGTGCACTGAGATGACCCAGAGGGATGGTACGGGGAGGGAGGTGGGAGGGGGGTTCAGGATGGGGAACACGTGTATACCCGTGGCAGATTCATGTTGATGTATGGCAAAACCAATACAATATTGTAAAGTAATTAACCTCCAATTAAAATAAATAAATTTTAAAAAATGATTGATAAAAGCAACCTCATAAAAATAAAAAAAACTTTCTACAAGTATTAGGGAAATTAAAATTAAAGTAGTCTTGTTTAGGCTTCAGAGGTAGGGGAGCAGACTTCTGACTGACTTCTGACCTTGCCTGGACCCAACTGGACTCCCTGCCTGGTTGGGAACACATCAATTGTTATTAGCAAGTTAAGCAGCTTGTTAGATAAGAAAGGGAGTAGGTTTTGGAATTTCTTAAGCCCCTGGAGTTCTGGGTAACCACCCCATTCCCTCTCACCCTGAGGTCTAAGAAGTCTTCTGACTCACAAGGTGAGACAAACAGCTTTGTAAAAGTTAAAACTAAAGCTGCATTTTTGCATGCAAACTGATAATGATATCAGTCTGTGGCCTGCGATTACAAATGGGAGCTCTCAAAACTGCAATCTGAAGTCTTACCCATGGGGTAGATGAACTACCTGGGACCCTTTCCCAATAGGGACTCCAGATTGCTGTTAACGAGGGCCTTCCCAGCACTGTTCAAGTCTGGATGCAGGTTGTTGGCCCAACTTAGTGATGTATATGCTATTACTTCTCTCTGTTGCTTCTATTTCTTTTCTTTTAATGACTGTATTTTGTCACCCTGCTTATTTACCTTATATGCAGACTACATCATGAGAAACTCTGGACTTGAAGAAACACAAGCTGGAATCAAGATTGCCGGGAGAAATATCAATAACCTCAGATATGCAGATGACACCACCCTTATGGCAGAAAGTGAAGAGGAACTAAAAAGCCTCTTGATGAAAGTGAAAGTGGAGAGTGAAAAAGTTGGCTTAAAGCTCAACATTCAGAAAACTAAGATCATGGCATCCGGTCCCATCACTTCATGGGAAATAGATGGGGAAACAGTGGAAACAGTGTCAGACTTTATTTTTTTGGGCTCCAATATCACTGCACATGGTGACTGCAGCCATGAAATTAAAAGACGCTTACTCCTTGGAAGGAAAGTTTTGACCAACCTAGATAGCATATTCAAAAGCAGAGACATTACTTTGCCAACAAAGGTTCATCTAGTCGAGGCTATGGTTTTTCCTGTGGTCATGTACGGATGTGAGAGTTGGACTGTGAAGAAGGCTGAGCGCCAAAGAATTGATGCCTTTGAACTGTGGTGTTGGAGAAGACTCTTGGGAGTCTCTTGGACTGCAAGGAGATCCAACCAGTCCATTCTGAAGGAGATCAGCTCTGGGATTTCTTTGGAAGGAATGATGCTAAAGCTGAAACTCCAGTACTTTGGCCACCTCATGTGAAGAGTTGACTCATTGGAAAAGACTCTGATCCTGGGAGGGATTGGGGGCAAGAGGAGAAGGGGACGACAGAGGATGAGATGGCTGGATGGCATCACTGACTCGATGGACATGGGTCTGGGTGAACTCCGGGAGTTAGTGATGGACAGGGAGGCCTGGTGTGCTGAGATTCATGGTGTCGGAAAGAGTTGGACACAACTGAGCGACTGAACTGAACTGAATGACTGTATATTGAGACTAAGTTAAATAATCTTCTATAAAAATTGAAATTGTTTCTTTGTGTGTAACATGTAGTTTCTTTTGTTAATGAACCCTCAGAACCTAAAACTGGAAGGGAGGGGAGTTTGGAGGAGAATGGAGACATATCTCTGTATGGTTGGGTTCCTTTTCTGTTCACCGAAAACTATCACAACATTGTTAACGGGCTATGTGAACGTGAAAGTGTTAGTCACTCAGGCACGTCGGACTCTTTGGACTGTATGTTCTGGCAAGAATACTGGAGTGGGTAGCCATTCTATTCTCCGGGGGATCTTCCCAACCCAGGAATCAAACCCGAGGATCCAGAGTATTGCAGGCAGACTCTTTCCCATCTGAGCCACCATGGAAGCCCCACTCTAATATAAAATTAAAAGTTAAAAAAAAAAAAAAAAACTCTTGGCAAAGCAATAAGGGAAAATAGGCAAGGTAAAAACATGAAATGGGAAAAAACATGCAACTCACATCACAGAAGCTAATTTTCTTAATAGACAAAGAGCCTCCAGAAATCAATCACAAAAGGTCAATAACACGATAGAAAGACAAGTAAAAAACATGAGCAAATACTTGTCCCCAGAGTGAAGTGATTCTTTATCATATAAAAGTTGCTGAATTTCACTCATAACAAGAGAAATGCTAATTTCAACTGCAGAGGTTTACATTCTTTTCACTTATCAGCTTAGCAAATACCCAATGAAGCATTAACACCCTCTGTTGGTAAGGCTAGGGGAAAATATACTATTGACACTAATGACATGGCTACCAACCTCTATGGAGAACAATTTAACAGTATTTTTCAAAATCACAAATGAACTTTTTGACTCAACAATTGCACTTTTGAGGAATTTTCCTATAGTATACTTGCACATGTACAAAATATCTTGGATATGATACTGTTTTAAGGGGGGGAAAAGTCTGTTAACAGGAGACTGGTTAAATAAATCACTGTAAAATGAATAAGAACATCCTATGTGTGTGTGTTACTCACTCAGTCATGTACGACTCTGCAACTCCATCGTCTGTCCATGGAATTCTCCAGGCAGGAATACTGGAGTGGGTTGCCATTCTCTTCTCCAGGAGACCTTCCCAACCCAGGGATCAAACCTAGGTCTCCTGCATTGCAGACAGATTCTTTACCATCTGAGCTACCAGGGAAGCCCCCAAATCAGGTGAACCACAATATAATGATATATTAATACAAAAATATACATAATGTCATGTGTTTGAAGAAAGCAAAGTCTAGAAGAGTATGAATGCTATGCAGATTTTTATGGAAAAATAATAAAAATGCTTATTTCTCTATTTAGATTTGAATCATGAATCTGTATATGAATACAAACGACAGTTATATGTTAAAGAGCAGAAGTACTGGAAAGATGAGACAGAACCTTAAAGCTTCCTATGCTGCTGCTGCTGCTAAGTCGCTTCAGTCGTGTCCGACTCTATATGACCCCACAGATGGAAGCCCACCAGGCTCCCCTGTCCCTGGGATTCTCCAGGCAAGAACACTGCAGTGGGTTGCCATTTCCTTCTCCAATGCATGAAAGTGAAAAGTCAAAGTGAAGTCGCTCAGTAGTGTCTGACTCTTAGCGACCCCATGGACTGCAGCCTACCAGGCTCCTCTGTCCATGGGATTTTCCAGGCAAGAGTATTGAAGCAGGGTGCCATTGCCTTCTCCAAAGCCTCCTATACTGCTTAGCAAATTGCTTTCTTCTATTATTATTTTTTTTAGTAAGTATTAGGCCAAGCATATGTATATTTACCTAATCATGTTATTAGACAATATTTAAATACCATTTCCCATATGCACTAATTCAATCACACTGATTCAAGATGTTTACAATCATTACATGATACTGTACTAGCGAAGACAGAAAGCATCTTCACATGATGCTTTTTAGCATTGATGAGATAATACTGCATTCTTTACTAAACTTATTCTTGCTTTCTCATAAGACATGCTCAAAGTTTCCTTTTGCTATTAGTATAGGTTTTTCAAAGTATCTCAGCTTTGATTTCACAGTTCAGATGTTATGAAATTCAGGCAGTCAGTAGACCTTGATCTTAGTTTACAGCTTAGTAATTGAAGTATGGCTGAAGTATCACCTGGAAGCTTATTAGAGATGCAGAAAGGAAGGTTCCAACACAGAACTGCAGAGTCAGAATCTTCATTTTAAAAAGAGCCTCAGATGATGTTTATGCCTATGAAGTTTGAGAAGCACTGATTTACAGAACAATACGCCTAGCTTTTTGGCTACTCACAACTTAGCGACTGAATAACAACAATATATACATGCAGTATTTACACGTATTTTAAGGTCTCCTGTAAATTTTTCTACCTTGCATTTTATTTGCCATTTCTCTCTCTCTCTTTCTCTCTCAGCTTTTCTTTTCCCTGCTGAATGTTTTTCTTTGTCTAAGTTCTTTTCCTGTTCTTCTGTTATCAAGATATCAAAAGATGTTTGGTCTATGGGATCTGGGCAATTTTATACTGTTTTAACCTGTGCTGGGTGCTTCCTTAGTGGCTCAGACGGTAAAGAATCTGCCTGCAATGCAGGAGCCCTTTGTTTGATCCCTGGGTCAGGAAGATCCCCGGGAGAAGAGAATGGCTACCCACTCCAGAATTCTTGTCTGGAGAATTGCATGGACAGAGGAGCCTGGCACGCTACAGTCCACGGTGCTGCAGAGACTACTGAGCAACTAGCACGTCCATTCTCACACTTTTAGCCTATACTAGAAAATGTAACCCTTTATGAACTTCCTTGCACTAATTTCTTCAATCTCTACTGTTTTAATTTGTTTCTGATTATGGGCGAGTGTCATTTATTTGGATACTGCTGAGGTAGCAGACTGGTGAGTAGTAGGGGCAGTAAGAGATATTGCAATAATTTTTCAGTATTATATGGTAAATAATCCTAAGAAAACCACTTATATGTGTTCACAGAAGTTACTTTAAAAAAGTATCTTTAGTATTAAATATCTAATGAGTATTTTTAAATTTTACTTGGGGGGGATCAATAATCCATTTTTGAGAATCCTAAGAAAAATTTTTTTCAGTAAACTGCTTTAGACAGGTATATAAAGCTTTGCATATAGCTTCTGGGCATCCTTGTTCTCTGAAACCTACATATGGATCCTGAAGTCCATATCCTAAGCTCAAGCAAAAATAAATATGAATATCTACACTTCCTTATCAGTGTTTTAAACAACTAAAAAATACAGATTGTCCTGGGAAAGAAAATGAATGTTTGGTCCCTGCTGCTGTACATTAATTGTGAAATACTGGTATAATCATAACAAACCAAATGAAATATAAATTTCCTTTAGTAAACTGAAGATAATTAATCCCCTTCCAGATGATGAAGTGGAGAAGTCCAATAACCATTTGTTTTATGATGTAAAGCTCCTTACATGCAAAACTGTAGGGTCAGGAATGCTCAGCCAACTGAGCAATTGGGTTGGCTTCACATCCTCAAGTGCTGTATAATTTAGGTCAAGTAGGTTAATTAGCATATTATTGTTTGGCCAAATGAATAGCAAGGAGTTGCCAAACCTAAATTCCTTAAATAGTAACACATAAATCTTGGTCCTGTGGCACTTCTACAGATGGCAGCACGCTATCTGATAGATGGAAAGGGCTGCTCGAGCATAACATTAGGATTCAAAATAGCAAAAGAACTCTACACTGAACAAATTTTACCAGAGCAGCAGAAATCTATCATGTTTGTTTTGTCACTGTAACTCACATTTCCCCAACTCAACCTCATAAAGAAATAAAGGGACAATACAGAAGGTAACAAGGGAGGGCGTCAACAAAAACAGTTTATGCAAAAACAGTGTACAGTAAACTCCATTCTATGAAAGGAATGATGTGAACTGTTGTACTGTTGCTTTGCTTTGTATGGATAATAAACTTCTAGCTCTCTTCCATTTGTTTCTTACTTATCTTGCTCTTTACATTATCACACAGTATTTATGGAAACATTTGATCAAGTATTCTTTCTCCATTTTATTGTATTTTGCCTTCTATCCAAAGGGCATTACATTTATCCTTAAATAAAAACAGAATATAAATGTACACAATTCATTAGGAGAGCAGTCTCTAAGAAAACATTTATTTTTTTTTGTTATTAAGTGTTTTAATATTTTCCATTATAAGTAAGATAACATTTAATTTTAATTTCTTTGATTAACAGTTAATCAATAATGAATCTGAATATCTCTTCACATGTCAATGGGCTATATTTTTTCTTTTACTTCTTTTGGAGTTTCTTGTACATATTTCTTGACCATTTTTCTTTTTTTTTTTTTTTTTTAAGACTGTTCTATACATCAGTGTCTCTTTTGCTGTCTCGTATACAGGGTTATCGTTACCATCTTTCTAAATTCCATATATATGCGTTAGTATACTGTATTGGTGTTTTTCTTTCTAGCTTACTTCACTCTGTATAATAGGCTCCAGTTTCATCCACCTCATTAGAACTGATTCAAATGTATTCTTTTTAATGGCTGAGTAATACTCCATTGTGTATATGTACCACTGCTTTCTTATCCATTCATCTGCTGATGGACATCTAGGTTGCTTCCATGTCCTGGCTATTATAAACAGTGCTGCGATGAACATTGGGGTACACGTGTCTCTTTCCCTTCTGGTTTCCTCAGTGTGTATGCCCAACAGGGGGATTGCTGGATCATAAGGCAGTTCTATTTCCAGTTTTTTAAGGAATCTCCACACTGTTCTCCATAGTGGCTGTACTAGTTTGCATTCCCACCAACAGTGTAAGAGGGTTCCCTTTTCTCCACACCCTCTCCAGCATTTATTATTTGTAGACTTTTGGATCGCAGCCATTCTGACTGGTGTGAAATGGTACCTCATAGTGATTTTGATTTGCATTTCTCTGATAATGAGTGATGTTGAGCATCTTTTCATGTGTTTGTTAGCCATCTGTATGTCTTCTTTGGAGAAATAAATGACCCAATCAAAAAATGGGCCAAAGATCTAAATAGACATTTCTCCAAAGAAAACATTTAATAAGAGGAGAAAATGGCCTCTACTTTTTGGCTAAAGATCTTTTCGGAAATCATAATTTAAATCCTGTATCCTGTGTGTGTCAGCAGTCCACATTTTCACCCCCAGGTTTGGTGATGCACTGGAAGGATTTACATGACCCAGAAGCACTGCTGTGCTTTTAGTTTATTACAGAAAGAACATATAGATGACATTCAGCAAAGTAAGAACTGTATCAGGCAAGTCCAGAAGAAACCAGGTATGAGTTCAGTTGTCTTCTCCCAGTGTATTTACACAGTTAGTATTTAATTCTCCCAACAACATGTGACAACATCCAGGAAGTGCTGCCAGCCAGCAAAGTTCACCTGAGCCTTGGTATCTAGTAATTTTAGTTGAGAACTAGTCATCTAGGCATGCAGCACCTGTGTGATTAACCTTAACTACTCCAGTGTGAGCCTCCCAGAGGTCAAACTGATATCAGATCAGATCAGTCGCTCAGTCGTGTCCGACTCTTTGCGACCCCATGAATCGCAGCACGCCAGGCCACCCTGTCCATCACCAACTCCCGGAGTTCACTCAGACTCACGTCCATCGAGTCAGTGATGCCATCCAGGCATCTCATCCTCTGTCGTCCCCTTCTCCTTTTGCCCCCAATCCTTCCCAGCATCAGAGTCTTTTCCAATGAGTCAACTCTTCGCATGAGGTGGCCAAAGTACTGGAGTTTCAGCTTTAGCATCAGTCCTTCCAAAGAAATCCCAGGGCTGATCTCCTTCAGAATGGATTGGTTGGATCTCCTTGCAGTCCAAGGGACTCCTCAAGAGTCTTCTCCAACACCACAGTTCAAAAGCATCAATTCTTCAGCGCTCAGCCTTCTTCCCAGTCCAACTCTCACATCCATACATGACCACAGGAAAAACCATAGCCTTGACTAGACGAACCTTTGTTGGCAAAGTAATGTCTCTGCTTTTGAATATGCTATCTAGGTTGGTCAAAACTTTCCTTCCAAGGAGTAAGCGTCTTTTAATTTCATGGCTGCAGTCACCATGTGCAGTGATTTTGGAGCCCAGAAAAATAAAGTCTGACACTGTTTCCACTGTTTCCCCATCTATTTGCCATGAAGTGGTGGGACCGGATGCCATGATCTTTGTTTTCTGAATGTTGAGTTTTAAGCCAACTTTTTCACTCTCCTCTTTCACTTTCATCAAGAGGCTTTTTAGTTCCTCTTCACTTTCTGCCATAAGGGTGGTGTCATCTGAATATCTGAGGTTATTGATATTTCTCCTGGTAATCTTGATTCCAGCTTGTGTTTCTTCCAGTCCCGTGTTTCTCATGATGTACTCTGCATAGAAGTTAAATAAACAGGGTGACCGTATACAGCCTTGACGAACTCCTTTTCCTATTTGGAACCAGTCTGTTGTTCCATGTCCAGTTCTAACTGTTGCTTCCTGACCTGCATACAAATTTCCCAAGAGGCAGATCAGGTGGTCTGGTATTCCCATCTCTTTCAGAATTTTCCACAGTTTATTGTGATCCACAGTCAAAGGCTTTGGCATAGTCAATTAACAGAAATAGATGCTTTTCTGGAACTCTCTTGCTTTTTCCATGATTCAGCAGATGTTGGCAATTTGATCTCTGGTTCCTCTGCCTTTTCTAAAACCAGCTTGAACATCAGGAAGTTCACGGTTCACATATTGCTGAAGCCTGGCTTGGAGAATTTGAGCATTACTTTACTAGTGTGTGAGATGAGTGCAATTGTGCGGTAGTTTGAGCATTCTTTGGCATTGCCTTTCTTTGGGATTGGAATGAAAACTGACCTTTTCCAGTCCTGTGGCCACTGCTGAGTTTTCCAAATTTGCTGGCATATTGAGTGCAGCACTTTCACAGCATCATCTTTCAGGATTTGGAATAGCTCAACTGGAATTCTATCACCTCCCCTAGCTTTGTTCGTAGTGATGCTTTCTAAGGCCCACTTGACTCACATTCCAGGATGTCTGGCTCTAGGTGAGTGATCACACCATCGTGATTATCTGGGTCATGAAGATCTTTTTTGTCCAGTTCTTCTGTGTATTCTTGCCATCTCTTCTTAATATCTTCTGCTTCTGTTAGGTCCATACTATTTCTGTCCTTTATCGAGCCCATCTTTGCATGAAATGTTCCTTTGGTATCTCTGATTTTCTTGAAGAGATCTCTAGTCTTTCCCATTCTGTTGTTTTCCTCTATTTCTTTGCATTGATCGCTGAAGAAGGCTTTCTTATCTCTTCTTGCTATTCTTTGGAACTCTGCATTCAGATGTTTATATCTTTCCTTTTCTCCTTTGCTTTTTGCTTCTCTTCCTTTCATAGCTTTGTAAGGCCTCCCCAGACAGCCATTTTGCTTTTTTGCATTTCTTTTCCATGTGGATCATCTTGATCCCTGTCTCCTGTACAATGTCACAAACCTCTGTCCATAGTTCATCAGGCACTCTATCTATCAGATCTAGGCCCTTAAATCTATTTCTCAGTTCCACTGTATAATCACTGATAGAATATGGCTCAGGTCCTGAGCGGAGAAGGTGATGGCACCCCACTCCAGTACTCTTGCCTGGAAAATCCCATGGACGGAGGAGCCTGGTAGGCTGCAGTCCATGGGGTCGCTAAGAGTTGGACACAACTGAGCGACTTCACTTTCACTTTTCACTTTCATGCTTTGGAGAAGGAAATGGCAACCTGTTCCAGTGTTCTTGCCTGGAGAATCCTGGGGACGGTGGAGCCTGATGGGCTGCCGTCTATGAGGTCGCACAGAGTCGGACATGACTGAGGTGACTTAGCAGCAGCAGCAGCAGCAGCAGCGGCAGCAAGTCCTGAGGTGTACATGCAAAAATCCTCATTTACCATAAATCACATGAGCATAATTTATCTGGTGTGGACCAAGGCTTCAGTTTTACTAAGATATTCTTATCAGCCAGGTTAATCCACTGGCTCAGAGGTTACCTCCCAGGGGCCATCCAGGGGCCAGTTCTGAAGATCTTTGGAACGTGCAGTGTTTGGGCAACCCAGCACGGTGTTGTTCAGCTGCTAAGTTGTATCTGACTCTTTGTAACCCCATGAACTGCAGCATGCCAGACTTCTCTATCCTTTACTGTCTCCCTGAGTTTGCTTAAATTCATGTCCATTGAGTCAATAATGCCATCAACTATCTCATCCTCTGTCATCCCCTTCTCCTCCTGCCCTCAACCTTTTCCAGCATCAGGGTCTTTTCCAGTGAGTCAACTCTTCACATGAGGTGGCCAAAGTATTGGAGCTTCAGCTTCAGCAACAGTCTTTCCAATGAATATTCAGGGTTGATTTCCTTAATGTCCAGGGGACTCTCAAGAGTCTTCTCCAACACAACTGGAAAGCAGCAATTCTTCTGTGCTCAGCTTTCTTTATGATCCAACTCCCACACCCATACATGAATACTGGAAAAACCATAGCTTTTGGCTTTAACTATACAGACATTAGTTTGCCAACAAAGATCTGTCTTGTCAAGGCTATGGTTTTTCCAGTGGTCATGTATGGATGTGAGAGTTGGACTGTGAAGAAAGCTGAGCGCCAAAGAATTGATGCTTTTGAACTGTGGTGTTGGAGAAAACTCTTGAGAGTCCCTTGGACTTCAAGGAGATCCAACCAGTCCATTCTAAAGGAGATCAGTCCTGGGTGTTCATTGGAAGGAATGATGCTGAAGCTGAAACTCCAATACTTTGGCAACCTCATGCGAAGAGTTGACTCATTGGAAAAGACCCTGATGCTGGGAGGGATTGGGGGCAGGAGGAGAAGGGGACGACAGAGGATGGCTGGATGGCATCACTGACTCGATGGACGTGAGTTGGAGTGAACTCCGGGAGTTGGTGATGGACAGGAGGCCTGGTGTGCTGCAATTCATGGTGTGGCAAAGAGTCAGATACAACTTAGCAGCTGAACAACACCTTGCTGGGTTGCCCAAACACTGCATGTTCCAAAGATCTTCAGAATTGGCCCCTGGATGGCCCCTCAGACACAACTGAGCAACTGAACTGAACTGAACTGAAACAGACGTGTGTCAGCAAAGGGGCCTGTCTGCTTTTTAATATGCTGTCTATGTTTGTCACAGCTTTTCTTCCAAGGAGCAAGTGTCTTTTCATTTTGTGTCTGCAGTCACTCTCTGCAGTGATTTTGGAACCCAAGAAAACAAAATCTGTCACTGTTTCTACTTTTTCCACATCTATTTGCCATAAAGTGATGGGACTGTATGTCGTGATCTTAGTTTTTTGAATGCTGAGTTTTGAGTGTTTAGTTTTTGAATGTTGAACCCAGATGGCTCTAGCCTTGATTAATTCTACCCATGTTCTTCATCATTCTTCCAAATTTTTCTGCAAGCTATACAATTTTTCTTCAGCAAATTAAGTATATGTTAAAATTTCCCTGAGTCAGATTTTGTTGCTTTCAACAAAGTACTTTGTGTTATGTAAGAACTCTACTAAGAACTTGAAATAATACAGAAGTAAAGGAATAGTTATAGGGAACATTTCTAAATTTGTAACAAAAGTCTAGTAACAGATTTCAAGGTTAGCATAATTTTTTAAAGACTTGAATATCTTGCAATGACTACCAATTTCTTCCCTAATTCTGTCTGAGTAAATTCTAATCTGAGATGACTTCAGTGGGTTCTGTTGTGAAGTCTAATGAGAGTCTCAGTCTCTCCCAAGCTACTTTCTGGTCTTTCTAAATGTGACTCAATATCACCTTTAGTCCTGAGTTTCACTGTATTTTGTAATTCTCTGGTCCTATCAAATTTCCCTGAATCTACATAAAGATTCTTATTATGTAGTCCTAAAGTTCTACCTTATACTTCAGATTATTTTATATTAAGGCTAAATTTCCTACACATTTCCTGAAATATTTTTGTCCCTAAGCCTTAAGGAAATTTAGTTCCCATTCAGGTCCAATGTTACTCTACACTTTACTGGCACTCAGCTTTGTCTAATTTCACTATAGGTCATTTGATTTTCGATGATGGACACAATGTTTCTAGAAGTCTTTATGAAATGAAAACAAAATAATCTTTATATTACCCAATCTAAGGTCTTCCATTGAATTCTTATTCTAGACGAACAAAAAAATATATTTCTTGATTTATTTGCAAAGCAGAAATTCTTAACAAGCCCTGAAGCCCAATCCTGAAGTTCAATCTACCCTTCAACGCAGGAAGGAAGATTTTTGCCTTGATTCATGAACCCTCTATTGGCATTATCTCTTCCAATAAACAGGGTGAGTTTGCAAATCAAACTGATGTTCCCACTTAAAGTTACCCAGTACTTTTCTCAATTATAATTCAGATTCTTAGAGCCAGAGACCACTGCTCGAATATCCCAGACCTGCATACACAGCATGTGTAGACTTCTTCCTAAGGTCTATTCTCCTGAGAGAGACCATATAGTACATATTTATCCCACAGTCCAAGGAGCCACCATTTGCAGAGGTGTGGAAAGAGCTTGGGCACACGGACTTTGTGTCCACAAAGGTGCATAAGGCCCCTCACAATGTAGGGCCCAGCAAGGATAGGAAGAAAAGACAGGTGAGCTAGTGTAAAGAGCTGAAGGCTGAGACTACCATCATCCTGAAAGTCACTATAAGAATCCAAGAATTTTAAATGTAAAGCGGGCCTTTCAGGCCGTTATAGATGACATTTGTCTAGGCAAGAAAATAGTTTTCTCGCTTTACTTCAATAAGTTTAAAAATAAAATAAAAAATAAAAAAAATAAATAAAAGTTTTAACCATGTTAAAAAAAAAAAAGATATTTTCACATATGGTGTATGGACTCCACTTGTACCCATATTCTAGGCAAGGTTGCTAATATCAAAAACTTGGCCCATCTTCCCTGGGATGAGTTGTTCAAATCTATACCTTTTATAGAATATGTTTTACAGCAGGAATTAATATATTTTGCAGAGGTTATATAGACACATTCTGACTTAAGGGGATGGATAATTCACATATTTTTAAGACTATCACACAAATTGGAGAAAATTTACCAAACTTAATTACAATATTCAGAAATTGTAGAATAGGATCCGTTTCATGCAGAACCTACATTTTGCTTTTCCACTTCAACCAACTCTTCTCTACTTTTATCCTTTTTTAATCTTGTGTTTACTTTTTACACACAATGTTAGAAAATAAATGCTGTCCTGCTGTTGCTGTGAACTCTTATCTTCTGTAGGCAGGAGACCTGGGGCTCTAATCCAGATTTTAGAGAACAAGGACTGAGTGTTGAAGGAGAATCTTGGTTAATCAAAGATTTGGGGACAGAAGGTAAGAGAAGGCTCAAAAAAAAAAAAAAACCCAAAGGGAGAGATATAGGCAAAGCCTAGACAGAAAATAAAAGAGGCTATCACAGAAGCCAGGCACTATGGAAAAATCAGTTTTAGTAAAGTGAACAAAACACAGATCCTGGAGAAATTCCCTAAATCTTCTAGCCACAGAAGGACACTTGTACTCACGTTTGCGGGGGAGGGTATTATTCAGGGGTGAAAAGACAATTCAGACTTGTGGATATGAATGTAAGCCCATTCTAATTAAAAGTGAAATACTTCCAAGATGTAATTATAAAGGAGTAGCTGTGTTTGTTAAGTGAACATGTCAGGAGTGAGGGCAATGAGAGGGTAATGATATGTACAAAGTCTCAGAATTAAAACCACACACACAAAAAAATACCCAGGAAAAAGAGATGAAAAGAAGGAAGGAAGTGAGGAAGGAAGGAGACATGCTTGTTCAAAAGGCAAATCTGGGGAAATAACATGATTTTTTTGGGAGATTTGAATAATAAATAAATTGTAAAATCAGAAAGGAAAGAAGGTAAACTAAGTGTGAAATTTTAGGCAGGTTAAAATAGCAGAAGGGATGTGAGAAGCTTAATATAGCCCAAGTAAGCTCTCATATATTAGATCAAGCAAGGCAATGAGTAGATAAGTTTTGGGGGAAAGGAAGAGAGAGAAAAGGACATAGGATGAAGATTAATTAAATCGAAATATCTAGATATTACAGGGAGTCCAAATACTATTCCTACTACAGATAACATTGAAATCCACTTGACAATCAAAAGTCATTCAGTCACCCAGCCATCGTCTGTTGAATACTTCCTATGTGCTGATCCCTGGGCTTTTTACAAGCTATAAAGTGCTGAACAAAGGAAATATGATCCCTGATCTCCTGGGGGCTTACTGTCCATGGGAGCAACAGATGATTCAAAAAAAATTTTACACAGATTCATTGTTGTTCAGTCACTAAGTCATGTGTGGCTCTTTGCAACCCCATGAACTGCTGGGTGCCAGGCTTCCTTGTTCTTCACTATCTCCTGGAGTTTGCTCAAACTCATGTCTGTTGAGTCCGTGATGCCATCCAACCATCTCATCCTCTGTCAACTCCTTCTCCTCCTGCTCTTAATCTTTCCCAGCATCAGGGTCTTTTCCAATGAGTTGGCTCTTCCCATTAGGTGGCTAAAGTACTGGAGCTTCAGCATCAGTCCTTCCAATGAATATTCAGGGTTGATTTCTTTTATGATTGACTGGGATTATCTCCTTGTAGTCCAAGGGACTCTCAAGAGTCTTCTCCAGCACCCCAATTCAAAAGCAACAATTCTTTGACACTCAATCTTCTTCATGGTTCAACTCTCACATCTGTACACGACTACTGGAAAAACCATAGCTTTGACTATATAGACCTTTGTCGGAAAAGTGATGTCTCTGCTTCTTAATATGTTGTCTGGGTTTGTCATAGCTTTTCTTCCAAGGAGCAAATATCTTTTAATTTCACGGGTGCAGTCACCTTCCACAGTGATTTTGTAGCCCAAGAAAATAAAATCCTTCACTGTTTCCACTTTTTCCCCATCTATTTTCTATGAAGTGATGGGACCGGATGCCACACAGATTCATAACTAATATAAATCGAGAGGCTGAGTTTCCAAATATAAATTATTGTGTAATAAAGCAATGTTTCAATATTGAAACTAGGAGTTCATGGACCTCTAGACACTAATATCAACGAATGATCTGAAATATGAAGGGAGTATTGGCCAAGTATTGAGAGAGACTGGAAGCAGTTCAAGTAGAGAAAAGAGGATGTGCAAAAGCCCTGAGCTGAAAAAGGATTTGAAGTATGTGGGTTGCTGAGTGAAGGCCAGTGTAGGTGGAACACAGTAGGTATTATAAAGTTAGGTCATGTCTACTGGTTTTAAGATTTTGAATTTTTTATTGAAGCATAGTTGCTATAAAATATTATATGTTACAGGTGTACTATAGGGTGATCCATAATTTTAAAGGTTATATTCCATCTATAGTCATTATAAAACTTTCCTGTGTTCCCTGTGTTGTTCACTATATCCTTATAGCTTTATTTATACCCAATAGTTTATAACTCTTACTCCCCTCCTCTCCCCCCTTTGTGATTTATATTCTAAAGAATAAACACTCATTTTCAGTACAAGGTAAGACCAGACCAATGTTTTGAAGTACATAGTAAGTCAAAGAAAGCAATCAAGATAGGTTGGCTTTTTAAAAAAATGGAATATTTTGAATCAAGTGAATTTTTCTAAAATATAGAGATTGTAAGATTTTTAGATATACAGGCATCTTAAGGAATATGAATCTTAAGGATACTAGGCTAGAGACAACAAAGAATATTAATAAGTAAAGAACATATGTGCCAAATATAAACTCAAGCTGTTCCATACTCATGCAGAAGATAAGAAACTTTGGATCGCAAATAGCTCTTATAAAAATGGTTGAAATTGCTTGCTTAAGTGGAATATTCATAAACAATGTATGGTGCATCAGAATATCATAGATTCTGCAGCTCTACACAGCTGTGCTATGTTGTAGTAACATCGTTCAAGTACTAATAAAGCAAGACGAAGTCTACACACACAATGCTATAAAAATGATGACAGCCACCCATCACAGGAAATTGGAGGCACTACCAGAGGAACTGGCATCAACATCTACTGAAGGATATCTAAATTAAATGAATTCAATTCTATATTTACGTGTTACATGAAAACTAGAATGTATCTATGTTTAGCTACTTATATCTGATTTTTTGCATTAACTCTAACAAGATCTGGAAACATGAATTCATCATGACCTCCAAAGAAATCTTTCTTACGAATGAGAAAACATGAAAAAAGCTCTGAACTTAACATAGTCTAAAGACTATTGTCCTAGTGCAAAATTCTTTGCTCAAAAGCATTTCATCTTATCTTCAAGCCTCAGTTTCTTCTTATGCAAAATAAACATGAATTCACACTTATTCTCCATTTTCACTGTGCATGTTAAGAGCACGAGAATATCGTCACGGTTTTGAGGAGAGGCTCTACTATTGAACAACTTGAGATAATCTCACTGTGTCTCATTTTCCTTATCTATAAAGTGGACCACTTTCTGGAATTATAAGAATTAAATCTTTCAGATTAGCACCCATTCTATACTATGGGACCAATGGATATTACTTATTGTTTTACTAATGTCTATTGAATATGTAAAAAATATTTAAGATTATAAAGTGCTATGCAAAGTGCAAGTCATTATTATTTTTATTGTGACATTTAAATTTCCTCTTAAATTCGAAGTTCATCAATATGAAATTTAGTCTTTTATGACAGTCTGATTTTTGTGGCTCATTGTGACCCTGATGTTTGTGGCTAATTCTGACAACTGTCAGTTAGCATAAAAGAAATGTATCTGATTGCTTAATATACAGCAGATATGACTAGTCAAGATTGGCAGTGACAAATATTTTCATAATCTACTCTACAGCCACTCTACAACTACTCTCCATCCTGTTCTGGGCCCCTGAGGATTATCTGTATGGATTGCATCAACAGGATAATGGTGCTTCTTGCTTGCAGTTGAGTTCAGCCAATGAGGAGCTCTAGAATGATCAGAGAAAGGGAGGGAACGTAAGTTCTTTCATTATATTCATTCTCTGCTCTCTTTAGTCTGGTACTATCAATTTGTAAACCATGTATTCCACTGATTCCTTTCCTTATGCTGGTTGTCTCTTCACCAAAGCCTGTTCTCTGTTCAAGGCAGCTGGCTTGACATGACTTTATCTCCACCTCTTTGTTTCTTTGGCCCTAGGAGTGGTATCAGCTCCACTGTTACCATTCCAGGTCCCGGTACTATTGCAGCTCCCTAGCAGCCTGCCCACATCTCCATCATATGCCACATTGTAAATAAGCCTGTCTCGAATGGTCCTAATTAAATATCTTACTGAATGGACTGAATTTAAGTAGGAATCTTAAATTATTCTCTAATTTTACTCTCTCAGATTTTTCATTGCAGACAATGTATACACTCTGGCACCGTAGAGCCCCAGAATTCCACTGTGACAAGACTCTACAAGAGTCAATTATGGAGGAATTGGGCTTCCCTGGTGGCTCAGCTGGTAAAGAATCCACCTGGAACACAGGAGACCCAGATTCAACCCCTGGGTTGAGAAAATCACTTGGAGAAGGAAATGGCAATCCACTCCAGTATTCTTTCCTGGGAAATCCCACAGACAGAGGAGCCTGGCAGGCTATAGCATATGGGATCACAAGAGTTGGAAATGACTTAGCAACTACACCACCACTACCAAGGTGCTTGATTATTCATTCCATAGGCAATGCTTGGCAGGGAAGCAAACACTTCTTAGGAAGAAGCCCAAGAAGCTGTCTGTGTTAGTTAATGCTATAGCCCACGACTTCTTGAGATTCTAGAGCAGAGAGCGGGGAGGGGGAAAAAAAAAAACTCAAGAAGGGAAGCTGTCGCCTTGCATGTAGGAGTATAAATCGACTAACTTCTATTTGGACACAAATATTAATGCACCCTCATTTGAACCAGCAAGTTGCTGATGTCTCAGTTCAGTTCATTTTGGTTCAGGATGTTCAGTGCTCAGTCATGTCTGACTTTTTGCGGCCCCATGGACTGCAGCGCTCCAGGCTTCCCTGTCCATCACCAGTTCCCAGAGCTAGCTCAAACTCATGTCCACCGAGTCAATAGCACATATTCTTAGATTATTATTTATCAATAACGATTCACTCTTTGTAACAAGTGTACCATACCATGTTAATACTAGGAGAAATGGTGTGGAATATATAGGAACTCTTCTGTCTTCACAATTTTTTTCATTTAAAAAAATATTTATTTATTCATTAATAAAATAGCAATAAATCCATTATAGTTTAGTTTACATTTTAATAACAAAAATTATTTTTCAAAACAAAATTTTGTGAGAAGGGTGGTGTGGTCTTACATTCCACCCACCCCCCTCTCTCTTTTTTTAAATTTTTAATGAAGTATAGTTGATTTAAAATGTTGAGTTACTTTCAGGTACACAGTAAAGTGAATGTTATCGATATCAACATATGTACTCTTTTAGATTCTTTTCCCATATAGGCCACTACAGAGTATTGAGTAGAGCTCCCTGTGCTGCAGAGTAGGTCCTTATTAGGCCCCTATTTTGTGTCTCTGTTAGTTGCTCAGTCGTGTCCTACAGTTTGCAGTCCCATGGACTAGAGTCTTTACAGCTCCTCTGTCCATGGGATTTCCCAGACAAGAATACTAGAGTGGGTTGCCATTCCCTTCTCCAGGAAATCTTCCCAACCCAGGGATCAAACCCATGTCTCCTGCATTGCGGGCAGATTCTTTACCACCTGAGCTACCAGGGCCAGGTGTGTAGATGTCAATCTCAATCTCCAGATTGACCCCTCACCCCCCTTACCCCCTGGCAACCATTAGTTTATTTCCCATGACTGCAGCTCTATTTCTGTTTTGTAGATAAGTTCATTTTTACTTTTTAAAAATATTCTACATATAAGCCGTATGATATACTATTTGTCTTTCTGTATCTGACTTACTTCACTCAGGATGGCAGTCTCTAGGGCCACCCATGTTGCTACAGATGGCATTATTTCACTCTGTTCTATGAAGAATAGTATGGAAGTTCCTTAAAAAACAAAAAAATAGAGCTCCCATGTGATCCAGCAAACCCACTCCTGGGCATACATCTGGAGAAAACCATGCTTTGAAAAGGTACATGCACCCCAGTGTTCACTGAAGCACTATTTAACAGAAGAGTCAGGACACAGAATCAACCTAAATACCTTCATATTTTTTGTGTAAATCTAAAACTGATCTAAAATTTAAAAAAATATATTTTTTAAAGCAGCACTATGTGAATGTAAGTAAAATGCCTTATGCATTAGAAAAGCATAATGTGAATGAAAAAAAAAGGATAATGTCTTGTCCACATATTCAATCCTCACAGTGGACTTATAATGCAATACTTTTATTTCTATTATTTGTGTAAATTATATTAGAGTAATATTTTAAAAAAATAAATAAATAAAAGCAATGCACAAATGTTGAGTCGCTTCAGTCATATCTGACTCTTTATGATCCCGTGGACTGTAGCCCACTGGGCTCCTCTGTCCATGGGATTCTCCAGGTAAGGACTGAGTTGTCATGCCCTCCTCCAGGAGATCTTCCTGATCCAGGATCGCATCAGTGTCTCTTAAGTTTTTTGTATTGGCAGGTGGGTTCTTTACCACTAGCTCCACCTGGGAATGGGAAGCCCCAAAACATTGAGCAATCAGTCAAAAAAAAAGATGATTAGGTAAAATAGTGATTCTCAGGTGGGGGATTATGAAAATAGCAGAATTTATGGAATTTTTTAAAAAGTCTTTTTTCACTTGTGGGTATATGAGATATCTGAACAGTGTCTGTGTGTGTGTGTGTGTGTGTGTGTGTGTGTGTGAGTGACTGTGTGTGTCTTTTAAGAAGCATAATAGATTTTGTGGAATAATTTTACATTTGATTAAAAAGCTGGTTTTTTAAAATACAAGATACATAAATAGAATTCAAAATTATCTTGACTGATGAGAACTAGACCAAAGATTTATTTTATGTGTATTATTTATTCTCAACTCAAGTAGAAAGTATTTTATTGTGTTTAGTAAAAGGGTACAAAAGAGAACGTCTGAGAATCATTAATCTATAGAGAATGCAAACCAATCATAAATATGATTTTAAGTTCTATGTCAGAGAGAAGAGTGATAATGTTGATACATCCAGAAAACTAGAAATGAGGTTACTTCAGTAAAGGGAAGACTAGTAAACTTACCAAAAAAAAAAAAAAATATTTTGGAGAGGGAGTGAGTGAGGCCTCTATTTTGAGAAATCAATAATAAAATGGAACTAGGAAAATTGTTAAACAAAAGTTACAGATCTGTGAATTACGAACCTAAAGATAAGAGGTGATGTTATGTTCTTGCCCAAGGCAAGAACTCATAAGAAAAAGTGCTGAAATTATAAAGCAATGAGACCAATTACACAGGTCTCATATCAAAGTTTCTCACTTCATTTGGGAGTTACTTAATTAGAGGCCAGTGAAGTGAAAGAAAGGGTGGGTTTTGAAAAGAGGTTGAACAAAATAATCAAAAGAAGCAGGGGTATAGGAGGATGACTTGAGTAAGAAGAGACTTGCATTCAGCTCAGTTCAGTTTAGTCGCTCAGTCGTGTCCGACTCTTTGCGACCTCATGGGCTGCAGCATACCAGACTTGCATGAAGTAGCTGGAAACCTGGAATAGCTAGGCTGTGACCTCTCTGAGTTCAGTAACTGTCTTGTTCATTACGGCTTGTAACGTTTGGCACAGTGCTTATCACATGGTAGGTGCTCGTTAGTATTTGAGTGAATAAACAGTTACAGTGGAGGTCACAGGAACAGAACTAGACTGCAGCGGGACTTCCCTGGTGATCCAGTAGCCAAGACTCCATGCTCCCGATACAGGGCACCCAGGCTCAACCCCTAGTCAGGGATCTAGATCCCACAAGCTTCAGCTAAGAGTTTGCATGCCGCAGTTAAAGGTCTCGCACGCTCAAGGAAGATCAGATTGAAGATCCCACGTGCGACAACTAAGTGCAGCCAAATCAATAAATAAATATTGAAAAAAAAAAACAAAAACAAAAAACTAGACTGCAGAGAGTTTAGAAGAAAGAAGGTATCGGGAAGCACACAATAATGTGATGTGGCAGTTGAGAGAGAGGACAGAGTCAAGTGAAGGGAAAAAGAAGAAAAAAAGTAAAGGAAAAACAAAAGGAAAAAGAATTTTGGTGTAAGGAGGAAGAAGAGAAAACTAGATGTTGTTGTGGAGTTTTTACCATCAGTGTTTTACAGTAAGTAGTCCGTGACAACTGGGCTTGCCCACTAAGTCCTGCTGCTGCTGCTAAGTCGCTTCAATCATGTCTGACTCTGTGCGACCCCATAGACGGCAGCCCACCAGGCTCCCCCGTCCCTGGGATTCTCCAGGCAAGAACACTGGAGTGGGTTGCCATTTCCTTCTCCAGTGCATGAAAGGAAAAGTGAAAGAGAAGTTGCTCAGTCATGTCTGACTCTTAGCGACCCCATGGACTGCAGCCCACCAGGCTCCTTTGTCCATGGGATTTTCCAGGCAAGAGGACTGGAGTGGGGCGCCAGTCCTGGTGACATACAATGACCTGGTGGTATTAAAACACATCCTCAGAGGGTTTCAGGCCAGTGAGTTTTCATGAAACTATCTTAGTACTCTTCCATTATTTATTATAAAAGGAAAACGAATAGGAGAAAAATTAATGATTAATTATTCTTAATTACCTCCAACTGAGTAAATTACACCTACAATATAAATTCAATTTGGGGGTTCTCTAGCTGTCAAAGGATGTTCAGAAAGAGTCCTGTTTTTCCTTGAGAACAGCAAAATAGATACAGCAAGGACCTTGTTTATTCCCACAAATAGCCCATCATATTCCTTCTTATTTTCTAAAGGCATTGAACTTTATGCAAGTGAAGTGGGTATTGATAGAGAAGATAACCATTAATATTTCTAGCACTTTAGATTTTTTGAGCAATCTTCTGTAAAATGTCCCATGTTTTAGAACTATTTCAAATCGCTTTAAAGAAGAGACTCTAGATTGTTCGCATTTCCTCTATAAAAGAAAAAAAGGAGGAGTATTATGAAATAAGATTACAGAGGTCATAAAGCCCAAGGTGCATGAGGTGAGAGAGGAGGGCATGAGTCTTAGGTTTATTAGATGTCAAGCTTCATAGACCTGGTTCTATCCTCTGCTCCTGAATATTTTCACAAAGGACATCTTTAACACAGTCCAGTAATTTTCATTAAAAAATTTTGATTTGTCATTGAAAATTCTGATGTATATTAAGAAGATATTATTTTTATTCAATTACTCATCCTACTAAGATCTCTTTCTGATTTTATTTCTCCTGTTCTCTCTAAGTGGTTTTATGATCTTTTATTGATGATGGGTTACTGTAACATCAATAACCATTATGCATAAGGAAAATGTAGGTGTTTATGCAAGATGATTTTTTAAATTTTCCGAGGGTTTTGCCATTAAGGTTCAAGTATTCAACTTAAAATTGAATTACCTAAGGCTAGTTGAGGAAAAAATTTCCAGAGGTGAAATAAATTGCTAAAGAGACTTAAATACAAGCAATAAGCTTCTTGAAGGGATTAGCAAGAAATAGAATCACATTTACAAATAGAGGCTACCTTCTAATAATATGATTTTGTTCATCCAGGTCTAAAAAGGTAACACTCCCATTCAAACGATCATTGCTTTGCAAGATATTTAAAGCAAGAACATGACCATGGTACAATACAAATAATAAATTATGAAGTCAGGAATTAGTGTGTGGGTGTAATGTTGTCATTTATATTCTATAACACAGAACATTTAATAAATTAACTGTCAGCTCTGAATTCCTTACAGTTATTTGTTCTATAAGGTTTATTCTTCACTTTCTTTCTTTGGGGAATTGTTAAGTCAACTGACATGTAGAAAAATACAAAATAAAGGATATAGGTCCTTCTAAAGTCCTAGTTCTGTGTTAAGACATGAGATATTTTAAGGCTATTTTGTGTTCTTTCACATAACACAGGTGTAATTTACTAGTTCTATTGGGTTTATCAAAAAGTTTGTTCGGGTTTTTCCATTAACATCTTATGGAAAAACTGGAATCAATGTTTTGGCCAACCTAATACTTTACACCAGGTACTCTTGCTGAGAGTCCCTTGGACAGCAAAGGATCAAACCAGTCACTCCTAAAGGAAATCAATCCTGAATATTCACTGGAAAGACTTATGCTGAAACTAAAGCTCCAATACTTTGGCCACCTGATGTAAGGAGCTGACTCACTGGAAAAGATCCTGATGCTGGGAAGACTGAAGGCAGGAGGAGAAAGTAGCAACACAGGATGAGACGGTTGAATGGCATCATTGACTCAATGAACATGAGTTGAAGCAAACTCTAGAATTCTAGACAGTAAGGACAGGGAAGCCTGGTGTCCTGCAGTCCATGGGGTCACAAAGTGTCAGATCAGACCTAGTAACTAAGCAACAACAAGCAACTCTAGCTTTGGTTGGTGTGTATGCATTGGCATAGCCTGTTGTATCATGTTTCCTAATAAAAACCTCCTACTTCTTCCTTAGTTAAATTCCTTTGGAAGAGGCCATGGAAGTCCCATTTTGTATGGCACACATTTGGTTGTAAACTTCGCTCTGGTGAGGTTTGTGTGTGTGTTAGTCATTCAGTCAATTCCAACTCTTTGCAACCCCATGGACTGCAGCCTGCCAGGCACCTCTATTCATGGAATTATCCAGGCGAGAATACTGGAGTGGGTTGCCATTTCCTTCTCCAGGGGATCTTCCTGATCCTGAGATGGAACCCGGGTCTCCTGCTTTGCAGGCAGATGCTTTACAGTTTGAGCTACTAGGGAAGGTTTCTGTACATTAAAAAGTTGATTCCAGTTCCAAAAGTAGTTCACTCAAACTCGGGGAGTGATAGAGCTCCAGAGGCTATGACTCATTATTTCATGGCAACTCCCTGTTGCAACCCTCAAAAACACTACATGCATCGGCTTTAATGATCTCTCTCTAGTCCTCATTAGGGATCTCTCTGCAATGTTCTCCCTTTAGCTTCTGCATTTTCATGTTAATTATTTGTTTTTACTTCTTTTGTTTTTGTATTCCTATTAGCTGTAAGATATTTTCACTTTATTAGCTGTACTGTATTCATCCTTCCATTTTTTCTGGATCTTAATGTCAATTTATACTATATTGGAAGTCTATGACTGCTCATTTGGGGCCTATTTTTATTTATGTGCTTAAAGCCATTCTCTGCATTTGATGAATTGATTTCATAGTAAGAGAAAATATATTGTGAAGTGCTCTATGAATATTCCATCTCAAAATCCCTTTTCCTAATGCATAAAGTACACAAGATGACAAGACTTTTCTTAATATGTTTGAAAAATGAATCATGAACAATATTTCAGAAATAGCATTGCTACTAACTTCCAATACTAAAGGAAGGAAAACAAAGAATTCAAGGACAGCTGGAGATACACAGGGCAGACAGAAGTGCTGCCCATTCAATGAAGAGCTGTTTGAGTTTGCCAGAATTAGAAGAAAAGTAGACAAGAAGAAAATTTTTCTTTTCTTACCCCTGCTGAAAAGAGTGCGTGCATTTTCAAGTTTTGCTGTGATGGATAATTCAGTGTGCCATGAAGTCAAGGAAACAACAAAGAGCAATAAAAAGCAGTGGCAAGGAAAAATACCCGGCCCAGGTTTCTGCCTTAGAAAGAATGACAAAAATAATAGAAGCAAAGGTTGCATTTGTCACTTTCCTAACATACAGCACCCGTTTCCTGAGGGGTGTATTTTTGCACACATTAAGGACAACTCTGTGTTAAACCTAGTTGTATGGAAGTGTTGACTAAGATTGCTTGAGCATCATACCTCCTCATAAAACAAGAGGCTGTCCCAAGAGCTCCAGACATCTAAATAAGGCTGCAGAGAAGATATTATATCAAGCAGGAGACAAATTTGGTTTAGTTTGCTCTGATGGAGGGTTTCTCAGGAGTATGCTAATAAGGAAATTTTTATCAGAAAGCATTCATTCTCATAAAAGCTATTGTCAGGACAGCTGTTAACAGCATTAGCAACACCAATAAAATTAAGATGCTCTCCTCCTTAGGTTTAAGAGCTGAAAAATCTGCCTACCTGAGCTGGACTCATAAGTATGGACCAAAAAACTGCAGTAAGCTACTCTTGTGCAATAAGCAAAAATGATACCACACAAATCATTTTCAGAGGCTTTGCTGCTAAGTACCTATTACAGCTAGACATAGGGCATTAAGGAGCGATAGACCATGTTGCTCTGGCCCATTTATGCTGTACACACGGTGTATTCATTGTTGGTATAGTAGTAACCCACCAGCATGCATCAAGCTAGAACTACCACATAAAGGCATGGACTGTTAGAAGTGGTTATGGAACATGAATGGAGGTGGGGGCACACGGGAGTTGTAAGAGCCATAAATGCAGGCTTGAGACCAGAAATCAAAGTGAAACAGAGTGTTCTCCCCATCCTTCCCTCCTTTATTCCTGAGAATTATTAAAGCACTTAAGTAGTACAGAAAACCAGCTCACGGGAGAGACTATCACAGGAGAATTCCCCAAACAGAGCCGCTTCCCTAACTCACAAGGAACAGCGCTGTCTGATCTGGGAAGAAGAGTCCAGGAGGGTCAGAGAAACCAGCAGCAATGCAATCAATCCTTTCAATGTCTTTCCTTTGTTTTAATCATATTTTGTGTGTGTGTGTCTTTATTGAGGTATAAGTGAAAGTGAAAGTCACTCAGTCATGTCTGACTCTTTGTGGCCCCATGGACTCATATAGTCCATGGAATTCTCCAGGCCAGAATACTGGAGTGGGCAGCCTTTCCCTTCTCCAGGGGATCTTCCCAACCCAGCGATCGAACCCAGGTCTCCCACACTGCAGGCAGATTCTTCAAGGGAAACCCAAGAATAGTGGAGTGGGTAGCCTATCCATTCTCCAGTGGGATCTTCCAGACCCAGGAATCAAACCGGGGTCTCCTGCATTGCAGGCAGATTCTTTACCAACTGAGCTATGAGGGAAGCCCACAAAACATTGCACCCATTCAAAGTACACATATAGATCCATGGTAACAAAAATGGATTGTTCCAAAAAATTTCCTTAAGTCCCTTTTTAATTCTTTTCCTGTGTTCCCCACCTTTACCACCCACTGTGGGACATCATCCCACAGTCCCCTGTTGCCAGGCAAACAGCAACTGCCTTCTGTCACTAGGGATCAATTTTCCTCTTTTAAAATTTTATTAGAAATGAATTAATTGAATAATGCAACATACTCAATTCTTGGACTTTTTTTGCTTACTATAACTATTTTGAATGTATCTATGGTTCACATGTATTAATATCAACAGTTGACTCAGCATAATTATGTCCAACTTAATTCTTTTGAGTGTATCAAGGGTTTAACCCCATCTATTGCTAAGTTTGGGCCTCAGAGCCTAAACATACATGGTGTTCAATCAGAGGCTTCAACTTTAATTAATGATGATTTGTGTAACTTTTGATACTTTTTTACTTCCATTACATAGTGATAAGTTACATCAATAAAACCATTTTTCCTGCTACCTGCTAGATGCCTTTTCATTTGCATACTCAACTGCAAGTGTGTGCTTTCCTGTGAAATGCTCACCTCATAGCTGAGAACAAAGATAACAAAACCCCAACAGACTAAATTTAAGAAGACTTTGCTCCAAACACTGCTAAGTGCACAGATTGTCAATTGTACACTACTTGAACAAACATCCTTCACTACATAATAGTCATGCAACCCATAAGAATGTCCCATACTGTGCCTCTGTTTCCTCATCTATAAAACTGACTAGCAAATTTTTATGAAAACAAAATGAGTAAATATATATGAAGCCTCTAGATGAGGGTGAAAGAGAAGAGAGAAAAAGTTGGCTTAAAACGCAATATTAACAAAATTAATATCATGGCATCTGGTCCCATCATTTCATGGCAATAAAAGGGGAGAAAGTGGGAGCAGTGACAGAGTTTATTTTCTCGGGTTCCAAAATCACTGCAGATGATGACTTTAGTTAAGAAATTAAAAGACACTTGCTCCTTGGAAGGAAAGCTATGACAAACACAGCATATTAAAAAGCAGAGACATCATTTTGTCAGCAAATGTCCATATAGTCAAAGCTATGTTTTTTCCAGTAGTCATGTACGGATATGAGAGCTGGACCATAAAGAAGGCTGAGTGGCAAAGAATTTATGCTTTCAAATTGTGGTGCTGGAGAAGACTACTGAGATGCATTTGGACTGCAAGGAGATCAAAGTAGTCATTCCTAAAGGAAATCAACTCTGGATGTTCATTGGAAGAACTGTTGCTAAAGCTGAAGCTTCAATATTTTGGCCACCTGATGTGAAGAACCCATTCACTGGAAAAGACCCTGACGCTGGGAAAGACTGAAGGCAAAAGGAGAAGAAGGTGCTAGAGGATGAGATGGTTAGATAGCATCACCAACTCAATGGACATCAATTTGAGCAAATCTCAGGAGACAGTAAAGGACAGAGGAGCCTGGTGTGCTGCAGGCTAACTCTCATGAAGAGTTGGACGTGACTGAGTGACTGAACATCAACAATACGTCAAACAGTTAAAACAGTGCCTGATACATGGTTAGCAACAGGCAAGCACTAGCTGTTGTTGGCAGTGGCAGTCGGGATGTTGTTGATGAAATTATTTAACAGAGGATGTATATTCCTGACCTACATCAACGTTAGTGAAGTAGAAATGGATTTTTAGCCTCACTTTTTTGATTTCTTGGTCCTATTTGGAAGAAAATGAAAAGTAATGAGATACAGAAAAAGTGTGACAAACAACTTCCCTTAGATATCTTATTGGTTTTTCTCTGCTTCTCTTTTTGAATATTGAAAACTAGCAACCAGAGTATCATAGAATAACCCTGGTTGACCCAGTTTCCTCTTATAGTGATAAATCAGCCTTCCACAACTGCTGCCCTGTAAGATTAGGAATTCTAGTGTGGGTATCAACTTGCTACTATATTAAGTGAAAAAGATGGTATCTGAGTATGCCAAAGAGAGTCTTTTCTATGATGTCCTCTGTGTTTCCAACTTTGCAACATGGATCTAAAGCAAAAACTAAAAAAAAAAAATAATAAATCAACAATTTTGCCATAATTAGAAAGTCCTATCTTCATTTGGAATTAGCTGTTGAGAGTCTAGTCAGTCACAGCATTTAAAACATTATCAGGAAAGTGAAATGCTAGATTTCCATGTAACTTACCAAGTTTGAAACAGGAATCCAGTCACTGGGATAGAACACCAAAGACAGAACACCAACATCGTGGCCTGGGAGAATGAATCTCGCAAAAAGAGTAGAATGGTTAGGGTCCCAGCCAGTTAAACCCCAGTTCCGTGGAAACCGTAGGACATTCAGAAGAAACTTTACAGCAGTTTGCAACTGGGCAAAACTCATCTCGCACACTGTCAAAGTAATGCTCAAAATTCTCCAAGCCAGGGTTCAACACTACATGAACCATGAATTTCCAGATGTTCAAGCTGGATTTAGAAAAGGCAAAGAAACCAGAGATCGAATTGCCAACATCTACTGGATAAAAAGCAAGAGAGTTCCAGAAAAACATCTACTTCTGCTTTATTGACTATGCCAAAGCCTTTGACTATATGGATCACAACAAACTATGGAAAACACTTCAAGAGATGGTAATATCAGACAAATTGACCTGGCTCCTGAGAAATCTGTATGCGGGTCAAGAAGCAACAGTTAGAACCACACATGGAACAATGGACTGGCTCCAAATTGGGAAAGGAGTACCTCAAGGCTGTATATTGTCACCCTGCTTATTTAACTTACATGCAGAGTACATCATGTGAAATGCCAGGCTGGATGAAGCACAAGCTGGAATCAAGATTGCCAGGAGAAATACCAATAATTTCAGATATGCAGATGACCCCACCATTATGGCAAAAAGCAAAGAAGAACTAAACAACCTCTTGATGAAAGTGAAAGAAGAGAGTGAAAAATTTGGCTTAACGCTCAACATTCAAAAAACTAAGATCATAGTATCTGGTCCTATCACTTTATGGCAAATAGATGGAGAAACAATGGAAACAGTGACAGATTTTATTTTCTTGGGCTCCCAAATCACTGCAGATGGTGACTGCAGCCACGAAATTAAGACACTTGCTCCTTGGAAGAAAAACTATGACCAGCCTAGACAGCATATTAAAAAGCAGAGACGTTACTTTGCCAACAAAGGTCTGTCTAGTCAAAGCTATGGCTATTCCAGTAGTCATGTATGGATGTTAGAGTTGGACTATAAAGAAAGCTGAGCACTGAAGAATTTATGCTTTTGAACTGTAGTTTTGGAAAAGACTCTTGAGAGTACCTTGGACAGCAATCAATCAATCAATCCTAAGGGAAATCAACCCTGAATATTCATTGGAAGGACTGATGCTAAAGCTGAAACTCCAATACTTCGGGCACCTGATGCAAAGAACTGACTCATTGGAAAAGACCCTGATGCTGGGAAAGGTTGAAGGCAGGAGGAGAAGGGGATGACAGAGGATGAGATGGTTGGATGGCATCACTGACTTGACGGACATAAGTTTGAGCAAGCTCAGGGGGTTGATGATGCACAGGGAAGCCCGGCATGCTATAGTGCATGGAGTCGTATAGAGTCAGACAGGACTGAGCGACTGAACTGAAAACTTGGGGATCGCTTGGTGAAAGGTCCTAAGGAGCAGAATTAGGAAAAAGGATTATTCTAATCTAGTTTCATTTCTACCCGTCAGCATGCACAGATATGGCTCTGCATACTAGCTTTTACTAGTTTTTCACCCACCCCATCCAAGAAACTCAAATACAGCATATATTTCTAAGCTCCATTAGCGTTATAAGAAATTTAAAAAATGAGAGCTCCTGCTTTCAATCACCTTACTTTTGTACAAAAATATAATAGTTTTAAATTTCTGCAATCCAGGTGATGTCACCACCCCCACATAGTGATTTTTGAGGAGCTGGGGGAAAGCAAGAAACAAAGTGAACAGGAAACAGGATTTGCCCCAGATAGCGGAGGTGCATATGAAAGGAGTGAATTCAGTGAGCGTAGAGGCTTGCATCTTCCCATACCTTGAATGTTAAATTCTTTAACTTGATACCTGATCTTTGATGTTCAGACTGCCTGCTCTCTTTGTTGCAAACTTGTAAGTAGCCTGACTTCCCCTCCTGCCTCCTTGGAGCAGTTTTCTCAAAGCTATTGCTCTCTTCCCATCCGGCTCAGAGTCCTAAACATTCCCATCAAATAAAATAACTCCTTACTTTCAGGTTGTGATTTTACTTTTTAATCGACAGTAGCATAGAAGGAAACTATTATTTCATCCATTTGGCCCTCTTTAGTCTAAAGTTCATTAGCATGCAATAGTTTAGTTTAGCCATATATAGAAAGTTAGGGAAGTATATTCCTATAGATTCCACTTTTTATAAACCCTACAAAGGGTTTGGGTATTGTCACAAGTAGAATTAATTTGCATCATTTGAACACCCTATATCACTGGCTGAAGCCCACTGTAGTCCATGGTGTTAAAGAAGAAAAATAGTTGTAACAAGTTCCCCTCAAAGCCTGTAATTGAGTATCATATTATGTAAAGGTAATTTGCCTATTCAGTTTAAAACCTTATATAATCCATAAGAGGG
Organism: Bos grunniens; assembly: GCF_055505025.1. Taxonomy (NCBI): domain Eukaryota; kingdom Metazoa; phylum Chordata; class Mammalia; order Artiodactyla; family Bovidae; genus Bos; species Bos grunniens. The sequence continues at coordinate 11,565,059 of NC_141168.1, forward strand.
TTTCACTAAAAAGACTGGTTGACTTTGTTGTAGCCACGCGTTCCGGGAAACAAACTCACTCAGCAGGACAATGCAGATAGTGGAGTGCAGTTTATTACACCGGCGGACCCAAGGCAGAGTCTCCTTGTAGCCAAGGATCCTGACCACCATTTGTGAAAATCTTTTATACCCCATGTGTACGTGTCTGAACCCACCACTCCAAATCCCTTGAGACTTACATAAACCAAGGAAAATACAATCCCAATAACCCCATCATTCACATGCTATGTGCTCAAACAGTCAAACAATTAGCCAATAATCAAAAAACCCGAGGTTACACACTGATAGATACAGAAAAATTTATGGCCTGTCTGGAGGAAGGGGTGATTAGTGTATATTTTCTTTTAGGCGATGAGTAACCTAGATACGAGTGTTACGGTTCCCCTGTCTGGAGGGGGTCTTATCCTTCTATTGCTGTTTTCATAGGCACTAAACACAGAGTTCAGAATCCATTGGAAAGGTGACCGAGCATGATCAGCATGAACAGGCCTAAGAAGGAGTCCAGGCCCTATGAATTCCTTCTTCAACTTCACAGGATAGCACTTCATCTTCTTAAATGCCTTAAATTCCTTCTTAAAAGCCTAAAGAGCTTTAAAGGACTCTTATTCTTTCATAATCAAAAAGCTTAAAACTTAAACTCTAAAATTATTTCTGCAAAATATGTCAAAAGCACATTTGTCAAATATATCCCATTGTAGAGTCAAGCATTTTGGAATGCAAGAAGGTAACCCTAATTTGAAAAGGGGGCAGGGCTTACTGACATGACACAGAATGTCACAGAGTACAGTATATTTTTAATAAAGTTTTTGAGCATCTAGAATATGCTCTCACTTATTGGTAAGATTAAAAATATAGCTTTACACAAGGGGAAAAAAAGCTTAAGTGCTATTTAGGGAAACTATATGGTGTGCTGTGCATTTATACAGAATCAGTACAATTTTTCTTTCATGCCTGTGACATTGGTCATTAATCTTTGCAAGCAGCTAAGCGGAAATCTGAGGTGTCATCCACGCATAGCATTATATTCATAGACTACTAGCAGCACATTTTAAAGTTCAGTTTACTGAATCATTGAGCAACTTACTTTCTCTCAAAGAAGTTCACTTTGATCCATACCTGTCAAACTGGCAATGATCAGAGATCTCTACTGAATTACTTTTAGCAGCAGAATCATTTTTCAAAGCAAGAAAGCATACAAATGCATTTTGAAAAAACCTTAAAAGGCATTAAATTTGCACAGAAATGGCAACTTAAGTGTAATAAGAGTTTTAGCAAATCAAGATCCAACTTCTTTTTGAGGATCAATGGGTGCGTGAAAGTTGCTCAGTCATGTCCATCTCTTTGTGACCCCATGGACTGTAGCCCAGCAGGCTCCTCCCTCCCTGGAATTCTCCAGGCAAGCACACTGGAGTGGGTAGCCATGCCTCCTCCAGGGGAATCTTCTCAACCCAGGGATCAAACCCGGGTCTCCTGCATTCAGGCAGATTCTTTACCATCTGAGCCACAATGCAATTTCTTAATTTAGGAATCTAGCTGGCACTGCTCAGTAACATCCAGGAAGGTCTCAAAGAATTACATCAATTTCATGATAGTTGAATACAGCCAAACACATCCCAAAGTGATTGCAGAAGAGTTGTCTTAGACACACATGGTTTATATATGTCTTAATTATTATTTTTAAAAAATGAAAGATATTCAGAAGACCTAGGTGTAAATCTGGTCTCATCTTTTGCTAGCTGTGTGATCTCGGACTCAGAATATACCTCTCATAATCATCTAGAAAATAATATAGCTTGCTCCACCAAACATAAGAAATGCCAATAAAGTTAAAATGAAATTACGTATATGAACATGAAATTCCAGTCTTAAATGCTATTCAAGAGAAGACTTGATTATCACCCTGCTACATTTTTGCCTCTTCAAGTGTCACTTTCCATAGTATTTCAAGGTAAGATGGTCTGTTCCACAATCATTCCTAAACTAGTTTACATACCTACTTCTGATTCCTAAGTATGACTCTCTGTCTTGGGCTCCACTGCATGTATTATGGTCTCATCCTAGGATCCTTCTATAAGGTGATGCTCCTGCCAAAGTGGACCCAGAGGAAGGGGTTGCACTTCTCTTCTTCCCTGTCCTTAGTTTTACAAATAACTAATGCAAGGTGTTTGCATCAGCAGATTAAGAAATATTAGGCATCTTGGAGGAGAAAGTACAACATACTGTGGCAGAGGGAATGAGTGAGTTTTAAACCGATTCAGTGTACCTTGGCTCTTGCAAGTTTATCATAGCAACACCCATTAAGAATTTTCCTTCAGGCTAGACATCTGCTGGATCATTGAAAAAGCAAGAGAGTTCCAGAAAAAACTCTATTTCTGCTTTATTGACTATCCCAAAGCCTTTGACTATGTGGACCACAACAAACTCTGGAAAATTCTGAAAGAGATGGGAATACCAGACAACCTGACCTGCCTCTTGAGAGATCTGTATGCAGGTCAAGAAGCACCAGTTAGAACTGGACATGGAACAACAGACTGGTTCCAAATAGGAAAAGGAGTACGTCAAGGCTGTATATTGTCACCCTGCTTATTTAACTTATGTGGAGAGTACATCATGAGAAACGCTGGGCTGGAGGAAGCACAAGCTGGAATCAAGATTGCTGGGATAAATACCAATAACTTCAGATATGCAGATGACACCGCCCTTATGGCAGAAAGTGAAGAGGAACTAAAAAGCCTCTTGATGAAAGTGAAAGAGGAGAGTGAAAAAGTTACCTTAAAACTCAACATTCAGAAAACTAAGATCATGCATCTGGTCCCATCACTTCATGAGAAATAGATGGGGAAACAGTGGAAACACTGAAAGACTTTATTTTTTGGGGCTCCAAAATCACTGCAGATGGTGACTGCAGCCAAGAAAAGTTATGATCAAACTAGATAGGATATTACAAAGCAGAGACATTACTTTGCCAACATAGGTCCATCTAGTCAAAGGTATGGTATTTCCAGTAATCATATATGGATGTGAGAGTTGGACTATAAAGAAAGCTGAGCACCAAAGAATTGACGCTTTTGAACTGTGGTGTTGGAGAAGACTCTTGAAAGTCCCTTGGACTGCAAGGAGATCCAACCAGTCCATCCTAAAGAAAATCTGTCCTGAATATTCATTGGAAGAACTGATGTTGAAGCTGAAACTCCAATAATTTGGCCACCTGATGAAAGAACTGACTCATTGGAAAAGACCCTGATTCTGGGAAAGATTGAAGGCAGGAGGAGAAGGGGATGACAGAGGTTAAGATGGTTGGATGGCATTACCGACTCAATGGACATGAGTTTGAGTAGACTCCAGGACTTTTTGACAGACAGGGAAGCCTGGCGTGCTGCAGTCCATGGGGTCGAAAAGAGTTGGACAGACTGAGTGACTGAACTGAACTGAGATATCCATGGATTTTCCAGATAATGACCCTCCATCCTTCTCTCTTCCTCTAGCCTACAAATTTCAGATTCCTATTTATTTCCCTGCCACATATCCCTAAGCCAGCCTTTGCATAATCCCTCCCAAAAGAGACATAAGTATTAAAGAAAATAGTGTCACTGTGCTCCATTTCTGTGCCCTTACCAATAAATCAATTTTTTAAATTATTCTCTAAACAGGTGTTAGATGTGTATTTGTATTTGTTTTGGTTGTTGTTTTATAATTATTAATATTTTATGTATAGTTTTCATGCATAAGAAGAGCGACAAACTACATTTTTAAATATTGATGCAAAAATAATAAAATCTTTCTGAACAAAAATCAGTAATATATTAAAAGAATAATGTCATGAATGTTGGTGTCTATTTCCAGATTGGAAATGACCCAATATTAAGAAATATAAAAATATTATTCTCCTTACTAATAGAGCTAACACAAAAGTTATGTGATAATTTTCATAAGTGCTAGAAAGGTATTTGACAAAGTTGAAAACCTACTCTATAAATTATTCAATTATATAGGAAAAACTAACTTTAAAATTATGAATATGCTTACATATAATTGTATAACTAGGATTACATATAATATATGATATATACGCCTGTATGATATATTAGAGACATTTCCATCAAAAATAGGTTAAAAATTAAATATTGTTATTATATATACTATTTAATATTGTACTCTAGATGTAAACCAATATAGTTAGAAATAAAAAATTAGTTTAAAATTTCTCATTTTAGAGAATATGATCATAAACTGGTAAAAGGCAAGAATATATTGAAAGACTATTACTAAAAAAAAAAGAAAAAGTAAAGAATTAAATAAAAAGACACAAAAGGAGAAAAGATTATAGTAGCAAGCAAAAATATAAAATATCTAGGAACAAGCTTAACAAGGCGTATAAATCATACATAAGGGAATTTTTTAAACACTAGTAAAAATTCAAAAAAAAAATTGAACCAATGGAAACCAAAGAATTGCCTTAGGCAGGAAGGCTATGCAACATCATTTTTATCAGAGTCATTTATAAATTAACTTAGAACTAATAAAAATACTAATATGTATTTATTGTTATAGAGATAGGGTAACATTCTAAACTTCATTGGGGAGAATTAAAAGATAAAATTTTAATCAATAAACTTAAAGATATAATAATGATGATGGGAACAGCTGCAACAGATAGTAAAACACTATAAATTCTCAAAACTAAAAAGTAGAATACCTCATGTTACTATAATTACCAACAAACAGAAGAAAAATTTAAAAACCAGTAATAACAGAATAGAATGGTAGAGTAGCAACACCCTTAACTCAATTCCTCCCACAGACACGCTAAAAGTACAACTATATATATATTCTAACTATACACATGTAGAACAACTCTTCTTAAGATTGACTTGCAAATAACAGGATGGCTCTTCTAAAACTAAGACTATAAAGAAAAAACACTGAAATGTGTAGAAGGGGAAAGGAAGTAATCTGGTTAGGACTCACACCCTCAGAAGGCAACCCAAAAGAAGAAGGAGATATCATAAATTCAGAGGTCTTCCCTTAAGAATATGGCGTTTAAACCCCATACTGGGTACTCCAGACTTAGGGTCCAGCCCTGGAAAGATAAGCCTCCTTGAATGGAATCAAGATTGCTGGGAGAAATATCAACAACCTCAGATACACAGATGATATCACTCTAATGGCAGAAAGCAAAGAGGAACTAAAGAGCCTTTATTAGTGATGAGGGTGAAAGAGAAAAGTGAAAAACCTGGCTTGAAAATCAACACTCAAAAAACTAAGATCATGGCATCCAGTCCCATCACTTCATAGCAAATAGATGGGGAAAAAGTGGAAACAGTGTCAGATTTAATTTTCTTGAGCTCCAAGATCACTCTGGATGGTGACCATAATTAAAAGAGGCTTGCTTCTTGGAAGAGAAGTTATAACAAAGCTAAACAATGTATTAAAAAGAAGAGACATTACTTTGCCAACAAAGGTCTACAAAGGTCTGTATAGTCAAAGCTATGGTTTTTCCAGTAGTCATGTATGGATCTGAAAGGTGGGCCATAAAGAAGGCTGAGCGCTGAAGAATTGATGTTTTCAAATTGTGGTATTGGAGAAGACTCTTGAGGGTCACTTGGACAGCAAGAAGTTCAAACCAGTCAATCCTAAAGAAAATCAATTCTGAATATTCATTGGAAGGACTGTTGCTGCAGCTGAAGCTCCAATACTTTGGCCATCTGATGTGAAGAGCCTGCTGATTGGAAAAGACCCTGATGCTGAGAAAGACTGAAGGCAGGAGGAGCAGGGGGCGACAGAGGAAGAGATGGTTGGATGGCATCACCGATTCAGTGGACATGAGTTTAAGCAAACTCTGGGAGATGGTGAAGGACAGGGAAACCTGGCCTGCTGCAGTCCATGGAGTTGAAAAGAGTCAGACAGGACTGAGCATTGAACAATAACAAATAGCTTTGAGACAAGCAGGGCTTATGATCAGGAGAGCCAGAGGACTACAGAAAACTTTGCTCTTAAACAGCATACAAACAGACTTACTCTCATTAAGTTCCAGGGCAGAGGCAACAGGTTAAAAAAAAAAAAAAGTAGGCACTCTAGCCAGCCTGTTAAGACCATCTCAGCACCCCAGCCTATGCTAAGCTCTAGCTCCATCCTTACTCCCCATCATGTTGGCAGCCCTCAGTGCATCAGGGAAGAAGCTCCAGGTCGCTCTGAGCTCCAGCTCCAGTCCCTTGTTTCCATACAGCCTTACCAATGTGGTAGCCACCAGTGCACCCAGAAGCAGCCCGACACATGCTGGGCTTTGAATCTAGATCATCCTGACAAGGTGAAGCAAGCTTGCAGTTGCTTCAGCTCCAGTCCTTCTACCAAAGCCATTGGGCATATACAGTCAGCATAGGGACACTCCTACACAAAGACACACACTTAAGACCAGGATAGGTAACTGTTTTGCCAAATTTCCTAAAGACGGAGAAAGTCAAACAAAATGAGAAGGCAGAGAAATATTGCTCAAACAAAGAACAAGACAAACTCCAGAAAAAAAATCCCAAATGAAACAAAGATTAGCAAGTTACTTAATAAAGGGTTCAAAGTCACAAAAATACTTACTGAATCCAGGAGAAGAATTAAGGAACACGGTGGGAACAAGAGGGCATCAAGTAGTGGCTATCAGTAAAGAGACAGAAATTTATGATGAAAGACTGGATGGTTCTCCAGTCAAGGGTGTCTGCTCTCTTAATTCTATTCAACACAGCACTGGAGCTTCCAACCAGGACAGTTAGGTGAGACAGAGGCCATCCATACATGAATGGATGAAATCAAACTACAGCGCTTTGCAGAGGACATGCTATTTCGTAAAAAGTCTGTTCACAGGGATGTAAAACAACCCTTGACTTCAGGGAGAAATTTCAGCTCTTTGATTATACTACTCACTTCTCCACTTCCCCAAACCCAGTTCTTTCTAGCCTTATGTGTCTTTCTTATGAAAGAATAACCCTTTTCTGCCTGACTTTTAGATGTTTGCATATCTTCTAATTGGAGAATACCCCCTACTGTAATAAACTCTCTCCCTTTATTATAGTAGTCATTTTGAACAAAATCTCCTAAATTGAGATTGTTTTCTGACACCTTGCAACCACTTGTAAGCAAATGTGTCTGTTGTACTTTATTGGTTTTTCATTGCAGAATTGTTTATGATAGCAAAATATTAAGAACAAATGGCCTTCAACTGGACACAAGTCAATAATATAACAGTATATCAACACAGTGAAATGCCATGAAGCTGCAAAACAGAATGAAAATCTATGCTCAGTCATCAAAAGATCTTTAAAATGCATTATGAAGGAAGAAAACAAGCAACAGAATTGCATATATGATGTTCAACCTTCTGTGTTAAAAAAAGTGAGTGCTATTAATATATATTCTTATTTGCTTATATTTTCAAAAAAGAAAACAATAAGAAACACTTTAGGAAGAAGGCACAGGATGGGAAATGTATACATCTTATTTTAATTTTGTCTTGATTTTTGTACAATGTGAATGTACTGCCTATATAAATACACACACACACACACACACACACACACAAAGAAACTAGGGTGGGGAGCTAGCTGAGAGCATTGTTAACCATCTGGATAATAAGCTCATTGAAGCACTCCTTGCTGGGAATCCATTGTGACTAGCACCTCTCTTGTGGGGAGAAGCAGTAGATGAGGCTGCAAAGGTCTGCTGTTTCATCATATTTCTGTGTTTCAGGGTGTGCAGCCTGCCTGTCTACCTCTTGAGTTAATACTAGAGAGACATCATCAGCTTTGTATGTTGCACACCAATTTACCTCTTAAGACTCTCTCTTCACACCACTCAAGAACTGACTCTAAGATATAAAGGGTCACATTAATTGTCATGGAGCCTTAGCAGTTTCTCAGAAGGAACTCTTCCTACAGTTTTCATCTCTGTTTAGGCAATTTCTTCACAAAATTCAGATGGCCTTGTCTGTGTCCACTGAAACATACCACTGCTTCCTAAGACCATGTCTGTAGTCAAAAATGTTGCTACCATTTTCTTATAGTTGTTGGAGATTCTGTGAAGCAGAAAGAGCAATCGTTTCTCTTTCCAAGCCCTCAGATTTAAATGAAATTTGATTAGAAGCAAAAAACATTTTAAACCCATGTAAAAATGATCTTCTTGACAGAAATCATGTGCTCTTCTTTATGTCTAATATTTAGAATGATGTCTGGCATATAGTGTTTATGAAGTGATTGATGAATGAATGTGTTTGGATAGATAAACTGTGGGTCACATTTCAGAACTTTGCAGAAATACCACATAATGTCTCATTAAAAACCCTATAACTCAATCCTTATAAACTTGAGGTTATGTTATTAAAGTATATATACTTAGAATTGTTACATATTCCAAGTGAGTTGAACTTTCTATCTCTAGATCCATGACCTAAAATCTGCTTTTGTCTTTTATTAATACAACTGCATCAACGTTCTTGGTATAAGTATTCACTCAGTATATCTCTTCACAGTCTTTCAACTTCTCATTAATTTTAAACTGTCATTTGAATTGTTATCCACAGCTATTTACTTTCCTGTAATGATCACATAAAGATGAATTATATATCCTTGGAGATTTCCCCAGGGTTCCTGATTCAGTAGGTCTTCAGTGGAGGCCAGAAAATTTGCATTTCTGATAAGTTTCTGAGTAATGCCTCTGCTACTGGCTTGGGACCACATTTTAGAGGCATGTTTCATGCATGTTCACCTCACATCAGGGGTGCAAGAGAGTGAGGTTCATTACAAAAGTATGTTTTATACCACTACTTGTATATTCTCTCCGAACGTTGCAATGCCAATACACATGGTCAAGCCCCAAATCAATAAGTAGGAATTCATATTTCAAGCAAATACTCAGATGAGACCAATGTTGCTAGTCTGGCAACCAAATCTGGAATAACACTTGTTTTCTGTCTTACCCTCTGTTCTGAATTTTCTACTTTTTTTCTTTGTGTGATATATCTGAATAATTATTTATTTTTTCATCTTTCTCTCAGTTCTCTCTTCTGCTGTGTTCAAACTCTTGCCACATACAAATATTCAGTTTTTAATTTGTGTTATCTTGATATTCATTGAAATAAATTCTGTTTACTGTTCAAGCCTACTATTTGATATTCATAAAACCTTACCTGCAAGTGCATTGATGTTTGACATTATATATTTAAGCAGAATAAGCATAGTTGTTTAAAAATTTATGTCTGAGGGTTGCAATTTGTTTAGTTCTGCTCATTCATATTCACGATGCCTTGTTTCTCAGTGTGACTAGTTAATTTTTTAAAAATTAAGAGTCATTGGTTTTGATAAATTATTTGTGAATATTCTCTGGGTCTAGGGGACATGAGCCTCCTTCGGAAACACTTTCCATGTGCTTATGCCAGGTACAAAGAGTTACTGCTAGTGAGGGATCACCTCAAATAAAACCCATGCCTTGCAATCCCCTGATAACCCTGGACTAAGCATACCTAGAGAGGAGATTCACTAAAGGGTAGGTCCTAGGTAATAAATCCTTATTTTTCTCTTCCATTGTGTTCTCCTGTCTTCCTCAGAGCCATAACAGCTTTCACTGCAGTCCCTGGAGTTTCAGGATCAGGTGGGGAAAAGTGGAATTAAATCTAGTATGCCATTATCCAGGCTTTCCTGGTGGCTCAGATGGCAAAGAATCTGTCTGCAATGCAGGAGACCCGGGTGCAATCTCTGGCTTGGGAAGATCTCAAGGAGAAGGGAATGGCTACCCACTCCAATATTCTTGCCTGGAGAATTTCATGGACAGAGGAGCCTAGCAACCTACAGTCCATGGGGTTGCAAAGAGTCAGACATGACTGAGCCACTAACACACGTGGATGTGGGTCTTTGAGAGCCCAGCTTTATTAAGAGAAGGAATTCTATAGACACTAGACCTTGGTCAGGGCCTGGGACTTAAGTTCTGTCTTTCTTGCTGTGTAATGCTATCACACCAAACCCCAGAACTTCATCACCAACTGTCCCCAAGGCAAAAATAGATTTAGTGTTCATCTTTCTGGCTCAGATGGTGAAGAGTTTGGCTGCAATTCAGGAGACCCAGGTTTGATCCCTAGGCCAAGAAGATCCCCTGGAGAAGGAAATGGCAACTCACTCCAGTAGTCTTGCCTGGAAGATCCATGGATGGAGGAGTCTGATGGGTTATAGTCCACGGGGTTACAAAGAGTCAGATATGACTGAGCAGCTAACACTTTCACCTTTACTTTCTCTACTAGCAGAATGTTACATAAATATTGGACCTTCTTGTTTGTCTGACTCCACATTAATTTATAATATGCTTTTCTGACAACACATTTCTTCCAGCAACTCTTATTAGTTTCAGTTGGAGAGTTGATCTAAGTAACCTTATCTTTCATTGCCAAAAACTAGAAACCTTTGATGTTAAAATATGTATTTTGACAAGAATGTGGATAATGTTGGTAGATACTAGGTGTAAATGCTTTTAGAAGTGTAAGTAATACCTTTTTAAAAATTCTACTTTAAATATATTCCTTTCACTTGAATGATAAAACCCCACTGTGAAGCAATTTAGGCTAACCTCAGATGACTTTGAAATCAGCATTCTTAATCCTGCTATAGCATATGGCTTTTGTTCTATTTTATAACTAATGTTTCACCATAAGATTATGACTTTTTTTGGCACTTGTTAGAAACTAGCTATAAATTCGTTGTAAAATGAAATCTTGATTTCTAGGTAGTGTAGCAGTATGCAAAAATTAAAACAAGAGACTTAATTCTCCCCATTAAAAATAAGGGAAGAAATTTGTCTACCCTCTCCCTTCTCTTAAAATATGTACTTTGGAAAACTTGTAAGTTCTTTCTCCATCTCTTTGAAATGTATGTAAATCTTTTTAAAAGCTAAATAAGCCTCTTACCAGTTTCACAGCCTAGAACTATGTTTCTCCAGTGCCTGGAAATTATCTCTTTGAAATATAATCACCCTAGGTGGTAACCCTACCTGCCGGTCCCCATGGGAGCTTGGCAGATTTTTCCCTTGCTTAAGTCATGTCTGACTCTATATGACCCTATTGACTGTAGCCCATCAGCCTCCTCTGTCCATGGGATTTTTCAGGCAAGAAATCTGAGTGGGTTGTCATGCCCTCCTCCAAGGGATCTTCCTGACCCAGGGATCAAACCCATGTCTCCTGTGTGTCCGGCATTGCAGGTGCCTTCTTTATTGCTGAGTCACTGAGGACTCCCCTTGCAGCTAAACTGCAGCCAAAGCTGCCTCTCTCCAAATCACAGAACTGCCTTCCAGTAGAAAGCTATGAAAAGTTTACTTTTTTTCCCTGTAGATAAAGCCAATTAACTAACACAGATGGTCACTCCAATTAACAAATAAATTTATAATGAGTAAATGGTGCTGACAACTGTGCTTATGTGAAGACTGGTTTGGTTTATCTTGAGAAAATGTGTACAGTGGGTGTATCTGCTTGGTTACGTAAAAGAGTAAGATTTCTTTATAATCCATGAACTCTCTTTAGTGGATTATATGTGATGTATGTCACATTCTGGTTTAATGCTTACTCAGTACTAAAAATTGTTTACTTTCCTTCCTTCCTTTGTAGAGAAGATTTCTGGGTTGAGAGGAGATTGAGTTTTTAGTTACATTTTCCCAATAGTACTGAACTACATCTTAAATGAACTGCTATTAAGTACATAATGAGATTAATAGCGAGAAATCCTTAGACAAACTAGATAGAACATCTAAAAGAAAATATCTGTTAATAGCCAACTAGAATGTGCTTAACCATGGAAGCACATGGAATTAAAACTTTGTAGTGTTGCTAGAAATGTTATTTTTAATATTCACTAAAGGTAGACATATTTGTTTTGCAATATTTGGAACAACAGATATAATACTGTTAATAAGTGCTTATACTTTGTATTTTTGGAGTATTGTCATTTATAACTATGGCTCAGATTTATAAACTTATAACAAATTTCAACACATAAAAGTATGGAAATTTCATATTTTAAGGGTTGAATAGTGCTCTTACAATTATAGACATTCTATGAATAAATGGGTTGAGATAAAATATAGCATCATAATGCAAATTAATGAAATAATTAGTAATGATTTCTATACCATCCAAGCTCATTTCCAAAATCCTAATTCAAATTCATATTAAGCATCAAGCTATTTCTTTATTACTACAAGAGTTACCAGTCTACAAATACAAAAACAAACAAAAAAAAATTGGTACTTTTTTAAGCTATACAAGTAGGTTTCACCTACTATCATTTGATTATTCCATTACTGGCCTTTTTTCCCACTTTTTAAGCTAACCAAGTCCTTACTACCCCTGACCCCACATTATAAAGTTAAGGCTGTTTTAACTGTGAGTTTGTGTGTGTATATGTATGTATGTGTGTCATCAAATCTTAATTGATTTGCCATGTTTTCTGAACATTTTTTTTCAAATATAAAGGTCTGATCCTTTCCAAAATTGGAAAAAAAAAAATCAAGCTCTTCCATTTAGCCTTAATGGTTTCTACTGTCCTCACTATATATCTTCATATTTATACCCTCAATGACTATCATAAACATTCCAATCAAATTCTGCTGCAGTTCTTGTTATCATTTTGACTGGTACCTTTAGTCATTCACTTGCTGAGTTTGGAAAGGCCAACAGTCCTTCTTTTAGTGTCCAAATATAAACTCGTTCTCAGGATTCAGATTAAGCTTCCCCTCTTTCATTTTTCCCAAGATTCTCATCCATATAGAGCTCTCTTTATTATTATCTCTAATAAGCTGAACAGAAACACACATCTGAAACTTCTTTTTACCAAACTAATACATTACAACATACTACTGTTTTTCTTTATACAAATTCCCTTTCCAAGACTTAGATGAGCCTGATTATTCATCAACTATATTGTTAAGGGAAGCACACTGATTGAAACCGCCCACCCTGGCCAGGTACCATAGTAACCATTTGCATGAGTTGTTTTATGACAGCAGATCCTGATAGGGAATACAGAACTAAAAAGCCACCACCAACCGGAAGAGTTTGGGAAAGGTCTAAAGGAGACACCGCGTGTCCGTCCACTTCCCAGAATCCCTCTCACTAGCATCCATCTTGGCTGAGTGATGCGTGGGCCACCAGGAAAGACTGAATTAGAACGATTGGCCAAAGACCACCCAGAAACTAATCCCATCACCATAAAACCCGAGACTGCGAGCCACGTGGCAGAGCAGTTCTCCTGGGTTCTCTGCTCTCCACCCAGGTGCCCTTTCCCAATAAAATCTCTTGCTTTGTCAGCACATGTGTCTCCTCAGACAATTCATTTCCGAGTGTTAGACAAGAGCCCAGTTTCGGGCCCTGGATGGGGTCCATCTTCCTGCAACAAATGGCGACTCTGGTGGGACTCTTCTTCACTGAGACTGACATCCTGACCACTCGGGATACTCAGGGGCCAGCTTGCCTGCCAATGGACCAGACCCAGCAGCCACAACTGGGACCCTTTTGTCCGTGGTCTCCTCCTGACGTGGACAACTGGCCAGAGTGCCCCAACCAGGTAAGGAACGAGAAACTTTATTAACCTCCCTCCCCTTCCCTCTCTCTTTCCTTTCCTTAACCCTTCCTATCCTTCCCCGTTTTTCTAGTCCCCCGGTCCTGGACACAGGAGTCTGGTCAAAGGGCCCTCAGCCTGAGCTGAGGATTGGAGACTGATCACCTCCTCTTGGCAGAGAACTCGAATTCTGGTTCTGGTCTGGTCTGCTGATTTCTGGTAGGGCCAAGTTCCAGTCATCCCTTCTCTGGAAGCCCAGGGAAAAGTCCCATAATGCCTGGGTATCTGTAGGTAGCAGGAGACATCTGTAAGGCCACCCCTTTTTCCCCCTTCTCCTGTCTCCTCCCCCTTCTTCTTTCAACCTGGCTTCCTTTCCTCCCTTGAAATCTTTGATGTTAGTACTTGGATCTGAAGTTCTGTGTCTCTATAGGAGGTTTTCTGAGAGACTGTATTCTTGTATTTAAGGGCTTCCCTGGTGGCACAGAGGTTAAAGCGTCTGCCTGCAATGTGGGAGGCCTGGGTTCGATCCCTGGGTCGGGAAGATCCACTGGAGAAGGAAATGGCAACCCACTCCAGTATTCTTGCCTGGAGAATCCCATGGACGGAGGAGCTTGGTGGGCTACAGTCCACAGGTTGCAAAGAGTCAGACAAGACTGAGCAACTTCATTTTCATTTTCACTTTCACTTTGATGAGGACTGCCAGGTTTATATATGTGTGTTTTAACTCTGTGTTCTGTGTTGTGATTTTTCATGGCCATTTTGCTTTGTCTGGGCACCATTTGGTTTAGACCTGCCACCATTTTGTTAGAACTTGATTTTCTTTCCCTGTGCCTTGAGACCAGGGCTCTCAGGAACACTTATCTAGGCCATCTCTAACTCCTGAGACTGAGGGAAAAGGAGAAAAAGACTTTAAAGTTTTTATTTCAATTTTTTTAATAAACTAGTAAATTTTATATTGTAATATCTAATTCATGACTAAACTTAGAAAATGAAGCTAGATCTTGCACTGTGTCTGTCTAAATATGTCTTGGTATGTCTTTGTCTCTGGGTAATATTTTTGAAGTTAATTTGTAAATGAGCTCTATTTATTTGGCTTAAAAAAAGGTAAGCACTTACAAATCAAATAATTCTAAATTAAACAATAAATTCCAGGTTCATGTAAACTGGGAAATATTCAGTATTAAATACCTGATATTAATGTTTGTTTGTTGACCTATCTAACATAGATATGTCTTAGAGTAATTAACATTAAGTAGAATATTTTAATTGTACCTAGGTTTAATATAAGTTAAATATTATATCTATTACAAGTTTATCAACAAGGAAATTACCTCGAGTGAAGAAACTTCTAAAAAATGTAAATGAGATATGAGCTTTTATATAAACTCTATTAAGAATAATTATTCTTTAGAAATATCTGTCTAAAATAGTCTCTCCAGATTGGTGTAACTTAAATTTCTAAGGTTTGTGCCAAGTGTACTAAGTGTTGGAAGTCTATTGAATAGTTAGGTCATTTCCAAATAAAATAAGATTTTTTTTTCTTTTTTTTTTTAAATTTTATTTTATTTTTAAACTTCACAAATTGTATTAGTTTTGCCAAATATCAAAATGAATCTGCCACAAGTATACATGCATTCCCCATCCTGAACCCTCCTCCCTCCTCCCTGCCCATACCATCCCTCTGGGTCATCCCAGTGCACTAGCCCTAAGCATCCAGTATTGTGCATCGAACCTGGACTGGCAACTCGTTTCATACATGATATTATACATGTTTCAATGCCATTCTCCCAAATCTTCCCACCCTTTCCCTCTGCAACAGAGTCCATAAGACTGTTCTATATATCAGTGTCTCTTTTGATGTCTCGTACACAGGGTTATTGCTACCATCTTTCTAAATTCCATATATATGCGTTAGTATACTGTGTTGGTGTTTTTCTTTCTGGCTTACTTCACTCTGTATAATAGGCTCCAGTTTCATCCACCTCATTAGAACTGATTCAAATGTATTCTTTTTAATGGCTGAGTAATACTCCATTGTGTATATGTACCACTGCTTTCTTATCCATTCATCTGCTGATGGACATCTAGGTTGCTTCCATGTCCTGGCTATTATAAACAGTGTTGTGATGAACATTGGGGTACACATGTCTCTTTCCCTTCTGGTTTCCTCAGTGTGTATGCCCAGCAGTGGGATTGCTGGATCATAAGGCAGTTCTATTTCCAGTTTTTTAAGGAATCTCCACACTGTTCTCCATAGTGGCTGTACTAGTTTGCATTCCCACCAACAGTGTAAGAGGGTTCCCTTTTCTCCACACCCTCTCCAGTATTTTAAAATAAGATTTTGAAACATTTACTACTAAACACTAATTTCCCTTTACAGAAAAACTAAAGAGATGTGGGACTATAAATGAATAATATTTGGTGCCATCCTAAAATGTTCTAAGAAAGCAAGGGTTTTAGAAATTATCACTGGTATTTATGCTCACCAATCTATAAAGTGCTAATATAAAAGTTAGTTCTTAGTTGCTAAATGAAAGTAGGAAGTGTGTTTTCAGTAAAAAAAAAAAAAAAAGGAAAGAAAAAGGTATGAAAAATACTAAAAAGAGTTATGCATGATCAAGATTTTCTAAAATTGAATGACAATTAGATAAATGGATTTTGTTAGAAATGACACAGCCATAAGAAAACTGGTTAGAGTCAACTAGGTCCAAGATGGCAGAACTGACTTTCACTAGACCTTGAGCCTTGTTATTTAGGCCTATTGTGACTTATCAACAAGCTAAATGATACACCCATCAACTTTGACTAAATCTAATGTTCTAAACCCTTTTAATTGATCTTTTCAATAAAACTTCCTAAATAGAATTCTTTTGAAGTTCTTTTGACCTCTAGCTAACTTTGGGGTGATTCAGAGGGCCCCTGAAACATCCCAGAGAGAGATATTAAACTGTGTTTATTTGGTTGGTTAAATTACATGAAAAAGATTGTCAAAAGAGTAATAAATCTGCTCATGTTATAATGTATGGTAAAATTACTAATACAGATATCCTAGAAATTATATGGAGTTCTTAACATTCTGATATGTCCTGGTATTCTAAAGGAAACCTGATGACTTCACAAAAGTTAACAGAAGGACTGAACGAACCAACAAATATGCTTATAACTTTTATGGTTTCTTTCTGAAAAATTACACGTTTTCAGGGAGTAGGGAAGACCTTCCTCTCAAACTAATTATGACAATACTTTGGTAAAATTAAATGTTATAAACAAAACAATTATGTTTTCTCTGTATCTGACTCCTCCAAAAATTGGAAATTCTTAGGTTTCCAGTAAGTTTATCAAATGAGTTAGGAAAGTTATCTCACGGGTACAAAAATCTCAAGAAATTTTTGAGACCTTAAACAGGGAAGAATTCACCTAGATTTGTTAGGCAAAATCTGTGATAAGCCTTTGGTGTGAGTTTCCCAGCCCTGTTTTATTTTAAAAGTTCAGTCTGAGACTGTATAAATGTTTCAGCAAAATAAAAAGTCTATGATCAATTATGGTTATATAAACCATCAGACCAAAATTAGTGAGAACAGACCTGTTTTTCAAATAAGCTAGCCTTAATTTGTTTATATTTGATTAAAATGAGGGTAACTTTAGGGAGAAAAAGATATTTCAAAAAATATTAAATCCCAGTTTGTTAATGGAGGTCTGCATCTAGTAAGACTCATCTCTTAGATAGTTCTTTGCTGTTATGTGATATTAATGTAAAATTTAATTGAATTCTTAAAGAACACCCTAAGTTTGTTTCTGAAGCTTATCTCAGTAATCTATCTTTGGATGAAGATCAGATGCCTCATGACCTGCAACCAGGACTGGAAAAAGACATAATTTAAGGGACTGTCTCCAACCTGGATGGAAGGGCTTTTTTTTACCAGGTACTCTTAACTAGCTTTTGCACAATGAAACTGAAGGGAAATTAACTCTTAGATTAATTCCCACTTCCAAAGGCCCCTACAGTGGATTGGTCTATAGAGAAGACAGCTGACCTGATCTCACCTTAAAATGATGCTCAAGCAGGAGAAACTACACTACACCAGGATGAGAAGATGACGACATCAGAGGTGGACAGCTTGCCCAAGATGCTGGGCCTGATTCGAATGATCATTTATGTTTTCTTGACTTCTTAGACCTTTGTATATAAATCAAATGCTTTTCTATCATAGGCCTGATTCTATACTAGTTTTAGAAATCAATTTAACTGTTGGGTTTGTGGCCAATTACTGTGTCTAGTTCTGAGTTACCCTGTTAAATTTCTCTACTACAAGACTCTAACTGGTTAGCCCTGAGAAAATTTACTTAAAAAAAATTATAGTAATATTCAGTTTAGTCTGATATTACTAGATGGGATCTCCTCACCAGGCCAATTAATAATGCCTGCTCTGACTCTGGCCATAAATTTGAGCTTTTTTCCTATTACTCAAGCTCAGTCAGAGCAACAAGAAAAGTTTCAGCAAAGAAGGAAAAAAATCTCCCACAATTATGGGATGGATTTATATAGATAACACCAGGCTACGGTAATTTAGGTTTAAAGTCTCCTCTGTGTTGGAAACAATTAAATCATACTAAGGACCATCAGTATGATTTAATTGTTTCCAACACAGAGGAAACTTTAAACCTAAAGACTTGGACCCCACATCCAAGGAGCCGTGGCTGGGCGGGTGCAGGAGGGCCTAGAGGAGCTATCCCACATTGAAGGTCAGGAAGGGCAGTGGTGAGGAGATACCCCTTGTCCAAGGTAAGAAGCAAAGGCTGCACTTTGCTGGAGCAGCCATGAAGAGATACCCCGCACCCAAGGTAAGAAAAACCCAAGTAAGACGGTAGGTTACTTGCAAGAGGGCATCAGAGGGCAAACACACTGAAACCATACTCACAGAAAACTAGTCAATCTAATCACACTAGGACCACAGCCTTGTCTAACTCAATGAAACTAAGCCATGCCCGTGGGGCAACCCAAGACGGGAGGGTCATGGTGGAGAGATTTAACAGAATGTGGTCCACTGGAGAAGGGAATGGCAAATCACTTCAGTATTCTTGCCTTGAGAACCCCATGAACAGTATGAAAAGGTAAAATGATACGATACTGAAAGGGAAACTCCCCAGGTCAGTAGGTGCCCAATATGCTACTGGAGATCAGTGGAGAAATAACTCCAGAAAGAATGAAGGGATGGAGCCAAAGCAAAAACAATACCCAGCTGTGGATGTGACTGGTGATAGAAACAAGGTCCGATGCTGTAAAGAGCAATATTGCATAGGAACCTGGAATGTCAGGTCCATGAATCAAGGCAAATTGGAAGTGGTCAAACAAGAGATGGCAAGAGTAAACGTCGACATTCTAGGAATCAGTGAACTGAAATGGACTGGAATGGGTGAATTTAACTCAGATGACCATTATATCTACTATTGTGGGCAGGAATCCCTCAGAAGAAATGGAGTGGCCATCAAGGTCAACAAGAGAGTCTGAAATGCAATGCCTGGATGCAATCTCAAAAATGACAGAATGATCTTTGTTCGTTTCCAAGGCAAACCATTCAATATCACAGTAATCCAAGTCTATGCCCCAACCAGTAATGCTGAAGAAGCTGAAGTTGAACGGTTCTATGAAGATCTACAAGACCTTTTAGAACTAACATCCAAAAAAGATGTCCTTTTCATTATAGGGGACTGGAATGCAAAAGTAGGAAGTCAAGAAACACCTGGAGTAACAGGCAAATTTGGCCTTGGAATATGGAATGAAGTAGGGCAAAGACTAATAGAGTTTTGCCAAGAAAATGCACTGGTCATAACAAACACCCTCTTCCAACAACACAAGAGAAGACTCTATACATTGACATCACCAGATGGTCAACACCGAAATCAGATTGATTATGTTCTTTGCAGCCAAAGATGGAGAAGCTCTATACAGTCAGCAAAAATAAGACCAGGAGCTGACTGTGGCTCAGACCATGAACTCCTTATTGCCAAATTCAGACTGAAATTGAAGAAAGTAGGGAAAACCACTAGACCATTCAGGTATGACCTAAATCAAATCCCTTAGGATTATACAGTGGAAGTGAGAAATAGATTTAAGGGCCTAGATCTGATAGAGTGCCTGATGAACTATGGAATGAGGTTCGTGACATTGTACAGGAGACAGGGATCAAGACCATTCCCATAGAAAAGAAATGCAAAAAAAAGCAAAATGGCTGTCTGGGGAGGCCTTACAAATAGCTGTGAAAAGAGAAGCGAAAAGCAAAGGAGAAAAGGAAAGATATAAAAATCTGAATGCAGAGTTCCAAAGAATAGCAAGAAGAGATAAGAAAGCCTTCTTCAGCGATCAATGCAAAGAAATAGAGGAAAAAAACAGAATGGGAAAGACTAGGGATCTCTTCAAGAAAATCAGAGATACCAAAGGAACATTTCATGCAAAGATGAGCTCGATAAAGGACAGAAATGGTATGGACCTAACAGAAGCAGAAGATATTAAGAAGAGGTGGCAACAATACACAGAAGAACTGTACAAAAAAGATCTTCACGACCCAGATAATCACGATGGTGTGATCACTCACCTAGAGCCAGACATCCTGGAATGTGAAGTCAAGTGGGCCTTAGAAAGCATCACTACGAACAAAGCTAGTGGAGGTGATGGAATTCCAGTTGAGCTATTCCAAATCCTGAAAGATGATGCTGTGAAAGTGCTGCACTCAATATGCCAGCAAATTTGGAGAACTCAGCAGTGGCCACAGGACTGGAAAAGGTCCGTTTTCATTCCAATCCCAAAGAAAGGCAATGCCAAATAATGCTAAAACTACCGCACAATTGCACTCATTTCACACAGTAGTAAAGTAATGCTCAAAATTCCCCAAGCCAGGCTTCCGCAGTACGTGAACCATGAACTTCCTGATGTTCAAGCTGGTTTTAGAAAAGGCAGAGAAACCAGAGATCAAATTGCCAACATCTGCTGGATCATAGAAAAAGCAAGAGAATTCCAGAAAAACATGTATTTCTGCTTTATTGAGTATGCCAAAGCCTTTGACTGTGTGGATCACAATAAACTGTGGAAAATTCTGAAAGAGATGGGAATACCAGACCACCTGACCTGCCTCTTGAAAAATTTGTATGCAGGTCAGGAAGCAACAGTTAGAACTGGACATGGAACACCAGACTGGTTCCAAATAGGAAAAGGAGTATGTCAAGGCTGTATATTGTCACCCTGTTTATTTAACTTATATGCAGAGTACATCATGAGAAACGCTGGCCTGGAAGGAACACAAACTGGAATCAAGATTGCCGGGAGAAATATCAATAACCTCAGATATGCAGATGACACCACCCTTATGGCAGAAAGTGAAGAGGAACTCAAAAGCCTCTTGATGAAAGTGAAAGAGGAGAGTGAAAAAGTTGGCTTAAAGCTCAACATTCAGAAAATGAAGATAATGGCATCCGGTCCCATCACTTCATGGGAAATAGGTGGGGAAACAGTGGAAACAGTGTCAGACTTTATTTTTCTGGGCTCCAAAATCACTGCAGATGGTGACTGCAGCCATGAAATTAAAAGACACTTACTCCTTGGAAGGAAAGTTATGACCAATCTAGATAGCATGTTCAAAAGCAGAGACATTACTTTGCCAACAAAGGTTCGTCTAGTCAAGGCTATGGTTTTTTCTGTGGTCATGTATGGATGTGAGAGTTGGACTGTGAAGAAAGCTGAGCACCAAAGAATTGATGCTTTTGAACTGTGGTGTTGGAGAAGACTCTTGAGAGTCCCTTGGACTGCAAGGAGATCCAACCAGTCCATTCTGAAGGAGATCAGCCCTGGGATTTCTTTGGAAGGAATGATGCTAAAGCTGAAACTCCAGTACTTTGGCCACCTCATGTAAAGAGTTGACTCATTGGAAAAGACTCTGATGCTGGGAGGGATTGGGGGCAGGAGGAGAAGGGGACGACAGAGGATGAGATGGCTGGATGGCATCACTGACTCCATGGACGTGAGTCTGAGTGAACCCCAGGAGTTGGTGATGGACAGGGAGGCCTGGCGTGCTGCGATTCATGGGGTTGCATAGAGTCGGACACGACTGAGTGACTGATCTGATCTGATCTAAGGACCATCAGTCTAGTAACACTAGAAAATGGGGCTATGTGCCTTATAGACAGTGGTGACAATATATAATTTCCCTGGAAAATAAAGATTCTCCAGAGTAGACAAAGTCATATGACCTGAGATATACTGGGCTACATCTAATGGAAGCTCTTAACTTAAGTCCTACTTGTGACTTTACTAATACTGCTGGCTATGTTATTTGAATTTCACCTGTTTTACAAAATTACTGTTTCTTACACCATCAAATGTGTATGTGAGGCCTCTAATAGAGTAATATATAGTCCCTTATGAAATCGATGATGGTAACAGTGTTACTCTAGATATGGGAAGAAGCAACAAGAGGGAATATTTTCCTGGACCAAGAGGCTAGTAAGACAGGTGGTCTAGAGAATTTTGGATGCTGTTTTATGGCCTAGTCCAGTAAAAGCACATTGAGTGGCCTGTCAACAAAATCTTTGCCAAACCTGAGAATGGACATTCTCAGCACCATGGGATAAAAAGGTCATGAAATGCCCCCCTCGAAATCATGGTCAAGTTTATGAGCAAAAAGGGGCTCCACCAACTGAAGACTGACACTTGCCATCTACATCTACAAAGATTAAATCATGGCCGCTGCAACTGCTGACTTTCAACGCCCCTGAAAGGAGTTCAGGATGAAAATCTGGAATGAGGCACTCTGTGCTCTGGGAAAAACTGGCAGAACAGGCCTTCAGATAGTTAGATCTTTTCAGGAGAAGATTTTATGAGTCCCAATTCTTGCATCTTCTCATACTTAGATGTCATTAACGGTGAAATCTGCTTTGGCTATTAAGGAAAAGTTTACAATTAAAAGTCAAAATAGAGTAGCTATGGTTCAGATATCTTGGGAAATAACTAGGTGATGCTATGGGTGTACTTTCAGATTAGACCTTGTATTGCTAAACACTTGAGGTTTCTGAGTGGTGGCTGGCTTGTATGCCACCATTCTCAAAACAGTGTCTGCTGGAAGCTAGTAACTGCGACCTTACTTTTTATAAAACTAGGCAACTGGCTACCTGTCTCCCTGAAGTGCCAGGTCCAGACTGGGTTTCAGGCCTATTCTTATAAAAAGAAATGAGATTTATTTTGTCTACTAAATTCCAGTTATCACTCCTCCAACTACTTCTAATTGGGTCTGTTACACCAAAATGGCAGACCAAGGGATTGAGATTTTGTAATCATACAAGTCTTATAATCATACAAGACTCAGATCTAGAACTTGGAACTCAGAAATACTTCCAGTTCAGTGTCTCTTCTCCAAGCTGAGGCAGTCCTGTGCTCCATTTTGACAAGAAGTTATCACAGTCATAGTTGCCTAGTTCCCTAAATTAACACTGAGTAGAACTCTGTGGGGCTCTGGAGTAGAGATCAGTTCTGTGTTCTCCATTTCTTGTCTGTAAGATACAGGCTTCATTCAGCCTCCTTGACCTTCCCTGAGTTCCAAAGGGTGGATTCAAACTGTTGCTAATCAGGGAAGGGAGGGGATACAGAAACAGGAGAAACAATCAAAGGTTGGTACAGCCTCCAGACAGAGTCCTGGTTCCTACTCAAAGAAATATGCATAACAGTGTCTTTGAGCCCCCACCCAGGTGGATGGTAACTTCAGACTGAACACAAGATTCCTGGAGCACAGCTCTGTTGCCTCACCACCAACCAATCAAAAAGGGTCACAAACCCTGCAACCCTCACCCCAAATGTTGCCTTCTGTTTCTAGGGACCAGAGATGACCATCCTGTTAGGTCTCCTGTTTGGCCCTTGTCTATTTCATCTCTGAGAGGGGCCAACAGTTTCAAACTAAATTGCTGTTACTTCAAGGGTGGAAGCTGGTTTCAGATGTGGAACACCCCAACTTAGATCAGGTAGAGAGAGACTTCCGCTCTGCTAGGCAGGCCTACCCCCATGCACAGCAGGAAGAAGTCACAGAAGAAAGAGACCTCTGCCCCAATTCCCAAGAAGTATCTTGAGTATGAAGTCTCTCAGGGGGGAATTGTTAGGAGAAGCACATTGATTAAAACCGCCCACCCTGGCCAGGTACCATAGTAACCATTTGCATGAGTTGTTTTATGACAGCAGATCCTGATAAGGAATATAGAACTAATAAGCCACCATCAACCGGAAGAGTTCAGGAAAGGTCTAAAGGAGACACCGCGTGTCCGTCCACTTCCCAGAATCCCTCTCACTAGCATCCATCTTGGCTGAGTGATGCTTGCACCACCAGGAAAGACTCTGCATTAGAATGATTGGCCAAAGACCACCCGGGAAACTAATCCCATCACCATAAAACCCAAGACTGTGAGCCACATGGCAGAGCAGTTCTACTGGGTTCCCTTACCCTACTGCTCTCCACCCAGGTGCCCTTTCCCAATAAAATCTCTTGCTTTGTCAGCACATGCGTCTCCTTGGACAATTCATTTCCAAGTGTTAGACAAGAGCCCAGTTTCAGCCCTGGAAGGGGTCCATCTTCCTACAACAATATAATTAATATTATACAACATATAATTTCTAAAACCATGTGATTGTTCAGTTCACTTCAGTTCAGTCGCTCAGTCATGTCTGCCTCTTTGCGACCCCGTGAACTGCAGCACGCCAGGCCTCCCTGTCCATCATCAACTCCCAGAGTTCACTCAAACTCACATCCATCGAGTCAGTGATGTCATCCAGCCATCTCATCCTCTGTCATCCCCTTCTCCTCCTGCTCGCAATCCCTCCCAGCATCAGAGTCTTTTCCAATGAGTCAACTCTTTGCATGAGGCGGCCAAAGTATTGGACTTTCAGCTTTAGCATCAGTCCTTCCAATGAACACCCAGGACTGATCTCCTTTAGGATGGACTGGTTGGATCTCCTTGCAGTTCAAGGGACTCTCAAGAGTCTTCTCCAACACCACAGTTTAAAAGCATCAATTCTTCAGTGCTCAGCTTTCTTCACAGTCCAACTCTCACATCTATACATGACTACTGGAAAAACCATAGCCTTGACTAGACGGACCTTTGTTGGCAAAGCAATGTCTCTGCTTTTCAATATGCTATCTAGGTTGGTCATAACTTTCCTTCCAAGGAGTAAGCGTCTTTTAATTTCATGGCTGCAGTCACCATCTACAGTGATTTTGGAGCCCAGAAAAATAAATTCAGCCACTATTTCCACTGTTTTCCCCATCTATTTCCCATGAAGTGATGGGACCAGATGCCATGATCTTCATTTTCTGAATGTTGAGCTTTAAGCCAACTTTTTCACTCTCCTCTTTCACTTTCATCAAGAGGCTTTTTAGTTCCTCTTCACTTTCTGCCATAAGGGTGGTGTCATCTGCATATCTGAGGTTATTGATATTTCTCCTGGCAATCTTGATTCCAGCTTGTGCTTTATCCAGCCCAGCGTTTCTCATGATGTACTCTGCATATAAGTTAAATAAGCAAGGTGACATACTCCTTGACATACCCTTTTCCTATTTGGAACCAGTCTGGTGTTCCATGTCCAGTTCTAACTGTTGCTTCCTGACCTGCATACAGGTTTCTTAAGAGGCAGGTCAGGTGGTCTGGTATTCCCATCTCTTTCAGAATTTTCCACAGTTTATTGTAATCCACACAGTCAAAGGCTTTGGCATAGTCAATAAAGCAGAAGTAGATGTTTTTCTGGAATTCTCTTGCTTTTTCAATGATCCAGTGGATGTTGGCAATTTGATCTCTGGTTTCTCTGCCTTTTCTAAAACCAGCTTGAACATCTGGAAGTTCACTGTTCACGTACTGCTGAAGCCTGGCTTGGAGAATTTTGAGCATTACTTTACTAGCATGTGAGATGAGTGCAATTGTGCGGTAGTTTGAGCATTCTTTGGCATTGCCTTTCTTTGGGATTGGAATGAAAACTGACCTTTTCCAGTCCTGTGGCCACTGCTGAGTTCTCCAAATTTGCTGGCATATTGAGTGCAGCACTTTCACAGCATCATCTTTCAGGATTTGGAATAGCTCAACTGGAATTCCATCACCTCCACTAGCTTTGTTCGTAGTGATGCTTTCTAAGGCCCACTTGACTTCACATTCCAGGATGTCTGGCTCTAGGTGAGTGATCACACCATCGTGATTATCTTGGTCATGAAGATCTTTTTTTGTACAGTTCTTCTGTGTATTGTTGCCACCTCTTCTTAATATCTTCTGCTTCTGTTAGGTCCATACCATTTCTGTCCTTTATCGAGCCCATCTTTGCATGAAATGATCCCTTGGGATCTCTAATTTTCTTGAAGAGATCTCTAGTCTTTCCCATTCTCAGAATATTCAAATGTCTACTTCCCCGTCTTCCCCTTTCAAGCCTTTATTCACTATACTTCATGATTTTTTGTACTTCAAGCGACTATTCTATAAAAGATTGTTATTACTCATGGCAATGAGAAGAGAACTTTCTTTAAAAAATTTCATTAGCACTCTAATCATCTGATGATAATTGTGCTTTGCAGAATTCTATCCCTATTCCTTTCAGCTATTAGTAATGAACACTAAGAAATATGAACTATATCAGAAAGGGGAAGCCCCAAAAGCCTTAGAGAAGCCACTTAAATAAATTAAGAAATGCACTTTTAAAATAGAAAATCTACTATCTACAGTTGTTAAGATGTTGCAATGACCAGAGGGATTTCCTAGAAAGGTGAATCATATAAGATCAACTTTGTAATTTGAATTGCGCATGTGTGTGCTAAGTTGCTTCAGTCATATGCAACTCTTTGTGACCCCATGACAAGCTCCACTCTCCATGGGATTCTCCAGGCAAGAATATTGGAGTGGGTTGCCATGTCCTCCTCCAGGAGATCTTCCCAGCCCAGGGATCAAACCTGTGTCTCTTATATATCCTGCATTAGTAGGAATGTTCTTTACCATTAGTGCCACCTGGCAAGCCCAGTTTGAACTTATGATTATCATAAGCAGCAGGTTTTTTAAGTAAGTAGTGAAAATTCCAAAGTTAAAATTTATTTACAACTCATTACCATCACTGTAGACAAAGCATCATTTATACTGCCATACAACATGTGATATAAGGAAGATGAACTGGAGTCACACACTTGCCTCTGTCACTAGACAACCTGGAAAAATTGTTTCATTTCCTTCATTTTCTCATTCAAGAATTGAGTGTTGAACTAGAATTCCCATTCTTTAGTATTTACTGAATCTTTTTGCTTCATTCTATAGAACTTTCTCCTGATTCTTTATTTTCATAGAAACAAGATTCAACTTCTCACCCAGGTATAAAACGCTCCTTTGGGAACATCAGCACCATGGTGGACTAAGAAGTTGCAGGCCATCTTTTCCCCATAAACAAATGAAGTTAACAACAACATATGGACCAGAATACATCTGTGAGACTTCTAGAGACCAACTGAGAAGCTAAAGCACCACGGCCATTGTAAAACCAAGAATGAATTCCAATGAAAAATGCAGGAAAAATTGCAGTGTTTGTAATATGCTTGGTGCTCCTTTCCCTATGCAGCATAGCGTGAAGCAAGCAGTAGGAAGTCCCCCATACTGTGGCTCCTCTCTCAAGACAGAAACAAAGGAGTGGATCCTGAATCCAACGTTCAGGTTTGTCAGGGCTCTGCCTAAAGGAATAGTGTCTATCTCACCTGATTCAGACCACTAACAAGGGAGTGCCGTAGTTTAGAAGCTGCTGAGAATATAAGTGAGCAGCATGCTAGAGTTGAATTCCACAGGCAGACCTCAGTTAGAGCAATAGGTCAGAAAATGTTTATAAGATCCTAGAATCTCCAGCCAACTGACTGGTGAAGGTTTTACCCTGCAAGAAGCCAGTATGCAAAGACTGGGAGAGTGAGTGAAAGTCGCTCAGTCGTGTCCAACTCTTTGTGATCCCATGGACTATACAGTCCATGGAATTCTCTAGGCCAGAATACTGGAGTGGGTAGCTGCTCCCTTCTCCAGGGGTTCTTCCCAACCCAGGGGTCGAACCCAGGTCTCCCACATTTCAGGCAGATTCTTTACCAGTTGAGCCACCAGAGAATCAGAAGAATACTGGAGTGGGTAACCTATCCCTTCTCCAGAAGATCTTCCTGACCCAAGAATTGAACTGGGGTCTCCTGTATGAATGGCAGATTTTTTTTTTTACCAGCTGAGCTATCAGGAAATGCCAAATTTATCTCCACCTCCCAAGAAAAAAGCAAGTAAAATCAAAGCATACAGATAAACAGGGAAACATGGCCCAATCAAAATAAAACTTCAGACACCAACTCTAAAGAAATGCAGACCTATGAGCTAACTGTCACAAAATGCCCAATGTAGTAAAAGAAAACACAGATAGGCAACTAAACAAAATTAGGAAAATGATGACTGAACAAAAGGAGAATATCAGCAGATGGACTATAAAAATGACTTAAACAGAAATTCTGGAACTGAAAAAGACAGCAAATAAACTGAAAAATTAATTATATGTATTCAACACCAGAACTGATAGAAGTAAGAAGAAAGAAATAGGTAGAAGAAAGAATCAGCAAACTTGAAGGCAAGGCATTTGAAATCATTGAGTGAGAAGAATGAAAGCAAAAAAGAATAAAGGAAAGTACAGAGTGACTAAGCACCTTACAGAATGATATCACAGGAATGAATACACACATTATCACAATCTCAAGAGAAGAGGAGAGAAAGTGGAAGAGAACTTTGAAGAAATAACAGTTAAAAAAAAAAATCCCAAATCTGAGAAAATAACATAGATACAAGAAACTGAAAAATCTCCAACTAAAAAAACCCAGAGTCATACTGAGACATGTTATACTCAAACTGTCTAAAGTTAAAGACAAAGAGTGAATCCTGAAAGCAAAATAAGAAGTTATTTGTCATATATAAGGGATATTCCATCAGGTTATCAGTGGATTTTTTAGCAGAAACTTAGAAATTCAGAAGTTAGTAAGATAATATGATCAAAATACTGAAAGACAAAAGGAAATTTTCAAGAAAGAACACTGTATCTGAGAAAACCATCCTATAAAAAATAAAGAAAAAGTTAAGACACAAAAGCTGAAGGAATTGAGTTCATTGCTACTAGATACTCTAAAAGAAATGCAAAAAAGAGTCTGTCAAGTTGTAATGAAAGAATGGTAGACAGCAACAAAAAAGCCATACAGAACTATAAGTTTCTCCAGTAAAAGAAAATACATGAACAAATATAGTAATCTGTACTGTTGTAATTTTTGTGCATAGAATTTAAATGATGAAATACTTTTAAATAACACAACTTTATATTAGTAGACATGAAATATAGTGATGTAATTTGTGATACCAATAACATCAAGTAGAGGGCGTGGAGTTGTAAGAAGTAGAATGTTTATGTGCAATTGGAGTTGGTTGTTATCAGTTTAAAATGAGTGCTACATCTTTTCTATGTTTTATGTAATTGCAATGGTAATTGCAAAGAAAATAACTATAGAATATTCACAGAAGAAATGAGAAGGCACCATCACTGTCCCAAATCAACAAAACAAAAAGGAAGGCAATAAGAGAAGAAAGAGCTAAAAGACCCACAGAAAACAACAAAATGGTGATAGTAAGTCCCTTCCTATCAATAATCACTTTAAATGTATATGGATTAAACTCTTTGATCAAAGATATATATTGGTCGGCTGGATAAAGAACAGGATCCAACTACATGCTGTCTTTAGATCTAAGTACACACATACACTGAAAATTTTTTCTTGGAGAACAATATGCCAAGAAAGCAGTAACCAAAAGAGAGCAGGAATGGCTATATTAATATTAGTTACAATGGACTTCTAAATAAAAACACTTCTATAAGAGACAAAGAAGGATATATAATGATAAATGTAATAATTCACTAAAATATATATAACAAGTATAATTATTTAGGCAACATACTTCATAGCTTGCAAATGTATGAAGTAAATTTTGACAGAATTGAAGGGAGAAATAGAGAGTAACAAAATAACAGTAGGAGACTTCATACCCCACTGTCAGTGACAGATAGAACAACCAGACAGAAGATTAGTAAAGAAACAGAGGGCTTGGACAACACTGCTGTTGTCGTTGCTGTTCAGTTGCTAAGTCATGTCCAGCTCTATGACCCCATGGGCTGCAGCCTGCCAGACTCCTCTATACATGGAACTCTCCAGGCAAACTGGAGTAGGTTGCCATTTTCTTTTCCAGGAGATCTTCCCAAATCAGGGATCAAACCCATGTCTTCTGCATTAGCAGATGGATTCTTTACTGCTAACCCACAAGGGAAGCATCAGATCAGATCAGTCGCTCAGTTGTGTCCGACTCTATGTGACCCCATGAATCGCAGCACGCCAGGCCTCCCTGTCCATCACCAACTCCCAGAGTTCACTCAGACTCATGTCCACCGAGTCAGTGATGCCATCCAGCCATCTCATCCTCTGTCATCCCCTTCTCCTCCTGCCCCCAATCCCTCCCAGCATCAGAGTCTTTTCCAATGAGTCAACTCTTTGCATGAGGTGGCCAAAGTACTGGAGTTTCAGCTTTAGCATCATTCCTTCCAAAGAAATCCCGGGGCTGATCTCCTTCAGAATGGACTGGTTGGATCTCCTTGCAGTCCAAGGGACTCTCAAGAGTCTTCTCCAACACCACAGTTCAAAAGCATCAATTCTTCAGTGCTCAGCCTTCTTCACAGTCCAACTCTCACATCCGTATGTGACCACTGGAAAAACCATAGCCTTGACTAGACGGACCTTTGTGGGCAAAGTAATGTCTCTGCTTTTGAATATGCTATCTAGGTTGGTCATAACTTTCCTTCCAAGGAGTAAGCGTCTTTTAATATCATGGCTGCAGTCACCATCTGCAGTGATTTTGGAGCCCAGAAAAATAAAGTCTGACACTGTTTCCACTGTTTCCCCATCTATTTCCCATGAAGTGGTGGGACCGGATGCCATGATCTCCATTTTCTGAATGTTGAGCTTTAAGCCAACTTTTCACTCTCCACTTTCACTTTCATCAAGAGGCTTTTGACTTCCTCTTCACTTTCTGCCATAAGGGTGGTGTCATCTGCATATCTGAGGTTATTGATATTTCTCCCGGCAATCTTGATTCCAGTTTGTGTTTCTTCCAGGCCAGCGTTTCTCATGATGTACTCTGCATATAAGTTAAATAAACAGGGTGACAATATACAGCCTTGACGAACTCCTTTTCCTATTTGGGACCAGTCTGTTGTTCCATGTCCAGTTCTAACTGTTGCTTCCATAGATAACACTTAAAGAACACTCAGAACCAGCAGTCATTTACAGAACATTCCACTCAACAACAACAAAGTATATAGGCTTCCCAAGTGCATATGGAACATTCTCTATAACAACTAACATGTTAAGGCATATAACAAACCTTTAAAAACATCAAGAAAATTAAAACTGAACAAAATATCTTTTCTGATTATAATGAAGTAAAATTAAAAAGCAGTAGCTCAAGGAAAACTGGAAAATCCAGTTATGTGGAAATACAATGCACTGTTAAGCAGTAAATGGATCAAAGCAGAGCTCACAAGGGAAATTAGAGAATACCTTCAGATAAGTAAAAATGAAAAGATGGCATACCCAAACTGACATGAGGCAGAGAAAGCAGTACAAAGAAGGAATTGTATAGCTATAAATATGAACATTAAAGAAAAAGAAAGATCTCATATCAATAACCTGACTTTACACTTCAGAAAACTAGAAAAGGAACAAACCAAGTAGCAGAAGGGAGGAAATAATAAAGATTATAGCAAAAAATAATTTAAATAGAGAACATAAAAACATAAAAACAATAGAAAAAATCACCAAAGCTCTAAAAAGTATGTTTTTTTTTAAAGATCAACAAAATTGATAAATTCTTAGCTAAAGAAAAAAAAAAATAGAAGACTCAAATAACTAAACTCAGACAACAGATGACATCACAACTGATGCCACAGAAATAGAAAGGACAAAAGAGATTGCATCTATAAAAACTATCCAAAGTTTGTATAAGAAGAAACAAATGTATCCTTAAAAACACACAACCTACCAGGACTGACTCACGAAGAATTCATGCGCCTTAACCACCACAACAAAATCAAATAACATGATTTTTTAAATGGGCAAAGGACTTAAATATTTCTTCAAAGATGATATACAAGTAGGTAACAAGTATATGAAAAGATGCACTACATTGGTAACCATCAGAGATATAGAAATCAAAATAATCGTAATAAATTAACTCACATCCATTTAGATTTCTATTAAAAATATTAAAAAATAAAAACCTCAGAAAGTTACAAGTGTTGACAGGAATAGAGAGAAATTAGTATCTTTGTGCACTGTTACAGGATTGTAAAATGGTACAGTTCAGTTCAGTTCAGTCACTCAGTCGTGTCCGACCCTTTGCGACCCCATGAATTGCAGCACGCCAGCAAGCAGTATGTAAAACAATAAAAGTTCCTCAAAAAATAAAAGATTGAGCTACCGTATGATCTAGCAATTGTACTTATGTGTATGTATCCCAAAGACTTGAAGCCAGGGTCTCAAGAATATATTTATACACTTAATGTTCATAGCAGCGCTATTCATAGTAGTGAAGAAGTAGAAGGAATGAAAATGCCCATTGACAGAGGAATGGATATGCAGAATATAGTTTATATATACAATGAAGTATTTTTCAGCCCTAAAAAGAAAGTCTTGTCACATATTACAAAATGGACGAACTTTGAGGACACGATGCTAAGTGAAATTGTCTGGTTACAAAACGATAAGCACTCTATGATTCCAATTATATGATGATCTTAAAAGTCATGTTCATGGAAACAGAAAGTAGAACAGAGGTTACCAGGGGGTGGGACGAGGAGGGAAAGGGGAGTTGTTGTTTAATGAGTACGGAATTACAAATGTGCAAGAAGAAACATTTCTAGAGAAATGTTTCAAATGTGAATATATTTATAAATATATTTTATATGTATTTTTATATATGTATATATATACATATGTATACATGTATATATAAATAAATACACACTGAACTGTGTATTTAAAAATGGTTATAAGGTGATTTTAATTAATGTAGGGTCTTTTTTACAACAATTTTCAAAAATCCACTGTAAGCTACATTTAACCTATTTTGCCAATTTCACCTTATAGTATTTCCACCATATATATTTAGTCTTCTTGGCATCACTACACAGAGGGGTCATTTAAAAACATTACCTCTTCCAAGTACTCTTTTCTTGGTTTTAAGTATGCCTCATTTGGAACTAAAAGTCAATGGGGATTCATATCAGAAGCAGGATAAAGAATAGGTGTGAAAAACATCTGGCAAGAAGAAACAGACTCATATACTGCTATTGCCAAGTTCAATCACAGGTACCCTCTTCATTGCCAAAAGCGTAGAAGTGAAAGTGTTAGTCGCTCACTCATGTCCGACTCTTTTTGACTCCATGGACTGTAGCCCACCAAGCTCCTCTGTCCGTGGAGTTCTCCAGGCAAGAATATTGGATTGGGTAGCCATTCCCTTCTCCAGGGGATCTTCCCAACCCAGGGTTCGATCCCCAGTTTCCTGCATTGGCAGGCAGAGTCTTTACTGTCCTAGCCACCAGGTCTAAAGCCCGTACTTTAACAATTGGCTTAATTTCCCTTTTATGATGTGGCTTGTGATTATGCATTGGCCCATACTTTTGCAACCCTTTGCTTTTCTGTTTTTGCAAATATGCTTTGCTCCAACTGTATTTCTATTTCTCTTTCTGGAAATAGTCATATTTTTCCTCCTTTCCATGCTTTATCATTTTTTTAGACAGAGAACCCTGGAGGATATCCATTCTTGTGGACAGAGGGAAAAAACCTCTATCCTCAAAGAAAGACAGAAACCTTTGTGAAGGTTATTGCCCTAAGATGCAAGCCCCATAAGCATGCCAGAGATGGAGATACAATCACAACACCTGGCTGCCATGCTAACAAGCCTTCAGTACAGCTGGGAGAGCTACAAAAGGGATGCTCAAAAGCCAAAAACAGGGAAAAAATTGCTAGAGAAAATGGCAGCTTCCGGTGCTTATAGCAACAATATACTTCAAACATAGCTCACCTCCTAAGTTGATTAACTCAAATTCCCATCCAAGAGGCCAATTTACCTCAGCACCTACCCCCTTAAACATGTCGAACAAAAAATTCCAAGGCATGCAAAAAAAGCAAGAAAATACAGTCTGAAGGGATAAAGCCATCACCAGAACCTGACTCAGATACAACACAAAAGTTGTAAGTATGAGATGGGGAATTAAGAATAACTATGACTGGAGTAAGAGGCAGATAAATTGGGAGATTGGGATTGACATACATACATATAGAATAGATCACTTATAAGGACCTACCATATAGCACAGGGAACCCTGCTCAATACTCTGTAATGGCCTATATGGGAAAATAATCTTTAAAAGAACTGGATATATGTATAACCAATTCACTTTGCTATACTCCTGAAACTAACACAAGAGTGTAAATCAACTGCACTCCACTAAAAATTTTAAATAAATAAGTGAAACAACTATGATTAGTATATTCAAGTCTGCAGTGGGAAAGATAGAGTACATGCGAGATTAGACAGGTAATTTCAGCAGAGATGGAAACATTAAGAAGGAATTAAATGGAAATGTTGAAATTACAACCAAAGTGCTGTATGTGACATCCATATCTTTAGTTTGTTTCCCCTCTAATTCACCAACCACATCACTAACAAAGTAATTTTTTATAACTATCAACATAACACACCTCTTTGCTTGAAGTCGCTCAGTCGTGTCCGACTCTTTGCTACCCCATGGACTGTAGCCCACCAGGCTCCTCTGTCCATGGGATTTTCCAGGCAAGAATACTGGAGTGGGTTGCCATTTCCTTCTCCAATTTGCTTAAGAATCTTCAAAAAATAGGCCACAGAATAAAGAATAATTTGGACTGGAGCCATACATATTTAGAAATAAAAGCTGGCTGCATCATTTCTTAGCTGTGAGACCTAAAACAACTGAAACACTTGCTGAGTCTCTGTTTCTCCATCTGAAAAGTGGGAATAATAATTATAAACCTATTATGACATTAAAATAGTAAGACGCTAACATTATTCACAGTACACACTAAGGGATAAAGGATAGCAGCTATTGTCAACTCTGTGAAATCCTAACCTTCAGAATTTCAAGCCTCTCTTCTCTCATGTCACCATTTACAGTCTTGACATCAGCATATGTATCTGCCATTCTTTTCCATTTTATCCAATCAAGTCATATTCTGTAACAACCCTAATATACTGATCTTTCCTAGAGTCTCTGTGGTTAGTCAGTAAAGTCTTCTTATGCTTCTGCAGTATTAAGGGTTGGTACCACAGATGCAAACTTCCCTGGTGGCTCAGACGGTTAAGCGTCTGTCTACAATGTGAGAGACCTGGGTTCGATCCCTGGGTTGGGAAGATGCCCTGGAGAAGGAAATGGCATCCAACTCCAGTACTCTTGCCTTGAAAATCCCATGGATGGAGGAGCTTGGTGCAGGCTACTCTCCATGGGATGGCAAAGAGCCGGGCATGACTGAGCGACTTCACTTTCACCTTCACCACAAATGCAACATTTATTGTATGATGTGCTGTCTTCCCCCAGTTAGCTTCATGCATATTCAGGACAACAACGTTTTCCACTGTCCCATTTGCCTCACTCTAGCTGGTATAATTTGAATAAAGTGTACTTTTTATTTTCACCAAAACCACATCATATTCAAGATGCAAAAAGGTAGACATTCTTTTGCAATACTTTAAATAATTTCTACCATTTTGAAATTTCCTTAAAATATCACACAATACTGATGTTCATTCAACCACATCAGTTGAAGAACACAATTTTGTGTCTATTTCCCAAGCAGTTTTCTCGACATCTGGGTGTAAGCACATTTCAAAGAGAACTCTGCATTACTACCTTTTTTTCTGTCTCCAGTGTTTAATTTGTTATTCCATTTCTGCTTAAGATACCGTGTTAGCAACAGCGGTTCTATTTATAGGAAATTCTACCAAATGTGACTCAGCTCTTGAGTAAAAATGTTTTTCCTAAGTGAAATACATAAAAAAGACCACAATTATGTTTTGTGATAAACAATTGGAAGTTTTCTGGGACTTACCAACAAATTACAATGATAACCATAATTCCATAGAAAGAAAATATCTTCTCTATATTTTATTTATGCTAAGCATAGCAGATTGATAGGCCATACCAACAGTTAGGATGACGTATTTATAACCGAGAGAGGAAAACCTTCTAATACTTGAGAGTAACAAATAAAATATTAATAAATTTAATAGAATACATCAGATTATCTTTTTTAATCTTTCAGTGACATGTCTCAGATATTAATCTGAGTCTGGTTTGTATTACATTATAAGATATATCTGCAGTTTTGTAGAAATATGTTTTACAACTTCAGGTGAGTCATAGTTTTCCCACTATGATGATATTTCTATGCTCCTCTCTCTGTTGCCTCATATACCTAAAAATCCTTGCACTCCCCTCAGAGTACTTTCACAGGTCCCTTCCAAAAATTCAAGTACTTAGTTTGACTCACCTCCTGCTTGTATAGCATCTTTCTGAAGAGTGTTATTCTTGAGAGCAAGAATCCCAAGTGTAGTACTTGCATTCCTTCACACAGAATAAGCTTTTCATAGATATTCAATAAATTAATTATAAATTCTAGGAAGGACCAGCTTTTCTGAATTGGTCAAATGATCAAACTAATAGCTTGGACAATATAGGAATTGCTTAATTTTGTGGCTGAGATGCTAAAACTGAGATTAAAAAATTGTCATCCAGATTCCTGTTCTAATATGCTTTCAAATCTCCCATGCTATAGTGTATAATCCTATGCATAGCTGTTCTTAACAATCAGAGGGAAATGATCTTTGTATAGATATTGAGATATGAGAATGTTGACCACATTTTAACTAATAAAAACCGTGAAATGTGAAAGTCGCTCAGTCGTGTTAATACCCAGTCAAGTTAAATCTGTCTTCCCCCTCCCCAAACAGTTCTGACGTATAAGATGAGTGAGTAAAGACATATTTTTGAATAGACTATTACATATACTTGATTTGGGCCTTCCCAGGTGGCACTAATGGTAAAGAATCTGCCTGCCAATGCAGGAGATGCAAGAGACCTGAGTTCAATCCCTGGGTCAGGAAGATCCTCTACAGAAGGAAATGGCAACCCACTCCAGTATTCTTGCCTGGGAAATTCCATGGACAGAGGAGTTTGGCGGGCTACAGTCCATGGGAACATAAGAGTTGTACATGACTGAGTGACTAACACAACACATACTTGATTTGGATGGAATTCATTAGAATATCTAAAAAACTGAATTCAGTGGTAGGGTCATATTAGTTCATTCATCAAACTTTTCATGTCATAGATAAGAGAAAAAAATTCCAGCAAGAACTGATGCAATTTTTTTGTGATGTGTTAACTGCTCCAGTTAACTGTCAGATGTTTTCAAGTGTATTTATCACATCAGGCTACGTACATATAACTGCATCTTTTCTGGGATGAAGAATGGCCTATAAAATTGCTGAAGACAGCTAATACTGCCATTTTCCAAAGGCGTGATCTTACTTCTCTGGGGTACACAGGATTATTGGAGATTCAGGGTCAAAGAGTCTTGAAGAACTGCAGAGAACATACGGGTATAGGCCAAGAGCAAATATAAAGAGAGAGGGGTTCTGCTGTCTCATTTTAGCCCTCTTAACTAACAGCTCTACCTTTGGATTTTACATCTTCCCTCCCAGCTTCCATTTCGTGGTCAGATATTTCAAAGCTAACCTCTCAAGAACAATCAATTATTTTTCATTTTACTCTGTGAACCTACCAGCTGTTTTCACTGCTCCCATTTCTGAGGGCTGAGGACAGCTAGAAAAGTAATATAAACAAAAATTCAACAACCACCACAATACCCTGATGAATTAGCCTCTGCCATAAATCAACCCTGCCTAATTTCTTCAATCAAGACATATGTAAGCATTGGTAAAACCGACTGTGTAGCACCGGGAACTCTACTTAACACATCGTGGTGACCTGAATGGGAAGGAAGTCCAAAAGGGAGGGGATATACATAAGGCTGATTCACTTTGCTCTACAGTAGAAACTAATGCAATGTTGAAAAGCAACTACACACCAATAAAAATTAGTTTTAAAAAATTACACTAGCCACATTAAAGAGAATGAAGCCTACATTCAAAAGGCAATAAATATTTTAAATCTATGAGTTTTTAAAAGAATAAAATATCTGTAATGAAACTAAAATAAAAAAAAAATCCTTTGCTTAAAATTGAACTGATGGAGGCTCTCATTCCAGTCATTTGTTAAACTTAAAACCCTCCAGAGTAAAATTGTGAGGAAGCAGGATACGGCTTCCCTGGTGGCTCACATGGTAAATAATCCACCTGCAATGCAGGAGACCTGGGTTCGATCCCCTGGAGAAGAGAATGGCTACCCACTCTGGTATTCTTGCCTGGAGAATCCTATGGACAGAGGAGCCTGGCCGGCTATAGTCCATGGGTCACAAAGAGTCAGACACAACTTAGCGACTAAACAACAACACAACAACACCATTCACAGTTCTCAGGGTTGGGTATACAACCAGTAAAGAGGATCTGCATGGAGCACCCACACATCCAATATCATTTCCCTCATAATAACTTTTATTCTTCATATTAGATTTTTTAAAAGCTTCCTCCACTCACTCAAAGTCTGGAAATACAGAATACTGGATGCCAATTCCTCTCAGCTTGCTGGCCACCCTAGTACTTCTCCATAACTCCACTAATTGTACCATCTCCAAAATTTCTCAAAATATTCATCCTTTCTTAGGTCTTCCCCTCCTATCTCAGTAAAAAAAAAAAAAAAAACTTTCCAAAGCTGTTTTTTTTTCACTTTTCCTTTCCATGTCATCTCTTTCTCATCTTCGATCTCATCATTTCCATTTTTCCTTTTTAAAAGCTCTTATTTGATACTATGAAATCTTTGGCCCACCACTTTTCTTTTAGCTAGCAAATGCTGAAAAAATGATTTTGGCTCCTGTATCTGTTTAATTACCATCTGTTCATTTCTTAAACATTTTCTTTTTGGCTCCCAAATTACAACATTATCACACAGATTTGGAAGCAGTAAAGACACTTTTTTTTTTTGATGAAGAAATATCACAATCTGATTTTTCAGTCTCCAAGACTATGCAAAACTATTCCATCAGAGATGAGCTATCTAATCACCAAATTCAATGACATTTTCTTACTTCAAAAACTCCTATAAGATATTTACCATCACTGATTAACTCCTTTTCAAATTTCTCCTACTTGGCAAAATGATGTGCAGAAAACTATACCCTCTTGGCTTAGAATTTATCATGGAGAATATGTCATTTCTGTTTGGATGTAATATTTTAATAAACCCCAGTTGACAGCAAAAGAAGTTCCTTTCAAGCCAAGGACATTCTGCTGGTTGTAAGGAATCTTGTTGAAGAGAAAATTTAGATGGGTAATACTCAAGTTTGTGTCCAGAGCAAGACTGTTCTGCAGAGAAGTAGAGAGGGGAACACAAATGTGGACATTGTACAGAGTTAGAAGAAAAGGTATTACTATTGATAGAGTAAACAGTAGGGGATTTGAGAGATAAAAATATTTATGTGGCTTTTATTAGTGAAATTTTGTGTGCTATGGGACAAAATTCTCTTCGTTAATCTTATTAAACCATCAGTCATGATTACAAAAATTATAAGCTTTTTGATATGACTCAGTACTATATAGAAATAATAATTGCATGTAAAAGTAGAAAGTGGATATCTTGGTGGCTATTGGAGTCCTCAAACCTACATTATATTCTTCTGTTTGAGGCTACTCTTTAATTACTTTGATGGGTAGTAATAGTAGTGGTGTTGCAAGTAATAAATAAGTAATCCATAATTTTCATTCAGAATTAGTAATTAGACAGGCAACATTGAAATATTTTGCATGGATTATCTTACTTAAAACCTATACAAAATTGTAAATACTGCTAACTCATGTTTCCGATAAATAAACTGGGGCTTAGATAATTATAGATAACTGCTATAATTATATTTATTTTTAATTATACATAAACTTTCCAATCTATATCTTACTGATGTTGTTGTTCAGTTCTAAGATATGTCTGGCTCTTTGCCATTACCCCATGGACTGCAGCACACCAGGCTTCCCTGTCCTTCACTAACTCCTGGAGCTTGCTCAAACTCATGTTATTTGAGTTGCTGATGCCATCCAACCACCTCATCCTCTGTTGTCCCCTTCTCCTCCTGCCCTCAGTCTTTCCCAGCATCAGAGTCTTTTCCAATAAGTCAGTTCTTCTCATCAGGTGGCCAAAGTATTGCAGCTTCAGCATCAGTCCTTCCAATGAACATTCAGGGTTGCTTTCCTTTAGGATTGACTGGTTTGATCTCCACGCTGTACAAGGGACCCTCAAGAATCTTCTTCAGCACCACAATTCAAAAGCATCAATTCTTCGGTGTTCAGCCTTCTTTATGGTCCAACTCACATCCATACGTAACTGCTGGAAAAACCATAGCTTTGACTATATAGACCTTTGTTAAAAAAGTGGTGTCTCTGCTTTTTAACATGCTGTCTAAATTTGTCACAGCTTTTCTTCCAAAGAGGAAGCAACTTTTAATTTCATAATTACAGTCACTGACTGCAGTGATTTTGGAGCCCAAGAAAATAAAATCGGCCACTGTTTCCAATTTTTCCCCATCTATTTGTCATGAAGTAATGGGACCAGATGCTATTATCTTAGTGTTTTCAATGTTAAATTTTAAGCCAGCTTTTTCCCTCTCCTCTTTCACCTTCATCATAAGGCTCTTTAGTTCCTCTTTGCTTTCTGCCATTAGAGTGGTATCATTTGCATTTCTGAGATTGTTATTTATCCCAGCAATCTTGATTCCAGCTTGTGCTTCATCCAGCCCAGCATTTGTCATGATATACTCTGCATACAAGTAAATAAGCAGGGTGATAATATACAGCCTTACATACTCCTCTCCCAACTTTGAACCAGTCTGTTGTTCCACGTCTGGTTCTAACTGTTGTTTCTTGCCCTGCATACAGATTTCTCAGGAGCAGATAAAGTGGTCTGGCATTCCCATCTCTAAGAATTTTCCACGGTTTGTGGTGATCCATACAATCAAAGGCTTTAGCAAAGTTAGTGGAGATATTTTTCTGAAATGTCCTTGCTTTTTCTATGACCCAGCAGATATTGGCAGCTTGATCTCTGATTGCTCTGCTTTTTCTAAATCCAGTTTATACATCTGGAAGTTTTAGGTTCACATACTGTTGGAGCCTAGCTTGAAGGATTTTGAGCATAATCTTGTAAAATGAACCCAACAGTACAGTAGTTTGAACATTCTTCGGCATTGCCCTTCTTTGGGACTGGCATGAAAACTATTTTCCAGCCCTGTGGCCTCTGCTGGGTTATCCAAATTTGGTGACATATTGAGCACAGCACTTTAACAGCCTTATCTCTTAGAATCTCAAATAGCTCAGCTGGAATCCCATCAGTTCCACTAGCTTTGTTCATAGTAATGCTTCCTCAGGTCCACTTGCCTTGCACTCCAGGATGTCTGGCTCTAAGTGAGTGACCACGTCATCATGGTTATTCGAGTCATTGAAACCTTTTTTTTTTTATTGTTCTTCTGTGTATTCTTGCCAACTATTCTTAACCTCTTCTGCTTCTGTTAGGTCCTTGCAATTTCTGTCCTTTATTATGCCCATCTTTGCATGAAATGTTCCCTTGGTATCTCCAATTGTCTTGAAGAGATCTCTAATCCTTTGTATTATGTTCTCCTCTATTTCTTTGCATTGAACAGTGAGGAAGTCTTTCTTATTTCTCCTTGCTATTCTTTGGAACTCTGCATTCAAATGGGTATATCTTTTCTTTTCTCCTTTGCCTTTCACTTCTCTTCTTTTCACAGCTATTTGTAAGGCCTCCTCAAACAACCATTTTGCCTTTTTGCATTTCTTTTCCTTGGGGATGGTCTTGATCACTGCCTCCTGTACAGTGTCATGAACCTCCATCTATAGTTCTTCAGGCACTCTGTCTATCAGATCCAATCCCTTGAATCTGTCACTTCCACTGTATAATCATAAGG
This sequence comes from Bos grunniens, assembly GCF_055505025.1. Taxonomy (NCBI): domain Eukaryota; kingdom Metazoa; phylum Chordata; class Mammalia; order Artiodactyla; family Bovidae; genus Bos; species Bos grunniens. The sequence goes on from NC_141168.1 coordinate 11,606,940, forward strand.
AATTTGATTTAGGTTATACCTGAATGGTCTGGTGGTTTTCCTACTTTCTTCAATTTAAGTCTGAGTTTGGCAATAAGGAGTTCATGATCTGAGCTGCAGTCAGCTCCCAGTCTTGTTTTGCTGACTGTATAGATCTTCTCCATCTTTGGCTGCAAAGAATATAATCAATCTGATTTCAGTGTTGACCATCTGGTGATGTCCATGTGTAGAGTCTTCTTTTGTGTTGTTGGAAGAGGGTGTTTGCTATGACCAGTGTATTCTCTTGGCAAAACTCTGTCAGCCTTTGCCCTGCTTCATTTTGTACTCCAAGGCCAAACTTGCCTGTTACTACAGGTATTTCTTGACTTACAACTTTTGCATTCCAATCCCCTATGAAGAAAAGTACTTTTCAGTTATAGAAGGTCATACAGATCTTCATATAACTGTTTAACCTCAGCTTCTTCAGCATTAGTGGTTGGGACATAGACTTGGATTACTGTGATGTTGAACAATCTGGCCTGGAAACAAACAGATCATTCTGCTGCTTTTGAGATTGCACCCAAGTCCTGCATTTCAGACTCTTTTTTTTTTGACTATGAGGGCTACTCCACTTCTTCAAAGGGATTCTTGCCCAAAGTAGTAGATATAATGGTCATCTGAACTAAGTTTGTCCACTCCTGTCCATTTTAGTTCACTGATTCCTAAAATGTCAATGTTCACTTGGCCTTCTCCTTTGTGAGTACAACTTACCTTGATTCATGGACTTAACATTCCAAGTTCCTATGCAATATTGTTCTTCACAGCATTGGACTTTACTTTCACCACCAGACACATCCACAACTGAGCGTCGTTTCCACTTTAGCCCAGCCTCTTCATTCTTTCTGGACCTATTTCTCTGCTCTTCCCCAGTTGCATACTGACACCTACTGACCTGGGTGGCTCATCTTCTGATGTCATATATTTTGGCCTTTTCTTACTGTTCATGGGGTTCTAGAAGCAAGAATACTGAAGAGGTTTGCCATTCCTTCTCCAGGGGACCACATCTTGTCTGAACTCTCCACCATGACCTGTATTGGGTGGCTCTACATGCATGGCTCATAGCTTCAGTAAGTTACACAAGTCTGTGATCCATGTGATCATTTTTGTTAGCTTTCTGTCATTGTGGTTTTTTATTCTGGAGGCTGTGGGACTGTAGTTCTTGCTTCTTCTGTCTTTCTTCTGATGGATGAGGATAAGAGCCTTGCGCAAGCTTCCTGATGAGAGGGACTGGCTATGGGGAACACTAGGTGTTGCTCTGCTGGGCAGGTCCATGCTCAGGAAATCTATACTCCAATTTTCTGCTGTTAGTATTTTTGCCTGAGGTAGTCCAGTCCTGGAGTCTACAGGCTCTGTGGTAGGGCTAAAGCCGACCTCCAAAAGGACTTAGGCCAACATGTGCCTCCCAGGTCTGCAAATGCCATAGCTTCTGTCCCTGCAGCAGGCCACTGTTGACCCATGCCTCCACAGGAGACCTTCAAACACTCACAGGCATGGGGCTCAGACTCTTGTGGGCTCACTACTCCTTTCCCCTGGGTCCTGGTGTGCACAAGGTTTTGTTTGTACCTTCCAAGAGTCTCTGTTTCCCACAGTCCTGTGGGAGTTCTGTAATGAAATCCTGTTGTCCTTCAAAGTCATATTCCCTGGGATTCCCTGTCCCTTTGCCTGACCCCCAGGTTGTCAAGTCTAATGTGGAGTCTAGAATGTTTGCAACAGTGTGAGAACTTCTTCAGTTTATGGGTCACTCACCCAGCAGGTAAGGGATTTGATTTTAACATAATTGTGCCCTTTCTACTGTCTTGCAGTGGCTTCTCCTTTGTCCCTGGACATGGAGTATTTTTTTTTTCCCAGTGGGTTCCAACAATATCCTGTCAATGGTTGTTCACCAGCTAGTTGCGATTTTGGTGTTCTTGAAGGAGAAGATAAGCGCAAGTCCTTCTACCCCACCATCTTTGCTTCATCACTTAGACACTATTATTTAAAAGGGAGATAAAAGGCATAAAATCAAAATTCAGTTGAAATGTACATTTTGGACAAAGCTTTGGTTTCTCTGGAGAGATGTCCGGTGCAAAAATAAGTCTCTTGTTACTAGAGTGTGTTGGTGGGGAACCATGGTTGCTGCTGTTGGACAGAAGGCGGATCTCCTTGGAGAGACAGGGGTACCTTGCTTCACCATTGCTTATATATTCTATTAGGCAAGAAAGATTCTTCCTAGCAGGTTGTCACATTTTTGTTTACTTTTTATGTTCTGGTGTGGATCTGATATTTCTTACATCCTTAGTATCTAGCAGGATGTGTGATACTGAGAATAATAGTTTAGTGCACACTTCTGAACACATAAGAGGTGTCCTAATAGATTCAAGACAAACAAGATGAAAAATTTATGCTGTTCAGCTTCTAAATTGACGTTTCAAATTAATATTTAGAAACTCTTTACTGTCCCTAAAATAATGCCTGGACCACTTCTTTAAATGGAAAATCCCTGGGAAAAATCACAAGGCACAAACTCAGTGAGGGCAGACACTATATATGTTGAGTATGCCATTGACTAATATGTCTAGTATCCATGCTTATAGAATATTTGGTCACTTATAAAACATGTGGATAAGTCAATCATAAGAGATGCTGCTGCTGCTGCTAAGTCGCTTCAGTCGTGTCCGACTCTGTGTGACCCCAGAGACGGCAGCCCACCAGGCTCCCCCGTCCTTGGGATTCTCCAGGCAAGAACACTGGAGTGGGTTGCAATTTCCTTCTCCATAAGAGATGCTAGATGCATGACAGTGAAAAGTGAAAGTGAAGTTGTCCTGTCGTGTCCGACTCCTAGCGACCCCAAGGACTGCAGCCCACCAGGCTCCTCCATCCATGAGATTTTCCAGGCAAGAGTTCTGGAATGGGTTGCCACTGCCTTCTCCATAAGAGATGCTAGATGTATATAATTGTGTACTGCATATGATTATCAGCTCTTCTAGGGTTTAGTGCCTAATCATTAGTATTCCAAAAGATATTGGACTAAATGTAAAGAGAAGGAAGGAGGGAAAGTGGGAGGGAGGGGAGAAAGAATTGCTGAGATTTCCTCCACAATTCTAAAATATGTTTGGCTGATATGTAGACTTCCATGTGGAAGTGCCAAAGAAAGCAAAGCAGAAAGCTTTCTAAAATTTCTTTTCAGCAGATAAACGTTGCCTATAAATTGATGAATATAATTAAAATTCTTGTGCAGAAAAGGTTAACTTTTCTTACAAAGAGAACACCATTTCTTCCACACCTTAAGATTTGCTGAGTTGTTTAGTTTGTTTTCACTTTGACTAAAATTGGGAAAATATTTTTGATCCCCAGAAATGATACCTTGAAATACAGGTTTGGAAAAAATAACTTTGCCTTTTTTTAACATCCTCATTTGTGCTTAATTTTTTACTAATTGTTTGTATATGGTGGTTAAAGAGATGGGAATACCAGATCACCTTACTTGTCTCCTGAGAAATCTGTATGCAGATCAAGAAGCAACAGTTAGAACTGGACATGGAACAAATGGCTGGTTCAAAATTAGGAAAGGAGTACAACAAGGCTGTATACTGTCATCTTGTTTACTTAACTTTCATGAAGAGTGAAATACAGGGCTGGATGAATCACAAGTTAGCATCAAGATTTCTGGGAGAAATATCAGCAACCTCAGATATGCTGATGACACCACCCTAAAGGCAGAAATTGAAGAGGAACTAAAAAGCCTCTTGATGAGAGTGAAAGAGAGAGTGGAAAAGCTGGTTGAAACTCAACATTCAAAAAAGTAAGATCTTGGCATCTGGCCCCATCATTTCATGGCAAACAGATGGGGTAAAAGTAGAAAAGTCACAGATATTGTTTTCTTGGGCTCCAAAATCACTATGGACAGTGACTGCAACCAGGAAATTAAAAGATGCTTGCCCCTTTGAAGAAAAGCTATGACAAATCTAGACAGCATATTAAAAAGCAAAGATACCTTGCTAACAAAGGTCCATATAGTCAAAGCTAGGATTTTTCAAGTAGTCATGTATGGGTGTGAGAGTTGGACCATAAAAAGGCTGAGTGCCAAGAAATTGATGCTTTTAAATTGTGGTGCTGGAGAAGACTCTTGAGAGTCCCTTGGACTGCAAGGATATCAAACTAGTCAATCCTAAAGGAAATCAACCCTGAATATACATTGGAAGGGCCGATGCTGTAGCTGAAGCTCCAGTACTTTGACCACCTAATATAAAGAGCCTACTCATTGGAAAATCCCTGATGCTGCAAAAGACTGAAGGCAAAAAGAGAATGTGGTGACAGAGGATGAGATGGTTAGATAGCATCAACTCAATGGATACAAATCTGAGCAAAGTCTGAGAGACAGTGAAACCTGGTGTGTTGCAGTCTATGGGGTCACAAAGAGTTGGATATGACTTAGCAAATGAACAGCAGTAACAATCTGGTGGTAATATTAAAAACAGATTTCAGTTGATCGATTTTTTTTGCCAACTTCTTGGTTAGAAAAGCACACCCTCTTGTGACTTGAAAACTTAACATATTCTCTGTTGATGTCCCTGTGAGGGATAAATGAACTCACACAATACCAGTCATTTTTATGGTTATAACTGCATTCAAAAATCAACATGGCTGTCACTGATCCATCTTGGCTTTCGGGCTGATCCTTCATATAGTAAATCTTCTTGCCTTAAGCCTTCAGTATCTGTAGTGCAAGAATGTCAAGCTATAGGAGTGGGGAGTTCAGCATTTCAGTGGTTGTCTAAATCAATCATTTTGTGAGCATGAATAAGTCATGCTTAAATGGATGGCTTCAACCTACATTAGGAATCACCTGTATTAGGAGAAAGTTGAAAAATCGAATAAATTCAGGGTGGGGATGGCACAATGCATTCTCCTTTATCCAGTATTCCTTTTTTCCCTTACAAAAGTGATAGACATACAATCACTTTAATACAAATCCTTCTTTAAGTCTTCTGAAACTGATATAATAGAAAAGCTGTGAAAGTCTAGGAGAGAACTCATTAAGGAAATTCAAGCTTCTGAAGTCAGAATATCATTGCTGCCTCGCAGAACATGAAATGATAGATGGAAAAGTCTTGCTATGCATGTTTACTGGCAGGCAGGTATATTTCATTCTCTCGATCCTTTAAAGAACAGTTGAAGGATTTTTTCAGCATTAACTTCTCTTTTCAAGTCCATCATCAATCTGTAATTCATTTCAGGAAGGGTTTTTGTTGGGTATGTGTCTTAGTATTTCATTGGTTTCTTTTGAAGGTCACACCTTTGTATTATATTTTTCCTACAGCAGAGTTGATATTGTGCCAAGAGCAATGGGTTATGTGCTGAGGGATCAACCTATATTTCTTCAGTTTCACATTTTCCACAGCCCCTGCCATATTTAATCACATATAAAAACAGGAACACCTTGCTGCCCCAAAAGAAACCTTACCAATCAGGGATAGAGCTGACTAATGGAAATAAGGAGAAAAACATATATCTATGCTGCGATATATGCCTTAAACTGATATATGAAATATTTAGAGGAACTTCCAAATTTTCACCAACATTCTCTTACTCATCTTTTACACTCAGTGTAGATAAGCCTAGTTGTACAACTTGCCATTCCATACAAAATTAAACTAGACAACCTGTGAAAGAAAGTCAGAAGCCACATGGAAAAGCAAACAAGCTGAAAACATTTACCCTAGAAAAAGTATAATTGCCTAGCAAGAGGAGGAAAACTAAATACAGTTCATACTTATGTTATGATACACTAGAATAACATAGAGCAAACAAGCTGGATGAACTAGAGCAGGAGTCAACAAACTTTTCCCATGAAAGGCCAGCTAGATAATAAATATTTTAGGCTTTGTAATTCATAGTTTCTGCTGCAACTACTCAGCTATGCTGTTAGAGCACAAAAGCAGCACAGACAAGGTATTGGGTTGGCCAACAAGTTCATTTGAGTTTTTCCATTAACAGTGTAGGGGAAAATCTGAATGATCTTTTTGGCCAACCCAAATAAACCAAGCTAGGGCCCGGGGCTGTTATTTCATTGTAAAACTTTATTTACAGAAACATGCAACAGTCCAGATTTGGCATGCAGGCTATAGTCACTATCCCCTGATGTACAGTTAAGTGAAGAAGTGTGGACAAGCCTCAAAAGTGTAATTCAGCACCCCAAAAAGTAAGTTGTTGAATGATATAGACACATATTTATTAAAGTAAAAAGGGAAGAAACACTTCACCATATGTGTTTATTGATCCACACACATACCGGGAAAATATAACAACATGCCAAAGAGTGATCAACACAAATTCCTGGCAATGGCTATATCAGAAGAGAAAGCTCATGGAATGAAGAAGAACAGGAGGTGCCAACTCTATCAGTAAAGACTCTTGTTCTTAAACTCTGTGTTGGCTGCAAATATATTCATATTGCTCTCTACACTCTAAAAATATTTCACAATCACATTTCAAGTCAAGCAACATGACATTCTAAGGCTATTTAATAGGGGCAAAAATAAATTATACAATTTAGTATCCCTAAGTTTATCATTATTTTGCAGGAGGCAAAAAGAAAATATTATGCACATAACAATAATTGTAAACTTGAGTCAAAAAGAGAAAAATTAACTTCAGTCCAGAATTCCGTTGAAGAATCCATAGACATTTTATACTTCAAAGAGAAAATAAAGCTGATGTTTTAGGCTAGAATACCTTGATGCTTATAGTACTTTCTGTTATTATAGACAATCACATGTGGAACACCTTGCTTGATTTGCCAGAGTTTTTAGCACACTGTAATTTTTTAACTACATTTTCTCAAAACTACATTATTTAAAACATTATGTATGTACTTGTATTCTATTAATTTTCTACAAGTCTTTCCTGACTTCTCTATAAAAATTATGGTATTTCTTTTAAAAGCATGGTATGGCTTACTTACCTATGTGGTTTCTTTGGCAGATTTTTTTCAAGGTTTTAATCGAAATAGTATGTGATTTTTCAAATCAGGGAATTAGTGACAGTTATTCTAATATAATTGACCCCAGCTATATCTTAAATACTGCTTCCAGGCTATAAATCAGTAATCGAGCACTAATAAAGGTGGTACATGGGGAAGAAATACTTTCTTCCAAACATGCAATTTTAAGGATGAATATATAAAGTATCTTTTCAGTTACTGAGAATGAAGATAACAAATCTTTGGAGGTTATTTCCTTATAGGAAAACAATGAACAATTTTTCATAGAAGTATATATTAACTGTAATAAGAAATACATAAATAATATTTTAGTTCTTGAAAAGGCAGTTGTGTACACACAGATATATTTTTGCTCTGTCAGTTAAGAGGACCTAGAAGCAACAATCGGAGAAGGCGATGGCACCCCACCCCAGCACTCTTGCCTGGAAAATCCCATGGATGGAGGGGCCTGGTAGGGTGCGGTCCATGGGGTCGCTAAGAGTCGGACACGACTGAGCGACTTCACTTTCACTTTTCACTTTCACGCATTGGAGAAGGAAATGGCAACCCACTCCAGTGTTCTTGCCTGGAGAATCCCAGGAATGGGGGAACCACGTAGGCTGCCTTCTATGGGGTCACACAGAGTCGGACACGACTGAAGTGACTTAGCAGCAGTAGCAGAAGCAACAACATTCTACTATTAATTAGCACACCTAGCACTTAGATTGGAGAAGGCAATGGCGCCCCACTCCAGTACTCTTGCTGGGAAAACCCCATGGATGGAGGAGCCTGGTAGGCTGCAGTCCATGGGGTCGCTAAGAGTCGGACACGACTGAGCGACTTCACTTTCTCTTTTCACTTTCATGCATTGGAGAAGGAAATGGCAACCCACTCCAGTGTTCTTGCCTGGAGAATCCCAGGGAGGGGGAAGCCTGGTGGGCTGCCGTCTATGGGGTCACACAGAGTCGGACACGACTGAAGTGACTTAGCATAGCATAGCATAGCATAGCACTTAGATCCTGATGGCTAATACCATTCTCCAATAAAATGTACTGAACTATTACTCGGAGAAGGCAATGGCACCCCACTCCAGTACTCTTGCCTGGAAAATGTATACTGAACTATTACTTGAGCTTCCCTGATAACTCAGTTGGTAAAGAATCTGCCTGCAATGCAGGAGACCCCAGTTTGATTCCTGGGTCAGGAAGATCCACTGGAGAAGGGATAGGCTACCCACTCCAGTATTCTTGGGCTCCCCGCATGGCTCAGCTGGTAAAGAATCCACCTGCAATGTGGGAGACCTGGGTTCAATCCCTGGGTTGGGAAGATCCTCTGGAGAAGGGCATGGCAGCCCACTCCAGTATTCTGGCCTGGAGAACTCCATGGACTGTATAGACCATGGGATCACAAAGAGTATTATTTGATGCTTACCTAGAACTAATACTGAAGTTTTCACATCTTGGTTTCCCAAAATGAACTATAAGTTTCTATGACTCAGGGTTCAGCAAATATCAATATTTATCTAGTGCCCCTATGTTTCATCCATTATGGAGACAAGGTATCCATCTCTCCTGATCACAAACACTAATGGAAAGACAATAAAGAAATATCTAAGTAAGACATTTTCTAGTTTTTATCTATAAGACAAGATATTTTCTAAAACAAGATATTATCAAAGAGACCAGGTAGTTAAAGAATAAAAGACAAACTAGGATCTGACCCTAAAACATTTCAAATGTTAAAGGTCTAATACAAGACTGGCCAAAAATGACCAAGAAGAAGCAGTCAATACAATATTAGGAAGGAAGAGATTGCGGTATCACAGAAAATAATCAAAGCATATTTAAAGAAAAAAGGGATGGTAAAATGGATTGACTATTACTGAAAAGTTAGATAAGAAAAAAAGTTCCCTTAGATTTAGGCAATGTGGAGAAATGTAATGAGTTTTTCAAGAGTACTGGAGTTGTGATAAAGTAAAATTGTAATAGGCTTAAGAGGGAAAGAGAGAGAGGAGTTGGAGGCCATGAAGAGAGATCATAATTTTAATAAATTTTTTTTAAAGCGGGAAGAAATATGTTTCTGTTACCTGGTGGATTACGTGGAGTCAAAGGACATTTGAGGGTTTTGTTTTTTCTTTGGAGTTGGTTTTGTTTTATTCATTTTAAGAGGGATGTTTCCAGGACACATGTGGATGCTGATGGAGATGAAATGTTGAGTGAGAAGGACCTGTGATATATGAGACAGAATCCACAAGCTGAAAAGTGATGTTTTAAAATACTGCAGAACTGATCTGACCTGGCCCTTCAGGCTCATAAATGGAGAACAGTCCTTATTGTTCTTATTAGCAAAGAACTGGGTCAGCAGAGAAAGATTAAACTTGGCATAACCCCAATTCCCATGCTGACCATGAATCTCAATCTTCTGTCTTTTCCTTCATCTACTAATTTATTTTACATCCATTGCTGTTAGCAAGTCATGAGATATACGTAATGTCATCCTTTCCATAGGTCCCTTATGATATGTAACTAATGTCTTTAAAAAGAAATGGTCAAAATTATATAATAAAATGAAGGAAGAAACAATAAAGACTCTTATCCACAAGTTTATAAACCAGCTTTTTAAAATATTCAAAAATTTATCAGACATTGAATTTTTAAAATGATGGCTATGTACTGAAGTACAGTTTAAGTACCAGTTAAATAGTAAGGGATTGGGTGATGGAGAGAGCCCCAGCTGGAAAGGTAAGGCCAAGTTATTTGAAAGGAAAGTAAGAGGAACACGGATAGGAGGGAAGGGAGGGGGCATGTGGTATTGGAGAAAAGTTCAGAAAGTCCAGAGGCTGCTGAAGTTTTTCCGTGTGACTTGTTTTGCCTGACTCACTGTTTGTGTGTGCGCGCACGCGCACACACACACACACACACACACATTCATACATTTATGCCAGTTTCCCGCTAACAGTCCTGTCAGGATTTTCAGAGCAGGGCTGGACCAATTGAGACTAGATGCCCAGAAAGTGAAAGTGGCTCAGTCGTGTCCGACTCTTTGTAACCGCATGGACTATATAGTCCATGGAGTTCTCCAGGCCAGAATACTGGAGTGGGTAGCCATTCCCTTCTCCAGGGGATCTTCTCAATCCAGGGATCGAACCTAGGTCTCCCGCATTGCAGGCAGATTCTTTACCAGCTGACCCACCAGGGAAGCCCACATGACCACAGAGAAGTCAAGTTCAGCTCCTGCCAGGCACTGCTAGGATCCAAGACCACATGCTTTGAGAAGATGAAGGCAAGGCTCAAGTCTTAGAGCCCACTTCAGCTTTTCAGAGTCAGCTGAGCTGAACTATTGTAAAACAGGCTCCAGAGTCTACTAGGATTCTATTCTGGTCTTGGCTGAGACGCACAGCTCTGGAAACCATGTGTATCATGGCATCTCTCAGAGATGCAATAACGAGGTATGAGCGAGAGTACTAACCTATGAGACTGTGAGTACAAGGCCTGGCGCAAAAAAAAAGAAAAGAATGAACTCTGCTTGTAAATCCACTTCGTTCATTCAGTCTTTCGATTAACAAATACAATTGTTTGAATTACTTATTAACTATATGAAAAAATTGTTGCAAATATCCTAAACATTCTAAATTGATACTTGTAAGTTATTAAATAACCAAATGCTCAGATGTCTTCTGGAAATAAAAGTTTGTTGAATAAAAACAACTTAATTCATTATAAATAAGAATTAACTTTTAGCTTCAGAGGAATAACTAAATATGTTTTATGTTTTTCTACTACATAGATAATGCTGGTTAATACTAAAAATTTTTAAATAGCTGTGAATAATTAACTTTAAACCTCATTTTCATCTCAAAGTGACAACATACTATATAACTATTCAGTTCAGTTCAGTCACTCAGTCGTGTCCAACTCTTTGCGACCCCATGAATCGCAGCACGCCAGGCCTCCCTGTCCATCACCAACTCCTGGAGTTCACTCAGACTCAACATTCATCGAGTCAGTGCTGCCATCCAGCCATCTCATCCTCTGTCGTCCCCTTCTCCTCCTGCCCCCAATCCCTCCCAGCATCAGAGTCTTTTCCAATGAGTCAACTCTTCACATGAGGTGGCCAAAGTACTGGAGTTGCAGCTTTAGCATCATTCCTTCTGAAGAACACCCAGGGCTGATCTCCTTTAGGATGGACTGGTTGGATCTCCTTGCAGTCCAAGGGACTCTCAAGAGTCTTCTCCAACACCACAGTTCAAAAGCATCAATTCTTCGGCACTATATCTATATTAAACAATGAAAAAAAAAAAAAAAACTACACTACTGCTACCCAAATAGTAAGGTTTGGGCAAAAGTGCTCATAAAATCCTATCCCAGAGCCAAGAGCTACGCGAGGTCTTGGGCTGCCGTATCAGGTATTCCAATGAAAATGGTGACAGCAGCTGTCACTTTAGCTTGGAGCTAGGTCAGAGTGCAGACCTGAAAGGGTGATATTTGAAAAATTGCCTGCATTTTGTCTTGGAAAAGTAACATTTGCCCTTTCTCTAAAAATTACTTCTTTTACTCAGAGGCTTATGGGCCCTAAGACTTGAAAACCGAAAGTTAGAAGCTCTCTTAATTATTTTTGGTATCACGTCAGGGACAATATCAAGGAAAGATGCCTTTAGCATAGACAGCACCACCCTAGAAAATGATTCCTTCTGTGCCTACTCACTATGCATCACGGAAGAAAACTATAAGAGAAACCTGATACACATGGTTTAGAATTTCAGAAATCTGAGAGCTGAAGGACTCCACCTCAAGATAATCTAACACAACAATTTGCGCAAATAAAGAAATTAATGCCCTAGAGTTTAAAGGGTTTGTGCACACTCACACACACCACATGAGCACACTCACACACACCACATGAACACAACTGGGTAAAGATACAGAAAATTTCATAAGTTCTTCACAAGATATGATGCAAGGAAAGATTCTCCACATCTTATTTTCATATTAATTCATTAAAGTCTTTTCTTTCCAACAAAAGTAATAATAAATCCCAATATTTACGCTCATGATTCATCTGTATTTTCTACCCGAAAATGTATCTTTCTAAGAAATGCAGATCTCCTGAATGCTGCTTAGTGAGAGCAGCAGGAATAATAGAGACACTTTTGAGCAGATGTTGAAGAAGGTGAGCCCCGCAGCTCAACTGAACATTGGTGCCTTGTGAGGCACCTTTTTTTGGCTCTGTTACAGCTAAGGTGGGGCTTCCTGGGTAGCACTAGTCATAAGGAACACACCTGCCAATGCAGAAGACATAAGAGGCGTGAGTTCAATCCCCGAATTGGGAAGATTCCCCGGAGAAAGGCATGGCAACCCACTCCAGTATTCTTGCCTGGAGAATCAAATGGACAGAGAAGCCTGGCGGGCTACAGTCCATGGGTCACAGAGTCAGACACAACTGAAGCGACAGCACGCACAGCTAAGGGACAAACTCTTCCCTTTCTGCCAAGCTCTTGGAGCCAGCTTACATTCAAGGAGTGGAAATTATTTCTAAAAAATAATATATACCCACAGAATTGTTTTTTTGTTGATAAAAATTCATGGTTATTACAGAAAAACTGGAAACCTAGAAAAGGACAGGAAGATAATGAAAATCAACCACAATCCCACTGCAGTGGGAGAGATTATTGATTTTGTTTTCAGAATTCGTTCCTACTTCTTAAAAATCTCTGGTTGTATTCTTGAATCCATGTGCTTCTGGGAAACCAGATGTCCCTTCAATCCCCAAACAAGTTCCCAATCAGGCTCTTATCCGCTGTCCATGGCCTCATGACAGGTTCAGGTATAAAACTGAATTTCCTAAGTCAATTCTGAGAATCCTTATTATATTAAGGATATTATCTTATAATATTAATTGCTAATATTTCCCAATCTGTTTTATTTAAGTCATTTCAACCTAAATATTTTTTTAATTTTTTTCATAAATGCCATATATACTTTTTTCTTTAAAATTTTGTCATTGCTTTTATGTTTAAAAGTTCCTTTCTGCTGTGGTCCCCAAAATTCATATGTTGAAAACCTAACCCCTACAGATGGTGGTATTAAGAAGCAGGGCTCTTGAGATGTGACTCCCTCATGAGGGTGGAGCCTTTGTGAATGACATCAGTGCCTTAAATAAAGGACCTCACAGCAAGAAAGCAACAGATAGGAAGCAGAGAGAGGCTTTCACCAAAATATAACCAAGCTGGCACCTTGATCCCAGACTTCCAGCCTCCAGAACTGTGAGGAATAAAATTTTATTGTTTATAAGCCACACAGTCTGTGGCATTTCATTACAGCAGTCCAAAAGCAATAAGGGATCTTCCCAATCCAGGGACTGAACCTCGGCCTCCCACATTGCAGGCACACTCTTCATCACCTGAGCCACCGGGGAATACCCAGTAAGAAAATTACCCTTCAGAAACAAGCCATAACCACTTATATTTTGCCTAGGTTTTATGGCATTGAAGAAAAAATTGAATACTAGTTCAAAAAGCAGCTGAGAAATTGTAAGATGTGCTTTCTGCCCATATAGTCCTAAAGTTATTCTTTTTCTGTTATTTTAATTATCAATTTATTTAGCATTCATGCAAAATGTATTCATTGAGTGCATACTATGCATTAAACACTGTAGTAGAGACAAAAATTGGAGAAGGAAATGGCAACCCACTCCAGTGTTCTTGCCTCGAGAATCCCAGGGAGGGGGGAACCACGTGGGCTGCCATCTACGGGGTCGCACAGAGTCGGACACGACTGAAGCGCCTTAGCAGCAGCAGCAGCAGAGACAAAAACAGAGTATCCACTAGAATGAAATCAGAATTATAATAAAATGTCCCAAAAATGAGTCTTGGAAAATTATGGAAACAATTTTTTTTGCCTCATATTTGGATGTATTAGAAAAGACTCTATGAAGGACTTGGAGGAGAGGGGAAAGGAGCTTAAAGACACAGATACAAGAAAAGAATGGCTTCAGCAGAAGTATAAAGAGAAAGAAGCACAGGAAAAATGAATCACCTTTGCTGAAACTTTGGACACATGAAGAAAAGTAGTTAAAAATAAGAGTGGAGGAATGGAATGAAGAGAATATGGAGCCCTTGAAAGTAATGGTAAGGAGAGTCCCATCAAAGGGCTTTTGCAGGAAACTGAAAAGAAATATGTTTTAGAAACTATATCCTCAAATTCCATTTAGTTGGACAAAAAGACTGAATAATTACATATGTCCAAACTTTAAAATAAAAAGGAAATCAAATAGATTTTAATAGTGTTAAAGGAATGTCCCATGATAGCAGATGAATTGAACCACATCTACAGTTTTCTTAACAACAACAAAATTCATTATCACTTTAGAGGAAAATTACTACATTGTCCTTCCTTCCTATTCATTAGAGTATGAAAGGGCCAGAAATCCTATCCTGCCTCCCTTGATTAGGTCCCCAGAGGCAGAGAACACAATTCTAATGAGGAATTAGCCAAATAGAAGCCAGAAGACTAGACATAATGAGTGCTCTCCTCCATCTTGGTCTCTAAAGATTTCTAAATATTATATTTAAATTTTGATGTAAATAATACTCTTCTTCTACATTTTTAATGGCTTCTGAGGCTGATAGTTATCTTTGGAGAGACTAAGGGTCATACTTTCAGTCACTATGAATATCTAATTCTTATTCATGCATTGTATTCTTTGCTACCATGAAGCTAAATTTGAGCTTAAAGTGGAAATTTTTTCCCCGTTGAATTAATTCTTTCTACCACACACAGCATAACTTGAATCCTATTGCTCTTCATGGTTTCTCCTGGGGGCAAAGTGAACTTCATAGAGCCAATTTATGGCCCCCTATAGCAATTTTATGAGCCTGAAAGTATGGAGGCATCCCTATGTGATTTTGATGTACCTAAGAGAATTAGATTCAGATGTAATGGAATTAATCTTTGTATTATATTCTATGAAATGTTGATATACCTGCTGCCATGCTAGCTCAGAATGCCCTGAAAATAATCTACCTTAAAAATATAAAATATTGAAAATAAAAGAGATTTACATTATTCATGGTCAGTTTGACAGGATGCCCAGATACAACTTGGGTCTTTATTTGAACTAAATCCTCATCTAAAGTCCTATTGTAAATGTGACCCCTACATTTTTATGACCAGGCTACAGCTTGAATGAAAAATCACCTCATTTAAACATAGTTTCAGGTAATGTTTTTCTTGACTTTTATACAATGAAGTGTTTTACTGCAGGTGCTGGTGGATAAGGTACAAATTTTCAAATCAATGTACTCAGCACTTTTGGAGAAACTAATTCAGTTTTCACAGAGCTGAAATCATATAAATTTATGTTCAAGCATTAAATTCCTAAAAATATCTCTTCCGTGATACTTATCTAATAGCAGTACATTAGTGTTTTAGCTCTAATTCAATTATTTGAACATTTTGGTTATACTTTTAAAACAACAAAACTGTTCAAAAAATGGCAATTATTAAGGTATTTCAACAACTTTGTAAGAATAGGTTAAACTTGATGTCATGATAGAGTACAAGAAAAATGTGCAGAAGTATTGGGGTAGGCCTTAGTTTATAATTAAATTTATATGAAATATGATAAAATTAACCATATTAATATCATAATTATAACCATGTAAAACTAACCATATTAAACTTAGGAGACATAAAATATGTAAAGAAAAGGAGTTATAGAGTAACACTCAGAAGAGCAAAATGCATATATTGAAACAAATATCTATGTAGATAGTGTTCAAGGAAATGACTCAATTATTGAGCGATGACTTAATAAAAAATAGTTAGAAACAAGGGCAAAGGATTAGAGAAAATATGATAGTCTGGATACTTATTGACCAGTGACTGTTAATCAGTTACTGAGAGGAACTCTGGTATGACTTCAGGAAGTGAGAAGTAGACCAGCCTCAACAAGTTAGAAGCAAATCCTCAAATCCCACCAATCAAATAAAAAATCATAACAATATACCAAAGATTTTAGCATATTTATAAGTAAAATATGCAATAATAACATAAAAGATGGAGGGGAGATGGGAGTAGCTTTATCCAAATCTCTTACATTATTGTGGAGTGAAAAAATATTATTTGGAGGTAGACTCAAGTTAAAGACATATATTAAAATCCCTAAAGAAACCACTTAAATAAAAAGAAAATAACGAGGTATAGCTAATAAGGCACAAAGTAGAAATAAAATGAAGTCATAAGAAAAATTAATACAAGAGAAAGGAAGAGAAACTCGGAAACAAAGACCATATGGGGCATATATAAACAATAAATTTACAGATTTAAAATTAACTATTGATATTTACATTTAAAAATTAATATTAAATATAAATAACACTGAATAAAATCAGAAATCATCAGAATTTGAAAGCTGAAAACAACTATATGTTGTCAACAAAACAAACTTTACATTGCTGTCTGGTATATTTGAAAGTTGTTAAAAGAGTAAGTATTAAGAGTTCTCATCGCAAGAGAAAAAATGTATTTTTTCTGTTTTGTTTTTTTTTTTCTTTTGTACCTATATGAGATGATGGGTGTTAAATAAACTTATTGTGGTAATAATTTCATGATGTTTGCAAGTCAAACCATTATGCTGTACACCTTGAACTTACACAATTCTGTTAGGGGACGCACACTGATTGAAACCGCCCACCCTGGCCAGGCACCATAGTAACCATTTGCATGAGTTGTTTTACAACAGGAGGTCCTGGTAAGGAACATGGAACTAATAAGCCTCCACCAACCGGAAGAGTTCAGGAAAGGTCAAAAGGAGATACCACATGTCCTTCAGGAAAGGTCAAAAGGAGATACCACATGTCCGACCACATCCCAGAATCCTTTTCTCTGACATCCATCTTGGCTGAACAAGGCGTGCACCACCAGAAAGGACTCTGATTCAGAATGATTGGCTAAAGACAACCCGGAAACTAATCTCATTACCATAAAACCCAAGACTGCAAGCCATGTGACAGAACTCTTTTCCTGGGTTCCCCTACCCTACTGCTCTCCACCTGGGTGCCCTTTCCCAGTAAAATCTCTTGCTTTGTCACTGCATGGGTCTCCTCAGACAATTCATTTCTGAGTGTTAAACAAGAGCCCAGTTTCAGGCCCTGGAAGGGGTCCCCCTTCCTGCAACAGTTCTGTATGCCAATTATCCCTCAATAAAACTGGGAGGGGGGGAGAATTTTAAATGTAGGAACAAAATGAGGATAAAAGTAAAAGGAAGTGATAAAATTGATATAAGAAAAGTTGATTTTTTTAAAGGAGTATTACTAGGAATAAAGAAGGATGTTTCATACTGATAAAGAGATTGATTCATCAGGATATAAAAATCAGAAGTGTTTGTATCCAAAAAGCAAAACTTCAAAATAAATGAGGGAAAATAAAACTGCTGGAGTTGAACAAAGAAATAGAATCAGTCAACAATTGTGGTTGGATATTTCAATGCTCAGTTCTCAGTAATTGACAGAAAATGTAGAGAGATAATTAGTAAGAATATAAAAGACTTTAACAACTCTATTAACCAAGTTGACCTAATTGATATTTATGGCTAACTCAAAATGAGCGTATTCAGCATTCAAGCATACTGCAACATTCACTAAACTTGGGCAAATACAGCATCATAAAACTAGGCTTAGTGCATGTAAGATGACTGAAAACATATTGTTTGCTATTCAAAAAGAAGGAGAAGGCAATGGCACCCCACTCCAGTACTCTTGCCTGGAAAATCCCATGGACAGAGGAGCCTGGTGGGCTACAGTCCATGGGGTCGCGAAGAGTCGGAAACCACTGAGCAACTTCACTTTCACTTTTTACTTTCATGCACTGGAGAAGGAAATGGCAACCCACTCCAGTGTTCTTGCCTGGAGAATCCCAGGGACAGAGAAGCCTGGTGGGCTGCCATCTATGGGGTCGCACAGAGTTGGACACGACTGAAGTGACTTAGCAGCATTAAAAAGAAATCAAACTAAAAATCAATGATATACAAAAAAAAATCCCTAAGTAGGGTATATAAACAACATATTTCTAAATTATACATAGATCAAAGCAGAAATGCAAGAAAATTAGAAACTATCTTGAACTGAAAGAAAATGAAACCATGGTACATTAAAATTTGCTGGCTACAACTAAAATAGTGATTTCAAGGGAAATCACATCAATAAATTCTTACTCTAAAAATAACAAAGTTCTTAAATCAATGACCTAAGCTTAGTCTTCAGAAAACTAGGAGAAGAAGAATATATTAAACCCAAAGCAAGTAGAAGAAAGGAAATACAAAATATGAGTCTAGAAATCAAAGAAATTAAACCAAAAGTTGGTTCTTTCACAAAAAAATTATTAAACTTGAGAAACTGCTAGTAAAACATCTGAAAAAATAAGGAATTAACATGCTTATTCCAACATCACAAACACTTCAAATTGTATAGATATTAAAAACATAATAGATATCATAAGCAACTGTATGCCACTAAACTTGAAAATAGATGAAATGGACAATTTCATTGAAAGATAAAAATTGTCAAGTTCATTTAAGATGAAATAGCTAACCTGGAAAATCTTAAATGAACTTGTGGTTAAAAATCATTCAACAAAGAAAATTTTAGGTTCACAGGTCTTCTCTGTTGAATTCTACCAAACACTTATGAAGGAAATAATCCTCGTTCTACAAAAACTTATTCAGGATCAAGGAGAGGAGGAAACATCTCCCAATTAACTTTATGAGACAGCATTACCCTAACATCTAAACCAGACGAAAACATGAAAGAAAACTTCAGATTAAAAGATAATGCTGTTAAAGTGCTGCACTCAATATGCCAGCAAATTTAAGAAACTCAGCAGTAGCCACAGAATGGGAAAATGTCAGTTTTCATTCCACTCCCAAAGAAAAGAAATGCCCAAAAAACGTTCAAACTACTGTACAATGGCACTCATTTCACATGCTAGCATGATTATGCTCAAAATACTTCAAACTAGGCTTCAATAGGACATGAACTAAGAACTTCCAGATGTACAAGCTGGATTTGTACAGGCAGAGGAACCAGAGATTAAATTGCCATCATATGCTGGATCATAGAAAAAGCAAGGGAATTCCAAAAACTATCTACTTTTGCTTCATGACTATGCAAAAGCCTTTGACTGTGTGGATCACAACAAACTGTGGAATATTCTTGATAAGATGGAAATACCAGACCACATTACCTGCCTCCTGAGAAACGTATATGCAGGTCAAGAAGCAACAGTTAGAACTCACGGAAAAACGGGCTGGTTCCAAATTGGGAAAGCAATATATCAAGACTGCATATTGTCATCCTGCTTACTTAGCTTATATGCAGAGTACATCATGTGAAATGCCAGGCTGGATGAAGTACAAGCTGGAATCAAGATTGCTGGGAGAAATATCAATAACCTCAGATGTGCAGATGATACCACATAAATGGCAGAAAGTGAAGATTAACTAAAGAGCCTCTTGATGAATGTGAAAGAGGAGAGTAAAAAGGCTGACTTAAAAAAACTCAACTTTCAAAAAACTAAAATCATGGCATCTGGTCCTATCACTTCAGGGCAAATAGATGGGGACAAAGTAGAAACAGTGGCAGATTTTATTTTCTTGGGCTCCACAATCACCGTGGACAGTGACTGCAGCCATGAAATTAAAAGATGCTTTTTCCTTGGAAGAAAAGCTATGACAAATACAGACAGTGTATTTGAAAGCAGAGATATCACACTGCTGACAAAGCTCCATATAGTCAAAGCTATAGTATTTCCAGTAGTCATGTATGAATATGAGATTTGGAATATAAAGATGACCTATCACTGAAGAATTGATGCTTTCAAACTGTGGTTCTGGAGAAGACTCTTCCGAGTCCCTTGGACAGCAAGGAGATCCAACCAATCAATCCTAAAGGAAATCAACCCTAAATATCGATTGGAAGAATCAGTGCTGAAGCTGAAGCTCCAGTAATTTGGCCACCTGACATAAAGATCTGACTCACTGGAAAAGACCTTGATGCTAGGAAAGATTGAGGGCAGGAGGATAAGGAGGCGCCAGAGGATGAGATGGTTGGATGGCATCACCGACTCAATGGACATGAGATTCAGCAAACTCAGGGAGATAGTGAAGGACAGGGAAGTGTGGCATGCTACAGTTCATGGGGTTACAAAGAGTCAGACACAATCTAGTGACTGAACAAGAACTATCTATAATGAAAAGTCACAAAAATCATTTTAAAATTTTAGCAAATTAAATCTAAAGTACCTTTTTAAAGAAATACATTATGACCAATTGGGATTCACTCTAATATCATGCAATATCATTCAATATCACAGTAATCTAAGTCTATGCCCTGACCAGTAATGCTGAGGAAGCTGAAGTTGAACGGTTCTATGAAGACCTATAAGACCTTTTAAAACTAACACCCCAAAAATATTTCCTTTTCATTATAGGGAAGTGGAATGCAAAAGTAGGAAGTCAAGAAACACCTGCAGTAACAGCCAAATTTGGCCTTGGAGTACAGAATGAAGCAGGTCAAAGGATAACAGAATTCTGCCAAGAGAACACATTGGTCATAGCAAACAACCTCTTCCAACAACACAAGAGAAGACTCTACACATGGACATCACCAGATGGTCAATACTGAAATCAGATTGCTTAAATTCTTTGCAGCCAAAGATAGAGAAGCTCTATACAGTCAGCAAAAACAAGATCAGGAGCTGACTGTGGCTCAGATCATGAACTCCTTATTGCCAAATTCAGACTTAAATTGAAGAAAGTGGGGAAAACCACCAGAAGATTCAGGTATGACCTAAATCAAATTCCTTATGACTATACAGTGGAAGTGAGAAATAGATTTAAGGGACTAAATCTGATAGACAGAGTGCCTGATGAACTATGGATGGAGGTTCATGACATTGTACAGGAGACAGGGAGCAAAACCATCCACAAGAAAAAGAAATGCAAAAAAGCAAAATGGCTGTCTGAGGAGGCCTTACAAATAGCTGTGAAAAGAAGAGAAGGGAAAACCAAAGGAGAAAGGAAAGATATATCCATTTGAAAGCAGAGTTCCAAAGAATAGCGAGGAGAGATAAGAAAGCCCTCCTCAGCGATCAATGCAAAGAACTAGAGGAAAACAACAAAATGGGAAAGGCTAGAGATCTCTTCCAGAAAATTAGACATACCTTGGGAATATTTCATGCAAAGATGGGCTCAATAAAGGACAGAAATGGTATGGACCTAACAGAAGCAGAAGATATCAAGAAGAGGTGGCAAGAATACACAGAAGAACTGTACAAAAAAGATCTTCATGACCCAGATAATCACAATGGTGTGATCACTCACCTAGACCCAGAACTCCTGGAATGTGAAGTCAAGTGGGCCTTAGGAAGCATCACTATGAACAAAGCTAGTGGAGGTGATAGAATTCCAGTTGAGCTATTTCAAATCCTGAAAGATGATGCTGTGAAAGTGCTGCACTCAATATGCCAGCAAATTTGGAAAACTCAGCAGTGGCCACAGGACTGGAAAAGGTCAGTTTTCATTCCAATCCCAAAGAAAGACAATGCCAAGGAACGCTCAAACTACCACACAGTTGCACTCATCTCACACGCTAGTAAAGTAATGCTCAAAATTCTCCAAGCCAGGCTTCAGCAATATGTGAACCCTGAACTTCCTGATGTTCAAGCTGGTTTTAGGAAAGGCAGAGGAACCAGAGATCAAATTCCCAACATCCGCTGGATCATGGAAAAAGCAAGAGAGTTCCAGAAAACATCTATTTCTGCATTATTGACTATGCCAAAGCCTTTGACTGTGTGGATCACAATAAACTGTGGAAAATTCTAAAAGAGATGGGAATACCAAACTACCTGGCCGGCCTCTTGAGAAACCTGTATACAGGTCAGGAAGCAACAATTAGATTTGGCCATGGAACAACAGACTGGTTCCAAATAGGAAAAGGAGGACATCAAGGCTGTATATTGTCACCCTGCTTATTTAACTTATATGCAGAGTACATCATGAGAAACCCTGGGCTAGAGGAAGCACAAGCTGGAATCAAGATTGCTAGGAGAAATATCAATAACCTCAGATATGCAGATGACACCACCCTTATGGCAGAAAGTGAAGAAGAACTAAAGAGCCTCTCGATGAAAGTGAAGAAGGAGAATGAAAAAGTTGGTTTAAAGCTCAACATTAAGAAAACAAAGATTATGACATCTGGTCCCGTCACTTCATGGCAAATAGATGGGAAACAGTGGAAACAGTAGCTGACTTTATTTTTCTGGGCTCCAAAATCACTGTGTATTTTGACAGCAGCCATGGAATTTTTAACGCTTACTCCTTGGAAGGAAAGTTATGACCAACCTAGACAGCGTGGGGAGGGAGGAGGGTTCAGGATGGGGAACACATGTATATCTGTGGCAGATTCATTTTGATATATGGCAAAACCAATACAATGTTGTAAAGTTAAATAAAATAAAATAAAATAAAAAGCAGAGATATTACTTTGCCAACAAGTGTCCAGCAAGGCTATGGTTTTTCCAGTGGTCATGTATGGATATGAGAGTTGGACTATAAAGAAAGCTGAGCACTGAGGAATTGATGCTTTTGAACTGTGGTGTTGGAGAAGACTCTTGAGAGTCCTTTGCACTGCAAGGAGATCCAACCAGTCCATCCTAAAGGAGATCAGTCCTGGGTATTCATTTGAGGGACTGATGTTGAAGCTGAAACTCCAATACTTTGGCCACCTAATGCAGAGAGCTGACTCATTTGAAAAGACCCTGATGCTGGGAAAGACTGAGGGCATGAGGAGAAGGGGACGACAGAGCATGAGATGGTTGGATGGCATTACCGACACAATGGACATAGGTTTGGGTGGACTCCAGGAGTTGGTGATGGACAGGGAGGCCTGGTGTGCTGTGGCTATGGGGTCACAGAGTCAGACACAACTGAGCGACTCAACTGAAAAACTGAACTAGAATGCAAAGTTAGTTTTACATTAGAAAATCAATCAATATGATCACCAAATTGTGATATTAATGTTAATTATTTGATTGTGGTAATAAAAGATGAAAGAATCCTGAACAGCATTCCCCAATCACCATGATAAGCACTCAGCAAGTTAGGAATAGAAAAAACTTCCTCAAATTGAAAACAGGAATCTATGGAAAGCCTGCAGCTAACACCATTTGCAATAGTGGGAGAGTGAATGCTTTCTGCATAGTCGTTCAGTTGCTCAGTCGATTCCCACTGTTTTCAACGCTATGGACTGTAGCACACCAGACTTCCCTGTCTTTCACTATCATAGAAACAGGAGCAAAGCAAGAGTGCTTGCTGTCTTCAACCCATTTCTGTTCACCCCCGCACTGGAGTTCCAGCTACTGCAATAAGTAGAGGGCTGTATAAGTCTATGTATAAGTCTACTTGGAAACCTTAACATCCTTGCACTACACTGTGAGAGAGAAAAGCCGAATACTGAAAGACTCATATCCTGAATTCAACTAAGGCCCCTAGGGTTTCGTTTTGATCCTTTTGTTTGTCTGCCTGTTTGTTTAGTAAAAGGTACTGCTAAATCAGGGCTTCCCAGGTGGCTCAGTGGTAACGAACCCACCTGCATTCTTTACCTGCTCAGTGATAAAGAATGCAGGAGACGTGGGTTAGATCCTTGGGTCGGGAAGGTTCCCTGGAGGACATGGCAACCCACTCTAGTATGCTTGCTGGAAAGTCCCATGGAAAGAGGGGCCTGGAGTGCTACAGTCTGTGGGGTTGTGAAACAGTTAGACAGGACTTAGCGACTGAACAACTGCTAAATCACGCCTTCTGATGATAGCCTAAGAAAGACACTGTAACTGAAACATACCAGGAGTGGTCATATATCGGTGACGGACAGGGAAGCCTGGCATGCTGTAGTCCATGGGGTCACAAGAGTCGACACAATGGAGTGACTGAACTGAACTGAAGCAATACTAATCAATTCAATCAACCAACAACCTGTAGGGAATTTTCTCAAGGATATCTGTCTATCCTCACTACACCCTCATAGCTTGTTAAGTTGTATATTCATATAATAAATAAAGACAAAACCTATTGTGGTATTCACTTATATGTAAATTGAACATATATATGTAAATTCACAATATATGTAAATTGAACCACTGTGATATCCTTATACTGTGATATACATCAATTGTTTTTTAATAAAATCGGAAAAACTAATTTTAACTTAAAAATCTTTTTAAAAAGAGATGCTCTATACTAATTCAACAGGTGGTTTGAATTACCTGATGATTTTGACTAAATTGCATTTTAAACGCTTTTCTTAAAAAAAGAATTCTGCTATATATAATCTCAGCATTCAGAATTATATTGAATAACTACCTACATGATAAAGTTAATTGTATCAATGAGCTGTAGTAGATTTAATTTTCCATCCCATTAATTTTGCACTTCCAGACTAACTCCTGTCTTGTTCTTTGTACAGAGTTTGGTTGTATTCATCATATGACTTCCTGACCATGCAACCCAGAAGTAACACAGATAAATTCCATTTCTGAAAATAACAGCCATAAGCTTATGTATGGGAAAGGTGAGGGTCTATCTCTCATGTAGTCTTCTTCAATACATATGAATGCACATACACAGAACAGACATATATCACTGCAAATCTCTGAGTTCACAAACTAGAGATATGTGACTCAATTCTTTTATTTCTAAAATTCTAGTCATTAAAAGTATATATTCTCATGTGAAGAATTGATGCTTTTAAGCTGTGGTGTTGGAGAAGACTCTTGAGAGTCCCTTGGACTGCAAGGAGATCAAACCAGTCCATCCTAAAGGAGATCAACCCTGAATATTGACTGGAAGGACTGATGCTCAAGCTGAAGCTCCAATACTTTGGCCACCTGATGTGAAGAGCTGACTCATTAGAAAAGACCCTGAAGCTGGGAAAGACTAAGGGCAGGAGGAGAAGGGGATGACAGAGGATGAGATGGTTGGATGGCATCACTGGCTCAATGAACATGAGTTTGAGCAAGCTCTGGGTGATAGTGAAGGACAGGGAAGCCTGGCGTGCTGCAGTCCATGGGGTAGCAAAGAGCTGGACATGACTGAGGGACTTAACAACAACAAATTCTCATGTGACGAACTTTTTGTACTTTGCTGAAAACCTCACACTATTTCTAAAATTGTATATAGGGAAGTATATTTCCGTCCTTAGTATTTCCTTGTTTTTGCTTTTGTATTAGTATATATCAAAGCGATGCATGAATGGATTGTGCTAATAAAAAAAGTAAATGAATATTCCAAGATCACACAGAAATTGCTCTCATCAGCAGTGATGTGCCTTCATGTGTAGGTTGCATTAATTTCTATTGTATGATACAGGGTTTTGATAATTATTGCAACTGTGTGTAAGCATGTTTGGACTTTTTGATTGTTTTTTAAAAGTAAGAGCTTTGCTGCTTACTGTCTATCATTTTTAATAAAAGAAACTCTGAAAACTTAGAAATAAAAATTGTGAATAAAAGCCTGATTTGGGAATTAAGAAGGGAAAGGGGAAGATATCAGGTTGGTTGCCTGCATCCTCAGACATGGCTAAGGCCCTGTACATTGGGTGCTTCACACTGGGGGCTAAAAAAGGAGAGGAGGGAAATGAGGTTTGGGGGCAGTTTGGTCTGGCTCAGAGAAGCCCTAGTGGGTGCACAAACCTCTGGAGTATCCGGCTCTCCCATGCCTTCCTGCACCTCTGCACTGATCTCATGATTTGTATGTTGATCGCTGTCTTGTTTCTTAAAATCACTCTTCTCTTCCTAATAGATGTTCATGGCAATGAAAGGTCAGGCAGGATACCAGGACTGACTGTGCATAAGAAGTTCTCATGGACAGAACTTAAAATGGAAAAAGGAAGAGGATTAGCTGAACTGACATAGATGTTTGATTTAGCAGAAGGGTGAGTGCAATTAACCACTGATTCAAAGAGGAAAATCCAACCAGAGCAAACAGGGAAAGGTAGGAAGGAAACGGATATTCACACCTTTTCCCAGCCATCCATCTTTTTTTTTTTTTTAACTGTATTATTCTTTGGGTTTTTTTAATATTTATTTTTATTTTTTAAATTTATTTGACTGTGCCAAGCGTTGGTTACACACTTCTAGTCAGGGAACTAGATTGATCTCACATGCTTAAGTAAAGATTTTGCATGCTGGTAATCCAGCTGAAGTGAACAGAGCAGTGGAAATCTTTATTACTGTAAGAAACTATGATTGACTAACTCTTCAGCTGCTAAGTCATGTATGACTCTTTTGCGACCCCATGGACACCAGGCTCCTATATCCATGAGATTCCCAAGCAAGAATACTGGAGTTGGTTGCCATTTATTTCTCGAGGGGATCTTCCCCACCCAGGGATCAAACCCACATCTCCTGCACTAGCAGGTAGATTCTCTACCACTGAGCCAACAGAGAAGCCCATAAGAAACTATTCAGTTCAGTATAGTTCAGTCACTCAGTTGTATCTGACTCTTTGTGACCCCATGGACCAAAGCACATCAGGCTTTCCTGTCCATCACCAACTCCCAGAGTTTACCCAAACTCATGTTCATCGGTGATACCATCCAACCATCTCATCCTCTGTCATCCTCTTCTCCTCCCGCCTTCGATCTTTCCCAGCATCAGGATCTTTTCCAATGAGTCAGTTCTTCACATCAGGTGGCCAGAGTATTGGAGTTTCAGCTTCAGCATCAGTCCTTCCAATGAATATTCAGGACTGATTTCCTTTAGGATGGAAACTGGTTGGATCTCCTTGCAGTCCAAGGGACTCTCAAGAGTCTTCTCCAACACCACAGTTCAAAAGCATCAATTCCTCAGCGGTCAGCTTTCTTTATAGTCCAACTCTCACATCCATCCCTGACTATTGGAAAAACCATAGCTTTGACTAGAAACTACACTTGTGTTAAAAATATGTATGTGTAAGTATATACACACCAGTATCCATGAGCATTTAAACATTTCCAGGGCACTCACAAACCTCAGGCACCACATGAAAGTGGTGAAATGACATCTGAAAGACATTTTCAATTATGTTTCAAAAGGATATAAATTATTCGAATGATAAAAATAAAAAACAAAGGAAACCGTGCCTGTCAGCATATCTCCATTTTCTCACATTTATCTTGAGTACACGTGCAGTACTTTCATAGGGTGAGCTCTGGAAATCAATACTGTAAATGAAATATCATTGGCATCCCCTTCTCATTTCAGCTGTGGTGTAAGTGAAGAGTGGTAATGTCTCAGTAAATAATGTTTAGCTTCAGTCTCTTTTACTCTCGTTCCCAACAGATGAGCAATTTCTGAAAAGCAACTGTAGAAGATGTACTTTTACCTCTTCATCAAAAACATATAAAAATGAAATATATTGTGATATTTATTACCATGTATATTACCAACCTCCATGGTGATCCAGTACAAATGGCTTTTTTCTTTGTGGCGCCGACCTTCAAAAGTGATGATGTGAAAAGCCCTAGACTTTATGACAGCTTAACTGGAAATACATTACAGCTGCTATATTAATGTGTAGTTGTGGCTTTGCTATAAAGTTTGAATATGAAAAGAAACTCTGATCTCTGTGCTCTGCTATAAACTTTAAATATGCATAAAAACCTGCCCCCAAAAGCAGCTGTAGATGCTGAGACAATGTTTATGTCAAGTGGTGCTGTCTCTTCATCTCAGCCTCCAAACTTAATGGCAATTTTTGTGTTACATAAATTCTATATTAGCAACTGAATGAGTGGTATCATCTTTAACACAGCAAGTCAGAAAGCTTCCCAGAACTGTGCAAGTGTACATACTTACACCTTTAGATCCTGTGTATGGTGGCACGTGAATCTTGATACTTAGATAGATTTAAGCTCTGTATGAACTCAATGAGTATATTTCAGTGACCAAATGCTGAGCAGTGAAAACCTGATGGTCACTGAAGCATCTCTTTGCAAGTGTCAAACATATTTCCTCTGTACCTTCAAATATTTTTGTCTATGTAAATATCATGATGCCATATTTTTAGTAGCTTACTTAACACCTATAATCACTTTGGCTCATATGGTAGTTTTAAGTGGACACAATTTTCCCTGACATGTAGATGATGCCATGGTGCATGCCAAGATAATTTTTATAGCATTTTCAATTGATCTGCAAACATCTTCAAACAGGTGCATAATTTCCCTTTTCTGATGATGGTACAGGTAGATATGAGACGTAGATTAAATGTGCTCTCTCAATGAGACTCAGACATTACAGGATTTGTCATAGCTCTGGCTATTACAACAAAGTACCACAGACTGAACAGCTTAAACAAGAGATATTAATTTCTGCAGAAGCTGTAAGATACAAGAGCAAGGTGCCTACAGATTTGGTCCCTGGCAAGAGTCCCCTTCCTTGCCCAGCAGATGGCCGCCTTCTCCCTGTGTGCTCACGTGGCCGAGAGCGCTCTGTCTTCTTCTACTTGTAAGGACACTATCCCACTTACAGCCTCACCCTTAAGACCTCATCTAAACCGAATTATCTCCCAAAAACACCACCTCCAAAACACCACTATATTAGGGACTAGGGCTTCAACACATACATTTTAGGGAGAAAAAACCTAATATCTTTATCCATGTTAGCAGATTTGTCAGTTTTCGGAAATTATTCAAACCACAGGAGTGAGAAAGAAACAAATGATGATAACTTTTATATTATTGCCATAGCTAATTTCTGAATAGTAAGTTCACACACGATAGCATTAGGTGGCCTAGAAGTCTAAAACTTAAAATAAAAAAGATAAAAAAAATATATATTTATTATTAAAGTTCTGTGTATGACAACAGATTAACGGAAAAACCACATTTTCACACTAATGAGAATGACTTGTTGCAAAGCTGAAATAACAATTATGCACAATTTAATTTATTTAATTCTGATATTTTTTCTTTCTTTTTATGCTTTATAACTGATGATCTTATCTGTTCTTTGAAGTTATAGTTTTAAAAGAGTATCAGTTTAATCATCTCACTTACTCCACAATGGCCAGAGCTGACAAGCGTACATGCCAAAATTTATAATCTAATCTGCCCAATGCCATAACTTCCACACAAATGTGTCTATACATTAATTAATACAAAATTAAGATTTTAAATCCAGTTTCTCAGTCATATTATCCACCTTTCAAGTGTTCAATAGCCACACATGGCTAGTGGCTACTATATTTGGTAGTACAGATTGAGAACATTACCGTCACTGTGGAGGGTTATATAAAACAGTCCTGCTCTAGACTAAGGGTCCGCAAACCATAGCCTGTGGGCCAAGCCAGCCTGCCAAGTGTTTTTGTAAATAAAATTTTATTGATGCACAGCCATATCCATTCCTTCATGCCTTATCTATGGTTGCTTTTGTACTATCACAGCCACCTTGAATCATTCACTGCAAAACAAACCTTATGCTCTGCAAACTCTAAAATACTCACTATCTAGCCCTCTACAGGAAGTTTGCCAGCCCCTGCTCTAGAGGATGGATAACTTAGAAGTTTGTACATCAGACTCTGAAGGCCAACATATAGGAATTTGAACACTGACTCTGACAGAAATTAATTTTGCTCAGTGCTCTCTAGCATTGTAAAATTGGAATTGTGATAATACTGATCTTACAGAGCTGTGTGAGGATTAAATAAAAGAATTATGTAAATCATTCAGCACAATGACTGACACATTGCAAACTCTCAAAAAATGTTTCTAATTAAGATTTTGTTATTGTTGTGTTCAGTAATATCATTAGTCTTGAGATTGGTAAAAGATGTGCAAAAGCACTGACTCCCTCTTTCACCTCTCAAATCAGAGCCATAGCTCAAGAGGTGACAAATTAACCAAAGGTACAAAGGACCAAATATTTCATAGGCAGGATGGTGACCTACATATATAATTCTCTTTAGACAATGTCTATGAATCTTAAAAAGTAAATATCTTTTGAAATTTTATATGTGTTTTCTACCTAACATGTGAGACACATAAACACATCTGAACTATCCCATGCCTAGGAACAAGCAAGACAAGCTATCTGAAATTCCTTGGGTTCCTACTCAAGGGCTTCATCCTCTGAAGCTGTTGATAAGCGAAATGTGTCTTCCAAGTTTGAGAACACTCTAATCCCCATTCACTTTAGGCTAAGGGTAAAACAACTGGACTCTGGCTGGATCATTGTGGCCGTATGCAGATTCCACGCTATCTAATTTTTTCTTTAGTTTTAGCTGCCTAACAATAGGCTTCCCTGGTGGCTCAGTGGTAAAGAATCCGCCTGCCAATGCAGGAGACACGGGTTTGATTCCTGGTCTGGGAAGATTCCACATGCTGTGGAGCAACTAAGCCTGTGCCCCACAGCTACTGAGCCTGTCCTCTAGAGCCTGGGAAACACGACCACCGAACCCACAGGCCGCAAGTGCTGAAACCCACGTGCCCTAGAGCCGGTGTTCACAAGAGAAGCCAGGGCAGTGAGAAGCCTGTGCACCACAACTAGAGATTGGCCCCCTCTAGAGAGTAGCCTGGAGAAGGCACTGGCACCCCACTCCAGTACTCTAGCCTGGAAAATCCCATGGACGGAGGAGCCTGGTGGGCTGCAGTCCATGGGGTCGCGAAGAGTCAGACACGACTGAGCGACTTCACTTTCACTTTTCACTATGATGCATTGGAGAAGGAAATGGCAACCCACTCCAGTGTTCTTGCCTGGAGAATCCCAGGGATGGAGGAGCTTGGTAGGCTGCCCTATATGGGGTTGCACAGAGTTGGACACGACTGAAGCGACTTAGCAGCAGCAGCAGCAGAGAGTAGCCTCAGCTTGCCACAGCTAGAGAAAAGCTCACACAGCAACGAAGATCCCAGTTCAGACAAAAAGATATAAATTAATAATATGAATGAATATTTGTTTTAAAAAAGGGGCCATCTACATATAGTGGAAATCAGCGTTTGGCATCGTGAGGAGGCTGCCAACATGCTCTCAGCTTCTTTTTCTCTTCTCCCTAGATTTGGGAGCTTTGCACACCCTGACATCCTCTACTCCCAGGTCACTCAGCCCAACAAACTCACCGTTTTCATGTGACCTCCCAGTGCCTAGTGCCTCCCTCCCATACATTCATGTCCCAAGCACATGCCCCGTGCATACAAGGGCTAATGGATGTTGGATCAAATAAGAGTCCACAGAGAGAAAGTGCCGTGGGAAGCCTACACAGTATGACGGTTGTTCTCAGTTGCCTTTATTTTCCCTTCCGCTCTTTCCTCAGCCATCCTCACAGACTTTTAGCAGCATATATGACTTGCAATAATGTTTATTATTACTTGCGTGGAATGACCCTCTGTCTCAAAATACTGTGTACCAAAGTTTTTTCCAGATGAGCCTTGAAATAAAAAGAGGGGCAGGGTGGGTGGGAGAGGGGGGTGTTGCCCTTTATACATATCAAATAAAGAATGAAAGGTGAAAGCAAAACAGATCTACACTGAGAATTACCAAAAACTTGGAATTAAGCACATTGTAAGTAGTAACTCAGTAACTAATTTTGTTTCTGAAACAGGTATTAAAAGGTCCCTTTGCTTACTGGAAAAAACTGAGATACAGAGAAATTTAGTAATTGGATAATAAGTGATGAAGAGCTGGAATTCAAAGTTGAGTCTTTCTGATTTCAGCATGTATTCCCTTCTTCTGTATTGTCTGTTGTTAACCTACTTTACATGGTAGAACTTTTGTGTAAAGTGAAAAAATTATCTGAAATTCACCTCTTTATAAATCTGGATGATAGCACAAATTTGATAAGCATGAAAATAGTCATAAATTCCAGCCGTGGATTTGAATTACAGGAGACACATATAAATCTCTACACTGAACAACTTTGTCCTTCACTTACATTTGCAGTGAAGGCCATGTCTGAACAGTCGCTGGCAGAGCTTCTGGAGTTTACCTGTTTGGGTTCACTGCCTGGCCCTGCCCCTGTGCACTGTATCTTGCATTGTCTTTCCAGAATACATGCCTCCAGGGACCCCAGAGCATTTATCTTCATCTGGAGCACTTGCGAGTAAATGGGACCCAGCACAACCCACTAGATGAAACTTGACCTTGTTTATTTCCGATAACTTCAGCGATTCGATCTCTCCCTATCAATCACGTTGGCAGATGATTTCAGGTTTCTGCCGTTTGTACACAAGGAAAAGCACTTTTACACACTGAATTTTTGTTTGTTTGTAAAGAGCTTCAACTTTAAAATTCTGCTTTTTCAGAGCTTAATGAAGCTTGAAATTGCTGACCTACAGAGCATTTTACTTTCTAATGCTTTTTCTGAATAGCAACAATACTTGAACATCTTGTCGAACTTGAAAAGACCAATTCTTTGTCCCAAATTTTGTCTTGGAGAAACCCAAAGTCATATTTGGTGCAGAAATACTGTTGTTGCACCTGCAGCTGTAGCAAAGGCCACCATTTATTAAGTGTACTTTCTGTCACGGATGTTGCTAAGGATTTCATACACTGATCTCATTTATTCAGACAGCACACAAACTCTGAGATGCATGTTTCATTGTCCCTATTTTGCCAATCAGTAAAGGAAGATCCAGGGTGATTTACCTAGGGTCTGTTCATGACTGAATGCATATACATAATTTGCACTGAAACTGTTTGAAGCCAAGGACAATATTCTGAATGACAAGGGACAAAAAGAAAAGGTACAAAGATAAGAACTCACACTTGAACCCAGGACATTATACAAACCAGAGGGCAACAAGTGCTGTGAGAATGTACTATTTCTCTGGAAACATCTCCAGTTCTGTGCCAAAGTCTTGATCACCCTCTGTGATCAGCCTAGTGATTTTCAACCCTAGTTCTACCTCCCAATCACCTGGAAAGCTTTTTGAAAAATACTGACTATCTGAGACCCACCACATAGGTCAAAACACCTGGGGTTGGGGTCCAAGTATCAGATACGGATCTTAAAATGCCATTTCAATAAATAGGTCAGTTAACATCAGAGAGATGGGGTAACTGTGATTATGGTAGAGGTGGTGGTTGTTCTCGTGGTGTTGAGGGGAGGAAGATGTGAAAGACCCACTGGGTAGAGGAAATCCCAAACAAATTCTTCCAGCATTTTCAGTCTTACAAATTATCAGAAGCTACATCAATATTTGCTGCTACCCCCATAGACCTGTCCTAGGTCCACTAACATCTCTGTTAAGCTTTCTGTGTCCCAACAAGCAAATTAGCCAGGCAATTCAGTAAATATTTACAGTTTCAAAATATTTGATAAGTGGATAAATAGATGAAGTGATTCAATGCCCATTGGCTCAACATAGGGCTTTCAAATAAAGCAATGTGGCTTTTCAAAAAATTTCTAGCATTTCATTAAACCCCATTTTATTGCTAAAAACTCTTGCAAAATATCATGATTCTTCTCCATGGGGGTTAATTCAACAAACAAAAAAGCACAATAAATGGGACAGATCTGGAGACTTAACTCATTGAGTCAAAACAGTGTCAATGCCACCGTTAGAAATTTCTCCTGTTTTACAGAGTAAATAATATCTGGGTAAAGAGAAATAAGGGCAGAGAAGAAAATTACTTTTATTTAGATAGAGCTATCTTGGGAAGCTGGAAACCATTATAAAATAGATCCTTAGTAAATACTAGAATACTTGCCACTAAGATTGCAAAATACTAGTAAACCCAAGAGAAACTTTTACCTCTTTTAGGCACTATGTATGTCTTCTAGAAGATTCAATTTATAAGACTTGAGAAGAAAGAACACACCCTCAATAAGTCAATGGTTCCCTGCATCAATGTACAGTTTTCAAACTTGGTCTCTGAAGTATAGGAAGCTCATGTACATCAGATAAATTCCTATTTTGTTGCACAAGTTTCAGAACATTCCAGAGACAGATAACCACTAAGAAAAACCATAGGCACCTCAGACAGAAACTGTTGGAAGATTGTAGAAGGATTACATATGGATTGCAAGATTCTGTATATGAACCATAAACATCCACTTTTCTGCACACTTCTGTAGCTTTCCTGGGTCACAGTGAAAAGATTGAAATGTTTTCAAAATCTAGGTTAAAAAATAATAACACAAGCCTTTAACAGTCTTTTCAGTGGGAACAAATGTCCATCTGTTATTGGTAGCTGACTAAAGGTACAGAAATATTTTTATTTACTAACTACTCAAAGTTCTTTATAAAACATGAACACTGCTAACAGACAATGAGATTTACATAGTAGGTCTTCTTATAGACATACTCATGGCATCTCTAACTTATGCCCAGGCAGTAAATGTTTCATTAAATTGAATTGGGATGCAGGTTAAAGCTTCATGCAACAATGTATCGACAGTATTATACAGGGCTTATGCTCTTACTTCTCCCTGTATAAAACAGTGATGCTTCCTCTCCCCCACCCCTAGACAACCTGATTTACTTGGTATGAGGTGTGACCTGATATTTGTATTTTTTAACATTCCCAAGATGATTCTAATATGAAGCAGAGGTGGGAAATCACTGTGCTAGACTGATTGGTCTTAAACTCCTATATGACTGTGCCATTCTTCTGTTTACAATGCCATATAGCTTGTTTTAATAAAATAGTCCAAATTCTCCAACACTGCATCTAAGGTCTTTCAAATCAGACTATTTGTCATCACTCTGGCCTCACCTCTAACTCCCCCTACTCCGACCTTAGTTCTTAACAACCAACACACATTGTCTACCTTTTGGTGACTGTTTTCCTATAATGAAGGCAAAGATTACTTTAGCTCAGAATAATTGGGAAGATTTTGTTTATCATGTGGAAGCCAACTGATAATAAGCTCAGTGGAAGGAGCTTTTTAAAAGCTTGGAATGTCCTTGGAAGGACATTTTAAAAAGATTCTACAGTTGAGCATAAAACTTGTACTATCCCTTCCTTCTCATCCCTTCAGCACCCCTAACACTAGAACAATCATAATAAACTATTGCTATCTAGAAAGGCACAATGGAAAGCTTCTGGATTTCAGTAAAGGTGTACCTCTCATGTCCTTGTGTTAGTTTTGGGAGTTCTTTACATTTTATGATCTAGCCCCAACCATCCCAGAATCCAGGTGTTACAATGCCAGCAACTTGGATCCATGTGCATACTTACCCCATATTCTGACATCTTATATCACAAATCCTTTGTTGTGTAAATATTATACAATCGATCAAAGGGTCTCTCCCACTAAATTAGTGAAAACATAAGGATTTAAACAAATTCCCTCATGGCATAGAAGAAAAAAGTGCAGGATGTAGAGAGTTATTTTTCATCATAAAAGCCCCTAACCAAGAGAATAAAATTAAATCCTAGAACCAATCTTAAAGTCCATATACTGTATGATTCTAATTCTATGACATTGTGGGAAAGGCAAAACTATGGAGAGAGTAAAAAGATAAGTGGTTTCTGGGGGTTGGGGGTGGGAGAGGGAGAAATATATAGAAAAAGCACAGGGGATTATTAGGGCAGTGAAAAAAATATTATATTCTGTATTATAATGTAATGGTAGATATTTGACATTATGCATTTTTTCAAAACCCATCAAACTGTAAAATATAAAAGTGAACCCTAATATAAAGATTTCAGTTAATAAAAATATATCAGTATTGGTTCACTGATAATAGCAAGTTTACATGCTAAGAAGAAAAAAAGAGGGGGAGGAGGAGGAAGAGGAAGATCAGAAGGAGAAGAAGAAAAAGGATAAGGGAAATTGTATGGAAGGGAGCAGTGGTAAGAAGTAGAATATGGGAACTGTCTGTACTTTCTGCTCAATTTTTCTTTAAACCTAAAAATTCTCTTTAAAAAGTCTATTAATTATGAAAAAAAAAAAAAGAAATACATTGTTGACTCAGCTTCAAGCCAAAACGGAATAAAAAAGAACCAGATTTATCTTCCTACTGGAAATAACTATACAGAGTGAAGTAAGCCAGAAGGAAAAACACCAATACAGTATACTAACGCATATATATGGAATTTAGAAAGATGGTAACAATAACCCTGTGTACGAGACAGCAAAAGAGACACTGATGTATAGAACAGTCTTATGGACTCTATGGGAGAGGGAGAGGGTGGGAAGATTTGGGAGAATGGCATTGAAACATGTAAAATATCATGTATGAAACGAGATGCCAGTCCAGGTTTGGTGCAAGATACTGGATGCTTGGGGCTAGTGCACTGGGATGACCCAGAGGGATGGTATGGGGAGGGAGGAGGGAGGAGGGTTCAGGATGGGGAACACATGTATACCTGTGGCGAATTCATTTTGATATTTGGCAAAACTAATACAATTATGTAAAGTTTAAAAATAAAATAAAATTTAAAAAAAAAAATAAATAACTAGAAAAAATAAAATTATGACACTTCAAGACATTGGACATCAGGCAATGAAGGAGGATGATCCATGAGATACGGGAGAACGAAAAAGAAGCATTGTTAGACAGTGAAAGCTTGTTAGCTTGTTGCCTGGAGAGAGTTCCTAGGCCATGGTTCAAAGAAAGGGAATGCAAATGGAGCCTTGTGGTTTTCCTGAGTAGAGGAGATGAAACCAGTTTCTGGAGAGGAACAGGCAGCTAGAGCTCTCCAGAGAGAAAACATCAGGAAAGTGCAAACTCAAGAGTGAATCTTCAGGTAAGATTTCGTCAGTTAATGAGTGTGAGGAAGTCACACAGTCTGGAGAGTACCAATCAGAAAGTTGAAGGGATCCAATTTCCAGAGTTTACATAAACCAAGCATAGTTTTTCTTCATAAGAGCCTAAGTGAAAACTCCCATCATTCACAAAGCTCAGAAGGTTCTTTATCAGTAGAATAGCAACTTAGTCCTACACTAACACTGCTCTGACATGGTCTAATAAAGTTTTAAAACAAGCCAGAAAGGAGTAGCCTATTAGTAAGTAACTTAACTACATCCCAAACTAAAGCAAACAATATTTAAAGGAATGAAAAAAAGAACACAAAGCCACGATGTTTGGTATTCAATAAAAATTTACCAGGAATGCTAAAATGAAAGCAAGAAAATCAATCAGAAACAACCCTGGAGGAGTTGAAAGAATTAGTAAATCAGCTAATAAGAGTTAATATTCAAGAAGATAGCAGAAATACTCAGCATTATAAGTAGAGACATAAAAGATATTAAAGAGACCAATACCAAACATTTAGAGACTAAAAATGCAATGTCAGGAATGAAAAATACAGTGGATGGCATAGATAACAGATGAATCATTGGAGAACAATTTATCAATGAACTCAAATATGTAGCAATAGAAAAACTCAAAATGAAATAGAGGGGGAAAATGATGCTTTAAGTGATCACTGGTGAACACTAATATACATACAACTGGTATCCCCCAAAGAGAGGACAGAACAGAAAAATATTTGAGGAAATAAGGCTGCAAATTTTTGAAATGTGAATACTCTGACCTACAGACTCAAGAAGTATAATAAAGGAGGAGAAAGGAGAAGAGTAGGAGAAGGAGGAGGAGTAAAAGAAAAATACACACCAAGATCCCTCAAAATCAAGTGTTTAAAATCAGTAATAAACGGAAAACACTGCCAACATTCAAGTAAAAAAAGATACTTTGTGTGGAGAATAAAAAATAAGAATGAAAGGAGACATTATAAGCCATGCAAGATAAAAACACAGTGAATAGCAAGAAGGAAAATAAAAATCAAAACAAAACAAAAAAAAACCTTTTCAACCTATAATCCTACAGCTTTCAAAAATGAAGACAAAATAAAAATCTATTCAGACATTAGAACGCTAAAAGGGTTAGTCAGCACTGGATCTGCACTATAAGAAACAGTGCAGTTAGCCCTTCAGAAAACGGAAAAATAATACCAGATGCAAATATAAATCTACACAAAGGATACTGGAAAGAGTAACAGCACGTGTTAATCTTTTAACTTTTTTTCATTGTCTAAATATCTTTAAAAGTGATATGACTCCTTTAAGTAAAATATCAATACACTTTCCAGTTTACACTTAAAGTTTACTACAATTAAAATGTACAACAATATTATGACAAAAGACAAGATGGGACAAGTGAAGTACACTACGACAAAATTCATATACTGTATATGAAGTGGTATAATTATCACTTGAATGTACATCGTGACAATTTAAATATGCAAGTATGTATGCCATAAATTTTAAAGTAGCCACTAACATAAAATAAGCAATGGTTATAGCCAATGAAAAACCAAAGAAGATTCAATGTAATCATAGAAAAACAAGTAATACCAAAGGAGACAAAAAAAAGAGATAAAAAGGAATAAAAAAACAAATGGGATAAATGGGGAAAAAAATAGCAAAATGTCAGACTGAAAATCAACCACATCAATATTCAGATTAAATGTAAATAATCTAAATACATTTTTGAATGCATAAATTGTCAGCCTGGATGAAAAAATAAGAATAAACTATGTATTGCCTAAAAAATTTACCTATTAAATATAAAAACATGAATACGGTAAAAGAAATAGAATGGAAAATGACATATCATGCTAACAATTAAAAAGAAAGTTTGAGTGTTATATTAGTATAGACAAGTATATTTAAGAGAAAAAGAACATTAACAGGGATAAAGAGTATCATTTCATAATTTAAAATTAATCAGTAAACCAAGAGAACATAATAAATGCACATTTTTATGAACTGAAATTAAAATTTCATTAAGCACAACCTGAATAAACTATAAGGAGAAACAGAAAAATATAGTCAGAGATTTCCCTCCTGCACTGGTGGTGGGAATGTAAATTTGGGGAGACACCACAGAAAACAGTATGCTGCTAAGTCACTTCAGTCGTGTCCGACTCTGTGCGACCCCATAGATGGCAGCCCACCAGGCTCCCCCGTCCAGGGGATTCTCCAGGCAAGAACACTGGAGTGGGTTGCCATTTCCTTCTCCAGTGCATGAAAGTGAAAAGTGAAAGTGAAGTCGCTCAGTCGTGTCTGACTCTTAGCAACCCCGTGGACTGCAGCGTACCAGCCTCCTCTGTCCATGGGATTTTCCAGGCAAGAGTACTGGAGTGGGGTGCCATTGCCTTCTCCGGGAGAACAGAATGGAGATTCCTTAAAAAAACTAAGAACAGTTACAATATGATCCAGAAATCCTATCCCTGAGCATATATACAGAGAACACCATAATTTGAAAAGATACATGCACTCCAGTGTTCACTGCAGCACTGTTTACAATAGCCAAGACATGGAAGCAAACTCAACATCCACTGACAGGGGAACTGAAAAAGAAGATGTGGTACATATACACAGTGGAATATTACTCAGCCATAAAAAAGACTGAAATAATGCAATTTGTAGTGATTTTGTGGATGAACATAGAAATTATCTATTTGTGATAAGTCAGACAAAGACAAATATCACACACCACTTATATGTGAAACCTAAAAAACAGACACAAATGAACTTGTTTACAAAACATAAACAGAATCACAGACTAAGGTAACAAACTTAGGCTTACCAAAGAGGAAAGGGAGTGGGGATACTGAAGGTCTGGGATTAACATACACACACTGTGTGCATGTGTGTTACGTTGCTTCAGTCATGTCTGATTCTTTGTGACCCTATGGATGTTTGCTCACCAGGCTCCTCTGTCTATAGAATTCTCCATGCAAGAACACTGGAGTGGGTTGCCAGTTCCTCCTCCAAGGGATCTTCTCAACCCAGGGGTCAAACCTGCAGCTCCCTATGTCTCCTGCATTGGTAGGTGGGTTCTTTACCCCTAGCATCACCTGAGAAGTCTCAACATATACACACTACTATACATAAAGTAGATAATCAACAAGGACCTACTGTACAGCATCAGGAATTCTACTTAATAACCTGTGATATATGGGAAAAGATCCTGGAAAAGAATAGATATATGTATGTGTATAACCGAATCATATTACTATATACCTGAAACCAATGCTGGGCTGGAGGAAGCACAAGCTGGAATCAAGATTGCCGGGAGAAATATCAAGAACCTCAGATATGCAGATGACACCACCCTTATGGCAGAAAGTGAAGAGGAACTAAAGAGCCTCTTGATGAAAGTGAAAGAGGAAAGTGAAAGCTCAACATTCAGAAAATGAAGATCATGGCATCCGGTTCCACCATTTCATGGCAGATAGGTGGGCAAACAGTGGAAACAGTGGCTGACTTTATTTTTCTGGGCTCCAAAATCACTGCAGATGGTGATTGCAGCCATGAAATTAAAAGATGCTTACTCCTTGGAAGGAGAGTTATGACCAACCTAGACAGCATATTAAAAATCAGAGACATTACTTTGCCAACAAAGGTCTGTCTAGTCAAGGCTATCGTTTTTCCAGTGGTCATGTATGGATGTGAGAGTTGGACTATAAAGAAAGCTGAGCGCTGAAGAATTGATGCTTTTGAACTGTGGTGTTGGAGAAGACTCTTGAGAGTCCCTTGGACTGCAAGGAGATCCAACCAGTCCATCCTAAAGGAGATCAGTCCTGGGTGTTCATTGGAAGGACTGATGTTGAAGCTGAAACTGCAATACTTTGGCTGCCTCATGTGAAGAGCTGACTCATTTGAAAAGACCCTGATGCTGGAAAAGATTGAGGGCAAGAGGAGAAGGGGACAACAGAGGATGAGATGGTTGGATGGCATCACCAACTCGATGGACGTGGGTTTGGGTGGACTCCAGGAATTGGTGATGGACAGGGAGGCCTGGCATGCTGTGGTTCATGGTGTCTCAAGAGTCAGACACGACTGAGCAACTGAACTGAACTGAAACCAATGCAATGTAAATCAACTATACTCCAAAATAAATTTTTTAGTAAAAAAGATTTCAACTCTTACCTTCTCAAAAGTTGTTAAAACAAAGGGAAATCAGTAATAATACAGGAGACATAGACAATACTGTTGACCAACTTGATCTAATTGATGTTTATAGCACACTCAACAGTACCAGAATATGCAATCTGCTCAATTGCACATTGAAAATGTAACTAGATAGACCTTCTTCTGGGCAATAAACAAGACTAATTTTTTTTTAAAGAAAACTTAAATTGTATGTTCTCTGACACTAGTAGAATTTAATTAGAAATTAATAATAGAAAGATATCTAAACAACCCAGACTATTTGAAAAATATTCTAAACTTACAGATTTAAGAAGAAATCCAAAACTAATTTATAACATTCTTTATGTGAATGAAAATTTAAAAGATAACATATACAAATTTGTGAGATAAAGCTAGTGAAGTTGCTCGGTTGTGTCCAACTCTGTGACCCATGGACAGTAGCCTACCAGGCTTCTCGTCCATCCATGGGATTTTCCAGGCAAGAGTACTGGAGTGGGTTGCCATTTTCTTCTCCAGAGGATCTTCCTGATCCAGGGATCAAACTTGGGTCTCCCACATTGTAGGCAGATGCTTTTACTGTCCGAGCCACCAGGGAAGCCAAATAGAGCTAAAGCAGTATTTAAAAAGAAACTTATACCACCAAAAGCCTATATATTAGAAAAGAAAAAAGAAAATTCAAATAGTGATATCAACTTATAACTGAAGAAACTAGAAGAGGAGCAATTTTTTCCAAAGAAAAATATAAAAAATAAAATGAAGACCAGAGCATTAAATGGTGACATAGAAAACAGAAAATTATGATAAAATAAATGAAATTAAAATCCGTTATTTTGAGATGTGTAGAGAAGATAACTTATAGCTACTATGATTGGGGAAAAAAGAAGAAGATGCAAATTATCAATATCAAAAATGAGACAGGTAACATCATCACAGATTCTACATATAGGAACATAATTTAAATGATAATTTTGAATTATTATATGATAGTAATTTAAAATTAGATGAAATTAAATATTCTTTCAAAGATATATACTACCAAAAGTTCATTCAAACATAAATATATAACCTGAATAAAGTCATGGCTATTTAAAATGTTCCTTTGTAGAAAAAAGTCAATCCATAAAACCAGTCTATAAGTAGGTCTACATATTTATGATGAATTGTTTTTTGATAAAAGAGCAGTGGCAAATACTGTCAAAAGTGGAGGTCTTTTCAACAAAC
Organism: Bos grunniens; assembly: GCF_055505025.1. NCBI lineage: Eukaryota > Metazoa > Chordata > Mammalia > Artiodactyla > Bovidae > Bos > Bos grunniens. The sequence goes on from NC_141168.1 coordinate 11,649,049, forward strand.
AGTACTGAATAATTGGATACCTGTATGCCTAAAAATAGGTCACCGTGGAAAGTTCTGACAAAATGTATGAACCAGAGAAGGGAATTGCAAACCAATTCCCTTGGAATTGAGAACCCCGTCTTGAGAACCCCATGAACAGTATGAAAAGGCAAAAAGATATGACACTGAAAGATAAACTCCCCAGGTCAAGTGAAGGTGTTAGTTGCTTAGTTGTGTCCAACTCCTGCAACCCCAAGGACAGTGGACCACCATGCTCCTCTGTCCATGGGATTCTCCAGGCAAATACTGTAGTGGGCTGCCATTTTCTTCCCCAGGGGATCTTCCCAGCCCAGGGATCAAACTCAGGTCTCCTGCATTGCAGGCAGATTCTATACCAGCTGAGCCACAAAGGGAAGCACCCACACACACACCAAAGTCAGTATGTGCCCAGTATGCTACTGGAGAAGAGTGGAGAAATAGCTCCAGAAAGAATGAAGGGATGGAGCCAAAGCAAAAACAATGCCTAGTTGTGGATGTGACTGGTAATGAAAGTAAGGACTGAGGCTATAAAGAACAAAATTGCATAGGAACCTGGAATGTTAGGTACATGAATCAAGGTAAATTGGAAGTGGTCAAAGAGGAGATGGCAAGACTGAACATTGACATTTTAGGAATCAGTGAACTAAAATGAACCGGAATGGGTGAATTTAATTCAGATGACCATTATATCTACTATGGTGGGCAAGAGTCACTTAGAAGAAATGGAGGAGCCCTCATAGTCAATAAGAGTCCAAATGCAGTACTTGGGTGCAATCTCAAAAATGACACAGTGATCCCTCTTTGTTTCCAAGGCAGACCATTCAATATCACAGTAATCCAAGTCTGTACACAACCACTAATGCTGAAGAAGCTGAAGATGAATGGTTCTATGAAGACCTGCAAGACCTTCTAGAACTAATCCCCACTGCCCCCCCCAAAAATGTCTTTTTCACCATAGGGCATAGGGAATGTGATGTGATGTGAAAGTCACTCAGTTATGTCTTGCTTTTTGTGACCCCATGTACTATAGAGTCTGTGGAATTATCCAGGCCAGAATACTGGAGATGCTCCAGAGTAATGGAATGGGCAGTCATTCTCTTCTCTAGGGGTTCTTTCCAACCCAGGGATCAAGTCCAGGTCTCCTGCATTTCAGGCAGAATCTTAGCCAACTGAGTCACTAGAGAAGCCCTCCATCATAGCGGACCAGAATGCAAAAGTAGGAAGTAACAATATACCTGGAGTAACCAAATTTGGCCTTGGAGTACAGAATGAAGCAGGGCAAAGGCTAACAGTTTTGCCAAGAGAACGCACTGGGCATAGCAAATACCCTCTTCCAACAACACAAGAGACAACTCTACACATGGACATCACAAGATGGTCAATACTGAAATCAGATTGATTATATTCTTTGCAGCCAAAGATAGAGAAGCTCTATATAGTCAGCAAAAACAAGACTGGGAGCTGACTGTGGCTCAGATCATGAACTCCTTGTTGTAAAATTCAGACTTATATTGAAGAAAGTATGGAAAAGCACTAGACCATTCAGTTGTGACCTAAATCAAATCCCTTACAATTACACAGTGGAAGTGACAAGTAGATTCAAGGGATGAGATCTGATAGAGTGCCTGAAGAACTATGGATAGAGGTTTGTACCATTGTACAGAAGGCAATAATCAAAACCATCCCCAAGAAGAAGAAAGGCAAAATTGCTAAGGAGGCTTTACAAATAGCTAAAAAAAGAAGAGAAGTGAAAAGCAAAGGAGAAAATGAAAGATATATCCATCTGAATGCTGAATTCCAAAGAATAGCAAGGAGAGATAAGAAAACTTTCCTGGATCATAAGGCAGTTCTATTTCCAGTTTTTTAAGGAATCTCCACACTGTTCTCCATAGTGGCTGTACTAATTTGCATTCCCACCAACAGTGTAAGAGGGTTCCCTTTTCTCCACACCCTCTCCAGCATTTATTATTTGTAGACTTTTGGATCGCAGCCATTCTGACTGGTGTGAAATGGTACCTCATAGTGGTTTTGATTTGCATTTCTCTGATAAAGAGTGATGTTGAACATCTTTTCAAGTGTTTGTTAGCCATCTGTATGTCTTCTTTGGAGAAATGTCTATTTAGATCTTTGGCCCATTTTCTGATTGGGTCATTTATTTTTCTGGAGTTGAGCTGTAGGAGTTGCTTGTATATTTTTGAGATTAGTTGTTTGTCGGTTGCTTCATTTGCTATTATTTTCTCCCATTCTGAAGGCTGTCTTTTCACCTTGCTAATAGTTTCCTTTGATGTGCAGAAGCTTTTAAGTTTAATTAGGTCCCATTTGTTTATTTTTGCTTTTATTTCCAATATTCTGGGAGGTGGGTCATAGAGGATCCTGCTGTGATGTATGTCAGAGAGTGTTTTGCCTATGTTCTCCTCTAGGAGTTTTATAGTTTCTGGTCTTATGTTGAGATCTTTAATCCATTTTGAGTTTATTTTTGTATATGGTGTTAGAAAGTGTTCTAGTTTCATTCTTTTACAAGTGGTTGACCAGATTTCCCAGCACCACTTGTTAAAGAGATTGTCTTTAATCCACTGTATATTCTTGCCTCCTTTGTCAAAGATAAGGTGTCCATATGTGCGTGGATTTATCTCTGGGCTTTCTATTTTGTTCCATTGATCTATATTTCTGTCTTTGTGCCAGTACCATACTGTCTTGATAACTGTGGCTTTGTAGTAGAGCCTGAAGTCAGGTAGGTTGATTCCTCCAGTTCCATTTTTCTTTCTCAAGATCACTTTGGCTATTCGAGGTTTTTTGTATTTCCATACAAATTGTGAAATTATTTGTTCTAGCTCTGTGAAGAATACTGTTGGTAGCTTGATAGGGATTGCATTGAATCTATAAATTGCTTTGGGTAGTATACTCATTTTCACTATATTGATTCTTCCAATCCATGAACATGGTATATTTCTCCATCTATTAGTGTCCTCTTTGATTTCTTTCACCAGTCTTTTATAGTTTTCTATATATAGGTCTTTAGTTTCTTTAGGTAGATATATTCCTAAGTATTTTATTCTCTTCGTTGCAATGGTGAATGGAATTGTTTCCTTAATTTCTCTTTCTGTTTTCTCATTATTAGTGTATAGGAATGCAAGGGATTTCTGTGTGTTGATTTTATATCCTGCAACTTTACTATAATCATTGATTAGTTCTAGTAATTTTCTGGTGGAGTCTTTAGGGTTTTCTATGTAGAGGATCATGTCATCTGCAAATAGTGAGAGTTTTACTTCTTCTTTTCCAATTTGGATTCCTTTTATTTCTTTTTCTGCTCTGATTGCTGTAGCCAAAACTTCCAAAACTATGTTGAATAGTAATGGTGAAAGTGGGCACCCTTGTTTTGTTCCTGACTTTAGAGGAAATGCTTTCAATTTTTCACCATTGAGGATAATGTTTGCTGTGGGTTTGTCATATATAGCTTTTATTATGTTGAGGTATGTTCCTTCTATTCCTGCTTTCTGGAGAGTTTTTATCATAAATGGGTGTTGAATTTTGTCAAAGGCTTTCTCTGCATCTATTGAGATAATCATATGGTTTTTGTTTTTCAATTTGTTAATGTGGTGTATTACATTGATTGATTTGCGGATATTGAAGAATCCTTGCATCCCTGGGATAAAGCCCACTTGGTCAGCAATCCCACTGCTGGGCATACACACTGAGGAAACCAGAAGGGAAAGAGACACGTGTACCCCAATGTTCATCGCAGCACTGTTTATAATAGCCAGGACATGGAAGCAACCTAGATGTCCATCAGCAGATGAATGGATAAGAAAGCTGTGGTACATATACACAATGGAGTATTACTCAGCCATTAAAAAGAATACATTTGAATCAGTTCTAATGAGGTGGATGAAACTGGAGACTATTATACAGAGTGAAGTAAGCCAGAAGGAAAAACATAAATACAGTATACTAACGCATGTATATGGAATTTAGAAAGATGGTAACGATAACCCTGTGTACGAGACAGCAAAAGAGACACTGATGTATAGAACAGTCTTATGGACTCTGTGGGAGGGGGTGGGAAGATTTGGGAGAATGTCATTGAAACATGTGAAATGTCATGTATGAAACGAGATGCCAGTCCAGGTTCAGTGCACGATGCTGGATGCTTGGGGCTGGTGCGCTGGGAAAGCCCAGGGGGATGGTATGGGGAGGTTGGGAGGGAGGAGGGTTCAAGATGGGGAGCATGTGATTTTTTTTTTTAAAATAAAATTAAAAAAAAATAAAAAATAAAAAAATAAAAAAAATTAAAAAAAAAATATTGAAATATATTGGTTTTAAATATCAAAAAAAAAAAAGAAAAAAAAGAAAACTTTCCTAAGTGATCAGTGCAAAGAAATAGAGGAAAACAACAGAATGGGTAAGACTAGAGATCTCTTCAAGAAAATTAGAGATACCAAGGGAATATTTCATGCAAAGATGGGAAAAATAAAGGACAGAAAAAGTATGAACTGAAGAGAAGTAGAAGATACTAAGAAAAGGTGGCACAAATACCCAGAAGAACTATACAAAAAGATCTTAAATGACCCAGATAATCACCTAGAGTGAGACATCCTGGAGTTCAAAGTCAAGTGAGCCTTAGGAAGCATCACTATGAACAAAGCTAGTGGAGGTGATGGAATTCCAGATAAGCTATTTCAAATCTTAAAAGATGATGTTGCTAAAGGGCTGCCCTCAATACACCAGCAAATTTGGGAAACTTAGCAGTAGCCACAGGACTGAAAAAGGTCAGTTTTCATTCATCCCAAAGAAAGGCAATGCTGAAGAATGTTCAAACTATCCCACAATTGCATTCATCTCACACGCTAGCAAAGGAAATCTCAAAATTCTCCAAGCCAGGCTTCAACTGTTCATGAACTGAGAACTTCCAGAGATTCAAGCTTGATTTAGAAAAGGCAGAGGAATCAGAGATCAAGTTACCAACATTCATTGGATCATAGGAAAAACAAGAGAATTCCAGGAGAACATCTATTTCTGTTTCATTGACTACACTAAATCCTTTGACTGTGTAGATCGTGACAAGCTGTGGAAAATTCTTAAAGAGATGGGAACACCAGACCACCTTACCTGCCTCCTGAGAAGTCTGTATGCAGGTCAAGAAGCAACCGTTAGAACCAGACATGGAAAACAGACTTGTTCCAAATTGGGAAAGGAGTACATCAAGGCTGTATATTGTCACCCTGCTTATTTAACCTCTATGCAGACTACATCATGAAAAATGCCAGAGTGGATGAAGCACAAGCTGGAATCAAGTTTGCACAGACAAATACCAATAACCTCAGATATGCAGATGACACCACCTTTATGGCAGAAAGTGAAGAAGAACTAAAGAGCCTCTCGATGAAAGTGAAAGAGGAGAGTGAAAAATTTGGCTTAAAGCTGAACATTCATAAAACTAAGATCATGGCATCTGATCCCATCACTTCATGATAAGTGGATGGGAAAACAATGGAAACAGTGAGAGACTTTATTTTCTTGGGCTTCAAAATCACTGCAGATGGTGACTGCAGCCATGAAATTAAAAGACATTTGCTCCTTGGAAGAAAAGCAATGACAAGCCTAGACAGCATATTAAAAAGCAGAGAAGTTACTTTACAAACAAATGTCCATATAGCCAAAGGTCTGGTTTTTCCAGTAGCCATCTATGGATGTGAGAGTTGGACCATAAAGATGACTGAGTGACAAAGAATTGATGCTTCAGAACTGTGGTGCTCGAGAAGATGTTTGAGAGTCACTTGGACTACAAGGAGATCAAACCAGTCCATCTTAAAGGAAATCAACCCTGAATATTCATTGGAAGGACTGATGCTGAAGCTGAAACTCCAATACTTTGGCCAGCTGATGTGAAGAACAGACTCATTGGAAAAGACCCTGATTCTGGGAAAGATTGAAGGCGGGAGGAGAAGGGGATGATCGAGGATGAGACAGTTGGATGGCATCACCAACTTGATGGATGCGAGTCTGAGCAAGCTGTGGGAACTGGTAATGGACACAGAAGCCTGGCATGCTGCACTCCATGGGAATGCAAAGCATCAGACACAACTGAGTGACTGAACTGATCTGATGCCTGAAAATGACACTTGCTCTTGGAAGGAAAGTTATGACAAACTTAGACTGTATTAAAAAGCACAGACTGTTTTGCTGACAAAGTTCAGTATAGTCAGATGTATGGCTTTTCCCTGATTTTGGATGAGAGCCTTGTTCTGGCTAAGAGGCTTGTATAAATCAATGAAGCTATGAGTCATGCTGTGCAGGGTCACCCAAGACAGGCAGGTCATAGTAAAGAGTTCTTACAAAACGTGGTCCTCTAGAAGAGGGAATGGCAAACTATTCCAATATTCTTGCCACAAGAACCTTATGAAGAATATGAAATGGCAAAAAGATATAACACCAGAAGATGGACCCCTCAGGTCAGTAGGTGTCCAATATGCTACTGGGGAAGAGTGGAGGGCAATTATTAACAGCTACAGTAACAACGAAGCAGCTGGGTTAAAGTGCAGACAATGCTAAGTTGTGGATGTGTCTGGTAGAGAAAATGAAATCCAATGCTGTAAAGAACAATGTTGCATAGGAACCTGGAATGTTAGGTCCAAGAATCAAGGTATATTGGATGTGGTCAAGCAACAGATGGCAAAAATGAACATTGCCAGCATAGTAATCAGTGAAATGGACGGAAATGGGTGAATTTAATTTAGATGACCGTTATATGTTCATTACTGTGAGCATATTACTCACAATATTACTGTGGGAAAGAATCCCTTAGAAGAAATGAGATTCTTTAGTCAACAAAAGAGTCAGAAATGCATTACTTGGGTGCAGTCACAAGAATGACAGAATGATCTCAGTTTATTTCCAGGACAAACCATTCAACACCACAATAATCCAAGTCTATGCCCTGACTACTGATGTGGAAGAACCTGAAGTTGACCAATTCTGTGAAGACCTACAAGACTAGAAGTAACACCAAAAAAAAAAAAAAAATGTACATTTCATCATAGCAGATTGGAATGCAAAAGTATGAGGTTAAGAGATATCTGGAGTAACAGGCAAGTTTGGCCTTGGAGTACAAAATGAAGCAGGACAAAGGCTAATAGAATTTTTCCAAGAACACACTGGTCAGAGCAACACAACTTTTCCAACAACACAAGCGGCAACTCTACACATGGACATCACCAAATGATCAACACCAAAATCAGATTGATTATGTTCTTTGCAGCCAAAGAAACGCTCTATACAGTCAGCAGAAAAAAAGACCTGAAGCTGATGTGACTCAGATCATGAGCTCCTTACTGCAAACTTCAGGATTAAGTTGAAGAAAATAGGGAAAACTACTAGGTCATTCAGGAACAACCTAAATCAAATCCATTATGATCATATAGTGGAGGTTATGAATAGATTCAGGGGATTAAATTTGGTAGAGAGAATGCCTGAAGCACTATGGATGGAGCTTCATAACATTGTACAGGAGGCAGTGACCAAAACAATGCTGAAGAAAAAGAAATGAAAAAAGGTAAAGTGGTTGTCTGAGGAGGTTTTACAAATAGTTGAGGAAAGAAAAGAAGTGAAAGGCAAGGGAGAAAGGGAAAGGTATACCCAACTGAATGCAGAGTTCCAGAGACTAGCAGGAAAAGATAAGGGCTTTTTAAATGAACAGTGCAAAGAAATAGAGGAAAGTAACAGAATGGGAAAGACTAGAGATCTCTTCAACAAAATTGGAGATATCAAGGGAATATTTCATGCATGGATGGGCATGATAAAGGACAAAAATAGTAAAGACCTAACAGAAGTAGAAAAGTGAAGTAAGCCAGAAAGAAAAACACCAATACAGTATTCTAACGTATATATATATGGAATTTAGAAAGATGGTAACGACAGCCCTGTGTGCGAGACAGCAAAAGAGACACAGATGTATAGAACAGTCTTTTGGACTCTGTGGGAGAGGGAGGGGGGGATGATTTGGGAGAATGGCATTGAAACATGTATAATATCATATAAGAAATGAATCGCTAGTCCAGGTTTGATGGAGGATACATCAGGATACATGCAGGATACACCAGTGGGGCTGGTGCACTGGGATGACCCAGAGGGATGGTATGGGGAAGGAAGTGGAAGGGGGGTTCAGGATTGGGAACACGTGTACACCCATAGCGGATTCATGTTGATGTATGGCAAAGAAAGGTCTTAATGTCCCAGATAACCACGATGGTATGGTCACTCACCTAGAGTCAGACATGCTGCAGTGTAAAGTCAAGTGGGCCTTAGGAAATATTACCATGAACAAATCTAATGGAGATAACAGAATTCCAGCTGAGCTATTTAAAACCCTAAAAGATGATGCTATGAGAATGCTGCACTCAATATGCCAGCAAATTGGAAAATTCACCAGTGGCCATAGGACTAGAAAAGGTAAATTTTCATTCTAATCCCCAAGAAGGGCAATGTCAAAGAATGTTCAAACTATAGTACGATTGGGCTCATTTTACCTGCTAGCAAGGTAATGCGCAAAATCCTTCAAGCTAGGCTTCAGCAATACATGAACCAAGAACTTCCAGATGTACAAGCTGGATTTAGAAAAGCAGAGAAACCAGAGTTCAAATTGCCAACATTTGCTGGATCATGGAGAAAGCAGGAGAATTTCAGAAAAGCATCTACTTCTGCTTCATTGACTACACTAAAATTTGACTGTGTGGCTCACAACAAACTGTGAAAATTTCTCAAAGAGATGGGAGTACCAGGCCACCTTACCTATCTCTTGAGACACCTGTATGTGTGCCAAGAAGCAACAGTTAGAACCAGACATGGAACAAATAACCAGCTCAACATTGGGAAAGGAATTCAACAAGGCTGGATATTTACATTCTGGTGACTTAATTTAGATGCAGAGTACATCACACAAAATGCCAGGCTGAATGTATTGCAAGATGGAATCAAGATTGCTGGGAGAAATATCAACAACCTCAGATATGCAAATGATACCACTCTAAAGGCAGAAAATGAAGAGGAACTAAAATGCCTCTTGATGAGAATGAAAGAAGAGACTGAAAAAGCTAGCTTGAAATTCAACATTCCAAAAACTAAGGTCATGACATCCAGTCCCATCAATTCATGGTAAGTAGAAAGAGAAAAACTGAAAGGAGAGACAGATTTTATTTTCTTGGCCTCCACATCACTGGGGACAGTGATGATTTCATGGCTATAGTCATGAAATTTAAAAGATGCCTGCTCCTTAGAAGGAAAGCGCTGACAAACTTAGACAATGTATTAAAAAGCAGAGTTATCACTTCTCTGACAAAGGTCAAAGCTTTGGTTTTTCTAGTAACCACAAGACGTGAGAGTTGGATATAAAGAAGGCTACTCGCCAAAGAATTGATGCTTTTGAATTGTGGTGTTGGAGAAGACTCTTGAGAGTCCCTTGGACTGGAAGGAGGTCAAACCAACTAATCCTAAAGGAAATTGACACTATACATTCATTGGCCGGATTGTTGCTGAAGCTGAAGCTCCAATAGTTTGACCACCTGACTCGAAGAGCCTACTAGCTGGAAAAGATCTGACTCATTGGAAAAGACCCTAATGCTGGAAAAGACTGAACGCAGAAGAAGAGGGTGGCAGAGGATGAGATGGTTAGACAACATCACTGACTCAGTGGATGTGAACTTCATTAATCTTCAGGAAAAAGTGGAGGATAGAAGAGCCTGGTGTGCTGTAGTCCATGAGTTTGCAAAGAGTCAGACACAACTTAGCGAATGAACAACAACAATCAAGTTGAGTGGAAGAAGCCTGATTCAAACAAAAGTACACACTAGTTTGTTTCATTTATATGAAATTATAGAATGAGGAAAATTATCTAAAATGACAGAAGACATATCAGTTTCTACTTGGGGGCTAGGTAGAGGATAGCTTATGAGTTGGCATCGAGAATTGTCACTTTGGCAGTGACAGAAATGTTCACTATCTTGATTATAGTGACGGTTTCACAAGTATGTGTATATGTGTGAAAAGTAAGTTGTGTACTTTAAACATGTACAGGCAATTTTATGGTAGCTATAAGTCAATAAATATATTTTAAAAGATAAGTCAATTTTCCTTAGAGAGTAGAAGTGAGAAAATATTAAACATATTAATTTAATAAAATACCTAAGGAAAAAATTCTGAGCAGAATATCAAAGAAACGAAAGAGCTAAATAAGCGATGGACAAAGTGAGTTAAGAAATAAAATTATGATACTAATAATAGGTCATTTGCATTATGTGGGCTTCCCAGGTGGGGCAGTGATAAAGAATCCATCTGCCAAGGCAGGAGATGCAAGAGATGCAGGTTCAATCCCTGAGTTGGAAAGACCCACTGAGTAGGAAATGGCAACCCACTCCAGTATTCTTGCCTGGAAAACTCCATGATGAGAGGAGCCTCATGGGCTATAGTCACTGGGGCAACAAAGAGTCAGACACGACTGAGCAACTGAGTACACACACACACATGCTGTATCCAGTTAATGTGTAAGAGGCATTTATAATCACTACCTTGGAACATGTAATGTAGGCTGCGGTGACAGCAATGGTGGCTGCCAAGAGCTCACAATTGTGTTGCTGTCTAGTATTGCCCATGTCAAAGGAAAATGCCCACTCAAGACTATGCCTCCTTTCCGAGGGCTTCCTTGCATCCAGCGTTGGTCCAGACAGTACTGCAAAGACCCGCCCCCCAGCTCTGATTGAGAATTTACGGACATCCCAGCTCTAGAGTTCCCTATGGAATCATCTGGCTCTTCTCCTACAATGGCTAAGCAACCCACTTTTCTACAGTTTCTTCAATCTCCTACCGATGTTGATTCCTAGGAGTTTCTCCATTATTCTGTAATGCAAATATAAAAGTTTCAGAATCTATTTCCCAAGGAAACTGACCCGAAATAGTTGATTATCTTATTGAATCTTCCAAACACTTCTCTCAGGTATATTCTTCTAGTATTTTGGCTTTACAAGTGAGGAAAGAGTTGAGGTTAAAAATTTTAGGTAGCTCATCAATCCCATTCTTTGGCATATAGCTAGAGGTAGAACATGATCTGAAAGGATACATGCACCCAAATGTTCATTGCAGCACTGTTTACAGTAGCCAAAACATGGGAGCAACCTAAATGTCCACTGACAGGTGAATGAATAAAAAAGATGTTGTACATATATACCATGGAATGCTACTCCACCATCAAAATGAGTGAAATAATGCCATTTGAAGAAACATGGGTGGACCTGGAGATTATTATACTAAGTAAGTCAGAAAGAGAAAGACAAGTATCATATGATATTCTTACATGCTGCTGCTGCTAAGTCACTTCAGTTGTGTCCGACTCTGTGTGACCCCATAGATGGCAGCCCACCAGGCTCCGCCATCCCTGGGATTCTCCAGGCAAGAGTTCTGGAGTGGGATGCCATTGCCTTTTCTGATTCTCACATGCAGAATCTTTAAAAATTATATAAGCAAACTTAGTTACAAAACAGAAATAGATTCACAGACTTAGAGAATGAATTTATGGTTACCGGGGGGAATGATTGAAGGGAAGGGAAAGACTGGGACTTTGGGATTTTTGTGTATACACAAAATATCTATTTTGTGTATCTATATTTAAAATAGACAACCAACAAAGACCTGATGTATAGCATAGGGAACTCTGCTCAGTATTCTGTAATAACCGAAGTAGGAAAATAATTTGCAAAGGAATACATACATGTATTAACTGAATCACTTTGCTGTGCACCTGAAAGTAACATAATATTGTTAATCAACTATAATATAAAATGAAAAATTTTAAAAAGAAATGTTAAGTAACTCATCTAAGATCACAAGGACAGTAGTTGGAGGAACTGATTAAACAGGAACTTTTTAATGCCAAACTCTACAGCCTCCTGGAGGTAGTTTTATTATGAATCAATTATTAAAATCAAACTTAATTTTTTTTTACATTTTCATGCTGGCAGATTATATGAAAGCTGAGGGCATAGTTTATCTTGATACATCAAAGTATCTCAAATAATAGCTTTATAAGTATAAGGTGAAATGAGATATAAATGATGGTATAGATAGATGAATTAACAGCTAGTTGAATCACTGTACCCAATGAGTGTTGATTAATAGGATTGTGTCAAACTACCCCGTGCAATATTTGCAGGAAACATATTGTTCAGACCTACACGGGGCTGCCACATAATTCAGCACTGATAAATGCTTGTGGAATTTAATTGAAGCCCTCGGGAGTCCCTGATGGATTGTTATCAAGCCCTATCCTTGACCTTGTCTTATATAATATTTATGTCAGTGAATTGAATGGAGCCCACAATCGTACTTATAAAATCTCCTATAAATGTTACATTAAAATAGTGCTAATAAATCACATATTAAAAGAAAATTCAAAGATATCTAGTTCAGCTATAGTTACTCAGAAAACATCAGAGAGCAGACACTAAGTACAAGGTTATCTACTATACAAAAATGATTAAGATATTTTTGATTGTCTAGTACAAGATGACATTTAATAGATTTATGAGAAGTGATAGATTTATTTTCAAAAGGAATTGCATAATTCAGGATAACTAGTCAAGGCATTGGGTTTGCATTGGGCAGATTATTCAATTATGAGAGTCTAAAATTATAAAAAGGGCTTCTCTGGTGGCTCAGTGATAGAGCATCCACCTATGGATGCAGGAGACATAGAAGACATGGGTCAGGTCTCTGGGTTGGGAAATCACCTGGAGAAGGGAATGGCAACCCACTCCAATATTCTTGCTGGAAAATCCCATGGACAGAGGAGCCTAGTGGGCTACAGTCGATGGGGTCACAAAGAGACAGATATGACTGAGCATGCAGGCACACAAGCACAATGGTATAATACTGTTATTAAAATAATCTGAGTCAAACTTCAGTTAGTTCAGTCACTCAGTCGTGTCCCACTCTTTGTGACCCCATGGACTGCAGCATGCCAGGCCTCCCTGTCTATCATCAACTCCCAGAGTTTACTCAAACTCATGCCCATTGAATCGGCGATGCCATCCAACCATCTCATCCTCTGTCATCCCCTTTTTCTCCCACCCTCAATCTTTCCTAACATCAGGGTCTTTTCAAATGAGTCAGCTCTTCCCATCATGGGGCCAAAGTATTGGAGTTTCAGCTTCAGCATCAGTCCTTCCAATGAACACCCAAGACTGATCTCCTTTAGGATGGACTGGTTGGATCTCCTTGCAGTCCAAGAGATTCCCAAGAGTCTTCTCCAACACCACAGTTCAAAAGCATCAATTCTTCGGTACTCAGCTTTCTTCACAGTCCAACTTTCACATCCATACATGACCACAGGAAAAACCATTGCCTTGACTAGATGGACCTTTGTTGGCAAAGTAATGTCTCTGCTTTTCAATATGCTATCTAGGTTGGTCATAACTTTCCTTTCAAGGAGTGTCTTTTTATTTCATGGCTGCAGTCACCCTCTGCAGTGATTTTGGAGCCCCACTCCCACAAAAAAATGTCAGCCACTGTTTCCCCATCTATTTGCCATGAAGTGATGGGACCAGAACCATAATCTTCGTTTTCTGAATGTTGAGCTTTAAGCCAACTTTTTCACTCTCCTCTTTCACTTTCATTAAGAGGCTCTTTGGTTCTTCACTTTCTGCCATAAGGTGGTGTCATCTGCATATCTGAGGTTAATAGATAATCCTCCCAGCAATCTTGATTCCAGCTTGTGCTTCATCCAGCCCAGCATTTCTTATGATGTACTCTCCACATAAGTTAAATAAGCAGGGTGACAATATACAGCCTTGACGTACTCCTTTTCCTATTTGTAACCAGTCTGTTGTTCCATGGACAGTTCTAACTATTGCTTCCTGACCTGCATATAGGTTTCTCAAGAGGCAGGTCAGGTGGTCTGTTATTCCTATCTCTTGAAGAATTTTCCACAGGTTATTGTGATCCACACAGTCAAAGGCTTTGTCATAGTCGATAAAGCAGAAATACATGATTTTCTGGAACTCTCTTGCTTTTTCTATGATCCAGCTGATGTTGGCAATTTGATCTCTGTTTCCTCTGCCCTTTCTAAAACCAGCTTGAACATCGGAAGCTGACATATTTTTGAAACCTGGCTTGGAGAATTTTGAGCATTACTTTACTAGTGTGTGAGATGAGAACAAACGTGTGGTAGTGTGAGCATTCTTTGGCATTACCTTTCTTTGGCATTGGAATGAAAACTGACCTTTTCCAGTCCTGTGGCCACTGCTGAGTTTTCCAAATTTGCTGGCATATTGAGTGCAGCACTTTCACAGCATCATCTTTTAGGATCTAAAACAGCTCAACGGGAATTCCATCATTTCCACTAGCTTTGTTCGTAGTGATGCTTCCTAAGGCCCACTTGACTTCACATTCCAGGATGTCTGTCTCTAGGTGAGTGATCACACCATCGTGATTATCTGGGTCATGAAGATCTTTTTTTGTATAGTTTTTCTGTATATTCTTTCAACCTCTTAATATCTTCTGCTTCTGTTAGGTCCATACCATTTCTATCCTTTATTGAGCCCATCTTTGCATGACAAGTTCCCTTGGTATCTCTAATTTTCTTGAAGAGATCTCTAGTCTTTCCCATTCTGTTGTTTTCCTCTATTTCTTTGCATTGACCACTGAGGAAGGCTTTCTTCTCTCTCCTTGCTATTCTTTGGAACTCTGCATTCAAATAAGTATATCTTTCTTTTCTCTGTTTCTTTTCACTTCTCTTCTATTCACCAGTATTTGTAAGGCCTCCTCAGACAGCCATTTTGCTTTTTTGCATTTCTTTTTCTTGGGGATGGTCTTGATCCCTGTCTCCTGTAAAATGTCACAAACCTCTGTCCATAGTTCATCAAGCACTCTGTCTATCAGATCAAGTCCCTTAAATCTATTTCTCACTTCCACTGTATAATCATAAGGGATTTGATTTAGGTCGTACCTGAATGGTCTAGTGGTTTTCCTCACTTTCTTCAATTTGATTCTGAACTTGGCAATAAGGAGTTCATGATCTGAGCCACAGTCAGCTCATGATCTTGTTTTTGCTGACTGTATAGAGCTTCTCCATCTTTGGCTGCAAAGAATATAATCAATCTGATTTCGGTGTTGACCATATGGTGATGTCCACGTATAGAGTCGTCGCTTGTGTTGTTGGAAGAGGGTGTTTGCTATGACCAGTACTCTTGGCAAAACTCTGTTAGCTTTTTCCCTTCTTCATTCCGTACTCCAAGGCCAAATTTGCCTGCTACTCCAGGTGTTTCTTGACTTCCTACTTTTGCATTCCAGTCCCCTATAATGAAAAGGACATCTTTTTTGGGTGTTATTTTTAAAAGGTCTTGTAGGTCTTCATAGAACCATTCAACTTCAGCTTCTTCAGAGTTACTGGTTGGGGCATAGACTTGGATTACTGTGACATTGAATGGTTCGCCTTGGAAATGAACAGAGATCATTCTGTTGTTTTTGAGACTGCATCCAAGTACTGCATTTCAGACTCTTTTGTTGACTCTGATGGCTAGTCCATTTCTTCTAATGGATTCTTGCCCACAGTAGTTGATGTGATGGTCATACCCATTCCAGTCCATTTTAGTTCTCTGATTCCTAAAATGTCAATGTTCACTCTTGCCATCCCCTGTTTGATAACTTCCAATTTGCCTTGATTCATGGACCTAACATTCCAGGTTCCTATGCAATATTGCTCTTTACGGCATCAGACCTTGCTTTCATCATCAGTCACATCCACAACTGGGTGTGGTTTTTGCTTTGGCTCTGTCTCTTCATTCTTTCTGGAGTTATTTCTCCACTGATCTCCAGTAGCATATTGGGCACCTACCAACCTCAGGAGTTCATCTTTCAGTGTCCTATCTTTTTGCCTTTTCATACTGTTCATGTGTTTCTCAAGGCAAGAATACTGAAGTGGTTTGCCATTCCCTTCTCCAGTGGACCACATTTTGTCAGAACTCTCCACCATGACCTGTCCATCTTGGGTGGCCCTACATGGCATGGTTCATAGTTTCATTGAGTTAGACAAGGCTGTAGTCCATGTGGCATCATACTTATGCTGCTGCTGTTGCTGCTGCTAAGTCGCTTTAGTCATGTCCGACTCTGTGGGACCCCCATAGATGGCAGCCCACCAGTCTCCCCCATCTCTGGGATTCTCCAGGCAAGAACACTGGAGTGGGTCACCATTTCCTTCTCCAACGCATGAAAGTGAAAATTGAAAGTGAAGTCACTCAGTCGTGTCCGACTCTTAGCAACATCATGGACTGCAGCCTACCAGGCCCCTCCATCCATGGGATTTTCCAGGCAATAGTACTGGAGTGGGTTGCCATTGCCTTCTCCATACTTAAGCTAGCTTAATTAAAAAACAAGATGTGCAAACAAATAAAAGGCACCAGCTTTATTCTGATTGGTCAAAGAACATCTACAGTGCTATATTCAATCTGAACACCAAAGCCAATAAAATATTAAGAACTAATAAAGACACTAGCAATTAGCCAGATTAAAGCAACTAGAATACCCTAAACCTGTAGCAAAAATAAATGAAGGGGCTAGAATTATTTAATCTTAAAAAATTAAGGCTTATAAAAGACATAACACACTCACCAAGGGTTATTTATGTCAAAGATAGAGTAAACTTCTTTGATGCTTTAGGAGAGGAAGGTAAAAGAAAATTGGAAGCAGATTTTGGTTTCACCAGTTATGAAAGAGGAGTGTTCTCTCTCAGCATATGGTGAGTTTTCTCTGTCCTGAAGCATATTTTTAAAAGCAGCAGCATAATGCTTGTTGAGTTCCATAACTTTTGGAGTTTCTCCCACTTCTATGGAATAGAGACCTTTTTGCTTTAGGATAGATTATTTAATGGATAGAATGTCATTGTGGATTTTCACAGGAGTTCATAGTGCCTGAAAACAATGCACATATTTTACTCCCTACAGTGATATATTTCCACACTAGAGTAGATTCAGAAAAACTTAGTGAGGAGAACGAAATTCCAAATGCTACAACCTCTGTGGTTTAAATTTCAACAAATGGATCTTATACCTTATTCTATTATTTGAAAGCTCAGATAATTAACGATGTCATAAAGATTATTCACAACAATATATTCTAATAACTTGTCTCCTGACCTCCCTGTGCCATATAATTTAGTGTCATTTAAAATCCTAAGTAATATCTACACATCCTGAATTAAGGAAATGGATATCTTGCATGGCTACTTTTAGCTTAAATTTAATAAATTGGAAAAAACAATATATTTTTGTATGTATTTCATAAATACAGTTTGCACATTTTTTCTGTCTTGGTCAAAATATAAATAATGTAAGACAAGAAAAGTGCTAAATAAAATTTTAAATGTTTTCAAACTAGATAATTAACAACTGTTATGAACATCAGATGTGTTATTGAAATTAGGTAAATATTTTTATGTTATCTTCTGCCTAAAGAGACAACATTTTTTCTTTTTGCTAAGATCCAAAACAGCTTTTATCTATCTCAAAATGGTGGAAACTACTCATGTACCATTCATTGGAAAAGGCAGAGTTCTAACCAGTTATAGAACAGTAAATCTTGTCCCAAAATCTTTTTATTAAAAAATTTACATGACTTGACTTTTGTAACATTAACCTCTTAAAAAGAAAAAAAAGAAAAAAACTCTCACAAAATGGCTAGTAAGGTTAAATAGCTTACATTTTTCTAACAATAGATATTAGTTGTAAAATACATTTCTCAATTTCAAAGAGGCTAATGATTCATTTTATGCAACAATCAACTCTGAAAACATTGGTCTTTTAACAGAAATCAATGTGGTATGATTCTAGGACAAGGAGCTAATTAACAAACAGAAACTTGTGATTTCCACTTTGGGATATTGTGATAGAAAGACAGATATGAAGAAACAAAGCTGTCAGTTTATAGCACATCGCTGTGGATTTTATAAGAGCTAAAACTTATTCAGGAAAAGGAAATTGGAGAATAATTTGCCAGAAGAATTTTGATGGAACTGTAAAATAACTTTTAGCTTTGAACAAATTTAAACCATTATCAACATCCTGATAACAAACATAATGAAGCACTTCTTGTGTGCATGTGTTATTCTAAGCACAAGGATAAAAACAGATCTAAGAAATGTGCCCTGTCCTTGCTAAGCTTAAAGTTTAGCCATCAAGGATAGGAGATAGGCTTTACCATGAGTGCTGTGATTAATTTTAAAGGATTTCCTGGAGTGCTGTATAGCAAAGGAAGTTGATATAGTGCCAAAGCTTTACAGGAAAGGGAGCCATTTTTATTTATTGAAGCTTGCCATTGGCATGGGAGAGAGCAGTGAGATCATCACACGATAGGCAGGGTGCAAAATGGTTTAAAGCACAGGCTCTGGAGTCAGACAGCCTGGGTAAAAAATAAATAAATAAACTAACATATACTAATAATTAGATACACATTCATGTTTTATTATATATATGTGTGTGTAAATGGAAAGATAAATATACATATATGGAGAATTACAGAGAAACATATCATATTGTATGTGCATATAAATTGATGATGGCTAGATTAAATGCACAAGAAAACTTAGACTGTTCTGTACCAGATACTAAGAGTATATCTGATAGAAAAGTGGAAACTAAACTGAACTATACAAAAGGCTAGGGACTAAATAAGTGAAGTGAAAGTTGACCACAGATGCATTAGGCTGAAAAATAGCAATACCTAGGCTATTCCAGAACACAACTGGATTGGCCTTTTTTCTAGTAGTCCTCCTTGGATGAAGCCAAAATTTCTTTAAAAAGCCATGGAGAATACAGCTTGCCAAGACAAGGACTATAGACATTATTTTATGCTTTAGGAAATAACATTTTTTTTTTAACCAAGGAAGTATTTTGTTTCAGAAATAGTGAGTTTTAAGAGCATGTTGGAGGATTTCCAGAAGTTCAGGGAGAATGGCAGCTATACAAACTGGAATTCCTGCACAGATCCTCCAAGTATCCACACAGACCAACAAGACGATATGTTTTGACAAAGTAGAAAGAATTTGAGTATAAAAATTGAAGGAGGAAAGAGAGAGCAGCCTAGACCTGGTGCTTCAGAACTTTCTATTTCTCCAGGCTTCATTCAAGAATTCATAACTCAGTGGGTTAATACTGGCAAATGGGTCACGATCGGACACCCGAATGTAGAAGGTGGTGTCTCCAGGAGACATTATCAGAAGTTGGCTCTCAGTTGATAGTAATCTCCAGGACTCACCATGCCCACTTTCATCCATCAGCCAGAGTGGGGAATTGTGGAAATCAGATATATTTGGAGTCTTGCAAGTAGTCCATCTTACAATGAGTCCTATGGACCTGAGAGACCATTGTGAGTTTCTTTTTTATTAAGATACATTTATTTTTTTAATTTATTTTGCTGTGCTGGTTCCTTATTGCTGCATGCAGGCTTCCTCTAGTTGCAGCGAGCAGGGGCTGCGCTTCCTTGCACGCACGGGCGCTTCCTTGCACGCACGGGCTCCTCGTTGCGGTGGCTTCTCTGGTTGTGGAGCACAGGCTCTCGGGCACGCTAGCGTCAGTAGCTACAGCACACGGGCTTAGTAGCTGCAACGCACAGACTCAGTCGTCCGAGGCGTGTAGGATCCTGGCAGACCAGGGATCTAACTGGTGCCCCTGGCACTGAAAGGTGGATTCTTAACCACTGGACCACCCCGGAAGCCTCTGAGTTTCTTTTACTTTGGAAAACACACTTCACAACCATCAACGTGTGTGTGTGCTTTTGGGGGCTATTATAGTATTAGTCACTCAGTGGTGTCTGACATGTTGCGACCCCATGGACTGTACCGGCCAGCCTCCTCTGTTGGTGGGATTCTCTAGGCAAAAATACTGGAGTGGGTTGCCATTTCCTCCTCCAGGGGACCTTCCCAACCGTACATAAAGAAGACTTCATTATTGTGCATTAGAAGATACCCCAGGTTAATATGGCATAAAAAACTGTCTCTTGGGTCTTTAAATTCTGTACCAATTCTACACCTCTGGTTGGCTGATTGTTTGTTTCTTTATTTAGGTTTTAAGGTGAATGACCTGGGGCTATTTGTTTCCATCAACCTGATTGAGAATCTAAAGGCAAAGTTGAAATGTCTATTTTTCTTGCTATCCTCAGAAGAGATTGCTGCAAATCTACTCTCTGATTCTCATTCTGTTCAGCTTACAATACAAATAGCTTATTACTTTTGCAACCTATATTTTATAATAAAGCCATGCTGAAAAATTAAATAGAAGAAAGTCCAGTTGCCATATAGGCTACAAAAATGATTTGCTGGTGGTGATTTTTAAGTTTGATTCTAAATAGATTTATGAAGAAAAGCACTTGAAAGACCTTTGTTCAAATTTTGCTATTTAAGGTATCTTTAAACTATAGGCTCACTCTCCCTAAAATTTCAAAAAGTGTAGAGCTTAGGCTCTGATGGGTATAGCAGTAATAAAAGCTTTCATAGAAAAGAGGAAAGATAACTACTTCTTCCAGAATAAATAATAATAAATAAATATACACATTTCTAGAGGAATTCCAAAGATTAATACCAAGAGTAAATACCTGAAAGATGCAGGGGTGTTAGTTCCTATTATATTGGAGTTGAATAACTCAACTCTTTGGCTAATATAGGGACCTAATGGATTTTGGACAGTAGCTCATCATAAACTTAATCAGAGAGTGACATCAATCACAGATCCCATTGTAAATATGGGATCTTTACTGATACAAATCATCAGTGCCCCTTGCACCTGGTATGCATTTATGTACCTGTCGAGCTGATGAATATTTTTTTTCTTCATCCTACTTTATGTGAAGACAATCAGAAGAAGGTGACCTTTACCGGGCAGGTGCAGAATCTCCCTTCTCTGTCTTATCTCAGGGTTGTTTATATTCTCCTCATCTCTGTCCTCATAGACTCTGCAGACACATTCTTGTACCCCAGAGAACATCATACTAGTATTTCATATGATTGCATTATGCTAATTACATCTGGTTAAGTCATATTCTTTTAGTAAGATTTAGGAAGACACATATACATCAGCAGGTGATAAACAATTACCATGAAAAGTCACAGGCCTATCATATCAAAATTTCTAGGTCTCAGGCTCTAAAACATGTAAAAATATCCCCTGTAAAGTGAAGGATAAGTTGTGGTGGTATTTTTAGTGTAGTCAAGCAGGCTGCACATAGAATCAAAATCCCCATCTTGCTAATCTTTTGAATATCTTCCTTTCTGGCAGAGGCAACTTTTTTCTTAAAAGGTAAGACAGTAAATATTTTACCTTATACAACATATTCTGTTTGGCCACTACTTAACTCTGCCATTGTAACATGAAGCAGCCACAGACTACAAGTAGCAAATGGATGTGGCTGTGTTGCTATGAAATTTTATTGGTAGGTAACATGCCACATTTGACCTTGGGGCCACAGATTGTCATTACTAGGTTTTTTTTTGTTTTTGTTTTGTTTCTTTATTTTTTAATTTATTTATTTTTATTGAAGAATAATTGCTTTACAGAATTTTGTTGTTTTCTGTCAAACCTCAACATGAATCAGCCATAAGTATACATGTATCCTCTCCCTTTTGAACCTCCCTTCCATCTCCTTCCCCATCCCATCCCTCTAGGTGGAT
Source organism: Bos grunniens (assembly GCF_055505025.1). Taxonomy (NCBI): domain Eukaryota; kingdom Metazoa; phylum Chordata; class Mammalia; order Artiodactyla; family Bovidae; genus Bos; species Bos grunniens. The sequence continues at coordinate 11,670,761 of NC_141168.1, forward strand.
ACAGAGTCCCTGTTTGAGTTCCCTGAGACAGACAGCAAATTCCCATTGGCTATCTGTTTTACATATGGTAATGTAAGTTTCCATGTTACTCTTTCCATATATCTCACCCTTTCTTCCCCTCTCCCCATGTCCATAGGTCAATTCTTTATGTCTGTTTCTCCATTGTTGCCCTGTACATAAGTTCTTCAGTACCATTTTTCTAGATTGCACGTATATGTGTTAGAATACGATGTTTAACTTACTTCACTCAGTATAATAGGTTCTAGGTTCGTCCACCTCATTAGAACTGACTCAAATGTGTTCCTTTTATGGCTGAGTAATATTCCATTGTGTATATGTACCACAACTTCTTTATCCAGTCATCTGTCGATGGATATCCAAGTTGCTTCCATGTTCCAGCTATTGTACATAGCGCTTCAATGAACAATGGGCTAGATGTGTCTTTTTCAATTTGGTTTCCTCAGGGTATATGCCTAGGAGTGGGATTTCTAGGTCATATGGTGGTTTTATTTCTAGTTTTTTAAAGAATCTCCATACCGTCTTCCATAGTGGCTTTATCAATTTACATTCCCACCAACAGTGCAAGAGCATTCCTTTTTTCCATGCCCTCTCCAGAATTTATTGTTTATAGACTTTTTGACGATGGCCATTCTAACTGGTGTCAGGTGATATCTCATTGTAGTTTTGATTTGCATTTCTATAATAATGAGTGATGTTGATCATCTTTTCATGTGTTTGTTAGCCATCTAACATGTCTTCTTTGGGAAAATGTCTGTTTAGGTCTTTTCCCCACTTTTTGATTGGGTTGTTTGTTTTTCTAGTATTGAGTTGTATGAGCTGCTGGTATATTTTGGAAATTAATCCTTTGTCAGTTGTTTCATTTACTATTATTTTCTCCCATTCTGAGGGTTGTCTTTTCACCTTGCTTATAGTTTCCTTTGCTGTGCAAAAGCTTTTAAGTTTAATCAGGTGCCACTTGTTTACTTTTGTTTTTATTTCCACTACTCTAGGAGGTGGGTCATAGAGGACCTTGCTTTGATTTATGTCATCGACTGTTCTGCCTAGATTTTCCTCTAAGGGTTCTATAGTTTCTGGTCTTACATTTAGGTCTTTAATCCATTTTGAGTTGATCTTTGTGTATGGTGTTAGGATGTGTTCTAATTTCATTCTTTTACATGTAGCTGTCCAGTTTTCCCAGCACCATTTATTGAAGAAGGTGCCTTTGCCCCATTGTATATTCTTGCCTCCTTTGTAAAAAATAATTTACCCATAGGTGCATGGGTTTATTTCTGGATTTCTATCTTGTTCCATTGGTCTATATTTCTGTTTTTGTGCCACTACCATACTGTCTTGATGACTGTAGCATTGTAGTATATTCTGAAGTCAAGAAGCTTGATTCCTCCAGCTCCATTCTTCTTTCTCAAGACTGCTTTGGTTATTCAGGGTCTTTTGTGTTTCCATATGAATTGTGACATTTTTTGTTCTAGTTCTATGAAAAATGCCATTGGTAATTTGATAGGGATTGCATTGAATCTGTAGACTGCATTTGGTAGTATAATCATTGTCACAATACTGATTCTTCCTACCCAGGAACATGGAATATCTCTCCATCTGTTTATGTTGTCTTTTATTTCTTTCATTAGTGTCTTATAATTTTCTGTGTACAGTTATTTTGTCTCCTCAGGTAAGTTTATTCCTAGGTATTTATTTCTTTTTGTTGCAATGGTGAATGGGATTGATTCCTTAATTTCTTTTACTGATTTTTCATTTTTAGTATATAGAAATGCAAGTGATTTCTGTGTATTGATTTTGTGTTCTGCAACTTTGCTGAATTCACTGGTTAGCTTTAGTAATTTTCTGATATTATATTTAGGGGTTTCTACATACAGTATCATGTCATCTGCGAACAATAAGAGCTTTACTTCTTCTTTTCCGATCTGAATTCCTTTTATTTCTTTTTCTTTTCTGGGTTGCTGTAGCTAGAACTTATAGAACTATGTTGAATAATAGTGACAAAGTGGACACCCTTGTCTTGTTTCTGAACTTAGGGGGAATGTTTCAGGTTTTCACCACTGAGAATAATGTTTGCTGTAGGCTTATCTTATATGGCCTTTACTATATTGAGGTAGGATCCTTCTATGCCCATTTTTTTGAAGAGTTTTATCATAAATGGGGAGTTAATCATAAATGGGTGCTGAATTTTGTCAAAGGCTTTTTCTGCATCTATTGAGAGTATCATACAGCTTTTATCTTTCAATTCGTTTATATGGTGTATCACATTGATTGTTTTATGTATGTTGAAGAATCCTTGCATCCCTGGAATAAACCCAGCTTGATCATGGTGTATGAGCTTTTTGATGTGTTGCTGAATTCTGTTTGCTAAAATTTTGTTGAGGATTTTTACATCTATGTTCATCAGTGATATCAGCCTGTGTTTTTCTTTTTTGTGTTGTCTTTGTCTGGTTTTGGTATCAGGATGATGGTGATCTTGCAGAATGGGTTTGGAAGTGTTTCTTCCTCTGCAATTTTTTGAAAGAGTTTTAGAAGGATGGGCATTAGCTCTTCTCTAAATGTTTGATAGAATTCTCCCGTGAAGCCCTGTGGTCCTAGGCTTTTGTTTTTTTGGAGATTTTTTATCACAGCTTCACTTTCAGTGCTTGTATTTGGGTTGCTCATAATTTTTATTTCTCCTTGGTTCAGTCTTAGAAGACTGAACTTCTCAGAATCTGTCCATTTCTTCCAGGTTATCTATTTTATTGCCATATAGTTGTTTATAATAGTCTCTTATAATCCTTTGTATTTCTGCATTGTCTGTTGTAACCTCTCCTTTTTCATTTCTAATTTTGTTGATTTGATTCTTCTCTTTTTTTCTTGATGAGTCTGGCTAAAGATTTGTGAATTTTGTATATCTTCTCAAAGAACCAGCTTTTATTTATATTAATCTTTACTGTTGTATCTTTCATTTCTTTTTTCAGTTATTTCTGCTCAGGTCTTTATGATTTCTGTCCTTCTACGAATTTGCTGGGTTTTTTGTTCTTCTTTTTCCAGTTGTTTTAGGTGTAAAGTTAGACTGTCTATTCTACGTTTTTCTTGTTTCTTGAGATGGGATTGTATTGCTATAAACTTCCCTCTTAGAACTGCTTTTGCTGCATTGCATAGGTTTTGAGTTGTCATGTTTTCATTGTCATTTGTTTCTAGAATTTTTTTTATTTCCCATTTAATTTCTTCAGTAACCTGTTGGTTATTTAGAAACGTGCTGTTTAATCTCCTTGTGTGTGTGTTTCTTCTTACAGTTTTTTTCTTGTAATTGACATCTAGTCTCATAGCATTGTGGTCAGAGAAGATGCTTGATATGATTTCAATTTTCTTAAATTTACTGAGGTTTGATTTGTGACCCGAGATGTGGGCTATCTTAGAGAATATTCCATGTACACCTGAGAGAAGGTGTGTTCTTTTGCATTTGGATGGACTGTCCTGAAGATATTGATGAGATCCATCTCATCTAATGTATTATTTAAGACATGTGTTCCCTTATTAACTTTCTGTTTTGTTGATCTGTCCATTGGTATGAGTGGGGTGTTAGAGTCTCCTACTATTATTGTGTTACTGTCAATGTGTCCTTTTATGTCTGTTAATGATTGTCTTATGTACTGAGGTGCTCCAATGTTGGGTGCCTATATATTTACAATTGTTATGTCTTCTTCTTGGATTGAACCCTTGATCATTATCTCTTATAATCTTCTTTATTTTAAGGTCTATTTTGTCTGATATGAAGATTGTTACTCCAGCTTTATTTTGCTTCCCCTTTGCATGGAATGTATTTTTCCATCCTCTCACTTTCAGTCTATATGTGTCTTTAGGTCTGAAGTGGGTTTCTTGTAGACAGCATATATATGGATCTTATTTCTGTATCCATTCAGCCAGTCTGTTTTTTGGTTGGAGCATTTAATTCATTTACATTTAAAGTAATTATTGATTTGTATGTTCCTATTGCTGTTTTCTTAATTGTTTGGGGTTGATTTTGTAGATCTTTTTTCTTCTCATATTTCTTGACTATATAAGTCTCTTTAACATTTGTTGTAAAGCTGGTTTGGTGGTACTGAATTCTCTTAACTTTAGCTTATCTGAAAAGCTTTTTATTTCTCCATCAATGTTGAATAGACCCTTGCTGGGTACAGTAATCTTGGTTGTAAATTTTTCACTCTCAGTACTTTAAATATATCCTGCCATTCCTTTCTGGCCTGCAGAGTTTCTACTGAAAGATCAGCTGTTAAGTGTGTGGGGTTTCCATTGTATGTTACTTGTTGCTTCTCCTTTGCTGCTTTTAATATTCTTTCTTTGTGTTTAGTCTTTGTTAGTTTGATTAGCATGTGTCTTGGTGTGTTTCTCCTTGGGTTTATCCTGTATGGGACTCTTTGTGCCTCTTGGACTTGACTGACTATTTCCTTTTCCATGTTGGGGAAATTTTCAACTATAATCTTCAAAAAATTTCCCATACCCTTTCTTTTTCTCTTCTTCTTCTGGGACCCCTGTAATTTGAATGTTGGTGCATTTGATTGATATTGTCCCAGAGGTCTCTGAGACTATCCTCAGTTCTTTTCAATCATTTTACTTTATTCTGCTCTTCAGAAGTTATTTCCACCATTTTATCTTCCAGCTTACTGATATGTTCTTCTGCTTCAGATATTCTGCTGTTGATTCCTCCTGGAGTATTTTTAATTTCAGTAATTGTGTTGTTTGTCTCTTTATGTTTATTCTTTAATTCTTCTAGGTCTTTGTTAATTGATTCTTGCATTTTTTCCATTTTGTTTTCAAGGTTTTTAATCATCTTTACTATCATTATTTTGAATTCTTTTTCAGGTTTGCTATTTCCTCTTCATTTATTTGGACCTCTGTGTTTCTAGTTGGTTCCTTCCTTTGTATAGTATTTCTCTGTCTTTTCATTATTTTTTTTTTTAACTTATTGTGTTTGGGGTCTCCTTTTCCTGGGTTTCAAGGAAAGTTGAATTATTTCCTTGAAGAAGGTTGAATTCTTTCTTCCTTTTGGTTTCTGTCCTCCTAAGGTTTGTGTAAGCTTCCCATAGGGTGAAATTTGTGCTGAGTTTTTGTTTGTTTTTCCTCTGATGGGCAAGGCTGAGTGAGGTGGTAATCCTGTCTGCTGATGTTTGGGCTTGTATTTTTGTTCTGTTTGTTGTTTAGACCCTGGGCAGGGTGCTATTGATGGTTGGGTGATGCTCGGTCTTATATTCAAGTGATTTAATTTGTGTGGGTTCTCACTATTTGATACTCCCTAGGGTTAGTTCTCTGATTGTCTAGGGTCTTGGAGTCAGTGCTCCCACTCCAAAGGCTCAGGGCATGATCTCTGGTCAGGAATGAAGAGTCCACAAGTGGTTTGTTTGCCATTAAGTGAGATTAAAACAAATATCCAAAAATGAGAAACCAAAGATGAACCCCAGGCAAATGGTAGTTACAAAGTCAGGCCAATGACTGCCTGGCTTTCCTCCACGGGTATTTCCCACCATGATCTCCTCCCGAACATCCCCTTGATCTGTCTCTCCACAGACAACAGCAGCCCTCCACAATCCCTAAACTCCAGCTCTCAGCTGCTGCGCCTCCCAGGGGACCAGCATCGGGGTATGTATGTCTGCAGCAAGGATTGTCTGATTCTCATTCCATTTGGGCTGCCACAGGTCAGCTGTTTCACTCTCAGACTTAATGACTCAAACAATTGCCCCGATGTGGGTCTTGGACCCCTGCTTCAGTTTTCCCACCCACCGAGGGAAGGTCCAGTCCTACTAACACTCATGTTTTTCCCCCTAGATCCTTCATCCTACCAAGTTTTGTGTGGTTCTATATATTCTTTTCCACTGGTCAGGCACCCCTGTGCACTCTCAGCTGGTGTTCTGTATGCACTTCAGTGTCTGAAGGTATATTTCTGATGTATCCATAGAGATGTACTCCACGTCCACCTACTCCTCCATCATCTTGTTCTCCCCTGGTTTCTTTATTTTTATTGGAGTATAGTTAATTTGCAATATTGTGTTTGTTAGTTTCAGGTGTATAGCAAAGAGAATCAGTTATATATATATATATATACATATACATATACATATATATACACACATATACACATATATATCTACTCTGTTATTCTGTTATACATATATATGTATATGTGTATATATACATATATCCACTTTGTTATATTTATATATATGTATATATAACATGAATCATTTATATATACATATCCACTCTGTTTTAGATTCTTTTCCCATATCGGCCATTACAAAGTATTGAGTAGAGCTCCCTGTGCTCTTAGTAGGTCCTTATTGATTTTATGTTTTATATATAGTAGTGTACATATGTCAGTCCAAATCTTCTAGTTTATCCCTCTCCCTCTTACTAGCTGTTATTCATAAATTTGTTTTCTATATCTGTGATTCTGCTTCTGTTTTGTAAATGAGTTCATTTGTATCATTTTTGTTTTATAGCATACCAGGAAATTCTAGTAGTTCCAGTAGCCCACACTTAATGACCATAGAATCTATGTTTAAATTAACCAGCCACCCCTATTGGGAGAAATGGAAGCCAACTCAGTGCCTAGTTAGGTGATACAGTGCTTGCAGACCAGCCTCTCCGGGTCTTACTTTAAATGTCTTCCTAATGGGTTACACTATCAAAGTATTTAGGAGACTACATTTTCTTTTTATTTGCCGGTCACAGAGGATGAAGTGGTTGGATGGCATCATTGACTCAATGCACATGAGTTTGAGCAAACTCAATGAGATAGTAAAGGACCAGGAAACCTGCGAAGGACAGGGAAACCTGGAGTGCTGTCATCCATGGGGTCGCAAAGAGTTGGACATGACTTAGCAACTGAACAACAAGAATAACAACAAATGTGGTTAGTATGTGCAACTTCCTCAACCAGAGATTGAACCTATGCCCCCTATAGTCAGAACACGGAGTCTCAACCACTGGACCACCAGAGAGGTTCTAGAGATCACATTCCAGTAGTTAGTATCAGTGAGTATAAAGCATTTAGTCAATATTTTTCATGTATAATGTTCATATAGAGTGGGAGATTGTGTGCACAGACACACTCTTCTATTAAATGGCAGAGAATATACTTTAAGACACTTCCTTAAAATTTCAGTACTTATTGCTCTATAGCTAGATTTTAAAATGAATTTTACTTCCTAAGACAACACAATGGAACTTATTGTTTTGTGAAAGCAGGAATGACTTCTCTTCAGCCTCACAAATCTAAGAATACAATTTCTGTGATCCTCCTTGCCCTCACTACTCTTCAAATAAAAATTTGTCTTCAAATATAATATTAAAGATTAAACAGTCAATGCTTATTTATTTGATTGTATATCTTTCATCACCTTGTTTATCAGTGTTGCCCATCTTCAATTATAGGTATAGATCATACCTGAAGCTCACGTCTATGTATCTTATGTTGAGTACAATTGATACTTAGAATAAAGCTCAGAAAGATTATGAGCAGAGACCTAGAAGACTGTGATTTTCTGTGGCAGGTACCTCTCAGCGTGACAAAAGGGAAACAGAAGGTCATCATTCTACCTCTAGACAGACCTTATAATACTTCCATCATTCCCAGACAGGTAACAAATCCCTTTCCCCATTTCTGCTGGGATATTATTACTTGCATATTACTTCTCTTTTATAGGCCATTGATTTTTCTTATGCACTTCATGTCATCATTACTGTCTGAGAAATGTTAGTGCAACCTCATTATTGTAAACTTTTATTTTGGCTTTTATGATTTTTTTTTATCCAAACAAATATTGAGATTCAGGAATCCTTAACTCTTGGCCTGCTCTTCCATTTACTGTTCATCTGACTTTACGCATATTGCTTTTCCTTCTAGGCCTTAATGAAACTGGAGCCTATTATACAGAGTGAAGTAAGCCAGAAAGAAAAACACCAATACAGTATACTAATGTATATATATGGAATTTAGAAAGGTGGTAACAATAACCCTGTATACGAGACAGCAAAAGAGACACTGATGTATAGAACAGTCTTTTGGACTCTGTGGGAGAGGGAGAGGGTGGGATGATTTGGAAGAATGGCATTGAAACATGTATAATATCATATATGAAACGAGTCGCCAGTCCAGGTTTGATGCAGGATACTGGATGCTTGGGGCTGGTGCACTGGGACAACCCAGAGGGATGGTATGGGGAGGGAGGAGGGAGGAGGGTTCAGGATGGGGAACACATGTATACCTGTGGCAGATTCATTTTGATACATGGCAAAACCAATAAAATATTGTAAAGTTAAAAAATAAAATAAAATTTTTTTAAAAATCCTAAAAATAAATAAATAAATAAATAATATAAAAGGAATAGATGGTTATAAATGTTCAATTACAACACTCTCTAAATTCATGAAGTCTTTTCAGTTGGATTAAACCACTTGTACTTTTCTGCAAAGTTTAACATGCTGTCTACAAAATGAGAAGTGTTTAAAATTGTGATTAACTTAATCATTATCTGATGTTTTCCTTACTTGAAGGTATTTCATTTAGATGCTGAATCGTATTCTATTTTTAAAAATAATATACGGATATTTTTGGCAGTGTGACTACTTTACCCTTTTGCACTTCTTTGATTTACACTATATTATACTAGATTTCTAACCACTTTAAGTTCACTTTGCTGGCTTCTCATCTAGCCTTTTCCCAACTTCCTCAGGGCTCTGCTCAAGATCTGATTTTTGACTCACATTATACAATCCACATAAACAGTCCTGTCCGCAGACATGGCTTCAGGTACCATCTATACTCTTATGTGTGCGTGGTCACTTGTACTTGGTCACTCAGTCATGTCTGACTCTTGCAACTCTATGGACTATAGCCTGCCAGGCTCCTCTGTCCATGCAGATTCTCCAGGCAAGAATACTGGAGTGGGTTTCCATGCCCTCCTCCAGGGGATCTTCCCAACCCAGGGATCGAACCCAGGTATCCTGCATTCCAGGCAGAGTCTTTACTGTCTGAGGCATCACAGCTAATTAACATCTCCAGCTTATACAACTCCAAAGCTGTATCCCTTCTGTTCAGCTGCTTAATTGATATCTTTAATAAATGTCATATGAGCACCTCAAATGCTATACATCTGATGTTGAATTTATCATGTTTCCCCAGTATTCTCATGTTTCCTATTTTTGTTAAATGTTACCATCATTCACCCAATTGCCAAGCCACAAACGAAGTCATCTTTAAGTCTTCCCATTCTCCATTTCTGCATTCAAGACATTAATCGTAACAATGAGAAGTTTAAACCTAAATAGCTTTACTTTTTTAAATAGCATAACAGGCCCCTGTGGACAAAAGTGAAAGTGAAGTCGCTCAGTCGTGTCCGACTCTTTGCGACCCCGTGGACTGTAGGCCACCAGGCTCCTGCGTCCATGGGATTTCCTAGGCAAGAATACTGGAGTGGGTTGCCATTTCCTTCTCCAGGGGATCTTCCGGACCCAGGGATCAAACCCGGGTCTCCGGGTTCATCTGCAGGCAGACACTTTAACCTCTGAGTTATCCCAAATTGAACACAAAGTTTGGTTCATACAAGAACCAGTCCATGAATTCATCTTGCAAAAGTAGAGTTAACATTTAAAGAATATACTCTTCTTTAAATTTTAAACTTACTTCCACACTAAAATCAGTGAGAGGATCTAAATGAATTCTCATCCTGTTAATTGGCTGCATTTTCTTTAGTAAGTTTAATATGAATACACTCCAATCCAACCAAAAATATTCTTTTCATTGTGTTCAGATTAAAACAATAAATGATACACATTTCGATCTTTGATTGTTTGAAAGAAAGAATCTAGAAATAGATCCTATGAAATTTAGCTTTGTGCTAAATAAGAGAATTATGGGAAAAAATCCACTTTTTAACTTATAACATTCAATTTCCTTCAAGCATATGAAACCACTGATTTGTTACCCACATTGATCTATTCTGTGTCAATTGACTGTAAATATTTAAAAGCAGAAATCGGAAGTTCTGGACTCTTCACAGTCTCCCTTTATTTTTGTTTGAAGTTTTGGTTTCTTTCTACCATAAGTAAAGGAACCTCATCAGAAAAATACTGACAAAGAAACATGCATGAAAATTTTTCTTTCTAAACTTTACAAAGGTAGATGCTTTATAAATATTAACTTCTTTTAGCCTCAAAATAAGCCTATAAAATAGAGAAGTCTATAAAATCTGTAAAATGGAATACTGCCCATTTTACAGATGGAGAAACTGATGCTCAGAGAGGTAAGTTGCCTGAGACCACAGAGACCACAAAATGGTCCAGCTGGGATCCAAACCCAGGCCATGCGGCAGTAGAATGCATGTATTTCATCAGAATGTCACATTTTTTAAAGCTGAGTTAAATCAGACTTCAAACTCAAATGGCACCTGTTATAGTTCTTGGGAATTTTTCAGGATAGTCAATTTATTTTATGTGAATTTTCAGATGTGTAGTCAAGCACTATAAAAATCTTCACAACCTGAATGCAAATTCCTCCTGCACAATCTCCTTCCTTCCATTAGGTGCAGAGAAATGCTTTCCCCTCTTTCCAAGTATCTGTCAGAAATTAGTTCCTACAAGATATACTTCTGTCTTAAATTTAATCTCAGCAAGATCAAGGTGATATTCAAAGATGAGAAGATTATTTAGAAGTGGCTCAGGACATACTAGCACTAGATAGGAAATGTGATTGAGCTTTCTGAACAGACTCACAAAGAACAGAAATTGCATCCTAAAACACAGAAACACTTGGGAATATAGAAAATGCACATTAACAATTCACAAAGAAGTCTGTCACACTATGTAAAATGTTCATAGCCAGAACCTGGCCAGGTGGCCTTAAAGGAATTTGGAGAACATTGTTATAAACATCAGGTGTGTTTAGTCTATGAAACACCAATACAAGAAGGCGATTATATGAAGGCAATTATTCTGACTATGTTTTTAATGTCAATATATATCCAACATCAAATGAATCTTAGGGACAATATTCCAATTTTCAACATTATTTCTGATTCTTAATCAGTTATTTTGGATTTCTCTATGCCACTGTACATGGACAAAGGAGCCTGGTGGGCTACAGTCCATGGGGGGATAAAGAGTCAGACAGGACTGAGCACAGCAGAGCACGTGCCCCTGTACAGAAGTCAGGATTACCTTGTAAAACATTAGCAAGGTCACCACTTAAGTAATTTGATCAATTAAGTAATTTTATTAATTTGATTAATACTATGCTGAGAGAAGCAAATAGGTGGAATATAATTTCACATACGCATTTAAGGGGCTTCCCTGGAGGCTCAGATGGTAAAGAGTCTGCCTGTAATGTGGGAGGCCTAGTTTCAACCCCTAGGTCAGGAAGATGCTCTGGAGAAGGGCCTGGCAACCCACTCCAGTATCTTACCTGGAGAAACCCATGGACAGAGGACCCTGGCAGACTACAGCCCATGGGGTCACAAAGAGTTGGATACAGCTGAGTGAGTAACAGTACACATTTAAAACAGACAAAAACAAGAATAAAATATTAAATAAAAATCCTGGGATGTCTCTGTAGGTTTATACAAACTGAAAAGATAGAATTAAGTGAAATTTTATTAGTTTAACATTCCATGTAGTCAAAGTTTTTGCTAAATAAAGTTAACCAGTGACCTCATAGGGCTTCCCTAGTGGCTCAGATGGTAAAGAGTCTGCCTGCAGTGCGGGAGACCCGGGTTCCATCCCTGGGTCAGGAAGATTCCCTGGAGAAGGAAACATCAACCCACTCCAGTATTCTTGCCTGGAAAACCCTGTGGATGGAGAAACCTGGCAGGCTTCTGGGGGTCGCAAAGAGCCAGACATGACTGAGCGACTTCACTTTCAGAGACCTCATATATATTTATTCTCTATCAAATAAATGTTCAAAAGTCAAATGAAGCTCCTTGAGCTCTTCATTGAGTATGTCTTACAAAATGGCCTCATGACTGATGGGTAAGGCTGGACCCTCCCACTATTCCAGCTGCCTACCAGAAGGAAGCCTACCATCACTTATTAAATGTCACTCCTGTGGTTCCTGAAATTTCCACCATGTGCTTGGTGACTCCTTGAGTTACAGAAAAAGGCTAGACATTTTTCCCAATGTATAAGGGCTTCGGAACAGTGGAATAAGCTGGTAATCACAAAAGAAGATTTGACTAAATTGAGCTGAATTTAGCTCAGATACCTTTCTAGAGATAATTTTAAATGATACTTAATTTCAATGAAGTGTTCTGACCATTAAGAATTATTTCAGTCATCATAAACCGGCCTCTGTTCAGTAGCTTTGCTGGTTATTTATCCACACATCTTTTATAGAACCACTTATACTGTGATCTTTTTGGAAGCAAGCTCTTCTGTGATCTAATCATACCCTCTGAGAGAAGGAGTAAATTCAGCAGATTATGAGGGGAAAAGATTGATGCATGATCTAAATGTGTGAAGTTTATTTGCCCTTTTAGATCATTCAGAAAGTAGGGACAACATTGAATAGTGGTTAAGAGAGCAGACTTTCTATAAAAAGAGGTGATTATAATAGTGTTTGCCTCTTAGGATTATAGTCAGTGGTAATTGAGTAAACATATAAAAGTTCATAAAACAGGACCTGATACATAAAAGTTAACTAATAATGTTATTCATTATCATTATTTTTATCCAAATGGAGTCACTCAGGAAGTTTTAAATGGGTTCCAAAGCTCAGTAGAGAAGTAAGGACCAGAGAAAGGAATTTGGGAAATATCATCATATTGGACAATACTTCTCAATCGTAATTGTGCATTACAATTATCCAGAAGCATTAGAAAATGCCCTGCCTCGGCTCTTCCTTTGGTGAGTCCAGTGTACAGCTCACACTGAGAATACAGGTAGACAGAGGTGGTAAATAGAACCATACGTCAGGTGCCATCACCCTGGGAGAGTCAACAGGATGAGAGGAGGTCTTAAGGTTCAAGGTTTCCAGACCAAACTCATCATCTTTCTAACATGATGAGCTCTAGCTCCAGATTCTGTCATTTTACTTATCCCGGGACTGTGGGCAAATGTCAACCACAGTATCATGGAAAAATGTAAAGATGCTAGACTCTGCTGCTCTGTCCTTCCTGTAATGAGTCATAGAGGAGCAGGAAGATGTCATGGGGAAACCAATCACCCTTCTCACTGCCAGTCATGCTGAGGTAGAAGTCAAGCAGTCCTGGAGAACCCTGCACTGGAGCAGATTCTGGGTGTGATGCTTCTGTCAGAGGTGAGCTGCCCCTGGACATGTGGAAGCAACTGAAACCTCTACTAGCACCATCAAGCTGGAAACAGCAGAGGTGACAGAACCTCCAGCCTCAAAGTAGTGCATTTATGTCCTGGGCTCACCAGCAAATGGATGGAGGAATGATAAACAGCCCTTTGTCTATGAGAATAACAGAGCACCCTCTTCACATTTAAAGGGAGTTGTTGATGCCAACAGATTTTTGAATGGCCCTGTGGCTCAGCAGTAAAGAATCCACCTACTAATGCAGGAGGCCCAGGTTTGATCCCCCCTGAAGAAGGAAATGGCACCCCACTCCAGTGTTCTTGCCTGGAAAACCCCACAGACAGAGGACCCTCGTTGGCTGCAGTCCACGGGGTCACAGAGAGTCAGAAACGACTGAGTGACTGGCCCTCTAGGTGGAAGTGACAGATCTGGGCTTCTTGAAGGAAAGTTCCAAGAAGGTCAATGGGATACAAGCCAACTGTGACATGGAGCCACCAGCACTGAGCATAACAGAGAAAGGAGACTTCCTCTTCAGTGCCCATCCCCTTCCACAGGTGGATGAAATTATAGGTTATCTGTCTCCGCACTTTCTTTGGAGGCCAGAGACCTTCCCGCTGTATTATAGGAAGTGTACTGCACCTCTTGTCAACAGAAACAATTAAAGAACCATCATTAATTCACAAAGACCACTGTCGTTTAGGCAGCTTTACATAACTCTGTATCTATCGTTTATGTCAAAGAAACAAGACTCAGCTAGGCAGAACTAGGTTATAAATACAGACTGGCATATACACACCATATAACATAGATAACTAATAAGAACCTATTAGCACAGGGAATGCAACTCAATATTCTATAATGATCTATATGGGAAAAGAACCTGAAAAAGAGTGGAAACAAGAATAACTGAGTCAGTCTGCTGTACAGTGGAAAGTAATATGACATTGTAAATCAACTATACTCCAATAAAAATTAAGTGTAAAATAATCAAATAAATATGTCTAAAACTAGTATTTCCCACTATAGCACAGGGTATATTTGGGAAAAAAATAAATAAATACTGTCTGGTTTGGTTAACTGTTGAATAAACACAGAACATAAATTTGAAATAACACTAAAAAAACATGATTTGGAGGATTACTTTCTGCCTAGAGTTTCAAGGAAAACAGTTGAAACTAAATATAGTAAACAGTGAAGGGATTGATCATATAGCATCAGTGATTTTTGAACAACTCACCACTCCATTCCACAGACAAGCCATGTGATGCCAGTACAATACACCCCATCCTGCTGTGGGCTCTAGGAACTTGACAGTCAAGGAAAGTGACAAAGTATTTGCCCTCATGGAGCTTAAATTATAGTGGAGAGTGGCAGAAAACAAACCAACAAACTCTTATGTCTGGTGGTGATAAATGCTATAACGAAGGGCTTCCCTGGTGGCTCAGTGGTAAAGAATCCTCCTGCCAGTGTAGGAGATGGATGTTCGATCCCTGGTCGGGGAAAATCCCACATGCTGCAACTAAGCCCGAGGGCCACAACTTCTGAGCCTGTGCTCAGCAGCCTGGGACCCACAACTACTGAGCCCACATGTTGCAGCTACTGAACCCCCCTTGCCATAGAGCCTGTGCTCTGCAACACAAGAAACCACTACAGTAAGAAGCCTGTGCAGCCCAGCTAGAGAGTAATCCCTGCTCACCGCAACCAGAGAAAGTCCGTGCAACAATGAAAACCTAGCAGAGTGAGAACTAAATAAATAAAAATAAAATATTTTTAAACTGTAATAAAGAAATATGAAGAAGAATAAGAAGGAAACAAGATGTTGGTGGAAGCAGAGGTGCCCTGGTGAATATGGGACTATTTGATGCTGATGAAACTTGGACATTTGACTTGTGCTCAGTTGCTCAGTCGTGCCCAGCTTTTTATGATCCCAAGAACTATGGTCCTCCAGGCTCCTCTGTCCATGGATTACCTAGGCAAGAATACTGGAGTGGGTTGCCATACCCTCCTCCAGGGGATCTTACATAATATGTCAAATTTTTGAATCTTTGGACATTTGACCCGAGGCAGTAAGGAGTGAGATCTGTGGATGTCTGGAGCAGGGGAAGGAAGAATGAAACTAAAGTCCTCGAGAACAGAAAGAAGCGCTCCAAACCCTTGTTTGCCTCATTTTGGATTCTGACTGCCTACCTGCTTTTCTTACATGAATGTCTACATTATTAATAACAGGATTTGTTTTGTGTTTTGTCTTGTTTTTGGTAGATAAGATTTTTCACAACATGGGGTCTTTGGGAACAAGATAAAAGGGGCAAAGAAAGTCCTCTCCATCCTCTTTGTCCTCTAGAAAGATTAGAGCCAAAATAACTGTTTAACACATCCACCACCACCATTCTTGTCTCCTAAGCCCTACTATCATTTTTTAGTAGACCAATTTTCTCTTTTATTGTCTGTCGACTGAGAATATATGGGAGCAGCCCTTTATTGTTCTATGAAACATCCCCTGCAGTGTGGGAGAGTCGTGTTTTTCTTCCTGCACTTCTAATTATGAAAGGGAACCTGGACACAGCATGATTGAGGTTATCAAACAGCTGTGATGAACACTTTTTCTGATACTTGAATTCGTTAAAAAGCATACTTTGCTCCTTTCTGGGTAATAGCTTTCTAAAGTTTCCATAACACAATGATCTTCTGACCAGCTTGATAGTTTCCTATGTGCAAAAACTCTTTTTTTTCCCTCAACATTTTTGAATAGCAGCCCAAAGTTATATGACTTTCTGGATGTTTGAAAGGACATAAAACACCTCAGAGAAAATTGTGTCTTAGTTAGAGCCTCTGTGAAGTCAGCAAGAGTTTCAACTTTACTGGTATCTTTCCAAACTGGTAATATTAGAAATTTGATTTTTTTTTTATTATGTCATTGTAGGTCTTACTCTTGATATTCTCTCTGTTCAATCTAGCTTCAATCTAACTTCATAATTTACAACTCTCCTAAAAACAAAAAGCAAAGGGAAGCTAGCAGCAAGTACTGTCAGGTAGAGCATTCATTTTGCCTTTAAGGAAGCAAGATTCTAGAGCATATAAAAATGGTGCTATCAAAGGGAAGCAATGTGGTCTTGAATTCAACCTTGATACAGTTATTGAACTTAAACAGGGCCAGCGTTAACCCATGACAATGTTGGTAAAATCAGGCAGTATTATGTGATATGAGTCATAAGACACCAGGAGCTTCCCTGCGTAAAATACTAATCTTTTCACAGGTGCTCCAACAGTGGACCCACTCCTTTGGGTTAAATATTACTGAATCCCCCCAGTTTTCCTTAAGCACGATTTCTAGAAAGGCACACTTGTGAAACATGGATTATTTTCACTTGAGTTTCTACAACACGTTTCTCGTATTCTTGAGGAATGAGGGTGCAGAAAAATAAACAAAATGCTAGAAAAGGAGTTAAAGTCCTGGAAAATGATGGCTAAACCACACTAAACACATTTCTTCTGTGTATGTCCTCGAGGCAGTCCTATGTGCAACAGCAAACGGTTAAAGGAACAAAAGTGGGTCATTTGTAGTGACGTGAATGGACCTAGAGTCTGTCATACAGGGTGAAGTCAGTCAGTAAGAGAAAACAAACACTGTACACTAGTACATATATACACGGAATCTAGAAAAATGACCCAGATGAACTTATTTGCAGGGCAGAAAGAGAGAGGCAGACAAAGAGAACAGACTGCGGACACAGAGAGGAAAGGGAAGGGTCGAACAGGCTGGGAGAGTAGCACTGACGTTTATACACAGCCATGTGTAACACAGATGGCTAGTGGGAAGCTCCTGCATAGCGCAGGGAACCCATCCCGGTGCTCTGTGATGACCCGGAGGGCTGGGACGGGAGGGAGGGGAGGGAGGTCTACGAGGGAGAGGAGATATATATATATATTACATATAACCGATTCACTTTGTTGTGCAGCAGAAAATAAGACAGTATTGTAAAAAGCAACTCTAATCCAATAAAAATAAATACATTTAAAAAAGAAAATTACCTTAAGAAAAGCAAATGGTTAAAATTCTTGCCACTGTCCAACCTTACCATGACCAAAAAGGATGGGAGAAGGCAAGCAGACACCTGGTAAACGGGTTCCTCTTTGAGAAATACAGACACAGGGTCAACATCCAGCCATTTTCATCAAATTAAACCTGAACAGAACACCCACCTGGATGGTTTCAGTCTACAGTAATTTTAAATGCACGTTTTATGTCTTCTCCGACACAAAAGAGCACTGTAATAAAAAGGTGACAATTTGCCACTTGCAGGCAAGTGAAAAGGAGAAAATTACTCCAACCTGGCAGAACAAGTTTTTTTTTGTTTTTTCAAAATAATATTAGGATAGCTGCCTTAAAGGGGGCAACAATTCAAGGGTCTAAGTCCCAAAGAATAAAAGTTAGGTTGTGCAATATAAATGTAATAATAATTGCACATAAGCATGGAAGTCTTCATAGCATAAATTTTTTTTTTTGCTTTTTTTTGTTCACACCATGTGTCAGCAGAAGAGATTATTATCATCATTTCTGCAGCCTTCTTCATTATCCAAATGCTTTATAGACATTGATTACTTAACTGCACAATCCCAGCTAGAAAGGTCAGTGTGATTAACCTGAAGGCAGAGCCAGAGTGCCACAAGGTTAAGTGATTCATCCTTTCCTCTGAGGAGATGAGTGGAGGACAAGCTCTCACCTCTAGAGTTCTTCTGTCTGAAGCTGTTCCTCTTCTAGTTGACATATGCAACGATGAAAATGCTTTTTCTTCCCTTGCACAACTTATGTCAGAAAAGACTGGAGGTTGCACACGCTAATTACTAAAGAATGACATGTTATCCCAGCCAGAATCTTTGTTCAATTGGAATAAGTACATTTAGGGAAATTTTCCAATCAACGGAAAATGGACGGGTTATAGAGTTTTTACATCTTCACGCAACAAGTATGTATTGAAACCACGTCATCCCCAGAAAAATATTCTAGGCTCCAGGGATCTCAAGGTGAATTCGAGAGACAAGGTTCTGTTTTCATGGAACTTAGTTTCTCAGAGGGGTGGGACTACGATTAAAAAAACGAAAGAAACAAGAATAACAACACATGGTGGAAAAGGACAGGGCAAGAATTGACACAGGATGATGCTATAACTGTGCCCAGGGGATTTTTAGATGGGGTAGTCAGGGAAGGCATCTCAGAGGTAACATTGAGAGGGAATGATAAGAAGGAACCAGTGATGGAAAGAAGAAACCAAAGAGCATTCTGGGAAGAAATACAAGCTAAAGGAAAAGTCTTAAAGTAGAAATGAAACAGGTGTGTCCAAGGAACTGGTTTTGCAAAACGTTACTTGGGCAGTTATTTGGGGGCGGGGGAGTAGAAGGAGGGAAACCAGTTTGCAGGCTCTTGCAGTGGTCCAGGTGAGAAAGGATATGACCTATACCAAAATGACAATCATAATGGCAGAGATAACTGGGTGAAATTGCTGAGGTTTTGATGGTAGAGTTTGCAGGATTTGCTAATAGATACGGGAAATGTGGGGGCTTCCCCACTGGCTCAGACAGTAAAGAATCTGCCTGCAATGAGGGAGACCTGGATTCCATCCCTGTGGTCGGGAACATCCCCTGTAGAAAGGAATGGCAACCAACTCCAGTATTCTTGCTTGGAGAATTCCATGGACACAGGAGCCTGCAGGGTTACAGTCCATGGGGTCCCAAAGAGTCAGACATGATTGAAGCAACTTAGCACATACGTTGGAAGAATAATTGCAGGACCATAATGAAATTCATGTTCTTGATTTCTACTCTGACTGTACTGAAATGGACTAGACCCAGGAATTTGCATTTAACATATGCTACCTGGGTGATTCTTCTGTTCTAAAATGTTTGAGAAGAACTGGATTATGATGTGAAAAACTTCAGGCATTTATAATAACCCAAATATTTCTAACCCAATAGTGTTAACATGTCTGTTAGAGAGACACAGTTGCAAAAGACTATGGGGATGAGAGCAGTAGCACATTGAAAATGTAGTTGTGATCGATTTGGGAGATTTCCTCACTGCTTAAGCTGCTGCTGTGGCTAAGTACTTTCAGTCGTGTCCGACTCTCTGCGACCCCATAAGATGGCAACCCATCAGGCTCCCCAGTCCCTGGGATTCTCCAGGCAAGAACACTGGAGTGGCTTGCCATTTCCTTCTCCAATGCATGAAAGTGAAAAGTGAAAGTGAAGTCGCTCAGTCATGTCTGACTCTTAGCGACCCCATGGACTGCAGCCTGCCAGGCTCCTCCATCCATAGGATTTTCCAGGCAAGAGTACTGAGTGGGGTGCCATCACCTTCTCCATTACTGCTTAAGAGAAGCCCCAAATTGCCTCCAATCTCTTAAATTTCCTTTATTCATTTAATCACTTGACACTGAGTGTTTCCTATATTCCTGGTCCTCCGTTAAGCTTTGGAATTTTGACTTTATATCACAGTGATGGCCACAGCATCTTTCTAGCCAAGTCCTTAGATATTAGTTTACATTTATCTTAGTCACTCCCTAAAAAAGACTTTGCTGCTGTCCTAGGCTGTATAAGATTTTACAGACTTTTTTTTTTTTTTTGGTGTGATGCATTTCTCAGGGCTTCCCAAAGGACTCTGCAGGTTAAAAAATCTGCCTGACAATGCAGGAAACGGGTGTTCTATCCCTGAGTCAGGAAGATCCCCTGGAGTAGGAAATGGAAACCACTCCAGTATTCTTGCCTGGGAAACCCCATGGACAGAGGAATCTGGTTAGCTATAGTCCATGGGGTCACAAAGAGTTGGACACAACTGAGCGACTGAGTGCATATGCATTTCCCAAGTGAGACTACCTTTTTTTAAACCTTAGATTTCAAATATTTACTAATAATTCCCTTTCATTTTTCTACCTGAAGAAACAGGAGTTGTTTTTAATCCTATACTGTCCATATTTCCTCTGTGTGTGTGTGTGTAGCATGCCAGTTCTTTACCACTAGCATCACTCAGGAAGCCCTATTCTTCCAGATATATATCCAAAAGAATTGAAAACAGGATCTTGAAGAGATATTTGTTCACCTATGTTCATAGCAGCATTATTCAAAACAGCAAAAGTGTAAGAAATTCAAATGCCCATTGACAGATAAATGAATAAACAAAGTGTGGCCTGTACAAGCAACATGATATTATCCAACCTTAAAAAAAAAAAAAAAAGAAAGAAAATCCTGGTACCAGCTGCAACATAGATACACCTTGAGGACATCATGCTAAGTGAGATAAGCCAGTCGCAAAATGACAAACGCTGTATGGATCTACTTATTTGAGATAAATAAAGTAGTCAAATTCATAGAGAAAGAAAGTAGAATGGTGGTTGCTAGGAGCTGGGGAGAGGAGGAAATTAAGAGTTATTATTTAATGGGTATAGAGCTTCAGCTTTACATGTTGAAAAAGTTCAGCCAATTGGTTATACAACATTGTGGGTATACATAACACTATTAAACTGTAAACTGAAAAATGGTTAAGATGGCAAATTTGAAGTCATGTGTTTTGCCATGACTAAAAGTTAAAACAGAAAGGCATGAATTTTAACAAAGATCCTAAGTGATTAAGATATAAATGAGGAAACATACTTTGAGAATTCAGTTCAGTTCAGTCGCTCAGTTGTGTCCGACTCTTTGTGACCATGATTGGACATGAGGTGGAACTCAGACAATAATGCCTGTGATGGGGGAGCAGCTGTAAATACAGATATTTAGAGCTTGCTCACCCACCACTCACTTCCTACTGTGCAGCCTGGTTCCTAACAGGACAGGGACCAGTACAAACACATGGCCTAGGGGTTGGGGCAGTTTAGCAGTGCCAATGGAGGGATTCTAAAACAGGATTGTCTAAACCACAAGACACAGCAGCTCTGAGTTACGGACTATGAAGATGATGAAGGAAAAGAAGATGAACTAGTGTGAAGTTTAGAGAATGTCTTAGCTTGGTTCTGCCAAAACAAAATACCAGAGACTGGATGGCTTCAAAAAAAGAAATTTAATACACAGTTCTGGAGGCTGGGAGTCTGATAGAGGGTGCCAGCATCGTTGGGGTCTAGTGAGAGCTCTCTTCTTGGCTTGCAGAGGACCCACCTGCTCAGGCTCAGGTCTCTTCCTCTTATAAGGCAGTAATCCATCATAGGGGGATTTAGATGAGGTTTCATGACCTCATCTAAACATAATTACCTCCCAAAGATCTCCAGATATCATCACCTTGGAGATCAGAGCTTCAAAACACAAATTTTTATTTTGAAGGGGGTGCCATTCAATCCTTACAGAGAGGATTACAGAGGGAAGAGATTAAAAGGGAATGTTAAGTCAACAGTGGTTGTCATTGCCCTGACTGTTTTCTGTTATTGGACTGAACTGCATAGCCAGAGGATGGTGACTTGCATGTTGTTTAAACTAGTCTAATTTTTCTCAGCCCTCACCTGGACTAAAAATACTGATGATTCAAATCTCCCCATTGGCACTGCTGAAGTGACTTGTTCATGAGTCAAATGTCCTATGAGAAGGGTAACACTAAGCAATTGATCCTTCTCTGTCAGTTAGATAACTCACTCTGTGGGGTAGGGTTGTAAGCAGCTTGTAGATATGTCATTGTGAAGAATTGATAGCTGAAAGTGGCCGAGGAGTAGGAGTAACAACCATCTCTCATTGCACAGGTAAATATTGTGAAAGGTGGACTGAAAACCACATAGGGATTTCTGAATACCAAGTAGACAGAGACAGTGACAGAGAGACTCAAGAAAGTAAACGGAGTTAGAAGTTTTGATTTGGCTTTAATATAACAAAGACTAACTTTCAGATGAAATACATATTTTAGAAAATCTGTTTTGAGAATATGGAAATCAGAGGAAAATATACCAAAAAATTAAATTTAAATTAAAAAATTAACAAATCTTCATTTTTAATGGTTATGGTGTTTTGGGGGTTTGTGCTATAAATTTGATTTTATCAGTGATTAGTTTTTCTCACTAATCAAATTAATTTTGAGGCTTAAGAGGGTATTTTTAAAATTTATGAATTTTCATCTCAGATGAAAGCTACTAGCTTTTATTAATATACGCATCCTTACCGCCACCTAGTGTATGCTAATATACTGCAAGAAAAAAGCAACTATAACCAGTTTATCAATGTTAAGATGGAAGCTGGTAGCTAATCAATTTATAAACAAATACCTTTGATGTAGCTCTGTGAGTTACAGATATCATAGGGGAGTGTCTCCATTCACTAATATGGCTTTCTCTAGCCTTCAGAAACTGTTAAAAGGGCTTCCTTTTGTTTTGAGATGATTTTCTTATAATAATGTCAAAATGTATTTTAATAAAATATTAATGATTGATTCAAAGAGATAGTTGTGTTTCATTTTATTATTATATTTTGATTCCCTTACTTGGCAAATAAAGTTGGGACAGCTGATCATCCTTTCTGGAGAAGGCTAAGGGAGGTGTTAAGAGATACCAGGTACCATCTCTTGCTTTCTTCACTCCTCATCATGAGGACAGGACCTTTCTTAGGCTGAGTTTTCAAAATCTGGACTTCAGTACATCTGATACAGGCATCATCTTGATGGAGGCACATAATCAGTGTAACTGCTTCTTAAATGGTACTAAAAACGCCACAAAAGGCTTATGATAAAGGACGAATTGGGGGTTTTCCTCAATTCTGGCAGGCTTCCACCAGAAAATGAAAGTATCACCGAATACTCTACAGAGATAGGCATAAATACTCTGCAGAGAAACAAGAGCAAGGGAAAATCTGCACTGAAACACACTACATCTATTCTTCTCTGTGCAGCTGTCTCACATCCATTCTTTTCTGTCAGTCAGTTCAGTCGCTCAGTCGTGTCCGACTCTTTGCGACCCCATGAATCGCAGCACACCAGGCCTCCCTGTCCATCACCAACTCCCGGAGTTCACCCAGACTCACATCCATCTAGTCAGTGATTCCATCCAGCCATCTCATCCTCTGTCATCCCCTTTTTCTCCTGCCCCCAATCCCTCCCAGCA
Organism: Bos grunniens; assembly: GCF_055505025.1. Classification (NCBI taxonomy): domain Eukaryota; kingdom Metazoa; phylum Chordata; class Mammalia; order Artiodactyla; family Bovidae; genus Bos; species Bos grunniens. The sequence goes on from NC_141168.1 coordinate 11,694,125, forward strand.
TCAGAGTCTTTTCCAATGAGTCAACTCTTCTCATGAGGTGGCCAAAGTATTGGAGTTTCAGCTTTAGCATCAGATCTTCCAATGTACACCCAGGACTGATCTCCTTTAGAATGGACTGGTTGGATCTCCTTGCAGTCCAAGGGACTCACAAGAGTCTTCTCCAACATCACAGTTCAAAAGCATCAATTGTTTGGTGCTCAGCTTTCTTCACAGTCCAACCCTCACATCCATACATGACCACTGGAAAAACCATGCCTTGACTAGATGGACCTTTGTTGGCAAAATAATGTCTCTGCTTTTGAATATGCTGTCTAGGTTGGTCATAACTTTCCTTCTAAGGAGTAAGCATCTTTTAATTTCTTGGCTGCAATCACCATCTGCAGTGATTTTGGAGCCCAAAAAAATTAAGTCTGACACTGTTTCCACTGTTTCCCCATCTATCCTTTTCTGTACCATTGGACAAATAAATTGGATGCCTGCATGCATGTGTGTGTGTGTGTGTGTGTCCCATATTCCCATCAACCTGATAGCTCTATTTCACTGCTCCCCACTACCCACAATCCCATTTTTGTTGTTGTTGAAATTTTACAGGACTATAAAACCCACAAGTCTAGGAACCATTGACATAGTTGATGAAAATAACAGGATGTGAAAGGAATGAGCTATTTTTGAGCCTTTTTCCCTTTGGTCTCTTGCCAATAGGAGTACAATCTGTTAATTATGAAATATGATTTGTAGGCCAACAGATGCTGGTGAGATGCCAGTTCGGGAAACAGAGTAACTGGTGGTGGGGAGTCAGTTTATGAGAAGGGGCGGGAGGGTGAGTTACTTGAATTTGGAAAGAGAAGCTGTAACAAGAAACCAAGGCTAAGACTGACTCACAGTTTTGCTTAGAAATAGGTCTGTACCTGGCCTTTTATTGCACAGTGATCTGGTAGGTTTGTGGGCATGTTTCCTCAACAAGAGACAAATTCTGGAAAGACACAGCTTAGACAGCATAGACACAGGTCGCTAAACACAGTTTCTATTTCCTTCTTAGGATTTATATAACTGTGGTTTCGATTGCCAGGTATTTTTTGCTTGTTTTTTCTCTTCTTCACATTTTTCTTTAAGCATTATCATAGTAAAGGCTTAAGAAAAACATTATATCAGGCTCTAAAAATGTCTCTAGTCATTATAAGATATATTCAAGTTCTTAATTCTGTTCATTTAGACATTTATTATGTCTCAAGGCAGTGTTTGATTTTCACAAAATGTTTATTCTCCCTTTCTCAAATACTTCAAATGCTTATTGTTGGCAGAACTCTGACAGCCTCCAAAGCTTTAGCAAAGCACATCAACTCAGTTTAACTCAGGAAAAACCTCATTAACTTAACTAGATCAGAAAGAGTCTCTCTGCCAAAAATTATCCTATTTAGCACAGAAATAGATCCTCTTTACCTATAACTGTCATTTCTCCCAGATCACTGCAGTCAGACTGTCAGTCTCTTTTTTCCTCCACCCACAGACTGAGACTTTACAGCTCAGAGTGATCTACAGCTCAGAGTGATCTGGCATCTTACAATAGTAGGATCATTTAAAGGGCCATGGACATATTTCCTCAATGATAAGCTATGCTGTCCCAAATAAAGCTTTTTGCTCTAATGGATTTTATAAAAATTATCTGTCTTGAAAAGTCCCATTTTTAGCACTAACGCTAAAGTTCTATCAGTGATTTTTACTTGAGGTCCTCCCTTTAAAATGAATAGCTATGGCTATTTGAATAAAATGGAAAAGTTGCATATTCTTTCAAAGGGAATTTTTTTTCCCTACTGATTCATATAATAATGGAAAAGAGAAAAGCAGCATGCATGTAAAACTGTAAGAGTGCTTCCTTACTCTGTAATCACTGAAGGGTGGGGAAGGGTATAATATACTTGATTCTTTATTAGTACTTACTTATAAAGGCAATGCATCAAATGTGAACACTTTTGTTCACTTTCACCAAATTGGGTTCTCATTGCTTTTTTTTTAAGCAGTACTGGCTTAAAAGCTTAAATTATATTTATAAAATGAGCAGCTAAGTGTTTTATTGGTGAGAAAAATTTAAGTTGAAATGAAGATATATTACTAAGAATCATAGAATGATTGAGCTGGAAGGTAATTTAGAGAAAATATAATTGAAAACTCATTCAAACTTCTCATCTGATTGTTTCATAGATGGGAAAACTGAGTCCTAATGAATTGCTTAATTCCATAGACCTAATCAATAAGGGAAAGAATTTACTTCAGTTATTTTTTAAGGAAGCCAGTAATATATATTGCCTTAGATTAGTTGCCACAAAAGTATAGCTTGTTTCCAAACTCTATCAGAATTAGTCAAAGTCAGCATATGTCTAGTGTTTAATAAATATTATTTGCTAAGTTCTCTAAGTGTAACATTCTTTATAGATAAAATAGGTAATAAGTGAAGTCATTTATGTTACTAAGTTCTTCATAGATATTCACAGTAGAAATGAGATCAATAGTTTTAAAATTATTATTAATTGAATTGGCTGGACTTTGTGTTTCTGGATAGATTTTTAATCAATAATTTACACTTGAGAGGGAATCATATTCTTATCCAAAGAATATGATTATCCAAAGAATCTTTCTCACAAAGGCAGAAACACATAGAAACCCTCATAACCGAAGTCCCAGAGGCAAAGCAAAGTCAGAACAAAGGGCTTGCCATGACTGGACTCTTTGAGCAGAGAAATACCCTAGCTCCCAGGTCACTCCTTGCAAAAGAATTGTTATATCTGAGTCAGTCTTGAACAAACTGCTTCTTTCTATAGCTTCAGGCTTTACTATGTCTGAGAATGGCTCTTGAGAAGTACCACAGCTTTTACTATTTGGCCTTGTTCCTGAAAGTTTAAGATTCCCAACACATAACTTCATCATTTATATCATTTGGTGTGTGTTTTCCTATAGATAAAGAAGACTTGACCACCTTGCATTAATAATATATTAATAATTAATTATTGCATGTATAATCATCATATATGAAATATATAATACATAAAATTATATATCATTGGTGGCTCAGATGATAAAGAATCTGCCTGCAGTGCAGGACACCCAGGTTCAATCTTTGGGTCAGAAAGATCCCCTGGAGAAGGAAATGGCAACCCACTCCAGTATTCTTGCCTGGAAAATTCCATGGACAGAAGAGCCTGGAAGGCAACATAAACCGATTAGGTCTATGGAATTAAGCAATTCATTAGGATTCAGTTTCACCATCTATGAAGGGGTGGCAAAGAGTAGGACAGGACTAAGCAACTAACCCTTTCACTTTCATCAGTTCAGTTCAGTTCAGTCGCTCAGTCATGTCTGACTCTTTGCGACCCCATGAATTGCAGCACACCAGGCCTCCCTGTCCATCACCAACTCCCAGAGTTCACTCAGACTCACGTCCATCGAGTCAGTGATGCCATCCAGCCATCCCATCCTCTGTCGTCCCCTTCTCCTCCTGCCCCCAATCACTCCCAGCATCAGAGTCTTTTCCAATGAGTCAACTCTTCGCATGAGATGGCCAAAGAACTGGAGTTTCATCTTTAGCATCATTCCTTCCAAAGAAATCCCAGGGCTGATCTCCTTCAGAATGGACTGGTTGGATCTCCTTGCAGTCCAAGGGACTCCCAAGAGTCTTCTCCAACACCACAGTTAAAAAGCATCAATTCTTCGGCGCTCAGCCTTTTTCACAGTCCAACTCGCACATCCATACATGACCATAGGAAAAACCATAGCCTTGACTAGATGAACCTTTGTTGGCAAACTAATGCCTCTGCTTTTGAATATGCTATCTAGGTTGGTCATAACTTTCCTTCCAAGGAGTAAGCGTCTTTTAATTTCATGGCTGCAGTCACCATCTGCAGTGATTTTGGAGCCCAAAAAAATAAAGTCTGACACTGTTTCCACAGTTTATCTTTAATAATCATATATAAATTATAATTAGTATATTTATAATTAATACATTTAAATATCATATTTAAATATTTATATTTAAAATAGCACATTATTTAAATATGTTAGTTATATAATGTGTCATTTATATAGAAATTATAGTTTATATTTAACTTAAATATAAACTGATTTATAAATGAGCTTTCCCAATAGCTCAGCAGTAAAGAGCCCATCTGCCAATGGAGGGGACGTAAGAGACATGGGCTTGATCTCTGGGTGGGGACAATCCCCTGGAGGAGGAAATGGCAACCCACTGCAGTATTCTTGCCTGAAAAATCCTGTGGACAGAGGAGCCTGATGGGCTATCGTCCATGGGGTCCAAAGAATTGGACATGACTGAGCGACTAAGCCGGAGAAGGCAATGGCACCCCACTCCAGTACTCTTGCCTGGAAAATCCCATGGGTGGAGGAGCCTGGTAAGTTGCAGTCCATGGGGTCACTAAGAGCCAGACACAACTGAGTGACTTCACTTTCACTTTTCACTTGCATGCATTGGAGAAGGAAATGGCAACCCACTCCAGTGTTCTTGCCTGAAGAATCCCAGGGACGGGGGAGCCTGGTGGGCTGCCATCTATGGGGTTGCACAGAGTCAGCCACAACTGAAGTGACTTAGCAGCAGAGTGACTAAGCACAAACATAATTTATATATAAATGACATATTATATAGTTATCATATTATACAATTAATAATACTTATACAATTAATATAATAGAATTGAGACTAATTTGAGATTTGTTTCAGAAACAAAGCTTCCTTTTAAAATGACAAAGAAATAAATTAAAAGTCAAAGGAAAAATCAAAAGTATGATGAATAGAGATTGGAGGTCTACTGTATAACATTGTACCCATAGTCAACAATAATGTATACTTAAAAATGTGTTCATTTTTAAATTAAAAAATGTGTTCCAAGATCACTGCAGATGGTGACTGCAGCCATGAAATTAAAAGACGCTTACTCCTTGGAAGGAAAGTTATGACCAACCTAGATTGCATATTCAAAAGCAGAGACATTACTTTGCCAACAAAGATTCGTCTAGTCAAGGCTTTGGTTTTTCCTGTGGTCATGTATGGATGTGCGAGTTGGACTGTAAAGAAGGCTGAGTGCCAAAGAATTGATGCTTTTGAACTGTGGTGTTGGAGAAGACTCTTGAGAGTCCCTTGGACTGCAAGGAGATCCAACCAGTCCATTCTGAAGGAGATCAGCCCTGGGATTTCTTTGGAAGGACTGATACTAAAGCTGAAACTCCAGTACTTTGGCCACCTCATGTGAAGAGTTGACTCATTGGAAAAGACTCTGATGCTGGGAGGGATTGGGGGCAGGAAGAGAAGGGGACGACAGAGGATGGGATGGCTGGATGGCATCACTGACTCGATGGACATGAGTCTGGGTGAACTCTGGGAGATGGTGATGGACAGGGAGGCCTGGCGTGCTGCAATTCACAGGGTCACAAAGAGTCGGACATGACTGAGCGACTGAACTGAACTGAAAAATGTGTTAGGAGGGTAGATTTCATATCATGATTCTCAGAGCAATAAAAATAATTTTAAAAAAAATAAGATAAAAAAAAGCATCCTTTGTAATCATACCAACAAGTTTATACCAAAGGAAGATCCTTTAGTATTTTCCCTTCTCTCTTTCCCTCCTCTCCTACTGGAGCTGTCTCTGGTGAACTGTAAACTGAACTACTTCCTAGCTTTTCCTCCAGCTTCTATGCTTAGGAAACCTTTGTCTCAAGAGTAGGGAAGAAAGTTCAGGATGCCTTCGGGCAACTGAGACATTTTCCTCCTGGAGTATCATTAATACTGGGCTAAAACCAAGGCTCCATCTGGTGTGCTTTACTTACATCTGCCAAATCCAGTCCACCCTTCATCACAGAAGACCATCCAGTCACCAGGAGGACTCCATAAGAAAAAATAAATTATACCATTTTTCTAGAGAAAGACATTTACTTAGGCAATTGAACCAAACCAAATGAAAGGCGTATAATTTACCTGGAATGACCTCAGTTTCCTTACCTGGGATGAATCACTTCTTTTGTTGGTCAAATCAGCTTCTATCTGAAGTTACTTATGGTTGCTTTCTGCAAAACAAATTTCAAGGAAAACTCTTACATAAGATGTTTTATTTGGAAAATGTTTAACTGAGTCGAGGATGCCTTTGGAGAATATGTTTCATAGGACCGACCCTACTGGTTATTAACGACTTCTTTTTCTCTGAAAAGAAAAGGAAAAAATGCAATTCACTTATACCAAAATTTCAACTAAAATTAATAAGATTTTAAAAACTGCCTTCCCATATTTTGAGTTTTGAAGTCCTTGAGTCCTCGAGTCTGCCGTTAAACTTTTAGTTCATGGTTGTATAGTTGAATACCTTTCATAATGAATGAGTAAAAATAGAAGGGAATCAGAGGTCATTGTACAAAAATTTGAATATAATGAAACATTTTACATTATTTTTCCTTATAAATTCTCAAACGTCTTAGTGTACTTAACCAATTCAAGGCTATTCATTGGTTCTACAAATATTGTCTGAGTACTCATGCCTGGCAGTGCCCTAGGCACTGAGTAACACTGGAGACCAAAGTGGATAGTATCCATTCCTTCCTAAACTAGACGGTGGGTTGCTAGAGTGTATATTAACAAATAACTGGTTGATCCATACAACACAGTACAAAATATGGTTCTGAGATTATGAAAACAGTTCTAGTTTAGGTTAAGTGATAAAGAAAAGTCTCCTAAGCCAGGGGCATTTATACTTAAGCCAAAAGAATGCACACAGGACTGAAAACTATATAGGGAGTCTCTCCCAGGCCGAGGGGCCCCGAGGTGAAAAGGGTTAGGTTTGTTCAGAAACTTAGAGCATGGATTAAATAAAATAGTAATCTGAGGGAGAAGGATATACAATAAAGTTGAAGAGTATACAGCTTCATTACATGGAAAGTCGAGTCTCTATCCTAAATGCAATAAGAAGTCATGAGAGTTTTTATGGAGCAGAATCACCTGGGCCTGCCTGTATGTTTTTAAGCTTGTTTTGTTTTATCCAGGGCTGTGAAGGCCTTCCATGGGTTGAAAGCACTTTTCCTTGATGTTCCCCTTCCCCCATTTTATATTTGGAGTTGACAATTGAATAGTGTGGATGTTAGGGGTACTGATCCAAATTTCCAAAGTGGAAAATCCTGTATGACTTTACAGTCAGCCCTGCACATCCTTGAATTCTGAAAAATCAGGCTCCACCAACCATGGTCCTGAATCCCAGATTTAACCAGCCTTGGGTTCTATAATACATAGTTGATGAGAAAAAACCCACATTAAGAAGATTTGCACAGCTCAAAACTGTTGTTCAATGGTCAACCATATACAGCCATATATATATATGGTTCCCTGGTGGCTCAGTCAGTAAAGAACCTGCCTGCAATTCAGGAGACCACCCGCAATATATATGTGTGTTTGTGTGTGTGTATATATATATATATATATAAAATATTTATAAATAAAATAATAAAGTATTAAAATTAATAGTAAAGTATATATATATGTATATACTGTATATACATATATACATATATATTGTATTTATGTATATATATACTATTAATTTTAATATTTTATTATTTATTTTATTTATAAATATGAAATATCCATATAAATTATGTAAAATTAAATATATATATGATTATATTCTTTGCAGCCAAAGATGGAGAAGCTCTATACAATCAGCAAAAATAAGACCAGGAGCTGACTGTGGCTCAGACCATGAACTCCTTATTGCCAAATTCAGACTTAAGTTGAAGAAAGTAGGGAAAACCACTAGACCATTCAGGTATGACCTAAATCAAATTCCTTATGATTATACAGTGGAAGTGAGAAATAGATTTAAGGGCCTAGATTTGATAGATAGAGTGCCTGATGAACTATGGAATGAGGTTCATGACATTGTACAGGAGACAGGGATCAAGACCATTCCCAAAGAAAAGAAATGCAAAAAAGAAAAATGGCTATCTGGGGAGGCCTTACAAATAGCTGTCAAAAGAAGAGAAGCGAAAAGCAAAGGAGAAAAGGAAAGATATAAACATCTGAATGCAGAGTTCCAAAGAATAGCAAGAAGAGATAAGAAAGCCTTCTTCAGCAATCAATGCAAAGAAATAGAAGAAAACAACAAAATGGGAAACACTAGGGATCTCTTCAAGAAAATCAGAGATACCAAAGGAATATTTCATGCAAAGATGAGCTCGATAAAGGACAGAAATGGTATGGACCTAACAGAAGCAGAAGATATTAAGAAGAGATGGCAAGAATACACAGAAGAACTGGACAAAAAAGATCTTCACGACCCAGATAATCACGATGGTGTGATCACTGACCTAGAGCCAGACATCCTGGAATGTGAAGTCAAGTGGGCCTTAGGAAGCATCACTACGAACAAAGCTGGTGGAGGTGATGGAATTCCAGTTGAGCTATTCCAAATCCTGAAAGATGATGCTGTGAAAGTGATGCAATCACTATGCCAGCAAATTTGGAAAACTCAGCAGTGGCCACAGGACTGGAAAAGGTCAGTTTTCATTCCAATCCCAAAGAAAGGCAATGCCAAAGAATGCTCAAACTACCACACAATTGCACTCATCTCACACACTAGTAAAGTAATGCTCAAAATTCTCCAAACCAGGCTTCAGCAATATGTGAACTGTGAACTTCCTGATGTTCAAGCTGGTTTTAGAAAAGGCAGAGGAACCAGAGATCAAATTGCCAACATCCGCTGGATCATGGGAAAAGCAAGAGAGTTCCAGAAAAACATCTATTTCTGCTTTATTGACTATGCCAAAGCCTTTGACTATGTGGATCACAATAAACTGTGGAAAATTCTGAAAAAGATGGGAATACCAGAACACCTGATCTGCCTCTTGAGAAATTTGTATGCAGGTCAGGAAGCAACATTTAGAACTGGACATGGAACAACAGACTGGTTTCAAATAGGAAAAGGAGTTCGTCAAGGCTGTATATTGTCACCCTGTTTATTTAACTTATATGCAGAGTACATCATGAGAAACACTGGACTGGAAGAAACACAAGCTGAAATCAAGATTGCCGGGAGAAATATCAATAACCTCAGATATGCAGATGACACCACCCTTATGGCAGAAAGTGAAGAGGAACTCAAAAGCCTCTTGATGAAAGTGAAAGAGGAGAGTGAAAAAGTTGGCTTAAAGCTCAACATTCAGAAAACGAAGATCATGGCATCCGGTCTCACCACTTCATGGCAAATAGATGGGGAAACAGTGGAAACAGTGGCAGACTTTATTTTTCTGGGCTCCAAAATCACTGCAGATGGTGACTGCAACCATGAAATTAAAAGACGCTTACTCCTTGGAAGGAAAGTTATGACCAACCTAGATAGCATATTCAAAAGCAGAGACATTACTTTGCCAACAAAGGTTCATCTAGTCAAGGCTATGGTTTTTCCTATGGTCATGTATGGATGTGAGAGTTGGACTGTGAAGAAGGCTGAGCGCCGAAGAATTGATGCTTTTGAACTGTGGTGCTGGAGAAGACTGTTGAGAGTCCCTTGGACTGTAAGGAGATCCAACCAGTCCATTCTGAAGGATATCAGCCCTGGGATTTCTTTGGAAGGAGTGATGCTAAAGCTGAAACTCCAGTACTTTGGCTACCTCATGCGAAGAGTTGACTCATTGGAAAAGACTTTGATGCTGGGAGGGATTGGGGGCAGGAGGAGAAGGGGACGACAGAGGATGAGATGGCTGGATGGCATCACTGACTCGATGGACGTGAGTCTGAGTGTACTCTGGGAGTTGGTGATGGACAGGGAGGCCTGGTGTGCTGCAATTCATGGGGTCGCAAAGAGTCGGACACGACTGAGCGACTGATCTGATCTGATATATATCATTGGGTTGGCATAAAGATGAACACAATCCAGGTTATACTATATTGTGTCTGTGTACATATATATATATAATATATATAACATATGTACATTTTATATTATATAATATAAATGTATATTGTATCCATAAATATATATACATTTTTCCCTGATATTAAAACATTTTCTTGGTCCCTAATTTTATCATGAACTTTCAGCCCTGTGTCTACTCTATCTGAGGCATAAGGCAGACCTGGTCTTATCAGGAGAGCACAGCTCACAGTCCAGATAAACCAAAAAGCTATTCTATGACAATAAGCAAGAGAAGGTAGCAGACACAGGCAAAAAAAAAAAAAAATCAATACTATAATATCAACTTACTTTTTAAACAAAACTAAAACATAAACATCAATTCAGACACTTTATATATACATAGAAATTTAAACAAATATTTGTTAAAAAGCAAAAACATAAATCTCACTGTGTTAAGTTTAAAAAGAGAAAGGGAAAGGGGGAAAAGAGGCAGATTAAGAAAGCTGAGCTATAAAGAAGAATTAGAAGCCCAGGGGGAAAAAAATGCAGGGAAGCTGAGTCACGGGAGAGGAAGAGAGATGTTAGAGTGGAAAATGTAGGTGAAAGCGCTTTGAAAGATAAGCGTGCTACACAAACATAGGGGAGTGTGACAGGAACCCAGGGAAATTTTTCTTGGGTGCCTGGAGCCAATGCATTGAAAATCTTCTAATGATCATTCAAGGTCCCTCAGAAGAAAGCAATAGAACCTGGGCCATTATTGAATTAATTGTGTTCATGGGACAGAGCTTTAAAATGGAGCACATATAGGGCTTATTAAAACAAATATTTCTTCAGAGAGGTGTGTTAGCAGAAAGTTGGCAGGTGTTTTTAACTGGAACCATGTGCATGCTTGCTAGAGAAACTGCATATGGGGGGGTGTTGTTTGTGTTTTTTAAATTTTCAGCAGTGTGGTTATATGAAAACATTCCAAAACCACTACAAGAAGTATATGTATTCTCACAGCCACTGCCTCTCTTCCTGCCAGTAGGATTTGAGAACCACCACGCCCTTTGTTGGGTTTCCCTGATGCCTCAGCTGGTAAACAATCTGCCTGCAACGTGGGAGACCTGGGTTCAATCCCTGGGTTGGGAAGATCCCCGGGAGAACGGAATGGCTACCCACTCAAGTATGCTTGCCTGGAGAATTCCATGGGCTGTCGAGTCCATGGGGTTGCAAAGAGTTGGACACAACTGAGTGACTTTGGCTATGCCCTTTGTTGGAGTACCTTTTCACAATCTGTTCTGTGTGGGACAGGACAGGCACCCTACAGCACGAGGCACAGAGGTGATGGGTGACTTTTCTTCTCTTGACCCCTCTACTCTCTGCTTTGCCACTACACTGGGTCTTCTTCTTACACATCATCTTGGCCAGGCTATAGGACCCAGGCACTCCATCAAACACTAATCTAGGTACTGCTATGAAGGTATTCTGTAGGGGCAGGTAACCCAGACAATCGGTTGACTTTAAGTAAAGGAGATTATTCTTGACCATAAGGATGGGTTTAACTCTTCAGTTGGAGGAACATAAAGGCAAAAGCTGAGGTTTCTCAGAGAAGGAAAAATTTCTGCCTCAAGACTGCAATGCTGATTCCTGTCTAAAACTTTTCAGCCTGCTGGCCTCCTTGCTGGCAAAATGATATCTCTGCTTTTTAATACACTGTCTAGGTATGTCATAGCTTTCCTTCCAAGGAGGAAGCATCTTTTAATTTCATGGCTGCAGTCACCATCCATAGTGGGAATAGAAATAGGCAAGATATCACCACTGGTACCACTAATCATACCTATTAAAGGTGAGTTTCTGGGTGAGCATGTATTTGATACCTTAGAACATTTTTGTCAAACCAAAGAATAATAATGAAAAAACTCATTGCTGGAGGAAGTGGGGAAAGAAAAGGATGAGTATAGGGTTTCAAATTCCCAGTTCAACTGCCGCATAAATGACCTGAAAGATTCTGTGTCTGCTCTGAAAAGAAATTCTTCATCCTGTGGCTGAGAAGTTAAGGTTTCTGAAAACCAAAACCAAAACTCATCCTTCATCTTACAAGTGGCTAAATTACAACATAAATTAAATTTCCAATCTCACAGGGTGTAGCCAGATAACCTTTTGTTTGAAATAATCAACTTGTGACTAATGGAGCCAGTCAACCACCTAAACAGAAGCCAGGGAGGAAAAAACAGGTTTATCTAGGAGCAACTGTGGAGATTACTCCTGTCTGTGGTTTATCAGTTTCAGTTTCACTTCAGTTCAGTCGCTCAGTCGTGTCCGACTATTTGCAACGCTATGAACTGCACCACGCCAGGCCTCCCTGTCCATCACCAACTCCCAAAGTTCACACAAACTCACATCAATCAAGTCGGTGATGCCATCCAACCATCTCACTCTGTCGTCCCCTTCTCCTCCTGCCTTCAGTCTTTCCAGCATCAGGGTCTTTTCCAATGAGTCAGCTGTCCGCATCAGGTGGCCAAAGTATTGGAGTTTCAGCTTCAACATCAGTCCTTCCAATGAACACCCAGGACTGATTTGACTTTAGGATGGACTGGTTGGATCTCCTTTCAGTCCAAGGGACTCTCAAGAGTCTTCTCCAACACCACAGTTAAAAAACATCAATTCTTCCGCACTCAACTTTCTTTATAATCCAATTCTCACATCCATACATGACTATGGGAAAAACCATAGCCTTGACTAGATGGACCTTTGTTGGCAAAGTAATGTCTCTGCTTTTTAATATGCTGTCTAGGTTGGTCATAATTTTCCTTCCAAGGAACAAGTGTCTTTTAATTTCATGGCTGCAATCACCATCTGCAGTGATTTTGGAGCCCAGAAAAATAAAGTCTGTCACTGTTTCCACTGTTTCCCCATCTATTTGCCATGAAGTCATGGGACGAGGTGCCATGATCTTTGTTTTATGAATGTTTAGCTTTAGGCCAACTTTTTCACTCTCCTCTTTCACTTTCATCAAGAGGCTCTTTAGTTCTTCTTCGCTTTCTGTAATAAGGGTGGTGTCATCTGCATATCTGAGGTTATTGATATTTCTCCCAGCAATCTTGATTCCAGCTTGTGCTTCCTCCAGCCCAGCATTCCTCATGATGTACTCTGCATATAAGTTAAATAAGCAGGGTGACAGTATACAGCGTTGACGTACTCCTTTTCCTATTTGGAACCAGTCTGTTGTTTATACTCCTGTTAATTGTACAGAAAATTGATAATGTTTTTGAGAATTACGTATCAGCAGAAGCACTGCCTGGCTGGATTGAAAGGGACCAAGTTAAAATCTACAGGCAATAAATGCTGGAGAGGGTAGAGAAAAGGGAACCTCCACTGTTACTAGAAATGTAATTGGTACAGACACTATGGAGAAGAGTACAGAAGTTCCTTATACATCAGTGTCTCTTTTGGACTCTGTGGGAGAGGGAGAGGGAGAGGGAGAGGGTGGGGAGATTTGGGAGAATGGCATTGAAACATGTATAATATCATGTATGAAACAAGTCGCCAGTCCAGGTTCGATGCACTATACTGGATGCTTGGGGCTGGTGCACTGGGACGACCCAGAGGGAGGGTATGGGGAGGGAGGAGGGTTCAGGATGGGGAGCACGGGTATACCTGTGGCAGATTCATTTTGATGTTTGGCAAAACTAATACAATATTGTAAAGTTTAAAAATAAAATAAAATTAAAAAAAGAAAAAAGAGAGAAAAAATGTACTGTAAAAAGTCAGAAAAAATAAATAAATGCTACTTCACAGGTAAAAAAAAAAAAAAAAAAGAAGTTCCTTAAAAAACTAAAAATAGAACTACCCTATGACCCAGAAATTCTACTCCTAGACATATACCAAGAGAAAACCATAATTTGAAAAGGTACATACCCCTCAGTGTTCAATGCAGTATTATTTATGATAGCAACGACATGGAAGCAAACTCAATGTTCATCAACAGATAAATAGATAAAGAAGAAGTGGTAGATATGGAATGGAATGGAATATTATGCAATGGAATATTAGTCATAAAAAGGAACAAAATAAGGCCATTTGCAGCTACATGGATGGATTCAGAGACTATGATACTGATTGAAGAAAGTCAGACACAGAAAGATATATATCACATGATATCACTTATAACTGGAATATAAAAAATGGGTACAAATGAACTTATTTACAGGACAGAAGTATTGTCACAGATATAGAAAACCAATTATAATTACCCGGGGATAAGGAGGGGAGGGGAAATTTGGGAGACTGGGATTGACGTATACACATTGCTATACATAAAATGGATAACTAACTAATAAGAACCTACTTTGTGCTTAGGGAACTCTACTCAGTATTATGTAGTGGCCTATATGGGAAAAGAATCTTTAAAAAAGAGTGGATATGTGTGTCTACATAAGAGATTCACTTTGCTGTCCATGTGAAACTAACACAACATTGTAAATCAATTGTACTCCAACAAGAAAAATTTTTTAAAGTTACATTGAGAATACTATGTGGCAACAGAGTCAGAAATTGAAGTGATGCAACTGCAGGACAAGGGGCACTGAGGATTAATGTGCAATGCATCTCTCTTCTACTGAAGTGCGTTAGTCACTCAGTCATGTTTGACTTTTTGCTACCCCATGGACTAGGGCACCAGGAGCCTCTGTCCACCGAATTCTCCAGGCAAGAATACCGGAGTGGGTAGCCATTCCCTTCTCCAGGGGATCTTCTCGAGCCAGGGATCAAACCTGGGTCTCCTGCATTGCAAGCAGATTCTTTACTGTCTGAGCCACCAGGGAATCCCAAGGACGGCAGGCAGCCACCAGCAGCCAGGAAGAAACAAGGAAGGATTCTTCCCTATAGCCTTCAGAGGGAGCAGGACCCTAGCAACACCTTGATTTCAGGCATCCAGCCCCCAGAACTATGAGATCCTAATTTTCTCTTGCCTTAACACAACACTTTGTGGTCATTTGTTAGAGCTACCCAAGGAAGCCAACATAGCATCCATATCCATCCAGTAAGTCATTCATCCAATCCTCCCCACTGTGAGGGAAACATTGAGAAACACATCATAATTATCCTTCTCTGTTCCTTTAGGGGCATATTTGGGAATTAAGAGGGGATATGGTTTTTTTAAAGTTTCATCATGTTTTCAAAGTTTTTTTCAAGATCCATATGAAGCTTGTGTATGAAAGGTCATTCTAAATGTAAAGGTAGTTTGAAAAGAAAGATATCAACTTTTCCTTCTCTTGATCTTGATATGATTACTACTATTAATAATTACTAGTGGAATAAAGAAAGAAATTAGAGAGTGGAGTGGTCAAGTAGAGAAAAGAAGGAAGGTGAGGGAATAAGTTTATCACACACACATGGCCTGGAAATGACATTGATGGGTCAGGAACGGTCACAAAGTCCTAATGGAAGATGCCAGTCTCTGACTGTAACATAAAAGGTTTGGGTTGAAAGAACTATTAGATATCATGCAATGTAGGACACAATATTTGTCCAGAAGCACAATATAAGGGAACATTTCAGCACACCTAGACAGAAGAGAAGACTCTACACATGGACATCACCAGATGGTCAACACCAAAATCAGATTGATTATATTCTTTGCAGCCAAAGATGGAGAGCTCTATACAGTCAGCAAAAACAAGACCAGGAGCTGACTGTTGCTCAGATCATGAACTCCTTATTGGCAAATTCAGACTGAAATTGAAGAAAGTAGAGAAAACCACTAGACCATTCAGGTATACCTAAATCAAATCCCTTATGATTATACAGTGGAAGTGAGAAATAGATTTAAGGGGATAGATCTGATAGACAGAGTGCCTGATGAACTATGGATGGAGGTTCATGCCATTGTACAGGAGACCGGAATCAAGACCATCCCCAACAAAAAGAAATGCAAAAAAGCAAAATGGCTGTCTTACAGAAAAGATGGGAAGCAAAAAGCAAAGGAGAAAAGGAAAGATATAAGCATCTGAATGCAGAGTTCCAAAGAATAGCAAGAAGAGATAAGAAAGACTTCCTCAGGGATCAATGCAAAGAAATAGAGGAAAACAACAGAATGGGAAAGACTAGAGATCTCTTCAAGAAAACTAGAGATACCAAGGGAACATTTCATGCAAAGATGGGCTCAATAAAGGACAGAAATGGCATGGACCTAACAGAAGCAGAAGATATTAAGAAGAGGTGGCAAGAATACACAGAAGAACTGGACAAAAAAGATCTTCATGACCAAGATAATCACGATGGTGTGATCACTGACCTAGAGCCAGACATCCTGGAATGTGAAGTCAAGTGGGCCTTAGAAAGCATCACTATGAACAAAGCTAGTGGAGGTGATGGAATTCCAGTTGAGCTATTCCAAATCCTGAAAGATGATGCTGTGAAAGTGCTGTGCTCAATGTGTCAGCATATTTGGAAAACTCAGCAGTGGCCACAGGACTAGAAAAGGTCAGTTTTCATTCCAATCCCAAAGAAAGATGATGCCAAGGAATGTTCAAACTACCGCACAATTGCACTCATCTCACACGCTAGTAAAGTAATGCTCAAAAGTCTCCAACCCAGGCTTCAGCAGTACGTGAACTGTGAACTTCCAGATGTTCAAACTGGTTTTAGAAAAAGCAGAAGAACCAGAGATCAAATTGCCAATATCCGATGGATCACCAAAAAAGCAAGAGAGTTCCTGAAAAACATCTATTTCTGCTTTATTGACTATGTCAAAGCCTTTGACTATGTGGATCACAATAAACTGTGGAAAATTCTGAAAGAGATAGGAATACCAGACCACCTGACCTGCCTCTTGAGAAACCTATATGCAGGTCAGGAAGCAACAATTAGAACTGGACATGGAACAACAGACTGGTTCCAAATAGGAAAAGGAGTACGTCAAGGCTGTATATTGTCACCCTGCTTATTTAACTTCTATGCAGAGTACATCATGAGAAATGCTGGGCTGGAGGAAGCACAAGCTAGAATCAAGATTGCTGGGAGAAATATCAATAACCTCAGATACGCAGATGACACCACCCTTATGGCAGAAAGTGAAGAGGAACTCAAAAGCATCTTGATGAAAGTAAAAGAGGAGAGTGGAAAAGTTGGCTTAAAACTCAACATTCAGAAAACTAAGATCATGGCATCCGGTCCCATAACTTCATGGCAAATAGATGGGAAAACAGTGGAAACAGTGGGTGAATTTATTTTTCTGGGCTCCAAAATCACTGCAGATGGCAATTGCAGCTATGAAATTAAAAGACACTTACTCCTTGGGAAGAACATTATGACCAGCCTAGACAGCATATTAAAAAGCAGAGACATTACTTTGCCAACAAAGGTCCATCTAGTCAAGGCTATGGTTTTTCCAGTGGTCAAGTATGGATGTGAGAGTTGGACTGTAAAGAAAGCTGAGTGCCAAAGAATTGATGCTTTTGAACTGTGGTGGAGAAGACTCTTGAGAGTCCGTGGGACTGCAAGGAGATCCAACCAGTCCATCCTAAAAGAGATCAGTCCTGGGTGTTCATTGGAAGGACTGATGTTGAGGCTGAAACACCAATACACTGGCCACCTGATGTGAAGAGCTGACTCATTTGAAAAGCCCTTGATGCTGGGAAAGACTGAGGGCAGGAGGAAAAGGGGACAATAGAGTGAGATGGTTGGATGGCATCATCGATTCTATGGACATGGGTTTGGGTGGACTCCAGGAGTTGGTGATGGTCAGGGAGGCCTGGTGTGCTGTGGTTCCTGGGGTCGCAAAGAGTCGGACACGACTGAGTGACTGAACTGAACTGAGACGGTGAACATATGTAGACGGTTCTACTGAGGAGTAGGAACCCTGGACACAGATGTACAACCTTGATGGCCATAACCAGTGAGCTGGGGGACAGCATTATAAGTAGCATCATGGTTCTCGGTGAGCATCCACACACACAGTTGGCTCTCTCCAAGGTAGGCAACCACATCTTGGTCTTCCTGGGTAGTAATCATAAAGCTTCAGAGAAGGCTGAGCTGCGTGTGTCCTGTGCCATGTAGTTGAGCTATATAAAACCACACATTTCAAAGAAAGGTTTTACATTGACCAGAATATGAAACTTTTAGGAGAACAAGGTAAGAGAAATGAACTGCTCTAAAGAAAACAACAGAGTCACAGTGTGTTTAAATGGGCCCAAGATAACAGCAAGATTAGTTGTTGGTATTTTGTAAGACTGAAGTCCTATTTATGTTGTCATTAAACCCAATCTTTAAGACTACCTGGGGAGACTTTTGATCATTTGGTGTATGCTGCTAAAAATTGTGTGATTTCAGAAATGTTGAAATCTGTTGCAGTAAGACCTTTCATCATGGTTTACAGACCCACATTTCATGTAAAGCACCACCAACCTTGGTTAACTGTGTGGTCAAACTGTAACAGATTGAAGGTAGTCAACTAGGGGAGGTGGAAGGACTGAAATGGGCAACTACACTTAGAGCTGACAGCCTGGTAGGAAGGAATTAGCTATCTAACCACTATTAAGCTTCCCAGTAAAGAACTAATTTGTCTTAAAAATAGCAACTCTCAGGTGTTTCTGAAAATCCTTGCATCTAAATTGTGTTCCCACTGAGACTCAGCCATGTGTGGGCACTTCAGAAGGGCTGTTGAGGCACCCACAGATTATCTATTTTAGAGAACAGTCTTGGAGGACCCTAAAGGAAAGATGGGGAACCCCCACAGTTACTGTTACTCATTTTATCCTTTAGTCAAGCTGCCACGAACTTGTCTATTCTTAGGGAACCATGAGGCTGCAAGTGAGAAAGGAGAGATGTGTTTCCACATATCACCTCTGTGAGTTTTAGGAACAAAATAATTCAAAAGTGTGGGGAAATGTCCGCTCCCATTTATAAAGAGCAGCCTCAGAGATGTGACCCTGCCACAGAAGGAGCTCACAGTCACCACAGAAAGGGGGACCAGAGGTAGCCCATCACCCGAGGACCACCAGTATCGTGGGCTTCACTTCATCATTGGTGGCAGAAGCAGTGGCTGGCCATGAAGCATCAAGAGACAATAGTCACATTAGTGACATCTTAATTCACTGCAGCAGGACAGTCTGAGAGCACCGCAGACAATAAAGACACCTGTGACAGCAGGGCCAGCAGTAGTGGCAGAGTAGAGGAGCCTTCCTCTTCCCACACCACCCACGAGTTCAGGGGCAGAAAAAAGATCTCATGGTGTATCGAAAAGAACTGTCCCTTTTCCCTTTGTTGTGGCTCTTCAGTCACTAAGTCATGTCTGACCCTTTCCAAGCCCAGGAACTGTAGCATGCCAGGCTCCTCTGTCCTCCACTATCTCCTGAAGTTTGCTCAAATTCATGTCCATTGAGTTGATGCTGCTATCTAACCATCTCATCCTCTGCCAGCCTCTTCTCCTTCTGCCTTCAACCTTTCCCAGCATCAGGGTCTTTTCCAGTGAGTCAGCTCTTTGTGTCAGGTGGCCAAAATATTGGAGCTTCAGCTTGAGCATCAGTCCTTTCAGTGAATAGTCAGTTGATTTCCTTTAGGATGGACTGGTTTGCTCTCCTTGCAGTCCAAGAGACTCTCAAGAGTCTACTCCAATACCACAATTTGAAGGCATCAATTGTTTATTGTCCAACTCTCACATCCATACATGACTACTGGAAAAACCATACCTTTGACTAGAGGGACCTTTGTAGGCAAAGTAATGTCTCTGATTTTTAATACTCTGTCTAGGTTTGGCATAGCTTTCCTTCCAAGGAGCAAGCCTATCTTGCTTGTACAAATACCTTTTCCCTTTAGTACTTGTACAAACCATTAGGGAAGAAAAATGCTGCAGTAACAAATGGAGGTTAGAGTCAAAGAATGATATTTATTGTCATTACTGTAACTTTATTTTTATTCCCTGCCCAACTCCATATCCCATCTGGTAGTTCTAGGGCAATATTGACTACATTAAGAAAAAGTGTTAATTATTTGACATATGCTGTTTAAGAGAGCAGGTGTTACATGATATGTTTTAAGAGTGTTTTCATCAAAATCACTTATTTTTTTAACATTTGCACTTGAAGTATGTTTTGGTTATCTATGAAATTCATTTATGTAGAATGGTGCATTCCCTGACAGATAAAAAATGTATTGCTATAGTAATAGTGTGTTAATCCCTGAACAAATTTGATTAAGGATGGATTTAAGAACAACTTGCATTAAGAACAACTCTTGGTTTAATCAAGAGCAAAGGGACTTCTATTTTCAATAATTATCTATTAAAATTGCATCTGATTTTATAAAATCTGGATTGATTTTATTGCCCAATGTCTTTTTAAATATTATTATTTTTCTTTCCATCCCTACTAGAGTCTGTTAAAAATGCAAATTTATGGCTGATTTCCTCTGTAGCATAAATATTCAAGTTCTGAAGTCAATGTAGTTGTCTTAGAAAGACTTCTCTTAGCATTCACAGAGGAAGGCAAACATTTAACCACTTCACAGCTGGCTGTCTTTGGCTGTGGGCGGCTTTGGCCATTCTTTGATGCTACAATGGACTAGGAAATTAACAACTGAGTATTATGATACTCTGCAAGGCATCTGGCATCTAGCCCAAGGATGCGTGTTGAGCAGCAGTGACATGGGTAAGTAACTGCAAATAGATATCAGATTCTCAAATTAGATTGACTTTTTTTTTTTACATCTGAGACTCTCATATCCAATTTGCATACCGTACATTATCAACCCAAATGCTAATAAAATGTGCCTTGAGCAAATTGTTGCTTTGAATAGAAAATAAGATCTGTGGGGGCCGGGGAAGGAGAGAGCAGTAGTAGGGAGAATCTAAATGTACACTCATCATGTAATAAATATTTTTGCATATATTTCCATTAAAATGTTAAATTTTCCTTGTTTGGGATTCTTTGGAAATGAGGAAGACCTATGCTTCTATCTAGACCTCAGACAGGTTTTCTCATGTCTGAGGCCACAGCAGAAGGTATAAAGCATGCTGACTGTGAACCAGCCCTTGTGTATCAGCCTTGGATAATATCATCAAGAAGTCTTTCATAAAAAACAAATTCAAGAGGAAATCATCATCCTAAATTTCAAGACAGGTATTACATCCATTTCAAAAAGTGGCCGAGCCCAGGTAAACTACATTTGAGGGTAAAATGAACTCTGTGTGCACGTGTGCTGTGTGCTCAGTTGCTTCAGTAGTATTCAACTCTTTGCAACCATATAAACCATCGACTGCCAGGTTCCTCTGTTCGTGAGATTCTCCAGGCAAGAATACTGTGAGTTACCATGCCCTCCTCCAGGGGATCTTCCTGACTCAGGGACTGCAGCTGTCTCTTACTTTCGTCTCCTGCATTGGAAGGCAAGTTTGTGTATATATTATATGTATATACAAGGTATATATATTTGCATAATATACACATATTTGTTTAATGCACATATATTTGTATAAAGCATTTATACACACACACACACATATATAATGCAATGCTTAATATGATGCAGGCTCAGAGTAAACATTCAATCAATGCATCTTTTGTTTGTTTTATATGGAACAAAAAGCAGCAGTAAACAAAAATCTTGGATAGTCTCCAGGTCTCAGCAAACAGGGATGGAAAGCCATTTTGTTTTATATCAGTTCATAAAAGGTTTTGTAGTACCATCTATTTTCCCCTAAGAAATGGATTGTAATTTTATTCCAAAAAGATATTATAAAGCAAGTTTTTAAATGCTTGCTTTTGCACCAGATCCAGATATTCCATGGGAAAATAGTGATTAAGCAACAAAAACTAGTCTTTCGAGTAGTTCTCCATTCAGAGTTCCAGAGTTCACAAATGAGGCATGCTTTGCTGAGAATACTCCAACAGAATAAAGTTCTGACACATTCTTGCTCCCTTCTCACATCCATCAGTGACTAATACAATGCCAAGGTCTGCATCACCTCTTTTCCTGGGATGCTTCTACAAACGGAAGTCCTGCAAAGTCTACCAAAGGGCCGATCGCTTTCTGAGGCTTCTCCGGAGATCTAAGGGAGGTGAATGAAGAGGATGCAGAGAGCAGGAATGCTAGCCTCCTTTCTACTTGGTGGGATGGGAGCAACTCCTCAACGGGATGGGGAAATGGCTTAAAAATAAGAATTTCACTGGATGTTTTATCAAACTATAAGTTCTAATACATTAAAAATATTCATATCCTTCAAATATAAAATAAATACAATAATATAAAATTCATGTCAAGGATATACTCAGGTCAATAAAAATAAAACCAGCAGGATGATAAGGTGGTTCAAAGTGTAATTCAAAAGACTGAAGTAACAAAGGAAGAAAGCTGTAATACATTGCTGTTACATTATTTTTACTGTTCAGTCACAAAGTAGTGTCTGACGCTGTGACCACAAGGACTGCAGCATGCCGGGTGCTTCTGTCCTCCACTATCTCCCAGAGTTTGCTCAAACTCAGGTCCATTGAGTCATGATGCTATCTAACCATCTAATCCTCCGCCACTCTCTTCTCCTTTTGCTTTCAGTCTTTACCATCATCAGGGTCTTTCCAATGAGCTGGCCCTTTGCATCTGGTGGCCAAAGTATTGGAGCTTTAGTTTCAGCATCAGTCCTTTCAATGAATATTCAGGGTTGATTTGCTTTAGAATTGATGGGTTTGATCTCCTTGCTGTCCAAGGGACTCTCAAGAATTTGTGGTGATGGAGAAAATTGAAAGCATCAATTCTTCGGCATTCAGCCTTCTTTACTGTCCAACTCTCACATCTGTACATGACTACTGAAAAAAAACATAGCTTTAACTATACAGACATTTGTTGCATATCTGAAGTTGTTGATATTTCTTGAGGCTTGCAAAACTATTTAATGTTCTGCTGGGCAATAAAACCATATATCTCAGAGTCACTTTTCCATGAAATAGAAATGTTTTACATCTTTACAGGATAAAGTCTACATGTTAACAACATGTAGTATCTCACAAACTTGACTCTAATAAATAGTAAATAGTAAGTCAAAACAGAGGATGAGATGGTTGGATGGCATCACCGACTCAATGGACATGAGTTTGAGAAAGTTCCAGGAGTTGGTGATGGACAGGGAACCCTGGTGTGCTGCAGTCTGCAGGGCTGTAAAGAGTCAGACACAACTGTGTGACTGAACTGAACTGAAGTCAAAACAAAGGTATATCCACAAAGGAATTAAATAAAACAATGTTCTGTTACAACATTAAGAAAACCAGCTGTTATTCTTCTGCCTTAGCTTCAAATTCTAGGTAATTTTTCTTAGCAGCTTCTAAGTTATCCAGATAACTTGGATTTCCTCTCAAGAAATGTTCTTTTGCTTTTCTTAACAGGTGACTCAATAAAGTTGTAGAGATTTGGGTGTTCTTCACCGTCTATTATAAGCCTTTCATCTTTGAAAACCCAGGATAAGAATCCCAATAATCCTCTCGCTACCCCATATTAGAATGAACTGCAGGTGCCTCCCTGGTGGTACAGTGTATAGGAACCTATCAGCCAATGTGAGACACAGGTTCAATCCCTGATTGGGGAACTAAGATCCCACATACCTCAGAACAACTAAGCTCGCATGATGAGCCGTTGTGCTGCAACTAGAGTCTGTGCACTGCAATGAACGATCTGCATGCTGCAACAAAGACCTGATGCATCCTAATTAAGTGATTAATTAATTAATTTTTAAAAAAGAATGGACTGCTACCCTCTTTGGGTTATACGCATTTTTTATTATAACAGCAGTTATAATAACTCATTTCTGGGTCTCTCTCTCAAAAGATTGTGAGTCCTCAAATATGCTATACTATAGAATATATTCCCTAAGATCATGATCATAGATTGTGAACAGAGACCAGATTTATATGGATTTCAGATAATACCACTTTATTTACTGGGGGCTATACTAACCTGTCCAAGAAATGATTAATTAATGACATATTTTCCAATGGAGTGTGATAATCAGCAAAGAGTTATCAAGAATTAATGCAACATAGTTCCATTCTAACACGTTAAAATGCACAATCCATAGTCACCTCATTTCATTTACAATATTCATAATTACACATACAGTATCTTAATTGGTCTAGATTTACTCTTCATTTTGTACAAAGGACTGTTGTCAGCCACAACTGGATGTGGCAACTATGCACTCATTCAGGATTTACAAGGCACTCATGCCTTAATTAACAGACCTTATATCCAGTGAGTAGTAAAGTCATTTAAATTTCAATAAAATTAAATGTCCATGTTTATGCAGTCCTTTATCTAAATGCTGCCATTTGAATAGCAACATCTATTTCATTTTTCCCTTGGTTTCCCTTGATTAAACTTATAGTAGATTGCACTGAAGCTGAATTATCCAAAAAAGAATTCAAATGTTCTTGGCATTTATTCCACATAGCAGGATAAAAGTACTAAACTCTTAGTGGTAATGACATCTGAGTTTCTGCAACACTATAGCTTATACCCAAAAGGTGGAAAACAGGATCTGCTAGACTAAACTCTGGCTAAGCAAGGTCACATCCAACTAAAAATTTGTACAATATCTTCATCAAATTATATGATCAAGCATTATGACTTTTTTAGATTTTAGATACTATATCTAGGCTCAGAGATCAAATTGGCAACATACAC
The DNA here is from genome assembly GCF_055505025.1 of Bos grunniens. Lineage (NCBI taxonomy): Eukaryota > Metazoa > Chordata > Mammalia > Artiodactyla > Bovidae > Bos > Bos grunniens. The sequence continues at coordinate 11,718,661 of NC_141168.1, forward strand.
TGGATCATAGAAGAAGCAAGAGAATTAAAAAAAAAAAATCTACCTCTGCTGTATTAACTACGCTAAAGCCTTTAACTGTGTGGATGATAAGAAACTGTGGAAAATTCTTCAAGATGGGAATACCAGATCACCTTACCTGCCTCCTGAGAAGCCTGTATGCAGGTCAAGAAGCAACAGTTAGAACCAGACATGGAACAATGGACTGGTTTCAAAACTGGGAAAGGAGTACGTCAAGGCTGTATATTGTCACCCTGCTTATTTAACTTATATGCAGAGTACATCATGCAAAATGCTAGGCTGGATGAAGCACAAGCTGGAATCAAGATTGCAAGGAGAAATATCAGTTCAGTTCAGTCACTCAGTCATGTCTGACTCTTTATGATACCATGGACTGCAGCACGCCAGGCTTCCCTGTTCATCACCAACTCCCAGAGCTTACTCAAACTCATGTCCATCGAGTCGGTGAAGCCATCCAACCATCTAAACCTCTATCATCCCCTTCTCTTTCCCCCTTCAATCTTCTCCAGCATCAGGGTCTTCTCCAGTGAGTCAGTACTTCACCTCAAGTGGCCAAATTATTGGAGTTTCAGCTTCTGCATCAGTCCTTCCAATGAACACCCAGGACTGATCTCCTTTAGGGTGGACTGGTTGGATCTCCTTGCAGTCCAAGGGGCTCTGAAGAGTCTTCTCCAACACCACAGTTCAAAAACATCAATTCTTTGGTGCTCAGCTTTCTTTATAGTCCAACTCTCACATCCATACATACATCCATACAAATATCAATAACCTCAGATATGCAGATGACACAACCTTTATGGCTGAAAGCAAAGAGGAACTAAAGAGCCTCTTGATGAAAGTGAAAGAGGTGAGTGAAAAAGTTGGCTTAAAACTCAACATTCAAAAAAAGAAGATCATGGCATCCAGTCTCATCACTTCATGGCACATAGATGGGGAAACAATGACAGACTTTATTTTCTGGGCTCCAAAATCACTGCAGATTGGTGACTGCAGCCATGAAATTAAAAGATGCTTGCTCCTTGGAAGAAAAGCAATGACAAACCTAGACAGCATAATAAAAAGCAGAGATGTTACTTTGCCAACAAAGGTCCATCTAGTCAAAGCTATGGTTTTTCCAGTAGTCATGTCGGGATGCTAATGCTGGGAAAGATTGAAGGCAGGAGGAGAAGGGGATGACAGAGGATGAGATGGTTGGATGGCATCACTGACTCAGTGGACATGAGTTTGAGCATGCTCCAGGAGCTGGTATGGATAGGGAAGCCTGGTGTTCTGCAGTCCATGGTATCACAAAGTTGGACACAACTGAGCAACTGAACTGGATTGAGGCCCAATAAGTTGAGGGCTGCCTTTTAAATGTGGCATTTTATGCACATATGTCATTAGTATGGATAATTGTAAACTGTGGTTCAGTGGGCACCTGAATCAACACTTGGGAGCTTCCCAGGTAGCTCAGCAGAGGAAAAAATCCACTTGCCAATTCAGGAGATGTGAATTTGACCCTGGGTCTGGAAGATCCCCTGGAGTAGAGCATGGCAACCCACTCTGGTATTCTTGCCTGGAAAAACCTATGGACAGAGGAGGCTGGTGGGCTACAGTCCATGGGGGTCACAAAAAGTCAGACACGGTTGAGTGACTGAACATGTATGAATCATCTTTTAGGTAAACATCCAGCATTTTTGGTTTCCCAGGCAGCACTAGTGGTAAAAAACATGCCTGCCAATACAGGAGACACAGAAGACTCAAGTTCCATCCCTGGATTGGAAAGATCCCCTAGAGGATGGCATGGCAACGTACTCCAGTATTCTTGCCTGGAAAATCCCATGTACAGAGGAACCTGGTGGGCTACAGTCCATGGGGTCAGAAAAAATTGGTCATGACTGAGCACTCATGGACACACACACACAGCACTTTTAGACGAAACAAAGAAAGAAAAATGATCTGATTTTATTGTTGAAAATACCCCCCACACACACACCTTAAGCTTTTTTGCATGTTTGTTCAGAAGATTATTTAATATCCACAAGTGAACATTAATGTGTAAAAAAGGGAAAATGCTACTCCCTTGAATCAAGGAAACAGTAAGCAAAAGCAAGTGACTATGATTTGCATCTAACTTCTGTCATTAACTCACCAGTTACAGAGAGGGATAGTTCCTTTTACCACCCAGGGATTTATCAACTTCTCTATAATTGGAGAGAAATTTGTACCAGATATTCTCTGATAACTTCGTCAGTTTTAATATTTGATCTCCATGTAGGTAGTACCAAAGAAAAATGCATTGGGTCCATTCTTTAAAAAAAAAAAATGAAGAAAATATCTCCAACTTCCATCAAATCACTAATCCCCAGGAATTTTTCTTTCTACATATTTACTCTAAGCCATTCACTTCTCTCCATCTATAGCCTCCTTATTGATTCAAGCCACCATGGTTAGCTGCCTGGATTTCAGTAGTAACTCATTCATCCACTCTTTGCCCATCTCCCTTCACCAATTCTTTGCCCCACTATAGTCAAAATAATATTTTTAATAAAAAATAATATTGTATTAAAATGTAAATTAACCAGAGTCACTTCTTCCCTGGGTTTCCATTTCTCTTTGAGTCTTATCATGGTTCTCCAGCCCTACCTCACAGTCTTTCTCTCCTGACTCCAGAAATCTGTGACTTTCCTTAAATCCTCAGGATCTTCAGCACGGAGTGCTATTTTCACATCTCTTTGCCAAACTAATTCCACAATATCACTGCCTCAGGAAAACTTTCTCGATTCGTATACCAAGTTAGATTTCATAAAAACTCATATTTTCCTTACTAGTTAGTACAGTTCTGATTATTAATTTTTAATTTCTTCCTTACAAACTGTCCTGAGCTAGTCTGCCCCTCCAACAACCAGCAGATTGCTTTGTTAAATCGGGTCACTGCCACCAGCTAGAGGGAGAGAGGAACCACCTATACATCTCTTTACAGTGGGTGCATGCAGGCATGCTCAGTCGTGTTTGAGTCTTTGTGGTCCCATGGACTGTAGCCCCCCAGGTTCCTCTGTCCATGGGATTCTCCAGACAAGAATACTGGAGTGGGCTACCATGCCCTCCTCCGGGGGATCTTCCCAACCCAGGGACTGATGGTATAAGATAAAACATGTCTCCAGGAAACTCTTCTACACAGAATATTTATTAACTAAGAGGCACAGAGACCTCCCCAGAGGCAAGGCCCATCAGTGAAACCCCACTTTTTCCTAACTGGACACTGACAAGCAGTTTCCTAGATAGGCTCTGCTGACAAAAAAAAATAATAATCAATAGTCAATCAAAGAAAGAAATGGAAAATTTTATTTGAGCCAACCTGAGGAACATATCCCAGGAGGCAGTCTCTTTTAGAAAGCTCTGAGGACTGTTCTGCCCATGAGAGGTCAAAGCATAGCTATGTAAGTTTTTGAGACAAAGGGTTATATGTAAAATGATATTTTATTTACGGTTTACACAATCCAGATCTACATGTACAAAACAAGTCATGGGTCATCGTATCCCCTTACAAGATTAAGAAGAAAGGTTACCTCCTAAGGAGGTCTGGTTAAAGTGAAACAGGAGAGAGGAGGGCAGAGCACAACCCCTAAAAGAAGGACATAGCCCTTGAGGATGAGATACAAACTGGTTAGAACCAAATAGGTACAAGATGGTGGAAGATTCAACTTCCAGTGAACCTTGAGCCTCATTATATATGCACTGTAACACACCAACATCTAAATGTCACACCTACAGGCTCCATGACTTATGTCTAGCCTTGTAGCTCAGCCGGTAAAGAATCTGCCTGCAATGCAAGAGACCCAGGTTCGATTCCTGGGTTGGGAAGATCCCCTGGAGAAGGAGATGGCAACACACTCCAGTATTCTTGCCTGGAGAATCCAATGGACATAGGAGCCTGGTGGGCTACAGTCCATGGGGTTGAAAGAGTCAGACACGACTTAGCAACTAAACCACCACATAGGCTCCATGAGAGTTCTGAGCTAATTATAAAAGTTAAAAAGTGAGGAGTAGACCAATTCCTGGAAATCTCTGCCCCTTTCCCAAAATAGTTGGAATAATCCTCCCACTCATTAGCCTATGAAATTATGCAGCCTGTAAAAACTAAGCAACCTGTATTTCAGGGCCTCTCATCTTAGATGGCCCATACTCTGTCTGTGGAGTGTGTTTCTCTCTAAATAAGTCCACTTCTTACCTATCACTTTATCTCTCACTGAATTCTTTCTTCAGTGAGACATAAAGAACCTGAGCTTCAATAGTCTTGAGACCAGGTTCAGTTCAGTTCAGTTCAGTTGCTCAGTTGTGTCCGACTCTTTGGGACCCCATGAACCACAGCATGCCAGGTCTCCCTGTCCATCACCAACTCCCAGAGTTCACCCAAATCCATGTCCATTGAGTTGGTGATGACATCCAACCAGCTCATCCTCTGTCATCCCCTTCTACTCCTGCCCTCAATCTTTCCCAGCATCAGGGTCTTTTCCAATGAGTCAGCTCTTTGCATCAGGTGGCCAAAATATTGGAGTTTCAGCTTCAACATCAGTCCTTCCAATGAACACCCAGAACTGATTTCCTTTAGGATGGACTGGTTGGATCTCCTTGCATCCAAGGGACTCTCAAGAGTCTTCTCCAATTCCACAGTTCAAAAGCATCAATTCTTTGGCCCTCAGCTTTCTTTATAATCCAACTCTCACATTCATACATGACCACTGGAAAAACCATAGCCTTGACTAGATGGACCTTTGTTGGCAAAGTAATGTCTCTGCTTTTGAATATGCTATCTAGGTTGGTCATAACTTTCTTTCCAAGGAGGAAGCGTCTTTTAATTTCATGGCTGCAATCGCTATCTGCAGTGATCTTTTATACCAGAAAAATAAAGTCATCCACTGTTTCCACTGTTTCCCCATCTATTTGCCATGCAGTGATGGGACCAGATGCCATGATCTTAGTGTTCTGAATGTTGAGTTTTAAGCCAACTCTTTCACTTTCATCAAGAGGCTCTTTAGTTCTTTTTCACTTTCTGCCATAAGGGTGGTATCAGCTGCATATCTGAGATTATTGATATTTCTCCTGGCAATCTTGATTCCAGCTTGTGCTTCCTCCAGCCCAGCATTTCTCATGATGTACTCTGCACATAAGTTAAATAAGCAGAGTGACAATATACAGCCTTGATGTATTCCTTTTCCTATTTGGAACCAGTCTGTTGTTCCATGTCCAGTTCTAACTGTTGCTTCCTGACCTGCATACAGATTTCTCAGAAGGCAGGTCAGGTGGTCTGGTATTCCCATCTCTTTCAGAATTTTCCAGTTTATTGTGATCCACACAGTCAAAGACTTTGGCATAGTCAATAAAGCAGAAATAGATGTTTTTCTGGAACTCTCTTGCTTTTTCTATGATCCAGCAGATGTTGGCAATTTGATCTCTGGTTCCTCTGCCTTTTCTAAAACCAGCTTGAACATCTGGAAGTTCACAGTTCACGTATTGCTGAAGCCTGGCTTGAGGATTTTAAGCATTACTTTACTAGGATATGAGATGAGTGCAATTGTGTGGTAGTTTGAGCATTCTTTGGCATTCCCTTTCTTTGGGATTGGAATGAAAACTGACCTTTTCCAGTTCTGTGGCCACTGCTGAGTTTTCCAAATGTGCTGGCATATTGAGTGCAGCACTTTCACAGCATCATCTTTCAGGATTTGAAATAGCTCAACTGGAATTCCATCAGCTCCACTAGCTTTGTTTGTAGAGACCAGGGGTGTGACCTCAAATTCAAAGACGGTGGGTTCAAGTCCCAATCTGAGCTGTACAGTTTCAAAAACAGATGCACAACACATACTAAAGGGGAGAGAGGAGGCCCAAATGGAAAAAGAAAAATTTATGTCTAAATTCTCACTGTTGTTCAGTCACTAAGACATGTCTGTTTGTGACCCCATGGCCTGCAGCATGCCACAGTTCCCTGTCCTTCAGTATCTCCAAGAGTTTGCTCAAACTCATGTCCATTAATTCAGTGATGCCATCCAACCATCTCATTCTCTGTTGCCACCTTCTCCTCCTACCCTCAGTCTTTCCCAGCATCAAAGTCTCATGTCTTCCCATAAAATACCCATTGTTATCTATCAGTTAGTTCCCTCCACTCACGTGTAACATTTCCTCTGCAGATTCAACCAACCTTCTAATCTTGGTCTTCTGTTAACTGGAGCAAGAAGGACCTGAGTTTCATATGCCTATGTGTTAGATTGCTGGGTCTGTTGGCACACTACACCTCCATCATTCCCAATGTTGCACAAAGTTAGTTTAAATTCACCTAGTTTCCAAAGTCCTCCCTCCAGGCCAGGAGGCTGGATCTGGAAGGGTTCCGTTCCTTCTTCATGCTGAGCTGAGCTGAGATAACCAGGGCAGAAGGCGGCTCTGCTCTCACAGTGAGTACTCTCTGGAGGTTCCTGGTGTACTTTTCTCTGAATCAGCCTCAGGCCAAAACAGCCATTCATCAATGGCTGAATGCAGCGAATCTCAAAAAAGGAAGACTAGAAGGCTCAATCCTCTTCCTTTTAAAGCAAATTGGCTCACTCTGCCCCAGAGGAGAAGCTTTAAATACATAAAACTGTTGGAAGGGCAGTATGTCTCAAGTCAAAACAAGGCAGAGGTAATAGCTCCTTGCTTCTTTAGAGCAATTAGTTGTTCTTTTCTAACATCTGCATAACTGAGAGGGGCCATTCGAAGTATTTTTTCCCCAGAATAAAGAGACTCTACTCCAGTATGACTTACACTTTCTAGTAGGAGAAACAGTAAGAATAATATTCGCAATAATGAATTTAAGTAATATCTATTCCATTTTGCACACTCACAATCCATCCTAATAGTTTCTTCAGAGGTCATCTGTATTAAATATATTAAACATGTCCTATTTGGGACTTCCCTGGTCATCCAGTGATTAAGACTTCACCATCAGGGGCTTCCCTGGTGATGCTGATTAAAAAAAAAAAAAAAAAAAAAACCTGCCTGCCAGTGCAGGAGACATGGGTTTGATCCCTGGTCCAGGAAGATCCCACATGCTGCAGAGCAACTAAGCTGGTGTGCCACAGCTATTGAGTCTCTGCTCTAGAGCCCGGGAACCGCAACTATCAAGCCCATGTGCCACAGCTACAGAAGCCTGCTTGCTCTAGAGTGTGCCCTGCAACAAAAAAGGCCAATGCTTGAGAAGCCTACGTGCTGCACCTAGAGAGTAGCCCCCACTCTCTGAAACTAGAGAAAGCCTGCAGAGCAATGAAGACCCAGCGCAGCCAAGAATGCATAAATAAATAATTTTTTTAATAAAGACTTCATCACCAAAAGCAGGGGTCATTAATTCAATTTCTGGTCTGTGAGCTAAGACTCCACATGCCTTTCATCCAAAAAACCAAAACATGAAACAGTAGCAATGTTGTAACACTCAACAAAGACTTAAAAAATAAACATGCCCTATTTATAAATAAAAAGAAACAAGAGGCGGCGATAAATGCATATATTCTGTTAAGAAAGAAAATGCTGAGATGGCTCTAGATGATGAAATGGCAGATCTGAAACCAAAAATTGCCTTCCCACCCCATAGTTTATGTTTAATGTTTATCTTTAAAAGGTTTTTACTTATTTATTCTTTTCTTCAACAATGACTATTATGTGCTTACTCTGTTGCAGGGACTGTGCCAGGTACTGTTCAACGATAAAAAGTAATAATATAAGTGAAAGTGTTTTGCAGTGTATTATATAAAAATAGAAAAAGTAATTACTACTGTTAGGGAACAAAATTTAACTGAGTAAATTTTAAATATCATAAAAGCAATAATACTTTTATTCAGTGATTCATGAATCATGCAGCCTCCAATCTAGCAGACAGAAAGGAGCTTTGAAGAGCTGTGCAAGGCAAAAGATTTTTATAGACCAAAGGGAGCAGGATCAGGGTGTTATACTGGCATGTGCTGATTGGCTGAAACAGGGTTGCTCCCTACACATGAGCAGAGGGAAGGCTTGGAGCAACAGGTACCCTGAGATGAGCAAGCAAGCACTGCCAGGGTGGCCTGGACCTTCCTTATTTGCTGATGCAGGGCTTAGCATGAGAGACTCCATCTTGGCTCTCATCTAGTGACTTTAACACTACAATAATATCCAGGAGAGTGCATGTGCTTTTGCTATTAAATCCACATGGTTAAGGAAACAGAAGGATTGGGATGTATTGTTTTATAATGGCATCACAAAGATCTCAGTCACTAGAGCTAAAAAGTTCCCTAGAGCTAACATTCAGGAACCGTCTCGAATTCAAGTCATTCTCCCCCCGCCCTCCCCTCCTCATTGAAGGCTGACAGACGCTGAAGTGTAGAAGGAACAGCTGGGTATCAGCTGGAATCTAGGCTGATGCAGCAGGAAGCAACCCTGCAATGAGCCAACACGGTCAGTGACTGCAGGGCAAACCTTCCAATAAAACCCTGTGCTGCTGTGGTAATAGAATTCCATATATATATTTGGATTTCACCTATGCATGCAACACTGCCAACTGGGAATATGGGTTTGCTGCAAGAGATTGTCTAATTTGGGACACAAAATCCTCTTGGATGTTTACCTGTGGTTAGTTCACAAATGCAATGTCTGTGGCCCTTCTAAACTACTCTGTCTACAGTGACATGATAGGTTTTTACATTTCATGATGAGAAGAGATGAAGAAAACCTAAAATCTGTGCATGCATTCATCCCCTACATCCCGTTTCAAACACCCTAATCACCTCCAGAAGACTCCACTAAATCAAATGACTAAACAAAATAAAGTTTATGAGTGAGGGGGAAAAAGATACAATTTATTCAGAACTAGGAATAAAAATGCAAAAATTACATTTTACTAGCTCTTTCATTCATTCTACAAATACATCTTGAGTGTCTACTGTTTGCCAGGCACTGAGCTAGGCACTTGGATAAATCAGTGAATAAGAGAGACAAATATACTAATCATAAATGCACTTACATTCTAGCTAAGAAGGAAAGACATGAAAAATAAATGATCAGTGTTATAGAATGATATTACATGAGTAATTCATAATAGATTTTTGCAAAGCAAATACCCCCTGATCAATGATTTAACCGAAAAGTCTTATTTTCTCTCACATTACAGTCTGTTTTGTGCTGGGGCCCTCATTCACCCTGTGACTATCTCATCTGGAAATGTAACATCTAACGTCATTGAACCAAGAGGCAAAAGAGGGAAAAAAAGAAAAAGAGGGCACAACTGCTTTGTCTAAGAAACAGCATATATTATATGTGACTGGCCAAAACTGGTCCTATGTCCCCAGGTAAACTGCAGGGGAAGCTGGAAATTCTAGAGTAGCCATAGATATTGGATGAGCACTAAGAGTCTGCCATAGCACGTAGTGCAGAAGAGATGACAGAGGAAGATGCACAGGTTGGCATTTTCCCTTTATTCCACCTTGAGAGTGAAGGGCGGCTTTAGAAACATTCAGGTACTTTGGAGAAACTTCAAGGGCAGAAGGTTTTTGCTTTGATTCACTGTTTGCTCCCAACCCAGTCTGTACCACCCATTGGAAGACTCTGCTGATAACTGATTTTTTATGCATAGGGAAACCAAGTTGTCCTTTGTCGCCATAAAATATGGATAAGAAGTGTGCAGAAGCCTGTACAGGCGTGATTGAAGACCTTGCCAGGTGAACTCCTGTATGTGTTTGCTGTATCACCTGGGCCTGGGCCAGGACCTCAGGGAAGATTTCCCCAACAAAAGCTGAGGTGGTGCTGAGTCAGCAGAAGACACTTAGTTCCTGAAGAATCTAAGAAAAATCAGCCCAAGTCCAAGACATTAGTAAAAACAAGGGAATGGACTTTTACCATCAAGGGGAAGCATGTAGTCAGTGGTATCCACACAGCCCTCTCCACGCAATCCTTGCATAAAACATCATTTTGGAGAGAAGAAGGATGGTGATAGAAACCTGAGGGCCTGAAACTCTTAACCTGAAAACTCTCTAAAGATAGGATGTGTGTTCAGCTAGCCCTTCCGCTCGTCTGCTCCCACTGACTTTGGAACTCTAACAGCTCTGCCATTGCTTCAGGGGGCCGCTCTGATTAGCTGATGTCTGTGCTATACTAATCATTACACGTTTTGAATCTCCTTCCTAAAGTACTTTCTAAAGTACCTAAAGGTACTTTCTACTTCCTGGTAGCTCAGTCGGTAAAGAATCTGCCTGCGGTACAGGAGACACAGGTTGAATTCCTGGGTCAGGAAGATCCCCTGGAGAAGGAAATGGCAATCCACTCCAGTATTCTTGCCTGGAGAATTCCATGGACAAGAGGAGCCTAAAAGGCTACAGTCCGTGGAGTCGCGAGAGTCAGACATGACTTAGCAACTAAACCACGACCACCACCACAAAGGTGCTTTCTAATTTGTTGCATGTGGTTGTTTTCAATCTCTTTAGACTAAAAACTATTTTTTTCTCTCATTCTCAGTGACTGAGCAATGAAGAAGACCAAATAAGACAGAAACAGTAAATAAGGCACATTTCTGCTGTACCGTGTCATACCTAAATGGTGGCTTAAGAAAGTCACTTCACCATGAGGAATGCTGGCCCAAGAGCGTGAGTGCTTAGAGGGTTAGGGTTACAAAGAACTGTAAAAGTCATTTACTGTTTCGCTCACTCACTACATACTGACTGAGTGTCTTCTACACATGAATCACAGTTTACAGATAAGACTCTGCTACAAGGTACCTAGGTCCCTTGAAGGGTACCAAGATACCATTCAAAAGTCCACAAGGTAAAATCCTGAATAAGTATATATGCAGTTCTTAATGTCTAATATGTTTGCTATCGCCATCAGATAAACCATAAATTCGGGTTTATAAAGTGAAATTTGGCTGTTCTGTTAGGCATGTGAAATAAACAATAAAAATACTCAAAGTGGTTAAAAGCAGGGATCCTTTCCCTGTTGTCTCCATTCTCTCTGGGAAGTATAGATTAGGAAGTTACAATTCTTAACTGATCCACACATTTACTTTGCTTCCTTCCTTTTATATCAGGCCTATAAACTAAATAGCATTGCATATTGAACAATGGCTTGGAGAAAACTATAAAATGTCTTGCATATTCGTACACATTTTGGGAAACTCTTGATTCCAAAGAAAAGAATTTTAAAAGATAATGAAAACATTAAGTATATATTTAGTATGTATCATAATATTATGGTATTTTAAATAATGAAAAATAATGTGTTTTAAAGCAAAAAGATGTAGTTTTAGATTTAATTGGGAATCAATTAATCTAATGCTCTGCCCCTGGGATCTCCCAGGCAAGAACATTGGAGCAGGTTGCCATTTTCTTCTCCAGGCTACTCTTCCCGACCAAGGGACTGAACTCGTGTCTTCTGTGTTGCAGGCGGATTTACTGCTGAGCCACTAGGGAAGCCCATACCTAAAGCAATAAGATGCAGTTTTAGATTTTATTAGGAATCAATTAATCTAATCATAAATGAAGGTGGCAATGTAGTGGCAGAATGAGCAGTAAAATGCTTTAAAAAATCTAGAATACTGTAAGTAAATCAAATTTGAAATGATATCCTGTATAAGATACAGATGTATCTCCAGTATATGTTAAATTAATGCTGGTGGACAGCAGAGTTCACTTAATTTATTTTTCTTTTCTCATAATGCTTTTTGAGGACTATTTGCCTACCCTAAAAACACAGGGCTTAAGAGTGTGGTTTGGTGAGTTTTGAGGAATTCTAATACTCTTATAGCCAACATTCCCATCAAAAAATGGAACATTACTATTACCTAAAAGTGTTTCCCTGGCCCTTTTCCACTCCCTCCCTCCCACCAGAGGACAACACCTTGGTGACTTCTGTTTTCATAGTTTAGTTTTGCATGTTCCAGAGCTTCATATAGAGTAAATCACACATTTGAACTCCATTGTGTCTGGTTTCCTTTGCACAACAGAATGTGGGATTTCTTTATATCCTTGTGTATATGCATAGTCCACTTAAGATTTACAAAACACATGCCATTCATTCTATATTCTCCCTAGCAACAGTGGCTTTCAATTGTTCCACAACCTCAACAACACTTGGTGATTTCAGTCTTTTTAATTTTACTCATTCTTGTAAGTGTTGATTGACATCTCACTGAGAACTTTTCCGTGTGTTTCTTGACCACTTGTATATATTAGTGATATTTTGTGAAGGGTCTATTCATCTTTGCCTACTTTTCGTTGTTTTCTTTTTCCTCTTATAATTCATTCTTTTCTTTTCCCTCTTGTCATTCACTGTGGGAGTTTTTTTTTTGTATTCTGGATACATATATATACACTGTGAAGGTTTTCTCTCAGTCTGTGGCTCCCTTCTTCACTGTGAAAATATTTTCTCTTACTTTTTAGCTCATTGCATAATTTCATCAATGTTGTTTTTTGATGGGCAGATTTTTTTTTTAATTATTACATCTGCTTAATTACTGAAACATTGAAGGCAAAAGAGAAAGGGGGGCAGCAGAGAATGCAATGATTAGATAGCATCACTAACTCAGTGGACATGACTTTGAGCAAACTCAGGGAGATAGCAGAGGACAGGGGAGCCTGGTGCTCTTCAGTCCATGGAGTCACAAAGAGTCAGACTCAGCAACTGAATGACAACACCATGCTGCAGCAGGTAGCCAGGTATGTTTCCTGGCTCAGGTGAAGAATAAGAGAATGGATGTATTTTGTTTTTTTAAATGAAGGTCAACGAGGCATTATGTGTATATTACCTTATTTAATACTCAAATCATTTCCCTTAGGCTAGGTTATACCCACTTCTAGGTAAAAACTCAGGCTAAAAGGAACTGAATAAATTTCCTAAAGACGGAGATAAAATATTCAGCCAAAGTCTATCCAAATTCAAAGTTTATGTTCTTTCATTGTAAAGCACAGAATCTCATTGAGAAAGAGAAATGATTTCATTTCACCCAGACTTTGATACAATTCTCCCCAACATTGCATTCTTTAGTTTCCAAAACTTGGTACCAAAAAAATCTGCAAAAGTAGTCAGCCACATCTACTGAAATATAGAGTGAATTTTTCCCTAAAGTTATATCCCAGAAAAGGAGTCACTTTCTATTTGAGTTTTAACAAAATCTATTACATTACAGAATACAGTGGCATTTACATTATTCTGAGCAGTCAAAGTGCTGTTTGGAGAAAGCATATTAGCCTGAAACAACCTTCTATTCTTGAGTACTTATAATGGCCATCTGGTAGAATCTGTATTTTTTTTTTAAAGCATTGGATAGCTACATGTAAAAGAATGAAATTAGAACATTTTCTCACATCATATACAAAAATTAACTCAGAATGGATTAAAGCTCTAAATGTAAGACTGGAAACTATAGAACTCTTAAAAGAACATAGCCAGAATGCTCTTTGACATAAATTACAATAATATTTTTTTGAATCTGTCTTATAAGGGCAAAGGAAATAAAAGCAAATATAAACAAATGGGACCTAATCAAACTTAAAAGCTTTCATGCAGCAAAGGAAACCATTGACAAAATGGAAAGACAACCTACTAAGTGGGAGAAAATATTTGCAAATGTTATGACCAATAAGGAGTTAATATCCAAAATATATAAATAGCTCATTCAACTCAATATTTTTTTAAAGCCCAATTTAAAAGTAAGCAGAAGAATTGAATAAACAGTTTTTCCAAAGAAGACATACAGATGGCCATCAGGCATGTGAAAAGATGCTCAACATCATTAACCATCTGACAAATGCAAATCAAAATCACAATATGTCACCTCACACGTCAGAATGACTATCATCAAAAATACCATAAATAACAAATTTTGGCAAGGATATGGAGGAAAAAACTCTCATACACTGTCAGTGGGAACATAAATAGGGACAGTCACCATGGAAAATGGTATGGAGATTTCTCAAAAAACTAAAAACAGAATTGCCATATGACCCAGAAATTTTAGTCCTGGGAATATATCCAAAGAAAACAAAAACACTAAATCAGAAAGATACATGTACCCCAATGTTTATAGCAGCATTGTTTATAATAGCCAAGATATGGAAACAACCCAGTGTCCATCAATAAATGAGTGGATAAGATGTGAGATATATAGACATATATATATATGTATATAGAATAAAATATAAGAAGAAGAAAATTCTGCCATTTACAACAACATGAATGGACTTGGAGAGTACAATGCCTAGTGAAATAAACCAGACAGAGAAAGAAAAATACTGTAAGATATCATTTGTATGTAAAATCTTAAAAATAAAATTAGTGAATATTACAAAGAAGAAACATACTCACAGAGATAGAAAACAAACTAGTGATTTCCGGTAGGGAGAGTGAAAGGGAAGGTGCAAGATGGAGTAGAGGATTAAGGGGTACAAACTACTCCTTACAAAATAAAGAAGCTATAATAATATACAGCATAAGCAATATAGCCAATATTTTACAATAACTATAAATAGAGTATAACCTTTATAAATCACTATGTTGTACATTTGAAATATATTATTGAAATCAACTATACTTCAATAAAAAATTTTTAAAGCTTGCAAATAAATACAATGCACTTTTAGTAATCAATTCTGGGAGGACATCTCCAAGGCTTGTGACAATTTTTGCATTGGTTAGGTCAGGGGTCCCAACCTCTAGGTCATGGACCAGTACCTCCTGTCAAATCACCGGCAGCATGAGATTAGAAATAAAATGCAGAATAAATGTAATGCCCTTGAATCATCTCAAAACCACCCCCTCTCCGTTCGTGGAAATATTGTCTTCCACGAAACTGGTCCCCTTTGCCATAAAGGTTGGGACAGCTGATAGGTCAATACTTGATTCTATAACAAATAAACTCACACATCCCTAAATTTTCATTGTTTAACACAACAAGATTTGGGTTTTGTTAGGTTAATAACAAACCGACCTCATTCCCAGATGACCAGGGAGGTTTTCCTCCAGCAGTGATTCAGGTGTCTAGATCCCTTCATAGAGTTGTATAATAGGGTTGGGGAGGGTTGGGCCCATAGAATATAGCCATGCCCTTACATTGATGTGCTGTCTATGTCTACTTTGATAATACAATAGCAGGACTGAGTAGCTGCTGCAGAGACCACACAGCCAGAGAAGCCTAAAATATTACTATCTGGTCCTTTCCATAAAGGTCAGTTACTGACCAGTTCACAACTGGGGAAAGAGATTGTGGTCACGGCACTTCACCATATAAATGTCTCATCACCAGTTACTCCAGCTGATATTTCACGGGCAAGAACGACTCACAGGGTACCACCTAGTTGGGAGGGGCTTGGAAAATGTAATTTGTCTAGGAAGCTAGATTTCTAGTGATGATTCTAAACAGTACCAAGTAAAGCACACATTTTCGGTGAACACCCAGCTGTTTCTGCTGCAGTTGTCATTTTAAACCAGCCTTTTAAAAGATCTATTGAAAAAGAAATAGAGATCACATATTTGCACACTCAGGATGAATAAAAAACCAAATGTTCTCAAGCTGGGACTCAAGATAACATTTCCAGTGACAGCACCATACACAGATACAAAAATTGCAGTATCTCACACTAGACAGCAAGATAAAGTGGTAAGAAAAATACTGTTAGATGGTTCAAAATGTTTTAGTGATAGCAAAAATGCTGATATTGAAAAGCACTGCAGAGTCTGATTAAAAATATTTTACAAATAGACATGCAAAAGTGCAATATTTCTGAATTAACATAGCTCATGCACATCAAACATATGTAATTAAATTTAAAAATTAGATATAAGTAGATATTTGATGACATCATAGAACTGCCTCAAATTTCACCTATTTGTCCTGTGTCCACAGTACTAATGTCACATGATTTTGAAATGAGATCTACTGATGACACCATTCAGTGAAGGACAAGGAGGGGGCACAGATTCCCCAACCCCCCCTTGCATAAGTGCCTGCTTGGACGGAGCAAGGGGTCTCAAAGCCTAACAGTGTGATTTTCCTAATGGTCCAGTGGGTAGGAATCTGCTTGCCAATGCAGGGGACGTGGTTTCCATCCCTGATCGGGAACTAAGGTCACGCATGCCTCAGGGCAACTAAGTCCCTGTGCCACAACTACTGAAGCCCACGGGCCCTGGAGTCGGTGCTCCACAAGAGAAGCCGCTACGATGAGAAGACGGAACAGCAGTGATGAGCCTGTGGTCCACATCAAAGACCCAGTGCAGCCGAAGCATAAGTAAAAGGATTTTTAAAAGCCTATTAGTGAGCAAACGTTCCTGGTGGCTCAGTGGTAAAGAACCCTCCTGCCAATGCAGGAGATGTGAGTTTGATCCTTGAGTCAGGAAGATCCCCTGGAGAAGGAAATAGTAACCCGCTCCAGTATTCTTGCCTAGAAAATCCAATGGACAGAGGAGCCTGGTGGGCTACAGTTCATGGGGTCAAAAAGAGCGGGACACGACTGAGCGACTGAACAACAATAGTGAGCACCTTGGCTCCATAAAGCATTATATACATATAGGTTAGAAGAGAAGGGGAGCACCTGGTTTTCTGAAAAATAACATGATGTGGGATCTCCACACCAGAAAATAGCTCTGGTCTGCTTCCTGGGGCCACCTAAAGACTGTTTAGGTGAAATATCAGCCCAGGCTTTAATGTCATTTCACAAAAAAGAGAACGGGGAGAAGTCCCCAGATGCATATTTCAGAACCAGAGCTTTGTGTCTCCCCAGTGCTCTTCCCTGGTGGCTCAGGTGGTAAATCGAACTCAGGGAGACCGGGTTCAATCCCTGGGTTTGGAAGATCTCCTGGGAAGGAAGTGGCAACCCACCCTAGTACTCTTGCCTGTAAAATCCTACGGACAGAGGAGCCTGGTAGGCTACCGTCCATGGGGTCACAAAGAGTCAGACACGACTGACTTCACTCACTCACTAGTGCTCATCTTAACCAAAACTTTGGGAGATGATATTATCATTGGAAAAATAGAATTGCCATGTATTTGAGTTTGTAGGCTCTATATACAATGGGGGTTGTCATTTCATTTTTGCAGGAATTCAGAAATTGAAATATTTTATGCAAATTTTGATCAGTATTTTGGTGAAAGGATTTTACAGCCTTATTATCCTAAAAGTTTTGATCTTCATCTGTAATTTACATTAACTGCTTTTCCCTCATTTCAAATACAAGTTAGAGCTGTGGCTGGTTTTTGTTAACTTCCCTTTCAATATTTTGCTGTAATTCAGTACCCGCCTGGCTTTTTTCTCAGATGATGCTGCCGCCACTTTCAGGAATTACCAGGAAAGAAGTTGGAGCAAAGAGTTTATTAATCCAGGCATATGTTTTCAAGGCCCTCAGATCCAGGGTGTGATGCTCAGATTTTGATGTTTAAGTGAAATAAATTAAATGGTTATTTCCCACTGGATTCTGAGACTGAGTCAAAGGATTCCCTAGACCTTACCTGACTCTTTCAACTGCTGCACTATTATAAAGCACTCTGCAAATAAAAATCATCACATGTGTCATCTTCCAGGAGAGTTTCTTTTCTCCTTTCCATCTGGTCCCATCTCTGACTGCAAAATAAAGTTGATTTTAGCAGGTGCTAAAACTCTTTTCAGTATCGTACTTTTCTTTTGTTATAATAAAGACTCTTACTGGCTTTAATAGAGCCTAACCAAGATCCAAAAGCCCAAATGATTTTAGAAACTTCTGGAACCCCGGCCCTTAAAATAAGAGAATAAACTGAAGAAAAGCAACACTTACTGAACAATGACTACTGTCATTTATTCAGCTCAGCATTTATAGACCCTGACTTTCATTTCCTTACAACAAAATTTAAAGGGATGTATTGTTTTGCCATTTGTAAACAGGGAAACTGAGATTTAATGGGTAGTAGTGATGGATGGTGTGTACAAAGGGCAGGGACTTAATCAACACAAGCTTATGGCCCGTACTTACTGGGAATTCCTCATTCATAGAGAATAATTGCAATCCCAGATCCCCATTATGAATGGGGTTCAACAGGTTACCTGTGCCTGCAGGCGTAGGGTAGGCACACGTTGAGCCAGTCAGTGTAGGATGCATGCAGCCCTGGACATCTAAGGGCATCACAGACCTGTTATTGCTCAATCTCAGTGGCTTTCCCAGTATATACTAAAGTCAATTTTCAAGCCCAGAACTCTCTAAAGAGTACTAAGATACTGCATAAGTGAATAACTTCTGACCCTGTGTCATTGACGTTGTTCTCCAAATGCCTAGGAATAAGAATCTGGTTTGCCCAGCTGAGTCAGAATCCATGCCTGGGCCAGTAAGCTTTGGTCTAGGGGCCACATCTCATAGGGCACCCACTGTTCCTGAGGCTTCCTCATGCAAATCCAGGGAAGTCAGGAAGAGAGATGAGTTATAAGATCTGTCAACTTCAAAAATAGTTGCAACCCAGAAGCTGAGAGTTGTTTTATTCAATGGGAATTTTTAGGACTTCAAGCCAAGGAGACGGCATCTCAAGTGACCCTGAGAGAAATGTTCCAAGGAGGTGGGGGGAGGTGTCAGATTATACAGAAGTTTGCAATAAAGGGCAGGTAGTCTGGACATCAAAAGTATTTTTGTGAATTAAAGAAAACCAGATATCTCAGGTTAAGGAATTTAGCACTTTTTTATGTATGGGAAGATGCTAGAGTCTAGGCTCACTGAAATCATTCCTTTCATATGCATCTCAGCTCCCTGGGGCCAGTATCTTATGTTTTCTGGATCCTGAGTTCCTCAGTGCTCACCAGAGGGAGTGGCTACATCCTGAAGGCTGCCAGGTCGCAGGTATCACTCTCCTTCCTCAGTGCCCTTAGGGTTCAGGGATTCTTATTTGGAGGGCAGGAATCGCTAATGACTGTGACATTCTTGTTTACTGATGTGGCAGGAAATATTTCAATTCTCAGACCCGTGATCCAGGAAGGTGCCAAGAGAAGAGTTTGCTACAAGAGGCTTTAACCTGTGACAGGAATATTCTGCAATATTTATCAGCCTGCTCAAGATCTCTCTTCTCATCAGTTCATATTAAATCATCTTTCACCTTCTAATTTCCATTCTGCCTCTCCAATCAGAATGAGTTTTCTCAAAGCCACTTGATCAGCTAAGGTCTACCACTCTGTTCAGAATAATAGTGAACCCCTCCCCTGGCCTTGGTTTTTAAGGATTCCCAGATTCTACTCCTTTAGTTGTGAGCAGCCCTTTATGGGCCATGGTATCAATATTGTCATCAGTGACTTCCTAAAACAAAAAGCAATTTTGTCTCTCTTAGAGAAGTCAGTAAATTCTACTTTGTTTACCCATTAAAAAATGTGCCTCCTCAAAATGATCTACTTAACTGTAAACAACCCATCAGCATGGGTTTACACACAATCTTGTCACAAGAGACCCTGGAACCATATATTCTCCAACTATGGAGAACTCCAGCATAACACAGCTGTCCTCAGCTGCTTCCATATATATATGATTATACCAAGTGATCTAAAGCTTAGCATAAAACCATTGCAAATAAACACTGAAGAAATATTTGTAGATTTGATTTGAGTTCCTCTGGAGGAGATAATGTATTACTGAAAATCAGCAGTAAAACAATACAGCTTAATAATTATATAACTTCTTTCCAAAGTGGTTTGTATTTATGTTTGTCTGTGTGATGCATGTGTATACATATACACAAAATATACACAAACACAAATATATGTGATGTTTCCTTGTATGTTTGTGCATATATATTTTTAATTTATATGTATTTTAATTATATATACACACAAATATATATATAGGATTCTTTTATAGCCTTATATAAAACTAATATACATAATTTACCATTAACAAATTTATTTTGTTTTCATATTCATATTTTTTATTTTAAAGCCCTAGGAGTCTTCTGAGATTTTAAGTCATAATTCTGAAACACCCTTTACTTCAGTATAATAAAGTATATCTCTCTTGGAGCTCAGATATCAAGAATACAGACGTGTAAATTTCAGGTTAGATACAAGTTTAAATAAATTTTCCACCACATTTAGCCAATTTATGGAATTATAAAAGCAATACAAGGGGAAGTATATACATATACAATTCAAAGTTGTTCACTAACTTTGAAATATAGCTCCCTAAAAAGATGCTCACCCACAGACAAGGGCAGACAAAATCCTTGGACTTTTGAAAAGGAAACCCCTTTGGATGGCATGAGAGAAACTAAGTATACAACTTAGTTTGGAAGTTGTGGAAGACTATGGAAGATTCTACTTTTCCTAAACTAATACAAATATTATCTGCCCTATCAAAAGGACTGAAATGTCATGTATTAATAACCTGCTTTAGACCTTGGGCAAAAACCCGACCTGCTTTTTAAAAATTAGAAAGAAAATGTTATGACTTAGGCTTGCTAGTCATTTTATCTTAATGATAAAACATTTTCTCTTCTATCTCTTGGCCAAGGAACTGGTTTCACAATAGCTTTTATTCCCAACCCTATTAAACTACCCTCTTCAAATTTGCTTTCAGTTCCTTTTAGCTTTGTCTGGAAGGCCAAATAACATGAGAAAACAAAAGAGCACAAACGAAAGATTTAGAAAAGCTGGCAAAGAATGGAGGCAGGGAACTACTTTAGTATGATGTGAAACCCATTGAGAGATGTGAAAAAGAAGTTTCCCCATCTTCCCTGGATTTAATCAACACACACACCCGCCTCTCTCCACCTACACACACACCTCATCTGTACTCAACTTAAACATGAAAATTTCCATGAAATTAGTAGGTCTTCTCTTAAACAGACTTGACTAAACCTTTAAATTTTAATGTTAGGATTTTAAAGAAAATAAGAACACACCTAATTTATTCTCTTTCTGTGATAGTCCTAAGATTTGTCCTGTGTTCTCCAGCCCCATTGCCATTCAGCCTTCTACCCTAGCCTTTATCAATCCTAATTCCATTCGTTGTAGTAGATTACTAACTGTTCTTTTTCTAGAAGTTTCTTTCATCAGTATCTTTTGTGCTTCCAGTTATTTGTTTCCCAACACCACAATTAGCATGTCACTGCCAACATGTGAACCAATGACTTAATACCTAAAATCAAATTCCTTTTCTCTTTCATGTAGTTTCTGTTTTCACAAGCTCATGCCATTTCTTTCCTACAGCAGAAATTCTCCCCTATAGCCTGGCAGGTCCCTATTATTTGTCACAGTAAATTTGTTCTAGTATTTATGTTGTTACCTCTACCCAGAATGCTGTATCCCTCTTCACTGTTGTTGTCTAAATCCTGTATATTCTCTAAGGCTAGGTTCACTTCTCATTCTCTCTCCAAAGATCTATCTCAATTTAATTGATGCTTCCAGTTCCTAAATTGCTAGACTACTTAAGACACAGGCAAGAAAACTCCTTGCCTAGAACCTTAAGCTTCAGATGCTATGCATGCATGTGTGTGCACACACACACATACACACACACACACACCCCATTCACTAAAGGACACACAGATACCTCTGTCATTCATAGTCCCGGGGACAGTACTGGCAGAGGAAAACTTCTAACCTAAATATCCATTTTTATGACTAACACTGCTCAGGCCCTAGAAACATTCTTTACTTAGTTTTTCCCACGATGCTTTTGACCACTGATGAGTTCAATTCAGTTCAGTCGCTCAGTCCTGTCTGACTTTTTGCGAACCCGTGGACTGCAGGATGCTAGGCTTCCCTGTCCATCACCAACTCTCGGAGACTACTCAAACTCATATCCATCGAGTCAGTAATGCCATCCAACCATCTCATCCTCTGTCGTCCCCTTCTGCCTTCAGTCTTTCCAAGCATCAGGGTCTTCTCCAATGAGTCAGTTCTTTGCATCAGGTGGCCAAAGTATTGGAGTTTCAGCTTCAGCATCAGTCCTTCTAATGACTATTCAGGACTGATTTCCTTTAGAATGGACTGGTTGGATCTTCTTGCAGTCCAAGGGACTCTCAAGAGTCTTCTCCAACACCACAGTTCAAAAGCATCAAAACTTTGGAGCTCAGTTTTCTTTATAGTCCAACTCTCACATCCATACAGGACTACTGGAAAAAGCATAGCTTTGACTAGACGAACCATTGTTGGCAAAGTAATATCTCTGCTTTTTAATCTGCTGTCTAGGTTGGTCATAGCTTTTCTTCCAAGGAGCAAGTGTCTTTTAATTTCATGGCTGCAGTCACCATCTGCAGTGATTTTGGAGGCCCCCCTCCCCCCCAAAATTGATGAGTACCACAAATGATTTGGGTTTGAGTGCTCTCAGTGTGTGGCATGAATCCTGCTTTAGAACACCAGGGCCAAATGTGCTTTGGTAAAAGACATGATAAATTAACTAGTCAAGCCTGTACTCTCAGTTTGCACACTATCAATGGAGTCCTGCGTAACCAATATCAAGAACTGCCAGAACTGCCGAGTGTCCTTTTTCCTGCTTCAGTTACCAACCTAATTTGTAGCTGTGAAAGCATCTGCAGTTTAGCACGGTACATGCAACAATTAGCAAGAGGGACTAGAAGCTTTTAGCAAAGCCACAAAGATACTTTTATTCTTAAATTTATTCTTGAATTCACTTGTTTAGAGCAATTCTATTTTCACAGATATATAATGCATGAAGCATGATCAAATTTCTTTACATGAACAACTAGATAGTCATATTATACCAACTTCAAAATATTTGATACAATTTAAAATTTTAAAACACTTAATTAAATGTTGGCTTAATTTAAATGTTGGTATGATTTTTGTTTTTATTAACTATAATTTGTAAAATTGTAGTTATCAATCTATTATAACAGATAATTTTGAGTAATTTTAAATGTTTTAGGATAAAATGACTTTCTGAAAAAATTGATCTTTGCTTTAATAAAAATATTTCCAAATTTAGCACATGCAAGGAGATCAGTCCTGGGTGTTCTTTGGAAGGAATGATGCTAAAGCTGAAACTCCAGTACTTTGGCCACCTCATGCGAAGAGTTGACTCATTGGAAGAGGGATTGGGGGCAGGAGGAAAAGGGGACAACAGAGGATGAGATGGCATCACTGACTCGATGGACATGAGTTTGAATGAACTCCGGGAGCTGGTGATGGACAGGGAGGCCTGGTGTGCTGCAATTCATGGGGTTGCAAAGAGTCGGACATGACTGAGAGACTGAACTGAACTGAACTGAATACAATAGTATTTATCTATTTTAGTGTTGTAAGTCATTATTGTAACAAAAAAACTATTATTAATTATTAATGAAAATATTAAGGATGAATTTTAGTGATATTCAGTGGTTTGCTGAAATGAAGAAAATAAATGCAAATCTTATGAAATAAGAATGCAATAATTAAGAATTCTGACACAATGGAATATTACTCAGCTATTTAAAAGAATGTATTTGAATCAGTTCTAATGAGGTAGATGAACGTAGACCCTATTATACAGAGCAAAGTAAGTCAGAAAGAAAAACAAATGCATTTAGAAAGATGGTAACTATGACTCTATATGTGAGACAGCAAAAGAGACACAGATGTCAAGAACAGACTTTTGGACTCTGTGGGAGAGGGAGAGGGTGGAATGATTTGAGAGAATAGCGTTGAAACATGTATATTATCATATACGAAATAGATCGCCAGTCCAGGTTTAACGCATGATACAGGATGCTCGGGGCTGGTGCACTGGGATGACCCTGAGGGATGGAATGGGGATGGAGGTGGGAGGGGGGTTCAGAATGGGGAACACATGTACACCCATGGCTAATTCATGTGAATGTATGGCAAAAACCACCACAGTAGTGTAAAGTAATAAGCCTCCAATTAAAATAAATAAAAACATAAAAGGGGGAAAAAAAAACACATCTGTGTATATTATCATCTAAACCAGACTATCAAAAGAACACGGACCTACTCAATAGTAACTCAAATCAGTCTCATTACTGTCTTGTCATCTTTCAGCATTATAAAAAAACCTAAAGCTTTCCACAAATGGTTTTCACTATAAAAAATTCATTTTGTCAATGAAGGAGGAAAAAAACATTGAACAGCTTGCTAGCTTCTTCTATAATTAAAAAAAAAAAAAAAAAAGCATGTAAGAAGTAAGCTTTCATTAGTATTTCCTGCCTCAGAACTTGCAGTTATTGCACCTGGTCATAGAAATGTTCACTCAAACTAAACTCGAACTCTTACCTTTTCTGCTATTGTCCCCCCCTAGGCATGCGCCTTGGCTCTCTTCGCCCATTACATGGTGAATTACAGAGCGGAGACCACGCGTTTCCCAGTTCTAACCCTCCTGGTGCCCATCACTACTGTAAGCAATGTGTGAGCTGTTAATTGATTAGAGGTGAGAGAAAATAATTATGAAATTTTAAGTAGCTAGGGTTTCCAAATAGAGTCTAGGGGGCAGGTGGGTGGTGATGGCAAGAAGATTGCGTCTAGACTGGGAGAGGAGAGCATCCCCTGGGGGATATAAAACAATAACAGGAGGAGCAAGAGAAGGCTGCATTCCTGAGGCTGTCTGATTCCTGCCTGACAGAACCCTGGTGAGCCAGTCTTCCTGACAGAAAAGCCAAGTTTTACAGCCTCACAGCTGTGCTCAGGGGTGTTTAATTTGCAAATGAGGGGAATAAGAACTGAGTTCTTAGAAAGCAAATCTGCAGCCCATCTTTTTTGTGACATGGCTTCACACACATCAGACCCTTTCATTTCCAGACCTTCCCTTAGCTCAGAATCGATTTTTGTGGGAGCTGAAAGGTAACTCAGGCTCCCCACCTATCCTCACATGATATTTAACCTTAAACTTGACATTTTAATGACTGCCAGTTTGCTATTAAGAACTTCCTTTAAGAATTAACCAAATACCTCAAGCACTATTTTACAAAGACTTTTAGATTTAGCTAGCTTAAGAGCCATTGTTGAGCAGCTACGAAGTATTAATAGTTCAGTGAAAGAGATTTCTGGTGTGCAGAGAACCTAACATTGCAAAATATATGTCGTAAAAATCCTAAATAAAAATTGTCTTATTGCTTTAGTTTTAGGTGTTTTAGTAAATATTTGTAAGATCATGCTCCAGGTAGTTTTTACTTGGGAAATAAAATTCACAGTATTCCTCAATGATCAATTGTGTGATTCTTTTTCTAGAGTTTATGTGTTTTCATTACTCATTCCAAAATACATATATGTTTATAGATACACAAACAGTGATTTGGAAAAGGAATTAAATGAAAATCGAGACCTTTGCCAAAAATATGTTCTCACAATTGACTATTAGTAAGCTCTATTTCACATCACTTTTCTTATTCTCTCATAATTTGAGTTAATGAATGTAAATTGAGCTTATTTAGATTTTAACGCATGTATGATATGTTCCAGTTAAATTATGGCGAGAAAAAATTTGTAAAAGATTAAGCTGAAGGACTCAGATTAGATACCAATTACCCACAACTCTGAATTACAGGGAAACAAAATTAAATACTGAGCTACTCCTCTTCTTCCACTTTCTTTCTTTTCCTTCCTTTTGCTTTCTAATTCAAAAGCCATGATGCCACCAAATGAGATGGGCATTTGCATAAGCATGGGGGAGGCATGGATGGGAAGTCATGGTGATAAGTCATGGTCAGAAACCAAAAAGGTGAGATTGGTGGAAGCATCCTATGTGGTTACAGGGGAACTTACTTAGGGTACAGCAAGGAGATTAAACCAGTCAATCCTAAAGGAAGTCAACCTTGAATATTCATTGGAAGGACTGATGCTGAAGCTGAAGCTCCAATACTTTGGCCACCTGATGTGAAGAGCTGATTCACTGGAAAAGACCCTGATGCTGAGAAAGATTGAAGGCAGGAAGAGAAGGGGACGACAGAGGATGATGAGATGGCTGGATGGCATCACTGATGCAATGGACATAAATTTGAGCAAACTCTAGAAGATGGTGATGGACAGGGAAGCCCAGCATGCTGCAGTCCATGGGGTTGCAAAGAGTCAGACATGACTTAGCAACTTGAACAACAATTGGGGTAAAAGAATGTCCACACAGAGGACAGGCCAGGAGGAATGTCAGAGCCTAAGCCACGTGAGAGTTACCATATTTGTGGGGTGACCTGAGGAGATGATGAGGCCTCTGCCTGTGAGAGCTCTCTACAATCTGTGGGCTAGCAGTGTGCTGATCTTTTAAAGTTTCTTTCCCTACCCAATCCCCCTTTTTTGATGAGGTTTCAGTGAGGTCTGTTAGGGGTGCATCCTGCAGCTTAATTGGCTTAAAATGTCCTCTCCTTTGGTGTGGTCTCTTTGGGGACCAATTGGGAGAAAAAAAAACCAATAGTGTAACTGTTTTGATACTGAAAATTGATAAATGTCTTTTTGAAATAACCAGTCCCTCCAAAATAAATAAATCCAATATGAAAAAAAAAAAAAAATAATGTGGGGTGGGGAGTGTGCCAAGTTAGAGGACAGCAGAGACAGCCAAGCTCAGGGTTTCTGAGCTAAAGTAGAGTGGTGACAGTTGTCCTGCGGGAGGAAAGGCAGTGGCAACAGCAGAGAAGATTGGAGATAGACTAAAGGAGGGGGAGAGATTTTGACCAAATAGGTAAATATATTCAGTGTAATAGAAGACAGTTTTCTCACCATCAGAAAGAGGAGTACATACATGTGGCTGCTGCTGCTGCTAAGTCGCGTCAGTCATGTCTGACTCTGTGCGACCCCAGGGACAGCCTCCCACCAGGCTCCCCCGTCCCTGGGATTCTCCAGGCAAGAACACTGGAGTGGGTTGCCATTCCCTTCTCCAATGCACAAAAGTGAAAGGTGAAAGTGAAGTCGCTCAGTCGTGTCCCACTCTTAGCGACCCCATGGACTGCAGCCCACCAGGCTCCTCCATCCATGGGATTCTCCAAGCAAGCATAGTGGAGTGGGGTGCCATTGCCTTCTCCAACACACATGTGGAGAGCAAAACAAACTCTGTGGTGTTAGATTAAAACTGAAGATATTTCTGTGAGTACATACATTTCAATAAATAGAAACATATAGAAATAAATTTAGATGTGAATGTATACATACATACTCATGTATACATCTCTTAGCTCTATCGGGTGACAGCCCAATAGCAATGAGCACACCTACTTTCCAGATTTCAGTTTATAAACACCATTCACCCATTCTTCATTTAAAGTGACCAGAGCTCCTTGGAGAAATAGCTCATTTC
The DNA here is from genome assembly GCF_055505025.1 of Bos grunniens. Classification (NCBI taxonomy): domain Eukaryota; kingdom Metazoa; phylum Chordata; class Mammalia; order Artiodactyla; family Bovidae; genus Bos; species Bos grunniens. Next base: position 11,745,868 of record NC_141168.1, read on the forward strand.
AGAGCTTGTGCAGGCTAATTATAAGATGAGCCTTGAGCATACTGTGATGTTAAAAAGTAACGAAGTATTATTCAAAGAAAGATAGACATATGCCAGAAGGACACAGAGGCCTGCTTGAAGAGGCTATCAATAGACACATCTGGGAACTAAAACATTAAAACAAATTATAACCTATGCTTATAATAGGAAACTATGAATCTATATTGATAGAAATAAATTGAAATTTTGATAGGGAACAGGATATTCACATAGTCTTACTGTCACTTCCACCATTTACTTATTCATTATAAAGGAAAGAGAGTACTTTTACAAAGAAGGTTGGCAGATGACCTCTTGATAAAATGAATGATTACACTTCTTTGTTTTCTTAAGTCAGAAATTGGAAGTAGACCTCCCTTCCCTGTATCTGAATGAGGACCCTGGCTCAAGAGCACAGACCTGGCCATCTGACAAAGGGCCTAATCTCTGGACAGCTGTATATTTGGTCTACTTGTTAGAAGACAATTTTTTTGAAGTATAATTGATTTACAATGTTAGTTGCAGATGTATAACAAAGTGATTTAGTTATGTGCATATATATACATATATTTTTTTTTCAGATTCTTTTCCCTTGTTGTTGTTCAATCACTCAGTTGTGTCTGACTCTTTGGAAACCCATGGACTGCAGCACGCCAGGCTTCCCTGTCCTTCACCATCTCCCAGAGTTCTTTCAAACCCATGTCCATTGAGTCAGTGACAACAACCATCTCATCCTCTGTCATCCCCTTCTCTTCCTGTCTTCAACCTTTCCAGCATCAGGGTCCTTTCCAATAAGTCAATTCTTCGCACCAGGTGGCCAAAGTATTGGGGCTTCAGCATCAGCGTCAGTTCTTCCAATGAATATTCAGAGTTGATTTCTTTTACGATTGACTGGTTTTTTTCTCCCTGCTGTCCAAGGGACTCCCAAAAGTCTTCTCCACAACCACAGTTCGAAAGCATCAATTCTTTATCACTCAGCCTTCTTTATGGTCCAAATCTCACATCCATACATGACTACTCGAAAACCATAGCTTTGACTTTACAGACCATTGTTGGCAAAGTGATGTCTCTGCTTTTTAACACTCTGCCTAATTTTGTCATAGTTTTTCTTCCAAGATTATTACAAAATATTGAGTAGAATTCCCTGTGCTATACAGTAGGTCCTTATTGGTTATCTAGTTTATATACAGCAGTATACTTATGTTAATCCCAAACTCCTAATTTCTATACTTCCAATCAGTAATGGGACAAATCAAAATTGCATACTATTTAATAGGAAAAGAATGCAGTATCATTTTGATAATATTCTTGCCAAAGATCCATAACCTAAATCTAATCTGAGGAAGCATCAGGGAAACCCAAATTGAGATAAATTCTAGAAAGGAAGTCCCCTGTAATCTACAAAAGTGTCAGACTATGAAAATTAGGAGTCTGACAAACGCTTCCAGATTGAAGAGACCAAAGAAACCTTCACCAGATCCTGAGCTATTGTTATATGTCCTTTTGTTATAAAGGACATTGTGGGGACAATTGGCAAAACTTAATGTGGTCTGAAGTGGAAGACACAGCAAGGTGTTCTTCACCCTGTTCATGTATGTATGTTGGTTATGCATAACTTCCTGCTTTGGAGGAAAATACCCTAAAATTTTTAGGAGTGACAGGTCATCAAGCCAGCAACTTACTCTCACATAGTTTAAGAAAAAAAAAGGAGTATTCTTTGTAGTGTGATGGCTATTTTTGCTAGCCTTGGATTGTCCAAAAACAAAGTCTGAGTCTGAACAAAATAAAGTTCTCCTCTTGTGGGACAACACAAAAGAATCTGAGAAATGCCCTAAGCTAATTTATCAGAATTCTAGTTTCTCACCTGATTGTATATCCATTTTTCACTTAGATAATATGATCAGAGCCCACTTTGGAAGCCTACATAGGAAGTTATATTAAAATAATATGGAAAAGTCAGGAAGACTTGCTCACACCAACCTGTGTAATGTCTAAATTTCCATAAATGGAAGTCCTTTTCCACGGGCTAAGAATAATCTTTTACAAGGACTATTACAGAATATAATTTCCTGAATGCCAGATGAAGAACTACAGACAGGAGAGGATACACAGAAAAGCTTGTGTGCAAATGGGCTCATCTTATCCTTCTCTTTTCCAAACTTGTTTTGAGAATATAATGGGGGTCAAGGGTAAGGAAATGTCATATCACAGGGGAGAAACTGAGTCGTGGTATGTCTAAGCCAGATCTGTGGACCTGAATAGAACCATCAGTGCAGCCAGAGCTGCAAAAAGTCAGCATGACCAGGCAAGTGGTGAGTCCATGTAGAAGACTGATTTGAGACAAAGGGAATAGGAAAAGGTGGTCATAAACTCATTATACTTGAAAGACTAAATAAACCTGAAGGTGAGTTATAAGCAAGAAGATCAGCTAGCCAAACATGATCCACAGGCTAGAGAACTAACAGTTTATTTAAAAAAAAAAAAAAATATATATATATATATATATTCCAAACGGAAGTACATAGGTGAAAGGAAAGTAAGAATTGACTAATTTTCCACAGGTAAAAATGTGCCTGCTAAGAGAATCCAGTAAGATGCAGGTGGTGTGGCCACCACTGTCCTTTATTCCAATCCACTCCTACTTTCACTCTTAGATTGCCATCATAGATTCTGAAAACACAGAGTAGATTCAGAGAGAATAGACCACCTGGTTCTGTTGATTTGATCACAATTTTGCAGGTATAGAAAAGGAACACACTGTAATGTAATAAATAGGAAATGCTCTCTCATAACTCCCCTTAAGGAAGGACTTTCTGGCTGACTGTGGAGAATGTGGTCAACAGACAATCTTCAAAAAACAGAAGGTAACAATTGGCAAGGATGTGGAAAAAAGAAATCCCTTATACACTGTTGGTAGGAATATGAATTGGTAGCGCACTGAGGAAACAGCATCAGCGTTCCTTAAAAATTAAAGATAGAACTAGCATTTCTGGATATATACCTAAAGCAAATGAAATCAGTGTCTCAAAGAGATATCTGCACCCCCACATGCATTGCAACATTATTCATAATAGCCAAGACATGGAAACAACTTAAATATGTGAAAATGACTGGAAAAAGAAAATGAACAATGAAATAATATTCAGCCCTGAGCACCCAAAAATTAATGCTTTCAAATTGTGGTGCTGGAGAAGACCCTTGAGAATCCCTTGGACTACAAGGAGATTAAACCAGTCAATCCAAAAGGAAGTCAACCCTGAATATTCAATGGAAGGACTGATGCTGAAGCTGAAGATCCAATAACTTGACCACCTGATGTGAAGAGCTAACTCATTGGAAAAGACCCTGATATTGGCAAAGATTGAAGGCAGAGGGAGAAGGGAGCGAAAGAGGATAAGATGGATAGATAGCATCACCGACTCAATGAGCATGAGTTTGAGCAAACTCCAGGAGATGGTGAAGGACAGGGACGCCTGGTGTGCTGCAGTCCTTGAAGTTGCAGAGAGTCAGACACAACTTAGCAACTGAACAACAACAATATTCTTAAGGAAATCCTGACATTTGTGACAACATGTATGAGCCTGGAAGACATGCTAAACAAAATAAGCCAGACACGTAAAGACAAATGCTGCATAATCTGACTCACTTATATATTAAACCTGAAATAATTAAACTCATAGACACAAAGAATAGAAGAGTGCTTACCAGGAGCTGATGGGGAGGGAGAAATGAGATCTTGGTGAAAGCATACAAAGTTCCAGTTAATAGATGAATATGTTCTGGAGCTCTAATGTGCAGAAATGTGATTGTTGTCAGCAAGACTTAATTGTTTATTTGAAATTTGCTAAGAAAGTAGATCTTAGTTCTAAAAAATGGAAGGAAGGAAGGAAGAAAAAAAGGAAGGAAAGAAGGAAGAAAAAAGGAATGGGAGGGAGGAAAGAAGAAAGAAAAGAAAAGAAGAAATAAAAGGAAAAGAAAGAAAATAGAAAGTGTCAAACAGATTACCCTGCACTGGTTTAACCCCAGGGGAGAACCCTAAAGACCTCTGCCACTGTATCTCAGTATTGGAGTCACCAAGAATACCATGCAGTCAAGCACTGATGGAACAGTTTTGCTCACATAGAGAAGAGACAGAGTAAGATCAGCTCCAACAGTGGGCACTGGTCCCCTGTGACCAGCAGGTCTCATCCTGAGCCCAATGCAGGGCAATCTGCCTACTCACCGTTCTCCTGGTGCATTAGACAAACCCCATGTCCTCCACACACAGGACATACACAGTGGGGGTGACCAGGTGCTGTATGGTGCACACCATGCAAGCAAAGACACGGGGGACCTCTTTGAGCCCAGAACAGGGAAAGATGTCCCCCACAAGGTGACAAGACTGGCACAGGCTGCATGGTCTCTTTATCTCTTGGTAAGGAAGTGTTCCAAGCCCAAGGCCCATTTTTATACAAAGAAATAAGAGCAGAAAGCCTGCAGGCACCAGACCACCTTTCCCAACAGCAACTGTGTGAGGTGATGGACTTGTTAATGAATTTGATTGTAATGACTATTTTACAATATATGTATGTGTGTGCTTAGCCCCTCAGTTGTGTCCAACTCTTTATGACCCCAAGGAGCTCCTCTGTCCATGGAATTTCCCAGGCAAGAATACTGGAGCAGGTTGCCATTTCTTCCTCCAGGGGAAGACCCAGAAATTCCTGACCCAGGAATCAAACCTGCATCTCTAGTGTCTCCTGTTTAGCAGGTGGATTCCTTACCTCTGGTGCCACCTGGGAAGCCCTTCACAATGTATATATATGGCTCAAAACATCAAGTTGTGTATTTGAAACATATACAATTTTTATTTGTCCAAAAAAAAAAAATAGATACCCTTCTGCTTGCAGTTCTGCAGGGTCCACCTAAGTTGCAAAGAGCCAGCTCCCTCAGGCTGTACCCTTCCTGGGACAACCCCTCAGAGGGCTAAGCAAGGTGAGAATCCAAGTGCAAGCACCTTGAACCAGACAGGAGACAAGGCTGGGGAGGAACACTCACCTTCGACTCCACAGGGGCTTCCCAGGCTTCGGGAAGCTCCCTTCACACTTCAGCTTCCCACCCTGCCCAACCCTGCTCCTTCCCCCTTCCTTCCTTTACTACTGGTATCTAGTAAATACCTTCTTTACCCCAAATCCCATGCCAGCATCTGCTTCCATCAAATCCTACCAGTGACAGTCGGTATCAGAAACAATCTGAGTTGGGGAGTTGGGGAGATCAACCCTTACTGCTAAACTGGCACTGTGGTAAATGGAGCCAGGCATCCCACAGTACAGGGTACCAGTCCAACTGTTAAAATCTTCCCTGGTGCTGAACTGGGCCAACATACTAACGGGAGAGAATCCATTAGTGGGTATGATGTGCCAAGGATTTGAAACATATGGGGGAAGTTGCATTGGCTGAATTTTGCTAAGAGCCACCGTGCTGATGTTCTGTTGAGAGATAATGACAAGCTGAGATGAGTAAAAAGCCAATTGAAACTTAGGTGTGAAAGCTAGAGTGTTATTTTGGTTGTATGTGCAGAGCCTGGACCAGGGTAAAACCAAGTGAGAACAGTTGATAATTTAAGAGAGTGCCAAATGCCAAAAGTCTCATCAACCCAGAGTGACTTGCAAGAAGAAAATACATGAGAGACTGATCAGTCAACTAATGGGTTCAATGTTTAGTTACCAAATACTCTGTAATTGCCAAACAATTTTTCTGGGAAGGTGTCATAATTGGTTCCAGGGTCTATCTAGATTTCCATGAGGCTGCTAGTTTGATTTCTTACAAATGGACTTGAAGAAACTTGATGGGAATTTCCAGTGGATAGCATGTGGCTTTGATCAAAGAACAATTTTCCATTTGGGAAAGTCCTCTTCTTCAAACAATTGTGCAGAGCTAGAAGAAAAGCAAGAGACAAACTGGGGAGAAAGGAAACTCATTTATTCTCAGAAAGATCTCTCAGATGAAATTTTGTGATCTGGAGATCAGAGAGTGGCAAATATTTTAATCAGACTTGTTCATTTTTATGAGGGATGATACTTGTTAAATTCTGGACAGGGCTTACCTGGTAGTCCAGTTCGATCCTTGGTCCGGGAAGATCCCACAGGCTGCGGATCAACTGAGGCATGTGCTGCAACTACCAAGCCCAAGCTCTAGAGTCCATGAGCTCTAACTCCTGAACCCCTGTGCCCTAGAGCCTGTGCTCTGCAGTAGAGAAACCACCACAATGAGAAGCCCGTGCATTGCAAGGAAGAGTAGCCCCTGATAGACACAGCTAGAGAAAGCCTGTGTGCAGCAGCAAAGATCCACCACAGCCAAGAATAATGAAATAAAATAAAAAATAATTATTTAAAAGTCTGGATAGTGCTCAGCCCTTACAATGTGCTGAGTTTTTGATAGTTTTGAAGTGCATGTGTAAGGAAAAAACTTTGCCTCCAAGATACATTTCTCTAGATATCTCTACTAAGGAAATAGTATTTAGGAATAAATGATGTGAGCTTTTGTTTGATTTTTTTAAAAGTGACTTTCAGGCCTGCAAAAGAAAATTTTCTTTAAGCTGATCCCTCTGGAGTTGAGGTTTGGAGGAGAAAGAAGGAAAGGAGACATCCCCTTACTGGCAACTGCTTGTCATATTGGTGTCTGTAAATGTTTCCAAACACTAAGCAGTGTGCCATGTGTGGGTGTGTTAGTCTTGTCTACACTTTTGGTTCTCAACTGGGAGATTTTGCTTCCATGGCACATTTGTCAATGTCTAAAGACACATGTCTAAAGGTTGTCACAATTGAGGGTGGTGCTCCTGGTATCTAGTGAGTAGAGGCCTGAGATACTTCTAAATGTGCTACCATACACAGGACAGACCACACACGCAACAAAGAAATATTCAGTCCGAAATACAAACAGGTTGGGAAATTCTGGTCTGTACCGAAGGCAGTTACACTATTTGAAGTACCTTTAAGAGAAGTACATGCTGTGGTGCATTAATTATTATGGAAAGGACATTAATTAGGGGTCCAGCCTCCAGAGCTGGCCTCCACACACTTTGACCATCACTATCTAAGTGGTGCTAGTGGTTTCCACAACTAGCATTGGGAAGCAGTGTCATAAGAAAAGTGGGTTAGGATACAAGGCAGCCCTCCTACAGTGTTGGTGGGAATATCAATTGGTGCAGCCACTGTGGAAAAAAGTATGAAGGTTCCTCAAAAAACTAAACATAGAGTTACCATATGATCTAGCAATCCCACTCCTGGGCATCTATTCAGAGAAAACCATAATTTAAAAAGATACAAGCACCTCAGTGTTCACAGAAGCACTATTTACAATAGCCAAGATATAGAAACAAACCTAAATGCCCATCAACAGAGGAATGGATCAAGAAGATGTGGTAGATATGTACAATGGAATGTTACTCAGCCATCAAAAGGAAAGTAACAATGCCATTTGGAGCAACATGGATGAACCTAGAGATTATCACACCAAGTGAAGTAAGTCAGGAGGAGAAAGACAAACACCACATTGAGTCTAAAATATGATACAAATCTACATACCTATGAAACAGAAACATACTCTTAAATATAGAGAACAAACATGTTTGCCAAGATGGGGGGCAGTGGCAGAAGGAAGGAATGGGAGTTTGGGATTAGTAGAGGCAAATTATTATGTATAGAATTGACAAACAACAAGATCCTACTGTATAGCATGGGATATAGCACTGTGACAAAACATAATGGAAAAGAATATGAACAAGAAAACATATATATACAACTAAGTCAATTTGCTCGGAGAAGGCAATGGCAAGCCACTCCAGTACTCTTGCCTAGAAAATCCCATGGATGGAGGAGCCTGGTAGGCTGCAGTCCATGGGGTCGCTACAAGTCGGACGCGACTGAGCGACTTCAATTTCACTTTTCACTTTTCACTTTCACGCAATGGAGAGGGAAATGGCAATCCACTCCACTGTTCTTGCCTGGAGAATCCCAGGGACGGTAGAGCCTGGTGGGCTGCCGTCTATGGGGTCGCACAGAGTCGGACACGACTGAAGCAACTTAGCAGCAGCAGCAGCAGCAAGTCAATTTGCTGTACATCAGAAATCAAAGCAGCGTTATAAATCAACTACCATAAAATTTTTAAAAAATTAAAAGAAAAAGAAAAGCAGCTTGATTACAAACAGTGAGCACACACTTCTGTCCTTCCATGTTTAAGAGTATAAAATCTGGTGAGGACAGCCACCTATTCACATCAGGGGCTACTCTGGGCTCAAAGTATCAGTTCAATACATGCCCCAGGGCATTATATCACATGATCCAACTACAAGTTGAGTTGACTCTTGTTATCTGTCCCCAGTGCGAATAACCCCCTCATAAATCAACACACTGAAAACAGGGGTTAGTTCCTCCTTCTGGCAAATAACCCCAATCAGTGATCATCTACAGCTCCTGGTTCCTGGCAAGTGCATAGAAGAGAGGCAGTTGAAGGCATGGGACCGCCTTTGCCTCAACATCACCATCAGGTGTCCCTTACAATGGAGCCAAGCCTGGTACTGCAAGATCCATCCCCAACCTTTTTAGCACCAGGGACTGGTTTCATGGAAGACAGAATTTCCACAGATGGGGTGGGAGATGGTTTGGGGACGATCCGAGTGCATTACGTTTATTGTTCACTTTATTTCTATTATTATTACATTAGCTTCAGCTCAGATCATGAAGCATTAGACCCCAGAGGGTGGAGACCCCTGAGATAGGACAATTAACTTCAGCATATGTGCACCTTCATGACCGTCAGGTTGCTTTGGGTAGATATCAATGACCATCTGGGGATCAGATCAGATCAGATCAGTCTCTCAGTAGTGTCCGACTCTTTGTGACCCCATGAATCGCAGCACGCCAGGCCTCCCTGTCCATCATCAACTCCCAGAGTTCACTCAGACTCATGTCCATTGAGTCCGAGATGCCATCCAGCCATCTCATCCTCTGTCGTCCCTTTCTCCTCTTGCCCGTAATCCCTCCCAGCATCAGGGTTTTTTCCAATGAGTCAACTCTTCGCATGAGGTGGCCAAAGTACTGGAGTTTCAGCTTCATTATCATTCCTTCCAAAGAAATCCCAGGACTGATGTCCTTCAGAATGGACTGGTTGGATCTCCTTGCAGTCCAAGGGACTCTCAAGAGTCTTCTCCAACACCACAGTTCAAAAGCACCAATTCTTTGGCACTCAGCCTTCTTCACAGTCCAACTCTCACATCCATACATGACCACTGGAAAAACCATAGCCTTGACCAGACGAACCTTTGTTGGCAAAATTATGTCTCTGCTTTTGAATATACTATCCAGGTTGGTCATAACTTTCCTTCCAAGGAGTAAGCGTCTTTTAATTTCATGCCTGCAGTCACCATCTGCAGTAATTTTGGAGCCCAGAAAAATAAAGTCTGACACTGTTTCCACTGTTTCCCCATCTATTTCCCATGAAGTGATGGGATTGGATGCCATTATCTTCATTTTCTGAATGTTGAGCTTTAAGCCAACTTTTTCAGTCTCCACTTTCACCTTCATCAAGAGGCGTTTTAGTTCCTCTTCACTTTCTGCCATAAGGGTGGTGTCATCTGCATATCTGGGGTTATTGAGATTTCTCCTGGCAATCTTGATTCCAGCTTGTGTTTCTTCCAGTCCAGCGTTTCTCATGATGTACTCTGCATAGAAGTTAAATAAACAGGGTGACAATATACAGGCTTGACATACTCCTTTTCCTATTTGGAACCAGTCTGTTGTTCCATGTCCAGTTCTAAATGTTGCTTCCTGACCTGCATACAGATTTCTCAAGAGGCAGGTCAGGTGGTCTGGTATTCCCATCTCTTTCAGAATTTTCCACAGTTTATTGTGATCCACACAGTCAGAGGCTTTGGCATAGTCAATAAAGCAGAAATAGATGTTTTTCTGGAACTCTCTTGCTTTTCCCATGATCCAGCGGATGTTGGCAATTTGATCTCTGGTTCCTCTGCCTTTTCTAAAACCAGCTTGAACATCAGGAAGTTCACGGTTCACATATTGCTGAAGCCTGGCTTGGAGAATTTTGAGCATTACTTTACTAGCGTGTGAGATGAGTGCAATTGTGTGGTAGTTTGAGCATTCTTTGGCATTGCCTTTCTTTGGGATTGAAATGAAAACTGACCTTTTCCAGTCCTGTGGCCACTGATGAGTTTTCCAAATTTGCTGACATATTGAGTGCAGCACTTTCATAGCATCATCTTTCAGGATTTGGAATAGCTCAACTGGAATTCCATCACCTCCACTAGCTTTGTTTGTAGTGATGCTTTCTAAGGCCCACTTGACTTCACATCACACCATCGTGATTATCTGGGTCATGAAGATCTTTTTTGTACAGTTCTTCTGTGTATTCTTGCCATCTCTTCTTAATATCTTCTGCTTCTGTTAGGTCCATACCATTTCTGTCCTTTATCGAGCCCATCTTTGCATGAAATGTTCCTTTGGTGTCTCTGATTTTCTTGAAGAGATCTTTGTCTTTCCCATTCTGTTGTTTTCCTCTATTTCTTTGCATTGATCACTGAAGAAGGCTTTCTTATCTCTTCTTGCTATTCTTTGGAACTCTGCATTCAGATGTTTATATCTTTCCTTTTCTCCTTTGCTTTTCACTTTTCTTTTCACAGCTATTTGTAAGGCCTCCCCAGACAGCCATTTTGCTTTTTTGCATTTCTTTTCCATTGGGATAGTCTTAGTCTCTCTGTATAAACACAGAAATCTCCAATTCCTGCAGGCTTCCTCCTTCCTGCCCCTCCTATCTCTTTCATGGTAAAGGCTACTGAACATTCTTTCACTCCTGGCAGTTTTCAGAGAATTGCACTCCTATAATGAGACCTTCTTATAACTCTGCCATAATGAATTTAGTGCCTTTCCTTTCCATAGTGTGCTATTTCAGCTGTAATTTAGGCCCAATTCAGAAGCAGAAGAAGATTCTAATTACTACTTTGCAACATTCAATAACACCTCTCTTTGAGACTGCCAAAAAATATATACATATGTTCAAACTAAGTGGTCCTTAAGTATAAAGCTCAAGTCCTTTTCTTAAGATAATTATTTTCTTAGTTTCACCATACCAATACATAAATAAACATGGCTTCTTTACAGGAAATATGCAATTTTGTTTAAGCAAAGTCCTATTGAGATTTTAGATTTAGACATATATAATCAAGACCTCTGAAGTTGAGCTGACCTTTTGTCAAATAAATCATAATCCTTCCCACTTGGTTTTGATAGCTTCTGATCAATATATACTTAATAAAATGCCACAGCAAAGGCTTCACATCCACAAACATCAGGATACTTTACTTTCATCTGAGCTAAAAAAAAAATGAACATAGGAATTTGGGACAATTAACTATTGTTCTCAGTTAAGTGACACTGAGATCTGTGTGCACCTTTCTTAGAAAGTTATATTTTTACCACAATAAAAGCATGTGTATTTAGCTTACAGAGATTGTGTGTTACTGCTAGAAGTTTTGATGCCTGCTGAGTTTCTATGATGCTGTTTATTTTTGCTGCTAAGGAACAGAAAGATCCTGTCAAACCCTCCTCTGATGAAGTAACAGAGGCTTGCTTGGTCTCACCACTGAATCTAGCAGTTCCAGTAATAAGAGGGGCCATTAACCTCTCCTGCTTGAGGTAGATGCCTGGGGATGGGCAAAATCGCTGTGTTCATCCTTTAAACACAAGGAGTCCAGTCTGCGCATACATATGGGGAAGAGAGTCCACAGACAAAGGAGAGAACTGAAACCAGATGACTGGCATCTGAATGCTGTGTACGATTGTGTCCCATAGAAAACGAAAGATATATTTTCAATTTTCTTGATTTTATGAATGCTTTTTTTAAAATTTACTTAAAAGGTCTAAAAGTTAGGCTTGATTAAACAGGAGAAAATACTCCTTGATTTTGGAAAATGCCCAGTGGAGATTCTGGCTACTAACTAATCAAGCATTAGAGAACCAGCAAAATTATGCACTCATGTAAGAAACAAGATAAACAAATACAAGGTCGCACGTTTGGGGCTGAGGACTCTTATGTGACTGTCGATACTGTTTCCACATGCAGACATGATTTTAAATACCACAGAACTGAACCTTCCATTTCCTACATCCACAGACCCCAAACTGCCTTAGCGCTTTCACCACAATCTTTTCTTGATTGAAAAACAAAACAGTAGAAGAGGAAACGGGGCTGGTGGTTGTGTGGCTGGCGGGCCTGGATGTCCCGGATGGAGCAGGAGGTGCCCGGATGCAGACGAGAGCGGATGTTGGGGATCAGTGGTTTCAGAAGCGCCCCCGTATCTGTGGTCCCATCAAGGTGGGAGCGGCCATTCAGCCGTCGGTGGTGGTGTGTGAAGGTGAGCCTGGAACAAGTTGAACCTGGCAGAGTTCAAGGGCAAGGAGGAGGTGCAGTTTGGAGTCCTCGGGGCCTTTACTCTCAGCACTACCTAGACCCACTTTCCAGGGTTTGCAGGGCAGCTTGGAGCTCCAAAGGTTGAGGGGTCCAGATATTGGCAGGTCTGAGGGTGAACGATGTCTTTGTGACTGAAGAGCCGGGATGAGCCCACGATGCAAAAGGCAAAGGTGGGCTCCCTGCAGACCCCACTGGGGACTTTGGTGTTCCTGTTTGGGAATTAATGGCTCAAGAGGTGCTGCTTCTGACAGGGGAAGGGGAAGTCCATGAACTCCGTGAACAGGGTCCCCTGGCCCAGGCCTCACCTGTAGCCTGGCCTGCAACCACATGAGCAGCTTTTCCCCTTCCTTCTCTATTTCACCTGCCTTGCCGAGGCAGAGGGCCCCAAGCCAATCCTAGCTGGGGCCACTCAATCGGAACCTGAGGCAAATTTCTGCAATAAACATTTCTAGTTCAAAACAAAAAAGAAAACAATTTTTTTTTTAGTTCTGGTTAAAGTGGACTCGATGCTTTATCAATGGATCAGCAGGAGGAAAGAGGAGTAAATGTCACATATAGGTGCATTAAAATAATTGCATTCATCTGAAGCAGAGGCTTCTCATAAACAGATCTGAGCTAGCAATCCCAGACAGTTCCATCATGGGTAGCCACAGGGATGAACAGCAAATTGACTGTTTTTGAACAACTCAGATTCATTGTCAGTGGCCTTCTTGCAGCAGCTGTTGGAATCAGCCAGCAAAAGCTGTCTGCAGAACAAAGCTGAGCTGCAGAGAACTCGCAAGGGATGTAAGTGAAATGGCCTGAGCTCTGCAGTTGCACAAAAGCTGAACACGTGGCACATATGGTTGGGTGCTGGCTGTTGGCTGTGCTCAGTTGTGTTCAACTCTTTGCAACCCCATAGACTGTAGCCCGCCAAGTGCCTCTGCCTATGAAATTTTTCCAGGCAAGAATACTGCAGTGGGGTCCCATTTCCTACTCCAGGGGATCTTCCCCACCCAGGGATCAAATCCGCATCTCTTGCATCTCCTGCATTGGCAGGCAGATTCTTTACCACTAGCACCACCTGGGAAGCCATTTAAAACCCCAAGGAAAGAGCAGGGTAGACTTGGGTAAATCTATGAAGGAAAGCCACAGAGATTGAGAAATTTCTATTGGGAGATCTATGCAAGGGTTAAAAAAAAAACTTAGTAATTTGTCCTTATAGACATTTCTTTTATCTTTCTATGTTGGCTCTTATTAGCAGCTGCTTTTGTCTTACTGATGTTATAGATAAAATATGATTTCTGAACTATTTCTAAATAAATGCTTCTGAGTTGCTGGATTGTCTTTCCTCCACATAATCATAATATTGGCCATTTAGAATAGATTTGCTTATAAAAGACAAGCACTATTGAATTTGTTAATTTCCTCTGATATACTGAATCTGAAATTAGCAGTTATTGTCCCCATTTAAATGGCAGTATCTTGGTTAACAGCCACATGAGAAACTAGAGTTGATGGGGACATAATTTTTCCACTGAATTATCTTTATTAAGAACATAGAAGAGTTGATGCTTTTGAACTGTGGTGTTGGAGAAGACTCTTGAGAGTCCCTTGGACTGCAAGGAGATCAAACCAGTCAATCCTAAGGGAAATCAACCCTGAATACTCACTGGAAGGACTGATGCTGAAGCTGAAGCTCCAATACTTTGGCCACCTGATGTGAAGAACCGACTCATTGGAAAAGACCCTGATGCCGGGCAAGATTGAGGGCAAAAGGAGAAGGGGGAGACAGAGGATGAGATGGTTGGATAGCATCACCTATGCAATGGACATGAACTTGGGCCAACTCTGGGAGATGGTGAGGGACAAGGAGGCCTGGCTAGCTGCAGTCCATGGGGTCGCAAAAAGTCGGACATGATTTAGCAGTTGAACAACAACAGCAAATCTTTATTAAAGTAGGAATTTACTTTACTAGATGTCATAATATGCTGCCCAGATCCTCCTCCAGGTATGAAAGGCCTGTATTCTAAGTTGATAGAACTGCTGGATGATTGCCCACAGCTTCAACCTCAGCTGAGTAAAGCTGCCCCACCCTTAGTCTCTGAAAAGACTAAGTCCCTTTTCAGAGTATGCCTGCATTCAAAGATTGGTCAAAGGGTAGACATGGAGGGTCCCTATAAAGGCCTATTCCCCTAGTCCCAACTTTGGACAACTCTAAAGAGCATCCCAACTGCAAAATTCCTGTGAAATCAGCTGAGACTTTGCTGAAATTGCATCACTATTCAAATAGTCCCTGTTCCTCCTCCTTTCTTTTCTCCCTTCCTTAGGTATGAATCTCATGATTCCCCCTGAATAAATGCCTTGCATGCTAATCTCTTTCAGAGTCAGCTTCCCAGGTAACCCAGGCATGGCCCATAACAGCAAGTGCTGAGATCTGGGAGCTGGATCCCACACCACCTGGATGGCAGTAGGGACTCCATCAGTGGTACCTGGGCACAGATATCTCTGAGTAAAAGGTATCCATGGTGGGCTTCCCTGGTGGCTCAGCGATAAAGAATCTGCCTGCAGTGCAACAGCCTCAGGAAACACAGGTTCAATCCCTGGGTCAGAAAGATCCCCTGGAAAAGGGAATAGCAATCCACTCCAGTATTCTTGCCTGGAGAATCCCATGGACAGAGGAACCTGGCAGGCTACAGTCCATAGGGTCACAAAAAATCAGACACGACTGAAGTGACTTAGTACATATGCACACACATACCATTGGAAGGAAAGGTATTAGCTGATAGAATATATCAGCTTTTGAGAAATATGGGGGAATTCGTAACTCTAAGGATAATGGAACTAAGTGACTATTGCTAAGTATAATTGACACTTTCAAAAAGGGTCACATAAACTAACAACATTGTAAAGCAACTATACACCAATAAAATTAATTTTTAAAAAAGAGCAACCCGATGCTGGATGCACTGATTAGTAATTAAAAGTTACGTGAAGACCAAAATGCTCCTTCATTGCATATAAAAGAGTTCTTGTCTGCATCAAAAGAACAAAAGCAAAAACTGAGAACCAGACCAAGGACTTAACTATAAGACAAGCCAAGCTCCAAAACTCCCATCCAGGGCAGGCCTTTCCTTTCCACCAACCTTGCCTCTTGATTGGCTTTTGAGTGTCAGGCAGCTGGACCTGAATTTTGCTCACATTTTGTGGCAAGGACAGAGCCCCAGCTGGGAAAGAATGGGCTTTCCCGGGAGATGGACACAAGCGTGATGGCCCCAGAGTCTGGAATCTTCAGATGCTCCTAAACCCTCTGAACTGCAGACGTGGTCCACTCTCCCCTGGCTCCTCCTGTTTACAGGAGGTGTGAGCCCCAGCCCTTGCTTAAAGAAAGTGCCAAAGGCTCCCTCTCAAGGTGACATGGACTCTCCTTGGGATCTGCCCCCACTGCCTCTCCTGGGCCAAGAAGCCAGGAACTGGTAGTCAAGCATAATGTAATTATGTTTCCATGGTGGCTCAGTTGGTAAAGAATCTGCCCACAGTGTGGGAGTCCTAGGTTTGATCCCTGGGTTGGGAAGATCCCCTGGAGAAGGGCATGGCTACCCACTCCAGTATTCTTGCCTGGAGAATCCCATGGACAGAGGGGCCCAGCAGGCTACAGTCCGTGGGTCACAAAAGAGTTGAACACAACTGAGTGACTAACCCACCAACCACCAAGTAAGCTGGCCAGGAGAGAGTTTTTTTCTTTCATATTTAGCATTATCAAGCAAACATAGCCTATAGAAAGCAGAGATCGTCAGACTGATGAACTTGAGATTCTAGCTCTTGTCTCAGCTCTGCCAGCGCCCCCCTGATGTGACCTTGGGCTGTGACCTCATTGTGACCTCAGTCTTTTCATTTATGTAATAAGGGATCCAAAGTCAGATAAAACACATGAGCTTGGTCATAGACACACCATCTAGGTACACGAGTGCAGACCTTCTCCAGAGAAGTTTTAAAACACTCCAAAGTGACAGAGCTTTCACCCACCTGTTCATTCACTTTGTGTAGAAAGACAGGTGGCCCAAGGTGTGTGTGTGTGTGCGCGCGCACATGTGTGTATTCATGAAGCGTGGCAGCAGAGGGTGGGTAGGAGCCAAAATTCTAAGTTGTCCTCCAGAATTTCCCATGCCCTAGGTATATGCCATACCTTGCTTAGTTACTCAGTCATCTTCAACTCTTGCAACCCTTTGGACTATAGCTCGCCAGGCTCCTTTGTCCATGAAATTTTCCAGGCAAGAATACTGGTACAGGTTGCCATTTCCTATTCCAGGGATCTTCCTGCCCCAGGGATTGAACTCACATCTCCTGTGTCTCCTGCATTGCAGGTGGGCTCTTAACCCACTGAGATATCAGGGAAGCCCCTGCAAAATCCCCAAAACTAGGGGATGGATTTTACTCTCGTGATTAGTCATGTTACATGACACAGTTGAATGCAAAATGGAAAGATTTTTCCAGGTGGCCTGCCTCATCATGTGAGCCTTTTTAAAACAGGGTTTTCTCCATGGCAGAAGAGGAAATCAGGGTTTAAAGCACCAGAAGGATGTGCTGGGCACTTGCGGACGTGAAGATGGCGGAGGACACCTGACAAAGACTACCAGTGGTTTCTAGGAGCTGAGATCAGCCCCTGGTTGACAGTCAGCAAAGAACTTGGAAACTTTATTAAAACAGCAAGGATGGACAACTTCTGCTGACGATAAGAATGATCCAGAAAGAAGACACCCCCACACTCACTGCCCCACACCCGCAGATAAGAATGTAGCCTCACTGACCCTGGTTTCAGCCTCATGATATTCTGAGCCATGACAGACTTCTGACCTACAGAACTCTGAGCCCTGGGTATTGTTTCAAGCCCCTCTGTTTATGGCCATTTTTTTTTTTTTTTTTTGGCAGCAATAGAAAACTCACCTGGTGTGTTTTCTTCTACATGAGTCACAGTCCTGAGAAGCCTAAGGTTCAATAACTGAAAACAGTTGCCTCATATATTTTGTCCATTTTTACCATTGTTTGAAGCAGGAGGGTAAATTTGACACTGGTTATACTATCATGACTGAAACAGGAGTCACTTTTCTGTGTTACAAAAGCATAAAATGGTAGACTCTAGTCAGGAATAAAGTTGGTCATTCAGTCTACCGGGTCCAGTGTTTCTGATGAAATAATAGAGAAATCAAGTTCTTAGATAAGCCTTTGGAGAAAATGATATTGAGTAAAACAAATATTCTGGGTAAACTATGCACAAATATTCTTTGAATGGTTAACAAATAGGTATACACAGAAGTGAGTTCAGTTTTAAAATCACGATAACATCCCCACAGGGACAAGTAACCCAACTAGATTTTTTTTAGTCCTGAACTTCTTCCTCGAGTTCTTCCTCATTTGGCTCATCCTACAAAGGTCCGTCTAGTCAAGGCTATGGTTTTTCCAGTAGTCATGCATGGATGTCAGAGTTGGACTGTGAAGAAAGCTGAGTGCTGAAGCATTGATGTTTTTGAACTGTGGTGTTGGAGAAGACTCTTGAGAGTCCCTTGGACTGCAAGGAAATCCAACCAGTCCATTCTAAAGGAGATCAGTCCTGGGTGTTTATTGGAAGGAATGATGCTAAAGCTGAAACTCCGGTACTTTGGCCACCTCATGCGAAGAGTTGACTCTTTGGAAAAGACCCTGATGCTGGGAGGGATTGGGGGCAGGAGGAGAAGAGGATGACAGAGGATGAGATGGTTGGATGGCATCACCGACTCAATGGACGTGAGTTTGAGTGAACTCCGGGAGTTGATGATGGACAGGGAGGCCTAGCGTGCTGCAATTCATGGGATGGCAAAGAGTCAGACATGACTGAGTGACTGAACTGAACTGAACTGAACTGAAGCAACCTCTTCTGTTCTAAATTTTTCTCCTATTAAGTTCCACACAGTCTTTGTTCTCTCTGTCAGGTCATTGCCCCTATTATACAAATTATCATAATTCTCAGATTCCCTGAGTCTTGTCTTTATTCTAACTACTTAACCTCCCAAAAGCCTGGTGCTTAGATACCTGTCTTAATTATTTCCCCCTTTGATTTGTTTCTCTTTCTTTGCATCAATGTCAAAACTCTTCTGTATGACCAAGAGGTGACTCTTTCTTGTCTCTGAAAATGGAGATGTTTTGTGGATGCTGCAATATTTAAAATTATCCTCCAGAAAACCCATATGCATGTACTGTGTACCCAAATAAAAGAAAAAGGGAAAGTGCATTTGGTAAATGTGGTCTGTAGTAAGATAAAGTCAATTGGTTGAATTGGCTTTTTAATGCATTCTCTTAAGAAACTCAAGTAGATGTGAAGACATATTGGCCAAATAATTCCGTTGTCCTTTTCCAACTTTTGCATTTGGAGGCAATTAAATGTATGGATAAAGATACAGATGCTAATATACTCTGGTATAGGCAAGGCATCTAGAAAATAACTTTTCTTGGAAAATCTTAGTGAGAGAACAGGTCATGCCATGAGAGCGGACTTCCCGATATACCAGAAATATATCTCTGACAAGATTTTTAAGCTTCAGGAGCTGTCAGAGGAAAATCTTTCTGGGTTATTAGTTGTTTATAGCCTGACAGTAACAAATGTTCCCCTGAGACTTAGGAAGTGCAACAGCGTGAGTCTGACATCACAGGGCTGGATTTCGTCCCTAACACACCCTGTCTGTCCTCTCTGAGAAGTCAATCCTTAAGATTCAGGGAAGGAAGTGTGAAGAACTGTGGTCATCTGCACCGCTGTATTTTCCCTACACTAAGAAAATGCATTCTTCTTTTTTTCATTTCTTTTGGTACTTCTAGAATTTTATATATGATTATGTAATTGTAACTCCATGATATAGACTTAGAAGAGTGGTTGTGATTTCTAACTTATGCCATATATCAGGAAGTTTCTTTAGTGTTTTTATTTCATTATAATGCAATTATACAAATTTGGGATGCCCTAGGAGTTTAAAATAAGGAGGAAAAGCCATCTGTTTCATTTTAACTGGTCCATAGCAGTATTATAAAATGCAGTCTTCTGTGTGCCCCCGTCCTCGTCTCCTCCCTGCCACCAGTATTAAGTGAAACAGACTCAATTTGCCCACCTGAAAGTTTGTTTTGACGGAGTTTAGAGAGAAGGGACAGTTTGCCTTAGCATTTGCTGGTGAGCTGCCAGTGCTGAGAGGGAGGAACACACACCATGGGGACCGAGACAATAAGGTCTAGGCACATGGGGAGGGAGGGAAAAGTGGGAATTCCAGGAATGGTAGATTCAGAGGAAGGCAGCAGGGGAGCAAGGGAATCGACACCAGGAAGACCAATGTGCTTTCTAAGAGCATCAAGATACACAGCATGGGCAGCTGCACAAAATAGTGCCTGCAGAAGAGCTCCCTGCACAGCGAGAGGCAGAGGTCGAGTCCACACTCTTCTCATGAAGCTGTGTACCCAGCTTGGGGCTGCCTCCGTCCAAAGGAGAGGTGTCTTCAGATTCATCCTGAGATGCTATGTGTAACAGCAGAGTCGTGCCCTGTCCACTTCTCCTTCCAGCCTCCTGTCCTCCTTTTCCTTCTGCTTTCCTTCCCTCTCCCACATCCCCCTTTCCTGTCTCCTTTCTCAACCCCCTTCCCTTTCCTGCCTCCTGAATGCTAAAAATAGCATTATGGGGACTGCCAAGAAGATGAATGTGACTTCATTAATGAATCAAAAAAAAAAAAGATGAAAAATAAGCTGTGTAAGGAAGAGAATGATGAGGGAAGTATGGACTGACTGTGTTAAATGACTGTGTTAAAATCCAGATCTGGAGAGTTGGAAGGGGGTCAATTTCTTTGAGTAAACTGATGCCGTGATGCAAACAATATTTGAGGGCTGTTTTCCTGACAAATGTATACAGAGTGACCTAGACCAAAAAGAGACTAAAGATACTCATTTCAGTTTCCCATAAATGAGTAAATTATTTAAAAAATATTTGTCAGGGGAGAGAGAGAAGTCATTGAACTACACCAGATCAAAGGGAACCAGCCAAAACTATACTCAAGAAAATCAAGTGAGGGTCAATGGGACATACTTAAAACAAAAATCTAATAAGTAACTGAAAAAGTTGAAGCCTGTTACTGAAGTTTAGTTAACTTAGAACAACTCTCCACACAAGCAGCTTAAACAGGTATGGAGATAAACAAACAATAAAGCAGAATAGTATATAATACCGGATATATGTATTTCTAATGTGTAGAAACAGAAGATTTCTACAATGCATAGTGTTCGTGTGGTCTGTAAGGAGTATTATTTCCTTCCTGATTACAAAGGCTCTTAACAAGGTTGACAGGTTAACAGGGTAAAGGGTAACTCAATAGAGGCAACACTCTGCTTTCAATTATGATTTCTTCCTATAAAAATCCCAATAGCAAAAGTGAAACTTTTAAGGCAGAGATCTTGTTGATAGAGATCTAGCTTCCTAGGATTTAAAAATCATAAAAAATTCCAGGACTCGATCTTGGCAATCTATTCAGAAACATTTTGCACATGTTCTTTAATTTTATTCTTTTCCCTTATAATTGAGCACAAAACTAACTTGAATACTCAGCTGGAGCTAAAAATTCATCGTTTTTTAATAAACAATTATTTCAATCTTTGTCTCAAGTTTATGAAGTTTTTAAGACTAAGGCTTATCACTTTTTCTATTTATCACTTCATTTTTTGATAAATGAATAAGGACAAATGCAATAAAATATTCAAATAATGAAGGAACACTACTGTGTGAATTAACAGTACTGACAAAACAGAACTGTTGGCTGTTAGGCAGTGCTGCTGCTGCTAAGTCGCTTCAGTCATGTCCAACTCTGTGCAACCCCATAGATGGCAGCCCACCAGGCTCCCCCGTCCCTGGGATTCTCCAGGCAAGAACACTGGAGTGGGTTGCAATTTCCTTCTCCAGTGCATGAGACTGAAAAGTAAAAGTGAAGTTGCTCAGTCGTGTCCAACTCTTCGAGACCCCATGGACTGCAGCCTACCAGGCTCCTCTGTCCATGGGATTTTCCAGGCAAGAGTACTGGAGTGGGGTGCCATTGCCTTCTCCAGTTAGGCAGTGCTAATGTAGTGCAACTCTCTTGTTTTTCAGAGATTGCAGAAAGCTCAAATTCAGAGCATGATGAGAAGTGGCTTATGGATAACATTGCATAATAATGAGAAACAAGAGTTTACAACAACAGAAAATTGAAGATCCACCCATAGCTTTTACAACCACCCCTCCAATGAAGCAAATATACTATCTCCATGAAAGGTGATGGAATCAGTTTACAGAAGAACCTAGAATATAAAGATATTAGAAATATAGTCTTCAGAACAAAGAAATTGTGGTTATTTTGACTTGCTAGAACAAAAAATTGCCACTCAGAAGTACCAGCAGTAGTAGAGAAGGTGCCCATTAGGAGTTAATCTTGACCATAAAGAAGAATTGGTTCATGATGTAAAGGTGATAGGATCTTGTGGAAAAGTGACGTGCATTCTGGAGAGTCATATAGGAAATGAAAGGTGTAATGATGCAGCCATGAAATTAAAAGACACTTGTTCCTTGGAAGAAAAGTTATGACCAACCTAGACAGCATATTAAAAAGCAGACACATTACTTTGCCAACAAAGGTCCATCTAGTCAAAGCTATGGTTTTTCCAGTAGTCAGGTATGGACTGTAAAGAAAGCTGAGCACTGAGGAATTGATGCTTTTGAACTGTGATATTGGAGAAAGCTCTTGAGAGTCCCTTGGACTGCAAGGAGATCCAACCAGTCCATCCTAAAGGACATCAGTCCTGAATATTCATTGGAAGGACTGATGCTGAAGCTGAAACTCCAATACTTTGGCCACCTGATGGGAAGAACTGACTCATTGGAGAAGACCCTGATGCTGGGAAAGATTGAAGGTGGGAGGAGAAAGGGATGACAGGGGATGAGACGGTTGGATGGCATCACTCTATGGACATGAGTTTGAGTAAACTCCAGGAGTTGGTGACAGACAGGGAAGCCTAGCGTGCTGCAGTCCATGGGGCTGCAAAGAGTCAGACATGACAGAGTGACTGAACTGAATGATTGGTACCACAAGCAACTGTCAGCTATGTGTAATAGGCTGTAAAAATTCAGTTTCATAGTTCAGTGAAGAATGTTGGGGTACACTTCTCAGCCCTCTCCTGCAATTTTTCTATTCCCTTTTCCATAATGAAGTAGTTCTATTTTAAATCTTCACTTATTAGTTTTAGACTAGAGAGTCCTTAATACACAACTACAACCCCAAACATTCATTTGATTCAGTGTCCCATCTTCAACTGCTTTCTGTAGCAGTTTCATGTGTTGATAAGTGCATGGATGTTGGAATTTAAAATAACAAGATTCAAATCCTAGGTCTGTAATATGTCAACTGTGCAACCCTGGACTAGTGAGTTACTTTCTAAGATTCTTTATCTGGAAATAGGAGTGTTACATATACATCAAAACTTTTATATTAATAACCTTGAAATTATATATATAAAACAGTACTTAGCACATGTTATCCAGTTTTCTATTCATTAAATATGTTCATATTGCTTGGCTCCAAATAGGAAAAAAGAGTACATCAAGGCTGTATATTGTCACCCTGCTTATTTAACTTATATACAGAGTACATCATGAGAAACACTGGGCTAGAGGAAGCACAAGCTGGAATCAAGATTGCCGGGAGAAATATCAGTAACCTCAGATATGCAGATGACACCACCCTTATGGCAGAAAGTGAAGAGGAACTAAAAAGCCTCTTGATGAAGGTGAAAAAGAAGAGTGGAAAAAGTTGGCTTAAAACTCAACATTCAGAAAACGAAGATCATGGCATCTGGTCCCATTACTTCATGGCAAATAGATGGGGAAACAGTGGAAACAGTGGCTGACTTTATTTTGGGCTCCAAAATCACTGCAGATGGTGATTGCAGCCATGAAATTAAAAGGCGCTTACTCCTTGGAAGGAAAGTTATGACCAACCTAGATAGCATATTCAAAAGCAGAGACATTACTTTGCCAACAAAGGTCCGTCTAGTCAAGGCTATGGTTTTTCCTGTGATCATGTATGGATGTGAGAGCTGGACTGTGAAGAAGGCTGAGCGCCAAAGAATTGATGCTTTCGAACTGTGGTGTTGGAGAAGACTCTTGAGAGTCCCTTGGACTGCAAAGAGATCCAACCAGTCCATCCTAAAGGAGATCAGTCCTGGGTGTTCATTGGAAGAACTGATGTTGAAGCTGAAACTCCAATACTTTGGCCACCTGATGAGAAGAGCTGACTCATTTGAAAAGACCCTGATGCTGGGAAAGACTGAGGATAGGAGGAGAAGGGGATGACTGAGGATGAGATGGTGGATGGCATCACAGACTAAATAGACATGAGTTTGGGTAAACTCCGGGAGTTGATGATGGACAGGGAGGCCTGGTGTGCTGCGATTCGTGGGGTCACAGAGTCGGATACGACTGAGTGACTGAACTGAACTGATATTCTCTGAACATTATCTTGTTTCCCTAAATCATTTAACACGATTAAATTGCTTGAAATATTATGAAAACAATGTGACTTATACTAGCTTAATTTTCTTAGATTGCTGTAACCCTTAATATAACTAGTTTCCTTGTCAATTGATCCCAAAGTCTGCAGCAGTAATCCAAAACTCTAGCATCAAAATCAGGGGGAGAGAAAGAGAAGAGAACAAGTATTTATCTTGGATAGATAATAGGATTAGGTAATAGGTTAGATACTGGGGTGAGGGAAAGTAGGGTAAATAGCAAAGAACATAACCTAGAGGAATACTTTTGTTTAAGGGTTTAATAAAAACTATTTATGCATTCACATTAGGTCAGATATAATTGAATGTCCTCAGGTCATATCACAATCAATGGATGAGTTAGGGATTTCTCCTAATCATTTTCACACCATATCCCTCTAACTTACTTCTACCAATGGGTCTTAAAAATCCACTAATTCATTTTTCTAGATTCCACATGTATGTGTTAATGGTACAGATGAACCCATTTGCAGGGCGGAAATAGAGACGCAGACACAGAGAACAGATATATGGACACATGGGGGAAGCGATGAATTGGAAAGTTGGGATTTATATATATACACTACTGAGTGTGAAATAGATAGCTAGTGGGAACCTGCTGTATACATAGCACAGGGAGCTCAGCTCCGTGCTCTGTGATGACCTAGAGGGGTGGGATGAGGGGAGAGGTGGGAGGGAGGTCTAAGACAGAAGGGATACATGTATATACATAGCTGATTCACTCAAATGTATAGCAGAAACTAACACAACATTGTAAAGCAATTATACTCCAAAAAAAAAAACAAATCAATTAATTCAAAATGAGGCCTTTGCTGATCCTTACATCTCCTCTTTCCTGTATATGCTTTTACTTTCCCAGCTCATTATTAACTCACACTTGGAAGAACAGTATAATTTTATATTTGGTCTTCTTAGCCAGGCTAAGCTGGAAGCAAACCTGAAAAAAAAAAAATCTAACAAAGACCCTCCCACCCACTTTCATACAGATCTTACAGCTGATTCTGTTGAAGCCCAGAAAAGTTAAGTGAACTACATAACATTATACAGCTGGTGAGCTCCAAAATGAAAATTATAACCAAGGAAATCTCTCTGACAATGCAATACTTTTTCTATCACACCCAGCTATATATTATTCTGCTTTCAGATTTATCTGCTTCGAACAATCATTTCAACTCCTTGAAAGCTGCCAATGTTTCTCCTTTGTCTGAAAATACAATCCAAATTCACTGTCATTCAAGACTCTCAATTATCTGGCCTTACTTTACCTACTGTTATTTCCACCAAATCTCAAGACAATCCCCACACCCCTCACTCTAGCATCACGGTCTCCTGCATACACCACACTCTATAGTCTGTAAACATTTGCTTACTAAATTTAAATTGTCTGTTTTAATTCTTAGCCCCAATCTACCCATTTCTTTCAAGTCAACTGAAGCTCATTTCATTGTCTCCAAAACAGCGTTCTTTTACTTTCCCAACAATAATTGATTTCTAGTTGAATTATTGCTTACCTCAGACATTTGGACCAAAGAGTATCGTACCTTACTAAACAATGATTTGGAGCAAATAAGTTATTTCTTCCTAATTATTTTCCAAATACTTGAGAAGGGTAGTAACCACACCTAGCATTTCTTTCATATTCTCTTTAGTAAACACAGTGCTAATTATATACTAATCACTCAGTGTGTCAGTGCGTGGGTGCTAAGTCACTTCGGTCATGTCCAACTCTTTGCGACCCTATGGACTGTAGCCCATCTGGTTCCTCTGTCCATGGGATTCTCCAGACAAGAATACTGGAGTGGGTTGCATTTCCTTCTCCAGGGGATCTTCCCGACCCAGGGACCAAACCAGCGTCTCTTATGCCTCCTGCATTGGCAGGCGGATTCTTTACCACTAGTACCACATGCGAAGCCCAATCACTCAACAATACTTGTTAAATGAATTTTTTTAATTCAGTTATTTTATTAAAGCAAAGTATTTTTTCATAGCAGACCTGAATTTCTTGACTTTTACTTGGGATATCAGCTTTCCTCTATCTTCTGGCAGCAATCTATCTACCTCCATTGCTAGGAAAAGAAGCTTTTTTTTTTTTAATGTATCACATCCCTGGGCCAGCTCAAACCATGGTTTTTACTATCAAAAGCTAACTAGCACTTTAAAACAACCTCCTATAACCATGCATCTCTGTATTCTAGAATTCATTTTTGGACCCATCAAATTGTTTTTCAATATGCATAAACACTCTTATAGAAAGTATTTACATAATAGATTAAATTTGGGGAATTGTTTACACTTTGCCTTGTTTAGCTGAATTTTAGAATTTATGGCTGTGTGTGCTTAGTCGCTCAGTCATGGCCAACACTCTGGACCCCATGGATTGTAGCCTGTCAAGCTCCTCTGTCCATGGGATTCTCCAAGCAAGAATACTAGAGTGGGTTGCCATGCCATCCCCCAGGGGATCTTCCAAACCCAGGGTTTGAACCCAGGGCTCTCATTGCAGTCAGATTCTTTACCATCTGAGCCATCAGAGAAGCCCTTAGAGTTTATAGACATTTATAATATACAAGTTCATCACCTGACTTTGACTAAACATGTCTGTAGTTACTATTAAAAACTGAGTATCAAGGACTTGAGAATATATATTAAAATTTTATTTCAGTTTTTAAAAATATTCAAATTATGTCATTCTTCCTCGCTTGCTTTTTCTACAGTTATAATCCACCACAATTTCAAGAACAACTTTAGAAAAATGTTGGAGACTATTAGACCTAGAAGGAAGTAGTAGTGATCATATGGTCTCAAACATCATATTCCTGATAAGGTAATTCAATGAGAATCAATCTCCTGCCAAAATTTACAATTAGAGATGAATACTGCAGGGCAACATAACCCAATATACTGTCTTATCATAGTTTATTAGTTTCTGTTTGGCTAAATGAGACTACGGAGAAGGCAATGGCAACCCACTCCAGTACTCTTGCCTGGAAAATCTCATGGACGGAGGAGCCTGGTAGGCTGCAGTCCATGGGCTTGTGAAGAGTTGGACATGACTGAGCGACTTCACTTTCACTTTTCACTTTCATGCATTGGAGAAGGAAATGGCAACCCACTTCAGTGTTCTTGCCTGGAGAATCCCAGGGACAGGGGAGCCTGGTGGGCTGCCGTCTATGGGGTCACACAGAGTCAGACCCGACTGAAGCAACTTAGCAGCAACAGCAAATGAGACTAAAGTTATTTATTTATTTGTGTGATACCTTTTATCTTTTTAACCACCTCAGAACCCTACCTTGAGGTATCCCAAAAGTTGTACATGCCACCAGGAATCTTGTAGTATTGTTTGAGAATATAAGATCAAAAAAATAGCCACTGAAAGCACATAAAGAATACAGCTCAAAGGCATAGAAAATCAATGAGCTGAAATTCCCTAGAAATTTTCATGCTCTGCCCATATACCAAAGAACTGGAAACTGTTCTTTTTTCATTTTTCCCCTTCACATCTAACATTCTTAGTTTATTAGGAAGTAAACTCATTGACTACTAGCTTCATTTCCACTTATCTCTCCTCCATTTCTACTCTATAGTTTTTAACTTTTTTTTCTTATGGATCTAATGGCAATCATAACTGTACAACATAGCCCCTGGGTTGTTGTGAGATTTAAATGTGCTAAGAATTAATAGATATGAAACTGTTTGGAAAAGTTAAAAGCCCATTAAAGATATACGATTTTATTACTATCACTCCTCTCTTAAACGGTCGTCACCTTGTTGTAACATACCAGCATATACCTATAGGACTAGAGGGAATTGTGGAAGAAAGAACAATGTTCTATATCTGCCCAGCTGAAACAAAGAAGGCAGAGAGATGAACTGAAGGAAATCACAGCTCAGAAAAATGTTGGCATTCAAGTCACTAAGTTGAGGTAGTCCAGCAGGCTGCCAGGCTTGGTAGCTACCCTCCCAGGACCAGTGCTTGTTCTTATTTGTTCTTTGGCTCAGCCCCATCTGAACTAACCTTTCTTCCTTGACTATTTCATGAGCTTTCCTTCGTGGTCTCCAGTTTTCAGAGAACCCAACATTTTTTTCTTCTCTCCAAATGACTTCATCCCCTTAACAAACATTTCTGGATTTATCTTGGATAAATAGGTCTCTCCATCCAGAGTCATTTGATCTCCTCTGAGGAAGAAGGCAGCTTTCTTTTTTTTTTTAATTTCTTTATTTGTTATTGTAATGTGTCTCTGTTGCTGCACACTGGCTTTCTCTAGATGTGGCGAGCAGTGGAGAGGCGGGAGGCTACTCTTCCTCGTGGTGCGCAGGCTTATTGCAGCGGCATCTCTTGGGAGCATGGGCTCTGGAGTCTGGAGTGTACAGGCTCAGCAGTTGTGGCCTGAGGTCTTAGTTGTTCTTTGGCATGTGGGATCATCCCAGACCAGGGATCAAACCTGTGTCCCCTGCACTGGCAGGCAGATTCTTAACCACTGGACCAAGAGAGAAGTCCCAGAAGGCAGCTCTTGCATGATCACTGCAATAAGCCAGTAATGTGTGTATGTGTGTGCACACGCACACCTCAGGGTGATTATCTGAAAAAGCCACTCATTGACATAGCAAGGGTAATATACACCACCCAAGTCCGTATATTGTCTGTATATTGGTGCAGCACAGTATATAGAATCACAAGGTATAAAGATAAACTGATAGAACCAATCACCATCTGTCCTCAAATACTTTCCAGGTTACAGTCATGGAGAAATTTACAGAAGAAAAAAATGACCTGCATAGTGACTCCTAGTATCTGAAGTCATCTCCTTAGTGGAGTTCTCGCCTTGCAGCAATGTTCTCAACAGATACTCACTCATCCTGTAGGAATCTGTTCTAAAGCCAGTGCTCTGTGATGATTTTCTGTGGTTATTCTAATCCTTTCTGCGACAGGATGATGAAATGAGCACTTTGATGTGCAGATGTGAAATGTAAATTTAGAGGCTTTAAAGGTTTGAATTGACAAAATTGTAAGAGAGAGTGAATGTCACAAAGCTGTAAAAATGTTCAGTTCTTTTCTTATGCAAAATTACTAGGCACTGAGCAAAGAAGGCAAAAATGAATATTAAATTTAGGATTTTTAAAAAAGAAAAACATAGCCTGAAATCCCTATAACCTTATAACCTAAGAATGGAGCTTAGTTTCAATGCAAAAATAAGAACTGGATATTTGAATCAAATATTTGTAGACTCATTTCTTCATAATTTTAGTAAATGAACACTCTAAAAATCCTGGAGAATTTCTCCAAATATGAATAACTTAAAAATTATAGACCTATTCTGTAAAACAAAAGAAAATCCAAAAAAAAGAAAAAGAAAATCCACTGATACCATTTTCTCTGTATTGACTATAGAAACTACTATATTCATGGGCACCCTAGTTTGGAGCTCCATGTCATTCACTGTGATTTTGTACATTTGTTTCCTAGGTAAGGCCTGGGAATGCTGATTACTCCTTACTAGCCCTGTTCATGCCATTTCATCATCTTTCAAGAGGTAGTAATAATGATTGCTAACAGGCAAGTTGGATCAACAGAAAGTATCTCTGGACACAGTGAACCATATATATGATCCAGATAATATAGTAGTTGCTGTTATAAAAGGTAGACCATTAAAATAATGGCAACAAATTTTCCAATCCACTTTACTTGCCCAGTATAGATAGAGTAAGTGAAAGTCTCTCAGTTATGTCGAACTCTTTGCAACCCCATGGACTATACAGTCCATGGAATTCTCCTGGCCAGAATACTGGAAGGGGTAGCCTTTCCCTTCTCCAGGGGGTCTTCCCAATCCAGGGATCGAACCCATGTCCTCCCCATTGCAGCTGATTCTTTACCAGCTGAGCCACAAGGGAAGCCCAATATAGATAGGAGTTATATAAAACAAGACAGAAGATATATGTTATTTATCTTCTTTCTTGAACTAAGTTAAATTTGTTTTTTTCCCTTTCTGTCTTAAGGATACATACTTTGCTTTGTCCCATTTATGCTTTGAGAATCAAAAACTGCTTTTAATCTGCAGCTGAAATGTTTCATTTTGCAATTCTAATGATCTAAGTAGAACAATGCTTTCAGTTCAGTTCAGTCGCTCAGTCATGTCCGACTCTTTGCGACTCCATTAATCGCAGCACACCAGGCCTCCCTGTCCATCACCAACTCCCGGAGTTCACTCAGACTGATGTCCATTGAGTCGGTGATGCCATTCAGCCATCTCATCCTCTGTCGTCCCCTTCTCCTCCTGCCCGCAATCACTCCCAGCATCAGAGTCTTTTCCAATGAGTCAACTCTTCCCATGGTAGCCAAAGTACTGGAGTTTCAGCTTTAGCATCATTCCTTCCAAAGAATACCCAGGACTGATCTCTTTAGAATGGACTGGTTGGATCTCCTTGCAGTCCAAGGACTCTCAGGAGTCTTATCCAACACCACAGTTCAAAAGCATCAATTCTTCAGCACTCAGCTTTCTTCACAGTCCAACTGTAACATCCATACATGACCACAGGAAAAACCATAGCCTTGACTAGATGGACCTTTGTTAGCAAAGTAATGTCTCCATCTTTGGCTGCAAAGAATATAATCAATCTGATTTCGATGTTGACTATCTGGTGATGTCCATGTGTAGAGTCTTCTCTTGTGTTGTTGGAAGAGGGTGTTTGCTATGACCAGTGCATTCTCTTGGCAAAACTCTATTAGCCTTTGTCCTGCTTCACTCTGTATTCCAAGGACAAATTTGTCTGTTACTCCAGGTGTTTCTTGACTTCCTACTTTTACATTCCAATCCCCTATAATGAAAAGGACCAGGGGCGGCGGCCGGGAAGAGCTACCCAATACCCGAGGTCAGGGGCAGCGGCCAAGAGGAGCAACCCCACGTCCAAGGAGCGGTGGCTGCACGGGTGCAGGAAGGCCGAGAGGAGCTACTCCATGTTCAAGGTCAGGAGGGGCCGCAGTGAGGAGGAACTCCTCGTCCAAGGTAACGAGCAGCGGCTGCACTTTGCTGGAGCAGCCGTGAAGAAATACCCCACGTACAAGGTAAGAGAAACCCAAGTAAGATGGTAAGTGTTGAAAGAGGGCATCAGAGGGCAGACACACTGAAACCATAATCACAGAAAACTAGCCAATCTAATCACACGGACCACAGTCTTATCTAACTCAATGAAACTAAGCCATGCCATGTGGGGCCACCCAAGATGGGCAGGTCATGGTGGAGAGGTCTGACAGAATGTGGTCCACTGGAGAAGGGAATGGCAAACCACTTCAGTATTCTTGCCTTGAGAATCCCATGAACAGTATGAAAAGGCAAAATGATAGGATACTAAAAGAGGAACTCCCCAGGCCAGCAGGTGCCCAATATGCTACTGGAGATCAGTGGAGAAATAACCCCAGAAAGAATGAAGGAATGGAGCCAAAGCAAAAACAATACCCAGTTGTGGATGTGACTGGTGATAGAAGCAAGGTCCGATGCTGTAAAGAGCAATGTTGCACAGGAACCTGGAATGTTAGGTCCATGAATCAAGGCAAATTGGAAGTGGTCAAATAGGAGATGGCAAGAGTGAACATCGACATTCTAGGAATCAGCGAACTAAAGTGGACTGGAATGGGTGAATTTAACTCAGATGACCATTATACCTACTACTGCGGGCAGGAATCCCTTAGAAGAAATGGAGTAGCCATCTTGGTCAACAAAAGAGTCCGAAATGCAGTACTTGGATGCAATCTCAAAAATGACAGAATGATCTCTGTTCGTTTCCAAGGCAAACTATTCAATATCACAGTAATCCAAGTCTATGCCCCAACCAGTAATGCTGAAGAAGCTGAAGTTGAACAGTTCTATGAAGACCTACAAGACCTTTTAGAACTAATACCCCAAAAAAATGTCCTTTTCATTACAGGGGACTGGAACAATGCTTTACTACCCTGCAAAACTTGTGTTCTCTTATGTTCTTGTGGTTTCTTTTTAAACTTTTCCATTCCAGTTGTGAAACTAAAAATTGTTTCTTCCCTAAACATTTTCAAGAAGCTGTATAAAACTAACAATGTTCTGTTATCATCACAAACATAATAACATTTATTATCTTTCAAGATGTTAACTTCCTAGCACATAAGTGGTATTTTCCCATAATTCATGCATTCATTCATTCAACAAAGCCTGATAATGATACATTTCTAGACCACTAATTAAGAACCAGAGAACTTGAAAGTACCCAAATTGCATTTGAAAGCTCCAGTCTTCAGTTAAGAATTGTAGCATTGCAGTTAAAATTATTACTTTCAAGGCTTACTTGAGGACAAAGTTATCACAGACACATATACTAATGAGAGCAAAGAGTTTTGGCACTACCTGATTATACCTTGGCCATCAAGATTATTGAGTATGCTTTAGACCTTCTCATTGTCATCTAAATAAAAATCATATTACTAAGTATACATAAAGAGGGATGTGCATGCGTGTTCAGTTATCTGTGACTCTTTGTGACCCCCTGGACTATAGCCCTCCAGGCTGTTCTGTCCACAGGGTCTTTCAGGCAAGAATATTGGAGTGGGTTGCCATTTCCTACCCGAGGATTTCTTTCTCTCTTAGGGATCAAACCCGCATCTCCTGTGTCTCCTGTATTGGTAGGTGGTTTCTTTACCACTGAGTCACCTGGGAAGCCCAAAGAAATAAGGTGGAAGCTGGAGTGTCTGAGAATATGGGAACAATCTACCAGGATCCCTTTACATCAGGTTGAGAATCTCTGCTCCATTTTAAGATTAAAATTGGTTTCCCCTGCGTTGAAATTCTAGTTTCTGCCTCACATAGTCTACCTGTGGTTGCCCTGTATATATCCAGCCTGCTTAACTCTTCCCATCTATAATCTCCTATCCAGTCCAGGAACTGATTTATTCATCAACTATCTAAATATCAGGGGCTTCCCAGGTGGCACAGTGGTAAAGAATGCACCCGCCTGTCAGTGCTGGAGACGCCAGAGATAAGCATTTGATCCCTAAATTGGGAAGATCCCCTGGAGGAGAAAATGGCAACCCAAACCAGTATTCTTGCCTGGATAATCCCATGGACAGAGGAGCCTGGCGAGCTACAGTCCGTGGGGTTGCAAAGAATCGGACGTGACTGAGCATGCATGGACGGACAACTAAATATTGGGTCTTTTTAATATCTCCTCATATATATCAATCAGCAGTTTGATCCTTTCAGGTATTGCTTTTAAGATTTGTTAGGTGGGACAAGTGCAGTGCTAGTAGTCAAGCATCAAACTAGCCTTCTGCTGAGTCAAGACACTTCTGAGGACAGCAGTCTCCACCTTTATCCACAGGTTTGCTTTCCACGGTTCCAGTTACCCAAAGTCAACCACAGTCCAAAAATACTAAATGGGAAAATCCAGAAGTAAACAATTCATAAATGTTATATTGTGTGCCATTCTGAGTAACATGGTGAAATTTCATGTGGTCCATTTCATCCCACCCAGGGTTTCCAGCCATCAACACTGTCATCTCCTGGCATCCAGTTATCAACATTGTTGTGTCTAGATGATCCAGGGTCACCTAAATCAGATGAGCCTCCTTCTGGATATAGACAGAAGACCAACAGGAGCCTAATGCTATGTCACAATGTCTATGCCGTTCACCTCACTTCATCTTGTCACAAAGGAATTTTATCATCTCACATCAGATCAGCAGAAGAAGATGGGTGAGTTCAGTACAGTAAGATATTTAGCAAGATAACAAAACAGAGCACATTCACATAGCTTTTATTATAGTACATTGTTATCAGTGTTCTATTATTGTTGTTGTAATATCTTACTGTGCCTAATGTATAAATGAAACTTTATCCTAGCTATGTATGATGTATAGGGGGAATAGTATACATAGGATTCAATACTATCAGGGGTTCCAGGCATCCCTGGGGGCCTTGGAAGGTGTCCCCTGAATCAGGCAGGACCACTGCACTCTATGCAGTACCTGGTGACTCAGAAGGTTTTCTTTTTTCACTCTGGAGACAGGACTACCATCAGCTCTGAGTACAGGGCACTGCCTCTAATCCATTTTCCTTTTTTAGGGGAGAAGTCCTTTTTCTGGTCCTGGGTAGTTTCCTCATGTGAGTATGCTGATAGTACTCTGAATGCACAAGGGTGACTCAGCATATCAGAGCATCTCTCTGCCTCTTCTTTGGCACTCTGCCCTGAAAACTCTAGCACCTTGATCTCCTTGAATCCTTAGATAAGGCTCCTCAATACAGGGATCCTACCCAGCACTGCCTGAGTTCCCCTCCTAGCCTGGAGACCTGGAAATTCCTTCAGCCAGTAAGCTGGGACAGTCTAGAATTCACTTCATTTGCTCCCCATCTCTCAGGGATTCATCCTACCTCAATATCTGATCCACATGGTTTCAAAACCATCATTTTACATATTATGTCTGGTTTTCTTGGTTGTTTAGGAGGAAGGGTAAATCAAGCCCCTTTTATTCCATCTTAGCTGAAAGTGGAAGCCTATTATATTCTCACTGAAAACTGAATTGAAGTGAATTAAAGTCTAAGAATTGTAGATAAAATAATTTCCTACATATATAGTCCTCTACCACTACATCAGTTAGAGTCCAGGATGAGACACTGCAACAAACAGAATGGAAATGAGTGTTCCACAAGGTCATTCAGAATTATTCAGGGACCAGGTTCTTTCCATCCTGTGGCTGCCATCTCCTCAGGTGTTGTCTGTGGCCAGTCACATTTGAGCTAAAACTTTAGGGTTTCTATTATTAAAAAGGAAGATGGAGAAAATGATGCTGCAGGCCAATAAAGAGTTTCAGCCACAAACACTCAGAAACTTAATTTAAATGTCTCATATTCCCTACATACTTTATTTTATCTTTTGACAGAAATACCTGAAATGGTTTTAGATACCGGGAAGAGGAACAACTTTTAAAAACAAAGAAAAAAATCCTCTCAGGGTTATAATAAATAATTAGCATACTCAAAAGATTTTCAATTAATCTAAACTTATTCCTCACCTCAGTCTAACACTAAGCTGCTTTGGGAGCTGCCTAAAATTTTGCAAAGTATTCATTTACAATAGAAAGTAAATGCCTCAGGGCGAATTTTCTACATCTTAATCTGATAGTGTGATTTTTTTATTTTTTAAGATGAATGCCTAGGAACTCGTAAGCTTCTGGTAGCTTTCTATACCAGGCTTCCCAGGTGGGGCTAGTGGTAAAGAACTCACCTGCCAATGCAGGAGATGTAAGAGACCACGTGTTGGATCCCTTAGTTGGGAAGATCCCCTGGGGTAGGAAATGGCAACCTACTCCACTACTCTTGCCTGGAGAATCCCATGGACAGAGGAGCATGGTGGGCTACGGTCCATAGGGTCACAAAGAGTTGGACACGATTGAAGCAACTTAGCGTGTAGGCCTATTATATTTTGTACCCTAATAATTAGCTTCAACACCTGGCTCTGGAAAAAATGAATGAATCAAGATTGTAAAATTTATACAAGGTTGATTTGGGGTTCACTACTCCCCCAGTCAACTTGATGAATTACATGAACATTTCAAATACTGTGTGTGCTCAGTCACTAAGTCATGTCCGACTCTTTGTGACCCTGTGGACTGTAGCCTGCCAGGCTCCTCTGTCCATGGGATTCTCCAGGCAAGAATTCTGGAGTGGATTGCCATTTTCTCCTCCAGGGGATATTCCTGACTCAGGGATCAAACCCGCATATCTGAAGTCTTCTGCATTAGCAGGCAGATTCTTTACCACTGAACCACCTGGGAAGCCTTTCAAATGCCAGGAAGACCTATACATAGAAAACAACTGAGATACTCCAAGAGTATACAGAAATGGCAGTCCTATGGATAGTGCCTTGCCAGATAGAAGCTTCGGTTGTCCCATGATGCACTTGGACAGGGCTCCCTCCGAGCACAGCAGGAAACAGATTTGGTGCCCACGTTTCTCTACCAGTCATGTCTTTTCATTACCAAGGAGCCCACTCAGTTCAATAACATCTGCCTCTAGTTTCAACAAATAGTCCATCTTTCTTATTTTACAGAAAGCTTCCAAAGGCACTTAATCTTCTTTTTTTAATGTCTTCAGAGAGCTGATTAATTCATAGTAGCATATTTCCATATTTAACCTTCTAACAACAGGAAAGTGAGAGAGGTAGTTCTCTTTTTAAAACAATGGGACTAAAAATAAATAAATAAATAAATAATAAAATAAAAAAATAAAAACAATGGGACTTTAAAAGATGGCTTACCATTTTTTCATTCTCCCTCACATTTGCAGTCTATTTTAGCCAGACTATAACCATGGCAAGATTTCTAATGTTCACTCTTAAGAACCTCAAGCTGATTCTGAATTCTAAATGCGGAAACAAGTTTTAAAAAGTTTTGGGGTTCAGAACTGATCTGAATCTCAGTCAAAAGCACACAAGTTTTAAAAGACATTTTTCCCAGAATGGTTTTATGTTCACTAGAACAGGGAGAAGGCAAAAGACTTGAAAGAGAGTTACTGTCTCTCTGTAATGGAAGATGGATGGTTCTGGGGGATGTCAGAGAAATTCTGGGACTGCAAGGAGTTTGAATTCTCACGGAGAAGCATGCAATCTCAGGAGGTAGACAGCGAATATAAAACTAACAAACTAAATCACTGGAATAAAATTTAAGCTTGGCCGATACACTTTAGGTCTGGAGGAGACACAGGAGACGGCATTGTGAAATTTGCAGTTGAGAAAATATGTTTCGTCCACACATCATTTTAAGCTTTCCGTGGCAGAGATCATGAATGATTAATAAAAAACAGCCCGCACTTTGATGCAAAGAATTTCCGCACCAGCATGGACAGATCCCCTTGACGCAGGCTGAATAAGTCCATTTCCCACTTAACTCAAGCCATTAGTATTAGCTAAATACTGTCAAGATGTGGTGTTTTACATCCTGTAAGAATGAGTGAAGACTATCTTTTATGAGAGAAAACAGCTGTATGTTTGAGATCAACTTTTTATGCTTTTGTATTACAAATCCCTCAGAGTCTCCACTCTTCTGATTGTATTTGTTGAGTGTGTGTGTGTGTGTGTGTGTGTGTGTGTGTTTAAGCATAGTGGATTTAAAATGTTGTGTTACTTTCTAGTGTACAACAAACTGATTCAGCTATACTGAAATATATGTATTCTTTTCCGTTATGGCTTATTTAGGATATTTAATATAGTTCCCTGTGCCATACAGTACGACCTTGTTGTTTATCTATTTTACATATAGTATTTTTTCTGCTGATCCCAAACTCCTAATTTAGCCTTCCCTCACTCCATCTCTCCCTTGGTAACCCCAAGTTCTATCTGGCAAGGCACTATCCATAGGACTGTAAGTTCTGTATACTCTTGGAGTATCTCTTCACTTACTCTTCTGATTTCATACACTTTTAACATAAAAGAACATAGTCCTTCATCCGAAGGACTAATACTGAAGCTGAACCTCCAATACTTTGGCCACCTGATGTGAAAAGCCAACTCCCTGGAAAAGGCCCTGATGCTGGGAAAGATTGAGGGCAGGAGGAAAAGAGGTTGACAGAGGATGAGATGGTTGGATGGCATATCTGAATCAATGGACATGAGTTTGAGCAAACTCTGGGAGATGGTGAGGGATAAGGAAGCCTGGTGTGCTGCAGTCCATGGGGTCGCAAAGAGTCAGACAGGACTTAGAAACTGAGCAACAACATAGAACCAGAACTGCATTTACACGCATGCGTAAGGTGCAACTACATTTACACTTAGGACATAAGGATCCAAGTCTGGGCTGTAAAGTCGGATCTCCTGGCTCTAGGGCTCACAAACTATGTGCAGTTCAGTTCAATCACTCAGTCATGTCCGACTCTTTGCGATCTCATGGAGCACAGCACGCCAGGCCTCCCTGTCCATCACCAACTCCCAGAGTTTACTCAAACTCGTGTCCATTGAGTCGGTGATGCCATAGTTACATAAAGGATGTAACTCTGGAGAAATTACTTAACCTCTAGGTGCTCTGTCTCCACTTCTGTAAAGCAGGGTTGAAAACAGTCATTCAACAATTAAATATTGATACATCCTCTTCCAATGGTAGTAACTGTGGCAGCATAAGTTCTTTGGATATTGGCCTGTCTGTGGTACCATGTACTATATGATAACCAAAATATTCTGACATGTCACACTACTATATACAAAATAGATAACCAACAAAGGCCTACTATGCAGCACAAGGAACTATTCTCAATATCTTGTAATAACCTAGAATGGAAAAGAATGTGAAAAAGAATGTATATACATATATATGTATATATATATACACACACACAATCTCTTTGCTGGATACCTAAAACTAACACAACATTGTATGTCAACTATACTTCAATAAAAAAAAATTTAATGTTTTAAAATAAATAAATATTGATAGAACACAAGCCTGTGTCAAACACTGGAGAAAGAACAGTCCACAGGACAGATATGCCTCCAACTCTCAGGACCTTATAATTTGGCCAATTATACTATCAGATTACATGTTTTCAAAAGGTTTTGTTGACATAATAGAAGGCCTGTTACATAATAACTGCTCAAAAGCACCCTATTTTAACATTGTCTGGTTGTGAACATCATCAATTACCATTTTCCTTCCTATTATTTAAAAAACAAGTTAGCTACTTGTGTAACATGATTTCAGAAGTATCAAGGAGGCCCATTTGAAATAAAATACTGTTACCCACTGGATGATGTGAGACTAACAAAATGTCCCAATCCAAGAGTACATATAGGTTGTGAGCAATAGCTTGTTCCAAGGAATAAGTGAGCTACACACATGAGGAAAGATGTACTTAGCTTAGATGTTGGAGGAAATTGAAATTAATACATTTTTACGAAGTGAAAAACCATGGAGCTTGGAGGTATGTATTAAAATATGAATCAAAATGTACGCTACAATTTGGATTTGAAACTGTCAGAAGCATTTCAAGTTTATCCTAAATGTCTGCAGCCTGGAGACGAGAAATCAGTCTCCTTGCAAACATTAGAAATTTTACTAAGATTTTCATATGCATTCACAATAAAGAAATTGGCGTGGAAATGGGGTAATGATTTAAAAACAATACATTCATTTAAGTTGATTCTGTGTTTCCTAACCATAAGAGCAAATTATAAATTATCACTTCCTCCCCCACTGTCAGGCTCTAAAATTTTCCTGAGTTTACCTGAAATGTATTTCACAGACTTGCAATGAGTTTGAAATACCAAGACCTTACATTTCAGCTGAGGAAAGTGACAATGGGTGCGTCCTTGCCTCTTCACACTGACTGGCGGGTAAACACAGCAGAGAAACCATCACCATCCCAAAGGCAGAGCACAGTCAAGCTTAAACCTGTTTGGGAAATTTACTTCAAAGATTAGTACTCAACTAATGCTTTTTTGTCTAATTTACTAGGTCAAGATTTCAGTATTCTTCAGTTCAGTTCAGTCGCTCAGTCGTGTCTGACTCTTTGCGACCCCATGAACAGAAGCATTCAAAAGCAATTTAAAAGATAGACACTGAATGGAAAAGTATTCCCCTCCACCCCACCCCCAGGAAATTGCCTAGCTGATTTTTTTAAAGGAAGGATCACATTTCTGATTTTCCATTTTCCTGCATCAAGGAATACAATATTTGGCTTCCAGAGAGGTAGCATAAGCAGAGAAACAGTCACAGAGAAGGCTTAACACCCAGTCCCTGGGAGGAATTGAGCAATAGCTGTGATTGAGAGGGTCAATCATTTAAAGGCTGAAGCTGCCCAGGAATTATATTACATCAGCAAGCGAGGCTGTTGTTGAGAAAAGTGCGTCATGTCATTATCTGATGCTTGATCTTCTTAATGCAACTGAATCAAGACTACTTATCCAGTTTTCACACACTGAAAAAGTGTTTTTAACAGTTTTATTTTTTTGTTCAGTTCTAATACACCTGAGGGATGCACAGAGCCACAGTGACAGATCACACAGTGGCTCGCCATGATGGAATTTCTCCCTTAAATGGAGAATTGCATCAGAAATTTAGGAGAGAGAAGATGTAGACAGAGCTGTAAAAAACATCCCAAGCCTTAAAAAAGTGGCAAAGGAGGGGAGAGATGCCACCCTCTATTGGTAGTCCCATAAAATCAACTCAGAGACTTCGGGTAAATGTGCTGACAACTGGCCAAGAATTGTGGTGCAGATTCCCTCTGGGAGAAGACTTTAATGCTGAGATAATTTCATGACTACACTGT
This sequence comes from Bos grunniens, assembly GCF_055505025.1. Taxonomy (NCBI): domain Eukaryota; kingdom Metazoa; phylum Chordata; class Mammalia; order Artiodactyla; family Bovidae; genus Bos; species Bos grunniens. The sequence continues at coordinate 11,786,184 of NC_141168.1, forward strand.
GGAATCACCCGATTGTGTTGGGGAGGAATGCGAAATGGAGAGCATGCGCCTACTTCAAAAGAGATGGGATCAAGAGAGAAACTGCGAATGCCATGGTTGAAGGCATGGGCTGTGGATTGAACCCATGTCTCATGTCTCCTGCATCGGCAGGGAGGTTCTTTACCACTAGCACCACCTGGGAAGCCTTAAATTTACAATACCCTCTACTAACTCCTTTTGTGACTTTTAGTAACTTGCATCATTCCTATAGGCTCCAGTTTCTTCAAAATGAACATTAAACCTACTTTACTTAGCTGATTCAAAGAGGTGATTTTTTAAAGCAATAGAGATTGACACCTGATTTTTCATTAGTTCACCAGGCTCCTCCGTCCATGGAATTTTCCAGGCAAGAATACTGGAATGGGTTGCCATTTCCTACTCAAAGGGACCTTCCCAAACCAGGGATCAAGCCTGCATCTCGTGTCTCCTGTATTGGCAGGCAGATTCTTTACCACCATGCTACCTGGAAAGCCCCAATAATCCATTAATTCATATCAGTTGCCTTCATCCCTTCATTGTTGGTTCTGGTACTGTAGCGGGAAAGCAAAGGATTCAACAGAGATGCAAGATATATGTCTAGTAAAGAGGAGGCTCCTCAATTTCCCTGAGATCCTTCACTGTCCTCTCCGGCATTATCAAAAGACTAACTTTAAAATAAGGAAATGCTCTAGCTCAGAGCAAGAAAGATGGCCAACTCCAAACTCTTAAATGCTCTGGGCAACTTTCTATCCGTATATGAAGCCCATCAGGATTCATCACCCAGAAAATCTTCTAGATATCATTCAAACACACAAAGTTTTGGACTCTCTCTTTTTCAATTCATAAAATGTACTTAATGCTTATTTAATGGCATAGCTAAAAAACACTTCAATTTGGCCCACAAATTGAGAAATCTGAATGTACCATGTAATTTTCTACAGATTTAAATGTTTCTTTTCTCTTACTTGTAAAGAAAATGGATGCAAAAAAATTTTTTCTGAAATGGGCAAAATAAGCATTCAACATTCAAAAATTCACAGTAATGGGGTAGTAATCCTACAATGTACAGTCTAGTACATTTACTATAATTTCTACAATAATGTATCAATCTAGAAAATGGAAATTTTGCATTTTCCAAGTATTGTGCCTTACAAGTGTTAGCTTTTAAGGTAAATTTAAACTATAGATTTCCATGCTATTGTGACCTCATGCATCTAAAATGAAAGCGTCAAAAAAATTGATTATAAGCATTCCATTGTTCTAATATTTCACTGTTTCTGCACAATTTCCATATCTATACCTTTAACACTTTTTTCTCTTTGAAGTGTTAGTTGCTCAGTCATGCCCAACTCTTTGCGACCCCGTGGACTGCAGCCCACCAGGCTCCACTGTCCATGGGATTTTCCAGGCAAGGATACTGGAGTGGGTTGCCATTTCCTTCTCCAGGGGATCTTCCTGACCCAGGGATCGAACCCAGGTCTCCTGCATTGCAGGCATATTCTTTACCGACTGAGCTATGAGGGAAGCCTCAGTACAATTAATCTGTAGGCTGCTGCTGCTGCTGCTAAGTCACTTCAGTCATGTCCGACTCTGTGACCCCATAGACGGCAGCCCACTAGGCTCCTCTGTCCCTGGATTTCTCCAGGCAAGAATACTGGAGTGGGTTGCCATTTCCTTCTCCAATGCATGAAAGTGAAAAGTGAAAGTAAAGTCACTCAGTCATGCCCGACTCTTAGCGACCCCATGGACTGCAGCCCACCAGGCTCCTCCGTCCATGGGATTTTCCAGGCAAGAGTACTGGAGTGGGGTGCCATCGCCTTCTCCAATTAATCTGGATAAGCAACACCAAAAGAAGATTCCGAAATATCTATTCAAGATTATAAGAATCACAGTCACTTTCAAAATTATGAGTCTACAGAGCAGTTAAGAAAATTGTATTATGGAAAACAAACCCAAAATGACTAGAACAGAAGTTAATATTGTAGAAGTTGTTGTTGCTGTTTAGTTGCTAAGTCGTGTCTGACTCTTGCGATTCCATGAACTATAGCCTACCAGGCTCCTCTGTCCATAGGGTTTCCTAGGCAAGAATACTGGAGTGGATGGCCATTTGCTTCTCCAGGGGATCTTTCCAAATAAGCGATTACACCCACATCTCCTGTTTGGCAATCAGATTCTTTAGCATTGAGCCACCAGGTAAGCCCAAGATTGTAGAATAACATCAGCTTATTCATGTATAAAGCAAACCAAGTCTGTGCATATCAAAATGTCAAAAACAAATATGCTTTTGTCCCTGCAGTTGCAGGATTACCAGTTGCCATCTGTTAAAAATCAAATTTTAATACAATACAGATAATGAAACTGAGTACACCATGTTATGCTATGGATGGCAAAATACAACCAAGTTTTAAATGATTGATTTATTTATAAACTTATAAGGAAATGTTTTTTAATTAACATACAGAGTTGGTGAACACATGAGAATAAAATAATACCAAAAATTGATACAATGACATATTTAATAAAGATGCTAGCTCCTAATTACCTGATGCAATGAAAATTCCATTTGAATATAAAAAGGAAAACAAAAGATTTAGAAAAATGATGTTTATAGGAGAAAAGAGGTGAGATTACCAGCTGCTTAGTGATAAAGACCTAGTATTGTTGTCTTTATATGACTGCTGCATCTGGCACGCTGACATGCATGGTGTAATTTCAGAAATGTTTGTTGTAATAAGCTAAATAAACAATTGATAAAAACCAGCCTTTGAGGTATTTGAGAGCTTGTTCATGGACAGATCTGAGGCATGGGGCAAATTAAATAGTAGAAAGAGGTCAAGATCAGGCAACAACTCAACTTCTTTATTAAGTCTGGAGAAAAGAGGTGATTATTCATAGGTATTGTATTCATATATTTATTTAGCCATTCAAAAAATATTTTCCAAACTTACCCAGAGTTTCAGAATAGCCGCAGATCTGGATACTTAAGGCTCCCCTGGTGCCTCAGTCAGTAAAGAATCTGCCTGCAATGCAGGAGACCCGGGTTTAATACCGAGGTGGGGAAGATCCTCTGGAGAAGGAGATGGCACCCCACTCCAGAGTTCTTGTTGGGAAATCCCATGGGCAGAGGAGCCTGGCAGGCTACAGTCCATGGGGTCGCAAAGAGTCAGACACGACTTAGCGACTAAACTACCACCACCACTGGATACTTAGTGTTCAACAGGTGAGTCCCTGACCTCCAGGATCTTGTGAGGTCCAGACTTCACCTAAGTTCTGCCTACCTAAGCTGAGGGGTAGCCTGAGAGAGAAGGAGGGTTGCTGTATATATTCTTAAATCTTATGTTTTTGCTTAAAATCCTTCAGGGTTTTCCCAGTCTTTGGGATAACATTCAAACCTCTTGACAATGCTCACAAAGCCCTTCTGGACTCACCCTCTGCACACCTCCTGGCTTCGTTCTGCCTCAGTCATTTCAAACTCTTTGAAGGAGCTATGAAGCTCGGGTCTTCAGAAATCTCTGCCCATGCTTGTTCTTTGTTCTAGAATTCCATTCCCTGTATTGAGTGAAGAGTGAAAGTCGCTCAGTCGTGTCCGACTCTTTGCGACCCTGTAGACTATACAGTCCGTGGAATTCTCCAGGCCAGAATACTGGAGTGGATAGCCTTTCCCTTCTCCAGGGGATCTTCCCAACCCAGGGATCGAACCCAGGTCTCCCGCATTGCAGGCAGATTCTTTACCAGCTGAGCTATCAGGGAAGCCCTGATATTTCCTGTATTATCCACCAGATTAAGTTGAATAAATCCAATTAACAGTTCAAACTTGATTTCAGTGTTTACTTCCTGTGGAAGAGTACACATGTGCTGCAAGCACACACATGTGCCCACACACATGTGCACACCTGCACACACTCGTACGCCACAGCCAAGCCTGAGTCAAGTGTCTTTTTTTTAAGTACTCTCTTTCTTTGCTCTTATTATACTATACCTACATAATGTTTATCAGTTAGGTTTGTAATCACTGATCATTTGCCTCAGTTGAGTTGCAAAAGGAAATCTATCTTATTAAAGTTGTATAAACAGTCCTTACTATATAATTCAGCCATTAATAAGTTCTCAAAAAAATCCTCACATTATGTGTGTTAATCACTCAGTCATGTTTGACTCTTTGCAACTCCATGGACTGTGTAGCCCACCAGGCTCCTCTGTCCATGGAATTCTCCAGGCAAGAATACTGGAGTCGGTTGCCATTTCCTTCTCCAGGGGATCTTCCTGACCGAGGGATCGAACTCAGATCTCCTGCATTGCAGGCGGATTCTTTACCACCTGAGCTAAAGGGAAGTCTTAGATGCCAAAATAAATAGAAATCATTGTGGAAAAGCCAACATCTCAGAGCTTCAAATAAGAGCTTTTCATCTGGACTCTACATATTCCAATTAGACCTTTTCTATCTATGTTCATTTTGTTATACATCTTTGAGTTAAATATCTCTAAAAACCATAGTTTTAAAAGCCACAACATGACTTCACTCAAATTTAAGAAGAGACCAGTTATTTGCACAAAAGCCATTGAGCAAGAAAATAGATTCTATGTTCAGTGAACCCTAAATGCAATTCTCTTATCCCCTCAATGCTCTGTGAGGGCTCTAAGTGACCTCTCTGGTCTGTTGATCACTCCAAGAAGAAAAGCACAAACATTTTCTACTGAGTTGATTAAATTCCCTCCTTGCATAGGCCTGGATGAAAAATAACAAGTTAGAAAGCCTAGAGACATCGTGTGGTGAAAGAAAGAAGTTGCTAAACCATAGAGATTAATTTACTTTAGATGAACTATTCTTAATATTTTCTTTGTGTTACATAAATTCGCAAGAATGTCATTAATTGAATAGAGTAGATAGTTGCTGTAATTTTTTTCAGCAGTAATAAATGTGGCCCAGAGCTAAATTAAGACATCCTTTCCCTACTCTGGGCATGGCTCTTTTTCCTAACAGCTGGTTTCTGTTAATAGGCATATCCTTCCTGCCAGAGCAAGCAAATTTGTAATCCCCATCATGCTTGCTGTGGAACTGCCCCAGAGCACATAATCACAGAGTGCGTTCCTGTTGCTTTACAAGGATTTTTTTCTTTCTTTCAAAGTTGTACTTTGGGGAGACACACCATCTATTTTACACTCCAGTTTTATGTCTTTCTTAAATTATAGCATCTAATATTTATGGTGAGGAGAAGAAAGTAAAGTTAAAGGTGTACAATTGCCTATTAAAAATGTTAGCTCACAAATCCTCGAAATATACTAAGTTTTCTGGGATGTTACAGAAACATATTTCAAATGACAGCAGCATCTTCTACCACCCAATTAGGAAATACCAAAAAAAAAAGACTATGGACATAATATATTCAAGATCATATAAGCTCTGAAACTCATTGACCAGGAATGAAATGGCTGCCTTATTATGACTTCATAATTTCATGTTTATCAGGAGTATTAGGCAAATCATTAAGACTTGATTTTTTGAGTTTTATTTGGTTTCATTTTTCATTTGTGATAATGATTCTATTCACAATTTAGTTGTGGAAAAGCAATGATGCTGCTGCTGCTGCTAAGTCGCTTTGGTCGTGTCCGACTCTGTGTGACCCCATAGACGGCAGCCCACTAGGCTCCCCCGTCCCTGGGATTCTCCAGGCAAGAACACTGGAGTGGGTGGCCATTTCCTTCTCCAATGCACGAAAGTGAAAAGTGAAAGTGAAGTCGCTCAGTCATGCCCTACTCTTAGAGACCGCATGGACTGGAGCCTACCAGGCTCCTCTGTCCATGGGATTTTCCAGGCAAGAGTACTGGAGTGGGGTGCCATTGCCTTCTCCGGGAAAAGCAATACCTGGGCTTAATACTTCATTCACCAGGTAAACATGGTTCATTGCAGTTTCTGATTGTTGGATTGTGGGTCCATAGTTTCAGTTTAATTCCTTTGAGAAGGCATAAGCCTAATTTATAATACTTTAATTCAAACTGTATATTTATTGAAATAAAAGTAGATAGAAAATTACCTTTTCTACCTATGAAGAGAAAACTCATTTAAAGAGAATTTTAAGGTGAATATTTAACCTGTTAAGAGGCAAATAAAAATATTTTCAATCATTTAAAATATACGATCTGTAGAGAACAGACTTGCCATTGTCAAGGGGGAGTGAGAGTGGGGAAGGGATGGATTAGGGGTTTGGGATTAGCAGATGCAAACAATTATATATAGAGTGACTACACAACAAGGTCCTACCATATAGCACAGGGAAATATCATATATTTTATAAATGAAACATACATATATAATTTTTCATGTTATTTTCCATTATGGTATATATGTATATAAATATATATAACTGAATCACCTCACTGTACAGTAGAAATGGACACAACATTGTAAATCAACCGTATTTCTTTAAATAAACTCATTAAAAAATAAAATAAAAGACACGATCTTATTTTTGAGGTATGTAGGAAAGGTTTATTTTTCAAAATACCTTCAAAAGTGAGAAAGAGAGCTGAAAGAATTTGCTCAACAAGTGTAGGTAACATTGGGCAGGAATAAATGGGAAAAACATGCACAGTGATGAGACAGAGGCAGATGACTGACAAATGGATTTAGTCTCTGCCCACCCCTGGATAAACCAATCTCAGAATGAGGTCTCTGGAGATAAAGCAAAAGGCATTTCTAGAGATAAAGAGGACACTTCCTAAAGATAAAGGTTTGGATTAATAGGAAGAGCAAATAGTCCCAAATTTGCATTACTGAATATGATTCAGAAAATATAAACCAAAAACTAACATAAGAGGAAAATGATTAAACAAACCATGATATCAGGAGACCTTTTAGTAAAACAAAACTTCAGTAGGGATATAAAAGATTTGAATAGCATGACTCACAAAATTCAACTAAATTATATATAGCGACCCATTTATAAATTGCCAAATACACATTATTCTTAAATACACATGAATATTAATGATTATCAACAAATTCTGAGATTTTAAGCAAAGAATTTAAATTATATAGGCTGTGTTCTCTGATCACACAGAAATAGGTTAGACATCAACAAAAAAATAAGGAACTATAAATCTCCATATATTTAGAAGTTAACAAGCACATTTCTAAATAACCTGTGAGTTATGGCAGAAACCACAATGGAAATTAGAAAGTATTTTTAACTGAATGCTTATGCAAATTCAATGTATCAGACTTGAAGAATGTAGAAAGGCTGTGCTTATAAAGAAATTTATGTCTTTTAATAAACACATTAGAAAATGTACTTACTAAACAAAGTGTGTTAGCCTTAATCCAGAGATGGCCCCACAATGAAACAAATGCTACCTGATATTCACAAGTTTGTGTGGTCCCTGCCCTTGAATTTAGACTTGCCCTTTGGCTTGCTTTCCACCAGCAGAATGCAGCAGATGTGAATGTGCATAATTTCTGAGCTCAGGTCATGGAAAATCTTTTAGCTTCTACCTTTCTTTTTTACAAGAGAAGTCTGAAGAGAGCATGCCTCTGAGCCACCAGGGAAGCCCTGGTGTATGCTTCTCCACGCTGTCCTAGAACTCTTCCATCTGCCTCTTTTAGCTTGCTCACTCCGAGCCAAGCCAGCCACTGTGTAAAAAGTTCAGCTATAGAGACCACCGTGCCGTGAGCAAGCCCAAGGCAGCTACAATGAAGAGGCAGTGTAGGGCAAGGGTGATGTACGACAAGCCCCCTACTGCTCCAACCACCCCAATATGAGTTGTCAGACATGTAAATCAAGAAGATACTTAAATGACCCTCCCAGATAAGCCTTCAGATGACTCCTGCCCCAGGTGCTATCTGTAGTGGCACAAAAGACCCCAGTTAAGCCCTGCCAGCTAACAGACCAATAAGCAGTGACAATTAACTGTTTTTTCAAGCCATTAAGTTTTAGAGTAACTGGTTACAAGGCAAAAGATAATCAAAAAACTTCAATCATCCATCTCAAGAAATTAGAAAATGTTAAATAAGTCAAATTCCCTCCAAAGAAAGAAGAAAATAATAAAAGAAATCATCAGTGAAATCATTAAAACCATTCCAAAGGAGTCTATCAACAAAAGCAAAATTTGGTGTTTTAAAAGGAATTTTAAAATTAATAAACCTCTAGCAAAACTTTAAAGAGAACAGAAAGCAACAAATATTAAGGATGTAAATATTACCAGCATCTATAGACATTAGAAAACAAGTAGAGGCTGTACATATAATAATATCAATTTATTCCCCAAAATTTAAAGTTTTAGGTAAAATGAGAAAATTCCAAGAAAATAAAATTTAAAGACACTAGCCCAAAAATAGAAAATTGAAACAGCCCAATATTTAACACAATTTTAAATTTTGTGGAAATTTAACACTGCTGCTGCTGCTGCTAAGTCACTTCAGTTGTGTCCAACTCTGTGCGATCCCATAGATGGAAGCCCACCAGGCTCTCCCGTCCCTGGAATTCTCCAGGCAAGAACACTGGAGTGGGTTACCATTTCCTTCTCCAATGCATGAAAGTGAAAAGTGAAAGGAAAGTCGCTCAGTCGTGTCCGACTCTTAGTGACCCCATGGACTGCAGCCTACCAGGCTCCTCCGTCCATGGGATTTTCCAGGCAAATTTAACACAAATTTCCACAAATAAAACTCCAGGCCAAAATTATTTAATCAGTGAATTCTACTAACAGGCGTAGTTCAACTCCTGCACAAACTCTTCTGAGGAAAAAAAAAAAAATTAAAGGATAGAATACTTCTCAATTTCTTTTAAAATTTCAGCAGAATCTGGATACAAAACTTAACTGAACATAGATAGAAATATTAAACAAAATACCAGCAAATCAAATCCACCAATACAAGAATATACGTTATAACCAAGGTTGGATTTATTCCAAGAATAGAATGGAGTTTTAATATTTAAAAACTCACTGTAGTTTGCAACAGTATGAGAATAAAGCAGAAAAACTGCGACCACCCCAGGAGGTACAGAAAAAGTGATAAATATCAACATCAATTCATGTCAAAAACAAAAATAAATTATTAGCAAACCACTAAAGGAGGAAATTTACATGTATGGAAATCAATATCAGATCAATGTTATATATGATCACAAAAAGATAAAACTAGAATCTAGGTTATAAGATAGTTTCATGCCATAGGAATAGGGCAAGTTCTTAAACTGAAAGGCACTAACTATAAAGTCTTAAATCACTAAGTAAAGGGAAAACAACTTAATAAAAAGTGAGCAGACCACTTAAATTAGAAACTTGCAAAAGGCAATATGAAACACCCAATAAACTAGTGAAAATTGTTCAATTTATTTAGACATCAGGGAAATGTACATTATAACTGTAGTAGGATACCAATACACACCCAACATATTAGCTAAAAAATATTTTAACTGAATCACTAAGTGTTGGCAAATATGAAGCCAGAGGAACTCTTTTATTTCAGATCACACTGTGAATTTATATAAACATTTAGGGAAATTGTTTGGCATTACCTACTAATACCAAACATTAGATACTTTATGACTCAGTATTTTCACACTTCTTTTTAAGCAATTCCTAACAGAGTTGGTGATGGACAGGGAGGCCTGGCGTGCTGCAATTCATGGGGTTGCAAAGAGTTGGATACAACTGAGCGACTGAACTGAACTGGACAGAAATACACTCACACACACGTCCAAATGTCATGTAAACGATGTTCATAGCAGCAGTACTTTAAATGATAAAAACTCTGAATGACTCAAGTGCCCTTTAATAGCAGCAAAGTAGATATATTGTGAATAAATATATTCATACAATAGAAACAACAGCAATGCAAATTAATGAATACACCACCTGGAACAAAATGAATAATTCTTGTAAACCAAGTACTGAAAAAAATCCAAGCGCAATATAATTCATATAGTATGATCATATTCAAACTCATGGAAAAAATCATCTATAGTGTTAGAAACCAATTCTCTAGTGATCTTTGGGTAGAGGGAGAAGGTTGTGGTTATAAAGGAATTCTGGAGGCTACTAATGTTCCAGTAACTGACCTGGGTTAAGTTCATTTTCTGATTTTTCATTCAGTAGTACACTTATGACAAGTACATTTTCTACATGTATGTAATATCAATGTATTTTACATGTATGTTACACTTCAATAAAACTATTTTAAATAATGTATTAGAGACTGCCTCTTGCAGCAGCATGTTGGAATAGTTATTCTGGGGAAAAAAAATCCTATCAGTACAAAACTGCCAAAAATAAATATTACAAATCTCCTAATAAGTGCATTGGCTTTCCAAGTAATGTGGTAGCAAGAACCTGCCTGCCAATGCAGGAGACACAGCAGATGTGGGTTCAATCTCTGAGTTGGGAAAATCTCCTGGAGAAGGAAACAGTATTCTTGCCTGGAAAATCCCATGGACAGAGGATCCTGGAGACCTACAGTCCATAGGGTCAAACGAGTTGGACGTGACCGAGCAACTGAGCGCGCACGCACAATAAGTGCATTACAAGAAAATAAGAGACATTTCCCAAAACTAGAAAAGAAGAAAATGAAAATCAGAATGGTATATGAGCTAATGAAAGTCAAAGAGGAGAATGAAAAAAGTTGGCTTAAAACTCAACATTCAGAAAACTAAGATCGTGGCATCCAGTCCCATCTCCTCATGGTAAATAGGTGGGGAAACAATGGAAACAGTGAGAGACTTTATATTTGGGGGCTCCAAAATCACTGCAGATGTTGCCTGCAGCCATGAAATTAAAAGATGCTTTCTCCTTAGAAGAAAAGCTATGACCAACCTAGACAGCAGATTAAAAAGCAAAGACATCACTTTGCCAACAAAGGTCTGCCTAGTCAAAGCTATGGTTTTTCCAGTAGTCATGTATGGGTGTGAGAGTTGGACTATAAAGAAAGCTGAGCACCAAAGAATTGATGCTTTTGAACTATAGTGTTGGAGAAGACTCTTGAGAGTCCCTTGAGCTGCAAAGAGATCCAGTCAGTCCATCCTAAAGGAAGTCAGTCCTGAATATTCATTGGAAGGACTGATGCTCAAGCTGAAACTCTGATACATTGGCCACCTAATGCCAAAAAACAACTCATTGGAAAAGACCCTGATGCTGGGAAAGATTGAAGGTGGGAGGAGAAAGGGACGACAGAGGATGAGATGGTTGGATGGCATCACTGACACTATGGATGTGAGTTTGAGCAAGCTCCAGGAGTTGGTGATGTACGGGGAAGCCTGGCGTGCTGTACTCCATGGGGTCGCAAAGAGCTGGACACAGCTGAGCAGCTGAACTGACTGACTGACTGATGTGAACTAATGACAGTTTTTGCAACCTTGGGGTGTTTGATAATTTCATTAATGAAATGGCTTGATTACCCTTAGATACACAGGGCATTTGACCTAACACTTCTACAAAAAGCAGAGATTCTCAAAAGGAAAGGTTGGGCTAGGAATGTGTGTGTATGTTTGTGTTTGTGTGTGTGTGTGTGTGTGTTCACAAAGAAAGACAAGGAACCTTATCAGGATTCACCTCCTTTACACACACACAGAAAATCAAATTTTCTCCTAAAGACACAACATGACCCCTTCAAAAAGTTTTGGAGTCTGAATTTATGAGTAAGTATAGTAACTCAGCAGTGGCCACAGAACTGGAAAAGGTCAGTTTTCATTTCAATCCCAAAGAAAGGCAATGCCAAAGAGTGCTCAAACTACCGCACAATTGCACTCATCTCACACACTAGTAAAGTAATGCTCAAAATTCTCCAAGCCAGGCTTCAGTAATATGTGAACTGTGAACTTCCTGATGTTCAAGCTGGTTTTAGAAAAGGCAGAGGAACCAGAAATCAAACTGCCAACAGCCGCTGTATCATGGAAAAAGCAAGAGAGTTCCAGAAAAGCATCTATTTCTGCTTTATTGACTATGCCAAAGCCTTTGACTGTGTGGATCACAATAAACTGTGGAAAATTCTGAAAGAGATGGGAATACCAGACCACCTGATCTGCCTCTTGAGAAATTTGTATGCAGGTCAGGAAGCAACAGTTAGAACTGGACATGGAACAACAGACTGGTTCCAAATAGGAAAAGGAGTTCGTCAAGGCTGTATATTGTCACCCTGTTTATTTAACTTATATGCAGAGTACATCATGAGAAACGCTGGACTGGAAGAAACACAAGCTGAAATCAAGATTGCCGGGAGAAATATCAATCACCTCAGATATGCAGATGACACCACCCTTATGGCAGAAAGTGAAGAGGAACTAAAAAGCCTCTTGATGAAAGTGAAAGAGGAGAGTGAAAAAGTTGGCTTAAAGCTCAACATTCAGAAAACGAAGATCATGGCATCCGGTCCCATCACTTCATGGGAAATACATGGGGAAACAGTGGAAACAGTGTCAGACTTTATTTTTCTGGGCTCCAAAATCACTACAGATGGTGACTGCAGCCATGAAATTAAAAGACGCTTACTCCTTGCACGGAAAGTTATGACCAACCTAGATAGCATTTTCAAAAACAGAGACATTCCTTTGCCAACAAAGGTCCGTCTAGTCAAGGCTATGGTTTTTCCTGTGGTCATGTATGGATGTGAGAGTTGGACTGTGAAGAAGGCTGAGTGCCGAAGAATTGATGCTTTTGAACTGTGGTGTTGGAGAAGACTCTTGAGAGTCCCTTGGACTGCAAGGAGATCCAACCAGTCCATTCTGAAGGAGATCAGCCCTGGGATTTCTTTGGAAGGAATGATGCTAAAGCTGAAACTCCAATACTTTGGCCCCCTCATGCAAAGAGTTGACTCATTAGAAAAGACTCTGACGCTGGGAGGGATTGAGGGCAAGAGGAGAAGGGAACGACAGAGGATGAGATGGCTGGATGGCATCACTGACTCGATGGACGTGAGTCTGAGTGAACTCCGGGAGTTGGTGATGGACAGGGAGGCCTGGCGTGCTGCGATTCATGGGGTCGCAAAGAGTCGGACACGACTGAGCGACTGATCTGATCTGATAGTGCTGAGCTAAGGAGGCTACAATCTGTGAAAGACACACAAGAAGAAGCTTAAGCTTAATCAATAACCCCACATCCTATCTCCATTGGTATAAACTGTGTACTTCCTACCAATGAGGAACATAAGCCAATTCACACTTAGGGAGATCAGTTCAGCAAGGACTTACCTCTGCCTTCTCCCCACCCCATCCCTTGATCCTTTTCTTCTTGTCCTCTGAATCATTTGCACTGTCCCCTAATATTGTTTTTGCTAAGTGGTCAGTCCGATTGTTCCCATCTCTATGTGGTTTCAGACAGAGTCCTAGGATCCCAGTAATTCTTTTTAGTATAGCAAGAGAGGTGATGACGTAGTCAGTATAACCACATTCATCTTCTCTACATAAAAATCAAGCTCAACTCCTCAGCCAAGTTGCATTTCAAAATGGGCCCTTCCTAGGGAGACCCACCAAAGGTGTTGTCAACCTTCTTGAAACCGTCTTCCTACTGAGATGGGATAAGGAGTAAAGTTCCATGGGCCATGTCCTCAGACACCCCTGTGGCTTCAGTTGCATTGAGACATGGAGCATTCTATTAATAGCAACTTATACAGTCTTGAGTCGATCCTTCTAATCAAAAGGGAATTGTTCTCTTTGGCCCATATGAATGAAGTTATGTGATACTCTTTAAATAAGGAACATGTTTTTCAGAATAACTTGTCAGAGTTTGCAAATTATAATTTCATCAAGTGTTCAGCCTTCCCTGCAGCAGACCTTGCCCTGTCCTGAAAATTCCCTGCAAAGCTATTAGTAGAAAGCCAGGAATTCTATTCTGGATAGATTTTCCCCCAAAGTCTCCTGTTTTTCAGGTCATTATAGGCCTCCTAGTCTTTAAAGATGACTTAGTTGCTGGCTCTCAGCCTCTTCCAGAGGTCATAACAAGTACAGCGACTGACATTCAACTCAGTCCCTGAAGAGCAAAGTGGACTCGTCACCGGAAAGCACACCTGTAAGGCCTTTCAACATGGCCTTGATGGGCTGGGGACCGCAGGCTAGGGCCCATAACTCAAAGAGTAGCAGCAGCTGCTGATAGAAATAGTAGTAATAGTAAATGGTGGTAGGTCCTTTTCTTAAAAACTCAGTTTTCTATACTACTGACCACTTTACAGCCTTCCATAATTACTCCAATCAAAGTTAATCTTCTATTCCTCATAGTGACATTTCACTTCTTCTGCAAAAATTCACAATATTTAGTGCTTTCTGCATGTAGTTATCTTTACAGTGTAGTGAAATGTTAACGACAGAATTGGTGATATTAATTATTACTCAAAACTAGCACTAGTAGCTTGGATGGTAAAGAATCTGCCTGCAGGGTGGGAGACCTGGGTTCAACCCCTGGGTTGAGAAGATTCCTTGGAGAAGGGAATGGCTACCCACTCCAGTATTCTTGTCTTGATAATCCCATAGAGAAAGGAGCCTGGCAGAGTACCAATTTCACTGGTTTCTGTTCGAGGGCTTCCCTGGTGGCTCAGACAGTAAAGAATCTGCCTGCAATGCAGGAAACCCAGGTTCAATCTCTGGGTTGGGAAGATCCCCTGCAGAAGGCAATGGCTATCCACTCCAGTATTCTTCTTGCCTAGAGAATTCCATGAACAGAGGAGCCTGGCTGGCTACAGTCCAAAAGGTCCGCAAAGTGTCAGACGTGACTGGACGACTAACATTTTCACACTTTAAAATTAGCCCCATGTTCTCACAGAGCATACCCTCAATAAATCTTAGCCAAGTATTTGGATTAATGCTAATTTACCAATCCAGTAGAATTTGGAGATCCTGTATCATACCACTACACCAGCAGTGTATCAATCAAGTAGAATTTGTATCAGTAAAATACAAGTGGATTAGTTTGAAATGACTTGTTCTTAGTGAGCCCATGACAGCTTTTCATCTTCAGTTCTTCACTTTCCATTTGCTTTCACCTCATTTATAGGATAAGACATTGTGTAATTTTGGTGGGTATTGATCTCAAGGTTTCCGAATTTGCATTTTCCAAATAAGAGTTGGATGATTTTGATAAGACTTCCAATTTGAGTTTATAATTTTATAAATTAGAACATTCAATTAGTTCCAGTATTAAAACAGTACTTCCATTTACCTCTGGGGTTTCAAGAGTTTCTGAGAACCCATCTTTAAAACATCAGACTCTTCCCATATACTGAACCTGGACTTAGAAAACAGAGTAATGAAGTGATTAAACACTGTGAGTATATTTTGTGTGATCCTGCTATTTGATTATTTGTTGTTGACATAGAATTTAAACTTTTTTTTTTAAATCTTTAGTAGAGAAAAGAGAAGTAAAAACCGAACCAATTACCTTTGCATTCTTCTTGTGAACTTCATCGTGCTTTGGTAAGCAATGCATATACTTGTGTTAAATAAATAAAATCTGTAAATACTACGTTACCTATCCTTTCCTCATTCATCTTAATGCTTAAAAAGAACTGTAAAACATATAATAATAAACTTTTCTTACTTTTGATATTCTCAAGTGTCAAATAATTTAAAAAAAAAACTGTAGAGATTACTCATAGACAATTCTGATATTTTATTTTCGTTGTACACATATCCTTCCACCCTGCACTTTGATTTTTTACACCCACGTTTGTCAGAGGATCCCCTGTGCAGTTCACCCCTCTACTTCTGGTCCTCCTTGAAGAGTGCTTCCAGAGGAAGACCAGAACACTACCGTCTTAGTGCATGAATAATTCATGTTGTACAACTTCAGCCTGACCTTCACTGGTACTCAGCAATCCCTCTATTCAACCTGCATTGATTTTATGGAGAAAACTGAGGCCATATACACTTTCTTCTTCACATCCAAGAATCAATGCCCCTATGTTTATACAACTTCCAGGCTCAGAGAAAGAGTAGAGCTATTATTATAATCACAGAGTTATAGAAATAAAGGGAACTTGGAAGGTCATTTAGTCTGAGCCCTTTTCATTTTACAGTTGATGAACCTGAAGCCAAAAATCCTGAAGATCAGGGATGACTATTCCATTATCCTTTTAGTTCATTCTTTTCTTTAAAAAACAAACAAACAAACTGTTATTTAGTTCTATCCTTTCTGGTCTTTTCAAGATGCTGCTTTATCAAAAATCTCTTCCCTCTTTAATACATTTTCAGTGTGTTCCATTGAACTGGCAACTTCTGTTCACTCCATATGTCACTGTATCAATCAGAAATGCATTAAAGTATAAGCAAGATAAAGCCTAATAGTGGCATTAAAATATAAGGTTTATTTTTCTCACATTTCAGACTCTCTGAAGTTAGGAGATCTCTCTCTTTGGTTCAGCAGCTCAAAAATGTCAGGACTGACTTCTCTGCAATTTTTCAACTTTTTCTTCATAGTCACAAGATGATGCACCACAGGTCTTCAAACTGGGAGGAAGGGCTAAAGGCACAGTACTAGTTATATTTGCACCTTTTACTAGAAAGCATAATTTTCCTGCAAACTATACTCAAACATCTTCTACTTGTATCTCATTGAAGTATACCATGCCTGATTGTGCTCGTGTTCTGTCGTCCAACTCTGTGTGACCCTTTGGACAATAGACTGCCAGGCTCTTCTGTCCATGGGATTTTTCAGCAAGAATACTGGAGTGGGCTGCCATTTCCTTCCCTAAGAGATATTCCCAATTCAGGGATCAAACCCACGTCTCCTGTGTCTCCTGCATCGCAGGTGGATTCTTTATCCTTTGAGTCATCAGGGAAGCCCTGAAGTATACTTTTGCGATCCCATGGACTGTAGCCTGCCAGTCTCTTCTTTGCATGGAATTCTCCAGGCAAGAATACTGGAGTGGGTAGCTGTTCCCTTCTCCAGGGGATCTTCCCAACCCAGGGATTGAACCCAGGTCTCCCTCATTGCAGGTGGATTCTTACCATCAAAGCCACCAGGGAAGCCCTGAAGTAGACCAATGCCAGTCAGTTTTGCTTTTTTTTTTTTTAACACAACTTATGTGGCTTCACTTTTATCTATTACACTAAAAATATTTTCTGATGAGAATATTTCTCATTCAAGTTTATACTGAATATCTGACAAGTGCTTGGTTTTGCGGTGAGACACAATGGCAATGCACTTTTTTCATCACTTGGACCATTGACAAAATTGTGATAACATGTGAACCGTCAATAAATGAAAAACAATATTTTTAGACAATCAGGCCTTCCAAAGACATTTGTATTCTTGGTCACAGAAACTCCTGTTTTGGAACTTTGCTCTTTGTTCTACGATGTGACCTTATAGATATGCTCGTAATAAAGTCTGCCTAGTAGACATTCTTTCTGAATGAGTAATTCACTCAACTATTCCTCCACCAATCTTTTTCCTGTTAAAAAATTAAAATGGCAGAGAAGAGGAGGTGGCTATAATGGCCAGAAACAGCGTGTACCAATTCAAATGAAAAATTTACAATCTGCTGAAAATTCTGATGATCAATTCTACAATTTCTCCCACATATACTGAATTTTAAGTGGAAGTCTGGTGCATTTTCCCTGGTATAAATATATGAATGATAAGGCAGTGCTCTTTGAGATAAAATATGCTTTACTACTGAAAATATATCCACATCTTTCATTCAAATCAGAGATGAATGCACACATCTGGACCACTTCATTGTCATTAAGAGGAAAAGAGAAAAACTATTTTTCCTTTCTTATCTCCTAAATGTATGAAGATATTGATATGTGTTAATATAGATGTACATATAAATGCACATCTATTTCAGCAAGTCCTAATATTTTTATTTTCTACTTTTCTGCCTATTCTATTTCCGTCTTTGTGTGCTACTTATTTACTAAGTAACATGCTTTGCTGATTGCCCATATGTTCCGTGATATTCCGTGCCTCAGGTGCCAATGCTAACCTGTTTATTTAAGCAAAGCTAATGCTGCAGGAAGCCCAGTTTGTTGGGAACACAGCAGCTACATGATGCCAAAGAGACTCTTAACAGAATGTTGTTGAGGATAACATTTCAGGCATCTGGTAGAGAGTCTGGAAATCATTCCCCTGCTTTATGAACAACAGTGGACAGGGAAGTAGTATCAGAAAAACATGGTCCCTCTTCTTAATTCTGTCCCTCCGTAAGTAGTCAAGGCTTAGTCATGGTCTATGATATTCAGAATACCAGGGGCTCTCCTTCAATATGAATGCAAAAGAGTACTTTTTCCCATTATTCATTTATTTTTAATATAATTTTTAAGGTGTGAAATATGATGTTTTGATATATATAGTGAAATGATTACTACAGTCAAGCTAAGTAACATATCCATCTCCTTACATAGTTACGATGCGAAGAGCTAACTCATTTGAAAAGATCCTGATGCTGGGAAAGATTGAAGGCAGGAGGAGGAGGGGATGACAGAGGATGAGATGGTTGGATGGCATCACCGACTCAATGGACATGAATTTGAGTGAACTCCAGGAGTTGGTGATGGACAGGCGTGCTGCCGTCCATGGGGTCGCAAAGAGTCGGACACGACTGAGCAACTGAACTGAACTGAACATAGTCACTGTTGTGTGCGTAGTGATAAGAGAATCTGAAATCTACTCTCTGCAACCTTTTAGTATACAATACAGTATTATTTTATTTATTTATTTATGGCTGTGCTGGGTCTTCGTTGCTGCACGGGCTTTTCTCTAGCTGCAGGAAGTAGAGTCTGCTCTCTAGCTGCGGTGTGCCGGCTTCTCATTGCGGTGGCTTCTCTTGTTGCCAAGCACAGGCTCCAGGGCACATGGGCTTCAGTAGTTGCAGCACATGGGCTCAGTCGTTGTGGTTCCCAGGCTCTAGAGCACAGGCTCAATAGTTGTGGCACATGGGCTTAGTTGCTCCATGGCATGCGGGATCAGCCCAGACCAGGGATCAGAGTCGTGTCTCATGCACGCAGATTCTCTGCCTCTGAACCATGAGGGTAGCCCTACAATACGGTATTATTACTAACTCTAGTCATCCTGCTGTAAATTAGGTCTCTGAAGCTGTGTTCATCCTACATCACTGCCACTTTGGACACTGACCAACAGCCACCCACTTACCCCACCTCCCCACCTCT
The DNA here is from genome assembly GCF_055505025.1 of Bos grunniens. NCBI lineage: Eukaryota > Metazoa > Chordata > Mammalia > Artiodactyla > Bovidae > Bos > Bos grunniens. The sequence continues at coordinate 11,805,290 of NC_141168.1, forward strand.
GGGGACCACCATTCTAATCTCTGCTTCTATGAATTTGGCTGTTTTAGATTTCACATCCAAGTAAGATTGTGCAGTATTTTTCTTTCTGTTTCTGGCTTACTTCACTTAGCACAGTGTCCCCCAGGTTCATCCATGCAGTCACAAATGGTGGTATATATATACACAATGGAATATTATTCAGCTTTAGAAAAAGAAATGTTTTCATATAAAAAGGACACAAGTCCTTATGTGGACATAAGTCTCACAAGATTTACTGTTCTAGTACACGAGAAAAAAAAATCAATCTCAAAAGTTTTGCCTGAAGGTTCTCTTCCTTCCAGAAACATTTCCCATTCTTTAGCCTAATTTGTGGATATATTTGAGAAAGTATGAGAAGGACTTGAAATCATTTAATCTTTCTTCTAAGACATAAAGAAAAATCAGAGGGATATATCAAATGATACCATCATTACTGCCAAGCAGTACTGAAAATAATCAACATCAAAAGGTAGTTTTTTTCTCTACTGATCATATTTCTTAAAAACAAGTCATATTTGTTGTCTAACACAATTTCTCATCTGATTAAGTTTTAATGATAGGCAACTATAAAATGAGAATTTTTTCATAATGTTTCACATGAACACTTTTTATGCTTTCCCTGTCCTAAGGAAACCAAAGAAAGATATCTTTATAATTCATTTACATATTTTAATTTTCTAGATTCAGATTCCTTCTACCAGTCTCCACAAATACACACACAAAATCATTCCTCTGAATTTAAGTAGTTTTTTCTTATTCAGACAACTGTATAAGACTATAATCTCAATTTCTATTTTTCTTTGCACCTTCTTTTCTTTGCAATTTCTGAAGATAGTAATTGATGCCAAAAGTGGTACCAGAATGCTTTAATTTTACCAGTTGGAGAATTAGACTGCCTCATTTAAAGCAATTTAGAAAAGAAGATATTGATGGTACAGTAGAAAAAGTACAAAGCTTGAAGGAAAAACTCTACAGTTTTAGAGTTGACTGCATATGTGTTAAGTCACTCCAGTTGTGTCCAACTCTTTTTGACCCCATAGACTATAGCCCACCAGGGTCCTCTGTCCATGGGATTATCTAGGCAAGAATACTGAAGTGGGTTACCATTCTCTTCTCCAGGGGATCTTCCTGACCCAGGGATCAAACCCACATCTCTTATGTCTCCTGAGATGGCAGGTGGGTTCTTTACCATTAGCGCCACTGTAGACCTGAAATGAATCTCTTTTCATCTCTGGATCTATGGCTACTGGTTGGCCAAAAAGTTCATTTGGGTTTTTCCATAAGATGTTAGATGTTAACATCAACAACATCTGACATAAGATGTTATGGAAACCCCAAATGAACATTTTGGCCAACCTAATAAAATATGGTAGCACTGACATGTTTTACAAACTCTAAGAATTCTGTAGTATCCAAGTAGTAGCTAGTACAGGCCTAAAATTATCCAAAGTACTGTGAAAAAGGAGCAAAATACAATAATGTTATTTTCATTCAGTAATCTTAGATCTTACTTTCTGCATAATAAATAGTGCATGACATGAAATCCAGCCTCTTAACATTTCTTCAGGAATACAGTGCAATGCTGTTTTAGATGCAGAGTATTGTACAGCAAATCTCTAGAATTTTTTCACCTTGCACGACTGAAACTCTAAACCCATTAAACAGCACCTCCCCCAAATTCCCGCTGCCAGCCGCTGGCAACCACCATTCTACTTTCTGCTTCTATGAGCTTGTCTACTTTGAGAACTCAAAAGTGCAATCATGTAGTATTTGTACTTCTGTGACTGGCTTATTCCATTTAGTTAAGTTATCCATGTTTTTATAGCATATGACAGAATTGCCTTGTTTGTAAGACCAAGTGATATTCCATTGTATGTATATACCACATTTTCTTCATTCATTCATACAGGAATAGACACTTAGACCTTTACTTCTTGGCTTGTGTGAATAATTCTGCAATGGACAATGGGAATAAAAACATATCTTGAAGATCCTGATTTCAATTCATTTGGATAAATATTCAAAAGGATCACCTAATCAAATGGAAATTCTACTTTTAATTTTTTAATTACCCTTCATACTTTTTCCCATAATGGCCACACCATTTCTCATAACCAATAATGTACAAGGGCTCCAATTTCTCCACATCTTCCCCAACACTTCTTATTGTCTCTTTTGTTGATCGTGGCCATTCTAATGGCTGTGAGGTGATATCACATTGTAGTTTTTGTAGTTACCTGTTGTTTAGTGGTGCTGAACATCTTTTCATATACCTGTTCAGTTCAGTCACTCAGTCATGTCTGGCCCTTTGCGACCCCATGGACTGCAGCACACCAGGCCTCCCTGTCCATCACCAAATCCTGGAGTCTACTCAAACTCATGTGCGTTGAGTCGGTGATGACATCCAACCATCTCATCCTCTGTCATCCCCTCCTCCTCCAGCCTTCAATCTTTCCCAGAATCAGGGTATTTTCAAATGAGTCAGTTCTTCACATCAGGTGGCCAAAGTATTGGAGCTTCAGCTTCAGCATCAGCCCTTCCAATGAATATTCAGGACTGATTTCATTTAGGATGAACTGGTTTGATCTCCTTGCAGTCCAAAGAACTCTCAAAAATCTTCTCCAACACCACAGTTCAAAAGCATCGATTCAAACTCACAGAAGCAAAGAATACAACAGTGTTTTCCAGGAACTGGAGGTTGAGGGAAACAGGTAACAATTGTTCAGAATGTCTAACATTTCAGCTATAGATAAGTAAGTTCTAGAGATCTGCTGTATGACAGTGTCTTTAGTTAACACTGTGCTCTTCAAAATTTGTTAAGAGAGTAATCTGTGAAGTATTCTTACTACAAAAAAAAAAAAAGGGGAGATATGCAAAGAAACTCTAGGAGGTGTTGAGCATGCAATGATGGATGTTTTCATATGCCCAAACCTATCAAATTGCACATATTAAATATGCACAGCTCTTTGCTTATCAGTTGTACCTCAATAAAGCTGATAAAAAAGAAAACTTTATCATTTAAATGCTTATACTTTAATATAGTTAGTAGTTCAGTCATGCCCAACTCTTTGAAACCCTTTGGACTATAGCCTGTCAGGCTTCTCTGTTCATGGAATTCTCCAGGCAAGAATACTGGAGTGGGTAGCCATTCTCTTCTCCAAGGGATGTTCTGCACCCAGGGATGGAACCCAGGTCTCCTGCATTGCAGGCATATTCTTTACAATCTGAGTCACCAGGGAAAGGGTTAAAATTAATTAGCTACATCTCTCATTTTAGAATATTTTTCCAAATTTAGAAAAAGCAGTAAAGGATGATAGAGAGGAACAAATCAGAAATTAAAGAAATAGAAAATAAAGATTCATTTGAAAAATATTAAACAATCAAATATCTTGCGTCATTAAGAAGAAAAACAGAAATATATAAAACCTCCAGTGAAAAGGTATACAAAAGTACAAATATGGCCGAGGTTAAGGAGACAAGACATAGGAGTTTTGCTTTTGCTTTAGGGGTGCATGCCTGCATGCATGCTAAGTTGCCTCAGTCATGTCCAACTCTTTGTGACCCCATGGACTGTAGCCCGACAGGCTCCTCAGTCCATGGGATTCTCCAGGCTAGAATACTGGAGTGGATTGCTGCACCCTCCTTCAGGAGATCTTCCAGACCCAGGGAAGGAAAGTGCATCTCTTACGCCTCCTGCATCGGCAGGTGGGTTCTTTACCACTAGTGCCACCAGGGTAGCCCACTTAATTGGTACAAACTTTCTATGGTCCATTCTTTCTTCTGATTTCAGCTATAAATTTTAGACAAAATTCAAAACAAACAACATGAAAACTTTAAAAAGTAGTCTGATTCTTCAAGTGAGTCTAAACTTAGAGAATTGACTTGCACAGGGTTGGATTTTCAGGGTTTTTTTTCCTTCACACGACTTGCCCTAAGAGTCAATCATAGTAATGGAGAGTGGTGAAGAGTTCTACCCAGCCAAGGACTCCAATAGCTTCCCCACCATACTTCTGAGTGGAATCAGGGAGAGCCCTGAGAGCAGAAAAGAAGAAATACCCAAGGGAATAACAGGATATCCCCTAATTTCATACATGAACTTGCACAAGTAACAATCTTAACACTTGAACTACACATGTGTGGGACAGATCCAAACCAAAAACAAAAGCTTAACTGAAGTTTGAACACCATACACAGAGTGAGAGACAGATCTCATTGTATAAACCTGTTTTACTGCCTTCTAAAAAACATCAATATTATCTAGAAGATTATAACTCAATCCAGACTCTATACAGCAAAACTTAAAACTGTCCAATAAAAAATTTAAAATTACTCCACATGCAAATAACCAGGGAAACATAGCCCTTTCTCAAGGACAGCAGCAGTACACATATGAATCCAGTGAAAATCCAAATTGTTAGGAGTATCAGATAAAACCTTTAAAGCAGCTACTATAAATATGAACCATGAAGTAAAGGAAAAAACACTTCAAATGAAAAAAAAGAAAAGAAATATTAGTTTAAGAATAAAAAATAGTGAAAAAGAACCAAATGGAAATTTTAGAACATCTTACCTATGAGCAGAATGAACATGTCAGGAAATACAAGCAGTAAATGTGAAGATAAAACAAACAAAAAATATTCAATTGAAGAAAGAGAGAAAAAATGGACAAAATCTGAGAACCTGTAGGCCAATATCAATGGTTTAATACATATGTAAGTGGAGTCCCAGAAAAAGAAGAGAGAGAGATTGATATCCCCCCAAATGTGAAGAAATATGAATTTAAAGCTCCCACAATTTGGTGAAAAAGTTATATTTACAGATTTAATAAACTCAGTGGATCCTAATCAGGATAAAATCAAAATTACTAGAGATATCATAGTCAAACTACTAAAATTTTTAAAAAATTAATATTGAAAGCAACAAGAAAACAACACATTATATATGAGGAGTAAAGAAAGGGACAATTTGAGTTACTGTGGATTGCTGTTCAAAAATCATGGATGCCATAAGACACTGGACTAGCATCTTTTAAAATGCTGGAAAATAGAAACAAAAAAGGAAAAACTCTCAACATAGAGTTCTATATCCAGCAAATACATATATTTATTTTAGAAATGAAGACAAAGTAAAGATACTTTTCAATGAAAGAAAACCAAGAGAAATTGTAACCAACAGTTAATAATTATTTTTCCTTCAAAATATATATGACTATTTTTTTTAAATTATTATCAGGTGTTTAATATTTGTAGATGTCATACATATGAAAAGTATAACAAAGTCAGTGGAACGTGGGGGTAAAGGAACCCATCTGGTTACAACGTTTTTACATTTTAAATGAGTGGTACAACAAACAGAAATGTAGGAATAAATTGTTAATTTTATAGCTGGTATACAACTAATATAACAAAAAACAAAGCTATAATTATAAAATAACTGTAAAAAATAAATAAGTGGCACAATATTAATTCCAAGTAGATGGTACATGTTTAGATATATATTAATAAGTTGCAATGTAATACAAAAAATATTTAGCAAAATATCCAATAGACAGGTTAACATAGAATATTAAAAATATTCAAATAATTCAAAAGAAGAGAGTAAAATGAGAACAAGGGGAAGAATAGAGGATACACATGGAACATTAAGAATAGTAGAACTAAGCTCAACCATATCAAAAATTACATTAAACGTCATTGATCTAAATATTTCCATTAAAAGGTGGAGATTGGCAGAGTTTTTAAAAATGAAAAACCTATTCACAAGTTGCCTGGAAGGGACACATTATAATACAAAATGAAAACAGGTTAAAAGTAAATAGATAGTGACAGAATATATCATGCAAACTATAAACATAAAAAGGATACAGTAACATTAAATGACATTAACTTCAGCAAGAAGAGTGATACCAGAAAGAAGGGCTTCCGAGGTGGTTCAGTGGTAAAGAATCCACCTGTCATTATAGGAGACACTGGAGACACAGGTTCAATCCCTGGGTCAGGAAGATCCCTTGGAGCAGGAAATGGCAACCCACTCCAGTAAACTTGCCTGGAAAACCCCATGGACAGAGGAGCCTGGTGGGCTACAGTCCATGGGATCACAAAAGAGTTGGACACAACTGAGAAACTAGCATGAGCCCACCAGAAATAAAGAGCAACATTTAGTAAACATAAAATGTATAATTTATGTATGAAGATCAGGAAGCAACAGTTAGAACTGGACATCGAACAACAGACTGGTTCCAAACAGGAAAAGGAGTATGTGAGGCTGCATATTGTCACCTTGCTTATTTAACTTATATGCAGAGTACATCATGAGAAATGCTGGGCTGGAGGAAGCACAAGCTGGAATCAAGATTGCCAGGAGAAATATCAATAACTGCAGGTATGCAGATGACACCACCCTTATGGCAGAAAGTGAAGAGGAACTCAAAAGCCTCTTGATGAAAGTGAAAGAGGAGAGTGAAAATGTTGGCTTAAAGCTCAACATTCAGAAAACTAATATCATGGCATCTGGTCCCATCACTTCATGGGAAATAGATGGGGAAACAGTGGAAACTGTGTCAGACTTTATTTTTCTGGGCTCCAAAATCACTGCAGATGGTGATTGCAGCCATGAAATTAAAAGACACATTCCTTGGAAGGAAAGTTATGACCAACCTAGACAGCATATTAAAAAACAGAGACATTACTTTGCCAACAAAGGTTCATCTAGTCAAAGCTATGGTTTTTCCAGTAGCCATGTATGGATGTGAGAGTTGGACTATAAAAAAAACTGAGCACCAAAGAACTGACGCCTTTGAACTGTAGTGTTGGAGAAGACTCTTGAAAGTCGCATGGACTGCAAGGAGATCCAACCAGTCCATCCTAAAGGAAACAGGCCTGAATATTCATTGGAATATTGATGCTGAAACTCCAATACTTTGGCCACCTGATGTGAAGAATTGACTCATTTGAAAAGACTCTGATACTGGGAAAGATTGAAGGCAGGAGGAGAAGGGGATGACAAAGGATGAGATGGTTGGATGGTATCACTGACTCAATGGACATGAGTTTGAGCAAGCTCTGGGAATTAGTAATGGACAGGGAGACCTGGCGTGCTGCAGTCCATGGGGTCGCAAACAGTCGTGCATGACTGAGCTGAACTGAAACTACATGAACAATTAAAAATGAAAAAATTAAAGGGAGAAATAGACAATTCCACAACCATAGCAGAACACTGCGATGCCAGACTCACAGTAACTTAGAGGAACGCAGAACACCCATTTATATCAATAGTTAAGTTCAGCAAAAGAGACCAAAAATAAAACTCTACAAAATAAAACTTTAGGCTCAGATAGCTATATTTGTTAATTCCATCAAACATTGAAGAAAATGTTTTCTGCGTACTTTTGTAGAAAAAAAGTATAAAAGGAGGATGAGACAAAGTTAATACAAAAACCAACTACAATAAAAATATAACAATGGAGAACTGGACAACTACATGTAAAAGAATGAATTAGAACATTTCCTAACACCATACACAAAGATAAACTCAAAATGAATTAAAGACCTAAATATAGACCAGAAACTATAAAACTTTTAGAAGAAAACATAGGCAGAACACTGTATGACATAAATCATAGCAAGATCCTCTATGACCCACCTCCTAGAATAATGGAAATAAAAACTAAATAAACAATTGGGACCCAATTAAACTTAAAATATTTTTCACAGCAAAGGAAACTATAAACAAGGTGAAAAACAGCCCTCAGAATGGGAGAAAATAATAGTAAATGAAACAACTGACAAAGGATTAATCTCCAAAACATACAAGCAGCCCATACAACTCAATACCAGAAAAACAACCCAATTAAAAAGTTGGAAAAAGATCTAAACAGACATTTTTCCAAAGACATACAGATTGCTAATAAACCATGAAAAGATGCTCAATATTGCTCATTATTAGAGAAATCAAATCATAACTACAATGAGATATCACCTCACACTGATCAGAATGGCCATCATCAAAAAATATACAAACAACAAGTGCTGGAGAGAGTGTGGAGAAAAGGGGACCCTCTTGCATTGCTGGAAGGAACATAAATTGATATAACCACCATAGAAGACAGTATGGAGACCCCTTTAAAAACTAGGAATAAAACTACCATATGAGAAAAGGGGACCCTCTTGCATTGCTGGAAGGAACATAAATTGATATAGCCACCATAGAAGACAGTACAGAGACCCCTTTAAAAACTAGGAATAAAACTACCATATGAGCCAGCAATACAACTTCTAGGAATATACCTGAGGAAACCAAAACTGCAAAAGACACGTGTACCCCAATGTTCATTGCAGCACCATTTACGATAGCTAGGACATGGAAGCAAGCTAGAGGTCATCAACAGATGAATGGATAAAGAAGGTGTGGTACAGATATACAGTGGAATATTACTCAGCCACAGAAAGGAATGCAGTTGAGTCAGTTCTAAGGCAGTGGATGAACCTAGAGCCTATTATACAGAGTGCAGTAAATCAGAAAGAGAAAAACAAACATTGTGTGTCAATGCGTATACATGGAATCTAGAAGGATGGTACTGATGAAGCTATTGGCAGGGCAGCGACACAGACACAGACATAGAGAACAGACTTATGGACGTGGGCGGGTGGGGGGAGGAGGGGCTGAGGCAAATGGAGAGAGTAGCAAGGAAGCATATACACTGCCATACATAAAACAGACAACCGATGGAAATTGGCTACATGACTCGGGGAGCTCAAACCAGGGCTCTGTAACAACCTAGAGGGGTGGGAAAGGATGGGAAGTGGGAGGGTGACTCAAGAGGGAGGGGACATATGTACACCTATGGCTAATTCATGTTGATGTACGGCAGAAAGGCAACCAATATTGTAGGGCAATTATTCTTCATAAAAAATATTTTTTAAATATGTTTAAATATATGAGGCAAATAGTATAATGAAATAATCTGTGTTCTAGACAATAAAACACAATTCACAATATATCTGAAAAAGAGGCTAAAATGTGGGAAATACTAGATTTGAAATGAGACTCTTATTAAATAGTCTCATGAGAATGTTCCCAATATAAAGAGAGATAGAAACTGAATGACAAAAGCATGATAAATGCCCACTAAGATGGGGATGTTATTAGACTTTTTCCAGTTATTTGTAGTTCTGTAATATTTATTCCATGTTTGCATGTGTTCTCAGTCACTAGGTCACGTCCATGCATTGTAGAACACCAGGCTCCTCTGTTGGTGGGATTTTCCAGGCAAGAATACTGAAGTAATCTTTCCAACCCAGGGATGGAACCCATATCTCCTGAACTGGCAGGCAGATTCTTTACCACTGAATCCACCGGGGAAGTCTACATTAGGTTACAAATTACTTCTAGTATATAGTTTGGAATTAGTCCATTACTACATTTTATTTTGATAAAGATAACATTGTAAATATACATATTTCTTATTTCTTATTTATATCATCAATTCAGTCAACCAAAACTTTTGAGCATTTACTATGTGCCAGGCACTGTTTGATGCATTGACATACATAGGAAATAAACAAAAACCTCTGCCCTCATGAAGCTGATAGTCTGATAAGAAACCTAGCCATGGGAGCATAGTCTGTTATTCAGAAATCACATTGAGTTTAAATAATAGTGCCAAACAGGAAATTAAAATTGACAGTCAAATTTAATAACACGTCAGCAATTGTCAATAGGGTCTTGAAATAAATATGGATAATTATCATAGCCCATTATCAAAAGTCTGAGTGTGCAGAAATCTGCTGGCAATATGTGCCTAGTTGAGAGAAAAAAATTAACTTCCACATGACAAGAGAAGACTGGTCTACTGGAAAAACCAATACAGTATACTAATGCATATATATGGAATTTAGAAAGATGGTAACAATAACCCTGTGTACGAGACAGCAAAAGAGACACTGATGTATAGAACAGTCTTATGGACTCTGTGGGAGAGGGAGAGGGTGGGAAGATTTGGGAGAATGGCATTGAAACATGTAAAATAGCATGTAAGAAACGAGTTGCCAGTCCAGGTTTGATGCACGATACTGGATGCTTGGGGCTAGTGCACTGGGACGACCCAGAGGGATGGTATGGGGAGGGAGGAGGGTTCAGGATGGGGAACACATGTATACCTGTGGTGGATTCATTTTGATATTTGGCAAAACTAATACAATTATGTAAAGTTTAAAAATAAAATAAAATTTGAAAATAAATAAATAAACTATATCCTGAATGTAACAGTAACTTAAGGATGATGTCACAGGGCTGAATGAAGCAGTCTCTAAACATGTCAAATGGCAGTGTAAAATGGGCTCATTACACCCTGGAAGATTCTTCATAATAAAAGATGCCATACAAATATAAGTCCTTTCCTGGGCTAGTAATTTATATTCATGAAGAAGATGCACCCAGCAATGATCATTTAATTAACAAACATAGAGGATTCTAAAGAGAAATGATCCTTCCCTGATGTCACATGTGTCATTCAATATCAGTGTCACTGCTGAGGTGTCAGGAATGTCAGATAAATCTTCAGATGTTTCATATTCTATGCAGGGGAAGTAATTTCACTTGGGATAAAACTGCCATTTGGCTCAATTACCTCCATACAGTCTAATTCTGGAAGGCAGGCAGGTTCTTTCCATACTGTTTTAAGCTTCGAAGGGTTTCATCACTAGAATGATTTCCCTGGACATGGAATATGTTTCACTTCAGCATTAAATACAGTTTAAGATCAAACAATCTTTGAGAAAGATTTTAGCAGGCACTTTAGATCTCTGCATTAGTGGGGTTTTTTGAAGCACGCATAGCAAAGAGGAAATGTAGTCATTGCACTATATATCATTCAGGATTTTAAAACAGCCTGCAGAGGACGACTGATATTTCACCAATGGACTGTGGGATGAGCAATTCATGTAAGGTCAACAAAGCTTTATAGTTCAGAAGACAGATACTTAAAACCCTGCAGGACTTGCTGTGTTTACTGTTTATTTCTCCATGAATTTTGAATGTTCCTGATAACTTTTCAACATTAAGCTTTCCATTTATAGAAAGCATCTTGTAATAAGAGGGAAATTTCATATTCATCTCAAAGGCAAATGTCTTATTTTTTAAAATACAGTAGTGTTTACATACAATACAATGTAAATTCCATATTGAAAGAATATTAAGTAATATTTTTTGTTTATTTATTTTTTAATTATTTTATTTTATTTTTTAACTTTACAATATTGTATTGGTTTTGTCATATATCAAAATGAATCTGCCACAGGTATACATGTGTTCCCCATCCTGAACCCTCCTCCCTCCTCCCTCCCCATCCCATCCCTCTGGGTCGTCCCAGTGCACCAGCCCCAAGCATCCAGTATCGTGCATTGAACCTGGACTGGCGACTCGTTCCATATATGACATTATACATGTTTCAATGCCATTCTCCCAAATCATCCCACCCTCTCCCTCTCCCAAAGAGTCCAAAGACTGTTCTATACATCAGTGTCTCTTTTGCTGTCTCGTATACAGGTTTATTGTTACCATCTTTCTAAATTCCATATATATGCGTTAGTATACTGTATTGGTGTTTTTCTTTCTGGCTTACTTCACTCTGTATAATAGGCTCCAGTTTCATCCACCTCATTAGAACTGATTCAAATGTATTCTTTTTAATGGCTGAGTAATACTCCATTGTGTATATGTACCATAGCTTTCTTATCCATTCATCTGCTGATGGACATCTAGGTTGCTTCCATGTCCTGGCTATTATAAACAGTGCTGCGATGAACATTGAGGTACACGTGTCTCTTTCCCTTCTGGTTTCCTCAGTGTGTATGCCCAGCAGTGGGATTGCTGGGTCATAAGGCAGTTCTATTTCCAGTTTTTTAAGGAATCTCCACACTGTTCTCCATAGTGGCTGTACTAGTTTGCATTCCCACCAACAGTTTAAGAGGGTTTTTAAACAAAATAGTTGAATTTTAATAGGCAAAAAATCAGATTATTTAATCAACATTATTATTTCTAAAATGGCTTTTAACTAAATATTCAAACATAAAATTTCAGCTTTAAGAAACTAAAATTAAAAGTATTTTCTCAAATGGAATGGTTTTTGCATCTATTACTGCTTGAATTAAACAACATAATATATATAATGTTTAAGGAAAGAAAAAGCAAGAGATGTGAATGAAAGTTCAGTTGTGTGTCATGTTTCTGATTTTAAATTTCTGACTGAATACTTCATGAAAAAAAGTGAAAGTGAAGGTCGCTCAGTCATGTCTAACTCTTTGTGACTCCATGGACTATAGCCTCCCAGGCTCCTCTGTCCATGGAATTCTCCAGGCCAGAACACTGGAGTGGGTAGCCATTCCCTTCTCCAGGGGATCTTCCCAACCCAGGGATCAAACCCAGGTCTCCTTCATTGCAGGCAGACTCTTTACTATCTGAGCCACCAGAGAAGCATACTCAAGTAAAAATGTTTTTTGTAGTATGTGTAAATTTGGTCATATTTAAGAACATATATTTCATTTTCCATGATATGCTCAATTTCAAACTGTGTTTAGCCTCCACACTGACAACTAGCAGTGTAGTCTGTTCTTTGGACCTGTTCATAATAACTGTCTTTTGCATTGAATAATTACTTAGCCATAAGAAAGTTCTTAAATATTATATGATGATATATTTTCCTCAATTTCTAGAGAAAAACTGATCTTTGTTTTGTACTGACCATCCTCTCACACGCCTTTTCTCACAGTGTATGCTTTGTCATCTGAAGTATTTTACAGCAGTAAATCCAGAACAATATTCTCATTCTCTATGTAATCCAAAAAAATGCCAAAGTGGAAGGAAAAAAACATAATTAGCTAGAAGACTATTCATACCAGCTTCTTAATTAGGGAAAGTAAAAATGTATCTATCTTGCTTCAGTGTAATCCCAAATGGAAAAATGAATAAGAGTTCAATTTGATGAGCTGACAAAAAAAAAAAAAATGATATCACAGGAGAATAAAATTTAAGATTTTTTTTACCTAAGTTTTTTGATCATTCATTTTATTTTTTTATATACAAAGTTGATGTATGATTGCTAAGATTCTTGTTTTGCAAAGTTTATTTAGGTATATAAACATAAAAAATGGACCAATTGTAAATTTTGCATTGTTTTTAACCCTTATAAATTAACGGTAATTCTTAAATTTCTACTTTATTATATATAAATTATGCAGAAGGCAATGGCACCCCACTCCAGTATTCTTGCCTGGAAAATCCCATGGATGGGGAAGCCTGGTAGGCTGCAGTCCATGGGGTGGCTGAGTCTGATACGACTAAGCGACGTCATTTTCACTTTTCACTTTCATGTATTGGAGAAGGAAATGGCAACCCACTCCAATGTTCTTGCCTGGAGAATCCCAGGGACGGGGGAGCCTGGTGGGCTGCCATCTATGGCGTCGGATATAACTGAAGTGACTTAGCAGCATATATAAATTATAAGAAATCAAACTTACTATGTATAAATTATAAGAAGTCATCACCATCTCCTATATTATATCCACCATTCAACCTTCAATCAAAAGAAAATTTTCTTTGAAGGTTTTATACATCATCTACATATCATATCTTCACAATCCTTTATTATGTCTCTTGTATTTGAACTTCTTTATCAACATCTGGGAGGGAATTAAAACTCCTTGGATTTCTGTGTTCCTATAAAAGTCACACCTTCCCTAGACTCTTCACATGCTGTGAGAATTAGGTCTGCATCCATTTTAGTGTTCAGAGATCAGAAAGGAGAATCAAACTTCTCTTAAGCAACCTGGAGTAGGTCCCTAAATTAAGCTCCCAAGGTGTTGGGAAATCTCAGGAACTATCTCCCGAGGCATTTATATTTCAAAAGGTCTGAAACCCAGACCGTGGAGACATCCTAGGCCATAAAAGTCTGAGGTACCCATGGTTTATCTGGGAAAGATATATTTACCTTAAAAGTGGTTAGAGTGAGAATCCAAGATTCTTTCCATCTCTTCTCAAAAGAACAAGAGAGTTTTTCCTCCTTTCAGGAGGGACAGAGGGTGCCTATCTAATCGTCCACTGTTAACGCTTTGTTCTCTGTTCCTCACCCCTTTCCATCTGCCCTGGTGCTGATCAGGCAGCAGGGCCTGGAGCAGGGGGCAGAGGCACCCGTTTCGTTATTGCTCAGTGGCTCAGTCATGTCTGAGTTTTGCGACCCCATGGACTATAATCCACCAGGCTCCTCTGTCCATGGGATTTCCCAGGCAAGAATACTGGAGTGTGTTGCCATTTCCTTCTCCAGGGGATGTTCTGCACCCAGGGATGGATCAAGCCCGCATTTCCAGCATAGCAGGCGGATTCTTTACCAGTGAGCCACCTAGGAAGCCCCACTTTTTGTTTACTATGTGTAATTAATAAGGAATCTGTCTTTGATTCTGTATGCATTCAGGATAAAATTAATAAAGGCAAATCTTAAGTACATTAAAACAATTTTTTTCATTTTTGGATTCACACATCTTCTGATTTGATAACTATATGTGGACATATATTTGTTTTCTAATCACCATTTCTTTATAACATATAGTGCATTGGACATAGAAGAAAGCAAATGTTTGTCACAGGTAAGTATTTGTTCAGTGAATAAGAATAGGAAGAAATGAACCTCTGTTATCCAAGTTGGATGTGAGAAGATGCTCCAAAGAGTATTGAGACTGGACCTTGAACTTTGTGAGTGTAATGTTGTATGACCCTAGATGATATTATGCTGTGTAATGTATGGGTGCGGGCTTCGCTTGTAGCTTAGTCGGTAAAGAATCTGCCTGCAGTGCAGGAGGCCAGGGTTCAATTCCCGGGTTGGAAAGATTCCCTGGAGAAGGAAATAGCAACCCACTCCAGTATTCTTGCCTGGAGAATCCCATGGACAGAGGAGCCTGGCAGGCTACAGTCCATGGGGTTGCAAGAGTAGGACGCGACTTAGCGACCAAACCACCACCACCACCAAGGTATGGCTATAATGGAGTGAGTGAATGTGAAGTTGCAATGTTGTATGCGCTGTAATACAACGTCACATGACCCTATTCTCCTGAGTGTATGTGTGGCTCGAATAGCCCTGAGGAGGTACTTTCAGAGAAAGCCATTCTGCCCAAGTGTGGGCCTAGCATTTTCCAGTCTCATTCTGCAGGAAATAATATTCTCCTAACATCACCCCTTCCTCCTTACTATTAAAGGTAAGGTTTTACAACAAACATTCTGTATAGAAAATGCAAGCCTTTAACTGGGAAAACATCTGTTCCTTATATGAGTTGTTTATTCCTAAGTCAAGTATTTAAGTTTTTTTAAATGCACTGAAAATTTTATTTAGTCTTTTCAAGTATTACAGTTTTTGTCTTTGGGCTTCCCTGGTGGCTCAGACAGTAAAGAATCTGCCTGCAATGCAGGAGACCCTGCCTGCAATGTCAAGACCCCCTGACAAGGGAAACAGCAAGCCACTCCAGTATTCTTGCCTGAAGAATTCTATGGATCAAGGAGCCTGGAAGGCTATGTTGGGTGGCAAAGAGTAGGACATGACTGAGCCATTAATACTTTTCATAGTTAATGGTTGAAAGGGTTTTGTTGTATTCTTTTCTGCTTTATCTTTCTTTGGTATTGGTGCTTTCAAACAAGAAGGGACAAAAAGAGACCAGGAAGGGAGACCCACCTGTGTGAAAGCTCAGAGCAAGAGGAGTGTGGCTAGGCCATACTCAGAGAGAGGGAGTGCACAGAGGGGGAGGGAGCTCGCCAGGGCAGGCAAAGCAGATATTATAAGGCTAAAAAGCCAAGTTGGAGTCACAGAGCTGGTGTGCTTTGTCACTCAGTTGTGTCCGACTCTTTGTGACCCCATGGACTGTAGCCCAGCAGGCTCCTCTATCCATGGGGATTATCCAGGCAAGAATACTGCAGTGGGTTGCCATGCCCTCCTCCGGGGGATCTTCCCAACCCAGGGATAGAACCCAAGTCTCCTGCATTGCAGGCAGATTCTTTACCATCTGAGCCACCAGCAAAGCCCACAGAGCTGGTAGGTCATGTTAATTAAGACTGATATAGGAGGAGCACAGATGATATCACTTAGTACTTAAAAAAAAAAAAAAGCCTTTTTATTTGGAAATAATTTCAAACTTAAAAATCACAAGAAAGATACAAGAATGGTGGTACCCTTTACTCAGATTTCACCAGTCATTAACATTTATAAATATTCCCAAGCCCCTAAATTCCCCATAAAATTTCCTAAGAACAAAAGGACTCCCTGTGCAATTGTAGTATAGTATCAAATTCTGAGAATAGTGAGGGTTACAACACCAAAGCCCGCATTTCAATTTTTAGCCAATTAACTGTAGGCTATATTCATTTTCTACCCCTGCTATAATAAGTCACCACAAATTGAGTGGCTTAAAACAATACACACACTTTTTTTTAATAATTCTATACGTCACAAATTTGTTAGAATTTTCATTGGAGCAACAGAGAGGCACCTTCCCAGAGACTCTAGGAGGGAATTCTTACCTTGCTCACTTGGGTTTTGCAGAATCCAGTTCCTCGGTATTGCAGGGCCAAGGTCCCTGTTTCCTGGCTGATGGCTCATGACCCTCTTCCTCCATCTTCAAGGCCAGCAGCAGTGGGTCAGGAACTGCTGTATCTCCCTCTTTAACCACTGGGAGGTTCTTCACTTTTCAGGGCTCATGTTAATGCAGCTGAACCCATGCTGATAACCCAGTACAATCTCTCCTGAAGATCTGTAACCTTAATCCCAGCTGGGAAGTCTCTTAGCCTTATAAAGTGACATAGTTACAGGTCTGGGACTGGGGTGAAGACATCAAAGGGGTGAGAGGGGAGCATTAGTCTGCCTGCAACACAGGGCAGTCATTCTGCCATGCAGCAGCCTAACACCTTGCCTGCCCTCACGTAGCCTATATGGCAAGGCTTGACCAGTCTCACATGAGTCCTGGCGACATCCTAGACCTCTCCTGGAGCAAGGGGAGATACTCAGGCTTGAGAGGAGCTGCCATGGAGCTGTGTCTCATCTCTCGCCATAGTTTCTTCTCCCCCACCTCCTGTGACACAGCTGCAGGCCTCTAAGTAATCTGCTTAACTCCTCGGTCTACCTTACAATTGGCCACCTGTTACTGGGCCCTCCAATTGGCATCATATTGTGAGATGAGAGACATGGGGGCTGACCCCATGATGACCTCATGTATGCGGTGTCAGGAATGAACTGCCTGAATCCATTTGGGCTTGTTGTCTCTTGACTGGCCACATCCCGGTAGCGTGGCAGGTAAACTCAACAGGTTCAGGACTGAACCTCTTGACCTCAGTAGCCACTGTGCTGCTGTGTTGGGTCTAACTGACCATCGGAAATCCAAAAATGTCCTACACGGTATTTTTTCCTATCTAGGGCCCAATCCAGGATCAAGCATTATATCAATTTTATTTATCATGTCTCCTTGATGTCATTTAATCGGAAATATTTCCTTCACCTCCCTTCTTTCCCCTTAACACTGACATTTTTGGATGGTATTTCTTTCGTTTGAGTTTAATGTTTCCTCATGATTAAGGCAGTTTATGTATGTATGGCTTGAGTTCTGAATAACTGATGTGTCTTCTCATTGTATTACATCAGGATATAGATAACGTCAATGTAACCTTTATTAGTGGCTCAGTGGTAAAGAATCCACCTGCAATGCAGGGTATGCGGGTTCAATCCCAGGATCAGGAAGATGCCCTGGAGAAGGAAATGGCAACCCACTCCAATATTCTTGCCTGGAGAATCCCATGGATGGAGGAGCCTGATGGGCTACATTGGGGTTACAAAAGCCAGACACAACTTAGCGACTAAACCAACAACCTTTATTAGAGACGCCAACTCAGATCACTAGGTTAAAGTAGTAACCACTAGTCTCCTCCCCTGAGTTACTGTTTTTCTTTATGTAATAATGAGTTTCTTGATTCTATGCAAATATGCTGCTTCTCTTCAAAATTCCCACCCACTAGTTTTAAAACCTGTTGAAAATTCTTGCCCCAATTATAACTGTGACAGTTGCAAAACAGCAATTTTCTAGCTTCATCATTGTTATTTAGCATTCTACTAAAAGGAAGAGTTTTTCCTTCCTAATTAGTTAGGTTCTTAGTTACATCCAGGTATAGTAGAAATCATGAAATGCTTGTCTGAGGCTGTTTCATTCAGTTTAGAGTATTGCATTATCATTTTATTCTGCTTTGTGCTTGAGATTTGTGGGGGAAATTTCAACGGCTTTAGTGTTTAGGTTTTCATTTTCTCTTCTTACTGCAACTCTGTATGGATGCGATAGGCTTTTTCTTGTTCCAATTTATTTTATGGACAGAATTTCTTGATCAAAAGTACTGCCTTTTACTAAGGGGAAGGGCAACTTCATTCTTGGACAACATGGTGAGCAGTAGAGGCAAGTTGGTTTTTCATGTGGTTCTCTGCTGTTTCTTCAGTATCCCTGACATTCTCTTTGAACTTCTCTGTCCTTCCCACTACATGTTTATAAAGAATGCCTCCACCCTCTTTCCTTTTTCTTTTTTTTTTTTGCCACACTGGAGGGGATGTGGATCTTAGTTCCCTGACCAGGGGTGGAACACATCCTTCCTGCAGTGGAAGTGTGGATCCTTAACCACTGAACCGCCAGGGAAGTCCTCCCACCCTTCCTATTTACCTTCTCCTGAGGCTCGGTGGCAGAGAAGGCAATGGCACCCCACTCCAGTACTTTTGCCTAGAAAATCCCATGGATGGAGGAGCCTGGTAGGCTGCAGTTCATGGGGTCGTGAAGAGGCAGACATGATTGAGCAACTTCACTTTCACTTTTCACTTTCATGCATTGGAGAAGGAAATGGCAACCCACTCCAATGTTCTTGCCTGGAAAATCCCAGGGATGAGGAAGCCTGGTGGGCTGCCATCTATGGGGTCACACGGAGTCAGACACGACTGAAGCAACTTAGCAGCAGCAGAGGCTCCGTGGTAGGCTTCCCTGGTGGCTCAGAGGGTAAAGCGTCTGCCTGAAATGTGGGAGACCTGGGTTTGATCCCTGGGTCGGGAAGATCCCTTGGAGAAGGAAATGGCAACCCACTCCAGTATGAGGCTCCGTGGTAAAGCATCTGCCTGCCAATGCAGGATACTTAGGTTCCATCCCTGAGCCAGGAAGATCCCCTTGAGAAGGAAATGACAACCCACTCCAGTATTCTTTGCCTAGGAAATCTCATGGCCAGAGGAGCCTGGCGGGCTACAGTCCATGGGGTGACAAAGAGCTGGACACGACTGAGTGACTAAACAAAGAAACTTGGAAATACTGCTTTTCTGATGAAGCCACTCAGATTCACACACTCTCGAGACCCTTGCTTGTAACCAGTGCTGTGCCTAGTATTTGAACACTCAGTGTTGGGCTTTCCAGGGCTGATTTTGACTGTGCTTGGTCCCTGTCCTTAGCTTCTCAGCCTTCTATTTGCATTCACCTTATCTTCTCATACTCCCCATGCCTGCAGCCTGGTCATAGCATCAGGGGCTCCAATGATACTGCTGCTGTTATTTACACAGTGGATGTTTTTGTCTGTACCTTCAAGTTACTGAATGGTTTTTAGGCGAGGCTGAGCTGCACTCCATGGACCCTGAACTTGCCCAGTTTCAAGACTAAAGAAAGAGCTCAGAGTCAGCAACAGAGACATCAGTGGTAATGGTTGAGGGGATTTACAGGTCTGAAGAAGGTTCTGGAGCAACTCCCCATCCTTTGCAACTGGTGGTGGGAGATGGCAGGGCAGGACATGACAGCGATCTTCGCTCCTGGGGAGGAGGGGAGATTACTAGTTATAGGGGAATTAATATCAGGCGGGCCCATTAATTATCAGGGAAACCAGCAGGTGCTCACTGCCCCTTTGCTAAGAAAATCATTATTCGGTCCTGGGTCAAGTATGCAGGAAGGTCAGTCTTGTGAGTTGGGTGGAGGTGAAGTAGGCACTGGTCTGACAGGACATAGAGAGAGCAAAAGAACAACCATACTGAATGATCTGCATACCAGAGATTGTGTAGAAAATTTGGATGTGGATGGCCAATTAACTTAGGGACAACCATAAATTCACATAAGAACTTTAGGCAGTTGACATAACTCAATTTGCATTTTGAAAAGATCTTTACTTCTCTGAAGAGAATAGATTTATGAGTCAAGAAAGGATTCAAGAGATGGTTATGTTAGTCCACATAAATGATTGTTGTGTTTTGATCAGAGGTTCTGGAAGTGAATATGGAGAGAAATATACAAAATCAAGAAATAATTAGAAGTTTTCATTGAAAAGATTTAATGATTAAATGTAAGACATTAGCTTCCTAACAAAGGCCCCATGCATGCTCTTACCTCAAAGCTTTATCATGTTACCCTCCCACTGCCCAGAATGCACATTAATGTATACAGTAGATAGAATAATCATAACCCCCACACACACACAAAGATAACCACAGCCTAGATTGCAAAAGCTATGAATACCTGACATAGCAAAAGGTATTTTGCAAATATAATTAAGTGTCTTCAGCTGGAGAGATTACTGTGACTTACTCAGGTGGACCCAATATAGTCAGGCATCCTTATAAGAGAGGCAGGAGCTGTTATGCTGGAAAAAGAGAAGAAAGCATGAACTGAGGAACGTGGCTAATGTCTAAAAGTGGAAAAGACAAGTAGCAAACCTTCCCTCAGCCTCCAGAGGGAATGAACTTCAAACCTACATCTTGATTTTAGCCCAAGAAGAGCCAGTTTGGACTTCCAACTCTAGAACTGTAAGATATTTGTGTTGCTTTGAGCTACTAGTGAAAGTGAAAATGAAGTCACTCATTCGTGTCCTACTCCTGGTGACCCCATAGACTGTAGCCTACCAGGCTCCTCCATCCATGGGATTTTCTAGGCCAGAGTACTGGAGGGGGTTGCCATAGCTACTAAGGTTTTGGTCATTTGTCACAGCAGCCATACAAATGTATTCATCAATCCAGTTCAGTCACTCAGTCACGTCCAACTCTTTGCAACCCCATGGACTGTAGCACAACAGGCTTCCCTGTCCATCACCAACTCCCAGAGCTTGCTCAAACTCGTGTCCATCAAGTCTGTGATGCCATGCAACCATCTCATCCTCTGCTGTCCCTTTCTCCTCTCGCCTTCAATCTTTCCCAGCATCAGGGTCTTTTCCAATGAGTCAGTCAGGCATCAATTAGGTATTAATACCTAATATCAGGTATTAATGTGTGTACAAATAGTATTAATAATACAATTAGTATTATTAATATTATTTTAATAATTACTATTCAGACTTAAATTGAAGAAAGTAGGGAAAACCACTAGACCATTCAGGTATGACCTAAATCAAATCCCTTATGATTGTACAGTGGAAGTGAGAAATAGATTTAAGGGCCTAGATCTGATAGAGTGCCTGATGAACAATGGAATGAGGTTCATGACATTGTACAGGAGACAGGGATCAAGACCATCCCCATGGAAAAGAAATGCAAAAAAGCAAAATGGCTGTCTGAGGAGGCCTTACAAATAGCTGTGAAAAGAAGAGAAGTGAAAAGCAAAAGAGAAAAGGAAAGATACAAGCATCTCAATGCAGAGTTCCAAAGAATAGCAAGAAGAGATAAGAAAGCCTTCTTCAGTGATCAATGCAAAGAAATAGAGGAAAACAACAAAATGGGAAAGACTAGAGATCTCTTCAAGAAAATTAGAGATACCAAGGGAACATTTCATGCAAAGATGGGCTCGATAAAGGACAGAAATGGTATGGACCTAACAGAAGCAGAAGATATTAAGAAGAGATGGCAAGAACACATAGAAGAACTGTACAAAAAAGATCTTCATGACCCAGATAATCACGATGGTATGATCACTCACCCAGAGCCAGACATCCTGGAATGTGAAGTCAAGTGGGCCTTAGAAAGCATCACTATGAACAAAGCTAGTGGAGGTGATGGAATTCCAGTTGAGCTATTCCAAATCCTGAAAGATGATGCTGTGAAAGTGCTGCACTCACTACGCCAGCACATTTGGAAAACTCAGCAGTGGCCACAGGACTGGAAAAGGTCAGTTTTCATTCCAATCCCAAAGAAAGGCAATGCCAAAGAATGCTCAAACTACCACACAATTGCACTCATCTCACACGCTAGTAAAGTAATGCTCAAAATTCTCCAAGCCAGGCTTCAGCAATACGTGAACTGTGAACTTCCTGATGTTCAAGCTGGTTTTAGAAAAGGCAGAGGAACCAGAGATCAAATTGCCAACATCTGCTGGATCATCAAAAAAGCAAGAGAGTTCCAGAAAAACATCTATTTCTGCTTTATTGGCTATGCCAAAGCCTTTGACTGTGTGGATCACAATAAACTATGGAAAATTCTGAAAGAGATGGGAATACCAGACCACCTGATCTGCCTCTTGAGAAATTTGTATGCAGGTCAGGAAGCAACAGTTAGAACTGGACATGGAACAACAGACTGGTTCCAAATAGGAAAAGGAGTTCATCAAGGCTGCATATTGTCACCCTGCTTATTTGAGTTCTATGCAGAGTACATCATGAGAAATGCTGGACTGGAAGAAGCACAAGCTGGAATCAAGATTGCCTCAGATATGCAGATGATATCACCCTTATGGCAGAAAGTGAAGAGGAACTAAAAAGCCTCTTGATGAAAGTGAAAGAGGAGAGTGAAAAAGTTGGCTTAAATCTCAACATTCAGAAAACGAAGATCATGGCATCCGGTCCTACCACTTCATGGCAAATAGATGGGGAAACAGTGGAAACAGTGTCAGACTTTATTTTTCTGGGCTCCAAAATCACTACAGATGGTGACTGCAGCCATGAAATTAAAAGACGCTTACTCCTTGGAAGGAAAGTTATGACCAACCTAGATAGCATATTCAAAAGCAGAGACATTCCTTTGCCAACAAAGGTTCGTCTAATCAAGGCTATGGTTTTTCCTGTGGTCATGTATGGATGTGAGAGTTGGACTGTGAAGAAGGCTGAGCGCCGAAGAATTGGTGCTGTTGAACTGTGGTGTTAGAGAAGACTCTTGAGAGTCCCTTGGACTGCAAGGAGATCCAACCAGTCCATTGTGAAGGAGATCAGCCCTGGGATTTCTTTGGAAGGAGTGATGCTAAAGCTGAAACTCCAGTACTTTGGCCACCTCATGGGAAGAGTTGACTCATTGGAAAAGACTCTGATGCTGGGAGAGATTAGGGGCAGGAGGAGAAGGGGATGACAGAGGATGAGATGGCTGGATGGCATCACTGACTCGATGGACGTGAGTCTGAGTGAACTCCGGGAGTTGGTGATGGACAGGGAGGCCTGGCATGCTGCAATTCATGGGGTCACAAAGAGTCAGACACGACTGAGTGACTGAACTGAATATTAGTAATAGTACAAATAGTATTAATAATAGTGTACAAATCTCACAAGCAAACCACTTCACTTTCTTGAGAACTCTGTTCAACTCTTCCTTCATGAGAGAAATTTTCCCTAACCCTAGCATCTAAAATATTCCTCTCACCCTCTAGCCCCTAAGCTGCCTTTCTGTTAATGCCTATTATTCATCTGTGAGTTTAGGGGTTTGGTTCAGTTTGTTTTTGGGGTTTTACTTTTTTGCATATAAGAACACATTTGCTTTCGATCATCACTGCTTTTTTTTTTCAGCATCCTAAAACAGTGCCTGGCACATGTTAGTGTATATTTCTTGAATAAACATAAAATTCCTAAACTTTTGAATGGTAATGCTATTTTTCTAGTATAAGTAAATGCCATTTTCTAATACAAATAACACTGGACAAAGACAGTATTTAGGGGAAAATAGGTTTTGGTTAGGATATGATGAGCCTGAGATGCTTGTAAGACACTGGAATTTCAAAGGGCTGTTTTTCCTGGACATATGAATGTGGTAATTTTAATCACACAGCTGGTAACTGAGATCGCAGAGGTAGAGGAGCTCTTCTAGAAACTGAGTGTGGTTCCTTACTGGCATCATCACTGGGTTGCCCCATTTATACCTGAAACTTCTCAAAAATAGTTCATTTTTTCCCATCACCTCCACATATGGATTTTCCCTTGATATCTCAATCTTAGTTAATGGTACTATCTATCAGTCATCCAAATGGAAATTTTGACTCTTCCATACTTTAATATAGAATTATTGAGATTGGGACAAGAGTCCTTATGAAAGAGAGTCAAGCGAATCAATCAATTAAGCAAGTTCTATTGATTCTATTTCATATGTATCTTAGAACTCCATCCATTATTTTGTATTCTTTCTGTTCCTGCCCTGGTTCATATATCTTCTGTTTCTTGACTTATTTTAACAATTTTCTAACCAGTCTCCTAGCTTCAACCCTCTTCTCCAATTTATCTTCCTCTCTATCAAAAAGCCAAAATTTAAATCTGTCATTTCCTGACAATAAAAGAACTCCTTAATATTACTATACAAGATTTGTCACAATCCACTTCTAACCTCCCATGCAATATTTATTTTAAATCTCTTATTTCTGCCCTCACCTGACACCACCCCCAACATATTGCTTCAATTCCCACTTTGTGAGCATGGCACACTTCTTCATGATTCTATGCTTTTGCAAATGTCCTTCTTCCTTCTCCATCTTTCCAGGTCCAACTTATCCTTCAAAATCACCTCAAAATTTAACTCTTTAGTGAAACTTTCTGCCTTTTTAACCAATATAGGTTTCTCTTTCCTCTCTAATCCCACAGCCTAGTGCATATTTATCTACTAAGAATTCTCACACTCTACTGAAATGGTTTATTTGGGTGCTTGCTGTTGCTCAGTTGTTAAGTTGTGTCTGACTCTTTGTGACCCTGTGGCCTGCAGCACACCAGGCTTCCCTGTCCACTATTTAGGTGCTCACATGCATACTTTACTAGAGTTTCAGCACCGCAAACTTCTTGTTTCTTATTATATTTATCTTTGCACTCATGTGTCTGGCATAGTGCCTGGCCTATATTATGCATTAAAAATGTGATGAATGAATAAAGCCAAGCTCACTAAACAATAGCCTGGGAAATAATAACATAAGGGAGCTCTAAAAGTGTTTCCTAAAGAGCTCCCAATGCATATGTATTAATTTTTTTTAATTTTTATTTTGTATTGGAGTATAGTTGATTTATAACGTTAGTTTCAGGTGTACAGTAAAGGGAATCGGTTATACATATACATACATCCCTTCTTTTTCAGATTTTGTTCCCATATAGGTCATTACGGAATATTGAATAGAATTCTCTGTGCTATACATTAGGTCCATCTTGATTATTTTGTATATATGTTAATCCCAAGCTCCTAATTTATCCCTCCTCTCATCTTTCCCCTTTGGGAACCCTGTTTGTTTTTGTAGTTTTATTTACTGTTTTATTACCTCTTTTATGTAATCAAGAGGCATTATACTGTGAATACTGGTTAAAGATACTTTGCAATATTTGCAATAATTCAAAATGGGAGCTAAGTATTTCAGGGTAAGGCAATCACAGGTGAAGTCAATGGCCAGATCATGGCTATGGTTATGTGAGACAGAGATGGAAAGAAAAAATAAACCCTAAAGATCATTAAAGTCTTGTGTTGAACACCCATTGCGCCTCACCTCCCATCTTATGGTTCCGCCATGTGCACCAGCCATCAATAGTGCCATCCTTCTTAGGACAGGTTATCAAACAGCA
Organism: Bos grunniens; assembly: GCF_055505025.1. Lineage (NCBI taxonomy): Eukaryota > Metazoa > Chordata > Mammalia > Artiodactyla > Bovidae > Bos > Bos grunniens. The sequence goes on from NC_141168.1 coordinate 11,831,045, forward strand.
CTTTCTTCTCAATTGCACTGAACTCTCACTCTGCTCCAGAGTCTGCAGGGGAGCCTGTGTGAATGACTCCAAGAGCAAATTCAGTTCCACGGAGTCGGGGTGGCTGTGCGCAGCCATATTGTGTGCTGATTTGCCAGTAGATAACCTTGAGACTGCAAGGAGATCCAACCAGTCCATTCTAAAGGAGATCAGCCCTGGGATTTCTTTGGAAGGAATGATGCTAAAGCTGAAACTCCAATACTTTGGCCACCTCATGCGAAGAGTTGACTCATTGGAAAAGACTCTGATGCTGGGAGGGATTGGGGTCAGGAGAAGGGGAAGACGAGGATGGGATGGCTGGATGGCATCACTGACTCAATGGATGAGTCTGAGTGAACTCCGGGAGATGGTGATGGACAGAGAGGCCTGGTGTGCTGCGATTCATGGGGTCGCAAAGAGTCGGACTGGAGTCAGTGAGGGAGAACTGGGGGGCCACAGGGAACAGCTGGGGGCTGTGTCCTGCCAGACTCCACAGCCCTTGCCAGGGCCACCCAGTGGCTCAGCCCAGACCTTAAGACGGCAAAGAACCTTTCCCCTGTCCCTGCCTCTGCAACCCGATGGCAGCGGCAGTCTGCATAGAAAGCACTGTGGGGACCCGGCCCTGAGAGAGCTGCCAGCTGAAATCTGCCTCCTCTTCAGCCAGGATTTGGACCTCAGAGGGTGAAAGTTGTGCCTGGAGACCCTGCCCTTTCTTGTCAGAACAAAGAATAACATTTGTTAGATAGGTATTTACAGAAACATCGTTACCTGACCATGACCTGACCTCAAGAACACAGGATCTGACAGCAAAACTTTGCAACAACTCACCATGCTCCCCCCTCACCTAGAAAAGGGCTCTGCCCAGAGCTTTTGTGGAGTTGGATGTTTTTAAGGCACGAGTCACCCATCTCCTTGCAGAGCCCTCAATAAACCTTTCTCTGTTCCAAACTCCGACATTTTGGCATTGTTTGGCCTCACTGTGCATCAGGCCCGTAGACTTGCGTTTTGGCAGCAGTCATGAGGAAGACTCTCAGGATTCAGCAAGGACACTGAGTACCAGTCCAACGATGTTTCTGAGTGGACTCCTTAAAGTTAGGACACAACACTAACCTACAACAAATGTTGTAGAGGTGTCAGAACTGCCTTAAAGTTATTAATGGAAAACTCTGGAGTATAAGAACGTTAAAATGCATTTATTACAATAAGATTGGAGAACCTGCCATCTGCCCACACTTCACAGGAGGGCTTAGAGAACAAACAGTTCACCAGCACAGTGAAGGATGCTCAGGTACAGATGGCTTGTTCGTCTAGATGGTTGGATTATGGCTTTCCTAGAACTAAGATATGTAGAATCAGCAGGAATGATGGGATTCTGGAATGGCAGAGACTAGGTGGAAATCCCTAACCTGACACATAGTTACTGTAATGGATAGCAAGATTTATGTTGACAACCAAGGTGCCTTGATCCACAAAGATTTATGACCAAGGATAATAGACCATGGTGTTCCTAGGGATTAAAAATGTGGGAAACCAATTATTTGCCTTATTTAAGAAAAAAAAAAAAACTGAGAATTGTTAATGTAAATTACTACATGGGAAAGTTGTGATCTCTCATTGTTACTAAATCTGAGTGAGTTCACAGATCCAGAGCCCATTAATTAAAAGGCAACAATGTTCCTTTAAGGAAGGAACTTGTAATATTCTTATAAGTATATAAAGTATAAACATCAATCTTGCCCTAATCTTCCCCTAAAGTGGCCTTCTGCTATCTCCAGAATAAATGAGAAGGGGAATACCCAAACATTTTTGTGAGTTATTGGATACAATGCCTAATCTGACAGTGATACCTGGGAATCCCAAAGGCCATCATGTTGCCTGTTAGGGTTAGGACTTATGGAGGCCAGAAAATAAATTAAACCATGGCCCAAGAAGATATCACAGTGGGTCAATGGGGCCCCATTGATTAATGTGTAATTAGAATGGATATACTTGGGATCTGGCCAAACTTGGACCATTAAGGGAGAAAGAACTAAAGAAAAGACCCTGAGTTATACCACTTGTTTGGTATTCAACCTGTTGAAATGTGTTATTTCAATGGAAGTATTTCAAGAAAATCCTGCTTTACACAGATATATAATTGGAAAAGGCAGAAATATTTTTATATACTTTTCAAATAATTGTGGTGCCTGTCCTTTGATACTACACCAAAATCCAATAGTTAGTGGCTATTTAAACATTAGTTGCAACTTGGAATCTGAAATCATCTCAACAAACTTTTCATACTTAGATACTTAAAAGTCCATTTGTCTCTATTGCACTTCAAATGGATCTTTTTATCTATCCTTGATTTTATAACATCTTCCAATTACCGACACATTTCATTAGGCAATATTAAAAAATCACATTCATTACTCTTACCACCCATCTCCCAAGAAAGTTCTTTCAGCATTGAGAAGCTATCACACCGCAGTTTAATGTTTTCTATAATTTTAATTGTTCATAGAGACATGGATTTTATCATTGGCAACAAATTCTGTCAGTTATTTTCCTTAGAGTTGCAGGCTGCTTTCATTCTTTTCTGAGATGATGCCTGCCAGATCTCCCTGTCTGAAAACCACAGTGTGTCTATCGGTTGTTCTTGCAAGCAAAAGTGATATCTGCAGAAAAGAGACTGGAGTAATTTAGCCCCACAGTATTCTTCCTAGACACAATCTTCATACTTTGATATACAGAAGAAGTACTTCATGCATACATCCCCTTTCATCACACAGAATGTGGAAAATACTCATTAAATATTAAAACAAATAACACCTTATGGAAAATAACCATATTTTCAAAACAGTGAAATGAATGACACTGCTTGCAAGACCAAAAATGGGTATGTTTTCTGTTTCATCAGGACATTTAAAACTCTGAGTGTCTGGTGGTAGGGAAGATACATCATACAGAAGAGTGAATACAAGATGGGCCCACTGCTTTTGCCTGTGCTAAAGCACTAGAAGAATTACCAGCCATTGATTTCTGCATCATTGGTATACATATCAACAGAATGAAAGGGAAAATACCACTTTATATTATTATGAAAATTTGGATCTGGGGACCAAGAGTCCAAGAGACGAGCAGGAATCTACAAACCATACTTGGAGAACCACTGTCTTAAAGCCAGTGAAGGCTGAGGCACCAGGTAGAAATAGAGCTGATGAGCCAAAATGTGGTCTAGTTGCAACAACACTTGTCAAAAATCCCACATGTGCAAGTAAAGGAGATTTAGTCTCCAGCATTTCCTTCCACTATAAGAGAAAGAGCCCCAGGTCCTAGGAGGCAAAGAGGACAAAGTTACCTTTGAGAGGAATCCAGTCACAGCTCTTTAATCTTCAACTCAGATAATCAGAGCCCATGGAAATTCACAGTACAGTCCTTCATATCTGCTGAGAGTTGATTCCACAATTCCCACAAATATTAAATGTCACGAATGCTCAGGTCCCTTAAATAAAATGGCATGGTATTTGCATATAACCTATGCACCTTGTCTCATGTACTTAAAACAATCTCTAGATTACTTAAAATACCTAATACAATGTAAATGCTATATAAATGGTTGTTAAAATGGTATAAATGCTATGTATAAATAGTCTCAGGAGCACAATGAATTCAAATTTTGTTTTTGGGAATTTTCTGAAATTTTTTTGTGAATACTTTTTATCTGCATTTGGTTAAATCCAAAGATGTGGAACCTGCAGATACAGAGGGTGACTGTGTACATTTTCCCCAGCCTCTTCCTATCCCTCTTAGGGCAAGGAACAATTATGTAAATAGACAGTCAAGAGCAACTCAACTGTCAGAGTTCCCACCGGTTTATATGCAAAATAAGATCTAAAGGGAGTCTAGTAATGGCTCTTTCTTCCCCCAACAGGCCTGCAATTTCCTTGGCAAGGAAATGGATCATTTGACTTTCTAAAACACCTCCACAGTCCCTAGCACAGCACTGTAATAAGCCTTAACTAAAAACCTGAATTCACTGATTTATCAATATAATAAGAAGCTGAGTTAATGTGTGTGGGGGTGATGGAGGGGAGAGTAATTGAGCAAAGATGCCCCAGGAAGAGATACTTCATGTGAACTCCCACACAACAAAGATAGGCACTAATGATAAAATTTTCCTCGTGGCTTTTCCTTAATCGTTTACTAGCAGAGTGAATATTTTTAATGTAGTTTCATAGGCACGCCATACAGTTTGTCCTGTTATGTGAACAGCACTCTGGCTGCTCTTTCTTAGCTTGGCCTCATTCTGAGCCTTACAACCAACTGATGTCCCAACACAGTGCAGAGAGGAGGGGGCTGACAGCACCTCCCAGGCACCTGGGCAAGGGCAGGGAGTTGGGAAGCTGTTGGAAGGGCTGTGGTGAAGAATTCGAAGAAGGAGTCTAGCGCTTCTCATGTTGTATATGCAGCAAGGCCTGGAAATCTGTTTCTTAAACATTAAGTGCTTCTGGAGTGCCTCCCTCAAAGCACCATTTTGTTACTGCGACATTTAAGACACATTTCAAACTTGAGAATACACTCAGCAGTTTGATGCAGAGGAGTGTATGCTGGCATTGAACACGTTACTCCAAACCTGGTGCCAAATACAAGGCAGACATTCTTCAGCTGAGCCTCTTGCCTCTGCAGAACACCGTGATAAGTTCTACAGCCCCAAGAAACTAAATAACTTGTTCAACATAACCCTCTGTGTAGACTACCTAGAACACCAACTTGTCATCATACATGTGTATATCTGTACATATATCTGCATTCACAAATGTTCACACATGCATGTATATATTTATACACTTACACAAATACATATTTACACATATGCATACATGTATGGGGCTTCCCTAATGGCTCAGTGGTAAATAATCCGCCTGCCAATGCAGGAGATGTGGGTTCCATCTCCAGGTGGGGAAGATCCTCTGGAGCAGGAAATGGCAACCCATTCCACTATTCTGGCCTGAAAAATCACATGGACAGAGACGCCTGGAAGGCTACGGTCCACAGGGTCACAAAGAGTCGAACATGACTGAGCGACTGAGCAGATACACACATATATAATATATACACTGTATACATTTTCTAGATATTTATTTATATAAAATCCTCTGATATTTTCTTGTTTGTTATCTTTTCAGAAAGTAGAAATCCCATTGCCAGGCTTCATCACTGACAAAACAAACTCTTGTTGAAATAAAGTTTTACGTACAATGAAAATGCTCTCAGCTTTCTGAAATTCCCTGAGCTCAACTGCTCATAGGTGAGTAAAAGTGCTTTGACAGGAGCAAATGTTTTATTTACAAATGTACATGTCTAAAAATATAGAGTTGAGACTGATTTTTAACTCCTTTGTACAAAAGAAGTATGGTTACTGAAAATGAATATTCTGTGTAGGAGGAGAGCAGAACTGAGAAGGATTTGGAACTTTCCCCCCCCCTTGATTTCTATTTTTATTTATGTATTTAGGCTGCACTAAGCTGCATGCAGGACCTAAGTTCCCCGACCAGGGATTGAACCCTGAAGTGTGGAGTCTTAACCACTGGACTACCAGGAAATTCCCAGGACTGGGATCTTGAGGGCACTGGGTGCCATAACACAGTGTAAAGCAGAATAGAATATCCCCAAGGGGACAAAGGAGTTTTCAAAAGTGGGGAGGTCAGAACTGCTGAAGAACAGCTGCATGCATTTCACAATTTTGTTGGGCTAATTTAGAAAATGTAGGCTTTCTGAAATAGACAGCACTATACAATATAGCCTTATTAAATAACTTTCCTGATGTGTATTTGCTTCTGCAAATTGTTTATTATTCACAACTGTCCTAATGACATAGTTATATAGTTTTTTCTCTTTGTTCAGTGTTTTCAGAAAAAAATATATTTTTAGTTATTGACAGTTTGATTTCTTTATGCACACTAAATATTTAGATTTTGGTCACTCTTCTACAACAAATTCTGCAAATGAACTGAAAAATCCTAATTCCCTAGTCATGCCGCCAGAAAAGGCATCTATTTGTTTGTGTTGAAAAACCAGCATTTCTTCCCTCCCTCCTTCTCCCCCATCTTTGCATCAAATCTCAGTCCCTAACTGCTGCTAAAGGCCAGGAGCCATTAAGAAAAAAAAAAAAAAACACAGAATAAGAAAGCAGTCATAAAACTGCTGTAGGGCGTCTTCTCTCTCTGCCTCAACAAACATCTTAGTGTGTAGATGGAGGTGTACCCAGGGAATTCAGTTATAAAATCTTGGCCCAACTCTGTTTCCAGGGATTTTACTATTCTCCCTTCACTTCTCTCTTCATCTCTTCTCCTCACTTTTCCCTCTTTTTACATCGCAGATGACCTGTGTCTCTCTGTCTGGCTCTCTGTGGTTCTCTTAATCTCTCATCAAAAGCTCAGCTTGTTCAGCTGGAAAATCTTCTTTTTTAGACTTTTTATCTTATATTGGAGTATTTAAAAGCAGAGACATCACTTTGCTGACAAAGGTCCATATAGTCAAAGCTATGGTTTTTCCAGTAGCCATGTACAGATGTGAGAGTTGGACCATAAAGAAGGCTGAGTGCCAAAGAATCGATGCTTTTGAACTGTGGTATTGGAGAAGACTCTGGGAGAGTCCCTTGGACTGCAAGGAGATCAAATCAATCAATCCTAAAGGAAATCAAACCTGAATGTTCTTTAGAAAGACTAATGCTAAGGCTGAAGCTCTAATACATTGGCCACCTGATGCAAAGAACTGACTCATTGGAAAAGATTCTGATGCTGGGGAAGATTGAAAGCAGGAGGAGAAGGAGACGACAGAGAAGGAGATGGTTAGACGACATCACCAACTCAATAGACATGACTGTGAGCAAACCCCAGGAGATAATGAAGGACCAAGGAAGCCTGGCATGCTACTGTCCAGGGGCTCACAGAGTCAGACATGAGTGAGCGACTGAACAACAACAAATAGCTAATTAACAACAAATAGCTGGTATTTCAGGTGAACAACAAAGGGACTCATGCATACATATACATGTATCCATTCTCCCCCAAACTCCCCTTCCATCCAGGCTGCCACATAACATTGAGGAGTGTTCCATGTGCTAAATGGTAGGTTCATGTGCTACATAGTTATCCATTTTAAATATAGCGGTGTGCACACATCCATCCCAAACTCAACTGTAAACTTTTAACCCACATGTCTGGAACTGAATTCTATCTTAAGGATACCTCTGGGGTTTTGAGATCAACTCCAAAATGGTACAATACTAGAAAAAGAGACATGGGTGAGTACAAACACGTTCTAGGAGTATCCTTTATGTTATTTTAATTTTTTCCCATGATATGAACTAAGAAATAGAATGCATATAGAGAATATTAAAAATAGACCATTTCTTTGCATTAGAATTGGTACATAATGACCCATTAAATATAAAATTGATCAATAGTTATTACAAATTCAGTCTTTCTGAGTCTGGGAAGACTCCAGGAGGTCCCCCCTCTCCTCTGTGTGACACCACCCAGAGCCTACCACTCTGTCTGCATGGGTTGGGTTGGGGGCCTTGACATCTGTGATCTGACATTCACAGCCCAATGCTCACAGCATATGTGTGCAAATCACCCTTCTGTTACTATGCACTGAAACTTTTTAAAGGTTGGTAATTTTATAAACCCTTGTACAGTTACTCCATTTTGAAGAATAATTCTGATGGTAATATGTCCAAGTGATTTATTTTCTACTTCATTTAAAATATTCTCACAGTTTTTCTCCCTTAACTTTTTGTTTTTCCACTTTCATATTTTTAGCTCTTAATTCTTCTTTATCCTCAATTCCATCTCAAATAACAGTTAAGGTTTCCATCTCATTGCCTTTTATCATTTTGCTTAAATTTTTTTTTACTACTTCTATACTAATGTTTTTAGGATTTGGTTTTAGCCTTTCGTTTTAAATTGAATCTATTTTGTCTGAAATCTAAAAGTTTAGCTTTCATGCTGAACTTCCTTATTCTCAACTCTGCTGTGTTTAAGAGAAAATGAGTTAACATCATACTCTCATGTGTTTAACTTTTCTTCTGTTAACATTTGATGTTCTTAAAGATTTTTATAACTTAGTTTCCCAACTGCTCCTCTCCTCTCATTTTTTTCTATATCTTTTCATAATATACGGTGGGAACCTTGATCCACTTGTGTGTAAATTACATAATGAGTCTAAATCATCAAAAAACAGGGGAAGGTGAAGGTTTAACTTTGATAGTTGTCCTTATCCTTAGTTTTCTGGCTTTTCCAAACACATCTCCTAGACTCCACAATGTGTGTTTGTGTGTGTGTGTGTGTGTGTGTGTGTGTGCGTGCTTGTGTCCGACTCTTTGCAACCACATGGATTGGAGCCTGCCAGACTCCTCTGTCCCTGGGATTCTCCAGGCAAGAATACTGTGGGTTGCCATTTCTTCCTCCAGGGAATCTTCCCAACCCAGGGCTCAAACTTACATCTCTTGCATCTCCTGCCCTGCAGGCAGATTGTTTACCGCTGTGCCACCTGCGGAACTTCAGACTCCATACCTCATAATAATAAAAGTTAAAAAACAGACTTATGTCATACACTCTAACCTATATGTTAACCCTTAAAAATTTTTAGTTCTTACCAGGTAGGCTTTTCTTCATAAAGATCTCTAACTGTCCAAGCCTTATGCAGAAAAAGGGATGCCTCGACATTTTCATCTCTGCATGTGCTATACACGTGTACCAAGAGGCTGGGGATTCTGCCAACTCATAGTTCAAACAAGATTCTCAAGTCATTCCCCCTGGCCTGAAACCTAAAGAGACCAGGTGATAATAAACCTGGACGTTTATTACTTATGATTGGTAATACAGTAGAGGAACCATAGAGACAAATTCTAGTTACACTTGTAAGCTCAATAAATTTTTTTGATTGTGTCAATTCCCTTCTCACCACAGAGTTCTCCCTGTGTGGAAATCCAGTGATTTTTTTCACTCATTAGGTGAGTAAAGGTGAAGCTTCCAATGAAAACTTTATCTATATTCTGGGAGATGAGTCTTATTTTTGTTGTGAATTATATTAGACAGTCCCAGGATGGAAAACATATCAGAACCTAGAGAGCAGAGAGAAACATTTCACTTTAGGCCTTGCTTTTTGACTTTTTCTAGGAAAATTCTGAGATCAAAACTGGGTGGGTGAAGGTGTTCATTCTAAAAGACCATTGGATATTCTTCTGGGAAGGATAGAATTACTGAAAGACAATTAATATACCAGAGTCTGGACAATAATCAAATTATCCCTGATTTTCTACACTTTGTTTCTCTGTTTTGAACCTACTCTGGAGTCTTGTATTAACACTGAATTGACTTGAATTTCTATAATGACCAATGGCAAGGAACATCTTTGCATGTGCTTCTTGGCTGTTTGTGTATCTTCTTTAATGAAGTGTCTGTTCAAATATTTTGCATGTTTTTAATTGGGTTTTTGGTCTTATTACTAGTACTAAGTGACTTCAGTCATGTCTGACTCCTTGTGACCCCATGGACTGTAGCCTGCCAGACTCCTACTGACTTGTAAGAGTATTTAATAGTCTTAACACAAGTGATTTGCTAGCTAGATATTTTGAAATTATATTTTCCAATCTGTGGCTTTTCAGTTCCTTAAAAATCCAGAGAGGCTATATAATTTGGCCAGGATCATACAACAACCCAGCCTGATTCGAATTTCACCATTATTTCTAATAAGCAGTAATAGAGGCAGAGTTTCCTCTGCAGGAACTTCACTGAATACTTAGGAAACATACCACAGATAGCAAGTTTGCTGTAGGGGACAGGAATCTGTAATCACTGCGTTGCCTCTTAAGAAGAAACCGCTTGGCAATTTTCCTTGTGGGAAGACTACCAGGTTCAAGTATTAATAGTTAGCTCTTTGTTTTTTAAGTAGTTTATAATGTAATGGATAAATCTTAATCTTGTTCTTTAAAAAAAAAAATCAATGTGCTGAAATACTGACTTTTTTTTGTATATAAATGTAAGCTTTAATGGGATGCAAAAAAATAGCTTTACAAAAATTTCAGTGTCTAGTTTCTATGAATAGTAGGAAACACAAACACAAAACTTTGCTGAATTAACAGAACTTGTCATTCAAGACCATAACAATGACCTCAAAGTTATTCTCATTTCCACAGGAATATACATTCTAATAGAACATTCCCAATCCATGAAGAACATTGATGTATCTGTGCTGACCCATTTATATTCCTCCACTTCATTTCCCCCAAAGTAACTGTCAGGGCATAGAAGGGGATACAAAGTGACCTACATGGATTCAGTCTACACCTTTGGCCTAATGCTTCTAACCAACTTACTGGATTTTTTTTCCTCTAAAAACAAAACTTGTTCAAATGTTTCCTGATGATCTGAAAGAACTTCTACTTACATTCACAGTAACTAATTTATTTAAGACAGTTCCAAAATCCCTGAGAAGAATCATATTTCCTAAATAATTCACTTTAAAGGATTTTGGATCCCATTATTGACCAAGAAGTTGTCACATTACAAAAAGAAATTTTTATAATACATGCATAGTTTCCCAACTGAGACAAATGCATATTCTCTCAATTTTACAGATGCACATTGCTTTCTAAGTTCCTGCAATGCTCTCTAATTTTATAAAGTGTAGTGAAGTCGCTCAGTCGTGTCCAACTCTTTTCGGCCCCATGGACTGTAGCCTACCAGGCTCCTCCATCCATGGGATTTTCCAGACAATAGTGCTGGAGTGGGGTGCCATTGCCTTCTTCAAGCTTTATTTAAAAACCTTTAAAAAAATCAGGTGGGGGTAGGTTTCCTAACCCAAGAACTGATCAAGGAGTTCTCTGAACTTTGAGCATTGGTGGTTGGCTGGTCATTTCTTTTTACTCACAATATTGGCTTGCTTCCAGTTGCTTACATGCAAAGGACAGGACACTGCAAATTTTAAAAGCACAACTCACTACTTCCTTCTACCAAATTTGTAGACTTGTGAAATTTGTTATACAAACTGTCTAAAATGCATGCTACTCTTCTCCTTGATAAGTAGCATACTTCTCAAGCTTACGGGTCATTAGAACTACATGTAGACTTTGGACACAGCTATTACTCAAATGACCCCAATTCTACCTTTTAGTTATAAGTATTCATTTTTTCCTCAAAAATATATATGCCTGTATTTTAAGTATTTTCATAATGTTATATAAAACAATAATTCCCCTCATCAATTCTATTTCCCCATTTCCTTTTCTACATGAGCAGCCACATTCAATTTTTTTTTGTATTCATGTTTTGTTTTTTAATCTTGGTATTGGGTACATAGGTTGCTACATTATTTTTATATGTTATTCTTTATACTATGTCTTTTGCTGAAATATTTCATAACAGATTTTTTAAACAACCATACTGAAAGGTATACGTGGAAGGATAATATTTGACAGTTATATCATGACTGTCTTCTACCTGCCTGATAAACAGAGGCTGTCACATTGATGAACATCAAGGCAGACTCTTGGTGAGAGGACACAAAAAGCAGAATCTAATCATCATCTTCCCAGGGTATTGTGTACGGCTGTCTTCATGTACCTGGCTTCCTTTACTTCTAGTAGCTATACTTTCTCACAAAGTGCTATAAAGATTCCTGTGGCTTTGAGGCCATTTGAAATTGTAACAATCTGATACCCTCCTCTTATAGATAAATAGTTTGAGACCCACAGAAGTGAGTTTACTCACTCAAGTCACAACACTAGATGAGGTACAACTGGGATCCAAACCCAGGACTTCTGAGCTAGGAGCCTTTCTGCTATACTGTATACTGTAACTTCTATACATTTGCCCTCCAAAATTTAGCTCCCCTCATCCATCTGGCATCTTCACTCATTTTCTTACCACTCTTCTTTTTTTATTGAAGTTTACTTGATCTGGGGCTTCCCAGGCGGCACTAGTGGTATAGAACCTGCCTACCAATGCAGGAGACATAAGAGACACTGGTTCCTTCCTTGGGTAGGGAAGAGCCCCTGGAGGAGGGCATGGCAACCCACTCCAGTATTCTCCCCTAGAGAACCACATGGCAAGAGGACCCTGACAGGCTACAGTCCATAAGGTCACACAGAATCGCAAGCGACTAAGGCAATTTAGCATGCATGCATACTGATTTACAATATTATATTTGTTTCAGATGTACAAAGTAATGATTCAGTATTTTACAAGTTTGTATTTCATTAGATATGTTATTATTATTCAGTAATTTTACAAGTTTATATTCCATACCCTCTGGTATATAATATATTCTTGTTGCTTATTTATTTTGGACCTTGACATTTGTATTGCTAAATCCCATATCCCTAACCTCCCTCTCATCTCACACGCTAGTAAAATAATGCTCAAAATTCTCCAAGCCAGGCTTCAGCAATATGTGAACCATGAACTTCCTGATGTTCAAGCTGGTTTTAGAAAAGGCAGAGGAACCAGAGATCAAATTGCCAACATCCGCTGGATCATGGGAAAAGCAAGAGAGTTCCAGAAAAACATCTATTTCTGCTTTATTGACTATGCCAAAGCCTTTGACTGTGTGGATCACAATAAACTGTGGTAAATCCTGAAAGAGATGGGAATACCAGACCACCTGACCTGCCTCTTGAGAAACCTATATGCAGGTCAGGAAGCAACAGTTAGAACTGGACATGGAACAACAGACTAGTTCCAAATAGGAAAAGGAGTGCATCAAGGCTGTATATTGTCACCCTGCTTATTTGAGTTCTATGCAGAGTACATCATGAGAAACCCTGGGCTGGAAGAAGCACAAGCTGGAATCAGGATTGCCGGGAGAAATATCAATAACCTCAGATATGCAGATGACACCACCCTTATGGCAGAAAGTGAAGAGGAACTAAAAAGCCTCTTGATGAAACTGAAAGAGGAGAGTGAAAAAGTTGGCTTAAAGCTCAATATTCAGAAAATGAAGATCATGGCATCCGGTCCCATCACTAGATGGGGAAACAGTGGAAACAGTGTCAGACTTTATTTTTATGGGCTCCAAAATCACTTCAGATGGTGACTGCAGCCATGAAATTAAAAGACGCTTACTCCTTGGAAGGAAAGTTATGACCAACCTAGATAGCATATTCAAAAGCAGAGACATTACTTTGCCAACAAAGGTTCGTCTAGTCAAGGCTATGGTTTTTCCTGTGGTCATGTATGGATGTGAGAGTTGGACTGTGAAGAAGGCTGAGCGCCAAAGAATTGATGCTTTTGAACTGTGGTGTTAGAGAAGACTCTTGAGAGTCCCTTGGACTGCAAGAAGATCCAACCAGTCCATTCTGAAGGAGATCAGCCCTGGGATTTCTTTGGAAGGAATGATGCTAAAGCTGAAATTCCAGTACTTTGGCCACCTCATGCGGAGTTGACTCATTGGAAAAGACTCTGATGCTGGGAGGGATTGGGGGCAGGAGGAGAAGGGGACGACGGAGGATGAGATGGCTGGATGGCATCACCGGCTCGATGGACGTGAGTCTGAGTGAACTCCGGGAGTTGGTGATGGACAGGGAGGCCTGGCGTGCTGCAATTCATGGGGCCGCAAAGAGTCGGACACGACTGAGCGACTGAACTGAACTGAACTGAACCTCCCTCCGGCCCCTTCCCTCTCCCCACTGGTAACCACTGGTTTGTTTCTGCGTCTGTGAGTCTGTGTGTTTCGCTACACAGTCTGGTTGTATAAGCAGTGTTTGTCTTTCTCTCTGCGACTTACTTCACTAAGCATACTTCTAGGTCCATCTGCGTTGCTGCACGTGAAAGAATTTCATTCTTTTTTTTTTAACAGCTGAGGAATATTCCAGGGTCAGGTCTGAGCTGGTTCCGTTCCCTCTAAGGCGGTGTTTACCCCTCTCCCTGCACCAGGCCCTTTGCCCCAGAGGGCAGGCATGCTGGAGGAAGTGTGGCCTGGTGGGCTCTCAGCTTGTGCAGGCCATAGATGGAGGTTCTGGAGTACGGCCTGTGTGGGCACCGCAACTCCACTCAGACGCAGCCTCAGGCGCAAGCCACCTTCTCCCTCATCACCAATAGCTGCTGCAGCCTCACCTGTCTCTGCCCAGGACCCAGTGGGCTTCGAGTTCTTTTCCCTGATCACGGCCCCCACTCCCCACCCCACCAGATCCAGGCCTGCTGTGATGGGGAGTAGGTGGGCTGGAGCATTTGCTTGGCTCCAGGGCACAGCAAGGTGATCACAGAGAGTCCAGCAGGTCCTAGAGCAGACCTGTCTCTGCACTGCCTCTGTCTCAAGAGTGGAGTCCAGGCTTCCCACAGCCCTTCTGTAAGTTTCAATGGTCCTCCAACCAGCCAAGGTGGCTGGTCTCCTGCTCATAGTTTCCCAGGACCAGGTGCGCAATCAGCGGGGCATACTGCGTCCTCCCCAGGCCAGGTGTCCACCCATATAATCCCCCCTTTTCCTCTGAGACCCCTCCCAGGGGCCCAGGCCCCACTCCAATCACTTTTCTTCCCTCCTGCCTGATTGTGTGTCTTTCTTTCAACCTTGGTGGTTCAGGAGTACTTCCACCAGCTTCTAGTTCATTTTCAATGAGAATTGTTCCACATATAGATGTATTTTTGATGGGTTTATGGGATGAAATGAGCTCTACGTCCTCTTAGTCCCGCTATCTTGATCTGAACGCCCTCACATTCAATTATTTCCAAACTGTCATTAAAAAAAAAAAAGCTAACATCATTAAATAACATGTTTACTAATCTTGAGTCAGTTTTAGTTTTTTGCAAAATAATACCCATTACAAAAGATGAAGCTGCATTTTCTCCCTAACCCTCTGCACTTGCCTCTTCCTCATCTTCCTAGCCTCCCAGTATAGTAATAATTTAAAATAGATCATTATTCAACATTGACATTTATAGGACTGTGTGAACACTGTTCTCCACTGAGCTATGCCATAAACCATGGTTGCTTGAGTTTACTGCACAATTCTTTGTTTTCCCTGGAGTTAATTGTACAATTGTTCATTTTTCTAGATAATTATCACTAATTTACCCCTTAACTTTCTGCCAATCCTGTATCCCCCCTTGGTAAATAACAAATGGATATAGTAGTCTGTCCATTTCATCTTCTTTAACAAGTGTATCCTGGAGTTATCTGAGGTGTTTTCATATGGATGCTTGCAAAGACTTCATCCCCTCCTGGAGATTTCCTTTGTCTCCCCTCTGTATTGGCTTTCCTATTTTTTTAATCCTATGCCTTCTTCATTCTTGGGTTACTTCCTTATTTTGGCAGAGGACATTTTCCAGTGTCTTCCAAGACAGTATGTCTTGAAAGTAAATTTTTGAAAACTTAAGCTTTACTTTTAAACTTTACTTTTTCATACTCCACTGATAATTTGCCTGAATACAGAATTATGCGTGTGCTCAGTCCATCCATCCTGTCCAGCTCTTTGTGACCCTATGGACTGCAGCCCACCAGGCTCCTCAGTCCATGGGATTTTCCCAGCAAGAATATTGATATAGGTTCCCATTTCTTTTTCCAGGGAATCTTCCGGACCCAGGGATCAAACCTGACCCAGGTATCCTGCATTGCAGGCAGATTCTTTTCTGCTGAGCCACCAGGGAATTACAGATTAGAAATCATTGCAATTATAGATTAGAAATCATTTCTTTAAGAATTTTGTTTTCCAGTTTCCAGTGTCATAGAGAACCCATAAGATTCCTGATCCTATGTTTGAGATTTTCAATTTTTCTTGGGCGGCATTATTGTCCAACAGGAATTTCTGCTGACCCATATATGTTGGCCACATATGTAATTTTAAACTTTTTAGTAGCCCCATTAAAACATTTTTAAAAAAACAGATGAAATTTGATATTTTATTTCATCAAATGTATCCAGAATATTACCATCTTAATAATAATAATATAAAACATAATGCATTTTACAGTCTTTTTGTTTAAGTTTCTAAATCTGAAAAGTCTGCACTGGTAACATATCTCAGTTTGGACTAGTCAGGCACTCAATTGCCACGCGTGGGTAGGGACTACTTACTGGACAATGGAATCCAAGAAGCATTTAGGACGTTTTATTCGCTTCTGCTACTCCAATACATCTTACTGATTTGCCTTGGTAAGGGCCAAATTGTGCCCATTTTTCTAGGTACTCGTTGGGCCTCTTTCTTGAAAACTCATGAGTATCAATTCTGGGAAAATTCTTTCAATTATTGCCTTCACAATTCTTCTTTTCTTCCATTTCCTGTGTTGTCTCTTTCTAAAATTTCTGTTATTCAGACAATATATGTGTGGTCCTGGTCCTTTAACTTATTTTTCTGTTTTTCCATTTCTTAGTTCTGCTTTCTGGGAAATTTATTTTTCAACACTTTCTGTTGCGTTACTATGCTTTTCTGCTAGCACACGTTTAATTTTGAGAAGCTCTTTGTTTCCTGCGTGACCATTTTAGCTGCATCTATTCTTCTCTTGTGATATGATAGTGTCTTCTTTACCTCTCTAAGAATGTTCATGATGGTATTTTTTAAATCATCTCCTTTCTGTATAATCTGTTGCCTCAAAATTTCTTTTTTCCCTCCTTCCCTTGTTTAATCTCTATTTTTTGTTTATATAAGAGGTTTACGTCAGTTATCCAGCAATGCTCAGTGGTCTGTTCTTATTTAAGAGTAAGAAATGAAGAGTTGATTCACTTAGTATATGAGTTAAGTCTCTCAAGCATTAACTTTATCATTGGAGGGCAGACAGAACCATTTTATTGAAGAACTAGGGATGTCAATACCTTTAGAACTTTCCACTTGAAATGGTAAGACTCTCCAAAGAAGGTTCTTCTCTTCTCCTGTTCAAAGAATAAAAGACTGACTATTCAATTCTAGGAGTAAAGTAAGCAACTGGGACTAGAAATTATCAGCTTCATATTGCCTATATTCACTTAATCAATGTTCAATATAGTATATCCATTTTCAATTCCAACTGGTGTTGCCCATTTCAAAAACCCTGTATTTCACCCCTCTAAAGAACAATTGCACTCACCTCACATGCTAGTAAAGTAATGCTCAAAATTCTCCAAGCCAGGCTTCAGCAATATGTGAACTGTGAACTTCCAGATGTTCAAGCTGGTTTTAGAAAAGGCAGAGGAACCAGAGACCAAATGGCCAACAGCCGCTGGATCATCGAAAAAGCAAGAGGGTTCCAGAAAAACATCTATTTCTGCTTTATTGACTATGCCAAAGCCTTTGACTGTGTGGATCACAATAAATTGTGGAAAATTCTGAAAGAGATGGGAATACCAGACCACCTGACCTGCCTCTTGAGAAACCTATATGCAGGTCTGGAAGCAAAAGTTAGAACTGGACATGGAAAAACAGACTGGTTCCAAACAGGAAAAGGAGTACATCAATGCTGTATATTGTCACCCTGCTTATTTAACTTACATGCAGAGTACATCATGAGAAACGCTGGGCTGGAAGAAGCACAAGCTGGAATCAAGATTGCTGGGAGAAGTATCAATAACCTCAGATATGCAGATGACACCACCCTTATGGCAGAAAGTGAAGAGGAGCTAAAGAGCCTCTTGATGAAAGTAAAAGAGGAGAGTGAAAAAGTTGGCTTAAAGCTCAACATTCAGAAAGTGAAGATCATGGCACCTGGTCCCATCACTGGGGAAACAGTGTCAGACTTTATTTTTGGGGGCTCCAAAATCTCTGCAGATGGTGACTGCAGCCATGAAATTAAAAGACGCTTACTCCTTGGAAGGAAAGTTATGACCAACCTAGATAGCATATTCAAAAGCAGAGACATTACTTTGCCAACAAAGGTCCGTCTAGTCAAGGCTATTGTTTTTCCTGTGGCCATGTATGGATGTGAGAGTTGGACTGTGAAGAAGGCTGAGCACTGAAGAATTGATGCTTATGAACTGTGGTGTTGGAGAAGACTCTTGAGAGTCCCTTGGACTGCAAGGAGGTCCAACCAGTCCATTCTGAAGGAGATCAGCCCTGGGATTTCTTTGGAAGGAATGATGCTAAGGCTGAAACTCCAGTACTTTGGCCACCTCATGTGAAGAGTTGACTCACTGGAAAAGACTCTGATGCTGGGAGGGATTGGGGGCAGGAGGAGAAGGGGACGATGGAGGATGAGATGGCTGGATGGCATCACTGACTCCATGGACATGAGTCTGAGTGAACTCCGGGAGTTGGTGATGGACAGGGAGGCCTGGCGTGCTGCAATTCATGGGGTCGCAAAAAGTCAGACACGACTGAGCGACTGAACTGAACTGAACTGAAAGAAAATAAATCTTTAAAAAAAAAAAAAGAAAATACATCTTTAGTATTCTGAGGGAGTAGGGGAAGCTGTGTTATTTTTGCACTCTTAAGTTCTATTATTGTGTTATAGTTTGGCGTGGTTCCATAACATATTGGGAAATGCTAAGTAAAAGAACAATATTGTTAGTTCCAACAATGTTGTTAGTTTTCCACCACTGTGTAAAAGTTTGGAATTTGGAAAACTAATGGGGACCAGAATTGTTTTCAAAACTTTTTCTCCATGAAAGTACACTGTCTCCAGCTTCCTTCGTGTAATCAGGTAGGAACAATCTAGCCAACCACAACTAGCTTGTGTGAAGTCTGTACTACCTCTGAGCTTTAAGTTTGGCAGGTTTAAACCTCACGAAACTGCCTCTCTCTCCTACCCCACTCTTAATCCCCACCCACTTGAAGGATGTGGCTAGGAAATACTGCCACCCGGCGGTAAGTCTTGGTATCAGTTCTGTTGTGTCTGCAAATTACATGTTGGGAAGGAGATACAATGTTTATCCTTTCATGTCTATTCATGTTATTTAGGAAAAGAAATGTTTTACTCAAGAGTCTAAATATTTAAATATGTCATAGTAAGGTGTACAAGTCCCATTCAAGTGAGCATTTTTCTTTGAAAAGTAATTTCTAAGAGGAATATGACATCATTCTTATTAATCTTTGTTATCAAAAACTGCTTAATATAACCCTGTTTTTTATTCTCGCACTATATAGAATACTTTTTCTAACAGATTTTTAATTCTAACTGTCAAAGCAAAATTTGTTTTAAATATTTACATATGACTTTTTATTCTGCAAGTACTTTGGCCTTACAAGCCTGAAAGATTTTTTGAACATATCTCAATTTCCCTTGGTATTTCTTTCTCTGGCTACTGTACTCCTCTCATGAGGTAGTGATATCTAGGTAATTTTCCTATGCCTCATTATAACAAGAGAGACTATGCCTAGGACCAAAATCTGTATCAGTCAAAAGCCATTGTGAGAATGAATGAGTCTCTACTCAGCAATTTTAAGTGAGCAACCTATTAATACACACCACTTAGATGGATTTAGATGGATCAAAAGGACATTATGTTGAGTGCAAAATGCTGCATCCCTAAGGTCATATCCTGTATGATTCCATTTATATGACATTCCCCAAATAGCGATGATGAGGAAGGAGAGATGGGTGTGACTAAGTGGTAGGTCTTTTGTGATGATGGAGTAGTTTTATATCTTGATTGCAGTGGTACTTACATGAATCTACATATAAGACAAAATGATATAAAACGATACACATACAGTGTACTTCTTTCAGTTTCCTGCTTTTAATACTGTACTATAACTATGTAAGAGGGACTCATTGGGGAACTGACTAAAGGTACCAGAAACGCTTTGTACTGTTCTCATAATATAAAAATGAATTTGTAGCAATTTCAAAATAAAAACATTTTTTAAAGAATAAAGAAATAAAATTTTAGTAATTAAAACTTAAATTCTAGACATGAAATATTCCTTTAAAATGTGCCATCAGTTGTTGGAAAATTATATTCTATTGTATCTAGAAATGACAAGAAGCAATACAACTGTAAGTTTCCAAGTAGGAACAAATCATTTTTATTTCACTCCATCATGTTCCCGATTACCATAGTGCAATTTATTTATACAATTTGAGAATCTATGTTCCACAATATCTATATTAAATTTTGTTTCATGAGTTCTAATTTCTAAATTTGTGCTTCTCTAATGGTGAGGTTTTTCAATGATTTAAACTTGAATGCTTGGACTCAATAGTATGGCATCTTAGAATTTTTCATTTTTTTATTTATTACTCATCATACGGCTTTATTACTTCTTGAAAGATTGTTTTCTTTCTTATATTGTTTTGGGATAAAGACTGCTTAAAAATGGCAGCAAGAAGTCATTCAGAATAATAACAACATGTTATGGAGAAGTTTGGAACCTTTATTTCATGAAGGAAAGTCATTCTGAAGTTTTAATGATGCCCCTATCAATCATTATAATTATGTTATTGTTTGAACCTGTACCACCATAAAACAATGCATGATATTTTCCCAAATCAAATTTTAATGAATAACAACTTGATATTTATTGCACTGTTATTCTGGTAGCTTTTATTTAAACTTGAACCACATCAATTGTATGTCTAATTGATAACTAAAAGCATCCCCCAGCCTAAAAACTTGACTGTATTCTATTTATAAACTTATTTTTAAACATGAAACTATCCTCATAGTAACACTGTTACTTCTACTGTGAGTTGACTCACATCTTAAGCCACAAAGTCACATTTAAGGGCACAGGTGGTTGTTTTACAACCAGAACTGTCATGGACCTAGCCACTATCATTAAGGTCTTCTGTTGATGTTTCAAAAATCAAAGAAATGTACATTTCTTTCACTAAGACGCATTCAAACCAGCAAATTCTCTCTCATATTTTCTCATGTTCTGTCCTCAGACTTTCAGATATGTTCCTGTCTTGCTCACATTTTGCCCAGTTCTGGCCTTGTGCTGGCCTCTAAGAAAGGCGAGGCTTGCAGTCAGAAACCCTGGATCTGTGCAAGGCCACGGGGCAAGGCCAGAGGTTGACTCGCACCTGGTTCTTCCTTGCCGATTATCAAACTGTTGGGTCAGCTCAAAATGCAAATGTCAGCAGCTGTTCCATAATAAATGATGGAATCCCTTGGAACATTTCTCCTGTAGAGTGAGCAGTGTTTCCAGGACCTGGGAGGGACATTGTAAAGGGAAGGGGCCCTTCTGCAATCTCTGCCTGCAGCTTGGCATTGCCATGGTATAGATATGTCAGGACGTGGGACAGAGCTAGGCCTGAGATGCCATTCCAGAGCCTGGGCCACCTTGCAACCTCCACCTAGTAGGAGCTTACCATAGAAACCTGCACGCCTCAAAAGCTTCCCACCAGCAAGAGCACTCCAAAAGCCTCACACCCCAGTTCCCTCTGGAGCACCTCCATCCTCACGCCCTTCTTGTACCTGGGAGGTCAGCCTCTGGAACCCCACTTCTCTGCGTCCAGGCCGCCACCACTTGCTTATCACCTGCTCCCTGCTGGCACTCTAGAGGTTGGCACTTTCTAAGCTCCTGCTGGGAAGCTGTGAACTTCCCCACTATCCTAGGATGGAGAAGGGGACAAACAATGGGGAAAATGAAGCAGACACTAAGCCTAAAGAAGAGGTTAATTCTAAATGTAGGGTGGTACTGACGTATATGTACAAAAGTTATTCCATTCTTTCTGCTCAAGAACAAAGGAATTGCCTTAACTAGGAAAAGGAG
This sequence comes from Bos grunniens, assembly GCF_055505025.1. Classification (NCBI taxonomy): domain Eukaryota; kingdom Metazoa; phylum Chordata; class Mammalia; order Artiodactyla; family Bovidae; genus Bos; species Bos grunniens. The sequence continues at coordinate 11,852,670 of NC_141168.1, forward strand.
ACTCAAACAGGGAGACAGCATGGGCTGAGATGTGAGAGCTCTACTGGACTGCCTGGTCGGCCTCTGGATAGCCTGTCGAACAGCCAGTGAAGAGGTAGTAGTGTCTTTAGGGGAGGGAAGACGGAAAGTCTTCCAGGAAGCATTGATGCTGCTCTGGTCTCCTGAGAATGTTCTTGAACTCACTACAGCAATATTTATCTGTAAATTATAGATGTCTAGAGTGCATGTATAGGAGAAGGCAATGGCACCCCACTCCAGTACTCTTGCCTGGAAAATCCCATGGATGGAGGAGGGGTCCCACAGAGTCAGACATGACTGAAGCAACTTAGCAGCAGCAGCAGCAGAGTGCATGTATATTTGAGGGAAAAGAAGCTGTATTTGATAAAATCTGTTAGATTCCTTTAGCATTATTTATATAGTAATGCTTCAGCAATACATGAACTCTGAACTTCCAGATGTTCAAGCTGGTTTTAGAAAAGGCAGAGGAACCAGAGATCAAATTGCCAACATCTGCTGGATCATAGAAAAAGCAAGAGAGTTCCAGAAAAACATCTATTTCTGCTTTATTGACTATGCCAAAGACTTGACTATGTGGATCACAATAATCTGTGGAAAATTCTGAAAGAGATGGGAATACCAGATCACCTGACCTGCGTCTTGAAAAAACTATATGCAGGTCAGGAAGCAACAGTTAGATTGGACATGGAACAACAGACTGGTTCCAAATAGGAAAAGGACTACGTCAAGGATGTATATTGTAAATCTGCTTATTTAACTTATACGCAGAGTACATCATGAGAAACACAGGGTTGGATGAAGCACAAGCTGACATCAAGAATGCCAGGATAAATATCAATAACCTCAGATATGCAGATGACACCACCCTTATGGCAGAAAGTGAAGAGGAACTCAAAAGCCTCTTGATGAAAGTGAAAGAGGAGAGTGAAAAAGTTGGCTTAAAGCTCAACATTCAGAAAACAAAGATCATGGCATCTGGTCCCATCACTTCATGGCAAATAGATGGGGAAAGGGTGGCTGACTTTATTTTTGGGGGCTCCAAAATCACTGCAGAAGGTGACTGCAGCTATGAAATTGAAAGACGCTTACTCCTTAGAAGGAAAGTTATGACCAACCTAGATCAGATCAGATCAGATCAGTCGCTCAGTCGTGTCTGACTCTTTGCGACCCCATGAATCGCAGCACACCAGGCCTCCCTGTCCATCAACAACTCCCAGAGTTCACTCAGACTCATGTCCATCGAGTCAGTGATGCCATCCAGCCATCTCATCCTCTGTCGTCCCCTTCTCCTCTTGCCTCCAATCCCTCCCAGCATCAGAGTCTTTTCCAGTGAGTCAACTCTTCACATGAGGTGGCCAAAGTACTGGAGTTTCAGCTTTGGCATCATTCCTTCCAAAGAAATCCCAGGGCTGATCTCCTTCAGAATGGACTGGTTGGACCTCCTTGCAGTCCAAGGGACTCTCAAGAGTCTTCTCCAACACCACAGTTCAAAAGCATCAATTCTTCAGCGCTCAGCCTTCTTCACAGTCCAACTCTCACATCCATACATGACCACAGGAAAAACCATAGCCTTGACTAGATGAACCTTTGTTGGCAAAGTAATGTCTCTGCTTTTCAATATGCTATCTAGGTTGATCAAAACTTTCCTTCCATGGAGTAAGCATCTTTTAATTTCATGGCTGCAGTCACCATCTGCAGTGATTTTGGAGCCCAGAAAAATAAAGTCTGACACTGTTTCCACTGTTTCCCCATCTATTTCCCATGAAGTGATGGGACCGGATGCCATGATCTTCGTTTTCTGAATGTTGAGCTTTAAGCCAACTTTTTCACTCTCCTCTTTCACTTTCATCAAGAGGCTTTTGAGTTCCTCTTCACTTTCTGCCATAAGGGTGGTGTCATCTGCATATCTGAGGTTATTGATATTTCTCCCGGCAATCTTGATTTCAGCTTGTGTTTCTTCCAGTCCAGCGTTTCTCATGATGTACTCTGCATAGAAGTTAAATAAACAGGGTGACAATATACAGCCTTGACATACTCCTTTTCCTATTTGGAACTAGTCTGTTGTTCCATGTCCAGTTCTAACTGTTGCTTCCTGACCTGCATACACATTTCTCAAGAGGGAGATCAGGTGGTCTGGTATTCCCATCTCTTTCAGAATTTTCCACAGTTTATTTTGATCCACACAGTCAAAGGCTTTGGCATAGTCAATAAAGCAGAAAGAGATGTTTTTCTGGAACTCTCTTGCTTTTTCCATGATCCAGCGGTTGTTGGCAATTTGATCTCTGATTCCTCTGCCTTTTCTAAAACCAGTTTGAGCATCAGGAAGTTCACGGTTCACATATTGCTGAAGCCTGGCTTGGAGAATTTTGAGCATTACTTTACTAGCGTGTGAGATGAGTGCAATTGTGTGGTAGTTTGAGCATTCTTTGGCATTGCCTTTCTTTGGGATTGGAATGAAAACTGACCTTTTCCAGTCCTGTAGCCACTGCTGAGTTTTCCAAATTTGCTGGCATAGTGAGTGCAGCACTTTCACAGCATCATCTTTCAGGATTTGGAATAGCTCAACTGGAATTCCATCACCTCCACTAGCTTTGTTTGTTGTGATGCTTTATAAGGCCCACTTGACTTCACATTCCAGGATGTCTGGCGCTAGGTCAGTGATCACACCATCGTGATTATCTGGGTCGTGAAGATCTTTTTTGTACAGTTCTTCTGGGTATTCTTGCCACCTCTTCTTAATATCTTATGCTTCTGTTAGGTCCATACCATTTCTGTCCTTTATCAAGCCCATCTTTGCATGAAATGTCCCTTTGGTATCTCTGATTTTCTTGAAGAGATCTCTAATCTTTCCCATTCTGTTGTTTTCCGCTAATTCTTTGCATTGATCGCTGAGGAGGGCTTTCTTATCTCTTCTTGCTATTCTTTGGAACTCTGCATTCAGATGTTTATATCTTTCCTTTTCTCCTTTGCTTTTCACTTCTCTTCTTTTCACAGCTATTTGTAAGGCCTCCCCAGACAGCCATTTTGCTTTTTTGCATTTCTTTTCCATGGGGATGGTCTTGATCCCTGTCTCCTATACAATGTCACGAACCTCATTCCATTGTTCATCAGGCACTCTATCTATCAGATCCAGGCCCTTAAATCTATTTCTCACTTCCACTGTATAATCATAAGGGATTTGATTTAGGTCATACCTGAATGGTCTAGTGGTTTTCCCTACTTTCTTCAATTTAAGTCTGAATTTGGCAATAAGGAGTTCATGGTCTGAGCCACAGTCAGCTCCTGGTCTTGTTTTTGCTGACTGTATAGAGCTTCTCCATCTTTGGCTGCAAAGAATATAATCAATCTGATTTTGGTGTTGACCATCTGGTGATGTCCATGTGTAGAGTCTTCTTTTGTGTTGTTGGAAGAGGGTGTTTGTTATGATCAGTGCATTTTCTTGGCAAAACTCTGTTAGTCTTTGCCCTGCTTCATTACGTATTCCAAGGCCAAATTTGCCTGTTGCTCCAGGTGTTTCTTGACTTCCTACTTTTGCATTCCAGTCCCCTATAATGAAAAGGACATCTTTTTTGGGTGTTAGTTCTAAAAGCTCTTGTAGGTCTTCACAGAACCGTTCAACTTCAGCTTCTTCAGCATTACTGGTTGGGGCATAGACTTGGATTACTGTGATATTGAATGGTTATTACTGTGATATTGAATGGATATTGAAGGCGGCTGTGACGGGCGCGCTAAAGCACAGGTGGCTGTGACAGGCATGCTAAAGCGCGGCTGAGAGGAGTTACCCCACGTCCGAGGTCAGGGGCAGCGGCCGAGTGTGCCAGACCGCGATGGCGCAGGAACCGCCGAGAGGAGCTACCCCATGTCCGAGGTCGGGGGCGGGGGGCGGGGGGCAGCCGAGAGGAGACACCCAGCTTCCGAGGTCAGGGGCAGCGACGAGAAGAGTTACCCCATGTCCGAGGTCAGGGGCTGCAGCCAGGAGGAGATACCCCATGCCCTTAAGCCCGAGGCCAGGGGCGGCTGCTGGGAGGAGCAACCCCACGCCATGGCTGCTCAGGCACAGGAGGGCCTAGAGGATCAAGCCACGTTGAAGGTCAGGAAGGGCAGCGGTGAGGAGATACCCCTCGTCCAAGGTAAGGAGCATTGGCTGCTCTTTGCTGGAGCAGCCATGAAGAGATACCCCATGCCCAAGGTAAGGGAAACCCAAGTAAGACAGTAGGTGTTGTGAGAGGGCATCAGAGGGCAGACACACTGAAACCATACTCACAGAAAACTAGTCAATCTAATCACACTAGGACCACAGCCTTGTTTAACTCAATGAAACTAAGCCATGCCCGTGGGGCAACCCAAGATGGGCGGGTCATGGTGGAGAGATCTGACAGAATGTGGTCCACTGGAGAAGGGAATGGCAAACCACTTCAGTATTCTTGCCTTGAGAACCCCATGAACAGTATGAAAAGGCAAAATGATAGGATACTGAAAGAGAAATTCCCCAGGTCAGTAGGTGCCCAATATGCTACTGGAGACCAATGGAGAAATAACTCCAGAAAGAATGAAGGGATGGAGCCAAAGCAAAAACAATACCCAGCTGTGGATGTGACTGGTGATAGAAGTAAGGTCCGATGCTGTAAAGAGCAATATTGCATAGGAACCTGGAACATCAGGTCCATGAATCAAGGCAAATTGGAAGTGGTCAAACAAGAGATGGCAAAAGTGAGTGTCGACATTCTAGGAATCAGCGAACTAAAATGGACCGGAATGGGTGAATTTAACTCAGATGACCATTATATCTACTACTGCGGGCAGGAATCCCTCAGAAGAAATGGAGTAGCCATCATGGTCAACAAAAGAGTCCGAAATGCAGTACTTGGACCAACCTAGATAGCATATTAAAAAGCAGAGACATTACTTTGCCAACAAAGACCTGTCTACTCAAGGCTATGGTTTTTCCAATAGTCATGTATGGATGAGAGAGTTGGACTATAAAGAAAGCTGAGCGCTGAAGAATTGATGCTTTTTGGTGTTGGAGAAGACTCTTGAGAGTCCCTTGGACTGCAAGGAGATCCAACCAGTCCATCCTAAAGGAGATCAGTCCTGGGTGTTCATTGGAAGAACTGTTGCTGAAGCTGAAACTCCAATATTTTGGCCACCTGATGCAAAGAACTGACTCATTTGAAAAGACCCTGATGCTGGGAAAGATTGAGGGTAGGAGGAGAAGGGAATGACAGAGGATGAGATGATTGGATGGCATCACTGACTCAATGGACATGAGTTTGAGTAAATTCTGGGAGTTGGTGATGGACAGGGAGGCCTGGAGCACTGCAGTCCATGGGGTTGCAAAGAGTTGGACATGACTGAGTGACTGAACTGAACTGAACTGTTACAGTAATTCCATTCCCTAGGTAAATCCAAATTTTATTCTTGTTGTATCTCATTTCAGCCTCAAACAAGAAAAAGAACCTCTGATATGTTTCAGAGATTAAACAAAATCCCAATTAGACCACTATTTGGTCAATGATTGCTTTTTTAAAGACATATCCAAAATACCAATTGTGTGAAGAACAAAGGGCCTATTTAAGAACTCCTCAGTTTCCCACCACTCAGGGTGTCCACACAGAAGCTGGACAACAACTAATCTGAAATTTATAGAAAGGATGCAAACCACAGAGTTCTTGTCAGCCTGTGTGGCCCATGATTCTAAAAGCTGGGGGAAATTTAGACATTAAAAAAAAAATGTTGTTCATTGAGTTATATTTTAACCTATAATTTAAATTTACCATTTATGTAGCAAAGATGTATAATAGGTTAATTTTTTTTCCCTAAGAGTCAGCCTAAGTCCCTTAATCAAAATATAATTCATGTACGTGGAGTAGACACTCAGAAAACATTAGGTGATCTGAGAAGGCAATGCACCAAAAATTGTAAAGCAAAGAGGAATACCTACCCCTGAATTTTGACATTGACCTCTAAATATTGTTCTGTGTTATACCTAACAGGATGAAGTTTTATGATAGGACACAGAAACATGAATTAAACTCTGAAGAAAATTATCTTTGTAACCCCTTGAGGAATTTAAAGAGAATTTATTTAAGAATTTTAAAATAGCAGTCAATGTGTACAATAGACTACAAAAAGTAAATATTTTCCTTCCAAAATACTATTAAGTTGAACACTTTATTTCTTAACAAATAATTTCATTACCTCTTTTTGAGACAAACAGCTAAAAGTTAAATCTTATATTAGTTCAAAGAATTGGATACCAACTAATCATAAATCATTTATTTGTAACTTTATTTTCTATTACATCAACATATTTTTCAGAGTTCACTGATGACCCACTTTAGAGTTTATGAAGCACAGCACCGGCATATGCTTAGAACTTAAGATTACTGCAAGAGAAGATGTGATCACAGTTTCAGAGGTGAGTTGTAATCCATTTTCTTTTGTAATATTTATCCCTCTTTTTCTACCAGCTAAAGCTTCCTGTTCTCCAAAATTCTTTGGCAATGACATTTTATCTCTTCATCTGTTCAAGTGTGGCAAGTTTGTATTCGACTCTACATGAAATTAAAATGTGTCAGCCTTCTCCTACAGGCATCTTCTATTGCTTTTATAAATGTGTACAACTTCTGTCATGAATAGGTGGGCACTAGTTCATCCTTGAACAGATGGTATTGATTCACTAAACCCTAAAGATTTTTGACCTTTTTAAAAAGTGATTCCCACTGCACAAGATATTTTACAAAGTGACAAGGACTTCTGTGCATTGAGATTAAATCAGTACCATTTAAATTGAGCATATTTCCTAGGGAGACGGTTGACTGCAAGGTATTCAAAAATTGTGTCATGTTAAATAAGGAGTATTTTGAACAGTTTCAATTGTGCTTTTTCTGAAATGGGAAATAGTGCAAAAAAAATAAAACTCCATGCCATTAATTGAATCTAAAATCAGCAAAGGGATTAATAAGTTGATATTGATATAAATTAGCTATGAAGCTAAAGAATGCCTTTGGGTATGAAAGAAGGATTAAACCAGAAAGTAATTAGGCAACAAATGATCCAATTTCCTATGTAGAATTGAAACTTGAGAGTATGTGTGACTGAGTCAAGAAGACCTGAGTTCTATTCCTACCTCTGCTCCCTGGTGAAATTTATTTTCCTTCCAAGTGTGCTTCCAATCTTCTCCTCAAAGAAAAACTGTGGGTTGAATTAGACAATGGAGAGGATCTTCTATACATCTGACCCTCTGTGATTAACCAGGTCCACATGTCATTCAATAATAACCTCTGGTGTGAGCAAATTAATCTCAACAAAAGTTTTATACTCATTAATTCAAGAAATATAAACCAAGTATTATGTTAGAAATGTTGTAGTAGACATTGAAATGCAAAGTTTGAGAAAGGAAATTTGAGTTTAATGTATCTGTACATCATCCTGGTAGAGGTGTCTTAAGACCTATGGAAACGCAGTTACAGAATTTAGGAGAAAGTTTGAACTGTTCCAACCTTTGGATTTGTAAGTGACCAGCATGTGTTACCACATCTCTTTTGCATTCCAAATGCTTTAAACAATATGAATAGTTAGTAGTATGGTAAGCATCAAGGGTCACATTTAGTGAAGTAACTCAAAGACCAAGGTCTCTTAAAGCTACAGAATCTGGTAGCATACAGCATTACTATTGATTCTTCTTTCTCAAGTACAAATGCCCTTTCTTTTCCTCCTTCCTATATTTTCCATACCTATCATCTTTATGTCTCTCATTTAAAAATGCCTTAGAGTTATTCAAATGACTTCTCAAGAGTGTATGTATTTCAAACAGAAACTGTTATTTTAGCAACTACAGGGGTTATCTGACAACAGTGGAATGTCAGGCATCCGTGATAAGCTCTTGGAGGACTATTTCTGTGAAAGGGGTATGACCAAGACCTTAAAATTATATCATTCAGGTGAACATAAGCTATGTCACTGTAAAGAGCATCCTTGAGTTTGCATTTGCAAGCCATAGTAAATCATGCCATTCTTGAGATCAACCTGGTACCCTCCTACTTACTTCCACTTTTAACATTGACATGCACAGTCAAATCACATTGAAAGGGTCTAAATTAGGAAGAAGGAAAACTGTCTCTATTTGCAGATAATGTGATAGCATATGTAAAAAGTCCTAAAGACTCCACACACAAAATGTTAAAACCAATAAACAAATTCAGTAAAGTTGAAAGATACAAAATCAACATACAAAAATAAGTTACACTTTTGTATACTGTTAACAAACTATCTCAAAAAGAAATAGAAAAACAATCCTATTTACAACAGTATAGTAAAAAATAAAATACTTAGGAATAAACTTAATGAGGTGAAATGTCTGTATACTGAAAATGTAAGACACTGATAAAAGAAATTGAAAAAGACCCAAATAAATGGAAAGATATTCCATGTCCCAGGATCAGAAAAAGTAAACATTTTGAATATCCATATTTCCCAAAACTATCTATAGATTAAATTCAATCTCTATGAAAAATTTAATAACATTTTTCCTAGAAATAGAAAAACAATCCTAAAATCCATCCATAACCATAAAAGTCCCAATAGCCAAAGAAACCTTCAGAAAGCACAAAGTGCTGCTGCTAAGTCGCTCCAGTCGTGTCCGACTCTGTGCGACCCCACAGATGGCAGCCCACCAGGCTCCCCGTCCCTGGGATTCTCCAGGCAAGAACACTGGAGCGGGTTGCCATTTCCTTCTCCAATGCATGAAAGTGAAAAGGGAAAGTAAAGTCGCTTAGTCGCGACCCCATGGACTGGAGCCCACCAGGCTCCTCCGTCCATCGGATTTTCCAGGCAAGAGTACTGGAGTGGGGTGCCATTGCCTTCTCCGAGCACAAAGGTAGACTCATTATATTGCCTGATTTCAAACTATATTATGAAGCTGTAATAATTTAAAACAGCATGATACTGGCATTAAAAAGAGGCATAGACAAAATGGACTTGGGCAAAATAAACCAGTGGGATAAAATCAAGAGCCTATATATAAACCCACACAAATACAATCAAGTAATATTTAACAAGGAAGCCAAGGATACTCAATGGGAAAAGGATGGTGTCTTCAATAAATGATATTGAAAGGGTGGGGGCATTTGGGGTTGACATGTACACACTGCTGTATTTAAAATGAATAACCAACAAGGACCTACTGTACAGCACAGGAAACTCTGCTCAATACTATGTAACAACCTAAGTGGGAAAAGAATCTGACAAAGAATAGATATGTATATATGTATAACTGAATCACTTTGCTGTACACCTGAAACTATCACAACATTGTTAACCAACCATATTCCAATAGTTTTTTTTTTTAAGTTTTTAAAAAGGGGCAGAAGAACTGGACATTTTTCCAAAGAAGACATACAAATTGCCAGTAGGTACATGAAAGGTGGTCAACAGCATAATGATCTGAGAAATGCAAGTCAAAACCACAGTGAGGTATCCCCTCATACCTATGAGGATGGTTTTATCAAAACCAAAAAAAAAAAAGAAAGTCCAGTTTTAGCAAGGTTGGGAAGGAAAGGGAACCCTCACTTACCATTACTAGGAAAGTAAATTATTTTAGCCATTATAGAAAATAGTATGGAAGTTCTTCAAAAAATTAAAAATACAATTGCCATATGATCCAACAATCCTACTTCTGGGTATAATTGAACTCTCACTACCTGTAAAAAATGTTGGCACACATGTTCATTGCAACATTATTCTCAGTAGCCAAGACATGGAAACTTAAGTGTACATTGACAGATGAATAAAGAAATAAGGAAAATGTGATTTACACATAACTGAGTATTATTAAGCTGTAAATAGATGGATCCTGCCATTTGCAGCAACATAGATGAAACTTGAGGGCATCATGTGTCTAGTCAAGGCTATGGTTTTTCCAGTAGTCATGTATGGATGTGAGCATTGGACTATAAAGAAAGCTGAGCACCAAAGAATTGATGCTTTTGAACTGCTGTGTTGGAGAAGACTCTTGAGAGTACCTTGGACTGCAAGGAAATCCAACCAGTCCATCCTAAAGTAGATCAGTCCTAAGTGTTCCATAGAAGGATTGGAACTTCAATCTTGGAATTCAATTGGAAACTTCAATACTTCGACCACCTGATGTGAAGAACTGACTCCTTAGAAAAGACCCTGATGCTGGGAAAGATTGAAGGCAGGAGGAGAAGGGGATGACAGAGGATGAGATGGCTAGATGGCATTACCGACTTGATGGACATGGGTTTAGGTAAACTCTGAGAGTTGGTGATGGACAGGGAAGCCTGGCGTGCTGCTGTCCATGGGATCACAAAGAGGTGGACGCGACTGAGCGAATGAGCTGAGAGGAAGACAAATACTATAGGAAATCCCTTTTTTGTGGAATCTTAAAAAGCCAAACTCATAGAAATAAAGATTTTCTTGGTGGTTGCCAGAGGCTGGGGGTGGGGGAAATGAGGAGATATTAGGGGAAAATGTACAAACTTCCAAGTTTAAGATGAATAAGTTTTTCAGATCTAATGTATAAAATGATGACTATAGTTAATAATATTGTATTTTATTTTTGAAAGTTACTGAGAGAGTAGATCTCAAATATCCCCACCAAGAAGAAAGGGAATTTTTGTCAGATGATGGATGTGTTAACTGACTTTATTGCAGTGATCATTTCACAATATATACATTTATCAAATCATCACATTGTACAACTTAAACTTACATAATATTATATGTCAATTATATCTCAATAAAGCTAGAAAAAGAAAGGACTAACTTAATTGACTTTCATTACACCAAAACTTTCAGTGACTTCTGGTATACACTAATTGTCATACAACCCCCTCTGAAAACTGTGTAAAATAATCTCATCTGTCATTAAATGTAAAATAATACTATGTTTTGATTGGACCAAAGAAATCAGAAAATATATTTTAATTGATTAACATGAAGATTTCTTTGAAGATCTTGATTTGGAGAATATTGCATAAAATAAACAGAGCAAGTTAAGAAACTGGTACTATGAATGGAAAGCAATAACTCAAGAGTCATAATCAGAAAAAAGACCTCTATTTGCTTAAAATGCCAGAGGGAAGTTTCTCTTAAACTGTACTAGTAAATAGAAATACATATAATAAAAGAAGGAAACAAAAGAAGATAAGGAGTTAATTATATCATAAATAATATTTTATTTCTAAAATGTATTTATTTCTCATTTTAATGACTTCTAGTTTGACATAGAGATATGTTTACATGAGAGTGTTTTGTTTCTTGAATTTATATCAATTCGTAATTTTGTACTCTTCTGCTATTTGCTCTTATTGTGTATAATAAACAGGAGAATTCTACATATTTGAATTTCTCTTTATAGAAACATGCTCTCAATAGATTATTTTTCCTCTTATTACTTAAAGCCTTTGGATTGCTTAATGGTCAATGTATGTTTTAAAAAATACCAAGTGCAAGTTTATCTTTGACCTAATATTTGATTTTGCCAATTAAATGACTCACATTTAAGAAGATTAGGTTTTTGTGCTTTGGTTAACCTTGAATATGGAAAGTCATTCCATAGCATTTGGAACGCCAAAGCTAAAGCTACAACTTTACTTGTAGCCTCTTCTCCATGGAGGTCAAAGTCCTCATGTATAAATAGATTACTAAAGATATTTTATGAAAATAGTTAAAATGTAACTCAATATGAGCTGAGACTTTCAGACAATGGAATATTCATCCTCAGATGGAGAGAGGTTTTGTTACTGACATGTGTAGGAGATGATCTCCTTGATGAAAATAGCTAACACACTTGGGCATTCAGTTCAGTTCAGTTAAGTTCAGTCACTCAGTCGTGTCCAACACTTTGTGACCCCATGAACTGCAGCACGCAAGGGCTGCCTATCCATCACCAATTCCCAGAGTCCACCCAAACCCATGTCTATTGTGTCGGTGATGCCATCCAACCATCTCATACTCTGTCATCCCCTTCTCCTGCCCTCAATCTTTCCCAGCATCAGAGTCTTTTCAAATGAGTCAGCTCTCCATATCAGGTGGCCCAAGTATTGGAGTTTCAGCTTCAACATCAGTCCCTCCAATGAACACCCGGGACTGATCGCCTTTAGGATGGACTGGTTGGATCTCCTTGCAATCCAAGGGACTCTCAAGAGTCTTCTCCAACACCACAGTTCAAAAGCATCAATTCTTCCGCACTCAGCTTTCTTCACAGTCCAACTCTCACATCCATACATGACCACTGGAAAAACCATAGCCTTGACTAGACGGACCTTTGTTGGCAAAGTAATGTCTCTGTTTTTAATATGCTACCTAGGTTGGTCATAACTTTCCTTCCAAGGAGTAAGCATCTTTTAATTTCATGGCTGCAGTGATTTTGGAGCCCAGAAAAATAAAGTCAGCCACTGTTTCCCCATCTATTTGCCATGAAGTGATGGGACCAGATGCCATGATCTTAGTTTTCTGAATGTTGAGCTTTAGGCCAACTTTTTCACTCTCCTCTTTCACTTTCATCAAGAGGCTCTTTAGTTCTTCTTCACTTTCTACCATAAGGGTGGTGTCATCTGCATATCTGAGGTAGAAAACTGTTACCTGATTTACTCACTGAGGGTGAGAACTGAACCTGTCTGGTTGAAATCTTTCTCATCACTGTCCATTCTTAGTTACAGGTATCCATTATGTATTTGTAAGTGTAATTCTTCTTTATAGCCTCACGTGAATGTTTAATGACATCAGTCTTATTTTCTTGTGCACATTTGTGTGTGTATTGTTTCTGCCATCTTTACTAGATTACAAGCCATAAGACAAAGTAAAATTTTTCTGTTAAACTGAAATTTCTTTGCTTTGTAATTTCCGTTAACAAATAGGATACAACAAAGCAGTCTTCCATAAATTGTATTGTTTCCTTGTCCTCTTTTATCATAGCCTCTCATCAGATCTGAGCACCTACCAAAAGGTGATACAAGAGATAACCCTCATTGAAAAAAAATGCCAAAGTTGGTAAAACTGCATTTTTACTCTTGACTTTCCACAACAAATCCAGCATCTTCTCTCCCCTAAAAATCTAATAAATTGATATAACACTTCATAAACGTGTGCTGTGCTCAGTTGCTCAATCTTGTCCTCTTTGTGGCCCCATGGACTATAGCCCACCAGGCTCCTCTGTCCATGGTATTTCCCAGGCAAGAACACTGAGTGGGTTGCCATTTCTTTCTCCAGGGGATCTTCCCAACCCAGAGATTGAACCCACGTGTAACCTGCTCTCCTTGAGAAAAATTCAAGAGACAAACAACCCATGTTAAAAAAAAAAAAAAAAAAAAACAGCAAAATGTCGCTTTTTCTGGATTGTTAGATATGTCACTTAATTTCTTTGGGCCCCATTTTTCTTATCTCTAAAATGGAGAAAATAAAGCAGCCACAGTGGTTTTTGTAAGACTTAAATAAGAGAAAATAATCAGTCACAAACCAAATTAACTAAGTGACTCTCTACTGGCCATGCTTCAAAATCTTTAGGAAAGCTTTAAAATTCATAGACTCTATTTTCAGAGAAAATGATTAAATAGATATAGCTTGAAGCCCAAGTATTCTTAAACTCTTAGAAGTTCTGGTATGTTAACCAATTAGCTTAATAAAATTTCTTCTATTGTTATTTAGGTTCAAGTTTCCATTTATTCATTGTAACTGTTCTCAGTTGTTCTTAGAAATGAATCAGTCTGATTGTCTGTTTAGGCTAATTCACCCCCAAAGCTTTCACTTTCTTATATTCTTTTCCCTTTCTCTTTCTGCCCCCTAAGCACTTGGAAGCTTTGGGTAACATTATGGCATTGGCTATTGAAGTTGAGTATGCAGTAACCTTTGTTGCTTTGCAATTGGCTTGAAAGCCTTTTCCTGAAATTGAACATTCCTAGGAATTTTGTGACAAAATTAATCAAAACCCTGCTCTACTGACAACCTTGGTATATCCAACACTTTTATCAAAACTGTGCCATGAGTTATTGAGGATGATATCATAATTTTAAAATTTTATTTTACTCATCTTAGAAAATATCTAACAAATTTAAATACTATTTTTTAAACATCTTCTTCACTCCTGACAAGGCTTTAAACTGTAGAACTTAAGGAAGTGAAAATGTATCAGTTACATTATGTATGGTTGCATATAACAAGAACCCCAAGAAAAGAACAGCCTAAGTAATACAGATTATTTCTTCCTTGTGTGAAAGGCATCCAGAGATAAACATTGCAGAGTTAATATGGCAGCTTCCTTGCAATAAAGAGCATGCTGCTGAGTCACTTCAGTCATGTATTGGGGTGCCATTGCCTTCTTCGATAAAGAGCATAGAGTCCTTGAAATTTTGTCATACCATTCCATGGGTGGTTTTTATTTATAAAATTATCTCATGAAATCATTGGAGTTATAGTATTTGTATAAGCACTTTTGTTATCTGAAAAGATAGGAGGAGAAAGCAGGAGAAATATTTCTTCCAGATGAACCAGTTCCCTTTAGGTAGCCTTAAGGAAGTCATTCATAACAGTCCAACAGAATTGCAAGGCCCTGATGGTGCAGGAGAGGTTGGGCAGAGTGGCCACACAGCTCGGCCTGTTGCGTTGCAGAGTAAGACTGGAATTGTTTAATAAGGATAAAGGGATAGCAAATGTTACAGAGCAAAGAGCAGTCAGACTCAGCTCATTATCAATAAGGTACTGTTAATGATCCCATCACAACAAGAGGTCCAACCCAGCTATTCAGTTTATTCTCAGTCACGTGATGCCTAGTCATTTCAGTCCTGTCCGACTCTTTGTGACCCCATGGACTGTAGCCTGCCAGGCTCCTCTGTCCATGGGATTCTCTAGGCCAGAGTACTGGAATGGGTTCCCATTCCCTTCTCCATCTGTCATGTGATACCTGGCCATTAAAACTGGTGCCATGGAGAGGGGAGTTGATAAATACTGACAGGAACTTTCCCTGAGTTCTCCTCTCAGAAACTGTTGCAAATACAACCAAGGAGACATAATAAATATGTCTCAACAATTGCTATTATTTTCTGAAAACTTCCTGTGTGTCAAGTGAAGGGTTTCATTGCTTTATTGAAACCCTATAACAAAACTGAGATACTGTCATCCTGATTTTACAGATAAGCTAACACTTAGAGAGATTAAGAGCCTAAGGCTGTGCTCTTGACCCCCAGGCTATACTGCTGTTGCTGGAAATGACTGATATATGGCTTGTGTTAGGGCTCAGAGTCACTCTGAGGCTGAAAGGTATACACAAGCTTGTCACTGAAAAACACTAATGAATGCCCTCTGGTTGGCGGATTTCTCCTTGGAATTTGGGTGTGTGGGAAAGCATCATATGGTCACCACTGTCCAGGGCACCATATTCAGCAGCATGCTCTTCAACTGGATGTCAAATGTTATTTGACTTTTTTTGAAAGATGCTATGGTAAAATAAGTTTGAGAAATATTGGGTTAAATCAAATGGACTTGTCATCTTCAGTGTGCAAAAACTCAGAGCTTTAAACATGCTAACATTCTTTCTCCATTTCCTCATTTTATACCTTCTAGTCTTTGTCCAAAGGCACAGAAGGGAATAAACATAGGTAGACCTTCCACTTCTTAATATTCTACCCTTTTTTTCCACTTGGCTAAAGCATTTTCCCTTTCTTCACCTTCTCTTGTCTTTTCTTGGCCTCCATCTCCAATTCTGTCTAGTTTTCTTTCTATCTTTTGTTTTTACCATAACAAATTAGTTATGTTTTTACCATAACAAATTAACTTTTCCTGTTCAAAAACATGGGCATCCTTTCAGATCAATAAATATCGATCAAACTTATTTTATGATAGCTATGTAATATCCCATAGAATTGCTAACAACATTTGAAATACTTAGAAATTAAGTGTCAATTATTATATCTCAATAACGTTGGGGGATGAAAAGCAATTGTTATGGCTTGATACTGATGTGTTAGAATGATCTTCTGCAAACAAAAGCAAAAATCAAAAACAGAAAAGAAAACTGGTTAATTCTAATTGATTCTCAAATATGCTGAGCACTTTTCTAGCTATTTCCATATAACTGGATATTGTTTCCAGTTTTCTGTCACCACAAATATAGTGCAATAAATATTATAGGATAACATATTTACATATTAGCATTTTCATTTAAATAATGACTACCAGAAATGGGATTGCTATATAAAGAGATATGTGTGTGTGTGTGTGTGTGTATACACACATGTATATGTCATATATATATATGTATATATATACCATTTTATATAGCAATCCCATCTCTGATAGTCATTATATAAATGAATGTATATATATATACATACACACACATACATGCATACATACATACACAGATACATAAGGGTGTGTGTGTGTGTGTGTGTGTATCACGTAAGGATATATATATATATACATATTTCTTACTCATTTTAACTGTTACAGCATGACAACCCACAACTACTACTCGTACTATGTAAGTGCCTTTGCCCACATTTTTGACAGCAGTGATTTTTATCTCTATTTTTTGACAATCTAAAAGGGAGAAAGTAGAATCTATATTTTTTAATTTACACTTGCTACAATGGAAGTCAAGCCTCTTTTCACTAATCTTTTTACTGGCATTTGGACTTCCTCAGAGCTGCCTGTTTATATATATATATATGGCCTCTTTTTAATTGACTGACTTCTATTTTTCTTATTAGTACATAGGAGGTCTTTGTAAATTCTGTACATTAACCTTTATCTGACATAATATTGTAGACATTTCCCCCACACTACTGTTTTTAACTTTACTTATAATTTCTTTGTATTTACACACATTTAAATCATTATATAGTCAAATATGCCTCTCATTGTAAAGTTTCTGGCTTTTCCTGCTTGCTTGAATCACTCTATGACTTTTAAATGTTTGTCTGTGTTTTCTTCCAAACTTTTTGCTTTAATGTTTGTTATTATCTATGCTACATTTCCCTTTCTCCATAATGTGATGAGAAGTCTATACTTGTACTTTTCCAAATGAAGAGCCATTTCTGCCAGCAATACATTAAATGAATCACCCTGTTCCAGAACAGAATTAAAACACCATGTGTAGTCACGTATATCCTTTCTGTATATACTGGATATATTTACGGATATTGCTCTTATCTCCTGGCCTATTTATCTATTTCTTTGCTCTCATTCTACTTATTTCAGAGAATTTTTATGATAGGCTTTTCAGTATTTGACTGTTTCATAATTTTGGGTGCTATTATCCAATATGTATTTGTCCATTTGAATTTTAAATTTGGTATCCCATTTCAAGAACAAACAAACAAAATAATATGAAAAGGCAATTTGTTAAATGTATATATTTAGGAATCGAAAATTGATTTTTTACATCCTGCAACTTGGTATGCTTTGAACTTTGTTCAGATCTCCTTACATCCCTTAGTATAATGTGTAGATTTGTGTACAGTAATACTGATTTATCTTTTTAAGTTTATCTCACAACATTATATAGTTTTGTCACTGTTTTATTTTTTCATTTTCAATACCAACAAATCATTTCCAACGCAGATAAAGCCTAATGATTTTTATAAGGTTATTTTTAGCCAGTTAGCTTACCATCTTCTCATATTAATCTTTACTGATTTATATCTGAGTGTATATCCATAATAAGTCAAAAGACAAAACAACTTAGAAAAATAATTTGTAACAAAAATGACAGGTATAGATACATTTCTTAATATATAAAAGACTTACAAATGAACAAAACAAAAAAAGCAACAGGAAATATTATCAAGAATATGAAAAATTAAACACAGAGAAAAATAAATGGCCTATACACCTTTGAAAAGATGTGAAAAATCTTAACTTTATAGAAATGCAAATTAAAATAAGTTACTATCAGATTGGTTAACATTTTATACTTTGCAATTGCATAGCTTTAAAAATGGCAATAAAACTGTGATATCCTCATGGGCATTCTTAATGATAAAATCAGTTTAAATTAAACTTAATATCCACTGATGCTACCTATTTGGTTGCCAATCAGTTTGATCAGATCTTGACCATTCCACCAAGGCAGGAGTAAAACATAAGATTGAAGACAGGCAGAAATGAGATCTATAACATAAGAACAGAAATCTAATCCCTTTTTAGTGCTAAAAATTGTGGAGGGACCTGCAATGAAGAGCAAACACCTTTGCTATTAAATAGTGATGGAAACACAGATTATAAGAATGTGCAGATAACATCTCAAGTCCATAGAAATGCACCTCTGATGATTAAATGGTACTTACTTCACTCAGATCATTCTCCATCTTCTCTCCTTGTTTTATGTTCCTTGAGTCTTTCTATTTTTCCTTGATGATAGGAACCAAGGCTCCATCTTTTGTAAGTTACATAAGAGAGTCTACAGCTGGATCTATTCATTGAGTTACTGAATAAGATGAGATATTGAGACTCTTCAAAAGTAGAAAATCTATAGGACATAAAATAAAGACTATTAGCCTTTCACAGCATAAATTAACTTCATTATTCATATTTATTCCAAAGGTGCTCCTCATTCAGGAATGAACATGGATCAGGAAAATGTAAGTGAACATAAATCTTATCTTGCCGCATCATACTCTGTGACGTGTAGTAATGTATGATGCTAGAGACCAGAATCTGGTAATCACTGAAAGAGCAATAGCTTGTATATTCCAAGACCTTCTATGAACTAGAGTATTGCTGACGGTTGAAGCGTTGCCATGATTTCTTCTCACCTGGAAACAACTCATTAGATGATAAGAGATGGAAAGTCAGGCAGGGTCCAGCAGAGGACCTGGTTAACAAAAGCCACTGTGCTCACTCTTTGAGTCAAAGACCACCCCTCCAGAAGAACTCCAAGCTCCAACAATTAGGACAATAGTGGGGTAAACTGGAAATTCTTTCGTCTTAAAATGCATGGTTTTTTATAACTACTGAAATGAAACAAGATATTTCAAAGCTTAAAAATTATATCTGCAGAGGACATGAATGGAAAACACTTCTGTGGGCTTTCTTTCATTATTTTACTCCCATAGATATAAAATGCACTCTCCTTTAACTCACTGTGGTGATTTGATTTAATTGCTGGATTTTGTTCCTTACCAGAACCCATCATTCAGGTTCCAGCAAGCACTTTCATGTAATGAAAGAGTGGCGCTTTCTTTTTCTTTTAAAGACATTGTTTTCAATGCTGTCTATATACCCAGGAACTTTATAATTCAGTCTAAGATTATTAAGGATTAGCAGATAGAAGAGTGCAGAATCACTAAGTCATACATCAAGTTCTGGGTTTTTGCTTTTCTATCCAACTGTGTCTACAATTCTCTTCCTAACTTCCCAGTCTATCCAATGGATTAACACTATCATCATTCAAAACTCAGCTACCACCAATGAAGTCTTTCCCTTCTCTCATCTCTCACTCCTTTTAAATTGACAACAGTGTCCGTTTTGATCTAAGTATGTATTATTTGAGACTTTTCAATTGCAGTGTCAGAAAACAACTCCAGCACATTTTAAAGAATAATTATAAAAATAGTAAGGGCATGAACATAGCCATTTTCAGGATAAAATTTGTGCTTAAAAAAAAAGATATTGCAGTCCTTCATCTTGGCTTCTTTTTCATCTGTTTGATTATTTTCTGTCTCTGCAGACCAATCTTTGTTCTCCGTGGTCCACATCCTGTAAAACTGCCACACAGTTCTAGTAGTTGCTTTTACAGGCCATCCACATACAGAGATTCACTAGCATTCGTTAATGAGCTTGAAGAACGTTTACGCATAAAGAATTTAAACATTTAGAACATGATGACCCCACAAATCAGATGGGTCAAATTACTCATTTAAAAGAGAGGTAGGTGATGTTTATAGAACTGAAGTAAAGTTCACAAAGATACATGATATCTAGTGGTGGAACTGGATTTACCAATGACTGATTCAGTGTCCTAAGAGTCAGCAAAGTCTTGAAGAAATTAAACTCTGAAATTTATTGCCTACCCCAGTTCAATGGAAATTTCAACTTCCAGACTTTGGGAATTTTCAGATTGAAATAAACAGTTATCAGGACCTTGTTGCTCTGAGTTTGGAGCAGATGTCACACGACCTTTCTCTTCTTTCAACCACTCAGAAGGAATTTTAAATTTTTTCACATTGATTGAACAATCAAACACATCATTTCATATGTCTCACTGATTTCTTGGTAGACTAGATGGATATGCTGCAGGAACGGGGATCCCTTCCAGGGCCCAAAAGTGGGCTTTTGTCTAACACTCAGAAAGAACTAAAGAGCCTCTTGATGAAAGTGAAAGAGGAGAGTGAAAAAGTTGGCTTAAAACTCAACATTCAGAAAACTAAGATAATGGCATCCTGTCCCATCACTTCATAGCAAATAGATGGGGAAAACAATGGAAACAATGGCAGGTTTTATTTCCTTGGGCTCCCAAATCCCTGCAGATGGTGACTGCAGCCATGAGATTAAAAGACACGTGCTCCTTGGAAGAAAAGCTATGACCAAATTAGACAGCATATTAAAAAGCAGAGACATTACTTTGCCGACAAAGGTCTGTCTAGTCAAACTATGGTTTTTCCAGTAGTCATGTATGAATCTGAGAGTTGGACTATAAAGAAAACTGAGTGCCAAAGAATTGATGCTTTTGAACTGTGGTGTTGGAGAAGACTCTTGAGAGTCCCTTGGACTGCAAGGAGATCCAACCAGTCAATCCTAAAGGAATCAGTCCTGAATATTCATTGGAAGGACTGATGCTGAAGCTGAAACTCCAATACTTTGGCCACCTGATGCAAAGAACTGACTCATTGGAAAAGACCCTGATGCTGGGAAAGATTGAAGGCAGGAGGAGAAGGGAACAACAGAAGATGAGATGGTTGGATAGTGTCACTTATGAAATGGACATGAGTTTGAGTAAGCTCTGGGAGTTGGTGATAGACAGGGAAGCCTGGCATGCTGCAATCCATGGGGTCACAGAGAGTTGGACACAGCTGAGTGACTGAACTGATGAACTTAACCTATAGAGGATAACTTTGGCAGCTGATTCATCCTGTTCATCTATTGAGTTGGCCAAAATTCAAGATTCATTTGGATGACTCTCAGTTTTCTTAACTGAACAGAATTCACTTTGCCCTCCATTCATTCCCATGATTCCAAGTTGACCTTGCCATCACTCCAGACTCCTCTGAATCCTTTAATCCTATCAGTTCAGTTCAGTTGCTCAGTAATGTCTGACTCTTTGAACTCTTTGCACATGTTACATGGACTGCAGCACACCAGGCTTCCCTGTCCATCACCAACTCTGAGAGCTTGCTCAAACTCATGTCCATTGAGTCAGTGAAGCCATCCAACTGTCTCATCCTCAGTCGTCCACTTCTCCTTCTACCTTCAATCTTTCCCAACATCAGGGTCTTTTCAAATGAGTCAGTTTTTCACATTAGTTGGCCAAATATTGGAGTTTCAGCTTCAGCATCAGTCCTTCCAATGAATATTCTGGACTGATTTCCTTTAGGATTGACTGGTTTGATCTTCTTGCAGTCCAAGGAACTCTCAAGAGTCTTCTCCAACACCACAGTTCAAAAGCATCAATTCTTCGGCACTCAGCTTTCTTTATAGTCCAACTCTCATATCCATACCTGAATACTGGAAAAACCATAGCTTTGACTAGTCAGACCTTTGTTGGCAAAGTAGTGTCTCTGCATTTTAATATACTGTCTAGGTGGGTCATAGCTTTCTTGGAAGAAAAGCTTTAATCCTATACCAGCCCCGTTATCACAACTTCTGATCCTTTCAGAGCTTGGATCACCTTCCCTTCCCTTCATGTGTTCTTAGAGTCATTGACATGTCCAGTGCATCAACTGTCCATTTTTTCCCCAATCAGCATCTCTCCGTTGTATTCCATTCTTTCTCTTTTAGCCTATGTCCCATAAAGTTCTACAGAATTATTGTTTGCCAAGTATCTCAAATTCTTGTAATCAAGTCTTCCCACAGTACTATTTCTAAATCTACAAGACACAAAAATAGAATCAACCCAGTAACATTCCTTCTCTGCCCCAATACTTGGCTGCTGAGCTTTGCTGAATAAAAACTCAAAACTAGGCAGATTAGTTTTGTTCTAAATGTATGGATTATAGCCTCGAGTAGCCCCTCCAAGTTCCCCCTTGAAGACTATTTGGAAGCTCATATATTCAACTCTCCTTTTTGCATCCTCTGAGAAGCATTAAGCTTCCCATATCACAGAGATGTAAAAACCATCAAGCACAGCCACTTCAATTTTCTGCTGTTTCCCTCCCACCCTCACGATATGTTTACCCTCTTGCAGATGAAGTATTTTCTCATTTCTCCTACTGTGCTCTGTGTCACACCACTTTTGATTCTTTGTAAACCTTATAATATCATTGTCCCCTTCCACTCCAAGGAAAAATTATATAGTACATAAACATAACCAATATCTCTCATCTTGGAAAAAAGATTATAATTTCATACAAATCCCTTTAGTACCTTGTTAATGCCACATCTGGAGAAGGCAATGGCACCCCACTCTTGCCTGGAAAATCCCAGGGATGGAGGAGCCGGGTAGGCTGCAGTCCATGGGGTCGCTAAAAGTCAGACACGACTGAGCGGCTTCACTTTCACTTTTCACTTTCATGCATTGGAGAAGGAAATGGCAACCCACTCCAGTGTTGTTGCCTAGAGAATCCCAGGGACGGGGGAGCCTGGTGGGCTGCTGTCTATGGGGTCGCACAGAGTCGGACACGACTGAAGCGACTTAGCAGCAGCAGCAATGCCACATCACAAAATATCATTCAGCTATAAAGAGGAGTAAAGTACTGACACATGCTACAACATGGATAAATCTTGAAACCTTTGTGCTCAGTGAAAGAAGCCAGACACAAAAGATGCCACATGTTGTAAAATTCTCTTTCTCTGAAATTTCAAGAATAGGCAAATCCATTGAGACAAAATGGTTACCAAGGGCTAGGGGTAGGGAGAAATGGAAAGTGACTACTAATTGGTATGATTTTTTTGTGGTAAGTGAAAAAGGGCTTGCCTGGGGGCTCAGATGGCAAAGAATCCGCCTGCAATGCAGGAGACCCAAGTTCCTTCCCTAGGATGGGAAGATCCCCTAGAATATTCACTCTAGTATTCTTGCCTGGAGAATTCCATGAACAGAAGATACTGGCAGGCTACAGATCAGGGCTATGAATTTTTGGCAGTGCAGAGAAGGAATAACTATGTTCTGGAATCCACAATTTTGTGAATATATTCTAAACCGTTGAATGGTACACTGTAAAAGAATTAATTTTATAGCATGTGAATTGTAACTCAATAATGCTTTTATTTTTAAAAAGAGTCATTACTCACAGATGTAGAAAATTAACAGTGGTTACAAGTCAGGAGATGGAAGGTGGGAGGGGTAATGCCAGGGGTAGGGGTTGAGAAGGTGCAAGCTGTTAGCTGCAAATTAAGCTTCAAGGACCTATTTTACCATATGTAAAATAGCCATATTTTATACTAACTATATAAAACACATAGCCAATATTTTATACTAACTATAAATGTGGGCTTCCCTGGTGACTAAGTGATAAAGAATCTGCCTGCCAATGCAGGAGACTGGGGTTCATTCCTGGGTCAGGAAGATCCCCTAGAGAAGGAAATGGCAACCCACTGCAGTATTCTTGCCTGGGAAATCCCAGGGACAGAGGAATATTCCATGGGGAGCTACATTCCATGGGGTCACAAAAGAGTTGGACACAATTTAACCACTAAAACACCAACATAAATGGAGTATATTTTTTAAAAATTATGAATCACTGTACTGTACACCTGTAACTTCTGTAATATTGTATAGCAACTACAATTTAAAAATAAAAGGATAAGATAGATAGGAGAAAAGAAGAGTCATTAGAACTCCTAGTACGAATATCTTCAGACCAGCTGAGTTAATGGAATATTATTGCTTCCACCTGTAAGAAACAGACTCTTGGCCAACCTGTAACAGAATTTGCAGTAGAAAACATGAATCAGTCAATAATTACCTAATGAGAAGTGAATCCAAGCAATAACAGATAATAAAATATAAAAGGATTAAAACCATTTCATTTTGTATGTTAAAATTTGTAGAAAATTATTTTATATATCAAAATTAAAACAGATATACCATATACTAAAAGAGCTTTAAGAAAAGATGATAATCAGTCATCTACATAATTAATTTTATTGGAGTATAGTAGTTTTAAATGTGTTTCTGCTGTACAGCAGAGTGAATCAGCTATCCATATATAATACATATATTCCTTTTTTTGGATTTCAGTAAAAATATTTTATTTTTTAAACAATTATTTAAGATGCAAAATAATTGTAAACAATAGGACCTAAATAATCTGAAATGTGTAATAAAGTCCCCAGGATATTACATTGAACTTTTTGTAAAGTAACAATAGTTTATGAACCTAAATAAAAAGATAGTTTCTAGAAGATAAAAATGATAATTAAGCCAAAGAAATGAACCTGCTTTATTGGCATTTATTCGCATATTTGTGCACTTTAGAAACCTTTGAACGCCACTGTAAACCAAGCACTCTTCTGGATTATGTTAATTACTAATTATGCTTGTATAGTTCATCATAGCTTCAAGAAGAAAAAAAATACTGAAGCATTCATGCGTGCCTCTTTCACAATGTAGCCTTTCCTCACACAGGAGATAGATTGCTATTTGTTCTTTTAGACTTGGAAAATGAGGACCACTTGTCCAATAAAATGGACATCAAAACTTCAAGGAATACGAGGTTGTATTCCAGTGAATCGATTTGCCCTTATGAAGGACTGTAATGGAAAAAGTTTTTAATATTTTACTCAAGTCCAAATGTCTTGAAAAAGTTTTTTTGAATTATAGTATTCTCAGCTCTGCCAGTAGGTTGAAATGAAGAGTTACCTTTTTAATCAGTAAAGCTTATGAAGTATTCATTCTCATAACCTCTCTGTTCAACACTTCCCTTTCCCACATCTGTTCACTTGTTCAACATGGGATTTAAAATAGAATTATTTTCAGTTTACAAGATTTTTTCCTCCCTCAAGACTTTTTCAGCCTGTAACCCTCAATTCTCTTTCTTAGGCAAAGATTACATTTTCTTTTTGTCTGTTACAGATGGAATATCAGAGTATCTTAACCCAAGCTGATCAAATGTTCTCTTCTTCTGTGCAGGAGGCATGTTTTCCTCAAGGGTTTCTGCAATCATGCTAGAGCCTATGAAGTAGCTGGTTTTGTGGAATATAAAGAATCATTTGGCCATCAAGAATTGAATCTGTACCCAAATTTCACCTGAAGTTTTCCTCATATAGAAACCGTATTTTAATCCACAAAAAAGTTAGACCTCAAAGACTCACTGACTCAACAAAACAAAACAAAAATTATAAATTAAAAGGTGAACACATTAATTTGTAATAAGAAAAGTCTCTGTCCCCTCATTTCAGATCAGTCATCCTAGTTCTATCTCTTTGCCCAGAATAGAAAGAAAATGTTAAAAAATAATAATAATAAAACTAACCAGGGAATAAAAACACAGGAAAATAAGGAAGATTATTTTGATTTAGTTTTCTTATCATGAAAGTGATACTTGTCTTCTGAGCAAGGCAAAATAATAAGGATCAGACTTACCTTTCCTTCCTGCATATTTCCTACATGTTCTTCAAAGCTGCATTGGAATATGACCTTCCCAAAGCCTCCTTACCCAATATTCTTCCTGCCCATCTCTGAGTGTTTATTTTTATCATATTTTATTTTACCATTTTCCATTAACTTGTCTTTTCTAGCTAAGTTGTGAGGTCTCTGAAGGTAAAGACACTATCATTTATGTAAATGTGATAAGGCATGTAGTTGGCTCTTAATGAATATTAAAGAGAGGAAGGGAAGGTTGAAGGAAAGAAGGATGGGAGGAAAGAAGGGAAGAAGAAAAGAAACTACGTGCAATAATGCTAAAAAATAATCATACTCAACAGTTGTACTTTTTCTAGATTCCATGATAATTATTTCCTTTCTTTTGACACTTACATAGCTCTAAAAGTTATTGACTTTCCTAACAATGATTTTTTAAATATTGATTTATTTTAAATTGATTGATGATTGCTTTACAATATTGGTTTGATTTCTGTCACGTATGAACATAATTAACCATAGGTGTATATATGTCCCCTCTTTCTTGAATCTCCCGAACAATGAATTCGGAGAAGGCAATGGCACCCCACTCCAGTACTCTTGCCAGGAAAATCCCATGGATGGAGGAGCCTGGTAGGCTGCAGTCCATGGGGTCATGAAGAGTCAGACACGACTGAGAGACTTCACTTTCACTTTTCACTTTCATGCATTGGAGAAGGAAATGGCAACCCACTCCAGTGTTTTTGCCTGGAGAATCCCAGGGACAGGGGAGCCTGGTAGGCTGCCGTTTATGGGGTGGCACAGAGTCGGACACAACTGAAGCAACTTAGCAGCAGTAGCAGCAGCAACAGCAACAGTGAATTGAGTTTAGGCTATTCTTGCTGAATTTAAAGAAACACATAAACCAATCAACTACCTTTAAATCTTAGTTTAGAATGGGATGCTTCTGAAAAGATTTGTTAAGGACTGCTGATTTAATTTTAATACATGTACTGTTTTTTTAATTCAGCTGCAAATTTCCTTTGGATTTTTTTGTATTTGCTCACCTCCTTCTAATAAATATCAACAGATATAAGGATGAATTTCAAATGTTTTGTGCCAAGTAAAATAAGTTATATCTAAAGGCTACATCTTGTATGATGCCATTTATCTGGCATCACCTGGAGCCAGATATCCTGGAGTGGGAAGTCAAGTGGGCCTTAGGAAGAATTACTACAGACAAAGCTAGTGGAGGTGATGGAATTCAAGCTGAGCTATTCAAATCTTAAAAGATGATGCTATGAAAGTGTTACACTCAATATGCCAGCAACTTTGGAAAACTCAGTAATGGCCACCTGGAAAATGTCAGTTTTCATTCCAATCCCAAAGAAGGGCAATGCCAAAGAATGTTCAAACTACCACGCAATTGCACTCATTTCACATGTTAGCAACGTAATGCTCAAAATCCTGCAAGCTAGGCTTCAACAGTACATGAAACAAGAACTTCCAGGTGTACAAGCTCGATTTAGAAAAGGCAGAGGAACCAGAGATCAAATAGCCAACATCCATAGGATCATAGAAATGCAAGAGAATTCCAGAAAAACATCTACTTCTGCTTCACAGACTATACTAAAGCCTTTGACTGTGAATTGTGACGAACTGTGGAAAATTCTTACAGAGATGGGAATACCAGACCACTTAACCTGCCTCCTGAGAAACCTGTATGCAGGTCAAGAAGCAACATTTAGAACTGGACATGGAACAATGGACTGGTTCAAAATTGGGAAAGGAGTATGTCAAGGCTGTATATTGTCACCATGCTTATTTACCTTGTATGCAGAGTACATCATGCAAATTGCCAGGATGGATGAAGTACAAACTGGAATCAAGATTGCTGGGAAAAATATCAATAACCTCACACATGCATATGACACCACCCTAATGGCAGAAAGTGAAGAGGTGCTAAACAGCCTCTTGATGAAAGTGAAAGAGAGTGAAAAAGCTGGCTTAAAACTCAACATTCAAAAAACTAAGATCATGGCATCTGGTCTCAACACTTCATGGCAATAGATGGGGTAAAAATGGAAACAACAGACTTTATTTTCTTGGGCTGCAAAATCACTGCAGATGGTCACTGCAACTGTTAAGTTAAGACACTTGTTCCTTGGAAGAAAAGCTATGACAAACCTCAGTTCAGTTCAGTTCAGTCATTCAGTCGTGTCTGACTCTTTGTGACCCCATGAATCGCAGCACACCAGGCCTCCCTGTCCATCACCAACTCCCGGAGTCTACCCAAATCCATGTCCATTGAGTCAGTGATGCCATCCAGCCATCTCATCCTCTATCATCCCCTTCTCCTCCTGCCCCCAGTCCTTCCCAGCATTAGGATCTTTTCAAATGAGTCAGCTCTTTGCATGAGGTGGCCAAAGTATTGGAGTTTCAGCTTCAACATCAGACCTTCCAATGAACATCCAGGGCTGATCGCCTTTAGGATGGACTGGTTGGATCTCCTTGCAGTCTAAGGGACTCGCAAGAGTCTTCTCCAACACCACAGTTCAAAAGCATCAATTCTTCGGCACTCAGCTTTCTTCACTGTCCAACTCTCACATCCATACATGACTACTGGAAAAAACATAGCCTTGACTAGACGGACCTTTGTTGGCAAAGTAATGTCTCTGCTTTTAAATATGCTATCTATGTTGGTCATAACTTTCCTTCCAAGGAGTAAGCGTCTTTTAATTTCATGGCTGCAATCACCATCTGCAGTGATTCTGGAGCCCCAAAAACTAAAGTCTGACAAACCTAGACAGCATTAGAAAGCAGACATGAATTTGAGCAAATTCCAGGAGATAGTGAAGGAGGGGGAAGCCTGGCATGCTGCAGCCCCTAGGGTCTCAAACAGTAGGACACAACTAACTGAACAAAAACTAATTTCCATGGCATTCTGCAAAAGACAAACTATAGGAAGGAAAACGGATCAGTGGTTGTCAGAGGTTAAAAGAGACGGAAGGAGCTGACCACAAATGGACAGTGTGAGGGATTGGGGGGATAATGAAGTGTTTTGTTTTATGACTGGGAAGGTGAGCACATGACTTCATGTATTTGCCAAAATCCATAGGACTGTACACACAAACAGTATATTTTACAGTACCTAAATTTTAAATAACTTTCCAATAGCCTCTACAGCACTTCAGTTAAAATATAAGTTCATCTCCATGTCCTATAAAGTTTTACATGGGATTTCCTCTGCCTCTGTCTCCAACTTCATCTCATAGTTCAGTAAGCTGTAGCCACAGGATTCCTAGTAAACTGCATCCTTCCCCATTTCATGCTGTCACACTTGCCATCATACTCCCAGATCGTCCTTTGTCTCAGGCCTTCATCTGGTTGGTTCCTTCTTATCCTGCACATCTCAATTTTAATGTCAATTCTCAGATATCCTCCCTCAACGTGCTATCTAAAGCAGATTTTTCATTTGTTTCTCCTTCTCTTCACTACATTACCTTTCTTACTTAAATCACACAATTAGAGTCTGGGAGTATCTTCTTTGTTTAAGTATGTTGTCATATGTTTCTACCTCTGGAGTACAAGCTCCAGAAAAAGGGGGGTTCTTTGTCTTTTTTACAAATAAAGAATCCCTGGAATATAATAGGTGCTTGATATGTATTTGTAAAGTGAATGACTGAATTTTAACACAGTTATGTTAAGTGTGAAGTGTTAGTCAGTGCTGTCTGACTCTGCAACCCCATGGACTGCAGCCTGCCAAGTTCCTCCATCCATGGAATTCTCTAGGCAAGAATATTGGAGTGGGTAGCCATTCCCCAATCCAGGGATTGAACTTGGATCTCCTGCATTGCAGGCAGATTCTTTACTATCTGAGCCACCAGGAAAGCCCCTAGTTATGTTAAACTTTCTTCCAAATGTCTCTTTGGCAACACCAGACTTTTATAAAAATGAAGAAGAAATGGCTTGTATGTAACTACAGCATTTCTAGAAAAGGGTAGACAATTAATTAATTGATCAAATCATGTTTAAAAAATATATAAAAACACCAATACAGTATACTAACACATATATATGGAATTTAGAAAGATGGTAACAATAACCCTGTATACGAGACAGCAAAAGAGACACTGATGTATAGAACAGTCTTATGGACTCTGTGGGAGAGGGAGAGGGTGGGATGATTTGGGAGAATGGCATTGAAACATGTATGATATCATGTATGAAACAAGTCGCCAGTCCAGGTTCGAAGCATGATACTGGATGCTTGGGGCTGGTGCACTGGGACGACCCAGAGGGATGGTTTGGGGAGGGAGGAGGGAGGAGAGTTCAGGATGGGGAACACATGTATACCTGTGGTGGATTCATTTCGATATTTGGCAAAACCAATACAATATTGTAAAGTTTAAAAATAAAATTAAATTAAAAAAAAAAAACAACAATATGGGCAAGAAAAAAATCTATGCAGTATCCTAAAGGCACAGGGTTCTATTGTAATTTTGTCTGAACATGGATTTATTCATTATTAGACTCTGGCAGTGGTTGCTTGAGAACAAATACATTCAGATACAGATCACTTTTTATCTGAAAAAATAATAATAATATAAATATCATTGTGAGAAACATGAGAGCAGAAACTATTTTGTTTTCCCCATCTTGGTATTTCAGATGTTTAGCACAGACTCATGCACATAATAATAGCATGATAAATGTTTGCTCTCTGCATCAAGTAATTAACACAATCTCTCTATAGACAAGCCTAATGTACAAAGGTATGGCAGAAAGTGAAGAAGAACTAAAAGAAAGTGAAGAGGAACTAAAAAGCCTCTTGATGAAAGTGAAACTGGAGAGTGAAAAAGTTGGCTTAAAGCTCAACATTCAGAAAACGAAGATCATGGCATCTGGTCCCATCACTTCATGGGAAAGAGATGGGGAAACAGTGGAAACAGTGTCAGACTTTATTTTTGGGGGCTCCAAAATCACTACAGATGGGGATTGCAGCCATGAAATTAAAAGACACTTACTCCTTGGAAGGAAAGCTATGACCAACCCAGATACCATATTAAAAAGCAGAGACATTACTTTGCCAACAAAGGTCCGTCTAGTCAAAGCTATGGTTTTTCCAGTGGTCATGTATGGATGTGAGAGTTGGACTGTGAAGAAAGTTGAGCACTGAAGAACTGATGCTTTGAACTGTGGTGTTGGAGAAGACTCTTGAGAGTCCCTTGGACTGCAAGGAGATCCAACCAGTCCATTCTGAAGGAGATCAGCCCTGGGATTTCTTCGGAAGGAATGATGCCAAAGCTGAAACTCCAGTACTTTGGCCACCTCACACAAAGAGTTGATTCATCAGAAAAGACTCTGATGCTGGGAAGGACTGGGGGCAGGAGGAGAAGGGGATGACAGAGGATGAGATGGCTGGGTGGCATCACTGACTGGATGGACATGAGTTTGAGTGAACTCCGGGAGATGGTGATGGACAGGGAGGCCTGGCGTGCTGCGATTCATGGGGTCGCAAAGAGTTGGTCATGACTGAGCGACTGAACTGAACTGAACTGAAGGCATAATAAAAAGAAATTATATTAGAAGAGACGGTTTCCAATGCCTGCTCTGCCACTAATTACTGATGTGACTTTAACCTTTCTGAACCTCAATTTCTGTAAAATGAAGGAGCTGAGTTAGATGACTTCTTACGTCCTTCTCTAACCTCTCAGATTTTTTTTTCTATGTTGTGTGCAGAAATCCATTTAAGATAGCATTTAGAGCTAGAAAGTTTTATCCCTGCAGAGTCAATGTTTTCAAATGAAGCAAAATCTCAACTACTCCCAAATAAAACCTATTTTTTTCGTGAATTTAATGTGTTAAATCAAAATGTGTGTGTGAGAGAGAGAGAAAAAAACAAAGCAGCCCAACTCGAGAACTGAATAAAACTGAAAACAATAGAATTGAACTTAGCTTATCTAATCGAACATATTAATAGTTTATCTTGAAGCAGCTCCTTGAGGCAAAGTAATTTTAATTAGTGGAAAATGAGTTAGTAGGTGAAAACTATTTTAGGAATTCTGAAAATGTTCTGAGCTTTTCCAAGACCTTTTGTATCCTGATGACAGATGTGCTTCCTCTTATTATTATTATATCTAATATTTCAAAATGTACGACTTTCTGTTTTCTTGTTATAATATGCCTCTCTGTCATAAATGTTGTGCTTGACAATTGTGTTATTCTTTGACCTTCTCAAGTGAAGAAAGAAAGACAAAGGGGTTTATAAATTTTGCCAAAGCGTGAGAGAGGAGTGCAAGGAAAGCAAGGAAGAAGGGAGTGAAGATGACAGTAGCAGCATGTGTTCATGTTACAGGAAAGTAACTGTTTACAGGGAATTGACTAAGCATTTGGCTATAAGAGGAAAATCAATGGGATCACAGGGATTGCTAAAGACAAAGAAAAGAGAAGGCAGTGTTACCGACCCAAGCTTGGCTCCACTCACCCGTGCACAATAAAGCCATCTACTGACAGCAGGTCGCAGTGAAGGAGTGTGTGGTGGTTAGTGCAGCTGCCAGACAAGGAGCCTAGCACAGCTAGTGCTCAGAAGACCCAAACCCCGCAGTGGATTTTAGCAAGACATTTTTAAATAAGGCAAGGTGAGGGAGGGGCATCCCAGGGTGTGTGATGGGCCTGTGCACAATTCTCTGATTGGTTGATTATGAGATAACAGGAAGGTGTCACAGAGATTAACATTATCAGTCCTTAGACTCCAGTAGGTCTGGAGGTTGTGTGCTCATGGTCATCAAGTAGTTATTTCTTCCCATTTGGTGGGGTTTTTAGCATCTGTAAAAACAACTCTGAAAATGTGTATTAGATACTGTTATCTGGGTACTTCAGAGAGGAGCTAAAGCAAAGGACTTGGGAGAGGGGTCTGTCTTGGGAAGTCCCATAGTGTCTTGCTCAGTTACAGTAGGAAGAAGACATTGAGTCAAACCCCAGCCACCATCAGTTCAAGATACTATGGGTGGTTTCTGAGGGAATCAGAGGGGGCTATAGCCCTGTTTCAGGACAAGCGACTGGAAGCAATTCCCTCTTTCTTGTATATTAAGCTTTTTTTTTTTTTAACTTTTATTTTTTATTTATTTTTTTAAATTTTATTTTATTTAACTTTACAATATTGTATTGGTTTTGCCATATATCAAAATGAATCTGCCACAGGTATACATGTGTTCCCCAACCTGAACCCTCCTCCCTCCTCCCTCCCCATACCATCCCTCTGGGTCGTCCCAGTGCACCAGCCCCAAGCATCCAGTATCGTGCATCGAACCTGGACTGGCGACTCGTTTCATATATGATATTATGCATATTTCAATGCCATTCTCCCAAATCACCCCACCCTCTCCCTCTCCCACAGACTGCAAACTAGTACAGCCACTATGGAGAACAGCGTGGAGATTCCTTAAAAAACTGAAAATAGAACTTCCTTATGATCCAGCAATCCCACTGCTGGGCATACACACTGAGGAAACCAGAATTGAAAGAGACACATGTACCCCAATGTTCATCGCAGCACTGTATATAATAGCCAGGACATGGAAGCAACCTAGATGTCCATCAGCAGATGAATGGATAAGAAAGCTGTGGTACATATACACAATGGAGTATTACTCAGCCATTAAAAAGAATACATTTGAATCAGTTCTAATGAGATGGATGGAACTGGAGCCTATTATACAGAGTGAAGTAAGCCAGAAAGAAGAACACCAATACAGTATACTAACGCATATATATGGAATTTAGAAAGATGGTAACAATCACCCTGTGTACGAGACAGCAAAAGAGACACTGATGTCTAGATCAGTCTTTTGGACTCTGTATTAAGCATTTTCATGGGATCCCTACGAAACTGAGCTTCCCGTCTTCCTGTCTTCTTGTGTTGTTTTTATGGTCTATTTGTCACCTTATAGAATCATAATGTTGCTAAGTCGCTTCAGTCGTGTCCGACTCTGTGCGACCCCATAGACGGCAGCCCACCAGGCTCCCCCGTCCCTGGGATTCTCCAGGCAAGAACACTGGAGTGGGTTGCCACTTCCTTCTCCAATGCATGAAGGTGAAAAGTGAAAGTGAAGTCGCTCAGTCGTGTCCGACTCTTAGCAACCCCATGGACTGCAGCCTACCAGGCTCCTCCGTCCATGGGATTTTCCTGGCAAGAGTACTGGAGTGGGGTGCCATCGCCTTCTCCATAGAATCATAATAGTCTGATCTATTGTACTATTCATTTTGCTATCCCTGGAGAAAGGGAATGGCTACCCACTCCAGTATTCTTTCCTGGAAAATTCCGTGGACAGAGGAGCCTGGCGGGCTGCAGTCCATGGGGTTGCAAAGAGTTGGACACAACTGAGCGACTTTCACTCACTCACTCACTCACTCACTTTGATATCATATATAGTCAACTACTAGAGTCATACAGCAATTTTGTTAACATCTGAAAAATTTAGCTTCTTGAATTTTCTTCCTATAATGGATTGAAATTTTTAACTTCTTGAATTATCTCTTACAATTATGGCTACACAACTGGCTTAAAATTCAACATTCAAAAAACAGAGATCATGGCATCGATCCCATCACTTCATGGCAAATAGATGGGAAAAATGGAAACAGTGGCAGATTTTATTTTCTCGGGTTCCAAAATCACTGCAGATGGTGACTGCAGCCATGAAATTAAAAGATGCTTTCCCCTGGAAGAAAAGCTATGACAAACCTAGACAGTGTATTAAAAAGCAGAGGCAACACTTTGCCAACCAAGGACATATAGTCAAGACTACTATGACAGTAGTCATATACTGATGTGAGAGTTGAACCATAAAGAAAGCTGAGTGCCAAAGAATTGATGCTTTTGAACTGTGGTGCTGGAGAAGACTCCTGAGAGTCCTTTGGACAGAAAAGAGATCAAAGCAGTCAACCCTAAAGGAAATCAACCCTGAATAATTATTAAAAGGGCTGATGCTGAAGCTCCAGTACTTTGGCCACCTGATGTGAAGAGCCAACTCATTGGAAAAGACGCTGATGCTGGGAAAGATTGAGGGCAGGAGGAGAAGGGGGCAACAGAGGATGAGATGGTTGGATGGCATCGCTGACTCAATGGACATGAGTTTGAGCAAACTCCAGGAGATAGTGAAGGACTGGGAAGCCTGGCATGCTGCAGTCCCTGGGGTTGCAAAGAGTCGGATAGGAGAGAGTGACTGTGAACATCAAATACAACTGCAAGTCTACACTGAATTCTGGGGGGAAGAGCCCTAAACAGTCTGAATGACAACCTCTATTGACAGAGCAGCTTCTGATGATATGGAAACAATAGCCATAACCCAAATGTTACATAAATCGGTTGGAAATTTATTTCAAATGAAAATAAAAACAGTTCTCCATGTCCTGGTAAAAACCACAAGAAATCTAAATTTAGTTAGTTTAATTCCTCCTTTGAAGGGAATCTAAGGTAAAGAAGGCTGAGAGCTGAAGAATTGATGCCTTTGAATTTTGGTGTTGGAAAAAACTCTCGAGAGTCCCTTGGACTGCAGGGAGATCAAATAGTCAATCCCAAAGGAAATCAACCCTGAATATTCATTGGAAGGACTGATGCTGAAGCTGAAGCTCAAATACTTTGGCCACCTGATGTGAAGAACTGACTGTTGGAAAAGACCTGATGCTGCGAAAGATTGAAGGCAAGAGAAGAAGGGAGCAACAGAGGATGAGATGGTTGGGTGGCATCACTGCCTCAATGGATATGAGTTTGAGCAAACTCTGAGAGCTAGTGAAAGACAGGGAAGCCTGATGTGCTGCAGTCCATAGGGTCGCAAAGAGTCGGACACAACTTAGTGCCTGAGCAACAGCCAGATAATGTTCTTCCAAGTGTGTCCACAGGTCACTTGCATACAAATCACCCGGGAGTTTGTTAAATGCAGATTCCTGAAATCTACCTTAGGCTGCTGAATCAGAATCTTTGGAGACGAGCCTGATATTCTGAACTTCAACAAGCTTCCTGTAGTACATTTATGTTCACTAAAATGTCAGCATCTCTAGTGTAATGCAGGATCCCGCTGTGTCAGAGCAGGCACCATGCCAGCACTTGGCATAGAGGAGTTTGCCAGCCACCGAGTGAGCTGTCCTTCCTCTCTCCCCTCAACCCCCTGCAGTGCTTCCAGGCTTCTCTTCTCTAGGACATAGATTAGATGCTTCCAAGTACTCAAAAGCCCAAAGGTTAATGAGGCATCTCATTCATATTTCATGATTGCTG
Source organism: Bos grunniens (assembly GCF_055505025.1). Lineage (NCBI taxonomy): Eukaryota > Metazoa > Chordata > Mammalia > Artiodactyla > Bovidae > Bos > Bos grunniens. The sequence continues at coordinate 11,888,636 of NC_141168.1, forward strand.
TTTGCCCTTCTCTACCTTTGGGACACACAATGGAAAAATGCAATCAATAGAATAATATCAGAAGCACCAGACAATTAGAAGATACCAGAAATAATCCAAGTCTCCTACTGTTTTTAAAGCAAATGTCCTGAATTTAAAAATTATCAGCAGAGATCATTATTTTCACCAGAATTTGTCCATGTGTGGGGGAAAAACAAAACCAAATATATCAAATTCGAGCGATAAATAGCACCTACCAATATCTTTTTTTCAGTATCCCATTCTCAACATGCCTGCTTTCATAATGTCTGCCCTGTTCCTTGTCATTGAGGCCTTCATTCTATCACTTTGTTCTTTGTGCTTACAGACTGTTTAGAGCTCTTTACTCTCAAGCTAATACACTCGCACATGGGACCTTGATGGAAAAGACAGGAGAAATTCAATATATCTGTGTTGAAAGCTAATACCTCTGACATTCACTTTTTAAACTCTCTAAATCTTTGCCACAATTTAAAGCTCATGTATTGAGTAAGGTTTTTTCCTAAAACCAATTGGGAAAAGGTTTCTTTATTAATTACTTATTGTTTGCCTTCCCTCTTCTCTGACACCCTTTAGTTCTCCTACAAAGCCCTTTATTTTATATTTTTAAGTTGATTATAATAGCAATAGAAACTACTACTATGTACCTAAATTAGTACAAAAAGTTTTGAATGTATTATTTTTAAATTTTAAATAGGTATATTCCAAAAATATATTCTTGGAGCTGAAGTTTCCAAAAGGTTCTTTTCAAAAAACAAGATTGGGGAATTAGATGATTTGGGAACTGCTTCAAACTGTTTCCTGACTGAAGGATTCTCAAAACACATTCAGATATTAAAACATCTAAGAAAATCTACAGTGAAAATTAAACCTGCAAAACTAGTCATCCTAAAGTTTCTTACATTAACTTGACAATGAAACTATTTCTTTTTAGATTTAAGTGAAGTCACTTTGGAAAATGCTGCGTTAGATCAAATTTGAAAAACACTTATTATTTTTATTCAGTTTAGTTCAGTTGCTCAGTTGTGTCTGGCTTTTGTGACTCCAAGAACTGCAGCACACCAGGCTTCCCTGGCCATCACCAACCCCTGGAACTTCCTCAAACTCATGTTCATAGAGTCAGTGATACCATCCAACAATTTCATCCTCTGTCATCCCCTTCTCCTCCCACCTTCAATCTTTCCCAGCATCAAGGTCTTTTCCAATGACTCAGTTCTTTGCATCAGGTGGCCAAAGTATTGGAGTGTTATGTTCAGCTTCAGTCCTTCCAATGAATATTCAGGACAAATTTTCTTTACAAATGACTGGCTTGATCTCCTTGCAGTCCAAGGGAATCTCAAGAGTCTGCTCCAACACCACAATTCAAAAGCATCAATTTTTTGGTGCTTAGCTTTGTGGTCGAACTCTCACATCCATACATAACTACAGGAAAAACCATAGCTTTGACTAGACAAACCTTTGTCAGGAAGTAATGTCTCTGCTTTTTAATATCCTGTCTATGTTTGTCATAGCTTTTCTTCCAAAGAGCAAGTGGATTTTAATTTCATGGCTGCAGTCACCATCTGCAGTGATTTGGGAACCCAGGAAAATAACGTCTGTCATTGTTTCCATTGTTTCCCCATCTATTTGCCATGAAGTGATGGGACTGGATGCCATGATCTTCAATTTTGAATGCTGAGTTTTAAGCCAACTTTTCACTCTCCTCTTTCACTTTCACCAAGAGACTCTTTAGTACTTTTTCACTTTCTGCTATTAAGGTGATGTTATTTGCATACCTGAGGTTATTGATGTTTCTCCTGGCAATCTTGATTCCAGCTTGTGCTTCTTCCAGCCTGGCATTTCGCATGATATACCCTTCACATATGTTAAAATAATCATGGTGACAATATACAGCCTTGAAGTACTCCTTTCCCGATTTGGAACCAGTCCATTGTTCCATGTCCAGTTCTAACTGTTGCTTCTTGACCTGCATACAGATTTCTCAGGAGGCAGATCAGGTGGTCTGGTATTCCCATGTCTTTAAAAATTTTCCGGTTTGCTGTGATCCACACAAAGGCTTTGGCATAGTCAATAAAGCTGAAGTAGATGTTTTTCTGAAACTCTCCTGCTCTTTCTATGATCCAAAGAATGCTGGCAATTTGATTTCCTTTGCCTTTTCTAAATCCATCTTGAACATCTGGAAATTCTCTGTTCATGTACTGTTGAAGCCTGGCTTGGAGAATTTGGAGCATTATTTTGCTAGCGTATGAAATGAGTGCATTTGTAAGGTAATTTTATCATTCTTTGGCATTGCCTTTCTTTGGGATTGGAACTAAAACTAACCTTTTCCAGTCTTGTGGCCACTGCTGAGTTTTCCAGATTTTCCAGCATATTGAGTGCAGCACTTTCACAGCATCATTTTTTAGGATTTGAAATAGTTCAACTGGACTTCCATCATCTCCACTGCTTTGTTCGTAGTGATGCTTTCTAAGGCCCACTTGACTTCGCATTCCAGGAAGTCTGGTTCTAGGTGAATGATCACACCATTGTAGTTATCTGGGTCTGCTGCTGCTGCTGCTAAGTCACTTCAATCGTGTCCGACTCTGTGCGGCCCCATAGACGGCAGCCCACCAGGCTCCCCCGTCCCTGGGATTCTCCAGGCAAAAACACTGGAATGGGTTGCCATTTCCTTCTCCAATACATGAAAGTGAAAAGTGAAAGTGAAGACGCTCAGTCCTATCTGACTCTTAGCGACCCCATGGACTGCAGCCCACCAGGTTTCTGCATCCATGGGATTTCCCAGGCAAGAGTACTGGAGTGGGATGCTATTGCCTTCTCCAGTTATCTGGGTCATTAAGATCTTTTTTGTATAGCTTTTCTGTGTATTCTTGCCACCTCTTCTTAATATCTTCTGCTTCTCTTAGGTCCATATACTGTTTCTGTCCTTTATTATGCCCATCTTTGCATGAAATATTCCCTTGGTATATACACTTTAAATAGTGTCACAGAGTCAGACATGACTTAGCATGCCCACAAGCCAAGGCAGAATAGTAAAACAATAAGCTGTTTTGCCAAAAATCATACAACAAATGAGTGGAAGAGCTGAAATTCAAACAAATCTGATGCAGAAATCCACTTTGTTTCCATTACTTCCACTGTGTTCTTTCTCTTTAATTTCCAAATCATTTCTAAAATTCTATGACTTCAAAGAAAGAAACTTATCTCTACCAGTGCATATTGTATAATTTGTATACCAAGGGAAAATTCTAATTTATCAGTTATCCATAATGCCCATGAGATAAATAGTTTAAAATAATTTTCATTGTTGAGTATTGTTTACATAATAATGAGAAAAAATTCTGAAGTTACAACTCATCAAGTAATTTTTAAATAATTGGAGACATTCAGACATAAAATAGCAAGAAAGCATACCTCAAAGCAGTAAAAAAAGAAAATAAAAACAAAAAAAACTTTCACAAAAGAGGAAGGAAGGAGGAAGGGAGGGAAAGAACAGGAAAGTTAAGTAAGTTTAGGATGAGTGAGTGAGATGGGGAGTATAACATTTGGAGTTCATGAGCTCAAAACACACAGCATTTCACTGCAAAAAAAAAAAAGACAATTAGGGTAAACATCTTTAAAAAGTAGGTTTTTCATATTTAAAGACCAGAGAATTAACTCTCTGTGAAGTGAACAGGTTTACTTTGGACAATAAACACTATAGAAAGAATAACCCCCCAAAAGATTTTTTTCCTATTATGAAATATTTTCAGTCGTACAAAATATATGTAGAAAGTTATAATACACTGAACTAGGTGTACTAAAATAATAAAAAAATATTACAAATATAAATGTTGCACCTTTCTCCTTTCTGTTGATAATTACTTCCCTGATTTGACATATTCTTTCCTTTCATGTTTTTCTACTTTGACTATAAAGTGGGTGGGACTTCCCAGGTGACTCACTGGTAAAGAATCACCTGCCAATGCAGGAGATGCAGGTTCTATCCCTGAGTTGGGAAGATCCCCTGGAGTAGGAAATGGCAACCCACGCCTGCAGTCTCACCTGGAAAATTCCATGGACAGAAGAGCCTGGTGAGTTACTGTCCATGAGGTTGCAAAAGAGTCAGACACGACTGAGCACACACACCACCAAAAACTGGATGTTCTTAAACTATATAGTGTTGTTTCAAACTATCCAAATTATGTATAAATTGTCTCATTTTTTATGTGGCCTTATACAACTTGTGTTCTTTGTTCAAAGTTGTTTTTTGAGATTTATACATATTGATATACATATTTCTGATTTATTCACTTTAACTGCTATTAATATTAATCACTTATAAGAAATATGATAATGTACCTATTCTCCTATTGTTGGGTATTTTTGGTGTTTTCAGCTTTATTGAAAACAACATAGTAATGAGTATTCTATATATATCCTTCAATTCTTGGGCAGGAATGATGTAATTCCTGGTTATAGGGTTGTTTTCAGCCTTGCTAGATATTGCCAAAAAATTCCTCAAATGCTTTTACTGATTTATACCTCTATCATATACATAAAAGATTTTTTGTCATTCTAACATCCTCAATAATACATGGTTCAGTTCAGTTCAGTCGCTCAGTCGTGTCTGACTCTTTGTGACCCCATGAATCGCAGCACGCCAGGCCTCCCTGTCCATCACAAACTCCCGGAGTTCACTCAGACTCACGTCCATCGAGTCAGGGATGCCATCCAGCCATCTCATCCTCTGTCGTCCCCTTCTCCTACTGCCCCCAATTCCTCCCAGCATCAGAGTCTTTTCCAATGAGTCAACTCTTCACATGAGGTGGCCAAAGTACTGGAGTTTCAGCTTTAGCATCATTCCCTCTAAAGAAATCCCAGGGCTGATCTCCTTCAGAATGGACTGGTTGGATCTCCCTGCAGTCCAAGGGACTCTCAAGAGTCTTCTCCAACACCACAGCTCAAAAGCATCAATTCTTCAGCACTCAGCCTTCTTCACAGTCCAACTCTCACATCCATACAAGACCATTGGAAAAACCATAGCCTTGACTAGACAGACCTTTGTTGGCAAAGTAATGTCTCTGCTTTTGAATATGGTATCTGGGTTGGTCATAACTTTCCTTCCAAGGAGTAAGCATCTTTTAATTTCATGGCTGCATTCACCATCTGCAGTGATTTGGGAGCCCCAAAAAATAAAGTCTGACACTGTTTCCACTGTTTCCCATCTATTTGCCATGAAGTGATGGGACCAGATGCCATGATCTTCGTTTTCTGAATGTTGAGCTTTAAGCCAACTTTTTCACTCTCCTCTTTCACTTTCATCAAGAGGCTTTTGAGCTCCTCTTCACTTTCTGCCATAAGGGTGGTGTCATCTGCATATCTGAGGTTATTGATAGGTAAGGTCCAACTTTATAATTTTTAAAAAGTTTTCTTTTTTAAAAAATATTATGACAAGCCAGAAAGAAAAACATCAATACAGTATACTAACGCATATATATGGAATTTAGAAAGATGGTAACAATGACCCTGTATGTGAAACAGCAAAAGAGACACAGATGTATAGAACAATCTTTTAGACTGTGTGGGAGAGGGCGAGGGCAGGATGATATGGGAGAATGGCATTGAAACATGTAAATTATCATATGTGAAACAAGTCGCCAGTCCAGCTTCAATGCATGATACAGGGTGCTCGGGGCTGGTGCACTGGGATGACCCAGAGGGATGGGATGGGAAGGGAGGTGGGAGGGGAGTTCAGGATGGGGAACACATGTATACCCATGGCAAATTCAAGTCAATGTATGGCAAAACCAATACAATATTTAAAGTAAAATAAATAAATAAATACAAAAAAAAGAAAAAAATATGTCAATGAATTTTGTCTTGTTTTTTTCCAGTATATTTTTCAGATAACATCAGGTTAAAAGAGATGGAAAAGGAAATTGGACATAATTGGGATAAGAACAACATAATGATAAAAGTTTGAAAGACTTCTAAATATAAAAATGAGGAAATATTAAACCTTCACTTTAAGGACTTTAGCATAAGTAGAACTGTGAATTCCCTTTGCAAATTCAAACCAAAAAGACTCTCCAAGATGAAGTTCTTTAATGCATAGATGTGTTTTGTACATTGTACACACTTTCATGTCAATTACTAGTCTCTTATGACATTATATAATACAGATTAACTTTAGGAAACACGTTCTTAGTTTATCCTTACTGTTGTGATCACAGTTATAAAACCCTTCTAATGGGCTATGATCTAAAGAAGGTCAAGTATCAGTATTTCTTTTCACTGGACAATTAGAAGGCTTTAAATGTGAACTTTCTACTGAATGCCAGACTTCCTTCAAGATGTTTTCACTTGGGTTTTCTACAGGCTGATATTGATTTCCTTCTTCAGTGCAATATCTTTTCATGTAGTAATGCCTTGAGCAGAGCAGAGATTCATAAAGAATTTGAATTTTTATCTGTTGGATACTTATTTTCAAAACTTATATCACCCCCTTCCCTTTGTATCAACCGAGCAGGGCTAAATCATTTTCCCTTAAAACTGTGTTTCATAAGGTAGGTTCAGAATTTCAAATAATAAAGGGATTGGATGAACCATAGCAATAACTTAGAGGATAATTTCGAGAAAGGTGAGGAGAAACACCTCCCAACTTCCAAGTGGAACAGCTGGTAAAGAATCCGCCTGCCAATGCAGGAGACAGAGACTCAGGTTCAATCCCTGGGTTGGGAAGATTCCCTGGAGTAGGTAATGGAACCACTCCAGTATTCTTGCCTGGAAAATTCCATGGACAGAGGAGCCCAGCAGTTCAGTCCATGGGGTCCCAAAGAGTCAGACATGACTGAGCTCACACACACACACACACACACAACTCCCAAGTGATTTTATGGGTGGGAGGGGTACAAATACTTCATTAATTTATACTCACATTTGCTTCATTTTATTTTTCCCACTCTAATTTTCACTTTATCCCTACTTCATCAACAATTTATTTTCAATGTTGTTTTATCTTGCTATCATGAATGTTTTAAACTGATGATGGCTGACATCATCCCATCATGTGAATTTCAAATGCTATTCCCTCAGAATCCAGCCTAGCCTGCTGCAAAATACAATTCTTTCTACTCTTTCCAAATTTTAGAGAAAATGAAATGGATTTATATGTAAGAACTTATATTTCTAAGGCAAGAATGCTTCTAAAATTTCTATTTGGGGCCAATTAATTCAGTCAATAGATGACCTTGCTTTCCTGTAATGCAGGAACTTTCTGTACTTAATTAAGGACACTGCTTTGATTTTTTTCCTTTTCTTCAAAATACCACTGATGTGAGACAATTATTATAGTAAATAATTACTTCTCTGGATAAAATAGAGTGCTTTCTAGAGGTAGATTGGGCCAAAATAAGTACTTTCCTATTTTATACTGTCTTATAATTGCTTTCCTGAATATTCATGAGAAGGACTGATGCTGAAACTGAAGTTCCTTTGACTACCTGATGTGAAGAGCCGACTCATTAGAAAAGACCCTGATGCTGGGAAAGATTGAAAGCGGGAGGAGAAAGGGATGAAACAGGATGAGATGGTTGAATGGCATCACTGATTCAATGGACATGGGTTTGAGCAAGCTCTGGGAGTTGGTGATGAACAGGGAGGCCTGGAATGCTGCATTCCATGGGGTCACAAAGAATTAGACTGAGCAACTGAACAACAACAAAATTGCTTTCAAGCCTTTTCAAAATAAAGCCAGTATATGAATATGCAGTTAGAAATCTGTTTATAATACTAATGTACAAATCTTTATAAAAGTAAAAAAAAAAAAAAAATCCAGAAAGACTTCCCTCCTAAATTGCTTTCTGGAAGGAAAACAGTAGTGCTAAAAATAAAGATGTCACCATACTGGAAAAGCTTGAAAATCTGAAAATAAAAAATATTGGTGGAATGTGGAGCTCCCAAGACTTGAACTTTGCTACTGGGAGTGTAAGTGAGTACATGTACTTCAGAAACAGTTGTTCTCTGTTCAGTCCCTCAGTCCTGTCTGACTCTTTCGACCCCATGGACTACAGCACACCAGGCTTCTCTGTCCTTCACTATCTCCCAGAGTTTGCTCAGACTCATAACCAATGAGTCAGTGATGCCATCCAACCATCTCATCCTCTGTTGCCCGCTTCTCCTCCTGCTCTCAATGTTTCCCAGTATCAGGGTCTTTTCCAGTGAGTCAGCTTTTCACATCAGGTGGCCAAAGCATTAGAGCTTCAGCTTCAGCAACAGTCCTTCCAATGAATATTCAGGGTTGATCTCCTTTAAGATGGACTGGTTTGATCTCTTTGCAGTCCAAGGACTCTCAAGAGTCTTCTCCAGCACCACAGTTGGAAAGCATCAATTCTTCATCACTCAGCCTTCTTTATGGTCCAACTCTCACATCCGTACATGACTATTGGAAAATTAGAGTACCCAATAGTAACAGGCAGACCTAGTACCCAAATAATTGTCTCTAACACCATTTACTAAATAAAGGAACCAGGCTCCTTGGAGAAATGGCTGATTCTAGAGTTGGGACAGGAAATTAAATGCATAAAGTCCATTTTTAAAAATGAAGTTAGATTAAAACTTCAGTTCCTCAGTGGTACTAACCACACACTGCAAGTGCTCAGAAGCCCTACATGGGTATCGCCTGCGATGTTACGAAGTGTACACAGCACATTTCCTTCAGTACAGCAAGTCTGGTTAGAGTGCCACTCTGGAGAAACTGTTTCAGGCGTGCACCAGTAAATATATACAGGGATCTTCACAAGAGCATCGCTTCTGGTTTTTAAAAATGATAAAAGCTAAACAAGTTCTGTCAACAGAGGAATGAATAAATTAGGACATATCCACAAAGTAGATTCTTATACTACAGTGAAAGTTAATGGACTATAGGTTTATACATCCACATGACTGAATCTTTAAAACGTGGAGTGGAGTGAAAGATGCAAATTTCAAAAGTCTCATTTATTATGAATTCAATTTTAAAAATTCAGAAACTATAAAACCTAATAATGCATTCTTTTAGGGATATGTATGTTGTAAAAATTTTAAGGAGAAACAAGAGAATAGTAGCAAAATTCAGTTCAGTCCGCTGGGATGGAGGAAAATGGGGGGCTCTTACTGGTAGAAATATTTGGAATTGCAATGGCATTGCTAAGTGTTTTGCTAAGTTTTTAGGTTACAACGGTGATGGCTGCAGATATGTTTGCTTTATTATTATGTTTCACAGTTTTCATGTTAGTACCAGTTTCAAATATATCTGCCAAAGCTTTCTCTGATTTCTTCTTTTATTACATATCTTTCCTCAATTGTGAATTTCTCATCCCCGTATTCAAGTTTTGCCCACTAGAGAAGTTCAAGTTAGAAACTTACTGGCTGGCAGCTCCCGTCCCCGGGGGCGGGACTTCCTGTCTTCCTAAAGGAGCACTTCCGACCAGAGCCGGAAGCTGCCTTAGAATTTAAAAAAAAAAAAAAAAAACTTACTGGCTAGCATGGATTTTCCTATTGTTTCTTGACCCTGTAAATGGTTCTTGTGCTTCCAAATTTGCATTGCTACATTTGGGTTTGGATTTTTAGCCTAATTTAGCACTTTAACTCAAAATGAATATTAATATAGCTTCTCAATTCAGGGGATATTATCCTGCAAGTCAGATAAGCAAGGCCAATTCAGACAATCTACTATTTCATCATGTATCATGCAAATACTGACTCTTCATATAATGGAGCATCATTACCTAAAAGAATCAGCAGCCCTTAAAGTGCACAAAATGTTTCAGAAATCGCTTAGTAGATTTTATTAATATTCCACAAAATACTACTGATGCTATTTCATTCATATTTCAAAATCCTCTCCTTGATTTACTTAACTAAATCTCTACCCACTGTTTCTAATTCTTTATTAAATACTAATTTCCTTTTATATCCTGCTAGGGTTTCAAAAATAGTAATCAAATGGGAAAGCCTATTTAAAATTTTTTTTCAGTTATTTCCCATGCTGATTTTCTAAATTACTATATTTTTCATATTCACATTTTAAAACAAATTATGTATTTAACTAGCACAGATAGATATCCTGGTTATTTTTAATAATACATAGATTTTTGAATTATTTAACCTATTTTATTTTTAATTATAATGTTTAAAAATACTCTGCTATTTAGAAATTGAATATGAGGAAAAATCAAATCAAGTTAATAGAAAAATAAACAGTCCTTCCCAATTAGCTAAGGATTTCCAACAGATGTAAATTAGAGAGAAAAGAAACTCCATTGTCAAAAGGAGCAAGCATAGATTTTTACTGTAATCATTATTTCATTGTCTTTTTTGGTATAGACAAGCTTCATTACCACGTTCACAATATGAAGAAAATAAAAAGGTGAAAACGTACAATATTGTAAAAAAGGGGTGAAAGTTATCTAAATCAGTAATAAGTGTCCATCAATAACAAGACCACTAGAACTAGATAGAAAAACACCCAGGAGCCGTGTGTGCTATGCCACCACCTCCCCAAAAATAATACAAGTAGAAATACCCCTCCTTATCATCCCCTTTGTCTATGCCCTGAAACAACCAAAATTTTGCTCCAAGTCCTGCAAATATCTGAAGTGGCCTAAGATATACTCTCACCAACCAGTAACTCATTCCCTTTTTTCAGTTAGAAACCCCAAATTCCAATCAATACATGTACAGAGAGAGTGGAGGGAATTGACAATGGCAGGAGGGAAACTGGAAGCTGCCATTTCTACAATGTGGAGAGGTGGGAAGCCGGCAATGATAGAAACAGGAAGAAACTGGTCAGCAGTGTTTACTGAAGACTGAACTTTCTCCTTTTCTGCTCCGTTTATATATTTTCTTAATTTTATTGGATTACAGTTGATTTACAATGTTGTGTTAGTTTCATGTGTACAGCAAGGTGATTCAGTTGTACATATACCCATTCTTTTTTATATTTTCTCATATAAATTATTCCTGAATATTGAGTAGTTATTACAGAACAGTAAGTCCTCCTAGATTATTTATTAATATTTTAAATATAGTAGTGTGTATATGTTCGGAGAAGGCAATGGCACCCCACTCCAGTACTCTTGCCTGGAAAATCCCATGGATGGAGGAGCCTGGTAGGCTGCAGTCCATGGGGTCGCACAAGTCGGACACGACTAAAGCGACTTAGCAGCAGCAGCAGTGTGTGTGTGTTAATCTGAAGCTCCAGATTTATGCTTCCCCACTATGTTTCTCCTTTGGTAACCATAAATTTATTTTTTATATTTGTAAGTCTGCTTCTGCTTTGTAAATAGGTACATTTGTATCATTTTAAAAATTAGATTCCACATATGAGTGATATGATATTTGATTTCTCTATCTGACAATTTTCTTAATATGATAATTTATAGGTCCATGCATGTTGTTGCAAATGGCATTATTTTGTTCTTTTTTGTGACTGAATAGTATTTCATTCTTTGTATGTACCACATCTCCTTTATCCACTCATCTGTTAATGCTTCCAGGTCCTGTAATTCTTCCAGGATACTGTCAATAGTGCTGCAATAAACTTAACTAAAAATAAAACTACCATATGATCCAGTAATCCCACTCCTGGGCATATATCCAGAAAAACCATAATAAAAGATACATGCACCCCAGTGGTTTGTTTACATTTTTAAAGAGCCAGGTATTACAAATAGAAACATCCATACTAGATGAAAGTAAGTCCAAATCTGGTAACTGAACTGCCTGTCCAACCATCTCCTCCCTACTGCTCACTACCTGCCCCATCCTGACACCACACAAGCATTCACTTCTCTCATTCTCTAGAGTAGAGAAACATTTTTCTACTCTAATCTATGTGGTAACCATGACTATGCTACTATATGACTCCAGTGCATGGGTCACAGATGACTGGACCATGGGTGGAAAAATAGCTGGGCTAACAAACTTGTTACCCAGTTAATGTAGACTTGGACAAACTTTCAGATCGGTCAGGTTAGTTTCACCATAGAAGAGATGCTATTTGAGAACTAATGAGAGTTTTGTTTTAGACTCTACCGTCTGCAATTTCAGAACAGAATGACTCGAAGGGGGCTGGTCAGAAAGAGAAGAGGAGGGAGGGAAGAAAAAAGAGAAGGATGAGAGATGGAAAGTGATCACAGAAGGAAAGATGAAATCTAGAGAAAGTGTCACTAGAATTTTATCCTTGGACCAATGGTTCTCAGTGCTCATTAGTTTCCAAGATACCATTCAGCATCTTCATATCAAACCTTGTTTTGCTTTAACTTAAGGTACCTATATGAATTTCCGCTACCTAAAGCCAATATAGTTCTAGGAAATATGTGAAACTTTGTGATAAGTAAACTGGAATGAGAATACTGCAGGAAAAGGAAAAAGAAAAGAGTATACCCCATCTCCTGAGGTCATTGATGAAATATTAACCTCACGCTCCAAGAAGGAGTCACTAAGCAAATGAATTTTGCTTATCTGGTCTCACTATCTGGCCCCCTTTTTCAAGAATTTGAGCTGACAGACAGTAAATACATTGATAGCTGGTGAAAGGGCCTAGTAATATGCTTCCAGTGAGGTCTGTTCAGGTCATTAATGCCTGAAACCATCTCTGCTAAAAACCGTCTCTTTCTAACCTCCATAACATCTCTCAAAGCATGTTCTCACTGCTTTGAAATCATATCTATACTTAGATGTAGATGTTTCTGAAATCTCCATTTCTGGACCCAGTCTTATCCAGGTCACACCCATAGCCCCCTCTGTTTTCCCTCTCATACTAGAACTTTCCCAACCCATATCCTGCTTCTCATGGGAGGGAAATCAGACAGGGGCTGTATGACATTTGGATTTAGCAGCAGAAATCAAGACTTCACCAATGTGAGATTACATCTGAGGTGGGCCCAGATGAATGGATTGAATTTATATGACCACAGAATGGAGGAAGTTGATCCATGTAGATGTAGTAAAAACAGTGAAGGTTATAGAAGGACGAAGTTTGAGGAAGAGTGGTGATCCAGTGTATGTGACAAGCTTTTTAATTCTTCAGTTAAATGGATTATTTTTGTTTGCTTGTCTGTTTTTATTTTTCTAACCTTAGAGCCATTTCAAGGAACACAAATTAAGGGCCATAGAATAACTGAATATGTATTGTATTTTACATATGGATTCATCTATGTAGTTAGAAGAAAAGAGAATTGTTATTCCCCACACACCAGTTAATAATTTCTGATAAAATACTCACCCTTGTTTGCAATATTATCTTATTATAAATTCATATAAAATTTATTGACAACTACCACCTTAGCACTTTTTATAATAGTGACTCTAAACCTACAATTTTCTGGCTTTCACTTTTTTTTCCTTCAAATTTGGTCTTTCCCTAGTGAATTGCTTTTCATTTATCTTGATTAAACCTTACTCTATCGATTCCTATCCTTTCTCTAACTTCCCAGAAACCTGCTGTGTATTAATTCTGTTTTCTGTGGTATTAGCTGTCCCTCCTGGCACTGGGTAACATTTAGGAAAGTTTTAAAATCCAGCAACATTGAATAACCTCCCTTTCAAATTTTGGATGCTGTATTTAATTTGAATTATGTGAGAAAACATGTGCATGCATATTTTACCTTAGGATGGAAAATTCTTTGTGTTCCAATAATTTGCTCTTGCTTCATTGGAGAAAATTATAACATTTAAGAATAATCTACTAAAAAGTGAAGCTTTAATATTAGCCATCCTTTACAATGGGACAAAATAAAAAGTTTATATCCTAAAATCAAGATATATGTAGTGTTTGGGAGTTGTGATAATATGCAGTATAAAATTAATGTTTAATTACTTTTGATTTTATTTTTATGTGCATTGAATATTAAACATTCATTCATTCATGTAATCCTCACAAGAATCCTGAGAATGAACAGTTAAGTAATATAGTGTGATGCATTGAAGTGGGATTTGAACCCAGTTACTTCTGACTCTTTTTCCACTGTTATACCATGCTGTTTTTAGTTAATTGATTCAACTTAAAAACTAATTTTTATAGTCTCCTATATTGCAACATACTACTGGATACTGGAGACATAGTGATGAACAGACAAATTTTCAGGTCTCTCACATCTTAATATCTGTAAGGAAGACAAAACTCTTCAGTTCATCCGTGTTCTTTTCTTTGCTGCACAGAAAATGAAGCTGTCAGACGTGAGCTCCCCAAAAAAACCTTCTCTCTTCCTCAGAATGTATTTGTTCCCTTTCCATCTTTACTTCTCTCCATTCCACCTCAGAGGAAGGAAAGTCCATTCTCTCCTCTTGGATCGACTGCCAACTGCCAAAACTGGTTCTGGTTCCCTGTACCCCCAACATTTCTGGAAACTTTTTCTATCCATTATCACAATCCTCTCATCTTCAGTATTTCCTTCTCAACTGATCATTCCCTTTGGCCAAAAAATCTCCAAAATATTTTTTTTTAATTTTTTGGTCTTGCACCTTCCTCAAGCTCTGCTTTCTCTCTGTCCTCAGCAATAGCTTTAACAGATTTTATCTCTTACATGCATCCTATTTACTCTTCAAAACAATATACAGTGTGACTTCCGCCTCTCCATTGTTCCACTTGAAGAGAAAGGGAGGGATCAAATAGCCCATTCTTTCACTCCACAAGTACAGTCCAAGGAAAGTGATTTCCTCAGCTTCCCAGAGTCGCCCCAGGTTAGGCTGTGGTCACCCATGGTGGACACTGCTCCCTGGCTGCATCCACCTCACTGGCCACCTCCCACTGCCCGACCTACGTCATCTAAACATTATCCACCTGGGTCTTCGCCTCAGCGTCTGCTTCTGAGAGAACCTAAATCAAAAAGAAACTTTTTCAAGCCATGTTCTGTCAATTCTCATTCTTTACTTTCTTCCCAAATATTCTCTTTCCTCCCCCGACCCCTTTCTGTAATTGCTGTGTTTTCAGTACTCATCTTCTGGTTCCTGTACTAACTCGTCTCACTGACTCTACCACCTTCTTCCTCTAAACCATCGCTTATATGCTTTAAGTATGTTTTTTCTAAGATACAAACCTTCTTATGTCATTCCTTTGCTTAAAATATTTGATGTCTGCCTTCTTGTCCGTGAATGAAGTTAATGTCAGTGATATGGGATACCAGGCCCTTCCTAAATTTGCACCAACCTACCTTTTTGGTCTTACATCCTGCCAAGCTCCCCATGGCTTCCCATTAGTTAATTCAATTTATCATTGAATTAATGATACTTTCCCTAAACAAACACCATTTACTTTCATAACCTTTGCCTTTGCACACACAGTTTTTTCTTCATGGAATGCCCTTCCCTCTTTTCCTCTTTCCCTCCCCTGGAAACTCATTTATTCTTCAAAAGCCCATTCAGATGCATCATCTCTAGAAAACATTCCTTATTTTTCCTGAACAGGGCTCAATGTCTTACATGATGGTGCAGTACTTCATTCAGATCTCTGTCATACGACTCATGATTTATTGAAATTAACATTTATGTATCTTTCTCCTTCACTAGACTCTGAGTTCTCCCATGTCAAGACCATAACTTACTGATCTTCTCAATTCTAAAAACTGGCAATAATATCTAGCAGCTGGATAAAGAAATGAATGACAGGAATTGAAATTAACTGACATGAAAGGAAAGAAGCAAGTGGGATTGTTCTAGGCTTTTGCTTTCCCAACCCTTGTATCCTCTTCCTCTCTACCACCATATATAAACCAAAATTACTGAAATACATTTAATTGTAAAACTTTTTACTAAAACTTTTTTACAAACCTTTTACTTCAGTATTAGACCAAAAAAAAGGCTAGAATTCAAATGACTTGGGAATTAACAATGTATGTAAATTAGTTTTATTGCTAAAGTGACTTATTTCCAGCTTCAGTGTGAGGAGAGGATTAAAAACCAAGAAGCAATGAGTCTCTGAAGAAGTAGGGCTACCACTAGGATGAATCCATTCTGTCGTACAAATGAACTGTGTCTGTATAAGAAGTTTTATATTATATTGGGTTGGCCAAAACGTTTCTTCGAGTTATCCATAAGATAGTGCAGAAAACCTCAACAAACTTTTTGGCCAACTGAATATATTTCCATAAATGTTCTGCTAAACTCATGTTCATTCTTCTACTACCAAAATGTGTCTATTAATGTCTCATTTCCTTAGGCCCTTGCTCTGTACTTCCCAGGGTAATATCAGTTAACTTAAGTAATCAGATTGTTAAACCTGTAGGTCTCATACATGTCCATATTCATGGGCATGTACACTTGTATGAGTATGGACTTGTAAGAGTATGGACCCTTCCATACCTGAGGAAGAGTATTTTCTTAAAGAATTTCTCAATCCTTCCTCAAAGTTTAAGCTTAAAACTCCAAGTATGAAAGTGAAAGTGTTAGTCGCTCAGCCGTGTCTGACGCTTTGCGACCCATGGACTGTAACCCCCCCAGGCTCCTCTGTCCAAGGGGTTCTCCAGGTGAGAATACTGGAGTGGGTTGCCATTTCCTTCTCCAGGGGATCTTCCCAACCACAGACCAAACCAGGGGCCACAATGCATGCAGATTCTTTATCATCTGAGCCATCAGGGAAGCCAGGCCTAGATACATGAATTTTTTAAAGTATTCTAGGTGATTTTGAAGCTCATTCAGGTTTGGAAACTCTAGCCTGGCAAATATATAGCCTCTTTTGCATTTCATTTACATCAATTAATTAAGTATTCACTGAGTGTTGATTACATGTTTAGCATAGGGGGATAATATATATGTATTATTTCATAGTGTATGCAAAATCCCCCACCTTCCCACCCAGTGGTGACCCCTGTACCCCTAGCATCTTCGGTTACTGGGCATTCATTGTCTCTAGGAGAGTTGTTATGGGTAAACCAGTTTAAGAGAGCTGATGGCAGTCTCCATAGAAGGTGAAAATGATTTGAAGGAATGTGTTGTTTGACAAATATATTTCCTTTCCCTTTCCCTTTGTCCACCCACCATTTCTCAGGTGATACACTTTCTGTACTGAGGGTGAGGAGGGAAAAGTGACAGAACACCCAGGTATGTTTAAATAGTCAAGAAAAGAGGGCTTGGAATAAAAGCAAGATCCAAAGTTATCTTCCTGTGCTTAACAACCCCCATCAGAAAAGCACACATACGCATCCTTATGGTATTAGAATTAGAGGGAAAGTGGCATGATGGCCAGAGACAGCCTTCAGGCTTTCCCCTGAGCTGACACACAGTAGCTGCTGCTAAGTCGCTTCAGTCATATTCTGCTCTATGTGACCCTATGGACTGTAACCTGCCTGACTTTTCTATCCATGAGATTCTCTAGGCAAGAATATTGAAGTGAGTAGCTGTTCCCTCCTCCAGGAAATCTTCCCAACCCAGGGATTAAACCCAGAGCTCTTGTGTCCCCAGCATTGGCAGGTGGGTTCTTTACCACTGGCACCGCTGGGGAAGCCCAGTTCTATGTAGAAAACAAAGCAAATTTTCTCAAGTCCTAGAAAGGATCAAGGAATTATCAGGTATTGAGCCAGACCTGAGAATGTCCTAATCTTTGGATGACAAAACTATAATCTATATGGTTCAATAAGATGGAACAAAAGCTAGCCTGACTGATTCATGTTGATGTTTGGCAGAAACCAGTAAAATTCTGTAAAGCAATTATCCTTTAATTAAAAAAATATGTATTAGAGGAAAAAAACTGGAAAAAAAAAAAAAAAAAGCCAGTCTGAGTAGGTAACAACAAGTTATCAAACTCAGCAATCTCCCAAGACTATGGGCATCCCCAGGCATGGGTGGTTTTGGACCCTCAAGTGAGGACGTCTTGAACTGACTGAAGGCAAATGTCTGCCAAATAGAAAAATGAGGGCAAAAATAAAATAACTTCTATTTATAGAAATTAAAAGAACATATGCCTCTTGCATAGCTGGATTTGTGGTGTGGTATTTATGCCAGTGCTTTAGCATTTACCTAAAGTTGTGGGAGACTCTAAAAGCAGAGAAAATTGCAGTGTCCCTTCCCTTAAAGGAACCTGTGGAAAGATGCAGGGAAGGAAAACAGGCTTTGAGTCCAATACACCTAGGGTGAATCCTGGGTTCTTCCAACAGCTAGGTGTTTATATTCACCAAGGCACACTTTCATCATTTATAAACTGAAGATGGTGTTTTAGAGTTAAATGAGACGTTAAAAGGGCCTTCCCAGGGGCTCAGCGGTAAAGAATCCACCTGCCATTGGAAGAGACGTAGGTTCCATCCTTGGCTCAAGATGATCCCCTGGAAAAGGAAATGGCAACCCACTCCAGTATTCTAGCCTAGGAAATCCCACGGACGGAGGAGCCTGCCAGGCTACAGACTGTGAGGTCGCAAAGAGCTGGACACAACTTAGCAATTAAACAACAAAACAACTGAAGTTAAAATCCTGGATACATGTTACAAGCTCAACAACTGTTAGTTTTTCATGTTAATTTAGAGGCTGTATTTATCTAAAAGAAAGCATAATCATGCCAAGGTCTAATGACTCAATCCTATAACTTCTCATAAAACATGACTTTGTGATTTCTGTCCCTGTGTGAATCTGTGAAAGAAGGTGATGCTGGGCTGCAGGTGGGTGACAACTCCTTCCCTCCCACACAACATGCTAGTGAAGTAGCTGCTCTGAAATTTCTTCCATGTTTGAATCAGAGTTTAAGCTAAATCACTCTACTTACAATTAGCCACAAAGAGCTAATCTGTAAACTCAAGGTATTGTCCTGATTATAATTGCAGGGGAGAGCTTTTTATTTTTACTCAAGAGTGGTAAGGTTTTGTGCAACCAAATTTGAATTGTAAAATCCATTTCAAGCACTCCCTGTTTAAGTGCTGGTCTCTGCAGATGTAGGAAGTAAAAGTGAGGATTCTAATTTATAGTCAGTGTTATGATGCACAAGGTAACCGTAGCTTTCAGATAAGGAAAGTGGGGACTTGACACAGCAATTTAGAATTTTTATACTTAGTATCATTTTCTTGTTAATGGGTCCATTGATAATCATAATCTTGGGCCATAAAAGTTGGTGTTAACTTTACTTTGCCATTCCCAAATTTTCACCTGATTTTTTTCTCTTATTCAAACAATCATTGACAATTATAGCTGAAGAGGTCTGTAGAGACCACGAAACCCAGGGAGAGTAAAGTGGCTATCTCTGGGCAGAAGTCTATCTACAGATGGTTTTATTGTCTCCCAACAAAATGTTTCTTTCTCCTTTTCATTTTTCTGGGTTTTTCTTTTCTTTTCTTTTTTGTTATTGCTCATTTCTTTATTTCTGCTTTTTTGAAATCTAAGTATGATCCAAAGTAGTGCCCAGATCTTAAGTGAATGTTTATATACGTATATACCCCTGTACACCAACCCAGTGAAGATACTGGAAATATCCACAGAGTTTTCTTATAGCTCTCTTGAAAGTGAACAGGAAAGTGTTAGTCACGCAGTCATGTCCAGCTCATTGCAACACCATGGACTGTAGCTTGGCTCCTTCGTCCATAGAGTTCTCCAGGCAAGAATACTGGAGTGGATTGCCATTTACTCCTCCAGGGGATTTTCCTGACCCACAGATGGAACCCAGGTCTCCTGCATTGCAGGTGGCTATTTTACTATCTGAGCCACCGGAGAAGTCTCAGTTCAGTATGTATTCAAAATTTCTCCCCTCCTTACTACCTGCAACCCCATCACAACCATGGCCACCAAAATCTGTCAGAGGATGTGAGCCACCATCATAGCTCATGGGAAATAACTGCAGTAGTCTCCAAGAGATCTCTGCTTTTGCCCTTATTTCTCCACAATCTATTCTCAATACAGTATCAAAAATAATCCAGTTAAAACATAAATCAGATTATGCACCCTTCTGCTCAAAATCCTCCATTGATTTGCCAATGATATTTTGGGATCTATTTCCTGAAGCAAAAGAAGTAAAAGCAAAAATAAACAAATGGAACCTAATGAGACTTAAAAGCTTTTGCACAGTGAAGACCTGGTTTGTGTTGTTCACTGCTTATCGTGTGCTTGAGTGCTCAGTCATTCAGTTGAGTCTGACTCTTGGCGACCCCGTGGACTTGTAGCCCACCAGGCTCTTCTGTCCTTAGGATTTTCCAGGCAAGAATACTGGGGTGAGTTGCCATTTCCTTCTCCAGGAGATCTTCCTGACCCAGGGATTAAAACTAGGTCTCCCACACTGCAGGCAGATTCTTTACCATCTGCTGCTGATGCTGCTGCTAAGTCACTTCAGTCGTGTCCGACTCTGTGCGACCCCATAGACGGCAGCCCACCAGGCTCCCCCGTCCCTGGGATTCTCCAGGCAAGAACACTGGAGTGGGTTGCCATTTCCTTCTCCAATGCATGAGCAGAGCCCAAAATAATCACTCTTCTGACCTCTATCCCCAAAGATTAGTTTTGATTTCTTTTGAATTATGTATAAATGGAGTCATATAGTATGTTGTCTATTGTACGTGTGAATACGTGCTGTGAATAGTCTTGTGCATGCCTTTGGATGGACATAAGCACTCATTTCTAATATGTGTCTACCTTGGAATAAATTGATGGATCACAAATTATAAATAGTTCATAAATATGCTTACAACTGCCATGCAACTATGCCGTTTTCCCAAATGATCAAATTAATTTATATGCTCACCAGCAAAATATGAATTCCAGTTGCTCCACATCCTTACCAATACTTGGTAAAGTGCTTTCAATAAATTTGAATTTGAATGTATCTAGGGTATGGTCTGTATGGTCTTCCTCAGGCCATTTAACTCCCCATTGTCTTATATCTAACCATCTCATACTCACAACTTATGTTCTGAGACTTAAGGTCTGAGAGGCTTTCAAACTAGGCAACTAACTTGAATCACATCCAATTCCTCATTTATTAAATTAAGTGAAAAGTGGTCCCAGGAAGTTTAACTAGTCAACTCAGCATCACATAGCTAGCAACAAATTTAAAATTGGGTCTCAAAAAAATAAATAAATAAATAAATAAATAAAATTGGGTCTCAGGCTGGATGGACCCCTACACTAGGTCTCTTTCCACTACCTGGCACTGTCACCCCCAGATGAGCAGCCCCTATTTTAACTCTTCTCTCTACTTGCTAAGTCTCCTTTCAAACAACTTTGTAAAAGGAGATGCGCCCTTCGGTGAAGTGCCTCACTTGGTGCCATGTTTTTGGCTGTAATCACAACGGGTTTTGGCTTATTTTCTGGAACAATAAATGCAAAGTATCAATTCTAATATATGTTACAAAAGACCGGGGGAAAAAAGATTGGAAGGGGAATCAACTGACCACCTGCTGGTTTTCACAAGCTTATTCAAGAATAACGGATCCTATTAATCTTGAAAATAGTATCATTCTCATTCTGCCTCAAGGGCTATATTATCAGATTCACAAAACCTTCATGGAAAAGTGTAGTGTGGTGGTTTAGTGGCAGGTATTTCCTCCTGGTCTCCATCTGCTTCATATGGTATAAACACTTGCTTAAAAGCAAGGAGTTGTTGTTGCTGTTCAGTCGCTAAGTCATGTCCGACTCTTTGTGACCCCATGGACGGCAGCGCACCAGGACCTTGGGGTGTAAGCAAAGCTACGTGAGTATATATAGTACGGTTTGTTTTAGGCAAAATCTAGTAAGGAAAGTTGAAGAGTAACCACGGATACTGTGATGCTATCTATTGACTTTTCCTCAGTTTCCTCACATATAAAATGAGAAGTTAGCTAAATTATTTGTAAGATCACCTCAAGCTTGGTAGTTCTATGAATAGATTAGCCATAAATATAATGTATATGATAGCAGGAAAACATAAAACAAGCCCAGAGTTTATTTATGAATGTCTGGGTTTGAGAAACAGACTTAATAATGTAAAATGGAGGCAACTGCCACCTGATAAACTAGCATTTCCATTAATTGTTCATCAGCATGAGCTTGTTCTTATTATCACTTCATCATCCATCATCGCTCATCTTCCTCTTCTTGTGCTTTCCAACTGTATTTGATTAAACAAATTTATACTTAATATTGGACAAAGAAATATTTTCTTTACCTATAGAGTTACACTGTATCAAAGTGATATATCCCTTACTGTTTTATCTGAGGAAATATGGAATCAATTATTATGCTATACAAGAGCAAAAGTCTGAAAGTAATAAATATATCTCTAATGAACAATATAAAATTGTATTTATGAAGTCTGAAATGAAATTAACATCAGTCATCTTTTCACTAAAAGATCTGAAGCATATTTATTTCCTCAAAGGATCTGCAGCAATAGACTAAAAACTCAAGAACTTATGAGATTTCTCATACCTAAAAAAAAATAAATAAGTCTTATGAAAAAAACTAGATTAAAATTACCAGGGAGTGTCATTTGTTTTGACAGATTGGTAACTCCAGAAATAAGACATTCTGTACCTGACTTAGGAATCACCTTCTCCCCTTGTCATATGAGGATTCATGTTTTCTTTAATTAGAAATTGATCAGAAGCCTAATAAAGCTTGATGAGTGATAGCACTAAAAATCCCTTTCACAAAAGGCTAAACTCTGTCTCCTCACAAATTTTTTCCCCTTGAATTCACTTCATGTCGCCAATCCATATCTGAAGAGAGGATGAGGTGAAATTAAACTACTTTTCCTTTGTAAAGTTTCTCACTAAATTTTTAATTACTAGGAGCAGTTCTGATGAGTAGATCAGAGTATAGAAATATAAATAATCTTTTTGGATGTAGAGTAAAACAAACTAATTTGAAGGTTTACTTGAGGAAGTTTAGAGATTTATACAGGTGGAGGAATCTAGGATTAGTGGAGAGAAATAATTTGCTTCATGCCAACAAGACCTTTAGTTTGTGCTTCACTCAGACTTCCCTGGTGGCTCAGACGATAAAGCATCTGCCTACAGTGCCGGAGACCCGGGTTCGATCCCTGGGTCAGGAAGATCCCCTGGAAAAGCAAACGGCACCCCACTCCAGTACTCTTGCCTGGAGAATCCCGTGAATGGAGGAGCCTGGTGGGCTACAGTCCATGGGGTCGCAAAGAGTCGGACACCACTGAGCAACTTCACTTCACTTCACTTCACTCAGACTAAAATCTTCAACCCTCCCCTGCGTTGTGTCACATCTTCCTTGTAGTTAGGATTTATTGTGTATATATGTTGATATTTATATATAAATCATATATATATATGATATATATCCATATCCTAAAGCTCAAGATAGATATAAAGAGAGATGAAATACATGACTCCAGACTTATAGCTCCAGACATCTGAAACTCTTTTGATAACAGGTAGGCAAGAGATCTTACTATACTTTACCAGGAGAATCAAACAAAGACTCCATGGAAAAACAGATGAAAAGAAAAAGTCTAAGCTAAAGGAAAGTAGGCAGAGCAACGCTCAACAATGCAGAAACAAGACACAGAGAGACTTCTCGGCTAGTAGGATCTGCCTGGGTTCAGAAAGGGGCCCACCCAGCATCAGGGTCATCACTAGGGTCAAGGCTGTTAGAACGAGCAGCAGCAGAACAGAGAAACAGACGGGAGAAAGTGGGATCATGGCTCGATGACAAAGCAAGGGAGAAGAGATAAGAAAGCAGTAATATGGTCATCTGTAAGTGTCAAGAAGCTGAGTTAGACAAGACATACTTATCTAGGGCCAGAGAGATAAGAGTCAAAGTAAGAACAACACAATACATCTGAGAAAAAATATCCTAGATGACATTTGAATTCTGTCTTTCCAAGGATTCTTATTGTTGCATAGTTCAAGGTGATAGTTCATCTGGAGATATGACAGATTCCCTTGGCAATTCTGGTCCGGGTCACTGTTCATTAGTAGGAGGATCTTAGACCCAGAGGCTGTGATTTTATTCTCATCTAACCAAATCTTCTCTGCTTCTGCTGCTGCTAAGTCGCTTCAGGCGTGTCTGACTCTGTGCGACCCCATAAATGGTAGCCCACCAGGCTCCCCCGTCCCTGGGATTCTCAAGGCAAGAACACTGATCCATGCTAAATACTAGTCATCACAGATAGCTTTGAGCATTTCCCAAGAAGTCAGTAGAGGCTCTGAGTCTCTTAAAGCTTTCGTTGTTAGCTTCTATCCCAAGACAAGAGTGCCAATCCAATAGCTGAGCTTTTACCTGAGGTTCTGATACAAATCAGAGAAACATTCAGGGGGTCACAGAAGATAGATAAGCAAAATATGCAGCATCAGGGAAAACAAAAATAACCACTTTGACCACTGCTTCCTTGAATGGCCTATAGGAAAATTGAACTTGGTTCCATGATTGATTCTCAGGGAAACTAGAAAAACATGAAGAGATTTCTTAAAAGTCCTAGGAGAGAAAAACCATAAGGTTGTGTACAGGCCAGATTTGGGACACAGACCAAAGAAGTTTGCTATAAATTTTAGTGACTGCACACCTGAAAGTATTTATACTTTAAAATTTTTTCATGCCTGTATTACTGCAGTTTCGATTTCAAAATATTCTTCCCAATCACGATGAGGGGATTCGAGAAAAGAAAAAACAAATCTAAGTACAATTTTAAAGCAATATTTTAACTCGTTTTCAGGCTAAAGACAAAGGGATACATGAATGCTGCACTCTAGTTAGTAAATGCATTTCTTATGTGAGCATGGCAAGTTTGAATCTATCTTAAGTATATGCTAAAATTGAACAGCTAAGTAGATCCTATATAGATTCTGAAACTTGGGTTTTTTTTATTATTGGAGAAAGAAATCTCAAATAAAGGGAGACTAGAATGAGTTCTGTGCTACTGGATTAGGATCAGAAGTATTAGTATGAACTCATGGACTTCTGATAAACATAGATGATAGGTGGGTATGTAGGTAGGTAGATAGTACCCCTATCTATCTGTGTGCATGGGTTAGTATTTATACATATGTTTTATAATTCTGTCTTCTGAGAAAGCCTAGAAGCAATAACATCCAGTAGGAATGAAACCACATCTTGACTTAAATATACTGTTCTCTAATACAAGGAAAATTTGGTTGATTCCAGAGCTGGGGTAGTGAGAGAATAAGATGAGCCTGTAACATCTTGAGAGGCTATAAAGTAAGGAACTGCTCCAAAATGGATAGGAGGCTTGTTGAAAGGGCACAGCAACCACCAAAAAGCTCCCAATGACTGAAATAGTCAGAACCTAATTAATTAATTAATAGTTTTAGATCATCATCCATTGAATAAAATAAGTGACCATTAACAAAAAAAGAAATAGCTCTTGTTTACAGCAGAATTCTTATTATTAAATACAGAAGAATTAGGGAAATCAACCATTACAACAACATGGGAATAATGTGCAGGCAAGATCTACCGATGGATGCTACCATAATGAGTAAACAGGAATTTGATAAACAAACCATATCCTCAAGATAGTTACCAGTTCTCTAGGGGATCTTCCCCACCCAGGGATCGAACCCATATCTCCCACATTGCGGGCAGATTCTTTACCATCTGAGCCACCAGGGAAGCCCAATTATTAATTAAAAAACCTGAAAGACAAAGAAAGACTGAGTAACTGTCACAGACTTGGAGGGATTAAAGACAGGAAAACTGAATGCAAAGTGGGATTGTGAGTTGGATCTTTGAACAAAGGAAGAACTTCAGTGAAAAAACCGCTGAAATCCAAATAAAGTCTGCAGTTTCCTTAATAGTACTGCGTCAGCATTAATTTCTTCATACTGGTGATTGCATGGTAGTATGTACACTCATCTCACACGCTAGTGAAGTCATGCTCAAAATTCTCCAAGCCAGGCTTCAGCAGTACATGAACCATGAATTTCCAGATGTTCAAGCTGTTTTAGGAAAGGCAGAGGAACCAGAGATCAAATTGCCAGCATCCTCTGGATCATTGAAACAGCAAGAGAGTTCCAGAAAAATATCTACTTTTGCTTTATTGACTATGCCAAACACTTTGACTGTGTAGATCACAATAAACTGTGGAAAATTATGAAAGAGATGGGAATACCAGACCACCTGACCTGCCTCTTGAGAAATCTATATGCAGGTCAGGAAGCAACAGTTAGAACTGGACATGGAACAACAGACTGGTTCCAAATAGGAAAAGGAGTACGTCAAGGCTGTATATTGTCACCCTGTTTATTTAACTTATATGCAGATTACATCATGAGAAACGCTGGGCTGGAAGAAGCACAAGCTGGAATCAAGATTGCCAGGAGAAATATCAAGAACCTCAGATATGCAGATGACACCACCCTTATAACAGAACTAAAAAGCCTCTTGATGAAAGTGAAAGAAGAGAGTGAAAAAGTTGGCTTAAAGCTCAACATTCAGAAAAACGAAGATCATGGCATCTGGTCCCATCACTTCATGGCAAATAGATGGACAAACAGTGGAAACAGTGGCAGACTTTATTTTGGGGGGCTCCAAAATCACTGCAGACGGTGATTGCAGCCATGAAATTAAAAGACGCTTACTCCTTGGAAGGAAAGTTATGACCAACCTAGATAGTATATTGAAAAGCAGAGATATTACTTTGCCAACAAAGGTCTGTCTTGTCAAGGCTATGGTTTTTCCGGTAGTCATGTATGGATGTGAGAGTTGGACTGTGAAGAAAGCTGAGTGCCAAAGAATTGATGCTTTTGAACTGTGGTGTTGGAGAGGACTCTTTAGAGTCCCTTGGACTGCAAGGAGATCCAACCAGTCCATCCTAAAGGAGATCAGTCCTGGGTGTTCATTGGAAGGACTGATGCTGAAGCTGAAACTCCAATACTTTGGCCACCTCATGCGAAGAGTTGACTCATTGGAAAAGACCCTGATGCTGGGAAAGATTGAGGGCAGGAAGAGAAGGGGATGACAGAGGATGAGATGGCTGGATGGCATCACCGACTCAATGGACATAAGTTTGAGTGAACTCCGGGAGTTGGTGATGGACAAGGAGGCCTGGTGTGCTTCGATTCACGGGGTCACAAAGAGTCGGACACAACTGAGCGACTGAACTGAACTGAACTGATGTACACTGTCAACATTAGAAGAAACTGTAGGAAAGGTAGAGAGAAGATGTCTTCTTTATTCTTGAAATTTTTATGTAAGACCTAAATGATTTCAAAATAAGAAGTATTTAAAAATTAGCTTGTCTAAATATATCTGTTGTCTTCTCACTAAATGGATTGAATTGCATTGAAATGAATTAAACTCCAAGAATTTAAGATAGAGGAGAAAATGCAATGAAGGGGAAAGGAAAGACAACAGTGTGTCCCTAGAAATGAAGCCATGAAAGAATCCCAAAAGATGATGTCAGGCAGTGTCAGGGATAGGGGTCAGCTTAAGCCTAAGTGCATCCCACCAGAGAGCTTTAGGTTTCCCAGGCAGTGCTGGTGTTAAAGAACCCACCTGCAGGAGACAGTGAGATGAGGGTTTGATCCCTGGGTCAGGAAGATCCCTTGGAGGAGGGCATGGCACCCCACTCCAGTATTCTTGCCTGGAGAATCCCACGGACAGAGGAGCCAGGCATGCTGCAGTCCATGGGGTTGCAAAGAGTCAGACACGACTGAAGTGACTTAGCACACAGCATGCACACAAAGAACTTTAGACTTTGGGGAGCATTTTTAGTAGACTGTGGAGCCGTGTCTATCACAAGAACATTCACATTAGGGACTGAGGAAATTCTGAAGAGAACTTATCCAAACGCAGTGTTTCTAGTTTCAGTTACTGTGCACACTGTTGTTACCATTTTTTCCACTTTTTCATTTTTTTAAATGTTATTATTATCTTTAATTGAAGTATGGTTGCTGTATGATATTATATGTTACAGATGTAGTAGACAGTGATTCACAATTTTTCAAGTTATATTCAATTTATAGTTACTATAAGATGTTCGCTTTCACCAACATTTTATATTTAGAATATATGAATATATTTATATACATATTCACCATGTTTTAAAATATATAAATATATTTATATATATTCACCATTTAAAACATTCACCATGTTTTAAATGTATCCATGTTTCCTTGCAGCTTATTTTACACCTAATAGTTTGTAACTCACAGGCCCTTCCCTACATTGTCCCTCCCGCTTTGGCTCTCCCCACTGGTAACCACTGGTTTGTTCTCTGTATCTGTGAATCATCACCTGAATTATTGCCTGCTCAGTATTTTTCTTAGCATTGACTTTGAGACTACTTAAGCAACTTGCTTTTTTTTTATGTTTATGCTGCTTAAAATAATCTCACACTACTGGTCCATATACTACAACAGAAGTGCAACGGAGTCTTAGAGGTTGTGAAGGGCTCTTACAAAATAGAGACACAGACGTGTAGAACAAACATAAGGCACCAAGGGGTGTAGGGCAGTGAACTGGGGATTGAGACTGACGTCTGTACACTACTGATACTACGTATAGATAACCAACTATTGAGGACTGACTACAGCACAGGGAGCTCTACTCGGCGGTCTGTAGTGACCTAATGGGAGGGAGATCCCCAGAGAGGGGATATAGGTGCATGCATAGCTGATTCACTTGGCTGCACAGAAGAAAATGACACCACATCGTGAGGCAACTATACTCCGATAAAAAATTTAAAAAATAATAGTGATGCTAAGTGGACTATTTTCCACACAACACATCACACACACAAACATACCATTATGGCAGCCTAAATAGACGGAAATAGAGAAGGGGAGCCAGGCAGTCTTGCAATTATGGTATGAAAAATTCCATGGCTCTGGAGCTTTAAGGGATCCAGAGAACACACGGTAGTGCTGGAACCTGTAGAATATGAGGAGCAGAGATGATGGAATCCCAAGGCAGCAGAGGTAGTGGAGGATGGAGGAGGATGATGGCACTCAGCCAGCAGAAGAAAACAGAATCAGAGCTGGGAGCCAGTGCCGCCATCTCTGGAAGCATTCAGAGCTGTCTAGTGAATAGAGGAAAGATTTCTTCGAGCTGGCAATAGAACCACGCAGCTGTAAGGCCCTCTCAGGCAGTTGTGTGTGCTGGAAGCTGCACTGAATGAGCTGGAGAAAGAATGAGGAAAATAACTGTATCGCGAAGTGATAGCACAAACTTGTATCATGAATGCATGTGCAACATGTTTGGGGACCCTGAGAAATAACTCAGGGCCAAAGGGGTGACTTTATATACACAGAGGTCCTGTGTTAGACTTGGGAATAGAAGCCAGTGAAAATTAACCACACGCAGAGTAGCTGCAATATACAGTTATGGGAGTGTAAATTGGTAAAGTCATTCTACAAACATCTGGCAGTGCTTAGTGAAATAAAGTGTGGGTATATCTTATGATCCCTTAATATGAGAAAAATTCCTACAGTCTTATAAAAGAAAATGTTTATTACAACTGGGTTTGTAATGGCACAAATTTGAAAGCAGTATAGACATTCATTGTTAGATTATTGCATAAAACTCACACAAAGTATAGTAGACACATACCATGAAACACTGGGCAGCTATCAGAGCAAGGATATGTGTGAAAGTACACGGTTTGAGCTCAAAAACAGAGTTGAGAGAAAATGCAAGTAGAATAATGAAATAGCTAACATATAGGTAACACATTACATGTCAAATACTATTTATTTCACATACTTTACATTTATTGGGCTTTGCTGGTGGCTCAGACAGAGAATCTGTCTGCAGTTCAGGAGACCCGGGTTCGATCCCTGGGTCAGGAAAATCCCCTGAGAATGAAATGGCAACCTACTCCCACACTCTTGCCTGGAGAATTCCATGAACAGAGGAGCCTGCCGGCTACAAACCATGGGGGTCACAAAGAGTCGGACATGATTGAGTGACTAACACTTTCAGTTTCACATGTATTAGCCTATTTGCTTCATGCAAAAACCCTATGAGGCTACGTATGAGGGCTTTGAAGCACAGGGAGATTAAGTGACTTGTCTAAGATAAAATAGCTAATAAGTGGAAAATAAAACAATTAGAACGAAGCCATCTACCTTAAATTCATGTTTTTAACCACTACAGGATCTTTGTACCCTCTATCAATAAAAAATAGGAAGTTACTTTGAGCTGAATGCACTATGTAATTTAAAGACACATATATCCCAACGTTAAAGTATAAATGCAACAAGGATACCTACATTTCCAAGAACATGTACCAAAAGAAAAGTTACATTGAATATAACTATTTGGGGGTGGAACAGGTGAGGGTGAAAGTGAAAGTCGCTCAGTCGTGTCTGATTCTTTGCGACCCCATGGACTATACAGCCCATGGAATTCTCCAGGCCAGAATACTGGAGTGGGTAGCCTTTCCCTTCTCCAGGGGATCTTCCCAACCCAGGGATCGAACCCAGGTCTGCCGCATTGCAGGTGGATTCTTCACCAGCTGAGCCACAAGGGAAGCCCAAGAATACCAAAATGGGTAGCCTATCCCTTCTCCAGAGGATCTTCCCAACTCAGGGATCGCACTGCGGTCTCCTGAATTGCAGGCAGATTCTTGACCAACTGAGCTATTCAGGGAGAGTGAAGAATAGGATCAAAAGAGGAAAATAAATAAAATAAAATGAAATAAGCAACATAAAATAGGAGTAAGGCTAAAAACTGACAAGGCAAACGGGAGAATTAAGAGAGTTAAGAGAAAGCCAGTGTGCCAGTGCTGGAAGTATGGAGCAGAAGAGTCCAGGCTGAGAGAGAAATGAGTGAAGCCTGAGATGAACGGTCAACCATGTAAATCAGGATGTACTCAGTAACTGAAGGAAGCATTATTATAGCACAGTCTTTTCTGTGGTTGATAATTACTGTATAATATTCATTAAATTACTTGTCCACTTATTCAGCAAAGCAGAATATTTTTTAATTGAAGCATAATTAATATATGACATTGTAGTAATTTTAGGTATACAACATAATGATTTGCTATTTATGTGTATATTGTTAAATGATCACAAAAAATTATTTAACATCTATCATCACAAATAGGTAAAGTTTTTTTCCTTATGATGGCAACTTTGAAGATACCAACTTTCAAACATACAATGCAGGATTATTAACTACTGTCACCACGCTGTACATAATATCCCATGAATTGTTTATTTTATAACAACAGTTTATACCTTTTGACTCACTTCATCCATTTTAACCCTCCCTCACACACTTCCCACCCCTGCCACTGGCAACCAGCAGTCTGTTCTCTATATCTATGAGTTCACTTTTTTTAGATCTCACATTTGAGTGAGATCATACAGTATTTCTCTTTCTCTGTCTGACTTATTTCACTTACCATCTTATCATAATCTGCTCAAGGTCCATCAATGTTGATGCAAATGACAGAATTTCCATCCTTTTTACAGCTGAGTGATATTCCATTACATGTATATAATCACATATATGTATGTCATATTTTCTTTATCCATTCACCCAGTGATAGACACTTAACTTTTTATTATTTTTTCATTATGGTTTATTACAGAATATTGAATATAGTTCCCTGTATACAATAGGGCTTTGTTTTTTATCCAGTCTATGTATAATAGTTTGCATTTGCTAATCCGAAACTCCCAATCCAATCTTCCCCCACCCCAAAACCCCCTTGGCCACCCAGTCTGTTCTCGATGGGTAGACACTCAATATTGTTTCTATGACCTTGGATTATAAATTATGCTGCTATGACCATGGAGGTGCAGATATTTTTTAGAGACAGTGATTTTGTTTTTCCTTCTGGTAAATACCCATAGGTGGAATTGCTGGATCATGGGGTAGTTCTATTTTTTGTTTTTTGAGAAACCTCCATACTGTTTTCCATAGTGGCTGTACCAATTTACATTCAATGCACAAAGTTTCCTTTTTCTATTCATCCTTGCCAACACATTATTTCTTATCTTTTCATAATAAACATTCTAACAGGTGGGCTTCCCAGGTGGCCCTAGAATCTACCTGCCAATGCAGGAGACACAAGAGACCTAGATTCAATTCCTGGGTCAGGAAGATCCCCTGGAGTAAATGGCAATCCACTCCAGTATTCTTGTCTGGAAAATTCCATGGACAGATGAGCTTGGTAAGCTACAGTCCATGGGGTCACAAAGAAGTGGACATGACTGAGCAACTGAGCACACACATTCTAATAGGTGTGAGGTAATATCTCACTGTGATTTTGATTTGCATTTCCCTAAAGACTAGTAATGTTGAACATCTTTTCAGATACCTATCAGTCATTTGTATGTCTTCTTTGGAAAAATGTCCACTTAGTTCCTCTGCCCATTTTTTCATCAGATTGGATTTTTTGCTATTAAATTGTATGGGTCCTTCATATATTTTGGATATTAATTTCTTATCAGATATACGATTTACAAATATTTTCTCCCATTCCAATGGTTGCCTTTTCTTTTCATTAATGGCATCCTATGCTGCACAGAAAATTTTGTACTTTGATGCAATCCTACTTCTTTATTTTTATTGTCATTGCCTTTGCTTTTGGTGTCAAAAACTTAATGGCCAAAATCAGTGTCAAGGACCTTACCCTCTATGTTTTCTTTTGGAGTTTTATGGTTTTAGGTCTACTTTAATACCAACATTAGTCAGAATAGTGCCTCATATTCTACAACTGTGATCTACTAATTCTCTTCGTTGTTTATGTCAAGGATTAAATTATAGTTCTTCATCTCCTATGCAATTTATAGTGAATCTTTCTGATAGAAATAAGCACAAGAACTTTTTACTTTAAATTATTACTTTTTACTTTAAATATTAAAGTATGCATTTAATATTTGTTAATGTTTCTAAAGTATTAAAAATATTAAAAATTTCTTTAAAAATAGATCTGCAAAATTTTGCTCAAGAAAATTGGATACTATGTTTACACAGAAAATTGTAGACACAAAAGAAAACTGATAGTAGTAGAAATTTTAATCTCTAAGACAAATGGATGAGCTTAATCTTTGTTGTAACATTTATGCAAACAATTGTTTTCAACTTAATTGCATTAAAATAAAAAATAAAATGGAAATTTTTGAAATTGCTTATCCTTGCTATGTAGAAAAGTGATTAAGTGATTTCATTATAAGCAGCACCAGGAAGTTCTTTCTCCTTTGGGAAAATCCATCCATGATGGTATAATACTGATTTAATAGGAAATCCACTCTTCTTAAGATCACACCAGTGTATACAGCAGGTTCTCATATGCTCTTTATGAACAGTAAGCTGACACCATACACCACAGCCAATTGGAGGTGAGGTAGGGCAGACAAGCCCATCCAAATATACTGTGTAAAGTGTGTATACACTGGAAAATTCAGCTAAAGCTTTTGTTTCAGAGCAGTCACTCCTGGCAAAGGGGAGCAGAGACTGCAGAAAATGGTTTCTGATCTGGGCCTCAAAGGATGAGTTAAAATTTTAATGGGTAGAGACCATGGGTCATGGAGACAGATATTCTAGCTAGTGGGTATAGCCTGAGAAAACTGATGTAATAGGCAATATATAAGAACACAATGATCAAAAAAGTCAAAAGGTGATGTTTTGGGCTTGACCATAGGGTTTAATGTTGTTGCTATTGTTCAATCACTAAGTCATGTCCAACTCTTTGCAATCCTGTCCTTCAGTATCTTCATGAGTTTGCTCAAACTCATGTCCACTGAGTCAGTGATGTAATCCAACCATCTCATCCTCTGTCGCCCCCTTCTCCTCTTGCCCTCAATCTTTCCCAGCTTCAGGGTCTTTTTCAAATGAGGATTTAATGTAGGGAAATAGTAATAGTAGAACATACAGCTGAAAAGTTAGGCTTGACCCAAACTTTGGGAAATCTTGAAGACCAGGCTGTATAGTTAAAACATAATTAGGTAAACCATTGAACTATCCCAAGATTTTGTTTGTTTTTTTGATCAAAAACTTGATAAAAATCAAAAGAAATCTTCAAAATCCTGTAAGATTTAGGGGAAAGTATTAGAAATGAGGCATTAAAAGATAGGATCCAATGGTGTAATTGTTTCCTTACTGTCCATCCTAATACAATATCACACAGGAAGAAGAAAGTCCTTGTAAGCCACTCGCTTAGGGAATGGTTATCTTTTCCCAACAAATAGAATATGCTTATGGCTTAGAATCCAATCCAACTTTCTAACTCGGCTCCAGCACAGAAGCTCCTCTGTTTTAGATGCTGCCATTCCGAAACTTAGGACTTTAGTTTATGGTTGTTATGTCAAAACTTGGGGCTCTTCCCCTCTCCTGTTGAACCAGGACAGCTGTGGTTGTAGTGAAAAAAAGCCTGGGCAGAGGACAGCATTCGCTTCTCAGTTCAGCTAATCCAGAGTTTTGTAACCTGGTATACAGCCGAGCTACCTGTGAATACATCCTATTTTTGCCTCAGCATCATTCTGCTGCACAGACTGAGGGGAAAAAAATCTACTTCTCCAGGGAGAAGATGGTGGAGAAGTAGGTGGACATGGAATACATCTCTCTCCATGGATACATCAGGAATACATCTTCAGACACAGAAGTGATTGCAGAACACCAGCTGAGAGCAGACAGGAGCACCTGACCAGCAGAAAAGAATATATAGAACCACACAAAACTTGGTAGGACAAAGGAAGTAGGGGGAAAATGGGAGTGTTAGTAGGACTGGGCCTGCCCTCGGAGGGTGGCAGAACTAAAGCAGGGGTCTGATCCCCTCATCGGGGCAACTGTCTGAGTCAGAGGAGAAACATTTAAGGCTGAGAGTGAAACAGCTGACCTGTGGCAGCCTAAATGGAATGAGAATCAGACAGTCCTTGCTGGAAACATGCATACCTTAGATGGTGCAATGACTGGGAGCTGGAGTTTAGGGATTGTGGTGCAACCCCAGGGTGAGGGCTGCTGTTGACTGTGGAGAGATGGATCTAGGGGATGTGAGAGAGGAGATTGTGGTGGGAAATGCCTATAGAGGAGAGCCAGGCAGCCATGAAAGCAAGGCGATACTGCTGAGTCATGCGTAGGGGGTGGAGCTATCACCATAGCCTCTCTTCCCACCACAGGCCAGCATTGGCAGCTGAACAATAGAGAGGCTGGCCCATCAGATGCCTGATGCACTGAACTACAGAGTAGGACCCCTTTAAGTGCCTGACCTGCCGATCCACAGAGTAGGACCCCAGTCAGGGGGGCCCTCTATGTGCCTGATGCACCAAACAACAGAGAAGGACCCCAGACAAGGAAGCCCTTTAAATGCCTGAATGGGTGGAGCTACAGAGAAAGACTGGCCAAAGAGGACTTCTGATCACTGGCTACCAGAGGCTTGAAAAAAGACTCTGATAGGGCCATATGGCTCGGACAGTAAAGCGTCTGCCTGCAATGCGGGAGACCTGGGTTCGATCCCTGGGTTGGGAAGATCCCCTGGAGAAGGAAATCGCAACCCACTCCAGTACTCTTGCCTTGAAAATTCCATGGACAGAATAGTAGTTGGACACAACTGAGCAACTTCTCTTCTTCTTCCTTCTTCTTCTTCCTCCTTCTTCTTCCTTCCTCTTCCTCCTCCTCCTCCTCCTCCTCCTCCTGCTGTGGAGGCAGTCTATGTCCCTGCACACTTGGCGCTTTCAGGGTTCCCACAAGCCAAGCAGCTGCACCACCTTCACGCTCAACTCTGACTGGGGCAGAGCTGCCACAAACAAAAAAAGTCTTGTTCCTATGCACACAGGTCACTTTGGTAGTGTTTGACTCTTTGTGACCCTGTGGACTGTGGCCTGCCAGGCTTCTCTGTCAGGGATGGGGTTTCTCCAGGCAAGAATACCAGAGCCTATTGGCCAATACTGGTTGCCATACCCTTCTAGAGCTCTAGATTTCCTGTGGCCCTCACCATCAATTCCCCTGAGTAGCTGGTGCTGCCAGAAACCCTGTGACTCAAGAAGCTGCACCACCTCCACACCTGGCCTCACATGAGCAAACCCAAGTCCTACAGGGAAGCCTCAGGAGCAAACCCCAGTGGACACCCCATAGCCAGAGGTGGAAATAAAACCACAATTGAAACCCAGGGGCAGTGTGACTAAGGAAGAATACCTAAAACTCTCCCACCAGCTGTACAAGCCGCAGATTAAATCTACATGATCAACTAGGCAGGCTTGTGTCTGTGGAATATATAAAAGGTTGTTGAGAGCTCCCACAAAAGAGAACGCACCAGATCTGATAGCTGTGGACATTGGAGGCAAGAACACAGAGGAGTAGCAGCAGATTAGAATCTGAGCTGCCCTCACAGCAGGTCCAGAGATCAGCAGTGTTAGAGGGCATCCTAGGGAGGTGATGTGGACTGTGACTCCCAGCGAGGGAAAGAACTCTGAGAGCAGTGACTCAAGAAAAACATTTATTTTTCTTATATTTTGACTTGCTCTGTAGATTCTTTTGGATTTTTTTCTTTTTTTCCCTCTTTTCCCTCCCTCTGTTGTAGTTGTTGCTTTCATTGGCACTATGAAATCTAACTAAGCTTTTGAGCTTTTTTCATTTTGTTCTCAGTCACATTTTTTATTGTTGTTATAAACCTCTGCTTTTGCCATTCTGGGGAGGTTTTTTGGTTTTGTTTGTTTATTTGTTTGTTTTCTCTTTTTAATTTTAATTTTTAAACCTATTATTATTTATTGTACATTTATTTCTTTTTTTACTTTTCCTACTGTTCTTTTCCCCTTGCAGTTAATCTTTAATATATATAAATCTTCTTTATCTACTTCTATTTAACTACCTCTATGCAAAGTTCTTTCCTTTCTTTCTTTCCTTTAGTCTCAACATATTTGTTGATTTTATTTTCATTGCTTTATACCCCAAATGGCACCTTGCTTTAGTTTTGTTGTCTAGTTTGTGCTTTAGTTAGTTTTGTTCTTAACTGGTAAATAAAATTTTTGATTTCCTTTGATTGCCAGGTCAATCTATTGTACTTTATTTTTGCTGGACTGTTTTGACTTTGCTCATTGGTGTATATGTGTATATTCCATTATTTTGATTATTATTTGCCTGATTTTGTAACTGCCATTTGTCTGGAGTTCATCTTTGGTTTCACATTTTGGATATTTGTTTTAATCTCACTTAATGCCATAAGAAACCATTTGTGGAATCTTCATTCCTGACCAGAGATCAAGCCCTGAGCCTTTGGAGTGGGAGCACTGACTCCAAGACCCTAGACTACCAGAGAACTAACTCTAAGGGGTATCAAATAGTGAGATCTCACACAAAAGGAACCACTGTAATACAAGACCCAGCATCAGGACATCTCATCTAAACAACAAATGAAACAAAAATACAAACCCAATCAACAGCAACACATCAAAAAGCTCATACAACATGATCAAGTTGGGTTTATTCCAGGAATGCAAAGATTCTTCAATATATGCAAATCAATCAATGTGATACACTGTATTAGCAAATAGAAAGATAAAAACCATATGATGATTTCAATCAGTGCAGAAAAAGCCTTTGACAAAATTCAGCACCCATTTATGATTAAAACTCTTCAAAAAATGGGCATAGAAGGAACCTGCCTCAACATAGTAAAGGCCATATATGATAAACCTACAGCAAACATTATTCCCAATGGTGAGGAACCAAAAGCATTCCCCCTAAGATCAGGAACAAGACAATGGTGTCCACTTTCACCACTATTACTCAACATAGTTCTGGAAGTCCTAGCTACAGCAATCAGAGAAGAAAAAGAAAGAAAAGAAATCCAAATTGGAAAAGAAGTAAAGATCTCACTGTTTGCAGATGACATGATAACTGTATGTAGAAAACCCTAAAGATAGTATCAGAAAATTGCTAGAGCTAATCAGTGAATTTAGCAAAGCTGAAGGATACAAAATCAATACACAGAAAGCACTTGCATTTTTATATACTAACAATGAAAAATCAGAGAAATTAAGGAATCAATCCCATTCACCATTGCAACAAAAATAATTAAATATCTAGGAATAAACTTACCTAAGGAGAAAAAAGAACTGTACACAGAAAATTATAAGATATTGATGAAAGAAATCAAAGATGACATAAACAGATAGATATTCCATGTTCCTGGGTAGGAAGAATCAATATTGTGAGAATGACTGAACTGCCAAATACTATCTACAGATTCAATGCAACCCCTATCAAATTACCAGTGGCATTTTTCACAGAACTAGAACAAAAAATCTCACAATTCATATGGAAACACAAAAGGCCCCAAATAGCCAAAGCAGTTTTGAGAAAGAAGAATGGAGCTGAAGGAATCAAACCTTCCTGACTTCAGATTATATTACAAAGCTATCGTCATCAAGATAGTATGGTAGTAGCACAAAAACAGAAATATAGACCAATGGAACAAGATAGAAAGCCCAGAAATAAACCCATGCACCTATGGGTACCTTACTCTTCACAAAGGAGGCAAGAATATACAATGGATCAAAGACAGACTCTTCAATAGATGGTGCTGGGAAAACTGGACAGCTACATGTAAAAGAATGAAATTAGAACACTTCCTAACACCATACACAAAGATAAACTCAAAATGGATTAAAGACCTAAATGTAAGACAAGAAACTATAAAACTTAGAGGAAAACATAGGAAGAACACTCAATGACATGAAGTAAGATCCTCTATGACCCACCTCCTAGAGTAAAGGAAATAAAAACAAAAGTAAACAAGTGGGACCTGATTAAGCTTAAAAGCTTTTGCACAGCAAAGGAAACTATAAGCAAGGTGAAAAGACAGCCCTCAGAATGGGAGAAAATAATAGCAAATGAAACAACTGACAAAGGATTAATTTCCAAAATACACAAGCAGCTCATACAACTCAATACCAGAAAAACAAACAACCCACTCAAAAAGTGGGAAAAAGACTAAACAGACATTTCTCCAAAGAAGACATACAACTGGTTAACAAACACATGAAAAGATGCTCACTATTAGAGAAATGCAAATCAAAACCACAATGAGGTATCACCTCACACCAGTCAGAATGGCCATCATCAAAAAGCCTACAAACAATAAATTCTGGACAGGGTGTGAGGAAAAGGGAATGCTCTTGCACTGTTGGTGGTAATGTAAATTGCTACAGCCACTATGGAAGATAGTATGGAGATTCCTTTAAAAACTAGGAATAAAACTACCACATGACCCAGCAATCCCACTCCTAGGCATATACCCTGAGGAAACCAGGGTTGAAAAAGTTGCATGTATCCCATTGTTCATTGCAGTACTTTTTACAATATGGAAGCAACCCAGATGTCCATCGACAGATGAATGGATAAAGAAGTTGTAAAACATATACACAGTGGAATATTACTAAGCCATAAAAAGGAACACATTTGAGTCAGTTCTGATGAGGTGGATGAACCTAGAACCTATAATACAGAGTGAAGTGAGTCAGAAAGAGAAAGATAAATATCGTATTCTAATTCACATATACAGAATCTAGAAAAATGGCTCTGAAGAAAATTTATTTACAGGGTAGCAATGGAGAAACAGACATCGAGAATAGACTTATGGACATGGGTAGAGGGGAGGAGAGGGTGAGATGTATGGAAAGAGTAACATGGAAACTTACATTACCATATGTAAAATAGATAGCCAATGGGAATTTGCCATAGGCTCAGGAAACTCAAACAGGGGCTCTGTATCAACCTAGAGAGGTGGGAAGGGGAGGGAGATGGGAAGGAGGTTCAAAAGGGAGGGGATATATGTATACCTATGGCTGATTCATGTTGAGGTTTGATAGAAAACAACAAATTTCTGTAAAAAAAAGTATCCTTCAATAAAAAAATAAATTTAAAAATAGATTAATTAATTAAAAATGGAGAAAAGACCAAAAAAATCTAATTCTATTCTTTTCTTTTCAGTCTGCTTCTAATACTAAGCATGGCAGATTTAAAATCAGGGATCAATAGTATGGAGGTTGAAATCAGAAGACTTATATTTCACAATTATAATTACCACTTACAAAGTTATTTTGACAAAACAACAGTATTTAATCTCCTTTAGCCTTAGTTTCTACATTTTAAAGCAATATTTTTGTGAAGATTAAACAAGATAATATTAAGAAAGGTGACATATAATAAAAGCTCAGTAAATAGGAAAGTAATAACATTAAGCATAAAGAAAATATTGACCAAAAAATAAAAGGAACCCTCTTTTAAGAAACTGGTTGATCTGGGAAACTAAGATAGGTTGATCTGCTAAGATTTACTTCATCTAATTAAGTGGTTCCCAATATTGACTTCATAATGGAATCACTGAGATATTTTTTAAAACTGCCCATCCCCAAACCCCACCCAAACACAATAAATCAGAATGCCTGAATCACTTAGGAAGGAAATGTGCTGGAACACTGAGCTTCCCAGACAGCTTGAGAGCTATCAGATCTCAGGATCCAGACAGAATTTAAACTTTAGAAACCAAACCTGGGGCTGCCCAGGTGACACTAGTGGTAAAGAATCTGCCTGCAGTGCAGGAGACAAAGAAGGCTGTGCTTCTATCCTTGGTTCAGGAAGACCCCTGGTAGAGGGCGAGGCAACCCACTCCACTGCTCTTGTCTGAAGAATCCCATGGACAGAGGAGTCTGGCAGGCTCAGTCCATAGCGTTGCCAAGAGCTGGGCATGACTGAAGGGACTTGGCAGGCAAGCAACTCAAAATCTGGCTTAAAACTCAACATTCAAAAAATGAAGATGACGGCATCCAGTCCCATCATTTCATGGCAGATAGATGGGGAAACAATGGAAACAGTGCCAGATTTTATTTTCTTGGGCTCCAAAATCATTCAAATGTTGTCTGCACCCATGAAATAAAAAACACTTGCTCCTTAGAAGAAAAGCTATGACTAACCTAGACAGCATATTAAAAAGCAGGGACATTACTTTGCTGACAAAGGTCCATCTAGTCAAACCTATGGTTTTTCCAGTAGTTATTTATGGACGTGAGTGTTGGACCATAGTTCATCAGGCACTCTGTCTATCAGATCTAGTCCCTTAAATCTATTTCTCACTTCCACTGTATAGTCATAAGGAATTTGATTTAGGTCAAACCTGAATGGTCTAGTGGTTTTCCCTACTTTCTTCAATTTAAGTCTGAATTTGGCAATAAGGAGTTCATGATCTGAGCCACAGTCAGCTCCTGGTCTTGTTTTTGCTGACTGTATAGATCTTCTCCATCTTTGGCTGCAAAGAATATAATCAAACTGATTTTGGTGTCGACCATCTGGTGATGTCCACGTGTAGAGGCTTCTCTTCTGTTGTTGGAAGAGGGTGTTTGCTATGACCAGCAAAACGGCAGTCTAAGGAGGCCTTAAAAATAGCTGTGAAAAGAAGAGAAGCGAAAAGCAAAGGAGAAAAGGAAAGATACAAGCATCTGAATGCAGAGTTCCAAAGAATAGCAAGAAGAGATAAGAAGGGCTTCCTCAGCAATCAATGCAAAGAATTAGAGGAAAACAATAAAATGGGAAAGACTAGAGATCTCTTCAAGAAAATTAGAGATACCAAGGGAACATTTCATGCAAAGATGGGCTCAATAAAAGACAGAAATCATATGGACCTAACAGAAGCAGAAGATATTAAGAAGAGATGGCAAGAATACACAGAAGAACTGTACAAAAAAGAGCTTCACAACCAAGATAA
This sequence comes from Bos grunniens, assembly GCF_055505025.1. Classification (NCBI taxonomy): domain Eukaryota; kingdom Metazoa; phylum Chordata; class Mammalia; order Artiodactyla; family Bovidae; genus Bos; species Bos grunniens. The sequence continues at coordinate 11,930,202 of NC_141168.1, forward strand.
TCACAATGCTGTGATCACTCATCTAGAGCCAGACATCCTGGAATGTGAAGTCAAGTGGGACCTTGAAAGCATCATTATGAACAAAGCTAGTGGAGGTGATGGAATTCCAGTTGAGCTATTTCATATCCTGGAAGATGATGCTGTGAAAGCGCTGCACTCACTACGCCAGCAAATTTGGAAAACTCAGCAGTGGCCACAGGACTGGAAGAAGGTCAGTGTTCATTCCAATCCCAAAGAAAGGCAATGCCAAGGAATGCTCAAACTACCGCACAATTGCATTCATCTCACATGCTGGTTAAGTAATGCTCAAAATTCTCCAAGCCAGGCTTCAGCAATACGTGAACTCCAAACTTCCAGATGTTCAAGCTGGTTTTAGAAAAGGCAGAGGAACCAGAGATCAAATTGCCAGCACCCGCTGGATCATGAAAAAAGCAAGAGAGTTCCAGAAAAACATCTATTTCTGCTTTATTGACTATGCCAAAGCCTTTGACTATGTGGATCACAATAAACTGTGGAAAATTCTGAAAGACATGGGAATACCAGACCACCTGACCTGCCTCTTGAGAAATCTGTATGCAGGTCAGGAAGCAACAGTTAGAACTGGACATGGAACAACAGACTGGTACCAAATAGGAAAAGGAGTACATCAAAGCTGTATATTGTCACCATGCTTATTTAACTTCTATGCAGAGTACATCATGAGAAACGCTGAGCTGGAAGAAGCACAAGCTGGACTCAAGATTGCTGGGAGAAATATCAATAACCTCAGATATGCAGATGACACCACCTTATGGCAGAAAGTGAAAGAAGAGAGTGAAAAAGTTGGCTTAAAGCTCAACGTTCAGAAAACGAAGATCATGGCATCTGGTCCCATCACTTCATGGAAAATAGATGAGGAAACAGTGGAAACAGTGGCAGACTTTATTTTGGGGGGCTCCAAAATCACTACAGATGGAGACTGCAGCCATGAAATTAAAAGACGCTTACTCCTTGGAAGGAAAGTTATGACCAACCTAGATAGCATATTCAAAAGCAGAGACATTACTTTGCCAACAAAGGTCAGTCTAGTCAGTTAAGTTCAGTTCAGTCGTTCAGTCGTGTTTGAGTCTTTGCGACCCCATGAATCGCAGTACCCCAGGCCTCCCTGTGTATCACCAACTCCCAGAGTTCACTCAGACTCACATTCATCGAGTCAGTGATGCCATCCAGCCATCTTATCCTCTGTCGTCCCCTACTCCTCCTCCCTCCAATCCCTCCCAGCATCAGAGTCTTTTGCAATGAGTCAACTCTTCACATGAGGTGGTCAAAATACTGGAGTTTCAGCTTTAGCATCATTCCTTCCAAAGAAATCCCAGGGCTGATCTCCTTCAGAATGGACTGGTTGGATCTCCTTGCAGTCCAAGGGACTCTCAAGAGTCTTCTCCAACACCACAGTTCAAAAGCATCAATTCTTCAGTGCTCAGCCTTCTTCACAGTCCAACTCTCACATCCATACATGACCACAGGAAAAACCATAGCCTTGACTAGACTGACCTTTGTTGGCAAAGTAATGTCTCTGCTTTTGAATATGCTATCTAGGTTGGTCATAACTTTCGTTCCAAGGAGTAAGTGTCTTTTAATTTCATGGCTGCAGTCACCATCTAGTGAACGCTATGGTTTTTCCAGTAGTCATGTATGGATGTGAGAGTTGGACTGTGAAGAAAGCTGAGAGCCAAAGAATTGATGTTTTTGAATTGTGGTATTGGAGAAAACTCTTGAGAGTCCCTTGGACTGCAGGGAGATACAACCAGTCCATCCTAATTTGATCACTCCTGAATATTCATTGAAAGGTCTGATTCTGAAACTGAAGCTCCAATACTCTGGCCACCTGATGCAAAGAACTGAATCGTTTGAAAAGACCCTGATGCTGGGAAAGATTGAAGGCAGGAGGAGAAGGGGAGGACAGAGAATGAGATAATTGGATGACATCACTGACTCAGTGACATGAGTTTGAGCAAGCTCCAGGAGTTGATGATGGACAGGGAAGGCTGGTGTGTTGCAATCCATGGGATCAAAAACAGTCGGACATGGCTGAGCAACTCAACTCAACTGAACTGAACTCAGAGTTAACCAGGTCACCTCCTCCCATTAACAGCTGAAATTAGTAGACCTGGACTAGTTTATAGGTTTACTGATAATACCTTTCATACAGTGGAAAAAAAAAAAAAAACTCTTCCGGAAAGCAATGATTTTCCCCCAATACCTGAGATTCTTACTGTATATTCTTAGACAATTTCCATTTCAAATATGCTGATGAATATCCAAATCTGAAGCTTGGAATCTATTGTCATCTAGCTCAGACCAAAAGGCAGAAAGCAGTCCCAAGTGATAGATGGGAAAATTAATATCAGCAAACCACACTGGATAGTTTTGTTACCTATGTTGGGTCGTTAGTATGTGATCTGATAACAGGACATGAAATAACATAGAAAAAAAAGCTTTAACATTTTTTTATTCTCAGTATAAAATTTAGGCTTTTTTTCTCATTTGATAAAGACAATTTACACTTTAGTAGGCTTTATTATTCTTAAAAATATTCTTTAAAATAGCACTTTTAGGAAACTGATTATTGTTTAATTTTGTCTTTGGCACTGGAAGTCTAACCTTTACTTGAAAATACACTATAGATTTTTAATAAAGGAAGTTATATATTTATTATGTTTAGTGTGATCTGAAATTCTCTTTTATATGTTTTAAATAAAGCAAAATGTATGTATGTTTTATACATAGATATACTTGATAATGTTAGGAGGTTTTAAGATTTAAAGATTTTACATGTTCATAATTATAGTATTAATATTTCATGCCAATAAAATTCTCATTAGTGATAATAAATAATATATAAGAACTTTGGAATGAGCATTCACATACTACCATAAATGAAATAAACAAGGATCTATTGTATAGCACAAAGCACTATATAGAATACCCTATAATAACCTGTAATGGAAAAGAATCTGAAGAATAATGTGTATAGACATAAACAAGTCACTTTGCTGTACACCTGAAATTAACAAGCTGTAAGTTAACTTTCTTTTATAGAAAAATTTTTCAAAAATACATTTTTGTAGTTATGAGATCCAAATAACTAAACTAAAGGAACAAAAAGAAAATTTTTAACACTTCATATGACTATTTCCACTTCAATTTTGAATGTATGCTAATTATTATAGTCTTATTTTAGTGACAACTTTTGTATGCTGACGTAGCTTTCACTAAGCATAAGTCTTGCCCATTCCTGCTATGAAAGAAAGAATTCTACATTTTTCCAGTGAAATTGCCATCACTGAAAATATTGAACTTCAATATATCACTGCCTATATTTATAAATGGCACATAGTACAAAGTAACATTATCATTTGTTTTCAAAACAAGTGATTCTTATTAGGAATTGATTTTCAAATCACCATTGGGAGATCTTAGACTCTGCCTCCACTAGCATTCTATTAATTAAATTGACCTAACTAAATGTATCACTATCATTCAGCAAAAACCCTGATGTCACGTCTGGACAAAGCTTCAAAACAATGAAGCAGTTTGCAACATAAATAAAGAAATCTTTCACTAAAAATATAGAAAATCTAGCATCCTAGAATTATTACAATGGAAGTTAGTAGAAAAGATTTTCTTTAAAAAAAAAAAAAGAGAGAGTAGAAATACCACTACTCAATTCTAGCCACAGATCTTTTGTCTAAGTCATAATGTGACTCTGGAGAGATTACTTAAATTATCTGGGCTTCCACTTTCTCTTTCCATCTCTAAAAATCCTTTCAAGCCTCAATATTCCTTAATTCTTTAATTTTATGTCCTGTCATGTTTATAATCAAAAGAACCAAAAGCTCATTACTACAATGTAAAAAGTGAATGAGTTTCTCTTTGGTAACGCTCTGATCTTTAACATGAGACTTTGGGTCTGCTTCACACTTCTGTTTCTCCATTAAAATGAATAAACTTACTTCCTAGCTCAAATTACTGTTCTGTGATTTGGCACAAATTTAAGAAGAAGGTTACACTTCTAATATAAGAGGCTCCAAAATACAATGACCTAAATAAGATAGAAGCTTATTTATCTTCCATATATCATCCCAGCTGGTCTAGGGTTGGGGAGTGGGGTAGATTCTTCTCCATGAGGTCATTCTGGCATCCAGTTTCTTTCCTTCAGTAAATAGTAGTCAATACAATAAGACATGAAGAAAGGAAATAAGAATAAGAGATATACAAATATTAATGAACCGTGGAATGGTGATGCCTATCGGTCTTGTCCTATCACTGCTGAGAAGATACCACACTCAACAAACACAGGACAAAGCCACTGTTTCCAAGAACTGGACAACAGACATGCAGGATGTGGTCCCTGAGAGCAAGAAAAGACAAAAGGAGCTCTGTTTTCCAAGCTGTGACACAGAGAAATGAGACCCACAGGGAATGCTGCCGTGTTGGGATGAGGAAACTGATTGGAGGCTGTGCTTTGAGGGAACTGGTCTTTATTGGTAGGGACTGGGGGTAGGACTAGCCCTGGACATCTCTAGAGGGTTCCATTTTGTTCGTAGCTGAATCCTATGTGCTGTGCACACACACAAGTCTCCCTGAGGCCTGGTTGTGAGCTGCTCCTGGAGGCTCTGAGTTTGGTGGAGAAAATTATTTAAATTTACTAAATTATGCAAATGAATTATGATTACATGAAGATGTACACCATGTTTACCTGGAGAAGATATTAAATTTATTATCTTCCAAGTAACTATAAATTCAACTTAATTCCAACCAAAAGTTGCTGCTAAAATTCACATGGGAAAAAGTAAAAATGTATGCAACCTCAAGATGGTCTTTAGAAATGAAAACAAAGAGAGAGTGACCATGTGTCAGAGAGGAGAAGATGTTGTTAAGTCACAATAATCAAGAGACATAAAACAGAGATAGATGAGTTTGACTATGTCGCAATTCAAAAGTTTTGTGGGGCTAAAGAAACCGTGGGCTTCCCTGGTGACTCAGTGGTAAAGAATTCGCCTGCCAGTTCAAGAGACGTGGGTTTGATCCCTGAATTGCAAAGATCGCCTGGAGAAGCAAATGGCAGCCCACTCCAGTATCTTTGCCTGGGAAATCCCACAGACAGAGGAGCCTGTCAGGCTACAGTCCATGGGGTTACGAAAGATTGGACATGGCTTAGCAACTAAATGGCAATAAAGAAACTATAAACACTATTTAAGATCAGGGAAGGACCAGAAAAAATTATCTAGAATGTATATTACTGGATATCAATAACAAAAAATACATTAATCTAATAGTAAAATTGAGGAAAATTAGACAAAAGACAATTGGCAGAGGAGGAAATACTAATGAAAAGTTAATATAAAAAGAGTTTGTTTGACCACAGCAATAATCAAGCAAATCCATCTTCCCTCCATCAAGTCAAATATAAACAAATCTGATGGTGTAAAATGCTGATGAAGCTATGAAGGAAAGAAATTCTCATCCATGGCAGAGAAGAGTAAAGATAAGTAAAGTCCCTTCAGATGAGAATTAAGCAGAATCTAATAATACTGAAAATACTTATAAGCTGGAACCCCCGCAATTTAATTTCTGGATGTATAACTTCTTCCTTCCCAACCTCCACAAAAATACCTTACATATGTGCACAAGGAGACATATTCAAGGAAGTTTGCTGCAGTGTATTTTTAATAGCCAACATAAAGAGGGGAAACTAATTGTACATAAAAGCAAGAATGAACAAATTGCAGTATCCTTATGATGAAATATTTGTATTAATTAAAAAGAATAAATTAGAATGATCTATCTATATTTTATATATATCTATATAAACACACATGGTTTGAGCTTAACATGATGCCAAATTATAAAAAGCAAATATGAAATATATATAGTATAATTGTATAATACAGACATACATATATACAGAACACAATTACAGAACATGTGCATGTATGTGTTTGTTGTTAAAGAATGGAAGTGTAAACATCAAAGAATTTATTCCATGGTCAGAATTGTGGATAGTGTAGCTTAATCTATAATGTTTTATTTAAGAGAAAAATGCTAAAAGAGATTTGAGGTAAAATATTAAGGTGTGTCAATGTTAGATGGGAAAAAGTAAGTGTATATTATTCTTTATCCTCTATTGTTCTTTTACATACCTTAAATCTGTTAAAAAATCAATATTTGTTTAACTAGTAACATAAATTTGTGACAGTGAAAAATAATTGAGGAAATCTTGGGTCACTGCAAGTATTATTACAAGTCACAAGTCACTTGGTGGATCTACTCAGATCACTGGTCACGTGGCTGGTCAGATACTGCTTTGAAACATTTAGGTTTTCTTTTTATAGAAGAGGTAAATTAGAATGGCTTAAGCTTTAAAAAGAGACTTTTTGTTGTTTTACCTTAAATGACTCCCTTCAGAAATATTGTTGGCAACACATAAACTTGAAAGAATTCTTTGGTTCCCTATTATCAGGCAGTGAAGTTTTCCCCAAGAACGTTTTGAAACAAAAACCGAATACAAGGCCATGCTCGAATGGCACCATTAAATTGTTCAGTGCTTGGTCTGGCACTTACAGTAATACTTAAAGCATTCCCACAAGGCCCATCAAGACAGAGCTGAGATATTATATTCATTCAAACAAATGTCTTGCAATTTATACCTAATGAAATTTTCTCTAACATTGTTTCCTTCACTCCTCACTCATTAATCAATTAAGAGGGAGGAGAATTAAGACACTGACTCTAGCATAATGTGAGAAAGTTTCCCAGCATTCCCAACCTGGGGAGTAAGCAAATGACACACGGGTTTTCAAATATGAGCCATATATCAGAAATGGAGAGAGGAAATTAATGTGAACTTGGGGAAAATATTACTGCTAATATTGTTCAGTATCAGACCCTGGATATGTTTTTCTGTTTGATTTTGAAATTATTGGTTACTTTTATGGACTTTGCCAGTAGAATAATTCCAGTTTTATTACTATCCATATCCTGTGGTTTTATTTCCTAATAAAAATATGTGTAGTATTAGTGTTGTCCTGAAATGTAATTGATTTCTGAGAGGTATAATTCACTATCTGGGAAATGGTCTTTTGAATTTCTATAAAATAGTGCATGGATGAATGAGATACTAAGAAAGACTGCAATGCCAAGAAGTAATAATGGAATAAAATATTTTTCATTATTTTGGTAATGGATAATTTTGAGTTTAATTTACTATTTTTTAAAGCTTTCATTGGAATGGCACACGTCAGTAGAAACCTTCAAAAATTAGTCTTGACGTCATGAGATTTTTGTCACTCCTAAATTACTGTGTTATCAGTAATTCTAAACTGAAACCTCCCGTTTTCCCCAGAAATGCATCCAGATGTACTTGGGATGAAATCATAAATCACAGGAAATTTAACTGAATGGGGCTTGAACTTGAGAATTCCTGATGGACCACAGGAACATCCTGAAATATCCCAAAGAATTTAAGATAGTTACTGAGGACCTGTGTGAAGGACAGATCATAGATATTAGGAGAGGCATATAGACTAAAGATCTAACAAGGGAGAAAAGATGTTATTAGCTCATATTGCAGCCTTCCTTAACCACCAACTGGAAGATAAAGATGCTCCCCAGCTCCCCTCTTGTACCTGCTTACAAAACCCAGCCCAGCCTTGAGTCAGGTTCATCGGTCCAGCAGGGCTGTTGCTCTTTGCTTGCATTTCACTTCCCTGTGTCACGGTTTGGAAAGTAGCTTCAAGCAGAGAGCTCACTGTTTGTGCTTACTTTCTTGCAAGAACCACACCCGGAATATCTGTTGTGAAATTCTTGAAAGCAGTTGCTTGGTGGATTTCGTGGCTCAGCCGGTAAAAAATCCACCTGCAATGCAGGAGACCTGGGTTCGATTCCTGGGTTGGGAAGATCTCCTGGAGAAGGGAAAGGCTGCTCACTCCAGTATTCTGGCCTGGAGAATCCCATGGACTATACATTCCATGGGTCGCAAAGAGTCGGAAACTACTGAGCGACTTTCACTTTCACTTTCATAGTTGTTTATGGCAGCAGAGCAAGTGTGATATTCATCACTGCTCCGTGCTCAGAGCTGGATGTCTGTCCTCTTCATTGTTTTCTTTTTTCTTATCTCCTCCCATACTAGGGCCTGGGCTACCTGAGCGCTGGGATTATATATTAACATTTACTTATGAGATAGACCGACAGCCCAGAGAAATGTATATTGAATGAAGCTTAAGGAAACAAAAATTTGAATGTTACTGATGAACAAAGGTTTTCCCAACCGAATATTTTTATGATGTGTTCTGAATAAAGATGACTCAGTCTGAAGTCTCTCTTTAGAATAAAAATGTAAGTATCGGATGCTAACAGTCTCCATACACAGATACATAATCCCTTATCCACCATTCTGAAAGCCACTAAAACCCAAAACTTTTTGCAAATTTTCTGCCAAAGCTCATTTGGTAGCAAAACCAGGCCTGAACTGGCATGAGTGGCCACTGGTGTCTCAAGGTCCCTCCCATGAATGTGCACCAGTACTGATTACTGGTTTTTTATCTTGTAATTTGGTTTAACTGATTGATAAAAATTTCAAATAAAAAGTTAAAGTGCAGGTAACCTTGGAAGAAAAGAAAGCATCTGTCATTATCAGCAGTACAGAAATCAGAGTTTATGGTGACTAAAACATCTTAGCAGAGAATATAGCTTGGGAGCTGTCACTACACATGATTTAAAGAGAGACAAGATGTTGAAGTTTTATGGTTGACAGTGATGACATGAACCACTGAAAACAAGGAAATCATTTCAGAATTAAAAACTAGAAAGCTTAACTGTGCATTGATTAAAGGGTTCTGACAACAGCAAAAAAAAAAAAAAATTCGAGAGTGTCATTGGCCAGTTTGCTGGACAAGCAACCAACTTGAAACACAGATCATTTCCCACAATATACTTATCAAAATTTTTGCCTAGCAAAAACTGTCCTTCAAAAAATGGACTATTATTGAAATGTGACATTATTAAAAATGCCCACATAATATTGAAGTTTTTGATCTTTAGCAACTGTCATTTTCATGGGGAAATGCCAAACAATACCATTCTGGGACTTTATTTAGAATTAGACTAGCCAGATCAGACACAACTAGCATTCCAAAATGTTATTTTTAATACATGTGAGTTAATGAAAATTATACAAAAAGATATCGTAAAAAGAAAAAATTGAGTCAAATAATATGTAAATGTAGACATGAATATATTTACTATATATTAAAATAATCATGTAATTGAAAGTGGGGATCTTTTTAAGACTGAGAAATTTCCACTTTTCTAACTTTCTTTTTGGGTCAGCCTATTTCACAGTTAACACAACTAGAGATACATGGCGGAGCAAGAAGAGAAAGGAAAGGGTTACAACATTTTTGATAGTCTGTAATACAGATGCTAAACTGGAGTACCATCATAATGTTCTGGCTGATTTCTTTGAGGAAAGATTGGAGAAGAATTGCACAAGTTTTGACTTATTCACCCACATGAAAATTGGTTCTTATAACCCCTACTTTTTATTTATGCCAATATGTCTAATATTATTGGAGATCACAGCAAGTAGAGCATTCTAAAACTTTTTTTCCACACCATATTAGATTTTAAAGAAGTTATCTGATTTTCATTTATTTTGATATAATTCTGTTTGTATAGATAAAGCCATCAAATGAATTTTTTTCACTTTCTTGAATGGAAAACCAATTTAATAACTCCTGGCTTGACTCAGATTACTATTTGGAAATCTAGGAACTATTGACATATTTTTGATTTCCATAGTATAAATGACAACTCTGAAAAACACACTTAATTTTGTGGATTCCTTTCCTTTCTAAGTTTATAAAATCTTTCCTTTTATACTCAGTGATTTAATGAAAAATATATAAATCAGTTTCCTTTTTCTCTAATAAAAAATATATTGTGTACAACATAGAAAATATATATTCAAACATAAACATGATTCAATTGTTTAAATAAAATTCCACATGATTTTTTTTAAAGCAGAATGCCATCTCTATTCATTGGGGAATCAAAGGAGATTGTAAAAGCTTTTAAGAAAACATGAAATACCTGTGATAAACCATAATAAAAAGACTATGAAAAAGAATATATATGTGTATAACTGACTCACTTTGCTGTACAGCAGAAATTAAACACAACTGGTAAATCAACTATACCTCAATAAATTTTTTTAAAAAAAGAAAACATGATATGATCTTACCATAAATGATAATAAAAGATATACAGATCATACTAACCTTGAGAAGTCATTTTACCTTACTAAATTAGCAAAGAAAATTCTAATTTTAAATTTACTTTGCTGAAAACTAACATAGCATTATAGGCTTCAATACATATCATTTATTTAAAATAGTGATGGTGAAAATCAGTCTCATGTAAGTTTACTTTATAATGTGAAATGAACATATCACAGTAACAAATGTTATGTTCGCTACAGTCCAAATGGTAAATAAGAAAACAGAATCTTGCACTCACGGAGAAATCTGAGAAGACAATAGAGCCTTACCTATAGAGAACAAAGCATTACCTGTGAATTTTCCCTACATATTTTCAAAAACAGGAAAAAAAAGGAAATTGCTTTTATGCTCTGAGGCCACTATATCCAATGCAGAAGCCACTAGCCGGAGGTACCTATTGAAAATTGACTACTCCCAACCAAATTATGCTGCAAATAAAAAATATATTCTGGGTTTCAAACACTTGGCATGAAAAATGTAAAATATATGATGAGTAATTTATATTTTGATTACAAATTCAAATTAAAATATTTGGCTATATTGAGTTAAACTATATTATTGAGTTATTTATGCTTGTATCTATGTACATTTTAAAATGAGACTACTAAGTTATTAAATATGATCCTGTGTTTAAAGAAGGCCCTTAGGCAGAGGATGAGGATTGCATTCTTTTTTTTTTTCTTTAAATTTTTATTTTGTATTGAGATGTAGCCTATTAACAAATAATGTTGTGATAGTTTCAGGTGAACAGCTAAGGGACTCAGCCATACATATACATGTATCCGTTCTCCCCCAAACTCCCCTCTAATCCAGCCTGCCACATAACACTGAGCAGAGCTCCACTCACATCATTTACAAATATTTTCTCCCAATCTGTGATTTGTCTTTTCGTTTTGTTTATTATTTCTTTTGCTGTGCAAAAGCTTTGGAGTTTAAGTAGGACCTATTTGTTGGTCACATCATTTGCAAATATTTCCTTCCAATCTGTGATTTGTCTTTTCATTCTGTTTATTATTTCCTTTGCTGTGCAAAAGCTTTTGAGTTTAAGTAAGACCTGTTTGTTTATTTTATTTCCATTATTCTGGGAGACAGATTGAAAGAGATATTGCTGTGATTTATGTCAGAGAGTGTTTGGTCTAAGTTTTCCTCTAGGAGTTTTATAGTCTCTGGTCTCAGATAATTGCATTCTTAAGACAAGAATCCAACAATGATGCAGGTGACCTAGACAGAGGATGAAGAACATTCGAGCAGGGCACTGAGAACTTTCCTGGGAGGTTAATGGGATCCACCAATATAGAGAGACTGCTTCTGATTGAAAGCAGCATAAAATTCAATTCTACTATATTATTTAAAACAGGATGTGTTGGTTCCTGAAACTCAATAGTGCACAGATATTTCAGGTACCTCTTTTTATTGAAATAAAATTGAAGTACAGTGTTATGTTAGTTTCAGGTGTACTACATATTAATCTGACATTTACATACATTATAAAATGATCACCATAGTAAATATAGAAGCCATCTATCCTCATACAAATTTGTTACAATATTATTGATCATATCCGTTATACTGTGTTTTACATACCAGTGAATAATTTATTTTATAACTGGAGGTTTGTACCTCTTAATTGTACCTCTTAATCCCCTGCACCTAGTCTGCTTCAGCCTCTACTATCCTCTCCCCTTTGGAAACCACACGTTTGTCCTCTATATCTTTAGTTTGTTTTCATTTTGTTTTGTTTTTTAAATTCCACATGTGAGATGATACAATACTTGTCTTTCACTGTCCAATTTAGTTCAGTTAGCATAGTATCCTCTAGGTCCATCCGTGTTTTTATAAATAGCAAGATTTCATTTTTAATGGCTAATATTCCATTATATATATATTATAATATTATCATATTTTCTTTATTCATCAATCTATGGATACAGGTTGCTTCCTTATCTTGGCTTTTATAAATAATGCTGCAATAAACATTACATCTTTTCAAATTAGTATGCACATCTGTCAGAGTGGTTATCATCGAAAAGACAACAAATAACAAGTGTTGGCAAGGATGGGGAGAAACGTAAATTGATACAGGAATTATGGAAATAACAGTTCCTAAAAAAATTAAAAATAGAACTACCATAAAATTGAGCAAATTCACTCCTGGGTAAATCTGAGGAAAATGAAGACGTAAATTCAAAAAGATATATGCACCCCAATTTCACAACAACATTATTTACAGTAGCCAAGATATGGAAGCAACCTAAGTGTCCATCAATAGAAATAAAGAATACACACACACTCACACACACATACACACAATGGGATATTATTTAGCTATAAATGAAGAGTGAAGGTTTTTTTTTGCCACTTACAACACCATCAGTGGACCTAGAGGTTTAGTGAAATAAGTCAGACAGAGAAAATATGTTTTCACTTGTATGTGGAATCTAAAAGATAAAACAAATGAACAAATATAACCATATAGAAACAGGCACAGAGAACCACCTAGCAGCCACCTTAGGAGGGAAGGGGGAGTGGAGGTAAGGGTAAAATTGGTGAAGAGGACTAAAAGGTACACCCTGCTGCTGCTGCTAAGTCGCTTCAGTCGTGTCCGACTCTGTGCAACCCCACAGACGGCAGCCCACCAGGCTCCCCCGTCCCTGGGATTCTCCAGGCAAGAACACTGGAGTGGGTTGCCATTTCCTTCTCCAATGCCTGAAAGTGAAAAGTGAAAGTGAAGTCGCTCAGTCATGTCTGACTCTTCACGACCCCATGGACTGCAGCCTACCAGGCTCCTCTGTCCATGGGATTCTCCAGGCAAGAGTACTGGAGTGGGGTGCCATTGCCTACCAGATGTACAACAAATAAATTGCAAGGATGTAATAAGGATGTGATATTCAACACAGGGAATATAGTCAATATTTTAGCACTCTATGTGGAGTATCATCTATAAAACTACTATAAAACTACACACCTGAAATAACATAATTTTGTAAGCAAATATACTTCAACTAAGAAAAAGAAAAAGTCAGCAAAAAATTTAAGCTGCTCTTCAGTACGAAGGAAATCCAAATGGCCAATAAACATACAAGGGAGTAATCACATAATTAGTCATCAGGAAAAATCAAAGTAAAACTACAAAGAAATAAGACAGCAGAACCACCAGAATAGCTAGAACTTAAAATGACTGAAAACTCTTAGTGTTTTTGAGCAAACAGAGCTTTTGAAAACTGCTAGTGGGAGTATCAGTTAGCACAATCCCTTTGGAAAATGTCTTGGGAGTTGGGAATGTCACGAAGGTTGAATATATACAGATCCCAAGGCCCAACAACTTGACCCTTAGTTATTTGGGAATATTCAATGTTCATTTTTACTAACTTTATCCTGAATGCACACATGAAGTATTCTGGATCAGAGACAGATTTCTTCTTTATTACTTATTATCTCTAAATAAAAAGTGTGTTGCCCACTATATGCCTTTTGTGATAGGTCCCAGCTCTGGGACCTCACAGTGAGAACAGATAGATACTTTCAGTACACGAACAGCAGGATTTTCCATAGGCTAAGGAAGAGGAAAGAAGGATTTTATCTCCACTTCTTAAAGTGTCTCCTCCTGACACTTGGTTTTTAAATAAAATCTCTCCAGGAGACCTTTAGCCACATAACTTTTAATTGCGTGAGACCTAAAGTTGCAGGCCTCGTTGGTCTCTGAAATGTGAATACCCACATAGATAAGGCCGCAGGCTCTGGGCTGAGGCTTACCCAGGTGCCCATGGCTTTGGTTTGGGGGACGTAAGAGATGTTCTGTTATCCTTTTGGATCAGAGCAATTAGCTACTTCATTAGGGAAACGAATGACTACAGATCTAATCTTTACAGCACGTGAACATGTTTCTAAGAGAAGTAAAAGCAATGTCTCTAACCTCATAGTACATTTGTGTCCACAGCTAAAACTATTAACATGAACCCTGAAAAATTCAGGAATGTTTTATTTCCCTACAATTATGTACCCAACAGAAATGTGTGTACTCATCTATACCAGATATGTTCAAGAATGTTCATAGCAGCATTGTTGTTTTTCCTCTCCACTTTCTTTCTTTCTATCTTTCTAATTGAAATATAATTGGCTTTCAGACTCACAGACTTAGAGAACAAACTTATGGTTACCAGGGGGAAGGGAAATGGGGAAGGATATACTGGGAATTTGAGACTGACACATACAAGCTTCTATATTTAAAATAGATAACCAACAAGGACCTACTGTAGAGCACAGGAAACTGTGCTCAATATTCTGTAATAACCTAACTGGAAAAGAATTTGAAAAAGAATAGATACATCTATACCTATAACTAAAGCACTTTGCTGTATACTTGAAACTAACTCAACAAATATGCTACAAAGTTAGAGACATTTGCTTCTATATTATAGTTTTTAATCAACTAAAATAAAATAAAAAACTTTAATGTACTTGTTTTCTTTTTTAATAAATTTATGTATTCAATTATTTTTGGCTGCACGGGCTCTTCTGTAGTTGCAACAAGCAGGGGCTACTCTCTAATTGCAGTGTGCAGGCTTCTCATTGCGGTGGCTTCTCTTCCTGCAGAGCCTGGGCTTTAGGGCACACGGGCTTCAGTAGCTGTAGCACATGGGCTCAGTAGTTGCGGCTCTTAGGCTCTAGAGCACAGGCTCAACAGTTGTGACTCAAGGGCTTAGCTGCTCCCAGGCATGTGGGATCTTCCCAGATAAGGGATGAAACCCATGTCTCCTGCACTGGCAGACGGATTCTTTACCACTGAGCCATCAGGGAAGCCCCAAAGTTCTTTTAAATGAATAAGAATAAAAAAAAAAAAAGAAATACAATTGATGTATAACATTCTGTACATTTAGGATGTTCGTGTCTGCTGGTTGCTAAGTAGCTTCTGTCATGTCCGACTCTGTGCGGTCCTAGGACTTCAGCCCGCCAGGCTCCTCTGTCCATGAGATTCTCCAGGCAAGAATACAGGAGTGGGTTGCCGTGCCCTCCTCCAGGGGACCTTCCCATGCAGGGATCCAACCCACTTCTCTTACATCAAACCTGCATTGGCAGATTCTTTACCACTAGTGCCACCTGGGTAGCCTCAGGTTTAGGGTGTACAACATGTTAATTGGATATAGTTGTATATTACAACATGATCACCACCATAGTCTTAGCTAACACCTCTGTCACTTCACATAGTTATAATTTATTTTTCCCTTAGCTTTAGTGAGATATAATTGACATGTAACATTGTGTGAGTTTGAATTATACAATGTGTTCATTTGATAGACTTATATTTTACAAATGATTGCCACCATTGTGTTAGCTAACACCTCTATCACATCACATAATTAGCATTATTCTTAGGAGTGCAAACCTGAAAACCACCCAAATGTTATCAACAGTAGAATAGATGATTATCTATTACAGCATATTCATGCAATAGAATTCAACGTGGCTATGAGAGTGTATCAACCCCCATGACATACTGGAATACGGGTGATTCCACACACAGCTTTAAGCAGAAAAAAAAAAAGCCAGACAGAAAGGAATATCTACTCTGATTCCACTGAAATGAAAATGTAAGTCAGTAAAACTAAACTATGATGTTAGAAGTTGCGATAATGCTTACTTTGGCAAAGGAAAGGGGGACAGCAAGTGGAAGGGAGGTAAATCGGGGTTCTGAGTCACAGTCTACATTGATCTGGATAATAGTCACACAGGTGTGTTTATTTTGTAGAAAATGAGGTGCTATTCAATTATGATTTGCATACTTTAGTGTATATACTTTATATTCAAAATGTATTTTTTTAGCCTTTATTCTTATTTCATTTTTTTGTTTGGCTGTGCCAGATTTTAGTTGCAGCACACAGGATCTTTAGTTGTGGCACGCAAGCTCTTAGTTGTCGCATGTGGGTTCTAGTTCCCTGACCAGGGATGAAACCCGGGCGCCTTACATTGAGAGTGCGTCTTCATCACTGGACCGACAGGGAAGTCCCCCGAAATTTTTTTTTTTTAAACCAGGAAATTTTTCATAAGGGTTTCTGAAAATTTGACAGAATTCAAGGTCAGCAAAATTTCTGGCTTTTGGAAACACTAAAAGAAAACTAGAAAGCAGCATTACGCAAATGTTCATTTTCCCCCACCTTTCTTTTGTGCTTCTTATTCCTCCACCCCATTCTTTCCTTTCTTTCAAGTCTGCTTGGCAAAGGAAGAGAGATGAAACCCTGAGAGTAGTTAATAGTGTGGTTAATATTGTGCATTCCTAAAGGATTTTCTTAATGGAAAATACATAGAATGTGAGGTTCTCTTGTTTGTATTATTCCCAATAGGAATTAGAACAGAGCTGATGTTTTTAGCCTCTCTGTATAGGCAGGGAAGACATTTATTCTAATGGGTGTTATCAATTCCACACCTCTTAGTAGATAGTTTGAATATGACCTCCGGCTTAGTTTTTTTTTTTTTTTAAATAAGCAGAGTGAAAAACTCATTTCAAAGCAAATAGACACTAATTATAAATTTAAATTTAAAACTTTCTGTAATAGAAAAATTCTGATCACTGAGAGGATAAAATAAAGCAAGCTGGCAGCTTTCTACACCAAAGGGACTACAGATGATAGCTAGTAAATTGAGAGATATCTCTCATGTTCCAAAGCAATTTTCTAAAGCCAGAATCACTCCTTCACACACCTGCAGAAGATTCAGAAGCCCATGGGGAAGTAAACATTTATTTCAAAAATAAACTTTAAAGTTTGGAAATAAAAACAGACAAGCTGTTTTCTTTTATAAGAAAGCGTGGCTCTACAGGATCAGAGGTACTGTAATCAGAATTTTAAAGAGCAGAAATAACAGGTGACAACTTACACAGAGACACTCCAGCCTAGTGAACTGCAGAACAAGCGTAATTTACATCCATTAAACCTCATATAAGCGGAGAGGATTAGAAATAAAGAGACCAAATTCCAGCTCCAGTTTTGCCACTGACTATATTTCTCTGTAAAACCAGAACAAGTGCTCACGGTCTATCAAAAGAAACAAAAGATCAAGGTGAAATCTCTGCCAAAGAAAGCTTACAAATTATATTTGTTATTATTATTAACATTTCATGGGGCCTCTTCCCTTATCTCTTTCTCATTTTCCTTAAGTCTCCTCTCCCGTTTCAATTCCCCCCGCTCCCTTTCCACCTATTTCCCTTATTTTTACCTGTTTTTCTCTTTCAGCCTTGTCTATCACTTTTTAAACTGTCCATAGTGTGGTATTTTAACTAACCATATAATATGTATTATATTATATGTATGTGGTATTTTAACTAACCATATATATATGTATATATATATATAAAACTTGTCTTTCTCTCTAAAACATCAACTAAATTGCTACTTTTACTTGTATGCAACACAAAATTAATTTAGTTTCAATGAGTCACCGGTTTAGTAAAGAAAAATTTTAAGTTTCTTACCCTGGTCTAAAAAAATTATCCTTGGATTTATTGAAAATAAAATAGCCTGTTACTGAACAATATTTCAGGGTCACAAGGAACCAACCTACTACTGATTTTCTTTTCAGGGACTTTGAACCAAGCACCACCTCATTTCTTTTGGCTGCCCTGTATCTTACCCTTGGGTGAATATGTATCTGGCAGGCCTCCCTTCCCAGTCTACTTTCTGAATGTTAAATGAGATCCTAGGATCTCTGATCAATGTTCATTAATCAATAGACACTTTCTCTGCATTCACAATATGTATAGCATATGTTTGATCTTTGTAAAACCAGAATAAAGACAGAAGTGGTTTTTAAATTCAAGTATCTTGCTTCATATTTATACTCTTACCTGGTATAAATATGATCTTATAAGTAAGAATACATGCATTATTTACTCAGCAAGCAGAGAACTCTTTGCTTGATGCCATTACTTTGGTGGGAATACCAACAAAATTAGGGGAGGATTCCTATCCCTGAGGAATGTATCACCTAAAAAGGAAGAAAGATAAGTAAAAAAGTAATTATAAAGCATTTGTTCCTTCTCTGCTGCTCAAGTAGCAGATGAGGAGCAAATGGGACCAGGATGGATTAATTCTGCCTGAGTGAGTTAAGACTCCACAATGGATGGAGCATCCGGCTGAGGTCCAGGAAGCTCAGCAGGTGAATAAGAGAAGAAATCACATGTGAAACATGCCTTTGTCTTTGTTGGCTTCTCTTCTTCCGCCAGGCCCTCAAGTGCTGGTATTCTTCAGTTATCCACAAGATCCTCCTTACTTCTCTGCATACCTCTTTAGAGAGATTTCAAGCACTTTAGGACTTTATGGGAGGGCTCCCAAATTTGCATCTTCAGCTTCTGAACTATGCATTTATCTCTTTTCCAGAACCAGTTCATATTCATCAAGCCCAAACTGAATTTAACCCATCTTGCTGTTTGTCACGAGTCATGATGCATCAGCCCCCTAACTGGTCTTCTCTGATCCACTCTCAGTCGTGAGTGTGTGTGTGTGTGCTCAGTTGCTTAGTCACTCAGTCGTGTCCAACTCTGCCACCCCATGGGTTGTACTTGGGACTGAATGATGTTACTAAAATTCACATTTAGTCTTGAAATTTTCCTCTTTAAACCTTTCAAAGTTTTTCCACTGTTCTTAGAAAATGTTCAACATATTTTTTTTACAAGAGGCTGGATTATCTAGTCATTGTTTTCACACCTCCAGCCATCTTTATTGCTGTCCTAACCCCTCATTGTTGGAGAAGGCGATGGCACCCCACTCCAGTACTCTTGCCTAGAAAATTCCATGGATGGAGGAACCTGGTAGGCTGCAGTCCATGGGGTCGCAAAGAGTCGGACACGACTGAGTGACTTCACTTTTCACTTTTCCTTCCTGGAGAAGGAAATGGCAACCCACTCCAGTGTTCTTGCCTGGAGAATCCCAGGGATGGGGGAGCCTGGTGGGCTGCCATCTATGGAGTCGCACAGAGTCAGACACGACTGAAGCAACTTAGCAGCAGCAGCAGCAGCAGCAGCAACCCCTCATTGTACACCCCCAGTGATACTGAGTTTCTGTAAGTTTATCAAATTGCTGGTCTGTGTTCTCTACTTTGAACACACTCTTCTCCTATACTTTGTCCTGGATAAGACCTTTTCAGGACTTCGCTGGTTGTCCAGTGGCTAAGACTCCATATTGCTAATGCAACAGGCCCAGGTTCAATCCCTGGTCAAGGAAGTAGACCCCACATGCGGCAACTAAGAGTCCATATGCCACAACTAAAGATTCTGCATGCTGCAACTAAAAAGATCACTCAAGCTGCAACTGAAAAAAAAATGCCGGCTAGAACTGCATCCTCTATGGCCCCCATGCAGATCTTCTGACATGAATTGCACTCGTTTCCTCATCTGGTTATACTCTCCTGACTGCAAGATCCATGAAAGAATTAATATGATCATCTTGAATAGTATTCTGTCCTTCGGCACATAAGAACTCCACATGCAAGAAGAGAGATAGACCAGTGAAAATGAGAAAGAAAAAGAAGAAAGAGTGCTCAGTGTTTGTAAATCACAGGTAGAAAAGCTGACTTCCACAGAGGGTACATGACTTGGACTCCAGACAGACAGAGAGCAAAGGCAAAAAACTGGCTAGCTGTAGAGCTAATTTTTGAAGCTTATATCTAAGTTAGGGACTAGCTTAGACACTGCCAACTTGATACTGAAATCTAATTCTCCCTTCTTTTTCACTTTCTTGAATGGAAGGATTACAGTCACCTAAGAGATCGCCTAAAGCTTCTTTACTGTTCAGTCCTTCTGAGAAGTCTTTTTTCCAGTCTGTCAGCTTACACTGAGCTCTTGGAGGACTAGAACTACCACCCAGAGTTACACTATATATTGAGACATCACTTTCACCCACACACCTCTCCAAAAGGGATAATTTTGGAGAATTATGACATCCTAATATGTAACCAGTGAATCGAAATAACAGTACAAGCTGGCACAGTATACTTGCCAGTTTGTTCAATTAAGTTACTTTTTGTATCTCAACTGATTGAAACCAATGTACCTACCTAAGCAAACAGAGTAAAAGTGAAGCAGGAAAGGAACTTCATTATTTGTTAAGAGAGCAACTTATTAGTTAAATAAGTACTTGATACATGTTACTGGACTTGCTGATGTAACTCTTAGAAGAGTGATTGAATTTTCTATTCAATTCTTCCCTATTAGTAATCAGCTGATAGATCAATATAAGTACAAAGCAGGTTTATAATAGCTTTTAAAAGGCTTACCTAAAATATAACTACTTCTTCCACAAATAAGTGAAGTTGCTCAGTCGTGTCTGACTCATTGCAACCCCATGGACTATAGCCTACCAGGTTCCACTGTCCATGGGATTTTCCAGGCAAGAATACTGGAGTGGATTGCCATTTCCTTCTCCAGGAGATCTTCCCGACCCAGGGATTGAACCCGGGTCTCCCACATTGTAAGCAGACGCTTTACCATCTGAGCCATCAGGGAAGTCTCCCACAAATGGCTTTACTCAAACATGTGTTATTCTGGGGAGTGGGAGGAAGCAGTCATAGAACTGTCTCCAAAACTGAGCTGTTTAAATTCCTAAAATTTGCTAATATGATAGAATAAGTTGAATGCATTCTCTAAGTTCTGCGATTGCTCAAGAGATCAACTTCATATGTTTATGTGGATGGACTTTTCGTAAGTCAATAACTGAGAAAGTGATGAATGTTCAATAATTATGTGCAAATATATTTTTAAACATTTAGCCAGAAAAAACAAACAGCTCGGCACACATGTATTAGAAAAGATGAAAGGACATGTTATCATTTCATCATGGTGGAGAGATTCCTTCTGAGCCTGGATGAAATGCAGTTGAATACAAAATGCTCTGGGAAGAATCCAGTCCCAGGATCTAGAGAACAGCAGAGACCTTAGCAAAGCATCTTCTGTGGGCCCTGTCCGTCCCAGGCACAGTGAGGAGCTAGGAGAGCCATGAGTGAGGACATCCGTAGCTGCCGAGGCACTGGCCTCTGAAGGAACTCCTCTTTCTTTCTAGAGAATCTATAGCACAGATAGGTTGATTTTGATTGAAAATTCACACACAAAGAGGCGTAAATCACAATGATAATTCATTGCCTTGTTTCACTGGAGAGCCCAAGACAACTGGGCTCTGGGTAAGACTCAGGGGCTTAAAAATGTGAATTGGACCCAATTTTTTTTCTCAGTATTTTTTTACTCTGCCTATTTAATATAGATTCTTCTTTTGTTAGGCTCTCCTCTTAAGACTCCAAAGTAACTTCCACACTTCACAGAACTATGTGATCCCAGATTTCGAGTCCAAGAAAGTCCACTGCTTGGAAAGTTCAAACAAGAATCCTGGCTTTGAGTGTCATTTGGACCTTTCTGGCCAGACTTGAGACCAGATGTCTTAACCAACCATGAGGACAAGGAGATGGGATATGTTGGTTGATTTAAGGGAGGTGGATTCTAACTAGGATTTGACAGTGAGTTCCCTCTCCTTTAACTTAAGCAGCTGAAAAATGTGACGTCTTGTTTGGAAAGAAGCAAAAAAGGCTAGGTTCTGGATATTCAAGAAATATTCGATTTCATATCACTTCAGTTCTGGCAAACACTTGCTGTGTACTTAGAATATGCAGCCCTGTGCTAGGGGATGGGCTTGGGGAAGATTTGGAATGAGATATGGGGAATATGAAGTCCATCAGGACTTCCCTGGTGGCTCAGAGGTTAAAGCGTCTGCCTGCAATGCTGGAGACCTGAGTTCGATCCCTGGGTCGGAAAGATCCCCTGGAGAAGGAAATGGCAATCCACTCCAGTATTCTTGCCTGGAGAATCCCATAGATGGAGGAGCCTGGTGGGCAACAGTCCACAGGACGCAAAGAGTTGGACACGACTGAGCAACTTCACTTTTATTCCTTTATGGGGAATGTGTAACTTATAAAGATGACTATTACATGGTTCCTGATTTCAGGAACATTTTCCCTCTGTCTGGAGAGACTCAAACATTAATAATTTCCTTGGCAAATTATGTTAGGGGCATTGACAAACATGTGTCCTTGATATATACACAGCGGAGGTAACCACAGGACAGCTTGGCAATAAACCTTGGTCCCTTTCCTACATTCATGTTCCTGGTTCCCACATCCTTTGTAGTAAGGTACCTCTATATGACATATTTTTGGCAAAGCAGAAAGCTTCTAAATAGATTACTGTGAAATTGTTGTACAGAGATGGAGAAAGAAGCACATTTTTCCATTTTAATATTTTAAAAATTTTATGAAAACATTGATTGCCAAAGATAACAGTAGTCATTTATTTAAATCATATTCTATGTTTTCCTTCATAGTTTTCTTTAGATTTAATTTAAACAGCTGTCATTCCTTCTCCAGCATCATGTCTTGTCTGTCTCCCCTCCTGCTGACAGTGTTTTAAGCAATGACAAAATGACATTAAAAATACAATCAAAATGGCTATTTTTCATCATCCTTTGATTAGAATTATGTATTGACTATGAAGAATAGCCTTTTCCCTCAGCGTGTGAAAAGATGTTAGAATCTATCATCAAGATTCACAGGGTTTCTCTTAAATACCGTATTGTACTTGTGTTTTATAAAGTCACATTTTCTGTGACTGGAGCATTACATGAGCACCAGGTTTCTCTCAGGAATTACCAAAAATTTTATAGTACTCTGTTAAGATTTTTTAAAATGTAGAATATGTGTTATAAGAAACCTAGTAAAGGAATCTCCAGCATTAGAAGGGACATGGGCTTTCTTACTGCCCCTCGTGTCGCTGTTCAGGACTGAATGAGACACCGTAGGTACTGGTGAAGCCATTTTAAATAGGAAAATAGAGATTAAATAAACCTCTGTGGATAACTAGGGGTAAACATCCTAAGACATCCTTCTAAAGAAGGGCAAGAAGGCCCGTGGTGGGCTAACTGGCCAAGCAGGCTTCCCTGGTGGCTCCGTGGTAAAGAACCTGCCTGCCAATGCAGGAGGCAGGGTTTAATCCCTGGGCCGGGAAGATCTCCTGGAGAAGGGAATGGCAACCCACTCCAGTATTCTTGCCTGGAATATCCCGTGGACAGAGGAGCCTGGCAGGCTACAGTCCATGGGGTCGAAAAAGAGTCAGACATGACTTAGCAACTAAGCAACAGCTACAGGGTTATCAGCCTCTGGGATGAGAACAAGAACAAGAGAACACAGAGGAGGGGGCCAGTGGAGAACGCGAGGGTGTGCACGGGGAAGGGCGGGGCTTGTGATGGGGCATCTCTTTGTCACATGGGAATGCCGTTGAGGAGGGTGGAATAAGACTTCACATCTCTGCTTCAGAACCTGCAGCCAAGCATGCGTGTCATTTTGTTGGTTGATGCCAAGAGCAAGTAAAGCCCTACTAGCTTAATTCTTAACCCTAAGGTGTTCTGTCTACAGGAAGATTCCTGCTAATGGAAGACCAGCAGTAACAATATATAAATTAAAACATACAGTCGGCTTTCACCCTCCTAATTAGCTGAGACCTAGATTACAGAGTGACACTTTCTCGTTTCCCAATTGTTTTGTCTGAGCCCAGAGTCAGTCGTGATTGGGCCACTGCTTTTCTTTTGAGTCCGCAGCGAAAAGTACTTGGTATTTCATCTTAGAAGGGATGCCAATTCTATATGACCCCTTTCACATCTAAGTTCCTGGAGATGTCAAAATATCCCTGATGATGTGTGAAGAAATTGTTCCTGTGCTTTTGTGACATCTTGCTAAGGCTAAAGCTTATGTATCTCACACGGACTCTTTTTCTCTTATTTTGCCCTAAGAATGAACTTCAGCTGTCATTGCTTCTCAAATCTCTAACTTTTTGAAGTCCCACTCTCCTATAGCCAGAGAATTTCATTCTAAGCTTTGACAGCCTAGGAAGTTTGATAGATAATTTGGAATTAACTGTATTAGTGTCCAATAACTGTTTAATATGATTTTTATAGGCTTCCCTGGTGGCACAGATGGTAAAGAGTTTGCCTGCAATCCGGGAGACCCAGGTTCAGTCCCTGAGTTGGGAAGATCCCCTGGAGAAGGGAAAGGCTACCTACTCCAGTATTCTTGCCTGGAGAATTCTGTGGACAGAGGAGCCTGATGGGCTACAGTCCATGGGTCAAAAAGAGTCAGACAGGACTGAGTAAATAACACTTTAGAGCAAAAATGAAAAGGAGAAAAAATATACATTGTATACATTATAAAAAAGAAAACATGTAGTTTATATTTTATATAATATGTGTATTTTAAACAGAGATTCTTAGTATTTTAACAAAATATCATCAGGGGATTACAAAAGAGTAGCCTTTCGGTATCCCTCACGGAAATAATGGCTGCCTACCTTATGCACAAAATCCTTCCTGCCTGCCAATTCTACCAGAATCTCTTGGGTTTTCTCCCGTGCTTAAGTATTTGCATGTTCATTTTACACATGTGCCTATTTGGTGTCTGTTCGTTGGTCTGCCTGCCATTTAAATCCATATGCTTCAGTGATGCCTTAAATTCCTTGTATTGTAGGTTGCCAGAGGAAACAGGGTCTGCCTAATTCCCCTTAATATGGCATCATATTGAGGTAAATGTACTTAATAAGGGCTTTTATTTCAAGAAAAACTATATGCAATATTATGTCACAGAGTTATTTCTTCATGATGTGTTTTGGAGGGTTCTACTGTTCACCTTCCTTTACAATTAACTTTAAAAAAATCTCTCTTAACACTGCCCTCAGTATGGAGGACAAGAAACAGCAGTCCTTTAGGTGTGAAAAAAAAAAAAATGGCAGCTACGGTCTCCTCATCTCTGGATGTAGCCCTGCTCACGGAACCCTGAGCTTCGTTTCCTCAGGATGCAATGCAGATCACGCTGTTTTATAAGACACGCATTTCCCCTGAGGATTTAAGATGGCAGCTTTCTCCTCAAGCCACCAACCTTCACATCTCTGTATGTCAAAAATGCTTCTCTCTCTCTTTTTTTTTTAATCTCTTATTTTACAAATGAGGGAATTAAGATCCTCAGAGGTTAAATGACTTGCTCATGGGGACACAGCTAATTAGCAGATCTGCAGACATCATTCATCAACCTTAAAAATGCCCTTTTAGTATGTTGTCAAGTATAACCTATTACCCTTAAGAAAGCTCCTCTCCTAAGAGCTAGGAGTTTCATCAATACTATCCACCTTCCTTTATAATTAACTTTTGTTTTATCCCTCTTAATAGAGTCCATAAAATAGAGGACAAGCAGCAGTAGGTATTTTTAACCTACTACAGTTTCTATATATTATTAAACCAAATTTAAAACAATGTAAATTACTTAAAATAAGAAGCAACCAAGGTCTCATCAACATAATAAAGTCTGAGCTATTTGATTTTATTTCTTTCCCAAAATTCCTTTTTATTTATTAATATATATATATTTTAGAAGTCTGTGTTGCCTGCTTAGTCACTTAGTCGTGTGTGACTCTTTGCAACCCCATTGATTGTAGCCCACCAGGTTCCTCTGTCCATGGAATTTTCCAATCAAGAATACTGGAGTGGGTAGCTATGCCCTTCTGCAGGGGATTTTCACAACCCAGGGATTAAACCCAGGTCTCCTGCATTGCAGGCAGATTCCTTAACATCTGAGCCACCAGGGAAGTCCTTAGAAGGCTGTAGTAAGTAGTATTTATTAAATACACGTTTATGTGTATTATTCTATTTTTTTTCTTAACATTATATTCATTTTTCTTTTTTATAAAAGTCTAGAAAAATATATACAAAATAACTGCATATTCATGATGTATGCTCAGTCACTGAGTCGTGTCCTACTCTTTGCAACCCCAGGGACTGCAGCCTCCAGGCTCCTCTGTCCATGAGATTTTTCCAGGCAAGAATATTGGAGTGGGTTGCCATTTCCTCCTCCAGGGGATCTTCCCAACCCAGGGATCTGACCCACGTCTGTTGTGTTTCCTCCTTGGCAAGTGGATTCTTTACCACTAGCACAACCTGGGAAGCCCCATAATCATGATACAAGAGGATAATTAACTTAGCCTTTTTCCTACATTGGGGCACTTAGGACAGTTCCAATTTTTCACTGTTACGAGTAGTGCATAAGAGAATGCATTTGTGGGACCTATCTGGTGGTCCAGTGGTTATGATTCCACACTTCCAAGGCAGTGGGTGCAGATCTTTGATCTTTGATCTTCGATCTCTAGTCTGGGAACTATTAATAAGTAAGATCCCACATGCTGCATGACATAGCCAAAATTTAAAAAAAAAAAAACAAAAAACACTTCTACAACTAGAAACACAGCAATCTTTACACAGGAAACCATGCTTGAGACGAATGTCTTCATGCCAAGTGAAAACTCTGGTTCAGATTACCCTTTGTGAAGCAGATCATGCAAATATTGAACTTTGTTTTGACCCAGTGTACATTTGCTTTGTCAAGATGGAGATGGCAACAGAACGAACTTGTCTTTGAGATGTTTAAATGTTTTCCTTGGATACTAGACCTTTTTTTCACTGAACTGTAGACTCTATGGGTAAATATTTTTCTTCTATTTAGAATAGGAATAGAAGTCAATCCGGATTGACTGGTTTGATCTCCTTACTGTCCAAGGGACTCTCAAGAGTCTTCTCCAGCACCACAATTCGAAAGCATCAATCCCCCAGCACTCAGCCTTCTTTATGGTCCGACTCTCACATCTGTTCATGACTCCTGGAAAAACCATAGCTTTGACTATCCCAACCTTTGTAGGTAAAGTGATGTCTCTGCTTTTTAATACACTGTCTGGGTTTGTCATATGTCATACCATGCCATGCATCCCATGGAAACTCAGCAAAAATGAGAGGATACAACTGTACCCAGTTGTTCTATTTAAACAGTTTTATTAAGATATAATCCACATACTGGACTCACTTAAAGTGTACAATTCAATGGCTTTTAGTATACTCACAAATATACATAACCCTCACACAGTAGCACATTTCCATCACCTCAAAAAGAAAATTTATACTCTTTAGCTATGACCCCTTCCAAACTTCTCTCTCCCTAACCCTGAGAAACAACCAATCTACCTTCTGTCTCTGTAGATTTTCCTATCTGGACTTTCATACAAAGAGACTCATATAACCTGAGGACCATGGTATCTAATTTCCTTGACTTAGCATAATGTCTTCAAGGTTTACCCAAGTTGTAGCATGTGTCAGTACTTCTTTCCTTTTCATCGCTGAATAATATTATATTGTCTGGATGTACCATATTCTGTTTATTCTTTAATCCATTGATGGTCATTTGGGCTGCTTCAGTGTTAGAGCTATTGTGGACAAGGTTATGATAGACATTTATCTATGTGTGTGTTTGTGTGTACATATGTTTTTATGTCTCTTGACTATATACCTAGGAATGGAACTGCTGTATCATATGATAATTATCTTTAATCATTTGAGGAACTGCTGAACTTTCAAAGTAGCTGCACCATGTTACCCTTCTGCCTTCATTGAATGAAGATTTTGGTTCCTCCACATATTCATCACTAGTTGTTTTATCTGACTTTTTTGTTTTGGTCATCCTAGTGGATATTTTTAACACCCTGATGGGTATTTTAGTCACCTAGAGGTGCCAGAACTATATTGACATGATCATGGAAGACTATATGTCATTGTCTCTCAACTCCTTCTTGGAAAAAAGCAGATCTGACCAATCACAGAAAAAGCTCAAGCCAAAGAAAAGTCAAGGGCAAGGCAGCTAAAAATATAAATAAATTCTATGAGACACATGGGCTTACATTTAAAGACTATTTATGCAATCCATGCTAAGAGTCAGACACGACTGAGCAACTTCACTTTCACTTTTCACTTTCCTGCATTGGAGAAGGCAATGGCAACCCACTCCAGTGTTCTTGCCTGGAGAATCCCAGGGACAGGGGAGCCTGGTGGGCTGCCGTCTATCGGGCCGCATAGAGTCGGACACAACTGAAGCAATTTAGCAGCAGCAGCAGCAGCTTGCAATCCACATGTCTACACATCCTTACAGGTTAACATGAAACTTTTGGAAATTCCTTTCATTAGCTGATTTCAGTTGCAAAATGGTAGTCATCAAATATGCCCCTTTACCTCCACCCCATCTTCATTTCCTACTCTTTTATTTAAAGTTACTTGTGAATGTGAAAAAGTTAATTCTCTGAAGTCCCATACTACCCAGCTTTCATGATTATGAGGCAATGTATTTTTTCAATACAAAAATTTTTTACTGAGTATCTCCTATAGCCAGACTCTAGTTATAGAAACTGTTGGAGCTCCAGTTTTGAACAAAATGAGATAAAATCCTTGCTGCCTTAGGACTTAACATATAATGATAAAGAAGTTATCAATCAATCACACAAATAAGTCATAAATCTACACCTGTTCTAAGTGCCACAAAGTAGTACTTTGTGGTACTTGAAGTGCCACAGGTACTTAATTCAGGGGTTTTCGAAAATGCTGAGTGCAGAGAAAGTTGGGAAGTGGGTTGGTAGAGAAACTGTATTTGCTGGGAATGTGTGTAACAGTGAGATGCTGGATTTATGGCAGCAGATTAAGAGTTTCATTCTATCTCAACTTTTCTGTCAGACCAGAACATACTAAAAAATAACTTCTAGTGAAGCTTCTGGGAGTTCAGAAAACAAAAATATAGTGTATTTATCCTTATAGGAAACAAAAATAATTTTACTAAAATTTTTTAAAATAATAGTTATTTTACTGTTACTAAACTTCATATCCTATTAACCATGTCTATTGTGCCTGTTAGCCTCTCTACCAAGCTACATCAAACATTCAAATATGTTTAGATGGACTTGATTATATGAAATCTATTTTTTATATTCTTTCTTTATTTCTTTTTATTTCAAATTCTACTAATTTTTCCAGGCATTTGTTGTACCATTTGTTTTATTATTTTAGATGTTTATTTCACAAAATCTATGGCCCAGTTTTGACCATTTGTGGTTTTCTCTCTTACTTTATCTACAAGTAGATTTAAAGCTCATTATTAAAGCAAAACAATTTCTCAGCCATTTCTAATTGGTATGAGAAGAAACAGATTTGAT
The DNA here is from genome assembly GCF_055505025.1 of Bos grunniens. Lineage (NCBI taxonomy): Eukaryota > Metazoa > Chordata > Mammalia > Artiodactyla > Bovidae > Bos > Bos grunniens. The sequence continues at coordinate 11,959,611 of NC_141168.1, forward strand.
CTTTTATAAGTTTATATCAAGGTTTAATTTGACCTTTAATTCATATACCTATAATTTATTGTTTAAACATGATTATTTGGAAGAGTAGGCTTCCAAATGAGTAAAGTTTACCTGGATTTACCTGGTTTAAGTACTTCTTAATGTATGATGTTGTACAACTAATACAAGCTCTGAGGTCAGATCTAAGCTTGAATCCAGACTCTATTACTATTGGTGTGATCTTCAACAAGCTATTGAATCCCTCTGAACCTCAGTTCTTTCATCCCCCCAAAATTTAAAAATGTAACACCTTTGCAAGATTTTTAGCATTAAATAATAGAATTTGTATAAAACATTTTATGGATTTAGTAAAAAAAAAATATTATTAAAAGGTAACCTGTTAAATAATTATTTTGTTTTGTATTTCCACCACTTTAGATTCATCTGGGATGCAAGAAAGGTTATTTTATCCCTCCCAGGAGACTTACCAGGCATTGTTTAAGTACAAAGCCTTCTTGACCAATGAGAAAGGTAAGCAGTCTCTTTTGTGTTACTTGGATCTGAAGCTTGGCTTCTTAAGAAATCAAACACAAGCTCTATTGATGGAGAAATGTGTATGATGAAATGTTAAGGTTTGTTTTATTTTATTGAAGGAAAAAAGATGAAAAGATAAAGGCAGCTTGTCCATGGGTGGGTGCCTGGAATCTGAAGAATTCTAGGAATTTAGAAGGTTGGGAGGATTTCAGGATGGTGGTGAGGTGCCACTAATCGAGGGGAACTGCTTAGGGGGGCTTCTGGAAGCCCAAGGTCTATGCTTAGCAAACAAAATCTGCTTATCTTCTGGGTATGGAGTGTGTCAGTGGCACCAAGAAACAGTCACAGAGTGATGGTGGGTGACGAGTTCACTTCCAGGTCACAGTAGGACTAAAAGCAACGTGTGGTAGTCACAGCCCGAAAGGACCAAAGCTCCTCCCTACCAGGAAGTTAGAAAAGTGATAGAGAACTTTAAAGCCCTGAATTCTTGAAAACTTCCAAGGAAAAGGTAAAATCACCACTAGAAAAACCATCAAGGTTGGACTTTGAGCCACGATATTTTTTTTTTTCTATTGGAGGGTGAGAAAGTGAAATATCTTGCCCTTTTTGTAATTAAATCAAAAAGAAGGGGGGAATATTTTAACTGAAGTATAATTTACTTACAATATTATATTAGTTTCAGATTTACAACACAGTAATTCATTATTTTTATACACTGAGAGGTGATCAACCACAGTAAGTCTAGTTGCCATCTGTCATCATACAAAGTTACTACAATATTATTGAATATGTTCCCTATGCTAATTACATCTCCATGATTTATTTTATGACTGGAAGTTTGCACCTCTATGTCTCCATCTATTTCACCCATCTGCCACCCCCTCTTTCCTTTGGCAACCACCAGTCTGTTCTCTGTAACTGTGAGTCTGTTTCTGTTTAATGTTTTGGTGTTTGTTTTGGTTTTTAGACCCTATATATAAGTGAAATTATATGGTATTTGCCTTACTCTGCTTCATTTATTTCACTCAGCATGATGCCCTCTAAGTTCACCCATATATATGGTACATTTTCTACATTCATTCATTTATCAATTGCTTAGGTTGCTTCCGTATCTTGACTATTTTTTAAAAAATTGTAATGAACATTGGGGTGCATATATCTTTTCAAATTAGTGTTTTCATTTTCTGCAAATAAATAACCAGAAGTGGAATTACTGGAATATATGGTAGTTCTATTTTTAATATTTTGAGGAACTTCCGTACTATTTTCCATAGAGGTTGTACCAATTTACATGCTCACCAACAGTGCACAAGGGGTTCCCTTTCTCCACATCCCCAACAAAACTAGTTGTCCTTGTCTTTTTGATAATAGTAGTTCTAAATGTGTGTGGTCCTTTGTCCACTTTTAATTGATTTTTTATATTGAGTTATATGAGTTTTTTGTATATTTTGGATATTACTCCCTTATCAAGTGTTGTTGTTGTTCCGTCACTTAGTCGTGTCCTACTCTTTGCAACCCCATGGACTGCAGCACTCTAGGCTTCTCTGTCCTTCACTATCTCCAAGAGTTTGCTCAAACTCCTGTCCATTGAGTTGGTGATACCATCCAACCATCTCATCCTCTGTCATCCCCTTCTCCTGCTGTCTTCAATCTTTCCCAACAGGGTCTTTTCCAATGAGTTGCCTCTTTGCATGAGGTGATCAAGGTATTGGAGTTTCAGCTTCAGCATCAGTCCTTCCAATGAACATTCAGGGTTGATTTCCTTTAGGATTGACTAGTTTGATCTCCTTGCTGTTCAAGGGACTCTCAAGAGTCCTCTCCAACACCACAGTTTGAAAGCATTAATTCTTCAGTACTCAGCCTTCTTTATGGTCCAACTCTAACATCTGTATATGACTACTGGAAAAACTGTAGCTTTGAGTAGAAAGACTTTTGTCAGCAAAGTGATGTCTCTGCATTTTAAAACACTGTCTAGGTTTGTCCTAGCTTTCCTTCCAAGGAATAAGCATCCTTTAATTTCATGGCTGCAGTCACCATCCGCAGTGGTTTTGGAGCCCAAGAAAATTAAGCCTGTGACTGTTTCCATTTTTACCCCATATATTTGCCTTGAAGTGATGGGACCAGATGCCATGATCTTAGTTTCTTTTTTTTTTTTAATTTTTTTTTTAATTTTTATTTTTTATAATTTTATTTTATTTTTAAACTTTACAATATTGTATTGGTTTTGCCAAATATAGAAATGAATCTGCCACAGGTATACATGTGTTCCCCATCCTGAACCCTCCTCCCTCCTCCCTCCCCGTACCATCCCTCTGGGTCGTCCCATTGCACCAGCCCCAAGCATCCAGTATCGTGCATCGAACCTGGACTGGCCACTCGTTTCACACATGATATTATACATGTTTCAATGCCATTCTCCCAAATCTTTCCACCCTCTCCCTCTCCCACAGAGTCCATAAGACTGTTCTATACATCAGTGTCTCTTTTGCTGTCTCGTACACAGGGTTATTGTTACCGTCTTTCTAAATTCCATATATATGCGTTAGTATACTGTATTGGTGTTTTTCTTTCTGGCTTACTTCACTCTGTATAATAGGCTCCAGTTTCATCCACCTCATTAGAACGGATTCAAATGGAAAGAGACACGTGTACCCCAGTGTTCATCACAGCACTGTTTATAATAGCCAGGACATGGAAGCAACCTAGATGTCCATCAGCAGATGAATGGATAAGAAAACTATGGTACATATACACAATGGAGTATTACTCAGCCATTAAAAAGAATACATTTGAATCAGTTCTAATGAGGTGGATGATCTTAGTTTTTGAATGTTGAGTTTTAAGCCAGCTTTTCACTCTCCTCTTTCTCCCTTGTTAAGAGGCTTTTTAACTCCTCTTCACTTTCTGCCTTTAAAGTGGTATCATCTGCATATCCGAGGTTGTTGATATTTCTCCGACGGACCTTGTTTCCAGCTGTAGGGTTAGTTAATAGATTTCATTCATGTTTATTCTAAGTATCCTTTAAGCTACTATTTTTTTGCTGACCCCAGAGTAGGTCAGCCTATGCATGGGCCCCTCCTTACTGCAGGCCACTCTGCTGGGGACAGGGTTCTTTTCAATATGTCTCCATCTCTCTTACTCATCTCTGTGTGCTCCTTTATCTTGGTTGCACAAAAGTTCTTCAATCAGCTCTCAGGTCTCCTTCAGGAGAAACTGCTCTATTTGTAGGTGTAGATTCAGTATCTCTGTGGGAGAAGAGTTCAGGGTCTTCCTATGCCAAAGTAAAAACCCCCAAATGACATTGTTTATACTCTAAGTAATGAAAAGCAACTTATAGCTATTGCACATATCTGACAAAAAGAACAACCATTAACCATTTGATAATTAGAAAGTGCCTGTACATTATTTTGGCAACATCACTGAAATAATAAATGCATATATGTTATTGTTATTATTTCATATTTATGAGTCTTTTTTTCAAATAAAATCCTGTGGTTTAGAAAGCAGGCACAAACCATAGGAGGCCTGATTCTCCTCCAATCTCTTCTTCAGTCCTTCCCTTTTCCTTCTTCCTATGTCTTTCTCTGCTTGTTTCTCTGTCCCTCCTTTGCATTTTCAATTCTTTCTCTTTTCTCCAGATTCTGGCTCTTCCTCAGTTTCTCCTCTTTCCTTTTTATCTCTTATGTTATCTTTTACAGTTACCCACTTCCCTATTCCCTATTACAGCTCTGTTTCCCACTCACCTTCCTTCTTGCCACCCCTGCCATTAACCTCACTCCACTTCCCTGCCTTGCATGTGTTTCTCAAAATAGACTTTTCTTTAAATAGAGACAGTGATCTAGATCTACATTTCCCTAATTTGTCCACGAGGGAAATCTCATCACTCAGACCATTGTAAGTGGGAAGTATCAAATGTAAGCACTTGACTATCTTGTTTTCTGGACAATGATTCTGAAATCTGCATATGTCTCTGAAGAAAATTTCATGTGTGAGTTAAAAGTGTCAATAACGTCTACAAAATCTTTTTTCAATAGTTTATCTTTCAGGTTAAAAAAAAAAGACATGGTCACTGGTAACAGAATGTGTCCTTTGGCGCTAAGCTTGAGAAGCTGAAAGAAGGCACATATTCAGATAAAATGTCTTGTGAAGCAAAAGCATAACACCTCAGTGTAATAAGATTATGTATTAAAATAGCTGAAGTAGAAAAAAGTATATGTAATATTCCGCCTACCTAAGTAATTATGACTTACCATTTCTTTTACTGCCTTGGCTTCAAGGCCTGACCTTGTTTACCCTTGGAACTTCTGTTCTAGAAGCAGAAAGAGCATTGTGTGGGCTGAGGACAGGCAGGAGGACTCCTGACTCTTACAATGGTGCTGATTTGATAAAAGAGCACAGCATTTCCTTTTGCTCTTTTAAGGACTGGTAGTGTTTTTCTGAGAGGCTAATCAACCAAAACAGTAAAGTCAGTTAATGCCCGTGCAGTGTACTTTTTACCTTGAGACCTTTTAATCAAATCCCTAACAGGAACTTAGGAAACATTTTCTAACAAATAAAATGAGTCCCTGTGAACAGAAAGTTCCTAATGAAGAGGGATAATTCAAGTAGAGAAGAAAAATATGAGAGAAGAAAGCTTGTGCTTTCCTGTAACTGTTGTTTACTTTTAAGGCAAGGGTGTTATTATGACAACCTCATGATTCAAGGTAAGAGGATGCAGTCTCTTCTGTTGTAAAATTTGAAAAGAAGGACTTTCTGACATTCAAAATATTACTCATCTTTGCCTTGTCTGATATTCCACAATTAGACAGTCATTCCTTTAGATAAACTGATCTCCTGTGAGCCAAATATAATGAATAAATCAGTAAAACATACCTGAGGACAATTTCCCAAAGAACTGATTCTGCATCCGCACTGTCCAGTAAAAATCTAATTTGAGTCCTACACAGTTTTAACTTCTCTAGGAACTACATTAAAGAAGTAAAATAAAGCAAACAGGTAAAATTATTTTAGTAATATATTTTGTCTAATCCAATGTAGCCAAAATGTTATCATTCAAACATGTAATAAACATAAAACATATTAAAGAACCATTTTACTTTTTTGTGCCAGACACAAAAGGACAAATATTGCATGCGTCAACATACATGAGGGACCTAAAATAGTGAAATTCATAGAGACAGAAAGTAGAATGGTAGTGCCCAGGGACTTAGGAAGGAGGAATAGGTAGTCATTTTTTAATAGGTAAAAAGTCAGTTTGGGGTTATAAAAATTTTCTGCAAATGGTGGTGGTTATAGTTGCATAAGATTGAGAATTATTTAATGCTACTCATCATATTACTTAACGCTACTGGGCTTCCCCAGTGGCTCAGCGGTAAAGAAGCCACCTGCAATGCAGGCTATGTGGAAAACACAGGTTCGATCCCTAGGTCAGGAAGATCCCCTGGAGTAGAAAATGGCAACCCACTCCAGTATTCTTGCCTGGAAAATCCCATGGACAGAGGAGCCTGGTGGGCTATAGTTTGTGGGGTCACAAAGAGTTCACACGACTGGGCACGCACACACATGTATGTTGCTACTTCCCTCCACATCCACATCCACTAAGCATGTACTTTAAAATGGTAGATTTCATGTTGTGTATATTTTACCACAATGAAAAAAGAAAGAAAATATGCTGCTATAAACTCTCTGTTAATATCTAGCCTTTCTGCTTTAAATTTATTTCCTTTACTTTGGGAAGAATAGCTTCTCCGTGTTGCTTCATGAGCATAGTTTAGGAAGTATAGTTATATTGTTAATTAGAAAATTACACCTTATCTGCTATGTGGTTGAGTGGTAGGTGGTTTATGCAACAATAAGTGGGTTTAGCTTTCACTTGCAATTAGAAGTGCTAAAAGCAACTGAGTCTCATTCAGAAGCAACAGTTAAAAACTAGATTCCTATTACAGAAGTGGGTATGCTTGAAAAAGAGAAAAACAACTCAGTGCAGTTAAATTATTGTTATTTTTAAAATATAGCACATGAAATCCTGGCTTATGATGAGGCATAAAAACTCTTTATTAATAGTAAATGAGCAAAAGGAATTGTCAGTTTTTTCTGTAATGACTCCCACTAGTGTGGCACACAGCCTATCAAGATATTTGGACATCAAAAGTAGGAAAAGGGGAGCATTTTTCTAACTTAAAAGTCAATTAATTGGTAGATATTACTGAGTTTTAGAATAATCTAATCTTGAAATTCAAAGGTGAAAGAATCCTTATGTTTAAGGGAAAGAGACTAAATTCCCAACTTCTCTATGACTGCATGCTTTTAGCCCTTAAGACGCTAAAAGTGATCATGGAAAGTCCATGTATAGCCGTTGGCAATGCCTGTGTTCAAATTCCAATGCCAGCATAATTAAGTGTAAAGTGTTAAGAAGTTGTTTAGGCTCTTTGAACCTCTGTTTACCCACCTATAAAATGGGAAATATTTACTTTTCAGAATTGCCATGAGAATTCAAGATAATTTACATGCAGTATCTGACACTGATAAATGAACACATTTTTACTTTTCTTTTAGAAGTTAGATGAAGGCTTATTCAACCTCTGGACCTAGTATAACCAATAATAATATAACTATCATTTTATAAAAAATTTTATTGGCGTGTATTTGATTTACAATGTTGTGTTAGTTTCAGTATGGCCATAACATTGTCTACTGATGGAACATTAAGTTTAAGTATATACATGAAATTATATCCCAATACAAAATAAAAAATTCAAAAGAAAAAAATAAGGATATACATGAATTGCTCTGCTAAAGAGTTAAGACAGTCTCAAAAGAGAATTACAGTAGGAAGGAAAAAGTACACATTCAAAGAAAAAGGTTAAAGTTCTTTGACTTCTTGTAAATGTAAAGTGAAGAAAGTAAAAGTGTTAGTTGCTCAGTCATGTCTGACTCTTTGCAAACCCATGGACAGTAGGCTGCCAGACTCCTCTGTCCATGGAGTTCTCCAGGCAAGAATCCTTAAGTGAGTAGTCATTCCCTTCTCCGGGGAATCTTCCCAACCCAGGGATCGAACCCATGTCTCCTGAATTGCAGGCAGATTCTCTACTGTCTGAGCCACCAGGGAAGCCCCAACTCTAAAGTAAGGTTAGTTAAAATGTAAATGATCTGATCCAAAATGTCCATCTTCCACCACCCTCAGGATTATGTCTCATTTACCACGTGGTCCCTTAAATTGTTAAATTTGAATTTCCAATTTGTTTCCCTTGGGGAACCCACTACCTTGTCCTATAGCAGGAAAGCTCTTCTTACAGATGATGCTTCCCTTGACTCAACACCATGTACCAGTGGAGATCAACAGGCTTGGGGTCTCATCAGAAGGCTTCGGCCAGATGGGCAATAGCCCCCATTATCTTTCGACAGGTGGAGTGAGAATGGCCTCAAACACTGTTGGAAAGCAGGTTTGGGATCCTCTAGTTTGAGCTTCTTTTCTATATTCTTGCCAATGTGAACCCTAGGTCTCCCAATTCTTTAATTTTTATCAAGTCGTCCTTAAAGTAAGCACACCTACGTAACACTCTCATTAATCATTTTCAGACTACATAGTCACTGTAAGCTGAATTATTATGTCCCAAAATTAATATGTTAAAGCCTAACCTCCAATATGTATTTGAAATAAGGAACTTACACAAAGGTTAAAGTTATACAAAGTTGTAAGAATGGAACCCTAAATCTTATGAGATTAATATCCTTCTAGGAAAAGACACCATGGAGTTCATTCTTTGTGCCTTGTTGCCCTCTGCCAGCCAGGAAAGGAGCTCTCACCAGAAACACATCAACCTCACCTTAATCTTGGACTTTCTGGCATCCAGAATGTTAAGAAATTAAATTTCTATCAGGTAAGCCACCTGATTTGTGGTGTTTTGCTGTGATAGCCCGAGCCAACCAGTACAGTAGTTTAATTTCGTGTTAACAAAGAAAATACTTTCTCAATTAGTATGGGATTGCCATATCCTTTGAGCCAAGTGGTCCTATTTATTCTGGAGAAGAAGTATTTAGTTTTCTTTTGCTTGAGATTTGATTTTAACTGTGCTGAACTATGTGCTTCAATACTTTGGCCACCTAGTGAAAAGAACTGACTCATTGGAAAAGACCCTGATGCTGGGAAGGATTGAAGGCGAGAGAAGGATGAGGATGAGATGGCTGGATGGCATCACCGACTCGATGGACATGAGTTTGAGCAGGCTCTGAGAGTTGGTGATGGATAGGGAGGCCTGGCGTGCTGCAGTCCAGGGGGTCGCAAAGAGTCGGACATGACTGAGTGACTGAACTGACTGTGCTGAATTAATAGCTTATGTGAATTATTTTAAAAGAACAACAGGGCTTCCCTGGTGGCTAAGTGTTAAAGCATCTGCCTGTCAATGGAGGAGACGCAGGTTCAACCCCTGATCTGGGAAAAGCCCATGTGCTGTAGGGCAACTACGACTGTGTGCCACTACTGCTGAGCTGGTGCCCCAGAGCCCGTGCTCTGCAACAAGAGGAGCCACCCCAACGAGAACCCTGCGAGCTGGTGCCCCAGAGCCTGTGCTCTGCAACAAGAGGAGCCACCCCAACAAGAACCCTGTGAGCTGGTGCCCCAGAGCCCGTGCTCTGCAACAAGAGGAGCCACCCCAACGAGAACCCTGCACGGGGCAACTAGAGGGAGCCCCTACTTGCTGCAATCTGAGAAAAGCCCACACAGCAATGAAGAACCAGCACAGCCAAAAATAAATAAACATAAGATTATTTTTAAAGCACACAAACATTAGTTTTAATGGCTATTTTCTAGCTCTGAAGAAGAACCTTCTGATGAGAAGGGTTGGGTCGAGGTGTTGCCACTCATTCCCTATGCCATGCTAATATGAATATCTTACAAATCTACGGAGCTGCTTCCCACTTACAAAGAGCTCTCCCTTAAATTTTTACAAACAGAGATATAGATAATTTTCTTAATTTCAAAGACGATAAATATGAGGCTAAGAACAATTGAGACATTTGCCAAACAACAACCAAAGTCTATGGTACAAATAATAAAACAAGTCCTCTTTCAGATGAGAAAGCCTTCCTCAGTGATCAATGCAAAGAAATAGAGGAAAACAATAGAATGGGAAAGACTAGAGATCTCTTCAAGAAAATTAGAGATACCAAGGGAAATTTTCATACAAAGATGGGCATAATAAAGGACAGAAATGGTATGGACCTAACAGAAGCAGAAGATATTAAGAAGAGGTAGCAAGAATACACAGAAGGACTATACAAAAAACATCTTCATGACCCACATAATCATGATGGTTTGATCACCCACCTAGAGCCAGACATTCTGAGATGTGAAGTCAAGTGGGCCTTAGGAAGCATCACTATGAACAAACCTAGGGGAGATGATGGAATTCCAGTTGAGCTATTACAAATCCTGAAAGATGATGCTGTGAAAGTGCTGCACTCAATATGCCAGCAAATTTGGAAAACTCAGCAGTGGCCACAGGACTGAAAAAGGTCAGATTTCATTTCAATCCCAAAGAAAGGCAATGCCAAAGAATGCTCAAACTACCACACAATTGCACTCATCTCACACGCTAGTAAAGTAATTCTCAAAATTCTCCAAGCCAGGCTTCAACAGTACCTGCATGGAGAACTTCCAGGTGTTCAAGCTGGTTTTAGAAAAGGCAGAGGAACCAGAGATCAAATTGCCAACATCTTTTGGATCATCGAGAAAGTGAGAGAGTTCCAGAAAATCATCTACTTCTGCTTTATTGACTATGCCAAAGCCTTTGACCGTGTGGATCACAACAAATTGTGGAAAATTCTAAAAGAGATGGGAGTACTAGACCACCTGACCTGCCTCCAGAGAAATCTGTATGCAGGTCAAGAAGCAACAGTTAGCCCTTTACATGAAACAACAAACTGGTTCCAAATTGGGAAAGGAGTACGTCAAGGCTGTATATTGTCACTCTGCTTATTTAACTTCTATGCAGAGTACATCATGAGAAATGCCAGGCTGGAGGAAGCACAAGCTGGAATCAAGATTGCCAGGAGAAATATCAATAACCTCAGATATGCAGATGACACCATCCTTATGGCAGAAAGCAAAGAACTAATGAGCCTCTTGATGAAAGTGAAAGAGGAAAGTGAAAAAGTTGGCTTAGAACTCAACATTCAGAAAGCTACGATCATAGCATTTGGTCCCATTACTTCATGGAAAATAGATGGGGAAACAGTGACAAACTTTGTTTTTTTGAGCTCCAAAATCATTGCAGATGGTGACTGCAGCCATGAAATTAAAAAGACACTTGCTACTTGGAAGAAAAGTTATGACCAACCTAGACAGCATATTAAAAAGCAGAGACATTACTTTGTCAGCAAAGGTCCATCTAGTCAAAGCTATGGTTTTTCCAGTAGTTTTGTATGGATGTGAGAGTGTAACTATAAGAAAGCTGAATGCCGAAGAATTAATGCTTTTGAACTGTGGTATTCGAGAAGACTCTTGAGACTCCTTTGGACAGCAAAGAGATCCAACCAGTCCATCCTAAAGGAAATCAGTCCTGAATATTCATTGGAAGGATTGATATTGAAGCTGCAACTCCAATACTTTGGCCACCTGATGCGAAGAATTGACTTTTTAGAAAAGACCCTGATGCTGGGAAGATTGAAGGTGGGAAGAAAAGGGGATGACAGAGGATGAGATGGTTGGATGTCATCAGCAACTTGATGAACATGAGTTTGAGTAAACTCCGGGAGCTGGTGATGGACAGGGAGGCCTGGCGTGCTGCAGTCCATGGGGTCACAAGGAGTTGGACATGACTGAGTGACTGAACTGAACATTTTTCCACTATGCAGTATTTTTTCTCTCAGTTTTATTCATTTAGTTTTAGTAATTTTATCCTTTTCATAGTTTAAGGTCCAAGAGTTCACCGTGACTGCCTGATCATTTTTGCCAGCATCTTATTCAGATGCCTACATAAAGCAACTTAATTCAAGAGACGTTTATTGAGCATCTACTCTGTGCAAAGCACTGCATTAGGCATTCTCTCCAGGCTTTTAGGAACTCACACTTTGATGATAACCTGTAATAATATTACATTGTCTTTAAAAATATGTTTTTACAGACATGTCATAATTGATTCTTGAGTAAGTAAGATTCAGAAATCACAGTAGATCACTATGACACTGCTTTTTAGCATACTCCTCTAGTATTGCTGGCTCATTAACTCCACCCAACTATATTGGTAGCAAAGGAGCTGTCTGGTTCTTATCTTACATGAGACCTCCTTGATCACAGTTAACTGTACAATTGGCTCAAGCTTTGCCATGAGTTCTTTTTCTGGGGGTTTGGATTTTGACATCCAGAGAGTCAAAATAAGTCTCCATTTGCAACTGAAGACTTGAAAGTTGATTCAGGAGCTCTCCATTCTCATGTGTCCCACCAACTGGAGCAAGGTGGTTTACAAAGAGCGATAAGGCCAACAGGCAGAAAGGAGCAGAAGACGGTAGAGGCCTGCCTGCCTCCAGGTCCTAGTGCTGGCAGTTCCTGAGATCTCTTGGAAAAGTTGCTCCTGCCCTTTTGGACATCTCCAAAAGCTAACATTTAGAGGGTTCTTGGAGTGTATTTTTTTGTTTCTGATGTTTTCAGTTTTGGGAGAGGGAGCTGGGATTTTTGTTTTGATTTGGTCTGCTTAAGCTAAGTTGGATTTGTGGCTTCCAATTAAAACCCACTGTCTCCCCCAATTCTTTCTCTCAATTTACTTATCTGTCAATCTAGCTAAGATTTTTGCCCTCTGTCTGAGGTTTTTCTTCCCAGCCAACTAGTTTTAAATTCTGCACTATAGACTTCTGTATCTTTTGTATTTTCGATTGCTCTAAGCACAGTACCTCAAAACTGAGATTGCATATTTGATAGTCATCAACTGGCAAATGATAACTGAAGTATGGATTCAGTCATGAGTATGAATTCTTTTACCAAGGGACAAAAGCTTTTGGTAATCCATGGTTAGGAGGCTATAACAGAATGAGATAGAATGACTGAAAATATAGATGAAGTTGAATCCTTCAAAAATCTCTCCTCTCTCTCCAAATTTATTCTCCTTTCCATATTTTATTTGACTAACTTCCTCATTCTTCAAGCCTGAGTTAAGATCTTACTCCCTTAGGAAAGCCTTTTTCAAACCCCAGATTTGGTATATAATTTCCTATAGTAAATTTTCATTGCACTCCATATTTCCATTTTTATGGCACTTCAGTTCAGTTCAGTTCAGTGGCTCAGTCGTGTCCAACTCTTTGCGATCCCATGAATCACAGCACACCAGGCCTCCCTGTCCATCACCAACCCCCGGAGTCCACTCAAACTCATGTCCATCAAGTTGGTGATGCCATCCACCCATCTCATCCTCTGTTGTCCCCTTCTCCTCCTGCCCCCAATCCCTCCCAGCATCAGAGTCTTTTCCAGTGAGTCAACTCTTCACATCAGGTGGCCAAAGTATTGGAGTTTCAGCTTTAGCATCAGTCCTTCCAGTGAACACCCAGGACCAATCTCCTTCAGAATGGATTGGTTGGATCTCCTTGCAGTCCAAGGGACTCTCAAGAGTCTTCTCCAGCACCACAGTTCAAAAGCATCAATTCTTTGGCACTCAGCTTTCTTCACAGTCCAACTCTCACATCCTTACATGACCACAGGAAAAACCATAGCCTTGACTAGATGGACCTTTGTTGACAAAGTAATGTCTCTGCTTTTTAATATACTGTCTAGGTTGGTCATAACTTTCCTTCCAAGGAGTAAGCGTCTTTTAATTTCATGGCTGCAATCACCATCTGCAGTGATTTTGGAGCCCCAAAAAATAAAGTTTGACACTGTTTCCACTGTTCCGCATCTATTTCCCATGAAGTGATGGGACCAGATGCCATGATCTTCATTTTCTGAATGTTGAACTTTAAGCCAACTTTTTCACTCTCCTCCTTCACTCTGATCAAGAGGCTTTTTAGTTCCTCTTCACTTTCTGCCATAAGGGTGGTGTCATCTGCATATCTGAGGTTATTGATATTTCTCCTGGCAATCTTGATTCCAGCTTGTGCTTCTTCCAGCCCAGCGTTTCTCATTATGTACTCTGCATATAAGTTAAATAAGCAGGGTGACAATATGCAGCCTTGACGTACTCCTTTTCCTATTTGGAACCAGTCTGTTGTTCCATGTCCAGTTCTAACTGTTGCTTCCTGACCTGCATATAGGTTTCTCAAGAGGCAGGTCAGGTAATCTGTTATTCTCATAACTTCCAGAGTTTTCCACAGTTTATTGTGATCCACACAGTCAAAGGCTTTGGCATAGTCAATAAAGTACTTATTATTCCACTTTTTATTTGTTAATATTTGCATTTCCCTCAAAGATGAAGCTCCTTAAAGGACCACTTTTTTCTTGTTCTCTGCTACATTTGTGATACCAACCAGTATATAGAAGACATCTAATAGATCCTATATTTATTAATTGACTAAAAATATACTGCCATGGAAACCAACAAAGGAAACTGTTTCAAAAAAACAAGAAATTGATTCATTAATATGCTTATTCATTATTTAATCATACATTTAATAATTTGTGTGTGTGTTAGTCTCTCAGTTGTGTCCAACTCTATGTAACTCCATGAACCATATCCTGCCAGGCTCCTCTGTCCAAGGAATTCTCCAAGCAAAAATACTGAAGTGGGTTGCCATGCCCTTTTCCAAGGAATCTTTCTGACCCAGGGATTGAACCCACGTCTCTTATGTCTCATGCACTACCAGGCAGATTCTTTACCACTAGCGCCACCTGGGAAGTAAAAAGCTACCACCCCCTGGGAATATAATTGCTGCTGCTGCTGCTGCTGCTAAGTCGCTTCAGTCGTGTCTGACTCTGTGCGACCCCATAGACGGCAGCCCACCAGGCTCCCCCATCCCTGGGATTCTCCAGGCAAGAACACTGGAGTGGGTTGCCAGTTCCTTCTCCAATGCATGAAAGTGAAAAGTGAAAGTGAAGTCGTTCAGTTGTATCCGACTCTTAGCGACCGCATGGACTGCAGCCTACCAGGCTCCTCTGTCCATGGGATTTTCCAGGCAAGAGTACTGGAGTGGGGTGCCATTGCCTTCTCCAGGGAATATAATTAGGGAGAGTCATTTCCATAAATTCTTCTAAATAAATGGGATAATTTCTTGGTAACCATATAGCTAAATGAAGTAGTTACCAAATACTGTAGAGAAGTTGAAAAGAATCAGACATATAAGACATATGTTACATATGTGCTTAGCACTGAATTAGTAAATAAAAGATTTGTAATGTCTTTTGAATCATTTGATATGTTTAAGCCTTGCTTTCTTTCAAAAAGTATACACTTAATTCTTGTGCTGTGATAAGTCTGTATATAACCCCATAGATCTTTTTAAAACATCGTAGACCAGAATACCATGTTTTATTTAAAATATATGTTCAAATGCTTCAAAATATTTATTTAATTAATTTAGCCATAAATACTCATGATACCCTATTTACTCAATGTGGTACTAAATACTGAAAACTCTAATTTTGAGATTTAAAAAGCTTCTAACTGTGTAAAGTAGTGTACCAGAAAGAAGATAATAAATATTGCATTATTCTCTGCTATTTATATGTGTATTCCACCCACTCTAGTGAATAATGAAGAGGCTGTTAAAAGTTCCGTAAAAGACAAAACACTAGTGATCCTGAACCCCAGTTTAATTAGGCTTGGCCAGGATTTATTATGAGTGTAGGGAGACCATCGAGAAGTTTAAAGAAATGAAGCTCAGTAGAGATTATCTATGCAGTGTGCATATATATTTATAACTCCACTGGGCTCTTTTAACTCAACAAATAACCTTATTTTTCCGTTGCCCAAATAACTTTCTCTTTTGGAAAAAATAAATTTCCTTGAACAATAGAAGCACTTATTGTTAAATGTAGGAACTGGGTTTATCGTTCGTCAAAGAGGCTATAAATCAAGTGATTCTTACTCTATATTTGAAACCTATGACTAGCAATCTGGTGGCTTGAAGAGCTTGCCCTGATGAAATGGTCATGCTGTTGTTGCATTTAATCATTGAAGGCACAAGTTCTGGGTTGTCAGGACTCCACTAACTTGTGAAACTGTGGTTATTCCTTTTGGGGACAATGACACTGGGCCTTATCTCATGGTATGATAAAGTGATTAAATTGTACTCTGGGAATACAGCTGATTACTCAGTTAAGAAACTGGCTTTTCTCAGGTATGCACAGTCATGCCCCTGGAACAAAGCGTCACTTCCTGTGGGTCAGCCCACCTTATTCTTACAAATGGCCATGCAAAAGAGAGCAGATTTACTAACATGATATTACACGTGCCAAGTTATTCCACTGAGTGAGATTGTTGGCCTTTGTATATTGTGTTGGTATATCTTTTCCATCCTTTCTCTAGAGAAAATTAACATGAATCAACATGCTACACAAATGTAAGGCGAGAATGGAAGAGCTCCAGGAAGTCTGGATGCAATTAGTATCTGATGTTGGGAAAGACGAGAAGCAAAAGGAGAAGGGGGCAGCAGGGGATGAGATGGCTGGATGGCACCACTGACTCAATGGACATGAATCTGAGATAGTGAAGGACAGGGGAGCCTGGTGTGCTGCTGTCCTTGGGGTCACAAAGAGACGCGATTAGCGATTGAACAACGACAGTAAAATGGACACTCAGCTTTATAATTCTAATACAATCCATTGTCGTGTCTCAGTATTATATCAAAAACCTGGAACATTATGTCCTTGAATGTTCTTTATACTTACTTTACAGATCTAAGGGAACTCGTGTTTTGTTTTTCTGTTTTTTTAACTCTGCTTGAACTCTTAACTAACCTATTTTTTCCCATCCTTCTCTCTTGCCATTGCTGGGATGGTATTTATACAGCTGTTCTCATCCCTGAGCTGCTGAATAAGGGCCTGATTATTTAAAACAACTTTTGTAATTAGCTTTCAAGAAGCAAATTGCTGTGTTACGTACAGTATCTGTAATTATGGTAAACTGTTCTTTTTTATAACATTTCAGTGTGGGTTTTAACTGGCAAGCCCCAGTATCTTAGTGAGCATTCTGTGGAATTACTCCGTATATTGAAAAAAACAGAAGAATATTTGACAATCCATAGAACAAGTACAGTTCTTTGAGCCCATTTTTGTTTTTAAAGAATCTATTAAATCAAAAAAACCTTAAAATGCAATATTGTAGTTTTCCCTGGGGGGTGCTTCTGTGACTCAGAAGTGGGAGTGATAGATACTTAGCAAGCCAGTAATTCAGGCAGATAACTCTCACAAGTTCTACCGTGTGCTGATATTTATTTAGGCACTCACTCAACAGATATTTAGGCAAACATTTAGGATCCCTTAGAAATATTGTCAGGTATCCACCAGAGAAATGCTCCCCGACACTGCTTTCAGATGTAGCCATGGAAGAGGATGTCGGGAGAGATTTTCCTTGGAGAGGCAAGGCTGCCCAACCAAGAACCCACTGCCCTACCAGAGACAGGCCACGGGTGCTAGATGTAGTGACCACGTGCGCCATTTTCCATTCTCTTATTTCCAAAAGGGGTATATTTTTAATAGTCATTCTTTTTCTCCTCTATCCTGCTTCCTGGCTGTGTTGGGGTGACTAAATGTATAATTGAGGAATATGTTTCTACATGATTAGGAAATATACCTGCACATGTCCAAGAAGAATGCATCACCCAGGAATCCAGGGCCAGTAACTGGATAAGACTCTTCAGAGAGGGTGAATGCATTTCTGGGAATATATATAGCCTTATTTGGACTCATTTTTGGAGCATATATACGTGCTTATGGAGCATATTTGAAACTGTGAATATATGTATTATGAATGTTGGCAGTTAAAGGGTTCTGCCTTCAATCCCAATGTGTGTGTACAGGTTGGGGAGTGGTTCCCACACCATCAAGTAATTCTCAGACACCAATTGGGTTCCTGCAACTCCACTCACTTCTGATAGTGTCTAGCATCAGATTCCGCAGATGACGTCTCCAATGGCTCAGCAAGTAAAGAATCAGTCTGCAATTCAGGAGACACAAGTTTGATCCCTGGGTCAAGAAGATCCCCTGGAGGAGGAAAATGGCAACCCACTCCAGCATTCTTGCCTGGAAAATCCCATGGACAGAGGAGCCTGGTGGGCTACAGTCCATGGGGTTGCAAAGAGTCAGACATGACAGCAACTAAGCACGCCCACAAGACTGCCCCCCTCCCCAATTTCACATGCCAGTCCTAGGTCACCCATACTTTGGACTGACCAGCTATAGACCAGAGATTCCAATGACCCCTTCCTTGGGTTAGATTGATTTTCTAGAGTGGCTCACAGAACTTGGAAAAACATTTTTACTTAAGAGATTACCAGTTTACTATAAAAGGATATAACTCAGGGTAATCTAGATGGAAGAGATGCGTGGGACAAGGCTTGGGGAAAGGGCTCAGGGTTCCCACACCCTCTCCGCATGCACAATCCTGTCACCTCCCTATGTTCACCCACCTGGAAGTTCACCGAACCCTGTCCTTTGGTTTTTATGGAGGCTCCATTACACGGGGGTGATGGATTAAGTCATTGACCATTGGCATGTTTGCTAAGTCACTTCAGTCATGCCTGACTCTCTGTGACCCCATGGACTATAGCCCACCAGGCTCCTCTGTCCCTGGGATTTTCCAGGCAAGAATACTGGAGTGGGTTGTCCTGCCCTCCTCCAGGGGATCTTCCTGACCCAGGGATCAAACCTGGGTTTAAGACTCTCTTAAGTCTCCTGCATTGGCAAGTGGGTTCTTTACCACTAGCCCCATCTGGGAACCTCCTTCCCCTCCCTAGAAACCAGGGGTTGGGGGGATACTGAAAGTTCCAACCCTCTATTTAGGATAGCTTCTCCTGGCAACCAGCCCCCACCCTGGAATTGGATGCAAAAGTAATCTGATTAGCATAAAAGATGTGATGGAAAGGACCTTGTTATGAATAACAAGACACCCATTTCATCTTTATGGCTCTGAAGTGATTCCAGAAACTGAAGACAAGAGACCAAATATTATAACAAAAGATGCTCCCAGTGGTCTTGGCCCTAAGGAAATTTCAAAGCTGTGAGCCAGGAACTGCGGATGTGGACAAAGATCAAATATATCTGAGAAATATCTTTTGGTCATCTGAATGGCCATATTATTTTTTACAAATCACAATATTGTAGGAATCAAGAGGAGAAATCTGACAGACATCCATTGTTTCTTCCTGTTCTTCATTTCTTCTTTATTCTGTTATAAAACCTCTTCTTCCTCTAACCTCTTATTCCTCTAGTTAGACGAATAATGTCATTATCATTATCTATTTGATAATGACAACTAGAACTTCCAATTGCATGCCATAGGAGTGGATATGAATGGCAAATTCTTGTTCAGAGATGGATACTGGACTGAAGCAACCACATCAGATCCCCTACAAGGAGTGATGTGCATGCTGGGAGACTAGAGATGGGCACTGAGTGCTGAGGGACTTCCCTGTAGCTCAAACTGTAAAGAATCTGCCTGCAGTGCAGGAGACAAGGGTTCGATCTCTGGGTCGGGAAGATCTTCTGGAGAAGGGAGTGGCAATCCACTCCAGTATTCTTGCCTGGAGAATTCCATGGACAGAGAAGCCTGGTGGGCTATAGTTCATGAGGTCACAAAGAGTCGGACACGACTGAACGACTCACACACACACACACACACACACACTGAGTGCTGGAGCCTTGGGGATCCAAGCAGGGTCTCCTGAAGAGGAGTTTGACACAGAAGTAAGGCTGTGTCATATAGTCAAGCCTCTTATGCTAATGTTGACTGAAAAGAAAAACATAATGTGAGAGTTGTGAGTAAAATTTTATTTGGAGCAAAATAAGGACTATAGCCTAGCCTAGAAGACAGCATTCAGATAGCTCTGAGAATCTGCTCCAAAGACTGAGGAGAGAAGGTCAGTATACACGTGATTTTGGTGAAAGGGGGTACATACAATCAAGCAGATATTATGCAGAAGTTTGCTGCTCATCTCATGAAGGTTGCTGCTAGTCACAAGGGGCAAATGTCTCTGTTGGCGATTTTAGTGCTTTTCAAGATAGGAGGAGATGCAACAATTGGGTTCATAAAAATCTTCTCCTGAAAATATCTATCTTAAGTCCTGTTCTGCCAATTTTTCCCAGAGCATGAAGTGTCTCATTGTTGATCTCCATCCTGAAGGCCTTTGATGGGGTGTTGAAAGTCAGCAGTTCACAGCAGCTTGTGGCTTAACCCTTGAAGAGGCAGATGGCAACTGCCATATTTAGTTGACACTCATGACGAAGTTATATCATGTAAGTAAGAAGCAGAACAAGAAACATTCATTACAGATGAAGCTCCCTACACTGGATGATCAACCCCGGCCAGATGACATCTAGAGATCCAGCAGCATCATAAACGTGGACTAAGAAACCTTCTTTGAGTTTATCTCTAAGAACCTGTGGCTCCTATACAACTCTGAGAAGAGATTCAATTCAGTTCAGTTCAGTTGCTCAGTTGTGTCTGACTCTCTACAACCCCATGAATTGCAGCATGCCAGGCCTCCCTGTCCATCACCAACTCCCAGAGTTCACTCAGACTCATGTCCATCGAGTCCTTGATGCCATTCAGCCATCTCATCCTCTGTCATCCCCTTCTCCTCCTGTTCTCAATCCTTCCCAGCATCAGAGTCTTTTCCAATGAGTCAACTCTTCACATCAGGTGGCCCAAGTATTGGAGTTTCAGCTTTAACATCAGTCCTTCCAATGAAACCCAGGACTTATCTCCTTTACAATGGACTGGTTGGATCTCCTTGCAGTCCAAGGGACTCCCAAGTCTTCTCCAACGCCACAGTTCAAAAGCATCAATTCTTCGGCGCTCAGCTTTCTTCACAGTCCAACTCTCACATCCATACATGACCACTGGAAAAACCATAGACTTGACTAAACTGACCTTTGTTGGCAAAGTAATATCTCTGCTTTTCAATATGGTATCTAGGTTGGTCATAACTTTCCTTCCAAGGAGTAAGCGTCTTTTAATTTCATGGCTGCAGTCACCATCTGCAGTGATTTTGGAGCCCAGAAAAATAAAGTCTGACACTGTTTCCACTGTTTCCCCATCTATTTCCCATGAAGTGATGGGTCCAGATGCCATGATCTTAGTTTTCTGAATGTTGAGCTTTAAGCAACTTTTTCACTCTCCTCTTTCACGTTCATCAAGAGGCTTTTTAGTTCCTCTTCACTTTCTGCCCTAAGGGTGGTGTTATCTGCATATCTGAGGTTATTGATATTTCTCCCGGCAATCTTGATTCCAGCTTGTGCTTCTTCCAGCCCAGCGTTTCTCATGATGTACTCTGTATATAAGTTAAATAAGCTGGGTGAAAATATACAACCTTGACATACTCCTTTTCCTATTTGGTACCAGTCTGTTGTTCCATGTCCAGTTCTAACTGTTGCTTCCTGACCTGCATACAGATTTCTCAAGAGGCAGGTCAGGTCGTCTGGTATTCCCATCTCTTTCAGAATTTTCCACAGTTTATTGTGATCCACACAGTCAAAGGCTTTGGCATAGTCAATAAAGCAGAAATAGATGTTTTTCTGGAACTCTCTTGCTTTTCCCATGATCCAGCGGATGTTGGCAATTTGATCTCTGCCTTTTATAAAGCCAGCTTGAACATCTGGAAGTTTGCAGTTCATGTATTGCTGAAGCCTGGCTTGGAGAATTTTGAGCATTACTTTACTAGCGTGTGAGATGAGTGCAATTGTGTGGTAGTTTGAGCATTCTTTGGCATTGCCTTTCTTTGGGATTGGAATGAAACCTGACCTTTTCCAGTCCTGTGGCCACTGCTGAGTTTTCCAAATGTGCTGGCATATTGAGTGCAGCACTTTCACTGCGTCATCTTTCAGGATTTGATATAGCTCAACTGGAATCCCATCACCTCCACTAGCTTTGTTCATAGTGATGCTTTCCAAGGCCCACTTGACTTCATATTCCAGGATGTCTGGCTCTAGGTGAGTGATCACACCATCGTCATTATCTGGGTCATAAAGATCTTTTTTGTATAGTTCTTCTGTGTATTCTTGCCACCTCTTCTTAATATCTTCTGCTTCTGTTAGGCCCATACCATTTCTGTCCTTTATCAAGCCCATCTTTGCATGAAATGTTCCCTTGGTATCTCTAATTTTCTTGAAGAGATCTCTAGTCTTTCCCATTCTGTTGTTTTCCTCTAATTCTTTGCATTGATTGCTGAGGAAGGCTTTCTTATGTCTCCTTGCTATTCTTTGGAACTCTGCATTCAGATGCTTATATCTTTCCTTTTCTCCTTTGTTTTTCACTTCTCTTCTTTTCACAGCTATTTGTAAGGCCTCCTCAAACAGCCATTTTGCTTTTTTGCATTCCTTTTCCATGAGGATGGTCTTGATCCCTATCTCCTGTACAATGTCATGAACCTCCGTCCATAGTTCATCAGGCACTCTGTCTATCAGATCTAGTCCCTTAAATCTATTTCTCACTTCCACTGTATAATCATAAGGGATTTGATTTAGGTCATACCTGAATGGTCTAGTGGTTTTCCCTACTTTCTTCAATTTAAGTCTGAATTTGGCAATAAGGAGTTCATGGTCTGAGCTACAGTCAGCTCCTGGTCTTGTTTTTGCTGACTGTATAGAGCTTCTCTATCTTTGGCTGCAAAGAATGTAATCAATCTGATTTTGGTGTTGACCATCTGGTGATGTCCATGTGTAGAGTCTGTCTTGTGCTGAGAAGAGTTACCGCACGCCTGAGGTCAGGGCAGCAGCCGAGAGGAGCTACCCCACGTCCAGGGAGCAGCGGCTGCGTGGGCACAGGAGGGCCGAGAGGAGCTACCTCACATTCCAGGTCAGGAGGGGTGGCCATGAGAAGATACCCTTCGTCCAAGGTAAGGAGCAGCTGCTGCACTTTGCTGGAGCAGCTGTGAAGAGATACCCCATGTCCAAGGTAAGAGAAACCCAAGTAAGACAGTAGGTGTTGTGAGAGGGCATCAGAGGGCAGACACACTGAAACCATAATCACAGAAAACTAGCCAATCTAATCACACTAGGACCACAGCCTTGTCTAACTCAGTGAAACTAAGCCATGCCGTGTGGGGCCACCCAAAATGGATGGGTCATGGTGGAGAGGTCTGACAGAATGTGGTCCACTGGAGAAGGGAATGGCAAACCACTTCGGTATTCTTGCCTTGAGAACCCCATGAACAGTATCAAAAGGCAAAATGATAGGATACTGAAAGGGGAACTCCCTGGGTCGGTAGGTGCCCAATATGCTACTGGAGATCAGTGGAGAAATAACTCCAGAAAGAATGAAGGGATGGAGCCAAAGCAAAAACAATACCCAGCTGTGGATGTGACTGGTGATAGAAGCAAGGTCTGATGCTGTAAAGAGCAATATTGCATAGGAACCTGGAATGTCAGGTCCATGAATCAAGGCAAATTGGAAGTGGTCAAACAGGAGATGGCAAGAGTGAACATTGACATTCTAGGAATCAGCAAACTAAAATGGACTGGAATGGGTGAATTTAACTCAGACGACCATTATATCTACTACTGTGGGCAGGAATGCCTTAGAAGAAATGGAGTAGCCATCATGGTCAACAAAAGAGTCCGAAATGCAGTACTTGGATTCAATCTCAAAAATGACAGAATGATCTCTGTCTGTTCATTTCCAAGACAAACCATTCAATATCATGATAATCCAAGCCTATGGCCCAACCAGTAACGCTGAAGAAGCTGAAGTTGAACAGTTCTATGAAGACCTACAAGATCTTTTAGAACTAACACCCAAAAAAGATGTCCTTTTCATTATAGGGGACTGGAATGCAAAAGTAGGAAGTCAAGAAACACCTGGAGTAACAGGCAAATTTGGCCTTGGAGTACAGAATGAGGCAGGGCAAAGGCTAATATAGTTTTGCCGAGAGAACACACTGGTCATAGCAATAAAATCATAAATGTAATAAATATTTGATATAAATATATAATTCAATATATAAAATATAAATAAATATAATAAAATCAATACTTTTAAGTTGAGCCAGGTTTAAAAACTATATAATCATATAACAAAAGGAAATAATTTTATAATAAAAACATTTAAATATATTCAAATAATAGTAAGATTATGCCACATTTAAAATATAAATTCATATTAAATGCTAAAGTTAGAAACAATTGGATTTTCTTTATTTACTTTTTTCAACACTTTTCTTCTTTGTAGTCCCCTGGCTAAGGTTATACTGTGATAAATCATCTTACTAAGAAAATTTCAGCATTATTATTATTATTTTGTTTGCTAATTTTTATTGAAATATTGTTGATTTACAACATTGTATTATTTTCAGCCCTACAGCAAAGTGATTCAGTTAATACACACATGTGTGTGTCTGTGTATGTATCTTTTTTTACATTCTCTTCCACCATAGGTTACTATAAGATATTGAGAATAGTTCCCTGTGCTATACAATAGGTCTTACTGGTTATCTATTTTATACATATATATCAACAGTAGTGTGTATATATTAACCCCAGCCTTCTAATTTATCCCTCCTTTCTTCCCTTCCCACCTGCCCTCTTTGGTAAACATAAATTTGTGTTCTATGTCTGCAAACCTGTTTCTGTTTTATAAATAAGTTCGTATATAGAATTTCTTTTAGATTCCACATATAAGTGATATCATATGATATTTGTCTTTCTCTGTCTGGCTTACTTCACTTACTTCAGTCAGTATTTCTAGTATTTGTATATTTCTTCAGTCTAGAATTCACTATGTTGTGTACAGACAGAAATTTTTCTTGTTATGAAAATTCTATTATAACACACTATTATAAATGATGGGAATAGAAGCAAATTAACTTGACAATAGATATTGCAATACTTAGTAAGAGGGATATATTCATATCTGTTGGAAAGACAAGCCAAAGTAGTGTTAGAACAGTTCTAAAACTTAATTCTGCATTTAGCCCAAACTAGCTAATAGTTGAAAACAATCACTATATTAACAGATTTAGTCATGTTAACCTTTATACTGTGCTATGCAACCTTTTTACTGTGATGTTTTTGCTGTGCTTTTGTAGCTCAGTTGTGTCCAACTCTGTGAGCCCATGGACTGTAGCCCCACCAGGCTCCTCTGCCCATAGAGACTCTCCAGGTAAGATTACTGGAATGGATTGCCATGCTCTCCTCCAGGGGATCTTCCCAACCTGGGGACCGAACCCAGGTCTTCCACATTGCAGGCTGATTCTTTACTGTCTGAGCCATCAGGGACCCCCATGAATAGTGGAGTAGGTAGCCTATCCCTCCTCCAGGGGATCTTCCAGACCAGGAATCGAACTGGGGTCTTCTACATTGCAGGCAGATTCTTTACCAGCTGAGCCATCCAGGGAAGCCCTTTAACCTTTTTATTATGTATGCTGCTGCTGCTGCTAAGTCGCTTCAGTCGTGTTGGACTCTGTGCAACCCTATAGACGGCAGCCCACCAGGCTCCCCCATCCCTGGGATTCTCCAGGCAAGAATACTGGGGTGGGTTGCCATTTCCTTCTCCAATGCATGAAAAGTGAAAAGTTAAAGTGAAGTCACTCAGTCATGTCTGACTCTTAGCGACCTCATGGACTGCAGCCTACCAGGCTCCTCCATCCATGGGATTTTCCTAAACAATGACAAATATCCATTTTATTCCCTTTAGAAGCTAGAGAAAAATCAAATACTTCTTTTCTAACACAATAAATACTAAAAGTAACAGCACTTAAAAGTAGAGCTTATGTTAATATGAATGTAAAATGTGTATAAACATGCTCTGTACACTACAAAGTGCTATACAAGCATAGAATTGTCGAGACCAGCTCAACAAGCAGGGTTTCTGAAAGTGTGGTACAGTGAGAGAATGAGAATCAAGACACAAGAATTCAGTCAAAAGCAAGGATCAGGAGACCAACACGACTCCAAGGTGAAGGTGCTGAAACCGAATCCAAGCCAGCTTTATTATACTTTCAGCCATAAAGGAAAGAATATGTGGGGAGTTAAGCTATAACTCACGTGGCCTTCAGGGCCAAAGAACAAAGTGATCATTAATCATTGAGTAACTAAGAAACAGTAATCAATAACAAATCAGTAACTAAGACTAATATTCTTATCTATAGATTTTTCCACCAGATATGTAAAACATATGACGCTGAGACTCCAGTTGGGAAACAGTCTGGAGTCGGTTTTCCAACCCCAGGATCATATCTTGTTTTCAAGACTGTGAACTATTCCCTCTGGACTTGTTCCAAGAGTCTCATGCCTTATAGCATCCAGTTTATCAATAATTATAAATTTCTTTTGCGGCCCTTGCCGGGGCCTGCTTTTCTTTTATTCTTTCTGTCTCCTACAAGAATAAATGCCAGAAAGTAGGAAAATGAAGATCAGTGTAACATCTTAATCCCTAAGTAATAAACTAAACTCATCTTAGCAGAAGTAGGTCCAATTTATAAAAATAGTGTCAAGGGATTCCTAAATCCTCTAAAATTAGCGTTTTAGATTAAATTTATGACCTAGTCACTTGTGAATTCCTTTTGTGCTAAAATATATTAAGGTCTGTAATGTAATGGATATTTGCAAGGATTGCTTCCAAGGGCTTTGTTAGTTTTCTTAACGTGATTTTTTTTTCTATAGGATTTTTGATTTCCCCATTAGTCTTAAAGTCATTGTACTAGACTATATGTAGAGTGACCATATAATTTATCACCCAAACCTGGACACTTCTGAGAAGAAAGGAAGCGTTATCAGGTGTAAACAGATGCCATCCTGAGCAACCTGGGACGTGTGATTATCCTAGCTATCAGGAAGGAACACTGCTGCTTCCACACCATGAAACTCTGCAGTGGTCCTTTGCGTGTGGAGGTGTGATGTTTAAGTTTGAACTACCCAAAATATTTTGTTTTCCAATTAACCTTTTCAGACATTTCACAACATTTTAAAGTTGTATATTTTAACAATCAAAGATGTATTTGGACATGTAAATTGTATTTTCCCAATTCATCTGTTGAAACAAGTAAAATATAAGAGATTGTGCATGCTTAGTCGTTCAATCTTGTCTGACTCTTCGCGACCCCATGGAATGCAGCCCGCCAGTCTCCTCTGTCCATGGCATTCTCCAGGCAAGAATATTGAAGTGGGCAGCCATTCCTTTCTCCAAGAGATCTTCCTGATTCAGGGACCGAACCTCAGTCTCCTGAATTGCAGGCAGATTCTTTACCATCTGAGCTACCAGGGAAGCCCCATAAAAGATTGCATATGATACCAAAAGAGTCATTTATTATTTTAAGCATATAACCTCCTTATTTCCATACTTTATCATTAAGCATTGTAAATGCTTATTATATGCAACTTGCTACCAATACATACTGTGCTGTAGGAGACAGAAAAAGAAACCTATAATCAATATACAACTTTATAAATACTATTCTTTAAGTATATCCAAATAATTAGTAACAATCAGGCCCAAGACGAATTCTCAGAGCAGGTAAGGTTAAAGCTGAGTCTCAAAATACAAGCTCATTAATCAGAGAAGGACATTTCAATTTTATGTGTAAAAGTATGGTAGAATTCAGAAGTGTAGGATGTCTACTCAGGGGAAATCTGTGTGGAAATCTGACTGACTCCATCAGTCAGAAGGAAAGTACCTTTCCATGGGTCTGAAAGGTACTTTGACACCCTATTGTGAAAGGCATTTGGTAAGGCTGATGATAAGGGAACACAGGGCAGGTTGAGTCCTAAAGAGAGTTAATAGGTGAGAATTACATTTAGTTAAAATTGACCTTGAAAGTCACTTATACTCATAAAGTTTTCATTTTTAAAACTGTGATCCTATGTGGTGTTCTTAGGCACAATAAGGCCTGAAACCAACTAAATTTCCTACAGGAAGGTACAGGTAAAACTGACAAGCAGATTATCTGCTCATTTAAATCTTTCTACTTTTAAGATGACTATAAAATCTTTCGGATGAATTGTAAGGGGTGGGGAGAAAGTAGGGAACAGTTCTGTACTGCCTTACAGGGGTTATCAAATTCTGTTTTAAGACTAAGCCTATATGACAATAATACAAGCCAATTAGATGAAGTGATTTACTATGCTGAGTAAATTCATTTGACACAGACTATAAGAATATATTTTACAGACATAGAATATATATTAACAAACTACAAACTCAAAATCTATGATAATTTACCCTGAGTCAAATCACATTTGTCTATTAAAGAAAAATGGCAAATTTATGTTTGAGACAAATTTAAGTTTACCAAGAATAAACTTGAAATTCTGAATAACTTTTTGATTAAATGACCATGATACAAATACAAAATTTTCATTTAAAAATGTCATTTAAGCCTCTACTTGAAAAATACTCTGCTGGCAGTTAGTTGCCAGTGTACTTGGCAAAAAAGTATTTTTTTGTTTAAAATAATTTCCTATAATACAGCTTTCTACTAATTCAACCTGACTACCTCTCAAACTGCCCTTCCTACTTCTGTAATATTAATTTAAGTAGGTCCTATTTCACTGTTGTGGTACTCTCCGTCTCCAATTAAGAATGATATTAAACAAATCAAATTAAAAATAAAGCACAGACTGCAAAACTAAGTTGAGATGCATAAAGATTGCTGATAAGGCGTAAACACATATAAATAGAACACCACGCTGTTTTGTTTAAAAAGACTCATTTTGAATGATAGATGGCTCATTTTATGAGTATTGAAAGGTGGGCTGAAATCTTCCAAAAGTCATTTTTATTTTTCAAAATAACTTAAAATATATTGAAGCTACTAACACAGGATGTAAAATGAATTAGAGGTAGACACTTTCAAATGACAAACATAGAGATAAGGTGTTAGAATAAATTATCTATTTTGTCTACGTTATTTATCTTTATCTTGGAGCTTTTTAAATTAATTGTACTGAAATAATGGAAATAGGAAATTAGCATTATAAAAAGAACTTGGGATCTAGAGTAAATATTTATTGAATGCCTACCATTTAATGATACAAGGCACTTTGCAGACAGTATATCTTCATAAATACATTCAAGATAATAATCTGTATATTTTTAAAAAGAAACATTTCATTATATTCCCTGAAGGCTTCCTTTTTCATTTAGTATGTCTGTGTATTTCACCTTCCTCTACAGAAGTGTTTAAAGTTGCCAATTTCTGAGGATACTTAAGGCACATATGAGAATAATACTTCAAGTAAATATATATTATATAAATTCCATAAACATGGATGCAAACAATAATGCTATTGGATTCTGAAAAGAAGAAACCATTTCTGTCCTTGGGGATGAGCAAGCTCCTGAAGGACTCAGTGCCATTTGAATCTGACTTCAAAGGATAAATAGGCTTTTAATAAAGGGAATTACAGGAACAATATATATCAGATTCCAGAGACAGCTTGCTTAAAGGGAATACGGCAAATGACCACTAGACACATTTGAGTAGAGGGAATGTACTTGCCTCTTGTTGATGCTGGTTGATTAATTGGTTAGTTGCTTGGCTGGTTGGTTGGTTGGTTGGTTGGTCAGAAGAGGGGGCAAAGGCCTGATCCATTCATTTATTATATTTTTTAAGCACTGAATTCAAGAAAGGAAAATGATAAGATTAAAAGGAATAATGCAGAGAAGGTGGACTTAAAAACCAGAGACCAGGAATCATACTAGAACAAGTCACTCAACCCTTCAGAACCTCCATTCTTTTCTTCTAAAATGAAACTGGTTACTATTTTCTACAAAACTTACCTAAGACAGCATATGTTGAACATCTAGCCCACAGTTCTGAGTGATTTTTCCTATTGAAAAGAAACAGGATAATGAAAGACTTTGAATGAATGTTAATAAAAATAATAATTTTACTGAGTGCTCATAATGTGCCAAGCTCTGTTTTAATCATTTGACACTGTGTTTATTTACAAGAGGTTAAGGGGGTGAATTTCCCAAGGTCACAGAGCTAGATCCAGGATTTGGACACCAAAAACATCACTAGCACAGGTGTGGAGACTAAGGCTCTGGGGTCAGGCTGCTTGGGTTGAATCCTCCCAACATCAATATTTTCCTGTATGACTTTGTCTAGTAGTAATCATTTCTTTGCCTCAATTCTTTCTTCTTGTGCAAATAGAGATAATCCATCATAAGGGTGAATCTGTGTTACAGTATAACTGTAAAAGCAAAACGTGGGCCAAAGTTGCCCTTCCACCCTCCTAATCCACATCATTGTTTGCTGGTACCTGGTCTAGCCAATGCTCAGCTGGGTGACATTTGGAAAATCATTTAACTAACTTTTCTCACCTCGCTTTCCCCTTCTGTTATGTCAACATCAAAGCATTATTGTGAAGATAAAAGTAAATGATGTGCATAGAAATGCTTCATAAATTCAAACTATTCTAGACTTCTTAGATTTTATAGTATAAGGTCCACAAAATATAAATTGCTCTAGTGGAAGATAGTGTCCATTTCTATTGAAGGGCCACTGGTCCCAGGGTCCCAGTGTCACTGAATCTCAGAATTCAGTGATGCTTGAAAAGTTTCCTTCCTCAAATGTACAGAAATCCATGACTGTTCTCAAAAGCTTCCAACAGTTTTTGTTTATTTTTGAGTTCTCCCATTAAGCCCATTCTTCCTGCTCTGGGTTCTTGTGGGCATTGCATTTTGGAACTGATAAGATATAGAAAGAGTCCATTGACATGGAGTTAGTGACACATGCTGAAAAGAAATCAATTTACAGGAAACATTTGCCCATAACAAATATTGATTGAGCATTTATCATAAGCTTCCCAGGTGGTGCTATTGGTAAAGAACCTGCCTGCCAATGCAGGATATGCAAGAGACTTTGGTTCAATCCCTGGGTTGGGCAGATCCCCTGGAGGAGGGCGTGACAACCCACTCCAGTATTCTTGCCTGGAGAATCCCATGGACCGAGGATCCTTGTGGGCTACAGTCCATGGAGTGACAAAGAGTTGGACACAACTGAAGAGACAACACACACACACAACAGTATTTGAGGGAACGGTGAGTCCAAGCAGGATTTTAGATTACCTAATAGGAACACAAAATGTTTAGTTGAGAAGGAATCTTAGAAGCCAAGTCATCAAATTGCCAATATTTTAGTAAGGCCAAGGAAAAAAGTACTTTGCCCAAGAAGGCAAAGATATATTTTGAATTGAGAACTTGCAACTTGTAACCTAATGTTCTTTCCAGTGTTATCTGAAATTGGATTTAGCTTTAAATATTCTGGTGAATAAATTTATAAATCTCCAATTTTACCCTGAGTCATCTAGAAACTTGCTTGAAAAAATAGATTCAATATGACCTGTTCTTTGTTAATGGCATTAATAGCTTTAAAAATGCTGATGAAATCTCTAATTTCACCTGATGCCATCATTAGCCTATTGCTGAAAGATGCAAGTGAGTAGTGGCAATTGAAGTAAACACAGCAGACAAAATATACGTTTATCTCTGCTGATCGTGAGAACTCTGCTTAAAATAACTGTAAAGGATTTTTTTTTTAATGATATACACCTTCGCCCCAAAAAAAGAGAAAGAGCAAAGGAAACAACAGCTGATGGAAGGTAGCAACAAATTTCTGGGAGAAAAAATAAGGGGATAAGCAGATACTGAATTAGCAGAGTGGAGAGATCAAAACCTAAAGTGACAGCAGCCAGGGTATGGAGAACCCAAAAGCAGAAATTGGAGAGTCCCAGGTTTCCCAGGTGGCTCGAACAGTAAAGAAGCTGCCTGCAGTGTGGGAGATCTGGGTTCAATCCCTGAGTCAGGAAGATCCCCTGGAGAAGGGCGCGGCACCCCACTCCAGCATTCTTGCCTGGAGAATCCCATGGACAGAGGAGCCTGGCAGGCTACAGTCCATGGGGTTGCAAATAGTCGGACACCACTGAGCCACTAACACTTTCACTTTTTCAGCACACCTGAATTGAGGGGTAGGATTCAAAGTGGAAGTAAAGCAGAAGGATCAGCTGAGAGTCTGCGAAGGAGCAGTTAGACCCGCTGTGCCCTCTGTTGTTGTTCAGCCACTAAGTTTGGTCCCACTCTTTACCCCATGAGCTGCAGCACACCTGGCTTCCCTGTGCTTCACTGTCTCCTGGAGTTTGCTCGAACTCATGTCCATTGAGTTGATGATGCCATCCAATCATCTCATCCTCTGTCACCCCCTTCTCCACCTGCCCTCAATCTTTCCCAGCATCAGGGTCTTTTCCAATGAGTCAGCTCTTCATATCAGGTGGCCAAAATATTGGAGCTTCAGCTTCAGCATCAAATCTTCCAATGAATATTCAGGGTTGATTTCCTTTAGGATTGACTGGTTTGATCTCCTTGCAGTCTAAGGGATTCTCAAGAGTTTTCTCCAGCACCACAGGTCTGAATAAATGATCCTAAATCTATACAACCAGACAACTGGTCCTGAGTGATTAAGTCAGCAAGTCCCTGAACATGGGACTCCAAGCATAGCTGACAGCTGCACTTAAAAGAGGGGATTGAGTGAAAGTAAGCTTACTGCGTGAGAGATCCCCTTCCTAACCCCACTCTGGGAATAAGGCAATTCCCTTTTGATGAAAGAACCAAGCCAGAAGAAAGGACCTACTAATACTGACACTTGAATATCCCGTAACCAAACACTCAGTCCCCAGTCAATTGTCTTAGAGTGAGACTGACTTGACCCACCAGCCAAATATACCTTCTGCCCACAGACTGGCTTTTTAATAATCGTGTTTAAAATATTCATGGATCATGGATCACAGGCATTGTAAGGATTTTAGCATAAAGGACTCTGATGGAAATAAACAGAAAAATAATTTGGAGTGTAAAGAAAAAAGAACTAGAAAAATTTAAGTAAAACTAATAATTTCAGAAAGAAGATAATTGCACACATTAAACAAGAACAGATTGCTAGAGGAAAAAATGAAGAGCGTTTAAAAATAAAGAAAAAGTTCTTAGAAATTATAAATAGAGTAGAAAAAAACTTTTTAATCACTAAGAAAGCTGGGAGTTGAAAAGAGAAAATAACCCTAAAACAGTATAGAAAATAGGAGTAGGAGAGAAAATACTCTAAAAAGTTGATCTCCCTAGTGAAACTTTTGTGGAATTGATCTATTTTAGTTGTTACATGGAGAATTTCCCGAGTAGCTTCTTGGATTTCTTCTATTCACACTGTATATTTTGCACTGAATTTGCTCCAAATTGGGTTATCAAACATTTTTATTGAAAAGAGAATATTTTAAATGTTTAAAATCAGTCATCATGTGGCATAAGAACACAGTCTGCCTCACTCCCTCTCTCCATATATATTTATCATCATCATCGTGTTCCTGTTTTATTAACTTCAGCCAATTTGGCCTTCACTACTTTAGGAAGCCTGCTGTGTTGCTCATGTGGAACTGTGATTTCCAGATATCTGCTCTGTGAGCTCGGCTTCCCAGGTGGCTCAGTGGTAAAGAACTCGCCTGGAGACACAAGAGACGTGCGTTCTATCTCTGGATGGGGAAGCTCCCCTGGAGAAGGAAATGGCAACCCGCTCCAGTATTCTGGCCTGGAGAATCCCATGGACAAAGGAGCCTGGCGGGCTACAGTCCACAGGAGTCACACAGAGTTGGACAGGACTTAATGACCGAGCACATATGCATATGCTCTGTGATCTGGGGAGATGGGAGAGTGGCAGAATGCAGTTGAGGACAGAGTTGTGTCAGGGTTAGGGACGGGGTAAGAGCTGTCTGATCAACATGAGAGAAGCCTCCAAAGGAGACATTGTTCAGTAGTTTCTGCAGCAATCTGCTAATAATATGGCCACCCATATGTGCCAGGGGTTTGACCACTGTCAAAGAAAAACAGAACTGAACAGTAGAATGGCTGTAAAAGCAGATTTTATTCAGGAACTGCAATAGGAGGAAAAAGACTTCTATATAGACCTGAGCTCTATTCCAAATATAGCATGGATGAGTACTAGTTTATAGCCACGGAAGAAGTTGGCAGTGGAGAGGGTTGGAGGGATCAGACAACAGATAACAGAGTGTCCAGTGCTTTGGAAAAACAGGCCCTGTGGATAGTTAGAGGTATATCTTAGGCAGAAGTTTGATGAACCCAGATTCTTGCATCTTCCTATACATGGAAAAGGCACTAATATTGTTAACTTAACAGTCCATGGGGGTCACAAAGAACTGGACACGACTTCATGACTAAACCAAAATTGTTAATGTAAGATATCTGTTTTTTGTTAGCTATCAGTAATCTTTTACCAAGAATGAGTGCTTGACTGTACGTATTCCCTAGCCAAAGATCATATATATGTAAGATAAATCATATATATATTATATGTACACACATACACACATATGAAACTAGTTTCTCCCCCTACCTCTTTGAACAATTCCCTCAGAGCTATTGAGAAGCCATTTGCGGAGCTATGAGTCTTTACTGAGATCCCTGAGAAAAAGCTTAAACTCAGAACTCTTATATTGTATGTTTTGCTTTAATTGAACACTTGGAAAACCAGAAACTCTATTTTTAATAGGTGCTGAATTTTAATTGGGCTACAAACCATAGGGTCCCAGAGTTGGAAGTGACTGAAGCAGCTTGCTTAGCCCGCGTACACAGGGAACTGAGACCCCACAAGCTGTTTGTTGTTTCCTACAGAGCAAAGGAATATCTTGTGATTATTTTTTCATTCTTATGTAACCAGTTGTTCCCCTGGAATTCTAAACTGATTCTTCATCTGTTCTTCCACGATGTATCTTTCTCAGGAATTGAAAAATTTCCGAGTTCCTGGTCACACCGTATTTTCTACCAAGAGAAAGTAGTTTCTATTTCAAATGCAAACTCCCCCTGTGTTTTCATCTCCTTCAATTTTTGAACTGTTCAGAAAGGGAGAGGTTATTGCAACCTCTTCAGTAACCTACCCTCTTCAGTTCTATCAGCTGCCATCTTTTTCTTCGTCAGGGCCCTCGGCCTACTGTGCTTTGACCACCCCTGACTTGAACAAGTCTTTTGTGGCCAAGGGTCACTGCTGAGCGGCAAGAAGGGCAAAGGCTTAAAGTCAGTCAGGCTTGAATGTAAAACCCAAACCTACCACTCACCGGCTGTGTGCTCTCACACCATGGAACCCCTCTGGTCTGTCAATTGGCCACTGTACATAGGGAATGGGTTGGAGAATTCTTCTAGAAGTATGCACCTCCATACTGGGCATGATTCTAAGCTCTTTACATGCATTTTCTCATTGAATCCTCACACCAATTTATATGAAGGAGAGAGTCTTATAATCCTCATTTTACATCTGAAGAGTCTGAGCTTAGGAGCTTAGGGAATGTGCCTAAGGTCACAGGGCAGCAAGGGGTGGAACCAAGAATCACCCTCAAGAGTCTGACTTCCAAGCCTGACTCTCAGTTCACACTAGATGCTTCCCCAGAGTGTGGAAATGCGCCTTGACGAACTGTTCACCTTGATAATAAACCATACGGCTTCTCCTATGCATCCACGTCCCAGGATTTATCTGAAAAGGATGGTCAGCCTGATGAAACATTCTGTTAAAACACTGATCAGCCATAACCGTCCTCTTCACAGAGCACGAAGCCAGCAACGCAGAACAATGGACAGAGACAGCGGGTATGTTCCACCCAGCAGATGCGGCCCCACAGGCTGAGCCCTAATGAGCCTGCTCCTTTCTGTTATTTCATTAACCACCCAACCCATTTGCACAAAATTCACTCTCCACTGCCTTGCAGCCTCTCACATACGCCTCCAGAGTTGTCATGTAGCAGGCATATCCTCCTTAACCTCCCTCATTGACTTATTGAAAAGATTACAGGAGAATGTGATTTTCCCAAACTACTCGTTGTCTGAATCATGTGAAAAGTATCTCAAGTGATTGAGATGACAATTTTATGTATATGCATAATATATTTTATATATATATTATATATATATATATATATTCCTGGATCCCACAGTCTCACAACTAGAGATTCTGACTAAATAGGTCCACGGAAGGCCACATAATATATTTTTTAAAACCTTCTCAGATGATTCCGATGATCAGCCAGATTCAGAAACCACTGCTTAAAGCACTAACTCTGTTGTCACCAGAAAATGAGAGCTCTCCTCCCCTACTTTTCCTCTTCTCACAGAACACTGCAGTCGACTGGTGTTATTCTTCAGTTCCTTTCTTTGATCCTAAGAATGTCTGTCTGAAGGTTAACCCCCGTAGTCTCTATTTCAGCTATTACTGAACTAACCCCACAAGTTGACTTCCTGGCAGATATTTACTTAGCCTGTACTTGCATACTACATATTTGCCTTTTATATATATATATATATTTTTTTTCAGTAGATCTGTTTCCTGCTGCCAGTGTTTCATGTGAATTTCCATGAAAATATCCCAAAGTCTCATTTTCCATTGTTCAGCTCATCCAGGCCTTTCTGCTCCTCCCACTTTCCAATTCGCCCTCAGGTCCAACTTGTTCTGCTCCCTCGCCGCCCGAGCTGGACGCTTGCAGAAGGAACCTGTCACAGAAGTGGCCAGAGACGCATGTTTATCTGGAGGATGAGATGTGTGCGAGGGAAGAGCGTTAAGAAGTTCCCTAGTTATCTCATTTCCCACTGCTGTCTTCCCAGCCCCAGTGGCTCTGCTTTTTCAGCAAGAAGTCAGCAATTTGATGATAATGGTGGGAAGGTTTTATGAGAGCAGGAGTGGGGAAGAGACCAGGGCACAGACAGAAAGGATATCATTATCAAAAGATTGATGCCTTGTACTTTAAGACTAGAGCAAAGATGGAGAAAAATAGATGGAGAGAGAGATCTATTGACCTGGGTTAGGAGCAGCTAAGGGGCTTGTACCAGGCTGTCAGGAAGGATGAAGTCTGAGACCTTGAAAACAGGATTATTTGTTGTGCTAGAAGTGATGCAGGAATAAAATTCCTCATTTGTAAAATAAGCCAAGTTCTAATAAACCTCAAACTGATCGTATGTGAGTAGGGAATAAATGAGAAGACTTTCATACTGGGTGGGTGAATATTTTGTTTTCCCCCCGCCAAGGAATGGGAGTGACAGGAGGCATTCTGATTTGACAGTTTCAGATCAGTAGTTCAGCTGGTAAAGAATCTGCCTGCAATGCAGGAGACCCTGTTTCAATTCCTGGGTTGGGGAGATCCCCTGGAGAAGAGCTAGGCTACCCACTCCAGTATTCATGGGCTTTCCTGGTGGCTCAGATGGTAAAGAATCTGCCTGCAATGCAGGAAACCTGGGATCTGGATTCAACCCCTGGGTTGGGAAGATCCTCTGGAGAAGGGCACGGCAACCCACTCCAGTATTCTTGTCTGAAGAATCCCCATGGACAGAAGTCCCTGGCGGGCTACAGGCCATGGGGTCACAAAGAATCAGACATGACTGAGTGACTAAGCACAGCACAGCACAGCACACATTATTGATTCAATTAATAATTGATATTTTAACTTTCAATGTTTATCTATTCCTATCTAGTTTCAGTAAAGTAAAAGCATTCCATAGTTGTTATAAGTGTACATCCAATTTACATATCCTAAATTTGCCAGACTGTTTAGTTATCAAATGCCTGGCACTTTATTTTCACCGGGAGGACATACCTGCAGGGCAGGAAACACTAGTACTGACTGGAGGAGTGAGGATGTAGAAGGGACAGGGCCAACGTAGAATTAGTTCTTTTTTTAAATGTTGCAGAACAAAAACCCAACATTAAACAAATACCATAACATAGAAACATGCTGTGCTCCAACCTGGAACACCTTCTGCCTTGCCTGGCAAACTTTTACTTACCTTCTATTTATGCCTCAAAGCTATTCCAGAATAAACTATTTTATGGCCACCCCAGATATTTCTATTTTTATTTTATTAGTGCCACAACAGTGTGAACTGACTGTATAAAGTACTCTGTTCATCATGAGGTATTTTAAATAAGCAGATACATCTACTACCTAGTTGCATTTTGAGTTTTGCCCAGGAATTGTGTTTTATTCATCTTTGTAGGCCTTCTGGGGCAGAGCCGTGACAGACAGGGAGGGGAGAGATTACAAACGAGCAGTTGTAAACATGATGGAAATAAGCAGCCTGAAATATTTTAATAACATACAGACAGGAGACTCTACCCAGTGCTCCACCCACTCAGGCATAGGCTGAAATTCTAGCTCTAACTAAGACTGAATAGAGAAAATCCACTTGCAAGATAAAGATAGAGGAAATTTGTCAGGGCTCTCTAAAACTCATTATTGCTGTTGCTCTTGTTGTTGTTCAGTTGCTCAGTAGCGTTTGACTCTTTGCAACCCCATGGGCTGCAGCAAGCCAGGCTTCCCTGTCCTTCCCTATCTCCTAGAGTTTGCTCAAACTCATGTCCATTGAGTCAGTGATGCCATTCACCCATCTCATCCTCTGTCATCCCCTTCTCCTCCTGCCTTCAATCCGTCCCTGCATCAGGGTCTTTTCCAATGAAATGGCTCTTCACATCAGGTGGCCAAAGTATTGGAGCTTCAGCATCAGCCCTTCCATTGAATACTCAGGGTTGATTTCCTTCCGGATGGGCTGGTTTGATCTTGCTGTGCCAGGGCCTCTCAAGAGTCTTCTCCAGCACTACAGTTCAAAAGCATCAACTCTTTGGTGCTCAGCCTTCTTTATGGTCCAACTCTCACATCTGTACACGGCCTGAAAACAACTATAGCTTTGACTCTACGACCTTGGTGTGTTAAATTTCTGCTGTATGAGGCTAAGAGCTCTAGCCTTGAGTCAGACAGCATGGAATTTACCAGCTCTGAGGCCTTAGGCAACTCACTACTTCTCAAAGCTTATCTCCTCCTTTGTAAGATGGAGGTTAAGGTTATAAAGGAAGCACAATCCTTAGGACTCAATAGAGAATAATAGTAGTCGTAGTATCAAATAAGATGAAAATAATGATTACTATCATCCAGCCAAATTTGTAAAATGAAAAAAAAAACTTTCTTCTGGAAAAATAAATTATCAATCACTAGCCATGCATTGTGGTTCTCAGAAACACTACTGTGAAATTCAGAAATGGAGACTTCCTTGGTGATCCAGTGGTTATAACTCAGTGCTTCCAATGCCAGGCCCATGATTGGGGAACTAAGATCCCGTGTACCATGTGGTGTGGCCAAGAACATATTTTTAAAAATAAACCTCAGAAATGGAGACAACATAAACCAAGGCTATCTGTGCACCTGTGAGGTAGGCAGGGATGTCTATGTGTCTGAGGGTTGTGGGTATGAGTGTGCGTGTGTGTGTGGGTGTGTGATTGACAGAGTGAGATTTGTGAAAAGAGACTTTGGATAAATAGTAATTTCCAGGTTACAGTTTATCACGTATACCTCAAAAGAATAAATGGCTTTCCTAAACTTTATAGACTGAACTGTGTC
Organism: Bos grunniens; assembly: GCF_055505025.1. Classification (NCBI taxonomy): domain Eukaryota; kingdom Metazoa; phylum Chordata; class Mammalia; order Artiodactyla; family Bovidae; genus Bos; species Bos grunniens. The sequence continues at coordinate 11,998,624 of NC_141168.1, forward strand.
CCCATAAAAATTCATACATAGGAGCCCTAAACCCCAGTGTGACTGTATTTGGAGATAGGATCCTCAAGGTGATAATTAAAGTTAAATGAGGTTGTACGAATGAGGCTTTAATCCAATACAACTGGTAACCTTAGAAGAAGACAAAGAAGCACAGGAGTGCATGCCCACAGGGGGAAGAAAAAAACCATGTGAGGTCACATGAATAGAAGGCTGTACACAAGCCAAGAAGAGATGTTTCACCAGAAACCAACTCTTCTAGCACTACAACTTGGACTTCCAGCTTCCAGAATGATGACAAAATTAATTTATATCCTTTAAGCTACCCAGACTGCAGTATTTTATGATGGCAGCCATAGAAAACTAACACACTGAAATAAGAGCAACCTTTTGTTTCTCACAAAAATTTCACTCTCTCTAGAAGCAGGGATTCGGGGACCATGTAGTCTGATTCTTAAAAGAAATCCTCAGTGGATTCCACCACTGCTTGTGTGCACACAAGCATTTCTCCGACTCAGGGCCCAGGAGGAAGCCCCAATATCAAAATCTTTCTGAAGGCTTGATGGGGAGCAGATTCTTTTTATCTGTGAAAGAAATTTCTAAGAACACATGATTACCAGGGGTGGAGCCATGATTCCAACTCAAAGATGCCGAACTCGGATGTCTATACCTTTTCTATCAAAACAACAGCATCCTCCCAGCTTCCTGAAACTGGCACATAGGAAGTGGCTATGAAGCTTGGTTGAATGCTTGACTGAAAATTAAACAGTATGGTAACTTGTCTTATTCATATTGACTGAATTATATATTATATATATTATAGGTTTCCCAGGTGGCTCTAGTGGTAAAGAACCATCCTAAGAGACATGGGTTCAATCCCTGGGTCAGGACGATTCCCAGAGAAGGAAATGGCAACCCACTGCAGTATTCTTGCCTGGGAAATCCCACAGACAGAGGATGCTTGCAGGGTATAGTCCATGGGGTCAGATTCCCGGGCATGACTGAAGTGACTTAGCACGCACGCATGCATACACACACACACATATGCACACGCATACACACACACATGCAGCGTTTCCCAGGTGGTGTAGTGGTAAAGAATCCGCCTGCCAATGCAGGAGATGCAAGATACATGAGTTCAGTCCCTGGGTCAGGAAGATCCCCTGGAGGGGGAAATAGCAACCACTCCAGCAATTTTGCCTGGAGAATCCCATGGACAGAGAAGCCTGGCAGGCTACAGTCCATGGGGTCACAAAGAGCCGGACACAACTGAGTATACAATGCAGACATGTATGTATAGATATAAACTTTAGTTTGTGGTACTTGATTTTGGAAAGAAAACTGGAAAAAAAAAATGACTAGAGGATAAATTTGCATAAAGTAGCTGAAAAATCCAATTATCAGGAGCCTGCACTGAGGTGTTTTAAATTTGCTAATGAAATCTTCATTGTTACCTTCCTCATGCTGGATTCAAATACACAGATGTACTTTTTATTTTTATCTCCTTTTTTTAGGAGGATCAGTTTTTACGTTCTCCCTTACATTTAGAAAAAGCATCTGTCTGGGATTTCTCGGGTTCCCAAGGCTACAGCCAGAGCACGGAATTAGCTGATGTTCAGAGGGGGCTGCCATGTGCTTGCACCTCCTGCCCCAAGCTATTCAGGCTGCTGCCGACCGCGCTGACAGTGCAGGTAAAAAGAGCAGGCAGTCTCAGAGTCTGCTTCAGTCGAGACACAGAGGGAAAAGGAAAGAAATAGGATCTGACCCACCTGCCTATTTCCTTCTCTTAAAAACACAGAAAACTCACTTTTTTCCAAAGCTTTGAGTTGGAATACTCGGGGATGCAAGCCATTATCATCTTCAGGTTGTTCTAGTACTTTACATTGATTAATTTACATACTTTACATGATTAATAAGCTGTTTTCTTTACCTGTTTACACAGCAACTAAATAAACCTGTTTAACATTTCATTCTACATAGTCACAGATCTTGTAAACTTGAGATGGACTTTTTTTTCATTCTCCTAGAAGTTCAGTGGTGAAACAAACAAAAACATCTCTGTGTCAGCCACCCATCACTCTCTAATTTTCATTTCCTGAATATTTGAGGAGAGAGGATGGAGGAGAGAATGATGATGACATCTGACATTACTCCTGTAATGGGTTTTACATAGCTTGATTCTGTCCTAAAAAAAAAAAAAAAAAAACTGTTTTTTCACAATTTCTATTTTAAGTATTTGCTTTCTGTAGTTTCTGACAGCTAGTTCCAAACTCAGAACGCTTCCCCTTCTATCCCAGCTCCTCCTAGACACTTTTTAAAAATGAGAATAGAGGTGGTAGTTTGGGGTGTGTGTGTGTTAATCACTCAGTTGTGCCTGACTTTGCTATGCCATGGACTGTAGCCTGCCAGGCTCCTCCATTCATGGAATTCTCCAGGCAAGAATACTGGAGTGGGCAGTCATTCCCTTATCCAGGGGATCTTTCCGACCCAGGGATCAAACCCAGCCTCCTGCACTATAAGCAGATTCTTTACCGACTGAGCCACCGGAGAAGCCCAGTTTGGGATACTGTACAATAATTTAATTCTTTTGAATGAATCACCAAGTTAGTAAATTTTGAGGTTCTAGAAATTTTGAAGTTCAAGGTTTCAGGCTTGTCTATAGAAGGAAAAGGTTCTAAATATTGCAAATAGAATTGTATATCTGCTTAAAATTTTGATAAAGAATATTTTCAAAGATTAAAGTTAAATCCTAAGACTTAATTAAGAGAGAGGGGAGGACCAATAAACACTTTTCAAGGTAATTACAATGAAATACAAAAATAATATATTGAAACTAAAACCATTTTTGGCAAGCCACAATGTTGTAATATGGAAAAAAATTGCTTCAAGAGACTCAAATGAGAAAAGCAGAATTTGAAACTAAAAGTTAATACCTGGAAAAGAGTCATGATTACCTACATATCACATTGGCAGATATTTGCACATGAAAAAGTTAGAAGAATAAAATGATGTTGAGAAGCTAATGCATAACCTTAGAAGTGATCTAATTTTTCATTCTCGGTCTTCATACTAAGAAAAAATGACGAGCTGGATATTACAAAGTGAATAGTAAGTAGTAAGCTAACTCAGGGCTTCCCTGATGGCTCAAACAGTAAAAAATTTGCTAGCAACGTGGAAGACCTGGGTTCAGTCCCTGGTTTGGGAAGATCCCCTGGAGGAGGATATGGCAATCCACTCCAGTATTTTGGTCTGGAGAATGCCCATGGACAGAGAAGCCTGGAGAGCTACAGTCCACGGGCTCGCAAAGAATCAGACACAACTGAAGCAACTAAGCAGCAGCAGCAGCAAGCTAACTCAAATTAGCCAGCAATTTTCTCTCTGGAAAGCAAGTGTGTGCTGGAAAATAAAACGTGCTTCAGAAAGAGCACGTGTAAGAAACAGAGAAGCAAAGATATATAAATGTCTGAGATATAGGATTTATACTCAAAATTTCTTTTCTCATTCTTTCCTTTCACATTTTGATTCAGAAACCCAATATGCTCAATATAGACACACAAGGTTTGAGTGAATGCTGTGAGCTGAATTGACACATGTTTGGGTGGGTTGGTTATGTATTAGGGAATGGAGAATGAGGATGGCCATGTCTAAAAAGAGTAAGAGAAAGATACAAACGAGAAGAGCAGACTCTGATATAACTATGGTGACTGTGGCCCTCTCTTCTCCCTACACAGTATCTTCAAGCAGATTAACATTTCTTGCTTTTGTTTTTTTTAAATAAAGAGTATGTCATAAATTATTAGAACTATTGAATGAGTTCAGTGAGGCTGCAGGATACAAGATCAATATTAAAAAGTCAATTGTGTTACTATACACTTTTAATGAACAATCTAAAAATGAAATTAAGAGAGCAATTTCATTTACAGTAACACCAAAAAGAATAAAATCATAATAAATTTAACAAAAGAAGTGCTAAACATACTCTGAAAACTACAAAATATTATCGAAATTAAAGAAGATGGAAAATACAAACACCCCCCAAACTGATCTATGCAATCCTAATTAGAATCTCAGCTTTTTTCTAGAAATTGGCAAACTGAGTCTATACACCTGTGGTACTACAAGAGACACAGATTGCCAAAACAAACTCACACTTTCCAATTGCAAAACTTAGAAAACAACAGTAATCAAGACATCTGACCAATTAAATGCACTTGAATGTCCAAAAATAAAGTCATGTGTTTATGGTCAACTGATTTTCATCAAGAGTGCTCAGACTATTTAATGAGAAAAGAATAGTCTTCTCAACAAATGATGCTGGGTAATTGCATGCAAAAAAAAAAAAAGAGAGAGAGAGAGAGAAAGTAATTTAATTCTTATCCCACACTATACACAAAATATTAATTCAGGATAGATCAAAAACCTAAATGTAAATGCTCAAACTATAAAACTATAAGACCACACAGGGGTAAATCTTCATGACCTCAAATTTGGCAAAGGAATTTTAAATATGACACCACAAAATGAGCAACACTAGGTAAAAATAGATAATTTGAAAGTCCTCAAAACTGAAGACTTTAGTGTTTCAGAGGATACCATGAAAAAAGTAATATTACACAGTGGGAGAAAAAACCTGTGTTGTAAGGTAATCATATCCATAATATGAAAAGACCTTATAGCTCAACAACAAAAAGACAAGCAAGCCAATTTTTAAAATAGGAAAAGATGTTGAATAGGCATTTCTTCAAGAAAAACATACAAATGGCAAACAAGCACATAAAAAGATGCTGAAAACCTTTAGTCATCAAGGAACTGCAAATCAAAACCACAGTGAGATACCAATCCATACCCACAAGCATAGTCAGAATCAAAAGACAGACAATAACAAGTGATGGTGAGGATGTGAAGCAATCAGAAACTTCATGCCCTGCCGGTGGGATGTAAATAGTGTAGCTGCTTTGGAAAGTAGTTTGACAATTCCTCAAACAACCAAACATAGACTTACCATAGGAAGCAGCATTTCCACTCCTAGGTATATAGCCAACAGAAATGAAAACTTAGGTCCATAAAAACCTGTACATGAATTTTTATGGCAGCATTATTCATAATAGCCAAAAAGTGGGAGCAACACAAATATTCATCAACTGACAAATGGATAAACAAAATGTAGTATATCCATTTAACAGAATACTATTTGCCCAGAAAAAGGACAGGTGTAATTGTACATGCTACACCACCATGAGCCTTGAGACATTATGGTGAATGAAATAAAAAGTTCACATACTGCATGATTCCATTCACATGTAACTCCAGAACAGGCAAATCTATAGAGACAAAAAGTGTGGTTTCTTAGGGCTCAATGATTGCTTAGAGTTGGGGGTTATGTGTGAAAGAGAGGTGAGAGTTAAAGGGCATAGGGCTTCTTTTTGAGGTGATGCAATGTGTAAAATCGACTACAGCATACACCTCTGACTCTATGAAAAATACTTGAAATCATATACCGTTCACGGGTGGATTATATCCCAATAATGCTGCTTTATAAAAAAAATGTTAATGTATCACATCAATAATCTGAAAGCAAAGAAAATTATACTATAAACTGTCTAATGTGTTATGCATTTTCCCCTTACCCTTCTTTGCTCCAGTCTTTCCAAAATTGCAGCACAATGATTTTTTATAATATTAACAAATTTAAAATGTCTTTGTGTTCCCAGAGCTTACAGAGAAAAATTAAAACTCCTTAGTTTGGAATTTGGAGAAGGCAATGGCAACCCACTCCAGTACTCTTGCCTGGAAAATCCCATGGATGGAGGAGCCTGGTGGGCTGCGGTCCATGGGGTCGCTGCGAGTCAGGCATGACTGAGCGACTTCACTTTGACTTTTCACTTTCCTGCATTGGGGAAGGAAATGGCAATCCACTCCAGTGTTCTTGCCTGGAGAATCCCGGGGACGGGGGAGCCTGGTGGGCTTCTGTCTATGGGGTCGCACAGAGTCGGACACGACTGAAGCAACTTAGCAGCAGCAGCAGCAGTTTGGAATGCAAGTTTCCTCACAATCTAGCTTTATACTACCTTCAGAAAACATAGTTAGGGACTTCCCTGGCAGTCCAGTGGTTAAGACACAGCGCTTCCACTGCAGGGAGTGTGGGTTCAATCCCTGGCTGGGGAACTAAGATCCTCGCATGCTGTATGCGACCAACAAATAGGGGGGGAACATATTTAATTTAAAAGTTATATGGACGCAAGTAAGTAATTATAGCCACATAAAAGGGTATACAGGGAAAAGCAGAAATCTCCTTCTACTTCAAATTTCCAGTGTCCTTTCCTAGAGGCAACCAGCTGCTCATTTCTTGTGTATCTTCTGTGGATGTTTACCTTGACTCTGCTCTGCACCAGCCTATCCTGATCTCTCCATGAATACTCATACTATTAATATTGTTGTTTCACATACATAAAAATTCTGATTTCAATGAAAGAAAACTATATGCTATGCTTTAAAATTTTTCACCTATAGCACCAAAAAACCAGGACTTCCCACATCATAGATATCCTAGTAAATATCTGTTGATCAGCAAGATTAGACAAAATTGCTCAAAACAATCTTGGCTCACAGCTAATAGCAGAAACTAATACCGCAACAAGGGAAAACGTGTAGACAGGGATAGAAGTATATGGAAGAAACATTTTCTTGGACGTTTTCACAAATGCATAGGGATAAAAATGATACACTAACTTCCACTGAGAATAACCAAACTTGATATTGTTCTTCTCATAATTTTGTAGAATACCTGAGTAAACCATACTCATTTCATGGAAATTCATGGCCAAATAATTGTGCTCATGAAATATTATAATTACATCCTCTAAAGCAATATATTTTTATTTTGATGTCAATGGTATATTCTACTAGATTATAAATTTATTTCTAGTAACATGAAAGATATTCTGCCTGTAGCTCAAAGCCTAATGATGGAGATAACAATAAAACGATTACTCTATTTACCTGTCTATAAGTATTTGAGTCTTGGTATTAAAAAAATAATAATATTTCTCTTCAACTAACTTTTGTAACATTTTCTCTTCCTCTCACACTTTTTCCTAGATAGGATCTTTGACTTTTCTGAGTTAGTCACCATTGTATTCACTTCCTTTCTTCTTTCTACATGCTTCATAACATTCAATGACAATTTTAGTTTTTGTACTGTCCTATTTTCTCTTTGCTTCACTAACTAGGAACAAAGCAAATATTCCCCTGTAGGTCACAAACACAGAAGTGTGGGTTCATATTGCATTGCTAAGTATAATAATGTTTTGAGATTGACCTGGTTCTCCAGGATCCACCAGTCATCACCTTCCAGGGATATTATTAATGGCAGCACAGTGCTAACTTCTCTGGGAAAAATGCTTGCAGTAAAACTAATAAACATCATTAGTTAGTGAGCTGGGTGAATGAGCAGTCTAACTATATTAAGGTTTGAATTGTAAAATGTTAGAAGCAACTGGCCACTTTGCAATAAAGAGAGTAACAACGGAAATACCCAAGTGATTTATTTAAATTTTTCTACCTGTAGACCTTCAACTTGGTCCTCAATCTCTTTATTGGCTTATACTATTGTTACAGTAATGATGTGATTAAATACACCAGTTCTTGTTTCTGGAGGATAGTGATTAAGTCTACATTTTATGCCAAGATTTCTATTCAGCCATGTACCTAAACTGGACTCAAACTAATACATAAACCATATTAAAACTTGTGAATCTACTTGTAAATGAAAAGAGAGGGAACATGCCAAATTAATTCCTAATTTTTCTGTAGCTTTTAGATAAGTTTGGTGATTCACTACTGAGCTCATAACCTCATCCATCTATGTAATATGTCTAATAAAGCATGGTTAATAGTAGGTTTACTTAAGAGGCCTTCAAACTGCTACTTAAGAAGTGATAGAATGATATCTTATATTTGAGGACCTTAAAACTTGAGAATCATGCTCATTACCTGCAATGGAATGGTCCGTGGGTAGAGCTCCAACAGCAGACACAGAGATGACGAGCCATTTCGTGAGCGATGGACTGGGTACCTCATTACCTTTACTCCAAACACAGACATTCTAAGTTCATCCTTTTAACCTTAATAAGGTTGCTTTTGAAGCTCTTTATTTCTAAGATTGAAATGGGAACTCTGTCATGTGTCAGCCTACAAGGAAACCTTAAATGGTCAGACCGATAAAGTAGATGCAATGTGCTAAAGTCTTCATCTGCTACAGAGGGTGACTTAGAATGCACCCTTTCACTTAAGTGAGGCTATTTATAGCCGGAGTGAAAATGAAAACTTAAGCAAGAGTAGGTTTCTGTATCCTCTGAGCACTGATGTTTCTTCATCCTTTTAGGTTAGTGAATCACATCTCCCTCTAAGGCTGACCTATATAATCCTCAGCCCAGAAAGTTATTCTAAACAGAATAATTTAAAAATCCATGAAGTGTATGCATTAAAATTTAAGTTACAAAGAACCCTGATGTTCCTAACTGAGCCAAGACAATATTAGACAAACAATTCTGTATGGCCAATAGAGCCAAGAATTTGATTCCTTACGCAGAAAGAAAAACTGCATATAAATAATAGTGTAAATGACAAGAAATGCATTTAAACTTGATTTACTTGCATTCTTAATTAAATGGCCTAATTTATGTATATGAAACTTCCAAGGGATTTTACTAGAATTTCAATAAGCACAAGAAAACCTAATATGAAGAAAGTTATATTGTTGGCATCCAATAGATCAAAAGATATTTGCAAATACTTCTCCTCCTACTTCTGTGGCCTTCCCTCTGTTTTCTTCATTCTTCCTTTATTTTTGAAATATTTTTATTGGAGTATCAGAGAAGGCAATGGCACCCCACTCCAGTACTTGCCTGGAAAATCCCATGGACAGAGCAGCCTGGTGGCTGCAGTCCACGGGGTCGCAAAGGGTCGGACATGACTGAGCAACTTCACTTTCACTTTTCACTTTCATGCGTTGGAGAAGGAAATGGCAACCCACTCCAGCGTTCTTCCCTGGAGAATCCCAGGGATGGGGGAGCCTGGTGGGCTGCCGTCTATGGGGTCACACAGAGTCGGACATGACTGAAGTGACTTAGCAGCAGCAGCATCAGTTAGGTTCAGCCTCTCAGTCATGTCTGACTCTTTGCCACCCCATGGACTGCAGCACACAAGACTTCCCAATCCATCACCAACTACTGGAGCTTGCTCAAACTCATGTCCAATGAGTATGTGATGCCATCCAACCAACTCATCCTCTGTTGTCCCCTTCTCCTGCCTTCAATCTTGCCCAGCATCAGGGTCCTTTCAATGAGTCAGTTCTTTGCATCAGGTGGTTCAAGTTATTGGAGTTTCAGTTCTAGCACCAGGCCTTCCAATGAATTTTAAGGATTGATTTCCTTTAGGATGGACTGGTTGGATCTCCTTGCAGTCCAAGGGACTCTCAAGAGTCTTCTCCTATACATCATCAATTCTTCAGTGCTCAGCTTTCTTTACAGTCCAACTCTCACATCCATACATGACTACTAGAAAACCATAGCTTTGACTAGACTGACCTCTGTTGGCAAAGCAATGTCTCTGCTTTTTAATATGCTGTCTAGGTTGGTCATAGTTTTCTTCCAAGGAGCAAGCATCTTTTAATTTTATGGCTGCAGTCTCCATATGCAGTGATTTTGGAGCCCCCAAAAATAAAGTCTCTCACTGTTTCCACAGTTTCCTCATCTATTTGCGATGAAGTGATGGGACCAGATGCCATGATCTTAGTTTTCCAAATGTTGAGTTTTAAGCCAACTTTTTCACTCTCCTCTTTCACTTTCATCAAGAGACTCTTTAGTTCTTCTTTACTTTCTGCCATAAGGGTGGTGTCATCTGCATATCTGAGGTTATTGGTATTTCTCCCAGCAATCTTGATTCCAGCTTGTGCTTCATCCAGCCCAGCGTTTCGTATAATGTACTCTGAATGTAAGTTAAATAAGCAGGGTGATAATATACAGCCTTGACGTACTCCTTTCCCAATTTGGATAGAGTCTATTGTTTCATGTCCAGTTCTAACTATTGCTTCCTGACCTGCATACAGATTTCTCAGGAGGCAGGTCAGGTGGTCTGGTATTCCCATCTCTTTCAGAATTTTACACAGGTTGTTGTGATCCACATAGTCAAAGGCTTTGGCATAGTAAATAAAGCAGAAGTAAATGTTTTTCTGGAACTCTCTTGCTTTTTTGATGATCCAGTGGATGTTGGCAATTTGATCTCTGGTTCCTCTGCCTTTTCTAAATCCAGGTTGAACATCTGGAGGTTCTCCATGCAAGTACTGTTGAAGCCTGGCTTGGAAAATTTTGAGCATTACTTTGCTAGCATGTGAGATGAGTGAAATTGTGCAGTAGTTTGAGCATCCTTTGGCATTGCCTTTCTTTGGGATTGGAATGAAAACTGACCTTTTCCAATCCTGTGGCCACTGCTGAGTTTTCCAGATATGCTAGCACGTTGAGTGCAGCACTTTCACAGCATCATCTTTCAGGATTTGAAATAGCTCAACTGGAATTCCATCACCTCCACTAGCTTTGTTTGTAGTGATGCTTCCTAAGGCCCACTTGACTTCACATTCCAGGATGTCTGGCTCTAGGTGAGTGATCACATCATCATGATTATCTGGGTTGTGAAGATCTTTTTTGTACAGTTCTTCTGTGTATTCTCGCTGCCTCTTCTTAATATCTTCTGTTTCTGTTAAATCCATACCATTTCTGTCCTTTATTGTGCCCATCTTTGCATGAAATGTTCCCTTGGTATCTCTAATTTTCTTGAAGAGCTCTCTAGTCTTTCCCATTCTATTGTTTTCCTCTATTTCATTGCATTGATCCCTGAGGAAAGCTTTCTTATCTCTCCTTGCTATTCTTTGGAACTCTGCATTCAAATGGGTATATCTTTCCTTTTCTCCTTTGCCTTTAGCTTCTCTTTTCATAGTTGTTTGTAAGCCCTCCTCAAACAACCATTTTGCCTTTTTGCATTTCTTTTTCTTGGGGATGGTCTTGATCATTGCCTCCTGTACAATGTCATGAACCTCTGTCCACAGTTCTTCAGGCACTCTGTCTATCAGATATAATCCCTTAAATCTATTTCTCACTTTCACTGTATAATCATAAGGGATTTGATTTAGGTCATACCTGGATGGTCTAATGGTTTTCCCCACTTTCTCCAATTTAAATCTGAATTTGGCAATAAGGAGTTCATGATCTGAGCCACAGTCAGCTCCTGGTCTTATTTTTGCTGACTGTATAGAGCTTCTCCATCTTTGGCTGCAAAGAATATAACCAATCTGATTTCGGTATTGACTATCTGGTGATGTCCATGTGTAGAGTCTTCTCTTGTGTTGCTGGAAGTGGGTGTTTGCTATGACCATTGTGTTCTCTTGGCAAAACTCTGTTAGTCTTTGACCTGCTTCATTCTATACTTACTCCAAGGCCAAATGTGCCTGTTATTCCAGGTATCTCTTGACTTCCTACTTTTGCATTCCAGTCCCCTATGATGAAAAGGACATCTTTTTTTGGTGTTAGTTCTAGAAGTTCTTGTAGGTCTTCATAGAACCATTCAACTTCGGCATCTTTAGCATTACTGGTTGGGGCATAGACTTGGATTACTGTGATATTGAATGGTTTGCCTTGGAAATGAATAGAGATAATTCTGTCGTTTTTGAGACTGAACCCAAGAACTGCATTTCAGACTCTTAAGTCCAAAAGTCCGACTGAGCGACTTTCACTTCACTCCCATTAACTTCACCAGAGAGGATTGAGGAGAGTTTCCTGTGCTATACAGTAGGTTTTGTAGCCGGGAAGGGTTAATTTGAATTTACACAGGATCTGTTTCTGTGACTTTAACCCTTTCTCTTCCTGCTCTTGTCATTATAACCATACATAATGGCCTGCCTCTGGGAGATAACCTAATACTGCTCACCTGTGAAGTACTGTGATATTCTTGATTCTTTGCGTGGCACACACAGCACCCACCAGGTGCTTGGCAAAACTTCCTAGTCCCAACACTTCGTCTCAGATTCAATGACTTATCCTGCGGTGAGCAGGGCGAGTTTTGACTCGGTAACAGGTTCTCATTGGTTATTTATTTTATACATAGTATAGTCAGAAGGAGAAAAAACAAATATCATGTATTATATCATATGTGTGGAACCTCACAAAACTGGTATAGACGATCTTCTTTACAAAGCAGAAATGGAGATACAGATGTAGAGAACAAATATGTGAATAGTAAGGAGGAAAGAGGAGGTAGTGGGACGAACTGGGAGATTGGGATTGAGATTCTTCCTTGAAATTAAAACTCCTTCCCTCTGGAAATGATTTTAGCTGGGTTCCTATCTGATTGGGCTTCCCTGATGGTTCAGATAGTAAAGAATCTGCCTGCAAAGCAGGAGGCTGAGTTCAATCCCTGCATGGTGAAGATCCCCTGGAGAAGGAAATGGCTATCCACTCCAGTGTTCTTGCCTGGAGAATTCCAAGGACAGAGAAGACTTGGCGGGATACAGTCCATGGAGTAGCAAAGAGTCAAACATGACTGACTAACACATACATACACACACACACACACACACACACACCCCTCTCTCTGATTAAAGCAAATTATATTGTTATTCCAAAGAGATGTTGGTTAGAATAAGTGACTATCTAATTGGTGAAATGTAAAGAAAATAGTATTTTGGTACTTTTTATTACTCTGAGAAACCCCTGCTCTCTCCATTTATCCCAAGTAAACTGCCAGTGGGTAAAATACACAGGGCTATTCACATTGCTTAGTAATGCAGAGTCATGCACTCTTTGCAAATAGCTCTGCACCTTGCAGGAAGTAATGCCTTTAACTCCAGAACCTAACATGAGATAGCTTCTACCTCTCCAGCAGGAAGTTATCCTCAAGGTCATAGAGCAATATGCCTCTTTCTTTCAAATGCCAATATTCAAATTGAATTCCATCTCTGTTTGTACTGAGCAAGATCAAACAAAATCTTGGCTTGCATAATGATGTATGCCCACAGCACCTGAAAATGTCTCCTTTGTAGGGATGTGATAAATGAGGGTGCATCTGGAACCTGGTTGCTAGAGGGAAAGGCTAAGTGTGAATTTGAACTAGATCCAAAGCCTGATGGCTATTTGGACATTAAAACTGTCAGATGATCCTACAAAATATGCCTGGTGCTTGTTTCATGGGGCCAATTGGCCTTCTAAGTGTATTGACTTCCAAGTTTCAGCCCACACTCTGAGACTCTACTTGGAGAGACAAGGGACATGAAATTGTTGACACAAGAGAATATAATGTTGGTAATAGTGGTAGCAATGTTAATCATTCAGTCGTGTCCGACTCTTTGTGACCCCATGAACTGTAGCCCAACAGGCTCCTCTGTCCATGGGATTCTCCAGGCAAGAATACTGGAGTGGGTTGCTATTCCCTTCTCCAGGGGATTTTCATGATGCAGGGATCTAACCTGGGTCTCCTGCATTGCAGGCAGATTCTTTACTGTTTGAGCTATAGGAAGAGCCAAAATATTACATTTGTCTCTTTTATATCTATTCTTTTTTTTTGAAATGTAGGGCACTTAAGGATGCTGTTCAGGCAATCAAGATTTGGACAAGTTTAACATTTAAATTTTGTTATGTATTTAAAGCAATTTCACTCTGTGAACTTTCAGTATCTCCATAGATTTATTCTAACTATGGGTTGATTTAATGATGAGCCAAAATAAGCTTTTTAATTCTTGGGGTTTTTCAGAATTCAGTTTCTGTGATGTGACAACATCATAGTACTACTTGCTTCCTATGTTTGAAATAGGCATTTGGGGTTCTTTTTTGAAAGTATAACTTTTTTCACTAAATAGTTATAAGCATGTGAACGATTGTTAATGAAGTTCTCATTAGAAAGGAAGGTATGAATAGAGTGAAATAGTCACCTTTAGCCTTTCTATTCAGAATATGCAGCGAACTATGATAGATGAGAAACTATATTCTATTATGTTTCCAGGGAATTTTCTTGGCCTTTCTTGGCCTCAGATTCTCCACTCATAAAATGGATATAAAAATGTCATATTTTATCAAACCTAAGACATCACTGATTGTAACATACAGCATTGTTTTCTGTACCACTAAGGGAAACAGAATACTACTTTAACTATAATATACTTTCTTATCCCTTAGAATTCTTGTTTCATACTTATCAGAAAATCTTTTTTAGTTGTTTTATTTAGACATATTTAATCAATTGTTGCACATTTGTCTCTATTATTTTCTGTGTGCACAATAATTCTTAACACAGTTTAAAAAAAAAAGCTATAACCAAATTGAATTCACAGGCAATGGTGTTTGGCTGGCAATGATTATAACCCTCCATCAATTTTAGATGCTTCTAAGGTTAGAAATGTCAATATGTGAAGTCTTAAACTCTATGAAGTGTATAATTCTGTTATTATCAATATAAGTAATTATTGTTATCATTGCTATTATTTTATGGTTGTTATTATCAAAATCATTTGTAAAGCACAAATGAATATATTCCAAAATGAACATCCAAAGATCATCTGCTTCTCATAAAACCATGAGATAAAGTTAATTTTTGAGTATGGAAAAGAAAATAAATTATTTTTTCCAACATAATTTTTTTTGTGGAAGCTTCTCTCGCCTCATGTCATCGGTAGCCCAATAGCCAATTATTTCACTTTCTCCCTGAGTACCTGGAAATATCAAAGTCTTCCAGGTACCACGGACAGCACCACTCTTGCACAAACTCCCCTGTAATTAAATAGGCATGAGTACCTTTTACCAGTACCTGTGAGACTGACCTATGTGTACACCGAAGTGTATAAGCCAAGCCACCCTACTTGCTTTCTTTCAACTTCTACCTCCTCTGTGACAGGGAACCTTAAAAAAAATGATAGCTCAATTCTGTCAAGCTTTACAGACTTTAGAGCTTTATATAAATTCCACTGAAGCTACATACTCTAACTTGATGGCCTCATCCTAGCTGAACACTGCACTGAACTGCTTCACAGTCAATAGAAGTATCTTTGGAATTGTTTGGCATGTGCTTCCCCTCTGTGATTCATTTTTGGTGGCTCATAATGCATGGCATACAGTACTGCAGAATTTATTTCTCCAAGTTCAGTAACCTTCCCAGTTCACTCAACCAAATAAGAATAACATGAGACCACATAACATAAAAATAAATTCCTAGGTGTGATCTTTGCAAGCATAAAAAAATTTTATAGCTCATACTTAAACTTCCTTTGTCTATGTCATGAATACAAACCCAACCTGTTAAAACTCATCACTTTTACTTTTTCAATAAAAATAAGGATGGATCATTAACAAAACAAAATAAGAAAAGCCAGGGTCTACCGTTGTCAAGAATAGTATGTGTATTCCTGTTTAAGAGTATCAAATATAAAATTTCTAAAAATCAACACGTTTAAAATTTCATGTGTTTTCCACAATTTGAGATACTCAATGACTTGATACTTACTATATCTTCTCAACTTGTAGCTTCCTAAATTGCTTAAGTCTTCCTCTAATTGACCTTGCTGCACGTCGTTCCAAGGGGAGCCCAGAGGCAGCCCAGTATTTTCATCCTGAGATGTGCTCCTATACTGCCCTCTACTGTATCAATAACTTCTACAAGGCTGCCAGGATGTACACAGTGTTTTTATTAACGGAAAAGCAGAAAACCAAATGAAAACTCTATTTTGGGAAGAAAAAAGCACAAAGGTAACATAAAAAAATAAGTAGTTTTTTTTCATTGTTATACATTACCCCCAAAATTGCTACTTTAAGTCACCATTATTAAAACAACTTTCCAAAATCATGATAAATCATGCTAACTGGAGTTGGCTGTATTTGTCATGGCAGTAGGAAATTATCTCAGAGTTTTGGATTGGAACTTTTTCGTTCACTCCATGATAAGTAAATGAACTAAAATATGAAGTGTAGTATAAAGTCCATAGACTTTGACCTCTGCTTCCAATCTCCTCTTTCTAAATGTCTCCTTTCTCTACTGAGAAAACAAGTTTGTTTATCCCCTGCCCCCTGTCTTACCAAAAATGAAATGGAATTGAAGATCAATCAATTGCAGTTTTTTACAGTTGGATCTAGGACAAACCTAGACAGCATATCAAAAAGCAGAGACATTACTTTGCCAACAAAGGTCTGTCTAGTCAAAGCTATGGTTTTCCCAGTATTCATGTATGGATGTGAGAGTTGGACCATAAAGAAGAAAGCTGAGCACTGAAGAATTGATGCTTTTGAACTGTGGTGTTGGAGAAGACTCTTGAGAGTCCCTCGAATTGCAAGGGGATCAAACCAGTCAATCCTAAAGAAAATCAATCCTTAATATTCATTGGAAGGACTGATGCTGAAGCTGAAACTCCAATTACCTTGACCATCTGATGAGAAGAACTGACTCATTGGAAAGGACCCAGATTCTGGGAAACATTGAAGGCAGGAGGAGAAGGGGACGACAGAAGATGAGATGGTTGGATAGCATCACTGGCTCAAAGAACATGAGTCTGAGCATGCTCTGGGAGTTGGTGATGGACAGGGAAGCCTGGCATGCTGCAGTCCGTGGGGCTGTAAAGTCCATGGGGACATGACTGTGCAACTGAAATGA
Source organism: Bos grunniens (assembly GCF_055505025.1). Taxonomy (NCBI): domain Eukaryota; kingdom Metazoa; phylum Chordata; class Mammalia; order Artiodactyla; family Bovidae; genus Bos; species Bos grunniens. Next base: position 12,015,301 of record NC_141168.1, read on the forward strand.
ACTGAACTGATAGTTGGATCAATTTCACTTTATCAAATGTTCATTCCAATTAAGGCTCATAATATTGTATTTCTGTCTTCTTGTTCTTGTTTCCTTTCTTCCTTCAGCAGATAGTTTTGGGGCATATTCTGAGTTATGTCTCATGTATGTCTTGTTAAGAGCTGGAACAAGACTGGCTCCTATCTTCATGGAACTTATACTCTACGAAGAGATACAAACATTTAACCAAAATATACAGGAATAAATATTTAATTATTTTCAGGAACAATGTTACAAGCAGGGCAAATAGTATGTGCAAAGGACTCTAGTTAGAAGGGAACTTGGCACACTCAAGGACCTTAAAGGTCAGTGTGCTAAAGAAATGTACTACATGAGGCTAGAGCAGAATGAGCTGTGTCATGTTAAGGGTTTTGGCCTATCTTCTAAGAATATTTGGGGACCATTTGGTCAGTTTAGGCAGAAGAATGACATGATCAGAATTGTGTTTAAGAGAGATCACTATGCAGTCTGTGTGAGGCGAGTCAGGGCAAGACTGAATGTAGATTTCTCTCAGGGGATGTTGCCTGAGTGAAATATGATGGAACCTGAAATAAAAAGGAGAGAGTGAACAACCTGGAGAAATTTTTAGAAGACGTGATGGAAGGACTTCATGTATGGTTGTATGAGGGATTGTAAGGGAGAGGTTGGGAATTAGACATAAGGAAAGAGTAGTTCTGAAGGGAGAAGGCATGTTATTTCATCATGATATGTGTTAAGTTTTCTCTGTAATTCAAAGCAAAACTGTCCCTTCCCTAGTCCTCTTCCCTGATCACACATTACACATGCATATACCTAGAAATCCCAGCTTCTTAAAGGAATTTCAGGCAAGTTTCAGCTATATGTCAGGTAACTGATAGAGAAGACACATCTTCTCTTTACATATATATTGAAATGCTGAGTAGATTTAAATATATACATGTGTAACTGTTTACACATATGGCTTTGTTTTTTTGTGCATATGTATATGTGCATTTTATGCATTTTTGTGTATAAATATGTGTATGCACACAAACATACGTATATGTGTGCTGACTCAGTTGCTAATAGGGATTCAGACCCTCATACAGACCTTACAGTAGGAGACTAGTACACCACAGAACATTTGAGGCAAAAGCCATAGGTTTGGGATTTATATGATGGGACCACCAGAAACAAAACCTTGCATAATGCCACTTTATTCATAAACTCAGCCAGCAAAACAACAAGGAAGCTTCCTTGTACTTTATTCAGTGCCTTGGATGGAAAGGAAATTTTTTAAAAATCGGCTGTGAATGAACTAATGACAATTATATTTCTGCTACTCATATTTATAAAAACTCTAAACTGAAATTTAAAATAAAAACTAATTCAGGAATGTTGAAATCCAAAGGATGCTGTCATAAGCAAATACAAAGCTGCTATTTACATGTAATCAAGAATTTTGTTTCCACATAAGGAAAGAAATAACAATGTGAAAGTGTCCATAGATACAACCAACAAGAGAATTAAGAACTAAAAACTGAAGATGATATAACAATCTGAAAAGGATTATAAAATAAACATTAAATGATTAAAGGAGTAAAAGTAAGACTAGACACAATAGTAATATAAAACAGCACAAATAAAAAATCTGGTAGATTTCAAAATATTAATAACTTGGAAAACTAATTCTGAAAGTATCAAATAATTAAGTGAAAAATATCTACAGAATAAGGTTATGTAACAGGAAAAAATAAAATTAAAGGGAGAACTGCTGGAACACCCTAACAGAAAATGAGAGGTTTGTCATCTGGAGCTATTTAACTGAAAAAAGAACTCAGGAATAATTGAATTTTGAAGTGAGATGTCCAAAAGAAAGATTTTACAGATAATAACTATTATGGGGAATGATAATGAAATCAATCACTCATGCTATTTATATTATGAGGTCCAGCAGTCAAAACTTCTCATCACAAGCACAGAGCTTCCAACAAACTTTTTGGGCTTTAAGTTTCAGTCTTCAACTTAATGAAAAGATCTTACTCCCATATAGAAGAATCTTGTACAGGACCTACCTTCGTGCATAAACAACTAAAACTGAATAAAATATGAAACAGACAGAGCAGAACTGTGATGCTTAAGAGAAGAGAAACAGAAAGATGAGCCCTATGATGCAAAAGTAGGAAGTCAAAAAAACCTGGAGTGACAGGCAAATTTGGCCTTGGAGTACAGAATGAAGTAGGGCAAAGGCTAAAAGAGTTTTGCCAAGAGAACGCACTGGTCATAGCAAACATTCACTTCCAAAAACACAAGAGAAGACTCTACACATGGACCTCACCAGATGGTCAACATTGAAATCATATTGATTATATTCTTTGCAGCCAAAGATGGAGAAGCTCTATACGGACAGCAAAAACAAGACCGGGAGCTGACTGTGGCTCAGATCATGAACTCCTTATTGCCAAATTCAGATTTAAATTGAAGAAAGTGGGGAAAACCACTAGACCATCCAGGTATGACCTAAATCACATCCCTTCTGATTATACAGTGGAAATGAGAAATAGATTTAAGGAACTAGATCTGATATACAGAGTGCCTGATGAATGATGGACAGAGGTTTGTGACATTGTACAGGAGACAGGGATCAAGACCATTCCCAAGAAAAAGGGATGAAAAAAAGCAAAATGGCTGTCTGAGGAGGCCTTACAAACAGATGTGAAAAGAAGAAAAGCAAAAAGCAAAGGAGAAAAGGAAAGATATACCCATTTGAATGTAGAATTCCAAAAAATAGCAAGGAGAGATAAGAAAGCCTTCCTCAGTGATCAATGCAATGAAATAGAGGAAAACAACAGAATGGGAAAGACTAGACATCTTTTCAAGAAAATTAGAGATACCAAGGGAACATTTCATACAAAGATGGGCTCGATAAAGGACAGAAATAGTATGGACCTAACAGAAGCAAAAATATTAAGAAGAGATAGCAAGAATACACAGAAGAACTATACAAAAAAGATCTTCACGACCCAGATAATCATAATGGTGTGATCACTGACCTAGAGCCAGACATCCTGGAATGTGAAGTCAAGTGGGCCTTACGAAGCATCACTACGAACAAAGCTAGTAGAGGTGATAGAATTCCAGTTGAGCTATTTCAAATCCTGAAAGATGATGCTGTGAAAGTGCTGCACTCAATATGTCAGCAAATTTGGAAAACTCAGCAGTGGCCATAAGACTGGAAAAGGTCAGTTTTCATTCCAATCCCAAAGAAAGGCAATACCAAAGAATGCTCAAACTACTGAACAATTGCACTCATCTCACACACTAGTAAAGTAATGCTCAAAATTCGCCAAGCCAGGCTTCAGCAATACGTGAACCATGAACTTCCAGACATTCAAGCTGGTTTTAGAAAAGCCAGAGGAAACAGAGATCAAATTACCAACATCTGCTGGATCATGAAAAAAGAAAAGGAGTTCCAGAAAAACATCTATTTCTGCTTTATTGACTATGCCAAAGCCTTTGACTGTGTGGATGACAATAAACTGTGGAAAATTCTGAAAGAGAAGAGAATAGCAGACAACCTGACTTGCCTCTTGAGAAACCTGTATGCAGGCCAGGAAGCAACAGTTATAACTGGACATGGAACAACAGACTAGTTCCAAATCAGGAAAGGAGTACATCAAGGCTGTATATTGTCAGCCTACTTATTTAACTCATATGCAGAGTACATCATAAGAAATGCTGGGCTTTAAGAAGCACAAGCTGGAATCAAGATTGCCGGGAGACGTACCAATAACCTCAGATATGCAGATGTCACCACCCTTAGGGCAGAAAGTGAAGAAGAACTAAAGAGCCTCTTGATGAAAATGAAAGAGGAGAGTGAAAAAGTTGGCCTAAAGCTCAACATTCAGAAAACTAAGATCATGGCATCTGGTCCCATCACTTCATGGCAAATACATGGGGAAACAGTGGAAACAGTGGCTGATTTTATTTTTTTGGGCTCCAAAATCACTGCCCATGGTGATTGCAGCCATAAAATTAAAAGACACTTTCTCCTTGCAGAGACATTACTTTGTCAGCAAAGGTCCATCTAGTCAAGGCTATAGTTTTTCAAGTAGTCATGTATGGATGTGAGAGTTGGACTATAAAGAAAGTTGAGTGCTGAAGAATTGATGCTTTTGAACTGTGGTGTTGGAGAAGACTCTTGAAAGTCCTGTGGACTGCAAGGAGATCCAACCAGTCCATCCTAAAGGAGATCAGTCCTGGGTGTTCGTTGGAAGGACTGATGTTGAAGCTGAAACTCCAATACTTTGGCCACCTGATGCGAAGAGCTGACTCATTGGAAAAGACCCTGATGCTGGGAAAGATTGAGGGCAGGAGGCGAAGGGGCCGCCAGAGGATGAAATCGTTGGATGGCATCACTGACTCAATGGACATGAGTTTGAGTAAACTCCGGGAGTTGGTGATGGACAGGGAGGCCTGGCCTGCTGCAGCCTATGGGGTCACAAAGAGTCAGACACAACTGAGCAACTGAACTGAACTGAACTGAACTGTGATCATCTCAGTCTTCTATATGGAAGCGACTTCCAGTTTATAGTATAGATAGGGAATAATAAGTAAAATTAAATAACTGAGATGAAAAGAGAGATAAAAAATTGAGGAGGCCATGGATGCTGGGGTTTACAGAGACTCATACCAGGGAACCATGCAGAAAAAGAGATACAGAAATCTGCACAGAGATCTCTTCAGGTTTTTGACTGAATTCAATTCTGATCATGTATCTACAAGTACAGCCAAAGTATAACATCCATAAAAACAATAAGCTAACAATTCCCATAGTTCACAAGGATTGGGAGATATTGAAGTTCCTTCCAGGCAGAGAGGAAAGAACTACTAAATACATAAGACAGTCACTTGAGACCTCAGAATAGTCATGCCTTAGTACTACAGCTAAATAATCCTAGAGGAAAGGCTGTTGTGTCATTGTTGTTGTTGAGTCGCTAAGTCATGTCCAGCCCATTGTGACTCCATTAACTGTAGCATGCCAGTCTCCTCTGTCCTCCACTATCTCCCACAGTTTGCTCAAATTCATGTCCATTCAGTCAGTGGAGACTTGTCATAACAAAGCCTGAAGGAAAGCCTCAAAAATATAAAACAGATTCTCAATTAACTGTCTGAAAAAACAGACTTTAAGATCTTTAAAAGAATATAAAAGTCAAACACTAAACTACATAAAAATAATGTCCGGCATCCAACCAAAAATTGCTAGACATGCAAAGAGGCAGAAAGACTTGATCCATAGTAGGAAGGAAGAAAAGGGCAATAAAGAGATCCTAAAATGACAGGGATGATGGAATTAGCAGATAAGGATTCTAAAATAGCTACTATAATTATGCTCAAAGATTTAAAGGAAAATAGAAGGCTTTTAAAAATAACAAATGGAATTTCTGGCATTTAAAATTATAATATTTAGAATGAAAAATTCTCAGTGACATCAGCAACATGGTGTCATGAGACATTCCTTGTATTTGTGGCCCCACCAAAAATAAAAAGTTGCCATCTATCCATAGACAAAAATGCCTTTGAGGGAGCTGTGGGACCCAGAAGAATATGTCAAAGGACCCAGAAGGAATCTTTCCCACTATTGTCCTGGATAGTAGGCAGACAGATCAGTCCTGGCTGTGGACTCTGCAGTTGCCTATGTACAAATTCTAGCCCCTCTCAGCCACAGTCTAAGACACTATCTTAGACAATCACCCTTGAGTTAAAGACCCTTTGTAGATGTACAGGTTTCCAGATGAGAAGTTCCAGCATACCACTGGAGGGGAAAAAAAAAAAAGGCTATAAAATTTAGATGCATTTGAGTAGGTAAAAAGATCAGCTTGATCTTACCCAACTTATACCTCCCCTACGGTGGCACAGCTTAAGGTCAAAAGAGATCTTCTTATCTCAGCTGTGATTTATCCTAGAGGAAAAAAGTAAGCACACGGCTTCCCCAATTGTGTAGGCTGCTGCCAATGGCGCTCATTTCTCTCTTGCTCCACCTAGAGTATAGAATCATGAGCTACATGACTGAAGGTCAGGAAGAGGATGGGAAAGCTGGACTAACATAGGACTAAGAGGGCATTAAAAGGATGCAGATCATACTTACTGTCCACAGACTCCATCTACAAGCCCACCTGCAAGCCACTGGGAACACCTAATACGCAAATCTCCCCAGCTAGCCCACAGGCACCCACAGCACTCCATGCATGTAACCTGCACACTTCCCAAGCCTGTAGCCAGCTCCCTGTGCACACTCCAGATAGCGGCAGAGAGTAATCTTTGGCAGATGACTATGAGCACACAGTGCGGGAGACCTGGGTATATATGATCCCTGGGTCAGGAAGACCCCCTGGAGAAGGGAATGGCTACCTACTCCAACATTCTTGCTTGAAGAATTCCCTGGACAGAGGAGCCTGTACAGTCCATGGGCTGGCAGAGTCAGACATAACTGAGCAACTACCACTTTTCATTATGAGCACATAGAAACCAGATTCAAATCTGCAGGCTGGGGAGAGACCACAGACTTGACATTTAGCATCATCTTTTGGAATACAAAAGAGGCTGTCAGCACACATCTGGCTTTTTGCAAGATTCAAAGAAGGCATACTGCTTTAAAATTTTGCCATAAGAAAGAAGTGTGGAGCAGTTGTACCCATAGAAAGTCTGACATAGCCTCAGAATCTCAGCAGGGCTATGGAAGGTATCTGTCTCCTGAAGGCCATTAGTAAGGACTGGAGGAGGTGACTGGAAGACCACTGACTTCCAAATGTGAAGACAGCAGTACAGACAACTTCTAGGAACATCAAGAGCATCAAGGTAGCATGACAACACAAAAGGATCACAATAATCTTCTAGTAAACAAACACAAAGACATGGGAACCTGCAATTTATCCAATAAAGAATGCAAAATAGCTATTTTAAGGTAACTCAATGAATGACAAGAAGACACAGAAAGACAGTTCAATGAAATAAAAAACCAATATATGAAAAAAGTGAGGAATTTAACATAAAGATAGAAATCATTAAAAAGTATCAAATAAATTCTGGATGTAAAGAATACAAAAAAAAAAAATGCAGTTTTCACTGCAACTGAGAGTACCAAAATCAGAATAAAACAAGCAGAAGAAAGAATCTGGGAGATAGAAGACAGAAACTTTGAAATTATCCAGAGGAAAACAAAGGAAAAGAATGAAAAAGAGTGATGAAAGCCTACATGATCTATGGGATATTAAACAAAGAACCAATTTGTGAATTATTGGAGTTCCAGTAGAAGAGAGGAAAGAGGTCAGAAAGCTTATTTAAAGAATGAAAAGATTTCAAATCTACAAAGAGATTTGGATTCCAAATTCATGAAGCTCATGGTTAACAAACAAAATGAACTTAAAGAGTTCATCTCCAAGACACAGTATAAAAAACTCAAAACAGAAAGTCAAAGAGAGAATCTTAAAAGAAATGAAAAACAAAGCTTGTAACTTACAGGGAAACCCCCTTACAGTGATCAGATTTCTCAACAGAGACCTCATAGGCCAGGATAGAATGGAGTGATATGTTCAAAGTTCTAAAGGCCAAAAACCGCCATCCAAGAACACCTTGCCCAGAAAATCTGTCCTTCAGAAATGAAGGCAATGTAAAGACTTCACAACGAACAAAAAGTGAGGAAATTTTCACCACTAGCTCTGTTTTATAAGAAATCTTGAAAGGAGTTCTTCAAGCTGAAATGGAAGAATGCTAATTAGTAGCAGGAAAACATAATGAAAACATAAAACACACTGGTAAACGTTAAGTGTATACTCAAAGTTAGAATACTGTAATATGGTGGAGTATTACCCACTTAGCTCTAGAATAAAGGTTAAAAAACAAGAGTATTAAAAATAGCTATAACTATAATAATTTGAAGATGAACATAAAAAGAGGTAGATTTTGATGTCAAAAACATAATGTGACAGAGGGTAGAGAATAAAAGTTTAGAGGTTTTATATGCGATTGAAGTTATCTGTGTAAAACAGACTGTTATATTCGTAAGATGTTTTCTGTAAGCCTCATGGCACCCACAAAACAAAAACCTACAGTAAATACACAAAAAATAAAGAGAAGGGAATCAAGGCATACCACTAGGGAAAATCCATCAATTCAAAAAGGAAGGCAGTGAGAGTGGAAGAAAAGGAACAAGGGAGCCAGAAAACAATGGTTCTAGCAAGTCTTTACCTATCAGCAATAACTCTAATGTAAGTGACGGAATACTTCAATCAATGATATGCAGTTACTGGATGAATTAAAAAAAAAAAAATAAGCAAGAACAACTACATGCTCCCTGTAAAAGGTTCACTTTAAGAACACAGATACGGTCAAAGTAAAGGGGTAGAAAAAGACAGTCCATACACATGTAAACCAAAAAAGAACAGCATAGTCATGCTTATGTCCGACAAAATGGACTTTAACCCAAACATGGTAAGAAAAGACAAATAAAATCATTATATAATGACAAAGGATCAATTTATTAAGAAGAACGTTGGAAATATATATGCTCCCATCACCAGAGTACCTAAATATCAATATATTAAGCAAATACTAACAGATCTGAAGGGAGAAATAGACAATACAATAATAATAGGGATTTCAGTACCTCACTTTCAATAATGGATAGTGCTTCTAGACAGAAAATCAATAAGGAAACACTGGACTCGAACTATAAGTTAGACTAAATGAACCTAACAGTCATGTAAGAAACTTTCCATCCAACAGCAGCAGAACACACATTCTTTTCAAGTATGCATGGAACATACTCTAGGATAAACCGCAAGTTAAAATCTCAAAAAAAGTCTTAGCAAATATATAAATTTTCAATGTATGTTCTCAGACATTAGTATAACTAAACTAAAAATCAGTAACAATAATACATCTGGAAAATCCCTGAGTATTTGGACATTAAATATCACATTTCTAAGTAGCACATGAATCAGAGAAAATTAGAAAATATTTTGAACTGAATGATAATAAAGCACAACATCTGGGAATTTGCAGGTGCACTTAAAGAATCCTTAAGGCAGAACTTATGGATTTAAATTCTTACAGTTGATGAGAGTATAAAACTACTAACCAAAGCTTCCTATTTAAGGAAATAAAAAGGAAGAGCAACTTAAATCCAAAATAAGTAGAAAGAAAGAAGAAAAATAAAAATTCAAATTTATAAAATATAAAGAGAAAACAACAGAGAGAATTGACAAAATCAAAATATCTTTTCAGCATATTAATACAATGGATAAAACTCTAGCGAAGCAATGTAAAACTAGCAAGCAAAAAGAAAACCAAAACTAAACTGCCAATATCAGAAAAAAAGACAAAGATCATCACCTTGGATCCTTCAGATTTTGGGAAGACAATAAAGGAATATTAGTATTATTATGCTAATAAATTTGACAATGTGGATGAAATGGAAACATTTCTAGAAAAACAGAAATTACAAAAACGGGTATAAGAATAAACATGAAACATGAATAACACTATTTCTTAAAGTAATTGAATAGGTAATTTACAATTCTCCCCTCTAGAATACTCCAGGCTCAAGCGGCCTCACCAGTGAATTATATCAGATGGTTGTGTTGCGTGCTGTGCTTACTTGCTCAGTAGCATCCGACCCCGCAAACCCATGGACTGCAGGCCACCAGGCTCCCCTTTCCATGGGGATTCTCCAGGCAAGAATACTGGAGTGGGTTGCCATGCCCTCCTCCAGGGGATCTTCCCCATCCAGGAACTGAAATGGGGTCTCCTGCATTGCAGGTGGATTCTTTCCCAGAAGAAATAAAACCACTCTTACATAAACTTTCAGAAAATACAAGAGGAGGGAACTTTTCTCAATTTACTTTGTGAGGCTAGAATGATCATGAACCAAAACTCAAAAAAGCAATTACTTTATAAGAAAGGAATACCAATACTAATATTTCCTCATGAAAAAAAAGAAAGTGAAAGTTGCTCAGTTTTGTCTGACTCTTTCTAACCCCATGGACTGCACAGTCCATGGCATTCTCCAGGCCAGAAAACTGGGGTGGGTAGCCTTTCTTTCTCCAGGGGATCTTCCCAACCCAGGGATTTAACCGAGGTCGCCCGCACTGCAGGCAGATTCTTTACCAACTGAGCTATCGGGGAAGCCCCAAGATTTCCTCATAAACATAGATGCAAAATATTTAACATAATGTGATCAAATCAAACGGCAATATATAAAATGGATAAACCATTATGACAAAGTGGCATTTATTTCCAGGAGTTAAGATTGGTTTAATATTTTAAAATCAATCCATATGGTTGGTTTTAGAAAAGGCAGAGGAACCAGAGATCAAATTGCCAACATCTGCTGGATCATGGAAAACCCAGGAGAGTTTCAGAAAAACATCTATTTCTGCTTTATTGACTATGCCAAAGCCTTTGACTGTGTGGATCACAATAAACTGTGGAAAATTCTGAAAGACATGGGAATACCAGACCACCTGACCTGCCTCTTGAGAAACCTATATGCAGGTCAGGAAGCAACAGTTAGAACTGGACATGGAACAACAGACTGGTTCCAAATAGGAAAAGGAGTACATCAAGGCTGTATATTGTCACCCTGCTTATTTAACTTCTATGCAGAGTACATCATAAGAAACGCTGGACTGGAAGAAGCACAAGCTGAAATCAAGATTGCCGGGAGAAATATCAATAACCTCAGATATGCAGATGTCACCACCCTTAGGGCAGAAAGTGAAGAGGAACTAAAAAGCCTCTTGATGAAAGTGAAAGAGGAGAGTGAAAAGGTTGGCCTAAAGCTCAACATTCAGAAAACTAAGATCATGGCATCTGGTCCCATCACTTCATGGAAAGTAGATGGGGAAACAGTGGAAACAGTGTCAGACTTTAATTTTGGGGGCTCCAAAATCAGAGCAGGTGGTGATTGCAGCCATGAAATTAAAAGACGCTTACTCCTTGGAAGGAAAGTTATGACCAACCTAGATAGTATATTCAAAAACAGAGACATTACTTTGCCAACAAAGGTCTGTCTAGTCAAGGCTATGGTTTTTCCAGTGGTCTTGTATGGATGTGAGAGTTGGACTGTGAAGAAGGCTGAGTGCTGAAGAATTGATGCTTTTGAGCTGTGGTGTTGGAGAAGACTCTTGAGAGTCCCTTGGACTGCAAGGAGATCCAACCAGTCCCTTCTAAAGGAGATCAGTCCTGGGTGTTCATTGGAAGGACTGATGCTAAAGCTGAAACTCCAATACTCTGGCCACCTGATGTGAAGAGTTGACTCATTGGAAAAGACCCTGATGCTGGGAGTGATTGGGGGCAGGAGGAGAAGGGGACGACAGAGGATGAGATGGCTGGATGGCATCACTGACTCAATGAGTGAGTCTCAGTGAACTCTCGGAGTTGGTGATGGACAGGGAGGCCTGGCGTGCTGCGATTCATGGGGTCACAAAGAGTCAGACATGACTGAGCGACTCAACTGAACTGAACTGAATATGACTACCATAGTAACCAAATTAAGTAGGGAAGTCATATAATCTTCTTATAATAGGTGCAAAAAGAAAGATATTTCACAAAATTAACACACATTTACAGTGAAAAATCTTAGCAAACTAAGTAATAGGAGGGAAATTTCTCAGTATGATAAAGCACATATCAAAAAATGTGCACAACTAACCTCATGGTTAATGTTGAAAGACTCTGTACTCTATGCCTACTGTTGGGAGCAAGGCATAGATCCCATGGGCTTCCCTGGTGGCTCAGAAGGTAAGGAATCTGCCTGCAATGCAGGAGACCTGTGTTCGATCCCTTAGTTGGGAAGATCCCCTGGAAAAGAGGCTGGTGACTCACTCAGTATTCTTGCCTGGAGAATCCTAGGCAAGAGGAGCCTGGCGGGCTGTAGTCCATGGGGTGTCAAAGAGTCGGACACGACTAAGCACACAGCACACCCATAGTTCCCATACTGTGTGTTCTCAGCCTTTCCTTTCAAAGTTATATTGGAGTTCCTATCTAGTACCATAAGGCAAAAATAAAAATGATAAATAAAAGGCATATGTATTAGAAAGGAAGAAATAAAACTGTCTTTATTGCAGACAATATGATCAATAGATTTGCAGACAACCTGATCTGTAGATTCCAAATCTATCAAAAAAAAGTTAGATGACTAATAAGTGAATTTAAAAAGACTACAGGATACAAGGCTAATGTAAAAAAATAAATTGTATTTCTAGATACTAACAACGAACAAATGATGTATAACATGATGTACAAATACCCCTTAAGTGGGATAACCCTGAAATACACACACACACACACATCTCCACAGGATTCAGCTCTAGTCTCCAACAGTGGTACCTGGCTTCCGTACCCTTTCTTTGCTGCCTTCTTTAATAACTCCACTCTTTACAAGGGTTCTGCACATCCACATAAATTGCTGCTGCTGCTGCTAAGTCGCTTCAGTCGTGTCCGACTCTGTGCGACCCCATAGACGGCAGCCCACCAGGCTCCCCCATCCCTGGGATTCCCCAGGCAAGAATACTGGAGTGGGTTGCCTTGCCTTCTCCTGTATATGTGCTAGGTCCCTTCAGTTGTGTCTGACTCTTTGAGACCTTATGGACTGCAGCCAACCAGGCTCCCCTGTCCCTGGGATTCTCCAGGCAAGAACACTGGAGTGGGTTGCCATTTCCTTCCCCAATGCATGAAAGGGAAAAGTGAAAGTGAAGTCGCTCAGTCGTGTCAGACTCTTCACGACCCCATGGTCTGCAGCCTACCAGGCTCCTCTGTCCATGGGATTTTCCAGGCAAGAGTACTGGAGTGGGGTGCCATTGCCTTCTCCACCACATAAATTATCTGTGCTCAAATCCCAGTTTTACATTTGCTTCTGGGAAACCTGAACCAAAGCATATGACAATTTGGTGCAACCTCAAGTTGAGGAAGGGCTTCCCAGATGGCTCAATGGTAAAGAATCCATCTGCCAATGCAGGAGACGCAGGAGACCTGGGTTCGATCCCTGGATCGGGAAGATCCCTTGGAGGAGGAAATGACAACCCACTCCAGTTTTCTTGCCTGGAAAGGCCCGTGGACAAAGTAGCCTGGCAGGCTACAGGCCACGGGATCGCACAGAGTTGAACACGACTGAGTGACTAAACAACAACAGCAACAACAGAGTTGAGGAAGTAACAACCAAACTCTTGAGTGACTAGTTCCTTGGAGGTGAAAAAAAAATGAATTTGTTCCCTTGCAGGTAGGCTCCAGGTTGCAAGTAGATGAAATCAGGAATGCAGGCTTGCCCAGGTCGCTGCAACGTGTGGTACGAGGCTAAGCACACAGGAGCTGTTTAGAACTGATTCTTTTAACCTTCCACGTGTGATGCCTTGTGATTCCTGCATCAGTACAGGGTGGGGGTGTCACTTTCAGTTCACATGGACGTGTGCAAGCAAAAGAAAGACCACCAACAGAGAGGGGGCAGCAACTTCATTTTGGCAGTCTGTCTCCCTCTTCATGCTCCAAAGTCAAGCCTTAATCCCAAAGGGGCCTGGGGTTAAGAGACAGCAGGATGCTTTTCTCCTCCACCTAAAACTGCTAGCCCCGCAAGTCTAGTCTGGGAGGTGGGAGAGAATGAAAGTTTTGAATCAAATATGAGATCTGAGTTTTACAATGGAAACTCTGAATTTTAATAACTGAGCCTATTTCAATATTTAGTTTTTAACTTAACATGTAATTTTAGCATTAAAATAATCATGCTGCTGCTGCTATGTCGCTTCAGTCGTGTCCAGCTCTTTGCAACCCCATGGACTGTAGCCCACCAGGCTCCTCTGTCTGTGGGATTTCCCAGGCAAGAATACTGGAAGGGGTTGCCATGCCCTCCTCCAGGGGATCTTCCCAACCCAGGGATCAAACCTGCATCTCTTATGTCTCCTGCATTGGCAAGCAGGTTCTTTATCACTAGCACCACCTGGGAAGCCCCAAATAAGCATATTCTAATACTACAAGAAGCATATTTCAATACTAAAAGTGACAGAAAATTATGAATTGGAGTGATGTCCTCAACGAGTCTCATACTAACCAGGTGGGAATAGGATATGCCCCATTCAGGGATCAGGTGGTTTTCAGCAGAGCACAACTGGCAGTAGTTAGACAAAATAAAATGAGCAGACAGAACTGGGCTTCCCAGGTGGCTCAGTGGTAAAGGACCCACCTGCCAAGCAAGAGAGTCAGCTTTGATCCCTGGGTTGAGAAGATCTCCTTGAAAAGGAACTGGCAACCCACTCCAGGATTCTTGCCTGGGAAATCCCATGGACTGAGAAGCCTGGCGGGCTATATAGTCCATGGGGTCACAGAGTCAGACATAACTTAGCAACTAAACAGCAGCAAACAGAGCTACATATATGTGTGTGTACATATGTATAAAATATATTATATAATATAAAGAACATATTATATATTCTTTCTCAAATTCTTTTCCATTAAAAGTTATTACAGGATACTGAATATAGTTCCGTCTGCTACACAGTAGATTTTTGTTTATTATTTTGCTTTCTAATATATTATAAATTTATATGGTGTTAAGTAGAAATTTATTTTTATCATTTTCACCTGTAGATGATTCCATCAAGAATATTTATTAAATACACCACGATATTTTCCCCTCTGATTTAAAATGTAACTTGTAAACAATCCCCATATACGAATTTGTTTCTGAACTCTATTTTGTTCTATCAAGCTACCTGTTTCTATGCTTATAATACCTTTTTAAAATTACTACGGTGATACATATGTTTTCTATACTTAGTAGGAAAGTCTCTTCTTATTGACCTTCATATAACAAGCACGTGAAGAGAAGAATGAAATAAGATAGAGTTGGAGATAGGAGACATCCAGATTGTTCTGGACCTTTTCAGTTTGGATTCTATTCTTAAAGCAGCTGATGAGTTTTAAGCAAGCAGGGACATGATCAATTTCACAATTTAAAAAGGGAGCTTGGGCTACCATGTGAGGACTAGATTAGAAAGAGGTAAGGGTGGAGAAGGGTAGAGGTCAGGAGTATTACAGAGCCCTGTGAGGGACATGCTAATTGGGTAGCTTGACCTTTGTTGTTCAATTGCCAAGTTGTGTCCAACTCTTCGATACTCCATGGACTGTAGCACGCCAGGCTTCCCTGACCCTTAACTGGTGAATCAATTGAATCAGTGATGTCATCACACCATTTCATCCTCTGTTGCCCTATTCTCCTTCTGCCTTCATCTTTCCCAGCATCAGGGTCTTCTCAAATGAGTAGACTCTTCGCATCATGTGGCCAAAGTATTGGAGCTACAGTTTCAGCATCAGTCCTTCCAATGAATATGCAGGGTTGATTTCCTTTAGGATTGACGGGTTTGATCTCCTTGCTGTCCAAGGGACTCTCAAGAGTCTTCTCCAGCACCACAGTTCAAAAGCATCAATAGCTCACTCTTACCTGTTTAGTAACAGCACCCATTTTTATCTGCCCTTACTGCCTCTCATCTAAGTGATTACTTTTCCCAGTAAGACGGAGCCATGTGATTAAGTGACACCAGACAATTATGTTTAGACAGAAGCACTATGTGAGGCTTTTGGGAAGCCTTTAAAATGTTCAACTTGATCTAAAGTTTTGCTCTGGGAAAATAGTGATGGCTAAGAAATTCCCCCACCCCCTGTTTTCTAAGCCTTCACCTTTCTATGTTCCAGGAAAAGGATTACCTCAAAGAACTGCCCTTCCCCACATGACTCAGGTAAGAGTCCCATCCACACTTTGTCAGGGCTCTCATGAAACTCTCAGATGTCTCTCACTTTCACCTGAACCTCTGAGGAGGCCAGACAGAGTCCTTCCAACTCCCCATTCCTTTTTTTTCCTCAAATGAGATATAACTGACATTAGTTCTGGGTATATTCAGCTCTGCTTCTTTGTCTCATGAATGATTACCTGATATTAGAAATGTTTGTCTGCTTGAAAGTAACTAAACACAGATAAACACTTCTGTTCAGCTGATTGAGGTTTCCCCTAATTGTAAAATGACCCCAACTGCAAATCACCCCACCCGAGATTTCACTGTGCCTCCCTATAAATATCTAAAGCAAAACCACGCAGTGGGGACACTTGGATCTTAGGACCTAGGGTGTCCCCCCAGTAGCTTGAATAAAATCATCTCCTTGATTGACAGATGCATTTTGTCTTTCACATCTTTTTATAAGGCAGGTGGTGTACTTTTGCCCTTCCTCCTTTCTAATGGTTGAAATGTATAGGTGAAGGCCGGAGCTCAAGCAGCCTTCTGGGACCACGAGGTGGCATACATTTAAAACCATACGATACCAGATCACAGGGCTATAAAATGGAGCACAAAAAGAATGTAATGAGCTTACAGAGCAAAGTGAGATTAATTGTGAGAGGCCTGAGTGAATCTCCTGGAAGACATTTCAGAGAAGATGATACTTTAGATAGGGCTTAAAATAATGAAAATTTTGATGGATAGTTGAGAGGAAATGACAAGAATGATTGAATCTTTATCCATACTGACTTCAATAGGCTGGAATAGAACAAAAGTTGACACCTCACTGAGTTTATGGAATGAAAGAAAAGGCAAATTAAAGTTTATTACCAAGGAGTGCAGAAGAATAATGATGTTAAGGAAATAAATGAAGACTCTGGGGGGTTGGAATGAAGTAATGATTTTAGTTTTAGCCACTTGAATCAGAGGTAATGGTGAAATATTTAAGTGTAAATATTCTAAAGGCAGTTAGAAATACTGCTTCAAGAGCTCAAGACAGATATGCATCTTGATGTTGAGAGAATGATTCCATTTTCTGAACAAAGTGCTGAAGTACATGAGCTGATAGAAGTTGATTAAAGACCAGAAATTCTAAGACTGCTTAGTGGCAGCAGTAGGGAGAACAGCTGTTGAAGCAAAGTGGTGTTAGCACCTCTGCTCATAGCCTCTCTCAGCTTTCCCCCACCAGTTGTTTGGAGCAAAAACTGTTCTGCAAGATTTTGAAAGATATACCAAGCATGTTCCATGCTTCATTGTCTTTGAGACATTCTGGGTTTGGAGGTAAAAAACTTGTTTATTTCTGATCTTTGTGAGATGTTAAAGATGGATAATGTGCTATAAATCTCAAAGGAGGTTGGTAACAGGGTGCAGTGTTTTCAAAATTTATTTTGCTGCAGCAAATTTTTATTATAGAATCTTTTTGGACCATCATAAATTTTGAACTCCACCAGTTCAAGAAAATGGGGTAAGAGTAGAAGATAATTGGGTAGGGAGATTGGACAGCCATCTTTGTATCCTGAAGAAAAATGTATAACCTATTGCTAGAGGTTCCATCCTACTCCATGGAACTTTTGGGGATAGTAAGATCCATTGAAAACTTGCTTGAAGCTATGAAATTGCTCCTCTGAAAATTATACTACATGTATATGTATGTTCCTTTCCTTGGAAGCCCAAAATATGACAAGGATTAACAACAGTGAGCATTAATTTCCTTTTAATATACATTTCACAACCTTAAATTTCTTTAATGTGCACATTGCAAAAATATTAAATAATAAAATACAAACACATGTAAAATAATAATGATATGTCCCTAAGTCCACTGCCTTCTATGTGCTTGGTCCCTGTATCTCAGAGGTTATTTTAAACTATTTTCCTTTTGTGGATATCCAAACACATTTAAAAAACATAGGGTTTTTCCTACCACTTCCATTTATTAAAATTTACTCTATCATGGATATTTTTCCACACGAGGGAACATTGATTTAGCTTATTCTTTTTAATAATTGCTGGTATTCTATACTTCAATTTTTCATTTTTTTCCCACCATGCATTAATCCATTTAACAAACATTTATTCAATCTCTATTATGGGTAAGATATTCTTGTTTGCCTGGATAAATGGCAATGAACAAAACATATGTGGTTCCTGCTCTTAGCAACTCTCACTCTAGCAGGAGGAGAAAAATCATAAACAAGTTAAATAACTACAGATTGTGAACATAGCTCTTCAGCAAAGCAAACAATCCTAGGTAAGATGAAGAATAACAGAGGAAGAAAGTTGGTGTTGTGCTGAGGCTGGATGAATGAGTCAGCTGTGAAAAGAAACATTCTAGGCTATTGCAAACAATTTCGTTATTACTGAATATATTACTGAACATTCAGTAAATATTCATTGATTGCTTACTCTTTGCCAGCAACTGTGCCCGAGTCTGAGGATTCGGTGAACAATGAAAATCTGGTCCTTGTTCTCTTGGAGCCTACATTTTAGGGTAATTAAATAAAATACAAAGACCTCACCAGAGTTACTGGAACATAATAATTATTGAACAAATGTAAATTTGTATGATAATTTACAATGTTATTTGCAATCTAGTAAGTAAATTTATCTCATTGTTCAAATTTGCTTCTCCAAATGCTAGAGATGTTGTGTTTTTCACATTAGCTGCCATTTGAATACCTTCTGTAATTTGCCTGTATATATCGGAGAAGGCAACGGCACCCCACTCTAGTACTCTTGCCTGGAAAATCCCATGGGCGGCGGAGCCTGGTAGGCTGCAGTCCATGGGGTCGCTAAGAGTCGGACATGGCTGAGTGACTTCACTTTCACTTTTCACTTTCATGCATTGGAGAATGAAATGGCAACCCACTACAGTACTTTTGCCTGGAGAATCCCAGGGATAGGGGAGCCTGGTTGGCTTCCATCTATGGGATTTCTCAGAGTTGGACACGACTGAAGCCACTTAGCAGCAGTAGCAGCAACATCCTTGTAATGGGGCTTCCCAGGTGGCGCTAGTGGTAAAGAACTGGCCTGCCAATGCAGGAGACATAAGAGACTCTGGTTTGATCCCTGGGTTGGGAAGGCCCCCTGGAAGAGGGCATGGAAACCCACTCCAGCATTCTTGCCTGGAGAATCCTATGGATAGAGGAGCCTGGTGGGCTAAGTCCATGGGGTCACAAAGAGTTGGACATGACTGAAGCAACTTAGCATAAGCACGTACATTCTTGTAATCCTTGTAATAGGGAAGAGCAAATCTGACTCTGTGTTGAATCTGTTTCTTTTGCTTTAACCTTGGTTCCCTGGTGGCTCAGTGGGTACAGAGTCTGCTTGTAATGCAGGAGACTGGGTTTTGATCCCTGGGTTAGGAAGATACTCCGGAGAAGAAAATGGCAACCCACTCCAGTATTCTTGCCTGGAAAATCCCATGGCCAGAGGAGCTTGATGGGCTACAGCCCACAGGGTTGCAGAGAGTCAGACAGGACTGAGCAACTTCAATTTTATTCTATTGCTTTTGCTACAAGTTAATCACTGAAGAGGAGAGTGGAAAAGTTGGCTTAAAGCTCAACATTCAGAAAACGAAGATCATGGCATCTGGTCCCATCACTTCATGGCAAATAGATGTGGAAACAGTGGATGACTTTATTTTTCTGGGCACCAAAATCACTGCAGATGGTGATTGCAGCCATGAAATTAAAAGACGCTTACTCCTTGGAAGGAAAGTTATGACCAACCTAGAGAGCATATTAAAAAGCAGAGACATTGTCAACAAAGGTCTGTCTAGTCAATGCTATGGTTTTTCCAATAGTCATGTATGGATGTGAGAATTGGACTATAAAGAGAGCTGAGTGCCTAAGAATTGATGCTTTTGAACTGTGGTGTTAGAGAAGACTCTTGAGAGTCCCTTGGACTGCAAGGAGATCCAACCAGTCCATTCTGAAGGAGATCAGTTCTGGGTGTTCATTGGAAGGACTGATGTTGAAGCTGAAACGAAAATACTTTGGCCACCTCATGCGAAGAGCTGACTCATTTGAAAAGACCCTGATGCTGGGAAAGATTGAGGGCAGGAGGAGAAGGGGATGACAGAGGATGAGATGGTTGGATGGCATCACCGACTCAATGGACATGGGTTTGGGTGGACTCCTGGAGTTGGTGATGAACAGGGAGGTCTGGCGTGCTGTGGTTCATGGGGTCACAAAGAGTCAGACACAACCGAGCAACTGAACTGAACTGAACTGAATCACTAAAGAAATGTTGCCTATGGCTTAAAGTGTACATAGTGGCCTATCTCAGGGAACTCTGCCTCCCATGCCTGAGTGTTAAGCCAAAATACCTTTGTTTAGCTCATAGGAAACATCCTGACCTGTATGGCTGCAGGAAAGAAGAAAACACACACCTTCCAGAGTCTGGCTGGAACCAGGTATTGCCTTATTTTACTACACCTCCTCATTGCCCTCTCTTTGTTCTGTAAAAGAAAGTAGCATCCAAACCCAGACAAATGATTCTCTGGGACACTAGTCTACCACTTCTTGGTCTGCTGATTTTCTGAGTGGAGTCAGTATTCCTTCCCCCAACAACTCATCTCTTGATTTATTGGTCTTTCATGCAGTAAGCAGTGTGAATTTGGACTCAGTAACACCCTTGGTCATCATTTTATTGGTCCACTTGCTTGTTGGGTGTGTATGCTAAGTCACATTAGTCGTGTCTGACTCTTTGCGACCTTATGGACTGACTATAGCCTTCCAGGTTCCTCTGTCCATGGGATTCGCCAGGCAAAAATACTGGAGTGTGTTGCCGTGCCCTCCTCCAGGGGATCTTCCCGACCCTGGGATCAAACCCACGTCCCTTACATCTCCTGCACTGGCAGGCAGGTTCTCTACCACTAGCACCACCTGAGAAGACCCTATTTGGTTCTTTACCACTATCGCCACCTGGGAAGCCCCAGTTTGTTTGATACTGAAATCCATTCAGCAACAGCTTGTCTGTTACATGGTCACCGTCTCCCTTCACCTTCAGTGTGTTGTCTTTTAGTTTCACTCTGAGCATCTTGAAACATGTGGACCTTTGAAATTTATTGTGGTTAATATTTCAGTTTTCTTTGGGAGAAAGAAACCTGAACTAGATTACACATAAAAACTTTGCAAGGAAGTGTGCTATAAATATAAACAGGGATGTTATAAGACGTAAATTGGATACTTCTCATATTGATGGACAGGGACAAATGTTTCTTGCAAACCTATATGCACTAGGCACCCACCCAAGTGTTTATCCAAACCTAGTCATTTGGTCCTTATAGACCTCTTCCAAAGTAGACAACACTGTTTCCATTTTACATCTGAGGAAACCTAAGTAGTTTTCTTAAGCCCCACAGTTAGCAAGCACATAGTTAAAATGGCTCACCTGCTGTATCCTGATGCTAAAGACCTAATATTTAACTTTACTACAATAAATGTGAAGTTCCTAGTAGTTTGGTCTAAAACTGACTGTGAGGTAGATGTACACTTGGCTTAACATGGTGAATGTGAAAAACACCTGCAAGTTTCATTTGATCTGGCAGTTGATTAATGAGTATCAGCGATGTACTTTTCTATGGTTGGATTACCCCTGTAACTTGGTGACCAGTGTCAAAGATAAACACAGCCAGGTCTTAGTCCAAACGTCAAAAACAGATTTTGTTTAGTAACTACTGACAGTCGAGAAAGAGTTGAGCTCTATTCCTCTATGTGCGTAGGCTACTGGGAAGGGCTTTAACGGGAGGATGAAGGAGGGGGAAGAGTGGGCAAAGAGCTGGTCATTATTAAGGGCGATTACACAAGCTTCTCTTGCTGGTTGGCAGCTGCCAAAGCGAGGAGTCTCTTCTCCCACAAAGATGCTACCCTTCCTGCATTTGCAGGAAATGGCTCTCAAGTTGGGAGAGACACTTCTGAGTCTTAAGATACTTATTCACAATCGCAAGTCCTTGGGAGGTCAGGGGCCTGTGGTCAGGGGTTCCTTAGAACTTTCTCAGGTAGGCATTTTAGTGTGTGTGTGTCCTGGGGATGGGCCGTAGGCTGGCAGAAGCCGTGCTAGAGTTGGTCAGGTCTCTTAGGCCAGGGGTCTGCAAGAGTTGTCAGATGCTGACACTTGTGCAGTTCTCATCAGCTGTCAGAACCACGATGTATGGGCAACATCAAATACAGAGGGTGGGAACCACGACAGCGGAGGCTCAAAATCAGGTCCTCTAAGAACCTCAAAAGAACAAGTTTAGTCTGGAAAAGATAAAGCCTAGGGAGTCTACTAAGTCTAGAGACCTGGCTCGCTAGTCCTGGAAGAGGCTGCGTGGCCACAGAAGGAACTCTTCAACCTTTGAATGTTGGAGCGAGCAGAGCTGCAAAAGCAGCTTCAAGTTCCTGCCAACGATAACATTCTGTGATTGTTGCAACCCAGCGAAGACTTTAACGAAGGCGTGCTCCTGAGGCACACGCGCTGCAAGCAGAAGATCAAGGAGAATGAGGATTGAGAAAAAGGGCTCTGTAGGTAACTTGGGACGTTGGCTTGGCTGATGCCAAGCTGACGAAGGATGACGGGGGAAGTTAACGCTTGGCTTGGAGCAAATAGCGGCCTCCAAGCTAAAGTTCAGGGACCAGCGTTCCTCAGAAACACCAGCGATGGCTCCAGGGCAGAACTAGTCTAGAAGAGAGGGCGGCGCGTGAGGGAGCGGGTGGCAGGATGGCCTAAGGTTCCAGCGCCCGAATGCCGGGGACACGCGGTCGGGGGTGGTGGGGGGAGGGGGGGGGGGAAACGTGCGCGGTGGGGGATGGGGTTGGGGGCGGGGCCCCGCGGCTCGCTCGTGCCGCAGGCTCCCGGAAGGAGGCGGGGCCACCTTGCGCGCCCTTCCCTTAAACCTGCGGGGTCTCGGGCCGCGCGCCGCCCAGGCGCCTCAGTCGAGCACCGAGCCGTCGATCACTTGGCTCCCGCAGTCTGCGCTCCGGCTCGCTGGTGGCTCCACCCGCCATATTGTGTAAGTGCGACCGCAGCCCTGTAGCGCCACCCGCGTTCCCGGCGCGTGGGGCGGGGAGCAGGCGGCTCCGGCTCCCTTCGCGTCCCTGGCTCCCTTGGCTTGCCCCGACCCTGGCCCCGGGACGGTGACGGCGGCACGGGGAGGGGCTGGACCCGGCGACTCTGCCGAGGCACGCGAAGCGCGCGCGCTGTTTGCGCCCCCGCGCGCACTGGAACGCCGCGCGCCCAGCCTGCCGTGCCCGGGCCCGCACACCGGGAGCGCGGCTCGCTCCGCGGTCCGCCCCGGGGCCGCACGTACTGACGTTTTCGCGTGCTGTTTATTTAGCTAGGAGAAGTTCTAATGTGGCATTTTTATGTTTTTTTTTTTTTTTTTTTTAACGCAGAGACCAGCAATCCGTTATGGAGCATGCCATTACCCCGCTGGACCCCCTGCTTCCCTCTGGTAACTGTATTTCTTCACACGTTTTACAGTGCAATTGATGTGCAGTCCCCGGTCCCCCACCACAAGCCTTGATAAGGTTAAAAGGGCTGGACTCTAGACCCAGAACGGTGTCCAGTCTGACTCAGATTTCCCACATGTAGGCAGATTACTCAGCCTCTCTTGTGCCTCAGTTTCCTTATCTGGGAAAAAGAAAAAAGGAGCATAGTTTTTAGTCTTTGCGGTGTAGAGTTGCGTGAGGACTAAAAGGTGATGCCCTTCACCTGGAGAAGACTAAGCCCTATCTGTAATGTGATTTCTCAGGCTTCTAACAATTGGATCAGAAACGTAGACGGAAGGGGTAAAGATCAGTCTTTACTGACTTGATGATTGCCTGACCATTGTGCCCATTTGTCATCCTTTGAAAATACCTGAGGTTACCCAATAGTGCTTTCAAGATACAGTAGTCAAGGGTTTTTCTTCAAGTGCGGAGTCATTGTAATTCACACGGAAATATACGGAAGAATGAGTTTTTCTAAGGGAATTGTTAGTCACTTTCATTATCATGTGTAGTAACTGACCCGATTGCTAATTTCATGGTATTAAAACATTTTTTTATGTACCGGTTTTTACTTTTGTTTCTCTTGTGTAGAACTTCTAGTTTATCCGCTCATCAATTTAAATAGAATGCAAAATTCTTTGTAGTGTTTACAGTTTTCTGTAAACCTATGAATTCATGAGTTTTTTGGGGGCAGGAGTATTGAATCTGGTTTGAACTTGTCAGTTTCCCCACCTTCTGGGAGTATTTATGGTAAAGCAATCAAACGATAATTACAGGGGACCCTGACTCCTTGCTGCCCAGTGACTTGCTGTGCCACATTGTGTACATATACTTTATATCTTACTTTACAGGTAGTAAGGAGCTAGAGTCTGAACCCAGATATGTTGGACTTGTTGAGAGGTTGAGTGTCTAATCATTTTTGAAAACAGCTTTTCCTAGGAAAAGCACTGGCAAACATAAGCATTTTGTAATTGAAACTTTGGTAGTTCTCAGTTATCCAAGGGTAGCGGGGACCAACAGTGTTTCCAGGAGTAAACTTGGGGTTCAGCTGGCCTGTTGACTTTCAGATTTGTTGCTAAGCATGAGCACTTTACTGCTGGAAGATTTCTAGTGTTTTCTCAGTTTTAAAGAGATAGGTCATAGAGACAGTGCTACGTAGGAAAGGTTGGAGTGAGGCAACAGGGTTTCTGGGTCTAAGTCTTAGATTTGCTGGTCGTATTTCAGTTTCTTCATCTGTGAAATAGGAATGTTTTTCAGGCTTGTTGTGAGCATAGATGAGTTGTAAAATGTGTAAAGCACTTAGCTTTAATTGTGGTAAGCGATTAGGTTCAGTGGTCAGGCTATCATGGTTGGATTTCAGGGTCAGTGTTGAAATGGAAAGGGCTTCCCAGGTAACTTAGTGGTAAACAGTCTGTCTGCCAGTGCAGGAGAAGCAAGAAACATGGATTCAGTCCCTGGGTTGGGAAGATCCCTGGAGGAAGAAATGGCTTTAGTATACTTGCCTGGAGAATTGCATGGACAGAGAAGCCATAGGGTCGCAAAGAGTTGTACACGACTGAGCGACAGAGCACGACATGCCTGCATGCTGAGATGGAAAAGGTTTGGAGCAGTAGACTAGTAGGAAATAGTAGGAAAGACAGGCAGTTCTGGTCCCTGTGGGTTTAATCAGAGGCTTAGGGAGAAGGCCATGACTCCTCAGGTCAGACATGTGTAGGCTCCACGCTGGGGCAGGTGTACAGGGGAAACGTTAAGGACTGTGAGGTCCTGTATGAAGCACAGATCCACCAGGTAGAATCCTGAACTTCTCTGAGGACAACTGTGGCATTTAGTGGTTTGCCTAGTTTCTTCCTCTTGCTTCTAAGGGTACAATTATTTAGAGATTCCCATCTGATCTCAAACACTGGCCTAGAAACATGGGTTCCCTACAAGTTTACTTTCCTCTAGATAAATGAGGGATATTTAAAAATGGAACAGTGTATCAGGAAGGGGCCCTTGCAATGCCTGGCTCTTAGAGTAATTTGGTAAATATGTGAGGTTAATGTTATGTTTAGAGAGGTTCCCTTCATCAAATATACATTTAATATTTTCTAGCAGAGAGGTAGCTTTTGTATGAATAACTTCTCTGAATGTAATTTTTGGCCTGATGTGCCTGTAATGCTTACCCACATTTCGTGTAACAGACGACCTGACAAGCTGGTTCTCTCTAGGTTCACTAATTGTCAGGTACACCAAAATGCTCACCTGTAATGATCACCAGCAGAGGGAATATAAAATGTTTTAAATCTTTGTTATTTGTAATTCAAGTGTGTGTTAGTCTCTCAGTTGTGTCTGATTCTTTTGTGACCCCGTGGCCTGCCAGGCTCTTCTGTCCATGGAATTCTCCAGGCAAGAATACTAGGGTGGGTTACTCTTTCTTTGTCCAGGGAATCTTCCCAACCCAGGGATCTAAGCTGGGTCTCCTGCATTGTGGGCAGAATCTTTAGCATCTGAGCCACCAGGGAAGCCCAAATTAAGTAAATGGTTATTATTTAAAGAAAAACAACTAACCTAAAACATGAAAGTTTCCTGTAATCCCTCTTCGAGAAATAACCATCATTAACAATTGGCATATATTCTAAAATTTTATTTATGTACACATAACCAATATACTGTTCCTCTTGTTTTAAATAAAATGGATTTATATCGTAAGTTTTGTAAATTATTGTTTTTGAGCAGTGAGTAAAAATATATCAATATTTTATTTCAAACATTGTGCTCTTTGTTCATTTTTTTTTTTTTAAGCAGTAGAGTGTTTCCAAATGTTAAAAAAAAATTCAAGTGAGTAAATGTTACAATCTTATTCAGTGATTATTCAGCAATTAATGTATTAGGTAGTATCCAGTCTGGCAGATAGAAACTGGAGGAGCTGTGTGAAGTGGTAGACATTATAGGCAGAAATGGGCAGGAACAAGAAAGTTACACTTGCCAAAAGTAGTTTGATTCTAGCAAGGTCTCTTTCCTTTAGGGGATGGTAAAGGGTCTGTCAGGCAGATTACTATGCTAGCACTGATAGAGTGACTTCTGATTGGTTGGTTAAGTTCCCATTTTTGGTAGAGCTGAAACTGTACATAATTGGGTTAATTATTAAGTCTGGGTTTGGTTATGTGGGAGTTAACATAAATGGCTCCATTTTGGGCCTGTTTTTAACACTGCAGGAAAAAGTCCGTCCTACCTAACAGAGGTTGTCATTCTGAAATCTTGTGTGTTTCTAAGTTGTATGTGTGTATAAATAAATATAGGACCTGTTTTAAGCCCTCTCCTGCAGCTTTTTTCACTTACTGCTTTGTTATGGTCTGTATGTATGGGTGTCCCAAGTTTTTCTTTTAATGGGAGGTACAGACACAATGGAAGCAGGCTTTCTTAAAAGACATTTAGACTGTTTCTAGTTTTTATTACTATCTACAATGTGTAACATTGATCGTATTTTTGCATATTTATGTGAGTTGAGAAGGAAATGGCAACCCACTCCAGTATTCTTGCCTGGAGAATCCCAGGGACAGAGGAGCCTGGTGGGCTGCCGTCTATGGGGCCGCAGAGTCGGACACAACTAAAGTGACTTAGCAGCAGCAGCAGTAGCATCAGTAGGATAAATTTCTGGAAATGGAATCACTGGATCAAAGGATATGTCTGGATTTCTGGTATCTAGAGGAACTGACAACTACCTAGTGTATGCCTTTGATACCAGGTACGGTGGGGGATACACTTGTGATCTCTTCTCTCAGTCTTGTCGGAATTGAGAACAAAACAATATAGATGCTAGTTAGATGTTGAATTTTGTGTGATGGGACCCACATAGGAACTACAGGGACTTGGGAGAAGGGGAGGGGGGCAGGCTGGAGTAGGCAGAGAAATCATGGGTGGACAGATATCAGGTGGGCATACAGAAAAGCACTGGATTTAACTTGTGAGATGCCTGGGAGAAGCACAAGAACGTTGCAGGCCCTGGGCCTTCCTTGATTGAAAGCTCAGTCCTGCATTTGGCTGGGAACTAATTCAGTTCCATCTGGTGACTACTGCTGTGGCTGCTAAGTCGCTTCAGTCGTGTCCGACTCTCTGCGACCCCATAGACGGCAGCCCACCAGGCTCCCTCGTCCCTGGGATTCTCCAGGCAAGAACACAGGAGTGGGTTGCATTTCCTTCTCCAATGCATGAAAGTGAAAAGTGAAAGTGAAGTTGCTCAGTTGTGTCCGACTCTTCACGACCCCATGAACTGCAGCCTACCAGGCTCCTCCATCCATGGGATTTTCCAGGCAAAGTACTGGAGTGGGTTGCCATTGCCTTCTCCCATCTGGTGACTAGCGAGGAAGAAAGAAGGTTGAGCGAACAGGTGGAGGTTTTGGAAGAATGGTTGAGCAGTGAGGTTAAACCAAACTGTGGAAGACAGAGAAATTTATTGCAGGGTAGGAGATAGAAAGATTTTTGAAAGTTTCTGTGTCCTTCCATCTCTGGAACATTCTCTATGAAACAGCCTTTATATACCTTTAAAACTTGATTAAATTGTGTCATCTATGTCATGGTTCACAATTGCTAATTGTATACAGATTAAAGTCCTTATCCTGACCTCCAAAGGCCCTTCACCATCTGATTCTTAACCACTTTTCCAGAATACTTTTTTTTTTTTTTTAATCACACCTCTGTCCAAGCCAGGCAGAACTCACCACTATTTACTATGTGAACAATGATTGGAGCTTCAATACTTTGACCCTAGTTCATGCTACAGTAATCCCCTGGAGTGTTCATTTTCAGTCCCTAGAATTCTTATTGTGAAGCTTTAGCCATTCTGGGTAAGTAGAGGAATCTCTGATTTTAATTTGCATTTCCTTTATGGCAGAATGCGGATGTTGTCTGTTGTTAATTGTGAAATATTTGTCTCTTGCCACTTTACTTTTTTTCTTCGTATAGTTGATTTATAATGTTTCAGGTGTACAGCAAAGTGATTCAGTTACACCTGCATCTATTAATTATGTGTGTATCTCTATTTCTCAGATTCCGTTCCATCGTATGTTATTATAAGGTGTTGTAATGTGGTATACAGTGGGTCCTTGGCATTTATGTTATATATAGTAGTGTGTACCTATTAATCTTGAAAGTGAAAATTGCTCAGTCGTGTTTGATTCTTTGCGACCCCATGGACTATACAGTCTATGGAATTCTCTAGGCTAGAATACTGGAGTGGATAGCCTTTCCCTTCTCCAGGGGGGATCTTCCCAACCCAGGGATCAAACCCAGGTCTCCCTCATTGCACGTGGATTCTTTACCATCTGAGCCATAAGGGAAGCCCAAGAATACTGGAGTGTGTAGCCTATCCCTTTTCCAGTGGATCTTTCCGACCCAGGAATCGAACCCAGGACTCCTGCATTGCAGGCGGATTCTTTACCGACTGAGCTACCAGGGAAGCCCTGAGCTACTAGAGAAGATTAAGGATTAATCTTAAATCCCTAATTTATCCATTCCCCCTATTTCTCGTTTGGCAGTCGCAAGTTTGCTTCCTATGTTTGTGAGTCTGTTTTGTAAATAAGTTCCTTTGTATCATTTTTTTAGACCCCACATAAATGAGATCATATGATATTTGTCTTTATCTGAGTTAGTATGATAATTTCTAGGTCCATTCATTGTTTTTTTTATGGGGCTGGGTAATGTTGTGTGTGTGTGTGTGTGTGTCTGTGCGTGTCTGTGTATACGCACACACACACACACCACAGTTAGGCTTCTTCCATGTCTTGGCTATTGTAAATAGTGCTGCTGTGAACATTGAAGTGCATGTGTCTTTTTTCAAATTAAAGTTTTCATCTTTTCTGGTTGTATGCCCAGGAGTGGAATTGCTGGTGCATGCTCAGTTGCTCAGTCATGTCTGATTCTTTGGGACCCCATGGACTGTAGCCTTCCAGGCTCCTCTGTCCGTGGGATTTTTCAGGCAAGAATACTGGAGCTGATTGGCATTTCCTCCTCCAGGGTATCTTCCTGATCCAGGGGTTGAACCCGTGTCTATTGCGTCTCCTGCTTCGGCAGGTGGATTCTTTTACCATTGTGCCCCTTGGGAAGCCCAGGGATGGCTGCATCATATGTTAACTCTAGTGTTAGTTTAAGGAAGCTCCACACTGTTCTCCTTTGTGGCTGCACGAATTTGTATTCTCATTAACAATGCAGGAAGGTTTCCTTTTCTCCACACCCTCTCAAGCATTTATTACTTGTAAACTTTTTGATGATGGTCATTCTTGCCATTTTTCTATTGGATTGTCTTTGATTTTTTAAAATTTAATTTGTAGGAGTTTTTCTTTTAATGGAGATATAATTGATATATAATGTATTATTTTTGATTTGATACATGTATATATTGCAAAAGGATTACAAGTAGGAGTTTATGTGTTCTGGATACATAGTTCTTTAAGTCTTGATTTTCTTATCAATGAGATAGAGAGGACACTTTCCAAGGAGAGGTATGAAGATTAAAGAGTATCTGTAAAGCGTTTAATACTGATACATACATTAAGAATGCAGACATTTTATTTATTTTGTTCATTGCCTTAACATTTTATCTAGAGGTTTTTAAAATTGAAAAATATTTAAGCACATATGGTAAGCACATACTATTGCTATTTTAAACTCTGTTAATATAGGTGCGTTTTCCAATATTCTTAAAAATCTGAATTTTTTTTTCTTGTAGTGTCTGTGATCATTTCAGTTTTTATTATGAATCTTTGTATTTAGAACTCCGTATGCTTGAAAGTAAAATATATTTATTTTAAACACTTTGCAGCTAAAGTAAAAGAGTAAAACCTTCCTCAGGATCATTAACTTACATGTGCTTATTTCACAGACTTAAGACATACAGCAACCAATTACAGAGACTATGATTTCTAGTTTACTAAAGTACTGGTATTTAGGCATTTTTGTATATTTTTACAACATAGTATATATGCATTATAAAAAGAGATAGATAAAAGATGAAATAAAAATGCGGTATTTTAGCCTCTCGGATATTGCCATTCTTCTCTCCACTTGGATACATTTGTTGTGTATACATTGGTATTGATATCCCTCTAGATATTTCTATGTATGAATACACAGATGTTTTTAAACCAAAATGAGAACATAATGTAAGTTGCTTTATTCAGTTCACCACTTTACTTTTCCATGTCAGATTTCAAAGTATCTAATACCCCACCATGTTTAAATTTTCTCATTCTCAAAATAGCTTCCAGATGCTTGTTCCAAACTAGGACTGCCTATGAATTGGGTTCAGGATTTTAAATCTCGAAACATTGTCCCTCATATTTTAAATGTCCTTTAATATTGAGTATTGATAAATAAAGCTTTTATATCCCTTTTAAATTGATCTGATGGAATAAAAAAATACAGTAGTTTTGGTATGAACCATCATTCACTTAAAAATACATGATAAACTCCAACTCAAAAATTCCATTTTATTTTCCCCACATAATTTCATCATAAATTTGTGCTGCTGCTGCTGCTGCTAAGTCACTTCAGTCGTGTCTGACTCTGTGTGACCCCAGAGACGGCAGCCCACCAGGCTCCCCCATCCCTGGGATTCTCCAGGCAAGAACACTGGAGTGGGTTGCCATTTCCTTCTCCAAAATTTGTGCTAGAAAACCTTTTTATCTATCACTCTACCTTTCTTTGCAAAAAAATTATATATATTTAAATTTTAAAAAGATTTCTATGACCATAATGCTCTTGGGAGTTATTTATTCTGAGCTGAGTTACCATTGTTGAGGTTTATTATGAATCAAATTACCCTTTTAAGTATTATGGGCACACACTTGATCAAATCAGCATAATTATATTACACGTTCTTGTAACAACTAACATTTCTGTAACACTGTGTGCTGGGCATGGTTTTAATACTTCAACACTGTAAAACCTGTAGAAAATTTGTGGGCCTAGAAGTCCAGGTTTATGTTTTAGCTATCTTCTTCACTAGATATGTGACCTTGGACATGTCTTTCAATTTCTTAGAGCCTTAGTTTCTTTATGTAAAGTAAAAATACATACAAACATGAAGTCTGTGGTCCAATTTAAGCTACTGTAAAGTATAAAAAGCAAGTTTAAGAGGTAGAATTAATGCAAATGGAAAATACTTTGTACTAAATGAACTTTTTTATATTATTAAATTTTGAAATCCCTTCTTTTTTCTATAGTTCTCAAAGGAGATAGCTATTTATTTAGTAAATGTGTTCAGCTAGGCAGGACAACCTGTTCTTTTCCCTGAGTTCTGTGTGTAGTTTTCTTTTATACTTACTGAATTTATTATTTCTAGGTGCATGAAATTTTTAATAGTGGTCATAGTGTTTTGATGCCTCATGGTTAAGTGGAACTGTGTTGGGAGTATCTCATTCAGTATAGCATTCCTGTTATTTTTGTATTTCTGGAACTTATTCTCCATTGAAAATGCCTGATTATACCCATAAAAGGAGTATAAAACATGAAGATGGATAGTAGCATTCTCTGATTTACTAGAGGCTGGTTTGGGCATGCCTGGGTAATCTGTACGTAGAGTTCAGACTCCTTTGTAATATAAATGAGTGGCTACCTGGATCACTAGTTCAGCAGCAGACCTCTCAAGAACCCTTGGTGATGACATGCTTAGTACCAAACATAGCCCTAAACTGTTAACTCCCTTCTTTAGTCTCTGTTTGTAAATCCTTGTAAGAATGATACAAGGGTAGATCTGAGTTATGTGCATTTTTTTTTTTAAGTTACAGATTAAAAATTCTTCAGTGTAGTAGTAAGATGCTTCTTGGTCACAAACCTGAAGTAGTTAAGCATTCTTCTTAGGAATTTCTGGTTTGTACTTTTCTTTAGGTCTGGGCTAATCCACGTGGCTGTTGAGGGTTTGAAATAAGGCTAGTGTGACAGAAGCACTGAGTCTTGTCATTTCACTGTGAGAAATAAAACTCCCATCGGTTATTGAAAAAATCTTAATTATTTGGAACACTGTATTAGTTTACTGAAGCTGCCATAACAACGTGCTATAGATTGAGTGGCTTAAAGAAGTTTTTCTCACAGTTCTTCTGCCAAAAGTCAGAGATTCAAGTTTGGTTTCTTCCGAGGCCTCTCCTTGTTTGCAGAGGGCTGCCTTTTCTGTGCCCTCACGTGTTCCCCCTTGGTCTGTGTGTCCCCTGGGTTCTGATCTGTTCTTTAAAAGGTACCTGTCCTACCGGGTTAGTGCCGCTCTTACGACTTCCTTTTACCTTAATTACCCCTTTAAAGACCCTGTCATATCACTGGTAGATGAATCACAGAGTCGATTTCAGTCTTACTTAGTTGCTGTTTTGTGCTTCTGTACAGTATGTCCTCTTAGTCATTCAACACTGCCTAAGTACCTAAATTTCATAAGTAATTTAAATTGTTCTAGTAGCCTCTTTAAAAAGGGAAAACAGATGAACTTAATTTTACCTTTTATTTAACCTAATACATCTAAACTGATATAATTAAGCATGTAATCAGAAATAAACAATTATGAATGCAATAATTGACATTTTTGTACTAAACCTTCAAACTCCACGAGTATAGTTTATACTTCTAGCCTGTCTCTATTTAGATGCTAAAGTTTCACTAGAAACACTTTACATTTAGTTTGTGATAATTTGTCAGATATTTTGTTCTTATTCATATCAGCAAGCGCCAACTCGTAGACTGGGACTTTTGGAACAAGCTTCATACACAGGGAGTAGAATGTTTATTTTCCATGGAAAGCCTTTGGAAACAGTGATTAGAGACAGAACTAGAATCGTGTCTGGGTTTTTTGATTGTATGCTTTTCTTAATATAACACAGCTTTTCTGTTGTTTAAGGCAGTTTGCCTGCTTTGAAACTTGGGAAACTTGCTTTTCTTTTTTTTTTAAGACATTTTCATCCCTTTGTAGATGGCATGTAGACCTCAGGCTAAATCTTCAGCTTAAGGATTGTGATGTCTTTGCTATCCAGGGCTAATTAAGATATTCAGGAGGCAAACTAGTGGATTTTCCACTAGTTTCAGGGGTTAATCCTTTTATTTTGGGCTCCCAGGTAAAGAATCCATCTGCCATTGCAGGAGACTCAAGAGACATGGGTTTGATCCCTGAGTCTGGAATATCCCCTGGAGGAGGAAATGGCAACCCATTCCAGTATTCTTGCCTGGAAATTTCCGTGGACAGAGGAGCTTGGCGGGCTACAATCCATGGGGTCGCAAAGAGCTGGACATGCCTAGCATTCACACAACAACAACCTCTTACTTTACTCTCCTGCTCAATTAGAAATCCATTCTAGGTAGTTTTCAGGTCTCTTGAATGTTGCTGACTCTTCTTCTTCTTCCTTGTTGTATAACTCATAATTGTTAGAATTCTTCCTTTTTGTTCTCTTCAATTTATTTCTAATTTACAAAGACTTTGCTGTCACAACTATACTTTGTGTTTGTAGTTTAACTTTTTCATGTATTTTGTTTGATTTTCATATTTACCTTAGTTTTTGTTGTTGTTTTAATTAGTTTCATTATATATTTGATGACAAAAATGTTTGGTTCATCCTCATTCTTCGTGGCCAAATTGTTTCTTTGCCATAAGTAATATCTCATTCACTTTATAAGCCATCTTTCCCACATCATCTAGAGCATCAGTTTCCTTAGTTTTAGTGGTGTTAAGTCTCTGCAGCACCCACTTCCCACATCCTTACATATTAGCATTTTAATAGCTGCATGCTTTCCTAAAGGAAAGCTTCTAAAGTGAGTTTAAAAGTAATCCCAATTTTAAAAAATCTTGTAAATCAGTCCTTTGTAGCATTTTCAGAAATTATACTATTCTTTTAAACAAAACAATTGAAAATATGGAGTGAAGCTGTGGGGGCAGTTCTGATATTCTCAGTGCTCAAATGTTATGGCTTGATCACTCCAAAAAAAAAAAAAAAATCTTCTGTGGGTTTTGATACATTAACACTAGATGTTTTTGAAGGTTCTCTGGGAAAATAAGGTGTATTTGTGCCTTAACTTCTCATTCAAATGAATTGTATTCCCTTCCTTCTTGTTAAAATTCATCAGAAAGAGTTATTATTCTTTGTAGGTGGCAAACAGATGCTCAAACAAATGGATTTCATTCTGAGAGTATTCCTGTGTCTTTATCACACCATTGTCTTTGAAGGTGTTCATTTATCACCACGGAATAGTTCCCTTTGTTTTTATGTCTTTAGAGAATTTAAGCTTTGATTTACTCTTAGGTCATCTGTAAGTTGTATAAATTGGGCCCGTGGCCCAATTGCTGATGTTTATGTTGAGGCGACTTTATTTTTCTTTCTCAAAGGAAGAAAACTGCTCTTGCAGTTTATAGCTCATGTGAGTACAAATGCTGTGAGTAGTGAATCCTGTGCTTGGAGAGAAAATCTTTGAAACCCTTCGTGTTCCTGGGGCAAGTTTACCTTTGGTGGTGCCCCTCTGAGATGGCTGTCTGGCTTTCTTGCTTGAACATGTTCAGGTAGCTCTGTCTTTTTGAGAAAATACATCCTATTGTTGGTCAACTGATTGTGAAAAATGTATACTTCAAATAAGCTGAAACTGACCTTTAGTTCTCTTATTTCTAACTGAAATCAGAAGACTTGCACTTGCTTTCTACTTGTACATAGTCCTTCCTTTGTGTCTGACTCTTTGTAACCCCATGGATTGTAGCCTGCCAGGCTCCACTATCCATGGGATTCTCCAGGCAAGAATACTGGAGTGGGTTGCCATTTCCTTCTCCAGGGGATCTTCCTGAGGCAGGGATTGAACCTGCGTGTCTTGTGCATTGCAGGAGGATTTTTACCTGCTGAGCTGGAGATGGGGTGCCTGCTTTCTGCTTTTTATTGTTCAGTTACTCAGTCATATCTGACTCTTTGCGACTCTGTGGACTCTAGCACTCCAGGCTTCCCTGTCCTTTACCGTCTCCCGGAGTTTTCTCAGACTCATGTCCATTGAATCAGTAATGCTATTCAAACATCTCATCCCCTGTCATCCCCTCCTGCATCTTTCCCAGCATCAGGGGCTTTCCCAGTCAGTCAGCTCTTTGCATCTCATGGCTATAGTATTGGAGCTTCAGTCCTTCCAATGAATATTCAGTGTGGATTTCCTTTAGGAGTGACTGGTTTGATCTCCTTGCTCTCTAAGGGACTCTCAAGAGTCTTCTCCAGCACCACAGTTCAAAAGCATCACTTTCTCATCACTCAGCCTTTTTTATGGTCCAACTCTCATGTCTGTACTGGAAAAACCATAGCTTCGACTATACGGATCTTTGTCAGCAAAGTGATATTTCTGATTCTTAATATGCTGTCTTAATTGCCTTCAAATACTGACATACCTTAACCAGATTTTTCTTTTTTCCTCCTTTTCCAGGCTAAATATTGTAGTCATTTTTTCAGCAGTTACTTGAGTGCCTGTTATGTAGCATAAACTCTTTTATATGGAAGAGGTACCAGCAATTTTCCTTATATTTCATACTTCTCAGATCCACTATGCCAGTGTAGGCATTAGTAATCAGATGTTTTTCTCAAGAATGCTTACTGAGAGCCTGTCTTTCATATTTTAAAAGACTTTATATTTTAGAGGTACTTTAAGGTTTACAACACAATCGAGAGGAAGGTGTGTGGAGTTCTCATATGCCATTACACAAGCATGGATAGTGTCCTCCGTTGTCAACACCCCCACTAGTGTGGTACGTTTGTGACTAGAGTGGTGCATTTGTTACAATGTGTTTGATGAGCTGACAGTGGTAGACAGGAATCACCCAAAGTCCATTGTTCACAGTAGGGTTCACTCTTGCTGTTGTACATTCCATGGTTTTGGACAAATGTCTGATGAAATATGTCCATCCTTACAGAATCATATAGAGCTTTTTCACTGCCCTAAAAATCCTCTGTGCTCTGCCTGTTTATCTATCCCTGCAACACTGATCTTTTAATTTTTTTTATGATTTTACCCCTTTTCAAGAATATCATGATAGTAGGAATCATACAGTGTATGGTTTTTCAGATTGGCTTTTTTTTACGTATTAATATACATTTAAGGTTGCTCCATGTCTTCTCATGGCTTGGTAGCTTGTTTCTTCTTAGTGCTACCACAGTTTACCCGTTTACTTGTTGAAAGACTTCTTGGTTGCGTCCTGGTTTTGCCAGTTAGGAATAAACTTGTGATAAATATCCATGTGTAGGTTTTTGTGTGGACATAAGTTTTCAGCTGCTTTGGGTCAAAAGCAAGGGATGCAATTGCTAGATTGTATGGTAAGGTTAGGTTTAGGTTTGTAAGAGACCAGCCAACTATCTTCCAAAGTCACTTTGACTCTCCCACCAGCAGGGTATGAGAAGTCTGTCGATCACCAGCATTTGATGTTGTCTGTAATCCAGGTTTGGCCATCCCAGTAGGTGCGTATTTGTATCTGTGGTATTGTTTTAATGTATGTTTTTCCCTGATGGCATTCAAAGCACAGCTTGTTTTCATGGGCTTAGTTGGCACATGTATAGCTTGTTTGGTGAGGCATTTAATAAGGTCTTTGGCTCATTTTTTAATTGAGTTGTTTTGTTTTCTTAATATTGAGTTTAAATGTTCTTTGCATTATATATTTTGAAAAACAGTCTTTTATCAGATGTATCATTTGAACATAGTTACTCCCAGGCTATGGCTTGTCTTCTCATTCTCTTGATGTTGTCCTTTGCAGAGGAGAAGTTTTTAACTTTAAGGAAAGCCAGTTTATCAGTTCTTTCTTTCATAGATTGTGCTTTTAGTTGTTGTACCTACGAAGGCATTGCCATACCTATGGTCATTTAGGTTTACTTCTTATATACTAGTCATTTTATAGTTCTGCATTTTTCATTTGAGTCTTTGATCCATTTTTAGGTGGCTTTGTGGAGCTATAAGGTCTGTATGTACTTTTGTATTTTTGTAGGGTGTGTTTATTTGTCCTGGAAGCATATCTTTGCTCCATTGTCTTACCTTTGTTCCTTTGACAAAAATAAGTTGACTGTTTATATGAGGGGCTATTTCTGGGCTCTCTGTTTCTATTCTCCATTGATATATTTGTCTAATATTTTTGTCAATACCTCACTGGGAACCAGTGGGAAAACTTCGAGTTTCTCCCTCTTAAGTGTGATGTTTGCTGTAGGTATTTTGTAGGTAGTCTTTTATCAAGTTGAGAAAGTTGGCCTCCGTTCCTACTTTTGTGTTGGAGTTTTTAAAATGATGTTTCTGCATGAGGTGAAATAATCACGTTATTTTTTTTTTTTTTAGTCTGCTTGTGTGATGGATTACATTGGTTGTCAAATCAGTCTTGCATACCTGAAATAAAGCCTTCTTGGTTGTGGTATATAATTTTCTCCATACATTTTTGGAATTCAATATGCTAATATATTGTCAAGGATTTTTGAATTTATGATCATGGGAGATACTGATCTCTACTTTGCTTGTAATGTCTTTGGTTTTAGCATTAGGGTAATGGTTGCCTCATCAAATGCAGTAGGAAGTTTTCCTGCTTCTATCCTGTGAAAGAGATAGAATTGGTATGATTCTTTGGAATTGGTATGGTTTCCTCCTTAGATATTTGTAGAATTCACCAGTTAATCCATCTGGGTCTCATGTTTTCTGTTTTCAAGGTTATTTATTGATTCAGTTTCTTGAATAATCTATTCACACTATTTACTCTTGTGTGAGTGTTGGCAGACTGTGTCTTCTCAAGGAATTGGTCCATTTCATCTGGATTATCAAAAATTTGTGAGTGTAGAGTTGTTCATTTTATTCCTTTAATATGCTTTTAACTTGCGTGGAATCTGGAGTGATGACCCCTCTTCTGTTTCTGTGTTTTCTGTATTTTAAACTGTAACATCCACAGGATGTTGAGAATCCTGATCAGGAAGGTTCTGATAAATCATCAGAGAGAGTATTTTAGGACTCCAGAAAAACCCCGCAGGAGAACTGAGCTTTTCATACCCTTCTTTGTATTTGTAAGTTTCCTCGTATGAGACCCTGATACTTAGATTGACGTTGCCATGCTAACACTGTTGGCATTACCTGGGACATGTAAGAAATGCAGTCTCAGGCCCCACTTCTGATCGACAGAATGAGAATTGACATTTTAACAGGACCACTACATGAGTCCTTTAAAGTTTGAGAAGCACTGACCAAAGGAACATATAAGATGCCTTTTTAACATGATTAAGACAAACGAAAAAAATCTCCATCATATTTAAGGATGATATTTATCATTATTACAGACTTCCTTTAAGCTAGAAGTGTATGATGGTTTTCTGTCGAGGTTTCTTGTTGTCTGTGGAAATGCGTAGTGTGCTAATGCATTTAGGACGTGCAGTGGCAGAGCTGGCCTCCTCAGTGTGACACTCTGCTCTCATTCTTGTCACTAGTGGTGTCTGTGTGCATGTCACCTTTGGCAGTCTTCAAATTTTCAAAAACATGCAGATGATTCTGATGGCCTATCAGTATAGTTGGGATATAACTCAAGGTTTATCTCTGACATAATCTCTGTTGTTAATACTTGTAATTATTTTTTCATCTCCACAGAGGAAGCATATTTTAGGCTGTGTAACATTTCATTCATTGAGCCAGCATTTGAGTACCTGCTATACATGTGGTCAGGAAGTAACAGTTAGAACTGGACATGGAACAACAGACTGGTTCTAAATAGGAAAAGGAGTACGTCAAGTCTGTATGTTGTCACCCTGCTTATGTAACTTATATGCGGAGTACATCATGAGAAACACTGGGCTGGAAGAAGCACAAGCTGGAATCAAGATTGCCGGGAGAAATATCAGTTACCTCAGATATGCAGATGACACCACCCTTATGGCAGAAAGTGAAGAGGAACTGAAAAGACTCTTGATGAAGGTGAAAGAGGAGAGTGAAAAAAACTAAGATCATGGCATCTGGTCCCATCACTTCATGGGAAATAGATGGGGAAAACAGTGGAAACAGTGTCAGACTTTATTTTTGGGGGCTCAAAAATCAATGCAGATGGTGATTGTAGCCATGAAATTAAAAGACACTTTCTCCTTGGAAGGAAAGTTATGACCAACCTAGATAGCATATTCAAAAGCAGAGATATTACTTTGCCAACAAAGGTCTGTCTAGTCAAGGCTACGGTTTTTCCAGTGGTCATGTATGGATGTGAGAGTTGGACTGTGAAGAAAGCTGAGTGCTGAAGAATTGATGCTTTTGAACTGTGGTGCTGGAGAAGACTCTTGAGAGTCCCTTGGACTGCAAGGAGATCCAACCAGTCCATCCTAAAGGAGATCAGTCCTCGGTGTTAATTGGAAGGACTGATGCTGAGGCTGAAACTCCAATATTTTGGCCACCTCATGCAAAGAGTTGACTCGTTGGAAAAGACCCTGATGCTGGGAGGGATTAGGGGCAGGAGGAAGAAGGGGATGATAGAGGATGAGATGGCTGGATGGCATCACCAACTCAATGGATGTGAGTATGAGTGAACTCCAGGAGTTGGTGATGGACAGGGAGGCCTGGCGTGCTGTGATTCATGGGGTCGCAAAGAGTCGGACACGACTGAGCGACTAAACTGAACTGAACTGATACATGTGGTACTGTGCTAAATTGATGCAATGGAAATATGTGGCCCAGGTCTTCATGGAGATTATAGGCTAATAGAATGAATGAATTACCAAATCAGAAGTTAGAGTGCAGTGTGATAAACATCTTAGGGGAAATCCTGGGTATTAAGTGCATCACATAGAAAGGACTTGAGACTTACAAGGCTTCTGAAAAGAACATTTAAGCTGGGAAATCTACTTAAATTGTTTCACATCCTTTAAAATTACTTTGTAATTTATGCTATGCGATAGATGTAATCTATTATATGTTGAATAAAAATTTGAGTGGAATTACAGAATCAAAGATCTGAGTTTCTGCAGTTTCTATTAATAGGACATGTCACCAAATGTCTTTTTCAGAAAGGCTGTACCATTATGTGTCCAATAGCAGATGATCAGAGTGTCCCTTACAGCATGCCCATGCTGGCAGGGCATGCTCTGTAATTCCTGATGGAAATACTTCTGGATTGTTGTTGCCCCTGCTCTGCCCCCATCTTGTGTTATTTTTGCTCCATTTCTGTTAGTACTGATTGAAACCTAAGGTGGAGAAATTGTTCCAGACTTGAAAATGAGCAAAAGAGATTACCTGGTGTCTTTTCAGTGAAATGCTGGGCTTGTCTTCGTGGACTTTCCAGTAACTGTATTTGGGGTGTATAATTTTTACTCATTTTCTTTTGTCTAGGCTACTTGGCAACTCTGTAGGTATGGAAGTTGACAGTGTTGTGCAAATGACTCTTATCCATCACAATGCAAAACGTTTTTATCCAGTAGAGTTGCAATTGATTGAAACTCTGAAAAAGAGATCGCAAAAAAAAGCCATTGCCCTGTAGCAGAGATTTCTAAATTTTCTTTCTGTTTGTAGCACTTTTAGTATATCAGTAATTTTCTCACGATGCCACCAGGCTGAAAGAAGTACTTGACGGTTGCTTTTATTAATCAGTTAAGTCCAAAGAACTAAGCAATAAACTAACCAAAGAACTAACACACACTGCTCTTTGTGTTAGTTAACTGAGCCATCCTGGAGCCTACCCAAACTCATGTCCTAACTCTTCCTCATTCTTCAAGCCTTAGTTAAGATCTTATTCCCTTAGGAAAGCCTTTTTCAGACCCCAGATTTGTTATATAATTTCCTATAGTAAATTTTCATTGCACTCCATATTTCCATTTTTATGGCGCTTCAGTTCAGTTCAGTTGCTCAGTCGTGTCCGACTCTTTGCGACCCCATGAATCGCAGCACGCCAGGCCTCCCTGTGCATCACCAACTCCCGGAGTTCACTCAGACTCATATCCATCGAGTCGGTGATGCCATCCAGCCATCTCATCCTCCATCGTCCCCTTCTCTTCCTGCCCCCAGTCCCTCCCAGCATCAGGGTCTTTTCCAGTGAGTCAACTCTTTGCATGAGGTGGCCAAAATATTGGAGTTTCAGCCTCAGCATCAGTCCTTCCAATGAACACCCAGGACTAATCTCCTATAGAATGGACTGGTTGGATCTCCTTGCAGTCCAAGGGACTCTCAAGAGTCTTCTCCAGCACCACAGTTCAAAAGCATCAATTCTTCGGCACTCAGCTTTCTTCACAGTCCAACTCTCAGATCCATACATAACCACAGGAAAAACCATAGCCTTGACTAGACGGAGCTTTGTTGCCAAAGTAATGTCTCTGCTTTTGAATATGCAATCTAGGTTGGTCATAACTTTCCTTCGAAGGAGTAAGCGTCTTTTAATTTCATGGCTGCAGTCACCATCTGCAGTGATTTTGGAGCCTAGAAAAATATAGTCTGACACTGTTTCCACTGTTTCCTCATCTATTTGCCATGAAGTGATGGGACCGGATGCCATGGTCTTAGTTTTCTCAATGTTGAGTTTTAAGCCAACTTTTTCACTCTCCTCTTCACTTTCATCAAGAGGCTCTTCAGTCCTCTTCACTTTCTGCCATAAGGGTGGTGTCATCTGCATATCTGAGGTTATTGGTATTTCTCCCGGCAATCTTGATTCCAGCTTGTGTTTTTTCCAGCCCAGCATTTCTCATGATGTACTCCGCATGTAAGTTAAATAAGCAGGGTGACAATATACAGTCTTGACATACTCCTTTTCCTATTTGGAACCAGTCTGTTGCTCCATGTCTAGTTCCAACTGTTGCTTCCTGACCTGCATATAGGTTTCTCAAGAGGCAGGTCAGGTTACCTACCTATACTCAAATTTTAAGTGTTACCCTAGTTAATTAGTGAGTCAAATAGTATCTTTGGCATTCATTCATTTAATATTTGCATGGAAGTCTTATTTTTAAATTTGTGGAAAGTTACACTTTAGCACTAATTAAATTCTTTTTATTGTTAATTTAAAAGGTGGGTAAGTAGATAGTTTTAAATTTCTTTGAAATCTATTTCCTGGTCTATAAATGATCTATTATAGGCTGTGAGCATTACAAGTTAAAGGAAAAAAAAGCATCTGGAAACCCTCCTAGGGCCTTGCAGGAGAAGGGGCAAAGTGGGTGAGACACACGTGCCCCAGACTGCGCGACGCACAGTGCAGTTGTTAGCTGGAGTTTGGGGGACAAACATACAGGCAGACACCCAGAAAATCACGCATGATTCCCTGGGCTCTCATCCACCTGAGAGCTGCTTACCTGGACTGAAGTGTCTTGAAAATGACTCCAAGAGAGGAATTTCATCCCGATGTTCCATATCTTTGCTGAAACCTCTAGGTCAGCCATCCCCAACCTTTTTGGCACCAGAGACCGGTTTCAAGGAAGACAGTTTTTCCATGGACGAA
The DNA here is from genome assembly GCF_055505025.1 of Bos grunniens. Classification (NCBI taxonomy): domain Eukaryota; kingdom Metazoa; phylum Chordata; class Mammalia; order Artiodactyla; family Bovidae; genus Bos; species Bos grunniens. The sequence continues at coordinate 12,057,963 of NC_141168.1, forward strand.
GAGAGGGGGAATGGTTTCGGGATGATTCAAGTGCATTGCATTTACTGTACACTTTATTTCTGTTACTGTTATGTCAGCTGCACCTCATATCATCAGGCATTGGATCCCGGAGGTGGGGACTGCCAGCTCTCAGTGACTGTCACAGTAGGAAGTACTGGTTGATGGAAGTGGGAGCCCTGGATTCTTGGCCACTCAGCTGAGCCTGTTCTTTGATGGACTCTGACCTGCTGAGCTAGTTCCTTTTAAAGATCCAGAAGTTCGAGCAGGGAGGAAGGTGAAGGAACCTCCAGGGCCATTTGGATTTCTGTTTGTATATTTCCCCAACTTATTTTCTAAAAAGATGAAAGGGGTATAGCAGTCAGTAACTTTACATTTATGCAGCAGTTGTATAATTTTATGCACTTTAATTTCTGTATGCGTGATCTCCATGTGCTAAATGTTAGCTTTTAATTAAAGAAATGACTTTTTTTCTGAACCATTGTCACAATTCTGAAAAATGTTTTGCTCCCAAGTTTAAAATTTTTTTAATTTATACATTTTATAAACTTCAGTTTTAATTGTGAGATTTGCCAGTGGAATAGGATGCATTTGGGATTGGTGAGGTACCCAAGGAATGGTAGGTAAGAGAAGCTGATATTTTTGTGATAGACTTGAAAGGCTAGGAACATTGACATATAAGTATCGGGAATGGGGTAGGCCTGGGGAAAAATGAGATAAGGATGGGGATTTATGGGTGTCTAGTGCCAATGACTATTATAATTTTCAAAGTCAGGTGAGTTTTGAAAGTTTTGAAGCCTGGTGGAAACTTTAGTACAGTTTTTTTTTCAACACTGCATAATAGTTTTCCTCTAAATTTCTGCTGTCTCTTTCTTGATTGAAATTACCGTTGTCATAGGAACACTTGGTTTTTCAAAGTTCTCTATTGCTTGTTATCAACTCGTCTTCCTGAATTCGTGTTTCCTGTTTTCAGTGGACCTGTCATTATGTGCCTGCAGTAATTCCTGTTGATTAAAAAGAAACAAAAAAAATCTCATGTGAAAGGAACCCAGGTGTGTGCTGGTTTGTGCTCCTGTCATCACAGAAACAAATGGTTCAGCTGAAGCGTGTATTGGTCTGTGATAGTAGAAAACTGAAAGGATTATGCATACTGTAGTGTGTGTACTTGAAATCGATCGTAAATTCACCCTTTCTAATACTGTTAGGAGATGAGTTATTGTTTCCACTTGCCAGGTAAGAACAATGCTTGAGATAAAGTCTGACATTACACTTTTGCCCTTCAACTGTTTTCTGAAGTGCAAATGGCTCATGTTTAGTCAGTCTTATAGTTATGAAATCGAATCATTTTTATGGCCTCTTTAAGAGCTGGAGTTGCTGATGGCAGCTATTGACAGACTCAGAAGAACCACTCAGTTGAGACAAGAACACTTGAACGATGGTTGAGTTCTGCGAGGAATTTTCTGCCCGCTTGTACCACACAGTTGGAGCCGTGTGTGAGCTGCATAAAGTATACTTACTCCTTTTTGTCTCTTTGTGTCTGTGTGATAGCAACTTGTGTTTGTATTATGAGCGTAAAGATGATGGTGATGATTTTGAATGTTTGCTGAGAGCTTGCTGTATGTGAGGAGCTGTTCCTAGAGTTTTATAAGTAATATGTTGTTTATTCTCACAACCCAGTCTTAGGAGGGAGGATAGTGTTACTCCCATTTTAGAGACTGGAATACTGAGGCATGGAGACCTTGACTGTCTTGCCTAGGGTCTCATGTCTAGTAAGTGGCGGAGTCAAGGTTTAGACCTAGGCAGTCTGGCTGCAGAGCCTGAGATGTAAGCTTTTTGCAGTGCTGATTTTCTATGTGTACGTGCAGAATGCCTGGTACAGTTTTATTTCTTTCCTTTGAAACCCTTCCCAAACTCTGTATCTCTTCTCTGTGGGACCACTTTATTTAAAAATTTATTTTAAATCTCTTGCTCTCTTTTCTTGGTTGCATTGCAAGGCATGTGGGATCTTCCCCAACCAGGGATCAAACCAGTGCCCCCTGCCATGGAAGCACAGAGTTATAACCCCTGGGCCGCCAGGGAAGTCCTTTGCAGGACCACTTTAGTCCTGCTCCATCCTGGTCAGTGAGACCACTGCCACCTTTAGTTGGGAAACAGTGTGTCAGTTCAGGCATTTGGTTTTAGGTAATAGAGAAAGCCATCTCACAGTAGGTTAAACAATTAGGGGTCTGCTTTTCTTGAGTGTTAAGCGGTCTGGAGGCAGATGGCTGAGGGCCGGTGGAGCTGCTCAGTTCTGTCGATAGGGATGCAGCTGTGTTCTTTGTGCCTGTCCGTCCTTACTGTGTTGGGTGTGGACTTCATGGTTTCATTCCAAGCAGCAAGAAGAGGATAGGATGCTGAGATTAAAAAAAGGGACAGGCAGCCTCATTCATCCTTTTATATGAGAAGAGAAAAGGTTTTTTCCCAGAAGATTTACATAATTGATTTTTGTTTTATGTTATTTTGTCCCAGATTTGGTCACATGGCTGTTTCTAGAGACCAGTCACGTGGAGTCATGCTGTCATGACAGGTTTGGCTGGTCACAGCTTATTGCTCAGGACTGGGGTAGAGACATACTACTATCTCGGTACATTGAAGTTCTGTTGGAGAGGGGAAGCAGGTTGGATAGGGTAGATACTTGGGGTGGGGTGCAGTTGCCAAAGCTGCCCACAGAGATGACTTCCTGGAACTCCAGCGCAGTCCTCAGTAATTGCTGTCACTGTAATCATAGCGTCAGGATCTGAGTGCTCTCGTCCTGGTAAGAATTTCCAGGATACACTGGTCATTTTTTATCTCAGATGAGGTGGCTCACTTATGCTTTTCTCGAAGGAAGCCCTTTTCTAATATTCCCAGGAGTCTAGCTTCTTTGGATCTGGAAATTTACCTCTGTTTTGCTTTCTACCCATTCCAACGTATGTCAAATGGAGAGTCCTGCTGAGTTCCAGTCTAGTGACTGAGGTCTTGTGACTTCTTGAATGGTTTTTCTGATGCTGTCTTTCATCTTCAGCTAAAATCTATCTGAGATTTAAAAAATTCCCCTGCCTCAGCTGCTTGTCAGGATATTTTGCTTAATTGAGCCTTTCTAATGCAATAGTTTTGTTCATCGTGTCTCTAATCATTGACTAGACACTATTTTTAGGATAATTACAGTGTATGATTATGTGACAAGCATATAAAATGCTAGGAGCGTGCTACTAATGCTTTGCCAATAGTAGATCCATAATTGATCAGTGAATGCTCAGGTAAACTGAGATCAAAGTGGTTGAGAAATTCTTGAGTTTTGTTTTGTGTTGTTTTCCCCCGAGGAGCCAAGCCTAGATCCTGAATTATATAAATGGTTAGTGTTAATGGTTTTAGCAAATAAAAAAGATACAGCAAACAACATATGGGACACGGTTACACTAAAAGTAATTTTTCCTGTAACGTGGATGTCCAGACATTTACATTAAGAAGTATTTGGCATCTCTACAGTGTGTTGACTTAGCAAGGCAGTGATGCCTGTCATAAGTACCTAGAATGCAGTTGGAGTGGGTCAGGACATAATTTTAGTTTTGTCTTCATATTTATAGTATTTTGGAGGGGTTCTTTTTGATATTTCTGGGTTTGCTACTTATATCTAAGAGGAAGGGTTGTCTAGTTCTGAAGTTTGGGAAAGGCAAGGGACTTGAGATGAAAGAAGCAGGTCGAGGTTGAGGAGGCAGGGTCGCTTACTGAGTGGTGCTGCGATTGGTTGGTATACTTGTCTGAGTTGTTGGAGGGCAAGACAGGACTGCTTATTTAATTTTGTATCTCCTGTACTGTGTTCTGTTATGTGTATTTGGAGAATGAGGTGGACTGTTTAAGTTGACTTGCTAGGATGCTCAGCTCCAAATCTCTGCCTTGCATGTACCATGATTTCTTTTCCTGTCCTGTGTTGCTGTCAGAACCAAGAACAGGCCCCGAATCACACCCTGCTTCTGCTTGACTTCCTCTCCTTCCTGTCTTGCTCCCTATCTTAGCATGAGTCTACTCTGATGCAATCTCTCATGAGATTTCAGCTTCCTCTTGTTATCCACCACCCCTGTCCCCAAGTTTGGGGGAATTCCCTCTCTTGAAAGGCCAGTTACATTATTACAAGAGAACAGTCTTATGTGCTTACTCTATTTTAGTCAGCGTTTTGAGGTGTTTATAATAAGAGCATTCTGTATAAGCTCAGTTTGCTGTGTTTCTGTGTCTTCCTTGGCTTAAGCAGAGTATCTTACACATGTTTAAATCTTGTATGGATAGCTTGGTTCCCCGCAACCCCCCACTGCTGGTACATTAATCATCAGTTTAGTGTCCTGAGACAATAATGATGTATTTTTTTCCACACAGTTCTGTGATTGGGCTGGATTAGGGAATTGCAATTCTGTTCCAGTAGCTTCCCTGTTGGGGCTGGAATGTTCAAGATAGCTTCTTTGCTTACATGTGTGGTGTCTTTTCTGGAACAGACTTGGCTGGGTGTCTGTTTCCACGTGGTCTCTCCATCGTGGTACCTCTTTGCCAATGGCTCTAAGAAAGTGCATGCTGGCAAAGCAAGCCCCACTGTGGAGGTGCTTAACTCATTGCTTGCTTCGTGCTTGTTAGTACTGCTTTGGTCAAAGCAGTTTCTTAACCTAGCTGAGAGTTAGCTATGCATGGTCTTGAATACCACGTGTGGTTTATTGAAAACCACCAGTGTTAACAGTTTACTGGTTTATCTATACATTGTATATAATCTCATGCTATCAGTCTTTACCGGATTCATTTTATTCCATTTTGTTTTGTTTCAGATTTTGCTAGTAAGTATCCTTTCAATTGCAAGCATATTTTTAAACTTTTAATTTTTACTAGATTAACCCCAAAAGTTGTAAAATATAATACAGAGTTCCCAATACCTTTTATCTAGTTTCCACAGATGCTAACATATTACGTGAACCATAAGCTAAAATTTGAAATTGGTACAGTAAAATACTGTTTATTAAACCACAGACTTTATTTGATTGCTATCCGTTTTTCAACTAACATGAATAGATTTTCTGTTTCAGAATCTAATCCTGGATCCCACATTGCATTTAGTTATGTCTCCTCCATCTTTCTAAGGCTTTCATGGCCGGGGCACTTCTGAAGAATGGTCACCAGTTATTTTGTAGCCTGTCCTTTGATTTGCACTTGTCCAATTTTTCTCATGACTAGGCTTAGATAATGTGTTTTTGGCAAGTATGCTGTGTAAATGATATAACCCTTCTCAAGGCCTCATGTGAAGGGTATGTGGTGTGAATATGTGTTACTCCTGGTGCCGGTAACCTCGTTTACACTTGGTTAAGGTGGCTTATCCTCAGTTTTTATGTAGGGTCACTGTGTTTTCCTTTGCAGTTAGTTAATATCTTCAGGTAGATGCTTTGGAGTTGTTCACATCTTGTTTCTCCTCACACTTTGGCTGTCTGTGATTGTGTGCATTGGTGCAGTTTTGTCTGCAGCAGTTAGTACTGTGTTTGATGGTGAATTTCTATTTCCCCCTTCCCTTTTGCATTGTGACTAGAATTCTTTTGTAAGGAAGAGCTGTTCATTCTCTATTTCTTTAGTTATTTATATCAGTAAGAGCTCATGGGGCTTCCCTGGTAGCTCAGCTGGTAAAGAATCCGCCTGCATTGCAGGAGACCTGGGTTCAATCCCTGGGTTGGGAAGATCCCCTGGAGAAGGGAACGGCTCCACACTCCGGTATTCTGGCCTGGAGAATTCCATGGACTATATAGTCCATGGGGTTGCAAAGAATTGGACAAGACTGAACGACTTTAACTTTCAAGACCTCATGGGTATTTTATTTTATGGGTTATAACCCAACACAATTGTTTGTTTCCCGAATTGTTCTAGCTTTGACCAGGGAGAGAACTCAGTTTAGTTTCTGGGCCCATATGACATATTTATCTTTTTTGGAGCATTCTTCATTTCTGGCACTTCAAGTGCTCTAGGCTCATCTTGTATTTTCCCTGCTCCAGTCCTGGAATCTGCCGCGTAAGGGGCTTTGGTTCCTTTCCCTGGAGAATGGCGTTTAGAAGCCAAGTTCTCAGGGCTGCCTGTGCTCACTGCTGCTTTGCTGTTAGTTGCTTCAAGGCTCGCTCAGGAGATGGAGCCAGGAAAGTATGTTTTCTAACTCTTGGAAACATACAGAGCTACATTTATTTCTTTTAATATCTATCTGTGTGTATATTAAAACGCCATGAATTTACACTGATGTCTGTCTCGGATTCTCACCCAGTATCACATGGTTCATTCTAGCCTTCCTGCATTCCTTACTTGTAATTTCTCTGACAGCGAGAAAGCTGGTTCTCATTATCTACAATATATTTGTTTATTCATTCAAACCTAGTATATATACATATAAAACACTTTGAGAACTGCTATCCTATAACTCTGTGAGAAGCAAGTTTGCTAAGTACTGAATTTGTGTTTAGTTCTTATTGTCTTAAGCCTTACTGTATGTAGTCAGAATATTGTTTTCCAGTTACTTTTAATCTACTACTATTTGACACATTAAATAGTTGAGTTAAAGTTGTGTCTAGAGTAGAATAAAAGGAAAAAAAAAAAACAGGAAAAATAGGGAGTAAATCTAGGAATTAAGGCTATTTTTAAAGGAAACTATGTGTCATTGTGTTTCTTAGCATTTTTGACTTTTTGACTTTTGTGTCAGTTGCTCAGAGGTATTTTATAGATAATTTTGATTCAATTTGAAGTTTGCCAGAGAGGTGAATGCAGTATTTAAATTTCTGTATTTGTATATTTTACTGATATATTATCAAAGCTTAGTATGTAAGAATTTAAAAGCTTCCCTTTTGATACGCATGAAAAAAGGTAGATTATAGTACACACAAGAATGGCACGTGTGTATTTTCAGCCTCATCCCTGTTACCAGTTGTTTTAATGTAATTGGGTAAACTACTTTTTCTTACTTTAAAGATCGTTTACCGGAATGCTGTAGTATTTTTGCAGAAGTGAATGCAATGTGATATACTGAAGCTCTCTTATAGTGGCCAAATTATTGTCCTATAGTTCTTTTTCTATAAAATGCTGAGTTTGAGAGAGATTGGTAACTATTGTCTATTGGTTATATATGGATAGCAAAATTAAAAAAAGAAATGAAGGCTAAGAGAGAAATGAAGGCTGAGTCTAAAATATTTCTTATCTTTAATGGAGCATCTAAATTTGAATACTGCACGGTAGTGACTGAAATGCTGAATGAACTAAGATTGTGATTGAATAGGGTAAATTGAAAATGATTTAATAAAGATAAGATTAGGATAGGAGTTTGGACTAAATAAAACATTTGAACTGGAAAGCCATTGTAAAAAGAGATGGTGATTGTATATTTAGGAGAGTTTAAAAAATAATGGTATATTTGCTCTGAGTCACATTTATCTGTCACAACTCATAGAAAAATGTCTATGTACACAGTCAGCTTATAGAAGTAACTTGATTTTAGCATCTGGGTAAATGCCACATAAATAGCCAGCTCATTGAACCAATCCAGTAGATGTTACAGTGTATAATATACTAGATAAATACACTATTAGAGAAAACATGCTGTTACAGTTTAATGAATATGTAAATCTATTCATTACTATGTGTTAGTACTCTGTGTACCCCAAATAATCAGGTTTTAATGTGTACCTTGGGAAGATTTGCTCGGTAACAAAATTCAGTGGTTCCTGTATGGATTAACTGCTGGTTTGAGTTCATTAAAGTTGTGTCTGTTAAAGAGTTGACTTAAAATACAGAATACAAAATGGGATCTCAGAAAAGCTATAAAAATCATTTCTTTGGCTTAATAATGTGGTTCAAAACTAAAACTGTGCCACCTGCATCTTATAAGTTACAGTAAGTAGTAGTAGTAAAACCAAATGATTTATTCTGTTTACTTTTAAATTGTAGTTGATTTCCAGTATTGTGTTAGTTTCTGGTGTACAGCATAGTCATTGTGTTATGTACTGTTTCATGTTCTTTTCCATTATGGTTTATTATAGGATATTGAATATAGTTCCCTGTGCTATACAGCAGGACCTTATTTTATATATGATAGTCTATATCTGCTAAACTCAGACTCCTAGTTTATTCTTGCTCATCCTCATTCCCCTTTGGTAATCATAAGTTTGTTTTCTATGTCTGTGAGTTTGTTTTTGCTTTGTGAATAAGTTCCCCTGAAGTAGGAAATGGCAATCCACTCCAGCATGGAGAATTCCATGGACAGAGGAGCCTAGTGGGGTGCAGTCTATGGGATTGTGAAGAGTCAGATATGACTAAGCGATCAAATATGATCTGATCCTTGTAGCATATTTTAGATTCCACATGTAAGTCATATCATATGATGTTTGTCTTTCCCTTGATTCACATAGTATGATTATCTCTAGTCCCATCCATGTTGCTGTAAATGGCATTATTTCATTCTGTTTTATGGCTGAGTAAATATTCTTTATACACACACACACACACACACGTTTATTTATATGCACCGCGTCTTCTTTATCCATTCATCTGTCGGACATTTAGGTTGCTTCCATGTCTTTTCTGTTGTAAGTAGTGCTGCTGTGAACATTGGGATGCATATGTCTTTTAGAATTAGAGTTTTTTCCAGATATATGCCCATATGAGATTTCTGGATCATATGGCAAATCTATTTTTATTTATTTTTTTGTAAAGAACCTCCATACTGTTTTCCATATGGCTGCACCAATTTATCTTTCTTCCAGCAGTGTGGGAGGGTTCCCTTTTCTGTATATCCTCTCCTGCATTTATTGCTTGTAGACTTTTTGCTTGTGGCCATTCTGACTGGTGTAAGGCGATAACTCATTGTAGTTTTGATTTGCATTTTTCTAATAATTAGCGAAGTTGAGCATCTTTTCATATGCCTATTGGTTGGTTATCTCTGTGTCTTCTTTGGAGAAATGTCTATTTAGTTCTGCCCATTTTTTGATTGAGTCGTTTTTGTTGTTAATGAGTTGTATGAGTTTTTTGTGTATTTTAGAAATTAAACCCTTGTCTGTTGAATCGTTTGCAAACGTTTTCTCCCAGTCTGTAGGTTGTGTTTTTGTTTATGGTTTCCTTTGCTGTGTGAAAGCTTATAAGTTTGAGTAGGTCCCATTTGTTTACAAAAATGATTTATTATAGATTGTTCTGTCTCTTTCTCCTTCCTCTTTTGCCCTCTGAGCCTTTAATTTTTGTTTTTTTTTGAACTTTACCCTTCTTTTTCCTTTAAAGCTGCCTTTCAGGCTGCTCTTTATCTTCAAAGGAGTTTGAGAGATAAATGAAAGGAAATAAAGGAGTCCTCAAAAGAGATTTTTGAAGTAGACTGAAGATAAATACATAAGTTCTCAAAATCACTTGTGCTATAAATTTCCCTTTGTCTAAACAACCATTTGCTCTACTTGAGTCCTGCCTCATCACAGAGCCTTTTATGAATAGACAGGTTTCTTTTTATATAAAATTCTGTTAATAAATTACTTATTCCAACATATTCACTCTATTTTTTTTTACAGAACTAGACAGTATTTGAAAACATAGAAGCCCAATCCAAGACTAATTACTGCAAAACCATCAATACAGGATTGCATGGTAGTTGTATGTTAAATGGTTTTTCTCTGCTTTAGAACTACATAAAAGTGAGGGCTGTGGGTCCTAAGCATTTTGTAAGTTACTGGATGTAGTTATTGTGAATTTTTAAATCAGTTTTTGACCTTCGTGCATAGTTGAGAATAAGATATTTGGCTTGGTTTAATGTAAATAAAAGTCAGTGGTGAATGATCCTAGGAGAATATCAAATTCAAGTTTGTAAAAGAAATATTTTGCTGATTGTCTCTAATTAAAGAAATATTTTGCTGATTGTCTCTAACAAAAACTTTACATATATTAGACAGCTGTACCCAGAGTCCATTTTTTGTTTGTAGTTTTCAGTTCAGAATATATTTTCTTAAGGAAATGAAAATACAGTGTTGGTTAAGGTCTTAGACTAGCCCATAAAAGCCCATTTAATGCATAATGAAGCAGAATTATAATACAGGTAATCAGATACTGTTCCTAGCTTCTGAAATTCTGGCAGGGAGCACCGAAAGTGGCAATGGACGGAATAACCTCCAGCTGGGAAATAACAGCAGTGAAAGTTGTGGCTGGTGCATATGTGGGCTCTGAATCCTCTTGATGAGTCGATATTGCCCATGTTGTGTTCCAACTCAGTTTTCTTCTTCGAGTCTTTTTTTTTTTGCATTAAAGCTCTACTTGCCCAATAAATCACAGGCTGCATTATAATATTTTAGTCTTTTCCTTTCACATCGTCATTGTGCGTGAGCAATTGTAACTTTCAATTGTGAAAGCTAATTATAATGTGAAATTGAAATCTGAGTGTTCTTGAAGAAGTTTGGAATATATTGACAGGTTTTTCTTTGAAAATTACTTTAATTTCTTTTATCTTTGTTCAGTATCTTAACTTAAGCTTTTAAGATAACAACTAATTTTCCAAAGAGCTGTTCTCTCTCATAATGTCAGAATCCCACATGTAGTGATAGCAGGCTAAATTTTCACTGAAGGTTGAAAAGTAATTCTCCATTTTTAATGGCAACACTGTCAAACTCGTGGTAGAATGATGCAAATGATCCTTGTGGGCCATAACTATTAGTATCCTACACATGTAATTTCAAGTGTATTCAGTCTTTATGCAAGCTTGAAATCTAGGCAGTTGATCTGATACTTTGTACATGCCAACATTTTAAAGCTTATTGTATTTTTATTGAAAGTTCCCATGTAAAGTTTCTAAGGGACAACTGAATGAGCTGAGTTAGTCCAAAATTAAAGGTTTTGTGGTTTTCTGTCTTTGGCAGCTTTCTGCTCTCAAAAGGAATGGTGACATAGCATTTCTTCTAAACCTGTAATCTTCAAATTCACTTATCTTTCTTTCCCTAAACTTTCCTCTGTTTAAGGCTAATTTAATAAAGCTGTGGTTAACCCTTGAGAGTACAAGATTTCTTTACTCTAAAGAGAAATAACCTTGAGATGTAAATGCTGTATAAACTTTGGTTAGTTTAACAGTGATCAGATGGCTACAGTTCTAGTCTGGTAATTCTGAACAGTAATTTTTGGATAGGCTCTGGAGGGTATAGCATTAGTTTCAGATTGAAATGGTCCTCTAAATTTAGATTTGGCCTCTTTTCTTTAGATCTTGCACTGCACATTTGTAGTCCTTGTAGGAGGAGTACTTCTCTGGTGCGCTCCACTGCTGCAATTCTCCTGACTCCTCCTGAGACGTTGAGGCGTTGTTTTCATGTTCTCTTCGTAAGAGAAATCATGTTGTGTTGCATCTGGGTGGTTGGATTAGGTGGTGTTACCTTTTCACGCCAGGAGCCTGTGGTCCTGGCCTGCGTGTTCAGAGTGCACGGCATTGTCTGTGGGCACAAGCAGCTGGTAGGGGTTCTGGAGAGCTTGACTGTCGGTGATGAAGAAATCAGATTTATTTCCTCTGATGAGCAGGCCATGGGGTTGAGACATACGGTAAGGTATACTGTAGAGAATGGCTGTGAACTAAGGAATTCAGACTTGAATTCAATTAGGCTTCTGCTCTGACTAGCGGGAATTAGCTAACATGTTGAAGAAAGTATTTTTTACTGAAAAAGGGGTCGGCTTTCTATTTCATGTAAATATAGATAAAGAAGATTATCTGGACATTTATGACTGAGCCTGTAAAACCTCAAAGAACAGTAAGAAAATATGAAAAGTGAAAACATCTTTGAAGTAAAATACTAAAAAAATACCATAGCAGTCTGAAATCGAATGCAGAGATATGTCGCCTATGGGGCAGGAGTTTTTCAGTAACTTTAGGGTTCAAAATAAAGTTGTTTTTATAAAGTAAAACTTGATGATAATGTACAGGCAAGAATAAATACATTTCCTTTTGCTACTCCAGGGTGCATATAGAGGAATGAGTATCATTTGCTATGAAAATATTTTTATTTGGACCTCCAGTGATATTTACATATTTGTGTGGAATCCATTTCATTAAAAATTTAGTTGCACACTTAACTAAGGCACAGAGATGAAACAAATTACAGGAGGATAAATTGTTTAATAGAATGTCATAACAACAAGAGTAAAAGCTTACCGTTATTCTTATATAGTCAGAGTTATCATTACTATAAAATTGCACTTTAAAAAGAACCTTGCATTAATGTAATTGGTTGTTTATTAACAAAAAAATCCAGAAGCATGAACTCACTCCAGTTGTTGAGGAAATAGAATCTGTGTAATTGGTTATCCATTCCTTGAATTTTATGGTAATAAATTGGGATTACTGACACTTAGTATATATAAACATCTACAGTTTTGGGATTGGTTTGGAAATACTTCCTTTATATTCAGTTGAAATTAATAAAAAAGTTGAAATATTATTCTTGAAAAGTGAACTTTTAAAGTTTTTCTCCCTAAAATTTTATTAGCAATAATTGAGATTTTATGTTACATGAAGTTATGTTAAAATTTGCATAATGCTGATTGGTACAGGTTGGAGGTAAAAATGTAAATTGAATTTTGCAATTGAAAAGGAGCAGAATACATGACCCCATAATAGGACATTTTGGCATGCAGATAATTTTGAGCTGAAGGCAATCAAGACCCAGAAGACTCAAGAAAAAAAAACTTTACCTCTCCCTAACTACCTGAAAGAATTTAGATAGGAATTCTGGTTCAGAGATAACTGTTACTCGAAATAACTGTATCTGAATGACCTATCTGTGTAGCATAGCAAACATCTAAATACCAAACATCTGTTCTTACTGTCCTGTGACTTGCCTACCTTCCCTTGAAGCCCCAGATCCCTATCCCATTCCTTAGCTCAGAAAGGTGTGTTAAAGCCTCAGCTTCCCTATTTGCCCTTGGGTCGCATACTCTTATGGGATCTCATGCATGTGTAATTAAATTTGTTTTCCCCTGGTTAATGTGTCTTGTTGTTGTCAATTTAATTACTAGACCACCAAAATAATCTCTAAGGGTATAGGAAAACTTTTTCCTCCCTAACACAGAAAGATTGGTACAGCTATATGTTCTTTTCTCCCTTTACTTAGATACATGTTAGTTGCTCAGTTATGTCTGACTGTTTGTGACCCCATGGACTGTAGCACACCAGGCTCTTCTGTCCGTGGGATTTTCCAGGCAAGAATACGGGAGTGGGTAGCCATTCCCTTTTCCAGGGGCTCTTCCCAATACAGAGATTGATCCTAGGTCTTCCACATTGCAGGCAGATTCTTTACTGTCTGAGCCACCAGTATAATTAAGAAAACGTGCAATTAAGGGAGAATACAAACAAAGCTGGTGGAGGTGATGGAATTCCAGTTGAGCTATTTCAAATCCTAAAAGATGATGCTGTTAAAGTGCTATACTGAATAAGCCAGCAAATTTGGAAAACTCAGGCAGTGGCCACAGGACTGGAAAAGGTCAGTTTTCATTCCAATCCCAAAGAAAGGCAATGCCAAAGAATGTTCAAACTACCACACAATTGCACTCATCTCACACGCTAGCAAAGCGATGCTCAAAATTCTCCAAGCCAGGCTTCAACAGTATGTGAACTGAGAACTCCCAGATGTTCCAGCTGGATTTAGAAAAGGCAGAGGAACCAGAGATCAAATTGCCAACATCCATTGAATCATCGAAAAAGTAAGAGAATTCCAGAAAAACATCTACTTCTGCTTTATTGACTACACCAAACCTTTGACTGTGTGGATTACAGCAAACTGTGGAAAATTCTTAAAGAGATGGGAATACCAGATCACTTTATCTGCCTCCTGAGAAATCTGTGTGCAGGTCAGAAACATCAATTAGAACTGGACATAGAACAACAGACTGGTTACAAATCGGGAAAGGAGTACATCAAGGCTGTATATTGTCACCCTGCTTATTTAATTTATATGCAGATTACAGTGCAGTTCTGAATATTCATTGCAAGGACTGATGCTGAAGCCGAAGCTCCAATGCTTTGGCCACCTGATGTGAAGAACTGACTCATTGGAAAAGACCCTGATGCTGGGAAAGATTGAAGGCAGGAGGAGAAGGGGATGACAGAGGATGAGATGGTTGGATGGCATTACCAACTTGATGGACATGAGTTTGAGCAAGCTCTCAGGGTTGGTGATGGACAGGGAAGCCTGATGTGCTGCAGTCTGTGGGGTCACAAATAGTCAGACATGACTAAGCAACTAACTGAACATTTTTGAAGCTCTGTATTGTTTAGTATTTTTATAATAAATGTGAAATTAACACATTCATTCCTTCATATCTGTGAGGAAACAGTTATAGGACTTACAATGGATACCAAAATCAGTTGATCCTTAAGCCCCTTATATAAAAAGGTGTAGTATTTGCATATAACTTATGCACCTCCTTCCATATACTTTAAATCATCTCTAGATTACTTACAATACCTAAATACAATGTGAACTTTATGTAAATGGTTGAAATTCAATAATATTTTGTAAAGAGTTGCTGGTGCATGGCAAATTAAAATTTTGCTTTTTGGAACTTTCTGGAATTTTTTCCCCTAATAGTTTTGGTCTGCAATTAGTTGAATCCACAAATGCAAAACCTACAGATGTGGAGAGCCAACTGTATTCTAGCCAGGCATATTTTAAAGAGGGAGGGAGTTTGTGGATACTGTATTGTCTAAAGTTAACTGCAAGAAAGTCATTTGATACCATTCTTGGAAAATACAAGGTGATGAAATTAGGGCTACATAGTTGCAGGTAGCTTTAGTTTTGACAGCAGAAAATTAGCTGTTTGGGAAAGCGTCATGATATATAATTGAGAGCAGCCTTCTAATTTATCAGGAAGAACAAACTGCTCCTGTTTTAAAGTGTATCAGTTATTCTAGGTACCCATTACTGACCTGTTCAACCTAGTAATGTTTACTCAAAACTAGATCAAGTTTGCCTATCTTTTAAAGACCTTACATTTCTTTTAAGTGTTCTTTAATTAATTTTTGAATTTGCCTGCACTTACTGTTAAGTTATTGATGAATAATAACCTGAAAAGTATCTAGCCTGATCAGATTATGGAGACCTCCATCTGGACAGCATTCAGTGAAGGTTAGAGCCCTTAGAGACTTTTTAATATTTCTATACTAGCTAATATATTTACCACAATATTAAAAATTATTTAATTTTTCTGGAGGTACTTAGTGAAAATGTTGAAGCTCAGGGAATCTTAGTGTAGCTTTAAAAGAAAATGTTAATGATTTTTTTTTTTTTTAACTGTGATACTGTGTGTGGTTAGTCGCTCAGTTGTGTCAGACTCTTTGTGACCCCATCGACTGTAACCCTCCAGGCTCCCCTGTCCATGGGGATTTTCCAGGCAAGAACACTGGAGTGATATGATACTGGAATGTTGGTAAAATTCTGTGTATTTATTTCTGCTTCTTGCCCTGCTCCATACAGTATTCAGTTCAAACAAGCACTTCCAAAAAAAAAACAAACTCTTTTAATTTGTTCCAGGTACTGTGCTAATCTTAAGGGTAACATTATGAGTAGTCATCTAGGTCCTCCTGATTTAGGAGAGAGAAGTAAAGTGACAAATTAGCATAAGAATTGCTGTAATAAGAGTTTGGTACTGGGGTATTTGCCAGAAGGATGGGATGGAGGCATTGTTCTCCACCCCAAAGCAGAATTGGTGTGTCATTAATACCTAGTCATCCTGGTGTATGGTTGCAACTGTAAACAGAATCGCAGAGTGCTTAAATAGTTGTAAGTTATTCAGATTTTGAGTTCTAGCTTGAATGAAGGTCTGCTTGAGTTTTGTATAAAACTTTTATCTGACTGTCCTTCTGTCCTCTCTTTTTCTACCTATAAACATGCCTGTCTACTTTATTTCAACAAAAGAGGAATAAGGGCTATTTTGAAGAGATAGTAGGATGAAAATGAGACATTACAATGAGAATTGTAGTTTACAGGGTCTTTGCCAGTGTAGTCTTCATCATCTACTTCAGGCATCAGTTCAGTTCACTCGCTCAGTCGTGCCCAACTCTTTGCGACCCCATGGACTTCAGGCATGGTAGACACGAAATTTAAGAACTAGTTTTGACCACTGACGATGGGCCAGGTACAGTGCTGTGTACGAGATAGGACAGGTAAGACGTAGTCTCTGTTTTCAGAAGTATATGGTCAAATTAGGTTATAAATATCTGAAATATTGATAGAATAATCGCAGTACTACTGTCACAGTGCTGATTCAGGTATGTAGTTGTTGGCATCAAGATGCATAAAATGGCATGTGAATTAAATAGCTTTTCTCTTGGACATAGCCATCATTGTACTTGTCCTGTAGGGAAGACAGTTGCTGAATAACTTTACACTAGTTCAAACCAGTGATACTATAGAGTACCATGACAGTGTCTGTAGAGTTGAGTTAACATTGAAGGAAATGATCAGTTTGTTCCTGATAAGGAACTAATGGTGGGAACAAGCCTGTAAGCAAAGTTTTTCTTTTTGCTTACAGTGTTTTTTGTTTGTTTCTTTTTTTTTTTTTTAAAGTAGAAAAGCTTTTCTATACATATATATAAGTAATGTGTATAATATATATATTTTAGAAAACTTAAGAATTTTTTTGCCTAACTAAAAAATGACACTTTGATTCCACTTGCTTGACTTAGTATGAATAGAATGTTAGATTTCTAATTAAAGAAAAATAGACCTGCAACAAACAACAAAGGTTTATTGCTGTATAGCACAGGGAACTATAGTCAATATCTTGTAATAAGCTATAATGGAAAATAATTTTCAAAATAATACATGTGTATCTGTATAACTGGTACACCTTGCTGTGCACCTGAAACATTGTAAGTCAACTGTACTCCAATAAAATATGTATATATTAAGAGATGAAAAAGATGAGTAACCAAGCTGTTTATAAGCAACCAAGCTAAAATTGTTTCCTTGGCCTTGGCTTAAACAAGTTGCCTGACCAGAGTTGTTGCTAGGGTTCACTCAGCTGTTGACTACTGAGTGTGTACTCTGACCAGTCATTGGAGGTACATTTGTACTTGCAGAATTTGTGTTTCGCTGGTGGGAAATAAACAGTTACACTCCAGAAAACATAGTAACGTGTCTGAAGGTGGTAAATGTGACGGGGAAAAGTAGAGGGGTTAGAAGGATCAGAAGTGTCGGGGCCGGGGAGGCAGGGGTCGTACAGAGTTAGAGAGCGCAGGCCATGTGGCTGCCCTTGTGTCTCACACCAGCTGTGAACTCAGGGGTCCTCAAGACTGCCCGCTGCTTTGGGAAGTTGCTAGAAGGACACACAGAGCTCTCGAAAGCTGTTGTGCTCATGGTTATGGTTTATTACAGGGAAAGGATATGCGTGAGCAGAAAGGAGCCAAGGAAGGTGGTGCATAGGGTGGGGCAGGAGTGTTACAGACGTGGACTCCTGGGAAGCACTCAGCACCATGTATGGTGTCCTTGGCAGCCTCGTGTGACGTGAGCCCTGGGTGTGCCAGCACTTGGTGTCCACAGTTTTTACTGGGACTCCTCACGCAGGCGTAGTTGACTGGCCTTATGGCTGATCTCAGACTCATGGCCCTCCAGAGGTCAAGCTGACCCAAAACCCCCACCCTGAATCATACTGTTCTCCTGTCTTCCATGACCCAAGGTCCCCAGGCAAGTGGAGGCACAGTTACCATGCTTTATAATCCAGGGGTTTAGAGATTAGCTCCCAGAAGCTGAGGGTGAGGGCAGACCTCTCTACACAGATTGGACAAATGACTGAATAGCAGCAGAAACTGAGTGAAAGGTGGGGATTTGAGCAGAAGGTTGACGTGATCTGATTCAGTCATAAACACTCTACTTTGTCCATCATGGATTTAGAAGATAAAGGAGGAGGCAGAGGAACAAATGAAGAGGATGTTGTTGTCTAGATGAAAGGCTAGAGTGGATTGGATCAGGGCAGAGACAGTGTAGAAGGGAAGAAATGTAGGCTCCTGGGTGCTGTTTGAAAATAGCCTTAACTAGACGTGCTGATGGATTGATTGGGGTGTCAGAGGAAGAGAGGAGTCAGAGGTGAGTCGGGTTTTTTTGCCTGAACAGAAAGAGTTGCTATTAAGGAGCAGTGCTGAAGAGATCAGAACTTTGGTTGTTGTTGTTCAGTTTCTCAGTTGCATCTGACTCTGCGACCCCATGGACTGCAGCACGCCAGGCTTCCCTGTCCTTCGCCATCTCCTGGAGCTTGCTCAAACTCCTATCCATTGAGTCAGTGATGCCATCCAACCATCTCGTCCTCTGTCATCCCCTTCTCCTGCCTTGAGTCTTTCCCAGCATCAGGGTCTTTTTCAGTGAGTCACTTCTTCACATCAGGTGGCCAAAATATTGGACCTTCAGCATCAGTCCTTCCAATGAGTATTTAGGGTTGCTTTCCTTTAGGATGGACTGGTTGGATCTCCTTGCAGTCCAAGGGACTCTCAAGAGTCTTCTCTAATACCGCAGTTCCAAGCATCAGTTCTTGGATGCTCAGCCTTCTTTATGATCCAACTCTCACATCCATACACGACTAATGGAAAAACCAAAATCTGTCACTGTTTCCATCATTTTCCCGTCTGTTTGCCATGAAATGATGGGACTGGATGCCATGATCTTAGTTTTCTGAATGTTGAGTTTTAAGCCAGCTTCTCCACTCTCTTCTTTCACTTTCATCAAGAGGTTCTTCAGTTCTTGTTCACTTTCTGCCATAAGGGTGGTGTTATCTGCATATCTGAGGTTATTGATATTTCTCCCGGCAATCTTGATTCCAGCTTGTACTTCATCCAGCCTGGCATTTCACATGATGTACTCTGCATAGAAATTAAATAAGCAGGGTGACATATACAGCCTTGACGTACTCTTTTCCGAATTTGGGACCAGTCTATTGTTCCATGTCTGGTTCTAGCAGTTGCTTCTTGACCTGCATACAGGTTTCACAGGAGGTGGGTTTCACAGGTGGTCTGGTATTCCCATCTCTTTAAGAATTTCCCAGTTTGTTGTGATCCACACAGTCCAAGGCTTTAGTTTAGTCAATGAAGGAGAAGTAGATGTTTTTCTGGAATTCTCTTGCTTTTTCTGTGATCCAAATGGATGTTGGCAATTTGGTTTCTGGTTCTTCTGCCTTTTCTAAATCCAGCTGGAACATCTGGGAGTTCTCAGTTCACGTACTATTGAAATATTACTTGGAGAATTTTGAGCACAACCTTGCTAGCATGTGAAATGACTGCAATTATGTGGTAGTTTGAACGTTCTGTGGCATTGCCCTTTTTTGGGATTGGAATGAAAACTGACCTTTTCCAGTCCTGTGGCTACTGCTGAGTTTTTCAAATTTACTGGCATATTGAGTGCAGCACTTTCACAGCATCATCATTTAGGATTTGAAATAGCTCAGATGGAATTCTGTTACCTCCACTAGCTTTGTTCATAGTGATGCTTCCTAAGGCCCACTTGACTTCACACTCTTAAGATATCTGGCTCTAGGTGAGTGATCACATCATTGTAGTTACCTGGGTCATTAAGATCTTTTTTGTATAGTTCTTCTGTGTATGCTTGCCACCTCTTCTTAATTTCTTCTTCTTCAGTTGGGTCCATACTGTTTCTGCCCTTTATTGTGCCCATCTTTGCATGAAGTGTTCCCGTGATATCTCTTAAGTTTCTTGAAGAGATCTCTAGTCTTTCCCATTCTATTGCTTCCTCTATTACTTTGCATTGTTAACTTGGAGTTCTGCCAAGAGATTAGGGCTGGAGAGACACATTTGAAATCAGCAGCCATGAATGGTAGTAAAAGTATGATAGTGGATGATATCATCAGTGGAGTGAATGGCAGATAGAGACAGGAAGTGGGCCAAGGGCTGAACCCAGGATTCTGACTTTAGGAGACCGGGGAGAAGTAGAGGAACCAGGAAAGAGAGTGTGAGGGACTCACTGTGAGGCCGCAGGAGGACTAGGAGGTTGGGATGTTTGGGATGCATCAGAGTGCTTCCCGGGAGGAAGGAGTGGTCAACTAAATGAACTCCTGCTCACAGTTACAGGGGTAAGGACTGAAGACCATAGATTGAACAAAGCAGAGTCACTGCTGACTGTGATGTGAGTGTTTTCATTGGGTGGGACTGAAAGCCTGATTGGAGTGAAATTAAAGAGAGTGCGATACTAGGGGTTGAGGAAAAAAATGTGACTGGAGTTCTCAAGGTTTTTTTTTTTTTTTTTTGCATTTCTCTATAACATAGAACAGAGAAATGAGGAGATAGGCTAGGAAGAATTAGAGTGTGTGTGTGTGTTAAAACATGGATATTTAATAGTATTATATATGCTGTTAGGAATGTTCCAGAAGAAAAGGTAAGTTCTGTAGGAGAGAAGAGGGAAGAAACAGAGAAATGATAGGGTTGATTGCTGAGATCTACTATGAGGGGCTGGATCTGGGTCACGGGAGGAGGAGTTAGGACTTAGGAGCGTAAACAGTGATTTATGTACGAAGGAGCGTAGTGTAGAGAGTATATAAATGGTGGAAGTGAGCGCGTGCATTTGTGTGCCTTTTTGGTGACTGATTCAGTGTATCACTGAAGAAGAATGCAAGGTTGTAAGATGAGACTGAGAGTGAGGAAGGAGGTTTGAGGACAGAAGTGGAATTGTCTAAAGAGGGTGGCAGAGTGTAGACCATGTGTGGACCTGTGTCCCACTTAATTCATGTCTGGTCATCTCTCTGTCCCTGAGAAGCACATCACTGACTTTTTAATATTTTTTCATTTGGTTTGATGTTGGTTACTTCCGTCAGCCTCCAAATAATTTAGTCTTCATGTATAATTCAAATGTATTTAGAATGCCTCCAGGCTCTGTAGCTCTGCTGTTATAAAAACTGGAAGAAAGATCTTTCAGTCAGTGTCCTCCCAAAGATTCAGCCCAGAGATGTACAGAATTTATACAGTGCTTTGCTGGAGAATGAGAAACCCTGGGGACAGACTCCCCACTGCCAGCCAGTTCTTGGATTTTGGCCAAATGAACTAACCTCTTGAGTCTTTCTACCTTAAAACCAGGGAATGGAAAGAGCACTTACCCATAGTGTTGCATGCATTTTAAACAAGACACTTAGAACAGTAAGGGCTCAGCTAATGCCAGTTATAAACAGCCATTAACCACACCTCTCTTCTTCCATATTGTAGGAGAAGGAGCTTTTTGAAGTTCTCCTGGTGAAAGTAGGTAGACTCTTGTAGGTCTGATTTCTTCCTATAGATCCCTTCTGTTTATCTGTAATAGGTAAAAATGCAGAACTCAAATTGAAAAATTTTTTTCTGTGTAATAAGGCTGGCCCACACCCAGCATGCTGTGACCGTGACCAGGAATTTTGTTCGGATTCTGAGTTGACAAATGGCCTCTGCTGGCTGTGTTTGAGATGGTCAAGGGACACAGAGACTTGGATGCTTCTTCCAGGGTCTGCAGTCAGATGAGTTAAACACCAAGAACTGGCTGAACAAAGTAGACTTGAAGCGTGAATATGATTCTCTGTATTGTGATTAAAATACCCAGTGAACTGGCTCTTCCTTTTGGGATAAGGAAAAATAAAAATGCTTGTCATCTCTGTATATTTACCTTAAACTGGAAACCTCTTCTAAACTGATTTCTTAGTTTTTAAAAACTCAAGAGAATTTATAGGTATTCTGAGGAAAGATGACATTTTGGGGAATGTTCATTTGGCATAAAAATTTATTTGATATGCCAATACCCTCGAAAAATTCAAAAGTACCAGATCAGGGTTCACAAAGTGCTCTGTTTTACTGAGAGTAGGAGAGATCTACTTGTTAAAATGAGATTTTTTTTCCCCTTTTTTGTAAAATAGTTGATTGTAATTGAGTTTCAGTGAACCATGGGGCCATGAAGTGGGAGCTAATGGAAATCTTTTATGAAAGTAGTTGGAGCCATGGGACATTGGGCCTGATTCTTAGCTATTTTATAGTTAAAAAGCATTTATTGATCGTATGCGGAACACAGCGCCCTGTACTAGGGAGATTGAAAGGAAGCAAAGGCAAGATTTCTTCCTTTTGAGGTGTGGAGTAAAGATGGTATAAAATTTTAGATTTATTTAATTTAGTCTATCCTCCCCCTTTTTAAATCCATGACACCAGAGCACCAATTGATTACCAGAGTTTAACCAATTGATTTTCACAATAGTTATCACATAATTACGGTTTCTCAGGTTATAGAACATTTAATCAGTTCAGGAATTCTTTTTTTGTGGAGGAAGATACAGCCAATCCAGGAAATTCCATTTACCACCAAGCAGGCTTCAATTTTTGAGCTTTTCTCAAACTAGTTATTTTATGTAGAATTTTTTGGACACTGTTCTTCTTGCACTAATATTTAACCATCCTTTTTACAACTGCCTTTTAAAGACTAGAATTCCATTCTTGACAAGAATCTAAAATTTTGTGTTTATTTGTAAGTGAATTTTATTGCTATAAGAAAATCAGTATTTCTATAAGAAAATCAAGATAATATATACTTATAAAGTGAATGTAATCTGAAAAATTTGCTTTAAAGTGGTATCTTGAATATTGTATCATCATTTAATATGACAGAATGTTGAAATAAGAGTTTGGAAGGGTAGCATTTTAATACTTCACGGAAATGAATAATAAATGAGTAAAATATTAATTATCTGATTTAATGATTACTAGGAATATTGAGTGAAAGTTACACTGGAGTAGAATAGCAATGTTATAATATGTAACTGCTTCTTGGATAGACCTAACCTAACTAGAAAAAATTAACTCTTATATAAAAAGACAGTAGCAAGTTGTAGGTAAAAATTTTGATTTAACATAAAGTTTTTTTTGAGTGTCAAATATATTATTTTATTTGTTTAAATGTTAAGAAAGTATTCTCTTGCTATTTGTATGTTTTTGAGGATAAAGTGCATGCTGGTATGGAACTTAAATACCTTGTACTCCTTGAGGCCTAGTTGAGACCTGGTAATAAATATTTTATCAAGCTGACCCATCACCGCCATTGCCTGGAGGTTCACATTATTTGGAAGGTCTAGAATTATTTGCCGTTCAGTTGATCAGTTAACAGTATTTGAGTACTTACTATGGTCCCAAACCCTGGTAGGCATTGGAAAAGTTAGAGAAATGTCAGCAATATTGACATATATTTTTCTAATACTTTTTCCCCCCCAGGAATGGTGCCAAGTTGATAAAGTATTAATATATCATGAAATGAATATTGTTAACAAACTAGTTGTGAGGTCTGATAGCATTTGTCATCTTTTGGTTAATATCTTCCTACTTAATATAGATTTTTCCAATTTTGTGCTTGAAGGCTCTTTTGGTCCTTAATATTTTAATGTCTGTCTTGTAAACAGCATACAGGTTAGCTGGGTTTTAATTTTATATCCAGTCTGATAATCTCTTTGAACTAGAGATTTTACTTTGTTTCTTGACTATGATCACTAATTAAATTTGGTTCATTTCTGAGTTTTTAAGTATGAACGTTCTTATGTGGGTGTGTGTTTTTATAGTTTTAAATTTTGACGAGATATTTACAAGAAGTTGTAAAAAAAAAAAAAGTTATTCAGGGAAATCC
The DNA here is from genome assembly GCF_055505025.1 of Bos grunniens. Classification (NCBI taxonomy): domain Eukaryota; kingdom Metazoa; phylum Chordata; class Mammalia; order Artiodactyla; family Bovidae; genus Bos; species Bos grunniens. The sequence continues at coordinate 12,081,593 of NC_141168.1, forward strand.
CATGTACCCCTCACCCAGTTTACCGTAATGGTAGCAGCTGCATTTATATAGTATGTGTTAGAACAATACCCAGACTGGGAAATTGCCAGAACTCTTCATGGAACTGAATTCAGATTTCGCTAGTTTTACATGCATTCCTCTGTGTGTGTGTGCGCATGTGCGCACATGTGTACTCGTGCAGTTGTGCTCATGTGTACGTTTCTGAAACCGCCACCAGATTCAAGATGCAGCCTGTTCATCAGCACAGGTTCCCTCGCACCAAACCTTCGTAGCATCATGTACCCTTCTCTCCCTCTCCATCCCTAACTTCTGGCATCTACTCATCTGTTCTCTATCTCTGTGATTTTATTTTGGTTTTATATAAGCGGAACCATCCATTGTGTAACCTTTTGAGTTGGCCTCTTTTCACTCAGCATGAGTGAAAATGGATTCCTTTGAGATCCATTCGAGTTGACTATATCAATGGTTCATTCCCTTTTATTGCAGAATACTGTTCCATGGTAGAAATGCCTCTTCATTTTGTTTCATCATCTCTCCCGTGAAGGACATTTGGGTTACTTTCAGTTTTGGGTTATTGCAATTAAAGCTGCTATGTACATTCGTGTACTGGTTTCTGTGTGAGCGTTAAGTCTTCCTGTCTCTAGGATAAGTGCCCAGGAGTACAATTGCTGGATTATATGGTAGTTGCATTTTTTTTCTCTTTCTGTTGCTGTAGTCTTCCAGAGTGCGTGGTCTTCCCAGCGTTGTGTGAGTGATCCGGTTTCTCTGCACTGTCCCGGGCATTTAGTGGCATTGTATTGTCACTGTTTTAAATTCTAGGAATTCTGACAGGTGTGTGGTGATAAGTCACAGTGGCTTCAATTTGCATCCCTCATAGCTGATGGTGAATTCATTTGCTTATTTGCTGTCTGTACAGCACCTGGGGAAATGTCTATTCATGTTTTTTTTTTTTGCTCATTTTCTAATTGGTTTTGTACTGTTGAATTCTGCGGGTTCTTTCTGTATTTTAGATACAGATTCTTTGTGAGGTACCTGGGTTTCAAATATTTCTCCTAATTGTAGCTTGTCTTTTCATTCCCTTAACAGGGTCATTTGCAGAGCAAAAGTTCTTAATTTTGACAAGGACCGATTTACCAGTTTTTCCTGTTATATGTCATACATGCCAAGTGTTATTTTTAAACCTCCTCACTATTCTACTGTCTCTAGGTATTTTGCTATAATTCTTATTTAATTGTATTCCGCTTTTCTCTTTGAGACGTTATGTACCTTGTGTGTATTCTTTTTGTTCTTATTTTAAAATTTCTAACATGTATATTTGACTCAAAGTATAAAGTTAATTATATTTAGCTTCTTAGTAGACTCTAGGATCTAAGAGTATTCTAACTGTACTATCCTGTCTTTAGACTGAACCTACTCTGTTCATTTTGTTGAGTGTTGAGGTGTGCATACTCCCACCACCATCATCTGGCTTCCAGTGCTCCAGCTGCAAGTCTATTATCAGTCTGATTGTCACTCCTTACTGCAGTGACAAAAACCAAAACCCTCCCAAAATCAGCTCCTTCCCCCAAAACACACGAAGCCTGAGACAAAACAAATAAGAAAATCCACCTAGTGAAGGAAAAAAAAAATGTTTATCTTGCCATTAGACTAAATATCAGGGAAAACAAATAAGTCATATGTGGAAGTTTCTTTTAACAGAAATATTCCAGGTAATACGAATAACGGTAGAATTAGAATCTCAACTCCTAATGAGCAGTGCTAGAAGTCAAGAGCAGTTACAGAATTAGAACTTCCACTGCTGATGAAATCATGGATGTAGATTGTGATCATAACGAAAGGAAAGATGTCTTAATCTGTTCGGGCTGCTGTGACAAAACACCGCACACTGATTGACTTACAAACAATGGAGATTTATTTCTCATAGTTCTGGAGGCTGAGAAGTCCAAGATCAAGGTGCCACCATGATCGCCTTCCTGGTTCATAGCTGGTGCCTTTTCACTGTGTGTTCACTGGGGGCAGGGGGCAAGGGAGCTCCCTGGGGTCTCTTTTACTAGGTCACTAATCCTGTTCATGATGGTTCCACCTTGAGGACCTAATTGCTTCCCAAAGGACTGTTACCTACTACACCATCACTTTTAGGGGAGAGGGGAGGCCATCTAAAGGGAAGTGAATGGAAGGCAAACCTGATTGAAAGAGATTTAAGAGACTTATGTGCTGAGTATGTTTGAATCTCATTTGAATGAACCAAGTATAAAAATTTTTTTTTTCATACAAGAGGAAATTTGAACACATGGAGTAATTGATACCAAGCAATTATTTTTTCTTTAAAAAGCTTTTTTTCAATGTGTTGATTATATTATGGTATTGCCTTTTAAAAAGAACTTATCTTTTAGAGATGATGCATGCAGAAATATTTACAGATGAAATGATACCATGTGTATAAGATTTACTTTAATGATGTTGTTTTTGTTGCCTTTGGGTTGAAAAAAATTTGTCAAAGGATGTGAACCTCTCTGATTCTTGGAGTATAAAAGTTACTGCTATCCAGTAGCCCCCTACCTCAGCTGTGTACAGAAGCTATCAATCATGAGCAATGGTTGATAGCAACCTGTCTTTAATGTAATTTTGATTCTTGTTTCCTGGGTTTTGTTTATAATGAGATGTTAGAAATTTATGATGAAGATAACTGGCATTTACTGAGACATATTCCATGGCTACACTCAAAGGCATGTATTTTGACTCTGTAGTTTATGATGTGAATGAAAGTATCTTGTGCTTTATGGGATTGTTAATACTGTCTTCTGGAAGGAAAGAAAATTGGCAGTCATTTCAGGAGTGTTGTTGACACAGACATATGTTTTCTACCCATAAGCCTGAATATGTATTCTTCTGGCATATTTACTATTTCTATAAACCATGGTATTCTTAAACATTTCAGAAATGTGACATCTATAATATTTATCTTCTGCTGATACATTATTTATAGCATAAACTAGAGTTGTAAATTCTTAGAAATATCCATATTAAAACAACTACAAATTCCCAAGAGAATATTTTAGGTATTCATCAGTGCTTGTTTTTAATTCCTAGAATTTTGGAAATAAATCCTTTATAGCCAGTTTTCTAGTGTTCCTCAGCTCTATATGATTTTACTCTGAGTCACTTCATAGCTAAAAACCTAATACTGAAAATTTATAAAGTTCAATTGGCATGATATAGATAATACATTTGTATACCTACAGGTATTGCTGATGCCTGTGGGGGAAGGGCCAAGCAGAGGAGAGTAACATTTCTTAGCTTTTTTAGGAATTTTATGAATGGTTCCATGCAACTGATTCTTGTGCCTACAGCTGGTGTGTGCATGTGTGCTGTGTTGCTTCAGTGGTGTCTGGTAATTTAGTTTTTCTTGATGTTATAAATATTAAGAACCATGAGCAACCTTAGACTACCCCACTTGCAAGCCAACAAGTCGGCTGCCACAGTTTGGTGTATACTGCCAAAAACCCAGGGCTCCCAGATCAGAGATGCAGGGCAGTTATTACTCAGCAACAGCCAGAGCGCAATTCCTCGATCTTGTTTTCCAGTGGATGGTGGGAAGAGGGTCAGGTGACAGCTTTTTTATGCTGTGGGTTTTAATATGAGAGGAACTCAGAGCTAATCAATCTCCAATTTTTTACGATGCGAAGTAAATGCCACGGAAAGAGATACTATATTATACTGGATAGTAAGGAGGCTTGCACTTTGCTTCAGAGCAGACACTGTCTCTTATCTTCCAAACTATCTTGAAAAGTTAGTCTGGAGCAAAAATGTTTGAACACCTCCTTTGCAAGAGAATGACCTTTTGGAAATAATCTACCTTGTTTCTCTACTGTCTTGGCTTCTGATGGATTTTCACAAGATACCCCACTCTGTTGGCCACTGGCTAATCAGATCGATAGGTGCTCTGACCATATCTGTCCAGTTTATGTCATACAAATTAAACCAAAGCATGATCAGTCATACTCCAAAGCAGCAGGATGAGGCCTGAGCTAGACCATTCACTGGTAGTGGACCCAGGGTAGTAAAAATATAATAAGGTTCATCAAGGCCGTCCTGGCCACAGAGCAGCTTGAGCTTTGCCTGCTGACAGAGGCATCTTGTCTGTTGCACTTCTGCAGAGTTGGTGTTGAGACTGAAGAGCTGTGGTACCCCAGTGGACATGGGGTTTCAGCCTGGCTGAGAGCTGCGTGAGCCAGTGCCTTTGCTTCAGGGAGCAGAGTTGGGGGATAGTTTCCCCAGGGGCATAGTTGTCACTGCTTCATGAAGAGCTGAGGTGCTGCTGTGAACAGGGTTGCCAGTCCTGGTTTGTAGATTAGTCCATATTAAGTACCTCATGGAGTGCTCAGGTGTGGCACCTACTGTTTCTGGAGCCCAAAGAGTCCGGTAAGATATTGGGACCCTTTTGATGATGGGGAGCCTTGACTGCCAGAGGCACTGAGGTGATCATAAATCTGCCTGCTTAGCCCCAAGGAATGTAACTGGAGAAAGCTCTTGATGTTGTGAGGGTTTCTAGGCCGCCTTCACAGGCAGAAGTGTGATAACACCCCTGGCAGCGCTGGGAGAGAGAGCCTTCTGACTTGGTCACTAACAGCATCTCTTTGACAGTGAAGTGAAGTGAAAGTCGCTCATTTGTGTCCTACTCATTGCGACCCCATGGACTCATCCATGGAATTCTCCAGGCCAGAATACTGGAGTGGGTAGCCTTTCCCGTCTCCAGGGAATCTTCCCAACCCAGGGATCAAACCCAGGTCTCCCACATTGCAGGCAGATTCTTTACCAACTGAGCCATCAGGAAGACTTCAGGTGTCAAAGGACGCTAAACCCAGACTCCCTTCCCCTCTCCATGGTTGGCAAATAGCCTGAAGAGTTGAGGTTCTCAGGGATGTGCCTGGAGGCCTTACATGTGAGTGCCAGTGGGTGTTGGGCCATACAGGGCCCTGTGGGAGAGGAAAGAAGGTGTTGCTCCTAGTCTGTGGAGGGTTCAGCTATGTCTCAGGGGCAGGGAGGGTCGGGAGGAACAGCTGAATCCAGATAACGGTGATCTGCCCTCAGCCTCCCACTGCCATTCACCTTTCCCTCTGGCCACATGTGTCTGTTGAGATCTTGCTTCTCTTCTGTCTGTTCCGCCCCGCTGCCTCTGAGTCCTTCATGAAGCTGTGATCTTCCTTGTTTCTGCCAGACCTTGGACCTAGACCGGCAGAACAGTTTACGTGTTTGAGGAGCCCTTCGTCACCTGCTGCCCTCTCAGCTGGATCATCACCTCTGGCGCTTGTGGGCCAGGGCAGCACAAGCATTCTGCACGTAATTCCTGCCCTAGGTTCAGATGCAGAAGGGACGGCGACAGTGGAGGGAAGAGCCCCCTGCAAGGTCACCTACTCTTAGCCTTGGAAGGGACAGACATACTCTCTCTTAAGTTTGACTATGCAAAGATCCTTGAAAAGATTGTCTAAAACAAAGGCGGTCAACGCTTCACTCACAAGGTGGACAGAGGTGCAAACCCCTCCTGGAGGACCGTCTCCAGCACCGAGGGCACGGAGCCCTGTCGCCTTCTGCTGTACTCCTGGTTTGGGGCTGTTCTCTGCACTCTGTTTTATTGTCAGTATGATCGCATCTATTTTATGTCTTCGCACATTTGCCCAAATTTTAATTCACTGATGTGACTCTCCTTTAGTTGTTTATGTATCAGGGTTGTTACTTCAAAGTGATCCTGAGAAAGGCCAGTTTCCTGAGGTTGTCTGACTGATAACGCATTCAAATTTCCCTCCATGCTGGCTCTTAGGAGCCCTGTCTTCTGGTTTCTTTTTCACTCACTGTGCCTTCTTGATCTTTGCTAACTCGTTTTAATGTCTCTTAATGTAATTTTACACTCTTCTACACTCTGCTATTCAGAGGAGGTTTTACATTTATTTATTTGAAAATAAGATTGCACGTCTGTTGTATGGCACTCAACATCTAGCCCCTGTGGTTGCAGAAACAAAACAGGTAAGACGCCCTCTCCGTGATCGTCTTACTCCGCTAGGGGTGTGCTTAGTGTTGCATGTTATAGCCTAACCACAGCTTCCCGAGAGCAGCATTATCCTTCCTCCTTCTGGGGAGCTCTGACATCCCCTGGTGGGTGGTCTACTTTACCTTTGACTCATGCCTCAACATCCCATGTCCCCCCAAAAATACACACGCACATGCACGCTTGCCAGGATCTGGCTCATCTGAATCGCTCATGAAGAGGAAAAGAGTCATGAACATATGTTTTTAAAGAGTACATGACCTCTCTTCCTTAATTTGTTTGTACATTTATATATATGGCATTTTTTTAAGGAGCGTCATTCACAATGTTCCTTAGAAATCAGCGACTCAGTAACTTTCTCTGGAGGCCACAGCCAAGTAGAAGTTGTGAAGGGAAGTTATAGCTACATACGTTCTCTTAGTGTAAAATATTTTATCCCTCCCCCTGCCCATTAAAAAATGGAGATCTTTATTTGTATTTTATTTAAGCCAAAGTGTGACTGTCTTCTTAGAGAAGCGGTTTTGCATTGTCCTGGTGATTCTGGGACAGGTCTCAGTTACTGCAGGAGGTGGCAAGCCCGCTTGGGCATCAGGTAGTGCCTGTAAACTGGATGGTGGCACACGCGCACCCTTGAGATAAATGTGACTTATTTAAATGTTTCAGTGCTGGCTTTTTTTTTTTTTTTTGGTTGTTGTTGTTATATGGATACTTCCAGTGAAAAGATAGCAAAAAATACATTTTTTATATTCAAAAAGCATTCTAAGAAATTAATAAAATTATTCATCCCAAAGAGGGGAACTGGTTGGTAGGAGACCGGAGAGAATGACTTATGTTTCACTCTATATCCTATCATATCTCTTAATATTGATTCCCAGTACATGAACTACCTACTCAAAAGTAAAATTGGGAAAAGTTCTTAGGAGTTTGAGTTGGGGACAATTCTGGGTTATTTCCATGAGCCTTTGCAACTCTTAATATTTGTTGTTGCTTATGCATATCCAGTGGAGAAGGCAATGGCACCCTACTCCAGTACTCTTGCCTGGAAAATCCTATGGATGGAGGAGCCTGGTGGGCTGCAGTCCATGGGGTCGCTAAGAGTCGGACACGACTGAGTGACTTCACTTTCACTTTTCACTTTCATGCATTGGAGAAGGAAATGGCAGCCCACTCCAGTGTTCTTGCCTGGAGAATCCCAGGGACGGGGGAGCCTGGTGGGCTGCCGTCTATGGGGTCGCACAGAGTCGGACACGACTGAAGTGACTTAGCAGCAGCAGCAGCATGCATGTCCAAAGGAAAGGAAAACACACAAACACACACACAGAAAATACTGTTATTATACAGAGTGGAATTTGTCCTAAAATTCAGTATAATAGTGCTAAGAAATTGACTACATTTCAAACCTTACATAGTTCTTGGAAGATCTTGAGTATATATTTACAGGATATGTTTAAATATAATGCTTTTTAAAATTTATTCTTCCAGATTTTTGCAGCCTTGGCCCCACAAATGGCATAGCAGACAGAACATGTTTATTTAACAAACAAAAGAAAATGATTTTTTTTTTCATACCAACTAGTGAAAAGAAACTGGCCCTAAATTCTTCAGTTTACAGATATTTTTTTGGATTCATTTTGTACTAATAAATCTGTCTTCAGAGAACAAAATTAATTTCCCTTGGTTGTAATATCTTTACCAAAAATAATAATGAGCACTGTAGGTGTTCAATATCAAATACCAACTAGTAATGAACTTTGGACAGAGAGGTAGATGGAATATAAGAGCAAATCAAGTGTCTCACAGCTGGCTGACTGTGAACAAATTCTGAATAGAATAACTCAAATAATTGAGTATATGTTTGCTTTCAAAAAGGAATTGGGAACCTGTTAACCAGATTCTCAGAAAAACAAAACAAAACTTCATTTCTGCTTAAGGGTTAAGTTTATTTTAAACAGTATCTTTTTGTTATTTATTTATTTATATTTATTTTATAAGTACTACCTTCACCAAGGAGGAAAAAGCTTGACTTGTATTTTCTCAATTTTATTATATTTATTTTTAATGTATTTCCTTACACCCATTTTCTTTCCTATTTCCTGCTTTGTCATTTTGCCTTTTTGGAGGTTTCCTGAATGTATCTTTTGTATCTATAAATGGCTTTTTCAAAGACTGTGTTGTTTACTGATTGTATTGAATTTGTTTACTTTTAATGTGTCTGTCTACTCTCTCCCTTTATTGCTTTTTTCCTTTCTCCCTGCCATCTTTTGTAATCCTCATAATATCCTCCAATCTCTGAGGGTATCTATTAAAGAAGCTGTCATTTTCACTCCTGCATGTCATCTTGAGGTGGTTGTTTTATAATGTATTATTTTTTCTTCTTTAATATTCTTCTCCTTTGAACTTTTTAAGAAGATTTATTTAGCAATGAAAGACATCCTGGATTGATCCCAGGGACAGAGGAGCCTAGTGGGCTGCCGTCTATGGGGTCGCACAGAGTCGGACACAACTGAAGCGACTTAGCAGCAGCAGCAGTTTTCCTTTATGCTTGTGTGGCTTGTTTATCCATACAGATTCTCCCCTGAAGGAATTCTTCTCAGTTGCAGGCCTCGTGATTGGAGATGGATACATCAGAGAGGAAATGTGAATTTTCATTGCTAGCAGTGGAGTGTTTGAGAAGGTCCTTATTAAACTTGAGCCCTGAATGGGGTTCAAGGGCATGAGATTTTCCCTTGTTTACTTCTTAAAATAGTTTTAAATTTGAATCAATTTTATAATTAATTTTATTCATATACAATTTTTAACTCGACGGTTTGTGGTAATTGTATGTTGAACAGTGGATGGACATAATTTAACTCTTTAGATAAATACTAATTTTAGTAAAAAATTTTAGGATAGATTTGGCCTCAAGGCCACACAGGCCAGTCTTAGTTTTGCTCTTACTTTTTTATTTCTCTCATACAATCTTATGTTAATCATCTGCCTCCTGCTAGACTCGGGAATGTCTGAGCACAGGTACAATGTTCTATCTCCAGTACCTTTATGTCAAGCTCATTAAAATTGCCAAGCACTATAAAAGATGTTGAGAAAGTTGAGACTCAGAAACTGACTTTGATAAAGCTTATAGATGTCCTAAATGGGCTTCCCTCATAGCTTAGTGGTAAAGAATCTGCCTGCAATGCAGGAGACCCGGGTTCAATTCCTGGGTCGGGAAGATCTCCTGGAGAAGGAAATGGCAACCCACTCCAGTATTCTTGCCTGGAGAATCCCCTGGACAGAGGAGCCTGGAAGGCTATAGTCCATGGGGTCTCAAGCGTCAGACACGACTTAGCGACTGAAGAGAGAGAAAGAGAGATACCTAAAGAGCATTTACTATTATTATTATTTTTAAAGGTTTTGTCAGTAACTTAGGAAGGGCATTTATTATTGATTGAGTACTGCAGATAAAGGTGTCTCCAGGTTTTATGGAGCCTGTGTTCATTAATTATGGAAGAGTTGGAACCCAAGTCCAGTATTTTATCTGTGTCTGCTTCACCTTGCTGTACAAATGGGTACTGATGACAAAGTGTAGGATAGCTGTAATAGGTGAATCTATTAAGGTTTGTGGTTAGACTCAGTTCATTTGTCTCTGAGATTTTCTCATTCAGTAGTCAAAGATAAATAGGTTTGTGTTTACTCGTTTTATGGCTCCTAATATACATGTTTATCAGTTCTGATGTTTCCTTCCCTTTCTCCCTGGTCTGCCCTGTGATAGTGAGATACAGTATATTTAACCTGGGGATGAGCCCAGTTTTTCTTTCTGTTCAATTATTAGTGTTTTTTTTTTTTTCCTGCCATTAAGCATAATCATTACATGTCTTAACTCTCTGTCACAGAATGTTACCCCAACTTTTTGGGACTCATTTGAACTTCTGTTATATGTAGCTTTATCAAGATCTTGTATAGCTATTTGTCAATTTTTGAGTCATAATTACCTTGTTAAAATTCCTGACCTTGAACTTTTGTGTTTCCTTGTGCTTGATTCTTTGTCTGCTAATCTTTTTGCTTCTTCTATAAAAATTGTACAGAAAAAGAAGGAAGTCCTTGCGTGTCTAACCATGCCGCTATAACAGGTGTTTTATTTTCACTTTCTCCCTGTTACCTAGTAGTAGGTGTCAAAAAAAAATACTCAAACTGTTAAATCATTCAGTAACACTTGTTAAAGTGCAGTAAGAAAGACTTTAGGGAGAGGTCACAGTAATAGGTGTAGGACTACTTCAATGGGAGAGAAATTGAACTCAATGGACAAGTGGGAATTTATGGCCGAGGAGCAGGTTAGGGGTCTGTGGATGGAAAATTACGAAGAAGAAATATCAGAGGGCAATGGGGGGATTCTGGCTAAACCGACCTGACAGGATTCTTGCCGAAGGTTGGCCAGAGTGACCCTTTATCACCAGGGGGATGGTGGAGGAGGAGGAGCCCCATCAGATACTGAGCAGGGTGCGGGGGTGGGGTTGGTTAAATGGACTTAGCAGGATTCATGCTAAAACTGGACAATGCAGAGATGGCCACAGAAGCCCGTAAGTTAGATGTACTTGAAAAAGAGTTGAGGATAGTCTGAGTAGAGTTCAGTCCATAAGAGATTGTTTGTCACAGTTGGCGCACCATTTGCATCAGGAGACTATTTTTATTTTCTTGCTTGCTTGGATACCTTCAAGTTCTTGTAGGTCTCTTTTGGTTTAAAGCAACACACACACACATTTCTGAAAGAGTTTGGGGGTTCCAGCTGCTTTCCTCCCAAAAGCCGGTAAACAAGCCAGGTTGGTGCCTAGGAAAGTTTCCTTTATTTCAGATATTGGCAACTAGTGCGGAGGGTGGTAGACATCTGTTCAAAGGCCACCCCAACCCCCACCCACGGTAACCAGTGGGGCCGGAGCTTGTATAGGCAGATGGAAGGGGCTACATGCAGAAGCAACACAGTTATCTCTAATGGTCATCTTCAGATTGGTCATCAGTGGTCTGACCAGCATCATCTTGGTTGTTTTCAGTTCAGTTCAGTCGTCACTCTGTTGTGTCCGACTCTTTGCGACCCCATGAATTGCAGCACACCAGGCCTCCCTGTCCATCACCAACTCCCGGAGTTAACTCAGACTCACAACCATCATGTCCATCAAGTCAGTGATGGCATCCAGCCATCTCATCCTCTGTCGTCCCCTTCTCCTCCTGCCCCCAATCCCTCCCAGCATCAGAGTCTTTTCCAATGAGTCAACTCTTCACATGAGTTGGCCAAAGTACTGGAGTTTCAGCTTTAGCATCATTCCTTCCAAAGAAATCCCAGGGCTGATCTCCTTCAGAATGGACTGGTTGGATCTCCTTGCAGTCCAAGGGACTCTCAAGAGTCTTCTCCAACACCACAGTTCAAAAGCATCAATTCTTCGGCACTCAGTTTTCTTCACAGTCCAACTCTCACATCCATACATGACCACTGGAAAAACCATAGCCTTGACTAGACGGACCTTTGTTGGCAAATAATGTCTCTGCTTTTCAATATGCTACCTAGGTTGGTCATAACTTTTCTTCCAAGGAGTAAGCGTCTTTTAATTTAATGGCTGTAGTCACCATCTGCAGTGATTTTGGAGCCCCCAGAAATAAAGTCTGACACTGATTCCACTGTTTCTCCATCTATTTCCCATGAAGGGATGGGACCAGATGCCATGATCTTAGTTTTCTGAATGTTGAGCTTTAATCCAACTTTTTCACTCTCCTCTTTCACCTTCATCAAGAGGCTTTTCAGTCCTTTTCACTTTCTGCCATAAGGGTGGTGTCATCTGCATATCTGAGGTTATTGGTATTTCTCCCGGCAATCTTGATTCTAGCTTGTGCTTCTTCCAGCCCAGCGTTTCTCATGATGTACTCTGCATATAAGTTAAATAAGCAGGGTGACAATATACAGCCTTGACGTACTCCTTTTCCTATTTGGAACCAGTCTGTTGTTCCATGTCCAGTTCTAACTGTTGCTTCCTGACCTGCATATAGGTTTCTCAAGAGGCAGGTCAAGTGTTCTGGTATTCCCATCTCTTTCAGAATTTTGGTTGTTTCAGGTACAGTTAATCTTCACTTCCAGGGTCCACTTGTTCCCATTTCTCTGAGGCCAGTTCTTGGAATTGTGGCAGCTCATGTCCTGGGTACAATCTGGTCATCAAATAGTTAATGTCTCCACCTGGGATTTTAGTATCTCTAAGACAGCTCACAGAATATGGCTCAGGATATTATCTAGAGCCCTTGAGAAGGAACTCGATGTCTTTGACTATGCTAACTACTACTAAGTCGCTTCAGTCGTGTCCGACTCTGTGCGACCCCATGGACTGCAGCCCACCAGGCTTCTCCATCCATGGGATTCTCCAGGCAAGAACACTGGAGTGGGTTGCCATTAAATGACTGCATTATTATTATTTAGTCTCCTTTGGCTGTTTTCCTTTGTTTCAGCATTTCTCACTTCTCTGATTAAACTTACTCTTTGACTAAAGTTGTCCACAGACAAAAAGTAGGCAGAGTACATGGTGAGGACCATAGGGCCCTGCTCTGTTTCAGAAATACATATAGTGGTTTTTTTGTATTTGAAGAAAATCAGGTTTTATCTTGAGCTTTGTATTAGCTGATATGTTCTGTTCATTGCTTATTTTAGATAACAATGTGCATTGAGAGTAATTGGCTATGTAGTGGCATAGAGTAGTGTGTAAATTAACTAATATGGAAACCCACAGTAACCATAGTAACTGCTGTTACTTACAGTGAATGTCTGCTCAATGGTCTATGCAAGTACAACTGTTTTTGTTTTCTTGGAAACCTTTCAGCATTTGTTCGGCCCCTGTGCACCAAGTCATATGTATGTATGAAGTAATTGGTATCTCCCATGCATTCTTTAGCATTTTCTTTATTAAAAAAAAAATGTAGGCACTCAGCGCTGGAGCCGGGAGCCCGCGGCCGCCGCCATGTCCCACCAGACCGGCATCCAAGCAAGTGAAGACGTTAAAGATATCTTTGCCAGAGCAAGAAATGGAAAATACAGACTTCTGAAGATATCTATTGAAAATGAGAAACTTGTGATTGGGTCATGTAGGAAGCCTTCAGATTCCTGGGATCAGGATTATGATTCCTTTGTTTTACCCCTGTTGGAGGACAAACAACCGTGCTATGTATTATTCAGGTTAGATTCTCAGAATGCCCAGGGATATGAATGGATATTCATTGCGTGGTCTCCTGATCATTCTCATGTTCATCAGAAAATGTTGTATGCAGCAACAAGAGCAACTCTGAAAAAGGAGTTTGGAGGTGGCCACATTAAAGACGAAATGTTTGGAACAGTAAAGGAAGATGTATCATTACATGGGTATAAAAAATATTTGCTGTCACAGTCTTCTCCTGCCCCACTGACTGCAGCTGAAGAAGAATTAAGACAGATTAAAATTAATGAGGTACAAACTGACGTGAGTGTGGACGCTAAGCATCAAACACTACAAGGAGTAGCATTTCCTATTTCTCAAGAAGCTTTTCAAGCTTTGGAAAAATTGAATAACAGACAGCTGAACTATGTACAATTGGAAATAGATATAAAAAATGAAATCATAATTTTGGCCAACACAATAAATACAGAACTAAAAGATTTGCCAAAGAGGATTCCCAAAGATGCAGCACGTTATCATTTCTTTCTGTATAAACATTCTCATGAAGGAGACTATTTGGAGTCTATAGTTTTTATTTATTCAATGCCTGGATACACATGCAGTATAAGAGAACAAATGCTGTATTCTAGCTGCAAGAGCCCTCTGCTAGAGATTGTAGAAAGACAACTACAAATGGACATCATTAGAAAGATCGAGATAGACAATGGGGATGAGTTGACTGCAGACTTCCTTTATGAAGAAGTACATCCCAAGCAGCATGCACATAAACAGTTTTGCAAAACCAAAAGGCCCTTCAGGAAAAAGAGGAATTCGAAGAATAATTAGGGGTCCAGCTGAAACTGAAGCTACTACTGAATAAAGTTATTATAATACTAGTTTTTTAAGAGTCCAGCTTTTAGTACAGGAGAACTGAAATCATTCCATGTTGATACAGAGTAGAGGGGAAAATTGTACTTTTTGAAAATTAGCACTTTTCACTTCTGTATGTTTATAAAATTAATGTTAAAGAAGACTTATGATTTCTGAGTTAAATCTAGAAAAGAATTCAATATAATGATGTTTAATTTCATCACAGTTTTCATAGAGTGATTATTCCACAGTTTTCATATAATTCTTAAAATTTTATACAGTTGGGCCAATTCCAGAAAAGGCTAATGTCCAAAAGTAAGATACAAGTCTTATTACTGTTTGATGATACATCTTTTTTTTTTTTTTTTAAGGGAGAAAGACCTTAAAATATTCATTCCACTTAATGAATACGTTAAGGACCAGGTTAGGTTATTTTCTAAGCTGAAAACTTCATGTGCCTAGGAAAAAGTGGAAAGTTGCTTGCTCTGAAGAGCAGTGCTCACTCAGACCGTGGGATCATATCTGCAATGTTTAGATGGTGCTTTATTGCAGCAGTCTTTTCTATTTGACTTTCTGGTTTTTTAAATGGCTTTAAAGTTGCAGAAGATCAGCTCACTCTGAAGCCTTAAGGGTACTAGATATTTTCTATACTATAGGACTTCTGATGATGTTGAAAGACATGTTTAAATACCTTTATTAAATTCTCATTCTAGTGCTATAAAATTTTTTCCATTTCAAAAGTAATTCATTTCATTATATGTAGTGTGAGGCAAAATATTTATGTTTAATTGAATATCAAGTTAATATTCGAAAGAAAACAAAACCGTTGTCAACAATATTGAAAACATTTTAAACATCACGATTGATTTGTCAAAAACCATACACTAATAGGCAAATTGTGTTCTTTATCACTTTTGAATGAATGTCCAGATTTAATAAAATTATTTTAAAGTCCTGGTACTCATCAGCCTAACACAGATTAAGAATATGTTTCAGTTTATATCATATTTCAAAACACATTTAACTGTTTCCTAAAGCTTTACATTTTTAGTTACAGCCTCCAGAGATTTTGAGCCTCATTTTCTTCAATACTTGAAATAGAGGGAGCTAGAACACTTCATCATGTGTAATCTGATAAACCTGCTGCAAGAGCCATAATTTTGAGGACTTTTCTAAGTGAATTGTGGGGATCCAGGATTTAGAATTTCTTGATCTAAACTTGCATAAAGGAAATACCAGACATGCACATTTCATAGTATGAAATAAGAAAGTCATTTTTACACTTTATTATCTAAGGTAATATATGCACCTTTCAGAAATCCAATGTGTGTTCAACTAAAGCATGTTAGAATAATTATGAGTTGACAGATTTTGTTTTTTTCCTAGAATTAAGAGTATTTGTGTGGGGTTTTGTTTACAAATAATCATATTTGCATATTTAAACATGCAAAATAAGTACGGTAATGTTGCACTTTTTTATGAAAGAGTTAAGTTTTTCGGTGGGTGCACAGACACAAACACATACACACTACTGCATCGAGAATCCTGGAACTGTTGACTAGAGACCAAGCTGCTGACGCTCTTCTTTTCAGCCGGGAAGAATGTTAACCTGTCATATGGTATAAAATAATTTAGTAGTGAATGTTTTTCTATACCATCCATGTGCAATTATACTCTTAAACTCTATTACACTACATGCAAGTGAACATTCCAGAATATAGATGTGATTATATAATCTTTAATTATTAAACCAATGATTGTTGAAAATCAGTGATGCATTTGTTATAGAGTATAACTCATTGTTTATGTTTTGGGTGATGTCATAACAATAGAAAGTGAATAAAGTATTCCCAGTAAATTTATATAGCAGTGAAGAATTACATGCCTTCTGTGGACATTTTATAAGTGCGTTTTATATTGCAATAAAATTTTTCTCTTTAAATTGCAAAAAAAATGTAGTTTCTTGTGAAATATTAACATACCCAGGATTTAGGAATGACCCATTTTTCTGGTTTATCTGGTCCTTTACTTTAAAAAAAAAAAAAATGATTTAAAGCACCCTTTTGTTGAGAAATTTTGGATACTATATTAGATTAACTTTTTTTAAAAAGAAGTCATCCTCATACACAGAATTTTGAAGCAAATCAGTAGTTATTCTATGTATTTTTAATTGATATTTATTGAGCTGGTGCTTTTCCCTTCATTCTGTATAAGGCTGTTTGAAACAAGCTTAAAATCCTCTGTTCTTGAGAAGCGTTCACTCTTGCTCAGCCTCTGGTGGGTTCTCTCTTTTTCTATGGGTTCTCAGAGACTTAACTTTGCTGTCTCATTATGTTGCCTTCATAAAATTGGGGTAACACTTGCACTCACAGTAAGCCAGGTGGTTATTCATGACCTAATTGTATCATTCTTTGGGTCATTATGGTAAACTCTGGCTTAGATTTGATGAAATACTACTGAAAAAAATCAAAACAGTATATTCATTTTATATAATTTCGGAAGCAATTTTAGAAGGTTGATAGAAGGAAAAGTTTCTCAAGAGGCAGGTCAGGTGGTCTGGTATTCCCATCTCATGAAGAATTTTCCACAGTTTATTGTGATCCACACAGTCAAAGGTTTTGGCATAGTCAATAAAGCAGAAATAGATGTTTTTCTGGAACTCTTGCTTTTTCGATGATCCAGCGGATGTTGGCAATTTGATCTCTGGTTCCTCTGCCTTTTCTAAAACCAGCTTGAACATCTGGAAGTTCATGGTTCAAGTACTGCTGAAGCCTGGCTTGGAGAATTTTGAGCATTACTTTACTAGCCTGTGAGATGAGTGCAAATTGTGTGGTAGTTTGAGCATTCTTTGGCATTGCCTTTCTTTGGGATTGGAATGAAAACTGACCTTTTCCAGTCTTGTGGCCACTGCTGAGTTTTCCAAATTTGCTGGCATATTGAGTGCAGCACTTCCTGACCTGGCTCTTGAGAAACCTGTATGCAGGTCAGGAAGCAACAGTTAGAACTGGACATGGAACAACAGACTGGTTCCAAATAGGAAAAGGAGTATGTCAAGGCTCTATATTGTCATCCTGCTTATTTTAACTTCTATGCAGAGTACATCATGAAAAACGCTGGGCTGGAAGAAGCACAAGCTGGAATCAAGATTGCCGGGAGAAATATCAATAACCTCAGATATGCAGATGACACCACCCTTATGGCAGAAAGTGAAGAGGAACTCAAAAGCCTCTTGATGTAAGTGAAAGAGGAGAGTGAAAAAGTTGGCTTAAAGGTCAACACTCAGAAAACTAAGATCATGGCATCTGGTCCCATACCTGTATGGCAAATAGATGGGGAAACAGTGGAAACAGTGTCAGACTTTATTTTTCTGGGCTCCAAAATCACTGCAGATGGTGACTGCAGCCATTAAATTAAAAGACACTTACTCCTTGCAGGAAAAGTTATGACCAACCTAGATAGCATATTGAAAAACAGAGACATTACTTTGCCAACAAAGGTCCGTCTAGTCAAGGCTATGGTTTTTCCAGTGGTCACGTATGGATGTGAGAGTTGGACTGTGAAGAAAGCTGAGCGCCGAAGAATTGATGCTTTTGAACTGAGTTGTTGAAGAAGACTTTTCAGAGTCCCTTGGACTGCAAGGAGATCCAACCAGTCCACTCTGAAGGAGATCAGCCCTGGGATTTCTTTGGAAGGAATGATGCTAAAGCTGAAACTCCAGTACTTTGGCCACCTCATGCGAAGAGTTGACTCATTGGAAAAGACTCTGATGCTGGGAGGGATTGGGGGCAGGAGGAGAAGGGGATGACAGAGGATGAGATGGCTGGATGGCATCACCGACTCGATGGACATAAGTTTGAGTGAACTCCGGGAGTTGGTGATGGACAGGGAGGCCTGGCGTGCTGCGATTCATGGGGTCGCAAAGAGTTGGACACGACTGAGCGACTGAACTGAACTGAACTGAGAAGGAAAAGTACCAGTATAAAGAAGAAGCTTTACTTTGGTAAACAGGAGAACTTAAGATTGTGACAAAACAGGACGCTAAAATGCCCTTTATCCTTGAGGTTCCTTCAGTTTTCTCATCTGTTTTCTGCTTCTTTGAAGGTTCATTAGGCAGCCTGTGATTCTGCTGGAAGCTCAGTGGCTGTCAATGGGTTACTGAGAATCTCCCACTTAGCCTTTTCTGAGTTTTTCCTATATCAAACTCCAGGTCTCAAACTTGCTGAGATTTGCATGAAGATTTGATATAGTACACAGGAGGAAACGTACATAGATATGGAAGTACGTTAAGCACGGAGGCCTGGGTGGGAGAGTCTGGCTTTGTTCTGCCATTAGGTCAGTCATTTGCTTCTCAAGCCTTAGTTTTCCCTTGAGCAAAATGGAAAAAGTAATACAGGATTTCTAGCCATAATTTGCAGCTGTCTGGAAGGAAGAGATTTTCCTCTGTGATTGTAGGTTCTGGCTGACCTAAGAATTCAGTCGGCATGAGACAGATTAACAAAAGTTTAATAGAAAAGAAAAGCACACAGAAACTTAAGAACATGTGTACATGGCAGAGATCCAGGAAAACTCATGGACATAGTTGAAGCCCTCATCTTAAACATCGTCCTCTACTGAAAACAAAAGATGTTGAGGGTGGAGAGTAGGTTATGAGAGGTTCCCAGGTTAAACACAGTAAACACAGGTGAAGCTGTTAGTGTGGATTTAGGTCATTGCCTTCGCCATCTTTATCAGTTGGGGTTTTTCCTCTTCTTGATACCTCTAGGGAAGACAACCTAATACGTGGAAAGTGGAAGTTGCTCAGTCGTGTCTGACTCTTTGCAACTATGGACTATACAGTCTGTGGAATTCTCCAGGTCAGAATACTGGAGTGGGTAGCCTTTCCTTTCTCCAGGGGATCTTCCCAACCCAGGGATCGAACCCAGGTCTGCTGCATTGCAGGTGGATTAGTTACTGGCTGAGCCACAAGGGAAGCCCTTACAAATGGAGGTTTTCCTTATCAATGTCAATGTTTCTTCAGAAGGGTTAAGTCCTGCTTGGTTTTTGGAGTTCTTCCCCTGTCTGCTGTTTCTTAGAGAATAAACAGCTTAAAATAATTCATAGGTTGGGGTGGAAAATTCTGTTCTCCTAGGGGTTAAATGAAATAGTGGATATATGGTACTTCAATTTCTTGTGTTTTTTATGCTTGTGTTTAGTGAGCGCCTCTGTGCCTGGTCCCAGCAGTGAGTAAGACAAAGCTCATGTCCTCCATGAGCATCTTTCCTAGTGGGGGAGAATATTCAGTGCCTGATACATATAATAAGCAGCTAGTAGATGTTACTGTGTTGTCTAAGAAGTTCTTATAACTCAGCTTATGTAACAGTAGAACTTGCTGCATAATAAAATCATGGCACCTTGTTATTCTCTTTCGGCTGTCAATACTTGGGGGAAAGGAGAGTTCTAATTATCTCCTCACACATCCTTACAATGACTCCTGCTTCATCAGGGCTCAGAGGAGGAAGTGCCAAGAGTTTCAGATGACAGCTTGCTGCGTTGGCACTTACTATTCAGATGCTAATGGGATAAATTCTTTGGCTTTTATACTTGGGAGCAGATTTCATCTGTCTTCTTTAGATTTCATTCATAATCTTACTCACAAGTTCCTTTTAGCTTGTTAGAGAGGTCTGTAATTTTAGAAACCCTACCTGCTGAATTATAATGGTGAAGACCATTATGAGTTGATTAGCAAAAAATAATGTTAAAAAAATTTCATTTTAACTTCAGCATGTCAAGTCTAAAGAAGACATTCACAAACTTACAGCTATCTGGAACACCTTGATTTTTCTCTTAAGCAATAAGGCCAATAATAGCCATATCAGACTGGAGATTAAAAAAAAAAAAAAGCAATTATTTGAGTCTTTGGAATCTCTAGCTGAAATGATCAGAGAAGGGAAGATGATGATCATTATTACTTAAAATGGCCGAAAATATATTTTATTTTGGGGCTGCCACTTCTCTCTCTAGGTTTTTCTACCACTGTTAACCTCTGTTAAAAGATAAACTGAGGCACATTAAAATTTTTAAGAGTTCATTTGAGCATACAGCTCTTGGGCTCAGGCAGCCTCTGATCGGTTGTTAGGAGCAGTCAGTTGCCAGGTGCTGGGGGAAGAGCTTTAATAGGGGACATAGAGAAGCAACACAAGGAAATGATCGATTGGTATTGCTTGTGTGGTTGTCTTATTTGCGAAAAGTCCAGTTGGGTGTTTGTGATTGGTTGTTCTTATGTTTAATTTTCTCATTTGAGGGTACCCTTGTAGTTGACTCTGGCTTAGATTTGCATTTGCTTATGTAAAGGCCTTAGAGCCACCCCAGTCTCACAACCTCCTTGTTTAACACGTCTTTCCCCATTCACAGTGTCAGCAACCTTTTTTGTGTGTTTGACTGTCTTTGAGTGCTAAGTCACTTCAGTTCTTTCCAACTCTTTGTGACTCTGTGGACTGTAGCCTGCCAGGCTCCTCTATCCATGTCATTTTCCAGGCAAGAAAATTGGAGTGTGTTGCCATTTCCTTGACCCCCTTTGGCATTTGGTATTTTCTCTGCCTGGAATGCCCTATCTCTTCTGCCCTGGGCATTCATACCCACCTTCTGACAGCTGGAGTGCATCTTCTGTGACCACCCTGTTCCCCTGGGGGATGCGTGTTTTCCCTCCTATGAGATCTCATTGTACTTAGCACATTGGGTTTGGTTGGTTTAATCTATTGTTCTTGTGCTATTTGGGGACTTATTTTCCCTCTTTGGCCACAAAACATGAATCACCATCTTAATATCTTCAGCTCTTTCCTGGCATCCCCGGGAAATAATGGCTTTTAAATGTAAACATTCGTTTCTGTTAGAAAAGCAGAGAACAGGTTGATCATTCTCTATTAATACTCTAGTGTCTCTTATCCTGGCATCTAATTCCATAAGCTTTAATTGATTTATTTATAAA
The DNA here is from genome assembly GCF_055505025.1 of Bos grunniens. NCBI lineage: Eukaryota > Metazoa > Chordata > Mammalia > Artiodactyla > Bovidae > Bos > Bos grunniens. The sequence continues at coordinate 12,102,606 of NC_141168.1, forward strand.
CTAGAGGCAACTCACAAATTTTCGTGACCTTGGTATAAACTAATAGGAAGGGTAGCTTAAATACTGGTTTTAATTGCAGCCACTAATTGTAAGATGTACGATTTTTTAGACATGCCGTTAAAAAGGGGAAAAAGAAGAACTGACACAGTGTTAAGATACCACTGATTCTAAAATACATCCTGAATGCATCCTAAATTGCAGTTTAGAAAGGCTAAAATGTGCAAAAATGTTCACTTTTAAGTCAGTGAAATGTGGTCATGTTATACCTTCTAAAAAGATTTAAGAAATCATCAAGGAACACAGTGAAAATTTGGTTTCCATTTAGTTTCCTTTCCTGCATTTCCATTTTGGTAGATGTATGTATCTACCAAAGTCTTTAAGGAAGGAAGTTGTCAAGTGCCCAATGTCTGGAAGTTGGAGGACTGATTTTTCAGAGGATCTGGGCACCCATCAGATTATCTAACTGCTTTCATAATATTAGACATAACTTACAAATAAACACAGTAAGAGAGTTGTAAGTGGAGTTGATTAGTCATGCCTATTCCTAAAAATTTTGAATAAACTTATTGTGTTTGAAAAGTTTGAATTATAAGACATATTTATGAGAAACAGTACACATTGCCTTGCAAAAGGATTTGTAGCTAAAATTAACACTGATGCCTACTGAGAAATGAGTTGTTTTGCTTCAGTCTCATGTAATTGCTTGGTACAAAGGTCAGTTGTAAGGGCATGAGGATTAGTTTCATTTCACTTGATTCAACTAATGTGTCAGGATTCGTCATATGCTGGGTGGTGGAAATAAGGAAACCCTGGTGATGGTTTGGTTGTTCTTCAGGTTTCTTCCAGCTTTTTACATGTGTGCTGTACTTTGACAGCTGTTGATTGTTCTGTATTAATATTGGGGTCACAGAGGACTGTGGACATGGCACCAACTCTCCTACTTTGAGCTAATCTGCAGCGAAACAGTGGACTCAAGGATGAGGGAGTATAGTCTTATCTCAACCTCTGGCAACAGTGAACCATTTAAATCTTAACTGTCTTCACTGGGCCTTGAGTTTTGATATTGCCTTTTTGATGGTGAGGTTAGAAATAATAGTACTCACTCTTTTCCTCTTCATGGACTCAGTCTGTGACTTTCTAGTGCTATCGAAGTGGAATTCAGTTTGTAGCTGGTTTAGAACTGGACCATATGCCTCATTAAGTGAAGGGCACCCATAGTGAGCCTGCCCTGATTTGTTCTTTACATTAAAAAAAAAAGTTCTAAGATTGTGTTTCTGTTTATACAGGGTATGGTGACATTAGAAGCAAGTTTTTAAGACACCGAAAGTCTTATAGATTAGTTGGGAAGAAATAGACTCACAGATATAGGAAACAAACAATAGTTACCAAATGAGAAAGCGGTGGGAAGGGGGTTCATTAAGAGTTTGGGATTAATATATACAGACTATTATGTATAAAATAGATAACCAACGAGGACCTGCTGTATAACATAGGGAATTGTATTCTATAACTTTGTTGTAACCCATAATGGAAAAGAATCTCAAAAAGAATACATTATAAATATAGTCAAAAAGTTTGTTCAGGTTTCCATATAAGAGCTTACCAAACACCTAAATGAACTTGGTCCCCAACTCTGTATAACTGAATCAGTTTGCTTTGCACCTTAAACTAATACAACATTGTAAGCCAACTGTACCTCAATACATTTTTAAAAAAGTAAATCAAAAAATTAATTGGAAAGAAATATTTCGGACACTGTAAAATTATGATGGCTAGGTTTGTGTACAAATGTGTATGGCTACTTTTAATGTAACTATTCTAGTGATAAAAGGAACAGCACAATGGGTGGTTTTAAAAGTTTATGTTAGGAACAGTTATTTCATGACTTCTCTGTGCCAGGGCCTAGGTGAAATTTTGAAGAGAAAACAGAAAATTTTCTATATACATGCTTAAAGTGTATCAGCTGTTGTTGAGTGAGAAGCAGGTAACTATTACTAGCAAAAGGAATTAAATATTATGGTTTTTAGGTGAGAATGATTAATGGGATAAAAGGAAGAGACGTTGGAAAAATAAAACATTTCCTCTTAAGTTGTGAGTGATAAGAAGGTCCTTGCCGGGGGCAGAAAGCTGTTGGCTGAGAATTTACTTAATGCTCTGTGTCAGGCACCGTTTTTGGCTGTGTGATCGCTCACTGAATCTTTCATTGTTGCGGTCCACACTGGTGGGCTCAGATGTTAAATCAGTTACTCAAGTTTTCAAGTCGCACGGCCAATAAGTGACAGTACTGGGATTTGAATTATGTCTGTGTGATCCCAAAGCCCATGTTCTTAATCATTGCACTATTCTAGATGGCAGAAAGGGTGGAGGGAAAACCATGTGCAAAGACGTGAAAACTAAAAGTGCCCGTTGGATTTACAGAAGATGAGCTTGTCTAGATTTGCTTCCTGGACTAGAGCTGCAGTGTAGCTGAGATGATACCTTTAAAGCCAAGTCTGTGATACAGCTCCCTGCCCAACCAGGAGTTGCTCTTAAGCCATTGATTTATTAGCTCCATGTTAACTGAGCACCTACTGTGTACCAAGCATTTTCCATGGTGCTGGAGGTTCAGAAATGAGCATGACTTTGGCTTCAAAACTCAAGTATGGTCATGATACCATGATTTTCAGCTATGATGTCTTGTTTTGTGCATTTGCCTAGAAAATTCCTTATGCCATCTTTAGATAAATGTCTTCTTTGGTATTTTATAGTTTTATAACCCTATTTAAATACTTAAGTCTGTGTGTAAATGTATATACCATCTCTAAACACACACACATACTATGCATACGCATGCTGTGTACATGTAGTTCCATAACTCTCTTCTAGGATTAATCTCAGTATGTGATTCGAGCCAGACAATTAACAGTATCTTTCTCTTCAACTTTCTTCTAAGTAGGAGGCCCCTTCATTTTCCCTATTGAATTTTGCTGCTTTGATATTTCAGGTGGTTCATAATTTCAGTGCTCTAGCTCTTGACTTAAAAATGCATTATGCATGCTGATAAAATTCTTTGTAAAGTTCTATAAACAAATATTAATTTGTGAATAAATGAACAGAAATGCAGATTGCTTTAAGTAATTTCTGACTGGTACTGCTTCCTCCCTCTTCCCAACCATCCCACTTTTTCCAGCTTCTTCTTTTCTGATAGAAACATCATTTTGAGGTCTAGGCCCACATTTCTCAGTTTTCTAATCTTATATAATCTACTACCTTGGCTCACAAATTTTCCCTTTTACCTCCTTTTAAAAAAGCTTTTAAATATTATGCAGACTTGATTTAAGCCTTTATATAATATAAAAGGAAATGCAGCAAAGTTAATAATTTCCTTCCCCCTTTTTATTCTCATTTTCTAAGGTAATTGGTTTTAACGTGTTACACCTTTTTCTTGCTCATTTCTGGTAACTACTGATGAAGAGAAATGCTCTGTGTGAGAGAACTAGGAAAATACTAATAGCATTGGGAATTGGGACATGAGTAAATTCTTAAGTTTAACACTGATTTATAAAAATCTTACCCTAAGCTTTGAAGAGCAAATATTTTTTGAGTCCTCTACCACATATTTCAGTGGAGGAACCCACCTCCCCCGCCCCCGCCATTTTGCTCTTTGGAGTCTACTCTAGTAAATCGAGTCTCCCTTTGCTGTCCTGAGAACCCTATTGAAAGTTACTTTTCCTAGCTTTGTAAAAGACTTTTCAATCTACTTAGTCTAATTAGCATAAGTTATTTGATAATTTGGCTCAGAAAGAAAGCTAGATAGTGTTCTACAAATTACCTGCTTTTAATTCTTACTCTGAAACCTCAGTAATCTGCTATTTTAGTGCTTCTTACGTTCCAGTGTGGTGTTTAAAGATTGTTGACCATTGTCTTATTTGGGGTGGGGGACATTTTTTTTTCTTGAGCTCCAAAATCACCTTGGATGGGGATTGCAAGTAAAAGACACTTGCTCCCTGGAAGGAAAGCTATGACAAACCTAGACAGTGTATTAAGAAGCAGAGACATCACTTTGGTGACAAAGGTCCGTGTAGTCAAAAGCTATGGTTTTTTCAGTAGTCATGTACAGATGTGAGAGTTGGATAGTAAAGAAGGCTGAGCACCAAAGAATTGATACTTTCGAACTGTGGTACTGGAGAAAACTCTTGAGAGCTCCTTGGACAGCAAGGAGATAAAAACGAGTCAATCCTAAAGGAAATAAACCCTGAATATTCACTGGAAGGACTGATGCTGAAGCTCCAATACTTTGGCCATCTGATGCAAACTGCTGACTCACTGGAAAAGACGCTGATGCTGGGAAAGATTGAAAGCAAAATGAGAAGGGGGTAGAGGATGAGATGGTTCAAGAGCATCACTGGTTCAGTGGACATGTATTTGAGCAAACTCTGGGAGATGGTGATGGACAGGGAAGCCGGGCCTGCTGCAGTCCACGGGGTCACAAAGAGTTGGGCATGACTTAGCGAATGAACAACAACAACAAAATTGCCTGGGAAGGGTTCTTTTCTTTCGATCAGTTAAACTCATTTATTTTGCTTTTTTCTTTTTTAACAAGCACAAGGTGCCAAATGCATAAGATATAAAAAAATGAAGAGATAAATCGTAATGCTCCCTCCTGGTTTTGTGCTCCCGCCAACAGTTTACCTCTTTGCTATTCTTGGCATTTACAGAAATGCATGTTTATTGTCTTAAAAAGTTTTGCACACATGGTTGTGTAATATATCCATTTATTTGCTTTTCCTGTTTATTTTTATCTTGGAGGTTTTTTCCACAATAGATAATATGGAGCTGTTCCATTCTGTGGGACATAACAAAGCCCACTGCTAATATATTGTTTTCATTGTTTCTCTATTAAGAAGAAACAACTCTTGGATATTTTTGCTTATAGGCTATTTTGTGTAGGTGTCATTTCTATGAAAAAGGAAAAAAAAAAAAAGAGAAACCTGACCTTTTCTGTTTTCTTCACCTGGACCTGCCCCTGACTGATGCCGATAAGGTTGTGTCAGAGAGCTTACCTGTTGACCTAGCGTGCATCATTTGATGGTGGTCTCATGACTGTAGGCGTTCCTCTTGAATTCTCTGAAAGCCCACGGTGCCCGTGGGATAAAAATGCGCACCTGTTCTGAGATTTCCTCCTTGTGGATTGACTCTGAATATAGAGGCCTCTGTGTGTGTAATCAGAATCAGTTACTGGTACACAGTTCTTCTGAGTTTAAATCTGTGCATTTTCGTCTTTCAAAAGAACAAACATAAAGAGCTCTGTTCAGAAGTATTTTGATTCCTTGGTTGTGTGCTATGTAATCAGTGTCAATTTGAGAAGGTAGTTGAAGGTGTTTAGTAAACTCTGAAACTCCAAATAAGTCAGTTGTTTTCTCCTTACAAATTGTAGGTCTCAAAACATAATTCAGTGGCTTGAGTATGTCCCAATTTAGCTTGATTCGGACTTATTTTGATTATTAATATTGGTATGACTCGAGTCAGTTCTTTTTAAGGAATTTTAGAAGAAAGAGGAGCAGTTTCCATATTGTCGTTATTTATTCATAGCTTTGTTATTAGTGAAGCCTACCAAGCTTTGTGCATCTGTTCCCCGAATGGCTGTCACCAACTACGCAGACTCAAGCAGGGAGGCTAGAGAAAGTGTTAAAAGGGAGTGTTTACTGCCAGGGTGGACTCCTTTGAGCCTGTTTGATCCTCTTTCTATGGCTGGCCCGTGAAAGGGAGTCTGTGCTTCTGAAGGTGGTTGGAAACGTATTGAGGTGGCAGGAATAGCCTTAGGATAATACATAGGCCCCCTGTTTTAGAAGCACTTGCCAAACTTATATGGACTCTGCTTTCAGAAAACATTTTCAACTGACTCTTCAAGTGTGGGTTCTGTTGTGGGTCCAGCTGTCAACACATCAGAAGCAGTGTGATGGACTGAAATTTTCAGGACTTGATGATGAATCCTTAGGGTTACGCCATTACATCTCCAGCTTTCTGGGCAATGATCGATTTTCTTGATTGACAGGGAATGTGGTTTACTGTGGCCTGGGTCAGCGGGGCAAGCTATAGTGGATGGTGCAGCTTTGAAGTGTGTCAGCAACTTGAAGTGTCAGTGTGCCAAGTGGAAGAACACACCTCCTTCCTGTGGGCTATAGTGAGGATGTGTTTATTGGGAACAAGAATATGGCTCACCTTGGCAAGGGTACCTTTTTATATGTCCTGAAAGACTCAAAACTTTGTCACACTTACCCTCCCTTCCCTATTTGCTCTGTTTCTTACACAGCAGAAGCTTATAGTAATTTTGAAATACAAACTGTTCTTTTTTAAAACACACATTTCTAGCATAGGTGGTCCTGCAAAAATTTACTGGGGCATTTTGTTTTTACTGGTGTAGTTTTATAGTTGTTGTTTAGTCGCTAAGTCGAGTCTGACTCTGTAACCCTGTAGGCTGTAGCCCTAAAGGAAACTAACCCTGAATATTCATTGGAAGGACTGATGCTGAAGCTGAAGCTCCAATACTTTGCCCACCTGTTGCGAACAGCCAACTCATTGGAAAAGACCCCGATGCTGGGAAAGTTTGAAGGCAGGAAGAGAAAGTGAAAGTCGCTCAGTCTTGTCCGACTCTTGTCCGACTCCATGGACTATATTTTTCTTCAGGCCAGAATATTGGAGTGGGTAGCCTTTCCCTTCTCCAGGGGATCTTCCCAACCCAGGGATTGAACCCATGTCTCCCGCATTGCGGGCAGATTCTTTACCACCTGAGCTATCAGGGAAGGGGATGACAAAGGATGAAATGATTGAATGGCATCACCGACTCAAAGGACATGAGTTTGAGCAAACTCCAGGAGGTGGTGAAGAACAGGGAAGTCTGGCGTGCTGCAGTCCATGAGGTTGCAAAGAATCAGACACAAATGAGCAACTGAAGAACAACAATAGACTGTAGCCCTCCAGGTTTCTCTGTCCATGGGATTTCTCAGGCAAGAATACTGGAAGTGGGTTGCCATTTCCTTTTCCAGGGAATTTTCCCCACCCAGGAATGGAACCCGTGTCTCCTGCATTGGCAGGCAGATTTTTTTTTACCACTGAGCCACCAGGGAAGCCTAGTATTGACGATAGTCTTGAGTATAGGGACACAGAATCTGGAAAATAGGCTGGAAGATGGTGTCTTCAAAGCTTCTAGTGTGTATGCCTCTCTTCTAGTGTGAGGGCGCCAATATCAGAAAAGTATCTCCTTTGAATCTGCTTTTAAATCACAGGTAAATTACTAGTGAATGCTGATACGGAGCTAAAAAGAGGATGCATTCTGGATAGTCTAGGTCCTAATATTTCTCACAGGCAAGGTATCTTCAACTCTAGATATTTTGTATTATCGCAAGTCTTATAATCTATTCACCAAATATCAGCCCGATGGAAAGACAAAGCATAATTTACACTAAACGATACTTTTTGACATCCTTTCCGTACATAAAATGTATTCCAAATGTCCGATACAATGGAAAATGGAAAAAGTCTCCAAAACAGTATGCTCAGTGAAAAGGCTATGATATATACAATAGATTATGAATATGCATGAACTGCTACTAGGAAAATCCCAACAAATAACCAAACTGCCATTTTTCAATGTCCCGTTATCTGAGAATGAATATGTTAAATTTCAGGCTAACTGCGTATTAGAAATGCACTTAGAGACTTCTTGGTTGTCCATTGGTTAGCTTTATAGTAAGATTGCCAAACCTGGATGTACTCATTCTTGCTACAGGGAGCTAATGCTCTTAGGGGGAAATGGATTTAACACATTTAGGACCTATTTACACTTAGAATCTGAAAGCTCAGACGACAGTAACTGGATACAGTCTCAGGTCTACAGGACTCAGTGGGATATTATTAAAATGATCTCTTTCTTCCCTAAATAGGTGCTAAATGTAAATACTCATTTAACTTTAGAAGACTTAATCCATTCTCATAGGAAATATCTCAGAGCTCTTCAATTTTGTGGTTGTACTTCTGCAGACCGTCTCCAGTTTCTTTTGGTGTGTGTGTGTGTTACAATGGTCAAAATACCATTTTGCTGTTTCAAGGCAAGATGATTGGTTTTGTTGCTGTCTTTTCTAGTGTCCTTACTGGAATATTATGTATAAAATGCATTTAAGAGTAGTATTGTGGGTCCCAGGACTTAGAGTCATTGTATTTTATAAGGGTGTTATTTCATTCTGTGAGGAATTGTATTGTGTATTGGAGACACTGGTTCCAGGAAAATTGGGGAGAGTCACTTGATTGTTAGAATAGCTGACGTCAGCTTATTGGGCCTGAAGTCAGAGTTGGATGACCTACTCAGAAAATACATGTAGAGTGCTTTCTATGAAAATGAGGAGTAAGCAGCAAAGAAATTGAAACGTGTGTCCTATCAGATAGGAAAAGCGCCAATAGAGGGCGTATCCTGAGAAGTCCCTGGTAGCTCAGTCGGTGAAGAATACACCTGCAGTGCAGGAAACTCCGGTTTGATCCCTGGGTCGAGAAGATTCCCTGGATAAGGGAATGGCTACTCACTGCAGTATTCTTGCCTAGAGAATTCCTTGGACAGAGGAACCTGGTGGGCTACAGTCCATGGGGTTGCAAAGAGTCAGACACGACTGAGCAACTAAACCCCACCACCTGAGACGGTGAAGGGAAGAGTATGTTTCAGGAACGATATGAGAAGTGGTCTGTTCTGTTATGCTACTAAGACATGTTGGACAGTATGAGACTTGGGATTTAGCTTGTTGAATTTTTACACCACGAGGTCATCAGTGACCGTGGCAGTAGTTCTTTTCAGGAGATGCTGGGATCGAAATCTCACGGAAGTAGGTTTTGCTCAAGAATGAAGCAGAGAAGTAGGGTGGAAGCTGAAGATATAGGGAAGAGGGACCATGTAACTTATCATCCAAACCAGGACACTGCCTATGGAAGAGGGCACAGTTTATTATTATGCTTATGTATCTAAATTGTATTGAATGGTCACTCAGTCTGGGCGGGCAAGAGAGATTTCTAAGGAACCATCTCTTTGTCTCTATGTTTTCTGTCTCTGAAGCAATTTCTTACTTTTTATGACTTACCAATTCTTAGTCTGTTGGTAATTTGAGTATTTTAATAGACTTTGGTATGGAATATTTGTTCAGAACTTTTTAATAGTTTTGCTTTGTCTACATGCAATTTATTTCCTCAATGAATTGACAGTTTGGATTTCCCTATGCACACTTAAAAAAAAACTTGCTTTTATATCTAGAAGTTTGTGCAATATAAAAAATGAAATTCAGTGCCCTAGAGTTTTCATTGTTTAATTGAAATACTTTTAGGGATGAGAGATTCATAATAATGGTCTTTGGTTCTCTGACAAAATAACTATTATGTATAATGACTGGCTTGTGTTTTGGCTAATACAGATTTTATCTGAGCTCTAGTATTTTTAAAAAACAGATCCTAAACCCTAGATAACTTGGTAATGCATTTCAGTAAATCATTTTTCTATTGTAAATTATATTTTATTTCAATGTATTTTCATTTAGAGTAGAGGTGTTCAATCCTTTTTTGATCTCATACCATGTTAGCTAAAGAAAAAAGCAACCAATTTATGTTTATAAAATAATTGCAAATGATTATCATTGTGATATATATACACATTTTTTTAAGACAACAGCAATTAAAAAGTGAGATAAAGATGAAATGGACAGTATTTTAAAATAATGTTGCTATTATGATGGCTTTCTTCTATCATTAGCTTGAGGTACTGGGCCTCTCAACTATGGCCAATTAGCTTGAGGCACTGGCCAATCTCAACTATGATTGCCTACAGGGGCTTCCCTGTAGCTCAGATGGTAAAGAATCTGCCTGTAGTGCAGGAGACCTGTGTTCAATCCCTGGGTCTGGAATATCCTCTGGAGAAGGAAATGGAAATCCTTTCCAGTATTCTTGCCTGGATAGAAGAGCCTGGTGGGCTACAGTCTGGGGTTGCAGAGTCGGACATGACTGAGTGACTAACACTGCAGTACAATATTAGACTCTCTTACAATGCTTTTTAAAAAAATCATGACACTCATGCCCTTCTGCAGATACATTGAGTCAGAAGCTCTAGGAAAGGTGATTGGCTTGTTGTTGTTTGATCTTTGATTCTGATATACAGGGAAGTTGAGATCACTGTTGTATATACTTATGGGTAAATACTTCGCTTCCTCTCTCCTCCTTCCTTTACTCTTTCCTTTCTCTCTCTCTCTCTCTTCTCTCCTGTCTCTCTTTACTTCCCTCCTTTTTCCTTCCTTCCAATAAGTTCTGGCCAGGACTAAAAAGATTATATTTGAAGCTTGTTAAGAGAGAATCCCTTGGACTGAGGAAGCTTGTGGGCTACAGTCTATGGGGTTGCAAAGAGTCGGGCACAACTGAGTGACTAAATAACAAAGTTTACTTCTAGAAGTTACCAGTTTGTCCAGTTTCTTGTATGATGCTTTCACAGAATTTGTATTATCTTCAATATGTTTTGAAGAATATTTAAAACTACTTAGTTCAGTTCAGTTGCTTAGTTGTGTCCGACTCTTTGCGACCCCATGGATTGCAGCATGCCACGATTCCCTGTCCATCACCACCTCCTAGAGCTTATTCAAATTCATGTACATGAAGTTGGTGATGCCATCCAACCATCTCATCCTCTGTCGTCCCCTTCTCCTGCTTTCAGTCTCTCCCAGCATCTGAGTCTTTTCAAATGAGTCAGTACTTTGCATTAGGTGGCCAAAGTATTGGAGTTTCAGCTTCAGCATCAGTCCTTGCAATGAATATTCAGGACTGATCACCTTTAGGATGGACTGGTTGGACCTCCCTGCAGTCCAAGGGACTCTCAAGAGTCTTCCCCAGCACCACAGTTCAAAAGCATCAATTCTTCAGCACTCAGCTCTCTTTATAGTCCAACTCTCACATCCATACATGACTACTGGAAAAACCATAGCTTTGACTAGATGGTCCGTTGTTGGCAAAGTAATGTCTCTGCTTTTTAATATGCTCTCTAAGTTGGTCATAACATTTCTTCCAAGGAGCAAGCGTCTTTTAATTTCATGGCTGTGGTCACCATCTACAGTGATTTTGGAGCCCCCTAAAATAGTCTCTCATTGTTTCCACTGTTTCCCCATCTATTTGCTATGAAGTGATGGTACTGGATGCCATGATCTTAGTTTTCTTGAATGTTGAGTTTTAAGCCAACTTTTTCATTCTCCTCTTTCACTTTAATCAAGAGGCTCTTTAGTTCTTCGCTTTTGGCCATAAGGGTGGTGTCATCTGCATATCTGAGGTTATTGATATTTCTCCCAGCAGTCTTGATTCTACTTTGTGCTTCATCCAGCCCAACATTTCTCATGATGTACTCTCTGCATATAAGTTAAATAAGCAGGGTAACAATATACAGCCTTGCCGTACTCGTTTCCCAATTTGGAACCAGTTTGTTGTTCCATGTGAAGTTGTAACTGTTTCTTGTTGACCTGCATACGTATTTCTTTGGAGACAGGTCAGATGGTTTGGTATTCCCGTCTCTTCAAGAATTTTCCACAGTTTGATGTGATCCACACGGTCAAAGTTTTGGTATAGTCAATAAAACAGAACTAGATGTTTTTCTGTAATACTTCCAAGGCAAGCCGTTCAGTATCCCTCTAATCCAAGTCCATGCCACAACTAGTAATGCTGAAGAAGCTGAAGTTGAATGATTCAGTGAAGACCTACAAGATCTTCTAGAACTAACACCCAAAAAAGATGTCCTTTTCATTATAGGGGACTGGAATGCAAAAGTAGGAAGTCAAGAGATACCTAGAGTAACAGGCAAATTTGGCCTTGGAGTACAAAACGAAGCAGGTCAAAGGTTAATAGAGTTTTGTCAAGAGTACGCACTGGTCATAGCAAACACCCTTTTCCAACAACACAAGAGAAGATTCTAGACATGGACACCACTAGATTGTCAATACTGAAATCAAATTGTTTATATTCTTGGCAGCCGAAGTGCAGTCAGCAAATACAAGACCAGGAGCTGACTGTGACTCAGATCATGAACTCCTTATTGCCAAGTTCAGACTTAATTGAAGAAAGTAGGGAAAACCACTAGACCAGCCAGGTATGACCTAAGTCAAATCACTTATGATTATACAGTGGAAGTGGGAAATAGATTCAATGAAGTAGATCTGATAGACAGAGTGCCTGAAGAACTGTAGACAGAGGTTTGTGACATTCTACTGGAAGCAGTGATCAAGACCAATTCCCAAGAAAAAGAAATGCAAAAAGGCAAAATGGCTGTCTGAGGAGGCCTTACAAATAGCTGTGAAAAGAAGAAAAGTGAAAGGCAAAGGAGAAAAGGAAAGATAGACCCATTTGAATGCAGATTTCCAAAGAATAGCAAGGAGAGATAAGAAAGCCTTCCTCAGTGATCAATGCAGAGAAATACAAGAAAACAATAGAATAGGAAAGACTAGAAATCTCTTCAAGAAAATTAGAGATAACAAGGGAACATTTTGGAAGAAAAATTATGACCAACCTAGACACCATGTTAAAAAGCAGAGACATTATTTTGCCAACAAAGGTCCATTTAGTCAAAGCTATGATTTTTCCGTAGTCATGTATGGATGTGAGAATTGGATTATAAAGAAAGTTGAGTGCCAAAGAATTGATGCTTTTGGACTGTGGTGCTGGAGAAGACTTTTAAGAGTCCCTTGGACTGCAAGGAGATCCAACCAGTCCATCCTAAAGGAAATCAGTCCTGAATATTCATTGGAAGGACTGATGTTGAAGCTGAAACCACAATACTTTGGCTACTTGATGTGAAGATCTGACTCGTTTGGAAAGACCCTGATGCTGGGAAAGATTGAAGGCAGGAGCAGAAGGGGATGACAGAGGATGAGATGGTTGTCTGGCATCACCGAGACAATGGACATGAGTTTGAGTAAACTCTGGAGGTTGGTGATGGACAGGGAAGCCTGGTGTGCTGTAGTCCATGGGGTCGTTGGACACAACTGAGCAAGTGAACTGAAGGGAACATTTCATGCAAAGGTGAGCAAAGTAAAGGACAGAAATGGTAGAGACCTAACTGAACCAGAAGATATTAAGAAGTGGTGGCAAGAATGCACAGAAGAACTATACAAAACAGATCTTCATGACCCAGGTAACCACAATGGTGTGATCACTCGCCTAGAGCCAGACATCCTGGAATGCAAAGTCAAGTTGGCCTTAGGAAGCATCACTACAAACAAAGCTAGTGGAGGTGATGGAATTTCAGTTGAGCTATTTCAAATCCTAAAAAATGATGCTGTGAAAAAGTGCTGCACTCAATATGCCAGAAAATTTGGAAAATTCAGCAGTGGCCACAGGACTGGAAAAGGTCAGTTTTCATTCCAGTCCCAAAGAAAGGCAATGCCAAAGAATGTTCCAACTTCTGCACAATTGGACTCATCTCACATGGTAGCAAAGTAATGCTCAAAATTCTCCAAGCCAGGCTTCAACAGTACATGAACTGTGAACTTCTAGATGTTTAAGCTAGATTTAGAAAATGCAGAGGAACCAGGGATCAAATTGCCAACATCCATTGGATCATCCAAAAAAAAAAAAATCTACTCAGCCATTTGGTAAAGATTAGTTTGTTTTGTTGTTCGGTGCCTCAGTCCTGTTGCTCTTTGTGTCCCCATGGACTGCAGTGCGCCAGGCCTCGCTGTCCTTCACTATCTCCCGGAGGTTGCTCAAACTCATGTCCATTGAGTCAGTGATGCCATCCAACCATCTCGTCCTCTGTCCTCCCCTTCTCCTGTCTTCAGTCTTTCCCAGCATCAGGGTCTTTTCCAAGGAGTCAGTTCTTCACATATGGCCAAAGTATTGGAGTTTCAGTTTTCAGCATCAGTCCTTCCAGTGAATATTCAGGACTGATTTCTTTTAGGATGGAGTGGTTGGATCTCCTTGCAGTCCAAGGGACTCTCAAGAGTCTTCTCCAACACCACAGTTCAAAAGCATCATTTCTTTGGTGCTCAGCTTTCTTTATGGTCCAACTGTCACATTCATACATGACTACTGGAAAAACCTCCTAATAAGCTGAGTAAATGAGGGAAATGAAGGTGAACTGCTGCTGCCATTGTGTGGGGCTCACTTTTTTTTCCCTTAGGTGATCTCATGGGTCATTTCTAAGCCATGACCCCCTACTGTAAGGACAAGTGAGGTTCCAGTGCCAGTCTGGTTAGTAACTAATACTGTGTTAATTTCTTACTAATTAAAAAAATGCCAACCCTTTCACTGTTCAGTTGGATGACTGTTTTAGATAATTGTATCAGAGATGTGAATAGGATCTAGCTCTCTGTATAATCCAAATAATTTTTATTCTCAGAGATCTGAAATTAAAAAATTGCTTTTCTTGAGATTTGCTATTGTCTTTTTATTTTCTTAATAGAAAATATTGATGTAATTATTTTCCAAAGATGAAATAGAACAATCTTTGCCTTCTGATGCAGTGTTTTTTTTTTCCCCCTCTTCTTGGATTTATACGTGAAGTCCAGAAACACTTTTGGGCTCTATTTATATGACAGTTACGTTCTATGGAATAATTGTGGAATGACTATTTTATGGAATAATTTTCAGTTCTGTTTTTTCTCTAGCCCCAGGGTGTTAAAAAAAATTAAGACTTTAATTTTTAAAAAACAGCTTCATATTTATAGACAAATTGAGAAGATGGTAGAAAAAGGTTCCTATGTATCCCCCTATTTTCCCATTTATCTGCACCTTCCATCAGTATGGAGTGTTACAATTAGTGAACCCATATTGACATTATTAATTCCATAGCTTATTCAGATTTCCTTAGTTTTTACCTAATGACCCTGTTGTGACCCAAGGTTTCAGTCAACCTACAGTATTATGTTTAATCGTCCTGTCTCCTTAGGAACCTGTTGGCTGCGGCAGTTTCTCAGATTTTCCTTGTTTTTGTTGACCTCAGCGGTTTTGAGGTGTATTGACCAAAGACTGATGCTGGGAGGGATTGGGGGCAAGAGGAGAAGGGGACGACAGAGGATGAGATGGCTGGATGGCATCACTGACTCGATGGACGTGAGCCTGAGTGAACTCCAGGAGTTGGTGATGGACAGGGAGGCCTGGCGTGCTGCGATTCATGGGGTCGCAAAGAGTCGGACACGATTGAACGACTGATCTGATCTGATCTGATCTGATTGTAGTATGTGTCTCTGTTGAAATTTTCCTGAGTTATTTTTCTTGATTAGACTGGGGATATGGAATTTGGAGAAGAAGATAAAGAGATAGAATGCTGTTTTCATCATCCTGTTTATGACTGCTGATGCTGACCTTGATCACCTGACTAAAGTGGTGTTGGTCAGGTTTCTCCTCTGTAAAGATTTCCCCCTGTTTTCGTAGTGTACACTCTTTGGAAGGACACTTCTCTGTGCAGCCCATACTACACAGAGCCCACAACTGTGCTTCCACTCTTTAGGATGGAGTATCTCCTTAAGTAAATAGTGATTTCTTTGGAATTCTTCTGCTTGGGATGTATGTTTATTTCCTCCTATTTTATTAATTAACTTAGTCATTTTTGTTGTATCAGTATTGAGTCATGAATTTTTATCTTTATACTTGGGGTTGTTAGCCAAAACTTTTATTGCTTAAGCTGTTCCAGTTTTGACCTTTGGGCTATTGGGAGCTCTTTGAATTTTCTCTTACACCCCTTTGGCATACTTCCATCAATGTGGCTGTCTTGTTTTTTGGGTTTTGGGGGGAGTGCTTCCTTACTCCCTGGCACTATCTGATGGTTCAGGCTTGTCTTATGAATTTCCTTTCTCCCAATCACAAAACTTAGAATCAGCCATTTCTTCTAAGAAGCAGGTGGTTCTTTGTTGTTTTCATTTTGTTTTGTTTTTAAATAATAAAAGTGAGGAGAGAGCTACGTAAGAATGAAAGTGAGTTGGCATGCCCCTCCCACCTTTCTTACCTTCTGAACTTGTTCTTCACCTAGTCCTTAGCCATCAGAGGACCTCTTTGCTTTTTTAGCTCAAGGCTGATGATTTCATCTCATTTTTGATTGTCCTTTTCATGTCATGAACTTGGACTTGTGTATGTTGCTTATGCCCTTAGCCACTCAGTCATGTCTGACTCTTTGCAAGCCCATGGAATGTAGCCCCCCAGACTCCTCTGTCCATGGGATTTCCCAGGCAAGAATACTGAAGTGGGTTGCCATTTCCTTCTCCAGGGATCTTCCCAAGCCATGGATTGAACCTGCATCTCCTGTGTCTCCTGCATTGCAGGCGGATTCTTTACCCGCTGAGCCATGAACTTGGACATTTGTATTTAATTCAGAGTTTCCAGGCAACTTGGAGTACTTTGGCTTTGAGCCATCCAGGATCAGGGGTTTTCCATCGTCTATAATTGAAATCCCTTTGAGAAAGCAAATCAAGTATTTTGACTTATCCTGTATTTCTCTTTGAGAGAGAATGACTCATTCTCCTCAGAATGAGGGGAATGACTTAGTACATTTGATTTTAAAAGTTGTCGTTTTTACAGCATAAGGAAGACATTCTTCCTAGCCTTTCTCTTAAGTCTTTTTGTACCTCCTAGAGATAGCATCAATGTGACAACTTGAGAAATATTGGGTTGGCCATTAAATGGTACAGAAAAACCTGAACGAACTTTCTGACCAACCCAGTACTTGATATAAGACTGTTAGTTTCTTTACTGCTATGGTCCTAACTATTTTTCTAAATTCCTACACATTTAGAGTCAGGAGTTAAGGGCACGTGGTTCCGTGTCTGAGGCTGACGTGGACTTCTCTCTGCATTGAGATTCTCTCATAGCCTATTTAGAAATAGTGGGTGGTACTGGGTACTGCATTGTCTGCAGCCTAGTAGGGACTAGTAACCATAAGGGTTTTGAGGGTAAAATAAATGCCAAACTGACTTCATTTAGTTTTAATTGCAGAGGAGTCTAGATTAGAAGAGTAAAGAATATCAGATCCTAGTACCTAAGGATCTTTATGCATAGAACCAGATTAACATAGCTGTTATGTATAGAAATAGTTGGAGGAGTTAATTTTTGGATAACATCATTAGCAAACTGTACTATACATTTTCAAATGTCTCCGTTCTTTTCGAAAATGCTTTCACAGATAACGCCTTAATGAAAGTATGGGTTTTAGAGGAGCAGTAAGGTGGATAATAATGCTTTTCCCCTTCATCAGATTGTTCTTTGAGCCACAAAAATACTGAGTTCACATATCAAAGAATCAGTGACAGAAAGCAGTTTGCTCCTTCACTTACACATACATGCAATATTGTTGAATGCCTCCTTTAGCAGTGCAGACCTTGCCAAAGATTAAAGGACCATTGGTTTATCCTAGCTATTAGCTCCTTGCCATTAACGTCGTATCAAGCACTTACAGGCTATCAGTCTCTTATCCCTGTTGAATAAGTGAACGAGTTGAAGTCTTCCTTCCTGTGTTTTGATGCTTACCTGCTCTTTGTCTTTTCCAGTTTCTCTTGATCATCTTTACCTTAACCCAGTGAAGACCATGATCACCCCATTAATTAAAATTCAGTTTCTCTCTACAGAATAACAACCCCAAGGATTATTGACTTAAAGTAGGAGTTTAGTTTTTTTTCTCCTATAAAAGAAGTCTGGAGTCAGGCATTGAAGTGCTGGCACAGAGGTTTCATGGAGTCTTCAGGGACCCAGGCTCCAGCCTGTTGTCATTGTTCTTTGCATCCCAGGTGGCTGCTAGACTGTTGTTCATTCATCAGTCTTGCTCCAGATGGCAGAATGGAAGAAAAACAGAAGAAAAAGCCCTCACCGCCCCACTTTAAGGAGACTCTCTAAAAGTAACATATCAGGCTCCTCTATACATTTTCTTGGCCAGAACTTAGTGCTATGACTACGTTTTGCTGGAGAGAATCTAAGAGATAGTTTTTCATCTGGACAGTAATATTTCCAGTAAAACAAAAAAAGCCAGAAAGTCAAAGCAAAAACCAAAACTGAAACCACAAAAGCCCCTCAGGATTCTGTTGTTGAATAAGAGGAGGAGGAATGTTGTGCGGTAATCACTGGTTTTTGCCACTATCTTCACTCTGATGCAGCCCAAAGATGCCTCCTGGCTTCGCCTCACCTCTGGACAAGTGATTTTGCCAGTTCTCCAACCAGCCATCATCACCATCTTGTTTACACCGACTCCTGTTTCAACATCCCAGAATGGGTGGGAAAAGTCCTGAATTTGAGACAGATCTGATGTCCTGTGTCTGCTAGTTGACCCCAACTGAATTCCTATTTTTAAACCTGTGGATATTCAGCTCCTGTAGTCCATTTCTTGCAGCAGTTATTTTCGATGTCCATTCAACTTTCATATTTTGACTTTGTTCTTGTTTACTTTCTTATGAGGAAATCAGTCATCCTCTGCCTCTATCTCACTTTCCTGTATTGCTGTGATAGATCATCCTTTGCTTCAGTCTCAATACCTGTTTTTATCAATAGTATGTAAGCCTTTGGGCCGGGGGTGGGGGGGTAGGGGAGGGTGGGGGGTGGGGGTGGGGTGGGGGTGGGGTATATTAATTCCCAAAGGAGACTGCTTTGTGCTCTATAAATACCTGTTGAATGAATGAATGAATCCTTTCCCTCTCTCTCTTACTTCCCTCTTCCTAATTAGAATACAGTATATTCTCTATTTATAATACTCTCTCTGGACTTTGCTGCCTTTTTTTCCCCCATTTTTCACAGTTCACTTTTTTATTTAAGAAGAGGCATCTCACAGTTTTCTCACTCCTTGTTCTCTTTACTGTCCTCTGAATTTTCAGACTTTGCTTTGACATTTTCGCCCCCTTGTTAGCCTTTTCTCATTGTCTAGTCTCTTTGATGCTGCATTATTGATGCCACATTCTTGGAAATACTCTTGGTTCTTTTACCTTTGTAGCTGTTTCTTCTGTATTTCCTTTGTTGACGTCCTTCTGCTCTATAACACTGAGCAAAATGTGACGATTTATGTTTGCGATTTGTTCTTTTCTCTCTCTGCCCTTTCTTTGCAGTATCTCAGCTGCGTGTCTGCACTTTGACCTTCGTCTGTCATTTCTGTATGGCTGATCCTCCAGTATACATAAATTGCTTTTACTACTCATTTCTGCATCACTCTTAAATACTTCCTGGATGCCAGGACTGAAATTTCTGTCATCATAAAGAGCATGTGTAAAATTTGGAATGTTAGGATACATGTCTCAGGTGCCCATCACTAGAATGTTGCCTCCTAAACTTTCCATGCTAACAGTCCTACCGGCAAAGGATAGCAGCTTCCTGTGCATTGTCTTTTCTGTCTGGAATGCCCTTTTCTTTGTTTTGGCCAGCTGTCTTTTTAAGCTCAAGTTCAGAGATCTGCATATCACCAAGCTTTCTAGGATGACACCAGACCTTACTGACTTTATAGGCTTTGAACTTCTGCCACATTCATTTATCTGTTGCCTGGCACTCCTCCTATCCTTGTGTGGTACTGTATGTGGAATAAATCGTCTTTATTATAAATGTCTTATCTTGCAGATACCCTGTAATCTTATTCCTCTTCATACTCCTAGTGCTCGATATATAATCGGCACTTAATAACATTTGCTGTGGATGATGGCATCCCCTTTTCATTTCCTTATCTTGTTCCATTTCTAGCACTGAGATTGCTTAAAAAAACAATTAATTTTTCTTATCACCAAACAAACATTTCTTTTCCATAAATGAAATGAAGTGCTCGGACTGAGCTGAATGACAGATTTTCAGCCAGCCTTATTGTGTTCTGCTATGCACTTTTTACAGTACATTATAAAAAGCTTGAACTGATTGTTGGAGAAGTAACTTTTCTCCATCTTTCTTGGTCTTTTGAGTGTCATCTAAAAAGTGGGAATAAAAGAGTCATGAAAAGAGCTAGTAGGATCTTGTGGAAATAAAGTTTTCCATGGGTGAGTTCAAGTGGGGCTGAGGGAGAGGTTGAGAGGGAAAGAGAGACTGTGACTAAATGAGGATGAAAATGCATGTAAAAGGCCACACCCGTTAGACCCAAGCAGCTTGGCAGCATCCAGGAGATACCAGACCAGCCAGGTTGAAGGCTACTTGTAGCAAAGTGTTGTGTATTTCATAAGGATAGGAATTCACGTCAGGGGCATGTTTGCTGTGCGCCCCTACAAAAAGAAGCATTTGTTGTTGTTCAGTCGCTAAGTTGTGTTCAACTCTTTACAGCTTCATGGGCTGCAGTTGTTTTTATGATGAACCATATTTTAATAATAAATTCCTCAGCAATATAGTGATGTGACGGACGCATGGAATAAAGTAGATCCAGTTTACCTACGGTGTCTTTTAAAATCCAGGTATAAGAAATCAGCTGTGATTAAAATTTAGCTCTGTATAGACTTAAAACTCAAACTAATAAGAGTACAATTCCAGACTCAAATTAGGGAACACAAGACTTAACTTCACTTGTTTACTTGATTTTGCTTTTTTCCCATAGGGAGTTTGAAATACTGCCTTGTGATTCTGAACCAGCCTTTGGACAAATGTTTTCGTCATCTTTGGCACAAAGGTAACCTTAATTAGCATTTATATTTCTTTGCTTTCTTACTTTCCTTTGGACTGATGTGACGGTTAAGTATCCCAGAAACCAGGTGGACTACTAAAAAGTGGAATTTATAATATGCTGATTTAAATATTGAGTTATCAGAAGATGTTATTACTGTTTCTCTGCTTATCTGTTCTGTTTATACACGTGGTTTCCAAGCAGTGGACCTCTAAGGACAGAATTATAATATAGCACCACTCTGCTGCTGCTGCTAAGTCGCTTCAGGCATGTCCAACTCTGTGTAACCCCATAGACGGCAGCCCACCAGGCTCCCACATCCCTGGGATTCTCCAGGCAAGAACACTGGAGTGGGTTGCCATTTCCTTCTCCAATGCATGAAAGTGAAAAGTGAAAGTGAAGTCGCTCTGTCGTGCCCGACTCTTAGTGACTCTACTGTATATTATAACTATTATGTGGATGTTTATCCTAAGTACTTACAAGTGTTTGTTCAAGTGTAAATGTTTTTGGCTCCAGTGACAGCAGAAAACCTCCACAAGCCTCACTCATTCCAGCATTCAGTAATTAGATTTCTTCAGAATGACTGGAAGATAAAAGAAGAAGACAGTTACCAGTATATTAGAATTTCTAGGGGTGCAGAAAAATATAGTTAAAAATGGAATATTTTTACCGAATTAAACTTCTATGAAGTTTCATGTAAGAAATAGGCTTTATTAACTCTTTTACATTATTCTTGATTTTTATAGAATTAACTCAAGAAAGTAGTATTAAATAGCATTTGCCATTTTGAACCTCTGTTCTTTAATGAAGTCTTGGTTTTTTTTCCCTAAGGGATACTTTTGCTATGTTTTCATTGTAAGTTTTAGATCAAATTAGATAAACAGAAATCTTGATTCATGATATATTGTAGCATATTGTTGATTTTCTTTTACCAGCCCAGACTAGTGTTCTCGTTGTTGAGGTTGTGTGTC
This sequence comes from Bos grunniens, assembly GCF_055505025.1. Taxonomy (NCBI): domain Eukaryota; kingdom Metazoa; phylum Chordata; class Mammalia; order Artiodactyla; family Bovidae; genus Bos; species Bos grunniens. The sequence continues at coordinate 12,124,149 of NC_141168.1, forward strand.
TTTGAATTCAAACCTGTTAGGTTAATCAGTTCACATCTGGACAAAGGTAGTTGTGATACTAGAGGGAATAAATTATTATGTAGATAATTTTGTAGAAAGAATTTTTCATGTTCAGTATGCTCAGGATGAAAACTCCTGGTATTACAAATTTAGCCAACTTTAAATTAGCTAACTTAAAATTTCACATTGTAGTTTTACTAACATTGCCCTAAAAGTAAACAGTTACTCAACTATTAACTTATCTTTCATAGCACTTACTGCTTACTAACCTGAAATTAGGTAGTTATTTGGGTATCTTAAAGCCAAAAGGTCTTTTTTGACACTTTATCTTTGTAGTCTAGTGCTGTGCGTGGCATATAATTGCTTAGTAATTACAGTGATTGAAAGACAGAATCTAATATAGTTGATATTGCTCATAAAGACCAAAGCAGACTGACTAGGTACATCTTTTTTTACCTGAACTTATTGTATCATGTTTTATAATATTTTTAGGAGCACATGTAAAACTGTGTTTTACAGCAAATTGATAAAATATTCATTGATAGGAGCTGTTAGAAACATTGGATAATGAAAACCACATACTCAGCCTCATATTTTGGGGGTGGTTAATGGTCCTGTTTTGCTCATAGTGTGATATGATGTAGATTTTTGAGCTGACTGAAGTTCTTCATTTCATTAGGTTTTCTGCAGTGAGTTTCATTTGAAAATGTCTCAGGCCTGACGTTCACCAGATAATCAGTTCAGTTCAGTCGCTCAGTCGTGTCCAACTCTTTGCGACCCCATGAACTGCAACACACCAGGCCTCCCTGTCCATCACCAACTCCTGGAGCCTACCCAAACTCATGTCCATTGAGTGGGTGATGCCATCAAACCATCTCATCCTCTGTCATCTCCTTCTCCTCCTGCCCTCAATCTTTCCCAGCATCAGGGTCTTTTCCAATGAGTCAGCTCTTTGTATCAGGTGGCCAAAGTATTGGAGTTTCAGCTTCAACTTCAGTCCTTCCAATGAACACCCAGGACTGATCTCCTTTAGGATAGACTGGTTGGACCTCCTTGCAGTCCAGTGGACTCTCAAGAGTTTTCTCTAGCACCACAGTTCAAAAGCATCAATTCTTTGGTGCTCAGCTTTCTTTATAGTCCAACTCTCACATCCATACATGACTACTGGAAAAACGATAGCCTTGACTAGATGGACCTTTGTTGGCAAACCAATGTGTCTGCTTTTGAATATGCTACCTAAGTTGGTCATAACTTTCCTTCTAAGGAGTAAGCGTCTTTTAATTTCATGGCTGCAGTAACCATCTGCAGTGATTTTGGAGCCCCAAAATGTAAAGTCAGCCACTGTTTCCAGTGTTTTCCCATCTATTTGCCATGAAGTGATGGGACCAGATGCTATGATCTTAGTTTTCTGAATGTTGAGCTTTAAGCCAACTTTTTCACTCTCCTCTTTTACTTTCATTAAGAGGCTCTTTAGTTCTTCTTCACTTTCTGCCATAAGGGTGGTATCATCTGCATATCTGAGGTTATTGATATTTCTCCCAGCAATCTTGATTCCAGCTTGTGCTTCTTCCAGCCCAGAGTTTCTCATGATGTACTCTGCATATAAGTTAAATAAACAGGGTGACAATATACAGCCTTGACGTACTCCTTTTCCTATTTGGAACCAGTCTGTTGTTCATGTCCAGTTCTAACTGTTGCTTCCTGACCTGCATATAGGTTTCTCAAGAGGCAGGTCAGGTGGTCTGGTATTCCCATCTTTTGAAGAATTTCCCACAGTTTATTGTGATCCACACAGTCAAAGGCTTTGGCATAGTCAATAAAGCAGAAATAGATGTTTTTCTGGAACTCTCTTGCTTTTTCATTGATCCAGCAGATGTTGGCAATTTGATCTCTGGTTCCTCTGCCTTTTCTAAAACCAGCTTGAACATCTGGAATTTCATGGTTCACATATTGCTGAAGCCTGTCTTGGAGAATTTTAAGCATTACTTTACTAGCGTGTGAGATGAGTACAATTGTGTGGTAGTTTGAGCATTCTTTGGCATTTCCTTTCTTAGGGATTGGAATGAAAACCGACCTTTTCCAGTCCTGTGGCCACTGCTGAGTTTTCCAAATTTGCTGACATATTGAGTGCAGCACTTTCACAGCATCATCTTTTAAGATTTGAAATAACTAGAATTTTATCACCTCCACTAGCTTTGTTCATAGTGATGCTTTCTAAGGCCCACTTGACTAATCATTTGATTTGCATTAAAAAATGAACATTTGGTCAGTACACATATATAAAGGGAAGTAAAGGTATCTAAAGTGTACTGTGTACTGAAATGGTTAGATAATTCTCATTTCCGAAATAACTTTTCTTTAGGTTATTGAAATGCTAAATTCTTTCATGTATGCCTTTAGGATAATTCATCATTTTGGAGCCATGAACCATTATAAAAAGCAACTCTCTTAACAAAGACTAAGAAATAGGTTTTTTGTGACTCTCATAACAGAGGCTGTGAGCTTGTGTTTGTGTTGCTGTTCTTCTAAGAAATGGCAATGAAATAGAGAAACTCTGAGCTTGAGCTGATTTTCACAAGAGTGTCCCATAGAAAAACAGCATCAGTGGTTTGGGGGAAGAAACAGAATTGTGTCTTAAGATTTCATATCAGCAAGTAAGTCATGGCTGGAGGCTGCCCTGCTGCTTCTCTTAAGCTAATTTATGCCTGCAGCATTTTCTGTAACTTCTGTGGATGTGAAGATTTGGCAAGAGCAGAAATTAAGTGGTGAGAGCTGACCACAAAACCAAAACACACGAAAATTTGAAGGCTACTGCATAGCATACATAAGTCTCTTATATAAAAGTCTATATTTTACCTTTAACATATATGTGAAAGGCTTCTGTTGAGTAGGTATTTCTTGAGATTCCTTTCAAATGAAAGACTACTTTGAAGATGTTAGTTCACATGTTATAAAATCTAGTTTAAATGACTTAAAGAAGGGCTTCAAGGGAGATTAAAATTATAAAAGTTTTTGAGTGTGTTTTCCCTCTACTACATCATGAAGTTTTAAGGACTTTTTGGTCACACTTCTTAGAATATATCCCTACTTGTCTAACATTATGTACTCCAGATTTAATCTGGGGACATAAAATAAATATTTGATAGGTAGGTAGATAAATAAAACGAGAATCTAGTTAGTATCTCACTAAGTGTTCTGTGGCAATCAGAGATTATTGGCCTTTGTGACTATCGCTCTTAGATTTCTTGACCTCCCTCCCTCCCTCCCTCCCTTGCTCTCTCTCTCTTTTTTTTTTTCCCTGTGAGCCAGGCTTTCTCTTCCAGTAAATGTCTTTTTCACCCTGAAATATATGGTAAGTGAAAGAAACAGAGATGTCTGTGTTTGAATGGCTCTGGTTATTTCTTGTTGTGGGTCAGTGTTTTTCATCTCGGGGTCACCAAGCTTACTGGGTCCTCACAGATAGTAGGAGAGGTCTCTTGAGTTACATGAAATTGAAATACAAAAAAAAGAAATAAGAAACCCACAGACATTCATTTACGTGGAATACGGTTGCATAGATTGATCATGTATCAGGTTTCTAGGAGTTTGACGTCCTGAATACATCCTCATTTTTAACGTGAGTTCCTGGCCTCAACCTGCCTCTTGCGTTTGATCCGCAGAACAGTGGTGACCATATTAATCAGATTATGAATCGATGATCAGGTTATGTCAATGCCATTATGTTTAATCTTTGGCCTTAGAGCTTTTTCCTCTAATAAGGAATTACTTTCCTTTACTGGGTGTCTGTTTCTCTTATTCCTCTGGAAACCAACGTTAAGATCACATGAGGATATGGGCAACATACTCTGTTCATTTTGGATGAGGCTTAAGTCATAAGATATTTTGACAGATCCAGTGGGTTTTTCAGGTTAAAGGGAGGCAAATGTGACATTTCATGAACTGGAAAACAAGCAAGGTCTTTGGTTTTGTAGTATCATTTTTTCCCCTTCTGTTCTGTTTGTAATGGACCTATTGAGGCCCTTCTGTGCCAGGCATGGGGCTCGAAGCTGGGGGTGGGACTCGGGGCTCTGGGTTTTGGTTGGAATGGAGAGCTGGTGGGCAGGAAAGGTGCGGGTGGGACTCTGGGCTCTGGGCTTTTGTTGGAATGGAGAACTGGTGGGCGGGAAAGGTGTGGGTGGGACTCTGGGCTCTCAGTTGTGGTTGGAACTTCACTGGCGGGGCGGGAAGATGGGGTTGTGGAGGCCTAAGGTTGCAGCCTGTTCTTGATGACAGCATCTTCATCAAGAGCCACAAGGCCTCAGAAGGAGCGTGCTGTATCCCTGCTTCTCAACAGCTGTGAACCTGTTGTAGCATTTGATTAATTGCATCTGCTTGGCTCATGTCTGTATGCTTGTCTTTCTTTAAAGAAAAACACTTTAGCTGAATAAATACTTTTTAACAGAATCATGACTTGCTGCACTAATTCTACTGATTTTGTGCTAGTGATCAGTGTCAGGCTGAAGTTTGAAGTGCCTGATCTGCTATAAAGCGCCTTGTTGTCTTGACCCTTTCTTTTGTAAATTATGCACCCCAGGACTCTTTTCTCCTGATGACTTAAAATGAAGCTCAGCCAAAGTTAACAGATTTACAGCATGTGAAGTTTTCTTTTTCCTCTCTTTTTCTACCACTATCTCTCTATTCCGTGGGACTTTTCTTCTTTCACTTCTGGTGTCCATTTTGTTCATTTTCATTAAGAGAAATTGGATACTTGTAATTTTTATATGTAGATATTGGTTGGTAGCTTTAAAATACTTGGTATATTAAAGAAATAGCTATTTCATTCCTATTGTATTTATTTGTATACATTATGTCTATTAGAAGGATTTCAAAGGAAACGTTTTTGATAATCATCTTGAAAGTTCATAATCACCTTAGGGTTATTCCTAAAGCTGACTCTGAAAGGGCTAGTCATAGTCCATCTTTTTGGGTTTCTTTTTTTGAGTGTGTTTCTAATATAATTTTTCCTCTGTCCTCATCTTCTGCTGTGACCCCATCCTATGTATTTAATGACTGATATAATTGAACTGCCTTTTTTTGTTGTTGTTGCTTGAAATAGATTTTTATTATACTTATTCATCTTTCAACCTTTGACTCATCTTTAAAGGTCTAACTCAAATGCCACCTCCTGTGTATAAAAGCTTCCTTACTTAGTGTGCCCAGGTAGAGATTTTCTCCTTAGTATTTGTCTTTTGCTTCTTACTTAGAAGTATCACCTGATCCCTCCTTGAGGCTCAGCTTCTTAAAGAAGGATACAGAATGCTTAGCAGAGGTGTTTTCCTCCTGGTTCTGGTGAGACTAGCCTGGGAGCAGCCATTGTAGGTCATCCTGGCAATTGCTGAAGGTCAGGGTCTGTCTTTGGTACTTTTTGGATGCTGGAAATCCTTTTGCCCTGCTGTGAACCAGTTAGCGGGCAGCAGGTGCATGCACGCACACACACTCTTCCCTGCGGCCAAGATTCCTCGCGTTTCTCAGCCTAGGTTGGGTCCCTTTTCTACTTCTCCTGAACTGGAGCTCTGTTGACCAATTTCTTTTTTCCTCTGCTCTAAGACTCCCAAATGCTTACTTTGTATTTCCTCGTGTAACCAATCAGAACTGCTGTTTTCATTAATCTCACCTCTTTTCCTCATAGCTCATATGCAAAGAATATATTCCTTTTTTCCTCTTTCATTTTATGTCTTTGACAGTTGAAGTGGTAACAAATGTGTCATTGGAATATATCCTCTTTGTCCATTAAGATATTATGGTAAGGTATATCTTTATTATAGAGAAGAGTATAAAATTATGCAATTAAGCAACACCCTTATCTTCTGACTTTAATTTCTAAAGAGATTTACTGTATATTTTTATTGCAGTGCTTGTAATGCTCCTTTCTTAATTTCTTTGTGAGAATGGTAGATTAACCTTATTTTTGAGAAAATACATGCCTCAGTTTTACCCTAGATTTTCATCTTTAATTATAGAATTATATATGTGCTTTTTAATTTAATTTAATTTAATTATAGACTTATATATGTGCTTTTTAAAGATTTAAAACATCACTTTTTATAATGAGACAGTGACAGTCCCCATTAGCTATTTAATATTTCCTTCAGTATTTGTTTTATACTTGCATTTTTTCTTTTTCATTATTGCCCATGAAATGATTTTTATGTGTATTTTAACCATCAGTTAAGGTTGTAGATGGAATGCTGTGACTAAATAGGAAAATGCCCCTAAAATAGAGGTTGCCAGGCCATGTGACTCTGTACCCTCTATGGCAGCTAGTGCAGAGGTTTTGACTGCCCGTTTTACTGTGTTTTTTTTACGCCATGTAGGTCTGTGTCCTAACTGGTATGTTGGTGTTTAATATAACTAGAAAATGGCTTCAAGTTAGTATGGCTACTTATATTTTAGTAAATATAAATATATATATATATATTTTATATAAACATACATTTTTTAAACTCATTCATTCATTTACTTACATTTGCTCCATGTTAGTTTACAGGGACACACACACACTTACACACAGACTTTTCTGCTGATGTTAAGTCCAATGAACTAAGCCTGATGTGGGATTAGTTACAAGACTCTAAGCGTGTTGTTAACAGTCATCCTTGCTAGGGAAGCTCAGCAGGACCTTTGTGGTACTGTGTCCTCACTGAAACGGTGTAAAAGTAAAACACAAACAAAAAACTCCAAAGGATTCTAGAATTCTATCTCTGCACTAGGCAGACAGTGAATGCTGCAGAAACCTAGTTAAAAATAAAGCATCACCTTTGGGTCAGCTATCCCAAAGTGAATTCAGCGTTTTGCATTTCTTAAAGTTGATGGTGTCCAACTCTTTAGAAGGTATCCTGTCATTTTCCCCGTCAGAGTGCTCAGGTCTTAGGTGGCCTTCCCTGAAATGCAGACGTCATGTTCACAGCACTTCCCAGAAATTTGTTACAGAGACGTAAAGTTTTCTCCATTCACTTGTAACACAGAGCTTATTCAGTTAGTTTGAAGGTCTTCTAAAAGAGTAGTCTTCAGAGAAGCAGTCGGAGAAACATGGTGTGAATCACTTCCTTTTCCCCACATTGTGAATTGTTACCTTACCCGTAAGAATCTGGAAACATATATTTTTACCCTGTCCTGCTTTAAAGTTTGATCTCTAAATACTGTGATGTGTTAGATAAATATTAGTGTTCCTATGTGTGTTAATTTTTTGTCCCACTTTGCTTAGTGGCTTCTCCCTTGTAATAGTTTCTTCGAAGGCAAGCTGCGTCTGAAAGTTTATTTTCAGAGAGGGTGCATGCATGCTCAGTTATGTCTGACTCTTTTGAAAACCCATGGACTGTAGCCCACCAGGGTCTTGTGTCCATGGGATTTTCTAGGCAAGAATTACTGAAGGGGGTAGCCATTCCCTTCTCCAGGGCATCTTCCTGACCCAGGGATCAAACCTGCATCTCTTGCATCTCCTGCATTGGCAGGCGGATTCCTTACCACTGCACCTGGGAAGATCATGCTATTTAATTGAGTATAAGTCAGTTAAGGCAGGAAGAGAAGAGGATGACAGAGGATGGGATGGTTGGATGGCATCACTGACTCAATGGACATGAGTTTGAGTAAACTCTGGGAGTTGGTGATGGACAGGGAGGCCTGGAATGCTGCAGTCCATGGGCTCCCAAAGAGTCGGACATGACTGAGCAACTGAACTGAAAGTCAGTTAAAGAACATTACCACTGGCTAATATTTGTGTGCGATTACAGAGTAAAACTAAGATGAACTTTTTTGGAGTCCTGGTCTTTGGGGGAAGCTGAGCCTCTCTGAGTATTTGCTTTCCCAGTAATAGCTGCTCAGAGTCTCGGAAAGAAGCTGCCATTGGGAAACAGAAAAGCTAGTAAGAGAGGATGACCTCTCTCCTGCTTCACTCAGAAGTTTGGTTGCGAGGAAATCTGATCTGTATCCTTCTGTATCTGAATTTACTGGCAGTGTTCGGAACAAACTGAATGGGGCATCATAGGGGAAATCGTAGGGCAAAACACTTGTCTAAGCTAGTAGGGGAGTAGCTTATTTGTTGTTGTTCAGTTGCTAAGTCATGTCCGACCCTTTGGGACCCCATGGACTACAGCATTCCAGGCTTCCCTGTCCTTCATTTTCTCCCAGAGTTTGCTCAGATTCATCTCCATTGAGTTGGTGATGATATCTACTATCTCATTCTCTGCTGTCCTCTTCTCCTTTTGCCTTCAACCTTTCCCAGCATTAGGGTCTTCTCTAATGAGTTGCTTCTTTGCATCAGGTGGCCAAAGTATTGGACTTTCAGTATCAGTCCTTTGAGTGAATATTCAGGGTTGATTTCCTTTAGGATTGACTGGTTTCATCTCCTTGCTGTCCAAGGCATCTCAGGGGTCTTCTCCAGCACCTCAGTTCAAAAGCATCAGTTCTTCAGCGCTCAGTGGAAGAAATACTCTATAATTTTGAATGTATTCAATAGAACTGAACAGTGTGCAGTGTTAAATACCTATAATAGCAGGATCTCTGTGGAAGTGAAATAGTGATACCCTTTAATAAGACATCCTTGCCATCTCAATCATTATCATAAATTTGGTTTTTAAGGGATTTGCTGGTTATGACTACCTGGATAGGTAGAATATCATGTGCGTTTTTGTCATTTAATTGCATCCAAGCAAAGATCCAGCTGATACCTTAGCTGGGAAAATGCTAGGCTTTAGGGTATCTGAATTTTCATTCAGATGATCCAGGAAGCATCTGTTCTACTGATGAGCAGATTAGTCATTAGACTTAAGAATCCTATAACGGTGAGGCTTAGCACAGTTTATTGAACTACCAAATTGACACTATTTGTGTCATTTTCTGTTCTTAGTGGTTCACAGAACTTATGCTTTGAGCACATTTAAGTGAACGTTGAGCCAAAGATCTGATGAGCAATTTGCATACTTGGTTCTGGTCCATTAAGCAAAACAGTTATGTACAAGCTGTAGTCCCTGTAAATAAGGCTGGCAGGAAAGATCTGTCTCACTCATACAGAAACATTTGAGGACTACAAAAAAGTCATTTAAATAGATGCCATTTCAATATATTAGTGATACAGAACAAAATGTGTGTAGTCTGATTTGAGACTGGAAATATAATTTATGACTCTCATCCCAAGGTGATGGCCCATCGCTGTTGAATTAGATCTTTCATTATTTTGAGTGTTACAAATGTCAGATATTAAGGACCTCAGTGTTATTTTCTTAGGATCCACTCTCGGATCATCATGTTGCATGATGTTTTGTTTCAGTAACTCCATTATCATAGGCCACTGAAGAAACTGATCCCAAAACCTGAAGTACTTCATAGTTGTGAAGCATTTGTAATTCTCCTGCTACACGTCCTGATTTCATGGTACTTTGTATGAGCTGTTGTGTATGTGCACGCATGCTCATTTGCTCAATTTGTGTCGGACTCTTTGCGACCCCATGGACTATAGCCCAACAAGTTCCTCTGCCCATGGAGTTTTCCAGTCAAGAGTGCTGGAGTAGGTTACTATTTCCTCCAGGTTATCTTCCCCACTGAGATACCGAGCTTGTATCTCTTGTGTTTCCTGCATTGGCAGGTGGATTCTGTACCCTGCACCACCTGGGAAGCCCATGAGCTGTGGTCCTTGTTATTTAAAACAGAGAAGTAGTTTCAAAATACCAAGTTTTCACAGTATAGCATTTTCTAATATGTTTACTGAGAGTAAAAAAATCCAGTATTTCCTTTTTTAATTCATATCTTTTCCCATTGTTGGTGTCAAAAAATAATAAAGGCTGATGATGATTATTTCCTCCTCAGTAAGTCATAAATGTGCTTCCCTGATAGCTCAGTTGGTAAAGAATCTGCCTGCGATACAGGAGACCCTGGTTTGATTGCTGAGTTGGGAAGATCTGCTAGAGAAGGGATAGGCTACCCACTCCAGTATTGTTGGGCTTCCTTTGTAGCTCAGCTGGTAAAGAATCTGCTGATAATGTGGGAAACCTGGGTTCGATTCCTGGGTTGGGAAGATCCCCTGGATGAAGGGAAAGGCTACTCACTCCATTATTCTGGCCTGGAGAATTCCGTGGACTGTATAGTCCATTGGGTCACAAAGAGTCCGACATGACTGTGCGATTTTCACTTTCAAGTCATAAATGTATGACTGTAAGAATTAGCATTATAAAATATTTTATTTAAAATCCTTACACCCTTTAGTTGGAATTTATCTATCCTATACATATGTTGCTGTTGTTCAGTTGCTAAGTCATGTCCAACTGTTTGAGGCCCCATGGACTGCAGCGTGCCAGGCTTCCCTGTCCCTCACTATCTCCTGGAGTTAGCCCAAGTTCATGTTCATTGAATCAGTGATGCTATCCAACCATCTCATCCTCTGTCACCCTTTTCCTAAATATATATATGTGTTGTAAATGTGTGAAGCATATTCCAAAGTAATAGAAGTTAATGGAAAATAATAGACGTTTCCAGAATATTTTTGAAATTCTACTCCTGCCCTTAAGATAAAATTGGTGTGTAATTTTGTTACAAAGATCAAAGTGTCAAAAAAACGGCCCCTCCCCTCCTGTGTTACATCATTACCTTTAATAACAGGAGGGTATTTCGACTTGTTCAGTGGCATGATTTGTCTTTGGGATGTTTCTAGGAGTCTAAGAGGGAGATGGTACAGGATAGATTCAATGCAATGTGTATTTTCAATTGTCAGCAACTTTTGATTATGTTAAAAAAAAAACACAGATTGGTAATACTATGTTTAAAACATACTTATCATTACCAGCCTGTATCATTCATTTGACAAATAGTAATTCGATGTGTAATTTATCATTGGTTACAAATCTGAGCCCGTCCTTCTGGTTTATGATTATTTTATACATCTTATTTACAGTGATCAGCCCTTTTCCTAGGGCTTCACGGGCACTTTAATCATGATTCACAGCATTGTGCATCCTTTGTGTTCAACAGCATATAGAACACTACAGGAATAAGGAGAGAGGCATTATCTTTTTACTGGCCAGAAGTAAGCAGGGTTTGTTATCTGAGAGGAAGAAAAGATAAATATAAGCTGAAATTTGCAGGAGTATGGTTGTGAATGTCCATAGAAAGCAAATTTAGGGATTTTAAGGTATAAATATGCTAGCCTAAGCTTAAAGTTTATGTTAAATAGTTTAACATAATAGACTTAAGCGTGTATGGCTTATCCATGTCCATATGCTGAAATTCACGGGATTCTCTGTTGCTTTATGTAGGCAGGACTGTTAGTTTGGTTTTCTTTTATCATTTTTTAAAAATCTCAATTAGTACTGAATGAAAGACATCTTTGAGAAAATATACTTTAATTTGTAGCATTCAGTAGGCCTTTAAGGACTATCTTGAAAAACTCTGGTTAAATAAAATGCCTTCTCTTGTTGGAATGAGATAGGGTTATTGTCATAATGGAACACTGTTTCTGGTTTTTATGGAACATTTTTAGCAGAGGCAACAATTATAACTTCCATTCTACTTGTGCCTTTTTATAACTGGTCTTACATAACAAAGCAAAAAATAATGTTTATGTTACAAATTAGTCTAACACTGTTATTTTTTCTAATGATAATGGAATTATAAGCATGCTTTAATAGCCACTTAATATTTTCTTGAAGAGGTGAACTGTTGATCTTCTCAAAGTAAAAACACAAATCGAGATATATTTGCTTTCTGGGTTTTAAAGAAGGGATGTTCTTTTTCGCCACATGAGAAAAATAAATAGAAAGCATATATAATTTTTTTTCTTTGTAAACAGAAAGCAATCTTCCCACACTTAACAACATTAAAAGCTGTGTGCACATTACTCTACATATGTTTAGTTAAATCTGGAATCAGTTCAGTTGCTCAGCCATGTCTGACTCTGCGACCCCATGGACTGCAGCACATCAGGCTTCCCTGTCCATCACCAACTCCCAGATCCTACTCAAACTCATGTCCATCGAGTTGGTGATGCCATCCAACCATTTTATCCTCTGTCGTCCCCTTGTCCTCCCGCCTTCAATGTTTCCCAGCATCACGGTCTTATCCAATGAGTCAGTTCTTTGCATCAGGTGGCTGAAGTATTGGCATTTCAGCTTTAGCGTCAGTCCTTCCAATGAATACTAATATATAATAATAGCATTAGTCCTTCCAATGATTTCCTTTAGGATGGACTGACTGGATCTTCTTGGAGGCCAAGGGACTCTCAAGAGTCTTCTCCAACACCACAGTTCAAAAGCATCAATTCTTCAGCATTCAGCTTTCTTTATAGTTCAACTCTCAAATCCATACATGACTACTGGAAAAACCATAGCTTTGACTAGATGGACTTTTGTTGGCAAAGTAATGTTTCTGCTTTTTAATATGCTGTCTAGGTTGGTCATAGCTTTTCTTTCAAGGAGCAAGTGTCTTAATTTCATGGCTGCAGTCACCATCTGCAGTGATTTTGGAGCCCCCAAAATAAAGTCTGACACTGTTTCCCTTGTTTCCCCGTTTGCCGTGAAGTGATGGGACCAGATGCCATGATCTTTGTTTTCTGAATGTTGAGTTTTAAGCCAGCTTTTTCACTCTCCTTTTTTACTTTCATCAAGAGACTCATTAGTTCTTTGCTTTCTGCCATAAGGGTGGAGTCATCTGCATATATGAAGTTATTGATAATTCTCCTGTCAATCTTGACTCCCGCTTGTGCTTCATCCAGTTCAGCATTTCTCTTGATGTACTCTGCATATAAGTTAAATAAGCAGGGTGACAATATACAGTACTCCTTTCCCGATTTGGAACCAGTCTGTTGTTCTATGTCCAGTTCTAGCTGTTGCTTCTTGACCTTTATACAGATTTTCGAGGAGGCAAGTCAGGTGGTCTGGTATTCCCATCTCTTTCAGAATTTTCCACAGTTTGTGGTGATCCACATAGTCAAAGGCTTTGGCATAGTCAGTCAAGCAGAAGTAGATGTTTTTCTGAGCTCTCTTGCTTTTTCGGTGATCCAGTGGATGTTGTGGAGAAGGTGATGGCAACCCACTCCAGTACTCTTGCCTGGAAAATCCCATGGACGGAGGAACCTGATAGGCCGTAGTCCATGGGGTCACGAAGAGTCAGACACGACTGAGCGACTTCCCTTTCACTTTTCACTTTCACTCATTGGAGAAGGAAATGGCAACCCACTCCACTGTTCTTGCCTGGAGAATCCCAGGGACGGGAGAGCCTGGTGGGCTGCTGTCTATGGGGTCGCACAGAGTCGGACACGACTGAAGCGACTTAGCAGCAGCAGCAGCAGCAGCAGCAGTGGATGTTGACAATTTGGTCCCTGGTTCCTCTGCCTTTTCTAAATCCAGCTTGAACATCTGGAAGTTCACGGTTGACGTACTTTTGAAGCCTGGCTTGGAAAATTTTGAGCATTACTTTGCTAGTGTGTGAGATGAGTGCAGTTGTGCAGTCGGTTGAACGTTCTTTGACATTGCCTTTCTTTGCGATTGAAGTGAAAGCTGACCTTTTCCAGTCCTGTGTGGCCACTGCTGAGTTTTCCAAATTTGTTGGCATATTGAGTGCAGCACTTTCACAGCATCATCTTTTAGGATTTGAATTAGCTCAACTGGAATTCCATCACTTCCACTAGCTTTGTTTGTAGTGATGCTTCCTCAGGCCCGCTTGGCTTCACATTCCAGGATGTCTGGCTTTAGGTGAGTGATCACACCATCATGGTTATCTGGGTCATGAAGATCTGTTTTGTACAGTTCTTCTGTGTATTCTTGCCACCTCTTCTTAATATCTTCTGCTTTTCTTAGGTCCATACCATTTCTGTCCTTTATTGAGCCCATCTTTGCATGAAATGTTCCCTTTATACCTCTGATTTTCTTGAAGAAATCTCTAATATTTCCCATTCTGTTGTTTTTCTCTATTTGCATTGATCCCTGAGGTATAGAAATGGTTTGGAGGTTCTGCCTGTAGGAAATTATTTTTATATTGTGTCGGTGACATTTCTTACCTTCCTGTAAGCATGTACCCATGAACTGATATAACCAAGTAGCTTAGATGGTAAAGAATCTGCCCACAGTGTGGGAGACCTGAGTTCGATCCTTGGGTTGGAAGATCCCCTGGAGTAGGAACTGGCAATGCGTTCCAGTATTCTTGCCTGGAGAATTCTGTGGACAAGGAGTCTGGCAGGCTGCAGTTCATGGGGTCACAAAGAGTTGGACACCACTGAGCAATTAACACTTTCTCTTTCATATAGACTCCTGAGACCTTTCACATCTCTATTGTTCATTCAGTTTAACCAAAAATTGAGAATGAGATGTGAGTGTGGATGTTTTATTCTTTATTAGGCACAATTGACATTCAGGTTTCAGGAAGGAAAACTGAGCTATGCAGTCTCTTATTCAAACAGTTGTAGGTATAGTGAGTTTCGATTCATTCACTGTATATTTCCTCAAACTGAAAATTTTTTCTGCTAGCCTGACTTTTAGAAGTTACAAACCATAAATGTCAGATTTCCAATCAGTATGAAAATAACTTGGTAAAGAGTTACCCATTTTCCTTTATTCTCTCTCTGCACTGTGAGACTAATGAGACTTTTTATTTTGAATGTTGACCTTGGTACTTGGAGATCTTTTGACACTGAAACAGATTTCAGTTATATTTACTATTTGGTGCTCATTGTGTCAGGAACATTCACTTATTATTTTATATGTGGATTTTTAATCCTTGTTGGGCACTTGTTGGAACAAACTGGAAGTGGATATTTCGATTGCATTTCAACTTTAGAGTCAGTGTAGAGTTTACTTCTGCCTACCAGTGAGCATTTTGTTTCCCTTTTTAACATTTTTATATTGTCATGCTGTTGGTGGTGGTATCTTCCTGTTTTTCTTTTTTTTTTTAAGTTTTGAACACTTAACATAATACTATCACCTGCCTTTTATATTCAGTTTGGAATCAAAATTAAAACAGTTTATTTATTGTGATACATGGATAGTGTCACTTTCGTGAAACTAAATAGCATCTTGCTGCTGCTGCTGCTGCTAAGTCACTTCAGTTGTGTCTGACTCTGTGCGACCCCATAGATGGCAGCCCACCAGGCTTCCCGTTCCTGGGATTCTCCAGGCGAGAACACTACTTCTAGTAAAATTTGTTAGTAGTGAATTGAACTTTTTTTTTTTCTTTCAGTTTTATGGATGATACCAGCATAGTTCTGAAACTTATTTTAAGGCAAACAGTAAATATGTCAACAAAATAAACGAGGAGAAATTAGAGATAAATAGAAGGTTATTCACAGCCATGGAATGGAAAAATTGTAAATTAGAGTGAACTTAGAAATATATATAGAAGAACATTTATGGTGAACTTTCTGTTATTACCTGTACTCTTTTTTGTTTCTTATAGTTATCAAAAGAGCCTTAAGATGACATCTAATTGATGTTTGGTTCATAAAACTAAGAGGTTATTATACTTGATTGATTAATTGGTTGCTGTCATTATCTTTATTTCATTTGACATTTTCAAATACAGCTTCAGTATCTTAAATAAAAGTGAGAAGAAACATTTTCCCCAAGCAAGCTAATGGATGTTTACCACTTACTTTCATCTTCTTATAACATCAGTAAACAGGCATGTTTTTGTTTCTCATTAACTTATGAAATTCTGACCAGCTTCTTCAAATCTGCATGATCCTCATCTTTTTTTTTTTTTTTTTTTAATTTTACTCCCCTTCTTATTTGGAATGATTAAGATCTTATTTTGGCACCTTAGATGACATAATAAATGATGATGGTACTTTTAATTTTTTAAACTATTAGAAACTTTCTTAAACTAATAACTGTTATGTTAATACTACTGAAGGAAATTAAAGAATTGGAAAACACATTTTTACTCAAGTATTTAGAAAGTAAGTTCACTAGTATTGTGAAGGGAAAAATACAAATGTTTCTCAATATGCATATGCCAGCAACAACCAAAGCAAAAAAATCCTAAATCTGCAGAGTCAGAGAACATTTTCCAATGTCAAAACTTCATTTCTCTATATTTTATTAGGGAAATGGGATGTTTCCTGAACAGACTTTATAAGGCTGAATGAGCCACTGTACCTTTGAGCTTTTGGAGATAAGCATTGTATAATATAGAAGTAAATAAAGTGAGAAGACCTTTCATGAGATTTAAATTCATTAGCACAGCAGGAACAGCAATCATAAGAAACAATCACATTTTTTAAAAAAACTAACTTTAAATTGAAGTATAGTTATTTATACTGTTGCGTTAGTTTCATATGTAGAGCAAAGTGATTCAGTTATACATTTATATCTATTTTCAGGTTCTTTTCCATGTAGGTTATTGCAAAATACTAAGTATCGTTCCTTATGCTATACAGTAGGTCCTTTTTGGTTTTCTAGTTTATAGTAGTGTGTATATGTTAACAGAGAATCAGGTTTTAAGTGGACACTAATGTCAGAAGTGGCTCAGCTTCCCTTGTAGCTCAGTTGGTAAAGAATCTGTCTGCAATGCAGGAGACCGGGGTTTGATCCCTAGGTTGGGAAGCTCCCCTGGAGAAGGAAATGACAACGCACTCCAGTATTTTTTTCTGGAAAATCCCATGGACAGAGAAGCCTGTCCATGGGGTTGT
Organism: Bos grunniens; assembly: GCF_055505025.1. NCBI lineage: Eukaryota > Metazoa > Chordata > Mammalia > Artiodactyla > Bovidae > Bos > Bos grunniens. Next base: position 12,140,794 of record NC_141168.1, read on the forward strand.
AGGAGTTGGACACCGCTTAGCAACTAAAACACACAATGTCAGAAATGGAGACTGTGTTTCTCCCTTCAGTTTTTCTTGGCTTCCAACTCCTTTGTTACCTTCAGTAAGTGTATAAGTAGGACTTGAAAAACAATATGTTACCTCCTCCCTGTCTGCTCCCCAGCTTTGCTTTATAACTTCTTGGAGAACCGCGGTAGGTACTTTTAATCAAGCAGCATGGATGTTTTTCATGGGGAATTACATTTAATAGAATTGTTTTAGTTTTCACCATTCAATATTGGATTAATATTTGTTTTCTAATTGCTAACTGATGCCAGCTCTGTTATTCCTGGCCAGAAATATGCTCTCCACCAGATAGCTCTATATATGTCTCTCAAGTACTTAGCACATTAGAAACCACCTCATCTTTCTCTTAAATTCAGAACTTTTGAGGACTTAACATCCTTTATTATTCACTAAGGTTCACTCTTTGAAGCCTTAACCCTATACTCTTTTTTCAACTTTAAAAATATCACTATTGTTTTTTTCTTTACAGTGTTTCCATATACTGATTAATTCTTTTTCCTGCCAATTAATGTCATTTCAGTTCAGTTCAGTCACTCAGTCATGTCCGACTCTTTGCAACCCCATGGACCCCAGCATGCCAGGCTTCCCAGTCCATCACCAACTCCCAGAGCTTGCTCAAACTCATGTCCATTGAGTCGGTGATGCCATCCAACCATCTCTTCATCTGTTGATCGCTTCTTCTCCTGCCTTCAATCTTTTCCAGCATGAGGGTCTTTTCTGATTCAGTTCTTCACATCAGGTGGCCAAGGTATTGGAGCTTCAGCTTCAGCAGTTAATCTCTTTGAGGTACTAATCTTATCCTTGTCACTTGGAGTTGTTCTCAGAATTATTTGCCTCCCTCTGGTCATTTTCTCTCCATATCCCATGTATCCTGTTTATTATTTTAAAAAATTTTATTGAAGTACAATTACTGTATATTATATAGGTTACAAGTGCACAGTAGTGACCCATAGCCTTGTAAAGGTTATACTGCATTTATAGTTATTGTAAAATATATCCCCCTTGTGGACAATGTATCCTTGTAGCTTATTAATAGTTTGTGCCTCTTAATTCCCCACTCCTCTACTGCCCCTCCCTTTAGATTCATTTAGGCAGGTCATTTCGGTAGGTCCCTAAGCTTTGAAGGTGTCACCACCACCTGCACAATCAAGTTTTGATTGCTTAGCCTCCTGGGCTTTTATAGTTAACACTTTTTACCATCCTTGCTCATATATGTCATCTTCTCAAGTAAACTCCTAACCGTTGAGGTCTTCGGCTTCTGCCTCTCCTTTCGGGGCTTAGCGCCACACCTTGCATCACCTTGAATAGCATTTCTGTTACTCAACCCTCTGCCTACCTGCTCGCCTTTCTTCCTGTCAGCCTGCCAGTCTGTGCCAATTTGTTTACTGTTATTTCGTGCCCTGCATTTCCCACTTGAGGAAATTAGTCTGTCAGCTAGCTATTTCACCCGACCTCCTCATTTTTTGGTAGACACCAGTTTCTGTTTTTTTCGACTTCCAAGATATCCACAACCAGTTTTTTTTCAGAGAACATTATTATGTTGTCTTCTGAGTCTTTGCTAACATGAGAGCTCTGTATATTGTATGCCAAGGAAAATCACCTTGTAGAGTATACAGTATTTCAAATTTAAAATGTGGAAAACACATGAAGTCTTCATTTTGTATACTTTGTATTTTTGATTATCTTCCTTGCCTGAAAGTGGTAAGTTAATATTATTTCTGTTAGTAAAGTTGTCACAGAACTCTTGCTTTTTACATTTAAACTTACTCCAAATGCTGTTTGGACAGTTCAGACATGCTTCTTCCAGGTGGTAGTGGTCTGTCATGTCTGTGTAGAGTGTACAGTATCTTTCCTAATCTAGTAAAACTTCCCCAGTATAACCCATGTTTTTCATATGTTAATACCCAGCATCTTAATAAAAATTACCCTTAGCATTAAAGAGTGAATTCAAAGCTGATGCTTTCAGGAGATACTTAACAAAAATAGTGAAACATTTTGTTTTAAAGGACCCTTCCAGGAAAGTGAGACGATAACCCACAGAATGGGAAGAAATATTTGCCAATCACAAGTTTGAGAAGAGACATGTGTATAGGATATATCAGGAACTCTTACAACTCAATAAGCAGATACATGACCCAATTGAAAAATGTGCAAAGGATCCAAATAGACACTTTTCTGATGAAGATAGACACATGGCCAGCATGTACGTGGAAAGATGCACCGTATCATTAGCCAGCAGGGAAATGCAGATAAAAAAACAACGAGGTACCTCCTTGTACTCAACAAGATTGCTGGAATCAGAGAATAAAGGGTGAGTGAGGGTGTGAAATACTCAGTGCTCCCATATGCTTTTGGTGGAAATGTAAGATGGCGCAGGGACTTTAGAAGACAATCAGTCACTCCGTTAAGGGCTTACCTATGGACTTGCCATTTGACCCTGCAGGGTTCCACTCGGAGTTATATTCCCAAGAGAAATGAAAACATATGTCCACATAAAACTTGTGCATGAATGGTCACAGCACGTTTACATATAATAACCACAAGCTGGAAATGGTCCAGAAGTCCATTAGGGGATGAATGGATAAACAAAGTTTGGTATGGCCATACAATAGAAAATTATTTGGGCCATAAAAAGGAATAAAATACTGAAACATTCTACAGCATGGATGAACCTTTAAAAGATTTGTCTAAATGAGAGAATTTAGACATGAGATGCAGTACACATACAGTTCCATTCATATCAGATATCTAGAACAGGTAAATCTACAGAGACAGAGAATATATTAGTGGATAAGGAGTTAAGAGAGGGTTATTAAAAGGTATGGGGTTTCTTTTTAGAGTGATGGAAACATTCTAAAAATTAGAATTTTAGATGGATAAATATTCTCTAATGCTGATGGATAGTTATTCTCTGGTGATGGATGATAGAATAGTCTGAATATTCTAAGACCATTGAATTCTTTAATATTTAATTTTATGGTATGGAAATTATATATAAGTTGTTACAAAAATAATAGATATTAAGGTACATTTAGTGTCTTCTAATCCGCTGGATCGTGGAAAAAGCAAGAGAGTTCCAGAAAAACATCTATTTCTGCTTTATTGACTATGCCAAAGCCTTTGACTGTGTGGATCACAATCAACTGTGGAAAATTCTGAAAGAGATGGGAATACCAGACCACCTGACCTGCCTCCTGAGAAACCTATATGCAGGTCAGGAAGCAACAGCTAGAACTGGACATAGAACAACAGACTGGTTCCAAATAAGAAAAGGAGTACGTCAAGGCTGTATACTGTCACCCTGCTTATTTAACTTATATGCAGAGTACATCATGAGAAACGCTGGACTGGAAGAAGCACAAGCTGGAATCAAGATTGCCGGGAGAAATATCAATAACTTCACATATGCAGATGACACCACTCTTATGGCAGAAAGTGAAGAGGAACTGAAAAGCCTCTTGATGAAAGTGAAAGTGGAGAGTGAAAAGTTGGCTTAAAGCTCAACATTCAGAAAACGAAGATCATGGCATCTGGTCCCATCACTTCATGGCAAATAGATGGGTAAACAGTGGAAACAGTGTCAGACTTTATTTTGGGGGGCTCCAAAATCACTGCAGATGGTGACTGCAGCCATGAAATTAAAAGACGTTTACTCCTTGGAAGGAAAGTTATGAACAACCTAGATTGCATATTGAAAAGCAGAGACATAACTTTGCCAACAAAGGTCCGTCTAGTCAAGGCTTTGGTTTTTCCAGTGTTCATGTATGGATGTGAGAGTTGGACTGTGAAGAAGGCTGAGTGCCGAAGAATTGATGCTTTTGAACTGTGGTGTTGGAGAAGACTCTTGAGAGTCCCTTGGACTGCAAGGAGATCCAACCAGTCCATTTTGAAGGAGATCAGCCCTGGGATTTCTTTGGAAGGAATGATGCTCAAGCTGAAACTCCAGTACTTTGGCCACCTCATGTGAAGAGTTGACTCACTGGAAAAGACTCTGATGCTGGGAGGGATTGGGGGCAGGAGGAGAAGGGGACGACAGAGGATGAGATGGCTGTATGGCATCACTGACTTGATGGACGTGAGTCTGAGTGAACTCTGGGAGTTGGTGATGGACAGGGAGGGCTGGCGTGCTGCGATTCATGGGGTCGCAAAGAATGAGACACGACTGAGCGACTGAACTGAACTGAATCTTTTATTATCCTAATAACTTCTAATATTTGTCTTTATTAGCGTGTTCACTTTTAATGTGAACTTTAATTTATACCAAAATTTGTCTGACACTCTGTGTTTTGCATGTATTCATGCAGTAGTTTGGGCTGATGGTCCTCAAATCAAGTCTGTGTCAGAATGACTTGGAAGACCCCAACTATGACATTTTTGATTCAGTAGATCTGGACAGGGCTGAAGAATTTGCCCTTCTGACAATTTTGAACAAGAATGCCTCTGATCTGGTTTGAGAACTAGTTCTTTAGGTCTTAAAACAGTTTTATTTATTTATTTATTTTTAGCACATTTATTAGCTTCTGAGTGAATGGCCTTAGTAGATGTTAGTTTTATCTGAACTGTGGTGTTGGAGAAGACTCTTGAGAATCCCTTGCACTGCAAAAAGATCCAACCAGACAATCCTAAAGGAAATCAGTCCTGAATATTCATTGGAAGGACTGATGCTGAAGCTGAAACTCCAGTACTTTGGCTACCTGATGCAAAGAGCTGACTCATTTGAAAAGACTCTGATGCTGGGAAAGATTGAAGGCAGGAAGAGAAGGGGATGACAGAGGATGACATGATTGGATGGCATCACCGACTCGATGGACATGAGTTTGAGCAAGCCCTGGCTGTTGATGATGGACAGGGAGGCCTGGCGTGCTGCAGTTGTGGGGTTGCAGGGAGTCGGACACGACTGAGGGACTCAGCTGAACTGAATCTCTCTCATTCTGCTGTTCTCACACCACATCTCTCTTATCAGCAGGAACATAGCTTTATAGTATTATATTTGCTTTCCCTTTGTGACCACGTCTCGCCTCTTGTCTGTATAATGGCCTTGATGTTTGAGTGTAAGACCGTTTTTACTATCCAACTTTTTAATCTTGATTTTCTTTAACATTTGTAGCTACAATTTTCTTTGCATATCTACCTCAACCAGTTCAGAAACTTTGTTAATGCTACACAAAACGAAATATTTTGAACAGAAAAAAGCAAAGCTGATTTCTTTACGAAGTAATACACTTTACAAAGCTCGAAACAAATGTCAGTTAGTTCTTTTGCTGCACTGTGTTATTCTGAGTCCTTATTTTAATTCCTAGATGAATGCGTGACTCTAATTTGTTTTAATTAGAACACTCCTGTTGGAAATATTTTTACTAGTTGAGCTTTATGTGGAAGATTGTAACAAGCGTTCTTCATTAGCATTAGATTCTTAATGAAGCAAACAGCTTTTCTGAGGAAATGTATTTTCTTGATTTAAAATGAGCAAGCAAAACATTTTCTGAAAGGGAAATTTTCTCAGAATTCTGTTGCCATTAAATCCTTAAACCTCTTGTCCAGTGTTCGGAGTTAGTGATGGTTTGAAACGCTTATTAAATTAGTAAGTGAAATGGGAACCCGGCAGATTGCTGGGATCACAGAGATGATGAGTCGAGACCCTTTCCTGGAAGGGCTTTACCGTCTGGTGTATGTGTGCTAATCAGTTAGTGTCTGAGGTTTACCCATGCTGGGTCCAGTGCTTGGCGGGGCTCCCAGAGGCACACGGGGAAGGCCCTGCCCCTCAGAGTTCTCATCCTGTGCTGAGATGAAACCGTGTACCAGCAGTAACCGCCTTCTGCACGCAGTGTTGCTTGCAGTGGTAGCTGTGCGTGCCACTGGACTTCAGACAAGGACTTTGGAGACTGAGCTGGAGATCTTGGTTGCGGATGTGCACGTACACCAGGAGTTCACTGAAAACTGCCGCAGGCAAAAATGCCATCTCTGATAACAGATTGCAGGGAGATCGAAAGTGATTGTTTCAAAAAGGAAAAAGGAAACAGGACGTAGAATTCTGTATTTTCTGAGCAGGTGTGGAAGGGAGCAGCTTACGTGTATCCGATGGAGGAACGTCCTGATGCATGTTGACCAGTTTAGTGTCATTCTCTTGCCACCTGTATTGTTAGAGGGAGTTCTGTATGGGGCTTTGGCTGGCACCATAGAGTTTGGGGACCTTTTGGAAGAGCAGAAAACCCTAGAAGCCAGAAAACAGGCAGCTGGTTAGAATGTTTCACAGTGCTGGGATAAGTAATGAACCAGGATTAAGCATTCCACTTCATGAAAAAAGGTAGAAATATAATGAAAAAAATGTTATGTTATAATGAAAATTATAGTAGTAAATAGAATATTAGAAGCAACTTAATATCTTGGGCTTATCTGCTGCATCTGAATGTTAGAACAACATCAGGTTATAATTTCCCAAAGCTCTATTTCTAATATCCGTTCTGACTCAGAGATTTGCCTTGTTTTTCCTTTATGTAATGGTAACAGCAATATAAGGAATGCTGTGTACCACAGGTGGGCATATCTGCTAAAATGTTTTCAATGTAACATAAAAATTCCCTTTGCATTATAGGTGTTCTATGGATGTATATTAAATTACAGTTTGTCTTTTGGGAGTATTTTATTTCACTGAAATTAATCATGCTTGGGCCTTCTGACTTTTAGTTCATGGAAGTATTCCTCCTTGATTTATTCAGATTTTTAAGTTGAGACAATATGTTTGCTAAAGTGAATTAGTCAGGAATTTATAGATATGATGGATATGTACATAATATGTATTTGTATTTTTTTTTTTACCATATTCCAAAAATATTCTTTTTTTTTTTTTTTCTATAAATATTTTTTTTATTTATTTGTGTTTAGAAGTTGCAGTTTTAAGTACTATTAACAGAAAATACATAACAAAAGCTTCCTAACAAGTGAAAAAAATAATTATAAATGCTGGAAAAATTGGCCTCATTAACATATTTACAGACTTTTACTTAATACATACTCCATTGGAAATTAATTATATGACATTTATACAATCATTAACATTTCCAAATCACTCTGAGTAGTGAGTATTTCAGTTCTTTACTGTCTATACCCAAAGTTGAAAGTCACTCAGTTTCTGAAGGCAATACGCAGAAGCATCAGAAATGGTCAATCTGAGATGCTATTGATATATTGTTCTGCTCCTTCACCTAAAGACGTTTCTGTTGAGTAAGTGTCCTTATGCTTCTTTTTCTCTTTGCTCTGATCTTCCTGTAGCTTCAGAATTATGTTTCGGATTTCTTCTCTTTTTGTTCTCATTCTTGGGGGAGGAAACCAGTTTGCCAGATTCATAGGTAATTCAAAATTGAGAATTGGATTCTCAAAAAAGCTCTCTACATACTGCAATACATATACGCCACAGTCACTGAAGTTGTTTTGCTGTGGTACTTTTGGATTAGAGCCTTTCATAACATCTTTGGAAAAACTTCTTTTGCTTCCTTTTTTAACTTCCCATTCCACCTCTAAATACTCTCTTAGAATTTTGACAACATTTGATCGAGAAGGGCCTCTGAGTGAGTCCATCAGTAAGATACAAGGTTGTTTACAGAGAGTAGGCTTTAAATGCCACTGTCCTATTTCTGAACTGCAGCTGTCATCAGCAAGGAGTCCATCATCACTGCTATCATCCTGGTTATCCTGATCTTCTGAGAAGTCGATGAGTTCATCTTCAAGCATTTTACTACCTTCCGCTGATTCATCACTGTAGTTTAGCCTTATTTTGCTTAAACCATCTGTATGGTGCATAGAACTTAAATATTCATTCTGTAGGCCATTCTCACTTTCAGTCCTATCAACAAATTTCTGGCATGTGGGTTCTCCTTTATTCGATTCTTCATTTTCACTTGCAGTATGATTTATTTTTTTTCAGACTACATTTCACACTGCTTATGTTTCTCCGGTAACGAGGGTCACTTTCTTCCTGTTCATTATTTGAATCAATTACAGCTATGCAATGCTTTCTGTTTAGCATCTTCTTAATTACAGGCTTGGCAGCAGAGTTTTGTGAACATCTGTCAATTTCACTGGCTGAAGGAGAAGAAATACAACTGTCCTCTACAGGTGAGCTTTTTTGCGTGACTGTATTTTCATGGTAATGAGGATTAGGTTCAAGCCTGTCAGACCTAAATGATCCAATCATTTTGTCCAGTGATGATGATGATGATGATGATGACAATGACAGGACTAACAGAAGAGAAAGCATCTCTCCTCAACCTGCTGATTCAGCATGTTCTTCCCCAGCACCATCCACGGGAAAAGTAGAAGCAGCACTAAATGAAAACACTTGTAGAATAGAGCATGAACTAAGAAGCATTCCAGCAGATTCAGAATTAAATACAGTTATATTGCCAAGAAAAGCAAGAATGAAAGACCAGTTTGGTAATTCTATTATCACCACACCTCTAAAACGTCGCAAAGTGATTTCTCAAGAAACTTTAGTTGATCCTGTATCTTTAAGCTGCCAAAGTTCCTCTGATACCGTAGTTTTAAACTGTCGAAGTATACGAGTAGGAACACTATTCCGACTATTAATAGAACCTGTAATTTTTTGTTTAGATTTTATCAAGATACAGCTAGAAGAACCAGAAAATGATCCTGTAGGGATTACTTTAAATACCTCTGATCTAACAAAATGTGAATGGTGTAGTGTCCGAAAATTACCAGTAGTGTTTCTTCAGACTAAGCCGGCAGTTTATCAGAAGCTGAGCATGCAACTGCAGATGAACATGGAGGATAAAGTTTGGAATGACTGTAAAGGAGTAAATAAGTTAACAAATTTGGAAGAACAATACATAATTCTAATTTTTCAAAATGGCCTTGATCCTCAGGCAAATATGCTATTTGAAAATATTATTACTGACATTGGTATAAAGAATAATGTGTCAAATTTTTTTGTGAAAATTCCATTTGATGAAGCCAATAGCAGACTTGTTGCCTGCACAAGAACCTATGAAGAGAGCATCAAAGGAAGTTGTGTGCAAAAAGAAAACAAAATTAAAAATGTGGCCCTTGAATCTAAAATACAACTTAAAAACAAACAAGAATTCCAGTTTTTTGATGATGAGGAAGAAACTGGAGAGAGCCATACCATCTTCATGGGTCCTGTAGAAAAATTGATAGTATATCCACCACCTCCAGCTAAGGGAGGCATCTCCGTTACTAATGAGGACCTGCATTGTCTAAGTGAAGGAGAATTTTTAAATGATGTTATTATAGACTTTTATTTGAAGTATTTGGTGCTTGAAAAATTGAAGAAAGAAGAAGCTGACCGAATTCATATATTCAGTTCTTTTTTCTATAAACGCCTTAATCAAAGGGAGAGGAGAAATCTTCATGAAACAACTAATCTATCAATACAGCAGAAGCGACATGGAAGAGTAAAAACATGGACCCGGCATGTAGATATTTTTGAGAAGGATTTTATTTTTGTACCCCTTAATGAAGCTGCACACTGGTTTTTGGCCGTTGTTTGTTTCCCTGGTTTGGAAAAACCAAAAATATTCTTATAAGGAATCTTGAATCAGCTTAAATTTCACCAGCTTTTCAACACTGCTGATTAGAGATGTATAAAATGTTTTTATTATTCATAAATGACTGTGTAAGAATACTGGACTCTTCAATTGTGTGTGGAAGTATTTCCAAATGTATAGAAGACTTAAATGTAAGAACTAGAAATAATCTTTAGAGGCAGTCTTTTATAATATATTAATGTAGAATTAAGGAAAGTTCATTTCAACAAGGATTGGAAACATGGAGGTTTGAACAGTAGGCAGGTTTGATTATATTAAAAAATCAGTAAATTTTCTGTATCAGAAAATATTAAATCGTTAAAAGAAAATCTACAGATTTGGAAAAACAACAGGTTTGGAATAGTAAGGGTGAAAACATGATAGATAAAAGGTTTTGTTTATAATATAAGAAGAAGTCTTTTTTATTGTTGTTCAGTCACTCAGTCGTGTCCAACTCTTTGCTACACCATGGACTGTATAGCATATCAGGCTTCCCTGTCTTTCACCATCTCCCAGAGCTTGCTCAAATTCATGTCATTAACTCAGCATGCTGCAGTCCATGGGGGTGCAAAGAGTCAGACACGACGGAGGGACTAAACTGACTGACTGATATGCATTACCATGTGTGACGTAGATAGCTCCTGGCAAGTTGCTGTCTAGCACAGCGAGTTCAACCCGGTGCTCCGTGACAACCTAGAGGTGTGGGATAGGCGTGGGGTAGGAGGAAGGCTCGAAAGGGAGAGGATGATGCTTTTCAACAGTGGTGCTGGAAAAGACTCTTGAGAGTCCCTCGCAAGGAGATCCAACCAGTCCATCCTAAAGGAGATCAGTCCTGGGTGTTCATTAGAAGGACTGATGTTGAAGCTGAAACTCTAATACTTTGGCCACCTGATGTGAAGAGCTGACTCATTTGAAAAGACCATGATGATGGGAAAGATTGAGGGCAGGAGGAGAAGGGGATGACAGAGGATAAGATGGTTGGATGGCATCACCGACTCAATGGTCATGGGTTTGGGTGGGCTCCGGGAGTTGGTGATGGACAGGGAGGCCTGGCATGATGCGGTTCATGGGGTCACAAAGAGTCAGACTGACTGAGCGAATGAACTGAACTGAACTGATGGCTGATTCACCTTGATGTATTGGCATAAGCCAACACTACATTGTAAAGCAGTTATCCTCCAAATGAAAATAAAATAGTTAAAAAAAATTGCAATACTCATTTTCACAAAAGCATTCGTGATATGAACAAATTTGTATGTGTAAATTTTGAGACATTTATATACATTGTAATATGTAGGTATTTAAACATTTTTAAAAGTTGAGAACAGTATGAAAAAAAGAGCTGATATATGTGCAAAGAGATTAAACATAGACATCTCCTTTGGCTAGAAGTTTTGGTCAATGATACGTTGAAAAATATCTATTTGACGACTACAAAAAGATTTTCTCTAGTATTTTTTCCCTTTAAGATGAGTAAACCCTTTTATATATATTTACAACTCTGCATCTCCAGTATGTTTAGAAAAAGATAATGTACTCAAAGTTGGTTTGTATAGAAATTACTCAATTATTAATTCAGTGAGGGAATGGGTAATGATAATACATGTGTGTGGTATAGATTAGGTTCTGCATATAATGGAACACTGGATGAGCTAAGATATGTAATTTGGCTGAGATGGTTCACAGGTTTCCAGGAGGAAGCAGAGGATATGTTCTAAAGCAGAAGGGCAGCATGGAAGGAAGTCCCAAAGTGAGGAGTACAGATTTCTACATTAAGTGCAATGGAGTAACAGAATCAACTAAGTAAGTTCAGTTCAGTTGCTCAGTCATGTCCAACGCTGTGTGACCCCATGAACTGCAGCACGCCAGGCTTCCCTGTCCATCACCAGCTTCTGGAGTTTACTCAAACTCAAGGCCATTGAGTTGGTAATGCCATCCACCTATCTCATCCTCTGTTGTCCCCTTCTCTTCCCGCCTTCAGTCTTTCCCAGCATCAGGAAACTGATGAAACTCATCAGAAAACTCTTTATTACAGTGAGTCAGTTCTTTGCATCAGGTGGCCAAAGTATTGGAGTTTCAGCTTCAGCAGCAGTCCTTCCAATGAATATTCAGGACTGATTTCCTTTAGGATGGACTGGTTGGATCTCCCTGCAGTCCAAGGAGTAACTGAGGAGTCCAACTAAGCAAAATAATTGAAAATTAATTGCTGCATTTTATTGACTCTTGAGATTCCATCGATCGTAAGATGCATTATTCTATGTGTCATTAAGAGAGAGAGACATGCATATTACACTATTTATTGCACAAATATTTCTGTCTCATGGTTTCTCTGGGTCAGAAATTCAGGACTAATTTACATAGGTGGTTCTGGCTTAGCATCTCTCATGAGGTTGCTCTGAAGATACGGTCCAGTAATCTGAAGGCTTTTCAGGGGCTGGAGAACCCACTTTCAACATGGTTCACTCACATTGCTATTAGGAGAAGCCCTCATGCTTCCTGGAGATGCTTGAGTGTCTTAACAGTGGTGGCAGTTCCGTTCCGCAGAGTGTGTCATCTATGGGAGCAGGTAAGGAGGGTTCTGTCAGATCTTTTAGTTTCAGAAGTCACATACCATTACTTCTGTTATGGTCCTTCATTTCAGTTCAATTCAGTTGCTCAGTCGTGTCCGACTCTTTGTGACCCCATGAATCACAGCATGCCAGGCCTCCCTGTCCGTCACCAACTCCCAGAGTTCACTCGGACTCTCGTCCATCGAGTCGGTGATGCCATCCAGCCATCTCATCCTCTGTCGTCCCCTTCTCCTCCTGCCCCCAATCTCTCCCAGCATCAGGGTCTTTTCCAATGAGTCAACTCTTCGCATGAGGTGGCCAAAATATTGGAGTTTCAGCTATAGCATCAATCCTTCCAGTGAACACCCAGGACTGATCTCCTTCAGAATGGACTGGTTGGATCTCCTTGCAGTCCAAGGGACTCTCAAGAGTCTTCTCCAACACCGCAGTTCAAAAGCATCAATTCTTTGGCGCTCAGCTTTCTTCACAGTCCAACTCTCACATCCACACACGAGCACTGGAAAAACCATAGCCTTGACTAGATGGACCTTTGTTGGCAAAGTAATATCTCTGCTTTTCAATATGCTATCTAGGTTGGTTATAACTTTCCTTCCAAGGACTAAGCGTCTTTTAATTTCATGGCTACAGTCACCATCTGCAGTGATTTTGGAGCCTAGAAAAATAAAGTCTGACACTGTTGCCACTGTTTCTCCATCTGTTTCCCTTGAAGTGATGGGGCCATGATCTTAGTTTTCTGAATGTTCAGCCTTAAGCCAACTTTTTCACTCTTCTCTTTCACTTTCATCAAGAGCCCTTTTAGGTCCTCTTCACTTACTGCCATAAGGGTGGTGTCATCTGCATATGTGAAGTTACTGATATTTCTCCTGGCAATCTTGATTCCAGCTTGTGTTTCTTCCAGCCCAGCATTTCTCATGATGTAGTCTGCATATAAGTTAAATAAGCAGGGTGACAGTATACAGCCTTGACGTACTCCTTTTCCTATTTGGAACCAGTCTGTTGTTCTATGTCCAGTTCTAGATATTGCTTCCTGACCTGCGTATAGGTTTCTCAAGAGGCAGATCAGGTGGTCTGGTATTCCCATCTCTTTCAGAATTTTCCACAGTTGATTGTGATCCACACAGTCAAAGGCTTTGGCATAGTCTATAAAGCAGAAATAGATATTTTTCTGGAACTCTCTTGCTCTTTCCATGATCCAGCGGCTGTTGGCCATTTGGTCTCTGGATCCTCTGCCTTTTCTAAAACCAGCTTGAACATCAGGAAGTTCACGGTTCACGTATTGCTGAAGCCTGGCTTGGAGAATTTTGAGCATTACTTTACTAGCGTGTGAGATGAGTGCAATTGTGCAGAAGCTGGAGCATTCTTTGGCATTGCCGTTCTTTGGGATTGCAATGAAAACTGACCTTTTCCAGTCCTGTGGTCAATGCTGAGTTTTCTAAATTTGCTGGCATAGTGAGTGCAGCACTTTGACAGCATCATCTTCCAGGATTTGAAATAGCTTAACTGGAATTCCATCACCTCCACTAGATTTGTTCATAGTGATGCTTTCTAAGGCCCACTTGACTTCACATTCCTAGGATGTCTGGCTCTAGGTGAGTGATCACACCAGTGTGACTATCTGGGTCGTGAAGCTCCTTTTTGTACAGTTCTTCTGTGTATTCTTGCCACCTCTTCTTAATATCTTCTGCTTTTGTTAGGTCCATACCATTTCTGTCCTTTATCGAGCCCATGTTTGCGTGAAATGTTCCCTTGGTATCTCTAATTTTCTTGAAGAGATCTCTAGTCTTTCCTATTCTGTTGTTTTCCTCTATTTCTTTGCATTGATCACTGAGGAAGGCTTTCTTATCTCTCCCTGCTACTCTTTGGAACTCTGCATTCAGATGCTTATATCTTTCCTTTTCTCCTTTGCTTTTTGCTTCTCTTCTTTTCACAGCTATTGGTAAGGCCTCCCCAGACAGCCATTTTTCTTTTTTGCATTTCTTTTCTGTGGAGATGGTCTTGATCCCTGTATTCTATACAATGTCACGAACCACTGTCCATAGTTCATCAGGCACTCTATCTATCAGATCTAGCCCCTTAAATCTATTTCTCACTTCCACTGTATAATCATAAGGGATTTGATTTAGGTCATACCTGAATGGTCTAGTACAGTCCTTAGCAGTGAGTTATTAGATAAAGCCCCCTTTTGATGGGAGGGCAATTAGACTTCACCTTTTGAAGCAACAAAGGAGAAGCAGCAGGGAATTTGTTCATGTAACTGTGAAACCGCAACATCTGTAAAGGGAACTGTAAGTGAAAAAATGTTACAGTTACTTTGTTCTACTTTGTAGAACTTAACATTGTCTTACTCCTTCTGAATCCTTTTGCAGAAGGGTTCTGGGTCTTGCCAGAGTGTGTCAACAGAAAGTCTTCTGTGAACTATCGGGGTTCCTTTGCCTTCCTCACATGGTTTTCAAATGGCTTATTGATTCGTGGACGGATTCTGATGGTCCAGATATGTCACCAGGGGTAACAAGTTTGTGCCTGAGTAGACAATACCATGATTGTTACTGGGTCAAGTATTAATTTCATTGATTTTTAAACATTCCCTAGTAGCTCAGCTGGTAAAGAATCCGCCTGCAATATGAGACCTTGGTTGAATCCCTGGGTTGGGAAAATCCCTTGGAGGAGGGCATGGCAACCCACTCCAGTATTCTTGTCTGGAGAACCCCATGGACAGAGTAGCCTGGCAGGCCACAGCCCATCGGGTCTCAAAGAGTCGGACACAACTGAGCGACTAAGCAGACACAGTTTCAGAATGTTCACATTTTGAAAGCATGAAGTTGATTTTGCTGAATGCGGCAGAGGGCTGGTCTTTTTTTGGCACAGCACTCCTTTTCTGCTGTAGTACTTCCTCTTTCTCTCTGTTTCTCTCTCTCTTTCTTTATTTTTTTGCAATGGACACCACTTTTGAGGAATTCCCTCATTCTCAACCATTTAGTTCTAGGGGAACCTGCCAGTGTTCATACTGAAGTTGAATCTGGCCTTAGTTCCTCCATGCCAAATTAAATCTCAAAGACAGTTTTGGGTGAAGTAGAAAAGATTTATTGGTTTGCCAGGCATACGGGACTACAGCAGGTTGATGCCCTCAAATCTGTTGTGTCCCAACCTGGAGGGGTTTAGTGAAGAGTTTTCCAGTAATGGTTCAAAGAGGCGTGATCAGCTTGTGAACATTTTCTGATTGGCTGGTGGTGAGATAAGTGCAAGTCAGCCTCTTCAACTGTGTGGTTCCAACTATGCTTGTGGTTCCAACTATGCTTGAGAAGTTAACTATGCAGTTAACTTCTCCCACTTGGTGAGGGTTTCAGTATCTGCTGCTGCTGCTAAGTCACTTCAGTCGTGTACGACTCTGTGCGACCCCATAGATGGCAGCCTACCAGGCTCCCCCGTCCCTGGGATTCTCCAGGCAAGAACACTGGAGTGGGTTGCCATTTCCTTCTCAAGTGCATGAAAGTGAAAAGTGAAAGTGAAGTCGCTCAGTCGTATCTGACTCTTAGCGACCCCATGGACTGCAGCCTACCAGGCTCCTCCATCCATGGGATTTTCCAGGCAAGAGTACTGGAGTTGGGTGCCATTGCCTTCTCCATCAAAACAGCTCAAAGATACTGTTATGTATATCCCTTGAGGGGAACCAAGACCTTGCCCCAAGGTTGCACTGTTGTTCCTTTTGACTGTTCTCCCTTGTCTCCACATACCCTCCTTTCCCTTAGCAGCTGTTTGATCCTGCTGGTTGGAACTCAGGAAAGGTTATGAATAAAGCTTATTTCCTATAATCAAGAAGTGGGGGACATGGAACGGTGTCTGGGCCCAGGGGCTTGATTTCTGCAGCCAGTGGCTGCAATGGCAGATCCCCCGGACACATGACCTGGTTTCTCAGTATTTTTTGGAGTGTATTTTTAACCTGGAGCTAGCCAGGCCAGCTGCTTCTCTGCCATTGTCCTTGTTTAGGAAAGATGGGAGAGAGTTCAGTTTTACTTGTGGCCACATGTTCTCCCTTTAGTATCTCTGATTTTATTGAAGAGATCTCCGGTCTTTCCCATTCTGTTGTTTTCCTCTATTTCTTTGCATTGATCTCTGAAGAAGGCTTTCTTATCTCTTCTTGCTATTCTTTGGAACTCTGCATTCAGATGTTTATATCTTTCCTTTTCTCCTTTGCTTTTCGCTTCTCTTCTTTTCACAGCTATTTGTAAGGCCTCTGCAGACAGCCATTTTGCTTTTTTGCATTTCTTTTCCATGGGGATGGTCTTGATCCCTGTCTCCTGTAAAATGTCATGAACCTCATTCCATAGCTCATCAGGCACTCTGTCTATCAGATCTAGGCCCTTAAATATATTTCTCACTTCCACTGTATAATCCTAAGGGATTTGATTTAGGTCATACCTGAATGGTCTAGTGGTTGTCCCTACTTTCTTCAATTTAAGTCTGAATTTGGCAATAAGGAGTTCATGGTCTGAGCCACAGTCAGCTTCTGGTCTTGTTTTTGCTGACTGTATAGAGCTTCTCCATCTTTGGCTGCAAGAATATAATCAGTCTGATTTCGGTGTTGACCATCTGGTGATGTCCATGTATAGAGTCTTCTCTTGTGCTGTTGGAAGAGGGTGTTTGCTATGACCAGTGCATTTCTTGGCAAAACTCTATTAGTCTTTGCCCTGCTTCATTCCGTATTCCAAGGCCAAATTTGCCTGTTACTCCAGGTGTTTCTTGACTTCCTACTTTTGCATTCCAGTCCCCTGTAGTGAAAAGGACATCTTTTTTGGGTGTTAGTTCTAAAAGGTCTTGTAGGTCTTCATAGAACTGTTCAACTTCAGCTTCATCAGCATTACTGGTCGAGGCATAGACTTGGATTACTGTGATATTGAATGGTTTGCCTTGGAAACGAACAGAGATCATTCTGTCATTTTTGAGTTGCATCCAAGTACTGCATTTCGGACTTTCTTGTTGACCATGATGGCTACTCCATTTCTTCTGAGGGATTCCTGCCCACAGTAGTAGATATAAGATACCAAAGGAACATTTCATGAAAAGATGGGCTCAATAAAGGACAGAAATGGTATGGACCTAACAGAAGCAGAAGATATTAAGAAGAGATGGTAAGAATACAAAGAAGAACTGTATAAAAAAGATCTTCATGACCCAGATAATCACGATGGTGTGATCACTGACCTAGAGCCAGACATCCTGGAATGTGAAGTCAAGTGGGCCTTAGAATGCATCACTATGAACAAAGCTAGTGGAGGTGATGGAATTCCAGTTGAGCTATTCCAAATCCTGAAAGCTGATGCTGTGAAAGTGCTGCACTCAATATGCCAGCCAATTTGGAAAACTCAGCAGTGGCCACAGGACTGGAAAAGGTCAGTTTTCATTCCAATCCCGAAGAAAGGCAATGCCAAAGAATGCTCAAACTACCGCACAATTGTACTTATCTCACACACTAGTAAAGTAATGCTTAAAATTCTCCAACCCAGGCTTTAGCAGTATGTGAACTCTGAACTTCCTGATGTTCAAGCTGGTTTTAGAAAAGGCAGAGGAACCAGAGATCAAACTGCCAACATCTGCTGGATCATGGAAAAAGCAAGAGAGTTCCAGAAAAACATCTGTTTCTGCTTTATTGACTATGCCAAAGCCTTTGACTGTGTGGATCACAATAAACTGTGGAAAATTCTGAAAGAGACGGGAATACCAGACCACCTGATCTGCCTCTTGAGAAATGCGTATGCAGGTCAGGAAGCAACAGTTAGAACTGGACATGGAACAACAGACTGGTTCCAAATAGGAAAAGGAGTACGTCAAGGCTGTATATTGTCACCCTGTTTATTTAACTTATATGCAGATTACATCATGAGAAACGCTGGGCTGGAAGAAGCACAAGCTGGAATCAAGATTTCCGGGAGAAATATCAATAACCTCAGATATGCAGATGACACCACCCTTATGGCAGAAAGTGAAGAGGAACTGAAAAGCCTCTTGATGAAGGTGAAAGTGGAGAGTGAAAAAATTGGCTTAAAGCTCAACATTCAGAAAATGAAGATCATGGCATCTGGTTCCATCACTTCATCGGAAATAAATGGGGAAACAGTGGAAATAGTGTCAGACTTTATTTTTCTGGGCTCCAAAATCACTGCAGATGGTGACTGCAGCCATGAAATTAAAAGACGCTTGCTCCTTGGAAGGAAAGTTATAACCAACCTAGATAGCATATTGAAAAGCAGAGACATTACTTTGCCAACAAAGGTTCATGTAGTCAAGGCTATTGTTTTTCTAGTGGTCACGTATGGATGTGAGAGTTGGACTGTGACGAAAGCTGAGCGCCGAAGAATTGATGCTTTTGAACTATGGTGTTGGAGAAGACTCTTGAGAGTCCCTTGGACTGCAAGGAGATCCAACCAGTCCATTCTGAAGGAGATCAGCCCTGGGATTTCTTTGGAAGAAATGATGCCAAAGCTGAAACTCCAGTACTTTGGCCACCTCATGCGAAGAGTTGACTCATTGGAAAAGACTCTGATGCTGGGAGGGATTAGGGGCAAGAAAAGAAGGGGACGACAGAGGATGAGATGGCTGGAAATGCATCACTCACTCGATGGACCTGAGTCTGAGTGAATTCCGGGAGTTGGTGACGGACAGGGAGGCCTGGCATGCTGTGATTCATGGGGTCGCAAAGAGTTGGACACGATTGAGCGACTGAACTGATCTTATCTGATCTGACATGTTCTCCTTGGTGATTTCAGGAGGCTGGACCTGCAGCAGAAGCCACAAAGCTAATAATGGTTTTGCAACTAAATATGCCTGTTTTGCTTTTAAGGGTAATTCAAGCTGTGATTGGCCTGATCCACTAAAGATCTTTCAAATGTAATTTTGTTATTTATCTTTAGTGTCCTGTCTTTACAGTAAACCGTAGCAATCCCCTCATGCATAAAGGTTGTTGTGATTTTTGCTTTTGACTTTATAACCCGTCTTGTTTTTTTTCTCATTAGCTTTTGAGTTCTGTGAGTTAGGATTCTTTTAGTGATGACATTTTAAAGAATTTTACCTTCGTATATGTGAAAGAAATAATCTTTTATCAGTAATAAAATGTTTTAAAACTATCCATTTTCAGACCTAGTTTTTGATGTATGGCTAATTCAAGGTTGTTATTGTTTAGTTGCTAGGTCATATCTGATTCTTTTGCTATCCCATAGACGGTAGCCCCCAGGCTCCTCTGTCCATGAGGTTTCCCAGGCAAGAATACTGGACTGGGTTGCCATTTCCTTCTACAGGAGATCTTCCCACCCAGGGATGAAACCTGCATCTCCTGCCTTGGCAGACTGACTCTCTACCACTGAACCACCAGGGAAGCCCCAATAAGAAGGGTAGATACAAAATTGTTGTATACCTGAAATTTGCTTTTAAGAAAATAGTTGAGATTTCAAGGATTACTTTACTGGTTGCTCACATGGTTTCTCCATGGTTATTTGGACCAAACTTATTTGAGCAGAAGTATCCTTTTGGAATAAGGAAAATTGAAGTTTTAGCAGTCTCAGAAGTGAGAAGCACTGAACACCCCAATTCACACTCAAGACATTTGGAACATAGACTTCAAGCCACTACTGATGATTGCCCAGGAGAGTAAATAATCTTGTTAAATGTGAGTTTTAATAGTAATATTTATGTGCTGTTTAGGCAGAATTTACCTAAAACTAAAAAATAGGCAGTACTAAGAAATTACCTTTTATATCTGTCTTCTGTGTTGTCTTTTATCAATATTTTATAATTTTTGCCATACAGAATCTTTTACATGTGTTTTTCAGTTTACATGTGTTTCTATTTCTTTGAAGTGATCGTAATACTGTGTTTTAAATTTTGGTTTAGTACTGACGTGTTCATTGTCAGTATATAGAAGTGTGATTTTTTTGTGTGGGGAACATCCTTATTTGAGAAGTGACATTGTGTTCCCACAGGAAATAATGAAGCACAGAAAAGACTTGTTATTATTTAGGCAAAATTTTCAATTTTTTTGTATAATTCTGAGATTTTCTATAACATTCAACCATATCACAGGAATTATTGTAAATATAACCTTATTTTTAGGAGAAATATTATAAAAAAAATATTTACCCAGAAAAATGATTTTCTGAGGAGATGTTTCATGATATATTATTTTAGAATATAAGTATAGTATAATATATGCAGGAACAATAATTTAAAATTTTATGTTTGCTATGTTTTAGACCAGATTTGCTTTGATTATACTCTTGTTTTAAAAAGTCAGTTTGATCATCCTTGCCTGTAAAAATCACCCCTTCTGAATAGACCTTTACATTAAACATAATGATTTTGGACATCTTGTATGACATTTTAAATGAATTTTCACATGTTGATTTGCTCACTCATCAATTTTTTTTTTTTTTTTTTAAAGGGCTTCCCTGATAGCTCAGGGAAGAATCCACCTGCAATGCAGGAGGCCCTGGTTCGATTCCTGGGTCAGGAAAATCCGCTGGAGAAGGGATAGGCTACCTACTCCAGTATTCTTGGGCTTCCCTTGTGGCTCAGCTGGTAAACAATCTGCCTGCGATGCCGGAGATCTGGGTTCGATCCCCAGGCTGGGAAGATCCCCTGGAGAAGAGAAAGGCTACCCACTCTGGTATTCTGGCCTGGTAAATTCCGTGGACTGCATAGTTCATGGGGTTGCAAAGAGTCGGACAGGGCTAAGCAACTTTCACTTTTCTTTCTATTTAAAAATACAAATTAGTTAAATTCACTAGTTAGCACAGATTCTCTTCTGAAATGTTGGAGTGGATTTATGTGCTATTTTCTCAAGAACCTAAGGCTTGCTAGTAATTTTGTTATAGTCTGTTAAGGCCTGCCTTTATTAGTTAATGTTGACTTTGTTGCATTCACACAGTATTCACTGCCTCTCTTTATTGGTTGCAGAGTTACGAGCACCATAAATAAAGCAAGCATGAAGAGAAGGGAGAGACAGGACAGACAATTTATTTTCATGCATTTTTGGTTACCATCTAAATCACTGTTGTCAGAGGAAAGTGGAGTTTAATGGTCATCCTTAACAAGTTTAGGGGAAAAAATGTACATTTTTACTCTTAACATGCTGTCTTTTACAGCTGTATCACATTTGTTCAGAATAATGATGATTCAGTAATGACATTTTATTATTATTCAAGCTTGATGAATAGGATCCAGAAGTCTTGTTTATCTTACCCTTCCATTTCACTATAACAGTTTGACAAAAGTGAGAGGCACTGACTGATGCTATGCAGAGATCGTGTTTAATGTTTTCAGTGAAGTGCTCAAGTTGAAATATAAATATCTTTAGCCTAATTGAGACCTTGGCAGTGCTGAGACTTATTCCTTCTAGTGTGCTTGTTGGTTGGAGCTCTGTCCAGCTTCATTTTCAGATGTGTGTTTTGAGGATTAGGATGCAAATACATAGGATTATTTATATATGAGTATACTCTGTAATTCTCCTATGGTGCTTTCTTTTGTTATAGCTCCAAAATCCTTTTTTTCAAGAGAAACCTTCAGTAAGACATCTTCTAGGAGTTCCCAGGAAGGGAAGAGATGAAAGGGGAGCTCCCTTGGCTGAGCTGGCCCGCAAGATTTCCTGTGTGGCTCTGGCTACCAGGTCTCCTCACTGCTCCGCTGCTCACGTCCCCCACTGATCTGTTAAAATCCAGATAAATAATGAGGATTCTTGCTAATCCCTCCTTTGCTATTGCTTAGGCTTATTTTTTCAGCTTGTGGTGGCTAAGTTGATCACTGCCTTTTCACTATAAAGACATGTTTAATTGTTGAATGATGTCTTTGAACTAGTTTGGGTGGATACATCCACAACTGCCTTATTTTGCTTGATTGACTGATATCATTGTAGGCAATACCACTATGTGGCCAGGAAGTGAATTTTTAATATATATCCATTGGAAATGGAATCAATCCAAAATTTTAAAAAAATTCATTATGCTTACCACTTTGGTATTTGCTAAGCAGTTTGCTTATATTGCCTCTATAAAGAGGTAGAGTGAAGAAGAAAAAAAAAATATCTTCTATATGAATTGTTCTTTAAATTTAATGTTACATAATTTGGATTTTCATATATGTGAAATTTGAACCAGTATTCTTCAGTTAAAATTTCTAAGTGACATTTTTGTAGATACAATTAAGGTTCTGATCATTTACCGTTTGACAGCTAAAATAAAACTTTTGGTGACTGGAATGGATGATATTGGGATAAATCTTTTGGCTGAAATAGGATAGAATGAAAGAGACTTGGTTGCTTCAAGAATAAGGAGTCAGTCTATGGGTAGTTTCGACAGCTGTGTGATTTGCATGTTAACAGTGAATGTTGTAATGTATGAGTTTTAGTCATTTGAACCAAAATATTATTCTAGGATCACAAAACTTTATAGCAGTCCCTTTAAGTGCTATAATAACGAAGATTTAGTGACCATTGCCCCCTCTAAGTGGGGTTTCTAGATGACACCAGTGTGTAGGTTGGTATAAAATTGGAGTTTATGACTGAAAAAATATATATATAATTATTTAAAAACCAGCAAGAAAAGTTTTAAAAAAGAGTTGAATGATAGAGTTTTTATAGTGAGAGTTTTTATAATGAGATGTTTCAGGCATTGAGAGAACAGCATAATAGCCCCTCTGAAAATCTAACAGAGTGAATGAATGAGGTGTGTGTCTGTGTCCATACGTGTGTCTCTTTCTGCCAGTTTTGTACAATTGGGTTCCTTTATTTTCTTGTTTTAAAAATGGAAACAATAAAACTACTTCATTGACTTACTGTGAGGATAAAATGAGATAATATCTAAAGCTGGAAGGTTGTAATTACTTGATAAGTGGAAACCATTATTAGAATTGTTATTCTAGAGAACAGTATAGAGATCCTACTTTCAGCATCTTCAGAGTTTCAAGAAGTTGTGTATCCCTGATCCAAGTAATGATGTTCACCATGGCTTATCATCCTGGTTCTGCTTAAGGACTACAATTAGGTTATTTCTTTGACTGGATTCAGTACTCCATTAGTTTTTCCTTAAGAACAAAAAGCCCAACAGAAACTGCAAATGAAAACAAAAAGGCAACTCACCTTATAGGCCCCAGTATTTCTATCAAGATTGCAGTTGCAATTCAGTCTAATGATTTGGGGGAAAAAATAGAAGAAAAGAAAAGAGCACCAAGAGGAAATGATAATGTAATAGTAATAATGTTTGTAATTATATCATCCAAAAATATCCCGTTAACCCCTAACCCCTTGGACTATTTCTTTTTAATTGTATGTGTGCATGTGTGTGTTTGTGTGTGTATGTATGAGAATATATTTACTAAAACAGTATGCTGAAGATACAGATGCTTTAAAAATATTTTGTGTTTTTTTTCATGTTACGGCTACTCTTTTAAAATTGTTTATTGATGTATCATAGTTAGTTTAGCCAGTCCCGTACTGTTCTGTTCTGCAGCATAAGTGGAAAGTAGGGTGTTTGTTTTTTTTTTGTCTTGTAAAGATGCACTGCTTTTGCAGAACTACTGCCCAGCCTCTGCTTTTCTGTATTTTTCACTTTGCACCAGTTTTCTTTCCCCATGTTTTTTTCTGTTACTGTGCTAAACTAACTCATGAAGAATTTTTTTTTAAGTAGGTTATTAATAACTTCTGGGTCTAAATGTAGCTTACAGATACAGAAAGGCAATTGGTCCTACTTTCTTTAGGGACAAAAGTTTGGTATTTACTAAATTTTGAATCTCAAAGATATTTTTAATAATAGCTCCACGGATAGACAGACAACCCTAATGGTTTAGAATGTAGGCCATTCTTTAACACACGTGTCTTGAAAATCTTCAGCCATAAACTTCAAAACATTTGAAGTTTGAAATGAAATATTTGTTTAGTAAACATTTAGTTCAATGTCTGCTCTTTACCAATCAATTTTCCTTTTCTACTTTGGGGATACAGTAGAGATAAAATGTAGTTTCTGCTGTCATGTACCCTGCAGTTTGTTGGGGGTGGTGTGAGGAAGACAGTACATGCAAAAATAAAAGAACTGAAGGAAAACACACGGTAGTGGTCCCGTCACAGCAAATCAGAAGGTGCAGTGGTCAGAAAGTACCCTTCTGGAGAAACCACGTTTGAGCGGCAGTCGCATCATGGAAAACCTGGCAGCAAAGCACTCCTGGCTGAGGGAACAGCAGACGCAAAGGCCCTGGAAGAGAAGGTTGGTGCTTTGAGAAATGCAAGGAAGCCTGTTTGTGGCTGAAGGGTAGTGAGTGATGAAGATAAGCAATGTTTCTTAAAAGTTGCAGAAAAAATGTTCCTTGAGAGTTCAGTTCAGTTCAGTTGTTCAGTCGTGTCCGACTCTCTGCCACCCCATGAATTGCAGCATGCCAGGCCTCCCTGTCCATCACCAACTCCCGGAGTTCACTCAGACTCAATGTCCATCGAGTCCATGATGCCATCCAGCCATCTCATCCTCTGT
Organism: Bos grunniens; assembly: GCF_055505025.1. Lineage (NCBI taxonomy): Eukaryota > Metazoa > Chordata > Mammalia > Artiodactyla > Bovidae > Bos > Bos grunniens. The sequence continues at coordinate 12,165,490 of NC_141168.1, forward strand.
CGTCCCCTTCTCCTCCTGCCCCCAATCCCTCCCAGCATCAGAGTCTTTTCCAATGAGTCAACTCTTCACATGAGGTGGCCAAAGTACTGGAGTTTCAGCTTTAGCATCATTCCTTCCAAAGAACATCTAGGACTGATCTCCTTTAGGATGGACTGGTTGGATCTCCTTGCAGTCCAAGGGACTCTCAAGAGTCTTCTCCAACACCACAGTTCAAAAGCATCCATTCTTCAGTGCTCAGCTTTCTTTACAGTCCAAATCTCACATCCATACACGACTACTGGGAAAACTATAGTCTTGACTAGACAGACCTTTATTGGCAAATTAATGTCTCTGATTTTTAATATACTGTCTAGGTTGGTCATAACTTTCCTTCCAAGGAGTAAGCATCTTTTAATTTCATGGCTGCAGTCACCATCTGCAGTGATTTTGGAGCCCCCCCAAAAATAAAGTCTGACACTGTTTCCACTGTTTACCAATCTATTTGCCATGAAGTGATGGGACTGGATGCCATGATCTTAGTTTTCTGAATGTTGAGCTTTAAGCCAACTTTTTCACTCTCCTCTTTCACTTTCATCAAGAGGCTCTTTAGTTCTTCTTCACTTTCTGCCATAAGGGTAGTGTCATCTGCATATCTGAGGTTATTGATATTTCTCCCGACAATCTTGATTCCAGCTTGTGCTTCTTCCAGCCCAGCGTTTCTCATGATGTACTCTGCATATAAGTTAAATAAGCAGGGTGACAGTATACAGCCTTGACGTACTCCTTTTCCTATTTGGAACCAGTCTGTTGTTCCATGTCTAGTCCTCAGGGTCCATCCTTATTGTCACAGTTGTCATGATTTCATTCTTTCCTTATAGCTGAGTAATATCCCATTGTGTCTATATACCACATTTTTTTTCAATCATTTATCAGTGGTATTTAGGTTGTTAAATAGGATTTTTGAAAATTTCCATAGCAATTATGTGTGTACCCAATTACCTACTTTCTTGATGTTAGGTATTTTCAGAACCCCTTTTAAGTTTGCTGCTTGATGGCTTCTGATTAAGTTCAAGGAATCCATCTAAAATCCCAGACTTGTCATTCAGATCAGTTTAGTCACTCAGTCGTGTCTGACTCGTTGCAACCCCATGGACTGCAGCACACTAGGCCTCCCTGTCCATCACCAGCTTCCATAGTTTACTCAAACTCATGTCCATTGAGTCGGTGATGCCATCCAACCATCTCATCCTCTGTCACCCTCTTCTCCTCCTGCCTTCAATCTTTCCCAGCATCAGAGTCTTTTCCAATGAGTCAGTTCTTCACATTGGGTGGCCAAAATATTGGAGTTTCAGCTTCAGCATCAGTCCTTCCAGTGAATATTCAGGACTGATTTCCTTTAGGATGGACTGGTTGGATCATTATTTACTAAGAAAACAATTGAGAAGAACCCAAGTTTGCATTTATGTGTGTCAAGGCAGTAGCAATTCAAATATTTGATGGTGATGATGGAGGTGATAGTAGTAATTAACGTTTTTTTAAAGTATTTAAGGGCCAGGCACTCTCTTGAGATCTTTTCATAGATTGAATCATTTAACTTTTACCCCAGAAGTTGATACTCTTACTATCCTCATCTAATAGATGATGAAATTGAGACACAGAGAGCTTGAATGATTTGCTCAAGGTCATGTAGCAAGTCACACTCACTCAGTGTCACACACAAGTCTCAGGGCTGGAATTCAGTCCCTGATTTACATGTATCTTCTGGAGATAAAATCTCTTAATAAACCATTGGTGATACCTCTTGTCATATGAAAAGTTAATGATTAAAAAGTATAATAGAACCTAGTGGTTTAATTTTTTTCTTTTTGGAAAATATTCTCCTTCAGTACTCTGAGCCCATAAAACCACTTGTTAGATATTTACCAAAGCTTGCTAGGGCAAAGAGTGAGCCTGTAAGTTTTGGTATAGTTATATTGTTCTTTTTAATGTGTTAAAAGGTTTTTCAGGTTTTTGAATCTTTGGATTTTACAGTGTTTAAATTTTCAGCAAGGGTTACGTCCCTAAGAGTTTACACAAACCTGTTATACATTTCCAAACAATTCTGTGAAAGCAGATGCTTTAAGGATTTGTTGCATTTCACATTATCTCAAGGTATCAGTCAACCATTTACACTTCATTAAGAACAATTAAGAATCTGAACTACAGTTTAAGATTGAGAATTAATACTTAATGTTCATGGCCTCAATTATATATATTTTACTAGGGTACAACAACAAAAGATAAAATATATCAGTTGATATTTAGATGTATAACTGTAGCTACCCAAAGTATAAACCTTCCTAAATGTATTTAACCTAAAGTATCTGGGATGATACCCTGGAGGAGGAAATGGCATCCCACTCCAGTATTTCTTGCCTGGAGAATCCCATGGACAGAGGAGCCTGGTAGGCTTTACAGTCCATAGGATTGCAAAGAGTTGGACACGACTGAAACGACAGCATGCGTGCAGTGTACGGTATGAACAGCCCTTTTTTGAGAATTATTTTCCTTCCTCCCTGTTTATTTGCTTCTAATCATTGAGCCAGTCAATATGCCTTCAACTTCTTAAAGTACATTTTATACTGTGCGTGAGTCTTGTTGATATTAATCTATGAATATTAAAAAAGTATTTGAATAAATTTATTTTTTAACTTGACTTAACAGAAGTACAGTGGTGTGTAGAAGGGCACTGTTGAGGAGGTGGGGTTTAGGGATTTTTTTTTTTTTTTAGTATATATTGTTTACAGTTATGTTCAGTGATAGTTATAATGTATTGCCTTTTATTCAAAATTATGTACAAATTACATTGTCAGATTTTACGATTATTTCCCTTAGTAAGGAACTCTCAGTGAATGGTTAGAAGATTCATGTGAATAGATAAAAGTGATGGGGTTTGTTTTTAAGTGGGTAGAATAGTCTAATGAGCCCCCTTGTACACACGATCCATCTTCCACAATTACTAACTCAAAGCCAGCGTTGCTTTGTCTATATGCCTCCCTGCCTGGTTATCATAAAGCAAATGCCAGATCTCATGTCATTTTCATCTAGAAGAAAGAAAATTATTTTTAAACTTTATTTGTAGTCTTAGTTTGTTTTATGCGTTTGTACTAATACTAGAGTAATAGACTTCTATTAAAAAAATGCTGGAGGGCCTCATTTGGCATGCACGAGTTAAGCCAGATGCCTAGGAAAGATGTGAAAACAGATGGATTTTTTATGTATGTTAGATGTTGTGATCAAATATGCCTCCGATCTTTCATTCTGTTTTTCTGCGTAGAAACACTGAATCCTCTTTACTTCCTCTTCTTCCTTCTCTGCTTGCTCTTAGGTCTTCCAACTCGAAGGGTGTTTGTCTTTGTTTAAATGTCTCCTTAATTCACCTTTAGCTCTGTGTATCCACTGCTGCTATCTGACTTAACTGATCATTATACGATCTTGAGCTGTTTTCTCTAATTGCATTTCATTTTCCATGGCAGTTAATCTGTTGGACTGCCCCTCCTAACTTTCACCATATCCCTTTATATTATCTATAGTGTTTGTTACACCCCACTCCAGTACTCTTGCCTGGAAAATCCCATGGGCAGAGGAGCCTGGAAGGCTGCAGTCCATGGGGTCGTGAAGAGTTGGACACGACTGAGCGGCTTCACTTTCACTTTTCACTTTCATGCATTGGAGAAGGAAATGGCAACCCACTCCAGTGTTCTTGCCTGGAGAATCCCAGGGACAGGGGAGCCTGGTGGGCTGCCGTCTATGGAGTTGCACAGAGTTGGACACAACTGACACGACTTAGCAGCAGCAGTAGTGTTTTTTCCTTCCCACTTAAATGCTTTGTTCTGATACATACTTTCTTCTGTAAGGTGATCCTGTCATAACCTCATCATTTTTTAATTTACACACATAAACCTTTTAGGCTGCTTTCCTGAGCACCCTTCATGTGTGCTGCGCCATGCTCGTTCTTGCCTCTCCGCTTTGATGTACATTCTTTACTTGGTTTGTAAATCTGTCCTCTCTGTCCTTTCATCTATAATTCGCCCTCACATCAAAGGTCAGCTTATTTACTTCCTGTTGTGTCAGGTCCTTCTTGTTGACTCCAGGTCTGTACTGGTCTTTCCTATTTAAAAAATTTACATATGTGACTAGTTGGGTCTATGAAATGGAGTCTTTGTATTTTTTCCAGTTTCCTTATGGATTTGTGTTTCTGAAGTGTATAGCTATCGTCCAGGGACAGGGAGTCTCCAGAATAGCGCTGGACATTAGTGTGCACTTCACATGTATCTGTTGGCTGTGCGTGTGCATGCTAAGCTGCTTCGGTCTGTGCGGCCCTGGAGGCTGCAGCCCGCCAGGCTTCTCTGTCCATGGGATTCTCCAGGCTAGAATACTGGAGTGGGTTGCCATTTCCTCCAGGGGGTCTTCCTGACCCAGGTATTGAACCTGGGTCTCTTTCGTTGGCAGGCAGGCTCTTTACCACTAGGGACGCCTGGGAAACTGTTGAATATGTCGTACACCTGGACTGCTCTAAGTGACCACTGGGTTTTTATTATAATACACATTCCTTTGTCTATTTTGAAGACTTTTTTTCTTCTCCCTGTTTGTTTGCTTCTAATCACTGAGCCAGTGCATATGCCTTTAGCTTCTTAAAGCAGGACCAAGAGGGAGCGGCAGCATCCTCTCGCTGAAGTTGTCACGGTCACCGCACTGTTCCTCTGAAGATGGGCTGCTGCTCCTAAGGGGTGTGAGTGCTTAGTGGTCCTCCCCACCCTCCATCTCCAGTTCTCCTTATCCAAAAGTCAGGAAAGGAGAAGGTTCTGAGACCAGATAAACCTCTTTAAAAATGATTTTAAAGTAGCAACTTTTTCAACAAGCAAGCAAGCTTTAAATTTTCTTCCACTGGAAAATGTTGTCATTTGTAAGAAGGGGAAGAAGAGGAAATAATAAGTAAGAAAAGCTGAAGAGAGAACCAGGGAGAAGGAAAACAAATGTGTTACCTACCTCAAGGTCATACCGCTTGCCATACACCAGGCCAGTCAGTCGAGAAAGTAGTTGGGGCAAAGAATAGCAACTTTATTCAGAAAGATTTAAGTGGGAAGGCAGTCGCTTACAATGTAGTTACGTAGCCATTGTACAATAAAAAAAAAAATTCCTTGTATTTGTGAAGACCGTATTCTTAGAAGAATTCATGAAATAATTCTGTGGGGTTTTTTTTGCAAAGTCACATCCTCTTTGTTTTACTCTTTTAATTTTAGGCACATGAGTGATTATGTTAAAGTCTAGTTTCAAAGACCTTTTTAAATAAGCAAAACAGACTCTTAGTGAAAATAAAGCATTGTGTCATACTGTAATTAGTAGACGCTTCTCCCCACCCGTTTCCTGATGGTATTTATAACACTGCTGTTTCTTTCTGTTAATTGTATCTTGGGTCTCAGTGAACTATACTATGTACTTGAGCTTAGTAAATTTAATTGACCGTATGAAAAATTTACGTAGGGGAACAAAGCACGGTGAATATGGCACCAGATGACATGGGATTTGAATCCCAGTTCTGCAGTATCTTAACTATGTTGCCTGGAGCAAAGTCAGTTTTTTGAACCCTGAATGTTTGCTGCTAAAAATGATTTTAGGTCTGGTTTAGTAGTTCTTAACTAGAAATAAACATTGCATTCATTTGTTCATCACCATATCTTTTGATCCTTTTTAAATAGTCACATTAGTGTATAAAGATTTTTCTTGTCCCCTTCCCCCTCCAGTATTTAGATCGTTTTACTATAAGCATCTCCTGTCTCATTCTTCCTTTTGATTTAAGGACTAAAAAATTTTTAGCTCTCAGGTTTTTGTTTTTTCTATTTTAAAATTAATTCATATTTTTATTGGATTATGATCATACAATGTTATTTGTCCTATTTTTCTTATTCGGAATTTTCATGGCATTTTCTTTGTGGTTTGGATATATAGTTAGTTTTTGTCAATTTCTATGGACCTTGGAAAAGATGTGTTTTCTGATTAGAGTGTTTGATATACTTTGCTTCATTATGCCTTATTGTTGTGTATTTTCCCATGTCCTTTATTGTCTTGGATTGAGAAGGGGGGTGCACTCTTCCACCGCTGATACATGACCACCTGCTTTCCTTTTCCTTTCACTTCCAAGGTACGCCGCTGCCCACTTTCAGTCCTTTAGAGTGAATTTATTTCAGGTTTGTTATTTGTAGCATACAGTTGGGTAATTTATTAAAGAAGGAGAAGGGAAACCAGTCCAGATATGTGGCATCAGAAAAGATTTTAAGGAAAATCTAATGCTTGAGCTAAACGTTGATGGTAGGAAAGAAGGAGCTTGGTATATGAGGTGGGGAGAGGCAGGCAGGCATATGTCCCAAAGGCGAGTGGTAGGGGTTCTTCAGGCAGAGGGGGCAGCAAAGACTTTCTAAGGTGACTGGGGGCAGGGTGGCCCAGTGTTTCCGTGTATTTTTTGTAACCTGAGATTTTTCCTGAAATAGATTTTTATTTTCCTTCAAGAAACTCTATGGGAATGAAACTTGAGTTTCAAAATATTTGAAGATAAGTATTTATTTCTTTAAACTTAAACAGCAGTTTGACTGGATGTCCTTCGATTTACTAGGGATCTTGAAGAGATCAGGGCTTCCCTGGCGGCTCAGCCAGTGAAGAATCTGCCTGTAAGGCAGGAGACCCAGATTTGATCCCAGGATTGGGAAGATAACCTGGAGAAGGGAATAGCAACGCACTCTAGTATTCTTGCCGGGAGAATCCCATGGACAGAGGAGCCTGGAGGGCTACAGTCCATGGGGTCACAAAGAGTCGGACATGACTGAGTGACCAACACTTGGAAAGATCATTTCAAGTATGTTGAATGTTTTCTGAGAGAAGTCTGAGGCTCCTTGATTTCCCAACCCCCGCCAAAGAATCCTAGACTTGTTAAGTAGCAGCTATATTCACTGACTTGACTCAGTGTTCAGTTCAGTTGCTCAGTCGTGTCCGACTCTCTGCAACCCCATGAATCGCAGCACGCCAGGCCTCCCTGTCCATCACCAACTCCTGGAGTTCACTCAGACTTACGTCCATCGAGTCAGTGATGCCATCCAGCCATCTCATCCTCTGTCGTCCCCTTCTCCTCCTGCCCCCAATCCCTCCCAGCATCAGAGTCTTTTCCAATGAGTCAACTCTTCGCATGAGGTGGCCAAAGTACTGGAGTTTCAGCTTTAGCATCATTCCTTCCAAAGAAATCCCAGGGCTGATCTCCTTCAGAATGGACTGGTTGGATCTCCTTGCAGTCCAAGGGACTCTCAAGAGTCTTCTCCAACACCACAGTTCAAAAGCATCAATTCTTCGGCGCTCAGCCTTCTTCATAGTCCAACTCTCACATCCATACATGACCACAGGAAAAACCATAGCCTTGACTAGACGGACCTTTGTTGACAAAGTAATGTCTCTGCTTTTGAATATGCTATCTAGGTTGACTCAGTGTTACCATCCTGTATTGTCTTTCCCAGCCATGTACGTGCCCTCTCAGTCTACAGGCTGGCATCTTCCTCTAGTTTGGAAAACTTAGTTTTAATTCATCTTGTATTCTTCTTGGGAAAGCAGTTAAACATGTGAAACTTTTTTAAAAAAAGGAATCTTTCATTTCTTTTTCTTGTCAGTCTTTTCTAATTCATTATTAATTTGTTTCTTTTTGTTTATGTCTCCATCTTGTCTTGCATATTCATTCTACTTCAACTTTTTATTTAAGACTTGATTTTTGACAAACTCTTTAGGTTCGGAGATTGTCTTGTTCTGTGATTTTGTCATATCTTTCTAAAGCTCTGTATCGAGTCTTTGGATATTTTCACTCTTAAGTTATTTTAGTTGTACTGGTGTTTCTTGTCATGATTTTCATCTGCTTGGCAGCAGCATTTTTTCTGGTGAGGTTTCCTCGTCTGTTTTTCTAGTCACTGCCTATCCTTTTCTTCATCCTTCCTATCTTTCTCTCCTTCCCTCTGTTTCCTGTAACTTCTTGGTCTCTTCTACATCCTGTGCTAGTTTCTTTTTATTAATCTTTGAATGAATCAAGCCCTGCCCCTTCCCCACTCCCAACCCCTGATTTGAAACTGGTTTATGTGGGGGCTGGGAGAGCAGGGGTAGCAGTTCTTTTGTTTTTTTTTTTTTTTCTCTGAAGTGTAGGCAACCCACTCCAGTACTCTTGCCTAGACAATCCAATGGACAGAGGAGCCTGGTGGTCCATGGGCTTGCAAAGAGTTGGACATGACTGAAGCAATTGAGCACATACGTAGGTCAAGAAAGAGCATTTCCCCATATCTTATATCCGTTCCCCTTTTTTTTTCTTTGCATGAGCAACATGATACCTGCTTCATGAGATTTTTTTGTTTTGTTTTTTGGCCCTATCCTGCAGCATGTGGAATCTTAGTTCTCTGACCAGGGATCGAACCCACGTCTCCTGCATTGGCAGCAGAGAGTTTTAACCGCTGGACCGCCAGGGAAGTCCCGATAGCAGAAATTCTTCCTTGTTCATAGTAAAGCACTTTATGACACAGGATTGTGTAGTTGAGAGTGTTTAACCTTTTTGTGTTGCTGCCATTCCAGCAGAAGCTAGGATACTGTTCACAGTTCAGTCTCCTCTGCCTTCTCTACCTTGTCTCAAGGACGGGGTTTCTTTCACTGATTTTGTATCCGAATCTTTAGTGGAAGACCTCCTCTCAGCACCTTTCTATACCCCTACTTGACTTTCATTGCCCTTGGCAGTCTTTTCACATACACTGTGATTGGGTGATAAGTTTTTGTGTTTTATCTAAGATGGAATTTCCATTTCTTTTTATTCTACTGTTGTCTTGGGAGAGAGAAAGGACAGAGACTTCCTTACCCTGCTGTCTTAGAGCCGGTTGTCGTTTTTTGTTTAAATCTCTCAGCAAAGCTAGTTGGCTGACAGAAGCCTTCCTCAGAGTACTCTTTAGGGTCTGGCTGCTTGTTTCTTTGTACTCTTCCTTGCATTGCTTGGTGACTTCACTCCTGATCGTTAGTTATTTTCCTTGAGGACTGGATTTCCTTGAGGACTGGATTTCACTGGCTCTGGTTGGGTTTCCGAGATGGGTTTAACTGTGAACAAGCGGGGCATCGCTGTGCTGAGAGGATTGTTTGTTTTGAGGGCACACCATGGTATTGCATTTATTAAAAATATTGTAGGGATCAATAGTTCCATCTGAGTTCATTTCTCCTGGCTATATTGTACTTCTTTGTGCATTTATGAGGTGGTATATCTTATGAATTATTAAAGCAAGCTTGAATACATCTTTTAAAAAGAATAGGAGTAACTTTTATTTGCCTGTCATCCCATCCCCCGTCTGGGAGGCACTGGTTTCCTTTTATTATTGAAAAAAATATTATTGAAAAAAGCAACTTAGTGTTGCTTTTTATGTTCCAAGGATCAAAGATATGGCGGGGTGGGGGGGGGTAGGCGGATGTTCATGGTTCTGTACTTTGATAGGAAAAGAGATATTTTAATTTCTATCACCAAGTACCAAAAGTTCCTTTCAAATGCACTGCAGCCCAAAAAAGAAAGCAAAACAAAACACTACCTGCCAGTGGGTGAAAATAATTAACAGCATTCACCCCATGCAGTACTTGTAATTGTTTCAAATTTACAAACACAACAATGAAACATATTTTGCATAATGAAATATTTATTTTTATCCTTCATGCTTGCAAGCTGCTCTCCATTCATTCTGTTTGCAAACAGCAGCAGCAACATTTCTTTAAACATGAGCTGAGTGTAATTTCCAGCTGTTGAAATTAATTCTTTTTTAGGTCCTGTTAAAAGCTATCATCCAACAGCAAATCTGTTCTTCTTTTTGCTCTTCGTTTATTTCCATTGACTTTTTTCTTGTTCTTATTTTTACTCATGAGTAAAAGTGCTTCTCAGTGATCCTTGGTGTTTGAGATAAGACAGAATTAATAAAAGGAATTCTTGTCTTTGTGTGACATACTATATCATTCCCTTGGTAAGTGGATCAAAATTCTAATTTTGCATCTCTTTCATTTCATAGTTAAAAACAATTAAATGTCACCTGTAGGCTCCAGAGTAGAGAAAAGCTGTGATATTATAGATTTTAAAATTCCCTGTAATATATGGCAGAACCCATCACAGTATTGTAACGATCCTCCAATTAAAAATAAAATAAATTTTAAAAATCACTGTAATATGAAAATCTTACTGTCATCATGTAGATATCAGTCAAGACCTGTGCAAAAGCAGTTGTACAAAAAAAACAAATTGTACCAAAAAAACCCCCCAAGACTGTAAAATGCTCTTCAACATTCTTCCTCTGGGGATAACAGTTTCATATATGCAGCACGTAAGGTAGATTTTGTTTTGGTTACCATATCCCCATATCATGGGAGTCACAAATGTAAATTTAAATCTTGTTGTAACCACTTTAAAAAAATAAAAAGAAATAGCAAAAGCTAATTGTAATACTCTCTTATTTAATCCAGTATATTCAGAGTGTTATCATTTCAACATAGAACCAATGTGAAAACTGTTAATAGTAGATTGTATATTCTTTTTGTATTCAGTCTTCAGACTGCAGTGTTTCTTGCACTGACAGCACATCTCAGTGGAGACACTGCGTTTTAGATGCGCGCACCGCGCGTGGCCGCTGGCCGCTGTACTGCACGGCCTGGCTCTAGACTGTGGCGTCTGTGAGGGTGGGAATCGTGGGAGGGTTTTGCTGTGTTTCTTGCTGCTGTTGGTGCTCATTCAGTCTGTGCCTCCGAATGAATGAATGAGTGAGTAAAATATACGGAAAGGTGTAGGTTAATGCCGGATCTGTAATGATATCAGTGCCTCCTGTCAAGAGAACTAAGATACATTGTTTGGAAAGAGAACCCAGAGTCTGGAAGGATCCTGCGTTCTGTCCTGTGGAAGGACGGTGGGGTGGGAGTTGAAGAGTTAAATTGCCAAGGACTTGTTGCAGGAGGCAATAGGAGAGGAAAGGCAAAGAGTGGCCAGTCTCATCCAGGATGTACTTTCCAGCTGCGGTTCCCTGATCCAGCGTAGCTGACAGCGTCTCTCCCGTCTGCTGGTGCTCCTGGTGTGCGGGTGTACACTGTGCTCCTGCGCAGTACTGCAGTCAGGGCCGTGTGCCCCTCTGATACCAGGAGGCTGGGATGTGGTTTCAGTGTGCTGCTTAAAAATTGATAAGATTGTTTCAGTTGTATAAGTCGGTACAGTGTGGATAGCAGTTCATTACAATGTACTAAATTAATAATGTCCGTATTCTGTGACCCAGTGATTATTTAGGTATATACCATTGAGAAAAGGTTTCATATGTATGCAAGGAAGCATTAAATGATAATTGTGGCATTTTTAAAAATTAAAAACATGCAAACCGCCTACCTGTCTGTCTTAAGAGATCAGATAAATATTTTTGACACACTCATTAACTCTGTATAGGAATTAAATGACAGGAATTAAATGCATCTAGTGAACTAGACTTGTATTTCCAGATGGAAAGCCATCAAATATTCAAGGTTGAATGAGGAAAGCAAGCTTTGGAACACCTGTGTTTTTTTTTTTTTCTCTTAAAATAAAAAATGTCACACAGTATACACAGTGTTAGGTATTTCTCATTGCTGCATATTGCTATACAAAAGTTGGGGGGAAAAAAACAAGTGAACCTCAAGACTCTAAAGGTAAGCTCTATCTCTAGAATAGTGTGTACTGCTGGTCAGGGGTGTGGGAACAGGTTGAGTCTTCAAAGAGCACTCAGGTGAATATAAACCTCTGTAGTTGTTTTTTTTTTTTTTTTTAATACAGAGCACTGAATGATAATAATTGGCAATTCTAGATGGAGGTCACAGGGGTGTTATTCTTTATTCTTTGATATATTTTTAATTGTTCTCAATTTCTGTTTTATACATTCAGGAGGTCTGTAGTCAGTTTTTTTGGAACTGAAAATTTAGGATTAAACATGCCCGGGATATTTTTCTTTCTTGGTATACTTCATATGAATTATTTCAGCTCTTTGCTGGAAGAGGATACACAGGTGGAGAAATATCCTTTTGATGTATACAAGTACAAAAGTGCATGTTATAACTGAATTTACTTTGTTCTGTATTTCAGGCTAGAATTTCAATCCAGATTCCTTCAGGAAAATGCCTAATAAACTTAGGGCCTCACAGTACCCTTGTGAGTTAAGATTAAAAAAAGTATTTTTAAAACCTAGAATTAGCTTAAGGCTTTCAAAGACGTGTCAGCTGTGGTGTATTTCAGTTAAGGTCCACAAGCACTTACGGAATGCCTGTCTGTGGCTTGAGGCTGGGGGATGGCTAGGAGAGAGTAACACTTAAAAGGAAACCTTAGACATTTCAGGATACAGAAACAGCTGGGAACTGTGCGGTTGAATAAAGAAGCATTCACTGTCAGAAGGGGAAAGAACAATACATATTGGGTTGGCCAAAAAGTTTGAGTTTTCCATACTGTCCAATGTTAAAACCCAGATGAACTTTTTGGCCAACCCTACTTTTTTTTTTTTTTCGGAGAAATTACTAATTTATTTTCTCCAAGCTCTGAATCCATGCTTCATGATCTGTTCTGTGGTCGTGGAGCCCGGCCATGTAAGCATTTCTCCTTTGCAGCAAATGTGATGTTCAGCTGTGTCCGCAGAGGGTGTGGGAAAGGATCTCTGGATGAAGGGGCTTCTCTTCTGGATTCCAGTGTCCTGGACCGTTTCAGGTGGCTTCACAGCACATCCCAAGGCCACCTCGCTGAGTGTGGTGTCTCTCCCCCCGCCTCCACCCCCGGTGCTTCAGAGGGAGGGTTTCCCACCATGGCCCTCTCTCTAGTCTGTCTGCTTCCTAGGTCTGCTCCTCTGTATTCAGCACTCCCACCCCCAGTACTCCTGTCCCCGTTATTAATGTTCCCACATTGGCGTTGCTCTCACCTGTTTGTTTCTCTGTTTGAATCCCTGCACGGTGTCTCCTGATTGGGCCCTAATGGCGCAGAAGGCACAGTTCCCTCCAGTATGCTGAGACCAATACAGGTGACGCTGACGTTTAAAAGGCCTCTTAGGAATCTTCTCAGCCTGTTGTTCATTTTCTTTCAGTAGGACCTTAAGCTAGGTGTGTGAATGGGTTCATGGATCAGTAGGTGTGAACATCTGTGCAGCTCTCACCGTGTACTTTACGGCATTGGAAAAATGTGTGCATTGTTATTTCTGGGGAAGTTTGTATTTGAGGTTCTTTGTGCTTTAAGCTCGTGTGGCTTCATACGTCACTTTGCCTTACCGCACCAGCTTAGATGCCCAGCGGAGGCCTTCTGGTGGAGCAGATAATGTGTGCTCCATTGCCAGGTGAACCTGGGTTCTGATTCTGGCTCCACTGTTAAAATAATTCTAGTTCTAACTACCTAGCACACAAGTGAAAACTCTTATTTTCTAAATTCAAGTTCTCACTCCAGCCCACAACAGAATTTATGTAACTTGGGGCAAATAACTTTGTGACTCTGAGCTTATTTCCTTGTCTGTGAAATAAGAAATAAAATACAAGCCTTTTGAGTTGTTGTAAGGTTAATTATGTCAGAGTAAAGCACTGATTTGTTGTTGTTTAGTTGCTGAGGTGTGTTCGACTCTTTTGCCACCCCAAGGACTGTAGCCCGCCAGGCTCCTCTGTCCATGCTAAGTCGCTTCAGTCGTGTCCGACTCTGTGTGACCCCATAGACGGCAGCCCACCAGGCTCCCCCATCCCTGGGATTCTCCAGGCAAGAACACTGGAGTGGCTTGCCATTTCTTTCTCCAATGCATGAAAGTGAAAAGTGAAAGTGAAGTCGCTCAGTCGTATCTGACTCTTAGCAACCCCATGGACTGCAGCCCACCAGGCTCCTCCATCCATGGGATTTTCCAGGCAAGAGTACTGGAGTGGGGTGCCATTGCCTTCTCCCCTCTGTCCATTGCAATGTATAAATAATCCAGTTTGTCTGTTTCCTTGCCAATATTTGATATAAAATTACTGTATTTTATTTCAGCCATTTCATAAGGATGCAGTGTTATCTTGTGGTTTTGAGTTTCCCAGTGGAGTTTAACACATTGTGTTGTGCTTATTTACCATCTCTGTGCCTCTGTTTTCCTTTTAAGAATTTTCTAAAAATACATTTCTTGTAATGTTCATGCAAGTCTCTGGCGGGGGCAGGGGAAACACAGGAAAAACTGATCTGTTCTAGGTTTTTCGTTTGGTGTTTGCCATAGCAGTTGCTTCTGCATTTTCAAACTGGGGCTTCTTCGCTAGAAGTTATTTTATATAACCAGTTATCTAAGGTCCTTTTTAATGTTTTGTTTTCCTGTTTCCTTTGATTTAGGAGTAATGAAAACAAACAAGGAAACCCAAACATACCCAAGCCCAAACAATAAAACTGCTGTGAACACTTATTAATAACATGTCTCTCCTACAAACTTTGTGTTTTCAACTTTTATTAAACTTTTTTTGATAACGCTTTCAATTGTTAACTACGACTAGTATTAAAAAATATTTCCACTGTACAGAGACACCTTTCGGCAAATACAATGTAGAGAACAGTGGGAGAAGAGCTATTCAAAATTTTACATGTCTCATGATGCAGGGAACCCAAAGCTGGTGCTCTGTTACAACCTAGAGGGTAGGATGGGGAAGGAGGTGGGAAGGAGGAACATATGTATACCTATGGCTGCTTCATGTTGCTATATGGCAGAAACGATCATAGTATTGTAATTATCCTCCAATTAAAAATAAAATAAAAAAAATTTTAAAGCTTTACATGTCTCATTGTAAGGAGAATGTAGGCAAGTCCATAGGGTATAATATCAATGGAACAGTAAAACTGTGAAAGATGATACAAGGCCAAGAACAGCAAGAAATATTTTACGGAATGTGGTCAAGCATTGGACAAAACAACAGTATAGGGAATACTAAAAAGTTGTAAACATGTTTGTCCGTTGCTTAAGACAGGAAGTTGAGTCATCTCTGACTCCTTTAGCATTACCCTCCACATCTAGGTCTCTCGCCAGTCCAGTCGCTTCCAGCTGCCAGATATATCTTGAAGTACACCCAGTGTCTCTGCTTTAAGTGCTGCAAATCTCATCTAAGCAACCATCTCTGCTGGTCACCTCTAGTCTCCTAAAGTCATCACTTCCACTCTTGTCTCCTTCTAATCTGTTCTCAACTTAAAAGGAAGGAAGCTCTTTAACACTTAAGTCAGAATAGAACACTCTCAAACTGAAAACCCATCGTGGCTTCCTTTTATACTTAAACTCTGTTCAGCACCATGACCTGCTTAATATGGTCCTTGACTGCCTCTCAGTTTTATCTCTTAAAGCTATTCCCTTATCTGCCTAAACTCCAGAGCAACTGGCCTTCTTTTAATTATTTAAAAAATGAGCTTTTTCATGCCCTGATAAGTCATGTTTTAAAGAGTAAGACTAATTTATCTCTAAGAATGTTCTCAGATAAAACTTACAAACTAAGAAATGGCATAGTAAGGCATTTATTCAGCCCCTTGAAGCTCTTTAATTGTCCTTTGTTCCACCTGGTTATAACTCTTGGCCTAAAGGAGGCCCAAAATGAATTGTTGGGTAATTATCTCTTGCTTTTAACAGGAGCCCAATGATTCTTCTTCTTTTCATCTATTTCTAGAAATACTATCCCTATTTCTTCTCCCTCTACTCTTACTCATAGCCATCAAACAGTCCTCCCACACACACTTTTTTTTCCCCTAACTAGGAAGAAGAATTAGCTTGATTGTGCTCAGTTAGAAAAGGAGCGTAGTTAATTATGAAATTAACATATATGAAATTCTTGTTAGTTGGTAGTAAAAATATGCACTTCGCAGTTTCTAGTTATTTTGTATTAAGGCCCAATTGATTAAATTATTCTATTATTATTACCATGTAGAGTTAATGATTTTTTGTTTAAAAGAATCAGTTTGTTTGCTAGAAACTGTCATGTAGTAAATTGTGTTAAACTATTCTGAAGATGTCAGAGGTACTTGGAAAGGTACAGGTATGAACTGACAAGGTATTCTATTTCTACAAAATAAGATACATGTATTTCTTATTTGTGTGACAAATATCTGATTTTGATGCCTTTTCACTATTGATGCAGAAATAAATCTCAATTGAAATATGACTTGATATAAGTTCTGAGATCTAATACCACTGATCCATTAAAAAAGGAGAGGGGAAGGAATTCTGGTGCTAAATGAACAGGCAGAGGAGGGATACTGGCTTGGTATCTTGGGTCTTCTCCCATTAGGGTACACATTTGCATCAGTTTCGTTTAAAAGCCTTTACTTTTGCCAGGTGAACCAGCCACCGTCATTACTATTTTCTTTTATTCCAGCTCTTCTCGGTAGTTCTAGGCGCTTAATTATTTTTGCTCATTCATAGAAATCTGCCACATCTCGTTATTTTGTCACTGCCACTTTACCAGCATTACAAAACGAACTGAGCCAATAGAAGTCGTCATTCTCACGCCGTCTGGCAGTTACATCTCTGATGGTGGTTTCTCATCTGATATGGGGGAGGAAGTGAGCCACCCAGCACACAGTCAGAAGGATCTGACTGTTCTCACCAGTGGCAAATAATTTAGTAATGGAGTCTCAAATAAATAGGAGGCGCAAATAGAGAGGGTATGGATTTTTGCTGGAAGATTGCCTAGAATAGTATAGGTATTAATATGTACAGTTGGTAGAAGAGGTCTTACTGAAGATTCAGAGAGTCTAAAAGAGAGGATAAGATGGTAGGTTTGCATGGTTTGCATCTGGGATGAATTGGAAGGCAGTTGAGCTAGGACATAAGTTGCTTTGTTAATTCTCCTGACATTGGTAGCTAGGATGAATGTAGCTTCTGGGTGATAGTCATGTTTTTAAGTTGAAATTTTTAAGAATAGTGATGAGCAATCTGCCTTACAGCTGGATGTGATGGGATCCTGGGCATCCTGAAGAACTGTAAGTGGTCTTCCAGTTTGGGCATTGGGAGTGATTTTTGCCAGCTAGGGGATATTTTCCATTGTCTGTGGATTTTTGGTTGTCACAACCCGGGTACTACTGGCATCTAGTGGGTAAGGGCACAGACACTGCTGAATATCTTACAATGTACTAGACAACCCCTCACAACAAAGACACAGGGAATTTGCTGGCAGTCCAGTAGTTAGGAGTTGGGGCTTTCACTGCCCAGGGCACGGGTTCGATCCCTGGTTGGGGAACTAAGATCCCATAAGCTGTAAGGCACAGCCTTAGTAGCAAGGTTGAGCAGCCCTGTATTTTAACCAATACCAACAAGGGTCTGTTTTGTTTCCTTATTTCCTGTAGATTGAGTATGCATATTTGCTGTCTTGTCCTTACAGAATGGCCAGTCTTTAGTAGAAATTTAATGATGGAGAAGGCATGCACCCTTAATCATTCCCAACAACTCACCTTTGGACAGACCTGCATATGCTGGCTTCATTTACAAGACCCTGTTTTTCTGCACCACTTCCCTCTTTGTAGTTTTTACACTTTATGAGCTTTACTCATCTTTGAGGAAAATTTCCCTGTGCCACTTTAGGATAAACAGTTTGATGTTTGGCTATTATTAAGTTTTCTTAGTAATGAGATATTTGGTGTCACTAAGTGTTAAAGAGGTACCTGATTATAGACTTTATAAATAGCATCAAAGATGACTAAATATCATACTTTATCTCCATAGCGCATAACTAGGAGAGGAGGAGGCAGAAGGTGGCAGAGAGAAAGGATAATAGAATTTACACAGCAGCATTTACTTAAAGATAATAAAAAAATTTCATTACATGACATGAACCAGCCCATTAGGACTAGCACAGCACTCTGCACGGAGATGTTCAGTATAAATACCATTTGCTTTTTATTTGAAATAAGGATAATTCTGTGTTACTGACTTGACTAAAATTTAAAGAGTGTTCCACTCACTATTTGTGGGATATTGTAAATAATGTGAGCTCTTTTAATAATTGCACATAAATATACTGTAAATTAAA
Organism: Bos grunniens; assembly: GCF_055505025.1. Classification (NCBI taxonomy): domain Eukaryota; kingdom Metazoa; phylum Chordata; class Mammalia; order Artiodactyla; family Bovidae; genus Bos; species Bos grunniens. The sequence goes on from NC_141168.1 coordinate 12,183,529, forward strand.
CCTTTCATCTAAAACTACGAAAGAGTTATCTAAACAGCAATTAATTATGCACTTTGGTACTCCTGTGAGTGAAGTACATTGTTGCTGTCTATTTCAGAGAGCACAGATTTCCATGAAAAGCTTTGAATGAAAGTTTTCCCCCCATGAAATAACCTCTCAATAGGGAAAGCATGGTAGTCCATCTGTTAACCATGAACTGACTGATCTGGATCATAGTTGAGGCTTTGCAGGTGAGAGTGTGTACAAATAATAAGCCAGCTACCTACAAAAATATTTACTTCCTCTTAAGACCTTGATCCAGTACAGACTTGAGACATAATAAGGTCGTATTCTCCAACCAATAGGAAGATTATGTGTCTTTGAAGTAGAAATTAATATTTGGATTAGTTAAGGCTCCTTTAGTTTCAAATGACAGAGAACCCAGCTCAAACTGGGCTGAGCCGAAAAAGGGGGATTTATTAGCTCATGCAGTCAAATAGGCTATTGCTAGGACTACAGGGCGGAGAAGGCAATGGCACCCGACTCCAGTACTCTTGCCTGGCAAATCCCATGGATGGAGGAGCCTGGTGGGCTACAGTCCATGGGGTCGCCAGCAGTTGGACACGACTGAGCGACTTCACTTTCACTTTTCACTTTCATGCATTGGAGAAGGAAATGGCAACCCACTCTAGTATTCTTGCCTGGAGAATCCCAGGGATGGGGGAGCCTGGTGGGCTGCCATCTATGGGGTCACACAGAGTCAGACACGACTGACGTGAATTAGCAGCAGCAGCAGCAGCAGCAGGACTACAGGGACTCAGACAGCACTCTTGTTTCTTAGCCTTGCCTTCGTATATTGGCTCTATTCTCTGTGCTGACGTGATAGTCCATCACAGAGCCAAACTTCTTCCATCCAGTCTCTCAGGTGGCGACAGCAGAAAAGAGAACCCGGGAGGTCTCCTTAGGATTCATTACCTTTGATTGGATCACATCTCTGTCTCTGAATCAGTCTCTCTGGGCAGGGTATATAACATCATGGATTGAGCCATGTGCCAAATCTGGGTAAGATTTAATGCCACTTATAGGTAGAGAGTGCAAGAGTGGGGTTACCTTGATGAAAATTAGTTATTCAAAAAATAAATCTTTACCTTAACCCTGTCTTCTGCAGAAGTACCATATAAATACATATGAGCTACTTTAAAAAAATATATGGTTCTGTACAAGGGTCTTGATATATTTTACCAATATTCAACTGCTGATATTTAAGTTTGCTGGCAGTTTTTTCAGGATTACACATAATATCACAGTGACTATCTTTGTCTATATGTCCTGTGAATTTGGGCAAGTTTTATAGAGACTACATAGAATTTCTGGATCAAAGGTTGTGCACATTTAAATTTTTATAAATCTGCCAAACTGTCTCTCAAAATTATAATTTTATCAACAGCATGTAAGAGAATTTGTTTCCCCATGTTACTTCCTTCTCATTTTATCTTTGTTGTCTCTCCAGTTCCTGAAACATTTTGTGAGTTTGGTAAAATATATATAATACTCTTTATTTTGCATTAGAATCAGTGTACTTGGGAGTAGTTCGGTCATAAGACTAATAAGTAGGTGATCTAGACTGGAATCAAAATGTATCTTTCAGATGGCTAAGACTGAAAAATATTTCTTTCACTTTAGTTTACTCTTTCTTCCATCTTAATACTTGAAACCAATTTAATAGTCTGCTTTTCAGAAAATCAAATTATTTATGTCCAACTTTATTCAATAGAAATTAATGAAGTAACCGATTAGCCTCTGATTGTGAGTCAAACTCTTCAGTATTTGTCAGTAACAGTCATTTATATGATGCCAGGTTAAAAAAAAATGTTGAAGATGTATTTAATATGCTTACTGGTAGTACCAATATATAAAGTTGATGTACAGATTTTAATGTATGTTAGTCTTCAGCTCATATCAGACTGATGCATAATAAACAACTATTCAACCATTGAAGTTGTAGTATTTGATAAATCTGCAAAAATTTTGCTGTATAAGCCAATAAAAATTTTACATTAAGAATAACTCATGCAGTAACTTCTATTCATTAAAGCTTGGCATAATTTAAATGATGATGGAGTGAGTATATATTTGAGGCTGACTCATGATTTATCAAAAATATCTTATTTGAGAACGTCCTTTACTTTTTTTAGTTCTTATTTTTTTTCAAGTTGGTCGCTTTCATTAATAGTGATATTTCTTTACTCAGTTTTCAAGTTGCTGTCAACAAATTCCTGCCAACATTATGTAATGCATGCGTGAAACTTTATTTTCCAAATGCCATTTTATTTAAGTATATGGGAAATACTTTAATTGGATTTAAAAGTGAGATTTAAAAGTGGTTAAGTATCTTTTTTTGATAAACATTATTCATAACAAAATAAAATAGCTTTAGGATGTACTGGAACTTATTTTTTTTCTTACAGATGGCTTGTACCCCAATCCCAGCTTCTAGGTAACGAAAGAGTGGTCCACAGATTTTATGAAGCCATTTAAAGCAGGAATTTTGTTTGTTTGTTCAGTCACTCAGTCATGTCTGATTCTTTGCACAACCCCGCAGACTGTAGCCCACCGGGTTCCTCTGTCCATGGGATTTCCCAGGCAAGAATACTAGAGTGGGTTGCCATTTTCTTCTCCAGGGGATCTTCCCAACTCAAGGATCTAAGTGGCATCTCCTGCATTGTCAGGCAGATTCTTTACCATTGAACCACCTGGGAAGCCCTTAAAACAGGAATAGATGTGTATAAATTTACTTCCTCTGACTTAGGTGTTTCTCTTTTAATTAACTGCTCTAAAAATACCAATTTAAATCAGGGTATGAGAAATAATAGGCATGGGGAAACAATTTTGGATTATGAAAGTAACACTGATTTTTAACTGAACAAGAGTTAATAATCAACAGTGTTACAGATTTGTCCACTGAATTAATCTGTCCTCTCCCTGTTGTTGCATTGCGTTGCATTCCTTCTGTCCTGGCCCTCATCAGCATCTACAGTGCGATGCATGTATGCAATTCTGTTTCTCCTTTTTCCACGAAAGTGAGAGTCTGGAGAGCTAGTTCTTTCTGGTATTCATCTTTCTGTTCTGTTTAGGGCCTGCCACATAATAGGTATAAATGTTAAATTCATCTGATCTCTGCAAAATAATATAGTGCAATAACTTGACAAGTTACTGTTGACAATCCTTGGCAACTACTTTTATATTTTCATTTTACTTCAGTGACTCAATTTTTACATAAAAAGATCCCATAGATGTGTAAATTTTGTTTACAGAGAAATGTTTTATGTACTCTGAGGGTAATTACTGATAGTTTTACCATCTGTTTCTATTTATCAGTATTTCCCATCTCCCTGTTCATTTATTTGGCTGAGTCTTTTATGTGTGAGATTCTTTAACCATTTAGCTTTTGATGTCTTTGAAATTTTAGTTTTTGATATTTAGGAAACGTACAGAATATTTTACGATGTTCTGCAAGTTATGTTTATGGTATAACTTGAATTTGAGTCCCATTCTTTAAAGGGAAATGTGTGTTGTTGGTTAATTGGTAAAATGATACATCTCTCTTAGATATGTTTGTAAAACCTCTTATTTTTGTTTTGCACTTTTTAAGAACCTTAGACTTTTCTAGGAACACAATGCTTTTTTAGTGTTTATTTTCATTTTAACAGGAGTGGAGAAAGAAGACTAATGTTTGTTGAATGCTTACTATGCTCCAGTACTGTGATGAGCACGATATATCATTATATAATGACAAGCAGTTGTCATTAATTGCTTAATGACTCTGTCAAAGGTGATACTATTACAATTTACAGATGAAGAAGCTGAAGCAAAAAAAGAATATCTTTTTTCCCCCCAACTTGGTCTCTGTTTTATTCTGATGTAATGTAGGACCCAGGAAACTATCTTATGTATATCATGGATGAGCAGAAAATTCACTGGGATCTTTACCATGCCAATGTGATCAGTTCGTTATCCTTTCACCCCACCTGTCAGTGAATACCTAGAAATCTGGAGGTAGATATTACTGAATATAAACACTCTTTTAAGTGGATAGCTAAATTTGCAGAATGGGAAGGTGATCTCATCAGTGTAATTCAATGAAGAGGTAGCTCTAAAAAATACAGCTGTCTCTTGGTTTCTGTGAGAGGCTGGATCCCCTGAGATACCAAAATCCACAGACGCTGAAGTCACTTATGTGAAATGGTAAAGGAATACAGTTGGCCCTCTGCATCCACGGATTTCACTTTCACAGATCCAAGAGCAGTCCGTATATTAGAAACCTTTGGATCTGGAGGGCCAACTATAGTTTATTTTTTCTGAAACTGCTGGTGTCCATGCTCTTTGCTTATTTTTATGGCCTTGTGATTGGTTTTAACAGCTTTGTGGGAACAGGAATAAGACTTTGGTTTGTTCAGGGTGTGAGGAATTAGCCTGTTTAGACATCTCAGCATTCTCTCATGTATCACCCAGGATTTAAAAGAGAAAGTTTGATTTGACATTAATAGGTAAAAGATTTTTTTATTAAAGAAAAGAATAAAGGGGATGAATTGATGCTAAGACTGACATTTCTAGGAAAATTAGATATTAGAGAAGTAACAACAGAGATAGTAGACCATGGATTAAAACAATTTCAAGGAATGATTGACCAGTAACTTCAAATCCTAGGGTGATATCACAGAAAAAACATGAGAAGGCAAGCAATAAAAAATCCCAGTTAGAGGGGCAGCTGGGCTTTTTTTGCTTTATTTGATATCTTAGGATTTTTTCCAAGTTTCAGTCAATTTTGTAACACCTCTATTTTTACAGTCACACATATCTAGATTATTAGTTACTTCATATTTTATAGTAAACTTACAGTGTTATGATTTATTTTTAAGAGGAACCTTCTGTATCACAATAAAATATGGAAACCCTTGAAAGTGAAAGTCACTCAGTCATGCCCAACTCTTTGCAGCCCCATGGACTGCAGCCTGCCAGGCTCCCCTGTCTGTAGAATTTTCCAGGCAAGGATACTGGAGTGGGTTGCCATTTCCTTCTCCAGGGGATCTTCCCGACCCAGGGATTGAACCCAGGTCTCCTGTACTGCAGGCAGATTCTTTACTGACTGAGCTACCAGGCAAGCCCTATGGAAACTCTTAAAATCTGCCGTAAATAAAAACTTTCTATAAAAACTCATAAAATTAAGGAGGAAAGTTATAAGCTATGTCCTCTTGCCTTTGAGCCCAAGACCTGTCTTCTGTTAAAAAGAAGAAAAAGCAAGCTTTAAGGGTTGCTGAGGATATCATATATGTCTTCCTCTTTATTTAATAGGAGGAATTGGAAAAGGTGGAAAAAGGAAATGTACTTTGTCTTAGGCAATTCTGTCTTATTTGTGTGTGTGATGGGTACGATGGTTTTTAGTTCCAGCAACATTGTTGGCTGAATGTGAAATGTGGAGGGAAGCATGACCGTGTGTGTGTCTGAGTGTTTTAACATTCATCGTGTGATAGAATGCTGCTCTGAGCTTCCTGTATTGAAAGATTCTTTGTTTTTTCTTTTTGAAGCTCTTTTAAGAGCCTGTGCTGATGGAGGTGCCAACCACTTATATGACGTCACAGAAGGAGAGAGGGAGAGGTAAGCTTTCTTTCAGCCAGTGTCTGTTACATCAGTTCTGCTTTTGAGCTTGTTTTATTTTTTTCTTAGTAAATTGTGGTTGTTCATTTTCCTTCAAATTCTTACAGAAAACCACCTCAGAGAGAGAGCAAACTGCTTAACCATGTTGTATTAGTCTTTGCTTTGAGTGGTATCTATTAATAGAAATAGGCCAATCATACTCTTCTTAAAAAAATTCTATTTCAAAAGTCTTTTAAAATAACATTATCAAATATCAGTACATGTGAGGACTTTTGATATTGACTAAAATAATGGTAACTTGAGTTTTTATTCAAATAGTTTAAAGGACTACAAATTGATCTTATATAAAATCCTGTTGTAGAAGGTGCAAGACTTTTATAATAGTATTGAATAAAACTCAGTATAATTTAACTTAGTTCTGAGTTGTGCACACATGCACTTTTAAGAGAGAACTAATTTATTTCTTAATTATTTGTCACCTGTACACTCTGGTTTTCCAGATCTTGGCATGGTGAGCTATTTTTAGATATGGTGAGCTATTTTTAGACATGAGAATATGTTTGATGAAAGCACAGTTTAAATCTAGCTCACTGCCAACATATGTCTAGTTCATCCTCTTGGCAAAGACAATTTATAGTGTAGGTATAAGTAGACTAGCTATGAAATTTAGTTCCACGTGTGTTACTAAATGTACTAGAATATTTACAGTTTGAGAAATCACCTCCTTGCTGTAAAAAATCAAAGTATTATGATTCAGCATATCATGGGAATGAATTAAATACACGTATTTTGAAATGAGGTAAAATACGTCTTTATGACATCAAAATTTTTACTTCACATTTCTAATGGAGATGCTTTTTGAAAGCACCTGGTTGCTTATAGAAGAAAGGCATGTTTTCTTTGAGATTGGACATATGTAGATGTATAATCAAAAAATATAGCCACAGTGACAGCCTAGGAAGCAATTTAAGTTCTTAACATGTCGTGCTTCTTTATTTATTTTTTTTGATAAGAACTTTTAAGATTTATTTTCAACAATTTTCAAACATGTAAGGTGGCGTTGTTAACTATTGTCAGAATCCTGTACATTATCACACCCCCAGGACTTAGAAGTAGAAGTCTGTACTTTTTTTTTTTTTAATGAATTTATTTTTTATTGAAGGATAATTGCTTTACAGAATTTTTGTGTTTTCTGTGAAACCTCAGCATAGATTGGCCATAGGTATACACATATCCCTTCCCTTTTGAAACTCCCTCCCATCTCCCCCCCATCCCACATTTCTAGGGTGATATAGAGCCCCTGTTTGAGTTTCCTGAGCCATACAGCAAATTCCTGTTGGCTCTCTATTTTACATATGGAGGATGGTGTGGAGATTCCTTATAAAACTAGGAATAAAACCACCATATGACCCACTCCTGGGCATATACCCTGAGGAAACCAACATTGAAAGAGCCGCATGTATCCCCTTGTTCATTGCAGCACTATTTACAATAGCTGGAACATGGAAGCAACCTGGATGTCCATCGACAGATGAATGGATAAAGAAGTTGTGATATGTATACACAATGCAATATTACTCAACCATAAAAAGGAATACATTTGAGTCAGTTCTAGTGAGGTGGATGAACCTAGAACCTACTATATAGAGTGATGTGAGTCAGAAAGAGAAAGATGCATACCGTATTCTAACACATATATACGGAATCTAGAAAAATGGTACTGAAGAATTTATTCACAGGGCAACAGTGGAGAAACAGACATAGAGAATAGACTTGTGCTTCTTTATTTTTAAACTTTGTGGATTCCTTTGACTGTATTTCCTACAACCTGACATGGGCAGGATGTGAAAAAATACTCAAGTATGTGTTATAAGAAGTGTCCAGCCTGTTTTTGCAGTGAGGAGCATAATGGCCATAAAGGCAAGATCTGAAGAGGTGCTTTTGCTGACCAGCAATCTGGTACCGAGTGCCATTTCTCTAATGATGGGTGTAGCTTATGAATATAATTGTATGAAGCAGAGCTGTGAAAGGAATTGACACGGTACTTTTTCAGTCTTCCTTGAGCATAAGAACCGTCTAGAATGCCTATGAAAAACCATAGATTTCGGTCCTGATTACTTTTATTGGATGGAACTGGACACTAGTAAGACAGATAACATCCAACATATTTACTCTCATTTGAAAATAACGCACATCACCAATTTGGGAATGAGTGCCATTATTTTTGCCCAAATTTCAAAGGAATCATTTCCAGTACTTTTGAACACATTTATAAGTAACCTTAGGGAACTCTTCCAAGAAGATTTATATGATTTATCTAACAACTATGTGTCTGTATATGAAGATATTTAAGAAGAAAATGTACTTGGTGTTGATTTCTGAGTTATAATAATGTGTTTGCCGTGGTACACGTCTGAAACTTGGGGGCATGGTTGGCTGGGGTGAGGGTAGAGTCCTTAAAGGGAGATGAGTGAGGCTAACTGCTTCATGTGGGAATTAAAGCCTTGGAATAAATCTCATTAAATCCAAACACTAACCTGTTAAACTAATTGGACGTAGCTGACTAAACATGGTTCCTGTTAGCTGTATTTTTAACAGAAAAGCTTTACAATGGAAAGAGAAGAAATATTCATGAGTTTTGGAAAGCCAAGTTAGGGATGTGGACCACTGCTTCACTTGTTCTTGATTTTTATTTATTCACTGTCCTAATCTACAATATAATACCTTAGAATTATGCAATAAAGCATGAATATGTAGGGAATCATCTTTAATTGGAGAGAAAGTGGGATCTTTACACATTAGGAATGGAAAGAAGGAAGACTTGATGCAGACAGTAGCAGAGGAGCAGGGTTTGCAGAGGGATGGTGCTGAGGGAAATTCAGTGGTAACCTCACGTCTGATCCTGTACTGAATGCATTCAGCCTTCTGCATCTTTCACAAAGGTTTGTCTTTGTGTCAACTTTGAAGGTGCACTTCAGTTTAGTTCAGTTGCTCAGTCGTGTCCGACTCTTTGCCACCCCATGAATCGCGGCACGCCAGGCCTCCCTGTCCATCACCAACTCCCAGAGTTTACCCAAACTCAGTCCATCGAGTTGGTGATGCCACCCAGTCATCTCATCCTCTGTCGTCCCCTTCTCCGCCTGCCCCCAGTCCCTCCCAGCATTGGTCTTTTCCAATGAGTCAACACTTCACATGAGATGGCCAAAGTATTGGAGTTTCAGCTTTAGCATCAGTCCTTCCAGTGAACACCCAGGACTTATCTCCTTTAGGATGGACTGATTGGATCTCCTTGCAGTCCGAGGGACTCTCAAGAGTCTTCTCCAGCACCACAGTTCAAAAGCATCAATTCTTCAGTGCTCAGCTTTCTTTATAGTCCAACTCTCACATCCATACATGACCACTGGAAAAATCATACCCTTGACTAGACAGACCTTTGTTTGCAAAGTAATGTCTCTGCTTTTTAATATGCTATCTAGGTTGGTCATAACTTTCCTTCCAAGGAGTAAGTGTCTTTTAATGTCATGGCTGCAGTCACCATCTGCAGTGATTTTTGGAGCCCCAAAAACTAAAGTCTGACACTGTTTGCACTGTTTCCCCATCTATTTCCCATGAAGTGATGGGACCAGATGCCATGATCTTAGTTTTCTGAATGTTGAGCTTTAAGCCAGCTTTTTCACTCTCCTCTTTCACTTTCATCAAGGTTACCGCTCTCCATTTACAAGGTGTTTTTCTTTTAAATAAGCCCTGAATGTTTTTGTTTACTGTTGAAAGCAATGCGTGATGATTTGAGTGTGTATTAGTGAGTTGGGAGAAACAGAAAGAAGAAAATAAAAATTACCTGTTACATCTCCCTACATAGCAAAGAGTTCCATTGAGTTCTGCCATTGGACTTCAGAAAATATGACTAATATTTCTTGTTCCGGTGAATGTAACCTCAATGAATGTAAATTCCCTTGTGCCTAGAAAATTTCCTGAGAGTATTAGACACTCAAAACATATTTGTTAATGGATATTTGGTTACAGTTGTTCTGTTCTCTCTTCCCTAAGGTTTTGAGTGACTTTGACTGATGCCCTGTGTATTTTGGGTAACAAGATTGCCTCTACTCTCAGAGCTGATAGGTTCTGATTTGAGGGTATGTTCAGTCTGTATATGAGACTGAGGAGGGTGGAGATCCAGTCAGCGAGACACAGAATGGGCACTGCCAGTGAGAGCTGGATCTGAGCAGTGGTTGTAGACTTGAGATGAAAGAGGAAGGAATTTTATGAAGACTCAGTCTTCATACAGTGAGACTTGTATACTCTTAACTGTTTCCCTCAGCCCAGATGTCTGTTTTTGGAAATGTGGAGTAGTAAGTTTGGGTAAGATGTGTAGACTAATACCCCTAGTTCTAAAGCTGCAGCCTGATACTGACTCCAGTCTCACATTTATGTATTGGTAGTGGTCTGTGACTGAAAGTCCTTTGGAGGCCTCACAGCATCTGCCTCCTGTCTTCTCTCAAGTAGGTAGAATCCTGGTCAGAATCCAGATGGTGAAGCCTGGCCCCATGGTCAGAATAATCACAGGACGCAGAGATGAGGGGGGAAAATACAAGAGAAGCAGGGTAGGAATCGCTAGGAAGGTTTTGTGGAGCAGACTTTTTTCTTGTTCATCATTGATAGGCATTGGAGGTTTGTTTCATTTTTGTATTGGTGGTTTTATTGACATTGTATTAGGTCAGAAAAGTGTAAATTGTCCACACTGAAGAATATTGCATGGTTGTTGTTCATACTAGTAAGTGATAGTGATGACGGGAGGGTTATGCTCTCCCCGCATACCCCTACCGCTCTCCTCCCATACCCCAGTTACTCTTTTTTTCTGCATGTTTAACAGATACTCTAAGAGAAGGAAATGGCAGCCTACTCCAGTACTCTTGCCTGGAAAATTCCGTGGACAGAGGAGCCTAGGAGGCTCCAGTCCATGGGGTCGCACAGAGTCGGACACGAGTGAGAGACCTCACTTTCACTGTCTTTCTACGAGAAGAACAGGTGCTGCTCTGGTCAGTTTTTAACCAGGGTCTGAAGAGCAGTCAGCTGTAACTGTAATTGCCAGCATTGCCCACCGCATGCGTGTGCGTGTGTGCTGGGTTGCTCCAGTTTCGTCTGACCCTTTGCGACCCCCACAGACTGTAGCCCGCCAGGCTCCCCTGTCCCTGGGATTCTCCAGGCAAGAATACTGGAGTGGGTTGCCACGCCGTCCTCCAGGGGATCTTCCCGACTCAGGGGTGGAACCCACATCGCTTACGTCCCCTGCCTCTACCACTAGTGCCACCTGGGAAGTCGTAATGAATATTAAAAACAAGCATACAGACACACAGAGAATTGCACAGGTATAATGATAAAACTCAGGCATCGAACCCAGGTCTCCCGCATTGTAGGCAGACGCTTTACCGTCTGAGCCACCAGGGAAGTCTGGAATGATAAAACTCAGTGAATTTTCACAAAGGAGGGCACAGTAATGTAAACAGTACTGAGACCAGCAAGAGTATTATCCCAGCACTGGGCTACCTTCCTCATGTTCTCCATTATTGCCAACCCACCCTCAAAGGAAACTACTGTCTGACCTAGTGAATGTTAGATTTTTTTTCTCTACTTTTGGGCTTCATAAAATAAAATCATAATACATTGAATTTTTAGTAGATGGACATTTTTTTGGGATAAAGACTCCTCAGCTCTCTGAATCTGAAAAAAAAATGGAAGAAACATTACTGGAGGTGCTTATAGGAGAATTGCAGTCACACTAATTACTTTAAGAGATGAAGAGAGTTATGGAATTAAGTAGAAGAGAAAATAAGAACTATACAGAGGCAAAATCTATGGTACAACATAAGTAGTGTGACAACGTGGGAGATATAGCTTATATTGATCATTTAAAAAAAATAATGCCTTTAAAGGTAGGTAAGCAATTGTAAACTTTATTCTGTTAGAATCTAGTTAAGGCAAACTGATTTAAACAGAAAGCTTTTTTCTCTCTATGATAACCCATTGACAGAAATAAGAATGTAGCATTTAACTTGTGATTCATTCATTCGTTCAAGGATTTATTGAATACCTTTAATAGTTAGGCATTTGGATGGGTTTATATATATGTGTGTGTGCTGAGTCACTTCAGTCATTTCTGACTCTCTGCAGCCTCATGGACTGTAGCCCACCAGGCTCCTCTGTCCATGGATTCTCCAGACAATACTGGAGTGGGTTGCCATTTCCTCCTCCAGGGGGTCTTTACCACTAGCACCAAGTTTCCGTTCCCTGAGAATCAGTGTTTGGCTTTTGCCGATCTCACCAGCCATGCCTAGTCTCCTTCCTGTGTTCTCCCAAACCCTTTTTCCCCACTGCCTGGGTCCAGACCCTTTCTCAGGCTGATCTTCAGCTTGAACACGTTGGTACCACCCATAATCCATTCCCACTTTCTGGCTGTCCATTCTTACTGGTCAGAATTTGTAGAGGCTTTGCATATGTTTCTCTGGTGTCTCAGATGGTAAAAGTGTCTGCCTACAATGCAGGAGACCCTGGTTCGATTCCTGGGTTGGGAAGATCGCTGGAGAAGGCAATGGCAACCCACTCCAGTACTCTTGCCTGGAAAATTCCATGGATGGAGGAGCCTGATAGGCTCCGGTCCATGGGGTCGCAGAGAGCTCCATACGACTGAGCGACTTCACTCACTCACTCACTGCATATGCTAACTTTTTTTGTAGGAAAACTGTCCAGCTGAAATGCTGTCTGCCCCATGAGGGCTCCCCTCTCTGCCCGGCCTGGACATTTCTTATGCCATAGTGGTACTTATAAATTACAGTGTTACGTTAACATTTTACCTTGATTTAGAGCTGTAAAGACATACCTTTTACTAGGTTGTAAATTTCTGGTGATCTCTTGTCCTGTAACTTTGCATAATACTTGGTAATTATTTACTTTCCCATTTTATCTTGTGATTTAGCTGTATGTAGATGTATCTTATCTCCCTCCTTAGGTGGTGAACTCCTGGAAGGTGGTGATCATAATTAATCTTCTTTATGTGCCTTGTAATACCTAGTACATTAATGAGCATCCAAGGATTTATTGAATTAATGATTTTTCTTTGATATTTTGGCAGAAATGTCACAAAGACTAAGGTTTTTTATTTATTTTTTTAACAGGGATTTTTAAGCTACAGCATCAGCTATTGGAAGTGTCTTGGTGCTAGAGAAGAAACTTTGGGGATATATGTAAATATAAGTATATATTTTAATATTATTAGCATGCATAAACCATCCATAGCTTATATCTCAAAACAGTTTCTGTTTTTTTGTCTGAACTTATGGGTAGTAGTATGTCTGGCTTACTTCTGGAATGTCTTACGTTACACTGTATTCTAATTCGTACTTGAGGAATAGTAGCAATTTTGTGCTCTCAGTCCCTCTCTTTTCAGGCAGGTAGCCCTGGTGTCCAGGTTGGGAATTGTTTAGTGAGAGTATGCATGGACTCACTAGTTAGGTCAGCATTCAGAATCGGATTCTGTGACTTTATTACTATGAGGTGTGTTGCAAGTCATTTCACTTCATGGGCTGCAGTTTCTTGAAATGTGACCTTTTAGGAAGAGATCTATCTTCTAGCATTAACTCAGAGAAATCATGATGAGGAAACGTATCACTCTTGGGGCTGATTATATAAGACTTGGATGAGTTAAGAGGATGGAGGGTGGCCCTTCAAAGCTATGGTGTGTGATGAATTATAGAATAATTGGATAAGTATATGAGCTGTAAATAGTCTTTCATAGTTAATATTCTCTGTGCAGTAATTGTACAACCACTTAGGAAGCTTGTAAGAGCTTATCATATTGTGGTTAGAATCATGGAATATGATGTCTGGCTTCTGTGATTCTTTTTTGTTTTTAATCAGCTTTGTTCAGGAATAATTTCACACAATAAAATTGATTTTAAACATAGAGCTGAATTGGTTTTGAACTGGTGAACAGTTGTATTCATGACCACAGTCAAGATGTCTGCCATCCCCCAGATTTCCTTCCTGTGTCCTTGGCAGTTGATCCCTTACTCTCTGGCTCCTGCAACCTTCTAGAATATCATAAGAATGGTATTACAGGGTTTGTTTCTTTTGTCTGACTTTTTTACCCTATCAAATGCTTTTCATCTTGTTGTTGTGTGTAGTTTGAATATTTTTACTGTTGAGTAGGGCTCCATTATATAGATACACCACTATTTTGTTTGTTTGTATTGATGCTTTCATATTGTGGTGCTGGAGAAGACTCTTCAGAGGCCTTTGCACAGCAAGGAGATTAAACCAGTCAGTCTTAAAGGAAATCAACCCTGAATGTTCCTTAGAAGGACTAATGGCTGAAGCTGCAATACTTTGGCTACCTGATGCGAAGAGCTGACTCATTGGAAAAGACCCAGATACCAGGAAGGATTGAGGGCAGGAGGACAAGGGGACGACAGGGATTGAGATGTTTGAATGGTATCACCAACTCAATGGAGTTGAGCAAACTCTGGGAGATAGTGAAGGACAGGGAAGCCTGGTGTGCTGAAGTCCTTGGGTTGCAAAGTGTCGAACCTGACTTAGCAACTGAACAGCATGATGCAACTGATGGACTTGATTCTTAAGAATTGCCTTTATGGTGGCGATCTGTTATTTTTTAGGTGTTTCTTTGGGAGGAATGTTAGTTCTTTTAGTTGGAACCAAACAAAAATTTCAACGTTGTCACTTCAACCCTAGAGGTTATGTAAGTAGTAGTAGACATTCATATATAAGACCTATATTTTCTCTCAAGTGAAGATTCTGTACAAGCTTGGTCAATATTGTAGGTTTTTATGGAATAAGACAATAAAAGTAAAACTATTGTGTAGTAACTTGGTGTCAAGTATCTGAATATACATCTCAATCTTAATAACCTCCGATATGTGTGACAATTGATTTGTCTTACCTGTGACTATAGTTTTCTCTGTGATAGGGATTTATTTTCAAGTATTCATGATGTAATTGAAAAAGTACTATGCTTTAACATGGCTTCCCTGGTGGCGCAGAGGTTGAAGCGTCTACCTGCAATGTGGGAGACCTGGGTTCGATCCCTGGGTCAGGAAGATCCCCTGGAGAAGGAAATGGCAACCCACTCCAGTATTCTTGCCTGGAGAATCCCACGGATGGAGGAGCTTGGTGGGCTACAGTCCGAGGGTCACAAAGAGTCAGACACGACTGAGCTACTTCACTTTCACATGCTTTAACATACATAGAAAGGAAACATTTACTTTGCTTAAGAGAAACCAAAGATCTTTGGGTTTGCTTGGTTCTATAAGCCTAAGCATAAGCAATATTTAGTCATTTTCTTTGGCAAGTTTTTATTAAAATGTATTTGTGCAGTCAAATTACTAAGCTCTGTAAGCATGTCAACATTATTGGATCTTTGAGTCAAATGATGGAAGGTAAACATGATTAGTATATTTAAAAGCAGATTTATAATAGAAGTCTTGGTATTAAAGAACCCTACACAACAAACTGTGAGGACATATTTATCTTGAATTATTGATTGGATTAGTAAGTAATATTTTTTAATCTGTTTATCAGATGCTATAAATCAGAGATCCCAAAGTTATCCATGCATGGCTCTGAATCATTTTGGGATATTGGAAGAGGGGGAAAATGTATATGCAGAGATGCTGTGTTTGTCAGATCATTCATGAAGTCAAAATAAATTTTCAGAGTGAGATCATTCTGAGCAGCTGCAGGAAGTCAGTTTACAACTAAATTTAATCAGAGGCATTGTTCTTTATGGCTATTCTATTTCATAAAGTATGTTCCTGACAAAACCTTTTTCCTTTCCTGTACTGTGGATGGCATCTTCAGAAATAAATTACCTTCAGATGATTTTTCAGAGAAACCTGGATCATCTGTCAAAAGTTTTGAGTAACACGTGGCTCTATTAATTTTCCTTAAAAAAGCTTGGATTTTTTTTTTTAGCACTTGTTAATACTATTGAAGAACTCATGTATTTCATCACTTTTTTTGCTTGTGTTCAATATACTATTAGATTGCTGAGGTAAGTAAATACTGAGAGTAATCACATAATACCACATATATGTTGTATATTTATAATATATAATATATATACCACATGTATGTAATATATACTAAACATTGTATATATAAAGTATATAATCACAGGATACCATGTATATAATTATATGTGTATATATATAATTTTTAAACAGTGGTGTGCATATATATATAATTTTTTAAAAAATGATGGAATCTGATTTTTCATTCGCGTTTAAGTGAATGAGCATGTATGTATGTTTATAGACACACATAGCACACCTTGATTCATCCTGTATGATTTTTCGTTATTAAAATTTTGGTTTTGTGAGATTGGGCCAAGAAGAAGTGGAATAACTTCAACAACTAGATGGCATGTATGACTTATTGACACCTCATTATATGGGATGAAATTTGACTTGATGATGGGACCATACCTAAGCCAGCTGTGGCCTTCCTGTTGTTAACTGACGGAAAGGTGACAGCTGGAGTTCAGCTAGCAAGGGCTAGTCAGTGAAGCTTGTGGGAAACTAAACAAGTGGCAATTATACCAAGATGAGCCCCGAGCTGTCACTTGGAAACCTTGGTTGTGCTTCTAAGAGTTGTGTTCCTTGAAAACTTCAGTTTTGCCTCTGTAGCCAGAGAATTCAAGAGAAAGCTGAAAAATCTCAGAAAGGGCATCTAAACTACAAGAAAATATTTTACCGCCATGAGAAAAAATGATCAGTGTATGTATGTATGTGTACATGTATATACATATACACACACATTTATATCATAATTCTTTAACTCTTGGATATTGTTTGCCTTAGGAAGTAGAAGAGACCTAGAGAAAGTCAGGAAGGGAACTTAAATAATGAGCAATCTATCAATGCCTAGACTGAAAGGAGCTAGAGTAAAAAAGCATGATTAATAAAAATGTTGAGCTACTCTCTATAAACTCTGATTTCAAATTGCAGTTAGCACTTCTGTTGAGTGAGAAGAGCAGTGCTTCTCCTTGGACCGTAACAAAGAAGGTGGTGTCTCTCCGCACAGGGTTTAAACCTGTGAGCTCTTAATTTTTGACCTTGGATATCAGTTCAGTCAGTTCAGTTCAGTTCAGTCGCTCAATTGTGTCCAATTCTTTGCGACCCCATGAACTGCAGCACGCCAGGCCTCCCTGTCCATCACCAACTCCCGGAGTTTACCCAAGCTTATGTCCATTGAGTCTGTGATGCCATCTTGGATATCAGGGTCCATCTATTTCTGCCGAATACCTTGGCAGGGTGCCTGACACTTGGGCTGTGCATCTTAGGGCTAGAGAAGCCGTGAAGAGAGGAAGTTGTTTAAGCATTAACACTCTGTCAATGATAATTTAATATTTGTATCATCTAAATATTGATATCCTACTCGGCCTGTTACTTGAAACACCTTTAGAATGCTTACTGAATTGTCGGTAAGTACCCCAGTGTTCACAATAGCAGAGACATGGAAGCAACGTAAGTGTCCATTGACAGCTGAATGGATAAAGAAGATGTGGCATAACTATACAATGGAATATTACTCAGCCATTAAAAATAATGAAATAATGCCATTTACAGCAACATTGACGGACCTAGAGATTATCATACTAAGTGAAAGGAGTCAGAGAAAGACAAATATCAAATATCGGTTATCTGTAAAATCTAAAAAATGATGTAAATTAACTTATTTACAAAACAGAAATAGACTCATAGACATAGAAAATAAATTTATGATTATCAAAGGGAAAAGCGAGGGGGAGGGGTAAATTAGGAGTATAAATTAAAATGTATACACTGTAACATATAAAATAGCCAACAAAGTCCTACTGTATAGCATGGGGAACTATTTTCAGTATCTTGTAATAACCTATAATGGAAAATAATTTTTAAAAGAACATGCATCTGAATCAGTTTGCTGTGTACCTGAAGCTAATCAAATACTGTAAATTAACTATATTCAGTACATTTTTAAAAATATAAAGGCATCAGTCTTAACATCAAATGAAGATACTTTTAAAACAGAACATTGCATACGATTCATTTATGAAAGGTATAAAAAAAAAAACCCTGAATGAACTAGAGATATTTGTTGGCTAGATTTCTTATCTTACAGATTATACTAAGTCGCTTCAGTCATGTCCAACTGTTTGTGACCCCATGGACTGTAGCTGGTCAGGCTCCTCTGTCCATGGGATTCTCCAGGCAAGAATGGTGGATTGGGTTGCCATTTCCTCCTTCAAAGGATCTTCCTGATGCAGGGACTGAACCTGAGCCTCTTACGTCTCCTGCATCGGCAGGAGGGTTCTTTACCACTAGTGCAAGCCAGGAAGCTCTCTTGACCAGGTTCGTGTGTTAGTTGCTCACTGTGTCCAGCTCTTTGCGACCCCACGGGCTGTAGCCCACCAAGCTCCTCTGTCTATAGAGTTTCCCAGGCAAGGATACTGGAGAGGATAGCTACTCCCTTCCCCAAGGGATCCTCCTAACCCAGCGATCGATCCCAGGTCTTCTGCATTGCAGGAAGATTCTTTACCTTCTGTCAAATCTCTTTTAGTCCATTCCTCTGCTGAGTGTCCTTCCTGGATGGTCTTTTATCCAGTGCTTCCCTTATCTTATCAGAGTATTTATCACAACACACTGAAATCACCTGTTTGCATGTTCCACCAGCCTGTCACCCCTGTGAATGCTTATTTTCCGGCCTTTTCTTTCTCTCATCCTCAGTAACTAGTTCACTCTGAACTTAATAGTTATTAAACCATGATTAGACATGATTTCCTTAAAAATGTAATGTATTTCTCTATCACAAATTAAATACAAAAGCATATTTCTGACCCAGTAAAGTCATACTTTGTTTTTTGTTTTTTTCCAGAAGGAGAATTAGAAACTGATAAAAAGCTCTCCTGTTAATGTTGCTAGGAACTTATTTAAATTTTTTGTATCTGTAAATTCTTGGTTGTAAAGAACAAAAACAAAAAACAAAAAACTGACCAGTTTACACAATGACAACACAAAATCCTTGTAAACATGATTGACAGAATAAGTGGGAAGCTTGGGGAGTTGGGCTTGAGACATCAGCAGGAAACTGGAAAACAGATGCACAGCAAAGTTTGTGTCCTACGAACAAGAGCGGACTTGCAGTCAACCTCTGTGAGCCCAGCACTAAGTGCTCATATGAAGTGTCAGCAGTCTCTGGTTGCTTGTATATGTGATTGTGTATACACAGTCCTGTGTATGTCATTGACAACATGAAGGAACATGCAGAGGTGGTTAAGGAAATAATCTTCCATGCCCTTGTTTCTCTAAGTGGCAGGAGTCGATAACTTGACTCCATTCTGTTTCTAGAGGGGGCCCTGTCCAGCCATACTCACAACACGTTAGTTTCTGTAAGTTTGGGTGGGGTAGCCAAATGCAGATAGAAACCAAGCCAAGCATTTCCATCCACAGCATCTTCCTTTGGCTGCCATCATGCCCTGAAACACTGAATGGTCTCTACCAATCTCTCATACTTCCCACTCCAAGTGTACCTCCCATGCTATTTATTGTTATGTAAACTGTCCCTAGATATGAGATAATTTTTTATTCCCACTCTTAATGACAGTGAACTAAATGGTTACCTGTCATGTAGTGAAGGACATGGAAACCTGGCATGCTACAGTCCATGGCATTGCAAATAGTTGAACATGTTAGCGACCGAACAACAACATGAGCGTGTAATAAAAATACTTCTCATGTATTTAAAGAAATTTAATAACATTCTTGCCAAATTTTAGAAGTGTGTTTTACACTTCCTTAGTTTTATAAAAACCTGTTAGTCAGAGGACTCTGTGCATTTTTGTTGACTTCATGTTCAGTTCAGTTCAGTTCAGTCACTCAGTCGTGTCCGACTCTCTGCGACCCCATGAATCACAGCACACCAGGCCTCCCTTTCCATCACCAACTCCCGTTCACCCAAATTCATTTCCATCGAGTCGGTGATGCCTTCCAGCCATCTCATCCTCTGTCGTCCCCTTCTCCTCCTGCCCCCAATCCCTCCCAGCATCAGAGTCTTTTCCAATGAGTCAACTCTTTGCATGAGGTGGCCAAAGTATTGGAGTTTCAGCTTTAGCATCAGTCCTTCCAAAGAACACCCAGGACTGATCTCCTTTAGAATGGACTGGTTGGATTTCCTTGCAGTTCAAGGGACTCTCAAGAGTCTTCTCCAACACCACAGTTCAAAAGCATCAATTCTTCGGCGCTCAGCCTTCTTCACAGTCCAACTCTCACATCCATACATGACCACTGGAAAAACCATAGCCTTGACTAGACGGACATTTGTTGCCAAAGTAATGTCTCTGCTTTTGAATATGCTATCTAGGTTGGTCATAACTTTTCTTCCAAGGAGTAAGCGTCTTTTAATTTCATGGCTGCAGTCACCATCTGTAGTGATTTTGGAGCCCCCCAAAATAAAGTCTGACATTGTTTGCACTGTTTCCCCATCTATTTCCCATGAAGGGATGGGACCAGATGCCATGAGTTTCGTTTTCTGAATGTTGAGCTTTAATCCAACTTTTTCACTCTCCTCTTTCACTTTCATCAAGAAGCTTTTTAGTTCCTCTTCACTTTCTGCCATAAGGGTGGTATCATCTGCATATCTGAGGTTATTGATATTTCTCCTGGCGATCTTGATTCCAGATTGTGCTTCTTCCATTCTGAATGTTGAGCTTTAAGCCTACTTTTTCACTCTCTTCTTTCACTTTCATCCAGAAGCTTTTTAGTTCCTCTTCACTTTCTGCCATAAGGGTGGTGTCACCTGCATATCTGAGGTTATTGATATTTCTTCTGGAAATCTTGATTCTAGCTTGTGCTTCCTCCAGCCCAGCGTTCCTCATGATGTACTCTGCATAGAAGTTAAATAAGTAGGGTGACAATATACAGTCTTGACGTACTCCTTTTCCTATTTGGAACCAGTTGTTGTTCAATGTCCAGTTCTAACTGTTGCTGCCTGACCTGCATATAGGTTTCTCAAGAGGCAGGTCAGGTGGTCTGGTATTCCCATCTCTTTCAGAATTTTCCACAGTTTATTGTGATCCACACAGTCAAAGGCTTTGGCATAGTCAATAAAGCAGAAGTAGATGTTTTTCTCAAACTCTCTTCCTTTTTCCATGATAGCATACATTTTTTCTCTGTAAACTTTTAAATCCCACTCTTATGATTAATAATTTTCCTGGTTGGGGGGGGCAGTAATTTAAGGTACCATACCCTTTGTTTGAAAAAAAGTGTTCCTCTTAATGAAATATTACCAAATCAAACTACATTGTACAGTATAGGGATTTCTTCACCTGATCTGGATCTTGTGATGGTTCAGTAAGAGAGAGTGCTTCTCTTGTGGCTTAGCTGGTAAAGAATCTGCCTGTAATACCAGAGACCTGGGTTCGAACCCTGGGTTGGGAAGATCCCCTAGAGAAGGGAAAGACTACTCACTCCAGTATTCTGGCCTGGAGAATTCTTTGGACTTTATAGTCCATGAGAGTAAGAGAATAGTCCTTTTTTTTTTTATTTTTGATAATATTCAAAAGGGTTTCATTATTTGAAAGCACAGTTTTGCCTTAAGAATACAATTGTAGAATTTTTAAACAATTTCCTTGGTTTGTCTTTTTTTAATATGAAATTTCCTGAGATGTATTCCTTTATTAAAAAATACTGACAAATTTATAACCAGGAAAAAATGTTTTCTGACTTGACACATGGTATTTAAAAAGACAACTGAAACTCAGAAACTTAGAATGCTGTTTGCTTTGTACAGCTGTGATCATGTTTTTTCCTTCATGCAGAATTCACTTATTTGTCACTAGCGGCCTCTAGTGTGTATTCAAATTTTTTCCTGCTAGGCTGTAAATTAGTAGGTTATTAGTGACTAGAGAGCAGTTCCATGTGCTAGGAACAAGATAAACAACTATAGTTTCTGTCATCTTAACGTTACATCAGTAAGCAGATAGAATATTCTCATATAATGATGTGGCCTGGTGATCCCTGTTACCAGTAATAGGGCGTTCGTAGTGAATTTCCTCTGTGTGGCAGTTGAACAATACTTCTGGTATGGTGGGAGAAAGCAGTGATGGTCATGCCCTGCTCTGACCCATTCTAATGCTTTTAATAGGATGGAATCATGTTAGGATACAGGTCGCAGAAGTTACCAAAACCAGAGATTTTAGTCAATTCATATAGCAGAAATCTAAAAAAATGTCTTTATTTGTTCAATTTTAAACAAAACTGTATTCAAGTGCTTTTAAAACTAATCATATTTACAGATAATAACAATGCTGCTGCTGCTGCTGCTGCTAAGTCGCTTCAGTCGTGTCCAACTCTATGCAACCCCATAGACAGCAGCCAACCAGTCTCCACTGTCCCTGGGATTTCTCCAGGCAAGAACACTGGAGTGGGTTGCCATTTCCTTCTCCAGTGCAGGAAAGTGAAAAGTGAAAGGGAAGTCGCTCAGTCGTGTCCAACTTTTCTCGACCCCATGGACTGAAGCCCACCAGGCTCCTCCGTCTATGGGATTTTCCAAACAAGAGTCCTGGAGTGGGGTGCCATTGCCTTCTCCGTAATAATAATACAAGTTAGTCTAAATGAATCAAATCTGAACTATTTAGTATTTACATTGTGTTTTTTGTTTTTAACTTCATATATTCCTTTTTGTTTTTCTTAAATGGACCTCCTCTTTAATCCTAACTTATCCTCCCACTTACAGATGTAATTCAAGTTTATTATAATGAACTTGAAGAATACAGGCATATGCAAAGTGAAAGATAAAAATAACCTGAAATGATCTATATTTTTATGCGCCCTTGTCAGTTTCCAATTTTCTTTTTGTTTCTCTTGTTGTGTGTGTATATATGTGTGTGTGTGTGTGTCCATATGTAATAAAAATAGCAATTTTTATATCTCTTTTATTACCATAGTATTATAAATCTATTATGTCATGAAATATAAAATTTACTTGTTGCATTCTTATTTATCTACCATTCTCCATATATTAGGAATGTATGTTGTTCATAACTTTTTATAACTCTGATGAGTAAAACTTTGTGGTGAGTTGCTGGCACTTAAAATAGATTCCTAGGAATTAATATATGAGGTCAAAAGTTACATATTAAAAAAAACTTAATCCTTGACAGTTTGGTTTCCAGAATTTGTGCTTATCTTCACATTTACCAGTGATACAAGATCATATACATTACTCTCCATGCTGGTCAGCTTTGTTAATTTGTTGCTGTATAATGCAGGAAATTATGTTCAATTGCTCTTTTAGCATATTTTGAATTATGCTGTCATTCCACATGAAAGAGATCATTGTAGGAACTTGGGATGCAGCAGGCAACAAAATGCCTGTCTTCTTCGAAACTTCATGTTTCAAAGAACTTCATGTTTCAAATGTCAGATAAATAATGAAAATATAAAGTACACTGCCAGTGATAAGGAGAACGGAAAAGTAGACCCAGGGATCGAACCCACATCTCTTGCAGCTCCTGCATTAGCAGATGGATTCTTTACCACTGAGCCACCCAGGAAGCCATTTTGTTAGATATTCTTTAGGTATTCATTTTATTAGGTATTAATTGTCTAATGATTTTACAATTTCAAGGTGACCTAAACCTAAGCCATTATCATCAGATTATTAATTCTTTCAGATTCCCTGAAGACAGAAGTCGTTATTAAATGCTATAGAGATCTTCCTGGGCTCTAGTCCCTGTCTTTTAGGATAATGGTTCACACATCCGTATATGATGGGTAGAAGCAGCAACGTACAAACAGAAACTCGCAAGGATAGTAAATGCAGCATTTACTTTAGCAGGTCAGTGTACGTCTTAAATTCTTCTGTCATTTTCTTAAGTCGGGTTTAATCCCTGCTATGGAGGATGCTGTGAGGAAGAAGGAAGAATAAGAATTAAACACACTTATTTTAGCAGAATGGTTAGCTAGGCAGCTTATTATACTTGGTTTTGGAAAACTTGGGAGGAGCAGACAACCTATTAGTGACCCTCATGGCACTTATTACTAAATGTATTTATTGAATTCTGTGTATTATATCTCCACTGAATCACAGAGAGTCAAGCAAATAAATTATACAAAGTAATTCACTCTCAGTGAGCTACCCTTTTATATTTGTTAAGGTGAAGAATTGGCATTAACCTATGTATATGCTTTGGGGCTTTTTCACGTTTGTGAACAAGACAAGATGAAACCTTCCATTCTACATTATGTTAACCTTAGCATGCTATGCTATGCTATGCCATGCTAAGTCACTTGAGTCGTGTCCGACTTTGTGTGACCCCATAGACGGCAGCCCACCAGGCTTCCCTATCCCTGGGATTCTCTAGGCAAGAACACTGGAGTGGGTTGCCATTTCCTTCTCCAATGCATGAAAGTGAAAAGAGAAAGTGAAGTCGCTCAGTCATGTCTGACTCTTAGCGACCCCATGGACTGCAACCTACCAGGCTCCTCCGTCCATGGGATTTTTCAGGCAAGAGTACTGGAGTGGGGTGCCAACCTTAGCATGAGTCCCCTCCATATACATAGCATTTTCTGGCCCTGCTCTGCACCATCACCACTCCTGCCTTTTAGGAAAATAATCACATACCTTACTTTCTATTCAAATAACCTCTCTCATTCCTTCTTCTCCTCACCACTTTTGTATAAGAAGTAATTACAGAAAAGGGCAGAAGGGGTAAGTGACCTTATACTAAGAATTGGAGGAAATATTTACTTGCACAACTTATATTGTATATCGTGTGCAGTGTTCTTTTCTGGAGCTGAAAGAGGCACTAAGTCATTTTCCTGTGCTTTGGAGATTATAACACCATTGGCCACATGTGACTGGAAGATTGGCTGCCATCTGAGAAACGGTTTCGTGGTATATGTGCACGTGCTTTTCCCCCACGTCCTAGCTTTCCTTTCACCACTGTGTCTACTTTTCTTTTTTTGTTGCCTGAATGCAGGCATTATTTTTATCTCTCATCTTCTTGTGATAATCTCCTTCATTTATAGCTTTTCCTGAAGGATCAGCTGTTACCAAGTCTCGACTTCCCTTTCTCCAACTGGCCAGCTTCCCCCAGTCTGGCACATCTGTATTCTTCTGGAGTATTCTGTGCTTGACTTGTAATGCCAGTGATTGTCTTCTGTAGTATCCAGATTTAGACTTTAGGCTGTTTGGATCTGTGTTAACTTTGGTATCTGCAGCATGGCACACATTGTAGATACTGAATGAATCTTTGACAAGTTGAATTAAGTACCTCATGTATGGAAGACTCACAAGTGTATAATTTTACCTCTCACCTCTCCTCAGCACTCTCTCTGCATTTACAACTTAGAGCTGAACTTGGGCACTGAAGTATTCTGTAATCTCAAACTCTACCCGTCTAAATATCTGGTTCTTATTATTTTGTCTTCATGGAGGGTATTAAGAATGAATCAGGAAGTTGTGGTACATATACACAATGGAATATTACTCAGCTATAAAAAGGAATGCATTTAAATCAGTTCTAATTAACTGATGAACCTAGAGCCTATTATACACAGTGGATGAACCTAGAGCCTGTTATACAGAGTGAAGTAAGTCAGAAAGAGAAAGACAGATATCATATATTAATTCATATATATATGAAATCTAGAAAGATGGTAAAAATGAGCCTATGTGCAGGGCCTCAAAGGAGACACAGACATAAAGAACAGACTTTTGGACTCAGTGGGAGAAGGAGAGGGTGGGACGATTTGAGAGAATAATGTTGAAACATATAAATTACCAAGTGTAAAATAGATAGCCAGTGGGAATTTGACGTATGATGCGGGGAACCCAAAGCTGGTGCTCTCTGACAACCTGGAAGGAAGGGGTAGGAAGGGAGGGGGGAGGGGGGTTCAGGAGGGAGGGGACACAGGTATGCCTGTGGCCATTTCATGTTGGTGTATGGAAAAACCACCCCAATGTTGTAAAGTAGTTGTCCTCCAGTTAGAAAAAAGGTGAAACCAAATTTCTGAGGCTTGAATCTTTCGTTTAGTCTTTCAAAATTAAAATGGTTTTCTGTTTTTGGAGAATGTTGAGAGAAGTGTTTCAAAAGATGGACTGAACCATTTTTACAGATGTCTTAATGGCTAGTCAGTCAAATGCAGTGCCTTGTTAGAGAGTTCCACACTGAATCACTGTTCTTGCCATTTGTATAGTTGAGCAGCAATTAGCCCTGCCTAAACGGTGACCCCAGAGAAGGCAATGGCACCGCACTCCAGTACTGTTGCCTGGAAAATCCCATGGACAGAGGAGCCTGGTAGGCTGCAGTCCATGAGGTCGCTAAGAGTCAGACAGGACTGAGCAACTTCACTTTCACTTTTCACTTTCATGCATTGGAGAAGGAAATGGCAACCCACTCCAGTGTTCTTGCCTGGAGAATCCCAGGACAGAGGAGCCTGGTGGGAGGCCGTCTATGGAGTCACACAGAGTCGGACACCACTGAAGCGACCTAGCAGCAGCAGCAGCAGCAGCAGCAAATGGTGACCCAGTCTCCTTATCTCTTCTCCCCAAACCTCATTTCTATCCTGAATTTTGATAATGAGTCTTTTAAGAATAGCATCTTGCAAGAATGATGAAAGTGAATTAAATGACAAGAGGCTGTGTGCTTAAGTGTAGTTTATATTATAAATTTTGTTTTCTGGAAACTCACTGTATAAATATGATGTAGTAGAATAAACCATCTTTTCACAAAAACTCTTATTTAGGTCTTGACACATTATTCATCTTAGAGAAAACTTGCCACATTATATGTAATATATAAAACTTTATTTTAATGACTTGTTTATTATCTTTGATGATGTATTTTATGTGATTCAGTGTGTGCATACTCTTTGGTTCTCATGTTTTTAGTGTAAATATTGTGTAAATTTTACTTCTGTGATCCTCATTTCTTAGCGTTTTCATCTTTCGTCAACTCTTTCTATAGCAAAGGAAGCAATACATTTTGGGCATAGAGTTGGTATTAAATTTTAAAACTACTTCCCTTCTAAAATCTTTTTACCTTAGATTTTGCTGTTGAATTTATTTATTTTTTTATGTCTCATCCTCTATGGGGTCGCACAGAGTCGGACACGACTGAAGCTACTTAGCAGCAGCAGCAGCAGACAGGTCATTAATTAAACATGTAAACTGGCTCTTTGGAATGGAAATAATCTCATTCCTGAAACTACTGATAGGTTATGTAGTTTTCTGAGCTTTGAAAATCCTGCAGAGCCACAGAGGCAGACCCAATTCATCCTTTGTGTGGAGGAAATGTATTCCCACGTGTCACGAAAGCCTCTGACATCACATTTTCAGCACCTGCATGCATATACAACATGAAACTGCCAGCTGGGGAGGCAGTGAAATGATTTCTGAAGTGACCTTCTAATATATGCTTGGTATAATTGTAGTAGTGTCTTATTACCAAATGTTACACTAAATATTATGCTTTTTTATTAAATATGTGATTTATAAAGTTGCTGTTAAATGTTAATTTAAAGAATAATATCTGTAACATTTTGCGTCCTGATTCACACTTGAAATTATACATTTGTCAATGAGAAAATTAATTTCTAAAATATATATGTTTTAGTATTTGAGGTGTGCCTGAACTATAAAATATTATAAAATTGAATTGATTATATTTGCATTATGTGTATATAAATAAATGTTAAATATAATTTCAAACTTATGTAATTTAGTGGGGCAGTTTGTTAGTGTGAATAGTAAGTAGGATAAAATATATCTAGAAAAATTGAAATCCATAGCCTACTTTAATGGCATATGATTGAATTTATTTAATAGAGTTTTATTGTGTATATATAAATGGAGGTTTTAGAGCCTCAAATAGTTTATTCTCTTTGTGGTCATACTTCATTCCAGGTAGTACTGATTTATAATTGATGACTTTGAGCAAGTGAGAAAAGAGAATATTATGTGTCATGGAATACACTTTGTATGATTTCAATCCTGTTAAATCTGTTGAGTCTTACTTTCGGCCCAGAGCGGGAGTTGGCAGACTTCAGGCTGCAGGCCCGCCGCCTGTAAGTGACACTTACTGGAATGTAGCAGTGCCATACTACTGCTTCCCTATTTTCTGCAGCCACTTTCTTGTATCATGACAGAGTTAAATAGTTGCAACACAGACATTAGAGCCCACAGAAGCTAAAATGGTGACTGGGTCCTTAAGGAAAAAAAAAAATGATGGACCGTGGCCTAGAATATGGTCTATTGTGAAGAATATTCCATGTGCAGTTGAGAAAGACTGTACATACCTACTATAAACACAGGCATACCTCAGAGATACATAATTTAGGTTCTAGACCATTACAATAGAGCAAATATTATAATAAAGCAAGTTGCGTGGATTTCTGATTTCCCAGTGCGTATGAAAGTTATGTGTGTAGTCTGTATGCAGTTACTGTATGTAGTCTGTTAAGTGTGCAATAGCATTATGTCTTAAAATACAATGTGTGTGTGTTGGTCGCTCAGTCATGTCTGGCTCTTTGCGACCCCATGGACTGTAGCCCACCAGACTCCTCTGTCCATGGAGTTCTCCAGGCAGGAATACTGGAGTGGGTAGTCATTCCCTACTCCAGGGGATTTTCCCAATCCATGGATTGAACTTGGATCTCCTGCATTGTAGGCAGATTCGTTACCACTGAGCCACCACTGAAGCTCCTAAAATACAATATATATACCTTAAATAATTTTTTTATTTTTTGCTGAGAATTGCTGGCCATCATCTAGGCCATCAGTGACTCAGTCTTTTTGCTTGTGGAGGGGTCTTGCCTCGTGACGACGACTGCTGATTGATGAGCATGGTGGTTGCTGCAGACTGGCGTGGCTGTGGCCATTTCCTAAAATGAGATGACCATGAAGTTGGACACATCAGTGCACTCTTCCTTTCTTGAACAATTTCTTCGTAGCATACAGTGCTGTTTGACAGAGTCTTACCCACAGTAGAGCATCTTGCTTATGGATGCTCTTAAATAGATGGGGTAACAATGGAAACAGCGAGGGACTATTTTCTGGGGCTCCAGATCACTGCACATGGTGACTGCAGCCATGAAATTAAAAGACGCGTGCCCCTTGGAAGAAAAGCTATGACCAAACTAGACAGCATATTAAAAAGCAGTGACATTACTTTGCCAACAAAAGTCCATCTAGGCAAAGCTGTGGTTTTTCCAGTAGTCATGTATGGATGTGAGAGTTGGACTATAAAGAAAGCTGAGCACTGAAGAATTGATGCTTTTGAACTGTGGTGTTGGGAGAAGACTCTCAAGAGTCCCTTGGACTGCAAGGAGATCCAACCAGTCCATCCTAAAGGAAATCAGTCCTGAATATTCATTGAAAGGACTGATGGTGAAGCTGAAACTCCAATACTTTGGCTACCTGATGCTAAGAATTGACTCAGAAAAGACCCTGATGCTGGGAACGATTGAGGGCAGGAGAAGGGGTTGACAGAGGATGAGATGGTTGGATGGCATCACTGACGTGATGGACATGAGTTTGAGCAAGCTCCAGGAGTTGGTGATGGACAGGGAAGCCTAGCATGCTGTGGTCCATGCAGTCGCAAAGAGTCGGACACAACTAAGCAACTGAACTGACTGAGAGCATCTTGCAAAATTGGAGGCAGTCCTCTCAAACCCTTCTACTACTTTATCAACAATAAATGATTTTATCAACTAAGTTTATGTTGATAAACTTAGTTGATAAAATCATTTATTGTCATTTCAAGAGTCTTCATAGCATTTTCACCAGGAATGAAGGTTTCTGGAGCTATCTTTCCCCTATGGTTCCATTTTCTACCTTTTCTAGCTCTTCAGCTTTCCTTAAAATTAATCTTGGTCTCCTCTCGTTAGGCTCCGGGTCTCTGAGTTTTCCCTCATTGTGGTCTAAGCTAGAAACTGTCTCCAGGAAGAAGGCTGAGGAATAAGAGGGCTCATCTTATTTGTTTCCATTTTTCAGCAGTCACTGGGCTGAGCTGCCTGCTTTCCACTGTCTGAATACCATTGTTTCTCATATTTTTTCTGATTCTCCAAGTGGTTACAGTGAGAGGTTAATTCCCCTGTCATGGGCTGATCCATCAAATTTACATTGTGTATTTTGGGTTAGAGTGCTCAGTTACAGAGTTGAATATTCATTTGTTTGTGTGTTTACTGCCTAGAATGAAATGTACTTTCAGGCAGTCTCATATGATTTCGGAATTGTGCCTCTCTTTACCGCTTCTCTATTCATTAAAATAAATCACAAACCTAGAAGCATAAGTAGAGCATTCCTAGGGATTGGTAGCTTATGGTATGGAATAACTGGGCACTCACCCTGCTACTTCATTACCATGCAGCTCCGGTTGGATGTACAAGTAGGACAGATTTCAAATAAGGGCCAGGATTTTGGGAGAAGTAAAATTACATATTCTAATGGAAGTGTAGCAAGGAAGTTTTTCCTTTGCCAGGCAAGGTAATCCTTCAGTTCAGAAAGGAGGAGAACGCTTATATTAACCTAGAGTTGGGCAAAATCATCTAATACAATGTCTATTTTATTATAAAGTGTTGAGTGCCTCTCATAATTTATTGAGTCCTGTACTGAAAGTGAAAAACAGGATGGATTTGCTTGTGTCGGTCGCTCACCCCTGTGATCTTGTGGCTGCCTGGCTCCGCCCAGCTTCTTTGAGAGAGTATGTATTGTACCTCATATCACTAGCTAGGAAGGAGATTAAAATTCAGAACTTGAGGTCTCATTTCTACTGTGTGCTTGTTGCTGTCACACCACTGTAAAGTCAAAAAGTCTTAAGTTGAACCATTGTAAGTCAGGGACCATCCATATTTAAATATCTTTCATACTATTAGAGACTTAATAAAACATGGCATCTATAAACACAGTCAAAACGCAGTACCATTTTACTTACTGTTTTTTAGATCACCCTTGGGTTTTTTTCTTTGCTATTAAGTTAGGCAGTTTTGCAGAGAATATTAGCTCAGATCTTTGAATGATCAATTCCTGTGTCTTTAGACGGGGTACCATTTTTTTTTTCTTGTATCTGGAGCCCTCTTCTTTTTCAACACTATTTTCAAAATTTCTCCTCCTAATGTATTTATTTAATCAAGATCCTATCCTTTCTATAGCAAGGAGCACAAATCCTTCTTTTCTTCTGTCTCAGTGCTACTTCTATCTTATATACACGTTGCCCAAATTAACACTGATTAATAAAATCAGCAGGAGGATAATGCAGTTATGTAAAGAACTTTCTCCATAAGAAACGTTTATTCCATTTCGTAAATGCATGTGTCTGGAAGGCTGTAGACATGGCTGTTAGAGAATAAAGATGGTGCCGCCTGGGTGTGAAATTTGGTTCTAGCTCTTATTAGCCTTCTAACCTCGAGCAAGTGAGTTAGCTTCTCTGGTAATAAATTTTATTTTAACTGAATGGCTTAAGTTCTGCTTACTGAGTGCCAGGCATTTTCTAAGTGCTTTACATATATTAACTCTTAATCCTCACAAGCACTCCGAATTATCCTCATTTTACATAAGGTGAAATGAAGCTCAGAAAAGTTAAATATTGTGGACAAGCTGAGAATTAGGGAGCGGACATCCTAGTAACTTTATGTTAGAAGTCTTCCCTGGTGCTTTTCCACTCTTCTCCTCCCCTTTTGTTCCTCTTCTGGCCTTTCTCTTCCCTTTTTACCATTTTCTCCCCACCTCTCCTTCTCCACTTCTTCCCTCCTTTCCCCTAATTCTTTGCATTCCTCTTTTTGCCCCTGCCATCCTTCCCCTGGCCCTCCTCCTTTTTCTGCGTTTCCCTCCTACTTCCTCTTTTCATACCCCAACCCCCCTGCTTCTCCTCCTTTGCCTTCTCACATTATGATGTTATTATCAGCATCTGTGTACTTGGTGCTTTGAGCAATACCAAGGTCAATCAGAGAGCTCCTGCCCCAAGAGCTTAGTCTAGTAGAAGCTAAAAGACATTTACAGAAATTGCTTGTAATGAAATGGAAAGTAAGAGATTCATTGCTATGGAAAGGGAGTGGTTGTATGTTCCTTGGGAGCAGAGAAGCCTCTGTGGAGGGATAGCCTTCTTTACTGGTATCAGAAAAAGTTTTCTGAAAGACAGTTGTATTCTAACACACCATGACTAGGTATGTTTTCGTCATGTAGCAGCCTCCTCCCAATTATTACATGGGATGGATCTTAATACTGTGAGTCAGTACTGGTAGATTTGAGGATACCAAGGAGAGGTCTGCTTGAATGCTGTATGTAACAAGACAAACCCATTTGCCATTCATCACTTACTTGCTCTCTGAAGTCAGTCCCCAAATAGTTCTGAAAATTATCTTTTGTGTACACTGTCTTTTATATCACAGTGTAGTTCCTTTACATCTGTGAAGTGTCATCCGCAATAAGTACCTCTTCAGAGTACTCAGGTGCTTGGCCACAGATGCCTCAGACAGTGTTACATGGGCTTTTAATTGCAATGTATGAAGGCACATTTCAGGAAGTTGCAAAAACTAGTATATTATATCAGAATAAGTTATAATTATTTTAGCCATATCAGCATGTAAACCAGGTGTACTTTTGCCATGAGTCATCTTAGAAATATGCATCCTCATGCATTTTTTAAAGCATCTATGTTACATTGGAGAAGATTATATTAAATGTTTACTGAACTTATTTTTTATCTATATAATTTTGCTTTCCTGTTAATATTTTGCAAGATTATAAAAGTGAATTTGCATGATTGCTTTCCTTCATTAATCATAGAGTAAGAAAAAGATCTAATACTCTTTAAGATGATGTATCCTAAGGGGATAGGTGTTCAGTTGACTACATTTATTAGTCTTTATTTTTCATTTTTATTTACTGTCAAAAAATATAGTATTTGGAAATTGCCAAATTGATTCTAGATATCCGAGGGGCTAAACTTTGTAGAGGAAGGTAGAGTCAGCCTTATTAGAAAGTTACATGATTTGGACTGCACAGAACCAGAGTCCTAAGTTTAAATGGCTTCTCTACATGGTGAAGTATTGGCCAAATTCACTTGACTTCTTAGATTTCAGTTCTTTAAGAGGACAGTGGTGGTATTGGAGGGCTGATTCCTTTTATCCTTTCCAGCAATATCTCAATACTTTTAAGTTGCTCTAACAGAATACCATAGACTGGATGGCTTATAAATAACAAACACTTCTCCCAGTTCTGGAGGGTGGGAAGTTCAAGTTCAGAGTGCCAGCAGAGGCACTGCATGGGGAGGTCTGCTCCCTGTTTTATAGAGGGCTGTCTTCTTACTGTGTCCTCAAATGATGGGAAGGGGAAGAGAGCTTTCTGGGGTTTCTCTTCTATGGGCACTCATATATGCATGAAAGCACCACCATTTTAAACTAATAACCTCCTAAGAACATCATTTAGGTATTAGGGTTTCAACATATTAATTGGAGGGGGACATACACATTCAGACCATAGGAAGTATGAATAGTCTGTGGTCCATATGTGTTTTAATTTGTGTATGGTTGAATGGGGGCTTCCTTGGTGGCTCAAATGGTAAAGAATCCACCTGCAATGCAGGAGATGCGGGTTTGATTCCTGGGTTGGCAAGATCCCCTGAAGAAGGGAATGGCTACCCACTCCAGTATTCTTGTTTGGAGAATTCCATGGACAAAGGAGCCAGGTGGTCTTTGGTCCATTGGGTTGCAAAGAGTTGTACGTGACTGAGCGACTAACGCTTTTATAGTTAAATGGTGGTAGGTGGAGGCATTTGGAAGAAGCTTTGAAAATGAATGAAATTTTGCAACAGGAAAAAGAAGTGATACAAACTAATGGTCTATTTTTTTAGTCCTAAGTAAGTTATCAGGAAGGGAGTTATCTAAATGTGTATAAAATGAAATTGAAAATCATAGATAACTATGGTAGGGACATCTTGAGAAGAAGAGTTTGTAGGAAAATGTTCAAACCAGGCAAGGTAATTTAAAAACCTAGGTGTTTTACTTCCCAGTTTTACCTTATTTTGAGTGAACTATTGCTTCTGCACATGGTTTGATGTTCAGTGAACAGTTCTGAAATCAATTGATTGAAAATTTTAATACGTAAGTATTAATGTTTAATGAAAAGACAAAACTATGCAGTGTTGTGGTACAGAACTCTATGGAAGGACTTCCTCTTAACTATTTAGCCCTAAGAAGATGAATAGCTCAAAGAAGAGTTGGTCCAACATGGACAGAGTTGGCCTAAGAATTAACAGTTCCAGTTCGGTGGTGGTGGTTCAGTCACTAAGTCATTGGTAACTCTTTGTGACCCCATGGACTGCAGCACATCAATTGGGTTAAGAACTTAAAATCATCTTACAAAAGAACAAGGTCAGTGATGGGTTTTTAAATACTCCTCTTTATGAATATTATCCTGAATGTGTACACGAGGTGTTCTGAGTCAGAGTTCTGTTCTCTAGTTTTTATAAACCCTTGACTCATGCAGCTACCGATCAGTGGTCCTGTGAGAATAGCCGCATATTCATATCTGAAAGACGAGAAAATGAGATTTTCTCTCAACTGTTAAGTGGGGTGGTGGCAGCGGTGCTTCTCCCTTCTTGAAAGGCTCTCTGGGGACATTTTATGGGCCTGAATCTTAACCCCAGCCCATTTTTGTATCAGTGAAATCTCTCCAACAGAAAGATGTCTTTCTCCCTGTGTCTTGTCTTTTGTGACCCAGGGATATCTCTAGGTTCTGGGCTTTACCTCTTTTTGACTTATAACAGCCGGCAGTAATATTCAGTCTCTAGAGACTTATTTCTTTCTGTAATAATTTGGCCATCTTGAGAAGACATAACAGAAGTTAGATTAGGATTTTGAATCAAAGCAATTAATGGGGTAAAAAGCTGGATCTAGTTTTTATGGTTGGTTTGTGAAGAGCAGAATATTTCTGCAAGACATGAAAGCAAGCATTCTCTTCTTTATCTCATATATACTTTGGAAGCTCAGAAGCTAGGGTGTTTGGCAGGAGTACTGAGAAGTCCAGGGATGTTTTTATTTCTCCACAGTTAGGTATTTTTAGTGGGAAGAAATTCTTCCAGGTCATACAGATGTCTTATAATAGAAAAGGATGGCTTATGTAGATACAGTAAGGGAGGTTTTCCTAAAAGAGTTCTGAAAATGGTAGGGAAGAGAAAAAAGGTAATTGTGATAGAATTAGAAACATCCATTTGGAGAATCCTCTCCTTCTATTTAGTAACTGTGATCTTTGTGGTATTGCAGACAAAACTAGAAGACTCCTATTTCTAGAAATACGTCAGCAGGCTATTTGGAAAATGTTTTTGAACTGATTTATGTGCTACAAAAATGCCTCATCCTCATTATCATTTGTTCTGTTAGAATCTGTTGAAAGTTTTGAACTGATGTGAAGGTAAAATGTCAAAGTTTTGTCTGTTTGTAGAAAGTACTATGCAGAGAATACGAGTCCTTGTTGCTAGGGTTTTGAACTGGGAGCTTTTGTTAAAGCAGTAATCTTCTTTAATCTTAATCTGTTTTTTTTAAGCAAGATAAATATTGACTGATAGTGAGACTAAATTGACACATTATTTGAGTACCTGGAATTCCCCTCAGTCTTTCTAAGTGAAAATTAAGTGCATAAGATATAACATCCCATTCACTCTGAAAATAGACTGTTTCTTTTTCCTTTTGAGTACCTTAGCTCTCTCTCTGGTTCTTATAATCATAATTTTAAAGGTTAGCTACTAAATAGTCTTAAATAATTGACTTACTTGAAACTCTGTCTTTCAGCTTTCTGCCTGAATTCATCAGTGGAGACTTTGATTCTATTAGGCCTGAAGTTAGAGAATACTACGCTATTAAGGTAAACCATTAACACTTTTATATTTAAGGTCTTTTCTTATGTGATTGCTTTTCCTTTTTTTTTTTTATCAGTTTTCCTTGGTGTATGTGTAGGGATTGAGAAACTCATTTTTTTTAGTTACTTTGTTACTTACGTATTCTTTCTAGCAGTTATCCTATAGGTTCAAATGGAAATTTAGAAAGTGACAAGTAGAAACACAATCTTAGAGTCTGTGGCCATCAGATAAGCATTAATGCTTAGTCTTCTAAGCATGTATATATTAAATGAATTTACAGCTTTTGATTCATTAAAAGTATACTGTGTTGTCTACATCTTCATTAGTTATGTATTTTTCACACATCATTTTAAATTTCACTTAATGAGTGGTACTGTATTTTACTTAAACAGTTTCCAACTGATGTACATTTAAATTTTGTCCATTTGTATTGTTAGTGAAAAAAAAAATCTTTGTAAATGAATTTTTGTAAAAATGCCTTATGGTGCATTCCTAGAATTTTAGAGGACTTCCCTGGTGGCTCAGTGGTAAAGAATCCACATGCCAAAGCAGGAGATATAAGAGACTTGGGTTCCATCCCTGGGTTAGGAAGATCCCCTGGAGGAGGAAATGGCAACTTCTCCTGTATCCTTGGCTGGAAAATTCCATGGGGTTGCAAAAGAGTCAGGCACATCTTAGCAACTACACAGCAACAACCACAGAATTTTAGAACCAAAGGGTTTTGTTTTTTTTTTAATATTTAGTTTTCTTAAAACTATTATTGCTCTTCTGAAGAACTCTTCATTAAAACTTGAAATTAGTAATAATGTAGAGCTTATTAAGGTGTTCATTTTGTCACTATTGTGCAAATCTTGCAAAGCTCTTTGCCACTTAAGAACATACAAGTAAACTATTTGAGAATGATAGAAGACAGAGTAGTGTCTTATACTAATTAATAATTCAAGCTTTCACTGGCTTTAGAGGACAATGCAAGGTTTTTAAAATGAAAATTATAGCATCAGCAATTCTTCTAGCCACAACACCATCATCTGTGTTATTCTGAACTGGCATTAGTAAATTATGCATATTTTAAAGAAAAAGCAATTATTGAGAGAAGCTTTAAATTCTTTGTGAGGCTTGAGGATAGAGGAGATAAATTCATAAACAAGAAAGAAGAAAGCATTTGTAGGATGGAAGTAAAGGAGGAGCAAGAGAGTGAGGCAGGGGAGGGAAAAAGAACAAAAGAACGAGGAGAAAAGGGAAATAGGAATCTAGGTGAGGAAACAAGGTACCAGGGTTATAAAGTGTAGGCTGTTGTGATGGAAATTCTGAGGCCAGCAATGAATGCAGATCTGTGTACCCACGCCATCCACCCGGCAGCTGATCAGACTTCCCGTCAGCAAATGAAGACTGTTCCCAAGTCAGTGTTTGATATTCATGCTCAATTACTTTAACATTGGCATGTTTCTGTTCATTCCCCACAGTCTCACTTCTCATTAACTCCATACCTCAACCTCGTTGGGACGGAAAGCCCTCAGCCTTGCTTACAAACCAGAGTTTTGCCAATTCATAGACATTAATCATATCTGCAGGAACAGAAGAAACAGCAGGAGAGGCAGGGACAGGCAGACTCAGAAACCAGTTGAAGATCTGGCCAGATGTGTCTGTTCTTTCTCTCTCTCTCTCTCTCTCTCTGTCTCTCCTTCCATTTCTCCCCTCCCCCCCGCTCCCCCCCAACCCCCCCGCCCGCCACCCACTCTTATGCTTCAGGTTTGCCAGAACTGCAAGTGTCAGTCTGATAGTTCTTGCAGAGGATAAGGACATAGCTGGAAAGACTGGGAAGCCAGGGTTTTTTGTTTTTGAATGGCTCAGGGGTAAAGGAAGATTTTGAGTTAATACCTTCAGATGAATTTCTCTTGCATTTCCTGCATCACTTTTGATTTTAAACACCAAAAGTCATTTATGTTTGTTAAGGTTTAGTTTGAAAAGGAAGATTAACTGAACCTTCTAATTCCTACATTGCATACATGTAAGTTGATGGAGTACAATCAAGTTTTTTTTTTCCCCCCTTCATGTATAGATGAGAATCCATTGCTTTTGAATTCCTTGGGTGTGTTCCTACAGGGTGCCCGTGACGTCTTGTAGAAGCTCATGTGCCCTGTAGAGCACGTTGTGAATGCTTGGCTGTGTTTAATAATGATGGTAATGACAACAAGTTAATGCAGTGTTACACACAATTCATGTAAGCCATTATCTCCAACTGAAACACTTGCTCTTTTATAAGTGAATGGAGGTTATTTCCACTTTCATACACTTTTTTTTTTGGTACCTTGTCTGGATCTTCAATGAAGGTAACACTGAGGCTCTATTGTGGAAAGTAAAATAAAGAAGAAATTTAAAATGCTAAATTTTTGTTTAAAGCATGAAGCAGATTTGTAGCCAGCATTGATTCATTTGACTTTAAAATTGGTTTGCATGATAAACTTCTGAAAACACTAAAATATCAAGTGGTTGGTTTGTCAGCTTCTAAAGAGTATGTCCCAGTTCTTGCCATTTGTATTCACTAGTTATTACTACGTAATAAATTGTCCTAAAATTTAACAGCTTAAAATAGCAAATAATTAGCCATAAAAAGGAACGCATTTGAGTCAGTTCTAGTGAGGTGGATGAACCTAGAGCCTGTTACACAGAGTGAAGTGAGTCAAAAAGAGAAAAGCAAATATTGTATATTATTTATAACATATATATGGAATCTAGAAAAATGGTGCTGATGAACCTATTTGCAGGGCAGAAATAGAGATGCAGACATAGAGAACAGACTCTGGACATGGGGAGGGGAAGGAGAGGGCAGGACGAATTGAGAGAGTAGCATTGAAACATATTTGTTACCATATGTAAAACAGGCAACTAATGGGCAACTGCTGTAGAGCACAGGGAGCTGGTGCCTTGTGCTCTGTGATGGCCTGGAGGGGTGGGATAGGGTCGGGGCAGCTAAAGAGGGAGGGGACATATGTATACTTACGGCTGACTCACATCAGTTGTATGGCAGAAGCCAACACAACATTGTTAAGCAATTATCTCCAATTTAAAAAAAAAAACAGCAAACAGTGTTTCTCTCTCAGAGTCTCTTGGTAAGACATACAAGAGTCAAATATTTAATAATAGGGTGGTTCTGGTTCAAGGTTTCTCATGAAGTTATAACAAAGCCTGGTTTTTCAGGCATCTCAAGGCTCCCTTGGGGCTACAGAAATTGTTTCCGCGATTATTGCTCTGGTTGTTGGTTTTACTGGCTGTTATTTCTCACTGGCTCTTGGTTGGAGGTGTCAGCTCCTTGCCAGTGGGCTGCTCACATCATGGCAGACGGCTTTCCAGGAAAAGAGGGGGGGCGGGGAAGAAAACATACATGCAAGAGAGCTTGCCAAAACAGAAATCATGGTCTTTTTTATAACCTGATTTCATCAGTGATATATCATCTTCCTGTCTCTTCTGCCAGATGTTGTTAGTCGTACAGATTAACCCTGGTAAGTATGTAAAAAGGCTGCACAAGGGCGTCAATATCAGTAGGCAAGGATCATCTGACTTAGTACTGATAAAGCTGGATTGTTAGGCAGTGAGAAAAATATTTTCATATCATCACAGTGCATTCTTAGTATTTAATTGGTAATATGTAACCTGATGCCTCAGATGGTAAAGAATCTGCCTGCAATGCAGGAGACCCTGGATGGATCTCACGGTCTAGAAGATCCCCTGGAGAAGGGCATGGCACCCCACTCCAGTATTCTTGCCTGGAGAATTCCAGGGAGAGAGGAGCCTGGTGGGCTACAGTCCATGGGGTCGCAAACTTTTCACTTTTATGTAAGAAGAAAGAGGAAAACATAACCAGTAGCAAATTTTCTTTGATTAGATCTTTATATGCATAACCTTCTTCGAGTTAGGTTACATCCCAACCACTTAATCATTAGTCTTTACGTATATAACCCTTAAATTATTTATTCCTTTGGGTTTTGGACAAGCAAGGGGGCAAGCTCTCATCCACCGCTTAATTCCATATGGTCCACGGGATAAGAACTAGGATGTACAATTAGGCCTCTTGTTAACATGCAGCAGTTGGAAAACTGCATTTTCGTGAAGCCATGGTGTACCACTGGATCCATGCCAAAGCATAATCTGAAATTTCACATAAGTAGCAGTGTGACTTGTCACTGTCCATGTGTTTTTCCATGCTGATAGTTTTAATATTAAGCATATAGATATGATATGATCGCAGTTGACCAGCTGATTGCCGTCCACTTCCCAAGGCATATGGTATGCCATTCTTAATTTGTTCCAGAAAGCCTCCTTTGCAGATAGCTGTGACATCTTTGTGTTTCCCCTTTTGCCCATTTGTCTTAGTTCTTCTCTGCCTGGTTCACTAATACGAACTCAGAATGAGGAATGTCTCTCACAGATTTTCCCCTTGATATTTTATTTTACTTTATATCTTTCACTTTCTGAGTCAGTCAGTGTTTCCTTGATTCAAGGCTAAAATCACCCACTTCAGTCTTTTTAATTATTCCACCAATCATGCCCTCATGTGTTTCAGCTTCCTGAGACCTTTGGAAGAAACTGTAATATCTCATGTAACTTCAGAATATCAGAAGTTATTCTTTCATTGTTGTATAGTCTTTGGGGTTTTTACTGGATATAGGAATGGGATTTTAAAGCATGCTTCCTTAAACTTAGACTGTTTAGGAACTAGTTGCAGTATTTAATGTCTTAAAGAGTCACAGAATAAATTGTTTTTCCATAAATGTAGATGTGTAGGATAGAAGATAATAATAGGTTATAAATATAATGATAAAAATGTAAAATAGTTTAAAATGTAATAGACATTGAACTGTGTTATTTAGCTAAATTTTATGATGTGGAAGCTCAGGCTGAAAAAACTTAAAAGACTTTAGGAAAATGATAGAATTAGAGACAGCTTTTGGATGAGTGTCCTTTTTTTTTTTTTTTTTTTATGAAAAGAATTTTGTGAAAACTAGGATTCAGTTCCTACCACTACTTTTCAACAGCTTACATATTTGGTCTGTTGGACAGGATTGTTGTTTCTTGCACAAGGTAATTAAC
Organism: Bos grunniens; assembly: GCF_055505025.1. Classification (NCBI taxonomy): domain Eukaryota; kingdom Metazoa; phylum Chordata; class Mammalia; order Artiodactyla; family Bovidae; genus Bos; species Bos grunniens. The sequence continues at coordinate 12,224,156 of NC_141168.1, forward strand.
ATCCCCAGGAAAGAATGCCAGCAAAGCAATGATAGTCAGTGTGAGAATCGGATGCTTTCCCTTCACATTTCCATCATGGCAGTGTCTTTCACCCCCAATTTTCGGGTGGCAAGAGTAGAACTGCAATAGTTGGGCTACACAAAGAGTGACCAAACAAACCAATAGGTTATTAAATTATGTTGGTTTTGTCCTTTAGTCGCTAAGACACGTCAGACTCTTTGCAGGCCCATGAACTTCAGCACACCAGGCTTCCCTGTCCTTCACAGCCTCCTAGAGTTTGTTCACGCTCATATACATTGAGTCGGTGATGCCATCCAACCATGTTATCCTTGCCGTCCCCTTATCCTGCTCTCAGTCTTTCCCGGCATCAGGGTCTTTTCCAGTGAGCTGGCTCTTTGTATCAAGTGGCCAAAGTATTGGAGCTTTGGCTTTAGCATCAGTCCTTCTGATGAATATTTTGGACTGGTTTAGTCTCCTTGCTGCCCAAGGGAGTCTCAAGAGTCTTATCCAGCATCACAATTCAAAAGTACCAATTCTTTGCTGCTCAGACTTCTTTTGATCCAACTCTCATGTCTGTACATGACTTATGGAAAAACTGTAGCTTTGACTATATGGACCTTTCTCAGCAAAGTGCTGTCTCTACTTTTCAGTATGCTGTCTAGGTTTGTCATAACTTTTCTTCCAAGCAGCAAGTGTCTTTTATTTGATGGCCGTGGTCACCATCCACAGTGATTTTGGAGCCCAAGAAAATAAAATCTGTCACTGTTTCTACTTTTTCCCCATCTATTTGTCATGAAGTGATGGGATATGCTATGGTTTTCATTTTTTTAATTTTAAGTTTTGAATTTGAGTTTTAAGCCAGTTTTTTCAGTCTCCTCTTTCATCTTCATCAAGAGGCTCTTTAGTTCCTCTTCACTTTCAGCCATTAAAGTGGTATCATCTGCATATCTCTTGTTCAGTTGCTCAGTCATGTCCAACTCTTTGCAACCCCCTGGACTGCAGCATGCCAGGCTTCCCTGTCCTGTACCATTTCCCGGAGCTTGCTCAAACTCATGTCCATTGAGTCGGTGATGACATCTGACCATCTCATCCTCTGTTGTCCCCTTCTCCTCCTTCCTTCAATTTTTCTCAGCATCAGGGTCTTTTCCGATGAGTTGGCTCTTTGCATCAGGTAGCCAAAATATTGAAGGTTCAGCTTCAACATCAGTCCTTCCAATGAATATTCAAGGTTGATTTCCTTTAGGATTGACTGGTTTGTTCTCTTTGCTGTCCACGGGACTGCTGGGAGATATTTTTTTTGCATATCTGAGGTTGTTGGTATTTCTCCCAACAATCTTGATTCCAACTTATAATTCATACAGCCTGGCATTTTTCATGATGTACTCCTTATATGCTAAATAAGCAGGTGACAGTGCACAGCCTTCCTCAGTGATCAGTGCAAAGAAATAGAGGAAAATAATAGAATGTGAAAGACTAGAGATCTCTTCAAAAATTAGAGACACCAAGGGAACATTTCATGCAAAGATGGGCTCAATAAAGGACAGAAATGGTAGGGACCTAACAGAAGCAGAAGATATTAAGAAGAGGTGGCAAGAATACACAGAAGAACTGTATAAAAAAGATCTTCATGACCCAGATAATCACAATGGTGTGATCACTCACCTAGAGCCAGGCATCCTGGAATGTGAAGTCAAGTGGACCTTAGGAAGCATCACTACGAACAAAGCTAGTGGAGGTGATGGAGTTCCAAATGAGCTATTTCAAATCCTAAAAGATTTGTGCACTCAATATGCCAGCAAATTTGGAAAACTCAGCAGTGACCACAGGACTGGAAAAGGTCAGTTTTCATTCCAATCTCAAAGGCAATGCCAAAGAATGCTCACACTACTGCACAATTGCACTCATCTCACACACTAGCAAGGTAATGCTCAAAATTCTCTAAGCCAGGCTTCAACAGTACATGAACCGTGAACTCCCAGATATTCAAGCTGGATTGAGAAAAGGCAGAGGAACCGGAGATCAAATTACCAACATCCGCTGGATCATCAAAAAAGCAAAAGAGTTCCAGAACAACATGTACTTCTGCTTTCTTGACTACGCCAAAGCCTTTGACTGTGTGGCTCACAAAAAACTGTTGGAAATTCTGAAAGAGATGGGCATACCAGACCACCTGACCTGCCTCTTGAGAAATCTGTTTGCAGGTTAGGAAGCAACAGTTAGAACTAGACATGGACCAACAGACTGGTTCCAAATAGGAAAAGGAGTACATCAAGGCTGTATATTGTCACCCTGCTTATTTAACTTATATGCAGAGTACATCATGAGAAATTCTGGGCTAGATGAAGCACAAGCTGGAATCAAGATTGCCGGGAGAAATATCAATAACCTCAAGTATGCAGATGACACACCCTTATGGCAGAAAGCGAAGAAGAACTAAAGAGCCTTTTGATGAAAGTGAAAGAGGAGAGTGAAAAAGTTGGCTTAAAACTCAACATTCAGAAAACTAAGATCATGGCAACTGGTCCAATTTCTTCACCACAAATGGTTGGGGAAACAGTGTGAGACTTTATTTTTTGGGACCGCAAAATCACTGCAGATGGTGACTGCAGCCATGAAATTAAAAGACGCTTGCTCCTTGGAAGAAAAGCTATGACCAACCTAGACAGCATATTCAAAAGCAGAGACATTACTTTGCCAGCAAAGGTCCGTCTAGTCAAGGCTATGGTTCTTCCAGTGGTCATGTATGGATGTGAGAGTTGGACTATAAAGAAAGCTGAGCGCCAAGTAATTAATGCTTTTGAACTGTGGTGTTGGAGAAGACTCTTGAGAGAGTCCCTTGGACTGCAGGCAGTTCCAACCAGTCCATCCTAAAGGAAATCAGTCATGAATATTCATTGGAAGGACTGATGCTGAAGCACCAATACTTCGGCCACCTGATGTGAAGAATTGACTTACTGGAAAAGACCCTGATGCTGGGAAAGATTGAAGGGGCGACAGAGGATGAGATTGTTGAATGACATCACCAACTCGATCAACATGAGTTTGAGTAAGCTCCATGAGTTGGTGATGGACAGGGAGGCCCTGCGTGCTACAGTCCATGGGGTTGCAAAGAGTCTGACGCGACTGAGCAGCTGAACTGATGAACTGAATGTTACACATGTGGAGGAGCTCTCGAAGTGCTTAAAGAATATGTTAATGTAAAGTGGTAGTATTTTGTTTTACTTTGCAAAATTGTTTACTTACGAGCTTTTGAATAACTATCCTTAGTAACATTGGTTTTAAAGGGATTTCTAATCATTTCTTTTCCATAAGTATATAATTTATGAACATTCATTTGCTTCATAATCAAAATCAATGATAACATTCTTTTGAGTTTGACAATGCCTTGGATTCAATTCTGTTTAAATTTAACAGAATCTGGACAGATGCTTTTAATCTTCAGTGAAAAACATCTGCATTGCTCTGCCTAATCCCACGTATCTTATTATTTTCGCCTTTAGCTATGTCTCTCACCCACTTCTGCCCAGCCAGATGTCAGCATATTTTAGACATGGTAATATTGGTGATCTTTCTGGCCCAGGGATCAAACCTTCTCTTGCATTGCAGGCAGATTCTTTATCATCTGAGCCACCAGGGCAGTCCAAAATTAATTAATTTAGAGAAACAGCAAGCTGGACTAGGAGAAATTTAAAACATTAGCAAGTTTGACTCTTACGCCAGATGGAGAAAATTGTGTAAATATATAAAGCTCAATTCCATTTATTGATATACTTTTTTAAGTGGATAACTCACACACACACACACACACACACACATACATATATATCCCCTGAGTACAGTAGTTTCTTAGGCTTAAGCTTTAAAACTAATTAACATATGCTGAGCTATAAAGGCTTTGTTAAGGGAATTATAGACAGGCAGTTTCCACTGACAATTGAGTGACAGGTTCTTCACTTGATATTCTTACAACTGGCTGGCTTTTGCTTATTAGCATCTCAGGAAGGAAACGATGAGACAGGCAGGGGACTTTATGTTGAGTCTGTCTCAGGAATACACCTTCCTTCTTGTGCTTGCCTCAATTGTAGTCCTTTCAAATTGTCTTTATTTTTCAAAGCCTGTTTTGTTTTAATTTAACATGCTTAAGACATTAAAAAGGGGGAGCCTATGCCCTTTAAATTTCTCTTTGTGATCCCCTGGACTGTAGCCCACCAGGCTCTTCTGTCCCTGGAATTCTCCAGGCCAGCATACTGCAGTGGGTTTTCACGCCCTCCTCCAAGGATCTTCCCGACCTAGGGATTGAACCCAGATCTCCTGCATTGCAGGCAGATTCTTTACTGTCTGAGCCACCAGGGAAGCTCTTTAAATTTCTAAGCCCTCTCCAGTGCCTCAGCCACGACTCCAGGGCCAGGCCAGCCTGCTGCTTCTCCTCTAACTCTGGGGTCTCTGTTACCATTTCTCTCTCTTCATTCATTTGGCTCATGGAACCCCCTTCTCATCAATTCTCCCACAGGTTCCCCATCTGTAGCTGTTACGTATTCCTGCCTTTGTTTTTTCCTTGCAGAACCTGATTGAAATAATTTTTGTCATAATTTTAATTTTTAATTTGTACCATAATTCCTCCTTATCCTATTAATATGTGATCTCCAGCAACCTGAATTCTGTCATTCATTCTGGGATACCAGCAATTAGTAGATTCTCTTGAAAGCTTGTATGACTCAGGTGTCTAATGCTGCTTTTAGATACTTGGTATAAAAAAGATTCACACGAAGTGCCACACAATACTTAGTATAAAAAAAGACTTCTGTGATCACAAGCACTTGTGAAATTTGACATTCTGTAGGTCCCTCTTGAAAATTCACCACGCACAGTATCATTTTAAGTCTGCCAAAATTTTAATTTTGTTTACCTTAGTAGTATATTTCTCAAGTGAGTTTGACTGTTGAGAAACTACCCTTTATCCATTAACAGTTAGGGTAGTATATTGGTTTCTGAAAGGCTGAAATACAGTTGGTTACTTATAAGTTTGTTGTGTTTCAGGTTTTCTCTACCTTTAAAGATTGGTGTGAGAAAGTCTCAGCAGAGCCTTTTTTAAAATGTGTTTATTTTTTATTGAAGGGTAATTGCTTTACAAAATTTTGTTGTTTTCTGTCAAACCTCAACATGAATGAGCCATATGTATACATATACCCCCTCCCTTTAGAAACTCCCTCCCATCCCAACATAACCTTGAAAAGAGTACTAGGCAGTAATTACTTTGAAGTGTTTCCAGGATACCAGACACTTTTATATGTACTTACGTTTATAAATTCATATAATCCTTTCTTACTTTCATTTATAAATTCATGTAATTCTTTACAGTCTGAGCCTTCCCTGATGGCTCAAATGGTAAAGAATCTGCCTGCCTGGAGAAGGGAATGGCTACCCCCTCCAGTATTCTTGCCTGGAGAATCCCAAGGACAGAGGAGCCTGGTGGGCTGCAGCCATGGGGTCGCAAAGAGTTGGACTGAGCAACTAACACTTTACTAATCCTTACATCACATTCTATTAGGTTGGAACTGTCACCTACATTTTACAGTTGAATATGGAAGCACAGAGAGGTTGAGCGATTCACCCAAGTTTACCAGGTCAGAAACGGTTTAACTAGGATCTAAGCAGGCATTCTGACCTCAGAATGCATGCACTTTTCTGGCCATTACACCATAACTCTCTGGATGAAAAGGAGTTTTCTCCAAGTAAAGTGAAAATGAGTTTCACAGGTTGCAGCTTCCTTTTGTGAGTATTCAGTTTCCCTTTTCTGTGTCTGCTGAGGTCTGAGTAATTGAGCACCCCCCCACCCCGATTCCTTCAGTGCTCCCACACCCACATCCTTGCCTTTTTGGGGAGACTCGGAAGAGAGCCAGTGGAGACCAGTTCCATCCTTGGCATGTTTGTAGTGGGTGTGAAGGAACAGCACCCAGACAAGACCAGATCTCTGGGTCTGCATGCTTGTATGAACATTATAAAGTAGAAGCTTATTCAAGCCTCCTAAGGGAGGAAGGATCTGTAGCTCTTTGGCTTGAGGGTTCCCACAATGGGCTCCACAATCCATAATTGACTAGAGGACTCATGGGACTTGGTATATAGTCAGACTCACAGCTGTGATTTATTACAGAGAGAGGCTGGGAAGCAGAATCAGCTAAGGGGAAAGGCATTGGGGGAGAAATTCTGGAGAAAATGAGTCTCTAGTCAAAAGAGTCTTTTCCCAGTGGAGTCACAGAGGATGCACTTAATCAGATTGTGAGTGTGATGCGTTGCCACCAGGGAAGTTCATTGGTGACTTAATGCCCAAAATTTTTACTGGGGGTCAAACAAACAACAACCATAACAAAACAGGTTCTCGGTATAAACCGTGTTGTTTGTACAAATGAGTCAGGCACAGTGAGCCACTGTTGGGGAAAGTTGTTTGTTTGTCAGTGTGGGGAACTGTTTGCCATTCAGGTCCTCCAGGACCAGTCCAAAGGGCAGCCTTGCAAACAGGCTATAAAAAAGCATTCTTTGAGCCTGATGTGTTAAATCTTTTAGGCACCCTCTTCCACTGGGAACTCTTGACTCTGCTTTTAGCCAAGAAGCCATCATTTGAGACCCTGTGCTGTGTTAAAATGACATTTGACTTCTGTTAATAGAAGTGGTGCTTTTCTTGTTTGAAATGTTTAAAGTTTTTGTTCAATGCCATGTTGAAAGGAAAGGTTATTTTACAACACCTAGGGCAGTGAAGATTATAGCAGATTAGAATGTCTCTCTGTGTTTGGGATTGAATGGAGAATTGTTGCAAGGTTAAATTACATTTATTCTTTTCTTTTGTATACCATGTAGAAAAACAGAAAGAGAACACTTGATTATTTTAGGCAATCTGTCACTTAAGAGTTTTTAAGAGTTTAATCATGTGACATTCTTGCTGAAGAAATTGTTTCTCATCAGTTGTCACTTGATAATTTCTACCTTGAAAAGTACAAATGTTTTTAGAAGTCTGGTAAATAAAACTGAAGTAGCAATCTACCATAGTATGCCTTATACAATAAAGAGGCAAGTGGGAAATAGTTACTTTTGTGATAACATCTCTACAGGGTAAAAAGCCAATTTTCATACCTGTATCAAGGAACATAGATCATTTAGATTCCAATTGGCTTTATGTAACTATTCCCCTTCTTAGCAAATTTGAGAACAAGTTTGGGCTAATTTTAGATCTCTATCTTTGATTATTCAGAGTATAAGTCATTTTGCATTATGCCTGCTGTTCTCTTAATCTGGCAGGCTATTTCTTATTACAGAGTTCTGGTCAATGCAGTTTAATAAAAGATTATGGAACCTCATTATTAAAAATGTAATATATTCAATTTTTTAAGACTCTTGAGTGTATCTCCCTAAATATTTTTGAATGTATCCTAACAAGATGGCATCACTGACTCAGTGGACATGAGTTTGAGAAAACTCTGGGAGATAGTGAAGGACAGGGAAGCCTGGCATGCTGCAGTTCATGGGGTCACAAAGAGTTGGACACGACTTAGGGACTGAAAAACGACATACAAAAAGAAAGGCTGCTTCAGTAGTGGAGAGGGGAAAATAGTGCGTGGGAGCTAGAATTTTAAGACACCACAAAACTCATATGATTGCTTTATTTTAAAAAAATTACCAATATTCTAATTTGATGGGATAGTAAATTTCATGTTTTCAGAGCCAACTTGAAAGGTGATCTTGACATCTTCTTGCCCCCTCCTCTTTACCCTTGGTTGACACCTATTTCCCATCCCAAAAGTGTCCTTTTCTGTCATATTGTCCTTTAGCACCTTAGTCCTCAGTTGGGCAAACCACTTCCAGTACCCACCCTGCTTCACACTCCAGAATTATCTTTATTTTCCCTTCCACTCCAATGAAAGTCTTTTCCTTAATGATTTGTTCATAATTAAGAAGGAAGTATAGCAAGTAAATTAATTCACAGTAAGAAATTCATGATGAATTATCTTTCCTAGTATTACATTTTAAAAGAAGAAACTTTTTTTATCCTCATACACCAGTAGGAATATTCGTATTTTCAGCTTTCCTGGAAAACACTCTGGCTATCTATCAAGGGGTCATAAAAAAGGTTCTTATAATTTTTTCCAGTAGTTTCATTTTTAGGATTCAAGTCTAAGAAAAATAATCAGAAATAAACACTTCTACACAGAGATATTGATCAGAAAGATGTTTAATAGCCAAAAAAGTGAATTATATCATAAATGATATAGTGACAATATAGTTATATATATAGTTGGAAATGCAGAAAAAGGAAGGAAAAAGATAACCAAGCATTCATTGCCCATTTCAGATGTTTGTGGATACGCTGTCTTACTGGGCTACAATGGAAGCAGCGTGCAGTCAGGCAGGTTTCATGTCTGCCTGACAGTTAAAGACTTTTCAGGTAAAAACTGGAGAAAACCAATTAAATAAAGAGTCATGTAAATTGGGCTTCCCCAGTGGCTCAGACAGTAAAGAATCTGCCATGCAGGAGACCCAGGTTCAATCCTGGGGTAAGGAAGATCCCTTGGAGAAGGAAATGGCAACTCACTCCAGAATTCTTGCCTAGAGAGTCCCATGAACCGAGGAGGCTGGCGGGCTGGAGTCCATGGGGTTACAGAGAGTTGGGCACAACTGAGCGACTACACTTTTCACTTTTCATAAATTATAAAGGCATTTTTATGCTTAAACCTTCCAAAATACCCAAAGTTTATTGTAAACAGGGTTGAGTACAAAGCATGGTAGGTGAAGAGTATGGGCTTCTTTGATCACATACTCTATCCTTATCAGCTGTGTGACCTTGGACAAGTTGTTTAAACTCTCTGTACTCCAGTATTCTTGCCTGGAGAGTCCCTGTGGACAGAGGAGTCTGGCAGGCTACAGTCCATGGGGTCGCAAAGCGTGGGACTTGACTGAGCAACTAAGCACATACTTCAGTTTACATATCTTAAAATGTGATAATTACATTTACCTTATAAGGTTATCTTCGAGATTCAAGATCATAATTTATGTAAAGTGACTCATATCTCAAATAACAAGATGAGTTATCAAATGTTACATTTTATTATTGACTTCAATGAGAAAGATAATTATCAATAGATCACAATTTTAATATTCCTATTTTAAGATAACTTTTGAGGTTCTCTGATTTTTAAGAGAATTAAGTTTTATATTGTTAGGGCTAAAAACATCTCAGTTTATTGAAAAGCATTTTAGACTGGGCATTGTGGCTCTACATCTTCAAAAGATCCTTTTTAGGTTAGAACAAATTCAGAATAGCTCTGATTTTGACACACTGAAATTTGTAATGTCAATCCAAGTCTTTTTCTTTCCAATTCTACTATAAAACAGAATCAATAAAAAAAAGGAATCAATAAAATGTATTATAAAAAAATAATCCATTTTGAAAAAGTGGTGTATTCATAAAACAAACTATTTATTATAATTCTTACTTAAATTTCTATTTGTAGAGTGAGAAAAATTACCCAAGAAAAATGCATAATATGAGATTGGAGCTACTTGCTGGCTTATAAAATAATAATTTGTATCCTAAAAAATATATATCCTAAAACATATATATTATATATTTATATATGCTATGCTATGCTATGCTATGCTAAGTCACTTCAGTCGTGTCTGACTCTGCGCAACCCCATAGACGGCAGCCCACCAGGCTCCCCCGTCCCTGGGATTCTCCAGGCAAGAACACTGGAGTGGGTTGCCATTTCCTTCTCCAGTGCATGAAAGTGAAAAGTGAAAGTGAAGTCGTTCAGTCATGTCCGACTCCTAGTGACCCCATGGACTGCAGTCTACCAGGCTCCTCCGTCCATGGGATTTTTCAGGCAAGAGTACTAGAGTGGGGTGCCATTGCCTTCTCTGATATATATATATATATATATATATATATATATATATATATAAGGCAATAAGGCAACTGAGAAAAATTAAAGATAGTAGTAGTTGAATTTTATGGAAATTTTGGAAAATTCCTGTGTATCTTAATGTAAAATACACATATGTAATGGAAACTAATATTGGAAACTGTTTATTAGAATGTTATATACTTTAATTGGCCAAGTCTGATATCTTGAATATCTTCATAAAGCCCAGTTCTTATGACTCCAGGAACTTGAACCTTATTTTGTATTACCAATAATTACAAATAAATATGAGCACATTTCTACTCTTTTCTTGTCTGCAGGATCATGATAGTTTTTCATCTTTACTTTTGTATTTTTCCTCTTCTAGATATTAATATGTTATTGTAAGACCCAGAACACAGTGAAAACATCTTTCGTTGGCCAAAGACCTATGTATATGTTCCATGTCTCCTTTCTAGGTGTCAAAAGTTTCCCTGAGAGGACTCCTGGAGCTGTTTCTACTTCTAGTGAATTTATTCTCATTCTGTGATAATATTAGGATCATTTAAACTAGTCAACATTCTAACAATCTGTGGATGACTAATAAATGCCTTGGTTAGAGTTTCTAGACCTTTGTAGTTAATTTAGATACAGTCTGAATTTTTCAGTGCTGATAATCTGTCTCTGCGTCCTGACTTAAGCTTCTCTGCGTGTCCATCTTAAGTTGCTGAAGTAAGATTTTATTCACGCCTAGGTCTTATAGTTCAAGTAGCTTTTTTCTTAGTATTCTGTGAATCCAACTTTAGAGATATCATAAGATCTGGGCTTCGTTAGGGATATCGTAAGAACTGGGGATAGTGGTAAAAGATTCTGCCTGCAATTCAGGAGACGCAAGAGTTGCAGGTTAGAGCCCTGGTTTGGGAAGATCCCCTGGAGGAGGAAATGGCAACTCACTCCAGTATTCTTGCCTGGAAAATCCCATGGACAGTGGAGCCTTGTGGGCTATAGCTCGTGGGGTTGCAAAAAGTTGTAGGTGACTGAGCAGCTAAGCATGTGTGAAGGCCTTGGAGAAGGCAGTGGCACTCCACTCCATTACTCTTGCCTGGAAAATCCCATGGATGGAGGAGCCTGGTAGCCTGCAGTCCATGGGGTTGCTAGAGTCGGACAGGACTGAGTGACTTCACTTTCACTTTTCACTTTCATGCACTGGAGAAGGAAATGGCAACCCACTCCAGTGTTCTTGCCTGGAGAATCCCAGGGATGGGGGAGCCTGGTGGGCTGCCGTCTATGGGGTCGCACAGAGTTGGACACGACTGAAGTGACTTAGCAGCAGCAGCAGTGAAGACCTTGGTCTTTCAGTTATCTAGGAATTTGTTCCCATGTCATGGGAGTAAAGAAATAGGGCTTCTAAATGTGACCTGCTGATAATTACTACCTTGCTGTCCAGTTTTTTAGTCAAATTAAACTTCTTTTTATTGTCTTAATCTACAGACTATTATAGTGGGACTACATAGGTGATGTCTTGGATTCTCTTTATAAGGTTTCCTGTGGATCTGTGTTGATTCTGGGATGATAACAGTGAAAGCAGATGATGATCTGTTAGTCATCTCTTGTATTGCTATTTCTGTTTGCCTTTTTAATTTTGTTTCCCTTTGTTGGAGTGATTATTTCTCTGGTCAGTACTTAAAAAAGGAAGATAATTAATCATTGCCATATTTGGCAGTAAAATAAGATGCCACTCTCTCCTACCACATTTGCCAACAGACCTTTTCATTCCTCAAGAATTTTATTTATTGAACACTTAACTATATAGCACACTGGTGCCAGGCACTGGGAACAGTAATAAAAATATAAGGCCTGCCTTCCAAAAAGTGTCAATATAGTGTTTTTTGGTTTGTTGACAATCTAATATCCTGTTCTCTGATCATATTCCTGTATGCTCTGGCATATTCTTGTGTCTTTTTTTTTTTTTTTTTTTTAGGGGTGTTAGCCTGAGAGAAGTCAACTTTATATCCTTGCTTGGACATTATAGTAAATTTCAATGTTCTTTTAGGGTCGGGAAAGTATTTATCGATGATCTTGTAAAAATGACATATGCATCTTTTAGGACATAATATATTTTTGAATGATGAGAAACTAATTTTTTCATTGGTCACTACACTGTAGGATAGTCATAAATGAATGAAACACAGCTTGAGCCCGACACCTTTCAAGAGACCTTGAAGTTAAAGGAGAACCTTTAAATCTACTGAGAATGGTTTTTGGAATAATTTAAGAGCCAGTATGGGTGTTTTGTATCCTTGAGAACTCTTTGAATGGCACCTTTATATACTAGATTATATTTAACTTTCCCTTACTCAGCTGTTTGCCAGAGACCTCACCTGGCTTTATTCCTGAATTAAGAAGTCCACAGTCTCATCGTGCTCTGGTTATACACGCCTTTGCTTCTGTAAGACGCTGGAGGAGACGGTGTCACTCCCAAAACACTGTTTCTCGGACCATCTCAGTTCACTAGTGCCAGCAAGCTGGCACGTGCGTGGTGTTTTATAATAGATTTCAGTGCTTTCACTAGGTAAGACGTCTGCTGTAGAGGAGGCAAAGAACTTATAGATTCACGTCATTGTGTCCGAAAGATAATCCAAGAGGCGCATTTACACAGGCACCTCTCTTCTCCTTTTTACGTGGGGAAAAAAGGTGTTGTAAAGGAATTTTACAGGACAGCTAACTTGATTTTACTTAAAATGTAGTTCATCAGTTCATCATTAGCTGGTATTTTTCTATTCATGTAAGTAAACTTAGAAAGTAGAGAAACTCAACGCTTATTAGAAGTAGTTTCATTTTCGTTTCAAGTCATTTCACTGTGAGTATATTTTATAATACTCATGCCCATGTCCTTATGTTAATCTTAAATGTTATCATAGCAGTGACTTTTAAAGACCATTAATGTAGTATTAGCTGTACCTTTTTTGGGTAGAATGATTGTCATAATCAGATCATTATTTTAGTAGTCTAACATCATTGCTGAGAGGTCCTGTTATGTGAAATAAGAAAGATAATGATAATGATTTTAATGATCAAGGTATAACACAGGCATCATAGGATACGTGTGATGCTTTCTCTTTGCTTTTATAGCTCTTGATCTTGTTCCTCGGTCGACATCATTACTAACTTCTACCTTTTATCTTATTTAACACAGGGCTGTGAAATTATTTCAACTCCTGATCAAGACCATACTGATTTTACCAAGTGCCTTGAAGTGCTCCAAAAGAAGATAGAAGAAAAAGACCTACAGGTAAGATCGATGCCTATTTGGTGTTTATGAATCTTAAACCAAGGATGTGAAAAATCCTATTTTTACTCACCTGAAATCATTATTTGCTTTTGTGCTGATTATCTGGATTCCCTTGTCAGGTTTCTTCAGTATATGAATAAATCTGTACTTAGTTGCCAAAACATTAACATGTACACTTGAATCAGAGGTCACAGATTCTGGAACCTTCCAGTGAGTGGTGGGTCCCTAAATGTGTGAAGTGGACCTTGTGTATAGCAATCAAAACTGACAGCTCATTCTCAGCCTAAAGGAAGTAGCTGCTCTCCATCCCAAGTTGTTTTCACCCTGCACAGCTGTGTATGTATGTGTGTGTGTTTATATGGTATGTAGGCAAGACCAACAAATATGGCCTGGATCTGGCCATCCTTGCAAATTCTTATTTAAACAAATAAAATATTATTTACCTGTTTTAAAAATGAGAGGAATGTCTGTTACTTTGCATGCATGGACTCTTTAAGGTATTCAGTAGTGATTTTCACCTAGCATCCAAGTGTATAATCATATAATCACATCATTTAGCTAATTCACACATTTGTAATTTTTAATATTTTACAGTATTTTTGACAGTTGAAATGATATGTAAACTTTTTATAGCCTTTATCCAGTGAAGATCCACAAAATTACACCTGAAGCTTTGAAAGACAATTGACTTATTTTCCTGGGAAGGACAGGGAGATAAACTGAGATACATGATCAATGTGTCGTTTTATTAAAAAACCTTTTTTTTTTTTTGGTGGCGTGTGGGACCTTAGTTCCTGGACTAGGGAACAGACTCATGCCCTTTGCAGTAGATGCACAGAGTCTTAACTGGACTGCCAGAGAAGCCCCCAACAAATCATTTTAAAGGAAGAATACAAGGACGGCATCTCTGTACACTGGATGGTTTTCAGAGTGCAGCAGGATAGTGTTTCAGCCTTTTCGCAATAATTTGAGTGGGAAAGGATCAATTCAGACCCAGCGCAGGCAGATTTCACGTCTCCTTCCTTCATGTCTTGGCTCTGGGTAGCTCTTGCCTTCAGTCTGGTCTCCCTGACTGTCTGCAGTGGCTGCTTGTAGCAGTTTCTTTATGCCTTCACATCAGAGGGATTGAGGGGTAGGGGTGTCACTTGCCACCGTCATTAGACCTCAGTCCTGAAGTCTCTCCATGAACCTATACATGGTTTCAGCACAGGATAATGAAAGTTACCTGATTATCTGGGACTGGAGTAGGGAGTGGGGTCAACCCCCGAGTCTCATACAGTCTAACTCCACGGCTGGTACACAGTGGCGGGACAGCCTTGGTGGTGGAGAGGCACCCCTAATAAAAACTTGCTCCTTTGCAGAAGTTCTGGGAGATTTATTCTAAGGTATATTTACTAAGCTGAAGGAGTCAATCCTTTTCTCCCTTTGAAGGGGAAAGCCTTTTGTAACCATTGTTAGTTGACAAGTAGCTCACTCTACAAACTCACCACAAGTAATAGAGTGAACATTTCTCATCTCTGTGGTGGCTTGAGCTGTACCAAATGTGCCACTTGCAGCAGCCAATTGCTGTAAGTGTCTGTTTGTTTAAGGAAAAGGGGAAACAGCCTACTTAGAGTTAGCAGCTTCATCCAGACATCGCTGATGTGGAATTTCTTCGAAGAAAGTTCTAAATCTTCACAATAGTTTCGGTTTTCCTCGTGCTCCCACTGGAAGCTGGGAAGGCAGTGATGTGAATGTCGTTTATTGTGTCTAATTGATAGTATCTATATACAGTATTCAGTCACTGAATCACGAAACAAACCATCGTGTCTCAAACTCAACAGCCAAAATCTAGAGAGAGCCTCAGGCTGGGAGGAGAGAGTAGAGTAATCAGGTGTTCTGATCTGTGAAACAAACTGAGCAAAATGTTGGCCGAGCCATTGGAGGCCCAGAGCAAGAGGACCTTTTGGAGGACTCCTGCGTTGAGCAGAAAGGACCACACCCTCCCTCTCCCCTGTACTTAGGCTAGAGGCTGCCAGGGAAGCGTGTGGCCCAGAGGCAGGCTGTGGTGTGTCACAAAGGGATTGCTGCTGGGCAAGGAGAGTCAGCTGCCCTCCTTACAGCTCAGTAGTGAGGTCTTTGTGGGGAGGATGGGAACAGGGCACCTCCGTGGCTGGCATGCTTTGGGTCCAGGGCATTCCCCATCCTCATGAGCCCCTCTTTCTCCTTGTTCCTAAAAGAGTCTAGATTCCCCCTTCTCCTTTGCCTTAAGATGTTTCTGTATATGTTGCTCCCTCCCACTAGAATGTCTTGAATACATTTTTATTTTCTTGCCAAAGCCATGATGGAGTCCTGACATCCTCACGGAGGACTTTTCAGAAATATTCATTGATTTATTTGCCTGCCCTGGGTCTTAGTTGTGGCATGTGGAATCTTTCATTGTGACTTGGGGGGTTTTGGCTGTGGCGTGTGAGCTCTCAGCTGAGGCATGTGGGATCTAGTTCCCTGATCAGGGATGGAGCCTGGGCCCCTTGCTTTGGGAGCACAGAGTCTTAGCCGTTGGACCACCAGGGAAGCCCCTCAAGGGCGTTCCCCCAGCATTGCTCTGGGTTACGCTCCGCTGCTCTACATTGCCATGCTTCCCTCTTTTCTCTGTTAAGATACTCTGAACACTTTTGATAATTGTGTTAATTATTTCTGTTTGCTAAGGCCTTTCTTCCCAGCTTGACTATGTAGCCCATGAAGCTGAGATCAGGTCTGTTTTGTTCATGATCAAATGGCAGCACTTTGCATATGAGGTGCTCGGGGAACTCACAGGAGAGCAGATGATGCATTTAGGGGAGAGGCTTTTCAGAGAAGACTAAGACATAAAGAAATAGGAGTTAGATGGCAAAGGGGAGAAGATAGTGGCCAAGTATGGCAGTATACAGAAAAGGTAGCTAGCGCTCCAGTGAGGCAACAGTGTGTGTTTTGAAGAATTTTAAGACAGAGAACGGTGTGATGACTTTGTTGTTGGAAACATGGTTAGGTCAACTGAAAGCATAACTCACAGTGAAAACCATACAAAGTAGCTGTTGTTCAGACTGAAAAAGATGTTTGTGTTAAATCTGAGGACTCTCTGTGGGCTTCCATCTGAGTTTATGTTTTACCTGGGAGTGACAACACAGTCTTTGATTTAATATAATAGTAGGAGAAAAGCAAGATTAGAAACATTAGAAAGGAAAATCATAAAAGATTTCCCTCCACACATTCTCCTACCCTCAAGTGAGAGCACCATGAGGGCTTTTACAGATTTCTTCCTAAAATACACGTGAACTATATCAGAAAATCCTTTATTCTTCCCCGATTAATAAATCTTAGAAAATTATCAAACTTTTCTGGTTTTCCACTTATCAAATTATAAATATGAATGTGTAATCCAAATGTCTATATTTGGTGAGATCTTATTAGCATATATGTTAAAATATCAACTATAGTATAAATGAATTAAAGTAGTATTTAATATGTTGAGAGCCATACTATGTAACATATTAGAAGTTTGTAGAATTTGGATTAGGATCTGTCCTTACCCTTAAGGAGTTTACTATCTAGAACATGAGGTTAATTATAAAAAAAGATTTCCCTAAATTGCCTTATTTCTTATTTATTTACCTATTTAAAACCTGCTCCTCCTGAACTTTTATTCCTTTGTGAAAGGGTTCTGTGATACATGTGGCTTTTTAATGCTTTGCTTTTATTAGCCACATTGTTTATCTGTGGCTGAGTCATGAATAATACATTATCAGGATGCTGTCTGATATGACTGAATCTTCAAAGAGCAAATATATTTTTTGATGCTGTGATACACATTTGAGATCTAAACCCTGGAATACAAGGGAAAACATTAAAAGCTATTGCTCCAAGTTTTGAAAAATGTAAGACATACATTGTTTAGGGTAAAGCAGGAAGATATCTAAATGATAAGGCCCTAAGAATAATAGTTCTCCCAAAATGTAGGTTGGGATATTTCCTAGAATTACATGGCAATAGAACAGTTACTTTAGTTTCTGTTATTTTAAAGAGACTTTGTATTGGACACAATTTAGGCAGAAAACTTGATGTTGATTTCAAACTGTATAGATTTCAACTCATACCAGTTTAAAACCTCAATGCCTTTTAACCATTTATACTATGTTATTTTTTTTTCCGATAGCCATTTATTATTTTTTTAAATTTTATTTTATTTTTAACTTTACAAATTGTATTAGTTTTGCCAAATATCAAATGAATCCGCCACAGGTATACCTGTGTTCCCCATCCTGAACCCTCCTCCCTCCTCATACCATCCCTCTGGGTCGTCCCAGTGCACTAGCCCCAAGCATCCAGTATCGTGCATCGAACCTGGACTGGCAACTCGTTTCATACATGATATTTTACATGTTTCAATGCCATTCTCCCAAATCTTCCCACCCTCTCCCTCTCCCACAGAGTCCATAAGACTGTTCTATACATCAGTGTCTCTTTTGCTGTCTCGTACACAGGGTTATTGTTACCATCTTTCTAAATTCCATATATATGCGTTAGTATACTGTATTGGTGTTTTTCTTTCTGGCTTACTTCACTCTGTATAATAGGCTCCAGTTTCATCCACCTCATTAGAACTGATTCAAATGTATTCTTTTTAATGGCTGAGTAATACTCCATTGTGTATATGTACCACAGCTTTCTTATCCATTCATCTGCTGATGGACATCTAGGTTGCTTCCATGTCCTGGCTATTATAAACAGTGCTGCGATGAACATTGGGGTACAGTGTGTATGCCCAGCAGTGGGATTGCTGGATCATAAGGCAGTTCTATTTCCAGTTTTTTAAGAAATCTCCACACTGTTCTCCATAGTGGCTGTACTAGTTTGCATTCCCACCAACAGTGTAAGAGGGTTCCCTTTTCTCCACACCCTCTCCAGCATTTATTGCTTGTAGACTTTTGGATCGCAGCCACTCTGACTGGTGTGAAATGCTACCTCATAGTGGTTTTGATTTGCATTTCTCTGATAATGAGTGATGTTGAGCATCTTTTCATGTGTTTGTTAGCCATCTGTATGTCTTCTTTGGAGAAATGTCTATTTAGTTCTTTGGCCCATTTTTTGATTGGGTCATTTATTTTTCTGGAATTGAGCTGTAGGAGTTGGCTTGTATATTTTTGAGATTAGTTGTTTGTCAGTTGCTTCATTTGCTATTATTTTCTCCCATTCTGAAGGCTGTCTTTTCACCTTGCTAATAGTTTCCTTTGATGTGCAGAATCTTTTAAGTTTAGTTAGGTCCCATTTGTTTATTTTTGCTTTTATTTCCAATATTCTGGGAGGTGGGTCATAGAGGATCCTGCTGTGATGTATGTCAGAGAGTGTTTTGCCTATGTTCTCCTCTAGGAGTTTTATAGTTTCTGGTCTTATGTTTAGATCTTTAATCCATTTTGAGTTTATTTTTGTGTATGGTGTTAGAAAGTGTTCTAGTTTCATTCTTTTACAAGTGGTTGACCAGATTTCCCAGCACCACTTGTTAAAGAGATTGTCTTTAATCCATTGTATCTTCTTGCCTCCTTTGTCAAAGATAAGGTGTCCATATGTGCGTGGATTTATCTCTGGGCTTTCTATTTTGTTCCATTGATATACTATGTTATTTTTATAAACAGTTTTTTAAATTAAATGATATAAGATGCTGAATAAATCAAGTATTACATAGTGAAAGTGAAGTCATTCAGTCATGTCTGACTCTTTGTGACCCCATGGACTGTAGCCTACCAGGCTCCTCTGTCCATGGAATTTTCCAGGTAAGAGTATTGGAGTGGGTTGCCATTTCCTTCTCCAGGGGATCTTCCTGACCCAGGGATCGAACCTGGATCTCCTGCATTGCAAGAAGACGCTTTACCATTTGAGTCACCAGGGAAGCCCTAAGTATTACATAAATAAGAGCAAATGCCTAAATTTTATATACACAGAGACTAGTATTAGTGACTAACTTAAATATCCATAAAAACTGTGGAGATAATCATGAACCAAAGAGGATAGAGTAGAAAGACCCTGAGCTTACTTCCTCTCTGGGGCACATCAAAATATACAACTCTTTACAGAGCAACTATCAGTGACAAGCACTGAAGCCTACCAGAAAAGATCTATAGAAAGAAAACATAACAAGACAGGTAGGAGGGGCAGAGTCTGGTATGTCAAAACTCATACCCCCCGGTGGGCGACCTGTAAACAGGAGATTAATTATAGTTAATAGAGGTTTTCCCCAGAGAGCAAGGGTTGTGAACCCGGCATCAGGCTCCCCATCATGGGGGTCCTGTGTCTGGAAGATGAGCCCCCAGGATTTGTGGCTTCAAAGGCCAATGGGGCTTACTTTTCAGAGACCAAGAGGGCTGTGGGGAGATAATCTATTTTTAAAGGGATCCAGGAGAGAACTAGTCATTTGAAAGGTGCCTGAATCACACCTGCTGATATTGGAGAGTTTTAAACTATTTTTATCCGCTAAATGTCAGTATTGGACATGATTATTTTGTAATGGACTAATTTTTTTTTTTAATATTCATATGAAATAACTGTTGCTGCTTATCAGATTTAAGACTAACTATATCTGATTGGCTAACTTATTATATCTGAATGGTTCAGATGGTAAAGAATCCGCCTGCAATGCAGGAGACCTCGTTCCTTGCTAGGTTGGGAAGATACCCTGGAGAATGGAATGGCAACCTGGAGAATTCCATGGACATAGGAGACTGGTCCATTTTTTCCCATCACTTCATGGCAAATAGATGGCAAAACAATGGAAACAGTGACAGACTTTATTTTGAGGGGGTGCCAAAATCACTGCAGATGATGACTGCAGCCATGAAATTAAAAGATGCTTGCTCCTTAGAAGAAAAGCTATGACCAACCTAGATAGCATATTAAAAAGCAGAGACATTACTTTGCCAACAAAAGTCTATCTAGTCAAAGCTATGGTTTTTCCTGTAGTCATGTATGGATGTGAGAATTGGACTATAAAGAAAGCTAAGCACTGAAGAATTGATGCTTTTGAACTGTGGTGTTGGATAAGACTCTTGAGAGTCCCCTGGACTGCAAGGAGATCCAAGTGTCCATCCTAAAGGAAATCAGTCCTGAATATTCATTGGAAGGACTGATGTTGAAGATGAAATTCCAGTTCTTTGGCTACCTGATGCGAAGAACTGACTCACTGGAAAAGACCCTGGTGCTGGGAAAGATTGAAGGCAGGAAGAGAAGGTGACCACAAAGGATTAGATGGTTGGATGACATCACCGACTCAATGGACCTGAGTTTAAGCAAGCTCCGGGAGTTGGTGATGGACAGGGAGGCCTGGCATGCTGCAGTCCATGGGGTCTCAAAGAGTCGTACATGACTGAGTAACTAAGCTGATCTGAGGAGACTGGTGGCCTGCAGTCCGTGGGGTCTCAAAGAATTGGACTCAACTGAGCGATTGACTCTTTATATCTGATTGGACTAATTACTTTTTCAATATGATAAGATATGTATAGGAAGATAGTTGTATGATAGTCCTCTGAGAAGTATTTTCCAAGGTACTGTGATGTTTTCAGTAAAGTCCACTCTAATGAGCTGATATCTTTGTCAAGATTTCAGTCTTATCTGGAGCAAAACAATAAATCTGTTGTGTGTGTAAATATCTTCTAGAGAGGAATAAATACTGTGTTTACATTAGAGAAATCTAGTCAATGCCACCTTAAAGTATCATAGTAAATATCATCATTGATAATTCAGGGCAGAGTAGATAAGAGAGACCTGAAAGCTAAACGCAGTGGGGTGAAATGTGAATCAAGTCCAGAGTATCGTTAATCGTGGTGCCCAGTGTCAGTTTTAGTTGTGACAGATGTGGCGTGTTTGTATAAGATGTTAGCACATCATTGACCAGGAGACTTTTGCAGAAACTAATACCTGTGGCTAGCGATTTGTTATGTGAGTGTATACTAAAATACCTCAAGTTGCAAAAGGTATTTTAATATGTGTCTGGTCAGTGAGTTAACATCAGTGGGAACTGGTGATTGGTATTGCTGCCTGAACTATCTTCACGACTTTTTCCCAAATCTCAAATTATTTTGAAGTAAAATGTTTATTCAAAACATATTTCAGTGTCTTCAAGATGCTATAACCGGAGAATGGTGTTATCTTCCTATGCCATGTCTTTTAGTAAAATAGAACAGAAAGGCATGAAGTTCAATCAAAATAACTTTCTGTGGACTCTTTCAACTTTAAAGTGTTTCCTCAGAAAGTTTCAAGTCATGTCTGCTGCCCGTTTAGGCAGTTATTGAACATGAAAACCATGCCTGCTTGAAAATCTTAGCTAGAAATTGGTGTTTTTAAACTACGTGACAACCCAGATCCTCTCAACCATCGCTGTTTTCCCAAGAGACCAGAGTACGTTAAGACTCAATCAAAGATGTGATTTTATCAGGATTGACTCCCTAAGGAGTAACCCTGTTTGTCCCTGTGTTCCCTCCCGACCCATCAGAGTCCCGTGGTCTTCATCACCACCTGCGTTTTCTCCCCGGCTCTTCTTATATTGATATTCTGTCACACCTGCCTTTTACTTCTATCTTGTTTCCCTGGGCTTCAGTTATCATTCTGTGCCATTAACGCTCTAACTTATGTCTCTAATCCTGAACTTCAAAGCCCTATTTCTAACCACTAACTGGAAGGCCAGAGGAACTTCATTTCAGTGTAAACCAAAATTCATCATCTTTCTCACAAAATCTCATTTTCTCTTTCTTTATTTTCTGTCTCATTCAATGGCACTGCCATCCATCCACCTGGCAGAAACCTGAGAGTAACCTTATATTTTACTATCCTTTTACCATCCCTCAATGGCTAGTTGCAGTTGCTGTAATCCTGCAGATATCTCCTGTGCCCACTTTATTCCTTCCGGTCTTACTGCTGCTGTCTTAGTTCAGACCTTTATCATTTCTTACCTGGCTTATTTGACTAGTCTTCCTGTTTGCCCCATTCACTCCATTCCCTTACTAAAATTTATAGCCTCTATTTTAAATGGATATCTGCTTTAAATCTTTTCTCCTAGTTACTTATTCAGTAAATACTTGTTCAGTGAATAAATTTATTTCCAGTAACATTAAGGCAGATTCCAAAGGACACTCTGGCAAACCTTAGCTGGCATGTATCCTCTGAAAGAATCTTTTCAGTAACAGTTTCTACTAATTCTTCTATGACACGTGTCCAGATTCTTTACACTGCTTGTTATCTGTACCAGTTTTAAGTATTAAATATGTTTATTATGAAAAGTATTGGCCTCCAACACATTGTAATTAAAGGTTATCTTTGATGCTTGGGGTAGGCTGACTTTCTTTCCACTGCATGACTGGTTCTTTAAGACTCAACTCTCTCATCTGTAAAGTCAGAATAATAATCTGCACATACCAGGGAGTTATGAGGCAAAGCACTTACTGCAATGTCAGCCACATATAAAGACCTTCATAAAAATATAACAGCAGTAGTGGTAGTATTAAAGTCATGTATTGTTGTGCACCTTACTTAGCTCTTGAGATCTTTTATCACTTCAGTTCAGTCGCTCAGTCATGTCCGACTCTTTGCTTTTGTAATATTTTATATAATAGGGTATATTTTATGTAATATATTTATATTTATCAGTTCAGTTCAGTTCAGTCGCTCAGTCGTGTCCGACTCTCTGCGACCCCATAAATCGCAGCACGCCAGCCCTCCCTGTCCATCACCAACTCCCGGAGTTCACCCAGACTCATGTCCATCGAGTCACTGATGCCATCCAGCCATCTCATCCTCTGTCGTCCCCTTCTCCTCCTGCCCCCAATCCCTCCCAGCATCAGAGTCTTTTCCAATGAGTCAACTCTTCGCATAAGGTGGCCAAAGTACTGGAGTTTCAGCTTTAGCATCATTCCTTCCAAAGAAATCCCAGGGCTGATCTCCTTCAGAACAGACTGGTTGGATCTCCTTGCAGTCCAAGGGACTCTCAAGAGTCTTCTCCAACACCGCAGTTCAAAAGCATCAATTCTTCGGTGCTCAGCCTTCTTCACAGTCCAACTCTCACATCCGTACATGACCACAGGAAAAACCATAGCCTTGACTAGATGAACCTTTGTTGGCAAAGTAATGTCTCTGCTTTTGAATATGTTATCTAGGTTGGTCATAACTTTCCTTCCAAGGAGTAAGCATCTTTTAATTTCATGGTTGCAGTCACCATCTGCAGTGATTTTGGAGCCCAGAAAAATAAAGTCTGACACTGTTTCCACTATTTCCGCATCTGTTTCCCATGAAGTGGTGGGACCAGATGCCATGATCTTCATTTTCTGAATGTTGAGCTTTAAGCCAACTTTTTCACTCTCCACTTTCACTTTCATCAAGAGGGTTTTTAGTTCCTCTTCACTTTCTGCTATAAGGGTGGTGTCATCTGCATGTCTGAGGTTATTGATATTTCTCCCTGCAATCTTGATTCCAGCTTGTGTTTCTTCCAGTCCAGCGTTTCTCATGATGTACTCTGCATATAAGTTAAATAAGCAGGGCAACAATATACAGCCTTGACATATTCCTTTTCTTAGAATAAAAATATAAATTTTTTATGTAAATGAAATATAAAATTCTCTAAAATATATTTTATAAATATTTAATTTTGTAAAATATAGTTTATATGTAGTAGTTATATATGGGGCTTCCCAGGTGGCTCAGTGGTCAAGAATCTGCCTGCCAGTGTAGGGGAGACATGGGTTTGATCCCTGGATTGGGAAAATCCCTGGAGAAGGAAATGGCAACCCACTCCAGTATTCTTGCCTGGAAAATCCCATGGACAGAGGAGCCTGGTGGTCCGTGTGTTCACAAAGAGTTGGACATGACCAAGCAAAGGAGTATGCATGCATGCACATAGTTATATATAATGATGTTTACCTTATAAAATATATACTTTAATCTATTTTATAAAAATTAGTATACATATAAATAAGATATCTTTTGTAGAATATGTACATGGTTAATCTTTTGATTTTATAATAAGTTTCATGGAGCAATGTGATATTAAATTTAGATAATGTTTGTAGCAATCAAACTAATTAAGTTTTAGCTCTGGTTCATGGACTCATCATTTTCTTGTTTTTTTTTTTTCAAATGAAAGTTTTTTTTCTTTATTGAGGTGTGACATTATGTTTCATGTGTACAACATAATGATTTGATATTTGTATAAATTGTGAAATCATCACAGTAAGTCTAGCTAACATCCTAGCATTGTTTCTTTAGGACATACTCTAATTTTATGAGATTTCTTGTACTATAAGACACGTGAATGAAACAGAGGGCTCCTCACAGGTTTCTGTGTTTTCTAGGGGAAGATTTCAGTCTTCCGTATTCCTGGGGAACCAGTGAGAATGGGGTCTGTCTGTTTAGTGGTGGAATCCACCAGCAGGATGATCGCACAGCTCCGCTAATCACCCTTTGCCTCATGCCTCGATGGAGAGAGAAGAGGGCTGGTGTGCTCTGGCTTCTGCCAGCTTGCATGTGCTTTGTGCTCACTGTGCGGTCACTAAGGGGCGTATTACCCAGCATATGTCAAAAGTTGGCTTCAGAGTTCCAATGGTAGACTTTCTTCCCTTAGATGTACTATGGAAGCTCCTGGGATCTTCTGCTAATAAGCTTAACGAACTTTCATGTAGTACCTATATCCAGGTCAGTATGCTATGATTTGGTGGCCAAACCAATGGCCTAAAATAGTCTCCATTCTAATAAGGGAAACAGATAGATGCGTCACCATATACTAATTCAGACTGTCATAGTTGCTGTGGCTTGCCTCTTCAGGATAGTTCCAGCTTTTTAAAAAGCAGATTTGTTTTGTATAGAACTCTTCTCTAGTTCACCTGTTACTTATTTAATTTTTATTTGGTTATTTACTTGAAACCTAGACAATATTTTTAAAAGTATAGAGACATTAGTTTGCTGACAAAGATTCATATCATCAAAGCTATGGTTTGTCCAGTAGTCATGTACAGATGTGAGAGTTGGGCCATAAAGAAAGTTGACCATTGAAGAACTGACACTTTTGATTTGTGGTACTGGAGAAGACTCTTGAGAGTCCCTTGGACAGCAAGGAGATCAAACCAGTCTATCCTAAAGGAAATCAGTCCTGAATATTCATTGGAAGAACTGATGATGAAGCTCCAATACTTTGGCCACCTGATGCGAAGAGCCGACTCATTGAAAAAGACCGTGATACTGGGAAAGACTGAGTGCAGGAAGATAAGAGGGTGACAGACGTTATGATGGTTGGATGATATCATTGACTCAAGGGACATGAGTTTGAGCAGAGTTCGGGTGATGATGAAGGACAAGGAAGTCTGGCGTGCTGCAGTTCGTGAGGTCCAAAGAGTTGGACATGGTTTAACGACTGAACAACAACAACAATTCATTTGTTTGGTTGTGCTGGATCTTCCTTGCTGTGTGCGGGTTTTTTCTCGTTGTGGAGAGTGGGGGCTACTCTGTTTGTGGTGCATGGGCTTCTCATTGTGGTGGGTTCTCTTATTGCAGAGCATAGGCTCTAGGTGCGTGGGCTTTGGTAGTTGCAGCTTCCAGCTCTGGAGCACAGGCTCAGTGGTTATGGCAAATGGGTTTAGTTGCTCTGCGGCATGTGGGATCTTCCTAGAGCACAGATCGAGCCTGTGTCCTCTGCTTTGGCAGGCGGACTCTCAATCACTGGACCACCAGGGAAGTCCCTTTGCTTCACCTTTAAATTTACATTTGAGAAAATGGAATAAGAAGAATTTTTTTCTAATGAAATTATACCTCATACCGATGAACCCTGATATGATCACCCAATTTAAATAGTTTCCATCTGCCCTCCCCCCCATCCCTCCTCTTCTTCCATCTCCAGATTCACCAGCCCTTTCCCCTTTGCTGCTGAATTTCTGCATTCCACCTGTCACCATCAGACATGTTTAGAATAGTTGTTTCTGTATTCACTGGCTGGAATGTAAAGTTTGTGTGGGCAGGGAATTGCGCTTGTTTGTTCTCTGATGTATTCCAAACATGTAAAGCATTTCCTGGCCGTCCATAAATATTCATCAAATGAATATATACTTATATGTAAGAACACCCTTTATATCAAATGTTGGTAAACTTTAATAATCTGCTTTGACATTAACAAAACTTATTCTCCTGCCCTAGCTCTTGTTCCTTTGTAATCGAACACACTTTTATTTTGGCCAGTACTTGGAGATATCCACTGTTATTTGGTCATACACACACATCCATCTTTTCTCTCCACTGTATGGGGCAGGGAAAGGGGATGTGTGTTACGTGCTTTTAAAAACAGTACACATGGTATCTTCTTTTCATTTCATTAATTGATATTTTACTTCTGGGACCTGTTTCTTTTTCTAAGCTTAAGTTTCTTGAGAAAGCTGAGGGCTGACAAATGAGAATACATAGAAATTGTTTCATAAGCCATTGCCATTGTGAACTTGACAAGGATAAATCTTGCCAAATTCCTTGAATTGATACCAAAAGCAATACAGTACAGTTTCAACATCAGTTCTATAGCTGAGGCATTGTAAGACTCTCATAACACGTTTTTCTACCTTTGTTCCTGTGCTTATCTACCCCAAAGGGATGTTGTAAGCTTAATTGGTAATTTTTGTGAAGTTCTAAAAAGCAACATGTCTCACACACACACATACACACACATAAATGCACATTCTACTATACATCAGTATGCCTATACAGACCCCCTTTTAATTTTTCCTGTATTACCAGAATTGCTATCTTTGTCAAGTGACAAACTACTTACATGTTCAGGTTCTGGAACAAATGAGGTGCAAGCTAAGTATCGGGAGGAAGGAAGGAGAAGAAAAATTTCTGTGCATTGTGTGAATTAGCAGACTGTTTCCTAGATCATTTTGGAAAAGCCTTCAAAAGAGAAATTCACATCTCTGTTTTTTCCTCCTTCTTAGAGACCAGCAATCTTTTTTATAGTGCTGTGCAACAAGAGAAAATAGATATTCCGCATGCTTTGGAGTGACTCAGGAGATGCTGCGATGGATATAAAAAGCTAACTGCCCTCAAGGCTGTGGCAGCCTAATTCATCCCTGCCAGAGGAAAGGCGTGTTTTTATGGGCCCCGGGACAAGGGTTAAGTTTATCTGCTTACCAGGACTCTCAGCTGGATGACTCAGTTACCAGATAAAATTTCTTATTAACGCAGAGAATTGCGCATATGGTTGGTGTGGTGCTCCTTTGCAGGAGAACACTGACCTAATGTGAAAAGGACTAGTTTATTTACAGTTACTGCATCGTGGAGACACAGAATGGAGGAGGAAACTGTATCTTATGTTAATCTTCTGGAAGATTCATGTACTTAGAATAGCATGAAATTGCTTAGTAGATTATAAAATTTCTTCTTTTTCTATGTACCTGTTTTCCAGATATATCATATGTAGTAGTGCTTACCTCATAATTACGATTGTCCACAATGATAGTATCTACATTTTTTAAGCAATAAATTCATTTATTTGAGGCTACAGACTAAACATATAGAGTTTGTCTTGGTTTAACAGCAAAAGATTATTTCAAATTTTAGTAAACAAATTTTTATTTCTAACTTTATGCTAGGGCTAAGATGAAAAAAGACAACAGTGGGAGTGGAGAACAGGGTATTGAGGAGATAATAGGGAATGATTGAGAGGAAGCAGTAGGCAGTGCCCCCGAACCTTAGTTTAGCCTTTCATCTAAGCAACTGAAGATTGCCTGCCCAACAGAAGAATAACTTGTTTCATGTTAGATTTTTTAAATATTAGGGTAAATATTTACAATAGGCTACTTAAAAACCCTGCAACATTCATGTTTAAGAAATGATGTGCTATAGTTTAAGTCATGGATGAAGAACTGAAATGACGTTAACTGCATGTCACAGGGATATGCACATCAGATTGATACATTTTTCGGTGGTAGTTTAGTGAGTAATCAGAAGAGATATATACATAGTAATACCTTCTTTGTTTTAGGTGATGAGCCTAGTTATCCCGGAAAGTTCCATTTAAATCAGAGCAGGTGGAATCCCGTAGCATTCACTCTCTATTCACTCTCTTTGTAGCTAGAAGTGGAAAATGTCTTTGTTTCCATGACTGTCTCTTTTCCCAGAAGTTCTGCTTAGCATTCCATGGCCAGCATGCTGGTCCTTAACAGATAGATGGCATAGAAATAAGATAATATCAGCATCTCTTCTGGGTCCACTAGGAGCCTTACCCTCTCAATATGTATGTGACTGTGTGTACTTCGCAGTATGAACAGCTGTGTCAAAATAGTTGAAGCACAGTAGAAATAAGACTATCTGAATTCAGAGTTCACTGATTACATTTTAATTCTATTTCTTCATCCAGGCTCCTCCATCCATGGGATTTGCCAGGCAAGAGTACTGGAGTGGGGTGCCATCGCCTTCTCCGACTAGAGATTTTAGTTGACTATAAAATTGACCCTATAGATTTTTGATTTTTTTCAAAACATCTATATAAATGAAGGAAATTATTTCAGAAAGAGGAAGTTATCATTAAACAAATATTTTCTCCCTGATGGCATTCGGTTTACTATGATGCTTATGGAGATGGAATACAGTTAGCAAAATAGCAAGTGACCTCGCTTAAAACTAAACGTAAACCTGGGGATGATGAGGTGATCAGCTATTTTGTATACATGTACTAGCTGAAGGAAACTTACTACATTGCAAGAAGTAAGCTTTAAGTAATTAATGTCAACGCAGTAACAGTTTTAACATTTTCATTTGGCATTATAAAATGGTCCAATGCATAATCTAGAAACCAGAGTGTTAATGACCAAGTGCAAAATTTGCAATCAAAATGTCTCTATTCTCCCAGAAGGTGGGAAGGGGGTAATTAGCATAAACTATTTATATTGCACCAGATTGCAAAATCTAAGGATTGCACTGCAGCAAGCCTGATAGCCACCTATTATTAACTGGTCAATAAAAAATGAAGAGCATTTTATGCCACTAAACTTTGGGAAAATAATGCACCCGAAGTGCTACAAATAGCCGAACCTAATCCATCCAGACATGGGAGCCATGAGTTTCATTTATCATTTTAGACAAGAATATGCAGCTAAGACTTGTTTTATGGCTGAAGCAAAAGCAAGAAATATTGTTTGTAGTATAGAAAGCAAATCATCATGATGCAAGATAGGATAATAGCTTTTAAAACTAATCACAAGTACAGAAATACTAATCTTCTGGGAACAGAGCAGAGGTTTTGAAAATTGTTTTCAGCTTGCCCAGTGGTGGGAATGGAAGGGGATGAGAGAAAGAGGATGTGGGTTCCACGTTCTGGTGCCTCATAACCACGTTCCAACGAGTGGGAAGAATGACTGCTTGGCACTCTCTCAATGCTCAGCTTTAGTAGGACATCGTGTATGTTATAGAATTTTTGGCCAGGGTGAAAATATCTGGTGCTTTTTCAGTAGGGTGGGCAGGAAAGCAGATGTGAATTTTTTCATTTATCTACCAAGCAGTCAATTAACTTCAATAGATAACATTTACCCAAACTGTAAGATACTTTCAAACTCTATTTCCAAATAGCTAGTGGTTCCTGAATATGATACAAATCATACTTCAGTTTTCATTTTGCACTAAATACCAGCTGTGTTGAAGATGTCATATTTTGGGTTTTCTAAACCACAAATGATGCATCTTTCCATTTCTCAAGATCTCAGATGACATGAGAGGTTTGGAGACAACAATGACCTCTTGTAGTAGACTTATCCACATTATTTATACAGACCATGATTTTATGTTAATTTTACTTATAAATATGTTCCTGACTCTTCAAAGAATTTAATTTTCAGCAGAGATAGTTGAATAAAATTATGTAAAAACACACACACAAGTATGTGTTTTATTTTTTCTATTCAGCTCTCCTTGGCATTCACTTTCTGATATAGAGAAATATAAATACATGCAAATCTGCTCTTGCCATCCCTGTGTATTTATGTAGAAGAAAAAATAACACATTTCCACATTTAACTATTGTGTTTTTTATTTATATGGAAAAATATGTTCTTTCCCCAGGGGTCTCTCATTGATATAGTTTGAGAACCTACAGGCCAGGTAATCAAGGAAATATTAGTATTCGTGGTAGATCTGTAATGAAAGATAACACTGTTACTACAACCAGGCTTGAAATGTTTAACTAAAAAATTCAAAGCCCAGGGTAAATCAAAAAAGCATTTCATTATCCTGGGCCTGAGCTCAGTCGTTGTCCTATTCTCTGTCATGACCAGGGCAGCTGAAGTTAAGCGTTATCAAGGATTTCAAATAGCAGCCTGAGGGGAAGCAAGGGAAACTCCTGGTATGCAGCAAGAGTTCTAAGAAGAAGTGAGCATCAGTGCTAAAAAGATTGTTTGGGGTCACAAAGGAAGGATCTTTAATCTCTAGATAAAAAATGTGAATTTTGATCTACGGGTAATGTTAACCTGTTAGAAAATTTTGAATGAGATATCGTAATACAATTTAGAAAGTTAGTGGCATGGCTGTGTGCAAGCTGAATTGAAGGATGGAAAATTTCATGATAGTAATAAAAGAACCGGTTACAGGATTCTTGGAAGGATAACTCTTCAGTCATCTTTTCCATCAAGAACCTGAGAAAGAAATAGAGACCTTGGAAAACAGACTTCAAGTGTGCGCTTGATGATGCTTGGTTACTCACCAGAGGTGAAGCCTGGAAACTGTAACTGTTCAGCTAACAGATGTCTGTAACATGTTTACCAGTCAATTGAGGTAGTATAGGTTGAAGAGTGCAACCTGAGAGAGAGAGTTTCTGACCCTCAGACCTTGCGGTCTGTGAAGTGGATGCCCTTATAGGTGGAATAGGACAGGTGGGAAGCCCCTTGGAAGTTGACCTTCTCCAGCGTGAACTCTCCTGTGGAGGTGGTAACTCAGCTGGATCTGGAAGATGAACTAGGAACTAGCCAGAATCAAGAGAGTGTTTTGTTCTGAGTGTTCAAGACCAGAGGTGAAACTCTTAGGTTTGGAATGTCAAAGGGTAGGTAATACCGGAAGTCCTGATCACACATGCACACTTGCACCATTTACATGTTTCCTATAAGAGGCTCGTAGAATGCACTAGTCATTTGGGGTAGGCCCGTCTCTGCGGCCTCTTCTGCTGACTTGCGGCCGGTGTGTCAAGGACCTCAGGCAAAAAGAATTGCTTCCAGTCTGGATATGCTGACCTCTCCAGTGAGGGTATGGACTGCCTGGACTTTTATTGCTACAACTTTTACTGGGGTATTATAGTTTAAAACAGTTGGGAGTCTTAGTGTAGACCCTTTTCATTGCCTCCCTAGTTTTCTGTCAAATACTAACAAGCTTGTATACATTGCTCACTTTTCAGGTATAAATATGTCCCTTCCTCTTCTTTTTTTATTTTTTTAAACTTTTCATTCAAAGAACATGTTCAAAAACAAGCTTTGTGTAAATATGTTTATGACATCTCTTAATAACATATTTGCAGTTTGACATAGATGAAAATGTTCTGTTCAAACAAGTTTTCTTTCTTTTTTTTTTTCTAAGGAGGTGGAGGTAGGCATCTTTGGAAATACTTTACAAGGGAGAGTGAGGGGAGGGGATAGTTCCAGCGCTGAAGTTTGCAATCTTGTGATGTGTTCTGAGAATCTAAAGTGCTTCTAGAATATAAAGTTGGTGGGAGTTGTGGATGCAACTTACAAGTGAGTATTAGAGGAGATAGGACTTTAGTTTGTAGATTCTGGAGAGCTAATACTTCAAGAGAACATTAGCATGATCAGATTTGAGATGTAGAGTGCTTTCTCCTGTAATCAGATAGGGAACTACTTGGTTACAGAAAGCCAGGCAGGAGGCCAGTGGGGTCACCCCGGTGAGGAAGGTGATGACTCAATTAAGGCCATAGCGAGGAGGATGGAGAGCACATTATTTGAGGAAAAATCTGGAGCCTTATTATCTTGCCACTGCAAGAGGCATGATTTCTTTCTCACCGAAACAGGCTGCCATTAAACTGTGACTCACTAGGCCTTGTTGAAATTTAAATAGGGTCCCTGTAGTATTGTTTTCCACAGGCTGCCAAGATCCAGCCAGGTACAGTCTTTGTTTGTCAATACAGTATATTCTGATACCATAAAGCCTCAGGTCTTTAATTTCTCTGGTGTCTCATTGTACTTCACATCAATCACTTGAATTATTTTATCGGCTTATTGAAACATACTTTGATATCGCTGGGCTGTTGGCAGGTTATTGTTTCTGTTCTCTCCTGATCCAGTGATTTCCTTCATAGGCTGCATTGGGTCTTCTGTCTTTAAATTAGAGCATCCGACAATTGGACCAGAGAATTTCATCTTCTGAAGCTTAAGGATAATGTCTAAATTTTTTGAGACCCTCGTGTTTAATTTGTTTCAGTTGGCTACATGCTTGGAATTCTCGAACAGCAGGATAAATGTGTATCTTGGTTTAATGGGATAGTCCTGTTTTGTGCCTGTATCCTTGGTGTAATCATGTATAATATTCCCTTTTACTTTCAAGGGTGTCTCAGCTTGTGCATTAAATTGTATGGTCACCCTGTCTATCAGGGATAGCCACAAAGAAATTGTCCATTTATGCACCTCCAAAATTCAATTTATGAAGAGTCAATGCAATTAAAATATGCTGACAGCCACTGTCCCTGCCGTAGACTTCATGCATGCTGTATCTAAGTCTTTTTGAGGACAAATGGAGAAAAACATGTCATTTGTTTACCAAAAGGCTTTGATTTCTTTAATAGAAAAATGAAATTGCTTCTCCTTTTGGTGTTATATATCCTTCAGCCAGTCTTGTCATGATTCTATTAAGGCAGATAACGCAAAGCCAAGTTTTTCATTTGTTCTCTAAACAGACACAATTATTATTTAACCTATTGGAGTGGAAACCAGAGAATCTCATGTAGACTGTTAGAAGTGAAAGAGATCTTGAAAAACAGGTTGGGAATTCAGTCCGTCCCTTGCCTTCATAGATGACTCACCTGTGTCACAAGGGGGACATGTGACTTGTATATGGTTCTGTGGTTGTTAAGGGAGTATACTATACTATAGTTGGGCTTTTCTGGTGCTCAGTGGTAAAGAATCCACCTGCCAATGCAGAAGACACAGGTTCGATCCCTGGGTCAGGAAAACCCCTTGGAGAAAGAAATGGCAACTTACCCCAGTAATACCCCAGTAGTCTTGCCTGGGAAATCCCATGGACGGAGGAGCCTGGTGGGCTACAGTCCGTGGAGGTTGCAAAGAGTCAGACAGGACTTAACGACAGAACACCAACAAAACTGCACTGTAGTCAGGTCTCCAGTGTATTCACCCAGGGTTTCAGGGTTCTTTGTGCTACCCTTAGTCCAGATGAAGAGCCAAAAGCAGTTACTATTCCACCACTCCCCTTTGCTGACAAAAAAAGGTCCGTGTAAAATACCCTGACTTGGATGTAGGACATGTATAGAAATCAATTAGAAATTGATTTTTAACATTTTATATGTTACAGAATGTGGCATGGTAGATAACACACTTGTGTTATGTATGCACAAATATGTTACTTAAAATATTTTCTCTATAGATCTAATAGGATTGTAGCAACATTTTTTTAGAGTTACAAACACTGAATCTTTGATGGATCACAGCCAACAGAAAATGTGTTAGCCTCTGAGAGTAGCTTTCGCTCTTTAGAGAATGGTAGATGTGTTCTAAAATAAGGAAACTTGCCCTCGAATATGCACACGCTCCCTCTCATTGCCCTCTGAAACTCATGGTCCATCCTTGTTAAAAATCCCCTGTATTTATAATGTCTTCACATGTAACACCAACAGAAAGTGGGCTTTTTTCTAAGGACAGCGGTTCTCTGCAGCCATAGTAGTGCTGTTGAATGTTTTGTCTTTTCTCCTGCTTTTTCTAGAAGGGGCCCCAGAAGTAAGAGTGGATGACTTCACTGTTCTTTGCTGTTTCCAGACCTGTGTGATCCACTGGCCACCTGAGCACTTGACATGTAGCTAGCCTAACAAGGTGTGCCATCCCTGTGAAATACATTGAGGATTTTGAAGACCAAGCAGGAAAAAAAAAGAATGTAAAGTATCTTTATTTTTCCAGCTTTATTGAGATACTTGATATATAACACTGTGTACATTTAAGGTACATAACATGATTTAATACACATCCATATTGCAAAATGAGTACCCTAATAAGAGTTAGTTAGCAAGTCCATCACCTCACATGATTTTTTTTGTTTGTTGTTGTGACAGAACATTTACGGTCTACTTTTAGTAACTTCCAAGCATGTAGTTCAGTATTGTTAGCTATAGTCACCCTGCTGTCCATTAGATATTTAGAACTTATCATTTATCTGGAAGTTTGTACTTTTTGACCAGTGTCTCTCTACTTCCCTATCCCCTCAACTGACATTCTCCTCTCTCTCTCTCTTTTTTTTTTTTTTGAGTTTAGAATCATTTTATTTGTTTATTTTTAAACTTCTTTATTTTGTAATGGGGTATAGCCAATTAACAAGATTGTTATAGTTTCAGATGAACAGCAGAGGTATGCAGCCATCTATATTCATGTATCCGTTTTCCCCTAAACTCCCCTCCCATCCAGGCTGCCATGTAACGTTGAGCAGAGTTCCATGTACTGTATGGTAAATCTTGTTGGTTGTCCATTTTAAATGGAGCAGTACGTACAAGGCATTCCACTCTTCTTTGAGTTTAGTTTTTTTTTAATTTTACTTGTGAGGTCATACAATGTTTGTCTGTCTTTATCTAATTTATCTCACTTAGTATCTCAAGCCTCCAGCTTCATCCATGTTGTCACAAATGGTAGAATTTCCTTCTTTCTTGTGTCTGAATATTGTTCCATTGTGCGTATGTTTGTGTGTATTATATATATAATACGCAGATACATATATATGTATCTCACATATTTTCTAATCTTTTTTATGCATTCGTCTGTTGACAGACACTTTTCTTGACTATTGTGAATAATGCTGCAATGAACATTGGAATGTGGTTATCTCTTTGAGACCATGACTTCTTTTGTATATTACCCAGAAGGAGCAGAAGAAAGATGGCTGGATCATATAGAAGTTCTGTGTTTAATTTTTTGAAAGTGAAGTGAAAGTGAAAATTGCTCAGTTGTGTCCAACTCTTTGAGACTCCATGGGCTATACAGTCCATGGAATTCTCCAGGCCAGAATACTAGAGTGGGTAGCCTTTCCCTTCTCCAAGGGATCTTCCCAACCCAGGGATTGAGCCCAGGTCTCCCACATGGCAGGCGGATTCTTTACCAGCTGAGCCACAAGGGAAGCCTTAATTTTTTGAGAGCCTTTCATACTGTTTTCCATAGTGGCCACACCAATTTCATTCCCATCAACAGCGTGTAAGAGTTCCCTTTTCTTCACCTCCTTACTAATCTTACTTACTACTTACTTACTTACTAATCTCTCATCCTTTTGATAACAGCCATTCTGACTGGTGTGAGGTGGTATCTCATTGTGGTTTTGATTTGCACTTCTCTGATGGTTAGTGATGTTGAACTTCTTTTTACATGCCTATTGGCCATCTACATGTCCCCTTTGGAAAAATGTTTATTCGGTTCTTCTGCCCATTTTTTAACTGCTTGGTTTACTTGTTTATTTGTTTTGATGTTAACTTGTATGAGCCTTTCATATATTTGGGATATTAACCCTTTATCAGTCATATCATTTGCAAATATTTTCTCCTGTTCAGTAGGTTGTATTTTCATTTTGTGAATGGTTTCCTTTGCTGCAAAAAATCTTTTAAGTCTCATTAGGTCTCATTTGTTTAGTTTTGCTTTTACTTCCTTTGCTTTAATAGATAGATCCACAAAGAAAATCATGGGAGGGTTTTGAGCAGAAGGGTGCAAAATCTGATTTACATTTTGACAGGGTTATTTTTGTTACTATATTGAGAATAGATTGTGGAGAAATAAGGGCAAAAGCAGAGCTCTTTTGGAGGCCACTGCAGTCTTTCCCGTGAGCTATAATGGTGGTTCATATTCTCTGACAGATTTTGGTGGCCATGGTTGTGATGGGGTTGTAGGTAGTGAAGAGGGGAGAAATTTTGGATGTATACTGAACTGAGACTTCCCTGGTGGCTCAGATGGTAAAATAGATGCCTGCAACACCAGAGACCTGTGTTTGATCCCTAGGTCGGGAAGATCCCCTGGAGAAGGGAATGGCAACCCACTGCAGTA
This sequence comes from Bos grunniens, assembly GCF_055505025.1. NCBI lineage: Eukaryota > Metazoa > Chordata > Mammalia > Artiodactyla > Bovidae > Bos > Bos grunniens. The sequence goes on from NC_141168.1 coordinate 12,260,596, forward strand.
TTCTTGCCCGGATAATTCCATGGACAGAGGAGCTTGGTTGGCTGCAGACCATGGGGTCTCAAAGAGTCGGGACAACTGAGTGACTTTCACTGAACTTAGGACCAATAGAATTTTTTTACGGAGTATAAGAAAGAGGAGTTAAGAATGAACCCTGGGAGTTTGGGGTAGAGTAGCTTTTGTGGGGAAAACAGTGGGAGAGCATGATTCAGGGAAAGATCAGGTTAACCTGGAGATCTCTATTGGATTCCAAATGCAGATGTCAAGTAAACATTGAATATGGGAGCCTGGAGTTGAGGAGAAAGGGTCTGGATTGACGATAGACTGTTAGAAAGTGTTGACATTGTTGATATTTAAAGCCACAAGGCTGTCAGAGAACACCAAGGCAGTATGTAATGACAGAAGAGAATTAAGGACCTTACTCTGGGCTATTCCAAAGTTGTTATGTTGGTTCCTGAGAGGAAGCAACCAATGAGATCAAAGAAATATGGTTTTGCTGGAAGCCCATATTTCTGTGAGAGACTGTATCTGGGAGGAGGTAAAAATAACCTTGTGTCAGATGTTGCTGATGGATCAAATATTATCAGAACTGATAACTGCTCAGAATGGCTTTCCATGTAATGCTAATAAAAGTCAGGACTTTACAGTGGCGTACTAAGGCTCTTTTCAGATCTAACATTTAGATTTTACTCTGATTCCTCCTAATTTTGCATTCAGTTCTCATGACTACCCTTCTGACACTCTTTGAACAGAGGAATGGGTAAAGAAGATGTGGAACATGAACATATATGCCATGGAATATTACTCAGCCATTCAGCGGAGCAAAATTGGGTCATTTTGTGGAGGTGTGGATGGACACAGAGTCTACCACACAGAGTGAAGTCAGAAAGTGAAAGTGAAAGTTGCTCAGTTGTGTCCAGCTCTTTGTGATCCCATGGTCTATGCTGTCCATGGCATTCTCCAGGCCAGAATACTGGAGTGGGTAGCCTTTCCCTTTTCCAGGGGATCTTCCCAACCCAGGAATCAAACCCAGGTCTCCCACGTTGCAGGCGGTTTCTTTACCAGATGAGCCACAAGGGAAGCCCAAGAGTACTGGAGCAGGTAGCCTATCCCTTCTCCAGCAGATCTTCCCAACCTAGGAATCAAACTGGAGTCTCCTGGATTGCAGGCGGATTCTTTACCAACTGAGCTATCAGGGAAGCCCAGAAAGAGACAGACAAATATTGTGTATTAATACATATATATGGAATCTAGAAAAATGGTACAGATGAACCCATCTGTAGGGCAGGAATACATATCTAGACCTAAAGAATAGACGTCTGGACATGGGTGGTGGTTTGTCTTGTTTACTGATCTATCCTAAGTGTTTAGTACCTGATAGTCGGTAAGTGATCAGCAAATATATATCGCCCGGGGTAACACATGTGAAATAAGTTATTGTTTTCAAAAGCTGCCAACTATGGGAATCCTTGCCAAGCATGTAAGTACTGTTTTGTACATTTTAGATGACATTAACTCAGCCTAATAATCAGCTTCTTGACTCTGGTTATTTATTCAGTTTTCCCTGACTTGTGTGAGTTGATGAAGCTCAGAAATGCTTACTGTCTGCTGTGTCGCACGCGCTGCAGCTGGTGTCTGTGTTTCTCAGGTCTCCTCTAGAAGGAGAATGAGAGACACAGGTGTACCAGCAGTCGTAACAAAGTCTGACTGTGTGTGCTGTAAGGAATAATCTGGGGGTTTTGAAGATCAGTCTGGTGCAGACACATGCGGACTCAGAGTTAGCCAAGGAGAGGCATTTGAAATTAAATGGCTGTTTGGCTCACAGGTCCTAAAGGGGAAAGGCATGCAGGAGGCCGTGCAGGGGCCTTATGGGCGGAGGCGCAGGGTCTGAGCTTAACCAAGCAGGTGGGGAGCCGGGAGACAGCAAGGCCCCGTGAGCAAGTGCCTTTGGGGGGTTTAGAGTAGGGACACAGCAGGAGTGTGAGGGGCTGTCACTTGGTGTGTTCTAGTGTCACTAGGTCAGTCAGAGGAGGGCAGGGAGGGAAACTTGTGGTAGAGACCAGTCTTACCACCCTGGTGTACCTGGTCCTTGGAGTCAGGGGCTTACAGTCTGTGGAAATGCTGAGGCATCCAGAAAATACTGTTTTGAAAATTTATATTACACTGGGTGGTGTTAGAAGTAATGTACCAGGTTTTGGATCCACATAGAAAAGATGTCCTGGCTGTCTGTAAACAGCCTACTTTAGCCTGAAAAGTCCTTCCCAGTGGCATTGTTGTCCTAAAGGCAGACATCTAGGCTTGTAAAGTGAAGTGAAAGTATTAATCACTCAGGCATGTCTGACTTTTGGGGACCCCATGGACTGTAGCCTGCCAGGCTCCTGTGTCCATGGAATTCTCCAGGCAAGATACTGAAGTGGATTGCCATTCCCATCTCCAGGGTATCCTTCTGACCCAGGGATCAAACCCGGGTCTCCTGCGTGGCATACAGATTCTTTACTATCTGAGCCACCAGGGAAGCCCTATTTAAATATACAGGGCTGGTGTCTGTGTTCTTTCTTCTATCTCTTTGAATGTCCTATTTCCAGCCAGAGCTAGACAACTACAGAAGCAGCTCCTGGCTGGCTCCTCCTGCCCCCTGCAGCTTACGTTGATCCTCTAATGTTTTTATAATCAGTCTTGCTAAATACTTCCTGTAGAGAAAATGAGTAGTGATGAGAAGTAATCTTGCTGCTTCTTTATTCTGAAAAATTCAGTGACTGATTTACAGATACTGCTTATTCATCATGATATGCCAGTGTGGAAGATGGGGATTAAATTTCAGCCTCAAAGGTTATGGGATCCCTCAAGGCTTGGAGTATAGTAATGAAAAATTGAGAACCTAAAATAAGGGATTTCAGAATCTGCATAGTGAATAAACTATTTTATCATCAGGTATTTGTTCTGCTGTGAATTTAGGATTATGTAGATAGGACTGTGCCGTGTGCTTTTTACTAGAGCTTTAGAACTTTCTCTACTGTATCTTCCATTGCTGTTCAGTTGCTCAGTCATGTCTGACTCTTTGCAAACCCATGGACTATAGCATACCAGGCTTCCCTGTCCTTTACTATCCCCTGGAGTTTGCTCAGACTTATATCCACTGAGTCAGTGATGCCATCCAACCATCTCATCCTCTGTCACCCCCTTCTCCTCCGTCCCTCAATCTTTCCCAGCATCAGTTTCTTTTCCAATGAATTGGCTCATCGTATCAGGTGGCCAAAGTATTGGAGCTTTAGCATCGGTCCTTCTAGTGAATATTCAGGGTGATTGCCTTTAGGATGGACTGGTGTCTTTCTTATATTGTCTTTCTTTTCAGTTTAAGGCAAATTCTCTTCGATTCTTCTGAGTTCCTATATAACTTCTGAGCCCTTGCCCTCTGGTCTGGAGTGTGACTATTTAAGATTTTTCAAGCACTGCTAAAAGCCATTACCTAACTTGACACCCCAAAGGCTTGTAGGTCACCCCTTTCTTCTGAAGACTAAGATGTCTTAATCTTTGCCTGTGTATTAGGAGTAATACATGTCTTCCTAGAGTGCATGGTCTTCCTCTGCCTCAAATCTAATTCTCAGAGTTCCAGAAAGATCTCCAAAAAAAAAAAATTAGATCTTCTAGATGTGTGGTATACTTGTCTTAAAATACTATAGTTTTGACACAAAGTATCATATTCAAAATCAAAATTCATATTCTCCCTACACTCTGAAAAGGTCAAAAATATGAAACTCATTCCCAACCTTGCGATTCTTCTGTGTAGTTTACTTTTGTGTTGTTATGAATCCCCCTTCTGATGTATATATTCTTATATTATGGTAGTTAATCTAGTTCTTCCTTTGGCTGACTGGTCCTTTCTTGCGGTGTCTTCACTTCATTCATCAAGCACTTGAGTGTCTTGCGTGTGTTAGGCACTATGAGGAGGACCAGGGTCGCAACCTGTGAGCTGCACAGCCTTTGGCTTTATGGCGACTTACGCCACTTACTGTTCCTCCAGGAACTGAGCAGGTTGTACCGGTGCAGGGCTGTCATGCTATTCTCCTAAAATCATGATTTCTTCAAGGCACATGTTATTTGAGCTTTTAAAATGTACTATTTAAAAACTAATAGCCAAATAGTTCCTATCTTTAAATAAGTTCTACTTTACTTCAGGTAGAGTGAGTAGTATAATTGTCAGTTCTTATTACATGTAAAGTTTTCTTGTGTCGACCTAAAAAATAGTCGCAACCTTAAAGTTGAGAGTTATGTTTTATCTGGTGGGAATTTTTAGGACTTCAAGCCCAGGAGACAGCATCTCAGGTGGCTCTGAGAGAACTGCTCTGAGGAGGGGAGGAGCCAGGTTATATAGAAGTTTTTCAGCAAAGGGCAGGTAGTCTGAACACCAAAAGGTTAATTAAAGAAAATTTAATTAAATTTAAAAAGTTAAAAAACTAATTAAAGAAAACCAAGTGGCTCAGACAGTAAAGAACCTGCCTGCAGTGTGGGAGATCTGGGCTCAATCCCTGCGTCGGGAAGATCCCCTGGAGAAGGAAATGGCAACCCAGTCCAGTATTCTAATCTGGAAAATCCCATGGATCTAGGAGTCTGGCAGGCTATAGTCCATGGGTTGCAAAAAGTCAGACAAAACTGAGCAGCTAACAACAGCAACAGATAGCCTAAGTTAAGGAATTTAACAGTTTTCTGTGCATTGGAAGATGCAAGAGTCTGGGCTCACTGAAATCATTCCTCCCATATGCCTCTCAGCTCTCTGAGGCCAGGATACTGCGTTGGTCATTGATCACACCTTGAGTTCCTCGATGCTCACCATAGGGAGTGGCTGCAGCCTGAAGGGAGAAGGCAGTGGCACCCCACTCCAGTACTCTTGCCTGGAAAATCCCATGGATGGAGGAGCCTGGAAGGCTGCAGTCCATGGGGTCGCTGAGGGTCAGACACGACTGAGCGACTTCACTTTCACTTTTCACTTGCATGCATTGGAGAAGGAAATGGCAACCCACTCCAGTGTTCTTGCCTGGAGAATCCCAGAGACAGGGCAGCCTGCTGGGCTGCCATCTGTGGGGTCGCACAGAGTCAGACACGTCTGAAGTGACTCAGCAGCAGCAGCCTGAAGGCTGCCAGATTGAACAGGTACTGTTCTCCTTCCTGAGTGCCTCTCGGGCTCAGGGATTCGTATTTGGAGAGCAGGAATCACTGATGACTGTGACATTCTTGTTTACTGATATGGCAGGAAATACTCTATTTCTTACTTACAATATTTTGATTAATCTCTCCAGCTTTTCCTTTTTCATGATCAGTATAGCAGCTTTGACTCTGTTGATGCATGAGAAGATCAGGCTGACTAGCCAAAGGAAAGAGACCAGGCAACATCTCTCTTTCATTCTCCTTAAGAGCTTTGGCCAAAGGAGACTGTGACCCTGCACCCTTCCACTGCTCCGTGGCCATTCTTCAACCATTGTTCTTATAAGTTAGGAAAGCATCACAGGGATTTTATATATAAATATCATGGAAATGTGTTATCCACAATAGGGAAATGTTTAAATAAACTACACTGTAATGATAGGAAATGCTTTCTTTAAAGTGTTAAGTGAAAAAAATAGCATATCAAATGACATGTAACAATAATAAACATATTAATAATAATATAAATGTAATAATACCAAAAATAATACAGTGGAAGAGCGGCTGACGTGTTTTAAGCAATCACTGTGTTATGAACATGTTTTAAGTCTTTGCACTTATTAACCCATTTAGTGTCCTCATTTAATCCCCAGAACAACCCTATCAATTGGCCATTGTTAGCCAGTTTTTCCATGCAAACAGAAAAATGTGGTACAGGGAATTTAGGCAACTTGCTAGGTTCAGTGAAGACAGTTCAGGTCTTTAACATACTTGGATTGTGGTGGGGGGCAATGACAGACCTCAGACCTGTAAAAGAGGCTCCTTCACTGTTGGGTGCTATGTGTCATCAATGTGGCCACAGGGATGCTATATGGGTAGATGGGAGCAGCACCAGCTGTGGATTTGGGAAGACTTCCACGTGGAAGAAACATGGAGCAGAGTTTTAAAGGAAGAGTTGGTTAGTTTTCCAGCTGAATAGGCAAATGGGAAAAACTTAGGATTGGTACCAAAAATGTTGCTCTCAGAAGCTGACTGCTACGTAACCAATCATGGGACTTCATCTGAACAACACAGTCACTGTCTGCTGTTTCTTCATGGCTTATCTAACAAAAGAGAGTATTCAAAGCTCTATGGAAGTATTCAATGCTATTTAATCATTTTAAATTCCTTAAATATGTGACTGCCGATTTTCCTGTGGTTTCTCAGGTAGATATGATCGTGACCTTGGGAGGACTTGCTGGACGCTTTGACCAGATCATGGCATCTGTGAGCACTTTGTTCCAAGCGCCTCAAATAACTTCTTTGCCAGTTATAATAATCCAAGAGGAATCTCTCATCTACCTGCTCCAACCGGTAAGTGAGGATTAAATAGACTGTCTGCACTTTGCTTCTACAAAACCTGTAAGATTTTTGTAGATAAGGCGAAAGCATCTGCCCAGTTTATGTGTTTCAACTGAGTGAAGTTGACAAGTTTGACTGCCTCTGGTCACTGAGGGGGAAATAGGTGGAAGAGAAGCTGTAAAACTTTCATTTTGTTGTACTTAGAAAAAAAAAATCAAAGAAAGAAAATAAGGTTTTCAATTAAGTTGATTAAGAATTAAATTTAGCATTTTTGCATTTTGAGCAGCTGCATATGAGTGTCACTTGAGAAAAATCTCATCAGAGGAAGCACAAAGCTTGGCAAATATTTCAAATGGAATTCTCAGATATTTTCAGTGTTGTCGTAATTGGAAACTGTATTTGATTTTGTGAAGTACTTAAAGTCTTTAGCTTTTACTGTTCATAAGTTGCTTGCTTGTTAATTTCACTTTCATGATGATGTCATTCATTTCCCATGATAAACTGCAAGGGGGTTTTTTATCAATGTAGTGCTTAGAATAGAATTCTTATTATATAAACACGTTTTATGAGGTTGATGGGTGTATTTCAGTTTGAAAAATGATAGCTTGGTAACTTTTTTTTTTAAAACAGTGGACAGTTTTTTCCTTTTTTGCCTCTCATTGTAGTGTGCTACATATAGCTTTGCTCCCACTCCATCTGCTGTTCACCATCTGTAGCTTGTCATTACCTAAAAATTGTTGTTTGGTTAATATGGCAAGTTATAATGCATGCTGACCATTGTTCAGCCACTTGTGCGTTGTTTTTTTTTGCACTGCCTGGCTTTGTTGCTTTCTGGAACACTTTCTGTGAGATGTGAAAAGGAAGTTGAAGAATTCAGTTTTCAAACTTCATGCTGTCCATTTGTTTGGTCAGCAAACAGTTATGGCGTGCCTGTTGCCTACCTGTTACACTGCTGGGTAATTGAAGATTAAGCAGAAATAGTAACATAGGTTCTTTAGAACTATAGTTCTGTATCCTGCATCAAACCTGGACTGGCGATTCGTTTCTTATGTGATATTGTACATGTTTTAATGCCGTTCTCCCAAATCATCCCCCCATCCTCTCCCACAGAGTCCAATAGGCTGTTCTATACATCTGTGTCTCTTTTGCTGTCTCGCATACAGGGTTGTCGTTACCATCTTTCTAAATTCCATGTATATGCGTTAGTATAGTGTATTGGTGTTTTTCTTTCTGGCTTACTTCACTCTGTATAATAGGCTCCAGTTTCATCCACCTCATTAGAACTGATTCAAATGAATTCTTGTTAATGGCTGAGTAATAAAATAAATAAGAAAAAAAAAGAACTATAGTTCTGAAGATCTGTAGTACATGTCCAGTGAAGGAGACATTAAACACAAACATAAAGCTAGATTGAAAGTTTAGAACATAAAGATGATAAAAGGTTATATAATCTGGTCATGGGTGTGGCAAGGAAATGCTTACAGAGGCATTCACATTTTATTCAATCAATTAACTCAACAAATGTTTACTGAGTACCTGCTGTGTGTCAAGTGCTTTTCTGAGGATACAGCAGCCAGCAATAGCAAAACCCTTGCTTTCATGGAACATGAATTCTGTAGAGCTTACGTTTCAACAGACCCTTGAAGGATGAGTAGATCTCTGTTATGGGAAATGATGGGAAAGTCATTCCAGTTAGAAGGAGCCACTAAAGAAAGAAAGAGCTGCAGGGCATGTTGTGGGATCTACAGGTAATACTGAGCAGCCGTATGGAAAATACCTAAATATCAGACTCAGAAGACTCTGAGGTCCAGAAGACTCGTTTAGATCCTGACTGTGAAAAGCCTTGAATGATATATACTAGAGTATGAATTTTTTTTGCCATAAGCTATGGCAAAGTCATTAAAATAGTTCAGTTAGCAGTCTGACATGCACAGATATGCTTCTTAGATTTCTAATTAGGTGTTTGTTAAATACTTACAATTTCCTGACACTTTCTGAAGTGTGAAACTCTCTACAGCTGTGAAGCATTGAACTTTATTGTTTTATTATTTTTTTATTTATATGATTCTATGAATACTAAAATAGTCAACTGTAACTTGTCTCTGTATAAATACTTTGGCTAAGAAGTAACTAGATATCATAGAATAATTTTTGAAAAGTAAAGTTGAAACATTAACTGATAGCAAAGTTAGTTAGTTAGTTAGTTCAGTCGCTCAGTCGTGTCCGACTCTTTGTGACCCCATGAATAGCAGCACACCAGGCCTCCCTGTCCATCACCATCTCCCGGAGTTCACTCAGACTCACGTCCATCGAGTCAGTGATGCCATCCAGCCATCTCATCCTCTGTCGTGCCCTTCTCCTCCTGCCCCCAATCCCTCCCAGCATCAGAGTCTTTTCCAATGAGTCAGCTCTTCTCATGAGGTGGCCCAAGTACTGGACTGATAGCAAAAGCCACGTCTAAAAATGACTTCTGCTCTTAAGATCTTTTCATTGTCTGTGGTGTTCTGTACCTTTATTGTATAAATACAGACTTCCTAAAATGTATTCAGCTTGGGATTTCTTAGAATTAATTCTCTGTCTATAGGTTGCTGTCTGTCATCAGTTTGGAGAACTCACAGCCGTTATGTTTTCAAATATTGTCCCATCATATTCTCTTTCTTTCTTCTTCTGCAACTCCAAATGGGTGTATATGTGTGTGTATATATATGTATACATATATACATATACACATATACGTGTATATATATGTGTGTATATCTATACACACACACACACACACACACACACACACACACACATATGATCCTCTAATTGCATCACATATATCTCAGAACTTCCTTCATATTTTCTTAGTTTCTCTGAGCTGCATTCTGAAGTTCCTCATAACCTCTGCAAACCACTTCACTCTTCTGCTTTAGCTGTTCTATTTTGCTACTAAACTTATCCTTTTCGTAGCAGAGGCTTTTAAATTCCTGTCATGATTCATCTCTCTTACATACTTTCTCCTTACTCACAATTTAAAAACTCTTAAAATGTAATTGTTGTACTTTCTTTATAGTCTAGAATAATTCTGATATCTGCAGTCTTTATAAGTTAGCTGTCTTTTCTGTTCTTTTTTCCCTTTATATTTTGTAACCTTGATTTCATTCTGTATTTTGTGATTTTTCTCTGTGACCTCGTATTTCTGAGAACTTTCCCCGTGGGAATTACTTGAAATAGGAGTTAAAAGTGAGTCCAAGAAGACTCTGGAGTGGATTTCTAGCCCAGTTATTTATAGACACTAAAAACTTAAGACCTTTTGTTTGAGATTTTTGGGAGACTATCTAGGTGGTATATATTTTGAAGCTAATTCTGCTGGGAGTTTGACTTCTGATTACAGATGCCCCAGGAAGACTTGTTCCTCTTTTCATTCTGAATTTGGTCGGCAGTTTTCCTAGCATTCCCGTGGGAGTGTTCTTTCTCTTCCTCTTTGCTCTGTGAGTGTTTGCTTAAGCAGTGCAGTCTCCTTTACACTCCTACCTTGCTCAAGCTCACTCTCCTGATGACCTCCACACTCGGAGGCTGAAGAAATTGACGTGCAGGTTCATGATTTGGTAAAAAAGAAAAATCAAATGCGTGTAAGGTGAAAGTTAGATTTGGTGTTCCTTTTCAATCAAAACCTAGTTTTGGGGTTTTGAGTATTCTTTGGTGGGGGGAGGGGAAAGGTTTGATGCATTTTCAAAGATCCTCCCCCCCTTTTTTTTTCCTAGCTTTTTGTTGTTCTCAATTGGCCAGGGCACTAATCTACCCTGGGTATGTTGCAATGATAATTAACCCCCAAATCTCAGAGGCTTAACTGAGAATGAGCTTAAATTTTTTTTTTTTCTCATTCATGGAGAATCTGCTATGGTTTGGGCGGTATGGTCTACTTCGTATCTGAGCCAGTTGGGACACATTGAGGCAGCAGGGCAAAAAGATAACTATAAGGAGGAGTGGTACTGCATGTTTTCTTCTTTAAAATTTTTATAAATGCATTTATTTTTTGGCTGTGTGGCGTGTGTAATCTTACTTCCCCAACCAGGGATCGAACCCATGCCCCTTGCTTTGGAAGTGCAAAGTCTCAGCCCCTGGACCACCAGGTACCACGTGTTTTTAAAGGCCAGGCCTGGCAGTGGCTCGCGTTGCCTTTGGTGGGAACGCAGTTACACTGCCCCAGCCCACTGTGAGGTGGTCTTAAGAGAGGAAGCCGTGGGCTGGAGAGAGGACTTAGCAGAGGGCATAGTCTCTGTCAGAGGGCCAGAAGCTGAAGTTGGGAGAGAAAGGCTGGGGTCGGGACCCTACACAAAACGTGTAGTAATGTAATCATCTTTTCTTTTCATTTGTAGTATGACTCAAAGTTTACTCATTAAAGAAGAGAATCCCCAGGTCCCCAAACATAGTGATCGTGATGAGCGTGCCTACACACACCATGAGTGTGTTAGTCACTCAGTCTTTGTGCGTCCACGGACTGTAGCCCTCCGGGCTCCTCTGTCCATGGAATTCTCCAGGCAAGATTACTGGGGTGGGTTGCCATTCCTTTCTCCAGGGGATCTTTCCCATCCGGGGATCGAACCTGGGTCTCCTGCACTGAAGGCAGATTATTTACTGTCTAAGCCATCAGGCCCTCTAGAATCTCTGGTCTGTTTGTTTTTGTCTTATTGAAACGACTAGAAAATTACCTTATCCTAAGCAAGTAATGATTGCATAGTGTGAATTGGAAAGCTTGTGCAAGACCACGCCCTCCATCACATGGAGCAGTGAGAATGTTTAGCACAGACTTTGGTCTGGGGGCTTGGCAGGGCCGACCGGAGACACTGCCCGGGTCCCTGCTTCTCAGTCACTTGCTTTTGTATTGGAGTACCGTTGCTTTAGTTTCTACTGTACAGCTGTATGTGTACACATAGCCGCCCAGTTTCGGCTTCCCTCGCCATTTAGTCACCATAGAGCACTGAGGAGGAGGGCATGGCAACCCACTCCAGTATTGTTGCCTGGAGAATCCCATGGACAGAGGAGCCTGCCAGGCTACAGTCCATTGGGTCGCAAAGAGTTGGACGCAACTTAGCAGCAGCAGAGCACTGAGTAGAGGTGTGCTATGCGGTAGGTTCTCATTAGTTACCTATGCTATGCTATGCTGTGCTGTGCTAAGTCACTTCAGTTGTGTCCGACTCTGTGTGACCCCATAGACGGTAACCTACCAGGCTCCCCCGTCCCTGGGATTCTCCAGGCAAGAACACTGGAGTGGGTTGCCATTTCCTTCTCCAATGCATGAAAGTGAAAAGTGAAAGTGAAGTCTCTCAGTCGTGTCTGACTCTTAGCGATCCCATGGACTGTAGCCTACCAGGCTCCTCCGTCCATGGGATTTTCTAGGCAAGAGTACTGGAGTGGGGTGCCATTGCCTTCTCCATTAGTTACCTATACATAGTATCAATAATGTATATATGTCAACCCCAGTCTCCCAATTCATCCCACCCCTCCCCATCATCCCTCCTTGGTATCCATACTTTTTCCCCCTCTATGTCTGTCTCTCTCTTTCTGTTTTGTAAATAATATAATCTGTACCACTTTTTCAGACTCTATCCATAAGCATTAACATACCTTATGTAATTTTCTGACTGACTTCACTCTGTATAACAGAGTTGTCAGTCAGCTTCTAGGACAACTGCAAAACCCAAAATGAGTGTGTTTGAGGGCTTAAGATACCAATCAGTCTTACACACTCTACCATATTTGTAAGCAGTTTTAATGGTATACTTATGAAATGTGATTAATACCAAAAATCTGTTAAAAGCTATATTAAAATTATTGCAGAGATTCAACCTACATCCTAGAAATGGGATATGTACCATTGGAGCTAAAATGACTGTGCAATATGTGTTTTCACATATCTCCGCATTGTATGTTGCACATATAATAAAGCACACGTCTGTATTCAGTAGTGTGCATATTGAGGATGGATGTCTGTGGGATGCTGTTCCTGGTTAATAGGGCTTATTGTAATCATGGTCAGGATGGGCACACCATAAACATAAATTGAAACCATTTGCAAATATTTTGGGACTAGACTGAAGAAATCAATCTGGTATGCTTCAGTGACAAATAAAGAACAGTTTCAAAGTGTTTTAAATGTAGTTTTTAATTGAAAGTCATCAGATAGCTGATCTTGAGAAAGCTCATTTGGGGACTTTCATAAAAAGCATCTATTTGAGCTTCATAACAATCCTGGGGGAGGAAAGCAGGACAGGCCATACGGTCACATGGCAGTGTTTTGACTCCATGGTTGTTCCACTACATTTCCTCCTTCATGGCATTAATGGGCTAAGATGCAAATGACACTCTTTACACAAGCCACAGTGCACAGATTGTGCATTATCTGTTGTGTGTGTGTGTGTGTGTTATCTACAACATTCTTTTCAAATAAGATTAATCTTGGTTGCGCTTTAAGGGTATATCCCTCCTTGTGGCTACACCCTGAAATTAAACAAAAACAATACTATGTGTTTTCCTCAATTATAACAAAATCTACCTACAAAAAAAAACTTTGTCCATTTAAGCAGATTAAATGAGAGGATCATCAAACCACTAACATACATAAAAAGTGCTAAAATTCAATATAAATGTTAATTATCATTTGAATATTGTTTCTGACATTAAATGATGCTTGCTCCTTGGAAGGAATGTTATGACCAACCTAGGCAGCATTTTAAAATGCAGAGACATTACTTTGCCAACAAAGGTCCATCTACTCAAGGCTCTGGTTTATCCAGTAGTCATGTATGGATGTGAGAGTTGGACTGTAAAGAAAGCTGAGCGCTGAAAAATTGATCTTTTTGAACTGTGATGTTGGAGAAGACTCTTGAGAGTCCCTTGGACTGCAAGGAGATCCAACCAGTCCATCCTAAAGGAAATCAGTCCTAAATATTCAATGGAAGGACTGATGTTGAAGCTGAAACTCCAGTACTTTGGCCACCTGAATGTGAAGAGCTGACTACTCATTTGAAAAGACCCTGATGCTGGGAAAGATTGAAGGCAGGAGGAGAAGGGGATGACAGAGGATGAGACGGTTGGATGGCATCACCGAGTCAATGGACATAAGTTTGAGTAAACTCTGGGAGTTAGTAATGGACAGGGAGGCCTGGCATGCTGCAGTCCATGGGGTCACAAAGAGTCAGATACAACTGAGCGACTGAACTGAACTAAAAATTCTGTATAAATGTTAGTTATCATTTGAGTATTGTTTTTGAGGACAGCATCTTCTAGAATTGTTTCTATGATTCTATGTTGTCTGAAATTGAAGCTAATAGCAGGAGGAATGAGACATGGTCTTTGGCTGATAAAAATGTTTTAGTGCCGTGTCTGCTCCGTGATGGTTCAAGTACCTGGGATACGCCTGGGCCATGGAACTAAAATGTGCTTTTCCTGATTTTTCGGAAAAAGCCTCCCTACCTTCAATTCATCTTAGTGTTTCTGTAATGTTCTGCGTTTCTTTCAGAGAGTCTACATACAGGACTCTGGTGAGTCTGCTGTATAAATAAACCATCATCCTTCGTTCATTAAAGGTATATTAGTCATTTGTCACCGGCCTGTGTGTCTTGAGCGCATTCGCTTAAAATTGTGTAGATTGTTGCAGCCTGAAATCTTTCATCTACTTCTCTTTTCAGCCCCCTTCCTCTGACTTGTTTTTGTTAATTATAAATTGGATTTTAAAACGAGGAGACAATAGTGTAGTTCCAGGTCTATATAAATCTGGAAGAGTGGAAGTTTTTAGCAGGTTGACTTTTAGTAGACAATGTCTTTTTGGTAGTATTTTGGCATATTTCACTTGCTGTGGGGTCAGATGTCATTATGAATGGAAAGCGCAGTAGGTAGCGCTTGCTTGAAGAGATGAGCAAACTGCCATTTTAAAGTAGCAAATTAATAGGCTCCAGTTTCATCCACCTCATTAGAACTGATTCAAATGTATTCTTTTTAATGGCTGAGTAATACTCCATTGTGTATATTATACAGAGTGAAGTAAGCCAGAAGGAAAAACATAAATACAGTATACTAACGCATATATATGGAATTTAGAAAGATGGTAACAATAACCTGCTGTACGAGACAGCAAAAGAGACACTGATGTATAGAACAGTCTTATGGACTCTGTGGGAGAGGGAGAGGGTGGGAAGATTTGGGAGAATGACATTGAAACATGTAAAATAGCATGTAAGAAACAAGTTGCCAGTCCAGGTTCGATACACGATACTGGATGCTTGGGGCTAGTGCACTGGGACGACCCAGAGGGATGGTATGGGGAGGGAGGAGGGAGGAGGGTTCAGGATGGGGAACACATGTATACCTGTGGCGGATTCATTTTGTTATTTGGCAAAACTAATACAATTGTGTAAAGTTTAAAAATAAAATAAAAAAAAAAGAAACAGTAAAAAAAAAAAAAGTAGCAAATTAAAAATAGAATGTCTAATCACTCCTCCCTGAAGAGCAAATATCCCTCTTTTACTTCCAAACAAAAAGGTGTTGTTAACAAAACATCATGCCCTCTTATGAACAGATTTTATAAAATTGGTGAGAGACATTTTAGCCATGAAACCCACTGATGTCAGTGACGGGTTAGGCTGTGTTCCTCGTTTGGCCAGCCAGATGCTGAGAGCGTGTTTGTCACACTCACCATGCGGTGTGAGTGGCTGCTGATTTCACATACACACTTCCTCATTTTCTGGTCCTGTGCTTCTCAGAAGTCCAGAAACATTAGCTTCTGTACACTGAGCATAAATTATCTTTTATCTCCAAGTTTTATGGCAGTTGGTAATACAAGTTAATAGGATTTATGACCAAGAAATGAGATGTCCGAGAGTTAATAAGGCATGCCTTTTGCATTATCCTAAACCTCATTTGGTGATTCCTATTTAGGATTCTAGTATCTGATGTACAAGAGAATGGTCACAGGATGGATGCTGTCGGTTTTTAACTCAGTTGAACAACCTCTAAATATGTTGTAAATATTAATTCCTTATGATCATAGTCATGTTTCTTACTGGCTTTTTTTGTTTGTTTCATCTCACTAGATCTATTATTTACTGTATAAAGTCCTGACGCCTTCTCCATTATACATTTGTAATATTGGTAATGAATATGATAGAAAGATGTTAGTAGTCTGATAGAGAAAAGCTGAGTATTCATGATGTAAATTTGGTATACATGATGGTTTCTGCAGAGAGCTGAGGGTGTGGGTCTGTCTGTCCGCACATCCAGCCCCCTCTCATCAGTGATAACTCAGAGAAGTGATTCTCAGAGTGATTAGACCCTATAGACAGCACTGATAATCTTTTCATTATTTATTATCCACTTACAATTCCTTTCTTTAAAATTATTATTTCATTCTCCTCCTATATCTTCTCAATTTTTGTTGTGGCTTGGCATCTTAGAATCTTTTGTATAATTTATCCTGAAGCATACAGCTATTCAATATTAGTGTAAATAGTATGAAGCCTTAGAGGTCGTTTTATAGATGAGCAATGGCAGGGACTTACAGGTAGAATGATTTGCCCAGGGTTATGCATAGCATTTCTTTGAGAGGAAATTTATGCTGCAAATGAAGTAGATTTCATGCAGTGATATCTAACAAAGGACCACGAGGGCATTTCATGTCTGTAAATGACCTGTCACACAGAGCTCGCCCGATCTCCCTTTCTTCTTCCACAAGGCAAACCACTAACCCCGCTTCCTTCCTCCATCCTGTGCCCAGCCAAGCTTCCTTCTCCGGGAAGTCCTGCCACTCAGCGTCTGACCTAGACACTCTTCAGAGTGTCTCATTGCTTTGCTTGTGCTTTTTCTTTGGTTTGTCTGCTCCATATGCCAGGGCAGCAGATTCTTTCTCACAGGGACTGCCCCCAGACACACAGCTACCCTAAGCACCCCCTTCCTTCCCTCACTTCAGACCTTGCCCAGCTTTCTAGCAAAATGTTTCTACACTCCTCCTCCCCTCTGCCTGGCTGTGTGCTTTTCCTCCTCTTCCACTATATGGCACTTAAGAAACATAAAACAAAAACCTTTCCTGTTGTTGAACAGTGTACTAACTAATATTATTTTTTTAACCATGCCTTTTTAAATTAATTTTTATTGGAATATAGCTGCTTTGCAATGTTGTATCAGTTTCTGCTGTCCAGCAAAGTGAATCAGCTATAGTGTATACACATATCTCCTCTTTTTCAGATTTTCTTTCTGTTTAGGTCACTGCAGAGCACTGAGTAGAGTTCCTTGGGCTATACTGTAAGCTATCATTAATTATGTATTTTATGCATAGGATCAATAGTGTTTAGTTTAGTTCAGTCGCTCATTCGTGTCCGACTCTCTGCGACCCCATGAATCACAGCACATCAGGCCTCCCTGTCCATCACCAACTCCCGGAGTTCACTCAGACTCACGTCCATCAAGTCAGTGATACCATCCAGCCATCTCATCCTCTGTCGTCCCCTTCTCCTCCTGCCCCCAATCCCTCCCAGCATCAGAGTCTTTTCCAATGAGTCAACTCTTCACATGAGGTGGCCAAAGTACTGGAGTTTCAGCTTTAGCATCATTCCTTCCAAAGAAATCCCAGGGCTGATCTCCTTCAGAATGGACCGGCTGGATCTCCTTGCAGTCCAAGGGACTCTCAAGAGTCTTCTCCAACACCACAGTTCAAAAGCATCAATTCTTCAGCACTCAGCTTTCTTTATAGTCCAACTCTCACATCCATACATGACCACAGGAAAAACCATAGCCTTGACTAGATGAACCTTTGTTGGCAAAGTAATGTCTCTGCTTTTGAATATGCTATCTAGGTTGGTCATAACTTTTCTTCCAAGGAGTAAGCATCTTTTAATTTCATGGCTGCAGTTACCATCTGCAGTGATTTTGGAGCCCAAAAAATAAAGTCTGACACTGTTTCCACTACTTCCCCATCTATTTCCCATGAAGTAATGGGACCAGATGCCATGATCTTCATTTTCTGAATGTTTTAAGCCAACTTTTTCACTCTCCTCTTTCACCTTCATCAATAGGCTTTTTAGTTCCTCTTCACTTTCTGATCAATAGTGTATAGATATCAATTCCCGTGTCCCAAGTTCACCCTCCTTTCCCCCAGCCTCCAGTATATATATGTCTGTTCTCTGCATCTGTGTCTATTTGTGCTTTGCAAATACAGATGAATGTATTTGCAAATATCATATTTTAATTTGCAGTAAGACAACAAAATTTTAGAGCCGTTCAGCTCTCATTTTGTAAGGACCCAAATGTCCCCTTTAGATCTTTGTAAGAACTTTCCCTCTGTGATTTTACCCATGTTTAATGAAACTAGCTTTCTTTAAGAAGTGAAACCACACACTCACAAAGTATTTATTTTTTTAGGCTTGTTTTCTGTTCTGCTGATTCTGTTTTGGTTGATGTACAGCATATGCTGTAGTCGCTCAGTCGTGTCTGACTCTGTGACCCCATGACTGTAGCCCACCGGGCTCCTCTGTCCATGGAGCTAGAATACTGGAGTGAGTTGCCATGCCCTCCTCCAGGGGATCTTCCCAACCCAGGGATCGAACCCAGGTCTCCCCCATTGCAGGTGGATTCTTTACCATCAGAGCCACCAGGGAAGCCCATGAATACTGGAGTGGGTAGCCAATCCCTTCTCCAGGGGAACTTCCTGATCCAGGAATTGAATTGATGTCTCCTGCATTGTAGGCAGATTCTTTACCAGCTGAGCTACCAGGGAAGCCGATGTACAGCATAGAATGCTTCAACAAAAAGTATTGTTTAAGCACCAAAGATGTGATACACATGGTGGTGGGCAGTGCGTCTGCAGAAGTAAAAGGCACTGCTTCTGTTCTGCTGTGTAGACTTCAGAGGAAAGGATGGACGAATAAATAGAAAAATTTACACTCATTATGAGGAAATGCTGGATGCTATGCAGACAGCACAGAAAAAACATTTAACCCAGATTGGGCCCAGGGCTTATGGTGAGAGTGTGCCCAGTGTCTCAGGGAGATCCTAGCTGATGAGCAGTCAGCCAAAGAAAGGAATGAAGACATTTAATGTGGGACTTCCCTGGTGGTCCAGTGGCTAATAATACCCCACGCTCTCAATGTAGGGGGCCCGGGTTCCATCCCTGGTCAGGAAGCTAGATCTCATATGTAGCAACTGAGATTTCACATGCTACAACTACAATCAAAGATCCTGTGTGCTGCACCTAAGATCAGGCGAGGCCAGATAATGAATGAATGGGCGACCTTTAATGTTAAAAGGCAAAAGAGCCTTAGAGAACTTGCCATCTTTGTAGGAGCTCTAAAAGAAAATGCTGGATCCTGGGGAGCCATAGGAGATGCAGCTAGAATTAAGGTTCTGGATCATGAAGGGCTTGTTTGCATTCTCAGGAAGATGGTCTTTATATTGAGGTTCAAGTTCAGGTATTCAGCTTTTTTATCAGGGAAATAGCATTAGGTTAACGTTTTAGATAGCTTGGTAGCAATGTGAAGGATAAATTGGTTAGGGTAGAGATAGAGGCCATTCAACTGATATAGAAATCCAAGAAGGAAACCATGAGTAAGTAAACTTAAGTAAGCATGGGTGTGAAGAAAGGATGGTAGAGTTCCTTGGGATGGGGACTCTAAAGTCTTCCCAGGAACACAGAGGAAGGAGTTAATGCAATGCCTAGGATTAGGATTAGGCAACTGGGTTTTGTCTTTCTTTGAAGCAGAGAATATGAGAAGAACAGGAAAAAACGGAAAGATGGTCAGCTGATCTTGGACATAATGAGATTGGTCTTTCTTTGGAAATGAGATTGGTCTTTTTTGGAAATGAGTAAAATTGCCTTAAAGGGTTATAGGAAATTTATGTATTTGTCATGGCCTGATGGTAAGACTGTAAGAATCATCATATATATGTGGTAATTAAAAACTTCGAACCGGACTCATTACCCTGGAAGGAAGATATAGAATGAAAAGAGCCATGGCAGATGGTAGAGCTCTAGGAACGCCTTCGAGGAAAAGAAATAGAACTAAAAGAGAGTGAAGCTGAAACCGAGGTGGTTTAGAGTTTTAAGAGACCAGGGAGTGATCAGTAAGGGTGTCAAGAATTTAGAAAAAAAAGAAATGATATAGTGAGTTTGGCAACTGATAAGGTACAGTTTTCATGGTAAAATGTAGGTAGAAGCCAAGTTATTATGGTTGAATATTAAATGGGAGAGGAGGTAGAAACATCTTTCTCTTTATTATTGTTTGCCCTTTTTTACTGTACTCTCATAAGCAGTTGGAATTGTTTTGACTAACCTCAGAGCTAATGATGGCCTACACAATTACTTTGGTGAGCCCATTTTCCAAATTCAAAACCAGAGCAGGGATGTTTTGGGGACCATGTTTTTCTTTCTTTCCCAGGACAGCCTGAAGTGCTGCTGCCACGCTGCACCTCTGTAAGATGGGTCACACATGTATGGGCCCTAATTGTCTCACCAAATGCTGGTGAAGTATGTCATGACCTGTTCTAAATCCGTATTCTCTTCCAAAGCAAGCAGAAGGTCCTCGTGGCCTACGCCCAGCCCCATGGCCCCGACAGGCCCTTCTTTCCGTGGACATCTTGGTCTGCGCGCCAGTGGGAAGCTGTGAGTCAGACCTTGACATCTCCCTCTTTCTGGTCCATGTTCTTCTAGTGTTCCATGACCTAGGGAAACTGACCTATCTCTTGTTTTTCAAACTGACCACTGTCACTCCTTTCTCTGCCCCAAAATATTTTCTTTTGAAATCACTCTCTTCTTTCAAAGCCCTACTCAAATTCTGTGACTCCTGCACAGAATTTCCAAATAATCCTCTCTGAACTTCCCTCATCCGGACTCCTTTCATCACTTTTTGAAATCATTTTTTGAAACTGGGCCTCGAGCAGTTTATCCATTAAACAAAATGTATTAGGTTGTAATTTCTCTCATTTTCTAAACCTTAAAAAACACAGAGTTGCCTGTTTTTAATCAAAGGTGAAATAACAGCAGCCACGCATAGTTCATCTAGTGGTTCAGTTCAGTCCAGTCCCTCAGTCGTGTCCAACTCTGTGACCCCATGGACTGTAGCACACCAGGCCCCGGAGCTTAGCCCACACTAACTCCCGGAGCTTGGTCAAACTCATGTGCATTGAGTTGGTGATGCCATCCAACCATCTCATTCTCTGTCATCCCCTTCTTCTCTTCCCTTCAGTCTTTCCCAGCATCAGGGTATTTTCAAATGAGTCAGTTCTTCGCATCAGGTGGCCAAACCAAATCCAAATAGGTGATCTCACGTACTATTCTCATCATCAAGAGTGTTCATTGGTGCCACCGCTTGTAAAATACAGGGTGCCTGGGCATCCCAGGTTGGCAGTCAGAGACTCTGACTTCGTCTACTTATTTCCTTCTTGGCGTATGCTTTCTTCCTAGTTTGCTGGAAGTTCACTTGAGGAGCAATAGCTTCTTTTAGTGGCTGTGGTTTGCACTTCTCTCTTCTTATTTTTATTAAAAAAGTTACTTGCTTACTTACTTCTGGCTGTGCTGTGTCTTCGTTGCTGTGCGTGAGCTTTCTCTAATTGCAGCAAGCAGGGGTCTGGCCCCTGCTGGCGGTGTGCAGACTTCTGATTGCGATGGCTTCTGCTGTTGCGGAGCGCTGGCTCTACGGTGTGTGGGCTTCGGTAGTTGTGGCACGTGGACGCAGTAGTTGCGGCTCGAGCTGCGAGCTCTAGATCGTGGGCCTCGTAGTTGTGGCTCATGGGCTTAGTTGCCCTGCAGCATGTGGGATCGTCCCAGACCAAGGATTGAATCTGTGTCCTGTGTTGGCAGGCAGATTCTCACCCACTGGAGCACCCAGCGAAGTGCAGGTGTGCTAATTCTTGAGCAAATACATGAGGAGGACGGCGGCAGGGGTGGTAGATTTTAAAGCAACCTGAATACAATGAAGCTTCAAGGCTAAAGGTGAGAAATGACCACCCTGACGCCCACCGCTCACCCACACAACATACAAGTTCTTTGACCTTAAAGAAGTCTTTCATTCAGGGATATTTATAGAAAGATGCCCATCAGCAAAAACCAGTGGTGATCCCTTAGTGATTCCAAAGCAGCAAGGGAGGAAATATAAAATTCAGTCTCCATGGAAACTGTTTAAAAACTTATTTGAACAGTGGCCTTTTGTTTTCAGCCATGAGTGACAGAGAATCAGGTTAGGAGTCTTGATGCAATCCGAAAGAGTGCTGTGTGCAGGTGAAACAGTAGAAGAGATAGCATCAGCGTTTGTCTCAGGCCTGTCATCATAATTTATCCTAATCCAATTCTGGGGAAAGTCATGGAATATTGGATGCTGAGTGTCATATTTCCCTTTACCCCCGCCTCCCCAGTCCTCTGTGGCAAGGACGCAAGTACACTGTGTCATGTATACTTAGTTCAATTGAGCATTGCTTCAGCATCTTCCTTTGATTGAAAACAAAGGGTTGCCAATGCAGTATCAATGAACTGTGAAGTGATTTGAGTGTTACCAGCAGGGAAATGAAATGAGCCTCCAGGAAGAAGGTTGGCACTAGTGAAAGCTTCTGTATAAAGAGCTTCATACAGTTCCAGCCGAGTTGTATGACTTCTCATCCAATTAAGATTTCTTTTTTCCCCTGAGTTGGGGAGCATTTTGATCTTATTTGTTCCAGTGCAATCAAAATTGAAGAAAAAGTGGAATATTTATCCAAGTAAACTTAAGCTAGGAGGGCTTGGATTCAAGGGTACTTATTCAAACTAAGCGTTCATGCTGGGTATGTTGAAGCTCTTTCAAGGAGTGGCTCAGGTATCTCACTCCCATACATACACATACATATAACACATCTAATTGATCCCTGAGTCAGGAAGATCCTCTGGAGGAGGAAATGGCGACCCACTCCAGTGTTCGTGTCCAGGAAATCCCACGGACAGAGGAGACTGGCAGGCTGCAGTCCATGGAGTTGCAGAGTTGGACGCAACTTAGCAACTCTACCACACTGTACATGCACACACACGTACCCCAAGAGTCTTACCTCTTCCAAGCCAATCTGACTGAGAGGAAGGTTTTTGGAGGAGGAGGATTTTTTTTTCCTGAAAACCACTATTCCATATATACAGTCTTTTAAAAGCTCCTGTTAGTCCTTTATAACTTTATCATCATCAGAATTAGAATATTTGACTTTGATGCCTACGTTATAACTTAACAATAAAATTTATCAAAATGTATCTGAGTCAGGAAGGAAATTGGCAAAGCAGAGCATAACCAAGATGGTCGATAGACTGAGAGAGAGTGAGAATGGTAAACTTTGACAGAAAATGGAACACCGGGGATGCCCCTGATTTCCTGTTGTCTTCTGAAGCAGATGGAGACACTGCTGATATGTTGTTAAGTAGGTTGGATGCTCTGAATGTCGAAGGCATGCTGAATATTAGACTATCACTGAAGACTCTGAAGAGCCACGCATGAGTTGTAAAATAACGTGTATACTGGAAATGCTGGAAAATTACCAAAAAATAATATTTTTAGAGTTTGCAAAGGACCTTCATCATTGTCTCACTTGCTTCTCAGCAGCCCTTTGAAGTTAGCAGACAGGGACATTGTTCCTGTTTCTCAGATGAGGGAACTTCATAGAACAGCATTGCGAGTGTGTGGAAAATCCATAAGCAACAGTCTAGGGAGTTTTCTGAAACCTAGTCCTTTACCCTTTGCTTCGTAGCTGCTGTCTTGTCAGAATCCCAGCTTCCTCTCTGAATTGCACTGAACCTTGAGGAGGCCCCAAAAGCATGAAGGAAGAGTAACCAGTTTTAGTCTCTTCTATGCCCTGAGAGTAGCATATTAAAAAGCAGAGACATTCCTTTGCCAACAAAGGTCCATCTAGTCAAGACTATGGTTTTTCCAGTGGTCATGTATGGATATGAGAGTTGGACTGTGAAGAAAGCTGAGTGCTGCAGAATTAATGCTTTTGAACTGTGGTGTTGGAGAAGACTCTTGAGAGTCCCTTGGACTGCGAAGAGATCCAGCTGGTCCATTTTAAAGGAGACCAGTCCTGGGTGTTCATTGGAAGGACTGATGCTAAAGCTGAAACTCCAGTACTTTGGCCACCTCATGCGAAGAGTTGACTCATTGGAAAAGACCCTGATGCTGGGAGGGATTGAGGGCAGGAGGAGAAGGGGATGACAGAGGATGAGATGGCTGGATGGCATCACCGACTTGATGGACATGAGTTTGACTGGACTCCGGAAGTTGGCGATGGACAGGGAGGCCTAGCGTGCTTCGATTCATGGGGTCGCAGAGTCGGACACGACTGAGCGACTGAACTGAAACTGGATGCCCTGAGAGTGCTGCCTTTAGGAGCTGCTGCTGGAATCATCTGCACAGGCTTTTTTTTTTCCCCTGTGAACTTATTATTGTGAAAATTGTCATATATGTAGAGAATTTGAAAGAAGAGTATAATAAGCAGCACATCCCAACCACTTTAAATGTTTTAAGCATTGTATACTTTATCTATGAATAGGTGTATTTGAGGGGAGGGTGACCATTTGAAATTAAATTGCAGATGTCTCATCACATTATTTTATTTTTATTTCTTTTGCCCTCCCTCAAAATTCCTGATTTGAAATAACATGCTTGTTTTATACTATAGTGTATGGTACTAGTTTTAAAATTATAATACCTAAACTACCACTAAATAGTAAACTACTGAAGGAAATTTAAAATTTCTTTGCAGATCTTTCCATTTGCCTTTAAATTATAGTCCAACCAGAGTATTGTGTCTAAAATTTGTCATTTGAAATAATAAATTTTGTTCTTTCTGTCGTTATGCTATAGATTTAACTCTTAGGTTCACTTGTCACGGTTTATTTGTAGTTATAAGATTTTCTTTTTTAATTATTACTTGAAAGTAATTACACTCATCAAAAGCTTCATAAAAAATTATCATCAGATGTCTTGTTTTCATTTTTACCCTCTTCATCACTACCACCCTCTTTCAGAATATTAGATCCTTGCAGAAAAGAAAGGTAATTTTGGAGACTGCTCTATCTTCAGTAATAGAGATCATCTTCTTTCTTTTATTCATGGCTGCTTAGAACACTATTGTCTGGATGCACCTCTGTATGGTAATTTTCCCATGTGTATTGATAGCTTTTTGAAGGAACACACTGGAAATTCCAACTAGGTAGTCTCTGAGCTTTGGCTTACGTATGTTTGAAAATGTTCCTCAGGTTATTCTGTGCACTTTCTAATGAGAGAACTACTTTGCTCCCATAACATCTTTTGAGTTGGAGCCAGTAGGACCTGATTTTAAGGAGCAAACTAGGTCTTAGAAAGATGCAGTGACTTGTCAAGGGTTAGTCTTCCATTTAACAGTGAAGCCAGGTTCCAAGTCCGTGTCCGATTGGCCCTTTAGGTCTCTCCCTTCTGTAATTCTATTTCTGATTTTATGATTCGTGATCTTGGTATGATGTTAGTCAGTGTAGAAGGAGCAATTTTCAGAGGTAAATTCATTAAGCAAGTATAACATGTAAAGCCAACTTCTTCTCTAACAGAATCAGGCTTCACTGCCACCTTTACGGAGTGTAGATAAGGTTTTAAATAGAAGTGAATGGACATAATCAGTTTCCTTATCGAGGCAGAAAAATATTCTGTTATAGCTGAGATAGTAGTGATAATGAACCCCGAGCCTTTCTCTTTTGGAAAGTCATGCTGATAGAGGAGCCTCAGAATTGATTAATGGCATGCATGTTGGCTTTTCCAGTTGTCTGAAGATAGGAAGCCAGTTTCACTCCTACCAGAAGCCCTCAAGGTAAAAGGCACAGAATAGGGAACACTGGTCTTATATTATCAGGCAAGTTTAATATACGGAAATGCTGCTCAAGGGACAGGAGGAAAGGATTTATTTTCTCCTAGGTGAAGCTGGCCTATTAAGAAGTGGGCCCTCTTTGAAATTTTGATAATAGTAATTGAAAAGCTATGAATAGAGCTAAATATTTTTTTCTGAGCATATTTCATGCTATAAAATATTTCCAGAAACAGAGCCAGCATTCAGAAAAATGAAAGGACTTGGACAATTTTTCCATTTATTCATTCAACCAACATATTAACAAGGACTTATTTATTATATCAGGTGAGCTTTCCAAGTGGCTCAGAATCCACTTGCGAATGCAGGAGACGCAGGTTCAATCCCTGGGTCAGGAAGATTCCCCAGAGGAGGAAATGGCAACCCGCTCTAGTGTTCTTGCCGGGAAAATTCCATGGACAGAAGAGCTTGGCGGGCTACAGTCCATGGGGTCACAAAGAGTCAGAAATGACTGAGCACATCATATTATTTATATCAGTTGTTTTGCTAGATTGATGATGAGTAAGTTTCTGTCAAAAAATTTTTACTAAATCTGTTTAGATCATTTTTTCAATGAGATAAAAGAAGTGCAGTATTGCAAATACATACAGACTGTTACTTAAGCCTAGGGAGGCAGCACGCAGTGCACCACAGACCGGGGTAGGGAGGATTCCTGGAGAAGGTCATGTCTGAGTACAGTCTGAAAAGGAGACAGGTGTGTAGGAGGTCGGAAGACAGAGAACAGAGGACGTGGGCAGAGGTGTGTGGTGCAGAAGCCAAGCCATGTACTTGGGAGAACCGAGAAAGCCTGAGGTTTCTGGGATAGAAAAGGAAGCTGTGGTGATGGATGAAGGGGGAAGAAGCTAGGTTGGAGAGGCAATTGAAGATCACCTCCGCCGCCCTGTTAGTGGGTTCAGATTTTAATCCTTGAACGTTAGACAGAGATTTATAGCTTTTGGTGGTTATGAGCCTGTTTGAGAATATGAGAAAAAGTCTGAACCTTCTCTTCAGAAAAATGTACACTTGTCCACACTCTGAAAGTTTTAAATATTTTAAGAGTTGTTGGAAGCCCTGAGCCTGTCCGTGGAGTTCTATTTGAAAACCAACTCCTTCAGACAAATACCTGCATACCTTGTCATCTAACCTGTTAGTAGGGACAAGGCCTCACTGTATTCTTAGATAGGACTTTTTGCCTTGAGTTAATAACAGAAATTATCAACCGAGGGGTAGCCAGCTAAGTTGTTTAGTAATAATGGAAATGATGATAGTGGCTGATACTGAATCTCAGCACGTGCCAGGGTGAAGAAGTTCCTTTTCTCCCTGTTGCTCAGATGAGGTCGCTGAAGCTGAAAGTCTTGCTTACAGCCAGGTAGATGTAGAGATTTGATGTTCCCAGGTGCTCTGCCTGCACATTTACTGTTCAAGTTTTCCTTGTTACTACATTCTGCTTTCCTGAGAAAAACAAACTGAGGCTCTTTTTAGTGCTCCAAGCCTAGGTTGATTGGCCATCGATACAAGTCAGTATGCAGATCTTAGATTCTGTTCATTGAACGTACATCTTTTTTTTTTTTTTTTTTACTTGGCCTTGGCGCAGGCCTTGCTGCCTTGCTTGCCACGACCAGACATGACAGCGACACCCACTAACAATTGCTCCTGCCAAACGCCCGACAAACTCCTGAACGTACATCTTAGATGGAAAGATTTCTGCCCTTACAAGCACCCATTCATTGCAGTCACATTCATAACACGGTTTTGAATAGCATTAAATATAGCCACAAGATTATTAGCAGCAACACTTAATACTGCATATCATCCAGTAGGCTGCCATAAAGAATTTCATTTCTAAAGCCAAATAGTACATAATTCTCTAAAATCACCTTCTCCTGAACACACACTTCATTTAAAACAATTTTATGAACCAAATTCTAACTTACTACTTAGCATAAAAATGTTGATGTGCAACATTAAAAAAATAAATTAATGCTGCAAATCTCATCCTTTATTCCTTTTATCCGTGATGCCTTTCTCCTGAAAAATTGCATTTATATCCAAAATAGGAATTTATTATAACAAGACTCTTTTGGAAAAGAGTTATATTCCAAGAAAGGAAGACATTCAGAACCATTAGAAAGGGAACTAGAAGGAAATCATAGTTAATTACAGAATAGTTGAGTGAGTATCTGAAGAAGCCAGGTAATGTCTATAATCCTGTGGTTTACTAGCTCTGAAAAGTGTCAGTTATTCTCTGCAGATTTTCGTGTTGTCTGGGGGCCTTGGCTCTGAGTGGGAGGTTAGGGTCTTGACCGTAGTTGGTATTGACTGGCTCCTGGGGACTGCCAGGAGCAGTTTCTTCATCTGTAACTTGGGGATGATACTACACAGGATGTTCATGAAAATTAAAACATACAGGGCCTTATATATAAAACTGCTTTTTGTTTTATTGTGTCTGGCTTCTGTTGGGCTTCAAGTGAAAAGGTTGGAGTTCATCAAATATTTCCTGGCATATCATGGTCGTTGGTCAGATTGTTTCATTGTTTGATTTTGATTTGTTGGTTCAAATCCCATTTTCACCTGTGATTCCATATTTATCACGTAAGAAACCATCCCAACATGATTTGTCCTTTGTTTGTGCTTTGCAAAATGTATACTGTCTTTTATGACCGTTAACATATTGTATATGTGTCTCTAAAAGAAAGGGATTCCTAAAAACCGTACCTAAAGTGACTAAAGTTAAGAATAATTGCTTAAAAACAGTTTTTACATAGTCTCTTGTTTTAAGATTTGTTTGTGGGCTTCCCTGGTAGCTCAGACAGTAAAGAATCTGCCTGCGATGCTGGAGACTTCTGTTCGATCCCTGGGTCAAGAAGATCCCGTGGAGAACGAAATGGCAACCCACTCCAGAATTCTTGTCTGGGAAATTCCATGGACAGAGGAGGCTGGAGAGCTTCAATCCCTGGCGTCGCAGAGTCCAACATGATTGAGAACTAATGCTTGTACTTGTAGTTTGTTATATGATTAGGGATCCAAACAAGATCCATGCATTGCAGTTGGTTAATATTTTTGTTGTCCCTTTTCATCAGTAAGTTCCCTTCTCTATTTTTCTTTTTCTTCTCCTTCTTCTTGTTCTTTTCTCAGGCCTCAGCACTTTTGTTGAGGAAACTGTCATTTTTTTCCTTGAAATTTTCCACAGTCTGGGTTCATGGCATGGCAGGGTATCATTGAATACATTCTCTTTTCCTTTATGTTTTTGTAATTTATAGTTAATTGTAGAACTATGATCAGTACTATTAACAAATGGGAGGGGTGGTTTGAAATAGGTGACATTGCATCATGACATTTGGTTGTCTCTTTATTATGATGTTCTATGCCATTGGTGATTATCACTCACCTTCATGGATTTATTACTGGTTGCTCAATGCTATGATAAACTGTTCTCCCATTACTGCTTAATTTTGTTCCTGAAATGCCTCTGGAAAGATCAGCGTCCCTCAGGTCAGCTACTATGCTATTTTGTGAAACAGTCTTTAAAGGAAGATAGGATATACAGTTAAATCTTTTTTTCTTTTATTTACTAGATTTCAGAATAACGAGTTAGTTTCCTAGCATTCTTCCACATGAATCAGTTAATTGTCCTTAAGTTGATGGTTTTAATCATATTTTATACATATTATCAGTTCATTCTGTTATCTTTATTTCTACTCAAAGTATCCTGTCTTTGGCCAGTGGGAGGGGAATTCAATTTGGCTCCTGGATCTTTTTGATATAAATCCTGTAGTCTTTGATAGCATACTTGCTGTTTCTATAGCATGCTCCTGGCTTCATCTTGTACATCTCCTGGCTGACTGAGTATCTCCAGCGTGTTCTTTCAGTAAGAAACAGAGAGAGACCATAAAGTAGGCATTAAGGGGTTCTTTTAGCCACTGAGTTGATTCTATAGACAAAGCTAGCACTTTTTTTAAGACAATGTGAGTTCATACTTATACTTCCGATTTAGACTCAGTACCACCTGAAAATAATATCTTTTGATGAGCGGACCTTTAAAATTTTGATGAAGCCTACTCTGTCTATCTCTTCTATAATGGATCATGCTTTTAGTGTTTTATCTAAGAAATCTTAACTTAAGGTTACAAAGATTTTTTTACTGTTTCCTCCTAGAAGTCTTACAGTTATATGTGTTACATTTAGATCTGTGATCCATTTTGATTTAATTTTTGTATACCATGTAGGGTATAAATTGATGTTCATTTATTTGCATATGGATATCCTGTTGTTCCAGAAGCATTTGTCAGGAAGGCTATTCTGGCCCCGCTCAGTTGCCTCTGCAGCTTGTCAAAAATCAGTTATCCATGTACATGTGGATCTATTTCTAGCCTTTCTGATACACTCCACTCATGTTTTGTTGTTTTTGATATGGAGAAAGTGAAGCAGAACTTAAGAGCCTCTTGATGAAAGTGAAAGAGAGTGAAAAAGTTGGCTTAAAGCTCAACATTCAGAGAACTAAGATCATGGCATCCGGTGCCATCACTTCATGGCAAATAGATGGGGAAACAGTGGCTTTTATTTTGGGGGGCTCCAAAATTGCTGCATATGGTGATTGTAGCCATGAAATTAAAAGACACTTACTCCTTGGAAGGAATGTTATGACATAACCTAGACAGCATATTCAAAAGCAGAGACATTACTTTGTCAACAAAGGTCCATCTAGTCAAGGCTATGGTTTTTCCAGTGGTCATGTATGGATGTGAGAGTTGGACTATAAAGAAAGCTGAGCGCAGAAGATTGATGCTTTTGAACTGTGGTGTTGGAGAAGACTCTTGAGAGTCCCTTGGACTGCAAGGAGGTCCAACCAGTCCATCCTAAAGGAGACCAGTCCTGGGTGTTCATTGGAAGGACTGATGCTGAAGTGGAAACTCCAGTCCTTTGGCCACCTGATGCAAAGACCTGACTCGTTTGAAAAGACCCTGATGCTGGGAGGGATTGAGGGCAGAAGGAGAAGGGGACGACAGAGGATGAGATGGTTGGATGGCATCACCGACACAATGGACATGGGTTTGGGTGAACTCCAGGAGTTGGTGATGGACAGAGAGGCCTGGTGTGCTGCGGTTCATGGGGTCGCAAAGAGTTGGACACGACTGAGCGACTGAACTGGACTGACAGTGATATGATTGGATAGACTTTTGCATGTGTGTCTTTGTATGTTGCCAGTGTATCTTTTGGATAGATCCCTGAAAGTGTGATCACTGTGTCAAAAAGTTACTTCTAAATGCTCCCCCATAGGAATGTCAGATGTAATGACAAGAGTTCCCTGTTTTCTGTCAGTCTTATTGATCTACCAGGTGAGAAATAATATCCCAGAGTAGTTTTCATTTGCATTTCTCTTATTACAGATGAGATTGAGCATATTTAAAAACTTCACATTCTTTTTCTCTGCACTGCCCATGTTTTCTGTAAAGTTGTTGGCTTTTCCTTTTTTTGTGTGTGTATTGTTAGAAACTCTGCATATTGTCCGTAATATATGTTGCATGTAATTTTCTGTTTTTCTTCTTTGTCAGACATTTTATTTTTGGGCAGGTGTATGTATGTACTTATGCTTTGTATAAGTGATACTGTTTTATCTTTTCTTACTGTCTTTTTATGTAATTAATTTTCTAATAGGCATATATTTTAGAACAGTTTCAAACTTAAAGATTAGATTGAACAGGTAGCACAGAAAGTCCCTATGTATGCCCCCTGGCCCCTGCACATGGTTCCCCTGTTAGTAACCTATAAATAATGTACATTTGTTACAATTAATGAACCAAAAGTTGATCCGTTGTTGTTAACTAAAGCCCGTAGTGTTTTCATGTGTCATTACTTTTTAATCTAATATCCTTTTTCTATTTTGGGTTCCTATGTTACATTTAGATGTTGTATCTCCTTGTTCTTGTCTTTATGGTTTTCTTGCTGCTGCTGTTGTTGTTGTTGTTGTTGTTTTCCCCCTCAGACTTTCCTTGTTTTTGTTGACCTTGATAATTTTGAGGAATCTTAGTTAGATGTGGAAAAGGCAATGGCACCCCACTCCAGTATTCTTGCCTGGAAAATCCCATGGATGGAGGAGCCTGGTAGGCTGCAGTCCGTGGGGTCACTAAGAGTCAGACATGACTGAGCAACTTCACTTTCACTTTTCACCTTCATGCATTGGAGAAGGAAATGGCAACTCACTCCAGTATTTCTTGCCTATAGAATCCCAGGGATGGGGGAGCCTGGTGGGCTGCCATCTATGGGGTCACACAGGATTGGACACGACTGAACGTGTACACCCGAGGCAGATTCATGTTGATGTATGGCAAAACCAATACAATATTGTAAAGTAATTAGCCTCTAATTAAAATAAATAAATTTAAATTAAAAAAAATTAAAAACAGAGGAAGAGCACAGAGTTAAAGTGCCATTTTTATCACATATCAAGGGTGCATATTATCAACATGATTTATGACTGGTTTTTTGTTAACTTGGTCACCTGTCTGAAATATTATGTGTCTGTTTTTTTTCCCCACATAAGGTTAGTGTATAGCCTCCTCCCATCTGACTCTGAAGGAAGTCATGGTGTGCAGTGTACATTAGAGACTGGAGGTTTAATTGTCCCTCCATTAGGGTGGAGTAGCTCCACAATTTATTTGAAATTCTGTGTAGATTTCCCTCTTTTCTCTCCATTTAAAATTTTATTTGGTAATTTATTGTTATCAGATTGAGGTCATGAGTATTTATGTTGTACTTTGATTTGTTCTAATCCTACTTTATTCGGTTGTTCAAACTGCCCCACTGTTGGCCTCTAGGAGCTCTTGCACTTGATTTCTGTGCATTTTGGACAGAGCCCCTGAGTGTGTGTGTGTGCGCATGTGTGCACACGCACACAGTCCTCACACACATGCTTCCTTCCTTCTACTAGAAGGTGTTCCAAGCTCATTTTGTATATTTCCTGCCCTAGTCTTGGAATCACCTATTTTTCCGCAGAGTTCTGTTTCACAGTTTTTGAAGAATGGCTTTAGAAACCAAGATCTGGATGCTAGCTGTGCTTACTGTTACTGGGGTGTCAGTTTTTAGACCTTCTTAGCAAAGAACTATAGATGTGTATTTTAACCTGTGTATATATTCATATTTATATGAAATTCTGTATGTAATTATCTGCATATTTATTAAGTTACACATGAGTTCTTATTGATATTTCCAAATGTAATCCATTATCACATGGATCATTCTAGCTTATTTCTCTTGCTGGTCTATAACCTCTCACTTAAACAGTGTCAAACCTGGATCTCGGCACCCACCATCCATTTAGTTAATTATTTAATTCAAATATGCATGTGTTTCAGTGTTAGAGTTAATAACTTGTACCCCTGTAAGAAACAACTTTATCAGCAAGAGGACAGTACTTCTACATAGTTCTTTTGCCTTCAGTTTTAGACTCTTTTCATTTCCAGAGTACTTAGGCTAGCACCCTTCCCTTCTCCCTCTATTGAGGCTCCTCCATATATTTGTAATATAGTTAGGTTGTCTTTTCAAAGTCTAAATTTTATCCAAAAATCCTATGATCCTCCTAAATGGTTTTTAAAATCTATATATAATGAAATCCATTCTCTGTGTGGTAAAGTTCTGTAGGTTTTGACAAACCCCTACTGTTGTGAATCCACCCTTACAGTTCAGTGCAGGCAGTGTGGTTTCGTCATTCTGACAGTCCCCTGAGCTTCACATAGTCATCAGTCCCCACCTTCCCCTCTACCCCAGGAATCTCACTCATCTTTTTCCTGTCTCTATATAGTTTTCCCCTTCCCTGAATATCATATAACTGGAATCATACAATATGTAGTCCTTTTAGACTGGCTTGTTTTGCTTAGCCATATGTTTTTAAGCTTCCTCCATCTTTTTTATTCAGCATTATGTTTTTAAGATTTATCTGTGTTGCTGTGTATACATCGACTCTCTTCCTTTTAATTTTTCATAGCCCTAAATGTTGTGTATCTATTATATTTGCTTATTCACTTTCTGAGTGCTGGACACCAAGTTGCTTCTATGTCCTGTGTCCCCCACCAGTCCTGCTCAGTTACATCACCACAAATAATTTCCCAGTGTGCCACCTCATGTATATATCCTTATGGCCCATGTGAGCTTTTCTTTCACTTACATGTACATCTTAAAAAAAAAAAATGGCCTTCCCAGGTAGTGCTAGTGTTAAAGAATCTTCCTGTCAATGCAGAAGACACAGGTTCAATCTCAGGGTCAGGAAAATCCCCTGGAGAAGGAAATGGCAACCCACTCCAGTATTCTTGCCTGGAAAATCCCTCGGACAGAGGAGCCTGGTGGGCTATGGTTCAAGGAGCTGCAGAGAGTTGGACATGTCTGAGCAACTACACACACAAGAAAAGAATTATGAGGTAATGGGACGTACATTTACTTTATTTAACTAGGGACCAATTGCTCCCTAGAATGGTTTTTACCAAGTCAGCAGTGTGTGAGGGAGTTCTGTGTGTGCTTACGCGCACGTGTGTGTTTGAAAATATCTCCATATCCCCACCAACATTTCACATTATCCAGATTTCTGGGTATAAAGTATATAGGAATCAAGTGATATTTCATTGTTTTCGCTTGTATTTCTATAATTACTAGCAAGTAGGGCTGGAAGAAGCACAAACTGAAATCAAGATTGCCGGGAGAAATATCAATAACCTCAGATATGCAGATGACACCACCCTTATGGTAGAAAGTGAAGAGGAACTAAAAAGCCTCTTGATG
The DNA here is from genome assembly GCF_055505025.1 of Bos grunniens. Lineage (NCBI taxonomy): Eukaryota > Metazoa > Chordata > Mammalia > Artiodactyla > Bovidae > Bos > Bos grunniens. The sequence continues at coordinate 12,294,688 of NC_141168.1, forward strand.
AAAGTGAAAAGAGGAGAGTGGAAAAGTTGGCTTAAAGCTCAACATTCAGAAAACGAAGATCATGATATCTGGTCTCATCACTTCATGGGAAATAGATGGAGAAACAGTGTCAGACTTTATTTTTTTGGACTCCAAAATCACTGCAGATGGTGACTGCAGCCATGAAATTAAAAGACGCTTACTCCTTGGAAGAAAAGTTATGACCAACCTAGAGAGCATATTGAAAAGCAGAGACATTACTTTGCCAACAGAGGTCCGTCTAGTCAAGGTTATGGTTTTTACAGTGGTCATTTATGGATGTGAGAGTTGGACTGTGAAGAAAGCTGAGTGCTGAAGAATTGATGCTTTTGAACTGTGGTGTTGGAGAAGACTCTTGAGAGTCCCTTGGACTGCAAGGAGATCCAACCAGTCCATTCTGAAGGAGATCAGCCCTGGGATTTCTTTGGAAGGAATGATGCTAAAGCTGAAACTCCAGTACTTTGGCCACCTCATGCGAAGAGTTGACTCATTGGAAAAGACTCTGATGCTGGGAGGGATTGGGGGCAGGAGGAGAAGGGGACGACAGAGGATGAGATGGCTGGATGGCATCACTGACTCGATGAAGATGAGTCTGAGTGAACTCCGGGAGTTGGTGATGGACAGGGAGGCCTGGCGTGCTGTGATTCATGGGGTCGCAAAGAGTCGGACACGACTGAGTGACTGAACTGAACTGAACTGATGAGCAACTCTTCATATCCTTGTTTGTCTTTACTCATTTTTCTGTCAGCAATACTGTCAAATTTTTTTTGCTGATTTGCTGGTACTCCGGATATATTTTAAAGATAAATCCCTAGTCAATTTTGAACGTTACAAAGTATTCTTTTTCCTTACATCATCTATTAGCTTTGTTCATGTTGCCCTTTATTGAGTAGAATAATCAGTTTAGTTTTTGGCTTGGTCGATGGTGGTACCATTTACTGACATGTTGAAAACTGGGAGAGGAATAGGATGGGCTTGAAAACAAGAGGTGAGAATAGGAGTTCCACGTGATTGTGTTAAGTTAGAGACGCTCACTGAACCTTGAATAGACAGTTGTATATGAGAGTCTGAAACAAACATGGTTTTGTTAATATTCTAAATTATTGTTATTACTAGAAGATTTTCTCTTTTCTCATTTAGGTTTTAAAACTTAGAGCTATGTTGTTTAAAGTTACTGAGAAAAATTTTATTTGAGAAATTGGAATTGAATATACCTTAAATTGTATTGTAGTGGGTTTTTGCTACATACGTAATTTTTATCATAATTTCATTTTTATTATCCAAAATATTGGATCTTTGTAGAGTCATAGGTTCTCAAGAAATGCACAGTTCTAACTTGTTTTAAGGACTGTCTGTGCATATTTCATAGAACATTTTCTATTCACCTTCTAAATGATAATATTTCTCCATCTCACATTTAGATTCTAAAAAATAACTCAAGGTGACTCTCATGTTTAAATTGAATGTGAAAATAGTTTTGATATAAATCTGTATGTTCATAGGATTTAGTTATGAAGTATCGGATATTGTAGTTTTTGGACCATCTTCCTTGAGATGAAAATGCCCATGCGTATGCAAATATGAATCATTTTTAACATGGCAACAATTTTTACTTCAAGATAACTATTTTAAAAAGCAGAACCTTAATTAATGAATGCTTCTTAAAATAGAAACAAGATAGTTTTATACAATTCTCACCTGATTTGTGATTTAAGAAATTTGTCTTTGGCAACTTCTGGGCTTGCAAAAAAAAAAAAAACAAACAAACCAATAGCATTGAAGTACTTTTTCTCTTTCTTAAGGCTCACAAAAGACCTTAAGTCCTTTAAGGTCTTTAGATTCTTCCTGGACTGTGATTTTTTTACAAGACTTATTTCTTGTTTTTAGCAAATACAAGAGTATTTTCTGTTACATACAATTGTCTGTAAACCTGCCATGTATTTTCTTACAAGCCGTAACCAATTCATTATCACACATGCGTGTATTTTAAGTGCAACTAGTCATTTTGGTTGTTGTAAATAATACTAGAATTCAATTAGGATATACGGTCATTAACACAAATCTATGGTTTTATAGCTTAAAATATATTCATAATTGATTTTTAGTATTGAGGAAGAAAGTGCAGTATCTTAGCTAGATAAGTTTATAGAGGTGATATTTCTTCCAACAAGGGATGTCACCATCCTTAAGAAGCCAAAACAAAGAAAATTTTTCTTTTAAGTACAGAAAAAAAAAGTCCCTTATATTGCTGTGCTGAGCACTCATAAAAATGACTGGTTGTTCTTTTCAAGCATCATTCATCAGGCTTACATTTTAGAAGGAAAGAAATCTCATTATCCACTCCATATTCATTTAAGTTTTAAGTGCTTAGAAGACTCAAGCTCTGAAATGGTAAATCGTGACACCTCTCAATTTCAGCACTTTCTCCCGGCGCTGCCAGGACTCTGAGCAGCCCCACATCCAGAAGCTTTACGTTCTCTTTCGCCCTAGTTCTTTCACACTTTTCATCCATCACTGCTAACTGTGATGCTGTTAACTTCTACATCCCCCCTTATTTTAAAACTGGAGTAACCTAAAAGTTTCCTATTCAGTGAGAAACACCAGAAGATCCCATCAGGCATGTGATACTTTCCTTAAGGCAGTCAATCACAGAGGGCAGCTAAGGAGACCTTCATCATTTTGAAGTGGGCCTGCAGGATGAGATTCCTCTGAGGTCACAGGCACGCTTATTGTTCAGTCTCTAAGTCTTGTCCGACTCTTGGCGACCCTGTGGACTTTACTTACTTTAATTTTGTGCTCTCTTTACTGCCTTATGCTCTTCCTCTGTAACATCATGCAGGCTTCTCATATAGCAATGTTAGTCACTCAGTCATGTCCATCGTTTTGCGACCCCAGGAACTGTAGCCTCCCAGGCTCTCTGTAGGATTCTCCAGGCAACTATGCTGAAATGGGTAGCAATTCCCTTCTCCAGGGGATCTTCCTGACTTGGGGATTGAACTAGAGTCTTCTGCATTGCAGGCAGATTCTTTACCATCTGAGCCATCAAGGAAGCTCCTCATATAACAGAATTATCCTGATTAAAAAAAATGTTTTCTGTTTGAGTGTGTGTGTGCACACACACATGTATATGGGTTAGGAGAGAAAGGACTGAGGACTTAAATTATTCAATGTTGGCTAAAGGGAGTACTAGGTTTAAAAGTTAGTTGTATTAGTAATATTTAAAACTTCATTGAGAATTAAAAATTGCCCTAAATGACGTTTTCTAAATAGCATCTTATACCAGATGGTGGTGTTCAACTTAAAGTCAGAAGGTAAGGATTCAGGTTTTGACCACTATTAGGGTAATCTGTCAAAACAGAGCAATACCTTGAATCATAGTGGCATTTATGGCGGTGCTAGGGTGTAAATTAAGGCAGTAGCATTATGGCATTTTTTAAAGATACATAATGATTGGGTTGTATGGTTTTTTGTTCCTTCAGTAGGCTCTCTGTCTACTTACTTGATTTGTGTTTTCACTGCAGCCTTGAGATACAGGGAAAGTGACATAAGGCTGCTGTGTAGATCGGCCTTAGTACCAGGATTGAGGCTGAATGAGGTACTGTAGACAGTGGTGAAGTTAGATGAATGCATGTCATAGAAAAGCTCTGTGTGGACCTGTCACCTGTCTGCTGCGTCTTGTTTTCTTCATTAGCTTATCTGACAAAATTAGAGAATAATTAATGATGTGGTTTTTCCTGTGGTCATGTATGGATGTGAGAGTTGGACTGTGAAGAAGGCTGAGCACCGAAGAATTGATGCTTTTGAACTGTGGTGTTGGAGAAGACTCTTGAGAGTCTCTTGGACTGCAAGGAGATCCAACCAGTCCATTCTGAAGGAGATCAGCCCTGGGATTTCTTTGGAAGGAATGATGCTAAAGCTGAAACTTCAGTACTTTGGCCACCTCATGCGAAGAGTTGACGCATTGGAAGACTCTGATGCTGCGAGGGATTGGGGGCAGGAGGAGAAGGGGACGACAGAGGATGAGATGGCTGGATGGCATCAAGGATTTAATGGACATGAGTCTGAGTGAACTCAGGGAGTTGGTGATGGACAGGGAGGCCTGGCATGCTGCGATTCATGGGGTCGCAAAGAGTTGGGCACAACTGAGTGACTGAACTGAACTGAACTGAATGATGAACCAGAGAAGGCAATGGCACCCTACTCCAGTACTCTTGCCTGGAAAATCCCATGGACGGAGGAGCCTGGTAGGCTGCAGTCCATGGGGTCGCTAAGAGTTGGACACGACTGAGCAACTTCACTTTCACTTTTCACTTTCACGCATTGGAGAAGGAAATGGCAACCCACTCCAGTGTTCTTGCCTGGAGAATCCCAGGTACGGGGGAGCCTGGTGGGCTGCCGTCTATGGGGTCGCATTGAGTCAGACATGACTGAAGCGACTTAGCAGCAGCAGCAGCAATGATGAACAGCAAAACCCCTTTCCTTACACAAGTGCAAAATTCACACGTTAGTCCCACCTCCATCATTTTTATTACTCGCCATGATAAAATGATGAGAGCAGAATAGCTAAGATACATTTAAAAACTATGCACCAGGCACTCAGTTAGGAGCACTTTATTGTTGTTGTTCAGTCTCGCAGTTGTGTCTGACTCTTTACAACCCCCTGGTTGCATACAAGTTAAATGTGCGCTGCTTAATTTAAGCTTGGCAACAAGTCTCCGATGTTAGATAATATCATTACCTCAGTTTTACAAATGAAGAAATTGAGGTGTGAAGAATTAATAGAATTGTGCAAAGTCACAGGACCAGTAAGTGGCAGGACAGCTGTCATTCCCAGCTAGTGAGACATGAGTCCCTGCTGATCCCCAACCATAGTAGAAGCTCTGTTGAGTTGCTGCCTCTTTTGGCATTGTTACTATCAACCCAGTGCGAAGTATCAGCTGAAACAGTACAACTGGGACTGAATGCCAGACTTCTCTGACAAAACAGTCATCTGAATGGCCCTTAATAGCATCATATTAATTTTTATGAAGATGAACTACTAATGAAAGTACATCAAGGCTGTATATTGTCACCCTGATCATTTAACTAAATGCAGAGTACATCATGAGAAATGCTGGGGCTGGATGACACAAAAGCTGGAATCAAAACTTCAGGGAGAAATAGCAATATGCAGATATGCAGATGATGCCACCCTTATGACTGAAAGCAAAGAGGAAATAGCTTCTTGATGAAGGTGAAAGAGGAGAGTGAAAAAGCTGGCTTAAAACTCAACATTCAGAAAACTAAGAACATGGCATCCAGTCCCATCACATCATGGCAAATAGATGGGGAAACAATGGAAACAATGACAGACTTTATTTTCTTGGGCTCCAAAGTCACTGTGGACAATGACTGCAGCCATGAAATTGAAAGATGCTTGCTCCTTGGAAGGAAAGCCATGACAAACCTAGCCAGAATATTGAAAAGCAGAGACATTACTTTGCATACAAAGGTCCATATAGTCAAAACTATGGTTTTCCAAGTAGTCATGTGCTTGGAATTCTCTTAACTGTGAGAGCCTGACAATAAAAAAGGCTGAGCACTGAAGAACTGATGCCTTGGATCTGTGGTGCTGGAGAAGACTCTTGAGAGTTCCTTGAACTGCAAGGAGATCAAACCAGTCAATCCTAAAGGAAATCAACCCTGAATAGTCACCAAATATTGCTGAAGCTCCAATACTTTGGCCACCTGATGAGAAGAACCTACTCATTGGAAAAGACCCTGATTCTGGGAAAGATTGAAGGCGGGAGAAGGGAATGACAGAGGATGAGATGGTTGGATGGCATCACTGACTCAATGGACATGAGTTTGAGCAGTCTCAGGGAGATGGTGAAGGACAAGCAAGCCTGGCATGCTGCAGTCCATGGGATGGCAAAGAGTCGGACATGACTGAGTGAACACCACCACTAATGAAAAACAACAATCATTTTCACTGATAATGTAGAAAGAGGTAACTCTTCAGTTGAAAACCATGTCTGCTGATTGAAGATCCATAGTTTTTAACTATTTTTCACATAGTATATTTTTTGTTTTTAAGACCCAGGTATGTTCCCTATATCTTAGAAGAAATGGACAACTACCGTGACTGAGATGTTAAATGCCAAGTATTTTAAAAAATAATGTTACTAATTATTAGAATAAAGACTTCCCAAGCCTAGTTCCTAAGATTCCTCGCAACAAAGAACTGCTGACATCTTACAGAAAAACACTCACAATATGTTGTCTTGGCTTTTTAAAAAATTATGTATCTTCCTTTAATTGGATGAAATGGCTGGATAGCATCATGGATTCAGTGGACATGAACTTGGGCAAATTCCTGGAGATGGTGAAGGACAGGGAGGCCTGGCGTGTGGCAGTCCATGGGGTTGCAAAGAGTCAGACAAAACTCGGAGACTGAAACACAACAAGAACAGACACACACATCCACTTACTTCATTGCCATTGTGTCTTTGGCCTGGATTTTAGTATGCCAAAGTCACACATTTTGCACATTTTAAGTACAGAATGACAAAGTCATGACAAGATTAATCATGATAAGCAGGCACTAAGTCCATAATAGTATTGAATTTGGATTTAGAGAATGAAAGAGGAGAGGATGTAAAAATGATAGTGACATTCACGAGCAGGGCCTTGAATTTTATAATCCCAAAGAATGTTTTCTTACAGATGATTTCAGAAATTAAACCCTAAAAACATCCTGTGCTGTTTTTCCTAAGCCGCCACATTCTACAGAGAGAATACAGTGCTTTTCTTGTCCAGGTCTAGACGGAAAAGTGCTATCAGTTATTTAGAATCTGATTTATGCCTGAAGAGAGTGGCTGCCACTCTGCGATTTCAGGGAAGCTGGGTATCAAGGAGCAATTTTCCAAGAATTGAAAGCCGGTGCAGGGTTATGAATAAACTCTGAGAAGCTTTGACCTTCCCTGTCAAATGATAGGGCCATAAATATGTTGGTAATTCTACTTTGTTGTGAGCACCTGTTCTTTCCCATCATTGTGGAGTTTCTAGAACACCATAAATTGGTACCAGCAGAACTAAAACAAAAATTTTTTTTATCGTATAAAAAAATTAGAAGAGGAGAAAATATAAGATTGAGAACACAGGAAGCAGCCTCTCGTGTGTTGCTCCTGAAATTCATCTGGAATTAGAGGATCCAGCTGTGGAAACTTTATAGTATCCAAATTAAAAATAACTGGTCACATTTCACCATTTATTTACATGAAATTAAATAAGTGACTTTTGGATAGGAAGTGAGATGGTTAATGCATAATATTTTTAATGATCTTCCTCCCTCCATTATACCAAATTCATCATGAAATATGGCTCATTCTTGCTTTAAAATACTCTTTTTAAATGCATTCAGTATAATGAGTTTAGATAGTGTAGTGTGCTTATGTGTGGATGTGAGAGTTGGACTGTGAAGAAGGCTGAGTGCCGAAGAATTGATGCTTTTGAACTGTGGTGTTGGAGAAGACTCTTGAGAGTCCCTTGGACTGCAAGGAGATCCAACCAGTCCATTCTGAAGGAGATCAGCCCTGGGATTTCTTTGGAAGGAATGATGCTAAAGCTGAAACTCCAGTACTTTGGCCACCTCATGCGAAGAGTTGACGCATTGGAAAAGACTCTGATGCTGGGAGGGATTGGGGGCAGGAGGAGAAGGGGACGACAGAGGATGAGATGGCTGGATGGCATCACTGACTCGATGGACATGAGTCTGAGTGAACTCAGGGAGTTGGTGATTGACAGGGAGGCCTGGCGTGCTGTGATTCATGGGGTCGCAAAGAGTTGGACACGACTGAGTGACTGAACTGAGTGTGCTTAAACATGAGATGCTGTGTTTTCATGATTTTGTTATGTATCTTAATTCTATTAATATGCAGTTTATTAATTGTTGTTGGAGAAGGAAATGGCAACCCACTCCAGTAGTCTTGCCTGGAGAATCCCATGGACAGAGGAACCTCGTGGGCTAAGTCTGTGGAGTGCAAGAGTCGGAATGACCGAGCAGCTAAACCTATTAGTTGTTGTGGAATCTTTTTTACTCTGGCTTTACCCTTACCTTTCTCAAGTTGATAGTTTAGGAAAGAATAAATATGATGGAAAAATCAGTGCAAACAACCCACAGAGAAGGAGGTAAAGAAAAGCTGGTTGTTTTCCTTTAGAAAGAAAGAAAAACAAAACTTCCGTATTTTAAAAGGGATCCATATATTCTTTTGAACAAAATTGAATATATACATGTGTATATATATACATATATATGTACACACACACACACACACACGGCCTCCCTGGTTGCTCAGATGGTAAAGCATCTGCCTGCAATGCAAGAAATGCGGGTTTGATCCCTGGGTTGGGAAGATCCTCTGGAGAAGGGACCTGGAGAATTCCATGGACACAGGAGCCTGGTGGGCTACAGTCCATGGGTCACAAAGAGTCGGACACGACTTCACTTTTGCTTTCATTTTCATATATATGTGTGTGTGTGTGTATATATATATATATATATTATATATACACCCATACCTACCTCTTGTCTGTTTTAGGGACACTTAAAGAAACAGAAAAGGCACAGGAAATGAAGAAAAATAAGCAATGGGGATACAAAGATACAACAGTGCAGAAAGAGACATCTAGAAAGAGTTTGGAGATGGTGTAACAAGTCACCACAAAACTTGGTGTCATAAAACAACAATAAGCATTTATTAAGTCTAAGAATTTCCTTGGAAATATGGAATTTTGGCTCTTCTGGATGTTTCAAACTTGAGGTCTCATGAAGTTCAGTTGTCCCAGCATCAGTCATGTGGTTCCCAGGCAGCTCACTCCAATAGCTGGCAAACAGATGCTGGTCGGAGGCAGGGAGCAGCTCCACTCCTCTCCGTATGGCCAGTTGGTATACAGGTTAGTCCTATTCAGTGTAGAAGAGTCACTAGGCAAAGACATAGATTCCAGGAGGCAAGGTTCCTTGGGTGCTATCTTGGAGACTGACCACCACAGAGAAATAAGATAAAAGAGCATTAGGTGCACATGAATACATATACTCGTAGGAATCAGTTCAGTCATTCAGTTGTGTCTTAGTCTGCGACCCCATGGACTGCAGCACACCAGGCCTCCCTATCCATCACCAACTCCCAGAGTTTACTCAACTCATGTCCACTGAGTCAGTGATGCCATCCAACCATCTCATCCTCTGTCGTCCCCTTCTTCTCCCACCTTCAATGTTTCCCAGCATCAGGGTCTTTTCAAATGAGTCAGTTCTTCGCATCAGGTGGCCAAAGGATTGAAGTTTCAGCTTCAGCATCAGACCTTCCAATGAATATTCTGGACTGATTTCCTTTAGGATGGACTGGTTGGATCTCCTTGCAGCCTAAGGGACTCTCAAGAGTCTTCTCCAACACCACAGTTCAAATGCATCAATTCTTCAGTGCTCAGCTTTCTTTATGTTCCAACTCTCACATCCATACATGACCACTGGAAAAACCATAGCCTTGACTAGATGGACCTTGTTGGCAAAATAATGTCTCTGCTTTTTAATAAGCTGTCTAGGTTGGTCATAGCTTTTCTTCCAAGGAGCAAGCATCTTTTAATTTCATGGTTGTAGGAATACAGGAGAATAAAAAGTATGTGGTTCAGCTGTGAGGTGAATATGAGTCCGTGATCACTTGATTTGTGACAAACATAGACTTCTGCCATGTTACTTGTTACTTCAGACCCAGTGCACCACACCCAGTCGCTTAATTGTGCCACTGTGATAATAAACTCCTTAACAGCACAGAGCTGTAAAGCTAAGCTGCATTAAGACATGATATTTCTCTTAGAAATCTTACCATAATTTTACCTAAGCACCAAAGAATTGATGATTTCGAACTGTGGTGTTGGAGAAGACTCTTGAGAGTCCCTTGGACTACAAGGAGATCCAACCAGTCCATCCTAAAGGAGATCAGTCCTGGGTGTTCATTGGAAAGACAGATGCTGAAGCTGAAGCTCCAATACTTTGGCCATCTGATGCAAAGAGTTGACTCTCTGGAAAAGACCCTGATGCTGGGGAAGATTGAGGGTAGGAGGAGAAGGGGATGACAGAGGATGAGATGGCTGGAGGGCATCATTGATTCAATGGACATGAGTTTGAACTCTGGGAGATAGTGAAGAACAGGGAAGCCTGGTGTCCTGCAGTCCATGGGGTTGCAAATAGTCAGACATGACTGAGTGACTGAATAACAACAACAACTGAATAACAACAACAACTGAATAACAACAAAAACTACCCCCTCCCCAAATCAGCATTTTTACCTTTCTGATGTTAAAGACCCTTACTTCATTTGTAAGAGGTACCAAAATAAAACTACGTGAAAATTGAGATTGTGATCTGTTGATATACAACTTGAAAGGTGTATGGATTTTAACCTTGTGCCAATACATAATACTTAGTATATTATGGGGTACTTTTCAGATTGCTTTCAGAAGACAAAATTACCCTAACATTTGTGACACAAAAAATGAGAGGCAGGAAAATTATCTAAAATTACAAGTGACTGTGTTTTGTTGCCCATTGTAGTCCTCTCGTATGATAAAAAATGACAGTAGTGAACACTTATAGAGCTTGTGGTGCCTGTGGCAGGCATGATTGTACACACTTCACGTATCAAGCCATTTAATCCTCGCAACAGTATTTCATTCTGGTTTAATGGATGAGGAAAACGAAACAGTAACATGGTGAAAAGCAATTCAAATCCCGAAGTCTTTCTTTAGCCCCTGTGCCTTTTAACTGTAGCCCTGTACGTAGAACAGACTACCCCAGGCTGGCTCAGAACAAGGATTCATTGATAATGATAGCATTTTCCTCAGGCTCACTCCATGGACAGGATCTCAAGCCTAGTCAGAGTCCTCAGGGGCTAGCAGAGGGAAATGGAAGGCGTTCAGAAAGCTAGGAGTATTTCTCTTGAGGATGGGGTCAGTGTGACTTGCTTTTAAAGGGTCACCTTGGCGGCTGAGTGGACTCTGGTGTGACCAGGGGGAGATCCTGTCATGGTGACTTGTTTAAGGCAGTAGTGAAAGAAATTGTGAGAAGTCATAGGAATCTGATGGGATTTCCTCAGGGGTATGAAAAAAGAAGAACTTTCCACCCGAGCAGTTTGAAAGATGGAATAGAAGTCCACTCAGATCAAAAGCTATGTATAGAGGTGGGTTTGAGGTAAAAAATCAGGATGTGTTCATGTGTTCAGCAGGCAGTTGTATGCTCAGGGCCAGAGAGAAGTCTGGCTAGAGATACAAATCTGGGATTTGCCAAGATCTAGACGATTTAACTGAGCTCACACAGGAGACACATGGATTACTAAGTAAATTAGAGAGGAAGATCTCGCTGACACCAAGGGACCAAGCCCTGAGGCAATCCATGTGTAGGATTTGGAGAGAAGAGGAGGAGACAGCAAAGGAAACTGTGGGTGAAGAGGAAAACCAAGAGGAGTAGTGTTCTGGAAGCAGAGCAGAGATAGTAATCAGGAAGGAGTGAGTGATAACCCTTTGCAAATTCTACTGACAGTTTAAGTCAGAGGACTAGTAACTGACCATTGGGTTTAGCAGCTTGGAGGTCATGGGTTGTTTTGGTGAAAGCTGATTTGGAAAAGAGGTTAATTAAGCAAAGGCTTAACTGGAATGAATGTAAAAGAATTGGAACAGTGAATTTAGAGAACCCTTTCTAGGAGCTTTAATCTAAAAAGGAACAAATGGGTTAGCAAGGTGGCACTTGGAGGTCAAGAGTAGTTACGTGAAAACAGCTAAGCTTAATGCCTCCCCCTACCCCATTTCAATAAATATCTACTGTATTCCAACTATGTGTCCAAGACTGGTTGATATTTTAAAGATACAAAAATCAATGAGCTGTAGTTTTTCCCTTGAGGGTGTGCAGGTAACCCAGCCTGAGGGTTCACAGAGGGCTTTGGGAAAGAAGTGCTTTCATCAAAGATGTGAGGCGTGAACCAAATCTTGAAATTTGTATTTGAATAAACTACTGCTTCTAATTTATACATCATAGGATCTGGGAAAGAAGCAAAATATTCTGTCTGCTCCTGACTAAAAATATTCAGATCTTTTAGACAGTACTTTTTTATGTTAATCTTTTTAATTTTATTTGCCCAGTCTTTGGTTTTTTGCATTAACCATTCTTAATGAACTTCTGGAAGACCCACTAATTGTGTTTTGAAAATACAAATGAGCATCTCCCATATCCTTGTCAGCACCCTCCTTATGATCAGTTACTAGCAAAGGACAGTTAAATGAGTGGGGACGTGTAAATAGAATGGGAAATGTTGAAGAGAGGTGGCTGGGGTCAAGGAAGATATTAATTCATTTGCTGCACAAGTATTTATTATTTAGGATAAATGTTGCACAAGATCATGTAAAGGCTTAACTTGGTGGTTGACTATAGGGAACAAAAATCAAGAATAGGAAGAAAAACAAAGGAATGAAATTGTCAACTGGCTTTTGAAGAAAAGCAGGAGGATATAGTAGAATGAAGTAGACATTAAAATCCCAGCGTACCTGGGTTTAGATCCCACGTCTGTTAGTGAATACTTGAGTGATCTTGAGCAAGTTAATGATGATACTGAGTCCACAGCCTCTAATTTGGTAGCAACTCTGTCACTCCTGACTGTTACGAGAGTTATGGCGCCCAGAAGAATATTAGGTCAGAGCAGATATTCAAAAATTGTTATCTTGCTTCTCTTTTTTCTTCAACTGGAACTTTCTCATTATTTCTCCCTGTATATAAAGTTTGATAGTCGAGCTGGGGTTTGAAATAAATAAATGAATGCAAAGTTTCCTTTTTCTCTCCCCATCTTCAGTAGCACTAACAATATCCCATGAGCATTGTGAGCATGAGTGGGAAGCAAAACAAAACCAAAGGAGACACCCAGCTTAGTTAAACATGCTGAACATCAGCCATACTGCATCTCAGTAAGCAGACGTGATTCCTGGAGTGCATTTGGATAGGATAATGAACAGGATCATCCAGGAGTGTGTCCACTGTCAGGCTATCTCCCAATTACCCTCTGTTCCTGTACCCGTCTTAATGACTTGCTGCTGCTGCTGCTAAGTCACTTCAGTCGTGTCTGACTCTGTGTGACCCCATAGACGGCAGCCCACCAGGCTCCCCGTCCCTGGGATTCTCCAGGCAAGAACACTGGAGTGGGTTGCCATTTCCTTCTCCAATGCATGAAAGTGAAAAGTAAAAGTGAAGTCGCTCAGTCGTGACCGACTCTTAGCGACCCCATAGACTGCAGCCTACCAGGCTCCTCTGTCCATGGGATTTTCCAGGCAAGAGTACTGGAGTGGGGTGCCATTGCCTCTGCTGTAACAGAAAGGAGAAGTGCATGGAATCCTGTCAATGGGGTATTTGTAATTGTTGGTTGTATGTGGTTTATCCTAGTATCCATTTGAGCAGACATCATGTACACAAAGAATTCTATCTCGGTGCCTAAGAATTTTCAGTTCAACTGGACTGTCCCTCATCTACTTTAATTTTGATAAAGGTTTTTCTAAGTATATTGATGCCTTTTTATTGATACTTTTTCCTTTTGCTCTAAAACAATAATCAGATGTTTTGTTGGACATTTAGTATGTTCCTTCCCCTGTGCTAAATATCTAAGGGAAATGAAAGGTGGGGTTTTGCCTTCAAGGAAATGTTATTGTTTTTTAGGATATAACATTCACCCATTTGAGAGATGCAAGACAGTAACAAAATGCTCTCTATTTTGTAGCATAAAAATTAAAGATTGTAGACATTAAAAGCAAGTGATCTATGTTAACTGGAATCCAGAGGGAGCTTTCAAAAGAAGGTAGAGTTTGACCTTTGCTTTATAGCTTCTCTCCATTAAGGATGGAGATAAAACCCAAGAATAGACAGAGGAACATGGGCTTCATGCTCACATGCTACATTCCATAGAGTAACATTTATCTGAAGTTATTTGAAAACTCTGTGATCACTCTTTGACTCAAAATATATCTTTCAGTGTAACCTGTCCTGTTTCCACTGTTAGAAATGCTTGCTTCTTGGATAAATATTGTCTTTAGAAGTCATCGTTTAAAATGCCCATATCTTTTGGAGGAGCAAAGAGTAGGTTTCTGGCAATTTAGCATGAGAGCACTCACCAGATGATTTTCTCTGACTGCACTAAAAGGAAGGCTTAGAGATAGGATAGGATACATTGTATTGAAAAAAAAACAACAACACTAAAGTGCTAGGGTAGAAAGGATAAATGTTGACTGCATCAGTTTTAATTTGAGCTATGTAGTGTTGGGAGTTCAGGAGAAAATTAGCCTATTTTACTGTCTCTTCCAGCAGTGGATGTTTCATAAGTATTTTTGACTTCTGAATAAAGTAGCCTAACAGGCTATTGTCATTAACCTCTTAATCAGAAAGTAAGCCTACCTCTTAGCAAAATACACATGATTTCAGCCTCAGGTGACTAAATAATTTCCCAAACAAAAGTCAGATGGAGGTTATTAATTTCAGAACATATCAGTGAAATGTTCTGACTGTGGAAATACTCAACCAAAAACATAGTTTCAGGTGCTATGTGCAAAATCACCATTCCAAATCAGTATTTTCCTAGGTGGATTTTATGAAATACAAGTTTCGTGGGTAACTGTGCAGTGCTATTTTAAGGGGCAGGGAAAGGATCTGTAGTCAAGTAAGTTTGGGAAACACTTGCTCAGATAAATAGAGTTTTTTGCTTCTGAAACACCTAGGATGCGGGTGTGTGCTGTGACTTCCAGGAGGGGATCCAAGAAACTAGTGTTCATTCGAGCAGGGTTCTGTGGGGTAATCTTTGGCACATGTGGTTTTATGATATGCTTGGGAACTCTAAAAGTTCTCTATAGACAAGGAATTAATGCATTTCAGAAGGAAACACAATCAGTGAATCAGTGATAAATAAAGGAATAAATATTAAACCAACATGCTTGACTTCTGAATTCTACAGTTGTGGAGCAGAATAAAAGTAAATATGTGAGTCCTCTAGTTCTGAAATTTTATAGTTGTAAGTTCACTGACTAAATTATGTGAACAGTCACAGTATGAAATGTACCAGCACAAAAGTCTGCCTTGGTGTGGGAGAGATAACCTTTTTGCCTAGTAAATATAGTATAGATCCTTCTGTTGACTTCTTTCAGTGTTCTTTCCTGCAGCTATCAAAATTCCCGTGGTGTTATTCACTGATAACTAGTTATGAGTTCACCGATAACTTTTAAGTACCCACACAAACTAAGGAAAGATGAGCTACCAGAGGTTAGTCTTGTATTTTAAATCCGTGTACAGTAGTATTCCATTCCTATTGGGTCTAACTGTGTGCCAGAAATTTTAGTTTCAGTTAGCCACAGAGTGTGTAATATCAGCATTTTTAACAGCAGTTTGATAAAAGGTTATCCACTTTATAAACTAGCATCAGCATCTGCTCCTTAAATATTTTGCAGTGAGTAGAAAAGACATTTGTGTTCTTCCTGTGTTCACTGTTCACTTGCTTTGTGAATGAGCTTGTTAAAATTGCTCTGTATTTTGTGAGTGCCCCAGTAAGGTAATTTAGCATAAAACTTGGCCTTGTTATTGGACTTAAATGTTTTAAAGGTGTGAACAGGATTCAGAGGCCTCAATGTTTGGTATTTTTGCAAAAGCAAAGTCAAGGGTGAGCTCTTCTCTCTTCTCTTGGTCATGTCTTTGTCATTTTTAGAGGAGGTACAATGCAATCAAAAGGACAGTGATTTTCACCCCTTCAGTAGGTGTCCACTTGTGTATGTTTTGCTCTGGGTTGCCATTACAGCCTAGGTCAGCGCAGTGGCTGTGATGCTGCTGGTCCTTCACACGCTTGAAAGTAGGATTTTCAGCATGGATGCCAAGCAGTGTCTTCCTTGCCTTTCACTGAATTACAGTTTCATCCCTTATTGAAGTTGGTAATATGTTAAAAATAACCATGATTGGAAAACCAAACTGTCTGTGATTTATTTTTGTTCCATCTTTACCTTATAGAACTGCCTTTGACTTCAAAGAGTCATCGTAGCTCAGAACAGGCGACAGAATAGGAAGCTGAGCAGTGATTCATGAGAGTAGATGGAAGTCAGTGATTAGTTCATGTGCCTTTGGTCTCCAGGAATGACATAAATCTTTAGGGAAGTTCTATACTGTCAGGCTGCATGCCTGCCTGTGTCAAATCCCATATAGGCTAGAATATATTATGAATTGAGAAATCTGAGGAAAGAACAGAAATTCCTTTTGTTATTCGCTGTAAAGGTGTCACACAGACTTGAGGATACAGGAGAAAAGCATAGTATTGCTCTCAGTTAACCATAGAAAGCTAAATTTGCATAGTGAGAAACACAAAGACCAATTCACTTGTGGCTAAATACCTTTTTGGAGCAGGAGAAAAAAACGTTAATTGATTGAAGACAAAGACCTATCTGTGACTTTTTAGGTCCACAAACTAACTTATTCCCAGATTGAAAATTTCAAGGTCTGTTGAATCTTAAAATAATGAGGAAAGCAATGAATATATAGCAGTACTGGAAAAGAAAGCTTACCATTCTGTCATTTAAATCAGTGGATTTTGTAACAGCCACCCTCTCCCTGGGATAATAAAACTTAACGTGTTTATGCCGTTTCCCTTGTATTGTACGATAGAAGTTAAAGAATCTTCCTAGGGAGGAGGAGAGAAATCATTCCTTATCTCCTTTGTCATTCTTGACTGCAGTTAGGCAGAGCACCAAACATGGTAATGCATTCAGCCGACCACTTCCAAACCATTAAGCAGGCCACAGAAGGAGGAACGAGATGAAAAGACCGGAATTAACAGTAACGCATTGAAAATAAGACACCCAAGGACCCGTGAGAAATGAAGAAGTGACAGTTCTAATCCTCAGAGACACGTTACCAGAGACAGAGGTAGAATGACCTGGTCCAGATGAGCATTTCCTACCCTTCTTGGTCCCATGTCCTCTGCCACCCAGCACCTAGGAGACCTCGAGTCACCTGCAACCCCTCTGATGTGCTGTGCTTTCCTTTTTTTTTTTTTTGTGCTGTGCTTTCTGATTGACCCCGGCAGTCCAGCCCTCATCAGGCTGGTATCCGCCACTGCAACACGTGACCACCATGCCTACTCCTTTGCAGCTGAAGCCAAAGCGATTCTAAGGAAATCAGAATTTCTGCAGTACCCTCTCTCATGAACTCCTTTGATGAAAAAAGAGGTTTTGTAACTACTTTCTGAATTTGTTAAAGGCTGTTACATCTGGCACCTCTCTATGATAATTTATATTAAATTTAGCTCCTGTATTGTCAGAGAGAATTATTTTTAGTAGGGAGAAACAAAACTCAAAATTCACATGTCAAGCTATTTCAGCGTAAATAAGCTTAGGGAAAAATTCTAAACAAAGAAATAAAGATAGTTCATATCTGGAAATTAAAAGGAAACAAAGAAAAACACCTTTTTTCTTAGGGGGAAAAAAAACAGAATAAAGTGGTAAGGACAGGTGAAAAGCCACTGCCTGTTTCCCTGTGTGTGGTTCATCTAGCTGGCTGTGGTTTCAAACCCACCAGTGCCTGTTGCTGTTCACTAAGGGATGAGAAAGTGAAAAGGTCATTGAGAGACTTTTAAAAAATAATAATAATACTGTTTATGTTTACAGCAGTTTTACACTTACAGAAAATTGAGCCAATTAGAGTTCCCACATAACCCCTGTCCCACCAGCAGCTTCCCCTATTATCTTGCATTAGTGTGGTACATGTTCTACAAATAGTGAGCCAGTGTTGATACGTTATTAACGAAGGTCCAACACTTGCATTAGGGTTCACTCCTCGTGTTGATCTTTCTGTGGTTTTGACAGAGGCCTCCTTGTGCTGCTTAGTCACCAGCACAGTGTCACACAGAATAGCTGTGCTCCTCTGACAAACTCCTGTGCACCCCCTACGGGCTCAGTGAGCCGCCAGCAACCCGCTGAGTGGGCCGCCGCGTGGTCTCCGCACATGCGCACAGGCCCGCGCGCCTCTTCGCTCCTGTTGGCTCGGGTTCATCCTTGGGTTCCTGGACGAGGGTCTCCGCTAAGCGCTCCCCTTGCTTACACGCTGCCTTCCCCTAGACCTGATTGGATCTCTGATCTGGTACCTTTCTTCCTTCCGTGTGCTTTGCCTTCCATGCCTTGGTCACAGTTCTCATGTATACAGTTGTGTGAATAGCTCATCTGTGACACTGGTTTGAGGATGGAGAATGGAGCTGTTTCAGATCCCACCTCTCAGTCCCATTGCTGCCACTTGGGCACCTTACCCGAATTACCTGTAACTCAGGCCAGGAGGAATTTTCAAATCCCCCTTTATAAAACTCTGCAACTCTAGGCTGTGTTTCCTAATTCCCATATGACAGAAGGGATGAGGAAATGAGGCCCACTGCACTTTCTTCTGCTCTTTTCCTTACCTGTGCCTTCTGAAAATTATAGCATTGCTTTTACACTGAAATAGGTGGAGAACTTCTATAATAATAATACGGTTTATATGCCTGTGCTCTAAATTACATAAAAACACCAAAGATCATTATTCAGGAACAAGATTAGTTTTTATTTCACTTTTGAGTTTCTCCCATGGCTATCTCCCAATCATTCCTCTTTCCTGAATTACTGTTTAGAATTATTGAAATATTTTCTCTGGTTTTTCCTTCAGAAAAGTCTTCTCCAAGGGATCTTCTTTTCCTTCTCCAGGGGATCTTCCCAGCTCAAGGATTGAACCCAGGTCTCCCGCATTGCAGGCGAATTCTTTACCAGCTGAGCCACCAGGGAAGCCCCAGAAAAATCTAAAAATTTCTAAATCTTGTATTGCTTCCTATCTAAAATATGCACTTGTTATTTGTATGAGATTTCAGTGTTGGATCAGTCATACTTGTTAGTTCATAGCACGTCGTCATCTCTGATCCAGACAATAGTCCTCATTGGTTGATTGATCCATTCCTTCCCTTTTGTTCCTGTATGTGTTCCCACTGTGCTTAGTTGCTAAAGTTGTATCCAGCTGTTTATGACACCATGGACTGTAGCTCACCCGACTTCTCTGTCCATGGGGTTTCCCAAGCAAGAATACTGGACTGGACTGCCATTTCCTTCTCCAGGGGATCTTCCCAACCCAGGGATCAAACTCACATCTCCTGCATTGGCAGGAGGATTCTTTACCACTGACTCACTTGGGAAGATAGCAATTCCCATTAGGGAGAGGAAATTGTTACTGTGTGTATATATGCTTATATATTTAAAATTTTAATATATATTTTTAATGTTGTTAGAAGAAGTGTCTTTTTTAAAATTTATTTTAATTGGAGGCTAATTACTTTACAATATTGTAGTGGTTTTTGCCATACATTGACATGAGTCAGCCATGGGTGTGTTCCCCATCCTGAACCCCCCTCCCACGTCCCTTCCCATCCCATCCCTCAGGGTCATCCCAGTACACCAGCCCTGAGCACCCTGTCTCATGCATCGAACCTGGACTGGCGATCTATCTCACATATGGCAGTATACATGTTTCAATGCTATTCTCTCCAATCATCCCACCCTCGCCTTCTCCCACAGAGTCTAAAAGTCTATTTTTACATCTGTGTCTCTTTTGTTATCTCGCATTTAGGATCATCATTGCCATCTTTCTAAATTCCATATATATGCATTAATGTACTGTATTGGTGTTTTTCTTTCTGACGTACTTCAGTCTGTATAATAGGCTTCAGTTTCATCCACCTCATTAGAACTCATTCAAATCTATTCTTTTTTAATGGCTGAGTAATACTCCATTGTGTATAGGTACCACAGCTTTCTTATCCATTCATCTGCAGATGGACATCTAGGTTGCTTCCATGTCCTAGCTATTGTAAACAGTGCTGTGATGAACATTGGGGTGCCTGTGTCTCTTTCAGTTCTGGTTTCCTTGGTGTGTATGCCCAGCAGTGGGATTGCAGGGTCATACGGCAGTTCTTGCATTTATTTTCATTTTGTAGATGGGTTCTTTAACTTATCATGATTCTGTTTCCTACTATGCATTATGTTTTCCCAGTTCCTTGTGTTTGCAGTCCACTCACATTTCTCTGTTTGCATGTAATCTATTGCTTGTTGTATATCTACCTATATCGCCTGTCTTTCTTCCACTGATGGACACCAAGTTCAAATGTAGTTTAAATTTTCTTTAAAAATCTTCTTTGTGTTTGAATGTGTATTCAAGCCCTTCGAATTGAATTTATGCCCTCTCCTTGAATGCTCAAATAGAAATATATATATATGAATTGTATTGGTAGTAAATGTCTGAATGAACTTGTGTTATATACAAGAACTCATGCAACCTAGAGAACTGTTTTCCCTAACAAAAGCAATCTTTTAACAGAAGACAAATCCTACTTGTATCTTGAGGCCTGTACATTAGAATAAGTTCTCAGAGATTACAATATACAGTACAAGAGCTGTAGTTACAATACAAGTAAAATGATAGTACAAGGAGACCTAGATACCTTAGTCTGGTAATATGTCATATGTTAAATATACTTTAAAACATTATTTTATTAAAATGAATATATTTTGGAGCTTATTCCTTTAGAGTTGTTTGAATTATGAAAAAAAAATACCTTTTTTACTCTATTGTTGAATGTATCGTATATTGACATTGTCCCAAAAGAACTTGAGGTATCTTTTTATAAAGACTGCATAACCCTAAGGACAGAATAGCAAATAGGGTGGGAATAGAAAAGCATTACTTTGTAGAAGAAAGAGTTTCCAAGTATTTTATTTAAAAGCAAGCCTTGTGGCCTTGATTGAGCATTACATTTAACTTTACTGTAAACTGAAAAATAGAAAACATTTAAAATTATGTCCGATTTCAGAATCAGAATAGAAGGAGCATACTCACTTCTCAGGGCCGGTACTCTGTTTCATGGTAGACAGACTTGTCACTGAGATCTCCTAGAGGTGTGGGTGTAGGAAACAGACTAATCACCAGGAGGGTTAACATTGAATTCTAACGGTCAGAAGCCCAGTTCTCAGGTAAAAAGCAGGGATTTTACTTAGGCACCAATGTTGTATTTACCCTCAAGCAAGCATTTCCTTAAGACCCTTGATTTCTCTATCCTTTAGCGCTGTTTCTTTAGCACATGAAATCAGTTTAGTCTTTGGAAGTGGAAGGTATAGGTAGTAATCCAGCTTCTGTTCCTTGTTATCTGTACATCCTGGACAATTTAATCTCTGCAAACTTCAATTTTCTGATACGTTAAAGTAATAATTAACAGTAAGATACCTTGTAAAACTGTTGCTAGTATTAAGTCAGGTGAAAGTTCTGTAGGATGATTCAGTACATGTTGTTGTTCAGTCACTAAATCGTGTCTGATTCTTTGCAACCACATGGACTGCAGCATACCAGGCTTCCCTGTCCTTCACTGTCTTCTGGAGTTTGCTCAAATTCATGGCCACTGAGTCTGATAGGTGATGCTATCTAACCTAAGTTTGTTGTTAGGATTCAGTATCAGTTCAGTCACTCAGTCATGTCTGACTCTTTGCGACCCCATGAATTGCAGCACGCCAGGCCTCCCTGTCCATCACCAACTCCTGGAGTTCACTCAAACTCATGTCCATCGAGTCAGTGATGCCATCCAGCCATCTCATCCTCTGTCGTCCCCTTCTCCTCCTGCCTTCAATCTTTCCCAGCATCAGGGTCTTTTCCAATGAGTCAACTCTTCACATGAGGTGGCCAAAGTATTGGAGTTTCAGCTTTATCATCAGTCCTTCCAATGAACACCCAGGACTGATCTCCTTTAGGATGGACTGGTTGGATCTCCTTGCAGTCCAAGGGACTCTCAAGAGTCTTCTTCAACACCACTGTTCAAAAGCATCAATTCTTTGGCGCTCAGCTTTCTTCAAAGTCCAACTCTCACATCCATACATGACCACTGGAAAAACCATAGCCTTGACTAGACGGACCTTTGTTGGCAAAGTAATGTCTCTGGTTTTTAATATGCTATCTAGGTTGGTCATAACTTTCCTTCCAAGGAGTAAGCGTCTTTTAATTTCATGGCTGCAGTCACCATCTGCAGTGATTTTGGAGCCCAAAAAAATAAAGTCTGTCACTGTTTCCACTGTTTCCCCATCTATTTGCCATGAAGTGATGGGACCAGATGCCATGATCTTCGTTTTTCTGAATGTTGAGCTTTAAGCCAACTTTTTGACTCTTCTCTTTAACCTTCATCAAGAGGCTCTATAGTTTCTCTTCACTTTCTGCCATAGGGTGGTGTCATCTTTATATCTGAGGTTATTGATATTTCTCCCGGCAATCTTGATTCCAGCTTGTGTTTCTTCCAGTCCAGCGTTTCTCATGATGTACTCTGCATATAAGTTAAATAAGCAGGGTGACAATATACAGCCTTGATGTACTCCTTTTCGTAGGATTAAGTATGATAAATTATGTGAACCATCCCTAGGATGGTTCTGGTGCATATGACCAGATCTTCAGTGCACATTAACGTGCTGTCTTTTCTTCTCCCATCTTAATGATCATTCCTTCTCTGCCTCAGGGAAAGCACAAATTGCATGTAGATACCGGGATGGAAGGTGATTGGTGTGGCCTCATTCCTGTTGGACAGCCTTGCAATCAGGTGACCACAACAGGCCTAAAGTGGAACCTTAGTAAGTAAAACCCTTGCACAAAGGGAGATTTTCTTTCTTTCTTATTTTTTTACAAAATTTATCTTGATAAATAATTAGAAGTGGAATTGCTGGGTCATATGGGAACTCTAGCCTTTCAATGAATAGCCAGACTATTTTCCACCTCGGCCATACCAGTTGTACATTCCTACCCGTGACGTGTGAGGATTCCAGTTTCTCCATATCCTGGTGAGTATGAAGTGATGTCTCACTGTGGTTTTTACTTTCTTTCACCTGATGACTAATGATGCTGAACACATTTTCATGAGCTTAGGGGCCATTTGTGTATATTCTTTGGAGTTATGTCTTTTTAACTTGTAAGATTCCTTTATGTACTCTAGATATAAGTCCTATATCAGATAATATGATTTGAAAATATTTTCTCATACTCTTTGACTTATGTTTTTATTTTCTGAAATTTAATTAACTAAATTTATTAATCTAATTTTGAAGTCCAGGTTTTTTTCTTTTATGGATCATACATTTGGTGTCATAGCTAAGCACTCTGTCTACCCTTTTTCGTGGTTTTGTGTGCTTGAAACCTACCTTACTTTTCAAGAAAAGTAGCTCTTCTAACTAGAGTTATTTAAACATCTGTGATTTTATAAGATTAGCTGTTCTGACTAAATTTTCAAATGTTCTCCAGTACTTAAGAACTGTACTATGTAGTAATCACTCTAACACTGTCTGGATTGAAGAACAAAAAATGAGGTGGATCTGTTCATGAAATAAATGCTGATTCCAAAAGAAACCATCAGGCATTGTGAAATAATCACCCCTAGTCCCCAAGAATAACAGTTAACAATTTAATCAAAGAGCTTTGAGTGAATGTCAAAGGGATTATCTCATGATTGACTGATACCTCTAAAGTTGTAAAAAGTAAAATATGGAACCATGACATTCTTTTATAACATGTGAAACTTTTGGGTTCCCAAAAAGATATAAATACCTCAAGAGATAAATATAATGAAGATTAAAAGATATTTTAAAAGTTCTTTCTAGGAGCCACTGCTGACACAATTAGGAAGAACTAGAGATATTTTGAAACAAATGTCTGGCCAGTTCATCAGAATTTGAAAGGACCCGGATGAAAACAGATCTCCTCCAGTGCATGGGAACCTGTGGCAGGCTTTGAAGCTGGTTAGCTGCAGCTGCCATGAGCTCCCATCAGAAGCTTTTTTGAAAACATTTCCAGCCTAAGACAATTGGTTTACTGTCTGGAGCTCCCATTATTTCCAAGGACCCATTCTAGCCAGTGGTGAACTTCCTCCTGGATCTGGTAGTGACCTCATCTTGCCAGGGCTGATACCAAGACATGTCGAGCTCTCTGCACAGTGAGCAGGCAGCGGACGTTGTGGTTGTTCAGTCACTGAGTATCTGACTCTTTGTGACCCCACGGACTGCAACATGCCAGACTGCCCTGTCCTTCACCATATTGCTTCCTTTATCTTAGCAGTTGAACAGGTGAGAATCATAAGATACATGAGAACCGTTGGTGTACTTTAGAACATTCTCAGAGCTGCTGTGGAGAAGGAAATGGCAACCCACTGCAGTATTCTTGCCTAGAGAATCCTGTGGATGGAGGAGCCTGGTGGGCTGCTGTCCATGGGGTCGTACAGGGTCAGACACGACTGGAGCGACTTAGCGTTCATGCATACATTGGAGAAGGAAATGGCAACCCACTCCAGTGTTCTTGGCTGGAGAATCCCAGGGACAGGGGAGCCTGATGGGCTGCCGTCTATGGGGTCACACAGAGTCGGACACGACTGAAGCAACTTAGCAGCAGCAGCAAAGCCGCTGTATTCTACAACAATATACTCATCCTAATTCTTTTTTTTTTAAACAGTTTTAACTTAAAATTACCTTTTGCAGATTTTAAACGTTATACTCCATTTACAGTTATTGCAGAATATTAGCTATATGCCTCATGTTGTGCGGGATGTCCTCACGGCCTGTCTTATACCCAGGGGCTTGTATCTCCTACTCCCCCACCCGTGTTGCCCACCCTCCACTGGTAACCGCTAGTTAGTCCTCTGTGTCTGTGAGTCTGCTTCTTTTTGGCTGTATTGAATAGTTTGTTGTACTTTTAAAATTCCACACATAAGTGATAGTGTACAATATCTGAATAATAAAGTTTACTCCAGGAAGGGGCCTTGGGCATGACGGGCTTTTAGTCTTCTTGTCTGTGATAAAGTTTCAGCCCTGCCAAAGTGCTCTACGCTGTTACTTATCTATATATTTACAGACTGCTTCGGCTTTTGAAATAGGTACTTGATTCTCTACAACTTTGTGGAAGCAAGTAATAGCAACCTCACAAGGTGTGAAAAGCAATACCATTGAGACAAAGTGTTTTATCAGTGATCTGTGGTAATAGTGCTAATGAATAGGGTCTTCTGATAGGTGATGCTGCCTCATTAAAAAGTAGTAAAGATAACTGAGGTGACACCGTGTTGGCTTGGAGACAAGTGGGTGGATTATTTTCACAGAGTGGGGGTCTGTCTGTACTCAGAAGAAGTCGCTCAGTCATGTCTGACTCTCTGCGACCCCATGGACTTCCAGGCTCCTCCATCCATGGGATTTTGGAGTGGGTTGCCATTTCCTTCTCCAGGGGATCTTTCCAACCCAGGGATCGAACCTGGGTCTCCTGCACTGCAGGAAGACTGTTTACCATCTGAGCCACCAGGGCTGTACTCAGTGTTCTTGTGAAAGCAGAGCTCTCAGTTCCATGTCAGTTTGTCTGTCACACCTGCAGCGTAGCAGGATGGGGCTGCAGGAGGAGAAAGCAGATGCAATGACTTAACCAGGGGGTGCTCACATCTCGGGTCAAGGAGAAGAAGCAAGTCCTCCCAAGGGAATGCATCAAAATCGTCTTAAGGTGGTCTTGAGGCTGGCATTCTCTCTGTCTATACCCACTATAAAATATGATGCCACAAGTTCTAAAAGGAGTCTGATTCATATGGTTCAGTTTGTGGTATGTCACATCACAGACTGTCTTTAAAACAAGTGCCTATTGTGGCACCATCACCCACAAGTGTATGTTTACAAATGTTGTTGAAATCACATATATTACAGTATCTTCAACCAGTTCAGTTCAGTTCAGTTGCTCAGTCGTGTCTGAACTCTTGCGACCTCATGGACTGCTACGCCAGGCTTCCCCATCCATCACCAACTCCCAGAGCTTACTCAAACTGATGTCCATTAAGTTGGTGATACCCTCCAACCATCTCATCCTCTGTTGTCCCCTTCTCCTCCAGCCTTCAATCATTCCCAGCATCAGTATCTTAGTTCATAGCAGTATGCTGTGGATATTCTGTGATGTGTGTCTGGGACTTCCCACGTGGCTCTAATGGTAAAGAACCCACCTGCCAGTGCAGGAGACATAAGAGACATTGCTTCGATCCCTGGGTCTGGAAGATCCTCTGGAGGAGGAAATGCCAACCCCCTCCAGTATTCTTGCCTGGAAAATCCCACGGACAGAAGAATCTGGAGTCGCAGTCCATAGGGTCGCAGAGAGTCAGAGACAAGTGACTGAAGCGACTTAGCACGCACACGCATATCTGGGACTAGAGTTTCTTTAGGCTGTTGTACCTGTGGGAATAAAGTAGCTGCATCATGGGCAAACACACCCTCGCCTCTACTGGACATGTCATGTGGCTCAGCAGAAGTACCAGTGTACACCCATCCCAGGAGTATCCAAGAGTCCTGTGCTCCCTGTCCTCGCCCGATTCTTGATGATGTCAGATTTAATCATTTTTGCTGGTCCGATGAGTGTCAGTGATATTTCAGTGTCCTCTCTGAAGACTAGTGGGGGAAAATATCTTTATAGCTACTATCCATGTAGGTTTCCTCTTTCATTCATTGCTACTTTCTTTTGCCCTTTAGCCATTGGACTATTTTTTTTTTCTTACTACTGGTTTTTAGAAGCGCTTCACACCATGATGATCTTCAGGCTATACTTTGCCTTTTCTATTTGTTTATGGCATTTTTGTACACACAGAGATTACTAAGTTAAAGATAGTTAAATTTATCAATCTTTTTCTTTCAGATTTGTAATTTCTATCATAATTCATCTTTCTATTCCCCGTGGTCATAAAGATGTTCTTATTTTTAGCTTTAAGGGACTTTTTTTTTTAGGTCTTTTCTTTCACCTGAAGTTGATTTTTGTGTATAATATGAGTTAGGGATCTGATTTTTTCCTTACTGATAACCAGTTGCTCTAGCATCATTTATCATCCTTTTTCCAGTGATTTGTGTTTTCAAATTCATAGGTATGTTTCTTGGATCTCTAGTCTGTTCCCTTGGCTCACATTCTTTTTCCTGTATTGATACTACACTGCCTTAGTTACCATAGCTTTACAATAAATACAGAAATGTGCTAGGTTGAGCCTACCAACCTTGTTCTTCAAAATTTTCATGGATATTCCTGACTTTTGGGGCTTCCCCAGTGGCTCATGGTAAAGAATCTGTCTGCAATGCAAGAGCTGCAGGAGACTCAGGTTCAATCCCTGGGTCAGGAAGATCCCCTGGAGAAGGTCATGGCAACCCACTCCAGTATTCTTGCCAGGAGAATCCCAGGGACAGAGCAGCCTGGCATGCAACAGTCCATGGGTTGCAAAGAGTTGGACATAGCTGAAGCCCATTTGCACACACACCTGGCTTTTTTCTTTTCTTCATAAACTTGCAGCTTGATAAATGTTCAGTTGAGTTGCTCAGTTGTGTCCGACTCTTTGCTACCCCATGAATCGCAGCACGCCAGGCCTCCCTGTCCATCACCAACTCCCGAAGTTTACCCAAACTCATGTCCATCGAGTCAGTGATGCCATCCAGCCATTTCTTCCTCTGTTGTCCCCTTCTCCTCCTGCCCCCAATCCCTCCCAGCATCAAGGTCTTTTCCAGTGAGTCAGCTCTTCACATGAGGTGGCCAAAAAGTATTGGAGTTTCAGCTTCAGCATCAGTCCTTCCAATGGACACCCAGGACTGCTCTCCTTTAGGATGGACTGGTTGGATCTCCTTGCAGTCCAAGGGACTCTCAAGAGTCTTCTCCAACACCACAGTTCAAAAGCATCAATTCTTTGGCGCTCAGCTTTCCTCACAGTCTAACTCTCACATCCATACATGACCACTGGAAAAACCATAGCCTTGACTTTACCTTTGTTGGTAAAGTAATGTCTCTGGTTTTTAATATGCTATCTAGGTTGGTCATAACTTTCCTTCCAAGGAGTAAGCGTCTTTTAATTTCATGGCTGCAGTCACCATCTGCAGTGATTTTGGAGCCCAAAAAAATAAAGTCTGACAAATGTTACACACACACAATTCCATTGTAGTTTTTATCAGAATCAGCCTTAATTTAGAGATTACATTAGGAGACTAGAACAGTTGGGAATGAGAATTTCTGTACAAAACTGAGTCTTCCCATCCATAAACATAATTTCTTTCTCCATTTAATTAGAATTTGAATTGCTTTTGATAATTAGAAGTTTTGTCCATAAGATCCTGTACTTAATGAGTCATAGAAGGACTCATCTCTAGAAACCTTATACTTAGTGTTGCTTTGTAAAGTACACCTTTAAAAAATTACAGTTTCTGAGTTAATTTGTGCTGTATGGACACTTGATTTTATTTGTATTACTGTATTTATGAACACTTTCATGATTTCCAAAAATTCGACCTGGGTTCGTAATCATGTTTCTTTCTTCTTCATCTGTAACAAATAGGACTGTGTTCAATTATGAGTAACTGAAATAATAGTTTTAAACAGCACCCCCCGCGCCCCCTGCCCCGCCGCCGCTGTGTAATAAAGTGCAGAGTTAAGTATTTACAGGGCAAGGCTTCTGTGATTTATTCAGCCTTTGCTTCAAGACGCAAGATGTCTCCGTTGTAGAGTATCCCCTGTTTAGCATCAGGTGGGAAAACACAGGGAGGAAGTGGTGCAGCACGTCCTGCAGGAAAACACGGCATCAGGGATTCCCAGCGTTTGCAGAAACCCTCCCTCGTTTCATCATTTGCCTCGGTGGCCAGAGCTATCACACGCCACCCTAGCTGCAAAGGAGGCTAGGACTTGAATTTTTTTTTAATCTGAGGACATAGTCACCCCAAATAAAACTGAGATTCTGTCAGTGAGGAAGGAATAAGTAGGAGTCTGCTCTTCTATCAAAAAAAAAAAATGTCTTTTCTTTGTCTGCCATCTTGATGAACACTTTAGCCATATATATTAACATAATAAAAACTTTCTTTCAGTCATATTCTTATGGATTTCTATTTTTGCTTTTGATGGATCCACAGTAAAATTTTGTTTATAATTTTGTTTATAATCTGCATTTAACTCTATCTATCCTTTAGACCTTTTATTTTTCTTTGATGCGCTACAGTTTTACTACAGTGTGTTTAAGTATAACTTTTGTTGTATTTGATTTTCTTTCCCTCTGCAGCTTGGGGTCATTCATTGATTTTGAAAAATTATCAGATCCCCCGTTTTTCAAATAAGGATATGGTAGTTTAAAGTCTTACTTAGCAGTGGACCAAATTAATGTCATTATGGATCGATGCACTCAGAATTTGAATTCAAGTCTTCAGTGCTGTTTATATTTATATATCAAGTCTACAGTGCTATTTATATATTTTCCATAGAAAATAAGTTGATGTTTTTTAAAAAATCACTAAAGGGAATTTGAGATAAGGGGTAGGAAACTGCAGACAGGGAAAGAAAGCAAAGGAACCAGGAAAGAAGACACAGTGGTAGGAAATTAACATTAATTTGGAAGAAATATAAAAAATTCTGAGGGACAAACTTTTAACTTCACTACACTTTTACCTAAGAAAAAATTTAAATAGAATTGCCCTCAATTTGCCCAGGCATCTGCTTTATAACTCAAATTGAGTTTGAAATTATGCATCCATTGTTCCTTCTTTTGTGTTTTTTCAAAGTATAGAAATAAGTGACAGAATGAAATAATTTCATAGCATTGACTGAAAGAGACTCAAATCTAGCCCAAGTGAAAGAGTTTGGAAAGAAAAAAAAATTCTGAGAAAACAGTTTGAAAAGAGTTTTCATCTCTATGGAAATACTGTGTAATAAGTGTGTACAGGTACCAAGATCTCCTGCAGGAGCTCTCTGTGAGGATTTTTAAGTGCCAGCCTATCAAGGGAACAGTTCAAGAGTCTATTTAGAAAAGGAAAGAAAACTACAGTTGCTATTAATGCAGTTTCAGTGAAAAGTCTTATTTCTCGTTCCTTTATACCTTACAAAGTGATTCTAGTGAGTTATCATGGTTTGACAATAGCTATACATACTTAGTGGAGAAGGAAATGGCAACCCACTCCAGTATTCTTGCCTGGAGAATCCCGTGGACAGAGGACCCTGGTGGGCTGCTGTCCATAGGGTGACACAGAGTCGGACACGACTGAAGCGACTTAGCAGCAGCAGCAGACATCCGTAGGCTATAACTTCGTGAGCTAGTGCTACTAGTGTGTGAGTTGTTTCGTATTTTTAAATATCTTTGTCATTATTTTAATTATTGCTTTTCTAGTCCAGTGCTTTAAAAAAAAAGCACTCAATCTGTGATGTCAACATTTCTTCTCTGATTAAAGGGCAGTATCTTTTGTATCTTAATTCATTTGATAATCAGTAATCCAATTTGAGTTGAAGACATTGTTAAAATTTTTACCTAAAACACATAGTCAAAGGTGATGATACTGAGGATGGCTTTTAAAAAACTAATTTTTTTTTTCCTGCAAGGAATATGTTAGCTAAAGCTTCCCACCCCAAGATCACTTTCTCAAGTTTATAATTTGGTGCAATGACTGTATGTCATCATATCTAAGATGTCATCAGTTATAAGATGCCTCCTTATTTTATGTACACTGAGAAAAAGTTCTACCAATTATAATTACAGAGATATGGGGGAAATGTATGTGTTAAAACTAGTGAAATATGGTAGATCAAATAGCATAGAAACTTAAAAGTCAAATTATATTCATAGACATACCACTCTTAAACCTGTCATGAAAAATTGCAAAAACCATTGAAATGGGCAAAAAGATATCTGTGTATCTTTAAGTAGATTCTTGGGCCTAGTCTAGAGGCTCTTGAAGGGTTATCTGGTTCTATGTGACACTTAGCTTTTCATCATCTTTGCTTATTTTAGAAATGTTGTGGAATTGGAAATTGACTGGTAAAGGACTGATCATACTGTATATGATTCCTAGTAATATAATTCAGTTGAGCTTTTGTTTTCAAAACTCCATGCATTATCACCCTATATAAATTGCATTTTCTATTAGCAAATCCATTTCAGCATTCTGGGCTGTCTTAGTAAGTTTATCCTTTGTAGTCACCTTTGAAACAGTTTTTTTTTTGTTTTTTTTTTTTTAACATCGTACTAGTTTTCTCATTAATTAATGACTTAATTGAAATCTTTGTGTTCATTTTATATTTGTATGAGTCATTACTTTACCCTTTAAAAATTAAAAAAAAAATCAAATTGTAATCACCTACAGTGGTAAAGAATGCAGGAAATACAAGAGATGTAGGTTCGACCTGTGTGTCAGGAAGGTCCCCTGGAGGAGGAAATGTCAACCCACTCCATTATTCTTGCCTGGAATATTCAGGGGACAGAGGAGCCTGGTGAGCTACAGTCCATGGGGTTGCAAAGAGTCGGACACGACTGAGCACACACACATTATATTTAAAGGATCACAGACTGTTACAGTCTTTTTTAAAGAAAATGTTAAGTTTTACTGCAAAATACTGCTTAACTTCTGCCTGTATGCTCTAGGTCAGAGGGAGCCCTGAGACAAAGGTCTGATGATGTCACTTCCATATTTGTATCTGGAAAAGGTCTTACAAGGGCCATACCTGAACTGTTCACTCTGTATCTATAAAGGCTCATGACCATGACCAAGTCATTTAAGCAAAAGACATCAGACCAATATGCTCATCTAGAAGGCATGCGTTGATTCTAGTATTAGTCAACTAAGCTGGAAGGAAATGACATTTTTTTGATAGTTTTATTGAAATATAATTGATATATATATATATATATATAATTCACTCATTTAAAATTAAGTGATACTTAGTTTATTTGCAAATATGTGCAACCATGCATGGTCGTGCTCAGTTGTGTCCCACTCTTTCTGACCCCATGCACTGTAGCCCACCGGGCTCCTTTGTCAATGGGATTTTCCAGGCAAGAATACTGGAGTGGATTGCCAGTATTCCAGGGGATCTTCCTGACCCAGGGGTTGAACTCACAACTCCTGAGTCTCCTGCATTGGCAAGTAGATTCTTTTATACTGAGCCACCTGGGAAGTCCCAATATGTGCAACCCTTGCAAGTCAAATTACAAACATATTCATCTCCTCAAAAAGCGTGTTCCCTTCAGCCAGCAGCCACCATACTCTTCCTGTCCCCCACCCTGCCCTCTCCTCCATCCCTAAGCAACCACCGGTTTACTTTGCCTCTATAGATTTCCCTATCCTAGATTTTCATATGAATAGACACGTAATGGACTTTTGTTACTGGCTTCTTTGACTTTAGCGTGTTCTCAGGGTTCATCCACGTTGTAGAACTTAATGGTATTTTTTTCCTTTTTATGATCAAACAATATTCTACTGTATAATATTAATATATCTTATTTATCCATCCACCCACTAATGGACTTTTGGATTATATCTGCCTTCTGTCTATTATGAAAAATAAACATTCTTCTACAGCTTTCTGTATGGACATGTTTCATTTCTCATGGGTACATACCTAGTTGTGGGGTCGTATTGGAACTTTATGTTTAGTTGCTGAGGAACTGCTAGACGCTTTTCCAAAGGAGCTGCATTGTTTTAAAGTCCCACCAGCCTTGTGTGAGAGGTCTGACTTGCCCATATCCTTGCTAATGCTTGTATTTATTTGACTTTTTGACTTTAGCCATCCTGATGGGTGTGAAGTGGTATCTTGTTGTGGTTTTGGTTTACATTTCCCTGGTGACTAATGAGGAGAAGGCGATGGCACCCCACTCCAGTACTCTTGCTGGAAAATCCCAAGGATGGAGGAGCCTGGTGGGCTGCAGTCCATGGGGTCGCTAAGAGTCGGACACGACTGAGCGACTTCACTCTCACTTTTCACTTTCATGCATTGGAGAAGGAAATGGCAACCCACTCCAGTGTTCTTGCCTGGAGAATCCCAGGGATGACGGAGCCTGGTGGGCTGCCATCTTTGGGTTTGCACAGAGTTGGACATGACTGGAGCGACTTAGCAGCAGTGACTAATAATGTAGAATATATTTTTCAGGTATTCGTTGGCTATTTGTATCCCTTCTTTGGAGATCCTTTGGCCCTTCTACAATTGTGTTGTCTTTTTATTATTAAGTTGTAAGTGTTCGTTGTATATTTTAGACACAAATCACTTAAGATTTACAAATATTTATTTCCCCATTCTGCAGGCTGTCTTTTCACTGTTTTTAATGGTGTTCTCTGAAGAGCAATCATTTTTCATTTTGATAAAGTTTAATTTATCTATTTTTTCTTTTGTTGATTATGCTTTTGGTGTCACATTGCCAAATCTAATGTCATAAAGATTGACTCCTATATTTTCTTTAAGGAGTTTATAATAGTTTTTTTCCCCCATATGTTTAGGTCTTTGATCCATCTTGCATTAATTTTTGAATACGGTATAAAGTAATGGTCGAGAATTAATTCATTGATTTCTGCAAAGAAGTCAGCTAAGATTCTGATAGGGATTATGTTGACTCTAGGTCAGTTTGAGAAGTATATAGTTGACCCTTGAAAAACGGGTTTGAACTGCATGGATCCATTTATGTGCAGATTTTTTTTTTTTTTTACATAAATATGGTACTACATTTTTGATCCATGGTTGGTTGTATCCCTGGGTGCAGAATCTTCATGGACTTCAGTATCTACAGATTTGAGTATCCATAGCAGGTCCTGGAACTAGTGTCCCCCATATACCCAGGGACGGCTATAGCTGTATCAGCCACGTTAAATTTTCCAATCCATGAGCATTGGATAGTTTCAATTTGTTTATATCTCCAATTTCTTTCAGCAAAGCTTTGTAATTTTCATAGTATAAGTGTTGTACTTCTTTTGTTAAATGTATTCTAAGTATTACATTGTTTTGATGCTGCTATAAATGGAATTGTTTTCTTTACATTTACACTGGTTAATGCAAGTATATGAAATACAGTTGATTTTTGCATCAATTGACCTTATATGCTGCAGCCTTCCTGAACATAGTTATTAGTTCTAATGTGTTTTAGTGGACTTCTTAGAATTTTCTATTTATAAGATCATGTCATCTATAAATAGAGATAGTTCTACTTCTTTTCTAATGTGGATACCTTTTTTCTCTGACCAAATCGTTCTGTTAGGACCTGCAGTCAGATATTGAATAGAATTCAGATAGTACTGAAATAGTACTCAGATAGGTTGGAGAGTAGCACATGTGGACACCCTTGTCCTGTTCTTGATCACATGAAAAAGCATTCAGTGTTGGTTTTCCACAAATGTCCTTGATCAAACTGAGGAAAGCCCATTATGTTCCTACTTTGGGTGCTTTTTGTTTGTTTGTTTGTTATTTTAATCTATCATGGAAGGGCATTGGACTTTGCTTTTTCTGTTTTTGTTTTTTTTTTTTTTTGGTTATTGAGATGATCCTGTGATTTAAAAAAAATTGTATTGATATAATAATACATTGCACTACTTGGATTTCAGATATTAAATCAAATTTAAATCCTTTGGAGAAGTTCCACTTGGTCATGATGTATAATTCTGTGTGTTGTTGGAATCAGTTTCCTAGTGTTTTGTTGAGGATTTTGGCATACTGGTTCCTAAGATACATTGTTTTGTAGGGTTTTTTCCTTGTGAAGTCTTTGACTAGTGTATTATCTTGGTGGTACTGACATCTAGCCTTCACAGATGGCACTAGTGGTAAAGAACCCACCTGCCAATGCAGGAGATGCAGGTTCAATTGCTGGGTCAGGAAGATTCCCTGGAGGAGAAAATGGCAACCCACTCCAGTATTCTTGGAGTACCCTAGGATTCTGGAGAATCCTATGGAGAAAGGAGCTTGGCGTGCTATATTCCATAGAGTCGCAGAGTCAGACACAGCTGAAGTGATTTAGCAGGCATGCACGCACACACTGACATCTACTCTTAAGGTCCAAGCATTCAAGAGGGAAGCCCCAGGGAAGTCAACCAAGGCAGCCAGTGAAACAGGAGTGAAACGAGTCTAGCTGGCATGGTGCAGATTTGGGCAGGAGGTAGCCTAGAGGAAGCTAGTTTGCAGGAGACACCGCAGGTGTGTTCTCATCCAGAGATAGGTCGTGCCTTGTTCCTTGCCCTCCTTTATTTCTGTGCTTGCTGCTGGAGACTGGGGAGGGAGGAGAAGAGGAGACCTAAGGGTCGGCCTGTATCTAATGATTAAAAAATAGACTTTATTTTCTTGAATTCCAAAATCACTGTGGACGGTGACTGCATCCACAAAATTAAAAGACATTTGCTCCTTGGAAAAAAAGCTGTGACAAACCTAGACAGCATATTAAAACGCAGAGACATCACTTTGCTGAAAAAAGGCCACATAATCAAAGCTATGGTTTGTCCAGTAGTCATGTACAGATGTCAGAGTTGGGGGATAAAGAAAGCCAAGAACTGGAGAATTAAAGCTTTTGATTTGTCACGCTGGAGAAGACTCTTAAGAGTCTCTTGGACAGCGAGGAGATCAGTCAGTCCTAAGGAAATCAGTCCTCAGTATTCATTGGAAGGACTGATGCTGCAGCTGAAGCTCCAATACTTTGGCCACCTGATGGGAAGAGCCAACTCATTGGAAAAGACCCTGATGCTAGGAAAGATTGAGGGCAGGAGGAGAAGGGGGTGACAGAAGATGAAATGGTTGGATGGCATCATCGACTCAATGGGCATGAGTTTGAGCAAACTCTGGGAGACAGTAAAGGACAGGGAAGCCTGGGGTGCTGGAGTCTATGGGGTCACAAAGAATTGCACATGACTTAGTGACTGAACAACAACAACAGGGACTGGCCAGTCCTTCTAAGGAGCAAGTGTAGGTCACTGAACATTTAAGTCCAATCTCCTGGGGAAGGAGTTTCATTTCCATGAAGATTATATCGAATAATCTCTAAGTGGTTTTTAAAAAGCACTTTTCTCCACACCGGGATACAGACAACAAGCAGCCTTTTCCCCTTCTGTGTTTAATTAGCTGTCAGTGGCTTTACATCTTCACTGCTTTATGTTATTAATTTAGAAAAGTCATTAATGTTTCCATAGGTCATTTTTATTTATAAGTGGAAAGTGCTAGCTATAAATTCCAATATTGATTTTTCTCCAATAATAACTTTTCACTAAGTATCTTTCAAACCTCAGAAAATAATAAGTTCTGTCCCAAATTTATGTAAATTTAAATGCATGAAAGATTTATTTTTATAATAGCTATACGTAGAATGTTTATTTTATATGTATAAATAAATTAGATTATAATTACAGGTAAATATTTTGCAAAGGTTTTTCAAGAAAGCTTTGCATTTCTATTTGTAGGACAGTGCATATTTGGTAAGACTTAAAGGGTAACAGTATGTACTGCGTTTATTACTCTAGGCTGTATTAAGTGATTTTTTAATTGAGTATAGTTGGCTTACAGTGTTCTGTTAGTTTCAGGTGTACAGCACAATCAGTTGTACGTATACATGTATCCGTTCTTTTTAGATTCTGTTCCCATGTAGCTCATTACGGAGTGCTGAGCAGAGTCCCCCGTGCTCTGTGTGAGGTCCTGGTATGCTGTCTGTTGTATATAGTGGTGTGTATGTATCAGTCCCAGTCTCCCACTTTACCCTCCCCTTTTCCTGCTTGGTGGCTCGTGACTCAGTTTCTGTCTGTAAGTAGGTTCACTTGTGCCATGTTTTAGATCCCACACAAGCAGTGTCACATTTACCTTTCTGCCTGACTCACCTCACTCAGTACGACAATCTGAGGTCCGTTCATGTTGCTACAAATGGCATTTTCACTCTTTTTTATGGCTGAGTAATGCTCCACGTGTGTGTGTGTGTGTACGCACCACATCTTTATCCCTTCCTCCAGTGATGAGCATTTGCGTTGCTTCCATTCTTACTGTTGCAGACAGTGCTGCATGGGAAATTAAGGTGCATGTAAACACTTTGGGATTACAGTTTTCTGCAGATACATCCCTAGAAGTGGAATTGCTAGATCATATAGTAGCTCTATTTTTTGTGATTTTATATTTTTTACTACATTATGGAAATAGTAGAATATTACATTTTTTATTAATGGAATATATTTTAAAAAAAGAAACCTGAATTATGTTGATACCACATCTCGATTTTTTAAAATACACTCTTGATAGTAAATGCCAGCAAATGACAATCTCTATGATATACAGTCCCAAACTGTAGGAATGATATTTCCTTTACTTAGAATTTAGGATAATTACAGTATCATAATGTTGAAAGGCATATAGTTGTTTGTCTAGACTTACAGTTTTCAAATGAAATGCTGCTGCTGCTGCTGCTAAGTCGCTTCAGTCATGTCCGACTCTGTGTGACCCCATAAACGCTAGCCCACCAGGCTCCCCTGTCCCTGGGATTCTCCAGGCAAGAACGCTGGAGTGGGTTGCCATTTTCTTTTCCAGTGCATGAAAGTGAAAAAATAAAGTGAAGTCGCTCAGTCATGTCCGACTCCTAGCGACCCCATGGACTGCAGCCCACCAGGCTGCTCCGTCCGTGGGTTTTTCCAGGCAAGAGTACTGGAGTGGGTTGCCATTGCCTTCTCCTCAAATGGAATAACTAATATCTAAAAGTTACTCCCACAAGTCACATGGCTTCCTCGGGGCAGATCTGGCCTGGAAATCAGTGTCTCTATCCCAACACAAAGTTTTTTCCTTATAGGTTCCTTCAATATTAGCAGTGTAGAAAATGTTGATATTTGATAATAGATTCAAATATATAAAGGTGAAAGTGAAAGTCCTCAGTCATGTTCTACTCTTTGTCACCCTGTGGTCTACACAGCCCATGGGATTCTCCAGGCCAGAATACTGGTGTGGGTAGCTGTTCCCTTCTCCAGGGAATCTTTCCAACGTAGGGATCAAACCCAGGTCTCGACCCACGTTGCAGGCAGATTCTTTACCAGCTGAGCCACAAGGGAAGCCCACATATATAAAGATAGGTAAACTTAAGAATGTCATGTTTGAAAGGTAGATAAAATATATAGCCATATTTGTTAAAGTTTTCACAATGTAAATTTGTGGCTGTATCAGTTATAGATTGCTTCTGTAACCAATAATCATAAACTAAGGACCTAAAACAGTTTGTTCATTACCTACAGTTATACAGGTTGAATTCCAAAATCGGTCTTATGTTATTGACAGAGCTGTGTTCCTCCCAGGGGCTCCGGTAGAGAATCCTTTTCAGACCATCTCAGCCTTCAGAAGCTGCCCACGTTTCTTGACTCATGATTCCTTCTTTCACTGTCAAGGCCGTCAGCACAGCAGCATCAGATCTCTGACCTCTTTTTCCACTATCACGTCTCCTTCTCTGACTCAGACTCAAAGCTATTCTTTTCTAAAAATAAAAAATTGTGACTACACTGAGACTGCCTGGGTGATCCAAGCTAATCCTAGCTCATGATTTTTAATTTAATCACATATGCAAAGCTCCTCCTGCCATGCAAGTACCTTCTTTATAGATTCCGGGGATTATAATGTGGACATTTTGGGGGTACCATTATACAGCCTATCATATAAGTCTGTAATCAATAATTAATAACTTCTTGGAATAATACATATTGAATGCAATTATTACATCACTGAATCTTTAGTTATTCTGAAAACTACTGTATGAAGACTGTTTATATTGTCCTTGAGAAACTGAATCTCTATGTTGTCATTCATCTTAGCCTCAGATAACTTGTGGTAAAGACTCTAGACAAAACAGACACAAAACAAATTGTGTGAACATGATTTATTTGGTATCCACAAAGGGTGGGGTGAAGGTTGCAGTTCCTATTCCCTTTGGTTTCTGTTCTCCAAGAAGTGCAGTCAAGTTCAGCCCAGTGTATATTCTGATCCCTGGGAGCCATGAAGGAAGTCAGAGTTCACACAGGACCAGAACAAAAGCTCTGGTCAGCTGGGGGTTGTTAACCAGGTTTGTATTCGAGATATTCCTCCTTTCTATCCTTTTGTGATCGCTTCTCTTGCTTAGCCTTTGAGGCTGCACATTTATGTGTGGTTAAGATGGTGAAAAACAAAAGGCAGAAAATTTGGCTCTTCCTTTTATTGCTTTCTTAGTCACACTTTGTTAGAATCTCAGGACTCTACAGGTCTTTATGGATCGATCAACCAGCTGTGTATCGTTAATTTGCTGAGCACATGCATACCAACAAACTACTGGTTGACTATTTACCTGTATTGCTTTTATTCCTGCTCCTTCCACGCGCACAGACACCAGTGCTACACGCGTATACTTGTACTACAATATGGTGCCACTTTGGGTTTTCTTATTATATACATATATTTGGTCAGTCTGGGGTTATAGAGCACAAAACTGCAACTTTTGATATGTTCATAAGTTCTGTATATTAACACCGGAGAATCAATGCACAAAGCGACAGTCACAGGAAACTTGAGGGACCCAGCTTTTAGGAAAAAGGCAAAGTTAGGTGAGAGGGGGCTTAATGTAGATATTATTCCTCTGGGGGGGTAAGTACAAAGAGGAACAAGATTTTTCTTAGACTACAGTATTCTTAAAGATTTTCAAACATTCTCCATATGTGCTAAGTTGCTTTAGTTGTGTCTGACTTTTTGAAATCCCATGGACAGGCTCCTCTGTCCATGGGGGTTCTCCAAGCAAGAATACTGCAGTGGTTTGCCATGCCCCTCTCCAGGGGATCTTCCCGACCCAGGGATCAAACCCGTGTCTCTTATGTCTCCTGCATTGGCAGGCTCTTTACCACTAGCACCACCTTGGAAACCCACTGCTAAGCAGATACTACATTTCAGACATATAAAACTAATGGCGAATGGCCTACAACAAATTTGTATTAAATACTGTATATTTTGTTAATACTATATATTAACTCAGCTCCAATTCTATTTTCTATGTTAATAGGATTTGAACCAGATATGAATGACTTTTCCTAAGTCCTTACCCTTCTGTGATTCTGCCTGAGAGCACATGGAACCAACAATAATTTACTCTATGCTATAATCATCCTGTTTTGTTTTTAGAAAACTCCCAAGAACCTGACAACACACATTTGTTATGGTTGCTCCTCGGCATTTAAATATGAAAACAATTAACGTGCATTTGCAGGGAATATGACAAATGGGAATTTGTGAGCAGACCAATTTTTCATTGACCTACGTTCAAGAACACTATTATAACTCAGGCTTGCCTCCCAAGTTGTTTAAATGAGTTGATTTCCTAGTATTTATGTGGGCAGGTTGACAGATGAGAATGACTCTGGTGTAAGCTCAAGGGTCCCTTTCTATTTCCCCTCCTCCAGGTTTCACTTTTGTGCTGATTCAGATGTGAGCTCTGTGCATTCAACCATCCAGCTAATATACTGAGACAAGAAAGCAATAACTTTTGTTCATTACGTGAATTGTAGAGAAAGAATCAAGGGTTCAGGTGAATAAACTTTTACTATGGGAACAGCTCACTGGGCAGAATTTTCAGCAGGGTCAGAATAATCATACTTTGTGTCTTGAATATACTGTCTCCTACTTATGTCTTTTCTATACTCTTTCTCATTCTGGTATACCATCAGCTTGTAGATTACTGCAGGTTAAATACTATTCTTATTTTATAGGTGAGGAAGCAGACACGGGCTGTTATATGAATTGTCCAAGTTCATGTTTTATGATGTAGTCCTCCATGCACAGAAAGTGGAGCCATCTCTGGTCACTTACATATCTATTTTTTAAAGTTTTAGACTTAGTGAAATACCTACCCAAACATCCTTTTTCTAAATGAAAGTAGAATTTTCCTGTAAATTGGGCAGTTTCAAAGACAAAGAAGACAGAGAATTAACACCTTAGCAATTAATGTCATGATGTGAGCCCTACCTAAGACATCCCTTTCCACTCTGTGAACCATAAATCAGAACCCATGCATAACTGAAGAGTGTAATTTAAGTGTAATGTATGCTCGCTGTGATGTCTGATTTCTGGGGTGATTATAAACTAAATATTGTCATTCATCCTGGATCTCAAAGTATGTGTGATAAGGAGTCAAGAAAAAAAAAAAAAGATGTATTTAGCATTCACAAAGGAGGATAAATAGTTAAAGCAGGATTTTTTTGATGAAAAGGCTTGGTTGCAGAGGTTTAGGTGGCAGGCAGGTTTCTCAGCAGTGAGCTGCCACTATGTCCTATATAGATTGCTTAGAGGCCAAATTGTGAAAAAGCTGAAAATATTGAGAGAACGCTAGGACTTCCTAGGTGGCACCAGTGGTAAAGAACTGCTTGTCAATGCAGGAGACATAAGAGACATGGGTTCAATCCCTGGGTCGGAAGATCCCCTGGAGAAGGGCATGGCAACCCGCTGCAGTATTCTTGCCTGGAGAAGCCCATGGACAGAGGAGCCTAGTGGGCTACAGTCCATGAGGTTATGAAGAGCTGGACACTACTAAAGCAACTTAGCATGCACACAGGCAGGCTTAAATTAATAGAAGGGAAGGTTTTGGGGAAATCCCCCCAAATTAGACTGAAACAGAAGCATCTACATAAAAGGACTTGGAAATATGTCTGTGGGGCCCAAATGAAGTTTGTAGTGAAGAAGTATGTGCATAATGTGGTTTTGCTGTCAGTTCAGTTCAATTTAGTCACTCAGTTGTGTCCGACTCTTTGCAACCCCATGAACTGCAGCACGCCAGGCCTCCCTGTCCATCACCAACTCCCGGAGTTCACCCAAACTCATGTCCATTGAGTTGGTGATGCCATCCAACCATCTCATCCTCTTTCACCCCCTTCTCCTCCTGCCCTCAATCTTTGCCAGCATCAGGTAGTGCTTGGGAAACTCCAGGTACAGATTACACAAAGAGAAAGAAAGTTCTCAAGTTAAAGAGGTGCATTTGGGAACTAGCAAGATTTCTTCTGGCTTAGAGATTCTAAAACAGCCACAGAAGGAAACAAATCAATGCTTTAAACCCGTTGACAAAGTAAACTCTTTGGAGATGATTGTATAACATCTAACTTACATGTTATAACTTCTCTCTGTGTAATTTGTACCTGAGTTTCCCTTGAAATGTAGCAGAAAACATTTATGCAGATGTTTACTTCACTTAATAATATGGAGGAAAGAGGACAGTGGGGTTCAAGCTCTGACTCTGAAACGAATGAATTATATGGCACAGGGATGTCACATGGATCTTTCATCAATAGAGAGAGAGTTGCTAGATGATGTCAGAGGTTTTCTTCAGTTTGGAACCGTGGCTGCTGAAAGTCAAAATCACTCAGTCATGTCCGACTCTTTGTGACCTCATGGACTATACAGTCCATGGAATTCTCCAGCCCAGAATACTGGAGTGGGTAGCCTTTCCATACTCCAGGGGATCTTCCCAGCCCAGGGATCGAACCCAGGCCTCCTGCATTGCAGGCATATTCTTTACCAGCTGAGCCACCAGGGAAGCCCCCAGAGAAATAATTGGGTCCAGATCATACATGCCAGGAGCTTAATTTTTCACAGAGACAATTCTCTCCTCCTCAGTTCCCTATGAGGTAGCAATTAAAGCCCTCATGAGAAGTGGCAAGAGGACCAGACTCAGGAGGCTTTGGTTGGGAAGCTGTGTCGGATCTCATGTGCATCCCCTCGTCTCATGGATGGCCTGCGATGCGGTTCACCATATGGCTGTGGCTGAACATCACGAAGGAGGATGTCCTGCGTCCTCATTTCAGTTTTATCGTCTCCTGCTGAAGGTTCTCACTCTTCAGAAAAGTTCACGAGTGAGGCTAGAAGTGGGAGATGGTGATGATTAGTGTTCCTCATTTACTCTGAGCCAGAGTGGACGCTCTGGCTGCAGCACTACAACACCTTCTGATAATTATTTATTAGTAGTGTTGTGATCTCCCAGTACCCCAGTGCCGGCATCACACTTTGGCTGCCTCTCAATTTATTCTCAAGGTTTTACTTCGGAGAAATCGCATCGGCCTTTTTCACTCATCTGTTTTCTAGAATACATTTAATTGCAAATTAACAGCTTGTCTCTCAACTATTCCTAAATCTGGCTTTTCGTGTGTATGTGTGTGTGTGTCTTAGGAACATGCTTATCAAAGCAAGAAGGCTTTCTGATTTTACTAACTACAACTGATAACCTACTTTTATTTTTAGCCTCAGAAAAAAAAAATCTTTATTTGCAATATATTAGTGTTAAGTCTGCCAGGAGAGAGAAACAATTTGGGCAATTTA
Source organism: Bos grunniens (assembly GCF_055505025.1). Taxonomy (NCBI): domain Eukaryota; kingdom Metazoa; phylum Chordata; class Mammalia; order Artiodactyla; family Bovidae; genus Bos; species Bos grunniens. Next base: position 12,337,862 of record NC_141168.1, read on the forward strand.
AAACTGACATATAATTAAGAAAAATACACATTCAAACCTGGGTTGTTTTCAGTGGACCTGAAACTCACCAAAGGCTGATATTCTATAAATAAAGCTTTATTTCTTATACCTTGCATGGTGCATGCTAATTACCAGGTGAATTAAACAAATAAGGGTCCCCCCTTTTAGAGTGGGCTTCCCTAGTTTCAGACAGTAAAGAATCCACCTGCAATACAGGAGACCTGGGTTTGATCCCTGGGTTGGGAAGATCCCCTGGAGGAAGGCATGACAACCCACTTCTGTATTCTTGCCTGGACAATCCCTGTGGACAGAGGAGCCTGGTGGGCTACAGTCCACGGTGTCACAAAGAGTTAGACATGACTGAGAGACTAAGCACGCCACGCACCCCTTCGAGAAGGATACATTTCCGAAAAGGGTGGGTATCAGGCTTGCACTTGTTGGACAAGGTGAACAAAGACAGAGAAGCTGGTTCTCCTGTTCATCCTGACCCTCTGCTGCCATAGTTATGATGTATACATGAGCACTGCTCTCACCTGCCATGAGGTTTCATTCTCTTCCCTTAAAATGTGTGACTTTGAACTAAATGAGCTCAATCTTTTCCATATCCAGCACTGTCTTTCTTCTTTATTCTCGGTAGCAAAATTGGACTGTTTTGTATCTGTGATGCCTGTGAAAGCATTTGAGGTCCAGCACACATGGCATTTCCCCCCTTAAAACACGCCTCCAACCCCCAGTATTCTCAGAGTACGATCTCCTTTGAATGTCTTCCTCTCTGCTACCCCCCACTAAAATCTTAACTCATCTTCAAGGGCCATTTCAAATCACATCCTTCATGAAGCTTTACTCACTAAATGCAATTTCTCTTTCTTCCCGTTGAATTCCTAAAGTGGGCTTTACAGATCTTCACTCTGTGTACCTGTTAATGTCATTCTTTGTGCAGACTTTTTATTGCTTTTATTAGAATGCATTCTCCTCAAGGAGTTGGTGCTATCGTCTTTGTCTCCTCCTAGTCCTCTGGGGTAGAGCCTTGTATCTTTTGTGTAATTAGCAAGCTTGGTTAAATGTGCAATGCGTCTACCCATGTGAATTCTGTAATGGGACCCAGAGTCAACTGCATTATAGTAAAAGATAGTGAAGCAAGAGTTCTTTATTGTAAACCTTTAAAACAATTAGAATAATGAAGGGTAAGTTCAAGTTTAGGGGGCAAAATAGTTGTAAGTCACAGGGGACAGTAAGCAAGACAGGAAGAGGCACGGATGATACCTTTTACCCATTGAGTAGGATCATATGCAAAAGGGAATTTAACTGAGTGGATTTCACCGTGGAAATATTTTGATCACTCTTGAAAGTATAGAAAAGTAGTAGCATAGTACAGACAGGGCTGGGCTTCTGTTTTTCCAGGTGGTTAAAGAAGAGTTAATGCATGTTGAGAGCCCAGTGGCAGCAGTGTTACTAAGCTTTCTAAAAGTTGATCAATGATTCAAAAAATAATACAGATCTGGAGTTTTGTTATCAAGGAAAGAAGTCCTTATGTCCAATGTAGAAAGAAGTCCTTAGGTCCAATGCAAAAGGAAGTCTGTTCACGTTGAGAGTCAGAAGGAGGCAAGCGACTCCAGAGACCCAGAGAGATGGGCAGATGGTGGGTGAAGCGTGGGAAGGACCTTCCCTGAAGAGATAGGAGGCAATGAAAGGCTTTAAAGAGACTATGCTTAGCTTTTTGAATCTAGAGATGATAAATGTTGAATTAGGGCTTAAGGTCACGATGCTTATGGATGAAGGCACTTACTGATCATAGGTAACATGAATCTTTATCAGTAAGTCAGCCACAGCATCTGTAGATAAGGCACTGGGTAAAGTCAGGATGTAGAATGTTTAAAATAGCTGTCAAGGAGAGTGATAAACTTTTGAATAAACTTTAGACCTCAGCAAGGACTAATTATTGAGCATAAATGAGTTTTCAGTTCGCTGTTTCTCCCTAGAAGACTCCTAGTGGGGAAAGTGGACAGAGTGCACTGGGGCGGCTGATCACAGAGTGTGACCTGGGGCAGCAGTTCTTGAGGACCACGTGGTCTCCATCAGTTCTAAATTATGCCACGAGTCATCTGTAACTCTTACAAGTACTAATGATTTTGGTTGATTTTTTAAATTCATTAAAGGTCACTTTTAAAATACTGTCTCTCACTGGCAGCTCAGTAGACTTCTTTGGACTGAAAAGTACCCTGTGGATTGGAGTCAGGGTTGTGGAAATTGTATGTACCTTTACCCTCACCTACGGGTGCTCCATGGTATATGCAGTATTGTTACTGATTTACCTCTAATTGTTGTGGCAATCACACATTATTTAGAGTTTTGTAGCTGAAATGGATAGTTAACTGTGTTTTCAGTTTAACTTTACCCTGAATACAATTTTAATAAAGAAGGTAGGAATAGGAGGAGAAAATGAGGAGTACATCGATAACTTTATTGCCCTTACTCCTAAACTGTCTGAGAATTCAGTGGCGGGTGGGGAGAGATGTGGTTACTTTGCCATGTCTGTCAATAAAACCAAACAAATGGATGACAAATTGTTAGCCTGAACAATCAACAGATTTATTTTGCTCTGTTTATTTCTCATTAAGAAAATGCCCCACCTTCGTTTAGTCTGGTCTTGAGCCCTTTCTCTCTATAAACTGTCCCTAGATGATCTTATCAAGCAGTAGCTGTAAATGCATCTACATGCCACCGCTTCTCTTGATGTGTAGCTCCACTCCTGACCTCTGACTATTCTTCACTCGCCCTGGGATCCCAGGAACGTAAGCTGCACTAGGGTGTAGGAGCTTCATCTGTTTTGTTTAAAAACGTGTCTCTCCTGCCCAGAGGAGTGCCAGGTGCAGAGCTTGATGTTGACTAAATCTTTGCTGCGTGAATGTATAAGAGCCTTGTCTAAGCTCACATGGCTGCGACAAAAATATTTGCACTTTGCCCTCCCGTTCTGTTTCCCACAGCAGAAGACCAGCACAGACACACGCACAGCTGTGCGAACCAAGACCCTTAGAGACAGAAGTCTAAGGAGGACCCTTAGACTTCCTTTCTCCACATCTCCTCTTCGGTGTTCCAAGTTCAGGCCATCTTCTTACCTCTCCTGGAATCTGTCCTGGTTCCTCCTCTATCACCTCATTGACTCATCCTTCACAAAGCAACCACAGCCATCATTTTAAAGCCAGAGCAAAACTATGTCTCCCCCTCCCCTAGACGGAACCCTTTGATGACTTTTCCCTAATATTTAGAATAAAAAGCCCCATTCCTGTCTCTGCTGGGGTCCTGCTCCAGGATCTGGCCTCTCTCTGTCTGCAGCCACTGGCACCTTTTGGTCTGGCTCTAGTCACACTGCCCTTTTGGTTCCTGTCTTAGACTCTTTTGTACTTTTCCCTCTGCCCAGAATACCATTCTTCCTACCTTCTGGTGGATCTTCCACATTGTATCCATTCTAGGATGCATCTCAGCTAAGATGTTACTTCTTCTTGAAGACTGTTTCCAGTAAGCAGACCTGAATGAGAACCCACACCCTCCCATCCCAACAAAGCACATTGCATGTTTCATCTTCTTCCTTGCAGTCATCACTGTTTGATATCCTCTTATTAAATCATTTTTAAAAATTGTATTTTATGTGGGAGTATAGTTGGTTAACAATGCTGTGTTAGTTTTAGGTGTTCAGCAAGGTGATTCAGTTATGCATACACCTGTACCTATTCTTTCTCAAGTTCTTTTCCCATTAAGGTTATTACAGAATATTGAGCAGAGTTCCTATAGTAGATCCTTGGTGGTTATCCATTTTAAATAGAGCAGTGTTGCTATCTCTCTTCCCCTCGCTTAAAGTTAAGTTTCATGAGAGCAATGACATTACCTGTCTAGTTCTCTGCTTTATCTTGAGTACTTAGCTTGGTTCCTGCATAGAGCGAGCGCAGAGTAACTAGTTGATGACTGTAAAGTCCCTGTGGGATGGAGTCACATGGCAGGTGCCAGAATTAAATCAGGAATGAAGGATTAGCCTCATTAAGCCTGCGAACCTGATGTTCCATCTGCATCATTAAGAGTGAAAGACAAAGCTGCAGTTAATTCTCATAGAAAGAATAAGGGACAGTGGACACTAAAGCAGAGTAGGAGGCTGGGGTGGAGAAGGACACAATGATGTGCCTGGAAGACTGTTTTGGACCAAAGCATATGGGAATATAGAAGCAGCAGCACCAGGATGGAATCAGAGATGATTTTTGAGATGAATCTAACATTTACCAAGGGAGATCTTTCTGTTTAAAACAGTCCGACTAGCCAAGGTGTGCTTTGAGAGACCCAGAAAAACAAGTCTTAAAGGAACCCTGTTTATCACTGTGATCCAATTCTGTGTCCGAAGTCCAGGAATCCTTCACTTCTGTGGAGTCCACATTGGATGGTAGGCTCTCAATCCCCGGGAGAACCAAATCCTCCATATTCTTGGGTTTGTTATTGCCGAAGTCATTCATAGCTCAAGGCCAGTGCCTAAGAGTGGGCCACTTATTGATGCCCTGAACTCCACAGCTTCTGTTTCCTACATCCCACCTTATTTGCTAGGCTCATTCAAGGCAACCATTGCCTTTTGAAGATGTATACTTCCAACCAGTTGCTATCTTTGATTTCTCTGAGTCTTCAAAGCATTTGGGAGTTTCTCTTGAAAGCATTCCAGCCTTGGATTGTAAGATTTGTCTGTCTTAGGTTCCTTACCCTAACTTGATCAGAGATAAAGACAGAATCTGGGTCTTAATCATTCCTATACACTCTGAAACACAGTCACATGCCTTAGACATTCATGAATCAGTGTAAAACTTGGAAGAAATTCTGCCATTTACTGGGTGTGTGATCTTGTGATTTACTTCTCTAAGACTGCATTTTCTTATTTCTAAAACAATTAATGATAGAGAAAATGATAACCATGTCATAGGACTGTCAAAAGAATTAAATGAAGTAGTATATATATAGTGATTGACACAGAATGTAATAAGTAGTAGATGTTAATGCTGATAGATTTTATGGATACCCCAAATGTCAGTCCCAAGAGACCCCAAGAATAGCCCATCTTAAGTGACTGTCTTTGCTTTGAATAGTGATGACATTCTAAAGTATTGACTGTCATAGAGCCAATAGTATTGTACCAAAAATTTAACTGTGAATATGGATCTATAGCCTTAATTAAGAAAAAGTTGACAGTGGGAAATCACTTCTGAGTCTTATAAATAGGAAATTGGATTTCCTAATGGGTAATTTAAAATACCTTGGGAGCATAAATACACCTGGAGCACTCAAGCTATAGGTTGGTGACTCAGAGAACAAGGGCACAGAATTCTGAAATAAGCAACAGCAAATGGCCACTTAAGCTCTCAAAGAGCAAATTGCAGAAAATAAATTAATTCATTTAAATATGCATGAATCTCCTCTAAGTGAGGGAATAAGCTGAAATGGTGCTGAATGATTTCCTTTGTTATGTGTGTTCTGAAGTATTCATAATGCCCTATTTATGCCTTATACCTTTGATAAGAACAGGTCCCAGAATCTTTTGCTTTATTAAATTGTTTTTAAAGTAATTCAGATTATGAAAGCAAATTCCAGTCAAAGTACAGATTGGTTTCATTGATTTGGAAAACTGGATCGCAAGTTTATCCAAGGAGAGATGGACCCCAGAGGAAATGAAAAGTGATCCTGATTAAACTGTTAGAGCCTCAAAGGAGCTGACATAATTTTTGCAGAAACTTCTTAAAAGTTTGAAACTTGCCAACCTTTCTCCTAAAATATGTGCCAAGATTTTATCAACCTCTCTGCTACTGTGTGGCATGGCAATTTAAGTTCTAAGAATCAATATACTCAATTGTAGGTTATAGGGTAGATTTAGAATATTTATCAGAATCATTACTCATTTATTTCCGGCTCTCATCGGAGGTTTTCATTTTCATCATGGGAACCACAGACACGAAAACCCCAGTATTTTATGTCCTTGCCTGTTTAAAAACAAATTTTACAGTTGTATCACTGAATTCATAAAAGGAGAAGTGCCTGAAAGAGGAGGCAGAGATATCAAAAGCAGAAGTAAACTGTCGACCAAAGGCCTCTAGTGTTTGAGACTGTGTTCTATCTGATCTTTTCAAGGAGAGGGATTTAAGGAAATTACTATTTGCCGTGCACAGGCTGGTTGTCAGGGTAGCTTTTGTGTATGGCAGTGGTTCATTTTTGACGCCAAAGCAGTGAAGGAGAGCTTGGCAGCTGAGTCGGAGCTGGAACTGAGGAGACTGACTACAGAATGGATGAAGCTTAGAAAAGGATTTGGCAGCCCTGCCTGAGAACAAAAATAATCAAAAGAATTACCAAGAACCGTAAAACCAGGAGAACAGGAATATGAAGTACAGCAGCCTGTTTTTGTTTTTTTTGGAACATGGAAAAATACTAAACGTATTCTAAGTCTGTTAGGATGTCCATGTTTTTCTGTGAGTTTCTGTTATTATAGTAATTTCTATTTTGCCCTGAGGCTATGGACAGGATCAAATCAGAGACTTTGTTATTGTTTATTTTTTAAGTGTGGAAAAAGGCATACTTCTTCACACAGGATTTAAATATTTCGTACAAGTGCATATTTCTTCCCTATAGTTGAATATTTCCTTTGATGCCTGAGGCTTATTATTTGTATGCTAATTTGTTCTCTTGGAAAGCTATGATATATTTGCAAATAATCTTTGAAATCTTTTGGAGCAACTGTGAAAAGAAACAATGCATTTCAGGACTATGGTGTGGCTTGTGTAAGAGTTTGTCATGAGAGGTCAAGAAGTATTTTATGTAGCTGAAGTGTGCACAGAGGTGGAGGAAAGTTGAAAGATGAGGTTGGTAATTTAGATGGGCTCAGATACTGTATCAGGAGAGGAAATCTGTATTTTAGTCTGTAGGCAATGAGGGAAGGTTTTATTTTATTTTTAATAATATTTTATTGAATACAGTTGACTTGCAGCGTTACGTTTCTGCTGTAATGTCAGTATACCTTTTAATACTCTTTGCCATGTAGGTCATTACAGAGTACTGAGTAGAGTTTGCTGTGCTCTACAGTGGGTCCGTATCCGTTATCTATTTATAGATGAAAGTGAAAGTCGCTTAGTTGTGTCTGACTCTTTGGGACCCCATGGACTACACAGTCCATGGAATTCTCCAGGCCAGAATACTGGAGTGGGTAGCCTTTCCCTTCTCCAGAGGATCCTCCCAACCTAGGGATATAACCCAGGTCTCCCACATTGCGGGCGGATTCTTTACCAGCTGAGCCGCAAGGGAAGCCCAAGAATACTGGAGTGGGTAGCTATCCCGTCTCCAGCAGATCTTCCCAACCCAGGAATTCAACCGGTGTCTCCTGCATTGCAGGCGGATTCTTTACCGGCTGAGCTATGCCCTAGTACTGTGTGTATGTTAATCCTAATCTTGCAGTTTATCCCTCCCCTACCTCTCCACCTTGGCAAGCATAATTTTTGTTTGCTGCATCTGTGACTATTGCTGTTTTGTAAATAAGTAGGAAAGAATTTAAATAGAGGAGGGAAATGATCCCCTTTGTGTTCAGCAGTGATTTATGAGATCATTTTATGGATTGGATTAAAGAAAGATACAGTAAGTAACTTTAAAAAAATTCAGACTACTTACAAAGCTAGAACCTCATGTTAATTATTTCAGTAAACAAAAAGAAGCATTTTGTCACTCATTCTAAAAGGGCAAGATTTTTTGAATGATTTAAAAAAAAAAAACTGATGGCTCTATTAAATATATTAAAATTGACACTTGAACAGTACAGGTTTGAAATGCCCAGATCCACTTACATACAGATAAGTTTTCAATAGTGAATGCTACAAATACTAAACAGTCTTTGGTAGGTTGAGTCCTAGGATAAGCAGAAACCACAGATATGGAGGGCCGACTATAAATGACAGGTGGATGAACCCTCAGGTTGTTCAGGGATCATCTGTTCTATAATTTTCAATATGTATCCTTGACCTTTAAAATTCAAATTCAACTTCCATGTCTGTTTGTGAAAGAGGGAATTCTCTGCTTCAGGGATAGGCTCTGTGAGATCATTTGGTTCTTTACAACAAACACAAAACTCGAAATGTTGCTTCTCCTTGTGAAACGTGACACATGTCTGTTTCTGTAATTTATTCTGTGCTGTTGTTGCGACTCACCCAGATGACCTGCCATCCTTTCGTTTAAAACAAAGTGGTGTGATTGAAAGGGCCACATGTCGTGCAGATGGAGTTCCGGAGACATGAGAGAGTCATCACAATTACAGATCCACAACCACACGTCCAGTGTACGGGGTGTTTCACCACCCGCTGCTGTTGACAGAAGGATTATCTTGTAGGTAGAACTCAATACTACCCACAGATAATGAATCTGTTTTCCTATCTATTTACATCTAGGTACTAACTGTTCATTGATGTTTCTTTAAAAGCATATGTCGTACAATAAATGGAAAAGCAGAATCTTTAGGAACTTCAGTGTGAAATATTGTTTCATCACTACTGTATTTCTGATGATTAGCTTGCTTTTTTAATAGCTCTGTGAAATGTTTTTCTAATCAGTGCACTTGAGCCAATATCAGAACTAGAATTCCTAATTCTGAGCCGAAACAGTTGGAGACCAACCAAATCAGGACCTTTAATAAGCATTGTAAGGGGAAACCCATCAATCATGTATTCCCTCTCCCTAGCTCTGCATACATTATTGAAAAATTTTATCAAGGTTTTTATACTAAAAAGTCTTTAAGAAATTCAGATGATACATATCTTAGCATGTAGTATTATCTAATCAAAATTTGATGTGTCAGGGTGAGTCCTCTAACATATTCATAATTTTAATAGTGTTAACAACTCTGAAATTGGCTGATAATTATTTTAGAATTAGAGGCTCTAATTTGTCCATTGGTAACATGTTTCCACTGACCTGCCAATGTAATACCAATAATAAATTATACTTCTGTCTTCTTTGAGATCATAATGGGCAGTTGAAATGGGATATTTCTACCAGAATTGAATATTAATTTTTTCATGAACATTCGAAACTTCTAAAATGTATAAAGCTCAAGGCCACGTTTAGCATTGTGCTAGCAGAGTCCGATCATCTTCTCAGTGGTTTTAACTTAGTTAAAGACTGTGATTGAAACCAGTCTTTGTTGTTTTCAGTCACTCAGTTGTGTCTGACTCTTCACGACCCCATGGACTCAGCATGCCTGGCTTCCCTGTCCATCACCAAACTCTGTTTCCCAGAGTTTGCTCAGACTCATGTCCATGGAATCAGTGATGCATCCAGCCATCTTGTCCTCTGTGGTCCCCTTCTCATCAGTTCAGTTCAGTCGCTCAGTCATGTCTGACTCTTTTGACCCCATGGACTGCAGCACACCAGGCTTCCCTGTTCATCACCAACTCCTGGAGCTTGCTCAGACTCATGTCCATTGAGCCGGTGATGCCATCCAACCATCTCATCCTCTGTCCTCCCCTTCTCCTCCCGCCTTCAGTGTTTCCCTGCATCAGGGTCTTTTCCAATGAGTCAGTTCTTCGCATCTGGTGGTCAAAGTATTGGAGTGTCAGCTTCAGCATCAGTCCTTCCAGTGAATATTCAGGACTGATTTCCTTCAGGATGGACTGGTTGGATCTCCTGGCATTCCAAGGGACTCTCAAGAATCTTTCTTCTCCAGCGCCACAGTTTAAAAGCATCAATTCTCTGGTAGTCAGCTTTCTTTATAGTCCAGCTCTCACATCCACACATGACTACTGGAGAAACCATAGCTTTCACTACACATATCTTTGTTGGCAAAGTAATGTCTGTGCTTTTTAATATGCTGTCTAGGTTTGTCATAGCTTTTTTCCCAAGAAGTAAGCATCTTTTAATTTCATGGCTGCAGTCATCATTTGCAGTGATTTTGGAGCCCCCCAAAATAAAGTCTGTCACTGTTTTCATTGTTTCCCCAATATTTGCCATGAAGTGATGGGACTCATGCCATGATCTTAGTTTTTGGAATATTGAGTTTCAAGCCAACTTTTTCACTTTCCTCTTTCACCTTCATCAAGACACTCTTTAATTCATGTTTGCATTCTGCCATTAGAGTAGTGTCATCTGCATATCTGAGGTTATTGATATTTCTCCCCGCAATCTTGAATTCAGCTTTTGGTCATTCATCCTGGCATTTCGCAGGATGTACCATGCACAGAAGTTAAATAAGCAGGGTGATATCCTTGACTTGCTCCTTTCCCAATTTGGAACAAGTCCATTGTTCCATGCCTGGTTCTGACTGTTGCTTCTTGACCTACATATAGGTTTCTCAAGAGGCAGGTTAAGGTGGTTGGTATTCCCATCTCTTTAAGAATTTTCCATGGTTTGTTGTGATCCACACAGTCAGAGGCTTTAGCCTTGTCAATGAAGCAGAAGTAGATGCTTTTCTGGAATTCTCTTGCTTTTTCTATGATCCAACAGATGTTGGCAATTTGATTTCTGGTTCCTCTGACTTTTCTAAATCCAGCTTGTACCTCTGGAAGTTCTCAATTCACATACTGTTGAAGCCTAACTTGAAGGATTTTGAGCATTACCTTTCTCGCATGTGAATGAGTGTAGTTGTGTGGTAGTTTGAACATTCTTTGCAATTGCCCTTTGGGTTTGGAATGAAAACTGACCTTTTCCAATCCTGTGGCCACTGCTGAGTTTTCCAGATTTGCTGACATATTGAGTGCAGCAGCATCTTTTAGGATTTGAAATAGCTCAGCTGGAATTCTATCACCTCTTCTAGCTTTGTTCGTAGTGATGCTTCCTAAGGCCCACTTGACTTCACACTCCAGGACGTCTGACTCTAGGTGAGTGATCACACCATCGTGATTATTTGAGTCGTGAAGATCTTTTTTGTATAGTTCTTCTGTGTATTCTTGCCACTTCTTCTTAATATCTTCTGCTTCTGTTAGATACATACCATTTCTGTCTTTAATCATGCCCATCTTTGCATGAAATATTCTCTTGGTATCTCTGATTTTCTTGAAGAGATCTATGCTCTTTGCCATTCTGTTATTTTCTTCTATTCCTTTGCAATGACCACTTAGGAAGGCTTTCTTATACTCTCCTTGCTATTCTTTGGAACTCTGCATTCAGATGGGCGTATCTTTCCTTTTCTCTTTTGCCTTTCACTTCTCTTCTTTTCTGAGCTATTTGTAAGGCCTCCTCAAACAACCATTTTGCTTTTTTGCATTTCTTTTTCTTGGGGATGGTCTTGATCACTGCCTCCTGTACAATGTTACAAACCTCAGTCCATAGTTTTTCAGGATGGAGGTTTATAACATTGTACAGGAGGCGGGGATCAAAACCATCCCGAAGAAAATCAGCCTAATCAGTGTTATTTTATCACTGTCAGCAAGGCTTCTGAGTACAATACCAAGCACCACGTGAAAGCCAAAATCTTAGCCAGAGAGCTTTCCCCTTATTTACATCACATTAACACACAAATCAGAGAGACCCCAATGAGAACATTCTATTGCCTCTGAATATTTCTTATGATATGTTTTAAATCTATGCTGTAAGGGTAAGTCATGTTAACACAGCGATTTTAAACATCTTACATTTTAGATCCCTTAGCTCAACCAAAATTTTACGTAGAACCTTAAACAATAAAGCTAGATAGACAAGTGTTTTGATTGAAGTACAACACAAATGCTATATGTGTATTGTGACTTACCACATACAGTTTTGAAAGTTACTAAAATACATTCATAACATTGTATATATGTCTTTCTAAATTTGCTGTGGCCTCTGCTTAATTTTTTCTTTAAGAAATAACAGCTAATAATACAAGTGAATACCGAGTGCTTCCATATATGTCAGAGACTCTTTTGAGTGCATCCTTTGAATCATTTTAGGTAATCTGACGAGAATCGAGTACCATTTTACAGGTGAGGAATCAGAGAGAGAGAGAGCGCAACTTTGTTGCCTGGGATCACAGAGTGTCCAAGCAGTAGAGCTAGGAGTGTTCTCTGGAGGGCTGGCTCCAGAACTGAGGTACTTACCACCTCTGTACCGCCTTCTACCTAAAATAAAAATAACCTCGCACCAGGATCCCCGAAAGCACAGGCTGCTGTAGAGCGATGTTTGTCAGACGTACTTGAAAATTTTGCAGAGAACTAGTTGCCTTAGGGCTTTGTGGAAAATGAGCCCATACCTCTTTGCTACCTCTTGAACTTTTTTTGAAGCAAATGCAGGTATCAGCCTTGGCTGTACATTGGAGTCACCTGGGGCAGGTGGTTATAAAATGTACTGGTGCCTGTACTTTGTCCCTGACTTGGAGGGCCTGATTTAATCAGTCTCAGGTGTGGCTTTGATGCTGTTTGTTTTTCCCCAAAGCTTCCCAGGTATTTCCTATGCAGTCAAGGTTAAAAAGGACTGTATTTAAAGCAAAGCTGCTTTTCTGCTATGTGCACACCTTTGCTCACACAGGGCAAAGGTATATGTGAGATGGGTGTCAGGAGGTACATAACAGAGTGGGATAAGGGGGCCAAAGACAAGCCATCCTGAGTTAATAGAACCACTTATGCATCTTCTTTCTTTAAAGTCGCTCAGTTGTGTCCGACTCTTTGTGACCCCATGGACCACACAGTCCATGGAATTCTCCAGGCCAGAATACTGGAGTGGGCAGCCTTTCCCTTCTCCAGGGGATCTTCTCAACCCAGGAATCAAACCCAGGTCTCCCGCATTGCAGATGGATTCTTTACCAGCTGAGCCACAAGGGAAGCCCAAGAATACTGGAGTGGGTAGTCTATCCCTTCTCCAGCAGAACTTCCCGACCCAGGATTCGAACCAGGGTCTCCTGCATTGCAGGTGGATTCTTTACCCCATACTGAGTCATTAAAGGACTCTTCTTTATGTTATATCAACATCACACACACACATACACACACACACACTCTCTGAATTCTCAGTGGGGCACTGAAACCAGTCTAGGTGGTCCTGCTCATTGTACATATGTTTTATAACCCCTGGCTTTACACTGTGTGATGTGAAAAGTAACAAAATTTCAATTTTGGAAAAGGATTATTTTGGATAAGAGAACATTGGGCGTAAATGGGAAGATTCTGTTGAAAGGGAACATCTGTTTATGTTAATTAGCAATTATGGTTAAAAACCTATTCCTCATATGGAGCACTTGCTATTTCTATAGTAGCCCACATGGCTGCTTGTAGCTAGAGGGTCTGTCATATGTAAGGCCTTCCTTATAGCTCTGATGGAACAAAATGATTAGTGTCTGGGGAGGGACTCACAGCCTTAGCATCCATGCATACAACTGTGGTGTTGGAGAAGACTCTTGAGAGTCCCTTGGACTGCAAGGAGATCCATCCAGTCCATTCTGAAGGAGATCAGCCCTGGGATTTCTTTGGAAGGAATGATGCTAAAGCTGAAACTCCAGTACTTTGGCCACCTGATGTGAAGAACTGACTCATTAGAAAAGACCCTGATGCTGGGAAACATTGAAGGCGGGAGGAGAAGGGGAGGACAGAGGATGAGATGGTTGGATGGCATCACCGGCTCAATGGACATGAGTCTGAGCAAGCTCCAGGAGTTGGTGATGAACAGGGAAGCCTGGTGTGCTGCAGTCCATGGAGTCACAAAGAGTTGGACACGACTGAGAGACTGAACTGAACTGATACATATATACATGCATATGTACATGCCCAGAGCTGGGGAGAAAGAAAGGAGGGAGGGAGGGAAGGGAGAGGAAGAAAGAAAGGGCAGAAAGAGGAAGGAAGGAGAAGGGAACAATTGATGTCCATACCTGTCACTAAATTGTTATTTGGGCAAGTAGATTATTTCTTCTCTGTGACTGCGTGTGCAGGAAGCTCTGCTTCCATCCAATGTAATTAAACATATTCATTTGTTTTCTTGGACATAAAGTGTAGATTATATGCTGTCAAGTGATTCTCTTTTCAAAAAGAAAATACTTGTTTAGTGTTAGAACTCCACCCCAGAAATGTCGTCCATACACACCTCCATCTCCTGCCATCAGTTTTGGTGTGTTGTGACTTTTTAAATGATGATTTTTAGTTTGAATAAGTTCACTATGCAGTCATATTAAGGGTATTCCTTTTTGAATTAGGAATTAGAATCCAAACCATGACTTACTTTACTTCTTTCCCTTTGCTCATTCAGATTGTAATTTTTTTCTACGTTACTTTATATTCCTGTTGAAGTGTTCTTTTTTCCTGAGAATTTTGTCACAACATGGATTAACAGAATCCTTTAAAGCAGGAAGACAAATATTTGCACAAGAAAGACAGGGATGGAGGAAAACAGTAACTGATACGTTTGAAGTCTAAGTCTATTTGGACCATAGTGGCCTGCAGTGCTCTTAATTTTTAGCTGGAGGCCAGAAGGGCAGATTCTGTCTTGGGACAGCTCCCCCATTGTAACTACCAGCAGTGAATGCACAGAATAATAGGTGTTAAATCAAGGAATCCCTTAGAAGTTGTGCTTTAAATTTTTTTTTCAACTAAAATGTCATGTGTTATATTAGAGTAATTGAAACAATTATGTCAAATGATTCACCTGCTATGTAGCAAAATTGGGAAATTCTTATAAAAGAAGCCTCCTAGCTCACCAGTAAAGCCTAGGATGTAGGAAAGAAGAGGAATATCATCACTTTGACAGGTTATTTGTTGGTTTTCTGATCTAGGCTATTGCACCGCCAGGATTCTGAGAGCCCTGGCGTCCTTGCTGGATTCCTTTCAATAGCTCAACTCCTAGATAATTGAAAAATGAAATCATTGTGGTCCGCTTGAGGAGCGGTGGATCAGGACTGAGAGATTTCATCTTCTCTTTCTGTGTGTCCAGATGGTCATTGTCTTAGCATTCTAGTGCCCTCACTGCTCTGAATCTGAAACATCTGTTTCTATATCATTCTTCACTCTTCAGTTCTGTCACTAAGGTTCACTTGACCCTGTGGACTGAAAGGATGAAGCAACAAGCTCCAGGAAGGGATAAAAAGAGAATGCCACATCTCTGCTCTTTCAGCTCTGCAGAGTAACTGGCTCAGACAGAAGGCAGGAGAGATGGCTTGACTTCTCTTGGCAGGGGTGACCTTGTCCTTGACACCTGGGAGAGTTCAGGCATCTCCTTGAATACAGAGCATAATGGGCCACGAGGCTGGGGACCACAGGGGAACTGTGTTACTTTGTGGCAGTCTAATTGAAGACAGAATTTCCTCCATGAGAAACAGTATCTTGACACTTGAATGGCCATGATGATTAACAGCCAAACCGGCCAGCCTCCCACATGTTTTAGGATTTACCTGCAAAGTAAAGGCCAGTCTAATGAAACATGCTTGTTGAACATCTGATCAACTGTGACTTGTTCTCTAGCATAGGACTTGAGCCGGAAAAGCCAAGTGTAATTCAGGGGCACGGGAAAATATCTTAGATTGTAGTCTGATCTTCTGTGGTGTAGTTTGAGTATTTTGCCCTTCCTTAATCAATTCAATCAAATTTATCACTTTAGTCACTTGTGACCCTGGCCAAAGGGTTAGTCAAGCACTCGGTCAAGATGAAATAAAATAAAAGTCTTGAGTTTCAGGGCCAGAAGCCTTGAGCTTTCTCTTTCTTTAACTGACTCAGAGCAGTTCCTTGCTTTGAGCTGTCAGACCCACCTCCTGGATGGACATCACAGGCTGACTGCTGTACGAAGCCCCCACTTCATCCCATTATCCTTTACCTTCAGCAGACATTAAATCCACCTCCTTGTACAAAATTACTTAAACTTCCTGGCTTAGGAAGGGAAATTCACATGCCAGAAAAAGCATCCTTTGGGTTGAGTCAGACCCATAACTCACAGGAATGATTTATTATGTGTCTGTTTATCACTGAATCATGTGTCCACTTCAGGGAACACACTTTTTTTTTTTTTTTCGTTTTTTTGCCATTATAACTGGTAACAAACCAAAAAGATACAGCAGCATAAACAGTTATTTTCAGCGGGTGTTCAGCCTCTGTGAGACCTAAGAGTTTGTAAGGAAAGTTTTAATGAAATTACAAATTAAAGTTGTGTCCTGCCATTGCAGAGCCAGTTCCGCTTTTAGAGTGAATGGGGCTTTCATAGCACCCAAGGTGATACTTAGCTGTGCCAGTGACAGCAAGGCTGTGAGCAAGGGATCATTGTTGGACCTGCAGTGCCATCTACAGGACGGATGGAATAGTGGCGCTTCCACTTCTGCTTCAAATAATGTAGCCCCAAGGGGATAAAGCGGAGAAGGCAGTGGCACCCCACTCCAGTCCTCTTGCCTGGAAAATCCCATGGACGGAGGAGCCTGGTAGGCTGCAGTCCATGGGATCGCTAAGAGTCGGACACAACTGAGCGACTTCGCTTTCACTTTTCACTTTCCTGCATTGGAGAAGGCAGTGGCACCCCACTCCAGTACTCTTGCCTGGAAAATCCCATGGACGGAGGAGCCTGGTAGGCTGCAGTCCATGGGGTCACTAAGAGTCGGACACGACTGAGCGACTTCGCTTTCACTTTTCACTTTCATGCATTGGAGAAGGAAATGGCAACCCACTCCAGTGTTCTTGCCTGGAGAATCGCAGGGACTGGGGAGCCTGGTGGCTGCCGTCTATGGGGTCACACAGAGTCGGACACGACTGAAGTGACTTAGCATAGCATAGCATAGCAAGGGGATAAAGATATGTATATTTCGAGTTCACTGTGTACAGACAGCAAGACTTGGTTGCTACATTTTTTAAAAAAAGGTTGTCTGTTTGCATAATGCTTTTGTAGTACTTAAGTGTCTATTAGACCTATAGGTAATGGAATGCTGTTTTATTGAATTAATTGGAAATCCGATTCATTTGTTTCAAACATCCATTTGATAATCTTTGTAAGAGATAGCATTTTACTTTCTGGTTATTTTCAATAGACTGTATGACACTTGATATTAGATCATGATTTACTTATTTATCATGCCTATGGTTTCTGTCACTCCCTGTCAGAACACAATCACCAGGCAGCAGGAGATTTTTATTTTACTGATTTTTTCCTGAGAACCTAGAACAGTACCTGCACAAAAGCAGGTGCTCACATATTTACATATGAATGAGTAAATGTCATTGTTTTGATAATAAGAACAGATGTAGAAAGATAGCTACCCTCCTGGAATTTTCAGTTCAGTTCTGTTCAGTCGCTCAGTCGTGTCCGACTCTTCTCGACCCCATGAATCGCAGCACGCCAGGCCTCCCTGTCCATCACCAACTCCCGGAGTTCACCCAGACTCACGTCCATCGAGTCAGTAATGCCATCCAGCCATCTCATCCTCTGTCGTCCCCTTCTCCTCTTGCCCCCAATCCCTCCCAGCATCAGGGTCTTTTCCAGTGAGTCAACTCTTCGCATGAGGTGGCCAAAGTACTGGAGTTTCAGCTTCAACATCAGTCCTTCCAATGAACATCCAGGACTGATCTCCTTTAGGATGGACTGGTTTTACATGTTTTTCCACAAAGTAGGATATAAATGTTACATAAAACATTAGAAAATCAAGACCTGAGGGGTTCGTCTGGGCCATGCCATCTGATTCAGTGGGAAAGGTGAGGAGAAAGAGGCCCTCTGATCCAGGCCCGTCCTGGTCTCTTTCCCAGGTGCTTCTCCATCCTTCTCCCGCCCAGACCCCAGGAGCCAGCAGAGAACACAGTGCTGCATATGCAGTAGGGCCCCAGCAAGCCTCGTCGCATAAATCAGTTTCTCAGCATTCTAAATCCGAAGTGATTTTTCATCAGCTCATGTTTGTCTTCTTGACAGCCTCACTTCAGCTAGAATCTTTTGGGTAGGACTAAAGTTCAAAACGATGGGCCTAATAGACAGGATTGAGTTCTTTGGATTCAGAAAGGAAAAAGCCTCTCCTCACCTGCTGTTTAAGAAACTTGTGATGTACAGTCTGCCTGTTAGAAGCCTGATTCCCTATTTCATGCTTCTGTTTTTTTCCCACCCTTAGATAGATAAGACAGACGGATGCAAAGATGAATGATGGATAGACGGATAGGTAGGTAGATACTGTGCATGTCTTTGCTTCAGGAAGTCAAATATATTCAATAAAAGTGAAGTCGCTCAGTCGTGTCCGACTCTTTGCAACCCCATGGACTGTAGCCTACCACACTCCTCCGTTCATGGGATTTTCCAGGCAAGAGACCAAAATATGTCTGCCCTCCTAGCCACACCACCCCCCCCCACACACACACACAACACCCCTTTAGAATGATGCCAGAATTACCATTTTACTTGAATAGCATTAGATAGTCTGTTTAATCTGATCTAAACTTTAGGAAACGCAGTACCACTAAAATCTCTAAGGTCAGCCAGTGATTCTTAAGACTGCACACGCAGAGGAACAGGCTGCACACACTCCAGCCCCGGCTCTCGAGCTCTCTAGTACCAGGCATTTTTAATTGAGAAATCAGCAGTGTAGTACTTACTAGATTTTCCCAAATCCCATGCTGAGATCCTACAGTCTTCTCCCATCCCCTTATTATTAATAGCCACGATCTGACAGGTAGAATTATGAAACCTGGAAAAGACAGAGGCCAGAGGAAACTACCCCAGTCTTCCTGGGGCCTGCATATCCCCGCCCCCACCCCAGCACCTCTAAGAAAAACAACCAGAGCCTCATCCTCTGGTTGACAGGCTACATCTCTGGGAGGCCAGAGGCTGTTTCCAAGGGTGCAGGATGCCACACACATAACACAATCATCAGTCATTCATCAGTTACGATTGCCATATGCATCCATCTATCGAATCATAGCCTACAGCAGCCACCACCCATGAAGAGTCCAAAGTCAGATTCACACAGAAACACTGAGGGCGAGTAAAACAGACTCACCCACAGATTCTCCAGCACTATCAGAACTAAATGCCTGCTCCTGTTCCTGGTTCCACAAAGTAAACAACTAACATTCTCTCTCCCCAATACCACATGCGTAAGGAGGGGGTGGAATATTGCACTACAGTGAACATCTGGAGGTAACTGCGTGCCTCATTTCTTCAGATCAGTGAAGATACACAGCCTTGGGTTTGAAGCACGTCCCCTGTATTTTTGCAACCACATGAATAGTTGCATAATCACACAGAGCTGCTCTGTGCCTCCATTCATCTTCCTCCCGCTCCTGCACACTCGCCTCCCCAGTCCCCCTCCTCCGGGGTAACTGTGCCTCCTTTTGTCTGTTTTCTGTATGAGGCTTTATCTTAGTGGGACTCTCAAGAGTCTCTTCCAGCACCACAGTTTGAAAGCACCACAGTTTGGCACTCTGCCTTCTTTATGGTCCAACTCTCACATCCATACGTGACTACTGGAAAAGCCATAGCTTTGACTAGACAGACCTTTGTCGGCAAAGTAATGTGTCTCCTTTTTTAATATGCTGTCTAGGTTTGTCTTCCAAGGAGCAAGCGTCTTTTAATTTTGTGGCTGCAGTCATCGTCTGCAGTGATTTTGGAGCCCAAGAATATAGAGTCTGTCACTGTTTCCATTATCTCCCCATCTATTTGTCATGAAGTGATGGGACTGGATGTCATGATCTTCGTTTTTTGAGTGTTGAATTTCAAGTCAGCTTTTTCACTCTCCTCTTTGACCTTCATCAAGAGGCTCTTTAATTCCTCTTCACTTTCTCTCATTAGGGTGGGGTCATCCGCATACTGAGGTTATTGATATTTCTCCTGGTAATTTTGATTCCACTTGTACTTCATCCAGCCCAGTATTTTGCATGATGTACTCTGCATATAAATTAAATAAGCAGAGTGACAGTATACAGCCTTGATGTACTCCTTTCTCGATTTTGAACCAGTTCGTTGCTCCATGTCCAGTTCTAACAGTTGCTTCTTGATCTGCATACAGGTTTTTCAGGAGGCAGATAAGGTGGTCTGGTATTCCCATCTCCTTCAGAAATTTCCAGTTTTTTTGTGATCCACACAAAGGCTTTAGTGTAGTCAATTAAGCAGCAGTAGATGTTTTTCTGGAATTCCCTTGCTTTTTCTATAATCCAATGAAATTTTAACTGAACCCACTAAGCTGAGTGATGAAGTCTGTATGTGGAGTGAGAAGGGGCACAAAATGTACTGTCATGCCATTCCAAATAGATTCAACTGAATTTCTTTTGTTCTTCAGCTAAAAGGCCTATTTGCTCTTTGCATCCTGAAGGAGTTTGAAAACTTGGTCAAGATCGAAGAATGCGTTTTCAGGGATTACCATCTCCCCTTTGCCAGTCCCACACTCAAAGCTGTCTTCATTGGTGTCTATGACAGGCCTGTCTTTAGCCTGAACAATGTGATAATTAGGTTTCAGAATATTTTATGCAGAAGGAGAAGGTGGTTGCTCCATTGCCAGCAAGCTCATTCTTGGTTTTACTTTTTTTTTTATATTCTTCCTCCTGCCAGGAATGTTCATTCTCTTTCTTTTTTCTTTTACTCAGCATTTTAAGACCCAGCTCAACTCATCCTGAGTCATGAGACCTTCCCAGAGCAGGGCAGTGATACTCCCCTGTATGTACTTATTGTGTATTTTCTGGAATACATAACATAACATAGAATCTTACTACATACTGTATGTGTCATGAATGTACAAGATCACGTCTCTTCCAAGTGACTGTGGTGTCCAGACATCAGTCATACATCAGCACCTTTCTAGTTAGGCTTATAGAAATGAACGATATTTAATGTTTCTTAGAACTTGGATTCTTTTAAAAATTACTTGGGAGAGAAAGAAAGTCTCATCTGTTTAAATGCTTATAAATTGGATATTTTTAGATTTGGGGGAAACTAGATGACAGGTCATGTTAAAGCTATTAGGACAGCTCTCCAATGTCCAGTGTCTTGTGTATAAGATCCAACTTGAATGGATTTTATTGTTGTACTTTTCTAAAATAATTTCTGTAAAAAATCTTGTTTTCAAACTTCTAAATGGTTGGAACATAGATATGTCACGATACTAGAATCCTCTTAAACATATTTTAAGTAATACAAATGGGTTTATACATTCATCAGCAGTTAGGCATGATTATTTGAAAATATAGTAAGATTTATGGTATATCAAATCTATAAATATACCTAACTAGGTATCTGTCATCTCTTAGAGGTAACATGCAAAACAAGGTGTGCAGAAAAACTTGAAACATACCCTTTGTTCACTTATTTTGAGATGTGACATTAGAGTGACTTATTCATGAGAATTTCATAATATATTAGTAAGCGTGCTGCAGGATATTTTGGAAAAGTAATGCAGGCTTAGTGATGCAAAATATCTCTCCTGCCTTCTGTTCTAAGAGATAAATGAGGTGAGGCTTTCTTTTCAGTTCAAGATGTCAGCTCTTCCTATCTATAGTCTCATTTATCACTTCATCCTACACATTCATATAGTTGTTTTTTCTTTTAGGAATCTGTTCCAGCTCTTCTACTAGACTCCCAGGTCCCCCTGTAGACAGACCCAGCCAGGGTTTTATCATCTGTGTGCAAGGCCCCCCAGCAGAGTGCCCACTGAAAAGTGTGTGCCCGTGACAAAAAGAACAGGAGTTTGCCAATTGACGAGGGAGAAAAAGGGAGAGGCAAAAGGATGCGGGTGAATGATGGCCTGCTGAGCATCCTTGTCTGCTAAGGATGATCCCCTGTGCTGACTCAGCCAGTGATCAAGATCACCCCGCTCACCCACGCAGCCATCTTCATCCAAAACCTCCAACCAGCATTACTTGAAAGCCAGGCACCTTTCTCTGAGTGTCCTCAGGGAAACTCATCAATAGATACGGGCATGAAACCGAACACGGCACAGTGAATTCTGGTTTGTAAGAGGCGGTGGTAGGAGCACAGGGAGAAAGGGTTTTGTTTGTTTTTTTAAATGATGAGTTGGCCCGAAACAGGGAGGACATTCTCAACACCCCAGAAATACAGACAGGGAGGTGGGGACAGGAAGGGAGGCACAGAGATGCAGTGCAGTGCGCTGTCACTCAACAGACAGGCGTAAGACACAGAACAGCGGGGAGTGGGTTTCCAAACCACTTACGGTCATGTCATAAAGGACCCTGATAAGCTGGGTAACGAGCGTGGACTTCATGAAACGGGCATCCATCAGACATTTAAGGAGAGTGACGGGTTAGTTTGGATGGTTTGGTCTGACTTGTTTTGTAAAAGACATATTTGAAAGCATAGAACTGAAGGCAAGGAGACCAGTTAGTCCATGGGATAAAGTGAGAGACTCAACAGGCAAGAGTATGAGAACTGGAAGTGAGGGAGGGGTCAGGAAGGATTTGGGAGGTATACACCTCTGTCTTAGTGGTGGTGGTGGTTTAGTCTCTAAGTCCGACTCTTGCAACCCCATGGACTACACTGTACCTGCCAGGCTCCTCTGTCCATGGGATTCTCCAGGCAAGAATACTGGAAAAAAAAGAAGTGAAGTTGCTCAGTCGTGTCCATCTCTTTGTGACCCCAAGCACTGTAGCCTACCAGGCTCCTCCATCCATGGAATTTTCCAGGCAAGAGCACTGGAGTGGGTTGCCATTTTCTTCTCCAGGGGATCTCCCCGACTCAGGGATCAAACCTGGGTCTCCTGCATTGCAGGCAGACGCTTTACCATCTGAGCCACCAGGGAAGCCCAAGAATACTGGAGTGGGTGTTATTTCCTTCTCCAGGTGGTCCGGATCCTTTACCAGCTGAGCTTCAAGGGAAGCCCCTCTGTCTCAGTACTCTTTCTCAAGTGTTATTCATACATCACTCCCTGGCTAAACCCCTTAGGTGGACCCTGGTTGTTCTGAGAACACAACAACACACACATTTCCCGAGGCCCACAGGCTTTCTTCCTGCTCTCCTCTGAGCTCAGATCCACACCCAGGTCAGCCACTGTCCTCAGCCAGGCCTCTCTTCCAGGCTGAGCAGCACCAAGCTGTCTCCCTTCTGAAGTGCCCATAACTTCCCTCTGCCCAGAATTCCTTTCCCGCAGCTCTCTACATGGCAAGTCTTTTCTCATTCTTTAGGTCTCACCTCCTCAAAGGAACCTTGCATGGAAATCTTATCTGATGTGACCTTCCTCAGTTGCTCTCTTCTATTTCTCATTTTCTAATTTCCACCATCCCAGTTACCACAATGTGATTTGTCTTGGTGGTTTATCATAACTGCATTTACCTGCTGTATTGTTACATACACACACACACACACACACACCCGTTTCTGGATGAATCATGGAAGCCCTTGAATTCCTGAATATGGTTTCTCATTGACAGTGCTAGCATAATGGTTCTTGGTGCATGGACACTGCCGCCATATATATATAGACATATGTGTGTATGTATATATATTCTTGCCTGGAGAATCCCCATGGAAAGAGGAACCTGGAAGGCTACAGTCCATGGGGTCACAAAGAGTCAGACATGACTGAAGCGACAGCATGCACACATGTATATATGAATATATATGAATAAATGATAAATAAATGAGTGATTGGATATAATACTTAGAAGGTGAGTCAGAGAAAGAAGTCCAGTGGTGGAGCCAGAATTTGTACCTACTGGTATCTGGCTCCAGCTTCAGTATTTAGCTATTATCCACACTCCTCCTGCTTTGCTTTAGAGTAAATACATAATACATTCATTCATACTGTAAGGCCAGTGTTTTAGGGTAGATGGTGACTGGTATATAAACACTGTCCTCAAGGCAAAATCAGGTACAAAAATGAGTGAATGTGTGTTTAACTGGCCTAAGGGATACTTATGTGGTATGGGAATATATATCTATCTATAACCTATTCACTCAAATGTTTTACTTCCTACGTGGTTAATCTGCAGATTGATCATCTTAAAGATTTGGTCTTTTTCCATTCATTTGTCAAAAAATGCTGAAGAATATGGCAGAGAAATAACTTCAAAATTAAGAAAGTGAAGTTGCTCAGTCGTGTCCAACTCTTTGAGACCCCATGGACTGTGTAGCTCACCAGGTTTCTCTGCCCATGGGATTTTCCAGGCAAGAGTACTGGAGTGGGTTGCCATTTCCTTCTCCATGGGATCTTCCTGACCCAGGGATTGAACCTGGGTCTCCCGCATTGCAGGCAGATGCTTTACCATCTGAGCCACCAGGGAAGTCATATAGGTATTAATTGCATAATATATCAAATAGTTATAGATTCAGGGGCAAAAACTTGGAGCTGAATAGACTTATTGTTTACAACATTTTGTCTTTGTTGTTGTTTTTAAAGTATTGACCAGTACCACCTTATTATTTCATTAGAGTGAAAATCCAAATAAGGACTGATGGACAAGTAGGGGACTCAGCTACACACATTCAAACGAAGTGTCACCAAAGGAGACAGAATAACAGTAAGACTATGAATAGTGAATGCCCTCAGTTGTCTGTGTCTCCTACACACTTCATAATTTTTCTTAAGCCTGGACGTTTTCCTTTTCAGTGGATAGAGAGAGTTTGGTAAGAATCATAAAGGAATGTGTGATTTCTACATCTGTCTAGAAGCAGGCAGGTCCTCATCTACCCATCTGGTCTCTGCGTGGCCTTACAGGGATTCGAAAGACTTCGGCTTTTGCTGTCGATGGTCATGAGGAATTGGAGCTTTTCCTATGGCTTCTTTCAGGCTTCCCTCTTTAGCACTGACTTTTCTGTAGTTTGAAAATGACGTACTACGTGGAGATGTTGAGTGTTTGTCCTGCTTGGTGTTCTCTGAGCTTTCAGGATCTGTGCCGTCTGACACTCATCTGGGGGCAGTTCCCAGTCATTATTGTTTTAAATATTTCTTCTCTTTCTCTTTCTCCTCCTAGTATTCCCATTACATGTTTATTATACCTTTTCTAGTTCTCTCACGGTTCTTAGATATTCTATTCTTCTGTGGGGAAAGGGGGTGGTTCTTTTTGTAGGGTTTTTTAGGGGGGTCTTTTTTCTCTTCCCTTTTCAGTTTTGGAGAGGTTTCTGCTGAAATATCCTCAGGCTCAGAGCTTCTTTCCTCAGCCATCTCCAGTCAGCCAACAAGCCCATCAAAGGCATTCTCGTTTCTGCCACAGTGTTCTTGACTTCTGGTGTTTCTTTTTGGTTCTTTCTTTGAATTTTCTTCTCTCTGTTTTATTGCCCATCTGTTTTCCCATGCTGTCTACTTTATCCATTATAATTCTTAGTATATTAAGCATATTTATTTATACTCCCTATCATATCTGAGTCTGATTCTGATCATTGTCTCCTGAAATTCTCTTGCCTTTTAATATCCCTTGTCATTTTTTTCTTGATAGCTGGATATGACATACGAGGTAAAATGAATTGCTGTAAGTACAGCATTTAATAATGTGGTGGTGACATAGGAGGAGGGGAGTAATCTCTCATCCAGCAATTAGGTCTCTGTCTTTTGTTGAGTCTGTGACCATGAATGTCACACGTGCTTCTCAGATGTTCCCACCTCTGCCCTTTGATGGGACAGGATGGCTGATGTGGGCTGGAGTTGGGTATTTCCTTTCCCCAGGTCAGGTAGGCTTTGATAAAAACCCCAGCAGATGAGGCTTGGCTAAATATTAATAGTTCCTCCTGAGGGCAGGTCTTGCTAAGAACAGAATACTCTGGTGTATTTCAGAAAGATTTCTTTCCCTTCCCTCTGCCAGAAGCATCAGGAGATTTTTCTCTGATATTTACTGTGGAAATCTAGTTAAGCTCCTAGACGTAAAACTCACAAAAGTGTGGGTGCTCTTTATGAGTGGGTCCTCCTGGAGTTTTTCTCTCCCAGACTTGTCCATACCGAGCCTCCAGTGGTTCACCAATGACAGTTCAGGTTTTCTTGCCCCAGTACTGGTTCCCGTGCGGGTTTCAGTCCAGGGGTTTCTACTTCAATAAGATTTGATTCTCTGTATCCACCTGTTGGTCTCTCGGGACAGTGGTTTGCCTTGCAATCTCACTTCTCTTGTGGATCTAAGAAGAGTTTTTGCTTTTTCAGTTGTTCAGAAAGAGCTGCATTAGAGAGTTTTAAGCAAAGGAATAACATATCTATGACTTATACTTTACAAGAAATACTCTGGCTGCAATACTGTGAAAAGACTGCAAGTCATCAAGTGCCAATGAATCAGGCCTCCGCTGCATTTAAAGTTGTTGAATTATTGAAAAAAAATCATTTTATATGTATATATTTTTTACAAACAATACCTCTTCTTTTGAGATGCAAGGGACTAGTGGGAGTTACCAGGCAGTCTCTTGCTCTAAGGCCAGTCAGGACATCTTGCACTGAGTTCCAGGGAATCTTGGGAGGTTTCTCACTGACTGAGAACACAAGTATCCCCAGGTCACACAAGTATCCCCACAAGTATCCACAGGAGTCAGGGGATGGGGGGCAGCATTAATAAGATGCAGGAAAATGCTGGGTTTTGTTCTAATCTCACCCTTTTGTAAGATGAAAATCATTCAGCAGTTGGGCAGCAAACTTTTTAAGTCATTTTTAAATATCATTGATAATAAAAAGAAATTTGGGGTTGATTTGGGCTGTGAAATTGATTCTTTACTCTCCATACAGGGTCTAGCAGCTCCATTTCACACAGCTGTCCCAGACACTGGCATCTTGCACCTTGCCAGTCCTCTCTTCCTGGGTGGGACTTTCATTCTCCTGGTCACAGAGGGATGGCTCGAGCTCTATCCTGTTAGCGTTCCAGGCAGCAGCATAGAAATTAAGGAGCAAAAGCATCAGGTGTCTTTTTAAGGAAAATTCCCTTAGATTGCTATAAAACCTCAGCATAAATCTTTTTGGCTAGAACTTTGCCTCCGGACATACTTAGTTGCAAGGGAAACTAAGAAATGTTATCTCTATTCTCAGGAGCTATGTACCCAGATAAAAATCAGCGGTTCTGTTTTCCTAGATGAAGGAAACATGGATATCAGGGGACAATAAGCAGTTTCTGTCCAGACTGCAAACAATGCGGAGAATAGCTCCTATTGTTTTTGTTTTGTTTTAACCTCAAAAGAATCTACAGACTTTGGTCAAAAAATGTGGGAGACTGTTGAACAGTTGTTCAGTTGAACTGACAAATTTGTTCAGCATATTTTCCTACCTGTCACAATTTTCATTATGCTACTTGAGTCATTTATTTCTAAATCCATCCCCTAATTTAAACTCTGATGGAATTCACACAGAATATATAACATACCACCAGACAGCTGTGTTGCTTTTTTTTAAGTATAAATATTTTATTTTTTTTAAATTATTTTAATTGGAGGATAATTTCTTTACAATATTGTGATGGTTTTTGCCATACATTGACATGAATCACCCATGGTTGCACATGTATCTGTTTTTGATTAGACTTGGGGCAGTCCCTAGTGGTTCAGACAGTAAAGAATCCACCTGCAATGCAGGCTACCTGGGTTTGATCCCTGGGTTAGGAAGACCCCTGGAGGAGGGCATGGTAACTCACCCCAGTATTCTTGCCAGGAAAATCCCCATGGACACAGGAGCCTGGCAGGCTACAGTCCATGGGGGCACAGAGAGTCAGACACGACTGAGCAACTAAATACAGCACACAGTCCAAATCTTTAACCCTGCAGTTTGTATTCCATTCCACATCTAACACCATGGAATGAAAGGAAGTTTGTTTAGGGACACTATTAATTCAAGGTGGAGATGGGGGGTTCATAGAGAGTTACTATGTAGGTAGGTGGAACTGGAGTAGAAAAGTGATGATTCGCCAAACCATGAAAGCTAAGTAAAGCCCTGCTGTCTTGAATTAGATTCATGACTTTCAGTATGTTTGTACAAGTAAAGATAGGAAGGAGGAAATTGAGCTGATTGACGTAAAGAGCCTAATAATCTGAGTGGATAGCTTAAATCACCCACTGGTTACTCAAAGGCAGGAATCGTTGTCACATTTCTCTTTTAGCTGATTTGCTTTTTTTCTCCTTTAAATTTAAGTATGAAGAAAAGACTGGGGCGGGGGTGTAGGGTTCTCTTGTCTCTTGAATCAGAACGTCACATCCATCCGAATGTGAAAACTTTGACAAGTGAGACTGTATCTTGATCAGCAGTTTCCACGGAGGTACGGGGGTTCTTGTGCACTGAGGCTCTCCTTGCCTGTCTGCCATCGACAGTGGATGACCCGACAGTTACTTTTCAAAGTTTGGAAATTTAACGGGAAGAATGATTAAAAAAAAAAAAATAGAAACCCAAAGTGTACAAATGAATTGGAATCCAAGTGCTATTTTGTTTTGACACTAAGAAAAAAAAGGTTCATTTACCTGGGTTTGGATTTCTGTAGTTTCCATCACATATAAATGTATGCCCTGCTGGAGTCTCATATTGTTCTATTTCTTCTCAGTCTTTGTTTTACAGCTATCAGAGCAAACTTCACACCCTAATTAGGTTCCAGAAATAAAGGACATTTTCTATCTCCTTCTCAGTTTGTTGCTAGTAAAATCACTTAAATAGTGGAGTGTCAGAATGTCTCTGCATATCTCTACTTTTTCAGATACCTGATACATTTTCCTCCCCCGCCCCGCCCACTACCACCCTTTTCATTTCTTTAATTTTTGTTTTTAGCTTATTTACTTCATGAAAGAGTATGCACAGCTTGATTGATTAGATATCTACTTCGGAAAACAATGTCATTTAATCTGTTGTGAAGAAATTACCCATAAGAATCTTGAAAACTGATTAAGATGGAGATCACATTTAATGGCCTTTCAAAGTTAGTCCTCCTCAACAGAGAGGAGAGGAATTGTCCTTCCCTAGGCCAATGGGCTTTCTTCCTGAGATTCTAAAAATATTTCCCAATACCGAGGACCATGAATTTTCTTTCTTGTAGCTCTATTCAGGTTACCTATTCAGTGTTCATTCAGCACAGACTGTTCCGGTCTAGCATTTGGGTTTGTATGTAATTCAGGCTGTTCTTTCTGCTTGTATCTAGAACCATGTGTATGTGTTAGTTGCTCAGTCATGTCCGACTCTTTGCAACCTCATGGGCTGTAGCCCGCCAGGCTCCTCTGTCCATGGAATTCTCCAGGCAAGAATATTGGAGTGGGTAGCCATTCCCTTCTCCAGGGGATCTTCCAGACCCAGAGATTGAACCTGAGTCTCCCCCAGTACAGGCAGATTCTTCACCATCTGAACTACCAGGGAAACCCATCTAGAACCATCAGGGAAACCCATCTAGAACCATAATATATTACTTAATAAAATAGCTTCTAAGCAGATGTGCCTTCGTAAAAAAAATAATTATTTTCCTACAAAACAAACCCACTCACATTTCCCCCCACTCCCCCATCCCCTTCAGGATTGTCAAGATGATGCTGTTTTTACTGTGGGTGGAACAGATGAGCCAGCAGACCCTTATGTTGCAGGAAGGGGGACCCCTTGCAGGGCCCGAAACTGGGTTCTTGTCTAACAGTCAGAAATGAATTGTCTGAGGAGACACATGTGCTGACAAAGCAAGAGATTTTTTTGGGAAAGGGCACCCGGGTGGAGAGCAGTAGGGTAAGGGAACCCAGGAGAACTGCTCTGCCGCGTGGCTCGCAGTCGTTTTATGGTGATGGTATTAGTTTCCGGGTTGTCCTTAGCCAGTCATTCTGACTCAGACTCCTTCCTGGTGGTGCACGCCTTGATCAGCCAAGATGGATGCTAGCAAGAGGGAATCTGGAAAGTGGACGGACACACAGTGTCTCCTTTCGACCTTTCCCGAACTCTTCCGGTTGGTGGTGGCTTATTAGTTCCGTATTCCTTACCAGGATCTCCTGTCATAAAACAACTCATGCGAATGGTTACTAAAGGGCCTGACCAGGGTGGGCGGTTTCAGTCAGCGTGCTTCCCCTAACACTTAGAGTCACTTTAAAAAGTGTTTAGCAAAAGAGACACCGATGTATAGATCAGTCTTATGGACTCTGTGGGAGAGGGAGAGGGTGGGGAGATTTGGGAGAATAGCATTGAAACATGTATAATATCATGTATGAAACGAGTCGCCAGTCCAGGTTCGATGCACGGTACTGGATGCTTGGGGCTGGTGCACTGGGACGACCCAGAGGGAGGGTAGGGGAGGGAGGAGGGAGGAGGGTTCAGGATGGGGAACGCGGGTATACCTGTGGCGGATTCATTTCGATATTTGGCAAAACTAAGACAATATTTTAAAGTTTAAAAATAAAATAAAATTAAAAGAACATTGGAAAAAAAAAAGTGTTTTCAAGTCTCTACTTGAGCCTAGTTTAGGAAGAACAGTCTGGTGGCTGTAATCCCATTCCTTCAAAGGCTGCTTTAAAGAATTCAGAAATATGTCTCTCAAGGGATGTTTAGGAAGACCAACTTAGAATTTAAAGTAAATGAAGAATGGCTTTGGGAGGGATGCAGAGATAACAGGAGCCTTCAGGGGAACAAGAAAAGGAAGGAATGCAGTTGCCTTGATGCGGTTCTTTTAAGGCCTAAGCATTGTCTGTGTTCCTTTGAATTTTAAACTTGTTGGATTTCATTCTTTTATTGCTATTTGCAGCTATCACGTTGATCTAAGAGAAGCAAGTGAAGCAGTTAAAAATCTCATTGCGAATTGGAACTGCCTCTAGATTGATTGGCAGTAATGGCAGAGTGGCTGAGGAGGGAGGGGCCTTGTGCTTTATTTCTTATTGACCAAAGGTGTGTCTGTCTGATTAGTCTCTGTCAGCTGCAGAAGCAGCAGGCACCTGCTGTTGGGGGATGTAGCAGTTGTGCTTTGTGGGAGGCCCGTAAGATTCTTGTCCCAGATTTATCACCCCTGGATTGTCAAGTGCTTTCCAAACTCTACCACTGGAGGTTCACTCAGTCTAACATTGCAGTTCAAGCCAGGTAACAAATATATTTTAGATCCAACCCTTATGCACAGCTCTGGGACTTGTAAAGGGTTCAGAAGTTAGTAAGTGTGGACTGTCCAGGAATGTTCAGTCTAGAAGATGGACAGACACTTTTGTGTATAAGAATGTATGTTGTATGACTTCTAACTTCAAAAATAAGAACTTAAGCCAAACATGAGTAAACAAAACGAATAGAAAGAAAGATTGGGTTAAAAAAAAACTGTATGCTAAATAGCTATAAGAGATCCATTTAAAAAGGAAAGTGACCCATAAAGGTTAAATTTGAACAAAGTTAAAAGGGCTAACAAGAATGAAGCTGCTGTTGAGATTTTTATTAGACAAAGCAGAATTCAAAGTAAACTATGTCAACAGAGAGATGAATGAGGAATTTGTAATATTAAAGGGCATGATGAGATTTAAGTATCCGTAAAGCATAGATTATAGGAATATGAAAAAAGAAACTGATAGAAACACAATAGTGATTATAGGTTTTAATCAACCTCGATCAGCCCATGACAGATCAAAATAACAAAAAGATTTGAAATAACTGAATTATGGTTAGTAAGGTTTACATTATAGATAAACGTATATATACAAATATATATAATATTTATACATGTATATATGAAATATACTACAAATATATGCATATGAATAAAGTTATATGCCAGAATAATTTTTAAATTGCCTTAGAAATTTACAAAATTGGCTGTTCAGTGACAAAAAATTTCAGTTTCTATTCTGAAATAAAACTTAAACATTACACATTCTGACCCAGTGCAAAAATTATAATAATTCATAAATTCATAATAGCATTCTGGAAAGTAAAAATTTACTCTTAAGCAACTCCTGAATCAAAAGGAATACACAACATATTTTAAGAACTGAAAAAAAAATCCTTGCATAAGCTAGAATAAAGTTTGCTCAGGAAAATATTTAGCATTTGTAATACTTGCACTCTTTAAAAAAAAAATGAGTCTGTTTTTGACTCAGGCTATAAATGGAGTAATACAGTATGGTGGTTTAGTTGCTAAGTCATGTCTGACTCTGTGACCCCATGGACTATAGCCCACCGGGCTCCTCTGTCTATGGGATTTTCCAGGCAAGAGTACTGAAGTGGGTTCTGCAGGGTATCTTCCCCACCCAGGGATTGAACCTGGGTCTTCTGCACTGCAGGTGGACTCTTTACCAACTGAGCTACCAAGGAAGCCCAATACAGTATACTTAAGGAAGTCAAATGAAAGAAATAAAAATGATCAAAGGAGAAATTAACAATTACAGAATTCTTAAGCAGTTAAAAAAAACGGATCCTTAAAAATAGAAAGCAGGAAACTATTAGACAGTGGACCATGAAAAGAAAGGGGGAGCAGGGAGAAAGCACAAGGAAAGTGAAAGAAACGTAAGAGGGCAAATCACCACAGTTCCGGTCGAGATGAAATGAATGATAGAATGTGCAAGTGCCTACTTGAATTTTTGAAGCTCTAAGCATCCCAGCAGGAATATGGCACCACAGGGGAGACCCAGAGTCACTGAATGAGAAGCAGAATCAGGAAGGGCACGGAGACAATCTGCCCCTCTGCTGAGATTCCAGAATATCCTCAAAAGAAGAGGGAACTATTTATAAACTCCTGATGAGATCTAAAAAATTCTCCTCTCCATCCCTTTTTAAATGGCTGTTTTTGGCTTGATGAAAGAGAAAGTTGCTATTAAAAAACAATTTTTCATTTGGAAAAGAAACCTAAAAACTGAATATAAAGTCGAATATACAGTGGTCCCCAACCTTTTTTGGCACCAGGGACCAGTTTCAAGGAAGACGGTTTTTCTCCGGGCAGGTGGGGAGGTGGTCTCAGGATGATTCGAGCACGTTACATTTATTGTGCACTTTATTTCTATTCTTATTACATCAGCTCCAAGCCCGATCATCAGGGAGCAGATGGTGGAGACTGGGGACCCCGGCATACACTATCATTGAACTGTCCAAAACAAAACAAACAAAAACCACATTCATAAATCATAAAGACAAAGCGAGGTCACATACTTCATTAGAGTAATAAGGTTAGGTGTGATTTTTCTTATTTTCCAGCCTTTCCAAAATACTGTTTGCATAATAGAAACATTTTGCAGAACAAAATAAGTGGTCTCTTGTATATGAGTCCAGATTTTTAAGTTCTGCAGACTTTGTCCTACTCAATGGACAAAGTACATTCTTCCTGTCATTATCAAATTGTAGAAGGTATTAAGTTATTCCTTCAAAGGCCACCTAAAATGAACCAAGTCCCTAGTTGTTGAATGCATGTTCCTCTTGGGTTGTTGTCACTTAAATAGCAACTATGACAATGATCTTTGTTCTCATAGGTAGGCAGGCATACAAGAATTCTGCAGTATAAACTCAGTTTCTTTACTTTGTAGAAAGCAGAGTGCATTTCTTAGGAAATACAAGGAATTAACAGATCCTCGTTGGAATAATTCCCTTGTCCTTTATTGAATTAACCTTCACTAGAAAAATCACTGCACATGGTGACCGCAGCCTTGAAATTAAAAGATGCTTACTCCTTGGAAGAAAAGTTATGACCATCCTAGACAGTATACTAAAAAGCAGAGACATTACTTTGCCAACAAAGGTCTGTCTAGTCAAGGCTATGGTTTTTCCAGTAGTCGTGTATGGATGTGAGAGTTGGACTATAAAGAAAGCTGAGCGCCGAAGAATTGATGCTCTTGAGCTGTGGTGTTGGAGAAGACTCTTGAGAGTCCCTTGGACTGCAAGGAGATCAATCCAGTCCATCCTAAAGGAGATCAGTCCTGGGTGTTCATTGGAAGGACTGATGTTGAAGCTGAAACTCCAATACTTTGGCCACCTGATGTGAAAAACTGACTCATTCGAAAAGACCCCAATGCTGGGAAAGATTGAAGGCAGTAGGAAAAGGGGACAACAGAGGATGAGATGGTTGGATGGCATCACCAACTCAATGGACATGAGTTTGGGTCAACTCCGGGAGTTGGTGATGGACAGGGAGGCCTGGTGTGCTGCAGCCCATGGGGTCGCAAAGAATCAGACATGACTGAGCTACTGAACTGAACTAAGTAGAATGGACCAGGGGCTTCCCTGATGCCTCAGCAGTAAAGAATCTGTCTGCAATTCAGGAGTAAAAGGAAACAAGGGTTTGATCCCTGGGTTGGGAAGATCCCCTGGAGGAGGGCATAGCAACCCACTCCAGTATTCTTTCCTGGAGATTTCCATGGACAGAGGAGCCTGGCAGGCTACAGTCCAAAGGGTTACAAAGAGTCAGACATGACTGAGTGACTTTAGCACAGCACAAAATGGACCAGACGACCACTTTGGATGCTAGAGATGACAGACCTGGAGGATGAATCTGATTTTGGACTTGCAAACGTTTTAGTTGAGATGACCGTCAGATATTTCAGCCTCTCAGACACAGAGGAAAAGAAGGCAAACTTTCTACCATGGCTCTAAGCCTGACTAATTTGCATGGATAAAAATGATTTATTTCAGAACTGGTAACTACATCACTCATTTTAAAATGTCTTGGGAATTTCTTGGGGTTGGCAGTGATACTTCTTATCAGAAGATGCCACAGAAAATTCTTACTCACTGCCTACTGTGTTTTTGTGAGCAAAAGTTATCTATTTTGTGACAGAAAAGGGAGGAATATTGCCCTCAGTTTTGGTTATATTTAGTGTGTCATTGTAACTTTTGGTCTTATTAATACTTAGGTGAATTTTAGATAGAGTACTTCCAAAATTTTTTGCCCATCATTAAAAATTACATATCATGTCAAGGATTGGATGAATTGATGACAACTTGGATGAAATGTGACCTACTTTACATATATATAAATATTTCAAACACTGTATTCAGGTAGAAAAGTATAGAATTTTTTAAAAGTTTTCTTTATAGTTACTTGTTCTCAGAAAGGCAATCCAGAACTGAAGGCAACACTGGTTTTGTTTATACTAATATCAATTACCACAAAGCATCTACTTTTGCAGTATTTTAGTATTGAATATAAAATCTTACCTTTCATGGTATTTTCATATTTTTATCCTGTTAATATTTGTATAATATATATTTTATCAACCATTCTAATGGTTTTCAGTAGTTTTTAGTTGATACTCATCGGTTATATAGGTTTACTTGTCACCATATATCTTTTCTTAGTAAAATGTTACTTAAATCAGTGGTTCTTATCTGAGGCAATTTTGCTTCTCATGCGATCATTAGCAATGCCTGAGACATTGTTGGTTGTCATTAATATGGGTTCTGTTGGCATCTGTTGAGTAGAGACTAGGGAGGCTGTAAAACATGCTTTTGTGACCAAGAGAGACTCTTGATATTAGTGAGTTAATCCAGTTCTGGCATATTCTAGATACAGGTCTTTTGGGGGACATACGTTTTACATATATTTTCCCAGTGTATGGCTACTTTTTGATTTCTTAAATCTCTTTTGAAGAGCAGATGTTTTTATGAAATCCAATTTATTGATCTTTTAAAATTTTTATAATTCATGCCTTTTCTTAAATAAGAAATCTTTCTAACCCAAGGTCACTAAAATATTTTCCTGTGTTTTCTTCTGTAAGTTTCATAGTGCTTGCTTGCTTGCTCTTACATTGAAATCTATCATCCATCTCAAATTAATTCTGGTAAGTGATGAGTTAAGGCTTGATGTTTATATTTTTCCAAATGGCTTTCCTGTGGTTCCAACACCAGTTGTAGGATATTTTTTTCCTTTCCCCACTGAGTTGCATTGAAATCTTTGTTTAAATTAATTAGTCATATATTAATTATTCATAATGTTAATTCATAAATTATTATTTACATTCTGTTCCACTAATCTATCTATATAATCCACTACCACAGTGTCTGTGTTACTGAAGCTTTATCATAAGTCTCAGAATCAGATGGTGTAAATCCTCTAATTTTGACCTTTTTCACAATCTGGAATCTTATGGTCTAAGAATACAGGGTATCTCTCCATTTCTTTTGCCTTTATTTTTTCTCAACAGTGTCTTCTTGCTTTTAATTTTAAAGCCCTACAAGTTTTTTTTGTCAGAGTTATCACTGTTGGTTCATATATTTTAAACATCTTAAATAATTAAATTTTTAAAGTTTGGGATTTAAATACTGTATTAGCTCACAAATGAAAAAATAATATTTTTTTTCTTTTCTGTTGTTTTAAAGATTTGGAGGAATTAATAAAGGAAGCCTTTGTACTCAGAATCCTTTCCCTCTTACTTCTCAGTCAAATGCTACCCATCCATTTGAGATTGTGCGAAAGACCTTTTATCCACCCTCTTAGGTAGACTGTATATTAATTATATGTGCTTGTGTGCTCATTGCTTTTCGACTCTTTGTGACCCCATGGACTATAGCCTGTCAGGTTCCTCTGTACTTAGGGTTTCCCAGGCAAGAATACTGGAGTGTGTTGCCATTTCCTCCTCTAGGGAATCTTCCTGACCCAGGGATTGAACCCCATCTCCTGCATTGGCAGGCAGGTTCACCACTCAGCCACTTGGGAAGTCAAGACTATATATAAAATAGTCACTATTTCTTGGATCTAATTAAATGTTCTATGAATTTGTGCTTGTCTCCCCTTCTACATTTCATATATCTTGGGGTTTTTTGTTACAGCACAGAGCATGATGCATTATACACCTTATACAGAGGGCAAGGAGAAAAGTGGAAGTCTCTCAGTCTTGTCTGACTCTTTGTGACCCCATGGACTATACACTCCATGGAACTCTCCAGGCCAGAATACTGGAGTGGGTAGCCTTTCCTTTCTCCAGGGGATTTTCCCCACCCAGGGATCAAACCCAGGTCTCCTGCATTGCAGGGGGATTCCTTACCAGCTGAGCCACCAGGGAAGCCATTCAGTCACTAATGCTTGAGTGTTTAAAGATAGGTTTCCATAAGAAAGCTTAAAATATAATTATTTCTCTGAAGTAGAGCAATTGATTTTTTAGGATGGCTATTGCTGACTAAAAATGATCTGACAATTACTGATGATTAATTATTGAATCAGTTATTTCTCTCAGATACATGTCTGACAGTCATTTCCTTTGGAGAAATATGGAGGAAATGGTGAAATAACATCAAGATCAAAAAATCAGAGCAAGACTAAATGTAAAGGCCCTGGAATTTTTAAAGCCTTAGAAAAAGCTTTTCTAGCCAGTTTCCTTTTTCAAGCCCAAATCTTTCTGCAAGCAACTCTCCACTCTTGACCCCAAACTCCCACCCTGGTCCATGATGAAGCAAAACTCTTTGACCAACCAAAAATAACAACAAAAAATACTTCTGTGCAGAACCTTAACAACGGCCTATGGACAGTCAGTACTCTGTCGTATCCCCCAGTACACACATACACACACGTGTAGGTTTACCTGGTTCTCGGCTTACACATCCTTTGTGAGCCCCTCAGAGAACTCAAGAATTTTAGTCAGGTGTTTCTGTTTTGAGCCTGATTTATGAACTCTTCTCTGTCTGGCCAGGTGCTGGCCATACTCCACAATTCATAATCTGTCAGCAGAAGTCATGGCCCATTTCCAGAGGCGAAGCGTGAGCAAACTCTCCATGTGCGTCAGATAAACAGATCGGGTGGCTGCTCCGTGATCTGTCTGAGGGGGGCTGGCAAGCGCCTTTGCTTCTCTGCTCTTCATTTTTCTTCATCAAAGACCGGCCTGATGAATAACTACCAATCACTAGCGACTGCTCAAAATCCATAGACGGTGAGTGCGTTGTGGTACCCAGTGAATTTCAAAGCATCTCAGCCTTCAGACCTTTGTTGTCTGAAACGCCATTCTGAGGGCACAGTAGTTGAGTTATGCAAGATGCGTATGCGTAGAGTTCTGGTCTACCACACTCTGCCTATAGTTAACAGAACTGTTGCGTGCTTACACATTTAGTAAGAGGGTCGATCTCATGTGAAGTGTTTTACTACAGTGAAAAAGGAAGAATCGAGGAAAGAAAGTCACTGGGGTTAAGAGGAGAATTTGGTTCAGTTTCGTTGGTTCCTCAGCAGGGTCAGC
This sequence comes from Bos grunniens, assembly GCF_055505025.1. NCBI lineage: Eukaryota > Metazoa > Chordata > Mammalia > Artiodactyla > Bovidae > Bos > Bos grunniens. The sequence goes on from NC_141168.1 coordinate 12,375,725, forward strand.
TTTTTCTGTAACACTCGGTGATGAATCCCATGGCTTCTGCTGACCTCTCTGTCCTTTTCTTCATTTCTGTTGCATGACTACACAGGTAAACCCTGGTATTCTAGGATTTAGGAGACTGGAAGCTTCAGGAACGAGATCTAAAAATAGATAAGCTTTCCTTACCAGGCCTCATTTTGTTTTATTTTCGTGAGTTCTTTGTACATGGTGAATGTGAGTCACTCAGTGGTGTCTGACTCTTTGGAATCCCACAGACTGTAGTGCTGCAGCCCGCCGGGCTCCTCTGTCCATGGACTTCTCCAGGCAAGAATACTGGAGTAGGGTGCCATTTTCCTCCTCCAGGGGATCTTCCTGACCCCAGGGATTGAACCTGCATCTCCTGCATTGCAGGCTGATTCTTTTACCATCTGAGCTTCCATATTCTTGGGTTACTTCTGTAGAGATGTTAACATTTCTGCTTTTCAGGGTTGGAGCAGTGCTGTGGAGAGCACGTGGTAAGTTTGGCCAATCCAGTCAGCTAGGCAGGAGCACAGATCTGTGAATGATCTTGAGTGGATACAGGATAGGAGTGGGCACACGAAATTAATCAGGCATCACATGCTGCTAAGAGAATTCATTTCCAATAAGTATAGTGCTGACAAAAAAAAAAAAAAAAAAAAAGGCATAACGTGAGAGTGGAGTTAAATTTTACTTGGGGCAAAATAAGGACTGCAGCCCAGGAGACAGTACCTCAGACGGTGCTGAGCGACTGCTCCAAAGAGGTGGGGTAGGGGGGCGGTGTTGGGGGCAGGTCTGTATGTGTATATACATGTGATTTTGATTAAGTGGAGGATACATGTAGCCAAGCACACATTTTTGTAGAAGGTTCTGCTACTCACAAGGAGCAGTCGTCAGCATGAAGGATTTTAGTGCTTTTCTAGATATGCTTAGTTCAGTTCAGTCACTCAGTCATGTCCAACTCTTCGCAACCCCATGGACTACAGCACGCCAGGCTTCCCTGTCCATTACCAACTCCCAGAGATTGCTCAAACTCATGTCCATTGAGTTGGTGATGCCATCCAACCATCTCATTCTCTGTCATCCCCTTCTCCTCCTGCCTTTAATCACTCCCAGCATTAAGTTCTTTTCAAATGAGTCAGTTCTTTGCATCAGGTGGCCAAAGTATTGGAGTTTGAGCTTCAGCGTCAGTCCTTCCAATGAATAATCAGGACTTATTTCTTTTAGAATGGACTGGTTGGATCTCCTTGCAGTCCAAGGGACTCCCAAGAGTCTGCGCCAACACCACAGTTCAAAAGTGTCAATTCTTTGTTGCTCAATTCTAGATATGAGGAGGTGGAAAATTGGGCTCATATATCTTCTCTTGAAAACATCTAACTCTCTGAAGGCCTATTCTGCTTTAGTAGTTTTACCCAGAACACAGAGTGCCTCATTCCTGAACTCTCCACCCTGAACTTTCAGGGGGTACTGAAAGTCAGTGGTCACAACAACTTGTAGAGGTAGATGGCAAGTGCCAGTTTTTGGCTGGCAGTGGGGACAGTGCATGTTAGAAAAATGGATCTTAGTTTTATCTGCATTTTTCTAGTTAATTATCTGCATTTTTTTAGTGCTTTGTATGTGTATGGAACTACACAGGAGTGAAAGTCAAGTTTCTGAGTTTTAAGAAAGAAATGAGAAAATTAAAAGTAAAGGGCACAGGGACATAGTGTTCATTCCAAGAGTGTGGTAACCAAAGAAACGGGAATGAGAAAATTAAAAGTAAAGGGAGCAGGGGCATAGGATTCATCCCAGGAGTGTGGTAACCAGAGAAACCAAACTGGGAGTCTGATCAGCAGAGGAGGGCTCAGTCACTGAAGGTGGTACGGCATGGAGAGAAATTCGGTTCTGTTTTTGTCTTTTTGAAAAAATACTGAACCCTGGGTGTTTCAAAAAGGAAGGAAACCTGATGCTGAAGGAAAAGAGACGTAAATTGGAGCGGTTGATTTTTCAAAGAATGACTTAAGTCAGCACTTCTCACATTTTAGTGTGTTTTGTTAAATGTGGATTCTGGCTCTGTAGGTCTGGGGTGAGGCGTGGGACTGTGCTTTGCTAACTGGAACGCAGGTGATCCAGATGCTGCCTTCAAGGCACGTGGAAGCGAGCTGGGAGACCAAGTCAGTGCATCTGAAACTAGTCGTGATTGTTTCAGCACCTGCCATGTGTGAGGTGGACATACACATACACCTGCCAGGTATGGGGTGTACGTACACATACACATGTAATGCCATGCATTGTACCTGGCATTGTACAATAAATGCAAGTACATGCCAAAGAGCTAGATACTTTCTGATACTAGCAATCGAAAACTCTCAGACCTTAAGGCTGCCATGTACCCTGAGTGATAAGGAGAAAACTCGTATTAGGGAGGGAAAATGGTGTTGGTCATTGAGTTCATGTCAGTAATGTACTTAAACTTTTTTTAAAAAACACGGTTCTCAAGTAATTAAGAAAATATCACTGAACAGCAGAGAGAATATAAGACAGAAACCATCAAGGATTATTATTATATTTTTAATTTAAAAACCCCTGTTTGTGTTTCTAACATTTCTATACACATAGGCTCACAACTATGCTGATATACACAGGGAAGAAAATGAGGTCTTTTTCATTACCTGCACATCTTTGCTATCTCTAAAAAATCAGAACGTGCATTCATGTATTCTCGCTTAGCATTCTGATCTTTGCATTTTGGGGAGGAAGGAAAGAAGACATGTGGCTTTGTAGTCAGCTAGTTCTGTTCCTCTGTATTCTGCTGCATAGATTTGACTTTGCTTTGGTTAAGAGGTGGAGAATAGCTCTTTATATTTTAAAGATAACTTGACAATGACCTGATGAGAAAGTTGTATGTCTCTTTACAAAGTAGAAACATGAATCCTCTTTGATTGGAAGAAACTAGAAAGATATGTTACTCAGGTTTTTCTCCACAGACCCTTGGACTTACTAGCACAATTAATAAAGTGCTATATGCTTACCATGACACGTGTTGTTTGACCTTGTAAATTTTTTGACTCTAGAGAAGGCTGTCATCACTATATTACTTTTAATACAGACAAAAATAAGAGAGATCAGGGGCTTCCCTGGACGCCCAGTAGATAAAAGACTCTACCTTCCAGTGCAAGAGGAGCAGGTTTGATCCTTGGTTGAGGAACCAAGATCCCACATGCTGTGTGGCATGGCCAAAAAATAAAACAGACTGTTACTATATTTTTAGCATTATATATTGGGTATTATATAGATGTTATTAGTAGAATTATCTGTGCCTGGAAATTCTCTGTACATTTCTTTACAACCTCCTGTATGTCTGTAATTATTTTACAATAGAAGTTTTTAAAAGTTTTTAAAAACTGAAGGTAAAATACACAGAATTAAAATATACAACAACCATAACATATAGACATATATAAGCTAGGATGGTTAAATGGAGTTAAAGCATCCTGAGATTCTTGTTTTGTCCAGAATGAGGGTAAAGGTATTGAGGAATATTAGGCTTTGTGTTTGGATAAGTTTGTCACTCAGATGGTGAAGAATCTGCCTGCAGTGCAGGATCCCTGGGTTGGGAAGATCCCCTGGAGAAGGGAATGGCTATCCACTCCAATATTCTTGCCTGGAGAATCCCATGGACAGAGGAACCTGGTGAGCCACAGTCCATGGGGTGGAAAAGAGTTGGACACAACCAAGCGACTAACACTTTCACTTTCAGGCATGCCAAAATTTCTAAAGAAATCGCTAAAGGACTAGAAACAGTGTCTTAACTTCTAAACTGGTAGACCAGATACTCAGGTAGATACTTCAGGATGAGTCTGTTGAGGGACTCAGACATTGATAAAGCATAAGGGGTAGCACAGGATTGAGGGGGCCTCTTGTCAACGAGGAGATGACGGATGTAAGAACAAGGGAAAACTCAAGGGCATAAACTGACTTGAAGAGAAAATGAGAAAGTGCTTCACAAAGTCAGATTTCAGTTGAAGAAATTTAAAAATGCTGAGTCTGTGTTTGTATGCTGATTGGAGTTGGGTTTGTCACAAGATCAGGGCCTGCAATGGGAGTTCTTAAAGTACACAGGAAAACCGAAAGTTAGTCAACTAGCAAGTCACATCATTTCACCTTAGTAAGGTGACAAGGCCATGGTCACGACCTGGATATTCAGTACTAAGCTCTAATGGTGTGTTGGGTGGATTGAGTCTATACTTTTTTTAACTGAGGTACAATTTATACAACCTAAAATGTATCACTTTACAGCATATAATTCAGTGGGTTTTAGTGTACCCATTACTAACACTTATTTCCAAAACATTTTCGTCACCCTAAAAAGAGACTTTGTGTAGACTTCAGTCAGTCCCAGTCCCTCCCTCTCCCTTTCCCTGGCAGCCAGTAATCCACTTCCTGTCTCTATGGATTTGTCTGTTCTGGACATTTCATATGGAACACACAATATGTAGCCTTTTGTGTCTGGCTTCTCCCACTTAGCATGAAAGGCCCAACCACATGGTAATGTGTAACAATATGTCTTTCTGTTTTGTGGCTAAATAATATTCCATCAGATGGCTATAACAACACATTTTATTTATCCATTTATTAGTTCAAGGGCATTGGGTTGTTTTCACTTTTTATCAGGAATAAGGCTGTTATAAACATTCATGTATGAGTTTTTGTGTGAGCATACATTTTGAGTCCTCTTGACTCAAACATATCTAGGAGTAGAATTGCTAGTTCAGTTGTTCAGTCATGTCTGACTCTTTGCAACCCCATGGACTGCAGCACCCGAGGCTTCCCTGTCTATCATCAAGACCCGGAGCTTGCTCAGACTCATGTCCATCGCGTCAGTGATGCCATCCAACCGTCTCCTCCTCTATTTTCCCCTTTTCCTCCTGCCTTCAATCTTTCCTAGCGACCCCATGGACTGCAGCACGCCAGCCTTCCCTGTCCATCATCAACTCCCAGAGCTTGCTCAAACTCATATGCATCAAGTCAGTGATGCCATCCATCAAGCTGGTGATGCCATCAACCATTTCATTTTCTGTCATCCCTTCTGCTCTTGCCTTCAGTCTTTCCCAGCATCAGGGTCTTTTCAAATGAGTTACTTCTTCACATCGGGTAGCCAAAGTATTGGAGCATTGGCTTCAGCATCAGTCCTTTCAGTGAATATTCAGGATGATGGACTGGTTTGATCTCCTTGCAGTCCCAAGGAGCTCTCAAGAGAATTGCTAGGTCATGTGGTAATTCTGTTTAACTTTTCGAGGAACTGCCAAACTCATTTCCTCAGTGGTTATAACAGTTTATAATCGTATGAGTAATATAGGAGGAGTATCCTCACCAATACTTGCTCTTTTTTTTTTAAAGCCATCATAATGAGTGTTAATTATTAATAATACCTAGTTCAGTTCAGTTAAGTTGCTCAGTTGTGTCCGACTCTTTGCGACCCCATGGACTGCAGCACACCAGGCCTCCCTATCCATCACCAACTCCCGGAGTTTACTCAAACTCATGTCCATTGAGTCGGTGATGCCATCCAACCATCTCATCCTCTGTTGTTCCCTTCTCCTCCTACCCTCAATCTTTCCCGGCATCAGGGTCTTTTCAAATGAGTCATCTCTTTGCATCAGGTGGCCAAAGTATTGGAGTTTCAGCTTCAACATCAGTCCTTCCAATGAACACTCTGGACTGATCTCCTTAGGATGGACTGGTTGGATCTCCTTGCCGTCCAAGGTACTCTCAAGAGTCTTCTCCAATACCACAGTTCAAAAGCATCAATTCTTCGGCACTCAGCTTTCTTTACAGTCCAACTCTCACATCCATACATGATGACTGGAAAAACCATAGCCTTGACTAGATGGACCTTTGTTGGCAAACTAATGTCTCTACTTTTTATTATGCTGTCTAGGTTGGTCATAACTTTCCTTCCAAGGAGCAAGCGTCTTTTAATTTCATGGCTGCAATCACCATCTGCAGTGATTTTGGAGCCCCCAAAAATAAACTCTATTACTGTTTCCACTGCTTCCCCATCTATTTGCCATGAAGTGATAGGACCAGATGCCATGATCTTAGTTCTCTGAATGTTGAACTTTAAGCCAACTTTTTCATTCTCCTCTTTCACTTTCGTCAAGAGGCCTTTAGTTCTTCACTTTCTGCCATAAGGATGGTGTCATCTGCATATCTGAGGTTATTGGTATTTCTCTTGGCATTTCTTGATTCTAGCTTGTGCTTCATCCAGCCCAGTGTTTCTCATGATGTACTCTGCATATAAGTTAAATAAGCAGGGTGACAATATACAGTCTTGATGTACTCCTTTCCCAATCTGGAACCAGTCTGTTGTTCCATGTCCAGTTCTAACTGTTGCTTCCTGACCTGCATACAGATTTCTCAAGAGGCAGGTCAGGAGGTCTGATATTCCCATCTCTTGAAGAATTTTCCACAGTTTATTGTGATCCACACAGTCAAAGGCTTTGACATAGTCAATAAAGCAGAAATAGATGTTTTTTTCTGGAATTCTCTTGCTTTTTTGATGATCCAGCAGATGTTGGCAATTTGATCTCTGCCTTTCCTAAAACCAGCTTGAACATCTGAAAGTTCACGGTTCACGTATTGCTGAAGCCTGGCTTGGATAATTTTGAGCATTACTTTACTAGCGTGTGAGATGAATGCAATTGTGCGGTAGTGCGGGGAGCCGGCGTGAGGCACTCCGCCCGTGGCAAAGGTCATGAGGAAGGAGGCTCGACATACGCAAAGGCGGTATCGAGCCTCAGGAGTCCCCCTGGAAATCCTCAAGCATCTACCCCCATAACCAGAGCCTGCCTACTTTGCTAGTTTGTGCTCTCACCTACACCTCTGACTTTACTGGGGACTGTCCCCCACCACCTCTTTCGGAGAAGGAGTTAACTTAGAGCTCCAGTTAATAATAATTCCTGGGCGTGACAGGAGTGTTTCAACCTACAAACTCCTCTGAAGGTTCTCTAGCCTGCCTGACAGGCTTGTCCGGCCACATGTTATTGCTCACAGCCTCCCAACCATGAGAGGCACGAGATGGTTCTAAAAATAGGTTCCTTAGAAAAGTTAGAAAACCATTAGTATAAGTATAGTGGGCTGATTAGAAATTGTATTGGTGAAGGGTTTTTCATTTGTTGAGCCAATGTTTGTTGCTGAGTCTCCACATCCCCTGCCCTTACACACATTAATGAATATATAGAAGAAATAAGTATTAACCTTTGATATTAATCATGTTGGACCTTAGGCCAAGTAAATTCTTTCCTTAACTAAAACCCACTACACCCTCACCCTGTAGAAATGTAACTTTATTTGGGTGGCATCTGTTTTAAGAATAATCACCCCTGGAGAAATAAGTGTCCTGGTTGACTGACCACTGTCACAAGGAGAGGGTCATAAATTGTCAGCAGGCCCCCTGGCCAGAAGATGATGTAACACCCCTAAGACCTCTGTATACATTTGTATGAAGCACCTGACTTTGATAAAAGTCAGGACTGCTGACCCCGTGTGACTTTTGCATAACATCTCAGTGTATAAAAGTAGACCATGGAAAATAAAGAATTGGGATCAGTTTCTCGAAATATTGGTCTCCCCATGTTGCTGTCTCTCTCAAACTCTAGCTGAGTCTCCATCTGGAGCGCGGAACCCACCATGCTTACTAATTATGCCTGGGCTTCTAAGATCCGACCGGGGAGGTCTCAGTGTCTCCTCTCCTTCGGGAGAACGGAAGGACGCCTGCAGCCTATGTAAGTGGTGCACACTTCTTATCTTGAAGTTTTATTGGTCTCCCACGTAAACCAAGCTACTCAGCCTCTTTTCTCCACTGAATTTTCCTACTGAGCTATCCTCATTCTATTACTCTTTATATCTCTAATTAATATCTAATTGAAGCTATTGTATCCTGATCCTCGCCAGTGCCGTCCCCGCTTCGAACTCCCTGGAACAGCCTGGGCTGGACCTCGACACGGTAGTTTGAGCATTCTTTGGCATTGCCTTTCTTAGGGATTGGAATGAAAACTGACCTTTTCCAGTCCTGTGGCCACTGCTGAGTTTTCCAAATTTCCTGCCATATTGAATGCAGCACATTCACAGCATCATCTTTTAGGATTTGAAATAGCTCAACTGGAATTCTATCACCTCCACTAGCTTTGTTCGTAATGATGCTTCCTAAGGCCCACTTGACTTTACATTCCAGGATGTCTGGCTCTAGGTGAGTGATCTGGGTTGTGAAGATCTTTTTTGTAAGTGCTTCTGTGTATTCTTGCCACCTCTTCTTAATATCTTCTGCTTCTGTTAGGTCCATACCATTTCTGTCCTTTATCGAGCCCATCTTTGCATGAAATGTCCCCTTGGTATCTCTAATTTTCTTGAAGAGATCTCTAGTCTTTCCCATTGTATTATTTTCCTTTCTTTGCACTGATCACTGAGGAACACTTTCTTATCTCTCCTTGCTATTCTTTGGAACTCTGCATTCAGATGGGTATATCTTTCCTTTTCTCCTTTGCTTTTGGCTTCTCTTCTTTTCACAGCTATTTGTAAGGCCTCCTCAGACAGCCATTTTGCTTTACTGCATTTATTTTTCTTGGGGATGGTCTTGCTCCCTGTCTCTTGTACAGTGTCATGAACCTCCATCCATAGTTCATCAGGCACTCTGTCTGTCATATCCAGTCCCTTAAATCTATTTCTCACTTCCACTGTATAATCATAAGGGATTTGATTTAGGTCATACCTGAATGGTCTAGTGGTTTTCCGCACTTTCTTCAATTTAAGTCTGAATTTGGCAATAAAAAGTTCATGATCTGAGCCACAGTCAGCTTCTGGTCTTGTTTTTGCTGATTGTATAGAGCTTCTTCATCTTTGGCTGCAAAGAATATAATCTGTCTAATTTCGATGTTGACCATCTGGTGATGTCCATGTGTAGAGTCTTCTCTTGTGTTGTTGGAAGAGGGTGTTTGCTATAACTAGTATGTTCTCTTGGCAAAACTCTATTAGGCTTTGCCCTGCTTCATTCTGTACTCCAAGGCCAAATTTGCCTGTTACTCCAGGTGTTTCTTGACTTCATAGTGGTTTTTTTTTTTTTTGGAAGTATAGTTGATTTACAGTGTTGTTACTTTCTACTGTACAGTAAATATGTACTATATACATATATCCTTTTTCATACACTTTTCCATTATAATTTATCACAGGCTATTGAATATAGTTCCCTGTGCTACACAGTAGGATCTTGTTGTTTATGTATTCCATATATAATAGTTTGCATATACTAATCTCAAACTTCCATTCCATCCTTCCACCACCCACTCTTTCCTGGCAACCCCCAAGTCTGTTCTCTATGTCTCAGATGGTATCTGGTGGTTTTGATTTGAATTTCCTTAATGATTAATGATGAGGAACATCTTTTCATATGCTTTAAACCAGTTTTATATCTTCTTTGGAGAACTGCCTATTCATATTCTTTGTGCTTTTGAAAACTGTGTTATCTCTTTATTGTTGAGTTGTAAGAGTTCTTTCTATAGTCTTGATACTGCCCTTATCTGATACGTGATTTGGAAATATTTTATTTTTCTCTGAGTGGTCTTTTCATGTTCTTGATACTACCCTTTGATGCACAAAAGTTTTAAATTTTGCTGAAGTCCAGTTTTCTATCTTTTTTCTTTTCTTTTATAAAGCTATTTGCATTCAAATAAGATTGCTATCTTACATTGTAAATTCTTGTTGTCTCTCAGTTATGCGTAGTCTAGATAGCTTTTAGTCATAATTTAGGTAGTAACCTGTCTCACTGGTGGCTCAGTTGGTAAAGAATCTGCCCGCAATGCAGGAGACCTGGGTTTGATCCCTGGGTCGGGAAGATCTGCTAGAGAAGGGAATGGCAACCCACTCCAGAACTCTTGCCTGGAAAATTCCTGCAGAGAGGAGCCTAGTGGGCTGCAGTCCGTGGGGTTGCAAGAGTTGGACACAAGTGAGCGACTAAACCACCACCACCACCTGAACCTGTCTCATTAATGAGATGAAATATTTGTTCCTTTTGGCTGCTGTGACAAAACTGACACAGATGCAGCAGTTTAAAATAACAGGTTTATCACTGTAGTTCAGAAAATTGAGGTGGGTCTCACCAGGCTAGGATAAAGGTTTTGGCTAACCAGTGTCTCTCTCTAAAGGCTCCAGGGAAGAATGTCTTTCTTTGCTCCTTCCAGCTTCTAGAAGCTCCCACATTCCCTCGGCTTTTGGTTCTCTTCCTCCATCTTCAAGCCGGCAGCAGTGCTGGACCAAGTCTTACTCAAATTTCATTGCTGTCGTCTCCGACTCTGTCTCGCTTTCCCATGTTTATGGCACCTTTTGATTACACTGGGCTCACCTTGGATAATCCGTATTTTAAAGTCACCAAGTTAGAAAATCTAATTCCAGCTGCAACCTTAAAACCGCATTCACCAGGTAACATGTATTCATAGGTTCCGGGTGTTAGGAGGTGGGCACCTCTGGGCAGGTACCCTTCCTGGATCACAGATGACCCTACTGCTGACCTGCTGCTGAAGCTGGGGACTGCAGGGCATCTGTTGACAGCTCATGACGTTGCCCATATCTGAAATAAATTGACTTTAATATCTTTGGTCTTGTCTCTACAAGCCTATTTGGGTTGTGGCAGAAAGTATGGTAAATATGGAAATTATTTTCTTCATGATCCTGTTTTAGAATCACTAAACCAGAAGTTTCTATTCTTGTAGTCCTGGAAGAAAGGAGCTCAGAAATTTGGCATCATAGATAGCAGTCTTCAAACTGGCTTCCTAGAAGTGGGTCACATGGGCAGGTACTTCTTCAGGGGCAGCTTGGTGCAGGGAGAGACACTGGGCTTCTGACTTATGTGGATCTAGGACAAGATGTGAGCTAATCCTACTTTATTTGAAAGGTCACCAGAATTCAACTATTAATACATCCCCAAAACTAGACTCTTATTAATATGCATAAAACATCTGACTTCCCTAGTGGCTCAGCAGTAAAGAATCCGCCTGCTAATGCAGGAGATGTGAGTTTGATCTCTGGGTGAGGAAGATCCCCTGGAGAAAGAAACGGCAACCCACTCCAGTATTCTTGCCTGGGAAATTCCATGGACAGAGGAGCCTGGCAGTAGAGTCCATGAGGTTGCAAAGAGTCAGACAAATGACTTAGCGACTAAGCATGCATCCATATGAAACTTTGCATTTGTGTGATGGTATATCTCAAATATCTCTAAAAGGCAGATTGATACTTTTTTAAAAGAATGAGAAAAATTAGTCGTTAAAAATCTCTTAAGTAAAGACACTTAGCCATACTGTTTCAGAAATGATAATGCCTTGAGGAACACATGTTAAGCGTTGTGCATTTTAAAATAAATTTGTTGGTGTGATGCTAGGAAAAAAGAGTTCCCCCTGCCTAATGCTGTCAGAAGGCACCAGTAGGAGGCTAACAGTGAATTTTGTCAGGTCTTTTCTTTGATTAAAAGGAAAGCGAGAGAGTGGACAGGCTCACCTGTTGACTGCTAAGCTTCCGCTCCTGCCCACATCTTCTTGCCTGAATAATCTTGTGCCACATCTAGACAAGGAGGGAAGATGAATAGAGTAGCATGTGCGTTCTCTGAGGGATATGCATAAAGTCTGGATTCTTCCATCTGTGTGCACCGAGGTGTCTTTTATCATGGGATGTCTAGGTAGTGAAAACTCTGATTATTACTAAAGAGGGCAGCAGGCAATTTTGGAAGTGTCCTGTCTCCCTATGACAGAGGCTTTGCAGCTAAGTGCAGTCATTTATGTTGAAAAATTGCAGCTGTCAGAGTGTCCAAACACTTCATGGGATTTGTTTCTAATTTTGCATTTTTATTCACACCTTCTGACGTATAAGCTTCTATTACAAGAAAACACACACACACACACACATCAAGTTCTAGAGGTATTTTCTAAATTGTCATAACCTGGTTTGGGTACCATTCAACAAAAGTAAGAATGAGCCTAATAGATTATCATTAATGGTTCCTTTGCCCCTCCCCAAAGTCAACAAAGATCTTAAGGAGGAAAGAAATATTAAAGAGATCTTTATTTGAATGAATTTAGGTGTCTAAGAAAAGAAGAAAAAAATGACCCACAAACTGAAAAAAGGGATTCCAAAATATAGGAAAATATATACATACTAACAAAAAGTATGAAAGGCAAAGGGAAGCCAAGGCAGTTAAACCGAGAACTACAAGTTGCTAAAAAAAGGCACCAAAAGTGCATAGTTTAAGTTCTATATATAAGTGTCATAACTAGTGTAACAGGGGGGAAAAGAATGACAGATAAAAACCCACATTAGAATGAAGAGCCTGCCAACTTTGATTCTAATAATCCATTTTTGGCCACTGCAGCCATAAGCTACTGGCCCAAAGATGCTGTGTTGCATACTCAAAACTCAGTGACTTAAAAGTATAGCCACTTGCTCTGCTCATGCAGCTATAGCTCAGGTAGGATTTGGCTAATCTTAAATGACTTGTTTCATAGCACCTGCTGTGTCACTGCTCTGCCTCTTAAAATAGATTGGTACGGCATCTGGATGGCCATTCTCCTGACGTCTCTGTCTGGACTTAGTATAGCACATTCTTCTCAGCGCAGTGCCAGACACTCAAGATAGAAAACAGAAACATGCCAAGCCTCCCAGGACCCGCGTTCTGACTTGGTGCACTGTCCTCTCTGTTCACGATCATTGGCTGAAAGTCACATGGCCACACCTGAGTCAAGAGGCAGACTCTGCTCTGGATGAGTCCTGCAACTCTGAACCACATTTTGTACCCAAGAAAGTCTCTGCTATAGGCAGTAAGATAATCTAGATCAGCCTATAAAATCTTCCAGTGAAATATTTTGGAGGAAAAAAAAAAAAAAACCCTCTAGTTTTTACACAACTCATACATCAAAAGTCTTAGCCCAGGGAACAGATACAATAGGTTTAACCTTCACATCTTCATCCCCTAATTCTTCTACTCAAAAAGTGATCAAGTTATAGGAACATCTTTACTGTTTTTACACCTTTAAAAAAAAAATGGCTACTGTTCAGTTAACAGCTGTAGATGTATATATGTGTGCATGCTCTGTCATGTCTGACTCGTCAGCCACATGGGATTTTCCCAGTAAGAGTACTGGAGTGGGCTGCCAGTTCCTCCTCCATAACAACTGTAGGTACTTGAGCATATTTGTTGGAGAAATGTGTAAATAAAGCTGCCTTGGCCACAAGAACTGAAATTATTGCTTTGCTAATCATGAGATCCCAGACTGACCATCATTAACACTAGATGGACATTCTCAAGGCATCATTTTCTCACATGGGCAGTTGACTGTACCAATCAACGTAAATAGTTCAGTGCTGTGGGAGTAATAATCTAAAGCCTGGTTTTTGCTTACAAAGGATTAGTAGTTGCCTCAGTAGAGCAACAGCATTAAATGAAAAAATATCCTATTCCAGTTCCTATATTTGCTCTTCCTATTTTTGCCAGCTATTCCTAAAATAATGCTTTCATCCAGTCATTCCTTGTAAAAATTTATACAGTGGTTTTCTATTGCTTAATAGTCTAGAATTCAACTCTTGCTTGATCCGGTTCTTTCTAGGCCCATCAATCCTGTCTCTCGAAAGAAAATGTCACTTGGCAGAAGCATAAATATTAGTGGTGACATCTGAGTGTATGTCGTGGAATACTACTGAAATGGGGACAGGCTTACAGAGCTGTTAAGGGCCCATCTCTTCTCCGAAGATACACATTTTTCAAAGAAAGCAGAGTGAGCAGTGCATTGTACATTTTAATTGCTTTAAGATGAGTAGTAGGTTTTAGGGAAAGGGAGCAGCCAGAGGCAGGGAACATATTGTGGATATTTAATATGGTATACTCAGATATATAGAAGATCTACAAGACCTTTTAGAACTAACACCCAAAAAAGATGTCCTTTTCATTATAGGGGACTGGAATGCAAAAGTAGGAAGTCAAGACACACCTGGAGTAACAGGCAAATTTGGCCTTGGAATACAGAATGAAGCAGGGCAAAGACTAATAGAGTTTTGCCAAGAAAATGCACTGGTCATAACAAACACCCTCTTCCAACAACACAAGAGAAGACTCTATACACGGACATCACCAGATGGTCAACACCGAAATCAGATTATTATATTCTTTGCAGCCAAAAATGGAGAAGCTCTATACAGTCAGCAAAAACAAGACCAGGAGCTGACTGTGGCTCAGACCGTGAACTCCTTATTGCCAAATTCAGACTGAAATTGAAAAAAGTAAGGAAAACCACTAGACCATTCAGGTATGACCTAAATCAAATCCCTTTGGAAGTGAGAAATAGATGTAAGGGCCTAGATAGATAGAATGCCTGATGAACTATGGAATGAGGTTCGTGACATTGCACAGGAGACAGGCATCAAGACCATTCCCATAGAAAAGAAATGCAAAAAAGCAAAATGGCTGTCTGAGGAGGCCTTACAAATACTGTGAAAAGAAGAGAAGCAGAAAGCAAAGGAGAAAAGGAAAGATATAAGCATCTGAATGCAGAATTCCAGAGAATAGCAAGGAGAGATAAGAAAGCCTTCTTCAGTGATCAATGCAAAGAAATAGAGGAAAACAACAGAATGGGAAAGACTAGGGATCTCGTCAAGAAAATCAGAGATACCAAAGGAACATTTCATGCAAAGATGAGCTCGATAAAGGACAGAAATGGTATGGACCTAACAGAAGCAGAAGATATTAAGAAGAGATGGCAAGAATACACAGAAGAACTGTACAAAAAAGATCTTCACGACCCAGATAATCACGATGGTGTGATCACTGACCTAGAGCCAGACATTCTGGAATGTGAAGTCAAGTGGGCCTTAGAAAGCATCACTACGAACAAAGCTAGTGGAGGTGATGGAATTCCAGTAGAGCTATTCCAAATCCTGAAAGATGATGCTGTGCAAGTGCTGCACTCAATATGCCAGCAAATTTGGAAAACTCAGCAGTGGCCTCAGGACTGGAAAAGGTCAGTTTTCATTCCAATTCCAAAGAAAGGCAACGCCAAAGAATGCTCAAACTATCGCACAATTGCACTCATCTCACACACTAGTAAAGTAATGCTCAAAATTCTCCAAGCCAGGCTTCAGCAATACGTGAACCGTGAACTTCCAGATGTTCAAGCTGGTTTTAGAAAAGGCAGAGGAACCAGAGATCAAACTGCTAACATCTGCTGGATCATGGAAAAAGCAAGAGAGTTCCAGAAAAACATCTATTTCTGCTTTATTGACTATGCCAAAGCCTTTGACTGTGTGGATCACAATAAACTGTAGAAAATTCTGAAAGAGATGGGAATACCAGACCTCCTGACCTGCCTCTTGAGAAATCTGTATGCAGGTCAGGAAGCAACAGTTAGAACTGGACATGGAACAACAGACTTGTTCCAAATAGGAAAAGGAGTACGTCAAGGCTGTATATTGTCACCCTGCTTATTTAACTTCTATGCAGAGTACATCATGACAAACGCTGGACTGGAAGAAGCACAAGCTGGAATCAAGATTGCTGGGAGAAATATCAATAACCTCAGATACGCAGATGACACCACCCTTATGGCAGAAAGTGAAGAGGAACTCAAAAGCCTCTTGATGAAAGTGAAAGTGGAGAGTGAAAAAGTTGGCTTAAAGCTCAACATTCAGAAAACGAAGATCATGGCATCCGGTCCCTTCACTTCATGGAAAATAGATGGGGAAACAGTGGAAAGAGTATCAGACTTTATTTTTCTGGGCTCCAAAATCACTGCAGATGGTGACTGCAGCCATGAAATTAAAAGACGCTTACTCCTTGGAAGGAAAGTTATGACCAACCTAGATAGCATATTCAAAAGCAGAGACATTACTTTGCCAACAAAGGTTCGTCTAGTCAAGGCTATGGTTTTTCCTGTGGTCATGTATGGATGTGAGAGTTGGACTGTGAAGAAGGCTGAGCACTGAAGAATTGATTATTTTGAACTGTGGTGTTGGAGAGTCCCTTGGACTGCAAGGAGATCCAACCAGTCCATTCTGAAAGAGATCAGCCCTGGGATTTCTTTGGAAGGAATGATGCTAAAGCTGAAACTCCAGTACTTTGGCCACCTCATGCGAAGAGTTGACTCATTGGAAAAGACTCTGATGCTGGAAGGGATTGGGGGCAGGAGGAGAAGGGGAAGACAGAGGATGAGATGCCTGGACGGCATCACTGACTCGATGGACGTGAGTCTGGGTGAACTCCGGGAGTTGGTGATGGACAGGGAGGCCTGGCGTGCTGTGATTCATGGGGTCGCAAAGAATCGGACATGACTGAGCGACTGATCTGATCTGATCTGATCTGATAGACAGACTTGAGTAGACCACAGTTTCTTGCCCTAAACTTTCAAACCAATTCTCAAATTCAAAGGCAGATACATGAAGAATGTATCACACATAATAATTAAAAGTCTGTATTCTCATCTCAAATAAGTCTTGAAGACTGGCCAGGATAAAGGATTTTATAACTTATAATACTTACTATTAGATTTGAAAGTGGTATGCTTAATGATTCTTTGAAGTCAACATCAGTAATTTGGAACATGTGGTTATTCATCAAATTTTTTTATTATATAGTTAAAGAGAAAGGATTTGCATAGCAGGATAAACAGTGGGTCATTTGAATTCTTTGTATAAACAAATCATTTTAAAGAATTTAAGGATGCATGTACTTTCTTATATGAATTCATTTACAGTTATTCAAGATTCATTCCTTATATCTTTCTTCAGTCCCACCTACTACAAATTGGTATTAACTTCCTTTTCTTTGTTTTTAAATCTCAAACCATACTTGGACTAAATATTTTGTATCTTCAGGACTACATAATTAAGACTGTCTTCCATGCATCTCAGGCCAATACAAACTGTGGTCTATGAAACCCAACCTGATTAGAATCCTCTATTTTGACTCATAAGACTCCTTTTTCTGAGCTGACTTGGTTGGACTGACTAACTGGACTTGTCAAAATAATCTAAAAAGTACATATGGCCACACACTATCAACCCACTTGTTCAGCTAGAATATTTCTGAGAGTGATACCAAGATGATAGAGGCTTGGTTCATCTCACATAGAAGTCACCTCTCTGTCTCCCATTAAAGTTCTTCTGGCTTCAGGTCTTAAAAATGGAAAAAATAAGAGAATGATGGCTTAGAAAGTGATGTAGGGCTGTTTGCTTGGCTGTGGGTTTGCATTATTTTGTGATTATTTTTAATGCCCTTCTAGAAAAGCCTACAACCTAGGGAAATTCAAGGCTAGAGATGGTAATTGCTAACTTCTGGGTCTCTTGTATGACCAATAATAGAAATACAATCTGTTACCGATGTTAATTCCTGAGGCCCCAGGAATTAACCCCAGGAAAAATGCCTTATCTGGGGAGACTTGGCCCAGAAACACCCCATAACTGTGGAAGATAAACAGCCAGTTCCTTTCGAAGTTTGTCCACAAATAAAGGCCTCAGAAGGCTGTTTTCTTCCACTGGCTTGTGGAAAGCGCCACACGCGCCCCATCTAAGTAGATGAACTTCGTTTATCTTCTGTTTTATTGCCTTAGTGCCTCTTGTAATTGACTGAGAGAGCGGTGACCTCCTCCTGTGCAGGAGAACTTACTCTTGGAGGTGATGTTTCTCCATCAGGGTGCCATGGGGGTAAATAACCAATCACGTGCACAGAAAGAAACTCCTACATTTAAGCTTTTGTAACTTAAAGTTGCATTCATTTTTGGCTATTGTGGTTGTTTTTAAGCAACATGTGTAACAAATATTTATTACACTTTTATCCTGTGCATATGACATGAGGTGCTGAGGATTCAGGGATAAGTCTGGTTCTCAGGAAACTAAGACTCCAATGGACCATGCTGTTGGCTATTACGTGAGCTCAATGTCTACTCAAACCCATAGACTATCACCAGTTAAGCTTTTCCTATCCGGGATGTATTTTTTTTTAACTCAAATATGAAGCTTTATTTTCCAGTTAAACATCTGTAATTGGTTTTGTTTGTTCATTTGTTTACATAATAGCTTTTGTAAAACAACAATAATCGCATACCATAAAATTCACCCTTTTAAAGTATATAGTTCTCCCCCATTGCTTTTGGCTCCTAACTTGAACTTTCAGGATCATTGTGAATCTTGCTTCTTTCTTTAGTTTATCTCTCTCAGTATTCTGTCACCCACTGATTAATCTTATGGGTTTTATTCCAAGATGATGATACAGACATGAATGGAGATAGTTTCCAAGGACAGAACCTTGCATTATTCAACGCCTTTCTAGACAGCCTCTGATCAGTCATCTTTGGGGAAGGTACTCACCATCTCTCAACCCGTCTGTACAATCCTAATTTAGCCCACACTTCACCTTGTTAATCTTGACGATATGTAAAAGGGTAATCTCTGAAAAGTAACCCATTACTGAAGCATAATTGTACCATCCCTTTCAGTGATCTGAGTGCAGCAGACAGAACCCCGTCCGCGTGCCCTGAGCTGTTTCGTGTGTGACACACAAGACCCTCTTCCCAAGGAGAGCTGAGTCACTGATGCTACCCCGTCTTCTCCAAGTAGAGATCGACTGTTTTTTCCCCTTTGCTCAAATGTAGCTTTGAAGTCCCTTTTTGTTACTGAATTTAAGCACTTTTTGGTTTTATGATCTTTCAGATATTTTACTTTTCTATTTCCCCATCTTTTAAATTATTTGCTTGAATAAAGGAAACCTTTCAACTTTTTTTCCAATGATGAGTCCATCCTCAGTTATGATGAGAAGATAGTAATATTTACTATTTAGGGTAGAGGATGAGATGGTTAGAAGCATCACTGACTCAATGGACATGAATTTGAGCAAACCCCAGGAGGTAGGGAAAAACAGAGGAGTCTAGCGTGCTACAGTTGAGGGTCACAGAGAGTTGGACACAACTGAGCAATTCAAAAGCAACAATGATAAAATGTGGAATCCTGTTGCTGGGAGGGGTTCTGTTTGTGTGTCTGTTCTCTGTTAGTAAACAGCACCTCAGCCATCGGAGTGCTCCCAGCTAGCTTCATGACAATTTCAGAATACCCTCATGGCCTCCATTGGCTCCAGAAAGATACCACAGCCACCCAGGTTTCCTGCTTTGAGCAGTTTATCTGATGATTTTTCCTCCCTGTCCCTTCCACATTTGAGTTAAAACTCCTCTTATCTAAATAATTTATACATTTCTTCCCAGATTTTTGCCTGTATTGTATTTCGAGCCAGAAACCCACGCCTTGTTTAATGTCAGCAGCTAGTGAATTGTTTGCTTCTTCCTGCCTCTTTTTCTTGGTATAGTTTTCTTTCCATGAGGGCAGCATCATTAAAGTAACACAGTGTCTGTAACAGCATGGATCCGGTCATATTCCCTCGCTCTTACACTAAGGAAATACATCTCGCAGCTGGAAAGGAATTCTTCCTGGGACCTCTTGGCAAACTGGTAACTGTCTTCTGGGGACTTTTCCTAAGCATTTAACAATATTTAGGCAGAAAGACAATAAATGCTAATGCTTTTATTTGATTAGGGATTTTTGAGGCACTCAGTGATGTGAGTACTGTAATGGTGCAGTGTGAATAGTCTCCCACTCTAATTTTCTCCCTTGGCTCAGTTCCTGAAATTCGAAGGGAGTTCCTTTCCTTATAATTTGTGTTAACAACCCCTTGTTCCTCCTGCTGTCTGGATCTTTCCTATCCACTGTAAATTGATTCCAGTGGGAGGGAAGGCAAGATAGTAAATCAGAAAGTCGATGCTCTCATTTCCCCTTTTGTTTTATTCAACTCTAATTACACTTTATTTTCCTATAGGAGCAGATTTTCAAAATTACGTCTTATGAATTTTAATATTTATACATGTAAACAATAGGGAAAAAAGACTTAACTGCTCTCCCCTTCATTTCACACCTACACTCTAATATTTGCCATAATGAGATAAAGATAAATCCTTTTCTCAAAAAGATGACTGTGATTACCAAATAACACCATTCATAAATTTTCCATTTTAGAAATGAGTAGGTGCATATTGCAGAGAAAGGAAAAATGAGTTTTTTTCCTATTCTTTTCTAAGACCAATGTGACCAGGTAAAGGCTTCTGGCAGCCTCCTGGTCCAAGACAAATGCCCTCCTTGCCTTTAAAGCCCCAGCAAGCCATAGCTCCCAGCAGAAATCATTATTTAAGCATCACTATTCTGACCTCTCTGGGCACATTCAATTAGTCAAAAGGTATTAGTATACTCCTTGTTATACCATGGCTTTGGGTGCTAGAAGAAGAATACTCAACATATTTTGAGCTCTTATTCATGTGCCAGGAAATGAGCAGAAATCTGGGTCTTTCAGGGTATTTTTTTTCTATCTACTCCTGTTGTTATTTCAGAGGGAAAAGGCAAGGATGGATCTTAGGATGGATCAGGTGTGAGGGAGATTTAATCTCTGTGTGAGCCCTAATTTCCAGAACAATAACACCACCTACTTCATCTGTTTGCTACAAGGATTGTGTAAGTTAATTCAGGTAAAGCTAAGCCAGGTCACAGCTCAGTAATGCAGAACTATTTTTAAAGTTAAGAAATCAAGGAAGACGAGTTTCTTCCACAGGTCAGCCACAATACTAGGCACTGAGAATACACATTGTTTTAGGGGAAAAAGTCATTGGTGATCTTCGTACAGTTTCAGTGAAGTAACAAGTAGAACCTTCAGTGTATCTGGGTGTGAAATGAATGGAAATTGAAGAACAGATAAGGAATCCCAGTGTATGTTCTCTAACGTGCTTAAGAGAGACAGATGGAGAGCTGCAAGGGGCTTGGAGTCAGGGAGGGAGTGACAGAGTTTCAGGTGGCAGAGCCTTGAACACATCTTGGTGGTCAGAGTAAGAAGGGAAGAGATGGGAAGAGAATGAAGAAATGAGAGGGTGCTCAGTAATCGGTAGGTCAAAGCTGTGAGCCGGTTGGAGACAGTGGTACCCAGAGCATCAGACAGAAGAGATGTTTCCTTCTCTGTGGTAACCAGGGGAAGGGAGAAATTAATTGACTGAATTAAACTATAGCTGTTGAGAGTAAGTGCTGAGAAGATACAGAGGCAGTTCTTCTTGGACTTGTTTCCCTAAGAAGTTGAGAGAGAATCATATGTTCAGAGTAGATAATACTAAGTATAGTGTAGGAGGTTTTGAGTATATGAAAGTTTTTGAATAGCAGTTATTAATTAAAAATAGTTGACCAAGAAAAGAAAGAAAGATGGCCTCGATAGAGGACCTTGCAGAAGTTGAGTGCTTTCTCTTTGTTTTTAGTCTCACTGTGGAAATAAATGAATGCCACCCAAATGAAAACAAGAGGGACTACTTATTTGTAGTCACTTGCAGAGTGGCCCAAAGGCAGGCTGAGGGGTAGGGAAACTTTATAGTGGGAAGTGGAAGACTTGAAATCACCCTGATTAGAGTCTGGGCCTGGAGAAGCTGCAGGCCAGGCTAGCTAGAAGTGGACCCCCTCCTATGTAATTGGTTAGAGGAGCATGTTTGATGTACTGATGCCATCTTGGGCCCGGACAGTTCCTCCTGTCCTTCCACTGACCCTACCTAGGACTGTGTGATAAATCATGTCTCTGTTGTCAAGGGCTTTGTAGTTAATAGATATTGTTTAACACCCACTAAGTCCAGGTGGCCTGTATGCTTTGTTAGTCTCCAGACAGTGACAAAAACCTTTGCTGATATATTGCCAGTACCCACAAGGCTGGTGACCCATTCATAAATCTTGACCTAGAAATGCGCTTCCTGTTTCCAAGCACATACCCCTAGACCCTAACCATGAAACTGTCCCAATGAGTGCAGCTTCAAATGCTCCTGAACGTTGTCTGCCCAATCTTAGCCTCTAGGTCACCCTACAGTAAACTGATCCATCAATTATATGGAGCTTCCTGCCTCATTTTCTTGGTCTCAAGTTACCTTCTCAATGTGGTGAGCACTTCTCATTCCCCTCCATCCTCCAATATTTGGATTTCTTTGGCTGGTCTAAAAGTTGAAAACAGGGACAAAAACTAGGTAATTTGTCAGTTATTGATCAAGTCTTAGCTACTTGGGTTCAGTTGTTATGAAATTATTGTTTGGCTTCCTGGATTATTAATAGATACAGCAGTCTGACTCCCTGGGCTGGTTACTATAGATATGAGGTTGGTTTCTTGGGCAAGATTTTGCAGGTTGTAGAGTCTGTTTTACATGTGGTCTTTCCATTGTCTAACTGTATACTCAGTCTCTGACCACTTTATCATTCTGAGACTTAAAAGGTCCTTCTGCTTGGAATCTATTATCCCTTTGTGTGTGTGTTAGTTGCTCAGTCATGTCCGACTCTTTGTGACCCCATGGACTGTAGCCCACCGGGCTCCCCTGTTCATGGAATTTTCCAGGCAAGAGTACTGGAGTGGGTTGCCATTCCCTTCTCCAGGGGATCTTCCCAAACCAGGGATTGAACCTGGGTCTAGTGCATTGCAGGCAGATGCTTTACCATCTGAGAAGACAGAACTCAAGAGACAGAAGAGACCCGGAAAATAGTCCGTAATGGTATAAGCATAAGGAAATCTATAGGAATACATTTTATGAACTAATGGACATTCAAACTGTACTATAAAGGAAAAGTTTTGTTTTGTTTTGTTTTAACCACATCATTTCCCGCCTTGCATAAGGTGAACCTAGGCTGTATGAGTGGAAGAGCTGGCCTGATGTCTCGGGACCTAAAGACTTAGGACCTCACCTAGCGAGACTGAAACTGAGATCCCAGGCAGAATGACGGCTGTCTCAGCTACCTGAGACTTGATTTCCAGTCCAGTGTTCTCATCTTCATTGATCTAAGAACTTCCCTTCATCAAGCATGTTGCAAATGTCTTCTTCAAATCTAGAATCAGTTCAAATAATGCAGGATATTAACCCAAACTCTCCATTAATGACTCCATGGAGCTGTATAAAACCATGATAAACCTATTGTGAAAACTTACTATTCATACTGGCTATTCGGGCTAATGAGAGTTTAAGGTGAATTTAAACGTACAGATCTATAACCATATCGCATGATAAATGTTATGATTAATGTTATATCAGAATATGCATACTTTCAAGATTACTGTTAAAGAAATTCCCTTGTTCCCTTAAGACATGTGAGGAGCAGTTTCTCTGATAGGAGAAACAAGCGTATATTACCACTGATTGATTATATAGTAAACCTTTACCTTGCCTCTCTTCACATAATGAATCTCTCTACTCCTTACTGCCTGATGGGAAAATTTAATGGGATGTTTCCTCCAGTAGTAAAACCACTGAGCCATAGAGAAAGTGCTTTTTACATCTAGTGAGGGAAATACCTTGATACCAGCTAGGAAGAGCCACGACTTCTACATAAATGTTGTGCTAAAATGAAAAGCTTAACAACGCTCAGTTTATCAGAAACACAGTTCTCCAAGTTTTGTCCGTGGATGTGTGGTATTTTATGACATGAACTCAAAGGATGGAAAGGGAAATTACGGGCACAGGGTTCTGGCCATGCTCCCCTCTGGTGCCTCTGGACTCACCTTTCAGGTGGCCGAGAAGCAATACTAAATAAGTTCTGGAACACCTGGGGTTGGCATGCTTCGGTCGTCATAACCATGTAAGGAAATGCTGAGTTCTAGGAAGAGAAGTCAGTAAAAGGCCCTCAGGATAATCAACACCAAAGGAGTGTGGGCTGGTCTGTGTCTTGGCTTTCAGGATGCATTACCTGATACCTAGACCCTGGGGCCTGAGTGGATGTTTGTAGAACAGACACCCAGTTCCTGGTCAACAGTCATTCTGGATCGGTACCAAAGTCATTCTCAGTCTTTATGTTGGTTGTTTTATTCAGATACCCATTTATTCATTCAATAAATATTCATTTATTCATTCAACAAATCTTTATAATGAGTCCACCTTAGACCCAGTACTCTGCTAACTGTGCAGTACAATGGAGAGCAAAACAAACCTGGTCTTTCCTGGGCTTCCAGGATTCTGAGTAGTGAGCGAACTTTAGAATTAATATTTTTAAGATAAGTACCTTTGTATAATATAAACAGTTAGGGATTCCTGGTTTTTACTGGAGTTTGTCAAATTGGCAGACTAACTTCTACAGATTGAGAACAGCTGTACACATAATTATAAAATAGCATTCCTCACCTCCTTTTCGTAAAGAGTTTTGTTCATGGCACCAAGGCTTTACCTTTGCACATAACACTGTACCCTTAATCCCAGCCAGTAGCCCTGCCAGCATGTGCTGCAATGCAGTCTTGTGCTGTGGAGCACAGCAGGTCCATCACCACAACGAATAACGGATCAGGTAGCCCCCTTTCAAGCATTCTTATTAATGCCTGCTTAGTCCAGTGTTTCTTACCCTTGTAAAACTCATGACTCATTTTAATAAACATAAAAAGATCACTCTTAATGTCTGATTTTCACAATAAATTTTACACTTAACACAAGTGCAATTCTAAGATTTTTTTTCAAACTCTACATATAGTTCCCACTCTATCCCTAAGAATTAGTCTTTTGCATCATAAAGCATATGAATGTCTATGTAGATGACAGTAACTGGCCTTTGTCATATATTGTTTAAAAAATCACAGGTGTACAAAGAGATATTTTAGGTATCCTAAAATGGCAATCAAGTCAACCCAACAGAAATTTACCATACTCTTTTTTAAAAAGGGCTTTACAGGACAGTTTTTCCCCCATTGTAATTATATTATCTCTTTAACTCCAAATGTCATGAATTAGCCATATGGGAGAAACTTAGAAGACAGTATAGTATTTTTGTATTTCCTACACTGATCTCCTATTTCTGAGACTGTGTAAATCCCTTTGCACACTGGGTTTTGGCTAAATCAAAACAGAAAGTAGATCTTTTTATCTTAGTATTTTAGAAACCAGTAACATATATCACATACCAGGAGCATGGCTTTTGCAGTTTTTCACAAGTGTCATGTTTGAAGGTGGAACTACATGCAGTCAATTGCACTGTTAAAAATTTAATGCCTCTGCCTGAAGAATGTACCAGTGTATTAATTTAGTGGTGCATTACAACTCTGCATTTGAGGGTCATGAGCTTATATCACCAATCCTGGTAGGTGTCTTCTAATAAGGTTCAATATGATCAATATATGAGCCTTTTATTTTAAAGTAAAGATAGCTTTTTATTTAGATTTTACATATTTTTCCATGTTGTATAAAATCATTTATATGCGGATTCTTTACCAACTGAGCTGTCAGGGAAGCCCCATAACCTACCTTAACTAGTCCTAAATAAACACATCACCATTCTTGTATTGCACATTATAAGAGCCATACTAGACTAATTACTGCTTAAAAAAGCATTTTGCATTTGTGCAAAACTTTTAAAAATCTGTCCCTTTTTTATTTAAAATATTAGAGTAGCACAGAGAGAAAAAGATGTACCAAAATAGCAGCCGTAGTAAACAAAGTAACATTTATTTAGAACATTGAAGCACATTTAAGTCCTGAATCAAGAAGAGATCCATCACTCTTTCAGGCAAAATGCCCAGGAGGGTGCCAGGAAGAAAGTAAAATGGCGTCCATCAGAGACAGATATGTGTCCAGATGCCTGACTTCGTGCCTGGATCTAGAGGATGCTCATCCCTGGCCCCAGTTGAAAGTCTACACATTTCTTGTAAGATGTTTAGAAGGAAAGACAATCTGCCAAGATGGCTTCTTCATCCCTTGACAGGGAAACGGACTGAGTTAGGTTGTCTGTATCTCTGGGCTTATTTGGAAGAGTAAGACTTGTATGGAATGAGGGCCAGAAGAGACAGAGTTTATCAGTTCAGATTAATTCCTTTAGCAACTCGGAACCAGTCCACAGTCCTGCAATGCATTCTCTAGGAAATGCCCCTTTGATTCCAAAGAAAGGAAACTGCCATGTCTGTCAGTAAATAGAAAATGGGACATTCTAGCACTAACGGAATGTGACTGTGACACGGGAGGCTTGCTGGCCACGGCTCAGAAGAGAAGCTGCCCTAAAGCCAACATCAGAGACAAACAGTATTCTAGATCCATCAGGCAGCCACAGGGCCCAAGGGGAAGCCACTCTGTAGTCACTCCTTGGAAAAGCTCAACCATTAAGTGTAGAGAACAGAGACAGCACAATCATGTCTGTCATCTCTGCAGCAGGGAGGGGATCTCCCATAATCGGAGGACATCACAGGCATCTTAGTGAGCGTTTGTGAGTGAGGTCCACGGGAGCTCGGATCAGACACATTTTTTGAGATGATTGAGATGTTCTAGGAAGAATACGGGAAGAGGCAGTTACTGCCCCAGATTGCTTCTCAGGAAAAAAAAAAAAAGGTCTGATCAAGAGCAGAAAATTGAGAAGTCACAGTTGCACCCATCGAGAGGGTAGTTTGCGATGCTCCATCGACTACTGATGAAACGAAAGTGAGGAGCTTAGATCTGCTCGTCAGCAAAGCACAACCAGGCCCAGAGTCAGAGGGGCCTACTGGTGAGGCCTCTTACCAACTAGATGCCAGATGGCATCAGAGAAACCAGGGAAACCATGGATCTTTCTGTCAACCTAGATGCTAGCAGGGAATATATGGGATTATTTGTTTATTGCTTAATTACTAATATAGAAAAGATGTTCTCAGGCTGCTTCTATATTTATATATACACTTGCGGTTTAACAGTTTTTAAAAATAATTCAATTTGTTAGCAATGATTGTTTTTACTACATAGATTGTTGTAAATTTGGCTATATCACACCAAATAAATATCACTTCTTAACCCTTTGATATAACTTTAGCTTGTAAGAATTATATAACTCAGTTTTTGAGGAATGATTTTTTTAATATAACCAAAAGTCATCAGTCTCTATCCCCTTTTTACTAAAAATGTTATAATCATCTGATTTGGGTAAACCTGATGCCAGATGCAAAAGTAGGAAGTCAAGAAACACCTGGAGTAACAGGCAAATTTGGCCTTGAAATACGGAATGAAGCAGGGCAAAGACTAATAGAGTTTTGCCAAGAAAATGCACTGGTCAGAGGAAACACCCTCTTCCAACAGCATAAGAATGCTCAAACTACCACACAGTTGCACTCATCTCACATGCTAGTAAAGTAATGCTCAAAATTCTCCAAGCCAGGCTTCAGCAATACGTGAACTATGAACTTCCCGATGTTCAAGCTGGTTTTAGAAAAGGCAGAGGAACCAGAGATCAAATTGCCAACATCCGCTGGATCATAGGAAAAGCAAGAGAGTTCCAGAAAAATATCTACTTCTGCTTTATTGACTATGCCAAAGCCTTTGACTGTGTGGATCACAATAAACTGTGGAAAATTCTGAAAGAGATGGGAATACCAGACCTCCTGACCTGCCTCTTGAGAAATCTGTATGCAGGTCAAGAAGCAACAGTTAGAACTGGACACGGAACAACAGACTGGTTCCAAATAGGAATAGGAGTATGTCAAGGCTGTATATTGTCACCCTGCTTATTTAACTTATATGCAGAGTACATCATGAGAAACGCTGGAATTCAAGAAGCACAAGCTGGAATCAAGATTGCCAGGACAAATATCAATAACCTCAGATATGCAGATGACACCACCCTTATGGCAGAAAGTGAAGAGGAACTCAAAAGCCTCTTGATGAAAGTGAAAGTGGAGAGTGAAAAAGTTGGCTTAAAGCTCAACATTCAGAAAACGAAGATCATGGCATCCGGTCCCTTCACTTCATGGGAAATAGATGGAGAAACAGTGGAAACAGTATCAGACTTTATTTTGGGGGGCTCCAAAATCACTGCAGATGGTGACTGCAGCCATGAAATTAAAAGACGCTTACTCCTTGGAAGGAAAGTTACGACCAACCTAGATAGCATATTCAAAAGCAGAGACATTACTTTGCCAACAAAGGTCCATTTAGTCAAGGCTATGGTTTTTCCTGTGGTCATGTATGGATGTGAGAGTTGGACTGTGAAGAAGGCTGAGCACCGAAGAATTGATGCTTTTGAACTGTGGTGTTGGGAAGACTCTTGAGAGTCCCTAGGACTGCAAGGAGATCCAACCAGTCCATTCTGAAGGAGATCAGCCCTGGGATTTCTTTGGAGGGAATGATGCTGAAGCTGAAACTCTAGTACTTTGGCCACCTCATGCAAAGAGTTGACTCAATGGAAAAGACTCTGATGCTGGGAGGGATTGGGGGCCGGAGGAGAAGGGGACGACAGAGGATGAGATGGCTGGATGGCATCCCTGACTCGATGGACATGAGTTTGAGTGAACTCTGGGAGTTGGTAATGGACAGGGAGGCCTGGCGTGCTGCAATTCACGGGGTCACAAAGAGTTGGACACGACTGAGCGACTGAACTGAACTGATGCCAGATATTTTGAAACATTAATTTTCATTCTTATAGTTGAAAATACAGCCACTCATTACAAATTAATTTTTTTCCATTTTCTCTAATGATAGAAATTACTTTATTTAGAATTACAAATAAAAACCCTGGCACTAAAGCCTTTTTCTGTATCATGAAATAACTTTCCCATATTAAAAGTGAATGTAGATTAGCTGCATTTCAACTTAATTTGTACCTAATGCATTTCCTATAGATATAGCACAGTTCAGTTCAGTCACTCAGTTGTGTCCAACTCTTTGCGACCCCATGAATCACAGCTTAGCAACTAAACAACAACAGAGCCAGGTGGACAAAGCTCTGAGCCTATGATCCTAACTGGTCAAAGTGCGAGCAGCTTCATTTTTATCTGTGTTAAACCACTGAACTAGATCATAGACATGGGCCCTTCCAGATTAGAAATTCTGTGATAAAAGAAGTCAGCCCAAGTCATATACCTGATGAGGAGAAAAAGACATTTGAACATTTAACATGTGAGAATATACATGGCACTGTTCCACTCATACAGTAAGTGCTAACTAGAAAGTCTTAAATTTGAGCCTGGGATAATATAATATGCAACCTTTGTATGCAAATAGTTAATGCAAAGCAAGTACATCAAGAAAGGAGAGAAGTTCATGCTACCAGCAGGAAAGGATCCATGGTATGAATATTGAAAAGTGGATTGATTATTACAACTAGAGCGGGAGGGAATATATTACTTGTGCATTAAAGTAGCTTGCTTTTAAGAATAGCTAATATTTTCAGACTCATTAGAATATTCATATAGTAAGATGCCAGCTATTTCTAATATGAAATATTAACATTGTGTATCAGTGAGAGGAAATTTAAAATGGAAATAGGTCATGATGAAATTTATTAGAAGCAAGCCGTATACATTTGTACATTTATGGACAAAGAAGACATGTTTTATTACCCTTACTATAACAAATCATTTCTGTTAGTAATATAACATGTGACGTAAGTGTGGTTTTTCCTAAAAGACAGTGGGCAGACTCTCAGTAACTGAAATTCTGTTCTAAAAATAGCCACATAATCTAATGAACTCTGCTTTGATCGTAAACATGTATCTACTGTTTCTGTTTTGTCAATATTTTTCCACAAGGCAGTGAAAAGCCACTGTGACCATTGGGATTTTGTTTTCAAGAGTCTCACAAGAGGTTCAAGCTGAGAGATATCAGAAAGATCATCTCTTATTAGAGTTGATGTCGAAGGTACTGATGGCCCTGGTAGGAAGGCACAGGAGGTAGTGGGAGGCGGTCCCAGGGAACCACAGTGGACATGGAGTCTAGAGAGGGTGGGGCCGAAGAGGAAGCAGGGAGCCCAGCAGCAAGGGAGATGCTTTCCTGTGGGAAGCAGACATTTCATCAGCAAAGGGGCCCCAGGTGTGAGCGGTTGGTCTGGCAGAGTTATCCAGATTGAGCCAGAGTCTCAGAGAGATTTCCATGGCCCATCAGAACTTCCGTTTGCAAACTCAAGGACTCAGAGTCTTCGGATTAACTTAACTAAATGTTGCCAGCCACAGAAGGAAAATCAGCTTCTAATGGCAGCTGCCCTTCACTACTAAGATTTATCAGTGTATACATGCAGAGATTTTTCTAATTCTTAGGTGGTGAAAATAATAACAAGTTTTCTTTTCACATATTGGTGTGTGTATTGGGGGTGGGAGATGGGGATATGTGTAAATATGGACGCTATCATAGTTGTTTTTTAAAAAACAAAACAAAACAAAAAAAAAACCACCCTCATTGTAACCTAATAGGGGTACCTTGTGTTCAGAATTTGTAAACCTTTCTTCAAAGTGGTCCTGTTCTTCCCTTTAAGGAGATGTTCCTTCTACACATGGGTTATTTTGAAAATCCATACCATTCTGTTTTTGGGTTTTTTTTTTTTTTTCACTTATTGTTAAATGTAACAAGAAAACTTGAATATATATGATGATGTGTATGCTCAGTAACTCAATGGTGTCCAACTCTTTGCAACCCCATGGACTGTAACCCACCAGGCTCCTCTACCAGGCCTTCGTCTCCATTCAGGTCACCTGGCTTTATTTGCATGGATACCCCTGAACTTGTCCTCTCCAGTGTCACAAGCCAAAACTTACCTTTGTCTTTATGATTTCTGCACTTTCACCACTTTCATCTACACCCAAGGTGACAGCTTTAATCTACCTCCTACCCATCACATATTGTCGCCAGTTGAAATCTATATGGTTATCAATAAGGTTAATAGGTCCCTTCACCAATTAGAACAACATATATCCTAGTTCTTACAGATGTCATTATGCATGAAGTATTAATAGACCGGGCATCCCAAGTGGCACAGTGGTGAAGAATCTGCCTGCCATCGCAGGAGACTCAAGAGACTCAGGTTTGATCCCTGGGTGGGGAAGATCCCCTGAAGTAGGAAATGACAACCCGTTGCAGTATTCTTGCCTGGCAAATCCCATGGACAGAAGAGCCTGGCAGGCTACAGTCCATGGGGTTGCAAAGAGTCAGATGCAGCTGAGTACAGAGCACATACATAGGCTGGTTTATAGACTGATTTAATCGAATCTTATTCAAATGAGTTACATCCTTCAAAGCAGTTTTTGGGGGCCGCCACTGTCTTTTTCCAAGCCCACACATGTCATTCTCCTCATCTTTTCCCTCACAGAATCCTGTAACAGTCCTCCCAATATGGTTATGCCTTTTTCTGAGCATGTTTATATGTTTTTTATTTGTCAGTCTGCTAAGGGTTATCTGATTTGACTGGTAAATCCTAAAACAGCATAGATTGTGTGGATGTCACCTGAGGTCTGAGATTGATGTTAAGTAATTATCCTTTCCTACCTCACATATTCTTTTCTTTCTTCACTTTTCTATGCCATTTCCATCTGTTTGATGGACTTACAGTAATCTCTGTTGACATTTGAAGGAATGAAGCAAATGCCACTTTAAAGCTGCCTCCACGCAGATGAAATGCTGATGATAACACAACAAATTTTCAATACTTTCATGGAGAAGTCAAAGCTCTTTATCAACATTAACCCCTTCATCTTCACAACAGCTGTGGTAGAGGTAACAGAGGACAGGTATTACTGGCATTTTGCATACAGATGCTGAACTGAGGTCACCTGAGGAAACTTTACAGTGGAAATTTCAACCCTGGTTTTTTTGGTACTTGAGGCCGTGAGCACAAGATGACTTGTCTAGTGTTCTACAGCTGGTCAGCAACAAATTGGGATGACCTTTGCCATATATAGCCAGCGTTCTCCCCCTTGTGTGAATGTTTTGGGGGCACACCAGCGTCCACAGGTGGCAGGGCGGGGCCCCAGGAGGCAAAGGAAAACAGAGCAAAGTACATCAGCTCAGAGCAGCCTTTGGACATACTAATGTCCCCCTCTTTGCTGCTGCTGCTGCTGCTAAGTCACTTCAGTCGTGTCCGACTCTATGCGACCCCATAGACGGCAGCCACCAGGCTCCCCCGTCCCTGGGATTCTCCAGGCAAGAACACTGGAGTGGGTTGCCATTTCCTTCTCCAATGCATGAAAGTGAAAAGTCAAAGTGAAGTCGCTCAGTCGTGTCCAACTCTATGCAACCCCATGGACTGCAGCCCACCAGGCTCCTCCGTCCATGGAATTTTCCAGGCAAGAGTACTGGAGTGGGGTACCATCGCCTTCTCCACCCCCTCTTTGCATGCACATTTAAATCTGATATGGACTCTTCACACTGAAAAATTTTGGTCCAGTTCTACACAGATCATTCATTTTGCCACCAATAATGAATGTAAACAGGTCACATTTTATGAATTTGGAGGGCCCTTTTTTATTTCATAAACCCAGAAAGTTTTTTTTTCCCCTAAAAATAGCTTTATTTGGCTCTTTAACTGCAACCTGGGGGCTGTAAGTAGAATTTAGTGCATTTAATGACCTAACACATTTTCTTTTTAACAAAGAGAAACGATAACTTTTGTTTATTTTGGAGAAACAGCATTTGAAAGTCCTAATGCTGGGAGGCATTTTTCTAACTGGCCTAATCAGCCTTGATTCCCCCAGGCAGCAGCGTTTCCTTGGTCTGTTTTTCGAACAGCAGGCTGTGGAGACAGGACACAGGAAATGTGGGAGATGGAAGAAAAATTGAACATCAGGAGCCTTCTAATGAAGGCTCTAATCCAAGGGCAAGGAGAATGTGTGACTTCTGAGAGATGAAGATAAATGCAGCCACTTTCAAATAGAATTATAATAGCCCTTCCTTAGTCATTTGAGTTCAAGGAAGGATTAGTTGTCAGGATAGAGAGGTGACCAGTGCTCACCTTGGGAGGAGTCTTACAGATGAGGATTTTGAGAGATAAGATCCTGAAAGAAAGGACTTATTATCAGAGCCCTGCATAACAATGAGTAGTAAGTCTCCTCTTATCACTGCCCAGGCGCTGAAAAGTTCTGGGATATAATTCAGGTTAATTTTCAGGTCCTCCTGCATCAATAAGTGTAAGTAAAGGTTGTCCTTGCTGAGCTTCAGTAGGTTGACAAAGGAAGGACTGCTTCCCACATAGCAGCTCTGCATCTCTCTTCCTTGCATGTGTGCTAATTTGCTTCAGTCATGTCCAACTCTTTGTGGCCCTGTGGATTGTAGCCCCCCAGGCTCCTCTGTCCATGGGATTCTCCAGGCAGGAATACTGGAGTGGGTTGCCATGCCCTCCTCCAGGGGATCTTTCTGACCCAGGATTCAAACCCGCCTTTCTTATGGTTCTTCCAAGAAGCTGTGATGCAGGTATCAAAGGCCAGCTGATTTCTTCCTCAATTTAGTATTCATTGTCTTCCATCCAGATTTATTTTAAAGCCCTTCAAATCAGTGAGCATCTGTCTCTTACTTTGATTCTTATAATGGTATCACTTCAGCTTTGGGGGAATCAGAGTGAACAAGATGAAAACCCTTTCCCTCCACAAGTTCTTAGGCAGTTTCCCAAATTTTTGTCTAAATTTTAATATTGAAATATTTCAAACCTAAAGAAAAAATTTAAAACAGCAAAATCTATACACTTTTTACCCATATTTACCAGCTATGTACATTCTCCTGTATTTCCATTTCTGTGTGTGTGTGTATTTTGCTTTCTGAACCAATTCAGACTATGCTGAATACGTGATATTTGATCCTTGAAATTCTTTAGCTTGTATCTCCTAAGAACAAGAATACTGTTTCCTATGAAACAGTGCTATTACTATCTATTCCAAAAAAAAATACAGCATTGATAGAATAGTGTTCTGCAGTCTATACTCATATTCCTTAATTTTCCCTATAATGTACTATTTGTAACTTAAAAAACCTACTAAAAAACAGACAACCCATGCATTATGTCTAATTGTCATGTCAGTTTAGTCTCTTAAAAATCCAGAAAAATCTCTTTTCCGTCTTTCTCGATATGAGCTGCTAGCTTGTCAAGTGCTTCATAGTCAGCATTACTGACACTTTCCCCATGTTTATGTTCAGCTGAAGCCTTTTTGGCAGAAATTATTACAGTAAGTGATGCTGTTTTCACCCCAGCCTTGCATCAGTAGGCACGTAATGTCAGTGTGTCCTGCTACTGATGATGCTAAGCTTGATTGCTTGGTTAAGATGATGTTCACAGGACCTGCCTGCTACTTTTTTTTTTTTTTTTTTTTCAATTAAAAGTACTAGGTGGAGTATTACTTGGAGACTGTAAATATCTTGGTCCCCAACATTTTACTCAGTGGTTTTAGCATCCAGTGACGGTCCTTACCTGAACCAGTTATTACATTGGAAGCTACAAAGTGATGCTTTGCTAATATTCTCCTTCTGTTGCTAACTCCTTTAGTAGTTGACAGTCTTCAGTAAAGAAGAGGTTTTCCTCTCTCCACGTGCCTTTGGAGATTCTTTTTATTACAGAATATATTATTTGTGTTACTCGCAGTATTCTTCTCTACCTCAGCAGTGTAGGAGTGTTCCCTTTGCTCCACTCCCTGTCTAGCATTTACTGATTGTAGCATTCTGATGCTCATTCTGACTAGTATGAGGTGATATCTCATTGTAATTTTGATTTGCATTTCACTAATAATTAGTCATGTGGAGCATCTTTTCATGTGCTTTTTGGCTGTCTGTTTGTCTCTGGAGAAATGTCTATTCAAATCTGCTACCCATTTTTGATTTTTTTTTTTTTTAATATTGAGCTGTTTGGAGATTAATCCCTTGTTAGTCACTTTGTTTGCAAATGTTTTCTGCCGTTCTGTGGATTGCCTTTTTGTTTTATTTATGGTTTCCTTTGCTGTGCCAAAGTTTTTAGGTTTAATTAGGTCCTATTTGTGTAATTTTTTTTTTTTAATTTTCATTAGGAGGTGGATCTAGAGATACTGCTGTGATTTATGTCAGAGAGTGTTCTGCCTGTGTTCTCCTCTAAGAATTTTATAGTATCTAGTCTTACATTTAGGTTTATTAAGGGAAAAGCAAGTAGCATGGGGGCTGCTGGCAAGTAGGTTACAGGGGAGGAACTAGACGATGAAGGGCCTTAATTGTCAGGCTATTATGTTTAGGGTCGGGGGCAGGAAGGTTTTAGGCAACTAGAGTCCCTCAGTATACTTTCACATGAGAGAGATGTGATCAGACACCTCAGACACTCCTCCAGATTTAGAGGAGTGGGAAGGAGAGGTGATGATTTGGAGTAAGTGGTACAATTAGAGGACTATCTGCCACATGTCCAGGAAGGAGTCACAATATTCCTTACGGGATGTGGGGTATATTCTCCTAGGGCGTCCCCGGTGGCACTAGTGGTAAAGAATCCTCTGGTCAGTGCAGGAGATGCAGTTTTGATCCCTGGGTCTGGAAGATCCACTGGAGTTCAAAATGGCAACCCATCCTAGTGTTCTTGCCTGAATTTTCCAGGCAAGCCTGGTGGGCTACAGTCCATGGGCCCGCAAAGAGTTGGACACAACCGAGTGACTTCATGCACGTACACACATATGTTCTGCTACTGATTTTATTTCTGCTACATTTTTTAAACCTTCATCCTGAAGGGCAGAAGACGCAGTCTTTCTCACTGCTGAACATATGTTAAGCATCTGAGTGTTTCTTGATTCATTCCTATAATAAGAGGAAATCATTTCAAATGGATTTGATATGCTTACTTTGAATGTAAAAGTCCCTTTATGCAGGTGAAATGAAAATCAGTATCTGTATAATTAATCCAAAAGATAATGTTCCTCTGGAAAAACAGATAATTGAATCTTAAGTATGGTTCCTGTTTAAATAACCTAGAGCTGTACTGTCTAATCAATATGGTAACCACTAGCTAGCTTTTGGAGAAGGCAGTGGCACCCCACTCCAGTATTCTTGCCTGGAGAATCCTAGGGATGGTGGAGCCTGATGGGCTGCCATCTATGGGGTCACACAGAGTCAGACACGACTGAAGCGACTTAGCAGCAGCAGCAGCAGCTACCTTTGGCTCTTAAACATTTCAAATGTGACTTGTCCAAATTAAGATATGCTGTAAGTGTAAATATAATACATACCAGATTTCAGAGACTTAATATGATAAAGTAAAAATATCTCAATAATTATTTATGTTGGTGACATATTAAAATGATAATTTTTTTTGTATATTGAATTAAATGCAAGTAAAAATGGCCAACTTTCACCACTTTTATCAGCATAGTATTGGAAGTCCTAGCCAGAACAATTAGTCAAGAAAAAGAAATAAAAGACATCTAAATTGGAAAAGAAAAAGTAAAATTGTTACTGTTTGCAAATTACGTAACATTACATAGAGAAAACCCTAACAACTTCACCAAAAACCTGTTATAACCAATAAATGAATTCAATGAAGTTGTAGGATACAAAAAAATCAATACAAACATTTGTTGTGCTTCAATATACTAATAATAAATTATCAGAAAGAGGAACTAAAAAAATTTTCATTTACAATTTCATCAAAAAGAAAACCTATATATTAAATGCCTAAATAAATTTAACCCAGGAGGTGAAAAATCTCCACACTGAAAACTGTAAGACATAGTTAGAAGAAATTGAATAAGACTAAAATAAATGGAAGGGGATGACAGAGGAAGAGATGGTTGAATGGCATCACCAACTCAATGGACATGAGTTTGAGCAAGCTCCAGGAGATGATGAAGGACAGGGAAGCCTGGTGTTCTGTAGATGGGGTCGCAAAGAGTTGGACATGACTGAGTAACTGAACAACAGCAACAAAATACATGGAAAGATATTCCATTAATAGAAGAATTATTATTGTTAAAATGCCTATACTACTCAGAACAATCTGCAGATTCACTGCAGTCCCTATCAAAATTCCAGTGGCATTTTTCACATAGAACAAACAGTCATACAATGTGTATGGAACCACAAACAATCATACAATTTGTATGGAACCACAAAAGACCTCAAATTGCCAGAGCAATCTTAACAAAGCCAGAAGCATCATGCTTCCTGATGTATATAACAAAGCTGTAATAATCAAATAGTATGATATTGGCATAAAAGAAGACACGCAGATCAGTGGACCCAAACAGCCCCAAAAATAAACCCATGCATATATGGTCAACTAATTTTTGACAATAAAGCCAAGAATACAATGGAGAAAGAAATGCTGTAGGGAAAAGAAGATGGCCACATGCAAAAGAATGAAACTGGACCTCTATCTTACACCATACACAAAAATGAACTGAAAATGGATTAAAGGTTTTAACATAAGACCTGAACCCATAAAACTCCAAGAAGAAAACGTACAGAAAAAGCGCCTTGCCATTTACTTGGCAATGATTTTTTTTTTTTGATTTGACCCCAAAAGCAAAGACAACAGAAGCAAAAAATAACAAATAAATGGGACCACATTAAACTATAAAAAGCCTCTGTGCAGGAAAGGAAGCCATCTTCTGCAGAGGAAACCATTAACAAAATGAAAACTCAACCTACTAAAAGGGAGGAAATATTTGCCAATCATAGATATGGTATTAATGTCTAAAATATATAAAGAACTCACACAACTCGATAGTAATAAAATCCAAACAATCCAATTAAAAAATGGGCAGGGGATCTGAATAGCCTTTTCTCCTAATCATCAGGGAACTGCAAATCAAAGCCACAGTCAGTTACATTCACCTCATACCTGCTGGACTCCTCTTCTTATCAAAAAAGATAGCAAGTGTTGCTGAGGCTGTAGAGAAAAGGGAACCCTTGTGCATTGCGGTGCAGCCACTATGGAAAGCAGTACTGAGGTTCCTCCACAGATCGAGAATAGCACTTTGATCTAACCCAACAGTCCCACTTCTGGGCATTTAATCCAAGAAAAGGAAGGCACCAACTTGAAGGGCTGTCTTTGCCCTCATGTTTGCTGCAGCATTATTTGCAATAGTCAAGACATGGAAACAACTTTAACAACTTTGTGGCCGTCAATGAATAAATGGATAAAGAAAATGTGAGATTTTATACATACACACAGGAATATTATTCAGCCATAAAAAGAAGGAAATCGTGGCATTTGTAGCAACATGGATGGACCTTGAGGGCATTATGCCAAGTGAAATGCATCAGACAGAGAAAGAAATACAGGGTGATCGGATTTATGTGTGGAATCTAAAACACTCAATAAAAACCAGTCTCATATACAAAGACCATACCAGTGATTGCCAGAAGTCGGGGGGTGGGGTGAAAGGATGGGAGAAATGCGTGAAAGTGATCACCAGGTGCAGCCATAAAATAAATGAGTCATGGGGATGTGATAATATAGCATAGTGACTGCAGTTAACAAAGCATAGTGAGTTGAATATTTGACACTTGCTAAGAGAGTAGAAGTTTCATGTACTCTACACATCAAAACTAGAAACAGTCTGACTTTCTGCCTTCAAGAAAATGAAAAAGCAATATATCAATTTAATTTTTGAAAATTTTCAAGAGCCACCATAATATAAATGCCATTTTATAACAGCATAATATAAATGCTGTTTTAATAATAATACTCCTACTCCGAGTTCCTATTTTAAAATGTAAATTAGCAATTTTAAATAGATAGTCTGTCTCACCTATGTACATAGGGACATTTTTTAAATCTGTAGTTCAAAAAAGTAAAAGTGTAAAGACCAATCACAGAGAATTGGTTTTAGAGGCAGATGGTTTGCTTTTCTGCTAACAAAACCTGAGTCACATTTTCTTAATGTACAGCCATTACTCTAAATAGGCTGAGCATCTTCAGAGAATAATTGATGGATATAGAGCATACAGTGGTTCCATTATGTCTGAAATAGTTAATGATGTCCAGTAAGTCTAATTAGCTGCTAGAACTTGACCTAATATTCCAAGATGGTAGGGAACCTAGAGATTCATCATAATAGGTTCATTAAACATGTGTCTGTATAGAAGAGACAGTATTCCTTTAAGTCTTGAGAGCGGTTGTATCGGTCTCACTAAGTCATCCACTTCCGCTGCTCTGTCAGGCTACTGACAGTTCTGCACTTCAGGGGAAAAGACCAGCATCGGTTCTTTTTTTTTTTTAGAACGCTTCAAAGTATTGCTTTAACCTCCCTTAGTAACATGTGTCTAACAACTTTTATGATCATCATAGCCTGTGGATTTAACCTCTTGAGCTTCATTTTCCTCATCTGTAAATTGCAGATAAAAACCCTCTGTACCTTGAACACAGTAAGTGCTCAGATAATGTCTTGAATGAAGGAGAATTACTCCATCCGAAATACCACTTCTTTGCCAAGCATCTCCCAGACAAAGCTTGTTCACTTCCTTCTCTTTTACTCCCTCAGTTTTATTGGATTTTAGATATGTTTGCATTACCTTTTTAATAATTTCTTAAACTTAGAGATTTTGGGGAAGCCAGGTTTCTGGGGGATGGGATGTCTATGGCCTCCCATTAGAATATACAACCCATTTTGGCTCCAACCTCATTAGCTCCTGCCTCACGCTTCCATCCCATCTCCTGAATCAGACTATATACACATCTTTACCTTTTACTAAAAGGTAAAGACCTTGAAGGCATACACATTCATGTCTGTATCCTTAGTGCCAGCACAGGGTCTATAACCTTCATAATTACATGTCAAACACATAAGTTTATACATGTATGCAGACGACACCTGAAACGATTTTAAGTACCACACATAACCTAGCCTGGCAGAGTTTATCTCATTTTGTGTATCAGCTGGCTATAAACTAGTAGCTGAATTAAGGCATTTGCTAATTGTTCAAATCATGACATCTCTCTCTTTTTTTTTTTTTTTTTTCATTTTAAAAGACTGTTAAGGTAGGAGAGGAAATTCTGATCTTATTGGCAGAATAACAGAAGAAAGCAAAAGGGATGAAAATTTCTTGAATACTTATTATGTGTTAGAATTTTGACTATATAATCTGTACAGCTTCTCTGTGAAGTAGACATGATTATCCACACTTTGCACATATGAGGAAACTGAAGTTGGAAAGTTAAATAACCAAGTTCATAGAACTAGAGAGTGGGAGAGCCATGATTTAATCCTAGGTCTGACCTACTAACATCATGAAGGGGCTCACAGGTTTTGACAGCGAGATGCCTCCTTGGTGGCATCTAAGCAGAACGGTCACACAGGTGCAGAGGGATCAAGTGCTTGCCGCTCTTGCTTTCCTATGCTTGAGTGCTTCAGACGCCTCCAAAGGACTCCTTTACACACTGTCACCCACTTCACAGGGGCTTCCCCAGTGGCTCAGCAGCAAAGAATCCGCCTTAAATGCAGGAGATGCAGGTTTGATCCCTGGGGCACCCCACTCCAGTGTTCTTGCCTAGAGAATCCAATGGACAGAGGTACCTGACGGGCCGCAGTCCATAGGGTTGCAAAGAGCTGGACATGACTAAAGTGACTAGCACACACGCACTCACCCACTTCAAAAGAACACAGCCTCACTCTTACAGAAGTGAGGTGGGCTGGAATCCAGGGCAAATGGCCCTCCTTCCCTCCAGCTGACGGGAAGAGAGCTGGATATTTGAATTCTGCCAGTTTGCCAACCTCGGCTTTGCAGTCTTCTGTCTTTCCAGCTTTGGGGAAAAGCTGTGGGACATCACTGAGAGTGATAGAATATTAAGTGCCTAGTTCTCATCCTTTGCTCTGGGAAAGAAAACTTTGAGATAATGGATGAAAATTATAAAATCAATTTTAATGTTGCCCATCTTTTTCACTTCTATTTCTCTAAAACATGAAAGTCTCAAAAGTCAGACTACGTTTCTGTGTTCCATAATATAATTCACATTAAATTTCACTGGAAGAGGAATTTAACCAGTCCTCACAAGCCAATATCCTTATTATCATTAGACTACAGTTTTTCCTTAAAACAATCGATGGTGATGTCTTTGAAGCTAATAGATAAGACACAACTTTTATATTCAAACAGAGCAAGCAATTTTAGGTTACGTTTATCACACATTACATCGTTGCTTATAGTCTCACATATAGCTATCACTTTTATTTTTTGTCTACAGTTAAAAACAGGCTTACTGGTTGTCTTAGAAGAACTATATTTAGTTCCTCTGTACAAACAAAAATGGAAAAAATTTTGAATTTGAGTGTTTTAAATGTTGAATTGAAATTAAATGTTCGGCCAGCCAGTCCTCTGGGGTAGAAATGAAACAGTAATCTGTGAAGGAGTGACATCGTGAAGATGGAAACATGGGTCAGTCTCCACTTCAGTCGCCTTCACAAGAAGCCCTAACAACTATCCACACACAAGACACCGTTGTGACAATCCCAGAAGGCAAGGGTGAGGCTGAAGCCCCCTCCTGCACATGGAATCCGAGGGGCCTGTCCTCCAGCCGCACCTGTAGTGCTACTCGAGCAGAGAACAGGACCAGTGTGTCTCACCTTCTGCGCTGCAAAACCAGCAACTGTCTGGCCAGAGGATCTGGTGCACAGTTAGGTCCTTAAACAACGGGCTGTGCAGACTGGGGCCCGTTCGGCAGTCCTGGTCAAGCAGGCGAGCCAGTTCATAACCACAGCTCTGACAAGTACAGTGCCCAGTCCTGCCCACCCAGGCGGCCTGACCAGAGAGCCCAGGCAACCACAGAGCGCCCCCTGTGTCTTGTGAACCAAGCCAGCAGTCCTGTCCAGCCACAGCACACACTCTACAACTTCAGCGCTCAGGCAGTGGCCTTGCCCACAAAGACCACCCTGATGGCAAGCCCCACCTGTCCAAGGGGTCTGCCAGCTCGCATGTCCACAATCCCAAGCTGACCCGACTGGAAGGACTGTCTGCCAAATGTAACCTGTTAAGTCTAGAAGAAGAGACTGTTTACTCAAATGTGCAGATACCAGTGTAAGAAAGCAGGGATCAGGAAAAATCAGGTAAACATAGTAGTACCAGTGGAATCTATTACAGTAAAATGCCAACAAAGGACCCTAAAGAAATGGAAAGCCATGAAATTCAAAGAATTCAGAATGATCCTCTTAAAGAAGTTTAGTGAACTATAAGAAGACAGATAATGAAATCGGGGGGAAAAATGCATGAACAAAATGAGATCAACAAAAAATGGGAACCATCAAAAATAAACCAAACAGAAGTCCTCTATCTAAAGAATATAATGACTGAACTCGAAAAATTCAGTAGAGAGCTTTAAAATCAGAATTGACCATGCAGTAGAAAGAAGCAATGACAGGGCATTTGAAATTATTCCATCAGAGGAAAAGAGTTGAAGAAAGCCCTATGTGATTATGGGACACTATCAAAAGAAACAGTATCTGCATTATGTGTACCCCAGGACGATAAAGGGGCAGAAAATATATAAAAGCAATGTGTGCTGGGCTTAATTGCTCAGTCAAGTCTGACTCTTTGCGAATCCATGAACTGTAGCCCACCAGGCTCCTCTGTCCATGGGGATTCTCCAGGCCAGAATACTGAGTGGGTTGCCATGTCCTCCTCCAGGGGATC
This sequence comes from Bos grunniens, assembly GCF_055505025.1. Lineage (NCBI taxonomy): Eukaryota > Metazoa > Chordata > Mammalia > Artiodactyla > Bovidae > Bos > Bos grunniens. The sequence continues at coordinate 12,418,075 of NC_141168.1, forward strand.
TCCCCAACCCAGGGATCAAACCCAGGTCTCCTGCATTGCAGGCAGATTCTTTACCATCTGAGCCACCAAGGAAGCCCATATAAAGCAATACTTGCTGAAAAATAAGGAGAGAAGTGGACATTTGGATTCATGAGGCCCAAAGGACATCAAGTATCAATAGAGTGACCCAAAGAGTTCTAAAAGTCAGTGACAAAAAAGACTTTTCAAAGCAGCGAGAGAAAGGAACACATTATATTTAAGGGAATTCACATAATGGGCAGATTTCTCAAAAGAAATTTATCAGGCCAGGAGAGAATGGGATAATATATTCAAAACATTGGAAGAAAAAAATCTGTCAACAATTCTATACCTGGCAAAGCTGTCCTTCAGAAATGAAGGCATAATTGGCTGAACAAACAAAAGCTGAATGAGTTTATCACCACTAGGCCTGCCTTACAAGAAATGCTAAAGGGAGTTCTTCACGCAGAAATAAAACGATGCTTATTTACATCATAAAATCAGATGAACATGGGTATATAACTTCCTGGTATTGGTAAATAATCAAAATCAGATTATTTAATTTGGTAATAGTGGCACATAATTCTCTTACAACTCTGGTTTAAAAGTTTAAAAAAGTATTAAGAAGCCGTAACTCCTACAGTTGTTACTGTATACACAATATAAAAAAATACGTAAACTGTAACATGTGACAGAGGACAAAGTAAACTGTAATTGCAGAAATGCTACTGAAGTTAAGTTGTCATCAGCTGAAAATAGGATATCATAATTGTAAGATGGTTTATATAAGGCTCATGGTGACCACAGAGGAAAAGCTTGTTACACAAAAGATCATGAAAAAGTGAAAGTATACCAGTACAAAAAGTCATCATCACAAAAAAAAGGCAGCAGGATAAGAAGCAAGGAACAGCGGCACTACAAAACAGCAAAATAACAAAACAGGACCAGCAGTAATTACTTTAACCATAAGGGATAAAATTCTTCAATCAAAGACACAGAATGGCTGACGGACTTAAAAAGCGAAATAAAAAAATATACTGCCCACAAAAGGTTCACTTTAAAGACACAGACTGACTGAAAGGATGAAAAAAAGGTATTTCAAGCAAATGCCAACCAAGAAAACAAAGGTAGCGTTGCTGCCCCAAAGTTTGGCTTTTTCTACCCACCGAAGCTCAATAAAAATTACAGAGACAGTCTGGACGACATAGAAAGGTGCCTTTAATTCTCAGCCGGCAGAGAGGGGAACACAGTAGGCTTCTCCCTCAAGAAATGTGCTCCCACTCCATGAGGAGTCTAGGGGCTTATATAAGGTGAAGGCTCACCGTCAGGGATCGGTGATGAGGAACAAAGGTGTTTGGATCTTGTCTTCTTCCTCTTGCATTGTTTCAAAACCAGTCATAGACTGGTGTCAGTACCCCAGTAGCTGAGTCTGATGATTCCATGGCTCTGCAGCCTTCTTTCTGATGGGTAACTACAAGACAAGAGACTGCTGTAAAGATGAGCACCAGTTACAGGACGTATTTGGCATAGAGTCTAAGAGCAATAGGTGCGAAACATACAGCTCATACAGAGTTAGGGGACAGAATAGCAGACTTAGTTATAGACATTCAGAGTTAGGAGCAGATAAAGTGAAAACAAAAAACTACGAATGTTCAGGCCTTGCTCACTGTTTTGTTTATCTTCTTTGATCTCAAGGAAGGGAAAGAATAAAAACTTAATTCCTCTTTTTTCCTTTCCACTGCAAGAGTAGCCATACTCATATCAGGAAAAATAGACACTAAGCTAATTCCATTTGAGTTATTTCAAATCCTAAAAGATGATGCTGTAAAAGTGCTGCACTTAATATGCCAGCAAACTTGGAAAACTCAGCAGTGGCCACAGGACTGGAAAAGGTCAGTTTTCATTTCAGTCCCAAAGAAAGGCAATGCCAAAGAATGCTCAAACTACCACACAGTTGCACCCATGTCACACGCTGGCAAAGTAATGCTCAAAATTCTCTAAGCCAGGCTTCAACAGTACATGAACCATGAACTTCCAGATGTTCAAGCTGGATTTAGAAAAGACAGGAACCAGAGATCAAATTGCCAACAGCTATTGGATCAAAAAAGCAAGAGAGTTCCAGAAAAACTTCTGCTTTATTGACTACGCCAAAGCTTTTGACTGTGTGAATCACAACAAACTGTGGAAAATTCTGAAAGAGATGGGAATACCAGACCACCTGACCTGCCTCCTGAGAAATCTGTATGCAGGTCAGGAAGCAACAGTTAGAACTGGACATAGAATAACAGACTGGTTCCAAATCAGGAAAGGAGTTAAGTCAAGGCTGTATATTGTAACCCAGATTATTTAACTTATATGCAGAGTACATCATGCAAAATGCCAAGGTAGATGAAGCACAAGCTGGAATCAAGATTGCTGGGAGAAATATCAATAACCTCAGAAATTTAGATGATACCACCCCTATAGCAGAAAGTGAAGAGGAACTAAAGAGGAGAGTGAAAGTGAAAGAGGAGAGTGAAAAAGTTGGCTTAAAGCTCAATATTCAGAAAACTAAGATCATGGTATCTGGTCCCATCACTTCCTGGCAAATAGACGGGGAAATAATGGAAACAGTGAGAGACTTTATGTTTGGGGGCTCCAGAATCACTGCATATGGTAACTGCAGCTATGAAATTAAAAGATGCTTGCTCCTAGGAAGAAACCTATGACCAACCTAGACAGCATATCAAGAAGCAGAGACATTAGTTTGCCGACAAAGGTCCATCTAGTCAAAGCTATGGCTTTTCCAGTATGGATGTGAGAGTTGGACTATAAGGAAAGCTGAATGCCGTAGAACTGATGCTTTTGAACTGTGGTGTTGGAGAAGACTCTTGAGAGTCCCTCGGACTGCAAGGAGATCCAACCAGTCCATCTGAAAGGAAATCAGTCCTGAATATTCAGTGGAAGGACTGATGCTGAAGCTGAAACTCCAATACTTTGGTCACCTGATGCGAAGAACTGACTCCATGGAAAACACCCTGATGCTGGGAAGGATTGAAGGCAGGAGGAGAAGGGGACAATAGAGGATGAGATGGTTGGATGGCATCACCGACTCAATGGACATGAGTTTGAGTAAGCTCCGGGAGTTGGGGATAGACAGGGAAGAAGCTTGGCATGCTGCAGTCCGTGGGGTTGCAAAGAGTCAGACACGACTGAGCAACTGAGCTGAACTGAAGCTAAAAATTATAAAAAGAATGTCACTATATAACGATAAAGGGGTCATTCCATCAAGAAGATATACCAATTGTAAATATTTAGGCACCCACCCAACATTAGATCACCTAACTATATAAAGCAGAACTACAAGGAGAAATAAACAGAAATTAACAACAAATAGTTGGGGACTTTAATGCCCCATGGTTAATAATGGGGGCTTCCTGGTGGCTCAGCTGGTAAAGAATACATCTGCAATGTGGGAGACCTGGGTTTGATCCCTGGGTTGGGAAAATTCCCCGGAGAAGGGAAAAGCTACCCACTCCAGTATTCTGGCCTGGTGAATTCTATGGACTATATAGTCCATGGGGTCACAAAGACAGATCATCTAGACAGAAAATCAGTAAGGAAACAATGGATTTGAACAATACTTAACTAAGTTGTAACAGACATACACAGAATATTGTGTCTAATAACAGCAGGATACACATTCTTCTCAAGTGCACTCAGAACATTTTCTAGCATGATCATATGTTAGGTCACAAAACAAGTTTTAGCAAATTCACAAAGACTGGAATCTTATCAAGTATCTTCTCTGACCACAGTGGTATGAAACTGGAAATCATAACAGAAGGAAAACTAGAAAATTTGTGAATACATGGAAGTTAAATACTTAACACTGTCCTGAAAAACCAACAGATCAAAGATGAAATTACATGAAAAAAGGTATATTGAGACAATTGAAAATAGAACCAAAACATACAGACTTATAAGATACAGCAAAAGTAGGTCTCAGAGGAAAGTTTGTATCTATAAATGTGTACCTCAAGAAAATAGATCTCAAATAACCTTTTACACCTCAAGAATCCAGAACATGAAGAACAAACTAAGCTTAAAGTTAGGCAGAAAAGGAAATCGAGTTTAGAGCATTAAAAAATGAAACAGAGACTAGAAAACCAATTGGGAAAGAATTAATAAAACTAAGGTCTGGTTCTTTGAAGAAATAAATATTTGTTTATTGAGATAAACCAAGGGGAAGAGGGAGATTTTCTGATAATATAGAAATACAAAGGTTCATAAAGAAGCTTCAGTGACCAACCATACACCAACAACAAAAACAGTAGATAAATTACTAGATACACAGAACCTATCATGACTCAATTAGGAAGAAATAGAAAATCTGAACAAACCAATTACTAGGAGAGTATTGAATCAGTAATCAAAAATCTCATGAAAAAGAAAAGTCCAGGACCAGATGTCTTCTCACTGATAAATTTTACCAAACATTTGAAGAATAATTAACACCAATCCTCAAAATATCCAAAAATATTGAAGAAGAGAGAATACTTCCAAACTCATGTCACAAGGCTAGCATTTCCCTGACACCAAAGCCGGATAAGGACACCTCAAAAAAACAAAACTACAGACCAATATCCGTGATAAACATAGGTGCAAAATTTTTCAACAAAACAGCCAACCGAATTCAGCAGCACATTAAAAGGATCATACACATTGACCAAGCAGGATTCATTCCTGGAGGCAAGAACAGTTCAACATATGCATACCAATAAATTCGATATGTCACACTAACAGAATGAAAGATAAAAATCATATGATTATCTCAATAGATGCAGGAAAAGTTTCGACATAATTTAACATCCATTCATTATAAAAAGTCTCAACAAACCAGCTGGAGGAAAGAGATGCACCTCAGTACATAAAGGAAGGCCACGTATATCAAGCCCCCCCTAACGCCATACTCAAAGGTGAAGGACTAAGGACGGTTCCCCCAGGACCAGAAACAAGACAAGGATGCCCACTCTCATCACTTCTAGTCAACAGCACTGGAAGTCCAAACCAGAGAAATCAGGCAAGAAAAATAAGTCTTCCAAATTGGACAGGAAAACATAAATTTGTTTGTAAATGGCATGATTTTATGTATGCTGCTGCTACTGCTAAGTCGCTTCAGTCGTGTCCAACTCTCTGTGTGACCCCATAGATGGCAACCTCCCAGGCTCCCCGTCCCTGGGATTCTCCAGGCAAGAACACTGGAGTGGGTTGCCATGTCCTTCTCCAATGCATGAAAGTGAAAAGTGGAAGTGAAGTCGCTCAGTCGTGTCCGACCCTCAGCGACCCCATGGACTGCAGCCTTCCAGGCTCCTCTGTCCATGGGGTTTTCCAGGCAAGAGTACTGGAGTGGGGTGCCATTGCTTTCTCCGATTTTATGTATGAAAAAGCCTAAACACTCAATCAAAAAAACTGTCAGGTCAACAATGAATTCAGTAAAGTTGCAGGATATGAAATTCAAGATACATAAATCAAAAATATTTCTATATACTAACAATGACTTATCTGGAAAAAAAAAAACTCTCATTTACAATAGTATCAAGAACAGTAAAATACTTAGCAATAAATTTAACCAAGGCGCTGAAAGATCTCTACATTGAGAACTATAATACAGATGAAAGAAATTGAAGAGTAAAATAAATGAAAAGACACTCCATGATCATGCATTGAAGGAATATTGTTAAAATAGCTGTACCACTTAAAGCCACCTATAGATTCAATCCCCGTCAAGATTCCAATGGCATTTTTACAGAAGAAAAAAAAATCCTAAAGTTCACATGAAACTACAAAAAAAAAACCCTAAATAGCCAAAGCAATACTGAGAAAAAAAACAACAATGCTAAAGGCATCACAGTTCCTGAATCCAAACTATACTATATTAAGATAGAATAACAAAAGCATTGCGCTCAGTCACTCAGTGTCCAACTCTTTGCAACCCCATGGACTGTAGACCACCAGGCTCCTCTATTCATGGGGATTCTCCAGGCAAGAATACTGGAGTGGGTTGCCATGCCCTCCTCCAGGGGATCTTCCCAACCCAGGGATCAAAACAGGTCTCCTGCACTGCAGACAGATTGTTTACCGTCTGAGCCACCAGGGAAACAATAAAAGCATTATGCTACTGGTATAAAAACAGATACATAAACAATGAAGCAGAATTGAGAACCAACGCATATACAGTGAGCTAATACAAAAAGAGAGCCAAGAATACTCAGTGGAGAAAAACTGTCTAATAAATGGTGCTGGGAAATTGGATATTCACATGTAAAAGAGTGAAATTAGATCCCTATTTTTACATCACTCCCCAAAAATTAACTCGTAAAGGATTAAGACATTAAATAAAACCATAAAAGTCCTGGAAGAAAACAGGAATAATTCTTCCTGACATGGGTCTTGGCAATGATTTTTTGCATATGATATCTAAAGCACAGGGAGCAAAATAAAAAACAAGTGGGACTACATCAAACTAAAAAGCTTCTGCACAGCAAAAGAAACAATAACAAAACAAAAAGACAACCAAAGCAATGGGATCAGATATTTGCAAATCATACTGAGAAGAGGTTAATATTCAAAATATATAAAGAACTCCTAGAACTGAAGAAAACCAATGGTCAAAGGACCTGAATAAACATTTTTCCAAGAAGACATACAGAAGGCCAACAGACGTATGAAAAGGGTAGTTTACATCACTAATCAGGGAAATTAACTCAAAACCACACTAAGTTATCACCTTATACCTATTAGACTGGCTGTCATCAAAAAGATGAGAGAACAAATTCTGGAGAAGACATGGAGAGAAAGGAACCTTTGTGCACTGTTGCTGGGAATGTATATTGGTACACCCACCATGCAAAACAGTATGGAGGTTTCTCAAAATTAAACATAAATCTACCATATTACCAGCAATTCCACTTCTGGGTGTATATCCAAAGGAAGCAAAATCCCTACATCCAAAAATAACTGCACTCCTGTCTTCATTACAGCATTACTTATAATAGCTAAGATATGGAAACAAGCTAAGTGTTCATCAACAGACAAAGAAAATGTGGTGTATAGTGGAATACTGTTGAGTCATTAAAAGGAAACCCTGCCATTTGCAACAGTATGAACAGACCTTGAGGGTATTATGCTAAGGGAAATAAGAAAGATATATACTATATGATCTCACTTATACATGGTATCTGAAAGACTCAGATTCATAGAAAAAATATCAGATTTGTGATTGCCAGACTCAGGGAGTGGAGAGAATGAGATAAAAGTGATCAGAAGATACAGACTTCCAGTTATAAATAAGTACTGACTATGTAATATACAACATGGTGAGAATCCTTGCCGATGCTGTATGGTATATTTGAAAAGTAGTAAGAGAACAGACATTATAAAGTTCTCATCACAAGGGAAAAAATGTAATTATATAAGGTAATGGATGTTAACTAAACTTATTTTGTAAATCATTTCATTATACAGTATTATATGTCAATTTTCTCAAAACTAGAGGAAAAAATAATAAAAAGTAATTTGTTTTATTGCTGTCTACAGGAAGTTATCTCTCTGCCAATCTTATGTATTTTATTTCATGATTGACCCTCAGACATTTGGGGAGAGGGGAGTTCAGTATTAATTTCAAATACTTTATTAAAATATTTTCTTTTCTTCTAAAAGAGACTTGAATGTTTTGTCTAAAAGCATAATTCTTTGGAAAAAAACATACTCCAAAATAACTGTAGTGATAGATAGAGTAACTGAATTTATGATTTTGTGTAATCAGTTTATTTATCTTTGTTTTCTGTCATTTTTTATTCTACTTTTCATAGAGGTGGAGACAAATGAATTCATTGTAACCTTTCTATTAATTGTAACCATTGTTATGTTATGGTTACAATATGTAACCATTGTTATGGAATTGTAACCATTGTATCTGTGTCCCCCTAAATTCATGTATTGAAGCCATAATCCCCAATGTGACAGTATTTGGAGCTGGAGCCTTTGGGAGATAATGAGAACCTCATGGGACCCTCATAATGGGATTAGCACCCTTACAAAAAAAGGAAGAGATTTCTCTTCCATGTGAGATTTCTCCACCATGTGAGAATACAGCAGGAAGGCAGCTATCTGTAAACCGGCCAGGAAGAGGGGTCTTACCTGAACCAGCCATGCTGGTACCCTGATCTGGGGCTTTCCAAGCCTCTGAATTACGAGAAATCATGTCTGCTATTTAAACCACTCGGCCTATGCATTTTGTTATAGCACCCAAAACCAACTAAAACATGTTTAATAACTGATCCTGGTGGAATTTTAAACATTACGGAAAAAAAGAAGGAAAACCTGATTTATAAGATTGGATAAAAATGGCCCTAACTCAGATATTTCATGCAAAGTAAAAACTGTACATTCTCATGTCCTAATAAAGCTATTGCAGTTCTTTTCCTATTTAAAAATTATTTAGGATGCAACAATGTCTTAGAAAAACCTATATATATATAATATAGTTGTCTACCCAGGATAATCCAAAGTCCCTACTCTGCCTTCAGAAAGGAATTTGTGTGCAACAGCAAACTAGAGAAGTAATTTCGTACTCCTGTTCTTTGAGGCCAGGTACAAACTAGGATTTTAACCTAATTAGTGACCAGAATCTTAAAACGCACTGAGTCCATGTGGGTTGTGTGTACTCAGTGCTTCACTGGGGAGTTTCCAGCTCTAAAGCTAGTCCTCTGAAGCCCCCTAAATTGCCTTTCTGAATAAATGGTATGAAATGTGTGAACTGTTCCCCAACCTTTAGGAGAACAAGGCTTCTTTCCTTAACAGACTTCCTGTGACTCCCTCCACAACCATCACCCTAACCCTCTGTATATGTAGTTATGCCTAGATTTGTAAATTTAATGTGTACGTTTATTCATATCATTCAGAAACCTCATCTAAGAAAAGCTCCAGATTACCGGAGAGGCAAAAACACTGAATTGCCTCTTAGGGCAACAGTCGCATGAGGCTGACTCTGCATTCCTGCAGTTTCAGTTTGTAACTTCCTGTTTGCATTAGTAAACGTGTTGACAACTATGAAAAAGAAATAGTTTGACTTCTAGTAAGTAACCTGTGTGAACTGGTAATACTGATGATATATTATCCTGTAATACTGTTTCTGAATTTTTAATCTGCCTTTTCAAGATTTCCTCAGAAGGATAACAGGCTCCCTCTAGCGGGGAGTGACCATTATAATTGAACTATTTTATTTACTTCAAAGCTGTGCAACTTCAAAGTTGCACTTTGTCGGAAGGAAAAGAGGCCTTTTCTGGCTCTTGACATTTGTTTATTTCTCTGCATAACATTTATTTTTCCCTTTCTGATTTCTTCTGATTATATCAGGGCATGTTGACAGGACAGTCATGTCGATAATGTGAACTGCTCTTTTATAAGCAAAGGGAAATGAGGTTACCAATGGATTCCTACATGTTAACTTCAGCAAACTTTTGTTAGGAAATATATATATATACTTGTGTACAGATTTATGTAATTTATAAATATATAAATTTTAATAATACAACATCACTCCAAAACCTTTGACAATTAAGTAATGACCTGGAAGTCTGCTTTTTGACCTCTGAGTTCCAATTAATTTTACACAAAGCAAGCCTTGTTCACTTTGGCTTGTCTTTCTTTATGAGGGAAAAAACAACCCAAATCCTATACTGTTGTTTTTTTTAAATAATTAGTTTTCTGTCCCATATCATTTATACTCAAAACTAAAACTACCTTTTTATAGAGCTTAAGTAAATATTAAAATGTTAATTCTGAATCATCAAAAAAATTAAAGTTGTACCCAGGCAAGAAAGTAAGTAACCTATTACAGAAATGGATGTTGGTTTTACAATTGGTAAAGAAGAAAAAGAAAACACTTCACTGAAATTTAGTGTTGAGACTGACATATACCGCAAATGGATAAACAGAGTAGCCCACTCTAGGAGGAGTGGTCACAGCAAGTTATAGAAACTTTCAGCTTTAGAATCTCACTTAAAGATTGTCTATTAATTCCAAGTGTGTGCTTAACTGCTTTTTGGTAACTCTCAACAAAGTCATTCTACGCGGAGGGAAGTTGGCTCTCACCAAACCTTTGCTTCTCACGTCCTTACAGCACATCAGATGCTTGGCTTTGGAACACTAGTCAGCACGTCCAACACCTACGACGGATCTGGTGTTGTGACTGTAGAGACGGACCATCCCCTGCTCTGGACCATGGCCATAAAAAACTGACCAGTGCTGACCTCCGTTGCTGTGCCTCTGACATACCTCATTTGCCAACAACATCATGCTCACCAAGAACAGTCCACCTTGGCTGGCAGGACTCTAAACCTGTCCCCTGGGAGGCCCGCTAGTTTTAAAGACTGTTCATGTTCTGATCATTCAGGGAGCACTGTAGATGACAGATTTCAGTTTTACTCTGACGATGGCGGGGGGTGGGGTGGGGTGTCATTATTTAAAGTAAATATGCTGTATTAAATTCAGTTGGAAAACTAACGTGGGTCATGTCTCAAATTCAGTCCTGATCACTCTTATTAATCACTCCATGTACCCCCAGAAAACAGTTTATAATTTTGAAGCTGAGAAAGCTCTGAGGTTCCGTACTGTCCAGCACATACACCTCCTCCTGTTGATCCTTAAACGCTTGCTTCTATGTCATAATGTTAGCTCTCTGTCTTCTGTGGACCTTTCACTGAAAAAAATAATTCCTTCTAGCTTGGGATGCTAGAACCGCACCATTTTATTCTGACCTTAACAGTTTGGGGTATTATCTTTTAATGATAAATAAAAAATCACTAGCCTGATTGTTAAAATTTAAAACAAGCAGAACGCACCCAGCTGCTGTACATGACACAAACCCAGTGTTGCTGTAAAGAATGAGAGCGGCCTCTCTCTCCTCTCTGGTGCTACGACAGCGGGAGGGTCGCGTTGTAAGTGGAGAATGAAAGCGGGGCCCGTTGAACCAGCCTGCGGTTGTGCATAATCATTAGAGATCATTTTTAATTATTTATGCAAATACACATGAAACTGAATCCAGATGTGAAATAAAAATATTTAGTTACCAACATGCCTGCCTGTGGTCAGTTTTTCAAGAAGACGTCTAATCCATTTTCTCACCTGTATTTTATGACGACCAATCTTTCTTAATCAATGTTACGTACCCACCCCCCAAATAAAAACTACTCAAAGGTTGATTCACAGCTGCAGTTCTTCACACACCTGATTTTCGAGAGCAACCTGGGGTGGTGGTGAATACTTTCTCTAGCCTCCATGGAAGTTACTTTCTAGAGCCCCCGTGTTGCATGTTCACACTTAAATCTCTCTGGACCTGTTGCCGCATCTATAACATGGGGGTTCTAGGTAGCACCTGTCTACTTTGCCGGACTTTGGAAGGAGGGACAGGTTAAACTGCCTTCAGAAATCATTGCACATGCTAGAGAAAAAAGAACCAACAGAGGAAAGGAACTGGTTCCACGGTAGAGAAGTGCAGAAAATTGGTGGAGGAAGCCCTCTGGGGAAGTAGAAGGGACCAGAGCACGGCTGGGAGTACCACAGTGCTCCTACAGTCAGTGCTGCGGTGGGAGAGCCGGTTCTCCAGCCTTCTGCCTCCTCTCGGCACAATGCAGAGCCCAGAGCTCCCATCCCTATACCGCGCCCCCTGCCCCCCGCAGAGACAGCTGTACAGAGGGTCTGGGGTACCAAGCAAACCTGTACCAAAAGGGAAGGAGTCGGGAGGGTGGGTAGACTGGGGATTTGGGATTAACAGAGGCACACTACTATATATTTATAAAATAACAAGGACCTACTGCAGAGCCCAGGGAACTGTACTTCAGTATCCTGTGAGAACCTATAATGGAAAAGAATCTAGAAAAGAAATACCCCTAAAACTGAAGCAGCACACCTGAAACACTGTGAACCAGCTGCTCGGCCCTGCCTGCCCCGCGTCCTGCTCAGTCGTGGCCGGCTCTGCCACCCTATGAACTGTAGTCCGCCAGGCTCCTCTGTCCGTGGCACTCTCCAGGCAAGAGTACTGGAGTGGGTTGCCATTTCCTTCTCCGGGGAATCTGTCTGACCCAGGGATCGAACCCACGTCTCTTGAGTCTCCAGGTAGATTCTGTACCACTGAGCCACCAGGGAAGCCTGTACTTCCTACTTCAATTTAAAGAGCTTTAAAAAAGCTCAGTCAAGCTCCTTTGTTGACTCACGTAACTGAGAACCACCAACAGGAAAGGTGGAGAAGGAAACGGCAACCCACTCAGTATTCTTGCCTGAAGAGTTCCATGGACCGAGGAGCCTGGCAGGCTATATATAGTCCATGGGATCGCAAAGAGTCGGACACGACTGAGTGACTAACCAACAGAAAAAAGACCTGCAGACCACTGCCCTGGACGGTGCCCACCCTAAAGGACGAGGCTAGAAAGCGGGGAGGAGCGGGGAGAGGGCGTGACCTTCCCAGCACCGGTTACTCATTTCTCGTTCACTGGCCGTTCCAGGCTCAGCTGTCATCTAGTCATTACTAAAGATGTATTCACAGCCTATGAAATATGAAAGTAGGTCCACTAAGATTTTCCTGAAAGAGACTCATGCCCTATGTACCCTGAAAATCTTGCCAGTGATAGTAAGTGGATGCTTGGCAAGAAGAATATAGTTGGCTGAAGTTGAGGGGGAACAAAACCACTGAGATTTATCCCAGACTCCCCATTGGAGGCCTCCCCCACAAGGCTTCTCTCCAGATACCGCCAGGCTGCTGGAGAGCTAGGCGTTTGACCCCTCTTGCAAGAAAATTTCCATGGACTGAGAAGTCTGGTAGGCTACAGTCCATGGTGTCGCAAAGAGTCGGACACAACTGAACGACTTTACTTCATTTATCCCTTAAAAATCCGAAAGTGAAATTTCATGTTTCCTCACCACATCATTGCTTCCCTGGTGGTTCAGTGGCAAAGAATCCTCCTGCCAATGCAGGATATGTGGGTTCGATCCCTGGCTCGGGAAGATCCACTGGAGGAGGAGGAAATGATAACCCGCTCCAGTATTCCTGCCTGGGAAATCCCGTGGACAGAGGAGCCTGGTGGGCTACAGTCCATGGGGTCACAGAGTCAGGCTGGACTGAGCACATCACATCATTCAAACAAGGACTCACTGTTCTTACACTAATGCAGGGAGACTGATGGTGACCTCAGGGGGCCCCCTTGTGAACTTTCTGAGCCTCCCTAGGCAGCCCCTCCTGCCACCCCCTTATTAATCCAGATCCTGACCTCCCGCTTGCAGCCAGAAGAGAACAGGAAGCCAGGCTTTGCCAGCATAGTGGCCTGTGCTCCATGGCCCTTTTGACTTCACTGTGCTCCTCCTCTACGCGAGTCAGATTGGGAGCTTTTGTGACTCTAGGGACGGTTCCCCCAAAATGCCCTCTGGCTGCCTGAGTCACTGAGTAGTGAAAACACACCAAGATCAACTTCTCTTCGGGCGGCTGGGAACATCTGAAGCTGGCTGTAGCTGCGGGAACCCTGGAGTCACCAGTGACTATGAAATGGAAGTTTTAAAAAATGTTTAATGTTTTTCTTTTTTTTTTTATTGTAGTAAAGGTCACATAATAAAAACATCCATTTTGACTATACTTAACTGCACTGTTCAGTGGCAGTAAGTACGTTGACATTACTCGGCAACTCTCAGCGTCATCCATCTCCCGAATTTTCCACCTTCCTAATCTGAAACTCTGCCCCCAGTGAACACTAATATCCCCACCCAGCAACCTTCAGCATCTGGCATCTGCCAATGCACTCTGACTCTATGAATTTGTCTACTCTAGGTATCCTGTACAAGTGGGATCAAATAGTACTTGTCTGCACCTATTGTACACTGGAGTGTAAAATGTAGGAAGTTCTCTTTGCGGTTCAAGGAACTGGGGATGGACCACACCCCTGGACACAGGTCAGGCAGAATAATACGTGTTCATGCCTTAATTTTTGCTAAGGAGACAGAGCAGTTTTCTCCTGGGCGGGGCACTAAGGCCATTTCACTTGTTCCAGGGGATCGGTCTGGGCAAGGAGAAAGTGGCCATGACTGCCTGGGCCTTCATGAGGGGAACTGCTCAAGGTTTCATATCTCACGTGTGCAGAATGCATTTTAAGCAGACCTGGCTTACCACTCCTGTCCAAATTCATGCCTCCAAAGCTTTGGAACAACCGAAATAAAGCCGTGCACGGATTTGATGTGACTGAGACATGCTACCTGCCCAGTCCATAAACAGCAAGAAACTACTCTTCTTTCCCCTAAGGCTCTGTGATTATAAAGGAAATAAGGTCTGAGTTGTGACTTTCACATTGTTTTGATCATGATCCACAAGAAATACAATCTATCTTGTAACTAGTCTATACACACATGCCCTCTGATAATTTTATTCTAGACTGAAAAACACCTAGAAACCTCTTCTAGATTGAAAAAAATAATAGCAAAGGGTAAAGTAAAATGAATACAGGGACTTTTTTTAAAAGAGCGAGACAGAGTGTGTGTGTTTGTAAGGGTTCTGCATTAGGCATACATGTCTTTCCTAAATTTAGGACAATGTGAATATAATTTACTATTTTATCTTCACCACCTAATAATAGTTTTTATTCTCAAATGTGAGCTAAGAGGAGTAACCCACCAATGACAACAGGCTAAATGTGATCCTACTGGGGAATAATAAAATCAATTTAACTTCATTAGGAATGGTGAGGAGAGCTAAATTATCTAAGTTGTGTCTAAAGCATTCTACTCATAATAAATGATCGCCATACCTGGGGAAGATTAAAACTGAAGCTGCAAGGTCAAGCCATTCCCTGGCAGTCAATATATATGGAATGGAAACTTCCTGGCTCATACAGTAGAGTTTACCCTTCCCTGCCCACAGCAGATTGCACTTATCAATCATACTTTGCTTCTGTGATGAGCCCGAGTCTGAGTCATTTCAGAACAGTACTGCAGGCAGCCCTGATCAGTTATTCAGCACTGGCCTGGCACCCCCAGGGGCTCAGAGCTAATGTGCCATCTCACCACGGTGCACAGAACAGCTACAGTTACAACCCGGGAGAGAGGTCAAGGCAACACCATTCTTCTTCCCAGGTAATGGATAAGTAAACAGATCCAAGGACTTGTTCCCTGTGTATTTAATTCTGCCATTGAAAGCAAGGTTTTGTACAATACACAGCAACCAAAAAAGAAAAAGACCATCCCTGAAAACACCTTGGAAAACATCCACAAAGCACTGAGATCACCACAGCTAAGAAATAAGAAATTTCTCGTAATTTCTCATATAGCTACTCCCTGAGAACTAAGACATCTCACATAATACTGTTAGTCCAAAGGTTGAAAAGGGTTTTAACTCACAGTGAAAGGAACTGATCAGAGTAAGATTACAACTTATAACTGAATTATTTCTTTTAAAAATACCTTTAGGCTTTCCCTGGTGGCTCAGTTCAGTTCAGTTGCTCAGTCATGTCTGACTTTTTTCAACCCCATGGACTGCAGCACACCAGGCTTCCCTGTCCATCACCAATTCCTGGAGTTTACTCAAACTCATGTCCATTGAGTCTGTAATGCCCTCCAACCATCTCATCCTCTGTCCTCCCCTTCTCCCGCCTTCAATCTTTCCCAACATCAGGGTCTTTTCAAATGAGGCAGTTCTTCCCATCAGGTGGCAAAAGTATTGGAGTTTAAGCTTCAATATCAGTCCTTCCAATGAATATTTAGGACTGATTTCCTTTAGGATGGACTGGTTGGATCTCCTTGCAGGTCCAAGGGACTTGCAAGAGTCTTCTCCAACACAAAAGTTCAAAAGCATCAATTCTTTGACACTCAGCTTTCTTTATGGTCCAGCTCTCACATTCATAGATGACTACTGGAAAAACCATAGCTTTGACTAGATGGACCTTTGTTGGCAAAGTAATGTCTCTGGTTTTTAATATGCTGTCTAGATTGGTCAAAACTTTTCTTCCAAGGAGCAAGCGTCTTGTAATTTCATGGCTGCAGTCACCATCTGCAGTGATTTTGGAGTTCAAAACCAAAATCTGTACTGTTTCCACTGTTTCCCCATCCATTTGCCATGAAGTGATGGGACCAGATGCCATGATCTTCATTTTCTGAATGTTGAATTTTAAGCCAATTTTTTCACTCTCCTCTTTCACTTTCATCAAGAGGTTCTTTAGTTCTTCTTTGCTTTCTGCCATAAGGGTGGTGTCATCTGCATATCTGAGGTTATTGACATTTCTCCCAGCAGTCTTGATTCCAGCTTGGCTTCATCCAGCCCAGTGTTTCTCATGATGTACTCTGCATATAAGTTAAATAAGCAGGGTGACCATATACAGCCTTGACGTATGCCTTTCCCAATTTGGAACCAGTCTGTTGTTCATGTCCAGTTCTAACTGTTGTTTCTTGACCTGCATACAGATTTCCTAGGAGGCAGGTCAAGTGGTCTGGTATTCCCATCTCTTTCAGAATTTTCCACAGTTTGTTGTGATCCACATAGTCAAAGGCTTTGGCATAGTCAATAAAGCAGAAGTAGATGTTTTTCTGGAACTCTCATGCTTTTTTGATAATCCAATAGCTGTTGGCAATTTGATCTCTGGTTCCTCTGCCTTTTGTAAATCCAGCATGCACATCTGAAAGTTCACGGTTCACATACTGTTGAAGCCTGGCTTGGAGAATTTTGAGCATTACTCTGCTAGCGTGTGAGATGAGTGCAATTGTGCAGTAGTTTGAACATTCTTTGGCATTGTCCTTCTTTGGGATTAGAATGAAAACTGACCTTTTCCAGTCCTGAGGCCACTGCTGAGTTTTCCAAATGTGCTGGCATATTGAGTGCAGAACTTTCACAGCATCATCTTTTAGGATTTGAAATAGCTGAATGGTTTAGTGGTTTTTCCTACTTACTTCAATTTAAGTCTGAATTTGGCAATAAGGAGTTCATGATCTGAGCCACAGTCAGCTCCTGGTCCCATTTTTGCTCCCTGTATAGAGGTTCTCCATCTTTGGCTGCAAAGTATATAATGAATCTGCTTTCAGTATTGAGCATCTGGTGATGTCCATGTGTAGAGTCTTCTCTTGTGTTGTTGGAAGAGGGTGTGTGTTATGACCAGTGCATTCTCTTGGCAAAACTCTATTAGCCTTTGACCTGCTTCATTTTGTACTCCAAGGCCAAATTTGCCTGTTACTCCAGGTATCTCTTGACCTCCTACTTTTGCATTCCAGTCCCCTATAATGAAAAGGATATCTTTTTTGGGTGTTAGTTCTAGAAGGTCTTGTAGGTCTTCATAGAGCCATTCAACTTCAGCTTCTTCAGCATTACTGGACGGGTCATAGAGTTGGATTACTGTGATATTTAATGGTTTGCCTTGGAAATAGAGATCATTCTGTCATTTTTGAGATTGCATCCAAGTACTGCATTTCAGACTCTTGCACTGACTATGATGGCTGCTCCATTTCTTCTAAGGGATTCCTGCCCACAGTAGTAGATATAATGGTCATCTGAGTTAAAGTCACCCATTCCAGTCCATTTTAGTTCGCTGATTCCTAAAATGTCATCCTGTTCACTCTTTCCATCTCCTGTTTGACCACTTCCAGTTTGCCTTGATTCATGGATCTAACATTCCAGGTTCCTATGCAATATTGCTGTTTACAGCATCAGACTTTACTTCCGTCACCAGTCACATCCACAAATGGGTGTCGTTTTTGCTTTGGCTACGTCTCTTCATTCTTTCTGGAGTTATTTCTCCACTGATCTCCAGCAGCATATTGGGCACCTACCAACCTGGGAAATTCATCTTTCAGTGTCCTGTCTTTTTGCCTTTTCATACTGTTCATGGGGTTCTCAAAGCAGGAATACTGAAGTGGTTTGCCATTCCCTTCTCCAGTGGACCACGTTTCATCAGAACTCTCCCTGGTGGGTCAGTGAATAGGAATCCACCTGCCGATGCAGGAGACAACAGGTTCAATCCCTAATCCAGGAAGATCAGGGATCCACATGCCGCAGAGCAACAGAGCCCATGTGCCACAACTACTGAGCCTGTGGTCTAGAGCCTGGGAGCCACAGCTACTGAAGCCCAAAGCCCCAGAGCCTGTGCTCTGCACCAAGAGAAGCCACTGCAGTGAGGAAGCCCGGGCTCTGCAGCTAGAGTAGCCCGTGCAGCAATGAAGACGCAACACAGCCAAAATCAATAAATAGAATTTATAAAATATCTTTAAACGCTAAAGACTAGTGAAGATTTAATAGCCAGTTTTGTTTTTGAACAATCAACGTGGGCAATTAGGAATATACAGCTCTTCAGGAGCTGAGTGGAGTCCCATCTGAATGGCATAATTTTGTGCTCAGTTGTTTAGCATTATGAATCCAATGTTAGAATATAAAGCCCTGGAGAGTTTGTGTTTGGACTTTGCATTCCTGCTATCTGCTGTGCCTTCAATCTTAGAATAGGGCCTCGTCTGTAGCAAAGAACATTGGAGTAGTACCACAGGTACCTTAACTAACCTCCTTACTTGGACCCAGGCCCTAGGAAAGTGCTGCAGCTTCCCAAGCCCCTGAAAAATATTATTCTTTTCCTTCCTTGATCCCTAACTCTATCCAAGATTTAAGTAGATGCTAAAGTTTCTTTTGGATAGGTTCCTTAGTCCTAAAGATAAGTGTCCTAATTCTAGATTGGACAGCCCTGGTTATAAACTTGCTCACTCATGTATCTGAAGAAGGAAGTAACGTTCACAGCACCAAAGCTGGACTCCAAGACATCTTCCAAGGCAAAACAGAGACAGTAAACAAAGGAAAATCAAAGGGCAAGGAATTGGAAGTTGCCTAAAATGAATAGATAAAGGAAAATGAAAGCCATGGGCAAGTTATAATAGTAGTTTGGGAGAATGGTCTGGATTAAAACAATCACCATCAAAATAAATGTGAAGAGCACTTTTAATTGGGCTGACTTGCCAGGGAAAAATGGAAAAATAAGAAGGAATAAAGAAAATGTCTGGAGTGGTAAATCTTATAGCCGGAGCTATTTCTAGCATTGGCAAGTCCAGGAATGATTGGTTGTCATGAGTTGAAATAGACTACAGATAAGAAGACATGTTATTTTCAAATACTTGGAGACCATGGCAATCAATTCTGCTATTTTCTTTGATTATATTTACACCTACTTGTTTCACGAGTTAAAACTGTAACATGGATATGAAATTAGCCTGGGGAGTCTAAAACCACTTTAAAAAATGGTATGTTATCTCCAACAGCATTACTCACACAAAATCTCATTATTTTGTGCGTCTGATTCAGACTTACACTGTCAACTTACAAAAATTATTAGTGCACAAAAGAATTAGCTTTTTTTAAAATCAAGAAACCTCAACTTTATCCAAAACACTTATCTTTATGTTACTTTTATTAACACAAGCAATTACTCAGAACATATTTGTATAATGCATGAACAAGCATTCTATGTAATATAATATTAAGACATTCTGCTCACCTGTCCCTTCTAGAAATCCCCATGCTTTGTCCCACTGCACCCTGCTGGGTAATCCCACTAAGTTTAGTATCAGTTATAAAAATCGGTTATTAAAAATAATCATCCAAAAACAGTAAGTCTCTCAATACTATGGCTATGGAACCAAATATGTGAAGACCATAGAGTAAGAGATATTTTTATAATAATGGAGAGGTTTTACTCTTTTGAACTATAGGAAATATTAAGTGTTCATCATTTCTCTCTCAACTGTATCGACTTCATTAATTTAAGAAATACTTTTCAATCTGCATTTCATTCCCTATTCATGAAAAAAATTTTCTAGGCCCCAGTGGTCTATACATTCTGCTCTTTTATTTGCACTCCTTAAAATTCAGGGAAGCCTACATGAATAATGAGATGGGAAGAAATGGTGCAGAAAGTTGTTGGGATAGCTTTTACTCAGTGAATTTATTATGCATAGTTTAAAGTTGACCTTTTAATCCAAGTTTTTATTCAATTCCATTGCAAGGAATTGAGCAGCATGGTCAGTTTGAATATTTGTATGTCAGTGGCACCAACAATGAGTTTCATGAGAAAAAGTCATATATTAAAACCATGAAGAAGGCAATACATTCTTTTTAAGGCCAAATGAAGGAAGGATAGAAATATTTTAGGAAGAAAGTAAGTTTTCCACAAAAATAAAAATTTACCCTAAATTATAAGACATGGCTATGCAAGTCATTTTCATAATTTATTCTCTAGATTAGATGTTGCTAAGTAACCATGTATCCATATAAATATATAAATGGTGTTAGTCACATTGATGCTATGGTTATTCATTCCAATTTTCAGGAACAAATACTAGCTTCCCACATGTTGCTTGAAGGCTTCTTCACCTTTCTTATGGGTAGATGTGTAATTTATAGCTCCACAACACAAAAACCAAGTAAATAATATCAGAATCAAGAAGATGAGATGAATGGATTGACTACAAAGAGGAGTTACAGGAGCCCCCAAGTTACTTAAGTTTCCACTTATTCATATTCCACATATCAGGACCTTTTGTAGATTTTAGAGGAGGCATATTTCATCTTAGGGCTTCCCTGGTGGCTCAGAAGGTAAAGAATTTACCTGCATTGCAGGAGACCTGACCCCTGGGTCAGGAAGATGCCCTGGAGAAGGGAATGGCTACCCTCTCCCATATTCTTGCCTGGGAAATCCCATGGACAGGGGAGCCTGGTGGCTTACAGTCCATAGAGTTGCATAAAGTCAGACACAACTGAGCAACTAACAATTTCACTTTCACTTTACATTTAACCTTAATTTTAAAAAAATCCCCGAACAATTCTTCCCTCCAGCAACCACAGAATGGACTCACTCCCTCTTTACATGGCAAGCTCCCTGGTGTTCAATCCAAGGTCGGACTAACACTTGCGGTATCCGGCCTTTAAATTAATTTCCAGATTCTACACTGAATAATTCCTCCGGAATCCAAGATTTTATATCTATATGAAGCTTGAGAGCAAGGATATGCTGCATTCTAGGTGTGTACTGCTTAACTAAGAGCATCAGAAGCAATTTTAACTTTGTATTTTTCACAAATGTATTCTTATGGCCTCATTGAAAATTTACTGCTGCTACATCAGATAGTCAGGTTTTTAGGTTGGATATTTATGGCTGGTGAAGTGTTTGACCTCTTTAAGAATGCATATCAAAGAATGTGGGTGAAAATGAGCTTCCCTGGTTCGATGAGAATTCCAAAGTCCTAGGGAGGGGACTACCCCTGTGCCATTTCATTTGAATAATGAGTTAACTTTTCATAAAGCAGAAAATCCAGTTAGATGAGTTTTTCCAAACTGACATACCTCCATCCTTAAACACATATTTGAATGTCTACTGCAAGGCAGACAAGTACAATGATGCCATAACAGTTACACATTATAATTAAATGAATAGACGATGGGGAGGAAGGGAGGGTGGGAAGGATAAAGAAGGCCGGGAGGAAGAGAGATGAGAAAGAGAAGGAAAAAAAGGAAATATTCATGGGAATGGAGACAAGAAAGACTGGAAAAAGAGGGGGAAAGTGGTACATTCTTCTTGGATTAAAGAAATGGGGAAAAAAAGAGAGGGAAGCTTGCTTCTGTTTCTAATCCACTTGTAATGTGAGCATTACCTTTAAATATTAACACAACAGTTAATGTAGTGGAAGATGAATGTTTATGTAAAAAAAAAGAGATGTTTGTGAGAAGTTTATGATAATAGGTTAATGTCAAGAGCAAAAAGGACACAATGCATATGAACATTTTGATCACAATTATGTAAATATTAGACAATACTCAAAGAGGAATATTTAAATTTTTACCATGGTTAGCTTTGAATAATGAAACTGTAGGTAAACTTTTTATTCTATTTCTGTCTTTTTCTGTGTTTCTTAAGAAAATAAGTAGCATGGTAACCTTAAACCAAAAAGCTATAATAGACACACATATAAAAAAAAAGAAAAGAAAAAGGAGCCAAACAATACTAAAGTGGAAAGTGAAAGTGAAGTTACTCAGTCGTGTCCGACTCTTTGCGACCCCATGGACTGTAGCCCCCTAGGCTCCTCCGTCCATGGGATTCTCCAGGCAAGAATACTGGAGTAGGGTGACATTTCCTTCTCCAGGGGATCTTGCCGACCCAGGGATCAAACCCAGGTCTCCCGCATTGCAGGCAGATGCTTTAACCTCTGAGCTACCAGGGAAGCCCATAATACTAAAAATAGACCTTATATCACAAAAGAGCAAAAGAAGAAAAAAGGAATAAAAGAGAGCCCCAGAACAACTTACAAGATGTACATACCTATAAATAATTTCTTTAAGTATACTAAATGCTCCCATCAAGAAACATAGTGTGCCTGAAGAGATACAAAAATAAGACCCACATATATGCTACAAGAGACTCATTTCAGACCTGAACACACACAGACTGAAAGAAGTTGGAAGAAGATATTCCATGAATATGGACATGAAGATACTGGAATAGCAATATTTATATCAGATAAAATACTTTAAACCAAAGACTGTAATAACAAAGGAGAATATTTCATAATGACAAAGGGATAAATCCAAGAAGATATAACAATTCTAAGTATACATGCACCCAATATATGAGCAC
Organism: Bos grunniens; assembly: GCF_055505025.1. Classification (NCBI taxonomy): domain Eukaryota; kingdom Metazoa; phylum Chordata; class Mammalia; order Artiodactyla; family Bovidae; genus Bos; species Bos grunniens. The sequence goes on from NC_141168.1 coordinate 12,440,739, forward strand.
CTAAATATATAAAACAAATATTAACAGATACAAAGGGAGAAGTTGACAGTAACACAATATTAGTAAGAGACTTTAATATCTACATTAAGGGACAGGTCATCCACAAAATCAATAAGAAAACACTGGCATTATATGAAACATTAGAGAAGATAGACTTAATAGGTATATACAGAACATTGCCTCCAAAAGCACCAAAATGCACATTCTTTTCAAGTACACACAAAATATTCTCCAGGACAGATCATAAGCTAGGCCACAAAACAATTCTAAATAAAATTCACAAACTTCTAAACAAAGTTCACAAAATATTCTAAAAGACTGAAATCACATCAAGCCTCTTTTCTGACTACAGTGCTATTAAACTAGAAATCAACTGTAAGAAAAAAAAAAAACAGCAAAAATACAAACAACTGGAGGATAAACAATATGCTGCTAAACAACCAATGAGTCACTGAGGAAATCAGAAGATTTCTAGAGACAAATCAAAGTCACAACAGTCCAGAACCTATGCAATGCCACAGAAGCATATCTAAAAGGAAATATTTTGGTGATAGAAGCTTACCTCAGGAAACAAGAAAAAATATCAAATAAAAACTAAATTTATACCTGAAGGAACTATTTTATAGTTTCTAGAACAAATGAGACTGAAAGTTAGAAGAAAAGAAATAATAATGATCAGAACAGAAATTAATGAAAGATGAAAAAATAGAAAAGAACAATAAAACTGAAAACCAGTTAATTGAAAATATAACCAAAATTGATAAACCTTTAACCAGATTCATCAAGAAAAAAAGGGCCTTCTAGGCCCAAATCGATGAAATCAGAAATGAAAAAGGATAAGTTATAACCAGGACCACAGGAACACAAAGGATCAAAGAGATTACTATTTTTTTCACCATGTCTGTTCATTTTTAATTATCTCATTTAGTACTTGTGACTTCAGAAAACATCTGCATGGAAATTCACATATCCAACTGTCTTCCTGACACCTCCACTCTGATATCTGATAGGCTTCTCACACTCAACACATCCACCACTGGACTTGTGCTGTTTTTCCAGAAGTCTGCTCCATATACTACCTTCTCATCTCAGTGACAGCAACCCCATCCTTCCCATTTTTCAAACCCAGACCACCAATAAGAATTGCAACAGCCACTTTCAAAGCATGTTAAATGCTCTAATGAAACCATCAGACTCTGATGACTGATACAGACATGATAACTATATGTTTTGGGTTTCTCCATATTATCTTACAATTTCTAGCTCTATTTTCAAAATGCATTTAGAATCTGATCACTTCTCACCTCCTCTGCCACAATCACCCTGGTCCGAGCCACTATTATCTCATCTAAATCACTGCATCCCCTTCCCCCAACAATGATCCCTATTTCCACATTTCTCTCCCCTTGCCCCAACTATTCTCAGCACAGCTGCCATGTCTAATCAGGGGCATTTCTCTACTCAAAACCCTGCAGCAGCTTAAAAGAAGTTTATAAGCCCCATACTCATTCTGTTCAAGGTTTACGAGCCTCCCTGCTATTCCTGAAATATACTCAATTGTACTCCTTCTTCAGAGCATTTGCTCTCTCTGTGTTCTCTCTGGAATGCTCCTCCCCAGATATCCACTAGGCTACTGTCCTTGGCATTTTCAAATCATTTCTCAAATCTCATCTGCTCAACGAGGCCTATCTGGAGCATGTTTTTAATAAAGAAACATGCCCAACTATCCCAGCTCCACCTTACCTCATCTCTGGGGTTCAATCCCACGTGTGTGTATGTGTACGTGTGCACACACACGCATGTTCAGTTGTGTCTGATGCTTTGCAACTCCATGCACTGTTACCCACCAGGCTCCTCTGTCCATGGGATTTTCCAGGCAAGAATGTTGGAGGGGGTTGCCATTTCCTATTCCAGGGAATCTTCCCGACCCAGGGATCTAACCCTCATCTCTTCTGTCTCCTGCATTAGCAGGTGGATTCTTTATCACTAGTGCCACCAGGGAAGCCCTTCAACCCCCTTACTTTGCTTCATGTTTTTTCCAAAGATTTTATCACTTCCTAACATGTCATATCAGAGAAGGCAATGGCACCCCACTCCAGTACTCTTGCCTGGAAAATCCATGGATGGAGGAGCCGAGTAGGCTGTAGTCCATGGGGTCGCTAAGAGTCGGACACGACTGAGTGACTTCACTTTTTACTTTCATGCATTGGAGAAGGAAATGGCAACCCACTCCAGTATTCTTGCCTGGAGAATCCCAGGGACGCGGGAGCCTCGTGGGCTGCCGTCTATGAGGTCGCACAGAGTCGGACACAACTGAAGTGACTTAGCAGCAGCAGCAGCAGCAACATATCATATAAGGTACTTATTTATGATATTACTTCTTTATGGTAGAATGTCATCTCCAAAAGAGCAAGGATTTTTCCTTTATTCACTGATATATCCCAAGCCCCTAGAGCAACACCTGGCACATTCTGGATTCCTGCATTTAACCAGTGCTTATTGACAATCTGCCACATGACACGCCCTGGAAATTAAGCACAGAATAAGACAATCATGGTGCCTGTCCCCTTCGAGTTCACAGTCTAATTCTGCAGATTTCCTGGACACAACTATTTGCATAACCTTCAAAAGAAAGTGGAAAAGCATCAAGAAGAAGTTCACCAGCCAATAGCGTGTGAAATGCTAAATGTTAAATGCTCTAACGAAACCATCAGACTCTGACGACTGATACAGAAATGATAACTATGAACTTTGGGATTCAGGCTTCAGTGCCATTCCCTACAGTCCAGAGACTAGAAACCAGAACCCCAAGGTCCTTCAGTGAGTATGTAAGAAAGAGTTTGCCATAATGAGTGGGGCTTGTGGTGTTCAGTCGTGACTCTTTGTGACCCCATGGACTGGAGTCCACCAGGCTCCTCTGTCCATGGAATTTTCCAGGCAAGAATACTGAAATGGGTTGCCATTTCCTTCTCCAGGGGACCTTCTTGACCAAGGGAGTGAGCCCATTTTTTGTGTCTCCTGCATTGGCAGCTGGATTCAAAATATAAAATACATAACGATGAATAAGGCAAGAATACCCAGGGATCGAACCTGGGTCTCCTGCATTGCAGACAAATTCTTTACTGTCTGAGCCACTGGGGAAGCCCAAAATAAGTCATATGTGATGCCATATCATTCTAGTCTTTTGATAACTCTTCCCCTAAATAAAAAGACATGTTCCAAATAAAAGTATCCCCATTTAAAAAATTCCCCTGACAGGGTAATCAAGTCTTACACCTTACTCAATAATTAGCTGGACTGAAACTCTTCCATGTCCATTTTTTTTCTGGCACTCTGGCAGCAAATTGATAACCTCGGGCAATTTTTAATTAGCACCCTTAAAATTGGTTTGCTAAATTAGCCGACTATGAAATAACCTCACCCAAATGATTAAGTTCAAACTGCATTTCAAATCCATCACCTGTTTTTTTACTGCAGGAACACATCATCGCTCGAGGATTGTTAATGACAATGTTCACCAGCCTGTGCTCTAGTGCGAGCCCCACACAGCGTGCAGCAAATGCCAGCTGGCACGTGTCTATGCGGCTGTTTCAAGTGGCCTGCCAGCCATTTGGGGCTGACATCTCTATTACTGGAAACAGCCTGGCCTCCATCCTTAACCTGGTGGAGATGGTATTTAAAGATGAGCCTCTCTATGTGCAGGGAACTCACCTGTGTTGCTTGATGTGAGGAAAGCCAGGACTCGTCTTGGTTAGGCCATGGGGGTGGCCAAGCTTAATTGGCAGGAGACCCGTGCTCATCAAGGGAGGTCACTCCTTTATACCTCACACCCAAATGGGACTTCTGAAGCAACAGTTATTTAGCAAGGATGTTCATATGACCTTATGTCATTTAAGAATAAGACCAGGAAGCAGGCAACTTGACCCCAGCATGTGGATAAGAACATCAGAAGGTTGAAATAATTCACCCAGATCTAGAGGCAGAGTCAGAAGAGCATCTCTGGTCACCTGTCTGCCAGTCATCTGCCACCACCTGCCACCATCAGCACCGGCCTCTGTTCCCCCAAACACTCCTCACTGGTCTCCCTTTCCCAAGTTTCATCTCCCTCCCACCACGTCTCTATGCCTTAGCCAGAGTGATCTTCTTCAAAGGCACCCCACTAGTACAACTCTTCTATATACGGCTTGGCTTTCCCTGGTGGCTCAGTGGTAAAGAACCCAGCTGCCAACGCAAGAAAGGCAAGTTTGATCCCTGGGTCAGGAAGATCCCCTGGAGAAGGAAATGGCAACCCGCTCCAGTACTCTTGCCTGGAGAATCCTATGGATAGAGGAGCCTGGTGGCTGAAGTTTGTGTAGTCACAAAGGGTCGGACAGGACTGGCGACTAAACCACAGCAATACCAGGCTTACCTCTGAGCTCGGGTGAAGGCCCAGATCATCCCACAAAGCCCCCTGTCATCTGTCCTCCGCCTCCTCTCCTGCCTGCTTGCCACATGCCAGCCACCCTTCCCTCTTCCAGTTCTCTGAACTCTCTTTGCTCTCTCAAGGCTCCTGCACAAGCTACATCCTCTGCCCACAGCTCAGTCCCTACCCCTTGCCCTTCCCCCAGATTCGTGGCCAGACTTCCAAGCAGCCACCAGGGAAGTCGAATTCCAGGCACTTCAGTGGCCTGCCGTGGCCTCTCCCAGGATGCGGGCAGCCTTGGTGTCCATGTGCGACTTCACTAGACCCCTAGTCCCCCTGGGGGAGAACAAGGTGGACAGTGGAGTTAGTGAGGGGAGAGCAGTGGTGGGACTCTCATGGACTCAGCATCTAGAGGCCTGGGAAAAAAGGAGCCAAGGGGATCTGGGAAGGGGTATAAATTCGATGCAATATACTATAAAAGTCATTGTACAATATAAAGATGTTTCTTTTACCCTTAATGGCTCCAGAATGCAAAAGCAGATAGACCATTCTCCCTTGGCCTGCGTGGTCCTTTTAGACGCTTAAAAGGAAGAAGTCAACTTACGGAAGATCTATCAGGTATCCAGCATTGTTAAAACAGACTCTGACATCCTTAGTGGCCCAGTGGTTAAGACTCTGCCTGCCAATGCAGGGGTCATGGGTTCGATCCGTCATCTAGGAAGATTCCGCATGCCGAGGGGCGCTAAGCTGGTGTATCACAACTACTAAAGCCCCAGCACCCTGGAACTCATGTTCCGCAACAGGAGAGCCACTGCAGTGAGAAGCCTGCGCACCACAGCCGGAGAGGAGCCCCTACCCGCCGCAACTAGAGATCGCCGGTGCAGAGCAACGAAGACCTAGCTTACCCCCCCCAAAAAATTGACCTTGACTGATTTTCCATCCTACCTTTTCCACATTCTCCGTTTACAGGGCAGTCATCTGATAGAGGGAAATGGGGATTCTTTCCTGCTGGAATTCTTTCCTTGTGATCTGTTCTATGAGGGGGTAGTTTCCAGGAGTTTTCACACCTGGGCTGGAATCATTAGGGTTCCATTCTAGCTCCCTCTGGAAGGAAGAATCCTAATAACTCTGGCCTCAAAATTGTTCTGCAGAGCTAGGTATTCACTTGCACAACCTCAGAGCTGGGAATAGAAGGCATTGACCCTGCTGTTGTAGGCTTATTTGACTAATGAGTCTCTATTTGCAGAGAGACAGGACTTCACATATAAGCCATAAACACAGTTATACTCATGTTCCCTGGTGGCTCAGCAGCAAAGAATCTGCCTGCCAATGCAGGAAACTCGGACTCGATCCCTGGGTTGGAAACATCTCCTGGAGAAGGAAATGGTAACCCACTCCAATATTTGTGCCTGGAAAATCCCACGGACAGAGGAGCCTGATGGGCTACAGTCCACGGAGTCGCAAAGAGTAGGACACGACTGAGCAACTGAACAACAAAGGTCCTTAATTCCCCTCAGGCAACCAAACCATTTCAGAATATCTTTTCCAGGCATCCAAGCATACCAGTCAGAGAAGGCAATGGCACCCTACCCCAGTACTCTTGCCTGGAAAATCCATGGACAGAGGAGCCTGGTAAGCTGCAGTCCATGGGGTCGCTAAGAGTCGGGCACGACTGAGTGACATCACTTTCACTTTTCACTTTCATGCATTGGAGAAGAAAATGGCAACCCACTCCAGTATTCTTGCCTGGAGAATCCCAGGGGTGGGGAAGTCTGGTGGGCTGCTGTCTCTGGGGTCGCACAGAGTCGGACACAACTGAAGTGACTTAGCAGCAAGCATACCAGTGACCAATGACCAATGGCACAGGCATCTTCCTGATCTGTTCAATACTGAAATGTACCTATTGGAGAACGTCATCCACCAGGTGGCAGCCAAGCCTTAACTAAAATGTATGTCAATACATGTGCCCTGGGTTCACAGACAGGAAGTAGCTTCAAGGTCAAACGGCACGTGGACATGCTTGAATCTGTTCTCCTGGGTTGGTCTTCTCTACAAGATGTTCAAGATCAACAGTGTTGATGTAGTTTCTCATGGCTGCTTCCAAAGGTAGGAAAGACAGTGTCTGACGGACAAAGCAAGGCTGAAAGAAGAGGATTTACAGTGGCCTCTCCACGGGGATGCTTGACTGTTAGCGCCAGACAGCCTGTTCTTGGCCCTTGGTGACCATCGACGCTGCCACTCAAAGGTGTTACCCCCTAAAGGCTCCACGTGCTCAAAAGCAACTTTCCTTCTGGGGACATTGAAGCTGGCTGCTTCCAAGCAGAGCTGGGGCTGAGCTCCGCCTCACTCCGTGCATTTCCTCATAGTCATGCAGGGCATTCCATTTCCTTACCAAGCCGTAAAGTCCTTTTGGGGTACAGCCTTTATTACTCGGTCTGGGTTTCCTCTCCTACGCCCCAAGGATGGAATGCTCACTGGTTGAGACTGTCTCCCCTGTTCTCAAGGAAAGGAAAAGTAACATTTGGGTCCTAACAGTTCAGTTTAAGGACAAGGTTGGAGGGAATGCCCTGCTGGTCCAGTGGTTAGGACTCCAGGCTCTGACTGCCAAGTGCCCGGCTTCAGTCCCTGGCTGGGAAACTAAGATTGTGCCAGCCGTACAGTGCACCCCAAAAAACCAAGAAAGAAAACACAAAACCCACCTCTTCTGCCAGGTTTGAGGGATGAAGTGGAGGGGGTCGGAGAAGCAGATGAGCAGAAAGGCCTTCATCTGTGACAGAAAGGGCCAGACCAAGGGGAAGACCATGGGAGGGGAAAGCAGTGACGCCTCAGAGGGGACAGAGGACAGGATCCCTGGTCCTCTCTGCCAGCGACTCCCTCCCCCCACGCCGAGAGCTCTCGGGCCAGAGGAGACGTTGTGGACAAGGACAAGAGATGCCCCAGCAATGACCTATAGGGATAGATGACCAAAGTCAGGGGTCCCTTCTGTATATAAGGCCCAGAACCCAGGAGGAGCCTGCAGAAAGACACATCAAATTTCTTGGCAGCCTAGAGAGATTTATCATCAAAGCGAGAATGACTTGGAGAGCATAAGAAATGTAGTATTTCTTACAGCGCAGAGTGTGTGAAGCTCGATTTGTACGTGCCACAGGTACCAGGTAAACTGGAAATGCTCTAAGTTTCTGTATTCATCCAGCTTGTGCACTCAGTGGCTGGTGGCACCGCCAGTCTCCCGATCTGATCTGGAGGAGCAGGGTTTTCCTCCCGTCTGGGAACAAGGGAGCAGCGATCCTGTGCAAGTCCTCCCCTTGCTCAAGGTCAGGAACAGACACCGTGCTTGCTTCTCTTCTGGTGTTTCGCATTCCTGTGAGTCTAAGGTCAAGCTATGATGTAGAGCCCTCCCGGAATAAATGGTACTTTCTCACCTCTTTGCCTCTGATGATTTACTACGACCATCTTCTAATCCAGAGGTCAAAGCATCAAGGAAAGGAGACCTCCCTCTTCAACTTTTAAATTAAAACCTACCAAAAATATGTCAAGGTGAGGAAAGACATAAAACCACATCAATATATAAAGTACAAGACAAAAGAAAATTGTTTAATAAAAAACTGTCTGTGCAGAGGGAGGCAGTCTCTTTATTCTAACCCCTTGCTGACCAGAAAGATGGGAGGTAAGGCTGTACTACTGGCACCAGAGCAGTGAAAAGGGGAAAAAAAATTCTCAGAATAATTTCCTGCGAATAGGATTGTGGTAGGAGAAAGAGGAAGTTTTGGATTCAGCATGAAGTTTGGAAAGGAGAGTGTCTAAAGGAATTCATAAGGGCGTGTTCTAATGTCCTCATGAAAGGGAATGGCTTCTACTGCAGGTCACATTTGACATGCATCTTGCAGAACATCTCCTGACAACTCACCTGACTTGTGGCGCGACTGCGCAGATGGGCCTCCATGAATGCCTGTGCAGAACCAGAAGCCCAGAGTTACATACTGTCAGGAAGCATTGAACAGGAGGCTTCCTGAGTGCTGTTTTGGATCTGTCAGGAATCCTCTTCCTTATTAATTCCTGAATATTCAGGAATTAAGAGGAGAGACAAGCCTCTCCCGGGGCTGAGGGATCCAGGCATTTCCTTCGTTAGGTTAGTTTTCTATCCGGTGTAAGTACCTTCTTCCTTCTTGTGAACCATACAGTGAAAGTGATTGTTTACAACTCTCTCTCTAATATGGATCGCCTCTGTTTTGTAAGTCTGGAATTTTAATCTTTATCTGAGAATAACTACCTTGTAAGACAGTATAAATGCCCATACCACGTTGATTAAAACACCTTTGCTCTATCAGAGCTTGGGTCCCCGTGTCTGTCTTTCTCTCTCTCTCTCTCTCTCTCTCTCTCTACCTCTCTATTTCTAGCTGATTTCCTGGAACGCGAAAGCCGGCTGCGTAACCTAGGAAATATTAGCCTCTCTCCTTCTTTCCCTTTCTCATCATCGACTCTAGACCACCAGGTTCCAGTCCATTGAAGGACCTCAACAACGTACTACTTATGAGGATCAGGATTCAGGTCAGGTTTGCATCAGGTCCCCACTGTTATTTACAGTCAGCATCCGTTCCGGTTGGTCCATACCTGTGCCTTTCCGGGCAACTTCTACTGTATCACCCAGAGCAGTCACACAGAACCCCACTTCTGGGCGAACAGTCAAATCTCCAGGGCAGTGAAAAATAGAAGGCAGTCTCCCTCTACCTGCCTGGCGACCCCCCAGAGCTGCCTACGAGGTTCTCCACCAGCGCTGGTGATGCACACAGATGATGAGCCAATAATGGAGAAACATGGTCCTGAAAACGGCGTGCATCATACGGAAGGCATACAGCTTTGAGGAAATGAAAGATCTGAGAGAGACGGCAGAGGGAAATGTCAGCCAGAGTTTATAACAGACGGGAACCCTGTTTCTCAAAAAGAATATCCATCACAAGTAGAAAAACCACCTGGGCCACCTGGTAAACCTGAAGCACGTTGGACCCTGGCGGGGGAGGGGGACGCTGGACCCTATTCCAGAAGCACAGCTTCAGGATGGCGGGGGGAGGGGGACCCCGGACCCTATTCCAGAAGCACAGCATCAGGATGGGGGGGGAGGGGGTGAATCAAGGAAATCTGCATTTTTACCTAGTTTCCCCAGTGATTCTTGAAGGAATACACAGGATGAGAAGGGGAAAGAGATGGTGTACTCAGTCTTTCTAAGTCTGGAGGACCACAGACCAATCAAGACGAAGGCTCTGAAGGTAGCTGTAAAGACAGGAGACCAAGGAGCGAGAGAGGAGGGCTACAGTTACAGATCCAGGATGAACCTGACTTTCCTGATAGAATAGAAGCAGGAAATAACCCTCAGAGGGCAAGTTTGCTTATATGTTCAGCCTCCAGACACCTTCCTATTTTGGAAGAATCCTTACTGTGTGGATTCTGGTGGGAGGAGGACTCTGCTTCTCACTATCAGAACCTAGAAACCAGCTATTCCTGCCTCTACCCTTTAGTGGTTAGAGGGTTAGGAAGTATCAAGACCACATCAATTAGGTGCTGCTACCCGGACTTTGGGTCTTAAAGGAGAGTCTCAAAGACACGAGAGAGACTGAAGAAACGTAATTCACAGCACTGACCTCCCTAGTGTCAAGATGCTTGTGGGGACGCCCAACCCAGACTCTGCCTTCGGTGGGAACTTGACTTCTGCTGAGTCACTTTTCCATATATGACATTCCCAGCCTTTCCCATCCCTGAAGTTCTGAACTACTCACATGTTTTCCAATAAATTCCTTTTCTGCCTATGCTTAAAGACTTGGAGAACACTAGAGGCCAAAATTAGAATCCATAATAATTTCCTCCAGATACTGAAGAGAAAGAAATATAAAGATATAAGAGAATGCATGCTCAGAGAGCAAAGGGTCAAAGGATTGCTTAAGGATTGAGGGGACCTCCCTGGTGGTCCAGTGGTTAAGACTTTGCCTTCCAATGCAGGGCGTGCAAGTTTGATCACTGGTCAGGGAGCCCACATGCCTCGTGTCTAAAAAACCAAAACATAAAACATTGCAACAAATTCAGTAAGGACTTTAAAAATGGTCCATGTCAAAAAAAATCTTCAAACAAACAAACAAAAAAAAAACAGGACTGAGAATAAAGGCAATGGCACCCCACTCCAGTACTCTTGCCTGGAAAATCCCATGGACAGAGGAGCCTGGTAGGCTGCAGTCCATGGGGTTGCTAAGAGTTGGACACGACTGAGCGCCTTCACTTTCACTTTTCACTTTCATGCATTGGAGGAGGAAACGGCAACCCACTCCAGTGTTCTTGCCTGGAGAATCCCAGGACGGCAGGGCCTGGTGGGCTGCTGTCTATGGGGTCACACAGAGTCGGACACGACTGAAGTGACTTAGCAGCAGCAGCAGAGAATGAACAATACCATAGAAACTAAGAGAGTTTACTGTTGAAAGTGTTTGAGAGGATTGACATAATTTTGCAAGTTATTCTGTGGCTAAAATGCTATCACAGTTAGAACTAGACATGGAACAACAGACTGGTTCCAAATAGGAAAAGGAGTTCGTCAAGGCTGTATATTGTCACCCTGTTTATTTAACTTATACACAGAGTGCATCATGAGAAATGCTGAACTGGAAGAAACACAAGCTGGAATCAAGATTGCCGGGAGAAATATCAATAACCTCAGGTATGCAGATGACACCACCCTTAGGGTAGAAAGTGAAGAGGAACCCAAAAGCCTCTTGATGAAAGTGAAAGTGGAGAGTGAAAAAATTGGCTTAAAGCTCAACATTCAGAAAATGAAGATCATGGCATCCAGTCCCACCACTTCATGGGAAACAGATGGGGAAACAGTGGAAACAGTGTCAGACTTTATTTTTCTGGGCTCCAAAATCACTACCGATGGTGAATGAAGCCATGAAATTAAAAGACGCTTACTCCTTGGAAGGAAAGTTATGACCAACCTAAGATAGCATATTCAAAAGCAGAGACATTACTTTGCCAACAAAGGTTTGTCTAGTCAAGGCTATGGTTTTTCTTGTGGTCACGTATGGATGTGAGAGTTGGACTGTGAAGAAGGCTGAGTGCTGAAGAATTGATGCTTTTGAACTGTGGTGTTGGAGAAGACTCTTGAGAATCCCTTGGACTGCAAGGAGATCCAACCAGTCCATTCTGAAGGAGATTAGCCCTGGGATTTCTTTGGAAGGAATGATGCTAAAGCTGAAACTCTAGTACTTTGGCCACCTCATGCGAAGAGTTGACTCACTGGAAAAGACTCTGATGCTGGAAGGGATTGGGGGCAGGAGGAGAAGGGGACAACAGAGGATGAGATGGCTGGATGGTATCACTGACTCGATGGACGTGAGTCTGAGTGAACTCCAGGAGTTGGTGATGGACAGGGAGGCCTGGCATGCTGCGATTCATGGGGTTGCAAAGAGTCAGACATGACTGAGTGACTGATCTGATCTGAAAATGCTATCACACAATATTTCATGATCGTTCATGAAAGGAAGAGTCAATTGATGTGGCAAACATCATCACTGTCTTATTTTAAGGAATGGCTACAGCCATCCCAATCTTCAACCACCCACCACCACTCTGATCAGCCAGCAGTCATCAACACTGAGGCAAGACCCTCCACCAGCAAAAAGATTACAACTTCCTGAAGCCTCAGATGATGCTTTGCATTTTTAACCATAAAATGCTTTTAAATTAAGGCACATACATTTTAAAAATACATAATGCTACCGCACACTTAATATTTTACAGTGTAGTGTAAGCATAACTTTTAGATGCCCTGGGAAACCCAGAAATGCATGTGACTCTCTTTATTCTGATATTCACTTTACTGCAGTGCTCTAGAACCCAGCCTGTAATACTACCAAGATATGCCTGTGCAAATTAGTATCTCAAAAAGTTATCTTACCAGGGACTTCCCTGGTAGTCCAGTAGTTAAGAATTCGCTTGCCAATGCAGGGGATATGGGTTTGATCGCTGTTCTGGGAAGATGGCACAGGCCTCAGAGTAACTAAGCCCACACGCCAAAACTACTGAAGCCTGGTGCCTGGAGCCCGTGCTCCACAAGAGAAGGCACCATAATGAAAAGTAGCCCCCACTCGCCACAGCGCAGCAGTGAAGACCCAGTGTAACCCAAGGTTAATTTTTAAAAAGTTATCAGGCAATCTCTCTCTCCCACCTATTTCCACGAGATTATGAGCACCACTGAGGATCAAGAGTCTTCTGCATCGATGTTGTTCTGTAACCCAGGCATCCTGCTTTGCACACAGAATGCGTCATACATATATCGATAAAATTCATTCAAGGAGAGGGGATGAAATCCATAGGGGGTTGGGGAAAGACTTAACAATGCACATAGGTGAGTAGAAGTTCCTAAAGAAACTGGAAGAATTGGACTAATTATGTAGTGGGAGAGCTTATATTTAAAAATGTAAGCCTCCCCCTCGGACAGCAGAGAAAGGCCAGAAAGTGGAAGAAAAGGTTCCTCTTTCTTATGAGAAGATGGCATAAAGAAGAGTAAATGGACAGAACTCCCATCCCTGACCTTACAGAGTGGGAGTGCTTATTGCAGTTAACGTCTTCTTGTTCTACCTTCATGTAATAGTTTGTGGGCAGCAGGTAACTTGTCTTCTTGCCTCTGATGTCTTCAAACTCGGAACTGGAATAGTTTCTGCCACATTAGCAAAGGGCGTCAGTCATCAGTGTTTGCAGCCACAGCCTACACTGAGCTGGCGAGCCCTGAGGAAACTCAGATGTGCAAACACAGGATATTGGCCCCAACAGCTGAAGGAATGATCTCAGTGAGCCCAGAATCTTGCATCTTTCCATACATAGAAAAGTGCTAAATTCCTTAACTGGAGATATCTGATTTTCTTTCATTAACAATAATCATTTTGACATGTGCTCTGTTGCAAAACTTCAATATAACCTGGCTCTTCTCCTCCTCAGAGCAGTTCTCTCAGGGTTACTTGAGATGCCACCACCCAAGCTTGAAGTCCTAAAAATTCCTACCGAATAAAACATCTGTCAGCTTTTAGGTTGTGAACATGTTCTTTAGTTGGCAAGATCAAGAGCAGTCAAGACTGTGTGGAGCTGCTGGGTACCAAAGCCTTTCTGTGTTCCCCATTTCTTGATTACAGGAAATGGGCTTAATTCAGCCTCCAGTACCGTTCCTGAGTTCCAACAGCTGGTTCAAACAGTTGTTAATTAGGGAAGACGGGCTGTGAGATAGGTGGGAAACAGTCAGAAGAAGCCACGGTGCAGCCTGGGAGCAGAGTTGCGACTCCCCTCAAGGGGCACACATGATGGAGTCTTTGAGGTGTCGTGCAGATACTGAGACCCCTACCTGGTGGGAGGAGTTAACAGTATGCTGCCCAGCAGCATGTAGACCCCAGACCCCTTGGAACTAGAAGGTTGATAATGCTGCCTCCCATTGACTTCACTACCAACCAATGAGCACAGTGTCCATGAGCTGACCATGCCCTCTTTGAACCATTTACTATGAAACTTCTCTCTACCTGCTCCAGGTTGGAACACACAGTTCTGAGGGCATTAGCTCGTTGTAGCCCCCTTTGCCTGGCAAAGCAATAAAGCTATTCTTTTCCGTGTGTGTGTGTGTGTGTGTGTGTTTGTGTTAAGTCGCTTCAGTCATGTCTGACTCTTTGCCACTCTATGGACTGTAGTCCGCCAGGCTCCTATGACCATGGGGATTCCCCAAGCAAGGATATTGGAATGGGTTGCCATGTCCTCCTCCAGGGCATTGTCCCCACCCAGGGTCCTGCTACTCCTGCATTGCCGGTAGATTCTTAACCGCTGAGCCACCCGAAACTCTCTCTGAAATTTAATTCAACATCAGTCTACAGAATCCAGATTCAGCTTCAAGATTCACACTGCACACATCCTTCACGGATGACCCTTTATGTACAGTTAACATCGGAATCTCAAACTTGCCTAAAGAAGTTGTGAAACATCACAGTGATCATTCTGCATCACTGCCTACCATGCATCTGTGTCACTCCTTTAGAAAGTCTTCCATTAGCAAAGAGAAAGCTTCAAACTAGATGCCGTAAACAATGGTGGAAAAAGCTCAGACTTCCTCTCAGGTTTTAGGGCCAGTAATCACGAGCCTAATAAATTTTCAAAGGCATATCATTTCTTTTCCTGTAACAAGGTACCCAGTTCTCCACTAGTTCTGCATGATCTTGGGCATCTGTTAGTTCATAATTCCACTAATTCTTCTGTCTCCTAGAATCCTCACATCTTGCCCAATTTCTTTTGTGATCATAGAGAATGACAGACTACCCAGCTTTGCTCAATAGTTCCAGCCCAGTCACAGAAGTTTTCTACTGCTTGAGGAAAATCAAGATGATGCTATCGTCCACATTGGGCTCTGTATTTGGGATGAGGGATAAAAGGAGACATACTTACTGGTTCTGGGCATCCATGATGCTGATTCTCTGATATTTCCAAATCTAAAACTCCTTAGTAGTTACATTTGATTATTTACCTTCCCCAAAGAAGCTCAATTTCCAACAAGAAGCACTTAGAACCTTACAACAAAGAGGAATTCTGTGCTAAAGTTGTAGCTAACTTAGTATTGAAAAATATGAATAAAGATCTGTATGTAGGACAAAAAGCAACAGTTAGAACTAAACATGGAACAAGGGACTCATTCAGCATTGGAAAAGGAGTACATCAATGCTATATATTGTCACCCAGCTTAACTTATATACAGAACACATTATGCAAAATGTTGGGCTGAGTGGAATCAAAGCTGGAATCAAAACTGCTGGGAGAAATATCAACAACCTCAGATATGCAGATGATACCACTTTAATGGCAGAAAGTGAAGAGGAACTAAAAAGCCTCTTGATGGAGGTGAAAATGGAGGGTGAAAAAGCTGGCTTAAAACTCAACATTCAAAAAGCAAAGATCATGGTATCTGGTCCTATCACTTCATGGCAAATAGATGGGGAAAATGTAGAAATAGTGTCAGATTTTATTTTCCTGGGCTTCAAAATCAATGTAGACGGTGACTACAGCCATGAAATTAAAAGACACTTACTCCTTGGAAGAATAGCTATGACAAATCTAGACAGCGTATTAAAAAGGAGAGACATGACTTCACTGACAAAGGTCCATATAGCCGTTACAGTTTGGCCAGTAGTCATGTATGGATGTGAGAGCTGGACCATAAAGAAGGCTGGGTGCCAAAGAATTGATGCTTTTGAACTGTGGTGCTGGAGAAGATTCTTGAGAGTCCCTTGGATAGCAAGTAGATCAAACCAGTCAATCCTAAAGGAAATCAACCCTGAAAATTCATTGGAAGGACTGATGCTGAAGCTGAAGCGCCAATACTTTGGCCACTTGATGTGAGGAGCCAACTCCTGGAAAAGACCCTGATGCTGGGAAAGACTGAGGACAAGAGAAGAAGGAGATAAAAGAGGATGAGATGATTGGATAGCATCACTGACTCAATGAACATGAGTCTGAGCAAATTCAGGGATGTAGTGAAGGACAGGGAAGCCTGGTGTGCTGCAGTTCATGAGCTTGCAAAGAGTTGGATACGACTTAGCGACTGAACAACAATAATATCTTTTGGACCTACAAACAGTATCTTGAGTACTGAAAGGAGAAGGGAGAAATAAAAGGGGATAAACAGGGAAAGGCGGGGGCAAGCATGGGAGGGGAATGCTCAGAAGGAGACCAGGAGTCCAGAGAGGATGGAGGAAAAGCCGAGGCATTCACTTACATAGGGATGCATGTGGATGGGGGTTTGCAGGCCAGGAAAGCCATCAGCTACTCACTGTTTATCAGGTAAGGAGCAGATAGGCCACTGTGGGACTTGGTTTACATATATTATCTCACTTAATCCTCCCATCAACTGAAATGAAATTGATACTGTTAAGTCTGCTTTACATGAAAAAACCCAAGACATAGGTAAATTTGTCAAGCTAACAAGTGGCTAAATTGCAAAGCAAAACTAACCTTTACCTTCTCCAGAGTCCAGGTTCTTTTCTTCAGCATTTGATAGTTTGTTAGGAGTCCTACGCGTGTAACACCATTAATTTTCTCCCACCAATACAGAGCCCATTCCATACCCTTCTCTACGTGAAATTGGGTGTGTTCCTCCAAATTTCTTCACGGGAAAAATCACACCATCACCCCAATAAAAGGAAACCTTCCACTGACAGCTACATATGACTAGGAGAGATCAACATCAAAGCTAGGGTTCACCAAAACTGTTTCCAACCAGGTGATGTCGTTAAACAATCTCAAACTTTCAGCAAACAATTATTCAAACCAAGCTGCTCAAGGACTTAGAATTTTGAGTAATCTGTCAGATCCTTACAGGATCGAGTTATAGACACTTTTCTGATGAATGGACTTGTTTTAGTAAATCATATATAGACATATGGAGCATCCTGGGCCATTCAGAGAGGAAGGAGTTTTCAATCACTGCTCAACATAACCATTATAAAGCCTTCATTCTAGCAGATAAAGCCCCTCCATCCATGCTCCCACCATCCCCAAGTCATTCAGTGAATTTCTTCAGTTCTCTGTCTTCTCTTGCCTGGCAAGCAAGTAAATAAACTCAGGAATTTTTTTCTTTACATTTTCTGTGGGTTTTGCTTTATTTGGTGACACAGCTAATTACCCTTTCCCATCTTGATTATGGCTTCCAAAATGTTTGCTCTTTTCTAAATTGTCAGCTTTCAAGAACAATCAAGCGTTGAAATGTATATATTACCATATGTAAAATAGATAGCCAGTGGGAATTTGCTGTATGATGCAAGGAACCCAAATCTGCTGCTCTGTGACAACCTAGAGGGGTGGGATGGGGTGGGAGATAGGAGGGAGGTTCAAAAGGGAGGGAATATATGTATGCCTGTGGCTGACTCATGTTGATATATGGCAGAAACCATAATATTATAAAGCAATTATCCTCCAATTAAAAATAAAATTAAAAAGTAAAAGTATTATGACAAGTGAAAAAAAAAAAGAACAATCCAGAAGCTTGAATTTCCAATACACATTATCCTAATTGTAGATGTCTAAGGCTGAGTGCCAAAGAATTGATGCTTTTGAACTGTGATGTTGGAGAAGACTCTTGAGAGTTCCTTGGACTGCAAGGAGATCCAACCAGTCCATTCTGAAGGAGATCAGCCCTGGGATTTCTTTGGAAGGAATGATGCTAAAGCTGAAACTCCAGTACTTTGGCCACCTCATGCAAAGAGTTGACTCACTGGAAAAGACTCTGATGCTGGGAGGGATTGGGGGCAGGAGGAGAAAGGGACGACAGAGGATAAGATGGCTGGATGGTATCACTGACTCGATGGACGTGAGTCTGAGTGAACTCCAGGAGTTGGTGATGGACAGGGAGGCCTGGCGTGCTGCGATTCATGGGGTTGCAAAGAGTCAGACACGACTGAGTGACTGAACTGAACTGAAGACAATTCAGGGATATCTCAGTTCTAAGTCTCTAAGATCCTGGCCTTCAATCTTGTCAGAATTATATCCTAATGACAATTATCTCTCAGAGTCGAAGCTGATGCTTTAATAAGGATCATATTAAGTCAAAGAAACTCCCAAGGAATAACTTTTCCTGTGCTTACTTCTTATAGAAATCACAGAAGTATACCATCTGTGAAAGAGAGGAACAAAACCACTGGTTATAAATTGCTTTTATGTGGGATAATGTCCTAGAAGAAAACTGCAGCTGCTCAGCACCCTCACTGGTAAACACGTGGAGCCCCTGCTGCACGACGGCAGCTCTTCTGGTGCAAGTCATATTTTGGTTTTCTTATTTATAATTTCCAAGTTCTGCAGATGGGCAAGCCACTACTATCTGCACTGAGACAGGACGTTCCTTAAGCAAACACTTGCCAAGAATCTACTACAAGTCGGGTCCTGGGCGAGGCTGAGGGATGAAAATGTGCCTAAGACGAAGAAGTTATTACCCTCAAGAAGACTAGGAGACCTCAGTCAGGTGGAGAAGCCTAACTAAGGATCTCTATAAAAGTGTCCTACATCTATGACAGGGCTATACCCTCAGTGCCGAGAGAATACGCAGTAGTAGCTAACACTGAGGTCTGGAAATGTTTAAGGGAGGAATATATATATAATTGAGCTGGGTCTTAAAGAACAAGTAGGATTTGGCTATGGGGGATACATTGGCAGAAGGTCTTCCTCGGTGGAGAGAAGAGCATGTGCAATGCATTGATAGAGGGCAGGAAGAGAAGAGGGTGGCAGAGGATGAGATGGTTGGATGGCATCATCGACTCAGTGGACATGAGTTGAACAAACTCTGGGAGATGGTGAAGGATAGGGAAGCCTGGCGTGTTGCAGTCCATGGGGTCACAAAGAGCTGGACACGAATTAGTGACTAAACAACAGCAATGCACTGAGGATGAGAAAGTTTGGACGTGAGCAAGATTTGGCAAATTGTTTTGATTTACTGAAAATGGGTAGGGTGAGGGTTGGGGCCATCATGAGGTCAGCTTGTAAGGACTGAGTACACTAAACTAAGGAGTCTGAACTTGACTTTGTAGGCAGGGGAGAACTAACTGAAATTTATAAGGTAGTTTGTGAGCACTTCCAGCCAATATGGAGTAACAGACAGCACCAGATATACCCTACCATCTTAAACAAGTTAAAAACTATACAAAATCTATAAGACAATGACTTTCAGGCACTGAACAACAGGCGATGCAGAAGAGTCATTTCTGAGAAACGAGAAATAAATGAACTGAGCCCTACAATTACCCCAGTTATTGCTTGGAGGAAATTCTAGGGCAGGCTGAGGATACAGGACTGAGAATTCAGGGAATTCACAGGATGGAGTACTGGAAAGGAAGCCCTACACGGAGCAGAGAGAGCTGCATTGAGAGGAGACTACTGCAGAAGAGACGCAGCGATCTCCAGGGCATTCCCCTCAAGTCCCCACTTGAGCACTCATCACTGCATGTGCGTGAGGAAATTACCTTAGTTGGGAAAAGAACCAGTGAGAAGGCAAACAATCTTGGAGTTCACACAGAGCCAGGGATAGGCTGTAGTCCTGTAAGCCAGAGTGGAAGAACCCTTCAAGTAGAGTACTCAGAAGGGTGCTGCCTTTGAAGTAGGGAAAGTTAGCCTTAGACTGAAGACTTCTCAGGTTCTATGTAACATAACTTAGAAGTGAGTCCTGAAAAGATTAAAGTGTTTGCAAATCACATAACACAGAGCAAAACTCAAGAATAAACTAAAATATATGTGTGTTTGTGTATGTATGCACACACAGATCTTATTGTATACATAGGAGATATAGATATAAATATATGTATTTACATACACATCTCCTATATATACAAGGTAAAATGTCTGACATCTAATACATTTCCAGATGTTCACAGAAGCAAGAAAATATGACTCATCATTAGGACAAAAGCATATTGATAGACTCAATAATAGTAGATGAGAACATTCAGTGGTTACATTCATAATTACATTCCATACAAGATAATTACATAATTACATTCAAGAATGCAAAGGACAATGAGTGTATGTTAAGTAGAAACATGGAGGACACCAGATCCAAATCAAACTTCTAGAGATGGAAAAAAAAAATTAATGTCTGAGATGACAAATAAATTGAATGGAATTAATTATAGATACTGAAGATTAGAAAACTTCAAGGCATAGAAATAGAAACTCTCCAAAATGACACACGGAGAGGAAATGGCCTACGAAAAGAGAAAAGCAGCATATTAAGCCTCAGTGAACCATAGGACAATTTCAAAAGGCTAAGTATAATTTGTGTCCCCGAAGAAGGGATGAGAAGAAGAGACAGAAAAAATATTTGAAGAAATAATGAATGAAAAATCCCCCAATGTGCTGGAAACTAAGAATGCACAAATCCAAGAAGGGATACGAACCCTCAGCACAAGACACATTTAAGAAATCTACACTAAGGTATGTGATAATCAATCTGCAAAGCCAGTAATCAAACGAAAAATCTTAAAATCCACTAAAAGCATAGAGGCAGAGGAACAAATTTAAGAATGATAGCAGGCTTCTCTTCGGGAGCAATACAAAAGACAAGTGGACCCATATCTTTAAAGTACCAAAAGTCTCCGAAGAAGACATACAGATGACCAATAAACACATGAGAAGATGCCCAGTGTCGCTCATTATTAGAGGAATGCTCACACCAGTCAGAACGGTCATCATTAAAATATCTACAAACAACAAATGCTGGAAAGGATGTGGAGAAAAGGGAACTCTCCTGCACTGTTGAGGGAAATGGAAATTGGTACAACTGTGTGGAGAACAGTATGGTGATTTCTTAAAAAACTAGGAATAAATCTACCATATGACCCAGCAATCCCACTACTGGGTGTATATCCTGAGAAAACCACAACTCTAAAAGACACATGTACCCCAGTGTTCATTGCAACAATATTTATAATAGCCAGGACATGGAAGCAACCTAGTTTTAATGAATGGATGAAGCAGCTGTGGGACATCCTACAACGGGCTATCACTCAGCCAGAAAAAGGAGCAAATTTGAGTCAGTTGCAGTGAACTGGATGAACCTAGAGCCTCTTATAGAGTAAAGCAAGTCAGAAAGAGAAAAAAGTCATTAAGAGAAAAACAGGCATATATATGGAATCTAGAAAAATGGTCCTGATGAGCCTAGCAGAGAACAGGCTTGTGGACAGTGGGGGAAGGTGAGGGGGAGGGAATTGAGAGCGCGGCATTGACATATATACCCTATGACATGTAAAACAGTGGGAAGTTGCTAAATAACACAGGGAGCCCACCTGGCACTCTGTGATGACATGGAGGAGTGGGATGGAGGAAGGGGAGGCTCAGGAGAAGGAAATATACATGTGTGTGTGCACATATATATAATTATGACTGATTTGTACTGTTGTATGGGAGAAACCAACGCAAAACTGTAAAGCAATTTTTCACCAATTAAAATATTAAAATAAAAATTAAAAAAATATAAAGCACCAAAAGGAAGAACAACTGTCCGCCTAAAACTCTACACCCAGTTTTCAAAAATAAAGGTAAAACAAGGACTATTCAGGACTATAAATCCATCATCAGATTTATACCACTGAGAAATAGTAAGAAATTTACCATTGCAATGGTAAGAAATTTCTTTCTTACCAGAAATGGTAAAGGAATTTCTTTAACATGGAAAATGGTACTAGATGGAAATCTGTTCTTTCCAAAGTAATAAATGCTTACTAATGGTAAACAAGTGAGTAACATAAAATAGTATTTTTTCTTATTTAAAAAATTTATTTTTAATTGAAGGATAATTGCTTTACAGAATTTTGTTGTTTTCTGCCAAATATCAGCATGAATCAGCCACAGGTATACATATGTCCCCTCCCTCTAGAACCTCCCTCTCATCTCTGTCCCCATCCCACCCAAGTTGTTACAGAGCCCCTGTTTGAGTTCCCTGACTCATTTGGCAAATTCCCATTGACTATCTATTTTACATACAGCAATGTAACTTTCCATGTTACTCTCTCCATACATCTCACCCTCCCCTTCCTCTCCCACCCCGTGTCCATAAGTCTGTTCTCTATGTCTAGTTCTAAATAAATTCATCAGTACCATCTTTCTAGATTCTGTATATATGTGTTACTATATGATATTTTATTTTTAAAGTATTTTAAAAAATCACTAACTTTAAAGCAAAAAATAGTAACAATGTATTATATGTTTTATTACATGTAGAATAGAAACCTTTGACAATAGTAGAAAGGGAGAGAAAACAGAAATACTGTTGCAAGGCTCTTATATTTTTTGTGAAATGGTATAATTTCACTTGAAGGTAAGCTTCAGTGATAGTTAGACATGTACCCACAAAGTCCTAAAGCCATCACTAAAAAAAGTCAAAAAATGTCATAAATCAATGTTATTATTCATAAGCCAACAAATGAGATAAAACTGAATCATATAAACACTTAATTACTCAAAAATGACACTTACTTACTCCCTCCTGAGAAATCTGTATGCAGGTCAAGAAGCAATGGTTAAAACCGGACATGGAACAACAGACTGGTTCCAAATTGGGAAAGGAGTATGTCAAGGCTGTATACTGTCACACTGCTTATTTAACATATATGCAGAGTACATCATGAGAAATGCCAAGCTGGATGAAGCACAAGCTGGAATCAAGATTGCCGGGAGAAATATCCATAACCTCAGATATGCAGATGCTGCTGCTGCTGCTAAGTCGTGTCCTACTCTGTACAATCCCATAGACGACAGCCCACCAGGCTCCTCTGTCCCTGGGATTCTCCAGGCAAGAATACTGGAGTGGGCTGCCATTTCCTTCTCCAATGCATGCATGCATGCTAAGTTGCTGCAGTCGTGTCCGACTCTGTGCAACCCTATGGACAGCAGCCCACCAGGCTCCTCTGTCCACGGGATTCTCTAGGCAAGAATACTGGAGTGGGTTGCCATTTCCTTCTCTGCAGATATGCAGATGACATCACCCTTATGGCAGAAAGCGAAGACAAATTGAGAAGCCTCTTGATGAAAGTGAAAGAGAAGAGTGAAAAAGTTGGCTTAAAACTCAACATTCAAAAAACTAAGATCATGACATCCAGTCTAATCACTTCAAGGCAAATAGATGGGGAAAAAATGGAAGCAGTGACAGACTATTTTGGGGGGCTCCAAAATCACTATGGACCATCACTGTAGCCATGAAATGAAAAGACACTTGCTCCTTGGAAGAAAAGCTATGACCAACCTAGACAGCATTTTTAAAAGCAGAAACATTATTTTGCCAACAAAAGTCTGTCTAGTCAAAGCTATGGTTTGTCTAGTAGTCGTGTATGGATGTGAGAGCTGCACTATAAAGAAAGCTGAGCACCAAAGAATTTATGCTTTTGAACTGTGGTGCTGGAGAAAACTCGAGAGTCCCTTGGACTGCAAGGAGATCAAAACAGTCAATGCTAAAGGAAATCAGTCCTGAATATTCATTGGAAGGACTGATGCTGAAGCTCCAGTACTTTGGCCACCCGATGCGAAGAACTGACTGATTGGAAAAGACCCTGATGCTGGGCAAGATTGAAGGCAGAACGAGGAGGGGATGACAGAGGATGAGATGGTTGGATGGCATCACCACCTCGATGGACATGAGTTTGAACAAGCTACAGCATTTGGTGATGGACAGGAAAGCCTGGTGTGCTGCAGTCCATGGGGTCACAGAGAGTTGGACATTGACTGAGAGACTGAACTGAAGTCAAAAATAAGGCATAAAAAGATATGATAAGGGAAAACAATAGCAAGAGGGTAGATCTAAATCCAACCATATTAATAATCATTATTTGTGAGTGATACATTGTATAAGTGGACTAAACATCTTAAAAATTAAGGCAGAGGCTGTCATAAAAAAACAAGATCCACCTATACGTGATCTATAAAACACCCATTCTAACTATAAAGTCGCTTGCGTCTTTTTCTGAAGACTGAAGAAGCCCTAACAAGCTGTAGCTCTGGCTTTTGCTTTCTCTCTGAAAAGCCATGGCCTCTGATGAATATGGACTTTACCAAAGAGGCATGCCAAGTCTCGCTGTGTTCCTTACAACAAGCACTAAAATGCCACATTTTACCCCTGGGTTCTGGTTTCCTCAGTTCTCAAAATGGCCAACACTTTTAGGAAGCATTCCAATTTAATGGCCTTATTAAATCCTCCAGTACTTTTGCCTAGAAAATCCCATGGACGGAGGAGCCTGGTAGGCTGTAGTCCATGGGGTCGCTAGAGTCAGACACGACTGAGTGACTTCACTTTCACTTTTCCCTTTCATGCATTGGAGAAGGAAATGGCAACCCACTCCAGTGTTCTTGCCTGGAGAATCCCAGGGACGGGGAAGCCTGGTGGGCTGCCGTCAATGGGGTCGCACAGAGTAGGACACCACTGAAGTGACTTAGCAGCAGCAGCATAGATCAGGTTATGAATTATCAGAAACTGCCATTTGTACCATGAATCTGATAATCTTTTTCTCCCTTCCAACTGAAAAAAAAAAAAAACAACAACAAAACCCCATATTTTTATTCCTCCATTCATCTGTCTTCCCAGTTGGTGTTAGTGGTAAAGAATCCGCCTGCCAATACAGGAGATTTAACTTGGGTTTGATTGCTGAGTTGGCAAGATCCCCTGGAGGAGAAAATGACAAACCACTCCAGCAGTTTTGCCTGAAAAATTCCATGGACAGAGGAATGCGGTGGGCTACAGTCCATGGGGCTGCAAGAGTTGGACACGACTGACCATGTGAGAGAGTGCGCGTGCACACACACACACATTCATTAGCCAAATAGCTAACATGCATAAGTCAGCCACCACGCCAGGGCTGTTGTTTATGTGGATTGATACTGGCGAAACAAACCACTAGTTTCAGTACCCAGGGAGCTCAAGATACTGTAGAGGAGACAGTCTGTAAACTAAAGTATAATTACATGTTGTGTGAAGAATAGTAATAAAAACAGAGAAAATATTAGGAGGTAGGTGTTAGGTCGATAATGTGGCCAAAGGACTCTGCATGAGAAATAACACTTAAGCCAAGACCTGGGTAGGAATCAGCCATAAAAACCACCAAGAGCGTTTGCAGGCATGGGAACAGGATATGTAAAGACCTTGAGACAGAAGAATGTAGTATGTCTAAGATGCTTGAAGGACCTGAGATGAAGCAGGAACCAGATCGTGCAGGGCCTTGGTAAGATGTTTTTATTTTCCTCCCAGTACAATGGGAAGTCATTAAGGCATATAAACAGCAGAGTCACATATGGCAATTTTCATGTTAAGACCGTCTCCCTAGCCAGTCTATGGAGGATGGATTACAGTGGGATAGGATTGGAGACAGGAGATGCGTTTAGGAAGCTGTCACTAAAGAACAGGCCCGAGAGGAGAGGGGCTTGGATCGGTGATGATGGAGAGAAATTAAAAGCTTTGAGATGCAAAGTTAAAGGCTTTGGAGGTTGAATGGTCACAGCTCCTACGTAAGGTGTGAGGGAGAGCACTGAATCAAGGATGATTCCAACTGGGTGACTGATACAAAGAGAGGGAGGCTTGGGGGCGTTACAGGTTTTTGGGCGGGAATCGGAAGTTCCGTTTGAAAATAAGGTTAAGCTTGAAAAGTCTGAAAGCCAACAGTGCTTGCCCTTGCTGGTGAGCCCAAACCAAATGGGCCTTGGAGCAGCGTATCTGAGAGTTCAGATCAGAAACTGTATCTCCTGACTAAGCAAGATAGATCTAACATCATCTTCTTGTTGCTTTTGTTCAGCTGCTCAGTTGTGTCCGACTCTTTTTGACCCCATGGGCTGCAGCAACCAGGCTCCTCTGTCCTCCACTATCTCCCAAGTTTGCTCAAATTCATGTCCATATTGTCTAGTGCATCTCTGATTCCAAAAACGTCTTCCCCGTCTCTGTTGCTTTTTGCTCCCTCTCTTTGGAACTCTGCGTGACACAGCGTGAAGGCCAGGTGGCCCAGGGGAGGCCCAAGTTCCCTTGTATGAATTTAATAACACCCGCAGCGCCTCAGTTACAAGATAGAGATGATCACAGTCTTTTTGCGAGCTTAAAACGGGGTCTAGCAGCCCGTCCAGTTCTACAGCCCCCTTGTCATTCCAACAAACTTTGTGACAGGTTTTGCTGGCCTAATTATTTCTCGGGTAATCAATCTAGTTGTCTATCTCTTCATCTCTCTGTCCCACTTAAACGCACGCCTAATATTTTACCATCCTCTCCAGCAGGCAAAGGAAGTTGCTGGTAGCTTCTAACCTACACTAGCGATCCTGCTCTTGATTGGTATCAAGCAAAAGGAAACATTTAAACACAAGGGCAGGTCATCTTCAATTCCAAAGAGCTGGTATTGTCACTCTAATGTTAGTGGACCTTAAAGCTTGGTGCCCTAAGCACAGAGGAACCTGCTGACCATGATGTGACCTCACCTTTCACACGATTAACTGGCTCTGGAGCGGGTGGGTAACCAGGTCACAGGAGACCATGAAGGCATCAAAGCCCAGGAGGACACGAGGCCACGTCCTGAAAGCAAGGAAAGAATAGTAACGAACTCACTCTGCCCAGAAGGCAGAGTTCTCTTTCCGCACCCTGAGGGCTCCTGGCAGAGCACCTTCTCCTGGGAGCCATGACCCTACACCTGGTCATCAGAGAAATAATTACAGTTTCCCAGGAAGTGTTAAGAAATCATACAGAGAGATCCCATATTCCTTTGCCCCAGTGGTAACATCCTGCATAACTACAGTATAAAATCATACCAGGAAACTGATACCGGTACAATCCAAAGACCTCACTCAGATTTCACCAGTTTTTACACACACTCATTTGCAGGTATATGTATATATACTTGGGGCTTCCCTCGTAGCTCAGTCGGTAAAGAATCTGCCTAAAATGTAGGAGACCTGGGTTGGATTCCTGGGTTGGGAAGATCCCATTGAGAAGGAAATGGCAACCCTCTCCAGTATTCTTGCCTGGTCTTGGCTTCCCCAGTGGCTCAGACAGTAAAGATCTGCCTGCAAAGTGGGAGACCTGAGTTTGATCCCTGGATTGGGAAGATCCCCTGGAGAAGGAAATGGCATCCCATTCCAGTATTCTTGCCTGGAGAGTCCCATATATATTTGACCCTTGAACAATGCAGAGGTCAGTCGAAATCCTCTGCACAGTCGAAAATCCATGCACAACTTAAAATCGGCCTCTGTATCTGTGGCTTTTCCCTACGTGAGGTTCCACATCTGCTAATACACTATGGATCATGTAATTCTACAGTATTTATTATTTTTAAAAAAATCTGCACATTTACAAACTTGTGTCGTTGAAACTCATGCTGTTCCAGGGTCAGCTCTGTTTTCGTGTGTGTCAGTCGCTCAGTCGTGTCCAACTCTTTGCGACCCTGTGGACTGTAGCCTGTCAGTCACTCAGTCGTGTCCGACTCTCTGTGACCCCATGGACTGAAGCCTGTCAGTCACTCAGTCGTGTCCAACTCTTTGTGACCCCGTGGACTGTAGCCTGGCAGTCTCCTCTGTCCATCAGATTCTCCAGGCAAGGATACTGGAGTGGGTTGCCATTCCCTTTTCCAGGGGATCTTCCCGACCCAGGCATCGAACCTGGGTCTCCTGCATTGCAGGCAGATTCTTTACCACCTGAGCCCCCAGGGAAGCCCCCAACCCTGTTCAGTTCTATGCCATTTGATCTCAGTGTAGACTCATGCAACCACCACCACGGTCAGGATTCAAACAGCTGCATCAGTGCTGCTCCCCTGCCCAGGTACAGCCACCTCCCTCCCTCCTCTGCTAACTCCTGGCGATGGTGATCAATTCCTGGTCAATGAACAATTACTGATCCTCATGTGCAAGCCACCATGCCAAGACCGGGAGGATCTTGACATAGATATAAATGAAATAAACAGGAAAGCCCAGTGGTTACGAGTACAGGCGGGAACCAGACTAACCGGGTTCAGCTCTTGGGTGTGCCGCTTACCAGCTCTGTGACCTTTGGCAAAGCACATAAGCTCTGTATGTCAGTTTCTTTGTGATAAAATGAGGCTAATGACAGAACCTTCCGGGGTTGTGGAAATTCAGGGAGCTGATATTTGTAGATCAGGTAGGAAGCGCCTGGTGTGAACAGATGTTTGTTAAGACGTAAGACCTCAGCGGCTGGTGGGGAGTTCACAGAATTCTCTGGTGAGCCTGGGTTAGGTGGTGTAATACATCGTTGGGAACACGGCACAGTGGGAGCACGCAGGAAGCAGCAGTTCCTTCTGGCACTGGAAAGCCAAGATAGGTTTCCCAGGAAAGAGAACACGCGGGTTGGGCTTTGAAGTGTAAGACTTTGCCAGAAGTAAAAGGGACTGGACAATGTTTCAGGCCTATAAACAGTGTGTGGCCCTGAGGCATGAGAAGGCGAGGGCCATCCAGGGCGAAGTTGAGAGGGTTAGAACCAGAGGAGACTCTGAGGAGACAAGAGTGGGGGTGTGGGTCGAGGGAGACGAAGAGAAGGAAGACACAGATGCAGCCTGAGGGAAGGTCGGGGCCAGGTTTTGAGGTGAATTTGAATGCCAGGCTCTAGTGGGCACCCAGCTTTGCAATCCTGGAGAGGGGCAAAAGGGAGCAGAAAGGGGACCGTCTGCCTGTAAAACAGAGGTGCATAGGGAAGGGATTCGCGTGGAAGGGAAAGCACTTTGCAAATTACAAAAACACAAGCCATGGTGATATATTATGAGTTGTCATTGTTCAGTCACTAAGTCATGTCTGACTCTTTGCTACCCCATGGACTGTAGCCTGCCAGGCTCTTCAGTCCATGGAATTTCCCAGGCAAGAATACTGTAGTGGGTTGCCATTCCCTTCTCCAGGGGACCTTTCTGACCCAGAGATCGAACCCGCATCTCTTGCACTGGCAGGTGGGGTTTTTGGTTTTTTTTTTTTTTTTTTTTTTTTTTACTATCTGGGCCACCTGGGAAGCCCCTTAGCATGAGCACGGCCTAGTTAAAAACGAGCAGCAGCGACCACACTGCTTAGACAGGCTCACTATTCTTGTTAGATGCAGAAAACCTTGAGAGTCTGGGGCACGGGGATTAGAAGTGATCAGGCGCATTCATGCCAGAACCTGTTTTCTCACTGCTGGGGCGGGTTCTGCTCTAAGCCAGGTGTTCCCAATGCCCATCACCAGCAACCTCCAAGCAAAGCAGCTCCGCAGAGACTCTAGCAGCCCCCAGTGTCTGCCCCAGTCGTGGCCACCCTCAGCTTTGTCTCAGTGAGCCCATGGCATTCATCTGATCGTCCAGCCACATGCCTTCTTCAGGCTCAGGACATCCTGCTCCCCTTTACCCTCCTCCGCCTTGGGCGGTGCTGTCCTCCTGGTTGCTTCCTGGGGCCCTGACCTCCCGTGTTTGCAGGGACTGTGAGCTCCTGACCCGGGGCCCGTTCACATTTCTGCCTTTCACGACTGCACCGTTGCCTCTGGTCCCAGGACTTCCAATGACCTGCTGCCCTGTACTCCCGGGGAGGCATGGAGGCCAAGAATGAATTCCCCCGTGTTTCTGCTTTGAAAACGTTTCTCGGTCAACCACCTTCTCCTGGTTATTTTCCTCATTATAGAGAAGGAGGAAGGAAGGACAGATAATGCTTATTTCATGTGTTTAAACTAACTGTGGGAGAAGGAAATGGCAACCCACTCCAGTGTTCTTGCCTGGAGAATCCCAGGGACGGGGGAGCCTGGTGGGCTGCCATCTATGGGGTTGCACAGAGTCGGACATGACTGAAGCGACGCAGCAGCAGCAAACTAACTGTATGGTTAACTCCACATAAACTAAAAAAAAAAAGATCAATTATATTCTTTAGTAGCATCAGGCCTCTTCCTTTTTGTTGTCATTCTATCAAGGAGAAGAAAAGAGGTTGGAATAAATGGCTCTTCCTAAAAGGGTACAGGAGGGGGTTTACAGTTTGGCTCTGAAAACTAATGACAACCCCCTTCCCTACCCCAAAAGGAAACCCTTCCCTCTAAATGAGGTTATGTACATGAACTTGCCTAAAGATCATGAAGATGGCTTATACCAAGACTTAGAAATAAATATTTCCAAGTACCCCAAAATAGACATTTTTTGCCCTCCCAATAAAGAGCAGTACCCCTTCTCTGTCTTCTTCCCTTGAAGCTTCTCTGTGAAAGATGGAACTCTTCACAGCATATATTATAGAAACACTCCCTTCTCAACCAAACACATCAAGACACACTCCCAAGCCTTCTTAGACTAAATTCACTTACAGTAACTAAATCAAACATCCCTGTAAATTAACAAACAAAACCATACCATTTTTGAAAAGCCATAAAACAGCAAGGCAAGATTATTATTGAAGGAAAAATGGAAAGAATAAGAAAAAAAAAAAGAAAGGGAACTTCAATTTCCCGAATGTCATAGCCCAAGCCTAACAAATTCAATCATTTACGTATTTAGAAAATGCAAACATCTTCTTCCTTCAATCTGTATTTTCACTTTTGGCCAAAGGATTATTAATAACATCACAAACTCTAAAAAAAAAAAAAGAGAGAGAAAATGCCAACATCTTCAATTCCTTAAGCCTCAGAGCAAACCCTTTTATACAATTAGACCTCGTATTTTCCCAAGTTTTGTGCAAGGGTGGCAGCCAGTCTATGGGTAATTCAGTCTTTGCTCTTCTGACCTTCACCCAGGCAGAGGGCAACCAGAGAGAAAATACAACATAAATGATGGCAGGGAAGGATGATTTATTCTTAATTTAATGAGATAGGATAACCTAATATTAAGAGATTAATTCTGCACTACAGCAGACACCTCAGTAAAGGACCAAAGGTCCTTCCCCCACAAAGACCCCACATCACCCCACTTTCCCCACTCCCATCCCCAGGATGGTTCAGTTGACTTTGTTTTTGCAGATCTACCAAGTGTCTCAAACTCTAATGTGAATAAGAATCACCTGAGAGGCTTGTTACACTTTATAGATGCCTCTCTGGACCCGCCAATTAAAACGTCTGGGAATGGGGCCAGAAAGCTACATTTTAAACAAATTCCCAAAGAAATTCTGATCCAAGGGGTTTCAGCAAAGGCTCCTTGAAAAACACAAGGTCAAAAGAGACAATAAAGTTGGGACACATGGGCATGGGCAGCAGGCGAGCTGAGGCTTCAGAGAAAAGGACCAGACCTGGGAAGTCTCCTCTCCGGGTCAGGGAGCTTGGTTTTTATCACACAGGCAGGCAGGAGCACCGCAGAGTTTCAGCAGGGCTGTGACACAAAAGCAATGCCTCTCCCTTAACCTTCAGCTCACAGATCTGTGATACCGGCTCCATGAAGGCCTTTCCTGACCCCACCCCCAGTCCGAGTCCAGCAGAGCTTTCTGCTCCTGTGTATCCTTCTAACCCACCACTGACCTCCCTGTGGAATGGACACTGTTCCTTCTCTTGTGGCATTGTTCTAATCCCCTCTCTGCCAGTAGGCTTCTGCACCAGGCCTGGCAGACAGTGTCCTATAAATGTTTAATCAGGCAGCTACTGTATTCCATTTACGACCATGTCACCAAACAGTGACTTTTCACAAATAAAGCCACTTAGTTGCCCTCTCTTTCTTGCTCACATGGCCCGGATTTCTAGCTGAAACTGGCCCCAACCTCTAAACCGCTTATTTACCTGAGGATATTGCTCTTACTGGAGTCAGAATGAAACACCAGAGGGCCTGGAATTTTGATCATGTTATCACAAAATTAACTCGCTCATTTGTCTATATTTTAGAACGGCCAGCCTTCCAAAGTTCACATGTATAGGTCAAGCACCTCAAAAGAATTTAAGGCGCAGGAAAAAAACATCCCAACAGGTGATTACAGCCTGAAGGCACGCGCTGTCCAGAGTCTTTTCAATCCTAAAAGCAAACACCTGGATTCGGTCCTGGACGGCCCCCCACCCCCACCCCCACGCACCTGTTTCAATTTGGCCATCGCCTCCCACTCAAGGGCAGATGGGAGGACGACGCCATGAGAATTTTAAATTCTTAAATTCTTTCATAAAGAAGGCAAGACGTTCGGTGAAGGAAGAGTCACAAAGATCGCGCCTGTAGGAGCTTTGTTCTGTGTCCTCCGCCCCACCCATTTTCGGCGAGTAAAAGTGGTCTCAAGCCGGTGAAAACTGAGACCAAAGCTTTGAGCAGCACGCATGGCCGCCCCGCGTTCCGCCCGCTTCCCTGTGGCCTCCGCGGCTCCTGCAACTGTGTCCATCCGAGACGTGTAGACTTCGCCCTGTGGCCTGGCTTCTTCTAGCTCGGGGCTCTAGGGAACCTTCCAATCGGCACGGCGTCTTGGGGGTTTAGGCCTGGGGCTAGCTCAGTGGAGCAGTGGTTTGGGGCTCCCAGGATAAGTGACTCCCTAAGTCGCCTTCCCCGGTTCCCAAGGAAGGACTCCGTCTCCAAGGCGCAAGCCGCCACCAGAGCCCAGTGCCAAGGCCGGCCTTGGGAGATGGTGGGCGTTGGTGACCGCTGCAGACTCCCGGACGCGGGCCCTGGAGGCGGGCTGTCGCCCACGCCCCACGTGCATCGCCCCCCGGCCCAGGGAGCGGCCGCACCCGCCCCTCTCGGCCGCGGCGGGGGCGGGCAGCTGCGTGGCCCCCGGGCCTCGCGCCCTGCAGCTGCCCCGCGCGCCGCCCTCCCGGGCGGGCCTCGCGGACGCACACCTGCCCGCGCGCGAGGCTTCTTTAGGCAGCGGGCAGGCGGGCGGCCCCGTGCGGGAGTCCAGGCCATGGAGCCCACCCGGGAGCGCGGCCCGGAGTTGCGGGGTGAGTGCGCGGGAGCCCGGGGGCCCAGCAGCCAGGCCTCTAGAGCTCGGGAGGGTCGGGGCTGGGAGCTGAGGGGGGACTCGAGGGGGTGTCGCGGGCCAGGGAGCCCTCCCCACAGCACCCTTCCGTTTTGGG
The DNA here is from genome assembly GCF_055505025.1 of Bos grunniens. Lineage (NCBI taxonomy): Eukaryota > Metazoa > Chordata > Mammalia > Artiodactyla > Bovidae > Bos > Bos grunniens. The sequence continues at coordinate 12,473,615 of NC_141168.1, forward strand.
GTTCTGATCTGTCTACACGCAGAGAAGGAAAGCAGGGTTGAGGCTCTGCTGTTCTAGGTTCCAAGACCCATCACCTTTTTTACCAGGATCTATCACCCTGATTTGTTGTTCTTCAGTCGCTCAGTCGTGTCCGACTCTTTGCGACCCCATGAACTGTAGTCCACCAGGCTGTTCTGTCCATGGAATTCTCCAGGGAAGGATACTCTAGGCAAAAGAGTGCCATGCCCTTCTCCAGTGCGTCTCCTGATTGAGGGTTGGAACCTGGGCTCTTGCATTGGCAGGCGGATTCTTTACCGCTGAGCCACTTTAGGAAAGCTATCAAGGCGATCCATTGCCTTTAGTGACCATCTACTGTGTACCAGATTTGCTAGGCTCCAGTGCTCCAGAAATACTGTAAAACCAGTGTGTCCCTTCTTCCGCATTTCCCCATCCGGCCACTCGGCTTAGTTATGGAGTAGAAGCCTGCAAACCCTGGTCACCAGCTTGTACGCTAGGGAACAATCTGGCAAAGCACCTTAGCCTGTGACCTACATCTTTCTTTACATGTTGTTAGAAAGCGGTTCCTTAAGCTAGTCAGTCTCATGCAACTTTCATTAAAAAAAAAAAAAAACCAGAAAAACTCGCTCTTGGAAACTTCCCTGATGGTCTAGAGGTTAAGATTTGGCACTTCCAATGCAGGGGGCCTGGGTAGATCCCTAGTGGAGGAACCAAGATCCCACATGCTGTGGGGGCCAAAACAAAACACCAGTGAGCATCCACTGAAAAATATTCAAAAAAAATTTTTTTTAATAAAAATATTCTAGTTTTGTAAGAAATAACACAACAGCTCCTTGACCTGAGAGAGTTCTGGAGGTTATGAATAAGCTGGGAGGGAAATGAGGGGCAGGTTGGTGACCTTCGGAAGGGCTCCGTCTAGTGAACAAGAGCCCTGCACTGTGAGTTTAGGCAAGTCACTGAACTCTGGCATCCTCATTTCTTCATCTGTTAGAGGGAGAGATGCCTATGCCTTCCTCACAGGGATTAAATGCAGACCAGACTGATCTCTGAAAGGTGCTTAGCACCATGCCCAGGACCTGGTAAACTCCTGATGAATCATAGCTCAGAAAAGGACAGACAAGCTGAAGGCTGAGGGATGGGAATGTACAGTGCTCGTCAGGTCACCCTTCCATACCTGTAAAAGGGGGGCTGGCCTGGGCCCCAGGCCCTTGGCTGAGGTCCCGCTTTGCAGGGAGGGGATGAGGGTGTGTATAGGGGTGAGGAGAGAGCCAGTTCTGTGGGAGATGAGGGTAGACATTCCTGTTAGCTCCCCTTTGATGTTCTTGTCTGGGCCCCTCGACACCACTCAGTCCTGCCGTGTTCCTGCTCAGCCCTGATGCTGTGTCCGGAGCAGGACCAGGATCCAGTCTGATCAGCTGCAGAGTCCAATCTCAAACTCACAATCCAGGTGTCTAGGAGAAAACTGGGAACTCCCAGGGAGTAAGTTCCCCTCAAATTAGGATTCCTCCCCCACCATCTAGGTTCACGAGCTCAGACCCCTCATGTTGGCATCTGCGTGCTTTTGCTTTTCCAAGCTACGTATGTACGTATGTGTTAGCTCAGTCGTGTCCGACTCTTTGTTACCCTGTGGACTGTAGCCTGCCAGGCTTCTCTGTCCATGGAATTCTCCAGGCAAGAAGGATTCCCTCCTTTGATCCTCACGGTAGCCGAGTTAGGAAGGTACGCCTGGAACTGTTACCACGTTTGTTAAGTAGACAAGTGAAAGCTTAAGGTCAAACAGGACACCAGTTGCAGACCAGGAAGCAGCGCATCCTCCTGGGCCAGGCTCTTCCTTCTCCTGGGCTGAGTCGGGGTGCTGGCTCTCCACAGGCCAGGGGGGTGTCCCTGCTGCCAGGCTGGAGGAGGAGACGGAAGCCCTGCAGAGGTCAGCCCCCCACACTCAGGATGCCCCAGGCAAGGACGTGCCTATTTCCTGCACCATCTACGGGGAGAAGCGGCCGTCAGAGGCCCCTGGGGAAGGGACTGGGCCTATGAAAGCCTGCCAGTGCCCCAGCCCAGGAGCTCTCCACAAAGACAGGAGCCTGGCCTCGCCTAGACCCCAGCCTCAAGGGCAAGGGCCTCCCTTTCCTGGGACAGAGGGCAGGCTGGGGAAGAGGCCCTACTCTCCAGCCGCCGGCGAGCAGAAGAAGCCTAGGGATGTGGGTCCGGCCTCGACGGCATCTCCCAGCAGCGCTAACCCGGCTCGGGCCACGTACAACCCAGGGCCTTGTGGGTTAGGCCGGGGGTCCTGCCATGTGGCCAACCTCCTCAACACACTGGCCCAGAAGAACCAAAACCTGGACCAGGAGAAGAGGTCCCCGGAAGTGACCTGCCAGGTCCGGAAGAAGACTCGCACCCTGTACCGCTCGGGTAAGTCCCTGAGGTGAGGAAACCGGAGGGACCTGGTGTCAATCTCTGGGAACGTGGCCCCAGGAGACGGGAGTGCAGTTAGCTTATGCATCACCTTGGCTGGAACGTCTCTTGACCTCTGCAAGGCCATGACTTCTGACCCTAAGAGGGAAAGTTTGCGTTTTCTTATCAGAACATGGAAGAAACAGGAAAGTAACCCACCACGCAGTTCCCTGCCACAAAGCCCAAGCCAGAGGAGGCCCCAGCCCACTGGGGGAACTTAGCCACCAGGCTGTGGGAGGCCCTTGGGTTGGGGACAGTGGTCCCGCCTGAAAGGCATGTGTTTCTCCTCTGCTTCCTCATTACTGGTGTTCATCCTCAAAGCCAGTGTTTTCTTCTTCTAGACCAGCTGGAGGAGCTAGAAAGGCTCTTCCAAGATGACCACTATCCAGACAGCGATAAGCGCCGTGAGATTGCCCAGACAGTGGGGGTCACCCCCCAGCGCATCATGGTAAAGGGTGCTGACTCCCCTGGTCTAGGAGTGGAGGGGAGCCCACGTGCCGGGACTCTGGGGGAGCTTAGCAAGTACTCAGCAGCTCCCCAACAGGGGCTGGAGTGAGGCCTCAGCCAGGGCTGTGTTCTTGCCTGTTTCCACCCAGCCTTGGCCTTAGATGACGCAGGGAGGTGACTCAGACCCCATCTAGATGAACCTTTCATACCAGTCTGAGTGGTGCAGGGACCTCCTCAGTCACAGCCATCATGGGCCAGCAGGCCCGAGCCTCAGGCTCTGCCCTGTTCCTCAAGCTCTTCAGGTGTCTCTTCCCCTACAGGTGTGGTTCCAGAATCGCCGGGCCAAGTGGCGAAAAATGAATGGGAAGGAGAGTAAGGACGCACCTGCCGGTCCCACCCTTACCCCAGCCCCCGCCAGCAACCAATGCAGGTAAGACTTTCTCCTCTTCCTGGCCCCTCCCCGTGGGCAGGACGTGGGGTCTAAGCTGGGATCCTGGGATCTAGAAGGGGGAAGGTGCTGGAAGGCTGGGCACATGATGGGGCATGTGTGTGTGAGTCGCTTAGCCAAGTTCACCTCTCTGCAACCCGAAGGGCTGTAACCTACCAGGCTCCTCTGTCCGTGGGATGTCCCAGGCAAATATACTGGAATGGGAGGCCATTCCCTTCTCATGGGCTCTTCCTGACCCAGGGATCGAACCTGGGTCTCCCACATCTCAGGTGGCTTCTTTATGGTCTGAGCCAGAGTTGTTGGCTAATATTTAGAGGGATTTGGACCAGGTGGGATTGGGACTTGCCAGTGGAGAAGGCAATGGCACCCCACTCCAGTAACTCTTGCCTGGAAAATCCCGTGGACGGAGGAGCCTGGTGGGTGTCTGGGTGTCTGGTGGGAGCCTGGTGCAGTCCATCGGGTCCCTAAGAGTCGGACACAACTGTGCGACTTCACTTTCACTTTTCACTTTCACACATTGGAGAAGGAAATGGCAACCCACTGTTCTTGCCTTGAGAATCCCAGGGACGGGGGAGCCTGGTGGGCGGCCACCTATGGGGTCGCACAGAGTTGGACACAACTGAAGCGACTTAGCAGCAGCAGCAGTGCCTTGTAGGGAGACAGAGCTTGAATGTGTGGGTCCCTTTCCCTACATGGAAGCCCCAGTCATAGACCAGGGACCCCTTGACCTGCAGTCTCTGATCTGTCTGCCTCCAGCTCTGTGGCCGAGCTGCCACCTACTGAGTCCACAATGCTGGAGCCTGGGACCCTCCCTCAGGATTCCCTTCCAGGTGAGCCGACCCCCTTCTGAGGGTTGTCTGGGGAAGACGGCAAAGTCAAAGGGCTCTTTCTTGGAAGACCTGGGAGTGGCCAGAGCTCTCCATGGTTTTGTTCAGTGGAGCCCCTTCGGGGAGCCCAAGCCTCTTGCACTCTAACCCCCTCCAGCACCGCCAAGGCTGCGTCCCCTCCCCGTTTTCTTACTCTCACAAACCCCGTGGACTTCTGTTCCCAGAGCCGTCCATGCTGCTGACATCTGACCAGACTCTGGGCCCAAACCTGCAGAATGAGGGCCCCCAGAGAAGGCCTGTGACCCCCCCACTCTTCAGCCCCCCACCTGTCCGAAGAGCCAACCTTCCCTTTCCCCTCGGCCCTGTGCACGCCCCCCAGCTAATGCCACTGCTGCTGGACACCCTGAGCAGCGACAGCAGCCACAAGGATGGCCCTTGTGGGTTGTGGGGAACAAGGTACTTGTCTGCCACTTCACGGGGGGCCGTACTGAGCTATCCCGGGGGAGGCACAGACGGAGGAAAGATGGATGGAGCTTGGGAGGTGAGAGGGTAAGTGAGAGATGGGGTTTCCCCACCCCCCCAGACAAGAATACTAGAGTGGGTTGCAGTTCCATCCTCCAGGGGATCTTCCTGACCCAGGGATCGAACCTGGGTCTCCTGAATTGCAGACAGAATCTACCTTCTGAGCCACCAGGGAAGCCCCGAGAGAAGCAAGGAGTTAGTAAATGTAGTGAGGGTTAAAGGGTGAGGGGATGGGGAGGGAAAGGATCAGGACATCACAGCTGTAGAGGAGAAGAGGGTGAGAAGCTGGAGCAGGAAGAGGAGGAAGCAGCAGGCCTGGGGTTTGTGGAGAGGCAGGTGGGGGGGAGGGCGTCGTAGGAATGAAACCATTGGAGCCTCAGGAAGTTCTTCTCTGTCCCCACAGCATCACTCCACCCCCTGCCTGCTCATACTTAGAGGATCTGGAACCCCAGGAGTACCAACCCAGCAGCAGCCAGCCAGGATCGTTCCCCTTCTCCCAGGGGCCACAGACCCAGTTCTTCCAACACCCACAGCCCCAGTTTCCATACCTGCACCCCTTCCCTTTGCCCAGCTCGCTGACTCCACCGCTGCCCGAAGACCCTCTCTTTGCCTTGTCCTGTGGCCCCGGCGGGGGCTCATCCCAGGGCTATTTCCCAGGCCCTCCGTCGGGGCCCGTCCTGCTACAGCCGCCGGCCGGGAATGTGGGTGAGTCAGGGCTGGAAGAGAAGGCCCCCCCACCCCAGTGTTTGAGGAGGGTGAGAGGGGAGAGATCCCCAAGACGGGGGCTATCTTGGTGAAGCTCTTCGTCCTCCAGTTTCCTGGAGGTTTCAGAGCAGAGTAAGAGAGCTTTGGGTGTGTGTTAGTTGCTTAGTTGTGTCCGACTCTTTGCAACCCCAGAGACTGTAGCCCACCAGGCCCCTCTGTCCATGGGATTCTCCAGGCAAGAACACTGGAGTGGGTTACCATTTCCGTCTCCAAAAGGAACTATAGAAAGAAAGAAAGTGAAGTCGCTCAGTCGTGTCCGACTCTTTGCGACCCCGTAGACTGTAGCCTACCAGGCTCCTCCATCCATGGAATTGTCCAGGCAAGAGTACTGGAGTGGGTTGCCATTTCCTTCTCCGAGAGAGAGAGAGCTTTGGAGGGAGGCAAAGCCAAGCATGGAGTCCAGCTCAGTCGTCACTAGTTCTGAGCTTCCTGGATTCTGAAGTGGGAATAGTATTGCCATCTCTTTGAGGGCTTGGTGAGGACTAGGAATGACGGGCGTGAAACACTCGGTGCAGAGTAGATGGCAGCTAAAGGGAGTGTCCAAGGGGCCACCGGGACCCCGGATATCCTAGAGTTATCACCCTAGGAGACTCAGAAGAAGAAGAGGGAGAAAGACTCTGGTTCCCGGGCTCCTTCCACATGTGTGAGGGGGCCCTGGCCCAACCTGCAGTGCACTCTGGGTCGCTGTGCCCCAACCCCAGGCCCTTGAGACATGGGGGGCGGGTGCCTGGTCCTGAAGGGAGACCCACTCTGAGGTCTTGACCCATGTCTCTGTGGAGCAGGGAGGGTCTCTGTTGCGGAGACTGCCCTGGGGCCCCTTCATGCTGTGCGCTCTGTGCTGTGTGCTTTGGCCCCACAGGTACAGTGCCCTGGGCCGACCCCTGCCTGCCAGACTTGCCATTCTCCAGTGCCTTCTGCCCGCAGGCTCTGGGGGGTCCCCCGGGAGGGGACGGCTGCTTCCTGGACCTGTTTGCCGCCCCCTACGCACAGGCTTCAGGTAGGCCGCCTTCCCCGGGCCTCGCCCAGATGCCCGAGAGCACCCCACCTGCAGCGGGAAAAGCCCCGCTCAGCCAGGCCCAGGAGGAACCACCGGCTGCCCCCGGGGAGCGGCCCCCGGCCCCCGAGGAAGAAGACAAGAGTGGCCATGGGCCCTAGTCGTGGAGCCGAAGAACCAAGAGGCCGTCCTGCCGGAGACGGCTGGAGCACCCGGAGGAGACGGGGCTCGAAGTTGAAGGAAAGACTGGACTCCAGGGCTCATTTTGCCAAATGCTGACTTGAGGAGGAGGAGGCCTGGACCACCCGTCCTTCCCCCACAGCTCCGAATGGTGGTCCTGGAGAAATGGAGTGGGGCCGTGTCGCCTCTGACGGTTGCTTCCGTTTATGTTATTTGCTCTCCTTGCTCCACAGCCGCTCCGGTGGCCACCATAAGCAGTAAACTGCCTCCTCTTGGGTTTCTTTCTCTGTAGTGACGTGTCTCCCTTCTCACGCTAGTGAAGACCCCCGTGCCCTTCACTGCCACCCACTCAGCTGGGCAGCTGTGTACTGTGCGGCTCAGGAGGGACTGACCCTCTGGGGCAGGATCGTGTGGAGCCTGGCATCCTTCTGGGCCCCATCTCTCCTGCTGGGCAAGGAATGGGGCCTCCTGGGCCTTGTCTTTAGTCCTATCTTTAAACCATGTTCTCGTCTCAAACCCAGAAGTGAGCCTGAACAAACCTGAGCCTGGGACTTTTTCTGGAATTTGGGCCCTGCAGTGATGGGAGTTTTCAGCCTGTAAAGAATCTGCCTGCAAGGCAGGAGACCGGGGTTCGATCCCTGGGTAGGGAAGATTTCCCCCAGAGAAGGGATTGGCAACCCACTCCAGTATTCTTGCCTGGAGAATCCCATGGACAGAGGAGTCTGGCGGGCTACAGTTCATGGGTCGCACAGAGTCAGACATGACTGACGCAGCTAACACTTAACTAGGGATAGGATGATGAGAGAAGCTCAAGGCTATTTAGGCCAAGTCTCTAGAATTGTGAACCATGATTTATTTTCCCAAAGCTCTTCTTTTTCTGGGTCGAGAAGGGATTGGGTAGGAATGAGGGGTGGGAAGACCAAGAAGAGGATGCTCTTTTATATATATATATAAATTTATGTATATATATTTAGTACCCACATCTGATAACCCTGCAGGCTTCCCTAGTGGCTCAGACAATAAAGAATCTGAAATGCAGGAGATGCAGTTTCAATCCCTGGGTCAGAAAGATCCCCTGGAGAAGGGAATGGCAACCCATTCTAGTGTTCTTGCCTGGAGATGTCCATGGACAGAGGAGCCTGGCAGGCTACAGTCTATGGAGTCACAAAGAGCTGGACACAACTGAGCAATGAACACACTTCTGATGACCCTGCAGTGTCCAAATAACTAGAATTTCAGGGCTAATGACTCAAACCACCATGCACTTGAGTGTATATGGGGTGTCATTCTGGACCTCCAATGCTATGATTATTGGAAAACACAGTTTTAACTTATGTAAACATAAGTTAAAACATAAACATAACATAAACATAAACACATGTATTAACTTATATCCATCATACTAGTTCTAGGGTCATGGCCCATAAGAACTGAAAAGGGAAAGTATTGAGAAATGGAGAGGAATCACCTTAGCTACACAAACACATGTCTGGGTATCTGTGTAGGATTTTAAAGAAATTCCATGGACAGAGGACCCTGGTGGCTATAGTCCACATGGTTACAAGAGAATCAGACACGACTTGGCAACTAAACAACAATTGTGATGTAACTGGGTCTTTTAAAATATACCTCTCTTTTGCTTTCACATTTGTCTCATGACACCCATGAAATGAGCAGGCTAAAAACAGTGTAAGGGGAAAAAATTATTCTACATAAGGGGTAGAAGACAGTAACTGTTCAATTCCATGCTATTTTTCCTCTCTTGCCATCAGTTACCACAAGATACTGCTGCTTTCAAAGCCTGCAAAGAGGCTGGACATTTTCTCGTCCAGATCTTTACTGATTTAGGCTCCTGCCGCTGAGATGAGTAAGCTCTTCCCTGGTGGCTCAGTGGTAAAGAACCTGCATGGCAATGCAGGAGATATAGGTTCCCTTCCTGGGTCTGGAAGATCCCCTGAAGAAGGAAATGGCAACCTACTCCAGTATTCTTGGCTGGGAAATCCCATCGACAGAGGAACCCCGTGGACTATGGTCCACAGCTCATGAAAGAGTTGGGCACAACTTAGCAACTAAATGATGACAACAACTTAGATAAGTAATGCCCTGTATTTTTAGCAAACAGTAGATATCTAAAGCCAAGAACTGGAGGGTGATGGGCTTTAAGATCTGTGCTTATACACAAAGTCAGGCAATCTAATAGTATACTGAAAACAAAGTGTGTGAATTGAGAATGAATGAAAGATCAAACCAAGGGAAAATGGTGAAAACATTTTAGAAGCACAGAATCCTGGGCTGACACGTCCAACCAGCTGGCAGATGCAGGAATGAGCTCTACACCACCCCTGATGGAGCATCATTCATTCTTAACTTTCCAGTGGGGCTGCAGGGTTGAGGGGGAGCTAACTCCTTTACATAAGAGCCTATAGAATGTTGAAAGCTTTAGTTGTAATGAAGTTCTTCTTCTAGGAGGAAGTCAACATTGTTTAACTGAATTTGAGTTTTGCTTTGCATTGTGCTACGAAGAATAAACCTAGTTTCACAAGATCTGAGGACTGTGTGGCATTCCTCAGAGCCCTGGCCTCAAGGGGCCTGGTCTCACTCTCACCACCTTAAATGCCTCTTTTCAAGAGAATATGAGCTTGCACATGCTCCTTCTAAGAGTGGTGCCCATGGAACAGGATAAAAAATCCAGAAATAAATTCATGTATGACAAAGGGGGTGAGGATATACAATGGAGAAGACAGTCTCTTCAATAAATGGCTCCTGTAAAACTGGACAGCTACATTAAAAAGAATGACATTAAAACATTCTCTAACAACATACACAAAAATAAAATGGATTAAAGACCTAAATGTAAGGCTGCTGCTAAGTCACTTCAGTCGTGTCCGATTCTGTGCAACCCCATAGACGGCAGCCCACCAGGCTTCCCCGCCCCTAGGATTCTCCAGGCAAGAACACTGGAGTGGGTTGCCATTTCCTTCTCCAATGCATGAAAGTGAAAAGTGAAAGGGAAGTCACTCAGTCATGTCCGACCCTCAGCAGACATTATAAAACTCTTAGAGGGAAACACGGAGAAGGCAGTGGCACCCAACTCCAGTACTTTTGCCTGGAAAATCCCATGGACAGAGGAGCCTGGTGGGCTGCAGTCCATGGGGTTGCTAGAGTCGGACACAACTGAGCGACTTCACTTTCACTTTTCACTTTCATGCATTGGAGAAGGAAATGGCAACCCACTCCAGTGTTCTTGCCTGGAGAATCCCAGGGACAGGGGAGCCTGGTAGGCTGCTGTCTATGGCGTCGCACAGAGTCGGACACAACTGAAGCAACTTATCAGTAGCAGCAGCAGAGGGAAACAGGCAGAACACTCTAATATAAATCACAGCAATAGGTTTTGAATCCACCTTCTAGAGTAATGAAAATAAAAACAATAAACAAATGGAACCTAATTAAACTCAAAACCTTTTGCACAGAAACACAAACCATAAATAAAATGAAAAAAAAAAAAAAGCAACCCATAGAATGGGAGAAAATATTTGCAAATGAAGCCACTGACAAGGGATTAATCACCAAAATATACAAACAGCTCATGCAGCTCAATATATATCTAAAAAAAAAAAAAAAAAAAAACCCAATTAGAAAATGAGAAGAAAATCTAGACAGTTTTCCAAAAAGCACACACAGATGGCCAACCAGTATAAGAAAAGATGGTCAACACTGTTAACTGTTAGAGAAATGCAAATTGAAACTGCAATGAGATGTCACTCACACCAGCCAGAATGTCTATCATCGAAAAATCCACGAACACAATACATGTGGAGAGGGTGTGGAGAAAAGAGAACTCTCCTATATTTGTTTGGTGAGAATGTAAATTGGCACAGCTACTATGGAGAACAGCATGGAGGTGCCTGAAAAACTAAAGCTGGAACCACCATGTGATCCAGGATTCCCAGTCCTGGGCACAGATCCAGAGAAAACCATAATGTGAAGAGATACGTGCACCCCAGTAATCACTGTAGCTGCTTACAATAGCCAAGATGTGGAAGCAACCTAAATGTCCATTATTGAGCTTGTTAAGGTAGTTTGGGGTCCTTACATAAAGTCGCCATATATTTGCAATTTGGTTCTCTCTGTTCAGTATGTTTTATGACTTTTATAATCAAGCCATTTATTATTAGTAAACAAGATACAAATAAATATGGAACATTTTGACCTAACTCTTTGAAAATATTAATAAGCTTTTTTTTTTTTGAGTACAGAGTTAAACTAGCTAAAATCTTCCTTAACTCTTGTTGCTATCCAGGGCTATCCTTTGCCATATCTAGGATTTTGGGGGGAAAATCTTTGCTGTATCAATCACTAAAATAAAAAAAAATTCTCTTTATAGCACCCCAATAATTTAACATCCTTGGAAACCTAACAACATTAATTAGTTTCACATGAGTCATTCATAAGGAACACCTATTGTCTTTTATGATTATTTTTAATCTAAATGTTCACAAACCATCTTTCAATGATCTCTTCTAGCAATTTATGAAAATATTGCATTAAATTAATTCTCCTTTAGTTTCTACAACTAATCTCTTTGAAAATTAGGGTGACTGCTTCTATTAAATTTTAGGCATCCTCTCCTGTTCTGCTCTGGAAGACATAGAGAATTGTTTAAATCAGCTATAAGCATCCTGTTTGGGTTTTAAGACAGTCTTGTTTTCTGTCCAATCCTTTTCATTTCTAGAATGTTATCTTTTCTGGAGAAGCCCGGCTAAAGTGAGAGTCCTTTGTTTTTGCTTTCTCTGAATCCCATGTTTACCTGATAATGCCTGCCTCGAGAAGCATACTTATTTTTTCCTTTCTCCCTGTCCCAAGTTTGGTTGTATTATTACCACCACTGTTGGTCTTAATGTTAGTATTGACTTTTAGCGTGGTTTGCAGCACGGAGTTTCTTCTGAACTCTTTGAACACTTTGAGATAATATCCTTAAAATTCCAGGATGTGCTTCCTTTTAACTTTTACATCTTTTTAGCTCTTTACCTTTTAGATGACTTCTTTCATTCTTTGTTATAATTATCTGCGATTACACAGAACATCATAGTTCCACATTCCTCTGAGCCATCCCCACTTGGAAGGCTCTTCAGCAAGTTAGCTCTAGCTGTTGTTTTGGATCTGGGGAGAGTGAGTGAGCTGACACGGTATGCTGGGGCTCCAGGGCCAGGCAACTCCTCCTTAGATTTGCAGGACACGTGCCTGTTAGTCATGTGAGGGCTTCCCTGGTGCCTTCATGGTAAAGGATCTGCCTGCCACTGCAGGAGAGGAGAGTTCTATCCCTGGGCCAGGAAAATCCCCTGGAGAAGGAAACGGCAACACACTCCAGTGTTCAGTTCAGTTCAGTCACTCAGTCTTGTCCGACTCTTTGCAACCCCATGGACTGCAGCACACCAGGCTTCCCTGTCCATCACCAACTCCCAGAGCTTGCTCAAACTCCTGTCCATCGAGTCAGTGATGCCATACAACCATCTCATCCTCGGGCATCCCCTTCTCCTCCCACCTTCAATCTTTCCAAGCATCAGGGTCTTTTCCAAGGAGTCAGTTCTTTGCATCAGGTGGCCAAAGTACTGGAGCTTCAGCTTCAGCATCAGTCCTTCTAATGAATGTTCAGGACTGATTTTCTTTAGGATTGACAGGTTGGATTTCCTTGCAGTCCAAGGAACTCCCAAGAGTCTTCTCCAACACCACAGTTCAAAAGCATCAATTCTTCAGCTCTCAGCTTTTTTATGTTCCAACTCTCACATCCATACATGACTAATGAAATACTCCACTATTCTTGCCTGGGAAATCCCACAGAGTAGATGACGGGCCTTAGGGGTTGCAAAGAGTTGGACGCAACTTAGCCACTAAACAACCACCCTCTCCCATCATCAACCCTCCCCAACCATCACCAACCCTGCCCCCCATCACCAACCCTCCCCCAAATCCCCTATTCTCTGGATCTGATTACCCTCCAACAGTGCAATCTCAGAGTGTGCAGCTGGCTGGAACAGAATCCTTCTTGTAGACTCCAGAATAAAACTCTCCTATGCCTCAAGCATAGGAAATTTCCTTGGAAGGAAAGTTATGACCAACCTAGATAGCATATTCAAAAGCAGAGACATTACTTTGCCAACAAAGTTTCGTCTAGTCAAGGCTATGGTTTGTCCTGTGGTCATGTATGGATGTGAGAGTTGGACTGTGAAGAAGGCTGAGCTCCGAAGAATTGATGCTTTTGAACTGTGGTGTTGGAGAAGACTCTTGAGAGTCCCTTGGACTGCAAGGAGATCCAACCAGTCCATTCTAAAGGAGATCAGCCTTGCAATTTCTTTGGAAGGAATGATGCTAAAGCTGAAACTCCAGTACTTTGGCCATCTCATGCGAAGAGTTGACTCATTGGAGAAGACTCTGATGCTGGGAGGGATTGGGGGCAAGAGGAGAAGGGGACGACAGGGGATGAGATGGCTGGATGACATCACTGACTCGATGGACCTGAGTCTGGGTGAACTCCGGGAGTTGGTGATGGACAGGGAGGCCTGGCGTGCTGCGATTCATGGGGTTGCAAAGAGTCAGACATGACTGAGACTGAGCGACTGATCTGATCTGATCTGATGCCTCAAGCCTGCATGCTCACAATGTTTCCACTAGATGGCGATCCACCACCACTGTAACTGTGGCCCTAAAGTATCCTGGCTGTACACGGTACCAAAACCCATAGTAATTTTTTCTCTAAAATACTCTAGAGCCACTGAGATCAGGTTTAAAGATACTCAGGTCATTTGGGTTGCAACTTAGTTTGCCAGATAAATATAGAGTGTTCAAATTAAATTTGAATTGCAGATAAACAACTAATTTTTTTAGTGTACTTCCTGCAAGAGGTGGGTGACCTCTTGCAGACTCTACTCTGTATTTTCATTCGCTAAATCTGGCAGCCCTAGTTGTAGTGCTTCCCTAGGGACAGCTACATCCACCATAGCTTCACAACTGAGACTGTGCAGGAGCCAAGAGCCGGGACCTGGCCTCTGTATCTCTACTCAGCTTTCTTGCATTTCAGGCTCTGAACAGTCCTGTTCACTTAGTATTTTCCTTCCTCCTGCCATCATAACCCTAAATACAGGCTCTGCACATGTCTGAAAAAATGCTCTAAAATCTTTTGGAATCCTGCTCTATTTTCTGATCCTGCTAGTCACATTATTATTCGTTTATATATTTCTGCGATAGTCTATTTGAATGTATTTTGAAATGCATATTTTAACATCACTTGTACTCACAGAAGACAGGAAAATGGGCTGCAAAAGACAATTTGGCTTTTGTTGATTTCATTCCAATTCATAAATGGTCTTGACTAGTTAAGAGTAAGTCTTTCTTAGAGGTGAAGACTTGCCTTCATTCACCTAGAAGTGGTATCATTTTAGGCCAGAGAGAAAATCTGGGATAGTTAGCATTCTTATACTTGCATTTTAGTGTATAATGTTCTTTCAAAAATACACTCCCACTTGAATTTCATAACAAAGTCCTGAGAAATGAAGGCAGATGTTCATTCCATCATTTAGTGGGGATTTACAGGCAGCAATAGCACCAGGTAAATGAACACAAGATTAATAAACTGTCTTTTCAAGTTTCAGGGAACTCACAGTCTCGCTGGGGAGTCAGATAATACACATGACCAGTTACACTATAGGTGGGCAATGCTGTGTGGGAACTCAGCCATGAGAACAAGGTGAGATATATGTCCAGAAAATGCAGCAGCCATGTCCACTGTGGCTTAGAAAGCTTCAGCATCCAGGGCATTTGTCTTAAAGGAGAGTGGGAGTCGGATAAGCAGAGGAGGAAGGGCACTTCAGGCAGACGGGACACCAGGTGGAAGGCCATCGAGACTGGGAAGACGATTAGGGAGAAGGTCACAGTGGCTGCATATGTACGCAGAAGAGGCCAATGGGGGGACTGTGGCAGAGGAGGCTGGTAAAGGACAGAGTGAGACTGTGAAAGTGAAACTCACTTAGTCATGTCCGACTCTTGCGACCCCATGGACTGTAGCCCGCCAGGCTCCTCTGTCCATGCAATTCTGTCCAAGCAAGAATACTAGAGTGGGTTGCCATTTCCTATTCTAGGGGGAAAGGCCCAAATTCAATGCTGAGATGCTTGAGCTGTATTCTCCAGGCCATGAGAAAGGCAGTGACATTTTTCACTCATTGCCCAAATTTGGGTTTTAGAAAGACAAAGAGAGCCCAAGATTGGAAGGCTTAGAGAGGAGATGCAGAGAAATAAGACCAGGCTACTTACGGAGTGAGTCTAAGTGAGAAACAACGAGAGGCTACAGAAAGCTAAAGAAAGAAGAGGGTCAGGTCTGAGAAATGTTTCAGAATCAGAAGCACTGTAATATGACATGATATGAAATGAGTTGAAAGGACTCAAGGAGTAAGAGAAGAGGAAAAAGACTTTGGTAATTAAGAAATGCTATTGATCGTGAAAGGAATAATGGGGTTGGAGCGAATACCAGGAACAGGGAGGTCATTTAGTTTGTGCACTTTGAAGCTTTTGTTCTGTGGTTGTCAGGGTGGACATGTCTAGGGAGAAAATGGGGAGCTAGGGTCCGTGAGAAAGACTAGAGGTTACTATTGAGATTCTTCAGCACAGAAAACGCTGGTTGAGGTCAAGAGACCATGCAGAATGGCTCAGACAGACAGAAAGAAAGTGATCTTAGGATGGACTCAGGGAAATGCCACTGAAAGGAAAAGTAGAAGAAGAAAAGGTGGCACCGAGACTGGTGAGGAACGGGCAAGGGTAAAGAATCTGCCTGCAGTGCAGGAGGCTTAGGGTTAGGGTGGAAAGATCTAGAAGAGGTGCTGGTGAGGAAAGATGCAAAGCCCATGTGCATCTGGAGTGGAGGTTGGACAAATAATTGTGCAAATCACATCACTTTATCCCAGTCTACAGAGGAGGACACTGATATTTCAATGATTTCCAAAGAATGCCTTGACTGAGAAGTCTTTTGAGTTTGATTTATTTTCCACCTCACTAAATGCAGATAGAGACTCTTGCTTCCTGAATGCCAAATGTATCATCTAAAAGCTGAAAATCTGAATATGTTAGACACTATCAGTGATGGACAGTTCTGTGTATATTTTATGAGACCACAGGAACAACTGAACTAGCTCACTTACTCAGAAATTGATCCTCAGACAAAATATTAATGATGGTGGTGGCCATTTATTTAGCATTTATTGTGTATCTAGCCCTTTAATAGGGAATTTAATTTCATAACAACCTCAGAACGTATCCTTCAACAGATGGAAATCAGAGACACAGGTTTATGTATTTGTCCAAACTTGCAAAATAAGTAAATTTTAGATGGGATGTCAGGAGGTGCCAACCCTAGAAGCAGTGTGTTTTGATAGCTGTGTATGTGTGTGTGCTCAGTCATATCTGACTCTTTGTGACCCCGTAGGCTATAACCCACCAGGTTCCTTTGTCCATGGGATTTTTCCAGGCAAGAATACTGGAGTTGGGGGAGATAAATTAATAATAGGAGGTCAGAAGGTAAGGATGAATGTAAGAAAACAATGGGTGTGATCTAGATTAGATTTAGAATCAAATCCTTCCATAGACCCTTGGTCTGTACTTAAGTAACTTATCCACTCAGTACTGCCTGATTTAAAAAGAAGTAGGGACATTGTAGTGAGACATAAGATAGAGAAGACAGCACTGTAAAAAGGGGAGAGGAAGCTTCATATTCCAAAGCTGGAGAGGGACAGGCCTGGAGGGGAGTGAATCATAGATAAGGGACCATGTGAGAGGAGGGAAGTGGGGCTGGATGGCTGGAGTGGATCCAGACTTGTTACCTGGTAGCTAATCAGAGGGGTAAAGAGGATACAGTCAAACCTGAAATCGCAATAAGGCACTCTTCCACAAAGATTGACAGTGAAAAGACTGGGAGTAGATAGATCAGTGGGGACATGATGCTAGTGTCCAGGAATGAGGTATTGAGATTAAAATAGTGATTTGTCAACAAAGGTCCGTCTAGTCAAGGCTCTGCTTTTTCCAGTGGTCATGTATGGATGTGAGAGTTGGACTGTAAAGAAAGCTGAGTGCCAAAGAATTGATGCTTTTGAACTGTGGTGTTGGAGAAGACTCTTGAGAGTCCCTTGGACTGCAAGGAGATCCAACCAGTCCATCCTAAAGGAGATCAGTCCTGGGTGTTCATTGGAAGGACTGATGTTAAAGCTGAAACTCCATTACTTTGGCCACCTGATGCGAAGAGCTGATTCATTTGAAAAGACCCTGATGTTGGGAAGGATTGACGGCAGGAGGAGAAGGGGACAACAGAGGATGAGATGGCTGGATGGCATCACCAACTCAATGGACATGAGTTTGGGTAAACTCTGAGAGTTGGTGGTGGACAGGGAGGCCTGGTGTGCTGCGATTCATGGGGTCACAAAGAGTCAGATACGACTGAGCGACTGAACTGAACTGAACTGTGGAGAACAAGGGGGCTTCCCTGGTGGCTCAGATGGTAAAGAATCTGGGTTGGGAAGACCCCAGCAGGAGGGCATGGCAACCCTCCTGTATTCTTGCCTGGAGAATCCCCACGGACAGAGGAGCCTGGCAGGCTACAGTCCATGGGGTCGCAAAGAGTTGGACAGGACTGAGCGACTAAGCACAGCACAGCATAGGAGAACAAGGGGGCTTTCCTGGTGGCTTAGTGGTAAAGAACCTGCCTGCAATGCAGGAGCTGCAGGAGACATAGGTTTGATAGCTTGGTTGGGAAGATCCCCTGGAGGAGGGCATGGCAACCCACTGCTGTATTCTTGCCTGGAGAATCCCATGGACAGAGGAGCCTTGGTGGGCTACAGCCCATGGGATTGCAAAGAGTTGGACGTGACTGAACGACAGAAAAACAATAACAAGGAGAACAAGAGGGAAGCAATCAGTGAGAATGATGCTGGGAAGAAATCAACAGAACTTGACTGTTCAGGTAGGAGGGAGAGATGGTGAAACTGACCTCAGGTTATGGTGCCCAGGCATCTAAGAGGAGAATGGTTCATAAAATACGAACTCCAGAGGAGCCGGCTGCTGCCTCAGCCTTAGCGCTTCTGTGTCTTGTGTGTCCCTTTCACATTTTGTTTCTTAGCCTCATTGCTCTGGTCAAGTTGCCTCAAGGACATCCCTTCCTGTGCAGTGTGTTGTCTGAGAATGGAATTTCCACCCACAGAGATTCCACCCATCCTTCCTGGGTGGAGTCTTTCGCCCTGCTGTTGCTTACATCATCCTTTCCATCCAATTCTGCCCAACGTGTACTTCCCACTTGACACCCTTGTCCCAGTCTGTGTACCTGGAGCCGCCAAGAGTGCAATCTGTTATTCAGAAGTCCCCTCCGAGCCACCATCGACGACGAGCACTGAATCTTCCCAAGCGCTCCAGTTCACCCATTTTGTTATTTTGCCTTCTTGTCCATTATTCATTTTGGTTTGACTTTTTATTTCCTGTGGTGCTCAAGCTCAATCATTCAGTCGTGTCCGACTCTGTGACCCCATGGAGTGTAGCTTGCCAGGCTCCTCCATCCATGGGATTCTCCAGGCAAGAGTACTGGAGTAGGTTGCCATGCCCTTCTCCAGGGCATCTTTCCAACCGAAGGATCGAACTTGCATCTCCGGCGCCTCCTGGGCTGGCAGGTGAGTTCTTTACCACTAAGCCTCCAGGGAAGCCCTGTTATTTCCTGTAACGCTTCATTATTTGAATCAGTGAAATCAGGTACATTTTCATACGTAGGGAAATAAAATGTGTCCCCAGAACTTATTTAAAGGACTATTGTCAAATGTTTGAAAAAAAAAAAAAATTTATCCATTCATTTTCTTGGATTTTTCAACTGGAAAACTACTCCTTCATCTTTTGTTCCCTTTTATTTGCTAATGCCAGTACAACTGATTCCACGGAGGAAGTCCAGTGTTTCTGCACACATTCCGTCTTCTATCAAGGATCCTCCTGTCCTTTCCTCCCCTAAAGCTGAGGACACACACACACACACACACCACACTCGGGAAACTCTCCAGTTCACACACACACCGCACTCGGGAAACTCTCCAGTTCACACACACACACCGCACTCGGGAAACTCTCCAGTTCACACACACACACCGCACTCGGGAAACTCTCCAGCTCACACACACACCACACTCGGGAAACTCTCCAGTTCACACACACACACCGCACTCGGGAAACTCTCCAGTTCACACATACACCACACTCGAGAAACTCTCCAGTTCACACACACACCACACTCGAGAAACTCTCCAGTTCACACATACACCGTACTCGGGAAACTCTCCAGCTCACACACACACTTCACTTGGGAAACTCTTCAGTTCACAAACACCTCACTTGGGAAACTCTTCAGTTCACAAACACCTCACTTGGGAAACTCTCCAGTTCACACACACACCGCACTCGGGAAACTCTCCAGCTCTTAAGGCCCTGCTGTGCAAGGATGATGAATGCCTGCAAAAGCCACACCTTATCTTTCTTTCCAGTCTGTTGCCTGGCCAAGCTTAGTCCAATCACTAAAGCCTGTTTATTAACCATTCCACAAGTCTGACCGCCTGCTCCTCTCACTTTCTCAAGACTTATCTGCCTCTCCATATTCTGTTTACTCAGCCTTTGCATTTTACAGCAAGTCACCATCAACCTTTTGTGAGCCACACAAATGCCTCATGTCACAGATCACGCGCTAAAATCCTAGAAGTAAACAGCAGGCTGTTCGGATTTGCAGTTTACAACTCCCTGGCTGTGTGGTATTAAGCCAACTGTCCCCCTTTCACAAGCTCCTGTGTGACCAGCAGGGAGTTAGACACAAAGAACTTTGGGGTCCTTTCCACTCCAACAGCGGGTGATTTTTCTCATCCCCAGTGGTGGATCTCAGAAAGAAAACACTCTGCAGCTGGCCGGATGCGTCCCATCCACAGGGCCCTCTTTCGTCCCGGCATTTTCCTTTTCTTCCCAAGGCTGCCTCCATGATGGCTGGAATCTCTTACAGACTTGTGGACTCCTACAGACTCTACCAGGGTCTTCCCTGGTCTGTGGCCCTCAGCCACTTTCCCCAGCACTCTGAACTCTCTCCCTGGCGTTTTGGGGCCCTGAGGCCCAAGAGCAGTTTCAGAACCTCCATGTCATTCAGTGCAAACTAACGCAGCTCCTGCTGTCCTTCGGGCTTTCCATCGGCATTGTTCAGAGGTAATTGCTCAGGTAAAATGCCAGGAAAGTATCTATCTGCCCATTGGTGCTTCTGGGGAGCTCGTGGGCCAGACTCAGGCCCCTCCCTGTAGCAGGCTCTGCCCTCAGGGCGGCGACTCATAAACCAGGCAGCTGGGATCAGTAGTCACTCCCTCCCAGCTCCCTTACCAGCTTGGAAAAAAAAAAGTTTACAGCTCACACCAACCCAACCCCTTTGCTTCCCCAGTTCCCGGAGCCCAGCCTTCCCGGAAAGAAGAGACAAGACACCCTCTTTCACTTACCTACGCTCCCCAAGGGTTCTTCCTTCGGCCCTCACCTCACTCTGGGAATGTTTCCCTGGAAATTCTGCCAAGTGAAGGGATGCTGTGCTTCACCCTCTTCCCAGGAAGAGGCTGGAGAAACTCCCACTCCATAATTGGCATTGGAAACGGGTGGGATGGAAGAAATGGGTCGAAAGCCATTAGGGATAGAGAATGTTTTCAGTCTACCTGAAACATGACTAACTCTGGCGTCTGTCTTCCTTTAGTTCATTTGCTTGTAACCTTTGGCCCCTTGGCACACCTGATTTCAGGAGATTACGTTAAACAGCAGGCTTTGCGCCGCTGCAATCACGCAGCTCCTGAGTCATATTTATAGCAGATGCGGCTCTAAGGTAACTGAGCTGTGTGAGTGATAGGGTCAAGTCACCACCGGCAGAAGGATATTTACCTAGAGGTGTGGACAACCAAGTGCAAGCTCGCCCAGGCCTCAGTGATGTGTCTCCGGGTGGGTGGGTGAGGTTCCGTTTTGTCTATAAACGGCTGCTGCACCAAAATACTGCATTTCTAATCTGACTTCACAAACCAGAAGAAGTTATGATAAGGAGAGCATCACTAAATAGAGACAATTATGGGTCCAAGAGGACACTGGGTTTATTTCAGGGGGATAAGTATGTGTGTGAAAGAAAGAGAGCCAGGGAATGTAACTTCTTTACATTTTCAAAGACTTTTAAACAACTTCTATCCCAAAGACTAATAAAAACAAAACAGGGACCTCCCTGGAGGTCCAGATGTTAAGATTTTGCCTTCCACTGCAGGAGGTACGGGTTCAATTCCTGGTTGGGGAGCCAAGATGCCATGTGCTTCGTGCCCAAAAAGCCAAAACATAAAACAGAAGCGATATTGTGACAAATTCAATAAAAGACTTTAAAAAATGGGCCACATCAAAAAAAATCTTAAAAAAAAATCAGTCATCCTAGGACCAAAGTCCATTTTACTTTGTGTTGTGGATATAGGAGTTAAGAGAAATTGAAATCAGGGGAAATAAACACATCTCCAACTGTGAGCCTTCCAGATACTGACATGTAAGCTGATCTTATTAAAGTCATTATAAATGACCGTGACAGCGTAAGTGCTGAACTCTAAGAATCATAACATCACAGTTAGCTCTAAATGAAAAGCTGATGGTGAAAATAACCTTTACAAAACAGCTTTCTAAGTCGTGTGAGTGGATAAAATTGACAGACGGAAATTCAGTGGGGTCAAGAGCCCAAAGGAAGTGACTCAGCATATATCTATAGGATTTTTAAGCTCCAAGCTTGATACAGTTCAGCAAAGGAGCAGTAAATAGGACTCCTAAAGACACTGTGCACGCTTTTCCTCAAAAAAAAATGCCAAGAAAATACCATCTATCGTCGTATGCGCCTCAAATGCAGTCTGTCCAGAAAGTGCTGGTTAAGAGTTGTTTTCATAATTTCTCATAAGGAATTGCTAGGTTTCTAATGCACTGATGCCAAGAAGGGGTAAAAAAGAAGAACTTGAGTTAAATTCTGAAAATCTGAAGAAGGAAGGGACAATATCAAGAACTGTGCCCAACTGTTTGAAACCCAAAGTATAAAAATTTAGTAATTCAATTCAGGAAACATTCTTCACACCTAAGCTCTTTTGCTGTTGTTGTCGCTTGTTTTTTGTTTTTAAAACAAAGGGTCTAAAGACAAGTGGAAATCAATTGTCTCTTAATTTCCCAGATTAGGTGAGGATAACCTGATTAAACAAACATCTATTAAATACCTCAAGACAATTTCAGCTTTAATAGAAGTCAGCCTAAGGGGACTCAGAAAGCCTTAGCAACTTCAAGCAAAGAAGCAGTCACTTAACTAAAAACATTTTTTTTAACATGTATATCATTCAGAAGTTGACATTTTATCTCCCTGGGAAAGTAAAGGAGAGTTTGCCTAGAAAATATAAGGTTGGACATGGCTCTCTTTGAGTCATACGGCCAGTGTTCAAATACTGGTATGAACAAAAGATCTGGATCAAAATTACTGTTATTGCTATTAAGAAGAATCAGTTGTTAGTTTACATATAATATATACATTTAACATATATTAATACTTAAAAGCTAGCTTTATGAAAAGATGTAAAATCTCAATTGAACTTCTCTCAAGTCATGTCTATTTTAGACTTTTTAGCACTGTCATACTGTTTAGGATAAATTAGTATTATTCCGAACTTAATTAACTTAATAGTGATAACTTTTCTAAAGATTAAGTAAGCTAACTTACATTTTAGGATGGATTGTAAACAAAATGTGTTATCAAAAGTGATACTGTTATGTCATATCACAGTTAATTGGGTATGAGACCAAATTTAGAGTATTATTCTTACCTTTGTATAAAGCTGCAGTGCAATTCTACCCTGAGGGCCTCTAAAGATAAAGCATGGCAAAGGAAGAGGCAACCCACTCCAGTATTCTTGCCCGGGGAAAGAAATCTCATGGACAGAGGAGCCTGGCGGGCTAGAGCCCATGAGGTCGCAAGAGTTGGACATGACTGAGTAACTAAACCACCACCGCCAAAGATAAAGCCGAGGGGTAGAATGTCCAGGATGGACCACAATGTGCCCACTTAAAAGATGACGGTACCATTGCTGTGTGACGACTCGATATGAGGAAAAAGATGTAAGCAGGGATGTTCTCCACCTGAGAAAGGCAAACTGATGGGAGATAGAGAATCATGCATCACAGAGTCGGATGGGAGTCTGGAGGTTATGTGGCTCAATTCTGCATTTTGCATTTAAGGAAACCAAGAAGTAGGCAGGCTGCGTCGTGGTGAGGCAGTAACTGGAAGTGAGGTCTTGTGACCTGGATTCTAGGATTCTGCACCATGCTCTTTCTCACACAGAGGATGACGCAGCGGTGATGACACCCTTCCAGTATCTAAAGTCAAAATATAAAATCATGGAGGGTCTGAGTAGCAGTTCCACATCCACCGAAACTAGCTTAGACCTTAACTTGTGGGTTCAGTTAAAAAAAGGTTTGGAGTTTTCATCACCCATCAACTCATTCTACTTTCTGATACAAACTCTGAGGCCATAACAAGCAGAAAAATTCCCCAAACTCTCCACAGTCAAAGAAAGAATCAGCCACTGACGTAACCCAGTCAGCATCGTGGTCTTTTATAACATCTGAACCACGGGATCCCATGTTCTGAACCTCACTCAATGCTCAGGAGTCTGGGGAGAAAACACTCAGAGAAGTGCCAACTTTATTAGAGTGAGAGCGTATCACCTCACATAGCCGACGACAGACCCCAGAGACCCAGGCACTGACCTTGCCCAGTAATTACGGGATATCTCCAGGGTTGGAAGATACCTTAAAAGGTCACCGGGTTAACCCTCCCATCTGATTTGTTCATCCTCCTTAAACATCTCCCTCCAGATTCTGTTTAACACACGGCCATGATGGAAACTCTGGTCAGCTCTGAATCTGTACTCTGAAAGCGTTTAGCTGCAGAGCAGGAGAAGTAAAGTTCCTTGGCTTAGGCCCCATGGATCCCTTTTTCTATGAGAAAAGGTTCTCAGAGTCCAGTGCAAAGTCCCTCAAAATCCCCGCACCAAGTACAAAGCACAAAAAGAGAGGAGGCTTGGGACTAGCTCCTGGCAGCTGGGTGTTGTCCTTGGGCTTTAGAAGGCCTAGTTCCTGATGCACAGAAGGCCTCCACCACCGTGTCCTGGGCCAGCCCTGTCCAGGAACATCTCGTCCTTAAGCTCGGGGGTTTCCTCCCAGAAAACAGCTAGGTCTGCTGCTCCACCAGCTGTAGCTTGGCAGTCTTGACTCGGTGGGCTTCCTTCAGGTTCCGTGCGCGGACCTCTGGGTTGGAGATGAACTCTACTTGTTGTAGAGGGAACCAGCCTTGCTCCCCATCGGACAGTCTCACGCCTTCCAGCCAGCCTATGGGCATAGGGTAGGTGGGAAGAAGAATGACCTGCAAAAGACTCACAGTAATTTCCCCCGGACCTCCTTCTTGGACGCACTTGTGAATTGAAGGCTAAAGGAACTGGAGAGTCCCCAGCATGGGGAATTCAGCCTCCCGGTGTACTCGCCCCAGCTGCTCTAGGTCTGATACAGTCTGTAGCTGCCCACTTCTGAGCCTTCTCCACTCTTATGGGTGAGCTGTATTCCCCCAAAATATATGTTGAATGCTAAGCTCAAGAGCCTCAGAATGCAGTCTTATTTGGGAGCAGAGTTGTGGCAGGTATTATTAGTGAGGTTAAGATGACGTCATACCTGAGCAGAGTGTGCTGTTCATTCAGTATAATTGGTTGTTGTTGTTTAGTTGCTAACTGTGTCCGACTCTTTTGTGACCTCATGGACTGTAGCCTGCCAGGCCCCTCTGTCCATGAGGATTCTCCAGGCAAGAATACTGGAGTAGGTTGCCATTGCCTTCTCCAGGGGATCTTCCCGACCCAGGGATCGAACCCAGGTCTCCTGCATTGGCAGGTGGATTCTTTACCACTAAGCCACCTGGGAAGCCCAATCTAATTGGTATCTTTATTAAAAGAGGGAAATTCGGACACCTACACACACACAGAAGGAAGAAATAGAGCTTGGACTGATACTGCCAAAAGCCAAGCCAGCTGGGGCCACCAAATCTGGAAGAAGCAAGAAAAGACCTTTTCCTAGAGTCTTCAGAGGGAGCATGGCCCGCCCAGCACTTTGACTCTGGACTTCTGGCCTCCAGAACCATGAGAGGATACATTTCTACCCATTTAAGCCACCCAACTTGTGGCACTTTGTTAGAGCAGCCCTAGGAAATGAGGCCGTCCACCCACACCATCCCACTTTCCATACCCAGCCTGTCCCCTGTGGATTCCTCTCTTACCATCACTGCTCTGCTGGGTCACCATCACCACGTCTGCCTTCTCGAGCGCCAACTCGTCATTCTCTCGGGGTTTGTAGGCTCTAAGGCACTGCACTTGTGGGGAGTCTTGGAAGAGAAGACCGTGAGAGGGGTAAGGAAAGGCAGGAACTAGAACATGAAGGAGGACCCGCAGGGGTGGTAGCTTGAGAGGACTTGGAGGAGAGAGAGTTTAAACTGTTGAAAGTTACACACAGAGAGACAATTGGAAAAGTCTCCATCTTCTCCCAGGGAACGAGATGGGTGATTAAGAGATAGAAATGCCATCACTGAAATGAATCAAAGATTCTCTCTAGTAAAGATGAATTGAGAAACAGGTTGTGACTGCCTTTTAATAACCACTGTTACAAAGAACTGAGATTCTGCTAAGCACTGAAATCCTCCCTGTGTCTTTCATCTGCATTGGATTCTGAACTCCTGTAAAACTGTCTACGACAAACCATTTATCTTTTACCTAATTGTTCCAAGTTTGTGTTCTGCCTCTCCAACTCCATTGTAAACTCTGAGACTCATTTTTCATTCTTCTCCATGGTACATGTTGTGGGACTAAATGAGACTTATCCAGTGGGCTTCCTGGTATAATCTAAGCACCGCATGCCCTCTCGTTTCGGTTTCCTTTTCTATAAATGACTGAGCTGATCAAGATGACTCAAGGACATTCTGGATTTTCTGTGGTTTTGTGATCCAGGGGAAATTTCCAAAGTTTTGAAGTTCAAAATTGAGAAGCCCCAGAGTATGCCTGACCCACAGTCTTCTATCTTACATGGGTTTATAGCTCTTTACACTTTACCACACTGCATTGGTTCTCTTAGAGACTAAATAGACCATGCACTGTTACCTGTACTTAGCTTGTCTGTATCTCCCATTCACAAGATCACAGCGATGCAGCAAGAATTGTCTTGTTTTCTTTCTCTTCTGAGAAAGTGAAGTGCAGCAGATGGATTGCACACTGAACAGAACTCCATTTATATCCTAGTTCTCCTACATCCTTTCCCAAAGTGCCCTGTATTTGTTTGTTCTTTGGAGTCACTAAAAGCTCAGTGTTCCTTTGAGTTCAGTTCCTCTCTGGATGTAAATTAGAGTCCTTGCTGGAGGACAACTATGAGGCTTAACACAGACACTTCCTAATGAGTGGGTCTGCGGGTGCCTGGGGGTGCCTGGAAGCCTAGGGTAGAGGCAGGGTCTCAGGTCGTCCTGTACAGGGGAGGGGTGCTCAGGACATATCTACTATATTGCTATACCCCCCAAACCCCACTCCACATGGACTTTCTCCCCCTATTTCCCCAAGACCTTCAAGTCAGTGAAATTTAGGCAAACAAGTAGCAGGATAGACTTAAAGGGATGAATATTCAAAACGAGTGAACTACTGTCCAAGACAAGGAGTGTATGGGGGGTGGGGTGGGGCACTGCCACGGCCATGAGCAGTTTTAAGCAGATGCCTCTTGGTACCACCCAGCCTCCTAAACTGCATCCACAGCAGACTTCTGACCACCCCTCCCTCTCTCTTGGACTCTAACCCACCGTAACACTCCAGAAGGTCCAACTCCTCCCTCGGCATAGCCAAGGCTGAGATCCAGCGAAGCTTTTCACTTCTGAGAAAACAAAGCAGGGGCACGCTTCAGCAGCAGCTCTGGGGGTACAGGACAGGGGCAGGTGATGGGGAAGTGGAGGGACCGTGGGAAAGACTTGTCTAGTTCAGCAATATCCAGGACAAAAATCAGTGGGGCTCTGCTGGGATGGAAATTTGACCAGATCATGAATTACACTTTCATGTGTCTTGTCACCATTTCTCTTTCTCTTTCTCTTTCCAAGCTTACCCGCTTAAGGACATCTTGTGTCTTTCAAGTAGAGGCATAAAGTCAATGTCAATTGTGCGTATGTAGATTTTCCATTCGGGGAAGTCTACTGAGTGAAATGTTCAGCTCAGTTGAGCTTCCCTCTGCCACTCTGCATACTTTTTGACACTCTGCCCACCTTCCTTCAGTCAAGATCTCAGAGACGAAATTATTCTGTAATCATAACTGGGTCAGGTAGCTCTATCTACCTTTTTTTTGGTCATGTAAT
This sequence comes from Bos grunniens, assembly GCF_055505025.1. Taxonomy (NCBI): domain Eukaryota; kingdom Metazoa; phylum Chordata; class Mammalia; order Artiodactyla; family Bovidae; genus Bos; species Bos grunniens. Next base: position 12,500,734 of record NC_141168.1, read on the forward strand.
AATGGGTTGGTCAAAAAGATTGTTTGGGTTTTTCCATAAGATGTTATAGGAAACTCCAAACGAACTTTGTGGCCAACCCAATATGAACTGAGGCTAATTCTGTAATTATCCGAAGGTTTCTGTACTATCTGAGCCTCTGCCTCCAACCACGCTGGAGTAACTGAGAGCTGACACTATCACTGTTCCAGGAAGATGCTACCCAAAGCAGTAGACAAAGAATGTGAGTCTGTATCCGATGATCTGGCTTTGGTGATATTTTGCACCTGTACAGCCCCTCTGTCCTGTAAGTGGGACAAAATCGTAAAGCATCTACAACGTGAGGACCCTCGGACCATTAGGTGTCAGGTCAAACGTTTCAAAGAGGAGGTTTCTTATATCTTCTGTAACAGCTGTAATAGCTACAACTGTTCATTATGGTAGGTACTGTGTACCAGACTTTGAGACATTATTTTGAATACTCTTTGCACTGCAGGCATGGGTGAATATATTTTATTAATATTATTATTATTAAAGAGATGAGCCAATCATAGTTCTCAACACTATGAATTTCTGTTCAATAGAGGACTGGATGGGAAGATGGGAGCAAAGAAAGCTAAAGGCACCCAGTGCTTATCTAATTCATGGCTTATTCACGCATACACCCTCCAGCCGTGGGCACTGAGGAATTTCTGGCTCATACACATTCAGTCGTGGATGTCAGTAAACCAATTATGCACTTTGTCCTTCTTAGCATAACAGATGCTAAGCCTTGGTGGTAACAGCGACTTAACACCTTCTCCCACCCCCAGGCTCCTCAAAGTCATCTATCAGCTCTAGGAGTTTGGGTTTAGGCTGGTCTGTAGATGCTCCCTGGTCCAAAACGGACTGACTGGTGCTGTAGCTGTTTTCTGGACATGTTTTCTGCCCTGATCCCTCTTCCTTGCCCGGCTGTCTTCCCTCCCCACAGCTCCCCTGAGCAGCCCCATCTCACTGGGTCTCTGTGCGGAGGAGGAACTCGGCCTGGGAGCCCTGGGCGTTGCGCTGCAGGAAGAGTCGGAAGAGGTTTTTGTGAGCTCCATGCAGCTTCATTTCACACTTTTCCCCACGGACGGCAGAGAAGGGAGCATGGTCGAATACCAGGAATCGGCTACCCCTGAAAAACACAAGGCTTTTCAGCCTGACGCTGGGGTGCTTGGACTTCATCCACCCGCTTATCTTTACAATTCAAAATCCCTGTCCTTAGCATGTTCAGCCTGTAAATTCTCATCTCCTCATGCTAAGATGGTGTCAGCGTGCCCCTGGAAGGGATCTGTCAATGGCTTGGCAAACTACGTAGCCAGGGCAATGGATGTTCACCACTGTAACGAGTTGAAGAAACAGAACCAATATAAAGTTTCTAAGGACCAGAGTTAGGATCTGGAACTGGCTAAGTATTGCTAAGCTAGTAGGCTGAGCTCAGCCCAGAATGTGTGTTAGTTGCTCAGTCGTGTCTGACTCTTTGCAACCCTATGGACTGTAGCCCACCAGGCTCCCCTGTCCATGAGGATTCTCCAGGCAAGAATACTGGAGTGGGTTGCCATTTCCTTCTCCAGGGAATCTTCCCGACCCAGGGATCGAACCCAGGTCTCCTGCATTGCAGACAGATTCTTTACCATCCGAGCTACCAGGGAAGCCCAGAGATAACATACTTATTCAAAAAAGTGATAAAGCCTAATACGCTGCATTTTGTCATGCCTGTAACATGGTCGAGGTCCTCCTGGGTGATCTTGGGATATAATTCAGTGGGATCCCCCTCTTTGGCTTTGGATCTTTCTTCCTCTTCTCTAGGTCATGACCAGGACTCCATGGGGCAAACCATTGAGAAGGTTCCTCTATAGGACCAGGACCCTTCTCTGTCCCCTTTAGCCCTTCCCTCTCGCCTCATCCCACTTCCCCCTCGTGTTCTGGCCTCCCATTCCAGTCACTGACTCTCGGGGCCGAGACAGCAACAGACAGTCGTTGAAGAGGTGCAGGTGGACCGGGCGGGTGGTCAGCTTCCTCCGCAGCGCCTGGGAGACGCTGAGCTCCAGGGCCGTCAGCTCCCCACTCTTCACCAGCCAGCGTGACTGTGAAATGAGCGGGAATATCTATACGGAGCAGGAAAGAGAAAGAAGGTGGCGTCACACACAGGATACGCACGAGGCTTTCTCTCAGGCCGGCCTTCATCACCATGCCTCTTCCTCTGAAGTCCCACCACCGACAGTGATCCCTTCACATCTTCCTCCTTGCTCACAGCCCATCCACTTAAACTCTGCTTCTCTCTGAAACATCTGACTGCCGCTGTCTCCTGACTACTGCTGGGTGGCTCCCAGGTCCCCAGCTCATGCAAATGGAAGATGCCCTAAGGTTCAACCCAGGAGAGTGACTCCATGAGACCACTCAGCTGTGGAAACTAGAACTGAAGAAGAGATGGGAGAATCTGACTGGGACGGGGGGACAATGCCCCAGAGCTGAGACCAGTATATGATGTGTCTCGTAGAAGTTAAGGGTTAGGGTGCTTCTGACGTCTGTTCTTTCTTTGATTATAACCTGAGACATGAGAGGAGCAGTCAGAAACAGATGTGGATGAGAATACAGAGAACTCAGTGGGGTCTGCCTGGAATTTGCATAACATTAAGGGTGCTGGACACCGATGAACATGTAGATGAGGGATTTTCGTCTCCTCTGGGGAGGTAAGGATAGTATCTGAATCGAAATTTGAACGTGGAATGTCTATTTTAAATCTGGATTTGGATGCCAGATTTTAGCCCTATATCTGGATTCAATTTTATATTGCCTTGGTTAGACTAGATGGAGATGTGATAAAATACTGAATAATTCAACTACCAAAAGTATATCCTTATAAAGGTATACATTGATAAGTTCTCTCTCTTCTGCCCAGGTGTCAAAGGTACTCTCTCCCCGTCCGGTAACCACTGTCCTTTATTTCTTAGTTACCTTTCCAGAGTTTCTTTATGAATACACAAGCAAATACATATAGATTTTTATCCTACTTTTTCACCAAAAGTAAGATACTGCAATACATATACAGCTGCATCTTCCCTTTTCCCCTTAACAATATTATCATGGAGATTGAACTTTGCTGTGTGACTCAGGGAATTCAAACCAGGGCTCTGTAAAAACCTAGAAGGGTGGGATGGGGAGGGAGAATGAAGAGGGAGGGAACATATGTATACCTACAGCTGATTCATGCTGATGTTTGGTGGAAACCAGCACAATATTGTAAAGCAATTATCCTTCAATTAAAAATAAATAAATTATACATATAAAAAAAAAAGAAGTAGGCATGTGGGTATTCCAGAAATAGGGCAGAAGAGAAGGTGTGCAGCAAGGAGCTTGGAGGCTGGGATACTGTGAGCGAGACTGGTTCTGTGTTAGAAGGTGATCCATGGGGACCCGAGGGACGAACTTACTTTGCACTCAAACTCAATCTTCTGGGTCAGGTAGATCAGCTCCTCCGTCCGTCGCATCCTCTGGACATTGTTATTGCAGTCTCGGATCAGCTGTGTGTTTAGCAGGGCAAGGAGAGAGGAAGAGAACCATGTTAAGAGGCTTTAGCTTGAAGTCCCCTGCAAGAAATCTGGAAACTGGCTGTGATAGCTCTCATCGTTCTACTGGCCTGGAACTGAGCAAAGACAGGGCAAGGATGATGGCCTACTTTGTGGAGACCTGCTAGAACATTCCTGGCTGTGTCAAAGGAAGATGTAAACTGGGGGTTGTCCCTCTGTGTGGACTGTCCTTGCAGCTGGCAGGCGTGAATGCTTGGAGGTTTGGTGGGTACAGTGAGGCAGCTGAGCGATTGCATTGGCCAGGATCTGTGCCTCCTGGTGTCATGCGCCGGGGCGGGGGCAGACTTCTCTGAGAAGGACAATCAGGGAGTCTGAGCAGGGATGGTGGCCGCCTACCTCCTCCAGGGCATGGTGTGCTTTCGTGGCCTCTGCTTCCTCTGCGGAGCCGGGCTGTGTTCTCTTCAGAATGTTCTATAGAACAAGGCGTAGGCAGGAGGCAGGTGGAGAAAGGGATGGGCAAAAGGGAGGAAGAGGTCAATGGAGACGGTCAGGAACCAAACTGTAGCAGCCAACCTTTCTGGGAAAGGAGGGAGGGGGCCGTGGGGAGATGGCTCACTGTCCACCAGGCGTGGGAGCATGGCACAAGGAGGGACCAGCCTTTGGGTTCAGGGGAGCGGGCTGAAGGGGGATTTGCAGTACCTGGAGCAGGAGCTTGAGACGGGTGATGCGCTGGAAAGGCAGAATCAGGAAGGACTTGAGGGAAAGGCGCTGGCAGATGGGGGCACTCTCCAGCTTCTCCAGGACCTCTCGGAAACTGCTGTTGCTGTTCCTGCAGGGCAGGGAGCCTCGGGTGAGGAGGGGCACAGGGCATATGCGGGACACAGTGAAGGCACGAGGCGTAGGGGCTCAATGGAACGTCTGTAGGTAGAGAAAGACCAGCGGGGACCCAGTGCAGAGGAGACCCACGGGGGATGGCTGGGGGGATCCTGGAAGTCAGGTGGGGGGGGCAATCGCAGGGTAGGCACAAGAGCATGTGCTCTCAGGGTGGCACGCTGGGCTGGCTACTGGGGGTCACTGCAGGGCCCTCGTGGGGACCGAATGGGAGAGCAGGTCTCACAGCAGGCTTTGGAAGGTGCGTTCCTGGTAGGTCTGGTTGGTGACATAAGGCAGGTAGACCCGACGGAAGTTGGGGGCATGGTTCAGGACCACATCACACACTTGGAAGGTGAAGATGTTGTTCTCAAAGTTCTCTTCCAGGTCAGAAAGGAACCTGCACAGAGTTGAAACAAGTCTCGTGAGACCTGTGGGTCTCAAGTGAGGAGTCGGCTGACCCCTGTTGTAGCTTGAGCTTGGAACTTCTTCTCTCCATCAATCAATAACGTCTACTGACTGTCCTTAGCTCTAGAGTCCTTGTCACGCACCAGGGTTCTCTCTGTTGCTACTTTGCCCCTGATCTAAGTCTCTGGTTCTAATAGTCCATGTCTTGTCCTTCTTTTCATCTGGTTCTGATTTTCTGATTGTCAGCTGTTTCCCATCTCATCTCCTGGAGAAGGGAATGGTTACCCACTCTAGTATTCTTGCCTGGGAAATCCCATGGACGGAGGAGCCTGGTGGGCTACAATCCATGGGGTTGCAAAGAGTTGGACATGACTGAATATGCAGGCGCCTCATCTCCAATGCTGTGCACACCCCCAGGACATCCAAAACCTCCATCCAGGGAGCATTTCTTACTCATTTATCCATTAATGTTCCCATCCACCTGCACTTCTTCTCCTCTCCTTGCTCTCCCTATCCCTACAGCCTCTGAGAATCATGCAGGGAGCAATGAGAGGGCTCTGAAAATGGAAAAACCCAACGAGAGGTTTATAGGCTAAGAGCGTGAGGCTGAGTGAGTGGTCTCTGGGAGAAGGGGATGCTCACATAGTGCTGACGTCACGCACATCCTGCAAACGAGAGAAGAGCCATTGGTGATCCTGGTTGGAAAGGGTGGCCCGGAGCTGCTCTGAATGTTGGAAGTGATCCACAGCTATATGCAAACTGCGCAGGTAGGAGGCCTCTGACACAATCAGCTCAAATTTGGCCTAAGAGGTTAGGGAGGAGGAAGACTAATTAGAAACATTTATTGAATCCCTGGCGCATGTTAGCCACTGTGTAATATTTTAGGGATAGAGCGGTACACATGACACATCTTATTAGAGTTCACAGTCAATACCAGAATCCAACCTGATCTCAAGAGACAGAACATTCGAAGCTGAGTGAAAGACATGTGCAGACTCTCAGGTGGAAGAGAAAATGCGGCTTTCAGGAAACTCAGATACACTGAGTATCAATGAAAGCAAGGGTATCAAAGGAGAGGACGCTGGAGAGGCAAACAGTGAGGAGGTCTGAAGATTGTCTAAACGAGGTAAGACATGACAATGGGGAAATGCAAAGAGCCTTTATGTAGGAGGATAACTTAGTCTAATTTGTTTTATATGAAGATATATCTGAGCACACCATGGAGAAAATATCAGAAGGGGCAAGAAAGACACATGAGGAAACCATGATAGTAACTCCAGAGGAGAGATGAAGGCTTAAAGAGCCATGAGGATGGAGAGATATACGCCAATTTCATAATGATATAGGAGGGGGGTTTGGAAGCACTTGGTTATCTGCTAGAAACAGAGGCCGAAAGAACAAGAAGAGTCACAGCTAATGCCTGTTTTTGAGTTTGGTAACTGGGGCTTCTTCCCTGGGGGCTCAGAGGGTAAAGAATCTCTCTTCAATGTAGAAGACCTGGCTTTGATCCCTGGGTCAGGAAGATCCCCTGGAGAAGAAAGGGCTACCCACTCCAGTATTCTTGTCTGGGAAGTCCCATGGACAGAGGAGCCTGGCGGGCTACAGTCCATGGGGTTGCCAAGAGTAGGACATGACTGAGAGACTAACACACTTCAACTGGGTGAGTGATAGAGTTCCTAAATGATCTAGAGATCTCTGGAAGAGGAATAGATTTAGGCGATGAAGGTAACTTGGGGTTTGAGGAGCAATGGAAGGAAGCAGGATATTTGAGGTTTAGATGGTGCAATTGTGGTTTAATGGAAACATTCCAATTGTTGGGAAGTTCTAGCAGGAGGCACAATGACTCACAGCCCTGTTCTCTAGCTGGGCTGCTCAAGTTCATCACCCAAGCATGCAGCTTCAAGACAGATGCATGGACAGAAAAGAGAAAGGGCACGCACACACCTGGGAGATGACGTGGATAACTAATGGCATGGCTGGAGGCCACTCACACACAGCACTTCACATGAATCCTGGCTCAAATATTCACTCATTCATTATACGGCTTTGGGTGGCTCATTTAACCTCTCTGAACCTCAGGTTTCTTGTCTGTGTTGATACAGTGGCCCCCTCCTCACAAAAAAAAAAAAAAAAAAAATTGTGACAGGCAAAAGAAATGGAGTCAGTGAAAGCACCTTTTCCCAGATGTGCTAATTCAGGAAAGGAATGCATGTGTATAAGCACAGAGGCTTTTCTTCTCAGAAACGTGAGGCCCGCGCTGGCCCAGGAATGCTGGCAGACTTCCTTGAATTCTGGTGTTGGTGAAAGAGCTATAGGGCTCATATCACCTGCCCACTCATTGGCCCATACATATGGGCCAACTAGTGATTTTCTAAATATCTCCCGCATGCTTTAAAAGTTGGGGTCAGCACAAGGCGCTCAGGTCTGAGCTTCAAAAATACCTAAAAATGTTTACCTATTTAGCTTGGTAAAAGCACTGTTGTTATAAGTCCTTATAGCCAAAATTTTACTCCTTCCCACTTCTGAAAAGGGGGAAGACTATGGTACTAACATGCATCAAACTATGTACCAGATGGGCTTCTCTGGTGACTCAGGGTTTAAGAACCCACCTGCCAATGCAGGAGATGCGGGTTTTGATCCCTGTGTTGGGACGATCCCCTGGAGAAGGAACACTCCAGTATTTTTGCCTGGGAAACGCCATGCACAGAGGAGCCCGGCAGGCTACAGTCCATGGACTTGCAAAGAGCTGGACAAAGAGCTGTTGTTTGGTGACTAAACAACAACAATGTACCAGACACCATGCTCAGGGTTATATGAGCGTTCTTTCACTTAAACCATTCAGCAACTCTGAAAAGTAGTCATTATCATCCTTGATTTTTAGATGAGGAAACAGATTTACTCGTTATATAACTTAAGGTTACACTGCTGCTACTGCTGCTGCTGCTGCTAAGTTGCTTCGGTCGTGTCCGACTCTGTGCGACCCCAGAGACGGCAGCCCACCAGGCTTCCCCGTCCCTGGGATTCTCCAGGCAAGAACACTGGAGTGGGTTGCCATTTCCTTCTCCAATGCATGAAAGTGAAAAGTGAAAGTGAAGTCGCTCAGTCATGTCCAACTCTTAGCGACCCCATGGATTGCAGCCCACCAGGCTCCTCTGTCCATGGGATTTTCCAGGCAAGAGTACTGGAGTGGGGTGCAATTGCCTTTTGCTAGTAAATGGTAAATATAGGATTCAAACTCAGGTCAGCTTGACTTGAAACTAAACAGTACATATTTTGTATATAGTGTCAGGAAATGTTCTAAGCTCATTCTTTTACGTGGAGCTGTCCAGTTTTCCTAGCATCACTTGTGAAGACACCACTTATGTCTTTAACTCCATTACATAGACTCGCCTCCTTTGTAATAGATTAATAGACCATAAAATAAAGGAAAACAGTGACAGACTTTATTTTCTTGGGCTCCAAAATTACTGCAGATGATGACTGCAGCCATGAAATTAAAAGGTGCTTGCTCCTTGGAAGAAAAGCTATGACAAAGGTAGACAGTGTATAAAAAAGCAGAGACGTCACTTTGCTGACAAAGGTCCGTCTAGTCAAAGGTATGGTTTCTCCAACAGTCATGTATGGATGTGAGAGTTGGACCATAAAGAAGGTTGAGCACCGAGGAATTGATGCTTTTGAACTGTGATGTTGGAGAAGACTCTTGAGAGTCCCTTAGACAGCAAGAAGATCAAACCAGTCAATCCTAAAGGGAAACAGTCCTGAATATTCATTGGAAGGACTGACGCTGAAGCTGAAAATCCAATACTTTGGCCACCTGATGTGAAGAGCCGACTCACTGGAAAAGACCCTGATGCTGGGAAAGATTGAAGGCAGGAGGAGAAGGGGAAAACAGGATGAGGTGGTTGGATGGCATCACTGACTCAATGGACATGAGTCTGAGCAAACTCAGGGAGATGGTGATGGACAGGGAGGCCTGGTGGGCTGCAGTCCATGGGGTCACAAAGAGTCCAACACAACTGAGCAACTGAACAGCAACAACAAATAGGCCATAAGTGGATGCATTCAGTTCTGGACTCTCTACTCTACATTGATCTATGTATCTATTTTAGTGCCAGTATAATACCGATTACTGAAACTTTGCAGGATAGTCTGAAATCAAGGAGAATGACACCTCTAGCTTATTCTTTTTTCCTCAAAATTCGTTTGCAATTTGGGGTCTTTTGTGGTTCCACATAAATTTTAGTCTATAGAACACAGACTATAAAAAATAAATTTTAGCGTTATTTGTTCTAGTTCTGTGAAAAACATCATGGGTCTCTTGATAGGGATTACATTATATACCAACTCAAAATGAATTAAAGACCTAAATGTAAGACCAGAAACCATAAAATGCCTAAAAAACATAGGCAGAACACTCTTTGACATAAATTGTAGCAATATGTTTTTGGATCTGTCACCTAAGGCAAAATAAATAAAAGCAAAGATAAACAAATGAGGCCTAATTAAACCTAAAACCTTTGGCATAGCAAATGAAACCACTGACAAACAAAAAGACAACCTATTGCAAATTATGTGATTGACAGTGGCTTAACACCCAAAATATATAAACAGCTCATAAAACTCAATACCAAAAAAGCAAACAACCTGATTAAAAAATAGACAGATGACCTGAATAGACATTTCTCCAAAGAAGATATACAGATAGCCAACAGGCACATGAAGAAATGCTTAACACTGCTAATCATCAGAGAAATGGCAATCAACATTATAAGAAATCACCTCACACCTGTCAAATGGCCATCATCTAAAGGTCTACAAATAACAATTATTGGCAAAGATTTGAAGAAAAGAGAATCCTAGCACAGTGTTGCTGAGATTGTAAATAGGTGCAGTCACTATGGAAAACATTATGGTAGTATCTCAAAAAACTAAAAATAGAACTAACATATGATTCAGGAATTCCACTCCTGGATATATATCAAAGAAAATGAAAACACTAATTCAAAAAGATTAATGTACCCCAATGTTCATACCAGCTCTATTTACAAGAGCCAAGATATCAAAACAACCTAAGTGTCTATCAACAGATGAATGGATAAAGAAGATGTAGTATACATACATACATACAAATATACACACACACACACACACACACACACACAATGGAATATTACTTGGCCATAAAAATAATGAAATCATGCCATTTCCAACAACATGGATGGAAAGAGTATTATGCTTAGTGAAATAAGTTAGAAAGAGAAAAACAAATAGTCTATGTTCTGTAGACTACTGTATGTGGAACCTAAAAATAAAACAAATATATGTATATAATAAAAAAGAAACAGACTCGCATATATGAGAACAACTAGGATCACCAGTGCGGATAAGGAAGAGGAGAAGGGCGAGATAAGCCTTTGAGATTAAGAGGTAAACACTATTATGTATAAAATAAATAAGCAACAGGATATATTGCACAGCACAAGGAAATATAGCCATTATTTTCTTATAACTTTAAATAAAAAATAACCTATAAAAATACTAAACCACTAATATAATACTGTAAATCATTTATACTTCAATAAAAACAGTGACAAACATCTTTTGACTGATTACTATGCACTAGGAACTTTTTAAAAATTATTTTTCAATTGAAGTATAGTTGATTTACAATGTTTCAAGTGTATAGCAGAGTACAGAATTCAGTTACACACACATATATATACACATGCAAAATACATATGTATATACATACATATTTCTGCTTTATTGACTATGCCAAAGCCTTTGACTGTGTGGATCACAATAAACTGTGGAAAATTCTCAAAGAAATGGGACTATCAGACCACCTGACCTGCCTCCTGAGAAATCTGTATGCAGGTCAGGAAGTAACAGTTAGAACTGGACATGGAACAACAGACTGGTTCCACATAGGAAAAGTAGTATGTCAAGGCTATATATTGTCACCCTGCTTATTTAACTTATATGCAGAGTACATCATGAGAAATGCTGGACTGGAAGAAGCACAGCTGGAGTCAAGATTGCCGGGAGAAATATCAATAACCTCAGATACGCAGATGATACCACCCTTATGGTAGATAGTGAAGAGGAACCAAAAAGCCTTTTGATGAAAGTGAAAGAGGAGACTGAAATAGTTGGCTTAAAGTTCAACATTCAGAAAACTAAGATCATGGCATCAGGTCCCATCACTTCATGGCAAATAGATGGGGAAACAGTGGCCGACTTTATGTTTCTGGGCTCCAAAATCACTGCAGATGGTGACTGCAGCCATGAAATTAAAAGACACTTACTCCTTGGAAGGAAAGTTATGACCAACCTCAGTTCAGTTCAGTTCAGTTGATCAGTTGTGTCCAACTCTTTGCAACCCCATGAATCGCAGCACGCCAGCCGTCCCTGTCCATCACCAACTCCCGGAGTTCACCCAGACTCACGTCCATTGAGTCAGTGATGCCATCCAGCCATCTCATCCTCTGTCGTCCCCTTCTCCTCCTGCCCCCAATCCCTCCCAGCATCAGAGTCTTTTCCAATGAGTCAACTCTTTGCATGAGGTGGCCAAAGTACTGGAGTTTCAGCTTTAGCATCATTCCTTCCAAAGAAATCCCAGGGCTGATCTCCTTCAGAATGGACTGGTTGGATCTCCTTGCACTCCAATGGACTCTCAAGAGTCTTCTCCAACACCGCAGTTCAAAAGCATCAATTCTTCGGCACTCAGCCTTCTTCACAGTCCAACTCTCACATCCATACATGACCACTGGAAAAACCATAGCCTTGACTAGACGGACCTTTGTTGGCAAAGTAACGTCTCTGCTTTTGAATATGCTATCTAGGTTGGTCATAACTTTCCTTCCAAGGAGTAAGCGTCTTTTAATTTCATGGCTGCAGTCACCATCTACAGTGATTTTGGCGCCCCAAAAAATAAAGTCTGACACTGTTTTCACTGTTTCCCCATTTATTTCCCATGAAGTGATGGGACCAGATGCCATAATCTTAGTTTTCTGAATGTTGAGCTTTAAGCCAACTTTTTCACTCTCCACTTTCACTTTCATCAAGAGGCTTTTGAGTTCCTCTTCACTTTCTGCCATAAGGGTGGTGTCATCTGCATATCTGAGGTTATTGATATTTCTCCTGGCAATCTTGATTCCAGCTTGTGCTTCTTCCAGTCCAGCATTTCTCATGATGTACTCTGCATATAAGTTAAACCAGCAGGGTGACAATATACAGCCTTGACATACTCCTTTTCCTATTTGGAACCAGTCTGTTGTTCCATGTCCAGTTCTAACTGTTGCTTCCTGACCTGCATATAGGTTTCTCAAGAGGCAGGTCAAGTGGTCTGGTATTCCCATCTCTTTGAGAATTTTCCACAGTTTATTGTGATCCACACAAAGGCTTTGGCATAGTCAATAAAACAGAAATAGATGTTTTTCTGGAACTTTCTTGCTTTTTCCATAATCCAGCGGATGTTTGCAATTGGATCTCTGGTTCCTCTGCATTTTCTAAAACCAGCTTGAACATCAGGAAGTTCACGGTTCAAGTATTGCTGAAGCCTGGCTTGGAGAATTTTGAGCATCACTTTACTAGCATGTGAGATGAGTGCAATTGTGTGGTAGTTTGAGCATTCTTTGGCATTGCCTTTCTTTGGGATTGGAATGAAAACTAGACAGCATATTAAAAAGCAGAGACATTACTTTGCCAACAAAGGTCCGTCTAGTCAAGGCTATGGTTTTTCCAGTAGTCATGAATGGATGTGAGAATTGGAGTATAAAGAAAGCTGAGCACTGAAAAATTGATGCTTTTGAACTGTGGTGTTGGAGAAGACTCTTGAGAGTGCCCTGGACTGCAAGGAGATCCAACCAGTCCATCCTAAAGAAGATCAGTCCTGGGTGTTCATTGGAAGGACTGATGCTGAAGCTGAAACTCCAATACTTTGGCCACCTAATGCGAAGAGCTGACTCATTCAAAAAGACACTGATGCTAGGAGGGATTGGGAGCAGGAGGAGAAGGGGATGATAGAGGATGAGATGGTTGGATGGCATCATCGACTCAATGGAAATGAGTTTGGATAAACTCATTTTATTGTTGTTGATGGACAGGGAGGCCTGGCATGCTGCAGTCCATGGGGTTGCAAAGAGTTGGACATGACTGAGCGACTGAACTGAACTGACTGATACATACATATGCATACACACCTATATATTCTTTTACAGATTCTTTTCCATTATAGGTTAATACAAAATATTGAATATAGTCCCCGATACACAGTTAGTCCTTGTTTATAACTTTATATATAGTAGTGTGCATCTACTAAACCCAAGCTCCTAATTTATACTCTTTCTTGGTAACTATAAATTTGTTTTCTATGTCTGTGAGTATGTTTGTATACACACCACATCTTCTTTAGCCCTTCATTTGTTAATGGACATGTAGGTTGCTTCCATGTCTTGGCCATTGTAAATCGTACTGCTATAAATACTGTAAATAGAATTTAGAATTCTGATTCTCCCAGAAATTCTTTGCAACCAAGTTTTACAAATGAAACAGAAGCTTGGAAAGATAAAGTATTGGGCTAGCCAAAAAGTTTATTTGGATTTTTCCTTAACATCTTATGGAAAATCCTGAATGAACTTTTTGGCCAGCTCAATAATTTGGCCCAAGTTAAATAGCTAGCATATATTAAAGTGGGTCCAGGTCATTTAAGCCAGAACCGAAATGCTTAAACATTGTTCCATAATGCCTCTCCATTGTGCCATGTCATCTTTCCAGGAAGAAAGGTTTAACCCATATTTTAAATTGATTTTTAAGATAAGCGCTCCATGTAAAATATATTAATGACAGTAACTTAACATGAGACCAACAGCCTTTACTGTAGTCTTGTTGTTGGAAGGAAGGACCAAGCAGAGCCTGATGGTCATTCAAAAGCTTCTATGAAACCCATGAACCACAGAACAGCTGCAAGGGCCACTCACCAAGGCAACACCAAAAAGCCCCTGCATGTGTCTTGGTTGAAGAGGAAAACTTCAGTGTAGGCTGAACCTTTGGTTGAAGAGGGAAATTTAAGTCTAGCCTGAAGCTAGACTAATGAGATTGAGTGTATACTTCTCCCATCAAATTCAGGGGCATGGTCACTTTGTATGAGCTCAGACCAATAGCACGGAGCAGTAAATGGTTGATGGAGTGAGGAGGAGGTAGATAGGAGGGAGAGTGGTGATGTTCACAAAGCAACTCGAACCCAGCAAGCTGGGGGTGACCCAGTGTCATGGTGGTGAGTGTGGTAGGGACACCCCGGTCATGGTGGTGGTGGTGGTGGTGGTGAGTAGGAGACATGGAGGTGAACAGAGGAGACCCCGCTTTCCCTTCTGCAGCCCCTGCCCCACCCCACCCTGGTGGTACCTCCTGGAGCTTCTGGTCTTCATGGGTCATGGAGAGCAGCACGGTGCTATTGCGCACCACGGGGATCTCCTGCCACAGGGAGCCGCTGGAGGCCATGGAGAGGCGACGCAGGTAGGACTCCGAGGAGACCAGGGCCTTTCGGGGCTGCCGGGGCGAGATGGGCCCCGGTGATTCCGTCAGGCTGTCCAACCGCTGCTGGCTCTGAATCTCCTTGTTCAGAAACACATCACTGTACTCCTGGTAAAGCAGCTGAGCTACAGGGGTGAAGAGGTGCAGGAGAGGGAGAGAATTAGGGAGATAGGGAGTTGAGGCTCTGAAACAGGTCACCAAGCCCCGTGGCTCTCCTGGCATGTCTCCCTACAGTTGGCCAAGTCCCACTGCTGATGACTACGAACCCCTCTCCGGCTCAGGAAGAACACTCACGCAGGTCCACAGTCATATTTCAAGGTACTCACAGGAGTTGATAAGCTTGGAGCACCGTCTTGAAAAGTTTCCCATCGCCTCCTTTGGCTTTTTCTCCCTGTGGGATAAAGAAGGGCTCCATGGTGTTTGCTGGCCATCAGACATGGAGAAGCCCCAAGTGACGATAAATAAGATAATCTCTGACCACTGGGACATGTGCTAGAATATCAAGGCCAAAGCCTCTGGAGAGGCAAGCTGTAGCCTGACACACTTCTGCATAGTTCGACGCTCTTATGGATGTCAGGTTGAACTTTTATGGCGGGGTTTAGTTCACAGCCAAAGGGTCTAGATGGATAGGAGACCGGGATTCAGCTGCAAGAACCAGGTAGACGAAAGATCTCCCTACCCTGGAATCCTGGTGTCGGTCCCTTCCCCTCCCTACCCCTGGAAAAGACATGATCTCAGCACCTTTGCCAGCTAATAAAAATCTCAGTATCCTAGGAAAGAGAGAAAACTGTACCCATTGGGAGAGAGGGTGACTCACCGGAAAACAATGGCGTCCGACAGGCCAGGGGATCCTTCCATGGCGGGACCTCTTGTGTCTGAAAATGGAAAACGGATAAAGTAACCGAGATTTCGAGGGGGCGTTCAGATGGAGCCAAGGAACCTAAGACCTAGAGTGAGAGATGTAGGCATGGGGGGTGGGTTAAAGGTTCAACTGGGCATCTGTGAGAAAGGGAAGAGCCAAAGTCAAAAGCATTTGAGGACACTGGTACCAGATCTGCTCCCATTGCGTCAGAATGTGAACCGGACAAGTAGAAGATGCCTTCTCTGCTAGTGGAAGGGCATCGAGCAAGTGTTTGTAACTGGAAAGTACTCAGGCGTGGCGGTGGTGGTGGGGGGTGGGGGAGGGGAAGGTTCCAGAACAATGTTGGCAAACAGAGATGCACCATAAAAGTGCACACCACAGTAGAGCGAGAGAGACGGAAGGGGAGAAGAAAGAGCCTCGCCATGAGCTCAGAGACGTTTTAGAGGACTTTCCTCTGCCTGGGGCTGGGTACATGGGTGAGGGAAGCCAGCAGGGGGACCAGTAGGAGCCTGGAGGACAGAAGACGGATGAGGAGGGGAGAGCCGGACAGAGTCTGCTCTGAGGCGAGGTCACCGCGGTCCCGGCTCCGCACTCACCTACAGGGCTCTCAGGGAGGATGGAGGGTCTTCGCAGGCCCTGCCGGTGCCAGTCCTTGTGCTTACTCGACCCTTCACCAGGGACCGCCGCCGCCTCACTGCCGCCCTCCACTGGCCTTCTCGGGTCCCGTCGATGGGGCCAGCTCGATGCCTTCTCCAGGAGGATGTGGCCCGATTTCTCCGGCTGCCTCACCGGGCCTACCTCTGACCTCCTCAGGCCATTGCTTCCTTCCTGGGGGGCTGTTCTTCTCCAAGACCCTCTGGCAGGGGCTTCAGACTCTTCTGAGAGCCCGGGTTCAGAGGTGGGTCGCTGGACCTCTGGAGTCCATGGGGTGGTCGGGGAAGATGGGTGTAGAAGGGCCGTCATGTTACTGAAAGCCAGGCCCGGGGGCGTATCACTCTTACACCTGCCGACGGAAGCCAAAGGGTCGGTTGACCGGCCTGTGGCTGGAGGCCAGGAGACCCGTCCTGCAGAAGGTGGGGTGGAGACGGTCCACTCTTGACAAACAGGCCTCGGCCTGCCTTGATCCCCTGAGTTCACGAGTCCTCCCTGCGAGCTCCTGCCCTTCCCCTTGGACTTTGGGGGCAGAGGCGGTGGTTCAGTAGGAGAATCCAGGATAGGGACAGGAGGGAGAGGCTTGTAGATCCTTGAGATGCTCGACAAGACAAGGGGGTGGTGGGGCTGGGGGGCGTCGGGGGTGGGGGGTAACGGCTTGTTGTATCTCTGCCTGGAAGAGACAGAGTGCTGAGTGTGGGGTGGCACGTCCGGCGTGGAGGGCAGCGGTCGGTGCTCCCTCGCCACCAAGGGGTCAGGAATGTGGGCTGGGGGTACCCTGGGGGGGCCGTGGAGCCCCGGACCCAGGGTGAGTGGTGGAGGATGGCTGTACCGCTTCAGCATGGGGATCACCGCAGGGGGATGGCCATCTGGCTCCACCGTGGAGGGCTGGACGTGCCTTCTCTCCAGGGGAGGCAGGGGCGGAGGTTCATGGATCATCAGGTCCATGGGGGCTGCAGGGGCTGGGGAGGAGCCACAGGCAGGAGACCCGGGGGCAAAGGCCCAGTGCTTCGTGGGTCCCCACGGCTGACTGTCAGGGGGGCTGCCGGCCGTGGCTGGATTTGAAGCCGGTTCTCCAAAGTCCTGCCCCGGAGCGGGTGGTGAACTCGAGGCTTCCGGAATTATGGCACAGTCCCTTAGAGTTCTCCTGCCCCTTCTTGGGAGCACAGAGCCATAGATGACAGGTTTGGGAGGCCTCTGGGGCAACTCTGAGTGGGAGGAAGACAGGGATATTCCCGCCAGGTGTGGGGCTGGCTCTGTCCCATGAGACCCGGGGAAGGAGTTGCTCCTCACGGGCTGGACTGCTCCGGTGGGGCTGCCCAGGGACCCCGGGGGGTTGGCTCGGCCCGCCAAGGGGAAGCCGTAGCAGGCTGCTGGGGGAGTCTTAGGAGCCCCACGGGGAGATGGACTGTCAGTCGGGCAAGAGGCTCTGGAGGTTTCTGGAGAACAGGCAAGGACAGGAGGCTCCCTCCTGGGAGAGGCAGCCAGGGGACGGGCCAGCGGTGTGGCAGCCGTGCCAGGGGGTCCTTCAGGAGGACTGGGTGCAGCTGCCTCTGGGCTCCTTGGAGGGGTCGCAGAGGGACTGTAGGCAGAGACCACCTCTGCCCCCACGCCGTGTGCGGTCTCCTGCCCCAGCTCAGAGCCCTCTTGCTGGTGGCGATGAGCAGTTTCTGGGTCCAGGGACTCCTCGGCAGGAGAGGAACCAGGTAAAGAAAAGGGCTGGTGGGAGCATCCTGTGGGTTCTGGGGCAGGACTCGGAGCTATGGGGGATGGAACCTCGGCTCCAGGCTCTGTTTGAGTCCCCGGGATCCTGCTCAGGGGACAAGAGGCCTCTAGAGACAGGTCACGGGGAGGAGAGACCTCAGGGGCGACCAGAGCCAGCACAGTGGGACCCTCACGCTCTCCTTGTTCTATGCAGCTCTCTTCTCCTCCTCGGCTGGGTGTGTCCCCCTCCCCGCCCTCTGGTTCCTCCTCCAGTGACCCCACTTCTTCCTCCTGCCCCTCTGCTGCCTTGGCTTCCCACTGTGCACCCGGATCTTCGGGCTTTCCACTTCCTTTCTCTGACTTACTTGCTGAGCTTTGATTCTCCCCGTCCTGAGCACCCACCTCATTCTCCTCTGGCCCTGTTAACTCCCCCCCTTTCTGCTCCCCTTGTTCTGGATCCCCGTGGCTCCAAGTCCTCCAGTCCCACTCCCCATAACTTAGACCCCCCAACTCCTCCCCGCAGCACCACCCCTCTCTTTCTCCTGGATCTTTGAGCACCATGTCATTTTGCATCTGCTGCTGTTTCTGTCTCCCTTCTTCCTCTGCACCTTTAACCTGCTCTCCCATCTGCTCTGGAGCCCCGGAAAGCCCAGCAGAGCCAGCAGCCTCTCCCTGAGGTCCCCCTTCCTCCAGCCTCTCAGTTCCCTGGAGACACACGAGGCCTGGACTTTCCTGCCTGGCAGGTCCACACTCCGAGTCCTCCAGGGGCCGGCTGGTCTCAGCCGGGTGCTCGTCATCACAGGAAGGCCTGTGTCTGGTCCGGGCATAGGCGTTGGAGGATGTTTCCTCCTTCCCTTCTGCTTGTCCCGTTTCCAATATCAAAGACGTGAGTTCTGGTTTAAAGTCCACCTCCACGCTAGTGTCCAGATCCCTGGATACCGAGGCCCTGTCCAGACAGTCACCCTGGTCAGGGCAGGCCAGGAAATCCAGGGAAGCTGGCGTCCTTGCCTGTCTATCTTCCAGGCTCCAGGGCCCGGCCTCCTGGCATGAGGGGGTATCATCACAGGCCTCAGCCATCAGGGTTTCCTGGTCGGTCTCCACCTCTGGAGAGGCTTCGTTGAGGAGAGAGGTCATGCTCTCAGCTGCACGGTCATTCGCATCCCTCACGTGTCTCTGCTGGGTCTCCAAGAGTGTGCAGCCCTCAGCCCACTGACACCGCGGGTCCTCACCCTCTTCGGCTGCAGGCTCCAAGGCAGGGGTCTTGCTGCTCCTCATGGGAGCTGCCCAGATAACAGGGAATTCTGCTCTGGCAGGGATGGGAGTCGAGGCTCCATGCTGGGGCTCCTCCGCCTCCATCAGCACTGAATCCTAAAGAGGAATAAGAGACCAAGTTTCCACCCCCTCTTCCGCTTTATTTGTTATTTATCCAGAGGGACAGACCATAAAGAACAAGCATGGGGCATTTCTTTGGTTCCATTTGCAGTCATTCTTTGAGACAAAACGTCCTTCACAAAGTAAGCAGTGGCTTCTATAAAATTTATCATTGATTTGTTCATTTAATAAATATTTGCCGAGTCACCCTTTCAAGGGTGGGGCATTCAGTAGCAAACGAGGCAAACAGACTGTGTCCTCATGGAGCCTGCAGTCTTGTGAAGGAGACAGATGAAAACAATTACGTTAGGGCACCAGACCGCTGTCAGAGAGCTCCCAGCATTCCCCAGTGGTCATTAAGCTCTAGGTGGTATGACGTCATGGTGTCTCCCTGTCGACTCTCTGGACACCAAGAGTGACTCAGGCCCATATAACTCCCAAACAGTGTGAGGGACACACCCTAGATCTTACAGCCCAGAGGAGCAGTGTCTGGAGGGGAATCCTCCTTCTAAACTGCTGACGGGATTAAAACAGGTCTGGCCATTATGGCCAGTGCCTGAGATACCACAGCACCGTATAATCTCCTTTATAGAGGGTCTGAATTTCACTCACCTTATTTTACAGAGTGTCTAGCAAAGCCTGTGACTAATTAACAACAACAAAAAAATTGTGTTTCAATTATATAACAGCTTTAGTAAAGTGGAATGATAACTAGACTTAGATGAGAACCAGATGAGATTAGACAAGAACAAGAGTAGATACAAAGGGTACCCACTCCAATGAGGGCCATCAAACTGGGGACCCCTCACCATCTTACTCCCCCCTTCTCTCTAGCATGAACTCATCTCATCACTTGTCATATTTTGATCTTCCCACCTCTCTTTGCTACTTTGCAAAGAATTTACAAACCAATGGAGAGGAATTGCTTCTGTTTCTTGCAGTTCAGAGCAACCCACACTTCCCTCTGTCCATCATCCCCCTCTGACTATGCCAGAGCACCCTCACCTCCAAGTGCCATCTTCTGTAGCCTGCCTTCTCAGGACCTGGTGCAGTGGGTTAGCTCATTCTCTAGCACCTTCACCTTCTCTGTTGGAACCATCCCACCAGCCTTTAAGCATGTTTGTGGCTTTCTTCTCTTTCCAAGATGTACTTGGAGTTCTTCACACCTGCTCTCCTCATATCCTTGCATCTCCTCTACCTCCAACCGAACTTTAAGGGCACCACTTTGCTCACCTCCCCTACAACCTTCAACGTGCTAACTCTAAACAAGACTCTGTGGATGCTTATTTTCGGTGGTTCTTGCCAGCATCTGACATTTGACACTGCAGTGGACACCAATTTGACATTACACATACAGGTAGTTATTTGTGAGACTACATTTTTTCCTCTTAAGTTTTCCCCAACCCTTTAATTGACTCATTAGAACTGACTCATTGGAAAAGACCCTGATGCTGGGAAAGACTGAAGGTGGGAGGAGAAGGGGACGACAGAGGATGAGATAGTTGGATGGCATCAAGGACTCAATGAACATGAGTTTGAGTAAGCTCTGGGAGCTGGTGATGGACAGGGAAACCTGGCGTGCTGCAGTCCATGGGGTCATAAAGAGTCGGACACAGCTGAGTGACTGAACTGACTGACTGACTGAACCCTCTAACTGGGTTACTTTGCTCCTCTTTGTAGCACTTATCACCTAGAGTTCACTTTATTTCTCCTTTGTAGCACTTACGCAATTGTAATTATGTAGTTACGTGTGTATTTTAGTTTATCATCAATCTCAAACAATGAGCTTCAGAAGATCAAGAACAACATCTGTTTTGCTCAATTGTCTATACCTACGACAGCTGACTCACTGGAAAAGACCCTGATGCTGGGAAAGATTGAAGGCAAAAGGAGAGTAGGCCAGCAGGGAATGAGATGGTTGGATGGCATCACCAACTCCATGGACATGAACTTGAGCAAACTCCAGGAGATAGTGAGGGACAGGGAGCCCTGGCAAACTGAAGTCCATGATGAGGTTGCAAAGAGTCAGACACGACTTAGCAACTGAACAACAGAATATAATACGTGACCCATACTAAGCACTCAGTAAATATTTTTCCATGATGGAATAAAAATTCTTGTTTCCCTCCTGGCTGACATTCCCCATATTTAATTGAGCATTAACTCCTCTGGATCCTTCCTCCTAAATCTCACTCAAGTCTGTGCACTTTTCTCCATCTCCACTGCTAGAGTCTGGTCCATGCGGCTGCCCTCTCGTACCCAGTTCACTGCAGCTGGCCACTGGCCTCCACACAGCTTCTCTTGCCCTCTTTCCAAGGCATTCTCTCCTTAGTGCCTGAGTGATCAAAGGCCCCACTTCTGGTTAAATTTCTTCAGTAGTCTCTAACTATTGGAGTGAAACCCAAATGTATATTTTGGGTAGCATGCCCTCCACAACCTGGCCTCTGTCTTCCCTACAGCAGCATCCTTGTCGGTCACCACTTCCCCCATCCCACTGGCTTCCAGAGCCTTCAGCTCCCCTTCCTGTCACCTGGAGGCCTTCACGGGTGTGGCTCTGCGACCTGGAGTCCTCTTCTCCTGCCCAGAGGACACTTGACTACTTCTTTCACACTTGGAGTTATGCATATAGTGTCTACTTTCTGGGCCAGACCATGAGCTTCAGGAAAACACAGATGCTGCCATGTTAACTGTTCAATTCCTTCTTCCCGCAGCTTAGCTGGCCCTCAGCAAAGATTTATTGCACAGATGAAGGAAGGAAGAACATAGACTTACAAGAATGTTGTCCAACTTTTAGTTCTGCCTTTTTCGTATCTTACTAATTTTAACATAATTGTAGAAATCATGTAGTTGAACATTTTTTTTCTCTTATTCTCAGAAAGGGGATAATATATGCTGTTTGCAAAGAGTCCTAATAAAGATTAAAGAAGGCAACATAAAAAATGAAGAAAAAAAAAAGGATTGGTAACACTGGTGGTAGCAGACATGTCAGGAATTGTATGTGTCTTGGGAGAAAGAAAGTGTAAGAGGCAAATATTGGATTTATGAGCAGGATGGACTTTTGGAGACACACAGAAAATTTTGCCTAATCTACAGATGAGGAAACTGAAAGTCAGCTAACCTTTAAGTTTCCTGAGTACAGGTGAACTCAAAACATGGTCTCCTGACTTCAGTCTACCATGAGCAACTGGAAGTCCAGCTGTAAGAAAGCTGGCCAGTCACTAGTCTAGAGGAGACCCTGGGGCCCTATAGAACTCACAGCTCCACCTGGACTCACCCTTCCCTGTCTGGTCTAAGCTTAGAGAGGAAACCCACTACCCCCAATGCTGGCTCTCTTGCTGAGATATTGCACGTGCATAGACACTCACATAAGCACACACATGCATGCACACACACACACACACAAAACACTAAACCACCCTTGCAGACTCTACAGGGACAGCTTGACATAACCAAATGAGCATGTCCCTCGCCACCCGGCAGCTGTCGCATGAGACAAGCTCCTGGTCACTTCACACAGGTACCATCTCTATGGGCTAAAGGGCCATGTCTAACACAAGCATACTGTGTACAAGGGCTTTTATGTCCTTTTCCAGTTAATTGACACAGTGTGTGATTTGCCCCCGACACTCAGCCTAAGTACAGAATAGTATAATCACTATAGATGATCCTGCAGTGACGTGACCTTCTTCTCCCAACCGCACATTAAATAATATACCTGCTCACCGTGAACACTTTCTGAAACTTGGCTCCTACCTGCCTAAGGCGACCCAGTGATTAAATCTGTAGTCTCGCCTCCCTAACATGTGTATTGTCCCGGTCCTATACCCATACACAGGCTTCCCTGGTGGCTCCGTGGTAAAGAATCTGCCTGCCAATGCAGGAGACGTGGGTTCGATTCCTGGGTGGGGAAGATTGCCTGGACAACTCCTTCCAGTATTCTTGCCTGGGAAATCCCGTGGAGAGAGGAGCCTGGTGAGCTCCACGGTGCTGCGAAAGAGTCTTCGCGACTGAACAACAACAACAGACCCAAACACTGTCACGTCCTCAAGCAAGCAGCCTCTAAATACATAAGCGTGTTTCTGCTACATTCAGGTTGTTATCTACGGACAGTATGTGCTGCACGAACATCTTCCGTTCCATTCTAGTCAGTGTCTCCCACTGACACTATTCTCAACACCATCTTTACCCCTTTGGCATTACTGGTGGTCACCGGCTCAGCCCTCATATGCCTCAAGGCTCCACTGCCACCTGCCAGCACATCCCCAGCCTGCCCTACTGTCCCTGAAGCCCCAGGGCCACTGCCTGCGGTGCCCTTGGAGCCATCACTGCTGTCTGGAGTGGTACAGGCCCTGCGAGGCCGCCTCCTGCCCAGCCTGCGGCCCCCTGGACCAACCCGGGCGTCACCTGGACCCCACACAACAGTCCTGTCCCCAGAGGATGAGGACGATGTGCTGCTGGTGCCACTGGCTGAACCTGGGGTCTGGGTGGTCGAAGCGGAGGATGAGCCACTGCTGGCCTGAGGTGACCTAGCTCCCTTGGGCATTCTGTTCACAGGGACAGCAACCCTATAGAGGGCAGCTCAGCTTCCCATCCACTACTTCCTTCCCTGTCCCTCAGTCTGAGGGGACTTGATGGGCCTCCTGTTGATCCCAGGTAGCTGCTATCAAATTAGGTGTCCCTCTTCGTCCTGTGCTATAATCTTATGGGAATCAGGCATTACAAACCAAGAATGTATCAGAGCTAAAGGAAATCTGTAAAACTTGGTTTTACTCACATAAAGGCATCAAGAGAGAGATTTTTTTGCACTTCCCATTATCTTAAAGCCACCGCCTCATCACTTTCTGCGCTGGGGATGAATGATCATCTTTATCCGAGTACAGGCAAAGACAGAGCATGGCACCATGGTGACCTGGTCTTCCTCCAGGCCAGGGTCATTTTTGCATCTGCTGCCCCTGTTCACTTATGACTTCTTTCAGGACAAAACTCCAAGTCACCCACATGACAGTGTGTGACAGAACTCAAGAACTCAATCCTCCCCCCATAAAGCCCCCAATACCTTAGCTCAGGTCTATTTCAATTCACCAGATGTGAATTTGTATTTCAATGATATCCCTCCTCCTCACCTGCACCCCTCATCACACTACTGCTTCTTCAGTCCAACGCCAAGTACCAAGTGTACTTCTGGAGAGGATTTTTCAGCAGTGTTAGTTTCAAATATCCTGACTTACACCACAAATCACTGAAGTACTCTCGCGATTACAGTACTTCTGCATTTACACTGTGTCATCTGTATTCTATTTTAGGAAAATACCAACCAAATCAAAAGACACAGTCTCATTTTGTTTTCAAAAATAAGACCCATAGATGGATGCCTTTATTCACTGTTTGACATTACTGGCCTCGATGCTACATCAAAATAAGAGTAGCTTTCTGGACCGTTATCTGCTAAGACATGTGTTCTACCTATCCGAGGAAGATAGAACCCCCATCATTGAAGTGAAAAACTGTAATGCTGCTGCTGCTGCTGCTAAGTCGCTTCAGTCGTGTCCGACTCTGTTCGACCCCATAGATGGCAGCCCACCAGGCTCCCCCGTCCTTGGGATTCTCTAGGCAAGAACACTGGAGTGGGTTGCCATTTCCTTCTCCAATGCGTGAAAGTGAAAAGTGAAAGTGAAGTCGCTCAGTCATGTCCAACCCTCAGCGACCCCATGGACTGCAGCCTTCCAGGCTCCTCCATCCATGGGATTTTCCAGGCAAGAGTACTGGAGTGGGGTGCCATTGCCTTCTCCGGAAAAACTAATAAACACCTCTATTTCCTAATGTCTAAAAATATTGCATCATCCACTGCTTTGTAGCATTTACAGTGTCATCTATATTCTATTTTAGGAAAATGCCCACCAAATCAAAAGGTATGTTCTCATTTTGCTTTCCAAAATAAGACCCATAGATGGATGCCTTTATTCACTGTTTGACATTACTGCCCTTGATGCTACATCAAAATAAGAGTAGCTTTCTGGATCACTAACTGCTAAGATCTGTGTTCTACATATTTGAGGAAAGCCCCACCATCCAAGTGGAAGCTGTAATAAACACCTCTATCTATTCCCTAATGTCTGAAAACACCACATCATTCACTGCTTTGTAGCCCCAGTGGGCTTACACAGACCATCATTAGTGGCAATGCTAACACAGAGCCCACAAACCCACCGGTGGCCCTGGTGCCATCCACACAGAAGTGTGAGTGACCTGTTTGTGTCCTTAACATAGACCCTGACGGTCACCTTGTTGACACTGTACGTGACCAGCTCCAGTTTACTCCACAGACATGGTGAGTGACTCACCCGTCTGCACCAAATGCTGTAAATCATCTGCTTGGGTCTACACCACTTGAGTAAGCCGGATCCCGTCCTTGTCCACACCACAGTGTGACTGACCACTCCAGACACCACGAATGACATACTCTTTGTCTATCCCACAATCACTATGCTTAATGAGGCCGCAGACAACCCCAGACAGACCACATTGTGGACAGCCATACACTCCAGGAACCCCGAAATGATGCAGACTCTTGACTAAGAACCACCGTATCCTTCTGATAAGAGATTCCTCCTCTCATCTCCTGCCTGCTCTTTCTGCCCCACCAGGACAATGACCTACATTCCTCCTGTGGGACAGTCTCATTTGATTGACGCCCCACATCCCTTCCCCTCCCCAGCCCCCCAAGAACCCCCTCCAAGGACATGGTTCCAATTTCAGGCCCACAGACTGGCGAACAGATGATCCCCATTTTGCCAGGGCCTGGGGGTGGGGGGTGGGGGGGCGGGTAGGGAGCTAAACCAGGAAGTCTGAACAAGAGGCCACATCAGGAGCTCTTTAGTCAGGGGCTGGGAATTCTGGAGTCGACACAGGATGCAAGATCCTGGACAGCAGTAGGGGAACAGAAGGGGACAAAAGACAGAAAACTCACCCTATCTCCCTTGTCTGTCAGACACACCCTTCCCCTCAATCTGACAAGAGGCTTGGCCAGAGTTCACGTCTAGGCAGACAGGAGGGCAAATCTGCCTTGGGAATCCCAGATTCAGGAAGGCGAGCAGGGGCTTAGATCTGAGAATTGCGGAACGGAGTTGGGAGGGATGCTCCGAATCGGGGCTCAGAAGGGTGTTCTAGCACCCCCGCCCCCACCCCAGCTCTGAACAGCTCCCTTCCTACCTCGCCGGGTTCTGAAGGCAAAGCTAGGATCCGCAAGAAGCTTTGGGAGCCCTCCCCGGGTGTGGGGAAACAGGGGAGGGGGGCAGGGCGCGAGCCCTTGTTTACAGGTTGAGGCACCTCCTCGGCTCCCAGCGAATAGCTTAGACACACACACAGTAGGCGAGTCCACAGGCAGATAAGCGAAGGAAGGCCCGGCCCGAGTAGGAAAAAGGAGACGGCAAAAGACCTCCAGGGACGGCGTCCGTCCACAAAGGGAATCTCGGCTACATCTTATTACAGGAGCGGGCTTTCCCCAGGGCCTGGACTTGGAAAAAAGAGCCCTGATTACCGGCCCGCGGAACATCTTAGGGGCAGGGTGCCCATTTCCGAGGCGGGGAGCAGGCCGGAAGCAAAGTTTTCCAGGCAGGAGCCCTTCCTCCCGCTTCTCTCCCCTCTCCCAGACCAGGTGCTCGGGCCCCGCACCCCACCTCCGCCCACCTGCCCGGCGCGCTCCCCGCCACTTTGTGGAGCCCGCGCCCCGGGAGCCCGCGGGGGCTGCTCCCAAGGTGAAGGCCTCGATTCCCGGGCTTCCCGCTCCCTCCCTTCCCCTCCGCCGGCGCGCCACAGACGCCCGCCCGGAGCCGGGCACCGGGCACCCACCTGGGTCAGTGTCACATGCTGTCCGGGCGCCCCCCCGCGTGCCCTCGGGTCCCCCGCCGGCCGGCCGTCCCCAGCGCAGGCCCCGGCCGCCCCGCCCGGCCGGGAGGGAGGGATCTAGTTCTCCTCGGAAGTTTCAGGTGAGGAAACCAGGGACACACCTTCCTGGGGGAGGGCCGGGGCCGGTCCGCGCCGCGGCCTCATTGGTGTGAAGGCAGCGCCCGCGTCAGAGCTGGGAAGTGCCGGCCGGGCCGGGCCGGGAGCCCGGGGCCGGGCGGGGAGCCCTGGGCCCGCGGGCGGGCCCGAGGGCGTGGGAGCGGAGAGCGGACCGCGGGGCCTCCCCTGGGCCGGCTAGGTCTCTCAGATCTGCCTGGTTTCTTCTCCCGGGTGTTTCTCCAGGTCTTTACCTGAGCTGGCCCCTGACCGGCCCCCGCTTCGGTGTTCTTCTGATGCTCACCTCTTGGCCAGTCTGTGTCTCTTGAGTTTTTCTGTGTTCTTCTGTATTTGAGTCTTTATCATGAAGCCTCAATGTTAATTTCTCTTCCTTGATGGCTACCAGTCTCTTCCTACATGAGGAAGGGTGTATCCGGCTCCTTTTTCACTTTTCTGCCTGCACTCCTGCCCCCTACTCCTCAATCCCCCAGTTCCCCATCTTTCCCTTTCCTCCTGGCTTTTGACTCCCTAGGAGACCATCTCTCCCAGTGCCAGGCCTCTCCAAAAGAGTTTGTCCATGTCTTTTCTCTTTGTATGATCTGAGTTCACATCTCTCAGGATATGGGTTCCTTCTGGCTTCTTCCCAGGACAAGTATGTGTGTTGGTATGTAAGTATCTAAGCCTACATCTCAGGCGTGTGCATTTTCTCCTGCCTATATTTTTTTCCTCTGATGTTTTCAGGGAAACTTTGTGTTTTCTGGGTCTCTGAGACCAAGGTTGAGTGGGTCTGTCTTTATGCCTCTTCACAGACTTCAGGGAGGACTTCCTTGGTAGCTAGCTCAGCTGGTATGTCTAAAATGCGGGAGACCTGGGTTCAATCCCTGGGTTGGGAAGATCCCCTGGAGAAGGGAACTACTACCCACTCCAGTATTCTGGCCTGGAGAATTCCATGGACTCTATAGTTCATGGGGTCACAAAGAATCAGACTCAACTGAGTGACTTTCACTTTCATAGACTTCAGGGAACCCATAACATTCTATGGTATAGTCCCCTATGCACGTAGGGTAAGAATCCCTCATGTAGGGGACAGAGATTTTTGGTATGTTCATTTCAATTAGATCAGCCCCTAACCTCACTCCTTACTCCAGGGGTTTCCATGAAATAAGTCCATGAAATTTCCATGAAATAAGTCAAGCGTGTTAAGTTGCTTCAGTCGTGTCTGACTCTGAGTGACCCCTGGACTGTAGCCCACCAGGCCCCTCTGTCCATGGAATTCTCCAGGCAAGAATACTGGAGTGGGTTGCCATGCCCTCCTCCAGGGAATCTTCCCAACCCAGGGACTGAACCTGCCTCTCCCGTGGCTCCTGCATTGGCAGGTGGATTCTTTACCACTAGCATCACTTGAGAAGGTAAGTAGAATCTTAATGGGCTTTCTGACTGTTTTGTTCTTAGGACTGCCATGGTCTATAAGCCCAACAGCTAGTTGGTTAGACCATTTCCAGATTACTGTGCCCATTGGCTACTGCACTGATCCCAGCTGACCAGGCCTACCAGCATTGGAACAGGCTTTAGGACAGAATGCCACTTGGTCTCTTCTCCAATAGGGTCCTGATACATGTCTATATTTAAAGAATGTGCTACTTTGGCTGTATTACTCTGAGGAGTTAAGCCCTGAGTAGTCCAGAAACCTTTAACCTACTCTGAGCTGCTGTGTAAGGTGTGGGTGGACATGGGGAAAACCAGGACTCAGAGTTAAGGTGTGTAAGCACAGGTCTCTCACTTGCCATACGCTCAGCAAGAGGAGAAGATTGGGGAGTGCAGTTAGTCAAAATGTTTAAGCTAGAACTGTCTATTTCTCAACTGGGAGAGAGAATTCAGTCCAGAGTGTGAGATAGCCCTTGATTTCTAATGGCTGAGCTGAGCCAGTTGGATCCTGGGCAGAAGTGACTGATCTCTGCTGTTTCGTCCTATCTCCTGGGAGTGGGTAGTGTGGTCAGAGGTGCTGGGACTGCCTTCTTCTTTAATCTTTTGGCTGCGCCATGCAGCACATGGGATGTAGGATCTTATTTCCCCAACCAGAGATCAAACTCATGCTCCCTGCATTGGAAGCACAGAGTCTTATCACTGGCCCACCATGGAAGTTCCTGGCACTGCCTTCTAAACCAGCCTGATTATTCTTCCTGCTCCACTCTGACTTCCCTTGGTTCTCCTTCTAGCCCTTCATCTTCTCTGAGTGTCAAGTCTCAGAGACTTGACCTTCTCTTAATCTGCCAGCTTTGACCTATCAGCGTTTGTTTTTTTTTCTTAAGTCACTACCCTTGAGTCAGTGATCTTGGGGTCATTGAGAGTTAGGCATACAAGGCTTGACCTGACTTTTCAACTAGTAGTAAGATGTAGGAAAGCTGAAAATTACCACTTAGGGGGTTGATTCTCCCCATGGAGCAACACTGTCTGCAGGGTATTTGCAATGTGGGAATCACCCAGCACTCCAGTTTTCTCTTCCCTTCACTGTGCATAGCATTCTTCTTCCTTTTCTCTTTCCCATGTTCTTGGTGAGTGGGCTTCTTAATAAGGCCAGTCATCCTATTCCAAGATCTTGATATTTTGCTTGGGCCGTTTCCTCTATAAAGGACCAGAAACGAGAGAGAATGATACAGTAGAAAGAGGATGGAATTTAGATTCAGATACGGGTGGATTTGAATCCCACCTTCACCACTTTTCAGTGGCTCAGCAGGTATAGAATCCACCAGCAAAGCAGGAAACACAAGAGACATTGGTTCAGTCTCTGGGCCAAGGAAGATCCCCTGGAGAAGGAAATGGCAACCCACTCCAATATTCTTGCCTGAAAAATTCCATGGACAGAAGAACCTGGTGGGCTACAGTCCAGTGGGTCGTAAAGACTCAGACATGACTGAGAACATGCAGCACAGCTCACTACTTACTTAATGCAAAAATTTGGGATTATTAACCTTCCTGTGCTTCCTCTTTGTCCTTCTATGCTTCGTTTTTCTACTGTCTTCTGTGGGGAAAGTAATATTTAATAATACCTACCTCCCTAGGTTGTTGTGGCGATTCACTAAGCTAATACATAGAATCACCTTAGTACAAGGGTAGAAGGTGATTGATATGGGCTAGTTTTCTTTCCTAACAGTGCCTGATAGTTATGCATGTTAAATGCATTTACAATAAGAAAGCGATAAGAGCTGGGAAAGGTAAACTAATTCAAAGTAAAGTTATTTTAAAATGAGAGATGTATTCAATGGGGGAAAAAAAAGGTTCTGGATTTGGGGAAGGTGGTGCATTTTAACTGGAGTCAGTGCCTTTGAAATCCAGCACAGTGTGGGAAGGACAGGGAACTGTCCTGTGTAGTTCTAGGGTTTGAGAGCAAAGGGATTATTATAGTGACCTTCTGGAGCATCGGATTTCTCCCCCGGGCTGTTGCTGACCTGACCAGATGTCCTCCCGGTCCCACCATCCCACAGTGTTGGCTCTGTGGCCTCCCATTTAGTTAAATGACCCTCAGCTCATCCAGGATCAGTTCTTTCTATACTTCTCTGGCCTTTCTGATTCTGCTTTCTACCTGATCCCCGACCCACCTTTGAATGATTTTGAACTCAGTTCTTTTCTTAATTTGACCAACTGTGGTCTCTCCATCTTTCTCCTTTAAATCCACCCTGACTTGACCAGTGTGGTTCTTAACTATCCTGTTCTATTCTGATGAACGTGTTTTTCTTTCTCACCCTTGGTTCCCCTTTATTTCTTTTCTCAAACTTTGCACATTGGCTCTAGCCTGAATGTAATGCTATTCAAGGTGTAAATAGTGATTGCCTACACTTTTTTTCCCTTCATTTACTTAATATACATTTTTTTTAGAACTCAATATACAAAACCCAACTCTCTGCCCCCAAAAGAACTCTCAATCTAATTGAGGAGAAAAAGTAGCGAATAAGGATAACAGAATGTGAGGAGTATTATGTTGGGATCCACACAAAGTGTGATGCACGCATAAAGGAGAGAGTACTGCTTGGAGAGTAGGAAAAGGCTTCATGGATAAGATGATGTTTGAGTTGACTTGTCTTTAAAAAGTATTCTGTTTCATGGTGGAGAGGAGGAAAGGCATACCAATAGCAGGAATGGAATACGCCAAAATAGAAGCGTAAGCCCCAGGGAAGCCCCTTTCACCGTGAAGTGTGGTAAAGAATTAGCAGAGAAGAAAAAGAAAAAAGAAGTGGTAACTATGTAAGGTGATGAATGTTAATAAGCTGCATTGTGGTGATCATTTCATAATGTGTATGTATATTGAAACATCAAGTTGTGTACCTTAAACATATACAATTTTTATTTGTCCATTATCCTCAATAAAACTGAACAAAACCCTTTAGAAGAGCCCCATCTCTGGAAGCATAAAGTCCAAATTCAGTAGCCTGTATGACCTTCAAGATCGTTCATGGCTTGACTTCACACTCTCCTTAGGTCTCTAGAGGTTCACAGTTCTTGAAATTTTACCTATAGGTATTTTTAGCTTGGGCACATATATCATAGGATAATATTAATATATAGACCTCTGCGTCTTATTTGGGTTTCCTCAATGGCTCAGCAGGCAAAAAATCCACCTGCAATGCAGGAGACACAGGAGATACAGGTTTGATCTCTGAGTTGGGAAGATCCCCTGGAGGAGGGGGATAGCAGAGACATTACTTTGTCAACAAAGGTCCGTCTAGTCAAGGCTATGGTTTTTCCAGTGGCCATGTATGGATGTGAGAGTTGGACTATAAAGAAAGCTGAGCACCAAAGAATTGATGCTTTTGAATGGTGGTATTGGAGAAGACTCTTGAGAGTCCCCTGGACTGCAAGGAGATGCAACCCATCCATCCTAAAGGAAATCAGTCCTGAATTTTCATTGGAAAGACTGATGGTGAAGCTGAAACTCCAGTACTTTGGCTACCTGATGCAAAGAGCTGACTCATTTGAAAAGACTCTAATGCTGGGAAAGATTGAGGGCAGGGGAAGAAGGGAACGACAGAAGATGAGATGGCTGGATGGCATCACCGACTCAATGGACATGGGTTTGGGTGGACTCTGGGAGTTGGTGATGGACAGGGAGGCCTGGTGTGCTGCAGTTCAGGGGGTCGCAAAGAGTCACACACGACTGAGCAACTGAACAACCACCACCACCTGGAGGAGGAAATGGCAGCCCACTCCAGTATTCTTGCCTGGGAAATCCCATGGACAAAACACCTGGAAAATAATATCTGAGAATGACCACATCTTTTCCTAGAATGGTTACAGTGTGTTTTATTCCGTTGTAAATAATATACAAAGTGAAAGTGAAGTCGCTCAGTGGTGTCCGACTCTTTGAGACCCCATGGACTGCAGCCTACCAGGCTCCTCTGTCCATGGTATTTTCCAGGCAAGAGTACTGGAGTGGGTTGCCATTTCCTTCTCCAGGGGATCTTCCCGACCCAGGGATTGAAACCGGGTCTCCTGCATTGTAGGCAGACTCTTTACCGTCTGAGCCACCAAGGAAGCCCAATAATATACAGGTACTTTATAATATAGAAAACAGATATTTAAAATAATGAGATGAAAATAAATATAATGAAAGGTTCTAATATTTTCAT
This sequence comes from Bos grunniens, assembly GCF_055505025.1. Classification (NCBI taxonomy): domain Eukaryota; kingdom Metazoa; phylum Chordata; class Mammalia; order Artiodactyla; family Bovidae; genus Bos; species Bos grunniens. Next base: position 12,533,280 of record NC_141168.1, read on the forward strand.
CCCATTCTCCCAGTAGATCCACTGAGCATCCTGCTGTAGATATCCTTTAATTCCTTGGTTGGACCTCAACTCTTAGAAAGAATGGGGTCAATATTTCCTTGGTTGGACCGCAGCTCTTAAATTTTACCATCTCCAATAGTTAGTCTACAAGCAGAGTCACCCTCTTCAACCCAAGTAGGCACTCTCATTCAATTATTTAATTTCCTCAATTATTCAACATAATATTTGTTGTGTTTCCATTTTGTGCAAGGCATTGAATAAGAGGCTAAGGATATTATGGTCCACATACTCCTTACCATGTCAGTTTATATTGTTGTTCTTGTTCAGTCGCTAAGTCGTGTCTGAACAGTATGAAAAGGCAAAAAGATACGACACTGGAAGATGAGTCTCCGAGGTTGGTAGGTGTCCAATATGCTACTGGAGAAGAGTGGAGAAATAGCTCCAGAAAGAATGAAGAAGCTGGGCCACAGTGGAAACAACGCTCAGTTGTGGATGTGTCTGGTGGTGAAAGTAAAGTCCAATGCTATAAACTCCATGAATTAATGTAAATTGGACGTGTTCAAGCAGGAGATGGCAAGAATGAACATCAGCATCTTAGGAGTCAGTGAACTAAAATGGACGGGAGCAGGCAAATTTAATTCAGATAACCATTACATCTACTACTGTGTGCAAGAATCCCGTAGAAGAAATAGAGTAGCTCTCGTAGTTAATGAAAGAGTCTGAAATGTAGTACTTGGATGCAACCTCTAAAACAACAGAATGATCCCGTTTCGCTAACAAGGCAAACCATTCAACATTGCAGTGATCCAAGTCTCTGCCCCAACCACTAATGCTGAAGAAGCTGAAGTTGAATGGTTCTATGAAGACCTACACGTTCTAGAACACCAAAAAAAAAAGATGTCCTTTTCATCATCAGGGATTGGAATGCAAAAGTAGGAAGTCAAGAGATACCTAGAATAACAGGCAAATTTGATCAGCTTATATTATGACAGCACGTAAACATTAAACAAGTGATTACTTAATGGCTATTATAATTTTAATTCGTGCAGAATGTTTATATGTTTAACTTAAGAGAATAAGTCTGTGGAGTTGGAGAAATCAATAGTTTGGGAGTAATACTTCAGCTGACTCTGAAGGATGAATAGAAAGGAACTAGGCAAAGAAGATGGGGAAGAGGGTTTCAGGTGGTGGTGAAGGAATTGAAAACCCCAAGGCTGGAAGGTCACTGGCTCATTTTAGGAACTGAACAAAAGCTAGAGTGTTTCTGATCTAGAGGATGGGGGAGGGACACTGGCACAAAATGAAACTGTGATGTGAGTGGAGACCAGAGATCCTGGGGGTCCTGGCTGGACCACAGTTAGGATCTGAGTCTTTATCCTGATGGCAGGGGAAGCCATTGAAGGATCTAAAGCAGGGATTAAGGGCCAGATCTGCATCTCAACATGGTCACTTAAGAGTATAACAAACTGAGACTTCCCTGGTGATCCAGTGGCTAAGACTCTGCACTCCTAGTGCAGGGGGCCCAGGTTTGATTCCTGGTCAGGGAACTAGATCCCATAAGCCAACCGACTAGAGATCCCACATCCTACAAACAAGATCGGAGATCCAACGTGACACAACTAAGCCCTGGTGCAAATAAATATTAAAAAAAAAAAAGAGTATAACAAATGATCTCTAATCTTTCCTTTCTTATCTTTTAATTGTACTTAGAAACCTGCTTTTCCATCACCCTCAGCTTATACTTTCCTGTAAACTTTTACACTCACTTCAAGATTCAACATTAAGGTCACTTTATTTGGTGAAGTTTCCCTCTTCTCTATCCCAAACTTCCACACCCTTTGGAGCTAATCTCCATAATGGCACTTCCTAAGTTTTTTTTTTTACTATAATTTACCTGTTTAACTTTGATTTGGGGTGGGCAGGTGCAGAAAGTGGATTGATTACACTCTTCAAGGCACACTGTCTCCTCTGGTTCCTTTGGTTTCGAGTTTCCTCCTTTGTTTTGAATCTTTACTCCTTGTGTATTATAGAAATGAACTCTGTATTGTTGGTATTTTTAGTTTACATAAATGCTGTTGTGCTATCAACTCTTTATGACTTTCACTTTTCCCAATCAGAATAAATTTTGAAGGTCTAGTCATTTTTCCTTGTGAACCCTTACACCACTCTTATGGCAGAAAGTGAAGAGGAACTAAAGAGCCTCTTGATGAAGGCGAAAGAGGAGAGGGGAAAAGTTAGCTTAAAGCTCAACATTCAGAAAACGTAGATCATGGCAGCCAGTCCCATTACTTCATGGCAAATAGATGGGGAAACAGTGGAAACAGCAGCTGACTTTATTTTTGGGGGCTCCAAAATCACTGCAGATGGTGATTGCAGCCACGAAGTTAAAAGATGCTTACTTCTTGGAAGGAAAGTTATGACCAACCTAGACCTCATATTAAAAAGCAGAGACATTACTTTGTCAACAAAGATCTGTCTAGTCAAGGCTATGGTTTTTCTATTGGTCATGTATGCATGTGAGAGTTAGACTATAAAGAAAGCTGAGCACCGAAGAATTGATGCTTTTGAACTGTGGTGTTGGAGAAGACTCTTGAGAGTCCCTTGGGCTGCAAGGAGATCAATCCAGTCCATCCTAAAGGAGATCAGTCCTGGGTGTTCATTGGAAGGACTGATGTTGAAGCTGATACTGCAATACTTTGGCCATTTGATGCAAAGAGCTGACTCATTTGAAAAGACCCGGATGCTGGGAAAGATTGAGGGCAGGCGGAGAAGGGGACGACAGAGGATGAGATGATTAGATGGCATCACTGACTCAATGGACATGAGTTTGGGTGGACTCTGGGAGTTGGTGATGGACAGGGAGGCCTGGCATGCTGCGGTTCATGGGGTCGCAAAGAGTCAGACACGACTGAGCGACTAAACTGAATTGATCCCTTCTTCTTTTATTTTGCTCTAGCCCTATTTTCTTCTTTCACCCACCTTTAATTTTACCTTATGTGTGAATGTGTGTGCATATATATGTTTATGAGCCATATTATATTCTTTTTGCACATGCGTACACAAATACGTGCTCATATATACATAAATTTTTATACAGCTCTTAACAGTGGCAGGATGAGGGACTTAGGGTCCCAAGAATTCCTGTGATGTGGGCTTAAAGTCAAATATTTCTTCTATCATTTTGTAGATATATATTTGATTTTTTTTCTTATTTAGGAGAAGCTGGGAAATGTGCATTGTATCTTTTTTTGATATTTTGTCTTTTTTAGATGAAAATCTCATCATATTATTGAAAGAAAGAGTTGGGTTTTTGTGTATCACCTCTCCTGACGGTAAAAACTGATAACCTTGTTATTGGCCTCATTCTTAATCTCAAGTCCTTAATGTCTAATTCTCGAAGTATCTTGCTCCAGGTCTCAAAGTCCCCAGGGATTGTCTTTAGGTGTAAGGACAATCTTCTACCTTTATTCATATTATTCCATTCTTCTTCAGAAGGCAGCCAAGTCTCCCTTAGCTGCACAGCAGTTTTTCCGTCTTACTCCTAAGAACAGACCCAGAGCATCCTGTTGATATTGCACCCCTAGGTTCCCACTTATCTGCCTGTAACTCCCTGTGGGGGCAGAGAGGTTTCGGCAACAAGAGGGAGAGGGAGTGACCAGCCATGGATTGCTGTGTCCCAGTTTTGGTTGTCAAGGCACAGAATGGGAGACAGAAAAATGGAGACGAGAATAAAGATGGAGAGAGAGAGAGATGCTATTCACTTTAGCAGAAAAGTCCTAATTCCCTTATGATACAGATAGTTCTGCTTCCATGGTTCCCTCAGGACAGGGATACTGAAGCCATTAAAAATATAGAAATAAAACATTTGAGAGTTAGGTGGAGAGTTCAATCCTATCCTTTTGGTGATGATCAAAGAGTTCCAGAGAGGTTGTGACTTAAGACATCACACCCCTAGCACCTAGGTAGTGGCCAGGTGGTTAGCATCTGTCTGATTACTCAGGCTACCAAGGCAACGGGGCACTTTCTTTAGATGGTCTGCATTTGTGATATCATGACTGTGCATGAATTCAAGGTAAGGTACTCACTGTGGGATAGGCAAAGGGCAATTATGACATGGACTGTGTCCCAGAAGAAGTTGGCGAATTTAGATGCAAATGATAATATTCTAAAGCAGCCTCTGATAAGCCCAAAGGGAGATTAAAAATACCAACCCAGGGAAACTTAAAGGAAAGTATGAGTAAAGTGGTAAGGAAAGGCTGAGTCTTGAGCTGCCCCTGGATAGAAAGTGTGGGTGGGTGTGGGAGATAGATTCCCATAATCGCTGACACTCTACACCACTCCTTAATACGCACATTCCATTCCTGACACAGGCCTAAGAGGGGTTACAGCAGCATTTTGGAAGGGTGTGGGCAGCAGGTGAGCATGAGCCCTGAGACATTGACCCGGGTATGTGTGGAGGAGGTGGAACCATGATCATCTGAAACAACCTTCACCCTCGTAGCACACATCAAGCTCCACCAGAATGTCTTTCTACCAAGTATTTCTTTGAAAGACTCATCAACCAATTTGGTCCCCAGTCCTAGCATACTTAGGATTTCTAGTTCCTGAAGGAAACCTGAATCTTCTGCTTGGCAGAAGCTATAGCACCATCTGGTGGAAATAAATGCTTTAGGTCACAAGTCTTTCTGGTCACAGAAGCTGTCTTTGCACAGATCAATCTTGAAATGTTATCTTGGCTCTAAATCATGCTAGGAGCACACCATTTTTAAGTAACAAAAGGTTTCTCATATATTCTAAATCTTGATCTCATATATTCTAATGGTTAAGTTATCAGCTCTTAATCAGTGGCAGCTTTCTCATTTTCAGAATAATTCCATATACTTAAGGAAATGGCAATCCACTCCAGTGTTCTTGCTTGGAGAATCCCAGGGATGGCGGAGCCTGGTGGGCTGCCATCTATGGGGTTGCACAGAGTCGGACACGACTGAAGTGACTTAGCAGTAGCAGCAGGGTATAATAATTCCATACCATAGTGTCCACTATACTCTTAGCTTCCCTCATAGCTCAGTTGGTAAAGAATCTGCCTGCAATGCAGGAGACCTGGGTTCGATTCCTGGGTCGGGAAGCCCCGGAGAAGGAACTGGCAACCCACTCCAGTATTCTTGCCTAGAGAATCCCCATGGACAGAGGAGGCTGGCAGGCTACAGTCCACGGGGTCGCAAGAGTCGGACATGACTTAGCAACTAAACCACCACCACCACCACCATACTCTTATCTCAGAATTGTTTCTTTTAGGCTCTGCATCCTCAGATTTGGGTTTTAAACATGTCCCAAGGGATCCTTTTCATTGTGTTCATGGGAAAGATTGAGGGCAAGAGGAGAAGGAAGTGACAGAGGATGAGATAGTTGGATGGCATCACCAACTCAATAGACATAAGTTTGAGTAAACTCCAGGAGATAGTGAAGGACATGGAAGCCTGGAACGCTGCAGTTCATGGAGTCGCAGAGTCAGACATGACTTAGCCACTGAACAACAAGGGATCCTGTCCTCTTTGAATTTACCAAAGCAATTCTAAATCCCCAAAGAAAATAAAAGGAAGAAATGCTGACTGAATGGCTCTTTTCAGTCTTCTCCAGAGGAGTTGGAAAAAGAAGGTCGCTTATAGTAAAGGAGCTAAAACATTGTGATGGTGAACTCAGGGAAGAATTAATAGTTGCCAGGAGCTTACAGAATCATTTTCTAGAAATTTTATTGGTTCCACTAAAAAAAAAAAAGTCCCTGGGACTATGTTTTAATTCAAATAATAAATGCATTGCATCATTGAATAACTACTGAGACTTTTGAATGTGAGCATTCTGCTTCTCAGTCTCTCTTTACTCTGGTTTGGTCTACATCAAATATGGATTTGATTCTCCCTGTGAAGATTTGGGACTTCAATAGGCTACCCTCTAAACAGTTTCAGGCTGCTTTAGAGTTTTAGGTTAGGTAGTGTGAATTTTGTGAACATCTGTCTTAACTTTCTCAAAATATGATTTTTTAAAAATCATGTTTTACACATTGACATGTTTTGAAATTTAAAGGTATAAAACTTATCCTTTGATATACTTTGCATGCTAAGTTGCTTCAGTCATGTCTGACTTTGTGCGACCCTATGGTCCGTAGCCTGCCAGGCTCCTCTGTCTATGGAATTCTCAAGGCAAGAATACTGGAGTGGGTTGCCACGCCCTTCTCCAGGGGATCATCTTGGCCCAGAGAGGGAACCTGCGCCTTTTATGCCTTTATGTCATTGGCAGGCAGGTGCGTTACCACTAATGGCATCTGCAAGCCCCTCCTTTTGTATAAGTCCTGGTTAAATGACCAGGAGTGGGGTTGCTAGGTTACACGGTCGCTCTATTTTTAGTTTTTTAAGGAAACTCTATTTTCCTATAATCCACAGTAGTTACAGCAGTTTACATTTTCACCAACAGTGGAGGAGGGTTTCTTTTTCTCCATGCCCTCTCCAACATCTATTATTTGTAGACTTTTAGACTCGATAGCAAGTCTGATTGGTGAGGTGATACAGCATTGTAATTTTGATTTAATAATTAGTTGAGCATCTTTTCATGTGCTTTTGGCCATCTGTATATCTTCGAGAAATATCAATAACTTCAGATATGCAGATGACACCACCCTTATGGCAGAAAGTGAAGAGGAACTCAAAAGCCTCTTGATGAAAGTGAAAGAGGAGAGTGAAAAAGTTGGGTTAAAGCTCAACATTCAGAAAACGAAAATCATGGCATCTGGTCCCATCACTGCATGGGAAATAGATGGGGAAACAGCAGAAATAGTGTCAGACTGTATTTTTTTGGGAGCTCCAAAATCACTGCAGGTGGTGATTACAGCCATGAAATTAGAAGATGCTTACTCCTTGGAAGGAAAGTTATGACCAACCTAGATAGCATATTCAAAAGCAGAGACATTACTTGGCCAACAAAGGTCCGTCTAGTCAAGGCTATGGTTTCTCCTGTGGTCATGTATGGATGTGAGAGTTGGACTGTGAAGAAGGCTGAGCACCGAAGAATTGATGCTTTTGAACTGTGGTGTTGGAGAAGACTCTTGAGAGTCCCTTGGACTGCAAGGAGATCCAACCCATCCATTCTAAAGGAGATCAGTCCTGGGTATTCTTTGGAAGGAATGATGCTAAAGCTGAAACTCCAGTACTTTGGCCACCTCATGTGACGAGTTGACTCATTGGAAAAGATTCTGATGCTGGGAGGGATTGGGGGCAGGAGGAGAAGGGGACGACAGAGGATGAGATGGCTGGATGCCATCACTGACTCGATGGACGTGAGTCTGGGTGAACTCTGGGAGTTGGTGATGGACAGGGAGGCCTGGTGTGCTGCAATTCATGGAGTCGCAAAGAGTCAAACACGACTGAACGACTGAACTGAACTGAACTGATATCTTCTTTGGAGAAATGCCTATTTAGGTCTTCTACCCGTTTTTGATGGGTTGCTTGTTTTTTCTTGATATTGAGCTGTAGGAGCTATTTATGTATTTTGGATGTTAACCACTTGGTTTCATTTTTTGCAAGTATTTCCTCCCATTGTGTAGGTTGTCTTTTAATTTTGTTGATGGGTTCCTGTGCTGCGCAAAAGCTTATAAGTTGATTTGGTCCCATTTGTTTATTTTACTTTTAATTCTTTTGCCTTGGGAGACTGATCTGAGGAAATATTGCTACAATTTATAGATTGTTTTGTTAATTTAGCTATTCAGTAGGTAAAAGTGGCTCAAATGGCAAACAGCTTTCAAAAGTTTTTCTTGACATTCTGCTTCCTTTACTTGTTTTAAGAGGTAGATTTATTGTGATGCTGGTAAAACTTAAGCTTCAGTGTCCCTACCAAGGGCCCCTTTCAAGGCCAGAACTAATTTTATAGTCATAAATGTATGTTCTTTTTCCTAAAGAAGTTGAAGTTTTATAAACTTCAGCCTAGTTATGTTGTTGCTTGTCACCATCATTCCAGTTTGCAGCCTCTCTCTTTGGTCTCTTATGTATCCCTCTGGAGTTATTTTATGTACATATAAGCACATATGGCCATAGATTATCCATACCTCCTATTACTTGCTTTTCTTAATGTATCACAGAGATTTTTCTATATAAGATACAGAAGAGCATCCACATTATTTGTTTTATTTTTTGCCATGCCAGGTCTTATTGTGGCATGTGGAATCTAGTTCCCTGACGAGGGATTGAACCTGGGCCCCCTGCATTGGGAGCAGAGACTCTTAGCCACTGGACCACCAGGCAAGTTCCTCCACATTGTTTTTGTTTGCTGCTAACTGCATGACCTTCCATTGCATGGGGGTGGGGGTTACTGCTCTTTATGTAATTGGCCCCCACTTGTGAAATTTAATGGATATTTGCTTTGTGTGGTTTTGTTTTTGCCATTTTCTTGTCTTCTGGCAGGTTTCAGAGACTTTAGAGACTTCAATTCAGTCACTCAGTCATGTCCAACTCTTTGCGACCCTGTGGACCGGAGCACATCAAGCTTTCCTGTCCATCACCAACTCCCGGAGCTTGCTCAAACTCATGTCCATTGAGTCAGTGATGCCTTCCAACCATCTCATCCTCTGTCGTCCCCTTCTCCTCCTGCCCTCAATCTTTCCCAGCATCAGGCTCTTTTCCAGTGAGTCAGTTCTTTGCATCAGGTGGCCAAAGTATTGGAGCTTCAGCTTCAGTCCTTCTAATGAATATTCAGGACTGATTTCCTTTAGGATGGGCTGGTTGGATCTTCTTGCAGTCCAAGGGACTCTCAAGAGTCTCCTCAAATACCACAGTTCAAAACCATCAATTCTTTGGCGCTCAGCTTTCTTTATAGTCCAATGCTCACATCCATACATGACCACTGGAAAAACCATAGCTTTGACTAGATGGACCTTTGTTGGCAAAGTAATGTCTCTGCTTTTTAATATGCTGTCTAGGCTGGACTTAGATGGTAGCTGAAAATCTCCTGTGGCCACTGGTTTCAGAAGAGGTGAGGATCAAAATAGGTGAAATTGGCAAGAGGAGTGTCAGTCTCTAGGTATCCAGGACTGTAACTCTTATCAAAACAGATTCCCTAATACCTACTATTTACAACCTAGCATGAATATATGCATCTGCATGCTTATTTGTGATTGTGAAACAAAGGACAGTCTTGGTAAAGAAATTCTGGGTATCTGAAGGCAAGAGGAAGAGATCATTGTAAGCCTAGGTTGCCTCTAAAATCCTACTGGGTAGGCCTTGGCTTCATAAAAGGAAAAATAGCTCAGGAAGTCCATATTACTCTATCAGTAGCATTGCTGCAGCCCACAGAAAGATTCCCACTGCACACACGCTAATATTTGTTCTGCTGAGTTCCATGGAGAAGGATCCAGGCATGGAGTACTGGACGACTACTGCACACTGGAAGATTCAATCATTTAGCATCTTGACTTTTTACCAACTTCACTCTCTAGTTCCTTTCTGCTCTTCCAGTTCAATACAAACAACATGGGAAAAGCATTTTGGATAACTGGAAATGCAGACTTCTCCACTCTCTCCACCATCTTCAAGCATGAGTGTCCAATCTCCTATTATATCCTGCCTTCTGGGAAGAAAGTATCATTTATCTGTCTAATCAGATCAGATCAGTTGCTCAGTCCTGTCTGACTCTTTGCCACCCCATGAATCGCAGCACGCCAGGCCTCCCTGTCCATCACCAACTCCCGGAGTTCACTCAGACTCATGTCCATCGAGTCAGGGATGCCATCCAGCCATCTCATCCTGTGTCGTCCTCTTCTCCTCCTGCCCCCAATCCCTCCCAGCATCAGAGTCTTTTCCAATGAGTCAACTCTTCACATGAGGTGGCCAAAGTCCTGGAGTTTCAGCTTTAGCATCATTCCTTCCAAAGAAATCCCAGGGCTGATCTCCTTCAGAATGGACTGGTTGGATCTCCTTGCAGTCCAAGGGACTCTCAAGAGTCTTCTCCAACACCACAGTTCAAAAGCATCAATTCTTCAGTGCTCAGCCTTCTTCACAGTCCAACTCTCACATCCATACATGACCACAGGAAAAACCATAGCCTTGACTAGACGAACCTTTGTTGGCAAAGTAATGTCTGTGCTTTTGAATATGCTATCTAGGTTGGTCATAACTTTCCTTCCAAGGAGTAAGCATCTTTTAATTTCATGGCTGCAGTCACCATCTGTAGTGATTTTGGAGCCCAGAAAAATAAAGTCTGACACTGTTTCCGCTGTTTCCCCATCTATTTCCCATGAAGTGATGGGACGGGATGCCATGATCTTCGTTTTCTGAATGGTGAGCTTTAAGCCAACTTTTTCACTCTCCTCTTTCACTTTCATCAAGAGGCTTTTGAGTTCCTCTTCACTTTCTGCCATAAGGGTGGTGTCACCTATATATCTGAGGTTATTGGTATTTCTCCCGGCAGTCTTGATTCCGGTTTGTGTTTCTTCCAGTCCAGCGTTTCTCATGATGTACTCTGCATATAAGTTAAATAAACAGGGTGAGAATATACAGCCTTGACGAACTCCTTTTCCTATTTGGAACCAGTCTGTTGTTCCATCTGTCTAATGGGTTATCCCAAATCTAACCCTTTGCCCAGTTATAACTTTTGCTCAGACAATCTTCTTTGGATCTTTCCCAATATCTTTTATAGAATCGAATTATAGTGGGTTTTAGTTAAAGAGAGCACATTTTAAATCCTGTGTGTTTTATAAGGGGTCAGGTAAAAAGTACTGATGCCTAAAGCAGAGACATTACTTTGCTGACAAAGGTCTGTCTGGTCAAAACTATGGTTTTTCCAGTAGTCACGTATGCATGTGAGAGTTGGACTATAAAGAAAGCTGAGCGCCAAAGAATTGATGCTTTTGAACTGTGGTTTTGGAGAAAACTCTTGAGAGTCCCTTGGACTGCAAGGAGATCGAACCAATCCATCCTAAAGGAAATCAGTCCTGAATATTCATTGGAAGAACTGATGTTGAAGTTGAAACTCTAATACTTCGGCCACCTGATGCAAAGAATTGACTCATTGGAAAAGACCCTGATGCTAGGAAAGATTGAAGGCGGGAGGAGAAGGGGACGACAGAGGGTGAGATGGTTGGATGACATCACGGACTTGATGGACATGAGTTTAAGCAAGCTCCGGGTTTGGTGATGGACAGGGAAGCCTGGTGTGCTGCAGTCCATGGGGTCGCAGAGTCGGACACAACCGAGTGACTGAACTGAAAAAGTACATAGAGAAAGTAAGGGGGGTGGGGGGAGAAAAGAAATAAGGTGAGAGGAGGGAACTGATGATTTTCAATTTCATAGATCTAAAAATAATGTTTAGTACTTTTCAGCTTAAAAATTGTTGATGTGTATATTCAGTTCAGTTCAGTCCAGTCGCTCAGTCGTGTGTGACTCTTTGCGACCCCATGAATACTACCATTTTGGAATTCCCAGCTCCTCTTTGGAACTGACAGGGTGGGTGGCATCTTACTAACACTTCAAAGATGGGGCAACCCCTCCACCTTCCCTCCCCAACCTATCATGGTACACCTGAACTCAGATCCATGGGATTTCCTACTATCTGAAGATTTGATGATCAAGGCTGACACCAGCCCTCAGGAAGTGATCTGGGGAGTATTAGCAATTCAGAACGTCTGCTGTAGTGGGGCCCAGAGGATTTGCCTTGAAGCTTTATTTGGATTGCATTTCACATAACATGAAACACAAAGCCATCTGTATCACTGGCAGTGCTGCTGCTGAGGACCTGGGAGGAGGCTCAAGTCTCTCTTCTCCAGCCTTTAGTACCAGCAGGTCTCTCAAATTTCCCTGATGTCCTAAAAGGCCAGAGAGTTAGGAACCCAGAGCCTCTGATTACTTGTGGCAGAGGCTGCTAGATGGTTAACAAAACCGTTTCCTATTATTCCTGGGAAATAACATACGCTGACCATATATCCCAGACATCTTTGTGTTTTTTTATGATCAAGTACTATATCAATATGACTTTTTCTTATGAGAATCTTCCAAATATTACTTGTTTACCCATACTACTTGTTTATTATAATAGTTATAAAATATTCCATAATGTAGGCTTATATAATGTTTAACAACTGGACTGTTGAAGGATATAAGGTTATTTGTGGCATTTTGCTATTACCAAATTTTCAATTTAAAATAAATTTACACATACATGTTTTTAACATGTATATATGAATATTTCTATAGGATATGTTTCTAGAATTGGAATTGCTGCATACCAGGTGTGCAAATTTTAATTTTGGAAGACATATTCCCAAATAACCATGAAATCAATTTATACTTCCACCAAGACTATAGGGAAATTCCTAATTGCCTGTATGCTCAGCCACACTATAAAGTATCAATCTTTTTCTTTTTGTCCAGCTGATGGGCAAACAAATGGTATCCCATGCTTTAAAATTAATTTCTCTAATCACTAGAGAGGCTGTGCATCTCTCATCATATTCATTAGTGGTTTTCACTCGTTCTTCTCTGTGTGGTTCATTTGTCTCTACTGTATCCAGGAATTTTTGCTCAGTTAAACAATTCATTTGTATATTACTACTTTGTTCATTATATTTATTTTGAAACTCTGTTAGCTATATCTTTATCTTTTTCTTAAAAAGGAATTTCAGAATATTCAGAGTGATTTTCTTGAGTCTAAGTTTACTGTATGTAGAGAAAGATTCCCCAAGTCCAGGCTACAGGGAGGCAGCCTGCTTAGTGATTACGGGTGTGGTTGTGGTGTCAGGCTGACCTAGATTAGAACTCAGGTTGTGTCATACACTTTCCTGTAACTCTTACCATCCCTGTGCCTCCATTTCTTCTTGTTAAACATGACTGTAATAAAAGTACTAAACTCGGAACTGTTTTGAAGCTTAGACAAGATAATAATCACATATCTCTGTTGATGTTTGGCAGAAAGCAACACAATTCTGTAAAGGAATTATCCTTCAATTAAAAAATACATAAATTAAAAAAACACTGTTGTGATAGTTTCAGGTGGACAGCAAAGGTGCTCAGCCATAAAAAACATAATGCATACATGTCACCACAATACCTGAAACTTAATAATGCTCAATAAATACTACAAATTAAAATTATTATTTTAGAGACACAAAATTAGACATTATTTAAGTTTATTACAGGTCCCGGAACCTATCCAGTGAAATTACTCTTAACAACATCTGAGAAGGCTAATAAAATTTAACTTTTCTTAGAGTGGGCATTTCACCTTATGCTTCAGCCAGCCTTATACAATTCCTATTTCCTGGAACACTAAAATGTTCAACTCATTTATTAATTCAGCCGTTACTCTTGTGTTCCTACTATGTTTAGAGCCCAAGATATTCAATTATCTTAAGAATCCACTTCATTTTCTCTGCATGGAACTCATTCTGTATTCCTTTGGGAAAATTCAACATCCAAATTCCAATGAAACGTGAGGAAACTAACAGAGAGACAGGAAGTAGAAAATCAGAAAGACCTGCAAAGATTGTCTAGTTCAACTTCTCATTTTATAGATGAGGAAACTATAGGCCAGAGGAGTAAAAAACTTCTCTAAGGTCACAAGCGAGTCAGTGGGGGAACTGGGATGTCCTGAATCTAAGCCAGCACTCTGTTGACTGAATCACACTGTATTCAAGGACCCACCTCTACTTTTGGCCCAACACAAACTTCAAAAATTAGAAACAAAGAGAAGCACAGGTTAAAGAAAGATCAAAATGAGCCAATGCTATTCAAAGTTTGTCAAGAAATAAGAAGTATAAGACACTCCCCTTGCTGGTTAGGAAAACATAGCCGTGTTTTCACCCAGTCAGACAGCATTCCAGCTCTCAGCTCATTTGTTTTTGCCCTCTCTCAACAGCCCCTATTAACAATGATAATCTACATTTACAGTAAGTGGCAAACAGCAATCCTACAGGTCTGTGGTTGGCAATCCCCAGTCCACATGCCAAATATGCTGCAGGTGCCAATTTCAGGCTGCAAATGAGCCCGCTGCCACACGTGAATTCCCGTTCCTATCATTACTGCAGCTATTACTGATAACAGTCTCCACCCTCTTGACTGGGTTTTTTAAGGACAGCACCTCCCATGCCTTTCCATCAAGCACCAGTCCCATCCTGGCCTTCCAGAATCACAGGTTCAGCAGGTGGACATGCTCCTCTGCAAAGCAAATGACCACTGTTCCCTGTGATAGAAATGAAGAAACAGTCCTAGCAGTTTTTACAGTAAATGCTAAAGGCAAAGGCAAGTCGCTCAGTTGTGTCCGACTCTTTGCGACCCCGTGGACTGTAGCCCACGAGGCTCCTCCATCCATGGGATTCTCCAGGCAAGAGTACTGGCGTGGGGTGCCATTGCCTTCTCCAAGTAAATGCTAAATTTCTACCCAAATGTGTTTCCTTTCCTCTCTGTGATCCTAGACCAATACTACATTCTTGATTATTAATATTCATCAAATAAGAATACACTAAAAACAAGAACTGGATAAATCTAAGGGATAGTAAGATCTTTGACTTAAACAGATATAAGGTAACACATTCCCAGGCCTGTAAGGTATGGGTGGAAATTTGGAGACAGGAACTATGATTTGTTCATTCAGTTTACTGAGAGTCTACTATGAACAGTACTGATGCCAGCCATTCAGTTTATGAATATCAACAGATCCTCTACAACAGAGTGGTTTAGAATTATTTTAAAGCCAAACTGCCTGACCTTGAATTTTATTTCCTTGAATTTTAAAATAAATAAAATTAAAGGAAATAAAATTTATTTATTTTATTTTGTGTCCTTGGGTAAATCAATTCACTTTCCTGAAGTTCATTTTCCTCATCATTATATAAGGATAACAATTGTACCCACTCTACAGATTTTGATGCAAAGATTATTTGAAAGTATTTTATATAGTTCTTACCATAGAGTAAGCACTTCATAATTATCAGATATGATTAAACTTTGTAACTATAACTCACAATTAGAGAGACTTTAGGAAGATTAGCAATCAGAAGATAGCTCCACTGAAAATTTGGAAATGCAGATGATTGCTGAGTGCTTATTCTGTATTAGGAGTGTTAAGGCAGTAAGGATAAAGAGAGAAACTGATACTCGTCCTTCCCCACATGAAGAGATGATATATAATTGAGAAATGTTCTGTAGATCCCAGGTGAAAGATCAGAAAATGTTGAAAATAAAAAAACAAAATGTGAATCTCTTTGCCCAAGGGAAGGTCTCACATGTTTTCTTAGTATTTGGTTGTCTAGGAACAGGTTCAAGGGGAGAGATGGCAGTACCCTGGAGCCTCTGCCAACTGACTCGTTAAGGGGCCGCTGAATCTGAGCTCTGGCTGGGACCCCTTATCACGTTGTTCCCTCCAAGGCTGAGCAGTCCCCTGTGCTGCTAAAGGGGATATGCTCCTGCACATGGCAACGTAGTATGCAACATCCGTCATGAAATGAAACAACCATTTAAAGACTGTGTTAGGAATTATTGGAACTAAAAATTGTATCCATGCTGGACAAATGACAAGCACTCTTTCTAATGCTCTGGAATTTGGCGAGCCATCAATTTAAAGCTTCATTGTTACCTCTTTCTTGCACTTTTCTGTTTCACTATCCTAGTTGACAGGCTCTTCCTCTACCCTGGACCCTTGGAGTCCCAATCCTTTCTTGCTCCCTCATTTTCACACCAGTATAAAGTGAAATTGCTTTCTTTGACAAACTTAAGTACTTTTTCTTCGTGAAGCTCAGGGCCAATCTTTGACTGGATATTGAAAGTTTTTCTTTTCCTCCACTTCCTTCTTCTCCCAGAACATCACACGCTATTTGATTTTTATATATAGGTATGTCTATGTGTTTGGTAATCAGATTGCCTAGGTCTGATTCTGGACTAGGTACTTAATAGCTGTTAGGCTTTAGTTAAGTTACTTAATCTCTTTGTGCCTCTGTTTCTTCATCTAAGAAATGGTGATTAGTCTCTATCTCATAGGTCTACTATGAAGATTTAAAAAGGTAATACTCGTAAGATGCTTAGAACAGAACCTCACTATAGTGAACACTCAGTAAATATGTGTGCATACATGCACACACATGTGTATGAACACGTGAGTGGTGTATGTGACACTAGGAATGTCCTAGTTCTGGGTTTTAACACCATGCAAGTCTAAACCAAACCTCTAATTTCGATAGCTTCCATTCCCATCCTCTTTGTGTTGCTACAAAATTCTGAACATCTTTAGCAACCATGCCCACAGAACTCTCTGACCAGGACCAGAAGCCTTCAATAAATAATACCTAGCTCTCCCAGATTCACTGTGGCACACATTGGGCTGAGAAGAAACACAAAGCTTCCCAACATATCCTGTATTGGAATAGGTTCACCTTATTCTTAATTTAATAACTGATGGTGAGGTACTACATTGTCCTGTTAGTAGAAAAGACTTGGGAGTCATATTGTTGGGATATGAGTCTCACATTTGCCATTGCCTTAATGTTTGCATCTATAAAATGGGATGATAATGAAAAATGCATTTGTTATGATGATAAAAGGAGATGATCTCTATAAAGTATCAATCAATGTGAAGCAGGTGGCATGGAGTACTTAATAATACTTTTAACTATTGTTATTACACCCTTTTTCCATTCAGTTGCCTCTGTGTAGGGCTCTCCATTTATATCCAGCAATTGAAAGTTGGGCTGCAGCACTTGCTGACTCCTCCTTGGTGAAGAGTGTATGTCTATTCAGAGAGAATCGTAGATATTTTTTCCTTGAGAAGATAAGAAGAGTTTGGAAACAAGTGGCCATCAAAAGACCAGCGGAGACTGGACAATGGGTTTTGTTGGGCAGTTCCCTGGGATGCCAGCTATATATGAGACTCAATTTCTGATCACAGAAATTGTAAGGCAGATTACAGGATTTGATCAGCAAAATCAATTTCCCCTAAGTAGGCATTTTGGTACAGCTTCCCTGGTGGCTCAGAGGGTAAAGTGTCTGTATGCAATGCAGGAGAACTGGGTTCAATCCCTGGGTTGGGAAGATCCCTTGGAGAAGGAAATGGCAACCCACCCCAGTACTCTTGCCTGGAAAATTCCATGGTTGGGGGAGCGTGGTAGGCTACAGTCTGTGGGATCGCAGAGTCGTACACGAGTGACAAAATACACTATTTCTAAGAGGATTTACAATTGAGAGGAAACATCCGAGTGTGGGATGAAAATGGACAAAGTTATTCATGGATTCTGCATCTCTGCCTGTAGCAACAGTATTTTTAAAAATTGTTATGAATGTGGTTATATCACTAACGCCTGTTGTTCTGCTGTTATTGCACACACCCAGTGGAGTCAGAGGTAGAGTGTCTATTTTAACCTTTTGGGCTCCTTAGCAGTGGATAAAATAACTTTTCCCCCCTCTGGATCATCTTAATTCACCAAGTAGTTAAATGAAAAAGTAAATAAGTAGTTAAATTAAAAAGTAAATACGGTTGATAGAATTAAATATAATGAATGCAGCAAAACCTAACTAATTTATGGGGAGGAAAAGAGAGTTCTTTACAGAGTGTCTTGGATGACTTAGTCTTGGAGACACAGAGTGATGAGCTTTGGTAGATACTCAGTACCGAAGTTCCAAGTAAACTCTTCAGGCGGGGGCAGTGATTCAAATGTTACTCCAACAGGAAATGACTCTCCTTGAACAGTACTCTCCTCAGGGCACCCTTGACCTCTGCATTCCTCAGGCTGTAGATGAGCGGGTTCAGCATGGGGTTGAAGAAACTGTGAAACAGGGAAAGGCT
This sequence comes from Bos grunniens, assembly GCF_055505025.1. Classification (NCBI taxonomy): domain Eukaryota; kingdom Metazoa; phylum Chordata; class Mammalia; order Artiodactyla; family Bovidae; genus Bos; species Bos grunniens. Next base: position 12,551,085 of record NC_141168.1, read on the forward strand.
CTTCTGCTGCTCCTCAGGGTGGCGGGACTTGGGGGCCATGGACATAACGATGGCACTGCCAAAGAAGAGCCTGACCACGAAGAGGTGGGAGGAGCAGGTGGACAAGGCCTTCCTGTAGCCCTCAGCGGACTGGATCCTCAGGATGGTGGCCAGGATGTGCGTGTAGGAGCCCAGCAGCAGGCAGAGGGGCCTGACTAAGAAAAACATGCAGGCAACAAAGAGGACAAGTTGGTTGAGCCCGGTATCAGCACAGGCCAGCTTGAGGACAGACAAGATTTCACAGAAGTGGTTGATTTCATGAGGCCCACAGAAGGGCAGCCTCAGGACGAGACCCGCATGGACCAGGGCCAGGAGGGAGCCACATGCCCAGGAAGTCCCCACCAGGCTGATGCCAACTCTCCAGCTCACAATGACAGAATATTGGAGGGGGTGGCAGATGGCCACACACCGATCATAGGACATCACCCCCAGGAGCAGACACTTGGTGTGAGTGAAACTCACAAAGAGAAAGGTCTGTGTAATGCAGCCAGCAAAGGAGATGGGCTTGGCTGAACTCAGGAGGTTGAGCAGCATCTGGGGCACTGTGCTACAGGTGTAGGCCATGTCAGCAATGGCCAGGTGTGACAGGAAGAAGGACATGGGGGTGTGCAGTCTGCAGTCCAGTGAGGTGAGCCCCAGGATGACCCCGTTCCTCAGCAGGGTGAGGACATAGAACAGGGAGAAGAGCCCAAAGAGGAGCACCTGAATCCTTGGGCCAAGACAAAGAGCCAGTAGAATGAACTCTGTAACTATTGTCTGATTTTCTCCCATTTCACTATGAAAACTATAAAACAGGATCACTTAGGACAGAATTGTTGAAAACCTCTAGACATTATTTCAAAGAATAGCATTTTTAAGGGACATGATTTCAAGATGATGACTGCTGCTGTTGCTGCTGCTGCTGCTAAGTTGCATCAGTCATGTCTGATTCTGTGCGACCCCATAGATGGCAGCCCACCAGGCTCCCCCGTCCCTGGGATTCTCCAGACAAGAACACTGGAGTGGGTTGCCATTTCCTTCTCCAATGCATGAAAGTGAAAAGTGAAAGTGAAGTCGCTCAGTCGTGTCTGACTCTTAGCGACCCCATGGACTGCAGCCTACTAGGCTCCTCCATCCATGGGATTTTCCAGGCAAGAGTACTGGAGTGGGGTGCCATTGCCTTCTCCAAGTTATACATTAAGTTAATCATATAACCTGACATACAGTTTTACAGAAAGGGATTGTGTCACCATGATAGGTTACCTAGAGCCACTGATGCGTGATGGGCAGAAAGAATGTCCAATCAAAAGAGAAGATAAAATAACCACGACATAGGAATCATTCTGAAGCTGCATGTGTCAAGTTACTAAGGCACATTCCTAAATGACGACAAGTTGCTAAGCTGCATATCTGTTACTAAGAGAATTTCTGGAATGTAGAAGTAATCAGTAAAGGAAGAACACCAAAGATGAGAATTAGAGTAGTCCTAGAGAGGAAATGTAATTCCAGTTTCTCAACAGAAATATCAACTGTGTTGCCTTCAGCAAATCAACCTTTGCTCTCTAGATGTAGAGCAGTTTACATGATAACAGGAGGAACGAAAAGATAAAGGGCAACTTTTATGACACTGTGATTGTTTAAGTTGCTAAGAAGGAATCAGTGGATATGCTCCACATGAACTCTAGTGAATACCTGTATGTTACAATGAGTGATGAAATCAAACCAACCATTGGCTGTGAATGTACTGATGCCATCATAGTTACTAATTTACCAAACAACTGTTTTGAATAACAACCTCTACAATTTGTAGGAATTGGGTTTGGGAGTGCTGCATGGCATTTGTGTATTGTGAATCTAGACCTTTTGTGCAAGGGTGTAAATGACTGTAAAGTCAGCACTCACACGTTGCTTTGAAGGCTGTGATGAGTGTGTGTGGACACAGGTGAAACACTTGAAGATGTAGCTTCCCATGTGCTACCTGTAACCCTACTACTCTACTCCTATTAAAAGAGAAAATCTAGGTCATAGAAAAAGTGGGAAAGGCCATACCTGGAACAAGTGTGTGGTAGGCTTCAGTGTTTGTGTGATGGTTTAGCATTTGCATCACGTACCATATGTGAAATTCAAAAAGACAAGACATGACAATTCATTAAAAAATCAACTTGGTCCTACTTCAGCAGCACAAGAACTGACATCTGCTTTACAGATAGCCAATTGTTTTTGAAAAGTAATTTAGTCAATTTGTCATTTTAGAGATGTGTATAGCATTCATTTGGTGGTTCAGTATTTGATGCTTCTGTGAATTGGTGATGTTTATTTGTCCTAAGTCCTGGATTACAGCTTCTGCAAAATACCATGTACAAATATAACATCTTTGCTGGTGCAAACATTTAGTTAGCACCTTACGGCTAGGCAAATATGATCTGAGGTTGATCTATTGAACTTGGGCCTGCTTATTTTGGAAGAAGCAGCTTCTCCAGGATTAATGTACAGAAAGGTGCTTTTGTTGATAATATCCTGGTCTAGTTGTCATTAATATAAATTAATACCAGTCATTAATACCAATGGAGACAATAATGAGATACTCCCTGAGGAACTCGGAAAAAAGAGGAATAAAACTTGTAAAGTCCACTCATCGTGAATGGAGAGAACTGGAGAAGGAAAACAAGAGAACTGTGTAGACATACAACTGGAGAATTCTAAGTGCATGCAAAAAACTCCACTCAAGGAGCTTTGATGCAATCTCATGGAGGAAGGGCTTCCCTGGTGGCTCTGTGTGGTAAAGAATCTGCATGCAATGCAAGAGACCTGGGTTCAGTCCCTGGGTTGGGAAGATCTCCTGGAAACAGAAATGGTAACCCACTCCAGTATTCTTGCCTCAGAAATCCCATTTTCAGAGGAGGCTGGTAAGCTACAGTCCATGGGGTGGCAAAGAGTAGGACACAACTGAGCGGCTGACACTTTCACTTCACTGTTTTTCATGGAAGAAGGAAGAGAGGATCTGACTGTGACTCAGGAATCCAAATATAACAATCGTGTGAGGTCCTTATCTGTGGAAAGACTGAGGAATAAAGCAGGCAGTGATCCATGGGCCAGTGGTTATCAGCACATCTTCAGCAGTGTCCCGGGGTGTCTGGCCTGATGGGATGAGCGTGCTGTCCTGCAGCAGGTCTGTGTCTACAGTTCAGATGGCTTCAGTGATCAGGGATCAATACTCTCACTGGTAAGACCTCCAGTTAAGCACCTCCCCACCTTCCACCCTGATTCCATGCTCACCAACCAACCAGGAGGTATTGATTTGCCTTCTTATGCAGACATTTTGACAAAGAGGATATGCTGATAATCAAAGTTCTTGCCAATTTGTTATAACAAATAATTCCATTCAGGGTTATTTATGCCTGGAAAATCCCATGGAAAAAGGGGCCTGGTGGGCTACAGTCCATGGTGTTGCAGAGAGTCTGACACGACTGACCAACTAACACATCAATAAGTTATTAGCAAGACACAATTAAATCAACTGTACTACCAATTTCTAACACATGATGAAGGCTTATTTTTTTCAGGATTGTATTAAAAATCATTGTTCTAGGACAACCTTTTAAATTTATTTGGAAAATACATAAAACATAATAAAGCATTTAGCTGTGAAAATGCATCTGAATCTACCTCTTATAAAATGCTTAATCTCTTTTTAAAGTCCTCTTTTATTTCCTTTTGTAACTTCCAAGTTAATTACATAAAGAAAAAAGAAACACTGCTTACAAAGTAGGAATCTCCTTGAAACCTAAAGGCAGAGACAGGAGGAAGGAGGCCTATTGACTATATTAAAATTCTTTATGAAGAGTTGTCAACTGGATTGTAACACATCCCTTGTGAACAAAGAACAGGTGTATCCATTTCTGTAATTCTGGCACTTAGCAAACGTTTACTGAGTGGACAAATGAATGAATGAGACACATGAGTGAATGAATGCCTAAATATTGAATGCTTGGACCATCCTTGAACTGGGTCTGGTACTTCAGACTTGCTTAAATTTTTCTGAGCATCAGTTCAGTTCAGTCACTCAGTTATGTCCAACTCTTTGTGATACCATGGACTGCAGCACGCCAGGCTTCCCTGTCCATCACCAACTCCCAGAGCTTGCTCAAACTCATGTCCATGGAGTTGGTGATGCCATCCAACCATCTCATCCTCTGGCGTTGAGAATAATCATACCAAATTAAGGACATTCTTCCCAAGGCCAAAAAGAATGCTGTCTAAAGTTTGGTAATAACAAGTGTAGAATCTCCAAAATATTTAAGCATTAAACACCTGAAAAACACTTCTACTTTCTTTTTTCCCTCATATTTTATGCTGGTGGTGGTTTAGTCACTAAGCTGTGTCCAACTCTTTATGACCCCGTGTACTACAGCCTGCCAGTCTCCTCTGTTCATTGGATATCCAGGCAAGAATACTGGTGTGGGTTGCCATTTCTTTCTCCAGGGGATCTTCCCAACCCAAGGGTTGAACCTGCGTCTCCTGCCTTGCAGGCAGATTCTTTACCAATTGAGCCACCAGGAAAGCCCTATTTTCATTCTACATGGCATTAGAAGTCTCTTACCTGAACTCAAATGGATTAGTTTACTAAAGATTATGAGAACTGAAAGATGAGACTAAGAAAGAAATGAAATTCCAATTTTCAAATACAACATTCAAGCATCATTTTATGCTATAATGATGCATCTGATATGTATGTACAAGTTAGCAATTTAAAAATTGGCAAATTGTTTGATGACTAATACATTATCCAGGATCTCTGTGGTTTCAAAGTAAATATCTAAGATTGGAATCATTTCTTTATACATGAACAAACCTGTCAGCACTATATGGGGCCTCTGTTTCAAAAAGTAAAATTTAAGATCTGGTGGGCTGACAAACTCTTTTCTAATGTTGTGGGTGTGAGTCACAGAGCATTCCTAAAAACAAAAGCTATTTTCAAACCCCCAGTTCAACCCAAGTGCTGCATGCTTACTTCCAAGTTATAAGAAATATCTGTCACAGTTAACATACTCAGTAGAGCCCTTCTTTGATTCTTTTCTAGATCAAAATATTATAGCATTTCTGTTGATCTTTCTTCCTTGAACCATGTGTTATTTAGAAAGTGATTGTGTAATCCCCAAATATTTGGGGGATTTTCCAGCTAAATCTGTTAATGATTTCCATTTTAATTCTGTTTTGATCTAAGAACAGACATTGTGTGATTTCTATTCTTTTAAATTTGTTCAGGTGTATTTTTTGGCCCTAAATGTGCTCTATCTTGGTGAATGTTACATGTGAGCTTGAGAAGAATGTGTATTTTGCTGTGGATGAAGTAGACTCTAGGTGTCTAGTTGGTGGATGGTGTTCAGCTATATCCTTACAGATTTTCTAACCTCTGGATTGATCATTTATCATAGAAAAGCAAGATGGAGTAGTAATTAAAGAGCATAAATTTAAGGATCAGACATGCATTTCACTACTTGTATGATTCTGAGTTCTTAACCTCTCAAGCCCTAGTATTAAAATTTTTGAAAGAAAAGTGACAGTATCTATTACATGAGGTTGTTGTGAAAATTGGGGTAATACACGTTAAATAGTTAAATGAATTAACTGAGGTAAAAATTAAGCATATTTCTACTAAACAGTGACTGTATTATAGTGTAAGTAAACAATGTCCTTTTGTGGATAATATACAGTTGAGGGATCAGTAAGGCAGGTTTTGGCTTCTGACCTTCAATGTCTTTATTTGGAAAGTGCATGATTAGTTTAAGAGATATTGGGGATTAAAAAGGGCTTAAACCTGACAATTCTATTAAAAACTAAAGAGATTATCCTTTAAGTAGCAACTCTGGCTTTTCTGCATTTTCCTCAACCACACATATACATATACACACACAACCACACACACATACATTCACTTTCATTCATGTACACTCTAGATTTGGGAAAGTCTAATACATAAAGTGTTTTCTGTGTGCCTGACACTGTTCTCCAAGTTATAGGTAATGGATGAGATATGTATGGGCTTCATAGATTATATATTGTGGTTCTATTGATGAGACATAAACATAAAGACTGAAGTAAGGTCAGTTTCCCTGAAATGAAAGATCACACCCTAATATATCCTAGAAAAATCTGTTTATAAAAATTATTCCATATATTTAACCTAAATCCAACACCCAGGATTTTCTTATTCTTTTATCTAGTATCAGAGGTTTGCAACTTCTAGCGAAGTTATAGGTTTCATACAGCTACTTATCCACTGTATAGAATGAAATTAACTGAATTAAATATATACTTACATTATTTGTGAGGAATATGTTAAAAAGTTAGCATTAATTTTTCTTCAAACTATCCCCACAGCAGAATAATTATTAGCCCATATTTATAGAAGAATAATTATTAGCCCATATTTATAGAAGACTGAATTTCCTTATCTGTGCTTAAAAAGAAGAGCAGTATAAAAGTGAGAGTTAAGAATTTGGTATTAACATATACACATTACTGTATATAAAACAGATAACCAACAAGGACCTGCTGTATAGCACAGGGGATTCTACTCAATGTTTTGTAATAACCTATATGGGAAATGAATCTGAAAAAGAATAGATATATGTATAACTGAATCACATTGCTGTACACCTAAAATGAACACAAATTGTAAATCAACTATACACTAATATAAAATAAAAATCAGATTAAAAAACAAAACCAAAATACTAGATGTTACACATGTACAAGAGGAATTGATGGTAAAATAAAATACAGCAACCTGGTTCACACCCATATTTGGACTCAAGGTCTCAGGAGAGAAAAGCACCTGAAGGCTGGATGGGGTCCTGCCTTGGCGAGCTTCTATGGGAGCTGTAGAGCCCTCACCTCTGTTCCAGATTGGAAATGGGACCAGATCCTCAGAAAGGAGGTTTATTCTCTGATGGGCTCAACCTGGCTATAGCTCTTGAGGGTTCACTGGAAGGGGTGGCTGTGACATGTAGCGCATGACCACCTCCACTGGGGAGGGGGACAGAGCAACTCTCCTTTTCTCTTTCCCTTCTCGTCCCCAGCAGGACAAGATTAGGAAACACAGACAGCCCAGGGCACACCCCTGAGAAAACAGCACTCCTTACAGTCCCTGAATACTTGGCATTATTTGGATTTCATGAATCCCAGCACTGCTGTGGTTCTCAAATCTCCAGATGGTTCAGCTGAACCCATAAGGAACCTGAACCAGTAAGACATCGAATAAGCTCCTGGCATTAAGTTGTATAGTTTCTCTTCTCCCCAGTGTTATCTGGGTCCCTTGTGTTAGCAGAGGTGAGCAGAAAGCACCCTGAAAAAAGCAGCTGATTCCAAGTAACAACTCAAGATGTGTAGATGCTGCTGAGATTTGCTTATAGAGGCAGGAAATGGATTAGGAGGTCCAAAGAGGCAAGGTGTCCCGGGGGGCTTATTAGACACTGCCTAGGGAAGGATTTTCTAAGACACAAACCATCAAAGTAGGTTGACCACTGGAATTACTCTCTAGTCTCTGCTCTGAAGAGGTGCTGAAGAGTCTTCTCCTTCAGGAGAAGGGGGAGGACTTGGGCTTTCTCCAGAAACCATCACCTCTTCCAGGAGCATGGAGACAACTGTTGCCTAAGGTATCCTCATGTTTATTTGTCCTTTTGTCTTATATTGAACATTCAAGGTTATGAATTTCATGTCAAGCAATTGTGAAATTTACAAATGAATGAGTTTTTATAGCGTGACCTCTGACATGCTGGGAGTGAGGCATAAACATAATCTTTCACAGATTATCACATTTTGAAAACATGCTTACCTGCGCTCCACAGGTGTGTGTCCATTATGAGAAGAACCATGTATTTATTTAGGGATGGGGTAAGTGCTCCTGATTATATAATAAAGTTGGTACATAGCAGGCAACCCATAAATATTAAGATGACTTTCTTCTTGACTTCTCCTTTCCTTTCTCCAGGTGAACTGCAGAACATCTGAAAAATGGAAAAGTAATGTAAACTACAAAAATCCTGCTAAATTCCATGAAAATAATGTTTTAGGACATGTCTTTCAATATTTAACATCACATAAACATCACTTATAAAAAGTCAGTTTAGGATATAAAAACAAAAACTTTTAAGTAATAATTAGAAGTATAAAATTTTGGAAATACATCACTTCAAAATACAGTATTTTCTATTACATGTTAAGTTGATACAACTTTTAACCTGTGGACAGCTTGTAAAAGTGGTCAGAGTGAAATATGAACAAATACAAGACATAAATGTGTATGCTTAGTTGCTCAGTCATGTCAGACTCTTTGCGACCCCATAGACTGTATGTAGCCTGCCAGGCTCCTCTGTCCATGGGATTCTCCAGGCAAGAATACTGGAGTGGGTTGCAATGCCCTCCTCTAAGGAACCTTCACAACCCAGGAATCAAACCCAGGTCTCCCGCATTGCAGGCAGATTTTTTACCAACTGAACCACCAGGGAAGCCCAGATAAATGTATACAAAAGAACCTATTAATAATACAGTGAGATTGGTCATATCTTATTTGACATGGATATGCTCTCAAATGTTTACACTATATGTCAGCATGTAGAAATCAGGAATGTCTTTCATGAACAAGTAGTAAACTAGAAACTTGTGTAAAGAACAGTTTAGAGAAATATATCTAAACTTAGAAATATTGGTTATAAATGGATATTTTCATAAAAAATAAAACTTAAAAGTAAGACAATCAGTAATTAAATATAAGATTTGGGATTTTCACAAAAATTAAAACTTCTGAAAGTCTGATAGGAACATAAAGATAAATATCTACAGCTCAAAATTGTCTATATTCTGTTAAAATTAAACTGTAGTAACTATCTTTATAGTGTTTACTCTTTAAAGAGAGTAAAAATGATGTAAGTGTATGATAGAACTCAGCAGACAGACAACACAGTCAGTATTAGGTGAAATGAAAACATTTACATTATTTGTTAGCATTGGGCATTGATTTCATTAGACATTTATAATTTTATAATGTGATTTATAAAGCTTATACATTTATAATTTGATGCCTACAATAAATATACTGCTGGCATTCGATTTTAGAGTTCACTTGAACACCATACAGATAAAGATCAGCATAAAATGGGTGGATTCCATTGCCTTTCAAAGTATATCTGTAAAAGAGCAGGAACTAAATTGTGAAAACTACCCAAGACACCAGTGAATGTATCTTCGGGACTGTGATAGAAACGGATGGCAAAGAATGAAAATGACAATGCTCCGAAGTATATTTCTTAAGTAATCATGAATTAAAGGGACAGAATTTGTTTGGGATCCTTCACAACAGAGAAGGAAGAGGCCGAATTTACTAAGACTATTGATAGGTTTTTGTTTTTTTAATGTCAGCTGCTAGTGTTACCTTAGGCTCAGATGGTAAATAATCCACCTGCAATATGGGAGACCTGGGTTGGGAAGATCCCCTGGAGGAGGGCATGGCAACCCACTCCAGTATTCTTGTCTAGAGAATCCCCACAGACAGAGCCTGGTGGGCCACAGTCCGTGGGGTTGCAGAGTTGGACACGGCTGAGTGACTAAGTACAGCACAGCACAGCACAGCACTTCCCTTAACTAAGACAGCTCTGTAGAAGATGTGTGAGTTTCTTCCTTATGCAGTTGTCTCTGGGGTGTAACTGCCAGCACATGGCTGCATCCTCTAGCCTCTTACTTTACAGACACAGTCACTGCCTTTGGAGGATCTGGGTGAGTCCTACTCTGCCACTCAGTAACCATGTGATCCCTGAGGGGTACTGAACTTCTCTGTGCCTTGATTCTTTTCAAAGTATAAACTGAATATAGTAGTAAAACCTTCCTCCAGCAATTGTTGTGAAGATTAGATTGGTATTAATGGCTGTGTCCTCATAGAACAGTACTTGACATGGAATAAGCACTCAATAAATGCAAACTATTAATACTTGTGATGCAACATCAGCAGACTTAGAGATCTGGGATGCTTTGCAAATAAATGATATTTTAATCCTTTGTAAACAGACTATCAAAATCCTTTTTTTTCTTAGGGAGGACAGTTCATGTGGAATATCTTATATCTTGATTCTCCACACATTATGCCATTCATAGTTCTTAGATATGTATTAGTATTCTTTTGTTTTTTTCTCTAATTTTATTTTATTTTTAAACTTTACATAATTGTATTAGTTTTGCCAAATATCAAAATGAATCCGCCACAGGTATACATGTGTTCCCCATTCCGAACCCTCCTCCCTCCTCCCTCCCCATACCATCCCTCTGGGCCGTCCCAGTGCACCAGCCCCAAGCATCCAGCATCGTGCATCGAGCCTGGACTGGCAACTCGTTTCCTACATGATATTTTACATGTTTCATTGCCATTCTCCCAAATCTTCCCACCCTCTCCCTCTCCCACAGAGTCCAAAACACTGTTCTATACATCAGTGTCTCTTTTGCTGTCTCGTACACTGGGTTATTGTTACCATCTTTCTAAATTCCATATATATGCGTTAGTATACTGTATTTATGTTTTTCCTTCTGGCTTACTTCACTCTGTATAATAGGCTCCAGTTTCATCCACCTCATTAGAACTGATTCAAATGTATTCTTTTTAATGGCTGAGTAGTACTCCATTGTGTATATGTACCACAGCTTTCTTATCCATTCATCTGCTGATGGACATCTAGGTTGCTTCCATGTCTTGGCTATTATAAACAGTGCTGCGATGAACACTGGGGTACACGTGTCTCTTTCCCTTCTGGTTTCCTCAGTGTGTATGCCCAGCAGTGGGGTTGCTGGATCATAAGGCAGTTCTATTTCCAGTTTTTTAAGGAATCTCCACACTCTTCTCCATAGTGGCTGTACTAGTTTGCATTCCCACCAACAGTGTAAGAGAGTTCCCTTTTCTCCACACCCTCTCCAGCATTTATTGCTTGTAGACTTTTGGATTGCCGCCATTCTGACTGGCGTGAAATGGTACCTCATAGTGGTTTTGATTTGCATTTCTCTGATAATGAGTGATGTTGAGCATCTTTTCATGTGTTTGTTAGCCATCTGTATGTCTTCTTTGGAGAAATGTCTATTTAGTTCTTTGGCCCATTTTTTGATTGGGTCATTTATTTTTCTGGAGTTGAGCTGTAGGAGTTGCTTGTATATTTTTGAGATTAGTTGTTTGTCGGTTGCTTCATTTGCTATTATTTTCTCCCATTCTGAAGGCTGTCTTTTCACCTTGCTAATAGTTTCCTTTGATGTGCAGAAGCTTTTAAGGTTAATTAGGTCCCATTTGTTTATTTTTGCTTTTATTTCCAATATTCTGGGAGGTGGGTCATAGAGGATCCTGCTGTGATGTATGTCGGAGAGTGTTTTGCCTATGTTCTCCTCTAGGAGTTTTATAGTTTCTGGTCTTACGTTTAGATCTTTAATCCATTTTGAGTTTATTTTTGTGTATGGTGTTAGAAAGTGGTCCAGTTTCATTCTTTTACAAGTGGTTGACCAGATTTCCCAGCACCACTTGTTAAAGAGATTGTCTTTAATCCATTGTATATTCTTGCCTCCTTTGTCAAAGATAAGGTGTCCATATGTGCGTGTATTAGTATTCTTAAGTTGGTGGTTACTTTTGAACTTCTACTATGTGTAAGGCTCAGGAATTAAATTTATTCAATTCTCAAGATAATTGACTTTATTTTGTTTTCATGTAAAAGAAAAAAAAGCACCCTACATTCTAGAAAGCTAGCAGAAAGGCATAAAATTAGAGATCTGGGAGGAACTTATAGGTCATCTGGTCCAACATTTCATCTTACAGTGGGAAACCGATGTCCATGGCAATTAAGTGACTTTCTGAAAGGCACACAGTGGCCTGGTAGAATCGGCATAAGAAGCTAGATGTCCTGGCTGTGAGTCAGGTCTCTGAGGACTAAACCAGATTATGCTCAACGATGCACCTTGCTCCCTGGCCTAAAACGGTTACCAAATTAAAAACAAACAACAGAGAACAAGCAAAAAATAAAACAAATGAACTAGACCAAAGTGAGCCCAGAGCTCTCGTCAAAGTTCATCAAGAAAGCAAGGCAAATGATGTCTTCCCTGTAATCTGTGATAAAGCACCACAACCATAACATCCTGTGAGACCATCTTCAATCTCTTCTTTCATTTTTCTCCCTCTTCCTCCTAGGAACCATAGGTTTACCAAAGCTTCTCCATATCATAAATATTCAAAGTGGTCTGTAGATCAGCACCATCAGCAAGATAGGAGAGGTTGTCAGAAATGCAATCTCTGCCCATCACATTCACACCTGCTGAATCAGAACCAGTATTTATTCAAGATGCTCAGACTTCTTGTCAAGGAGTATATGTCAAGGCTGTATATTTAACTTATATGTAGGGTACATCGTTCAAAATGCTGGGCTGGATGAAGCACAAACTGGAATCAAAATTGCAGGGAGAAACATGAGTAACCTCAGATATGCAGATGGCACCAACCTTATGGCAGAAAGCAAAGAGGAACTAAAGAGCCTCTTGATGAAGAGAGTGAAAAAGCTGGCTTAAAACTCAACTTTCAAATAACTAAGTCCATGCCATCCAGTCCCATAATTTAATGGCAATAGATGGGGAAACAATGGAAACAGTGACAAACTTTATATACTTGGGTTCCAAAATCATGGTGTATGCTGACTGCAGCCATGAAATTAAAAGAGGTTTTCTCCTTGGAAGAAAAGCTATGACAAACCTATACATCATATTCAAAAACAGAAATATTTTGCTGGAAAAGGTCTGTCTAGTCAAAGTTATGGTTTTTCTAGTAGTCAGGTACTGATGTAAGAGTTCAACCATAAAGAAGGCTGAGCACCGAAGAACTGATGCTTTTTAACTGTGGTGTTGGAGAAGATTCTTGACAGTCCCTTGGACTTCAGGGAGATCCAACCAGTCAATTCCAAAGGAAATCAACTCTGAATATTCATTGGAAGGACTGATGCTGAAGCTGAAGTTCCAATACTTTGGCCACCTGATGTGAAGAACTGACTCATTTGAAAGGATGCTGATGTTGGGAAAGACTGAAGGTAGGAGGAGAAGGGGACAACAGAGGATGAGATGGTTGGATGACATTACCAACGTAATGGACATGAGTGAGCAAGCTCTGGGAGATGGTGAAGGACAAGGAAGCCTGGCATGCTGCACTCCATGGGGTCACAAAGTGTTGGACATGACTGAGCACCTGAACCACAACAGATGACTTGTATCAACATTGACACCAGAGAAGCACAAATCTATATACCTAGCAATGAACAGTGTCCTATCGGTCAGTAGTTGGCAGTGCCCATGTGATATGCCAAGGACACCGAGGCTTTGCAATTTCTAGTGGCTTCTGAACTTGTTTTCACCCCACATCCCATCCCTATCACTTACAGTAGTAATAGCCTCTAATTCTTCAGCATATCACACAAGACACAGAAGGGTTAACACATTCTATGTATCTACTGTGCTAGTACAAGCACCATCCTGGTTTAGCTATTTGGCGTGCTCTTTTTGAAAGGGACATAACCTTTGTTCTACATGATAGAAATGAATATACACAGCTCTTTTTAAATTAGGCAATCTTAATATATTGGCAATAGCCCTGAATCACTGGCAAATGGGTTGTAATTATTAATATTCTTCCCATAAGAAACTTTTGCAAGAACAAAGTGAATATGGAACTAAAATTATTTAATGGTCAGTAAGATGTCTAACTTTGAAAGATTAATGGTTGCCATGTTTTATGGAAGTACTTACCTTTTTTTGGATAGGAGTTTTGACTAAATGATCATATTTTATTTAGTCATTTACTGAGTGTCTACTATAGAACAGGACTGGTAAAGCCATTGAAGATGTAAATATCAGAAGGTCCCTTACAAAAGAATGGTTTGCAATTAATCTAGATTGTGTGTGCTCAGTTGCTCAGTCATGTCCAACACTTTGCAAATTCCTGGACTGTAGCCCACCAGGCTCATCTGCCCATGGGATTCTCCAGGCAAGAAGACTGGAGTGGGTTGCCATTTCCTTCTCCAGGACGTCTTCCCAACCCAGGTATTGAACTTGCATCTCCTGCCTTGGCAGGCAGATTCTTTACCACTGTGCCCCTCCTCTAGATCGGATTGACTCAATTTGAATTCTGATTTCACTTTTTGATTTTTAGTGACAATGAATGTGTTGACTCTCTAAACTTCAATTTTTATAACTGAGATACACTTAGTACTTACTTCACAATTTGATGTGATGATTACTATCTAAAGATTTTAATATAGTGTTTGGGACACAGGCAGTACTAAATACATTTTAGCTATAATTATTTTCTACATACTATGTTCTGCAAATAAGAACAATTTTAAAATGTAAAAAAAAATGAGAAGATAGCTTAACACTGAAAATTATGTGTAAGTCGTTAACTGATAAGGCTTATAAATTCACATGAACGGCGATTGTAGAGTACTCACTCTGTGCTAGGCAGTGTGCTAGTGCTGGTGAAAAGTGATAAGCAGAGTCCAGTTCCTGCCCTTGGGGAGCTCTTCATCTTACAGGTGAAACGTGATACCTACCTGAGCAAGGTTCTGTAAATACCACCCTTTTAACCACTGGGAATGCCACAAATGAAATCTGGATTCCTTGTCTTGGGAAAAGGCTCTTTTTAGACAAAATACTATCAAACATCCATTCTGCCTGTCCTCTGCTGGTGAGGAACCAGTGAGAAACTGTGGCATCAGTCTTCTCTTGCACTGGTTCTCTTTCACTTATCAGCTCATTTCCAGAGAACCGCCTCCTTCTCTGACCCTTCTGTGACCCTCTGAGCCACAGTTCTTCCTTGTTACTACACCCACTGTTCACACCTCACTTTGGAGTCAAGCTGCTATCGCTAGCAAATGCAAGTCCTTTCTTTCAAAAGCCCAGTGCCCTCACTGGTTTGAGTCACTTGCTTTGATTCAACCTCTCGATTTCCCTGATTTTTACCCATGCTGCTGCTAAGTCGTGTCAGTCATGTCCGACTCTGTGCGACCCCATAAACGGCAGCCCAACAGGCTCCCCTGTCCCTGGGATTCTCCAGGTAAGAACACTGGAGTAGGTTGCCATTTCCTTCTCCAATGCATGAAAGTGAAAAGTGAAAGTGAAGTCGCTGAGTCAGACATGACTCCTCCGTCCATGGGATTTTCCAGGCAAGAGTACTGGAGTGGGGTGCCATTGCCTTCTCCCATAGGTATGCTCTAAAGAGGCCATTACCCAGTGGTAATGATTATAGGGTCAAGAATCAGACTGCCTTAGTACAATCCTGAACTGGATTGTCATTCGCTGTGAACTGGGTGAGTTACTCAGTCCCTCTGCCTCCATTTCCTTATGTGTAAAATGGGGATTTCTCTTGCCTCAAAGGGCTGTTTTGAGGATGAAATGAAATAATTCTTGTAAAGTGCAGTGCCTGGCCTGTAGTGAGAGAAACAGAGAGACAAAATCAGAGATGGAGATAGAGAGAGAGAAAGACAGAGGGTGTTGATGTCTTTGTAATGACTTTTGATCTTCAGTTCAGTTCAGTCGCTCAGTTGTGTCCAACTCTTTGCGACCCCATGAATTGCAGCATGCCAGGCCTCCCTGTCCGTCACCATCTCCCGGAGTTCACTCAAACTCACGTCCATCGAGTCGGTGATGCCATCCAGCCATTTCAGCCTCTGTCATCCCCTTCTCCTCCTGCCCCCAATCCCTCCCAGCATCAGAGTCTTTTCCAGTGAGTCAACTCTTCGCATGAGGTGGCCAAAGTACTGGAGTTTCAGCTTTAGCATCATTCCTTCCAAAGAACACCCAGGGCTGATCTCCTTCAGAATGGACTGGTTGGATCTCCTTGCTGTCCAAGGGACTCTCAAGAGTCTTCTCCAACACCACAATTCAAAAGCATCAATTCTTTGGCGCTCAGCTTTCTTCACAGTCCAACTCTCGCATCCATAAATGACCTCTGGAAAAACCATAGCCTTGACTAGATGGACCTTTGTTGGCAAAGTAATGTTTCTGCTTTTCAATATGCTATCTTGGTTGGTCATAACTTTTCTTCCAAGGAGTAAGCGTCTTTTAATTTCATGGCTGCAGTCACCATCTGCAGTGATTTTGAAGCCCAAAAAGATAAAGTCTGACACTGTTTCCACTGTTTCCCCATCTATTTCCCATGAAGTGATAGGACCAGATGCCATGATCTTAGTTTTCTGAATGTTAAGCTTTAAGCCAACTTTTTCACTCTCCTCTTTCACTTTCATCAAAAGGCTTTTTAGTTCCTCTTCACTTTCTGCCATAAGGGTGGTGTCATCTGCATATCTGAGGTTATTGATATTTCTCCCAGCAATCTTGATTCCAGCTTGTGTTTCTTCCAGTCCAGCATTTCTCATGATGTACTCTGCATAGAAGTTGCATAAGCAGGGTGACAATATACAGCCTTGACATACTCTTTTTCCTATTTGGAACCAGTCTGTTTTTCCATGTCCAGTTCTAGTTGTGGCTTCCTGACCTGCATATAGGTTTCTCAAGAGGCAGGTCAGGTGGTCTGGTATTTCCATCTCTTTCAGAATTTTCCACAGTTTATTGTGATCCACTCAGTCAAAGGCTTTGGCATAGTCAATAAAGCAGAAATAGATGTTTTTCTGGAACTCTCTTGCTTTTTCCATGATCCAGCGGATGTTGGCAATTTGATCTCTGGTTCCTCTGCCTTTTCTAAAACCAGCTTGAACAACAGCTTTTGATCTTAGCTGAACTAAATCACCAATCTCAGTGAGAGTAGACTTAATTCTTACCTTCTTCATAGTCTTTATTCCTCTAGAAGTGCAATACCTTTTGCGACTCTGTCCATAGGTTTTACTGTCCAGAACAACCGACCTCTCATAAATGGTCTCTGATCTTCCAGGCATTGGAGAGCAAAGAGTAGCTCACTTTGCATATGTGAGACAGTGCAGAGATACTTCTTCAGTTAACATATTCTTCCTTGAGATATCTTAGACTTCTTCTTTATTGAATTACAATGATATTGACCTATGACATTGTTATGGTTAAGTACACAAGGCTTGGGAGTCAGACTGTCCAGGTTAAAGTCTGACACTGTTTTTCTGGTACATGCATACATAAAATAGACCAATAATAGGACCCTCTTCTGGGATATGTTATGATGACTGAACGAGATGATCCATGTAAATGATCGATATAAGTATGAAGTGTACAGCACTGAGTGATTAATTCAAACCTTAACTCTTATTGTAAAAACCCATTTTGTTTGTACATTCAGTAAGCGCTGTTGCCCACTCACAGTGATTAAGAGTAGGGTTGAGAAGTTACTAAACCCCAAATGAAGGACACACCCTTATTCTACTGAACAACCCTCCTGTTCAGTGTTACTGTGAAATTGAGGAAGAGTCTGGAGGAAAGTGGCCACCCTTGTCTCAGGGCAAGTTATAAAGTGGATGTAAAAGTAACACTCTGAAAAAATTATTTCAAACATATGGGACTCAACTCTGACTATTGGGTTTGTAAACAGAATTAATTACCACAAGGCAGAAAAGCCAGTCATACCATACTAGCCACTTATACTATCAGGTAAAATTTCCTATGAAATTACTGTTGAAAAGACACTAGAAAATAATATACAGAGACAGTCTGTACATCTACATAACTTACATTCAACACACAAAATTTTATGGGAATCTAAAAAACAACAGAAAATATTTGTTTGTACCCATTTTCCACCTAGTTTTATTCTTTTAGTAGCCATGAGCTAATCAGTTTACCCCCAAAGCTATAAACAACATACTATTTCCACCCCATCAGCAAGCTTTTCCTTTATCTTCCCTGCTTTCTCCAAAATCAGTTCAGTTCAGTTTAGTCACTCAGTTGTGTTTGACTCTTTGTGACCCCATGGACTGCAGCACACCAGGCTTCCCTGTCCATCACTAACTCCCAGAGCTTGCTCAAACTCATGTCCATCATGTAGGTGATGCGATCCAACCATCTCATCCTCTGTTGTCCCTTTCTCCTGCCTTCAATCTTTCCCAGCATCAGGGTCTTTCCCAAGGAGTCAGTTCTTCACATCAGGTAGCCAAAGTATTGGAGTTTTAGCTTCAGCATCAGTCCTTCCAATGAATATTCAGGGCTGATTTCCTTTAGGATTGACTAGTTGGATCTCCTTGCAGTCCAATTCCTTTTGGATTGACTGGTTTGGATCTCCAAAATACCTGGTATTAATTATGTTCCTTTAATCAGCCTGCTCCCTAATATGACTCAACAATTTTCATATGAGATTTTTCAGCATTATGGAGCACAACTAGCTAGACATCTCTGACTTACTCTTGAGCAGGGGGAGTGCAGTTTTTGAGAGTGGACAAGTGTGCTTCTAGGCTTTTGAAGATCACTTCCCTTTATAACCTCCTATTTTCTTTCAAATCTTTGACCTATACAATTAGGCAGGAAAGCATAAAGAATGTATTCAACTGTGTAGACTCAGGAAATCAATTTAAATAAATGTTAATTTCAGAAATATTATATTCAGAGCAATCAAACCAAAAATCATAGTATAATCCAAGCTATGGGTTTTCCAGTAGTCATGTACTGATATGAAAGTTGAACCATAAAGAAGGGTGACTGCCAAAGAACTGATATTTTTGAAGTGTGTTACTAGATAAAACTCTGGAGAGTCCCTTGGACTGCAAGGAGATCAAACCACTAAATCCCAAAGGAAATCAACCTTGAATATTGACTGGAAGCACTGATGCTGAAGTTGAAACTCCAATACTTTGGCCACCTGATGTGAAGAGCTGACTCATTGGAAGACTCTGATGCTGGTAAAGACTCAGGACAGGAGAAGTGGGGGACAGAGATGAGATGGTGAGATAGCATCACTGACTCAATGAATATGAGTTTGAGCAAACTCTGGGAGATAATGAAAGACAGGGAAGCCTGGAGTGCAGTTCATGGAATTCACGGAACATGCTTAGTGACTTAACAATAACAATAAAATCACATCTGAAAGAAAAATCAATGAATGCAGTATAGCTAAAAATTTTCCTTCAAAGGAAGAAAGAAGCCTTATTCTTGTGTCATCAAGGCGTACATAAGAGAGCAGAGAACTTTTTTGGATTCAAATGTAACCAGTTAGAAATGACTCTCCTTGAACAGTGCTCTCCTCAGGGCACCCTTGACCTCTTTGTTCCTAAGGCTGTAGATCAGCAGGTTCATCATGGGGTTGAGAAGACTATAAAACAGAAAAAGGTTCTTCTGCTGCTTCTCAGGGTGGAGGGACTTGGGGGCCATGGACATGACGATGGCACTGCCAAAGAAGAGCCCGACCATGCAGAGGTGGGAGGCGCAAGTGGAGAAGGCCTTCCTGCAGCCCTCAGCTGACTGGATCCTCAGGATAGCGGCCAGGATGCGTGCATAGGAGCCCAGCAGCAGGCAGAGGGGCCCGACGAAGACAAACACAGAAGCAGCAAAAATGACAAGTTGGTTGAGCTTAGTGTCAGCACAGGCCAGCTTGAGGACAGACAGGATTTCACAGAAGAAGTAGTTGATTTCATGAGGCCCACAGTAGGGCCGCCTCAGGACAAGACCCATGTGGACCAGGCCCAGGAGGGAGCCACATGCCCAGGAAGTCCCCACCAGGCTGATGCCGACTCTCCAGCTCACAATGACAGAATACCGGAGTGGGTGGCAGATGGCCACACACCAATCATAGGACATCACCACCAGGAGCAGACATTCGGTATGAGCGAAACTCAAAAAGAGAAAGGTCTGTGTGATGCAGCCAGCAAAGGAGATGGGCTTGGCTGGACTCAGGAGGTTGACCAGCATCTGGGGCACCATGCTGCAGGCGTAGGCCATGTCAGCGATGGCCAGGTGTGAGAGGAAGAAGTACATGGGGGTGTGCAGTCTGGGGTCCAGTGAGATGAGCCCCAGGATGACCCCGTTCCCCAGCAGGGTGAGGACATAGAACAGGGAGAAGAGCCCAAAAGGGAATAAGTGGATCCTTGGACCAAGACAAAATCCTAGTAGGATGAACTCTGTAACCATCGTCTGATTTTTCTCCATTTCACTAGTAAGAGAGAACCAGACAGCTATGTGACATCTATTTTATTTAATACTTCATATATTTTTGGTATATGGATAACTATTAATAAACATCTTTAAGAACTCATTGAATTATAAATAAGGAAAGAAAGAATAGAAAGGTTAGGGAAGGGGAAAGGAAGGAAGAAGGAAGCAAAAAAAGAAAGACAGACTTATCTATCTAAATAAAGTTAAGTGTTCAATAAACTAAATTTTCTATCTAATATTCAATTTTACAGAAGAGAAATATGTCATCAAAAGACTTACCTAGAGCCACTGACATTGTCCTGAAATTAAGAAATATCAAACCAGATTACAAGAAAACAATCATGAAATATGGATTGTCTAAGAGCTGCTTATGTCCAAATCAGTGGGAGAACTACCTGGTAGTAGAAAGAATCAGAAGTAATTGGTATTTAAATCCCATGTTCACAGATTGGAAGAATTAGTACATGCTGACAAAAGCCATAGATGGATTCAATGGAACCCCTATCAAAATTCCCATTGTATTTCTAACAGAACTAGAAAAATAATCCTAGATTTTTAAGGAATTGCCAAAATCCCAGAATAGCCAAGGCAATCCTGAGAAAGAAGATCAAAGCTTAAGGCTTTCCACTTCTAGATCTCAAGCTGTATTACAAAGTTACAGCAGTCAAAACAATACGTTGCTGGCCTAAAAACAGAAACACAGGCCAATTAAACAGGATTCAGGGCACAGAAATAAATCCCTGCAAATATGTTCAACTAATATTTAACAAGGGAGCCAAGAATACTCAGTGGAGAAAGGACAGTCTCTTCAGTAAATGTGCACATTGGATATTCATATATAAAAGAATGAAATTAGACTCCTATCTTACACCACTCACAAAAATTAGCATACAGTGGATTAAAGTCTTAAACAAAAGAACTGAAACTACAAAGAAGTAAATAAAACATAAAATAGATGATCCTTGACCTGGCTCTTGGAAATGAATTTTTTGACATAACATCTAACAAAATAAAAAATAAACAAGTGGAACTACCTCAACTAAAAAGGTTCTGCACGGCAAAGAAATAAAAAAAAAATTAACACAATGAAAAGACAACATAAGGCATGGGAAAAGATACTTGGAAACCATATATATTGAACAAGAGGTTAATATTCAAAATATATATTTAAAAAAACCCATACAACTCAGCAGCAAAAAAGCCAATCAGTTCAGTTGCTCAGTCATGTCCAACTCTTTGTGACCCCATGAACTGCAGCACACCAGGCCTCCCTGTCCATCACCAACTCCAGGAGCCTACCCAAACTCATGTCCATTGAGTTGGTGATGCCATCCAACCATCTCATCCTCTGTCATCCCCTTCTCCTCCTGCCTTCAATCTTTCCCAGCATCAGGGTCTTCTCAAATGAGTCAGCTCTTCACATCAGGTGGCCAAAGTATTGGAGTTTCAGCTTCAACATCAGTTCTTCCAATGATCTCAGGACTGATCTCCTAGGATGACTGGTTGGATCTCCTTGCAGTTCAAGAGACTCTTAAGAGTCTTCTCCAATATTACAGTTCAAAAGCATCAACTCTTCGGCACTCAGCTTTCTTTATAGTCCAACTCTCACATCCATACATGACTACTGGAAAAACCATAGCCATGACTAGATGGACCTTTGTTGCCAATAATCCAATCTAAATGTGAATAAACAATCTAAATGGACATTTACTCAAAGAATACATACAGATAGCCAAAGGCACCTGACAAGTTACTCAGTATCACTCAATATCAGACAAATGCAAATCAATATCACAGTGACCTATCACATCATGCCTATTAGAATGGTTATGATCAAAAAGATAAGAGACGACAAATGTTGACAAAGATGTGAAGAAAAGGGAACCCTTTTACACTGTTGGTGGAAGTGAAAATTGTTACAGTTAATGTGAAAAACAATATGGAAGTTTTCCCTGAAAATAAAAATGGAATTACCGTACGATCTAGCAATTTCTCCCAGGCATTTATCTGAAGGAAAAATAAACACTAACTCAAAAAGTTATCTGTGGCCCCATGTTCATACCAGCATTACTCACAATAGTCAAGGAAAGGAAACCACCTAAGTGTTCACCAGCAGATGAGAGGATAAGAAGTAGAGAGTGTGTGTGTGTTCAGCCACAAAAAGAAGGGAGTCCTGACATTTGTGACATGAACGGACCTGGAGGGCATTCTGCTTAGTGAGATAAATGAGACAGAGAAAGACAAATACTGCATGATCTCATTTATATGTGGAGCTAAAAACCGAACACCGAACTTATAGACAGGGATTAAATTTGTGGTTAAGGATTGAAGGGTACGTATGGAGCAAAAACTAGATGAACATACTCAATAGGGACAAAGTTCTAGTTATAAGGTAAATAAGTACTAGTGACTATAGCTAACACAATGAATATAATTAACATTACTCTATGGTATATTTAAAAGGTGTAAGAGAGTAATGATCCTATGACTTCTAACCACAAGAAAAAAAAAGCAGTTTCTCTTTTTATGGTTATCAATATGTGAGATGGATTTTTAAATTTATTTTTTAGTTTTAAAATTAAAATTTTATGCTAGAGTACCAATTAACTATATGCTATGATAGAACTGTGGTGTTGGAGAAGACTCTTGAGAGTCCCTTGGACTGCAAGGAGATCCAACCAGTCCATTCTGAAGGAGATCAGCCCTGGGATTTCTTTGGAAGGAATGATGCTAAAGCTGAAACTCCAGTACTTTGGCCACCTCATGGGAAGAGTTGACTCATTGGAAAAGACTCTGATGCTGGGAGGGATTGGGGGCAGGAGGAGAAGGGGATGACAGAGGATGAGATGGCTGGATGGCATCACTGACTCGATGGACGTGAGTCTCAACGAACTCCGGGAGTTGGTGATGGACAGGGAGGCCTGGTGTGCTGCGATTCATGGGGTCTCAAAGAGTCGGACATGACTGAGCGACTGATCTGATCTGATGATAGATATTTACTAGATTTATTGTGGTAATCATTGTACAATATTTGCAACTCAAATCATTACAGTGTATACCTTAAATTTAGATAATACTGTATGTTAATGATATCTCAGTAAAACTGGAAAACAGTTTTTAAAAGAGAATAAGATTGATCATAGCCTAGAATCAGGAACTAGACCCATCTTACTATTGATTCAATCCTTCACATTTGGGAAATGTTTTATATCTGAAATCCAAAACATATTACCATTTAAACAAAAAAAAAAGTGACTGAAATCAGCAGTAAGGATTAATACATATTTTATAAGTATCTAACAGAAACAATGATAAATTCAGCTTGCCTCTTGACAAATGGCAGCATTAGTATGTTAGTGGTAAGATATCTAGTCTATGAATTTGTGGTTTGGTAAATTAAACTTTTTTTTCCTACCTTGTATCTTGGATGATAGTTTCCTCTATAAACTATGTCAAAATTCAACATTATTTCTAGTGCAAACATTTGTCAGTGCCATTGCAAAAACAACTAACTTGAGGTTTAGCTACACTTTTAGGATTAGTGTTGAAAAAGGTGCTGTTTTTGGCCACACCTAATTTAGCTGTCGTCAATACCTGTGGAGATATCAACATGGATGTAAGAGACAGAATTGAATTTTGAGAGAGAAACTTGGAAACATAAACCGAAGTGATGAGAATAAGAACCCATAGGTTAAAAACAAGATAATATCAAGAAACACGTGACTTAAGAGTTTTGGGAATCTCCAGAAGTCCACCTAAGGTGCTTTGAAACAGTATCAGGGAGACAGGACAGAAAGATGCGCTTGAACCCAAATGTACTCAGTTGAGTGAGTTACCTGTTAGAGAAAGACTGGGTGAAAGAAAGGAGCTGCTCAGTACAGAGCACCGACATAAGGTCAGAGAGGCAGTACTGTCTGTGCGTCTTAAAGACCTTCAGGGACGGGGAAGCCTGACCAGTTGACACAGGATTCTACGCATCAGGCAATTCTATGTCCACAGTCTAGATGGATGGCTTGGATGACCAGTACTCAATAACGCTAGTCAGTAAGCTCCCTGACTAGCCCTTCTGCTCTGATTTTGCGTTCACCAATTCACTATTTAACTTAAGACTTAACACTTAAGAGAATGCTCAGTTGTGTCTGACTCTTTATGACCCCATGGACCCCATGGAATTCAGTCCATGGAATTCTCCAGGCCAGAATACTGGAGTGGGAAGCCTTTCCCTTCTCCAGGGGATCTTCCCAAGCCAGGGATCAAACCCGGGTCTTCCACATTGCAGGTGGATTCTTTACCAGCTGACCAGGGAATAAGATGAAGGCATCAATCAGCAAAGTTGTTTGCTTATTATGCAATTGCATTTCAAATTCTAAATGAATGAACATTTAGATGTTCTGGCTTATGCATTATCCAACTGTGGTTTACATAGCATGATGTAGTTCCTGAACACTTTCCAAAGCTGGATCTAAAAAGTGAGGACTAGACCCCAGACCAAGGTAACCTCACTAAAGCAAAACTTGGAAAGAAATGGATCCCTTCCTAACAACAACAGATGAGATGTCTGTTTCCTCCTAAACATTATTCATAAGTTGTCACATTGCCTGGACACAAAAGTAACCTAACTGATACAGTAAAAAGTCGTTATATATTACCAGGGATTATTTGGCTTTAGGTTAATATTATACATTTCTACGCGTAACAAAGTTTCTATATGTTTTAAGCACATAAAACATGTAAGAATATTTGACTGTGAAAGATATACAATATATTTGAATCCATCCCCTCCTAAAACAGCAATTTCCTTTTCCAATTTTCCTTCACAGGAAAATATAAATGGAAAAAGAAATACAGTACAAATCATGATTTTTTTTAGTGCAATTGAAAGACAGATGAAAAAGGTCAGAATGCGTGTATATTCTTTTAAGCACAGCAGCCATATTTATTTCAGATTTGATTTATTTTAAAGCACAGCAATAGGCTTGTTCATTTTTATACCCCTGGCAGTTAATAAACAAATGAGTAAACATCTACATTGTGATGTCCTTATCTCAGGTCTGGTGTCTTTTAAAATACGTTCTACTATGACTATTTCAAGTTCAGCTCATTAGTCCCAAACAAAGTATAGAAATTCAAAAGAATTTCACTCTGATGATTTGGACTAAAATAGGATTTTAAAATGTTAATAAGAATAACTAAAGAATTTATAAATTGTTTTAAGTAATTAAATTTTGGATAGACTTCTTTATTTTTTCTTATTTTTATTTGCTACCTACATATCTAATATTAGTTTAAAACAGTCAAATGGAATGCAAACAGATTAAGCTTAAACTTCTGGTGGGGTTAAAGGGGAAGTATCATAGTTCCAAGTGTACCTTATAAGCATAGTGATGTCTATTAATTCATATATGTACGGTTCCAGAGTTAAAAAATGGCAAATTATTATCTGGTTAATAAATAATCAGGCAACTCTAAAGTTCTAAAGTAAATATTTAAGAAGGAAATCATTTCATATATAAATAAAACATCAGAACCTGATGAAACCTGTATCCTAAAACATAAATCTTGAAGCAATAGGGAGCTGGAAAGTTCTTTTCTAAAGTAGTAGGCATGTGTGAAGAAGAACTCCTAAGATGATCACCCATGTTTATCCACAGCTCAGTTGAACTGTGAGGGTGTTTACTTGCACATAATAAGAAAGAACTGAAAGCTAATTCATCTTAGTGCTTACGTAGGGCTAAGCCAAGACTTCGCAAAGTTGTTGTATGGGCTAAGGACTGATAAGTGACTTTTCCCAGATATAAGAACTACTGCTGAGCACAAAGGTCTGTCAGTTTCCCGTAATGAAAGGCTATTTGAGAATCTGTTAAAGGTTAATAATAATTGATCATACTACTGAGTGCTTCCGATATACCAGGTACTGTGGAAGTACATAGTGAAGCAGGCTGATGGTTCTGGGCTCTGTGAAGACATGATTGAAAATATGCTTCAGGAGAAAGAGTGGGGATATATATTAAAAATGTGCACATAAAATGGAAACATCCTATAAAAAGAAAATGTAAAGAATTATTGATGATCTCATTCTTCTCCTTCCTTGCTATTCTACTTCTTAACATCTTGGTCCCTTTCTTCACTCTTTCCATCCCCATCACAAAATCTTATCCTCCAACCTACAGAAAATTTAAGTTACTCATATTTATTGAGTACATCCTAGATGCCTGATAGTTTTTAATGCTACACTTAATGAAAGATAAATATAAGACATGGATTTAGTGTCCATTTGGCTTCATAACACACTGTAATAAATATGTTCTCATAGATTTGGTATATATTGTGACTATGCCTGCCATAATATAAATGCATAATTTATACAATAACCAATATGCGGATAATCCTGAAATGCAACACCTTTCCATAATATACCTACAATGGTTTCCTTTGGCTTGGAAATTTTCCAAATGTTCCATTTAAATCCACAATACAGAAACTTCTTTCTTTTCAAGTAAATCTTTATCGCATGGATATTTCTCCACCAATAACACAAAATAACTAAATCCTAAACACCTTTGCATATTTGGCTTATAAAATGTGCATCTAATTACTTATACAGAATATGAATGATGAGCATGTATTTTTAGCATTAACAGAGAATATTTATTTCTCTGAGACTTGTAGTGGTAACAATGGTAGCTAATAATAATAATAATAATAATAAAAAAACCACATGCCATAGCAGACCTAAGAGAAATAAATGGTAAAATAAAATAAGGCAACCTGGTTAGCACCCCCATTTGAACTCAAGACCTCAGAAGAGGAAAGTACCTGAAGGCTGGATGGGGTCCTGCCTTGGTGAGCTTCTATGGGAGCTGTAGAGCCCTCACCTCTGTTCCGGATTGGAAATGAGACCAGATCCTCAGAAAAGGAAGTTTATTCTCTGATGGGCTCAACCTGGCTGTAGCTCTTGAGGGTTCACTGGAAGGGGTGGCTGTGACATGTAGCGCATGACCACTTCCACTGGGGAGGGGGACAGAGCAACTCTCCTTTTCTGTTTCCCTTCTCATCCCCAGCAGGATAAGATTAGGAAACACAGAGAGCCCCAGGGCACATCCCTGAGAAAACAGCACTCCTTACAGTCCCTGAATAGTTGGCATTATTTGGATTTCATGAATCCCAGCGCTGCTGTGGTTCTCAAATCTCCAGATGGTTCAGCTGAATCCATAAGAAAGCAGAAGCAGTGTGACATGGAATAAGCTCCTGGCATTAACTTCTGTAGTTCAGCTTCTCTTCTCCCCAGTGTGATCTGGGTCCCTTGTGTTGAGGAGATGTGGGTGGAAAGCACCCTGAAAAAGCAGCTGATTCCAAGTAACAACTCAAGGTGTGGAGATGCTGCTGAGAGCTGGTTATGGAGGCAGGGAATGGATTGGGGAGTCCAAAGGGGCAAGGTGTCCCAAGGGACTTATTAGATGCCACCTAAGGGAGGATTTTATGAGAATCTCTAATCTCCATTCAGAGTCCAGTCCCTAAGAGGAGTGAAGGAAAGGATCCTCCCCCAGACAGCTTCCCTTAGCAATCTCCTGCCTCTTCTGGGAGTTAGAGAATATTTTGTATCTCAGATGTTGTCATATTTATTTGTATTTTGCTGCATTCTTTTACTGAACATAAAGGAGTTAAAATGCTATTTTTGAAATTTCACATCAATCAATCAGGCAATTTAAGAACTAATAAGTGCACCATAGCGTGATTCCTAACTTGCTAGGATCATGATGTAAACTTGGGTGAAGTGGGCACAGTTACCAAGTTTTGAGAATGTGTCCACCTGTATTCCTGCTGTACGGACCCACTGTGAGAAGAAACCCACATGTGAGGATACCAAAGCTGGCTCCTAATTGTGTGAAATTCCAGGTGCATATTAGGCAATCCATAAATATTGGGACTTTTCTTTCTTTCTTTTAATGTTCTTGATGACTTGCAGGAATGTGGAAATCAGGAAACCAACACATAAAAGAAAAACCCAAATATTGTGAAAACACTAGATTACGACATGGTTTATGTGTTCATTTGCTCTGGAGAAATGTGGAAATCAGGAAACTAATACATAAAAGAAAAACAAAAATACTGTGAAAACAACAGATTAGGACATAGTTTTCTATGTTCTTTTGACCATTATAAAAAGTAAAAAATTTAACTAAGACAATAATAAGTATAAATGTTTATGATACCGAACCCCGTCACTTCATGGCAAATAGATGGGGAAATAGGGAAATGTATCATTCCAAAATTATAATTTTTTTCTACATATCAAGGTGACATAGCTTTTAACTCATGGACAACTCCTAAAGGTGATCAGAGTTTATCACTTTTATACAAAAAGTTTATCATTTATACAAAACATAAATGCATACAAAGGAAAATAACATACATAATATAGTTACCTTTTAATTACAATAAACATGTTTTCAAATATTTGCATTATCTGTCAGCATTGGGCATTTTATATAATCACTGAGCTTAAGATTCTGATGCTGGGAAAGACTGAGGGTAGGAGAAGAAGGGGGCGACAGAGGATGAGATGGTTGGATGGCATAATTGACTCCATGGACATGAGTGTGAGCAAACTCCTAGAGATAGTGAAGGGCCAGGAAGCCTGGGACATTGCAGTTCACGGGGTCGCAAAGATTAGCACTCAACTTACAACTGAACAGCAACAATAACTATTATGGTTATAAGAGGGTCCACTGAGATTTGAAGATAATTTCCATTTGAAAGTAGAATAAGTAAAAATAAACACATTGATAATACAAACACCTCCCAAATTATCTTAAAAATTGGTTTGCAAATTAGTGGCTTTTAAAAAATAACTAGTGGCTTTTAATTGATAAAATAAATATTCAAGTCAAGGATGAACCTATCTTCAGAAAGTCATCAAAGTCTAGGAATTGTAATTCATGGAAAGTGACAATTGTAAAATATTTTTATTAAGTGTATTTCTGGAGTAATTATGTGTTGAAAGATCAAAAGTTCAATGTATCATTTGGAATACTAAAAAATGGGAATTTAAAGCAGAATTTGCTTACTGATCACTGTGCAAGAAAGAGAAAGTTTACTTAGTAGATACTGCTATTTGATTATGAGAATTTTGACCTATTTGGCACAATTTATTCTAAATTTGGGCTTCCCAGGTGGCTCAGATGGCAAAGAAACTGCCTGCAATGCAGGAGATGACGGTTCAATCCCTGGGTTGGGAAGAACACCTAGAGAGGGGAATGGCTACCTACTCCAGCGTTCTTGCATGGAGAATTCCACCATGTATGATAAACATGCCAAAAATACATTGCCAGGTGTGACAAGTTCTCATATGCAAAGTAGACATGTTCAAGATATCATACAAAACTATGTTGAATAGTAATGGTGAAAGTGGGCACCCTTGTCTTGTTCCTGACTTTAGAGGAAATGCTTTCAATTTTTCCCCATTGAGGATAATGTTTGCTGTGGGTTTGTCATATATAGCTTTTATTATGTTGAGGTATGTTCTTTCTGTTCCTGCTTTCTGGAGAGTTTTTATCATAAATGGATGTTGAATTTTGTCAAAGGCCAAGACAAGGGTGCCCACTTTCACCATTACTATTCAACATAGTTTTGGAAGTTTTGGCCACAGCAATCAGAGCAGAAAAAGAAATAAAAGGAATCCAAATTGGAAAAGAAGAAGTAAAACTCTCACTATTTGCAGATGACATGATCCTCTACATAGAAAACCCTAAAGATTCCACCAGAAAATTACTAGAAATAATCAATGACTATAGCAAATTTGCAGGATATAAAGTCAACACACAGAAATCCCTTGCATTCCTATACACTAATAATGAGAAAACAGAAAGAGAAATTAAGGAAACAATTCCATTCACCATTGCAATGGAAAGAATAAAATACTTAGGAATATATCTACCTAAAGAAACTAAAGACCTATATATAGAAAACTATAAAACACTGGTGAAAGAAATCAAAGAGGACACTAATAGATGGAGAAATATACCATGTTCATGGATTGGAAGAATCAATATAGTGAAAATGAGTATACTACCCAAAGCAATTTATAGATTCAACGCAATCCCTATCAAGCTACCAACAGTATTCTTCACAGAGCTAGAACAAATAATTTCACAATTTGTATGGAAATACAAAAAACCTAGAATAGCCAAAGCGATCTTGAGAAAGAAGAATGGAACTGGAGGAATCAACCTACCTGACTTCAGGCTCTACTACAAAGCCACAGTTATCAAGACAGTATGGTACTGGCACAAAGACAGAAATATTGATCAATGGAATAAAATAGAAAGCCCAGAGATAAATCCACGCACATATGGACACCTTATCTTTGACAAAGGAGGCAAGAATATACAATGGATTAAAGACAATCTCTTTAACAAGTGGTGCTGGGAAATCTGGTCAACCACTTGTAAAAGAATGAAACTAGACCACTTTCTAACACCATACACAAAAATAAACTCAAAATGGATTAAAGATCTAAATGTAAGACCAGAAACTATAAAACTCCTAGAGGAGAACATAGGCAAAACACTCTCCGACATACATCACAGCAGGATCCTCTATGACCCACCTCCCAGAATATTGGAAATAAAAGCAAAAATAAACAAATGAGACCTAATTAACCTTAAAAGCTTCTGCACATCAAAGGAAACTATTAGCAAGGTGAAAAGACAGCCTTCAGAATGGGAGAAAATAATAGCAAATGAAACAACCGACAAACAACTAATCTCAAAAATATACAAGCAACTCCTACAGCTCAACTCCAGAAAAATAAACGACCCAATCAAAAAATGGGCCAAAGAACTAAATAGACATTTCTCCAAAGAAGGCATACAGATGGCTAACAAACACATGAAAAGATGCTCAACATCACTCATTATCAGAGAAATGCAAATCAAAACCACTATGAGGTACCATTTCACACCAGTCAGAATGGCTGCGATCCAAAAGTCTACAAATAATAAATGCTGGAGAGGGTGTGGAGAAAAGGGAACCCTCTTACACTGTTGGTGGGAATGCAAACTAGTACAGCCACTATGGAGAACAGTGTGGAGATTCCTTAAAAAACTGGAAATAGAACTGCCTTATGATCCAGCAATCCCAGTGCTGGGCATACACACTGAGGAAACCAGAAGGGAAAGAGACACGTGTACCCCAATGTTCATCGCAGCACTGTTTATAATAGCCAGGACATGGAAGCAACCTAGATGTCCATCAGCAGATGAATGGATAAGAAAGCTGTGGTACATATACACAATGGAGTACTACTCAGCCATTAAAAAGAATACATTTGAATCAGTTCTAATGAGGTGGATGAAACTGGAGCCTATTATACAGAGTGAAGTAAGCCAGAAGGAAAAACATAAATACAGTATACTAATGCATATATATGGAATTTAGAAAGATGGTAACAATAACCCGGTGTACGAGACAGCAAAAGAGACACTGATGTATAGAACAGTCTTATGGACTCTGTGGGAGAGGGAGAGGGTGGGAAGATTTGGGAGAATGGCACTGAAACATGTAAAATATCATGTAAGAAACGAGTTGCCAGTCCAGGTTCGATGCATGATACTGGATGCTTGGGGCTAGTGCACTGGGAAGACCCAGAGGGATGGTATGGGGAGGGAGGAGGTAGGAGGGTTCAGGATGGGGAACACATGTATACCTGTGGCAGATTCATTTTGATATTTGGCAAAACTAATACAATTATGTAAAGTTTAAAAATAAAATTAGAAAAAAAAAGATATCATACAATTGTGCTCATTTCACATGCTTGCAAAGTAATGCTCAAAATACTTAAAGCTAGGCTTCAACAGTATGTGAACCGAGAACATCCAGATGAACAACCTGGATTTAATAATGGCAGAGGAACCAGAGATCAAATTGCCAACATCTGTTGGATTACAGAAAAAGCAAGGGAATTCAAGAAAAACATCTACTTCTGCTTCATTGACTATGCTAATGCCTTTGACTGTGTGGATCACAACAAACTGTGGGAAATTTTTCAAGAGATGGGAATGCCAGACCACCTGACCTGCCTCCTGAGAAACCTGTATGCAGGTCAAGAAGCAACAGTTAGAACCAGATATGGAAAAATGGACTGGTTCCAAATTGGGAAAGAGTACCTTAAGGCTGTATATTGTCATCCTGTTTATTTAACATACATGCAGAGTACATCATGCAAAATGCCAGGCTGGATGAAGCACAAGTCAGAATCAAGATTGCTGGGAGAAATATCAATAACCACAGATATGCAGATGATACCACCCTTATGGCAGAAAGCAAAGAAGAACTAAAGAACCTCTTGATGAAAGTGAAAGAGGAGAGTGAACAAGCTGCCTTAAAACTCAACATTTAAAAGACTATGATCATGGCATCTGGCCCCATCACTTCATGGGAAATAGATGAGGAAATAGTAGAAACAGTGACAGACTTTATTTTCTTGGACTCCAAAATCACTGCAGATGGTGACTGCATCTATGAAATTAAAAGATGCTTTCTCCTTGGAAGAAAAGTTATGACAAACCTAGACAGTGTATTCAAAAGCAGAGACATTACTTTGCCAAAAAAGGGTCTGTATAGTCAAAGCTATGGTTTTTCCAGTAGTCATGTATGGATGTGAAAGTTGGACCATAAAGAAGGCTGAGCACTGAAGAACTGATGCCTTTGAACTATAGTGTTGATGAGAGTCCCTTGGACTATAAGGAGATCAAAGGAGTCAATCCTAAAGGAAATCAGTCCTGAATATTAATTGGAAGGACTGATGCTGAAGCTGAAACTCCAATACTTTGGACACCTGATTCGAAGAGCCAACTCATTGAAAAGACCCTGATGCTGGGAAAGATTGAAGGCAGGAGAAGGGGATGACAGAGGACAAGATGGTATCACTGACTTGGGAGATGGTGAAGGACAGAGAATACTTGTTGCAGTCCATCGTATGCAAAGAGTCAGACATGACTGAGCAACTGAACAACATTCTAATTTTAGAAAATACCTTTCAGTATTATTGAAATGCATTAGCTCTGACTCCAGGCTTATTGAAGCATGATATTTCTTATTCATTTCTCACATTTTTGAAAGTAAAACTGGAGGATCTTGGATAATGGGTATAGGTAATTCTTTTCCTGAGAAGAAATATCCATCATTATAAAGGTTCAAATTGACATCCACATTAAACATGATTATGTCATGAGTTATGTTAAAGTCAGTCAGTTCTTCAGTGACCATAACCTCCTAGTGAAAAACGCCCACACTGGATAAACACTAATGTTCTAATTATGATCTCATAGTCTGATCATCAAAAATTCCCACAGATATGGTTGATTAATAGGGTTAGAACAGTATTTTCTGACTTAAGTATAAACTTCATTAAGGACTAAACATTAACCCTAACCAATATTAAAGAACACTGATCCCCTTGTTGAAATGATATTTGTTCAATAATATAAATAAAACTTTGATACAATTAACTAGTCTCTCTTAATCCCCCAAATTCTTAATTGTTCAGCACAGCTTAACTCTACTAAAGTTTAACAGAACTTACTTCTTCAGTCTACTCTAGGGTTTAACCTACAGTCAAAACATTTCTGTAACTGTGCTTAAAAGCCTTTACTTATCTCCAAGCTTTACCACTTTCCAAGTAGTTGAGACTTGACTATATTCCAAAATAATATTTCAGTTCAGTTCAGTTCAGTCGCTCAGTCATGTCTGACTCTCTGCGACCCCATGAATCACAGCACACCAGGCCTCCCTGCAGGGGTCCAGCTCCGGTGGATCCAGGGAATTCGAAGCGGGGATGGCGTCAGTGAGGATCAGGAAACAACTGCTTAATTAAATGTTAATTAAGGATATAAAGAGTGGTTAAATAAGGATAGCTCAGTGAGAAAACTTAGTGGAGAAAAGAGGCTGAATAACTTGGTTTACGTGGAAAGCTAATAAAATTTCAAAACAAGGAATTTTACATCACCTACGTAGGCCGTAGGTGTCCTCCTATTCTCCTGAAGGAGAAGAGACACTAAGGCCTCCCCAGTCAGATCTTAAAAGCCCAGGCAAAATTAGTAGGCTTGACGAGCCCCCCCGTCCCAGATGGAAATTCATCCAGAAGGTGAGAGAAAGAACGACATGGGGAGACCAAGTTTCGGTGAACAAAAGGGTGTACTTTATTTTCCAAAGTAGTTTTATACCTTAAGTTGTGCATAGAGGATAATGGGGGAAGGGGTAGAGTCATGCAAGGACAGCAATCCCTGATCCTAATAGAAGCCAGGCTTTCAAACTTATCATATGCAAAAGTTTAGGTGATTTACATCATCTTCTGGCCAGGAGGTCTGTTAACATTTTAAGAAACTTATTTTTCTCTAAAGGTGATTATTTTAAAGTCAGGCGCCACCCTCCAAAAGCATTAGATAAAGTTGCATTCCTATAGGGCAAAGGTGTGGTGGGCTATAACAAGAAAAGAATTAACTCAAGGGTCCAAGGTTACAAACATTAAAGCTACTACTTACATTTCTATACACCAATTATATCCATCAATACACTGCCAGGGACACAGTAGGTAAGGGATATGGAGACTTAGCAGCAAACATTGGCCCAACAAGTGAAAAACCCTTCACCAATACAATTTCTAATCAATCTTTTAACTGCTCAAAGGAATCTGTATTTAGACAGTTTAGAACATCTCATGTCTCTCACAGTTGGGAGGCTCTGAACAATCACATGTGGCCAGAAAAACCTATTCAGGCAGGCTAGAGGACCTCCAAAGGAGTTTGTAGGTTGAAACACTGTCACACACAGGAACTTTATTAACTGGAGCTGTAAGTTAACTCTTTTTTCAGAGAGAGGTGGTGGGGGACAGCCCCCCATAAAGTCAGAGGTATAGGTGAGAACACAAAGCAGAGAGTAGGCAGACTCTGGTTTTGGGGGTAGATGCTCGAGAATTTCCAGGGGGACTTCTGAGGATCGATCCCGCCTTTGCATATGCCGAGCCTCCTTCCTCATGACCTTTGCCACAGGCGGAGTTCCTCACGCTGGCTCCCGGCACCTCCCTATCCATCACCAACTCCCAGAGTTCACTCAGACTCACGTCCATTGAGTCAGTGATGCCATCCAGCCATCTCATCCTCTGTCATCCCCTTCTCCTCCTGCCTCCAATCCCTCCCAGTGTCAGAGTCTTTTCCAATGAGTCAACTCTTCGCATGAGGTGGCCAAAGTACTGGAGTTTCAACTTCAGCATCAGTCGTTCCAAAGAAATCCCAGGGCTGATCTCCTTCAGAATGGACTGGTTGGATCTCCTTGCAGTCCAAGGGACTCTCAAGAGTCTTCTCCAACACCACAGTTCAAAAGCATCAATTTCGGTGCTCAGCTTTCTTCACAGTCCAACACTCACATCCATACATGACCACTGGAATGACCATAGCCTTGACTAGATGGACCTTTGTTGGCAAAGTAATGTTTCTGCTTTTCAATATGCTATCTAGGTTGGTCATAACTTTACTTCCAAGGAGTAAGCGTCTTTTAATTTCATGGCTGCAGTCACCATCTACAGTGATTTTGGAGCCCAAAAAATTAAAGTCTGACTCTGTTTGCACTGTTTCCCCATCTATTTCCCATGAAGTGATGGAACCAGATGCCATGATCTTCGTTTTCTGAATGTTGAGTTTTAAGCCAACTTTTTCATTCTCTTCTTTCACCTTCATCAAGAGGCTTTTGAGTTCCTCTTCACTTTCTGCCATAAGGGTGGTGTCATCTGCATATCTGAGGTTATTGATATTTCTCCTGGCAATCTTGATTCCAGCTTGTGCTTCTTCCAGCCCAGCATTTCTCATGATGTACTCTGCATAGAAGTTAAATAAGCAGGGTGACAATATACAGCCTTGACATACTTCTTTTCCTATTTGGAACCAGTCTGTTGTTCCATGTCCAGTTCTAACTGTTGCTTCCTGACCTGTATACAAATTTCTCAAGAGGTAGGTCAGGTGGTCTGGTATTCCCATTTCTTTCAGGATTTCCCACAGTTTATTGTGATCCACACAGTCAAAGGCTTTGGCATAGTCAATAAAACAGAAATAGATGTTTTTCTGGAACTCTCTTGCTTTTTCCATGATTCAGCAGATGTTGGCAATTTGATCTCTGGTTCCTCTGCCTTTTCTAAGACCAGCTTGAACATCAGGAAGTTCACGGTTCACATATTGCTGAAGCCTGGCTTGGAGAATTTTGAGCATTACTTTACTAGTGTGTGAGATGAGTGCAATTGTGCGGTAGTTTGAGCATTCTTTGGCATTGCCTTTCTTTGGGATTGGAATGAAAACTGACCTTTTCCAGTCCTGTGGCCACTGATGAGTTTTCCAAATTTGCTGGCATATAAAAATACACCATCGGTGAAAGATGCAATTTATTTTTATATCCCTTAAAAATAGTGTTTTTTTCTTCCAGCAATAGAAAAGTCAGGGTAAAAAACTTCTTAAAGTTTTGTCTGTCTATGTATTTAGCCACAAAACATTGATACTTAAAAAAATGTTTTTTCACTAGGAGGAAATTTTTTAACTGTGTAAACACCTCACTTAAGTCTGTCTTTTGAGATTATAGTAATCTATATGGGTTATGACCAACTTCGATAGCATATTAAAAAGCAGAGATATTACTTTGCCAACAAAGGTCTGTCTAGTCAAGGCTATGGTTTTTACAGTGGTCATGTATGGATGTGAGAGTTGGACTGTGAAGAAAGCTGAGCGCCGTAGAATTGATGCTTTTGAATTGTGGTGCTGGAGAAGACTCTTGTGAGTCCTTGGACTGCAAGGAGATCCAACCAGTCCATCCTAAAGGAGACCAGTCCTGGGTGTTCATTGGAAGGACTGATGCTGAGGCTGAAACTCCAGTACTTTGGCCACCTCAAGCGAAGAGTTGACTCATTGGAAAAGACCCTGATGCTGGGAGGGATTGGGGGCAGGAGGAGAAGGGGATGACAGAGGATGAGATGGCTGGATGGCATCACCAACTCAATGCACATGAGTTTGGGTGGACTCTGGGAGTTGGTGATGGACAGGGAGGCCTGGCATGCTGCGATTCATGGGGTCACAAAGAGTTGGACACCACTGAGTGACTGAACTGAACTGAACTGACTGATATGGCATTCTACATAGAGTATCGGGAAATCTCTGTTTGTGTTGCTATCATTTGAGGTTTTTTCATTATAAGAATAAACAATGATTAATAAATCATGTATTTTCCCTATTTTGTTTTGTTCTTAATCTCCAAAGGCTCGACTAGCCCCTTGGGCATTCTATCTTTATTCATTTCCTTTTCACCCATCATATTTATCACGCACCTGTTCCTATGAATATTCTCTTATAGAACTTCTCCCATGTCTCTATTTTCCAAACACATCAATCAAACTTTTCTAAAGCTTATACACTAGTTAGGTAATCAGCTTTGCAAATTCTTTCAGATTGCTTTGAGAAACTTGCTTTTCTCTTTATATCTTTGAATGAGAAAAATAAATTGATTTCATATAGTAAGTAGGAAAATATATTCATAATAAAATTTTTAAATCTCAGGGTTAGAAGACTGTGAAACTGAATGAGGTCATTCCCTGAGCTGTATTTTGGAATACTTATCCAAGAAGTAGAGGGTTGGATTTATCATTTCCAGATAATAGATAAGACTACTGTGTATTTGGACCCACATCCTCTTTACAGGATCACTCTGAAGGAACAAAAAATCATTTGACTAGAGAAGACAGTTACAGGAAGTGTTCACAATAAATCAGTCAATATCAAGATTTCTGGTTCTAATAAACTTCTAATGAAATGTTATTAAAAAATTTCATGTGACCAAGTAAGTTTGGAAAACACTGGCGAACAACTGGAATAGAATTTTTCAGTACTTACCATAGGAATTTTTACAGTTTTTACTGTGATATTATGAATTGTGAGACCCTAAAATGAGTCATCTAATATGCAATAACTCTCAAACTCATTTGACCCCAGAATTTATTTTTAAAGCCCTCTTCAAGAACTGGAGATTTGAGGAAAACATTTTGGGAGATATGGGGCTCGAACATAGCTTGATGAAGAAATTATAAAGCATGTTATTCTAGGTCTGTGACTTTCGAGTACTTGTCTATAACATTCAGTAGCATCACACATTGCTATTGGTAATATTTGGATAATGATAATATTTAAATGTGCAGTTTTCTAAAATAATTCCCACATCTACTGAATCAGTGATCTAACGGTGGGTCAGGAGATTTATTCTATTTTTAATAAGCATCTCAGATACTCTTATGTGGGCTTGGGCTTAAGAGGTTTTGAAATAATATCCTCCTAGGTCATTGTCCAGTGCATGGACAACACAAGAGAAGACTCTACACATGGACATCACCAGATGGTCAACACCGAAATCAGATTGATTATATTCTTTGCAGCCAAAGATGGAGAAACTCTATACAGTCAACAAAAACAAGACCAGGAACTGACTGTGGCTCAGATCATGAACTTCTTATTGCCAAATTCAGACTTAAATTGAAGAAAGTAGGGAAAACCACTAGACCATTCAGGTATGACCTAAATCAAATCCCTTATGATTATACAGTGGAAGTGAGAAATAGATTTAAGGGACTAGATCTGATAGAGTGCCTGATGAACTATGGACGGAGGTTTGTGACATTGTACAGGAGACAGGGATCAAGACCATCCCTATGGAAAAGAAATGCAAAAAAGCAAAATGGTTGTCTGAGGAGGCCTTACAAATAGCTGTGAAAAGAAGAAAAGGGAAAAGCAAAGGAGAAAAGGAAAGATATAAGCATCTCAATGCAGAGTTCCAAAGAATAGCAAGAAGAGATAAGAAAGCCTTCTTCAGCGATCAATGCAAAGAAACAGAGGAAAACAACAGAATGGGAAAGACTAGAGATCTCTTCAAGAAAATTAGAGATAGCAAAGGAGCATTTCATGCAAAGATGGGCTCGATAAAGGACAGAAATGGTATGGACCTAACAGAAGCAGAAGATATTAAGAAGAGGTGGCAGGAATATACAGAATAACTGTACAAAAAAGATCTTCACGACCAAGATAATCATGATGGTGTGATCACTCACCTAGAGCCAGACATCCTGGAATGTGAGATCAAGTGGGCCTTAGGAAGCATCACTATGAACAAAGCTAGCTGAGGTGATGGAATTCCAGTTGAGCTATTCCAAATCCTGAAAGACGATTTTGTGAAAGTCCTATACTCAATATGCCAGCAAATTTGGAAAACTCAGCAGTGGCCACAGGACTGGAAAAGGTCAGTTTCCACTCCAATCCCAAAGAAAGGCAATGCCAAAGAATGCTCAAACTACTGCACAATTGCACTCATCTCACATGCTAGTAAAATAATGCTCAAAATTCTCCAAGCCGGGCTTCAGCAATACGTGAACCGTGAACTTCCAGATGTTCAAGCTGGTTTTAGAAAAGGCAGAGGAACCAGAGATCAAATTGCAAACATTTTATGGATCATCAAAAAAGCACGAGAGTTCCAGAAAAACATCTATTTCTGCTTTATTGACTATGCCAAGCCTTTGACTGTGTGGATCACAATAAACTGTGGAAAATTCTTCAAGAGATGGGCATACCAGACCACCTGACCTACCTCTTGAGAAACCTATATGCAGGTCAGGAAGCAACAGTTAGAACTGAACATGGAACAACAGACTGGTTCCAAATAGGAAACGGGTACATCAAGGCTGTATATTGTCACCCTGCTTATTTAACTTATATGCAGAGTACATCATGAGAAATGCTGGACTGGAAGAAGCACAAGCTGGAATTAAGATTGCCGGGAGAACTATCAATAACCTCAGATATGCAGATGACACTACCCTTATGGCAGA
Organism: Bos grunniens; assembly: GCF_055505025.1. Classification (NCBI taxonomy): domain Eukaryota; kingdom Metazoa; phylum Chordata; class Mammalia; order Artiodactyla; family Bovidae; genus Bos; species Bos grunniens. Next base: position 12,591,121 of record NC_141168.1, read on the forward strand.
TAGTGAAGAGGAACTCAAAAGCCTCTTGATGAAAGTGAAAGAGGAGAGTGAAAAAGTTGGCTTAAAGCTCAACATTCAGAAGACAAGGATCATGGCATCTGGTTCCATCACTTCATAGGAAATAGATGGGGAAACAGTGGAAACAGTGTCAGACTTTATTTTTCTGGGCTCCAAAATTACTGTAGATGGTGACTGCAGCCATGAAATTAAAAGACGCTTACTCCTTGGAAGAAAAGTTATAACCAACCTAGATAGCATGTTGAAAAGCAGAGACATTACTTTGCCAACAAAGGTCCGTCTAGTCAAGGCTATGGTTTTTCCAGTGGTCTTGTATGGATGTGAGAGTTGGACTGTGAAGAAAGCTGAGTGCCGAAGAATTGATGCTTTTGAACTGTGGTGTTGGAGAAGACTCTTGAGAGTCCCTTGGACTGCAAGGAGATCCAATCAGTCCATCCTAAAGGAGATCAGCCCTGGGATTTCTTTGGAAGGACTGATGCTAAAGCTGAAACTCCAGTACTTTGGCCACCTCATGCGAAGAGTTGACTCATTGGAAAAGACTCTGACGCTGGGAGGGATTGGGGGCAGGAGAAGGTGACGACAGAGGATGAGATGGCTGGATGGCATCACTGACTCGATGGATGTGAGTCTGAGTGAACTCCGGGAGTTGGTGATGAACAGGGAGGCCTGGTGTGCTGCGATTCATGGGGTCACAAAGAATTGGACACAACTGAGCGACTGAACTGAACTGAGGTCATTGTCAACCCAGATGTGATCATCTTTTCATAAAACTCTATACCCAGCACTCTCTTCATGGCATTCTTAACTTCTGAATTCTTAAGAGTATAGATAAGGGGATTCAGCATAGGGTTGAAAAGGCTGTGAAACAGGAGAAGGTATTTCTTCTGTTCCTTGGGATTCCCATGTCTAGGTTCAACATACATGATAATGGCTGTGCCATAAAAAAGTCCGACCACACAGAGGTGAGATGAGCAGGTGGAGAAGGCTTTGCTTTGCCCTTCCCCTGACTGGAGTCTAAGGATGGCACGGAAGATGCACACATACGAGATTATAACTGAGGAGAAGGGTCCCACTAGCACAGAAAGTGCTCCAGCCAATACCATAAGCTCATTGATGTGTGTGTCTGCACAAGCAAGTTTGAGAACAGCCATGATTTCACAGAAGAAATGATCGATTTTCTGGGCCATGCAGAAGAGTAAGGGCATAAGTAACACTAGATGAACCAAAGACAGAAGGACTCCAATGGTCCAGGAAGTCACCACCAGCATGACACAGACTCTCCAGCTCATGATGACTGAATACCGGAGGGGGTGGCAGATGGCCACATACCGATCATAGGACATCACCACCAGGAGAAGACATTCTGTGATCGCAAATGTCAAGAATAGAAAGGTCTGTGTGATGCAGCCAGCAAAGGAGATGGGCTTGGCTGGACTCAGGAGGTTGGCCAGCATCTGGGGCACCGTGCTGCAGGCGTAGGCCATGTCAGCGATGGCCAGGTGTGAGAGGAAGAAGTACATGGGGGTGTGCAGTCTGGGGTCCAGTGAGATGAGCCCCAGGATGACCCCGTTCCCCAGCAGGGTGAGGACATAGAACAGGGAGAAGAGCCCAAAGAGGAGCATCTGAGTCCTTGTGTTAAGGGGAAATCCAAGTAGGATGAACTCAGTGACAGAGGACATATTGTCTCCCATAGCCCTACGACAGAAGGAACTGAGTTAATGTCCAGGGTTAAAGAGAAGTCTCTTAAAAGAGAGCTGTGTCACCTTATACCTTTCTGTGGTGTAAAAATGTATTCAGAAACCCTTTTGGTGAGTTTTTGTGTTTTTAAATGGAATTTTAAATAACTTATTTGGTAATCCTAAAATGCATACATACACATAAACACATATATACATATATTTTCTCTCTTGTTAAGTTTTTAAGAGGCTAAATTTTCAAAATAAGTATGTTGCCACATGTTAATCAAATATAGAGTTTTTGTTTCATTCAGTGAAATATCTCATATCATTGAAATAAATTTTATTCTTCTTTGCTTATATTAAAGTTATCTCCATTTTTTTTCCCCAGAAACTATGACACTTAACTGATATACATGCTAAAGTCGTTAAGCTGCTATACATTAATTTTGAGTTGGAAGGTTTTATCAAGGACAGTGCATTCTCTAGGTAGACATACCATTTTCCAAAGTACACCATTAGGAATTAACCACTTACCTGCCTGTTGAGACACACTTTCCACTTCTGCATCTTAGTGGTTACCTCCACAACTAATATTGCACAAAATCTCTGCTTGTTCAAGTACAAAAACCTATTTTCAGCCTACAATCTATTCTTTCACATTTAGCTTTTCACAATATTCAGATGAACATTTATATGAATGCTTGAATAGATATATACTGTGCTGTTTATCTAAACACAAAACAGAATCAATAATTTCATTAGATTAGGACTCATTATTGATAAACACTCTAGAAATACTCTGTTTCAGACATTGGCTCTACAGGTGATTGAGAATAGCTACAGGACTTCTGGGAGGGATGATGGAAAGGGGTCTAAATTCCTTGAAAGACTGAATTAAATAATCTTTCTTACGCTAAGATTCCACAATTAGAATGCAAGTATAAACATAATATTGTCCCTCTTGTTTAAATTTTATTCTCATCTTTTATGCAAGATCATCTTATCTTGGAGAGTAAGAATGAATAATAATTCTCAATTTAAATGGCAATAGAACTATAAACATTTACAAATCATCCAATTTCCATTGTTACTCCTTTGTTACTACTCCCATGATGTCATATCCAGAAAGTTAAAAATAAATCATTTTGTTTATTAAATTCCATTTTACCCACCACTGTTCTGAGGGTGGAGTTATCAAGCTCATACTCATGGCTCAGACTCTTGTTTTTGCACATAAACATACAGCTATTTGTACACTTATACAAAAACTGGAAAAAAAAGCTATGACCAACCTAGACAGCATAATAAAAAGCAGAGACATTACTTTGCTAGCAAAGGTCTGTCCAGTCAAAGCTATGTTTTTGCCACTGGTCATGTATGGATGTGAGAGTTGGATCACAAAGAAAGCTGAGCACTGAAGAATTGATGCTTTTGATCTGTGGTGTTGGAGAAGACTCTTGAGAGTCTCTTGGACAACAAGGAGGTCCAACCAGTCCATCCTAAAGAAAATTAGTCCTGGGTGTTCATTGGAAGGACTGATGCTGAAGCTGAAACTACAATACTTTGGCCACCTCATGTGAAGAACTGACACATTGGAAAAGACCCTGATGCTGGGAAAGATTGAAGGTGGGAGGAGGAGGGGACAAGAGAGGATGAGATGGTTGGATGGCATCACCGACTCGATGGATATGAGTTAGAGTCAATCTGGGAGTTGGTGATAGACAGGGACGCCTGGCGTCCTGCAGTCCATAGGGTCGCAAAGAGTTGAACATGACCGAGCAACTGAACTGAACTGAATCCAAAAACTGAATATTCTTCCTTTAAATATTTGACTTCTCTCTGTATGTGATAGTTCAGGCCTATTTTTTTTTTTTAATAAAAAGGCACTGGACTTTACAAATGTTAAACATTTAGCAGAAAGTCACACACACTTTGCTCCTTACTTATAGTTAGCCACCAGTCAAAAATAACCATTCAGATACAGATTATATTAACACATTGATATTTTGCTTAATATATTATCAAGGAGCAAAATGGGAATGTGAATGAAAATACACTTTTGCATGTTATTGAAGAGTGACGGTAACAAAGCAATGAAAATGATGTTCAAATATATTTGGCCAGAACTCACAAAGGCAATTAAGAAACGTGTGTGTTTAGAGATGAGTGCTGTATGGACCCCACACCACCTTCATGCATAAAAAAGCAAACATACCCGGTGTGGCTAAGTTTCCTGATGATTCTGAAAGACTTGCTCCTCCTCTGAGGACTATCGAAAAAGGACCTTGGTTACTCATGCTGCCTAAGAGAAGAGAAGGCTTTATTCATTTATAATATCCACAGGGCTCCTTCCCAATTGTCATGAGGGTTTGTGTAGGGTACAGTAGGTCTCACACCAATGTGCTCCCTATAGAGGCACACAGAAGACAACCACTGCCCCCCTTCTGAGACGGAAGAGGATTTGTAGTCTCTGAGGAAACAAGAGAAATTTCAAGGTCTTTAGAGGTTAAGAACAGGTAGTACCTTCATAATGAAAAGAGTACACACATATTAAGTTACATTCTTGTTGTTGTTCAGTCACTAAGTCATATCCAACTCTGTGACCCCATGAACCACAGCACACCAGGCTTTCCTATCCTTCACTATCTCCTGGAGTTTGGTCAAACTCATGTCCATTGAATCAGTGATGCCATTTAACCACCTCATCCTCTGTCGCCCCCTTCTCCTCTTGCCGTCAATCTTTCCCAGCATCAGGGTCTTTTCCAATGATTTGGCTCTTCACAGCAAATGGCCAACTTATTGGAGCTTCAGCTTCAGCATCAGTCCTTCCAGTGAATACTCAGGATTGATTTCCTTTAGGATTAACTGGCTTGATCTCCTTGCAGTCCAAGCGACACTTTCAAGAGTCTTCTCCAGCACTACAGTTCAATAGCATCAATTCTTCAGTGCTCAGCCTTCTTTATGGTCCAGCTCTCACTCTCTGGTTACTCCATGAATATCACTGCTCCCCCAATACAGGAATTTGTTATGGTTCATGAATTTTTATGTTGGTCCAGCTCCCAAACATACAAGAGGCACTTGGGAGATGCAGAGATTGATTCTTGCTTATTATCTGATAGTGAAACAGAAACTTGACAGTAATTCCTGAAGCTGTATTTCTTTTAGTGTACTTGGTCTCATTTTGCAGCTATGGTGAACCTTGTAGCAGAATAAAAATCTTAATCATCACATCATTTTAGATAGCAACTCAGAACCTACACCCTTGAGCACCGATCTGGAAATGTGTGGGCATCCTAGTTAGGGTTTCATGTTGGACGTGCCCTGCAGCTTGTGGATCTGTCTGGAGGATGAATGAGTAAAGCACAAGGGCTGACGAAGTTTACTTTTGAAAAGCTTTTGATAATTTCTGGTGCTTTCCTCATGGAAAAGATAAGCTCTATAAAAGTAGAGGGCCACTCCTGTCCTCTTTATCCTTATGGTGGGGCACATGTATTCTACCTGTCAGAGTAGGCATATACTACTATCAGTATATACTGAACAGCAGTATTCTAATGCTTCAGAGTGTTATCAAGAGCCCAGTGCTCCAAATCTGCATGTCAGGTTACAATTTCTATCTGATCTACAAGGTCTGAGTAATACAATATGTATTGTTGTTACTCAGTCACTAAGTCCTGTCTGACTCCTTGCAACCCCATGGACTGCAGCATGCCAGGCTCCTCTGTCCTTCACTGTCTCCTGGAGTTTGCTGAAACTCTTTTGCATTGAGTCAGTGATACCATCCAAAGGTCCAATGAATAACAAAATGTATTGGAACCAGTTAATTCCTTGGCCATTTGCCCTTTGTCACTCCTTTGCTGTGAAATGAGCCTGAGGAAATGTGAACAATTGTGAAATGGGCTGAGGTGATATTATATATATCTGAAATCACATGATCTAATAGCACTCAGTGGAGGTACTGATCAAGATACTGTGAACAAGAAAGGGAAATTCATACTTGTGATTGATATCATCTGCAACCCAATGGATCATTGCCCTATATAGGGTGGAAGGATTCAATACGTGATCAACTGACTTGGTGGCAGTGGTGGTTTAGTCATTAAGTTGTGTCTGACTCTTGCGACCCCATGCCAGGCTCCTGTGTCCATGGGATTCCCCAGGCAAGAATACTGGAGTGGGTTGCCATTTGTTTCTCCAATCAGTTGACTTACTGGTCCCCTTAAGAGGAAGGTACCATATTGAGGGCTCAGCATTGGGCTTTGCTGCCAACAGAGCAGATATTCAGCACAGTAGAGCAGCCTTGGTGAGAGGCAGCCTATGCTGTTATATTCACGCAAAGCCCCATCGCATTGCTTACTGCATTTGTGTGCTCAGTGTGCAGTCAGTGGAGAGGCCAAAGCAGAGGCTGCCCAACATCTACTGAGTCATCCTATCCCTGGTTGATTAATGCCTCTTCTGCAATGATGTCTTTGGTTGGCATGAGTGTGCTATGCACAGATTCAGATACTTTGTGTGCTATCTCACATCTTTTTCCCACACCTCCATTCACCCAGTATCCCAACTGTGCTCCTTCCAGGTCCATGACCAACCAGTCAACCCATTTGCCATTTTCCAGGAGACCGTGAATGTTCTCATCTCAGGAAACTTCTCTCTCCACAAGGTAGATGAATAGTTGAATGGCTACCTATCAGATCAGATCAGATCAGTCACTCATTCGTGTTCGACTCTTTGAGACCCCATGAATCGCAGCACGCCAGGCCTCCCTATCCATCACCAACTCCTGGAGTTCATTGAGACTCATGTCCATTGAGTCAGTGATGCCATCCAGCCATCTCATCCTCTGTCATCCCCTTCTCCTCCTGCCCCCAATCCCTCCCAGCATCAGAGTCTTTTCCAATGAGTCAACTCTTTGCATGAGGTGGCCAAAGTACTGGAGTTTCAGCTTCAGCATCAGTCCTTCCAAAGAAATCCCAGGGCTGATCTCCTTCAGAGTGGACTGGTTGGATCTCCTTGCAGTCCAAGGGACTCTCAAGAGTCTTCTCCAACAGCACAGTTCAAAAGCATCAATTCTTCGGCGCTCAGCCTTCTTCACAGTCCAAACCTCACATCCATACATGACCATAGGAAAAACCATAGCCTTGACTAGACGAACCTTTGTTGGCAAAGTAATGTCTCTGCTTTTGAATATGCTATCTAGGTTGGTCATAACTTTCCTTCCAAGGAGTAAGCATCTTTTAATTTCATGTATGGGCAATGACAAATTTACTCTAATTACCTTTAAGGCCCCACACCTGAGTGTTACATATATTGCACCAATATAACAAGTCAAACCATCCTTGTATCAAGCCTTTCTTCCTAAACTATCAACTGGTTGTAGGAAATCTCTTGGAGATTTTTCACATGCATGTGTGTGCACGCACACGCATTAGAGGGAGGCATCAGTGATACAGGTGATGTGGAGGTCTGGACCAGCTGTTCATCCACTTGCTTTTGTCTTCTGCAGGTGTTCTTGGCCTAAGTTATTCCACATTCAGTGTATAATGCATAGTTGCTGTGATCACAGTGTCTCATGACTTGGAGGGGTCTGACAGCATCTCAGTTCAAACAGGCAACTCTGAATTTATAGTAACTTGATGTTCTTTGGTTAGTCTCTACCAAGTCTCAGTAATATGTGAAGAATGGTGTTTCTGAAAGGTGTATTGTCCTTGCTGAACCTGGAAAGCCTTGATGCAGAGTCCCTGTGGCGTGTCCCACGATTCACCTATATGGGCTCAGCAGAGTCATATTTATGTACCAGAGATAAGCTTCAGATCCATGTGGTCTGCCAGTCCAAAGTTCCAAGTGCTAGAGCTATAATACAAAGTGTGTAGTTCAATGAATTTTCATAGATCAATACATGTGTGTAAGCACCATTCAGAAGAAAGTATAGAATATCTCCATCACTACAGAAAATTCTGTGACCTCTTTCATTGCTATTAATAGAAGTCACTTTCCTACTCCAAGGTAACCACTATTCTGATTTCTGTCACACAGATTTGTTTTGCCTGTTTTTGAACTTTTATAAATAAGTTACACACAGTGAGGAGAAGGAAATGGCAACCCACTCCAGTACTCATGCCTGGAAAATTCCATGGATGGAGGAGCCTGGTAGGCTACAGTCCATCGGGTTGCAAAGAGTTGGACACTACTGAGCGACTTCCCTTTCTTTCTTTCTGTAGTTTCTTTTGGAGAAGGAAATGGCAACCCACTACAGTGTTCTTGCCTGGAGAATTCCATGGACAGAGGGGCCTGGTGGGCTGTGGTCTATGGGGTTGCAAAGAGTCGGATACAACTAAGCAACTAACCCACACACACCATGAACGCTTTTGTTTCTGGCTTCTTTGACTCAATAAAATGTTTTTGAAATTCACCCATGCTGTTTGTGTATCAGAGGTTCACTCTTTTTTATGCTGTATAACAGTTGATATTAACATTCCAAAATTCATTTGTCTATCCTACTTTTTATGGATATTTGGGTTCTTTTTTAGTTCAGTTCAGTCACTCAGTGGTGTCCGACTCTTTGCAACCCCGTGAATCTCAGCACACCAGGCCTCCCTGTCCATCACCAACTCCTGGAATTTACCCAAACTCATGTCCATTGAATCGGTGATGTCATCCAACCATCTCACCCTCTGTCATCCCCTTCTCCTCCTGCCCTCAATCTTTCCCAGCATCAGGGTCTTTTCAAATGAGTCAGCTCTTCACATCAGGTGGCCAAGTGTTCTTTTTAGTTTTTTGCTATTGTGACTTAAGTTTCTATGAATATTTGTATACTTGTTTTCAATGGGTATAGCCAAGGAATAGAATTACCAAACCGTAGGATAGATGCATGCTTATTTTTATTAATAGAAAATATTGCCAGTTTTCCAGTGTGGTTTTATCATTTTACATTCCTACCAACAGTTGATATTAATTTTGTAATTTTAACTAATGTGGTATATCTCTGATTTTATTTATATTTTATTGATGACTAATTGTATTGAACACATTATCATATGCTCATTGACCTTTGGATATCTTTTTGTATGAAGAGTTTATTCAAATCTTTTGCCCATCTTCTGAGTTTTGTTTTTTTTTTTTCCTCTTAATGATTTGCAGTCATTCTATATACAGCCTGTGAGATGAGTGCAATGATGCAGTAGTTTGAGCATTCTTTGGCATTGCCTTTCTTTGGGATTGGAGTGAAGACTGATCTTTTCCAGTCCCCTGGCCACTGCTGAGTTTTCCAAATTTCCTGGCATATTGAATGCAGCACTTTCACAGCATCATCTTTTAGGATTTGAAATAGCTCAACTGGAATTCCATCACCTCCACTAGCTTTGTTCGTAGTGATTCTTCCTAAGGCCTGCTTGACTTTGCATTCCAGGATGTCTGGCTCTAGGTGAATGATCACACCATTGTGATTATCTGGGTCATGAAGATCTTTTTTGTATAGTTCTTCTGTGTATTCTTGTCACCTCTTCTTATTATATTCTGCTTCTGATAGGTCCATACCATTTCTGTCCTTTATCGAGCCCATCTTTGCATGAAATGTTCCCTTGGTATCTCTAATTTTCTTGAAAAGATCTCTAGTCTTTCCCATTCTATTCTTTTCTTTGCATTGATCACTGAGGAAGGCTTTCTTATCTCTCCTTGCTATTCTTTGGAACTCTACATTCAAATGGGTATATCTTTCCTTTTCTCATTTGCTTTTCTCTTCTCTTCTTTTCACAGCTATTTGTAATGTCACCTCAGACAGCCATTTTGCTCTTTTGTTTTTCTTTTCCTTAGGGATGATCATGATCCCTGACTCCTATACAATGTCACAAACCTCCATCCATAGTTCTTCAGGCACTCTGTCTATCAGATCTAATCCTTTAAATATATTTCTCACTTGCACTGTATAATCATAGGGATATGATTTAGGTAATACTTGAATGGTTTAATGGTTTTCTCTACTTTCTTCAGATTGTCTGAATTTGGCAATAAGGAGTTCATGATCTGAGCCACAGTCAGCTCCCAGTCCTGTTTCTGCTGACTGTATAGAGCGTCTCCATTTTTGGCTGCAAAAAATATAATCAATCTGATTTTGGTATTAACCATCTGATGATGCCCATGTATAGAGTCTTCTCTTGTGTTGTTGGAAGAGGGTATTTGCTATGACCAGTGCGTTCTCTTGGCAGAACTCTATTAGCCTTTGCCCTGCTTAATTCTGTACTCCAAGGCCAAATTTGCCTGTTATTCCAGGTGTTTCTTGACTTCCTACTTTTGCATTCCAGTCTGCTATAATGAAAAGGACATTTTTTTTGGGGGGGTGTTAGTTCTAAAAGGTCTTGTAGGTATTCATAGAACCGATCAGCTTCTTCAGCACTGCTGGTCAGGACATAGACTTGGATTACTGTGATACTGAATGGTTTGCCTTGGAAATGAACAGAGATCATTCTGTCGTTTTCCAGATTGCATCCAAGTACTGCGTTTCAGACTCTTTTACTGACTATGATAGCTACTCCATTTATTCTAAGTGATTCTTGCCCACAGTAGTAGGCAAAAATATAGTAGTAGTAGTGGATATAATGGTCATCATCCCACATGCTAGTAAAGTAATGCTTAAAATTCTCCAAGCCAGGCTTCAACAGTATATGTACCATGAAGTTCCAGATGTTCAAGCTAGATTTAGAATAGGCAGAGGAACCAGAGATCAAATTGCCAACATCTGTTGGATCATTGAAAAAGCAAGAGACCTCCAGAAAAACATCTATTTCTGCTTTATTGACTATTTCAAATCTTTGATTGTTGGATCAAAACAAACTGTTGAAAATCTTAAAGAGATGGGAATATCAGACTACCTGACCTACCTTCTGAGAAATCTGTATGCAGGTCAGGAAGCAACAGTTAGAACTGGACATGGAACAACAGACTGGTTCCAAATTGGTAAAGGAGTATGTCAAGGCTGTATATTGTCACCCTGCTTATTTAACTTATATGCAGAGTACATTATGAGAAACGCTGGGTTGGATGAAGCACAAGCTGGAATCATGATTGTTGGGAGAAATATCAATAACCTCAGATAAGCAGATGACACCACCCTTATGGCAGAAAGCAAAGAAGAACTAAAGAGCCTCTTGATGAAAGTGAAAGAGGAGAGTGAATATTTTGGCTCAAAGCTCAATGTTCTGAAAACTAAGATCATGGAATCTGGTCCCATCACTTCATGGCAAGTAGATAGGGAAACAATGGAAACAGTGGGAGAATTTATCTTTTTTGGTTCAAAAATCACTGCAGATAATGATTTCATGCAGCCATGAAATTAAAAGATGATTATTCCTTGGGAGAAAAGTTATGACCAACCTAGAAAGAAAACTAAAAAGCAGAGATATTACTTTGCTGACAAAGGTCCATCTAGGCAAAGCTGTGGTTTTTCCAGTAGTCACGTATGGATGTGAGAGTTGGAGTATAAAGAAAGCTGAGAGCTGAAGAATTGATGTTTTTTAACTGTAGTGTTGGAGAGGACTCTTGAGAGTCCCTTGGACTGCAAGAAGATCCAACCAGTCAATCCTAAAGGAAATTAGTCCTGAATATTCATTGGAAGGACTGATACTGAAGCTGAAACTCCAATACCTTGGCCACCTGATGTGAAAAACTGACTCATTGGAAAAGACTGTGATGCTGGAAAAGATTGAAGGTGGGAGGAGAAGGGGATGACAGAGGATGAGATGGTTGGATGGCATCACTGACTCAATGCACTTGAGTCTGAGTAAACTCCAGGAGTTGGTGATGGACAGGGAGGCCCATGTGCTGCAGTTCATGGGATCGCAAAGAGTCAGACAGGACTGAGTGACTGAACTGAACTGAACCGAATGTAGCAAGTATTTTAATCACATTTATAAAGGAAGTAAAAAGTATTTAACATAGTCCTAAGAGTCTTTTCCCTCTGTGGCTGAGTTCAGCGAGCCACATGCAGAGGTCGCAGCCTCGGCAAGGAGGCTCTCATTTTCTTTGTCTCCTTTCATTAGCGCCAGCTCTGGCCTCCATCCTTAATCACATTACTGAAGTAATGTGGAGAAAGATGGGAACCAGGTCCAAGAGGGTCATGTTTACAGCTCAGGTAAGAAGAGCTCCCCATGAGAACATCTTTATTTGCCAATCCAGTTGCACTGAATACAAACTCTGGCTCAGAAAGATAGACACCCAGGACATAATTTTCCTCTCACCATAGCCCTCATCCTAATGCAATAATCCTTATCCCAAACAACTTATCAGGGCAGACAGATCTCAGCTACACATGATGGTGTAGGGGTAGGCTGTTACTTTAATAGTCTGCTTTAACCTTGAGACAATCCCACAGAAGGTAGACTGTTCCTTCTTCTAATAGCCCTGGTGGATCTGCCATGAGGTCACAAAGAGTTGGACAGGACTGATGCACAGGAGAACTGTACAAAAAAGATCTTCACAACCCAGATAATCACGATGGTGTGATCACTGACCTAGAGCCAGACATCCTGGAATGTGAACTCAAGTGGGCCTTAGATAGCATCACTACGAACAAAGCTAGTGGAGGTGATAGAATTCCAGTGGAGCTATTCCAAAACCTGAAAGATGATGCTGTGAAAGTGCTGCACTCAATATGCCAGCAAATTTGGAAAACTCAGCAGTGGCCACAGGACTGGAAAAGGTCAGTTTTCATTCCAATCCCAAAGAAAGGCAATGCCAAAGAATGCTCAAACTACCGCACAATTGCACTCATCTCACACGCTAGTAAAGTAATGCTTAAAATTCTCCAAGCCAGGCTTCAGCAATATATGAACCATGAACTTCCTAATGTTCAAGCTGGTTTTAGAAAAGGCAGAGGAACCAGAGATCAAATTGCAAACATCTGCTGAATCATGGAAAAAGCCAGAGAGTTCCAGAAAAACATCTATTTCTGCTTTATTGACTATGCCAAAGCCTTTGACTGTGTGGATCACAATAAACTGTGGAAAATTCTGAAAGAGATGGGAATACCAGACCACCTGATCTGCCTCTTGAGAAATCTGTATGCAGGTCAGGAAGCAACAGTTAGAACTGGACATGAACAACAGACTGGTTCCAAATAGGAAAAGGAGTTCGTCAAGGCTGTATATTGTCACCCTGTTTATTTAACTTATATGCAGAGTACATCATGAGAAACGCTGGACTGGAAGAAACACAAGCTGGAATCAAGATTGCCGGGAGAAATATCAACAACCTCAGATATGCAGATGACACCACCCTTATGGCAGAAAGCAAAGAAGAACTAAAGAGCCTCTTGATGAAAGTGAAAGTGGAGAGTGAAAAAGTTGGCTTAAAGCTCAACATTCAGAAAACGAAGATCATGGCATCCAGTCCCATCACTTCATGGGAAATAGATGGGGAAACAGTGGAAACAGTGTCAGACTTTATTTTTTGGGGCTCCAAAATCACTGCAGATGGTGATTGCAGCCATGAAATTAAAAGACACTTACTCCTTGGAAGGAAAGTTATGACTAACCTAGATAGCATATTCAAAAGCAGAGACATTACTTTGCCAACAAAGGTTCATCTAGTCAAGGCTATGGTTTTTCCTGTGGTCATGTATGGATGTGAGAGTTGGACTATGAAGAAGGCTGAGTGCCAAAGAATTGATGCTTTTGAACTGTGGTGTTGGAGAAGACTCTTCAGGGTCCCTTGGACTGCAAGGAGATCCAACCAGTCCATTCTGAAGGAGATCAGCCCTGGGATTTCTTTGGAAGGAATGATACTAAAGCTGAAACTCCAGTACTCTGGCCACCTCATGCGAAGAGTTGACTCATTAGAAAAGACTCTGATGCTGGGAGGGATTGGGGGCAAGAGGAGAAGGGAACGACAGAGAATGAGATGGCTGGATGGCATCACTGACTCGATGGACATGAGTCTGAGTGTCTCTGGGAGTTGGTGATGGACACAGAGGCCTGGCGTGCTGCGATTCATGGGGTCGCAAAGAGTCAGACGCAACTGAGCGACGGATCTGATCTGATCTGAGCAACTAATGGTTTCACTTTCACTTTCTGTAGTGATAAATTCCAGGGTTAAAAATGTTTACTTCACTTTCTGATGATGTTGGAGAATAATAAAAATGTTGCTGTGTGCACTTTTGCGAGCAAAGGCTGTATTTTTTTTTTCTTTTTTTAAACTGAAGTATAGTTGATTTGGCTTGGACTGCAAGGAGATTCAACCAGTCCATTCTAAAGGAGATCAGTCCTGGGTGTTCTTTGGAAGGAATGATGCTAAAGCTGAAACTCCAGTACTTTGGCCACCTCATGGGAAGAGTTGACTCATTGGAAAAGACTCTGATGCTGGGAGGGATTGGGGGCAGGAGGAGAAGGGGACGACAGAGGATGAGATGGCTGGATGGCATCACTGACTCGATGGACATGAGTTTGAGTGAACTCTGGGAGTTGGTGATGGACAGGGAGGCCTGGCGTGCTGTGATTCATGGGGTCGCAAAGAGTCAGATATGACTGAGCAACTGAACTGAACTGAACTGATAGCTGATTTACAGTATTTTGCCAATCTCTGTTGTACAGCAAAGTGACTCAGTTACACACACACAAATCCTTTTTTTAAATGTTATTTTCCATTATGGTTTATCCCTGGGGATGGAATACAGTTCCTTGTGCTATATGCTGCTGCTGCTGCTGCTCCTGCTAAGTCGCTTCAGTTGTGTCCAACTCTGTGCGACCCCATAGACGGCAGCCCACGAGGCTCTGTCATCCCTGGGATTCTCCAGGCAAGAACACTGGAGTGGGTTGCCATTGCCTTCTCCATTGTGTGAAAGTGAAAAGTGAAAGTGAAGTCGCTCAGTAGCGTCCGACTCTAGCGACCCCATGGACTGCAGCCCACCAGGCTCCTCCATCCATGGGATTTTCTAGGCAAGAACACTGGAGTGGCTTGCCATTGCCTTCTCCGCTTGTGCTATATAGTAGAACTTTATTGCTTATCCATTCTAAATGTAATGTTTTAGATCTACCAAAGTTTGTATTTTACCATCCGTTTGAAACAAACAATTCTCATGACTCTCTTGAGAATTTAGATTTTCCAAGGGGCCCCATTAGTTATTACACCTTTCCTGAGAGAAAACATTTTCCTGAACATTCTCCCTAGAGGAAAACAGAGATTGCCTGTGTTTGACTGTCTGTGCAGGAAATATTCGAATGAAAGTCAGGAGAAAAAGAAGACATACAGATGGCTAACAAACACATGAAAAGATGCTCAACATCACTCATTATCAGAGAAATGCAAATCAAAACCACTATGAGGTACCATTTCACGCCAGTCAGAATGGCGGCAATCCAAAAGTCTACAAGCAATAAATGCTGGAGAGGGTGTGGAGAAAAGGGAACTCTCTTACACTGTTGGTGGGAATGCAAACTTGTACAGCCACAATGGAGAACAGTGTGGAGATTCCTTAAAAAACTGGAAATAGAACTGCCTTATGATCCAGCAATCCCACTGCTGGGCATACACACTGAGGAATCCAGAATGGAAAGAGACACCTGCACCCCAATGTTCATCGCAGCACTGTTTATAATAGCCAGGACATGGAAGCAACCTAGATGCCCACCAGCAGATGAATGGATAAGAAAGCTGTGGTACATATATGCAATGGAGTATTACTCAGCCATTAAAAAGAATATTTGATTCTGAGTATTAACTCAGCCATTTGATTCAGTTCTAATGAGATGGATGAAACTGGAACCTATTATACAGAGTGAAGTAAGCCAGAAAGAAAAACACCAATACAGTATACTAATGCATATATATGGAATTTAGAAAGATGCTAACAATAACGCTGTGTATGAGACAGCAAAAGAGACACTGATGTATAGATCAGTCTTATGGACTCTGTGGGAGAGGGAGAGGGTGGGGAGATTTGGGAGAATGGCATTGAAACATGTATAATATCATGTATGAAACGAGTTGCCAGTCCAGGTTCGATGCACGATACTGGATGCTTGGGGCTGGTGCACTGGGACGACCCAGAGGGAGGGTATGGGGAGGGAGGAGGGAGGAGGGTTCAGGATGGGGAACACAGGTATACCTGTGGCGGATTCATTTCGATATTTGGTAAAACTAATACAATATTGTAAAGTTTAAAAATAAAGTAAAATTTAAAAAAAAAGAAAGTCAGGAGAAGACATGTTATCACAGATTGTAAGAAGATTTTTCAAACATCTCAAAGGCTATAACATGAGGTAAATATCACAATTCATAGTACATAACACTTGATTCTATATAGCTTTGCTAAAACGTAATGAAACTAAAAAATGAAAAGCACTTCATCATTTTAAAAAATTGATAACCTGCACTTTGTTAAAATAAAAAAAAAGCTTTTGCTCTGTGAAAGACATTGTGAAAAAATATTAAACGTTGAGCCAAAGACGAGAAAATCTGTTCACATGTTGGAAAAATGACTTGATTCCAAAATACACAAAGAACCCTAAAACACAATAAGAAAATGAACAACTCAATTTACAAATGGGTCAAGTCCCTAACAGACACTCCTTTAAAGAAAATATACAGGTGGTAAATAAGCATATGAAATGATATTCCACATCCATGTCATCACGGAAATGCAAATTAAAATAAGACTGGGACATCTCTGTAGATTTAGTAGAATGGCTACAATCCAAACATGGACAACATCAAACACTGTTTAGGATGTGGACCAACAGGAATCTTTATCCATTACTAAGGGAATTCATTTTCATTCACTGCAACCTGGTAGAGTCAGTTTGGAAGGCAGTTTAATAGTTTCTTAAAATACTAAACATACTCTTACTATACGAACTACCAATCACCCTCCTTGGTTTTCATTCATTCAAAGGAGGTGAAAATATGTCCGCACAAACCCTAGAAACAAATGTTTATAGCAACATTATTCACAATTAATAATATCATATATGAAACGAGTCGCCAGTCCAGGTTCGATGCACGATACTGGATGCTTGGGGCTGGTGCACTGGGACAACCCAGAGGGATGGTACGGGGAGGGAGGAGGAAGGAGCGTTCAGGATGGGGAACACGTGTTTACCTGTGGCAGATTCATGTTGATGTATGGCAAAACCAATACAATATTGTAAAGTTAAAAAAAAAAAAAACTTGGGAGTAACAATGATGTCCTTCAACAGGTGAAGGGATAAACAAACTGTACACCAATACAATAATATTTTATCAGTCGTATTATTCAGTGATAAAAAGAAATGGCCTATTAAGTCCCCAAAATATGGAGAAACCTTAAATGAATATTGCTGTGTAAAAGAAGTCAAATTGAAAATGCTATATACATTGGATGATTTCAACTATATGACATTCCGGAAAAGGTAAAACTATGGAGATATGGCTAATAGATGGGGAAACAATGGAAACTGTGAGAGACTTTATTTTTTGGGCTCAAAATTTATGTTTGGGCTCAAAATATGTTTCAATATTTATATTGATAGCTGTTCAAGTTTGAACATTTTAAAGGTTCTACATACTTACTCCCTTTCCCACAAGTTTTGCCTTTTGGTATCATATTTTACATGTTTTTTTCACATCCCTTAATTGATTATTTTAATTATAGTTGATTTTATTTTTTTTATTTTTTAACTTTAAAATACTGTATTGGTTTTGCCATATATCAACATGAGTCTGCCACAGGTATACACGTGTTCCCCATCCTGAACCCTCCTCCCTCCCTGTACCATCCCTCTGGGTCGTCCCAGTGCACCAGCCCCAAGCATCCAGTATCATGCATTGAACCTGGACTGGCGACTCGTTTCATATATGATATTATACATGTTTCAATGCCATTCTCCCAAATCATCCCACCCTCTCCCTCTCCCACAGAGTCCAAAAGACTGTTCTATACATCAGTGTCTCTTTTGTTGTCTCGCATAAAGGGTTATTGTTAGCATCTTTCTAAATTCCATATATATGCGTTAGTGTACTGTATTGGTGTTTTTCTTTCCGGCTTACTTCACTCTGTATAATCGGCTCCAGTTTCATCCACCTCATTAGAACTGATTCAAATGTATTCTTCTTAATGGCTGAGTAATACTCCATTGTGAATATGTACAGCTGATTTTATAGCTTTTGTCTCTCGAGTTTTACACTACCTTGTTTGAGTGGTTGATTCACTGTCTTTACTGTGTATTTACCTCTATCAGGGAGATTTTTCATACATGTATTTTCTTATTTCTTGTTATGGTCTTTAGTTTTCACTTGAGGGCCATTGAACATTTCTTATAAGGTTGGTTCCATCGTGATGAACTCAGTTTTTGTTTGCCTCAGTTCAGTTCAGTTCAGTCGCTCAGTTGTGTCCGACTCTTTGCGACTCCATGAATCACGGCACACCAGGCCTCCCTGTCTACCACCAACTCGCAGAGTTCACTCAGACTCATGTCCATCGAGTTGGTGATGCAATCCAGCCATCTCATCCTCTGTTTTCCCCTTCTCCTCCTGCCCCCAATCCTACAAACTCTTCTTCAAATCAGTGATAAGCTTGCTGGGTAGAGGATCCTTGGTCATAGAGGTTTTTATTCAGCACGTTATATAATGCCACTCCCTTCTGGCCTGCAAATTTTCTGCTGAAAAATCAACTGATAGCCTTATGGAGTTTCCTTTATATGTGACTCTTTGTTTTTCTCTTGTTGCCTTTGAGATTCTTTATCTTTAAATTTTGCTATTTTAATATTGATGTCTTGGTGTGTCTTGCTCTGTGTTACCTGGACCTGTATATCTAGTTTCTTTAGGATAGGGAATGTTTCAGCCATTATTTCATCAAGTACATTTTCTATCCCTTTCTCTCTTCACCTTCTGAGACTCCTATAATGCAAATGTTAGTATAGATACTGTTGTTTCACAGGTCCCTTAAACTATCCTGATTTAATTATCTTTGTTTTTGTTCTGGTTGAGTGATTTCTCAATCAACCTTGCAGATCACTTATGCATCTATATTACCTAATCTATTTACTAATGTGCTGTTGATTCCTCCTAGTGTATTTTTTATTTCAGGCATTGTGTTCTTCAGCTCTGATTTGTATTTCTTATATTCTTTTTTTTTCTTTGTAAGTTCTCACAGTGTTCCTCTATTCTATTCCTGAGCTCAATGACCATTTTTATAGCCAGTGTTTGAATTCTTTTTTGGGGTAAGTATTTATCTCCATGTCTTTAACATTTCCTTTGGTTTTTCATCTTGTTCTCTCATTTGGAACATATTTCTTTGTCTTCTCATTTTGTTTGACTTTGTCTTTCAAATTAGGCAGAATCATTTCCTATCTCAGTCTTAAAGGCATGTCTTGTGTGGGAGACTCCTTATGTAGTCTACATGTGCCCAGCACCTTTGGGCAAGATCTGGAAGTGATGCAAGTCTGGGCTGAGGCTTTTTTCAGGGTCTGCTGGGGCCTCCACTTGTAGGGGTCAGAACTGGAGCCAGGGCTGGGTGGGGCTAGAGCTAGAGTCTGACGTAGGACTGGGAGCCCCTGCTTCAGTGAGGGGTGAGCTGCTAGGGGGACTAGACTTAGGATTCGTCATGGGCTGAGGCTTTTCCTGGGTCACAGTGAAATAACCGTTTTGGTGGCTGTAGAGCTGGAGCCAGAGAGATTGGAGCCTTTTTCTGATGAGAGCCACCAGTGTGTGCTCATCGCCACTACCTTGACTGGGAGTGTGACCAAAGATGGAGTGGCTGGGGCTGGAGCCTGAGGAGAGCTGCTGCTTCTCCTGGGGGCAGAGGTGTTGGTGGCCACTGCCTTAGTGAGATATATGGCCAGAGCCAGAGGGGCTAGAGCTACAGTCCATGTGGGCTGGGGGGTGGGGCACACCGGGGTGGTCTTGGCCAGCTGGCCATAGCAGCAGGCACTTTTCATCTTGCTGTTTCTGCACAGGACCTTGGAGGAAGGAAGTCCATGTGTACATCCTTTAACAGGGAAATTTAGATTTCCAACAGCCCTTGGGCTCTCTCAGTTATAAGCTTCACTGGTTTCAAAACCAGCAAAAGCATTTTGTCTTGCTAGTGCTGGGCCCCAGGGCTTGGGTACCCAACATGGTGCTTGAACTCCTTGGTCCTTGGGGAGGACGCCCGTCTTGGGATAACCTCCTCCCCTTCCAGGATGCTCAATGGGTGTGTGGGTCCCAACCAGACTGCTTCTCTTCCTCTCCTACACGTTTGGTGTGGAATTATTTTTTCTTTTGTATTTATGGTTGTACAAAAGTTGTTGTTCTACTTTAGTTCTCAAAGAAAGCTCTTTTATATGTAGTTTTAGCTTTAATATATTCATGGGAGATATACTCAGGGTCTTACCACTCTTCTGTCTTGAACTTGTCTTCTAAAATTTTTATTTTTTTTTATTTTTTTAATGTACACTTCAGTGACATTGTCAATAACACTGTGTGGACCCATCATCAATATTCATCTCCAGAACTTTCCCACCTCAAACTGAGACTTTGTACCAATTAAATAACTTCTCATTCTTGTCTCCTAGTCACTTGTAACCACTATTCTGCTTCATGTCTCTAGGTATCTGAATATCCTACATATATCTCTTTTTCTTTCAGTTTAGATAAGGGTTTGCCAATATTTTGAATTTCTCAGGATACCATTTCTTAGTTTCATTGACTTCTTTTTCTGCCAGTTGGCTGTTTTCTATTCTCTACTTTGCTTATATACATTCCAGTGTTTATTACTTTCTTATTTATGCCATATTGGGGTTGATTTTTCTTCTGTTTGTAGTTCAGATGTAAAGTGAGGGTGTTGATTTTCCATCTTTTCTCTTTTTAAAGGCATGAGGATATGTTACTGAAAATGAAGTCCTTAGTACTGCTTTTGCAGCCACACATTGTTGGCATGTTGTGTCTTATTTTCGTCAGTCTCCAACCAGTTCTTAATTTCTCACTTGAAGCCCTTTAATTAATTTTCCAACCCAGTCCCAGAATTTATGTTTTGTTCTTCTTACAGTTTTTAATCTCTCTGATATTTTCATTTCATTCATGTATCATTTTCTTCATTAGGTTGTCTATATGTTTTATAGATTATTCAATATTTTTAAGATGATGATTCTGGATTTTCGCTAGGTGACTCATATCTACATTTCGTTAGATATGGTTTCTTGAGATTTAGTTTGCTCCTTTAATTGGTCCATGTTTTCCCTGTTTCACTGTATATCTTGTGAACTTTAGCTGAGATGTGGGCATTTGGAAAAACAGCTACTTCTCCCAGTCTATTGACTGACTTTGAGAAGGGGAAGGTTTTCAGCCATAAGCTCTCCTAGAGATTCTGGGGACCTCCTCGCCTTGTCTGTGGATGCAGTTTCTCTGAATTGGTTTATGTATTTTCTCAGTTAAAGAGGTTTGCCCATTTTTTTTCCCCTGAAGCCTGTACAGACTTGCTGTACCTGGTATTTGTCTGACATGCTACAATCTCTATACAGCTATAAAAAGTTGGAATGCTTGCGATGTTTCTCAGTGGCCCCTACAAGGAATCCAAATTGCCATTCCCATCAGTGCTCTGAAACAAGTGAGACAACTAACTTCAGGCCTCTCTCCGAAAAACTACAAAATAGTCTCCATTGTCCGTTTTTCTTTTTCCCTCTTGAGGAAGAGATGAGAGTTGGGAATTTTCTCTTGATCCAGACACATGGTGGTAGAAAGAGGAGGTAGCTATGGGAGGTAAAGTGTCATCAATTTGCGTAAACACTTCACTTACTGTATCTCTTCTTGGCATTGTGCTTGTCTGGAGTGCTGACACCTATTATCTGACTTTTGTTATTTTCAGAAAGGAAATTTGGCCTCTATATTCCCATCTCCATGCAGGAACAATGGCTTAGGGAATCTTACTCTGCCATCATGTCGATGTTCCTCTTGAGTAATTGTCATCATGAAATCATGCATCTTCTTGGGAAATTTTCTTGAGTTTTTTATACCAGCAATCACATCTCACTGGGGGAAAAATGCACTGAACCAAAACTATACTCTCCCTCACACTGTCCTCTTCTTCTGCAATACTCTGTGGAAGGCAGCCTTCACTTGAGCATTCCTTACACTGTAGACAAGAGGGTTCAGCAATGGGTTGAAAAGACTGTAAAACAGGAAAAGGATTTTCTTCTGTTCCTCTCGGTGGTTACTGTCAGGGGCCAAGTACACCATCATGGCTATGCCAAAGTAGAACCCAACCACACAGAGGTGGGAGGAGCAGGTGGAGAAGGCTTTCTTGCGGCCCTCCTTTGACTGGATCTTTAGGATTGCCCAGAGGATGTGCACATAGGAGACCAGCATCAGGGAAAGGGGCCCAACTAAAATAAACACACCTTCAGCAAAGAGGAACATTTCATTGATCCAGATGTCACCACAGGTCACTTTGAGAACAGATTGAATCTCACAGAAGAAGTGGTTCACCTTCTGGGGCCCACAGAAAGGCAGCCTTAGAAACAGACTTACTTGTACTATGGCCAGGGAAAATCCACACACCCAGCAAGCGATGGCCAGAAACGTGCAGACCCTCCAGTTCATGATGACCGTGTACTGCAGGGGATGGCAGATCGCCACAAACCTATCATAGGACATCACCACCAAAATCAAACACTCTATTGAAGCAAAAGTCAAATTAAAAATCATCTGCAACGTACATAAGACAAAGGAGATGTTTTTTGTGTGTTTCACTAGATTTGCCAGCAGATTGGGCAAATTGCTAGAAGCATAGGATATGTCAGTGATGGCCAGATGAGACAGGAAGTAGTACATGGGGGTGTGCAGTCTAGGGTCGAGGCAGATGAGACCCAAGATCATGCCATTCGCCAGCAGGTTGAAGGTATATAACAGGGAGAAGACACCAAACAGGACCAATTCCATGTCTTCACTGAGCTGGAATCCTACCAGGATGAATTCTGCGATCCATGATTGATTGCCCTCCATTCCTAAAGACAGTCTGTCAAGGAGTGAAGTGTGATGGGAAGGTCACAGCTAGATAACAATGAAAATAGGAGTTATTTATCTGAAAGGAATGAAGAGGAAGCTGGTATGCTTATCCCTGCATTACTGACATTTTTTCTAAGTTTCTTCACCTTTTTTTTTTTTAATGTGAAGTAATCCAAAATTTCAGATAAGTATCAGGGACTATAAACTATACTACTGTATAGATTTTACCAAATTGTTTTTTCAATTTTGCCTTATCATTTATTTTCTCTGTGTGCACATAGTATTAATTTTCTGGAGACCACATAAGACTAATGGGAAACCTTATTCACCTATTGGCAATTTACATCTAAACCCTTTGGAATATTTTCTCTATAACATGTATACTTGCTAATGTATTCTCAGTATAATTACCAAAAACAGGAGATGTAACATTAACATGATTCACTACTCTAAGTACAGCATTTCCTGCCCTTGTAGTCTAAGGTTCAAATTCAACATCACATATACTAATCATTTCCTCTAATTTTACATTCTTTGCATTTCTTGTCTTGA
Source organism: Bos grunniens (assembly GCF_055505025.1). Lineage (NCBI taxonomy): Eukaryota > Metazoa > Chordata > Mammalia > Artiodactyla > Bovidae > Bos > Bos grunniens. The sequence goes on from NC_141168.1 coordinate 12,614,310, forward strand.
TGGTGATATTTTTGAAGAGTATGAGTTCTTGTTTTGTAAAGTGTTTCTCAATGTATTTTTCCATTTATTATCCATGTTGTAATTCAGATTAAACATTTTTTTAGCAGAAAAAAAGTGTCCTTCTTAATGCCCTCCATTAATACACATATAATGACAATTTGTCCCAGTAATGTTGATGTTGTTGTGGATCATTTGGCTAAGGTGGTGCCTCCATGTTATTTCCATTATAAAGTTTTTAATCCATAAAGTTTTAAGTACTTTCTTTCTTCTGGCTCAACAAACTATCCTATACGCATTTTGTACATTTCCCACTTCAGCTTGGAAGCAATTATTTCACTTAAAATATGTCTTCTTGTATTGAAGAATCATTAAAAATATCTGCTTATATTGGGTGTTTAATAATAATTTTTTATCATCACTTTTGCCACATTTCTGATATCCCCATGCAATAGGGATAAATATAATTTGGGACAGTATATAGATTGCTAAATGGATAATGGATTCTTACCTTGACTTGTTTAATCTTAACACGTTTACTGACTTCTTTTGGAGAACAAAATCTATTTTACTAAGTTAACATTACATCATAAAGAGTGATCTCAATCTTATACAGTAGTTTTTTTGGCAATGTAGATTTAGTATCCTCAAATCATAGTAATTATCTTGCTAATCATTTTTGATTTTCTTGGTTTTCAGGTAATTATAGTCTTTTGGAAATTTTAGACTTATAAATTAATGTTTCAATCATCTGGTTTACACTATGGGTAAAGAGGCATCTACATCATATAAGATTTTAGCATCAAGTTTTCTAAGTATCTTAGAGAAACATAAAAATTCATAAAACATTGAAGAGAAAACACATATGTGAAATATATGTCCAAAGCTGATGATTGTTAATAATTTCTATAAACAATTTTCCATTTTTCACTGTACCTATATTTTCACATATATATTTAAAATTATATGAACAATACTGTGTATCTCAGTTCAGTTCAGTTCAGTCCAGTCACTCAGTCGTGTCCGACTCTTTGCAACCCCATGAATCGCAGCAGGCCAGGCCTCCCTGTCCATTACCAGCTCCCAGAGTTCACCCAAACTCATGTCCATCAAGTCGGTGATGCCATCCAGCCATCTTATCCTCTGTCTTCTTTAATTTAGAATAACATCAGGTACATTTTTCATATCAATTATTTTTTTGCAATATACTTTGAACATCTGTAACTATTTTGTTGCATATGAACATTTTATTTAGTATATCACCTTCTAACTAGGTTGTTTGGATTATAATGTTACAGTGACTACATTTTATATATATATATATTTTTTTTTACGTATATTTTCTTTTCTTATACTAATTTCCAGGACATGGAAATTCTTGGTCAAATCTATTCCTTCCTTTCTTCCTTCCCTTCCATGCTTCCTTTCATTCTTTCTTTCTTCCTACCTAGCTATTTATCTATCTTTCTATTTACCTATCTAGTTTAAAATAGCCTAAATAAAATTTCTTCTTTCCAACAGAGTCATTAAAATAATAGTAGCTCAGTAAACAAAGGATATGCTATTCTTTACTGGGGCAGCTCAGTAACTGAGCTGCTGCTGCTGCTGCTAAGTCACTTCAGTCGTGTCTGACTCTGTGCGACCCCATAGACGGCAGCCCACTAGGCTCCCCCGTCCCTGGGATTCTCCAGGCAAGAACACTCGAGTGGGTTGCCATTTCCTTCTCCAGTGCAGGAAAGTGAAAAGTGAAAGTGAAGTCGCTCAGTTGCCTCCGACTCTTAGCGACCCCATGGACTGCAGCCCACCAGGCCCCTCCATCCATGGGATTTTCCAGGCAAGAGTACTGGAGTGGGGTGCCTTTAGTCAGTGGATTGGCACTCATTCTATCCTGTTTTGTGTTGGGACAAATTTTCTATCAGATCAGTAACCTTGAGTCTAATAATTATGCATATTAGATGATAGCGTAGGAAAGATTTAGTAAGAAATAACTATATTACAAAACTCTTACACTGTTTTGGCAAAGAGTTTACTATAACTGTTATCCGAATTCTGTTTTCTAGTATCAGTCATTACTCTATGAATACATTTATCTATTAGGTTATAAGGTCCTTTTGTTTTTTTGGCCATGTCAGAGCCTTATTCAGAAGAAATATCTGTATATAAAACCTGTAGCCAGGTTATTTTCAAAACAATAGATTTGGTCTATTGGCTGAAAAGGAACACCACTCAACCACACTGGGAAGTGATGTCAAGAAAGCTGCTGAGGAATAGAAGCCACCTGCCACAGCCCAGCAGGCAGAAGCTCCAGGAGCTGGGGTGGGGGTAGTCATTACTGTAATACATTTAGTAATATGATTATAATAATAAATAGTTATTAAATAAATACATATATACACACATATATGTAATGTTTATATACACAGGAATTTGTAAAATATGCCCTATTAGATATTCTGAAAAATTATTTCTTAATCAATTGTAAATTACAGATATATACATAAACTGTGAGAGCAGGACTATTGTGCAACATTATTCATTTAAATAGAGAAGAAACAGTCAAAACTGTGAGCATGATGGTGGATAAACAGAACATAAATAACACAAATCCTGGTGGTTCAGACAGTAAAGAATCTGCCTGCGATTCAGGAGACCTGGGTTCAAACCCTGGATTGGGACAATCCCCTGGAGAAGGGAATGGTAACCCATTCCAGTATTCTTTCCTGGAGAATTCCACAGACAGAGGAGCCCTGTGGGCTACAGTCCATGGGGTCACCAAGACTCAGACACAAGTGAGTGACTAGCACTTTCACTTTCTTTCACTTACAACGTAAAAATAGTATTACAAAAACAAAAAACCAGCTGTTGGAGAAGTATGAAAAATCATAAGAAAACAAAATCTCCCCATTTTTGAAGTAGAAAGTTAAAAACCAAAGGTTCAAATTTGAAGGATACAGTTTACAAACTCTGAGATTTAGACTTGAGTTTCTGGCAAAATGAGAGACTACATGCCCTACACCATACTCATCTATTAAAAACAGCTAACCCTACTCTTGAGCAGAGCCAGCCTGGATTCAACTCTTCTTACTGAAGGAAATTCTAATATTTCATTTCAAGCAGAAAAGAAGTAATCCCAGAAAGAAAGTTCACAGTGTAAAAAGAAATAAAGAACAAAGAAGGTAGTGCATATGTTTGTAAAACTAAGCAGATATTGATGGTAAGAATACTGGTGGTGATCTCTGGTACCTAGAATAAGACTGAACTAAACACATAACAATAGCACAATTGGGGCATAGGCTGATAGAAGTTAAAGGTTCTAATTTCCATGTGTTTTGACAGAAAAGTGTCAAAAGTGACTTTCATTAGACTTTCTTTCTACTCAGTATTAATTACTTAATTGTATTGATAAATTTAGCCCATGAGCAGTTCATATTCCCATTCAAAAATGTAAGGATTTTTCTTTTAAAAAATTGTATGGGATTAAAGCTTGTCACATGTCTTTATAAATCAACATGTTAAATGTACATCTGAGTAAGAAGATCAAGAAAACATTAACTCTGTGGAGGAACACAGGTAAGAGAAAAATGGAATAGAAGAATTAGAAGTAGTTCTCTCTAGAAAAGCAACATATAAAATGGAAAAATCTGTCAAAATAATCCTCTTTGGAATTCTGGAATCTAATCAAAAGCTATAGCAACCACACACTTGCTTAATATGGAAAACAAACTTGAAGATCAACCGGAGAAATCTGTAGCATTTTAACTTGCCCTGATACCACCCCCTACTCCCTAACTCAGGATAAGTTCTAAATAAGATAGTCTGCACTTCTGATGTACACTCACTACCAAAAGGAGCAGAATATACTTTATACTCACAGAATTCTGGATGTTGGATTTGGCCTGTCCTGAAAGGATACAGTCAAAGAACTTCCTTTATGTAATTAACTCAAAACTCTCCCACCGCTGAGGTGGCTACCCAGAGGCAACTGTTGAAAGCCTTTGAAGGCAAAACTATCAGCTGCTGCCACATGAGGCAAGTAAAAAAAGGTGGGGTAAACTATAGACTAACATAACACCCTGGGTGGGAGAACTGGAAATAAGATGATTTGGTAAACAGATGATTTGAATAGCTCCCAGATACTACTGGAAAACTAGAAGGCTTCTGGGCTCCAAAATCACTGCAGATGGTGACTGCAGCCATGAAATTAAAAGATGCTTACTCCTTGGAAGGAAAGTTATGACCAACCTAAACAGCATATTCAAAAGCAGAGACATTACTTTGCCAACACAGGTGCGTCTAGTCAAGGCTATGGTTTTTCCTGTGGTCATGTATGGATGTGAGAGTTGGACTGTGAAGAAGGCTGAGCGCCGAAAAATTGATTGTTTTGAACTGTGGTGTTGGAGAAGACTCTTGAGAGTCCCTTGGACTGCAAGGAGATCCAACCAGTCCATTCTGAAGGAGATCAGCCCTGGGATTTCTTTGGAGGGAATGATGCTAAAGCTGAAACTCCAGTACTTTGGCCACCTCATGCAAAGAGTTGACTCATTGGAAAAGACTCTGATGCTGGGAGGGATTGGGGGCAAGAGGAGAAGGGGATGACAGAGGATGAGATGGCTGGATGGCATCACTGGCTCGATGGACATGAGTCTGGGTGAACTCTGGGAGTTGGTGATGGACAAGGAGGCCTGGCATGCTGCGATTCATGGGGTCGCAAAGAGTCAGACACTACTGAGTGACTGATCTGATCTGATCTGATCTGACACACATGACCAGGGCTGGGAAAATGCTCAGAGGGAATCTGAGAAGGTCCTGATGCCTTGCCTCTGTCTAAAGTCCAGACTCTGCACAGGCAGGAAGCTGTCAGAGTTGTAAGTGACCTGGATGAGGGGTGAAGGCAAGTCCCAACACATAAAGAGATCCATTTATAAAAATATGAAGGGAGGTGAAAATACCTATAGAGTTGCTGAATTAAAGGCACATATATATATATATATATATATATATATATATAATATTCAATATGCTTGTTTTCTCATTGGTTTATCAGAGCCTGAAATGCCCTTATGAGATCCGGTTCTCTATTAGGAGATTATGAAATAGAAGGAAGAAAAACAAAAAGTCATCATCACAAAACAGGGGGAAGACAGGATGAAAAATCAAATTAATTTTGAATAATGCTAATAAAACTCTCCTACTCAGTATATGATTAAAAAAACAATATTCAAATACAAACTAGTTAGTGCTAAAGGTGTACGAGTTAAACAATGAAACCTTATGTTCACCCAAGTTGTAACTGAATGTGTTGAACATTCTTACAAAGAATCTAATGTAAGCATGATTAAATATTCCAATAGATCAATGAAAGTCTTGCATTTACTAAAGTTTCAATCAATTATAAGCAGTAAAGAAAATGGAGGTACAAAATGGTCACTGCACATGAAAAAAGAATCTATGAGGCATTCAGAAAACAAGCAGTGTCATTCAGTTTTTAAAACTCAATAAAGAGGATAAAATACTGGAGATTAAAAGAGGAAAATAATGCACTGAAAGATTATATTTAATACCTATGGCTGATCCATGTTAATGTTTGGCAGAAACCAACACAATACTGTAAAGCAATTATCCTACAATTAAAAATAAATAAACTTATATTAAAAAGAATCTACCTAGATCTCAACATGTATAGACAAGGGGTAGCTTCTTTATTTGGATATTTTATTTTATTCATTTATTCCCTTCTAATTATATCAAGTTACAGCTGACATGCAACACTTTATAAGTTTAAGGTGTACAGCATAACAATTTGACTTACATACCTTGTGACCTGATGACCATGATAAGCACAGTATACATCCAGCCTCTCATACAGACATAAAGGTATTTTTTTCTTGTGAGAATCTTGGAATTAACTCTCTTATTCACATTCACATGTAGTATACAGCTGTGTTAATTATATTCTTCATGTACATTACATTCCTAGAAGACTTACTTATCCTATAACTAAAAGTTTGTACCTTTGGATCACCTTCATTCAAGTCCCCCTCAACTATTCCTCACCTTCAGTCCTACAAATCTGATGTCTTTTTCTATGACTTTGCTTTTTTGTTATTTGAAGTAAAATTGACCTGTAACACTACATTAGTGCCAGGTGGAAAACAGAGGGAGACCTTCTTGAAAATCTAATTTATAGGCATGATAAAAATGGAGAGGTGAAACATAAACAAGATAAAATTTCCAGAGAGATAATAAGGGATGTGATTTAAAAAAAGGCAATATTTGAAGAGATTTTACCAAAAATGTTCCAAATTGCACAAAGACTTAATTTCCAAATTGATAAAAATGCATTCTGAAAGAAAACAGTAAAGGTAAATGCACCCATAAGGACTTGAAGACCTTCTAATAATTAAAGATAAAATAAATCTTTAGATCAACAATTTGAGGTTAAGATTGGTTAAAAATAAATTCTCAAAAAATATAAATTAACAAATGTTTGCCTATCTTTTTCCTCTTTACAAAAAATAGTTGCCTAGGGCTGCCATAACACAGTCTTAGTTTTTGTTTCATAAGTTTTGCAATTCTTATTAAAAGCGATAGTTTCATTTGTCTCTTAAAATATTTTGTTGCACTATTGTCCCAAGATCAAAAGAAAATATTAACAACATTAGAGATAAAAGTGTCTATATAGGATCAACAATTTGACTAACAGTAAATTTCTTATCAGCGAGATCTAAAGATGAGAAGGTAATATGTTTAATATCTCAAGAGGCAGAGAAGTTCTCAATCAAGAGTTTTATAACTGCAAGAACTCTCTTGAATGAATGAAAACAAAATGAAATTATTTCACATGTAAATTATAAATGTTTAGAGCCCGGAACTATTTAGCATACCAATAAAAAGTATTCCCCACTACAGTAGAAGTGAATTCAGATTGAATCAAACACATACAAATAATATTGAACAAAATAATACAATATAATCTTATATTTAATAACTTATGGGCTATGAAATAATTATTTTTATATTTAAAAAGGGTAAAAGTAAAATTTGAAAAACATAAATGAAGGAAAAGAGACTATTTAAAAGTAAAGAGTGCTAAATTCTTGAAAAGGCTCAAAATACTGAATGATACTAAATTTTTTACTGTACATCATGCATTTTTATGTTAACACTTCAAAAAACCAGGAATCAAAAACTGATGGAATCAATGATTTTCAAAATTATAGTGCAAACAAATGAAGCATTAAAGCATTGTCAATCAAAAAAGAAGGTAGAATGCAAGAAAAAATCAGAAAAAGAAAAAAATGGTTGATATTCAGAAAACACAAAATACAATAACAAAAATAAGTGTATCTATTAATGTATTAAATGTAAATGAATTGAATATATTCATCAAGATAGAGATGGTCATATCAGATTAAAAACAGAAAATCCACCTTACAAACCTTTACAACAGTCACTTTTAAACACAAATACTCAGAGACATACACGTAAACTCAAAACCAAAAAAGATGATTGATGGTAAAATGATGAAAAAACATGTTTCATGCCAATAGTGACTGGTAATAGCAATACTGATATCAGACCAACGGATAGAAGGATATATATAAGATACTGTGCTGTACGTAGTTGCTAAGTCGTGCCCAACTCTTTGAGACCCCATGGACTGTAGCCCACCAGGCTCCTCTGTCCATGAGGATTCTCCAGGCAAGAATACCGGGGTGAGCTGCCATACCCTCCTTCAGAGGATCTTCCCAACCCAAGGATCGAACCAAGGATCGAATTCTTTACTGTCTGAACCACCAGGGAAGCCCATATAGGATAGTACAAAGTTGTAATAAAATGAACAATTTGCCAAAAGAAGAAAATCCATTATAAAATAATTTAGCAAATTTTATATAGAAGACAAGTTTTTTCATCTATTCAAACAAAAACATTACTTTTTCATTAACAGTAAAACTTTAAAAGTTTTCCTTTAGAGTTAGGATATGATTTTAACATGCTCCCCTAAAACCACTTCTTTTTAATGTGACCTAAGAACTAGCTGTCTATAATGCAACAGGAAGAAAAAGAAGGGCTAGGATTTAAAGTGGAAAATAAAATATAATTACTGATGAAACTTGTTTATGTTAAGAACAGAATCTTTATGGATGACCTATTATTACAGGTGTACACTCAAAAAAATCGGTGTTCCAGGATGATGTGCAAAATGGGAGGACTTCCATACCCTGTTTATGGAATGAGCATTTTGTAAAGACTGCAAATCTATTTGAACTGTTCTTTTGGGTCAATAAAGTCAAAACCAGAATCCAAGAAGAAATTTCACATATAGAAACTGAGAATCTCATTATAAATTTGATGTGAAATTATCAAAGTTCAAGAAGAGACAGAGCAATCTTGAAGAAGAATGAAGTATCAATAAAATGACCCACTCTGGAATATTTATACCTGCAAGGTTACAGTGACTTTACATTTTCAATCAATGTTGTATTGGAACAAGGATAAACAAACACAAGAAATAGCATGTTTAACTCAGAAATTCAGAAATGTGTACACACACATGCACACACACACACACACACACATACTTGAACCAAGATAAAGGCAGCAGTGTTTTTAATAAATAATGCTGAATCAGTTGGCTAGCTATGGAGATAGAAATGAACCATGACTTCTCCCAACACACTAAAAAAATCAGATGGGTTTTAGATCTAAGCATCACATATTAAAAAAGCTTTGAAGAATACCAGTGACTTATAGTGAAAACGTCAGAGGGAGAAAAAAGTTCTGAAACAGAATTAAAACAGTATTAAAGATCTGGTCCCATCACTTCATGGGAAATAGATGGGGAAACAGTGGAAACAGTGTCAGACTTTATTTTTTGGGGCTCCAAAATCGCTGTAGATGGTGATTGCAGCCATGAAATTAAAAGACGCTTACTCCTTGGAAGGAAAGTTATGACCAACCTAGATAGCATATTGAAAAGCAGAGATATTACCTTGCCAACAAAGGTCCATCTAGTCAAGGCTATGGTTTTTCCAGTGGTCATGTATGGATGTGAAAGTTGGACTGTGAAGAAAGCTGAGCGCCGAAGAATTGATGCTTTTAAACTGTGGTGTTGGAGAAGACTCTTGAGAGTCCCTTGGACTGCAAGGAGATCCAACCAGTCTATCCTAAAGGAGATCAGTCCCGGGTGTTCATTGGAAGGACTGATGCTAAAGCTGAAACTCCAATACTTTGGCTACCTCATGCGAAGAGTTGACTCATTGGAAAATACCCTGATGCTGGGAGGGATTGGGGGCAGGAAGAGAAGGGGACGACAGAGGATGAGATGGCTGGATGGCATCATTGACTCAATGTACATGAGTTTGAGTGAACTCCGGGAGTTGGTGATGGACAGGGAGGCCCGGCGTGCTGCGATTCATGGAGTCGCAAAGAGTTGGACATGACTGAGTGACTGAAATGAACTGAACTGAAAGAATAGATTGATAAAATTAAGAACCTAACTTGTGTTTATCAAGAGCCATCATTAAGAGAGCAAAAATGAAATTCACAGAGTGGAAGGAAATATTTACAATATGTATAACATATACAGGTTGCGCCAGTAGTAAAGAACCTATCTGCCGAGAGACACAGGTTTGATCCCTGATGTCAGGACGATCCCCTGGAGATGGGAATGACAACCCACTCCAATATTCTTTCCTTAAGAATTGGACAGACGAGCCTGGTGGGCTACAGTTCGCAAAGAGTCGGACAAGCATGAGCAACTAACACATAACCAATACAGGGCTCATATTCAGAATACTTAAAGATTTTCTGTACATTTTTAATGAAAAGATAGATAACCCAATTTAAACTGGGCAAAATACTTGAACAAACATTTCACATGAAAGAGTATCCAAATAACCTCTGAGCACATTAAAAGATTAAGAGGTACTAACCTTCCTAGGTCTCCAAACAGATAGAAAGATGGTAACAATAGCCCTGTATGCGAGATAGCAAAAGAGACACAGATGTATAGAACAGTCTTTTGGACTCTGTGGGAGAGGGAGGCGGGGATGATTTGGGAGAATGGCATTGAAACATGTATAATATCATATAAGAAATGAATCGCCAGTCCAGGTTCGATGCAGGATACAGGATGCTTGGGGCTGGTGCACTGGCATGACCCAGGGGGATGGTACAGGACGGGAGGTGGGTGGGGGGTTCAGGATGGGGAGCACGTGTACACCCGTGGTGGATTCATGTTGATGTATGGCAAAACCCATACAATATTTTAAAGTAATTAGCCTCCAATTAAAATAAATAAATTTAAATAAAAAAAATAAAATAAAAGGAAAATGTTTAAATCTGGGGAAAAAAAGAAATTAAAATGCAAAACACACTGATGGACATTATTGAAAGGTTTGAAACTACAAGGACTTGGCAAGGATATGAAACAGGGATACATTACTACTGAGAACATAATACAGTGCCCCTGTTTTGGAAAAGTCAAGAAGAACTGACTATATTTGAACATGTACATAACAATGGCCCATGGATTCTATCTTCAGATATGTCCCCCCATAGATACATACATATGTCATACACATATTAGGATTGATATATAAAGTTTACATATAAATATTCCTAAAATAATAACTTTTTTCATACCTTCCAAAGGAAAACTCTATCATTGCTTATAAGAGAAGATTGAAACAAGGACTTATCTTTTTGCTTGACTTTACAACCCATATGACCACATAAATATTTATTGCAGGACTCCTATAATTAGTTTTAGAAATAAATGATTTAATTTAATTATTTCTAACAGAATATATGTTTTGGAAAACTACTCAATGAAAACAATGGGCCTATTTGGATATGCAAAATTTTTCTCTAGAAACAAAAAAAAATGAGTCAAAGGCACATTCCCCAAATTATTAGTCATTAAGGATTTTTATAAAAGGTGCTCTGATTTCAAAATCTATGACCATCAATTAACACTATTTAGTCTTTGTAATATAAATGAAATGATATAAAAGAATTTGAACTTGTAGTGCAATATATTCTGACAACAAAGCATTTTGTGGCTAAATAATCAGTCTTCTATAAATAATCTTTAATATATGTAAACATAAAATTCACCATGTCAATTTTCTCTCCATGTTAAAAATTACCAGTGTTTGTGAATATCACTTCCCATTATGCATTAAATAAATATAAATATTGGTCCAGTTAAGAGAAGCATTAGTTGGGATCCTACAGAGGCCAACCCCTGAGGCAGTTATTCAACTACAAGCAATTCTTAGGAAGTAATCCCAGGACTCAATATGCCAGCAAATTTGCAAAATTCAGCAGTGGCCACAGGACTGGAAAAGGTAAGTTTTCATTTCAACCCCAAAGAAAGGCAATGCCAAAGAATGCTCAAAACCATAAAATTGCACTCATCTCACATGCTAGTAATGCTCAAAATTTTCCAAGCCAGGCTTCAGCAGTAAGTGAACCATGAACTTCCAGATGCTCAAGCTGGTTTTAGAAAAGGCAGAGGAACCAGAGATCAAACTGCCAACATCCACTGGATCACCGAAAAAGCAAGAGAGTTCCAGAAAAATATTGTGTGGATGACAATAAACTGTGGAAAATTCTGAAAGAGATGGGAATACCAGACCACCTGACCTGCCTCTTGAGAAACCTGTATGCAGGTCAGGAAGCAACAGTTAGAACTGGACATGGAACAACAGACTGGTTCCAAATAGGAAAAGGAGGACGTCAAGGCTGTATACTGTCACCCTGCTTAGTTAACTTATATGCAGAGTACATCATGAGAAACCCTGGGCTGGAGGAAGCACAAGCTGGAATCAAGATTGCCGGGAGAAATATCAATAACCTCAGATATGCAGATGACACCACCCTTATGGCAGAAAGTGAAGAGGAACTAAAAAGCCTCTTGATGAAAGTGAAAGAGGAGAGTGAAAAGGTTGGCTTAAATCTCAACATTCAGAAAATGAAGATCATGGCATCTGGTCCCATCACTTCACGGCAAATAGATGGGGAAACAGTGGAAACAGTGGCTGGCTTTATTTTGGGGGGCTCCAAAATCACTGCAGATGGTGACTGCAGCCATGAAATTAAAAGACGCTTACTCCTTGGAAGAAAAGTTATGACCAACCTAGACAGCATATATTTAAAAGCAGAGACATTACTTTGCCAACAAGGGTCCATCTAGTCAAGGCTACTGATTTTCCTGTAGCCATACATGTGGTCATGTATGGATGTGAGAATTGAACTATAAAGAAAGCTGGACACTGAAGAATGGATGCTTTTGAACTGTGGTATTGGAGAAGACTCTTGAGAGTCCCTTGGACTGCAAGGAGATCCAATCAGTCCATCCTAAAGGAGATCAGTCCTGGGTGTTCATTGGTAGGACTGATTTTGAAGCTGAAACTCCAATACTTTGCCACCTGATATGAAGAGCTGACTCGTTTGAAAAGACCCTGAAGCTGGGAAAGATTGAGGGCAGAAGGAGAAGGGGACGACAGAGGATGAGATGGTTGGATGGCATCACTGACTCAATGGACAAGGGTTTGGGTGGACTCCGGGACAGGGAGGCCTGGTGTGCTGTGGTTCATGGGGTCGCAAAGAGTCGGACACGACTGAGCGACTGAACTGAACTGAATCCCAGGAAACACAGATAGAAGACTGGCAAAGGGGGACAACTGAAAAATGCAGTCACTGAAGGTTGGATGACCAAGTAGATCAAAACTGTTGTAACTGAAGTGAGATCCAATGGGAAAATCTTGGAGCCAGGGTAGAATATGTTTCTCAGTGTTAACCTACCTTTAGTTGGAAGGGAGCTGGGGTGTTTATACACCTACTAGTATCTGTTATTGGATAAGTGCCTTGAGGTGGGTGGACCGAGTATTGACATTAGGGCTCCTTTTCCCTGTTTAAGAAGGTAGTAAAGTGTCTCTGGTTTTCAGGAACCTGCCCAGGCAAGCAAACAGAGGTGCTGGCCCTGGGAAATAGGCCAGTGTGCACCGAAGCGGGAGGGCACGGTGTTATGGACAGGGCACCCAGGCATCAGCTATAAGGTCATGGACAGGGCACCCAGGCATCAGCTATAACGTCTCTCTTCATCATTCTGAAATCCAGAATTTGATGAGCATACTTAGGCAGATGAACAGGTGTGATTTTCCGGTTCTAAATGAAGCGGGCGATTGCCAAACTTTTTGAAAAAATATTTTCTAATGATTTTTAAATATTATAGCAACACAGATATTTATCCACAGCTAAGTAAAAAGAAAGTTTAATTTTTTAATTTCAAAAATTGACTTTACTTACATTCAACCTACCAGCCTACTTTATCTATCTTGCACCTGAAGGAATTTGATGAAACTTCTGTATTTGGATAAAATATAATCTAGGGTATACACGTGCTCCCCATCCTGAACCCTCCTCCCTCCCCCCTCCCCATACCATCCCCCTGGGCCGTAATAATCTAGGGGATATTATCAAATATTAGCTCTGTCGTTCACCATAAATAAAAAGCGAAAAATATTTAAGTGCATCACTATGTATTGAGAATTATGTGGTAAATCTATGTAAATGAATTAAAGTTTCTGGCACATTTACCACATGGAAAGTGCTCAGCATATTTTTAACAACAGGAAGGCATGTTGAGGATGGGATGTAGGCTATACAATCTGTACAAAGTCGTTTCAGGGACACTCACCAAGGAATACAGTCATCCTTCAAAGCCTGAAACTGCAGAAAAGTCTTATTTTTAATCACTGCTGTTGGAGTAAAACAAACAGATAATCAGACACCGATTTAAAAAACAAACCCTAAATTAAAAATCAAATGGTCACCCGTGGCTGATTCATGTTGATGGATGGCAAAATCTACCACAATATCATAGTGTAATCATCCTTCAATTAACATAAATAAATTAATTAAAAGGAAACAAATGGGAAAATACAGCATATTTCAGGCATTGGTTTACTAACTTCTTAGAGTGACAAGTCTCTGTGTGTACCAGGCAGAATTAACCAGAGATTTCTCTACCGAATGACTGTTGACGAGGCTATCAAACAGGTTGTCAGCCAGCTAGTAAAGATGACTTCAAGGCCTGCATCCATTTTCAGTGCACGTCTCTAACACCCAAGTTTTAGGTCCTAATGTTACAACTAACCTTAGCATAAACATCAAATGTTATAAATGTCAGCAAAAGCATTAAGAGCTTACATGGTGGCTGCTGGTTTAACTGCTAGCTCTGGTCTGCTCTCCTGTCCTGAGTTGTCTGCTGAGGGACTTAGTAACTGAGTTTATGAAGAATCTGCCTCCTAAACAAATTCATGCATTTGCAGATAAATCTAATCTCCATTAGCCAGTGTAATTTTACAAGTAGTCATTCCCTGGTAACACTGCCTGAGTCTTTGGCTTCCAGACTTGTGCTCGCGAATGCCTTTTTTCATCATCTCTCCAAGAAGCCCAGTTATCTGCTATTAGCTTCTAAGTCCAGCTTCCAAGAGATTCAATATATCTAAAGTTAATTCTACAGTCCAGGCATGTTGTTACTGTAATTTAAATGAAAATATTTGTCACATTCTACATCATATAGTAATATGCCATTGAGGAGAGTCAGTTAATACATTTAAATTTCTATACAATTATATATATGCTTAGAAAGGTTTATTTAGTAAGAAAATAATAAACAACATTAATAAACATATTGCAAGATGATTATCAGAGGGTTATATCCTTATCTTCATTAGTCTTAGAACATCTCCCACCTTCCCTGGTGTCTACAGAGAGAGATCACTGATTTCTCTGACCTGCTGCAGAAGTGATACCCTTTGCTCCAATACCTCACACCTCAGTGGACCCTGACCACTTACAAACTCAAGTCAGGGATACCTAGAATGCCCTTCCAGTAACTTCCTGTTAGAAAACCATCCATTCTCCACTTTTACAGCAGAAGCCAGATTAGTATGAATATGAAGACTCTGTTAGCTTCAGTAATATTAACTTGAATCCTAAGATTAGAATGCTGAAATATGGATGAAAATAACCAAATTACTGCAACTTAGAGAAAGTCTGTGGGAGTCCTGTGTTTTCCGTAACATAAACACTGACAGGATTCTCCTGACTTTATTTTGCATTTAGCAAAATTTAAAAATTATGTATTTTCATTTTTCATTATTTTAAAAAATTGACTTAAATAAATGTGAAGAGAATAAAAGCAAAAACATTCACTGAAAATCTGCCAGGTACAAACACATTTCAAACTAAGAAATTGGTTTTATAGTAGGGGTATCTTGCCATACTTTCAGCACCTAGAACTGTCCCCCCACCTTTGAAAAGTGACAATGATACCATGTTAACCTCCTCCAGGAGATGCTGCAGGCTTTTCCTCAGATGAGGACACCGTCCCTGGAGAGAAATTCTGGAAAAGGATTCAGGGTAAGATTAACGGGTTCCTGTACTCGCTTTCCTGCTACAAAGGAAATAATGATGAGATCTTTATCAAGTAGCTATAGAATTTTGTCCTGCCACTTACTAACATCTCCCTTGTGGGCAGAAGAAAAGGATGCTAGCTTTCCTCACTATCCTGGCAGGAGGATGTTTCCAAGTGAGAAGCTGGTCAGCAGAGGAAGAAATGAAAAGTAGTAAATGGCACACCTCTAGCTTCAGGAGGCAACAGGGTCAGAGGTCTCTTACATCCCTTTCAGCTTGATAGCACGACTCAGGGACATTGAATTTCACCAACCTCTTCCCATACGTGTGACCAGGGACGGGGTCTGACTAAGAAGAAAAAGAAGCCTATGTTTATACAGCGTGGGTATCAGATGTGACTCTGAGACCTCAGCACAGTTCAAGAAAGGGGTCTTCACAAAGGTGGCTTTTCCTCCTTCATAAACCTGATGATTTCTGCCTGCCTTCTGCCCTGCTCCTCTGTCAGTCATTAACCAGTATACAAGTAATGATTCCTACTAACATAAAGAGGAGTCGTGGTACTACTTGTGGTATTTTTTCCAAACTGGGCTAGAAAACTCACAGAGATGGGGAGTGGCTGGAGTTAAGTCACCTGCTCCCGGAAGCAAGTGCAGTAGATGATGAGTCCCGGATCCCTTTTCTGCCCTGATGGGGAGGGCAGGACTCAGGGGTGCCCAGGATCTTCTATGTATGTGAGGGCTTTATAGTCTGATTAAATGAAAGCAACCCACCCCCCAGAGACATACCTGTGGCATCCAGGGAACAAATTACAAACCATATTCTCACCATTCTGTGTCTTTCCTACTCCTCCTCTCTTGGGTCTCTTGCATTATTATCTGTGAGTGTGTGTGTGTGTGTGTGTGTGTGCGTGCATGTGTGCAAGTGCATGTGTGTGCACTTATGTGAATCTGCTTTTGCATAAAAGTAAGAACTGAGGAAGAATGGCAAAGATGTCTGTACTCAAGAGACTCGAAATAAAAATCTAAGTGATAAACTTTATTTCATTGATTATATCCCACAGTAGAATTCCCAAGGATGTACATGTATTATGTCTTTGATCTTGAAATTGATCCTGTCTCCATATCCTACTTTTGGAAAGATTGACTCATGATGCAATAAATGTGATTTCCCATGAAATTATTAAGGTAGCCCTTCTAAGGACTGGATCTTTCTCAGGGAGTAAATTATCCCCATCTGCTGAAAAGTGTTAATATGTAATAATTATCAAAATTTTCCATTGCAAATATTACTCACTACTTGGAAAATCACGTAGACTGAATTTTATTGCCTAAATGCTTTCCTGCTCTACCCTTCAGTAGAGCAGTATTTGTCCCATTTTGAAAACATTTCCCCCTAAATATACATCTTACATTGAGAGAGGTCATTGTCCCCTCTCTGTTGTAAGTGCAGTGTTGTAAGCATTGAATTTAGATGATGCAAGACTTTGCCTGTACCCACAGATCACAGAAAAAAACACACACATGATGACTCAGATCCCTTAAATTCATGAGAATTCACATCAATTTGGCCTTTGATGTTCCCAGAAATC
Organism: Bos grunniens; assembly: GCF_055505025.1. Taxonomy (NCBI): domain Eukaryota; kingdom Metazoa; phylum Chordata; class Mammalia; order Artiodactyla; family Bovidae; genus Bos; species Bos grunniens. Next base: position 12,631,327 of record NC_141168.1, read on the forward strand.
CTACTGTATTTCATAGTCTCTTCTCTCAGGTGTTTCTTTTTTTCTCTTTCAATAAATCTCACATAAATCCTTCCACCCATAGTCTTAGCTACTTAGTGAGAATAACTGAGAAAATGGATGCAATCAGATGACAGTTCATTCAATCCTAACACACACACTGACTAAGTTAATGAATTTGTGCATTTATCTTAAGTTATCTGCTCTTCCTATGGAGTTATTACTTTTTTTCATCAAAGGCCAGTCTACAACTTATACTATAAATGTCATCCTCTTGCCAACTCAAGAACTTCTCTCCAGCAATTTCTGTCTCAAATGACTTACCCCTATGTTTTCTTGAACACACCTGGTCAGAAAGTGAAACTCTTCAGGGAGAACAGGGCAGCCTACAGGAGCAGCAGATACTGCCTTCTCTGCAGCTCAGTAGCCAGGGGTGGAAGAGACAGCACAGCAGAAACCTTAAGTCAGCCCCTGCTTCCCTGTCCAATGTCTAATATCTTCCTGCTTGAGGCTGAGAAGCCCCTAGGCCTGCACTCATCAAGCTGGATATTCAAGAGAATCAGTGTTGTAGTTCAGTCTGAATCCAAAGGTCTGGTTACCAGGATAGCTGATAGTGTAAGCTGCAGTCTGAGGGCAGCAGCAAAAGACCGATGTCCTAGCTCAAAAAGTGGGAAGTTTGTGGACTATAAAGTCTCATAAACAACTATATGCCAATAAAACATATAACTTAGAAAAAATGGACAAATTCTTAGGAAGGTACAATCTCTCAAGACTTAACAGGAAGAATTGAAGAAAATATGAACAGACCAACTATAATACGAGTACTGATATGGAACCAGTGATTTAAAAATTCCCAGTAAACAAAAGTCCAGCATAAGTTGCCTTCACAGGTGAATTCCATCCAAAATGTAGAAAAGAATAACACCTAATCCTCCAAAGTTACTCCAAAAAATTTCAGAGGAAGGAATACTTCCAAACACATTCCATGAGGCTACAATCATCCTGATACCAAAACTGGACAATGATACCATGAGAAAAGAAAGTACAGCCAATATTATTGATGAACATAGACAGAAATCCTCAACAAAATACCAGGAAATGAATCTAAAAGTACATTAAAAGGATCATACACCGTGATCAAGGGGGATTTATCCCAGGGATGCAAAGATTTTTTTAATATCTGCAAATTAATCAGTGTGATACACCACATTAATGAACTGAATAATAAAAATCATACGATTATCTCAGTAAATGAGGAAAAAGTTTCTGATAAAATTCAATATCCATTTATGACAAAAAAAAAAACCTCTTCATAAAGTGGGCACAGAGGGAACACACCTCAACATAATACAGGTCATACATGACAAACTCTAACATTATACTCAATAGTGAAAAGCTGAAAGCTCTTTCTCTAAGATCAGGAACAAGACGAGGATTCCTCTCTTGCAACTTTTATTCAATGTAACTTTGGAAGTCCTACCAGGGCTTCCCTGGTGGCTCAGATGGTAAAGCATCTGCCCACAATGTGGGAGACCCGAGTTCGATTCCTAGACATGGAAACCAGTGAAGAAAAAGAAACAAAGTGAATTCAAACTGGAAGAGAAGTAGAAACGTCACTGTTTGCAGATGGCATTACAGTATACATAGAAAATCCTCAAGATGCTGCCACAAAACTGCTAGAGCTCATCGATGAATTTGGTAAAGTTGCAGGATACAAAATTGATACACAGAAATCTGTTGCATTTGTATATACTAACAATATAAGGTCAAGAGGAGAAATTCAGGAAATAATTCTATTGACTACTGCATTAAAAAGAATAAAGTACTGAGGAATAAACCTACTTAAGGAGACAAAAGACTTGTATGCAGAAAACTCTAAGACATTGTTGAAAGAAATCAAGATGACACAAACAGATGGAGAGATATATCATTTTCTTGGATTGGAAGAATTTATTGTCAAAATGACTATACTACACAAAATAATCCTCAGATTCAACGAAATCCCTGTCAAATTACCATTGGCATTTTCCTCAGAACTGGAACAAGAAATTTTACAATTTGTATGAAAACACAAAAGACTGAATGGCCAAAGCAATCTTGAGAAAGAAAAATGGAGTGGGAGGAATCAACCTTCCTGATTTCAAACTATACTACAAGGCTACAGTAATCTAGACAATATAGTCCTGGCACAAAAACAGAAATATAGACCAATGGAATAAGATAGAGAGCCCAGAGATAAACCTACACACCTCTGGGCACCTTGTCTTTGACAAAGGAGATAGGAATATACAATGGAGAAATGACAGTCTCTTTAATAAGTGGTGTTGGGAAAACAGGCAGCTCACACAAAAGAATGAAATTAGAACACTCCCTAACACCATACACAAAAATAAACTCTGAATGGATTAAAGACCTAAATGAAAGGCCAGAAGCTATAAAACTCTTAGGGGAAAATATAGGCAGAACACTCTTTGACATTAACAGCAGTGAGATATTCTTTGACCTCCCTTCTGGAGTAACGGAAATTAAAGCAAGCAACTCCTACAGCTCAATTCCAGAAAAATAAATGACCCAATCAAAAAATGGGCCAAAGAACTAAATAGACATTTCTCCGAAGAAGACATACAGATGGCTAACAAACACATGAAAAGATGCTCAACATCACTCATTATCAGAGAAATGCAAATCAAAACCACTATGAGGTACCATTTCACACCAGTCAGAATGGCTGCGATCCTAAAGTCTACAAGCAATAAATGCTGGAGAGGGTGTGGAGAAAAGGGAACCCTCTTACACTGTTGGTGGGAATGCAAACTAGTACAGCCACTATGGAGAAGAGTGTGGAGATTCCTTAAAAAACTGGAAATAGAACTGCTTTATGATCCAACAATCCCACTGCTGGGCATACATACTGAGGAAACCAGAATTGAAAGAGACACGTGTACCCCAATGTTCATCGCAGCACTCTTTATAATAGCCAGGACATGGAAGCAACCTAGATGTCCATCAGCAGATGAATGGATAAGAAAGCCGTGGTACATGTACACAATGGAGTATTACTCAGCCATTAAAAAGAATACATTTGAATCAGTTCTAATGAGGTGGATGAAACTGGAGCCTATTATACAGAGTGAAGTAAGCCAGAAAGAAAAACACCAATACAGTATACTAATGCATATATATGGAATTTAGAAAGATGGTAACAATAACCCTGTATATGAGACAGCAAAAGAGACACTGATGTATAGAACAGTCTTTTGGACTCTGTGGGAGAGGGAGAGGGTTGGAAGATTTGGGAGAATGGCATTGAAATACGTATAACATCATATATGGAACGAGTCGCCAGTCCAGGTTCGACACATGATACTGGATGCTTGGGGCTGGTGCACTGGGACGACCCAGAGGGATGGTATGGGGAGGGAGGAGGGAAGAGGGTTCAGGATGGGGAACACATGTATACCTGTGGCAGATTCATTTTGATATTTGGCAAAACCAATCAATATTGTAAAGTTTAAAAATAAAATTTAAAAAAAAATTAAAAAATAAACAAATGGGACGTTTGTCTTGGGAAAGGGCTCTTTTTAGATAAAATACTATTAAACATCCATTCTGCCTGTTTTCTGCTGGTGAGGACCCAGTGAGAAACTGTGGCATCAGTCTTCTCTTGCATTGGTTCTCTTTCACTTCCCAGCTCATTTCCAGAGAACCGCCTCCTTCTCTGACCCTTGGAGCCACACTTCTTCCTTGTTACTACACCCACAGTTCACATCTCACTTTGGAGTCAAGCTACTTTCTTTAGCAAATGCAAGTCCTTTCTATCTAAATCCCAGTGCCCTCACTGGTCTGAGTCATTTAATTTGTTTCAGCCTCTCGATTTCCATGATTTTTACCTATAGATCTGCTCTAAAGAGGCCATTACCCAGTGGTAATGATTATAGGGTCAAGAATCAGACTGCCTTAGTACAATCCTGAACTGGATTGTCATTCGCTGTGAACTGGGTGAGTTACTCAGTCCCTCTGCCTCCATTTCCTTATGTGTAAAGTGGGGATTGTCTCTTGCCTCAAAGGGCTATTTTGAGGATGAAATGAAATAATTCTTGTAAAGTGCAGTGCCTGGTTTGTAGTGAGAGAAACAGAGAGACAAAATCAGAGATGGAGATAGAGAGAGAGAAAGACAGAGGGTGTTGATGTCTTTGTAATGACTTTTGATCTTAGCTGAACTAAATCCCCAATCTCAGTGAGAGTAGACTTAATTTTCACCTTCTTCATGGTTTGCATTCCTCTAAAAGTCCCATAACTTTTGCAACTCTGTCCATAGGTTTTACTGTCCAGGACAACCAACCTCTCATAAATGGTCCCTGATCTTCCAGTCCTCGGAGAGCAAAGAGCAGCTCACATTGAATATGTGAGACAGTGCAGAGATACTTCTTCAGTTAACATATTCTTCCTTGGGATATCTTAGACTTCTTCTTTACTGAATTACAATGATATTGACCTATGACATTGTTATGGTTAAGAACACAAGGCTTGGGAGTCAGACTGTCCAGGTAAAAGTCTGACACTGTTTTTCTGGTACATGCATAAAACAGACTGATAATAAGACCCTCTTCTGGGATATGTTATGATGACTGAACGAGATGATCCATGTAAATGATCTATATAAGTATGAAGTGTACAGCACTGGGTGATTAATTCAAACCTTAACTCTTATTGTAAAAACCCACTTTGTTTCTACATTCAGTAAGCTCTGTTGCCCACACACAGTGATTAAGAGTAGGGTTGAGAAGTTACTAAACCCCAAATGAAGGACACACCCTTATTCTACTGAACAACCCTTCTCTTCACTGTTACCGTGAAGTTGAGGAAAAGCCTGCAGGAAAGTGACCACCCTTGTCTCAGGGCAAGTTATAAAGTGGATGTAAAAGTAACACCCTGAAAAAATTATGTCAAACATATGGGACTCAACTCTGACCACTGGGTTTGTAAAGCAGAATTAATTACCACAAGGCAGAAGAGCCAGTCATACCATGCTAGCCACTTACACTATCAGGTAAAATTTCCTATGAAATTACTGTTGAAAAGACACTAGAAAATAATATACAGAGACAATCTGTACATCTACATAACTCACATACAACACACAAAATTTTCTAGGAATCGAAGTCAACAGAAAGTATTTGTACGCATTATCCACCCAGTTTTATTCTTTTAGTAGCCATGAGCTAATCAGTTTACCCCCAAAGCTGTAAACAACATACTATTTCCATCCCATCAGCAAGCTTTTCCTTTATCTTTCCTGTTTTCTCCAAAACAGGAGAAACTCTCTTTCAGTTTAGTCGCTCAGTCATGTTTGACTCCTTGCGACCCCAATGGACTGCAGCACACCAGGCTTCCCTGTCTATCACCAACTCCCAGAGCTTGCTCACACTCATGTCCATTGTGTAGGTGATGTGATCCAACCATCTCATCCTCTGTTGTCCCTTTCTCCTGCCTTCAATCTTTCCCAGCATCAGGGTCTTTCCCAAGGAGTCAGTTTTTCACATCAGGTAGCCAAAGTATTGGAGTTTTAGCTTCAGCATCAGTCCTTCCAATGAATATTCAGGGCTGATTTCCTTTAGGATTGACTAGTTAGATCTCCTTGCAGTCCAGTTCCTTTTGGATTGACGGGTTTGGATCTCCAAAATACCTTGTATTAATTATGTTCCTTCAATCAGCCTGCTCCCTAATATGACTCGACAATTTTCATATGAGATTTTTCAACATCATGGAGCACAACTAGCTAGACATCTCTGACTTCCTCTTGAGCAGGGGGGTGCAATTTTTGAGAGTGGACAAGTGTGCATCCAGGCTTTCAAGATCACTTCCCTTGATAACTTTTTTTTTTCTTCCACATTTGGTGACCTATACCATTGATGAGCTAATATAGTTAGGGCAGTGGAAAGACTACTCAAATTTGTAGACTCAGGAAATCAATTTAAATAAAAGTTAATTCCAGAGATATTAAATTCAGAGCAATCAAAGAAAAATCATAGTATAATCCAAGCTATGGATTTTCCAGTAGTCATGTACTGATATGAGAGTTGGACCATAAAGACGGGTGAGTGCCAAAGAACTAATGCTTTTGAAGTGTGTTGCTGGAGAAAACTCTGGAGAGTCCCTTGGACTGCAAGGAGGTCAAACCAGTAAATCCCAGAGGAAATCAACCCTGAATGTTGACTGGAAGGACTGATGCTGAAGTGGAAGCTCCAATACTTTGGCCACCTGATGTGAAGAGCTGACTCATTGGAAGACTCTGATGCTGGGAAAGACTGAGGACAGGAGAAGTGGGTGACCTAAGATGAGATGGTGGGATAGCATCACTGACTCAACGGACATGAATTTGAGCAAACTCTGGGAGATAGTGAAAGACAGGAAAGCCTAGAGTGCAGTTCATGGAATTCATGGGACATGCTTAGTGACTGAACAATAACAATAAAATCACATATGAAAGAAAAATCAATGAAAGCAATATAGCTAAAAATTTTCCTTCAAAGGTAGAGGGAAATCTTATTCTTGTGTCATCAAGGCACACATAAGAAAGCAGAGAACTTTTTTGGATTCAAATATCACCAGTTAGAAATGACTCTCCTTGAATAGTGCTCTCTTCAAGGCACTCTTGACCTCTTTGCTCTTCAGGCTGTAGATCAGCAGGTTCAGCATGGGGTTGAAAAGACTATAAAACAGGGAAAGGATCTTCTGCTTCTCCTCAGGGTGGTGGGACTTGGGGGCCATGGGCATGATGATGGCACTGCCAAAGAAGAGCCCAACCACACAGAGGTGGGAGGAGTGGGTGGAGAAGGCCTTCCTGCAGCCCTCAGCTGACTGGATCCTCAGGATGGCAGCCAGGATGCACACATAGGAGCCCAGCACCAGGCAGAGGGGCCCGACGAAGACAAACACAAAAGCAGCAAAGATGACAAGTTGGTTGAGTTTAGTGTCAGTACAGGCCAGCTTGAGAACAGACAGGATTTCACAGAAGAAGTGGTTGATTTCATGAGGCCCACAGTAGGGCCGCCTCAGGACAAGACCCACATGGACCAGGGCCAGGAGGGATCCACATGCCCAGGAAGTCCCCACCAGGCTGATGCCGACTCTCCAGCTCACAATGACAGAATACCGGAGTGGGTGGCAGATGGCCACATACCGATCATAGGATATCACCACCAAGAGCACACACTCAGTGTGAGCAAAACTCAAAAAGAGAAAGGTCTGTGTGATGCAGCCAGTAAAGGAGATGGGCTTGGCTGGACTCAGGAGGTTGACCAGCATCTGAGGCACCATGCTGCAGGTGTAGACCATGTCAATGATGGCCAGGTGTGAGAGGAAGAAGTACATGGGGGTGTGCAGTCTGGGGTCCAGTGAGATGAGCCCCAGGATGACCCCGTTCCCCAGCAGGGTCAGGACATAGAATAGGAAGAAGAGCCCAAAGAGGAATAAGTGGATCCTTGGACCAAGACAAAATCCTAGTAGGATGACCTTTGTAACCATAATCTGATTTTTCTCCATTTCACTATTAAGAGAGAACTGGACTGCAAGGAGATCCAACCAGTCCATTCTGAAGGAGATCAGCCCTGGGATTTCTTTGGAAGGAATGATGCAAAAGCTGAAACTCCAGTACTTTGGCCACCTCATTCAAAGAGTTGACTCATTGGAAAAGACTCTGATGCTGGGAGGAATTGGGGGCAGGAGGAGAAGGGGACAACATAGGATGAGATGGCTGGATGGCATCACTGACTCGATGGACGTGAGTCTGAGTGAACTCCAGGTGTTGGTGATGGACAGGGAGGCCTGGTGTGCTGCGATTCATGGGGTCTCAAAGAGTCGGACACGACTGAGCGACTGAACTGAACCGAACAGAACAGTAGTCAAAACAATACGTTACCTGCATAAAAACAGAAACACAGGCCAATTAAACAGGACTGAGGGCACAGAAATAAATCCCTGCAAATATGTTCAACTAATATTTAACAAGGGAGCCAAGAATACTCGGTGGAGAAAGGACAGTCTCTTCAGTAAATGTGCACATTGGATATTCATATATAAAAGAATGAAATTAGACTCCTATCTTACACCACTCACAAAAATTAATACACAGTGGATTAAAGTCTTAAACATAAGAACTGAAACTACAAAGAAATAAATAAAACATAAAATAAAAGATCCTTGATGTGGCTTTGGCAATGAATTTTTTTACATAACATCTAAAGCAAATAAAAAATAAACAAGTGGAACTACCTCAAACTAAAAAGGTTCTGCACAGCAAAGAAATAAAAAGATTAACACAATGAAAAGACAACATAAGGCATGGGAAAAGATACTTGCAAACCATATATATTGAACAAGGGGTTAATATTCAAAATATATATTTAAAAAACCACATACAACTCAGCAGCAAAAAAACTAATCAGTTCAGTTCAGTCACTCAGTCATGTCCGACTCTTTGTGACCCCATGAACTGCAGCATGCCAGGCCTCCCCGTCCATCACCAACTCCCGGAGGCTACCCAAACTCATGTCCATTGAGTTGGTGATGCCATCCAACCATCTCATCCTCTGTCATCCCCTTCTCCTCCTGCCCTCAATCTTTCCCAGCATCAGGGTCTTTTCAAATGAGTCAGCTCTTCATATCAGGTGGCCAAAGTATTGGAGTTTCAGCTTCAACATCAGTCCCTCCAATGAACACCCAGGACTGATCTCCTTTAGGATGGACTGGTTGGATCTCCTTGCAGTCCAAGAGACTCTCAAGAGTCTTCTCCAACACCACAGTTCAAAATCATCAATTCTTCGGCGCTCAGCTTTCTTTATAGTCCAACTCTCACATCCATACACGATTACTGGAAAAACCATAACCGTGACTAGATGGACCTTTGTTGCCAATAATCCAATCTAAATGTGAGTAAAGAATCTGAATGGACATTTTCCCAAAGAATACATACAGATAGCCAAAGGGACCTGAAACATTACTCAGTATCACTCAATATCAGACAAATGCAAATCAATATCACAGTGACATATCACATCATGCCTGTTAGAATGGTTATGATCAAAAAGATAAAAGATGACAAATGTTGACAAAGATGTGAAGAAAAGGGAACCCTTTTACACTGTTGGTAGAAGTGAAAATTGTTACAGTTACTGTGTAAAACAATATAAAAGTTTTCCCTGAAAATAAAAATGGAATTACCATATGATCTAGCAATTTCTCCCGGGCATTTATCTAAAGGAAAATAAAGAACACTAACTCAAAAAGTTATCTGTGCCTCCATGTTCATACCAGCATTACTCACAATAGTCAAGGAAAGGAAACCACCCAAATGTTCACCAGCAGATGAGAGGATAAGAAGTAGAGAGTGTGTGTGTGTTCAGCCACAAAAAGAAGGGAATCCTGACATTTGTGACATGAACGGACCTGGAGGGCATTCTGCTTAGTGAGATAAATGAGACACAGAAAGACAAATACTGCATGATTTGAGGAAAACGTTTCGGGGGATACGGGGCTGGAACATAGCTTGATGAAGAAATTATAAAGAGTGTTATTCTACATCTGTGACTTTCAAATATTGGTCTATAACATTCAATAGCATCATAAATTGCTATTGGTAATATTTGGATAATGATAATATTCAAAAATGCAGTTTTCTAAAATACTTCCCACATCTACTGAATCAGTGATCTAATGGTGGGTCAGGAGATTTACTCTATTTTTAATAAGCATCTCAAATAATCTTATGAGGGGTTGGGCTTGAGAGCTTTTGAAATAATATCCTCCTAGGTCATTGTCAACACTGATGTGATCATCTTTTCATAAAACTCTCTATTCCCAGCACTCTCTTAATGGCATTCTTAACTTCTGAATTCTTAAGAGTATAGATAAGGGGATTGAGCATGGGGTTGAAAAGGCTGTGAAACAGGAGAAGACATTTCTTCTGTTCCTTGGGGTTCCCATATCTGGGTCCAACATACATGATAATGGCTGTGCCATAAAAATGTCCGACCACACAGAGGTGAGATGAGCAGGTGGAGAAGACTTTGCTATGCCCTTCCCCCGACTGGAGTCTAAGGATGGCACGGAAGATGCACACATACAAGATTATAACTGAGGAGAAGGGTCCCACTAGCACAGAAACTGCTCCAGCCAATACCATAAGCTCATTGATGTGTGTGTCTGTGCAAGCAAGTTTGAGAACAGCCATGATTTCACAGAAGAAATGATCAATTTTCTGGGCCATGCAGAAGGGTAAGGGCATAAGTAACACTAGATGAACCAAAGACAGAAGGACTCCAATGGTCCAGGAAGTCACCACCAGCATGACGCAGACTGTCCAGCTCATGATGACTGAATACCGGAGGGGGTGGCAGATGGCCACATACCGATCATAGGACATCACCACCAGGAGAAGACATTCTGTGACCGCAAATGTCAAGAAGAGAAAGGTCTGTGTGATGCAGCCAGCAAAGGAGATGGGCTTGGCTGGACTCAGGAGGTTGACCAGCACCTGGGGCACCGTGCTGAAGGCGTAGGCCATGTCAGCGATGGCCAGGTGTGAGAGGAAGAAGTACATGGGGGTGTGCAGTCTGGGGTCCAGTGAGATGAGCCCCAGGATGACCCCGTTCCCCAGCAGGGTGAGGACATAGAACAGGGAGAAGGCCCAAAGAGGAGCATCTGAGTCCTTGTATCAACAGGAAATCCAAGTAGGATGAACTCAGTGACAGAGGACATATTGTCTCCCATAGCCCTACGACAGAAGGAACTGAATTAATGTCCAGGGTTAAAGAGAAGTCTCTTAAAAGAGAGCTGTGTCACCTTATACCTTTCTGTGGTGTAAAGATGTATTCAGAAACCCTTTTGGTGATTTTTTTGTGTTTTTAAATGAAATTTTAAGTAATATATTTGGTAATCCTAAAATGTATACATATACATAAACACATATATACATATATTTTCTTTCTTGTTAAGTTTTTAAGAGGCTAAATTTTCAAAATAAGTATGTTGCCACATATGAATCAAATATAGAGTTTTCGTTTCATTCAGTGAACTATCTCATATCATTGAAATAAATTCTATTCTTTGCTTATATTAATGTTATCTGTATTTTTTCCCAGAAACTATGACCCTTACCTGATATACATGCTAATGTCCTTAAGCTGCAATACATCAAATTTTGAGTTAGAAGGGTTTATCAAGGACAGTGCATACTAAGGGAAGACATACCATTTTCCTACATACACCATTAGCAATTAACCACTTGCCTGCCTGTTGAGACACACTTTTCACTTCTGCATCTAAGTGGTTACCTCCACAACTAATATTGCATGAAATCTCCGCTTGTTCAAGTGTAAAAACCTGTTTTCAGCCTACAATCTGTTCTTTCACATTGAGTTTTTCACAATATTCAGATGAATATTTATATGAATTACTAAATAGATTTGTACTGTGCTGTTTATCTAAACATAAAAACAAAATCAATAATTTCATTAGATTAGGACTCATTATTGATATATAGAGGCTTCCCTTGTAGCTCACTCAGTAAAACAATCTGCCAGCAGTACAGGTGACCGGGGTTTGATGCCTGGGTTGGGACAATCCCCTGGAGAAGGAAATAGCAACCCACTCCAGTATCCTTTCCTGGAAAATCTCATAGACAGAGAAGACTGGTGAGCTGCAGTCCATGGGGTCGCAAAGAGTTGGGCATGACTGAATGACTTCACTTTCACTTTTCACTTTCATGCGTTGGAGAAGGAAATGGCAACCCACTCCAGTGTTCTTGCCTGGAGAATCCCAGGGATGTGGGAGCCTGGGGGGCTGCCATCTATGGGGTCGCACAGAGTCGGACACGACTCAAGCAACTTAGCAGCAGCAGCAGCAGCACAAAGGCAATTAAGAAACTTGTGTGTCTAGAGATGAATGTTGTATGGACCCCACAACACCTTATGCAGAAAAAAGCAAACATACCCGGTATAGCTAAATTTCCTGACAATTCTGAAAGACTTGCTCCTCCTCTGAGGACTGCCGAAAAAGGACCTTGGTTACTCATGCTGCCTAAGAGAAGAGAAGGCTTTATTCATTTATAATATCCACAGGGCTCCTTCCCAATTGTCATGAGGGTTTATGTAGGGCACAGTAGGTTTCACTTATACCACTGTGCTCCCTATAGAGGCACACAGAAGCCAACCACTGCCCCCGTTCTGAGATGGAAGAGGATTTGTAGTCTCTGAGGAAACAGGAGCAATAGCAAGATCTTTAGAGGTTAAGAAACTCTAATTAGGGTATTAAGGTAATACCTTAATAACAAAAAGAATACACACATATTAAGTTATGTTCTGGTTGTTGTTGTTCAGACACTAAGTCATAGCCAAATCTGTGACCCCATGAATTGCAGCACACCAGGCTTTCCTGTCTTTCACTATCTCCTGGAGTTTGCTTAAACTCATGTCAATTGAATCAGTGCTGCCATCCAACCACCTCATCCTCTGTCTCCCCCTTCTCCTCTTGCCCTCAATCTTTCCCAGCATCAGTCCAATGAGTTGGACTTTTCCAATGAGTTGTCTCATAGCAGCCAAATTATTCATAGCATATGTCCAAATTATTGGAGCTTCAGCATCAGTCCTTCCAGTGAATACTCAGGGTTGATTTCCTTTATTATTAACTGATTTGATCTCCTTGCAATCCAAAGGGCACTTTCAAGAGTCTTCTCCAGCACCACAGTTCAAAAACATCAATTCTTCAGTGCTCAGCCTTCTTTATGGTCCAACTCTCACTCTCTGGCTACCCCATGAATATCACTGCTACCCCAATACAGGAATTTGTTATGGTTCATGAATTTTTATGTCGGTCCAGCTCCCAAACATACAAGAGGCACTTGGGAGATGCAGAGATTGATTCTTGCTTATTATCTGATAGTGAAACAGAAACTCGACAGTAATTCCTGAAGCTGTATTTCTTTTCGTGTACTTGGTCTCATTTTGCAGCTATGGTGAATCTTGTAGTAGAATAAAAAAGTCTTAATCATCACATCATTTTAGATAGCAACTCAGAACCTACACCCTTGAGCACCGATCTGGAAATGTGTGGGCATCCTTGTTAGGGTTTCATGTTGCATGTGCCCTACAGCTTGTGGATCTGTCTGGAGGATGAATGAGTAAAGTGCAAGGGCTGACGAAGTTTACTTTTGAAAAGCTATTGATAATTTCTGGTGCTGTCCTCATGGAAAATGTAAGCTCTATAAAAGTAGAGGGCCACTCCTGTCCTCTTTATCCTTATGGTGGGGCACATGTATTCTACCTGTCAGAGTAGGCATATACTACTATCAGTATACACTGAAGAGCAGTATTCCAATTCTTCAGAGTGTTATCAACAACCCAGTACTCCAAATCTGCATGTCAGGTTACAATTTCTATCTGATCTACAAGGTCTGAGTAATACAATATGTATTGTTGTTACTCAGTCACTAAGTCCTGTCTGACTCCTTGCAACCCCATGGACTGCAGCATGCCAGGCTCCTATGTTCTTCACTATCTCCTGGAGTTTGCTGAAACTCTTGTGCATTGAGTCAGTGATGCCATCCAACGGTCTCATCCTCTGTCTCCAAAGTATTGGAGCTTCAGCCTCTGTCCCTGCAATGAATAACAATATTTATTGAAACCAGTTGATTCCTTGGCCATTTGCCCTTTGTCACTCCTTTTCTGTGAAATGAGAATATTGGACTGAGGTGATATTATATATATCTGAAATCACATGATCTAATAGCGCTCAGTGGAGGTACTGATCAAGATACTACGAACAAGAAAGGGAAATTCATAGTTGTGATTGATATCATCTGCAACCCAATGGATCATTGCCCTATATAGGGTGGAAGGATTCAGTACGCAATCACTGACTTGGTGGCAGTGGTGGTTTAGTCATTAAGTTATGTCCAACTCTTGCAACCTCATGCCAGGTTCCTCTGTCCATGGGATTTCCCAGGCAAGAATACTGGAGTGGGTTTCCATTTCCTTCTCCAATCAGTTGACTTACTGGTCCCCTTAAGAGGAAGGTACCATATTGAGGGCTCAGCATTGGGCTTTGCTGCCAACAGAGCAGATATTCAGCACAGTAGAGCAGCCTTGGTGAGAGGCAGCCTATGCTGTTATATTCACGCAAAGCCCCCATCGCATTGCTTACTGCATTTGTGTGCTCACTGTACAGTCAGTGGAGAGGCCGAAGCAGAGGCTGCCCGACATCTACTGAGTCATCCTACACCTGGTTGATTAATGCCTCTTCTGCAATGATGTCTTTGGTTGGCATGAGTGTGCAATGCACAGATTCAGATACTTTGTGTGCTATCTCACATCTTTTTCCCACACCTCCATTCACCCAGTATCCCAACTGTGCTCCTTCCAGGTCCATGACCAACCAGTCAACCCATTTGCCATTGTCCAGGAGACCGTGAATGTTCTCATCTCAGGAAACTTCTCTCTCCACAAGGTAGATGAATAGTTGAATGGCTAGCTATGGGCAATGACAAATTTACTCTAATTACCTTTAAGGCCCCACACCTGAGTGTTACATATATTGCACCAATATAACAAGTCAAACCATCCTTGTATCAAGCCCTTCTTCCTAAACTATCAACTGGTTGTAGGAAATCTCTTGGAGATTTTTCACATGCATGTGTGTGCACGCACACGCATTAGAGGGAGGCATCAGTGATACAGGTGATGTGGAGGTCTGGACCAGCTGTTCATCCACTTGCTTTTGTCTTCTGCAGGTGTTCTTGGCCTAAGTTATTCTACATTCAGTGTATAATGCGTAGTTGCTGTGATCACAGTGTCTCATGACTTGGAGGGGTCTGACAGCATCTCAGTTCAAACAGGCTACTCTGAATTTATAGTAACTTGATGTTCTTTGATTAGTCTCTACTAAGTCTCAGAAATATGTGAAGAATGGTGTTTCTGAAAGGTGTATTGTCCTTGCTGAACCTGGAAAGCCTTGATGCAGAGTCCCTGTGGCCTGTCCCACGATTCACCTATATGGGCTCAGCAGAGTCATATTTATCTACCAGAGATAAGCTTCAGATTCATGTAGTCTGCCAGTCCAAAGTTCCAAGTGCTAGAGCTATAATACAAAGTGTGTAGTTCAATGAATTTTCATAGATAAATACATGCATGTAAGCACCATCCAGAAGAAAGTATAGAATGTCTCCATCACTACAGAAAATTCCTCTGACCCCTCTCATTGCTGTTTACAGAAATCACTTTCCTACTCCAAGGTAACCACTATACTGACTTCTGTCACACAGATTTGTTTTGCCTGTTTTTGAACTTTTATAAATAAGTTTCACACATTGAACACTTTTGTTTCTGGCTTCTTTGACTCAATAAAATATTTTTGAAATTCACTTATGCTGTTGGTGTATCAGAGGTTCACTCTTTTTTATGCTGCATAATATTTGATATGAACATTCCAAAATTCATTTGTCTATCCTACTCTTCATGGATGTTTGGGTTCTTTTTAGTTTTTGGTTATTGTGACTTAAGTTTCTATGAATATTTGTACACTTGTTTTCACTGGGTGTATGCCAAGAAATAGACTTACCAAACCATAGGATAGGCACATGCTCTTTTTATTAATAGCAAATATTGCCAGTTTTCCAGTGTGGTTTTATCATTTTACATTCCCACCAACAGTTGATATTAATTTTGTAATTTTAATTAATGTGATATATCTCTGTGATTTTATTTACATTTTATTGATGACTAATTGTATTGAACACATTATCATATGCTCATTGACCTTTGGCTAACCTTTTGTATTAAGCCTTTATTCAAATCTTTTGCCCATCTTTTGAGTTTTTTTTTTTTTTCTTCTCTCTCTCTCTTAATGATTTGTAGGCATTCCCTATAGAGCCTGTGAGATGAGTGCAATTGTGCAGTAGTTTGAGCATTCTTTGGCATTGCCTTTCTTTGGGATTGGAATGAAAACTGACCTTTTCCAGTCCTGTGGCCACTGCTGAGTTTTCTAAATTTGCTGACATATTGAGTGCAGCACTTTCACAGCATCATCTTTTAGGATTTGAAATAGCTCAACTGGAATTCCATCACCTCCCCTAGTTTTGTTCGTAGTGATACTTTCTAAGGCCCACTTGAGTTCACATTCCAGGATGTCTGGATCTAGGTGAGTGATCACACCATCATGATTATCTGGATCATGAATATCTTTTTTGTATAGTTCTTCTGTGTATTCTTGCCACTTCTTCTTATTATCTTCTGCTTCTGTTAGATCTATATCTTTTCTGTCCTTATTTTGCCCATCTTTGCATGAAATATTCCCTTGGTATCTCTAATTTTCTTGAAGAGATCTTTAGTCTTTCCCATTCTATTGTTTTCCTCTATTTCTTTGCACTGATCACTGAGGAAGGCTTTCTCATCTCTCCTTGCTATTCTTTGGAACTCTACATTCAAATGGGTATATCTTTCCTTTTCTCCTTTGCTTTTGGCTTCTCTTCTTTTTACAACTATTTATAAGTCCTCCTCAGACAGCCATTTTGCTCTTTTGCATTTCTTTTTCTTAGTGATGGTTTTGAATCCTGTCCCCTATACAATGTTACAAACCTCCATCCATATTTCTTCAGGCACTCTGTCTATCAGATCTAATCCCTTAAATCTATTTCTCACTTGCACTGTATAATCATAAGGAATTTGATTTAGGTCATACCTGAATGGTCTAGTGGTTTTCCCTACTTTCTGCAATTTAAGTCTGAACAGTCAGTTCCCAGTCTTTTTTCTGCTGACTACAGAGCTTCTCCATTTTTAGCTGCAAAGAATGTAAACCTGATTTTGGTGTTGACCATCTGGTGATGCCCATGTGTAGAGTCTTCTCTTGTGTTGTTGGAACAAGGTGTTTGCTATGATCAGTGCATTCTCTTGGCAAAACTCTGTTAACTTTTTCCCTGCTTCATTCTGTACTCCAAAGTCAAATTCTGTTACTCCAAGTGTTTCTTGACTTCCTACTTTTGCATTCCAGTCCCCTATAATGAAAAGGATGTGTTTTTTGGGTGTTAGTTCTAGAAGGTCTTATAGGTATTCATAGAACCAATCAACTTCAGCTTCTTTAGCATTACTGGTCGTGGCATAGACTTGGATTACTGTGATATTGAATGTTTTGCCTTGGAAATTAACAGAGATCATTCTGTCATTTTTGAGACTGCATCCAAATACTGCATTCTAGACTCTTTTGTTGACTATGATGGCTACTCCTTTTCTTCTAAGGGATTCTTGCCCACATTAGTAGATATAATGGTCATCATCTGACATGCTAGTAAAGTAATGCTCAAAATTCTCCAAGCCAGGCTTCAACAGTATGTGAATCATGAAGTTCCAGATGTTCAAGCTGGATTTAGAAAAGGCATAGGAACCAGAGGTCAAAGTGCCAACACCTGGTGCATCATCGAAAAAGCAAGAGGGCTCCAGAAGAACATCTATTTCTGCTTTATTGACTATGTCAAACCTTTGACTGTGTGGATCATGACAAACTGTGGAAAATTATAAAGAAATGGGAATACCAGACCACTTGGCCTTCCTCTTGAGAAATCTGTATGCAGGTAGAAAGCAACAGTTAGAACTGGACATGGAACAACAGATTTGATTCCAAATCAACAACAAATTGATTCCAAATTGGGAAAGGAATATGTCAAGGCTGTATATTGTCACTCTGCTTATTTAACTCATATGCAGAGTACATCATGAGAAATGCTGGGCTGGATGAAGCAGAAGCTGGAATCAAGATGGCCAGGAGAAATATCAATAACCTCAGATATGCAGATGACACCATCCTTATGGCAGAAAACAAAGAACTAAAGAGCCTCTTGATGAATGTAAAAGAGGAGAGTGAAAATGTTGGCTTAAAGCTCAACATTCAGAAAACTAATATCATGGCATCTGGGCCCATCACTTCATGACAAATAGTTGGGGAAACAGTAACAGACTTTATCTTTTTGGGCTCCAAAATCACTGAGATAGTGACTGCAGCCATGAAATTAAAAGACGTTTGCTCCTTGGAAGAAAAGTTATGACTAACCCAGACAGCAAATTTCAGTAGAATGCTGAGGACAAAAGCTTGGTGGGAATAGATCCAAGAGAGACAGGAAGAGGGTTGGACATGACTGAAGTGACTTAGCAGCAGTAGCAGCAGCAGTGAGGAAAAGGCAGGCGGCTGCGACTGGCACGCTAAGCATGGCCTAGAGGAGCCACCCCACATCCGAGGTCAGGGGCAGAAGCCAGGAGGACCCCAAGTCCGAAGGGCGGCGGCCCAGAGGAGTTACCCCATGTCCGAAGTCAGGGGCAGCGGCCGGGAGGAGATACCCAACGGCCCTAAGCCCGAGGCCAGGGGCGGTGGGCAGGAGGAGCTACCTCATGCCCCTAAGCCCGAGGCCAGGGGCGGTGGCCGGGGGGGACCAACCCCACGTCCAAGGAGCCATGGCTGCGGGGGCACAGGAGGGCCTAGAGGAGCTATCCCACGTTGAAGGTCAGGAAGGGCGGCGGTGAGGAGATACTTCTCGTCCAAGGTAAGGAGCAATGGCTGCACTTTGCTGGAGCAGCCGTCAAGAGATACCCCACGCCCAAGGTAAGAGAAACCCAAGTAAGATGGTAGGTGTTGCAAGAGGGCAAACACACTGAAACCATACTCACAGAAAACTAGTCAATCTAATCACACTAGGACCACAGCCTTGTCTAACTCAATGAAACTAAGCCATGCCCGTGGGGCAACCCAAGATGGGTGGGTCATGGTGGAGAGATCTGACAGAATGTGGACTACTGGAGAAGGGAATGGCAAACCACTTCAGTATTCTTACCTTGAGAACACCATGAACAGTATGAAAAGGCAAAATGATAGGATACTGAAAGAGAAACTCCCCAGGTCAGTAGGTGCCCAATATGCTACTGGAGATCAGTGGAGAAATAACTCCAGAAAGAATGAAGGGATGGAGCCAAAGCAAAAAGAATACCCAGCTGTGGATGAGACTGGTGATAGAAGCAAGATCCGATGCTGTAAAGAGCAATATTGCATAGGAACCTGGAATGTCAGGTCCATGAATCAAGGCAAATTGGAAGTGGTCAAACAAGAGATGGCAAGAGTGAACGTCGACATTCTAGGAATCAGTGAACCGAAATGGACTGGAATGGGTGAATTTAACTCAGGTGACCATTATATCTACTACTGCGGGCAGGAATCCCTCAGAAGAAATGGAGTGGCCATCATGGTCAACAAAAGAGTCCGAAATGCAGTACTTGGATGCAATCTCAAAAACGACAGAATGATCTCTGTTTGTTTCCAAGGCAAACCATTCAATATCACAGTAATCCAAGTCTATGCCCCAACCAGTAACGCTGAAGAACCTGAAGTTGAACAGTTCTATGCAGACCTACAAGACCTTTTAGAACTAACACCCAAAAAAGATGTCCTTTTCATTTTAGGGGACTGGAATGCAAAACTAGGAAGTCCAGAAACACCTGGAGTAACAGGCAAAGTTGGCCTTGGAATACGGAATGAAGCAGGGCAAAGACTAATAGAGTTTTGCCAAGAAAATGCACTGGTCATAACAAACACCCTCTTCCAACAACACAAGAGAAGACTCTATACATGGACATCACCAGATGGTCAACACTGAAATAGATTGATTATATTCTTTGCAGCAAAAGATGGAGAAGCTCTATACAGTTAGCAAAAACAAGACCAGGAGCTGACTGTGGCTCAGACCATGAACTCCTTATTGCCAAATTCAGACTTAAATTGAAGAAAGTAGGGGAAATCACTAGACCATACAGGTGTGACCTAAATCAAATCCCTTATGATTATACAGTGGAAGTGAGAAAGAGATTTAAGGGCCTAGATCTGATAGATAGGGTGCCTGATGAACTATGGAATGAGGTTCATGACATTGTACAGGAGACAGGGATCAAGACCATTCCCATAGAAAAGAAATGCAAAAAAGCAAAATAGCTGTCTGTGGAGGCCTTACAAATAGCTGTGAAAAGAAGAGAAGTGAAAAGCAAAGGAGAAAAGGAAAGATATAAACATCTGAATGCAGAGTTCCAAAGAATAGCAAGAAGAGATAAGAAAGCCTTCTTCAGCGATCAATGAAAGAAATAGAGGAAAACAACAGAATGGGAAAGACTAGAGATCTCTTCAAGAAAATTAGAGATACCAAGGGAACATTTCATGCAAAGATGGGCTCGATAAAGGACAGAAATGGTATGGACCTAACAGAAGCAAAAGATATTAAGAAAAGATGGCAAGAATACACAGAAGAACTGTACAAAAAAGATCTTCACGACCCAGATAATCATGATGGTGTGATCACTGACCTAGAGCCAGACATCCTGGATGTGAAGTCAAGTGGGCCTTAGAAAACACCACTACAAACAAAGCTAGTGGAGGTGATAGAATTCCAGTGGAGCTATTCCAAATCCTGAAAGATGATGCTGTGAAAGTGCTGCACTCAACATGCCAGCAAATTTGGAAAACTCAGCTGTGGCCACAGGACTGGAAAAGGTCAGTTTTCATTCCAATCCCAAAGAAAGGCAATGCCAAAGAATGCTCAAACTACCGCACAATTGCACTCATCTCACACGCTAGTAAAGTAATGCCCCAAATTCTCCAAGCCAGGCTTCAGCAATATGTGAACCATGAAATTGCAGATGTTCAAGCTGGATTTAGAAAAGGCAGAGGAACCAGAGATCAAATTGCCAACATCTGCTGGATCATGGAAAAAGCAAGAGAGTTCCAGAAAAGCATCTATTTTTGCTTTATTGACTATGCCAAAGCCTTTGACTGTGTGGATCACAATAAACTGTGGAAAATTCTGAAAGAGATGGGAATACCAGACCACCTGATCTGCCTCTTGAGAAATTTGTATGCAGGTCAGGAAGCAACAGTTAGAACTGGACATGGAACAATAGAGTGGTTCCAAATAGGAAAAGGAGTATGTCAAGGCTGTATATTGTCATCCTGCTTATTTAACTTATATGCAGAGTACATCATGAGAAACGCTAGACTGGAAGAAGCACAAGCTGGAATCAAGATTGCCGGGAGAAATATGAATAACCTCAGATATGCAGATGACACCACCCTTATGGCAGAAAGTGAAGAGGAGCTCAAAAGCCTCTTGATGAAAGTGAAAGAGGAGAGTGAAAAAGTTGGCTTAAAGCTCAACATTCAGAAAACGAAGATCATGGCATCCCGTCCCACCACTTCATGGGAAATAGATGGGGAAACAGTGGAAACAGTGTCAGACTTTATTTTTCTGGGCTCCAAAATCACTGCCGATGGTGACTGCAGCCATGAAATTAAAAGATGCTTACTCCTTGGAAGGAAAGTATGATCAACGTAGATAGCATATTCAAAAGCAGAGACATTACTTTGTCAACAAAGTTTCGTCTAGTCAAGGCTATGGTTTTTCCTGTGGTCATGTATGGATGTGAGAGTTGGACTGTGAAGAAAGCTGAGCACCAAAGAATTGATGCTTTTGAACTGTGGTGTTGGAGAAGACTCTTGAGAGTCCCTTGGACTGCAAGGAGATCCAACCAGTCCATTCTGAAGGAGATCAGCCTTGGGATTTCTTTGGAAGGAATGATGCTAAAGCTGAAACTCCAGTACTTTGGCCACCTCATGTGAAGAGTTGACTCATTGGAAAAGACTCTGATGCTGGGAGGGATTGGGGGCAGGAGGAGAAGGGGACGACAGAGGATGAGATGGCTGGATGGCATCACCAACTCAATGGACATGAGTTTGGGTAGGCTCCTGGAGTTGGTGATGGACAGGGAGGCCTGGCGTGCTCCGATTCATGGGGTCGCAAAGAGTCAGACACGACTGAGCAACTGATCTGATCTGAGACAGCAAATTAAAAAGCAGAAACATTACTCTGCTGACAAAGTAATGTTTCCGTCTAGTCAAAGCTATGGTTTTGCCAGTAGTCATGTATGAATGTGAGAGTTGGACTATAAAGAAAGCTGAGCACCAAATAATTGATGCTTTTGAACCGTTGCGTTGGTGAAGACTCTTAAGAGTCCCTTGGACTGCAAAGAGATGCAACCAGTACATCCTAAAGGAAATCAGTCCTGAATATTCATTGGAAGGACTGATGCTGGGGCTCCAATACTTTGGCCACCTGATGTGAAGAACTGACTCATTTGAAGATACCCTGATGCTAGGAAAGATGGAAGGTGGTAGGAAAAGGGGATGTCAGAGGATGACATGGTTGGTTGTCATCACCAACTCAATGGACATGAGTTTGAGTAAACTCCAGGAGTTGGTGATGGACAGGGAGGCCTGGTGTGCTGCAGTCCATGGGGTTGCAAAGAGTCAGACATGACTAAGCGACTGAACTGAAGTGAACTGAATTGTATGTAGCAAATATTTAAAACCAGATTTATAAAGGAAGAACAAAGTATTTAGCATAGTCCTAAAAAGTCTTTTCCGTCTGTGGCTGAGTTCAAAGAATCACATGTAGAGGTCACAGCCTGGGCAAGGAGGCTCTCTTTTTCTTTGTCTCCTTACATTAGTGCCAGCTCTGGCCTCCATCCTTAATCACATTATTGGAAGTGATGTGGAGAAAGATGGGAACCAGATCCAAGAGGCTCATGTTCACAGCTCAGCTAAAAAGAACTCCCCATGAGAACATCTTTATTTGCCAATCCTGTTGCAGTGAATACAAACTCTGGCTCAGAAAGATAGACACCCAGGACATAATTTTCCTCTCACCATAGCCCTCATCCTAATGCAATAATCCTTATCCCAAACCACCTACCAGGGCAGACAGATCTCAGCTACACATGATGGTTTTAGGGGTAGGCTGTTACCTTAAGAGTCTGCTTTAACCTAGAGACAATCCCACAGAAGGTAGACTGTTCCTTCTTTTAATATCCCTGGTGGATCAGCCACGGGGTCACAAAGAGTTGGACAGGACTGAGCAACTAATGCTTTCACTTTCACTTTCTGTAGTGAGAAATTCCAGGGTTAAAAATGTTTACTTCACTTTCTGATGATGTTGGAGAATGATAAAAATGTTGCTGTCTGCACTTATGGGAGCAAAGGTTGTTTTTTTTCTTTTTTTAAACTGAAGTATAGTTCGTCAAGGCTGTATATTGTCACCCTGTTTATTTAACTTATATGCAGAGTACATCATGAGAAACGCTGGACTGGAAGAAACACAAGCTGGAATCACAAGCCGGGAGAAATATCAATAACCTCAGATATGCAGATGACACCACCCTTATGGCAGAAAGTGAAGAGGAACTCAAAAGCCTCTTGATGAAAGTGAAAGAGGAGAGTGAAAAAGTTGGCTTAAAGCTCAACATTCAAAAAACGAAGATCATGGCATCCGGTCCCACCACTTCATGGGAAATAGATGGGGAAACAGTGGAAACAGTGTCAGACTTTATTTTTCTGGGCTCCAAAATCACTGCAGATGGTGACTGCAGCCATGAAATTAAAAGACACTTACTCCTTGGAAGGAAAGTATGACCAACCTAGATAGCATATTCAAAAGCAGAGACATTACTTTGCCAACAAAGGTTCATCTAGTCAAGGCTATGGTTTTTCCTGTGGTCATGTATGGATGTGAGAGTTGGACTGTGAAGAAGGCTGAGCGCCGAAGGATTGATGCTTTTGAACTGTGGTGTTGGAGAAGACTCTTGAGAGTCCCTTAGACTGCAAGGAGATCCAACCAGTCCATTCTGAAGGAGATCAGCCCTGGGATTTCTTTGGAAGGAATGATGCTAAAGCTGAAACTCCAGTACTTGGGCCACCTCATGCGAAGAGTTGACTCATTGGAAAAGACTCTGATGCTGGGAGGGATTGGGGGCAGGAGGAGAAGGGGATGACAGAGGATGAGATGGCTGGATGGCATCACTGACTCGATGAACGTGAGTCTCAACGAACTCCGGGAGTTGGTGATGGACAGGAAGGCCTGGCGTGCTGTGATTCATGGGGTCTCAAAGAGTTGGACAGGACTGAGCGACTGATCTGATCTGATAGTTGATTTACAATGTTGTGTCAATATCTGTTGTACAGAAAAGTGACTCAGTTACACACACATAAATCCTTTATTTAAATGTTATTTTTCATTATGGTTTATCCCTGGGGATTGAATACAATTCCTTTTGCTATACAGTATAACCTTATTGATACTAAATGTAATGTTTGAGACCTACCAAAGTTTGTATTTTACCCATCAGTTCAAAACAAACAATTCTCATAACTCTCTTGAGAATTTAGTTTTTCCAGGGGCCCCATTAGTCATTACACCTTTCCTGAGAGAAAAAATTTTCCTGAACATTCTCCCTGGAGGAAAACAGAGATTGCCTGTGTTTGTCTGTGCAGGAAATATTTGGATGAAACTCAGGAGCAGACATATTATAACAGATTTTAAGAAGATTTTCAAACATTTCAAAGACTACAACCTGAGGCAAATATCACAATTCATAGTACATTACACTTGGTCCTATATAGTTTTGCTAAAATGTAACGAAACTAAAAAACGAAAAATGCTTCATCATTTTAAATAATTGATAACCTGCACTTCATTAAAATAAAATAAAAAAGCTTTTGCTTTTTGAAAGACACTGTGAAAAAGTTTTAAATATTTATCGAAGACTGGAGAAAATCTTTGCACATATTGGAAAAATGACTTGATTCCAAAATAAAAAAGAATCCTAAAAAACACAATAAGAAAACAAAAAACTCAATTTAAAAATGGGCCAAAGTCCCTAACAGACATCCCTTTAAAGAAAATATACAGGCAGTAAATAACCATATGAAATGATACTCCACATCCATGTCATCAGGGAATTGCAAATTAAAATAACAATGAGCTATCTCTATAGACCTAGGAGAATGGCTAAAATCCAAACATGGACAACATCAAACACTGTTTAAGACGTGGATCAAAAGGAATTTTTATCCATTATTCAGAGACTTAATTTTCATTCACTGCAACCTGGTACAGTCAGTTTGGAAGGCAGTTTGATAGTTTTTTTAAAAAGTAAACATACTCGTACTATACGAACTACTAATCACCCTACTTGGTTTTCATTCATTCAAAGGGGGTGAAAACATGTCCACACAAACCCTGCAAACAAATGTTTATAGCAACACTATGAACAATTATCATTTTTACTTGGGAGTAAAAATGATGTCCTTCAACAGGTGAATGGATAAACAAACTGTACACCCATATAATATTATTTTATCCATGATATTATTCCCAAATAATAATTAAGTCCCCCAAATATGGAGAAAGCTTAAATGAATATTGCTGGGTAAAAGAAGTCAAATTGAAAATGCTATATACATTGGAAGATTTCAACTATATCACATTCTAGAAAAGGTAAAACTATGGAGATATGGCAAACAGATGGGGAAACAATGGAAACAGTGAGAGACTTTATTTTGGGGGCTCAAAAATCACTGCAGATGGTGACTGCTGCCATGGAATGAAAAGATGCTTGCTCCTTGGAAGAAAAGCTCTGACCAACCTTAACAGCATATTAAAAAGCAGAGACATTCCTTTGCTAACAAAGGTCCATCTAGTCAAGGCTATGGTTTTTCCAGTAGTCATGTATGAATGTGAGAGTTGGACTATAAAGAAAGCTGAGCACTGAAGAAATGATGCTTTTGAACTGTGGTGTTGGAGACGACTCTTGAGAGTCCCTTGGACTGCAAGGAGATCCAACCAGTTCATCCTAAAGGAGATCAGTCCTAAATATTCTTTGGAAGGACTGATGCTGGGGCTCCAATACTTTGGCCACCTGATGCAAAGAACTGACTCACTGGAAAAGACCCTGATGCTGGGAACGATTGAGGCAGGAGAAGAAGGGGACGACAGAGGATGAAAGGGTTGAATGGCATCACCAACTCGATGGACATGAGTTTGAGCAAGCTGTGGGAGTTGGCGATAGACAGGGAAGCCTGGCATGCTGCAGTCCATGAGGTCGCAAAGTGTTGGACATGACTGAGCGACTGATCTGATGGAGATATTTAAAAGATCAGTGTCTCTTTTGCTGTCTCGTATACAGGGTTATCGTTACCATCTTTCTAAATTCCATATATATGCGTTAGTATACTGTATTGGTGTTTTTCCTTCTGGCTTACTTCACTCTGTATAATAGGCTCCAGTTTCATCCACCTCATTAGAACTGATTCAAATGTATTCTTTTTAATGGCTGAGTAATACTCCATTGTGTATATGTACCATAGCTTTCTTATCCATTCATCTGCTGATGGACATCTAGGTTGCTTCCATGTCCTGGCTATTATAAACAGTGCTGCGATGAACATTGGGGTACACGTGTCTCTTTCCCTTCTGGACTTTGTGGGAGAGGGAGAGGGTGGGAAGATTTGGGAAAATGGCATTGAAACATGTAAAATATCATGTATGAAACGAGATGCCAGTCCAGGTTCAATGCACGATACTGGATGCTTGGGGCTAGTGCACTGGGACGACCCAGAGGGATGGTATGGGGAGGGAGGAGGGAGGAGGGTTCAGGATGGGGAACACATGTATACCTGTGGTGGATTCATTTTGATATTTGGCAAAACTAATACAATTATGTAAAGTTTAAAAATAAAATAAAATTAATTTAAAAAAAAAAGATCAGTGGTTGTCAGGGATTTGGGGGAGAGAAAATGGAATGCATTGGTGAGACATAGCAGATCTGTAGGGCTGTGAAGCTATTCTGTATGGTTTTATAGTGGTGGATATATGTCATGATACATTTGTCAAAACTGATGGAATATATAACACAAAGAGTGAACTCTAAAATTAACTATGGGTCATCCCAGTGCACCAGCCCCAAGCATCCTGTATCCTCCAATTAAAATAAATAAATTTATATTAAAAAAATAAAATTAGCTATGAAATTTTGCTAATAATGTACCAATATTGGCACATCAGTGTTAACAAATATACCACACACATTGCAGGATAGTAAAAATGTGAGAAACTGGGGAAGAATGAGGGAATATACAGAACTCTGAGTTTAGCACTCAAATTTTGTATAAACCTAAAAGTGCAGTAGAGTCTATTGGAACTCAAATCAAGATGGTAGAGTAAGAAGACAGAGAACTTACCTCCTCCCACAAACACGTCAAATATACATCTACGTGTGGAACAACTCTCAGTAAAAACTAACTAGAGACTAGCAGAAAGACTCCTGTACAACCAAAGCTGCAAGAAAGATCCATACGGAATAAGACAGGAAGGGCAGAGAAGCAATACCAGGACCCACACCCTTGGGAGGGAACTCAGAGGAAATGGCAAATTGCATTAGTGGAGACCCTCCCTTGTGAGTGAGCTATTAGAACCGCATATTGGGCTCTGGGGTCTGACAAAGTGAAGACAGGCCCCCTTGGTTGTTTGATGGCCCAGGGGACACCTGAACTCTGCTTGCTCCCCAAGCAGTGCAGAAAGAACAGATTAAAACCAAATGAGTGATCTGACTGGTTCCTGAGACCAGGGAGGTGCCTGGCCCAGCCTGAGCCAAGCAAACACTCCAGCACCAAAGTGAGGGTTGCCATGACCAAGGACGATTACACAGGTCATCCATCAGAGACAATTTGGATTTCTGATGGTGATCAGACTGCAATGGCCTGTCAGGACCCTCATGGTGCCTTAGAATACCCCCACCAGCCCCTCGTGCTCCAGCAGTGCTCCCCTCTGGGGCAAGGAGTTGTTGGGTACAGGAAGAGCACACACCCAAAGTGAATTGAATCAGCTCCCCAGCGCTCCTGCGCCAGCAGTGTGGAAGTTGACCTTGTCCCTGACAGGGTGGTGACAGTGACCAAGCGGAAGGAAAGCCCTGCCTTACACCTGGTTCTACCCGAAGCCTGTATCTGTGAGTCTGCTTCTGTTTTGTTCTACATATTTGCTTTGTTTCTTTAGATGGAAGTGACATCTAAGATGTCATGGAAGATGTCTTTCTATGACTTATTCACTCTTCATAATAATCTCTGGGTTCTATTCACATTGCTGCAAATGGCAAAATTTCATTCCAGATTCCTGAGTAATATTCCATTGTATATATACACACTGCATCTTCTTTATCTGTTCACCTGTCAATGAGCATTGTTTTCATCTCATATCGATTGTATCTACTATGCTGCTATAAACATTTGGGTGCACATATTTTTTTGAATTAATGTTTTCCTTTTCTTTGGGTAAATCTCCAGCAGTGGGACTGCTGAACTGCATGGTAGTTCTATTTCTAATTTTATGAAGAAACTCCATACTGTTTACCATGGTGCCTGCACTAATTTACATTCCCACAAACACTGTACCAGGGTTCCCTTTTCTTCAGATCCTCACTAACACCTGTTATTTCTCATCTTTTTGATGACAGTCACTCTGACAGTTGTGAGGTGATACCCCATTGTGGTTTTGTTTTGTATTTCCCTGTGATGTGAAGTATCTTTTTATATGTCTGCTGGTCATCAGTATGTTTTCTTTGGGAAAAAACTAGAATTAAGGTTCTCTGCTCATATTTTAATCATATTGTTTATTTTTTATGTTGAATTATATGAGTTCTTTATATGTTTTGGATATTAACCTTTTATCTGAAATATTGTTTGCCAAATATTCCCCCCATTCAATAATTTGCTCTTCAGTTGGTGATGCTTTACTTTGTAAAAGTTCTTTATTGTGAATGGGTATTTATCTATTTTTACTTTTGCTTTACTTGCCTGAGGAGACAGATTCAAAAAATAATATTAAGACTTATTTCAAAATGCTTACTGCCTACATTTTCTTCTATGACTTTTATGGTTTCTGGTTTTACATTTAAGTCTTTAAAGCATGTTGAATTTATTTTTGCATATAGTATGAGGAAGTAGTCCAGCTTAATTCTTTTGCATGCAATTGGACAGTTTCTCCAATACTGCTTATTGAAGAGATCGATATTCTTTATTTTATATTATTGCTTCCTTGGTCATAACTTGGCCATGTGTGTGCAGGTTTATATTTGGGTTCTCTATTCTGTTCCATTGATCTGTGTGCCTGTTTTTGTGCCAGTACCATAGTGCTTTGATTATCATAACTTTGTAGTATAATCTGAAGACAGAAATGTGATTATCTCCAGTTTAGCTTTTCTTTCTCAAGGCTGGCTTGACTCTTTGGGGATCTTTTGTGGTTCCATACTAATTTTGAATTATTTGTTCTAGTTCCATGAAAAATACCATGTTGTTTGAAGAATTGCATTGCATCTGTAGACTTTGGGTAATATGAACATTTTAATAGTATTAATTCTTCTAATCCATGAACATGGAATATCTTTCACTTTATTTCTATCATCTTGAGTTTCTTTCATTAATGTTCATAGTTTTTGGAGTACACATCTTTCCCCTTCTTGGTTAAATTTATTCCTAGGTATTTTATTCTTTTTGATGCAATTATAAATGGGATTTTTTCTTGATTTCTATTTCTGATAGCTCATTATTAGTGTACAGAAATTTAACAGACTAGTGCATATTAATTTTTCATCCTGAAATTTTATTAAATTCATTTATTCATTCTAATAGTTGTTTGCTGGAGTCTTTAGAGTTGTATATATTATCACATCATCTCAAACAGCAACAGTTTTACTTCTTTCCAATATAGATGCATTTTATAACTTTTTCGATTGTGGAGTGTAAGCCTTCCAGTACTATGGTAAACAGACATGGTGAGAGTGGGCATTTTTGTCTTCTTCCTGATCTTAGAGAAGATTTCAGCTTTTCACCATTGAGTGTGATGTTCACCAGGCATTTGTTATAAATGGCCTCTATTTTGTTGATGTATATTCCCTTTATATCAGTCTTGCTTAGAGTTTTTGTCATGAAAGGATGTTGAATTTTGTTATGTGCTTTTCTTGCATCTATTGAGATGACCATGTCATCTCATGTCATTAACAAAATGACATCTGATTTGTTAATGTGGTGTCTCATGTTGATATATTTGTAGATACTGTATCTTTCTTACATCCCTGAAATAAATCTCACTTGATCATGATGTATGATTTTTTATGTATTACTGAATTCATTAGTTGAGGATTTCTCATCTATATTAATCATGGATAATGGTTTGTAATTTTTATTTTATTTTGTTGAAGTATTTTTATATGGGGTTGGTATCAGGGTATTGCTGACCTGGTAGAATGAATTAGAAAGTGTTTCTTCCTTTTCAATTTTTGGGAATAGCTGGAGAAGGATGGGTATTAAGTGAAAGTGAAAGTCGCTCAGTCGTGTCTGACTTGTGACTCCATGGAATTCTCCAGGCCAGAATACTGGAGTGGGAAGCTTTTCCCTTCTCTGGGGGATCTTCCCAACCCAGGAATTGGACCCAGGCCTCCTGCATTGCAGGCGGATTCTTTACCAGCTGAGCCACAAGGGAAGCCCAAGAAACCTGGACTGGGTTGCCTATCCCTTCTCCAGGGGACCTTCCTGACCCAGGAATCAAACTCAGGTTTCCTGCACTGCAGGTGGATTCTTTACCAACTGAGCTATTGGGGAAACCCTTTTCAATTTTTTGAAATTTGAAAAGTTTCCTGCTTTTCAATTTTTTGGAATAGGTGGAGAAGTATTGATATTAACCCTTCTTTAAATATTTGGTAGAATTTGTCTGTAAAGCCCTTTGGTCCCAGACTTCTGTTTTTTGGGAGCTTTTATTACTCATAAAACATCATTAGTAGTAATTGACCTGTGAAACTGTCCTATTTCTTCCAGATTTAGGCTTGGAAAGCTATTTCTAGCAATTTTCAATTCTTCTAGGTTACCCACTTTGTTGGTGTATAACGGTTTGTAGTATCCCCTTATAGTTACTTGCTTTTCAGTGATATCAGTTGAAACTTCTCTTTAATTTCTGATTTTATTCATTTAAGCCCTCTTTCTTTTTTTCATGATGAATCTGGCTAAAGGTCTATTGAGTTTATGTTTTCAAAGAACCAGCTTTAGTTTCATTGATCTCTTTTATTTACTAATTTATTAGGTAACCATGTCATTAATTTCCACTCTGGTCTTTATTATTTCCTTCCACTAACTTTGAGGTTTTTTGCTGTTTAGTTGTGAAGTTGTATCCAACACCTTTGTGACTTCATGGACAGTCATGCTCCTCTGACCATGGAATTCTCCCAGCAAGAATACTGGAGTGGGTTGCCATTTCCTTCTCCAGGGGATCTTCTCAACCTAGGGATCGAACCAGCAACTCCTGCATTCAGTTCAGTTGCTCAGTCATGTCCGACTCTTTGCAACCCCATGGACTGCAGCTCTCCAGACTTCCCTGTCAATCATGAACTCCTGGAGCTTACTCAAACTCATGTCCATCGAGTCAGCAATACCATCCAACCATCTCATCCTCTGTTATCCTCCTTTCCTCCCACCTTCAATCTTTCTCAGCATCAGGGTCTTTTCCAATGACTCAGTTCCTCGCATGAGGTGGCCAAAGTATTGGAGCTTCAGCTTCAACATCAGTCCTTCCAAAGAATATTCAGGACTGATTTCCTTTAGGATGGACTGGTCAGATCTCCTTGCAGTCCAAGGGACTCTCAAGAGTCTTCTCCAACACCACAGTTCAAAAG
Source organism: Bos grunniens (assembly GCF_055505025.1). NCBI lineage: Eukaryota > Metazoa > Chordata > Mammalia > Artiodactyla > Bovidae > Bos > Bos grunniens. The sequence continues at coordinate 12,662,943 of NC_141168.1, forward strand.
CATCAATTCTTCGGTGCTCAGCTTTCTTCACAGTCCAACTCTCGCATCCATACATGACCACTGGAAAAACCATAGCTTTGACTAGACGGACCTCTGTTGGCAAAGGAATGTCTCTGCTTTTTAATATGCTGTCTAGGTTGGTAATGGCTTTTCTTCCAAGGAGTAAGTGTCTTTTAATTTCATGGCTACAGTCACCATCTGCAGTGATTTTGAAGCCCCCGAAATTAAGTCTGTTACTGTTTCCATTGTTTCCTCATCTTTTTGTCATGAAGTGATGGGACCAGATACCATTATCTTAGTTTTCTGAATGTTGAGTTTTAAGCCAAGCTTTTCACTCTCCTCTTTCACTTTCATCCAGAGACTCTTTAGTTCTTCTTCACTTTCTGTCATGCAGGTGGTGTCATCTGCATATCTGAGATTATGGATATTTCTCCCAGCAATCTTGATTCCAGCTTGTGCTGCATCCTTGCAGTTTACTGTGATCTACCCAGTCAAAGGCTTTGGTGTAGAAGCCAAAGCAGAAGCTCAAGGCTTCCCTTGTGGCTCAGCTGGTAAAGAATCCACCTGCAATGGGGGAGACCTGGGTTCAATCCCTGGGTTTTGAAGATCCCCTGGAGAAGGGAAAGACTACCCACTCCAGTATTCTGTCCTGGAGAATTCCATGGACTGTACAGTCCAGGGGTCGCAACAAGTTAGACACAATTGAGCAACTTTCACTTTCTTCACTGCTGCATTACAGGTGGATTCTTTATGACTGAGCCACCAGGGACATCTATCATTCTTTTTCTAACTCCTTTAGCTGTAAAGTTAAGATTGCTTGAGATTTTTGTTTCTTGACATAGCCCTGTATTCTTTTTTTAACTGCTTTTGTTGTGTTCCATAGATTTTGAAAAGCCGTGTTTCTCTTTTCATTCATCTTTTCATATTTTATAAATTTCTTTTTTTTTTAAGTTGATCCTTTAGTAGCATCCTTTTTAGTATCATGTTGTCTAGTCTCCTTACATTTGTATTTTTTCCAGTGTTCTAGTTTAATTCTAGTTCTAGTTCTAATTTATTTCTAGTTTAATACTGTGTAGTCAGAAAACATGTTTGAAATGATTTCTGTCTTCTTAATTTAATGTCTTTTGTTATAGATTAGATGTTTTAAAAAGTCTATTTTGTTTGATATGAGTATTGCTACCCAGGCTTTCTTTTCATTTCCATTTGCATGGGATATCTCCTTGTTTTCATTCCTTTTGTGTGTTTAGTTCCGTTCCGGATGTCTTGTAAGTAACATATAGATTGGTGTGTTTTTTTTTGCTGTTTGTGGTTTTCTTTTCTCTCTCTCTCTCTCTTTTTTTTTTTTTTTTTGCTTGTTTTCTGCTTTTCAATCCATTGAGCCATCCTATGTCCTTTCACTGGAGCATTTAGTCCATTTACAGTTAAAGTGATTATTGATAAGTACATGCTACTGAAAGCCACACAGTCGTGTCTGACTCTTGTGACCCCATAGACTATACAGTCCATGGAATTCTCCAGGCCAGGATACTGGAGTGGGTAACCATTCCCTTCTCTAGGGTATCTTCCCAACCCAGATATTGAACCCAGGTCTTCCACATTGCAGGCAGATTCTTTACCAGCTGAGCCACCAGGGAAGCCCATTGACGTATATAACTACTGCCATTTTGTTACTCATTTTCTGTTATTTTTTTAAAAGATATTTTCATTTCTCTATATATATGTGTAAAGTTTTATATAATATAAATGTTTCAATATGTATATTTATAGCTGTTGAAGTTTAAACTTTTTAAAGGTTCTACATATTTACTCCATTTCTCACAAGTTTTGTCTTTTGGTATCATATTTTACATGTTTCTTTTTTCACATCCCTTAACTGATTATTTTAATTACAGTTGATTTTATAGCTTCTGTCTCTTGAGTTTTACACTACCTTGTTTGAGTGGTTGATACACTGTCTTTACTGTGTATTTACCTCCATCAGGGAGATTTTTCATACATGTATTTTCTTATTTCTTGTTATGGTCTTTAGTTTTCACTTGAGGGCCATTGAACATTTCTTATAAGGTTGGTTCAGTAGTGATGAACTCAGTTTTTGTGTGCCTAGGAAACTCTTTTCTTCAAATCAATGATAACCTTGCTGGGTAGAGTATCCTTGGTCATAGGGGTTTTTATTCAGCACATTATATAATGCCACTCCCTTCTGGCCTGCAAAGTCTCTGCTGAAAAATCATGTCTTGGTGTATATTGCTCTGTGTTACCTGGACCTGTATATCTAGTTCCTTTAGGTTAGGGAATGTTTCAGCCATTATTTCATCAAGTACATTTTCTACCCCTTTCTCTCTTCACCTTCTGAGACTCCTATAATGCAAATGTTAGTATAGATATTGTTGTTTCACAGGTCCCTTAAACTATCCTGATTTAATTATCTTTGTTTTTGTTCTGCTGAGTGATTTCTCAATCAACCTTGCAGATCACTTATGCATCTATATTACCTAATCTATTTGCTAATGTGCTGTTGATTCCTTCTAGTGTATTTTTGATTTCAGGCATTGTGTTCTCCAGCTCTGATTTGTATTTCTTATATTCTTCTTTTTTTTTTTTAAAGTTTTCACAGTGTTCCTCTATTCTATTCCTGAGCTCAATGACCATTTTTATGATGAGTGTTTGAATTCTTTTTTGGGGTAAGTATTTATCTCCGTGTCATTAATGTTTCCTTTGGTTTTTCATCTTGTTCTCTCATTTGGAACATATTTCTTTGTCTTCTCATTTTGTTTGACTTTGTCTTTCAAATTAGGCGGAATCATTTCCTATCTCAGTCTTAAAGGCATGTCTTGTGTGGGAGACTCCTTATGTAGTCTGGGCTGAGGCTTTTTTCAGGGCCTGCTGGGGCCTCCACTTGTAGGGGTCAGAACTGGAGCCAGGGCTGGGTGGGGCTGGAGCTAGAGTCTGACATAGGCTGAGGCCCTTTTGAGGGACACTGGGAGCCCCTGGTTCAGTGAGCGGTGAGCTGCTAGGGGGACTAGAATTAGGATTCGTCGTGGGCTGAGGCTTCTCCTGGGTCACAGTGAAATAACCATTTTGGTGGCTGTAGAGCTGGAGCCAGAGAGATTGGAGCCTTTATCTGATGAGAGCCACCAGTGTGTGCTCATCGCCACTACCTTGACTGGGAGTGTGACCAAAGATGGAGTGGCTGGGGCTGGAGCCTGAGGAGAGCTGCTGCTTCTCCTGGGGGCAGGGGTATTGGTGGCCACTGCCTTAGTGAGATATGTGGCCAGAGCCAGAGGGGCTAGAGCTACAGTCCATGTGGGCTGGGGGGTGGGGCCGACCGGGGTGGTCTTGGCCAGCTGGCCATAGCAGCAGGCACTTTTCATCTTGCTGTTTCTGCACAGGACCTGGGAGGAAGCAAGTCCATGCGTACACCCTTTAACAGGGAAACTTAGATTTCCAGCAGCCCTTGGGCTCTCTCAGTTATAAGCCTCACTGGTTTCAAAACCAGCAAAAGCATTTTGTCTTGCTAGTGCTGGGCCCCAGGGCTGGGGTACCCAACATGGTGCTTGAACTCCTTGGTCCTTGGGAAGGACGCCCGTTTTGGGATAACCTCCTCCCCTTCCAGGATGCTCAATGGGTGTGTGGGTCCCAACTAGACTGCTTCTCTTCCTCTCCTACATGTTTGATGTGGATTTTTTTTTTCTTTTGTATTCATGGTTGTACAAAAGTTGTTCTTTTACTTTAGTTTGTTCTCAAAGAGAGCTCTTTTATATGTAGTTTTAGCTTTGATAATGTTCATGGGAGATAAGCTCAGGGTCTTACCAGTCTTCCTTCTTGAACTTGTCTTCTAACAATTTAAAATATAGACTTCAGTGATATTGTCAGTAACACTGCATGGAGCCATCATCAATATCCATCTCCAGAACTTTCCCACCTCAAACTGTGACTCTGTACCAATTAAATAACTTCTCATTCTTGTCTCCTAGTCACTTGTAACCACAATTCTACTTCATGTTTCTAAGCATCTGAATATCCTACATATATCTCCTTTTCTTTCAGTTTAGATAAAATTAAATTAATTAATTGATTAATATTTTAATTTTAATTAATATTAAATTACTTAATACTTAATAAATTAATATTAATATTTTAATTTCTAATTAATATTTTTAATTTCTCAGGATACCATTTCTTAGTTTCATTGACTTCTTTTTCTGCCAGTTGGCTGTTTTCTATTCTCTACTTTGCTTATATATGCTCCAATATTTATTACTTTCTTATTTCTGCCATATTGGGGTTGATTTTTCTTCTGTTTCTAGTTCAGATGTAAAATAAGGATGTTGATTTTCAATCTTTTCTTTTTCAAAGGCATGAGGATATGTTACTGAAAACTAACCTCTTAGTACCGCTTTTGCAGCCACACATTTTTGGCATGTTGTGTCTTGTTTTCATCAGTCTCCAACCAGTTCCTAATTTCTCTCTTGAACCCCTTTAATCAATTTTTCAACCCAGTCCCAGAATTTATGTTTTGTTCTTCTTACAGTTTTTAATCTCTCTGTGATATTTTCATTTCATTCATGTATCATTTTCTTCATTAGGTTGTCTATATGTTTTATAGATTATTCAATATTGTTAGGATGATGATTCTGGATTTTCGCCAGGCGACTCATATCTACATTTCGTTAGGGATAGTTTCTTGAGATTTAGTTTGCTCCTTTAATTGGTCCCTGTTTTCCCTGTTTCACTTTATATCTTGTGAAATTTAGCTGAGATGTGGGCGTTTGGAAACACAGCTACTTCTCCCAGTCTATTGACTAACTTTGAGAAGTGAAAGATCTTCAGCAATAAGCTCTCCTAGAGACTCTGGGGACCCTCTAGCCTTGTCTGTGGATGCAACTTCTCTGAATTGGTTTATGTATATTCTCAGTTAAAGAGGTTTGTCCAATTTTTTTTTTCTGAAGCCTGTACCGACTTGCTCTACCTGGTGTTTGCCTGACATGCTACAATCTCTTTATAGCTATAAAAAGTTGGAATGTTTGCGATGTTTCTCAGTGGCCCCTACAAGGAATCCAAATTGCCATTCCCATCAGTGCTCTGAAACAAGTGAGACAACAAACAAACCGAACTTCAGGCCACTCTCCGAAAAGCTACAAAATAGTCTCCATTGTCCATTTTTCTTTTTCTCTCTTGAAGAAGAGATGGGAGTTGGGAATTTTCTCCTGATCCGCACACATGGTGGTAGAAAGAGGAGGTAGCTATGGGAGGTAAAGTGTCATCAATTTGCGTAAACACTTCGCTGACTGTATCTGTTCTTGGCGTTGTGCTTGTCTGGAGTGCTGACACCTATTATCTGACTTCTGTTATTTTCAGAAAGGAAATTTGGCCTCTATATTCCCATCTCCATGGAGGAACAATGGCTTAGGGATTCGTATTTTGACATCATATCAATGTTCCTCTTGAGTAATTGTCATCATGAAATCATGCATCTTCTTGGGAAATTTTCTTGAGTTTTTTATACCAGCAATCACATCTCACTGGGGGAAAAATGCACTGAACCAAAACTGAACCCTCCCTCACACTGTCCTCTTCTTCTGCAATACTCTGTGGAAGGCAGCCTTCACTTGAGCATTCCTTACACTGTAGACAAGAGGGTTCAGCAATGGGTTGAAAAGACTGTAAAACAGGAAAAGGATTTTCTTCTGTTCCTCTCGGTGGCTACTCTCAGGGGCCAAGTACACCATCATGGCTATGCCAAAGTAGAACCCAACCACACAGAGGTGGGAGGAGCAGGTGGAGAAGGCTTTCTTGTGGCCCTCCTTTGACTGGATCTTTAGGATTGCCCAGAGGATGTGCACATAGGAGACCAGCATCAGGGAAAGGGGCCCAACTAAAATAAACACACCTTCAGCAAAGAGGAACATTTCATTGATCCAGATGTCACCACAGGTCACTTTGAGAACAGATTGAATCTCACAGAAGAAGTGGTTCACCTTCTGGGGCCCACAGAAGGGCAGCCTTAGAAACAGACTTACTTGTACTATGGCCAGGCACAATCCACACGACCAACAAGCGATGGCCAGGAACATGCACACCCTCCAGTTCATGATGACCATGTACTGCAGGGGGTGGCAGATTGCCACAAACCTGTCATAGGACATCACCACCAAAATCAAACACTCCATAGAAGAAAAAATCAAATTAAAAATCATCTGCAAAGTACATAAGACAAAGGAGATGTCTTTTTTGTGTTTCACTAGATTTGCCAGCAGATTGGGCAAATTGCTAGAAGCATAGGATATGTCAATGATGGCCAGATGAGACAGGAAGTAGTACATGGGGGTGTGCAGTCTAGGGTCGAGGCAGATGAGACCCAAGATCATGCCATTCGCCAGCAGGTTGAAGGTATATAACAGGGAGAAGATACCAAACAGGACCAATTCCATGTCTTCACTGAGCTGGAATCCTATCAGGATGAATTCTGCAATCCATGATTGATTGCCCTCCATTCCTAAAGATAGTCTGTCAAGGACTGTGCGATGGGAGTGTCACAGCTGGATAACAATGAAAATAGGAGTTATTTATCTGAAGGGAATGAAGAGGAAGCTGGTATGCTTGTCTATGCATAACTGATTTTTTTCCTTAAGTTTCTTCACCTTTTTGTTTTCTTTTTATTGTGAGGTAATCTCAAATTTCAGATAAGTATCATGGACTATAAACTATACTAGTATATAGATTTTACCAAGTTGCTTGTTCATGTTTGGCTTATCATTTATTTTCGCTGTGTGCACATAGTGCTAATTTTCTGGAGACCACATAAGACTAAAGTGAAACCATAGTCACATATTGGCAATTTACATCTAAACCCTTTGGAATTTTTTCTCTATAACATGGATACTTGCTAATGTATTCTCAGTATAACTACCAAAAACAGGAGATGTAACATTAAGATAATTCACTACTCTAAATACAGCATTTCCTGCCCTTGTAGCCTAAGGTTCAAATTCAACATCACATATACTAATCATTTCCTCTAATTTTAAATAGTTTGCACTTCTTGCCTTGATGGTGATATTTTTGAAGAGTATGAGTTCTTGTTTTGTGCTGTGTTTCTCAATGCATTTTCCCATTTATTGTCCATGTTCTAATTCAGATTAAACATTTTTTAGCACAAAAAAGTGTCCTTCTTAATGCCCTCCATTAATACACAGATAATGATAATTTGTCCCAGTAATGTTGATGTTGATGTGGATCATTGGCTAAGGTGGTGCCTCCACATTATTTCCATTATAAAGTTTTTAATCCATAAAATTTTAAGTACTTTCTTTCTTCTGGCTTAACAAACTATCCTATACTCATCTTGTACATTTCCCACTTCAGCTTGGAATCCATGATTTCACTCAAAATATGTCTTCTTGTATTGAAGAATCATTAAAAAATATCTGCTTATATTGGGTGTTTAATAATAATTTTTTTATCATCACTTTTGCCACATTTCTGATATCCCCATACAATAGGGATAAATACCATTTGGGACAGTATATAGATTGCTAAGTGGATAATGGATTCTTACCTTGACCTGTTTAATCTTAATACGTTTACTGACTTCTTTTGGAGAACAAAATCTATTTTACTAAATGAACATTACATCATAAAGAATGATCTCAATCTTATACAGTAGTTTTTTTGGCAATGTAGATTTAGTATTTCAAATCATATTAATTATATTGCTAATCATTTTTGATTTTCTTTGTTTTCAGGGAATTATAGTCTTCTGGAAATTTTAGACTTATAAATTAATGTTTCAATGAACTGGTTTACTTTGTGGGTAAAAAGGCATCTATGTCATATGAGATTCTAACATCAAGTTTTCTAAGTATCTTAGAGAAACATAAAAATTGGTAAAACATTAAAGAGAAAATACATATGTGAAATATATGTCCAAAGCTGATGATTGTTAGTAATTTCTATAAACAGTTTTCCATTTTTCACTGTACCTATATTTTCACAAAATATATTTAAAATTCTATGAACAATACTGTGTGTATCTGCTTCTTTCATTTAGAATAACATGTACATTTTTTCATATCAATTATTTCTTTGCAACATACTTTAAACATCTGTACACTATTTTGTTGCATATAAACATTTTATTTAGTATATCACCTTCTAACTAGGTTGTTTGGATTATAATGTTACAGTGACTAAATTTTATATGTATTTTTTTATGTATATTTTCTTTTCTTATACTAATTTCCAGGACATGGAAATTCTTGGTCAAATCTATTCCTTCCTTCCTTCCCTTCCATGCTTCCTTTCATTCTTTCTTTCTTCCTACCTAGCTATTTATCTATCTTTCTGTTTACCTATCTAGTTTAAAATAGCCTAAATAAAATTTCTTCTTTCCAATAGAGTCATTAAAATAATAGCAACTCAGTAAATAAAGGATATGCTATTCTTTACTGGGGCAGCTCAGTAACTGAGCTAGGGAGCTTTAAAATATTCCTTTAGCCAGTGGATTGGCACTCATTCTATCCTATTTTGTGGTGGGACACATTTTCTATCAGATCAGTAATCTTGAGTCTAATAATTATGCATATTAGATGATAGTGTAGGAAATAGTAAGAAATAACTATATTGTAAAACACTTATACTGTTTCAGCAAAGAGTTTACTATAACAGTTAACAGAATTCTGTTTTCCAGTATCAGATGTTACTCTATCAATACATTTATCTATTAGGTTATAAGGTCCTTTTGCTTTTTTGGCCAAATCAGAGCCTTATTCAGAAGAAATGCCTACAGCCAGGTTATTCTCAAAACAATAGATTTGGTCTATCTGCTGAGAAGGACCATCACTCAACCACACTGGGAAACGATGTCAAGAAAGCTGCTGAGCAAAAGAAGCCACCTGCCACAGCCCAGCAGGCAGAAGCTCTAGGAGCTGGGGTGGGGGTAGTCATTACTGTAATACATTTAGTAATACGATTACAATAATAAATAGTTATTAAATAAATATGTATATACACATATATATGTAATGTTTATATACACAGGAATTTGTAAAATATGCCCTATTAGATATTCTGAGAAATTATTTCTCAATTGTAAATTACAGATATGTACATAAACTGTAAGAGCAGGACTATTGTGCAACATTATTCATTTAAATAGAGAAGAAACAGTCAAAATTGTGAGCATGATGGTGGATAAACAGAACATAAATAACACAAATCCTGATGATTCAGACAGTAAAGAATCTGCCTGCAATGCAGGAGACCTGGGTTCGAACCCTGGATTGGAACGAACCCCTGGAGAAGGGAATGGTAACCCACTCCAGTATTCTTTCCTGGAGAATCCCCATGTACAGAGGAGCCTGGTGGGCTACAGTCCATGGGGTCGCCAAGACTCAGACACAAGTGAGTGACTAGCACTTGCACTTTCTTTCACTTACAATGTAAAAATAGTATTACAAAAACTGAAAAAGTCATCGGTTAGCGGAGAAGTATGAAAAATCATAAAAAAGACAAAATCTCCCCATTTTTGAAGTGAAAATTTAAAAACCAAAGGTACAAATTTGAAGGATACACACTCTGAGATTTAGACTTGAGTTTCTGGCAAGATGAGAGACTACATGCCCTACACCATACTCGTCTATTAAAAACAACTAACCCTACTCTTGAGCAGAGCCCGCCTGGATTCAACTCTTCTTACTGAAGAAAATTCTAATATTTCATTTTAAGCAAAAAAGAAGTAATCCCAGAAAGAAAGTTCACATTGTAAAAAGAAATAAAGAGCAAAAGAGGTAGTACATATATTTGCAAACTAAGCAGATATTGATGGTAAGAATACTGGTGGTGATCTCTGGTACCTAGAATAAGACTGAACTAAACACATAACAATAGCACACATGTGCGGCATAGGCTGATAGAAGTTAAAGGTTCTAATTTCCATGTGTTTTGACAGAAAAGTGTAACTACTGACTTTCATTACCTTTTCTTTCTACTCAGCATTAATTACTTAATTGTACTGATAAATTTAGCCCATGAGCAATCCATATTCCCATTCAAAAATTTAAGGATTCTTCTTTTAAAAAATTGTATGGGATTAAAGCCTGTCACATGTCTTTATAAATCAACAAGTTAAATGTACATCTGAGTAAGAAGACCAAGAAAACATTAACTCTGTGGAGGGACACAGATAAAAGAAAAATGGAATAGAAGAATTAGAAGTAGTTCTCTCTAGAAAAGCAACATATAAAATGGAAAAATCTGTCAAAATAATCCTCTTTGGATTTCTGGAATCTAATCAAAAGCTATAGCAACCACACACTTGCTTAATATGGAAAACAAACCTGAAGATCAACCGGAGAGATCTGTAGCATTTTAACTTGCCCTGATACCATCCCCTACTCCCTAGCTCAGGAGCAGATCTAAACAAGATAGTCTGCACTTCTGATGTACACTCACTACCAAAAGGAGCAGAACATACTTCATACTCAACAGGGTTCTGGATATCGGATTTGACCTGTCTGGTGACTCCTTGAAGGATGCAGTCAAAGAACTTCGTTTATTGTAATTAACTCAAAACTCTCCCACCGCTGAGGTGGCTACCCAGAGGCAATTGCTGAAAGCCTCTGAAGGCAAAACTATCAGCTGCTGCCACATGAGGCAAGTAATAAAAGGTGGGGTAAACTATTGACTAACATAACACCCTGAGTGGAAGAACTGGAAATAAGATGATTTGGTAAATAGATGATTTGAATAGCTCCCAGATACTGCTGGGAAACTAGAAGGCCACACACACGACCAGGGCTTGGAAAATGCTCAGAGGGAATCTGAGAAGGTCCTGACGCCTTGCCTCTGTCTAAAGTCCAGACTCTGCACAGGCAGGAAGCTGTCAGAGTTGTAAGTGACCTGGATGAGGGGTGAAGGCAAGTCTCAACACACAAAGAGATCCATTTATAAAAATATGAAGGGAGGTTGAAAATACCGATAGAGTTGCTGGATTATAGGCATATATATAGTTTTCAATAGCTTGCTTGCTCATTGGATTACCAGAGCCTGAAATGCCCTTATGAGATCTGACTCTCTATTAGGAGATTATGAAATAGAATGAAGAAAAACAAAAAGTCATCATCACAAACCAGAGAGAAGGTAGGATGAAAAATCAAATTAATTTTGAATAATTTTAATAAAACTCTCCAACTCAAAATGTGATTTAAAAAACAATATTCAAATACAAACCAGTTAGTGCTAAAGGTGTACGAGTTAAACAATGAAACCTTATGTTCACCCAAGTTGTAACTGAATGTGTTGAATAATCTTACAAAGAATCTAATGTAAGCATGATTAAATATTCAAATAGATCAATGAAAGTGTTGCATTTATTAAAATTTCAATAAATTATAAGCAGTAAAGGAAATAGGGGTGAAAAGATAGTCACTGCGCATGAAAAAAGAATCTATGAGGCATTCAGGAAATAAGCAGTGTCATTCATTTTTTTAAACTCAAAAAGAGGATAAAATACTGGACATTAAAAGGGAGAAATAATGCACTGAAAGATTGTATTTAATACCTGTGGCTGATCCATGTTAATGTTTGGGAGAAACCAACACAATACTCTAAAGCAATTATCCTACATTTAAAAATAAATAAATTTATATAAAAACGAATCTACCTAGATCTCAACATATATAGACAAGGGGTAGCTTCTTCATTTGGACATTTCATTTTATTCATTTATTCCCTTCTAATTGTGTTGAATTACAATTGACATGCAACACGTTATAAGTTTAAGGTATACAGCATAACAATTTGACTTACATACCTTGTGATCTGATGACCATGATACGCAGAGTAAACATCCATCATCTCATATAGACAGAAAGGTATTTTTCTCTTGTGAGAATTTTGGGATTAACTCTCTTATTCACGTTCACATATAGTATACAGCTGTGTTGATTATATTCATCATGTACATTACATTCCTAGAAGACTGACTTATTCTATAACTAAAAGTTTGTACCTTTGGATCACCTTCATTCAAGTCCCCCTCAACTATTCCTCACCTTCAGTCCTACAAATCTGATGTCTTTTTCTACGAGTTTGTTTTTTTGTTATTTGAAGTAAAATTGAACTGTAACACTGCATTAGTGCTGGATGGACAATAGAGGGATACATCCTTGGAAATTTAACTCACAGGCATGATAAAGCTTGGGAGGCGAAACACAAACAAGATAAACTTTCCAGAGAGATAATAAGGGATGTGATAAAAAAAAAAAAATCAATATTTGAAGAGATTTTACCAAAAATGTTCCAAATGGAACAAAGACTTAATTTCCAAACTGATAAAAATGCATTCTGAAATAATACAGTAAAGGTAAATGCAGCCATAAGGACTTGAAGACCTTCTAATAATTAAAGGTAAAATAAATTTTTAGATCAAAAATTCTAGATTAAGATTGGTTAAAAATAAATTCTCAATAGATATCAATTAACAAATGCTTGCCTATCATTTTCCTCTTTACAAAAAATAGTTGCCTAGGGCTGCCATAACAAATTAAAATCTTAGTTTTCTTTCATATGTTTTGCAATTTTTAATAAAAGCGGTAGTTTCATTTGTCTCTTAAAATATTTTGTTGCACTATTGTCCCAAGATCAAAAGGAAATGTTTAAAACATTAAAGATAAAAGTGTCTATATAGTATCAACAATTTGACTAACAGTAAATTTCTTATCAGCAAGATCTGAAGACAATAAGGTATTATCTTTAATGTCTCAAGAAGCAGAGAAGCTATCAAGAACTTTATAACTGCAAGAACTCTCTTGAATGAATGAGAACAAAATGAAATTTTTTCACATGTAAACTATAAATGTTTAGGGCCTATAGCTATTTAGCATACCAATAAAGAAAATTCCCCATTAAGGTAGAAATTAATTCATAATGAAGCAATACATAGAAATAATATCAAACAAAGTAATAAAATATAATCTTATATTTAATAACTTATGAGCTATGAAATAATTATTTTGATATTTAAAAAGCATAAAAGTAAAATTTGAAAATCATAAATGAAGGATAAGAGACTATTTGAAAATAAAGAGTGCTAAATTCTTGAAGAGACTCAAAATACTGTAATGATACTAAATTTATTATCATATATCATGCATTTTTATGTTACCACTTCAAGAAACCTTCAAGCACATCAATCAAAAAATGATTGAATCTATGATTTTAAAAATTATACTGCAAAAGCATTAAAGCATTATCAATCAAAAAAGAAGGCAGAATGCAAGAAAAAAACAGAAAAAGAGAAAAAAAAGTTAATATTTAGGAAAAGCAAAATAAAGATAAGTCTATCCATTAGTGCATTAAATGTAAATGAATTAAATTTCCATCAAGATAGAGATGGTCATATCAGATTAAAAACAGAAAATCCACATACAAACCTTTATGACAGTCACATTTAAACATAAATGCACAGAGACATACACATACACTCAAAACTAAAAAAGATGATTGAGGGTAAAACGATGAGAAAACATGTTTCATGCCAACAGTGACTGGTAATAGCAATACTGATATCAGACCAAAGGATAGAAGGATATAAATAAGATACTGTGCTGTGCTTAGTCACTCAGTCGTGTCTAACTTTTCACAACCCCATGGACTGTAGCCCACCAGGCTCCTCTATCCATGGGGATTCTCTAGGCAAGAATATGGGGGTGAATTGCCATACCCTCCTCCAGGGGATCTTCCCAACCCAAGGATCAAACCCAGGTCTCCTGTACTGCAGGAGGATTCTTTACTGTCTGAGCCACCAGGGAGACCCATATAAGATACTACAAAATTGTAATAAAATGAAAAATTTGCCAAAAGAAGAAAATTCACTATAAATTCACTGTAAAATAATTCAGCAAATGTTATATAGAAGACAAGTTTTTTTCATCTATTCAAAAACATTACTTTTATCATTATTAACAGTAAAACTTTAAAATTTTTCCTTTAGAGTTAGGATATGATTTAACATGCTTCCCTAAAACCACTTCTTTTAACATTGACCTAAGAACTAGCTGTCAATAAGGCAACAGGAAGAAAAAGAAGGGCTAGATTTAAAATGGAAAATAAAATATAATTACTGATAAAACTTGTGTATGTTAAAAACAGAATCTCTATGGATAATCTATTATTAGAGGTGCATGCTGCTGCTGCTAAGTCACTTCAGTCGTGTCCGACGCTGTGCGACCCCATAGACAGCAGGGATTCTCCAGGCAAGAACACTGGAGTGGGTTGCCATTTCCTTCTCCAATGCATGAAAGTGAAAAGTGAAAGTGAAGTCGCTCAGTTGAGTCCAACTCTTAGCGACCTCATGGACTGCAGCCTACCAGGCTCCTCCATCCATGGCATTTTCCAGGCAAGAGTACTGGAGTGGGGTACCATCGCCTTCTCCGAGAGGTGCATACACACACACACAAATCTGCATTCAAGGATGATGTACAAAGTGGGAGGACTTATATACCTTGTTTACAGAACGAGCATTTTGTAAAGACGGCAAAACTCTTCAAGCTGTTCTTTTGGTTCAATCAAGTCAAAATCAGAATCCAAGATTTTTCATGTACAGAAACTGAGAGTCTCATTATAAATTTGATGTGAAATCACAAAAGTTCAAGAAGAGACAAAGCAATCTTGAAGAATGAAGTATCAATAAAATGACCCACTCTGTGGAATATTGAGACCTACAAGGTTACAGTGACTTTATGCAGTCATTCATTGCTGTTCAGAACAAGAATAAATAAACCCAAGAAATAGTATGGTTAACTCAGAAATTCAGAAATGTGTACACACACATGCACACACGCATATATATGTGAACCAAGATAAAGGCACCAGTGTTTTTAATAAATAATCAGTTGGCTAGCTATGTGGATAAAAACAAACCATGACTTCTACCAACACACTAAAAAATTCAGATGGGTTTTAGATCTAGGCATAAAATATTTAAAAAGCTTTGTAGAACACTGGTGACATAGGGAAAACCTCAGAGGGAGAAAAAATTTCTGAAACAGAATTAAAACAGTATTAAAGAATAGATTGATAAAACTAAGAACCTAACTCATGTTTATCAATAGCCATCATTAAGAGAGTAAAAATGAAATCCACAGAGTGGAAGGAAATATTTACAACGTGTATAACCAATATGGGCTTTTCAGGTTGCACAGCAGCAGCACTGGTAAAAAACCTACCTGCCGAGAGACACAGGTTCAATCCTTGGTGTTAGGAAGATCCCCCGAAGACGGGAATGGCAACCCACTCCAATATTCTTGCCTCAAGAATTCCATAGACAGAGATGCCCAGCAGGCTACAGTTCAAGGGTTTGCAAAGAGTCGGACAAGCCTGAGCAACTAACACATAACCAGTACAGGGCTCATATTTAGAATACTTAAAGAATTTCTGCACATTTTTAATGAAAACATAGATAACCCGATTTAAACTGACGAAAATACTTGAACAAACATTTCACATGAAAGAGTATCTGAATAACCCCTGAGCACATTAAAAGATTAAGAGGTACTAACCTTCCTAGCGGAGAAGGCAATGGCACCCCACTCCAGCACTCTTGCCTGGAAAATCCCATGGACAGAGGAGCCTGGTGGGCCGCAGTCCATGGGGTCGCTGAGAGTTGGACACGACTGAGCGACTTCACTTTCATTTTTCACTTTCATGCATTGGAGAAGGAAATGGCAACCCACTCCAGTGTTCTTGCCTGGAGAATCCCAGGGACAGCAGAGCCTGGTGGGCTGCCGTCTATGGGGTCGCACAGAGTTGGACACGACTGAGGCGACTTAGCAGCAGCAGCAACCTTCCTAGATCTCCAAAGAGAAAGAAATTAAAATGCAAAACACACTGATGGACAAAATTCAAAAGTTTGAAACTACAAGGACTTGCCAAGGATATGAAACAGGGATACATTACTACTGAGAACCTAATACAATGCCCCCGTTTTGGAAAAGTCAAGAAGAACTGACTATATTTGAACATATACATAACAGTGGCTCATGGATTCTATCTTCAGATATGCTCCCCCATCCACCCATAAGGGTGGTATCATCTGCATATCTGAGGTTATTGATATTTCTCCCAGCAATCTTGATTCCAGCTTGTGTTTCTTCCAGTCCAGCGTTTCTCATGATGTACTCTGCATGTAAGTTAAATAAACAGGGTGACAATATACAGCCTTGACAAACTCCTTTTCCTATTTGGAACCAGTCTGTTGTTCCATGTCCAGTTCTAACTGTTGCTTCCTGACCTGCATACAAATTTCTCAAGAGGCAGATCAGGTGGTCTGGTATTACCAATTCTTGAAGAATTTTCCACAGTTTATTGTGATCCACACAGTCAAAGGCTTTGGCATAGTCAATAAAGCAGAAATAGATGTTTTTCTGGAACTCTCTTGCTTTTTCCATGATCCAGCAGATGTTGGCAATTTGATCTCTGGTTCCTTTGCCTTTTCTAAAACCAGCACAGTCCCAATATTATATACTCAATAAGGATTTCTGCAAAGGTGCTCTGATTTAAAAATCTATGACCATCAGTTAACACTGTTTAGTCTGTCCTTGTATATAAATGAAATGGTATAAATGAGGAATTTGAACTTGTAGTGCAATATGTTCTGACAACAAAGCATTTTGTTGCTAAATAATCAGCCTTCTATAAATATTTTTAATACTTGTAAACATGAAATTCACCATGTCAATTTTCTATCCATGTTCAAAATTACCAGTGTTTGTGAATATCTTTTCCCATTATGAATTAAATAAATTTAAATATTGGTCCAGTTAAGAGAAACATTGTTTGGGATCCTCCAGAGGCCACCCCCTGAGACAGTTATCCAACTATAAGTAGTTCTTAGGAAGTAATCCCAGGAAACACAGAAGATTAGTAAAGGGGGACAATTGAGAAAGGGTGGTCACTGAAGGTTGGATGACCAGGCAAATAAAAATTGTTGTAAATGAAGTTAGATTCCATGGGAAAATCTTGGAGCCAGGGTAGAATATGTTTCTCAGTGTTAACCTACCTTTAGTTGGAAGGGAGCTGGGGTGTTTATACACCTACTAGTATCTGTTGTTGGATAAGTGCCTTGAGGTGGGTGGACCGAGTACTGATATTAGGGCTCCTTTTCCCTGTTTAAGAAGGTAGTAAAGTGTCTCTGGTTTTCAGGAACCTGCCCAGGCAAACAAATTGAGGTGCTGGCACTGGGAAATAGGCCAGTGTGCACCGAAGCAGGAGGGCACGGTGTTCTGGACAGGGCACCCAGGCATCAGCTATAAAGTCATGGACAGGGCACCCAGGCATCGGCTATAAGGTCTCTGTCTGTTCATCACCTCTGAAATCCAAAATTTGATTGAACATACTTATGCAGATGAACAGGTGTGATTTTCTGGTTCTAAATGAAGCAGGCAATTGCCAAACTTTTTGAAAAAATATTTTCTAATGATTTTTAAATGTTAGAGCAACACAGATATTTATCCACAGCTAAGTAAAAAGAAAGTTTAATTTTTTAATTTCATAAGTTGACTTTACTTACACCAACCTACTAGCCTACTTTATCTATCTTGCACCTGAAGGAATTTGATGAAACTTCTGTATTTAGATAAAATATAATCTAGGGGATATTATTGAATATTAGCTCTATTGCTCACCATAAATAAAAAGAGAAAAATATTTAAGTGCATCACTATGTATTGAGAATTATGTGGTAAATCTATGTAAATGAATTAAAGTTTCTGGCACATTTACCACATGAAAAGTGCTCAGCATATTTTTAACAACAGGAAGGCACATTTAGGATGGGATGTAGGCTATACAATCTGTACAAAGTCGTTTCAGGGACACTCACCAAGGAATACAGTCATCCTTCAAAGCCTGAAACTGCAGAAAAGTCTTATTTTTAATCACTGCTGTTGGAGTAAAACAAACAGATAATCAGACACTGATTTAAAAAACAAACCCTAAGTTAAAAATCAAATGGGCACCCGTGGCTGATTCATGTTGACGGATGGCAAAATCTACCACAATATCATAGTGTAATCATCCTTCAATTAACATAAATAAATTAATTAAAAGGAAACAAATGAGCAAATACAGCATATTTCAGGCATTGATTTACTAACTTCTTAGACAAGACTCTGTGTGTACCATGCAGAATTAACCAGAGATTTCTCTACTGAATGACTGTTGACAAGGCTCTCAAGCAGGTTGTCAGCCAGCTAGTAAAGATGACTTCAAGGCCTGCATCCATTTTCAGTGCACGTCTCTAACACCCAAGTTTTAGGTCCTAATGTTACAACTAACCTTAGCATAAACATCAAATGTTATAAATGTCAGCAAAAGCATTAAGAGCTTACATGTTGGCTGCTGGTTTAACTGCTAGTTCTGGTCTGCTC
This sequence comes from Bos grunniens, assembly GCF_055505025.1. NCBI lineage: Eukaryota > Metazoa > Chordata > Mammalia > Artiodactyla > Bovidae > Bos > Bos grunniens. Next base: position 12,681,371 of record NC_141168.1, read on the forward strand.
TCCTGTCCTGAGTTGTCTGCTGAGGGACTTAGTAACTGAGTTTATGAAGAATCTGCCTCCTAAACATATTCATGCATTTGCAGATAAATCTAATCTCCATTAGCCAGTGTAATTTTACAAGTAGTCATTCCCTGGTAACACTGCCTGATTCTTTGGCTTCCAGACTTGTGCTCTGGAATGCCTGTCTTTTTTCATCATCTCTCCAAGAAGCCTAAGTCCAGCTTCCAAGAGATTTAATATATCTAAAATTAATTCTACAGTCCAGGCATGTTGTTATTGTAAGTTAAAAGAAAATATTTGTTGCATTCTACATCATATAGTAATATGCCGTAGCTATAACTGAGGAGAGTCAGTTAATACATTTAAATTTCTATACAATTATATATATGCTTAGAAAGGTTTATTTAGTAAGAAAATAATAAACAACATTAATAAACATATTGCAAGATGATTATCAGAGGGCTATAACCTTATCTTCATTAGTCTTAAAACATCTCCCACCTTCCCTGGTGTCTACAGAGAGAGATCACTGCTTTCTCTGACTTGCTGCAGAAGTGATACCCTTTGCTCCAATACCTCATACCTCAGTGGACTCTGACCACTTACAAACTCAAGTCAGGGATACTTAGAATGCCCTTCCAGTAACTTCCTGTTAGAAAACCATCAGTTCTCCACTTTTACACAGCACAAGCCAGAGTAGCATGAATATGAAGACTCTGTTAGCCTCAGTAATATTAACTTGAATCCTAAGATTAGAATGCTGAAATATGGATGAAAATAACCAAATTACTGCAGCTTAGAGAAAGTCTGTGGGAGTCGTGTGTTTTATGTAACATTATAAACACTGACAGGATTCTCCTGACTTTCTTTTTGCATTCAGTAAAATTTAAAAATGATATATTTTAATTTTTTCATTATTTTAAAAAATTGACTTAAATGTGAAGCGAATAAAAGCAAAAACATTCACTGAAAATCTGCCAGGTACAAACACATTTCAAACTAAGAAATTGGTTTTATAGTAGGGATATCTTGCCATATTTTCAACACCCAGAACTGTCCCCCCACATTTGATAAGTGACAATGATACCATGTTAACCTCCTCCAGGAGATGCTGCAGGCTTTTCCTCAGATGAGGACAACCGTCCCTGGAAGGAAATTCTGGAAAAGGATTCAGGGTAAGATAAACAGGTTCCTGTACTCGCTTTCTTGCTACAAAGGAAATAATGATGAGATCTTTATCAAGTAGCTATAGGATTTCATCCTGCCACTTCCTAACATCTCCCTCGTAGGCAAAAGAAGGGGATGCTAGCTTTCCTCACTTCCCTGGCAGGAGGATGTTTCCAAGTGTAGTGTGAGAAGCTGGTCAGCAGAGGAAGAAATGAAAAGTAGTAAATGGCACACCTCCAGCTTCAGGAGGCAACAGGGTCAGAGGTCTCTTACATGCCTTTCAGCTTGATACCACGACTCAGGGACATTGAATTTCACCAGCCTCTTCCCATATGTGTGACCAGGGAAGGGGTCTGATTAAGAAGAAAAAGAAGCCTATGTTTATACAGTGTGGGTATCAGATGTGACTCTGAGACCTCAGCACAGTTCAAGAAAGGGGTCTTCACAAAGGTGGCTTTTCCTTCTTCATAAACCTGATGATTTCTGCCCGCCTTCTGCCCTGCTCCCCTGTCAGTCATTAACCAGTATACAAGTAATGATTTCTACTAACATAAAGAGGAGTTGTGGTACTACTTGTGGTATTTTTCCCAAACTGGGCTGGAAAACTCACAGAGATGGGGAGTGGCTGGAGTTAAGTCACCTGCTCCCAGAAGCAAGTGCAGTAGATGATGAGTCCCAGATCCCTTTTCTGCCCTGATGGGGGAGGGCAGGACTCAGGGGTGCCCAGGATCTTCTACATATGTGAGGGCTTTATAGTCTGATTAAATGAAAGCAACCCATCCCCCAGAGACATACCTGTGGCGTCCAGGGAACAAATTACAAACCATATTCTCACCATTCTGTGTCTTTCCTACTCCTCCTCTCTTGGGTCTCTTGCATTATTATCTGTGAGTGTGTGTGTGTGCACATATGTGAACCTGCTTTTGCAGAGAAGTAAGAACTGAAGAAGAATGGCAAAGATGTCTGTACTCAAGAGACACTTGAAATAAAAGTGATAAATTTAATTTCATTGATTATGTCCCACAGTAGAATTCCCAAGGATATACATGTATTATGTCTTTGATCTTGAAATTGATCCTGTCTCCTTATCCTACTTTTGGAAAGATTCATGATGCAATAAATGTGATGTCCCATGGAGATTATTAAGGTAGCCCCTCTAAGGACTGGATCTTTCTCAGAGAGTGAATTATCCCCATCTGCTGAAAAGTGTTAATATGTAATAATTATCAAAATTTTCCATTGCAAATATTGTCACTACTTGGAAAATCATGTAGACAGAATCATATTGCCTAAATGCTTTCCTGCTCTACCCTATTCCTTCAGTATTTGTCCCATTTTGAAAACATTTTCCCCTAAATATACACCCTACATTTAGAAAGGTAATTGTCCCCTCTCTGTTGTAAGTGCAGTGTTGTAAGCATTGAATTTAGATGATGCATGGCTTTGCCTGCATCCACAGATCACAGAAAAAAAACAAAAATACATGATGACTCAGATCCCTTTAATTCATGAAAATTCACATCGATTTGGCCTTTGATGTTCCCAGAAATCCTACTGTATTTCCTAGTCTCTTCTCCCAGGTTGTTTTTTTTTTTTTCTTTTTTCTCTTTCATTAAATCTCCCATAAATGTTTCCATGCATAGTCTTAGCTACTGAACAAGAGTAACTGAGAAAATGGATGCAATCAGATGACAGTTCATTCAATCCTAACACACACACTAAGTTAATGAATTTTTGTATTTATCTCATCTCCTCTTCCTATGGAGTTATTAGTTTTTTTCCAGCAAATACCAGTCTACCACTTAATACTATAAATGTCATCCCTCTTGCCAACTCAAGAACTTCTCTCCAGCAATTTCTGTCTCAAACTTCTTACCCTTATGTTTTCTTGAACACACCTGGTCAGAAAGTGAAACTCTTCAGGGAGAACAGGGCAGCCTACAGGAGCCGCAGATACTGCCTTCTCTGCAGCTCAGTAGCCAGGGGTGGAAAAGACAGCACAGCAGAAACCTTAAGTCAGCCCCTGCTTCCCTGTCCAATGTCTAATATCTTCCTGCGTGAGGCTGAGAAGCCCCCAGGCCTGCACTTATCAAGCTGGATATTCAAGAGAACCAGTGTTGTAATTCAGTCTGAATCCAAAGGTCTGGTTACCAGGATAGCTGATAGTGTAAGCTGCAGTCTGAGGGCAGCAGCAAAAGACCAGTGTCCTGGCTTAAAAAGTGGGAAGTTTGTGGACTATAAAGGCCCATAAACAACTATATGCCAATAAACCATATAACTTAGAAGAAATGGACAAATTCTTAGGAAGGTACAATCTCTCAAGACTTAACAGGAAGAATTGAAAAGAATATGAACAGACCAACTATAATACGAGTACTGATATGGAACCAGTGATTTAAAAATTCCCAGTAAACAAAAGTCCAGCATAAGTTGCCTTCACAGGTGAATTCCATCCAAAATGTAGAAAAGAATTAACACCTAATCCTCCAAAGTTATTCAAAAAAATTTCAGAGGAAGGAATACCTCCAAACTCTTTCTATGAGGCTGCAATCACCCCGATACCCGAACAGGACAAAGATACCATGAGAAAAGAAAAGTACAGCCAATATTATTGATGAATATAGACATAAAATCCTCAACAAAATACCAGGAAATGAATCTAACAGTAAATTAAAAGGATCATACACCATGATCAAGGGGGATTCATCCCAGGGATGCAAATATTTTTTCAATATCTGCAAATTTATCAGTGTGATACTCCACACTAATGAACTGAATAATAACAATCATACAATTATCTCAATAGATGAAGGAAAAGTTTCTGATAAAATTCAATATCCACTTACGATAAAAACTCTCACAAAGTGTGCACAGAGGGAACACATCTCAACATAATACAGGTCATACATGACAAACTCTAATATCATACTCAACAGTGAAAAGCTAAAAGCTCTTTCTCTAAGATCAGGAACAAGACAAGGATTCCTCTCTTGCAACTTTTATTCAATATAACTTTGGAAGTCCTAGACATGGAAACCAGTGAAGAAAAAGAAATAAAGTGAGTTTAAGCTGAAAAAGAAGTAAAAATGTCACTTTTTGCAGATGACGTTACAGTATACATAGAAAATCTATGTTACCTGAAAACTACTCAGATCAGATCAGTTGCTCAGTCATGTCCGACTCTTTGCGACCCCATGAATCGCAGCACGCCAGGCCTCCCTGTCCATCACCAACTCCCGGAGTTCACTGAGACTCACGTCCATCGAGTCAGTGATGCCATCCAGCCATCTCATCTGTCGTCCCCTTCTTAGAGCTCTTCAATGAATTTGGTTAAGTTGCAGGATACAAAATTAATACAAAGAAATCTGTTGCATTTGTTTGTATATACTAACAATATAAGATCAAAAATAGAAATTCAGAAAATAATTCTAATGACCACTGCATTAACAAGAATAAAATACTGATGAATAAACCTACTTAAGGAGACAAAAGACTTGTATGCAGAAAACTCTAAGACACTGTTTAAAGAAATCAAGATGACACAAACAGATGGAGAGATATATCATGTTCTTGGATTGGAAGAATTAATATTGTCAAAATGACTATACCTCACAAAATAATCTAGAGATTCAGCAAAATCCCTGTCAAATTACCAGTGGCATTTTGTAAAGAACTGGAACAAAAAAATTTTATGATTTGTATGGAAACACAAAAGACTCTGAATAGCCAAAGCAATCTTGAGAAAGGAAAATGGAATGGGAGGAATCAACCTTCCTGATTTCAAACTATACTACAAAGCTACAGTAATCTAGGCAGTATGATACTGGCACAAAATCAGAAATATAGACCAATGGAATAAGATAGAGAGCCCAGAGATAAACCCACACACCTCTGGGCACCTTATCTTTGACAAAGGAGACAGGAATATACAATGGAAAAAAGACAGTCTCTTTAATAAGTCGTGTTGGGGAAACTGGACAGCTTCATGTAAAAGAATGAAATTAGAACACTCCTGAACACCAAACACAAAAATAAACTCATAATGGATTAAAGATCTAAATGAAAGGCCAGAAACAATAAAACTCTTAGAGGAAAACATAGGCAGAAACTGCGGTAAGACATTCTTTGACCCACCTCCTGGAGTATGGAAATAAAAGCAAAATAAATAAATGCAACATAATTAAACTTAAAAACTTTTGCATAGCAAAGTAAACTATACACAAGATTAAAAGATAACCCTCAGAATGGGAGAAATAATTGCAAATGAAGGATTCATCTTCAAAATATACAAGCAGCTCATGCAAGCTCAATATCAGAAAAACAAACAACCCAGTCAAAAAATGAGCACAAGACCTAAACAAACATTTCTCTAAAGAAGACATACCAATGGCCATTAAACAGATGAAAACATGCACAGCATCACTCATTATTAGAGAAATGCAAATCAAAACTACAATGAGGTATCACCTCATACTGATCAGAATGGGTATCATCGAAATATCTACAAGCAAAAAATGCTGGAGAGGATGTGGAGAAAAGGAATCCTCCTGCACTATTGGTTGGAATGTACATTGATACAGCCACGATGGAGAACAGTATGGAAATTCCTTTAAAAACTAGGAATAAAACTACCATGCTGCTGCTGCTGCTGCTAAGTCACTTCAGTCGTGTCCGACTCTGTGCAACCCCATAGATGGCAGCCCATCAGGCTCTGCCGTCCCTGGGATTCTCCAGGCAAGAACACCATATGACCAAGCAATCCCACTACTGGGCATATACTCTAAGCAAAAAGATACTGGTACCCCAATAATCATTGCAGCCCTATTTACAAAAGCCAGGACACAGAAGAAGTCTAGATGTCCACTGACAGATAAATGGATAAGGAAGATAGACTGCTTATATACAATGGAATATTATGCAGCCATGTAAAAGAATGAATTTGAGTCAGCTAAACTGAGGTAGATAAACCTAGAATCTGTTATCCAGAGTGAAGTAAGTCTGAGAGAGGAAAAACAAATATTGTATATTAAAATATTTATATATATGTGTGTGTAATTTTAAAAAAATGGTACAGATGAACCTATTTGCAGGGCAGGAGCAGAGAAGCAGACATAGAGAAAAGAGTTGTGGACACAGTGGGGAAAGGAGAAGGTGGGATGAAATGAGGAAGTAACACTGAAACATACACATGACCATGTTCACATAGATAGTGAGGATAAAGTTGCTATATAACACTTGGACTCAGCCTGCTCGGTAGCAACCTAGAGGGATGGAATGGGGCAGCAGAGGGGAATGGAGGTTCAATAAGGAGGGGGCTTATGTATACTTATGGCTGATTCATGTTGTATGGCAGCACGTTTACAATGTTTATTCAACACCGTAAAGCAATTTTCCTCCAATTCTAAAATTAAAAAAAGAAAAAGTCTTTAATTTAAAAATAAATTTTAAAAATGAAAAAAAAGACAGATTGCAAATGAGCACATGGAAAGATGCTCCACATCTCTATCATGAGGGAAGTAAATGAAGACAGCAATGAATTATCACTATACACCGAGTAGAATGGCTAAACTCCAGAGCACCGACACCACCACTGATAATGACATGGATCAACAAAGAACTTTCACATACTTCTGAAGTGGAATTCATTTTCATTCATGTAAAATGATACAGTCATATTGAAAGGCAATTTCATAGTTAAAAAAAAAAAAAACTAAACCTACTCTTACTATACAATCTACCAAATGCAGTACTTGGTATGTATCCAAAGGATTTGGAAACATGCGTCTACACAAAAACCTGCACAGAGATGTTTAAAGCAACTTTATTCATAATTGCCTAAACTTGGAAGCCATCAAAGTGTGCTTCAGTTGGCAAATGGATAAACTGTGCTGCATCCAGACAAAGGAAGCGAGTTCAGAAATGAACTATCAAGCAAAGAAAAAAAGAGGAAATGAAAGGCATTCGACTGAGTGAACAGAGCCAGTGTGGAAAACTACATTATACATACATACTCTATAATTCCTCCCCAAATATTTGGAAAAGCCAAAACTATGAAAGCAGTTAAGAGATCAGTGGTTGTCAGGGATTAGAACTGAAGGGAGGAAAGAAGAGGTGATTTTTAGCGCACTGAAAATATTGAGTATGATAATATAATGTGGATACACATAATTAAACACTTGTCCAATACACAGAATGTACAACATCATGAGTGAATTCAAATGTACACTATAGACTTTGGGTGATGATGATCTGTTAATATAGGTGCATGAATACTAACAAACATGCCACTCTAGGGAGGGTCATTGGTAATGGGGGAGCTTATACATGTGGGGAGGTAGGGGGTGTACAGGGCATTTCTGTCCCTTCCACTGAATTTTGCTGTGATCAAAAATTTCTTTAAAAATAAAATTCATTACATAAAAATGGGCAAAATGTAAAGAGTTGTTGCTTTGTTCATTTGCTATGTCATGTCCAAATCTGGGACTCCATGGACTGAGCATGCCAGATTCCTCTGACTTTCACTATGTCCAGGAATTTGCTCAAATTCACGTCCACTGAGTCAGTAATGCCATCTAACCATCATCACATCCTCTGCTGCCCTAAACAGACAGCTCATCAAAGAAGACATACAGATGGCCAGGAAGCAACTGCAAGGAAACTCAATATCACACATTAACAAGAAATTTTACGTTAAGACAAGAATGAGATACCAGTGCAGATCTCTGAGAATTTTGAAAATCCAAAGTATCTCTACATCTTTAAAAAGTTTCATTCCTTGCAGGTTTTCTCAGGGATCCTAACCAGGAGTCCAAACTGCCACTTCCATCAGTGCTTCAGAGGCAAGACAACTAACAAACTCTCATATCACTCCCTGAAAAGCTAAAAGTAGTCTGAAGGATCCATTCTTCTTTTTCCCCCTTGAGGGAGCTCTGGGAGGTGGAGGGAAGTAGGTATGGCAGACACAGTACCATAAATTTGCCTGAACACTTATTGTATTTCTTCTTGGCATTGTGCTTTTCTGGGGTGCAGCACTCAATTATCCAACTTCTGGTATTTTCACAAAGGAAATTAGGTCTGTATGGTCTTGTCTCCATGGAGGAATGGAGGCTTAGGGATTCCTAGTCTTCCATCATGCTGATGCTACTCTGGACTAATGCTCTTCATTAAATCATGTCACTTTCTGGGGAACTTTGAGTTTTCTTGCACCAGCAATCACATCTCTGAAGGGAAAAGAATGCACTGAACCAAAACTGGACCCTCCTTCACGTTGTCTTCTTCTTCTGCAGTACTCTGTGGAAGGCAGCCTTCACTTGAGCATTCCTGACACTGTAGACAAGAGGGTTCAGCAATGGGTTGAAAAGAGTATAAAACAGGAAAAGGATCTTCAGGTGTTCTTCTTGTTGACTGTTGTCGGGAACCATGTAAACGATCATGGCTAAGCCAAAGTAGAACCCAACCACACAGAGGTGGGAGGAACAGGTGGAGAAGGCTTTCTTGCGGCCCTCCTTTGACTGGATCTTCAGGATGGCCCAGAGAATACGCATATAGGAGACCAACACCAGGGCAAGAGGCCCGACTAAGATAAGAACACCATCAGCAAAGAGGAACATTTCATTGATCCAGATGTCACCACAGGCCAATTTGAGGACAGAGCGAATGTCACAGAAGAAGTGGTTCACCTTCTGGGGGCCACAGAAGGGTAATCTTAACAAGAGAATTACTTGGACCAGGGCCAGGGCAAATCCACACGCCCAGCAAGCAATGGCCAGGATGGAGCACACTCTCCAGTTCATGATGACCGTGTACTGGAGGGGATGGCAGATCGCCACATACCTGTCATAGGACATCGCCAACAAAATGAGGCACTCTATAGATCCAAAAGTCAAATTGAAAAGCATCTGCACAGTGCAAGGGTCAAAGGAGATGTTTTTTGTGTGTTTCACTAGGTTTTCCAGCAAGGTGGGAAAATTGCTGGAAGGATAGGATATGTCAATGATGGCCAGGTGGGAAAGGAAGAAATACATGGGGGAGTGCAGTCTGGGGTCAAAGCAAATGAGTCCCAAGATCATGCCATTTGCCAGCAGGTTGCAGACATATAACAGGGAGAAGATACCAAAAAGGAGCAATTCCATGTTTTTACTGAGCTGGAACCCCACCAGGATGAATTCTGTGATCTGTGATTGGTTGCCCTCCATTGCCAATGACAGTCTGCAAAGGACTGAAGTGTGATAGGAAAGCCAGGATTAGATAGCAATGAAAATAGGAGTTATTTATGTGAAGTGAATTCAGAGGAAGCTTGTGTTGTCCCTACCTCCCCGAAGTTTTTTTCTTCAAAATTCCTTTGCCTTTTTGTTTCTTAGTTTTTATTGTGAAAGTGAAGTCGCTCAGTCGTGTCCGACTCTTTGTGACCCCATGGACTGTAGTCCCGCAGGCTCCTCGGTCCATGGGATTTTCCAGGCATGAATACTGGAGTGGGTTGCTATTACTGGTAAGTATTAGGGATTATAATCCATACTAGTATATAGTATATAGGTTTCACTAATTTTTATTCATTTTTGGCTTATCACTTATTTTCTCCAAATGGACAATGTATTAACTTTCTGTAGAACACTTAATACTAAAGTAAAGCCATATTCACATATTGACAATTTATTCCTAGACTCTTGGAGGGGTCCTTCTTCCTGCAACATTATTGTATTACATATATTATATGTTTAATATAATATATATAAACAAAGCTAGTGTGGTGATGGAAATATAGTTGAGCTATTAAAAATCCTAAAAGATGATGCTGTGAAAGTGCTGCACTCCACATGCCAGCATATTTGGAAAACTCAGCAGTGACCACAGGACTAGAAAAACTCAGTTTTCATTCCAATCCCAAAGAAAGACAACACTGAAGAATATTCAAACTATCATACAGTGGCACATATTTCAAATGCTAACAAAGTAATGCTCAAACTCTTTCAAACGAGGCGTCAAAAGTTATGTGCCACAATATTCCAGATCTGTAAGCTGGATTTCCAAAAGGCAGAGTAGCCAGAGATCAAATTAACAATATCCAATGGATCATAAAAAAGCAAGAGAATTCCAGAAAAAATCTACTCCTGCTTCATTGACTATGCTGAAGCCTTTGACTGTGTGGATCACAACAAACTGTGGACAAGTCTTCATGAGATGGGAATACCAGACCATCTTACCTGCCTCCTGAGGAGCCTGTTTTCAGGTCAAGAAACAACAGTTAAAACTGGACATGGGACAACAGGTTGGTTCAAAATTGGGAAAGGAGTTTGTCAAGGCTGTATATTGTCACCCAGCTTATTTAACTTATACGCAGAGTACATCTGCGATATGCCAGGCTGGATGAATCATAAACTGGAATCAAGATTGCTGGGAGAAATATTAATAATCTCAAATATGCAGATGATACTACCCTAATGGCAGAAAGCGAAGAGGAATATAGAGCCTTTTGATGAAGGTGAAAGAGGAGAGTGAAAAAGCTTGCTTAAAATTCAGGATTCAAAAAACAAAGATCATGGCACCTGTCCCATCACTTGATGGTGATAGATGGGGGGGAAAATGAAAACAGTGGCAGATTTTATTTTCTTGGGCTCCAAAATCACTGTGCACAGGCTTGAAAAGTACATGAACCAAAATCTTCCAGATCTTGGTTGGACAGTGCCTGCAGCCATGAAATTAAAAGACAATTCCGCATTGAGGGAAAACTATGACCAACCTAGACAGCATATTAAAAAGCAGAGACATCACTTTGCTGACAAATGTCCGTATTGTCAAAACTATGGTTTTTCCAGTAGTCATGTATGGATGTGAGAGTTGGATCATAAGGAAAGCTGAGCACTGAAAAACTGATGCTTTTGAACCATGGTGTTGGAGAAGACTCTTGAGAGTCCCTTGGATAGCAAGATCAAATTAGTCAATCCTAAAGGAAATCAACCCTGAATATTCCTTGGAAGGACTGATGCTGAAGCTGAAGCTCCAATATTTTGGCCACCTGATGCAAAGAGCTGACTCATTGGAAAAGACCCTGCTGGGAAAGATTGAAGACAGCAGGAGAAGGGGGTGATAGAGGATGAGATGGTTGGATGGAATCATCACTCAATGGACATGCGTTTGAACAACCAGGAGACAGTGAAGGAGGGGAGACTGCCATGCTGTAGTCCATGGGGTTGCACATAGCTGGATAGGACTATGTGACTGAACAACAACAACACATTTACATGTATCAGTGTGTGTGTGTGTGTTAAGTCGCTTCAGTCGTGTCTGACTCTTTGTGACCCTATGAACTGTAGCCCACCAGGCTCCCCTGTCCACAGGATTCTCCAGGCAAGAATACTAGGTTACCATGCCCTCCTCTGGGTGATCTGTCTTTCCAACTCAGGGATGAAACCTGCATTTTTTACATCTCCTGCATTGGCAGGTAAGTTCTTTACAACTAGCACCCCACTGGGAAGCCCCGTATATATTATGTATAATATATAAAATTACTATTAATATTATTATATTATTAATATTAATATATTATTACAGTAAAATAATGCATTTTACTGATGCTGGGAGGGATTGGGGGCAGGAGGAGAAGGGGATGACAGAGGATGAGATGGCTGGATGGCATCACCGACTCGATGGACGTGAGTTTGAGTGAACTCTGGGAATTGCTGATGGACAGGGAGGCCTGGTGTGCTGCAATTCATGGGGTCGCAAAGAGTCAGACATGACTGAGCAACTGAACTGAACTGAACTGACAGTAAAATATAGTCACTATATATACATTCAGAGATGCACATACATATATATAATTTTGATGCATGTATAAACTCATAAAATATGACCCTAACATATATCTTGGAAAAAAATCTTTTTCAGTCAGTTGTATATTGCAGATACATGCATGAATTGTGACTAAAGAACTATCATGCAGCATTAAATTCATTTTAGTAGGAGAAGAATGGTCAAAATTGTGATAAGGATAATGACTAACCAGAATGTGAACAGTACAGATCTTAACAATGTAAAATGAATATTACAAAAGTCAACAAAAATCAGCTGTTATGCGAGGTGAATTACAAGAAATCATAAGAAAACCATTTCCCCCAATTGTGAAATGGGAAGTTAAAAGTCAAGTGTTCAAATTTGAAGGATATAATTTACAAACATTGAGATTTAGACTTCAGTTTCTGGCAAGATGAGAGACTACATACCCTACACCACACTCTTCTTTAAAAACAGCTAACAGGCAGAAACAACCGAAGTGACTTAGCAGGCACACAAAACTCGTCTTGAGCTGAGATAGTCTGGATTCAACTATTCTTACTGAAGGAAAGTCCAAGATTTCATTTCAAACAGGGAACAAGTGATCCTAGAAAGAAAATTCACACTGTAAAAATACAGATCAAGGAAAGTAGCAATACATTTACAAAAATAAGCAGACACACTGTAGAAAGAATTCTGGAAGTGTCCTCTGAGACCTAGAACAAGGTTGAACTAAATATGTAACAGTGCATATATTGGGAGGAGGCTAATGGGAATTAGTTCTAATTTCCATGCATTTTGACAGATAATATAGCTACTGACTTTCATTAGCCTTTTTCCACACAACATTAATCACTCAACTGTACTGAAAAATTTGAGCCATGAGCAGCACATATTCCTATATATAAATGTAAAAAATCTGCTTTAAGAAAAATGGACTGACACCTGTCATTAAGTGAAAAATTGAATATCTTTACAGACCACTTGCTAAAATGTCTGAGTAAAATCAGGAAATTATTAACTCCCTGGAGGGACATGGGTTAAAAGATGGAATAGAAAAATTTTAAAAGTACTTCTCTCTAGAAAAGCAACATATAATATGGAAAACTCTGTCAAAAGAAGCCTCTTTGGACTTTTGGAATCTAATCAAAAGCTATAGCAGCAGCACACATGCTTAATATGGAAAACAAACCATCAACCTGAAAATCAATGGGAGACATCTGTAGCATTTTAACTTGCCCTGATTCCATCCCCCACTCCGTAGCTCAGGAGCAGTTCTAAAAAAGATAGCCTGCACTTCTGATGTACACCCACTACCAAAAGGAGCAGAATATACTTTACACTCACAGAATTCTGGATGTTGGATTTGACCTGTCTGGTGACTGGACAGGGAGGCCTGGCGTGCTGAAGTCCATGGGGTTGCAAAGAGTCAGACACGACTGAGTGACTGAAGTGAACTGAAGAAGCGGTATTAGAAGAGGTTTACCAAAAATATTCCAGATTGTAGAAAGACCTTACTTAATCTCCAACATGATAAAAATGTATTCTGAAAGAGTAAAGGTAAATGTACCCATAACGACATCAAAGAACTTCTGATAATTGAAGATAAAATTAATCTTAATATCAAAAATTTGAGATTAAGATAGATTAAATATAAATTCTTAATAAATATAAACAAACACAAATATTTGACCATTATTTTCCTGTTTAAAAAAAATATAAAAAAAATAGTTTCCTAGGGCTACCTATAAATTACTGTTAGTTTTTTAAAAAAGTTTTAATATTTAATAAAAGCTATAATTTTATTTGCCTCCTTAAAAGTTTTCTTACAGTATTTCAATATTTAATTGTTCCGAGATCAAAAGGAAATATTAAAAAAACATTAAAGGTAAAAGAAAAGTATCTACAGAGGAACAACAATTTAACTGACAGAAGATTTCTTATCAGCACCACAAGATCTGAAGACAAAAGGTATTAAATATACACCAAGAGGCAGAGAGGCTCTTAGTCAACAACGTGACAACAACCGCAGGAACTCTCTTGAAGGAATAAGAACAAAAGAAGAGATTTATCATATGTAAATTATAAATGTTTGGGGCATATATCTCTTTAGTATTCTAAAAAAAATTCTTCCTTAATAAGCACAGAAGTGAATTCAGAGTTAATCAAACACATATAAATAATATTGAACAAATATTATAATAAAATAACACCTTATTTTAATAACTTATGAGCTATGAAATTATTTTGATGCTTAAAATTATTAAAGTAAAATTAAAAAAATAAATGAAGAGATGTATTTGAACATGAAGAATACTACCTTTCTCAAGAGGCTCATAATACTGAAAGATTTTAAATTCATTACAATAAATTATTAATGTTGATGTTAGCACTTATAGATTACCATCAATAGAAAATGATGTAGACTCTATGATTTTCAAACTACCGTGCCAACAAATGAAACATTAAAGCATTATCAATCAAAAGGAAGGTAAAAGGCAAGAAAATAGAAAAAGAGAGGCAAAAAAATTGTTGATATTCAGAAACACAAAATATGCTGATATAAGTCTATGTATATCCATTAATGTATCAAATGTAAATGATCATATTCATCCAGCAAAAGACAAAGATGACCATATCAGATTGAAAACAGAAAATCTACTTATGAACTTCTTAGAACACTCGTACCTAAACATAAATGCACACAAGCATACATGAACACCCCAAACCAAAAAAGACTGATAATAAAATAATGAAAAAAAAGGGTTTATGCCTACAGTGACTGTAGTAGCATTACTGATATAAGACCTAAGCATAGGTAGGCATATAAAGGATACTGCTGCTCCTGCTGCTGCTAAGTCGCTTCAGTCGTGTCCAACTCTGTGCGACCCCATAGACAGCAGCCCACCAGGCTCCGCCATCCCTGGGATTCTCCAGGCAAGAACACTGGAGTGGGTTGCCATTGCCTTCTCCAATGCGTGAAAGTGAAAAGTGAAAGTGAAGTCGCTCAGTCGTGTCCGACTCGTAGCGACCCCATGGAATGCAGCCTACCAGGCTCTGGCACCCCACTCCAGTACTCTTGCCTGGAAAATCCCATGGATGGAGGAGCCTGGTGGGCCACAGTCCATAGGATAGCTAAGAATTGGACACGACTGAGCGACCTCACTTTCATTTTTCACTTTCATGCATTGGAGAAGGAAATGGCAACCCACTCCAGTATTCTTGCCTGGAGAATCCCAGGGATGGGGGAGCCTGGTGGGCTGCTGTCTATGGGGTCGCACAGAGTCAGACACGACTGAAGCAACTTAGCAGCAGCAGCAGGCTCTTCCATCCATGGGATTTTCTAGGCAAGAGTACTGGAGTGGCTTGCCATAATAAAATGAACAATCTGCTAAAAGATGAAAATGCATGGTGTGCTTATTCCGTATGAAATAAGTAAACTTTATATAGCAGGAAACTTGTTTATCCCAGAAAAACATACAAAAACATTATTAATGATAGTAAAACTTTAAAAGCTTTCCTTTTGAGTTAGGAAATGATTTTAACATGCTTTATTAAAACCACTTCTTTTTTAATATTGATTCAGGAACCATCTGACATTAAGACAAAAAGAAAAAGTAGAAGGGCTAGGATTTAAAATGGAAAATAAAATATAATTATTCAAAACACACTTGCATATATTAAAAATAAATATTTATAGATGGTCTACTATTACAAATAAGCAAATATCCAAAAATTTGGGCTCAAGGATGATGTACAAATGGGGAGACTTACACTTTGTTTACAGAATGATCATTTTGTAAAGATTGCAAATCTCTCCAAATTGTTCTATTGGTTCAATAAAATAAAAATCAGAATTCAAGGTTAGTTCAGGTATAGAAATTGAGACCCTAACTATAAATTTCATATGAAATTATAAAAGATGAAGAAGAATAAGGCAATCTTAAAGACTGAAGTAAAAGTACTTACTCGGTGGAATACTGAGACCTACAAGGTTATGGTGCCTTTACACAGTCAGTCACTACTGTATTGGAGCAAGGATAAATAAACAGACCCATCAAACAGCAAGGTTTACTCAGAAATTCAGAAATGTATGCACACAAGCACGCTTACACATACATACTTGACCCAAGACAAAGGCACTAGTGTTTTTAATAAATAATTCTGGATCAATTGACTATCAAAGTGGACAAAACCTAAAACATGACTTCTACCAGTATACTACAAAAAATCAGGTAGGTTTTAGAATTAATCATAAAAGATGAAAACAAGCTTTGTAGAACATTAATGAATAATTTATAGTGAAAGCCTCAGAGAGAAGAAAAGTTTCTGCAACAAAATAAAAAACAGTATTAAAGAAAAGATTGATAAATAAGAGCCTAATTCCTGTCTACCTAGAGGCATCATTAAGAGAATAAAAATGAAATCTACAGAGTGGAAGGAAATATTTATAACATATGCAATCAATAGTGTTCATATTCAGAATATGTAAAGAATTTCTGTATATTGATACTGAAAAGATAGATAATCCAATTTAAATTGGGCAAAATATGTGAACATACATACATGAAATCATAGATACTGTCACGCAGGTTGAGTCAGCCAGCTAATAAAAGTGACTCCAAAGCCTTCATCCTATATCAGTGCATGCCTGTAACATTCAAGTTTTAGGTACTAATGTTACAATAAATGTTAGCATGAACATCACAGCATTCAAGTTCTCTACACTGGCTGTTGGTTTAACTGCTGGTTCTGGTCTATCTTCCTGTCTTGTCTGCTTAGGGACTTAGCAATTTAGTTTAATGTAGAATTTTCCTTCTGTACAAATTCATATATTCACAGATAAATCTAATCTGCAGTAGCTTGAGTTATCTTACAAGTAGTAGCTCCCTGATAACTGCCTGATTCTTTGGCTCCCAGACTTGTGCTCTCAAACAACTGTCTTTCTTTGTCATCTCTATTGGGATCTCCCAGTGATTGGACATTAGTTTCTAAGTCCAGCTCCCAATACTCAATATCTCTAAAATTCGTTCTGTATTTCAGATATGTTATCATTACAGGTTAAAAGAATATACCTGTCACATATTAGAATATACCTTAGAGGAGATTCTGTTAATATATTTAAATTATTACATTATATTATATATACCAAGAAAAGTTTATTTAGTAAGAAAATTATAAGCATCATTAATAAGCATTATATATAATTTTACATTGCAAGATGACTATCAGAGTGTTGTATCTTTATATATGCATTAGTCCTAGAACATCTCCTCAGTTCAGTTCAGTCCAGTCACTCAGTCATGTCCAACTATTTGTGACTCCATGGACTGCTGCACACTAGGCTTTCCTGCCCATCACCAGTTCCTGGAGCTTGCTCAAACTCACGTCCATCGAGTCAGTGATGCCATCCAACCATTTCATCCTCTATCCTCCCCTTCTCCTCCTGCCTTCAATCTTGCCCAGCAATAGGGTCTTTTCCATGATCTTACCTCACATCTGCTTTCCTTGACTTGCTGCAGAAGTGAAACCCTTTGATCCAACACCTCAACTAGCTGAGGGGACTCTGATAGCTTCTAAGCTCAGGTAAGGTCTATGGAGAATGCCTTTCCAGTAACTTCGTGTTAGCAGACCATCAACTATTATCTTATACACAACAGAAGTCAGATAATATGAACACGAAAACTCTGTTAGCCTCCTAAATATTGACTAGAATTATAATATATATTGAATTTATAAAGACAGTAACAATAACCCTGTATACGAGACAGCAAAAGAGACACTGATGTATAGAACAGTCTTTTGGACTCTCTGGGAGAGGGAGAGGGTGGGATGATTTGGGAGAATGGCATTGAAATACGTATAATATCATATATGGAACGAGTCGCCAGTCAAGGTTCAATGCACGATACTGGATGCTTGGGGTTGGTGCACTGGGATGACCCAGAGGGATGGTATGGGGAGGGAGGAGGGAGAAGGGTTCAGGATGGAGAACACATGTATACCTGTGGCGGATTCATTTCGATATTTGGCAAAACCAATACAATAGTGTAAAGTTTAAAAATTAAATTAAATTAAATTAAAAAAATAAAATAAAATGCTGAAATAGGGGTGAGAATAATGAAATTACACTAGTGTAGAGGAAGTTAGCCAGCTAATTTGGAAAACTCAGCAGTGGCCACAGGACTGGAAAAGGTCAGTCTTCATCCAATCCCAAAGAAAGGCAATGCCAAAGAATGCTCAAACTACCGCACACTTGCAATTATCTCACACACTAGTAAAGTAATGTTCAAAATTCTCCAAGCCAGGCTTCAGCAATACGTGAACTTCCAGATGTTCAAAGCTGGTTTTAGAAAAGGCAGAGGAACCAGAGATCAAATTGCCAACATCTGCTGGATCATCGAAAAAGCAAGAGAGTTCCAGAAAAACATCTATTTCTGCTTTATTGACTATGCCAAAGCCTTTGACTGTGTGGATCACAATAAGCTGTGGAAAATTCTGAAAGAGATGGGAATACCAGACCACCTGACCCGCCTCTTGAGAAACCTATATGCAGGTCAGGAAGCAACAGTTAGAACTGGACATGGAACAACAGACTGGTTCCAAATAGGAAAAGGAGTACGTCAAGGCTGTATATTGTCACCCTGCTTATTGAACTTCTATGCAGAGTACATCATGAGAAACTCTGGGCTGGAAGAAGCACAAGCTGGAATCAAGATTGCTGGGAGAAATATCAATAACCTCAGATATGCAGATGACACTACCCTTATGGCAGAAAGTGAAGAGGAACTAAAAAGCCTCTTGATGAAAGTGAAAGAGGAGAGTGAAAAAGTTGGCCTAAAGCTCAACATTCAGAAACAAAGATGTTGGCATCCCCATCACTTTATGGCAGATAGATGGGGAAACAGTGGAAGCAGGGTCAGACTTTATTTTGGGGGCTCCAAAACCACTGCAGATGGTGACTGCAGCCATAAAATTAAAAGATGCTTACTCCTTGGAAAGTTATGACCAACCCATATTGAAAAACAGAGATATTACTTTGCCAACAAAGGTCCATCTAGTCGAGGCTATGGTTTTTCCAGTGGTCATGTATGGATGTGTGAGTTGGACTGTGAAGAAAACTGAGCACTGGAGAATTGATGCTTTTGAACTGTGGTGTTGGAGAAGACTCTTGCGAGTTGCTTGGACTGCAAGGAGGTCCAGCCAGTCCATCCTAAAGGAGATCAGTCCTGGGTGTTCATTGGAAGGACTGATGTTGAAGCTGAAACTGCAGTACTTTGGCCACCTCATGCGAACAGTTGCCTCATTGGAAACAACCCTGATGCTAGGTGGGATGCTAGGCTGCGGGCAGGAGGAGAAGGGGACGACAGAGGATGAGATGGCTGGATGGCATCACTGACTCGATGCACGTGAGTCTCAGTGAACTCCGGGAGTTGGTGATGGACAGGGAGGCCTGGCGTGCTGCGATTCATGGGGTCGCAAAGAGTTGGACACGACTGAGCAACTGAACTGAGAGGAAGTTGTTAGAAATACTATGCCTTACTGTAACATTACAAAGGTAGGATTACCCTGATTTTCCTTATGCATTTGGTAATACTTAACAATGATTTATTTTAATTTCAACCATTACAAAACAGAGAAATATCTTTTGAAGTAGGGACATTTTACCATATTTTTACCAGGTAGAACTTTCCTCCCAAATTGGTAAGTGACAATGGCTGTCACATTTGTGTGAGGATGACAAAGGGTTATCCTCAGAGGAGGACAACCATCCCTGGACAGTAACACTGGACAACAAATCACGATAAGCTAACCTGGTACTTATACCAGCTTCTCTGCTACAAAAGAAATACTAATGGGATCTTTATCATGTAGCCGAGGATTTCTCCCTGTTCTTTACTAACGCCTCCCCACTGGGCAGCAAAGAAAGGAGCCCCAGTGTTCTCACTTCCTGGCAGGAGGACATTTCCAGGAGCAGATGGTCCTTAGCAGAGGAAGAAATGAAAGACAGTGGAAGACAAGTCACACACTTCCAGCTTCATCATTTGTTAGGAGAGGCATTAGCTCTAGATGGCTCTTCTGCCCCTTTTTGTTTGATACCAAGACTCAGGGACATTGAGTTTCACCAGCCCCTTCCTATAAGCAAGACCAGGGAGGGACTCTGATTAGGAGGAGTAAGAAACCTACATTAGACAGCATGAGTATCAGAGGTTATTCTGAGATCCAAGGCACAGTGCAAGGGTCTTCATGAAGGTGGCTTTTACTTCTTTCTAAACCTGATAATTGTTTCTAGTCTTCTGTCCTGCTTTTCTGTACCTGGTAACCATTGTAAAAATAATAATTTGTACCAAGGGGTTGTGGTACTATTGCTGGAATTAATTAAATTGGGATTGAATGTACAGGAAACTCACAGAGATGGAAATGGTTGGAGCTGAGTTGCCTGCTCCCTGAAGCGAGTACAAGGATGATAAGTCCCAGACACCTTTTCGGTACTGACGGTGGAAACAGAATTCAGGAGTCTCTAGGTCTGAGTGCTTTAGAGTCTGATCACCCAAAATCAACCCATTCCCCAGACAGAGTCCTATGGAGCTCAGGGAACAATTACTATGTCTCTTTTTACCTTTCTCCATTTTCCCCACAAAGTAGTACAAACACTCTCCCTTCCCTCTGGGTCTCCTGACGTGTTATCTAAAAGAGTTTGTGTCTCTGTGTGTGTTTTTGCCCCTGCTCATGCAGGAGAAAATCTCAAGAAAAATGGCAAAGATCTCCGTATTCAAGAGAATCTTGCTATAAAAATTTTTAACAGATAAGTCATACTCTATTGATTATGTCCCACAGTACAGTCCCCAAGGATAGGAACACAGTATGTTCTTGACATTGATTCTGCTTCTATATCCTAATTTTAGAAAGATTCATAATGTAATAAATATGACTCCCATGGACCTTATTAAAGTAGCCCCTCAGAGAACGCTCTCTCTCTCAGGGAGTGAACAATCTCTGTCTGCTGAAAAGTGTTAATGTGTAATAATTATAGAAATTTTCCATTGCAAATAGTAATCATTACTTGGGAAGCTCTGGAGATGGAATCCTATGGCCTCAGTGCTTTCCTGCTTTAATCTACTTTTTAAGTATGTGTCCCATTTTCAAAACACGTTTTCCAGAAACATATGTTCTGCATTTAGAGAGGCCACTGTCCCTTTCTGTTGTAAACACATCGTTGTAAGCATTGACTTTAGATGAGGCATGGCTTTGCCTGCACCCACGAATCCAGAGACAACACAAAACGTGGTGACTCAGATCCCTTAAATTCATGAGTGTTCACATTGATTTGGCCTTTGATGTTCCCAGAAAGTATACTGTTGTTCGCTCGTCTTTTCTCAGATGACTTTTTCTCTTATTTTCTTTAAGCTTCTGTAAGTCCTAAACAAGAAGATGAGTTTGTACACTAATAACACATTAATCTTTGCATTTATCCCAACTTGCCTTCTCTTACTAAGGAGTCACAAGTTTTCTCCCTAGTGAAGGCCAGTCTCCAACTTATGCTATTAATTCAAACCCTCTCTCAAGAACTTCTCTCCAGCAATAAAATCTCTGTCCTATCTGACTTGCACACAGTGGGTTAGAATGAGAAACTCTAAATTTTAAAGACACTAATTATGGGTTTACCCCAAATCCAAGGTCAGGAGCAGTGGCTGTGCGTCGATGGACTGGCCTTGAAGAGATACCCCATGTCCAAGGTCAGAGAAACCCCAGTAAGATGGTAGGTGATGGAGTGACAGTGAAGAGATAGCCAGCAACCAAAGGCAAAGGAGAAGCCCCAGCAAGATGGTAGGAGGGGCGAATTCACATTTAGAATCAAACCCCATTCCCGCCAGAGACGCTAAGAGGGCTCAAACAAACCTTGTGTGCACCAGGGCCCAGGGATTCCACAGAGACTGAGACAGAACCTCGTTTGAGTGTCTCCTGTGGAGAAATGGATCAGCAGTGGACTGCCACAGGGACACGGGCTCTAGGTGCAGCATATTGGGGTATGGCATAAGCCCTCTTGGAGGAGGTCGCCATTAAACCCAACATAAAGCTACCAGAACTTAAACACGACTGGGGAAAAGACTCTTGGAGGGCATAAACAGAACCTTGTGCACCAGGACCCAGAAGAAGGGAGCAGTCACCCCATGGGAGACTGACCCATACTTGCCTGTGAGTGTCCAGGAGTGTCCAGAGGAGACGTGGGTTCATGGTGGCCTGCTCCAGGATTGGGGGTACTGAGTGTAGCATGGGATCTTTTGAAAGAGGTCACCATTATCTTCATTACCTCCAACATAGTTTGGCTCCAGGTAAATATCAGGGCTGTAGTCCCTGTGGTAAGATTGACTAGTTTTCTGTGATTATGGTTTCAGTGTGTCTGCCCTCTGATGCCTCTCAGACACACTGAAATCATAATCACAGAAAACTAGTCAAACTAATCACATGGACCATAGCCTTGTCTAACTCAATGAAACTAAGCCATGCCATGTGGGGCCACCGAAGACTGGCGGCTCATGGTGGAGAGGACTGACAGAATGTGGTCCATTGGAGAAGGGAATGACAAACCACTTCAGTATTCTTGCCTTGAGAACCCCACGAACAGTATGAAAAGGCAAAAGGATAAGATACTCAAAGAGGAGCTCCCGAAGTCAGTAGATGCTGAATATGCTGCTGGAGATTAGTGGAGAAATAGCTCCAGAAAAAATGAAGAGGTGGAGCCAAAGCAAAAACAATACCCAGTTGTGGATGAGACGGGTGATAGAAGCAAGGTCCGATGCTGTAAAGAGCAATATTGCATAGGAATCTTGAATGTTAGGTCCATGAAACAAGGCAAATTGGAAGTGGTCAAAGAGGAGATGGCAAGAGTGAACATTGACATTCTAGGATCAGCAAACTAAAATGGACTGGAATGGGAGAATTTAACTCACATGACCATTATATTAACTAGTGTGGGCAAGAATCCCTTAGAAGAAATGGAGTAGCCATCATAATCACAAAAGATTCTGAAATGTAGTACTTGGATGCAATCTCAAAAATGACAGAATGATCTCTGTTCATTTCCAAGGCAACCCATTCAATATCACAGTAATCCAAGTCTATGTCTCAACCAGTAACAGTGAAGAAGTGGAAGTTAAACGGTTCTATGAAGACCTACAAGACCTTTTAGAACTAACACCCAAAAAAGATGTCCTTTTCATTATAGGGGAATGGAATGCAAAAGTAGGAAGTCAAGAAACACCTGGGGTAACAAGCAAATTAGGCCTTGGAATACAGAATGAAGCAGGACAAAGGCTAACAGAGTTTTGCCAAGAGAATGCACTGGTCATAGCAAACACCCTCTTCCAACAACACAAGAGAAGACTACACATGGACATCACCAGATGGTTAACACCGAAATCAAATTGATTATATTCTTTGCAGCCAAAGATGAAGAAGCTCTACACAGTCAGCAAAAACAAGACCAGGAGCTGATTGTGGATCAGATCATGAAGTCCTTATTGCCAAGATCAGACCAGATCAGATCAGTTGCTCAGTCGTGTCCGACTCTTTGCGACCCGATGAATCTCAGCACGCCAGGCCTCCCTGTCCATCACCAACTCCCGGACTTCACTCAGACTCATGTCCATCGAGTGAGTGATGCCATCCAGCCATCTCATCCTCTGTCGTCCCCTGCTCCTCCTGCTCCCAATCCCTCCCAGTATCAGAGTCTTTTCCAATGAGTCAACTCCTCGCATAAGGTGGCCAAAGTACTGGAGTTTCAGCTTTAGCATCATTCCTTCCAAAGAAATCCCAGGGCTGATCTCCTTCAGAATGGACTGGTTGGATCTCCTTGCAGTCCAAGGGACTCTCAAGAGTCTTCTCCAACACCACAGTTCAAAAGAATCAATTCTTTGGCGCTGAGTCTTCTTCACAGTCCAAATCTCACATCCATACATGACCACAGGAAAAACCATAGCTTTGACTAGACGACGTTTGTTGGCAAAGTAATGTCTCTGCTTTTGAATATGCTATCTAGGTTGGACATAACTTTCCTACCAAGGAGTAAGCGTCTTTTAATTTCATGGCTGCAGTCACCATCTGCAGTGATTTTGGAGCCCAGAAAAATAAAGTCTGACACAGTTTCCACTGTTTCCCCATCGATTTCCCATGAAGTGATGGGACCGGATGCCATGATCTTTGTTTTCTGAATGTTGAGCTTTAAGTCAACTTTTTCACTCTCCACTTTCACTTTCATCAGGAGACTGTTTAGTTCCTCTTCACTTTCTGCTATAAGGGTGGTATCATCTGCATATCTGAGGTTATTGAGATTTCTCCCAGCAATCTTGATTCCAGCTTGTGTTTCTTCCAGTCCAGCGTTTCTCATGATGTACTCTGCATATAAGTTAAATAAGCAGGGTGACAATATACAGCCTTGGCGTACTCCTTTTCCTATTAGGAACCAGTCTGTTGTTCCATGTCCACTTCTAACTGTTGCTTCCTGACCTGCATACAAATTTCTCAAGAGGCAGATCAGGTGGTCTGGTATTCCCATCTCTTTCAGAATTTTCCACAGCTTATTGTGATCCACACAGTCAAAGGCTTTGGCATAGTCAATAAAGCAGAAATAGATGTTTTTCTGGAACTCTCTTGCTTTTTCCATGATCCAGTGGATGTTGGCAATTTGATCTCTGGTTCCTCTGCCTTTTCTAAAACCAGCTTGAACATCAGGAAGTTCCCGGTTCACATATTGCTGAAGCCTGGCTTGGAGAATTTTAAGCATTACTTTACTAGCATGTGAGATGAGTGCAATTGTGCGGTAGTTTGAGCATTCTTTGGCATTGCCTTTCTTTGGGGTTGGAATGAAACTGACCTTTTCCAGTCCTGTGGCCACTGCTGAGTTTTCCAAATTTGCTGGCATATTGAGTGCAGCACTTTCACAGCATCATCTTTCAGGATTTGGAATAGCTCAACTGGAATTCTATCACCTCCCCTGGCTTTGTTCGTAGTGATGCTTTCTAAGGCCCACTTGACTCACATTCCAGGATGTCTGGCTCTAGGTCAGTGATCACACCATTGTGATTATCTGGGTCGTGAAGATCTTTTTTGTATGGTTCTTCTGTGTATTCTTGCCACCTCTTCTTAATATCTTCTGCTTCTGTTAGGTCCATACCATTTCTGTCCTATATCGAGCCCATCTTTGCATGAAATGTTCCTTTGGTATCTCTGATTTTCTTGAAGAGATCTCTAGTCTTTCCCATTCTGTTGTTTTCCTCTATTTCTTTGCATTGATTGCTGAAGAAGGCTTTCTTATCTCTTCTTGCTATTCTTTGGAACTCTGCATTTAGATATTTATATCTTTCCTTTTTCCTTTGCATTTCTCTTCTCTTCTTTTCACAGCTATTTGTAAGGCCTCCCCAGACATCCATTTTGCTTTTTTGCATTTCTTTTCTATGGGAATGGTCTTGATCCCTGTCTCCTGTACAATGTCATGAACCTCATTCCATAGCTCATCAGGCACTCTATCTATCAGATCTAGGCCCTTAAATCTATTTCTCACTTCCACTGTAGAATCATAAGGGATTTGATTTAGATCATACCTGAATGGTCCAGTGGTTTTCCCTACTTTCTTCAATTTAAGTCTGAATTTGGTAATAAGGAGTTCATGGTCTGAGCCATAGTCAGCTCCTGGTTTTGTTTTAGCTCACTGTATAGAGCTTCTCCATCTTTGGCTGCAAAGAATATAATCAATCTGATTTCAGTGTTGACCATCTGGTGATGTCCATGTGTAGAGTCTTCTCTTGTGTTGTTGGAAGAGGGTGTTTGCTATTACCAGTGCATTTTCTTGGCAAAACTCTATTAGTCTTTGCCCTGCTTCATTCCATATTCCAAGGCCAAATTTTCCTGTTACTCCGGTGTTTCTTGACTTCCTACTTTTGCATTCCAGTGCCCTATAATGAAAAGGACATCTTTTTTGTGTGTTAGTTCTAAAAGGTCTTGTAGGTCTTCATAGAATCATTCAACTTCAGCTTCTTCAGCGTTACTGGTTGGGGCATAGACTTGGATTACTGTGATATTGAGTGGTTTGCCTTGGAAATGAACAGAGATCATTCTGTCGTTTTTGAGATTGCATCCAAGTACTGCATTTCAGACTCTTTTGTTGACCGTGATGGCTACTCCATTTCTTCTGAGGGATTCCTGCCCACAATAGTAGATATTATGGTTATCTGAGTTAAATTCACCCATTCCAGTCCATTTCAGTTCGCTGATTCCTAGAATGTCAACATTCACTCTTGCCATCTCTTGTTTGACCACTTCCAATTTGCCTTGATTCATGGAGCTAACATTCCAGGTTCCTATGCAATATTGCTCTTTACAGCATCGGACCTTGCTTCTATCACCAGTCACATCCACCGTTGGGTATTGTTTTTGCATTGGCTCCATCCCTTCATTCTTTCTGGAGTTATTTCTCCACTGATCTCCAGTAGCATATTGGGCACCTACTGACCTGGGGAGTTTCTCTTTCAGTATCTTATCATTTTGCCTTTTCATACTGTTCATGGGGTTCTCAAGGCAAGAATACTGAAGTGATTTGCCATTCCCTTCTCCAGTGGACCACAGTCTGTCAAACTCAGACATAACTTGAAGAAATTAGGGAAAACCACTAGACCATTCAGGTATGACCTAAATCAAATGCCTTTTGATTATACAGTGGAAGTGAGAAATAGATTTAAGGGACTAGATTTGATAGATAGAGCATCTGATGAACTATGGATGGAGGTTTGTGACATTGTACAGGAGACAGGGGTCAAGACCATCCCCAAGGGGGAAAAAAAATGCAAAAAAGCAAAATGGCTGTCTGGGGAGGCCTTACAAATAGCTGTGAAAAGATGAAAAGCAAAAAGCTAGGACAAAAGGAAAGATATAGGCATCTGAATGCAGAGTTCCAAAGAATAGCAAGCAGAGATAAGAAAGCCTTCCTGAGCAATCAATGCAAAGAAATGGAGGGAAACAACAGAATGGGAAAGACTAGAGATCTCTTCAAGAAAATTAGAGATACCAAGGGAACATTTCATGCAAAGATGGACTGGATAAAGGTTAGAAATGGTATGGACCTAACAGAAGCAGAAGATATTAAGAAGAGGTGGCAAGAATACACAGAAGAACTATACAAAAAATCTTTATGACCAAGATAATCACAATGGTGAGATCATTCACCTAGAGCCAGACATCCTGGAATGTGAAGGCAAGTGGGCCTTAGAAAGCATCACTATGGACAAAGCTAGGGGAGGTGATAGAATTCCAGTTGAGCTATTTCAAATCCTGAAAGTTGATGCTGTGAAAGTGCTGCACTCAATATGCCAGCAAATTTGGAAAACTCAGCAGTGGCCACAGGACCTGGGAAGGTCAGTTTTCATTCCAATCCCAAAGAAAGGCAATGCCAAAGAATGCTCAAACTACCGCACAATTGCACTCATCTCACACGCTAGTAAAGTAATGCTCAAAATTCTCCAAGCCAGGCTTCAGCAATACGTGAACCATGAACTTCAGATGTACAAGTTGGATTTAGAAAAGGCTATAGAAGCAGACATCAAATTGCCAATGTCTGCTGGATCATCGAAAAAGCAAGAGAGTTCCAGAAAAAGATCTATTTCTGCTTTATTGACTGCCAAATCCTTGGACTGTGTGGATCACAATAAACCGTGGAAAATTCTGAAAGAGGTGGGAATACCAGACCACCTGATCTGCCTCTTGAGAAACCTGTATGCAGGTCAGGCAGAAACAGTTAGAACTGGACATGGAACAACAGACTGGTTCCAAATAGAAAAGGAGTATGTCAAAGCTGTATATTGTCCCTCTGCTCATTTAACTCATATGCAGAGTACATCATGAGAAATGCTGGGCTGGAAGAAGCACAAGCTGGAATCAAAATTGCCAGGAGAAATATCAATAACCTCAGATATGCAGATGACACCACCCTTAGGGCAGAAAGTGAAGAACTTAAGAGCCTCTTGAAAACCAAGATCATGGCATCCAGTCCCATCACTTCATGGCAAATAGACGGGAAACAGTGGCAGACTTTACTTTTCTGGGCTCAAAAATCACTGCAGATTGTGATTGCAGCCATGAAATTAAAAGGTGCCTACTCCTTGGCAGGAAGGTTATGACCAATCTAGACAGCATATTAAAAAGCAGAGAGATTACTTTGCCAACAAAGGTCCATCTAGTCAAGGCTATGGTTTTTCCAGTAGTCATATATGGATGCGAGTGTTGGATCATAAAGGAAACTGAGCACTGAAGAATTGATGCTTTTGAACTGTGGTGTTGGAGAAGACTCTTGAGAGTTCCTCGGACAGCAAGGAGATCCAACCAGTCCATTCTAAAGGAGATCAGTCCTGGATATTCATTGGGAGAACTGAAGTTTGAAGCTGAAACTCCAATACTTTGGCCACCTGATGCAAAGAGCTGACTCATTTGAAAACACCCTGATGCTGGGAAAGATTGAAGGTGGGAGGAGAAGGGGACGACAGAGGATGAGATGGTTGGATGGTATCACCTACTCAATGGACATGAGTTTGAGTAAACTCCAGGAGTTGGTGATAGACAGGGAGATCTGGTGTGCTGCCATCCATGGGGTTGCAAAGAGTTGGATATGAATGAGCTACTGAACTGCAATGAATTATCTATTTGCTGGATCCAAGGATCACTTCTTAGTCATCATCTGACTTGCCTGCCTGTGGCATTTACCTTATTCACTGGCGCTCTCTCTCTCTCTCTCTCTCTCTCTCTCTCTCTCTGAAACATTTCTTCACTTGACTTTATAAAATTACACCCCTCCAGTGGTCTTTATACCTTTCATGTTGCTCCTTCTCAGACTCCTTTCATGGATCTTTATGTCCCTCCTTGATCTTGGAACACTGGCATTGTTCAGGGTTTATGCTTTGCAGCTGTTTTCTACTCATTTTCTATAGCACCTCTTGAATTCCAGGCATTTCTACACATTCCATATGCTGACAACACATAAATTTATATCACAAGGTTTCTTCTCAAATTCAGTTGTCCAAAATCAACGTTTATCTACTGTGCATCAGTGAATCAGCAGATCCTATGACCTCCCATTTCCTAGAAAATTCCAATGCTCAAACGTCACCTACAAGGAGCTGATTATAAGATTTTCTCTCATGTATCACTCTCTCCTTTGTCAAGTGTCTGGTTTACAATGTACACCATTAATTACATATACATACATAGACAGCATATTAAAAAGCAGAGACATTACTTTGCCAACAAAGGTCCGTCTAGTCAAGGCTATGGTTTTTCCAGTAGTCATGTATGGATGTCAGAGTTGGACTGTGAAGAAAGCTGAGTGCCGAAGAATTGATGCTTTTGAACTGTGGTGTTGGAGAAGACTCTTGAGAGTCCCTTGGACTTCAAGGAGATCCAATCAGTCCATTCTGAAGGAGATCAATCCTGGGTGTTCTTTGGAAGGAATGATGCTAAAGCTGAAACTCCAGGACTTTGGCCACCTCATGTGAAGAGTTGACTCATTGGAAAAGACTCTGATGCTGGGAGGGATTGGGGGCAGGAGGAAAAGGGGACGACAGAGGACGAGATGGCTGGATGGCAGCACTGACTCGATGGACGTGGGTTTGGGTGAACTCCGGGAGTTGGTGATGGACAGGGAGGCCTGGCGTGCTGCAAATCATGGGGTCGCAGAGTCGAACACGACTGAGTGACTGAACTGAACTGAACGGAACATATATGTATGTGTGTGTCTATATATATATATACACACACACATTTTAAAAACTTTTACAAGCTTAATGTTTCTTTTAATTTCTTACCTTCTTTATTTTGGTAATTGTACTTTACATACATTTTTTATTGCTAATAATAACTAAAAGAATTCATTTTCTTTTCCAATGTTGGTTGTAAAATTCAGACTAGATTGCACAATTTGTATTAGAATTTATGAGTACAGGATCTATGTTCTCCTTAAGTTCTAATCGAAACATCCAGGTTTATATCGTAACTGTAACTTTCTTTCTATATGTCATAAGTATTTTGTTCCTGTAATCCTGTTTACTCCCCCCAGAGGCTTTAAGGATGCCCATTTTCACTGTGGTTGCAGGTTGTTATTTTCTATGTTACCACACATAGCTGGAATGATGATCAAGGGAGCAAGTTAAAACTCCACAGGGTTCATGTCTTATCAAGGGATAAGCTTTTTCTCGGATGAACATTCATCAGATTTTTTGCAAGCCTTTACATTCTGGGTTTAGAAAAACATGACTTTAACAAATTTTTTCAGTGTTTCTTTTGCTCTTCTGTAGCAGATAATTTTTGGAAATCTTTACTCTGATATTCCTATTGACTAATAGTGTTTTTTGAATTGAAAGTATATATTCTGTCTATTCAGAGACAGCATAAACTATCTTTACATTATATAGGCTTAGATAAATTTTAAGACTCTTTTTTAGACTTTCACCTGACAAACTCCTACCTTTTTAGGAGCCTGGAAAGTAGGTTCTGTGGTTCAGAAGACTTCTTACATTTCAGGTCAAATGTCCCCTTCTCGATGATTATATCACAAACGTTGGAAAGATTTAGCAAAGAGGAGTTGTCTTTTTGCTCTGTTGAATTCAATTTGCTCATCATTAGCCTGGTTTGTGGATTGAAGAACATACACACATATACACACGCACAGTCTTTGTCCACAAAATGGTATTTATTTCCCCACGGTTTTCATTAATTTTTAAGGTGAATTTTGATCATCTGCTCCTTTTAGAGTACCTCAGAGATATGTAGGCTTGGGGGACTGGACTTCTGATAAGGACTTATAATAAGGACTTCTGACGTGATTTATTGTGTCATCTTAAAATACTAGTGGTACTGGAAATACAGTAAGATATTTTTGTGTAATTATAGAAATATGATCTTAGTTTCTGGAAGATCTCATTTTGAAGATTTACAATTATGAAAAAGAAATCTCTCCCTTACCTTGAAAAAAAATGTACTATCTGTCATTTTTCATTTCAAGGTGGAAATTTTCCAATACTATATTTGATAAGTGACTTCCATATGACATTTCTTGGCAGACTTTAAACTGACAACTGTTTCTTAAAGCTCTTACCAAAAGTTTCAGTTTTCTAGTGATGCCATAACAAAGTACTACCCTGGTGATCAGAGGCTAGTGTGTTGCTTGGACATAGAGAACACCTTCTAGAAAAGCCACATGTCCAAGGTTGTGAAACATTATCAACCTACCAAATACATGGTAATAAAAACAGCAAATTGCAGAGGCAAAATTTGTGGAGGTAGAAAATATGTTCCAAACAAAGGAACAAGACAAAGTTTCAGAACTAAGTGAAGTGGAAATAAGCAATCTACCCAAGAAACAGTTCAAGGTGATGACTGTAAGATGTTCAAAGAATTTAGGGAATTATTTGATGAATAGAGTGAGAAGTTTAAAGTTCTTATCAAGGAGTTTAAGAAAATGTATAAAAAACCAATTAGAAGAAGAAAAAAAAAAGAACTGAGATGTAAATGCCTTAGAAACAATCAAGACTAGATGACACAGGTAATGGATCAGCAAGATGAAAGACAGATTAGTGGAAATTGCTGAAACTGTACAGAAAAGAGATGAACAAATATAAATGGGAACAGAAAAAGAGACCACTGGGACAGCATTAACAGTACTATCATTTGCATTATAGAGGGTCCCAGGAGGAGACAGGAGAAAGGTGAAGGAAAAGTATTTGCAAATATGATAGCTGAAAACTTTATGAACCTGGGAAAGGAAATACAGATTCTGGTCCAGGAAGCACAGAGAGTGCCAAGGAGAATTAACCCAAAGTGGACTACAATCAAGACTTGTGAAATTGTAAGCTGCTGATGAGAAACTGAAGGTGACACAAACTGGTGGAAACATATACTGTATCATGGATTGGAAGAAATATTGATTAAATGCTCATACTGGTTAAGACAACCCATAGATTCAATGTAATAACTATCAAAATACCAATGGAATTTTTCATGGAACTAGAAGAAATAACTCTAAAATTAGTATGGAAATACAAAAGATTCCATAACTAAGGCAATCTTAAGAAAGAAGAACAAAGCTGTAGGTATCACAGCCCTGATTTCAAGCTATACGACAAAACTACAGTAATGAAAATAGCGTAGCAGTGGCACAAAAAGAGACACACACATCCATGGAACAGAACAGAAAGTTCAGAAATAAACCCACAGTTATACGGGCCATTAATTATGTCAAAGAAGGCAAGATTATACAATGGGGAAAAGACAGTTTCATCTATAAATGGTGGTGGGAAAGCCAGAAAGCTACATGCAAAAGAATCAAATCTGACTATTCTCTAGAACCATAAACAAAAATAAATTTAAAATGACCTAGATAATTAAATAGGAGACCTAAAACTACTAAGCTCCTAGGAGAGAGTAGAGGCAGAATACACTCTGGCGTAAATCATAGCAATAGTTTTCTTTAAGAACTGTCCCCTAATCTAAAGGAAATATAAGCAAAAATAAATGAGACCAAATTAGACTTAAAAGCTTTCACACAGAAAAGGAAATCATGGACCAAACAACAACAACAAAAAAACTATGGAATGGAATAAAAAGTTTGTAAATAACATGATCAGTAAGAAACTAATATCCAAACCTCTGTTCATGGGATTTTTCAAGAAAGAATACTGGAGTATTGGAGTCATTTGCCATTTCCTCCTCCAGGGGATCTCCTCAACGTGGGGAATGAACCCACATTTCCTTTGTCTCTTGCAGGCAGATTCTTTACCTGCTGAGGCATCAGGGGAGCCCCAAATATCAGTTCACTCAACTCAATATGAAAAAAATTGCCGGGGACCAGCCCCAGCTGATCCAGGGTATTCGAAGGAGAGACGGCCTAGGCGACTATTTATATGCTAATTAGAGATATAGAGAACAATAGAATGAGGATAGCTCAGTAGGAAAATTCAGTGGAGAAAAGAAGCTGAGTAGCTTGGTTTTCGCGGGAGACCAATAAAACTTCAAGACAAGAAGTTTGCACCACTTACGTAGGCCGCAGGCGCCCTCTCGAATAGCGGAAGGTGCCTCACCCTAGACACCTTCTCGAGTGGGTCTTAGAAGCCCAGGCATGATTAGTAAGCGTGGTGGGTTCCGCGCTCCAGATGGAGACTCAGCTGGAAGTTAAAAGAAAGAATGACATGGGGAGACCAAGCGTTGGTGAACAAGGCCCGTAGCTTTATTTTTAACAGGGGCTTTTATACCCTAAGTTACACACAGAGGATAATAGGGGATGCAAAGTCAGCAGTCTTTGGTTCTTATCAAAAACCAAGGTTTCTTTCCTGCAAATGTATCGTATACAAATGGTTTAGGTGATTTACATCATCTTCTGGCCAGAAGGCCTACTAACATTTTATGACTCTCGACAAGGACTTATCAACAAAGACTTACTTTCTCTAAGAGTAATTATTTCAAGGTTTGGCACCATCTTCCAAAGATAAAATTGCATTCCTATAGGGCGGATGTGTAATGGGTTTACAACAAAGAAAGAATTTATTACCTTAAGGGTCTAAAGTTACTAACACCAAGGCCACTACTTATTTTTTCTACATACCCACTATTAATTGATACATATTCAAGGATACAATTCAGGGGATGTGAAAACTTGGCAACAAGCATTGACTCAACAATGAAATCCTTTACTAGTTTATTCTGACAGTTTTTAACTCTCTGAGAGGCTCTAAGCTATTTGAATATCTTAAGCTTCCCATGCCTCTCGAGGCTGGGAGACTGTAAACAATCGTATGCATAGCTGCAGGAGTCCGGGTAAACTTGTCAGGCGAGTTAGAGAGCCATCAGAGGGGTTTGGATTTAAACACTCCTAATTGCCCAGGAACTTTATTAATTGGAGCTGTAAGTTAACTCTTTGACAGAGAGAGAGAGATGGTGGTAGGGGACAGCCCCCAGTAAAGTCAGAGGTGAGAGCACAAAGCAATAAAGTAGGCAGACTCTGGTTTTTTGGGGGAAAATGCTCGAGAATATCCGGGGGGACTCCTGAGGCTCGATCCCGCCTTTGCGTATGCCGAGCCTCCTTCCTCATGACCTTTGTCACGAGTGGAATGCCTCACTGGCTCCCCGCAAAAAATGAACAATCAAATGAAAAAAAATTGGTGAGAAGACCTGAACAGATATTTTAAAAATGAAAATATACAAATGGCTAATAGGCACCTGAAAAGGGGCTCATTATCACACTGATTATTGGAGAAATGCAAATAAAAATCACAAAGTGATATCACCTCACATCTGTTGACATCACATTATCAGACACAAGAAATAATAAATGTTGATGAGGACCTAGAGAAAAGGGAATGCATGTTCACTATGGTGGGAATGTAAATTGTTACAGCCTAAATCCATCGACAGATAAATGGATAAAGAAGATGTGGCACATATATACAATGGTATCAGTTCAGTTCAGTCCCTCAGTCGTGTCCGACTCTTGGCGACCCCATGAATCGCAGCACGCCAGGCCTCCCTGTCCATCATGAACTCCTGGAGTTCACTCAAACTCGCATCCATAGAGTCAGTGATGCCATCCAGCCATCCCATCCTCTGTCGTCCCCTTCTCCTCCTGCCCCCAATCCCTCCCAGCATCAGAGTCTTTTCCAATGAGTCAACCCTTCACATGAAGTGGCCAAAGTACTGGAGTTTCAGCTTTAACATCATTCCTTCCAAAGAACACCCAGGGCTGATGTCCTTTAAAATGGACTGGTTGGATCTCCTTGCAGTCCATGGGACTCTCAAGTGTCTCCTCCAACACCACAGTTCAAAAGCATCAATTCTTTGGCACTCAGCTTTCTTCACAGTTCAACTCTCATATCCATACATGACCACAGGAAAAACTATAGCCTTGACTAGATGGACCTTTGTTGGCAAAGTAATATGGAGCAATAAATAGAATGAAATAATGCCATTTACAGCAACATGGAAGGACTTGGAGATTATCATACTAAGTGAAGTAAGTCAGAAAGAGAAAAACAAATACAATACAGTCTCACTTATGTGTGGAATCTAAAATAGGGCACAAATGAAACAAACTACAAAACAGAAACAGGCTCTCAGATATAGAAAAAAGATTTATGTTTGCCAAGGGGAAGAAGGATGGGAGAAGGATGAGGTGGGATTTGGGGGTTAGCAGTTGAAAACTATTGTATATAAAATGGATAAACAACAAGATCTTACTGTATAGCACAGGGAACTGTATTCAGTATTGCATGGTAAACCATAATGGAAAAGATAGAAAAAAGAATGTACATATGTATACATGTGTGTAACTGAATCACCTTTCTGTACAGTAGATACACATTGTAAATAAATTATACATCAATTAAAAATTGATAATAGAAACAAATAGTGATCAAAAGACAAATTCTTGCTCTGTGAAAGACACTGGTAAGAATATAAAAACTGAAGCTGTAGAATGGAGGAAAAATCTTTGTGCATATAGGAACAATAATTTGATTCTGAAATATACAAAGAACTCTTAAAATAGTAAGAAAACAAGCAACTCTATTTAAAAATGAGCCAAAAATCCTAACAGGCATCTTTCAAAGACAGACAGACAGATGATAAATAACAGATGAAAAGACACTCCATATCTCTGTCATCAGGAAAATACAAAGTGAAACAATAAAATATCATTATGCACTTAGTAGAATGGCTAAAATCCAGAAAACTGACAGCACTAAATAATGACTAGTGTGCGAATCAACAGGAACTTTCATATATTGCTGAAGAAAATTCATTTTCATTCAAGAAAATCATATAGTCACTTTGAAATTTTCACATTTTCTCAAAAAACGAAGCTTCCTCTTAACAACAGGATCTACCAATGGCACTGCCTGGTATGTACCCAAAGGATTTGAAATTTATGTCAACACAAAAACCTGCACAGAGATGTTTAAAGTAACTTTATTCATAATTGCCTAAATCTGAAAGTAATCAAGATGTTGTTTGGTAGGTAAATGGATAAATAAAACATGGTGCATTCAGACAAAGGAAATATATTCTGCATGAAAATGAAATGAACTATCAAGCAAAAATAAAGACAGAGGAAACAGATATGTACAGTTGAGTGAAGGGAACCAATATGAAAAAAATTACATATTTTTCCTACCATATGATATTTGGGAAAGCCAAAACTATGGAGGGAATTGGGCTTCTCTGATGTCTCAGACGGTAAAGAATTTGCCTGCAATGCAGGAGACCCAGGTTTGATACTTAGGTTCAGAAGAATCAAGCATTCTTGCCTGGAGAATTCGAGGGACACAGAAGCCTGGTGGGCTATAGTCCATGGGGTCACAAAGAATGGAACATGATTGAGTGACTACCTTTTTTCTTCTTTTCTGGAGGGAATTAAGCGATGAGTAGTTGCCAGAGATTTGCAAGAAGGGAAGAAGGAAGAGGTAATCATTTAGGGCAGTGAAAATACTGTGTATGATAATATAATGGTGGATGTACATACCTGTACACCCATGCAAACACACAGAACATACAACACCGTGAGTGAGCTCAAATGTACATTATGGACTTTGGGTGATGATGATGTGCTGATATAGGTGTGTGAATAACAAATGTGCCACTCTAAAGGGGGATATTGATGACAGGGGAGGCTATACATGTTTGGATGCAGAGTGCTATACAGGGTGTCTGCAATTTCCACTCAATTTTGCAGTGATTCTGGAATAGCTCTAAAAAGTAAAGTTTATTACACAACAATGGGGAAAAGATGTAAAGAGACATCTCACCAAGGAAAATATACAGATAGCAAGGAAACAACTGCTAAAAAACTCAACATTACATGTCATCAAGGAATTTCATTTGAAAACTAGAATGAGATACCAGTGCAGATTTTTGAGAACTATGAAAATCCAAAATATCCCTATACAGCTGCAGAAAGTTGGTGCTTGCCATCTTTCTCAGAGATCCCAATCAGGATGGCATTCCCATCGGTGCTCTGAGTCAGGCAAGACAACTAACA
The DNA here is from genome assembly GCF_055505025.1 of Bos grunniens. NCBI lineage: Eukaryota > Metazoa > Chordata > Mammalia > Artiodactyla > Bovidae > Bos > Bos grunniens. The sequence continues at coordinate 12,718,371 of NC_141168.1, forward strand.
AATCCTCAAGCCATTCCCTGAAAACTCAGAAATAGTCTACATGATCCATTCTTCTTTTCCCCCTTTGAGGGAGTGTTGGGAGTTGGGGATCTTCTCCTGATATTGACACACTGCCAGGAAAGGGAAGTAGGTATGGAGGGTGAAACAGCATAAACTTGCCTGAATGCTTACTGTATTTCTTCTTGGTATTGTGCTTTTCTGGAATGCTGCTACTATTATCTAACTTCAGTGTTTCCACAAAGGAAATTAGGTCTATATGTTCTTGTCTCCATGGAGGAATGGAGGCTTAGGGATTCCTAGTCTTCCATAATGCTGATGTTACTCTGGAGTAATGCTCTTCATTAAACCATGTCATTTTCTGGGGAATTTTGAGTTTTCTTGCACCAGCAATCACATCTCTGAAGGGAAAAGAATGCACTGAACCAAAACTGGACCCTCCTTCACGTTGTTTTCTTCTGCAGTACTCTGTGGAAGGCAGCCTTCACTTGAGCATTCCTGACACTGTAGACAAGAGGGTTCAGCAATGGGTTGAAAAGAGTATAAAACAGGAAAAGGATCTTCAGGTGTTCTTCTTGTTGACTGTTGTCGGGAACCATGTAAACAATCATGGCTAAGCCAAAGTAGAACCCAACCACACAGAGGTGGGAGGAGCAGGTGGAGAAGGCTTTCTTGCGGCCCTCCTTTGACTGGATCTTCAGGATGGCCCAGAGAATACGCATATAGGAGACCAACACCAGGGCAAGAGGCCCGACTAAGATAAGAACGCCATCAGCAAAGAGGAACATTTCATTGATCCAGATGTCACCACAGGCCAATTTGAGGACAGAGCGAATGTCACAGAGGAAGTGGTTCACCTTCTGGAGGCCACAAAAGGGTAATCTTAACAAGAGAATTACTTGGACCAGGGCCAGGGCAAATCCACACGCCCAGCAAGCAATGGCCAGGATGGAGCACACTCTCCAGTTCATGATGACCATGTACTGGAGGGGATGGCAGATCGCCACATACCTGTCATAGGACATCGCCAACAAAATGAGGCACTCTATAGATCCAAAAGTCAAATTGAAAAGCATCTGCACAGTGCAAGGGTCAAAGGAGATGCTTTTTGTGTGTTTTACTAGGTTTTCCAGAAAGGTGGGCAAATTGCTGGAAGGATAGGATATGTCGATGATGGCCAGGTGGAAAAGGAAGAAATACATGGGGGAGTGCAGTCTGGGGTCAAGGCAAATGAGTCCCAGGATCATGCCATTTGCCAGCAGGTTGCAGACATATAACAGGGAGAAGATACCAAAAAGGAGCAATTCCATGTTTTTACTGAGCTGGAATCCCAGCAGGATGAATTCTGTGATCTGTGATTGGTTTCCCTCCATTGCCAATGACAGTCTGCAAAGGACTGAAGTGTGATAGAAAAGTCAGGATTGGATAGCAATGAAAATAGGAGTTATTTATGAGAAGTGAATTCAGAGGAAGCTTGTGTTGTCCCTACCTCCCTGAAGTTTTTTTCTTCAAAATTCCTTTGCCTTTTTGTTTCTTAGTTTTTATTGTAAAAGTGAAGTCACTCAGTTGTGTCCGACTCTTTGTGACCCCATGGACTGTAGCCCCACAGGCTCCTCGGTCCATGGGATTTTCCAGGCATGAATACTGGAGTGGGTTGCTTTAACAGATAAGTATTAGGGATTATAAACCATACTAGTATATAGTATATCAGTTCAGTTCAGTTCAGTTCAGTCACTCAGTCATCTCCTACTCTTTGTGACCCCATGAATCTCAGCACACAAGGCCTCCCTGTCCATCACCAACTCCCGGAGTTCACTCAGACTCATGTCCATCGAGTCAGTGATGTCATCCAGCCATCTCATCCTCTCTTGTCCCCTTCTCCTCCTGCCCCCAGTCCCTCCCAGCATCAGAGTCTTTTCCAATGAGTCAACTCTTTGCATGAGGTGGCCAAGGCTCTGGAGTTTCAGCTTTAGCATCATTCCTTCCAAAGAAATCCCAGGGCTGATCTCCTTCAGAATGGACTGGTGGATCTCCTTGCAGTCCAAGGGACTCTCAAGAGTCTTCTCCAACACCACAGTTCAAAAGCATCAATTCTTCAGCACTCAGCCTTCTTCACAGTCTCACACCCATACGGGACCACAGGAAAAACCATAGTCTTGAATAGATGAACCTTTGTTGGCAAAGTAATGTCTCTGATTTCGAATATGCTATCTAGGTTGGACATAGCTTTCCTTCCAAGGAGTAAGTGTCTTTTAATTTCATGGCTGCAGTCACCATTTGCAGTGATTTTGGAGCCCCCAAAAATAAAGTCTGACACTGTTTCTTTCCACTGTTTCCCCATCTATTTCCCATGAAGTGATGGGACCAGATGCCATGATAAGTTTCACTAATTTTTATTCATTTTTGTCTTATCATTTATTTTCTCCAAATGGACAGTGTATTAACTTTCTATAGAACACTTAAGACTAAAGTGAAGCCATATTCACATATTGACAATTTATTCTTAGACTCTTGGAGGGGTCCTTCTTCCTGCAACATTATTGTATTACATATATTATATGTTTATATAATATATATAAACAAATCTAGTGTGGTGATGGAAATATAGTTGAGGTATTAAAAATCTTAAAGATGATGCTGTGAAAGTGCTGCACTCCACATGCCAGCATATTTGGAAAACTCAGCAATGGCCACAGGACTAGAAACAATCAGTTTTCATTCCAATCCCATAGAAAGACAACACTGAAGAATATTCAAACTATCATACAGTGGCACACATTATAAATGCTAACAAAGTAATGCTCAAACTCTTTCAAACTAGGCGTCAAAAGTTATGTGCCACAATATTCCAGATCTATAAGCTGGATTTCCAAAAGGCAGAGTAGCCAGAGATCAAATTAACAATATCCATTGGATCATAAAAAAAACAAGAGAATTCCAGAAAAAAATCTACTCCTGCTTCATTGACTATGCTAAAGCTTTTGACTGTGTGGATCACAACAAACTGTGGACAAGTCTCCATGAGATGGGAATACCAGACCATCTTATCTGCCTCCTGAGGAACCTGTTTTCAGGTCAAGAAGCAACAGTTAAAACTGGACATGGAACAACAGGTTGGTTCAAAATTGGGAAAGGAGTTTTTCAAGGCTGTATATTGTCACCCAGCTTATTTAACTTATATGCAGAGTACATCTGCGATATGCCAGGCTGGATGAATCATAACCTGGAATCAAAATTGCTGGGAGAAATATCAATAATCTCGAATATGCAGATGATACTACCCTAATGGCAGAAAGCGAAGAGGAATATAGAGCCTTTCGATGAACGTGAAAGAGGAGAGTGAAAAAGCTTGCTTAAAATTCAGGATTCAAAAACAAAGATCATGGCACCTGTCCCATCACTTGATGCTGATAGATGGGGGGAAAATGGAAACAGTGGCAGATTTTATTTTCTTGGGCTCCAAAATCACTGTGCACAGGCTTGAAAAGTACATGAACCAAAATCTTCCAGATCTTGGTTGGACAGTGTCTGCAGCTATGAAATTAAAAGACAATTCCTCCTTGGAGGGAAAACTATGACCAACCTAGACAGCATATTAAAAAGCAGAGACATCACTTTGCTGACAAATGTCCATACTGTCAAAACTATGGTTTTACCAGTAGTCATGTATGGATGTGAGAGTTGGATCATAAGGAAGGCTGAGCACTGAAAAACTGATGCTTTTGAACCATGGTGTTGGAGAAGACTCTTGAGAGTCCCTTGGATAACAAGACCAAATTAGTCAATCCTAAAGGAAATCAACCCTGAATATTCCTTGGAAGGACTAATGCTGAAGCTGAAACTCCAATATTTTGGCCACCTGATGTGAAGAGCTGACTCACTGGAAAAGACCCTGCTGGGAAAGATTGAAGACAGGAGGAGAAGGGGGTGATAGAGGATGAGATGGTTGGATGGAATCATCACTCAATGGACATGCGTTTGAACAACCAGGAGACAGTGAAGGAGGGGAGACTGCCATGCTGTAGTCCATGGGGTTGCACTTAGTTGGATAGGACTATGTGACTGAACAACAACAACACATTTACATGTATCAGTGTGTGTGTGTGTGTGTGTGTTAAGTCGCTTCAGTCATGTCTGACTGTTTTGACCCTATGAACTGTAGCCCAGCAGGCTTCCCTGTCCACGCAACTCTCCAGGCAAGAATACTAGGTTACCATGCCCTCCTCTGGGTGATCTGTCTTTCCAACTCAGGGATGAAACCTGCATTTTTTACATCTCCTGCATTGGCAGGTAAGTTCTTTACAACTAGCACCCCACTGGGAAGCCCCGTATATATTATGTATAATATATAAAATTACTATTAATATTATTATATTATTAATATTAATATATTATTACAGTAAAATAATGCATTTTACTGATGCTGGGAGGGATTGTGGGCAGAAAGAAAAGGGGACAACAGAGGATGAGATGGTTGGATGGCATCACCGACTCGATGGATGTGAGTTTGAGTGAACTCCGGGAGTTGGTGATGGACAGGGAGGCCTGGTGTGCTGCGATTCATGGGGTCCCAAAGAGCTGGACACGACTGAGTGACTGAACTGAACTGAACTGACAGTAAAATATGGTCACTATATATACATTCAGAGATACACATACATATATATAATTTTGATGCATGTATAAACTCATAAAATATGACCCTAACATATATCTTGGAAAAAAATCTTTGTCAGTCAGTTGTATATTGCAGATATATGCATGACTTGTGACTAGAGAACTATCATGCAGCATTAAATTCATTTTAGTAGGGGAAGAATGGTCAAAATTGTGGTAAGGATAATGACTAACCAGAATGTGAACAGTACAGATCTTAACAATGTAAAATGAATATTACAAAAGCCAACAAAAATCAGCTGTTATGGGAGGTGAATTACAAGAAATCATAAGAAAACCATTTCCCCCAATTGTGAAATGGGAAGTTAAAAGTCAAGTGTTCAAATTTGAAGGATATAGTTTACAAACATTGAGATTTAGACTTCAGTTTCTGGCAAGATGAGAGACTACATACCCTACACCACACTCTTCTTTAAAAACAGCTAACAGGCAGAAACAACCGAAGTGACTTAGCAGGCACACAAAACTCGTCTTGAGCTGAGATAGTATGGATTCAACTATTCTTACTGAAGGAAAGTCCAAGATTTCATTTCAAACAGGGAAGAAGTCATCCTAGAAAGAGAATTCACACTGTAAAAATACAGATCAAGGAAAGTAGCAATACATTTACAAAAATAAGCAGACACACTGTACAGAGAATTCTGGAAGTGTCTTCTGGGACCTAGAACAAGACTGAACTAAATACGTAGCAGTGCATATATTGGGAAGAGGCTAATGGGAATTAAAAGTTCTAATTTCCATGCATTTTGACAGACAATATAGCTACTGACGTTCATTAGACTTTTTCCACACAACATTAATCACTCAACTCTACTGAAAAATGTGAGCCATAAGCAGCACATATTTCTATATATAAATGTAAAAGTTCTGCTTAAGAAAAAGTAAGGGACTGACACCTGTCATTAAGTGAAAAATTGAATATATTTACAGACCACTTGCTAAAATGTCTGAGTAAAATCAGGAAATTATTAACTCCCTGGAGGGACATGGGTTAAAAGATGGAATAGAAAAATCAAAAAAGTACTTCTCTCTAGAAAAGTAACATATAATATGGAAAACCCTGTCAAAATAAGCCTCTTTGGACTTCTGGAATCTGATCAAAAGCTATAGCAGCAGCACACATGCTTAATATGGAAAACAAACCATCAACCTGAAAATCAATGGGAGACATCTGTAGCATTTTAACTTGCCCTGATTCTATCCCCCACTCCGTAGCTCAGGAACAGTTCTAAAAAGATAGTCTGCACTTCTGATGTATACTCACTACCAAAAGGAGCAGAATATACTTTACACTCACAGAATTCTAGATGTTGGCTTTGACCTGTCTGGTGACTGGACAGGGAGGCCTGGCATACTGCAGTCCATGGCGTTGCAAAGAGTCACACACGACTGAGTGACTGAACTGAACTGAAGAAGCAGTATTATAAGAGGTTTACCAAAAATATTCCAGATTGTAGAAAGACCTTACTTAATTTCCAACATGATAAAAATGTATTCTGAAAGAGTAGAGTAAAGGTAAATGTACCCATAACGACATCAAAGAACTTCTGATAATTGAAGATAAAATTAATCTTAATATCAAAAATTTGAGATTAAGATAGATTAAATATAAATTCTTAATAAATATAAACAAACACAAATATTTGACCGTTATTTTCATGTTTTAAAAAAATAGTTTCCTAGGGCTACCTACAAATTACTGTTACTTTTTTTAAAAAGTTAAAATATTTAATAAAAGCTATAATTTTATTTGCCTCCTTAAAAGTTTTCTTACAGTATTTCAGTATTTAATTGTTCTGAGATCAAAAGGAAATATTAAAAAACATTAAAGGTAAAAGAAAAGTATCTACACAGGAACAACAATTTCACTGATAGCAGATTTCTTATCAGCAGCACAAGATCTGAAGACAAAAGGTATTAAATATACACCAAGAGGCAGAGAGGCTCTCAGTCAAGAACGTGACAACAACCGCAGGAACTCTCTTGAAGGAATGAGAACAAAAGAAGAGATTTATCATATGTAAATTATAAACGTTTGGGGCATGTATCTCTTTACTGCTAAGTCGCTTCAGTCGTGTCCAACTCTGCGCAACCCTACAGACAGCAGCCCACCAGGCTCTGCTGTCCCTGGGATTCTCCAGGCAAGAACACTGGAGTGGGTTGCCATTTCCTTCTATATCTCTTTAGTATTCTAGTAAAAATTCTTCCTTAATAAGCACAGAAGTGAATTCAGAGTTAATCAAACACATATAAGTAATATTGAACAAACATTGTAATAAAATATGACCTTATATTTAATAACTTATGAGCTATAAAGTGATTTTGATGCTTAAAATTATAAAAGTAAAATTTTAAAAATAAATGAAGAGATGTATTTGAACATGAAGAATACTACCTTTTTCAAGAGGCTCATAATACTGAAAGATTTAAATTCATCACAATAAATTACTAATGTTGATGTTAGCACTTATAGATTACCATTGATAGAAAGTGATGTAGAATCTATGATTTTCAAATTACAGTACCAACAAATGAAACACTAAAGCATTGTCAATCAAAAGGAAGGTAAAACGCAAGAAAATAGAAAAAGAGAAGCAAAAAAATTGTTGATATTCAGAAACACAAAATATGCTGATATAAATAAGTCTATGTATATCCATTAATGTATCAAATGTAAATGAATTATATTCATCCAGCAAAAGACAAAGATGACCATATCAGATTAAAAACAGAAAATCTACTTATGAACTTCTTAGAACACTCATACCTACACATAAATGCACACAAGTATACATGAACACCCCAAACCAAAAAAACTGATAATAAAATAATGGAAAAAAAAGGGTTTATGCCTACAGTGACTGTAGTAGCAATACTGATATAAGACCTAAGCATAGGTAGGCATACAAAGGATACTATAAAGTCATGATAAAGTGAACAATCTGCTAAAAGATGAAAATGCATGGTGTGCTTATTCCCTATGAAATAAACTTTATACAGCAGGAAACTTGTTTATCCCAGAAAAACATACAAAAACATTATTAATGATAGTAAAACTTTAAAAGCTTTCCTTTTGAGTTAGGAAATGGTTTTAACATGCCTTATTAAAACCACTTCTTTTTAATGTTGATTCAGGAACCATCTGACATTAAGACAAAAAGAAAAAGTAGAAGGGCTAGGATTTAAAATGGAAAATAAAATATAATTATTCAAAACACACTTGCATATATTAAAAATAAATATTTATAGATGGTCTACTATTACAAATAAGCAAATATCCAAAAATTTGGGCTCAAGGATGATGTACAAATGGGGAGACTTACATACTTTGTTTACAGAATGATCATTTTGTAAAGATTGCAAATCTCTCCAAATTGTTCTATTGGTTCAATAAAATAAAAATCAGAATCCAAGGTTAGTTCAGGTATAGAAATTGAGACCCTAACTATAAATTTCATATGAAATTATAAAAGATGAAGAAGAATAAGGCAATTTTAAAGAATGAAGTAAAAGCACTTACTCGGTGGAATACTGAGACCTACAAGGCTATAGTGCCTTTACACAGTCAGTCAATACTGTATTGGAGCAAAGACAAATAAACAGACCCATCAAACAGCAAGGTTTACTCAGAAATTCAGAAATGTATGCACACAAGCATGCTGACACATACATACTTGAACCAAGACAAAGGCACTAGTGTTTTTAATAAATAATTCTGGATCAATTGACTATCAAAGTGGACAAAACCTAAAACATGACTTCTACCAGTATACTACAAAAAATCAGGTAGGTTTTAGAATTAATCATAAAAGATGAAAACAAGCTTTGTAGAACATTAATGAATAATTTATAGTGAAAGCCTCAGAGAGAAGAAAAGTTTCTGCAACAAAATAAAAAACAGTATTAAAGAAAAGATTGATAAAATTAAGAGCCTAACTCCTGTCTACCTAGAGGCATCATTAAGAGAATAAAAATGAAATCTACAGAGTGGAAGGAAATATTTATAACATATGCAATCAATAGTGTTCATATTCAGAATATGTAAAGAATTTCTGTATATTGATACTGAAAAGATAGATAATCCAATTTAAATTGGGCAAAATATGTGAACATACATACATGAAATCATAGATATTGTCACGCAGGTTGAGTCAGCCAGCTAATAAAAGTGACTCCAAAGCCTTCATCCTGTATCAGTGCATGCCTGTAACATTCAAGTTTTAGGTACTGATGTTACAATAAATGTTAGCATGAACATCACAGCATTCAAGTTCTCTACATTGGCTGTTGGTTTAACTGCTGGTTCTGGTCTATCTTCCTGTCTTGTCTGCTTAGGGACTTAGCAATTTAGTTTAATGTAGAATTTTCCTTCTGTACAAATTCATATATTTGCAGATAAATCTAATCTGCAGTAGCTTGAGTTATCTTACAAGTAGTAGCTCCCTGATAACTGCCTGATTCTTTGGCTCCCAGACTTGTGCTCTCAAACAACTGTCTTTCTTTGTCATCTCTGTTGGGATCTCCCAGTGATTTGACATTAGTTTCTAAGTCCAGCTCCCAATACTCAATATCTCTAAAATTCGTTCTGTATTTCAGATATGTTATCATTACAGGTTAAAAGAATATACTTGTCACATATTAGAATATACCTTACAGGAGATTCACTTAATATATTTAAATTATTACCTTATATTATATATACCAAGAAAAGTTTATTTAGTAAGAAAATTATAAGCATCATTAATAAGCATTATATATAATTTTACATTGCAAGATGACTATCAGAGTGTTGTATCTTTATATATGCATTAGTCCTAGAACATCTCCTCAGTTCAGTTCAGTCCAGTCACTCAGTCATGTCCAACTATTTGTGACTCCATGGACTGCTGCACACTAGGCTTTCCTGCCCATCACCAGTTCCTGGAGCTTGCTCAAACTCATGTCCATCGAGTCGGTGATGCCATCCAACCATTTCATCCTCTATCCTCCCCTTCTCCTCCTGCCTTCAACCTTGCCCAGCAACAGGGTCTTTTCCAATGATCTTACCTCACATCTACAGGGAATAATCACTGCTTTCCTTGACTTGCTGCAGAAGTGAAACCCTTTGGTCCAACACCTCAACTAGCTGAGGGGACTCCGATAGCTTAGAAGCTCAGGCCTATGGAGAATGCCTTTCGAGTAACTTCGTGTTAGCGGGCCATCAACTCTTATATTATACACAACAGAAGTCAGACAATATGAACACGAAAACTCTGTTAGCCTCCTAAATATTGACTAGAATTATACTATTAAAATGCTGAAATAGGGGTGAGAATAATGAAACTACTGTAGTGTAGAGGAAGTTAACCAGCAAATTTGGAAAACTCAGCAGTGGCCACAGGACTGGAAAAAGTCAGTTTTCATTCCAATCCCAAAGAAAGGCAATGCCAAAGAATGCTCAAACTACCACACAATTGCAATTATGTCACACACTAGTAAAGTAATGCTCAAAATTCTCCAAGCCAGGCTTCAGCAATATGTCAACTTCCAGATATTCAAGCTGGTTTTAGAAAGGCAGAGAAACCAGAGATCAAATTGCCAACATCTGCTAGATCATGGAAAAAGCAAGAGAGTTCCAGAAAAACATCTATTTCTGCTTTATTGACTATGCCAAAGCCTTTGACTGTGTGGATCACAATAAGCTGTGGAAAATTCTGAAAGAGATGGGAATACCAGACCACCTGACCCGCCTCTTAAGAAACCTATATGCAGGTCAGGAAGCAACAGTTAGAACTGGACATGGAACAACAGACTGGTTCCAAATAGAAAAAGGAGGACGTCAAGGCTGTATATTGTCACCCTGCTTATTTAACTTGTATGCAGAGTACATCATGAGAAACGCTGGGCTGGAAGAAACACAAGCTGGAATCAAGATTGCCAGGAGAAATATCAATAACCTCAGATATGCAAGTGACACCACCCTTATAGCAGAAAGTGAAGAGGAACTCAAAAGCTTCTTGATGAAAGTGAAAGAGGAGAGTGAAAAAGTTGGCTTAAAGCTCAACATTCAGAAAACGAAGATCATGGCATCTGGTCCCATTACTTCATGGGAAAAACAGTGGAAACAGTGGCTGACTTTATTTTTTGGGCTCCAAAATGACTGCACATGGTGATTGCAGCCATGAAATTAAAAGATGCTTACTCCTTGGAAGGAAAGTTATGACCAGTCTAGATAGCATATTGAAAAGCAGAGATATTACTTTGCCAACAAAGGTCCATCTAGTCAAGGCTATGGTTTTTCCAGTGGTCATTTATGAATGTGAGAATTGGACTGTGAAGAAAGCTGAGTGCCAAAGAATTGATGCTTTTGAACTGTGGTGTTGGAGAAGACTCTTGAGAGTCCCTTGGACTGCAAGGAGATCCAACCAGTCCATCCTAAAAGAGATCAGTCCTGGGTGTTCATTGGAAGGACTGATGTTGAAGCTGAAACTCCAATACTTTGGCCACCTCATGTGAAGAGTTGACTTATTGGAAATGACCCTGATGCTGGGAGGGATTCGGGGCAGGAGGAGAAGGGTACGACAGAGAATGAGATGGCTGGATGGCATCATCAACTCGATGGACATGAGTCTGAGTAGACTCCGAGAGTTGGTGATGGACTGGGAGGCCTGGCGTGCTGTGATTCATGGGGTCGCAAAGAGTCGGACACGACTGAGCAACTGAACTGAACTGAGAGGAAGTTGTTAGAAAAACTATGCCTTACTGTAACATTACAAAGATAGGATTACCCTGATTTTCCTTATGCATTTGGTAATACTTAACAATGATTTATTTTAATTTCAACCATTACAAAACAGAGAAATATCTTTTGAAGTAGGGACATTTTACCATATTTTTACCAGCTAGAACTTTCCCCCCAAATTGGTAAGTGACAATGGCAGTCACATTTGTGTGAGGATGACAAAGGGTTATCCTCAGAGGAGGACAACCATCCCTGGACAGTAACACTGGACAACAAATCACGATAAGCTAACCTGGTACTTATACCAGCTTCTCTGCTACAAAAGAAATACTAATGGGATCTTTATCATGTAGCCGAGGATTTCTCCCTGTTCTTTACTAACGCCTCCCCACTGGGCAGCAAAGAAAGGAGCCCCAGTGTTCTCACTTCCTGGCAGGAGGACATTTCCAGGAGCAGATGGTCCTTAGCAGAGGAAGAAATGAAAGACTATGGAAGACAAGTCACACAACACTTCCGGCTTCATCATTTGGTAGGAGAGGCATCAGCTCTAGATGGCTCTTCTGCCCCTTTTTGTTTGATACCAAGACTCAGGGACATTGAGTTTCACCAGCCCCTTCCTATAAGCAGGACCAGGGAGGGACTCTGATTAGGAGGAGTAAGAAACCTACATTAGACAGCATGAGAATCAGAGGTTATTCTGAGATCCCAGGCACAGTGCAAGAGTCTTCATGAAGGTGGCTTTTACTTCTTTCTAACCCTGTTAATCGTTTCCAGTCTTTTGTCCTGCTCTTCTGTACCTGGTAACCATTGTAAAAATAATAATTTGTACAAAGGGGTTGTGGTACAATTGCTGGAATTAATTAAATTGGGATTGAATGTACTGGAAACTCACAGAGGTGGAAATGGTTGGAGCTGAGTTGCCTGCTCCCTGAAGCGAGTACAAGGATGATAAGTCCCAGACACCTTTTCTGTACTGACGGAGGGAACACAATTCAGGAGTCTCTAGGTCTGAGTGCTTTAGAGTCTGATCACCTAAAACCAACCCATTCCCCAGACAGAGTCCTGTGGAGCTCAGGGAACAATTACTATGTCTCTTTTTACCTTTCTCCATTTTCCCCACAAAGTCGTACAAACACTCCCTTCCCTCTGGGTCTCCTGACGTGTTATCTAAAAGAGTTTGTGTCTCTGTGTGTGTGCCCCTGCTTATGCAGGAGAAAATCTCAAGAAAAATGACAAAGATCTCCGTATTCAAGAGAATCTTGCTATAAAAATTTTTAACAGATAAGTCATACTCTATTGATTACGTCCCATAGTAGTCCCCAAGGATGGGAATGCAGTATGTACTTGACATTGATTCTGCTTCTATATCCTAATTTTAGAAAGATTCATAATGTAATAAATATGACTCCCATGGACCTTATTAAAGTAGCCCCTCAGAGAACTCTCTCTCTCTCTCTCTCAGGGAGTGAACAATCTCTGTCTGCTGAAAAGTGTTAATGTGTAATAATTATAGAAATTTTCCATTGCAAATAGTAATCATTACTTGGGAAGCTTTGGAGATGGAATGCTATGGCCTCAGTGCTTTCCTGCTTTAATCTACTTTTTAAGTATGTGTCCCATTTTCAAAACACGTTTTCCAGAAATATATGTTCTACATTTAGAGAGGCCACTGTCCCTTTCTGTTGTAAACACATCGTTGTAAGCATTGACTTTAGATGAGGCATGGCTTTGCCTGCACCCATGGATCCAGAGACAACACAAAACATGGTGACTCAGATCCCTTAAATTCATGAGTGTTCACATTGATTTGGCTTTTGATGTTCCCAGAAGGTATACTGTTGTTCACTCATCTTTTCTCAGATGACTTTTTCTGTTATTTTCTTTAAGCTTCTATAAGTCCTTCCACCCATAGTCTCAGCTAGTAAGTGAGAGTAACAGAGAACACAGAAACAAGAAGATGAGTTTGTACACTACTAACACACTAATCTTTGCATTTATCCCAACTTGCCTTCTCTTATTAAGGAGTCACAAGTTTTCTCCCTAGTGAAGGCCAGTCTCCAACTTATGCTATGAATTCAAACCCTCTCTCAAGAACTTCTCTCCAGCAATAAAATCTCTGTCCTATCTGACTTGCACACAGTGGGTTAGAATGCGAAACTCTAAATTTTAAAGACACTAATTATGGGTTTACCCCAAATCCAAGATCAGGAGCAGTGGCTGTGCTTCGCTGGACTGGCCTTGAGGAGATACCCCATGTCCAAGGTCAGAGAAACCCCAGTAAGATGGTAGGTGCTGGAGTGACAGTGAAGAGATAGCCGGCAACCAAAGGCAAAGGAGAAGCCCCAGCAAGATGGTAGGAGGGGCGAATTCACGTTTAGAATCAAACCCCATTCCCGCCAGAGACGCTAAGAGGGCTCAAACAAACCTTGTGTGCACCAGGGCCCAGGGATTCCACAGAGACTGAGACAACACCTCATTTGAGTGTCTCCTGTGGAGAAATGGATCAGCAGTGGACTGCCACAGGGACAGGGGCTCTAGGTGCAGCAGATTGGGGTATGGCATAAGCCCTCTTGGAGGAGGACGCCATTAAACCCAACATAAAGCTACCAGAACTTAAACACGACTGGGGAAAAGACTTTTGGAGGGCATAAACAGAACCTTGTGCACCAGGACCCAGAAGAAGGGAGCAGTCACCCCATGGGAGACTGACCCATACTTGCCTGTGAGTGTCCAGGAGTCTCCAGAGGAGATGTGGGTTCATGGTGGCCTGCTGCAGGATTGGGGGTACTGAGTGTAGCATGGGATCTTTTGAAGGAGGTCACCATTATCTTCATTACCTCCAACATAGTTTGGCTCCAGGTAAATATCAGGGCTGTAGTCCATGTGATAAGATTGACTAGTTTTCTGTGATTATGGTTTCAGTGTGTCTGCCCTCTGATGCCTCTCAGACACACTGAAACCATAATCAGAGAAAACTAGTCAAACTAATCACACGGACCACAGCCTTGTCTAACTCAATGAAACTAAGCCATGTCATGTGGGGCCACCGAAGACTGGCAGCTCATGGTGGAGAGGTCTGACAGAATGTGGTCCACTGGAGAAGGGAATGACAAACCACTTCAGTATTCTTGCCTTAAGAACCCCACGAACAGTATCAAAGGCAAAATGATAGGATACTCAAAGAGGAACTCCCCAAGTCAGTAGGTGCCGAATATGCTACTAGAGATCAGTGGAGAAATAACTCCAGAAAAAATGAAGAGGTGGAGCCAAAGCAAAAACAATACCCAGTTGTGGATGAGACTGGTGATAGAAGCAAGATCCGATGCTGTAAAGAGCAATATTGCATAGGAATGTGGAATGTTAGGTCCATGAATCAAGGCAAATTGGAAATGGTCAAACAGGAGATGGCAAGAGTGAACATTGACATTCTAGGAATCAGCAAACTGAAATGGACTGGAATGGGAGAATTTAACTCAGATGACCATTATATTAACTAGTGCGGTCAGGAATCCCTCAGAAGAATGGAGTAGCCATCATGATCAACAAAAGAGTCTGAAATGCAGTACTTGGATGCAATCTCAAAAACGACAGAATGATCTCTGTTCATTTCCAAGGCAACCCATTCAATATCACAGTAATCCAAGTCTATGTCTCAACCAGTAACAGTGAAGAAGTAGAAGTTGAACAGTTCTATGAAGACCTACAAGACCTTTTAGAACTAACACCCAAAAAAGATGTCCTTTTCAATATAGGGGACTGGAATGCAAAAGTAAGAAGTCAAGAAACACCTGGGGTAACAAGCAAATTAGGCCTTGGAATACAGAATGAAGCAGGGCAAAGGCTAATAGAGTTTTGCCAAGAGAATGCACTGGTCATAGCAAACACCCTCTTCCAACAACACAAGAGAAGACTATGCACATAGACATCACCATGTGGTCAACACCGAAATCAAATTGATTATATTCTTTGCAGCCAAAGATGGAGAAGCTCTATACAGGCAGCAAAAACAAGACCAGGAGCTGATTGTGGATCAGATCATGAACTCCTTATTGCCAAGATCAGATCAGATAAGATCAGTCATTCAGTCGTGTCCGACTCTTTGCGACCCCATGAATCGCAGCACGCCGGGCCTCCCTGTCCATCACCACCTCCCGGAGTTCACTCAGACTCATGTTCATCGAGTGAGTGATGCCATCCAGCCATCTCATCCTCTGTCGTCCCCTTCTCCTCTTGCCCCCAATCCCTCCCAGCATCAGAGTCTTTTCCAATGAGTCAACTCTTCGCATGAGGTGGCCAAAGTACTGGAGTTTCAGCTTTAGCATCATTCCTTCCAAAGAAATCCCAGGGCTGATCTCCTTCAGAATGGACTGCTTGGATCTCCTTGCAGTCCAAGGGACTCTCAAGAGTCTTCGCCAACACCACAGTTCAAAAGCATCAATTCTTCGGCGCTCAGCCTTCTTCACAGTCCAACTCTCACATCCGTACATGACCATTGGAAAAACCATAGCCTTGACTAGACAAACCTTTGTTGGCAAAGTAATGTCTCTGCTTTTGAATATGCTATCTAGGTTGGTCACAACATTCCTTCCAAGGAGTGAGCATCTTTTAATTTCATGGCTGCAGTCACCATCTGCAGTGATTTTGGAGCCCAGAAAAATAAAGTCTGACACTGTTTCCACTGTTTCCCCATCTATTTCCCATGAAGTGGTGGGACCGGATGCCATGACCTTCATTTTCTGAATGTTGAGCTTTAAGCCAACTTTTTCAATCTCCACTTTCACCTTCACCAAGAGGCTTTTGAGTTCCTCTTCACATTCTGCCATAAGGGTGGTGTCATCTGCATATCTGATTATTGATATTTCTCCCTGCAATCTTGATTCCAGCTTGTGTTTCTTCCAGTCCAGCGTTTCTCATGATGTACTCTGCATATAAGTTAAATAAACAGAGTGACAATATACAGCCTTGACGTACTCCTTTTCCTATTAGGAACCAGTCTGTTGTTCCATGTCCACTTCTAACTGTTGCTTCCTGACCTGCATACAAATTTCTCAAGAGGCAGATCAGGTGGTCTGGTATTCCCATCTCTTTCAGAATTGTCCACAGTTTATTGTGATCCACACAGTCAAAGTTTGGCCTAGTCAATAAAGCAGAAATAGATGTTTTTCTGGAACTCTCTTGCTTTTTCCATGATCCAGTGGATGTTGGCAATTTGATCTCTGGTTCCTCTGCCTTTTCTAAAACCAACTTGAACATCAGGAAGTTCCCGGTTCACATATTGCTGAAGCCTGGCTTGGAGAATTTTAAGCATTAGTTTACTAGCGTGTGAGATGAGTACAATTGTGCAGTAGTTTGAGCGTTCTTTGGCATTGCCTTTCTCTGGGATTGGAATGAAACTGACCTTTTCCATTCCTGTGGCCACTGCTGAATTTTCCAAATTTGCTGGCATATTGAGTGCAGCACTTTCACAGCATCAACTTTCAGGATTTGGAATAGCTCAACTGGAATTGTATCACCTCCAGTAGCTTTGTTCATAGTGATGCTTTCTAAGGCCCACTTGACTTCACATTCCAGGATGTCTGGCTCTAGGTCAGTGACCACACCATTGTGATTATCTGGGTCATGAAGATCTTTTTTGTACGGTTCTTCTGTGTATTCTTGCCATCTCTTCTTAATATCTTCTGCTTCTGTTAGGTCCATACCATGTCGGTCCTTTATTGAGCCCATCTTTGCATGAAATGTGCCTTTGGTATCTCTGATTTTCTTGAAGAGGTCTCTAGTCTTTCCCATTCTGTTGTTTTCCTCTATTTCTTTGCATTGATCACTGAAGAAGGCTTTCTTATTTCTTCTTGCTATTCTTTGGAACTCTGCATTCAGATGTTTATATCTTTCCTTTTTCCTTTGTTTTTCACTTCTCTTCTTTTCACAGCTACTTGTAAGGCCTCCCCAGACATCCACTTTGCTTTTTTGCATTTCTTTTCTATGGGAATGGTCTTGATCCCTGTCTCCTGTACAACGTCACGAACCTCATTCCATAGTCCATCAGGCACTCTATCTATCAGATCTAGTCCCTTACATCTATTTCTCACTTCCACTGTATAATCATAAGGGATTTGATTTAGGTCATACCTGAATGGTCTAGTGGTTTTCCCTACTTTCTTCAATTTAAGTCTGAATTTGGTAATAAGGAGTTCATGGTCTGAGCCACAATCAGCTCCTGGTTTTGTTTTTGCTGACTGTATTCATCTTCTCCATCTTTGGCTGCAAAGAATATAGTCAATCTGATTTCGGTGTTGACCATCTGGTGATGTCCATGTGTAGAGTCTTCTCTTGTGTTGTTGGAAGAGGGTGTTTGCTATTACCAGTGCATTTTCTTGGCAAAACTCTATTAGTCTTTGCCCTGCTTCATTCCATATTCCAAGGCCAAATTTTCCTGTTACTCCAGGTGTTTCTTGACTTCCTACTTTTGCATTCCAGTCCCCTATAATGAAAAGGACATCTTTTTTGGGTGTTAGTTCTAAAAGGTCATGTAGGTCTTCATAGAACCATTCAACTTCAGCTTCTTCAGTGTTACTGGTTGGGGCATAGACTTGGATTACTGTGATATTGAATGGTTTGCCTTGGAAACAAACAGAGATCATTCTGTCATTTTTGAGATTGCATCCAAGTACTGCATTTCGGACTCTTTTGTTGACCATGATGGCTACTCCATTTCTTCTGAGGGATTCCTGCCCACAGTAGTAGATATTATGGTCATCTGAGTTAAATTCACCCATTCCAGTCCATTTCAGTTTGCTGATTCCTAGAATGTCAACATTCACTCTTGCCATCTCTTGTTTGACCACTTCCAATTTGCCTTGATTCATGGACCTGACATTCCACATTCCTATGCAATATAGCTCTTTAAAGCATCGGACCTTGCTTCTATCACCAGTCATATCCACAGTTGGGTGTTGTTTTTGCATTGGCTCCATCCCTTCATTCTTTCTGGAGTTATTTCTCCACTGATCTCCAGTAGCATATTGGGCACCTACTGACCTGGGGAGTTTCTCTTTCAGCATCCTATCATTTTGCCTTTTCATACTGTTCATGGGGTTCTCAAGGCAAGAATACTGAAGTGGTTTTCCATTCCCTTCTCCAGTGGACCACAGTCTGTCAAACTCAGACATAAATTGAAGAAATTAGGGAAAACCACTAGACCATTCAGGTATGACCTAAATCAAATCCCTTTTGATTATACAGTGGAAGTGAGAAATAGATTTAAGGGACTAGATTTGATAGATAGAGTGTCTAATGAACCTTGGATGGAGGTTAGTGACATTGTGCAGGAGACAGGGGTCAAGACCATCCCCAAGGGAAAAAAAATGCAAAAAAGAAAAATGGCTGTCTGGGGAGGCCTTACAAATAGCTGTGAAAAGATGAAAAGCAAAAAGCTCGGACAAAAGGAAAGATATAGGCATCTGAATGCAGAGTTCCAAAGAATAGCAAGAAGAGATAAGAAAGCCTTCCTGAGCAATCAATGCAAAGAAATGGAGGAAGACAACAGAATGGGAAAGACTAGAGATCTCTTCAAGAAAATTAGAGATACAAGGGAACATCTCATGCAAAGATGGACTCAGTAAAGGTTAAAAATGGTATGGACCTAACAGAAGCTATTAAGAAGAGGTGGCAAGAGTGCCCACTTTCACCATTACTATTCAACATATTTTTGGAAGTTTTGGCCACAGCAATCAGAGCAGAAAAAGAAATAAAAGGAATCCAAATGGAAAAGAAGAAGTAAAACTCTCACTATTTGCAGATGACATGATCCTCTACATAGAAAACCCTAAAGACTCCACCAGAAAATTACTAGAACTAATCAGTGACTATAGTAAAGTTGTAGGATATAAAATCAACACACAGAAATCCCTTGCATTCCTATACACTAATAATGAGAAAACAGAAAGAGAAATTAAGGAAACAATTCCATTCACCATTGCAACGGAAAGAATAAAATACTTAGGAATATATCTACCTAAAGAAACTAAAGACCTATATATAGAAAACTATAAAACACTGGTGAAAGAAATCAAAGAGGACACTAATAGATGGAGAAATATACCATGTTCATGGATTGGAAGAATCAATATAGTGAAAATGAGTATACTACCCAAAGCAATTTATAGATTCAACGCAATCCCTATCAAGCTACCAACAGTATTCTTCACAGAGCTAGAACAAATAATTTCACAATTTGTATGGAAATACAAAAAACCTCAAATAGCCAAAGCGATCTTGAGAAAGAAGAATGGAACTGGAGGAATCAACCTACCTGACTTCAGGCTCTACTACAAAGCCACAGTTATCAAGACAGTATGGTACTGGCACAAAGACAGAAATATTGATCAATGGAATAAAATAGAAAGCCCAGAGATAAATCCACGCACATATGGACACCTTATCTTTGACAAAGGAGGCAAGAATATACAATGGATTAAAGACAATCTCTTTAACAAGTGGTGCTGGGAAATCTGGTCAACCACTTGTAAAAGAATGAAACTAGACCACTTTCTAACACCATACACAAAAATAAACTCAAAATGGATTAAAGATCTAAACGTAAGACCAGAAACTATAAAACTCCTAGAGGAGAACATAGGCAAAACACTCTCTGACATACATCACAGCAGGATCCTCTATGACCCACCTCCCAGAATATTGGAAATAAAAGCAAAAATAAACAAATGGGACCTAATTAACCTTAAAAGCTTCTGCACATCAAAGGAAACTATTAGCAAGGTGAAAAGACAGCCTTCAGAATGGGAGAAAATAATAGCAAATGAAACAACCGACAAACAACTAATCTCAAAAATACACAAGCAACTCCTACAACTCAACTCCAGAAAAATAAACGACCCAATCAAAAAATGGGCCAAAGAACTAAATAGACATTTCTCCAAAGAAGACATACAGATGGCTAACAAACACATGAAAAGATGCTCAACATCACTCATTATCAGAGAAATGCAAATCAAAACCACTATGAGGTACAATTTCACACCAGTCAGAATGGCTGCGATCCTAAAGTCTACAAGCAATAAATGCTGGAGAGGGTGTGGAGAAAAGGGAACCCTCTTACACTGTTGGTGGGAATGCAAACTAGTACAGGCACTATGGAGAACAGTGTGGAGATTCCTTAAAAAACTGGAAATAGAACTGCCTTATGATCCAGCAATCCCACTGCTGGGCATACATACTGAGGAAACCAGAATTGAAAGAGACACGTGTACCCCAATGTTCATCGCAGCACTCTTTATAATAGCCAGGACATGAAGCAACCTAGATGTCCATCAGCAGATGAATGGATAAGAAAGCAGTGGTACATATACACAATGGAGTATTACTCAGCCATTAAAAAGAATACATTTGAATCAGTTCTAATGAGGTGGATGAAACTGGAGCCTATTTTACAGAGTGAAGTAAGCCAGAAAGAAAAACACCAATACAGTATACTAACGCATATATATGGAATTTAGAAAGATGGTAACAATAACCCTGTGTACGAGACAGCAAAAGAGACACTGATGTATAGACCAGTCTTATGGACTCTGTGGGAGAGGGAGAGGGTGGGAAGATTTGGGAGAATGGCATTGAAACATGTAAAATATCATGTATGAAATGAGTTGCCAGTCCAGGTTCGATGCAGGATACTGGATGCTTGGGGCTAGTGCACTGGGACGACCCAGAGGGATGGTATGGGGAGGGAGGAGGGAGGAGGGTTCAGGATGGGGAACACATGTATACCTGTGGTGGATTCATTTTGATATTTGGCAAAACTAATACAATCTTGTAAAGTTTAAAAATAAAACTAAAAAAATAAAATAAAACACTGCCTTGTTTACCATTAAAAAAAAAAAAAAGAAATGGTATGGACCTAACAGAAGCAGAAGATATTAAGAAGAGGTGGCAAGAATACACAGAAGAACTATACAAAAAATCTTCATGACAAAGATAATCACAATGGTGTGATCATTCACCTAGAGCCAGACATCCTGGAATGTGAAGTCAAGTGGGCCTTAGAAAGCAACACTACAAACAAAGCTAGGGGAGGTGATGGAATTCCAGTTGAGCTATTTCAAATCCTGAAAGTTGATGCTGTGAAAGTGCTGCACTCAATATGCCAGCAAATTTGGAAAACTCAGCAGTGGCCACAGGACCTGGGAAGGTCAGTTTTCATTCCAATCCCAAAGAAAGGCAATGCTGAAGAATGCTCAAACTACCACACAATTGTACTCATCTCACACACTAGTAATGCTCAAAATTCTCCAAGCCAGGCTTCAGCAACACGTGAACCATGAACTTCAGATGTTCAAGTTGGATTTAGAAAAGGCTGTAGAAGCAGACATCAAATTGCCAATGTCTGCTGGATCATCGAAAAAGCAAGAGAGTTCCAAAAAAAGATCTATTTCTGCTTTATTGACTGCCAAATCCTTGGACTGCGTGTATCACAATAAACCGTGGAAAATTGTGAAAGAGATGGGAATACCAGACCACCTGACCTGCCTCTTGAGAAACCTGTATGCAGGTGAGGAAGAAACAGTTAGACCTGGACATGGAACAACAGACTGGTTCCAAATTGGGAAAAGGAGTATATCAAGGCTGTATATTGTCCCTCTGCTCATTTAACTCATATGCAGAGTACATCATGAGAAATGCTGGGCTGGAAGAAGCACAAGCTGGAATCAAGATTGCCAGGAGAAATATGAATAACTTCAAATATGCAGATGACACCACCCTTATGGCAGAAAGTGAAGAAGAACTTAAGAGCCTCTTGAAAACTAAGATCATGGCATCCAGTCCCATCACTTCATGGCAAATAGATGGGAAACAGTGGCAGACTTTACTTTTCTGGGCTCCAAAATCACTGCAGATGGTGATTGCAACCATGAAATTAATAGATGCTTACTCCTTGGCAGGAAGGTTATGACCAACCTAGACAGCATATTAAAAAGCAGAGAGATTACTTTGCCAACAAAAGTCCATCTATTCAAAGCTATGGTTTTTCCAGTAGTCATATATGGATGCGAGAGTTGGATCATAAAGAAAACTGAGCACGGAAGAATTGATGCTTTTGAACTGTGGTGTTGGAGAAGACTCTTGAGAGTCCCTTGGACAGCAAGGAGATCCAACCAGTCTATTCTAAAGGAGATCAGTCCTGAGTGTTCATTGGGAGAACTGATGTTGAAGCTGAAACTCCAATACTTTGGCCACCTGATGCAAAGAGCTGACTCATTGGAAAACACGCTGATGCTGGGAAAGATTGAAGGCGGGAGGAGAAGGGGACGACTGAGGATGAGATGGTTGGATGGCATCACCTACTCAATGGACATGAGTTTGAGTAAACTCCAGGAATTGGTGATAGACAGGGAGATCTGGCGTGCTGCCATCCATGGGGTTGCAAAGAGTTGGATATGAATGAGCTACTGAACTGAGATGAATTATCTATTTGCTGGATCCAAGGATCACTTCTTAGTCATCATCTGACTTGCCTGCCTGTGGCATTTACCTTATTCACTGGTGCGCTCTCTCTCTCTCTGTGAAACATTTCTTCACTTGACTTTATAAAATTACACCCCTCCAGTGGTCTTTATACCTTTCGTGTTGCTCCTTCTCAGACTCCTTTCATGGATCTTTATGCCCCTCCTTGATCTAGGAACACTGGCATTGTTCAGGGTTTATGCTTTGTAGCTGTTTTCTACTCACTTTCTATAGCACCTCTTGAATTCCAGGCATTTCTACACATTCCATATGCTGATAACACATAAATTTATATCACAAGGTTTATTCTAAAATTCAGTTGTCCAAAATCAATGTTTATCTACTGTGCATCAGTGAATCAGCAGATCCTATGACCTCCCATTTCCTAGAGTAATTCCAATGCTCAAAAGTCACCTACAAGGAGCTGATTATAATATTTTCTCTCATGTATTCCTCTCTCCTTTGTCAAGTGTCTGGTTTACAATGTACACCATTATTTACATATGCATACATAGACAGCATATTAAAAAGCAGAGACATTACTTTGCCAACAAAGGTCCATCTAGTCAAGGCTATGGTTTTTCCAGTAGTCATGTATGGATGTCAGAGTTGGACTGTGAAGAAAGCTGAGCGCCGAAGAATTGATGCTTTTGAACTGTGGTGTTGGAGAAGACTCTTGAGAGTCCCTTGGACTGCAAGGAGATCCAACCAGTCCATTCTGAAGGAGATTAGTCCTGGGTGTTCTTTGGAAGGAATGATGCTAAAGCTGAAACTCCAGTACTTTGGCCACCTCATGTGAAGAGTTGACTCATTGGAAAAGACTCGGATGCTGGGAGGGATTGGGGGCACGAGGAAAAGGGGATGACAGAGGATGAGATGGCTGGATGGCAGCACTGACTCGATGGACGTGGGTTTGGGTGAACTCCGGGAGTTGGTGATGGACAGGGAGGCCTGGCGTGCTGCAAATCATGGGGTCGCAGAGTCGAACACGACTGAGTGACTGAACTGAACTGAATGGAACATATATGTATGTGTGTGTCTATATATATACACACACACATTTTAAAAACTTTTACAAGCTTAATGTTTTTTTAATTTCTTACCTTCTTTATTTTGGTGATTGTACTTTACACACTTTTTATTGCTAATAATAACTAAAAGAATTCATTTTCTTTTCCAATGTTGGTTGTAAAATTCAGATTACATTGCACAATTTGTATTAGAATTTATGAGTACAGGATCTATGTTCTCCTTAAGTTCTAATCAAAACATCCAAGTTTATACCGTAACTGTAACTTTCTTTCTATATGTCATAAGTATTTTGTTCCTGTAATCCTATTTACTCCCCCCAGAGGCTTTAAGGATGCCCATTTTCACTGTGGTTGCAGGTTGTTATTTTCTATGTTACCACACATAGCTGGAATGATGATCAAGGGAGCAAGTTGAAACTCCACACGGCTCATGTCTTATCAAGGGATAAGCTTTTTCTCGGATGAACACCCATCAGATTTTTGCAAGCCTTTACATTCTGGGTTTAGAAAAACATGACTTTAACAAATTTTTTCAGTGTTTCTTTTGCACTTCTATAGCAGATAATTTTTGGAAATCTTTACTCTGATATTCCTATTGACTAACAGTGTTTTTTGAAATGAAAGTATATATTCTGTCTATTCAGAGACAGCATAAACTATCTTTACATTATATAAGCTTAGATAAATTTTAAGACTCTTTTCTAGACTTTCACCTGACAAACTCCTACCTTTTTAGGAGCCTGGAAAGTAGGTTCTGTGGTTCAGAAGACTTCTTACATTGCAGGTCAAATGTCCCCTTCTCGATGATTATATCACAAACGTTGGAAGATTTAGCAAAGAGGAGTTGTCTTTTTGCTCTGCTGAATTCAATTTGCTCATCATTAGCTTGGTTTGTGGATTGAAGAACATACACACATACACACACGCACAGTCTTGTCCACAAAATGGTATTTATTTCTCCATGGTTTTCATTAATTTTTAAGGTGAATTTTGATCATCTGCTCCTTTTAGAGTATCTCAGAGATATGTAGGCTTGGGGGACTGGACTTCTGATAAAGACTTATAATAAGGACTTCTGACGTGATTTATTGTGACATCTTAAAATACTAGTGGTACTGGAAATATAGTAAGATATTTTTGTGTAATTACAGAAATATGATCTTAGTTTCTGGAAGATCTCATTTTGAAGATTTACAATTATGAAAAAAAAATCTCTTCCCTAACTCAAAAAAAAATGCACTATCTGTCATTTTTCATTTCATAGTGGAAATTTTCCAATACTATATTTGATAAGTGACTTCCATATGTCATTTCTTAGCAGACTTTAAACTGACAACTGTTTCTTAAAGCTCTTACCAAAAGTTTCAGTTTTCTAGTGATGCCATAGCAAAGTACTACCCTGGTGATCAGAGGCTAGTGTGTTGCTTGGACATAGAGAACACCTTCTAGAAAAGCCACGTGTCCAAGGTTGTGAAGCACTATCAACCTACCAAACACATGGTAATAAAAACAGCAAATTGTGGAGGCAAAATGTGGAGGTAGAAAATATGTTCCAAACGAAGGAACGAGATAAAGTTCCAGAACTAAGTGAAGTGGAAATGAGCAATCTACCCAAGAATCAATTCAAGGTGATGACTGTAAGATGTTCAAAGAATTTAGGAAATGATCGGATGAATAGAGTGAGAAGTTTAAAGTTCTTATCAAGGAGTTTAAGAAAATGTATAAAAAACCAATTAGAAGAAAAAAAAGAACTGAGATGTAAATGCCTTAGAAACAATCAAGACTAGATGACACAGGTAATGGATCAGCAAGATGAAAGACAGATTAGCGGAAATTGCTGAAGCTGTACAGAGAAAAGATGAACAAAAATAAATGGGAACAGAATAAGAGACCACTGGGACAGCATTAAGAGTACTAACATTTGCATTATAGAGGGTCCCAGGAGGAGACAGGAGAAAGGTGAAGGAAAAGTATTTGCAAATATGATAGCTGAAAACTTTATGAACCTGGGAAAGGAAATACAGATTCTGGTCCAGGAAGCACAGAGAGTGCCAAGGAGAATTAACCCAAAGTGGACTACAATCAAGACTTGTGAAATTGTAAGATGCTGATGAGAAACTGAAGATGACACAAACTGGTGGAAACATATACTGTATCATGGATTGGAAGAAATATTGATTAAATGCCCATACTGGTTAAGACAACCCATAGATTCAATGTAATAACTATCAAAATACCAATGGAATTTTTCATGGAACTAGAAGAAATAACTCTAAAATTAGTATGGAAATACAAAAGATTCCAATAACTAAGACAATCTTAAGAAAGAAGAACAAAGCTGTAGGTATCACAGCCCCTGATTTCAAACTATATGACAAAGCTACAGTAATGAAAATAGCATAGCAGTGGCACAAAAAGAGACACACACATCCATGGAACAGAACAGAAAGTTCAGAAATAAACCCACAGTTATACGGGCCATTAATTATGTCAAAGAAGGCAAGATTATACAATGGGGAAAAGACAGTTTCATCTATAAATGGTGGTGGGAAAGCCAGAAAGCTACATGCAAAAGAATCATATCTGACTATTCTCTAGAACCATATACAAAAATTAATTAAAAATGACCTAGATAATTAAATAGGAGACCTAAAAATACAAAGCTCCTCGGAGAGAGTAGAGGCAGAATACACTCTGGCATAAATCATAGCAATAGTTTTCTTTAAGAACTGTCCCCTATTATAAATGAAATATAAGCAAAAATAAATGAGACCAAATTAAACTTAAAAGTTTTCACACAGAAAAGGAAATCATGGACAAAATAACAACAACAAAAAAACTATGGAATGGAATAAAAAGTTTGTAAATAACATGATTAGTAAGAAACTAATATCCAAACCTCTGTTCATGGGATTTTTCAAGAAAGAATACTGGAGTATTGGAGTCGTTTGCCATTTCCTCCTCAAGGGGATCTCCTCAACGTAGGGATTGAACCCACATCTCCTTTGTCTGTTGCAGGCAGATTCTTTACCTGCTGAGGCAGATTCTTTACCTGCTGAGGCATCAGGGGAGCCCCAAATATCAGCTCACTCAACTCTATATGAAAAAAATGAACAATCAAATGAAAAAAAAAATGGTGAGAAGACCTGAACAGATATTTTAAAAATGAAAATATACAAATGGCTAATAGGCACCTGAAAAGGGGCTCATTATCACACTGATTATTGGAGAAATGCAAATAAAAATCACAAAGTGATATCACCTCACATCTGTTGACATAACATTATCAGACACAAGAAATAATAAATGTTGATGAGGACCTAGAGAAAAGGAAATGCATGTTCACTATGGTGGGAATGTAAATTGTTACAGCCTAAATCCATCGACAGATAAATGGATAAAGAAGATGTGGCACATATATACAATGGTATCAGTTCAGTTCAGTCCCTCAGTCGTGTCCAATTCTTGGCGACCCCATGATTCGCAGCACACCATGCCTCCCTGTCCATCATGAACTCCTGGAGTTCACTCAAACTCACATTCATAGAGTCAGTGGTGCCATCCAGCCATCCCATCCTTTTTCATCCACTTCTCCTCCGGCCCCCAATCCCTCCCAGCATCAGAGTCTTTTCCAATGAGTCAACTCTTCGCATGAAGTGGCCAAAGTACTGGAGTTTCAGCTTTAGCATCAGTCCTTCCAAAGAACACCCAGGGCTAATGTCCTTTAAAATGGACTGGTTGGATCTCCTTGCAGTCCAAGGGACTCTCAAGCATCTTCTCCAACACCACAGTTCAAAAGCATCAGTTCTTCGGCACTCAGCTTTCTTCACAGTTCAACTCTCATATTCATACATGACCACAGGAAAAACTATAGCCTTGACTAGATGGACCTTTGTTGGCAAAGTAATATGGAGCAATAAATAGAATGAAATAATGCCTTTTACAGCAACATGGACGGACTTGGAGATTATCATACTAAGTGAAGTAAGTCAGAAAGAGAAAAACAAATACAATACAGTCTCACTTATATGTGGAATCTAAAATAGGGCACAAATGAAACAAACTACAAAACAGAAACAGGCTCTCAGATATAGAAAAAAGATTTATGGCTGCCGAGGGGAAGAAGGATGGGGGAAGGATGAGGTGGGATTTGGGGGTTAGCAGTTGAAAACTATTATATATGGAATGGATAAACAACAAGGTCTTACTGTATAGCACAGGGAACTATATTCAATATTGCATGGTAAACCATAATGGAAAAGATAGAAAAAAGAATGTACATATATATATATATATATATATATACATATGTGTGACTGAATCACCTTTCTGTACAGTAGAAACACATTGTAAATAAATTATACACCAATGGAAAGTTGATAATAGAAACAAATAGTGATCAGAAGACAAATTCTTGCTCTGTGAAAGACACTGGTATGAATATAAAAACTGAAGCTGTAGAATGGAGGAAAATCTTTGTGCATATAGCAACAATAATTTGATTCTGAAATATACAAAGAACTCTTAAAACAAAATAGTAAGAAAACAAGCAACTCTATTTAAAAATGAGCCAAAAATCCTAACAGGCATCTTTCAAAGACAGACAGACAGATGGTAAATAACAGGTGAAAAGATACTCCATATCTCTGTCATCAGGAAAATACAAAGTGAAACAATGAAATATCATTATGCACTTACTAGAATGGCTAAAATCCAGAAAATTGACAGCACCAAATAATGACTAGTGTGTGAATCAATAGGAACTTTCATATATTGTTGAAGAAAATTCATTTTAATTCAAGAATATCATATAGTCACTTTGAAATTTTCACATTTTCTCAAAAAACTAAGCTTCCTCTTAACAACAGGATCTACCAGTTGCACTGCCTGGTATTTATCCAAAGGATTTGAAATTAATGTCAACACAAAAACCTGCACAGAGATGTTTAAAGTAACTTTATTCATAATTGCTTAAATCTGGAAGTAATCAAGATGTTGTTTTGGTAGGTAAATGGATAAATAAAACATGGTGCATTCAGACAAAGGAAATATATTCTGCATGAAAATGAAATGAACTATCAAGCAAAAATAAAGACAGAGGAAACAGATATGTACAGTTGAGTGAAGGGAACCAATGTGAAAAAAAATTACATATTTTTCCTACCATATGATATTTGGGAATGCCAAAACTATGGAGGGAATTGGGCTTCTCTGATGTCTTAGATGGTAAAGAATCTGGTTGCAATGCAGGAGACCCGGGTTTGATACTTAGGCTGGGAAGATCCCCTAGAGAAGGGAATGGCTACCTACTCGAGCATTCTTGCCTGGAGAATTCCATGGACAGAGGAGCCTGGTGGGCTACAGTCCATGGAGTCACAAAGAGTAGAACATGATTCAGTGACTATCTTTTTTCTTTTTTTCTGGAGGGAATTAAGCGATGAGTAGTTGCCAGAGATTTGCAAGAAGGGAGGAAGGAAGAGGTAATCGTTTAGGGAAGTGAAAATACTGTGTATGATAATATAATGGTAGATGTACCTACTTATACACCCATGCAAACACACAGAATATACAACACCATGAGTGAGTTCAAATGTACATTATGGACTTTGGGTGATGATGATGTGCTAATATAGGTGTGTGAATAACAAATGTGCCACTCTGAAGGGGGATATTGACAACAGGGGAGGCGATCACAATAAACTGTGGAAAATTATGAAAGAGATGGGAATACCAGACCACCTGATCTGCCTCTTGAGAAATTTGTATTCAGGTCAGGAAGCAACAGTTAGAACTGGACATGGAACAACAGACTGATTCCAAATAGGAAAAGGAGTTCGTCAAGGCTGTATATTGTCACCCTGTTTATTTAACTTATATGCAGAATACATCATGAGAAATGCTGGGCTGGAAGAAACACAAGCTGGAATCAAGATTGCCGGGAGAAATATCAATAACTTCAGATATGCAGATGACACCACCCTTATGGCAGAAAGTGAAGAGGAACTAATAAGTCTCTTGATGAAAGTGAAAGTGGAGAGTGAAAAAGTTGGCTTAAAGCTCAACATTCAGAAAACGAAGATCATGGCATCCGGTCCCACCACTTCATGGGAAGTAGATGGGGAAACAGTGTCAGACTTTATTTTTCTGGGCTCCAAAATCACTGCAGATGGTGACTGCAGCCATGAAATTAAAAGACACTTACTCCTTGGAAGGAAAGTTATGACCAACCTAGATAGCATATTCAAAAGCAGAGACATTAGTTTGCCAACAAAGGTTCATCTATTCAAGGCTATGGTTTTTCCTGTGGTCATGTATGGATGTGAGAGTTGGACTGTGAAGAAGGCTGAGCGCTGAAGAATTGATGCTTTTGAACTGTGGTGTTGGAGAAGACTCTTGAGAGTCCCTTGGACTGCAAGGAGATCCAACCAGTTCATTCTGAAGATCAGCCCTGGGATTTCTTTGGAAGGAATGATGCTAAAGCTGAAACTCCAGTACTTTGGCCACCTCATGCGAGGAGTTGACTCATTGGAAAAGACTCTGATGCTGGGAGGGATTGGGGGCAGGAGGAGAAGGGGACGACAGAGGATGAGATGGCTGGATGGCATTACTGACTCGATGGACGTGAGTCTGAGTGAACTCCGGGAGTTGGTTATGGACAGGGAGGCCAGGCGTGCTGTGATTCATGGGGTCGCAAAGAGTCGGACATGACTGAGCGACTGATCTGATCTGATCTGATACATGTTTGGAAGCAGAGTGCCATACAGGGAGTCTGCAACTTCCACTCAATTTTGCAGTGACTCTGAAATTGCTCTAAAAAGTAAAGTTTATTACACAACAATGGGGAAAAGATGTAAAGAGACATCTCACCAAGGAAGATATACAGATAGCAAGGAAACAACTGCTAAAAAACTCAACATTACATGTCATCAAGGAATTTCATTTGAAAACAAGAATGAGATACCAGCAGATTTATGAGAACTGTGAAAATCCAAAATATCCCTATACAGCTGTAGAAAGCTTGGTGCTTGCCATCTTTCTCAGAGATCCCAATCAGGAGTCCACACTGGCATTTCCACTGGTGCTCTGAGTCAGGCAAGACAACTAATGAATCTCAAACCATTCCCTGAAAACTCAAAAATAGTCTACATGATCCATTCTTCTTTTCCCCCTTGAGGGAGTGTTGGGAGTTGGAGATATTCTCCTGATGTTGACACACTGCCAGGAAAGGGAAGTAGGTATGGAGGGTGAAACAGCATAAACTTGCCTGAATGCTTACTGTATTTCTTCTTGGTATTGTGCTTTTCTGGAATTCTGCCACTATTATCTAACTTCCTTTCCACAAAGGAAATTAGGTCTATATGTTCTTGTCTCCATGGAGGAATGGAGGCTTAGGGATTCCTAGTCTTCCATCATGCTGATGTTACTCTGGAGTAATGCTCTTCATTAAACCATGTCACTTTCTGGGGAATTTTGAGTTTTCTTGCACCAGCAATCACATCTCTGAAGGGAAAAGAATGCACTGAACCAAAACTGGACCCTCCTTCACACCGTCCTCTTCTTCTGCAGTACTCTGTGGAAGGCAGCCTTCACTTGAGCATTCCTGACACTGTAGACAAGAGGGTTCAGCAATGGGTTGAAAAGAGTATAAAACAAGAAAAGGATCTTCAGGTGTTCTTCTCGTTGACTGTTGTCGGGAACCATGTAAACGATCATGACTAAGCCAAAGTAGAACCCAACCACACAGAGGTGGGAGGAGCAGGTGGAGAAGGCTTTCTTGCAGCCCTCCTTTGACTGGATCTTCAGGATGGCCCAGAGAATACGCATATAGGAGACCAAGATCAGGGAAAGGGGCCCAACTAAGATAAGAGCAGCATCAGCAAAGAGGAACATTTCATTCATCCAGATGTCACCACAGGCCAATTTGAGGACAGAGCGAATTTCACAGAAGAAGTGGTTCACCTTCTGGGGGCCACAGAAGGGTAATCTTAACAAAAGAATTACTTGGACCAGGGCCAGGGCAAATCCACATGCCCAGCAAGCAATGGCCAGGATGGAGCACACTTTCCAGTTCATGATGACCGTGTACTGGAGGGGATGGCAGATCGCCACATACCTGTCATAGGACATCGCCAACAAAATCAGACACTCTACAGAACCAAAACTCAATATGAGAAGCATCTGCAAATTGCATGGGACAAAGGAGATGGTTTTCTTGTGTTTTGCTAGATTTGCCAGCAGATTGGGCAAATTACTGGAAGCATAGAATATGTCAATGAGGCCCAGATGGGAAAGGAAGAAGTACATGGGGGAGTGCAGCCTGGGGTCAAACCAAATAAGTCCCAAGATCATGCCATTTGCCAACAGGTTGAATGTATATAACAAGGAGAAGATACCAAAGAGGAGCAACTTCAAGTCTTCACTGAGCTGGAATCCCACCAGGATGAATTCTGTGATCTGTGATTGGTTGCCCTCCATTGCCAGTGACAGTCTGTAAAGGACTGAAGTGTGATGGGAAGGTCAGGGCTGGATAGCAAAGAAGATAGGAATTATTTATGTGAAGTGAATTCAGAGGAAGCTCATGTTGTTACTACATCACTGAGTTTTTTTCTTCCAATGTTTCCTCGCCGTATTTATTTATTTTTTACTATTTAATGTGTAGTAATTCAAATTTTTAGACAAGTATCAGGGATCATAAACAATACTCATATATACATTTCACCAGTTCTTCATGTTTGCTTTATGATATCTTTTGTCTGTGTAATATTAATTCTTTGTAGACCACATACGACGAAAATGCTACCATAATCACATATTGACAATTTTTTCCCAAACTTTTGAATTTTTTCTCCATAACATGCATAGTCACTAGTCTGTTTTCAATATGATTACCAAAAATCTGGAGACATGACTTTAACATGAATCACTATTCTAAGTACAGCACTTTCTGCCTCTTAGTCTAAAGTTCAAATCCAATATCACATATCATACTCATTTCCTGTAATCTTAAGTACTTAGTCTTTCTTGCCTTGACCCTCATACTTCTGAGCTCTTATTTTGTATAATGTTTCTCAATTGTTGTTTTCCACTGATTCTCCACATTTTGTTGAAATGAAAATTTTTGAAAGAAAAAAATGTTATTTTAATGCTTTTCATTAATACACTGCTGCTACTGCTGCTGCTAAGTCGCTTCAGTCATGTCCGACTCTGTGGGACCCCATACACGGCAGCCCACCAGGCTCCCCCGTCCCTGGGATTCTCCAGGCAAGAACACTGGAGTGGGTTGCCATTTCCTTCTCCAATGCATGAAATATTAAAGTGAAAGTGAAGTCGCTCAGTCAAGTCTGATTCTTAGCGACCCCATGGATGCAGCCTGCCAGGCTCCTCCATCCATGGGATTTTCCAGGCAAGAGTACTGGAGTGGGGTGCCATTGCCTTCTCCACCATTAATACACAGATAATGTTAATTTGCACATTGGTGATCTTCATGTGGATTACTAGGTCAGGATGCTCTCTCCAAGTTATTTCCATTATAAGGTTATTAATCCATAATTTTGAAGTTCCTTCTTCCTTCAACCTTAACAAATTTTGACATCAAGTTTTCTTAAGTCTCATAGAAAAACATGAAATTGGATAAGATGCTAAGAAATAATACCTAAATGAAACACACAGATAAAAGTAATCATTGCTAATAATTTGTATATACTGTTTTCCATTATTAGCTATACATAAATTTTACATATGTAATTAAAATTATATGAGCAATATTCCTTATCTATTTCTTTCATTAAGAATAACATCATGTCTGTTTTCCATGACAAATATTTCTCTGCAACATACTCTAAACAGTCATACACTATTTTATTACACATTATTTTATCTAGTATATTACCTTCTGACTAGGTTGTATGCCAGGTAATGCTACAGTGTCTAAATTTGATACATTCTTTGTGTAAACTTGTTTTCTTATACAAAATTCTAGGACATGGAAGTTCTTGTCAAATCTACTCCTTCCTTTCTGCCTTCCCTTTCCTTCACCTCTTCCTTCCTCCCTCTCTTCCTTTTTCCTTCCATGCTTCCTTTCGTTCTTCTTTCTACCCAGCTACCTACCTATTATTCTGTCTACCTATCTATTTTAAGATAGTCTAAATAAAATGTCTCCTTTCCAATTGTCATTAAAATAACAGCAGCTCAGGAAAATATGGTATGAATGACAAAGATATGCTATTCTCTGTTGGGCAGTCTAGTAACTGAGCTAGGGAGTTTTAAACTATTTCTTCAACCCTAGTCAGTGAAATTGGCACTCACCCTATCCTATTTTTAGTAGGACAATTACTTCTATCAAAACGATAATCCTGAGTCTAATAATTATCCATACTGGATGACAGCATAGAAAAATTTTGGTAAGAAATAACTATATTGCAAAACTCTTACCTATTTCAAAGCAAAAAGTTTACTGTAATTATTACCAGAGTTCTGTTTTCTAGTATCTGAGGTTACTCTATGAATATATTTATCTGTTACACACTATAAGGTCGTTTTGTTCTTTCACCATGTCAGTGCCTTATCCAGAAGAAAAGCCTACATAAGAAGACTATAACCAGATTACTCCCAAACAATACAGTTGGGCAAACATGAAGGACCACCACTCAATCACATTAGGAAATGATGTTGAAAAAGCTGCTGAGGAATAGAAGGCCTTGAAGGATCATCTCAAAGAACTTGCCCTTATTTTGACTAACTCAAAAATTCTCCCAGGGCTGATGCAGCTATGCGGAAGGCACTTGTTAAAAGCCTTTAAAGGCAAAAGTATCAGCTGCTGCCACTGAAAAAAGTGAAAGGGTTAGTGGCTAAGTCATGTTTGACTCTCGTGTGACCCCATGGACTGTAGCCCTTCAGGCTCCTCTGTCCATGGGATTCTCCAGGCAAGAATACTGGAGTGGGTTGCCATTCCCTTCTCCAGGGGGTCTTCCTGACCCAGGGATCCAACTCGAGTCTCCCGCATTGCTGGCCACATGAGACAAGGAATAAAAGTTGGAGAGAATATAGACTAACTGTGAGTGGAAAAACAGGAAATAAGATGATTTGGAAATAAAAGTGATTTGAATAGCTCTAAGACATTTCTGGGAAACCCAAAGGCTGCACATTTGACCAGGATGGGGAAAATGCTTACAAGGAATCTAAAAAGGTCCTGATGTCTCATGTCTGTCTAAGCCTAGATCTCAACATATATAGACAAGGGATAAATTATTTTGGGGGAACGTTTTGTTATATTTATTCTACCCATTTTTTTCTAGTTGTAGTGAGTTATAACGACATAACACTTCAAAGTTTAAGGCATACAGTGTAATCATTTGACTTGCATACATCGTGAAGTGATTACCGCAATAAGTTTATTGAGCATCCATAATTTCATACAGATGCAGAATAAAAGAAAAAAATTATTTTTCCTTGTGAGCACTTTTGGATTTTCTCTGTTAGTTTTCAGAGATAACATACAGCAGTATTAATTATATTCATCATATTGTATAATAAATTACATCCCTAGACCTACAACTGAAAATTTATACTTTTGGATCACCTTCATCTCATTTCTCCTTTCTCATTGCCACTTCTAGTCCTACAAATCTGATCTCCTTTCCTATGTTTTTAGTTTTTTGTTGGTTTTTTTAAAATATATATACATTCTTATTTTTAATTTTGGTAAAATACACAAAGGGTAAAGTTTACCCTCTTATTAGTTTTAAGTAGTATTAAGTATATTCGCACTGTGGTACAACCCATTTCCAAACTGTTTTCTTCTTGAACAACTGAAACACTGTTAGACAACTCACTTAAAAAACTCATTTAATCAATAACTCCCTATTCCTTGACAACCACTAGTCTACATTCTGTTTCTACAAATTTGACTGCGCTAGGTACTTCCTGCAGTGGAATCATATAGCCGTCAAGGTTCATCTATGTTGTAGCATACGTGAGAATTTCCTTCCTTTTTAAGGCTAAATACTGTTCCACTGTAATGCATATTTGCTGTGGTTGTTCAGTCACTAAGTCCTGTCTGACTCTCTGCAACCCCATGGGCTGCAGTATGCCAGGCTCCTCTGTTCTCCACTATCTCCTGGAGTTTGTGCAAATGTATGTCCATTGAGTCAGTGATGCTATCTAATCACCTCATCCTCTGCTGTTGGTTTGTTTTTAAGTTGACGTATAGTTGACCTTCAACACTATGTTAGTTCTAGCTGCTCAACAGATGGAGAAATCCTTTAAATCTTAGTTTATAGGCAAGAATGATAGATTGAGAAGCTAAATATAAACATGATAAAATTTCCAGAGAAAGATAAGGATGGTAAAGAGGTAATATTAGAAGAGACTTCATCAAAAATGTTCCAAATTGAGGAATTTGGTCTCCAAACTGATAAAAGTGTACTCTGAAATAGTACAATAAAGATAATGCATTCATAAGGACACTGAAGAACTTCTGATAACTGAAGATAAAATGAATATTTAGATAAAAAATTTGAGATTATGATAAAAAATAAATTCTCAGTAAATATAAATTAACAACCACACATATTTGAACCAAGATAATGGTACTGGTGTTTTCAATAAATAATGCTGGATCAATTGGCCATCTATGTGGATAAAAGCTAAAACATGACTTCTACCAGAATACTACAAAAAATTAGGTAGGTTTTAGACTATAATGATTAAAAACAAGTTTTGTAGAACATTAGTTAGTAACTAATTAGTGAAAAATCTATGAGGGAGCAGAAAATTTTTGAAACAGAATTAAAACAGCATTAAACAAAAGACTGACAAAATTAAGAACTAACTCCTGTTTATCTAGAGGCAACATTAAGGGTAAAAATGAGATCCATAGAAAGGAAGGAACTATTTATAAAAGTATAACTAATTGAGGGCTTATATTCAGAATATTTAAAGGATTCCTGCAAATTGTTAATGAAAAGATAGATAATCCAATCTAAGTTGGGCAAAATACCTGAACAAATATTTCACGTGAAAGAACATCCAATGACCCACGAGCTCATTAAAAGATTCAGTTCAGTTCAGTCGCTCAGTCATGTCCAACTCTTTGCGACCCCATGAATCGCAGCACACCAGGCCTCCCTGTACATCACAAACTCCCGGAGTTCACTCAGACTCACGTCCATTGAGTCATTAAAAGATTAAGAGGTACTAAACTAAGTCACCAAGGAGATAGAAATTAAAATGCAAAACACAGTGATAGTAAAAACCCCAAAGTTTGAAAGTACAGGGACTTGACAAGACTGTGGAGCAAGGATGCATTACTACTGAGAATGTAATTTTGTGCACCCATTTGGGAAACTCTGGAAGAACCGACTGTTTTTAACATATGCATACCAATAATTCATGGGTTCTACTTTCAGATATGCCCAAAATAAGTGCCTATATATATACATATATATATTATACACATGTACAAATTTATATAAAGATTGTATATAGATTGTATATGAATAGTCATAAGATAATTATAACTTCTTTTTTAACTATCTTCAAAGAGAAAATCCTATCATAGCTTATTAAAGAAGACTGAAATAAGGACTTATCTCTTTACTTGACAATACAGTCCATGTGACCACACAATATTTATTGCAGGGGCTCGTATAATTAATCTTAGAAATGTATGATTTAATTTATTCCTAGAAAAATTAACTCTCTTGATGAGAATAATCTGGTCTATTTCTTCATGCAAAATTTTTTCTCTAGAAATAAAAATAAAAGAATCGTAGGTGCATTCCCAAAACTATGTGATTGACACTGAAATCCATAAAAATTTCTTTGATTTCAAAATATTTGAATAGCAATTAACATTGTTTGTCCTTGTAATTTGAATGAAATGGTATAAATGAGAAATCTGATAATTTACAACAAAGTATTTTGGTAGTAGAACAACCAGTTTTCTATACATACCTTTAAAATCTTTAAATGAACAATCATGTCAAGATTCTGTTCACATAAAAAACTGTCTGTGTCTGTGAATATATTGAGTTAAATGAATATAAATATTGGTTCTAGTTAAAGATATATCTTGGTTTGGGTTCCCCCAGAAGCCAACCCTGGGACAATTACTCAATTACAAGTATGTTTTAGGAAGTAATCACTAATGATACAACTAGAGGAGTGGAAAAGACGAACAACCAAGAAAAGATAGCCACTTAAGTTTGGATGATCAAGTACTATGAAATTGTAGATCTTAATGGAAGTTAGACCTTGATGGAAAAATCCTGGAGCCAGAAAAGAACATATATTTCATTGTTAACCTACCTGGAGAGGAAGGGACCTGGAGTGTCTATATACCAACTAGTATCCATTACTGGGTGAGAGCTCTGAGGTGGGTGGACCAAGTATTAGGGCTTCTTTTCCCTGTGTGATGGGCTACTAAAGTGCTTCTGGTTTCTGGGGAAACTACAGGCAAAGAAATGCAGGTGGAGCCATTTGGAAGTCAATTCAGTGTGCACTGAAGTGGGAGGGCCATGATATATGGGCCACCTGCAGCATCAGCTATGAAATTCCTGTCTGTACATCACCTCTCAAATCTAAAATTTGATTGGATGTAATTGGGCAGAAGGATAGGTGTGGTTTTCTGGTTTTAAATGAAGAGGATAATTGTCAATTTTTAAAATATTCTCTAATGATTTTTTAAAACTAAAGTAGAATAGATATTCATAGTTAAGAGAAAAGAAGGTTTAATTTCAAAAGTTGGTTTTACTTATATTTAACATACAGGTCTTCTTTATATCACCTATCTTGTACCTGAAAAAATTTTATAAAACTCTATTTCAATAAAATACAATCTAAAGGGTATCATCTAATATTAGCTCTGTTACTTACCACTAACAATATGAGAAATATGTTTAAGTGCATTAGTATGTGTGAGAATAATGAGGGAAATTTATGTAAATGAATTGAAGTTTCTGGTCTGTTTACTACATGAAAGGTGTTCAGCAGATTTTCAACAATAGGAAGGCATATTTAGGATAGGATGGAGAATATATATTGTGCATAAAGTCCACTTTCAGGGCACTCACCAAAGAAGATAGTCTTCATTCAAAGCCTTAAACTTCAGAAAAGTCTAATATTAAATCACTATCATTGGGGTAAAACAAATAGATAACCAGACACTGATTTCAAATATGAACCCTAAATTTAAGAAAGAGCAAATACAGCATAACACAGATACTGATTTACTAACTTCTTAGAGTGACACATCTCTGTGTTATATGCCAGGGAGAATAGACCACAGGATTTATCATTTGATAGTTTATGAGCAGGATGAGTCAGCCAGCATGTAAAATTATTCAAAGGCCCTCATCCTATTTCAGAGCATCTCTCTAAATTCAATTTTTAGTTACTAATGTTATAATTAATGTTAACATATATATCAAAGGTTATTAACATCAGCACAAACATTAAAAGCCTACAGGGTGGCTGCTGATTTAATTGCTAGCTCTGGTCTGCCCTCCTGTTCTGAGTTGTCTGTTTAGGGACTTAGTAACTAAGTTACTAATGCAAAGAACTAGAGAAAAACAATAGAATGGGAAAGACTAGAGATCTCTTCAAGAAAATTAGAGATACCAAGGGAACATTTCATGCAAAGATGGGCTCAATAAAGGACAGAAATGGCATGGATCTGGCAGAAGGAGAAGATACTAAGAAGAGGTGGCAAGAATACACAGAAGAACTGTACAAAAAAGATCTTCACGACCCAGATACTCACTTCATGGCTAATAGATGGGGAAACCATGCAAACAGTGAGAAACTTTATTTTGGGAGGCTCCAAAGTCACTGCAGATGGTGAGAGCAGCCATGAAATTAAAAGACTTTTTCCTTGGAAGAAAAGCTATGACCAACCTAGACAGCATGTTAAAAAGCAGAGACATTTCTTTACCAACAACAGTCAGTCTAGTCAAAGCTTTGGTTTTTCCAGTAGTCATGTATGGATGTGAGAGTTGGACTATAAAGAAAGTTGAGCGCAGAAGAATTGATGCTTTTGAACTGTGGTGTTGGAGAAGACTCTTGAGAGTCCCTGGACTGCAAGGAGATCCAACCAGTCCATCCTAAAGGACACCAGCCCTGGGTGTTCATTGGAAGTACTGATGCTGAAGCCGAAACTCCAATCCTTTGGCCACCTGATGAGAAGAACCGACTCATTGGAAAACACCCTGCTGTTGGGGAAGATTAAAGGTGGGAGAAGGGGATGACAGAGGATGAAATGGTTGGATCGCATCACCAACATGATGGACATGAGTTTGAGGAGGCTCTGGGAGTTGGTGATGGACAGGGATGCCTGGTGTGCTGCAGTCCATGAGGTCACAATGAGTCGGACATGACTGCGTGACTGAACTGAACTAAGTTTAATGTAGAATTGGCCTTCTATACAATTCACAAGTTGACATATAAATCAAATCTCCAGCAGTTTTTTCCTGTCACCAATAATACCTGGACAACACTGCCTGACTCTTTACCTTCCAGACTTGTGCTCTCAAATTCCTGTCTTTCTTCATCATATCTGCACAGAGCTCCCCGTTATCTCATATTATCTTTGATATGCCTCTCAAAAGAGTCTATCTTTCTAACCTTTATTCTATAATCCAGGCATACAAAATGCTGGGCTAGATGAATCACAAACTGGAATCAAGATTTCCAGGAGAAATATCAACAACTTCAGATATGCAGATGTGTGTTTGCTAAGCTGCATCAGTCACATCCAATTCTGTGACCCTATGGACTGTAGCCTGCCAGACTCCTCTGTTCTTGGGGTCCTCAGACAAGAATACTGGAGTGGGTTGCCACTTCCTCTCCAGGGGATCTTCCCAGCCCAGGGATCAAACCTGCATCTCTTAGATCTCCTGCACTGGCAGGCAGACTCTTCACCACTGGTGCCACCACACCACCCTAATGGCAGAGAGTGAAGAGGAACTAAAAAGCCTCTTGATAAAGGTGAAAAAGAAAGTATAAAAGCTGGCTTAAAATCAATATTCAAAAAACCAAGATCACAGCATCCTGTCCCATCACTGTATGGCAAATAGATGGGGAAAAAATGGAAACAGTGGCAGATTTCATTTCTTGGGCTTTAAAATCACTGTGGATGGTGACTGCAGCCATGAAATTAAAAGATGCTTGTTCCTTGAAGGAAAAGCTATGACAAACCCAGACAGCATATTAAAAAGCAAACACATCACTTTGCTAACAAAGGTCTGTATAGTCAAAGCTGTGGTTTTTCCAGCAATCATGTACAAATGTGAGAGTTGGACCATAAAGAAGGCTGAGCACTGAAGAACTGACGCTTTCAAACTGTGGTGCTGGAGAAGACTCTTGAGAGTTCCTTGGACAGCAAGGAGATACAACCAGTCCATCCTAAAGGAAATCAGCCCTGAATATTCATTGGAAGGACTGATGCTAAAGCTGAAACTCCAATACTCTGGCCACCTAATGTGAAGGGCCAACTCATTGGAAAAGACCCTAATACTGGGAAAGATTGAGGGCAGGAGGAGAAGGGGGCAACAGAGGATGAGATGGTTGTATGGCATCACCAAGTCAATGGACATGAGTTTGAGAAAATTCTGGAAGATAGTGAAGGACAGAAAAGGCTGGTGTGATGCAGTCCATAGGTTTGCAAAGCATCAGACATGACTGAGCAACTGAATGACAACAACATGCTTTACAGAAGAGCTTCCCTGGTGGCTAGATGGGAAAGAATCCACCTGGAATGTAGGACACTTGGGTTCAATCCCTGAGTCAGGAAGATCCCCTGGAGAAGGGAATAGCTACCCACTCCAGTATTCTTGCCTGGAGGATCCCATGGACTGAGGAGCCAGGCAGGCTACGGTCCACGGTGTCACAAAGAGCTGGATATGACTGGGTGATAAGTGCTCACCCACTCATGCCATAAAGGAAACTCAGTAAATATATTTTAAAATTCTAATTAATTTTAATATATACATAGAAATGTTTACTTAGTTAGAAAATGATAAGGAACATTAATAAATATATCATATGATGAAAATTATGGGGCTGTATCTTTATATTCATTATTCTTAAAACTTTCCCCGTCCTACCTGGTGTCCACAGAGGCCAGTCACTGCTTTGCTTTACATGTTGCATGTATGGCTGAGCTCCTTTGCTGTCCACCTGCAACTATCACTACATTGTTAACCGGCTATACTCCAACATAAAATAAAAATTTTTTAAAAGAAGTGAAACCCAGGTTTGATGCACGATGCTGGATGCTTGGGGCTGGTGCACTGGGACGACCCAGAGGGAGGATATGGGGAGGGAGGAGGGAGGAGGGTTCAGGATGGGGAACACAGGTATACCTGTGGCGGATTCATTTCGATATTTGGCAAAACTAATACAATATTGTAAAGTTTAAAAATAAAATAAAATTAAAAAAAAAAAGAAGTGAAACCCTTTGCTCCCATACCTCATACTCACTCAGTAGACTCTGACAGCTTATAAGCTTAGGTCAGGGTCAGTGAGAATCCCTTTCCCGTAACCTCCTGTTAGCAAACCATCCATTCGCCACTTTCAAACAGCAGAAGACAGATGAATATGAATATGAAAGCTCTGTTAGCCTCATGAATTGTAACTTGAGTTCTGAGATTAAAATGCTGAAATATGTGTGAAAATAACCAAATTGGTGCAGTGTGGAGGAAGGTAGTAGGAATCCTATGCCTCCCTGTAACATTACAACATGGACAAGATTCTCTTTTCTTTTTGCATTTGGTAAAATTTAAGAATGATATGTTTTCATTTATTGTACTGTTTTTAAAGACTGACTTAAATAAATGTAAAGATAATAAAAGAAAAAGTATTCACTGAAAAATTGCCATTTACAAACACATGTCAAATAGAGAAGTTGCTTTTGTAGCAGGGACATTTTACATTTTTACCAGCTAGAACTTTTCCCCCAAATTTGATCAGTGGCAATGGTAGTCATGTTATCCCACTCCAGGAGATGACAAAGGTTTATCCCCAGATGAGGACAATAATCCCTGAAGAGTAAACCTGGACAGCAAGCCAGGACACACTAAATTGGTACATGTACTGGCTTCCTTGCTATAAAATAAATAATAAAGAGATCTTTATCAAGTAGCTAGAGCCACTTACTAACAACTCCATACTGGGCAGCAAAGAAAATGATGTTAATGTTCCTCACTTCCCAGGCAGGAGGACATCTCCAGGGTGCAGGAGAAGAGGATGGTCCTCAGCTGAGGAAGAAACAAAAGCCAGTGAAGGACAAATTGGACAATACCTCTGGCTTCATCAGTTGCGGGGCGAGGCATCAGCTTTAGATGCTCTTTCAGTTTGATACCACAACTCAGGGACATTGAGTTTCACCAGCCTCTTCCCATAAATGGGACTGGGGCAGGCGGGTTCTGACTAGGAACAAGAAACCTATGTTTAGACAGAATGAGAATCAGATGTTACTCAGAGAAAGGGTCTTCACAAAGGTGGCTTTTTATTCTTCCTAAACCTGATAATTTCTGCCAGACTTCTGTCTTGCTCTTCTGTTAAAAAAAAAAAAATTTAACCAGTATAAAAATAATAGTTGGTTCAAAGAGGGGGTTTGATATACTTCTGGTATTTTTCTCAAATTGGGCTTGAATGTAGAGGAAAACTCACAGAGACGGGGAATGGCTGGAGCTGAGTCACTTGCTCCCTGGAGCCAGTGCAGTGGATAA
Organism: Bos grunniens; assembly: GCF_055505025.1. Taxonomy (NCBI): domain Eukaryota; kingdom Metazoa; phylum Chordata; class Mammalia; order Artiodactyla; family Bovidae; genus Bos; species Bos grunniens. The sequence continues at coordinate 12,762,038 of NC_141168.1, forward strand.
TGAGTCCCAGACACCTTTTCTGTCCTGACGGAAGGACAGGATTCAGGAGCCTCTAGATGTGAGGATTTTAGAGTCTGATCACTTAAGACCAATCTATTCCCCAGAGACATTCCTGTGGGGCCCAGGGAACAAATTATTAAGTGTCTTCACCATTCTCCATCTTTCCTACAAAGCAGTGCAAAATTTTCCCTCCCCTCTTGGCCTCCAGCTTTGTTATCTGTGTGTGTGTGTGTGTGTAGTATATGTACCTGCTTATGCCGAGAAGAAAGAACTCAGAAAGACTGGCAAAGATGTCTTTACTTAAGAGGGTCTGGTATAAAAATTTTACATGTAAGTCATAATTTATTAAGTCCCAGAACACAATCCCTAAGGATATGAAAGTATCATGTATTTGATCTTGAAATTGTTCCTGTCTCCATATCCTACTTTTGAAAATTTTCATGATTTAATAAATGCAATCCCCATGGAGCTTGTTAGTGTAGCCCCTCAAAGGGCTGTATCTTTCTAATGGAATGAATGATCTCTGTCTGCTGAAAAGTGCTAATGTGCACTAATAACCAAATTTTTCATTGTAGATGTTAATCATTACTTGGAAGCTCATGTAGACGGAATCCTATTGCCTAAATGCTTTCCTGATTTAAGTTATTTCTTCAGTTTTTGTCTCATTTCAAAAAAAATTTTTTTCCCTTAAAGGTATATCCTATATTTAGAGAGATCATTGTGATCTCCGTATTGTAAGCACTGAATTTAGACAATGGATGGCTTTGCCTGAACCCACAGATCCATAGGAAAACACAAACTTGATGTCTCAGGTAGCTTACAATCACGACTATACAGGTCACTTTAGCCCTCGTTGTCGTTCAGTCATGTCTGGCTCTTTGTGACCCCACAGACTGCAGCACACCAGACTTCCCTGTCTTTCACCACCTCCCAGAATTTGCTCAGACTCATGATTGAGTCAGTGATGCCATCCAACCATCTCATCCTCTGTCATCCCCTTCCCCTCATGCCCTCAATCCTTCCTAGTATCAGAGTCTGAATTTCCAGTAAGTCGGCTCTTAATATTACGTGGACAAAACGTTTTGAGGCTCCCAGAAATCATACTATATTTCCCTAGCCTTCTCTCAAGTGATTTTTTTTTCTTATTTTCTCTTTCTTTAAACCTTCCATAAATCTTTCCACACATTGTCTCAGCTATTGAGAACATGGAAGCAATTAGATGGGAATTTGTACAATACTGACACACCAACTGAGTTACTGAATTTGTCCATTTATCTCAATTTCTCTGCTCTTACTATGAAGTTGAAGAGTTTCCCCATTAACCATTCCCAGTCTGCAACTCATGCCCTGAATCCCACCTCTCTTGCCTACTCAAGAGTTTCTCTCCAGCAATTTCTGTCTCTAAAGTTTCTCCTCCTATCTTGTCTATTCAGCCAGAATACTGGATTTACTTCAAATATACCAGTTACGTATTTTCTAGATCCAATGATCGTTCTCAGTTGTCATCTGACTCGTCCTGCTAGGCTTTTGACACTGTTGATTCCTGTCTCTCCTTGAAAGGTTTCTTCACCCTACTAACATGTTACTATGCTCCTCAGTGGTCTATTTTTCTTATTGCTCCTTCTCAGTCTCCTTGCTCATTCCTCATTTCCTTCCTCATATCTAATAACACTGGCGTTCTTCAGAGTTTATTCTTTGTTATCTATTCACTTTGTATAGGACCTTGTGAACCCCAGGGATTTCAACACATTTCTTATGCCAATAGCACATAAATTAATAGTGAAAGCCAATCCTCTTCCCAAAATGCAGTGGTCCAGAATAAATGCTTTCTGCACATCACAATGAACCAGCAGGTCCTTTGACTTCCTATCTTGTAGAGTAATCCCAATGCCCTAAAGCCACTACAAGCTTTTCTCTCATGCATTATTCTCTCTTGTGTCAAGAGGGTGCCTGGGATATAACAGAGAACATTATAAAGTATGTGTGTGTGTATATATATATATATATATATATATATATATTTTAATGTACTTTTATGTACTTAAACTTATCTTTATGTTTTTCTTATCCTAACTGTATTTGGTGATTTTTGTCTATTTAGATATATTTTTTATTGCTAATTACACCTAAAATGATCATTCTAGTCTCAGACAGTGACAATAAAATTTAGTCATGATTACAAAATTTTTATTAGCGTTTGAGTACAGGATCTGTGGTCTGCTTACGATCAAGTCTTAATGTTTTTTGATCCTTCGACCTTGGCTATTCCTTCTAAAAGCTGTAAGGATGCTGGTTCTCACTGTGGTTGCAGGGCTGTTTGTTTTCCAGGGTATCACGGAGCTGGAATGATGGTGATGGCAATAGGATAAGTTAAAACCCTGCAGACCTCACTGTTCTTAACAACATCAGCAGTTTTTCCTGGATGAACACTGAGATTTTTGCAAGCTTTCCACTCTGGGTTTTGAAAAGATGATTTTGAAAAATTTTGTCAGTGGCCAGGGGGCTTTTCTGGAGTAGAGAAATGTTAGAAGTCTTTATTCATTTATTCCTACTGACCAGTACTTTTTTTTTAATGAAAAGTATATTTTCTGTCTATGCAGAGATAACATAACTGGTCTTCAAAATACATGAACTTAGATTAATTTCAAGAATCTTTTATAGATTTTCATATGACAAACTCCTGCCTGTCTAGGAGCCTGAGAAGCAGGTTATGTGGTCCTCATGCCTTCTTCCATTTCAGGCCAAATTGCACAGCACTGTTCCATTGCCAGTGTTTATGACTAACTGAGGAAGACCTACCACACAGGAGAGGCGTTTTTGCTTTTTTGAATCAATCTCTCATCCTTATCTTGGTCTGTGGATTGAAGAATACATATACACACACTTTGTCCACAAAATGGTATTTATTTCCCTGTGACTTTAATTAATTTTTAAGGTAAAATTTGATTATGTGCTCCTTTGAGATGATCTCAGAGAAATGCAGGCATGGGCAACTTAATAAGGAATTTAGATATTATTATTGTGACTTAGAGCTAAATTGGAATTTTTTGTGTGTCCTATTCAAATGATGATCTAATTTTCCAGAAGACCTCATTTTTAAGACTTGTAATTAAGAAAAAGAAGTCTGTTTTCAAACTTAAAAAAATTATACTTCATGGTGGAGACTCTTCCAATGTATTTGTAAACAATTTATTTGATAACTGACTTCCACATGGCATTGCTTGGCACTTGGTTAACTGACATTTATTTGATTATTTCTCATAACTCTAAACTACAGTGTCAATTTTCTTGGGGATATATATCAAACTACCACAGACTCCATGGCTTCAACAAACAAAATATACTTTCTTACTCTCCTAGTAGCTAGACGTCCAGGATCAAGGATTTAATGCATTGGTTCCTTCTAAAGTCTCTCTTGGGCGTGTGGATGGCAGCCTTTTCATTGTGACTTTACATGGTTTTCCTTCTGTATATGTCTGCATCCTGATCACCTCTTCTACGAGAAGTTCAGTCAAATCATATTGTGCCTAACTCAATAACCTTATTTTAACTTCAGTTCAGTTCAGTTCAGTTCAGTCACTTAGTCGTGTTCGACTATTTGCGACCCCATGAATTGCAGCACACCAGGCCTCCCTGTCCATCACCAACTCCCGGAGTTCACCCAAACTCATGTCCATCAAGCCGGTGATGCCATCCAGCCATCTTATCCTCTGTCGTCCGCTTCTCCTCCTTCCCCCAATCCCTCCCAGCATCAGGGTCTTTTCCAATGAGTCAACTCTTCGCATGAGGTGGCCAAAGTACGGGAGATTCAGCCTCAGCATCAGTCCTTCCAATGAATACCCAGAACTGGTGTCCTTTATAATGGACTGGTTGAATCTCCTTGCAGTCCAAGGGACTCACAAGAGTCTTCTCTAACACCACAGTTCAAAAGCATCAATTCTTCAGTGCTCAGCTTTCATCACAGTCCAACTCTCACATCCATACATGACCACTGGAAAAATCATAGCCTTGACTAGATGGACCTTTGTTGGCAAAGTAATATTTCTGCTTTTTAAAATACAATCTAGGTTGGACATAACTTTCCTTCCAAGGAGTAAGTGTCTTTTAATTTCATGGCTGCAATCACCATCTGCAGTGGTTTGGGAGCCCCCAAAAAATAAAGTCTGACAATGTTTCCACTGTTTCCCCAACTATTTCCCATGAAGTGATGGGACCAGATGCCATGATCTTTGTTTTCTGAATGTTGAGCTTTAAGCCAAGTTTTTCACTCTCCTCTTTCACTTTCATCAAGAGACTTTTTAGTTCCTCTTCACTTTCTGCCATAAGGGTGGTGTCACCTGCATATCTGAGGTTATTGATATTTCTCCCAGCAATCTTGATTCCAGCTTGTGCTTTTTCCAGCCCAGCGTTTCTCATGATGTACTCTGCATGTAAGTTACTGAACTTTTAAATATGAAATCTTAAATACAGCTACATTCTGAGCTACTGATGGTTATAGCTTCAAAATTTACATTTTCAGGAGACAGGATTTTCCAGCAACTCTTAATGATTTGTTGAGAAAGGTCAAGTAGTTAATGGAATCAGAAGAGTTTAGGCTTTGAATGAGTGTATTTTACAAGTAGATAGATAGGACAAGGCTGTAAAACTTTTTTAAAGGGAAGTACACGTAAACCTCACATTCACATAGACTTTCTTCCAACAGGTATTTTCCAAACAGTGCTCAAGAAAATGAACCAAAATTTCCAATAGAGATTGGCCGCTGCTACTGCTGCTAAGTCGCTTCAGTTGTGTCCGACTCTGTGCAATCCCATAGATGGCTCCTCTGTCCCTGGGATTCTCCAGGCAAGAACACTGGAGTGGGTTACCATTTCCTTCTCCAATGCATGAAAGTGAAATTGAAAGTGAAGTCGTTCAGTTGTGTCCAACTCTTAGCGACCCCATGGACTGCAGCCTCCCAGGCTCCTCTGTCCATGGGATTTTCCAGGCAAGACTACTGGAGTGGGTTGCCATTGCCTTCTCCATAGAGATTGGAGTTATTTGCAAATAAAAAAGAGAGGATTTAGGGGATGAGATTATAGAAAGAATGTATATGTAGAAGAGGATTTCCCAAAAATATGTGTGAGATGTTTTCTTGGGCATTGCCCAAGTCCTAACTTACAAAAATGTAACTGAAATACACATGCTTTAACAAATCTAAAACAAAGCCCTAAAAGAACAATATGATCTTCAAAAAGTATAATTGCTTTTAGAGGGGAAAAGCAAAGCCTCATTAACCTTAATATATGATAAAATATCTATAGTCTTTGTAATTTATTATTCCAAATATAAAAAAGCAGGAAAAATTTATCAATAATCAAGAGATAAAAGAGCCAATAGAAGAGGTCTCAGACATACCACAGACACTGAAGCTACAAGCTTCAAAATAACTGTCATTTATATCAAAGAGAATATGAAAAAAGTTACACAAAATTTAAAAGCTAATATTTAAATGAAGAATCAGAATCCTCAAAAACAATCAGATATAATATATGAGCAAATAATAATAGGTGAAATTGAAACATTGTGCAGATTTAATAGCATGACACCACCCTTATGGTAGAAAGTGAAGAAGAACTAAAAAGCCTCTTGATGAAAGTGAAAGAGGAGAGTGAAAAACTTGGCTTAAAGCTCAACATTCAGAAAACAAAGATCATGGCATCTGGTCCCATCACTTCATGGCAAATAGATGGGGAAACAGTGGGAATAGTGTCAGACTTTATTTTTTGGGCTCCAAAATCACTGCAGATGGTGACTGCAACCATGAAATTAAAAGATGCTTACTCCTTGGAAGGAAAGTTACGACCAACCTAGATAGCATATTAAAAAGCAGAGACATTACTTTGCCAACAAAGGTCCATCTAGTCAAGGCTATGGTTTTTCCAGTAGTCATGTATGGATGTGAGAGTTGGACTGTGATGAAAGCTGAGCACTGAAGAATTGATGCTTTTGAACTGTGGTGTTAGAGAAGACTCTTGTGAGTCCCTTGGACTGCAAGGAGATCCAACCAGTCCATTATAAAGCAGATCAGTCCTGGGTATTCTTTGGAAGGACTGATTCTAAAGCTGAATCTCCAGTACTTTGGCCACCTCATACAAAGGGTTGACTCATTGGAAAAGACTCTGATGCTGGGAGGGATTGGGGGCAGGAGGAGAAGGGGATGACAGAGGATGGGATGGCTGGATGGCATCACAGACCCGATGGATGTGAGTCTGAGTGAAGTCTGGGAGTTGGTGATGGACAGGGAGGCCTGGCATGCTGTGATTCATGGGGCTGCAGAGTCGGATATGAATGAGCGACTGAACTGAACTGAACTGAGACACTGTCAAGAGCAAGATCAATGAATCTAAATGGAGATCAACAAAAAACATTCAAGTCAAAGTATTAAAAGAAAAATAATTTAAAAAGTGAAGTAGAGTCTGAAAGATCCATGGGGACATGGTTAAAAAAAGTTAGCCATACTCAAGAGAAAAGTCAAATAAAAAGGGAAAAAGGTAGTCAAGAAGGTGGAGGGGGAAGACTCAGAGTTCAACTCTTCCCATAGGCACACCAAAATTTTTAAGTGTTTACAGAGGGATTGTTGATGAGAAAGATCAAAAGAATGGCAGGAATGATCTTGTAAAACTAAAACTAAAAAGAAGGAACCACAACGAGACAGGTAGGAGGATCTGAGCCACAGTAGAATCAAGACTTATACCCCTCGGTGGGTGACCCACAAGTGAGATGACAATTACAATTGCAGAATTTCTCCCTAAGAAGCAAGGATTCTGAGCCCTACATCAAGCTGGACATTTACATACAAAAGAATCACACTGTACTACTCTCTCACACCATGTACAAAAATAATTTTAAATGTCTCAAGTAATTAAATGCAAGACCTGAAAATATAAAACTCCTAGAAAAGAATATAGGCAGAATTATCTCTGACATAAATCATAGCAATATTGTTTTTTGGATCTGTTTCCTAATACAAAGGAAATAAAAGCAAAAATAAATGAATGAGATTTAAACTTAAAAGCTTCTGCACAGAAAAGGGATAATGGATAAAATGGGGGGAAAAAAAACATATAAAACGGGAGAAAAATTTTGCAGACATCATGACTGACATGGGTTAATAACCAAAATATGAACAGCTCACATAAGTAAATATGAATAAAACAAACAACCCAATCAAGAAAAGGACAGTGGTAATTCCCCAGGGCTTAGGACACTGTGCTTCTACTGCAGGTGGCCTGGGTTTAATTTCTGGTTGGGGAACTAAGGCCCTGCAAACTGCAGCCGAAAAAAACAAACAGAAATGGGCAGAAGACCTCAAAGGCATTTTTCCAAAGAAGACGTACAGATGGCTAACAGGTATATGAAAACATGCTCAACATTACTAAGAACAAGAAGGTATTATATATGTATATATATATACACATATACATATATATATATATATAGTTTTAGTTGCTAAGTTAAGTACTCATTAAGTCTTTCTGGGCCTTCTAGGCAAAATAGTGAGGAAGTGGTGAAAACAATAACAAAGTCTTGAAAACTTTTGTTATTGGTGAAAACAATAACAAAACAAATAACAATAACACAACTCTTTTGTGACCCCATGGACTGTAGCCCACCAGACTTCTCTGTTCATGGGATTTCCCAGGCAAGAATACTGGAGTAGGCTGCCATTTCCTTTCACAGGGGGTCTTTCCAATGCAGGAATCAAACCCACATCTCTTGCATTGGCAAGCAGATTCTTTACCACTGAGCCACCTGGGAAGCCTATATAATATGGTTATGGTGAAAATCTTTCAGTCATGTCCAACTCTTTGCAACCCCATGAACTATACAGTCCATGGAATTCTCCAGGCCAGAATACTGGAGTGGATAGCCTTTCCCTTCTCCAGGGCTCTTCCCAACCCAGGAATCAAACCCAGGTCTCTTGCACTGCAGGCAGATTCTTTACCAGCTGAGCCACAAGGGAAGCCCTAGAATACTGGAATGGATAGCCTTTCCCTTCTCCAGCGGATCTTGCCAACCCAGGAATCGAACCGGGGTCTCCTGCACTGCCGGTGGATTTGTTACCAACTGAGCTATCAAGGAAGCCCTACATATGTATACACACACACACACACACACATATATACACACAGTGGAATATCACACAAAGAATGGAATGCTGCAATTTATAGGACCTAGAGAATATGACGCTTAGTTAAATAAATTAGACAAAGACAATACTTTACATTATCACTTATATGTGAAATCTCAAACTAATAAAAAAAAAATAAATATATATACGAAAGAAAGACCAATACAGAAAAACTACTCATTATTAATGGGAAGAAGGGAGAGGGGAGGAACAAAGCATGAGCAAGGGATTAAGAGATATAAACTGCTTTATATAAAATATATAGCAACAAGGATATATTGTATAGCATGGGTAATTAGAGCCATTATCTTCTAATAACTGTTAATGGGATATAATCTGAATAGTAAATCATTAAGCTGTACACCTGAAACCAATATTGTAATCAACTATACTTCAGTTATGACCAACCTAGATAGCATTTTAAAAAGCAGAGACGTTACTTTGCCAACAAAGGTCTGTCTAGTCAAGGCTATGGTTTTTCCAGTGGTCATGTATGGATGTGAGAATTGGACTGTGAAGAAAGCTGAGCGCTGAAGAATTGATGCTTTTGAACTGTGATGTTGGAGAAGACTCTTGAGAGTCCCTTGGACTGCAAGGAGATCCAACCAGTCCATTCTAAAGGAGACCAGTCCTGGGTGTTCATTGGAAGGACTGATGCTGAAGCTGAAACTCCAATACTTTGGCCACCTCATGGGAAGAGTTGACTCATTGGAAAAGACTCTGATGCTGGGAGGGATTGGGGGCAGGAGGAGAAGGGGACGACAGAGGATGAGATGGCTGGATGGCATCACCAACTCGATGGACGTGAGTCTGAGTGAACTCCGGGAGTTGGTGATGGACAAGGAGGCCTGGTGTGCTATGATTCATGGGGTCAAAAAGAGTTGGACACAACTGAGTGACTGAACTGAACTGAAATGATACTTCAGTTAAAAAAAAAAAAATCTATAATGAAACATATCCAGTATTTTCTTTGACACTGATCCTACTGTTCTTTTTTGTGTATATCCCCTCAGAAATGGCAACCCATTCCAGTATTCATGCCTTGAAAATCCCATGGACGGAGGAGCCTTTAGGCTACAGTCCATGCGGTCGCAAAGAGTTGGACATGACTAAGCGACTTCACTTCACTCACTTCCTCAGACAATGGAAGCAAAAACAAACTAAATAAATGGGACTACATAAAACTATGGAAAAGAATGGGGAGACTTCTCAAAACATTGAAAAAAGAACTATCAGATGGTCCATCAATTCAAACCCTGGGTATTTATCCAAAGAAAACAAAAAACACTAATAAAAAACACATGCACCCTAATGTTCACAGCAGCATTATGTACGATAGCCAAGATATGGAAGCAACCTAAGTGCCTATGAATAGATGAGTAAATAGAGACACTGTGGTATATGCAATTGAATATTACTCAGCTATAAGAAAGGATGAAAACTTGCCATATTTGATAACATGGATGGAACTAGAGCCATTATGCTAAATGAAATAAGTCAGACAGAGAAGGATTAATACTGTATGTTTTTATTTATATGTGGGACTTAAAAACCAAAACAAGTGAACAAATATTATAAAACAGAAACAGAGATATAGATAAAGAGAACAACCAGGTGAGTGCCAGAGAGTAGGGAGGAGAAAGTAATAGGTGATGAAGGGAATTAAGGCAAAATAAATGAGTCATGGCATGAAATGTACAGTGTGGAGAATATAATCAACAACAAGTATCAACTCTGTATAGTGATAAATTACAAGTAGACTTATCCTGGTGAACATTTTGAAATGTACAGAAATAGCAAATCACTACGTTCTGCAGCATGAACCAACACAGGGTTACAAGTCAATTAGGGCTTCCCAGGTACTGCCTTGGGAATCTGGTAGTGGAAAGGAATCTGCCTGCCAATGCAGGAGACGTAAGAGATGTGGGTTTGAACCCGGGGTTGGGAGGATCCCCTAGAGTAGGAAATAGCAACTCACTCCAGCATTCTTGCCTGGAAAACTTCATGGGCAGAGCCTGGCAGCTATGGTCCATGGGGCGGCAAAGGGCCGGACACAACTGAGTACATAGGTCAATTATACTTCAGTAACAACCAACCAACCAAACTCATAGGATAAGAGATCAAGTTGTTGGCTACTACATATGGGGGATGGTGGCTCAGAGGGTAAAGCGCCTGCCTGCAATACGGCAGACCAGCGTTCGACCCCTGGGTCGGGAAGATCCCCTGGAGAAGGAAATGGCAACCCACTCCAGTATTCTTGTCTGGAGAATCCCATGGACAAGAGAGCCTGGTAGGCTACAGTTCATGGGGTCGCAAAGAGTCGGACACGACTGAGCGACTTCACTCACTCACTCATGTATGGGGGAGGGGACTGGGACAATTGGATGAAGGCAGACAAAAGCCACAAACTTCTGGTCATAAGATAAATATATACTAAAGAGGTGATGTACAATACAATAAATATAGTAAACACTGATGTATAGTGAAGAGTAAATTCTAACAGTTCCCATCACAAGGAAAATTTTTATCTGTTTCTTTAATTTTTTATATATATGACGTGATGGATGCTTACTAAACTTGTTATTAAAAAAAATTTACTTTGTATGTAAATCAAATTATCATGCTCTATATTTTATATAGTCCTGTGTCAACTATGTCTCAATAAAGCTAAAATGAAAATTAAAATTAAAAAATGGCACAGATGCACATTTTGAGGGAACTACTTTGAAGTATTTCCCAGCATGATAAAGGTTATGTTTCCATGAATGCAGACAGTCCAGCAAATAAGAGGCAGGATAAGCAAAACTAAAGCATCACTTGGGCATATGATAGTCACACTCAGAAGACCAAAGAGAAAACATCCTCAAATCTCAGAGAAACTAACTACACCCACTACCATCAGGGAGCATTTCTTTCAAAGGGAAAAAGTATTTTGTGTAGTTTCTTGCAGTAAACCTACTGGCAATGAGCACTTTTTTGGTGTTTTATTCTCTTTTTTTTTGTCCATACTGGATCCTTGGGATTTAGTCCTATCTATTATTTCTCACTTAGATTTATTTCCCAGTAAATATAGGCAAATCTAGGCTCTCAGAAATTTCCTTTAATTGACTGCTTATTCATTTTTTCTTTGTTCCCAGATATGGATTCAAGTACTAATTTCATGTAAGCTAATAAGTGATGTAACAGCGTAATTCAGTGTGACAAAATGCACTGTTTCAGAGTAGGAGACTTATTTGTAAGGCTTGCCCTTATGATTACTGCTTTCAATAATCACTGTTAAGTCTTGCCTCAGGGTAAACCACAAGAGATTTAGAAGAACTATCCACTTTTCCTCCCTCTAAAATACAAAATGACAACCCTGAACTGAAAATCAAACATCTTCATTGTTAAAGAAGTCGATATGTTTAATCAAATTTAAAAACTGTTTCTTTGTGAAAGACACTAGTAAAAATTTAAAAAGTGAAGCCACAGACCAGAGATCTTTGCATACATAGGATAAATGACTGGATTCCAATATATATATTTACAAAGAACTCTCAAAACATAATAGTAATAAAACAACCTAATTTAAAAATAGATAAAAACTGTAATAGGCACCTATGCAAAAAAGATACAGGTTGAAAATAAGCATATGAAAAACACATATCTGTCATTGGGGAAATGCAAATTAAAAAAAAAACAACAATGAAATATCACTATACTCAGTAGAATGGCTAAATTCCAGAATAGAAATAACACCAAACACTGACTAGGATGTGAATCAACAGGAACTTTAATATACTGGTGAGGAGAATTCATTTTCATTCATTGCAAAATGGTACAATCACTTGGAAAGGCAGTTTGACAATTTATTAAACACACCGCTTGGTATTTACCCAAAGGATGTGAAAAGTTATGTCCACACAAAAACCTGTACAGAGATGTTGAAAACAGTTAAATTCATAATTCCTTAAATGTGGAAGCAATCAAGATGTCTTTCAGTTGGTAAACAAATAAACCGTAGTGCATCCAGACAATAGAATTATACTTCGTGCTAAAATGAATGATCGAGGAAAAAAAAAAAAAAAAGACAGAGGAAACTTAAATCCATACAACTGAGTGAAGGGAACCAATGTGAGAAAAAATTACATACATTATATTTCCAACCATATGACATTTAGAAAAGCCAAAACTATGGAAGCAACTAAGAGATGAGTGGGGATTGGCAGGGATTAGCAAGGAGGGAGGAAGAAAGAGGTGATTTTTAGGGGGGTAAAACTACTCTACATGATAATATAATAGTTCAGTTCAGTGCAGTTCAGTCGCTCAGTCGTGTCTGACTCTTTGCAACCCCATGAATCGCAGCACGCCAGGCCTCCCTGTCCATCACCAACTCCCGGAGTTTACACAAACTCATGTCCATCAAGTTGGTGATACCATCCAGCCATCTCATCCTCTGTCGTCCCCTTCTCCTCCTGCCCCCAATCCCTCCCAACATCAGGGTCTTTTCCCATGAGTCAACTCTTCGCATGAGGTGGCCAAAGTATTGGGGTTTCAGCTTCAGCATCAGTCCTTCTAATGAACGCCCAGGACTGGTCTCCTTTAGGATGGACTGGTTGGATCTCCTTGCAGTCCAAGGGACTTTCAAGAGTCTTCTCCAACAACCCAGTTCAAAAGCATCAATTCTTCAGTGCTCAGCTGCCGGGGTCCAGCCCCGGCTGATCCAGGGTATTCGAAGGAGAGACAGCGTAGGCGAGGATCAGGAAACAATTGCTTAATTAAACGTTAATTAAGGATATAAAGAGTGATACAATGAGGATAGCTCAGTGAGGAAATTCAGTGGAGAAAAGGGGCTGAGTAGCTTGGTTTACGCGGGAGACCAATAAAACTTCAAGACAAGAAGTTTGCACCACTTATGTAGGCCGCAGGCGTCCTTCCGTTCTCCCGAAAGAGAGGAGACACTGAGGCCTCCCCAGTCGGATGTTAGAAGCCCAGGCATAATTAGTAAGCATGGTGGGTTCCACGCTCCAGATGGAGACTCAGCCAGAGTGAGAGAGAGAGCGACATGGGGAGACCAAGTTTCGGTGAACAAGGCCCGCACTTTATTTTCCAAAGTAGTTTTTATACTTTAAGTTGTGCATAGAGGATAATGGGGGAAGGGGTGGAGTCATGCAAGGACAGCAGTTCCTAGTTCTAATCGAAGCCAGGCTTTCAAACTTATATGCAAAAGCTCAGGTGATTTACATCATCTTCTGGCCAGGAGGCCTGTTAACATTTTAAGAAATTTATTTTTCTCTAAAGGTGATTATTCCAAAGTCAGGCACCAGCCTCCAAAAAAGCATTGGACAAAACTGCATTCCTACAGGGCAAAGGTGAAGTGGGCTCAATCAAGAAAAGAATTAACTCAAGGGTCCAAGGTTACAAACACTGAGGCTACTAGTTACATTTCTATACACCCATTATATCAATCAATACACTGCCAAGGACACAGTAGGTAAGGAGTATGGAGACTTAGCAGCAAACATTGGCCGAATAAGTGAAAAACCCTTCACCAATACAATTTCTAATCAATCTTTTAACTACTCAAAGGAATCTGTGTTTAGACAGTTTAGAACATCTCCCGCCTCTCACAGTTGGGAGGCTCTGAACAATCACATGTGGCCGGAAAAACCTATTCAGGCAGGCTGGAGGATTTCCAAAGGAGTTGGTAGGTTGAACACTGTCACACCCAGGAATTATTAACTGGAGCTGTAAGCTAACTCTTTTTTCAGAGAGAGGTAGTGGGGGACAGCCCCCCGTAAAGTCAGAGGTGTAGGTGAAAGCACAAAGCAGAAAGTAGGCAGACTCTGGTTTTGGGGGTAGATGCTCGAGAATTTCCAGGGGGACTCCTGAGGCTCGATCCCGCCTTTGCGTATGCCAAGCTTCCTTCCTCATGACCTTTGTCATGGGCAGTTCCTCACGCTGGCTCCTGGCAGTGTTCCAGTTGAGCTATTCCAGATCCTGAAAGATGATGCTGTGGAAAGTGCTGCACTCAATATGCAATATGCAATATGCACTCAATATGCAATATGCTGGCTCCCGGCACTCAGCTTTCTTCACAGTCCAATTCTCACATCCATACATGACCACTGGAAAAACCATAGCCTTGACTAGATGGACCTTTGCTGGCAAAGTAATGTCTCTGCTTTTCAATATGCTATCTAGGTTGGACATAACTTTCCTTCCAAGGAGTAAGCGTCTTTTAATTTCATGGCTGCAATCACCATATGCAGTGGTTTAGGAGCCCCCCAAAATAAAATCTGACACTGTTTCCACTGTTTCCCCATCTATTTCCCATGAAGTGAGGGGACCAGATGCCATGATCTTCGTTTTCTGAATGTTGAGCTTTAAGCCAAGTTTTTCACTCTCCTCTTTCACTTTCATCAAGAGGCTTTTTAGTTCCTCTTCACTTTCTACCATAAGGGTGGTGTCATCTGCATATCTGAGGTTATTGAGATTTCTCCCAGCAATCTTGATTCCAGCTTTTGCCTTTTCCAGTCCAGCGTTTCTCATGATGTACTCTGCATATAAGTTAAATAAGCAGGGTGACAATATACAGCCTTGACGAACTCCTTTCCCTATTTGGAACCAGTCTGTTGTCCATGTCCAGTTCTAACTGTTGCTTCCTGACCTGCATACAGATTTCTCAAGACGCAGGTCAGGTGGTCTGGTATTCCCATCTTTTTCAGAATTTTCCACAGTTTATTGTGATCCACACAGTCAAAGGCTTTGGCATAGTCAATAAAGCAGAAATAGATGTTTTTCTGGAACTCTCTTGCTTTTTTGATGATCCAGTGGATGTTGGCAATTTGATCTCTGGTTCCTCTGCCTTTTCTCAAACCAGCCTGAACATCTGGAAGTTCACAGTTCACCTATTGGCTTGACATAATTATACACTTGTGCAAACACAGAGAGTATACAACACCACGACTGAAATCTTATGTAAGTGATGGACTTTGGCTGATAATATTGTGTCAATGCAAGCTGATGAATGATAATAAAGATACCATTCTGTGGAGAGGTAGTGATATGGGGAACGTTATGTGTGTGCAGAGGCAGGGGGTAAATTGGCTATATCTGTATCTTCCACAATTCTGCTGTGACTCTAAAACTGCTCTAAAAAGTAAAGTTTAATACAGTACATAATAATGGATGAAAGATATCTTGCCAGAAAAGATATACAGATGGTAAGGAAGCACATGCAAACACATTCAATATCATATGTCATCAGGGAATCTCCCATTACAGCAATGAGATAACACTACACATCTACCTGAATTGTGAATATTTAAAAATCTCTGTATAAGTGTAAAAAGTTGGTGCTTGCTATGTTTCTTGGTGGTCCCAACAAGGAGTCCAAACTGCCATTCCCAGGAGTGCTCTAAGTCAGGCATGACAGAAAACAAGCCTGGAGGCTTCCTGCCCTACCTGAAAAGCTAGGAAGGATAGGCATGGGCCATTCGTTTTCTCTCTCTCTCCTGCAGGAGAGCTGGGAGTTGGGAATTTTTTCCGGATCCTATCACTGGAACAGGGAGGAGAAGGAGGTCTGGAGAGTCAAATGCCATACATTCACCTAAAAGCTTCACTGTGTCTCTTGTTGGCTTTGTCCTAGTCTGGGGTGCTGCAAACTGTGTGTTGTCTGGTGTCTCACAACGGCAATTTGATCCATGTTGTCATCTCCATGGAGGGAGGGGGGCTTGGGGTTCCTATTTTGCCATCTTGCTGATGTTATTGAGAATTCTTATCTTTAAGTCATGCATTTTGTTGGGAAATTTTCTAAACCATAAATCTGCCCTGCGTCACACTGTCCTCCTTTTCTGCAGTAGTCTGTGGAAGGCAGCTTTCACTTGAGCGTTCCTTAGACTGTAGACGAGGGGGTTCAGTAATGGATTGAAGAAAGTGTAAAACAGGAAAAGGATTTTCTGTGGCTCCTCTCGATTATTGTCATCAGGGATCATGTACACCATCAGGACTATGCCAAAGTAGAACCCAACCACACAGAGGTGGGAGGAGCAGGTGGAGAAGGCTTTCTTGCGGCCCTCCTTTGACTGGATCTTCAGGATTGCCCAGAGGATGCGCACATAGGAGACCAGCACCAGGGAAATGGGAGCAATTAAGACAAAGACACCATCTGCAAGGAGGAAAATGTCATTGATCCAGGTTTCTCCACAGGTCACTTTGAGGACAGATCGGATTTCACAGAAGAAGTGGTTTACCTTCTGGGGCCCACAGAAAGGCAGCCGTAGAAACAGACTTAGTTGGACTATGGCCAGGGAAAATCCACACGCCCAGCAAGCGATGGCCAGGAACGTGCACACCCTCCAGTTCATGATGACCGTGTACTGCAGGGGGTGGCAGATAGCCACAAACCGGTCATAGGACATCACCACCAAAGTCAGGCACTCTACAGAAGCAAAGGCCAAATAGGAAACCATCTGCATGGTGCATGAGAAATAGGAGATGGTTTTCTTGTGTTTCACTAAGTTTTCCAACATATTGGGCAAATGGCTGGAAGCATAGGCTACATCAGTGATGGCCAGATGAGACAGGAAGTAGTACATGGGGGTGTGCAGTCTGGGTTCAAGCGAGATGAGTCCCAAGATCATCCCATTTGCCAGCAGGTTGAAGGTATATAGCAGGATGAAGATAACGAAGAGGAGCAATTCCATGTCTTCACTGAGCTGGAAGCCCAGCAGGATGAATTCTGCGATCCATGATTGGTTGCCCTCCATTCCCAAAGGCAGTCTCTAAGGGACTGAAGTGTGATGAGAAGGTCAGAGCTGGACAGCAAGGAAAATCAGAGTTACTTATGGGAAGTGAAT
Source organism: Bos grunniens (assembly GCF_055505025.1). Lineage (NCBI taxonomy): Eukaryota > Metazoa > Chordata > Mammalia > Artiodactyla > Bovidae > Bos > Bos grunniens. The sequence continues at coordinate 12,779,048 of NC_141168.1, forward strand.
TTGGAGAATGCCTGTGTGCTTGATGCTGTAGCTCTGAGATTTTTTTTATTTCAGTGCTTCCTTTCTTTTATTTATTTTTTATTGTGAAATAATTCAAATTTTCAGAAAATATCAGAACATATAAGCAAATATAGTATATACTTTTTATCATTTTTAATGTCTGTTTTATCATTTCTTTTACTCTGTATATATTTTGTTGATTTTCTGTGGACCACATAAATGAAACTATAATGCCAACACATCCCTAGGCTGTTTATTATTCCCAGAATAAGGTTATTCACTAATTTATTTTCATTATCTTTACCAAAGTCAGGAGATACAACATCAATGATTCCATATTCTAGGTACAGACTTCAGCCTCTCTGGTCTAAGATTCAAATCCAATATCACACAAAATATTTTGTCTCCTCTAATCTGAAATAGTTACTCTTTCTGGCCTTGCCAGTGATATTTTTGAAGAGTATGAGTTTTTGTTTTGTATGTCTCTCAATTATGATTTTTCCATTGATTGCCATTATTTTAAGTTCAAATTTTTGTTAGAAAAGAAATGTCCCTAATCTTAAAACCTTTAATGAATACACATACAGATGATGCTAATTAATCTCAATATAGGTGATACTAATGTGGATTAATTGGCTGAGTGCTGTTTCCAAATTATCTTTATTATAAGGTTATTAGTTCATAATTTTTAAGCCTTTTCTTCCTTCTGGCTTAACAAATTATCCTATAATCATCTCTGTAGTCTCTATGTGAGCATCTTCTATCACTACTTTCTGTCTGTTGATCTGGACATGAGTTCAAGGTTACCAGAAAAAAGTTAACAATTAGAAAATTTAATAATTTGAAAATTGCTCTCTTACAAAAAATACTATGAATAATCCACGTAATTTAAACAAAGTGTTTCATCTGGGTGTTCTTGAATATGCATAAAGACAGGGACCATAAAATATATGTTGAGAAAATAGCAACAGCTAAATAAACGAATATCCTATACCTGCTTTGAAGTGATGCTTACAGGAAAGTTGAAAATTTCAGGGAAATTTTCTATGGAAAAGTTAAATTTACCAGAAAGTAAATAAAATAAGAAGGAATTCTGAAGAAATATTCAGTAGCATTTTCAACTTTGCAAAGTATCAATGAAAGGGAGGCAACAATTCAGAGGGTCGTTGCCCTTTAGGAACAATGGCTTGAACAAAGTTGAAGGACAGTCCTGGATTCCTGTTTCTATAATGTGATTTCACTTGGAAGGGTTTCTATAAATATTAAGTTGCCAATATTATGAAATGTTGCTATAACCATGTGTGCTCAGTCATTCAGTCATGTCTGACATTCTGCGACCCTATGGACCACAGCCCACTGGGTTCCTCTATCCATGGGATTTTCCAGGTAAGAGTGGGTTGCCATTGCCCCCTCCAGGGAATCTTCCCAACCCAGGGATCAAACCCGCCTCTCCTGAGTCTCCTGCATTGACAGGCAGACTTTACCACCATTTACTTCACATTAAATGGTGAAAAATGATTATGGTAACATCTTAACTATTTAGGGTGATTTTTTTGTCTGAATAAAATATTTATTATATCTTCATCTCTAATACCATCATTTTCAATTCAACTAAAAGTTAAAAAAAATAATAGTGAGGGTAGATTAAATTTCTTAAATTAAACAGCACTGAAATGGAAGAAAATTTTGATACCAAAAATAGAATTTTTCCTTCTTAATAGAGCTAATAAAATAACAGCACCTCAAAATATGAAGGTTTCATTTGTCAGTATATACAATTTTCTACCCAGGCCATCCTGTAACTGAGCTAGAGAGATTTATGCTAGTTCCTCAACACTAATCAGTGGAATTGGTACTCATTCTAACATATTCTGTGTTAAAACAAATATTTCTATCAAATACAGTAACTTCTAATTCTAAAGATTATCCAGATTAAATGATAGCTTAGGGGAGACTGAGTAAGAAATAACTATAATGCAATCTTGACAATGTAAAAATGAGTTTACAAAATCAAGTAATACAGGAGAAGAATTATGAGAAGGAATGATAAGAAAACTATTCCCCACATTTTTGAAATGGGGAGTTAAAGCGTTGAAATTTGAAATAGATGGCTTATAAACATGAAGACTGAAATTTCGGTTTAAAAATTTAAGGTCTACCCAATAAGTACTTTCTAGCCATATGCAATGGAGAAGGCAATGGCAACCCACTCCAGTACTCTTGCCTGGAAAATCCCATGGACGGAGGAGCCTGGTAGGCTGCAGTCCATGGGGTCGCAAAGAATCGGACACGACTGAGCGACTTCCCTTTCACTTTTCACTTTCATGCATTGGAGAAGGAGATGGCAACCCACTCCAGTGTTCTTGCCTGGAGAATCCCAGGGACGGGGCAGCTTGATGGGCTGCCGTCTATGGGGTCGCACAGAGTCAGACACGACTGAAGCGACTTAGCCACAGCAGCAGCAGCAGCAGCCATATGCAAACTTCATTAAGATTATTCTAAATAAAAGATGGATGGGGGGCAATATAAGGATAGGAAATTAGAGGTCAAAACTACAATACATAGGATAAAGAAGATGCAATGTAGAGCACAAGAACATAGTCAATATTTTATAATTTTAAATGAAGGATAATCTATTAATACAAAATATTGAATCACCAGGTTGCACACCTGAACCTAATATAATTGTAAACAAACTATATGTCAATAAAATAATTCAGAAAATAAATTTCAGTTTTTACTGACAACACATTAATGAATGCTGAAAACATTAAAATCTCTGTAGATGACCTATTATATATAATAAGCAAATATCCAAACTCTGGAACATGCATAATATTTTATGGAATAAATGAACATTTTTTAAAGATTTCACATCTCTTCATACTGATCTGTAGGTTCGATGAAATCCAAATCAGAATTTAAGGGAGGTTTTTAAAGTGCAGAAATTGATAATCTTTCTTGTAAGTTTCATGAGAAAATATGAAAGATCAAGAAAAGTGAAGGGAATGATAAAGAAGAATGAAGTAAAAGGATTTACTCTGTGAAACATTGAGACCTATAAAGTTACAGTCAGGTAATGTTCTGCTCAGACAAAGATAATTAAGTAGACTCATGAAATGGCATGATTAACCAGAAGTTCAAAACGCACATTCCCATCACCCTACAAGCACATCTGAACCAAGACAAAAGCACAGATGTTTTCAATAATAATGCTGAATCAGTTGTCTATTTACATGTAGAAATAAAATCAAGCCAAAATATAAATATAGGTAGGTAATGATCTAAATATAAAAGATAGAAATAAGCTTTGTAGCATAGTTATGACCTTGAACTGAGTGGAATAGTAAACAGCATAAAAGAGTGATAAAACTAAGAAATTAACTGCTATTACCTAGAGGCATCATCAGGAAACTATGAATTATTCATAGCAGGTACAATCAATTCAGGGCTCATATTTGCAATATAAAACATTTTCTGCAAATCACTAATGAAAAACACTTAATCAAATGGCAATTGTGCAAATATTTACTTGAACTTACTTCGCATGAAAAATAATCTAAATGATCCACAAGCCCATTAAAACGTAAAGGGGTAGTAAATTTTCTGTCACCAAAGATATCAAAGTAAAAATTAATTCCCTTGTGGCTCAGCTGGTAAAGAATCCACCTGCAATGCGGGAGCCCTGGGTTTGATCCCTGGGTTGGGAAGATCCCCTGGAGAAGGGAAAGGCTACCCACTCCAGTATTCTGGCCTGGAGAATTCCAAGGACTGTATACTCCATGGGGTCACAAAGAGTCGGGCACGACTAAGTGACTTTCATTTTCACATAGATTTATAAGATTATATATATATATATATATACACTAATTTTTTCTACCTTCCAAGTAAAATATCTATCTTAGCTTATTTAAAAAGGTTGAAACATAGAGTTGTCTCTTTGCTTGAGTTTATAATTCATGTGAGCAAAGAGATATATGTTGCAGAGGTTCTTATAATTAGTTTTAGAAACGTATGATTTAATTTACTTATTCCAAGAAAAATTAAGTTTGGGGAACCTCACTTGGTAAGAATAATCTGGCTGGTATCTCTTTATAAAGTCATTTTTTAGGAAAAAAAATGAGAGTCAAAGTCACATTTCAAAATAGTGTGATCAACACTGAATTCCATAGTAAGTTCTATGATTTCGAATCTATGAACATCAATTAACAAAGTAATGGAAAAGGACACGACCACATCAAGGCAGCTGCTTAAGTTTGGATGCTGCAGGAGGACAAAATAGGAGTAAGTGAAATTAGATCCTAATGGAAAAATCTTAGAGCCCGTGTAGAATATGCATCTCAGTGTGAACCCACTTGGAGTAGAAGGGACCTAGAGTATCTATATACCAACTAGTATCTATTATTGGGTGAGAGCCCTGAGGTGGGCGGACCAAGTATTAGGGCTCCTTTTCACTGTGTGATGGGATAGTAAAGTTGCTCTGGTTTCTGGAGAACCTGCAGGCAAGGAAATGCAGCTGCTGGCATTTGGAAATCAGGCCAGTGTGCTTTGAAGTGGGAAGACAAGGTGTTACGTATGGGACATTCGTAGCATTAGCTTCAAAGTCCCTTGTCTGTATGCTATGCTATGCTATGCTATGCTAAGTCACTTAAGTCGTGTCCGACTCTGTGCGACCCCATAGACGGCAGCCCACCAGGCTCCCCCGTCCCTGGGATTCTCCAGGCAAGAACACTGGAGTGGGTTGCCATTTCCTTCTCCAATGCATGAAAGCGAAAAGTGAAAGTGAAGTCGCTCAGTCGTGTTCGACTCTTAGCAACCCCATGGACTGACTGCAGCCTACCAGGCTCCTCCGTCCATGGGATTTTCCAGGCAAGAGTACTGGAGTGGGGTGCCATTGTCCGTATATCATCTATGAAATACAAAATTGGATTGGACATAACTGGGCAGAGGGATGAGTGTGGTTTTCTGGTGTTAAATTGAAGAGGATAATTGATTATGAAAAAATTCAATAAACACTTTCTAATGATTTTGTAATTATAGTAGTATAGATATTAATCCACAGCTAAGTAAGAAAGAAAGCTTAATTTCTAATGTCAAAAACTGCCTTTACTTATACTCAGTCTACTGCTGCTGCTGCTGCTAAATGGCTTCAGTCAGTGTCCGACTCTGTGCGACCCCATAGACGGCAGCCCACCAGGCTCCCCCGTCCCTGGGATTCTCCAGGCAAGAACACTGGAGTGGGTTGCCATTTTCTCCTCCAATGCATGAAAGTGAAAAGTGAAAGTGAAGTTGTTCAGTCATGTCCGACTCTTCGCGACCCCATGGACTGTAGCCTAGCAGGCTCCTCCGTCCATGGGATTTTCCAGCCAAGAGTACTGGAGTGGGGTGCCATCGCCTTCTCCACTCAGTCTACTAGCCTCCTTTATATTATGTATCTTGTACCTGAGGAAATTTTATAAAACAGTTCTCTTTAGATATAATAGAATCTAAGCAATACTATCCAATATTAGCTCTATTATTCACCATAAATAATATGAGACAAATAGTTAAGTGCATCAGTATGTGTTAAGAATGATGTGACAAATTTATGTAAATGAATTGAAGTCTCTTGTCTGTTTATCACATGAAATGTGTTCAAGAGATTTTCAAAAATAGGAAGGCATATTTAGGATGGAATACGATTATATACTGAGTGTAGAGTCCACTTTCAGGAGTACTTACCAAGGAACAGACTCACCATTCAAAGCTTGAAACTGAAGGAAAGTCTAATTTTTAGTCACTGTCATTGGGGTCAAACAAATAGATAATCAGACACTGATTTTAAACAAGAGCCATAAATAAAAAATCGAACGAGTAATAGAGCATATTGGAGGAACTGAATTATTAACTTCTTCGAGTGACACATATTTGTGTTTTGTGCCAGGGAGAGTAGACCAGAGGTGTTTCTCTTTAGTGACAGTATAGGATAGCATCAGGTTCTTAGTCAGGTTGAGACAGATAGTAAAATGATTCTAAGGCTCTTATTCTATTTTGGTGCATGTCTCTAAAATATTAGTTTTAGGTACTAATGTTACAATGAATGCTAGCAGAAACAGCAAATGTTACTAATGTCAGCACAAGCATTCAAAGCCTCCATGGTGGCTCCTGGTTTAACTGTTAGTTCTGATCTGCCTTCCTGACCTGATCTGTCTGCTGAGGGACCTAGTAACGCAGTTTAACATAGAATTAGTCTTCAAATCTCCAGCAGCTTTTTGCCTTTCACCATCAGTACCCTAATAACACTGCCTGATTCTCTGGCTCCCAGACTCATGCTCTCTAATGCCTGTCTTTCTTCCTCATCTTTCCATGGAGCTCCTGTTTATCTGATATTAGCTTCAAAGTCCAGCTTTAAAAGCCTGAATATCCAGAAAATGTAATCTATATTTCAGGCATGTTTCCACTACAAGTTAAAAGAATACATGTGTCACATTGTATATAAAATAAGAATATACCTTAAAGGACGTTCACTTAATATATTTAAATTTCTGCTTAATTTTAACATGTATTTAGAGATTGTTTTCTAGTTAAAAAATAATGAAATGCATGAATAAACAGTATCCTGCAGGATGATTATCAGAAGGCTTTATTAGTCCTAGGACATCTCCTATCCTGCTTCGTGTCTACAGAGTGATCACTGCTTTCTCTGACCTGTTGCTAAAGTGAAATCTTCTACTCCTACTCCTCATACCTCAGTGGACCCTGACAGTTTATAAGCTCAGGTCAGGGCTGCCTAGAATGCCTTTCCAGTAATTTCCTGTTAACAGATCATCAACTCTCATCTTTTATAAAACAGAAGTCAGATTATATGAACATGAAAACTGTTAGCTTCATAAATAGTAATTTGAATATTAAAAATTAGAATGCTGAAATATTTATGAAAATAACCAAGTTGATGCAGTTTAGAGGAAAGTATTAGAAATCCTATGCCTCGTTACAACAATAGAAATACTCTGGTTTATCTTAATTTTCTTTTTCAATGACAAAATTTAGAAATGATAGATTTTCATTTATTCCATTTTAAAAAACTGACTTAAATGTGAAGGGGTAAGACAAAAATATTCTCTGAAAACTTGCCAGGTGAGCAGACATGTAAATAGAGAAACTGTTATAGTAGTAGGGACATTTCACCATATTTTCACCAGATAGAACTTCCCCCCAAAGCTGATAAGTGACAGCGGTACTCAGGTTATCACACTCTAGAAGATGACACAGGATTTCCCTCAAATGAGGACACACATCACTGGAGAATAATTCTGGACAATAAAACTGGACAGCAAATCAGGTTAAACTAGATGGAACCTTTACCAGCTTCCCTGCTGCAAAAGAAACACTAACGGGATCTTTATCAGGTAGCTAGAGGATTTCTCCCTGCTCTTTATTAAACACCTTCCTACTGGGCAGCAAAGAAAGGAGCCCCATTGTTCTCACTTCCTGGCAGGACATTTCCGGGATTCAGTAGGAGCAGATGGTCCTCAGCAGAGGAAGAAATGAAAGACAGTGAAGGACAAGTTACACAAGACTTCTGGATTCATCATTTGTAAGGAGAGACATCAGCTCTAGATGTTCTTATGCCCCTCTCAGTTTGCCATTGCGACTCCAGGACACTGAGTTTACCAGCCCTTTCCAATAAAGTGGGGCACCAGGGAGGAGTTCTGACTAGGAGGAGTAAGAAACCCATGTTTAGACAGCGTGGGTATCAGATGTGACTCTGAGACCCCAGCACAGAGCAAGAAAGGGATCTTCAAAAGGGTAGCTTTTTTCTTTTTCCTAAACCTTATGATTCTGCCAGCCTTCTCCCCTGCTCTTCTGAAACCATTCATCAATGTGTAAATAAGGATTTATATAACTGGGAGCTGCTACTATTTCTGATCTTTTCCTCAACTTGAACTTGAATGTAGAGGAAAACTCACAGAGATGGGAAGGGCTGGAGCTGAGTCACCTGCTCCCTGGAGTGAGTGCAGTGGATGGGGAGTCCCAGACACCTTTTCTGTCCTGATGGAAGGACAGGACTCAGGGTGCTCAGGAGCCTCTAGGTGTGATGGCTTTAGAGTCTGATCACCTAAAACCAGCCCATTCCCCAGAGACATTCCTGGAGAGCCCAGGGAACAAATGACAAAGCATACTCTCACTGTTCTACGTCTTCCCACAAAGTAGGGCAAAGCCTGCCCCTCCTCTCTTGGGTCTCCAGCTGTGTTATCTATGGTGTGTGGGTGTGCATGTGCACGTTTGTGAACCTGTTTATGCAAAGACATAAGAACTCAAGAAGAATGGCAAAGAGGTCTGTACTCAGGAGAATCTTGGTATGAAACTTTTACAGATAAGTCACACTTCAGTGCTTGTCCCATAAGTAAAATCCCCAAGGATATGTACTATGCACTTGATCTTGATATTTTTCCTGCATCTGTACGCTACAGTTGGAAAGATTCATGAAGTAATAAGTGTAATCCCCAAGGAGCTTGTTACTGCAGCTTGTTACTCAAAATATTGGATCTTTCTCAGGGAGTGAACAATCTCTGCTGGGAAGTGTTAATGTGCAATAATTATCAAAATTTTCCACTGCAAATATTAACAAGTACTTGGAAACTCTTTGAGATGCAACCCTATTTCCCCAGGGCTTCCCTGAAAGCTCAGTTGGCAAAGAATCCTCCTGTAATGCAGGAGACTCTGGTTTGATTCCTGGGTCAGGAAGATCCACTGAAGAAGGGATAGGCAACCCATTCCAGTATTCTTGGGCTTCCCTAGTGGTTCAGCTGATAAAGAATCCACCTGCACTGTGGGAAACCTAGGTTCGATCCCTGGGTTGGGAAGATCCCCTGGAAAAGGGAAAGGCTACCCACTCAAGTTCTGGCCTGGAGAATTCCATGGACTGTATGGTCCAAGGGGTCACAAAGAGTCAGACACGACTGAGCAACTTTCACTATCACTTCACTTCCCCGCTTTAGGCTATTCCTTAAGTATTTGTCTCATTTTGATAACACTTTTTCCCTAACTACGTGTCATTTAGAGATATCATTGTCTCCTGTTTAGTGTTGTGAACATTAAATTTAGATGATGGATAGGTTTGCCTGCACACAGATCCACAGACAACACACAAGCATGATGACTCAGACCCCTTAAATTCATGGGTATTCACATCAGTTCGGAGAAGGCAATGGCACCCCACTCCAGTGTTCTTGCCTGGAGAATCCCAGGGACAGGGGAGCCTGGTGGGCTGCCATCTATGGGGTCGCCCAGAGTTGGACACGACTGAGCGACTTCACTTTCACTTTTCTCTTTCTCACATTGGAGAAGGAAATGGCAACCCACTCCAGTGTTCTTGCCTGGAGAATCCCAGGGACGGGGGAGCCTTGTGGGCTGCCGTCTATGGGGTCGCACAGAGTCGGACATGACTGAAGTGACTTAGCAGTAGCATATGCTGATAAAACATAGGTAAATATCACAAGCCAGGCCTCTTCCCAAAATGCAGTGGTCCAAAATAAATGCTTTTCTACTGCACATCAGAGTGAATCAGCAAGTCCTCCTCCTTCTATGTTGCAGGGTAATTCCAGTGCCCAAAAGCCAGCTACAAGGAGCTGATTATAAGCTTCTTTCTCATGCATTACTCTCGCTTGCTGTCAAGAGAGTGCCTGGTTTATAATAGTAGATACTATTCTATTATATATATATTTTTAAGGATTAACTTGTGTATGCTTAATGCGTCTCTTTATTTCTTACCTTCCTCTAGTTGTCTTTGGTGACAGAAGCATATATACATATACATATATATAAAATATATATATATGCAGTATATATACACATATATATTTACATATATATTTTATATTGCAGTTATAAACAAAAATATTATTTGTATTTTCCAACACTGGTTATAAAATTCAGTCATGATCCCACAATTTGTATTAAAGTTTAAGAGTTCAGAATCTCTGGTATGCTTAGGTTCTAATCCTAATCCCAAGTTTTATACTCTAATGATAAATTTTTTTCCGCATATCATAAGTTAGTTTGTTCCCTTGATCTTGGCTCCACCTTCCAGAGGCTGTAAGGATGCTGGGTCTCACCATGGCTGCAGGGTTGTTTGTTTTCCAGGGTACCATGGAGCTGGAGTGATAATGATGGCTACAGAATAAGTTAAAACCCTGCAGACCTCGCTGTTCTTAACAAGGTCAGCAGTTTTTCCTGGATGAACATGGACGTTTTTGCAAGTCTTTAACTTCTGGGCTTTGAAAACAATGGTTTTGACAGATTCTGTCAGTGTGCCTTTTGATTTTCTGGAGCAGAGTTTCTGGAGGTCTTTACTCGATTTATTCCTAGTGACCAGTGCTTTTTTAAAAGTAAAAGTATATTTTCTGTCTATGTAGAGATAGCATAAGCTATTCTTTATACAATATAAGCTTAGATAAATTTGAGGAACTTTTCATATGAAAAACTCCTGCCTGTTTAGGTGCCCAAGAAGTAGGTATGTGGTCCTGATGACTTTTTGCATTTCAGGTCAAATTGTATAGCAATATCTCAGTGTCATATTTATGTCACAAATTTGGGGAAGATTTAATACAGAGGAGATTTATTTTTGCTCTTTTAAATTCAATTTGCCCATCTTCATCTTGGTTTGCTGATTGAAGAATATATACACACACACACCCACACACACACACACACACACCCACATGAGCTTTTTGTCTACAAAATGGTTTTTATTTCCCCATAGTTTTAATTTTTAAGGTAAATTTTGATTATATGCTCCTTTTAGAGGACCTCAGAGAAGTGCCGGCTTAAAAAGAGCAACTTAATAAGAAATTCTGATATGATTACTGTGACTTCTTAAAGTGAGAGTTCAACTGGAAATACCTAAGAGATCTTGGTGTTAGTATTCAAAGGAAGATATCATTTTCTTGAAGACTTCATTTTTAGGACCTTTAAGTAAGAAAGAAATTTTTCCCAAACTTGAAAACAATGTCCTATTTGTCATTTTTTCTTCAGTTACTTCTTTAATCATACCTTTGATAACTGACTCCACACATATTGTTTGGCACACTGTTACTTGACATTTATGTGATTATTTCTTATACCTCTGAGCTAAAGTGTTAGTTTTCTAGGAGTGCCATAACAAAGCACCACAAACTACATGGACGCAACAACAAAAATATATTTTCTTATTGCCCCAGTGGCTAGATGTCCAAGATCAAAGAATCAACAGGTTTAGTTTCTTCTGAAGCCTCTCCTTCAGCTTGTAATGGCAATCTTTTCTGTTTTCCTTTCATGTATGTCTGCAGCCTAATCATCTCCTCTAAAAAGACATCAGTCGTATCATATTAGTGCCCAACCTAATGATCTCAGTTTAGCTTAATTACATTTTAAATATGCAAGCTTACTTATGGACACATTCTGACAGTTAAAACCTCAACATTTACGTTATGGGGAGGGGACACAATTTAGTGCATAATAACTACCCTTATTTTACCCTACTTTTTTTTAACAGCCACAAATCAACTTGCTTAATATTTACTTCTCAGGCTTATGACTTGATATTTCTTTTGCTTTTTGGCTGTGGCACATGACATGCAGGATCCTAGTTCCTCCTACTGCTGCTAAGTCACTTCAGTCGTGTCCGACTCTGTGCGACCCCAGAGACGGCAGCCCACCAGGCTCCCCCATCTCTGGGACTCTCCAGGCAAGAACACTGGAGTGGGTTGCCATTTCCTTCTCCAATGCATGAAAGTGAAAAGTAAAAGTGAAGTCACTCAGTCGTGTCCGACTTTTCATGACCCCATTGACTGCAGCCTACCAGGCTCCTCTGTCCATGGGATTTTCCAGGCAAGAGTACTGGAGTGGGGTGCCATTGCCTTCCCCTGCACCTTGCAGTGAAAGTGTGGAGACTTGTCTTGACTGGACAACCAAGGAAGTCCTTGATTTGATCTTTCAGATTAATTATATCTTTGAACATAAAACTCAGCATTATATTGTCCCTGTAACTTAGCCACTCAAACAGGCACCAAATATAAAGAAAACTGTTATCTAATATGGTTGTTGGATGTATAACTATATATATGTGCCCTTGCCAAACCCTCCTCAAACTAATGCAATCTACTATTTTCTTCCTGATTTATTTATCAATGAGTTTTAAAAATACTTGTTAAGTGCAAAACATTAATTTTCCAAAATATTTTTTCCCAAAACACTTTGTTGAGAAATATAAAATTGTTAACGCAGTCAGAAGTGAATTGAATGAGTGTGCTTTTTAAGTTGGGGATTCCCTGGTAGCTCAGCTGGTAAAGAATCCACCTGCAATGCAGGAGACCCCAGTTCAACTCCTGGGTCAGGAAGGTCTGCTGGAGAAGGGATAGGCTACCCACTCCAGTATTCTTAGGCTTCCCTTGTGGCTCAGATGGTAAAGAATCTACCTGCAATGCAGGAGACCTGGGTTCAATCACTGAGTTGGGAAGATCCCCTGGAGAAGAGAATGGCTACCTACTCCCATATTCTGGCCAGGAGAATTCCATGGAATGTGTAGTCCATGGGGTCACGAAGAGTTGGTCACGACTGAACGATGTAGGACAAGTTTGTTTAAAGGGAGTGCAAGCAAGCTTCACATTCATACATTTCTCCCAAGGAGTGTGTAGCTGAAATCTCCAACAGAGATTGGAGTTATGGGCAAATAAGAAAGCTAGGATTTTAGGGGATGAGATTATAAAGAGAAAGTATATGTAGAAAAATATTCTAAAGATATCTGTGGAGGTTTTCATAGGCATTGCCTAAGTCCTAATATGAAAAAAATAAATGTGTCTTAAATCTAAAAGGAACAAGCCCTAAAAGGAACAAAGTGAACTTCAACAAGTTTAATTGTCATTAGGGAGAAAAAACAAAGCTTCGCTTCATTAATCTTAATATATAATAAAATAATCTATAGCCTTTATGATTTATTATTCCAAATGTTAAAAAGCAGGAAGACTTGATCAATAACCAAGAGATAAAAGAGCCAATAGAAGAGGTCTCAGATATACCACAGAAACTGAAGCCTCAAGACTTCAAAATAACTTAGGTCAAAGAAAATGGGGTGGTGGGTGGGGGGGTGGGGGGGAAGATACACAAAATACAAAAACCAATATTTCAATGAAAAATTAGAATCTACAAAAATAATCAGATATTCCTTCTTCTGTCTCCCCTCTGGTGAATGAGGCTACATCTAAGAGGCTTGTGCAAGCTTCCTGATGGGAGGGACTGCAGATATTCCATCTTAAGGAACAAATAATAATATGTGAAATTAAGAAAACAGCATGTGGATTTAATAGCAGACTTGATCCAGTCTAGTGCAAGATCAATGAATTCAAAGGAAGATCAACAGGAAACACTCAAATAAAAACATTAAAAGAAAAAAAGGAGATAAAATGGAGTAGCATATGGAAGACCTATGGGAGTGTGATTTTTAGAAGCTAACTATCCTGAAGAAAATTGCCAAATAAAATGGGACAGAAGTGGCAAAAACAGTGGAGAAGGAATACCTTGAGGTCACCTCCTCCCACAGTAACAAAAAATTATTAAGTATTTATAGAGCAAGTATTAATGTAAAAGCTCAGAAGACTAACAGAGATCTTCTATAAGTAAAGAAGGAACCACAGTGAGATAGGCAGAAGGGGTAGTGACATGATAGAGTCAAGACTTAGCTCCTCAGGTGGGTGACCCACAAATAGGAGGATAATTACAATTTTAGAGTTTCTCCTTGAAAAGCAAGGGGTCTAAGCCAGACTTCAAGCTTCTCCTCAGCCTGGGATTCCTGTACCAGGAAGAAGAGCTCCAGAACATTTGGCTTTGAAGGCCAGCAGTGCTGAATTTTGGGAGAGCCATAGGGCTGTGGGGTTAAAAAAAAAAAAAAAAAAAGACTCCACTCTTAAAAAGCAAACATGAAATCTCACCAAAGCTCTATGGCTCAGAGCAAAAGCAGTCATTTAAATGGAACCTGGGTGAGACACACCTCCAATCTTGCAAAGCCTTCTAGAGAGGTATAAGGCAAATAGAACTGACTTTGGGGACATAGACACTATAAACAGCCATTGTGGGGAGCTCATTCTTATATGAGGATGCTGGTGCTGGCAAGCACCATTTTGGAATCATCCCTCTAGCTTTTAGTCCAGGGAACTGGCTCCACTGCCTGCCAGTAGCACCAGTCCTTAGATGCTCAGGGCCAAGCAGCAAGCCAGGCGCCAACACTGGGCCACTCATGAACAAGCTGACTGCCTCAGGACCCTCTGAACACACAGTCTTACCCCCCAGAGGACCCAGGACCTGATCCCACATCCCAGAAAGCTGCCACTAGCCCTGGGAACCACCTCATCCACCAGTGTGCAGGCATCACGCCCAGGATCCCCTGGGCCACAGTCTTACACACCACAGGCCAATGGAAGCTCTGTAACACATGTGACCCTACGGCCAGCTATGACTCTATGGCCCCTGGCTCCACCTAGCAGCAGGGTGACACTAGATTTGGGATCCCTGGTTCCACAGCTACCCATGGAAACTGAATAGACATTTTCTAAAGATGTGTGAATGACCAATAGGCAAGTGTAAGGATGCTCAACACTGCTAATTATTAGAGAAATGTAAATCAAAACCACTGAGGTATTACCTCATACCAGTCAGAAAGGTCTTCATCAAAAATCTACAAATAATAAATGATGGAGAGAGTATGGGGAAAAGGAACCCTCCTACACTGTTGGTGAGAACGTAAATTGCTGCGGCCACTTTGGAGAACAGTATGGAGTTCCCTCAAAAAACTAAAAATAGAACTACCATGTGATCCAGCAATTCGCCTCCTGGGTGTGTATCTGGAAAAAATGAAAACACTAATTTGAAAAGAAACATTCACCCCAATATTCATAGCAGCACTATTTACAATAGCCAAAATAAAAAAGCAACCTAAGTACCCAAACAAATGAATACGAAGATATGGTAAGTACATGTAATGGAATCTTACTCAGCCATAAAAAAGAATAAAATTCTGTCATTTTCAGCATTATGGATAGAACTAGAGACTATTACACTTAGTGAAATAGGTTAGACAGAAAAGACACGTACTGTATGTTATCAATTACATGTGGAATATAAAAAATAATACAAACAAATATATATGCAGAACAAAAACTCACTGATATAGAAAACAAACTAGTGGTTACCAAGTCGAAAGCAAAGAGAGGAGGGGAAAATTATGAATAAGGGATTAAGAGATGACAAATTACTATATATAAAATAGATAAGCAACAGGGATATATTGTATAGCAGAGTATTCTGCTATAGCAGCCATTATCATAACGATTTTTAATGAAATATAACCTGTAAAAATAGTGAATCATTATGCTATACATCTGAAACTAATTAATATTATAAACCTACTATACTTCAGTAAAAAAAGAAAAAACTAGAAGAAAATATATGTAGTACTCCGATGTTGATCTTACTGATTTTTTGAATGTTGCTTCAGGCAAAGGAAGAAAAAGCAAAAATAAACACATGGGAATACATCAAAAGAAAAATCATTTGCACAACAAAGGAACTACCATCAAAACGAAAAGGCCACATACTGAACAAAATATTTTCAAGTGATCTATCTAATAATGAATTAATATTCAAAATATACAAAAAACTGATACATCTCAATCTTAAAAAAAAAAAACTACAACCTCATTAAAAAATGGGCAGAGTCTGAATAGACTTTTTTTTCCATAGAAGACATACAGATGGTCAACAGGCACTTGAAAAGGTGCTTAACATCACTCGACAGAGAAATGCAAATCAAAACCACGAAGAGATATTGCTTCACACCCGTTAGACAGCGATTATCAAAAATACAAGAGATAACAAGTGTTGGTGAGGACGTGGAGGAAAGGGAACACTTGTTCACTGTTGGTGGGAATGTAAACTGGTATAGCCACTGTGGAACACAATGGGGAAACTTCTCAAAAAATTGAAAACAGAATTACCATACAATCCAGCAATTCCAACTCTGGGTATTTATCCAAAGAAAACAGAAACACGAGTTAGAAAAGATATATGCACCCCTATGTTCATTGCAGTATTATTTATAATAGCCAAGATATCCAAGTAACTTAAATGCCCAACAATAGACGGATGGATAAAGAGTATGCAGTGTATATACATGATAGAATTCTACTCAGCCATAAATCTTGCCATTTTCAACAACATGGATGAACCTAGAGCTATTATGCTAAGTGAAATAAGTCATAAAGAGACAGATAAATATTGTATATTTTCACTAAATAACAAAATAAATGAACTAACACAACAAAACAGAAACGGGGACATAGATACAGAGAACAAATACATCATGGCCAGAGGGAAGAGAGGTAGAGAGGAGGAAAAAAAAAAGGAGAGGGAGGGAGATAAAGACACACAAACTTCCAGTTGCAAAATAAGTGAGTCACAGTATGAAATATACAGCATGGGAAATACAGACAATAACTATATAATATCTTTGAATAGAGATAAATACGAGCTAGACTTATCATGGTGATCATTTGGAGATGTACAGAAATATCAAATTGCTGTGTTGTGTAGCAAAAGTTAGCAGTGTTATAGGTCAATTATACTTCAAAAACAATCAGACTCATAGAAGAAGAAATCAGGTTTGTTATCATCAGATAAGGGGGCAGTGGGAACTGGGAGACCTGGATCAAGGCAGTCAGAATTACAAAATCCTTACTATAAGATAAATTAGAACTAGCGATATAAGGTACAATATAATAAATATAATTAACACTTGTGCTCGTGTGTGCTCAGTCATATCTGACTCTCTGAGACCCCAAGAACTGTAGCCTGCCAGGCTTCTCTACCCATGGAATTTTCCAGGCAAGAATACTGGAGCGGGTTGGTTATTTCCTTCTCCAGGGGCTCTTCCCACCCCAGGGATTAAACCTGCATCTCCTACATTTGCAGGAAGATTCTTCACTGCTGAGCCACCAGGGAACCCCATAATTAACACTACTATGTATTATATTGGATTCTTTGCAGCCACGATGGAGAAGCTCTATACAGTCAGCAAAAACAAGACCAGGAGCTGACTGTGGCTCAGACCATGAACTCCTTATTGCCAAATTCAGACTGAAATTGAAGAAAGTAGGGAAAACCACTAGACCATTCAGGTATGAACTAAATCAAATCCCTTATGATTATACAGTGGAAGTGAGAAATAGATTTAAGGGACTAGATCTGATACATAAAGTGCCTGATGAACTATGGAATGAGGTTTGTGACATTGTACAGGAGACAGGGATCAAGACCATCCCCATGGAAAAGAAATGCAAAAAAGCAAAATGGCTGTCTGGGGAGGCCTTACAAATAGCTGTGAAAAGAAGAGAAGCGAAAAGCAAAGGAGAAAAGGAAAGATATAAACATCTGAATGCAGAGTTCCAAAGAATAGCAAGAAGAGATAAGAAAGCCTTCTTCAGCGATCAATGCAAAGAAATAGAGGAAAACAACAGAATGGGAAAGACTAGAGATCTCTTCAAGAAAATCAGAGATACCAAAGGAATATTTCATGCAAAGATGGGCTCAATAAAGGACAGAAATGGTATGGACCTAACAGAAGCAGAAGATATTAAGAAGAGGTGGCAAGAATACACAGAAGAATTGTACAAAAAAGATCTTCAGGACCCAGATAATCACGATGATGTGATCACTGACCTAGAGCCAGACATCCTGGAATGTGAAGTCAAGTGGGTCTTAGAAAGCATCACTACGAACAAAGCTAGTGGAGGTGATGGAATTCCAGTTGAGCTATTTCAAATCCTGAAAGATGATGCTGTGAAAGTGCTGCACTCAATATGCCAGCAAATTTAGAAAACTCAGCAGTGGCCACAGGACTGGAAAAGGTCAGTTTTCATTCCAATCCCAAAGAAAGGCAATGCCAAAGAATGCTCAAACTACGGCACAATTGCACTCACCTCACACACTAGTAAAGTAATGTTCAAAATTCTCCAAGCCAGGCTTCAGCAATATGTGAACTGTGAAATTCCTGATGTTCAAGCTGGTTTTAGAAAAGGCAGAGGAACCAGAGATCAAATTGCCAACATCCGCTGGATCATGGAAAAAGCAAGAGAGTTCCAGAAAAACATCTATTTCTGCTTTATTGACTATGCCAAAGCCTTTGACTGTGTGGATCACAATAAACTGTGGAAAATTCTTCAAGAGATGGGAATACCAGAACACCTGATCTGCCTCTTGAGAAACCTTTATGCAGGTCAGGAAGCAACAGTTAGAACTGGACATGGAACAACAGACTGGTTCCAAATAGGAAAAGGAGTACATCAAGGCTGTATATTGTCACCCTGCTTATTTAACTTATATGCAGAGTACATCATGAGAAACGCTGGACTGGAAGAAACACAAGCTGGAATCAAGATTGCTGGGAGAAATCTCAATAACCTCAGATATGCAGATGACACCACCCTTATGGCAGAAAGTGAAGAGGAACTAAAAAGCCTCTTGATGAAAGTGAAAGTGGAGATTGAAAAAGTTGGCCTAAAGCTCAACATTCAGAAAACGAAGATCATGGCATCCGGTCCCATCACTTCATGGGAAATAGATGGGGAAACAGTGGAAACAGTGTCAGACTTTATTTTTCTGGGCTCCAAAACCACTGCAGATGGTGACTGCAGCCATGAAATTAAAAGACGCTTACTCCTTGGAAGGAAAGTTATGACCAACCTAGATAGCATATTCAAAAGCAGAGACATTACTTTGCCAACAAAGGTTCGTCTAGTCAAGGCTATAGTTTTTCCTGTGGTCATGTATGGATGTGAGAGTTGGACTGTGAAGAAGGCTGAGAGCTGAAGAATTGATGCTTTAACTGTGGTGTTGAAGAAGATTCTTGAGAGTCCCTTGGACTGCAAGGAGATCCAGCCAGTCCATTCTAAAGGAGATCAGCCCTGGGATTTCTTTGGAAAGAATGATGCTAAAGCTGAAACTCCAGTACTTTGGCCACCTCATGCCAAAAGTTGACTCATTGGAAAAGACTCTGATGCTGGGAGGGATTGGGGGCAAGAGGGGAAGGGGACGACAGAGGATGAGATGGCTGGATGACATGACTGACTCTATGGACGTGAGTCTCAGTGAACTCCTGGAGTAGGTGATGGACAGGGAGGCCTGGCATGCTGCGGTTCACGGGGTCGCAAAGAGTCAGATATGACTGAGTGACTGATCTGATCTGATGTATTATATAGGAAATTTGTAAGGAGACAAAATTCTAAGAGTTCTCATCACAAGGAATTTTTTCAACTTCTTTAATTTTTTATCTATACGAGATGATGTTTACCAAACTTACTGTTATAAAATTACTTTTTCTGTAAGTCCAATCATTATGCTCTATCACTTATACAGTGCTCCATGTCAATTATATCTCAATAAAACTGGAAGAAAAATTAAAATTAAAAACCAAAATGGGAGAAAAGCAAATTTTGAGGGAATTACTTTGGAGTATTCCCAACATGATAAAAAGTTATGTTTCCATGAACACAGAAAGCTCAGCAAATTGGAGGCAAGAAAGGTGGAATTAAAGCGAGCTAAAACATACAGTCTTCTGAAAACCAAACAGAAACTATTTTCAAATCAGGGAAAATATATATACCTATTATCATCAGAAAGCATTTCAGATGGAAAAAAAATTTTGTTTAGTGTTTCTTGCAATAAACTGGCAATAAACACTTAATTTTTTCCTTCTACACTGGATCCACCAGATTTAGTCCTATCTATTATTCCTTACTTGGATATATTTCTCAGTAAATATAGGCAAGTTCAGACTCTCAAAGATTTCCTTTCATTAACCATTCATCCACCCTTTTTCTATTCCAGATATAGATCCAACTATTCATTTTGTCTAAGTTAATCATTATGTAAAAGCATCAGTCTACCAAGTTGCACTGCTTTAGTGTAGGAGAGTAACTTGTAAGCCTTGCTCCTCTGATTCAGTTCAGTTCAGTCGTTCAGTCGTGTCCGACTCTTTGCGACCCCATGGACTGCAGGACGCCAACTCCCGGAGCTTTCTCAAACTCATGTCCATTAAGTTGGTGATGCAATCCAACCATCTCAGCCTGTGTCATCCCCTTCTCCTCCTGCCTTTTATCTTTCCCAGTATCAAGGTCTTTTCAAATGAGTCAGTTCTTCGCATGAGGTGGCCAAAGTATTGGAGTTTCAGCTTCAACATCAGTCCTTCCAATGAATATTCAGGACTGATTTCCTTTAGGATGGACTGGTTGGATCTCCTTGCAGTCCAAGGGACTCTCAAGAGTCTTCTCCAACACCACAGTTCAAAACAATCAATTCTTCGGTGCTCAGCTTTCTTTATAGTCCAGCTTTCACATCCATACATGACTACTGGAAAAACCATAGTCTTGACTAGATGGAACTGTGTTGGCAAAGTAATGTCTCTGCTTTTTAATATGCTGTCTAGGTTGGTCATAACATTTCTTCCAAGGAGCAAGTGTCTTTTAATTTCATGGCTGCAGTCACCATCTGCAGTGATTTTGGAGCCTGCAAAAATAAAGTCAGCCACTGTTTCCACTGTTTCCCCATCTATTTGCCATAAAGTGATGGGACCGGATGTCATGATGTTAGTTTTCTGAATGCTGAGTTTTAAGCCAACTTTTTCACTCTCCTCTTTCACTTTCATCAAGAGGCTCTTTAGCTCGTCTTCACTTTCTGCCATAAAGGTGGTATCATCTGCATATATGAGGTTATTGATATTTCTCCCAGCAACCTTGATTCCAGCTTGTACTTCATCCAGCCCAGGATTTCTCATAGTGTTCTCTGCATATAAGTTAAATAAGCAGGGCAACAATATACAGCCTTGACGTGCTCCTTTCCTGATTTGGAACCAGTCTATTGTTCTTGAAAAGCTATGGATGAAGGTTCATGACATTGTACAGGAAGCAGTGATCAAGTTCATTCCCAAGAAAAAGAAATGCAAAAAGGCAAAATGGTTGTCTGAGGAGGCCTTACAAATAGCTGAGAAAAGAGGAGAAGCTGAAGGCAAAGGAGAAAAGGAAAGATGTACCCATTTGAATGCAGAGCTCCAAAGAATAGCAAGGAGATATGAAAGGCCTTCTTCAGTGATCAATGCAAAGAAATAGAGGAAAACAATAGAATGGGAAAGACTAGAGATGTCTTCAAGAAAATTAAAGATACCAAGGGAACGTTTCATGCAAAGATGGGCATAATGAAGGACAGAAATGGCATGGACCTCTGATTACTGCTTTCAATATTCACTGTTAAGTCTTGCCTCAGGGTGAACCACAAGAGATTTAAAACAACTCCACTCCTCCTCCCTTCAAAATACAAAGGAAAACTCTGAACTGAAAATAAAAAAAACTCTTCAGCATTAAAAAAGAAATTGGTGAATGGCATTTAATTAGAATAAAAGAGTTCTGTGGTATTGGAGAAAACTCTTGCGAGTCCCTTGGACTGCAAGGAGATCCAACCAGTCCATCCTAAAGGAGATCAGTCCTGAGTGTTCATTGGAAGGACTGATGCTGAAGCTGAAACTCCAACATTTTGGCCGCCTGATGTGAAGAGCAGGCTCATTTGAAAAGACCCTGATGCTGGGAAAGATTGAAGGCTGGAGAACAAGGGGACGGCAGAGGATGAGATGGTTGGATGGCATCACCAACTCAATGGACATGAGTTTGAGTAAACTCTGGGAGTTGGTGATGGACAGGGGGCCTGGCATGCTGCAGTCCATGGGTCGCAAAGAGTCAGATGTGACTGAGTGACTGAACTGAACTGAACTGAAAGACTTCTGCTCTGTTTAAAAAAAAAAAAAAGGCTCTGGTAAGAATATGAAAAGATAAACAACACACGGGCTGGGGAGAAAATCTTTGCATATGTAGGAAAAAAGGAGTTGATTCTAAAAAATAAAGAAAGGACTTTTGCAACACAATAAGAAGGGGGCTCAGTCGGTAAAGAATCTGCCTGCAAAGCAGGAGACACAGGAGATGCAGTTTTGGTCCCTGGGTCTGGAAGACCCCCCGGAGGAGGAACTGGCAACTCACTCCAGTATTCTCGCCTGGAAAATCCCATGGACAAAGGAGCCTGGTGGGCTACGTCCATGGGGGTCGCAAAGAGTCAGACACGACTTAGCGACTAAGCACACACACACAAGGAAAACAAACAAGCCAGTTAAAAAATAGGCAAAAAACTCTGACAGACACCTATTCAAAGAAGATCCACAAATAGCAAAGAAGCATATGAAAAGACGGCCCACATCTATGTGATCAGAGAAATGAACATTAAAACAACAATGAAACATCAGTGTGCACCTAGTAGAATGGCTAAAATCCTGACCATTGACAACACCAAACACTGATTCAGATGTGGATCAACAGAAAGTTGCATATACTGCTGAGGGGAATTTATTTTCATTCATTGCAAAATGGTACAGCCACCTTGAAAAGACGGTTTGAAAACGTCTAAAAAAAAAATAAATACTCTACTATATGAGCTACAAGTGGCCCTACTATTTACCCAAAGGATTTGAAAACTTATGTCCACATAAAAGACATGAACAGTAATATTTAAAGCAGCTTTATTTATGATTGTCTAAACTTAGAAGCAATCCAGATGTCCTTCGGTTGGTAAAGGATAAACGGTGGTGCACGCAGACAAGAAAACAGTATTCGGCACTAAAAAGAAATGAACTAGCATGTAAAAAAAAAAAAAAAAACTTAAATGCACACCACTGAGTGACAGAAGTCAATGTGAAAATACTATATACTATATGATCCCAACATTCTGAAAAGCCAAAACTATGGAGGCAATCAAGATATCAGTGGTTACCAGGGACTAGTAGTGAGAGAGGAAGAGGGGACTCTCAGGACAGTGAAATTACTCATTATGAAAATATAATTGTGGATGCACATAATTATACACTCATCCAGTACACAGAATATACAACAGCACAAATGAATCCTCATGGAAGCTGTGAAAATTGGGTGATGATGTATCAGGACAGCTTTATGAACGATAACGAATGCACCACTCTGTAGGGGGATGTTTATAATGGGGAAGGTTATGTATGTATGGAGACAAGGGGGTTTTGGGGGTATCTCTGTACCTTTCACACTTCCCTTGTGGCTCAGACGGTAAAATGTCTGCCTACAATGTGGGAGACCCGAGTTCAATCCCTGGGTTGGGAAGATCCCCTGGAGAAGGCAATGGCAACCCACTCCAATACTCTTGTCTGGAAAATCACATGGACGGAGGAACCTGGTAGGCTATAGTCCATGGGGTTGCAAAGAGTCAGACATGACTGAGCGACTTCACTTTCACTTTCTGTACCTTTCAATCAATTTTGCTTTGATTCTAAAATTACTTTAAAATAAAGTTTATTACATAAAAATGAGTAAAAGGAGCACCTGAATCTTTCCCATTCTCTGCTGCTTCGTGCTGGTGTGGGGATAGATGGTGCTACAGTATGAGCAGAGGAAATCCAGACAGGCTGTTAGCCATTTGTCTTGGGGCCTGTCTCTACAACTCTGCCACACTTCTCAAACCGGAGGTGTTTTGAGGATTTTTCGAATTGGGTCTTGTAAGAAGGAGAGGAGAGTAGAAAGTTTGTTTTTCTGTGTTTTGCATTTGCTTGATTTTCCTTGTTAATTATATCAACTGAGTTAGCCAGGGGGAGTAAGTGCAAACCCCCTTGTAAAAATAAGGAGCAAGAGAATACTGGTTAGGTGAAGATGTCACACCATGTCCTAAGTGCTCAGCGTTTGTGGTAGGAACTGGTGGCGCCTGAAAGTTTGGGGCAGAGCCTCATACGGACTCTGTTCCCACTTCATAGAGGTGTAGCCCACATCACAGAGTCCTTCAGGTGATGAGAAGGGAGGCCAGTGGGCCAGTTAAGATTTGGCAACCCTGCCCTGCCCCTTAGCTTGTCACTCAGAGCCCAGGAGCGTTATCAGTGGTAGCAGGGTGTTGGCCAGAGGCCACCTTCAGGAATTCCTCGGTTCCTCGCCCCCTCCCTCTTATCACCCTCTTGATGGGCCCCCAGTAGTGTAATGAATGGTAGATAGTCTCTTCCAGCTGCCCAGCACAGGAGTCATGATGGTATTTGCCAGAAGAGAGCAGAAGCACTGTGTCTTGAAGTTTGCTGGGTGTCATTTCCGAGATGAGGATGTCATAGGACTTTCACATGCATCATTGGTCCACCTTGTTGGTAGACAGCTGTTGGGTGGTTACAAGTCTTCACTCCCCAGGCGCCTCTTTAGGAGATTTTCCAGGCTGTGAGCTAATGATCCAACCCCACATAGTCACATTGCTCCCAGTGCTTCTGAGGAGAGAGGCTGGGAAGAGCAAGAAATGAGCTGCTCAGGCGAGGAAAACGCCTTTTTTTTTTTTTTCTTTAAGCAGTATAGCATAGAGATTACAGAGCAGGGCTCGAATCCAGCTCTGTCTCCTGGCTGGTTGTCTTTCTGCTGTGTTTATTCCCATTGAATTGAGGGTGGCACACATTGATTTTACAACTCCTGAAGTTCAGTTCACCAACGTCTTAGGCAGATGAGTTCTACAGATAAATTGCTTGACGCTGCTGTCCAGATCTCTGAGTTCCCAGAGATAGCTATGTCTCTGGGTTTCAGAAAACATCTTTGGGTTCCTGCTTCAGCCATTAGGCATCTCACAGTATTTGGGAATTTCAGTCACTTGGGGATCTAAAAAAGCAAAATGCTTAGGTTCTCCCTTTGGTGACTCAGTTGGTCTGGGGCCCATCATGGGACTGGGCTGAGATGCCCTGACTCGACCTGGCAACTCTCAGAGTGGGGAGCCCAGGTTTTAACACACGGACACTTTTGTCCTAAGTGGCTGGTAAAAAAAAAAAAAAAAAAAAATGAGTAAAAGATGTAAAGAAATACCTCATCAAAAAAGATATGCAGATGGTAAAGAAGAACTTGTAAAGAAACTCAACATCGAATGTCAACAGGAAATTTAATATTAACACAAGAATGAAATACCAGTGCAGATAGGTCAGAACAGTGAAAATTCAAAATATCTCAGTATATCCATAAAAAGCTGGGTGCTTGCTATGTTTCTCGGTGGTCTCAACAAGGAATCCAAACTGCCATTCACATCAGTGCTCTGAGCCAGAGGCAAGATAACTAACAAACCCTCACGCTATTCCCTGAAAAGCTAAAGTGGTCTGCATGGTCCATTCTTCTCTTTCCCTCTTGAGGAAGGGCTGGGAGTGGGAATTTTCTCCTGATCCTGCTACCCTGGGACAGAGAAGAAAAGCAGTTATGGAAGGTCAAATGCATAAGTTTGCCTAAAAGCTTCACTGCATATCTTCTTGACTTTGGAATAGTTTGGGGTGCTGCAAACTCCTGTGTGATGTCTGGTGTTCAATGAAGGCAATTAGATCTTTATTATGTAATCTCCACGGAGGAAGGGAGTTGGGGGTTTCTCTTGTGCCTTCTTGCTGATGTTACTTTGTAGAAGCTTCATCCTTAAGTCATGTATTTTGATGGGAAATTTTCTTGACTATTAGAAAAAAAATTCACTGCACCATAATTCTGACCTGTGTCACACTGATCTATTTTTCTGCAGTACTTTGTGGAAGGCAGCCTTCACTTGAGCATTCCGTACACTGTAGACAAGGGGATTCAGTAATGGGTTGAAGAAGGTGTAAAACAGGAAAAGGATTTTCTTCTGTTCCTCTTGGTGGCTACCGTCAGGGGCCAAGTACACCATCATGGCTATGCTAAAGTAGAACCCAACCACACAGAGGTGGGAGGAGCAGGTGGAGAAGGCTTTCTTGCAGCCCTCCTTTGACTGGTTCTTCAGGATTGCCTAGAGGATACGCACATAGGAGACCAGCATCAGGGAAAGGGGCCCAACTAAAATAAACACACCATCAGCAAAGAGGAACATTTCATTGATCCAGATGTCACCACACGTCACTTTGAGGACAGAGCTAATTTCGCAGAAAAAGTGGTTCACCTTCTGGGGCCCACAGAAGGGCAGCCGTAGAAACAGACTTACTTGGACTATGGCCAGGGAAAATCCACATACCCAGCAAGCGATGGCCAGGGATGTGCACACCCTCCAGTTCATGATGACCGTGTACTGCAGGGGGTGGCAGATCGCCACAAACCTGTCATAGGACATCACCACCAAAGTCAAGCACTCTACAGAAGCAAAGGCCAAATGGGAAACCATCTGCATGGTGCATGAGAAATAGGAGATGGTTTTCTTGTGTTTCACTAAGTTTTCCAACATATTGGGCAAATGGCTGGAAGCATAGGCTACGTCAGTGACGGCCAGATGAGACAGGAAGTAGTACATGGGGGTGTGCAGTCTGGGTTCAAGCGAGATGAGTCCCAAGATCATCCCATTTGCCAGCAGGTTGAAGGTATATAGCAGGATGAAGATAACGAAGAGGAGCAATTCCATGTCTTCACTGAGCTGGAAGCCCAGCAGGATGAATTCTGCGATCCATGATTGGTTGCCTTTCATTCCCAAAGGCCGTCTCTAAGGGACTGAAGTGTGATGGGAAGGTCAGAGCTGGACAGCAAGGAAAATCAGAGTTACTTATGGGAAGTAAATTCAAAAGAAGTTTGTGTGCTTGTCCCTACTTCAGTGAGAGTTCTCTAAAATGTTTCTCAGCATGTTTGTTTTTCTTACTTTATTGTGAAGTTATAAAAATTTAGGATAAGTATCAGAAATATAAACAATATTAATATATACCCTTTACCAATTTTTTCATGTTTGCTTTATCATTTTTCTCTCTTGTTAATATTCTCTGAACCATATAATAATTAAGTGTACCAGAAGGCCAGCTTATCTCCAAACTGTTTGATCTTCTTAAGAGCAAGAATCATGAGATGATAACATGATTCACTATTTTAGGTATAGAATTTCAGCCCCTCTGGTCCACGATTGAAGTCCAATGTCACATATAATATTTTACCACCTCTAATCTGAAAGTTAATCAGTCTTCCCTCCTTGACATTAATATTTTTAAAGAGTATGAGTTCTTATTTTGTATATCATCTTTCACTTGTGGTTTTCCATGGATTTCCCATGTTTTATTTATAAATTTACTTATAAATTTTTGGCAGGAAAAAATGTAACTCGTTAATCTTAAAACTTTTCATGAATATTCAAATAATGTTAAGTAATCCCAATATAGGTGATGCTGCTGTGTATTACTTGGTTAAGGTGGTATCTCCAAGTTCATTCCATTATACTCTTAAAAGATGGGAATACCAGACCACCTGACCTGCCTCCTGAGAAATCTTTATGCAGGTCAGGAAGCAATAGTTAGAACTGGACGTGGAAAAACAGACTGGTTCCAAATAGGAAAAGAAGTACGTCAAGGCTGTATATTATCACCCTGCTTATTTAACTTATATGCTGAGTACTTCATGAGAAATGTTGGGCTGGATGAAGCACAAGCTGGAATCAAGATTGTTGGGAGAAATATCAATAACCTCAAATATGCAGATGATACCACCCTTATGGCAGAAAGCAAAGAACTTAAGAACCTCTTGATGAAAGTGAAAGAGGAGAGTGAAAAAGTTGGCTTAAAACTCAATATTCAGAAAACTAAGATCACGACATCCGGTCCCATCACTTCATGGCAAATAGATGGGGAAACAGTGGAAACAGTGACAGACTTTATTTTGGGGGCTCCAAAATCACTGCAGATGATGACTGCAGCCATGAAATTAAAAGATGCTTGCTCCTTGGAAGAAAAGTTATGACTAACCTAGACAGCATATTAAAAAGCAGAGACATTACTTTGCCAACAAAGGTCTGTCTAGTCAAAGCTATGGTTTTTCCAGTAGTTATGTCTGGATGTGAGAGTTGGACTATAAAAAAAGCTGCGAGCCAAAGAATTGATGCTTTTGAACTGTGGTGTTGGAGAAGACTCTTGAGAGTCCCTTGGACTGCAAGGAGATCCAGCCAGTCTGTCCTAAAGGAAATCAGTCCTGAATGCTGAAGCTGAAACTCTAATACTTTGGCCACCTGATGCAATGAGCTGACTCATTTGAAAAGACCCTGATGCTGGGAAAGATTGAGGGCAGAAGGAGAAGGGGATGACAGAGGATGAGATGGTTGGATGGCATCACCGACTCGATGGACATGGCTTTGGGTGGACTCTGGGAGTTGGTGATGGACAGGGAGGCCTGGAGTGCTGCATGCAGTCCATGGGGTCACAAAGAGTTGGACATGACTGACCGACTGAACTGAACTGAATTCATAATTTTAAGTACTTTGTTCCTTCTGGCTTAAATTATTCTGTACTTATCTTGTAGATTTTTTACTTCAGCTTTGAATCAAGTTATTTCACTAAAAACATTTAATTTCTCCATAACTGAAAAAGACACATGTACCCCAATGTTCCCCACAGCACTATTTACAATAGCTAGGACATGAAAACAACCTAGATGCCCTTTAACAGATGTATGGATAAAGAAGCTGTGGCACATATATATACAATGGAACGCTATCAGTCATAAGAAGGAATTTATTGGAATCAGTTCTAATGAGGTGGATGAACTTAAGAGTCTATTATAGAGAGTGAAGCAATTCAGAAAGAGAAAAACAAATATTGTATATTAATGCATATATGCAGAATCTAGAAAAATGGTACTCATGAAGTTATTTTCAGGACAGCAAAAGAGATACAGACATAAAGAACAGATTTGTGGACATAGTAGGGGGAAGGAGAGGGCAGGACAGTTTGAGAGAGTAGCATTGAGACATATACATTACCGTATATAAAATTTGCTGTATGATGCAGGGAGCACAAATCCGGTTCTCTGTGACAACTTAGATGGGTGAGATGAAAGTTCAAGAGGGAAGGGACATATGTATACCTATGGCTGATTCATGTTGATATATGGCAGAAACCAAGACAATATTGTAAGCTAATTATCCTCTGACTAAAACTTTTAAAAAAGGGGAAAAAAATAAAGTACATCTATATGAGTAAAAACGAAATTTGGTTTCTTATTGAAGAATCATGTTTTTAAATCAGTATCTGGATTTATTGGATATTGTTATTAATATTTTTATCAGGATTGTTGCCAAATTTCTAATATTTTCATTCAACAGAAACCATATACAATTTGGGAGAGTACCTAAGTTGTTAACTGAATAATGAATTCTCAGCTTCACTTGTCTAATCCTAACACATGTTTACTGACTTCTTTTCGAGAACATCACTAATTTAACACTACTGTTGAAGAAAATGATATAAATATTATATGAAAGTTTACTTTTTAGGCAAAAGTATATTTAGAATTAAAATTATTTACACTTTTTGGTTTTCTTTGTATTTAGATAATGATAGGCTCTTAGAAATTTTAGAATTACAAATTAAAATTTCAATGGTCTGATTCATTCTGTGAACAAATTAGCGTTTATCTCATAGGAAATTTTGACATCAAGTTTTCCTAAGTCTTAGTAAAACATGACATTCCATAAAATAATACATGTATGAAACCTATGGCCAAAAGTGATCATTGCTAATAACTTGTACATATAGTTTTCCATTATTCACTGTATCTATGTTTTAAAAAATATAATTAAATTATATAAACAGTTTTATTTCTCTCATTTAAATCATGCCAGGTATGTTTTCCATATCAAAATGTTTCAACACAATATACTTTAAACATTTGCATACTACTTTATTGCACATAAATATTTTACTTGATTTAACACATTACCTTCTAACCAGGTTATATGTAATGTAATGCCATAGATTCAATTTTATACATATTTTTTTGCATATATATTTTATTATTTTCTTATTGCATATTCCTAGACATGGGAGTTCTCAGATTTCTATCATCTTTCTACCTATATCCATCACCATGATCATCATTTATAAAAAGCAAACAAGTCAAAAAAATCAAAATATATCAGCCCTAGAAGAAACCATTCAGTGGGAAAAGATCCTAATTTAACAATTAGAACTGTAAGCTCCAGTTCACCTTTCCTGTCAAGTTGTTCCGCTTCAACTTTTCTACTTTTATCATGTTGATTCTCACATTTTAACACAATTTAGCCAAACCTGATATAAAACACATTTCCTGAGGTTCATTCTACAGGCATTTTCTCCTTAAGACATCTTTTTCCATATATGGTTTTAATTAATGCTAAGATATGAATTTCTCACTTTGCTTCTAATCTATAGTTTCTTCTTAATTTCATTTTGGGGCTCAAAGAGGTACTCCTGTTTCCTAGATGAATGACAAGAAGGAATGACTTGTTATTTAAAGACCTACACCATCCATTATACAGAGATGTCTTTACCAACATAGTTATTACAGGTTAAACAATATTATGATTTAATTAACATCATAATTTTCAATTACAAAATGTTGCAAACTATGATGTGACTTTTATCACTCATGGCCAAAGCCTGGTTTCTAAAAAAACTAACAAATTCCTCGATAATATGAGAAAAATATCTAAAGATAGATGATATACATAGTTTTAATTCCTATGCTTGGACTTTATATCATGGAAGGAATTAGTAATTAAGATATTCTGGAAATTATTATATATCCTTGTGAAGAATATCAGGTTTAGTTATCCTCAGATGAGGACAACCATCCCTGAAGAGAAATTCTGGAAGCAAATCATGGTAAGCTAAATTGGTACAGGTACCAGCTTCCTTGCTACAAAAGGAAAAATAACAGGATCTTTATCAAATGGCTAGAGGGCTTCTCCCAGCCACTTACTAACACCTCCCTACTGAGCAGAAAGGAAAGGAGCTCCAGTGTTCTCACTTCCCCAGCAGGAGGACATATCTAGGATATAGAAGTAACAGATGGTTCTCAGCCAAGGAAGAAATGAAAGACAAGTGAAGGACAAGTCACATAACACCTCTGGCTTCGTCACATGTAAGGGAGGCAAACGCTCTAGATGACCTTATGCCCCTTTTAGTTTGATGCTATGATTCATGGACACTGAGTTTCACCAGCTTCTGCCCACACGTGGGACACCAGGGAGGGGCTCTGACTGGGAGTAAGAAACCTATGTTTAGACAGCGTGGGTATCAGATGTGACTCTGAGACTCCAGCACAGAGCAAGAAAGGGGTCTTCAAGAGGGTGTTTTTTTCTTTTTCCTAACCCTGATGATTCTGCCAGCCTTCTCTCCTGCTCTTCTTAAACCATTAATCAATGTGTAAGTAAGGATTTATATAACTGGGAGCTGCTACTATTTCTGGTATTTTTCTCAATTTGGGCTGGAATGTAGAGGAAAACTCACAGAGATGGGGAATGGCTGGAGCTGAGTCACCTGCTCCCTGGAGCGAGTGCAGGGGATGGTTGAGTACCAGAAACCTTTTCTGTCCGAACGGAGAAGAACTCAGGGTGCTCAGGAGCCTCTAGAAGTGAGGGTTTTAGAGTCTGATCACTTAAAACCAGCCCATTCCCCAGAGGCATTCCTGACGAGTCCAGGGAACAAATTACTAAGCGTCTTCTGACCATTCTTTCTTCCCTACAGACTAAAGCAAAACCTACCCCTCTCCTCTTGGCTCTTCAGCTTGCTGTCAGTGTGCATGTGTGTATGTATGAGTGATGAGTGTATGAGTGTGTGTGTGTGTGTGTGTGCACACATGCCTGCTTATGCTGAGAAGTAAGAACTATGTTAGAATTGCAGGTTGTCCTTCATCAAGAGGATGTTGATACAGGAATTTAATGGATCTCAGCCATACATTATGAACCATGTCCCACAGTACAATCCCCAAGGGTATGCATGTATTGTGTACTTTTTCTTGAAATTGCTCCTCTCCATATCCCACTTATGGAAAGTTTCATGATGTAATAAATGTTACCCCCATGGAGCTTGTTGCCAACCCCTCCAAGGACTGTATTTTCCTTCGGGAGTGCAGTTTTGCTGAAAAGTGTTAATATGAAAGTTTCTATTAATTCCCATTGCAAATACTACTTTTTAGCTGGAAAAAATGGAGATTGAATCCACTCCCTCAGTGCTTTCCTGACTTCTTTTGGTTTCAAGCTACTCCCCAAGTATTTGTCCACTTTCTAAAACATTTCCCCTAAATACATATCCTATATTTAGAGAATCCATTGTAATCTCTCTGCTTTAAACATTTAGATGTTAAACTTGGATGATGGACGGCTTTGTCAGATCTAGAGAAAGCATGCAATCATAATACCTGCTGCTGCTGCTAAGTCATTTCAGTCGTGTCTGACTCTGGACCCCATAGACAGCAGCCCACCAGGCTTTCCTGTCCCTGGGATTCTCCAGGCAAGAATACTGGAGTGGGTTGCCGTTTCCTTCTCCAATGCATGAAAGTGAAAAGTGAAAGTAAAGTCGTTCAGTCGTGTCCAACTCCGTGTGACCCCATGGACTGCAGCCTACCAGGCTCCTCCATCCATGGGATTTTCCAGGCAAGAGTACTGGAGTGGAGTCCCTTCAAATTCATGAGTATTCATATTAATTTGGCTCTTACTGCTATAAATCATACTAAATTTCCCTAGTCTTCTCTCCCAGATGAAAATGCCCTATTTTCTCACTCTTTAAATCTCCCACCTATTCTCTCACTCACAGTTTCAGCAGCTGAATGAGAGTAGCTGAGAACATAAAAGAAACCGCATGACAATGTTCACAATCTCAACCATCACATTCACACGTGGTTGCTGTTCAGTCGCTAAGTCATGTCCAACTCTCTGTGACACCATGGACTGAAGCGCCGACTTCCCTGTCCTTCACTATTTCTCAGTTTGTTCAAACTCATGTGCTTTGAGTCAGTGATACCATTCAATCATCTCGTCCGCTGCCACCCACTTCTCCTTTTGCCTTCAAATTTTCCCAGCATCAGGGTCTTATCCAATTAGCTGACTCTTCGCATCAGGTGGCCAAAGCACTGGAGCTTTCACAGTTACTAAATCTATGCATTTATCCCAACTTCTCTGCTATTATTATTGAGTCACTAGTTTGTGCTTAACAAAGGCCAGCCTTTCACTTATGTGAGGAATCCCATGCAATTGGTTATCATCAAGAAGATAAGAGATAACAATCGCTAGAGAGGATGTGGGGGGCGGGGAGGAAACTTTGTATGCTCTTGATGGGAATGAAATTTGGTTCAACCATTATGAAAAACCATATGGAGTTTCCTTAAGGAATTAAAAATAGAACTATGATATGATCCAGCAATTCCTTTTCCGGTTATAATCCCAAAGGAGATGAAAACAGGATTTCAAAAAGACACATGCACCCCCATGTTTACTGCAGCATTATTCTCCATAGCCAAGACAGTGAGACAACATAAGTGCTCATCAGTGGATATATGGATAAAGAAGATGTCATTTATATATATATATATCAGATCAGATCAGATCAGATCAGTCACTCAGTCGTGTCCGACTTTTTGCGACCCCATGAATCGCAGCACTCCAGGCCTCCCTGTCCATCACCAACTCCCGGAGTTCACTCAGACTCACATCCATCGAGTCAAGTGATGCCATCCAGCCATCTCATCCTCTGTCGTCCCCTTCTCCTCCTGCCCCCAATCCCTCCCAGCATTAGAGTCTTTTCCAATGAGTCAACTCTTCGCATGAGGTGGCCAAAGTACTGGAGTTTCAGCTTTAGTATCATCCCTTCCAAAGAAATCCCAGGGCTGATCTCTTTGTAGTCCAAGGGACTCTCAAGAGTCTTCTCCAACACCACAGTTCAAAAGCATCAATTCTTCAGCACTCAGCCTTCTTCACACTCCAACTCTCACATCCATACATGACCACTGGAAAAACCATAGCCTTGACTAGACGAACCTTTGTTGGCAAAGTAATGTCTCTGCTTTTGAATATGCTATCTAGGTTGGTCATAACTTTCCTTCCAAGGAGTAAGTGTCTTTTAATTTCATGGCTGCAATCACCATCTGCAGTGATTTTGGAGCCCAGAAAAATAAAGTCTGACACTGTTTCCACTGTTTCCCCATCTATTTCCCATGAAGTGGTGGGACCAGATGCCATGACCTTCATTTTCTGAATGTTGAGCTTTAAGCCAACTTTTTCACTCTCCACTTTCATTTTCGTCAAGAGGCTTTTGAGTTCCTCTTCACTTTCTGCCATAAGGGTGGTGTCATCTGCATATCTGAGGTTATTGGTATTTCTCCCGGCAATCTTGATTCCAGCTTGTGCTTCTTCTAGCCCAGCGTTTCTCATGATGCACTCTGCATAGAAGTATTATTTAGCCACGAGAAAGGAGGACATTCTGCCACTTGCAACAGCATGGGTGGACCGCGAGCACGCTACGCTAAGATAAACCAGACCAAGAAAGACAAGGATGGTATCACTGATATGAGGAATCTCGGCAAGACAGACTTCATAAAAAGAGAGTAAAACGGGGGTTACCGGGGGATTTGGGCAAGAGGATAGGATCAATGTTGCTTAGGGTACAAATTTAACAGTGAGGAGTAAATCAGCCCTAGAGACCTAATGGACAGTATAGTTAATACAGACAACAACAATGTATTATAATCAAACTTGGTAAGCTACTAGAATTTAAGTACTCCAACCACTATAAAAAAAGGATAATTATGTATTGTGAAAGAGGTGCTAATTATTGTTACAATGACAATCACATTACAACATATAAATGTAACAAATGAACAGTGTACACCTTAAATTTACAAAATGTTCTATGTCAAGTGCATTTCAATTTAAAATATAATGATTATTGTTCGGCAGAAACCAGCACACTGTAAAGCAATTATCCTCCAATTAAACAAATAAATACAATAAAAGGCAAATTATTTTAGAAAAGTATAGTAAGTAATACAACCTCAAACAAAGAAGCTTATGAAAATAAATCACTAATCAGAGTTGGGAGAGCTTTTAATCTCATTTACTCCACCCTTTATTTAAAAAGCTTCTGTTTCAGTCCCTACTGCATGTATAATATTATGCAAAGTAATATCATGGGTGATAAACCTTTAGAAACAGTGTTTCTATTTTTGAAATTAATAATCCAGCTAGGGAATATTTTCTAGATATTATTATAATAACATTTTACACTAAAAATAAATTCTTGATATTTGCATTTTCTCTCCTCAGGATGCTTAGTAATTTCTTTTTTTTTTTTTTTTTGACTTACAAATCAAATTTTCCAAATCAATTTATTAATTATTATCCTGACAGCTGACATCATTAATACTTTAACAGAAACCACTTAAAATTAGCTAAATATCTAAGATAGTTACATTTACAAAAGATATACAAATTAAAACCATTTAAAAAGTAATAGATACCATAATTTGTACTGGACCATAAGCTTCTGTATTCAGAAATGATTGTAAAATTAAAACCTAAGATAAAATCTGTACACCATATACTTTGAGTGACTTACATCTTAGAAAACAAAGGCAGTCTTTTCACTGTTACACATTTAGTGTCTCTGGAGGGTTGAGGAGAGAAACACCATGATACTTTGAATTTTTGTACTTCTCTCTTATTTACTGTTGTGTGTGCTGTGGTGCTCTGAGGTAGGTCTGGTGAAGGTCCAGGAGACAAGGCTTTAGAGTTTTCAGAGTATATCCAGTCTTCTGTACTAATGATTCAGGCCAGCTTTGTCCTGTGACTGTGTAGAGTGCTAAATGAAAGGCCACTGCAGCGATAACTGACGGCAAATACTTTAGATATGGGTCAGCATCTATCAAACTTAACTCTCCCCAAAACATTGCTAAACTTTCAACTTTGCAGTTTGCCGGCTACTGATGCAGAAAGTACTGGGTAAGAAACTGATTTATTGTTGGTGCAGCTAAGTCAAAAGCCAGGACTTTCAAGACTAGGTGCTCCATCCTTAGAACTTGTTTCTTGGTATAAGTGTCATCTATAATGTATACAAACTCTGCTACTTCTGGCGGGTATATTTCTTCAAACTTTGAGGCTAAAAGCATAGCAGCAGTGCCCACAGGTTGAAGTTTTCCTCTCAACACAGACATGCATGAAAGAAACCTATCAATGTAGTTCACAGCCAAATGCAGGGTCTCGTTCTGCAGTTTATATTCTTCTCCTACTTCAACTAACCAGTCCACGAGGATAGCCCTCATACTGTTAGTAATGTCTGGCTGTTTCTTCATGTAACCCACTTTAGGCTTACATTTAACCTCCATTTCCCTAAGGTACGTGTGAATGTCCTCATGGTAGTCTGGTACTTCATTAAGACTCACTGGCTTTTCATCTTCCAATACAACTGACATTTCCATAGTATGTGGAGACTCAAAACTACCATCCATTGGGTAATCAAGAGGTGCCAGTGGCTTTCTTGGTCCTGGTAAAGTAACAGCTGAATTAAAGGCCAAGACATCTTCATTTTCTGATTTTTTAGAATCAGTTGGCCTCTTTTGAACCTCTTCTTCTGCTTCATCCACATGCATGGTAAATGCAGGCTGTTTATTGTTTGCTTTCCAGGGAGGAACAGGGACATACTCACCATTTATAGGAAGATCCTTAAGAGGTGCAACCCGTCACGTCTTAGGCCTCTGGGGAGCTGGACCCCGCAAGTTCCCGGCCCTCAGTACTGCCAGCCCAGCCCGGGTCCGGAGCTGCTGGGTGGGCGCCTACTTCTCGGGGTTGACGTTCTCCTGTCCTCCTGGAACGCCGTCTGCTGCAAACCGCCGAACCCGCTTCGCGGGCCGCAGGCCCGTGCGCGGAGCTGCCCAACATCACTGCTCCCGGGGACGCGGCGCGATCAGCCTGGCGCCAAGCAGCGTGCACTGCGTCCCGCAGACCAGCCGAGGAACACTCCAGCCGTACCCGCCCGCCGCAGCCAGAGCCAGCCTGCCCGTCCGCTCGGGACCGTGTAGGACCGAGAAGACTGAGAAAGGCGGAGGCAGGAACTGCCGGGCCTGGAGGGACAAGGACGCCCCCGAAATGAAGCGAGCAGCCCGCCCGATGCTTAGTAATTTCAATGAAAAAAGTTGCTTTCTATAGGACAGCAGATATGTTTTATTGTTTGAAGGACTATTGATAAGTAATATACATCAAGCTGCCTCCTTCACAACAGATAAGAATTAACTATAATGTCCATCAAAACAGTGACTTAGAATTGTTACTTAGAATTGTTAGATATACAGCACCATATTGGCCTTGACAGCTGTTCAAATTCCATTTTTATTCCTCCTCCCAAACTCCTAACACTTTCCTATCGGTAAGTCCTTTTCCTCATTTATAAATATGTTATAATTACTTCTTCATTCATTTAGCCATTTTTTCATACCTGTGTTCATTCAAAAATATTTAGTAAGACTTCACTATAGGTCAAGCACTTGTGATTACTATTCAAGCACTAAAGATATAGATCAACTGATAAGGATAACAGACAGAAATATTGTTTTTAAGAATATTTACAAATTTTTTAAGTTTAAAAAAAATGTAATATTATTTACATGAATATTTGAACTATTGAAGTTGCTCCTAATAATGCATAAGGGATATTAAACATTCTATATCATGACTAAATATTGCATATGCAAAACAACATGGTAATGTGGCCAGCTTTGTTCTCACTGCCCTTGAAGATGAGTACGATCATACTCAAACACATTTATTGGCAGGACATTGTGGGTTTATGTTTAGGTTCAGTTTA
Source organism: Bos grunniens (assembly GCF_055505025.1). Taxonomy (NCBI): domain Eukaryota; kingdom Metazoa; phylum Chordata; class Mammalia; order Artiodactyla; family Bovidae; genus Bos; species Bos grunniens. Next base: position 12,816,705 of record NC_141168.1, read on the forward strand.
TGGATATTTTAAAAGAAAAAGGAAATGGAGAGAAAATGAGGGAGGGAGAAAGAGATGGTAGAGAGGAAACACAGGGAGAAAAAAAGAGAAGATACAGCACCCCTCCCTTCAGTTCCTCACTGTGACTTCACAGTTTCTGCAGAGGGAGTAGGGGTGTGTAGGGATGAGTCTGGGGGTGGGGTGGGGTGACGTATGTAACACAGGAAAAGGGAAGCTGAGTGCTGGATAGCTATAGAGAGGTTGGAACCAAAAGGACTTCTGAAAAGTTGATAGAATTTAAGTGATTGCTGTCAAAGACAAAACTAAGTCTGGGACACAATTTTTGAAAGTGTGAGCTTCCCTGGTGGCTCAGACAGTAAAGAATCTCCCTGCAGTGCAAGAGACCTGGGGTTTTAATCATAGGCTTTTGGCTCAAATCCATCTGCTATTACCTTTATGTCAGTAGAGGTTCAGTAGCAAGGAGAATACGTTTCTACAATAAAAAGAGGAAACACTGAGACAAGTCTCTGAGTGGCAAACATTCTACCATGGCAGGAATTTTTTTTTTTTTTGAAGTGGAGAAGTCTTTCTAATTGGACTTTAAGGACATTTGGCAGTCCTTGGTTGGGCATTTTAAACACACTCAAAGGCAGAAGGTTGCCAGTTTTACAGTGAAGTATTCTTCTGTGTTCCATTTCTTCAAACAAGTGGGTGGTTTAGGTGGTTTGGGTGGGGGGAGCATTTACACTCACACAATGGTCCTCATGGGGCTGGTGGCAGCTATGGCAGGCAGCTGTCATTAGGAAAGATGTGGCAGCCACCTGGCATGGAAAGCAACAGAAATGAGGAGATAATAAACAAGGAGTCTTGCTGTTTAAACACTGAGGACGCCACCCAAGTGAAAAAGATCATGAGAAATGAAACTTGTGCCACCAGAAGATGAAACGAGAATGCCTATAATTAGAATTTAGATTTGATGGACCAGAACTTTGGCTATCATTTATAGGGGTTTGAAAAGAAATGTGGATTAAAAAAAAAAAAAAATTAAAAGATGGTTATATGAGAGACTTATTAATAGAGACCAGCTGGCTTACAAATGAGTCACTACTAAGCATAGAGATGTTACTTTGAAAATAATTCTGATCTTTTTCACTATATTGATTCTTCCAATCCATGAACATGGTATATTTCTCCATCTATTAGTGTCCTCTTTGATTTTTTTTACCAGTGTTTTATAGTTTTCTATATATAGGTCTTTAGTTTCTCTAGGTAGATATATTCCTAAGTATTTTATTCTTTCCATTGCAATGGTGAATGGAATTGTTTCCTTAATTTCTCTTTCTGTTTTCTCATTATTAGTGTATAGGAATGCAAGGGATTTCTGTGTGTTGATTTTATATCCTGCAACTTTACTATAATCATTGATTAGTTCTAGTAATTTTCTGGTGGAGTCTTTAGGGTTTTCTATGTAGAGGATCATGTCATCTGCAAATAGTGAGAGTTTTACTTCTTCTTTTCCAATTTGGATTCCTTTTATTTCTTTTTCTGCTCTGATTGCTGTGGCCATAACTTCCAAAACTATGTTGAATAGTAATGGTGTAAGTGGGCACCCTTGTCTTGTTCCTGACTTTAGAGGGAATGCTTTCAATTTTTCACCATTGAGGATAATGTTTGCTGTGGGTTTGTCATATATAGCTTTTATTATGTTGAGGTATGTTCGTTCTATTCCTGCTTTCTGGAGAGCTTTTATCATAAATGGATGTTGAATTTTGTCAAAGGCTTTCTCTGCATCTACTGAGATAATCATATGGTTTTTATTTTTCAATTTGTTAATGTGGTGTATTACATTGATTGATTTGCGGATATTGAAGAATCCTTGCATCCCTGGGATAAAGCCCACTTGGTCATGGTGTATGATCTTTTTAATGTGTTGTTGGATTCTGATTGCTAGAATTTTGTTAAGGATTTTTGCATCTATGTTCATCAGTGATATTCGCCTGTAGTTTTCTTTTTTTGTGGGATCTTTGTCAGGTTTTGGTATTAGGGTGATGGTGGCCTCATAGAATGAGTTTGGAAGTTTACCTTCCTCTGCAATTTTCTGGAAGAGTTTGAGTAGGATAGGTGTTACTACCCAAAGCAATTTATAGATTCAATGCAATCCCTATCAAGCTACCAACAGTATTCTTCACAGAGCTAGAACAAATAATTTCACAATTTGTATGGAAAAACAAAAAACCTCAAATAGCCAAAGCGATCTTGAGAAAGAAGAATGGAACTGGAGGAATCAACCTACCTGACTTCAGGCTCTACTACAAAGCCACAGTTATCAAGACAGTATGGTACTGGCACAAAGACAGAAATATAGATCAATGGAACAAAATAGAAAGCCCAGAGATAAATCCACGCACATATGGACACCTTATCTTTGACAAAGGAGGCAAGAATATACAATGGATTAAAGACAATCTCTTTAACAAGTGGTGCTGGGAAATCTGGTCAACCACTTGTAAAAGAATGAAACTAGAACACTTTCTAACACCATACACAAAAATAAACTCAAAATGGATTAAAGATCTAAATGTAAGACCAGAAACTATAAAACTCCTAGAGGAGAACATAGGCAAAACACTCTCTGACATACATCATAGCAGGATCCTCTATGACCCACCTCCCAGAATATTGGAAATAAAAGCAAAAATAAACAAATGGGACCTAATTAACCTTCAAAGCTTCTGCACATCAAAGGAAACTATTAGCAAGGTGAAAAGGCAGCCTTCAGAATGGGAGAAAATAATAGCAAATGAAGCAACTGACAAACAACTAATCTCAAAAATATACAAGCAACTCCTACAGCTCAACTCCAGAAAAATAAATGACCCAATCAAAAAACGGGCCAAAGAACTAAGTAGACATTTCTCCAAAGAAGACATACAGATGGCTAACAAACATATGAAAAGATGCTCAACATCACTCATTATCAGAGAAATGCAAATCAAAACCACTATGAGGTACCATTTCACACCAGTCAGAATGGCTACAATCCAAAAGTCTACAAGCAATAAATGCTGGAGAGGGTGTGGAGAAAAGGGAACTCTCTTACACTGTTGGTGGGAATGCAAACTAGTACAGCCACTATGGAGAAGAGTGTGGAGATTCCTTTAAAAACTGGAAATAGAACTACCTTATGATCTAGCAATCCCACTGCTGGGCATACACACTGAGGAAACCAGAAGGGAAAGAGACACGTGTACCCCAATGTTCATCGCAGCACTGTAAATAATAGCCAGGACATGGAAGCAACCTAGATGTCCATCAGCAGATGAATGGATAAGAAAGCAGTGGTACATATACACAATGGAGTATTACTCAGCCATTAAAAAGAATACATTTGAATCGGTTCTAATGAGGTGGATGAAACTGTAGCCTATTATACAGAGTGAAGTAAGCCAGAAAGAAAAACACCAATACAGTATACTAATGCATATATATGGAATTTAGAAAGATGCTAACAATAACCCTGTATACGAGACAGCAAAAGAGACACTGATGTATAGAACAGTCTTATGGACTCTGTTGCAGAGGGAGAGGGTGGGAAGATTTGGGAGAATGGCATTGAAACATGTATAATATCATGTATGAAACGAGTTGCCAGTCCAGGTTCGATGCACAATACTGGATGCTTGGGGCTAGTGCACTGGGACGACCCAGAGGGATGGTATGGGGAGGGAGGAGGGAGGAGGGTTCAGGATAGGGAACACATGTATACCTGTGGCGGATTCATTTTGATATTTGGCAAAACTAACACAATTTGTAAAATTTAAAAATAAAATAAAATTAAAAAAAATAATTCTGATCTTGAGAATCCACATGTTCTTTGTGAAAGTCACTCAGCTGTGTCTGACTCTGTGACCCCATGGACTATACAGTCCATGGAATTCTCCAGGCCAGAATACTGGAGTGGGTAGCATTTCCCTTCTCCAGGGGATCTTCCCAACCCAGGGAAGAACCCAGGTCTCCCACACTGTAATGGGTTGTTTACCAGCTGAGCCACAAAGGAAGCCCAAGAATACCGAAGTGGGTAGCCAATCCCTTTTCCAGCGGATCTTCCTAACCCAGGAATCGAACTGGGGTCTCCTGCATTGCAGGCAGATTCTTTACCAACTGAACTATCAGGGAATCCCACATGTTCTTTATAGGAAGGGGGAGAAAAAAACTTCCAAGCATTTAAGCCTTTGAGGAAAACACACATGTATACACACACACACACACACAATTTCTGAATACCAGATATGGAGGGAAAATTCTGCCATCATAATTAGTGGAAAACACAAAGCTATCTCCAGGGATGAAGAGTTTGTACAGATTAAGAAAAATACTTAAGCATTACATGTTATCCATAGAAGCTCGTTTTTCAAGACATTTTATCCAGATTCTTTGAGTCAACTAGTCAAAAACAGCTACACAAGAGAAAAGCATTAGAAAAGAAATAGCTTCTTCTACAGTTAAGGATGTGGAGTTCATTTACAATGTGAATCAGTGAAATTTATTTCTTTAAATTCTTGAATAAGCAGAGACTTTAACCAAATATTTCAGATTTATGTTCTATTCACCAGGTAAGAGACATGAGTTACAAAGTTATTATCAATGCATCCCATTTCCCTCCAAGACAAATTCAAACCACAACTCTTAGCAAAGCTTAAACAAACAAACAAACACCTTATGTCACATGGAATAACCACTGTTCCCTTTTTCGGGCATCCTCCAAGCGCTGATGCCTTTAAGCACCCCGAGAGCGGTCTGCCAGTTATAAAGAAGCCATAATTAGGGTAGCCCTTTGAATAACGGAAAACTAGGCCTTTAAGTAAAGAAAGAATGGAGGTAAAAGTTTCAGGCCCTTATCTTCAGTCTCTCCCTCACTCACTGCAGCTTCAGAGCTGGAACGGAAACTCGGTGGACTTGGGAAAACTGAAATTTTCTTTGTTGTGTTTCTCAAAGACCACAGTTGATTAAAGACTCTGGTGACTTTCAGCAGCAAATTTTAGTACAATTCTGGATGTTTCTGCCAAAGTTCCTTGGTCAGTAATGGTGGCTCCTTTTCAGAAGCACTCTCCCACTTACCGTCTTATTTCTTTTTCCCTAAGCTCAGCACCTCCTGCAGCTTTTCCTCCGCCTAAACGGGGCCGGGCCGGTGGTTACAGCGTTTCTTCCCTACCCGGATTAAAGGCTTCAGAGAGCAGTGACTAGCTACTGGGTTTTGGAGAGGGGCGGATTGTTGTTTGTTTGTTTGGTTTGGACCCTTAAAGGGCACATCAAAATCACCTGGGAACTTTTAACAATTCAGATGCCAGACTACAGCGTCCTCATTCTGAAGACGAGGGTCTGGGGTAGAGTCCTGGCCGGCTAGTTTGTCACGCTCCCTGTGTGATGCGGTGACAACGGTCACGCTGGGAACACTGGTTAAAATACCTCCAAAGATGTTAATAGATGTTGGGGGTGCGGGCGGGGAGCGATGTTTTTGTAAAATAATCCAAATTTTATTCTGTTCCCCAAATAACCTTTAAATAGGAGAACATTAGGGAGGATCGTTTTGATTAAGAGAACCTGGCCTTTCTTAGATCTATCCCACCTGCAGGAAATTAGAAGGCAGAGAAGGAATCCACATTACAATCAAGTTGCATTCGTTTTCCCCACTCCTTTGTCCTATCGAACAAGGCCTTTGGGGCTGGTGGAGGGGACTCTGGATATGAGGAACCAACAAAGATACTTTCCCCTGCAAGGAAATCCAACCAGTCTATCCTAAAGGCAATCAGTCCTGAATATTCATTGGAAGGAATGATGCTGAAGCTGAAACTCCAATACTTTGGCCACCTGATGCGAAGAACTGCCTCATTTGAAAAGACCCTGATGCTGGGAAAGATTGAAGGTGGGAGGAGAAGGGGACGGCAGAGGATGAGATGGTTGGATGGCATCACCAATTCAATGGACATGAGTTTGAGTAAGCTCCAGGAGTTGGTGACGGATAGGGAAGCCTGGCATGCTGCAGTCCATGGGGTCGCAAAGAGTTGGACACAACTGAGTGACTGAAATGAACTGAACTGAACTGAACTGAAGAGTGGATCTGTCTCACCACCACTTCGCTTGTGTTGAGCTCAAAAGAGGAGTCTTGACCTTTTCCTAAGGCAGTTTCAAAATACCTTCAACCAGTTCTTTTCCCAGTTTACATTGATACACTCCAGTCCTTACAAAGAGTGTCAGATGGTAGAGAATCAGAAGTGGCTTCTTAGGGTGAGAACCTGACTACCATATGGAACGTCCCATCAAGGCCCTCCAGGAATCTTCCTGACACCCTCTCCCATCACATCCTTTAACCCTCCATCTACTCAGCACCTTCCCCTCCAGTCCGAGAGTCTCCCAACATCATGCTTTTGGATTATACATCTCTCTCAGTCCACCCCCTCTCTCAGGGATGATCAAAGAAGGATTTTCCTTTGAGGTAGCTTATCTTATAGGCTATTCCTTGACTGGCACCATCTTCATAACCTCGAAATTTGTTGAAAATGCAAAATTTTGGATCTCACTCTAAATTTACGGAATCAGAGACCACAGATTGGAGGCCAGCAATCAGTGTTTTAAAAATCCTCCAAGTGGTTCTGGTAAAAAACTCAGGTTTGAGAACCACTGTTGTCTCATGTCTTCTCTTGTCTTATCCTTTGAAAGAGAGAGAGAGAAAGAAGAGGACTTACTTTTACTCTTGTCTGGAACCTCTATGGGAAAGGGAAAGACAATAAATAAATAATAAATAAATCCACTGAAAATAGAAAAAAAAAGTTTGCCCATATAAAAGATAAACATAGCTTATTTAAGATACTTATATTTGCTTAAAGATCTCTTTGAGTCTCCATGGCTGCAGTTGAGAAGATGCTTATGCTTTCAATGAAGAAATTTGGCCAAGTTGATCCTTAGTATTTCTTCCAATTCAGTGGATCCATGAGTTTTAGGATTAATGAGAAGCAGCAAGGAGTAAGAATCATTAAGAATATAGAAAGGAATGCTGTATTAAGTCGGGAAATACATATATATTTAAAGACAACTTCTCAGATAAAATAATTTGGGGCCCACATCACAGTTTCATTTCAAATATGCTGGTAAATGAGAAGTTGCTGGGCTTCCCTGATGGTTTAGACGGTAAAGAATCTTCTTGTCAATACAGGAGGCCTAGGTTTGATTCCTGGTCGAGAAGATCCCCTGGAGAAGGAAATGGCAACCTTCTCCAGTGTTCTTGCCTGGAGAATCCCATGGACAGAGGAGCCTGGCAGGCTACAGCCCATGGTGTTGCAGACTTGGACAGCACTGAGTGATTGACACTATAAGCCTCACTCAAAGATGCCCCTTGCTGGTAAGAGCATTTTGTAGGAAAAGAGGGAGGCAATAACCATTAAGAAATGTCTGGTTAAAGATGATCAGATTAGTCTCAAAATGGACTAAAATGTAAGTAGGTTCCAAAACTGATAGTCAGCTGAGTGGGCAACCCTACCTTCCCAGAAAGGATCTTGAAAGATTATCAGTGTCTTAGAAAACTGTTGAAATTTTATCAGAATTCTAAGCACTTTCAGCAGGGGCTGTGAATTGCCTCTTCCAAAAAGGCCTGTCTCACTACAGGTTTAAGACAACTCCTTCCTCAGTTTCTAGTTCCTCTCTTCTCATTGAGTTCTTTTTTACTTTTTTCACTTTTGATAAGTAATTTAAACTTCCTGAATATTCCTGATTGCTTCATCTATAAAGTGGGGGAAATAATTTCTTCCCCAAATAAAAGAATAAGGCTAGAAAAACACAACTACCTCTTTAGAGTCTTCCAAGGTCTATGACTGACTAATCAAACTCTGGGCTTCCCTGGTCGCTCAGAGGGTAAAGCGTATGCCCACAGTGTGGGAGATCTGGGTTCGATCCCTGGGTCAGGAAGATACCTTAAAGGGGAAAGTTTTCTATTCTTGGCTTCTGATCCTACCACAATGCTAAGCTATGGTAGATTTATTTATTCTATGTGATTTACCAGTGAAACGCACAGTCCCTGCTATGTTTATGCATGCCCTATGAAGTTAAAAAGTTAACTCAATCTGCATGATTACCCTATGAGCCAAGTGCAATTCTTCCCATTTTACAGATGATAGAACTGAGTCAGAGATGGAGACTGAGACACTGTTTAAATAACCAGCCCAGACACAGTGTCTGGTAAGTACCAGAGCTTGGATTTGAACTCAGGAATCTGCATTCAATGACTGTGCTCAATAAATGGTTACTAATTGATATCCTGTCCCATTGCTTGATTCACCACTAATCAGGTTGTGCCTTGTCAGGGATGAAACAGTGACAGATAATCATAAATAAGTTAAACTTTAGAGAACCCCAGCAAAAAGGAATGAACCACCTGGTCCAGGTAATTAAAGCTGGACTGTAGCCAGCTTTGGACTGTAGCCTGGCAGGCTCTAGACTCCATGGGGCTCCAATCCCATGGACTGTGGCCAGACAGGCTTTTCTGTCCGTGGAATTTCCCAGGCAAGAACACTGGAGTGGATTGTGATTTCCTTCTCTAGGGGATCCTCCCTATCCAGGGATCAAACCCATGTCTCCTGTGTCTCCTGCATTGGCAGACATGTTCTTTACCTCTAGAGCCATTGGGGCTTCTAATTAAAGCCTACATCATTTTCTTCTATTGAATTGTATTTCCCACTACCTGCTCTGATTCTTGTGTACTTATATTTGTCATCTGTCCCTGGATTGAACCTTCTATCACCAGGGGTCCCCAACATCTGAGGTCTAATGCCTGGCGTTCTGAGGTAGAGCTAATGTAGTAATAATAGAAATAAGAAAGTGAAAGTTGCTCAATCATGTCCAACTCTTTGCAACCCCATGGACTATACAGTCCATGGAATTCTCCAGGCCAGAATACCAGAGTGGGTAGCCTTTTCCTTCTCCAGGAGATCTTCCCAACCCAGGGATCGAACCCAGGTCTCCTGCATTGCAGCTGGATTCTTTACCAGCTGAGCCACAAGGGAAGCCCTTGAAATAAAGTAAAATAAATGAAAGCAAAATAAATGTAACATGCTTGAATCATCCCCAAACCATCCCCCCAACCCTGTCTGTGGAAAAATTGTCTTCCATGAAACCGATTCCTGGTGCCAAATAGATTGGGGACTGCTGTTCTACACCACAGGCACTGAGATTAGTCTTTATTTGAGAAAATGGTAGAGAAAGTGACTGAGAAGCACCTCTTTCAAGAAAGTAGAGCCCCCTACCCATGTAGAGTTAGCACTTGAACAGCATGGGGATTGAACTGCATGGACCCACTTATATGCAAATTTGTTCAAAAGTAAATGCTATGGTTCTACAGAATCTGTGGTTGATTGAATCCACACATATAGAAGATCCACCTGTATGGAGGGCCAGCCATAAGTTATACCTGGATTTTCAGTTGTTTAAGGATCAACTGTCAATGCTGCTGGTCACCTAACAGGTTCTTTACATTATTCTTAAGGAAAAGGTACCATACCTGGTTAGAAGATATTACTCCCTTGACTTTTCAGAGCCCCTGACATTGTCTTGTGGCCATAAAAGATATTGCTTTCTCAGATAGTAGAAGAATGAAAAGATCCTTGCTGGGGATAAGAAACCAGAGATCTCTGAAGACTCTGAAGGCGAATGAACAACAATGATCTGGCATAATAGCAATAACTAGTAAGTATGCAACTGCTGCCAACACAACTACTTGTTCAGCTGTGAGAGGCCCCAGAGCAGGACCCTGCTTTTGGAGGCAGAGCTCAAGTGGAGAGAGCCTTACTTCTGGGCAGCTGGACACATGACTCTTCATATCGTGTCCACAACTGGGGACAACCCTCAGGCTTCAGGCTTGACCGCTGGCCTCTAGATATTATGTACTCGAGAATAGCATTTTCTCCGTGTATGTTATGTGTCGAGCACTGTGCTGATGCAGTATCTTATTGGCAGGTCTTAATTTTCTATGACATAAGATTGTTCCTATTTCACCATGAGGGTCCTATATTTTAAGTACTGACTCCAGCCACAAAATAAGTAGGGAAAAATGGGGTTCATTCACTTGTCTCTCTGACTCCAACCTAGCAGTGTCTGCTCTTTTAACCTGATGTATCTCTGAATCCTTGACATTTGGGTCATTGTATTGTTTTGTATAATGGCAGTGTTGTGTCCAAATGTGTGTGTGTGTGTTCCCTCTTCCATGACCTTTTTTGTGAGGATGAAAGCTTTCAGTCAGGATACAGGGTAGAATTTGTCTCCACTATGACTCAGTAGAAACTTCATAACTTCCAATTACCAGAAGGCTCCTATACTGGCCCTCTCCTATAACGAAAGGTTCTATAAGCTTTCCTATAATGTAACGTACAATACAGTATTCACAGCTACATCAGAACAACAAAAATATCGCTCTAACATCTTGACAGTATTATAGGAATGGAAGGGAAAATGTATAGCTAAGAACAAGTGTGAAAATAAAATTATGCTAAAAAACTATACTCTAAAAATAATTTTGAACTAGATAATTGTTTAGAGATGCTATTTTTTATTACCTTATTTTAAGAGCATTGAATTTTACTCTCTGTTTTTTTTCATTCATTCTTTCTTTAAAAGAAATAACAAAATGGAGAAATGCTTTATACTTTTACCTAAAAATGCATTATGTTTAATATTACAACCATATGATGATTTTTCCCATTTCAATTATACAGAGAAAATAAACATTTGAATCACTGGAATAACTTTATAGTTGACAAGCGTTGCTTATATTGTTGAATATACTTAAACATATTCAAAATATATAGACTGACATTTTAGAATCTGAGGTATTGACTTTGGGCAACAGTTAACCAAATTTTTAAATTCTCACTGGGAGCACTGAATTGAAACATTTAGATCTTCTCTAGAACTATTTTATTTGAAGAACTTCTAACTCTAAAAATGGTAACAGTTTATATTTTAAGGATTCCCTTTATTTTAAAATTATAATTACAATTATACATTGGCAGCATGTGAACAATTTAGGCATAAAATAACTGGAAAAAACCTGCAACAAAGAAATTTGTAAAAATAGTTATCGAAACCTGCAACAAAGTTTGTAAAAATAATTATCTTCTGCCAGGCTAAGCAACTCTATGTGTTTATTTATGTGTAATGTCTAGAGTAGTAATCTGGACTTCACCTTTTTGACTGGTTGTCTTTTTTAATGCCTATTATATCTACTTACAGTGTTGAATAGTATATTTCATGCTTTGGACACTATATATTTTTTAAATGTAAGTTAATTATGATAAATTTTGTACTTAATCTATAATTTAACTCTTGAGGTAAATAAAATTTTCATGACCTGTCAGAAAATAGCGAATAATCAATGTCATTATGATGCATTTAATAATAAAACTGAAAAGAGTCTGCACAGCAAAGGAAACCATCAACAAAATGAAAAGGCAACCTATCAAACAGGAGAAGATATTTGGAAGTCTTACAAGAGGTTAGTATCCAAAGTATATAAAGAACTCATACAACTCAACAGCCAAAAAAAAAGAGAGAGAGAGAGAGAAACCAATTTTTAAGTGGGCAGAGGATCTGAATACTTTTCCAAAGAAGACATACAGATGGACAATAGGTACATTGAAAGGTGTTCAATATCACTAATCATTAGGGAAATACAAACAAACCACAATAAGATACCATCTTACACCTATTAGAATATCTATTATTTAAAAAAAAAAACAACAAGAAATAACAAGTGTTGACAAGGATGGGGAGAAAAGAGAACCTTTGTGCACTGTTGGTGGTAATGCGAATTGGTATAGCCACTATGAAAAACAGTATGGAGGGTTCTCCATCAAAATATAGTATTACCAAATGCTCCAGCAATTCCACTTTTGAGTATTTATCCAAAAGAACAAAAACACCAACTCAAAAAGACATATGTACCCCCATGTTCATTGCAGCATTATTTACAATAGCCAAGATGTGGAAGCAATCTAAGCGTCCCTCAATGAATAAATTGTATATATAATGGGGAAGGAAATTTTGCCATTCGCAACAACATTGCAAGGGCCTTGAGGGCATATGATAAGTAAAATAAGTCAGGGAGAAAGACAAATAGCATATAATCTCACTTATATGTGTAACCTAAAACAAATATTAGAACAAAAACCGAGCTCATTGATACAGAGAATAGATTGGTGGTTCCCAGAGGCAGAGGAAGGGGGTGGAGGGTGGGCAAAATTGGTTAAGGGGTCGAGTGATAAACTTTCAATTATAAAATAAATAAGTCAAGGGGACATATTACAGAGTAGTGACTATGATTAATAATACTATATTATGTACTTGAAAGTTGCTAAGATAGTAGATTTTAGAAGTTTTCATCACAAGAAAAACATTTTTGTAACTACCTATGGTGATGAATGTAACTAGACTTATTTAGGTGATCATTTTGCAATATATGCAAACATCCAATCATAATAATTTCCATCAGCATCATGGAGACAGTTGTTTAATCTGTTTTCATAAGTCCATGAAACTTTTGCCACCATGAATGAGAAATAATGTCAGTTATATCATAGTTGTCTCATTCTGCTTGGTGCCACCCTAAACCATCTTCAGACAGGTTGGTTAAAATTACAAAAATATTGGTGATGAAAATTTCAGGAACTTCAACTGATTAAATCTTGTCTTATTAGAAATCATCATAATATAAGAGTAAATATAAAGTTTGAGCAGTACTCAAAACCCATACCTCCAGTATAATTTAAACATTACTAATGAATTTTCTTCATTTGATCAAATCCTAAACTTTTATATGTTTGTTTACAGAGTTTCTCATTGAACTAATACTTTCTCTAACTTTTTCTCTCTACTTCTAAATTATTCCACAAGGAATTTAGAGATTATCTAAACTCTTGCTTCATCCATTGGCCTTAAAATTGGTGAGAGAGAATAATTTAACTTCAGTATTTTCTGTATTGAAATTTCAGCTCTACTTTGGAGGATTTCTCTTATGACATAATTTTACTGTACTGTGTCCAGCTGCTAGAAGGCAATAAGAAGTCATGTATGTCTAAGTACATAAGCCAGAAAAATATAAGAATGTAATTTTCCTACATTTTTTCTTCATTCATTAATATTCCTAGTTTTAAAAGATAGAGTTCAGTATTTTTTAAGAAAGACTAAATAATCTGATAATTTAGCTGTCCCTAAAGACAAAGGGTGGTCCAATCAGTCCATCCTAAAGGAGATCAATCCTGGGTGTTCATTGGAAGAACTGATGCTGAAGCTGAAACTCCAGTACTTTGGCCACCTCATGCAAAGAGTTGACTCATTGGAAAAGACCCTGATGCTGGAAGGGATTGGGGGCAGGAGGAGAAGGGGACGACAGAGGATGAGATGGCTGGATGGCATCTCTGACTCAATGGACATGAGTTTGGGTTAACTCCGGGAGTTGGTGATGGACAGGGAAGCCTGGCATGCTGCGATTCATGGGGTCGCAGAGAGTCGGACACGACTGAGCAACTGAACTGAACTGAAAGACAAAGGGACAAAAGATGCTCATTTCCAAGAGTCTTTGCCTTATAGAATTTGGACAATTACCATATTCATATCAAATTTCTCATCGGGAAATTTTTCTGAGTTTTTCTTTCAGCAAGCCACACATTTTAAAAGAAAATCCCCAAACAACACTGTATGTACCCCTCACACGGACCTCTTTTGCAGAGCTCTGTACAACGCACCCTTCACCTGAGCATTCCTCAGGCTGTAAATGAGAGGGTTCAGGAATGGATTAAAGAGACTGTGAAACAGGGACAGTATTTTCTCCTCCTCTTCTCGTTGATTGGAGTCTGGCACCATATAAACCAACATGGCTATGCCAAAGAAGAGTCCAACCACACAGAGGTGGGAGGAGCAGATGGAGAAAGCCTTTCTGCGGCCCTCCTTTGACTGGATCTTCAGGACAGCGCAGAGGATACGTATGTAAGAGACTAGCATTAAGCACAGGGGCCCAACTAAGACAAATATAGAAGCAGCAAGGAGGACCACTTGGTAGATCCATGTGTCAACACAGGCCAGCTTGAGGACAGACAGAATTTCACAAAAGAGGTGGTTCACTTCCCAAGGCCCACAGAAGGGCAATCTTAGGAGGAGAACTGCATGGGCCAGAGCCAGAATAAATCCACATGCCCAGGAAGTGGTAGCCAGGACCCTGCAAGCTCTCCAGTTCATGATGACAGTGTACTGGAGGGGATGACAGATTGCCACAAACCTATCGTAGGACATCACCATCAAAATCAGGCACTCCGTAGCAGCAAACCCCAAATACAAAAAAGTCTGCAGTATGCATGGGACAAAGGAGATGGTTCTATTCTTGTTTGCTAAGTTTGCCATCATCTTGGGGACATTGTTGGAAGCATAGGACATGTCGATGATGGCCAGATGTGAGAGGAAGAAGTACATGGGGGTGTGCAGTCTCAGGTCCAGACAGATGAGTCCCAAGATCATGCCATTTGCCAGCAGACTGAAGATGTAAAACAGGGAGAAGATCCAGAAGAGAAGCTTTTCCATCTTTGCGCTGAGATGGAAGCCTACCAAGATGAATTCTGTGACCCATGACTGGTTACTTTCCATTCCTTAATGACAGCTTGTCAAGGAATGAAATGTGATAAGAGGAGTTAGAGGTGGAGGATCAAGGAAATTGGAGTTACTCATCTCAAAATGAGCTCAGACAAAGGTTGAGTCCTTGTCCTACGTACGCCTCAAAATCGATGAATATGAGACATATTTAAAGATAGAAAAGCGTTAAGAACTGTACAAGGAACTCCCATATACAAAAACCCAGATACAATGAATTTTAATATTTCTTTTATATTTGCCTTTTTATTCTCTTTTTCTCTCCATATATAACATATTCTTTCTTTCTGAACCCCTTCAGTTTACATTGGAGACATGATGCATATTTACCTTAAATTCCTCATTTATTTCTCCAAGAGCAAAGATACTTATTTAACTTAACCACAATACAATTATTAAAATCAGGCAATTTCATATTAACATGATTTTTTAATTCATAGTTTTCTCTCGCTAGTCCTCCCACTCTTTAGTTTTCCTTCATTTGGAATACTCAATCTTTCTTTGGGTTTCATGACACTGATATATTTTAAGGGAATAAGAGTACTTCTTTAGTAGAGTGTTCCTCAAATGGAATGATACAAAATTCCCCATTTTTGATTCAGATTATTCACCCTCTTCAGGAAAAACATCCCTGAGTAGGTGCATGATATTAACTTGTCCCATTGTTGGTGACACTAACTCAGATCACTTGGTAAAGATGATTCATCACAACCATCTCCATTATAAAATCATTCTTTTTTTCCCCTAATGTAATTTAATGGAGCATCCATTAAAATTAATATGTAAATATTCTGTTCCTCATAAAGCTTTCAGCAACACATTTGAGCATCTATCGATTACTTGCCTGATTCAATTATTAGTAATGATGTTTACAAAATGTGGCATTCCAACTCATTCATTGCTTTTATATATATGGGTTGTCAAGTTTAGTATATGGAAAAGTCCTATATCTATCTATCTGTCTCTATGAGTCACTTGCTCCTTGGAAGAAAAGCTATGACAAACCTAGACAGCATATTAAAAAGCAGAGGCATTACTTTGCCAACAAAGGTTCACGTTGTCAAAGCTATGGTTTTTCCAGTAGTCATGTATGGATGTGAGAGTTGAACCATAAAGAAGGCTGAGCACTGAAGAACTGATGCTTTTGAACTGTGGTGCTGGAGAACACTCTTGAGAGTCCCTTGGACAGCAAGGAGATCAAACCAGTCACTCCTAACGGAAATAAGTCTGAATATTCATTGGAAGGACTGATGTTGAACCTGAAGCTTCAATACTTTGGCCTCCTGATGTGAAGAGCTAACTCATCAGAGAGACCCTGATGCTAGCAAAGATTGAAGGCAGGAGGAGAAGGGGACAACAGAGGAAGAGATGATTGGATGGCATCACTGACTCAATGGACATGAGTTTGAGTAAGCTCCGGGAGGTGGTGAAGGACAGGGAAGTCTGGTGTGCTGCAATCCCTGGAGTCACAATGAGTCTGACATGACTGAGCAACTGAACAACAACAAGTGCATCTGTATCTGTCTCTTCTCTCTCTCTGTTTTGTCTGTCAATATGGACTCATGATTTTTTTTATCAATGGATTACAACTATTTATTTATCATTACATCCTTAACTGTTCTAGATATGAACCTCAAAGTTCACTCCTTTGGCATTTTAATGTGTTCCCATAATTTTTGAGTACTTTCTTACTTCTGATAAGATGTTTCAAGCTGTTTTATTACATTTTCCACTTCAGCCATGGACACAGTCATTTCTCCAAAGAGATCTGATTACTTTTAGTAAAAACAAATCATATAAAGCAGTATCTGAATTTTAATAATTTTTACTTTTATCATGATATTTGCCAGATTTTTATGTCCTCATTGAAAAGAATCAACATTTAATTTGGGAATGTGCACAAATTGTTATAGGGAATAACTGATTCTTTTAATTACTTTGAAAATATATCTTACCTGTCTTCCCTTATGCTCTCAAATCAATTTCACTAAATTGAATAATAGTTTTGAAGAAAATGGTCTTGATATTATTCAGTACTTTTTTAAGTTAATATATATATTTGTAACTGCATGTGTGCTAAGTTACTTTAGTCATGTTTTTTGTGATCCTATGGATTGTAGCCCACAAGGTTCCCCTGTCTGTGTGATTCTCCAGGCAATAATACTGGAGTGGGTTGCCATGCCCTCCTCCAGGGGATTTTCCCCACCCAGGTATTGACCCTGAGTCTCTTATATTTCCTGCATTGGCAAGCTGGTTCTTTACCACTAGCACCACCTGGTAAGCCCTGTATTTGTAACTAGTAGCCTGTTAATGACAATGTTTATACTATTTTCTTGCTTTTATTTCTATTCAAAAAAACCACAGATTTTTGAACATATTAAGAGTGTGGTTCCTGGTGTGAATAATGTCGTACCTACCTTGCATGAGTTTTTGACATTGTTTCAAAAGCTTCTTAGGAAAACATCGTGAAACTGTATTTAAAAGACTGAAGAGGTAGTACTCTAAAACATACAACCATAGATGATCATTGTTAATGTTCTGTATACATAGTCACACCATTTTACTGTACATCCATTTATATGTATACGTATATATATATGTGTCAGTGTTGTTAGTTACCTATTTCTTTCACTTATAAACATCAGGAATGATTTTCCATGTCTAAATATTTCTCTGTAACATACTTTGAATGGCTGCATACTGTTTCCTTGAATAAAAATGTTTTAATATTTTAACTCCTAATTAAGTTCATAAATTATAACACTTTCATTCGTGTTTTTACTCTCCAGGTTCCACATGAAACAAACCGCCCTGATACCACTCTTCATATTTCCGTCCTGGATAGCTTTACATCTATATTAAGAACAAGAAACACAGATTTCTCATGTTGTATCTAACCTAGTGTTTTCTTCTCAATTCCAGTTTCTAACTTGAGAGAGATTCCTGTTTCTCCTATGTGATGGCAACTGTAATTATTTGATTCATTACAGTAAAAGAAAGATTTTTGCTTATACACGTTAAATAATTACAAGTTGTTGTTGCTCAGTCACTCAGTCATGTCTGACTCTTTGCAACCCCATGAACTGCAGCACGCCAGGCCTCCCTGTCCCTCACCATCTCCCAAGTTCATGTTCACTTTATCGGTGATGCCGTCCAGCCATCTCATTCTCTGACGCCCTCTTCCTTTCTGCCCTCAATCTTTCCCAGCATCAGGGACTTTTCCAAAGATTGTCTGTTCCCATCAGATGACCAAAATACTGGAGCTTCACCTTCAGCATCAGTCCTTCCAGTGAATATTTAGGGTTGATCTCCCTTAAGATTGACTGGTTTGATATCCTTGCTGTCTTAAGGGACTTTCAGGAGTTCTCCAGCACCACAGTTCGAAGGCATCAATTCTTTGGTGGTCTGCCTTCTTCACAGTGCAGCTCTCACAGTGGTCAGTGACCATTGGTAATACCACAGCCTAACGATACAGCTTTGTTAGCAGAGTAATGTCTCTGTTTTTCAACACACTGTCTAGGTTTGTCATTGCTTTCCTGCCAAGAAGTAATCGTCTTCTGATTTCACGGTTGCAGTCACCATTCGCAGTGATTTTGGGGTTAACGTTATTTTTTGGAGTTAACATTACTTTCATACAATTAATACCATACCTTGTTAAAATGTTGCAAAAATATAATGGCATTTTATCACACATGGCTTACAGTAAAAGTCAATAGAGAAGACAATATATTCCCTCCAAGTAATTATGAGTTGTCTCTTAAAATGGTGGATATTATTTTAGTTCACACATTTTTTTTAATGCTTATAAGTATAGGATGAATTTAGTCATTCAGTCTCTAACCCCATTTTAAGGCTAGTATTCAGACGACATATAAAAGGGTTATTTTCTACTGTTGAGATTTGAGTAGATTCATATGAGGAGACTCCTCAGGCACCTGTTAAATGTGTAGGCTTTGTCAACAGTGAAAGTTAAAGGAGTTATATCTTCAACCCCATCACTTCATGGCAAATAGATGGGGAAACAGTGGAAACAGTGGCTGACTTTATTTTGGGGGGCTCCAAAATCACTGCAGTTGGTGATTGCAGCCATGAAATTAAAAGACGCTTACTCCTTGGAAGGAAAGTTATGACCAGTTTAATGACTAGTTATAACTAGTTTGACTAGTTTAATAAGCTAGATAGCATATTAAAAAGCAGAGACATTACTTTGTCAACAAATGTCCATCTAGTCAAGGCTATGGTTTTTCCAGTAGTCATGTACGGATGTGAGAGCTGGACTATAAAGAAAGCTGACCTCTGAAGAATTGATGCTTTTGAACTGTGGTGTTGGAGAAGACTCTTGAGAGTCCCTTGGACTGCAAGGAGATCCAACCAGTCCATTCTGAAGGAGATCAGCCCTGGGATTTCTTTGGAAGGAATGATGCTAAAGCTGAAACTCCAGTACTTGGGCCACCTCATGCGAAGAGTTGACTCATTGGAAAAGACTCTGATGCTGGGAGGGATTGGGGGCAGGAGGAGAAGGGGACGACAGAGGATGAGATGGTTGGATGGCATCACCGACTCAATGCACATGAGTTTGAGTAAGCTCTGGGAGTTGGTGATGGACAGGGAAGCCTGGTGTGCTGCAGTCCATGGGGTTGTAGAGAGTCAGACACAATTGAGTGACTGAATTGAACTGAATATGTCATGTACATTTTTATGTCTCATAATAACTAATATGATTCTAGGTGAAGCAAGCTCAGGAAATGTTTGTTAAATGGATGATTTTCATTTTAATTCAAAAATGCATATTTCTAATATCTTCTATTGCCACCTTCAATTGACCAACACATGGCTTCTATTTTGTTAGAAAAGTTCTTAGTTAGGATCTGATTACTGGCAAATGAAACAGAGACAAAATTACAGTTTCTTCATTTCCGTAAATGTGATTGCTTTTGGGGGCGGGGGGGTTCTGTGTAAATGGTATTAAGTTTGTGACATTGATTTTTGCTACAGTGAAAGACCATACCTATACATACCTATATTACATAAAATGGAGATAGCAACATCTCTACTGAGAAATTCTTAGACACAGCTGAAATTCCTATACTTTGGCCACCTAATGTGAAGATCTGACTCATTGAAAAAGACCATGATGCTGGGGAAAATTGAGGGCCAAAGGAGAAGGGGGAAACAGGGGATGAGATGGTTGGATTGTATCACTGATTCAATGGACACAAGTTTGAGCAAACTCTGGGAGATAGTGAAGGACAGAGAAGCCTGGCGTGCTGCAATTCATGGGGTCCCAAAGAGTTGGACATGACTTAGCAACTAAACAACAGCAACAAGCACACATTTACTCTCTGAACATGAAGAACCATAATATTTGTTGAAGGTACCTCAGTCTATTACTATTCAGTAGGAATGTACGTTTATCACCTTTTGGTCTAGCTAATTTTGTGCCTGAATTAATAATTTTTAAAATTTTCCTTTTCATTACCATTATTATCATTTTTCTGTTAAAATTAAACAGCATAAAAATAAAATTGAATAAAGATTAAAACTCTTAAGCAGATACTGTACTGGAAGAAGCAAGAAAATGTCAGAAAAGTGATGCCCAAATCTTTGCCTTTCCAGTACAGTAAATAAAACAATAACAGCTCAGATAAGAAAAGGTTTGCATGGTCAGTATGAGTAATTCTGTCTACTGGGCCAGTCCTATAAGTTAGAAAGTTTCATGATCTATGGATTTTATTTATTTCTCCACCTCTCGTTGGAAGTGTTGGAACTCATTCTATCTTCTTTATGACAGGAAAGTTATTTATATAAAATACTGTGATTTCAAATCTGATAATCATCACAACAGGGTGATACCCTAAGGATGGTTCTAAAAAAGATTAGATATATGGAAAATGTATCTCTTACATTATTTCAGCAAAGAAAAGATTTGCTGTAATTGTTATTAGAATTTTATTTTCTAAGGGAGGCTTCCCTGGACATCAATATCTTTGTTAGTTGCTCAGTCATGTTTGACTCTTTGTGACATCATGGACTGTAGCCCTCCAGGCTCCTCTGTCCATGGAGTTCTCCGGGCAAGAATACTGGAGTGGGTAGCCATTCCCTTCTCCAGGGGATCTTCCCAACCCAGGGATTGAACCTAGGTCTCCTGCACTGCAAGCAGAGTCTCTACCATCTGAGCCACCAGGGAAGCCCAGCTGATACATAAAGTCATTTTATTAATTTGGCTGTTTCAGAGACAATGCCTGGATATAGAGCCTCTCATTGTCTGAGCCCCTTCTCATTGAGAGTGGGGCCAGCTTGAACCTCCACCACTCAGTTACACTGGGAGATGATTTTGAGAGGGATGCTAAACACACACACACAGCTCAGTAGGCAGAAATTTCCTAAGGTCAGGGAGGGAGACATGCGTGTCTATTTTCCTACCTGAGATGCACAATATGAATGGGAGGAAAGATCACCCAGGGATGTCGTTCTTGTGCCCAGAGCCATGGTGGTGTCTGCTACTGACTTGTCCTATCTCACCTACCTGTAGTGGAAATCACCTCCCAGCATAAATCAATCTCTTCTACTCAAGGAAATGCTAGCTCTGGATTTCTCATAAGAATCTTCTTTGACCTAGAATAAAACCCCGCAAGGGTGAGCACAGTACCTCTGAAATGGTTCAGAGTCCTGCTCCCTCAGCAGCTGTCAGAGGATTGAATTCCAGACACAGGATGGATTGCTTATTGGACTTGTTAAGGTTCTTCAAAGAACCCCAAGAGGCATAGGTTTTATTTTAGAATCAGATGAATTAAAAACATTCTGGAGTTTCTATTGAGAATTCAAATTCCCAGAAGGATCATAAGATACAACATATTTTTATCTTCTCTCTAAGGGGGAGTGGGGGGGATCCCTAAAATTTCCCTATGCAGAAGAGCTAAGATTGTGTGGAATTGCCCATGGAGGAAAAATTCTAGAAAACAGTTGGAGCAGACACTAGCATCATACTGTCTCTACACACATTTTCAATATATCTAGAGTTATAAACCTGAGACAGATATCGTAAATTACATTGCCAACTCCCTTCAAGTGATTGGTTTTAAGAACGTATGCTTCTCTACAATCCCCATGAAAGTATACATTTAGATGGTTGAGAGATGACTTTCCATGGAGTCTGTTATGACAGCCCTGAGACAGAACAGATCCTCCATGCCAAGATGTGTCTTTGTCTGCTGTACTGGTGAATAGATATTAATGAGGAAGGATTCTAACAGCCAAAAGCAATAATTATAAAACCGTTCTTATGTTTTAAGAAAATGTGCCAGATGCTTTATATCAGACTGTGTATTCTTTGCAACCTCATGGAGTGTAGCCTGGCAGGCCCCTCTGTCCATGTGATTTTCCAGGCTAGACTACAGGAGTGGGTTACCATTCCCTTCTCCAGGGGATCTTCTTGACCCAGGGATCAAACCTGCATCTCTTGCATCTCCTGCATTGGCAGACAGATTCTTTACCTCTAATGCCACCTGGAACTACATAGTTTAATATCATCATTATCTTTTTACTGATGTGGAGACTGAAGTTTAAATATAAATTTAAGTTAAATTATAATATACAGACATATAAATTATCAATATAATTGCATATATTAATATATACTATATATATATATACTTAGATAAATAAATTATTTAAAAGATAAAGTTTTTGATTCTTTAAGTGGGAATCTCTGAGAACTTTTCCAAGGGTCTGTGGGATCAAAAATATTTTTATAATAATATTTAGACACTTCTTGCCTTTTTCACTCTCAGTTAGTAGAGTTTCCCAGAAGCATCATGACATATAATAGTGCAACACACAGAATGTAGAAGATGATATAACAGCTAGATGTCCAAACATTTAGACATTTTTCAAAAATGTAAAATATAGCTACTGTTTTAACTGTTTTTTTGTCTTGTAAAAGATATTTTTCATAAAAATACAGTATATTAACATATAATGGAAATAGTTCTAAATGAATTAAAAGTAAATATTAAACAAATTCTCAGTTTCTATTATGACATATATCAACAAAGATAGCCACATAAATGTTTGTATCAGTAATTTTTAAGAGTTCAAAGGGGTCCCAACCAAAAAGTTTTATGCCCAAACTTTTTTGATGCCCAATCAAAAAGATTGAACTAAATGATAGATTAGCAATGGCCAGAGTTGGAAAATAAAGAATTTTATCTGATACCAAAATGTTTTTGTTTTCTATTCCTGCTGCAACAAATTAACACAAGTTTAATGGCTTAAAATAACATACCTACTGTCTCACAGTTTCCGTTGGTCAGCCATCCTGGCCCTGGTCGGGTGGATTCTCTGCACAGGCTGAAATCGAGGGTGTGGCTGGATCTGGAATCCTCATGTGAAGTCCTTGCATGAGGTGAGATTCATCTTCACACCAGAGCTCCCTGACTTCCTCCACTGCTGCAGGTTGTAGAAAACTCTCTGCTGTTAGAAGTGAAGTGAAAGTTGCTCAGTCTTGTCTGTCTCTTTGTGACCCCATGGATTATATAGTCCATGGAATTCTCCAGGCCAGAATACTGGAGTGGGTAGCCTTTTCTTCTCCAGAGGATCTTCCCAACCCAGGGATTGAACCCAGGTCTCCTGCATTGCAGGCAGATTCTTTACCAACTGAGCTATGAGTGTTAGAAGGCTCACCTGATTGGGTCAGTTCAGTTAAGTTCAGTTCAGTCACTCAGTCATGTCTGACTCTTTGCGACCCGATGGCCTGCAGCATGCCAGGCTTCCCTGTCCATCACCAACTCCTGGAGCCTACTCAAACTCATGCCCATTGAGTTGGTGATGCCATCCAACCATCTCATCTTCAATTGTCCCCTTCTCTTCCTGCCTTCAATCTTTCCTAGCATTAGGGTCTTTTCCAGTGAGTCAGTTCTTCGCATCAGGTGGCCAAAATATTGGAGTTACAGCTTCAACATCAGTTCTTCCAATGAATATTCAAGACTGATTTCCTTTAGGATCGACTGGTTTGATCTCCTTGCAGTCCAAGGGACTCACAAGAGTCTTCTCTAACACTACAGTTCAAAAGCATCAATTCTTTGGCACTCAGCTTTCTTTATGGTCCAACTCTCACATCCATACATGACCACTGGAAAAACCATAGCCTTGACTAGATGGACCTTTGTTGGCAAAGTAATGTCTTTGCTTTTTAACATGCTGTCTAGGTTGATCATAACTTCTCTTTCAAGGAGCAAGCATCTTTTAATTTTATGGCTGCACTCACCATCTGCCATGATTTTGGAGCCCCCCAAAATAAAATCTGTCACTCTTTCCATTGTTTCCCCATCTATTCACTATGAAGTGATAGGACCAGATGCCATGATCTTAGTTTTCTGAATGTTGAATTTTAAGCCAATTTTTCACTCTCCTCTTTCACTTTCATCAAGAGGCTCTTTAGTTCTTCACCTTCTGCCACAAGTTCTTCTTCATTTTCTGCCTGACTGGGGCAGGCCCCAGGATAACTTCCATTTTTTGTTGTTTAGTCGCTAAGTTGTATCTGACTGTCAGTGCTAAAAGATAGCCTCCATGCTTCACATCAATCGATTTGTAAAATCCCTTCTCAGCAGTACCCAGATTGGTGCTTGATTGTTAATCAAGGAAAACCAGATATCTCAGGGAATTTAGTGCTTTTCTGTGTATGAGAAGATGGAAGCTGGGCTTACTGAAATAATTTCTTTCATATGCACCTAATCTATCTGGGGCCACTATCCTGTTTTCACATCCTGAACTTCCTTTCCTCAGGGCTCACTGTAGGGAGGGGCTACAGTCTGATGGCTGTTATAAAGCAGGTGTTGTTCTTCCTTTTGGGTTTCCTCCCTGGGCTCAGAAACTCACATTTGAAGGCCCCAAATCGCTGATGACTGTGACATTCTTGTTTACCAATATGGCAGGAAATATTTCATTTCACAATGCCAAACATTTGGAGGAATGAGTGTAGGATAAGACTAACCTCAAAGGAACATGCATATCCTATAAAGTCATGATACACATTTTCACATTTTTGTACTATTTTGACTATTTTTTCCCCTTTGAGCTTATAAGTTTATGCAAAATTATTTGGCATAGAATTGAGCTGATGGTTAGCTAAATAAAGTTCTTCTTCAGGCCAGCCATTTTCCATTGGTATTAGATTCTGAGGTGGCTTTAACCTAATCTCCCAATACATTTGATCATCAGTATCAATATCAATGACTACCTATTTATATAAGGTAGTCAAATCTTTGCGATTTCCCTGGTGGTTCAGTTGGTAAAGAATCTCCCTGCAATGCATGAGACTCAGGTTCGATCCCTGGGTGGGGAAGATCCCCTGGAGAAGGAAATAGCAACCCACTCCAGTATTCTTGCTTGAAAAAATCCCATGGACAGAGGAGCCTGGTGGGATACAGTCCATGGGGTCACAAAGAGCCAGACACGTCTGAGTATCTGAGCATATATATATTTGAATCTTAGTAATCAGCCAATGCTAAACCATATTACTGTCATGGTACAATTCAGTTTTCGTTTCAGAACCTATCAGTAACAATCAGAGGTCTTTGCCTCTCCAACAGATCTGGCACTTGTCCATATACCAGATTAGCATTATGGACAAGTGTCATTACAGTTAGCCATGACTCACTTATTTCTGGGTTCCAAGTCAGTAGGGGACAAAGCCAGTTACCCTGTCTCAATTTAGAGGCTTGTACTAAAGCTAGCTTCTTTTGTAGGCTGTTATATAGTGGGGCCTGCTTCTCTGCCTGCCCCACCATGAGGAGGAGGACACAGTGATATTCAGACTAACTGTACTACAGGTATGCCTTCTTCTGATCTACTCTTCACAGTTGAGCATACACTCATTATGCTTCAGCGAAAATTACAAACACTGCCAGAGGAACTAAGTTCCAAGGTCTGTAAGATCCCCATAACTGTGTTCCTTTGGCTCCAGCAACTAGAATGGAAGGGCTTTGTCTCATGGTTACTTTAGTCTCCATCTGGATCAAAACTGTCAAGAGGTCTTGAGTAAGGGCTG
Organism: Bos grunniens; assembly: GCF_055505025.1. Classification (NCBI taxonomy): domain Eukaryota; kingdom Metazoa; phylum Chordata; class Mammalia; order Artiodactyla; family Bovidae; genus Bos; species Bos grunniens. Next base: position 12,842,410 of record NC_141168.1, read on the forward strand.
AGTGCTAGCAGTAACCAGCTATATTTGCTGAGTCTGTCTGATCCATTTCACTAAGGTCTCATTCTATTTCCAGGCTGACTCTTATCTCTTACTTTTTTCCTAGAAGAGAATTCCCTCTAATCTTCTCATTCTAGTTAAAAATATATATATTTTTTTCAACTGGCTGTCACACCTCATTAAAAGTGAATTCAGCATGTTCAATGATGCCTAGATGGCCACCTTTCTCTTTTAAAGCCATTCTTTGGTTTTGTGGGACAATCCACCGTGCTGTGGTTATCATTGTGTATTAATAACATGAGTGCAGTTACAAGTATGTTTTGCTACCCCAAAATATTGGGTCCTCCATATAGGGCTTGCTAGCCTACCTAAATGTAATTTAGTCTGAACATGCTTCAAGGCCTTCAAAAATTTTCCTCTTTTCAGGGTGGGGCTATTTCTCAAGAAATTCACACCTGCCATGTGAAGTCTATAGTTTATTCCTGTCGGAAGCCCATTGTCTCTCCTCTTCTGTTTTAACAGCTTTCCATCCACAAAAATGGAGGTGATGAGTATCTGTGCATAGTATACCGTGGTCTGCCAGGAATGAAACTAATATACTTTGTCCACTATAACCAAGGACCTTTCTAAGCATTTGATCATCAAGGTTTATAGTTAACACAGTGATTGATCAGCTGAAAATTGTGTTACATGGTCTAACGGCCACAAGGAGAATGGGTCTCAGAAATTTTCTTCCCAGTGAAATCTTTTCTAATAGAAGCAACCTGAAGAATGAGAATCAAAAGTTACTGCTACACAACTAGAGTTCCACTCAGTCACCAACAATGGATCCAGTTTATCATCATATCACAAGACCAACATCTTATCTCAAATCATAAGACCAGCCAGTACAATGGCGCTCATGGATTGCATGCTTCCATCTGACCTTGTTAAATTCCAAAAGTAGGGTTGGTGTTGGCAAACATATGACTTCCCATTTTTGTGCATCTGGCATAATTGTGTTAAGAGACAACATCACCCTCCAGCTGTGAGCCTCTCTCTTAAAAAACATACAACCTAAATGGTGCAAGTTCTGTTTTATGTGGGGACATTTCTGAGGACTATAGCCTGAGGAAGGCAATCTGTCAGACAACTCCAAAAATGTTGTCATCAACTAGCCACAAGCTCTGCAGCTGGTGGTGCGTCCTGAGGGGAGCTCAGGATGGAGAAGAACAAGATACTGGCACTATATACTTAAGATGCAAAACCAAGGAATGATTACAATGAGCCCAGACTCTTGCATCTTCTTATATGAAGAAAAGCACTACAGTCATTAACTTAAAATGTTTTCTTTTGGGTAAAATTTTTTTTTAATTTTGCCTTATAGATCAGAGATTCATCATTTCATGAGCATGAAGTTTGCAACTGAAAACTATTCTTTCTTTTTTCAGATAACTTCATATATTTCTTCTTTAATATATGTTTTAAGTAAGACAAATGCAAGTCAGAAATGTCCAGTTCTTTTTGTGAGAAGATAGCGAAAGATATTTCAAATCAAATTGCAGATCAATTTGTCAGGGGAATATTTTAATACCAGGGAATTGTTAAAAACTGAGAGAAAAACTGCACTTAGTTGTATGCAATTCAGAAATGGGGATGTTGATTTTCAAACCGAGGAAAACCAAGAAAGCAACAAGAAAACAATAAAGCATACTACTGTATAGCACTTGTTATTTCAAGAAAGAAGAGAGGCCAGAAAGACTTAAAATGAGATTACTGAAAGTAAGATAGTGTGGGTTCAAAATATTAGAGAATTCTTGCCTTGAGAATTCTCCTGTGCATTCAGTCTACCTGATTTCCTTCTTTACATGGTGAAGATTTATCTATTATAAGAACTCCAACTTATTCATATAAACCGCTTACTTCAGGGTTTCCTGCAGAAATGCCAATAAAGGCAGTAGTTTAACCTTCCTCCTTATGCTGTCTTCTGCTTCCTGACCACCAGCTGTGTCTCCCATGTGACCCCACATGGTGGGCCATGTCTCCTGTCCCCGACCTAAATGTATAATAAACCTTGCTTTTGTCTAAGCCTTTCCTTTGTCCCCTCCTGTGACCAGACTAACATTTTCAAAAAGTACATGGTCTGTAATTTGTATTTCTTTTTTTTTTCAATCATGACTTTGACAAGTAGAATAATTAATTTTCACAAAATCCAATATTTACCAATTTTTCAAAGTTTATGTCTTGTACTTTTTGGATCATCTCTAAGAACCTATGCCTATCCAGGGTCATGAATAGTTATCTATTTTATTTTCTAAGGTCTATATAGTCTCTGATTATATGTTTAGGTCTATTGTTGTTGTTTTTCAGTGGCTAAGTCATGTCTGACTCTATGCAAACCCATGAACTGCAACACACCAGGCTTCCCTGTCCATCACCAACTCCCAGAGCTTGCTCAAACCCATGTCCATTGAGTCAATGATGCCATCCAACCATCTCATTCTCTGTAACCCCCTCCTCCTCCTGCCTTCAATCTTTCCCAGCATCAGGGTGTTTTCTAGTGAGTCAGCTCTTCACATCAGGTGGCCAGAGTATTGGAGCTTCAGCTTTAGCATCAGTCCTCCCAATGAATATTCAAGGTTGATTTCTTTAGAATTGACTGGTTTGATCTCCTTGCTGTCCAGGGGACTCCCAAGAGTCTTCTCTAGCACCACAATTCAGAAGCGCCAATTAGGTCTATAAATAAGTAAGTAAATGAAAGTCATTCAGTCATGTCTGACTCTTTGCAACCCCATGGAATATATAGTCCATGGATTTCTCCAGGCCAGAATACTGGAGTGGGTAGGCTTTCACTTCTCCAGGAGATCTTCCCAACCCAGGGACCAAACCCAGGTCTTCCACATTGCAGGCAGATTTACCAGCTGAGCCACAAGGGAAGTCCAGTTAGATCTATAATATGCTATAATATTGTAGCATTACAGCTAAAGGCAAAAAATGCCCCTACCATATTTCAGGGGCTTAACAGGTGGCGCTAGTGGTAAAGAACCCACCTGCCAAAGCAGGAGACATAAGAGACGGGTTTGATCCCTGAATTGGGAAGATCCCCTGAAGGAAGTCATTGCAACCCATTCCAGTATTCTTGCCTGGAGAATCTCATGGACAGAGGAGCCTGGCGGACTATAGTCCATAGGGTTGCACAGAGTCAGACACAACTAAAGCAACTTAGCGTGCATTCACCATACTTCAGAGGGAACAAAGTTCCTCCTGCATGTTGCCCTTTGATATTCTTCACATTAGCCTGTCCTTCCACAGCGCTCTCCTAAAGGCACCTTTGACCTCTTTGCTCCTCAAGCTGTAGATCAGCGGGTTCAGCATGGGGTTGAAAAAACTGTAGAACAGGGAAAGGACCTTCTGCTGCTCCTCAGGGTGGCGGGACTTGGGGGCCATGTACATGATGATGGCACTGCCAAAGAAGAGCCCAACCACGCAGAGGTGGGAGGAGCAGGTGGAGAAGGCCTTCCTGCGGCCCTCAGCGGACTGGATCCTCAGGATGGCGGCCAGGATGCGCACATAGGAGCCCAGCACCAGGCAGAGGGGCCCCAGTAAGATAAAAACACAGGCCAAAAAGATGACAACTTGGTTGAGCCAGGTGTCAGCACAGGCCAGCTTGAGGACAGACAGGATTTCACAGAAGAAGTGGTTGATTTCATGAGGCCCACAGAAGGGCAGCCTCAGAAAGAGAACTAAGTGGACCAGGGCCAAGAGGAAGCTTAACACCCAGGATGTGATGGCCAAGACAGTGCACACTCTCCAGCTCATGGTGATAACATAATGGAGGGGGTGGCAGATGGCCACATACCTGTCATAGGACATCACCACCAAAATCAAGCACTCTGTGTGAGCAAAAGCTAGATACAGAAATGTCTGCATAACGCAGGGAACAAAAGAGATGGTTCTTTTCTGACTCACAAGATTTGCCAGCATCTTGGGGACATTGTTGGAGGCATAGGATATGTCGATGATGGCCAAGTGTGAGAGAAAGAAGTACATGGGGGTGTGAAGTCTTGAGTCTAAGCAGATAAGCCCCAGGATGACTCCATTCCCCAGAAGGGTGAGGGTGTAGAAGAGAGAGAAAAGTCCAAAGAGGAAAAACTCCAGTGCTGAATCGACCTGGAATCCCAGGAGGGTGACTTCTGTGATCCATGTCTGATTGCCTCCCATGCTCCTGGGTAGAGACAGAGAAGCCGCCCTCTGGGACAGGAAGTTCAGAGCTGCAGGGAAATCAAGACACAAAATACCTTCTGAGTGTAACAAAGTGAGCATTTGGAAATGTATTACTTTGGATGGATTTCCTACAATTTATTGTTAGATATAGTGTTAAAACTAATTCTGTGTGCTCATATTTATCAGAAAAAGTTATCCTTGTATCAAAGAAATAATAGCATATATATGTAACATTTATTATAGATAATAAAATGTAATAGGATGTATTATTATATACTCTACCTAACAGAATGCACATTTGCATGCACACATACAAAGTTTGGGAGAATTCAAGTTTTCTGGCTTCCCTTCAAGGCTATGAGTCTTGATTATTAATGCAGTTAGAAGAAAGAGAACCCTGACAAACCATCTCTAAAAAGAGAGAGTTTTGTTTTCTAGGCTTACCTGTCTTCTTGGTCCAAGATATGAAGTTATTAGGGTCCCCTGTTCTTTATATATTGCTTTTGTTTACATATCCCTTTACTTCTCATTTGCTTTTCTATCCACTAGCTTCAGATGTGAAGTCCTTAGAAATATTTGATAACTTCTTAAAACAAATTGTTCCTTGCACAGGAATAAGTAAAGGCAAAATCTTGAGCAAAAAGGATTTGTTGAGTTCTAGGTACAGAAAAAAAAAGTCCAATATTCCTGAATCATAGTGACAAAGAGGCTGTAAATACTCATTGTTATCTTACTGATATTTTAAACAATTTCAAACTGACACAAAATTTATAAGTTGGAATGCATTTAAATATTTGGTTATTTCTATAATAGAATATTATATAGCCATTTAAAAGGATAATATAGACTTTTCTATTGCGATAAAAATTTTTCCACATAAAGTCAAAGCATGCGGAGAAGGCAATGGCACCCCACTCCAGTACTCTTGCCTGGAAAATCCATGGACAGAGGAGCCTGGTAGGCTGCAGTCCATGGGGTTGCTAAGAGTCAGACACGACTGAGCGACTTCACTTTCACTTTTCTCTTTCATGCATTGGAGAAGGAAATGGCAACCCACTCCAGTATTCTTGCCTGGAGAATCCCAGGGACGGCGGAGCCTGGTGGGCTGCAGTCTATGGGGTCACACAGAGTCGTACATGACTGAAGCAACTTAGCATACATAAATGTATTTGGGATCTATTTGCATACATGAAGGAAAACTCTGTAATTTAAACACGAAACTCTTTACATTGATTCTCTCTAGAGAGTAGGATTATATGGGAACTTACCTTTTGAATATATTATATGGTCACTGTTTGTTTTTTAATAAATGTGCATTACCAAAAAAAGACATTTAAAAAATCTGCTGTGTAATACAGAAGTAAAGTTGCACATTTTTCTTGCTTATTCAAAAGTAGTATTCAGGAAGTTGTAACAGGAATGTCAAACCTGAGCAGATTCTTAAAGGTTTAAATGGAGGAAATGAGTCACCATGTTACGTTAACTGAAAAATAGTTAACATATGACAGGAAAGAGGAAATTAAAAATTTCAATCTCATTTTTGTTTACTGAGATATTTTTTCTGAATTGTCCTGATAAATATGATCTTCCATTGAGTCAAAGTAGAAAAAGATTTCAAATCAAGTTGAAAATTACTTCAACATCCACCTAAATGTGAAGAGGAGCACAAGAAAAGAACTGTTTTGAAGTTGCACAGGAGAAAAATATTGACATAATTGATCAGTGACATGAAATTGCAAATTCCAAAGACATTTGTCCTCTGCCTATGAGTTCTGTGTCTCATCCCACATGAATCTGGTGTTTCTTTTAGAAGGAGGTGGTCTATTACACTAATTCCAAAGTCTAGGGTCAACACTTTACTGGATCTCTGAAGAAATGGCAGCAAATTATGCTCAGTAAGTATCTCACCAAGTCACTCAAATGTTATTAACTAATTTTTAGCTGATATATTTTTAGCTTTTATTAACTGATTTATTTTAAAATTCGTGCAAACAGAGCATAGTTAAAGGATATGTATCAAATTTCTAATTAGCAGATACAAAATGGGAAACCGTCTAATTTTCCGGATGGTACAAATTTAATGACAGAATAGAATTTGGCACTTTAGGGACATATCAAATATTGTATTAATAGGTCTAAGACTCAGGCTAAATAGGAAGGCTCAGGGAGCTCTTAATACCTGAGACTTCCAGAATTATGGATATTTTGTAAATCTTTAAGACTCTTTTTGAGTAAGCAGTTTCTGTCATCAAGGAAAGCAAGGAACAAAAGCATTAACAGAAAATTATATAATGAACTTCAGAAAAAGTCTCATATGCTTGTGTTTACTGTGGCCCTTGATGCAAAGAAATAATTCACTGGAAAAGACCCAGACGCTGTGAAAGATTGATGGCAGGGGGAGAAGAGGACAGGATGACAGAGGATGAGATGGTTGAGTTCTCATCACAGACTCATGTGATGTGAGATGGCATCACAGACTCAATGGACATGAGTCTGAGCAAGCTCCAGGAGATGGCAAAGGACAGGAAGCCTGGTGTGCTGCAGTGCATGGGGTTGCAAAGAGTCCTACACGATTTAACAGCAAGAGCTAATAACCACACAGAAAGCTGGAAAAACTAAATTTCTTTCCAAAGAGAATGTTTAAAGGAGTTATGGGAGATCTCCAGAAAGGGAAGGTAGGTAAGAGCTTGAAGAGGAAGGAAGAGCAGGCTGAATCAGGACCTGAGATGGATCCTGGGGGAGCAACCAAGGCAGAGCCCAGTGGGCTCAGCTGTGATGTGATGTCTGGGTTCCTGCTGCACCTAAAAGGGGCCTCGGGAAGCAGGCACAGGGATGCTTCAGTATCAAATACGCAAGTCAGTAGCCTCCTTTCCCCAAATGATTAGAATTGTTTGAGTTCATAATTGAAATAATCTGCAATTATAGAGCAGAGAAGGCGATGGCACCCCACTCCAGTACTCTTGCCTGGAAAATCCCATGGATGGAGGAGCCTGGTAGGCTGCAGTCCATGGGGTCGCTAAGAGTTGGACACAACTGAGCGACTTGACTTTCACTTTTCACTTTCATGCATTGAAGAAGGAAATGGCAACCCATTCCAGTGTTCTTGCCTGGAGAATCCCAGGGGCGGGGGAGCCTGGTGGGCTGCCATCTATGGGTCACACAGAGTCGGACACGACTGATGTGACTTAGCAGCAGCAGCAGCAATTATAGAGTTTTACATATAATATTTTGGTAAAATATTTTTGAATGAAACCAGTAGCCTAGAAAAAAATTTTTATTTTCAAATGTCAGCAATAATTAATAAGGCAAATATTTCTTAGTGGAAATGCTTCCTTCATCAGTTATGAGCTCCAGACAAACCATATGTAACACTGGGTGTAGAAAGGTTGTGAGGAGACAGCTCTGCAGTGGTGGCTGTCTGCTTAAACTATTAATGATCGGGACCTTTGTGAGAACAAGATAGAAAAAATAGAATAAAGAAAGCAATTTTCTCCCCTTTAAATATGCAATGATTTCTTGCATTTTTAAAATGATAGTTCAAGAAGTCAGATTTTTCTTTCCTCTGAGAAAACTCCTGTGGCAGAAAGAGAGACACCGGAAATGAAGATGCCTTTAAGGGTCCACCCTGCTGAACCTTAAGGAAAGTGCGCTGTCCTGCACAGAATGAGGGAAAACATTTCATGGATACATCACTTTGTTCTCCCATAGCAGGAAAATCAGCAGGGACTGAAAAGACCAGGGTCCCTAAATAAGGATGAAGGCAGACCATCGCACCTATCTCCACTCTGCAGGGGAACCAGGTGACCCTGAGTCACTGATTCTCAGCCTCATTGTTTTCATCTGGAAGCTGGTGAGAGCAGGGTCTAAGGGGCTGATGTGAAAAATAAATAGCACTAGCTGGTACACAGTAGGAGTTTACCAGATGTCAGCAGATACTAATAGTATTAAAGACAGCACAAAATTCAAGGAGAATCTAAATTATTGGGATTGGTAATTAATATCAATCATGATATTGTAAAGTCATCCACACTTGCTTTCCTTTTTGGTTATGTTTAAGTAAGAAAACATATGATTTTAATTTCATTTGTATTGATGTTTTATATGCTGGTTTTTAAGTTAAAAAGGATTTTAAAGAAATAGACGAATCTTTAAAGTAGTCTCACTCTTGGAATGAAGGAGAAAATACAGGTTTTAAAACTCAAAATGCAGCTCAGCTATACCAAATATACCAACGTGAGACAGAGAGTAAACCCTATGAAATGAAAGGGGGCCATGCTTAGGATATTTTGCATCGACCTGAAGTAAAAGTTTTTATTGATTACTCTCTCAGAGTGAGTGCCCTGGGGCTGACAAAGTCAAAGCTCTGGGGCAGGACAGATTATGTAAGTCTTCTGACTTACTCAGAAATTACTTACCATCTGAATTACTTACTTCACCACTCAGCTTGATCCTCATGAGTAGCATAATGTAAAAAAAAAAAAAAACAAACTTGGATTCTTGGCCTGACTATCTGGGACCTACTCAAAACTTTGGCAGGCAAATCTTGTACCTCTCTGTATCTCTCCATTCGTCAATTCCCCCATCTCATAGGAGAGTTGAAAATTTAAATGAGTTAACTCAAACAAGACACTTAACAAGAGTTTAAGCATATATTATGAGAGATTTGAAAGCCATTATTGGAGAGTAAGTTTTGGATCCAGTCATCATAATGAGACATTAATATCCTATTAAAACAAGGAACAGAGAGTGTGTACAGCAACAGATACTGGGCTTTTCCAGTAAGAAATGTCATCTCTTGCCTGAATACATGAGAAATGGAACCTGTTTGGCCAGAAAATATTTTTGAAAGTCCACAAGGGCAGGCAGTCAATACATGGGAAAGGAAGACAAAGCTACTGGCCAGCAAACCACTTACCTCTGCCTTCAGGATTGTTTCATTTGTAGAAAAGGCATTTGAGTCACATGTCTGTGAAGTTCATTGTAGCCCTTGAGCCAGATCATGCACAGCATGGATGACTAGCTGATCCCTCTTCTCTGAAACAGTCATGAGGAAAACCAAGAGACACCACAGCAGGACGGTGAAGGAAACACAGACACAGGTCTTGGAGGTCAGAGGAGTCAAGGCCACACCATGGGGAGAGGTAGGGGTCCTTAGAAATGCCCAGAGGATCTTGTAAAGAAAGGCTTAGGGTACAGGTAAGGCATTCAGACCCTTATACCTGAACCAGTCATTTCATTCCTCCTTCTTTCTCATTTCCACCTGAAAACCCTTTTCATGACTAATGAACTCTCTAGTCTAGAACTCTCTAGAACTCAAAAGTGGAATCTGTGTTCTTCTCTTCAGCATGGCCTTGGAATACTAGGATAGATTCTCTTCCACAGGGACCTCATCAGGAGGTGAAGCCCAGACACACAACTCTCAGCAGAGAAGTTTATGATAGACTTGCTTGTGCAAGTCAGGGCTTTTACCTTCGTTTGAATCCAACCTTTTTCTGCAGACATAAGTCACGATCAGGGTACAGAACTGTGTATATCACCTCTACTGATCCTCTCCCTGGAGAGTTTAGTGTTTGTTTTTTCCTATCGGGGCTTCCCTGGTGGCTCAGAGGGTAAAGCGTGGTTTTCCTATCTGTAAGTGAACCAAGGAATGCATTTCCCATTTTTATTCATTAAGTTCTTTCAGGATAACATGGGAATTGTTGTGTCCAATTGCTTGGGATTTGTGTGTGTTTGTGTTTGGAATTGGGTGAGTCGTGATTTCTCTGAACTGTATAACACTGGCAAAGAAACTAGAAGATTCAATTTCATGTTATAACTTGATTTCTTTCAATACCACTCTAATGGCAAAAAGTGAAGAGGAACTAAAGAGGCTCTTGATGAAGGTGAAAGAAGAGAGTGAAAAAGATGGCTTAAAACTCAACATTCAAAAAACTAAGGTCATGGCATCATGTCCCATCATGTCATGGTAAATAGATGGGGAAAAAGTGACAGATTTTATTTTCTTGGGCTCCAAAGTAACTGTGGACAATGACTGTGGCCATAAAATTAAAAGACAGTTGCTCCTTGAAAGACAAGCTATGCCAAACATAGACAGCATGTTAAAAAGCAGAGATATCATTTTGCAGGCAAAGGTCCATATAGTCAAAGCTCTGGTTTTACAGTAGTCATAGATGGATGTGAGAATTGGACCATAAAGCAGGCTGAGCACCAGAGAATTGATGCTTTTGAATTGTGGTGCCAGAGAAGACTCTTGAGAGTTCCTTGGATAGCAAGGAGTTCAAAGCAATCAATCCTAAAGGAAATCATCCCTCAATATTCATTGGAAGGACTGATGCTGAAGCTTAAGCTCCAATATTTTGGACACCTGATTCATAGAGCTGACTCTGGAAAAGATCCTGATGCTGGAAAAGACTGAAGGTAAAAGGAGAAAGGGGTGGCAGAAGATGAGATAGTTACATAGCATCACTGACTTAATGAACATGAATTTGAACAAACACTGGGAGACAGTGAAGGACACGGTAGCCTAGTGAGCTTCAGACCTTGGTGTGCCAAGGAGTTGGTCGGGAGTTAGTGAACAGCAACAACAACAATACAAGTATATGTGTAACTGAATCACTTTGCTGCACACCTGAAGCTAACACAACATTGTTAATCAGCTATACTCCATGGGTAAACCTATGACTGATTCATGTTGATATTTGGTAGAAACCAAAAGAATAGCAAGAAGAGATAAGAAAGCCTTCCTCAGCGATCAATGCAAAGACATAGAGGAAAACAACAGAATGGGAAAGACTAGAGATCTCTTCAAGAAAATTAGAGATACCAAGGGAACTTTTCATGCAAAGATGGGCTCGATAAAGGACAGAAATGGTATGGACCTAACAGAAGCAGACAATATTAAGAAGAGGTGGCAAGAATACACAGAAGAACTGTACAAAAAAGATCTTCACAACCAAGATAATCATGATGGTGTGACCACTCACCTAGAGCCAGACATCCTGGAATGTGAAGTCAAGTGGGCCTTAGAAAGCATCACTACGAACAAAGCTAGTGGAGGTGATGGAATTCCAAGTGAGCTATTTGAAATCCTGAAAGATGATGCTGTGAAAGTGCTGCACTCAATATTTATGTCAACAAATTTGGAAAACTCAACAGTGGCCACAGGACTGGAAAAGGTCAGTTTTCATTCCAATCCCAAAGAAAGGCAATGCCGAAGAATGCTCAAACTACGGCACAATTGCACTCATCTCACACGCTAGCAAAGTTATGCTCAAAATTCTCCAAGCCAGGCTTCAGCAATACATGAACCGTGAACTTCCAGATGTTCAGGCTGGTTTGAGAAAAGGCAGAGGAACCAGAGATCAAATTGCCAACATCCGCTGGATCATGGAAAAAGCAAGAGAGTTCCAGAAAAACATCTATTTCTGCTTTATTGACTATGCCAAAGCCTTTGACTGTGTGGATCACAATAAACTGTGGAAAATTCTTCAAGAGATGGGAATACCAGACCACCTGACCTGCCTCTTGAGAAACCTATATGCAGGTCAGGAAGCCACAGCTAGAACTGGACATGGAACAACAGACTGATTCCAAATAGGAAAAGGAGGACGTCAAGGCTGTATATTGTCACCCTGCTTATTTAACTTATATGCAGAGTACATCCAAAGAAACGCTGGGCTGGAAGAAGCACAAGCTGGAATCAAGATCGCCGGGAGAAATATCAATAACCTCAGATATGCAGATGACACCACCCTTATGGCAGAAAGTGAAGAGGTACCAAAAAGCCTCTTGATGAAAGTGAAAGAGGAGAGTGAAAAAGTTGGCTTAAAGCTCAACATTCAGAAAACGAAGATCATGGCATCTGGTCCCATCACTTCATGGCAAATAGATGGAAAAACAGTGGAAACAGTGTCAGACTTTATTTCTTTGGGCTCCAAAATCACTGCAGATGGTGATTGCAGCCATGAAATTAAAAGACGCTTATTCCTTGGAAGGAAAGTTATGACCAACCTAGATAGCATATTCAAAAGCAGAGACATTACTTTGCCAACTAATGTCCATCTAGTCAAGGCCAAGGTTTTTCCAGTAGTCATGTATGTATGTGAGAGTTGGACTGTGAAGAAAGCTGAGTGCTGAAGAATTGATGCTTTAAACTGTGGTGTTGGAGAAGACTCTTGAGAGTCCCTTGGACTGCAAGGAGATCCAACCAGTCCATTCTGAAGGAGATCAGTCCTGGATGTTCTTTGGAAGGACTGATGCTAAAGCTGAAACTCCAATACCTTGGCCACCTCATGTAAAGAGTTGACTCATTGGAGCAGACCCTGATGCTGGGAGGGATTGGGGGCAGGAGGAGAAGGGGACGGCAGAGGATGAGATGGCTGGATGGCATCACTGACTCAATGGACGTGAGTTTGAGTGAACTCCAGGAGCTGGTGATGGACAGGGAGGCCTGGTGTGCTGCAATTCATGGGGCACAAAGAGTCAGACACAACTGAGAGACTGAACTGAACACAATACTGTAAAGCAATTATCCTTCAATTAAAAATTTAAAAAAATTTTAAAAACTATACTCCAATATAAATTTTTTTTAAATATAAAAAATATAGGAGACAAAGGATGTGCTTACACTTTTCTGGTGATGCCTATTGGTCAGTTAGTCAACAAAGATTTCCTGAGGGCCTTGTCTGTGCTTAGTTTTGCTCTAGATATGATGAACACAGCAATGAGGAAGGCAAATTTAATGCTGACGGTGATCTTTCATGTTAAAAATAGTAACTTTACAGGGAGGATAACCTCAGTTAACGTATAATGCTATGGAAAAAAGACATATTGGACTGAAAAATTAGATGTTCAGTTGTGTCCAGCTCTTTGCAACCCATGGACTGGGGCCTGCCAGGATCCTCTGTCCATGGTATTCTCCAGGCAAGAAGAATACTGGAGTAAGTAGCTGTTTCCTTCTCCAAGGGATGTTCTTGACCTAGGGATTGAACCAGGGTCTCCTGCATTGCAGGTGGATTCTTTACCAGCTGAGCTACCATGGTGGAAAATTACCTGGTCAAGACAAGTAAGACTCTGAAATACACTGGTTTTTGAGGAAGTGATGTTTGAGACCTGATAAATCAGAAGTCTGGTTGAAGACAATTCCATGTCTTCTCATTCTTTTTATGCTCCTTGTTGATTAACATGCATTCTTGATCTATTTAAATCAATCTATTCAAACGTATTAGTGTTTCTCTGGAGACTAACAATTTTGTATATTAATTTAAAAATCTTTCCCTTCCATATTTCCTAAGAGCTTTATAGCTTTGCCTTTGCCACTTAGGTCTTAAAAACACTGGGACTGAGTTTTTTCATGCATGACTGAGTATCTGCATGGTTACTCAGTGGTGCCAGAGCTGTTTTCTGCAACACCCCTCCCTTTCCCCAGTGGTCTACCACACCACACCATTCATACAGCCAGTTTCTAATCATAGACATCAGCATCTATGCTCTATTCAGCTTGTTTATTTGTCAACCCGAGGATGAAGACCGCACTATTTTACTTATTGGCACTCTGTAGCAGATATTGTGATCTGGAGAATCAATCCTCTCACCTTATACTTAATCTTTTTTAAATGTGTTTGGACTAGCCATGGCAGCAAGTATGTTAGAATCAGCTTGTCGAATTCTAAAGTGTTCTGCTCATACTCACATGCTCCACTGGGCTATTTTAAGACACTAACATTGGCAATGGCACCCCACTCCAGTACTCTTGCCTGGAAAATCCTATGGACAGAGGAGCCTGGTGGGCTGCAGTCCATGGGGTCGCGAAGAATCGGATACGACTGAGCGACTTCACACAGGTTCAGTCCCTGGGCCAGGAAGATCCCCTGAACCATGAACCATGGCAACCCACTCCAGTATTCTTGCCTGGAGAATGCCCATGAAGAGAGGAGCCTGGTGGGCTATTGTCCACAAGGTTGCAAAGAGTTGGACATGACTGAGTGACTAAGCATGCACTCTTAGCTATATTCCTAAGCATTTAAAAATTAAGTCCTGCTTTTAATGGTAGCATTTTGGAAAAAATTCATTTTAATTATTTGTTATATAAATCTATAATAGATGTTTATATTGATCTTATATCAAGTTATCTTGTTTAAATTTCTCATAATTTCACTAATATACAAAAAGATTCATTTGGATTTCCTACAAATGCCATTACACTATTTGCATGTGATCACAATTCATTTGGACTTCCTGGTGCCTCAGTGGTAAACAATCCACCTGTCAATGCAGGAGATCCAGGTTCAATCACTGGGTCAAGAAGATCCCCTGGAGAAGAAAATGGCAATCCACTCCAGTATTCTTCCCTGGGAAATCCCATGGACAGAGGAGCCTGGAGGGCTACAGTCCATGAGGTCACAAAAGAGTTAGACATGACTTAGCCACACAACAAAAACAACATAATTTACTTACTCCTTCTCATGTGGGTACCTCACATGACAGATACCCACATACATATATATCTCTTCTTTTTGTTTAACTGTACACATCAATATCTCTAACAAAAATCTGAAAAATAAGAAAAACAAGTGGTGATGGTGTACATCTTATTTATTTTTTATTTTATGGAGAAAGATACTAGCATTTTACCATTAAGTATAATGTCTGATATGTGAATGTTTATGGTACTGGGGTTTTTTGATAAATCTTTTTCTAGGAATGTTTATTGTTATGCTAGGTTGTAAAGAGCTTTATCATGAACTGATGTTAAATTTTGTCAAACACTTGCTTTGATCTACTGACAATGGATACTTTAATTTGTTAATGGGCCAATTTTTTTCTTGCTTTGAAAGTTACACAATTTTTGCATTTTAGAGATAAAAATTGTATCATAATTTAGTATATTTTTATTACTTGATTGACTAATATTTTAAGATACTTGCACCTGTGTTAAAGAATAGGATTAGATTATAACTTTCTTATTTATGATGTTTACTTCAGGTTTGCTATCAATGACTAAATATGAGTATTTATTTTCTCAGTTTTTAAAAATGTTGAAGATAAAGGGTGCTAATTTGTTAAATTAATGGTTTCAAAAGAGCATTCAAAGGTCCAGAGTCATAAAGACAGGCTCACACAGGACACTCCAAACCATCCCTCACACTGACCTCTTCTTCCCCAGAATTTTTCTCAGGGCACCCTTCACCTCTGCATTCCTCAAACTGTAGATTAAGGGATTCAGCATAGGGTTGAAAAGGCTGTAAAACAATGACAGAATCTTCCTTTGTTCCTGAGAATGGCTGGATCTGGGGGTCATGTACAAGACGATGGCACTGCCAAAGAAGAGCCCAACCACGCAGAGGTGGGAGGAGCAGGTGGAGAAGGCCTTCCTGCGGCCCTCAGCGGACTGGATTCTCAGGATGGCGGCCAGGATCCGCGCATAGGAGCCCAGCACCAGGCAGAGGGGCCCGACTAAAATGCAAACACAGGATGCAACGATGATAATTTGGTTCAGCCAAGTATCGGCACAAGCCAACTTGAGGACAGACAGGATTTCACAAAAGAAGTGGTTGATTTCATGAGGCCCACAGAAGGGCAGCTTCAGGATAAGAACTAAGTGCACAAGATCCCAGAGAAAGCTAAATGCCCAGGAAGTGCTGGTCAGGACAGTGCATACTCTCCAGCTCATGATGAAAGTGTAATGGAGGGGGTGGCAGATGGCCACATACCTGTCATAGGACATCACCACCAAAATCAGGCACTCTGCAGCAGCAAAAGCCAGATACAAAAATGTCTGCATAATGCAAGGAACAAAGGAGATGGTTGTTTTCTGACTCACAAGATTTGCCAGCATCTTGGGGACATTGTTGGAGGCATAGGATATGTCAATGATGGCCAAGTGTGAGAGAAAGAAGTACATGGGGGTGTGAAGTCTTGAGTCTAAGCAGATAAGCCCCAGGATGACTCCATTCCCCAGAAGGGTGAGGGTGTAGAAGAGAGAGAAAAGTCCAAAGAGGAGAAACTCCAGTGCTGAATCGACCTGGAATCCCAGGAGGGTGACTTCTGTGATCCATGTCTGGTTGCTTCCCATGCTCCTGGCTAGAAACAGAGAAGCCCAAGGCTTCAATAGGACAGTCAGAGTTGTAGGGAAATCAAGACACAAAATACCTTCTGAGTGTAACAAAATGAGCATTTGGATGTATTACTTTGAGTGGGTTTTCTATAACTTATTTTTAGATACACTATATACACAAACTTGGTGTGATCATACAAATCAGAAACAAATTCCCCTTTTACCAATGGATACTAAGATATGTAAAATATAGATAATAAAATATATAACATGATAAATGCATTATTATATACTCTGTGTAATAGTATACACACAAATACAGACGTGCACTGTTTAGTAAAATTCAAGTATCCTGGCTTCCCTTCAAAGGTGTGAGTGTTGATTATTAATGTGCTTAGAAGAGAGACAACCCTGACAGTCCATATGTAGTAAGAGGTAGTTTCATTTCCTAATCTTGCTTATCTTCTTGGTTCAAGAAATAAAGTGTTTATGATACTTTGTTATTTACATGTTGCTTATTTTTCCACTTACCTTCTCATATGCTTTTCTATCCACTTATTTCAGATTTGAATTCCCTTATTAAATAACCTCTAAATTTTGTAGTATTTCAAACTTTGCATAAAACTCCTCTCAACAGTGGACTAATTATTCCATAGAAGCATCTTCTGCCATTTCTTTCCCATCTCTAGAGTTTGCAATTTTATTTGTACTGTCTTATTTATTTTTTTATCAGCACCTGATCCTGAAATTTAAGCATAAGTGAAAAATTATCAGAGTAGATGAACACAGGCACACATATTGTCTTAAATTCAGTTAAGCATGGCGACATTTCTGCAGCCTAAGTATGAAATTCAAAAGGTGAAAATGAATTTACATTCTCTGTGGGTGTGTTTAAAGATGACCCCTGCTTTTTTTTTTTTTTTGTAATTTTAATTTTATTTTTAAACTTTACATAATTGTATTAGTTTTGCCGAATATCAAAATGAATCCATCACAAAGAATACATTTGAATCAGTTCTAATGAGGTGGAAGAAACTGGAGCCTATTATACAGAGTGAAGTAAGCCAGAAGGAAAAACACCAATTCATTTTGACCCCTGCTTTTTAATTACATTTTATTCACCTCTTTTCTCTTTTCCCTTTATAATGTAATACAGAGGCAAATTTGAGAATCTGTTGTGAAAAGAATCTTTAGTTGTTGCAGTATTATTGCCATCATATCTCCTGAATCCCTTCCTCATCACCTGTTACCATGCTGACCACCTACTGCTGTTCTTTTGGATTCTGAGTCAGTCACAGGGAGTAGGATCAGCTGGAGCATCCATTGGTTAGTTCTCTCTAGGGAGCTCGTCCTGGGCAGTGCCTAGGTCTATCCACAGGAGAGTGGTCATGAAAGGGATGGATGGCAACATTACACTGAGAAGCCTTGTAACCAGGTGCTGTCTCTTTACATTTCCTCACATTTTTTCCAGAGACAGCCTGACATGGAGCAAAGAGATGTCGTGGTTAATCACCACCCTTAAAACACCAAAAGTACAAAAAACATAAAATAGGTGTTGATGAAAAGGCATTATGAAAGAAAAAGAACAGGGAAAACTAGTAGCAAGTGACTTGGCTTGGAGAGGCTCCTTTAGCTGGGATTGTCAGGAGAAGGCTTCTTAAAGAGGAGACACATGGGTAGAGTCTAAGTGGTAAAGGAAGTGCCACCTGACAACAGCCAAAGTGGACTGCTTCCTGCACGGGGAATAGTAAAGGCGAAGTGTTGGGTAGGAAGGACTTGGTGAGTAATGGAAACAGAAAACAGTCTAATGTACACGAAACGTAGTGACCAAGAGGTTGGAATTATTCACTGTTATCCAGTTTATAGTTTCAAAAATTTAGAATTGATATAAAGTTTGAAAGCTGGAGATGAACTGAAATTTTGGCAAATTGTATGATATATAATACCATGGCTGTTGGTTAATCACTAAATCGTGTCTGACTCTTTGTGACCCCATGAAATGCAGCATGCCAGGCTTTTCTGTCCCTCACTATCTCCTGGAGCTTGCCCAAGTTCAAGTCCATTGAACTGGGGACGCTATCCAACAATCTCATCCTCTCATGCATTAAAAAGGATAATACAGATCTTTATAGGGTGGAATGAAATTTTTTCCACATAAAGTCAAAGGATGTATGTGTAATATGATTCTATTTATATTTTAAAATACAAACATATCTATACATAATATGTCTTTAGGGCCTCTTCAGATATATGTAGGAAGATTCTTTAAGTTACACATGAAATCTCAATTAATTAACTCTAGAGAATAGCATTATGGAGGGTCTTACATTTTGTAGGTATTGTTTGTTTACTGTAGTTTTGTTTGTTTTTTAATAAACCTGTGCATTATCACAGGATAAAATAAGACATTCATTTTTTAAAAATCTATCATTCAATATAAGTTGACTGATTCTATAAAGACCTACAAGATCTTCTAGAACTGGCACCAAAAAGATGTCCTTTTCATCACAGAGGGTTAAAATATAAAAAGTTGGATATCTGGGGAAACCTGGAGTAACAGGCAAGTTTGGCCTTGGAGTACAAAATGAAGCAGGGCAAAGGCTAACAGAGTTTTGTCAAGAGAACACACTGATCATAGTAAACGACATTTTCCAACAACTCAAGAGGGGATGCTACACATGGATATCACCAAAAGGTCAATATTGAAATCAGATTGATTATATTATTTGCAGCCCAAGATGGAGAAGCTCTACACAGTCAGCAAAAATAAGAACTGGAGCTGACTGAGGCTCAGACCATGAGCTCTTTATGGCAAAATTCAGGTTTAAATTGAAGAAAGTAGGGGAAACCACTAGGCCATTCAGGTATGACTTGAATAAATCCTTTATGATTGTACAGTGGAGGTGATGAATAATAGATTCAAGGGATTAAATCTGGTAGACAGAGTGCCTGAAGAACTATGGACAGAGGTTTGTAACATTATACAGGAGGAAGTAACCAAACCATACCAAAGGGAAAAAAATGCAAGAAGGCAATATGGTTGTCTGATGAGGCTTTACAAACAGCCGAGAAAAGAAGAGAAGTGAAAAGCAAGGGAGAAAGGGAAAGATCTACTCAACTGAATGCACAGTTCCAGAGCATAGCAGAGAGAGGTGTGAAGACCTTAAATGGACAATGCAAAAAAATAGAGGAAAACAATAGAATGGGAATGACTAAAGATCTCTTCAAGAAAACTGGAGTTATCAAGGGAACATTTCGTGCAAGGATGGGCAAGATAAAGGACAGAAACAGTAAAGACTTATCAGAAGCAGAAGATATTAAGAAGAGGTGGAAAGAATACACAAAACTATACAAAAAAGGTCTTAATGACCTGGAAAACCATGATGGTATAGTCACTAACCTAAAATCAGACATCCTGGAATGTGAAGTCAAGTGGGTCTTAAGAAGCATCACTACAAACAAAGTAATGGAATTCCAGTTGAACTATTTCAAATCCTAAAAGATGATACTGTTAAAGTGCTGTACTTAATAGGTCAGCAAATTTGGAAAATTCAGCAGTGGCCACAGGACTAGAAGAGGTCAGTTTTCACTCCAATCCTAAAGAAGGGCAATGCCAGAGAATGTTCCCATTAAAAAACAATTGCGCTCATTTCACATGCTAGCAAGGTTATGCTCAAAATCCTTCAAGCTAGGCTTCAGCAATATGCAAACTGAGAAATTCCAGATATACAAGCTGGATTTAGAAAAGGCAGAGGAACCAGAGATCAAATTGCCAACATTTGCTGGATCATAGAAAAAGCAAGGGAATTTCACAAGAACATCTACTTCTGCTTTATTGACTATGCTAATGCCTTTGGCTAGGTTTCTGTGAGTATGGTTTCAGTGTGTCTGCCCTCTGATGCCCTCTGGCAACACCTACCATCTTACTTGGGTTTCTCTTACCTTGGACGTAGGGTATCTCTTCATGGCTGCTCCAGCAAAGCGCAGCCACTGCTCTTTACCTTGGACGAGGGGTATCTCCTCATGACCGCCCCTCCTGACCTTGAATGTGGAGTAGCTCCTCTTGGCCCTCCTGCGCCCGCGCAGCCGCCACTCCTTGGACGTGGGGTTGCTCCTCTCGGCCGCCGCCCCTGACCTTGCATGAGGGGTAGCTCATCTTGGCCATGCTTCTGCACAGTCCGTCACAGTCGGTGCACTTCTGCGCCATAATCACAGAAAACTAGCCAATCTGATCACACGGACTACAGCCTGGTCTAACTCAGTGAAACTAAGCCATGCTGTGTGGGGCCACCCAAGACGGAAAGGTCATGGTGGAGAGGTCTGACAGAATATGGTCCACTGGAAAAGGGAATGGCAAACCACTTCAGTATTCTTGCCTTGAGAACCCCATGAACAGTATGAAAAGGCAAAATGATAGGATACTTAAAGAGGAACTCCCCAGGTCAGTAGGTGCCCAATATGCTACTGGAGATCAGTGAAGAAATAACTCCAGAAAGAATGAAGGGATGGAGCCAAAGCAAAAAGAATACCCAGTTATGGATGTGACTGGTGATAGAAGCAAGGTCCAATGCTGTAAAGAGCAATATTGCATAGGAACCTGGAATGTCAGGTCCATGAATCAAGGCAAATTGGAAGTGGTCAAACAGGAGATGGCAAGAGTGAACGTCAACATTCTAGGAATCAGCGAACTAAAATGGACTGGAATGGGTGAATTTAACTCAGATGACCATTATATCTACTACTGTGGGCAGGAATCCCATAGAAGAAACAGAGTAGCCATCATGGTCAACAAGAGTCCAAAATGCAGTACTTGGATGCAATCTCAAAAACGACAGAATGATCTCTGTTCATTTCCAAGGCAAACCATTCAATATCACAGTAATCCAAGCCTATGCCCCAACCAGTAACACTGAAGAAGCTGAAGTTGAATGATTCTATGAAGACCTACAAGACCTTTTAAAACTAACACCCAAAAAGATGTCCTTTTCATTACAGGAGACCGGAATGCAAAACTAGGAAGTCAAGAAACACCTGGAGTAACAGGCAAATTTGGCCTTGGAGTATGGAAAGAAGCATGGCAATGGCTAATAGAGTTTTGCCAAGAGAACACACTAGTCATAGCAAACACTCTCTTCCAACAACACAAGAGAAGACTCTTACACATGGACATCACCAGATGGTCAACACCGAAATCAGATTGATTATATTCTTTGCAGCCAAAGACGGAGAAGCTCCATACAGTCAGCAAAAACAAGAACTAGAGCTAACTGTGGCTCAGATCATGAACTCCTTATTGCCAAATTCAGACTTAAATTAAAGAAAGTAGGGAAAACCGCTAGACCCTTCAGGTATGACCTAAATCAAATCCCTTATGACTATACAGTGGAAGTGAGAAATAGATTTAAGGGACGAGATCTGATAGACAGAGTGCCTGATGAACTATGGACGGAGGTTCGTGACATTGTACAGGAGACAGGGATCAAGACCATCCCCATGAAAATGAAATGCAAAAAAGCAAAATGGCTGTGTGAGGAGGCCTTACAAATAGCTGTGAAAAGAAGAGAAGCGAAAAGCAAAGGAGAAAAGGAAAGATATAAGCATCTGAATGCAGAGTTCCAAAGAATAGCAAGAAAAGATAGGAAAGCCTTCCTCAGCGATCAGTGCAAAGAAATAGAGGAAAACAACAGAATGGGAAAGACTAGAGATCTCTTCAAGAAAATTAGAGATACCAAGGGAATATTTCATGCAAAGATGGGCTCGATAAAGGGCAGAAATGGTATGGACCTAACAGAAGCAGAAGATATTGAGAAGAGGTGGCAAGAATACACAGAAGAACTATACAAAAAAGATCTTCACGACCCAGATAATCACGATGGTTTGATCACTCACCTAGAGCCAGACATCCTGGAATGTGAAGTCAAGTGGGCCTTAGAAAGCATCACTACGAACAAAGCTGGTGGAGGTGATGGAATCCCAGTTGAGCTATTTCAAATCCTAAAAGATGATGCTGTGAAAGTGCTGCACTCAATATGACAGCAAACCTGGAAAACTCAGCAGTGGCCACAGGACTGGAAGAGGTCAGTTTTTATTCCAATCCCAAAGAAAGGCAATGCCAAAGAATGCTCAAACTACCGCACAATTGCACTCATCTCACATGCTAGTAAAGTAATGCTCAAAATTCTCCAAGCCAGGCTTCAGCAATACATGAACTGTGAACTTCCAGATGTTCAAGTTGGTTTTAGAAAAGGCAGAGGAACCAGAGACCAAATTGCCAACATCCACTGGATTATCGAAAAAGCAAGGGAGTTCCAGAAAAACATCTATTTCTGCTTTATTGATTATGCCAAAGCCTTTGACTGTGTGGATCACAATAAACTGTGGAAAATTCTGAAAGAGATGGGAATACCAGACTACCTGACCTGCCTCTTGAGAAACATTTATGCAGGTCAGGAAGCAACAGTTAGAACTGGACATGGAACAACAGACTGGTTCCAAATAGGAAAAGGAGAACGTCAAAGCTGTATATTGTCATCTTGCTCATTTAACTTATATGTAGAGTACATCATGAGAAATGCTGGGCTGGAGGAAGCACAAGATGGAATCAAGATTGCTGGGAGAAATATCAATAATCTCAGATATGCAGATGACACCACCCTTATGGCAGAAAGTGAAGAGGTACCAAAAAGCCTCTTGATGAAAGTGAAAGAGGAGAGTGAAAAAGTTGGCTTAAAGCTCAACATTCAGAAAACTAAGATCATGGCATCTGGTCCCATCTCTTTACAGGAAATAGATGGGGAAACAGTGGAAACAGTGTCAGACTTTATTTTTATTAGCTCCAAAATCACTGCAGATGGTGATTGCAGCCATAAAATTAAAAGATGCTTACTCCTTGGAAGGAAAGTTATGACCAACCTAGATAGCATATAAAAAGCAGAGACATTACTTTGCCAACAAAGGTCTGTCTAGTCAAGGCTATGGTTTTTCCAGTGATCATGTATGGATGTGAGTTGGACTCGAAGAAAGCTGAGCACTGAAGAATTGATGCTTTTGAACTGTGGTGTTGGAGAAGACTCTTGAGAGTCCCTTGGATTGCAAGGAGATCCAACCAGTCCATTCTGAAGGAGATCAGCCCTGGGATTTCTTTGGAAGGAATGATGCTAAAGCTGAAACTCCAGTACTTTGGCCACCTCATGCAAAGAGTTGACTCATTGGAACAGACCCTGATGCTGGGAGGGATTGGGGGCAGGGGGAGAAGGGGACAACAGAGGATGAGATGGCTGGATGGCATCACTGACTCGAAGCACATGAGTTTCAGTAAACTCCGGGAGGTGGTGATGGACAGGAGGCCTGGCATGCTGTAATTCATGGGGTCCCAAAGAGTTGGACATGACTGAGCGACTGAACTGAACTGAACTGAACTGAATGCCTTTGACTATCTGGATCACAACAAACTGTGGAAAGTTCTTAAAGACATGTTCTCACGTTCCCAGACCATCTTACCTGTCTCCTGATTAACCTGAATGTGGGTCAAGAAGCAACAGTTAGAACCTTACATGGATCAACTGACTGATTCAAAATTGGGAAAGGAGTACATCAAGGCTATATATTCTGTCTTGCTTATTTAACACCTATGAGGAATACATCAGGTGAAATGCCAGGCTCGATGACTCACAAGCTGGAAATAAGATTTCTGGGAGAAATATCAACAAGTTCAGATATGCAGATGATATCACTCTGAAGACAGAAAGTGAAGAGAAACTAAAAAGCTTCTTTATGAGGGTAAATGAGGAGAGTGAAAAAGCTGGCTTAAAGCTCAACACTCAAAAAACTAAGATCAAGGCATTTGGTCTCATCACTTTATGGCAAGTAGAAGGGGAAAAAGTGGAAGCAGTGACAGATTTTCTCTTCTTGGGCTCCAAAATCTCTGCAAATGGTGACTGCAGCCATGAAGTTAAAAGACAATTGATTGCTCCTTGGAAGGAAAGCTATGACAAATTTAGACAATGTATTAAAAAGCAAATATATCACTTTGCCAACATAGATCGGTATAGTCAAAGCTATAGTTTTTCCAGTAGTCATGTATGAATGTAAGAGTTGGATCAAAAAGAAGGCTGAGTGCTGAAGAATGGATGCTTTTGAACTGTGGTGCTGGAGAAGACTCTTGAGAGTCCCTTGGACAGCAAGGGAATCAAACCAGTCCATCCTAAAGGAAATCATCCCTGAATATTCTTTGGAAGAACTGATGCTGAAGCTGAAGCTCTAACTCTCTGCCCACCTGATGTGAAGAACTTACTCATTGGAAAAGATCCTGATGCTGAGAAAGACTGAAGAAAAAGGAAAAGAAAGCAGCAGAGGATGAGAGAGATAGCATCACCGATGCAATGAACATGAATTTGAGCAAACTCTGGAAGACAATGAACACAGAGGAGCCTGGCGTGCTGTGGTCCATGGGGTCACAAAGAGTCAGACATGACTTAGTGACTGAACAACAACAATAACAATATAAGGCTAAAGTTGTACATTATTCCTGCTGAAAACAGCTAATACCAAGTATAACCAAAATCTCAAGTTTGAGTAGATTTTCTTAGAGCTTCAAAAGGGAGGAATAAGTCATAACATTAGGATATAGTTAACTTTTGGCAAGAAAGGGGAAACTGAAAATCTCAATCTCATTTTTCTTTAGAGATTGTTTTTCCTGAATTGTCCAAATAGAGAAAAAGATCAAGATCTTCTATTGAATAAAAGGAGAAATAGATAATAAATCAGCTTGAAAATTATTGCAACATCAACCAATTATGAGGAGGAGCACAGACAAAGCTAAGTTTTGTTGTTGCACAGATCAAAGAAAGTGACCTTTGTCATGCAAAGTAGATTTCAATGCCCTTTTTCATCTGTAAGGTAGCTTCTGGGGATTTCAGATTTAGAAACCAAAACATTGAAAACAATAATAAAACCAATACATGTAAATTCAGAATGAGAAGTTACAGGGAATTTAGCAGTCCTCTAGTCCAGGAATTTTTATATCAATTACTTAGAAAAAGTCACTTAGTATCAAACTGCTTGCTAGAGGGACCATGTATTTCAGATGGACTCATGAAAGCCTCCACTTTCCCTGCATACCACTCGAATGACACAGGCCAGGGTTTGCCTCTGTGAACGCCTCTTATTTATATTCCTGGGATTAACCAATATGCTCACTAGAAGACACATTTGATCAGAGTGCTATAAAATTGCAAATTTCAGAGACATTTACCCTCCTGCATGTGAACTTCTGTGTCTACGCCTACACAGATTTGGTGTTTCTCTTACACTAATTTCCAAAGTTATGAGTATTCACTTCACTAGAGTTTCCCAAATAGCAGCAAATTATAGTCAATAAAATATCTTACCAAGTCATTGAGCTGTTATGGAATTGATCTTATTTGAGCTGATAGAAATTGTTTGGCTTCTTCTTAACAGATTTATTTTAAAATTCACACATACAGAGCATAATCAAAGGATATATATTCTAGTTGAATTAGTCCCATTCAGTTCAGTTCAGTTCAGTAGCTCAGTCATGTCCAACTCTTTGCAATCCCATGAATCACAGCACGCCAGGCGTCCCTGTCCGTCACCAGCTCCCGGAGTTCACTCAAACTCACGTCCATCGAGTTGGTGATGCCATCCAGCCATCTCATCCTCTGTCATCCCCTTCTCCTCCTGCCCCCAATCCCTCCCAGCATCAGAGTCTTTTCCAATGAGTCAACTCTTCGCATGAGGTGGCCAAAGTACTGGAGTTTCAGCTTTAGCATCATTCCTTCCAAAGAACACCCAGGACTGATCTCCTTTAGAATGGACTGGTTGGATCTCCTTGCAGTCCAAGGGACTCTCAAGAGTCTTCTCCAACACCACAACTCAAAAGCATCAATTCTTTGGTGCTCAACTTTCTTCACAGTCCAAGTCCCATTAGGAAATATGAAATGGGAAACTGCCAATTTCCAGGACAATACAAATTTTAAAAATCTTTGGACTGCTCTGTGCAGCATTGCAGGATGTGGTATCTTAGTTCCCTGACTAGGGATTGAACCTGGGCCCCCTGCAGTGGAAATGCAGAGTCTTAACCACTGGACTGCCAGGGAAGTCCCTGGACAATACAAATGTAATGACAGGATGGAGTATGGCACTTTGGGGAGACACCAAGTACTGTGCGGATTGCTCTCACTGATTCAAGCTGAAGAGGACGGTTTCGGAGCTCTTAATCTCTGGGACGCCTGCAGGATGAACTTCTTGTGATATTTTTTTTTAAGGTTCATTTTGAATAAGAAGGAACAAAAATAATAATCAAAATTTTAAAAATTACTTCAGAAATAGTCTCATATTCAGGTGTTAGGGCTAATAAATACACAGGAAACTGTATCTCTTTCCAAGGAGAGTGTTTGAATGAGTCATGGGAGGCCTACGGCAGGGGAAGTGTGAGTAAGAACTTGAAGGACAGACAGGCTGAGTCAGGCTCTGGGCCAGGGAAGCCTGTGTGGGCCTGAGATGGGTCCTGGGAGAGCAACAGGGGAAAAGCCCAGCGGGCTCAGCTGTGCTGTGAGCATCTGTGCTCCTACTGTACCCAGACCAGGGATCGAAGGTAGCAGACACAGGGATAGGCAAGTCATTAGCCTCCCTTTCCCAAATGATTAGAATTGTTGGACGAATCCCAGTTGGTAATTCAAACAATCTGAAATTACACTTGTACATGCAATATTTTTGGCAAGAGAAATTTTAAAGAAATTATCTTAGAAGAAACCTATTTTCAAGAGGCAGCAACAAATAAGGAGACAAATAGAACGAATTATGACACAACATTTTTCATCAGGTGTGAAATTTAGACAAACCACAGATGTCAAGTGCGTGTCTCACAGTTTTATAGCAAAGTCAGGAGGCAACAGCACTGCCATGGTGGCTGTCTACACACAATAGTTGTTGACCAACTCGTTTGTCAGGACAAGAAAAGCAGAAAAATGTAGCATAAGGTGAAATTGATTTTTCTCCCTTTAAATATTGGTATGGTTTTGCATTTTGAATTTCACAGTTCAAGAATCTATAGAGTTTTTTTCCTGTGAGAGAAAGCCTGTGACAGATAAAATAGAGATACAAACACCTGAAATGAAGATGCCTTTAAAAAGTGTCCATCTTGCTGTCCCTTAAGGAAAAGTCGTCAATGCACAGAATGATACAAAAAGTCTCATGGATACATCGCTCTGTTCTTCCATAGCATGAAAATCAGCAGGAACTGAAAAGAGCAAAATCCCTGAAAAGGGGTGAAAAGAGCAGGGCCAGCAGCACTGGTCAGCCCACCACTGCCCTCTCTGCAGGGGGACCAGTGAGCCTGAGTCACTGATTCTCAGCATCATTGTTTTCATCTGGAAGATGGTGACAGCAAGGTCTAAGGGACTGATATAAGAATAAATACTGTTAAGCAGGTACACAGTAGGAGTTAAATAAATGTTGGGTGATGGTGGTTTAGTTGTTAAGTCATGCCTGATTCTTTTGTGACCTCAAGGACTGTAGCTGACCAGGTTCCCTTATCCTTGGGATTTGCCATGCAAGAATACTGGAGTGGGTTACCATTTCCTTCTCCAGGGGATCTTCCTGACCCAGGGATCGAACATGTGTCTCCTGCATTGCAGGTGGATTCTTACCCACTGAGTCACCAGGGAAGCCAGAAATAAATGTTAGCTTTTACTAATTGTATTAAAGGGACCACAATTCCAAGAGAATATAAAATCACTGGGAATATAAATTAAATATAAAGAGGCAACAAAATTATGGTATGTACATTCTTTCATATTTATCTTGCTTGTTTGGGTTATTTTTTATTTTAAATAGAAAACACACCACTTTACTCTTATTTCTATTAATTTTTTATATTATGATTTTTATAATTAAACTTAGAATAGATTTAAAAAAATAGAAGAATCCTTGAAAGTAACCTCACTTCTGGATTGAAGAAGAAAATGAGGGTTTTAATAGTTAAACTGCAGTTCTGCTATGCCAAAATACCAATGTGAGAGAAAGTAAATCTTAATTTAGAATACCACACTGACTCAAATTAAATGTTTCTGTAGATCACTCTCTCAGAATATGTGCCTTGGGGTTGTCAAAGCCGAAGCACTGAGGAAGTAGAGATTTGTCCAATTTTCACAATTACTCAGATATTAGTTACTCTCTCTGTTAGTAATGTCAGCACAGCTTAATCTTCATGAGTAGCTAGTTTAAAAAAAAAAAAAAAGGCAGACACGGACTCCAGTCCTGACTGCATGGGTTCAAGTCCTGGCTTTGTGGTAGGCTAGGTTGGTGATCTCTTTGTTCCTCTCTGTCCTTTCGTTTCTGCAGCTGCAAATTGGGGTAGATAAACCTTAACTCATAGGATGTTTGAAAAGTTAAATGAGTTAACTCACATAAGCCACCTTAGCATTTAAATATTTACTATAAGGAGTGGAAGTCAATATTGGAGAGTGAATTCTGGATCTAATTTCATAAAGAGGCAGGTTAGAGATCATAACACTTCCCTGCTGAAATAAGGAACAGAATCTATATTCCAGGAGACACTGGGTAAGCGAACCACTGGCCTCTGCCTTCAGGGTGTTTTCTGCGGAGAAGAGGCACATGGGCCATGTGTCCTCCGATGCCCTCTGTAGCCCTTTAGCCAGATCCTGTCCTACATGGAGCCTACCCCTCTTGTCTGACACGGTCGTGACAAACCCAGGAGCTGCCTCAGAAGGATGATGAAGGGACATGGACAGGCATCCTGGAAGGTCAGAGGCATCAAGGCCACAGCATGGTGCTAGGTAACGTGAGCGAAAGTGAAAGTTGCTCAGTCGTGTCCGACTCTTTGCAACCCTGTGGACTATTCAGTCCATGGAATTCTCCAGGCCAGAATACTGGAGTGGGGAACCTTTCCCTTCTCCAGGGCATCTTCCCAACCCAGGGATCGAACCCAGGTCTCCTGCATTGTGGGCGGATTCTTTACCAGCTGAGCATAAAGGAAGCACAATGGCGCTAGGTGGGGGTCCCTAGAAATACCCTCAGGACCACAGTCTAAAGTTAGGCTTAGGACACGGGGAAGGCTTTGAGTCTCTGACTCCTGAAGGCAGTGATTTCATTCACTCTCCCTTTCCTGTTTCCACCTGCCAAGCTTTCTCATGACTAATGAACCCTCTTACCGTGTGGAATCTGTGCTGTCCTCTTCAACATGGCCTCTGGTTGAGAGGAGACTTCACACGGAGGGCAGGCTAGGATTGTTCTCCTCCACGGGGGCCTCCTAGAGAGGTGAAGCCCAGACACAGACCTGTATGATAGACGTGCTCCTGCAAGTGAAGGCTTTTTCTATCATTTGGACCCAACCCCATCCCTAAAGACAGGAATAATGATCAGGGGACAGAAGCCTGTGTTTCAGCTCTACTCACATCCTCCCCGGAGAGAATTAAAGTGTCTGCTGCTTTCCCATCAGTGAGTGAGCCAGTGAAAGCATTTCCCGTGTTTATTCATTTAGTTCTTTCAGGATGCCATTGGAATTATCATGGGTCTTGTTTGGCATTTGTTTGTGTGTATTTGTGTTTTCCTGAGATTGAGTGAGGCCCAGATGTCACTCTACTATGTTGGACTCGGCTCAGAAAATTAAAAAAAAAAAAAGTCAAGATCATGTCATACATTAATTTGTCTCAGTCCTTATGTTGTTAAACTCAAAGTAGTTCTACCTCTAACTCCTGTTCATAAAGGAGAAGCTGTGATTTCTCGATCTCTCATGGGAGGGGTGCTATGGACCCTGTTAAGACATCATCTCAGGGAGACAGTCATCCCCAATGTAGAAAATATTGCCAAGTAATCACTGCACTTTTATCACTTTCAAATATTTGACTTGGCAGCTTAGCTATACCTCTCCTTAACCTTCTTTAATTGGCCCTCCTTTTCAAACATCTCTAGATTTTAGAGCTACATTTTTATCTCTTCATTGCAGATTAAGGCCATACAGTTGAAATTTACACTTTTCTTTTAATCTCTCTG
Source organism: Bos grunniens (assembly GCF_055505025.1). Taxonomy (NCBI): domain Eukaryota; kingdom Metazoa; phylum Chordata; class Mammalia; order Artiodactyla; family Bovidae; genus Bos; species Bos grunniens. The sequence continues at coordinate 12,872,699 of NC_141168.1, forward strand.
TCTCTTTCAATTGTCCTCCTTCTGATGCACTAAGTGATACTGTTTGATGATTACAAAGCTCTTACAGACCTAACTTTCTAGGTTTTGATCTTAATTCAGTTTTCTAGAGGGTCTTAGTTCTTAAACTGGGTTGGATGGAGCACTTTAACATAAAAGATATATATTTAATGTATTAGAGAGCAGACAAAAACATATTTAAGAGGAGGCAAATTGGGGTTATCTTTTTTTTCTTCTGGTAATCTTGTGTGTCCAGTAAAGCCTCAGTCTACTTACTTCCTTATTCTCTAATGCACACTCTATCCATTCAAGCACTTCTCCCCAGTGAAAGTGAAAGTGTTAGTCACTCAGTCGTGTCTGACTCTTTGTGAACCCATGGTCTGTAGACTTCCAGGCTCCTCTGTCCATGGATTCTCCAGGCAAGAATACCAGAGTGGGTTGCCATCTCCTACTCCAGGGGATTTTCCTGACCCAGGAATTGAACCCCAGTCTCCTGCATTGCAGGCAGATTCTTTACTATCTGAGCCACCAAGGAAGCCCCAGGAAATTCCCCAGTACTTCTGCTCTCAAATTCTTATTCCTTGTTTCAAGTCAATTTTATCCTTGTATTACCCACTTGACTCCAAACACAATACTAATCCTTCAAAACACTCATGAAGCCTCTTCAACTATCTCAGACCAAATTGGACTCCCTTTTTCTGGTCTACTAAAAACACTGATTGCATCCTTTAAGGTTATGTTTAATTTCTTTTTACATTTTAGTAATTGTACTATCTATCTTTCCTCTATTTTATAAGTGAAGCCAGATTATTACAGAAAAACAAATTTTCTTCACCAACAGTCAGATAGAGCCTCTGAATTTAGAGCCTCCCAGGTGGCGCTAGTGGTATAGAATCTGCCTGCCAATACAGGAGACAACGAGACATGGGTTTGAATCAATAGGTCGGGAAGATCCCCTGGAGGAGGGAAATGGCAACCCGCTCCAGTATTCTTGCCTGAAAAATAACATGGACAAGAGGAGCCTGGTGGGCTACAGTCCATAGGGTTGCAAAAAGTTGGACATGACTGAGCACAATTATAATGTTATTTATTTTGATAAAGACAGTATGGTGACAGTTATTGTAGCTTTGTGGATACAAAAAGGTATAACCATCTGTCTCCATTTTTTTTTTTTACTTAATATTTGAATTGGCTAGGGCAAAAATATTTATTCTGAAAAGTCTTAGACTTCATGTATTTATTTAATATTTATATTCATCAATCGGAGGAGGCAATGGCATCCCACTCCAATACTTTTGCCTGGAAAATCCTGTGGACAGAGGAGCCTGGTAGGCTGCAGTCCATGGGGTCGCTAGAGTCGGACACGACTGAGAGACTTCACTTTCACTTTTCACTTTCATGCATTGGAGAAGGAAATGGCAACCCACTCCAGTCTTCTTGCCTGGAGAATCCCAGGGACGGGGAAGCCTGGTGGGCTGCTGTCTATGGGGTCACACAGAGTTGGACACGACTGAAGTGACTTAGCAGCAGCAGCAGCAGCATATTCATCGATATTTTATATTCTAGTAAGAATAAATATTATAAAGCATAATTGGCTCAGTCATTCAGTTCAGTTCAGTTGAGTTCAGTCGCTCAGTCATGTCTGACTCTTTGCGACCCCATGAATTGCAGTACTCCAGGCCTCCCTGTCCATCACCAACTCCCAGAGTTCACTCAGACTCATGTCCATCGAGTCAGTGATCCAGCCATCTCATCCTCTGTCGTCCCCTTCTCCTCCTGCCCCCAATCCCTCCCAGGATCAGAGTCTTTTCCAATGAGTCAACTCTTCGCATGAGGCGGCCAAAGTACTGGAGTTTCACCTTTAGCATCATTCCTTCTAAAGAACACCCATTAATGGACACCTATTAAATGAAAGTCAATTTAGAGATAAAAGTGTTTTCAGATTACAGTTAAATACATATCTACAGCTGCACCTAAATATCATTTTATTGTTTTGCTATCTCTGAGACAGAAATTCTCCCTACACAAGATTGAGTTCTTTCTTATTTTTAAAGTCCTTTTAGCATGTACTGTTTCAATGGGGTATTTGAAGAAAGATAAATGTTATAAGAAATGATGAGAAATTATAAGTGTTGATGACTCTTTTTACCATAACTTCTGTCATGCAACACCTTTTTAACCAGAGGAAGCTATTGTAGGATGTGCTCCATGAAAACAAAGGAATAAACCAGGAAAGAGATATATATGAGATTAAAATACTAAGGAGTACAACACATAATAAAGGCAGATGAAGTGCCTAGAAAGCATCCAATCCAGACAGAAGGAAAATAGAATCTCTGCGGAGATGGGTATATTATCAGAGGTGGCTGAGGAGGTTTGTAAAATGTGGAAAGTCTTAGCCATTGGCACAAAGAATCCAAGCAGAGGGGGGAAAAAGTAGGGAACTGGTTAACATCACTTTTATTACTTGCAGCTGTAAGCCTTTAATCCCTCCATACTTCTTGCTTAGAAAATCATGTGACAGAAAATATTGCTTAATAAAAGGTTTTCTAGTCAAACTTGCTGTCATGGCTGATGTGCTGTGGGTGAATGGGCTTCAAGTGGGGGTGCTGCTTCAACCCCCACTTCAACCCCCATGTTAGAGCATGGTGCTCTAACAACCATGGATGTCTTAGGGATTTCTCCTCCTTCATTGGGCTGATTAATGGGAACACACACCGTGTTGCACTTTACTCAGAAGCTGCAGAGTTGGTGCTAACCCTTATCAAGTGTTTATCATGTACCATTAACATCAGGCACCCTTTAGGTTAAGGCATTAAGGGACATCACTGATTCAGAGAGCCAAAACCTGCATTCCTCTGACTCACATCCTCGGAGTAAACAGGAAGGCTGCATCCACCTTGCCTTCTTTCTTTAAATTCTCCACCATTCTTTACCTTTCTCTCTCTCCACCCACTTTTAGGGGAAAAAATGTAATGTTTTTATTGTAAAAAGGACATAAGCTCCATAATACAAAATAAAGCAATTCTAAAAAGTTCTAAGGAAAAATCTAAAAGTGTTCCATATCAGATCACCTAAACTAGCCATTAGGATTAACAGCTCAGCATCTCAGTGATTTCTTCATGAATATGTACAGACTCCAGGCTAATAGGACAGATGGATGAATAATTTAACACCATGTAATTATAGGATATTTTAGAACAGTAATTTGACATTTTTATGTGTAAAGGGAATATTTTCTGAATATGAAAATAAGCAATTTAGAGAATTACAACCATATCAGTCACACATTTGGTTACTAGAATCCTACATTTCTTTTGGTCTTAGAAAAATATAAACAGAAAAAGGTAAACAGATAATGAGAAATTATTTTTATAAAAATTGGTTCATGTTCCTCATACTTTTTTAATATATATGCATGCTGCTGCTGCTGCTGCTAAGTCATTTTAGTCGTGTCCGACTCTGTGCAACCCCATACATGGCAGCCCACCAGGCTCCCCTTGCATGTATATATATATTTAATATAGCAGAAGGAAAAATATCTATTATGAAACTAAAATGCTTAATTTACTACAAAAATATCTGTTATGAAACTAAAATGCTTAATTTACTACAAAAATATCTATTATGAAACTAAAATGCTTAATTTACTACAAAAATTCTTAAATCAATCTTCTTGATATAAGTATAATTCTTCATTGTATTTAGATTGTAGCCGTTAGGTCTCTAACCATACTGCCTTATTTTGAGAGAGTATCAAAACTGAAAGATGAGAACATTAGCACATTTCAATTTTCTACTCAAGATTTAAGAAAGTTTGCTTCAGAACTGAAACTGGTTAGCAGATACTGCCAGTTGTCTGCCCTATGGCAATTATCCCTTTTTGCTGTCCTAGCAATGATCTTCAGGTATTCGGTGGTGAAGTTATCAGAGAAAGGGGCCTCAATGAGTCACAAGCCTGCCTGTGCTTTGTCATTAAGTCGTGTCTGACACTGCAACCCCGTGGACTGTAGCCCACCAAGTTCCCTCTGTCCATGGGATTCTCCAGGCAAGAATACTGGAGTGGGTTGCCATTTCCTTCTCCAGGGGAGCTTCCCGACCCAGGGATTGAAGCCGGGTCTCCTGCATTGCAGGCGGATTCTTTACCATCTGAGCCACCAAGGAAACCCCCGAGTCACAGGGAACTGATACAAATTAAGCTCTCAATTTCATCCTCTTTTTCAGTGTTTGTTTAGAGATAGCTATTTGACCCAATTTGGCCAATGGAATACAACGAAAAATCTGCTGAGAAGAAATAGTTCTGGAAAATTCTTTCCTGATGAGAAGAGAAAGACATACAAAAAGACTTTCTCTTTCAATTCAGTTCAGTCACTCAGTTGTGTCTGATTCTGGAACCCCATGGACTGGAGCATGCCAGGCTTTCCTATCCATCACCAACTCCCAGAGCTTGCTCAAACTCATGTCTATTGAGTCGTTGATGACATCCAACCATCTCATTCTCTGTCATCCCCTTTTCCTTCTACCTTCAATCTTTTCCAGCATCAGGGTCTTTTCCAAGGAGTCAGTTCTTCACATCAGGTGGCCAAAGTATTGGAGCTTCAGCTTCAACATCAGTTCTTCCAATGAATTTTCAGGACTGATTTCCTTTAGGATGGACTGGTTGGATTTCCTTGAAGTCCAAGGGACTCTCAAGAGTCTTCTCCAACACCACCGTTCAAAAGCATCAATTCTTTGGCGCTCAGCTTTCTTTATAGTTCAACTCTCACATCAATACGTGACTACTGGAAAAACCATTGCTTTGACTAGACAGAACTTTGTCGGCCAAGTGATGTCTCTGCTTTTAAGTATAATGTCTAGGTTGGTCATAGCTTTTCTTCCAAGGAGGAAGTATCTTTTAATTTCATGGCTGCAGTCACCATCTGCAGTGATTTTTGAGCCCCCCAAAATACTCTATCACTGTTTCCATTGTTTCCCCATCTATTTGCCATGAAGTGACGGGACCAGATGCCATGATCTTAGTTTTTTGAATGTTGAGTTTTAAGCTAGGTTTTCCACTCTCCTCTTTCACTTTCATCAAGAGGCTCTTCATTTCCTCTTCACTTTCTACCACAAGGGTAGTGTCATCTGCATATCTGAAGTTATTGATATTTCCCCTGGCAATCTTGATTTCAGCTTGTGCTTCATCCAGCCCAGCATTTCACATGGTGTACTCTGCATAGAAGTTTAATAAGCAGGGTGACAATATACTGCCCTGATGTACTCTTTTCCCAATTTGGAGCCAGTCTGTTGTTCCATGTCTGGTTCTAACTGTTGCTTCTTGACCTGCATACAGATTTCTCAGGAGGCAGGTAAGGTGGTCTGGTATTCCCATCTCTTTCAGAATTTTCCACAGTTTGCTGTGATCCACACAGTTAAAGGCTTTGGTGTAGTCAATAAAGCAAAAGTAGATGTTTTCTTGGAACTCTCTTGCTTTTTTGATGATCCAATGGATGTTGGCAATTCGATCTCTGGTTCCTCTGCATTTTATAAATCCAGATTGAACATCTGAAAGTTAACGGTTCATACACTGTTGAAGCCTGGCCTGGAGAATTTTGAGCATTACTTTGTTAGTGTGTGAGATGAGTTTAATTGTGCGGTAGTTTGAACATTCTTTGGTATTGCCTTTCTTTGGGATTGAAATGAAAACTGACCTTTTCCAGTCCTGTGGCCACTGCTGAGTTTTCCAAATTTGCTGACATATTGAGTGTAGCACTTTAACAGCATCATCTTTTGGCATTTGAAATACCTCAACTGGAATTCCATCAGCTCCACTAACTTTGTTTGTGGTCATGCTTCCTAATGTGAAGAAGGCTGTGCGCCGAAGAATTGATGCTTTTGAACTGTGGTGCTGGAGAAGACTCTTGAGAGTCCCTTGGACTGCAAGGAGATCCAACCAGTCCATTCTGAAGGAGATCAGCCCTGGGATCTCTTTGGAAGGAATGATGCTAAAGCTGAAACTCCAGTACTTTGGCCACCTCATGCGAAGAGTTGACTCATTGGAAAAGACTCTCATGCTGGGAGGGATTGGGGGCAAGAGGAGAAGGGGACTACAGAGGATGAGATGGCTGGATGGCATCACTAACTCAATGGACGTGAGTCTGGGTGAACTCCAGGAGTTGGTGATGGACAGGGAAGCCTGGCATGCTGCGATTCATGGGGTCACAAAGAGTCAGACACGACTGAGTGACTGAACTGAACTGAACTTCCTAAGGCCCGCTTGACTTTATATTCCGGTATGTCTGGCTCTAGGTAAGTGATCACACCATCATGGTTATCTGAATCATGAAGATGTTTTTTGTATAGTTCTTCTGTGTATTCTTGCCACCTCTTCTTAATATCTTCTGCTTCTTCTAGGTCCATACCATTTATGTCCTTTATAGTGCCCATCTTTGCATGAAATGTTCCCTTGGTATCTCTAATTTTCTTGAGGAGATCTCTAGTCTTTCCCATTCTACTGTTTTCCTCTATTTCTTTCTTTCTCTTTGCTTCTTTATAAATTTTAAATATTGTTATGCCAGAAAAGTTCTACCACCAAAACATCTGAATATAGTTTATCAACCATATTGCTCCCATAAATATATTCATACTGCTTTCTTTCTTGAAGATTGTTTTGGGAATTAAATATCTTATTTTCTTTCTACTTTTGTCTTATCTTTATTCTCCTTTGGTAATTTTTGCTAACTCTTTCTCCTTGGGACAGAGGAGAGAAATATCTATGTATCGTGTGGAGTCATTGGATTCTTGGTGTAAACTACACTTGCATATCAGTCCATGGGGTCACTAAGAGTCAGGCACGACTTAGCGACTTCACTTTCACTTTTCACTTTCATGCACTGGAGAAGGAAATGGCAACCCACTCCAGTGTTCTTGCCTGGAGAATCCCAGGGATGGGGAAGCCTGGTGGGCTGCCGTCTATGGGGTCGCACAGAGTCGGACACGACTGAAGCGGCTTAGCAGCAGTAGCACACTTGCATATATAATTAGATTAAGAATACAGGGTCTGGATCTAGATTACCCATGTTTTAGTGAGGGAGGAAAGGAACAGGCTGAGCTGATTCCATCTTGAAAAAGAAGGAAACTCCCTCTTGCACTCTCAGTGAGCTTTAGACCATATGCCTGGTAACCATGGGGATAACATACCTGTAGCTGAACTGGCCTCCTGGACTGATAAAAATCAGATGCCATACCAAGATTTCCCATCACCAAAAAGAATGCAATAATCCCCTATGTAGTAAATCACCTTTGTAATCTTTATGGCACCCATTGGTGTAGGCTACAATGTATAACCAGCTGACCCTTCTGATTAGGAATCATGGCTGTAACCTGATTGTATCCCCGTTTAACACTTTCCAGGCTAGGTTTAAGGAATTTGGGGATGTGGGCTTAAGCAGTACACTTAAGGTATATAAGGTTTTCACAAAAGTCAGTCAGGGTCCTTGGCTAAGAGGAGACTCTGCCTTGGGCCCACCAGTGTAATAAGCTGCACTCTACTATCTGCATTGTCCCTCTGAGTGAATTTGTCTCCTGGAACGCGTGGCTACAACTTTTGGTGCATTGACCAGAAAACTCCTCACTTTGAGGAGACAAGTCCCATTTGGGACTACTCCAAGGCCTTGCGACTCAAATCTTCTAGACGGGGGAAGGCACCTCACCCTTCTGGAAGGATTCTGCTTCTCAACACCCAGACCTTTCAAGTTAGCAGTTAGTGGACGACAGCAGGGGAATTGAGTGCTCAGGTGAGGAGGAACTCACCCAGTAGGGTGGAAGAAGGGGCCTAATCACCCCCTGGGAGGGACTAGAAGGGGCAAGGACCTGCAGGAGACTGGAATAGGCAGGTGGAGGCAATTGCTTGGTACACAGGTTGATGAGTGTTTTAGGGCTTAGGAAGGAAATTTGTGAATGTCATTTAGAAGGTGGTGTCCATGCCATCTTGGGGAAAATTATTACCAAGCAATCGCCAGGGGATTGTTAGGAGAAGAAACTTGGTCTTTGTATGCTTGTATTATTCCCTCCCCTAGGAAGTGTCCCATCTGCCGTGAAATTCTTGAGCCCCTCAGAATTGTCAGGCTAGAAGGAGGGGAGAAGGATACATAAGTGGGTATGAATTGGCTTTTCCAGAGACAGCCTGGGACGTGGGCTATTTAACCCATCTGTCTATTCATCCACACCTGATCAAGCCCACCAAGGCAGAACATACTTTAAAAGCTAAGGGAGAAACAGTCTTGGATCACGTGGTGTTCTGGTTTGACCATGCCAACCGGCAGGTGAAGACATGCCGATTCCCCTTCTCTCTCTGGGGTCTGGCAGGTAAGGCTCTTCTCACCCCAATTATGAAGGAGGTGGAATGGCAATTTAAGTGTTTCATTGAGTGGAAATATCAGAAGAACATAGGGTACTGAGAACTTCATAGACAGACGAGAAGGAAAAGTAGAAGAAGGTCCGAGAAGGTAAGCAAGATGGGAGGAAATGAATCTAAGGCAACTGTATTGGAGTGCATGATTAAAAATTTAAAGAAGGGATTTAGAGGAGACTATGGGGTGAAGATGACACCTAACCACCTCCACATACTCTGTGAGGTTGAATGGCCCCCTGTGGGAGTAGGATGGCCACCAGAGGACACTGTGAACTTAAAAATAGTGGAAGCAGTCTACACAGTAGTCACAGGAGAGCTGGGACACCCGGATCAATATCCATATATTGACTCATGGCTAGGGTTAGCTCAAGACCCTCCTCCTTGGAGGAGGTTTTGTATCCAGAAGGGAAAGGGAAAAATATTAATGGCACAAAAATTGACTGATGATAAAAAAGAAATTCTAGAGGATTTGGATGGGGATGACCTACCCCATACTGGACGATGACATGCCCACTGCCCAGCACACCACCAGGACTGGAGGCTGCCTTGCTGACTGATCCAGGGCCAGGTGAAGTTCCTGCAGCAGCCCCTGCTCCTCCACCAGCTCTCCCAGAGATCGCAGAGCCACCATTTCGGCAGGCTCCTATCCCAGCAATGGAGACTTCTGGTCAACGCCCCCAGGATTCCACCTCAACCGTATCACCTAGATTGTATCCACCTCTCCTGGAGAGTACTGATGGGAAGGGGGAAGAAAACACAGGAATTAGACAGAGGCTGCACTCCACCAAGGAACAGGGGGAAAGAACACCACTACAGATGCCCCTCAGAGAGCTACAACAGCCTCCAGTTCAGGACGCATGGGGGCGCTACCATCAGCCCCCTGTAGCCTAGTATTACCAGCCATTTTCCTCTACAGATATATTAAACTGGCAGAGACATGCTCCACTGTACTCCAGGGAGCCACAAGCCATGATTAGGCTAATGGAGACTATTTTTCAAGCCCACCACCCTACATGGGATGACATAATCCAACTACTAGTCTCCCTTTTCAGCACTAAGGAAAGACACAGGATCCTAACAGAGGCCAGAAAATGGTTAAGAGACATGGCACCTGAGGGTACTGCAAACCCGCAGCGGTGGGCAGAATGAGCCACCCGCGTTGAGAGGCCCAGCTGGGACTGTAACACAGAGGAAGGGAGGGGCCACCTGGAGAGATATCAGGCGGCCATTTTACAAGGTCTCAAGAGCGGGGGCCCAAAAACCTATGAATATGGTAAAACCCTCTGAAGTGATTCAAAGGGAAAGCGAATCACCCTCTGAGTTCTATAAAAGACTGTGCGAGACCTATAGACTTTATAGATCCAGAGCCTGCTGGGTCTCAGGTGGTGATAAATGCAGCCTTTGTGTCTCTAGCCTACCCTGAAAATGTCAGATCGGGGGACACCAAGGGACTCATGAATTTTTTTTTTAATTTTATTTCATTTTTAAACTTTACAATATTGTATTGGTTTTGCCAAATATCAAAATGAATCCACCACAGGTATACATGTATTCCCCATCCTGAACCCTCCTCCCTCCTCCCTCCCCATACCATCCCTCTGGGTCGTCCCAGTGCACCAGCCCCAAGCATCCAGTATTGTGGGTCGAACCTGGACTGGTGACTCGTTCCATATATGATATTATGTGTATTTCAATGCCATTCTCCGAAATCATCCCACCCTCTCCCCCTCCCACAGAGTCCAAAAGACTGTTCCATACATCAGTGTCTCTTTTGCTGTCTCGTATACAGGGGTATTGTTACCATTTTTCTAAATTCCATATATATGCGTTAGTATACTGTATTGGTGTTTTTCTTTTTGGCTTACTTCAATCTGTATAATAGGCTCCAGTTTCATCAACCTCATTAGAACTGATTCAAATGTATTCTTTTTAATGGCTGAGTAATACTCCATTGTGTATATGTACCATTGCTTTCTTATCCATTCATCTGCTGATGGACATCTAGGTTGCTTCCATGTCCTGGCTATTATAAACAGTGCTGCGATGAACATTGGGGTACACGTGTCTCTTTCAATTCTGGTTTCCTCAGTGTGTATGCCCAGCAGTGGGATTGCTGGATCATAAGGCAGTTCTATTTCCAGTTTTTTAAGGAATCTTCACCCTGTTCTCCATAGTGGCTGTACTAGTTTGCATTCCCACCAACAGTGTAAGAGGGTTCCCTTTTCTCCACACCCTCTCCAGCATTTATTGCTTGTAGACTTTTGGATCGCAGCCATTCTGACTGGCAACTCATGAATTTTTATACATCCCTGAATGCCCAGTACCTTAGTTTGGAAGAGACTTGCTGTCTAAATTGGGGGCACGAGTGACCTTTCCCCCCACGAAATACCCACTCTTCAAGTGGGCTCAACCACCTATTTACTCTTCCTCTCAGTAACCCCTCAAGATGAATGGAGATTGCACGATCTCCCAGAAGGGAAACTGAACAAGCTGACCAGTTGAGAGAGAGAGTTAACTCAACAATTCCCTGAGGTCTGGGCGGAAGACAACCACGCCCCCCCCCCCCCGCCCCGCTCCCCACCCAGGCTTGCAAAACAAGCCCCACTGGTAACAGAACTCAAACCCTCAAACCCGGTACAATTATGTCCACACCCGCCTTGGGCCTGCCAGACCTTGCTAAGCTGCTGACTCTTTACATGACTGAAAAGGACAAGGTGGCTATGGGAGTGTTGTCCCAGACTATGGGGACACAGGACAGACCCGTGGCTTATCTCTCGAATTGGCTGGACAATGTTGCCCCTGGATGGCCGGGATGCTTACGGACAGTTGCTATGGTTGCCTTACTGGTCCAGGAGACAACCAAGCTGACTTCAGGCCAAGATTTGATCGTAAAAGTCCCACACAAGGTCAACACTCTCCTGTGAGGGGACCCCCATAAATGGCTGTCGACATCCCGGATTACTCAATACCAGGGACTGTTATGTGAGAATCCCCACGTTACTATTGAGCCTTGTCAGGCCCTGAATCCAGCCACTCTCCTTCCTGTGGGAGAAGGTAGGCCCTCACATGATTGCAAGGAAATCCTAGAAGAAGTTTATGCCAGCAGACCTGACATGAGAGACCAGCCAATCCCGGACCCAGAGTGGGTCCTGTACACAAAGGCACCAGCCTGGCGAAACAAGGACGACGACTGTCGGGATACGCAGTAGTCATGGAAGAAGCCATCGTTGAGGCTCGCTCTCTGCCATCACACTGGTCTGCTCAACGGGCCAAAATATGTGTCTAATCCGGGCCCTCCAGCTCTCAAAAGGCAAGAAGACAAACATTTACACAGACTCCAGGTATGCTTTTGCTACTTTACATGTACACGGGGCTTTATATAAAGAGCAAGGTCCTCTGACAGCCAACAGAAAGGACATTAAAAACAAAGAAGAAATCTCAACTCCATTAGATGCTGTATGGGAACTTGAAAAGGTAGCAGTGATGCATTGTTGGGGTCACCAAAAGGAAGACACCCCACAAATGAGGGGAAACCGACTAGCAGATAAAGCCGCAAAACACGCGGCTGAGAAATCTGGGCCTGCTTGTGGGGTGGGGGGGAGGCATCTTTCAAAACCTTTGTACTCTAAAAAAGGCCTGAGTTAACTTTAACTCTCCCACAGTATACCCTGGCCCAAGACCAGCTGGCTGAAGCAGAAAGGGCCACCAAAAATGAAAAAGGGCAATGCTGCCCCGGGACATGAACAAAAACCTCCAGGAATACAGTTAAAAGGCACTCTAAGTGGACTTTAAACCCTGCTGACACTCATGGTATGTACCTTCTCAGGATGGGTGGAGGCCTTCCCCACCCCAACTGAAAAAGCAAATGAAGTGGCTCACTGTCTGCTTTGAGAAATAATCCCCAGATTGTGTTCCCAACCAGTATAGGATCAGACAACGCCCTGCCTTTGTACCCGACTTAATTCAACAGGTATGTAAAGCTCTAAATATCAAGTGGAAATTACATACGGCATATAGGCCCCAGAGTTCTGGGATGGTGGAATGAACCAACCAGACACTTAAAAGAGACACTCTCCAAGTGGATCATAGAGACTGACTGCTCCCCGGTGGACTTGCTTCCAAAGGCTCTGCCCAGACTCAAGATGACCCATGGTTCCATGGCTATTCTCCATACAAAATTGTGTCTGGGAGGCCCCCTCCCATTGTAAAACAGGTGTCAACAAATTTGCCTCAGGTAAGGGGAGATGAGATTTCACAGCAGATGGAACAACTGGGTAAGATAATAAATCAGGTAACTAAGTTTGTACAAGAAAAGGTGCCATTCCCCTTTGGGGAACAGATTCACGAATTTGTGCCTGGGGCTCAGGTGTGGGTCAAGGACTGGAAACATGACTCCTTGGCCCCACATTGGAAGGGTCCATGTACTGTTGTTCTAACCAGCCCTATAGCAGTTAAAGTTACAGGTGTCACTCCCTGGATCCACCAGATGAGGCTGAAGAAAGCATGCCACGCAGACTCAGAGGACACTGAGTGGACTACACAAAAGGAGCCCACTGATCCCCATGAAACCAAGATCATCTTAAAGAAGAAGAAGAGATGAAGCTCTACAATCAACTGCTGCTACAAGGACTTGCTGGTATCATCTTGAGACTAACCATAGTTTCAGCACAAGGAGGGACCTGTGGTATAATTGAATGCTGTGTATATATTCCTGATTTATCTGGCTATATATCAGTCACCCTAGATGACATGAAAGGTCAGGTAAAAGCTATGTCTGATGATAATCTTCCTTTTTGGACTTCTATTCTATCATGGGTAAAGGGTGATTGGTGAAAACTATATTAACCATTGTTATAGTTGTTCTGTTTATTCTGTTATGTGGACCTTGTATTCTCCAATGTGTTGTTAACTTTGTATCACGGAGGCTAAATTCATTTACCCAAATATATAGCAGGAAACCTAAAATGCAGTACATCCTGATGAGTGATGCTCACACTGGAAGTTGGGAGCATCAAGAGGGTGGGGAATGAGGGAGGAAAGGAACAGGCTGAGCTGATTCCATCTTGGAAAAGAAGGAAACCCCATCTTGCACTTTCAGTGAGCTTTGGACCATGTGCCTAGTAGCCATGGGGATAACATACCTACGGCCAAACCGGCCTCCCAGGCTGATAAACACCAGATTCCATACCAAGAATTCCCATTGCCAAAAAGAATCTAGTAATCCCAAACGTAGTCAATCACCTTTGTAATCTTTATGGCACCCACTGGTGTAGGCTACAGTGTATAACCAGCTGACCCTTCTGATTAGGAATCATGGCTGTAATCTGATTGTATCTCCCTTTAACACTTTCCAGCCTAGGTTCAAGGAATGTGGGGATGTGGGCTTGAGCAGTACACTTAAGGATTTCACAAAAGTTGGTCAGGGTCCTTGGCTAAGAGGAGACTCTGCCTTGGGCCCGCCAGTGTAATAAACTGCACTCCACTATCTGCACTGTCCTTCTGAGTGAGTTTGTTTCCCAGAACACATGGCTACAACATTAGCACCAACTTTTTCATATGCTACCTCAACAATGACTCTGGATAAATTACTCAGCCTCTCTATTCCTTGGTCTTCTCCTGTTTAAAAAATGAGATTTAAAAGTATAAAATAAAAATGTATTTGTCTCTCCCCTAACTTGAGTGCTCCTTGGTTTCAAGAAGAAAACATGGGGATGCCTATTGGTCAGTTTGCTACAGAGATTTAAGGAGGACTTTCTCTGTGTCTTGTTCTGTTCTAGTTACTACAGACACAGCTATGAGGAAGACAAAGGGGATACTTATGGTGATAGTGATTTTGTATGTTAGAGACTGTAAACTGTAAATAAACCTATGAACAAATACAAAGGAGGAAAACTTCAGATACTTAAAAATGTCATGAAAAAGAGACACTTCAGAGATATGTGATAGAAACTCACCTAGTTCTGACAAGTGGGACTCTGAAATATGCTGGTCTGTGAGGAAGAAATTTGAAGTCTATGATGTTTGAGACCTGATGAATTAGAAGATCCAGTAAAATAGGAATCTCTGTCTTGTCTTCTCAGTCTTTTTAAGCTTTTTGCTGATTAATAGATATTTTTAATTCCAGTCTAGTCAAATTTATCAATGTTTTCTCTGGTGGCTCATTTGTATATTGGTTTAAAAATCCTTCCCTTTCATACTTTTAAAAGCTTTATAGTTTTGCCTTTGACACTTAGGACTTGAAAATGCTAGGAATGGTTTTTTAGCATGCTTGAGCATCTAACGGTTAGTCAATAGTACCAGAAGTATTTCCTGCAAAGCCCTTCCTTTCCCCAGTGATATTCTATGTCATATATGGACTCATATAGCAACTGTTTATAAAGTCATGAGTCAGCTTCCTTACTTTTTTTTTTTTCCAGTTTGTTTATTGGAGAATCCCCGGATAAAGACTACACTGTTTTACTTATTTGCACTTTATAGTACATTTTGTTGTAAAATCCTCCCACCTTGTACTTCATCCTTTTTAATGGTGCTTGGTCTAGCTGTTGCTCTTCATATTTTAGAATCAGCTTTTCAAGTTCTGCAGATACCCACACATTTCTGAGATATTGTAAGATATTTATTAGAATTACACTGAATATATTCATCAATTTGGAGACACTAAATATTTACAATATTATGTCTCTCAATTCAAGAGCCTGATATATCTCATATCATATATATGTATATTTAGTTACCATAGTGCCTCAATAATTTTTCTAATTGTCTCTTTATAGTTTTGTACATCTTTTGTTAGATTTATTTCTAAGCATTTTAAATTTGTTACTTATGGTGACATTTTATAAAATTTCATTTAAACTATGGATTACATTAATAAGTTAATTTATTATTCTGATTGTTTTATTTATATTTTGGCGGTAAATCTTTAGTTTGAAAAGAGTTTTACCATTAACTGATGTTAAATTTTGTCAATTTCTTCATTGTATATTTTGTTAATGTGACAATTTTTTTTTCATTGAAAGTTAAACAATTATTTACTTTTCAGGATAAAAACTTTATCATAATTTACTTTTTATGGACTTGTTTTACTAATATTTTAAGATATTTGCATTTGTATTCATGAATAGGATTAGACTGTGTTTTCTATTTCATAATGTTTAACTCGGGGCTACTATCAAGAGCTTAAACAGTAAAGATAGTTATTTTCTCATTTTATAAGAATTCCAAAAATAAAGACTACAGGGTTTGTTAAAGGACTCAAAAAGACATTCAAGGTTCAGAGTCACAAGGACAGGCTGACACACCATACTTCAAACCATCTCTCACAAGGATCTCTTCTTCTCCAGAAATCTCAGGGCACCCTTCACCTCTGCATTCCTCAAACTGTAGATTAAGGGATTCAGCATAGGGTTGAAAAGACTGTAAAACAATGACAGAATCTTCCTTTGTTCTTGAGAATGGCTGGACTTGGGCGCCAAGTACATGACGATGGCAGTGCCAAAGAAGAGCCCGACCACGCAGAGGTGGGAGGAGCAGGTGGAGAAGGCCTTCCTGCGGCCCTCAGCTGACTGGATCCTCAGGATGGCGGCCAGGATCCGCGCATAGGAGCCCAGAACCAGGCAGAGAGGTCCGACTAAGACAAACACGGAGCCTACAAAGAGGACGATTTGGTTGAGCCTGGTGTCGGCACAGGCCAATTTGAATACTGATATGATTTGACAGAAAAAGTGGTTTATTTTTTGTGCTCCACAAAAGGGTAGCCTCAGAATGAGAGAAATATGGACCAGAGCCAAGAGGAAGCTGAAAATCCAGCATGTGGCAGCCAGGACTGTGCACACTCTCCAGCTCATGATGACCGAGTAGTACAGGGGGTGGCAGATGGCCACGTACCGATCGTAGGACATCACCACCAGACTCAGACACTCTGTGACTGCAAATGCTAAATACAGAAAAGTCTGAAGTATGCATGGAGCAAAAGAGATGGTTTTCTTCTGCATTATAAGATTCGCCAGCATCTTAGGGACAGTGCTTGAGGCATAGGCCATGTCAACGATGGCCAGGTGTGACAGGAAGAAGTACATGGGGGTGTGCAGTCTGGAGTCCAGGCAGATGAGCCCCAGGATGACCCCGTTCCCCAGCAGCGTGAGGCTGTAGAATAACAAGAAGAGGCCAAAGAGGAAAACTTCAAGTTCTGGGTCAACTTGGAATCCCAGCAGGATGACTTCTGAGATCCATGTCTGATTGCTTCCCATGCTCTTTTGACAGATAAATAAAATGCTGCACTTGGGACAGAAATTTTAGAGCTAAGGGTCAGAGAAGGAAAAAAGTTGATACACTCATACAAAGTGAGAATTTATGCCAGAGGCCACAAATCAGTAATTCCTGTATCCAATCAGCCCAAAGTCCTGTGGTATTGATTAGATAATTTGCCTTTTATTGATATTTTAACAATTTTAGTTATTGATCAATTTTTAAAATTAGTAGATTTTGCATAAAAATTGGGATCTCTGTCTTCTTTTCAAAAAATAAAATATTTGTCATTTCTTAAAATTCATTAGCTGAAGCTAATGAGAAGATAGTGGCAGATTGTTTTATTTACCACTGTTTTCACTAATCTCTATTTTCTCACAGAAAATGAAGTTTAATGATGCTGAACAATTTTATCAGTATACTTAAACTATTGATTTATATTAAGGAAAAAGTAAATATTCATCCCCAAGATGAGTTCTTAGGTTCTCCTGTACTTCAAACACATAGAAATAAAATATAAAATGAACTCACCCCCCACCCACAAATACACAACCAGAGTTTAAAGCAAGACAATTCTTCAAACAGAAATTAATCAGAAACATGATATGGTCCAAGTATGAAATCAGAGAATCATACCTGGAACTCACCTGGTATGTGGTCAGGACAGATTTTTGGATATGGGGTACTAATATGGTTGATTGAAACTACAGGCTTGGGTTGGGCCCATAAAATGAGATCAAAACAAAACAAAACAAAAAACACTGCCATTGGGCTGCTAGATAGAGTGATTCTAAGGAAGTCAATATGCTCGCTGGCTGTGTCAATAGATCGCTAGTGCCTGAGACACTATTATATAGGACCTGATTCTATGTAAAGGGCCCATGAAGTCATCTGAAGAGCAAAAAAAACTTAAAACCACAAGGGAGGAAGAAAAAAAGGTGGAAAGACCAAATCAAAATAAAAATACTGGCAAAAACAAAAAGACTTTCACTCAGAATATGTGCCTAAAAAGCATACAAAAAAATTTCATGCTAAAGAGGAAAACAAGGTAAATAACTGAAATTTGATTTGTTCAAGATGAAACTAAATTTATAGAAGAATCTTCATAAAACTCTAATATAATAAAGGATGGTTAAGATGTTTCAATATATTAATAAAGGGTATGCTATTTATTCAAGTGTTTAAGAAGTTAAGAAAAATAAATAAGGAAAGCAGGAAAACACAATCAGTGTGTAAAAATAGATCAACTATGAACCTCTGAAATAAGAAATATAGCCATACAATTTTTAAAAATCAGTAAATAAAATGATTTCCAGTCCTAATGTTAAGGAGGAAAATAGAGTCTTGGGAGATCACATTAAGAATCCACTCAGACTTGAATACAGAAAGAGGGGTAATATTTTGAAAATGGAGTTTAGAGACATGAATAATAGATAAGAGGCTGCGCTTAGAAAAGATAAAGTTTCCAGAGCAAAAAAGAATGAAGAAAATGGTGAAGAAATAGTATTTGAAGAGATTTCACATAAACATTCCAGTATTAAAAATAGACCTAAGTCCTTAAGATGCAAATATTTATCACACTTAATGATTGCAATACATAAACATAATATACACTCAATTTTTCATAACTGAAGATGATATAATCTTTAGAAAAAAATGTACTCAGAGAACAGAGTAGGATAAATAAAAAATAAATTCTCAAAAAACTGTAAATTCTTAACAATCATCTCTTTGACTATTGTCTTTTCTTCATTCTCTACATTTCACTGTGTATTGACCTTGTGGAGTTCCTATTCAATCAATGTTGTAGTCTATCAACTTATCTTAAGGCTCTTAATTATCCTCTTAGATTTCTTTTTACTCTTTTCATCATGTTTTAGACATTTTATAACTATCATTCAATTGCACATTTATTCTATGAAAGATGCCAGGTTACCATCTATCCCCTCTACCTATTTTTTCAAAGCATTTATAATTTGAAAAAGTTATATTGATTAGTTTTGAACCTATAGATTATAAAATGATTATTTTGGCATTTTAAAAGGGGACATTAAATTTTTGAAAATGAGTAAACAGAGAAAGGGACATTAGATAGTTAATATAAATGTTCTTGATAAGAATTGAATCTTGAATCACTTGAAATTTGTTACAGTAGTTGATTAAATTTAGATACTATCAATTAATGGAAATCATTTTAAAAAGGTATGACATAAAATCTATGGATCCCCAAATTACAAGACAAATGAAAAGAAAGTAAAAGCATTATGAATCCACAGCAGCAGAAGGAAGAAAAGGAGAAATAAAGGAACAAATAATTTTATAACAAACAGAAAACACAGTTTAAGCTGATATTAATAAATCTATGTATGTAAATTAAACAGTATGCATAAATGGAAGACATTAAAAGACAGGTAGGGTGAAGTCACTAGTCGTGTCTGACCCTATGACCTCATGGACTGTAGCCCGCCAGGCTCCTCCATCCATGGGATTTTACAGGCAAGAATACTGGAATGGGGTGCCATTTCCTTCTCCATTAAAAGATACAGTTAATCATAATAAAAGGAAAAAAGAAAATCAAGTTACAAAATCCCTTCAAGAGTCATACCTAAACTACCTAAACGTAAATACAAACATACAAACTCCCTGTCACTGCCCTTGTCTCCATCTCTGTCTTTCTCACACACGGACCAAGGTTACAGATGAAATAATGGAAAAGCATGTTTGAGCCAAATAGAATCTGGTAGTTGCAATACTGAGATAACTTCAAAGCATTTAAGACACACAGGAACTACTACAGAATAACAACGAAAAGGTAATCCTCCAAAATGATAAAATTCAGAATGTATTCCCTACAAAGACAGCAAACAGCAAAGATAGGAAGAAACATCTTTAATCTGAGAAAAATATCTCCAAAACTTACAGAAAAATTATATTTAATGGTAAAATGATAAAAACTTTTCTTATGAGTTAGAAAATAAACCTAATATGCTTCACTGAAAATGCGTCTATTTAACATTGACTCAACTAGTCAGTAACAGGCAAAAAGAATAATAAAGAGCACATTAAAATAGAAAATACAAAATACCAATTGTGTATGAAGAAAAAACTATAGATGAACTGTTGAAATTAAGTGTAATTATAAAAATTCTGAATTAAAAGTCAATGCAAAAAATGAAAATATATAGATGTTTAAAAATTGGAAAATTTGTAAAGACTCTAAACTTTTCCAAATTCATCTATACTTTCAATGAAATCCAAATCAGAATTCTAGGAAATTTTCTTTATTTGTGGAAATTAATAATCTTATTCTAAATTTTGTGTACAAAAATGTCAAAGATCAAGGATAGCCAAAAATATCTGAGACTAAAAAATGAAATAAAATGAATTTATTGATTAAAATGAAGTACTATAGATTATTATTTATAATAAAAGTACTATACAAGTACTACAATTATTAGTCAATGTGGTATTGGGGCAAGGGTGAAGAAATAAACCAATGAAACAGCGTGGTTAACTCAGAAATACATACACATAAACACACACACATACACGCTTGATCTAAGACAAAGGTGGAACTGGTATTTTCAATAAACAGTGCTGGGTAGGATGGCTATCCATGAGGAAGAAAACTAAGACATGAACCTTACCATATATAATATAGAGAATAAATTCCAGGTAGGTTTTAGAACTAAACATAAAAGATACAAGCAAATCTTCCAGAATACAAATTAGAGGATCTTGGAGTTGCAATATTTCTTAAACAGAATCCAAAAGAAGAAGATTGTCTCATATCAATAGTATACATTCTGACTGGATTTCCTTTTCTTTTTGGATTTCTAAATTTAAGAACAACACATTTTCACTTAGGTTAATATTTTTAGCAACCATTTCTTAGAAAGTGATTAAGAAAAAGACAGAAAGAAGACATTTAAATTTTAAAAGTTTTTATAAAGCAAATGTTTTTACTGAACATGATGCCAGATACAGAACAGAGGTGAACTGGAGAAACAGCTTTCATAGTAGAATGTTTTACCAAATTTCCAGCAGCAAATACTTTCCTCTAAACATAAGTGATGGTGGAGCCACATGATCCCACTCTAGGATCTGATTAAGGGTTTTCCTGGGATCAGAACCACCACCCCTGCAGAACAAGGCTGGAACCCTGTGACCTGGGAGGGCCTAGTCAGAGGAATGAGGAACCTATGGTGAGACAGTATGGGTATCAGATGTGACTCTGAGACCCCAGCACAGAGCAGGAAAGGGGTCTTCTCAAAAGTGCCATTTTTGTCTTCCTAAGCCTGATGATTTCTGCCAGCCTTCTGTCCTCTTCTGTAAACCATTGACCAGTATATAAATAATGATTTGTGCGACTATGGGCTGGCACTACTTCTGATCTTTTCCTCAACTTGGGCTTAAATGTAGAGGAAAACTCACAGAGATGGGAATGGCTGGAGCTGAGGCACCTGCTCCCTGGAGTGAGTGCAGTGGATGGGGAATCCCAGGCACCTTTTCTGTCCTGACGAAAGGACAGGACTCAGGGTGCTCAGGAGCTTCGAGGTGGGAGGGTTTTAGAGTCTAATCACCTAAAACCAGCCCATTCCCCAGAGACATTCCTGTCAAGCCCAGGGAACAAATTACTAAGCCTTCTCACCATTCTGTCTTCCCTACAGAGTAGAGCAAAACCTACCCCTCCCCTCTTTGCTTTCCAGGTTTGCCATCCGTGAGTGTGTGTGTGTGTGTGTGTGTGTGTGTGTGTATGTGTAACTACTTAAGCAGAGAAATAAGAACTCAGGAAGAATGGCTGGGGTAATCCACTCAGAGGGATCTTGGTATGAAAATTTAACAAGTCTAAGTCATATATTATGGATCATGTCACACAGAACAATCTCTAAGTAATTAGACTTATTATGTACTTGATCTTCAAGTCATGCCTGCCTCCATATCCCCTTTTGGAATGATTTAAATGTCATGATATGGTACATGTGGACCCCATGGAGCTTGTTAAGACAGCACCTCAAAGGACCAAATCCTCCCTGGAGAGTGTACAATCTTCGTCTGCTGAACAGTGTTATTATGAAATGAACTACCAAAATCTTCCATTACAAATAATTGTTTTTACTCAGAAACTCATAAGGATTGAACTCTATTCTCTTATAATTAAGGCAAGTTTTGTGACTTTAAAAATACTGGACTTACTCTCTTGAGATAGAAAGTCATCAGGCACTACTGTTTCGGGCCAGCATGCAGTAGGCCAACATCTGTTCTGGACCACCACGTTTTGGGAAGAGACCTGGATTGAGATATTAATTTATGGGTTAGCAGCATATGTAATGGGCTTCCCTGGTGGCTCAGACAGTAAAGAAATCACCTGCAATGCATAAGACCTAGGTTTGATCCCTGGCTTGGGAAGATCCCCTGGGGGAAGGCACGGCAACCCACTTCAATATTCTTGCCTGGAGAATCATGGACAGAGGAGCCTGGCAGGCTACATATAGTCCATAGGGTTGCAAAGAATTGGACACAACTGAGCAACAAAGCACAACAGCACAAGCGTATATAATTTATTGTAATCACTGAGACTGATGAGGTCCATAGAAAGTAGATAGAAAATAGATATGAAGAATCAACCCTGAAAAATGCCAGTTTTTTTGGAAATGGGAAATGATGAGGAGCAACCAGGAAAGTAGAAGGGCCACCAGGAGAGCAAAATATCAGTGCTCAGGTGGGCAGTTCATCTCTCCACACAAGCCTTCACTTTTTATATCTGTACAGACTCCTAAGGTCAGGTAGAGGGTGAGAGTTCAGAACCTTCTCACTTTTTCCTTGTAGATACCTGAGTGCTGGACATGCAGACATCCCTACGCATGTGCATGGTCCTCTAGAGCCCCAGGAAGATGCTGGAGCCTTTCAGAGCCACCTGTATCCATCTCATTGCTCAGCTTTTCCTCTGAAGTTTTTAGTCAGACAGTCTGGCACCATATCTTCATGTGTAATGCCTGTTATCATACCTCCGACAGCTGTGATGCTTAATAAGTGTCTCTCACTTTTTTCCATAAACACTCTATTCTATAAATACACAATGAGAGGGGTGAGCCAGGTCAAACACAATCTTGCAAGTAGGTATTATAAGTAATCTAGAGATGATTTAAAGCCGACAGTAGGATGTCCCTAGGTTCTCCGCTAACATTCATTTGAGTCTTTTGTAACTCTGAGCTAATGGCCTAGTCTTCTAGGATTTCCAAAACCTAACCACCACATAAATAATAGAAATTTATTTTCTCACAGTCCTAGGGGTTTGTAGGCAAAGAGTAAGGTGTTGACAGGTTTGGTTTCTTCTGAAGCCACTCTTCCTGGTTTCTAGATGACTGTCTTCTCCCTATATCTTCACGAAGTCTTCCCTCTATTCATGTCTATATTCTATCTCCTTATAAGGACATTGGTCACTTCGAATTAGGGCCACTATAAATACCTCACATTAATATAATTACCTCCATAAATCTTATCTCTGAAAAGTCACATTTATATGTACTCTGGGGCCCTGGTTTCTATATATTAACTTTGAGGGGACACAACTCAGTATAAAGTGGCTAATTACTCACTTTTCAGACAATGAAATGTTGCCATGTGGTGTGCATGATTAACAGCCATAAGTCAACTTGCTGAATATTGGCTTTCAGGTATATGACCTGACATTTAAGAATAATCATCTCTTTTGGAATATGGCTCAGGATTGCATTGCCCCAGTTTTTACTTTCCTACTAATAAAGACCTCATTATAAAAATAAAAACATTAACTGGAGCAGATCAGCATTTGCATAAACTATGTATAAATACCCTTGCCAAACCCTCTCCAAGGGATTTCAGGCTGCCTTAATCATTAATGAATTTAACAAAAATTTGTTACATGCTGAAGATTAATTCTTCAAAAAATTATTTGATAATATTTAATGATTATTTGAGGAAGTTATCAACATAATTGTTGGTGAACTTAGGCTTCAAATGAGTCAATAGTATAACCTGTGATCCTTGAGAAAAAGGACATGCCAGCTGAGCTCACTTTCCCAGAGGCCTAGTTCTGAGAGGCATTTTCAAAACGATGACCATAAAAATGGAATCTGAGCAGAAAGCTACAGTCTTGTTGGATGGAAGTATTCAAAAATGAAGATACGGAATATAAGAGGGCTAGGAATTGAGTTGTGGGGGTATTTGGAAAAAGAAAGATCTGTAGATAAGGAGCCCCCAAAATTTGTGCAAGAGTTTTTGTGAGGTATTTCTTAACCCTAAAGCACATGAATGTTAAAACCTAACAGGGAACAGTTGTTGAGGGACTGAGAGGTAAGAAGAGCTGAGCATAGCTGAACAGATATTTCAGATGTTGCAAAATGTCTAGAAGAAGTTGGAGTTATAATCTAGCGAACCTGGAGAGATCTTCATAAAGATTTTGATCTAGGTGCAAAAATGACATCCAGGGAGTAAGAGTAACAATAAAATAGACCCATATTAACAAACCTAAAACCAAAGCCCAAGAGAAACAAGGTGATCTCCAAAAACGTAATTGTTTGCTCAGGGGAAAAGCACAAAAAAATAAATAATCTTTATAGAAGTATAAGGGCTTCCCTGGTGGCTCAGACGGTAAAGTGTCTGCCTGCAATGCGGGAGACCTAGGTTCCATCCCTGGGTCGGGAAGATCCCCTGGAGAAGGAAATGGCAACACACTCCAGTACTCTTGCCTGGAAAATTCCATGGATGGAGGAGCCTGGTGGGCTACAGTCCATGGGGCCGCAAAGAGTCGGACATGAGCAACTTCACTTTCACTTTCATAGAAGTATAATGTAATTGATAACTTCTACAATGTGTCATTTAACCATTGAAAATCAGAAAGAAATGATCAATGCTCAAGAGATACATTCGTCAACAGAAAAGGTCCCAGACATAATACAGATAGTGAAGTTACAAATAAAGTTACCAAATAACTGCAATTTATATTGAAGAAATGGGAAACAAAGATAGAAAAAATGAAAAATATAATATTTCACTGAAGTATTAGAGTCTACAAAAAGAATCAAATATCTATTCTGAAACAGCAATATGTATTATCTTAAATTAAGAAAACATTGGATAGATTTAACAGATGACTGCCCCCAACAGCAAGCAGGACCAATGAACTTATATGAAGATTAATAAGAAACTAATAAGCAGTTGCTTCATTTGCTATTATTTTCTCCCATTCTGAAGGCTGTCTTTTCACCTTGCTAATAGTTTCCTTTGATGTGCAGAAGCTTTTAAGGTTAATTAGGTCCCATTTGTTTATTTTTGCTTTTATTTCCAATATTCTGGGAGGTGGGATGCTTGGGGCTGGTGCACTGGGACGACCCAGAGGGATGGTGTGGGGAGGGAGGAGGGAGGAGGGGTCAGGATGGGGAGCACGTGTATATCTGTGGTGGATTCATTTTGATATTTGGCAAAACTAATACAATTATGTAAAGTTTAAAAATAAAATAAAATTAAAAAAAATTAAAAAAAATAAAAAAAAGAAACTAATAAGCAATAGCATTAAAAGTAATAAAAAATGGAGCTGAGTCTGAAAGACATATGGGAATATGGTAAAAATTCTAATATATACTAATGAAAAAAAAGATAAAAGGAATAAAACAAATTTTGAAGATATTATTTCTGAGAATTGTTGATTCTACATTTTCTATTCCAATTTCTCCACTTAAGTGTTATTTCATCATATTTTCACCATTTCCAGTTTCCAGTTTCTTTTATTTACCCATCAGATTTTTGTATTCCCCAATTTTTCCAGCCCATAATTTTTCTTGTCTCTACATGATCAGATTGTTTATAAACCTTAATTTAACTGTTTCATATTATAGACTTTCTATTTTTAAAACTATACTTTCCAAAACTTTCTATTTCTTCATTATATAGTTAATATATGCTCATCATACTTGGACTTAAAAATTCAGATTAAGAAAATATTTTCTTTATGTGAATTTACTCTCAAAAAATGCATAGTGTATGAATGGCATTAGTGATCTTTTTCATTTAAAATGAATTTAATAAAAATATTACAAGTCAATACATATATGATAAAGGTTGCTTTTTAAGAATATATTCTTTTGAATGCATGTTCCATACAAGTACATGTTTTATCTATCTCCTAGTAGTAGAAACCTTGGATGTTTCCAACCTTTTAGCTACTATAAGTACCGCTACAATGAGGCATCTTTGCTCACATAATTATGTCCTCAGATAAATTCTTTAAATTAGAATTATTGGGTTGAAACTAACAGCTTTCATCTCTTTGTATCAAATTTCCCTGAAGAAAGATATAGGGCTTTAGGCTCCTATGAACACACAATAGTATTACCTATTTTCTTAAGGCCTTGCCATAAAGAGAGAATAAAATTGAAGAAGTCATCAATATTAATTACAGATAATTGTATCTCTTTTTAACTTCAACATTTATTTATTATTTATATTTTTATATGAATGATGATAATTTGGGAAATTAATTTTAAAGTGTTCTGAAAATGCTTAAAGAACAGCTTAAATTTTGTGTTCTATTCAAGTCTTTGTTTTTCTACTTCAAACTCTTGAAACATTTCAAAAACTTAGCTGTTAAACAGCTTTAACTTAGTTGCTAAAAAGCTTTATTTATTTAGAATAGAGACAGTTAAAAACTGAAAGCTTGATAATGAATACTGAAATTTAACTGAAAGGCAGTTTGGCTTTCTAAGAAAATTTTCTTACCTTCCTCCTCTTTTCTTTCTTTCTTTTTCTTACCATTGTGAATACATTATCATGTAGTTTTACTGAATTTCTTTGCTGCTAGATAATTGTGGTGCTGTGTTTGCACTACTGATTCAGAAAAATGAACACAAATTCCTCCAAAAAGCTCTAAACTGATAAATTCATCAGTATAGTTTTTATTAACTCATTGTAACTTAATATTTAAACACACAAGTACATTCTATACAAACTATAATGGACAAGCCTCAGTCACATTCTCAATCATTCCATATTCTTATTTTGACGGCTAGAATAAAGTCCAAAAAAGTCCATACCAATATAAAAGTCAGAAAACATAGTAGACTCTGTCTAAATTCATTGTGCTTCATGGATAAATCAAGACTTAGTTCCCTGGGACTTAACCCTTGTGGCAGATATCACTCTCTCACTTCCTCACATCTCTCAGTCTGAGCTCTCTGGAATCTTCATCCACTTATCCCATCTCAGCCATCCATGTGACTAACTCTAGTCTAACCTGGTTGCCTTCACTGAGTAAAAGACAATAGCACCTCACCTCATGTAACTTTGCATTCCTCTTGCTTCCTGGGCCAAGGTTTTCCTTTACCCCTGGAGAAAGTCACACTGGACTCCTTGGTGGCCATGATGTGCATATAACCTATAAGGTAGGATAATTAATACCCCATGGAGTGAGACACTCATTTATCAGTGAGATAAGCAATTAAGTTATTCACTTATCTGTTCTTGGATGGACTGTTCCAAAAGACATATTTCATAAGGCTTCTCATAAGACAATCCCATGAAGTAGGACACTTAATTGTTTCTAAAACCGAGAAGTAATGCCAGCATCAGTAAAGCACCCTTGAACTTCCTCTCCCAACTCTTGTCTCACTCCTCTTTTTCCTTATTTATCATTAAATGTTGGTGTTTGCCTGGTGGCTCAGATGGTAAGGAATCTGTCTGCAATGTGGAGATGTGGATTTGATCCCTGGGTCGGGAAGATCTCATGGAGAAGGGGATGGCTATCCACTGCAGTATTCTTGCCTGGAGAATTCCATGGACAGAGGAGCCTGGTGGGCTATAGTCCTTGGGGTCACAAACTGCGAAATGACTGAGCGACTAACACTTTCTTACATACATAAGCTTTTATTTTGGGGGAACCCAGGAAAATGGAGCCACTGAAGTTGCAAAAATCTAGTGGCAGAGAGAATCCAGCCTAAGATGTAGGGGTATTCTCTGTTTTCAGAGAGGCAGAAACTCTGTTCTTCTGGTCCCATTGAAATAGAAGGGAAAGGAAGACAAGTAAGAAAACATTGTTGGTCAGATGCATATATATACTACGTTTCCTGTTCTGGCTTAAAATCACAAACAGGGGGCTGTTGGATACAATGAGAATAAATCTCAAAATATATGAATATTTCCCTAACATTTCCCATTAGTATCTCTGGCTGGAGAACAATGTGCAAAACAATTGCATGAAAACATCACATAAGATTTAGCAAGGAGAGAGCAAGCTCAAGAACTGTTGTGTCTGGATCCAGGAGCAGTGAGACAGCTCTCCTGGACCCTTGCTGCCTCTGGCAGGGACTTAAATAATTCTACCTGCCTCCTGAGAAATCTGTATGCAGGTCAAGAAGCAAGTTAGAACTAGACTTGGAACAACGGACTGGTTCCAAATTGGGAAAGGAGTACGTCAAGACTGCATTTTTTCACCCTGCTTATTTAACTTATATGCAGAGTACATCATGTAAAATGCTGGACTGCATAAAGCACAAACTGGATTGAGATTGCTGGAAGAAATATCAGTAACCTCAGATATACGGATGACACCAACCTTAGGGCAGAAAGCGAAGAGGAATTGAAGTGTCTCTTGATGAAAGTGAAAGAGGAGAGTAAAAACGCTGGCTTAAAACTCAACATTCAAAAAAATGAAGACCATGGCATCTAGTCCCATCATTTCATGGTGAATAGATGGGGAAACAATGGAAACAGTGGCAGACTATAGTGGCTCCAAAATCACTGCAGCCATGAAATTAAAAGACACTTGCTCCTTGGAAGAAAAGCTATGACCAACCTAGACAGCATATTGAAAAGTAGAAACAGGTCTGCTTTGCCAACAAAGGTCCATCTAGTCAAAGCTATGGTTTTTCCAGTAGTCATGTCCGGATGTGAGAGTTGGACCATAAAGAAAGCTGAGTGTCTAAGAATTATGCTTTTGAATTATGGTGCTGGAGAAGACTCTGAAGAGTCCCTTGGACAGCAAGGAGATCAAACCAATCAATCCAAAGGAAATCAACCCTGAATATTGATTGGAAGGACTGATGCTGAAACTGAAGCTCCCGTATTTTGGCCACCTGATGTGAAGAGCTGACTCAATGGAAAAGACCCTGATGCTGGGAAAGATTGAAGGCACGAGGAGAAGGAAGTGACAGAGCATGAGACGGTTGGATGGCATCATCAATTCAATGGACATGAGTTTGAGCAAACTCCAGGAGATAGTGAAGGACAGGGAAGCCTGGTGTGCTGCAGTTCATGCGGTTGCAGAGAGTTGGGCACGACCGAGCAACTGAACGTTTTCCCTTCTTACCTCTCAGGTCCGTCACTACCGCTCTAACCTATGTGCATTCCTCCAGGCCATCATCTAGCCAGCATTTCTTGCCTGGACTAATAGTAGCTTTTAAGTTCTTTCTTTGATACCGGTTTGGATACTTCAAATCCTTGCTCCACACAGCCCTAGAAGCAGCCTAAGTTAAGGTCTGTCCACTTGATATTTTCATACTTACAACCCTTTAACGGCTTCACATTTCACACAGGACATACATCTGGATCAGTAGCTTGGAATATGAGTGTTTCCATGCTGCTTTCTCTCCAACCTTGCTTCTCATCAATGCTTGCTTTGTGTTTTTCTGTCAAAAAACCCTGAGCTTTGTAGTTTCCCCCACCCCATACATGTCGCTTACTCCCTTTGGGCTTTTGCTCCTTCTACTGATTAGGCGGAATACATATTTCTGCCACGCCACCTCATACTTCTGGTTAACTCTCACTCATCCTTTAAGATGATCTTCTCCTGGAAGTCTTTCTTAGCCACTCTCACTCTAAGTGAGTTATACTTTCCTGAGCTATATTAGCACTACCCTCTGCAGAGCTGCTTCCCTGGTGGCTCAGAGTTTAAAGCGTCTGCCTGCAAGGCGGGAGACCTGGGTTCGATCCCTGGGTTGGGAAGATCCCCTGGAGAAGGAAATGGCAACCCACTCTAGTATTCTTGCCTGGAGAATCCCATGGACAGAGAAGCCTGGTGGGCTACAGTCCACGGGATCGCAAAGGGTCAGACACATGGCAAGGTTAATTTCATTTATTCATCTGTTGTTATCCCCACTAGACAGTGAATAAAGTCATAGTAAAAAATGTATTCTTTTCATGTTTTCATTTCCAGACTTAACAGCACAAAATGTGTGTGTGAGTGTACACACATGTGAATGAATTTTAACTATATTGACTTGTATTTATTCATGTATTTTTAACTGTTCATTATCTCTTTAGAGAATTAAGATTGCCAAGTAAAGACATTATGAGTCATTGACTTCATAAATTATTTTGCATCAGGTAAAAGGCTACATTTTATAATATTCCTGGTTCTTTCTAGTATAGTGGGAAATCTAATTTGCTACTGTCTTATTTATAGGTTATAGGTCTTCTTCTTTAAAGGTATACTAAGTTTATGTTGTAGATGATAGTAATACCATTTGTTGAGCTCTTACTATGAGTCATGGATTCTGGCAAGCATTTTGCATATAGGTATTTTCTCTTCACAACAAACCTGTGAACTTAGTATCAGTGAACTTTTTACATATATTAAAACTAAATTTCAAAGAATTTAGGTAAGTTGCACACACAGCAACTGAAAGACCTTAATAGAAACCAAGCTCTAGCTGAACTCAAAATATGCATGTTTTTAACCCTTTTTTTTGGCAATGGATAAAATGCCTTCATAACAGATATCCTTTAAAAGGATCTGTTTTATAAGAGAAATTCATATGTTTTCATCTTCAAAACACTTTTTCACAAAAGATCTTATTTTAAAATTTGAATAATTCCTTTATATACAGTTTAAATATTTAGAAGGTTTAATTATGTAATTTGAGGAAGAGGTAAAAAACAAAAAAAGCCTCTCTATATATCATTTTCCATTACTTCTTAACTATTTTCTATCACTTCATAATTGTTAGAATTTCATGCTTGATTCAGTTCAGCTCAGTCTCTCAGTCGTGTCCGACTATTTGCAACCCCATGAATTGCAGCACTCCAGGCCTCCCTGTCCATCACCAACTCCTGGAGCTTACTCAAACTCATGTCCATTGAGTCAGTGATACCATCCAGCCATCTCCTCCTCTGTCATCCCCTTCTCCTCCTGCCCCCAATCCCTCCCAGCATCAGGGTCTTTTCCAATGAGTCAACTCTTCGCATGAGGTGGCCAAAGTATTGGAGTTTCAGCTTTAGCATCAGTCCTTCCAATGAACACCCAGGACTGATCTCCTTTAGAATGGACTGGTTGGAT
Organism: Bos grunniens; assembly: GCF_055505025.1. Taxonomy (NCBI): domain Eukaryota; kingdom Metazoa; phylum Chordata; class Mammalia; order Artiodactyla; family Bovidae; genus Bos; species Bos grunniens. The sequence goes on from NC_141168.1 coordinate 12,903,643, forward strand.
CTCTTTGCAGTCCAAGGGACTCTCAAGAGTCTTCTCTAACACCACAGTTCAAAAGCATCAATTCTTTGGTGCTCAGCTTTCTTTACAGTCCAACTCTCACATCCATACATGACCACTGGAAAAACCATAGCCTTGACTAGATGGACCTTTGTTGGCAAAGTAATGTCTGCTTTTTATTATGGTGTCTAGGTTGGTCATAACTTTCCTTCCAAGGAGTAAGCGTCTTTTAATTTCATGGCTGGATCACCATCTTTAGTGATTTTGGAGCCCAGAAAATTAAAGTCTCACACTGTTTCCACTGTTTCCCCATTTCCCTTGAAGTGATGGGACCAGATGCCATGATCCTCATTTTCTGAATGTTGAGCTTTAAGCCAACTTTTTCACTCTCCACTTTCACTTTCATCAAGAGGCTCTTTAGTTCCTCTTAACTTTCTGCCATATATAACTTACTCAAATATCAATTTAAAATCAAATGATTTCTGATAAGTTGTAGCTCTAGTATCTCTTGTCAAACAATCTTCACAATTACAGTGTGTTCTCATTTGCTAGGGTGTTTTCTCAAATTTTGATCATTTCCTGTAAGAGACAAGGTCATTTGGTCATTTCCCATGACCAAGCCAATGAGGAAAAAAGAGAGTTCTTTCAAGGACTTTGTTACTTCCATTCTCCTCTCTTCTCTCACCTCCACAATCCATGGATTGACACCCACACTCCACAAGTAGAGAAAAAACTGACTGAGAAAGCTCTGGTATGTCTATATATTTATTAGCATGACATCATTTGCTGTTTTCCTGTTGCTGTTAATTGCATCACAGTTATATTCTTAATTCTCTTTCCCTTGAAGCCATGGCTCATGCTCTACTTCATTTAAGCTGGTTATGCCTTAGGAAACATCACTATCATGGAAATGTAAAGAAATATTTCAAGTGTAAAACAATTTTTGAAAGAGACAATAGTTGCTGAATTTAAAATATTTAACTACTATGTTATTAATCTCCCAACTCCTTTACCTTAAATATTCTACAAATACCTTGCTTTATTCCATAACATTTTGTCTATAAGTTCTGATAACAGAAGAAAAAATATACACACTTATTTCTTCTTATTCAGAATATTTCACATAACCACATTAAGAGTGTACACACTATGCAGCTATTTGGAAGCTATTTGCATTTTCTTGTGCAGCACTAGCTTTACTACCAGAGCCACAAATGTGGACCGGGCTTTCTTGGAAGACAGCCTTAGGAAACTTTGCATAAGATGAAGAAAATGCCTGCCCAGGAGAGATCCTTTGGGCTCTGTTATCAGTACAGTTCAGCCACTCAGTCATGTCCGGCTCTTTGCGACCCCATGAACTGCAGCACACCAGGCCTCCCTGTCCATCACCAACTCCTGGAGTCCACCGAAACCCATGTCCATTGAGTCGATGATGCCATCCAACCATCTCATCCTCTGTCGTCCCCTTCTCCTCCTGCCCTCAATCTTTCCCAGCATCAGGGTCTTTTCAAATGAGTCAGCTCTTCGCATCACGTGGCCACAGTATGGCACAGCCATTATCATATATGTTGGGCCCCAATATGGGGACTTTTTGATATCTGTGTAGTTTTATGTCTGTGTAGAGCATGTTTTGATATCTGTGTAGTTATTGGACGAGATGACCTCTTAGGTCCCTTTAAACTGAGTCACTTTATTATTCAAGTTTTTTGTCAACTTCTCTCTTTATCAAGCATTCTCTTCAGAGCAGCTTTGACTTCTTTATTCCTCAGACTATAGATCAGGGGGTTGAGCATGGGATTGAAAAGGCTATGAAACAGCAAAAGGTATTTTTTCCCATCCTTAGAGTCCCCATATCGGGGCCCAACATACATGATAATGGCTGTGCCATAAAAGAGCCCAAACACACAGAGGTGGGATGAGCAAGTGGAGAAGGCTTTCTGGCGCCCTTCTCCTGACCGGATCTTTAGGATGGCACATAGAATATGAATATAAGACACCACAATTGAGGAGAATGGTCCCACCAGCACAGACACCGCCCCAGCCAAAACCATGGTCTCATTAATGTGGGTGTCTGCACAGGCTAGCTTGAGAATAGCTATGATTTCACAGAAAAAGTGATTAATTTGATAGGGCCCACAGAAGGGTAATGGTAGGAGTAATACCAAGTGGACTAGGGCTAGGAGGACTCCGAAAACCCAAGAAGTCACTGCCAGGGTGATGCAGACTCTCCAGCTCATGATGACTGAATATCGGAGCGGGTAGCAGATGGCCACATACCGATCATAGGACATCACCACCAGGAGCAGACACTCAGTGTGAGCAAAACTCAGAAGGAGAAAGGTCTGCGTGATGCAGCCAGCAAAGGAGATGGGCTTGGCTGGACTCAGGAGGTTGACCAGCATCTGGGGCACCGTGCTGCAGGCGTAGGCCATGTCAACGATGGCCAGGTGTGACAAGAAGAAGTACATGGGGGTGTGCAGTCTGCAGTCCAGTGAGATGAGCCCCAGGATGACCCTGTTCCCCAGCAGGGTGAGGACATAGAACAGGGAGAAGAGCCCAAAGAGGAGCATCTGCATGCTTGTGTTAAGGGGAAATCCCAGTAGGATGAATTCTGTGACAGAGGTCTGATTTCCCTCCATTTCCCTCTGAAAGAGACAATGAATCTTGCCAAATCGGAATGTCCAAGGGAAGAGTTTTAACATGCTGAATCTTTGTCAGTCGCTGTTTATTCCCTAGTAAAACATCTTCAATGATATTATTGTCCTGTTAGTCATTTAATAAATGAAAACTATGCATGCCACATGAGACAGAAGGAAACATTTTCACTGTGGTATGCTAAATGCTAGTATTCGGAAGTCCTAGTATCCAATAAATCTTTATTCCCAAACCAACTTTTATCACAGCTCAAAATATATTAATACTTAAATTGCCTTCATAGCAGTGGAGTTTTTCTCAGTCTGGGCTGATTATATCAGAGGTTTGCCCGCGTGTACTCCTGAGCTGCTGTGTACATATATACATGTGTGTAAATTTGCACTACTGTCTTTACATCTCTATATGAAGGAAGAAAGAAAAATGAGGAACATGTCAGTGATTCATCTATCAGGATGTCTCACAAATTTGTGCCTTTCATAAATGACTTACTTGTGGGCTTGTGATCTTTACTGATAGCATAACACAGTTAATTCAAGAGCATGGCAAGCAGTTTGTTACAACTTCAGTTAGATTTAAAGTAGAGACCTTTGTCTTTTGATTTTTGTACCCACAATCGGTATTCTGATCACACTGTCTCATGATCATTACATTACCCCTGTCGCCCCTCTTATATTCTATATGGATATTTATGCTCTATATCTTTAAGTATGTTTATACACATACACATATATACACAGACATATCCACCACATTTATATGTTTATACATATGCGTGTGTTTATATATATATATACACATACATATATCTATATTTATCTATACTTGAGTTTTCCCAATATTTTCACCATATCGTACAGTAAAACATCTGCTGGGAACATATATGCATGAATATATATACACACATATATATTTTTTGAATCCCCACTATGTGCAGTGTACTTGGTATTTTCTTTTCTATATTATTCCACTCTATTTCATTAGTAAAAATGATGGCTGAATGATTTCATAATGGGTCATAACCTGGAATTTAAAAAATATTGATTTATATCCAAGATTAGAGCTAACGCCCTAACTGTAGAGTCATTGTCACAGAATCTTTTACATATTTTGTATCTTCTCAACTCTAATGTAAAAGTTATTATTTATCATGAATCTTTAGTTTGTTATGGTTTATCAAATTTTTAAAAATCATTCCACAATAGCGTAGGTTTGAACCATTGTAACTTTTAAACCACTGTCTGTTTTCTTGCCTGTCTGACTCTATAGCCTTCATCAGTGCAGAATACATCTGAATTTCACTAAAATATCAATCTAAAAAAATTCCTAATTCAGTTCTTCTCTATAAGTCCCCATTAAAATTTTCTGATAAGTTAATATTTGAAAGGCTTCCTAAACAAAAGTTGATAAACTTTCACCCTACTTCAAAGGGAGAATCAAATTCATAGTAGAAATTACTGGGAGGGTATGATTTTGTCTTATTAGGAAATAACTTTATAACAATTAGAATCACCTCCTTGAAAACTGGTTGATGTATTAGGACTGAACTTTATGTCAGTGAATGTTTTAAATCAAAGATTGATTAATCATCTATTCAAGATGGGATTCCTTGTGTTATGCTAAGGTCTTTTCCAACTATAAATTCATCGGCCTTCAATGTATAGAAAAGTGTTAACCATTTTCATTTCAACTTCCTTGCAATACTTGGGGCCACTTAATTAGCAATGCTATTTGTAAAATGTCACATCCTAAAGCACACAAGAAACTAAAGTAGAAAAATCACTGAGTGGCACCTCATCTTCCTCCTGTCTACAAGTAGCTAAAACACAAAACATAAAATCTACAGATATTTACTGAACACATTCTATATTTTGCTACATGTTTCAGCTAAGTATATACAAGATAGTCCCTGTCTGCTGATGTATACAACCTGCTTGGAATGATAAGACTGTTAAAAGAACTCACAAAGATGAAATTTCTCGTATTTAATGACTCAACAAAAGAAAGTTCATGTTAAAAATAAAACCTCCAGGACACGTCTCTGTAACAAACTCATTTTGTAGTCAATTTGGCCCATTATTTCATGAAGACACTACTTAACTTCATGAGGTAATAGAAAGGTTTGTAAGGAAATCTCTCAAATAGCTATTTATCTTATAGTTTAAGTAAGAAATTCAATACTAAATGCATCAAAGTAATAACCTATATTAGTTGTTTCTAAAAGAGATGATGACTTTTATATTTTCCTATTAGCGATTCATAAATAGAAGAAATTTGCTGTTAGAAGACAATAACAATTACATTTAACACTGTGATTTTTCATTACAATCTATCTGAAATTGTATAACGAAAAAAGGCTAGATGATATAACAAACTTACTTCAAATTCACAGCTAAATATAAGAAGACAAGATGAGCATGAGCTGGATGAAGTGACAGCACACCCATAAAGTATAATAAATGGCATCTGTAAATCAGTGTTGAAATTCTTTTCTTCCAAGGATTATCTGAGAAAAGGAATTGTCTCCATAGAGACAACAAGATACCTCTCAAAAGAGATGATTCTCTCCTAGCTCAACTACCTTTAAACACACTTCTGAGACTTTGGTGTAGGGGAGGGATAAAGATGCACTGCACACCACCACCTGTTTTTTTCCAGGGAAAGGGGGCTCTCGAGAGCTATACTTGTTTCTAATTTCAAGAACTCTGACATTTCCCGCTTCTTTAACCCACCAAATACATTAAGTAGTATTTAGGGCACATAAGACCCATATATTATTCGCATCGTCTCTAGTACTGTTTGAGTTTTATATTGCACCTGACCTGAACAGGTATCCCATATATTTTTTCCATCGTCACCACAAGGAATGCAGTTCATACAGTGAGACCGGTAGCAGGATCTACAGAAGCTATAGAGAATATGTCGAGGAGTCAGGAAAGAGGATAAGGTATCCCAGAGGGACTTGTTAAATCCTGTTCCTTAGCTTCCAGAAATTCTGAGCCCAGGGGGTTGTGGGAAGAAACACCAAAGTTCCCCTAGGTCTGTAACTACTATTGTTTTCTCTTCTTCCTGAAATGGAAATTAACTGACCTCACGTCACTATGGGCTACCCAGGGGGCACAGTGGTAAAGAATCCACCTGCAATGGAGACCTGGGTTCGATCCCTGGGTAGGAAAGATACCCTGGAGTAGGAAATAGCAAGCCACTCCAGTATTCATGCCTAGAAAATCCCATGGACAGAAGAGACTGGCAAGCTACAGTCCATGGGGTGGCAGAGTCAGACACGACGTAGCAACTGAACACCACCATTCCTACATTCAAATAATAAAGTAGGTAGAATATAATTTCCTAAATTAGAGTTGTTTTAGTGTACACAGCAACAAATTAAGAAAATAATAGGGCAATTATCTTTTACCCTGAGAGTGATGACCTGCAATAGATCTGAAATAGGATTTTCCTCATCAAATCTGTTTGGTTAAAGGCTTATTGGTGACAAGAGTCTAAATTATACCCTCACATATTGGAAAGAAATTGCTCCCTATATTGATATTATCATTTCAAAATTTTTTATTTGGGGTCATATTACATTTTATTACTAATATTGTATATATAGAACTTTTCCCTCTTTTGTCATCAATCTATTTTAGTGACATTTGTAAAAAGAATTAGGTTTTTATTTTAATGATCTTTATAATTCCTTACTTTATAAGTAAAGTCTGCTCTTAAATAAACTATACTCTCTCTTTATTTTAATTCTTGGTCATTGTATATTCCTGAGCTGATTATTAAGTGTGGTTTTTAAAAATAATTTGCACTTTATAATACCATTTTAGTTATACATCTTGCTTGTTATCCAGAAAATTTATCATTAACTGTCAATAAAACATAAATTATGCAGAAGTATATTTTTGGTTTCCAAATATTTGTATTATCTCTTTGTTAATTTTAAATGTATTGTGGTAAAATAACGAGTTCTAGTGATGTTAATTCTTTGAAAATCTAAAGGGTTTTTTTAATACATTTGATTTTTGCAATGTTTATACTGATTTTAATGTGATATATATTCTCATTAGAGTCATGGTTCTAAAATCTTGTACCTGGGGAGCCTTAAAAATTACTGACAGTTAGGACTCATCACCAGAAACTGATTTATTTAGTCTGTGGGTACCCACAGGTTTTCCAGAGCTTCTACGTGATTCAAAGTTCAGCCAAGGGCAAGAACTCCTTCCATGCTTTTTATTCTCTTCCCTTTTTCATCAGTTTTTGCCTTCTTTTATATTCTTCATAAATCCTCATTTCAACACCCGGTTTCCACCAACTATATTTTCTGTAGGTTCATAGATTTTGTTTACTGACAGATTTTGTTGCATATCTAACAGGTTAATGAGAACAACATATTTTATTTTAGGATTATAAATTTCACTTTATTTGGGCTCATTTTCCTTGAAGGTTTTTGATGACATTAACTGGGTGGTTATCCATTCAAGGCAAGAGCTGAATGCTGTCATTATCATTGCTCTCGTGGTCAACGAAATTCATCCTCTAATGAAAGGCAAAATCCTCCACCATGAATTAATGCCTCCCAAAGAAAAATAGAATTCCTCAAAACTGTACTTTGTCTGCCTTCTTGATAAGGTTCATCCCATTGGACCTCCTCACTACTATGAAAGTGAAATGTTAGTTGCTCAGTCATGTCTGACTTTTTGCAGCCCCATGGACTATAGCCCACCAGGCTCCTCCATCTATGGGATTTCCCAAGCAAGAATTCTGGAGTGGGTTTCCATTCCCTTCTCCAGGGGATCTTCCTGACCCAGAGATAAAACCCAGGTCTCCTGCATTGCAGGTGTATTCTTCACTGTATGAACCACCAGGGAAGCCCCCTCACTACCTTACTCTGTGATAAAGTTAATTTGTGTATCAAGACCCACAGAATGTAGGCTACCCCAGTGGCCTGATACACACCACAAAATAAACCTAATTCAGCCTGTACTTATGGGAAGCACCTGTCAAGGAGACCTAACATACATTAAACAGAGTCCTACAACTCAGCTTTAGCTGGCTTACCTTACCCTAGGAAATAGGACCTGCCAGCTTTATAAAGAAATCCCCAGCCTCCTGGCCAATCAAGTCCTGTTCCTGTATGACCTCTTCCAACACTTTATAAAATTTGCTCTTGTCCAAAATCCTTTGGGAACAGTGCTCCACTGGTTATGAGGCACTGCATTCCTCCAATCCATGGGTTGTTTTCCCTTAAATAAAGGACATAAAAATCATTATTCAATTGTTCAAGTTTCATTTGACACACAATTCGACATTTCCCTCATCATTTTGAAAAATCTCTTCTGCCATCTGTTTTGCTGAGGAGAAGTCTGCTATTACTTTAATTGTTATTCTTTTGTAGCTATTATTTCCTCTGAAACTTTTGTAAGTTTTCTCCTTCTCCTTAATGTTCTGAGTTTTAATTATGCATAATATGTCTAGACATGGATTTATTTTTCTTCACCATTGTTTGATACTCAGAGTACTCTCTTGATTTGAGAATTCACACATTCATCAATCAGAAAAAAAAATCTCAAGAGTGATATATTCAACTAGTGTTCTGCCTCATTTTGTCCTTCCTTCTGGAATTCCTATAAGATAAATGAATATTGCATTTCAGTCTAGCTTGTATATGATTTTTATTCAATTTTCTTAAAAAATAATATGTTGCATTTTTAGTAAATTGTTCACTAGTATCCTCTGTTTTGGGCTTCCCTGGTAACTCAGATGGTAAGGAATCTGCCTGCAATGCAGGAGACCCAGGTTCAGTCCCTGGGTTGGGAAGATCTCCTGGAGAAGGGAATGGTTACCAACTACAGTATTCTTGCTTGGAGAATTCCATGGACAGAGGAACCTGGTGGGCTACAGTCCACAGGGTTACAAAGAGTCGGACATGACTGAGTATCTAATACTTTCACTTCACATCCTGTATTTCACAAACTCTTTCTTCTAATGTGCTCAGTCTAGAATTCATCCTGTTTGTTGATTTTATTCTGTTCTATTTCAGGGATGATAGTTTTAAGATTTTTAAATGATTCTTTTTGAAATCAACTTGTTATTTTCTAATCTTTTTAATTCCCTGGTCATTTAAAACAGTTGTCAGGGCTTTAAAAAGTCTGTTTATGCATTTGAAACATATAAATATAAGGTGTTTGTCAAATTGCTCATTCCTTATGTCACAAAATGAATATCATCAGAAGTGAGTTTGTATTACAGTTGATGTTTTTGGCTGTTTTTCTCAGCACTGATTTCCTCAAGTCATGAAAATAGATTCAAAGCTTATTCTTCAGACCAGTTTCTTCCTTTCTTTCTTCCTCCCTTCCTTTCTTTTTTCCTTCCTCTCTTCTTCCCTCCTTCCTTTTCTTCCTCCCTTCCTTCCCCTCTCTCTCTCTCATATAGAAGATTACAGACTGTCTTAGCTTAATTTATGAGCCATCATATCCAGACTTAGATCCTATATTAACAGTTTAGGATTATTTCCCTAGGTGATATTCAGTATTTCAGAGATCCAGTACATACAGAGTGGATGGCTGGATTCCTTGTCAGGCTGCAGTGTTAAGCCTGGAGGTTCTGACATTCTTATCCTACAATTCTCCTAAGGCTATATTGTGAAGCTGTTTGGGGAAAAAAAAATTTTTTTGAGCTCCATTAACAAACAGAGGGATTCCCTCCTGCCCTCCTCATACCTTATTTTCAAGGAAGAAGCCTGACCCAAGTTCCTCATTATCACATGGAGTGCTTCATTATCTTTTGTTTCTAAGAGAAAAGATGTTGCCTCTCCTGACAGCTTTCAGGCTCAGCCAGCAAACCCATGGTGTTAGCATCATTTACAGGTCATTTATATGCTTTCTTTCTGGTCCACACAGATGTTTATCTTGCCTTGCAGGCTGATTTTGTCTTTTTAATTTTCTTTTTTCGTACTTTATCTGTTGCTGCTCTGTGTTTGAAGCAAAAGTCTTTGAGCTACTATGATTGGAGATTGAGTTAGTATTTTAAAATATGAAGCCACCTACATTCAGAAATAAAGCATGGTGGCAGTGTAAAAATTAAAGTAAGAGAACCACCAGTATGGAGCTTATACAACCATTCTTTCCCACTTCAATATTTTCTTTTGATGAATTGGCTCAATAATTGAAAGAACGGGGTAGTTTGGACTTTGACATGGACAAATTCTATTACCATTTAAAAATCTCTAGTGGTTGTTTAAAATCAATTTGAGCTTTCCCACAGTGAAAAATAAAATTTAAAAGCTTATTGTGAAATAACAAAATTTTTTAAGACTGAAGAGGCATTGGAGAAAATATATTCCAAATATCCATTCAATCCAGGTATATTCATTCACCCTCTGCTTGTATATTTATAGGAAGACTGCACACCAATTAATAAGATATAATTGCTGGGTAACTTGCAATGCTAGAAAACATTTTCTCACATGGATTTTTATTCCATCTCCTTGTATACCTACTTATTGATTCTAGTTTTTCCCTCTGTGCTTAGTTGCTCAGCTGTGTCCACCTCTTTGTGACCCCATGGACTGTAGACCACCAGGCACCTCTGTCCATGGGGATTCTCAAGGCAAGAATTCTAGAATTGGTTTCCATGCCCTCCTCCAGGGAATTTTCCCAGTTAGGGATCAAACTGGGGTTTCCTGCATTGCAGGTGGATTCTTTACCAGCTGAGCTACCAGGGAAGCAATAAACTACCACTTTTACCTCTTAAAGGATATTCTGTGGGGCATTTGAAAATAACTCTTTATTTCTTTTTTCCAGCCTAAATACTAATAGTATCTTTTAAAGTTTTATCTGTTCATTTGTTTATTCGCTCATCTATTTATTCTTCTTCTAATCTCACAACAATTTTTGGCAGGCAATCTTAAGGACAGAGAAAGCTATACAATGAGCAAACCTCTAAAAGTGCTGAAATTTCAACCAATGTGCAAGTTACAACAACACTGAATTTATATTTCCACATGTAGAACTTGAAACTCCCTAGTAGAGCTATTCTAGACATACAGCTGGTGAGAAGTCTTAGTTGTGGGTAGGGAAGTGAATGTAACAAAGCCACAGACTACGGAGAGATGATTTTTGTATGTGTTTCCTATCCTAGATGCTATCTCATGAATCCTTCTGCAAATGCCACTACATACAGAGTGTACAGTTTATGTAGACTTCTTCTTACAGTTTCAACTTCTCCCAGCAGTTAAAAAGCAAAGACATCACTTTGCCGGCAACGATCCATATACTCAAGGCTATGGTCTTTCCAATAGTCACATACGGATGTGACAGCTGGACCATAAAGAAGGCAGAGAACCGAAGAATTAATGTTTTGGAATTGTGGTGCTGGAGAAGACTCTTGAGAGTCCCTTGGATAGCAAGGCGATCAAACCAGTAAATCTTTAAGGAAATCAACTCTGAATACCCTTTCTCTGTCCTTAACATTGGAAGGACTGATGCTGTAGCTGAAGCTCCAATACTTTGGTCACCTGATGCAAAGAGCTAACTCATCTGAAAAGACCCTGATGCTGGGAAAGATTGAAGGTCAGAGAAGAAGGATACCATAGAGGATGAGATGTTTGGATGGCATTATCAACTCAATGGACATGAACTTGGGCAAACTCTGAGAGATGGTGAGGGACAGGGAAGCCTGATGTACTGCAGTCTATGGGGTCATGAAGTGCCGGACATGACTTGGCAACTGAACAACAGCAATGAAAACCATTTTAGATCCAGGCTCCTATGCACTGTTCTTCAACCTCATTTGAATGAGACTTTCTCCAAAACAATGTAGATTTTAAATCATGGGTTTTATCAGCATATAATCTTACTGTGTGATCACTTAGATTTCCATTCTACTCTTTTTATAATATATTTCTTTGCCACACTGCTGTCATGCAGATGCCAAGCCTAAGACAGGTTCAGGTAAAATTGGTGATGTTTCAGGAAGAAAACTAAAAAGCAGTGTGGGTTTGAAATCAGTACAATGATATTAAACTCCCAATTCTGTCCTATTACTGGCTGTGAGGTGAGGTGTGAGAAAGCTACTAAATCATTCCAAACTTTAGAAAATAATACCTTCCTTACATGTCTGTGTCTCTATTTCTACTTGCAAATAGGTTCATCTGTGCCATTTTTCTAGAGAACAATTATATGGACACTGAGAGGGGAATGAGAAGGGGATGAACTGGGAGACTGAGGTTGACATATGTACACTGATGATACTGTGTATAAAATAGATAACTAATGAGAACCTACTGTAACCACACAGAGAACCGTACTCAGTGCTCTGTGGTGACCTAAATGGGAAGGAAATCCAAAAAAGAGGGTATATATATATATATATATATATATATATATATATATATATATACACATGTATATCTGATTCACTTTTCTGCAAGCAGAAACTAAGACAACACTGTAAAGCAAATATTCTTCAGTAAATTTTTTAAATCTACTTTACAGTATTAGAGTGAAAGGTGAGTAGAATAACATTGGGAAACATCCAGAAGAATCCTAAGCATCAAGTAAATGTATCCTTTTTGCCTCTTGCCCTCAGCCTTTTCAAAACTATGGCAAGTGTTAAAATAAAATATATATAATGGATCACAACAAAATATAATTTGTTTATTAAAATCTCATAACACAAATATTAAAACAATTCATAGTAATCTCTCATCTATTTAAGCGTTTTATGCAATTTATTAACGAAATAGTTTTGTTGCATTTTTTTTTTTTAGTCAGAGCCACTCCTCAGACTTGATACAGGATATTTCTTTATAATTCATCTACCCCAGTTACCTTCATACAAGATTGGTCAATTCTTTCTCAAGTATTTTTGAACTGACACAAGAGTGAATAAAATCCCTTGATTTTTCTAATGAGTCCTTACAGAAAAATTCTGAGTTCAAACCAATGGTTTATGTTTTGTATGAGGCAAATTATCCTATATTTTCCTCTTCCTCTTCTTTTAATATAAGGTATACATATTTGGGGGCTTCCCAGGTGGCACCAGTGGTAAAGAGCCCACCTGCCAATGCAGGAGACTTAAGAGACGTGGGTTTGATATCTCGGTTGGGAAGATCCCCTGGAGGAGAGCATGGCAACCCACTCCAGTATTCTTGCATGGAGAATCTCATGGACAAAGGAGCCTGGTGGGCTACAGTCCATGGGGTTGCAAAGAGTAGGACATGACTGAGCACTCACATACACGTTTCAGAGAACATAATTTTTCTAGTTATACTTAAAAAGTCATTTTTATGAAAATATTAACCTGCTTTTTCCTACCTTTAAAATAGGATACATAATAATTACATAGTGCTTTAAAAGTTACATTTAAAGCTAATATTTATCTCTTTATTCACAGTATTCTTTTTGGGTGGGGAGGGACCTGGAATAAATGTGGATTTCTGGGGGCTAGCAATTTCCTGATAGTGCTGGGGTAAGAAGACTAAGATAATGGCCAGAGACAAAATGATTTGCCCAAATTAATTAGTGAACAGAACAGTCAATAAAAAGAGTCAGTAAGTGAGCTTTCTGGGAACCAAGCGGAAAACAGTGCGTTAGGAGAAAAGGTGGAAGGGAAAAGTTTCCTCTTTGATTCTTTAATTTCATAGGAGAAGAAAGATGTACAATGGAAATGACTCAAGAAAGAATTAGGGTGAAAACAAAGATCTACAGAAAGATAATCATACCATCATCATATATCACACACTCAAATGGCATGTGATGCTACAAGAAAAGAGAAGAGAAGAAGTTTCAAAAGACAGCATTCCTTCTGTGTTGAACAAATCACCATTGCCTTACTGTGTTGGCCATTTAGTTCCTGAACTTGTGTTAAAAGGAAATAAATCTTCCCTTATCATTCTGATCACTTGGGTCCAGAATATGCGACTTATATCACGTGGAGCAGGCGCTCTTTGGAGTTGTGTTGAAGTTCCTGCAAGGCTTTATCAAGAAATGTGGGCCTACAACATTATGTCAAGCTATTAGCCCCTCCTGATACTTCCTTTATAATATTTTCTAAACCCCATAATATTTCTTCATAAGGGTCAGTTGTCACCTACTCCCAGTTTCGTAACCTGAACTCTGAAAAAGGTAACTCTCCCTATAAAGGTAACTCTCATATAAATATGAGAGCCTGTTATTCTAAACACAAACTCTTTCTAATTAAATGGTGCAAACTTAAATGAAATAAACAAAGATCTTCATATTTTTTTGTCTCCCATATCAAAAAAATTCTCAAAATTAAGCTTTTGTTTTCACACAAATAAATTCATTAGGCTCAGATTCAGGTGATTTTTCAGAACACATGGGATCCTCCTTAGATTTTAAGTTCCAGACCAAGTAGTTGGCTCTTTCTATAGTTCTTACTGCATTTCCCAAAAGGATCCATGCTTAACCAAGGTCAGTGTTTATTCTGTCTTGTTAGAGGTAGCAGCATTTATTATGACATTACTAGCATATGCATATATTTATAAGGGAGAAGGAAACTGTCACGGAATTTAAGAAGAGATTTGAGACAACAAAACCTCAAAAGAAAAGAAACTAGACCTCAGTGTTGGGAACTGGCCCTGAGAATTGATGGCTCTCTGCCATGCATTCACCTCCTCATGATTCTTCTCTCATGGCCTGTATTCTCCGTGACCTTCTGCTCATGTCTGTGGTCTGCACAGAACTCCATGTTTAGGAGTTAGGAACAGCATCTGATCAATATAAATTCTTAATGCCAGAGATTTAAGACACGAGATTTTAAGGCATGTACAGTGCCATTCTCCCAAATCTCGCAGAGAACAAACCTCCCACCCTCAGGACTCTCCCTGGCATCCCTCACATTAGCCTGTCCTTCCACAACACTCTCCTAAAGGCACCTTTGACCTCTTTGTTCCTCAGGCTGTAGATCAGCGGGTTCAGCATGGGGTTGAAAAGACTGTAAAACAGGGAAAGGATCTTCTGCTGCTCCTCAGGGTGGCGGGACTTGGGGGACATGTACATAACGATGGCACTGCCAAAGAAGAGCCCGACCACACAGAGGTGGGAGGAGCAGGTGGAGAAGGCCTTCCTGCGGCCCTCAGCGGACTGGATCCTCAGGATGGCGGCCAGGATGCGCGCATAGGAGCCCAGCACCAGGCAGAGGGGCCCGACTAAGACAAACACAGAAGCAGCCAAAATGACAACTTGGTTGAGCTTAGTGTCAGCACAGGCCAGCTTGAGGACAGACAGGATTTCACAGAAGAAGTGGTTGATTTCATGAGGCCCACAGAAGGGCAGCCTTAGGATGAGACCCACATGGACCAGGGCCAGGAGGGAGCCACATGTCCAGGAAGCAACAGCTTGAACAGTGCACACTCTCCAGCTCATGATGACAGAGTAACGAAGAGGGTGGCAGATGGCCACGTACCGATCATGGGACATCACCACCAAGATGAGACACTCAGTGTGTGCAAAAGCCATGTACAAAAAGGTCTGCATTATGCATGGGACAAAGGAGATAGTATTTTTCTTGTTCAGAAGGTTCACCAGCATCTTCGGGACATTGTTTGATGCATATGAAATATCGACGATGGCCAGGTGTGAGAGGAAGAAGTACATGGGGGTGTGCAGTCTGGGGTCCAGTGAGATAAGCCCCAGGATGACCCCGTTCCCCAGCAGGGTGAGGACATAGAACAGAGAGAAGAGCCCAAAGAGGAGCATCTGCATGCTTGGGCTGAGCGGAAATCCCAGGAGAATGAATTCTGTGACCCATGTCTGATTTTCTGTCATGCCCTGGTGACAGTGCCTGTGCTGATCACAGCTGCTGCAGTGCCTGTGGGCTGAGAAACAAAGGCGGGTCTGGATTAGCCATTAACAGAAAGAGGGAAGTTGTGGTGTGCACTGTGTTCTGACTCAGCTAACAATCATTTTCAGATTCATCATGTCAAGTCTTTTAATCCACAGTAAAGCAGAAAGGCTCCCATAAATAGGATCAGTGAACACAGGGTGTCATGCATTATTTCCATTTCTACAGAATTTTATGTAACTCTGATTGCAAAGTTTATACTCATACAGTCAAGATGGCAGCCACAGAAAAAATTGTTCTCCATAATGACTAATCGTTTTACTTTTTAAGAAAGGCGCATAGTTACACTCTCATTTTGCTTTCTTATTTCTTCAGTTCTCAAATTTTGCTCATACTTTATCATTTGATTTGCTCTTATTTTAAAGCTTGTGCAGAGTACCTTGCACACAGCAGTTGCTCAATAAATGATCATGAAGTAAATACACCAATAAAACAGGGGATGAGATGTACAAATGCAACTTCAAGGAGGTATATTTCCTTCTGTGTCCACTAGGTTTAAAGCTTTAGCAAATGAAATTGACACCAAGTTTTTTCTTCCTGATACTATGCAGGAAAATCTAGCTTTTTCCATGCTGGGCACTAGCAGAGTGCCATCACTGATCTGGTCAGCATTCACAGAAGTTGTTTATGATCTCTGATCAGGGCAAGGATCTCTATTATATTCCTACTCCTGTCCTATACCACCTTCTTGCAGGGCTGCTTCCCTGGTTCTAGAGAGATGTTATTTCTGGGCCCTTTGCAGTTGTACAGTGCATTTGTTGAATGGATGAATGGATGGATGGTAAAGGATGGATAAAAGGCATTACTTTAGGAATAACATCCAGAGCATATTCTGGAATTTAATCAAGTCTTTTGACTCTCCTTTAATTTTTTGGCTACCACTCCACCAACCTTATGGCCACCCATGGTTAACAAGGTGAGAAGTGTGACAGAAAGGGAGAACCTGAAATGTTCCATAGAAGTATACACCTATTACCTGACAGTTCATGATATACGTGATCATTCTCAATGAGCAGCTTATGACCCAGCTTTGCAAATCCCAAGGCTGTTTTAAGCCCAGAAATCTGCCTGCCCATAAGCTGGCCCGAATTTCCCATTCAGTGTGCCGATTTCTGGAGTCCTTCCCTTCTCCAGATCCCAGCTTCTCTAAATGATCACACTTGGCCAAAAGCCCTTTACTCACTGTGGCACTGGTCTTAACCCAGAGATAGGTTTATATGTACAGGAAACGGCACAGAGGCCAGGAGAGATTTTGAAGATCCAAGCTGAGGCTCTGGCTCCCCTCAGCTGCCTCTGAATGAGGGGGTCTGCAGCTGCAGGAATTATCCCCGCTTTTTTCACACAGGCGGATGCAGGGACTGGATCCCTGCTCACCAGGAGCACCAGCAGTAGAGGCTTTATGCTCATCTCTGCCCAAATCCTCCCAGATTGTCCCCTGAGTGTCCCTGAGGGGGAGGGGACTAGGACATACAAAACACAGATGCCATCTCTAGCAGGGGAACAAAAATTACTTAACTTTTTGTCTCCATTCCTCTGGACTCTGGGGATGGATGTTCAGGAAAAAAGAAGCTGGCAGGTGATAACTTAATACCCAGATGAATTCACGCACATCAAAGTCATGAAGTAGTAAGAACAAACAAACTCCCGGGGTCATGTTGTAAATTACACTCCCCAGGTACTTCAATGGTGGTGTGTTCCTGGATCTCAGGCTTACCCCAGATGGATTTAGTGGAGCTAGGAGGAAGCAGAACATCATTCTTAATGAGAAATTGACTTGAAATTGGCAGTAATTTCTTTCCCCTTTCCTCCTAAGACAACTCTAAGTCAGTGTTAATAGATAAGAACACTTCTACCAACCTTCCTGCACTGTGCTGAGAAAGATGCTGAGTCTTCTACAGGTTGTACCTGAAATGTGATATAGGGTGTTAGGAGAAAGGAAGGAAAGAAAGCAAAGTAGAGCTAGTGTTGAAGAGGCATCAGGTAGAGGCATCTGGTAGAAGGGCAACAAATGTCTAATTCATATCCTTCAGTTCAGTTCAGTCGCTCAGTCGTGTCCGACTCTTTGCGACCCCATGAATTGCAGCACGCCAGGCCTCCCTGTCCATCACCAACTCCCGGAGTTCACTCAGACTCACGTCCATTGAGTCGGTGATGCCATCCAGCCATCTCATCCTCTGTCGTCCCCTTTTCCTCCTGCCCCCAATCCCTCCCAGCATCAGGGTATTTTCCAATGAGTCAATTCTTCGCATGAGGTAGCCAAAGTATTGGAGTTTCAGCTTTAGCATCAGTCCTTCCAATGAACACCCAGGACTGATCTCCTTTAGAATAGACTAGTTGGATCTCCTTGCAGTCCAAGGGACTCTTAAGAGTCTTTTCCAACACCACAGTTCAAAAGCATCAATTCTTCGGCGCTCAGCCTTCTTCACAGTCCAACTCTCACATGCATACATGACCACTGGAAAAACCATAGCCTTGACTAGACAGACCTTTGTTGGCAAAGTAATGTCTCTGCTTTTCAATATGCTATTTAGGTTGGTCATAACTTTTCTTCCAAGGAGTAAGCGTCTTTTAATTCCATGGCTGCAGTCACCATCTACAGTGATTTTGGAGCCCCAAAAAATAAAGTCTGACACTGTTTCCACTGTTTCCCCATCTATTTGCTATGCTATTTGTGCTATTTGTGATGGGACCAGATGCCATGATCTTCATTTTCTGAATGTTGAGCTTTAAGCCCCATCTATTTGCCATGCTATTTGTGCTATTTGTGATGGGACCAGATGCCATGATCTTCATTTTCTGAACGTTGAGCTTTAAGCCAACTTTTTCACTCTCCACTTTCACTTTCATCAAGAGGCTTTTTAGTTCCTCTTCACTTTCTGCCATAAGGGTGGTGTCATCTGCATATCTGAGGTTATTGGTATTTCTCCCGGCAATCTTGATTCCAGCTTGTGCTTCTTCCAGCCCAGTGTTTCTCATGATGTACTCTGCATATAAGTTAAATAAGCAGGGATACACTCAAAAGTTCAGTGAACCTTGTGATATAATGATGCCTTGGACTGAGGTGTTGTCTTTATAGTCACATAGTAAAACAGTAGAGGGTTTCTTGAAAATTCTTCTTATTGTCTCTCTTACGTGTGTCACACCTACATATATATGTGTGTATGTTTGTATGTGTGTCTGTATGAGTGTGAATATTTATATATACATTTATTTATTGGGCAAAGTTTTGGAGAGAAATAGCCAAAGCTCTGTTTTAAGAACATAGCCAGTTCTTTACTGAAGAGAAGAGAAGTATTTAATTGGTTAAAAGGTTCATTCAAGTTTTTCCATAAAATGAACTTTTGGGCCAGCCCAGTAGATTGTTAACATATGAGCAATGTGGTTCTCTGCTAAAAAGACATGGAAGGAAATATGCCTATAGTTTTTGGTTGCCTAATCAAGGATTCATAGCACATACATTTGTATGGGTAGAATAAAGAAGCTCAAGGAATAATTGTCCTAAAATCTCTGGAGGAGTGATTAGAAAAATTTAGAAGCTTTGCATGGCTAGGAAACTAGCTGAAGAACTTATCAAGGTAAAAGAAATTGACTACTCCAAAGTGGAGAATTAAATAAAATACTGCCAAGATGGTTTCTAATTTCTACACAGTACTCGTACATGAATAGTTAATATCCATGATTACTCATACGAATCACAATAATTTAAATGTCATTCATTCATAATTCACTCATTCAATTTATATTTACTGAGTATCTGCTGTATGCAGCCATTGTCCTTGACACTAAAGATTCAAACATTAGTGAGACATTGCCTTGATCTTCAAGGATCTTGTAGTCTCCCTACAGAATTAGCCAGGCAAATAAACATTTAAGGAACTATGATAGGAGTATGCTCAGTACACAATGGTGCTAGATTATTCTGAAAGGCGGTGGGGACATGCTTCCTGGTAAATGAGATGCTTAAACCCTCTTCAATAAGTTGTAAGATGAATATGGCATGCCAGACTGCATCTGAGGGTGTGAGGAGGGCACAGCAAAAGAGTAATATTGGAAAGGGGACTCACAGACAAGTTTCCCTAACATGTCAGATGTTGGACTTCATTTTAAATAATTATAATGATATGACTAAATATATGGTTACACTTTTTGCTAAGTGTAGAGTACTATTTAAAAGAATAAGGATGGGGACTATGAAGCAAAGCTACCTGAAGGGTTATCATGTGAGAGTAAGGAGTACCTGAGTTAAGGTAGTAGTTTATAGACATAGGACAGGAGATAATGTATATGAAACATGTAAAAGAAATACAGGTATCAGTATTGTGACTCTTTGATGTGTGGTGAGGAGAAAAGCAGACCCTGGATGCATCCCAGGAATCTGACTTATACGGCTGATACAACTCAATGTTAAAAAACCCTAATTTAAAAATGTGGAGAGGACCTGAATGGACATTTGTCCAAACAAGATATACAGATGGCCAATGAGCACGTGAAAAGATGCTCGATCATCAGAGAAATGTAAATCAGAAAAACAATGAGGCATCACCTTATACCGGTCAGAATGGCTATCATCAAAATGGTCACAAATGAGAAGTGCTGGTAAGGATGTAGAGACCAGGGGATCCTAGTACACTGTTGATAGGAATGTAAACCAGTACAGAGTCTAGTGGTGAAGAACCTGCCTGCCAATGCAGGAGACAGAAGACACTTGGGTTCGATTCCTGGGTTGGGAAGATTCCCTGGAGGAAGGCACGGCAACCCATTCTAGTATTCTTGCCTGGAGAATCCCAGGAACAGAGGAGCCTGGCAGGCTACAGTCCACAGTGTCGCAAAGAGTCAGACATGACTGAAGCGACTTAGCTTACAGCACTGTACAAAATGGCATGGAGGTTGCTCAAAAAACTAAAAATAGAACTACCATATAATCCAGCAACTTAATTCCTATGTATATATCCAAAAAATTAATGCACTGATTCTAAATGACACAGGCACCCCAATGTTCATTATAGCAATATTAACAATAGCCAAGATACGGGATCACCTAAGTGTCCATTGACAGATGAATGGATACGGAAGACTGGTCTATATGAACAATGGAATATTACTCAGCCAGAAAAAAAAGGAAATTTTGCCATTTTTAACATTGACGTATATGGAGGGCATTATGCTTAGTGAAATAAGTCCGAGAAAGGCAAATACTATATTATAATTTACATGTTGGCATCTAAAAAGTGAAGATATAAATGGATATAACTGTAACACATCCTCAAATGACTTGCAGACATGAAGAACAAAACCAGTGCTTACCAGTAGGAAGGGAGAAGGGCTTAGAGATAAAATAGGGGTGGGGGATTAAGAGGTACACACTGCTATGTATAAAATAAATAAGGTATAAGCATATATTACACTGCCCAGGAAATGCAGCCAAAGTTAAAAAAAACTTTAAATGGAGTTCAATACAATATATTAAAATATTGGATCACTGTGTTGTACATCTAAAACTAATATAATATTATAAATTAACTATACTTCAATTTTCAAAAGACCAATATTTAAGAGATGGTGAGAGGAAGTTAATCTCCCAGTGAGAGCTAAGAAAAGATAAGAGATGAGTAACAAACCAGAAATTATGAATTTAAAAAAAACCCAGTGAGCTATGTTATGTGTTATGCCAGGGTGCAAACTATTCACTTCAATCCTATGAGTAATTCTAACTTTATTTTTTAGGTACAAGAATATTCTGCATAGAGCTACATTGAAGGTAATATTTATAGACGCAAGTAAATGAATCCAAAGTCACTAAGAAACAGGCATTATCATGCTTTAAGACAAACAATACTTCTTCACATCATTTTCCACTTGCCTTGATCTGTACAAGTGTGAATGTTATTCAACATGTATAGAAAATGTAAATTTCCAAAGAGACTGTCATTAAGATGTTAACCAGAAATACAACAAAAATATGCAGTGATTTCATTGTCTCCAGCCTCAAGTCTCCAGACTCTCAGGGGCTGTGCGAGGTAACACATTTTACTGCTTAGTGGCTTCCCCTTCTGCATGCTTGTTATTTGGTTGCTTCCTCTCTGATATATTAGCTAACATTCCTCCATGTACTCTTATAAATGTATCTTAATGTTACAATTCTCTTGTTTCTTATGTCTCCTCTGCCATTCTGTTTGTTCTTGTGGATTATACCTTTTGCTCCATTAGCTATATCAGTGAAGGAAGAAAAGATACTCGTGTACGATAAAGCTTCCTTGCTCTAAAAGAATACTTAACACTTCAAATTCTATATTTCTATCAAGTAGTTCTTCACCCTAAGATTATCTTTCTCTAAAATAAATTGAATTTAATTCATCTAATTTTTTACACAAGAAATGAACCCTAGCATATTCAGGAAGCTTTTTTGACTACTAGTTGTTTGCTGGCTTATTTTGGGGGGAGGTTTTTCAGAAATGGGGAAATTATTTGTTTTTACATAATGGTCTAGATCTTCTTTATTAAATTCCATCAGCAATATCTTGTCAATGTCTCTCCTGCCTGGACTGTATATAACAAATTGAATTTATCCTAGGTTTTTCTTCTATTTACTTTAATCCTAATCTTGCTCCATTGGTATGCTTGATGTTAAGTATGAAAACCAGTGTAAATGCAAGGTCAAAGAACTCGGAAGAACTGGTCACATCAGCAAGAAATATCAGTCCTTTCCATTACCTGCTTCATCACCCAAACTTGCTTCTACAAATGAGGTTAAATTAAATGGTTGTCATCATGAATTGCTTGATTGGTTCAATCAAATGTTCAATCTGCAACAGTTAGAACTGGACATGGAACAACAGACTGGTTCCAAACAGGAAAAGGAGTACGTCAAGGCTGTATATTGTCACCCTGCTTGTTTAACTTCTACGCAGAGTACATCATGAGAAACACTGGGCTGGAAGAAGCACAAGCTGGAATCAAGATTGCCGGGAGAAATATCAATAACCTCAGATATGCAGATGACACTACCCCTATGGCAGAAAGTGAAGAGGAACCAAAAAGCTTCTTGATGAAAGTGAAAGAGGAGAGTGAAAAAGTTGGCTTAAAGCACAGCATTCAGAAAACAAAGATCATGGCATCTGGTCCCATCACTTCATGGGAAATAGATGGGGAAACAGTGGAAACAGTGTCAGACTTTATTTTTCTGGGCTCCAAAAATCACTGCAGATGGTGATTGCAGCCATGAAATTAAAAGACACTTACTCCTTGGAAGGAAAGTTACGACCAACCTAGATAGCATATTCAAAAGCAGAGACACTACTTTGCCAATGAAGGTCCGTCTAGTCAAAGCTATGGTTTTTCCAGTGGTCATGTATGGATGTGAGAGTTGGACTGTGAAGAAAGCTCAGCGCCAGAGAATTGATGCTTTTGAACTGTGGTGTTGGAGAAGACCCTTGAGAATCCCTTGGACTGCAAGGAGATCCAACCAGTCCATTCTAAAGGAGATCAGTCCTGGGTGTTCATTGGAAGGACTGATGCTAAAGCTGAAACTCCAGTACTTTGGCCACCTCATGTGAAGAGTTGACTCATTGGAAAAGACTCTGATGCTGGGAGGGATTGGGGGCAGGAGGAGAAGGGGATGACAGAGGATGAGATGGCTGGATGGCATCACCAACTCGATGGACATGGGTTTGAGTGAACTCTGGGAGTTGGTGATGGACAGGGAGGCCTGGCATGCTGTTATTCATGGGGTCACAGAGAGTCAGACACGACTGAGTGACTGAACTAAACTGAACTGAAGCATATACATGGGCTTCCTGGTGGCCCAGTGGTACAGAATCTGCCTGCCAATTCAGGAGACACAGGTTCGATCCCTGGATCAGGAAGACCCCCTGAAGAAGGACATGGCAACCCACTCCAATATTCTTGCGTGGGAAATCCCATGGACAGAGGAGCCTGGCAGTCTACAGTTCATGGGGTCGCTAAGAATCGGATATGACTTAGCCTCTAAATATCAAGAACAACAAAAGCACATACACATATGGCATAGCATATGTACACATACATATATGCATTAAATCTTTGCTGATTCTTGGGGATGAGGGGATCGCTTGATACAGCCATCAGATTAATGAAAGCCCTGAGGTAGCCTGAGTCTGGGGATGGGGCGGGCGAGCATATGTGCTTCTGCTCCCCAGTGTAGATCTGGTCA
The DNA here is from genome assembly GCF_055505025.1 of Bos grunniens. NCBI lineage: Eukaryota > Metazoa > Chordata > Mammalia > Artiodactyla > Bovidae > Bos > Bos grunniens. Next base: position 12,927,353 of record NC_141168.1, read on the forward strand.
ATGCTGTAGGTCTTCCAGTTGCCAGCCAGTAGGACAGAGGCCCAAAGTCTGTACTCAAGTATGAAACTAATTGGAAGAGCCTTGCCTATCAGTGACTTTTTGAAGACTTCCAAAGAACTCTCCTTCACTTCCTCCCTCCCTCAGTGACTGCAAATGATTCTAGAGAGATTCTGAGTTAAAAGGTGTGTGCAACCTCTCAGCCTGTCCAGGGAAATCACCTTTAGGGTTTCTCAGTTTTCATACCCTTACTCCCCAAGAACTCCTGCAACTTCAGTCTGTTTGCTATAGAATCTCAAGGCACAGGAGCCTCTTAGAGAACTCATTAAAAAAAGACACAGCTGGAAAGTTACCTCAGGCATCTTGGAGAAGATAGAAAAAAAAAACTTTTTAATTGATCTCGAAGGAATAGAGACTATTTCAGGATCTAAAAAGTAAGTGTCAGTAAAAATCTCCTTGCGGAGTTCATTAAAACTTTGCCACTATTAATCACAACAGCGGAGCTCTCAGTGGGCAATTGCACAGGAAAGCATGTGGGTGCTTGGAGTTTTGGGGGAAAGTCCTGGCTGCTCACCTGTGGGGCCCCAGAGTTCATGTTTAAGTGGAGTGTGGGGACACCCTCCTTGGAGACTGGGACTCCAAGTATCTTACCAATAGATTGAGCTCTTTCCCCATCCACACATTTAGACAACAGAATAATAAACCAAATAACTGCAGTTTATTCCAGGCACACTGTTAAGAGCTTTATACAAATTGTTATGAATCATCAAAATGGCATTTTAAAGTATATGTTTATTACCTGCCTATTTATAAAAGAAGCAAATCTCAGCAAGCTAAATAACTCATCCAAGATCATATAAGTGACAGCCTCCCGATTCAAAACTGATTTTGATGCCTTTTCCATCTTTCTGTTAATAGAGTCTAGTATGAACTCAAGCATGGTCTCTCTAGACCATCTCATAGTTCTCAAGTTCAGCTACTCAAACAGCTTCCCTGTATATTTATTTTCAGCCACAGTAAGGAAGACAAAACAAAGCAACATTAAAGGAAGTATGAGGATGAATAAAACCTAGAACTTCTTGCAACATTATTTCCATTTCAACATTTCCTGCTGCTATCATGTGTCTGTCTGCATTGGTATTAATCCCAGGTCTAACACAACCATCTTTTTGCCATCAGATCAGATCAGATCAGATCAGACACCTTTGCTTATATGCTACAATAGAATCATCTCAATAGATAGATACCAAATTGATGCCCAATTATTCACCCCTCTTAGTTCTTCTGTGAGCCTTAACTAAGGCCCAAGGCATGGGGTAACACTTGAGGTTAATGAGCTAGTGTTTGTCCGGGTCCTCCAAGAAGCAGATGCCAAGACAAGATTAGCTGTGCAAGGGATTTACTAGGAAAACACCATGAGGGAAAATAAGGAGGGATAGCATGAAAGCTTGAAGAGCTATTTGATGCCTCTCTGATTCCTGTGATTCTGATTTCTGATTCCTTGGAGAAGGAAATGGCACCCTACTGCAGTACTCTTGCCTGGAAAATCCCATGGACAGAGGAGCATGCTAGGCTACAGTCCATGGGTCACAAAGAGTCGGACACGACTGAGCGACTTCACTTTCACTTTACTTTCACTTTGATTCCTGTGATGGAGAGAAAGGAACGCTCAAGGCATGTGTATCACTTAGGGCCACAGCTGAAAACAGATGGTAGTCTCAAATGTGATAATTTGAGGAACATTTAATAAAGGGACTATGTACAATGTATGTGCAAAGTGTGGGAAAACCACAGGGGAAAGTGCAAGATCCTAGGCTAGTGCCAAAACTTGAGCTATTAATAAAATTTTTTATAACCTCTAGACCTAAAGGAGAAGAGATTGCTGTTACTAGAGCCTGGAGACAAAAGAGGGCTGCGCAGAAAGGGTACCCTGATAGAAATAGGAAACTTACAATCATTGGACAAGTCCATACTGATGTTGCACAAAACAGTAAATACTTACCCTCACTCTCCTCCATCTCTTTGGTCTTTTGTCTTTGTTTCCAATGAGACAAACCCAACAAGAGGCCAGAGGGCAGTAAAGCCCCAGGATGTAGTACATGCAGATCAGTCTTACCAGACACAGAGCAGGGCATGCAGGCGTGTGTGCTCAGTCGCTCAGTTGTGTCCGACTCTTTGAGACTCCATGGACTGCAACCGACCAAGCTCCTCTGTCCATGGGATTCTCCAGGCAAGGATGCTGGAGTGGGTTGCCATGCCCTCCTGCAGGGGATGTTCCTGACCCAGGGATCAAACCCATTCCCTGTAGCTCCTGCATTGCAGGCAGATTCTTTACTGCTGAATCCAGCAAAATGATAACCAATAATTGTAAAAGGACAGAATTAGAAAATCACTGTTTTGTGGCCAGTTAATAGGTGGCTCAGATGGTAAAGAATCCGCCTGCAGTGCGGGAGACCTGGGTTCGATCCCTGGGTTGGGAAGATTCCCCTGGAGGGCATGGCAACCCACTCCCGTATTCTTGCCTGGAGAATCCCCATGGACAGAGGAGCCTGATGGGCTGCATCCATGGGGTTGCAAAGAGTCAAACATGACTGAGTGACTAAGTACAGCACAGCACAACACAATAATTGATTCAGGCAATCAATGGATGCTAAAATAATTGGCTGAAAATAGTGTTAGGAGACAGAATCCTCACATAATATGCAAGATTTATGCTGCAGAATACTAATTAATTTCAAAGCAGGAAAAATTTCCTTTACAATGGAGTAATCTAATAGAAACTGTTCTAGTATATTACCAAACTAGACATTATCAGTACTGGGACAGACTGATGTCATGGGCCCCCTGATATGATACACTAGGAAGAACACAACATCATCCATGTAGCATTCCTTAAAAGAAGGTTTTATCTGGCCCTAAATAAGATGAATCCAAATTTCAGGACACTCCACAAAGCAACTAGCCTGGACTCTTAAGAAACATCTATGATGTTAAAGACAAAAGTCTGAGATTAAATGAAACTAAAGAGATAAGAAACTAAACACAATGCATGATCTTTGATTGGATTCTGAACTGAAAAAAAGTCCAAGGAATCACTGATAGAAAATAATATTGTATCAGTATTAAACTTTATATATTTATTTTGAGTATATATTGTATCATATACTCATATATATATAAATGTTGTGAGCATGAAGTGTTATTCCTTTCATTAACCTCAGCATTATTAACATTTTGGACTAGATAATTCCTTGTTATGGAGGGTTGCTTGATATATTGTAGAACAGTTAGAAGCATCTGTGGTCTTCAACCAGTAGATGAGTGTACCATCCCTCTCCAATTTTAATAGTTAAAAATATTTCCAGGCTTTATAATATATCCCTTGGGGACGGGGCACAAATTGCCACTGATATATGTATGTGAATAGCTATATATATATAGACCTAGGTAGCTATTAAGAGAAAGCAAGATAGATAAATAAATGATAGGTAAAGATAAAATATATCAAAATACCAATAATTAACAATTAGGAAATATAGGAGGAGATAAAGGTGTTCACTATATTATTCTTTTCAAAATTCTGTGAGTTTTAAAACTTTACAATAAAACACTGGTTAAAAAGAAAAATAGAATCAAGTAAAACGTTAACTAGATTGGCCAAAAGATGTAATATGAAAACAAGACAAAGTAAGAACCTGAGATATAAAAGAGTCTATAGCTATCAGTCTGACTCCGACCCAATTTCTTTCTTTCAGCATTCACCTTGATTTACTTTTGCTAGCCAAAGATCGCCAAAAAAAATCTGTTTGTATATTGTTTTCTATTTTTTACACTTTTAAATTATCTAGCACAGAGCAGTTACCCAGCACAGAGGCAGCCACCAAACATGGGCTGTCATTGCTACTGTGAAACATTTAGGGTCAGCATCATCCCTACTTATGTTCTGCTTTGGATTTTAGAAGATGGTTTCTATTTATGAAAAATAAATTACTATACAAATAAAATAACCCTATCCTAAGAATCAGTCTAATTAGTAAATACACCTTTCCCAGTCAGCCTGCTTGGGTCCCCTTAGTCCAACTTTCCTTCTTCTACCTGTTTTCCAGTCTCTCTTCTCATACTGAAACTCTGAGTTTAACAAAAACATTATTCAAGCTGTTCCTTCCACATTTAAGGCTCTGGTAAGGTTATTTAGTTTCAGCCAATTTTAATTCAGTCATTTAAGCTAGAGGTTAATAATTTTACCAAGTTGCTTTTAGAAGAATCAGACTAATGTGATCAAAACAAAACAAAACAAAAAAAGTTACAATATGTACAGCTTAATTGCTGTATTTCCTCTCCTCTGCTCACTCACTGCCATTGTCACTGAGCCCTGTGGCCACCAATAATCTCTGAGGCACAAAAACCCACAAACTGGATTTTTATATTTCAGCTTTCCCATTCATTGAAATTCACTTATCCTCATTTTCTGACTTCCTGAGAGACTCTGTTGTTGTTTGGTTGCTAAATCATGTCTGGCTCTTTGCAGCCCCATGAACTGCAGAATACCAGGCTTCCGTGTCCTTCACTATCTCCAAAGTTTGCTCAAACTCACATCCGTTGAGTCAGTGATGCCATCCAACCATCTCATTCTCTGTTGCTCCGTTCTCCTCCTGCCCTCAGTCTTTCCCAGCATCGGAGTCTTTTCCAATGAGTCGGCTCTTTGCATCAGGAGGCCAACGTATTGGAGCTTCAGCATGCATCCTTCCAATGAATATTCAGGGTTGATTTCCTCCAGTCTTTCCATTTTTCCACCCTTTCTTCTATTAGTCTCACGTGTTTTCACTTATTTTCTCACTCTAATTACACTCCATGTTCCATCTCTTTTTAACAATGTTTTTAATAATCTCAATCCCATTGTCCTTTCTCTGAAATTGCCTGGAGAAGACAGTGTTCTTGGATCAATCTCACTCTTTCCCTTCAGACTCAGGCTGAGCACTAGTGAAAAAAATGTGACTACTAGAGAAGCAGTTTCCAGTATAAACTCATCATATGCAACCTTATCTGAGCCATCAGCTCTACACAGCAATTTTTTCTCTAATTCTGCACACTGGTATTTTACTTTTTCCATTTTATTTGAACCTCAGAGGCGCCCACCCCCACACTTGGCCAACATTCCAAGTCACACAGGACAAATGACTTGTCTCCTTTTCACAGAGCAACAGCATAAGCCCTCATACGGAAATCCTTCACCTTCCCAACACAAAAATGTCCCTCATCCACATCTACGCTTTCCCTCTTCTTTCCTAACCAGTGGAGAAAGTCTTCCCTTTAAATTAGAGCCAATTTTCTACACAACTACCCAATACTGTACCTTCATTTCTCTCAAAAAATGAGGCTTTCAGCTTTCCCCTTTTCCCTCTCCATTGGCTTTCTGGCCTGTCATCCCTATGGACCACGAATAAACAAACTTATCTCACCAACTACTGGTTGGTCCCTTTACTGTCAGAATTGCTGAAGGACTTTTCAACACTTCATCACCTCCTATGACTTGCTCCCAACAAAACCTTTTCACTGAAATTCCACCAAAATGATTTTAATAAGTTACTAGTAAATGTTGCATCATTTAAAATACAGTGTCATCTTAGATTTGGGATTTTTTTTTTATCCAGAAATCTCAAAAAGTAAACAGGGGTCTTTCAGTTCTAGTAATGGGGCATGCATCTGTCTTAGGCTGTTTGGGCTGTTGTCACAAAATACCCCTGAGTGAGTGGCTCATCAAAAGTATGCATTTCTCCCAATTCTGAAGGCTGGGAAGTCCAAGACAATGGTGTCAGCAGTTTTGGTGTCTTGTGGGACCCTGATTTATATGTCATAGGCAAGTGTATTCTCATTGTGTGGTGGGGCATTCTATGGGGTGTTATACAGCCACTCATGCCAATCAGGAGGTCTCAGTCCTTATGACCTGATCACCACCAAGTCCCCGCCTCCTAGCACCATCACCCTGGGAATTAGGATTGCAATATACAAATTTTGGGAGGACACAAATATTCAAACTGTAATAACGTCTGATATATCCACCTTCTCTTCCTTGAAGTTCTCTATAAACCTCAAAGACAATAAAAAACAAAAGCTACAAACTCTATTTTGGAAAAACTAAGGTCACCCTTTTCTTATTTTATAACTTGATTGAAGTATTATGAAAGAACAATAAACTGCATATGTTTAAAGAGTGCAAGTTAATGAGTTTTGACATATGTATGTACCCTAAGGGGCTTCCCTGATGGCTCCACAGTAAAGAATCCACCTGCCAATGCAGGAGACACAGGTTTGATCCCTGGGCCAGGAATATCCCCCGGAAAAGGAAATGGCAACCCACTCCAGTATTCTTGCCTGAGAAATCCATGGACAGAGGAGCCTAGTGGGCTATAGTTCATGGGATTGCAGAGTTGGACACAACTTAGCAAGTAAACAACAAATGCACCCATAAACACTACTACAATCAAGATAATGATAATATCACCCTCAAAAGTCCCTTTGAAATCTGTCCTTCATTCCACCTCATTTCCAGTTAATTTCAACTCTGTTTTCTGTAACTATAGATTAATTTACATTTCTAGTTTTATACAAATAGAACCATACAGTATATATTCTTCTGGATACAACTCATACAATATAAAATCTTGATAAAACCTTTCTTCATTCAGCATAATTATTCTGAAATTTGTAAGTGTGGTTGCTTGCATCAATAGTTTACTCTTTGTATTGCTACATAGTATTCTGTTGTGTGGATATACCATAATTTGTTTATCCATTCACTTGTTAATAGACATTTATGCTACTTCAAGTGAAAAAAGATTATGACATTTGTGTTCAAGTATTTGTGAGGATCAGTGCTTTCACCTCTCTTGCACAATAACTGGGTTGTATAGTAAGTGTATATTTAAATTTTTAAGAAACTATAAAATTGTTTTCCAAATTTTTTGTTCTGTTTTACATTTCACTACCACATGATGAGAGGTCCAGCTGCTCTGTAGCCTCATCAACACTTTGTACGGTCAGTTTTGACATTTTTGCTATTCCTGTGGTCGTATATTGGGCTTCTCTTGTGGCTCAGCTGGTGAAGAATCCACCTGCAATGCAGGAGACCACGGTTTGATCCCTGGGTTGGGAACACTCCCCCTGAAGAAGGGAAAGGCTACCCACTTCAGTATTCTAGCCTGGAGAATTCCATGGACTATAATCCATGGGGTCTCAAAGAGTTGGGCACAACTGAGCAACTTTCACTTCTCTGGTTGTATATTACAATCTCTTTGTTTGAATTACCATTATTCTGATGAGTAATAATGTTTAGTACCTTCCTTCATGTTTATTTCCTCCATGTATATATTTTTATGAAGTATATATTCAAATCTTTTGCCTACTTTGTTGGGTCATTTGTCTTACTATTGAACTGAAGAAATTCTTTATCTAGCACAGATACATGTCTTTTGCAAATATTTTCTCCCAACTTATAAGCTGTTTTTTCATTTACTTTATACTGTATTTTGAAGACCAAAATATTTCAATTTTGATAAAGTGTAATTATCAATATTTCTTTTTATAATTTGTTTCTTGAATATTACATGTTTCTTGAATAATTATGGAATATTAATTTCAATATTAATATCTTGAATATTATTAAACAAATATTATAATTTGTTTCTTGAATAATATTATAGTATTATTTGTTTCTTGAATATTATAATTTGTGTCTTAGAAACCTTTGCTAACTCAATATCACTCAATTTTCTCATATTTTCTTCTAAAGTTTCAATAACTTTGCCTGTTTTATTTAGACCTATAATACGTTTTGATTTCATTTCTGTATGTGATGATAAGTAAGGATGGTTGAGTTTTGTTATTTTTTGTTTACATATGGATCTTCAATTTTTCTCCAATTTATTGAAAAAATTGTCTCCCCATTGACTTCTTTTAGCACTTTTGTCAAAAACCAATTGGCATTTTAATAATATTCAATTTTTTTGGCAAGACATATGTCCTTTTTTTTAGGGTTTCCTTTAAATTGTTTGAAAATACTTTACAGTTCTCAGAGTACGGGTCTCAAACAACTTTTGTCTCATGTTTCATAATTGTGTTGCTATTATAAATGGTTTTTGTTTTTCAAGTTCAATCTTTATTTGCTGTAGTACTTAGAAATATAATTTATTTTATATATCGGCCTTATGTCCTATAGCCTTGCTGAAATAACATGTTAGTTCTAGTAGCTTGTTTTTGTCATCCCTCTCTCTGTGTACGTGAATATACACACACACATACATTATCTGAAAATAAAGATATTTTTCTTTTTCATTTCCAATCTGTATACTTTTTATTTCCTTTTGCTGCCTCATAGCACTTTTTGGAAACTTTGGCACAATATTGAATAAAAGTGATAAGAGACAAGCCACAGGCTGGGAGAGAATGTCTACAAAAGACACATATGATAAAGAACCATTATCCAAAGTAAAAGAACTGTTAAACATCAATAATTAAAAACAAATAACTCAATTAAAAAATGGTCAAAGACCTCAATGAAAATCTTACCAAAAAAGATATATAAATGGCAAACAAACATATAAAAAGACACTCTGCAGCATATGTCACCAGGAAAAATGCAAATGAAAACAATCAGATCCTATTGCACCTTATTAGAATGGCCAAAATCCAGAACAATGACAATATCAAATGCCGGTGAGAATGTGGAGCAAAAGAAGCCCTCATTCATTTATCACTCATTAATAGGAAAGCAAAATATTATGATCCACTTTGGAAGAGAGTTTTGTGGCTTCTTATATTAAAGGAACAACCATACTCTTATCATATGATCAAACAATTGTACTCCTTGGTATTCACCAAAAGCAGTTGAAAATGCAAGTCCAACAAAAACCTGTGCATGGATGTTTATAGCACCCTTATTCAAAATTGCAAAAATCTGGAAGCAACCAAGATGTCAATAAAATTATCAGTAGTTACCAGAGGTTGAGGGGGAAGGGATGAATAGTTGAAGAAAAGAGGCTTTTTGGTAGTGAAAATGTTCTGTATCATCAATTATAACAAATGACCACTCTGGTGGAGGATGTTGAAAAAGGGGGAGGTGATGTCCCTGTTGGGAAAAGAGTATATGGAAAATCTCTGTAACTTCTGCTCATTTCTGCTGTAAACCTAAACCTGCTCTCTATATAAAACATTAAAATAAAAAAAGCGAGTCTGAAAAAAATCCAATACTGTATTTCCTCTAGAAGTGCTAGTTCTATATTTGTTCATTCATTGTTCACAGTGACTTTTTAGAATATAATTACTGAAAATAATTAAAAATCAACTGTATTATTCTGTTTCACAAGGAAATTTTCTGTTCGTTTTGGCTCTTTCTTAGCTTGCCCAGGAAATCTTCATCTGCTTCAAAAACAGTCAAAAGAGAACAGACTAATATAGCCAATTCTCATTATCTGCAGTAGTTGTGATTTACTGTGAGCACTGTTTGTGAACTGAATTACCAAATACTGAACTAGTGCTCCCAGGGAAAATACAGTATTAGGTTCTTGCAAACCCCTAGTCACAACATTTTTATCAATCAAAATGCCATTTGCATTATATAGTTCTCTTACCAACATCCTTGTAAAACAAGTCCATATCTTCAGTATTGAAAATTCTTCCATATACACTTTTTCTTGTATAACACTTAGCAAGTATTTTTTAAATTCTTGCATAGTCTCCATATCTGCAGAGAATTGTATTGCCTGAAAGTTTAACATTTTTCACTCTGCATTGCCTTTTGAAAACTGTGAGTTAGCCAGCACTAGCTGAGAAAGGTCAACATTTTTCTGACTCTGGGTAATGTGATTGCAATTTCCTTTGACTTTCAGCCTCACAACAATGCTGCCCATTACACTTTCCTTTTTATCAGTTTTCGTCTCATGAATGCACAATTTCGCCATGTCCCATCTCCTCCTTAGTTTCATCATGCACTGTAGCTTTTCCTTTAGCACTTTAGGAGAGTTCTCATGTACACATCAGCAAATTCCCTCTGACTTTTCTTGGATATATTGTACTGTTGATTCACTAACATTGGACTCAAGACCAAGAGCAGTATAAATCATGCCTAAAGAAGCTTATTTAACATTCATCAACCAAATGTATGGTTATTTTTTTTGTAAAACATTTTGCAATTTTCTTGCGCTTAGGGACTCTAGACAGTACTTCAGTGTTGCATTTGGGGAGCAACTTAAACAATGAATTTACCAACAAAAAGCACCAAAATATGAAAAACGTGGCATTAATTAGACCACAAAAGAGAGACAAGTTTACAGCATGAGACTTGAAATAACAAGGCAGAGTATCAGCTTGTTCATCTTAGCTGGAAACACGTACATAGAGAAACTCAAATTTTTGGCCACTCTACTCATGGCTGCGAATGACCATGAAGGCATCTCACGTGTTTATTTGGGGTAATGCACACATTTTAGCAAATAGACAAATTCACAAATACATAACCTTCCAGTAATGAAGACTGGCTCTATTAATATTAAAATATTCTGCAAGATAAAAAGGAAAGAAACTAGAAAGATTAATAGGTGATAAATTTTCTCACAAAAGAGATGAAAATGGTAAGCACATATTTCTCTGCAAAAGTTAATGAAGCTCTTTTCTCTATAAAACAAACTTGGCAGAGACTCAGAACATTGCAGAGAATTAAGAAATTATGAACAATATTTTGATGTAGCAAAAGAGATGAAGTATGGAAATAAAAAGCTTAAAATATAAATGGAAAACTATGTGAAAAATTCCAGAAATGAAGTGGAAATTGGGATGGAGAAAAGAAAATAGAGATGCTCCTGGAAACACACTAAGGAACTTTGAGCTTAAAAATAATAAAAGCAGCATAACCAAACTGAAATAAAATGTTAAATTGAACTGAAAACACTCATAAAACAAAAAAACAGTTCCATCTGGAATTACACATTTCCACAGCAACATCCAATGCTATGTGAAGCAACACCTACATAATCCTCCAGGAAAGAAGTACTCCACCAAGTTGTATACCCAGCCCAGTGGTTATACAAATGCAGAAGCACAAAATGTAGAGTGATAAAAAATATCCAAAGAATGTCAGGCCTAAAAAATCTATGGCAAAATAATTGCCAGTGAGAATTGAAAATGGAACCTTTTTAATTATAGGACTATGATGAATATAATTATAAGGATTAAGATAATATTAATAGAGCAAAATTCAAATGCTTAAAACATACCCTGAAAATGTGGAAGCAAATAGAAACAACAAAAGTTGAAAGGAAAGGTAGATAGGAGATTCGATAATGCTGACTTCCTCATCTTTAGTATCTAGGAAGAAAAATATTTCACTTAAATAAGGAAATCATGTAAAAGATTTATAAGTACATTTAATTGATGACAGTAATTATCAAGAATGATAAGATCAACTATGACAGAAAGTGAAGAGGAACTAAAAAGCCTCTTGATGAAAGTGAAAGTGGAGAGTGAAAAAGTTGGCTTAAAGCTCAACATTCAGAAAATGAAGATCATGGCATCTGGTCCCATAACTTCATGGGAAGTAGATGAGGAAACAGTGGAAACAGTGTCAGACTTTATTTTGGGGGGCTCCAAAATCACTGTAGATGCTGACTGCAGCCATGAAATTAAAAGACACTTACTCCTTGGAAGAAAAGTTATGACAAACCTAGATAGCATATCTAAAAGCAGAGACATTACTTTGCCAACAAAGGTCCATCTAGTCAAGGCTGTAGTTTTTCCAGTGGTCATGTATGGATGTGAGAGTTGGACTGTGAAGAAAGCTGAGCTCCGAAGAATTGATGCTTTTGAATTGTGGTGCTGGAGAAGACTCTTGAGAGTCGCTTGGACGTCAAGGAGATCCAACCAGTCCATTCTGAAGGAGATCAGCCCTGGGATTTCTTTGGAGGGAATGATGCTGAAGCTGAAACTCCAGTACTTTGGCCACCTCATGCAAGGAGTTGACTCATTGGAAAAGACTCTGATGCTGGGAGGGATAGGGGGCAGGAGGAGAAGGGGATGACAGAGGATGAGATGGCCGGATGGCATCACTGACTCGATGGACGTGAGTCTAAGTGAACTCCTGGAGTTGGTGATGGACAGGGAGGCCTGGCGTGCTGCAATTCACGGGGTCGCAAAGAGTTGGACACGACTGAGCAACTGAACTGAACTGAACTGAAGATCAACTAAATGCAGGTGGAAGAAAAGAGAGAAAAGGGGAAGGATGAAGAGTAGGTACACAGACAAATTTCATTACTGCCCACAGTAGATAATTATTACCTGCGGCAGATAATTAAATTCAGTGTAAAAATATGGAAAATGTAAAATGCTATACAAAACTGTAAATATAAAGCATAACCCCCAGGATGAAATCAAAATTCTCCTAGTTATTAATACACATGCACATGACACAAATACAGCACAGTTTCTCCAGGTTACAAATCCATCAAGATCAGCATAAAACTAGATGATGGAATTCATTCAAACTTAGAGCCTGAAAGAAAAACAAAGTTCAAGTCTCCGCTCTTCACCAGAAACACAGGCAAAGCAGAGATTCAGAATATTTAGAAAGAAAAGTTCAGATAATGGCAAACAGGGCAAACACAGACACAAGCAAACCATGAGTTGTAAACTGAATATCAGAGAAGGCTTAATTCAGGCCAAAAACAGCATAAATCATATAAGGGCACTCATAACACCAAGTAATGCAATTAACACAGAACATATAATAGCTATAACGATGTAACTTCAAATGAAATAGTCATTCTTCATAAAGCACATACTGCTAGTGATTTACAGAGAAATAGAAAAACAGAAGCAGTAGGAGACATTAGTTCACTTTTCTCAGTCCCTATCAGATCACTGAAAAAATTACTATTAGAAGATTAAAATAGCATAATTAATAAAGTACATCTTATTAATATTTCAGAGACTCTGAATCTTGAAAAAAATGAGTCTTCCTTCAAAATGCCAATAGACTACTCTCATATACACAAAGATCAAATATCATGGTATCTTAAAAAATTAACACAACCTGTAAATAAACACTGTGCAAAAGAAACTTTGTAAAGAATAGCTTAGTGATGCAACAAACCTGATCAAATGGGAAAACTTTCATACTCTTGAACAGGAAGACTGAGCATTATAAAAATATCAATTCCCCTAAGTGATTCACTAAATATGATGCAATCCCAAAGTAGCAACAGGATTTTTAAGTTAGATTAGATGTGCTAAAATCATATGGAAAACTAAAAAGTATAAACAACTGGGACATTTTTATAAAAGAAGAGTCATAAGGAAGACTAAACCTTTTTTATTTTCAAGCTTCATAGGATTATAGTGATCAAACAGTGTGTTACTGGTGCATGACTAGAGAGATGCATTGATGGATCAGAATAAAAGACTGTAAATAAACAAATATATACTGGATTTTTTGATGAAAATGGCATCTCAGATCAGTGATGCAAAGATGGATTACACAATAAATATACTGCAACCTTATCAAAATACAACACAAATTCAACCCCTTCTAAAAACTTTACATTTTATTCAATGCACTTTTAGCACATTTTTTTTATTCTTCTGAATTCTTATAGAAACTTTTGTCTAGATACTTCATTAAGCATTTTAACTTATATTTAATAATTTAAATATTTCATTGTCATCTTTTACATATTAAAGTCTATTTCCTGTGTTCGTGGTAAATTATGTGAGGTCATGAACCGCACTTTATAATTCTTAATATCCCATTTACAGTTCATTTCACATAATAGGTGTTCAGCATTATGTAGACTGTAAGAAATTTCCTAAATTTTCAAAACCTCAGTTTAATAATTTGTATAATGAATTATACAATTATTCAGCCCAGATGATCTTCAAGACCTGGCTTAGTACTAACTCTTCAATGCAGATTTAATTGCTGAGCATTACTCAAATTTGCCACTAGATGGTACTGACACCAAATAAACACTACTTAAGAAAATTAACTTTTTATTAGGTGAGTTGTAAAAATGAATAATCAGAATAGGTGGCTTGTTATGTATACCAGTTATAATTTGTGAAAAATAACAGAGAATCATACAATTCTTTCTCCTTTTTTTAAGCAGACATTTGCTAATAAGTAATGAATATCCTCCAAAACACATTATTTACAGTGATGTTTATGAAATCAACACAAAATACATTGGTAAACAAATGCTTACTGAATTCCTACTCTGAACACAACAACATAATGGTTGGTTGAGGCTGCATAAAGGTAAGTCATGCATGGATGCTCTTATAAAGAAAATGAAACAGATACAATTTTTAAAAATAAAATACAAACTAAAAATGAATTTAGTCAGAGGGTGCAGATATTACTTTCAGATCAGAAATCAGCATTGGTCTTCTTGGGGATTGGGACATTTAATTTTGAGGCTATGGGCTCAATTTATTGTGTCATTAAAAAAAAAAAAAACATGTTAAAGCAGATAGTAGAGGATATTGAATGTCAAACAAGACAATGAGGTAAAATTAAAGACTTTTCCACATAGAGGTGCATGATCAGAAATATGTTTAAAAGTTATATTTGCCTGACTGAAAGTGAGGGACATTAAAGGTATTTCATGCAAGAAAGCAGGAGTAGCAATAATCATGTTAGACAAAACAGACATTAAAACAAAGACTGTAACAAAAGACAAAGAAGAGCACCATATAATGATAAAGGGATCAATACAGCAGGATATTACATTTGTTAACCTAAATGCACCCAATACAAGACACCTAAATATAAAGCAAATATTAACAGATATAAAAGGAGAAACTGACAATAATACAACAGTAATAGGAGATTTTAACACCTTACCAACCTGGACTGACAGATCATCCAGACAGAAAATCAAAGAGGACACAGTGGTCTTAAATTATACAATAGACCAGTTGGACTTAATAGACATGTATGTAATATTCCACTCAAAAACAGCAGAATATACATTCTTTTCAAGTGCACATGGAACTTTTTTCTAAGCTAGATCACATGCTGGGCCATAAAACTCATCTCAACAAACTGAAGAGACTAAACAATAAAACTATAGTAACCAAAGAATCATAGTACTGGTACATAAATCAATGAAACAGAGAGCCACACAGTTATGGTCATTAATCTATGACAAAGAAAGAAAGTGAAAGTCGCTCAGTTGTGTCCGACTCTTTGCGACCCCCATGGACTATACAGTACATGGGATTCTCTAGGCTAGAATACTGGAGTGGGTAGCCTTCCCCTTCTCCAGGGGATCTTCCCAACCCAGAGATTGAACCCAGGTCTCCCGCATTGCAGGAGGATTCTTTACCAGCTGAGCCACAAGGGAAGCCTGACAAGAATATACAATGGAGAAAAGACAATCTTCAATAAGTGGTACTGGGCAAACTAAAATGGAATGGGATTTGAAAATTTCCTCATAACATATACAAAAATAAACTCAAAATGGATTAAAGTTATAAATGTAAAACCTGAAAGCATAAAACTCCTAGAAGAGAACATAGGCTGAAGACTCTTTGACATAAATTGCAGCAATATTTTTTTTTTTTTAGATCTGCCTCCTAATCCAAAAGAAATAAAAGCAAAATTAACCAAATGAGACCTCATTAAAAGTTTTTGCACAGCCATGGAGACCACTGACAAAATAAAAATAATCTACTGATGGGAGAAAATAATTGCAAATGATGTGACCAATAAGGGGTTAATATCCAAACTATAAAAACAGTCCAGATAACTCAATATTAAAAAAAACCAACAACCCAATTAAAAAATGGGCAGAAGCCTGAATAGACATTTTTCCAAAGAAGATATAAAGATGGCCAACAGGAACGTGAGAAGATAATCAATACTGCTAATCATCAGAGAAATGAAAATCAAAACAACGGATATCATCTCATATCTGTCAAATTGGCTATCACCAAATAGAAAATAAATTACAAGTTTTGGTGAGCCTGTTGAGAAAAGGGAACACTTGGTGTGTACTGCTGCTGCTGCTGCTGCTGCTGCTGCTAAGTCGCTTCAGTTGTGTCTGATTCCGTGCGACCCCAGAGACAGCAGCCCACCAGTCTGCCCGGTCCCTGGGATTCTCCAGGCAAGAACACTGGAGTGGGCTGCCATTTCCTTCTCCAATGCATAAAAGGGAAAAGTGAAAGTGAAGTCGCTCAGTCGTGTCCAACCCTCAGTGATCACATGGACTGCAGCCTTCCCAGCTCCTCCATCCATGGGATTTTCCAGGCAAGAGTACTGGAGAGGGGTGCCACTGCCTTCCCCGGTATACTGTGGGTAGGATTGTAAATTGGTGCAACTACTATGGAACACTGGTGGCTCAGGTGGCAAAGAATCCACCTGCAGTGCAGGAGACCCAGGTTTGATCCCTGGGTTAGGAAGATCCCCTGAAGAAGGAAATGGCAACTCACTCCAGTATTCTTGCCTGGAGAACCTCATGAACAGAGGAGCCTGGTGGGCTACAGCCCATGGGGTCACAAAATGTTGGACCTGATTTGAGCAACTAACACACACTATGGAACACAGTATGGAGCTGCTTCAAAAAACTAAGAATAACCATATGACCTAAAGAAAATAAAAACTAATTTAAAAAGATACATGCACCCAAATGATCATACCGGCGTTATTTACAATAGCCAAGATATAGAAGTAATGTAAATGTCCATCAATAGATGAATGGATAAAGATGCCGGGTATGCACACACACACACACACACACACACACACACACACAATGCACTACTGCTTAGCCACGGAAAAGAATGAAATTCTGCCATTTGCAACAATGTGGATGGACCAAGAGACTATTGTGCTTAGTGAAGTAAGTCAGACAAAGACAAATAAATACACTGTGTTGTCATTTATACGTGGAATCTAAAAAATAAAACACTCTCCCTTAGTTTAGCTTACATTCGCTGTGTTAATCAGGCATCAACTCTATTCCAGCGGCTATTAGAATCTAGGAAAACAAAGATGAATGAGATGAGTTCCTGTTCCTTTGATATCAAAAAGAGAACACAGAACAGCTGATTGTGCATTAGACAGGAAGTGCAGGCACTTGTTGTTAAGATTCTTGAAAGAGATTCAGGAAACAGCCTGAACAAGACAGGCATGCCTAAAAGAGCATGCTGTGTTTTATAAACTATAAGACGTTTGAGAACAAAAGTGCTAGGTGGGAATATCTGGCCCTGATGATGGAGAAGTGGATGCTGATGGGCAAGAATGGGCAGGACATCAGACAGCTTCATGACCAAGCTAAGGATGTCGTCTTTGGAGACGGTGAAGAGAAACAATGAAGTGTTTTAAAGAGGAGAGCAACAGGAGCACAGTAGTGTTTTCATTTAGGGGGGAATTATTTTATCTAGGAAACAAGGAACACAGCATTTATTAAGTAGAAAAACAGAAGAATATATGAAGTAAATATGTGTAAATAGATAGCTAGTGGGAAGCTGCTGTATAACACAGCGAGTTCAGCTCTGCTCTGTGATGACCTAGAGGGGTGGGATGGGAGGGGATATAGGTATACATACATCTGCTTCGCTTTGTTGTACAGGAAAAACTAAAGCAATTGCACTCCAATTAAAAATAAATTTAAAAAAGAAAATATTAGGTAAGAAAAAAAATGGAGGAGGACTAGAGGGAAGTGGAAGAGACATAAATGCTTGAAATGCATCCACTCCTAGATAAACACTTCTAATTTTGTATCTGTATCTCTAGATATTTCTCTTTTCAGATTGTCATTGGCCACATGATCTCAGCCCACCACGGGGACATTTCCGTGCCTCAGTCTAATCATGAATCAAAAGGGAAATGCTCCAAATGTCAAATATGTTTCATGTAGAGTTATAATAGCTGCTTTAGTATGCTCTCAGTTCTGCGCCCTCCTGTTACCATGACAACCTGTTCAGCAAAAGGCAAGGTTGATGAAGTTGTTTTGATCCAGAAGCTTTGCCTCACTGTTTGAGGCTTCATATTTTTTAATATCAAATAAACCACAGATAGCATTTGTTTATACTCTGTTATAAATCAGAAATATTAACTTACCTAAATTTCATATTTTAATATAGCATGTTTGTCTATGTATACATTTATGGTGTCATAACCAGCCCAACTCCCAGAGGCTTCTGGGTCTCAAAAGAATCTGGCAATAAACAAAAGGGAAAAAGGAAAACCATATTACACCAAGGCAGAATAACAATTTTGCTGTTCTTTGTTATTCTGCCTTTGCATAATATCACAAGTACAAAATGTAAGAATCAGGTTAAAGAAATAGCTGCCTAGCTCTCTAAAACACTATTGGGTTATTAAACCTTCATTTGATTAATATTTGATCTATCTACTCTCATCCCTGCAGTCTGGAAATTATTAATGCTCCTTCTTTCATCTCTTTTCAAAAAAGTATACATATGCCATATATTCCTGTATTTAATGGGATCATGCTGTACATCATTTTTGTAATTACTTATTTGCAAACTGCTTTTTACTCAATAGTATAATGTGAGTTATACTATCAATAAAAAAATCCCATGCCACTTTTTTAGCTACAATATTTTCCATCACGAGGACGTTTTACTCTATCCAACTCTATTTTTTTTTGACATGCTGGGTTTTTTCATTTTTTTATGTTATAAACAACATTGTAATGAACATCCCCCTGACTATTCCCATATGGATGCATTTCCTTAATCGTGTCCAACTCTTTGTAACCTCATGGACTGTATAGTCTATGGAATTCTCCAAGCCAGAATACTGGAGTTGGTAGCTATTCCCTTCTCCAGGGGATCTTCCCAACCCAGGGGTCAAACCCAGGGCTCCTGCATTGCATGCAGATTCTTTACCAGCTGAGCCACCTCTGAAGCCCAGTATAAATGTCTAAACTGGAATTATTATACTACAAGTTTTACTTTACTTCCAGTATTATTAGCCTTCTTCATTCAACATGCTACTCTGGTTCTCACTACAAGCTCCTGTACTCAGTACGTGTTTTGCCTATAAAGCTTTGCCTGACACAAAAATAAAAACAATCCTTTAAGTAAGAACACTTACTCTGTGCTGCGTACTGATTAAGTACTTATATTTACTTATCTTCAAACCAATGCAACAGAGTAGGCTCAGTTATGAGCCTCATTTTACAAATGAGAAAACAGACACAGAAAGACTAAACTTGCCCAAGTTTACACAGCAGGAACTAGTTTCAAAGTGGGAACCCAGAACCTGTGCTTTTCAGTCACTGCATTTTATTTAGCATGACTGTCTAACTTCTCATTATTCAGGCTTTGTGTAAAATATTACCTCCGCATAGGCATTCCTAGACCATTGTTACTAAAGTATTCCATCATCAACAAGTCTACAGATAATAAATACTGGAGAAGGTGTGGAGAACACTCCTACACTGTTGTTGGGAATGTTAATTGGTGTAGTCATTCTGGAGAACAGTATGCAGATTCCTTTAAAAGCTAAAAATAAAGCTACCGTATGATTATTTTTAAATGAATGTGGTTATGTTAAACTTCATTTTAATGTGCATTTCCTCACTTTATGTTTTTTGTAAGGGTTTATTAGTTGGTGCTTATTTTATATTTTAGACTATAGAAATGATGTTAGACAAAAAGCAAATTCAAGCGATTTTTTATTCCAGTTAAAAATAGGTGATAAAGCAGAGGAGACGATTAGTATCATCAACAATGCATTTGGCCCAGAACTTCTAACAAATGTACAGTTCAAGAAATTTTGCAAAGGAAATGAGAGCCTTGAATGTGAAGAGCGTAGTGGCCGGCCACCAGAAGTTGACAATGACTGACTGAGAGTGTCATAGAAGCTGATCCTCTTACAACTATGTGAGAAGTTGCCGAAGAATTCAACGCCTACCATTCTATGGCAATTCAGCACTTAAAACAAATTGGAAAGGTGAAAAGGCTCGATAAGTGGCTACCTCATGTGTTGATTGAAAATCAAAAAACAAAAAATCATTGTTTTAAAGTGTTATCTTTTTTCTATAAGCAAATAAGGTAATTATATGAATCAATATGGGGCGTCACAGGTGGCGCAGTGGTAAAGAATCTGCCTGTCAATGCAGGAGACATGTGTTAATCCTTGAATCACGGAGATCCCCTGGAGTAGGAAATGGCAACCTACTCCAGTATTCTTGCCTTGAAAATTCCACGGACAAAGGAGCCTGGCAGGCTACAGTCCTTGGGGTCGTAAAGAGTTGGACATGACTGAGCACACAGTACTCACACAATAGAACATTTAAATTCGTACTGACATCAGCATGTTACATTGAATACAGTTTAAAGTATAGCTCCCTTTGCCTTTGTCAGAACTATGAACCAAGAGTGGGCATATCCATACGCACTTCTGCAGGTGTGTGGGCTCACTTTATCAACAAGGTAAAGCTTACATGGGTAGGGTGTCAGATAAGGAAGGAGGAGAGGAGAGAGTCACTGTGGTATAGGATGAAACTGTTAATTCCCAAGACCGGGCTGGCTACTTGTATATGAGGTAAGAGAGTGAGGCCAGAGGAAGTAAAAGAAAGCTGAAGAGGACTGAGAGAAGACTGAGACCAGAAGGAAAGAGGACTATGAGCGCAAGCTTCCTACAGCAAGTAATATATGTGATGATACTCATTTACTTCTCAGCGATCATGTGTTCATCCACTGGAGGATACAAATAAATATGCTGTGACTGCTAGGAAGGAAATATGAAGTTCAACACAAAACAACTGAATAAGTTATATAAGAAAACCAAATGTAAACTATAAAAGGTACAGTTCACTTATAGGTGACACCTTGCAGATAACAGAAAGCACTCCAGCTAGTTTGAAGCAGAAGGGTATTTTAATGCAGGGAAAAGGGTGTTTACAACAAGTGTTGAAAGAGGCTAGAGACTGTTCCTCTAGTCTTTGCCACCGAGATTGACTCCTGGCATCAAAGCCACAATGGGATTATTAAAGGAGCAGCTACCTCTGTCTCAGTCAGGAAGCAGAGAAGTCAGGAAGCCATCACCAAATCTGATTCCCTGGAGAGTATAGTACTTGCTAGATCCTAAAACAGCTAATTCATATGCTGCCATCTCTCTCTCCCACTCAACTCAGGAATTTACTCACAATCTTAGAAACCCCATTTTGGATCACAGTAAAAGAGAACACACTGTTCAAAGGGCATGCCCTTAAAACACAGCCCACAGGCGCAGATGTAGATCTCAGGACACAACCAAGAGCCGGTGGTTAATGTGGATCTGGTGAGGTCACATTAACATGAGTAATATGTTAATATCCAGCTGCAGCATTAAAGGAGAAAGGATGGGGGTTGAAGAGCAGGCTCCAAATCAAATTACTTCTTCTAATCACTTGTAACAGACTAGTCAGATCTGGCCTGGCAATAAGCCAGCTTCTTCACTGCCTCTTTGACCTCTCGGTTCCTTAGACAATAAATGAAAGGGTTGAGGGCAGGGGTGACAAGGGCATAGAAGATGGAAATAACTTTGTTCATGTTGAAGGCGTGAATGGCTCGGGGCCGGGCATACATGAAAATTGTAGCTGAGTAGAAGATGGTGACCACCACGAGGTGGGAGGCACAAGTAGAAAACGCCTTCTGCTTGCCCGTGGGCATGCGTAGAACGGTGGCCAGGATGCATCCGTAAGACAGAATAGTGACAGTGAGCGGGAGGAGGAAGATGACCAGTGCCAGGACAAAGTCCACCAGCTCAGCTGTGGACATGTCTGTGCAGGAGAGGTTAAGTACTGGAGAGATGTCGCAGAAGAAATGGTTGATGACATTAGGGCCGCAGAAGCTGAGGCGAGAGATGAAGTATGTCTTAGCCAAGGAGATGCCAAAGCCAATGGTCCAGGAACCGAGAGCCAGGCGGAAGCAGAGCCCATGGCTCATTATGGTGGGGTAGTGTAGTGGGCGGCAGATGGCCACGTAACGGTCGTAGGCCATGGTGGCCAGGAGCACGCATTCCGTGCACATGAGTGCAATGAAGAAGTAAAGTTGTATCATGCAGTGAGCGAAGGAGATGCTTTTGCTCACAGACCAAAAACTAAACAGCAACTTGGGTACAGTCACAGAGATGTACCAGGTCTCCAAGAAGGACAAATTGGCCAGGAAGAAGTACATGGGCTTGTGCAGTGGCCGGTTCTGCTGCACCAACAGGATGATGGTCACATTTTCAGCCACTGTCAGAATATAGGCCATGAGGAACATGAGGAACACTGCTGCACGCATGCCCCAGCTCCCAGGGAACCCCACCAGGATGAACCTGGTGACCCGTGTCTGGTTTTCCACTTCCATATTGGAAACACAGGGCTTAACTCTCCTGGGAGAAAAAATTACTGGTCAGATTCCATGGTCCATTTGGAACCTTCCATCTTTTGCCTTCTTTGACTAGTAACAACAGTAACATCATTTTTAATAGTGCATTATAGGTTAGATCATACACTGGGTACATTATGTACACAATGTAATTTGATTCTCACATAGTCTTTTTATACATCTTAGTAATGAAGAAATTGAGTTTTAGAGAAGTATTAGTAACCTACCACATTCCCACTGGTAGCAGGGCAGGAATCACATTCAAGTCTAAGTCTAAACACCATGCTGTATCTATTACCCTACACTGCCTTTCACAACCACATCCAAATTAAACAGTATCAAACAACCATGTTCCACATTACCATTGCCAACTGTGAAGGATACACCTGGCCTTCCTGGCCTACCACCCACCCAGAGCGCTGGAAGTTCTGCCTTTACAATGCTTTTCCCCCTGTACTATCCATGGAGACAGAGTGAAACCTGTCATTGTCTGCGAGGTACATGAGACGGTGAGGTGGGGAGAGTTAGGCTTTCCAGTATTAAAAACCTGGACCTCAGTCGTAAATTGCTATATGAACCTTAAAATCTTATCATCTCCAAAACCCAATTTCCTCTTCTGCAAGTGCAAATATTAATATTCATTTAGCTTATGTCAATGTGGATCAAAACCCAAATGAAATGATGTAAGTAAAATTGTATATAAAGTAAAATTTATAAACATATAAATGACAGTAAGTGTGAAAGGGCTCCTCTCCCATCTCAGGGCCTTAAAAGATAAGATGGGCTCACAGGAGCGAGGAGAGTGACTGCTGTGGACCAAGCAGAGTAGAAAGTGGACATGAGCTTCCTCTTGTGGAGACTGAAGTCCTTGGGGGTGGAGGTAAAAGTCTCTTGGAGATTTTCTTTAATCAGCAAATAATAAGAAATACATAATAAAATTTGAGACATTTTCTATGAAGGTTAAAAAACAGAAATGATACATGTGTGATTGGCGAATGCCTCTTTGATCTCTGAGGAGGTGATATTTGCACAGAGGAGGATGCCAGAGCCCCAGCCTTCTGAAGAGTGAGGTGGGAGAGAGCTGCACTGAGATGAGGCCGTGCCTGCTGTGATGGAGGGAGAAGAAATGAGGACTAGGGGGGAAAGGCAAGCAGGGCCAGCACGCGTAAGACCCCACAGGTCATAACAGGGGATCTGAATAGTGGTCTAAATACCATGAGAAGCAAGTGAAAGACTTAAAGCTGAATAGGAGCACAGTATGACTCACGCTTGGAAAGATTTCAAAAGACTGTGGGAGCAAGAGTGGGAGTTGTGAGATTGCGGGTGGCTACTCAAAGGTGACGGTGACCTTGAAAACCTTGTTTCACGGAAGTGAGGGGACTCCAGATGTATGTTAAAAGCATCTTTAATGGTAATTGATGGATTAAATATGGGAGGAAAGAGAAGAGAGAAATCAAGGAGGAATTTCAGGTATATGGCTCACTATATGGAAGTGATGCCATTTACTGTAATGGGAAAAACTTTGGTGTTTACAGACACATTCCTCATAGTTGAAGAGATGGCAATGGGCAAGAATCTGTTAGGGTTTTGTTCTGATGAGTTTTAACATGAAGCCTGAACAATATTCCAGAATATTGTTCAGAATATTGAACAGAATATTGTTCAATATTTTCCAAAATATTCTCTAATAATCATTTATCAGTTATTACTAGGTGCTGGGAAACTTGCTAAGTATTTTTCAAATATGCCGTTAAATACACAAAACAAATAAATGAGGCACTGTTACTCTAATTTCACAGAGGACATTTTAGTTTAGACTGATTAAGTAACATTTCCAAGTTTGAGAGTGATGAAACCAGAATTAAAGTGAAGACACCATCTGTCTGACTACAAAAGCACAGCCTCAACCACAATGCTGTCTCACATATAGATAAGGAATACCAGATTTTTCACTCAACACAACTTTTTAAATATTTAAAATGTCTGATAATTTTAGGAAATATTCTACAATTGTACTGAAATTTCATTATTGGCACAGGCTATTAAAGATGAGCCCAAATTTTTACAAATGTGACAGACTGCATGTTCAATTACACATATGAAACAGAAATGAATATATAGAAATGCTTGGTAAATGTATCAGAGGAGAGAAAATCATTACAATAAAGATAAGTTTGACAATAAAAATGTTAGAGATATTTTAGGCAGATGAAACAGAGTGAACAAAGGCAAAGAGATATGAAATAGCCTGACATTTTCAGGGAAGCATCTCATTAAGACCTATTTCCTCTGTGAGTGGGAAAATTATAAGTTAATAAACGAATAGAAACATAAAGAGAAAAGGGGGATGGGAGAGAGAGAGCAACGGCCTAGGGAAAGAGAAGAAGAGATAAAATAGTGTTAAGGACCAGATTGTAGATTCCTTCATATGAAATGCTGCTGCTATGTCATGTCAGTCGTGTCCAACTCTGTGCGACCCCATAGACGGCAGCCCACCAGGCTCAGCCGTCCCTGGGATTCTCCAGGCAAGAACACTGGAGTGGGTTGCCATTTCCTTCTCCAGTGCGTGAAAGTGAAAAGTGAAAGTGAAGTCGCTCAGTCGTGTCCAACTCTTAGCGACCCCATGGACTGCAGCCTACCAGGCTCCTTTGTCCATGGGATTCTCCAGGCAAGAGTACTGGAGTGGGGTGCCATCGCCTTCTCCTCATGAAATATTAAGGTATTTAAGAGTTATTCTATATTATAGACAATATGCAATCATTGAATGTTTTCAGCAGCTGATAACATCCTCACATTGCACCCTGGTTTTTGTTATGGGGGGCATGGATTTGGTTGGGTCAGGGTTGCCAAATCAGAGATTAAAGCACTAGTTGGAATACAACTTCATAGCCAACAAAGACACACACAAAGAAAAGAAAAATCACCCCAGTTATAGCATTTATTAAAGAAAAGAAGACAAACATACGCAGACATACTTGTTCACAAGTTATATGAGTAAATTTACACTCCTAGAGGAGGCTCAACAACCACAACAGATTTCCTTATTTCTCACCCACTAAACGAAGGGTGCGAGCACTAACCATTGCACATGAATAGGAGGGCTTGACCACACACGTTTTCAATGTATGATTTTACCATAAACTTTGTGGACATTTACACTCATGGTGGTTTCTACTCCACTACGGTGTACTCAAACTTGTTACCCCCTCATTTGAGACTTTTACCAATGATCCAGAATCAAGCATTTTAGCTTCTTCTCTCGATTCTTGTGCCTGCTGCGTGTACACTTCTGCTTAACTCTGTATGGATTCTGTACAAGGGTAGGATCCAAGTAATCCAGATATGATAGAAACATAACCTCCTTCCCTGTCAAGACAGCAGCAGTTTTTGTAGCCACCATCACAAATGAATTGCCAGGAAGATGCAGCAGCAAAATTGCTGTCAGAAGGCATAATAAGAAACTGCAGGCTGGGATCAGAGCCTGGGGTTTTCATTTCTGACCCAGTATCAAGAGACCCCTCAAACGTAGTAGGAGGAATGTGCTCTCTGCATATCTGGCTGTACTTAGAGTTCAAAAGACGAGATTATGACTGTGACTGATTGCTGGAGATTGAGAGTGGATAGAAGGAAGACATGTGACAACAGAATTAAATGTTTGGTATTTAAACGTCACTGTGCCATATGAACCTGAAACAGAGCTGAAATTTCATTATAGGCACAAGCTATTAGAGATGAGTCCACATTTTAAGAAATGTGACATAGATACATATTCTATCATACATGTGAAACAGAAATGAACATACAGAAATGCTTGGTAAATGTATCAGAGAGGAGATAATCATTAGACTGAGTCCTAAAAAATAAAATGATATTCTGAGAAGGGACTCTTACCTTGGCTCAGCAGCCTCTAAATGGCTGGGATATGAAAAGAAATTCTTCACTGATTCTAAAATAGGAAGAAGTAGAAAAGAAAGATTCAGGTATTGGGTAGATGTGAAAAGCACACTCTCTAAACATACAAAGGGTGAATGGCCACAGGTTACCCAGCTGCTTCCAAACTGATAGTCAGGACTAGAGGAGAGGTGAGCCCTGGACACTGGGAACACATCTGTGCCTGATGTGGCTCCAGGATGGCTCTCCCAGTATCCTGGGGCCAGAGCACCCATTGCCTCCCTGCAGGAAGCTGCAGTGGTCTTAGGCACACCACACTGTGAAGATCTTTGGATTCTGAGAGCTTTATACGGTTTTAAGACTTGCCCTACACCTCTGCAAACACCCAGGAGAAAAGCACTTTGACAAGGCAGTTCACGTCTCTTGTGGGAGCCATGAGAAATTTCTATTTGCCTATTGTGGTAATCTAACTTATTTTATACAGTATTAGTTCCAGAGGGGAAAGAAATCCATGCTTTGAAAAGAACCACCTGTGAATTTAGTCTTTGCTGAAGCACAAAGAGAAAAAAAAAATTACTACTTTTAAATCTATCTGTAGATTTTTCAGGATGGCCTGTGGCTCAGATGGTAAAGAAATTGCCGGCAATGCAGGAGACCCGGGTTTGATCCCTGGGTCAGGAAGATGGCAACACACTCAGTATGCCTGCCTGGAGAGTTCCATGGAAGAGCCTGGTGGGCTACAGTCCATGGGGTCGCAAAGAGTTGGCCACAACTGAGGGACTAACACTCATTTTTCATAGATTTTTCAATTATTATTCAATCTTCAGTTACTTAAAACAGGACAATCATATCAGTACTCCATGGGAGATACTAATATCTAAAGTAAACATACTGCTACATTTCAGTAAAATTTTAAATAAAGGTTTTTGTTTAAATGCTTCTGCTGTAATTGTGTGCTAAATAAATTTATCATAATGGGATCATTACTTCGTCAGCTGCCTTTGAGAACCACTTGACCAGTATTTCATGTTCTAGGACAAAATTTTAGTTTACTAAAATCACTTCTCTGAAATCTGAAGAACTCTTAAATAACCCTCACAGAAGCAAAAGCTGTCTAATTCATTGGGGTTTCATGAAATGAAAACTGGAGATATTAGTAGTTATAAGCAATTCAGCCCTCCAATGTGTCTATGATAATTAAACAGGCTTTAACTCAGTTTATAGGGCTGAAGTATGAATAGAGATCAAACAGTGATAACACCCATATACTGGACTACTGCTTAGCAATAAAAAAAAAAAAAAAAGAACTGTCCTTTACCATTAAAAATCTAGACATAACATGCAGGTTTCCGTGGTGTAGTGGTTATCATGTTCGCCTAACACGCGAAAGGTCCCTGGTTCGAAACCAGGCGGAAACAACACTGGTAGGCATCCTTATTTTGGGCCTTCCCTGAGACTCAGACAGTAAAGAGTATGCCTGCAGTGTGGGAGGCACTGGTTCAATCCCTGGGTTGGGAAGATCCCCTGGAGAAGGAAATGGAACACAACAGATACAAGATGACAGCTGAAGGGCCTCAGGACCTGAGGGAAAACAGGACAGAGAGTGAGTTCCCTGGGTTTCCTTAACGCTTCCCACATACCCTGGACAGAGATCTGCAAAATTATCCAACCTGCAACTGCCAGCCAATACATATATATCTCCAAGAAAAGACTGTATAGCTGAATTCTAGAATAAGATAGTGTCAGTGTGTCATGGAATATAGCCAGTTTGTATCTCAAGAACTCCTCCTAGCTATTTGAGATCATTTGTATGGAATTCTGATGCTAAACATCTTGTGTAAAGACACAGACACAGTAATTCATAGAACACTCTGACGATAGACATTCCCAATCTTTGGAGGAGAAGCGTGCTCCCGTTCTCAGTCTCCCTGGCACACTGCCACCGCAGCAGGTGGCCATAACTGGGTTAGCACAGATACTGTCTGGCGGACCCTCTGTCATTTCTTTCCATTAGTGCCTGCCACATCATGATATATTTAAGATCCATTTGGGAAAACTGTCGATGATATCAAATGATACATTTGGGGGGATGTCAGTTGTTCTAGGATTTTAGGATAAAAGGATTCAGGATAAATAGGATTTGAAAGAAGTGTCTTATTTTTAGTTGTTGCAATTTAGTTTTTATACTTCAGCTCTATTAACTGTTCTTTACCACTAGCACCACTTGGGAAGCCCTTGAAAGTAAGTGAAAGTCTCTCAGTTGTGTCCAACACTTTGTGACCCCATGGACTTTAGCTTGCCAAGCTCCTCTGCCCATGGAATTCTCCAGACAAGAATACTGGAGTGGGTCGCCATTCCCTTCTCCAGGAGATCTTCCCAACCCAGGGATCGAACACAGGTCTCCTGCATTACAGGCAGATTCTGTACTGTCTGAGCCACCAGGGAAGCCCAAGAATACTGGAGTGGGTAGCCTATCCTTTCTCCAGGGGATCTACCTGACCCAGGAATCAAACCAGGGTCTCCTGCTTTGCAGGTGGATTCTTTACCAGCTGAGCTACCAGGGATGCCTTTTAAAGCCCTTATTCCCTTATATACATCCTTTCCCACCCTCTTGCTTCCCAGTCTTTTCAGTCTGGTTGTTGGCTGTCTTGACTCTTAACCCTAGCGTTAGGCTGCCATACTTTTGCCTTTAAATATTTTCAGCAAATGCCACCTGGAAAGCCATCCCAGTCCTGATAATACAAGTCCTGAGTCAGTAAAACAAAGGCCAGCTTTATGCCAGCTCTTCAGGTAGTTGCCAGACATGTTGAAACAGCCAAAATTCTTTGAGTAAGGTCCAGATTGCTGTTTTTTACTGGCAACCTGCACCAGGAGTATAGACTGTAACCTTCATGGCTGTCACCAATTTGGGAGGTGAGAGGTAATAAGTGGGCAGCTGAAATACCCCAGTATATTTTACCGTAATGCAGCATTTTCAGTTTTTATTCATCTTTCCCCTTTTGTAGTCAGTTTTTTTACCAGATTTCAGAGTTCTGCAAAGGTTAATTCCAAAAGTTTTTGCCAGCTTATTGGCTGTTTTGTGGAGAAATAAAGTCTTGGAATTCCCTACTCAACAATTTTCAGTAATGTTTACAAAAATATCATTACCTTAAATATGTATATAATTTATATTTATTTATATAAATATTTATACATTTAATTAATCTACATATTTAAATACCAACCCCATGAACAGTATGAAAAGGCAAAAGGATAGGATACTGAGAGAGGAACTCCCCAGGTCCGTAGGTGCCCAATATGCTACAGGAGATCAATGGAGAAACAACTCCAGAAAGAATGAAGGGAAGGAGCCAAAGCAAAAACAATACCCAGTTGTGGATGTGATTGCTGATGGAAGCAAGGTCCGATGCTGTAAAGAGCAATATTGCATAGGAACCTGGAATGTTAGGTCCATGAATCAAGACAAATTGGAAGTGGTCAAACAGGAGATGGCAAGAGTGAACATCAACATTCTAGGAATCAGTGAACTAAAAAGGACTGGAATGGGTGAATTTAATTCAGATGACCATTATATCTACTACTGTGGGCAAGAATCCCTTAGAAGAAATGGAGTAGCCATCATGGTCAACAAAAGAGTCCAAAATGCAGTACTTGGATGCAATCTCAAAAACAACAGAATGATCTCTGTTCGTTTCCAAGGCAAACCATTCAATATCATGGTGATCCAAGTCTATGCCCCAACCAGTAACACTGAAGAAGCTGAAGTTGAACGGTTCTATGAAGACCTATGAGACCTTTTAGAACTAACACCCAAAAAAGATGTCCTTTTCATTATAGGGGGCTGGAATGCAAAACTAGGAAGTCAAGAAACACCTGGAGTAACAGGCAAATTTGGCCTTGGAATATGGAATGAAGCAGGGCAAAGGCTAATAGAGTTTTGCCAAGAGAACACACTGGTCATAGCAAACACCCTCTTCCAACAAAACAAGAGAAGACTCTACACATGGACATCACCAGATGGTCAAAACCAAAATCAGATTGATTATATTCTTTGCATCCAAAGATGGAGAAGCTCTATACAGTCAGCAAAAACAAGACTGGGAGCTGACTGTGTCTCAGATCATGAGCTCCTTATTGTCAAATTCAGACTTAAATTGAAGAAAGTGGGGAAAACCACTAGACCATTCAGGTATGACCTAAATCAAATCCCTTGTGGAAGTGGAAGTGAGAAATAGATTTAAGGGCCTAGATCTGATAGACAGAGTGCCTGATGAACTATGGAATGAGGTTCATGACATTGTACAGGAGACAGGGATCAAGACCATCCCCACGGAAAAGAAATGCAAAAAAGCAAAATGTCTGTCTGAGGAGGGCTTACAAATAGCTGTGAAAAGAAGAGAAGCAAAAAGCAAAGGAGAAAAGGAAAGATATTCCCATTTGAATGCAGAATTCCAAAGGATAGCAAAGAGAGATAAAAAAAAAAGCCTTCCTCAGCGATCAATGCAAAGAAATAGAGGAAAACAACAGAATGGGAAAGACTAGGGATCTCTTCAAGAAAACTAGAGATACCAAGGGAACATTTCATGCAACAATGGGTACGATAAAGGACAGAAATGGTATGGACCTAACAGAAGCAGAAGATATTAAGAAGAGGTGGCAAGAATACACAGAAGAACTGTACAAAAAAGAGCTTCACGACCCAGATAATCACGATGGTGTGATCACTCACCTAGAACCAGACATCCTGGAATGTTAGGTCAAGTGGGCCTTAGGAAGCATCACTACAAACAGAACTAGTGGAGGTGATGGAATTCCAGTGGAGCTCTTTCAAATCCTGAAAGATGATGCTGTGAAAGTGCTGCACTCAATATGCCAGCAAATTTGGAAAACTCAGCAGTGGCCACAGGACTGGAAAAGGTCAGTTTTCATTCCAATCCCAAAGAAAGGCAATGCCAAAGAATGCTCAGACTGCCGCACAATTGCACTCATCTCACACGCTAGTAAAGTAATGCTCAAAATTCTCCAAGCCAGGCTTCAGCAATATGTGAACCATGAACTTCCTGATGTTCAAACTGGTTTTAGGAAAGGCAGAGGAACCAGGGACCAAATTTCCAACATCCACTGGATCATGGAAAAAGCAAGAGAGTTCCAGAAAAAAACATCTGTTTCTGCTTTATTGACTATGCCAAAGCCTTTGACTGTGTGGATCACAATAAACTGTGGAAAATTCTGAAAGAGATGGGAATACCAGACCACCTGACCTGCCTCTTGAGAAACCTTTATGCAGGTCAGGAAGCAACAGTTAGAACTGGACATGGAACAACAGACTGGTTCCAAATAGGAAAAGGAGGACGTCAAGGCTGTATATTGTCACCCTGCTTATTTAACTTATATGCAGAGTACATCATGAGAAACGCTGGGCTGGAAGAAGCACAAGCTGGAATCAAGATTGCCGGGAAAATATCAGTAATCTCAGATATGCAGATGACATCATCTTTATGGCAGAAAGCGAAGAAGAACTAAAGAGCCTCTTGATAAAGGTGAAAGAGGAGAGTGAAAAAGTTGGCTTAAAGCTCAACATTCAGAAAACGAAGATCATGGCATCTGGTCCCATTACTTCATGGGAAATAGATGGGGAAACAGTGGAAACAGTGTCAGACTTTATTTTTTTGGGCTCCAAAATCACTGGAGGTGGTTTTTGCAGCCATGAAATTAAAAGACGCTTACTCCTTGGAAGGAATGTTATGACCAACCTAGATAGCATATTCAAAAGCAGAGATATTACTTTGCCAACAAAGGTCCATCTAGTCAAGGCTATGGTTTTTCCAGTGGTCATGTATGGATATGAGAGTTGGACTGTGAAGAAAGCTGAATCACTGAAGAATTGACGCTTTTGAACTGTGATGCTGGAGAAGACTCTTGAGAGCCCCTTGGACTGCAAGGAGATCCAACCAGTCCATCCTAAAGGAGATCAGTCCTGGGTGTTCATTGGAAGGACTGATGCTGAGGCTGAAACTCCAATACTTTGGCCACCTTATGCAAAGAGCTGACTCATTGGAAAAGACCCTGATGCTGGGAGGGATTGGGGGCAGGAGGAGAAGGGGACGACAGAGAATGAGATGGCTGGATGGCATCACCGACTCGATGCACATGAGTCTGAGTGAACTCCGGGAGTTGGTGATGGACAGGGAGGCCTGGTGTGCTGTGATTCATGGGGTCGCAATGAGTCGGACACGACTGAGTGACTGAACTGAACTGAACTGATACATAAATGTGGGCTCCCCCAGTGGCTCAGTAGTAAAGAATCCACCTGCAATGCTGGAGACCTAAGAGATGTGGGTTTGATCCCTGTGTCAGGAAGATCCCTTGGAGGAAGACATGGCAACCCACTCCTGTATTCCTGTCTGGAGTATCCCATGCACAGAGGAACCTGGCCGGATACAGTCCGTAGGGTCACACAGAGTAGGACACAGATGAAGCGATTTAGCTTGCCCACACCCACACTCACATACGTTACATATTATCTTTGCATCTTTTACCCTTGCCAAATTCCCTTATAAATTCCAAGATCTTTGTTGTCAATTCCTAGAGATTTTGTATGTAAATAATAATGCCTCCTGAGAACAAAGTGATTCTATTTGGTTTTTTTCTAATTTGCATTTCTTTTATTTCTTTTTCTGGCCTTATCCCTTTGGCCAGAATTTCCAGATAAGAAAACTGATGATCATGGACATTAAGCATTGTTCTCAATGAGAAAACGATTCCATTTTTTGCTAATAAATATTGATGTCAGCTGTAAGTTATTTGTATATACATTTTATTGGGTTAAGAAGTTTCCTTCTATACCTAGTTTGCAAAGATTTTTTTTATTAACATTAATACTTTTTGCCACCTATTGAAGTGCTAAACTGGTTTTCCCTTTTAGTCTATTGATACAGGGAAATATATACAGTGATTTATTTTAAGGTGTGGAACTAAATTAACTTATAAGCTATTATATTTTTGCAAAGTATTGGATTTTATTTGGCAATATTTTTAGAATTTTGTGTGGCTGTTCATGACTGTTATTGATCTGTGGTTTCCTTTCTATAATGTCTTGGCTTGGTTTGCTGTGAGGGTAATCCTGACTTCATTAAATAATGTGGCATTTACCCCTTTTCTATATTCTGGAAGAGTTTGAACTAGTATTAATACACACATATGAGAAGATACTTTATATCATGTGTTATCAGGGAAACACAAATTAAGTCAGTAATCAAATACCACTACACACTATTAGAACAGCCAAAATCCTAAACACTGGAGAATGCTGGAGAAATATGGAGCAATAGGAACTCTCATTCACTGTTGGTGGGAATGCCAAGTGGTACAGCCACTTTGGAAGACAGTTTGGTGGTTTTCTACAAAGCAAAGCATACTTTTACCATACGATCCAGCAATCACGTTACTTGGTATTTACCTAAAGGAGTCCTAAAGGAGTCAAAAATATGTCCACACAAAACCTGCACACAAATAAGCAGCTTTATTCATAATTACTGAAAATTAGAAGCAGACAAGAAGTCCTTCAGTAGGTAAATGAATAAACATGCAGACAATAGAATGTTACTCAGTTCCAAAAAGAAATGAATGACTAAGCCATGAAAAGACATGAAGGAACTTAAATGCAAATTACTAAGTGAAGGAAGCCAATATGAAAGGCTGTATACTGTATGATTCCAATTATAAGACATTCTAGACCCCTTCTCCCCAAGTTTGCAGTGACATATAATTGATGTGTACTATTTGGTATTTATATTTATAACTTTTTCCATTTATTGTAACTATATCAACAGAAAGACAAAGTAAACAAATGGAATGAACTGGAGAATTAAAATTCAAAATAATCTAGGCAGGTTGGTGTGTGAAAATCAATAATGATTAGCAAAACAAAATGCACATACCTGTGTTTAAGTTTAAGAGAAAATGAGTACAGTGTGTGTGGAATCTTTGTAACCAGTTTATAGGAACCAGGTCTTTGAAAATTAGTTGAATAAAAGACTGTGGTAATGAATAACTTTGGAAATAGACAGTGGTGATGTTTGTACAAAATTGTGAATGTAATTAATGCCATTGAAGTACACACTTAAAAATGACTAAAATGACAAGTTTTATGTTATATATTGTATGTTTTATCACAATAAAAAAGACTATAGTGAAGCCACAGATTTCTCATCTTCAAAGCAAATAAGATCCAGCATAATGATATGAACAAATATTCTGTCATATATTATTTACTTCAGAATATAATATCACAGTCCAGATTTAGGCATAGAGAGTATTGAAAGCTCCAAAATTGATGTTATTTTTTTTAAGGAGTTGAAAAAACCATTTGGAGGAAATAAAGCTGTTCTAAAAACAACTGGAGTATTGTCATATAGAAAGAGAAACAAACATTCTCTCTTCTAGTCCACAAAAGTGTAAGTAGACCTAATTGTCAGAATTCATCTATCCATTCAATCCACAGACCAGGTCCGCTTGATGAAGCCATGCATTATTCCTTTAAACATGGACAAGCTAATAAAATGTAAAAATGGGAGAAGAATCCTGAATACTACTAAGATACTGAGATAAGATGATCTAAGAAAAGGCCCTTTCATGAATCACTGGTATGTAAATTACCTGGTATTAGCCTACAAAAGGAAATGCATTAATTATGTGGAGAAATTCTTCACTTGAAATCCAGGATCTGACCGTAATAGTCTTCTTTAGTGTAAATGTGGCAGTCCCCCCTTCACTTATCTGACCTTCTTTTTGATTTTGATGATAGATAACAAGAAGTTCTTATAGTCTTTACCCTTTGTCTCTGAATTTGTCTAAAAGTTTACTGAGAGCAGCCATAACCTCTTTATTTCTCAAGCTGTAAATCAAGGGGTTCAACATAGGGGCCACTACAGCATAAAAGAGAGCAACCATCTTCTCCCCTTCCACTGAGTAGGCGGACCGTGGCCCCAGGTAGGTGAAGATGGCAGCTCCAAAGCACATGGAAACCACAAGGAGGTGAGAGGCGCATGTCCCAAATGCTTTGCTACGTCCCTGAGCAGAATGAATGTGCAGAATGGCAGCAACGATACGACCATAGGAAAACAGAACCAGGAAAAAGGGAAGCATGATCACCAGAAATCCTGAGATGGCCACCATGACCTTGTTGAAAGAGATATCCACGCAGGCTAGCCGCAGCACTGCTAGGGTCTCACAAGCAAAGTGATTCATAACACTGTGACACAGGGGAAGCCGAAAGGTGATGACTGTCTCCAGCAGGGAATTCATGAAACCAGCCCCCAAGCAGCCCACAGCCAGTCCCAGACACAGCCCTCCATGCATGATGACCGTGTAGTGCAGCGGGTAGCACACCACCACATAGCGGTCATAGGCCATGGCCCCCAGCAATAGGAACTCAGACGCAGCCAATGCCAGGGACGTAGAGAGCTGGATCAGACAGCTGTAGAATGGGATGGACTTCTGGACTGAGAGCAGGTGCGCCAGCATTTGAGGGACAATACTGCTTGAGTAACAGAGGTCCACAAGAGATAAAACACTAAGGAAGAAATACATGGGGGTGTGAAGCCTGCTGTCCAGTCTGATCAGAAGAAGGATGAGGGCGTTTCCCACAATGGTCACCAAGTACATGGCCAAGAACAAGACAAAGAGGGAGACTTGAGTCCCCCAGTCGCTGGACAGCCCCAGCAGAATGAACTCACTCACCCATGTCTGCGTTTTATTCCCCTGACCCATTGGTTTCTAAGAACTGAACTAAAGATGTCAAAATGACAAATTAAAGAAACTCAGAATTGGAAGATGGCTTTCATACCACATGGAGAACCTACCCTTTTGAACTTAAAGTTCTCCCTGAATGTCTCAGCCAGATCGTCATCCAGACTCTGCTTAACGTATCTGTAGAGGAAGAATCTAACAGTACCCAGTTGTGCAGCTGGAAATCAAGGGGAAAAAAAAGGTTACATTCTTGAAATTCAATTTCTTAGAACATAAGTTTTCTCTCAAATATCTACTCTTAAATGGAGGAAGGAAATTAATGAAGTGTTTAGATTTAAAATTCTAGTTAACTTAGTAGTTATTAGAGGGGATCATTACTGTCTTTCTGGTGAGACAGTTTTTAGCCCACATGAAAGATCTTCTTCTGAATTCTACATGATGTTCGGTACCATTTAACTTTTTTGTTTTGTTTACTCTCTGGATGTCTCAGACACAACTGTACTCACCCCTCCTCAATGGAATGTATTCATGAAATCCTGAATGTTTTAAGTAATATTCTCATACTTATTACCAAGGGATTTGGAATTTGTTTTCTATAATTTCCCTTTTAATCTGAGAGTGTCAGGTGGAAGGTCTCATCTTCACCTACCTCACACCAGTAGCCCAGGTGGACCTGTCTACCCACGATGGCCAACTTCAAGAATCAGGTGTTAAATGAAGACAAGGTATACCTACCTGTTGAAATGTATCTCTTATGCCCTCCAAGGGTAATTTAATAATGTGTTTAATGATGTCATGTTATCGTGTGTGCATGCTCAGTCACTGCAGTCATGTCCAACTCTTTGTGACCCTATGGACTATAGCCCACCAGGCTCCTCTGTCCATGGGATTCTCCAAGCAAGAATACTGGAGTGGGTTGCCATGGTTCATGGTTCAGGGGATCTTCCTGGCCCAGGGAGTGAACCTGCGTCTCCTGCATTGCAGGTGGATTCTTTACCACTGAGACATCAGGGAAGCCCTTCATGTTATTACTTAATAGCAATGTTTTCTCAAGGAAAGGACAACTCATTCATTCACCAATATAACAGGAATCACTCCTCACCAGTGAAGGCAGAAGGGTATAAAATCATGTCTTAATTATAGAACATGATAACAGAGACAGGAACAGTTTTTTTTAACCCCAAGCCAAAACTTATTTTATGTTTACTACTTAAGGAAAGAAATGTATCCCTAACTAAAATATGCAGGTGGGAGTTTGAAGTCTCTGAGATACTCCTGTGATAGTACCTGAAAATTCCACATGAGGGTCAGTATTCCAAAGGCTTATTTACTATTCATACAGCAGACGGGCAGCAGATTACATTTATTAAACGTTTCCAGTTTTAGCATAAAAACTTTTAGGATGATTGTTACAGACTACACCACTTATAACACAGATGGCTGGAAGTCTTGCTATTATAGTTTATTTTCATATCGTTAACCATAATATATTTAGGATTTAGTATTGTTTTGAATAAGGTCCAAAATGTCAAGGAATTTATTAAAAAGAGAACTTTCAGAAAATGAATATCACACAGAAAGTACTGGAAATGATCACTGAACAAAGATACCACCTTCAAGTCTTTGTACTGAAAGCTTTCTGTCACTTACATCAAATTGATTGGAACAAGACACTCAGCTGCAACACAGGCAAAAAATGCACAATATTTAAAGATATAAGTAATATTCTTCACTGAAACACTTTTGCACAGCCAGAGTGCAAAAATCCACTGGAGTGGGAAAGACGGTAAAAGTAAAACAAGAATCATAATAAATTTATTTTTATTTGCTGAACACTTACTCTGTACTAGTCATTACACTAAATACCTCCTATATCTACTAATATATGGGGCTTCCCAGGTGGTGCAAGTGGCAAAGAATCTGCCTGCCAAAGCAGGAGACGCAAGAGATACAGCTTACATCCCTGGGTCAGCAAGATCCCCTGGAGAAGCAAATGGCAACTCACTTCAGTACTCCTTGTCTGGGAAATCTCACAAAGAGAGGAGCCTGGAGGGTTACAGTCCATGGGGTGACAAAGAGTCAGACACAATGACTAAGCAACAGAAATATGTCTTCACAACAACACTGTGAGCTTTGGCTTATTAACTCTGTTTTACAGATGGGAAAAAGAGCTGAAGTGACTAGACAGTGGAGGAGTCAGCAGGTAAGTAGGATTATCTGATAAGCCGGGGCACCTCCCTTATGCTGCTCCTATACATAGCAGACCCTGTGTATAGCACATGACAGTCATTTTTTAAAAGGCTATGGATACACCGAACATGAAAATCAGGAAACATATCAAGGAGACTATATGAGTTCCTACTTTCTACTTTTGAGCCCATTTACTTCAGAGTCCTGGCGGGCCAGTGTAGGTCCCTCTCATTTACCTGTGAAGTTGAGATCTGGCCTTCAAGCCACTCCAGCAATATAAGGAAGAGACACACAGCACATCTCCCCCAGTAGAGACTCTATTCTTGAAGTACATGAAAGACCTTTTTCATAAACTTGAAAAGGTGATCATGCTTCTGCTCTGTGTCTGCTATGGTGATGGACAGTGTCTCATAGTGGATCCATGGCAGGAAGTCCTTTCTTCCTCTTCTAAGAGAAAACTAAGAGCTCTGAATATGAAAAATAAGGAAATAAAAATGATCCAATATCAGAAATGAATAAATCAATTGCTTATTTTTTTAAATTAGCTTTCAAAGTTTCAAACCTAAGAATAGTTTTCTCTAGACAAAAGAATATCCTTAAAAAGTAAGAGGTGAGACAGGTCTGAGGGTATGAGTTTCATCTGATTGGGAAAATTTGTCCCTTCTGAGCTGACTCCCATGGGAAACTCAGAATCTCTTCTGTGCAGTGGTGAGTGCTTGTAAATTGAACCAACATATCCCCCACTGTTCATGTAAATGGTTACTATCACACTAATATAAAAAGTGGACTACATCCAGGTCACTTGGTAATCATTCCAAAGCCAGAGGTAAAAATTTGAGTAGCCATGTGGTTAAGCTAAAGTCATTAAACAGGTAGAGGAGAGCCCAGAATTCTTTCTACTCATAGGATCACTTTCCATCATGGTCCCTTTAGAACCCACACATAAAGGCACTCAGTCATGCTTAAACCGTTCCCAAATTTCTTTTCAAACCTCCTTAGCTGTACGCTCACAAACATAATTTGAATAGCCAGAACATAATTTTTTGGATGAACTTCTACCAGAGGACAACTATATCAAGCCACTATACTCTGAGACTTGAAGAATACAGAAGAAGTCATGGATTTCAGGAAGCTGGTTTCACAGTTTATGTTGCGAAATAAGTGCTGAAGAAAGACTGGAAATGCCTGAGTTACCTCTGGAGAATGGAAGGGGCCATCCTGTGCCTCAGAAAGACGGCAGGACTGGGAGAGTTGTGGAGTTTGAAGCAAGTGCAGTTGGAACAGGTAACTTTCTATAACTTAGTGATAAAATCTCAAGGGGCCAATTATTTTTTGCTGATTAGATATCTTTTAATTTTCCTCTCCCTCTGCCTGGGCACTTCTGCATCTAACACCCTAACCTACATTTCAACTTTGCAAATGAAAATTTTGTTTCCTTGTCTCTGGAGCATGAGAAAGAACTCACCAAAAGTTTCTCAGAAGTACATCTGAGTCTTCAGTGATACCAGCTTTGGATTGTACATGCTTCCATGCTAAGTCACTTCGGTCGTGTTTGACTCTTTGTGAACCCCATGGATTGTAGCCCATGAGGGTCCTGTGTCCACGGGCTTCTCCAGGCAAGAATACTGGAGTGGGTTGCCATTCCCTTCTCCAGGGGATCTTCCTGACCCGGGGATTGAACCCACGTCTCCTGAGGCTCCTGCATTGAGGCAGATTCTTTACCACTGAACCACCAGGGAAGCTGGATTGTTGGGATTTTTATCCCACATTTAGGACCATGGGTCCATGGGGTCGCAAAGAGTCAGACGTGACTGAACGACTGAACTGACTGAACTGTAGGACCATGGGAATTACATCAAAACTTCCCCCTTCCAATTCACCCATCACCATATCCCTTTGAGCAATAACTTCTAGATCAGCAACTCTGGGGACCACTGGGTGCTCTGTGGTACGTCACCTAATCTGAGGTCGGGCAAGAAGACATTTTTTATGCCAATACCTGACAGCTGTTACTTATTATTGGGCTGCTGTCCAGGCTTCCCATGTTGCTCACTGGTAGAGAATCTGCCTGCCAATGCAGGAGACACAAGAGACATGGATTTGATCCCTGAGTCAGGAAGATCCTCTGGAGTAGGAAATGGCAAACCACTCCAGTATTCTTGCCTGGAAAACTCCATGGACAGAGGAGCCTGGCAGGATACAGTCCAGGAGGTTCAATGAGTTGGACATGACCGAGCACACACACAGTCCGGATTTGTAATTCTACCATCACGTTCTGTAACCTTAGAACTTTTGCCTTTCACTTCACTTTAAGGAAGATGATCTTCCATATGTTGGTTTGTACTTAGGGATTTTTAGTATTCAGAATCTTTAATAAAACACCACTACCCTCTGTTAAAAATACTCTAGTGAGGATGCTAAGCATTGTGCAGCAAAACTTCTATTTCCCATTTCCCTTTCCCAAGGGTGGCAGGGGAGATTTCCACCATGTGCCTCATCTAAGTGAGCATAACCAGTCTGTTCTCATCCTCTGCTCAGTTATGTGGCATTGCCCTGTAAAGGGCTTGAGAAAGATGAGCTATTTTTCCTGCTAAGGTGGTAATTTTTCCCAATATAATACATATTTTCCTAAATTAATTACACAATTATGATACACTAAATTCCCATGACAAAGGTTTCTTTTGAGTTTGTATGTTGATTTATTGACATGTCTTTTTCTACACCAATACTATAATTTTAATTGTAGTTGCCTTATGATATGCTTTGATATATTCTAGAGAAGCTACTCCTTTACTTTAACACACTTCAAACTTGAAAACTTAACTTAATTCAAATTAAATACCCAAATCTACAGAGAATATTGTATTTAATGGAGAATCTGCAGATTCCTGCCTTTAGATCAGGAACAAGAAAGAATATCAGCCATCATGGCTATTTTTTCATATGGCCTTAGAGGGTTTAGACTATGATACAAGACAAGGAAATAGATTAAGATGGATAAAAGATTATAAAAACTATCACTATTTATAGACAATATGACTATAAACCAGGAACATTTTTTCAACAATCTATAAAAGAGGACTAGATCAAGACCACCTTACAGAAATCAATAGTATTTTTGTATGCCAGCAATAACCAACTAAATAAGTAAAATAAAATACCCCATATAATAGTTGTGAAGTATTTAGGAATTATAAATTATAAAGTAATTAGGAATTTCTCAGCAGAGTATATACATGAATTCTATAGCACTCTCTGCCAATACTTTCAATCCTCCTGTGTTCTTTATCTG
The DNA here is from genome assembly GCF_055505025.1 of Bos grunniens. Taxonomy (NCBI): domain Eukaryota; kingdom Metazoa; phylum Chordata; class Mammalia; order Artiodactyla; family Bovidae; genus Bos; species Bos grunniens. The sequence continues at coordinate 12,968,850 of NC_141168.1, forward strand.
CTTTCCCCATTTTATTTTTCTCCATGGTAATTATGACACACTGTGTTGATTATTTATTTCCTATATTTACTGTCTATTTTTCTTTAAGTAAAACATAACAGTCAGACACAATTTAGAGACTAAACCCCACCACAATGTCCAAGAAGGCAGACGTTTCTGTATGCTTTTCATTGTTGGATCCACAACACCCAGAAGATTGTCTGGCATATAACATATGTTTAACAGATATTTATTTTAAAAATATGGAGAATATATGAAAACTCCAAATAAAACATTAAAGATTATCTGAACTAAAAATACATTTCATGCTTTGGATTGGACAATTTAATATTATAAAGATGTCAATGCTCCAAAATGAATCTCTAAGCTCAAAGTAAACCTAATTAAAATTTCAGGTAAATGTTTCTGCTGCTCCTACTACTGCTAAGTTGCTTCAGTCGTGTCCGACTCTGTGCGACCCCAGAGACAGCAGCCCACCAGGCTCCCCCGTCCCTGGGATTCTCCAGGCAAGAACACTGGAGTGGGTTGCCATTTCCTTCTCCAATCCATGAAAGCGAAAAGTGAAAGTAAAGTCGCTCAGTCGTGTCTGACTCTTCGAGACCCCATGGACTGCAGCCCACCAGGCTCCTCCGCCCATGGGATTTTCCAGGCAAGAGTACTGGAGTGGGTTACCATTGCCTTCTCCCAAATGTTTCATGGAACTTTAAGAAATTACTCAAAATTTATATGGAATGTCATGCTATAAATAGATAACTATAGAGAAAACATGTCAACATAACAAAGGCCATATATGACAAACTCACAGCTAACTTACTCAGTAATGAAAAGCTGAAAGTATTTCCTGTAAGATCAGCAACACAAGGGTGTCAACCATTGCCACTTTGATTCAACATAGTATTGGGCTTCCCCCATGGTTCAGCAGTAAAGAATCCACCTGCAATGCAAGAGATGTGGCTTCAATCCCTGGGTTGGGAAGTTCCCCTGGAGGAGAGCATGGCAACCTGCTCTAGAATTCTTGCCAGGAAAACCCCAAGGACGGAGGAGTCTGGTGGCTTGTGGTCCATGCATTCACAGCATCAGACACAACTGAAGCGACTGATCACACACATTGGAAGTAATAGCCGCAGTGATCAGACCAAGAAAAAAAAATGAGAGCAAGAAAGAGAGATAAAAGGCACACAGGATGAAGGATAGAAGCAAAACTCTCACTATTTACAAATGGTATGATACTATATAGAAAACCCCTAAGCTCCCACTCTTCAACTATTAATACTAATAAATGAATTCAGTAAAGTTGCAGGATACAAAATAAAATATATAGAAATCTGTGACATTTCTATACACTAATGAAGAATTATCAGAGAGAGAAATTTAAAAACAATCGCATTTACTATTGCACCAAAAAGAAAAAAAAATACCTGGGAATAAAAATACCAAGGAGACACTGATGAAAGAAGTTGCTGCTGCTGCTGCTGCTAAGTCGCTTCAGTTGTGTCCGACTCTGCGCAACCCCATAGATGGCAGCCCACCAGGCTCCCCCATCCCTGGGATTCTCCAGGCAAGAACACTGGAGTGGGTTGCCATTTCCTTCTCCAATGCATGAAAGTGAAAGTGAAGTCATTCAGTCATCTCCAACTCTTAGCGACCCCATGGACTGCAGCCTACCAGTCTCCGCCGTCCATGGGATTTTCCAGGCAAGAGTTCTGGAGTGGGGTGCCATCGCCTTCTCCAGAAAGAAGTTGAAGATGACACAAATAAATGGAAAGATATGCTGTACTCACTAATGAAGGGAATTATTGTTAAAATGTCTACACTACCAAAAGAAATCTACAGACTCTAGCTAGCGATAAACTAAAGAAATGCTGTGAACGGTGAAAGTAGAAAACTTAATTAAATAGAATATTTTATGACCTAGATTTGAAGATTTTTTTTAGAAAAACAAAACTTCATAAGTTTAAATTATTGGACAAAGTATGATAAATTGGATAATATTAAAATGAAGACTTTTCATTCAACAAAGGACTCCATGAATAAAATTGACAGAGGTGACATATCAGAGGTATATATTTGCAATGGCTATAACAGAAAAGGATTCATATCTATAATGTACATACCAACAAGGAAATGGTAGAAAACGAAAGGAAAAGGAACACAGTGTATAGCAATAGAAATCCAAAAGGCTGACAATACGGTTCACTCAGAAAACATTTATTGTTTGGTAACTATGAAACAGACACTATGATATATTCTTGAACCAAACAAAGACCTCTATTCTTAAGGGGCTTATATTCTGAGGGCAGTGGAAGGGTGACAGATAGACATTTAAAAATGAATTAATTGCAAATATATTATAATAGATAAGTTATTTAGGGCTTCCCTGGTGGCCCAGAGGTTAAAGCGTCTGCCTGCAATTCAGGAGACCCAGGTTCAATCCCTGGGTCGGGAAGATCCCCTGGAGAAGGAAATGGCAACCCACTCCAGTACTCTTGCCTGGAGAATCCCATGGAGGGAGGAGCCTGGTAGGCTACAGTCCATGGGGTCGCAAAGAGTCGGACACGACTGAGTGACTTCACTTTGGAAAAAATAAATACCAAGGTAAGAAGAAAGACTGCTCATGGGGTTCTCAAGGCAAGAATCCTGAAGTGGATTGCCATTCTCTTCTCCAGTGGACCACGTTTGGTCAGAACTCTCTGCCATGACCCATCCATCTTGGGTGGCCCTACACAGCATGGCTCATAGTTTCACCAAGTTAGACAAGGCTGTGGTCCATGTGATCAGTTTGGTTAGTTTTCTGTGATTGTGGTTTTCAGTCTATCTGCCCTCTGATGGATAAGGATGAGAGGCTTATGGAAACTTCCTGATGGAAGAGACTGGCTGAGGGGGAAACTGGGTCTTGTTCTGATGGGCGGGCCCATCAGTAAATCTTTAATCCAATTTTCTGTTGATGGGCAGGGCTGTGTTCCCTCCCTGTTATTTACCTGGGGCCTGGGACTAGATGTGATAGAGAGAGGACCTGATGAACTATGGACTGAGGTTCATGACATTGTACAGGAGACAGGGATCAAGACCATCCCCATGGAAAAGAAATACAAAAAAGCAAAATGGCTGTCTGAGGAGGCCTTATAAATAGCCGTGAAAAGAAGAGAAGTGAAAAGCAAAGGAGAAAAGGAAAGATATTCCCATTTGAATGCAGAGTTCCAAAGAATAGCAAGAAGAGATAAGAAAGCCTTCCTCAGCGATCAATGCAAGGAAATAGAGGAAAACAACAGAATGGGAAAGACTAGGGATCTCTTCAAGAAAACTAGAGATACCAAGGGAACATTTCATGCAAAGATGGGCTTGATAAAGGACAGAAATGGTATGGACCTAACAGAGGCAGAAGATATTAAGAAGAGGTGGCAAGAATACACAGAAGAACTGTACAAAAAAGATCTTCACAACCCAGATAATCACGATGGTGTGATCACTGACCTAGAGCCAGACATCCTGGAATGTGAAGTCAAGTGGGCCTTAGAAAGCATCACTACAAACAAAGCTAGTGGAGGTGATGGAATTCCAGTTGAGCTCTTTCAAATCCTGAAAGATGATGCTGTGAAAGTGCTGCACTCAATATGCCAGCAAATTTGGAAAACTCAGCAGTGGCCACAGGACTGGAAAAGGTCAGTTTTCATTCCAATCCCAAAGAAAGGTAATGCCAAAGAATGATCAAACTACCGCACAATTGTACTCATCTCACACGCTAGTAAAGTAATGCTCAAAATTCTCCAAGCCAGGCTTCAACAGTATGTGAACCGTGAACTTCCAGATGTTCAAGCTGGTTTTAGAAAAGGTAGAGGAACCAGAGATCAAATTGCCAACATCCACTGGATCATGGAAAAAGCAAGAGAGTTCCAGAAAAACATCTATTTCTGCTTTATTGACTATGCCAAAGCCTTTGACTGTGTGGATCACAATAAACTGTGGAAAATTCTGAAAGAGATGGGAATACCAGACCACCTGACCTGTCTCTTGAGAAACCTATATGCAGGTCAGGAAGCAACAGTTAAAACTGGACATGGAACAACAAACTGGTTCCAAATAGGAAAAGGAGGACGTCAAGGCTGTATATTGTCACCCTGCTTATTTAACTTATATGCAGAGTACATCATGAGAAACACTGGGCTGGAAGAAGCACAAGCTGGAATCAAGATTGCCGGGAGAAATATCAATAACCTCAGATATGCAGATGACACCACCCTTATGGCAGAAAGTGAAGAGGAACTAAAAAGCCTCTTGATGAAAGTGAAAGAGGAGAGTGAAAAAGTTGGCTTAAAACTCAACATTTAGAAAATGAAGATCATGGCATCAGATCTGGGGACCAGATCTGAAATAGATGGGGAAACAGTGGAAACAGTGTCAGGCTTTATTTTTGGGGGCTCCAAAATCACTGCAGATGGTGACTGCAGCCATGAAATTAAAAGACACTTACTCCTTGGAAGGAAAGTTATGACCAACCTAGATAGCATATTAAAAAGCAGAGACATTACTTTTCCAACAAAGGTCCATCTAGTCAAGGCTCCACCAGAGACTCCTGGACACTCAGGCAAGTCTGGGTCAGTCTCTTGTGGGGGCACTGCACCTTTCTCCTGGGTCCTGGTACACACAAGGTTCTGTTTGTGCCCCACAAGAGTCTGTTTCCCCAGCCCTGTGTAAGTTCTGGTGGTTCTATGGTGGAGTTAATGGTGACCTCCTCTAAGAGGGCTTATGCTACAGCCAGGTCTGCTGCACCCAGAGCCCCTGTGGCAGGCCACTGCTGACCCGTACCTCTATAGGAGACACTCAGACACAGTTCTCGCTCAATCTGTGTGTTGGGCATGTGTTTCGTGCCCTTCGCATGTCTGAGAAGCTCAGGTAACTGAATGCTTGGGGACTGACTGTCCCACGTGGGCCGTGCGTCTTAATCACCTCCCCAGTCCTGAACACTCGGTTTCCCGGGTGCTCCATGAGAGAACCATCTCAGGTGTGCTGTATGTCTCCTCTGGAGAGCTGGCATCAGGCTGTGACCCTCCTGGCAGATGTCAACCATCCAGGATCTCAGGAAGATGTGGTTAGCAGCTGGGAGTCTGCTCACAGTTTCGTGGAAGATGCCATTTCTGGGGCTGAGATTGTATCAGCCCCTTGCCTTCTGGCTCTGGCTATCACAAGCCTGCCTCTCTGCCTCTGGGTGAGAGGGGAGCTGGCCAGCTCTCCTTTGGTGTTTACTCAATCCTTTGTTCTGTGAGTGGGCCAGGCTGCGCCTTAAGTTGTTAGGTTAGAGCCTTTCACGGGGAAAGTTCTCTTTTCTGCAGTTATGGTTAGGCATGTATTCTGTGGGGTTTTTTTTGTTTGTTTGTTTCTGTTATGTTGCTTTCTGAGATTCCAAAACTCCCCACACATCCACCTGTGAGAGGGTTTCCTACCGTGTGAAATCTTCTCCTTCTTCACAACTCCCTCCCCAGGACAGGTCTCCATCCCTAACACTTTTGTCTCTCTTTTTCTTTTTTTTGTCTTTTATATTTTGTCCTGCCTTCTTTCAAAGAGAATGGGGTGCCTTTCTGGGTGCCTGGTGTCCTTCACCAGTGTTCAGAAGCTGTTTTGTGGAAGTTGTTCAGCATTCAAATGATCTTTTGATGAATTTGAGGGGGAGAAAGTGGTCTCCCTGTCCTATTCCTCCACTATCTTGGCATGGAAGAGATACCTGGAGTAACAGGCAAATTTGGCCTTGGAATACAAAATGAAGCAGGTCAAAGGATAACAGAGTTTTGCCAAGAGAATGCACTTGTCATAGCAAACACCCTCTTCCGATAACACAAGAGAAGACTCTACACATGGACACCACGAGATGGTCAATACCGAAATCAGATTGATTATATTCTTTGCAGCAAATGATGGAGAAGCTCTATACAGTTAGCAAAAATAAGACTGGGAGCCGACTTTGGCTCTGATTGTGAACTCATTATTGCCAAATTCAGACTTAAATTGAAGAAAGTAGGGAAAACCACTGGACCATTCAGGTATGACCTAAATCAAATCCCTTACAATTATACAGTGGAAGTGACAAATAGTTTCAAGGGATTAGATCTGATAGAGTGCCTGAAGAACTATGGATGGGGGTTCATGACATTGTACAGGAGGCAAGGATCAAGACCATCCCCAAGAGAAAGAAATGCAACAAGGCAAAATGATTGTCTGACAAGGCCTTACAAATACCTGAGAAAAGAGAAGTGAAAGGCAAAGGAGAAAAGGAAAGATATACCCATTTGAATGCAGAGTTCCAAAGAATAGCAGAGAGAGATAACAAAGCCTTCCTCAGTGATCATTGCAAAGAAATAGAGGAAAACAATTGAATGGGAAAGGCTAGAGATCTCTTCAAGAAAATTAGAGCTACCAAGGGAACATTTCATGCAAAGAGGAGCACAATAAAGAACAGTAATGATATGGACCTAACAGAAGCAGAAGATATAAAGAAGAGGTGGCAAGAATACACAGAAGAGCTGCACAAAAAAAGATTTTCATGACCCAGATAACCACGATGGTGTGATCACTCACTGAGAGCCAAACATGCTGGAATATGAGGTCAAGTGGGCCTTAGTAAACATCACTACGAACAAAACCAGTGGAGGTGATGGAATTCCAGTTGAGCTATTTCAAATCCTAAAAGATGATGCTGCGTCAATATGCCAGCAAACCTGAAAAATTCAGCAGTGGCCACAAGACTGGAAAAAGTCAGTTTTCATTTCAATCCCAAAGAAAGGCAATGCCAAAGAATGTTCAATCTACTATACAATTGCACTCATCTCACACGCTAGCAAAGTAATGCTCTAAATTCTCCAAGTCAGGCTCCAACAGTACATGAACCATGAACTTGCAGATGTTCAAGGTGGATTTAGAAAAGGCAGAGGAACCAGAGATCAAATTGCCAACATCCACTGGATCATTGAAAAAGCAAGAGAGTTCCAGGAAAACATCTACTTTTGCTTTATTGATTATGACAAAGCCTTTGACTGTGTGGCTCACAACAAACTGTGGAAAATTCTGAAAGAGATGGGAATACCAGACCACCTGACCTGCCTCCTGAGAAGTCTGTATGCAGGTCAAGAAGCAACAGTTAAAACTGGACATGCAACAACAGGACTTGTTCCAAATCAGGAAAGGAGCATGTCAAGGTTGTATATTGTCACCCTGCTAACTTGACTTATATGCAGAGTACATCATGTAAAATGCTGGGCTGGATGAATCACAAGCTGGACTCAAGATTGCTGGGAGAAACATCAACCTCGGATATATAGATGACACCACCCTTATGGCAGAAAGCAAACAAGAACTAAAGAGCCTCCTGATGAAAGTGAAAGAGGAGAGTGAAAAAGTTGGCTTAAAACTCAACATTCAGAAAATTAAGATCATGATTCCCCATCAAATAGATGGGGAATCAGTGGAAAGAGTGACAGACTTTATTTTGGGGCTCCAAAATCACTGCAGGTGGTGACTGCAGCCATGATATTAAAAGATGCTTGCTCCTTGGAAGAAAAGTTATAATCAACCTAGACAGCATATTAAAAAGCAGAGACATTACTTTACCAACAAAGGTCCATCTAGTCAAAGTTATGGTTTTTCCAGTAGTCATATATGGATATGAGTTGGTTATAAAGAAAGCTGAGTGCAGAAGAATTGATGCTTTTGAACTGTGGTGTTGGAGAAGACTCTTGAGAGTCCCTTGGACTGCAAGGCTATCCAACCAGTCCATCCTAAAGGAAACCAGTCCTGAATATTCACTGGAAGGACTGATGCTGAAGCTGAAGCTCCAATATTTTGGCCACCTGATGTGAAGAACTGACTCACTGGAAAAGACCCTGATGCTGGGAAAGATTCAAGGTGGGAGGAGAAGGGGACGACAGAGGATCAGATAGTTAGATGGCATCACTGATGCGATGGACATGAGTTTGAGTAGGCTCTGGGAGTTGGTAATGGACAGAGAAGCCTGGCGTGCTGCAGTCCATGGGGTCACAGAGTCAGACACGTCTGAGCAACTGAACTGAACTGAAGAAGAAATAGGAGTAGGGGGCAAGGAGAATGTTTGCAGGATCAAATAGGGCATTGATGATAGTTAAATGAAGAACTGGAGGAGATAAAGAAGTGCATACCTGAGAAAGAGGCATTCCATGCAGACAGTATAGTTAGAAGAAAAGCCTGTGTTCATTGTAAATATTTGGGTTTTACTCTGAATAAGTGCAAGGTTGAAAGAGGAAGGACATGATTTGAGTTATGTTTTATTTATTTATTTATTTATTTTAATTGGAGGCTAATTACTTTACAATATTGTATTGGTTTTGCCATACATTGACATGAATCCACCACAGGTGTACACGTGTTCCCCATCCTGAAACCCCCTCCCACCTCGCTCCCCATCCCATCCCTCTGGGTCATCCCAGTGCACCAGCTCCAAGCATCCTGTATCATGCATCAAACCTGGACTGGCAATTCGTTTCACATATGATAATATACATGTTTCGATGCCATTCTCCCAAATCATCCCACCCTCACCCTCTCCCACAGAGTCCAAAAGACTGTTCAATACATCTGTGTCTCTCTTATGCTGTCTCTCATACAGGATTATCGTTACCATCTTTCTAAATTCCATATATATGTGTTAGTATACTATATTGGTGTTTTTCTTTCTGGCTTACTTCACTCTGTATAATAGGCTCCAGTTTCATCCACCTCATTAGAACTGATTCAAATGTATTCTTTTTAATGGCTGAGTAATACTCTTTTGTGTATATGTACCACAGCTTTCTTATCCATTCATCTGCTGATGGACATCTAGGTTGCTTCCATGTCCTGGCTATTATAAACAGTGCTGTGATGAACATTGGGGTACACGTGTCTCTTTCATTTATGTTTTAAATGGGTCACTCTGAATCCTGGGATATAAGAACAGAAGCAGGGAAACTTGATACAGGCAATTGCAGTAACTCAAGCAGGAGGAAGGGTGGCTCACACTGGGATGTGTGAGATGTGATGTTGAGATGTGATCATATTATGTATATATTTTGAGAACAGAGACAACAGGCTACGCTTGCCCATTTAAAGCAGATATGAGAAAAAGACAGAAATGTCCTAATCACTGCAATGATGGAGTTATCATGAACTGAGCTGGGGAAGGCATGAATAGAATGGGGTGGGGTGAAGGTAGATGAAATCAGAAGTTCAGCATGTGAAGACATGTTCATATTGATTAATTATAAGAATAATGCAAAATAAAACAAATTTATACCTTCTAGGGTAGAAAAAATTTAAAACAAGCAGGCTGTGGATACATAAGAACCCTCCCACACTGAAGTAAGAGTGTGCTGCTGCTGCTAAGTCGCTTCAGTCGTGTCCGACTCTGTGCAACCCCAGAGACAGCAGCCCACCAGGCTCCCCCGTCCCTGGGATTCTCCAGGCAAGAACACTGGAGTGGGTTGCCATTTCCTTCTCCAATGCATGAAAGTGAAAAGTGAAAGTGAAGTCGCTCAGTCGTGTCTGACTCTTAGTGACCCCATAGACTGCAGCCTACCAGGCTCCTCTGTCCATGGGATTTTCCAGGCAAGAGTCCTGGAGTGGGGTGCCATTGCCTTCTCCAAAGTAAGAGTGTAGATAAAGCCAATCTGGAGAGCACTATCCATTACCAAGCTATTTGGTTCCTGTGTATATCCCCTAAATAAATCCCCATAGGTCTTTAAGTGCACATGTATTATGGTGTAAATCATAGGGCCATATGTGGTGGGGGGGGGGGGGGTTGGGTACCACAACAAAGAATGGTAGCTAAAATATGGTGTACACCATGGATTACTCTGTATATTAGTCTATTAGTCTATTGAAGTAATAGACTAGCAATAGAGGGTTTGGTTAAAAAAATAAATAAACTTAGACATTGTATTAGTTTATTGAGTAGTTAATATATTTCTAAATACATAAACATACTCTCAAACATCATTGCATGCATTAAACATACCAGAATAGTTGTCCACACAGCAAGGAAGAATTAAGAATAAAGAATGGGATAAAATAGAATTAATCAATTTCAGTTAATGAAAGAAGACTTGTATGGGTGATAATATTTCATCTACTGAGGAACAATACGGACCAGTTAACTCAGCACCTATTTTTAAAAGTCTTATTTACCACTATACTAAATTCTAATATGAATTATCTTTATATGTTTCATAAAAGGCAACCTCTAAAATAGTAAAGAAAGTTTCAATTAATAAGTTATTCAATAAGCAGGTATTTATTGGCACTGTTAAGGCACTGGGGGAAAAAATGAGATAAAATACATAGTCCTTACACGAAGTTTATAGTTTAACTGGTGAACATAATATTTTGCCCTTTCTAAGGCAAACACTTGAATTTTCTCCTCTTAAAAAGTGAGAGATCAAAATATCTTTACTCTTGAGATTTTACTCATAAATTTGAGCCCAGTTATTCATGATACTAATTGATAGGATTGAGAATTTCCAGTGAAAGGTAGTATTTATTACTAAACCTATGAGTGCTTATTAGTAAATTATTAATACATTGGGTAAGTCTCAGATTTCACATAGAAAAATCTAACAGGTCTACAATTATTTTTTTCATGAATTCATATGACTTGTAAAAAAATAAATTTTCCTTTTATAGAGACAGTCCTTTTCTTCCAACCCTGATAGACAAACGGTGTGCCCTGAGAACAATCATAGAGAGGACGAGGGAATCAGGATGCAGATGAAGAAGCAGGCACACACAAGGCCATATCAGGCCCTGCACATGTGGAGTTTGGATTTTATTCTAAGCAGGAAAAAGATGTGACCTGATTTGTTTTCTAAGATAAAGAAGCCTTCTACAGGTCAAATGGCCCAGATCACTCAAATAAACTGTAGGGAAAAAACAGAGTTAGAGGGGCCCTGTAGAGTAAAGAGATTTCTAAGCATATCAAATTGAGAAAACTGGGCAAAATTCAACTACAGTGACTAGGGATGTTTGCTTGAGGAATAAAGCCATAAGTAAATACAATACAGTAATTACTACAAAGGTCAAGAGAATAGTTACTTTTGGGAAAAAGGAGTTGTCATTAGGATATGTGGAGGGGCTGTTGCAGCAGCTAGCAGATCTTTTGTTGTTGTTGTTTTAACTTGAGCGGTGGTTACAAGAGGGTTTGTCTTATAATAATTCAATAAGTTATACATTCAGTATTGTGTTCTGCCTCTGTTTTTGCTTACAACATAAAGTAAAAAAGCAAACAATAATTTTAAAAATTAAAGTTGTTGTGTGCAGAACAGAATGTAAAAAGGAGAGGTGGAAACAGACCAATTAATCACATATTTTGTTGACAAGCAAATGAAATCTATTGCTGGGTAGAATGTAAAAGAAAGGAATCAGAAATTACTCTGATGTATGATGGTCCCTTTTACTAATACAGTGTAGGTGTTTGGTGGCAAGAGGAAAGGAATAGCTTGGGGCAGAGGAAGCAAGCATAATAGCTCTATTTTAACTATGGTAAGAATGAGATTTATATAATGTAAGTGAAGGAATCAATCAAACATTGATACATATGTTTGGAGATCACAAGAAAGGTCTTGTCTGGCCTGGAGCTAAAAAAATACATAAGAGATAGATATGTAGGTAGGTAGTTAGGTAGAGATAGATGCATGGATGGATGAATGAATAAATGCCATAGTTCTGGGTAAAGTAATTACTTTGAGCAGACATAGAATGTGATCTACTAGAGCCATAGCAAAAGGAAAAAAACTCATTTTGAGTAGTTGTATATATAGAGGTTTGCATAACATGTGGCCCTACAATTGTGTAATCCTACTTTAAAAAAATAGTTGAATATCTACTCTATGCCACCACTCTACTAGGCATTTTACATAGATAATCTATAATCTTCAAAATAATCACATCACTGGTTATGATCACTTGTTTTTATAATTGAGGAAACTAGAGGTTAGAGAGTTTTCAAAGCCACATGAAGTGTGGCTGTTCCCACCCTGAAATTTTTTACTATTTATATTGCATTTTGTGAGGGAACATGCAAGAAGAATTTGAAAGTAAAAAGGGGGATATGAAGTCTAGGAGGAGAGGTTATCCAGAAGACTGCAGCATGAGAATTAAAGGCTTTAAAAATTTTTGTTGTTGTTGTTTTGCTCAATCATGTTGACTCTTTTGTGACCCCATGGACTATAGCCCTCCAGGCTCCTCTGTCCATGGGATTTCCCAGGCAAGGATACTGGAGTGAGTTGCCATTTCCTCCTCCAGGGTATTGTCGTGACCCAGAGATCGAACCTACATCTCCTGTGCTGCAGGCAGATTGTTTACTGCAGTAGTGATCAGTTCAGTTCAGTTCAGTCACTCAGTCATGTCCAACTGTTTGCGACCCCATGAATCGCAGCACACCAGGCCTCCCTGTCCGTCACCATCTCCCAGAGTTCACTCAAACTCACGTCCTTCGAGTCGGTGATGCCATCCAGCCATCTCATCCTCTGTCGTTCCCTTTACCTCCTGTCCCCAATCCCTCCCAGCATCAGAGTCTTTTCCAATGAGTCAGCTCTTCGCATGAGGTGGCCAAAGTACTGGAGTTTCAGCTTTAGCGTCATTCCTTCCAAACACCCAGGGCTGATCTCCTTTAGAATGGACTGGGTGGAATGATGCACACAGTCAAAATGTGGATGAATGTGGAAAGTCAGTCTAGAAAAGCTTGTTCACCATGATCTGCCTTATCAGCAAATCTGAGGAGAAAGGGCACATCCATCATTTTCTTTTTAATTAAAATGTCGTTTTATGGGCTGTTGGAAAGAGAAATTCTTTGAATCGTTACCTTTTTTCACTAAACTTCCCCAACACTCTTCTAAAGGCGCTCATCACTTCCTTGTTTCTCAAGCTATAGATTAAGGGATTCAGCATTGGGGTCACCACAGCATAGAACAAAGCAACCCTCTTCTCCTGTTCTGCGGAGGAGCCAGCCGTGGGTCTCAAGTATGTGAAGATGGCTGTGCCAAAGCACATGGAAACCACAGTGAGGTGAGAGGCGCAGGTCCCAAACGCTTTGCGGCGTCCCTGGGCAGAGCGAATACGCAGAATGGTAGCGACTATATGACCGTAGGAGAAAAGAACAAGAAAACAGGGAAGCATGATGACCAGAAATCCTGAGACAGCCACCATGACCTTGTTGAAGGAGGTGTCCACACAGGCCAGCTTCAGCATAGCCAACATCTCACAGGCAAAGTGATTAACAACCTTATGGCACAGAGGTAGCTGAAAGGTGATGACTGTCTGCATCAGCGAATTCATGAAACCAGCAGCCAAGCAGCCTGCCGCCAGCCCCAGGCACAGCTCTCCGTGCATGATGACCGTATAGTGCAAGGGGTGGCACACTGCCACGTAGCGGTCATAGGCCATGGCCCCCAGCAGGAAGAACTCTGTGCTGCCCATTGCCAAGGAGATAAGCAGCTGGAGCACACAGCTGTAGAATGGAATGGACTTCCGGGCTGACAGGAAGTGAACGAGCATCTGGGGGACCGTGCTGTTGGTATAACAGACGTCCACAAACGACAGGACACTGAGGAAAAAGTACATGGGTGTGTATAGCCGGCTGTCCAGTCTGATAAGGAGTATTATCAGGAAGTTCCCCAGCACGGTCACCAGATACATGGCCAGGAAAAGGACAAAGAGGGAGACCTGGGTCTCCCAGAGGCTGGACAGCCCCAGAAGAATGAACTCACTTATCCCTGTCTGGTTTTCCCTGCCCATGGGCCTCTGAAGTCCAAACCCAAGTTATAAATCGAAAAAGACTAGATACTTAAGGTGCCAGAGGATCTTATGAGGTCATTTAGACAAAACAGCCATCCAATATTAAGTGGTGTGCGTTTTCAGATCATGTGTCTCCTTCTGGGTTTGCGACCACCGTAGAATGCACGATATGGCTCAGATCCAAGGAGAATAGAAAACTCTTCTCATTCCTTAAGTGGGAAGATTTTCATTAAAATGCTTAGATAATTGAGTTAAAATGTTAACTGTAAAATGTGATTTTTTCTTTAAAGCCAACTCCTAACTGTGGAGTTTGTTTACTTCTTTGTTAGATACCAGTTTTTCCCTTCTTATGATCTCAAAATCCATATTGAATGGAACCTAACAGGGATGAATGGTTTTATCACTTTTTTACTTCTGGATTCTTTGATTGTGAAAATGAGATATTAAATTTCCACCCTTTTAAAATCACAAATTTTGGGTTATAAGTTAGAAGGTAGCAAATATAAAATAGTTTTTAGGAGCTAAAAATTGTCAAAAATTACATCTCCAGTTCAGTGAGATGGAAAACGAAGACCTGAGTAATCAAACTCAGTTTTGAGAAACCTTCATCTATTTGTCTTTTATCTGGTTGAGAGAATAAGCGGGAAGAATCTGTATTGTATTTCTCCTCCCTTGAAAGAACCACAGTGCGTGGGGTCAACAACAGAGGATGACTGTCAAGAAACAAAGATGCATTAACCATCTTCCTTAGAGATAAAAGCTCAGATAGTTGCACATGTGCTAGTCTATTAACTAAACGATAAGGGGAAACTGGTTGCACATTCTTTCCAATTCTATTTCTATATATTCTGGATAGGGATTTTTGTGGTTTGGAGACTACAAAATGTAATGGAAAAATTAAAGTTAACTCAGTGAAATGACTGATGATTACCTCCTTCCTTTAACCCTCTTTACTTTTATCTCCATCTGAAATACATGACTGTCCCCTATGCCTTAGAAAACTGTCTTTTCTCATCCTAATGCTATGCTCCCTCTTACTGTGCCTAACATGACCAGAAAGTAATAGCATACTCTGTTCAATACCATCCTCAAACTTTCTAATCCTGCTGATGTACTAGTACTTCAGAAAGTACAAGAGCTTGAGTATTATCTCTGGAATGCTTAGTAATTTTCAATTCAGTTCAGTTCAGTTCAGTCGCTCAGTTGTGTCCGACTCTTTGCGACCCCATGAATCGCAGCATGCCAGGCCTCCCTGTCCATCACCAACTCCCGGAGTTCACTCAGACTCACATCCACCGAGTCAGTGATGTCATCCAGCCATCTCATCCTCTGTCGTCCCCTTCTCCTCCTGCCCCCAATCCCTCCCAGCATCAGACTCTTCCAATGAGTCAACTCTTCACATGAGGTGGCCAAAGTACTGGAGTTTCAGCTTTGGCATCATTCCTTCCAAAGAACACCCAGGGCTGATCTCCTTTAGAAAGGACTGGTTGGATCTCCTTGCAGTCCAAGGGACTCTCAAGAGTCTTCTCCAACACCACAGTCCAAAAGCATCAATTCTTCGTCGCTCAGCTTTCTTCACAGTCCAACTCTCGCATCCATACATGACCACTGGAAAAACCATAGCCTTGACTAGACGGACCTTTGTAATCTTACTTGGGCCTTATTCAAATCACAAGTGATTTCCAGGAACCTCACAGACCAAACAAAGCCCACTCTAGATTTTCCACATGCTCTGCCCCTCAAATTATTCTGTCCTTTGTGTAGAGAAAGTGAAATGTAAGCACAGCTATCCCAAGAAAATGTTACCTGCTTGCTGCCTGTGATCAGAGAGGGTCATTGAATATATGATGAAAATCATACTTTGTTTTGAGGGTATTCATGACAGTCAGGGCAGATAACCACAGATAAATAAGATGCCAAAGGTGCCATCCAGCAGAGAAGGGTCTGTGGAAATTTGCATTTGATAGTCTTTCTAATGTCTATGAATGAAGCTTGATAAACCATTCTCACTTCAAGAGATAATTTATATAAGTTACAAGAGGAGGCAATAAAAGTACAAAATGTTCTTTAATTCTTTAGAGCTTCCGATTAGCAAGTCACTTTGTAATATTTCTATCAAAGAAAGAGGAAACCTACCTTTTTATCCCCAGTAAAAAGGGAAAAGTTGGAATATGAAATTATCCCTGGTGAAGACCTCAGGTACCAGAGAGAGGTAAGCGACTTCAGAGGGGAAAATCAGAGAACTTTCAGTGGAATGTGACCATGTGCATACAACATTTTAATAGACAATATTTCTAGAAAGGTACGTGAGGTAGTCTTTAATCCTGCTATAACATACAAAACAATTCATGTAACACAAGTTCTCTGGGAGAGGGCTAAAAGGAAAACAAAGCAAAACAATCCAGGAGGTACCTGATGATTCTCAGGAACCAAATAAGGAGACTTTGCTGAAAAATCTGATGATGATCTCTTGTGGTTTTGAGGCTTTCTTCTCTTAAAAACAAATAATAGTTAAGGGCTTGACAAAGAAAATATAGTAATCCCTGTTCTTGGGTCAGTAATTCCCCTTAAAGGCTCAGCAAGTTATTGATACAAATAGAAACACTCATTGTTAGCATGTCATGTTTCTGAATCATCTTCATGCTTTTAAAGTGCCATGTCCTGGGGTGAATGAATTGCTTTGTCAATGAACTTGCATTTCCCAGTTTAACTATCATTACCTACTCTTACCCCTCAGTATCCATGGGATTGGTTCCAGAACTCCAGTGAACAGCAAAATCCATGGATGTTCAGCTCCCTTATATAAAGTGGTCTGTTATTGCATATAACTCACACACATGCTCCTGTACACTTTAAATCATCTCTAGATTACTTACAATATCTAATAAAAAGTAAATGTGATGTAAATAGTTGCCAGTATGCAGCAAATTCAAGTTTTGCTTTTGATAACTTTCTAGAATTATTTTTAATATTTTCAATCCATGGTTGGTGAATCCACAGCTGTGGAACCTGTGAATTTGGGAGTCTAGCTGTAGCTTCTTCATCTGTCTAAACACAGCATACATTCAAATCTGTCCCAATTCATTGGAGTGAGGGAAGTAGGAAGAGTGATGGAATTAGGATATGATGTCAGTAGTAAAAAGAATAATTTCTTAATCAAAAATAAAGATTCAATAGCAAAACAAGTAAAATGATTAAAACTTTCAAAAATATGATACATAAATAAAAGTTAAAAACAGACTTTCAAAAATAAGGTGGTAGTGTTATAAGTGACAATAACAATAAAACAACAGCATTCCTAAACCACCTTTCCTTCCTAGAACTGTGATTCAATCTCCCTAAAGAAACGTTCTTCTCAAAAAAGAAGCTGGCAGGAAAGCTTGAGATTTCTCCCAAATGTTAACTGGCTAAGTTGCTATCCCCACCTGATTCCTACTTCCTAATGCACACCTACACTTCTTGGAGCAACAGAAAGTTTAAAGCCAGTTATCCAGCTGAAGTTACCACCTCTGACCATCATTGTTTAAGAATGAGCTGGTTAACACAAACCTGTCCCCTGGTCCAGATTTCCAGCAGTGTACAGGTGCTGGGGGTGCAATGTGACACAGGGAACACAGCCTATAGTAACTTATGTTCAATGATTCCATGAATGCAGTAAAAGCCCTATTATAGGTACTTCATTTCTCAGAGGTATTCAAAGAAATTTCTCACCAGTTTGGCTATTGAAATGTATTTTCTTACAACAAATTGTTCAAATGTGACCTTTATCTCTGTACTAACCAAACTCAACCCAACTGTCACATGAGCCTAGAAAGAAGCTGTGTGTTAATGAAATCATTTCTTCTTGACCATAATCCTAAGAACCCAACGGAGAGCCTCTGATCATGACTGCCTTACCTCCAGGACAAGAGGCCAGCATTGCCCCAGGAAGAGTTGGGCTGGGCAAGATGTGGGATCTTCTTTTCCCTCAGAGACAAAATCTCTGCAGGCCAATTATGCTGTGCTTGCTAGGTTTCTGTTGTTTTTTCTATATGGTAATTCTCTCACCTTAAACTCTTACCTGCTTTTAAAGAATTTACAAGTGAGAATAATTTTTTAATGAGCCAGAAAAGAGAGGAGAATCTGAAGCCCTGGTTCCCCTGGAGACATTCTCCTGCCTTTGGTGAAGTTTCACTTTAAGGAAGTTAAAATTTGCCCATGACTTTCTGTCCATGTACTCATGATTGAGACTATTTGAACCAAAGTGTCCAGTTATTCATGGACTGCTCAGATATCTTTGAGCAATATCTCTTCTAACAAGGTTCTGAAATTATACATGGGCTATAATCATATACTATCTTCAGAACTGATGCAGCTATTTCATGGGACCTTTCCCCATTTTGCCTTACTATTGGGGGGTTCCTTTTAACTGGGCATTGTCAAGTTATGCATTTTTTATCTAAAAGTCTGCCCTCATTCTGAAAATACTTCAAAAGTTTACTACCCACTGAAAGCATCTCAAATCTGATATCCATCCCATTGATAGACATTTAGTTTGTTTCTGCTTTGCTGCTGTTAAAAAGAACACTCCTATGGACATTCACATGCACACACACTCATCTTTTGTCCCACAAATGTCCTCATTTCTGTTTCCCAGTGGTGCAATTGCTATATCACAGATTATGTGTGTGTCTAGCTTTAGCTAATATTGTCAGTTTTGTGAAAACAGATGTTCCAATTGTATGCCCACCAAATCTATATGAAATTTCTTTGCTCTAACCATTCTTTATCCTTAGTCATTTTACTAAGTACTTTACATATAATATTTCATTGAACCCTCTCAAACTTCTCACAAGGAGCTTATTATTCTTTGCAACTTACGAAAAAGAGAGCTGATTCTTAGAGAGGTTTTATAACTTGTCCAGGATCACACTTCTTATTTTGTTATCCTGCTATACTTTGATGAGGACTATGTAGAAGGCTCAAAGAAGTCAGGCAATAGCATGCATACAGTGATAATTTCCATAAAATGGGAAAAAAAATCTCAAGATAACAAGGATCAGATTTTGCTGCAAGTAGCTTAACCCAAATTTGATGCTAGAAGGACAACCAAACCACATCACTCTGGCAAGACACACAACCACTTGGTCATGTATATTTTATAGGATCTATATTTTATACAGCAGGATTAGGCTTCAAAAGCCTGAATTTTAGTGGGAAAAATAGGGGAGAGCTTGATGGTCCCAGATATCACAATAATGGACAGTACAGAGTAAAAGCAGAAGCTTGTATCTCCAGAAGACCTATCACTGGGGTTAAATGCTGCTAGGGCTAAGAAGTAATATAAATCATTCAACTCACACTCAGCAGATATCTAAGAATGATGCTAATACGTGATTTGTGTCTTGCATTCACCCATTAGTTTGGAGTCCTTAGATTTGGGGCAGATGAACCTAAATGATGATAAGAAATGAGATGCTTTCTGAAATGCAAACCAAAGTGAGAACTACTTCAGTTTCTCTTCACCATCATGACCTCAGTCTACATGCTGAAAGAATCCCTTTTTCCTTTTTATATCAGTGCTCTTTATGTGTATACCTTGTGTTGCAATTTTGCGATTTTGTTCCATTTCCTTTATAATACTGTGGCAAACTATTGCCCATAGGTCAGACTTGGCCTGCCACTGTTTTTGTATGGTCCACGGGAAAAGAATTTTTTTATATTTTTAAATGGTTAAAAAAGAAGATTTTATGACGTAAAAATTATATATAATTCTAATTTCAGTGTCCCTATATTTAGATTTATTGGTACCAGCAACATTTATTCCTTTTTTATACATTATCTATGGCTATTTAGTGCTATTATGGGAGAGCTGAATTAGCTGTAATGTAGAATGTATGACCCAGAAAACCTTGAAAATTTTCTATCTGGCCTAATACAGAAACAGTTTCCCAACCCCTGCCCTAGAAGACTGTATATTTCCTGAGGTAGTGGCCATATCTCACCAACTGAATCTTTGACTATGCTAAAGCCTTTCACTGTGTGGATCATAACAAACTGTGGGAAACTATTAAAGAGATGGAACTACTAGACCACCTTACCTGTCTCCTGAGAAGCCTATATGCAGGTCAAGAAGCAACAGTTAAAACAGACATGGAACAAGGGACTGGTTCCAAACTGGGAAAGGAGGATGGCAAGACTATATATCATCACCCTCTTACTTAATTTCCATACAGAGTACATCATATGAAATGCCTGGCTGAATGGATCAGAATCTGGAATCTAGATTTCTGGGAGAAATATAAACAACCTCAGATATGCAGACGATACCACTCTGATGGCAGAAAGTGAAGAGGAACTAAAAAGTCTTTTGATGAGGGTGAAAGAGGAAAGTGAAAAAGTTGGCTTGAAACTCAACATTCAAACAACTAATATTATGGCATCCAGTCCCATCACTTCATGGCAAATAGATGAGGAAACAGTAACAGATTTTATTTTCTTGGGCTCCAAAATCACTGTGAATGGTGACTGCAGTCTTGAAATTAAAAGATGTTTGTTCCTTGGAAGGGAAGCTGTGACAAACCTAGACAGAGTATTAAAAAGCAGAGACATCACTTTGCCAACAAAGGTGCATGTATCCAAAGCTATGGTTTTTCCAGTAGTCATGTATGGATGTGAGAGTTGGACATAACAAAGGCTGAACACTGAAGAATTGATGCTTTTGAATTGTGGTGTTAGAGAAGACAAGAGAACGTCCCTTGGACTACGAGGAGATCAAACCAATCAATCCTAAAGGAAATCAACCCTGAATATTCATTGGAAGGACTGAGGCTAAAACTGAAGCTCCAATACTTTGGCCACCGGATGTGAAGGGTCAACTCATTCAAAAAGACCCTGATGTTGGGAAAGATGGAATGCAAAAGAAGAAGAGGACGACAGAGGACGAGATGGTTAGATAGCATCATCGACTCAACGGACATGAATCTGAGCAAACTTCAGGAGATTGTGAAGGACAGGGAAGCCTGACTGCTGCGGCCCATGGGGTTGCAAAGAGTTGGACACAGGTTAGCCAGTGAACAACAACAAGTGGCCATATCTAAACACAACTTTGATACCACGCAATGCCTATAGCAGTGTCTTCGACAAAGTCAAGGTCCACAAAATGACCATGTGTAACTTTGAGAGGGCTGAGAATAAAGTCGTTCAAATTAGAGGGAAAATGTGACCTTTGTGACCTTGTAATTGAAGATACTGAGATGAAACTTAAAGATACCTGCGGCAGAGAGTGGTGTCCACAAGTGAAAGAGGCACACTCGTCTGTCGCCCACTGTGGGCTGTACCTTCGCCATTCTCACATCTCACACCGCCGCCTCTTCCTCCCTCCTCTGCACTCTCAGCCATGAGAGCTCCATCTTGTTTCACGGAGAAGAATAGGTGCCAGTGGAAATCCCTCAGCTTCTGATCACCACTGCCGAAACACAAATCAACCAAAAACCAATCAATTGACTTTATAATGAGACAAAAAAGAAAAGGAGAGCCTCTCTTTTAGACTCCTTGAAGACAGTGAGAAGACCCACAATTATTATATTCTTTGTCTCCTCTTACCTATCCCTTGTTTAATCATTTCTTTCCCCTTTTACCTTATTTAGGTTTATCCTTAGAGTCAAGATGCACTCACAGGCAATGCCAGCTCACAAGATTTACAGAGGGGATTTAAGTAGGGGGTTAAGATTTAAGTAGGGGTTTGTGTCTTTGTGTGTGAGGTGTGTGGAGGGGAGTACAAGAACACCTTTAATACGGAGACTTGAGAATAACATCTGTACAGCAGACTGACCTATCCTTATAGTACAAAATCCATATTAAAGCTGTATTATCTTTCATTGGCTTATTCAAGGAAACTACTTTCCTTAGATTAACTGTGTCTTAACATTGAATTCATTTATCTTGCTGTTTATTTGCTTATTTTTTTCCAAAAGTTCAAATAAAGGTTTGCTGAATTTTAAGAAATTACAATTTTACCTTTTGAAAGGTACCCAATATATACAATTGTTTCCTTACCAAATTACTCATATGTTATTTAGCAGTAGTTGTCTCATATTTTTCTTAAATAATCTCAATCACAAATAATTCAATTATATCTTTATTGCAGTATAAAAAGAACTTTAGTTGATGTTTTTCCTCTCATTGATTTCCATTACTCACACAGAGACTGTACATCCACAATAGGTTGTGCAGAAAACATTTCAATCACAGTTGATAGCAACATGCTCCTTAAGATAGTGGCTCACACAATTAATAAATGTGACTATATATGGCACACTATGTTTTGAGTGTTCAAACATGAAAATGCATTTTGTTCCCAGTGGAAATGAGATGACCTCCTTAAAATGTGGTTGAATAATTCAGTATTCCAAGATAAAATCCAAGAATGGGTCCATAATTGCAACAATTTTTCATGTTGCTATCAAAACAATAAACATTTTCTTCAAATACTCTAGGGTCATATGAATGGATACTGAGTGGATAACAGTGGGAAGTTCTATTACAGCACTGCTTACTGTCTCTGAACATCCTGCTGTGACATAAAAACACCCCCACATCCCACACCCAACCCAGTCACTCAGCCTCCTACCCAACATCACAAGCATGTGTTTTGTTATCTCCTTCCCGGTTGCCACGGCAATGCAGTTATAAGGCTTCATATCTGAGATGGGTAAGAGAACACACAGGCAAAGCTCCTTTCTCTAAGTGATGTTCATGATTCATCAAGTTGCCAGTTTCGATGTTAATCTAAATAATTGTCCTAGTAGTTTCTGCCAAGCTCTCTTCACCTCCTTATTCCTTAGACTGTAAATCATGGGGTTCAGCATGGGTGTCAAAATGGCATAGAAGAGAGAGATCAGCTTCTCCTGAAGCACAGAAGGGCTGGGATTGGGCTGGATGTAAGTGAAAATGGCCATGCCATAGCACAGGACAACCACTGAGAGGTGAGAGGCGCAGGTGTGGAAGGCTTTCTTTCTCCCCTCTGTGGACTGGATCTTTAGGATGGTGGAGAGGATCCTGATGTAGGACAGGAGGACCAGGCAGAAAGGCGTCATCAGCAAGACAATGCTAGAAACCATTACTGAGATCTTATTGGAGGAGGTGTCCACACACGCCAGCCTGACCACAGCTAGGATTTCACAGGATATGTGATCAATATACTTGTTCGTGCACACAGGCAACTGAAAGGTGATGGCAGTATGTATGAGAGAGTTGACAGAGCCACTGACCCAGGATGTGATGGCCAGCCTAGCACAGAGCCCTCCGTGCATGATGACCGAGTATCTCAGGGGGTCGCACACAGCCACATAGCGGTCATAGGCCATCACGGCCAGGAGAACAAACTCAATCCCACCCAGGCCCAGGGAGAAGAATAACTGGGCTGCACAGCTCACGTAGGGGATCCCTTTATGTTCCGCAAGAAAATGCACCAGCATCTGAGGAACGATGCTTGTGGCATAAGAGACATCAACAAGGGAGAGGTTGGTGAGAAAGAAATACATGGGAGTGTGGAGTCGGCTGTCCAGTCTGATCAGAAGAACAATGAGGACATTACTTAGCACTGTCACCAGGTACATAACCAAGAACAGGACAAAGAGAGAAACTTGAGCGTCCCAGTCACTGGACAGGCCGAGGAGAATGAATTCTCTCACCCAAGTCTGGTTATCTGCTCCCATTAAAAGATGTGAGGTTATTAATCTGCAGAGACTCAGAAATAATAGAAGCTGTTGAATCAAAGAACCATTTTTGTTGTTCAGTTGCTAAGTCATGTCTGATTTTTTGCAACCCCATGGACTGCAACACACCAGGCTTTCCTTTCTTCACTACCTCCTGGAGCTGCTCAAATTGATGTCCATTGATTTGATGATGCTATTTAACCATATCATCCCTCAGATGCACCCTTCTCCTTTTGCCTTCAATATTCAGTCAAAGAATCATAAAAATAATTTTTTATCAATACATACTGTATGAAATTAACCAGCCTGAGCTGTTTCAGATCATTTATGGGTCAAGATGACAGGCTTTATACTGATACATATTGTATCTACTCTGTATCAGAGACAGCCCAGTGCTTTTATAAGAACATGATGTGGTCTCTAGGAGATTCAGTTAAAGTCTGAAGATAACCACAGAGCAATTTTAAGAACTTCATATCTTAGCCAGCTTACAACAGATTCTAGGATATGGAAAGGATGGTAGGTAACAATGATGGATAAAATGATAAACAATGAAGAAAAACTTGGTTGGAATTTTTTTTTTAAAGCATGCATTAGACCTGTCACCTAGACCCATGCTGATAAACTGGATAAATCTATTATAAAAGGAAATACTGGAAATAGAGAGAAACTTACAGAAAGGTCTGGAATCAGTGAACCTAGGTTTGAAACTTAATTTAGCAGCAATGTGATCTTGGTTTAGTGACAAACTTCTATTTATGAAACAGACTTATGCAACTCACAATACATTTAAGCTCAAATGAAGGAAATTTCTGGAGAAAGGACTTGTGAATTTTTACTGGTAGTAGTTCTATAGTAGTATGACCAGTAGTAGTAACATGACCTCTGCCTGGGGGTAAATAAAGTAACAGATGTGACTTTCCTCAGATCTCCTCTATAGATTCAGACATAGATGTTTTAAAGAATAAAACTGTAGGCAACAGTTAATGAATCTTAGGGCTTAGTGGGATATTCTGAGGACTTTTTCTTCCTTTTGGTGTGACTAGACTCTGGTCTCTTAGCCTTTAGTGGAATGAGACAGATAAGAGAATTGTAGTTGGGCCTTGTTTTATTTTTTCTCTTCAACTTACTATTATTGATAATCTACCATTTTTATATTGGCTCAAAAGAAAACAAGGAAAGTTATGAACGTTTAGGCTTTCTCAATATAAGAAAGAAAGGAAAGCATATGGCTAAGGACCCTTTCTTACTGTTCAAGGCAGAGACGGTATGGATTCTTGTAGATACACATTAGAAAAGAGTTTCCATTTTGTTTTCTTTTCTTAGCAGCACTTTTTCAGTAGATCTAATATGTTTTAAGGTCAATTTTGAACAACAGAAATAGTTTTTTACTGTGTCTGAAGCACTGACTCATTCTTACTGTACCTCCACGCCTGTATATTTTTAATTTCCTTTCCTCTCAGTGGACAAAACAAGAGAAAACAGGAGACAAAGGCAGCGAGAGAGATTGAGAGGAAAGGCAGAGCTGCTTGCCTCATATCTGAACCCACATAGATGTCAAACTGGGTTTCTGAGCAGAAACATGAAGAAAAGTGTTCATGCTTCCACTCTTAAAGGACAAAACAAGCAGTTCAATAAATGCCCTTCTTATTCATGATTTAGACACATAGATTTTTACAAACATCTTTCCTGATGTCCTTCTCACAACCTGATCGCCCCTTTAAACAATTCCTTCATTTCTGCTACATCAGGATACTTTCATTACCACCCCTCACTTTGCTTTCCTCAGTCATGACCCGTCTGAGAAAATATCTACTTCCTGGAAACCAGTGTGGAACAATGACCATAGTTGAGTGTCAGCTTTATTCAGCTCTTTCTCCTATATAAGTTTGTCTGTGTTCTCCTCTCAGTATTTGCTACAACTCCAGCTACTTAAACATTTCTGCCAGGTACCTTATGCTCCTTTGTTGTTGTGTAGTCGCTAAATCATCTCTGACTTTTTTGGAGCCCTAAGAACTGTAGCCTGCCAGGCTCCTCTGTCCATGAGATTTCCCAGGCAAGAATACTGGAATAGGTTGCCATTTCCTCCTCCATGGGATATTCCTGATCCAGGGATCAAACCTGCATCTCCTGCATCAGCAACAGATTCTTTACCATTGAGCCACCAGGGAAGCCCCAATGCTCCTTTAATAGACAATAAAACCAGAGAAAGAATGTCAACAAGATGGCAGAATAAGATATTCCTAGCTTTCTTTCTTCCCATGGATACATTAAATAAACATCTATACACAGATCAATTCCCTCTGACAGAAATTCAGAAACTAGTTGAGAGGCTCCTATACATTGAATAATTGAGAAAACATACACATTAAAACAAGCAGAAGAATCTGAGACATGTTCATGCCCATGAACGCCACCACTGACACATTGCCTTACAAATGGGAGGAATCCCACAACTCCCAGCATTCCCTGGATCACACATTAGGAACACCAACTTTGATGGCTGCCACCTGAGGGACAGGCTCCCAAATCACCTGACTCAGATCTGGGGCCTCAGCACTCAACAGTACCACATATGTTTAGTTGCTCAGTTGTGTCTGACTCTGCAATCCCATGAACTGTAGCCCTCCAGGCTCCTCTGTCCATGGGATTTCCCAGGTAAGAATACTGGAGTGGGTTTCCATGCCCTCCTCCAGGGGATCTTGCTGACCCAGGGATCGAACCCACATCTCCCACATTGCAGGCAAATTCTTTTACCATCTGAGCTACCAGGGAAGCCCTCCATGGAAAGGACTAACTGTGTATTTTCCCAGTTGCTGTCTTAAGGTCAAGGTTCTAATTACCCTGCATCTGTGAGCCTGTAGGGCAGGTAATTAGTAGTCCTCAGAGAGACTGAAGAAATGAGCACTTTCTGTGCCTTGCCTCTACAGAATACTTCCAAATTCATTTTATCAGGCTAGCACGATACTGATACCAAAGTCAAACAATGATACCATGAGGTAAGACCAACATCTTCAAAGAACATAGATGCAAAAATTCTTAATAAACAGCAAACAAACAAAATTCAAAAATACATGAAAAGGATTATATACAACAATCAAGTGGGATTTATCTATGGAACGCAAGGATAGTTCAACATATCCAAATCAATCAAGATGACACATCACACCGGTAGAATGAAAAATGCAGAGAAAGCACCTGGCAAAGTTTAATAGTCATTCATGATTAAAACTCCCAACAAAACAGATATAAAAGGAAATTTGCTGAACACAATAAAGGCCATCTATAAAAAGCCCACAGCTAATGTCATAAACAATGTGAAAGAACTGAAAGTTTTTTCTCTAAGATTCAGAACAAGGCAAGGATGTCCATTCTCATCTCTATTCAATACTAGAAATATTAACAGAGCAATCAGATAAGAAAAAGGAATAAAAGGTATCCTAACCAGAAAGAAGTAAAATTATCTCTGTTTGAAAATGACATAATCTTATGCAGAAAACCCTAGACTCTACCAATACACTGCTATAAGTAAAATGAGTTCAGTAAATTGCAGGATGCAAATCAACAAAAATTACTGGCATTGTTGCAACATCACTCCATCCAAAAGGAAATCAAAGGAAAAAAATCCTACATCAAAAAGAATACTTAGGAATAAATTTAACCAAGAAGAAAAATGATGTGTGTGCTAAAGATTATAAATATTGAAGAAAGACGTTAAATAAGACATACCTAAATTGAAAGATATCTCATGTTCATGTCTTAGAAGAATTAATATTGTTAAAATGTCAATACCACCCAAAGCAATATGAAGATCCAAGTCAATGCCTACAAAATTGGTAAACTATATACCTAATAAAGCATTGATATCCAAAATATACAAAGAACTCCCACAAATAAACAGAAAGGACAGCAAACAGCCTGGTTTTTTAAAATGGCAGAAGTCGAGTAGAGATTTTTCCACAGAAGACATATTTATGAGGATGAATAAGTCTAGAGATCTAACATATAAATAGCTGACAGATATATTTAAAGATATTTTAACATCACCAATTATCATGGAAATCAAAATCAAAATCACAATGAGCTATAACCTCACACCTGTTAGGATAGCTATTACCGAAGGAAAAAAAAAAGGTAAGTGTTAGCAATGATGTTAAGAAAAGGGAACCCTTTTACACCATTGATGGGTATGTAAATTGGTATGGCCAATATGGAAAACAGTATGGAGACTCTTCAAAAAATAGAACTATCATAAGATCTAGCAATTCCACTTTTGTACATAGCCAAAGGAAATGAAATCAGTACCTCAGAGTTATCTGTACTCCCAAAATCACTGCACCGTCATTCATGATAGATAAGAGATGGAAACAAATTTAGTATTTACACATACAAAAATGGAATATTTTTCAGCCTTAAAAGGAAAAAGATATTGTCATTTGTAACAACATAGGTGAACCTGGAAAACATTATGCTAAGTGAAATAAGCCAGGCACAGAAAGAGAAAAACTGCATGACCTCACTTATAACGTGGAATCTCAACATCAAAGACAGAAAGTAGAAAGGTGGTTGGTTACCAAGAGCCGGGAGGTCGAGGAAATGGGTAATGTTGGTCAAATATACAGAGGTGCATAATTTAGGGTGAAAAAGTCTAGAGATCTAAAGTAGACCGTAATGACTGCAGTTATTAATATGGCATTTAATACTTGGAATTTGCTAAGAAATTCGATTTTAGGTGCTCATCACAAACAAACAAGGAATTATGTGAGAGAACAATAAGAACAATATGTTAATTATCTTGATCATGGTAATCACTTCACTATATGTGTGTGTGTGTGTGTGTATAAATAATCATGTTGTATACATAAAATAATACAAATTTTACTTTAAAAATAAAACTAATAAATCTTATGTATATCCTTTGGGTAATATGTTCATATGTTCAAACTTCAATACCTCTCGGTGTTTTGAGTTTCTTGTTTACTCAAAAATAAGCAAGCTCTGCTGCCTGCTCAGAACATTGTAGTGAGCAGTGACACACCTCTGTAGTTCCTCTCCTTAAACATGAGCACCATGAGGGAAGGACTTGCTCATTCTTGTGTTTTATGTATTGAGGTGGATGTAGGGTGGTTACTGTGGCCGTAACTAATAGAATACAGTATGTGATATTACCCAATAGGTGTCATTGAAATAGTCGATGAAAATTCATCTCCTGAAAGCGCTGCCACTAATGCCTGAGATCTATTACTTTTATGTTTAGCATTTTCCTCTTAATGAAATGGTTAGATAAAACTAATTAGGAGTTTTAAAATACAAAGTATCTAATCTTAGTGTGAACTAGTATATCAGCTTATGTGCATGCGTGCTCAGTCGCTTAAGCTGTGTCCAACTCTTTGCAGCCCCATGGAATGTATCCCACCAGGCTTCTCAGTCCATGGAACTCTCCAGGCAAGAATACTGGAGTGGATAGTCATTCCCTTTTTCAGGGCATCTTCCCAACCCAGGGTTTGAACTTGGATCTCCCACATTGCAGGTGGATTCTTTACCATCTGAGCCACCAGAGAAGCCCATTTAACAATTTTAATTGCATTTAGTTTCTATTGCTACTATGTGGAACAATACTCCAAAATACTTGATTTTCCTTTGTAAGGAAGAATCCAGGGCTTGACACGTGGGTACTTTTTCCTTTTCCACATTTATTGTCACATTTTATTAACCTGCCCTGATCAGTGTATTACACATTTAAAACTATCTAACAACACTTTCTACTTGTACCCGCTGACAGTTTCATAAATTATCTTGCTCCTTTTCCACTCATTAGAAAAAAGTATTAATTTGAAAAACTTAGCAGGTATATATACTACAGAAGAACTCCTCAGTGTAATACCATCCAGAATTATATTTCAGAATAACAATCCCTTCCATTAATCATGCCAATTCAAAGACTATGTGGATGGATAAACCTCAAAAATCCAATCTCCAACAGTGTGAAGGCTTATAGGTGAGCCCGCGACCCTTATGATCTCCACATTACCCATTCACTGTAGAGATGATACCTTCAGCTAAGGGATGGAAAGCCAACACCTTTTTTTCTCTCCTAAAAGTGTTTGTATGTCATCTTTTGTAAGAATCCAAATAGAAGTCCTAAATGTAGAAGCAGAGCACATGAAGGGGGGCCCACAACCTAAAGATAGGTTTTCTTTCATGCTGGTCAGAATAAATGAGAATCATACCTTTTGGCAGTTGAGTTGTCAATAGAAATGGCACTTCAATTTAAAGAAAGAGTCATCTGACCTGTAGGTGAATACTTGGTTGCTGTATACACTAAGTGCATCTATCATGAGCAGAAATATTTGCATCAACCTATTGTTTGGAAACAAAAGATCCCAAGGTCACTTAGATGGATGAAGTTTCAAATATGGTTTAATACCCTGAGAGGGAAACTAGTTTTTCTTCTTCATGGTTTTATTATCTATTTCACATCTAGATTTTTTTGTTGCCTGACTTTTCATGTAAGCTGAGTCCAATTATTGAGACATTGTCCAATACGTGAAAACCTGAAATTCACCTTTGATGATATATGTTACCATGATTTCATTTGTAAGTGCTCACTTTCTTTGTATCTCTCATCCGCTATAGGTAAGACTAGGGTATTCTTTTGTAGTGTAATTCCCTAAACTTGGAAGCTTTCCACAGTATAATCCCTACAACTTATTCTGTAGAGTCAGGAGACCTCATTTCTAGTGCCACTTCATAGTCTTCCTGTTTATGAACATAAGCAATCCATTTAATAATTTTACATTTCAAATTCCTCTCACAGAAAGGAAAATCCAAATACTATGAGAAAAAGACACTTTAAAGCTATGTCCAGAGATGTAATATACTCCTCCTATTTGTTCAAGAATATCAATATCTAATAATCATTTACATCTTGGCTTCTTTAATAACTGTTTCCCTGAAAAAAAGATGCAGAATGTATCCATAGGAATTCCAATCGTTAATTATTAATCATCTTCACTGCTCCCCTCTGTTTCATATTTTCTCTTTCTCTCTGCCAGTACTAAAGTTTAAAATTGAGAAACTCATACAACAAAAATATAATTAAGCCTCCAACATCTGGAAAGCAGTATTATTTTACCACCTTCGCTATTTTACACAGGGTGAGAAGATTCCAACATTCATGGTTTATATTTTCAACTCAAAGTCTTTGACAAGTCACATCAGTTCTATTTCTACCTCTCCTGAAAAACCTCTGCTTACAACCATCTTCTCTTAGTACCTCTATTAACAAACATTCATTAGTACCAGAAAAAAATGGTCATGTGTTCTTCGGTTCAGGTTTACGTTGCTTTCTGAAGACTGCTCTTCTTCAAAAAAGTGATGGACCATAGGGATTAATTTTCTTGGTTTCTGGGCTAAGATCACCTGTGACTAGTTTAGTTTGTGAGGGAAATTGACGAGAAGCAGCTCACAGGTGCCCCAGAATTGGCTCAGACACAAACCTAATGAGGTGTGACAGTGGCTGAATTAGAAATGTATGCAGAGTGCCTTTGGGATCTGTAAGCATTAGAGCATTAATTGTTGCCTCCACTCCCAACCCTCAAGGGCAGGGCCTTGATGCCATACTTCTTCTCTCTGTGGAAGATAGTACTCCATCCTCCTCAGACTACAACAAACTACTGAAGCCTTAGGTCATTCTAAGAAGCTGGAGATGGCAGCTTTTTGAGGATAGGATAATCTTGTACAGCCCAATCATGATATTTAGCTCTCAATATATGCCAAAGAATGCTCAAACTACCACACAATTGCACTCATCTCACACGCTAGTAAAGTAACACTCAAAATTCTCCAAGCCAGGCTTCAGCAATATATGAACCATGAACTTCCAGATGTTCAAGCTGGTTTTAGAAAAGGTAGAGGAAACAGAGATCAAATTGCCAACATCTACAGGATCATCAAAAAAGCAATAGAGTTCCAGAAAAACATCTATTTCTGCTTTATTGACTATGCCAAAGCCTTTGACTGTGTGGATCACAATAAACTGTGGAAAATTCTGAAAGAGATGGGAATACCAGACCACCTGACTTGCCTCTTGAGAAACCTGTATGCAGGTCAGAAAGCAACAGTTAGAACTGGACGTGGAACAATAGATTGGTTCCAAATAGGAAAAGGAGTACATCAAGGCTATAAATTGTCACCCTGCTTATTTAACTTATATGCAGACTACATCATAAGAAACACTGGGCTGGATGAAACAAAGCTGGAATAAAGATTGCCAAGAGAAATATCAATAACCTTAGAGGTTATACATAAAGGTATACGCATGGCATATACACCCTTATGGCTGACAGCAAAGAACTAAAGAGCCTCTTGATGAAAGTGAAAGAGGAGAGTCAAAAAGTTGGCTTAAAGCTCAACATTCAGAAAACGAAGATCATGGCATCCGGTCCTATCACTTAATGGCAGATAGATGGGGAAACAGTAGAAATGGTGGCTGACTTTATTTTGGGGGGCTCCAAAATCACTGCAGATGGTGACTGCAGCCATGAAATTAAAAGACGCTTACTCCTTGGAAATCCCTGAGGATGGTGATTGCAGCAATGAAATTAAAAGAAGCTTACTCCTTGGAAGGAAAGTTATGACCAACCTAGACAGCATATTAAAAAGCAGAGACATTACTTTGCCAAAAGGTCCGTCTAGCCAAGGCTATAGTTTTTCCAATGGTCATGTATGGATGTGAGAGTTGGACCGTGAAGAAAGCTGAGCGCCAAAGAATTGATGCATTTGAACTGTGGTGTTGGAGAAGACTCTTGAGAGTCCCTTGGACTGCATGGAGATCAAACCAGTCTATCCTAAAGGAGATCAGTCCTGGGTGTTCATTGGAAGGACTGATGTTGAAGCTTAAACTCCAATACTTTGGCCACCTGATGCAAAGAGTGGACTCATTGGAAAAGACCCTGCTGCTGGGAAAGATTGAGGGCAGGAGGAGAAGGGGACAACAGAGGATGAGATGGTTGGATGGCATCACTGACTCAATGGACATGGGTTTGGGTGGACTCCAGGAGTTGGTGATGGACAGGGAGGCCTGGCGTGCTGCCGTTCATGGGGTTGTAAAGAGTTGGACACGACTGAACTGAACTGAACTCCTTGGAAGGAAAGTTATGACCAACCTAGACAGCATATTAAAAAGCAGACACATTACTTTGCCAACAAAGGTCCATCTAGTCAAGGCTATGGTTTTATCAGTGGTCATGTATGGATGTGAGAGTTGGACTATAAAGAAAGCTGAGCACTGAAGAACTGATGCTTTTGAACTGTAGTGTTGGAGAAGACTCTTAAGAGTCCCTTGGATTGCATGGAGATCAAACCAGTCTATCCTAAAGGAGATCAGTCCTGAGTGTTCATTGGAAGGACTGATGTTGAAGCTGAAACTCCAATACTTTGGCCACCTAATGCAAAGAGCTGACTCATTTGTAAAGATCCTGATGCTGGGAAAGATTGAAGGCAGGAGGAGAAGGGGAAAACAGAGGATGAGATGGTTGGATGGCATCACTGACTCAATGGACATGAGTTTGAGTAAACTCCGGGAGTTGGTGATGGACAGGGAGGCCTGGCATGCTGCAGTCCATGGGGTCTCAAAGAGTCAGACACCACTGAGTGACTGAACTGAACTGAACTGAACACCTTTCCTCATGAACAATGACTAGACCTGCATCCAAACTTGGGCAAAATTTAAAAAGCTATTCCCTTTGGCTCCACGTTGCCTTCATCTCTCCTTCTGAAAATAGAGTTGTGCTTCCCTCCCCTGAGATATGTGCCAAGAATCTAATGGACTCCTGTGAGCAATGCAAGGACAGAGGGACAGCCAAGTACATATTTTGCATTGGTTTTCAACTTTTAGAAACAGTAATGCCATACAGAAAGATTTAAGACTCAAAATAAGGTCCCAGAAAGGGAATGAAGAAAACCTTATGATTTATAGGGGGGAAAGGGGGAAAGGAAAAAGGTCAATTGAAATCCTCCACACAGAAGTATGAACTTCTATACCTCTTCAAATCTTTAATTTTTATGAAGAGATTCAATGTAATTTTGATAGAATACAGTCACATTAACATTCTCTAATATATTCTGTAGGCATTGCACATCTTTTAAGTGAATTATTTATTCATTTATCTCCCAGATAATATTCTTAGCATCATTAACACATTTACTTATTTACCCCTCTGTAACCATCTCAATACTCACTCACTTGCTCATGTGCTCATCCAACCATCTGTGCAACCCATCAGTCATCCACGTTATAACCCTTCTATAACCCTTGTTGTCATTTTTGTTGTTTAGTTGCTAAGTCATGTCTGACTTTTTTGTGACCCCATGGACTGTAGCCCATCCAGCTCCCCTATCCTTCACCATCTCCCAGAGTTTGCTCAAATTCATCTGTCCAAATTCATTCATGTGAGTCAGTGATGCTACCTAGCCATCTCATCCCCTGTTGCCCCCTTCTCCTCCTGTCTTTGGTCTTTCCCAGCATCAGGGTCTTTTCCAATGAGTCGGCTCTTCACATCAGGTGGCCAGAGCATTGGAGCTTCTGCTTCAGTATCAGTTCTTCCAATGAATATTCAGGACTGATTTCCTTTAGGACTGGCTGGCTTGATCTCCTTTAAGTCCAAAGGACTGTCTCTTGTCTTTTCCAGCATCACAATTTCTTTATTCTTCAGTGTGCAGCCTTCTTTATAGTCCAACTCTCATATCCCTATATGACTACTGGAAAAATAGCTTTGACTATATGTACCTTTGTTGGCAAAGTGATGGCTCTGCTTTTTAATACGTTGTTTAGGTTTGTCATCCCTTTCCTTCCAAGGAGCAATTGTCTTTTAATTTCATGGCTTCAGTCACCATCCTCAGTGTTTTTGGAGCCAAAGAAAAGAAAATATGTCGCTGCTTCCACCTTTTTCCCCATCTATTTGCTATGAAGTGATGTAACAGGATGCTATGATCTTAGTTTTTCTAATGTTGGGTTTCAGTCCAGCTTTTTCACTCTCCTCTTTCACCCTCATCAAGAGGCTCTTTAGTTTCTCTTCATTTTCTGCTTTTAGAGCAGTATATACCCACTCCAATGTTCTTGCCTGGAGAATCCCAGGGATGGGGGAGCCTGGTGGACTGCCGTCTATGGGGTCGCACAGAGTCAGACACGACTGAAGTGACTTACCAGCAGCAGCAGCAGAGCAGTATATGCATATCTGAGTTTGTTGAAATTTCTCTCAGCAATCTTGATTCCAGCTTGTGATTCATCCAGCCATTTCACATGATGTACTCTGCATAAAATGTAAATAAGAGGATGACTATATATGCCCTTGTCATACTCCTTTCCCAATTTTAAAACAGTCAGTTGTTCCATGGCTGGTTTTAACTGTTGCTTCTTGACCTGCATACAGGTTTCTCAGGAGGCAGGTAAGGTGATCTGGTATTCCCATCTCTTTAGAATTTTCTACAGTTTGTTAGGATCCACACAGTCAAAGGCTTTCATGAAGTCAATGAAGCAGATATTTTTCTGGAATTCCTTCGCTTTGTTTATGATCCAGCAAATGTTGGCAGTTTGATCTCTGGTTCCTCTGCCTTTTCTAAATCCAGCTTGTGCGTGTGCAAGATCTCTGCATATCTTAACTTCAGAGTCCCCTAATGTCCCAGTAGTATCACTGGAACAGCCCCTTCACTGGTCTCCTTGTCTCTAATCTTTTCTTCCTCTGACTCATTTGCCACAGTGATAATTCAAAAATGTAAATTTTATCAACCCAAGCTCCTACTTCAAAATCTTTACTAGCTTCCTGTTGCTTTCAGGATAAACTTCAGAATAGTTTAGCATTTCATGGCCTCTAAGACCTGACTTCTCCCTGCTTCACCCTCACTATTTTTTCGGTCTGCTCTGCCCTGAAAGCCAGGGTCCAGGATAGTTTTGAACACTCATGATCTCTTCCAGCTCAGCACTTTTTACAAGTTGCCCCTTGGCTCAGGTTGATCATTATTTAGATAACTTGTTCTCACTTTTCTGGTCTCCATCCAGACATTTTCTGATCCTGTCATATAGAAGATTTCTATAATCACCCCTGAAGCCTTATTCTTTCTGTGACACTCAGTGCATTTTATCTGTTTCATTATCTGCCATCCCAACTCTGTGGCCATATCCCTGTCAGGATTGTTCCGTATTAACTGTTGTCTCTCAAGAACCATTCATGCTACTAACACACAGTAGACTCTCCACTGATATTTCTGAATTAACAACAAGCCTGGTAACAATGACTACTTTTAGGAATGCCTGATTATATTCCAAAATGTGTGTTTCCCTGCTGGCTCAGACAGTAAAGAATATGCCTGCAATGTAGGAAAGCTGGGTTCAACCCCTGGGTCAGGAAGATCTCCTGGAGAAGGAATTAACTACCCAATCCAGTGTTCTTGCCTGGAGAATTCCATGGACATAGGGGTCTGGTGGGCTATACTTCATGGGGTTGTAAAGAGTCAGATGAAATTAAAAGACACTTGCTCCTTGGAAGTAAAACTATGACAAACCTAGACGGCATATTAAAAAGCAGAGGCATCACTTTGCTGACAAAGGACCATATAGTCAAATCTATGGCTCTTCCAGTAATCAGGTATGGATGTGACAGTTGAACCACAAAGAAGGCTGAGCACTGAAGAACTGATGCTTCCGAACTGTGGTGCTAGAGAAGACTTCTGAAAGTCCCTTGGACAGCAAGGAGATCAAACTAGTCAATCCTAAAGGAAATTAACCCTGAATATTCATTGCAAGGAGTGATGCTGAAGCTGAAGCTCCAACAGTTTGACTACCTGATACCAAGAGCCAACTCATCGGAAAGGACCCTGATACTGGGAAAGACTGAGGGCAGGAGGATAAGGGGGCACACAGGATGAGATGGTTGGATGGCATCACTGACTCAATGGGCATGAGTTTGAGCAAACTCAGGGAGATAGTAAAGACAGGGAAGCCTGGTGTGCTTCAGAACATGGAGTCACAGAGAGTTGGACGTGACTTAGTGACTGAACAACATTGCAAATTTTAGCATTGATAGTTTTAGGTAAACTTAATACATCAAATGGATTTTGGATCATATGAAACTTCAGTTTGTTTAAACACAGAGACTGTGGGACAACGTGTTCACAAATGGGAAAACTGCCCCTCAACTGATATGAAGAAAAGACAATGGAAGAAAGGACTTTGAGATGTCTTCAAGGGGGTGAGGCCATGAGCTTCCATCATAATCTTTCTCCCCATTTCCTTTTCATTATCCCATGTACAATTACTTCTTCTGCCTCTTTCTCCTTATTTAGGCTGTCTCTCAGAGGTGAGGTCTATTCCAGACTATTCTAACCTCTGCAAATTTACAAAGAACAACTAGGGCCTACAGTGTGTGAGGAGGAGGGATGGGAGAAGGGGTTTATAAGGAGACTGGAGGCTGACATGGGCACAGCTGACTCAACTATCTTGATTCCCAAAATACATATTAACGTTGTCTTATCTTTTACTGCCTTTGCCTCAGGAATCTGTCCTTCCTTAGGTTAACTACATCTTTTGTTTTATGTATATGATTTCATATATTATATACTTATTTGTTTCTAAAATCGCAAAAAAAGAAATTATAGATGTTTCAGAAGTTGGATTGGTTAAACTTTTAAATGGTACCCTGTATATATGCAGTAAAATTTCTCTCAAACTGCACAGTATCAAAAAAAGAGCTTGAAACATAGCTTTCTGTGAACAGTAATAGCTTGGCATAGAAACACCTTCATTTATATCAGTGTAAAACAAGACCTTTAATTGATTCTCCCACTGAGTACCTCCAGCACTCAAAGGCTTTATGTCCGTATGTCATAAGTCCAGCACTAAACATTTTAACCAGTCTTTAAAGCAATACTCACCTAAGAACAATGACTCCCACAATTATTGGCACATACATTATTTTAAATAAGTCTAAAATGTGAAAATGGTTTTGTTTCCAATGGAAACAAAATAACCTTGTACAGTGTAAGAACCACTGGTCCAAAGTAAGATTTATGAAGAGGCTCATGATTACAAGCAATATGACCAATCAAGATAGCAAATGACATTTTAAAAAATATTATCAGTTCACATGAATGG
The DNA here is from genome assembly GCF_055505025.1 of Bos grunniens. Lineage (NCBI taxonomy): Eukaryota > Metazoa > Chordata > Mammalia > Artiodactyla > Bovidae > Bos > Bos grunniens. Next base: position 13,006,482 of record NC_141168.1, read on the forward strand.
AGACCAAGCCAGTAGTAGAAGTTCTATTACCGTAGTGCTTAATTTCTCTGAACATCCTGCTGTGACATAAAATGTTCCTGCATTAAATGCCTTAACCTAACTCCTCAGCTGCCTACCCAGCATAATCAGCACACATTTTGTCATCACATTCCTGGTTGCCAGGGTAATGCTTCATAGCAGAGTTAGTGGGAGAACACACAGGCAAAGCTCTCTTCTCCAAATGATGCTCATTATTCATTAAGCTGCTAGTTTCGATGTTAATCCAGATAATTGTCCTAGAAGCTTCTGCCAGGCCCCCTTCACCTCCTCATGGGGTTCAGCATGGGTGTCAAAATGGCGTAGAAGAGAGAGATCAGCTTCTCCTGAAGCACGGAAGGGCTGGGATTGGGCTGAATGTAAATGAAAATGGCCATACCATAGCACAGGACAACCACTGTGAGGTGAGAGGCACAGGTGTGGAAGGCTTTCTTTCTCCCCTCTGTGGACTGGATCTTCAGGATGGTGGAGATGATCCTGATGTAGGACAGGAGGACCAGGCAGAAAGGTGTCATCAGCAAGACAATGCTAGAAACCATGATGGCCACCTCGTTGGAGGAGGTGTCCACACAGGCCAGCCTGACCACAGCTAAGAGTTCACAGGATATGTGATCAATATACTTGTTCGTGCACATAGGCAACTGGAAGGTGATGGTGGTCTGCACGAGAGAGTTGACAGAGCCACTGACCCAGGATGTGATGGCCAGCCTAGCACAGAGCCCTCTGTGCATGATGACCGAGTATCTCAGGGGGTCGCACACAGCCACATAGCAGTCATAGGCCATCATGGCCAGGAGAACAAACTCAATCCCACCCAGGCCCAGGGAGAAGAATAACTGGGCTGCACAGCTCACGTAGGGGATCCCTTTATGTTCCGCAAGAAAATGCACCAGCATCTGAGGAACGATGCTTGTGGCATAGGAGACATCAACAAGGGAGAGGTTGGTGAGAAAGAAATACATGGGAGTGTGGAGTCGGCTGTCCAGTCTGATCAGAAGAACAATGAGGACGTTCCCCAGCAGGGTCAGCAGGTAAGTGACTGAGAACAGGACAAAGAGAGCGACCTGAGTGGCCCAGTCACTGGACAGGCCGAGGAGAATGAATCCTTTCACCCAAGTCTGGTTATCTGCTCCCATGAGAAAAATGTAAGGATTAGTCTGCAGAGAGAGTCAGAAATAACAGAGTCTATTGAATTACAGAACCCTAAAAATCACTTCTATCAATATATACTGTATGAATTTGGGCACTCCTAGTCAGATGTTTCGGATTGCCCATGGGCCAAGATGACAGGCTGCCTCCTGATGTACGTGGTACGCATTCTGCATCAGAGAACAGGCCAGTACCTTCATAGGACTTAATGTGGTCCTTGAGAGACCCAGTTAAAGCCTGAAGATGGTGTAGTACGATTTTAGGAGCTCCACATCTTTGCCAGCTTACCTCAGATTCTAGGACATGGGAAGGACAGTAGGTGACAATAAGTCTATCTTTAAACAGTGAAGAAAGGCTGGTGGGAAAGTTACAAAACTTCCCTTAAATATGTCACCGAGGCCCATCATGGTATAATGATGGATTTATACATTTCTATTATAAAAGGAAACGTTGAAAAGAAGCAGGTGCTTGTGAAAATATCTGAAATCAGAGAATCTAGGTTTGACACCTGATTTTATTTATCAACTCTGTGATTTTTTGGTTCAGTGGCAAATTTTGTTTATGAGACTCACCAGTACATTTAAGCTCAAATGTAGGTAACTTATAGAGAAAGTACTTTGTAAACCGCTACTTGTAGTAGTACTACAGTAGCGTGAGAATTAGTTGTGGCACGATCTCTGCCTTGGGGTAAATAAAGTAGCAAGTATGATTTTCTCATGAACCCACCGGCCCTCCCCCACCAACAATTCAGACACAGATAATACTAGAGGCAATTTTTAATAGCACTGAGGGCTTAGGAATAGTATGTCCCTTTGAGAACCTGGGGACCATTTGTCTGACAGGCTTGTCTGTTTAGCCTCAGTGGGATACAATGGGATAGATGATTGTAATTGTATCTTGTTCTTTTCATTTTTCTCCTTTCAACTTGTAGCTGGTAAAGATCTACCGTTTTATATCAGCTCAAAATTAAGGAGATGAGAATATGGATGGTTGACTTTTTATTTACAAGACAGAAAGGGAAGCAAATGCCTGGCAACCTTTCTGCATTGTCGAAGGCAGAGAAGGAGGTATGAATTCGTGTAAACGTACAGAGGAATGAGGTTGACTTTTTGCTTTCTTTCATCCAGAAAGTGCTTTTTTCAGTAGAATTATATGCTATAATATCAATTTTGAATATTAATAAGAAGGCATTTACATTTTTAAGAATATTTTTTATAGGACTGATTCACTTGTATTATTTCTCCACGCCTGCCCAATTCACTAACTTTCCTTTTCTTTCAGTGCACAAAACAAAGCAGGAGATAAGGCATTAAGAGGGCTTGAGGGTAGAAACAGAGCTGCTTGTGTTATCGGCAAACCCTAGGGGTTGGGGCAGGGTCTCTGAGCAGAAAACTGAATACTGCCTGAGCTTCAACTCTCTTACCTGTGTGAAAATTAATAAAGGAAAACCCTAACTAAGGAAGTTCAGATAGGAAGTCTCAAGCAGACCAGCAACATAAATTAGAGGATGAATCATCAATTACTAGGGCCCAGAGAAGAATTATCAATAGGAAAGAATCATCAATTGCGAACCTCAACAGGAAAAGATATACAAAATATACACATTGCATCTCCTTTTAGAAACCGACTACCCCAGCAACTCAGCCAGGGAGACACTGTCATCGCCCTGAATTCTCAAGTCTCTCCAAAAGACTTTGGTTCAAAACAATTCTTTCCAACACCCTCCTTTTTCTCTATAAGCTTCCTCTCCTTTGTTTGTGGTACGTAACAATGGCTTTTGCTACAGCATGCCCTGAATTCCAACTCCTCTTGCTCTTCCCAAATAAACCCATTTTGCTGGTAAAATAACTGCTTTGAGACTGAAAAGCTGTTAAAGGACAAAACAAAGCAAGTAGGTTTAGAAATGGCCATATGTTTCACGATTCAGATTTATACATTTTCCAGAATGTCTACACACCTGCTATCCTCTACTGCTCTGTCAAGACACTTTCCACACCATCCCTTGCTTTGCTTCTCTTCATCATGGTCAGGCTGAAAAGAAACATCTACTTGCCTCAAAAAAGGCTGTCAAATATAATTCTGAAACTGCAAGAAAATATTTAACTTAAAAAAAATTGTGAACTGTTGTTGACTATATAGCAGACCTTCAGCAGAAAGTAGACATTTCTTTTTTTATTTTATTTTTTAATATAAATTTATTTATTTTAATTGGAGGTTAATTACCTCTTTTTCTACTAATTTGGCAAATTTCTATAAAGTCTCATCTTGGCTAGATGCTGGTGTTTCAAGATGAGTATTACACTTATCTGTGTTCAAGACCTAAGCCATCTGTAGAGGAAATGACACAAAACACGTCATCCTCACATCATTTTCCCCTCTGAGGTCTGTGCAAGCCACCTGGAGAACAGGCCAGCCAGTGACTCCCTGTGTTCCTCTAACTCATCCAGCACATCTCTCTACTATAGCTTGTGTCTCCTTACAAACACAAATGAGGGACTGGGTCGCCTCTCAGCACAGGTGTGAGCTTCAGAGTCTAATAGTTTCTGTTTTGAATTCATTCTCTTCCACTTCCTGAAGCAAGCCACTTGCCCTCTCTGAGTCTCATAATTCTCATCTATACAGCATGGGTAATATTGGCCTACCGAAAGGATCACTGGTGAAGTTAAGGAGCTGAAGATCCAGCATTGCTATCAGATCAGATCAGTCACTCAGTCGTGTCCGACTCTTTGCGACCCCATGAATCGCAGCATGCCAGGCCTCCCTGTCCATCACCAACTCCCGGAGTTCACTCAGACTCACGTCCATTGAGTCGGTGATGCCATTCAGCCATCTCATCCTCTATCGTCCCCTTCTCCTCCCACCCCCAATCCCTCCCAGCATCAGAGTCTTTTCCAATGAGTCAACTCTTCACATGAGGTGGCCAAAGTACTGGAGTTTCAGCTTTAGCATCATTCCTTCCAAAGAAATCCCAGGGCTGATCTCCTTCAGAATGGACTGGTTGGATCTCCTTGCAGTCCAAGGGACTCTCAAGAGTCTTCCCCAACACCACAGTTCAAAAGCATCAATTCTTCAGTGCTCAGCCTTCTTCACAGTCCAACTCTCACATCCATACATGACCACAGGAAAAACCATAGCCTTGACTAGATGAACCTTTGTTGGCAAAGTAATGTCTCTGCTTTTGAATATGCTATCTAGGTTGGTCAAAACTTTCCTTCCAAGGAGTAAGCATCTTTTAATTTCATGGCTGCAGTCACCATCTGTAGTGATTTTGGAGCCCAGAAAAATAAAGTCTGACACTGTTTCCACTGTTTCCCCATCTATTTCCCATGAAGTGGTGGGACCGGATGCCATGATCTTAATTTTCTGAATGTTGAGCTTTAGGACAAATACCCACTACTTGTTTATGATAATTGATAGAAGCTTTGATTCCAGGCTTTCTCTCTCACATGATCTTATTCTGTCATTCAGCCTCTCTTTTGATCATTCTGGGGTCTTTCCTACTTCTGATAAGCTCCTTTTCAACTTCATTATAAAAAATAAACAAACCTTTCAACATGGAGAGAGGAATCTTCACTATTTTCCATTTTAATTCTTTCTTTCACATCCAGCTTTCACACCGAGTTCTCAAATGATTGGTGTCCACTTGCCAGGTTCATTTCCTCAAAACATTCATTCTTTAAGACATGGAAATAGAGTTTTCACCTTAATTAATTCATGGAAACACTCATGGCCTTCTAGGCATCAAACCCAGAGACTTTCATTTCTTTTTCATTGCTAACTTTGAAGAACGTTAACTAATTCCTCTTTCTGACTTTTAACTCTTTCACTTCTGATCTGATTTTCCTCCAATCTGTTATTTCTCATCTGCACACTTGGGTAAATCTCCTAAATTCTCCTACCCCAGTACTCTAAGAATGTTTCAAGTTTCTTGCTTACAATTTATACTCTTCTTTCTAGTTTTCCTTTCTGGAAGAGTTTGTGATTTCTGGGGCTTCCCCAGGGACTCAGACATTAAAGAATTTGCCTACAATGCAGGAGACCCGGTCCTATCCGTGTGTTAAGAAGATCCTCCGGAAGAGGGCATGCAGCCCACTCCAGTATTCTTGCCTAGAGAATCCCGTGGACAGAGGAGCCTGGTGAGTTGCAGTCCATGGGGTCGCAAAGAGGCAGCTGAATGGCTAACACTTTCACTTTCACATGCAGCTCACCCTCAGTTCCACATTTATCTCCTAGCATGTGTCTCAGTCACTTCAGTCATGTCCAACTCTTTCTCATGTACTACCTTGTCCACCCCATGGACTGTAGCCCACCAAGCTCCTCTGTCCATGGGATTTCCCAGGCAAGGGTACTGGAGTGGGTTGCATTCCCTTCTCCAGAGGATCTTCCTGACCCAGGGATGGAACCCAGGTCTCCTGCATTGCAGGCAGATTCTTTACCACTGACCCACTGGGGAAGCCCCTTTATCATCTAGACTTCCCTCCAAAGCTCCAGATGCTTTCCCCAACAGTTTAACAAATGTTTCACGAATATCTCACCAACGTCTTGATTCCTCTCCCCACATGCTGTATTCATGTCCTTCCTGACTTCACGTCTAACAATGGAACTAAAGTGCACCCACTCTTCCAACATATCATGATTGATTTTTTTCTTCCTCTTCACTACTCCATAGAATAAATCCTCATTTATTTAATCCTCAAATAAATCTTTGTTTTAATTACACATCTTCCAGCCTTCACTTAGTGTTCATTCACACTTATGTTTGCCCTCATCAATCTCACTTTATGAAGTGTAACAGCTTCTTTGTAAATTTCCCTGATGTAAGCTCTACCCACTCTACATATCCTACAGACTGCCTCCACATCAATGATGCAAAATACAAATTTATTCACATCATTTTCATAGACAAACAGATCTATGATGCCTAAATGTGCACGGAATTAAGTTCATCCTGAGTAGAATCCCACACAATCCACAATCTTACCCTGTCTTATTCCTAAATTTCATTAGTTTATTAAAATAGCTGAAATATCTCTCATTCATATGTTACCTGATTATTTTTAACCCAAGACTACTATTCATTTTTAAACACCATGTCTTATTTCAAACTTATTAATATCCAAATGCACCTTTTATCCACAATCAGTGTAGCCCCTTCTGGGACTCATTATAGATAAAGAAAATAGAAATAACATCAGCATTTGGAAAGCCAAATTAAGGAGGAAATGTGTTCATTGGATGCTTCTAACACTTCCTGAGGTTTATACTGTCTCCATATTACTTTGTGGTCAGCTCCAATGGATTAGAGCTGAGTGTAGATCCTGGCCCACGGGGAGAATGAACTAGTGCCTGAGAACGTCCTTCATCCCTCACCACTCCTATCAGGAAGCCAAAGCATGGTCTTCTTAGCCCAGAGTAATTTGTGGAATATGTAGCTCTCTAAACACGTTTTTCATTGAGATCAAATAACTAAGAGAACAATCTGGGAATATTTGTCCATTTGCCTGTGTAAACAGAACAACAAAACCTCATAGTGCAGGGCTGGGCACACAACTGATATTCAAAACCAGAGTTAAACAGTGACCACAGTTCATAGCCTGATCTATCTGGCTCTTCCTCCTGTAAAAGTTGTTTCCTTCTCAGTATTGTTTTAATTTTGGCTAATTCACATCTATTCCAGGTTCATAAAAGTGAAGTCGCTCAGTCGTGTCCGACCCTTTGCAACACATGGACTGCAGCCTCCCAGGCTCCTCCGTCCATGGGATTTTCCAGGCAAGAGTACTGGAGTGGGTTGCCATTTCCTTCTCCAGGGCATCTTCCCAACTCAGGGATTGAACCCGGATCTCCCACATTGCAGGCAGATGCTTTACCCTCTAAGCCAAATGCCTCTTTAATAAAAAACAAAATCCTATTTTACATCTTTTGTGTCATATCATGCTCATACTCAACAAATCTCAAATCATATCTCTTCCTTTGTTTTGAGCTTTGCCATACTTATTAGGGTGAAAAGATTTCAGCATTCATAGTTTATATCTTCGATCCTCTAATCAGGTCAGTTCTATTTCTGACCCTATGGAAGCCTCTGTCTCCACGTGACCCACTGAGGATATGTTAGAACTCTCACTCATTGATTAGTGCCAGACAAAACAAGCACGTCTCCTTCCATCTAGGTTTCTGTTGCTCTCTGAAGAGTACTTTCCCCAACAAGGTGATAGACCAGAGATTGGAGGGGTCGACACTCCTTGGCTCCTGTGCTAAGATCACCTGGGACAAGTTTAGTTTATGGGCGAAACTGCTGGGAAGTTCACAGATGCACCAGAATTGGCTCAGACACAAAATAATGAGGTATAGCAGTGGCTAAATTAGCAATGTGGGCAAACAGATTCCCCTCAGGAGCCTTATGCTTTAGTTGTTAATTGCTGCCTCCACTCCAAAACCTCAAGGGCAGGGCCTTGGGGCTATGCTTCTTCTCCCTGTGCAATCCAGTCCTCCTCAGATTGCAATCCACTGAAGCCTTAGGTCATCTAAAAACTCACTGAAGCCAGTATTCTGATATTTTAGGATATTCTCCTACAGCCCAAACTGACTTTCTGCACTCAATCTCCTATCCTGGTGAGCAGTGACTAGGCCTGCGTCCACCTGGTGAAAAGCCAGTTAGCCTCTTCTACTCCATGACGACCTAATTTCTCCTTCTGGAGACAGGAGAGCTATTTTCATTCCCCTGAGATATATGCTGAGTTGGCTAAGCTGCCGTGAACACTGCATTTTGAGTGGACCTGAGTACACTGGTCATGATAACTGCAAAGTATAGAGAGACTTAAAACTCCAAATAAAATACACAACAATAGTTTTATGGTCTACATGGGAAAAAAAGGAAAAAGAGTATCCAAGTCCTTAAAACAGAGCTTACTTTCTAAACCTTTCCAAATTTTTGATAATCTATAAAAAGACTCAATGTAATTCTGACAGAATGCAGTCACATTATCATTCTCTGATATATTCTTTAGACATCATGCATCTGTTAAGTGAACCATTTATCCATTTATTTATTCATCTACCAAGTCATATACCCAGTAATTCTTAACACCACCATTAACATAGCCATTTGTTTACCCAGCTGTCTATAACCAGCTTGATATTCACTTGTCCATTTGCTTAACTGCTAGTCCAACCATTTATGCATTCCCTCCCTCACATGCCCGGAGAAGGCAATGGCATCCCACTCCAGTACTCTTGCCTGGAAAATCCCATGGACGGAGGAGCCTGCTGCAGTCCACAGAGTTGCTAAGAGTCGGGTACGACTGAGCAACTTCACTTTTACTTTTCACTTTCACACATTGGAGAAGGAAATGGCAACCCACTCCAGTGTTCTTGCCTGGAGAATCCCAGAGGCCGGGGAGCCTGGTGGGCTGCCGTCTATGGGGTTGCACAGAGCCGGACACGACTGAAGTGACTTAGCAGCAGCAGCAGCCCTCACAAGCCACTTCGTCTCTTTACCTAATATACATAAATTATTTTCCAGATCTTTTACTCACTCAGTGCATCATCCTTCTGCTCATCCACCTTCCATCATGTCCCCACGGCTTCTCTTTTACAGCATCCAGTGACTCTGAGAAAGATTATGTGATGTCCCAGGCAATAGAAAGGGAAAGTAGAGAGGCTTCTCAGTCCTCACTTGATTGTCTACACTCCAACAAAATTGACAGATAGGTTGCATATTTTTTTTCAGGAAAGTTGGAAAAATTCCATTACTGTGAGAGTTCTGAGTGCAGTATCCAGACCTTCATATCACCCCCATTTTTCTCCCCTCGTATGCAGACAACAGAGGTGAACTCCCAAATGCCAAGCTTCTAACAAAGACTCTCAGCTCTCTCAGCTCATGGGGTTATAGTCATACATGACTGAGTACAACAACAAAACTGAGTTAAGGAGCCTCCCAGGTGTTTCTGATAGAGTGAAACACTTTTCAGGTGTTTCTCAGAGATTAAAATTTAAGAACTACTGGATCTGTTCACTCTGTAGATCACTGTCACATTAATCTTTCACTACAGCACTTTATACTCTACAACTACTCACCTCACAACATTTGATCTAAAGTTTCCAATGAATTTAATCCCAGATCTCAATCATCTGAGAGAAAAAAATTTTTAAGTCAAACACAATCTAAGAGTTTTCCTGCTTCTCTCCCATGTGAGCCCCCATGATTCTAAAATTCTTGCTATTCCCCAAATGGGAAATGCTCTCTCTTCTAAGTGGAAAGTTTATTTCATAGTATCTACCTAGAAGTTGAAATAGTTCCTTCAAGAAGTATTTGTGACAGACACACTAATATATTATCATTGTTTAGGCTTGGGTTTGTAAGAAAGGCATGAACATAAATTATTTGCTCCAAATAATTTGATTAAGGTGCTTTGAGAAAACTGCTTTGTCTGCTTTAAAATTCCTTAGTTTGAAAATCATCATTTACCATTGTTCCTGTAAATTATCATCCACCTCCCCCACTTTTTACTTTATCTGTTAAAAATCCTGTTAAAAATTGAAAATATTAATACTCTGTTGCAGGATGTTCATAATAGGAAGGCTGTGTCTGTTGCAGGGAGGAGGGGCAGATATAATATACGAGAACTGTCAGTACTTTCTACTCAACTTTGTTGTGCATTTTAAAATGCTCTAAAAAAGAGTCTACTTAGATAAAGTAAAGTAACTGAGCTTGTTCTAGCTTTCACTTAGGTTGTAGAAAGCTGGAAAGAACACTGACTCTTTCCTAAAACAAGAGAAGTTTCGATAATCTACAAAATCATATCTTTGAAATCATCAGTAAAATGAGATTGCAGGGCAAACAAACAGCATGAAATCTAGGGAAAGATAGGTCCATCCAGAAAGAGATAGGATGTGAGCTCTTACTTACCTGGATGAGACCATGGAAGGAAAATAGGGCACCCCTCCCCCCAACTAGCCAGTGAAAATTGCTTTACCAAACTGCTGAAGTTCTTGTGGGGTACTGTGAGCATAGAATGGCTGAGAATCATGGCAAAAAGAGAAGTTCCCACAAATTCTCAATATTTTCTCCATAAACTTAGAACTGTCCTCCCAAGAATATTTGGGGAAAAGTAGAAACCAGAGAAAACTTTCTTCCTATGGTAGTTCAAGGAGAAGGCAGCTGCAGCCTCTGCAGTGAGCAGAACCAACCACCAAATCATCTCCATTATGGAACAAAAGCCTGAAGCCACCGGGGGAAGGACTACAATCCCTGTTTTCCTCAGAGACAGTTGAAGATTCATTAAAGAGGAAACCAGAAAAATAAATAAATAAATTCCCATGTTGGGGGTCCTTGGGACAGGAAGCTACTCTGTGTTCAGATCATGAGCCATCTATCTTCTTACTCTGTAGAAGTGGCAAGACTACTGATATCTTACAATGAACAATGTTAGATTTCGTGATCTCTGGAGAAGATTTAGCTTCGGAACCAGGAACCAGGCTTGATCATTCAAGAGCTTTTGTGTAGCAGAGATTTATTAAAGTAAGAAGAGGGACAGAGAAAGTTTCTAACATAGACATCAGAAGGGGGACGGAGAATGCCCCCCTTGCTAGTGTTAGAAAGGGAGTTACACACTTTTTTAAATTGGTTATTACAGTTAATCAAAAGAATGTCTCAAGATTGTAAAAAATTTACCAGACCCACTCCCACAATTTACGTTTTAGGATAACAGGTTTAGAACTTAACAATAGAAAGATCCTAAAAGACCCATTCCTATAATATCTCTCTTGAATCTTGAAGTTGCCCTGTCTTGTCCAACTCTTTGCAATCCCATGGACTGTAGCCTACAAGGCTCCCCCATTCATGGAATTTTCCAGGCAAGAGTACTGGAGTGGGTTGCCATTTCCTTTTCCAGAGGATCTTCCCAACCCAGGGATCAAACCCAGGTTTCCCACACTGCAGTCAGATGCTTTACTGTCTGAGCCACCAGGGAAGCCCTCCCATAATGTACATTCTAAAATACCAGGATTAGTCAGAAGGTTCTTGTTAAGGAGAAACAAGTCCTCAAGCAAGATACATTGTTATATTGACTAAGACAAAGCAATGTAGAAAAGAAAGTTTGTCCTTTTCTCGTTGAGAGCCCCAGACCCCTTTTGCCTTCTCTAGGACTCCAGACCCCTTTCTCCTCCTCAGGAACCCTGGACTTCTTATCAAGCTACCTAGGAATTGACTCGGAGAAGGCAATGGCACCCCACTCCAGTACTCTTGCCTGGAAAATCCCATGGATGGAGGAGCCTGGTAGGCTGTACTCCATGGGGTCGCTAAGAGTTGGGCATGTCTGAGCGACTTCACTTTCACTTTTCACTTTCATGCATTGGAGAAGGAAATGGCAACCCACTCCAGTATTCTTGCCTGGAGAATCCCGGGGACAGAGGAGCCTAGTGGGCTGCCGTCTATGGGGTCGCACAGAGTCACGACTGAAGCGACTTAGCAGCAGCAGCAGGAATTGACTCTCTCACCGTTAAGAAAGCCCCACCCCTGAGACACAGGGACAAAGGATGTGCCTAAGTCTGAGACAGATCCTGGACAACAGAGAGTTGCCCCTCCGTCACCAAACTAGCAACAACTGAGAAACAAGTAACAGCAGTGTACCACAGGTTAGACATGGGGAAGACATTCTGGATGGGCAGTCTTATAGGGTAACTTAAGACAAAGGGAGGAACAGGGACACTTGGAAAAACCCTCCAGTGACTGAATGTCCCACAAGCTTAAAACTCAACATTCAAAAAACTAAGATCATGGCATCTGATCCCATGACTTCACAGCAAATAGATGGAGAAACAATGGAAACAGTGACAGACTTCATCTTCTTGGGCTCTAAAATCACTGCGATGGTGACTGCAGCCATGAAATTAAAGATGCTTGCTCCTTGGAAGAAGAGCTATGACCAACCTAGACAGCAAATTAAAAAGCAGAGATATTATTTTGCCAACAAAGGTCCATCTAGTCAAAGCTATGGTTTTTTCCAGTAGTCATGTATGGATGTGAGAATTGGATTATAAAGAAAGTTGAACGCTGAAGAATTGATGCTTGAACTGTGGTGTTGGAGAAGCCTCTTGAGAGTCCCTTGGACTGCAAGGAGATCCAACCAGTCCATCCTAAAGGAAATCAGTCCCAAGTATTCAATGGAAGGACTGATGCTGAAGCTGAAACTCCAATATTTTGGCCACCTGATGTGAAGAATTGACTCACTGGAAAAGACCTTGATGCTGGGAAAGGTTGAAGGCAGGAGGAGAAGGGGATGACAGAGGATGAGATGGCTAGATGGTATCACCGACTAGATGGACATGAGTTTGAGCAAGCTGTGGGAGTTGGTGATGGACAAGGAAGACTGGTGTGCTGCAGTCCATCGAGTCCCAAAGAGTTGGACATGACTGACTGACTAAACTGAACTGAATAATAGAAAAAACTGAATTTGTTGTTGTGCTAAGGATAACCTTAACAACACAAAACTCAAACTCAGCTCTACCCATGACTACATTGATTCCCACAGTCTTCACAACACAAGACTACAGGATAAACAGTAGAGATGTGTCCATTCCAAAGTATAATACTATTTATCTCATTGTACACACAAAATGCCCGGGTGCCAATCAAAATTAAAGGTCAGAGAAAAAGACAAGGAAAATCATACTGTACTGAACAAAGAAATTTAAAAACCAGAATTAGATATACTTGGATTATAGGAACTACACACAGGGGTTAAAGTAACTCTCATAAAGAAGTAAAGGGTCTAGCGGAACACATGGATGTTTTCATAAACGCTTGAGTAATTTCAGTAGAGAATTGAAAACTATGTGGAGGAATTAAATGGAAATGCTAAACAGAAGAGACACAGTCACAGAAACAAAGATTCCTTATGCGTAGCCTTCAGACAGCCAAGAAACAATCAGTAAGGGTAAAGATAAACCAGAAAAATCAGCAAAACTGAAGCACAAAGAGAAAAAAATATACAATGATAAAAAGAGTCCAGAGCCTCCCAGGGCTGTAAGATAAGAAAACACTCTAACATACATGAAATTGGAAAATCCCAACAGAAAACAGAGACAGAAGTACAAGAAAATACTAAAGAGATAATGGCTGGGAGGGAGGGGGGAAATGGATGAAATCAAAGCACAAATCCAAGAAACTCAGCCGAATAGGATAACTAAAAAAATAAAAACGTAAACACAAGACATTTTAATTGTATACAAGCCAAAAATAGAGTGAAATCACTGAAGGTAGCCAGAGATAAAAGATATCCCACATAGCGAAGACAAAGATCTAAATTAAAATGGAATTCTTCTCAGAAAATGTGCAAGGCAGAAAATACGTGAATGACATCTTCAGAGCCCGGGAGGGGTGGTGTGGAGGATGTCAACAAAGAATTTTATGTGAAGAACAAATACATTTTGAATGAAGGAAAAAATGTAGTTACTTTAAGACAAACAAAATGAATGAGTACATTTCTAGCAGTCCTAGGTCACAAGGAATGTTGATGGAATTCTTCAGACTTTCTTGAAGACATTATTACCATTATAAACCAGGAAATGTAAAAAATGGGATTGTATATTGCATCATATCAGAAAGTGTGGGAGCTACTGAAGATTACTAGGGTCATGTGGAAAAATTTTGTCCAGTCTGAAAAGATTCTACGATACGCTGAGTATTGACCGACCCCTGAAGATGTCTTTGTCCTGATTCTCAGAATGTGTGAATATGCTGCCTTTTACGTTAAAACTTACACGTGTTTTAAATTAAGGATCTTAAAGTGGAGACTATCCCAGATAATCTTAGTGGTCCCATGTAGTAAGAAGCATGCTTAAGAGAGCACAGTGATGGGAGCAGAGACATAAGAAAAGGTGTAAAAATGGAGGCAGAGGGTCAGACTCAGAGAGAGGTTTTCTGGGCTGCTGATGTTGAAGCTGGGAAAAGGGGTGGCAAGCAAAGAAGTGGAGGCTGGTGAAGGCAAGGGGGGCATGGGATGAGGAGTGGAGAAGACTCTCAAGTATATCAACCAGACAAAGAAATGAGGAGCAGCATCTTCAGAAATTCTCCTTCTTGAACTGTCATGTGTGTATTTGACATGTGTATACTTGTATTTTTCACTAATTTTCTCCTTTCATCACACCCCCCTACCATTTTATATAGTGTGTTTTCATGGTGGTAAATTTTGCACTTTACTCCACAATTTATAGAACATGCATATATAGGATTATGACATGTTAGAGGAGGTGGTGGATCCACAGAAAACTCTAATTGAAGAAAACAGGAAATATTCCTCTGAAATGTCTTTTATCATGTGATTTTACTTTTCTCTTTGTCCATTGCCACAACCTGAGTACAGATTCATTTTATGTCTCAGTAGGGTCACTAGAGCAGGCCCCTAGATGGTCTCCTGGTTTCTCATCTTTTCTCCTTTGACTCTTTTGCAAAAATGATGATTCAAAAATGTAAATTTTATCGAGCCATGTCTCTGCTTAAAAACCTCTACTAGCTGCCATTGCTCTCAATAAAGTTGAAAGTCAATGTGGCATCGGTGCCCTCCATACTCTGACCCCTCATGACCTGCTGCACCCTCACTACGGCTTCAATCTTCTCTGCCCTGCAGGCGAGGCTTTGGGACATTTCTGAACTTCCATGCTCTCCCAGTTCTGAGACTCTCACAGGTTGTCTGCATCTTTGTATGGACTGTTGTCCTCTGAGTAACTTTTCCTCACTTATCTGGTCTCCAATTGGACCTGTTCTGGTCCTTTCATACAGAAGACTCCTGAAATCACCCCTGGAGACTTGCTTTCTCTGTGACACTTACTACACTGTATTTGTTTCATCATCTGTCATCTTTGCTCTAGGACCATGTTACTGCCAGAAATGCATCATGTTGATTATTGTGTCTCAAAAACAGTTCATGATCATACACACAGTATACACTTCATTCAGTTCAGTAGTTCAGTCACTCAGTCGTGTGCGACTCTTTGCCACCCTATGAACTGCAGCACGCCAGGCCTCCCTGTCCATCACCAACTCCCGGAGTTCACTCAAACTCATGTCCATTGAGTCAGTGATGCCATCCAGCCATCTCATCCTCTGTCGTCCCCTTCTCCTCCTGCCCCCAATCCCTCCCAGCATCAGAGTCTTTTCCAATGAGTCAACTCTTCCAATGAGGTGGCCAAAGTACTGGAGTTTCAGCTTCAGCATCAGTCCTTCCAAAGAACACCCAGGGCTGATTTCCTTTAGAATGGACTGGTTGGATCTCCTTGCAATCCAAGGGACTCTCGAGAGTCTTCTCCAACACCACAGTTCAAAAGCATCAATTCTTCGGTACTCAGCTTTCTTCACAGTCCAACTCACATCCATACATGACCACTGGAAAAACCATAGCCTTGACAAGATGGACCTTTGTTGGCAAAGTAATGTCTTTGCTTTTGAATATGCTGTCTAGGTTGCTCATAACTTTCCTTCCAAGGAGTAAGTGTCTTTTAATTTCATGGCTGCAATCACCATCTGCAGTGATTTTGGAGCCCAAAAAACTTAAGTCTGACACTGTTTCCACTATTTCCCCATCTATTTGCCATGGAGTGATGGGACCAGACGCCATGATCTTCATTTTCTGCATATTGAGCTTTAAAAGCCAACTTTTTCACTCTCCTCTTTCACTTTCATCAAGAGGCTTTTGAGTTCCTCTTCACTTTCTGCCATAAGGGTGGTGTCATCTGCATATCTGAGGTATTGATATTTCTCCTAGTAATCTTGATTCCAGCTTGTGTTTCTTCCAGTCCAGTGTTTCTCATGATGTACTCTGCATATAAGTTAAATAAGCAGGGTGACAATATACAGGTAACAATATACAGTACCTTGATGTACTCCTTTTCCTATTTGGAACCAGTCTGTTGTTCCATGTCCACTTCTAACTGTTGCTTCCTGACCTGCATATAGGTTTCTCAAGAGGCAGGTCAGGTGGTCTGGTATTCCCATGTCTTGAAGAATTTTCCACAGGTTATTGTGATCCACACAGTCAAAGGCTTTGGCATAGTCAATAAAGCAGAAATAGATGTTTTTCTGGAACTCTCTTGCTTTTTCCATGTTCCAGTGGATGTTGGCAATTTGATCTCTGGTTCCTCTGCCTTTTCTAAAACCAGCTTGAACATCTGGAAGTTCACGGTTCGCTTATTGCTGAAGCCTGGCTTGGAGAATTTTGAACATTACTTTACTGGTGTGTGAGATGAGTGCAATTGTGCGGTAGTTGGAGCATTCTTTGGCATTGCCTTTCTTTGGGATTGGAATGAAAATGGACCTTTTCTAGTCCTGTGGCCACTGCTGAGTTTTCCAAATTTGCTGGCATACTGAGTGCAGCACTTTCCCAGCATTATCTTTCAGGATTTGAAAGAGCTCCACTGGAATTCCATCACCTCCACTAGCTTTGTTCGTAGTGATGCTTTCTAAGGCCCACTTGACTTCACATTCCAGGATGTTTGGCTCTAGGTGAGTGATCACACCATCCTGATTATCTTGGCCATGAAGCTCTTTTTTGTACAGTTCTTCTGTGTATTCTTGCCACCTCTTCTTAATATCTTCTGCTTCTGTTAGGTCCATACCATTTCTGTCCTTTATCGAGCCCATCTTTGCATGAAATGTTCCCTTGGTATCTCTAATTTTCTTGAAGAGATCTCTAGTCTTTCCCATTCTGTTGTTTTCTCTATTTCTTTGCATTGATCGCTGAGGAAGGCTTTCTTATCTTTCCTTGCTATTCTTTGGAACTCTGCATTCAGATGCTTATATCTTTCCTTTTCTCCTTTGCTTTTCACTTCTTTTCTTTTCACAGCTATTTGTAAGCCCTCCTCAGACAGTCATTTTGCTTTTTTGCATTTCTTTTCCATGGGGATGGTCTTGATCCCTGTATCCTGTACAATGTCATGAACTTCCATCCAGAGATCATCAGGCACTTTATCTATCAGATCTAGGCCCTTAAATCTATTTCTTACTTCCACTGTATAATCATAAGGGATTTGATTTAGGTCATACCTGAATGGTCTAGTGGTTTTCCCCACTTTCTTCAATTTCAGTCTGAATTTGGCAATAAAGAGTTCATGATCTGAGCCACAGTCAGCTCCCAGTCTTGTTTTTGCTGACTGTATAGAGCTTCTCCATCTTTGAATGCAAAGAATATAATCAGTCTGATTTCGGTGTTGACTATCTGGTGATGTCCATGTGCAGAGTCTTCTCTTGTGTTGTTGGAAGAGGGTGTTGGTTATGACCAGTGCATTCTCTTAGCAAATCTCTATCAGCCTTTGCCCTGTTTCATTCCGTACTCCAAGGCCAAATTTGCCTGTTACTCCAGGTGTTTCTTGACTTCCTACTTTTGCATTCCAGTCCCCTATAATGAAAAGGACATCTTTTTTGGATGTTAGTTCTAGAAGGTCTTGTAGGTCTTCATAGAACCGTTCAACTTCAGCTTCTTCGGTGTTACTGGTAGGGGCACAGGCTTGGATTACCGTGATATTGAATGGTTTGCCTTGGAAATGAAAGAGATCATTGTGTCATTTTTGAGATTGCATCCAAGTACTGCATTTCAGACTCTTTTGTTGACCGTGATGGCTACTCCATTTCTTCTATTAACATTCCTTAATTAACAGCAAGAGAGCTTTAGCCCACTAATATTGACATGTTTGGGGATGCTTGCCTAAAACACATTTATAGGCCTAAATTACTTTATGTAAAATTCTATATTAAATGGGCCTTCAACTCTGCTCGAGCACTGGGATTTGTCCACAAGTGGAAAAACTGCTTATCACCTGACTTACAGAAGAGACAAGGGAAGAGAGGACTTTGAGATGTCTTCAAGGAAGTGTGAAGATGAGCTGCTACCATATTCTTTCTCCCCTTCCCCTTCTTTATTTCTTATATAATTACTTCTTCCCCACCTTTATTTTATTTAGGCTTTCTGTCAGAAGTGAGGTCTACTCCAGACTATTCTAAACCCAGCAGATTTATAATTAGAGCCCTGCAGTGTGTGAGGAGGAGCGATGGGAGAAAGGGTTTATACTGAGACTGGAGGCTGACATGGGCACAGTTGACTCAACTATCTTGATTCCCAAACTAAATGTGTCTTACTTTATGTTAGTTGTGTTTGAAGAATCTGTCTTTTCATAGATAAACTACATCTTTGGTATCTTACACAATATTTCAAATATTACATGCTAATTTTATATCTAAACCTAGAGAAAGAATCAGATTCTTTGTTCAGAGATTGGACAGTTTTAATATATGAATGGTACCCCTTAGGCTTCCCTGGTGGCTCAGATGGTAAAGCGTCTGCCTACAATGCAGGAGACCCAGGTTCGATCCCTGGTTCGGGAAGATCCTCTGGAGAAGGAAATGGCAACCCACTCCAGTACTCCTGCCTGGAAAATCCCATGGACAGAGGAACCTGGTGGGCTATAGTCCATGGGGTCACAAAGAGTCGGACACGACTGAGCGATTTCACTTGACTTCACTTTCACCCCTTAGGTATGCATTAAAATTCCTCTTAAATTGTTTGTATAATATCAAGGAGAGGTTAAAACTTAGCATCTCCTTGGTCAGTAATAGCCACGTGTACAAACACCTTTACTTACATCCTTTCTGTGTAAAAGACCTTTCGTTGATTCTTCCACTCAGTTACCCCCAGCACTCAGACAAGGCTTTATGTCCACATGTCAAAGGCTCTGCATAAAACATTTTAATCAGCCTTGATGACAACATTCACCTCAGAATAGCGATTTACAAAATTTCTACATGTGGACACATACTCCATGCGTTATTTTCAGTAAGTCTAAAATGTGAAAATGCTTTTGTTCCAAGTGGAAACATAATAACCTTCTACAAAATTTAGATGAATAAGAACAAGTGGTCCAAAGTAAGATCTATTAATAGATCCATGATTACAAAAATATGATATTTCACAATAACAAATTATTTTTTCCATTAATTTTGGGTTAAGTGAATGGAGATTAAGTGTGGGAAGTTCTATCACAGCAGTGCTTAATTTCTCTGAACATCCTGCTATGACATAAAAACACCCTTACATCCCACACTTCAACCGAACCACTCAGCCTCCTACCCAGCATCACCAGTACATGTTCCATCATCACCTTCCTGGTTGCCAGGGCAATGCAGTTAATTCTTCATATCAGAATTAAGTGACAGGCAAAGCTCTTTTTCTCTAAGTAATGCTCATAATTCATGTTCCCAATTTTGACATTAATCCAGATAATTGTCCTAGAAGCTTCTGCCAGGCCCCCTTCACCTCCTTGTTCCTTAGACTGTAAATCATGGGGTTCAGCACAGGCATCAAAATGGCATAGAAGACAGAGATCAGCTTCTCCTGAAGCACAGAAGGGCTGGAATTGGGCTGGATGTAAGTGAAAATGGTCATGCCATAGCACAAGAAAACCACTGTGAGGTGAGAGGCACAGGTGTGGAAGGCTTTCTTTCTCCCCTCTGTGGACTGGATCTTCAGGATGGTGGAGATGATCCTGATGTAGGACAGGAGAACCAGGCAGAAAGGTGTCATCAGCAACACAATACTAGAAACCATGATGGCCACCTCATTGGAGGAGGTGTCCACACAGGCCAGCCTGACCACAGCTAGGATTTCACAGGATATGTGATCAATATACTTGTTCGTGCACATAGGCAACTGAAAGGTGATGGTGGTCTGCACAAGAGAGTTGACAGAGCCACTGACCCAGGATGTGATGGCCAGCCTAGCACAGAGCCCTCCGTGCATGATGACCGAGTATCTCAGGGGGTCGCACACAGCCACATAGCGGTCATAGGCCATCATGGCCAGGAGAACAAACTCAATCCCACCCAGGCCCAGGGAGAAGAATAACTGGGCTGCACAGCTCACGTAGGGGATCCCTTTATGTTCCACAAGAAAATGCACCAGCATCTGAGGAACGATGCTTGTGGCATAGGAGACATCAACAAGGGAGAGGTTGGTGAGAAAGAAATACATGGGAGTGTGGAGTCGGCTGTCCAGTCTGATCAGAAGAACAACGAGGACGTTCCCCAGCAGGGTCAGCAGGTAAGTGACTGAGAACAAGACGAAGAGAGTGACCTGAGTGTCCCAGTCATTGGACAGGCCGAGGAGAATGAATTCTCTCACCCAAGTCTGGTTATTTGCTCCCATTAAAAAAATGTGAGGTTATTAATCTGCAGAAAGAGACAAAAATTGTAGAAGCTGTTGAATTAACTATAAGAATAACTTCTTAAAAGAATGCATACTGTATTCAACCTTCCAGCCTTAGCCAGATGTTTTAGAGTGTTTTCGGCCAAGATGTCAGGCCTGATTCTGGTATGCATTATATCTACTTCACGCAAGTAATGCAAACCATTGCCTTCTAAAGTATAGAGTGGTCTGAGGGAGTTCTTCATAGCCTGGCAATAATGCAGTGCAGTTTTATATCCTTCCAATTTACACTAGTTTCCAGGACAAGAGGGGATGGTAAGTGACAATGAGAGGTAAGTTGATAAACAATGTTGATAACCCTACATAAATCTGCTACAACAAACATGAGGAAATGAATAAATAACCTACCAAAAAAAAAAAAAGATTCAGAAGTGGCACATGGATAGTACAAAGAAGGCTAGTGTCTCATGGAGAGATCTGAAGTTAAATCTTGTTTTCATGAACTTACCAGATGTGTGATTGGGTTAGAGATTTAAACTTTTATGTAGAGAATATGATCATATTTTATAATTAGTATGTGTATTTAAGGTCAAATGTAAATAATTCATGAGGAAGTTACTTTTTGAACTATTACTGGTGGCAGGACTTTAACAGAATAGGTACTGGTTGTAATCTAAGCTCCTCCCTTGGAGAGAAACAAACGTACTTCCCTCACTGCACTTAACCTTACACTCATCATTAGCTGGTTGTCCTAAAATACAAATATAATTATACCTCTTTCACACACAAACAAATCTTGTAATGTATAACTGCTCACAGAATTAAGAACATCATGGGCATGGAGTGTCTGAATACTTGTTCATTAGAACCTGACATGTTTTTTCTTTATTAATTTTAGCATGCATTATCATGCATGCTTTTTAGGGCAAAGCATTTTACAAAAATAACCTGTTAATACTTAAATACCCTTCATGGATATGTCAGCTAGTTATTTTTAACCCATCAGTGTGTGTATGTAAATATATATATATATATATATACATACATATACACACACACACACATCTATCTATATAGGCAATTTCCTTGATTTTAAAGTAATTTAAATTCAAAATAATTGATATCAAAATATTTCTATTTTCTACAGTCATGGAAACCCTTTTAAGACTCCTGGCAGACTAAGAATATAGAAATAACATCTGTAAATGTATAGCTGAATAAAGAAGGGAAATGGACTTGTCTGATGGTTTTCACATACCTGCAATAAACACCGTCTCCAACATTAGTGTTACCTTGGGTCAACTTTCAGCTAAATAGAGCTAGATTCCTAGTAGGTCTCAGGATGCACAATTAAATAACTGGTAAATAGTGTGTGTATATCTAAACGCTTGATGTCAGAAAGCTAAAGCTTGATATTTTCAACTCTAAACAGATTCTAGGGATTTGATGCTATCCGTAAACATGTGTTGTTCATTGATGTCAACAGGTAAAATGGACTTTTGTGGGTATTTATTCCCACAAAATAATTGTTTCTTTTCTTAATAGAAACAGAGAAAAACCCTCCTCACAAGGAACTAGGAACACAGCTCTTATTCAAAAGCCAGGTTTGAAGATAAACACAGTTAAGAGTTGGTCTTGTTAATGCTTCCTCCCCCACAAGACAGTCTGTGTTCTTTTTTCAGTACTTGTCCCAACTCTAGTTGCTTTATCTTTCTGCAGGTACCTAATGGTGCTTTAGGGCTATTAGCATACATGCACGCAATGCTTCTTTAATGATAAGGAGCTATTTTACATGCTTAGGCCATATCTTCCTCATACTACACGACTACACCTCTCAAAATGTTTTGAGTTTTCTTTGTCTAGTCAAAAATAAACAATCCAAGCTACCTGCTCAAGACATAGTGTTGACGAATGACGTACCCCTGTGGTTCATCTTAGACATGAGCAACACAAAGGAAGGACTTCTGCATGCCTGTGCTTTATGGTCTGTGGTGGATGTAGGGAAATTATTGTGACACAGTAAGTGATACATTATGAAGGTGTCATTGAAACATTCTGTTACAAAGTATCTCCGTCTTGCCCGATCATGAATTCTTGAAACTCAAATATTAGTAATTTATGCCTTTTATGTTGATATTATCCTGAATTTTTTAGATATAATTAGCATAAAATGGAGGTTTTAAGATGTGAATTACTTGATCTCATGACTCTTTAAAATAGATGATGCAAGAAGGAAAACTGAGACGCTTACAAATGGAGAAGGGATGAGGAATGATATAGAAACTAAAGGAAAATCAGCTATGAGTTTGGAGAGCAAAGACCAATTATTCATTGCTAAAATATACCCTTTGGTGACCCTAAGTAAAAGTATCTCCATGTGCCTTGTCCCATTAGTCTGTTTATTAATACTGACAGCAAATACTACCAAAATGCCTTCTCTCTATGACAGAGGAATGGAAATAAAAAATTAGTTTTGAGATTCCCAGTACAACTCATTTCCCATGGCCTAACAACAAATTAAAAAGTTCAACTTTATTCAATTGTGATTCACTTAAGAATTGTGTTTATTTACGCTTAAAGCTCGGAGAAGGCAATGGCACCCCACTCCAGTACTCTTGCCTGGAAAATCCCATGGACAGAGGAGCCTGGTAGGCTGCAGTCCATGCTGAGGGTCGGACACGACTGAGCGACTTCACTTTTTTCACTTTTCACTTTCATGCATTGGAGAAGGAAATGGCAGCCCACTCCAGTGTTCTTGCCTGGAGAATCCCAGGGACGGGGGAGCCTGGTGGGCTGCCATCTCTGGGGTCGCACAGAGTTGGACACGACTGAAGTGACTTAGCAGCAAGCTTAAAGCTATTTGATCTTCAGTGTTGGCATTCTTGACAACCTTGGCTGGGACAAGTAAGAATCCTGAATACAAAAACACATTAAGGTAGCTCTCATAACCTGCAGATGTGTTTCTTTCATGTTGATCAAAATGACTCAGCGCCCATATCTCTATAAAGCTGAAGATTCCATGGACGCTTTCATAGACACTGTCCATACTTTCATTTAGAGAAATTTTCTGACTCATGACTGAAGAGTTGCTTGATGTAGACAGCAAGCATATCATACCTGAGAAGGAATATTTGCATCATCTTACTCTGTAGAAACAGAGAACCCATGGTCTTCAGGGTGGCTGATATCTCAAAGATGGGTTTAACACACTGAAAGAACAATTAATTTATTCTCATTCAGGTCCTGTGATCTCCTTCCAACCTGACTTGGTGACCTGACTTCACACAATCTTAGACCAATTATGAGACCCCATTTCTCAAACATGTGCAATCCTGACATTCACCTTTGGTGATATATTTCATTACAGCCTCAGTGGATAAATCCTCACCTTATTTGTATCTCTTGTCTTTCTCCCTGTTGCTAACACCAAGATTTTCTTTGGCAGGGTAATTCCAGCTGTCTCCAAATCTCCACAGTGCAGTCTCTACAGACAATTCTTGAGGAACCAAGCCTGGGATGAGCTGGGAGACCTAGATCCTAAGTCCAGTTCACTGTCTTGAGTTCCTAAGGTCTCTGCATAAGCCATTAATTGTCTTATATCTTAATTTATCTGTTATTAAAAAGGAAAACTATGTCTTGGGTACAAAAGCCTTCAGAAAAATTGAAATATGAGGCTTTAAGCAATTGACAGTTATCTTTTCTGGAAATATAATATTCCTACTACCTGCTAGTTAATATCAATACCGAACTAAAAATTTTATACTTTGGGGCTTCCCTGACTTCATCTTTATGTCAGTACTAAACCTTAGAGTTGAAAAGTTTGCAGAAAAAAAATTGTACATAAGCCTAAAACTTAAGCAAAGCAGTTATTTTAATACATTTGCAGCAATACTTAGGGTGAACAGTTTCACCAGTCATGTTACATATCCTTGACCCAAAGTCTCTAACAAGTCGCATCACTTGTTTCTATATCTTCTAAACCCACACTCCCACATGCCGCTGGTGACTCTCAAACATTAATCAGTGTCTGACAAAATATACATTTATGCTACCATCTGTGTCTAAGCTGATGTGAAGAGTTTTCTCTTCCAACAGAGGGAAGGACCATATAGAATAGATACTCCCAAATTCTTTGGGCTCCAGTAAGTCACCTGGGACTAATTGTGACCGTGAGGGACACTACTGGGAGGAAGTTGACAAGAGCTCCAAAAACAGCTCCAACACACACCTAATGAGCTTTGGCAGCCGCTTCACTGGCAACACAGGGCCGACGGATTCCCCTCAGGGGCCCCGTGCATTAGAGTGGTAATTGCTGCCCCCACTCCCAATTCACAAGGGCAGGGCCTCCATGCTGCCCTTCTCCCTGTGGAAGGCTGTTCTCCATCCTTCTCCCACCAACGTCTTCATTATAGCCCTGCTGCTGCTGCTGCTAAGTCGCTTCATTCATGTCCGACTCTGTGCAACCCCAGAGACGGCAGCCCACCAGGCTCCCCCATCCCTGGGATTCTCCAGGCAAGAACACTGGAGTGGGTTGCCATTTCCTTCTCCAATGCATGAAAGTAAAAAGTGAAAGTGAAGTCCCTCAGTCGTGTCCGACTCTTCGCGACCCCATGGACTGTAGCCCACCAGGCTCCTCCGTCCATGGGATTTTCCAGGCAAGAGTAGTGGAGTGGGGTGCCATTGCCTTCTCCACATTATAGCCCTAGGTCATTCTAAAAAGTCAAAGAAACCAGCTTACTGAGGTTTTAGGATGTTCTCCTATAACCCAAAACAAACTTTAGCCTTCAGTGTCCCAATCTAGGAAGAACTGACTGGGGCTGCATCTAGATCTAGTGTAAATACCAATTCTCCCCCTTTGGGCTCCAGATGCCCTTATTTCTTCTTCTAGAAATGGGAGAGATGTGCTTCAGTCCCCTGACGTATGTGCCGTCTAATTGGTTCTGTGAGCATGGCCAGGATGATAGACATTCTAGTACATGTCTCATGATGCTACTTAAGCTCCAAAAGTGATAGCATCACACAGGCAGATTTAAAAATCCAAGATACGGAAGCAATCTAAGTGGCCGTCCACAGACGAATGGATGAAGAAGATGTGGTGTGTATGTATATACACAATGGAATACTACTAATACATAAGAAAACAAAATTTTGCCATTGCAGCAACATGGATGGTCTTGAAGAGAATTATGCTAAGTCGTCAGACAGTAAAAGACAATATTGCATCATGTAACTTATAGACATTTCTCCAAAGAAGACATACAGATGGCTAACAAACACATGAAAAGATGCTCAACATCACTCATTATCAGAGAAATGCAAATCAAGACCACTATGAGGTACCATTTCACACCAGTCAGAATGGCTGCGATCCAAAAGTCTACAAATAATA
This sequence comes from Bos grunniens, assembly GCF_055505025.1. Lineage (NCBI taxonomy): Eukaryota > Metazoa > Chordata > Mammalia > Artiodactyla > Bovidae > Bos > Bos grunniens. The sequence continues at coordinate 13,032,243 of NC_141168.1, forward strand.
AATGTTGGAGAGGGTGTGGAGAAAAGGGAACCCTCTTACACTGTTGGTGGGAATGCAAACTAGTACAGCCAGTATGGAGAACAGTGTGGAGATTCCTTTAAAAACTGGAAATAGAACTGCCTTATGATCCAGCAATCCCACTGCTGGGCATACACACTGAGGAAACCAGAAGGGAAAGAGACATGTGTACCCCAGTGTTCATCGCAGCACTGTTTATAATAGCCAGGACATGGAAGCAACCTAGATGTCCATCAGCAGATGAATGGATAAGAAAGCTGTGGTACATATACACAATGGAGTATTACTCAGCCATTAAAAAGAATACATTTGAATCAGTTCTAATGAGGTGGATGAAACTGGAGCCTATTACACAGAGTGAAGTAAGCCAGAAGGAAAAACACCAATACAGTATACTAATGCATATATATGGAATTTAGAAAGATGATAACAATAACCCTGTGTACGAGACAGCAAAAGAGACACTGATGTATGGAACAGTCTTATGGACTCTGTGAGAGAGGGAGAGGGTGGGAAGATTTGGGAGAATGGCATTGAAACATGTAAAATATCATGTATGAAACGAGATGCCAGTCCAGGTTCGATGCACGATACTGGATGCTTGGGGCTGGTGCACTGGGACGACCCAGAGGGATGGTATGGGGGAGGGAGTAGGGAGGAGGGTTCAGGATGGGGAGCACATGTATACCTGTGATGGATTCATTTTGATATTTGGCAAAACTAATACAATTATGTAAAGTTTAAAAATAAAATAAAATTTTAAAAAAATCTAAAAAATACAACAAACTAGTGAATGTATCAAAAAATAAGTAGATTCATGGATATAGAGAATAGCCCAGTGATTACCAATGGGGAGGGGCAATATAAGGGTGGAAGAAAAAGAGGTACAAATTATTGGGTGTAAGATAGGCTTAAGGATATACTGCACAACATGAGGAATAGAGCCAATATTTTGTAACAACTGTAAATAGAAAGTAACCTTTAAATTGTATAAAAATTAAGATAATCACATATAAGCCATTAAATTATATTTATATTAAATAAAATCTAAATCTACAATAAATTGACAAAGGGAGTTTTAGCAATTAATAAAAAAAAATGGAAAAGCAATAAGGTTGTCCAAAATTCTTGACAAAGAAGGATTAAACTTCTACACTTCTTCAAATTTTATTTTAATTAAAGTTTATATTTATAGAGATTGTAGATTAACATTTCATAAGAAATAATACAGAAGTACCTCTTATACTGATTTACCAGTTTCTCGCAATGGAAGCATCTTGCAAAGCTACAGTACAATATCATAAGATAGTATGATAAACAATGTAATTATGTAATTATAGTCATGTGGTTGGAGAAGGCAATGGCACCCCACTCCAGTACTCTTGCCTGGAAAATCCCATGGACAGAGGAGCCTGGTAGGCTGCAGTCCATGGGGTCGCTGAGTCGGACACGACTGAGCGGCTTCACTTTCACTTTTCACTTTCATGCATTGGAGAAGGAAATGGCAACCCACTCCAGTGTTCTTGCCTGGAGAATCCCAGGGGCGGGGGAGCCTGGTGGGCTGCCATCTATGGGGTTGCACAGAGTCGGACACGACTGAAGCAACTTAGCAGCAGCAGCAGTCATGTGGTGTGAATAATATAATATGATAATGTAGTAATACAATATCACAACATACTGGCATTGATACAGTCAAGATACAGAACATTTCCTTTACCACAAGAATCCTTCATGTTGTCCTCTTATAGCCACATCTGTTTCTGTCCAGCCTTTACCCTCTCCTTTTAACCTCTAGTTATTACCATCTGTTCTCTCTAATTTTAGCATTTCAAAAATCATATATAAGTAAAATCATACAGTATATTCCTTGAGGACTGTCTTCTTCATCAGTAACTTGGAATCACACACTGCCACATAGTGATCATAGGCCATCACTGCCAGAGGGAAAATCCCAAACTTACCCAAACCTCTTGCTGCTAAGCCACTTCAGTCGTGTCCGACTCTGTGCGACTCCATAGACGGCAGCCCCTCGTCCCTGGGATTCTCCAGGCAAGAACACTGGAGTGGGTTGCCATTTCCCTCTCCAATGCATGAAAATGAAAAGTGAAAGTGAAGTCTCTCAGTCGTGTCTGACTCCTAGCGACCCCATGGACTGGAGCCTACCAGGCTCCTCCATCCATGGGAGTTTCCAGGCAAGAGTACTGGAGTGGGGTGCCATTGCCTTCTCCTTACCCAAACCTAGGGGAAAAAATAACTGGGCTGCAAAGCTCCTATGTAGAATTACTTGATGTTCTGCAAGAAAATGTACCAGCATCTGAGGAACAATGCTTGTGATATAGAGATATCAGCAACAGAGAGGTTGCTGAGAAAGAAATACATGAGTATATTAAAAAGAGTCATGCACCATGATCATCTCAGGAACGCAAGGATAGTTTGATACCCATAACTCAATCAATAAAAAATTTTAGTAACTACCTGGTTATGGTTATGGTGATGGATGGTAACTGCACTTTTGTAGTGATCATTTTGCAATATATACACTGAATCACTACATGGTACAACTGAAACTAATATAATGTTGTATGTCCATTATGCCTCAGTTTTAAAGATAATTTAATCACCAAAATTTTTAAAGTAATAAAGTAAATAAAAATATACCATTTGGATGCAAATTGGTTATGCTAGAAAGGTTGTGTGTGTGTTGAGGGGTGGAGGGAGCAGTAGGACATACATGGGAATTTTCCGTACTTTCTGCTTAACTTTGCTGTGAATTTAAAACAGCTCTAAAAAAACCAAGTTAATTAGTTGAGACTGTTCTAGCTTCCACTTAGGTTCCAGAAAGCTAGAAAGAGCATTCAGATCAGATCAGTCACTCAGTCTTGTCCGACTCTTTGCGACCCATGAATCGAAGCACACCAGGCTTCCCTGTCCATCACCAACTCCTGGAGTTCACTCAGACTCACATCCATAGAGTCAGTGATGCCATCCAGCCATCTCATCCTCTGTCGTCCCCTTCTCCTCTTGCCCCCAATCCTCCCAGCATCAGACTCTTTTCCAATGAGTCAACTCTTCACATGAGGTGGTCAAAGTACTGGAATTTCAGCTTTAGCATCACTCCTTCCGAAGAAATCCCAGGGCTGATCTTCAGAATGGACTGGTTGGATCTCCTTGCAGTCCAAGGGACTCTCAAGAGTCTTCCCCAACACCACAGTTCAAAAGCATCAATTCTTCAGTGCTCAGCCTTCTTCACAGTCCAACTCTCACATCCATACATGACCACAGGAAAAACCATAGCCTTGACTAGACGAACCTTTGTTGGCAAAGTAATGTCTCTGCTTTTGAATATGCTATCTAGGTTGGTCATAACTTTCCTTCCAAGGAGTAAGCATCTTTTAATTTCATGGCTGCAGTTACCATCTGTAGTGATTTTGGAGCCCAGAAAAATAAAGTCTGACACTGTTTCCACTGTTTCCCCATCTATTTCCCATGAAGTGGTGGGACCGGATGCCATGATCTTCATTTTCTGAATGTTGAGCTTTAAGCCAACTTTTTCACTCTCCACTTTCACTTTCATCAAGAGGCTTTTGAGTTCCTCTTCACTTTCTGCCATAAGGGTGGTGTCATCTGCATATCTGAGGTGACTGATATTTCTCCTGGCAATCTTGATTCCAGTTTGTGTTTCTTCCAGTCCAGAGTTTCTCATGATGTACTCTGCATAAAAGTTAAATAAGCAGGGTGACAATATACAGCCTTGACGAACTCCTTTTCCTATTTGGAACTAGTCTGTTGTTCCATGTCCACTTCTAACTGTTGCTTCCTAACCTGCATACAAATTTCTCAAGAGGCAGATCAGGTGGTCTGGTATTCCCATCTCTTTCAGAATTTTCCACAGTTTATTGTGATCCACACAGTCAAAGGCTTTGGCATAGTCAATAAAGCAGAAATCGATGTTTTTCTGGAACTCTCTTGCTTTTTCCATGATCCAGCGGATGTTGGCAATTTGATCTCTGGTTCCTCTGCCTTTTCTAAAACCAGCTTGAACATCAGGAAGTTCATGGTTCACATATTGCTGAACTGGTTCCATCTTGACAGAATGTGGTCCACTGGAGAAGAGAATGGCAAACCACTTCAGTATTCTTGCCTTGAGAACCCCATGAACAGTATGAAAAGGCAAAATGATAGGATATTGAAAGAGAAACTCCCCAGGTCAGTAGGTGCCCAATATGCTACTGGAGATCAGTGGAGATATAACTCCAGAAAGAATGAAGGGATGGAGCCAAAGCAAAAATAATACCCAGCTGTGGATGTGACTGGTGATAGAAGCAAGGTCCGATGCTGTAAAGAGCGATATTGCATAGGAACCTGGAATGTCAGGTCCATGAATCAGGGCAAATTGGAAGTGGTCAAACAAGAGATGGCAAGAGTGAATGTCGACATTCTAGTAATCAGCAAACTGAAATGGACTGGAATGGGTGAATTTAACTCAGATGACAATTATATCTACTACTGTGGGCAGGAATCCCTCAGAAGAAATGGAGTGGCCATCATGGTCAACAAAAGAGTCCGAAATGCAGTACTTGGATGCAATCTCAAAAACGACAGAATGATCTCTGTTCATTTCCAAGGCAAACCATTCAATATCACAGTAATCCAAGTCCATGCCCCAATCAGTAATGCTGAGGAAGCTGAAGTTGAATGGTTCTATGAAGACCTACAAGACCTTTTAGAACTAACACCCAAAAAAGATGTCCTTTTCATTATAGGGGACTGGAATGCAAAAGTAGGAAGTCAAGAAACACCTGGAGTAACAGGCAAATTTGGCCTTGGAATATGGAATGAAGCAGGGCAAAGACTAATAGAGTTTTGCCAAGAAAATGCACTGGTCAAAGCAAACACCCTCTTCCAACAACACAAGAGAAGACTCTATACATGGACATCACCAGATGGTCAACACCAAAATCAGATTGATTATATTCTTTGCAGCCAAAGATAGAGAAGCTCTATACAGTCAGCAAAAACAAGACCGGGAGCTGACTGCGGCTCAGACCATGAACTCCTTATTGCCAAATTCAAACTTAAACTGAAGAAAGTAGGGAAAACCACTAGACCATTCAGGTATGACCTAAATCAAATCCCTTATGATTATACAGTGGAACTGAGAAATAGATTTAAGGGCCTAGATCTGATACATAAAGTGCCTGATGAACTATGGAATGAGACAGGGATCAAGACCATTTCCATAGAAAAGAAATGCAAAAAAGCAAAATGGCTGTCTGGGGAGGCCTTACAAATAGCTGTGAAAAGAAGAGAAGTGAAAAGCAAAGGAGAAAAGGAAAGATATAAACATCTGAATGCAGAGTTCCAAAGAATAGCAAGAAGAGATAAGAAAGCCTTCTTCAGCGATCAATGCAAAGAAATAGAAGAAAACAACAGAATGGGAAAGACTAGAGATCTCTTCAAGAAAATCAGAGATACCAAAGGAACATTTCATGCAAAGATGAGCTCGATAAAGGACAGAAATGGTATGGACCTAACAGAAGCAGAAGATATTAAGAAGAGATGGCAAGAATACACAGAAGAACTGTACAAAAAAGAGCTTCATGACACAGATAATCACGATGGTGTGATCACTGACCTAGAGCCAGACATCCTGGAATGTGAAGTCAAGTGGGCCTTAGAAAGCATCACTACGAACAAGGCTAGTGGAGGTGATGGAATTCCAGTTGAGCTCTTTCAAATCCTGAAAGATGATGCTGTGAAAGTGCTGCACTCAGTATGCCAGCAAATTTGGAAAACTCAGCAGTGGCCACAGGACTGGAAAAGGTCCATTTTCATTCCAATCCCAAAGAAAGGCAATGCCAAAGAATGCTCAAACTACCACACATTGCACTCATCTCACACACCAGTAAAGTAATGCTCAAAATTCTCCAAGCCAGGCTTCAGCAATATGTGAACCATGAACTTCCTGATGTTCAAGCTGGTTTTAGAAAAGGCAGAGGAACCAGAGATCAAATTGCCAACATCCGCTGGATCATGGAAAAAGCAAGAGAGTTCCAGAAAAACATCGATTTCTGCTTTATTGACTATGCCAAAGCCTTTGACTGTGTGGATCACAATAAACTGTGGAAAATTCTGAAAGAGATGGGAATACCAGACCAAATGATCTGCCTCTTGAGAAATTTGTATGCAGGTCAGGAAGCAACAGTTAGAAGTGGACATGGAACAACAGACTGGTTCCAAATAGGAAAAGGAGTTCGTCAAGGCTGTATATCGTCACCCTGCTTATTTAACTTTTATGCAGAGTACATCATGAGAAACTCTGGACTGGAAGAAACACAAACTGGAATCAAGATTGCCAGGAGAAATATCAATCACCTCAGATATGCAGATGACACCACCCTTATGGCAGAAAGTGAAGAGGAACTCAAAAGCCTCTTGATGAAAGTGAAAGTGGAGAGTGAAAAAGTTGGCTTAAAGCTCAACATTCAGAAAATGAAGATCATGGCATCCGGTCCCACCACTTCATGGGAAATAGATGGGGAAACAGTGGAAACAGTGTCAGACTTTATTTTTCTGGGCTCCAAAATCACTACAGATGGTGACTGCAGCCATGAAATTAAAAGATGCTTACTCCTTGGAAGGAAAGTTATGACCAACCCAGATAGCATATTCAAAAGCAGAGACATTACTTTGCCAACAAAGGTTCGTCTAGTCAAGGCTATGGTTTTTCCAGTAGTCATGTATAGACGTGAGAGTTGGACTGTGAAGAAGGCTGAGTCCTGAAGAATTGATGCTTTTGAACTGTGGTGTGGGGGAAAACTCTTGAGAGTCCCTTGGACTGCAAGGAGATCCAACCAGTCCATTCTGAAGATCAGCCTTGGGATTTCTTTGGAAGGAATGATGCTAAAGCTGAAATTCCAGTACTTTGACCACCTCATGTGAAGAGTTGACTCATTGGAAAAGACTCTGATGCTCGGAGGGATTGGGGGCAAGAGGAGAAGGGGACGACAGAAGATGAGATGGCTGGATGGCATCACTGACTCTATGGACGTGAGTCTGAGTGAACTCCAGGAGTTGGTGATGGACAGGGAAGCCTGGTGTGCTTCGATTCATGGGGTCGCAAAGAGTCGGACACGACTGAGCGACTGATATGATCTGATCTAAAACAAGAAACGTTTCAGTGAACTACAAAATCATAACTACCCGTGAAATCATTGGTTAACTGAGATTGCAGGGCAGCCAAATAGCATAAATCTCAAGAAGGAGAAATCCATCCAGGAAAAGATAGGATGTGAGCTCTGACTTACACGGGTCACAGTACGGAAGGAAAATAGGCCCCCAAACTAGTGAGTGAAAATTGATTCAACAAATTGCTAAAGTTCAAGCGTGGGGTGTGGTGATTATAGAATGGCTGAGAGCCATGGCAAAAAGAGGAGTTCCACCAGTTCTCAATGTTTTCTCTACAGATTTAGGACAGTCCTTGCAAGAATGTTTGCAGGAAAGTGAAAAACCAGAGAAAGCAGAAAGCCTTCTACCTGGTGCAGGTCTAAGAGAAGGCAGCCACAGCCATAGCAGTGAGCAGAAGGAACTCTCCAACCACCAATGACCATAGAAACACAAAACTCAAACCCAGCTCATCCGATGACTGTGTTGATTCTCATACTATCTATAAAACACGTGTCAAACTGAAGAAATGTGTCCATTTCAAAGCATTATACTATTTATGTTAGAGTCTATTATACTATGTGAAAAACATAAGCTGTAAATCTAAATTAAAGGTCAGAGGAAAAGGCAAAAAAAATTTGTAAATGTCACTGAATAAAAGGTTAACAGAAGAAAATATTCCGAAATGAAAGAAAATAATTCAAAAAGATAATTTTGGATTACAGGAACTATCACACAGGGGTTTAAAATAAGACTCATAAATAAATTAAAAGGTCTAGAAGAAAGGATAAACATTGTCATAAATTCTTGAGAAATTTCAACATCGAACTGAAAACTACACAGAGAAATTAAGTTGAAATGCTAGGTGTGAAGGACATAGTCAAAGAACTAATGACTGCTTATGAGTAGACTTAATAGAATCAAAAAATGATCAGTAAGAAAAAAGATGAACTGATAGAAATTAGCAAAACTGAAGCACAAAGAGGAAAAAATTATAATGATAAAAAGAGAAAAGACTCTTCCAGGCCTGTGGGACAATAGCAAACAAGCTAACATATGTGAAATTGGAAAATCCCAACAGAAAAACAGAGATAGAAGGAATACAAGAAATATTTGAAGATATAGTGACTGAAAAAAAATAATGAAAGAAATTGAAAGCACAAAACCAAGAAATTCAGCAAAATAGGGAAAAACAAAAACGTGGACATATGATATTCTATCTAAAAGGTAAATGAAGATCGAGAAGGGAGCCTGAAATAAAGTTACATCACATACAGAAGTAAAACTGAAAGTAGAATGCTTCTCAGAAACTATGCAAAACAGAAGACAAGGAGGGATAAAGTTAAAGTCTGAGGTAGTGGTGGTGAGTTGGGGGGGCTGTCATCAGAGAATTCTTTGTGTAGAAAAAGTATCTTTTGAGAATAAAGGAGAAATAAAGACCTTTTCAAATAAACAAACCTGAATGAATATTTTCCAGCAGACCTAGATTTCAAGAAATGATAATGGAATTCTTCAGGGCTTCTTGAAGAAATAATCCCCATTATAAGGCAGGAAATCTAAAAGATAGGATTGTATATTGTATCACATCAAAAAGTAAGAGAGCTATTGAAGATTACTGGGGTCATGGGGAAAAACTAAGTGTCCAAGCTGAATAGGTTCTGTGATAAGCTAAATAATGACCGACCTCCTGAAGACGTCTTTGCCCTGATTATCAGAATGTGTGAATATCCTGCCTTTTATGTTAAAAGTTACTTGCACATGTTTTAAATTAAGGATCTTAACATGGAGGCTATTCTGGATAATCTTAGGGGTCCCACGTAGAACATGGATCTTTAAGTGAGCACAATGATGGGAACAGAGACAATAGAAAGAGATGTGAAATGGAGGCAGAACCTAGACGGGTGGGATGGGGTGGGAGGGGGGTCCATGGGGAGGGGACATATGTATACCTATAGTTGATTCATGCTGATGTATGGTAGAAACCAAAACAATATTGTAAAGCAATTATCCTCCAATTGAAAATAAATAATTAAAAAATAAAGTTTCTAAAATAAATACATACAAATAAGAATATGGTAAAATGTGCTAAAAAATTAAAATATGGTAAACTGTGTTTGAGCCCTGGGTTGGGAAGATCCCCTGGAAGAGGGCATGGCAACTCACTCCAGTATTCTTGCCTGGAGAATCCCCATGGACAGAGGAGCCTGGCGGGCAATAGCCCTTGTGGTTGCGAAGAGTTGGACACGACTAAGCGACTAAGCATAGCACACAAACTGTGCTTAAGGCGTATGGGGGGGGAAAGAAAGTGGAGGCAGAGGATCAGACTCAGAGAAAGGTTTACTGTGCTGCTGACCTTGAAGCTGGGAGAAGGGGTGACGAGCAAAGTGGAGGCTGGTGCAGGCAAAGGGGTCGTGAGATGAAGACTGCAGAAGAGTCACAGATATCTCAACCAGGCATAGAAATTCCCCTTCTTAAAGCACCGTGTGTATAATTGACATGCGTATACTTGTATTTTCCACTAATTTTCTTCTACTAGCTCCCCACTGGTCTCAGATGAAGTCAGAAGATAATCTTGCATCAGTACCCTCTGTACCCTGACACTTCCTACCTGCCTGCTTCACCCTCACTACTGCCTGCATCTTCTATCTTCTCTGCGCTGCGAGTGAGGCTGTGGGCCATTTCTGAACTTCCATGCTCTCCCAGCTCTGCACTTTTCCCAGGCTGTCTGCACCTTGGTCTGGACTGTTGTCATCTGGATAACTTTCCCTTACTTTTCTGGTCTCCACTTGAACCCTTTTTAAAGTAGAGTTAAATATCAACTCTGTTTGAACACTGAGATGTGTGTTCACAAGTAGAACTGCACATCAACTGACTCAAAGAAGAGACAATGGAAGAAAGAACTTTGAGAAGTCTTCAAGGGAGTATGAAGATGAGCTGCTATCGTATTCTTTCTCCCCCTTTCCCTTTATTTCTTGTACAATTACTACTTTCCCCTCTTTTATTTAGGCTTTCTCTCAGAGGTGAGGTCTAAACTAATTCAGCTCGGCAGATTTACAAAGACGAGCTAGGGCCCTGTGCGTGGAGGAGGGAGGATGGAAGAACGTGTTTCTATGGAGACAGGAAGCTGACATCCGCACAGCTGACTCCACCATCTTGGTTCACCAAATTAAGTCTGTCTTATTTTACATCAGTATTGGATGAGGAATCTTTCTTTTAGATTAAATACACCTTAAAAATTTTATACATTATTTCAAATTTTATGTGCCTATTTTGTGTCCAAAGTCTAGGAAAAGAGCTAAGATATTTTTCAGAGGTTGAAGAGTTTTAACATTTAAATGGTACCCTGTCAAATTCTTCATAAACTGTGAGGTTAAATTACTCTCAGTTTATATTACTATCAGAAAGAGTTTGAAATGTAGCTGTTCCTGGGCCAATCCTAGCCACGTGTATATTCACCTTTAGTCATATTCTATTCAGGTAAAACAAGACCTTTACTTGACTATTCTGAGTCACCTCTGGGACCCAAAGGTTGAGTTTTATCTCCAGATCTCAAAGGTCAAGCTCAAAAACATTTTTAATCAGCCTTGATAGCAACACTCTCCTCAGAACAGTAATTCATATAATTACTGGATATGGATATATATCCCACACATTATTTTTGGTGAGTCTAAAAGGTAAAAATGCTTTTGTTCCCAATGAAAACACAATAAAGCTGTAAAAAATTTTTGGATTAATAAGGACCAGTGATATTATGAGCAAAAATACTATGAACATTTATACACAAGTCATTTTGTAGACAATTTTCATTTCTCCTGGGAAGATTCCTAAGAGGAAAATTGCTGGGTCATGTGGTAAGCCTATGGTTAATTTTATAAAAAATTGCCACTTTATACCCTTGACAGAAATTGCCACTTTATACTCTTAACAACAATGAGTTCACGTTGCTCCATACTGTACCAGAACTCAGCACTACCAAAATTCTTAATTTTAGTCATTTGAGTGTGTCACCTCGTTTTTAAAAAAGAGTTATGCGTTTGGAAGTCAAAGTACCTATTTCTAAATTTAAAAAAAGAACAAATAGTCCAAAGTAAGATCCATCAATAGGCCTATGATTACAAACAAAATTATAAAGCAAAACATGGTATTCTTTTCATTATTCTAGGGTCATATGAATGGAGACTGATCAGTTCTATTACAGTAGTGCTTTATTTCTCTAAACATGCTGCCATGACATAGAGATATGCCCATGTCCCACACTCTAACCCAGCATCACCAATTCCTGGTTGCCAGGGCAATGAATTTGAAGCTTCATATCAGAGTTAAGTGGGGGAACACACAGGCAAAGCTCCTTTGTCTAAGTGATGCTCATGATTTATCAAGTCGACACTTTTGACGTTAATCCAGATAATTGTCCTAGAAGCTTCTGCCAGGCCCCCTTTACCTCCCTATTCCTTAGACTGTAAATCATGGGGTTCAGTACAGGCATCAAAATGGCATAGAAGACAGATCAGCTTCTCCTGAAGCACAGAAGGGCTGGAATTGGGCTGGATGTAAGTGAAAATGGTCATGCCATAGCACAAGAAAACCACTGTGAGGTGAGAGGCACAGGTGTGGAAGGCTTTCTTTCTCCCTTCTGTGGACTGGATCTTCAGGATGGTGGAGACGATCCTGATGTAGGACAGGAGGACCAGGCAGAAAGGCGTCATCAGCAAGACAATGCTAGAAACCATGATGGCCACCTCGTTGGAGGAGGTGTCCACACAGGCCAGCCTGACCACAGCTAAGAGTTCACAGGATATGTGATCAATACACTTGTTTGTGCACATGGGCAACTGAAAGGTGATGGTGGTCTGCACGAGAGAGTTGACAGAGCCACTGACCCAGGATGTGATGGCCAGCCTAGCACAGAGCCCTCCATGCATGATGACCGAGTATCTCAGGGGGTCGCACACAGCCACATAGCGGTCATAGGCCATCATGGCCAGGAGAACAAACTCAATCCCACCCAGGCCCAGGGAGAAGAATAACTGGGCTGCACAGCTCACGTAGGGGATACCTTTATGCTCCGCAAGAAAATGCACCAGCATCTGAGGAACGATGCTTGTGGCATAGGAGACATCAACAAGGGAGAGGTTGGTGAGAAAGAAATACATGGGAGTGTGGAGTCGGCTGTCCAGTCTGATCAGAAGAACAATGAGGACATTCCCCAGCAGGGTCAGCAGGTAGGTGACTGAGAACAGGACAAAGAGAGCGACCTGAGTGTCCCAGTCACTGGACAGGCCGAGGAGAATGAATCCTCTCACCCAAGTCTGGTTATCTGCTCCCATATAAAACAGGATTATTAATCTGCAGAGAGACTCAGAAATAACAGATGCTATTGAATTAAAGAATCATAAAAATAACTTCTTAGAAGAATGCTTAACATAATGATTGGCCAACCTTGACCAGATATTCTAGACCATTTATGGACCAAGAAGACAGGCCTGATTGTACTATGTATTATATCTACTCTACATAAGAGACAGGCTAGCACTTTCCTCTGGACATGATGTGATCTCATAGAGTCAGTCAAAGCCTTGGAAATAATGCCGAGCAATTTTTGGAAGCTCTAAATTACTGCAATTTCCAGAGAGGGGAGAAGTGCAGATGACAATGGGAAGTAAAATGATTAACAAGGAAGATAAACATGGTCTGAAGTTCGCAGACTTCCCTCTATGTACCTACTACACAAAATATGGTAAAATGTATAAATAAAATATTTTTAAAGGATTTGTAAGAGGCAGATATATAACAAGTAAGACTGGCAAATGCTAGAAAAATCTGGAATTTGGGAACCTGAATGTAAATCTTTCTTTATGACTTACTAGATGCTTGATTGGGTTAGAAATTTAAACTTTTGCATACCAAATTTGATAATGCTGCCTAACTTAAAAGTGCATGTATGCTCGAGTGTAGATAACATGGGAAAGCATTTTATAAACTTACTTGTCATCATACTTCAGTAGTAGCATACTACCAGGTATAGCATGAGCTGTGCCCTGTGAGAGACAGAGTAACAAATGTTGTGCTTTCCTCATATTCCCTCCACAGTTAAAATAAACGAAGCAAAACCTTGAATAGATCTGAAGTCTACAAAGTTGGCTTGAATGCTTTGAAACTCCAGGAAATTATGAGTCTCTGAGATTTAGTGTCTTCCGTCTTTGGAAGGGGAAGAGGGCTATTTTATCTTATTCTTTTTATTTTTCTACCCTATTTTTTTTACTCATTCTGACTTGCTCTTTTTATTTTCCTATACATATGTATAGGAATATACATAACCTGTATATATGATCTAGCGTGTATATATGATCTCAGTAATACTGATAGTATGAAAATAATCTCTTAAGCTTCCTAGTATTAAAAGAGGAAAACAAATCTTAACTTTTGTTGAGTATTTAGCAGATCTGCATAATAAGTAGACACTTTGTTTTTGAATGATTTTGCAAACATGGATGAAGTGCCATCTTCCCTGGATGTTGGAATTTCAATTGTGAATATTACCCTTCCCTTCTGCTCAAACTGTAGTGATGGAGAAGACTCTTGAGCAAGGAAACCAAACCAGTCAATTCTAAAGGAAATCAACCCTGAATATTCATTGGAAGAACTGATGTCAAAGCTGAAGCTCCAATACTTTGGTCACCTGATGTGAAGCGCTGATTCACTGAAAAAGACCCTGATGCTGGGAAGGATTTAAGGAAATAGGGGAAGGGGCTGGCAGAGGATGAAACGGTTAGATAGCATCATCAACTCAATGACATGAGTTTGAACAAACTCTGGGAGGTAGCAGACAACAGAGGAGTACATTATCTGTTCCCCTTTGTGCTGTACAAGCTGCCAGGAGAGCATGCAGCCCAAGTCTCCCTGTGCTCCTCTTTCTCACCGGCACATCTCTCTACTACAGCCCTCACATGACTACAAATGAAGGTCAGCATCACATCTGAGGGAAAGGGTGACTTCTAAAAGCAGTCCTGCTTTTGAAGCAGGACTTCTAAAAACAGTTCCTGCTTTGAAGCTACAATTGACCCTTGAAGAATGAGGAGGTTAGGGGTGACCAGCCTCGGTGCAGTTGAATATCCAAGTGTAATTTACAGACAGCCCTCTGCACTCCCATTTCCTCCACTTCAACAGACTCAACCATACATTCATGATGCATTGCTGTACCTTTTCTGAACTGTAGTATTTACAGTGAAAAAATCTGCATACAAGGAGACCCACACAATGCAAAGCTGTGTTGCTCAAGGGTCAACAAATTCCTTTTCAACCTCTCTGATTCAGCCTGTGCCTACCGGAAAGCAGCCGATACTTTTTCACCAGACTGATCATTCCAAATTGCAAATTTAATTATAGCCTTAAATAGCTAACAGATCTTTGGATATATAATTGCTTATAGAATTAAAACATCCTGAATAGGAGAATCATTATATTTTACATTAATTGTAGCATTCAATGTCCTGTGCATGTTTCAGAGCAAAGCATTCTATTATTAAAACTCTACTAATACTTAAACACTTATCATGGATAAATTGGCGAATTACATTTAACCCATCAAAGAGTGTGTTTATTTTTAAAATAAAGAGTGCATTTATTTTTTAAATTGTTTTGGTTTTAAGATTACTTAAATTTTAATACATTGGTATTCAAATATTCCTGGTTCCTATAGTCATAAAGTCCCACCTTAGACACCTAGTAGATTAAGAAAATAGATACAGCATTTGTATTTATTCCTTTTACATTGAGTGTCTTCTTTGTGAACTGTTGAGACATAATTATTCTAAATAGGATTTTAAAATATGAATTAATTGAATTTATTGTGCTCCTTTAAAATATGTCATGAAAGAGTAGAAAACTGAGACCCTTAGAAATGGGCGGGGAGGGGGGGTTGTTGATGAGGGACACAGAAATTATAGGAAAAGTCAGATATGACCTTTGGAGAGCAAAGACCAATTATTCATTGTTACAATATAACCTTTGGTGACCTTAATTAAAGTATCTCTGTGTGCCTTCTCCCATTAGTCCAGTTATTAATATAACAAATAGAACCAAAATGCCTTCGCTCTATGACAAAAAAATGGAAACAGAAAATGAGTTTTAAGATTCCTAATACAACATATTTTATGTAACTTAATACAACTAACTAGTTCAATTTAGTCAGTTACGATTTTTTGTTTAAATTTTTAAAAAGTGTCCATTTAAGCTTAAACCTATTTGATTCGAAACAGAATCTAAGGGATTCTAAACGGTCCTGGACAGGACAAGTGAAAGTCCTGAGGACAGAAGCAGAATTCTCAACTGTGGATCCCACATGCTTATATGCCTGCAGATATGTTCCTTTCATGCTGATCAAAAGAAATGAGTCATACCTTTATAAAGCTGAGCTGTCCAGAGAAATGGCACTTTCATTTAAAGAGTTTTCCGACTTGTGATTCAAGAAGTGATTGATGTAGACATTGAGTGTACCCATCTTGAGAAGTAATATCTGCGTCATCTCCATGTAGGAAAACAGAGAGTCCAGGGCCCTTTGGGTGGTTGATATCTCAAGAATGGGTTTGACATGCTAAAAGATCACTTAATTGTTTTTTCTCTTTGGGTTAACCTCTTAAGCCTGATGTGGTTACCTGAGTTTTCACTTAATCAAGTCCAATGTCTTAAATTCAGCTTCTCAAACATGTGCAACCTAGCATTCACTTTTGGTGAAATATCTTTATGGTTTCATCATGAGAATTCTCACCTTCTTTATATGTCTTGTCCCATTTCTAAGACTAGAGTTCTCTTGAAGTCAAGTTCCCTCTCTCGGGCAAGTCACCACAGTGCAGTCTCTGCAGCTAATTCTAGAGAAATCAACCCCAGGATGACAGTTAGGAGACCGACCTAGACCTAACTCCAATTCAATCCCTACATGCTAAAGGTCTTTGCATAAACCATTAATTGCTTTACATTTTAATTTGCCTGTTATCAAAAGGAAAAGCATAGTATCATGAGTATCAAACCCTTCACAAATAATAATAATAGCTTTAAAGCAATTTATGTTTTCTTGTCTAAACATGTAATGTGCTAATATTCCTACCATCTGTTTGTCAATACTAATATCTAACTAAGGGTTTCATAATTCTAGGTTTCCTCATTAAGTGTCTTCATCTCTTTGTATGAGTTCCAACCTTGGAGAAGTCTGTTGAAAAATATCATATCCAAGCCTCTTGCCTTTGCAAAACAGGATTATTTTACTATATACTTTTGTTATGATACTTAGAATAAGAAGCGTTCGCTGGCCATGTTTCATATCCCTCACATCCCTAATCTAAAATCTTTAACAAATCACATCAATTCTGTTTCTATATCTTCTAAACCCACACTTCCACATGACGTTGATGTCTATCAAACATTAATCAGTGTCTGACAAAATAAACATCTCTGCTACTGTTTATGTCTATGTTGATCTAAAGAGTTTTCTTTTCCAATAAAAGGATGGACCATATAGAATAGATACTCCCAAATTCCTTGGGCTCCAGTAAGTCACCTGAGACTAATTGTGACTGTGAGGGACACTACTGGGAGGAAGTTGACAAGAGCTCCAAAACAGCTCTGACACAGACCTAATGAGCTTTGGCAGCCGCTTCACTGGCAATGCAGGACCAATGGATTCCCCTCAGAGGCCCCGTGCATCAGAATGGTAATTGCTATTCCTGCTCCCAATTTAAAAGGGCGGGGCCTCCACGCTGCCATTCTCCCTGTGGAAGGCTGTTCTCCATCCTTCTCCCACCAACATCTACGTTGTAGCCCTAGGTCATTCTAAAAAGTCAAAGAAGCCAGCTCACCGAGATGTTAGGATGTTCTCCTGTTACCCAAATCAAACTTTAACCTTCAGTGTCCCAATCTAGGAAGAACTGACAGGGCCTGCCTCTAAATCTAGTGTAAATACCAATTCTCCCCCATTGAGCTCCAGATGCCCTTATTTCTTCTCCTAGAGATGGGAGAGATGTGCTTCAGTCCCCTAATATATGCACACATGGTCTCGTGGGTTCCGTGAGCATGGCCAGTATGACAGACATTCTAGTACATGTCTCATGACACTACTTAAGCTCCAAAAGCAATAGCATCACATTGACAGATGTAAAAATCCAAGATACGGAACCAATCTAAGTGTCCATCCACAGACAAACGGATAAAGAAGACGTGGTATATATGTATATGTACATATACACAATAGAATACTACTCAGCACAAATAAAACCAAAATTTTGCCATTTGCAGCAACATGGATGGTCTAGAAGAGCATTATACTTAGTCAAGTCAGACAGCAAAGGACAAATATTGCATCAGGTTACTTACATGTGAAATCTAAAAAAATACAACAAACTAGTGAATATACCAAAAAGTAAGCAGACCCACAGATATACAGAACAAACCAGTTGTTACCAGTGGGGAGAAGTGGGGAGGGGCAGTATATGGGTGTAGGAAAAGGAGGTACAAATTATTGGGTGTAAGATAGGCTTTTCCAATGAGTCAGTTCTTCGCATCAGGTGGCCAAAGTTTTGGAGCTTTAGCTTCAGCATCAGTCCTTCCAATGAAGATTCAGGACTGATTTCCTTTAGGATGGACTGGTTGGATCTCCTTGCAGTCCAAGGGACTCTCAAGAGTCTTCTCCAACACCACAGTTCAAAAGCATCAATTCTCCAGTGCTCAGCTTTCTTTATAGTCCAACTCTCACATCCATACATGACCACTGGAAAAACATAGCTTTGACTACATGGACCTTTATTGGTAAAGTAATGTCTCTGCTTTTTAATATGCTGTCTAGGTTGTTCATAGCTTTTCTTCCCAGGAGCAAGCGTCTTTTAATTTCATGGCTGCACTCACCATCTGCATTGATTTTGGAGCCCCCAAAAATAAAGCCGGTCACTGTTTCCATTGTTTCCCCATCTATTTGCCATGAAGTGATGGGACGGATGCCATGATCTTAGTTTTCTGAATGTTGAGTTTTAAGCCGGGTTTTTCACTCTCCTCTTTCACTTTAATCAAGAGGCTCTTTAGTACTTCTTTGCTTTCTGCCATAAGGGTGGTGTCATTTACATATCTGAGGTTATTGATATTTCTCCTGGCAATCTTGATTCCAGCTTATGCTTCATCCAGCCCAGCATTTCGCATGATTTACTCTATATATAAGTTTAATAAGCAGAGTGACAATATACAGCCTTGACATACTCCTTTCCCGATTTGGAACCAGTCTATTGTTCCATGTCTAGTTCTAACTGTTGCTTCTTGACCTGCATACAGCAGGCAGGTCAGGTGGTCTGGTATTCCCATCTCCTGAAGAATTTTCCATAGTTTGTGATCCACACAGTCAAAGGCTTTGGTGTAGTCAATTAAGCAATCAGTTCAGTTCAGTTCAGTCACTCAGTCGTGTCCAACTGTTTGCGACCCCATGAATCACAGCACACCAGGCCTCCCTGTCCATCAACAACTACCAGAGTTCACTCAGACTCATGTCCATCGAGCCAGTGATGCCATTCAGCCATCTCATCCTCTGTCGTCCCCTTCTCCTCCTGCCCCCAATCCCTCCCAGCATCAGGGTCCTTTCCAATGAGTCAACTCTTCCAATGAGGTGGCCAAAGTACTGGAGTTTCAGCTTTGGCATCACTCCTTCCAAAGAAATCCCAGGGCTGATCTCCTTCAGAATGGACCAGTTGGATCTCCTTGCAGTCCAAGGGACTCTCAAGAGCCTTCTCCAACACCACAGTCCAAAAGCATCAATTCTTCGGTGCTCAGCCTTCTTCACAATCCAACTCTCACATCCATACATGACCACAGGAAAAACCATAGCCTTGACTAGACGGACCTTCGTTGGCAAAGTAATGTCTCTGCTTTTGAATATGCTATCTAGGTTGATCATAACTTTCCTTCCAAGGAGTAAGCGTCTTTTAATTTCATGGCTGCAGTCACCATCTGCAGTGATTTTGGAGCCCAAAAATATAAAGTCTGACACTGTTTCCACTGTTTCTCCATCTATTTCCCATGAAGTGATGGGACCGGATGCCATGATCTTCGTTTTCTGAATGTTGAGCTTTAAGCCAACTTTTTCACTCTCCACTTTCACTTTCATAAAGAGGCTTTTTAGTTCCTCTTCACTTTCTTCCAAGGAGTAAGTATCTTTTAATTTCATGGCTGCAATCACCATCTGCAGTGAATTTGGAGCCCAAAAAAATACAGTCTGACACTGTTTCCACTGTTTCCCCATCTATTTAGTAGATGTTTTTTTGGAACTTTCTTGCTTTTTCAATGATCCAACGGATGTTGACAATTTTATCTCTGGTTCCTCTACCTTTTCTAAATTCAGCTTGAACATCTAGAAGTTCATGGTTCATGTACTGTTTAAGCCTGGCTTGGAGAATTTTGAGCATTATTTTGCTAACGTGTGAGATGAGTGCAATTGTGTGGTAATTTGAACCTTCTTTGGCATTGCCCTTCTTTGGGATTGGAATGAAAACTGACCTTTTCCAGTCCCGTGGCCACTGCTGAGTTTTCCAGATTTGCTGGCATTTCACTGATGCTGAAGCCAAAACTCCAATACTTTGGCCACCTGATACAAAGAACTGACTCATTGGAAAAGACCCTAATGCTGGAAAAGATTGAAGGCGGGAGGAGAAGGGGACAACAGAGGATGAGATGGTTGGATGGCATCACTGATGCTATGGCCATGAGTTTGAGTAGGCTCCAGGAGTTGGTGATGGACAGGAAAGCCTGGCATGCTGCAGTCCATGAGATCACAAAGAATTGGACACAACTGAGTGACTGAATTGAACTGAAGATAGGCTTAATGATGCAGCAGCAGCAGCAGCACAACATGAGGGATATAGCCAATATTTTATAACAACTGTAAATGGAAAGTAACCTTTAAATTGTATAAAAATTAAGATAATCACCTATTTAAGCCACTAAATTATATTTATATTAAATAAAATCTAAATCTACAAAAAGTTGACAAAGAGAATATCAGGAATTAATAAAAAAATGGAAAAACAATAAGGTCATCCAACATTCTTGACGGAGAAGGATGAAACTTCTATGCCTCTTCAAACTTTATTTTAATTAAAGTTTGTACTTAGATTGTAAATCAATGTGTCATATGAAATAATACAGAAGTATCTCTTATACCCTTTGACCAGTTTACCCCAATGGTAACATCTTGGAAAGCTACAGTACAATATCATAAAATAGTATGATACATAATGTAATTATGTAGTTATAGTCATGTGGCATGATTAACATGATAATGTAATAATACAGTATCACAACATGTTGGCATTTATATAGTCAAGATACAGAACATTTCCATCACCACAGAATCCTTCATGTTTTCCTTTTATAGCCACATCTATTTCTGTCCAGCCTCTACCCTCTCCTTCAGTTCAGTTCAGTTCAGTCGCTCAGTCTTGTCCAACTCTTTGCAACCACATGGACTGCAGCATGCCAGGCCTCCCTCTCCATCATGAACTCCTGGAGTTTACCCATACTCATGTCCACTGAGTCAGTGATGCCATCCAGCCATCTCATCCTCTGTCATCCCCTTCTCCTCCCACCTTGAATCTTTCTCAGCATCAGGGTCTTTTCAAATGAGTCAGCTCTTTGATTCAGGTGGCCAAAGTATTGGAGCTTCAGCTTCAACATCAATCCTTCCAATGAACATTAAAGACTTATCTCCTTTAAGATGGACTGGTTGGATCTCCTTGCAGTCCAAGGGACTCTCAAGAGGCTTCTCTAACACCACAGTTCAAAAGCATCAATTCTTTGGTGCTCAGCTTTCTTTTTAGTCCAACACTCACATCCATACATGACTACTGGAAAAACCATAGCCTATACTAGACAAACCTTTGTTGGCAAAGTAATGTCTTTGCTTTTTAATATGCTGTCTAGATTGGTCATAACTTTCCTTCCTTAACCGCTGGTTATTACCATCTGTTCTCTCTATCTATAGTTTTAGCATTTCAAGAATTATATACAAATAAAATCTTACAGTACATTCAATGAACAAAGCTAGTGGAGGTGACGGAATTCCAGCTGAGCTATTTCAAATCCTAAAAGATGATGTAAAAGTGTTGCACTCAATATGTCAGCAAATTTGGAAAACTCAGCAATGGCCACAGGACTGGAAAAAGTCCGTTTTCGTTCCAATCCCGAGGAAAATCAGTGCTAAAGAATATTCAAACTACCATACAATTGCACTCATTTCAAATGTTAGCAAGATAATGTTCAAAATCCTTCAGGCTAAGCTTCAACAATACGTGAACCATGAACTTCCAGATGTGCAAACTGGATTTAGAAAAGTCAGAGGAACTAGAGATCCAATTGGCAACATCCATTGGACAATAGAAAAAGCAAGAGAATTCCAGAAAAATACCTACTTCTGCTTCACTGACTAGGTTAAAGCCTTTGATTGTGGTGGATCATCACAAACTGGAAAATTCTTAAAGAGATTGGAATACCAGACCACCTTAGCTGCCTCCTGAGAAATATGTATGCAGGTCAAGAAGCAACAGAACCAGATATGGAACAATGGACTGGTTCCAAATTGGAAAAGGACTATATCAAGGCTGTATATTGCCACCCTGCTTGTTTAAATTATATACAAGATACATCATGCAAAATGTCAGGCTGGATGAATCACAAGCTGGAATCAAGATTGCCAGGAGAAATATCAACAACCTTAGATACGCAGATGGTACCACCCTAATGACAGAAAGTGAAGAGGAACTAAAGAGCCTCTTGATAAAGGTGTAAGAGGAGAGTGAAAAACCTGGCTTAAAACTCACCTTTCAAAAAACTAAGATCATAGCATCTGGTCCCATCACTTCATAGCAAATAGATGGGGGAAAAAATGGAAACGACAGACATTATTTTCTCAGGCTTCAAAATCACTGCAGATGGTGACTGCAGCCATGGAATTAAAAGATCCTCACTCTTTGGAAGAAAAGCTACGACAAACCTAGACAGCATGTTAAAAAAGAAGAGACATCATTTGCTGGTAAAGATCCATCTAGTCAAAGCTATGGTCCAAATCATCTTTATGGACCATAAAGAAGGTGGAGTGCTGAAGAACTGATGCTTTCGCACTGTGGTGCTGGAGAAGACTCTTGAGAGTTCCTTGGACAGCAAGGAGACCAAACCAGTTGATCTTAAAGGAAATCAACCCTCAATATTCATTGGAAGGACAAATGCTGAAGCTGAAGCTCCAATACTTTTGGCCACCTGGTAGGAAGAGTTGACTTATTGGAAAAGACTCTGATGCTGAAATATTGAGGGCAGGAGGAGCAGAGGGTGACAGAGAATGAGATGGTCGGATGGCATCACTGACTCAGTGGAAATGAATTTGAGCAAGCTCCAAGAGACAGTGAAGGACAAGGAAACCTGGAGTGCTGCAGTCCACGGGGGTCACAAAGAGTTGGACAGATCTTAGGGACTGAACAACAACAACAAAGGCTGGCACTAGAAGCAGTAGCAAGTCCAGTTTCTAGAATCAGTAGTGATGACACTGCCCTAGGGGTATCTGCAACACACAATACACCGTCCAGGCTCAGGGAAGACTTTGGCGTGTTGTCCTCACCAGACCAGTTCTGCAGAATGAGTTTTGACCCTTCTGCAAGACACGGGTCAACTCCAAGACTGATTCTCAGAGACTCTATGAGTTATTTTGTACCCCTTAATAGATGCATTTTCAGCTTTAATTAGCTGAAGTTTCCATATGTTGCTTGGCCTCCCCTATGGCTCAGCAGAAAATCATCTGCCTGCAATGCAGGAGGCATGGGAGACACAGATCAGATCCCTGGGTCAAGAAGATTTCCCTGGAGGAGGAAATGGCACTCCACTCCAGTACTCTTGCCTGAAAAATCTCATGAACAGAAGAGCCTGGTGGGCTACAGTCCATGGGGTTGCAAAGAGCCAGACACGATTGAGTGACTAATCACGCACGCACGCAATTTCAGCTATCAGCACTGGATGAGTACGACATGTGGAAACTTGGTAAACAACAGGAGTGCGATAATGACTGGTTTTTTTCTTCTTTCCAGTTTTCTGTTAACACGCTATAAGAGAAGAAAGAAAAAAAAAATAAACAATGAATTTCCTTTTTTGTCTATTTGATTTTTCTTTAAAAAGCTTGTGCCCAGGCTATAACCACAGGGAGGAGACCCTCAAAGAATGTCAAAAAGATTAACCCATGGAACTTCAAGGCTTCAGTCTCAGGTCACTGTCCTGCCCTGACCTGAATGCACCAACATGAGCATAACTTTGACCTATAAAAGGATGACTCACACAGATAATCAGGAAAAGTACTTCAAACTATCTGTCAGCAGTTGCCTCTCTGATATTTTTCAACACCTGCCTTCTGTCCCTGCCAGAGTCAATTTCCTAGCTTAAGCACCAAGAGCTAAGTGGAATTGGTTTTGGTTTGTTATTTGGTTTGCTTTTCTATCTGCCTTCATTATCTGAAAAAATCTTTAGTATTTCCCACTCTCAATCTCCTTAGTCTTTTTGTCCCATCTGCCTGAAACCCAGAAGATAGCTTCTTAGATTTGTAGAGACGTGCCTTTCCTAAATGGAGAAGGCAATGGCACCCCACTCCAGTACTCTTGCCTGGAAAATCCCATGGATGGAGGAGCCTGGTGGGCTGCAGTCCATGGGGTCGTGAAGAGTCAGACACGACTGAGCAACTTCACTTTCACTTTTCATTTTCATGCATTGGAGAAGGAAATGGCAACCCACTCCACTATTCTTGCCTGGAGAATCCCAGGGACAGCAGAGCCTGGTGGGCTGCTGTCTACGGGGTTGCACAGAGTCAGACTCGACTGAAGTGACTTAGCAGCAGCCTTTCCTAAAATCATGAAAACATCCATGAGTAGTTCTTTCCAGTTGTTGTTCAGTCATTCAGTCATGTCTGACTCTTTGCAGTTCCCATGAACTGCAGCACACCAGGCTTTCCTGTCCTTTTAATTTTTTTTCTGCAGGCATATTTCATTTTACTGAACTTCCCAGATATGTGTTTTTTTAATAAATTTAAGTTTTGTGGCAACCTTGCATCAAGCAAATCTATTGGCACCATTTTTCCAACACCAATTGCTCATGTTGTGTCTCTGTGTCACATTTCACTAATCTTTGCAATATTTTAAATTTTCCATTATTATTATATTTATTATGGGAATCTGTGATCAGTGATCTTTGATGTTATTACTGCAAAAAGATTATGATTCCCTGAAGACTCAGATGGTGGTTAACATCTTTTAAGCAATAAAATTTTTGAATCAAGGGCGGGAAAGCCTTTCTTCTTTGGCTTCCCAAGTGATTCAGTGGTAAAGAATCCTCCTGCCAGTACAGGAGACGCAGGTTCAGTCCTGGAGTTGGGAAGATCCCCTGAAGTAGGAAATGCAAACCCACTCTAGTATTCCTGCCTGAAAAATTCCATGGACAGAGGAGCTTGGTGGGCTACAGTCTATGGTGTCTCAAAGAGTTGGACAAAACTGAGCACGTGTGCACACATACACACTTTTTTAAGACATAATGCTATTGCATACTTAATAGACCACAGTATAAGGTAAACATAACTTTTGTGTGTACTGGGAAACCAAAAAATTCATGTTTTGTTTATTTTTTATTTGAATATTCACGTCATTGTGATGGTCTGAAACTGAACATGCAATATCCCCAAGATACACCTGTATTCATTTTGAAAATTTTTGTATTTTCTGTATTTTCTCAATAGAGCAGGGATTTTTGCTTGTTCAGTAATATTTCCCTAGGGCCATAACAGTGAAAGAGTGCAAAAATTAAAATTGTATGTTGTTAGGGTGTATGTGACTGTAAAGGGTTGGAATGTGGAAGCTTTGTACTGATGGAGCAGTTCTGTATCTTGACTGTGGTGATTACACGAATATACACATGTGATAAAAAACAGCACAGAATTATATATACACACACACAAATGAGTGAATACAGAACTGGTGAAGTTGGAACAAGCTCTGTGGATTGTACCAGTGTCTGTTTCCTGGCTGTGATACTGTACTATAACTACTTAAGATATTACCAGTAGGGAAAACTAGGTGAAGAATACACAGAAACTCTCTGTAAATTTTTTTACAACTTCCTGTGAATCTACAGTTACTTCCAAAAACTTACTTTTAATAACTGATTAACTAAGTGCAATTTGCAAATATGTTTTTAAAAAGAGGAGAAGGCAGAAAAATTTTAATGTTAAGAGTAGCTTTCTTTGGATCTCATAATGACGGAAGATTTCTTTTTATCTTTCTACCCTTAAATTCTTAATGGAAATATTTCACTTTGGGCTTTAATTTGGGGTTCATACCATATTTTTCCTTTAGATATTCTTTGAGTTTCCTTCCACAGAAGGAAGCCTTTAATAATCTTTGAAATTTAAAGATATAAACCCTCTCTCACCCCCAGCCCTAAGCTGAGCCCCAAATTGCACTAACCTGAGAGCCCATGCATGGAACATGGTAAACCATGTGGATAATTAGGGAAACTGCTAATTATAGTCTCTTTAGACAGCCTTTTTCCAGCTGCTTTCCTGCCTTCTGCCACTGCAGTCATCATATTCTCTTACTGGCATTTGAAGCTCATTGCAAGAACAGGTTTGATTTTGTGTTAGTATGCCTAAAGGAAATATTTTCTTCTTGCCCCACCCACTGAAACAGTTCTGTGAGCAGGTAGGTGTATGGTGTTCTGAATGCCATTGGGGAGCCCAAGCCCATGACTAAGTCTTTCCATTCCTAGAAGGCAGCTCAATTTTTAAATTGTACTTATTTATGTATTTTAGTGCAAAACCACCTCTTCCTTCTCCTGTGTGCTCCTTTACCTGAAAGCCCGTTGTGATAATTTTCAAAAGCCTGTTGAAACTCACCACCTCCAACTGTGCCGATGACTCTCGTGGTACTTCAGTGAGAAAGCCATGTCGGCCTTGATCCTTTAAAAGAAAAAAAAAAAACACATTTTAACAACACTAAAATATTTTTTCATAGTTCTGTAATATCTTTTCACTCAGCTCTATGAGTTTTTAAAGCATAAGGGCCTCATGATCTGCATCTATAAATCTTCTTGAACCAGAAGTGTCTCCACAGCAAAGCGCCAGCTCCTCAGGCCTCAATGAAGCCCGGCAGGAATGAAAGAGGTTTCTATGGGCAATAATTCTCCTTTTAACTCTCTTTTCCAGACACTGATGTATAGAACAGTCTTTTGGACTCTGTGGGAGAGGGAGAGGGTGGGATGATTTGGGAGAATGGCATTGAAACATGTATAATATCATATATGAAATGAGTTGCCAGTCCAGGATCGATGCATGATACTGGATGCTTGGGGCTGGTGCACTGGGACGACCGGAGGGATGGTACGGGGAGGGAGGAGGGAGGAGGATTCAGGATGGGGAACACGTGTATACCTGTGGCGGATTCATGTTGATATATGGCAAAACCAATACAATATTGTAAAGTTAAAAAATAAAAATAAATAACTCTCTTTTCCTACTTTTTAAACCCTGCACTCTTGATCTGTCTCCTCATTGCTTCTCTGACAATGAATCTCCTTCTAAGTACATTCTGAACAGGAACAGAAGCACAGACTGAAACATTTACCTCTAAGAGTTTCAGGAACACAGCAAGTTGTCTAACAGGTGTCAGGAATGAGAGGACCGATGGACAGTTCCTTGGGTGGGGGTGGGGAGGAAGGCAGACAGAGCACTTCTGTGGTTGGAATCTCAGATCTTTCTGAAAGTGTGGGACGCAGGAAGGTGTGTCCATGGGTTAAAGACTCTGTGAGCCCAAAGCAGGCAAAAGTTTCTTGATCATCTGTTTCTGTTTTACTCTCTTTGTGTTACTCTTGTGCCTTATTTCTCATCTCAGCATCTTGCAGTCCTGAAATATTCCCTTTTTGCTTCACAGCATGAAAACTGAGGTCCAGAGAAGAAAAAGGACAGCATCACATAGGTATTAAGGACAGGGCACAGGCAGAGTTTCCAAGTTCACTCCCTTCCACCTGCTCTCTCTACTTCACAACCTCTGGAGCTGAGTACTCTCACCCACTGGTTATACCTGTTGGAGGACTGGAGATGGTGATCACCACCCAGCACTCATGCATGTGGCATCCAGACCCAGGCACAGTCTCCACTCATGGTGGCAGATGTTGGCACAGCTTTCCCCCCTTGTCTATTCTGGCCATCCCACTTTCTTCCTACTCTCCCATCAACTTTTTCATCTCTTTTGAGAATTAAAATTGCATTTTATATATGATTTCCCAACAACCTATTTTAGACAAATAGTTCTAATACATAAATTCTATTTTGTTTTTATAACAACTAAAAGGATTTTTCTAATTAGTCTTCCCTATAATGGGTTGTGTAAACTTGAAGAAATATACTTTCTGTACATTAATGTGTATGTTCAAAGTGAGATATTGGAAACCAATGTACAGTGTTCCTAGATAGAAGTTAGAGAGAAGTGATACTGTGTATCAAGAAAAAAAGGAAAGGAAAGTGTTCTGAGTAATCAAATAAAGAAAGCTAACAGGACCTCAAAACTGTGTAAATACAAATAGAACTAGCTCAGAGAGCTTAGATACGTCATTGCCACCATATTTGGAAACAATGTTTGTGGGGTTATAAGGTGGAATGAACTAAATTAAAACAGCATTGGAGGATGGTATTGTAAGAGAACCAAATGGATTTTTGCTAAAGAAACAACTTCTCAACTGCTTAGCAGACATCACCTTAATCAAGTAATGAACATAAACATTAGTAAAAGGAAAAATCAAAATCATGGAACATCCAATAGAATGAAGAGCAGTATCACTTCTGTGATCAGATCAGATCAGATTATATCAGTCGCTCAGTCGTGTCCGACTCTTTGCGACCCCATGAATCACAGCACACCAGGCCTCCCTGTCCATCACCAACTCCCAGAGTTCACTCAGACTCACGTCCATCGAGTCAGTGATGCATCCAGCCATCTCATCCTCTGTCATCCCCTTCTCCTCCCGCCCCCAATCCCTCCCAGCATCAGAGTCCTTTCCAATGAGTCAACTCTTCGCATGAGGCCACCAAAGTACTGGAGTTTCAGCTTTAGCATCATTCCTTCCAAAGAAATCCCAGGGCTGATCTCCTTCAGAATGGACTGGTTGGATCTCCTTGCAGTCCAAGGGACTCTCAAGAGTCTTCTCCAACACCACAGTTCAAAGGCATCAATTCTTCGGCGCTCAGCCTTCTTCACAGTCCAACTCTCACATCCATACATGACCACAGGAAAAACCATAGCCTTGACTAGAGGAACCTTTGTTGACAAAGTAATGTCTCTGCTTTTGAATATGCTATCTAGTTGGTCATAACTTTCCTTCCAAGGAGTAAGCGTCTTTTAATTTTATGGCTGCAGTCTGTGATACTCTTGCCAAAATGCAGCACCTGAAACTATCACAAAGAAATAGCAGAGAAAAGCAAATTGAAAATATATAAAATTCCTGGTATAGTCTTCAAAGGTTTCAAGGTCATAATGGGAGAGACTGAAGAACTCTTCTAGACTGAAGAAGACCAAAGGGATAATGACAATTAAAAGCAATGCCTTGTACCATTTTACATATTTCTTTATATTTCTAATAAAATGATAATTGGTGTTTTTTCCCATTTTAAAGGATCCAATATCAAAAGAAACTACCATCTTCTAAGCAGAGGTGTGTAAACTTACCCATCTGAAATATAGGCCTTAATCACCTTGCCATCTTTGTTGAATTTTTCACGTATATAGTAACATGAGAAGTTGAATTTTAAATTTAATTTAGAAGTCTAATTGTAGTTACATTTTTCTTCAGATATTGCCCCGAAATTTAACTTTCAATAGAAATTTTAATTGAAATGAAGTTTCTGTTTATATAGAATAAAATTTAAGTCAAGGTATGGAGAATAAATTGATCATAAATGAAGCAAGTGTTCATAACAAGAAAAATTCAGAAACTCCCAAATTTGCTTGTAAAGCAACAACCAAGTGCTTTATAGGACCTAATTCAGGTAGATTTACACAGAGAGACAGAGATGCATTTCATTTTATCATCAAGATGCATGCAAAACCATTTCTAGCCCTATATTCCAGGTAATGACCTCACTTTAAAAAGCAGGTACTGCCAAATCCTTCAGAGGAGATAATGGAATCCCCAAGGGTCAAGGAAGGTTGGCTGATCAATAATGAATTGGGCAGGACTTTCATTCAAATGCCCAACCTCTATTTGGACTTCCCTGGTGGCTCAGACAGTAAAGAATCTGCCTGCAATGCAGGAGACCCAGGTTCAATCCCTGAGTTGGGAAGATCCCCTGGAGAAGAGAATGGCTCTTGAGAGTCCCTTGAACTGCAAGGAGATCAAACTAGTCAATCCTAAAGGAAATTAACCCTGAATATTCATTGGAAGGACTGATGCTGAAGCTGAAGCTCCAACACTCTGGCTAACTGAGATGAAGAGCCAACTCATTGGAAAAGAGCCCGATGCTGGAAAGACTAAGGGCAGGAGGAAAAGGGAGCAACAGAGGATGAGGTGGTTGGATGGCATCACTGACTCAAAAGACATGAGTTTGAGCAAACTCTGGGACATAGTGAAGGACAGGTACACCTGGTGTGCTATATAGTCCAGGGGGTCGTAAAGAGCCAGACACAACTTAGCGACTGAACAACAACAAACTTGATTTAGCAAAATCATCCAATGGACTATTAAGACTTTACTTAGCTTCCTGTGAATTCTGCCCAGGAGAGTAAAGTCGATCATCTCATGCCCATCCAGTCTTCATGAAGAATAAATGTTGAGATGGCCTCTCTACTACTGCATCCTCTCCTGGCCCAAGTGGTGTGTCTTGCCGTCTCAGTCCTCTCTGCCTTTAGAAGCAAAGAGCCACCATCAGTTTAATCTGTCAGTCTGTCAGCTTCAGACAGACTGACATCAAACTCTGGAACTGCACCTTGGGTCCAAGATGCGGCCTCAGCCATTCTATCCTGAGTCTCATATTTCTCCCTGGCTTTGGCTTCCTTCTCTTCCACTTCAATTATACATTAGCAAAAAGAACCCCAAATGGCTTCCAGGCTGGTTATGCCAGCAAGTCATTCAGTTGTGTTTGACTCTAAATGCCTCCTGTCTGTGCCTTGGCTGAATCAGGCCACATTTTTAGGGCATTTATGATTGGCTACAGAAAATTCGGTATAATTTCATTTCATAATTAGAATTTTTTGCCCATTCACTGATAGTCAGAAATCTGCATATACATTTTCTCAGTCCTTCCTATTTTAGAGATCTGTATTCTGATTTAAGGAGAAGGCAATGGCACCCCACTCCAGTACTCTTGCCTGGCAAATCCCATGGATGGAGGAGCCTGGTAGGCTGCAGTCCATGGAGTCGCTAAGAGTCGGACATGACTGGGCGACTTCCCTTTCACTTTTCACTTTCATGCATTGGAGAAGGAGATGGCAACCCACTCCAGTGTTCTTGCCTGGAGAATCCCAGGGACGGGGGAGCCTGGTGGGCTGCCGTCTATGGGGTCGCACAGAGTCGGACACGACTGAAGCGACTTAGCAGCAGCAGCAGCATTCTGATTTATATAACATCTCATTTCTTTAGCATTTCTTATCTCAGAACACTTCGGTAGAGAGTGGGAATACTGAAATTCTGTTTGATTGTGACTTTGTTTCTGGGAATTTAGAGAGTATTCATAGAATTGTAGATCTTAGTACTGAGGGGCCTTCAGAGACCATGGTCCTGCCCCTGACTTCAGGTAAGGTCTCATTATCCCCACTAGAAGCCAAGAGAGCTCAAGAGACCTGCCTAGAGTCTCAGAATAAAGTTTCGGGGCAGTTAGAATTAATCCAATAAAATTAGGCCATTTGATCACTTCCATTGCATGCGAGTATCCATGGTTCTTGTTAAACCCTCAGCTTCCTGAGAACCAAGGGCATTTCTGTACAGGTTAATGCCATTTTCTGATTTTCCTAATGGTTTTCTTTCTAGTTCTGAGAATTGCAAAATGACGGTGAGGGAGGGGATATATCCTAGTTAGAAAGGTGACAATGGAAGAGGGAGCCAAAAAAACTCTCACCAGGAAGGAAAAGATAAGTAAAGGACTGAGTGTGCTCCCCAGGTGGTGCTAGCGGTCGAGAATCGCCCCCCCCCCCCCGCCCCGAAATACAGGAGACATGGTGGGTTCTATCCCTGGGTAGGGAAGATCCCCTGGAGGAGGAAATGACACCCTACTCCAGTATTATTGCCTGAAAAATCCCATGGACTGAGGAGCCTAGAGGGCTACAGTCCATGGTGTGGCAAAGAGTCTGACAGGACTGAGTGACTAAATACACACACACACAAACACACAAAGGACTGAGTAAACTTTGATGCCTCTCTGGACAAATCCCTTCTTTAGTTAGACCAGGCCCATGGGGAGACTGTGGAGAACCTGTCCTGAGGGTGCAAGCTTGAAGGCAGGGGAACGGGGAAGAGTGACCTTCATTTTCAACCCAGCTGGAGGGCTGGGCGACACAAAGCCAAGATCTCATGGCAGAACAGAGCAGAAGCAGGAACAGGACACATTAGACACAGAAAATATTAATACCAGTGTGTGGCTGCAATCTCCACTCACTTCATTCTCCTACCAGGATCCTGGCAGCAGAGCAAACAAAAGGCAGCTCTGCTCCTGGGCACCTGCCCTCAGCACCCTCTTCTCTGAGAAAACCGAGTCTGAATCCAAAGCCCCATAAGCCAACTTTGCTTCCACAGAGCCTCTCTGGGGAGACAGAGGCCACAGCTGCAGGCCCCACCACAGCCTCACAAACGCCCCCTTGAAGTATCTGGGCCATTTTTAACCAGTGTTCTGCCCCAGAAGGGTCACTGGCGCAGCCCATTAACAATTTTCAGGCAAAAAATAGAATCTGGTTAATAAGATAAAGCCTAACCTTTTTTCCCTTTTGCGTTGAGTCCAGTTTCACATGCTCACAGGGGGCCACATGTAGAGGTCTTATACTCGGTTCTTCAGACCAGAGTTCCTAGTGTGGAACAGCTACCACCATCAGCTCAGCTCTGTGGCAGTGTGCAGAAGCACTTCACACGACACTGCAATCCAAGATGGCAGCTGGGGACCGTGTGCAAAGAGGCTGTTCACAACACTGCAGTCCAAGATGGCGCCAGGGGCTGTGTGCAGAGACTGCCTTGCCTGGCGCTGCCATCTGGAGCCTTGTGTAGCAAGTATGGGGTTGGCCAAAAAGTTCGTTCAGTGAAGGAATACATTGTTCAACAATGGTCTTGGTTAAAATGAAAAATGTGTCTTTTATTTTTACTTAAAACCCAGCGAACTTTTTGGCTAACCCAATATATGAACAGAAAATCTGATTTTAAGCTAGTAAATCTTCATAACCTCCCCATGCTGCTGCTGCTGCTGCTAAAGTCGCTTCAGTCGTGTCTGACTCTTAGCGACCCCATGGACTTCAGCCTACCAGGCTCCTCCGTCCATGGGATTCTCCAGGCAAGAGTACTGGAGTGGGGTGCCATTGCCTTCTCTGAACCTCTCCATACCCTGGTTTATATTAGAAAATATACCTTTCTCTCATTTTAGGCTCTATATGTGTTGGACTCAGAAGAAAAGAAAGGAAAGGAAAGCCTATTAGGCCACACCTGTTTCTATCTGTACCAAAAGGGATCTCAGGTAATATGTAGAAAGCTTATATAAGGTTTAGAAAAGAAGACAGTCCACTGGAAGTCCAGAAGAATACATTTATATTGGGTTGTTGAGAGTATAAATATATAAAATATTTCTAGAGGATAAATTGGTACTAGGTATCAAAAATCTTCTAAATGCCATGTCTTTTGGTTCCTTACTTCTACTGCAAGGAATCCATCCTATAATCAGAAATGCAGATCAAGATGTAAGTAAAACAGATGCTTTTAACAAGATTATTTTGACTAGCAAATTTCTGGAATCACCTAATTTCAAAATGGAAAATAAGTGTAATTTCAATAAGCGGAACTGTTATACAGTTATCGAAAATATATTTAAAGAACATTTAATGTCATGGGGAAATGTCATGGGGAAATTGTGGTGAAAAGAATACAACATAGAACTGCATACCACACACACAATAATTTGTTTCATAAGTATCTGAACATATATAAATTCAAGAAAGATACCTATATAGATATAGATAAATTAAAAGTGGTTAGAATGTTAACCACAGTTATCTTTAGTACTGGGAATATATTTAGGTGACTTAAATATTTTTGTTCCCTGATTTTTTTATATTTTCCCAATTTTCTGTAATGAACAGGATGTTTTATAATCATGAAACATGTTATTTCAATATGATAAACCAAAATATCAACAAAGTTTTATTCGTGTCCAGATTCTAGAAAGTTAACACAGCTCTAGTACTAAGCCTGGCAGACTTAAAACAAGAAAAGCAATCCATAGACCAGTTTGTCCTCGATTGCTATTCCACAGAACTCTGTCCCACACATTTTAATAGGTACACCAGAAATAAAAGTTCCATTTTTAAATAAATATAAACAGCTTATTGAAAATAGAACTTAATACAACAAAGGACATACATTCCACAAACGTAAGAAGTTAAAATATGGAAATCTACTGGATCAATTAGAAAAAGCAGAACAAATTGAATAAGATGCCTCACTCATTCCGGATTTTATATATTTTAGTATTTGTTGTTTCTGTTCAGTCACTAAGTCATATCTGACTCTTTGCAACCCCATGAGCTGCAGCACACTAGGCTCCTCTGTCCTTTACTATCTCCCGGAGTTTGCTCAAACTCATGTCCCTTGAATCAGTGACGGTATCTACCCATCTCATCCTCTGTTGTCCCCTTCTCCTCCTGCCTTCAGTCCTTCCCAGCAGCAGGGTCTTTTCCAGTAAGTCGGCCCTTCGCATCTGTGGCCAAAGTACTGGAGTTTCAGCTTTAGCATTAGTCCTTGCCCAGGGTTACATGCCTGAAATCTAGGCCTTGAATCTGAGGGAATGAGTACCTGGCTGAAAGCTAGTTAGAAGAAACTGAGTGGATCTGGAGTTTCCCACACTCCCAGCCCCTGGTAGTACCATCATCAATAACTTCCATAAGCTAGGACATGTCCAAGAGTGGCTCCCAGGAGAACCCTAGCCTGAACACTGACCAAGAGTGTCAACCTTTTTTTTGGATCCTTCTTTAAAATAGGTAGCTTTTCTTCCCTTAGAAGGATGCTAGGTCATTTTCTCTTTCTCCAAACCACTTTACTTGAATTTCCAAATGGGATTTAGAGAGAGAGAGAGAAGCAAGAGAAAAGAGACTGCAGACTATATATTTGAGTGACTAGGAGAAAAATGACTCATAAGACTTTTTACAGTTAAAGTAAAAAGTGTGATCACTTGAGAATTTTATAAAAGAAAACAGATGTTTTCCAGAAATGTGCTGGTTCACATAAATGCTCACTTCTGTTAGATGGTAACTGGAGGAATTTCCAAGTAAAAATGGCAGAAGCAGGCCAGGTCCCAAAATTCCCTTCCATCAATATTTAATGAAATTAACCTAAAGAAAGGTGTAACAGCACAAAAGAAATATTTCTTAACATACAGCAAAGAAGGAATGGGGCACAACCTCATTTCACAAACTTCTGAAAGTGAACATAATTTAATAACAAATGCATTGCCCTTGCTGTATACCAGGCTCTCTTCAAGTCACGTCTTACATAAAAATGGGTATTTAAAGCCAGGTTCTAGATCCTGCCTCTACAAAAAATTAGATTCTGATTCATCCTGGAATGATGCTTAAATGCTACTCTCACTCACGTTTCCAACAACCCCATCACTGAGAAA
Organism: Bos grunniens; assembly: GCF_055505025.1. Lineage (NCBI taxonomy): Eukaryota > Metazoa > Chordata > Mammalia > Artiodactyla > Bovidae > Bos > Bos grunniens. The sequence goes on from NC_141168.1 coordinate 13,067,323, forward strand.
TTGTACTAAGGAAAGAAGGTGAGTGTACCAAATGCTAAGTATTCTCACTGATATTACCTAGTTCTGAGTCTGTGGAATGACATGGGAGTAGCCTGGGAAAAAGTCAGAGTACAATCTGAGAGGTAGAAACTTCTCTCTACCTCCACCATGGTCTTGGCAAAGAACAAGGAAACTTGTAGCACTCAAGGCCTTCCAAGGTTCAAACATAACATGCTCTGAAGAGAGGACACGCTGAGCCCAGGAAAGGAAATCCTGGTGCAGAACACTTAGCAATATTCAGATGTTCTTGTTGTGGTGAAACATTTACCTGAGTAGTTCTTCAGCTTCTTTGTTGAATTCAGTTTAGGCTAAAAATAATACTGTTAGAGAATGAATGTTTGTGTCCCCCAGAATTCATATGTTGAAATCTTAAACACTAATGTGAAGGTATTAGGAGGTAGGGGCTTTGGGAGGTCATTAGGTCATGAGGCTGGAGCCCTCAAGAATGGGATTACTGCCCTAGGAAGGGGATGAAGAAATCTGAGCTTTCTTTGCCATGTGAGGACATCAAGAAGACACTATGAACCAGGATGAGGATTATCACCAGACACCAAATCTACTGGCAATTTGATCTCAGATTGCCCAGCCTCCAGGACTATGAGAAATTTTTGTCATTCAGTTGGTAAATCACGTCCGACTCTTTGCAACCTGGTGGACTGCAGCACTTCAGGCTTCCCTGTCCTTCACTGTCTCCCTGAGTTTTCTCAGATTCATGTCCATTGAGTTGGTGATGCTATCTAACCATCTCATCCTCTGCCACCCTTTTCTCCTTTTGCCTTCAGTCTTTCCCAGAAATAAATATCTTGCTTAATTCACCCAGTTGATCTTTGTAATAGCAGCCTAAACTACCTAAGACTGATACCTTTTATATTAAAAATACTATGTACAATATGATCCTCTTTATTATTTTTCCTTTATGCCCATCTCTTTATGCAATGCATTGCTTTCATAAAAATAAGGAAGTCATTATCCTAAAAAAGAGATGGCACTTAATATTTCTTAAAAAAAAAAAAATTCTACAGTTTAATCAGTCTTCCTCCAGTTTTCTCCCATCCTCCCACTGTTCCTAATTTAATTATATTTATTTCTCAGTGAAGTTCTTACTTAAGACTGAGAAAACTTGATTTCAACCCACAAAATATCCCAAGCATAAGCTTTAAATTTTTTCTTCAGTGGTGTTTGTAATAATTCAATTTTAAACATCTATTTCAGTTCCTATAAGATTTCATATGGAAGATCATATGAGGAGATGAGGAAGACAATGGGGAGAGAAGGAAGCAACCATAAAGACTCTCCAGGAGTAGATTTATTTATGAGTTTTATCCCAGACTAGAGTGAAGAGTTACAATCAGTGTACTGAAATCTCCCTTTCTGCTGTACAACATAGATCTCTAAGGGGTGGTGAAGGGGAAAACAGCACAAGGAAACACAGGGAGTAAGACCTGTCTTGAGTTCATTCTTTACTTCCATAAAGAAAAGCCCCTGGAGGGGCTTGTATTCAGGAGTTCCAGCAACAGAGCCATGTGGAGGCTGGAAGCAGTTGAGGCGGGTACATAGTACTGGACAGCAAGTTCCAGATGAGTAACTCAGGGGAGGGTGGGGCTGTATTAGAGCTCTCCAGAGAAACAGAACCAATAGGACAGACAGGTGAATGGATGGATAGATAGACACATAGATGGATACATAGCTGAAGATTTATTTAATGTTAGGAATTGCTCCCACAATTATGGAGGCTGGCAAGCCTAAAACTCTGTAGGGTGAGTCTGGAAGCTGGAGGCCAAGAGAGTTAATGGTTAATTCCAGTTTGAAAGTCAACAGGCACAACACTCAGGAAGAGCCCACATTTCAGCTGGAGTTTACAGGCAGGGCAAAAAGCCACACGTCCCAGTTTGAAGGCAGGAAGAATTCCCCTGACTCAGGGCAGGGTCAACCTTTGTGTTTGCATTCACAACCTCTGCTCCCTTCTCCTTTGCCTCCTTTACTGAAAACAGGCAAGACTTTGGCACTTCCCTGCCAAAGTCTGCTCTGGCGTTGAAGGGCAGACAAGGGGGCATGACTTCTCAGAGGTTTCCAGATGTGAGCAACCTCCCTCCCAGGCCCAAAGAGGTAGTTTCTGACTACAGAGTCCTTTGAGGGTAGAAGGAAAAGCCAATGTCTGGGCAGGTATGTGCAGTTGAGAGGTGGGGCTGCTGGGGGACCTGGTGGACGCAGATGGGTGTTGAGAGATTGCAGACTTACCCTTGAGCTTTCTCTCTCATTCTCTCCGCCAAGACAGCTGCATTTCTCTCTTGCCATATCCCTGCTCCTCTCAAAAATGGACAGCACACAGGCAACATGTCTGCTCACCCATACTCTCCCCAGACACACCTGCAGAGTCCACCATTTCCGGTTGGGGTTGTTTTTTCTGTGCAATTGGTCACAGAGTTTCAGAGTTAAAATATATCATCCAATTTCTACCTGTATTAAAAAAAAAAAAAGAAAGGAATACTGAGACACAGGCAACAGAAAGGGTGAGCACGGGTTGGGATAGAGTATGATCACAGGGTTTCAGTACAAAATTCCTGAGGCCAAGATCACTGGCCCTCCAGGCTTTAGGGGGTGTGCGCGCGCGCGCATGTGTGTGTGTGTGTGTGTGTGTGTGTGTGTGTGTGTGTGTGTTGGGGGCTGGCAGGAAACAGCCAGGGAAGCCTGTGAACCTCCTCCAGCTTGCAAAAACACAAGCAGACTACACAGACTTCAGCCAGCAAATTCCTGGCCAACGGGGACCCGGCTGTTCTGCTCAGCTCCTCTCCTCCCCCTGCTGCTGCCCCTCACCCCTCTTCCTCTGACATCACCAGCATACCCTTTGCTGACTGGCTCTGGGCCTGGGGAGGAAAGGAGGGCGAGGGGAGCTCTGGCGGACTGAGATCTTGTACTGACCGCTCCTAGGAGTTTAGGAAGTCCTTTCTCACATATGTCACGTGTATGTCAACAACTCTGAGCTCCGAGTAGCAGCAGACTTTTGAGTGGAAGAGAACGAGGCAAGTGTTTTGATAACATGTTCTACCTACATAAAAAAAAATTATCTGGGGGACAAAGATGAACAATGCAAAAAGGAGGAGATGAACAGAAAGACCGAAGGGAAATGAGCATAAAAAAGGCAGTAGAATTTAGAATTGAGGGAGACCTTTTGGATCCAGGGCACAAAGGAACTAACAGGTCAAACTTGCTCAGAAATAAATAGAAGAGGAGAAGCAGAGAACAGGATGTGACGACAGAAACAGAGGTCCAAGGGATAAGATTGTTGCCTGATGGAGCAAGGGCCCCAAGCCAAAGAATTTGGGCAGCCTCTCAAGACTGGAAAAGGCAAGGAAATGCATAGTCCGCTAGAGGCTACGGAAGGAACAATGAGCCCTGCCTACACCTTGATGTACCTCGCGAGACGCTCGCTCTCTCTCTGGACTTCTGACCTACAGAGCTACAAGATAACAAACGTGTTGTTTCAAGGCACTGAGTTTGTGGTCACTTGTTAGGGCAGCCATAGGAATGGAATGCACACCAGGCTAGTAAGTAAAAGATGAGGCAGGCACTTCAGAGTCCAGGTTTTCAACAGCCATGTCTTTCTTTCTCTGCCTCATGCCCAGTATCTGTCACCTATCCGTTGGTTAGCAAAAATTTTTCATACCTTCCCTTTTATTTGCTTTATAAGACAACTCGTGACATTTTAAAACTATTCAGTGGTTATGAAGATAAGTATCAATAGTCAACTTCCTCATTCTTATCCCTTCTCTCCATAAAAGCAAAGTGAGATTGATTTCTTCTTATGGAAGAATGTAACTATACCCTCCATTTTAAGGCAACTTTATTCTTTTAATTAAAAATATGCCTAGGACTCATAGACTTAACTTGCCCTTGGAAATAATTGTGCATTATACTTTATGATAATGCATTATCATTTTCAACCTCTCACTAGTTCATAGTCTGACGGATTTACAGCAAATTGCCCTGCTGCACTCCCAGGGCGGGGGCGGGGGTCTCTATCCTGGATGTGAGGCTGCATCTTCCTGCAGAAACTGACACAAAGCGGGACCTCTGCGATTCGGGGCGGTGGGCCAGGCTCCGCCCCCACGGCCGCGGCCGCCAATCAGCTCCCGGGACAGCCTCCTTTGCGTCCCGCCCTGTCCTTTCCACGTCCCTGGACTCGGTCAGCCGCCCAGTCCCTTTTCGCCTGAGGCGCTCTTGCCCCCTGGGAACTGCGGCCGCCCCCTCCTAGCCGGTGCCCTCTGCCCCCAACCCGCGCTGCAGGGAATAACGGGGCTAAGGGTGAGTGTGGGCCCACGATGGGTTCTGGACAAGAGAGGCCTGGCGGTGACACAGGCCACAGCGCGGGTGGCCGCGCGGGGAGACGGGCGTCGTGGGGGGATGCCCGGGACGTGCGTTTGTGTGGGGTCCGGGAGGCGTGGGGACTGCCACGGGGCTTCTGCAGTCTTCGAGGGGAGGGCAGCGGACGAGTCCACCGGGAGTTGCTTGCTGTTTACCTCTCGGCCCCTTCCATGGTGAATCCCAACGGCTCCATCTCAGTCCCCTTCTTGGTGCATTGTTATTCACCCTTGCTTGTCTGGGGATAAGGGACCCCCTGATTTTCTTGTGCTTTTTTTTGCGCTCCCGCAAGGAGCCATGGAGATCTGAACCGAAAGGAACCTTGGAGGCGATGCATTTCGCCTCCTGGGGACTTGCTCTTGAATTCTTTGGGGGTAGCTGGCTTCTGCAGAAACCCAAGGTGAAAGTCCTCTCCTCCCTCAAGTGCTCCAGGCGCCATCCGGAGCTGAGTGTGTCTGCGGCAAAGGAGGAAAGGGCGAGGGGCGAGAGAGTGGGTGCGGGGAACCGGGTGGACAGCTTCGCCTGCAATGCGTTGGGCCTGAGGCAGTCAGTGCTGAATTCAGCAGTTCCCAGGTAAACATCCCCCAGCTGGCCACTGAGTTGGCTCATCCTGCAATGGCGAGGCCTTTTGTATAGGAGAAAAAGATTTACGAATCAGATAATCTTGGAAACTTCTTGGAAGAAGTGCCAGTCCCAACTAGACTTAAAAGGGCAGAATGAATCTGTCTAGCTGACCAACCACCCATCCATCCTTCCATTCCTCAAAATATTTATTTGTGAATTGACTTCACTTCAATACTTTGCTTTCTTTTTTTCTTTGGTTTGATTTTTGTAAACATTAATAAAAGATGTGCTTACATGCTAAGTCGCTTCAGTCATGCCCAGCTCTTTGCGACCCCATGGACTATAGCCCTTCAAGTTCTTCTTTCCATGGGATTCTCCAGGCAAGAATACTGGAGTGGGTTGCCATTTCCTTCTCCAAATAAAAGATATATAAAACATACAAAGTGAATGCCTGACCTTCTCCTAGGTCAAGAAATAGAACATAGCTTAGAAGCTCCTCTGTATCCTCAGTCATGCCCATCCTTCTCTCTTCTCTGAGATATAATATCTATCCTGACTTTTGTATTAATCATGTCCTTGCTTTCCTTGATTGTTTTTTAGTCGCTTAAGTTGTATCCGACTCTTTTTTGCATGGACTGTACCCCACCAGGCTCTTCTGTTCATGGGATTTCCCAGGCAAGAAGACTGGAGTGGGTTGCCATTTCCTTCTCCATGGGATCTTCCCAACTCAAGGATCAAACCCACTTCTCCTGCATTGACAGGCAGATCTTTACTGCTGAGCCACAAGGGAAGTGTCTAATATATTCCAAAATCATATATATGTGTTGGCTTTCCCTATTTTTTACTTTCATATTAATGGCATTATACTATATGTATTCTTGGGTTTTTGAGGTTCACCCCTGGTGATGATTTCTTCATTTTCACTGCTTATAATTTGAGTAGCATCACCAGCTCAATGGACATGAATTTGAGCAAAGTCTGGGAGATAGCGAAGGACAGGGAAGCCTGGCATGCTACAGTCCATGGGGTTGCAAAGAGTTGGACACAACTTGGCATTGAACAGCAACATACTTTATCCATTCTACATTTATTGGCTATTGCTCATTTGGGATTTGTATTATTAATAACTATCTATTGCTATATAACAAATTACACCAACACTTAGCAGCTTAAAACAGCAAAACAAACAGAAACGCTGTATCTCACAGTTTCAATGGGTCAAGAATTCAGGAGGAGCTATGCTGGGAGTCTGACTCTCTGTCTCACTGGCTATGAGCAAGATGTTGGCTGGGGCTATAGTCATCTCAAAGCTGGCTGAAGGAAATCCCCTTCAAGCTCACCTAATATGAGTGTTGGCAGACCTCTTGGCCTCACTGGCTTTGGTTGGACACATCAGTCCTTTGCCACATGGGCCTCTGCATAAGACCTGGTCATACCATGGCAGTTTGCTTCCACCAGTGTGAAGCTTCCAGACACAAAGACAAGACAGAGTCTATTTGTAATCTAAATTCAAAAGTGACATACCATCATTTTTGCCATCTTCTTTTTATTGGAAGTGAGTCACTAGTTCCAGCCCAAACTCAAAGTGAGAAGGTTACACAAGACCTCATGAATATCTGGAGGCAGGGATTGTTAGGTCTCATTTTCCATAGTGGCTCAGAGAGTAAAGCATCTACCTTCAATGCAGGAGATTGGGGCTCAATCCCTGGGTCGAGAAGATCCCTAGAGAAAGAAATGGCAACCCACTCTAGTATTCTTACCTGGGAAACCCTATGGACAGAAGAGCCTGGTGGGCTACTGTCCATGGGGTCGCAAAGAGTCGGACACAATTGAGAGACTAACATATACACACACACATACACTACAAGGGATATTAATAAATAATGCCCTCTAACTATCTTGTACGTGCCTTCTGGTTCACTCTTGTTCCCTAGAGTGTACACTTAGGTTATACTACTAGGTTATAAGATTTCTTTATATTCAACTTTATTAGGTGATTGATAAACTGTTTCCAAAGTGTTAGGCCAGCTTGCACTCTCCAGCAACAGATGAGAGTTCCTCTATTTACACATATTTGTCACAATTTGGCATTATCAAATTTCATTTTTAGCCAGTTTAATAGGCATGAAATAGCATTCTATTTTTATTTTAATTAGCATTTCTCTGATAACTAATGAAACTGACCATATTTTTATATAATGATGAGCTATTGTGCTTTCTCTCTGGGAAATTCTGCTTCCTGCCTTTTATTCATTTTCATATAGGGTTGTTTTTCTTATTGTCTTATTGGAATGCTTTCTTTATACAATCTGGATGTTAATCAATACCTAGTTAACTGTACATGCTGCAAATATCTGCTTTTAGTTGGTGCTTAGCTTTTCTTTCTTTGTATGTCTTTCTATCTCTGCCAGTGAATTAAGTTTGAATTTTAATTTCAATTTTACTTTACTTTTCTCCAAAAACTTGTAAAGTTTTGAATTTGGTAATGTCGTAATCCACCTGAAAGTTTCTTGTTATACTATTTACTCCATATGAACAATCAACTGTCCCAGCACCAGTGATCTATATGAATCACGTTTTTCATATATACATGAGTTTCTTTTAAACTGCCTACTCTCGTTCTTTATCTATTTGTCTAACTACCAATACAAAATTGCTTTTAACTACAGTAGTCATATAATAAATCTTTAAATCTGGTAGGAAATATTCTCCTACATCCTTCTTCTGGTTCAAGGGATTTTTTAAAAATCAATTATTGGAGCTTTGACCTTCCATATAAATATTTAAACAAACTTGTCATGTTCTTCAAAACAGGAAACAAGCAAGGAGTTTGAATTTTTATTGATATTGCATTAATTCTATGTATCAATTTGGGGAGAAATGGCCTCTTCAAGGTGAAGTTTTCCATCTATGAACTTGGTATATAATGCCATTTATTTAGCTTATCACTATTTTTTTTTAGTGTTGTGTATGTTTTTTAATATTTTTCATTGTTCCCTTTTGCTCACTTCTGTTAACTTTATTTCTAAGTACATTATATTCTCACTGCTATTATAAATATTTTGCTTTATAAAGATTATATTTTGTAGCCCATTGTTTGTTTCTGGTGTATAGAAATCCAATTGCCTTTTATATGTTGTTTATGTATCAAACATGATAACCTGCATTAATAATTCTGAATTTACCTATAGCATCACATTTGCTACAAAAGCAGTCATATGTTCTGAAAATAATAACAGTTTTGTTTTTTCTTTTCTAATCCTTACACTTTCAGTTCCTTTTTCCTGTCCTATTACATTGGCTAAGACTTCCAGTGTAATGTTAAATAAAAGTAGGGAGGGGCATCTTGTTTTATCCTTAAGATAATAAAGTAAAAGATGTCACTGTATCAGCCTTAAATATTGCATTCAGGATGGTTATTTTGTAAATGCTTTGTCCAATGATAAGAAAGTTCAGTTCTTCTTTTGGTAAGCATTTTTATTGTGAGTAAAATGTTTTGTTGAATGCTTCTACTATGGGTATTGATTTTCTCATATTAATTTTTTCTCTAAGTATGTTATTTTGGTGAGGTTCAGTATTCAATTTTTAATATTAAATCAACTTTACATTCCTGGAATAAACTATGCTAAATATGTGATAACTTTTATATGTAGATATAATGATAAACATTAGATATTTGCATCTATATGTGGAAATTGAGATTAGCCTGTAAATATTCTTTATGGTACTAACCTTACCTGTTGTCGATATCTTTTCATAAAATAAGATGAGTAGTATTCTCACTGTTGCTGTTTTCTGGGAGAATTTGTGCAAGATTGGAATTATCTGGTCAAATATTGCTTCAAATCACCAGCAAAACACTCAAGGTTTGGAATTTAGTTTGTCAGAGGTCATTAAACTTGTTCATCCAATTACTTGAAGGATTATAGGACTATTTAGGTTTTCTTATGGAGTCAGTTTTCATGAATTGTATTTTCCAAAATATTTAACCAAAATTAATGCAACAGATTTTATATATTTCCTTTCTCTTTTTGGTTTGATTAATTTTGCCAGAACTTGGAATACTTTGTTCACATACACATACATCTGTTCACATACACATACAAAAAAAAACCCTGTCTGTTCTCTTAATTATTATCTATTTTATTACTTCTTCCTGCTTTCTTTGAATTTCTCTGTTATGTCTTTTCTGAGCTTTTAAGGTGTATGCTTAGCTCGTTAATTTTGAGCTGTTGTTCTTACATAAGCTCTTCAGGCTATAAATTTGTGTCACTGCTGTTTAGCTATATCTCACAAGATTTGATATGAATATTTTTCTATCATGCTTTAAATATTTATCATTTCCATTATGGCTTCTTGTTTGAGCCATGAATTTTTTAAAATGTGTATTTTAGTTTACAATCTCTTCAGAAAGAATATTTTATCATCTTCTAGTAAATGTTGTCTAGCTAATTTATAATTGATTCAGAGAATTATGATACCAATTTCTTTGGACTATTGAAGTTAGCTTTATAACCTAGCAAATTGTCAGTTTTATTTGCTTGAACATAATGTGTGGCCTCTAATTATATAATGTCTTATATATTCCTTTAAAACAAGTGTTTTAATTATGCAATCCATATGTGCCATACCTTCACCAATTTTTTATCTGCCTGAATTATCAATTACAAAAACAGATACATTAAAATCTTTCACTGCTATGGTGAATTTTAAAATTTCTCATTGTAGATCTGTTTATCAAAAGTTCTTGCACAACATAGGAAACCATAAATAGAATGAAAAACAAACCCACAGAATGAGAGAAAATATTTGCAAAACATGCTACCGACAAGGGATTACTTTCCAAAACACAAACAGCTCATTCAGCTTAATATAAGAAAACAATCTATTCAAAAAATGGACAGAATATCTAAATAGATGTTTCTCCAAAGAAGACATACAGATGACCAACAGGCACATGAAAAGAAGCTCAACATCACTAATTATTAGAGAAATGCAAATCAAAGATACTATGAGATAGCACCTAACACCATTCAGAATGGCCATAATCAAAAAGTCCACAAACAATAAATGGTGGAGAAAGTGTGGAGAAAATGGAACCCTTGATTGTAAAAAGCACTGCAATGAACACAGGGGTGCCTGTATCCTGTCAAACCATGGTTTTCTCTGGATATATGCCCAGGAGTGTGATTGCTGGATCATATGTTAGCTCTATTTTAGCTTTTTAAGGAACCACCATACTGCTCTCAATAGTGGCTATACCAATTTACATTCCCACCAACAGTGCTAATATAGTTTACCATTTTCTTTTGGTGAGAACAATTACGATCTACTGTCTTAGCAAATTTCAACTATGTTATACAATATTGTTAATTAATAGTCATTGTGCTATACATTTGATCTCCAGAACTTACTCAACCTGAATATCTGAAGTTTTGCAATCTTTAATCAATATTTCCTCATTTCCAACCTCTCCCCAGCTCCTAGTAATCACCATGCTACTCTCTGCTTTTCTGTAAGTTCAACTGTTTTATATTCCACATATAAATGAAGTTGGTACAGTATTTGTCATTCTGTGCCTGCATTATTTCAAAATTTAACAAAATGCCTTCAAGGTTCATCCATTTGTCACAGATAGCAAGATTTCCTTTTTTAAAATAGCTAAATTAATTCCATTGTGTATATATACCACAGTTTCTCTATCCATTAATCCATGTGATAGACACTTATCAGACGGATTAATGAATAAAGTTGTTTCCATATCTTGGCTACTGTGAATAAAGCTGCAATGAATGTGACAGTGTGGATATTATTTCCAGATACTGGTTTTATTTTCCTTTGAATATACACCCAGAACTAGGCTTGTTAATAAGATGGTAGTTCTATTTTTAATTTTTTGACAAGTCTCTATGCTGTTTTCCACAATTACTGAACCAATTACACTCACACCAACAGTGCACAAGCTGTCCCCTTCCTCCTTACCCACACCAACCCTTGTCATCTCTTGTCTTTCTGATAGTAACGCTTCTTACAGGTGTGAAGTGATATCTTGTGGTTTAGCGTTATACCTCCATGATGATTAGTGGATTTGAGTACTTTTCCATATATCTGTTGGCCATTTGTATATCTTCTTTTGAGAAATGTCTATTCAGGTCCTTCGTTTATTTTTCATTGATACTTATCTTCCTGGCACTGAACTGTTTGAATTGCGTATGTATTCTGGATATCATTAACTCCTTATTGGATATATGGTTTGCAAATATTTTCTCCTATTCTGTTGGTTGTCCCTCTACTCTGTTGCTTCCCACCCTGTACAGACACTTTTTAGTTTGACATAGTCCCACTTGTTTACTTTTGCTTTTATTGCCTGTGCTTTTGGGGTCATATCCAAAAATTTATTGTGCAGCCCAGTGTTAAGCTTTTTCCTATGTTTTCTTCTAGTAACTTTACAGTTTGGGATCTCATGTTTGAGTTTGTAATGCATTTCGAGTTGCTTTTTGTATTTGGTATGAGGGAAGCATTCAACTTTGTTTTTCTGCATGTGAATATCCAATTATTCCAACACCGTTTATTGAAGAGACTATCTTTTCTACACCGTGTGTGCTTTGCACATTTGTTGAAGGTCAGTTGACTATATGGTTACAGGATACAAAATCAACTTAGAAAAATCGGTTGTGTTTCTCTGCATTAACAGCAATTTAGCAATTTCCTGAAAGGGAAATTTTAAAAAGAATCCCATTTATAATAGCATCAAATCAGTAAATATTTGGGAACCACTTTAACCAAAGGCAAGTAGGTGGCCCCGTGGTAAAGAATCTGCCTGCCAATGCAGGAGATGCAGGAGATACAAGTTCGATCCCTGGGTAGGGAAGATCCCTTGGAGTAGGAAATGACAACCCAGTTCAATATTCTTGCTTGGAAAATTCCATGGATAGAGGAGCTTGGTGGGCTACAGTCCATGGGGTCTCACAGAGTCAGACATGATTGAGCACACACCCAACAACAACAGTTTAACCAAGAAGGTAAAAGATCTCTACAATGAAAACTATAAAATGCTGATGAAAGTAATTGAAGACACAGATAAAAAGATATTCTGTTTATGGATTGGAAGAATTAATAATGCTGGATTGTCTCTGATTGCAAATTTATATATAGAAAAGCTTAATAAATGAATTTAGTCATCTGCAAACAGACATATCTATAGATAAAAATAATTTAGCTTCTTTCCGTTTTGGATGGCATATGTTTTTCTTACCTTGTTTCTCTGGCTAGAACTTCGAGTACTATATTGGGAAAAAAAATGAGGGACCCCTTATCTTGTCCCTGATCCTGGAGGAGAAACTTTCAATCTTTTACTCTTGTGTATGATAACTATAGGCTTGTTATATATGGCTTTTATTATGTCGATGTATATTCCTTCTATATCCAGTTGGTTCACAATTTTTGTCAAGGAGGGTTGTCACCCTCCACCTGGGTGACAAAGTCAAATGCTCTTTCTGCATCTGCTGAGATGATTTTATATTTCATTTTGTTAGTTGAAATGATTTCCAGATATTGAAAAATCCTTGCATACCTCTAGTAAATCCTAACTGATGATGGTGTATGATTTTTTTAATGTACTGTTGGATTCACTATGGTAATGTTTTATCGAGGATTTTTACATCTATATTCATCAAGGATGTTGGCCTGTAATATTCCTTTCTTGTAGTCTTGTCTGACTTTGGTATCAGGGTATGTATAAGGCTCAATGCACAAATTCCAGTGTATCTTGCAGCTGTGCTATTGTTATTGTATATTTTTATGCTTTTATATCCCATAAAATGCTTTTGTTTATTTAAATAGTCAATATTGACTTACATTTGCCTATGTATTTACTCTTTCCAGGATTCTTGATTCCTTTCTATTGTTATGTACTTCCATCTGGGGTCATTTTTCTTAATCTTGAAGAACTGCTTTTTATATTGTATTGCTAGCAAATTCTCTCAGCTTTTGTTTATCTAAAATTGTCTTTATTTTGCCTTCACTTTTTGAGGGATATCTTTGCTATGCATGGAGTTTTAGGTTGGCAGATTACCTTTTTTCTTTTTTTAAAGCAATACCACTGTGTTCTGGGTTTCTATCATTTCATTTGAAAAGCCATATGCATTATTGTTCCTCTAAATGGAAATCATCCTTTATTTCTCACTAACTTACAGATTTCCTCTCTAAGATTGGTTTTTAGCATTTGATTATAATCTGCCTAGGTGTCGTTTTCTCTTTATTTATTCTGCTTATGGAATGAGGAGAGTTTTCTCAATCTGAGTTTTGATGTTTTTCAGCCCTTTGAGGAACTTTCCGTCATTAATCATCAGTATATTGCTTCTGTTTCATTCTTTCTCCTTTTCTTCGGGGAGCCTAATTACACGTCATCACCTTTTACTTTGTCTCATAATTCTTATTATATTCTTTCTATATCTTTTCATCTCCTTATGCATCATCCTTTCTTTCCTCTGTGTGTTATTTTTGAATAGTTTCTACTGATTCCTGTTGCAGTTCACCAATTCTTTGGTCATGTATATTTGAATTCCTGATTTCAATGATTATTTTTATTTCTAAAATTTCTATTTTAACATTTTATCAGTTTTAATTCTATACTGGAATTCTCCAGCCTGTTTCTCTTATTTTTGAACACATTCCATTAATCACAGTTATTTTAAATTCAGTTCCTGTCTAAGAACTCAAATGCCTAAACCACTTGTAAGTCTGTTTCTATGTTTTGTTGTTTCTCTTGAGTTCTTTACAATTCATCCTTATTTTTAGCCTCCTTCTAAATTTTTGATTAGACACAGACATCACGAATGAAAAATCAGGAAGTTCTAGTTGATGTTATTTTTTTCCAAAGAGGATTTTATTTTATTTTTTTGAGGTGGGAGACAGATAAAGTAACAGAAGATTACTTTGATAGTATCAAAGGTTAGTTTATGCTTTCTTAGAACTGATCCATTTCAGATTTTTCTTCTACCCAAGAGCATAGACCTTACGTCTTATGCATTGTTCTTAATCATATGCCTTGCTTTTTCTCACCTCTTAACTGAAAGCAGAGTGTTGGTAAGAATCACTTTGATGGGGCTTGATCTCCATATTTCCATAAGACTAGAACTACTGAAATGACTGCTCAGTTGATTGGCATTTTAGCCACTATTTTCTGCAAGTTTTTTGGGTCTCTCCCTGTGCATGCATAGCTTAGAAATCAGTCAGTGACTTAGGGAAATTTGTACATAGATTTTTAGATTTACATCTCTGAGATTTCTTCTTGTCTGAAATTTTACCTTTTGAGTTCCAGTTCATTTGGTAATCTTGAACCAGTAAGACTGACACTTCCTGCTTGGCCTCAATTATCCTGCATTGTGAACTGGAAAATGCTCTAAAAAAATAAAGCCATAGCAAGTATACAGTTCATATCCTGTGTTTTCCTTGCTTCAGGATTGTAGCGTCTCAAGTTCTGTTTATATTGTTTGCTCTTCAAAGTCTTCCCTTGTTTCCTATATTTTACCCAACTTTTATTGCTGTTTTTAATGGAAGAGTTGTTCCAAAACAAGGAATTTTCTCAGTGATAGAACAGAAAGTCTCTCATCATTTTGTCTTAACATCTCAGATTATTTAGCTAAGATTATTTTATCACTTCTTGAGATATATCCTTTAGGATTTCTTTTAAAGCAGACCTTTTGATGATAAATTCTCAATATTTGTTGGTCTGAAAACATATTTAAGACTCTTATAATAGAAGATAGTGACAGGCTGGCGGTAGGCGTGAGAAAGCAGGGAAGGGTAGGTTTTGGGTAGCTTCCAGGATGGTGCTACTTTGGACATTCTAGTACATGTCTTTTGGTGGCATATGTATGCATTTCTGCTGGATATATACGTTGAGTGGTTTTACTAAACAGTCTTATTTTTTTACTTCAAAGTATTTTTTTAACGTTTAAAAAATACAAAATTTCTAGAGGAAAAAATGGCACCCCACTCCAGTACTCTTGCCTGGAAAATCCCATGGATGGAGGAGCCTGGTGGGCTGCAGTCCATGGGGTCGCTGAGGGTTGGACACGACTGAGCGACTTCACTTTCACTTTTCACTTTCATTCATTGGAGAAGGAAATGGCAACCCACTCCGGTGTTCTTGCCTGAAGAATCCCAGGGACGGGGGAGCCTGGTGGGCTGCCGTCTCTGGGGTCGCACAGAGTCGGACACGACTGAAGAGACTTAGCAGCAGCAGCAGAGGAAAAAAAACTACCTGTCAACCCTTCCCACTTTCTAAGGTAGCCAAATATATCCTTATTTTTCCTGTTAGAAAAACAGAAACATACTAAAGTAGGATCATTAATGTTTCACTGAAACAGCTTTATTATTTTATATAAAGATCTATCATTATTTATTAACCAACTCGCTGGCTGGTAAACAGTCTCATGGATTTCTTTTTTGACAAATTGCCCTGCCTCCCTGCCAGGGCTGGGGCAAGGGTCTCCATCCTGGATCAGCGGCGGCATCTTCGCGCAGAAACACACAAAGCGGGGCCTCTGCGGTTTGAGGGGCGGGGGGATGTCGGCCAGGCTCCGCCCCAACCGTTGCGTCCGCCAATCAGCTACCGGGACGGCCTCCTCCTCCCTCCCCCATTCCCACTGCGGCCCACCTTCACCCGCAGGTTCCACCGCCGTCTCCCCCAGTTATCAAATCCTGGACTGTGTGCCCCCTCTTCGTGTCACACCTCTGCAGAGGAGCCCCTTCCCCCTCTGAAGTAGCGGGTGTGGATATTGCTGGACAACGGGTGAGTCTTGTACAGATAAAGTTTCTGGCCACGGAGCACAGACGGAGGTCCCTGCGGCTGGGCTGGGCTGGGAAAGGGAAGCGGCCGGGGGCGTGGGGACAGTGAGTCCAGCGGGGCTAAGAAAGCGATCGGGTGTTCGGCCTGAGACCACTTGGGCCTAATAAGCCAGACATCTTTCAAAGAGGATTCCCTGAGGTTTCTCCATGTCTGTTTCTGGCTTTTGTTTTTTTCCTCCTACTATTCTGGCCCTTATTTCTTTAATGCTGTATTTCTCGTCCAGGAAGGTAGCCATCGAGAGTCTAATGCATCCTTGCCCTTTCCAAACATTTTTCATAATAGACTCTCAAAACAACAGATAAGCACAGAAAACAACACAGCAGATTTATCAGATCACCTTTCCTTCAGCTCCCTCTT
Organism: Bos grunniens; assembly: GCF_055505025.1. Classification (NCBI taxonomy): domain Eukaryota; kingdom Metazoa; phylum Chordata; class Mammalia; order Artiodactyla; family Bovidae; genus Bos; species Bos grunniens. Next base: position 13,083,497 of record NC_141168.1, read on the forward strand.
TCCCTCTCAACGTCAATCCCTCGTTCCCTCTGTGTATCTCTTTTTAAGAAACAATATGAGGTTTAAAGCCTTTTCCCCACCAACTCTCACACCGCCATCCTCAGAGGTAAGTTAGGTTGTATCCCTCCCATGTATAGTTTTGTCCTTCTATTATTTATTTGTATGTAAGTAATATATGCATTCTTGTTTTGAATTTTACATTTTTTATGAAACTCGGTGTTTTGGGGTTTTATATTGGTGCTACTAATCTTGGTATTTCAGACCCAAAACGGTCTTAACAAACAAGTCAGCCACCCTCCCTGTTTAGCTGAGAACCCTGGCCCCTGGAGAAGGTAAAAGACTTCCTTGCCATCACCCCTCCACTGAGCAGGATCCTGAATTTGGGATCCCTTGATTTCTGGTGTTACCTCTATGTAAATCCTGCCAGTGAGCTCACCTAACATACATGATCCTATTGAATATTGTTCATACAATTCAATTTAGGAAAAGGGGGTTGAAGGGAGATGGGGAGAGAAAAAATGACTTGGATTTGGACCAAAATCTTACTCAAGGTTAAAAGGTATGCATTTTCCTGAAACATTGTATGCTATCAAATATTAGGATGACCAGAGTATTTATTTTATTTAACAAGCATTCATAGTCTTACTGTTTGCCAGACATTGATCTAAGAACTTTCTGGTATTCACTCACAGATTTAAGCCTTGGACTGTAACATAGGTACCAATTTTATCATCCCCATTTTATAGGTCATGACACTGAGGCACAGAGAATTAAGTAACTTGTGCAAAGTCACCTAGCCCGTAAACTATAGCACTAAGATGGATTCCGGATCATCTGGTGACAGTCTGAATTCCTAACCATTGTATAGTACCACCTGAGCTCGGCAAAATCACCACACAAAGTAGGAACTTGCAGTTCTGAGAAGGGACAAGCAACTGTCAGCTGGTCATCAGAAAGGACTTCAAGAAAGAGAGGATTTGAAAGGTACACAGAATAAATTTCAGCCAATTTTGGTAGCTTGACATATAATATATTCTTATTTTTAATTTACAAAAGTAACACATAACCGTACATATGATGCAGAAGTATGTAAAAATTGCCCTTCGATATTCCTCAGATTAAACAATATTAGCAGGGAGAGATGAATCTGTCCTTTCACGCACCATAATACAAATATACGCAAGACTGCTTTTTATTATAAAGACGAGAGCCTATTGAACAATTTCTACCACTTTTATTTTTCCCTAGGCAATACGTCCAGTACTTTCCTCCTACGAATTGGAGATCTAAGCTTTTCATAAGCATTGAATAATATTCTGTAGGCTGTATCCTATGGTTTGTTCAGCCTTTTCCTCTACTAATGAATAGTCAGAGAAGTATATGTCTTTATTAAAACGGCCACCCCCACTGTCCGGATGGGAGCCACCGCAATGCCAAGCCCACTGGGCCGGCGACACAAAGAAGTGCTGTCCCCTGCCAAGCGTCGCCCCTAGGGCTCGAGGCCCCGCCCAGGAGGAAGCGGGTTGGGGGGGTGGGCGGCGGGGAGGAGACTGGTCGGGAGCCCCTCCCCTCCTCCCCCTCGGGCTCCGCCCAGCTCGCTCGCCCAGAGCTGTTTGCGAGGACGTGCCTTCCCCGCAGAACCAAGGGCCCCTCTGTGCACGCATCCTTGCTTGCTCCAGCTGCCTCCGTGGAAGCTGCAGGGGCGACCTGGTGAGTGGCCCTCTCCTAACACCCCGCAGGCCGGACCAGGGGCGGGTGGCCGTGCGCTGAGATCGGTAGAGGGAGGCAGGCGCCGGAGGCCGAGAGGCGCGGGCCCGGCGGGGGACAAGGTTGCGGGTACCTAAAAAGAGGGGCGGACCCCCTCGCTGTTGCGTCCCCCTTCCTGTGATTGTTTTCGGCTCTCGGGCTCTGCGTCCCTCCTGCCGCATTGCTTCTCTCCGGGTTCTGACATCTGATGTTTGTTTAATTGCTTTGTGTGGTCGAGTTACGCGCAGGCCTGGCCTAAGAGAAACAAACAGCCTCTCATCCGCAGCTTTATCGGCTGAGCCTGCCGTAGCCCCTGGGTGGTGGCAGGGCTTGCTCGGGAACACACCGGAAGCTGGGGATGGAACATCACTTCTGTCCTCCTGCCCTTTGATCTTTGCAAACACCGTCTCTGGGTCTGAGATCCCTCGCCCACTCTCATTGCCCCTTCCCCTCCCTACCCCGAGACTGGTTGGGGGGTGTGTGTGTGTGTGTGTGTGTGTGTGTCTAACAGGGGCGGATGATCTGTGTCCCTCCAGCCCACCCTAAGCTCCCTGCCCTCAGGCCTGAGAATTCCATGCCAATGCACGCGAGCTTTCCGTGGTCTCCCCTCCCCTCACCCCTCCGCCCCCTGCTTCCCCCATCTCAACCCCCTCTCCACTCCTCTGACGTCACCGACACGCTCTTTGCTGACTGGCTCCGGGCCTAGGGAAGAAAATCTGGCCGACCTAGAGCCTGGAAGGGGAAAGTGGGAGAGGGATCCCACACCAGAACTTTAGTGCTGACAGCCGCCGCAGAGCTGACTGACCTCTCCCACACTGTCCATGTGATAGACACCTTGGAAAGCAGGCTGATCAACAGTAAGAAGCGGCAGGTAGATTTAAAAACAAGAAACTCAGGTCTCATTCCTGGGCCCACACTCTTCCGTTACTCGAGTTTCCTGGGAATTACCGAGTGAGGAAAGTGGGCGAATATGAGTGAGAGAAAGACAGAGAGCCCCCGGAGGGAACTTGGGGATTAAGAAAAGACTGCATTAAGGTTGGACTGGAAGAATAGAAAAAGCAAAGTCTTGAATGCCTACGTTTATGGAGATGGGGAAGGAATTGATTCTGGAAGGCCACCAGAGTGCCTTGAAAGATATTAATAATGGTCTGTCTTTTAGGCTAGGTGATTGGTATATGGAAGTTTAATTTTGTGTATTGTTCTATGATTATTTTAACATCGTATTCTAACATGTGCATTAGTGTGTGTGTGTTCAGTGGTGTCAGACTCTTTGTGACCCTTCTAACGATAGCTCGCCAGGCTTCTCTGTCCATGGGGCTTTCAGGCAAGAATACTGGAGTGGATTGCCATTCCCTTCTCCAGGGGATCTTCTTGACCCGAAGATCAAACCCACGTCTCCTGCATCTCCTACACTGGCAGGCAGATTCTTTACTACTAATACCATCTGGGAAGCCCTCTATGTGCATTACATATTCTTTTAAATGTATGGATTAAACCATTTTAAGTGAAAATCAAATCAATAGATTGAACTGGTAATATCTAAAACAGAATGTGAAAGGTGTTGAACCCACCCTGATTATGGCTACTATTAGCAGAAGATGGTGGACACTGGAAAAGATATTAGACATGTAAAGAAAAAGAAACAAGAGGTTGCTGGTAAAAATGGACCAGGACCTGTAGAGTTGGTATCTGTGATATGAATCATTTTTCAAGGCCAGAGTAGCTATATGCTGTGGAAGTGATCCCAAGTTTGCCCTTCATACTCACATCCATCATTCAGTCATTCATCTATGGAGTACCTGTTCATTCCTGGGGGTGGAATCCAACTATATAAAACATGTCCCCTGACCTCAGATACTTATTCTACTTCGGGGACTTAAAATCAAGCTATAATGTAGGTGTGATACAGTATCCAAAGCTAGCCCTCTACCTTCTCTCTCTTACAGATGCAGCTCTTAAAAGGAGACCCTGTGCATGTACCATGGGGCCTCTTTGTAGTAGAGGCAAGGGACTTATAAAGCTTTATCCCCTAAGTTACAAATTGTGCCCGAGATACCTTCTGCTTTAGAAGTACCTTGGGTTTCATTAGCTAGTGGGCCTGGAGAAAGCAGGGAAAGCAGGACCCATAAGGACAACCAAAGATGAACTTAAGGGGAGAAATAAGGATTCCCCCAGGCTGTGTCCATCTGTGCTCATAAAGCTAGGAGGGCAGACAGGAATTCAAACACAAGAAGGAAGCGTTTGGTTTAAAAATCAAATGTTGGGGTCACTGTTAGCTGGTTAAAGCAGGGATAGAATTAGCTGCAAAGTTCAAGGAACCTCCACAGAGGAGGAAATCAGATTTATTGGTGGACAAATGCATAACTTATTGGGAGATGAAGAAAGATGTTTTAGGATGAGTGAAATAGAATCAGTTGATGAATCTAATCATTTATATATTCAATTGTTTAATGGGTTTACTTGACTGAATTTGTATTATCTGTGCTATTCTGGGGCTTTGCAGGTGGCACTCGTGGTAAAGAACCCGCCTGCCAATGCAGGAAACATAATGAGACTTGGGTTTGATCCCTGGGTTTGAAGATCCCCTGGAGGAGGACATGGAAACCCACTCCAGTATTCTTGCCTGAGAATCCCATGGACAGAGGAGCCTGGTGGGCTGTGGTCCATAGGGTTGCAAAGAGTTGGACACAACTGAAGTGACTTAGTGTGTATGCAAATGCTATTTTTAATTATTATAGTAATACATACAACAATTCAAAGGAAGTAGATGCTTACTCCTCAGAAGAAAAGCTATGACAAACCTAGAAAGCATATTAAAAAGGCAGAGACATCACTTTGTTGACAAAGATCCATATAGTCAAAGCTATTGTTTTGCCAGTAATCACGTATGGATGTGAGAGTTGGACCATAAAAAAGGCTGAGTGGTAAAGAATTGATGCTTTCAAATTGAGGTGCTGGAGAAGACTCTTGAGAATCCCTTGGACAACAGGGAGATTAAACCACTCAGTTCTAAAGGAAATCAATATTCATTGGAAGGACTGATGCTGAAGCTCCAATACTTTGGCCACCTGATGCAAAGAACTGACTCACTGGAAAAGACCCTGAAGCTGGAAAAGACTGAAGGCAAAAGAAGGGGGCAGCAGAGGAAGAAATGGTTGGATGGCATCACTGATTCAATGGACAAGAGTCTGACCAAATTCCAGGAGATACAAAGCCAGTGCTCTAGGACAACCCAGAGGGATGGGGCAGGGAGTGGGGTTCAGGATGGGGAGACACCTGTGCACCCATGGGTGATTCATTTTGATGTATAGCAAAACCCACCACAGTATTATAAAGTAATTATCCTCCAATTAAAATAGATAAATTAATTTTTTAAAAAAACCTCCAGGAAATAGTGGAGGACAGACGAGCCTGGTGTGCTACAGTCCATGGGGTCGCAAAGAGTCAGGCATGACTTAGTGACTGAACAACAACAGACTTATATAAGGAGAACGAATACTGTTCACCTCTTCCTTTCCTATGCAGTCAGTGTTAGCTTGTTGAAATGTGGCCTCCATAGATTTTCAGGATGAGAAACCCAAGTAAGACTGTAGGTGTTGCGAGAGGGCATCAGAGGGCAGACACACTGAAACCATAATCACAGAAAACTAGCCAATCTGATCACACAGAACACAGCCTTGTCTAACTCAGTGAAACTAAGCCATGCGTGTGGGGCCACCCAAGACAGATGGGCCATGGTGGAGAGCTCTGACAGAATGTGGTCCACTGGAGAAGAGAATGGCAAACCACTTCAGTATTCTTGCCTTGAGAACCCCATGAACAGTATGAAAAGGCAAAATGATAGGATACTTAAAGAGGAACTCCCCAGGTCGGTAGGTGCCCAATATGCTACTGGAGATCAGTGGAGATATAACTCCAGAAAGATGAAGGGATGGAGCCAAAGCAAAAACAATACCCAGTTGTGGATGTGACTGGTGATAGAAGCAAGGTCCAATGCTATAAAGAGCGATATTGCATAGGAACCTGGAATGTCAGGTCCATGAATCAGGGCAAATTGGAAGTGGTCAAACAGGAGATGGCAAGAGTGAACGTCGACATTCTAGGAATCAGCGAACTAAAATGGACTGGAATGGGTGAGTTTAATTCAGATGACCATTATATCTACTACTGAGGGCAGGAATCCCTTAGAAGAAATGGAGTAGCCATCATGGTCAACAAAAGAGTCTGAAATGCAGTACTTGAATGCAATTTCAAAAACAACAAAATGATCTCTGTTCATTTCCAAGGCAAACCATTCAATATCACAGTAATCCAAACCTATGTCCCAACCAGTAACGTTGAAGAAGCTGAAGTTGAACGGTTCTATGAAGACCTACAAGACCTTTTAGAACTAACACCCAAAAAGATGTCCTTTTCATTATAGGGGACTGGAATGCAAAAGTAGGAAGTCAAGAAACACCTGGAGTAACAGGCAAATTTGGCCTTGGAGTACGGAATAAAGCAGGGCAAAGACTAATAGAGTTTTGCCAAGAGAACACACTGGTCATAGCAAACACCCTCTTCCAACAACACAAGAGAAGTTTCTACACATGGACATCACCAGATGGTCAACACTGAAATCAGATTGATTATATTCTTTGCAGCCAAAGATGGAGAAGTTCTATACAGTCAGCAAAAACAAGACCGGGAGCTGACTGTGGCTCAGATCATGAACTCCTTATTGTCAAATTCAGACTTAAATTGATGAAAGTAGAGAAAACCACTAGACCATTCAGGTATGACCTAAATCAAATCCCTTATGATTATACAATGGAAGTGAGAAATAGATTTAAAGGACTAGATCTGATAGACAGGGTGCCTGATGAACTATGGAATAAGGTTCGTGACATTGTACAGGAGACAGGGATCAAGACCATCCCTGAGAAAAAGAAATGCAAAAAAGCAAAATGGCTGTCTGGGGAGGCCTTACAAATAGCTGTGAAAAGAAGAGAAGTGAAAAGCACAGGAGAAAAGGAAAGATATAAGCATCTGAATGCAGAATTCCAAAGAATAGCAAGGAGAGATAAAAAAAGCTTTCCTCAGTGATCAGTGCAAAGAATTAGAGGAAAACAACAGAATGGAAAAGACTAGAGATCTCTTCAAGAAAATTAGAGTTACCAAGGGAATATTTCATGCAAAGATGAGCTAGATAAAGGACAGAAATGGTATGGACCTAACAGAAGCAGAAGATAGTAAGCAGAGGTGGCAAGAATACACAGAAGAACTGTACAAAAAAGAGCTTCATGACACAGATAATCACGATGGTGTGATCACTGACCTAGAGCCAGACATCCTGGAATGTGAAGTCAAGTGGGCCTTAGAAAGCATCACTACGAACAAAGCTAGTGGAGGTGATGGAATTCCAGTTGAGCTCTTTCAAATCCTGAAAGATGATGCTGTGAAAGTGCTGCACTCAATATGCCAGCAAATTTGGAAAACTCAGCAGTGGCCACAGGACTGGAAAAGGTCAGTTTTCATTCCAATCCCAAGGAAAGGCAATGCCAAAGAATGCTCAAACTACCGCAAAATTGCACTTATCTCACATGGTAGTAAAGTAATGCTCAAAATTCTCCAAGCCAGGCTTCAGCAATACGTGAACCGTGAACTTCCAGATGTTCAAGCTGGTTTTAGAAAAGGCAGAGGAACCAGAGATCAAATTGCCAGCATCCACTGGATCATCGAAAAAGCAAGAGATTTCCAGAAAAACATCTATTTCTGCTTTATTGACTATGCCAAAGCCTTTGACTGTGTAGCTCACAACAAACTGGAAAATTCTGAAAGAGATGGGAATACCAGACCACCTAACCTGCCTCTTGAAAAACCTATATGCAGGTCAGGAAGCAACAGTTAGAACTGGACATGGTACAACAGACTGGTTCCAAACAGGAAAAGGAGTACATCAAGGCTGTATATTGTCACCCTGCTTGTTTAACTTATATGCAGAGTACATCATGAGAAATGTGGGGTGGAAAGAAGCACAAGCTGGAATCAAGATTGCTGGGAGAAATATCAATAACCTCAGATATGCAGATGACACCACCCTTATGGCAGAAAATGAAGAGGAACTAAAGAGCTTCTTGATGAAAGTGAAAGAGGAGAGTGAAAAAGTTGGCTTAAAGCTCAAGATTCAGAAAATGAAGATCATGGCATCTGGTCCCATCACTTCATGGGAAATAGATGGGGAAACAGTGGAAACAGTGTCAGACTTTGTTTTGGCGGGCTCCAAAATCACTGCAGATGGTGATTGCAGCCATGAAATTAAAAGACGCTTACTCCTTGGAAGGAAAGTTATGACCAACCTAGATAGCATATTCAAAAGCAGAGACATTACTTTGCCAACAAATGTACATCTAGTCAAAGCTATGGTTTTTCCAGTGGTCATGTATGGATGTGAGAGTTGGACAGTGAAGAAAGCTGAGCACTGAAGAATTGATGTTTTTGAACTGTGGTGTTGGAGAAGACTCTTGAGAGTCCCTTGGACTGCAAGGAGATCCAACCAGTCCATTCTAAAGTAGATCAGTCCTGGGTGTTCATTGGAAGGACTGATGCTAAAGCTGAAACTCCAATACTTTGGCCACCTCATGCGAAGAGTTGACTCATTGGAAAAGACTCTGATGCTGGGAGGGATTGGGGCCAGGAGGAGAAGGGGACGACAGAGGATGAGGTGGCTGGATGGCATGACCGACTCGATGGACATGAGTCTGAGTGAACTCCGGGAGTTGGTGATGGACAGTGAGGCCTGGCGTGCTGCGATTCATGGGTCGCAAAGAGTCAGACACGACTGAGCGACTGAACTGAACTGATAGTCAAAGCTATGGTTTTTCCAGTTGTCATGTATGGCTGTGAGAGTTGGACCATAAAGTAGGCTGAGCACCGAAGAATTGATGCTTTCGAACTACGGTGCTGGAGAAGACTCTTGACAGTCCCTTGGTCAGCAAAGAGATCAAACCAGTCAATCCCAAAGAAAATCAATCCTGAATATTCACTGGAAGGACTGATGCTGAGGCTTAAGCTCCAATACTTTGGCCAGCTGATGTAAAGATCCAAGTCATTGGAAAAGACACCAATGCTGGGGGAGATTGAGGGCAGGAGAAGAAGGGGACAACAGAGGGTGAGATGGTTGGATGGCATCACCGACTTGACGGACATGAGTTTGAGCAACTTAGAATACAGTGAAGGACAGGGAGGCCTGGTGGGCTGCAGTCTGTGGGGTCTCAAAGAGTCGGACATGACTGAGCAACTGTGCAACAACAGTAAAATTCCGAGTAACAGACTTAATGTGTTTCTGGTACTTAAGAACATGGACTGCAATACTAGACTTCCTGGGTTTGAATGGTTAATCGATCTCTTACCACTTATGTGACTTAACCAAGTAGCAAATCCTCTGGCCATCAAGTTTTCTGTTTTTTTTTTGTTGTTTGGTTTCGGCTATTTTTAAAATTGGAATAGTGACAGCACATACCTCAGTGGTTTATTGTCAGAATTAAATAATGTATATAAAGCATTTATAATGATGCTTGGAGCCTGGTCAGCACTATATCGTTACTACTCCTAAAATTACTATTATTAGTTTCTCTATCCATATAAAAGTGGGTTTGTGTCCTACATATTGCAGTGATTTGAAATTTTTACTTCAGATGTATCTGGGACATTCTTCTAGGTATGAAAACTGGATTTAACTCTATTCTTTGTAATAGCTTTGTAATACCAATTATCATACTTTACTCGAACATTTCTCCCTCTCAAAACTTGTCTTGCCACATTCACAGCATTGCTATCAGATCAGGGCTGACACAGTAGCCTCACTCACAGTGCAGGAAAGGGGAAAACTGACGTAGAGGGCGTGCTCCGGTGTTTCTTCCCAAACCCCACTGCCCTCAGGCCACCACCCCTCTAGCCCAGGAACCAACTCAGCAGGAAATCACCCCTCTTCTCCCTTGTTCCCTACTTTTCAAACCTCCAGACCACCTGTCCATGCCTTTGGTCACTTCTCCACAGATATTTCTTCTCCCATGAACCAGCTTAGAGTACAGCTAGAGAGAGAAAATTACGAGTCCCCTGCTCTAGGCGACTTCAGAGTATCAACACTACCGACAGTATGGCAGCTGTTGCAGAGTGTGTATGGGTGGTGGGTAGGGGCTGCACCCCAGGGTCTCACGGTGGACACCATGGCCTGTCTGGGGGGTACGGGGAAGTTGGATCAGCAATCCTGCACCCTCGGGAGTCAAAAACTGGTTCTGGGAAGCCTTCCTTGTCATCTGTCCATCTCCACGTCTCGGTTTGTCGTGTATCTATCTATATTTGTAGTTTTGTGTAGTGGTGAGCAACCTTGTATGTGTGTCTTTCATACTGCTGCTCTGATTTTTGTAAGAAAGGTTATTAGGTTTGCTGGTCTGAGGATGGGCACACCTTTGAAACTGAGTTGCCCCTGTCAGATTGCTTTCAGATTCTCAGGCCTTTCACAGACCGTGTTAGTGTTTCCAAAGCCTCTGGGACATTGGGATGTCAATTATCTTCATCTTCTCCTCCTCCTCTTCCTCTTTCTTCTTTGCCCCCTTCCCCACTTCTTTTCATATAAGCTTATGGAAAAACATATATGTTATTTCAATTTCCTGTGAGATTGAGCATATTTCCATTGATTAATTGGCTATTTAAGTTTCCTCTTCTGGACGGCAAAGCGTTTGTCTACAATGCGGGAGACCCGGGTTCCATCCCTGGGTCGGGAAGATCCCCTGGAGAAGGAAATGGCAATCCACTCCAGTACTATTGCCTGGAAAGTCCCATGGACAGAGGAGCCTGGTAGGCTACAGTCCATGGGGTCGCAAAGAGCCAGACACGACTGAGCGACTTCACTTCCGACTTCACTTTCTGTGACCAGCTTCTCTTAGAAGGGGAGGATTTTGGTGGCTTGAAAGATATGGGAGTGGGAACCAGAAGAAAGAGAATGGAAAGAGAATCTCAAGTTAAAGCAGAGCAGGCCCAGGAAGGCCAAGTATCCTGGAAGCTGCTGGAGACACGCTGGAAAGTGAGGAGCAACCAGACCTGGAGGCCTTAAACCCCAGGAGGAAGCTCAGATTTTCCCCTGTGGGCAAAGATGAAGCTCTGGGTCTTCTTTTCTGGGAAATAATACAATCTGTGACTGTAGAAGAATAAAGGTGAGAACAGATACTGATGACGTAGAAGCCAGATGCTTTTGTCCAGGAATGAATTACTGAGGACCTAAACTAGGTTAGCGGAAGCGTGTGTTGGAAACCATGATGGACAACGCTATGGCCAGCTGGATGTGGAGCAGGAGGGAGAGGAGACACAACTGTGACTCCTTGTGCTTGCTGTCCCGGCTGATTGTGGACCCCAGGAGGAGCAGGGGCAGGACAAGCCCTCATTAACCAACTCTCTGCTGATTGTATCTTCTCTGTGGGGTGCAGATTACTCTTTAACAACTAGGGACCTCGAGCTTATGGAATTTACCCAAGAGGAGCTAATTTGGAGGGGGAAAAGTTAAGACTTTGTAGTTTTGAGACAGTTACAAATGGCAGAATGTACTTTCAGTAGGGCTCTTGCGTTTATTAGTTATGTCAGGACCAGGGCCTTTGCATCCGTGGCTTGGGGAAGGCACAGACAAGGGCTATGCCAAGGATTTTTTCAAGAACCCATCAAAATATTTAACTAAAGATAATCAGTAGTGTTAGTATTGGCTCTAAAATATGAACTCTATAAAAATCAAAGTCAATAAATACTTAATCCAGTGTTGGTAAAAATCTAACATTAGATTTTTTTCACTTTATAAGAGTTTCCTATTATCAGATCAGATCAGATCAGATCAGTCACTCAGTCGTGTCCGACTCTTTGAGACCCCATGAATCGCAGCACGCCAGGCCTCCCTGTCCATCACCAACTCCCAGAGTTCACTCAGACTCACGTCCATCGAGTCAGTGATGCCATCCAGCCATCTCATCCTCTGTTGTCCCTTTCTCCTCTTGCCCCCAATCCCTCCCAGCATCAGAGTCTTTTCCAATGAGTCAACTCTTCGCATGAGGTGGCCAAAGTACTGGAGTTTCAATACACATACTTAAATAGTTACTCTTAATCAAGTAATTTTAAGCGAAGATTTATATACACACACACACATACACACATATATATATATGTATAATAAGTAATTGATACTCATATACATATAAATATATATATATTTATATATATATGGGCTTCCCTGGTGGCTCAGACTGTAAAGAATCCACCTGCAATGCACGAGACGAGGGTTCTATCCCTGGGCCGAGAAGATCCCCTGGAGAAGGGAATGGCAACCCATTCCAGTATTTTTGCCTGGAGAATCTCATGGACAGAGAAGCCAGGGGAGCTACAGTCCATGGGGTCACAAAGAGTCTGGGTGACTAAGCACACACGCATGCATTTATATGCATTTTATATATATAGTAGTTTGTTGTTTAGTTGCTAAGTTACATCTGACTGTTTTGCAACCCCATGGACTATAGCCCACACAGTGTGTGTGTGTGTGTGTGTGTGTGTATAAAATTACTCTTAATCTAGTAATTTTAAGCAAAGATATATATACACATATATCTGTGTGTGTGTGTATATATATATATATATAAAATATACTTTAGATCAAGTAATTTTAGGCAATAAAATAAATAATGGAAGGGCACTTAACCAATGCTATTCCTTTCATCTTCAAAACAGTCCTGTGTGGTAGATGCCATTTTTCCTACTTAATGAATGAGGAAACCAAGTCTGAGAAGTGTTGCCTGATCTCAGTTAGTAAACAGCAGAGCTGAGATTCAAACCCAGACAGCCTAACTCCAGAGCCTAAGCGTGTATTAATAATTGCTTTGCCATCATACCTTGAGTGAGACAAGGAAAAAGAGGTAAGGGCCAAAGATAAACACCTAAGGAATCTCTGCATTTTCAGAAGAGGGAAGGAGAGGCCAGGAAGGAAGCGATTCAAGAGGTTGCAGACCATGAGCCTGGCCATAAGTTTAGAGGTGGTAAGAGCCTCGGGGACCAGGGAGCAGCATTGTCCAGAGCCACTGAGTGGTCACGGAGGATGGTGAGGACTGGTTGTCCTGACTGTTAAACAGTCTGTCCATGAGGGAAGTGCTTCAGTAAAGGGCACATAGAGGAGGTCAGAGTGCAGAGTGACCTTAAGCAGGGAGCTCAAGGTGAAGAAGCAGAGGGTTTTTGTGACTGCACATCCATCAACATATACACCTTTTGCTGCTATGTCTGGGTGCAAGTAATAATCTGCTATCAATTCATAATGTATTACTTTCTGCTTTTGGTTTTCTGGGCCTACGCTGAGATTAATATGATCAGTGTGAGCGCCGAGTGGGGTGGAACGGGGGTGGGGAGACAGCGCGCTGCACCACTGTGTTGCTTTCCTGTGGTTGCTGTAGTAAAGTGCCACAAACTGAGTAGCTTAAAACAACAGAAATGTATTCTGTAGCAGTTCTAGAGGCTTAGATGTTTGAAATCCAAGTGTTGACAGGTTTGGTTCTTTCTGGAAGTTCTGAAGGAGAGTCTGTTTCATGTGTCTCGCCTGCCTCTGGTGTTCACCGGCAGTCTTTGGCATTCCTTGGCTCATTGAGACATCACAGAGACCCTGATACCTGCCTACATGTTCTCATAGCCTGTGTATCTCTCCCTGGGTACCTGTGTCCCAATTTCCTCTTCTTTTAAAGGCTCCAGTCATTAAATTGTGTGCTTAGTCACTCAGGCATGTCTGACACTTTGCGACCCTTTGGACTATAGCCCACCAGGCTTCTCGGTCCATGGGATTTTTCAGGCAAGAATCTGCAAAGACTCTATTTCCAAATAAGGTCATACAGGTACTGGGAGTTAGTACTTGAACGTATGTCTTTGGAGACACAGTTCTGCCTTTGTTCTTAACTCCTGTTTGTTTCCTTCTGTGACGGAAATGCGTGGAGCTCACTTAGTTTGACAGTAAGAGTGTTAATGGACAGGGCACAACAGGGTCTCCTGGGTTGGAGACACCGACAGCCTTGAGTGCTTGAGTGCTTGAGTCTGTTCACAGCGTCGGTCTCATCTGCTCAGTGGGAAGAGCTGCCCCAGCTAGGGAAGAGTGAACTGCTTGGCTCGTTTGTTTGTTTACCGATTCTTCACCAGGCTGAGTCTTTGCTTTCCTCTCTGCAGAAGCCGGTCCAGCCATGGCGACTCCGTCTGCTGCCTTCGAGGCCCTTATGAATGGAGTGACAAGCTGGGATGTCCCCGAAGACGCCGTCCCGTGTGAACTGCTTCTTATCGGAGAAGCCTCCTTCCCGGTGATGGTGAATGACATGGGCCAGGTCCTCATCGCGGCCTCCTCCTATGGCCGAGGCCGCCTGGTGGTGGTGTCCCACGAGGACTACTTGGTGGAGGCCCAGCTCACTCCCTTTCTCCTCAACGCAGTGGGTTGGCTTTGCTCTTCCCCCGGGGCTCCCGTGGGTGTGCACCCCTCCCTGGCACCTCTGGCCAAAATCCTGGAGGGCTCTGGAGTGGAGGCAAAGGTTGAGCCCGAAGTGAAAGACTCCCTGGGCGTTTACTGCATTGATGCCTACAATGAAACCATGACTGAGAAGTTAGTCAAGTTCATGAAACGTGGAGGAGGCTTGCTTATTGGAGGCCAAGCCTGGGATTGGGCCAACCAGGGCGATGATGAAAGGGTTCTGTTCACGTTCCCAGGGAACCTCGTGACCAGCGTGGCCGGTGTGTACTTCACCGACAACAAAGGAGACACGAGCTTCTTTAAAGTCTCTAAGAAGATGCCCAAGATCCCAGTCTTGGTGAGGTGAGTGCATTAGCCCATGGGACGTTGGTCCCAGATTAAAAAGCAGACACATGGCTTCTGTCTTCAGGCTACTCCAAGGCTAACAGAAGAGAATTTGGCATTCAAACATAGATTCATCATAAGTCAACCAGAGTGTTAAAATACCCTGAGACACAGGAACGGCAGGGTCCCTTGTTGCTGCTACATTTTCAGACCAGATTACTTAGCTCTTGGATGGGAGAAACTCCTTAGTAACCATTGTGTCCCCCAGCATCTAGCTTATAAAATGTATAGTGTAGTGTAGTAGTGTTACTCGCTCAGTCGTGTCCCACGCTCTGCGATCCCACAGACTGTAGCCCGCCAGGCTCCTCTGTCCATTGGATTCTCCAGGCAAGAGTACTGGAGTGGATTGCCATTCCCTTCTCCACAGGATCTTCCTGACCCAGGGATCGAACCCGGGCCTTCTGTGTTGCAGGCAGATTCTTTACCATTTAGCTACAGGGAAGACCTAGTAAAATGTATATATTGCTGAATCTCAGGGTTGGCATGACTGATCCAGGAAGGTCATAGGTCAAGGTTGCTTGCAAATGAAATATAAGGAAAAGGAAAACAAATAAAGTCTAGAGAGCTTTCAGAAAAGTTTTGAAATATCCAACCAGATGGGATTAGGATGGAAGTAAGAGCTAGAGAGTGTTGGAGAAGACTCTTGAGAGTCCCTTGGACTGCAAGGAGATCCAACCAGTCCATTCTGAAGGAGATCAGCCCTGGGATTTCTTTGGAGGGAATGATGCTGAAGCTGAAACTCCAGTACTTTGGCCATCTCATGCGAAGAGTTGACTCATTGGAAAAGACTCTGATGCTGGGAGGGACTGGGGGCAGGAAGAGAAGGGGAAGACAGAGAATGAGATGGCTGGATGGCATCACTGACTCGATGGACGTGAATCTGAGTGAATTCCGGGAGTTGGTGATGGACAGGGAGGCCTGGCGTGCTGCGATTCATGGGGTCGCAAAGAGTCGGACACGACTGAGCGACTGAACTGACTGAACTGAAGAGCTAGAGAATTCAAAAGCTGAGATACAGAAAGGTGGCACATCTTTAACCTTAGAGATGACTTTATCTCTGGGAGCAAAAGACATGATGATGGAGAATGAAGGAGGCAGGTGATAGATTCAGGGACAGGCTTCATGGAAAGTTCTTTGAGGACATCACCCAACCTGTTCCATTCACATTGTCCTCCAGCACCTCATACAGTATTGAACATGGTTAGTAGGTGCTCAGTAAACACGTATTAGATGGATGATTG
The DNA here is from genome assembly GCF_055505025.1 of Bos grunniens. Classification (NCBI taxonomy): domain Eukaryota; kingdom Metazoa; phylum Chordata; class Mammalia; order Artiodactyla; family Bovidae; genus Bos; species Bos grunniens. Next base: position 13,099,373 of record NC_141168.1, read on the forward strand.
GATGGATGAAGAAAGAGATGAGAAGCTGGAGTAGTCCTAGCAGTAGAAAAATCACACCAGGCCATGCCTTATATTGTACATGAAAACTCTCAGCATCCTTGGAGCAAAAAGCATAGGTATTTCTGATGGGTGCAGAGTGAGGTGAGGGTGGACTGGGTGAGGAGGGCACACCAGGTTTAGTATAGAGACTTTGGGGAAGATCTGTGGCCTCTCCTTGGCATGGTACTCCTGGAACACCCCACAGCTCCATACTCACATGTGCAGTGAGAAAAGAGTTATTCAGAGACACAGAGATTGATCAGGTTGATCAAACTTCTGCTTACAAAGATCTCCATTCTACGGAACAGCAAGGTAAAACCTGAGCCTCATTCCATTAACAGCATAATCCCCTTTAGTTAAGTTAGTTTCCTTAAAAGATGTTTTTCTCTATCAAAATCATACCTGTTTTTTCTTTGGTTATGCCTGTATCTCTCTGAATCTGAAATTTTTTCCTTTGTGGTTAAATCATGTGTGTGTGTGTGCATAGAAGTGGACCCACACATTTCAAACCTGTGTTGTTCAAAGGCCAGCTGTATTTTTGAATTATGATTATTCTTCATGGCATACTATTTTAAACTACTTTTTCAATATTGCTGGATCCCTTACTTTCTAATTTTTATTTTAAAATTATTAAATCATAAACCCACAATGTAACTGTTTTCATCTCTTTCCATTCATTCATAATTTTATACCCTTGTCATCTTAATATACATGCTGTTTTGAATTCTGCTCATACACATTTTTCATTCTGTGTAATTATTAAAATTATAAAATAGATTACATTTTATGTAATCTTTAAAAATATAAAAACAATTATATATTATTACATTCTGTGTAATCTTTAAAATTGGCATTTATGTGAATGCCAATATATACCTCATTTATTTAATCATTTGGTTTCTATTGAAGCTTTGGATCTTTCATCAGTCATCTTGTAACTATGTAATACTGTATTACATATCGTCAGTTCATTTTAGAAGTATCAGACAACACTAGACACCAACATGCTTCTATTAGAATTCAGTAACAGAGGTTCTTTCCATCACTGGCCATCAAGTTCACATTGAAAGTCCCTGTGGATTTAGTTACTCTGCCCAAATGTCTTGCTATTTATTTTTAAACCCACATTTGAACATGCAAGTGTGAATTAAGATAGCTTTGACTTTGTTACTTGTACATTTCTTATTAAAATACATTCTAAATAAGATCTTAGGGTAAACTTTCTAAGAGTAAACTGTCCACAGGCCTTATCAAAATGAATCAAATTTTCAACAGAAGAAATTACTACTTTTATGATCATAAAAATAAAACCCTAAGTGATAAAGCCTTATGATCCACTTTTAGCCTGGTAAGAACACCCACAGATGTCAGGACACAAGCCTCAGAGTCACTGCCCTTACTTCCTGCCTAGAAAGAACCATGGTCTCCTTGTAGGGTACTAGCCACCACGTGGCAGGAGGAGAAAGGGACAACAGAAGATGAGATGGTTGGATTGCATCACCATCTCAATGGACATGAGTTTGAGTAAGTTCTAGGAGCTGGTGATAGACAGGGAAGCCTGGTGTGCTGCAGTCCATGGGGTTGCAAAGAGTTGGATACGACTGAGCAACTGAACTGGACTGAAGCCACCGTGTTGCCGGTATGACCACACCACCAGACTCTGTTCACTGAGCAATGTCTACTCTTCCTTCTACTTATCCTCACTGGCCTCCACTCTGCCTCCAGCTCTGAAGGCAGTGGCTGTTGCACTTTGTGTGCAGAGCCACCTTTCTATTACGCATTCATTCAAACAAATACTGGGTCCACTGTCATAAACACAGCCTCATTTCAAGACTCAGGATTCTAGTAAGAGATTTCATATCTACTGGGAAAAGCACCGTTTTAGTGGAGGCCAGCTTTTGGTTCAGTTCAATTTAGTCACTCAGTCATGTGTGACTCTTTGCGACCCCATGAATTGCAGCACGCCAGGCCTCCCTGTCCATCACCAACTCCCGGAGTTCACCCAAACCCACGTCCATTGAGTCAGTGATGCCATCCACCATCTCATCCTCTGTCGTCCCCTTCTCCTCCTGCCCCCCATCCCTCCCAGCATCAGGGTTTTTTCCAATGAGTCAGCTCTTCGAATCAGGTGGCCAAAGGATTGGAGTTTCAGCTTCAACATCAGTCCTTCCAATGAACACCCAGGACTGATCTCCTTTAGGATGGACTGGTTGGATCTCCTTGCAGTCCAAGGGACTCTCAAAAGTCTTCTCCAACACCACAGTTCAAAAGCATCAATTCATTGGTGCCCAGCTTTCTTTATAGTCCAACTCTCACATTTGGTGGCTCAGATGGTAAAGTGTCTGCCTACAATGCGGGAGACCCAGGTTCGATCCCTGGGTCGGGAAGATCCCCTGGAGAAGGAAATGGCAATCCACTCCAGTACTCTTGCCTGGAAAATTCCATGGACAGAGGAGCCTGGTAAGCTACAGTCCATGGGGTTGCAAAGAGTCGGACATGACTGAGTGACTTCAATTTCTTTCTTTCTTTCTTTCACTTTCACTCACATCCATACATGACTACTGGAAAAACCATAGCCTTGACTAGACGGACCTTTGTTGGCAAAGTAATATCTCTGCTTTTTAATATGCTACCTAGGTTGGTCATAACTTTCCTTCCAAGGAGTAAGCATCTTTTAATTTCATGGCTACAATCACCATCTGCAGTGATTTTGGAGCCCCCAAAAATAAAGTCAGCCACTGTTTCCACTGTTTCCACTGTTTCCCCATCTATTTGCCATGAAGTAATGGGACGGGATGCCAGGATCTTACTTTTCTGAATGTTGAGCTTTAAGCCAACTTTTTCAATCTCCTCTTTCAGTTTCATCAAGAGGCTCTTTAGTTCTTCTTCATTTTCTGCCATAAGGGTGGTGTCATCTGCATATCTGAGGTTAATAAGTTCCTAGATAATGTCTGTTGCTTGCTCTAAAACCTTGAGCAACAGGTAAGCCTCATCTTTAAAGCAGGATTAATAATGACTACCTTTAAGAGTGGTTGTAAGAATTCAGTGAATTAAGAAACACGTTCAAAGTACCTGCTGCTGCTACTGCTAAGTCACTTCAGTCGTGTCCGACTCTGTGCGACCCCAGAGATGGCAGCCCACCAGGCTCCCCCGTCCCTGGGATTCTCCAAGCAAGAACACTGGAGTGGGTTGCCATTTCCTTCTCCAATGCATGAAAGTGAAAAAGCGAAAGTGAAGTCGCTCAGTCGTGTCCGACTCTTAGCAACCCCATGGACTGCAGCCTACCAGGCTCGTCCACCCATGGGATTTTCCAGGCAAGAGTACTGGAGTGGGTTGCCATTGCCTTCTCCTCAAAGTATCTAAAATGCTTTGTTTTGACATTAGCCTTCATGTTACGGTATATAAGCATATGAGGTCATGAATATCGTTTCCAACCATTGAGATATACCTGGCATCCATCGTTATGCTGCTTTGCCCCAAGTCATGTGTTCTACTCCAGTTGTATAAGCTATTGATATTTTAACTGATACTTTTCCTATTTCCTCCATCAAACTGAGGCAGCAGCAGCAGGACCAGCTGCCATGTTTTATCCTCTTTATGCATTTAACCAAGCAAGGGCTAGACATGGAATTGGCATTACCAATAAAGAGACTTATGCTGATTAAACATATCATTAGATAATCAGTCTAAGGGAGGTTCCGGGAGACTCAACAATAGTTTGCTCTATTTTTGGATAAGAAGGCCCTTGTCCCATTTTAACACAAATCTCAGGCTTCTGTTAAGAGTTCTTGTTCTGTGTTTGTTCATTCATCCATTCATTTAGGCCAGCATTTTTGTTGAGTATATGCTGTAATCTCAGGCATTATTTCTTATTTCAAGAAAATTATTTCCAGAGATCTGAGAATCAGAAGTGCAGAAACATCTCCAATAACCAGCTTGGAGGAAATACAAAAAACAAGTGCCTGTTGTAGGAAGAAGTCTGTGATATCTAGGTTCAGTAGAACTCAGAAACCTGAGGTTGCAGCTAGCAATTTACGCACCGTGACTTAGCGTGTGCTTTCCACTCTCTTTCTCTCTTTAAATGGAAAGTACTTGAGTATAATAGAAGGTCCTTGACCTCATTTCAGCTATTACTCCATTGAGAATGGTTTTCAGTCTTCAGTGATCTGTGTATATTCACAATCATTAGAGATACAGAGAAAAGAATGTAGAACAACAGTCATGCTTTGAAATGTCCACATGCTCCAAATTCCTTGGCTTGAAAACACTCCTATGAAACCTGAACCGGCAGACATTAGAAATTGATGCCCAGAGAAGGCAATGGCACCCCACTCCAGTACTGTGGCCTGAAAAATCCCATGGACAGAGGAGCCTGGTGGGCTGCAGTCCATGGGGTCGCTAAGAGTCGGACACGACTGAGCGACTTCACTTTCACTTTTCACTTTCATGCACTGGAGAAGGAAATGGGAACCCACTCCAGTGTTCTTGCCTGGAGAATCCCAGGGACGGGGGAGCCTGGTGGGCTGCCATCTATAGGGTCACACAGAGTTGGACACAACTGAGGCAATTCAGCAGCAGCAGCAGCAGAAGTTGATACCATATATAGATAGATAGATAATCTCCACTTCATTTTGAAAGATAGTCAAGGGATATTGTATATAAAACAGTCTTTTGAATTCCAGATTAAGAAGATTTCAGAATTTTGAAAATTGACTATCTACGTGAAATAAGTAACCTGCCAAATTACTGAAGATAATCAACATGAATATGAGTCCCCAAGTAGTTCTGAAAATAATTGAACTCAGGTCTCCTGCATTGCAGGCAGATAAAATATCTGAACAGATATTAATAAACTTATTTGTAACAAGGATCCACAAGTCCTTGGAAGTCATTGCTAGGATAGATAGAATGCTAACTGCCAACGTTAAAGTCAGGTCATGACCCAGCAAGGTGGGGTGAACATACATACCTACCAAACCTTGTGCTTCTTACTACATTCCTAGCCATTTATAATAAAATTGTATTAACTGGTTCTCACAAAACTAGAAGTTTTTAGAGAGTGAATTCAAGTGGGAAGATGTGCCACTTTAGAAAAGAAATTGCTAAATCACAATTGAGTTTTCTTTTCCTTTTTGTAAACATTTTCCCTTCTGCAATTTCAAAATAAATGCTTACTGGGAAAAAAAGAAATAGTCCCAAAGGATGAAAAGTAAAAAGTGAAAGACCTTCATCCCCCACCTCTGCCTCCTACTAATTCTTCTGTCCAGAGGTAATCACTGCTTATAGTTTGCACTGTGTCTTTTTTGATACTAACTCTATATGAACTCTTTCAGAAATAAGAGGAGAGGAAAGTTTTTGTAGTTTGATTTATTAAACCAGTATTTCTCTGATATTAAAGCCAAAGAAAGACATTGTAAGACAAGAAAACTCAGAGCAATGTCCCTCATGAACATAGATGCAAAAATTCTTAATAAAATATTGTAAATAGATGATGATATGTAAAAAGGATAATCAGTTCAGTTCAGTTGCTCAGTCGTGTCCGACTCTTTGCGACCCCATGAATTGCAGCACGCCAGGCCTCCCTGTCCATCACCATCTCCCGGAGTTCACTCAGACTCACGTCCATCGAGTCAGTGATGCCATCCAGCCATCTCATCCTCTGTCGTCCCCTTCTCCTCCTGCCCCCAATCCCTCCCAGCATCAGAGTCTTTTCCAATGAGTCAACTCTTCGCTTGAGGTGGCCAAAGTACTGGAGTTTCAGCTTCAGCATCAGTCCTTCCAAAGAACACCCAGGGCTGATCTCCTTCAGAATGCACTGGTTGGATCTCCTTCCGGTCCAAGGGACTCTCAAGAGTCTTCTCCAACACCACAGTTCAAAAGCATCAATTCTTCGGCGCTCAGCCTTCTTCACAGTCCAACTCTCACATCCATACATGACCACAGGAAAAACCAAAGCCTTGACTAGATGGACCTTTGTTGGCAAACTAATGTCTCTGCTTTTGAATATGCTGTCTAGGTTGCTCATAACTTTCCTTCCAAAAAGGATAAGACATCATGACAAATAAGGCTTGTTCTAGGACTGCTTGGCTGGTTTAACATTCAGATATCAAATTAATTCACAGTTTATTTTCTTAATGCAAAATAAATGAGAAACATCATATAATTCAATAGTTGCACACAGACAGAAAAAAAGAACTGACAAAATTCAATATCAAATCATGATAAAATTTCCACAAAGCAGAAATAAAAGGAAACTGCTCAGTGTGATGAGTCCTCTTTGAAAAGCCGATAGCCAAGAGCATACTTTCTGGTGAAATACCCTCAGATTGAGAACAAGGCCAGGAAGGATATTTTTATATAACATTGTACTTAAGTTTCTAGCCAGTGCAGTAAGGCAAGTAAAAAAGCATAGAGATTAAATTTAAGAAGCACACCTATGTTTGTTTGCAGAAAACATGATTTTCTATGTAAAATATTCTTAAAACTGCAAAAAAAAAAAAAGCCACTGTAATGAGTTTAGCAAGGTTTCAGGATACAAAGTCAATATACAAAAATAAATTGTATTTTTATATAGTAGTAATTGATCATTGAAATTAAAAATACAATATCTGTTAAGACAGGGTCCCACATCATGAAATACTAGCAAATAAATTTAACAAAATGTGTCACACAACATGTATGCTGAAAATCACAAAACATCACTGGGAGAAATTAAATAAAACCTAAAGAAATAGTGAAATACACCATGTTGATGGATCAGGACACTCAGTATTTTTAAGATGTCAATTTTCCCCCAAATTAGCTATAGATTCAGTCCAATCCCAACCAAAGTTCAAACTGGTTCTAAAATTAAATGCAAGTGAAAATAACTAACATAATTTCCAGATTTACTGGGAAGCTAAAGTGATCAAAACACTGTATAATAACTGTCAATCTTTTGTTACCACCTCTGATTGGAGGTCATAATTAGAATGCTTTCGTCACCCCTAGAGAGTAAAAGAACAGGGAAACCCGGCATGCTGCAGTCCACAGGGTCGCTAAGAGCTGGGCATGACTGAACAATGGACAACAGAGATAATGAAAGATTCCACTCTTGGTTTCTTTCAGTGCATGTGTGGTTTCATTTGTAAAATTTATATCTCTGATACATTTGAAAATTTTACTATGTATTTGGGTGACGTATAGGTCCAGTTCCTCTTTTCCCAGTAATATAAAATGCCACCTTTTATTATACATTAATACCCATGTTTACCATGTTGCCTTTAATTTTTTAACAAATGTACATTTTTCTGTCTGAGTTGACAATTAACTTGTTTTTATAATCTACCTTTTCACTCAAAACAAGAATTCCATTTCTCCTATCCTTACACTTTTCTGTGCTCACTCCTTACTACCCAAGTTTTGAAATCATCTGGTTTTCTGGTTGTAATTTGGTTTTGCCTTAGCTTTGTTTCTTTGTTCGCTTTGTTTTTAATATTGTGTCTCCTATTAATTCAGAGTGATTTCTTGCCAATCACATAAAATATCACAAGAACTTTATCAGCAGTTTTTCAGCATTAGTTATACAGTACATGGGCACTTTTGCCCATCACTGCTTCGTGTAGACAATCTGTTCCTATATTGTATTCATTTTTGTTTTTCTAGACCTACAGCGTAACCTCAAGTCACTTCTCTGAAAACCTTTAGTGAGTGGTGAGTTTCAGTAATCCTTTTGACACTTTCAGTATTCCCTATGCAGTGAAGAGTCTTGCTGCAGAATATTTTCATTGCACTGAAATACTATTTTTAGGGCACTGATTTCACTTTTTTCTTTGTAGGTAGTTTGGTTTTTGCTTTCCCTTGTCCTTTGAAGCTCATAAACTTGCTAAGAATTGACCAGACCTTCTCTATTTCATTTATACGGATTTGCATTCATATAATCAGTTCAATTCAGTTGCTCAGTCGTGTCCAACTCTTGGTGACCCCATGGACTGCAGCACACCAGGCTTCCCTGTCCATCACCAACTCCCAAAGCCTTCTCAAACTCATGTCCATAGAGTCGGTAATGTCATTTCATTGTAAAAACTCAGATCTTTTTTTCAGCACAAAGAAATTTTCATCAAATTAAATGTTTATTTCTTCTTTGTTCTTTGCTTTTAGAACTTCTTGCTAGCCATTAGTCTTCTTATCTATCCTTCATTTTCTCGTAATGAATCACTTCACTCAACCTGCCTATTGGTTTATTCATAGTCTTCAGCTATATCAATACTTATTTTTCTACCCTTGTATTAAATAGGATTGTCTGTTTGGCAGTTATATTTTTATTCTGATTATTAACTTTTTATAGCAGCCTGTCTCCTTTTTTTTCCTGCAGAGAGATAATGTATCTCAAAACTTTCCAATGATATACAATATTTATTTAGGACCTTCTCCAGTTATCACTTATTTTGGAGGGAGTTGGTTTTCCCTTTGTTTAGATTGGTGCTTATATTTCATGCTATTAATTTTCATCAAATATTTTTGATTTCTGTTTAAGTGTTAAATGGCATTGAATTTCTAGATTGGTCATTATTGGTTACTGAAGTACATTTTCTCAGGACAAATGATAACCCCTGTTGTTTTTGTTTTCTTGATCTTCTCTTTCACTTATGTGCAGTTCCAGATTCTTCTTTTTCTTAGGTTTCTGATCAATCTGATTTTGTTTGGTTTATCTTTCCTATTAATACCTCCTGTCCCAGTTTGCTGACTGCACCCTTCTTGAAATCTAGTACTATCATGGTTTTATTCTTTTTTATGTAACTTTTGTTTCATTTCAAAACAGAGAGGGACAGGAAAAGTCAAAATCCACTTCAAGTTTTTTAATGAAACAATCATTTGTCTTCCCCTGCACATAAGTCGTGGCTGTTGGAAATAACAGACGAAATGACGATGTCCCAGCCTCATCAGTGAGCAGGACCTCACCTAGGGTCCTGCTGATGAAGCCTACTATTGACACAGTGTCTGGGTCTCAACTTGGCACATTCAGTGTTTCTCATTTTGCTGTAACAAGCTAGTGTATAAACCTTAATGCCAGTGTAGATCACCTGACTACACTTGTAAGACAGTTAATTGCTTGAAATTTATAAGCAGAACTCATTATAAGAACTAAAACATTTTGTACTTAATTTTGTATGTATAATCTTTGTATATATTTAATTTGCTGATTTTATTATATATATATTATTAATATATATTAATATTAATTGGGTTTCCCTGGTATCTTAGATGGTAAAGAATCCTCCTGCAATGTGGAAGACCTGGGCTCAATCCCTGGGTTGGGAAGATCCCCTGGAGGAAGGCATGACAACCCACTCCAGTATTCTTGCATGGAGAATCCCCATGGACAGAAGAGCCTGGTGGGCTACAGTCCATGGAGTCACAAAGAGTCAGACACAACTGAGTGACTAAGCACAAATTATTATTAATTATATACAATAATAATTTTATTTATTAATAGACAATATTATATACAATATAATACAATTATACATTGTATTATATATTGTATTGTATTTTATATATTGTAGATTATATATGCAAATATATTCTATACAATGCAAGTATCTATATACCATAATTATATTATTATTAATATATATAATAAAATCAGCAAATTAAAGATATACTAAGATGTTGCTGGAGAAATATAAATGCCACAAAAAATAGACCACCCTGGCTGCTCTATAAAGAAAGAATGACTTCTTTCTTTAGGCAAATGATCACTAGAAGCAATATTGTAATCACAAGGTTGTCTGGTGATTTTGGAATCAGAGCAAAAACAGCTGGATGAGTGGTTTTAATGTTAGTGCTTCAAGGAGCTGGAGAGCCATCTTGTAGGGTGATGCCTTTATCTTCAGGAAAGGTTTGGGCCTACTAAGAGGACTGTAGTTTCCCCATCAGTTAATTACAGCTCTGCCAACCACAGAGAGTACAACACAAATACTACAGACATGCCACTACCTGACTCCCCTTTTTCAGTGTTTCCTTACAGCTGCCTCTGACCATACAGTCACACAATCAGTGAGAGGGGCTTAACCAGCTCTGGGATCTCAAGCTTATAGAGAGAGATCACTCTACCTCGTCACCTTCATAATCCCACTATCTGGGGCTGAATCCCCATTTTGGGGTTATAGGAGTCCTGAAGCCTTATAGGAGTTTGTTACCCTTAGATTAGAAACAGTTGAGGTTTCCCCAGTGGCTCAGCAGGTAAAGAATCTGCCTGCAATGCAGGAGATGCAGGTTCAATCCCTGGGTCAGAAACATCCCCTGGAGGAGGAAACGGCAACCCACTCCAATATTTGTGCCTGGAGAATCCCATGGACAGAGGAGCCTAGTGGGCTCCATCCAAAGGGTTGCAAAGAGTCAAACACAGCTGAGCATGCGCACACACAGAGACAGAAACAGTTGGTGATGAGAAGAGCCTTATAGCATGGATATGTGTCGCTCCTGTTGGGCCAGAATGAATGTATGGAATTCTGGGTGTAGACAGTCAGTCCTCTTGTGTTCAAGTAACAAGAGGGTCCTACAAGAGTTGAGGCCAGTCAGCTCCTTGCCCAGCCTTTTGGGATACTAGTGGTTCTTCACTCGAGCCACTAACGAGAACTCAGCTGTTTGCTTTATTTGCAGAAAGCTAGTGGCAGGAAATTATAAATAAGCCCCCTTAGCAGAATGAAACCATGATTTCTCCTTCAGTTCTTCATATAGTGCTTAAAAGACTGAACAGACACTTAAATCCAGACTATTTAAGATACAGTATTGAGTAAACCCAGCAGGACTTCTTTCAAGATTTTCTTTGACAGGTTAATACACAGAGAAGGATAGAGCAGGATCAATCTGTGGAGGCCCTCTGTCTTCCCTCCAACAAGTCTCCGCACCCAGGGAGCTCAGGTCTGTCCTAGCTCTCTCGCAAGAGCTAAAGATGATATTAGTAAGTCTGCCGCTTGCTACATGCTGGGTGCTGTGCTGAGCGCTTTGTAACAGAGAACACGTGTGTCTTTTGCAGTTGTGAGGATGATCTCTCCGAGGACAGAGATGAGCTCCTGCACGGGATTTCTGAGCTGGACATCACCAATTCGGACTGTTTCCCATCCCAGCTGCTAGTGCACGGGGCCTTAGCCTTTCCCCTGGGGCTAGATTCCTACCACGGCTGTGTCATAGCGGCTGCCCGCTACGGCCGGGGCCGGGTGGTCGTGACCGGCCACAAGGTCCTATTCACCGTGGGTAAACTGGGCCCCTTCTTGCTCAACGCCGTCCGCTGGCTGGACGCGGGCCGCAGAGGCAAGATCGTGGTGCAGACGGAGCTGAGGACTCTGAGTGGGCTGCTCGCCGTGGGGGGCATAGACACCAGCATTGAGCCCAATCTGACCAGCGATGCCAGTGTCTACTGCTTTGAGCCCGTGAGTGATGTAGGAGTCAAGGAGCTGCAGGAGTTTGTAGCCGAAGGCGGGGGCCTGTTTGTCGGAGCCCAGGCCTGGTGGTGGGCCTTCAAGAACCCAGGCGTATCCCCTTTGGCGCGGTTCCCAGGAAACCTCCTCCTCAACCCCTTTGGCATTAGCATCACCAGCCAAAGCCTCAACCCGGGGCCCTTTCGTACTCCCAAGGCGGGGATAAGGACCTACCATTTCCGCTCCACCCTGGCCGAGTTCCAGGTTATCATGGGCAGGAAGAGAGGGAACGTGGAGAAGGGCTGGTTGGCCAAGCTGGGTCCAGACGGCGCGGCTTTTCTGCAAATCCCCGCAGAGGAGATCCCCGCCTACATGTCGGTGCACCGGCTTCTAAGGAAGCTGCTGAGTCGCTATCGGCTCCCGGTGGCGACCCGTGAGAATCCCGTCATCAACGACTGCTGCCGGGGTGCCATGCTCTCCCTGGCCACGGGGCTGGCTCACTCGGGAAGCGACCTGTCTCTATTAGTCCCCGAAATTGAAGACATGTACAGCAGCCCCTATCTGCGCCCCTCGGAATCTCCCATCACCGTGGAGGTCAACTGCAACAACCCAGGTGAGGAAGGAGGGGTAGATGGGAGCGGGGCAGGTGGGAACGTGGGGGGATGACTTCCGCAGCTCAGCTGAGGTCTCATCACCTCCGGGGCCATCTCCAGCCTCTGCCGTGCAAATCTCAATGAGGACGAGGTTGGGGTTTTAGGGAATGCTTGGAAAATGAGAGCCAGGGAGGCAGAGCTGCTGGAGGGACTCTGGGAGCAGGCTTCAGATGGAATTGTGTCGGGTAGGATAACGCCTGCTCTTCCCTGACTCTTGGCAGGCACCAGGTACTGCTGGATGAGCACCGGGCTCTACATACCCGGAAGGCAAATTATTGAGGTCTCCCTGCCTGAAGCTGCCGCCTCTGCTGACCTGAAGGTAAGGCATGCCCCATCCCCCCACATAACACAGAAGCCAGATGCTCCTGCTTTCATAGTCGGCATCTTATTCAATCCTCCTACACACCCTACTGGCAATGTTGTCCTTTAGTCTCTCAGTCGTGTCCGACTCTTTGCGACCCCATGGACTGTAGCCCACCAGGCGCCTCTGTCTATGGAATTTTCCAGGAAAGATGACTGGAGTGGGTTGCATTTTCCTCCCCAGTTGGCAATAGAGGGCATGTACTTCTGCCCCTTTAGTTCCTTAGGATGAAACAGCTAAGGGGCAGAACATCTAACTGATTGATTTAAATGTATGGATTTGATACATTTCAGAGCCCCAGGGCTCAGCCCTGACCAACTTCTGGCTCAAGTCTTGTGCTTTTTTAGCTTAAATGTCACAGGTGGGAAGAAGAAAGATACCAGATGGATGGTGCCCTAAAATACAGTGGCATCTAGTAAATCTCAGTTCACATTTCATCCCGTGTACATCTCACACGGAAGCATGAGGTGCTACACACTCAGGCTTCTTCCCTGGGACGTCACACACTTGCCCAGTCCGCTCCGGCTCTGTCACTTTCACACACACACACACACACACATCCTATTTGCAAAATTCAGATACCGTCCTGCTCTGTCCCCCTTGAGGGTCATTGTGATGGTTAGCATCTATTTTGTGCCTGTATGTATCCTGGAACTTGTTTAGCATAAACCCTGGAAAACAGTCCCAGGAAACCTCTGAGGACAGGGGTCACTCCACTGGCCCAGGAACAGGGGCCTTGGAGAACAGGAAGAACGGAATCAATCCTTTACTGCATCAGCCAGTCACACTGCTTCCTCCTGGGCCTTCTCTCTGGTCAGAAGGCAGGATGCCCTCTGCCCATTCCCAAAGCCAGATTCACTCCCAGGGAACAGCCCAGCCTAGGATTCTCTGTTACAGAGACACCAAGGGGACTCTGTATGGGAGTGGCTCTCCCCAGAATTAGCATCTGCGTTATACCTGGTGCCCCTCTGGTCTGCGTCTCAGCAGGACCCTTAATAGAGCTGTTTGACCCCTTGCCAGTAGATTAACAGAGTCTGTTCCATACAACCTTGAGGGATGGTACAATTTCATGGGTTTCGAACACAGGGCTTACAAATGGTGGGATGCTTGGACTTAGCTGGGGTTCCTGGACCCATGACCCTTCCTGTCCCCCTGTCCTGGGCACTTTCCCCTTCCGCCCACACGTGCCCCAGGGTCACACGCCTCGGGGATCTCTCTGCTCCAGATACAGATTGGCTGCCACACCGATGACCTGACCAGGGCCAGCAAGCTGTTCCGAGGCCCCCTGGTGATTAACCGCTGCTGCCTGGACAAACCCACCAAGTCCATCACCTGCCTCTGGGGGGGCCTCCTGTACATCATCGTGCCTCAGAGCAGCAAGCTGGGCACCGTGCCCGTCACCGTTAAGGGAGCTGTGCGTGCTCCCTACTACAAGCTAGGTGAGTGGATGCCTTGGAGCAAACCCCAAAGCACAGGGAGAGCTGGGGGTGAGGAGGCCCTCTGGGGCTGCCTGGTGTAGGAAGAGAGAGAGGTTTGGACTGGCAGAGGGAAGGGAGGTCTGCTGCTTTAGATTTGAGGCCAAGGAGATAAAGACCAAACCACATCACATCCCTGGGGCCTTTGTAGAAGAAGGTTAGAGGGGTATGTGGTTATTGATGGCCTTGGTGTTCTCCTCCTGGAGGGGTTCAGGCGGTATGCATTCATGGGAGGGACTTGGGAAAGTGAGTTTCAAGCCCTGTGGCCTGTCTTCCAGGGGAGACAACCCAGGAGGAGTGGAAGCGGCAGATCCAGGAGAACCCAGGTCCCTGGGGAGAGCTGGCCACAGACAACATCATCCTGACGGTGCCAACCGCGAACCTCCGCACCCTGGAGAACCCCGAGCCGCTGCTTCGCCTCTGGGATGAGGTGATGCAGGCCGTGGCCCGACTGGGGGCCGAGCCCTTCCCGCTGCGTCTGCCTCAGAGGATCGTTGCAGACGTGCAGATCTCAGTTGGTGAGTGCCTGGGGCAAATCTCTGTGCACGCTGCCCCCTCAGGGCCTTGCTTTGTCAGGTGGCGCTAGTGGGAAAGAACCAGCCTGCCAAGGCAGGAGACTCAAGAGACGCGGGTTTGATCCCTGGGTTGGGAAGATTCCCCTAGAGGAGGAAAAGGCAATCTGCTCCAATATTCTTGCCTGGAAAATTTCATGGACAGAAGAGCCTGGTGGGCTACAGTCCATGGGGTCGCAAAGAGTTGGACATGACGGAAGTGACTTAGCACATGCGATGTAATCCTTGCTATTTAAATAGAAAGGGAAAAAATACATTAAAAAGGAGACTTGGCTGTCTCCCCCAGCAAAACATCAGAAACCCCCTAAGTGTCCAACAGTTACAGGATGGTTAAGTAATGTACTTTCGATGGACGCTAGGAAGACATTTAAAGAGATATTTTGATGGCATAGGAAAATATGATGAGATTAGTTAGTGAAAGTCGCTCAGTTGTATTCAACTCTTTGTGACCCCATGGACTGTAGCCTACCAGGCTCCTCTGTCCATGGGATTCTCCAGGCAAGAATACTGGAGTGGGTAACCTATCCCTTCTCCAGGGGATCTTCTCAACCCAGGGATCAAACCCAGGTGTCTAGCATTGCAGGCGGATTCTTTACTGTCTGAGCCACCAGGGAAGCGTTATGTGGCACATAAAAAGCAGGCCCTAGAACCATATGTACATGAGTCTGAGCAAACTCCGGGAGATGGTGAAGGACAGGGAAGCCTGGCATGCTGCAGCCCATGGGGTCACAAAGAGTCGGACTCGACTGAGTGACTGAACAACACACAACTGTATGTACACAGTATGTTAAAATGTGTAACAGTTTTAGTCAGCATGTCAAGAGATCTTATCCAACAGTGGAAATGGTGCAGACCATAAGGGCTGGGCTTTCACAGGCATTCGTCAGGGGACTTTAGGGAGTGGAGAAAGATAGCAGAGGGCCTCTTCCTGGGTCACAGGGGTTGGGAGAAAGCATTGAATAAAGGGCTATTTGCCAGTGGGTCAGGAGGCCTGAAAAATGAAGAGCGTGTGAAAATTAAAGAACCACAGAAATCGCCTCTGGACTCTAGTACGCCCTTGGCGTACTCAGATGATCACTGTAAAGAGGTGCCAGCCTGGACAGCTCCACGTGTAAATATTGAAAAGGGGAACCACTAGTTCTTAATTTTGAGGAGAAGAGTATAATGACGGGTCCACGTGGACAGGGCACTCTCAGAGAAGCAGAAAAAAATTGAATAGTAACGTGAACAGTGATCCCAAACCTGCCTCCATATCTATAGCCAGTTAGAGTGAGGACGAAAGCACTCTTACAGAATGAGGAGATAAGGAGAAAAGCCTGGAAGGGTCTGGGTTTGCCTTTCTGAGCATTCTGGGTGTTTGGGGAGACACAGTACAGAGGAGAATTAGGTGGGTGGGGAGCGCCCTGACCCTCTCCTCCCCCTCCTGCCTTTCCCAGGTTGGATGCACGCAGGCTACCCCATCATGTGCCACCTGGAGTCGGTGCAGGAGCTCATCAATGAGAAACTCATCAGAACCAAGGGGCTCTGGGGCCCCGTGCACGAGCTGGGCCGCAACCAGCAGCGGCAGGAGTGGGAGTTCCCCCCGCACACCACCGAGGCCACCTGCAACCTGTGGTGTGTCTACGTGCACGAGACGGTCCTGGGCATCCCTCGAGGACGAGCCAACATTGCTCTGTGGCCCCCGGTTCGGGAGAAGAGAGTCCGAATTTACCTGGGCAAGGGTCCCAATGTGAAAAACTGGAATGCGTGGACGGCCCTGGAGACGTACTTACAGGTACTGGGTCAGCATCGGGGGGGTGCGGTGGGAGCCCCACTGGTGGGGGGACCCTGGGCAGACAATATCATGGTGCCCGGGGGTCACCTCTCACTAATCTGCCCCTCACCCGCAGGCTGCGGGAGGCTCTGACAAAGTCCAGGGGTGAAGGTTCTGGTGGATGATACCCCCAGAGCATCCCTTTGCACCACCCGAAAGCGGACGTAATTGCATCAGCCGCACCATTCACCCTGGGATTGTGAAGAGATTTATGAGAGTAGGCAGCAAGCTCTGGGAGATAGTGAAGGACAGGGAAGCCTGGCGTGCTGCACTCCATGGGGTCGCAAAGAGTCGGACACAAGTGAGCGACTGAACAGTAACAGAAAGTGGTAAGAAAAGTTAAAAACGGTAGAGGCAAAGGTAATACTACAAATATAGCTACTGTCACGGCTCTAAACCCAGGCATACCTGAGACTGCAACCAAACTGCTGTCTGAATAGCTCCGTGAAGCCAGCCACACTTCCGTGGGCATACATACGCATACACAATGTGTGGGATAGGAGCTGTTTTTTTTTTTTTTCCCTAGGTGGGTAAACTGTCTTCTCATTATGACTCGTCTGTGCCTCAGTTTCCATGTTATAAGCAAGCCATGATTCCTCACTGGACTGGACGTGGGGGTGGCCCCTGCCTTTCAGTTATCACCCAGCACCCAGTTCCAGCCCCTCAGTCCCTGGATCCGGTCCCAGCTCACTAAGGAGGGTTTTAGCACCTTGGATCCTGGAACTCAGCCTCAGGCCAACCGCACCCTCTTCTGGTCCCTGCACCTGCTCGAGTTCTCACTGTTGATCCCCTCCACCACGAAAATGACAGGGAGGCTGCCAAGAGACTGCTGTAACCCTGGGTTTGGAGAGAACTTCCTCCTCGGTGAAGTTGAGTTGAGGTTGGAACTGCTAATGTCCCTCTGAGCTCTAATGGCGGTTCCAATGGCACCGAGATGGCAGTCTTTACCTAAAATTCTGCCTTACTCTTAACTCTAGAGACCCAGACTATAGATGGTTCAGCAGGTTAAGAATCCGCCTGCAGTGCAGGGGACACAGGAGATGTGGGTTTACTCCTTGAATTGGGAAGATCCCCTGCAGAAGGAAATGGAAACTCCCTCCAAGTATTCTTGCCTGGGAAATCCCATGGACAGAGGAGCCTGGCAGGCTACAGTCCACGGGGTCACAAAGAGTCGGACACAACTGAACACAGGACACACACAGATTATATATTGTCCTCTGCTTCTCCTGGACTCACTGTTTTTCCTAAAGACCATTTGGTCACCTTGCAAATTGATAGAGACCTCCTGTTAGTGCAGATTATGTCAGGGTCGCGGTGGCAGTCCCCAGGTTGTGGGGGTTTAACTTTACAACTGTGAGAGACAATGGATTTTTGCACTTCAGCCAATTTCAAATCTTCATGTAATAGCCTATTACTACTTTCATAGTCTAGTGAGACAGATGAATAATGATGTTGGTGGTAAATCCTGATATTAATCAGTGCGGTTTTGACCACTGGACTGTCATTCATTGAGGATCTGCTTTGTGTTGAGCCCTGTGCTGGCTCAGAGACCCTTCTCATCATCAGAATACGAAAGTAGCCCACGAGGCGAGCAGGTGAAAGAGGAGAGGGTCAGTGATGGGTATGAAGCTGAGGTTTAAGGGGTTGAAGGCACACTCAGAGTGTTCGGTAGGTCTTTTGCCAATCAGATGTCTCAACCTGCTTGCTCCTTGTCTTTCCAGCTCCAGGAGGCCTTTGGGTGGGAGCCGTTCATCCGTCTCTTCACCGAGTACAGGAACCAGACCAACTTGCCCACAGACAACGTCGACAAGATGAATCTGTGGGTGAAAATGTTCTCCCACCAAGTGCAGAAGAATCTGGCTCCGTTCTTTGAGGCCTGGGCCTGGCCGATCCAGAAGGAAGTGGCAACCAGCCTGGCCTATCTGCCTGAATGGAAGGAAAATATAATGAAATTGTACCTCCTCACACAGATGTAAGGAGTGCCCAGCGAGGTGGCAGGTAGAGAGGTTTGGGGAGGTAGGCAGAGATGGGGATTCACTCCTCGACCTCTGTCTCTTAGTTCTAGCCTTGCCCTCTCAGCTCATTGCCCCTGGATCCTAGTAGCATCTCCGGGGTTGGGTTAAGGACATAAAGTGGAATCAGAAATCCTCAGGAGCGTGGCCTTCCATTTATGAGCTCGTTCCTCTGCTCTCGGCTATCAGAGTCCCTCCTGACCCTGTGCTGGGCCAGTGCTGAGAGCTTTGGCCTCTGTTTCTGTGGGTCACTATCACCCTGAGGACTCCCTGGGACTTAATTTGTTTTTATCATTTTCCCCCAAACCTGACCATAGAACTCAATGGAAACACTAATTGACCATGATATTCAGACAGCTCCCTGAGAACTCATATATTTTGTATCTTGAGTAGTTTTCCAAAAGCTTTGAAAAGCCATCTAGTGCCATTTGAAGAGCCCATATAACCAGGGTTAGCTCTTGGGAAAGTCGTTTTATCTCTGAACTCCCATTTCGTTGCGTGTGGGGTGAGGGTAAAGATCCCTGCCTCACGGGGTTGCAAGGAAGACCTAGGCGGGTGACTCTGAGGAGTGTGGACACTGGGCATGCACTCGAAGGGGTGGTTTTCTTTCGTGCTGGTCCACATTCGCTGCCCGCAGCCCAGGAGTTAGGATTGTCTCTCACAGTTGGCCCCCTGCACCCAAGTCCTGGGTCTTTCACCAGTTAGTTATAAGACTTTGGGCAAGCTCCTCAACTTCTCTGTGACTCAATTTCCCCTTCTACAAAGTGGGATCTATTTCATAGGACTATTGTGAGGATTAAATTTTAGTACCTCTAAAAGTGACTGTACCTGGCAGTTAGTAGGCGCTGAGAAAATGCCAGCAGCCACTGTTCGTATCAGTTAACTCCCATCAGTTTAGACCAGGGCTTCACTTTGCGATGGCATTTTTACAAATGCAATGAATTAATCCTGCTCCACCCTACCCTCTACGCAGACTCAGAGGATTCTGGTACACTGCCCTATGCTCTAAAGGCAGGTCTCTGTATTCACGATGGGGATTTTCAAAGCTGCCTGGGGTTCGGTCTCCTTCAATTCCATCTCTCCAGTACAATCCCTTCTTTGATTAAGCATGGAAATCACTTGAAAAGCCAGAACGAGACCGTGAGGATGTTTGTGCTTAGCAAACAAGGAGCAGTGGTGGTGTTTGTGTTTCCGTAGTGACACAGCTTCCTATTGCTGTTTGGCAGACAAAGTCTGTGTGCAAATAGAAATCTTTACTCTGGAATAAGATAACTGGATGTGGCTGACCCAGATTTTATTTATTTATAATGCATTCAGAGATTTTCTTAGCTTTTCTTCCAATCTTTCTGAGAACCTCAAAATTCTTTGTAGTTTCAGCTAGAGCTGGGGCTTCAGGATAAAAGCTGTGTGCATCCAGCCAGTTTTCCTTCCTTCGTCTTTTGATTTAGTTGCTTTAAGACACTGTTTTATTTGCTTTATTAAGAATTGGGTGGAAGCACAGACAACAGGATTTGACATAGATGGTATTTTTCTTTGGATTCTTTTATTGTGTCATTTCTCAATACTAGAATTATTTTCCCTTCTCAAATATCTATCATATGGATTCTTTAAACATAGATGCTGAATATTCATTCAGCACTTAAAGTAACTGCTGTCAATTAGTGGGCTGTTGTGTATGTGCCAAGGATAGGTTGTTTCATTTAATCCTCACAATAATCTTATGGAATGGAAATTTACAGCCCCCATTTTACAAATGCATGAACTAGACTTTATGGAGATTGAGTACATTGCCTAAGTCTTTATTGCGAGTCAGTGATAGATTTGGGATTTGAACCCAGGCATTCTGATTACAGAATGAGTGTTAGTAACTACAGTGCTTTGAACAAGCAAATAGATGAGTAAATGAAGAAATGAAGCAGCAAATAGAAGGACCTTTATGTCCTTACTTGCCAGCACTTTGGCTGCATGTACTTGCTTCCCAGTGGACAGTGCTGGGACGATCCTTTTAATATCAGCCCAGTCATCTGGGTTCTGGGATCGTCAGGTTTCAGTCCTCCCTAGGGCACCATGAAAGTGCTCTACTAGCTTATTGGATTTTCAGTGACTGGCTATTGTGGGGTAAAGCATCTTGACTCCCAAGTGTCCCAGACCTGCTGTGTTCTCAGAAAGAAAATTAGATCCTCAGTCATTTAGAATTATTTTTATATTGATTCTTACCCTCTTTAATCCATTCTCAGCAGTATAGCCCCGGGGACCTTTTTACAAATGGCAAGTTATCCATGTCACTGCCCTGTCTAAAAGCTTCCGGCGGGACTTTGAATTTAAGATGATGAACTGAACATGTAAGTTTACTTCCCTCCCTCCCCAGGCCCCACTGAAACTGAAGTCAAGAAACATAAAAGAGAATTGACTCATCTCAGCAAAGAAAACTGAAGGAATTTGGTTGTAAGTGAAGAAGATCTCAGCACATTCCTGGAAGAGAGAAAGTGGAAGGCAGCATAATGAAAGAGTGCAGCCCCTTGCAGGCAGAATATAAGCTGGTCTGGACACATAACCCCAAAGGGACTTGGGTGCCTGAAAAGTCTATTTACTAAAGAATTATGTCAGTTGTGAAATTGACTCCCCTCCCATTCTACCCCAACCTGTGTGCACAGAACACAGGCAACCCACCATTGGTTTCAAGTCTGTTGTTATTGTGGTTGTTCTGTTGGTGTTGTTTGTGTAAAGGAATCGAAGAAACTGCTTGAGGAGAGGTAGGAGTTGGTGCTCCAAAGTAAATTTCTCTTTTATGGAAATAAATGAGCCCCTAGCCTATTAGCTAATTCTCTGCTGACAGCCAAGATCCCTACTCAAGTAACCAAGTGCTTTCAGTCACAGAAAGACATCCTGCAGAAGCAGACAGACCACACAACTGCAGAGGGAGCCCAAGCAACTCTATAAAAAACTGTCATATTGATTCTTCAGTGAAAATAGTCGGCTAGGAATTCCCAGACATTGAGCCTTAGGGGGAGTGGTTGGGGAAGGGACCAGGAAAGCAGCATGGATTCAAGAGATTTGAAAAATATAACAAATTCTGGGGGAAACAGAGTTAACTTGGGAAAAATGATTTAAAATATCTGTATCTTTGGAGAGATGTGAGGTGCATCTGTAAGGTTAAAAACAGGATGCTACAAAGGGAAAACCTTGAAAAGAAGAAGAAACCCTTAAACTGAAATAAGGCTGCCAAAAATATTTAGTAGACAGACTCTAAGATAAAATTGAGGGAATCTTCCCAGATGTGGAGCAAAAGGAAATAGGAAATATAAAGAGAGGGGGGAAAAAAGACATAGACAATCAGTATCTAACTGTTAGGAGTGTCTAGAAGAGAGAACATAGAAAATGTTGTGAAGATAAAAACAATTGAACAGAAATAACTAAGTCTCCAAATTGAGAAGACTCCCATACAACCTACATCTAGACACATGTGAAATTTTGGAATGTTAAGGATGGAGCAAAGATATTGGAAGTACCAAGAGAAAAGATAAAGTTAGGTCATCATGATTAGCTCAACGAAAAAGGGATGAGAAATAGATTGGGAGATTTTTCACCAGCAACACAATGATATAGGCCAATAGAGGAACGTCTTCACATACAGAAGATCTCTGTACCCAAAATTCCATAGCAAGCCAAATGAAGGAAATTTTCTGACATGCAAGTTTTCAGAACATCTACCTTCTTTGCACTTGGAAAGGAAGTTCTCTCTCACCTGCTAAGGAAGATCTGCAGCAAAATGAAGATGAAAATCAGGAAAGAGGAAGAAATGGAAACCAGAAGACAGTGAATCTCACCCAGGATGTCTCACTCCAGAGTGACCATTATTCAACAGGAAGACTCACTCTAGAGTGACCATTAGCCAACAGGAAGACTCACTCTAGAGTGACCATTAGCCAACGGGAAGACTCACTCTAGAGTGACCATTAGCCAAGAGACCCATTTCAGATGAGAGTGCATGGTCTCAGACTCTCTGATTCTGTGCCATAGACATTATCCTTGAGAAGGTGGAATGTTTAAGAAATGGAGGAGATGCATTCTTTAATAAACACAAAGGAAAACAAAACAAAAACATGTTAAATTCAAGTCCAATTATGAGATAATGATAACAAAAATTACTCATGAAATGTAAGAAGAGACTGGATTTGTCATTGGCGGTAGGTATATTTCATTTCAAGTGACATAGGAATCATGACATTGGATATGTTTGGAAGAAAATATCCTAGCTTCTACTTTGCTGTTGTTTAGTCGGTAAGTTGAGTACAACTCTTTGTGACCCCGTGGACTGTAGCCCGCCAGGCCCCTCTGTCCATGGGATTTCCCAGGCAAGAATATTGGGGTGGGTTTCCATTTCCTTCTCCAGGGGATCTTCCCAATCCTGGGATCAAACCCAGGTCTCCTGCAGTGGCAGGCAGATTCTTTACTGCTGAGCCACCAACTCTCAGTAAACAGTATTTACAAAGCCAAAATAATGTAGATACTATTTATTGGTATTCAGTGCTCTGATCAGCCTGTAAACAAAACATGAGAGGCCTAATCTTTTATCCAGAAATGAAACTGAAAGTAACCTATCTTATAAAGGGAAAAAGAAAGCAGAAAGAGGTTGAGAATTCATTGAGGGAAGAGTGGTGGAGAGAAGTGTAGAATTACTTGTCCATTCAAAATGGGGGTGAAAAGTCTACAGTTAATGGGACAAGGACTAAAGGATTAGTTACTGTTCAAAATTATAAATTAAACCAATAGAAGCATTAAAAGTGCATCTATCAAAAAATTGGGAAAGGATAGGCAGATGAAAGGTGGGAATAGCATAAGTTAAATCCTTATCTTTTGTAATGGGGAATTATTAAAGATGGTCTAAAGTTAATAAGTCAAGAAATTATTGTTCAAACATATTATTTAATGTTAGGAAGTTAGTTAACAGAATATCTAAAAATAGAAATTGTTAAATGCATCACCTCTAGGGTATGGGACTAGTATTAAAAGGGTGGAGTGGGAAACTGTGTTTTTCATTTTAAGTCCTTCTGTACTATTTAATTTTTTACCTTGTGCATGTATTACTCTGATAAATTTTTAATAAACTCAAATAAAAATCCTTCCATGGCTACATATTGACTAAGATACAATCCAATCAAAACCCTTAAAATGGCTTATAAGGCCCTCAAGTAACTGGATCCATCCAAGGTGTCCAAGCTCATCACGTCTGCCCATCACTCTCTAGTTCTAACCACACTAAGTAACCTCCAATTATTCAGACACACTTCCTCTTGCCTTGCTTCTACAGGTGTTCTACAGAAAACAAAGCCTGTCCCTGACTCACCGTGTGTCTGCTGATTAAGTACCTGTTAAGTGAATGAATGTTCAACAGGGTGCTCATGAAAATCGCCAACATGTGTTCTTTCTCAAGAAGGTACATGATGTTTGTCTCTTAATCTAGGAGCATTTCAAGACCCTGATGTAAGCTTTCCTGAACTATCGTTTGATGGTTTTGATAAGTTTTAGTTGTATATGAGACCAGATGATATCAGAGGATTTCTATTCATCTGTCAGTCTCCTTGGCATGTTCTTTGCCTTGTTGCCTCAACATTACAATTGATTTTCAGCTGTTTTTTCTCTGTTCAGTTCAGTCGCTCAGTCATGTCTGACTCTTTGCAACCCCATGGACTGCAGCATGCCAGGCTTCCCTGTCCATCACCAACTCCTGGAGCTTACTCAAACTCAGTTCCGTTGAGTTGGTGATGCCATCCAATCATCTCATCCTCTTTCATCCCCTTCCTGCCCTCAATCTCTCCCAGCATCAGGATCTTTTCAAATGAGTCAGCTCTTCGCATCAGGTGGCCAAAGTATTGGAGCTTTTAGCATCAGCATTAGTCCTTCCAATGAATATTCAGGACTGATTTCCTTTAGGATGGACTGGTTGGATCTCCTTGCTGTTCAAGGGACTCTCAAGAGTCTTCTCCAACACCACAGTTCAAGAGCATCAATTCTTTGGCATTCAGCTTTCTTTATGGTCCAACTCTTACATCCATACGTGACTACTGGATCCCTGCAGTTGAGAGAAACAGTCAACCATCCAGTGGACACCTTTGGGCTCCCAAGTTTCATGTCTACTGCCATGCCTAGTCTCTTGGTGGCTCTTCCTTCTTCATCGTTAACTTTCTTCTACCATCTACCTTTCAAGGCCAACTGGAGCACTCTAATGAGTACTGACCTTACTGCCAGTCTTCAGCAGCTGCATGTATTGGAAATCCTTCTTATTCATATTTCCTCTTCATAATATCACTCTCTGATTTACCTACTCGCTAAACCAATGTCCTCACTCAAGGTCACAGCCTCCCTAATGTACATACTTAACAGGCCAGTAAGTAATCAAATACTGCCCTGAGTGCGTGCTATCCCTTCAGTCGTGTCCGACTCTGCGACCCTGTGGACTGTAGTCCACCAGGCTCCTCTGTCCACGGGATTCTCCAGGAAAGAATACTGGAGTGGGTTGCCATGGCCTCCTTCAGGAAATCTCCTAGACCCAGGGATTGAACTTGCATCTCCTGCCTTGGCAGATGGGTTCTTTACCAGTAGCACCACCTTGCTGACAAAAGTAACACTTTCAGGACTCGTTCATGCCTGTGTTCTTTACTCCTCCAAAGAT
Source organism: Bos grunniens (assembly GCF_055505025.1). Lineage (NCBI taxonomy): Eukaryota > Metazoa > Chordata > Mammalia > Artiodactyla > Bovidae > Bos > Bos grunniens. Next base: position 13,124,373 of record NC_141168.1, read on the forward strand.
TTTGGACCCCTGTTTGGCTTCCATTTTGAAACAGATTTCTTTCACTGATGCACATGATTGGAGTCAGTCTTCCAAGTGCTGTCGAGAAGGGGTGGGGTGATCCTAAACTTCTCAGACATCTAGCTACACAAACACAATTCCACTTCTAATTCCAGAGAGTTATAGAAACGTCACTTATTTGGATTCTTGTGATTTCAATGCTATGAAGAGAAGCATTTCTTTGAAAGGAAATCTTGGGCAGTATAAGTTATTTCCAATGTTCAAGTGTCACGTTAGGTGGTTGGCTTCATAGGTCTCATTATATCAGAAATAAATAAGTAAAATACAAATAAGGTATGCATTGACCAGTGATGACAGTGTCAGGAGCTAAGGATTGTGTTAATACAAGTATGTATACCTGGAGGCCATCAGAAAGTTAACTCCATTCATCTGCACTATATAGGAACTCATATATAATTATTTAAGAAATATGTGCATGAAGGCATTAAACATTTCTTTGTATGAACTGCCTAAATTTGGACATGAAATACACTTTCACAGATTGCCAAAGCATTTAGAATAATTTGAGAACTGAGACAGTGCTGACAGTGTGGAAAGAAAGGCAAAATGATCAAGGTGGCAGTATAAAAACATTCAAATTAAGAAGAGGACCCAGAGAAATAGAAGATCCTCCCCTCCTCATCGACAATATAGCAGCCTGTACCTATGCCCACTCCTACTATCTGTGAAGTCTCTGTGATTTAAACAGGAGCCAATATAAGCCCATATGAATTTCACAAATAGACCAAAGAGAATATGAAAACCTTTATAGCTCTGAGTTCAGGCTGGCCACCTGTCAAGATGGCCAGCAAACTTTAGCTTCATTGCTTTAAATAAATTGTTGAGTACAGCTAGACAAAAGTGCGGTGTGGCAAAAAAATGAGAAACACTCAAGAAAGTTACAGCAGGGATCAGGGGACCAACGCCACGACGGGGTGAAGACGCCCAAACTGATCTCAAGTCTGCTTTATTATGCTTTCTGAGACTTGCTTGTATGTGTTTACGTGAGCATAGCAGGACAGGTGGCCTTCAATGATAAGCCCGTGCAGTTAACATTTAACATTTTCATATCCCTGTTTTTCTGCCTCAAGGACAAAGACCCAGTAAATCTCTATGTGCCTCCCAGCCGCCACAGCTAGGAACCGTCTGTTGATGGCTTTCCATCCCCAGGCCCACGTCCTGCTTTCAAGATGTTTTTTGTTCCTTCTTGGATTCCTTCAGGAGTTGCATACTGAGCCATGTCCTCTCAGCAAGATTGTTTAATTCTTTTCTCATGCCTTTTAGTAGGCCGGTCTCCTACAATAAATATGCAGGAAGAAACTTGCCCTTGGAAATAGACCATGCTGTAATTTGAATGTGTGCATACTCAAGTTGCTCAGTCTGAGCAACCCTATGGATTGTAGCCATAGGGTCCTATGGACTATAACCCACCAGGCTCCTCTGTCCATGGGATTTTCCAAGCAAGACTACTGGAATGGGTAGCCATTTCCTCCTCCAGGAGATTTTCTCAATCCAGGGATCGAACGTGAGTCTCCTGCATAGCAGGCAGATTCTTTACCTTTGAGCCACCAGGGAAGCCCCATAATTTGAATAGAAGTTATCATACATTTACTACAGAAAGAAAAATGTAGTGGATGAGTCTTTCTTAAATACTCTCAAGCTGATGACTTTGCCCTTTACTCAGAATACAACACAATTTTAATAAATAAACGAGCATTTTAATGTTAGGAGATACAACCACTTCTATTAGCCTGGGTCCTCCAAGAGGCAGAAGCCAGATAAGGTCAGGTATACAGGAGGTTTATTAAGGTTTATTCATGGAAACACTTGTGAGAGAAAATAGAAAGGGAGCCAGAGGAGACTGGAAGGGCCATCAGACTGTGATGTCCTTGTAACCTCAGTGAAGGAGAGAGTGAAAGAAGGAAGGACTTACATTGCAGTGCAGGTCTCAGAAAGTTTTGTCAAGGCCTCTGGAGAGTCCTTGAGCAAAAGTCACCTGCCAAATAACGCCCCATGTCTCCTTAGTGTGCACACTCAGTTGCTAAGTTGTATCAGGCAGATCTTTTACCCCTGAGCTACCTGGGAAACCCCTCTCCTTAGTATCCCCACCATAATTAATCACTGGCCAGCAGAAGCTCCTGGGCAGTGTGGCCTTGGCGCCGAGGATTCTAGAACACATCAGCTGGGGCCGTCTGTCAACTGCATACCCGCTCCCTGCAGTTGGAGAGCTGAGCCGTGCATTTTCACCGCCATCAAAGCACTTGTTCTTAAAACAGCCATGGACACCTGTTCTGGATCATTTCATTGACTTAATTAACCTCCCCAGTGACTCATACCAGTAAATGCACATAGGTGGATTCATCCATCTTTCTTCCTAAATTAGAGTGTGCCTAATCCTTCCCAAATCCTTGAGGCCCTTCAGGGAAAGAATACATGGGACCATGTTAAATTTAACTCATAACCAAAAATAATCGAAGCAGGAGGCCAGTGACTAGCATTATTAATGCTAGCCCGTAGTTGGAAAGCACATGCGGGAAACTGGAATTACTGCGAAGATTTTTTTCCTCTCTTTGACAGAAATGGACTGACGTGCCACTAGTAACAATGACAATACTGATTTGTGTACAGTTACTGTATATGCTAGACAATGTGTACAATTACTGTATATGCTAGGCAATGAAGTATTATATTACTTATAACCCACAAACAGCCAGTCGCTGCAGTGCAAAGGGTATGTACTAGCATGCTTGGCTTGAGTTAATTCATATCTAACCTTGGAACTGGAACTAGCTTCATATCCCCCTGAATCTCATAGGGAAGAGGTGGATTATCTGAATAAATTTGGAATTGGGTTAGAAAGGACAAGTGAGGTGAAGTAGGAGATAGATGTTGAGGAGGAAACCTCAGTGTTTCCTACATGACATTTCTTAAAAACCTTTTCCTAGAAACTGGAAAGTACAATCCAAACCCATTATCATACCAGCCAAAATCGCTTAAAACCTGGCCCAGCTCTGTAGAGCTACCACTTTGGATATGTCTTGTTAACAAGCTTCCCTCACCATGAACATTTTCTCTTTTTCAAACTAAGCTTTCCACACTCATACCTTCATGCTGTGGATTATGACAGCTTCACATTGTAATGCACATTTTTCCAAAGCTAAGTTTTAGTGTTACCTCTGGAAGTTCTTTTCTGATACCCTGATTAGAAATAATTGCTTCTTCCTTTCTGTTCCCTTGCACTTAATTTGCAGCCAATTCAGCACCTAGATAAATCCATCTGATACCGTAGTTTCCTGTCTTCTCCCCTCCCTAGATTTACTGACCACAGCATCCTCTCCATCTCCTAGAGTGTACCACAGAATATGTGCCCAGTGAGAATATGCTGACTTTCATGGACCAGTTTCTGTGTTCTCCTGGGTGGGAGGAAGGGCCTGAGGGTCCTCACCTTCACATGACTTAGTTGGACCCACGCTGGTCACGATCTTTCATTTCCCAGTTTTTTAAATGGACCCTTATGTTCTTCCCGTGTCACTTCATTTCCATTCTTCAAGCAGCCTTGCTCCCAAATGGTAGATGGTGGGCCTGCTTCTTCTGCTGTCTGACCCTGGAAAACCAGCTTTGTTTGAAACCCTTTAATCTTCTCATTCGTCCTTAAGAACAATATGGCCAAAAATATTAATAAATATTACTTCACCATAAAGACTGAGGCTGCTGTAAGTAGAAACTAGTTAAAACTTAAGAGAACAAACTCACAAAAGAGACCTTGAACTCAGCACTGACATGAAACTTGCCTGACCACCCTCAGTGTCCAATTCCCACTTTGCTTCCCAAAGCTCAGTTGTTTCCTGGTATGAGATCAAGAGCTCAACTAACCCCGCTTTACATCTGGTTTCCACTCTGAAATATTCAGAAATTCCCATCTGTCTTATCTGATCATCTTCCTTGTATAGGCTTCTGCATGTTCTTTCTTTCTGAAACCTGATTGCATTTGGTTCTCTACCAAATAGGTCTCTACTAGCGACAAAAGACTTATTTACTCACTAATTCATCAGACATTTCTTGAACATTCACTATATACATGTTTACTCAACATACACTTATGTATTCATTAAGATACTACATACCAGAAATGAAACAGACTCAATAGTGGGCAAAAAAAGACAGACTTTACACTCAGCATACAAGCCTATGAGAAAGACTGTTAATCAAATGATTATACAAATGAATGTAAAATCACAGCCTGGATAAGATCTAAGAAGCACACGTATTTAGTGTAGGCATATCAGAAGTAGGATTTAGTATAGTCTGGAGATTAGGAAAGTCTTTTTCTAAGGAAGTGATGACCGAACTAAGATAAGAAAAAAGGAGTCATTTTCTACAAAAAGGAGATTGCACTTTGGTAGGAGGAAGTTTTGCAACTCAGTCAGTTCACTCAGTAGTGCCCAAGTCTTTGTGACCCCTGGACTGTAGCCCGAAAGGCTCTTCTGTCCATGAAAATTCTCCAGGCAAGAATATTGGAGTGGGTTGCCATTCCCTTATTCAGCCATAAAATAGAATGAAGTCTTGTCACTTTCAACAACATGGATGGACCTAGAGGGTATTAAACTAACTAAAATAAATTAGACAAGAAAGACAAATATTGTATGATTTCACTTATATGAGGAACTGAAAAAGCAAAACAAATAAACGTAACTAAACCAAAAAAGAGTCATAGATACAGAGAACAAACAGGTGGTTGCCAGAGGGGAGAGGGGGTATGTGGGGGAATAGGTGAGGGAGATTGAGAGATACAAACTTTTAGTTACAAAATAAATGAGTCACAGGTATGAAATGTACAGCATGAGGAATATGGTCAATAATTATGTAATATCTTTCTACAGTAACAGATGACAACTAGATTTATCAAGGTGATTATTTTAAATGTAGGCGTGTGTGCGTGATAAGTGGCTTCAGTCGTGTCCAACTCTTTGCAACCCTGTGGACTGTATCCCACCCAGCTCCTCTGTCCATGGAATTCTCCCCGCAAGAGTACTGGAGTGGATTGCCATGCCCTCCTCCAGATGATCTTCCTAAACTAGGGATCAAACCCACGCCTCTTTCATCTCCCGCATTAGCAGGCGGGCTCTTAACTGCTAGCACCGCCTGGGAAGTCAGGTGGCAGGTACCAAATACTGTAACTTTCCTTAAATCACTATGTTATATACAAACTACCATGATGTTGTGGATCATTTACAACTTCAAAAACAAACAAAGTCATAGAGAAAGAGATCAGGTTCATGGTTACCAGAGGCCAGGTATGGGAAGAGGGCAAATTGGATGAAGGCAGTCACAAGGCACAAACTCCCAGTTATAACACAAATAAGATATAACGTACAATATGATAAAGATAATAAACATGCTATACCTTATGTACGAAGGTTGTTCAGAGAGTAAATCCTAACTGTTCTCATCATACAGGAAAAAAAAAATTCTATTTCTTTAATTTTCCATCTATATGAGATAACGGATGTTCACTAAATTTATTGTGATAATCATTTCATGACATATATAAATCAAATCATATGTTGCACACGCTAAACTTACATAGCACTGTACATCAGTTATATATCAATAAAACCGAAAGAAAAATAAAAACTATATTTAAAAAAGAACTACAGTAGATAAAAAGTATTCTCCATTCCCAAATATCCTAGAGATAATCATGGTTATCAAGTTCTTCACACACTAACACACACCCCCTGCAGCAGCAACAGCTGCGTATCTATATAAAAGCTTTTTCTAATAACATTAACAAGATAATACTACACACACTAACCAACACATTTTATTTTTTAAGATTCTTTTATGAGGACCATTTTTAAAGTCTTTTATTGAATCTGTTACTTCTGTCATATGTTTTGGGTTTTTACACTGTGAGTCATGAGAGGTCTTAGTTCCCCATCCAGGGATGGAACTCCCACCCCCTACATTGGAAAGTGGAGTCTGAACCACTGGATTGCCGGGCAAGTCCCATAACCAAAACATTTTAAACATTAAGCTTTTCAACATTTGCATACAAGTACTTGCAGATTTACTCTATTTCTTTTAACAGTAGGAAAGGGTTCCACTTGTCAGTTACAGATTGACACTTGCCATCAGCTCTTGCCATCCACCTCTTCAAGGATTAAATCATGTGCTGCTACAGCTGCTGATTTTCAACACCCCCTGAAGGAGTTCAGGGTGGCGAGCAGAAATAAGGCATTCTGTGCTCCTGGAAAACTGGCAGGACAAGTCTTCAGATAGTGAGATATTTTCAGGAGCCGATTTTATGAGCCCAATTCTTGTATCTCCTCATCTCTAGAAAAGCACTAAAATCCTTTGTGATGATGCTTGTTTCTCGTGACTAGCAGAAGCTTCACGAGACCACCAAAGCTTTCTACAAAAAATATGTGCTGGACTGCATGTACTTGCTTGCCCTTTACCAGAATCACATACATTCTGTCCTTCCCCTCTACCTCTTTGGAACAGTTTCTCAGAGCTATCTGAGGTGCTGCGTCCCAGGCTGCAGTGCTCATACTGCTCCAAATAAACACTTAAGTGAAAACTCTCACCGTGTGCATCTTTTTTTAGTCAACACATTGTATGATGTAGACTAATTGAACCACTAACTTACTGACAGAACTTACTGATTAGGTAATTCTGAGTTGCCTTTTGCTTAAAGAACAGGAATTTACTTCTCGTGGTTCTGGAGAGTAGAAGTCCAAGATCAAGGTCCTGGCAGGGTTCGGTTTCCCTGAGGACTCTCTCTACAGCTTAAGGCCCTCACTTTCTCGCCATGAGCTCACACGGTTTGTCCTCCCTGTGAGAGCATTCCCAATGTCTCATCCTCTTCTCACGGGGACGCCTGTCATACTGGATTAGGGATCCACCTCAATGGCCTCATTTTAATTCAGTCACCTCTTTAAAGACCTTCCCTCCAAATATGGTTACATTCTGAGGTACAGAGAATTGAGACTTCAACATGGAATTTTGGGGAAACACAATCCCACCCAAAATGAGAAGTGTTTCACAACATACTAAAATATGTACCAGCACTTCATTCCTGCTTCCCCTACTCTCAAAGAATTTAAAAAAAAAAAAAAAAACTGCTTTAAAATGCTGAAAGTATATTTTGGTAGAGATCCAAAGGGAAAGAGACAAATAATACAGCATTATGTTGTTGTAACCACTCATTCTGGGAAACAAACTCACTCAGAAGGACGATGCAGAAAGTGGAGTGCAGTTTATTACACCGGCAGGCCCAAGGCAGAGTCTCCTCTTAGCCAAGGACCCCGACCAGTTTTTCTGAAAACCTTATATACCCTAAGTGTACGTGCCCAAACCCACCTCCCCAAATTCCGTGAAACTAGTCTGAACAAAGGAAAAGAAAGATATAATCAAAGTTAACCCGTGATTCTTATGCCTTAAGCCTAGGTAGTTAACAGTGGACACTTATCAATAGGCCTGTGGTCATACCCCAATAAGCATAATAGAATTTATGATTCTCTTAAGTTACACAGATAATTAGGGTATTCTTTTAGGCAACAGAGAGTCTAGGTACAAGCCCTGGGGCTCTTCCATCTGGGGGGTCTGGTTTTCCAGTTGGTATGTCGTTTCCATAGATACTGGGCATATAGCTCAAAGTCCACAGTCCAGCCCAAGATGGAGTCCTCCTTTCAAGATGGAGCCTGTTCTGTTTCCTCCTTCATTCCCCACCTCTTGATGCTCTTAACTCATAGTATGAGCATCATTCATAGGGATATATTGCACCCTGACTCTCCGACCGCCAATTTGGGAGAACGACATCAACCTTTGAGTTACAAAGTTCATAATACATTGTAAAATAAAGGGTCCAGAAAGCAGAACTATCAAGGCAACTATAATAATGGTAAATATAGTTTTCCACCAATCACCCTTCACCCAAGATAGGACTGAAGTCCAAAAAGGAAGATTATCATCAGACATAACTTTTACCTGACCTTTCACGTCATCTAGGGTGGCTGATATATAGCCAGATAAATCAGGAATATATACACAACATTCAACTTTAATTATACCACAGGTCCCTCTTTGTGCTGAAACTATGGTTAGTCTCAAGATGATAACAGCAAGTCCTTGGAGCAGCAGTTAATTGTAGAGCTTCATCTCTTTTTCTTCTTTAAGATGATCTTGGTTTCACGGGGATCAGTGGGGTCCTGTTGTGTAGTCCACTCAGCGTCCTCTGGGTCTACGTGGTATGCTCTCTTCACCCTCATGTGGTGGACCCAGGGAGTGACACCTACAACTTCAACTGCAGTAAGGCTGGTTAGAACAACAGTATATGGACCCTTCCAATGTGGGGCCAAGGAGAAGTGTTTCCAGTTCTTCATCATACCTGATCCCCGGGCACAAATTCGTGAATCTGTTCCCCAAGGGGGAATAGCACCCTTTCTTGTATAAACTTAGTTACCTGATTTATTACCTTACCCAGTTGTTCCATCTGCTGTGAAATCTCATCTCCCCTTACCTGAGGCAAATTTGTTTTACAATGGGAGGGGGCCTCCCATACACAGTTTCATACGGAGAATAGCCATGCGACCCATGCGACCGTGGGGTCATCTTGAGTCTGGGCAGAGCCTTTGGAAGCAAGTCCACCCAGGAGCAGTCAGTCTCTAAGATCCACTTGGAGAGTGTCTCTTTTAAGTGTCTGGTTGGTTCGTTCCACCATCCCAGAACTCTGGGGCCTATATGCCGTATGTAATTTCCACTTGATATTTAGAGCTTTACATACCTGTTGAATTAAGTCGGGTACAAAGACAGGGCCGTTGTCTGATCCTATACTGGTTGGGAACACAATCCGGGGATTATTTCTCAAAGCAGACAGTGAGCCACTTCATTTGCTTTTTCATTTGGGGTGGGGAAGGCCTCCACCCATCCTGAGAAGGTACATACCATGAGTGTCAGCAGGGTTTAAAGTCCACTTAGAGTGCCTTTTATCTGTATTCCTGGAGGTTTTTGTTCATGTCCCGGGGCAGCATTGCCCTTTTTCATTTTTGGTGGCCCTTTCTGCTTCAGCCAGCTGGTCTTGGGCCAGGGTATACTGTGGGAGAGTTAAAGTTAACTCAGGCATTTTTGAGAGTACAAAGGTTCTGATAGATCCCCCACCAGCAGGCCCAGATTTCTCAGCCACGTGTTTTACGGCTTTATCTGCTAGTCGGTTTCCCCCCGTTTGTGGGGTGTCTTCCTTTTGGTGACCCCAACAATGCATCACTGCAACCTTTTCAGGTTCCCATACAGCATCTAATAGAGTCGAGATTTCTTCTTTGTTTTTAATACACTTTCTGTTGGCTGTCAGAAGACCTCGCTCTTTATATAAAGCCCCGTGTACATGTAAAGTAGCAAAAGCGTACCTGGAGTCTGTGTAAATGTTTGTCTTCTTGCCTTTTGAGAGCTGGAGGGCCCAGATTAGACACACAGTTCGTGATGGCAGAGAGCTGGCTTCAACGATGGCTTCTTCCGTGACTACTGCGTATCCCGACAGTCGTCGTCCTTGTTTCGCCAGGCTGGTGCCTTTGTGTACAGGACCCACTCTGGGTCCGGGCTTGGCTGGTCTCTCAAGTCAGTTCCGCTGGCATAAACTTCTAGGATTTCCTTGCAATCATGTGAGGGCCCACCTTCTCCCACAGGAAGGAGAGTGGCTGGATTCAGGGCCTGACAAGGCTCAATAGTAACGTGGGGCTTCTCACATAACAGTCCCTGGTATTGAGTAATCCGGGATGTCAACAGCCATTTATGGGGGTCCCCTCACAGGAGAGTGTTGACCTCGTGTGGGACTTTTACGATCAAATCTTGGTCTGAAGTCAGCTTGGTTGCCTCCTGGACCAGTAAGGCAACCATAGCAACTGTCCGTAAGTATCCCGGCCACCCAGTGGCAACACTGTCCAGTGGTTTTGAGAGATAAGCCACAGGTCTATCCCGTGTCCCCATAGTCTGGGACAACACTCCCATAGCCACCTTGTCCTTTTCAGTCATGTGAAGAGTAAACGGCTTAGCAAGGTCTGGCAGGCCCAAGGCGGGTTCGGACATCATTGTACCGGGATTGAGTTCTATTACCAGTGGGACTTGTTTTGCAAGCCTAGGGGGGTTGTCTTCCACCCAGACCTCGGGGAATTGTTGAGTTAACTCTCTCTCTCAACTGCTCAGCTTGTCCAGTTTCCCTTCCAGGAGATTGTGCAACCTCCATTCATCTTGAGGGGTTCCCAAGAGGAAGAGTAAATAGGTGGTTGAGCCCACTTGAAGAGTGGGTCTTTCGTGGGGGGAAAGGTCACTTGTGGCCCCAATTTAGATGGCAAGTCTCTTCCCAACAAAGGCACTGGGCATTCAGGGATGTATAAAAATTCATGAGTCCCTTGGTGTCCCCCCATCTGACATTTTTGGGGTAGGCTAGAAACACAAAGGCTGCATTTATCACCATCTGAGACCCAGCAGCCTCTGGATCTATAAAGTCTATAGGTCTCGGACGGTCTTTTGTAGAACTCAGAGGGTGATTCGCTTTCCCTTTCAATAACTTCAGAGGGTTTTACCATATTCATAGGTTTTTGGGCCCCCCTCTTGACGTCTTGTAAAATGGCTGCCTGATATCTCTCCAGGTGGCCCCTCCCTTCCTCTGTGTTACAGTCCCAGCTGGGCTTCTCATCGCGGGTGGCTCGTTCTGCCCACCGCTGCGGGTTTGCAGTACCCTCAGGTGCCATTTCTCTTAACCATTTTCTGGCCTCTGTTAGGAGCTTGTATCTTTCCTCAGTAAAAAAAGGGAGACTAGTAGTTGAATTATGTCATCCCATGTAGAGCGGTGGGCTCGGAAAATAGTCTCCATTAGCCTAATCATGGCTTGTGGCTCCCCCGAGTACGGTGGAGCGTGTCTCTGCCAGTTTAATATATCCGCAAAGGAAAATGGCTGGTAATACTAGGCTACAGAGGGCTGATGGTAGTGCCCCATGCGACCTGAAATGGAGGCTGTTGTAGCCTCTGAGGGGCATCTGTAGTGGGATTCTTTCCCCCTGTTCCTTGGTGGAGCGCAGCCTCTAATTGCTGTGTTTTCTTCCCCCTTCTCATCAGTACTCACTGGGAGAGGTGGATACAATCTAGGAGATCTGGCTGGGGTGGAATCCTGGGGGCAATTACCAGAAGTCTCCATCTCTGGGATCAGAGCCTGCTGAAACTGTGGCTCTACGATCTCCGGGAGAGCTGGCGGAGGAGCAGCGTCTGCTGCAGGAACTTCACCTGGCTGTGGATCAGGCATTAAGGCGGCCTCTGGTCCTGGTGGTGCACTCACTGGGAGGCGGGCGTGTCATCATTCAGTATGGGGGAGGGGGCAGGTCATCCCCGTCCAAATCCTGTAGAATTTCTTTTTTATCATCAGTCAATTTTTGTGCCATTAATATTTTTCCCTTTCCCTTCTGGATATAGAACCTTGTCCCAGAGGAGGGTCTTGAGTTAACCCTAGCCGCAAGTCAATATATGGATATTGATCTGGGTGTCCTGACTCTCCTGTGACTACTGTATAGACTGTTTCCACTATTTTTAAGTCCATGGTGTCCTCTGGTGGCCATCCTACTCCCACAGGGGGCCATTCGACCTCACAGTGTATGTGGAGGCAGTTAGGCATCATCTTCACCCTATAGTCTCCTCTAAATCCCTTCTTTAAACTTTTAATCATGTACTCCAATACAGTTGCCTTAGATTCATTTCCCCCCATCTTGCTTACCTTCTTGGACTGTCTTCTAGTTTTCCTTTTCATTCTGTCTATGAAGTTCTCAGTACTCTATGTACTTCTGATATTCCCACTCAATGAAACACTTATATTGCCATTCCATTTCCTTCCTAAATGGGGTGAGAAGAGCCTTACCTGCCAGATCCCAGAGGGAGAAGGGGGATCGGCATGTCTTCACCTGTCGGTTGGCATGGCCAAATCAGAACACCACGTGGTCCAAGACTGTTTCTCCCTTAACTTTTAAAGTCCGTTCTGGCTTGGTAGGCTTGATCAGCTGTGGACGAAAAGACAGATGGGTTAAATATCCCACGTCCCAGGCCGTCTCCAGAAAAGCCAATTGGTACTCACTGATGTATTCCCCTCCTTCTAGCCTGATAATTCCGAGGGGGTCAAGAATTTCACAGCAAATGGGACACCTCCTCAGGGAGGGCAGAATACAAGCACACAAAGACCAAGTTTCTTCTAACAACTCCCTGGCGATTGCTTGGTAATAATTCTCCCCAAGACAGCGTGGACACCACCCCCTAAATGACATTCACAAATTTCCTTCCTAAGCTCTAACACACTCGTCAACCTGTGTACCAAGCAATCGCTGCCACCTGCCTATTCCAGGCTCCTGTGGGTCCATGCCCCTTCTAGTCCCTCCCAGGGTGGTGGTCAGGCCCCTTCTTCCACCCTGATGGGTGGGTTCCTCCTCACCTGAGCGCTCAGTTCCCCTGCTGCCGTCCACTACCTGCTAACACGAAAGGTCCAGGCATTGAGAAGCAAAATCCTTCCAGAAGGGTGAAGCACATTCCCCACTCTAGATGATTCGAGTCGCAAGGCCTTGGAGTAGTCCCAAATGGGATTTGTCTCCCCAAAGTGAGGAGTTTCCTGGCCAATGCACCAAATGTTGTAGCCACGCATTCTGGGGAACAAACTCACTCAGAAGGAAAATGCAGATAGTGGAGTGCAGTTTATTACACTGGCAGGCCCAAGGCAGAGTCTCCTCTTAGCCAAGGACCCCAACCAGTTTTTCTGAAAACCTTATATATCCTAAGTGTATGTGTCCAAACCCACCTCCTGAAATTCCCTGAAACTAGTCTGAACAAAGGAAAAGAAAGATATAATCAAAGTTAACCCGTGATTCATATGCCTTAAGCCTAGGTAGTTAACAGTGGACACTTATCAATAGGCTTGTGGTCATACCCCATAAGCATAATAGAATTTATGATTCTATTTGGTTACACAGATAATTAGGGTATTCTTTCAGGCAACAGAGAGTATAGGTACGAGCCCTGGGGCTCTTCCATCTGGGGGGTCTGGTTTTCCAGCTGGTACGTCGTTTCCATAGATACTGGGCATACAGCTCAAAGTCCACAGTCCAGCCCAAGATGGAGTCTTGCTTTCAAGACAGAGCCTGTTCTGTCTGTTTCCTCCCTCGATGTTAAAGAGCAAAGAGTGAAAATGAACTCAGTCAGCACTTACTTACCCAATGTGTACTGAAGACCAGGAGGCAGGGTGGAGATGAGATTTGGAAAGGCGTCCACCAGTGACCTTGGGGAAGAAACGAAATGGTAGAATCAGAAGCTGGATTTCGAAGTTTGAACCTCATTTTTGGCAAAGGAGAGGGTGACCTGCAGTGAAGAAATGACATGTTCTATACAGAGAGGCAAGAAATGGAGTTTAAGAGATGTGGTACACATACACCATGGAATATTACTCAACCATTAAAAAGAATGAAATAATGCCACTTGTGACAACATGAATGGACCTAGAGAGTGTCATGAGTGAAGTAAGACAGAGAAGGAGCAAGATCTTATGACATCTCTGCAACCATGAAATTAAAAGATGCTTACTCCTTGGAAGGAAAGTTATGACCAACCTAGATAGCATATTGAAGAGCAGAGACATTACTTTGCCAACAAAGGTCCATCTAGTCAAGGCTATGTTTTTTCCAGTGGTCATGTATGGATGTGACAGTTGGACTGTGAAGAAAGCTGAGTGCTGAAGAATTGATGCTTTTGAACTGTGGTGTTGGAGAAGACTCTTGAGAATCCCTTGGACTGCAAGGAGATCCAACCAGTCCATTCTAAAGGAGATCAGCCCTCGGATTTCTTTGGAAGGAATGATGCTGAAGCTGAAACTCCAGTACTCTGGCCACCTCATGCGAAGAGTTGACTCATTGGAAAAGACTCTGATGCTGGGAGGGATTGGGGGCAAGAGGAGAAGGGGATGACAGAGGATGAAATGGCTGGATGGCATCACTGACTCGATGGACATGAGTCTGAGTGAACTCCAGGAGTTGGTGATAGACAAGGAGGTCTGGCGTGCTGCGATTTATGAGGTCGCAAAGAGTCAGACACGACTGAGCGACTGAACTGAACTGAACTGATGACATCTCTTATATGTTGAATCTAAAAAGAAAGATACAAATGAACTTGCTTATAAGGCAGAAAGAGACTCACAGACTTAGAGAACAAACTTATGGTTGCAGGGGAGGGGAAGGATGGGGGAAGGATGGTGGGGGGATAGTTAGGGAGTTTGGGATGGACACGTACACACTGCTATATTTAAAATGGATAACAAACAAGGACCTACTGTATAGCACATGGAACTCTGCTCAGTGTTATGTGGCAGCCTGGATGGGAGGGGAGTTTGGGGGAGAACGGATACATGCATACGTATGGCCAAGTCCCTTTCCTGTGCACCTTAAGCTATCACAACATTGTCTGTTAATAGGCTATATACCCTAAAAGAAAACAACAACAACAAAAATTTTTTTTAAGAAATGGAGTTTACCAAGTGTATCTTTATCAAAGAAGAAGTTAGAAATAAACTTAAAAAATGAAAATAGAAAAAATGGAACTGGATAGGAAGATACTGGAGGATGTACCACCTGTTTTACAAAGATTCGAGATCTGAGACAGAAGGGAATATGAGTGAAGTGTCGAGTACATGTGAAAATTCAATGAGGATGTGACATTAATGGATGCTTTTAAGTAATTTTGTAAACAGACAGTCACGATCCTTTAAGAAAAACAGACACATCCAGTAACTCCATAAACAGAGCAATGATTTCCATGTATAACCAGTGTTAGCCCAGAAGGAGAGACAGGTTATAAAATAGGGATCTCAAGTCCACATCTTTACAATCACCCTCAACTACACCCTTTGCCCCACCCCTACCGTCACTCTCTCCTTCTACAAACAAGATAAAACTAACTGCTACTGCTGCTGCTAAGTCGCTTCAGTCGTGTCCGACTCTGTGCGACCCCATAGACGGAAGCCCACTAGGCTCCCCCGTCCCTGGGATTCTCCAGGCAAGAACACTGGAGTGGGTTGCCATTTCCTTCTCCAATGCATGAAAGCGAAAAGTGAAAGTGAAGTCGCTCAGTCGTGTCCGACTCTTAGCGACCCCATGGACTGCAGCCTACCAGGCTCCTCTGTCCATGGGATTTTCCAGGCAAGAGTACTGGAGTGGGGTGCCATTGCCTTCTCCGGACAAAACAAACAACAAAAAATCCTTGAAAGTAAATATAGTGTATCGACTATATTACTGTTCTGGTTTCGGAAAACTGGAAACAGAATTGGAAGCGCAGCCCAATTTTGCAGTTTTGCGCAAAATCAGATTCCCAGCAAATCTGGGCTTCTTTAACCTTGATTTAGACCTTCCCACTCCTCTTGGGTAGAAACTCAAGCCGCAGCCCCTCTATCACTTCAGCTGGAGTGGACGTGTCTGATGTTGTTAACAGGCACGTTTCCTTGCCAGCAAGCACATCCCTGGGCAACATTCCTGTCTACAGTCCCAGACGGTTCTGATGGAACTCCATGGATCCCCGCGAATCCCTCCCGGCACACGGTGCACGGCGGGAGACTGACCACCAGGGGACAGGCCCTCAACGCAGGAGCAACCCGGTGGGGACGACGCGGAAGCCTCGGTTCTCGGGCGCCGCATCCGGGACTGGAGGGGAAGGGGCCCCGATCCACGCGGGGCCAAAGCCGACCCGGGTCGAGGGTCACGGTGTTGTTGGCTTGTCCGCCCCGAGTCTCTTATTGGAGACTCGGCGTGTGCTTTCCTCATCAAACGTGACAGCAACTTTGCCCAGCTCCCTCGCACACAACAGGATCCCTCGTAGGGTCTGGGGAAGCAGGAGTTCTGACCCCCAGGGGTGTCCATGATCAGGGCTGCCCATCCCCCAGGGCACCTCCCCGGGTGCGGCGGGCGGGGCGGGGCCGCGGGGCGGAGGCTCCGGGAGGGACGCGCCCCCCGGGACCCGCCCCCTCCCCGGCCCGCCCCGCTCCCCCGGCCTACAAGTCTTTGCGCACAGGAAGCGCCTCCGCATCTGTACCTGCGCCCTGGTCCGCTCCCCGCACCCCGCCCCGCCGAAGCGTGAGTTCGCGGGTCAAGCGCGTCAGTTGGAGGGTAGGTGGCTTCGGGCGGGGGCCGAGGACCTGGGGAGACCGGTGCGCCCCCAGGTGCCAGATGCAGGCCGGAGATCATTCCAGGCGGTGGGCAGTCGCGGTGTCTCTGGTCTCCTTAGGTTCACGTTCTGGTTTCCTCTCGCCCTTCCTTTCCCTATTTTCGTTTGTCTCGAAACGCTTTCCTTTCGCCTCTTTGCATTTCTGGGTCAAGAATTTGACAGAAGATGTGTGGTTGTATGGGGGTGTGTTTGTGGGTGCGTGTGCATGCATGCGAACGTAGTAACAGTTGCAGTCAGAGTTCTGAGAATGTCTTTTTTCTCATTTCCTGTGGTTTTTGGGGTTTGTTTGTTTGTTTGTTTTGTTTTGTTTTTGGTGCTTTTCCTGTAAAGCTAGGGAGGCTCAGATTCATGAAAGAGCTCACTTGTCTTTTCAGAGGCTTGACCTCAGACTTCCTGATCTCTCGCTGCGCTTTTCCATCCAAACCCACATACTGAAACCATTCACCCTCTGGCTTTCATACTCCAGCTGGGACTGGTACTTTTTTGTGAATTCACTTTCCTGCGGGCAATATTCAGAATAAGGCAATAGATGGGTTGTTGTTGTTGTTTGGTCACTCAGTCGTGTCCGACGTTTTGCAACCCCATGGACTGTAGCCCACCAGGCTTCTCTGTCCATGGGACTTCCCAGGCAAGAATACTGGAGTGAGTTGCCATTCCCTTCTCCAGGGGATCCCTGGATCAGGGCTCCAACCCAGGTCTCCCAGATTGCAGGCAGGCTCTTTACAATCTGAGCCACCAGGGAAGCCCCTCAGGTGGGAAGGATAGTTAAAGAAAGAAAAGGAGCTGGAGTTTTATGAGGAATACTGGGCATGCTTAAGGAGCCAAGCCTTCTAGAGAATTGGTAGTGAAAGTGAAAGGAAAAAAAGTTTAGAAAACTGTGGAAAGCCCAGACTCTGCAGGCTTAAAATCCAGGGGGAGGCACTCAGCTTTACCTGGGGGAGTGGATGAAACTAATGAGGACAAGATGCTTGAGGAAGATTATAGATGAGACTACAGAATGCATCTTAGGGACAGAAACCAGCTTGCTCTCCTCTGGATAAGAATGTAAGTTGAAGGGAGTGGTATTTGATAAGTGGGAAAAACAAGGGCAAGGCTGACAGTGTATGGAAACAGGAGGGAGGCGATTCCTTGGAAGGGAAGGGTTTGGTGTGTGTCAGTTTCGATGGTTCCCCAAAGCCAAGCCTTATAGAAGGACCTGAGCACAGGTAGTTTACTTGGGAAGTGAGCCCAGAACTGCACAGTGAGGACGTGGAGAGGAGGAAACCGGGAAGGACCCTGGTCCAGTAAGGAAGGACCTCTCACTAAGCTGTTTATCGCTGTGGGCAGCTCAAGCCCAATTCCTGGGGTAACCCATGAGGGGCTCCAGAATGCACCTAGGATGGGGGCTCCAGAATGCACCTAGGATGGCTCTACCCCAGGGGAAGCTTCCCCCATATCAGCTCACCGCCACTTCAGGGCTGCCCCTGGACCCTTGCCCAGGTGAGAAGGTCTCCCAGTGCCCAGGAGAGTCCTCCAGGGCTTTGCTGGATGAGGTCTGGGGCACACAGCGCACCTGCTACCTGGCTCTTGTCACTTGGAGAGGCCAGAAAGCACAGCAGAGGGACAGACACTCGTGATTTCTGTTCTCCTTGCATACCTGACACTGGATGTTTTTATCTGCATTCTCTTTATCTTCCAAAACAATCCTCCAAAGGATGTACTATTCTCTTTATACAAATGGGAAGACTGGTGTATAAATAGTTTATCCAAGAGGAGCTGCTCTGAAGGGAAAAATGAACTCAGTTTTAGGCGCACCAAATTTTCAAAGTCCTGGGGAACCTCAGAATGTTCCCCAAAGTAGAGGTAGGGAACTCCCTAGTGAGGGCAGACCTAAGAAACTGGGAGGTGTTTCCCAATCATTTAGTCAGAGCTACCAGAACGAATTTTGTTTCTGAAAGGTCAACTGACCTTTTTGTCCAGAGAAATAATGTCCTGAGTCATCTCAGCTTAACTCTTACTTTGATCTTCTTGCTCCTGTGGAATCCAGCCCCACCCTCACACCACTCAGGTTCTGCTCCTCCAGCCCCCATGGGGCTTCTCTCTGTTAAAAAGCTCCCAGAGAGAAGGCTGCGGGGAAGGGATAGTTTGAAAGTTTTTAATGGATATATCCACACTGCATATTTAAAATGGATAAACAACTACTGTATGACACAGAGAACTCTGCTCAATGTTATGTGGCAGCCTGGAGGGGTGGGGAGTTTGGGAGAGAATGGATACATGTATGTGTCTGCTTGAGTTACATTACCATCACTCTTTGGCTTCCCTGGTGGCTCAGACGGTAAAGCGTCTGCCTGCAATGACGGTAAAGTGTCTGCCTGCAATGAGAGAGACTCGGGTTCAATCCCTGGGTTGGGAAGATCCCCTGGAGAAGGAAATGGCAACCCACTCCAGTACTCTTGCCTGGAAAATTCCACGGACTGAGGAGCCTGGCAGGCCACAGTCCCTAGGGTCACAAAGAGTCGGGCACGACTTCACCTTCACTTTCTTTCACTTTCTCCATCACTGTTTACCTGAAACTTATCATGACACTGTTAATCGACTATACCACAATACAATGTAAAATAAAAAGTTAAACAAAAAGTGCTCGCTTGCAGCATTTCAGGTCTCAACTTAAATCTCAGGTCTTAGCTTCAATGTCACTCTCTCATGTGGGCCTTTACTGTAACCCCATCTAAAGTAATTTTCTGGTTGCTGGATATCACATAACTTTTATTTTCATCTAACAGTTATTAATGGCTGCATTTTATCTGCTTGTCTACCTAATTATTGTCCTTCCCCTTCTCAAATATTAGATTCGTGAAGGCAGGGACCTTGTCTGTTGTGTTTCTTGCTGAACCCCCGGGCCTTCCACCACTTGGGGTACCTAACAAGTGGTTTTCATCTGAATGCATTATTTATGTATTTATTTATGGCTGCATAAAGTCTTAGCTGTGGCTTGTGGGATCCTCTCTACCAGCTCACTGTTGGAGCTCAAGGGTGGCTTATGGCCCTGCTGCATGTGGGATCTTAGTTCCCGGACCAGGGATCAAACCTGTGTTCCTTGGATTGCAAGCAGATTCTTAACCACTGGAATACCAAGGCAGTCCCTGAATGCATTTAGTTTTCTTTCTTTCTTTTTTTTTATTTTTGCCCCACACATTTCTTCCTTTGTTCTGACCAAGCTGAGTCTTTGCTTTCTCCTCCTGCAGCTCACTGAACCATGGCGACAACTCCTGCGGCTGCCTTTGAGGCCCTCATGGATGGAGTGACGAGCTGGGAGCTACCCGAAGGCCCTGTTCCCAGTGAACTCCTTCTTACTGGAGAGGCTGCCTTCCCAGTGATGGTGAACGATAAAGGCCAGGTCCTCATTGCGGCCTCCTTCTATGGCCGAGGCCGCCTGGTGGTGGTGTCCCACGAGGGCTATCTGCTGGATGCCGGCCTGGCCCGGTTTCTTCTCAATGCAGTGCGCTGGCTCTCTCCCTCTCCTGGGGCGCCTGTTGGTGTGCACCCATCCCTGGCATCACTAGCACACATCCTGGAGGGCTCCGGGGTGGAGGCACAGGTTCACCCAGAACCAGCAGAACCCCTGGGGGTTTACTGCATCAGTGCCTACAATGACACCATGACTGCGGAACTGATCCAGTTTGTGAAACGTGGTGGGGGCTTGCTCATCGGGGGCCAGGCCTGGCACTGGGCCAGTCAGCACGGTAGTGACCAGGTGCTGTCCAAGTTCCCAGGGAACCAGGTGACCAGTGTGGCCGGAGTGTACTTCACTGACACCTACGGGGTCAAAGGCCGCTTCAAGGTCTCCAAGAAGGTGCCCAAGATCCCTCTCCAGGTCAGGTAAGTGGTGTTTCCCTCCCGGGAGTCTGATGCGTGTCCACAATAAATCTGATCCTCATCAGTGAGCTTCCGCTTTAATACACATGGTGTTCTACTGCTTTTCAGAACCACCAGAAAGAAAGGTAAAGACAACTATAATGCACTAAGGCCCAGGAAGGGCTGAGTTCTCACTTTTCCTGCTGGCTGTGGCCAGAGCAACAATCGATCTGTTAGAAGTGCTTGTCTTATTCATCAGTCTGTCTGATGCCTGGGTTAGGCAGGGTGGGGGCTTCCCAGGTGGCTTAGTGGTAAAGGCTGGAGCTATGCTAGGCCTGTTCAGCAGGAGAGCTGGGAGTCCTGATGGAGGGATGTCTGATGGGAACTGGAGCCCAAGAGAAGACACAGTGACAGCCAGAGACACAGCTTGAGGGAGACAAGTACCTTGGCTCCTTTCTGCCTCCAGGCTTGGCTGGTGAACTGAACTGGAGTGAGGAGAGAGGACAGGAATCGAGATTTCCATGATCAAATACTTTTAAGGACGGTTGTTGCCACTTAGGGAGCTGTACAGGACTAGGAAAGGAAAGATTAGAGGAGGTCAGAGTTTTGGATATTTGTGGTTTTGTGTAGCTCGTTAAATCAGTGACTCACTGTACGTGGCCACGGGTAACAGAAGCCATGCTGTAGTGGACTGATCTTGTAGTTTATTTCTCTTCTGTAACAAAGTCCAGGCAGATAATCAGGGCTGTGGCATTAACTCCCTGCTTTATGATAACCCAGGTTCATTCATGCATATTCATTCATTCCCTCTCTTGCTCTCTCTTTCTCTCTCCCTCCCAATCTCCCTCTATCTTTGTCTCTCTTCCCCTTTACCACTTCCATGACCCACACCCCTCCCTATGATGATGCTTCACATTTATCCTTATGATTTCAAGATTGCTACTACTATTTTTGGCAATATAATTACACCCCAGCAAGAATAAGCTATAATGAATATACGTGCTGCATATGTCTCTTTTAATGCAGATAGTAATATGTTTTCTGGGAGCCCTGACTATCAGACTTCTGTAATGTTTCAGTGGCCAAAATTAGCTCACCTGGCCAACTCTAGCTGCCAGAGGGCCTGAAGAGCTGAATATTTGGCACCTCTGAAGAAATCAAGATTCTGCTGTGAGGAAGGGCATGTTGTTCAGTTGCCAAGTTGTGTCTGACTCTGCAACCCCATGGACCGCAGCACACATGGCTCCTCTGTCCTCCACTATCTCCTGGAGTTTGCTCAAATTCACGTCTATTGAGTCGATGATGCTATCTAACCATCTCATTTTCTGCCATCCCCTTCTCCTTTTGCCGTCAATGTTTCCCAGCATCAGGGTCTTTTCCAATGAGTTGACTCTTTGCATCAGGTGGCCAAAGTATTGAAGCTCAGCATCAGTCCTTCCAATAAATATTCAGGGTTGCCTTGTTTAGGAATGACTTGTTTGATCTTGACTGGAGATCAGACCAGTCAAGGAAGGGCAGACACACATTTAGAAAGTAGTTAGCAGTGTCCCCAGCCCCAAGGCCTGGCACACTTAGACTTGGTTCCCTCTGAAAAGGTTGGGAGGTGATGAGTTATTCAGAGAACCAGGGTGGATCTGATTCATTCCAACTTCTCTTTAAGTCTGAGGGACAAACAGGTAAATCTCACCAACTAATTCCTCTTAATAGTTCCCAAGGACTCCTATCCAGCAAACTAAACCTGTTTTCTTGTTTTTCTTCATCTACGCCTACATTTTTCATCTCTGCCACGGAATCTGAAGTACCTTTTGTTTTGTTTATGTTTTGAAAACATAACCAGAAGGTATCACATCTAAAAGAAGTAATAATTTCTTAATGTCATTATCCATTTCCATAATGGTCTTATTTTTTCACAGTTTTTTGATCTTTTATTAAAACCCAAATATTTTGATAGCTTGATATGACTTCTATGTCTCATATAATACTGAGTTTTCTTTCCAATCTTTTTATCTCTTGCTGTTTTTTTCTTAAGGAAACTAGGTACTTTGTCCTGAACAGTTTCCCCATAGTATAGAATGTGTTTCCTTGAAAAAAGTCTGTGTTTTGCTGACTGAATCCCTATCGTGAAGTTGAATAAAGTCCTTTGTTCCCTATATTTCTTGTAAATTAGAAGTTTGATCTAGATTCTACATCAGAGTTTGGCAAACTATGGCACGTGAGTCAGCCCCCTCTGTGTGTTCAGTTCAGTCACTCAGTTGTGTCCAAATCTTTGCAACCCCATGGACTGCAGCATGCCAGGCTTCCCTGCCCATCACCAACTCCCGGAGTCCACTCAAACTCATGTCCATCAAGTCGGTGATACCATCCAACCATCTCATCCTCTGTCATCCCCTTCTCCTCCTGCCCTCAATCTTTCCCAGCATCAGGGTCTTTTCCAATGAGTCAGTTCTTCACATCAGGTGGCCAAAGGATTGGAGTTTCAGCTTCAGCATCAATCCTTCCAATGAATATTCAGGACTGATTTCCTTTAGGATGGACTGATTGGATCTCCTTGCAGTCCAAGGGACTTTCAAGAGTCTTCTCCAACACCACAGTTCAAAAGCAGTAATCCTTCGGCAGTCAGCTTTCTTTTTCTCAGTAACAAGTAGTAAATGCAGTCATCATATTTAAGTGACACTTTTTAAAAAGAGTGCACGCTAAGTCACATCAGTCGTGTCTGGCTCTTTGTGATCCTGTGGGCTGTAGCCCACCAGGCTCCTCTGTCCATGGGATTCTTCAGGCAAGAATACTGGAGCGGGTCACCGTGCCCTCCTGCAGGCATGGCAGGATCTCGACCCAAGGATTGAACCCCTGTCTCCTATGTCTCCTGCATTGGCAGGTGGGTTCTTTACCACTAGCACCACCTGGGAAGCCCTTTAAAAAGAGTGTATAAATCTTCAAGTGTAGTATGAAGAGTTTACTTGTAACACATTCCTAGATCAGAGCTAGCATGTGGAGAATGGGATTTGATGTTCTATACTGCCTTCTTTACAGAAATGTTACTCTGAAGAATAGAGGTACTTTTTAACTTCATTCATTTCTATGTTCAATAGTAAGCTTACCTCAGAGATACTGTGAGTTCAGTTCCAGACCACTGCAATCAAGTGCGTCACACGAGTGACTCAAATCTCCAGTGTTATTAATGAGAGTGAGAAAATTGCTGTGAACTGTGTAACCTCCTACCCTTCCAGATTTCTGTATTCAGTGAGCCGGTCTCAGTGGTTCCGCATCTGAGAGCAGCCCCTTTGTTCCTTTTCCAGGTGTGGGGAGGACCTCAGGCAGGATCAGCAGCAGCTCCTGGAAGGGATCTCGGAGCTCGACATCGGGACGAGGGGACTCCCCTCGCAGCTGCTGGTGCACGGGGCCCTGGCCTTCCCCCTGGGCTTAGATGCCTCTCTCCGCTGCTTCCTGGCAGCTGCCCGCTATGGCCGGGGCCGGGTGGTCCTGGCTGCCCATGAGGGCATGCTCTCTGCTCCCAGTTTGGGACCCTTTTTACTCAATGCTGTGCGCTGGCTGGCCAAAGGCCAGACAGGCAAAGTTGGGGTGAACACCAGTCTAGAAAAACTGCACACCCTGCTGTTGGAGCATGGTCTTGAGTGCAGTCTTGAGCCCCATCTGACAAGTGACGTGTGCGTCTACTGCTGTACAGCTTACAGCGACAAGGAGGCTAAGCAGCTGCAGGAGTTCGTGGCCGAAGGGGGTGGCTTGCTGATCGGGGGCCACGCCTGGTGGTGGGCCTCCCAGAACCCTGGCCGCTCCGCGTTGGCTGATTTCCCCGGTAACGTCATACTGAACAGCTTTGGCCTCAGCATCCTACCTTGGACCTTGGACCCGGGCTGTTTCCCGGTCCCTTCCGCCGACAGCCTGAACTACCACTTCCGCAAGGCGCTGTCTGAATTCCAGGCTACCTTGAACCTCGAGGGTGGCAACTTGGAGAAGAACTGGCTGGCGAAACTGAGAGTGGATGGAGCCGCCTTCCTCCAGATTCCCGCAGAGGGGGTCCCTGCCTATGCCTCCCTGCACCAGCTCCTGAGGAAGCAGCTGCGGCTGCGTCTTTCGGGGTTCCCAGCTGTGAGCCGGGAGAACCCGGTGGCCGGTGATTCCTGTGAGGCGGTGGTGCTCTGCCTGGCCACGGAGCTGGCGCGCTCCGGCACTGACTGCTCCGAGCTGGCACAGGGGCTTGGAGCCTGGTCCTGCGGCTCCAGTCTGTGCCCATCAGAACACACAGTGGAGATCAATGCACGCAACCCAAGTAGGCCACCAGGGGCCTGGCGGGGGACAGGCAGGGGGCTCGTGGGCTCCGTGGGATCTTGTAGGGGCTGAAGGTTCGGTGGGCCAGTTCCTTTCTCCATCAGGCACTTTCAAGGAGATGGGAGTGGGGTTCTGCCCTGGGCTTAGGTGGGCTTCAGGCAGGAAGCATGGATGAGCTGAGGTGTGCAGGGCAGGGCTGTACCTCTGGGAGGTGCTGCGAGGCGCGGAGCAGGGGAATAACTCAGCCTTTGCTGTGCCTTTTGTCACCCAGGCGATGATGCCTGGATGAGTACAGGGCTTTACCTCCCAAACGGACAACTTACAGAAGTCTGCTTGTGTGAAGCTGCAGCTTGCGCCGGCCTGAAGGTAAGGCTCGGACCCCACCACTGCCTCCTTTCATTCTCATCCAGCTCACTGCTCTTCTGCCAGAGTGCAGGAAGGCATCGTACTACCCACGTTACAGGTGAAGCAGCTAAGCTTCTGGGAGCCTAAGGGAGTGACTCCCTGCAGAAGGAAATGGCTACCCGTTCCCAGTAGTCTGGCCTGGAAAAATCCCATGGACACAGAGGAGCCTGGTGGGCTGCAGTCCATGGGGTCGCAGAGAGGAGGACCCAACTGAGTGCATGTGTAGAGCTCCTCACCTCAGACCGAGTCCTCTAAGACAAGCCCTCAGCTCTCCACCTTCCGACGGGAATGTGGGGGAAAGGACACCAGACATATTCTGAACCGCAGGCATTTCCCCAGCCCAGCCTTTCTGGGTTTTACATCTTTACCTTCATCCCTAAAGGGTGTGCATAACCCCATCACTCACAAAAATAGACCATGATGCCAAATTAAAATTGCTCCTGCCTCAATTCTGAGGGTCACTTCCTACCACGGTTAGGGTCTCTTGGGGGTCAGTCTCCCTTCTCTTGCTCACCTGCAATAACCCTGAGAAAAACAGTCCCAGGCCTCCAGACAAGATGCACTCTATCTGTCTGAGCAGGAAGGGAGGCCGGGATGAGCCCTCATCCCATGTCCCACTGTGTCTGATGGGCCTCCTGTCTGGCACGAAGGGCGGCCAAGGATTCCCTCTGCCTTATTCCCGGCATCAGAACCGCCTCAGGGGCTTGATCCCTGGTGTAGGAGCCCAGGTTCTGTCTAGTACAGAGGCACCATGAGCTGCTAATCAATATCAGCCTCAGGGTTATGTCTGGTCTGCCTGATGGTGGTCCACTGTGGTGGTGGTGGTGGTTTAGTCGCTAAGTCATGTCCAACTTGCGATCCCATGCACTGTAGCCCGCTAGGCTCCTCTGTCCATGGGATTTCCTTCTCCAGGGGATCTTCCCAACCCAGGGATCGAACCTAGGTCTCCTGTTCTGCAGGCAAATTCTTTACCTACTGAGCTACCAGGGAAGTCAGTCCACTGTGGAGCTGTTTAAATCCCTAGAAATATGATTCTACGTACCGTTCAGTGCATATGACTTTTAGAGTGCTACCATCTCATGGTTTGCATGCACCACTTACAGAAAGGGGAGGCTGGAGTTTTCTCAGAACCTCCCACACACAACCCCGCAACCACAGCCCAGGGAACCAGCATGGTGCAATTCCCTTTCCAGTTACAGATTGGCTGCCACACCGACGACTTGATGAGTGCCAGCAAGCTGTCTCGAGCCCCTGTGGTGACTCACCAGTGCCATATGGACAGGACCGAACAGTTGGTCTCCAACCTCTGGGGCGGCCTTCTCTACGTCATCGTGCCCACGGGCTGTAACCTGGGGCCCGTGTCCATCACCATCAAGAGGGCTGTGCCTGCCCCGTATTACAAGCTGGGTGAGTGGACTGAATGTGGAGGGGAGGAGGAGAGCAGGGAATGCTGTGTAGTTGTGGGCTGGTTGCCAAGGAGCGGAGGCGAAAGGATTGGTGGACAGGAGGAGAAGGGACTGCTGGAGATGGCAGTGGAGGCAGCAATGAGAAATCCCTGTGTCCATGGAGACTTCAGGGCAGAACAGAGGGGAGGGTCTGGGGGCCCGTCCTTCTCTGCACAGCATGTAGTCGTGCATGGTAATTGTCCCTTATCTCAGTGTCCTCCTCCTGGTCAGTTCAAGGGAGGTGGAGGAAGTGGGGGACGGTTCCGTGATGTTTATGCCTAGGTGAGACATCCCTGGAGGCGTGGAGGAGCTGTATTCAGGAGAGCCCGGCTCCCTGGGGAGAGCTGGCGACAGACAACATCATCTTGACGGTGCCGACTGCAGACCTGCGGGCCCTGGAGGACCCAGAGCCCTTGCTCCGCCTCTGGGATGAGATGATGGAGGCTATAGCCAGGCTGGCGGCCCAGCCCTTCCCTTTCCGCCGTCCAGAGAGGATTGTTGCTGATGTGCAGATCTCAGCCGGTAGGTGCTCCAGAGGGATGCTCCTAGCGGGTAGACACCTTTTCTTTACTATTTTGCATTTCTTTGGGCCTGTTGTTTTCTTTCTTTCATTCTTTCTTCCTTCCTTTCTGTAGTGTCCTTGTCTGGTTTCGGTATCAGAGTGATGACAGCTTCCTAGAATGGTTTTGGGTGGATTCTATCCTCTTCGGTCTTTTGGGAGTTTGAGAAGGATCGGTATAAATTCTACTGTGTTTGTTGGGTAGAGTTCCTCAGTGAAGCCATCCAGTCCTGGACTTTTTGTTTGTACCGAGGTATTTTTCTATATATCGATTCTGTTTCACTTCTAGTGAGTGAGTGATCTGTTCAAATTGTCTGTTTCTTCTTGTCGCAGTTTGCACAGGCTGTGTGTTTCTAGAAACTGGTCCAAGAAACTTGTCCATTTCTTCTTGTCCAGGTTGTTGGCATGTAACTGTTCATAGTATTCTTTTTTTCCCCTCCTTTTTTAAAATTTATTTATTTTAATTGGAGGCTAATTACTTTACAATATTGTATTGGTTTTGCCATACATCAACATGAATCCACCACGGGTGTATACGTGTTTCCAATCCTGAACCCCCCTCCCACCTCCCTCCCCATACCATCCCTCTGGGTCATCCCAGTGCACCAGCCCCAAGCATCCTGTATCCTGCATCAAACCTGGACTGGTGATTCTCTTAGGATTTTTTGTATCTCTGTGGGAGAAATACCATTTGTTACTTTGTTTACTTGGGTCCACTTGCTCTTCTCCTGAGCCTGGCCAGAGTTTGTTGACTGTCCTTTCAAAAAACCAGCTCTTGGATTTATTGATCTTTTCCATTGTTTTTGACTCTATTTTAGTTATTTTCTGTCTGATCTTTGTTATTGCTTCCTTTCTGCTGACTTTTATTTTGCCTTTTAAAATATCTAATATGTGTAAGGCATAATTTTAACAGTAAAGTAAGGGGAGAAAACTACACTGAAGACATGGAGATGAAAAGATGTTTACATGCAAAAAGGTAAATCATGTTCACCTACAGGGTAAGAATTCACAGAAGGGTGGAACAGTCTCAGAAAAACTGGTACTAGGACTTCAAGATGCTGGTGAGGATTCTTTCAAGGAGAGATTATAACCTCTGAGATATCTCCTTCAACCATAATTCAGATTTGCAATGAAAAGAGGGGGTAAAAAGACTTAATACTAAGTACTTAGTGGTTTAGAGAAAAGGCAATGGCACCCCACTCCAGTACTCTTGCCTGGAAAAATCCCATGGATGGAGGAGCCTGGTGGGCTGCAGTCCACGGGGTCACTAAGAGTCGGACACGACTGAGTGACTTCACTTTCACTTTTCACTTTCATGCTTTGGAGAAGGAAATGGCAACCCACTCCAGTGTTCTTGCCTGGAGAATCCCAGGGACAGGGGAGCCTGGTGGGCTGCTGTCTATGGGGTCCCACAGAGTCGGACACGACTGAAGTGACTTAGCAGCAGCAGCAGAGAAAAGAAGGACATCTTTTGCTTAAAAAAAGGGGGAAAAATTCAAAAAAATTCCTTTGGCCATATTTGTAATCTTTTAACAAAGGGCAAGATTTTCATTGTTAAAAAGCATTGTTGAATTTGGACAACAGTGGTTTCTACAAGAGAAGGAATAACACTGCCTAGCCTCAAGGATCTCAGATTTGGATACAAGACCTAATGTTGCAGACTGGCATGCAAAGGAAACTCACACGAAAGGAAGCACTGAATTATAGTGGGAATGGCTATGTAAAGAATTAATATTCTTTGGGGCCAGAGAAAGCGGGAGGCGTAACTCCAGAGTGGAAGTATGGGAAGGAGGCTGGGCACTCTTTGGACCAAGTCAAGGGGGGCATCAGCTTTCTAAGTCAGCAGGGAGATTCTGGAATTATCGGGTGCAGGCAGGATGGTGAGGAAAAGTTACCCAGTGGAGAGGAACGAAGGGAGATGGGTTTGGGTGGACCCTCCCCCCGTGCCTCATTCTGCCTTTGTGTTCCCAGGCTGGATGCACTCGGGCTACCCCATCATGTGCCACCTGGAGTCAGTGTTGGAGCTCATCGATGAGACGGGCATGAGAAGCCGCGGGCTCTGGGGCCCCGTGCACGAGCTGGGCCACAACCAGCAGCGGGAGCAGTGGGAGTTCCCCCCGCACACCACCGAGGCCACCTGCAACCTGTGGTCGGTGTATGTGCACGAGACGGTCCTGGGCATCCCCAGGGCTCAGGCCCACCCCGCTCTGAGCCCTCCAGAACGGGAGAATAGGATCAAAACACACCTGGAGAAGGGAGCCCCCCTGTGCGACTGGAAAGTGTGGACAGCTCTGGAAACATATCTGCAGGTACTGAGCAGAAATTCAGGGAGATGGGTGCCCCCAGACCCTCCATCATGGGGCATCCCAGATCTCAGGAACTCTCCAAGTCCTTTCCACCCCCACCAGCCTGCCCACCACCTTCCCTGGCTGTGGGATGGTGCCTCTCAGGTCAAATATCTCTAAAATGCAGATAATGACACCTGCCCCACTCACATCCTGTGCTTTTGTGTATGTAAGAGAAAATGACAACTATTATGAGAAAAAAATAACTAGAGAGACATACAGTCTCTGGGTATATCAGGCAAGAGCAGATACTCTGAGTAAAACACCCCTGAGACTGAGTCATGTCTCTCCCACTCACTGGCTTGTCCTTTGACCCCTAACGAGTGCCTTGGAAATGGTGATTGTCTTGCTTTGCTTTCTCTCACCTTAGTTTTATGGGCTCAAGTGAGTGTTGCATCCCTTCATAGTGTGAGGGGCAACTGCATCACAAGAAGACCTCTTAGGAGGTAACTGTCAACGAAATTGTCAGGTTTCCACCACCCACTTGAAGCCAAAGTGTCTTCAGAATGAATAAGTAAATAACCAACCCAACAGAAGAACACCAAAGTCTCAAAGTGAGTTGATTTCCTGTGACATAAGCAGAAATCCCTTTCCCCTCTCCCATCCTGCTTTGAAGTTTAATATTTTCAAGCTGTGAAAGCCACGCCCCAGTCAGATCTCCTGCCCTGTCTGCTATGACCCTCTAAATAATGGTCATGGCTCACATTTCACAGCCACACTTGAGTTAGAGAGTCTAAGCATCCTGACAAACATCACACATTTAAATGATGGGCCCAGAACCTATGGTCAGGAGTGACAAGCCCAGGCTTTTGCACATCCAAACCCTCACTTTGATTTTTCTTTTTTCATTCATTTTCTGAAGATCTGAGTGAGAGACAGCCCCAGTCAATGAGATAACTGCATTGTATCAGATCTGGATTCTTCTAGAGCCAGTCTGAGGATTGCAGGGAAACAGACCCCACATGGTAGTTGCCACTGAAGTGTAAGGCAAAGCCCTCATTCCTCTCTACCTGCTGACCCACTCACCATGAGTATCATTCTGCAAAAGCTCTGGGGAGACCTCTCATCCTGGAGTCCAAGACTTGGTCTCAGGACAGATGGGCACCTTCTGTTTTCTCCACCTGCGGTAGGTCTTCTTCCCTTCTTTCCTCCTGCCATTGCCTTAGCCCAGATCCTTTGCATCCTCCTGTCCGCTCCAAAAGCCTCTTAAGTTTTTCCCCCATCTTGCTTCAACCACCTTCAATCCACCTTCCACACCAACTCCAAAATAATCTGAATATTCCATGGTTAAGTCCCTCAAGTGTGCTCCTTCACATTCAGAAGAAAGGGGAAATGCTTAGATGGGTGACGAAGGCCGTTCATCATCAGACCTTCACCAACACTCCAGCTCCCAGTTTCCCACCTCCTTAATTATCCTGCAGTTTACGGAGCCGCTTCCCACTAAGAACTCATTTGCCGATTCGGCTTCTGGTCTCCCCATGCTTCTCTCCTGCAGCTGAAATGTGCTGAACGTCTTGTCTGTTTCCTGTCACATCACCTGTCGGAATTCAGCTCTCTTGTCCTCTTCTCCCGACATCATCTCCTGGACAAGCCAGCCTCTTTTGTAATGTGTTTACTTACACATCCGTCTCTCGGGTTGACCAGGGACCTCCAGAAGGACGAGAGCCCTAATCATTTTGGCCTAGCGCAGTACCTGACACACTGCAGATGTTTCATAATGTTATATGTGTAATAATATGTTCAGTGTGGTGATGTATTAATAGAGATGAGCAGGAGGACTCACCAGGCCACGTCAGTGAGTACACAGCCATGAGATCACAGGGAAGCTGATCAAAGTGCACCTGTCCCTGCGGTTTCATACCCCAGACTCAGAGGATTCTCCTCCACAAAAGGAGGAGATCTTGGAAACCCCAAGATCACTGCTAGCTCTAAATTTCTGTGGAAAGTGAAAGTGAAGTCGCTCAGTCATGTTTGACCCTTTGCAACCCCATGGACTGTAGCCCACCAGGCTCCCCTGTCCATGGGATTCTCTAGGCAAGAATACTGGAGTGGGTTGTCATTTCCTTCTCCAGAGGATCTTCCCAACCCAGGGATAGAACTCAGGTCTCCCACATTACAGCAGACCCTTTACTGTCTGAGCCACCAAGGAATCAAAACTTTCTATAATCTTAGCAAATAAGAGTTTCCTACCCATGGCTTTCAGGTAGGTTCTTCCCTATGAAGTATGAGTCACTCATATGTTGAACCGCTTGTGACATGCCTGCTAATTTCTTGTTTTGCTCCAAAAGCAGTGTCCTGTAGAGAAAAATGGTAGCCTTGAAAATAGTCACAGGTCTGAGATGGCTTGAAAAACAAGAAAAAAAAAAAAAGATTTTATTATGTCTGAAAGATATTTTAAGTTCCCAGATTTGGGGACCGAATTCCCATCTCAATCGAGCTCAAATCTATCTGATGCCTAAGTCAAGAAAACACTTGGGAACTGAGAATACTACTTCTTTTTAATTAAAGAAATTACAGATAACAGAGATAAGCGTCATTTGTTGAGGGTTTACCTCTTTTCACAGTTAGGTTTCTTGTGTAGCCCCCTACTAGATTCAAAGGGTACAGGGTTTGTGACCAAAAAGTGGATTGAGCCAACACGATCTTGTTTATGATCAGAAGTGAGATGGGGAGACAGGGGCAAGTAAAGAAGCAAAGCTAGCAATGGCTTCCCAGGTGGCGCTGATGGTAAAGAACCCATTGCCAGTGCGGGAGATGTAAGAGATGCGAGTTCAATCCCTGGGTCAGGAAGATCCCCTGGAGAAGGAAATGGCAACCCATTCCAGTTTTCTTGCCTGGAGAATCCCATGGACGGGGGAGCCTGGTGGGCTACACTCCATGGAATGGCAAAGAGTTGGACACAACTGAAGTGACTTAACACATACACAGAAATCACAGGAAATGAGATACACTCGTGAACATGCATGCTGCAGTATTTCACAGACTTACACCTCATTCTGCCCCTTCCTCCTTTTCCAGCTCCAGGAGGCCTTTGGGTGGGAGCCGTTCACCCAGCTCTTTGCTGAGTACCAGACCCTCTCTGACATCCCCAATGACAACCCTGGCAAGATGAACCTGTGGGTGAGGAAGTTCTCTGAAAAGGTGCAGAAGAACCTGGCTCCGTTCTTTGAGGCCTGGGGCTGGCCCGTCGAGGAGAAAGTGGCTTCTAGCCTGGCCTGTCTGCCTGAGTGGGAAGAAAATCCCATGAGGATGTACATCTAGACTGCGATGTCAACAGTGGGCACCCAGCAGTGTGTGTTTGGAACAGGGGTGACCACAGAAGGGCGGGGGTGATCACTCGCCCACTCCACCTCCCTGTGTTTCTTGCTAGTGCGCCCTGAGCCTGAATCCTCCTTTGCCTCCTGTCCTCAGGAAGTCCTTTAAGATGCTAAGACAAAATGAAACCAGCTTTCTCAGAAAAACACCGCTGTGCTTCTTTTCTCGTATCTCTGCCTCTATGCTCGCTGCCACCCAGAGACTTGCTTTACCATCCTCGCTTTCCTGCAGAGGATGTTTCTTTGAGTTTCTGCAAGCTCTTGGCTTCTATTTATGACATTGTAATCTGATATCACTCCCTCACCCCAGCTGGCCCTGAACAAACCTTTTATCTCTAGCTCTCAGAAGCTTTCTGATTGTAAGAGAGACAGGCTGTTCTAATGGAGATGGCTGTGAACCAGCTTTGGTTCTATGTAAAGTCACTCAACTCTCTGTGCATCTGGATTCTTATTCATGACATGGGGATAAAAAACATGTTTGATCACCACCTGTGTGCACATAAGGGAGCTCTTCAGCCCAGTTTTGTGTGGACAACCTGCGAACTAAATCTCCCTTCAAAGTCTACCTCTTTGACGTTTGCATTCAGTGCCTGAGTGCCGGAGTCCAGCTCCAGCAACCAGGGATCCGACCCGAAAAGATGGACGCTGTCGGCAAGAGAAATGAGACAGCCTCTCAGTTTTCTATGGACCGCCTGTTTATTCCAAGTTTAAGATTCTCTTTTATACTTTTACAAAAATATTAGGCCAGAGGTTTGACATTTTCAGTTTCCCCTCTCCCAGATTTATTATCTCCATAAATTATTGTTGCTCTTCAGACTTCCTGCTTCAGTGATTCTTTCAGAATCAGCCTTGTCATCTATTATCTACCTCTTCTAATGTGTCCTATAGTTAACTTGTGATTACATTGTAAATCATGCTACATTCCTCAGTTTACTACTTATCTTCCTAAATCCTGTTTGCCCCTAACATCCTGAGCTCACTATCTCTCAAAAAGGCTTCTAGCTATAGTGTCTCTAAAAAGTCCTAACTTCTATAAGCTATAGTAAAATATGCTAACTTTACACCATTCCTTAAATCTTTAACCTCTAACTATTTTAATTATTTCTAAGCCCTAAATTCAGTAAACTCCTTTGCCATAGACATTCTCCTCACAAATAGGCTTCAGATATCAATCCCTCCCATGACCTCAAGCTACGGCCTATGTGCTCATCCTGGAACACTCTTTTGTAAAAGTCCTTGAACAAATGTTAATAATTAACTTTATGAATTATTTTCTGAACACAACTGCAGAAGGCTTTGTGCCTTCTCATGCTCCTCTTAAGAACAATAAGCACCTTAATATTCCTTTTCAGTCAACTCAGCCAAGGAGAGGAAAAGACAAGTCAGAATTACAAGGCCTAACTCCTTCATCCCGGGATGTGTGCCTGCAGAATGAGGAGAGGGGGCTGGGGGCGGTGCCTCCATTTTGTCAGTAATGCCTAACACGGCTCCCGACATCGCCCCCTTTTTTATTTTTTAGAGCATAGGTATAAAACTCAGTAGGTAGAGCAGAGACACTTCGTCTGAGTATCCTGAAAAGGCACGGGGCTATTACACAAATCAGAACTAACAGGCATAAGCACATGGCCGCATTAATCATTGTTGTAGAAAAGGATCCATGTAGAAAGATACCCCTCCAGATTTTAGAAGAGGGAATTAGAAAGCCATTGAGAGGAAAAGTCAGAGTCCGCCTGTTTCATATTCTGAATATCTTGATGAAACTTAGAAATATCAATACTAAAATCTGAATGATTCTAGATGCCTAAAATATGATTTCTAATGCATTCCCAAGAGTGCCTGGACTCATTCACTTGTAGAGGGGTAACGCACATCCATTTAAATTCAGCATGGCACCTTAAAGACAATTTAATTTTTAAATTTGTAATTTCTTGCCCCATAAGCAGAACAGCTTCTTCTAAAGCATTGACCTTATTTTCTATTTTCTTATCTATAATTTCCTGCATAGTAAGAGCTACGGAGACAGTTTTGGACAGCTGATCGACAAACGAGGCCGTATGCAATTCTTTTGACAGCGCAACAGCAGAAACTGTAACTGATGCAATTCTGGCAATCAAGGCAGCTATTCCCACAACCAGAGCTGCAATGAATCTCTTAGGTCAAGAAATTAAGCCATTAAGTTCATATAAAACTTTCAACGCATAATCATCAAACCATTGTCCCTCTAATTTCACAGGAACCATCAAATATGGTGGCTGCTTTACAATCATCGCAGCCTTATAATTATTATAATCATTCCCATCAACACGCTTTGATATAAAACAATCCACACATATAACATTGTAAACAGTTTCTCCTTCAGAAACTTCCAAATCACTCTGATTGCTGGCCAACAAAAAGGCATAGGGAGAATGCAAGCAGGCCCGTACGATATATCTTTGTTCATTTAAAGGTCTATATAAAGTCACAGGTGCCATGGCAGCCAGTCCTTTCCATAACTCAGGCTGCATGGGACCCGTCCCATCGAAGCTCACTAAAGGAGGAACCCATCCATCAGCATGCCACCTAGTAATTACTAAAGGCATAGGGAGAAATGAATTATTCCATGTGGACCTATAACGTTCTACATAAATCAAGTCCCATCATTGATTTGAAAGATAGGGGCACCCCCATTCAGTCAGAAAATGTCTGGTGGCAGCAATGGGAATAGATAACTTTATGGCGTACATGCATTCTTTCCAACGAGGAAAGCCAGAAATTCTGCTTATGCTTTCCCAGGCCTGTAGTCCTTGTTCATCAGAGTCAGAAGTGGGGAGTGCACAGCTCGGATAGTCCTTTAAATGAGGGGCTGCCTTTTTTAAGTCGTCAAATAGTCTTTCTTGCGCCCCTGGAATCAGCAGCTGTAAAGACCAAAAGTCTCTCCTGCCATCGCTTCTCAGAGAATCAGTAAGCATGCCTTTCAAGGAAGTGCTAATGTATCCATTCAAAACTGGAGCTGCTCCTTGTAGAGAGGAAGGTATGGCAAAGCAAATAGGTGGATAAACGGACACGCCTGAAAAATTGAAGGGAGTGCTGACCACTGTTTTAACATTATTAGGATAGATGGAAGCCCCGCCCAAAAGAAGAGTATCATTAACAAAAACACGAATGGGCTCATTCATCCAATCAACAGGCTAGAAAGAAGGTGGATTAGGCAAATGAGCCCAATGAACTTTTTCTGAGCTGGAGGGCCTCGGCTGACAAGCCAACACAGCAAGCAGAGTACCATAGGAGTGGCCTCATATCTCCCCCTTTCTATTAATTCTTCAGCTCGCTGAGCAAGATGTTTTAGCTGGCCCCAAGTTGGTACCGTGCTGGAGGTGGTTGTTTAAGTACGATGACGGCGACATCATACTTAAGCTCTGATACTTAAGGTAAGGTACATGAGGTGGGGCAGAATACTCGTTGAACTCGATCAGCATGTCTCTCCTGAAGCGCCAGGTGCCTGAAGCGATGTACTAGCGGTGAAGCCTCAGGTGAAGGGTCACTCGCCCTTTGGCATTTCCTTGGCTCCCTCAGGTCTGGACTCGATGAGCTTCTGGTCTCCCCATCTTTCCTCAGTCCCGGACTCCAGGACTCCAGGACCCCAGGGATCTTAGTAACCTCAGGGGTCCAAACAGGAGAAGTGGAATCCTGTGGAAACACACAGGCATACCCTCTCCCACAAGTTAGCGGTATGTCTGGCCCTTTCCACTCTCCTGGAAGGAGGTCTTTCCACCTAACCAGAGGCTGAGTCGTAGCCCCTTTAGGAGTCCAGTGTCTCGTCATTGCAGTCTGCCCCTGTGTGTCCACGTTAAAATGATTAATTGCAAACATAGCATGGTGTAAAACATGATGTGGAGAGGAATATTTAAATTCTCCCTGTCTTTATTTAGCTATCTCACTTTTTAAAGTCTGGTGCGCCCTTTCCACTATGGCTTGGCCTTGGGGATTATAAGGTATTCCTGTTGAATGCACTATAGAAAATTGTTGACAAAATCTCTTAAAAGCAGCAGAAGTATAAGCTGGGGCATTATCTGTTTTTATCTGTTCGGGGAGTCCTATTTGGGAAAAGCACTGAAACAAGTGCTGAATTACATCTCTTGCTGCTTCACCTGATCTAGCAGAGGCTGTAATAACATGAGAAGAGGTATCCACGGTAACATACACAAAGGACAGTTTTCCAGAGGCCGGGATGTGGGTTACATCCATGTGCCAGAGAGCATTCGGCCTAAGGCCTCAGAATGTTGGGCAATTTGGACATAACTATTTGTCTAGCTGCTTCCCTAGGGATATGAAATTCATACCTTAAACCAGCTGCATTTTGATGATGAATTTTGTGAGAATTTTTGGCCTTGTCAATCTTTTCGTGTAAGTTTAAAGCAATTACTTTATGCATCTGCCAAGGCATTTCCTTCATGCAAAGGGCCAGGCAAGCCGGAATGGGCTCTAATATGCCCCACAAAATATTTCTTATCTCTATGCTTAATTTCCTTCTGTAAATCAAATAACAAGGAGAAGATGGTAGTCTTATTTTCCGGAATATTAGCAGTTTCAATATGAGGAAATAACCCGACAATATATCAGGAGTCAGTCAAAAGATTGAAGGTGTGGTCTCTTAAATGTTGAAAAGCCCAAATAACCGCCCTCAACTCAGCTCTCTGGGCTGATGTCTCTTCAGTTACCTGAACATGGGATTTTCCATCAATAATTGTGACTGCTTTACCATTAGAGGAACCATCTGTGAAAACCAAAATTGCCTCTTCCAGAGGTTGAATAGAAAATTTCTTTGGAAAAATCACTGGATGTGTTTTCAAAAAATGCAATAGGGGGCTTGAGGGCAAATGAAACAAAATTTGACCCCTGAAATCCATCAGGGCAACTTGCCAATCATCACTATTTTGTAAAAGAAATTGCAGTTGGTCCTTATTAAATGGAATCACTATATTTGCTGCTTCTTTTCCAAAAAGTTCCACACGTCTTTTTCTACCTTTTATAATTAATTGTGCCACCAAGCTGGGATAAGATAAAACTATTTTTCTTGGGGTCACTGGTAGATGGAGCCATTCCAATGGGCCTTCTTGCCACAAGCATCCTGTAGGTGTATGCTCTGTGGCGAGAATAATTAAACCCCATCCTCTGGTAATATTAATCCTAATCAATTGATCATTTAAAGCCTGATCCACTTTAACAAGAGCCCACTCTGCCTCACTAGTCAACTTTCTCTTAGAACTGGGATTAGGATCACTTTTTAAGCAATCAAACAGAGGCTTTAAATCTGCAGTAGTCAGTTTTAAACGTGGGCATATCCAATTAATATCCCCTAATAATTTCTGGAAATCATTTAAAGTTAGTAAACGATCTCTCCACAGCTGCAATGACTCCACAGGGCATGACTCATGGCATGGGTATTTAATACCCTCCCTAAATAAGAAAAAGGAGGATTTACTTGTATCTTATCTGGAGCTATCTTTAAACCTCAGCTTTCCAAGGCCTCAATCAATTCAGATAAAGTTTGTTGCAACAAGGCTCTGTCCTTATGAGCTGCCAAAATATCATCCATATAATGTATAAATATAGATCTTTATCTTTTCCTCTAACATTTTGTACAGCTTGGTCTACAAATTTCTGACACAATGTAGGGCCATTTTTCATTCTCTGAGGCAAAACCTTCCATTGAAACCTATAGGGCTGTTTAAAATTAGCTGAAGGGAGACTGAAACCAAACCATTTATAATCTTGATCAGCCAGGGGAATGACAAAGAAAGAATCCTGTAGATCTGTAACTATGACATTATACTGAAAAGCCACAGCCACTGGGGAAGGGAGGCCTGGCTGGAGGGCCCCCATGTCTTCCATAGTTGCATTTATAGCTCTCAAATCTTGTAACAATCTCCATTTTCCTGATTTTTTCTTAATAACAAAAATGGGAGTATTCCAGGGGCTATTAGAAGGCTCTATGTGGCCGGCTGCCAATTGTTCCATAACTAAATCCTCAGCTGCCTGTAACTTTTCAGCTGTTAAAGGCCATTGCTCCACCCATACCGGGTCATCAGATTTCCAGGTAATAGGGTCGGCAGCAAGAGCAACAGCCTCTAGGATAAATTTGAATATCCCAGGCCTTCTCTATTCTTGTTGGGAACCGCCTCTAATGGCGAAACAATTCCCTGCTGATCTTTACCAAGCCCCTTATCAGGATTATACCTCATTTGCAGCATTTGATTAGTAACCTTTTCATCTGGGCTATATAAAAGCATTCCCATCTGAGATAATGTATCTCTCCCCCATAAAGAAAAAGGTAGTGAAGGAACTACATATGGACAAAAAGTGCCTTGTGCCCCCTTCTCATCTGACCATGTCAAACTTTGTGAGCTCTAGAAGGAAATGGCAACCCACTCCAGTATTCTTGCCTAGAGAATCCCAGGGACAGGGGAGCCTGGTGGGCTGCCGTCTATGGGGTCGCAAAGAGTTGGACACGACTGAAGCGACTTAGCAGCAGCAGCAGCAGCAACCAAAGGCACTGACCCTATTCTTACCAGGCCGGCACTGGTCAAGCATGTTGGCCAGGACTAGGGCCAATCTTCTCCAGCAATGCAAGAGACGTCTGCTCCAGTATCTAACAGCCCTGACATTTTATTTCCTTGAATTGAAAGATCTTTTAAAGGTCTAGAAGCTGTAATTTCCTGCACCCAAAAAGCTAGATCACTGGATCCAAATCCTCTGGGGCCCCTAGCTTGAGAAGTCAAGGTTTTTCTTGTCTGATAATAAGGTAAAAGCAAAAGCTGTGCTATTCTTTGACCTTTATTAATTTGCACAGTTTTAGTAGGCAGCGAGATCAAAACTTTAATTTCCCTAGTATAATCAGAATCTATCACACCAGGCACCACCGAAATTCCTTGAAAAGAAAGCGAGCTACGCCCCAGCACAAGTCCTACAATGCCCTCAGGTAGGGGGCCAGCCACTCCCTTAGGAATCGGAGTAACCGGCACATCACGGGTTAATATTGTTGCGGTGGTGGAACTGAGGTCCAGTCCTGCGCTACCTGGGGTTGATTGGCACGGCTTGTTGCCCATGCTTGGCAGGACATTGCCAGCAAAAATGCCCCATTTGGCCACAAGAGAAACATTTTTTATTTGTAGAATCGTTTCCATTACGATTAATCTCTCTCTCTCTTTTTTTTTTTGAGCCTGGGTGAGGCCCCCCTGAGGGGGTTTTCTCCAAGGAGCAGGCTCTGTACATTGTGCATGCGTCTGCTTTAAAAGCGCCTTTGTTTCAAAAAAAAAAAAAAAACTCTTTATCTTTCTTAGCCTTAGGCAATGCTCTGGGAGGCTTTGGAGGCAAAGTGGGGAACTCCTGGGTCCTGGGAGGCGCAAGCGGACGTGGCAGCAGTCGCCTTAAATCAGAAAGTGGTGGATAAATTTTTAAAGGTTTGCTTAAAGGGGGAGGGGGCTCGCCAGGGCGCCCGGCCACAGCGTCCTGTAAGCCCTCTCCTTCCTCGGGAGGTAGAGCAGTCTCTCTCCTTTTCTTCGTCAATGGCAGAAAACATGATCTGCGCAGAAGGTGGAGACCCACCATCCACCGCTATAGCCTCCCTCATAGGCTATCTAACGGCCTCATGACAGGAGTCCAGGACTTTTTAAATCATATTCCACAGAGCAAAAGCATCTATAGGAACCTTTTCTGGCCTGTGCAAAGTATAAAACAAACGTAGAAATGTAGACAGTCTTCCTGTGCTTACTTTAACGCCTCTATGGGCTAACATATGAAGTAATATTTCAATAAACTTTTGTCTATTCTTAGATGCAGAAAGACCCATTCTTCTAGAGAATGTTCTTACTGATTCTGTACCCTCCTCACCCTGCCTAAACTGCAGAGGGGCGCCGGCCACCCATAGGTACAAACCTAACCGTCCCGCGTTACATTCCGAGATTACTTCCTCTTCAGTGTCCCCTGTTCTGGGTGCCACTGGCCGGAGTCCAACTCCAGCAACCAGGGATTCAACCTGAAAAGATGACGGTGTCGGCAAGAGAAATGAGACAGCCTCTCAGTTTTCTATGGACCGCCTATTTATTCCAAGTTTAAGATTCTCTTTTATACTTTTACAAAAACATTAGGCCAGAGGTTTGACATTTTCAGTTCCCCCTCTCCTAGATTTATTATCTCCATAAATCATTGTTGCTCTTCAAACAGAGTTCCTGCTTCAGTGATTCTCTGGGGATCAGCCTTGTCATCTATTATCTACCTCCTCTAATGTGTCCTATAGTTAACTTGTGATTACATTGTAGCTCATGCTACATTCCTCAGTTTACTACTTATCTTCCTAAATCCTATTTGCCCCTAACATCCTGAGCTCACTATCTCTTAAAAAGGCTTCTAGCTATAGTGCCTCTAAAAATTCCTAACTTCTATAAGCTATAGTAAAATATGCTAACTTTACACCATTCCTTAAATCTTTAACTTCTAACTATTTTAATTATTTCTAAGCCCTAAATTCAGTAAACTCCTTTGCCATAGACATTCTCCTCACAAATAGGCTTCAGATATCAATCCCTCCCATGGCCTCAAGCTACAGCCTGTGTGCTCATCCTGGAACACTCTTTTGTAAAAGTCCTTGAACAAATGTCAATAATTAACTTTATGAATTATTTTCTGAACACAACTGCAGAAGGCTTTGTGCCTTCTCATGCTCCTCTTAAGAACAATAAGCACCTTAATATTCCTTTTCAGTCAACTCAGCCGAGGAGAGGAAAAGACAAGTCAGATTTACAAGGCCTAACTCCTTCATCCCGGGATCTGGGATCCGTGCCTGCAGAATGAGGAGAGGGGGCTGGGGGCGGTGCCTCCATTTTGTCAGTAATGCCTAACACGGCTCCCGACACTTGAGTGAAAGTATTTAGTGAATATGAATGTTGTGCCCAGATGTGGTGTCAATAATAGTCTTCAAGATCCTAGCCCATCCTGTGCGTCCTTTCTCCTGTCTCTGGAAGGATGTTGGGATATAACTTCACCCCAGGAATGGTGTAAACTCAAATGAGATGGTGTGAACTCAAGCTGGAGGTTACAACACTATTGGGGTTTGGTCTTCTTGGTTAGTTTCATCTTCGAGTCCTTTTGCTCCAGCCAAAGGTGAAAATCACTCTAGCAGCCCTACCAAGTCCATCAGCCTGTTGGTTCTTGGCACAAAACAGGCAGCTGGCTCCTCTGGTCACCGTGGAATCAAGGCACTGTGAGTCCTCAACAGCAGCAGTGCTGAGACGGCTCCGATGGAACAGCGTTCTGCGTTGTAGCAGACCGAGTTAATCACACTCACTGACCGCCCCACAACCCAGCATCCCCTGAGCTTTCTTATCATCTCATTCCAGTCCATCCTGGCTCTTTGGCTGGGTGGAGTTCCAGTTAGAGATTCATCTCCAGGATTAGCAGAGTGTACACTGAGCCATTTTCCTCGAGCTTGGTTTTTAAACCATAGTTTTGTTGTTCTCAGTATCACTCCCTGGGCTTTGTCGAAGACACAGTGGCCCCTCAGGCAAACGGACCTGGGGAATGTCTTTCTCTGAAGCCCATCAACAC
The DNA here is from genome assembly GCF_055505025.1 of Bos grunniens. Lineage (NCBI taxonomy): Eukaryota > Metazoa > Chordata > Mammalia > Artiodactyla > Bovidae > Bos > Bos grunniens. The sequence continues at coordinate 13,166,419 of NC_141168.1, forward strand.
ATCCTTCTCCCAATTCGAGGATAATTTCCTTTTATTTCACTCATGTCCTTCGTCAGGTGCATTTCTGACAGAAAAAAAGGTCAATAAACATTTGTTCTGTTATACGGAGTGAAGTCAAAAAGAGAAAAAAGCAAATATTGTATGTTAACACATATATATGGAATCTAGACAATGGTATTAGTGAACTTATTGCAGGGAAGCAGCGTAGACACAGACTAGAGAACGGATTTGTGGACACGGTGGGGAAAGGAAAGAGGCGAACTGACGGGGAAAGTAGCATTGACTTACATACACGATCAAGCTTAAAATAGACAGCTGGTGAGAAGTAGCTCTAGAATGCGAGGAACTGAGTTCAGCGCTCTGCGATGACCTAGAGGGGTGGGATGGAGGGAGTTGGGGGAAGTGATACATGCATAATTATGGCTGATTTGCATTGCTGTATGGCAGAAACCAGCACAACCCTGTAAAGCAATTTTCCTCCAATTAAAAAATAAAATGGGAGGAACTCGGCGCCCGCCCAACTTCCCAGCGGCCCCGTGCGGCCCGGGCATGCCCAGTGCGGGTGCAGCGGCCCCGGCCCTGGCAGCGCCCGGGCGGGAGCGTGCGACCCGGTGCGGAGGGGCTCGGAGGAGACGAGCGGACCCTCGGTGGGCGAGAGACCCGGCTGGAGCCGGAGCCGGAGCCGCGGCGGCGAAGCTGCCGGGTCCTTCATAATGAAAAATCTGGGGACACTTCTCTCTCCTTTGTGTAGCTTATAGTTTGGGCGGTAAAGAGATGGCTGACAGTGTCAAAACCTTTCTGCAGGACCTTGCCAGGGGAATCAAAGACTCCATCTGGGGAATTTGTACCATCTCAAAGCTAGATGCTCGAATTCAACAAAAGAGAGAGGAGCAGCGTCGAAGAAGGGCAAGCAGTATCCTGGCTCAGAGGAGAGCCCAGAGCATAGAGAGGAAGCAGGAGAGTGAACCACGTATTGTGAGCAGAATTTTTCAGTGCTGCGCTTGGAATGGTGGAGTTTTCTGGTTCAGTCTCCTCTTGTTTTATCGAGTGTTTATTCCCGTCCTTCAATCAGTAACGGCCCAGATTATTGGTGACCCATCGCTACACGGGGATGTCTGGTCGTGGCTGGAGTTCTTCCTCACATCAATTTTCAGTGCTCTCTGGGTGCTCCCCCTCTTTGTGCTCAGCAAAGTCGTCAACGCGATTTGGTTTCAGGATATAGCGGACTTGGCATTCGAGGTATCTGGGAGGAAACCTCACCCATTTCCTAGTGTCAGCAAAATAATTGCTGACATGCTCTTCAACCTCTTGCTTCAGGCTCTCTTCCTTCTCCAGGGGATGTTTGTGAGTCTCTTTCCCATCCATCTTGTTGGTCAGCTGGTTAGTCTCCTGCATATGTCTCTCCTCTACTCACTATACTGCTTCGAATATCGTTGGTTCAATAAAGGAATTGAAATGCACCAGCGGTTATCAAACATAGAAAGGAATTGGCCTTACTACTTTGGATTTGGTTTGCCCCTGGCTTTTCTCACAGCAATGCAGTCCTCCTACATTGTCAGTGGCTGCCTCTTCTCTATCCTCTTTCCTTTATTCATTATCAGCGCCAATGAAGCAAAGACCCCTGGCAAAGCATACCTTTTCCAGTTGCACCTCTTCTCCTTGGTGGTTTTCTTAAGCAACACACTCTTCCATAAGACGGTCTACCTACAGTCGGCCCTGAGCAGCTCCACTTCTGCAGAAAAATTACCCTCGCCGCACCCGTCTCCTGCCAAACTGAAGGCTGCCACAGGCCGCTGAGTCGGTCACCCGCCATCCGGAGGGGCCGGGTGGGATCGGAAGGATGCTGTGGCGGCTCTTCTCTGGTTCACCTCCACCTCTCCCAGGGAAGGCAGGGCCCACCCTGCCAAGGGCCCTGCCCACATTCCCTTCTCTCTGAGGAATCCAGATTCTTGTCTCTGGTGCACGTAAGGCAGAATCTTCCTGCGACCAGTATGGATTTTAAACACTGGTGAGTCTGAAAGGACCACAGGTTTTTCTGCAGCTCTTTCCTAGCATTTGCCAGCCCCGTGCCTGGACTGATTTGAATACTCTCTCCCTGTGCCATTTCCCTTCCATTTCCCCTTCTGCCTCCCACCGCCCTTGGATGAATGGACTTTTGTCATTTTAGCTGTTGTGTTTTTTTGTTTTTCTGTGAAGCACATATATTGGATGTGGGAGGGACAGGAGGCTCCGCTGCTCCTGGTCACTCCCTTTATAGCCATCACTGTCTTGTTTCTTGTAACTCAGGTTAGATTTTGGTCTCTTGCTCCACTGCAAAAAAAAAAAAAAAACAAAAACACAAGCCTGAAGACACGGGACAGAAGAAAGACCTCAGCCAGATCTCCACTGGGTTTGAGGAATGACTTTCCTTCTTCCCCTTGCAGGGGAAAAAGCTTTTTTCACTGGTACATTTAAAGCTCCCCAGAGATAGGGAGGTACCAATTTCGGACAAGTGCCACTGCAACACGGATGCTCAGAGAACCTGAACTTTTAAACTCTGGAGGTCTGATCTTGACTGTTGGCCACTGCTGAGTCTGTCTGGTGTTTCAAAGGAATATTGGGTGCTGCAAATAGGACCTGAAGGGGTAAACTTATTAAACCCATTAAACCTGTGAAAAAAAAAAATAAATAAATAAAATGGGAGAATAAATCAATAAATATTTGTTCACTGAAGGAGCAGTAACGCCATCTAATACATAATGAACAGTCTTTATGCCCCAGGCTTGGTGAGAGGCATTTCCTATGAGTTACCTTGTATAATCTTCACCACAGACCTCTTGAGGTTGGTAGTATCATTACCCCACTTCATAGCTGAGAAAGGGAACACTTAGGGACATTAAATAACTTCTGAAGTCACAAAGCCAGTAAGAGGAAGAGTCGGGGCTTGACTGAAGCCCATAGCAATGACAAACTCATGGAGCTTTCTTCCATGGATAATTTTCCATTTAGAAAAAAATTCACCTGGAAAAATGGAAGTTCAATAAGGTTTGGGCTTATCCATGCTCATTATTGAATTTTTATTAAATATCAAATTTAGCCTCCAAAAATGTATCGGTACCTGATCTTCCAGTTGCCCTGGCATGTGATTAACCTCCCTATATACAGAGAAAAGATTTGAACTCAGGCAATTCAACTCCAGAACTGGTGTTCTTAGCCATGACATTAAGGATGAGTAAGGGAATGGATAAAGCTGGGTTGAAGAGGCTGCCACAGAGACAAAGACAAAACCTGATTTTCCCCCAGGTGCCCTGGGGTAGAATCTAGCACCTTTCTCCTTTCTACAGGAAGACTGTGTCTCTGCTGCTGTTTCTAAGTTCAGAATTCATTGTGTGTAGCTGGGACACTCCGAGTATTCTGTATTCCAGAGCATACTTGCTCTCAAGGATGTCAACGCAGTTCTGGTGAATTGCCAATAAATGCCATTTGCTGGGAGCTGTTCTAAGTACTTTTTATTTGTTTATGCTCACATCAGTCCTACAGAATAAGTACTATGGCTGTCTCCATTTTTCAGGGAAGGAAGCACATTTCCCCCCTGGAAGTTGTACTCAGGACCCACAATTTTAGCGAGCATACTGAACGATATTACTGCGTCTGCCACAACCTGCAGCTCTGCTTGCATGGAACTATGTGTATGGCTACTGAATCACCAGATGACCAGATGAAAACTACCAAAATTCCCTATTTGCTGGGCAGGAATTAAACTCGGACATAGAGAACAGACAAATGGACACAGCAGGGGCAGGAGAGGGTGAGACGCATTTAGAGGGTAGCACTGAAATAAAACGCATCACCACATGTAAAATAGATAGCTAGTGTGAAGTTGCTGGACAACACGGGGAGCTCAACCTGGTGCTCTGTGCCAATCCAGAGGGGTGGGTGGTGGGAGGGGGATTCAAGAGGGAGAGAACCTCTGTATGCCCGTGGATGATTCATGCTGATGAATGGCAGAAACCAACACAAGATTATAAAGCAATTATCTTCCAATGAAAAGAAATATTAAAAAAACACTACCAAAATCCAAACAGGTTATTTCTAGTTACTCAAATAGGAACTATTTACCCATAAGGGTCGTTCAGGGGCTTCCCAAGTGGCACTAGTGGTAAAGAACCTGCCTGCCAAGGCAGGAGATGCAAGAGATGCAGTTTCAATCCCTGGGTCGGGAAGATCCCCTGAAGGTAGGCATGGCAACCCCCTCCAGTGTTCTTGCCTGGAGAATCCCATGGACAGAAGAGCCTGGCAGGCTACATCCCATAGGGCGGACATGACTGAGGCAACTTAGCACATGCACACGCAGGGTCATTCATCCAAGCCACACAGCCCTCAGTATCAAGACCAGCCTGGAGAATTCTAAAGAGCCATGCTTCATGTAACAACTTGGTGGAGTCCTAGAAGGAAGCTTGTCTTAAACTCAGAGGTTTTGTCTAAGTGACCTTTGCTCACTCTTGCTGCTGCTGCTGCTGCTGCTAAGTCGCTTCAGTCGTGTTCGACTCTGTGTGACCCCATAGATGGCAGCCCACCAGGCTCCCCCATCCCTGGGATTCTCCAGGCAAGAACACTGGAATGGGTTGCCATGTCCTTCTCCAATGCATGAAAGTGAAAGTGAAGTCGCTCACTGGTGTCCGACTCTTAGCGACTCCATGGACTGTAGCCCACCAGGCTCCTCCATCCGTAGGATTTTCCAGGCAAGAGTACTGGAGTGGGGTGCCATTGCCTTCTCTCTTAAGGATACCCAAACTTCCATCCTCATTTCTGAGAGTTATTGGACAAAGGAGCACAAAACCCAAGGTCCTCTAGGTTATTAGATCCAATATCTGAAATATCCAGACTTTTAGCAAATTGGATAATTTACAAAGGAAACAAATCACTATAGGATTATTAAAGAAAGTAGAATAAAAAGGACTATTCCTCTATCTTACCCCACAAGCATAATATTGCCAACTGATTAGAAGGATGGATGGTTAATTTCCAAAAAAATTTAAAGAATTAGTGATCTGTCACAGTAAATGGGACCAAAAAACCTCATCCTTGAGGTGAATATTGTTGAAATGAAACAATAAGCAATGCTAACAAGAATTAAAGTGATTCCTATCTTAAATAAATCTGATTCTCTGCTCACTCTTTGTCTCCCCCTTGTGGCCACCTAGAAAACCTTGCACCGCCTGTGAAAGTAAAAGTCGCTCAGTCATGTCCGACTATTTGCGAACCCATGGACTATACAGTCCATGGAATTCTTCAGGCCAGAATACTGGAGTGCGTAGCCTTTCCCTTCTCCAGGGGATCTTCCCAACCCAGGAATCAAACCAGGGTCTCCTGCATTGCAGGTGGATTCTTTACCAACTGAGCTACGCACCTCCTGACCATCAACTGTAACAGTGAAATTATTCCAATAGAGGCAAACTCAGTTTCTGTCTTAGTTTTAATTTAAAAAACATATTTATGTGTCTTTTCCCATGTAAGGACAGATTGGTCAATGTGGTCTTCACTTTTTTTTATATGGTCTTCACTTTTAATATCCATTTTAAAAAATCACCCAAATCAATTTGCTTGAACCGGAATGGCAGCAAATTCATTTACTGTTTAGCTCATAATTTTGTTAAAATGGATTTAGATTCTTGGCATACAAAAGACTTACTGCCTTTATCAATTACACATATAAAGTTTTAGTTAACACTTTTAAAATTTGTGACTTTCATAAAATAAATGATTATCAGAGCAAGCCCAAGGTCCTTCTCAAAGTATACCTTTGGGGCCCTCAGTTCAATTCTGTCGCTCAGTCGTGTCTGACTCTTTGCGACCCCATGGACTACAGCATGCCAGGCCTCTCTGTCCATCACCAACTCCCGGAGTTTACTTAAACTCATGTCCATTGAGTCGGTGATGCCATCCAACCATCTCATCCTCTGTCGTCCCCTTCTCTTCCTGCCCTCAATCTTTCCCAGCATCAGAGTCTTTTCAAATGAGTCAGCTCTTCACATCAGGTTGCCAAAGTATTGGAGTTTCACCTTCAACATCAGTCCTTCCAGTGAACACCCAGGACTGATCTCCTTTAGGATGGACTGGTTGGATCTCCTTGCAGTCCAAGAGACTCTTAAGAGTCTTCTCCAACACCACAGTTGGGACCCTATAGATATCTATATATTCCAGACCACAGAGAAATATCCTCCCAAAGCAAACATTACCTTTCTATCACACTTTCTCTTCTAAGAAAGAAGTATTACTATACATAATACATATACATAATATGTATACATAATACAAAGGTTAGTAGCCTTATAACTAGAGGTAGCCCATTCAAGATTGGGGCAGGCTTCTCCAGCCTCATTCTTGGGGACCTGCCTAAATTAGTGACCTCCCACTGGCTTTCAGGCCAGCAGGGCTTGTGTACAGGAGAGCCAGAGGGCTGCAGGAAACAGGGACTGCTTTAAAAGCTCGTACACCATCTCACGTGTTCAGAGATCCAGCACAGAGGTTTCTAGTGAGGCTGAACAGCTTTGCATGTATTAATTGGACATTTAGATTTTGGGGTTTTTTTTTGCTTTTGCTTTGAAGTGCCCATTTTATTCTCATGCATTTTTCTGTTGGATAACGCTGGTCAGCTATTAATATTTATGTAGCTGATAGCTTCTCCCACTCCAGGTTGCCCTTCTTAGGGTATCTTTTTTTCCTGAAACTTTAAACTTTTAATTTTCTACTGAGGTGTAGCTGATTAACAATGTGTTAGCTTCAGGTGAACATTGAATGGACTCAGCCACATATATACATATGCCCACTCTCCCCCAGACCACACCTCCTATCCAGGCTGGCACAGAAAATTGGACAGAGTTTCATGTGTTATACAGTAGGTTTAGGGTGTCTTTTGGTTTGTTTTTGTTCAGTCACTAAGTCGTGCCCAACTCTTTGTGACCCCGTGGACTGAAGCACATCGGACTTTCCTGTCCTTCACTGTCTCCGAGAGTTTGCTCAAACTCATGTCCACTGAGTCGGTGACGCTATCTAACCACCTCATCCTCTGCCGCCCACTTCTCCTCAGGCTCTCAATCTTTGCCAGCATCATGGTGTTTTCCAGTGAGTCAATCATGTGGCCAAAGTATTAGAGCTTCAGCTTCTGCATCAGTCCTTCCGATGAATATTCTGGGTTGATTTCCTTTAAGATGGGCTTCCCCTGTGGCTCAGGTGGCAAAGAATCCACCTGCAATGCAGGAGACCTGGGTTTGATACCTGGGTTGGGAAGATCCCCTGGAGAAGGGAAAGGCTATCCACCCCAGCATTCCGGCCTGGAGAATTCCACAGACTGTATTGTCCATGGGGTCTCAAAGAGTCAGACACAACTGAGCGACTCTCACTTTCACTTTTTCTTTTAGGATTGACTCGTTTGATAACCTTGAAGTCCAAGGGATTCTCAAGAGTCTGCTCCAGTGCCGCAGTTCGAAAGCATCAGTTCTTTAGTGCTCAGCCTTCTTTATGGTCCAACTCTCACATCTGTACATGTGTACTGGAAAAACCACAGCCTTGACTACACTTTTGTCAACAAAGTGATGTCTTTGTTTTTTAATACACCATCTTGGTTTGCCGCAGCTTTTCTTCTGTCTTTTATTTTCATGGCAGCAGTCACCATCCTGAGTGGTTTTGAAGCCCAGGTAAATAAAGGCTGTCACTGCTTGCACTTTCTCCCCTTCTATTTGCCATGAAGTGATGGGACCAGATACCATGATCTTAGTTTTTTGAATGTTGAGTTTTAAGCCAGCTTTTTCACCCTCTTCTTTCACCTTCATCAGGTAGCTCTTTAGTTCCCCTTCACTTTCTACCATAAGGGTGGTGTCATCTGCATATCTGAGGTTGTTGACATTTCTCCCAGTGATCATGATTCCAGCTTGTGCTTCATCCAGCCTGGCATTTTGCTTGATGTACTCTGCATATAAGTTAAATAAGCAGGGTGACAATATACAGCTTTGTCGTACTCTTCTCAATTGTGAACTGGTCAGTTGTTTCATGTCCGATTCTAACTGTTGCTTCTTGATCCACATACAGGTGTCTCAGGAGACAGGTAAGGTGGTCTGGTATTCCCATCTCTTTTCCACAGTTTGTTGTGATCCACACAAACTACTATACATACAATAAATAAGCAACAAGGATTTACTATATAACACAGGGAACTATATTCAATATCTTATAATAACCTATAATGCAAAATAATCTGAAATTATATATATTTAATATATGTATATTATATATATAACTGAATCACTTTGTTGCACACCTGAACAATATTAGAAATCAACTATACTTCAATTAAAAAAACAGTTAATTGCTTCTTCCATATAAAAGGACTTTTGCATTTATCTGTGGACATCTCATTCCTAACTGACTGAAGGGCACACCTACTGGGGAGGATATTCGCTCATCTGAGATGCAGGCACTTACAGATCCCACAGAGAACTCCTGGTTTTCCTCAGACTTGCAGATGCACACGAGACCTTTTCACTTTGAAAACCAATCAACTGTGGTAATCCACAGTCTGGGCTGCTGCTAAAATGAAAACATTTTGCCAAGCCTCCTGGCTTCTCAAAGTGATAAGATTTCTCCTCTCTTCAGCAGCCTTGGAAATTGGAAGAGGATAGTGTTGAGTTAGGCTGAGCAGTCAGTAGAACACGCCTCTCAACAAGTCCTTGCTCACACCCAGACTTCAAAATGCACCAAACCCATGTTTCATTTCTCTAGTCCCTCCCCACACCCCCTCCCCACCACTCCTCACCAGCCAGGGCCTTCCGTGAAAAAGGCTCTATTCACAGAATAAATACACTGTTTCACCTGCCTTTGAGTAATTTAAAATTTTTTGTAATGGCAGTTGGTGAAAGAGGGAAGGGAAGAGGAAAATGGGATTCTATAGAAAAAGAGACCAAAAAAATCACAGGCTGTGTTCACGTTTCCCAAGGAAACCAGAGTCCTTACTGAGGGAAGTGGAAGATGAAGCTGAAAGACCATGATAGATGGGATCCCAGAGAATGCCAGGCTCTTCAGTAACTGGCTGTGATTTCTCCTCCTGCCTCAAGGTCCAGGCTTTGCCGTCTTACTCATTCTCCAGCAAATCCAAACTGTTCACAGCTTTCAGAACGTATCACCATGATACGTATCTCTGTACGTTTACAAATACTACTCCTTTTCCCTAAAATAGTTTTGCCTTCTTTATAGAGCAGAAAAACTGTTCATCTGTCAAAATCAGATCGTCACCTTCTCCAGGAAGCCTTCCCCGAATACATTCCTTTGAGATATTATTTATTTATGCCCCCTGTTGTATTCGTGTTTGAATGATCCCAGGTTTTCAGTTAAAGTCAATTTAACTAGTTTCAATTTTAATGGAATTTAACTTAATAACCTGATGATAATTAGTGTCTCCTAATGGCTCAGTCTGTGATCGCAACTGAGCAGTAATGAAAGGATAGTGGAGCTGGTTGAGATACTCCTTTAACTTGCCTTCAAGGCAATGTTCCTCCAGGGTCTTAGATTCCTAAATGATGGACCAAGATCACATCCTTTCTAGCTCTATAGTTCTACAGTCTTGAGTATCCATTGCAAGGGCCTTCCAGGAGCCGTCTCTGAGCACTCATTTCTCCCTGTGTCCAAGTTCATCCCAGCTCTGTGCTGTGCTAAGTCATCACTCTTTGTGACCCCACGGACTGTAGCCTGCCGGGCTTCTCTGTCTATGAGATTCTCCAGGCAAGAATACTGGAGTGGGTTGCCATGCCCTCCTCCAGGGGATCTTCCTGAACCCGGGGATCGAATCTGTGTCTCTTATTTCCTCTACATTGGCAGATGGGTTCTTTACCACTAGCATCATCTGGGAAGCCCCTTCTTTCTAGCTCTACCCAGAAAGAATGCATTCCTGTTACATACCTGCCCATGTCCATAAGACAGCGTAGCAGATTTGCCAAGAGTTGAATCTTCAACACAGAATAAAAATATCATTAAGTCTGGGTGGTTGTGTGTTTTCAAAGGGAAGGCCTCCATTTTTCAGCTACACAAGATGATCTTCATTTCTGTCAAATTAACATCTTTATCTACTACTAAGCTTAAGATAAGAGAAATAATAACACTGAAATAACTACCACTTATTGAGAACACATTATAGACCAAGGAAAGCGCAAGCACAGACTCTATCTCAGCCTGGAGTTAGGCATAATGAGCTATGACACCTGTCAAGGGAATGGAGAAGAAGACAGACACTGATAAGAACTAAATCAATGTTAAAAGGTAGCTTATAACTAAGCAGTACATGTAACTTTATGTGTGTATATGAGGGGGTGGATTTTGTAGACTAATGGCTTTCCTGATGACTCAGTGGTAAAGAATCCGCCTACAATGCAGGAGTCTCGAGTTCAATCCCTGGGTCGGGAAGCTCCTCTGGAGGAGGGCATGACAACCCACTCTAGTATTCTTATTCTTGCCTGGGAAATCCCATGGACAGAGGAGCCTGGCGGGCTACAGTCTATAGGGTCGCAAAGAGTCTGACACGACTGAAGGGATTGAGCAGACACACACACACACACACAAGCATGACACATAATTGTATGTGTGTAAGTGAGAGGGTGGCCTTTGTAGATTAGACATCCCATTCTGCCCCCTCCTCCTTTTCCAGCTCCAGGAGGCCTTTGGGTGGAAGCCATTCACCCAGTTCTTTGCTGAGTACCAGACCCTCTCTGACATCCCCAGGGACAACCCAGGCAAGATGAACCTGTGGGTGAGGAAGTTTTCCGAAAAGGTGCAGAAGAACCTGGCTCCGTTCTTTGAGGCCTGGTGCTGGCCTGTCTGGAAGTGGCTTCCAGCCTGGCCTGTCTGCCTGAGTGGGAAGAAAACTCAACGAAATCATCTACACCTTATAGAAAGGAGTGAAGAACTGTAGACATGTTCGCTCTGAAACAGATCACTGGGTGCAACAGCTCTAATCCTCATGCAATCCACCCAAATTTCAGCTGTATTTTTTTCTTAATCTTGTTCAGACTATCTTAATTCTTTTGCTAGATAGAGATTAAGTTAGTGGTTTTCAAAATTAGTACTACATATAACTCAACAATGTGTTCTCTAGTTTTATTTTTTAATACTAAGAGGTTATTTTTCCTGATTTGTTGAGTGTTTTACATTTGGTTTATTGGGTGACCAAAGCTGCTCAGTCCCAAAGAATGTCTTTCTCTGGATCCCTTTAGAGCACCTTTCCCTTTATCCTAAAATCCTTTCGTGTATTTCACAAACATCTTTGGTCTGCATGGTTTGAACAGTGTAGCTGGTCAGCAGATACTTGTTAAAATGAATAATAGCAGCTACACGGTAGAGAACTCACTATACGCTAGCCAGTAAGGACCTTAACTGCACCAGGTCATTTCCTGATCACAGGGACCTATGAGTTAGGTACTGTCACAGGCCCTGTTCCAAGCAGGAGAATGTGCTTCTAGAAATTAAAGCTCTAATGTTATAATAGGCTAAATTTCATGACGATATATTCCATATGCATGGGGAAGAAGGTACTGGTTTATACTTCACAGCATTCTTTAGAATTATTCCTGTAGCACAGAGGACCACACCTGTCCATGTCACCCCCACAGACGGGAGCTGCCACACACCCTACCAAACACCCCATTTGGTTCCTTTAGGAAACAATCAAACAATTTCCTGACAATTGGAAGTCTGTTATCTGAGAAAATTCGATGTTAGTGTCTGAAAGATAGAACAAGGCAAGCCAAAAGAACAAAAGAAATATTGGCTTGTTTCATGCATGCTGAGGAAAGCTTTGCACGGCACACGTGGCTGCGTTTTGGTCAGAATCTTCTGTGCTGGAAGATGAATACTGTTGCACAGTCATGGGAATACTGCTAAACCGTGTATGCATCTATAATCCTCATTGGCACACCAGGAAACTTAGATTTCGAAGTGAAAAACTGACAGCCGAGCAAGAATTTAAAACAGACCAACGGATTAACTGAAAAACACGTGGTCATAGTGACTCTTCCTCTAATTACAGAGCCAAGTATAGACTCAAAGAGGAAAAATACAGTACATACATGTGCCTTTCTTTAGTGGACTTGATTACTTTTTTCCATCTGTTTTATGAAGCTTCCTCTTGGGAGCTGCCTCTGCCTTCTCTGTGATTGGAAGGGGTTGTCCATCAAGGGACCACGGCATTCCCATCAGAAGAGTTTGCACAGAGCACGGAAAACCAGAGTACGCCATCTCCTGGACCTGCTGGCTGGATCATGGGTGTTCATATGACCTCAGTAGAACCAGGCAGTGTCCTTTTTAGATAAGTAATAAAGTTACTGGAAGAATGATTTTTTCCCTGAGATCACGGCTTCGATGAGCCATTTAAGCCATATCATCTTTGCATAAAGAGAGCCTGTAGAGCAATGAAACCTTTTGAACAAGGAAAAACAATGATAATCAAGACAAACATCTATATCCCGAAGGACATTGTTCAAGAATCTAGATCTAGTATCACTGTAAACTCCATGTCAGTGCCCAGACATTTTTGTTTCTTGAATCATTAATTCCTCCTTGTGTTTCTACCAGTTTGAGCTGGGTTCCTATTACCTGTCATCAGAAACATCCAACTAAAAATTCCCCCTTCCTTAAGTCCTCTCCAGCTTGCTGTTAGAGCAGTGTGACTCCTGTCTTTTCCCACAGGACTTGCCTGAAATAGACGCTCCTGGTTTCACATCTCTGTCCTCTATTCACAGTGGTGAGCTGCAGTACAACCTGAGTCCAGACAGTGGTAACACAAGCCAGTTTTCCACTGATGGTGAAGATAACCAACGGTCACCAAGGCCTTCGCCTCTAGAATTGCATGGTTTTGAAACCATACACTCCATTTTTTTTTCTTCTACACCACCTGGTTTGTGGGTTCTTAGCTCCCTGACCAGGGATCAAACCCAGGCCCGTGGCAGTGAAAGCGTGGAGTCCTGACCATTGGACCACCAAGGAATTCTTGTTTTTAAAAGTACGTTTGGACACAATACCTTTGAAAAGCGCCTTTGGACTTTTGCCAACAAAGGTCCATATTGTCAAAGCTATGGTTTTTCCAGTAGTCATGCATGGATGTAAGAGTTGGACCATAAAGAAAGCTGAGCACCGAAGAATTGATCCCTCTGAACTGTGGTTCTGGAGAAGACTCTTGAGAGTCCTTTGAACTTCAAGATTAAACCAGTGAATCCTAAAGGAAATCAATCCTGAATATTTATCGGAAGGACTGATGCTGAAGCTCCAATACTTTGGCCACCTGATGTGAAGAACTAACTCATTGGAAAAGACCCTGATCCTGGGAGAGATTGAAGGCAGGAGGAGAAGGGGATGACAGAGGATGAGATGGCTGGATGGCATCACCGACTCAATGCACATGAGTTTGAGTAAACTCTGGGAGTTGGTGATGGACAGGGAAGCCTGGTGTGCTGCAGTCCATGGGGTCGCAAAAAGTTGGATGCAATTGTGTGACTGAACTTGGACACAGAGTATAGACAAAGAATTTGCTTTTTTCCAGCTTTGGAAAGACAGGAGTCTTGTAAGAAAGACAGACAAACGGTTCTTTGGCTCCTCTTTGGGTCTCAGTTTCGAGGTCATTTCTTAGAAGAAATGCTATGCCCAGCTGTGTCCTGACCGGGCACACTGTTTACCTGTGGTCTCACCACCCAAGCTTCGTCCAACACTTCTCATCACATTCACGTCTAATACACGCTTAATGTGACTGTACATTTCATGAAGGCAAGACTGAAGTCTGTATTTCTCAGAGCTTTACCCCTAGTGCACAGCACAGTTCCTAACGCATCAAAAGTTTTTGATGAGTAAGTATTTCTTGGCTCAATGAAGGCATACAAGATTGATCAAGGACTCCCAACACCTGTACCCACTGAATGTCTCGGACAGCCCTATGATATTTACTGAAATTCAAAGAAATTCTTATTGTAGAAGGAAGCTGCAAGATGACTTAAGTTCTCCCTCTATTTTTTTATACCTCATAGCTGTCTACATAAATTTTAGTCATATTTGTGGTCAGACTGGATGTGTGGGAACTTTCCATTGGTCTTCTCCCCACCCCTCTTATATATTCAAGATGCTATACTTATGAGAATGTTTTCAGCAAAATTTTTGTGGGGAATTATGATGGAAACTTTCAAAGGATATAATAAGTTTTCAAGTAAATTCCTTAGGTCTTGACATTTTATGGTCTCTGTCTTCACTTCTTCCCACGCCTGTTTCTTTTCTCTCCTCGCTTTAACTTCAGCCAACATTAATTTCTGAGAGGTTGTTCTTTTCTCTGAATAAACGCTTCCACTAGTCCTGCTGTATGTCATTAAATGCTGGATCAAGGGCATGCCTCTAAATCAGGATGATGCCCAAATCTCTTGGTATCATCAACCAAAATAACCCAGCCGTTCCCTGTCTGTCCACAAGATGGCGCACTAAGCACAGGCTCCAGTGTCTTCAACCCCTGGACCCGGAATTACTAGAAAGACCGGATCTATTCTAAAGCTGTAAAGCAGCATTGGAAAGCCTGGAGGCGGGCTCCCCCTAAAAGATCCGGCGAGATGGTCTGTGTGTGTGTTAGCCTCTCAGGCGTGTCCGACTCTGCAACCCCATGGACTACAGCCCGCCAGGCTCCTCTGTCCATGGAATTCTCTAGGCAGGAATACTAGAGTGGGGAGCTGGTATAAGGTAAAAGAAAACCGAGGACCTGCCCAGTGCAAAGTGCTTTACAGAGCAGAAGTGACTACAAGAGTTCCCCGAGTCCAGAGAAAGTAGCTTGGGGGAACAGATAATCACAAGAACGCAAGGATGGTGCAATTATACTATATCTAATATCTTCACTGAATAAGAGAACTTTATGGTCATGCCAAAAAATAGCTTGAAAGTTCGAAACACAGCCATGGGTAAACATTTTGCAGCACAGCGAAGTAGAAACTTCCTATAACGAACTGTGTACATAGCAGAAATGTTTCATAAGCATTATACTCAGTAATAGTAGTGGTAAAAAGAAGATAACACAACATTGTAAAGTAATTACACTCCAAAAAAAAGTAGAAGCACTCACATGAAACCCAAGAACAGAGGAAGAATGTGCACTCTGAGTTCCACCTTAGAGGTCCTCACTAATGCATTTGGATAAGAAAAATAGACAAACTGGAAAGCAAGGGGAAAATCATCATCATTTTCCGAAAATATGACCCTCTGTATTTTGGGGGTGGACCTAATAGACAGCTGATGAAGTGGACGTGGGGGGGACAGGTAAAGGGAGATCAAGGCTGACTTCTAGGCTCTTGCCTTGAGCCCTCAGTGGTGTTTTTTTTTTTTTTTTTTTTTTCTGTTTGTTTTAATTTTTATTGGAATATAGTGATTTACAATATCATGCTAGTTTCAGGCTTACAATAGCAATTTATATGTGTGTGCATGTGTGTGTGTGTGTATATATAGATAGATAGATAGATAGATAGATATAGATATATCTGTCCTTGTTTATTTTCTTTTCCCTTATATGTGTTTGCTCAGTCATCTCTGACACTTTGCAACACTATGGACTGTAGCCCACCAGGCTCCTCTGTCCATGGGACTTTCCAGGCAAGAATACTGGAGTGGGTTGCCATTTCCTTCTCCAGGGATCTTCCCAGCTCAGGATTGAACCTGCATCTCTTATGTCTCCTGCATTGGCAGGAGCGTTCTTTACCACTAGCGCCACCTGGGAAGCTCCTCTTCGCCCCTATAGGTCATTCCAAAATATTGAGTATAGTTCCCTGCACAATGCTGTGGGTCCTTGTTGGTTATCTTTCTGATAAATAGTAGTGTGTATATCGGAGAAGGCAATGGCACCCTACTCCAGTACTCTTGCCTGGAAAATCCCATGGATGGAGGAGCCTGGCAGGCTGCAGTCCATGGGGTCACTAAGAGTCAGACAAGACTGAGCGACTTCACTTTCACTTTTCACTTTCATGCATTGGAGAAGGAAATGGCAACCCACTCCAGTGTTCTTGCCTGGAGAATCCCAGGGACGGGGGAGCCTGGTGGGCTGCCATCTATGGGGTCACACAGAGTCGGACACGACTGAAGCGACTTAGCAGCAGCAGCAGTGTGTATATATTAATCCCAACCTTCTGATTTACTCCCCCTACTTTTTTGCTTTGGTAACCAGGAGCTTGTTTTCTATGTCTGTGAGTCTCTCTCTGTTTTGGAAATAAGTTCTTTTGTATCTTTTGTTTGTTTGTTTGTTTATTTTAATTGGAGGCTAATTACAATATTGTAATGGTTTTTGCCATACATTGACATGAATCAGCCACGGGTGTACATGTGTTCCCCCATCCTGAACCCCCCTCCCACCTCCCTCTCCATCCCATCCCTCAGGGTCATCCCAGTGCACCGGCCCTGAGCACCCTGTATCTTTTCTTTTTTTGAGATTCCACGTACAAGAGATTGATGTATGTGTCTCTGACTTATTTCACTTAATATGGAAATCTCTAAGTCCAGATCCATCCTTGTTGCCGCAGATGAGCCCTCAGTGTTTTTCATAACTTTAACTGAGATAGTGGGAAATGAGAGCATGAGATTAAGAGAAAACATGAGATAGTTTGATATATGCGTCTAGACTTTAGAGGTTTGGAGTACAGAATTAAGAGGGGATATTAGATAGGCAGTTTGATAGATGAGTCTAGACTTCAGAGCAGAGGTCGAGTCTGAAAATATAAATTTAGCACTCACTAGAATATAGATGCTATTCAGCACTTTAGGCCACACTGAATTCCTTTGGAAGAAGAACACTAGTGTGCCCAAGCCACTATTTTGAGGCAAACAAATGAGATTGAGAAAGACTAGTTTGGTGAGATAAGGAGAGAGCCCAAATTTATTACAGTATCACAGAACTGGGGAAAAGAAAATATTTTTTATAGCAAAGAAAGGGGGACATGTCAATGGCCAAGTTGCTGAATGCTCTTGAAAAAGTCACATAAAGTGAGGGTGGAGACGCAACTTTGGGGTCAGTCGCTGTGGACGCAACTCGTGATCTTGTCAATGTAGTTGGTGGCTGGGTCAGAAAACAGTTGGGGTAGGGGGAGGAGAATTGGAGGTGAGACAGTCCATAATCTAAGCATTTTTGACATACTTTTCTTGGTAAGGAAAAGAAAGAGGGTGATAATTGGAGGAATAAATAACAAAGAGAAAAGGTTGTTTTTTAAGATAATGAAATGCGAGAGAATATTTCTATGATGAAGGTGTGAACAATCCACTATGGAGCGAGAAATTTTGGCATGTGCTTGAAAGAGAGGAATGCAAATTAAATTTAGTTTTATAGGAAATTATGAAGTAGTTTTCAAGTGAAAGGAAAGAAATTAGATAGAACATCATTCATAGGTCAGTCAGAGTGATTTTCTTTTTTTATTTTCAACTAAATATGGAGATCCAACCAATCCATCCTAAAGGAAATCAGTCCTGAATATTCATTGGAAGGACTGATGCTGAAGCTGAAGCTCCAATACCTTGGCCATCTGATGTGAAGAACTGACTCATTTGAAAAGACCCTCATGCTGGGAAAGATTGAAGGCAGGAGGAGAAGGGGACAACAGAGGATGAGATGGTTGGATGGCATCACTGACTCAATGGACATGAGTTTGAGTAAGCTCTGGGAGTTGGTGATGGACAGGGAGGCCTGGGGTGCTGCAGTCCATGGGGTTGCAAAAAGTCGGACATGACTGAGTGACTGAACTGAACTGAACTGAAATTTTTATTGAGACGATCATAGATTCACCTGCAATTTGAATAAAACATATATAGAGACAATGCTATGTATACATTACCCACTTTCCTCCAATGATCAACATTTTGCAAAACTGTATATTATTTTAAGATACTGAACAGTTTTGTCACTGCAAGGGTCTCTTCTATACCCACGATCACCTCCCTCTCACCTGTAACCCTATTTCTAAAACCCTAGCAACCACTCATCTTCTCCCCATTTCTAAAATGTTGTCATTTCATATGTACACTACCACGTGTAAAACCGCTAGCTAGTGGGCAGCTGCTGCATCACACAGGGAGCTCAGCTCGGCGCTGTCTGATGACCTGGCGGGGTGGGATAGGGGATGAAGGGAGGGAGACTCAAGGGGGAGGGGATATATGCATAGATATAGCTGATTTGCACTGTTGAACAGCAGAAACTAACACCACATTGTAAAGCAATTACACTTCAATTAAAATATAAATTCAAAAAGTTTTTCCATTACAAAATGTCATGTAAAAGGAATCCTAGACTATGAAACTGTTAGGATTGGCTTTTTTCACTCAGCATAATTCCCTGCAGATTTATTAGGTTGATATGTGCCAATAGTTGGCTCCTGTCCAATGCTGAGTAGTCTTCCAGGCTATGAATGTAGCACAGATTGTTTAACCAGTCACCTAGTCGGGGTACTGTGGGTGGAGCTGCTATAAACATTCATGTACAGGTATTCATGTGAACAGAAAGTCTTCGTTTCTCTGGGATAAATACCCAAGAACACACTTGCTGGATGGTATGGTAATTGCATGTTTAGTTTAAAAGGCACTGCCAGATTGATTTCCTTTTTAGGTAAAAAAAAAAAACAATTCATTTATTCTTGTTTATTTATTTTTCACAAGCCCTTGTTGGTTATTATATTTTAAATATGGCTGTGTGTACATGTCCACCCCAAACTCCTATTAATACAGTTGGATTTCAAATTTATTATATGCTTGATATTTAAGAGACTAATGTGTAAAAAGGTGTTTTTCTTTTAAACATGTCTAATTAGCTCAGGGATTATTTTCATAATAGTAAAATATCTGGGAGTACTCCTAATAATACCACCTTATTTCACAATATAGCTTTGGGTATGGAAGATAAACCAATATTAACAAAAGACTTATTAGCTCATACCTAAAAACCTTTTATGGATGAAAAAATGGATATCTGACTAAGTTTATCCAGATTGTCTTTGGACAATCTTTATCCAGATTGTTTTTCTTCAGTCTCTTAGTCATGTCTGACTCCTTGAGACCCCACAGACTACAGCCAGGCTTCCCTGTGCTTCACTATCTCCCAAAGTTTGTTCAAATTCATGTCTGTTGAGTCAGTGATGCCATCCAACCCTCTCATCCTCTGTTGCTCCCTTCTTTTCCTGCTCTCAATCTTTCCCAGCATCAAGGTCTTTTCCAATGAATTGGCTCTTTGCATCAGGTGGCCTAAGTATTGGAGTTTCAGCTTCAGCATCAGTCCTTCCAATGAATATTCAGGATTGATTGCCTTTAGGATTGACTGGTGTGATCTCTTTACTGTCCAAGGGTCTCTCAAGAGTCTTCTCCAACACCACCATTCAGAAGCATCAATTCTTCAGCCCTCAGTCTTCATTATGGTCTAACTCTTACATCCATACATGACCACTGGAAAAACCATGGCTTTGACTATACAGACCTTTGCTGCCAAAGTGATGTCTCTGCTTTTTAATACACTAAGTTTTTCTTACCAGGAGCAAATATTTTAAATCTCATGGCTGCAGTCACCATCCGCAGTGACTGTCCAGATTGTCTATTTGCTCTCAACTCGATTATATTGACTTTTAAACAGGCATGGGGGTTTTTCTAGTGTTTTCCCCCCTTTTCTAGCTGCTTAGCATTTGGATCCTCATTCTACTTGGGGTCTTTATCAAGTAGTCCAGTCTCCATGGAAGACAAGGTCCTTCCTCACAGCACATGAGCTAAAAAGGCCAAGTCTGTATATTTTCCCCTCAACCCTGTAGCTAGAGTAGTCAGTTGTGTCCGCTGGGACACTGAATAGCAAGCAGATGACACCAGGGGAGGGTGAAGTATGCAATTAACTCTGTTGCTGGCATCCAGTGACCAGTGTCTGCAGCTGCTCCCAACCAAATTCTTTTTGTGGCATAATTGTTGCCACACTTCCGAACATCTAGATGCTGGTTCCTAGTGTATTCAGGCCCAGTTCTCCATACATGCCATCAGTTAAAAGAATTACCCAAATTACTTCCAGTAAATTCCTTTCTTGCAGAAGGTAGTCAAGGCTTTTTTTTTTCTTTCCTGTTCTTTTCCAGCCAAGATCCCTGAGTGCTACACTAGATATACCCACAACTGTAGGTATATCTTGTCCTTCCTCATAGCACGTGAGCTAAAAGGGTCAAACGCATATATTTTCCCCTCAACCCTGTAGCTAGTCAGTTATGTCCACTGGGACACTGACCAACCTCACAGCCTCTTCCTCCAAGAATTCCACCCAACCTTAGAATCTTTGGAAGCCTAGATAGTTATCTACACTTTCTCTTTTGCATCAGGTCCTATTTGGCTCCTGATGATCTAAATCGTGGGCGCCTGAATTTGGTATTAGAGGCAGGCAGAGGGAAGAGAGAGAGAATGAGTGTGAGAGCATGTACCTCCAGAGAATACCTCTCTAGAAAATAGAATAAATTCCCATTTTATCTTTCCCCAATGCTAAACAGTTCATTGCACCTAAGTTTTCAGTAAATATTTGTTGAATAAGTAAATACATTTAAAAAAATAAAAGAGTACAGAATCATGAAGTGAAGGCTGAAAGAAGGGTCAGAAAACAAAACATTCTCTTCATTCCTCTACTTTCTTGAGATAGTCACTGGACATCAGCTTCCTTATTTATAAAATGAAGAGGCAAAATAGCTCAGATTACCTTTCATCTCAGAAATTCTTTAATTTGGGAATAAATATACTGAAGATCGAATACTGAGACTCAGAACTCTGTTGTGCAGAGGTTTTTTTTTGTTTGTTTTGTTTTTTACTTTTTTTTAGAGTTTTTTTTTTAAAGGATTCTTTCTTCAGTGAGAAAAAGTGGACATGAGAAAATAAATACATTTTGTTTCTTTCCCCCAGCACTCAGCAATCAGAATAAATGTAGGCTTCATTAATTAGTAAAAGTGTACCTGCCAGGGTGTCATGTCTGAGCATACAAGCATGAGTTCCCACAGAGAGACCCCGAGTTCCTGCCATGAGTGGTTACTGCAAGGTTTATGGGCTTATGGGAAGTGTTACCTCGGAGAGGCCAAGCAAGCCCATATTCCCATAGCATTTCCAAAGACTACCTTCTCCTTCTCAGGGTTAAAGTCACTCGTGCAAATTGCCCAGCTGGGTTTTAATTAAAGATCGGCCCCCACTTTCCCTTGGGTTTTCCCTTCGTGTGCATTTCTCCTTCCTCCCTTAGTTACTTCTCTCCTTCCCCCAAGTCCCTCTGCACAGGCCCGTGGCAAAGACAGCTGACAATAATGAGGCTCCAAGAACTGGTTCAAAGCCTGCTGCAAAACTTTTAAAATTAAACCCTCGAGATTTTAAGAGTGGTAATTAGAATGCATGATTTGAAGTGAACTAACGTCACCCTGCCATCTAGCTGGCATGGTCCTCTGCCTACATGTCCATGGCCTGGGCAGAGACAGCTATTTCCTGCCATCCACTGTCTTGTCCTGCAAGTGGGGAAGTCTTCCTGGAATCTTTGGGAAGTGCCCCAAATTTTCCTCTTGTTGAACAATTAGAATGTGATTGATTTTTCACTATTAGAATCAGTAATATCTATAGGGATGAGTATGAGTATCTGATGAGTATCTATAGGGATAAGCTTTTATATTGTGAAGGTTTCCTCAAAATGGATTCCTAGATGTGAAATTAGAAAGTGAAAAAGCAAAAAACATATTAAAGACTAAATACTGGTGTCAAATATCCTTTCTTTCATTTATTCATACAAGCAAATATGTAATGAGTGTCTTTAACAATAGGCACTCAGATGGCTCAAGTGGCAAAGAATCTGCCTGCCAAGGCAGGAGACTCAGGTTTTATCCCTGGATCAGAAAGAGCCCCTGGAGGAGGAAATGGCAACCCACTCCAGTATTCTTGCCTGGGAAATCTCACAGAGATAAGAGCTTGGGGGGCTACAGTCTGCGGGGCCACAAAAGAGTCAGACGCAACCTAGCACCACAATGAACAATAAGCCCTGCTCGCCACAACTAGAGAAGCTGGTGCAAAACAACGAAGACCCAGTGCAGCCAAAAAATAAAATAAGTAAATAAAAGCATTTTTTAAAAATATTTTTAAAATATATAGTATAATTATAAATGGTAACTAAAGTTATAAATATACCTAAGATGGAACGATAGGGAGTAAAGGTTGGCTTCTTCCTTTCTTTTGGACACCCATACAATTTTTATCAGCAGATGTGAAGAGCATTACCTGCAGAATAGAAGTAGAATTCCTCAGCACCTGGAATCCCATCACTCCTCACCACCTTTGTTGCTATTGTCCTAATCCAAGTCACCACCACCAGGTGCCTGGACCTTTGTAGTACCTTCCTTTGCCCCATCTTACCTCCCTGTTCTACTCTCCCCACAGCTGTCTGAGTCTTTCAGTGTGTAACTCTATAAAATCATCCCTGGTGTCTCAGATGGTAAAGGATAAACCTGCCAATGACCCGGGTTCAATCCCTGGGTCTAGAAGATCTCCTGGAGAAGGAAATAGCAACTCACTACAGTATTCTTGCTTGGAGAATTCCATGGACAAGCATGGTGGGTTACAGTCCATAGGGATGCAAGGAATCAAACACAACCAAACAACTAATACTGTACTATAGAGCTATAACACCATATAGCTCATCTACAAAAGCACTTCAATAGTGTCCCCTTTCTCAGAAAAATCCAGTCATTGCCAAGGCCTATAAGCAACCCATGGCCTGGGCTCTACGACCTCTCTGGCTCCCATCTCTACCACTCTCTTCCCTAGTGTTCTCCTCTCCAGTTGTAAACACGATCCTACCCCAGGGCCTTTTCACGTGCTCTTTTCTCTGCTTGGAATACTCATTTTTCTAGATACCTCTCATTTCTTCATTTCTCTTTTAAGAGAAACAATCACTGACCAAGCCAAATAAAATAGCATGGCACCCATGTCTCTCTCCTTTATCCTATTTTACTTTCCATCACAGCACTTGTTATGACTTGACATATATATACACTCTGTTTATTAACTACTTTACCCACTAAGATAGAAATGTTATAGATAAAGGACTGCTTTATTCACTGCTGTATCCACATTACCTAAATTGATACCTGGGTTCAGTGTTTGTTGAATGAACAGGTCAACCATCGCAGGCAAAGTATATTCATTAATGGCTCTGTTTCAACCTGGCAGTAGATTTCTAGGGCTATGCTGTAGCACTAAATAGTATGCCTTATCTTATCTATCAATGACACGGATTGATAACCAGTTCCACCAAGTGTTGTATATATGACCTATTATCAGAATTATTTTCAGCAAAGTTTCTCAAATTTATATCACTATCAGCGGTCAGTGAGTACGGTTAGCATGCTGTGAAATTTATATCACTATCAGCGGTCAGTGAGTATGGTTAGCATGCTGTGAACAGGTTTTTCTTAATAAAAGAGAATATAACTAGACTAGAACAGAGTGGAATTAAATTAGAGGAAAAAGAAATTTATCGCATGGAATACAGGAAGGTATGTTTTAATTATATGTGTGTAGGCGATGGCACCCCACTCCAGTACTTTTGCCTGGAAAACCCCATGGACGGAGGAGCCTGGTAGGCTGCAGTCCATGGGGTCGCGAAGAGTCGGACACGACTGAGCGACTTCCCTTTCACTTTTCACTCTCATGCATTGGAGAAGGAAATGGCAACCCACTCCAGTGTTCTTGCCTGGAGAATCCCAGGGACGGGGGAGCCTGGTGGGCTGCCATCTATGGGGTCGCACAGAGTCGGACACGACTGAAGCCACTTAGCAGCAGCAGCAGGCTGTTTATACACATATCAAAATAAAATGTAAAGACTATTTCTTATGTCACAATTTTTTTTTAAGTTTTAAATACAACCTAGAGTATTGATTCCTGGAAATTTATCAAGAATTCCAAGGAAATGATACAAATAGCTGCCAAAAAAAAGGAAAAACACTAAGAGACTAAGAGAGACCAAGAGAAAGAATGAATCAATGAATCAGAGAGCTGGTCCTTTGGGGAAAAAAATTAAAAATTATTAAATGTCTAGCTATATTGACCAAGGTTTTTAAAAAGAGAAAAGATATAAATTACCAATTAGAGGAACAAACAAGGGATTGCAGATCCTACAGACATTTATAACCATAAAGATGAAACAATAGTAAGAAGAAATATATAGATTCAATATCCTAACATATATTTAAAAATTTGAATATGTGGTTAAAAATCTTCCAAGAAGAGCTCTTCAGGTCAGATGGCTGTACCATCAAGTTTTTGTAAACATTTCAAAAAATAACAATAATCTACCCAAATTTTTTTTTCTAGGAAATAAAAAAGGAGGGAATGCTACCCAACTCATTTTATGAGGCTGGCATTACTTGATATTAAAAACATATTACTAGAAAACTACAGACCAAATACCCCTCATGAACATAGATCCAATAAAATGCTAGCAATTGCAAACCAACAATATGTTTAAAAAAAGACATCATGGTGAAGTGAGGTTTTTCTCACTTGCAAGGACAGTTGAATATTTCAAAGTTAACTGAATTAATTAACCACATCAGTATACAAAAGAAGAAAAAAACCATATGCTCATCACAAGAGATGCAGCAAATCATGACAGAATTCAGCATCTATTCATTAAAAAAAAAACTTTTCAAGTAATTAATCATAGACAGGAAATTCTTAAAATTAAGTAAGAGCATCTACAAAATGGCCTGCTAACATCATAGTTCATGGTGAAACAACAAACGTTTTATCCCTAAGATCAGGAACAAGGCTAGGGAAGTCCACTTTCACCACTCTCATTTGACAGAATACTGGAAGTTCTATTCATTTCAATCAGAGATGAAATAGAAATAAAAGACATGGAGACACATTGGAAGGGAAGACATAAACATGTTTCTCTTCATAGTCGATGCAGTTATATACTGAGAAAATCTCAAAGAACTTACAAGGAAGCTAATGACCCATGGAAAGCAAAAACTGCAAACAGTAGCAGTATAATAGGGCTTCCCAGGTGGCTCAGTGGTGAGGAATCCACCTGCCAATGCAAGAGATGGAGGAGATGAGGATTTGATCCCTGGGTTGAGAAGATCCCCTGGAGGAGGAAATGGCAACCCACTCCAGTATTCTTGCTTGGGAAATCCCATGGACAGAGGAGCATGGCAGGCTACAGTCAAGAGCTGAAACAATTTTGAAAAGGACAAACTCGGAGGACTGCCTCATATCAAGGATTGCTATAAAACAACATTAATCAAGACAGTGCAATGTTGACGAAAGTATACACACATAAATCAGTGTAAAATAATAGATGATTAATTTATATTTCATACAGTGTAAAAAAAAGGGAATTCGATGAAGAATACATAATTTTGTCATATATCACTGAGATTTGTGGTTGTTTGTTACATGGCAATAGCTGACTGAAACAAACTGAAACACAGATGTGGGGTATTGCCATAACAAAAACTTGGAATATACATCATTAGCTTTAGGCTATTGGGAGGCTACTGGTGGATGCTGAAAAAATGTCGCTGTGTTTTATACGGAAGTAAGACATTTGGTATAAACCATGACTGT
Organism: Bos grunniens; assembly: GCF_055505025.1. Taxonomy (NCBI): domain Eukaryota; kingdom Metazoa; phylum Chordata; class Mammalia; order Artiodactyla; family Bovidae; genus Bos; species Bos grunniens. Next base: position 13,192,036 of record NC_141168.1, read on the forward strand.
GATAACTTGTAAGACAAACTGTCACTAAGAAAACTATAGCATTAGGCAACGATGTTTTTTAGAAGAATGTTGAAAGATGAGCTGACTGATACTAGCTACATTAAGCTGCTATCTGAAAGAGCTGAACTAAGGAAAGAACTTATCAGTTTGCAAGAACTCAAGAAAAATTTAGTGAGTTGAGAATGTGTAGCGTTGGGGAATGAAGCCGCTTCTTACCAAATCAAAGGTATGGTAATTATCACACAGCCTCAGAGTAAAGACAAAATCAAGGGTCAAACTATTAAAGTGCTATCAGAAGCTAGTTAAACTGACAGGAAGCCCATAGAACCAAATTTGAAATCAGTAGGAATAAAGGTCATTTCTGAAATCTAGAAAGCAAGAAAATAAGAACTTGTCTAATAGAAGAAGAAATCTAGTTAGGATGCCATGGATGGGATGGGTGGATGGCAAATGTCTTCAGACTTTTCTTACATCTTCTGATGATTAAAATCTCAAGAGGAAGAATCACTCTGGCTCAGCAGGAGCCAAATGCCCAGTCCCCTGAGTAGGAGAGAGCAGGACCAGTGGTCATGTGACTATGAAGGAGTTAAATCCTAAGATGATCTGGCTACTGTCAGAAAGGAAAATAAATGAAAAGGTGGCTGTGGTGGAGGGGGGGACCTATCTTCTATACTTGGTAACCACACATGACGATGGAGGGATTACAAAAGGTGCAAATCTTTAAGGATCAAGAAGAGAGGAGTGAAAACACAAGCAACACGACATTAGTCTTGGCAAAACAGATGGTAACCAGCGTAGGAGACCAAGGGAAACTGAAGCTGAAAATATAGTAGCTCTAAAAGCTAGATTTATACTGCAGATTACTAGAAAGTCTCTGGAATTGGGAGAGAGTTGGGATTTGAAAGCTAAAGAACACAGTGAAAGTGAAGGTCGCTCAGTCGTGTCCTACTCTTTGCGACCCCATGGACTATACAGTTCATGGAATTCTCCAGGCCAGAATACCAGAGTGGGTAGCCTATCCCTTCTCCAGGGGATCTTCCCGACCCAGGGATCAAACCTAGGTCTTCCTAAGTTTGATTCTTTACCAGCTGAGCCACAAGGGAAGGCCATAAGGTCTGGTTTAAAAGTCTGCAGTCAGATCCAAACAGTCAATGAACTGCTCCTACCCACATGGACTATGTAGTCCATGGAATTCTCCAGGCTGGAATACTGGAGTGGGTAGTCATTCCCTTCTCCAGGGGATTTTCCCAACCCAGGAATGGAACTGGGGTCTCCTGCCTTGCAGACGGATTCTTTACCAGCTGAACTACCAGGAAAGAACAGAGTTAGTCTGCTGAAAACAGGGACATTGAGTGAGGCTTTTTCCCCATCTCACCCTCAAATCCTTTTCACCTAGATGCTGGCAGCCAGACTGATACTATACCGACAAGAGATTAGTGAATTTCTTTCTGAGTATACCGACAAGTCAGTAGAAGAAATTTACAGAGCCTAATATTTATAGGTCCCCTGCTGGAGTAGCTGAGGCACAACTCAATTGTTGAAGCCCACCCATCAGCGAGATTTGTACATACCGTGCTTCTAAACAGTTTTATTGACTCATAAATATGACAAAAAGCTAGGAAGCACTAGTCATTTTAAAAACCTCTAATGTTAGAGAAGATATACACACAAAAGAATCTCAGGAGAAAGAAAAATATTACAAAATGTATATAATGCATCTCCCCAAAGAAATTACAATGATACTGCATCTACCAAGTGAAACCAAATGGAACATCACACAAGAAAAAGAAACATCCGAGAATAAATTGTTCTTTAATATCAGAGCTTTGACAGTAGAAATGAAAATTTCAATAAATGTGTAGGAAGATAGTCAAGAAAATCTCTCTTATGTAGTAAAGAAAAAGGCATAGAGGAAAAACTAGAGAAAAATCATACTTCTAAAAAAATGAAAGAGGAGTGGTCCAGAAGGTTCAATACCTGAGTAGAAGTTTCAAAAAAGAAAAAAGAAAGTGAAGGGAAGAATGTTGTCTAAAACATAAGAAATGAGTATTCCTGGAAATGAAAGCTTTATTGCAAGGTTGAGTGAACCCACCAAAGAGCTCATGATTCAATTTTAAAATGACTCACAATGGCACAGTGCCATGATTTGTCAGATTATTCTGAGTAAAGAGAAGATACCAAATGTTTTCAGAGAGAAAAAGGGAAATAGGTTATATGAAAAGGGTTGAGAATCAGAATAGGAATGGACGTCTCAAGAGCAACACTGGAAGCCAGCAACAATAGAATGATCCTTCGCAATTCTGAGAAATAATGATTTCAGCCCAGGATGTTCTATTTACCCAAAGTATGAATACACTTTGTGGACCAGTAGACATTATCAAGACATTAAGACATCAAGACATCAACAACTTTATTTTCTCATATTCCTTAAGGAAGTCCCTAGCGGAATATTCTCCAACAAAAAAAGGAATAAAGGAGACAGAGAAAAACTGGGCGTCAAGGAAACAGGGACCCGCAGGAAGTGAAGGTAATCTCTAGGACGTGGATGAAGGGTGGTCGATGTTAGGAAATAGATGAGCAAAGACCAACCGGCCATGCTGCGGCAAGAGTTTGGGGCTCCAGTGGGGCCACGTCTCCACAACAGTGATGAAACTGACATATTGCTGGTATGTTTAAGTGTACTCAGAGATTTACACTTTTGGCTCAGTTCTCTGGGGGTGAAGTAGTGATAGCTATGTAGAAAGCTAAGCAAACAGACAAAAATGAGGTAATCATTAACTGTAGGCCGAATGAAAGCTTTACAAGAAAAGAGATGTAATAATTGGTACTAACAGTATAATCTATGGCTCATCCTTGAATACTCTTAAGGTAATTACAATAATGTACAAAGTGAATATTGTTCTATACCAAGATAATGACATAATTATTCCATGGGGAAGGAAGTATATGTGTTTGTCTTGTGTGTGTTTGTGTTGGGGAAGAATGTAAGAAAGTCAGATTCACATCTTCCACAATAGAAAGCTGAGAAATATGTAAAACTAAAAAAAAAAAAATTAACCAATAATAGATTAAGATTGCTTTTTAAGTACACTGCCTGAAGAAGTAATAAAGAGTTGGGATCGAGGAGCAGAAATCAGAGATAGGCAGGGACAAAGTAAGGGACATATTTTTTTCAGTCTCACATATTTATTTTTTAACTTTGATTTAAAAACAAAGTAAGACTTCAGGTGAAAAAAAAAGTGCATTTCCAACCAGGAGCTTGAGGATGAGGTAGGGTATGTGGTAAGATTGATGCAGCAGGCTGTCAAGGGACTGCAGACTGACTTGCCAGACACCACTGGAGAAGCCACAGAGCTGTGCCCCGTGGGGCTTTTCTAGAGGACCAAGGACCCTGCCTTATTAAAAAACAGAGACATTACTTGGCCGACAAAGGTCTGTATAGTCAAAACTATGGTTTTTCCAGTGGTCATGTATGGATGTGAGACTTGGACCATAAAGAAAGCTGAGTGCCCAGCAATTGGTGCTTTTGAACTGTGGTGTTTGAGAAGACTCTTGAGAGTCCCTTGGACTGCAAGGAGATCTAACCAGTCCATTCTAAAGGAAATCAACCCTGAATATTCATTGGAAGGACTGATGCTGATGCTGAGACTCCAATACTTTGGCCACCTGATGCAAAGAATTGACTCACTGGAAAAGACCCTGATGCTGGGAAAGATTGAAAGCAGGAGGAGAAGGGGACAACAGAGGATGAGATGGTTGGATGGCATCACTGACTCAGTGGACATGAGTTTGAGTAAGCTCCGGGAGTTGGTAATGGACAGGGAGGCCTGGCGTGCTGCAGTCCATCGAGTTGCAAAGAATCAGACAGGACTAAGTGATTTAACTGAACTGAAGGCCCTGCTGAGAAGCCTTCAGAGAGCTACAAAGGGCTGACAGCTCTCCTAGGAAGATCACAGGAAGGAGCTGGAAGATGCTGCCCTAAAGTCAACAGTCGAAGACAAGAGTTTTTCTCAGTATTTTGGAATCAATGTGACGAGACTGAATTTTTTGATGAGACTCAATGGACATGAATCTGAGCAAACTCTGAGAGATTGTGGAGGAGAGAGGAACTTGGCATGCTGCAGTCCATGGGGTCGCAAAGAGTAAGACACGACTGAACAACAGGAAGTAGGGCTGTCTGAGGACCAAGTGATTCAGTCACTATGAAGGGAGAGCTTATAATAGTGCCTGGCGCACAGTAAGTGCTAGAGTGTTAATTATTATTGTTCTATTTTTACTGCTGAAGGACCCCCTTAAGTGTGCTCTGCTCCTGACTATCAGAGGGATTCTGGCCATTGCCAGCGTTACTCTTGCTATTGCCCTTGGCATTCCAAGGGAGTGAGTGTCCTTGTCTTCTACCCCAGGTGGACTGCTCAGATTCCTTCTTCATGTAGGGCACCCAGGGACCAGCCCCCTCTGGCCCCCAGATTCCTGATGAGTAGATCTCCAATAATTGTTATCAGAATTCCTTCTTACAAACTATTTGCCCATTTTTACCCTACTGTACCTCCCCCAGACCAGTTCAGTTTCTCAGATCCTGGCACGTGTATAGACATGAACTGTAATGGTCTCTACCCACTTACTCTGGCACTGATCTCTGAATCTAGATTTTTAAGTCTCTGGACCCATCACTCATAGTAATAACTAATATTGGTACAGCTCTTTACAGTTTACACTGCACAAATACGACCTAATTCAACCCTCACAACAGTCCTTTGGAATAGGCATTGTTATTATCTATATATCATCTATCTGAGAGGTTCAGATAAGATAAATAATCTGTCCAAAGTTGTAAAGAATTATTGACAGAGATAGAACTAGAAACCAGACTTCCTGACTCCAGACATTGTATTCTTTCCAGTATACCACACTTCCTGTAAAGTCTGCCTAGACTCTTAATATCAGCCTTCCACCACTCAAAACCCAGTCACAAAAATTTCCAAGCCTCCTTGTCCTGCCCTGCCCTTCCTCTCCTGAACTTTACACCCACGACAGCAGCTGTTGTGCCTCATCACCTGAATGGCCACGTGCAGCTCAGTGAGCCCAGTTCTGACCACAGCAACCTTTCCAGCCCACTAGCTCTCTCTCTCTTTCTCTGTCTCTCTGTACACCTCCATTTCTGTCAATGGTTGCAAATTTTGCCTGCCCTGGAAAACAGAATAGCTCTTGACTTAACCCTCAACCTCACCAGTCTCATTTGGGTATCTATTGAAAATGAAGGTTCATTCTTTGTGTTATCTTCTATAGGTGAACTTTCTCTTTCTGTTCGTACACCACTGCTCAAATCCAGGCCCTCAGGACCTCACCTTGCAACTATCACTATAGTAATAGTATAGTATTCTCTTTGCTTCCATTTTATTCCTTTTCACTCCATCTTAAAACCACACCAGAGTAATCCTGGTAACATGTCACTTTGTCTCCTAAAAAAACTTTTTGTAACCCTCCATTCCTTAACTTGGTGCTTCCCAAACCATGTGTTGAGAAATACATGCTCTTTGGATGTTAATAGTATATGCTTTATTTTTTTAAAGTAAAGAAAGAAATCTGCCTGTTCTATCATCTCTTCTCCATTTACATGCATATTACCTAAAAACCTGAATATGTGATCAAGACTGGAAACTATTTTTTAATCAGCATTTTAAAATACACTTTTGAAAAGAACACTTTTTTCGATGGAAACTTAGGAACATCTGCTTGGCACTAATGTTTCACAAAACACAGTTTATGACATCCACTGCCTTACCTCCAGGTCCTTTTCTGAACTTACTTTCCATTAGTATCCTATACGAATCCCTCCTGGCCTTTAAATTGGCACCTGACCAAGCAAGATCAAGTCCCACCTTTGAGTTCGACACTACCTCTCTTTAACTTTCTTAAGCCTGTTGAGTGCTCAGCTCTCTTGTCCCAGATTGTCTACATGACCCTGGGTTTATACAATTTATTCTCCTTAATAAAGATGATTCAAATATAGCATGCAATGTGATTTTTTGGAGGGATTCCTATTGTAAGTAAATTCATGCATTAGAAAAATATCATCTATTAAATGACATACATTGATGTAATGATTTATACAGTTGGCTTGTTATAACTACTGAGCACTCTTATGCTTTGTACTGCTTATTGGAGGCACTGTATGCAGTACTATATTTTTAGTTATGTCTTGTATTCTTTCGTGCTCCTGCTAGTTTGGCTCATTTATCTCCAACACTTATTTATCTCCCGGAGTTAGTTGCTTTATAACTTAGGCTGATTATAAATGATTCTAAGGTTGCCTACAAGACTAGCTCAGAGACTTTTAAATAACAAGTTTTTTTTTCCCCCAAAATACAAATTTCAAGACCAAGCTGATTGCTTAAGAAATAAATTATTGATATTCAGTTGCTCAATTGTGTCCGACTCTTTGTGACTCCATGGCCTGCAGCATGGCAGGCTTCCCTGTCCTTCACTATCTCTCAGAGTTTGCTCAAATTCATGTCCGTTGAGTTGGAACTTGCTTTAATTTAAGGAGTAAGTTCTAGTTTTTAGTGGGGCCTCATAAGCCACAAAATTTAAAGGAGACAGAAGACTCTAATGCATGAGACACGGGTTTGATCCCTGGGGCACAAAAAATGTCCTGGAGAAGGATATGGCAACCCACTCCAGTATTCTTGCCAGGGAGATCCCAAGGAGAGAGGAGCCTCGAGGTCTACAGTCCACAGTGTCACAAACAGTCAGACCTGACTTAGCAACTAAACCACCACTGGGCTTTTAGGCTACACTCACTTTTAGGCTCACCTGGTACTCAAATATTATAACTGAGAAACTACATGAATAGCTACAGAAGCAGAAAATGCACCAGTGTGTGCAGGTGCTTCAGTTCAGGTCAGTCGCTCAGTCTTGTCCGATTCTTTGTGACCCCATGAATCGCAGCACGCCAGGCCTCCCTGTCCATCACCAACTCCTGGAGTTCACTCAAACTCACAACCATCGAGTTGGTGATGCCATCCAGCCATCTCATCCTCTGTCGTCCCCTTCTCCTCCTGCCCCCAATCCCTCCCGGCATCAGAGTTTTTCCAATGAGTCAACTCTTCGCATGAAGTAGCCAAAGTACTGGAGTTTCAGCTTTAGCATCATTCCTTCCAAAGAAATCCCAGGGCTGATCTCCTTCAGAATGGACTGGCTGGATCTCCTTGCAGTCCAAGGGACTCTCAAGAGTCTTCTCCAACACCACAGTTCAAAAGCATCAATTCTTCGGCGCTCAGCTTTCTTCACAGTCCAACTTTGGCATCCATACATGACCACTGGAAAGCCTTAGACACAAAATAAATCAGTGCACTAAATTACTTATGGGTGAAATAATAAGATGTTCTGGATTTGCTTTAAAACAAATATTCAAAGATTGTGGGGCAAAGACAGATTAAACTTAATTGGCAAAATGTTGATAACTACTGAACTGGATAATGAATACATGAAGGATCTATTAGAAGGATCTAATAGAGTAGAATACTACTCTATTTTTACTACAGAGGAAAGATGGTGATGGCCCACGTACCTTGCTTACTGTATGTCTGCCAGGTTCCACTCTTTCCACTGCCAATAATCAGACCAGCCCAGGTCTTCACCTTGCTCTCACACTCACTCAGCCTACTGCTTCATGCTATCCTTACCCCCAGGTCTCTGAGCAAAGCCAATTCAGGATAAATTTTGCCCAGAGGAGGTAAGTAAGAGGTGCCAAGGCTCTTTTTCTTTCTTCTTTTTTTCCTGCTCTCCATCTGTTCTTCTCCCCATCAACCAATCTACTTCCCTGTCACCTACCCAACTACGACATGCATCCTTCTGCCCTTCCTTGCTCCAGCTCCATCGGTTTTCATAAACCCTTTGACCAGTCATGCCCAAACATTCATAATACTTCACCTACAACTTCAGCTATCTCAGCTATCAATTGATGCCAGGAACATGAACCTTCTGGCTTTCTCGGCCTCCTTGTGTCCTCTTGGCTTCGCTCTGACAATGTGAATAATGACTCTCCTGCTGCCCCAGCCCTAACCTTCTGTGCATGCTTCGTTTCCAGCACACCTCAAATGATGCCCTCTCATGATGCTCACCATCTGGCCTTAAAGAGGCAGGGAAAGGTCAGGCAGGTGCATAGAAATGTGTGCAAGCATCAAAAATCTGTCCTGTCATTCAAACCAAAGAAGCTTTTCAAGGATATAATGGTCAAAAGGGCAAAATTGCTGGAAAAAATCAATGCGAATGAGAAGTTAGAAGAGAGTTTTGGTGTTTGGAAATCAACTGTGATGAGTTCAGAAATGACAGAGGTGGGTTCCAGGAACATAGAATTCAGGCAAGAAGAAGTGCAGATAGACTGAAAACTTACCTAAGGATGTGTACAATGATGAGGAGAAAAATATGATAGAATCTTATACAGAAATCAATTCAGACTTGGGGATTTCAGGACAAGTTAGGCAGACCTGAGCACATTTGAAGGCTGAGAAAGGAGCCAGGGGAAAAGGGAGAGAATGAAGAATCTAGAGTCAGAAAACAAGAAAACATGGCCTTGGGAATGAAGACAAGGATTGGACATGAAATGCATACTGAAGTGTTGGCTTTGGAGAGGAAGACCACAGCTCTTTTCTGAGATAGAATAAGTGAAGGGCTCAAGTTTTAAGGAGATCAGTTTTGAAACACCTAAAGATTTTACTTGAATGGTTTCAATATTCTCAGTAAAAATGTATTAAGTGAGATAATGTATGTAGAATACTTGGCACCAGGTTTAGCATATAATTGTTTGACATATGGTGGTCCTTCAGTTCAGTTCAGCTCAGTCGCTCAATCATGTCTGACTCTTTGCGACCCCATGAATCGCAGCACGCCAGGCCTCCCTGTCCATCACCAACTCCCTGAGTTCACTCAAACTCACATCCATTGAGTTGGTGATGCCATCCAGCCATTTCATCCTCCGTCGTCCCCTTCTCCTCCTGCCCCCAATCCCTCCCAGCACCAGAGTCTTTTCCAATGACTCAACTCTTTGCATGAGGTGGCCAAAGTACTGGAGTTTCAGCTTTAGCATCAGTCTTTCCAATGAACACCCAGGACTTATCTCCTTTAGAATGGACCGGTTGGATCTCCTTGCAGTCCAAGGGACTCTCAAGAGTCTTCTCCAGCACCACAGTTCAAAAGCATCAATTCTTCGGTGCTCAGCTTTCTTCACAGTCCCACTGTTTTTCCAGTGGTCATGTATGGTGGTCCTAGGAGACTGAATATCATGGTAGGAGTGGTGATAGTAAGAACAGCAGTTGGTAGGAGCAGTGATAGCAAGAACAGAAGCAAACATTTACTGAGTGTTTACTATATTCCAGGAACTTTTCTAAGCTATTGTTTTAGCAGTGGTGGTGGAGTTAGAAGGAGCAGCAATGGCAGTAATCAGTAAGAAATATCAGTGTAAGAATAAGGTGAGCAGGAGTAAGCTTAAGATAAACAGAAGAAGGTTGGTTGACAGGGAAGCTGTGGCAATTTCATCATTGAATAAGCAGACTATTATTAAGCAACTGTAGGAACTCACTTGAAGGTTAGCCAGGCACTGGTATTGGGAAAGTTTGGTAGGTGTCTGATCAGAAAGTAGGCTAAACAAACAAACCAAAAAAAAAAATTAGTAGAAGGAAATAAATCACAAAGATCTGAGCAGAAATAAATGAAAAAGAAATGAAAGAAATGATAGTAAAGATTAATAAAACTAAAAGCTGGTTCTTGGAGAAGATAAACAAAATTGACAAACCTTTAGCCAGACTCACTCAGAATAAAAAAGAGAAGACTCAAATCAACAAAATTACAAATTAAAAAGGAGAGGTTACAACAGACAATGCAAAAATACAAAGACTTATAAGAGACTATTATGAACAACTATATGGCAATAAAATGGATAACTTGGAAGAAATGGACAGTTTCTTAGAAAATTTCAACCTTCCAAGAGTGAACCAAGAAGAAATAGAAATTATGAACAACCCAATTACAAGCACTGAAATTGAAGCTGTGATAAAAAAAATCTCCCAAAAAACAAAATCCCAGGACCAGATGGCTTCACAGGAGAATTCTATCAAACATTTAGAGAAGAACTAATGCCTGTCCTTCTAAAACTCTTTCAAAAAATTGCAGAGGAAGGAACTTTTCCAAACTCATTCTAAGGGGCCACCATCACCCTGATACCAAAACCAGACAAAGACAACACACAAAAAAAGAAAACTACAGCCTGATATCACCGATGAACATAGATGCAAAAATCCTCAACAAAATTTTAGCAAAGAGAATTTAGCAACACATCAAAAAAGCTCATATACCATGATCAAGTTGGGTTTATTTCAGGAATGCAAGGATTCTTCAATATATGCAAATCAATCAATGTGATATACCATATTAACAAATTGAAAGATAAAAATAATATGATAATCTCAATAGATGCAGAAAAAGCCTTTGACAAAATTCAGCACCCACTTATGATTAAAACTCTTCAAAAAATGGGCATATAAGGAACCCACCTCAACATAGTAAAGCCCATATACGATAAGCCTACAACAAACATTATTCTCAATGGTGAAAAGCTGAAAGCATTCTCCCTAAGATCAGGAACAAGTCAAAGGTGTCCACTTTCACCACTATTATTTAACATAGTTTTGGAAGTCCAAGCTACAGCAGTCAGAGAAGAAAAAGAAATAAAAGAAATCCAAATCAGAAAAGAAGCAAAGCTCTCACTGTTTGCAGATGACATGATACTGTACATAGAAAACCCTAAAGATAGTATCAGAAAATTACTAGAGCTAATTCACTAGAGTGAATTTAGCAAAGTTGCAAGATACAAAATCAATACACAAAAGTCACTTGCATTTTTATATAATAACAATGAAAAATCAGAAAGAGAAATTAAGGAATCAATCCCATTCACCATTGCAACAAAAAGAATTAAATATCTAGGAATAAACCTACCTAAGGAGAAAAAAGAACTGTACACAGAAAGTTATAAGACACTAATGAAATAAATCAAAGATGACATAAACAGGTGGAGAGATATTCCATCTCCCTGAGTAGGAATAATCAATATTGTGAAAATGATATACTGCCAAACACTATCTACAGATTCAATGTGATCCCTATCAAATTACCAATGACATTTTTCACAGAACTAGAACAGAAAATTTCACAATTCATATGGAAACACAAAAGACCCCAAATAGCCAAAACAGTCTTGAGAAAGAAGAATGGAGCTGGAGGAATCAACCTTCCTGACTTCAGGTTATATTACAAAGCTACAGTCATCAAGACAGTATGGTATTGACACAAAAACAGAAATATAGAGCAATGGAACAAGATAGAAAACCCAGAAATAAACTCATGCACCTATGGGTACCTTATTTTTGACAAAGGAGGCAAGAATATACAATGGGGCAAAGACTGCGTCTTCAATAAATGATGCTGGGAAAACTGGACAGCTACATGTAAAAGAATGAAATTAGAACACTTCCTAACACCATACACAAAGATAAACTCAAAATGGACTAAAGACCTAAATGCAAGGCCATAAACTATAAAACTCTTAGAGGAAAACATAGGCAGAACACTCGATGACATAAATCAAAGCAAGATCCTCTAGGACCCACCTCCTAGAGTAATGAAAATAAAAACAAAAGTGAACAAGTGGGACCTGATTAAACTTAAAAGCTTTTGCACAGCAAAGGAAACTGTAAGCAAGGTGAAAAGACAACCCTCAGAATGGGAGAAAATAATAACAAATGAAACAACAGACAAAGGTTTAACTTCCAAAATATACAAGCAGCTCATACAACTCAATGCCAGAAAAACAAACCACCCAATCAAAAAGTGGGAAAAAGACCTAACCAGACATTTCTCCCCAAAAGACATACAGATGGCTACCAAACACATGAAAAGATGCCCAACATCACTCACTATTAAAAAAAGGCAAATAAAAACTACAATCAGATATCACTTCACACCTGTCAGAATGGTCATCATCAAAAAGTCTACAAACAATAAATGCTGGAGAGGGTGTGGGGAAAGCTCTTGCACTGTTGGTGGGAATGTAAATTGATACAGCCACTATGGAAGATGGTATGAAGATTCCTTAAAAAAACTAGGAATAAAACCACCATATAACCCAGCAATCCCACTCCTAGTCATAATAGCCTGAGGAAACCAGGATTGAAAAAGACACACGTATCCCCTCATGCGAAGAGTTGACTCATTGGAAAAGACTCTGATGCTGGGAGGGATTGGGGGCAGGAGGAGAAGGGGACGACAGAGGATGAGATGGCTGGATGGCATCACTGACTCGGACATGATTTTGGGTGAACTCCGGGAGTTGGTGATGGACAGGGAGGCCTGGTGTGCTGCAGTTCATGGGGTCACAAAGAGTCAGACACAACTGAGCGACTAAACTGAACTGAACTGATCCCATTGTTCACTGAAGCACTATTTACATGGAACATGTAAGCATGTAAGTTAGAACATGTAAGCTAGAACATGGAAGCAACCTAGATGTCCATCAACAGATGAATGGATAAAGTTGTGGTACATATACACGATGGAATATTACTCAGCCATAAAAAGGAACACATTTGAGTCAGTTCTGATGAGGTGGATGAGCCTAGAACCTATTATACAGACTGAAGTGAGTCAGAAAGAGAAAGATAAATATAATGTTCTAAAACAAATATTTGGAATCTAGAAGAATGGTACTGAAGAATTTATTTACAGGGCAGCAATGGAGAAACAGACATAGAGAATAGACTTATGGACATGGGGAGAGGGCAGGAGAGGGTGAGATGTATGGAGAGAGTAACATGGAAACTTACATTACCATGTAAAATAGATAGCCAGCGGGGATATGCTCTATGGCTCAGGAAACTCACACAGGGGCTCTGAATCAACCTAGAGGGGTGGGATGGGGAGGGAGATGGGAGGGAGGTTCAAGAGGGAGGGGATATACGAATACCTATGGCTGATGGGGTCACAAAAGTCGGACACAGCTGAGCGACTGAACTGAACTGATGGCTGATCCATATTGAGGTTTAACAGAAAACAACAAAATTCTGTAAAGCAATTATCCTTCAATAAAAAAATAAATAAATAAAAAAGAAAGTAGGCTAGTGGACTGGGTGAAATTGGGAAAAGTAGGCAGTCACACTGAGGAGCGCATGGCAACCCACTCCAGTATTCTTGCCTGGAGAATCCCCATGGACAGCGGTGCTTGGCGGGCTACAATCCACGGGTCACAAAGCGTCGGACATGACTGAGAGAATAAGCACAGCACAGCACAGGCAGTCATACTACACAAACAAGGGTACAACTACAGTAGTTAAAAAGTTTAGTAGATGTTATCTTACAGGAGTGTTGGTGATATTCATGAAGCAAGCATCTCTTTGCTACTAGTTAAGCAAATGGGTGGAAATAATCAACAATGGGAAGTATGGTTAGTACAACTTAAGGGCTGAAGTCACTGAAAATTCAGCAGAAGATGAATGGACAGGAAAATGAGGGATGAGGTTTGATGCTATTGCTTCATTTAAAAAATGAATTATGTGACTGCAAGGAGGCTGAAAATATTGCCCTCATCTCCACACTACATTCATGAGAAATCATCATAGATGGTAAAAGGAATCTTAGAAATTTAACAATATTGACACTAATTTCTGATATGAATTGGTGATACCAAAGAGCTCAAATGAGAAGACTGGTTAACAAGGGAAGGATCAATCACTATTTGATATTCATTAGCTGTAACAAGTATCTTTCCCATTCCCACTCATTTCAGAGGATCAAGGGAAAAACTACTTCTCAGGGAGTGAGACAAAAAACTAACTTGACCATAATCACCTCGTGGCACAATAGCATTATCCATCACACAAGGTTCTTCTTTAAGATTCTTATTCTATTCAGGTACTCACTCGCGTGCTTAATTAAGATACCTGGCATTCATTTTTCTTGCTGTTTTTGACTCATTACATTTTGAGATTTACTAATGTAGACATATTTCATTCTAGTTCGTTACTTCTAACCCCCTGCATGTGTATGTCTCTGTGCTCACTCACTCAGTCGTGTCTGATTCTTTGCAATCCCATGGACTGCAGCCCACTAGGTTCCTCTGTCCATGGAATTTTCCAGGCAAGAATACTGGAGTGGGTTGCCATTTCCTTCTCCAGGGGATCTTCCTGACCCAGGGATCAAACCCGAGTCTCTTGCGTTTCCTGCATTGGCAGGTGGATTCTTTACCACTGAGTCACCAGGAACGCTCAGTCCCCTGAATGGTATTCCATTGTTTGCATATAGCACCATTTCCTCTCTCTTTCTCTACTAGTGGGCACTCATGTACCAGCTCTTTGTTGGTTCCAATTATGTGACAGTAAACATCTGAGAACTTATCTTTCCTCTCTTTATAGAAGAGTATGTGTGGGGTAAATTCTCAGGAGTGAAAACGCAAAGACATAGACTATCAACATGAGGCAGCTTCACAGATATCATTAAGCTGTTCTCCATAAAAACTGCACGAATTATACCTCCACTCTCACCACAGGAGGGCTCCTATTTCTCCACAACTTTACCAGTACTTTATACTATCTGGCATTTTAGTTTTTGCCAATCTGATGGCTATAAATGGGTTTCTCATTTATTCTTGCTTGTTTCATTTAATAGTTTGTTTAGCATCTTATAAGTGGCAGGTACGATGTTCAATGTATTAAGCCATCTGGCTGAGGTTGGGGTGTAGCTTCAAACTCATATTTGGTATATTGATTATTTCACAAACTGTGGGAAAATTATTTTAAACTTTTTAAATAGTTCAAAAAGTATCTCATATGTTTACATTTCAAAAAACAGGGGAAAAAAAAACTTCAGTGGGTTACATTTTCCCCCAAATGGTAACTAGTTACCATGAAAGGTCCTTGGCTTGGAGTCTCCTAGTTAAGAACGTGGAATCAATGGAGATAAATAAGTGAGATGCTGTCTTCATGTCAACCCAGCTTCCTCACTCTTCATGTCTTACCTCAGCTTTGTACCTGCTCTGATTAGTAATTTTTATACGAATCCCTTGAGAAATAAGACAATTCTGCTTTTGTTTCTTAACAAAAGACAACTGGATCCTAAGAGGCTGATGTGAAGACAAAATGAAGGCAAAGTGTTCGAGTCATCCAGGGACAATGGAGAAAGATGAGAGGAACAGCATGACTATTTAAATGTTAATTGTGGGTGATTTAGTCACTAAGTTGTGTCTGACTCTCATGACCCTATCGACTCTCGCCCACCAGGGTGCTCTGTCCCTGGGATTCTCCAGGCAAGAATATTGGAGTAGGTTGCCATTTTTCCTTTCCAGGTGATCTTCCGGATCCAGGGATCGAACCCAGGCCTCCTGTACTGCAGGCAGATTCTTTACCAAGGAAGCTACAAGGGAAGTCCCTGAAATGTTATTACGTCTGGCTAAAGACAATGCTGACAATCTCTTCAGTGATTCCTTATTCATTCAAATTTCTCTTCTTGAATAGCTTAATCACATCCCTTCTTCATTTTTCTTGTCTTTTAGAAAATTAATTCGTGATATTTCCTTATATAACTCAAGATATTTTTTATTATCAACGTACAAGTATCACTACCGGAACTATCATTTCTACTTATATTGGCTGTCCTTTGTTAACCAAAATATTTTTTTTCAAAATATTTATTTTTAATACAGTCAAATCCACTAATTTTTTTTTACCAAGTTCATGTGAATTTTTCTGAGCTGTCAATCCTTCACCAAATGCCTATTTTTTCTTATACAAATGTATATCAATGTGTTTTACTAATTGTTGCTTTGCAGTGTGTCTTAATATCTGAAGGGGTACTCATTCTCTTTAATCTTTTCCTTAGTCCAAAATCTTACATTTTTCTTAGTTATGTTATCTTTCTATATATATTTAAACCAACGTACTAATTTGCCACATGATTCCTATCATAACTTTTATCGGAAATGCATTTGATTATATTAAATTTGGAAAAGGTGGCATTTTTACCCATTCATGAATTTGGTAATTGTCTACCTTTATTTAGATTTCTTTTTTTGTCCTTTATTAAAGTCTTATAGTTTTTATTTATAAATCTCTTGTGTGTTTCATTAAATTAATTCCTACATATTTTATGACTTGTGTTGCTACTGTATTGGTATCTTATTTTTATTATATTTTCTAATTGATTATTTCTGGTTTAGATTAACTTTATTTTTATAAGTTAAACTTATATTAGGAAATCTTGCTGAACTTTCTTACTGGTGTGACTCATTTGCCCATTAATTTTCTTGGACCTTAAATGTAACTGATCACATTATCAGCAAATAATTATAATATATCCTCCTCTTTATCAATTACTATTTTCTTTCCTTTTGTGTTGGCTAGAATTCCAAGTACTCTGTTGCTAAGTTTTATTCCTGACTTTAAAAGAAGTGCCTTAGATTCCATTAAATACATTCATTGTAAAACTTTTATATGTAGTTTTTATTAGGTTATAAAGTTCCTCCCTAGTTCTAGCTTCCTAAGAATTCTCATTATTTTTTTCAAGTGTATTGAGATAACTGTTTTTCTTTACTCAGCCAACGTGAGAGTGAACTTATAGATTTTTCTAAAGTTGAATCATTTGTATATCCCTGGGAAAATTGCCCCTTGGTAAAAAAATGTTTAAAAAAAATGTTAAATTTCCCTGGATAATATTTAACTATGCTTTAATCTATAAAATTAGTGTATATGTTTTATATAATATACTAATGAGAATTATTTTAATCTAGTTTATACAACTATCATAAAATGAGTTGGGCAATTTTTCTTTTTTCACTTTCTGGAAAAACATATAACATACGTAGATTATATGTGTTCGTGCTCAGCTGTGTCCAACTTTTGCAGCCCTATGAACTGTAGCCCTCCAGGCTCCTCTGTCCATGGAATTTTCCAGGCAAGAATACTGGAGTGGGTTACCATTTCCTTCTCCAGGGATCTTCCCGACCCAGGGATTGAACTCAAATCTCCTGCAGCTCCTGCATTGTAGGCAGATTCTTTACTGCTGAGCCACTGGAGAAGCCTAATGTGGATTATATACTTTATAGTATATTTTATTTGCATTTATTATTATATTTATATCCCCTTGAAACTCTGGTAAAATCCACCAGTAAAAGAATTTTCCATGGGAGTAGTGAGAAAGGCAGAGGGCTTATGTTTTCAGTAGCAATTCAATGTTACTAATGATTATAATTGTATATGAATTTATTATTTCTTCTTGGGCCAGTTAGGCTTTTATTTTTAGATGTGTGTCAACTACAACCATAAATACTTTTTAATAATATTATCTTATTTTTAATCTCTACTACACCTATTCTAACTTCTACCTTTTTGTTTTTTAATTCATTTGTATCCTTTGTCACTTTTCCTAGGTGAAAATTATAGAAATGTATGTCTTTTTATAACCTTCAATCAATGTGAGCTTTTGTTTATGATCTGCTCTGGTTTATTTCTGTGCCTTTGATTTTTTAATTTAGCATTACAATTTCATTTATTTTTGATACTTGAAGTTTATTACTCTTTTCCTTTCACTTATATTTCTATAAATCTACCCCCAAATTTTGCGAAGCCCCAAGGAAATTAACTTTTCCTCCCCAGGGCCATAGATATTCACCAAACTCAATAACCTAACTTGATCTCTTCTCTGCTGAAGCCAGAAAGAAGCAGTGTCGTTTCTCCCTAGAAACAGGCATCCCTCCAGTCAATTTGCAATCTGGTGACAAATGGCTGTGGAATGTGGAGATGATGTAAGTATTTCCAGTCTCTGTTCGAACATAGATCCCACATGATTCCAAGTCTGAGAAAACTCACCCCAGCCCCCCGAGCAGAGACAGAGGCACCACCACTCAGAGGAATCCCTGGGCCCAAGCAGACAATCCCTGTGTTGACACAACCCTTCAAATAAAGCCAGAGTCCAGCCAAAGAAAACGTTGTGTATAAAACTCCAAACCCCTGTCACTGGTAAATTTTGCTTCAGGTCAGGGCTTATCCATCCTGAAAATTATGTCCAAGAGCCTCTTGGCGCTGTTTCCAAAATTCTGAACCATGACTACACTGCTGTTTATGAATAATACCACCACATCCATGAGTCCTGATCACTCAGGAGGCCTGCCCAGACTGAGTCCCTTCCCAGCTGCTTCCCTCCTTGCAGGGAAAGTATGTGCATCAAAAGAATGACAAGGGGAGGGCACTCTACACTCTGAAGCTCAGTGCCAGGGAAAGGCCGGCTCGTGTTCTCTACTGGAAAATACCTTGACCTCGGCTCTTCAACATCGTAATAATTATGTGACATTTATGGAGTAGTTTAGGAATTATAAAATGTTTTCATAAGTAAGATTTCATCTCCAAACAGCATTTTACATGTCAATTATACCTCAATAAAGTGAAATTTTTTTTTTCAAAAAAGTGTTATTTTTTAAAAGAAAGAATAAGAGGAGAGAAAATACAGACAACGAGGACACACAACTTTCCTGAGGATTTTCTCCAAGTACAAAAATATCAGGGCTGGATGGAAAAATGGGATCAAGAAAGATTTTCTTTAAGATGGGAGAAATATCAGTTTGTTTAATTACACATGTAGGAGGAATCTAAAGTAGTCTAATTCTTAAAAGAAGGAAATACTATAGTGGTTGCCAGGGGCAGGGGGATGGAGGAAATGGGGAGTTGTCATTCAAAGGGTAAAAATTCCTGCTTTGTTTGGTGAACAACTTCTAGAGATCTGTTGTACAACATCGGGCCTATAGATAACAGCATTGTCTTAATGCACTTCAAATCCTGTTAAGACAGTAGGTCTCGTGCTAAGTGTTCTTGCCATTTAAAAAAAAAAAGAAGAGAAAGAGAGACCCAAAGAAACTCTGGGAGTTGTTAAGCATGTCTGTTCCCTTAATTATGGTGATGGTGTCACAGGTATGTGCACATATCCAAATACATCAAATTGAACAAATTAAAGTGTACACGTTTTTGTATTTCAATTATACCTCAACAAAACTATTTAAAATAAAATGTCCAAACAAACTCTGCTAATTAGACACAGATATTATCATTCTTACATTTAAGTCATGTGAGCTAAGGCTCAGAGAAGGTAAATTACTTCTTCAGTATACTGAGCTAAACAAACCAAACAAACAAAACCAAATTTGGGAAAGAAATCTAGAATTTTGGAGCCCAGAGTTTTGGTTTCCAATTCTTTCCTTCTCCACAGGGTTTGGGTTCTGCCCTCACTTCCAGCCTCTGGAGTAGCTCCTTATACTTTATGAAGATGGGGAAATGGGAAGGGAAAGATGCCCTGCTCCCTGTAAGGCCATCATTCAACCCTCCACATTACCTTTAATGGAAGAATTATGTAGAGAGTGAAAGAATTGCTTGTTATCAATGGGGGAAGATATCTTACTATCAGGGAATCATTTTCCATGTAAATATTCCAAGGCGGAAATGTGCAAATTTGTAAAGAGCAGACACAAGCATTTGATTTACCTGGCTGAAAAATGGAGACTGTAGCCTCGGCACCATGTTCTCCCTTTCTGGTCTCTTTTCATCTTCCTAAACCTTTAACTCTGGAGCACTCCCTTAATCAGTCTGGGGACCTTTCCTTTTCTCTCTCTAAACTATGCTCATTCCCATAGTGATCTCGAGTTTCATGACTTAAAGTACCACCTATCATTGATGATGTCACATTTACACCTCTAACTTGAACCTGTCCTGTGAAATGCAGATCACACGTCCAGCTGTTGATTAGACAGATCCACTTAGACATCTAACAGACATTTCAACCTTAACACGCCCCTCACTGAATTTCTGGCCACTCTTTCTCCCCAGAGTCACTCCACCTGAGGCCTTCCTCATCTCAGGTAATGATGCCTCTATTCTTCCTGTTTCTCAGGTGAAATATCATTCTGACCCCTCTCTTCCTTTCCCATCTCATATTCAATCCATTAGGAAATTCTTCTGCCTCTACATTTAAAATGTATTATAAAAATATTAATAAATCAAGTGTATTCAAAACCCAAACTTGTCTCACCACTTCTATTGTTTTTCTCATCTAAATCATATATATTTTTTTTTCATCTGGATTATTGTATTGCTGATTTCTGCTTCCAACCTGGCCCTCTAAAGTTTATTCTCAGCACAGCGGCCAGACTGGTTTGTTTTTTAATTTTTGTCTTTTTTTTAATTACAGTTATTTTGGCCAGTTTCTCACAGTTCCCTGCAAGGTGCCTCCTACTGGCCATCCACAGCTTTTCTGACCTCATCTCCCACTCTTCTGTCCTCGCTCCACCCCAGCCACCCTGGGCTCCTCTCTGTAGCTCAGACCCACCAGACCTGCTCCCCCATTCAGTATCTCTCACTGGCTAATTCTTCTGCCTGGATGCCGTTACTGAAGACATCCAGATGATTCACTGTTGTATCTCCTTCAAGTTTTGCGTCAAATGTCTCCTTCCCATTAAAGCCTTCCTTGAGCATCCTGTTTAAAATTGCATGTAATCCCCTCACATATCCTAGCCTCCTTTATTTTTCTCTTGGACTTACTTTCAAATACACTACATTTATCTAATTTGGCTACTGTCTCTCTCATCTCCCTGAAATGTAAGCTTCGTGAAGACAGAAATTTTTGTCTATTTTGCCCCTTGATCTACAGTACTTATTACTTGATCCCATCCAAGTACTAAGTACTTAGTACTTGATCCCAGTACTTAGATCGAAGCCTGGCACATAGTAGGTACTCAATAAGCATGTGCTGAATTGTTAAAGTACAAGTGAATGAGTGAATGGACTGGAACAGATGACCTCTGAGCCATATGTTGCTGGTGCACATATGCATGTGGATAGGAGGGATAATAATCGAAAAATCAAGAGCAAGTCTTCAGCTCCCAAACTTAGAGAGACCTGCCAGTGTTGTCAAATTCATGCTCCATACTCAGAGTCAAGGTCAAGTTCATACTCCAGAGTCAGGAGTATCCTTTGGTGGAAACGGCCCAGTGCAGTTTCTTGGGGTCCTTGCACACATGTGAGAGTTAAAAACAATCCATTCATGCATCTCAACAGCCAGCTCCCTGCTCTAGACACTGGACAGGCTAACACATCTTAGACCTGTGGAGCACCTGATCCTTCTAGCAGGTTCTAGAACTTCCCCCTGGTCCAGCATGCACAGATGGGAATGGGAATTGCTGTGATGACAGAGGAGCATGGAACACTCCAGGGAGTGAGTGGGCACCAGTGGGACAGAGGGTATTCTGGGCAGGTGGTCAAGATGGAACAGGAAGCTGTTTCTCTCTGGACAGCTGCAGAGTCACCGTGTGTGCGCCAAGCCCTCCTAGGTGTCCAACCTTGAGGAGGGATTCTATAATGAAGGAATTCATCACAGGAACCTTTTGCTCTTGCCCTCCCTCTGGAAGGGACTAGTATATCCCTCTCCTCCCCATCTCCCCAGCTCTCCAGGGATATAAAGCGAGCTATGGTTAAAGGACCGACCAGACACAGCTAATCAGAAGCCACTGTGGAAATCCCCTCCGGGTGCTCACCCTTCTGCAGCCTCTCCATCCTCACTCGTCTCCTTTCCAGCCCTCCTCCTCCTCCGCACCTGCCCGCTGCAGTTCTGGAGTCTGCTGTTTTCACTTCACCTGTGATCTCTCTAACCTCCAGTCACCATGATCTGAATCTCCTGTCCACCCCTGTCTCTGAGCCCAGGTAAGGAGAAGCCTATGGGGTAGGAGGGCAGAGGATGAGAAACACCAAGAGCAGAGCATGGAAACTAGGGACTCACAATGCTTCCCAAGTAGGTTTGCCCTGGAGAGATCACTTCTTGTGAGGGAAAGACCCCCCTCCTTAGATCAGATCTGCTGCCCCCACAGCAGTAAACCCTGGAGCACTCGATGTTCAAGGTGCTGTCTCCTGTGGAGCCCTTCAGCCCCAGGTGCCCTGAGGTGGGGAGAGGGCTTGAGAAACGTGAGGTGGCCACAGATGCCAGCACTGTTAGATTCCGCTTCTATTTTTATTGAACGGCCTTTGCCCAAATGCCTCTCTTCTGCCTCAGCTTTCTCATCTAAAAAGGGGAGAATTCTGTCTTATCAAACAAACAGAGGTTTTCACAGTGAGGGACATCCAGTGATATTTCGGTTCTCTAGAATAACATGTAAGAATAGAATGGAAGAAAATATGATTTCTTCAACTCTCAGAGGCAGAAAACAAAGTACTCAAGAACATTTTACCTGTGATTATCATTTTACTTCGTGGAACACAAAAACTTGACCTCTGACAATGCCATGACAGGGAAGCTTCCACAGACTCCTCCCATACTGGACAAAGAATAAAATCCCTGGGCCCTAGACACACCAACCACAGGGCCTCCCCTTGAAGAAGATCCAGGCCCCCGTCAGAGCCCACCTTTGGGCTGGCTGAATCTTGTGCATTCTATCTTATTTCCTCTAGGAATTTGTTGCTCCTTCTCAGCAACCATGGGAGTTTTCTAAAGCAGGAGGTTGGTGGGGGGATGTCCCATTGGAAAAAAGGTCCTGAAGCCAAAAGTACGCACACAACTCTTGCAGATAATGGTTTTCCTGAGATGCCTGTGACTTTCTGAGGAAATATTCCAAAGAAATCAGCAGCTCTGTCTTCTGATAGGTGGCTGGCTCAGGAAATCAACATTTTTCCTTAACCATGGTGGGGTTTTTTCCATTTTAATGAATCATGAAAATATCCTGACAGAAGAGAGGTAGCTTCAATTTCTTCACGCATTTCTTAGTCCCAGCTCTCTCAGTCTGTGACCAACAAGAAACAGTCTTCTGGGTTTTGGGGGGAACTCTCTATTGTGTAGCACCAGATGAAGTTGGAAATTAAAAATATTTTCCAACCTACTAAAACCAACTTCATGGAAAATGACAGTTGATTTTCAAAAAATTTTTGAGAACAAATTAGATTTTTTATAGAGTGAAAATGAAAATATTTACTCAAGTAGACAGAGTAACAGACCCTAAGGCCTAGAATACTTTTTAAAAATGTAACATTGTAAAGTAATTAGCCTCCAGTTAAAACAAATAAATTTATATTAAAAAAAAATGTAACAGCACAATGATCATACATTTATGTGTGATAAGCTGACCTTCGTGGTCCCAGAACTGGGACAGTCTCCTTGCCAGACAATTTTGATGTTGAAGATTAAAATGCTCATTTTTGAAGCATATCCCTCTTCCTCTGGTGGAAGGGATATTAATTTAAATGGGTGCTGCTTCGTTCAAACAGGGAGTTTTTTTTTAAGCATTAAAGGCAGAGCCGGCTCTAAAATCAGCAGGACGCCTAGGTTTGTATGGTTCAAAGCTCTCTCCAGATGAAAGTGGAGAGATCGGCAAGCCCGAAATGACATTTCACTCAAAGTTCTAATCCCACTATTGATTTTTGGAGAAAAGAGAACTAACAGTAGCAACTATTCAACTAACAGCGGAACTCAACACAAGTGCACACATTGTCACGATTCTGAATTGTCAGGCAACTGAGGACAATACGTTGACCAAAATGCAAAACCCAAGGTAACATATTGACCCAGAGCTGAAGAACCAAAACGTCCAGAATTGTAACCATCATTTAAGAAGGGGTCCAGAGCAGACACAGGAAATACCAAGAGCATCTCATTTTTATAACATGTAGAAGGGGAAAAGCAAGAGTGTTTGCATAAGGAAAACATTCCCCATTAAATCTACTTAAATGCTTTCAGGGGATAAAGATGCCAAAAAGAAACTAGCAAGGACTTCTTTTATTTAGACTTTCAAAAGCCTTTGACAAGCTATCTTACCAAATTTAGTCATGGGGACTCAGTAGACTGCTTTATCATGTAAGAGAAACTGGTTCACAAGACAGAAACATCATGCCAGAAAGGAGGCTCATATCCCAGGGGTCGAGGCTGAGATCATAAATGGTTGGAGGAGGGAGCACAGTGAAATCTCTACAACCAAAGATGATATTTAGCTCCTTTGAGTAAAGAAATTACTAGACTGATGCAAAAATAAACACACACACACACACACACTAAAAGATGTAATTTTGCATGACAAAGCATGAAAAAGGTAAATGAGGTTTTTTTGTAAACAAGTTTTTTAATTTAGAACACAAATCTGAATTTGAAATATATAATAATGCAAATATATGTTAATTAATGAGGTTCACATTACCTGTCATAAACCAAGGAAAAGGCCGATGACGTAGGAAAAAGAGTTATTATAGTAATTACAGCTGTCAGTTGCTCTGCAGGTGGCACCCATAGGCTGACATGATGCTGTAGAAGTTGTGTGATAGCATGGTGTGATTAACAACCATCTCTTCATGACTGCTTTGTGCCCAGCCCTGTGCTGTGAGCTTCCTCTGTAGGACGCCTAGCAATTAGACACTGTTACCTCTGTTGAGATGTACAGAGATGGAGAATCAGGGAAACTGAGTACGTCAACCGCAGGTAATGTGGCTAGTAAGTGACTGAGCCAGGATTTGAATTCACAGATGTCTTCTTCCAAAATCTGTACAGGCTTAGAAAGATGATGGGAAACCAAAGGGAAAAAAAAGTGGACAGATCGGGAGGTGGGGGAAAGAAAAAGGACAATGAAGATAGACAGATAGAGACTTATCTATTATGTCTATCTTTGCTTCTCTCCCCGTGAGAAAAGCATTCTTCCTTAAATCCAGAATACTATGACACCTTTGTTTCACAGATCCCAGACAATCAAGGGGTGAGGAGATTTTCGTGATGGAAAGATGAATGTTCAGAGGAAATGTGATCTAAGCTCATCGAGGCATGAAGGACAGAGATGAGAATGCTTTCAGTCTTGTTGTGGGTTTTGTGCTCGCTTTTACATGTTATCTCACAGAATCCTCACGTGTCCCTCCTTTACTGCCCCCATTCAACATAAGGAAGCAAGGTTTCAGAACGTTAATTAACTTGTCCATAACCTGAATCGAGCATCAAATACCAAAGCAAAAATTT
This sequence comes from Bos grunniens, assembly GCF_055505025.1. NCBI lineage: Eukaryota > Metazoa > Chordata > Mammalia > Artiodactyla > Bovidae > Bos > Bos grunniens. Next base: position 13,217,095 of record NC_141168.1, read on the forward strand.
AGACTGTAGGGAGTCTTTCTACTTCACTGAGAATTAAGGAAAAGAAAAAAAAAAAATCTTTCCTGCCAGGCTTCTCTGTGCATGGAATTTCCCAGGCAAGAATACTGGAATGGGTTGCCATTTCCTCTTCCAGGGGATCTTCCTGACCAGGGATGGAACCCGCCTCTCTGTGTCTCCTGCACTGCAGGCAGATGCTTAATCACTAGCACCGCCTCGGAAGCCCTTTAATGCACAGTGTGTATTTTTCGTAAGAAGATGCACTGGACGAAAACAGATTTCAGAACAATTTGTGTAAATTCATAGGCCAGATGCTCATGACGGGTTATTAAGTCAAATAATAGAAATTCGGGCATATTGGCAATTCTTTCTTATGGGACAATGATCTGATATTTCTGTGACCTCTCCCCTGGTGCTTTTGTAAACAATAATACTAGATCCATGGCCTCAGGTCTACTCTGGAAGACAATTCTGGCAGCAAACAGAACCATCAAACAGGAGTTCTGAGTCCAGTTCTGCTGCCAACAGATAGTGGCGAGGTCCCAGGCTGGTTCTATGACCTCTCTGCAGCATCCCTCGCTGTAACATGAAGATCCGGACCATTTGACTTTCAAGTTAGTTCACTATCATATTTTATGGAATCTTCAAGAGGGGCCTGACCTGCCTGCCTTTCAAATCTCCCCACAACCTCTCCTTCGAAATGCTTCAACTGGCTATTAAAATGACCAGCTAAAAACATCATTATTACAGATAATTGTATTTATTCTACGTAGTGAAGAATCAAATCCCAGATCTATGTCCCCAGCCCAACCACATCCAGATGTCCTGAGCCACCAGGCAGCCATTAATCTGCGAGTGCTCCACAGAGCCTTATACAATCAGGAAAGCAGATTGGCCAGGACAGTAACAATAGGAATGAAGAATGTCAAGGCGAAGTGGAAATTCTTTTTAAATCTGCTGTCTTAGATCATCTGTATGCCTGCTTACATCCACATGTCCTCAAGGGAAATGTCAGCAAAGGGAAATGTGAGGATGGAAATGTCTTGGAGGGTGCAGGTAATTCCTGGGCAAGGGGAGGTGGGAGATGTGGGTAGAGGATCAGAGTGTGTCTTATGTGAGAAGAATTTTTAGGAGACTGATAAAGAGGGAAGACAGTTATAGTGGATAAAACCATGGACTAGCAGGGACTAGAATTGCTTGAGTAGAAACCTGGCTTTACTGCTAACTAGCTTCATGACATTTAATTCCTTTAGTCCTCAATTTACCTGTTAGATAAGTACAGTAAGAGTGCACCTCCTTCGTTAGATTGTTGCTAGGATTAAGTGAGTTAAATGTACGGAGTCTGTACACGCATTTGCCTGACACTCTCTCAGCTGAGGATATGGCCCTTCTGGCCCTGAAGGAGGAAAGTGAGGCTTTCTTTCCCTCTGTAGCTTCTCCCACTAGGCTAGAGCCTGGTTTTGAACAAACCACTGCAGTTGTGAAAGTGTCTGTTCTCCTTCTCCCTCCCAGGGAAAAGACTCTTCTAACACACATTCCTAGAGATTGTGAGAAATCCTTCTAAAAACTCTAGACAAAGTAGAAACACTCCTCAGTCTCCTTAGATTGAACTGAGCTGTCTGGCTTGCTTTCCATGTTTGTAAACATGATGCGCCTCGAGCTTAGGGTTACTGGAGCCACTACCCAGCCTTTCGCAACATCTCCATTTCTGTGAAGTGTGAACGTGAGGGGGAAAGAAATGTATTGTTTGTGTCTCTCTGCCCTCCACTCTCTGCTTCCCTAAGGAGATGAAAAGGAAGAAGTAAAAGACGGAGGGGGTCAGCAGAGGCAGAGTGAAGAGAGCTGGTCCCTGCAACAGCTTCGTCCTGCCTGAACCTCCAGGACACTAGGCTTCTGTCTCTTGGTCACACCTGGCGGCGACGAGGCTGCCGACTCGACACAGGTTTGTCAAATTTGTTCAAATGACTGAACACAGCGGGGCGAGGAAGGGAATGATAGGAAGTGATTCCACATCCCCTAGACCCACCCACACCCCCACCCTATTTCTCCCCCATCAATGCAACAGCGCAAACATCTGTTTCAAAGCATTCCCCTCAGATGACAAAAAAGAGCACGGGCTGACACTGACAGATGCAAATCCCCAGAACTCTCTTCAACAAGGAGCATCAATAGCAAAGAGCAAGCTCTTGGCATTCCTTCCCGTTCCTGTATTCAGTTTACCTGTTGCCAGCGCCCCAGTTTTACTGCTGTTGCACTCTGTAGTATAACAACAAATTCCACCTCCAACACCGATTAGAAACAGTGACTCAAGGGCACTAAGAGGAAATAATAGTTGAGCTTATAATTTAAATTAATTTAAAAAGAGATATCATTAATAACTAGTGGAAAAATCAGACATCCTCCTCTAGTTGGCACGGCTCTGAATTTCTTACCACTTGATGGTCCCTGACTCCGGAGGGTTATAACAATTGCAGCCAACCTACACGCTATCAATGCTCTCCACTGTTGCCTGTAATGAGTCACCGGATAATACTCAGAGGCTCTGTTCTGACAGCAGATCTGGAATGTACTGCTACCTCCGAAGGGCAAGTTAGAACAGATGTACATGGCTTTTTGTCCTGCTGACGCAGTACTAATAAGACTGTTAGGATGCATTGTTTCAGATGGGCCCAGCCAGGCCTTTCCGCTAACCATTGGCTGCTGTCTGTGTCCGCCTTAATGCCAGGCACAGACTCGGGTCTCTATTTAAAGCTGAATCAGTATGGATTGACTAACTAATGCCAGGGACCTTTCACATCCTCATATAGGATCATGGGAAGTTCTGGATTCAGTCTCAGGAATGCAGATTCTGATTCTAATTATCTGTCAACAGTTAAGCCCTTTATCCTGTCCCTCCCCAGCTTTTTTCTTTTTTTTTATCTTTAAAATTATGAGGTTGAATGAGATGGTGACTAAGGTCTTCACCTGCATTAAAGTGAAGTCGCTCAGTCGTGTCCAACTCTGTGACCCCACGGACTGCAGCCTGCCAGGCTCCTCTTTCCATGGAATTTTCCAGGCAAGAATACTGGAGTGGGTTGCCATTCCCTTCTCCAGGGGATGTTCTCGACCCAGGGATCAAACCCAGGGCTCCTGCATTGCAGGCAGATTCTTTACCTTCCGAGCCACTAGGGAAGCCTTATGTTTTTGTAATTTTGCGGTACAAGGAAAGCAACTCAGAAATAGCAGCACAGGGCAGGAAGGAGGAAATAGAAGCAGAACCTATAGACACAGTGCCTGCCTCCGGGCAGCCAGCTAAGGCTGAGGTCGACTAATACTGGTGGCTGTACAAGACCCACAAAGCAAGTGGAGTCTGAAGAAAGGGCATTCTTCCTAGGTGGAGGTCAAGAGAGATGCAAAGTAAAGAAAGGGTCTCAAATCAAGGTTTCTTTACAAACAGCATGTTGAGAAAGGAGTTGTAAGAATTCTAGTCCAGGAGGCAGGAAAAACTGGACCAATTTTCAGAAGAAGACAATAAGATGTTCCTGGTGGCTCAGAGGGTAAAGAATCCGCCCGCAATGCAGACGACCTGGGTTCAATCCCTTGGTTGGGAAGATCCTCTGGAAGAAGGCATGGCAACCCACTCCTGTATTCTTGCCTGGAGAATCCCCAAGGACAGAGAAGCCTGGTGGGCTACAAGCCCATGGAGTCACAAAGAGTCGAACAGGACTGAGCCAATAACCAAAAGGCGGGGTGGAGTTGGAAATAAGCACATCACCCGGCCCCCTCTCTGCAGCTCTACTGGCTCCTACCCTCTTAATTCCATCCAGCCCTTTCTTCACCAGCAGGGCCAGAGGAGCGGAGCCCACAAACTCCCCCTTCCCCTGCTTCTTTCCCACAGGTGCCTCTGGACCTGGACAGGTGGGTGCATGGCCAGCCCCAGCAATGCCACCCTGCACCGGGGCTTTCTCCTGCAGGGCTTTGCGGAGTTCCCGCATCTGAGGCCGGTGCTCTTCCTGCTGCTGCTGGCCCTGCACCTGGCCACCCTGAGCGGGAACCTGCTCATCCTGCTGGCCGTGGCCTCGGCGACCACCCGGCCGCCCATGCACCTCTTCCTGTGCCAGCTGTCAGCCATCGAGCTCGGTTACACGCTGGTGGTGGTACCCCGCACCCTGGCTGACCTGGCCTCGCCGAGCCTGGGCCGAGGCAGTCCCATCTCCTTCCTGGGCTGCGCCGTGCAGATGCAGATGTTCGTGGCCCTGGGCGGGGCCGAGTGCTTCCTGCTGGCCACCATGGCTTATGACCGCTACGTGGCCATCTGCCACCCGCTCCGCTACACGGCAGTGGTGACCCCCGGGCTGTGCGCGCGGCTGGCCCTGGCCTGCTGCCTCGGGGGCCTGGCGGTGTCCGTGGGGCTCACGGTGGCCGTCTTCCACCTGCCCTTCTGCGGCTCCCGCCTGCTGGTGCATTTCTTCTGCGACATCACAGCGCTGCTGCACCTGGCCTGCACGCGGAGCTACGCCGAGGAGCTGCCTCTGCTGGGCGCCTGCCTGCTGCTGCTGCTGCTGCCCTCGCTGCTCATCCTGGCCTCCTACGGCGCCATCGCCGGCGCCCTGCGCCGCCTGCGCTCTCCGCGGGGCCGCCGCAAGGCCGTCTCCACCTGCGCCTCGCACCTGACCGTCACCTTCCTGCACTACGGCTGCGCCACCTTCATGTACGCGCGGCCCAAGGCCAGCTACTCCCCGCACCGGGACCGCGCGCTGGCGCTGGTCTACACCCACGTGACGCCGCTGCTCTACCCGCTCATCTACAGCCTGCGCAACCACGAAATCGCCGCGGCCATCCGCCAGGTGCTGGGGCGCTGGCGACCCCGCCAGGCGTCGGGTCAGGAGGGTCTGTCTGTGTGAGCCCTGATCGCAGGCAGGGACCAGGCCAGAGTAGGCAGCTCTGCTCGCTCAAGTTTCCCCCGTCAGCACGTGTCTGCATTGTGGAGTGCCCGCGGGGAACTCAAGAATCAGATTCAAGAAGAGAGAATCTGGAAGCGTGTCCGCCTAAGAAGACCCTCCCAGCAGTGGCTCCATCCTCCTCCCCTCCCATGTGGAAGAGAACCCTAGACCCACACTTAGCAGCTCCAGGAACTAGACAGGTGACCTGGGTTCAGTCCCTGGGTTGGGAAGATCCCCTGGAGGAGGGCATGGCAACCCACTCCTGTATTCTTGCCTGGAGAATCTGTGTAGTTCTTCCCACATGGCAGGCCGGGGCAAAATCGTGGGCTTGGGGTGACAAAGAAGCCACAACGCATGCCCCAGAGAGCTCACAGGGAGAGGGGAGGATGTGAGGAGTAAACAGGAGATGGATGAAGTGGGCTCGTGCCAGAACTTTCATGGGGAGAGGGGAGTCAGGCGAAGCTTCTTGGGGGACAAAGATGACTCAGTGGAGAACTGGACGATGGGAAGAGGTCAGCCTGATGAAGAGGAGAGTGAAGACTGCTCCAGATAGAAATGGTTAAACAGGGGTGGGGGCATTTGGGGGAAGGACCTTGCAAAAAACTGAAGGGTTTGAGTTCATGAGAAAATGTGATAGCTTGCCTCTCCTTGTGTGGTCACTCTGGCCGCAGCGTGGAGACTGGATTGGAGACATGGAGACCCATGGAAGCTGCTACCATATTCCAGGAGAGAGGTGATGGAGTCTGGACCAGAGTCGTGACACTGGTGACTAAAGGACAAGGAAAGACCCACACGATATGCAAGTAGAGACAACTACAGCATCTTGGTGAGATGTGAGGGTGAGGAAGAAGGAGGCGCTAAGGATCGTTTCTAACCTAGGTCACAAGGTGGACGGTGGGACAATTTGCTGAAAAGGACACAGGAGCAGGTGCAAGGGAGAAGTGGGGGATGATGGGGATTTCCACTTAGAACATGTGGAGTCAAAGGGCGGCCAGGACAAGCCAGTGAAGACAGTAACTAAGGAGGCAAATGCACTAATCTAGAGTTCAGGGGAGAGAGCCAAGAGGAGGGATGGATTTGAAATTGCGGAGAGCTACCGAGATCAGGAAGTGATCATTGCTCTCTAGGTGATGAGACTATAGGTGATTTATATTTTCTTGATTATATATTTTCCAAATCTCTCATAATAATTTTCAGTGGGTGTTATTCTTACATATAAAAATTATTATTTAGGGCAAATAATATTGGAGTCCCTCAGTGAATCAGAGGGGCTCCTCTGATCTGTCGATCCCTAGGATAAATGCCTGAAAGCTGTCTCCTGAAAGGTATGGAGTGAAGCGGCAGGGAATTCTACCCATGTGGTTCCACAGAAGGAGGGCATGGAGGTGGTTTCATCCAGTAGCTTGGTGGAAATATTACTGTCAAAGATAAAGTGAGAGGAGGTTCAGAGGAAGAATTACTAATCCACATTGCCTTGTAACATTGACTACAGTAAATGTATTCCCTTGAGGTAACTATTTCTATACAATGTTACTACATCGGTATATCCTAGTATAGTAAAGGGAACACATTGGCACAAAACTTAGGCTACATTAGGAAAACTCAAGAATTTATTCCTCCATCCATATGTGCAGCAAATAAATGTTTTTTGAATGATGGTTCCATGCCAAGGACTAGAGAGTTAAGGATTCAACTCTGATCAAAATGCCACTATATACCTGGCACTGCAATCCAAATCATTAAAGGAATGAAGGTGAAGCTCATGTGGAGTTGGAAGTCTGCTAGGGGATTCAGGCAAATAAATAGGCATTGTATTACCATGCGACGAGTACTATGGTATGACAAGATCCTGTTGGAGTGTTTTGCCTGGACTTGGGGTGGTGGGAGTTATCAGGAGAAGGTTCAGTTCAGTTCAGTCGCTCAGTGTGTCCGACTCTTTGTGACCCCATGAACTGCAGCACGCCAGGCCTCCCTGTCCATCACCAACTCCTGGAGTTTACCCAAACTCATGTCCATTGAGTCAGTGATGCCATCCAATCATCTTATCCTCTGTTGTTCCCTTCTCCTCCTGCCCTCAATCTTTCCCAGCATCAGGATCTTTTCAAATGAGTCAGCTCTTTGCATTAGGTGGCCAAAGTATTGGAGTTTCAGCTTCAACATCAGACCTTCCAATGAACACCCAGGACTGATCTCCTTTAGAATGGACTGGTTTGATCTCCTTGCAGTCCAAGTGACTCTCAAGAGTCTTCTCCAACACCACAGTTCAAAAGCATCAATTCTTGGGCACTCAGCTTTCTTTATAGTCCAACTCTCACATCCATACATGACTATGGGAAAAACCATAGCCTTGACTAGATGGACCTTTGTTGACAAAGTAATGTCTCTGCTTCTTAATATGCTGTCTAGGTTGGTCATAACTTTCCTTCCAAGGAGTAAGTGTCTTTTAATTTCATGGCTGCAGTCACCATCTGCAGTGATTTTGGAGCCCCCAAAAATAAAGTCTGACACTGTTTCCCCATCTATTTGCCATGAAGTAATGGAACCAGGTGCCATGATTTTAGTTTTCTGAATGTTGAGCGTTAAGCCAACTTTTTCACTCTCCTCTTTAACGTTCATCAAGAGGCTCTTTAGTTCCTCTTCACTTAGTAATGTATGAGATCTAAGGGCAAGTGAGATAGCTAGAGCCAGACAAAGATAGCTGAGGAAGGAGAGTCCAGGCAAAGGAAACAATAGGAGCAAATATTCCCAAAGTAAAAGACCATGATTCATTCCAGGGACTTGTCAAGAAGACTGATTCTTATTGATGGTGATGGGGAGTGGAGTGCTCTGTGTTGTTTGTATTAAGAGATTATGCTAAAGGTACAAATGTGGGCCAGATCATGTAAGCTCTGTATGCCATATTAAAGAGTTTGGATTTTACCCTAAAAAAAAAGGAGAAAAAGGAGGAAGGAAAGGAGAGAAAAGTAGGGAGAAGAGGAGAAGAAGAAAAAAAGAGAAGGAATTGAAAATATTTAAGCAGGGTAGTGACATGATCCAGTGTGAGCACTCTGACTACTATGTAAAGAATAAACTGGAGAAGGACATGACAGAAAGTTTATTTATTAGGCAGCTAGTGTAGAAACCGGAGAAAGCAATGGCACCCCACTCCAGTACTCTTGCCTGGAAAATCCCATGGACGGAGGACCCTGGTGGGCCGCAGTCCATGGGGTCACTAAGAGTCAGACACGACTGAGCAACTTCACTTTCACTTTTCGCTTTCATGCATTGGAGAAGGAAATGGCAACCCACTCTAGTGTTCTTGCCTGGAGAATCCCAGGGACGGGGGAGCCTGGTGGGCTGCCATCTATGGGGTCACACAGAGTCAGACACGACTGAAGTGACTTAGCAGCAGCAGCAGCAGTGTAGAAACACAGGTTAGAGATGATGTTGACTCACTTTAGGTAAGTGGTAATGGAAATGGAGAGAAATGGACAGATTGAAGAACTGTTTAGAAGGTAAATATAATAGAACTTTGCAGATTGAATGCTTAGGGATAAAATAGAAAAGGGATTCATTGATACTATAGACTCTGATCTGGAAAAAATGAAAAATTGGGTTTGCTGAGGTGGAGTCCATAGAAAGAGTAATCAGTATGAATGCAGGACAAAGCTAAAACAATGAGTTTGGTATTGACTATGCTGACTTAGGCTGTGGAGATGTATAGTTGGCAGTGAGTATGTGTCAGGAGAAACATATCTAGAAATCATTAACACGCCAGTGGCAATTGGCATGGCTGAGATGGTCCACGGAGAGTGAGCAGAGGAACAACAGAGCAGTTCCAAGATAGGACTCAGGAAGACCAGCAATGAAGGATGGATGACTGAATGAAACAAAATGCGTAATTTATTAACTCCATTAATAAAGCGAAAACTTTACTCCTGGGACACTGTCCTAAAACAAATGAAAAGACGACGAACTGGGAAGATCATATCTAATGTAGGAAAGAGGTTCATAAGGAATTTTTGCCAATTGAGAAAAAGACTTAATACATCTGCTAAGTCACTTCAGTCGTTTCCGACTCTGTGTGACCCCATGGACTGCAGCCCACCAGGCTCCCCCATCCCTGGGATTCTCCAGGCAAGAGCACTGGAGTGGGTTGCCATTTCCTTCTCCAGTGCATGAAAGTGAAAAATGAAAGTGAAGTCGCTCAGTTGTGTCCGACTCTTAGCGACCCCATGGACTGCAGCCTACCAGGCTCCTCCGTCCATGGGATTCTCCTGGCAAGAGTACTGGAGTGGGGTGCCATTGCCTTCTCCGATAATCCCAAAGAAAAATGGGCAAAGAGTATGAAAAGACAGTTCACAGAACAGGAAAGGCAAATGTCTTTTAAACATAGGAAAAGAGTTTCAACCCCACTCATGAGAAATGCAACACGAAATTAGAAAATGTTATTTAGAGCATTTCCTCCTCAAAAATGTGAACACAGAGTTTGGAGGGTACAACAGTCTCCCCCATATATTGTTGGTGAACATAGAATATAGAATATATTTCTATGTTCAATTTCTATGGAGGCCAATTGGGTATATTAATTAAAATAACTTAGAATTAAAAGATATATCATTTGTTCCAATAACTCTACTTCAAGAATTTGACCTTGCTAATGTATTTGCCTTGTGGGCAAATATGTACATACAAAAATATTCATCTCAGCATTACTTGCATCAGCAAGATTAAAGATTATTTAAATAGCAGTATGTGACTGATTAAATAAATTGTGGTTTAGCCCTATAAGGGAGTCCTGTGCAACTGCTAAAGAGAATTAAGCAGTTTTATCTGTGAGAGATCTGGAGCCATCTCTCATAAATGCTATTAAGTGAAAAAGCAAGGTGCATGGCAGTATGTACTAAGGAGTCATCCTTAATTCTGGCACATCTTTGATTCTGGCCTTTTCCATGTTATTTTCACTCCTGAAATCCTATTCTTCATCATTCAGATGCTATCTTGGCTCAAATATTAGCTCCTTCTAGAGGCCCTCCCTGGTCACACTATCTAATGTTATCTTTCTACCCTCTCTCAAATGAACATGCTCTAAATTCTAATCATGTGTCATTACTGAAAATTATCTGACTTTCTCTTAAATTGCCTGCTCCTCCCAACAGAATTTAAAACTCTATTAAAATTTTCTGCTTTACTCACATGGTCTTCCCTGTGCCTAAACAGTGTCTGGCATGTAGTAGTTGCTCATTAGTAAACAGCAGTAAGTTGTTAAAGAAATAAATAAGTATTGTGGAATGATAGTATATACATATAAAAGCACTCATGATATTCACAAGAGAATATCATGTATGTATGAACATATGTGTTGCTTCTATATGTCCTATAGTTTTACACACACACACACAAATTATAATCAAATTAAGAGTCTGAGCAACTGAGCGGCAGAAGTGGAGTAGACTTTTACTTTTTTTGAATACTTTCCTTAAACACATATATACACTATTTACTCAATAAATACTTTCAAAATAAAGGCTAGGCAAAGGAAAAGGAATGCACAGAGGAGTTTTTTTTTTTTTAAAGAGCAGTCAAAAAAGTAGACAAAAATCCAAGAGAGTATGATGTCATGGAAACCAAGGAAAGAATTTCAAGGATAGAGGGATCAACAGTGCTAAATGATGCTCCCATTTCTAGAATAGTATGATACCGGAGCCAGAGATGACTTTAGAGATGTCTAATCCGGCCCAAAGGGCACTAAACTCACCTGCACAAACCTCAGCAAAACATGTGCAAAGGCCTGGCAGCCAAACTACACAGGCCACTTTCAGAAATGCTATATAGCCAGAGATCATGCAGGGACTGCCTGGCTCCAGTCAGTCCCGAAGAAACCAACTCAAATCGTGTTTAATCACTTGCTGGAGGAGGAAGCAACATTGGCTTTCATTTTTAACGCTGAAATCGTTGGCACCCTTTTAAGATCTGTCCCTGGGATTTGTTTTACTCCAGTATGGCAAGGTGACAGATACAGAGACAACTGCCTTTGAAAGAAGAGTTTATTAGCAAGGGAAGGGGGTGGGCCCCACCATGCAGGCAGCCACGGGAAAGCGCTAGTCAGTTAGGAAGCAGAAGGAGAGGGAGTTAGGACCAGTCCTAACTGGTCATTAGGAAGTAGGAGAGGGAGAGAGCATGACCCTCAGCCACTAGTGTGGTTTCTGAGGAATGGATGGATAAGGTGGTGTAGGAAAGCTGGAGGAAATTTAGGCTTGGATAATTTGAGTAATTCTGGCAGCTCTGGGTCATAGGATGGGTCTCCAGCTGTCCAATCTAGTTGACCTGGCTCTGAGATGACAGAGCATGGTGGCTTGGTGTCTGAGAGTTAAATAAAGATGACTGGGTGTGGGCCCTGGATTGGCTGGTTTGCATATGAAAAGCACACGAAAGGATGGTGCTTTGCAATGTCTGGGAATTAACCAGCTCTTGAGAGGGGCAGCCTACCCCACCAGCAAGGCCCCCAAGATATCAAAACATCATAAAGCATGAAAAATTTAAGACATGATTAATACAAACACAAACTCTACAAACTATAACTGAGCCTGTATGTGTGGAATAATTATAATCCTTCTGCCTGGGTTCCAGATTCCATATCTACTTCCTCAGAGAGCTCATACATTACTTACTGCTGCGTCTCCCATGCCTTGAACTCGAGCGTATAAACATCTTTATGATGGGAAAATTTCCGATTACTTTGATTGCAAGGTGCTTTTCTTGAAGTGGCAAATTCCAACCGGGGTGGTAGTTAGACGAATGACTACTCCCCGACCTGGGGTAGGTAAAGGGACAACCTGGTTAGAAGAGGGTAGAGGGAGGGATCTAGAATGCAGTCATCCAGAGAAGAAAAAGAAAGGTGAAGTGAGCATGGAAGATGTTCATTAAGTCTTTAATGAAACTTCCCTATGTATGAGGCAGTTGCCCACATCTAAACTAAGGCTCGGTTAACAGGTGCATGAAAATAGACCTTGAAAGTCATTCCACTGATGTTAATGCTATAAAAACTAGTAGAGGAGGATTTTAAATATATGTCTGATATGGTGATAAGAATCACCATGGTTACAGTACTTCTCCCACTAGAACTCTTAAAAGAACCCACCTAATACAACCCTTGGAGTAAGACTTAGGACATTCTTGATAATGGGCACTCTTGGTGTAGCCTAAACAGCCTCAGTTTTCTCCTTCCTCAGATGAGATTGTGTCTGTGACATTGCTTGAAAGTAATTAAGCATGATATAAATGTAAGTTCTTTTTTTCTCTTTTCAGGATAAGGAGAAGACAACACCCTTCTAGCCGAATCGCAGCTGGAGAGTTGTCTTTCTTCCGGGAGCCCAAGGAATTTCTTTCAACTTTTTTCCACTGGGCTTGGAGAAAGGAGGGAAGAAGTGTATAAGGCAGTTTCTCAGGACAGCACTCCGCACCTGCTCACCCTTTCTTCAGGACATTGGCAGTAAGTTCTCCATCAGCCTGAACAGAGGCAGGATGGGAAGGGCTGGTCGCCTCCATGAATAGCTTCTGCACCCATATCTACTCTTGAATAATCCTTCTCGGCCCCTGCACTCACTTTCCTCTTGAACTCCCTTCAGGCTTCAGTATCCCCGTGCCCACACCACTTGGTCAGAAGAAGGCTTCTTGGGCTGGAATCTGTCCTCTCCTTTGGCTCAGTCCCAACTGCCCTCTCCAGCTCCGCAGAACAGGAGCTTGGAAGTTCTCTACATATACCAAAGCATGAGCATCAGTTCCAACCAGTGACGTTTCTAAAAAGGTACTTCCAAAACATCTCTCACAAAATCCCAAAGTGGCATGAAACATTCTGTATCTGATGCAGAAAACCGTGGGAACAGCTTGTATCTTGCAAAAGAGAAAACAAGAAAATTTTGAGTTTACAGGGCTCAACGGGATAGAAGTAAATGTGTGAAGGCGAAGAAGTAGTTTTCTATTTGTAGCGCTGGTTTGGCTAGCATCTTTTTTCTAAAGTGTTGAAAGTATTTTAAACATAAAAATACCTAACATTGGTTGAGGATTCACCATAGAATAAGACCCTATGTTGAGGGCTTTACATGTGTTCTCCATTTAATCCTCAAAAGAGCCACACGAGACAGATATTATCATTCTCAACACTTTACATTTGAAGAAACTGAGTCAAAAGAGGCTTTAACGTGCCCAGTGTCATCAATACACCAGGCGGAGAGTCAGGATTCTGATGCTGGCATTCAGGTTTAGGCACTTACACTCTTAGCCACCAGGCTTTGCTGCCTCCAGCCACGGTCATGATCTGCTAAGTAGATAAAACCACCTCTGCTGCATTGAGTCCATTTGAGACTTTTAAAAGGTTTGAAAGTCTTAGGCAAGGGTCACAGCCAGGATGGAACTCCCAGGCTCTAGACCACCGGATCTCAAGGGAACTAAGAGGAACTGGCTCATCAAACACCCTGAATTCTCAAGGTATAAGCAAAAAATAACTTTATTCCTTCTCACCTCCATACCCTCACATCTGCATTGTGGGGTACCCTTGGGCTAAATCCACAGCATGGAGCATAATGTCCTGGTTCCCATAGAAAATATAAAGTTTTATAGCCACTTTAATTTCCCTAAACATCCCCATTTCGGTATATCAAAAATAGCCAACTTTGTTAGGGCAAAATTGAGGCAAATGTTGAGGCCTGGAGGTGAGAAGACTCTAGAGAAAAAGGCATTTCAGCTTCCTCATCTAGCAGCCCGGCAGCCAGTTGTATCTAAGAGTAGCAGGAAACATCCGGCCAGAACTTTTCTCTGCTCCTTTTGAGTGAGAGACTTGGTTTCCTTAACTGGGGCATGGAAAAGATCCCAACGCAGGAAGATACTGCTTCCCCTTCTGCTGACCTCTATGAAGTGAAGTTCAGAACATCAGGGCATGAAGAGACTTCTCTATTCTTCCACTTGCAACCCCTTCGTTTCAGAAGGAAAAGAACGGTGGAGGTAGCATGCTCTAGTGAAAAGAGACTAAGATTTGATGTCAGACGTATGATAATTTTCATCTTAGCTGCATTTTACAAATAGCCTAGCTCTGGCGGAGTCTGTATCACAGTTGTTCTGAATTTGACAGAACACTGTTATCCTCTCCTCACTCCCTGCGACATGGCAGATACCATGTTCAGTATCTGGTATGGCAGATACCATACCAGTCCCCCTTTAGGGTCAAGCCCATACTAAGCTAGGGGAACTCAGAAAGTGAAAGTGAAGTCGTGTTCAACTCTTTGAGACCCCATGGACTGTAGCCGATCAGGCTCCTCAGTCCATGGAATTTTCCAGGCAAGAGTACTAGAGTGTGTTGCCATTTCCTTCTCCAGGGGATCTTTCCAACCCAGGGATCGAACCCCGTTCTCCTGTACAGCAGGTGGATTTACCATCTGAGCCACCAGGGAAGCCCTAGGGGAACTCAGAAGGGACTCTCAAAAAGAACCAAGCAGGCTCTTTAAGCAAAGCGTTTCACATGTCTTATGCTTGAAAGTGAAAGTGAAAGTTGCTCAGTCGTGTCCGACTCTTTGTGACCTCATGGACTATACAGTCCATGGAATTCTCCAGGCCAGAATACTGGAGTGGGTAGCCCTTCCCTTCTCCAGGGAATCTTCCCAACCCAGGGATCGAACCCAGGTCTCCCGCATTGCAGGCAGATTCTTTACCAGCTGAGCCACAAGGAAAGCCCAAGAATACTGGAGTGGGTAGCCTATCCCTCCTCCAGCAGATCTTCCTAACCCAGGAATCGAACTGGGGTCTCCTGCATTGCAGGTGGATTCTTTACCAACGGAGCTATGAGGGAAGCCCATCTTATGCTTAGTGATCACAATCTGATTGTCATGTAGCTGCTTGGTCCTGTGGTCAGAATTGTCCTGATATATTCCTTCAATCTTTCCTCTTCCTAGATGGTTCCACAGTCCTAGTCAATAGCATCCATGGAAGCATGGAATGGAACAGAATGACTGGAAATTCAGGAAAAGGCCAAGAAGGAGAAGCTGCATGCTAGATGAGGGCTGGGACACATATGGAACACAGAGATTAAAGGATGGAGAAGTAATAGAGGGAGGGGAGGGTCAAAGGTAGAAATGTGTTCTTGATCCCCATTTGGAAACCTCGAAGGAGATAGTTGTTCAGGGAGGCCACAGTACAGCAGGGGAAGAGGGCACCAAATAGGTCTGGGGCATGTTCCTGGCTCCTAGAACATGGGCTGGATGCCCCAGTTCCTGCACATTTCAAATGAGAGGTACAGAAAGCAGCTGAAAGCTCTACCAGAGGACCTGCCAGGGTAGGATCAAGTACAGAAAAAGGCCTCCAGGTGGACTTTCTAAGCTATGGCCCCAAGAGAAATCACAGTCAGTTCTTGGAGGTGATGTGTGTTCTTGAAGGCAGGGGGAAATCACATCAGAAAAGTCTAAAACGGAGCCATCTCAACAAAAGGATTGCCACTGAACCCTGACAAAGCCAAGACAACAAACTGCCCTTTGGACCCTTGGCCACAGACTTCAATAGCGGCTGCCATGGGCTAGATCCAGATTGATCACATCACAACAGAAACCAGCCATGTGTGTATGCACAGATAAGAGTGATCACCCAACTGCAAAGACCAGTGCCAGCACCAGCCTGAAACACGGTGACTCTATACCCTCATCCCACATTCCACGTTGTCCCATAGCGGTTTTCTCTTACACCCAGAAGCTGCCTTGAGAAAAGAAAGAAACCATTCTGAGCAAAGGCTGAACTTTTAATTAATTATATACCTGGAAAGATTATTTTTAGTCAAAAGATAATGTTTGTACTGTAGGAAAACAACATCCTTCAGTTCAGTTCAGTCGCTCAGTCGTGTTCAATTCTTTGCAACCCCATGAACTGTAGCATGCCAGGCTTCCCTGTCCATCACCAACTCCTAGAACTTGCTCAAATTCATGTCCATCGACTCAGTGATGCTATCCAATCATCTCATCCTCTGTCGTCCCCTTCTCCTCCTGCTTTCAATCTTTCCAAGCATCAAGGACTTTTCCAGTGAGTCAGTTCTTTGTCAGGTGGCCAAAGTATTGGAGCTTCAGCTTTAGCATCAGTCCTTCCAATGAATATTCAAGACTGATCTCCTTTAGGATTCACTGGTTTGATCTCCCTGAAGTGCAACGGACTCTCAAGAGTCTTCTCTAACACCACAGCTCAAAAGCATCAATTCTTTGGCACTCAGCTTTCTTTATGGTCCAACTCTCACATCCACACATGACTCCTGGAACGATATCCTTAATAGGCCATATTATATTGTTTGCTTTTTATGGCTTATCCCATACTAAGCATCAGAACATAGACTTAGGATGATAAGATCACTGTAGGAAACAAAGCTACACTTTCATTTAACATCCATGAAGAGTGTATTTAAGGTTGTTTTGCCATCTTGAAGTACAGGCTGCCCCGTGCTCCATGTGCGTGCTAGTAATCTACTACGGAAAGCCTTCTTTTCTAGAAATGGGCTGTATGTTCCTGCCCAATGTTAATACATAATAAGGAAATTGCATACAGTTTCAAGGAGATGACTCATACAGCATTGAGTGCTCATCACATATTAGTTGTCAAGTGTTTCTTTCTCATCCCGGCCACTACCACTTACGTGGTTTCCCTCAAGTCGCACAGTTGGTTATGCTCAGAGAGGAGACCAAAGCACAGAAGCATCATTTTACATTGCTTAGCGCGTGAGAGGTAAGAATCAGGGTATTCAGACTCTCTCATGACGGAGATAATTAGTGATGAATTGTAGCCAAAGCTATTTAAGCTACTGTCAAATGTAGAGGTCATCAACCCAGGTAACCTGCTTCCTATAAGTTGCCTACTGACATTTCATGGGAGAAAGCTTGTCCTGGTTAAGAAAAAACAGAGTGGGAACTTCCCTATCGGTCCAGTAGTTAAGAGTCCACCTTCTAAAGCAGGAGACACGGATTCCATCCCTGGTCCAGGAAGAGTCCACACGCCTCGGGGCAACGAAGCCGGTGTGCCACAACTACGGAGCCCACGCGCCTACAGCCCACGCTCTGCAACAAGGGAAGTCACTGCAATGAGAAGCCACGCCCTACAATGAAGAGTAGCCCTGCTTGCCACAACTAGAGAAAGCCTGTGCACAGCAACGAAGACCCAGTGCAGCCCAATAAAAACATAAATAAATAGATCAATAAGTTTTAAAGAGAGAGACCTCTTCTTTAAGAAAAAAAAAAAAGAAGAGTGGAAAGAACTAAAAGGGGGTGCTTAACTGAGAACTAGATAACTGGGAATAAAGTAAACTATTCCTAGTGACAGGAAAGTCCTGTGTCAAGGAGATAGCCTGGGAGAGAAATAAGGGTGGGGAAGCAGCAGTGATGCGGCAATTTCATCAGACAGAAGGGAGAGACCGGGGAAGCAGCAGGCCTGGGGCTGCACAGATAATTCACTGCAGGAAGTGAACTATCTCCAAGGGCTGGGGATTCAAAGAGCGCATAAAATATCAGTTCTTCCAATGAAACTCCTCATGGGAATCAGGCTGGAAGGAGGTAATTACTCCTGTGGAGCACAGTGTGGATCCCATGATGGCTGACTCCAGTCTCAGACATCAGTAGCCAGGAGAATGCGTCAATGTCCACCCTGGAAGACACAGACTTCCAGAGCTGCAGGGCCCCTAGAGTCTCACTGAATCTGTTTCACAGTGTAAAACAAGGAAAGCAAAGGACGTGCCCAAAGTCATAGAGCTATTTTCACTGGAACCAAACACCAACTATCCTATCCCCAGTCCAGAGTGTTTGTTATAGAATATTTACAGATTTACCTTTCATGGTATAAATGATTTAAAGCCTGTAGTCATCTCTATGTTGCTAAGGCAGAATTTTAATCACTCCTTCTCTCCACCCCTTAACACTCACCCATTTTGTCCAAGGGCCAGTCAGTAGTGTGGGACATTAAGCCAGCAAGCTAACTTCCCAGCATCCCTGTCTCAATGTGATATATCAATAATAATTTCAAATTTTAATTTGGATTCATATTGGAACAATTATGTTTATTATAGACATTTTTTAAACTACAGATGAGCAAAAAGAAGAAAATAAAAATACCTCTAAACCTATTTCAGAGAAAATCCGTTGACATTTTATGATCATCCTTCAAATTCTTTCTCTGTGTTTGTCCTTATGCACATCTAACTGTATGTGTATTATTCTTTTTAACTTATAATCTTACTAAACCTACTGTCTTTAACCTTTTCATTTCATCCAGTTACAGGTCATCTGTAACCTTGATACTTGGGAAAGTATGAAAGATGATTTTTTGCTTTAACAGCAAGGAAATATTTGTATTAGATGATCAGGCACTATGTCACCTGGAAGACGGTGCCCAGCAGTCCTTTTACCCTTGAGTCACCTCTACTGGTTTAGAACTCAGTCCGTCTTTGGTGTGCACCAAGAGTCCCGCCTGTCAGTTGTCAGTCTCTCTTTCTCTTCTCCCTCACGGCACCCTCAGACTTCTTTTTTACCTCCATGCTCCCTTCAACTTTTGGCTCAAACTTTCAGTTCAAAGGCCCCATCAGTTTTCGCCACTGGAGGCTGGGAGAGCTTCAGATCCTTTGAGTCCTGGGTTTATCTGAACGGGGGAAGGAGCGGAGGTGAGCCTGAGGCGGGACAGGTCCTGCATAAAGGGAAGGGCAGGGAGTGAAACTACCTTTCCTGAAAGGGAGGGCAGGGCTTATGGCTGAGCCAGGCTCTGGGTGTAGGGGTGGGGCTGAGGCGCTCTGGGCCCTCGCAGACCCCGCGGAGGCCGAGGGGAACCCCGAGGTGCGCGAGAGCAGTTGCGTCATGAAACAGACCCAGTACTACTTCGGCTCGGTGAACGCCTCCTACAACGCCATCATCGACTGCGGAAACTGCTCCAAAAATTCTAAAAAAAAAAAAAAAAAGAAACTACCTTTCCTTAGCCCATCTTCATGAGCATGACAAACCTTCAAGATAGTTAAAAGTTTACCTTCCTGATACTGGGCAACTATTACAGAAAAAACTCGAATGGATTACTCGATAACACTGTCTCTCTTTTTTCTTCTCATCTTACTAAAGAATCATGTTCTACTGTTCAGTTCAGTTCAGTTCAGTCGCTCAGTCGTGTCCGACTCTTCGCGACCCCATGAATCGCAGCACGCCAGGCCTCCCTGTCCATCACCAACTCCCAGAGTTCACTCAGACTCACGTCCATCGAGTCAGTGATGCCATCCAGCCATCTCATCCTCTGTCGTCCCCTTCTCCTCTTGCCCCCAATCCCTCCCAGCATCAGAGTCTTTTCCAATGAGTCAACTCTTCACATGAGGTGGCCAAAGTACTGGAGTTTCACCTTTAGCATCATTCCTTCCAAAGAAATTCCAGGGCTGATCTTCAGAATGGACTGGTTGGATCTCCTTGCAGTCCAAGGGACTCTCAAGAGTCTTCTCCAACACCACAGTTCAAAAGCATCAATTCTTCGGCGCTCAGCTTTCTTCACAGTCCAACTCTCACATCCATACATGACCACTGGATGGAAATGGATAAGTAAATAGGGAAAAATTCCCACACTGACCTACTGTTTTCTCTGCTCCTTGGAGTGATTCTGGTGAAGAGACTGAATCTTTCATGGAAGATGATTAAGAACTGGGAAGTCAAGTTTAGTGAAAAATGGACAAGTGTTTGATAGCATGAGAATACACAACTCAACAGTAATGTGAGATGGGAGACCACCAAGGAGACTGTGGGACGATTTCAATGACTGTGAACTTGCGACTTCTCAAAGGCTTCCAGGGCATGGACGTGACAGTTCTCCTTGACAATTTTTACTTTACTCACTACTCCCTGGTCACTAAAACTATTTATGTGGAAGGAAGGGAGAAGATGCATTCATCTTTTTGGAGTTTAGTTCTACTTCTTCCCAGTTAACTTCAATCCTTCCCCCTCAAGTCAGAGGTGTAAACAGTCTTGTCTCCTGACTCCTGCCAAAAGTCCTCAGCAAGTCATAGCCTTGAAAAGCAGTGAAAGACCCAAAAAAGTCAGGGAAGAGCTCATCAGTCTGGAAACTAGAAGGACAATTAAAAGTTGGGATAAAACATTTTCAGAATGTCTATCCCATTGGGAACTTAGAAGAGTGGGGAGCTGTGGTTGC
Source organism: Bos grunniens (assembly GCF_055505025.1). Classification (NCBI taxonomy): domain Eukaryota; kingdom Metazoa; phylum Chordata; class Mammalia; order Artiodactyla; family Bovidae; genus Bos; species Bos grunniens. The sequence goes on from NC_141168.1 coordinate 13,237,176, forward strand.
TGAGACGAAGCTGGAGTGGGAGGAGGGGAAGAATGAGTGAAAAAACACAGCAAGAGCAAGTAATTGCCCTCTGGGGATTCTTAGGTTGTGAAAAGTTATCGCTAAGACTGAGAAAGTAAAGCTTCATTTCCAAGAAGAGGATGGACAGCTGCCTCAAGGACTTCCTGAAAGACGGTTCCCCCTCACCTAAAGTGAGTTCCATGCATAAGGTAAGCACTCAGCCTTGGTGAGTCCTCCACCGAGAAGAATAGGAGGAAGGTGAGAATATAGAACCCAAACCCCCGGGAGCAGCCAGGACTGTCCTGGGATCCTCCACTGGGTTTTTCTCACTGATTGCAGTTGGAGGCACTTTGATTCTTCCCACCCAACAAAATCCTTGGCCTGGTCAGTCATCCAATCCCCCCTATAAACTGAAGTGCTCAGTATATACAGACATACATTCAACGAGCTGAAGAGTGGAGATCAAAAGACTTAAGATTCTTTTCTTAGTCTTATGACATTTGTATTATATTGAAAAGGAACAGAGAAAGCGGGATTGGTATAAGAACCAAACATAGGCATGGACTCCTTGTTTTCTCAGGTTTGGACCGGGATCTGGTGTTAGGAATTACCTGGCTATATGAAATATCTGGGATGAACTTTGAAAAGAAACTCGTGTTAAAGCCTACAAGTCTTTCTCCTGTTTCTATTTGTTTTGTCCCTTCCCTATTCCCTTAGCCTCTGGTTTTCAAGCCAACCTGGTCTCATTCACTGGCACCTCACCAAACAGCTATGTGTGATATTAATGCTTTGAACTTTAAACTCAGTAACCCATATCTTATTTCCTACAGTCTCACCAGCTACCCATATTTAGGATGATCAAAAGCAAAGATTTTTATCTTACATGCAGCTTACATAAATTCATTTATTGCAGAGCTTTAGAACTGGTAGAAATGTTAGCCTAATTCACTCATTTTACAGATGAAGAAATTACAGTTCAAAAACATAGTTACTTACAACAATACCTAGATGGTTTATCGATACAAATTGAAAACCAGGTCTCCTTACTACCAATCTACATATGCCATAAACCATATCTACTTTTTCAAGAAGCAAATGCACTGTTTGTTTCTTTGCTTCTACATTAGTATTTCTACATACCTCCCTGGCTATTTACATAGTCCAACTCTATTAACTCCAAGGAGATCAAATCAGTCAATCCTAAAGGAAATCAATCCTGAATATTCATTGGAAGGACTGATGCTGAAGCTGAAGCTCCAATACTTTGGCCACCTGATTCGAAGAACTGACTCACTGGAAAAGACCCTGATGCTGGGAAAGATTGAAGGAAGGAGGAGAAGGGGACAACAGAAGATGAAATGGTTGGATGGCATCAAGACTCAATGGACATGATTTTAAGTAAACTCATGGAGTTGGTGATGGACAGGGAGGCCTGGCGTACTGTAGTCCATCTACGGGGTCACAAAGAGCTGGACACAACTGAGCAACTGAGCTGAAGTGAACTGATGTCTCCAGTTACCACTTGATACTCAAATGTTCTCTGATAAGATCATGGTAATTTATCCTCTCTATCCACCTGCCAGGCTGAGTTTCTGGAGATGGACACCAGGCTGTTTTGATCCTTCTCACCCCGGCACCTGCCACTGGTCCAGGCTCTACTCAGTGCTCAGTAAATGTTCACTAAGTCAAGCAAAGTGGAAAGAAATTCTCTAATTATCCTCAAAAGCTGAGAACAAAGCCATCTATTAATACAATCAATGTTTTATCATCATCTAAAAACATCAAATTTTTGTTGGAAAAAAAAGATATTATGCTTATACTGTATGTGGAGCATGGTATACTCACTGGGTATAGACAGACTCTACCTTAATTCATTTGATTTAAACAGATCTTTTTAATTAGGTGACTTAGGTAAGAAGATTTATTGCAAAGGGGCTTTATGGCCCACATTCTGCTAACTCTCTGGCCATTATAGCACAAATTCATATTGTTTCTTATCCCCTTATCATCAGGCAAATTGACCTCACCTATTAAGTATAATAAAATAGCCCTTTGTGTTTACTTAGTACTTTACAAAGCACATTCATATTCATATCTTTATCTGTTCTTACTCAAAATACAGTGAGACAGGCATTATTATTATTACCACATTTCAAATGGAGAAACTGAGGTTCAGTGAGGTCAACTAACTTGCCCAGGGCACACAGCAGGCTAACTAGAACTTGGATCCCTTGATTTCTCATTCAAAGATTTTCCCATTCATCACTCAGCATTTCTCTGCATGGCAGGATAGCTGTCCTGGATTTCCAATATAAGATTCTTTAAGTGCCTCCCTTCCTAGACCACATCCTTCTAGAACCCCTTCCCAGCCCTCACTAACAGGCTCAGTGAGACCTGAGGCTGTGCAGCACAGCGTGAAGCCTGGTTCTAGGTTTGTTCCCGGGTAGATCTGACACCAGTGTCAGTCACCTCACCCCTGTTCCTTGGTTTCCATCTGTAGAATGAAATGGATGCAACACCTGATCTCTGTGGTTTCTTTCCTTTCTAACATTTTTAACTTTCTCATACAGTAACAGGATCCTTCTGGAGGGAATGTGAATCCATGACAGCAACTCTGAAGGTGAGGATTCTGGATGGTGCACCATCTCCAGAGATCAGAGCTGAATTGCTTTCTCTACTGACTCGAGGACTAGGCTCTTCGGGTAGCCATGGACTCCTTGGGGCAGTGCCCAGAATCCCAGCTACCAACTCCTGCACTCCGGACACAGAACTGAGTTCCAATCCTGAGACCCTAAAGCCAGTTTTTATTCTTTGCAGTTTCTACAGTGACACCTGCTGGCCACTGCAGGCCCAGGGCTGAACAGAAGGCAAGAACTGCCTGCTTCATCCAGCTCTTGGCTCTTGCCTCCACCAGAGTCTAGGCCCTGCTCCCAGCCAGAAAGACTCTGAATTAGATTACCCTTCTCAATTCTGTTGTACTTGATTATGTGGCTCCACTCTGGTTTTCTTAACACTGATATATTGCCTTTGTCCTTTGTTACACTGTCTCATTTGATTCTCATCGACTTTCCCAAGATCCAATTTTTTTAATTTTTTATTTGATTCTTTGGCACTGCTGATTTTCTAAAACAAACTCCTAACATAGAAAGGCAGGATTTCCCAGAAGTTGGTTTAAAGCATAGTGCCTCATATACTTAATAAACATTTTGAATTGAATTAATTAATTTACTAATTATTTTAAGAGCAAGAAATACACCTTAAGATTCTGTTTCTATTAAGAAAAAACTGATGACATTTATTTATGTTTATAGAAGACTGGTCGATGTGCTGGAAGGAAAATAACCCAGTGCAATCTTAGCTGAGAAAGAATTCACTTCCCCTAAAAAAATCAGCAGATGTCTGTCACTTCATACTCAGTACAAACATGTAAGTATCAGTGGTTTATGAATGCTCTCATTACATTGTTTACCATTTATTTAAACACGTAAATAAATGCCCACAACTTACTATATAAATTGCATATTATTGAGAAATAAGGCACAACTGCAGTCATAATTTAATTACAGCTGCAAATTTAATTAACTAATAAACTTGTTCTCCTTCCTAGCACTTACCACAATTATACTTAATTAATTTTTGTAATTATTAATTTAGTCTGTGTCTCTGATTAAATTATAAGAACCAAAGGAAGAGAACTTGTGCTTCTGTATTTCTGTTTCACAGATAGGTGTCTGATGTCTCGCACAGTCCGTGACACACAGCAGGGGCTTAGAGATACTGATTTAAACTTTATCCAGACTGCTGGGCACAAGAGCTATGTGAGAAGACTAGGCAGAGACCCAGACCTGAACCCCAGAGAAAACATAAGGAGCAAATGAGTTCAGACCTTTAGGCATCGACCCCTAGGCGCTCCTCTTAGTCTCAAGAGGCTTCTTTGGCCACCCACACTGGAGACTCTTTCCTTTCTTCCCTGCCTTCCACTTTCCTTCCCTCCTTTTTTGCTTTCCCACCTCCCTTCCCTAGTTTTTCTTTCTCTTTTACTTCCTTTTTTCTTTCCTATCACCCTTCCTCCCTTCTCTCCACCACCTTTTCCTCTATCTTTCCTTTTACACTGATCGCTTATATCCTATGTAATTTTAACTGTGTTGGATCCTAGATGTCTGAGGACGACCAGAACAGGGACTTCATCCTTGAGTCCACCGTGAGAACTTAAATCTCTTCCCTCCCGCCTCATGGCATTGTCCCCTCAGCACCTAGGTTAAGGAACCTGAGGGGAGGTGCCCCACTTCCAGCTCCAGTCCTGGCCCATGGCTTAATTCCAGACTCCTAAGGAGAGACCTTTACTTGCCCTTCCCTGCCTCTGCTCCTCCCTTGGCAGCCTGGCCCGCCTGCTCCATGGGGAGGGACAACCTGACCTGGGTGAGTGAGTTTGTCCTACTGGGCCTCTCCGGGGACCGGCAGACCCAGGCTGGGCTGTTTGTCCTGTTTGGGGCCACCTATCTTCTGACCTTGCTGGGCAACGGGCTCATCCTCGTGCTGGTCTGGCTGGACCCCCGCCTCCAGCTGCCCATGTACTTCTTCCTCGGCAACCTCTCCGTAGTGGACATCTGCTACACCTCCAGCGGGGTTCCCCAGATGCTGGCGCACTTCCTCCTGGAGAAGAAGACCATCTCCTCCGCCCGATGTGGTACCCAGCACTTCTTCTCGCTGGCCCTGGGGGGCACCGAGTTCCTGCTGCTGGCCGTCATGGCCTATGATCGCTACGTGGCCGTCTGCGACCCCCTGCGCTACGCGGCCGTCATGGGGCCGCGGCTCTGCGCAGGCCTGGCAGGCGTCTCCTGGCTCGTGGGCCTGGCGAACGCGGCGGTGGAGACCGCGGTCACCGTGCGTCTGCCCACCTGTGGGCGCCACGTGCTGAACCACTTGGCCTGTGAGACGCTGGCGCTCGTCAGCTTGGCCTGCGTGGACGTCACCCTCAACCAGGCGGTTATACTGGCATCCAGCGTGGTGGTGCTTTTGGTGCCCTGCTGCCTGGTCGCGCTGTCCTACGCCCGCATCGTGGCCGCCGTCTTGCGGATCCGCTCCAGCGGGGGGCGCCGCAAAGCCTTCGGGACCTGCACCTCGCACCTCACCGTGGTCTCCATGTCTTACGGCATGGCCCTGGTTACCTACATGCAGCCCCGCTCCACCGCCTCCGCCGAGCAGGACAAGGTGGTGGTGCTCTTCTACGCGGTGGTGACCCCTATGTTGAATCCGCTCATCTACAGTCTGAGGAACAAGGAGATAAAGGCCGCTCTGACTCGGGTTCTGACGAGGAGCTCTGAATCAAAACGGTAGCCTGGGACCTTGTCATTCAAGAGCTTCGCTCTGAGGACGGTGGGCAGGGCAGGGCGCCTGCCGCCTACTGTGCGTGCATGTACGTGTGTGGGCATGTGAGTGCGTGTGTGTGTGTGTGTGTGTGTGTGAGCCGATGGGAGGGGCCACAATCCCGCACCATCGTTTGAAGTCACAGAGAAATGGAATTTTATCTTTGGGCTCTGTTTTTGGTCCCTGACTTAGTCTTTTAAAAATGTGAATTACAACCACTTAGAAATGCATACAGTCCACAGAAAATTATATGGAGGGAAAAAAAAAAGATATACTGATATATATGAATTAGAAAGGAAGACTACATCGAAATCTTGGGCAGTGCACAGAATTTATGCCAAGAAAGTCTATTTCCTAAATTCTACAGCCACAAGTCTCAGCCTTTCTGAAATCAGTGGGGTAAAAAAGAGAGGAAAAGTTGTGACTTACAAGATTCACCATGCCCATGGGATCAAACAGGCCTTGGGCCAGAGGTAAAAGGGTCATCATGTGGTCACCAGCGGTCCCACTCAGCTCCAAGGGTGGGGAGTTCACAGGCGGACCTGGAGCCAAAGTTGCAGTAATTATCCGCACATCCATGAGGAACAGGGCTGGCTCTATGTGAGTCAGTGGATATCATGCCACTCATTTTCCTTTCAAACTTGCCATGGTGGCAAGTGGCCGGCCAAAAAGTGAAAAGTTCATAACCACAAACATCTCTCTACATAATCAGGTCTAAGGATATGCTCTTATGAAAACTGAAGGATGTATTCAGAACTCATGCTTGCCTAAGAATCGTGCACATACCATCCATCAGAGGTAAGTCAGGCTACTTAAGAAAGAAGGGATCACAACTCCCTGTTAGTGATCCTTTCACTCTACTGACACAAAAATTAATGATTGAGCTCGAAACATCCTAGAATACAAAGTGAGACCATGATATTTTATCCAGAAAAATGTTTAAAACTACTTTTAAAAATTAGAATGAAGCATCTCTTACCTAAATATTACAGCTCTCTGGTTTATCTTACCTACAAACAAAATATAAATTGAGAATAATTCAAACTGAGTTTGTTAAGAAAATATCAAAAAATTGAGGAGGAGGAAATGAAGTACCTTTGAAAATTCCTAGTAAAACAATTTTTCAAAATTGAGGTAAAATTCACATCTCATACAATTCAAGATTTTGACCATTTAAAGTGTACAATTCAGTGGCATTTAGTATATTCACAATGTCATGGAACCTCATGCTTACACAGTTCCATAACATCTTCATCACCCCCAAAAGGCACCTCATACCCTTTAAGCAGGACATCATGGGAAATGCTGAACTGGATGAAGCACAAGCTGGAATCAAGGTTGCAGGGAGAAGTATCAATAACCTCAGATATGCAGATGACACCACCCTTATGGCAGAAAGTGAAAAGGAACTAAACAGCCTTTTGATGAAAGTGAAAGAGGAGAGTGAAAAAGCTGGCTTAAAATTCAACATTCAAAAAACTAAGATCATGGCATCTGGTCCCATCACTTCATGGCAAATAGATGGGGAAACAATGGAAACAGTGACAGACTTTATTTTGGGGGGCTCCAAAATCACTGCAGATGGTGACTGCAGCCATGAAATTAAAAAACACTTGCTTCTTGGAAGAAAAACTGTGACCAACCTAGATAACATATTAAAAAGCAGAGACGTTACTTTGCCAACAAAGGTCTGTCTAGTCAAAGTTATGGTTTTTCCATTAGTCATGTATGGATGTGAGAGTTGGACCCTAAAGAAGGCTGAGTGCCGAAGAATTGACGCTTTTGAACTGTGGTGTTGAAGACTCTTGAGAGTCCCCTGGACCGCAAGGAGATCAAACCAGTCGATCCTAACGGAAATCAGTCCTGAATATTCTTTGGAAGGACTGATGCTGATGCTGAAGCTTCAATACTTTGGCCACCTGATGAAGAACTGACTCATTGGAAAAGACCCTGATGCTGCGAAAGACTGAAGGCAAGAGGAGAAGGGGATGACAGAGAATGAGATGATTGGATGGCATCACCGACTCAATGGACATGAATTTGAACAAGCTCCAGAAGTTTGTAATGGACAGGGAAGCCTAGCATGCTGCAGTCCATGGGGTCGAAAAGTCAGACACAAATGAACGACAACTGAGCGACTGAACTGAACTGATTCTTCCCTCCTCCCAGGCTCTTAAAGCCACAAGTCTGTATTCAGTCTTTATGGATTTGCCTGATCTGGACATTTCATATAAATGGAATCGTATAATATGTGATCTTTTGTGTCTGGCTTCTTTCACTTAGCATATTATTTTTGAAATCTATCCATATTGTCAAATGTAGCAGGGCCTCATTCCTTTTTATGTCTAAATAATGTTCCCTTGTATGGCAATAGCCACATTTTTTTTACCTATTCATCAGGTGATGGACATTTGGGTTTTTTCCTAACTTTGGGCTATTGTGAATAGTACTGCTATAAACTTTCACATACAAGTTTTTGTTATTAATAGAAAAACTTGTTTTTAATTCTTTTGGGTACATACCCAGGAGTGGAACTGTTGGGTCATTTGGTAATTCTATATTTAACTTTTTTAGCAAATGCCAAACTGCTCTTCACCATAGCCGAACTGTTTTACATTCCCACTAGCAATAAATGAGAGTTCCAATGTCTCTGCTTTCTTGGCAACATTTATGTTCTGTTTGACTGTAGCCATCCCAGTGTGTGTGAAATGACATGATATTGTGTTTTTAATTTGCATGTCCCTAATGACTAAAGATGTTGAGCATCTTTTCATGTGTGTCTTGGCCATTTGTGTATGTTCTTTAGAGAAGTATCTAGCAAAACTTTCATTTTTAATTTTATTGAAGACCCCCCTTCACTTCCCTTCCTCTCACTCCTTGCTTTAGCCCCTCTCTGCTGCCCTCTCCCCCTAAGACCATGGCCACCAGCCTCCATCCTCCTCTTAATCGCCTCCCTGGTCCTTTCCCCTACCATGTATGTGTGTGCCAAGTCGGTTTTGTCACGTCCAACTCTTTAAGAGCCCATGGATTATAGCCTGCCAGGCTCTTCTGTCCATGGGATTCTCCAGGAAAGAATACTGGAGTAAGTTGCCATGCCCTCCTCCAGAGGATCTTCCTAGCCCAGGGACTGAACCCATATCTCCTGCTGTGGCAGGCGGGTTCTTTACCACTAATGCTAATGCCACCTAAGGAAGCCCCTTTCCCCACCACTCCCACTCCCATCTGAGGCACTGAGCCCTATCCTCTGGGAAAAATTTGTTAACTCTCTTTTTCAGACTCTTCTCATTTTTATATTATCAATTTCTCCCCTCAGATCAACATATTATCTTTTCCTTTCTATATTCCTTCTCAAAGGTCTCTCCCCCAACCAAAGCCTTCACACTTAGACATCTGCCTGCCCTTTACGTGCTGTCTGTGATTTCTACAGCAAAGAAAGCTCAAGAGTTTTTCCTGAAAGAACAAACCGAAAGCACTTTTACTTTGGTATATTTTCTTTTACCCTTATCACAGGTCTATGGAAGCAGCTTTGAGCAGTGTGATATTCTACTACACTTACAAACATAACCTGCCTACAAAAATGATCATCAAATAGTTGAATGAGAAAATTTTGTGGATGAGGTTTGATAAAAACCCATTAAAAGTTGGAAGCGGTCAACTGATTTTGGTTCTATACTTGTTGAGCTATAATTCTTCATCAAATTATGATATAGTTGGGATAGCAATCTACTGACACCTTCTAATCCTAATAATTACAGAGACATTACTTTGCCAACAAAGGTCCATCTAGACAAGGCTATGGTTTTTCCAGTGGTCATGTACGGATGTGAGAGTTGGACTGTGAAGAAAGCTGAGTGCCAAAGAATTGATGCTTTTGAACTGTGGTGCTGGAGAAGACTCTTGAGAGTCCCTTGGACTGAAAGGAGATCCAACCAGTCCATCCTAAAGGAGATCAGTCCTGGGTGTTCATTAGAAGGACTGATGCTGAAGCTGAAACTCCAGTACTTCGGCCACCTCATGTGAAGAGTTGACTCATTGGAAAAGACTCTGATGCTGGGAGGGTTTGGGGGCAGGAGGAGAAGGGGACGACAGAGGAAGAGATGGCTGGATGGCATCACCGCCTCAATGGGCATGAATTTGGGTAAACTCCGGGAGTTGGTGATGGACAGGGAGGCCTGGCGTGCTGCGATTCATGGGATTGCAAAAAGTCAGACATGACTGAGTGACTGAACTGAACTGAATCCTAATAATTAAAACATATCTTTTGTAAATAAAACTTAGTTTCTATTGTCCACAGTTGTAGTGCATACATGTAGTTTATCCAAAGAAGATACCAATTCATGAGATTATAAGTTAGAAAAGAAGGGAAAGTGTACAAAATATTTTCCTATTTCCTATTTACCATTTCCTGCTCCTATTCCATTATTTGAGCTTTAGGATTTTTTTTTTCAGCCCTTTAAAGTCTTTTTGGCCCTTCTGAGTCTTTAAAGAGAAACTCAATGTATTTAAAGGACACTTATTATCAGGAGGCAAAAACTCTATTATCCTTCAAGAGACCCTTCTGATTAGAGTCATTCTTGAGCTGGTATCACAGAGTGAACTCTGTGAAAACATCAACAGTAAAGTTCTACACTGAGCTCCTAGATAAGACAATGAAATTGTAAGAAATTACAATTCATCTTAAAATTGATGAAATTTTAAGAAACCACTTCTCAATGAGTAAATGATGTTCATTCATTCAGTCAGTCCACCAGCTCTATATGTCAGTCTCTGTTCAAACCAGAAAGGGCACAATAAAAAGAAGAAAATACTCTCTCTATCCTTTAAGCAGTTTGTTTGTTAGAAGTCACAAAAGGGGAGTGAAAGAGCTGGGCTTAGTGGAGGTGGTTTTCCAATTCTATCTCCTGGCTTCAGAGAAAGTTGAGAGTCCAGGTATGTGGGCTCCATCCTTCTATTTCACTATGGGGTGGATGTTTCCCTTTTATAGATAGAGTGGGAAGAGGTCAGTTGGTACTTGGCAAACTGGACCACCATTCCACTGATCTGGCCAAACTACGCTTCAGTCTGTTTTCCTGCATTCAGTTCAGTCATGTCCAATTGTTTGTGACCCCATGGACTGCAGCACGCCAGGCTTCCCTGTCCATCACAAACTCCCAGAGCTTGCTCAAACTCATGTCCATCAAGTTGGTGATGCCATCCAATCATCTTATCCTCTGTCGTCCCCTTCGCCTACCTTCAATCTTTCCCAGGATCAGGGTCTTTTCCAAGGAGTCAGTTCTTCACAGCAGGTGGCCAAAGTATTGGAGCTTCAGCACCAGTCCTCTTTCAATGAATATCGAGGACTGATTTCTTTTAGGATGGACTGGTTGGATCTCCTTGAAGTCCAAGGGACTCTCAAGAGTCTTCTCCAACACCACAGTTCAAAAGCATCAGTTCTTCACCACTCAGCTTTCTTTATGGTCCAAGTCTCACATACATATATGACCACTGGAAAAACCATAGCCTTGACTAGATGGATTTTTGGCAAAGTTGGCAAAGTAATGTCTCTGCTTTTTAAATGCTGTCTAGGTTGGTCATAGCTTTTCTTCCAAGGAGCAAGCATCTTTTAATTTCATGGCTGCAGTCACCATCTGCAGTAATTTTGGAGTCCTTTATGGCAGTTCAAAGTTTCCATCTGACTCCCCAGGAGCAGCATCCAAACAGCACATCTTTTCTGACACCCCCTTCCCTATAAATCAAACCTGTCCCACATTTCATTCTATGGTGATGCTGCTCCCCAGTAGTGGCTGTGACACACTCTTGATGCTCCAGATGGTAGCATATGTGATGTAACAGGAAGAACGTGGGATTGTGGTCATCAGATTTCAGATTCAGTTCCAGTTTTGCTCCCAACTGGCAGAACAATCCTGAGAAAATCACTTCTGTTTTCTGAGCCTCAGCTTCTTCACTTGTAACCATCGAGGTTGAGATGTGATCCTAAAATTTCCTCCCAGCTTGCATTCTTTTTTGTGACTCTCACTGTGCATTTTACTTTCTTCAGTGGTGAGAATTTCAGGTGCTGTTCTCGGCACTCATGAACCACATTTGGGGACCATAGCTTGGTTACTTACTGCACTGATGAAAGAAATAGGCTCTGTGGAAAGCCAGGGCTGGGTATTGTGCCAAAGCCAGTTTCTATTTTTGACATTTTCTACAATGACACTTTCCAGCCACAAAAGGACTGAAAGAAGGAAGTGGGTAGGTTCCAACTCAATAGGAAAGACAGAGGATAGCATAAAGCTGCTCTGCCCTCTTCACCCCCATCCAGCCAGAGACCCATCTTCAAATCCTGTTAGAAAGACTTGGGTTGAATTGTTTTCATTTCCATTTCATTAGATTCTATGGCCCATCCCGCATATCTTTACTACAAATCCTTTTTATTTAGATAATGCTCTGAAGTTATGAGCATTATCTAAATGCTCTGGAGCACCACTGGAACAAGGGTGAGGAGATACCCCACGCCTGCCATGTGGTGCTAGAGCAGCACCTGCACTGTGCTGGAGTGACTTTAAGGAGATATCCCATTTCCAAGGGCAAAGGAGAAGTCCCAGCAAGATGGTAGGAGGGGCAAAATCACATTTAGAATCAAAGCCCATACCTGCCAGAGATGCTCAAAGGGCTCAAACAAAACTTGTGTGCACACCAGGACCCAGAGACCCCACAGAGATTGAAACAGAACTGAGTTTGTGTGTCTCCTGTGGCGGTACGGGTCAGCAGTGGACTGCTGTGGGGGCAGGGGCTCTGGATGCAGCAGACTTCAGTATGGCATAAGTCCTCTTGGAGGATGTCACCATTAACCCACCATAGAGCTGCCAGAACGTACACAGGACTGGGAACAGACTCTGGGAGGGTACAAACAGGACACTGTATGCGCCAGGACCCAGGAGAAAGGAGCAGTGACCCCACAAGAGACTGACCCAGACTTGCCGTGAGTGTTCAGGAGTCTCTGGCAGAGGCATGGGTCACTGGTGGCCTGCTGCAAGGTTGGGGGCACTGAGTCAGGCAGTGCACACATGGGACCTCTTGAAGGAGTTATCTGCATTACCTCCACCAGAGTTTGGCCTCAGGTCAAATAACAGTGAATCACAATAAACTGTGGAAAATTCTGAAAGAGATGGGAATACCAGACCACCTGATCTGCCTCTTGAGAAACATATATGCAGGTCAGGAAGCAACAGTTAGAACTGGATATGGAACAACAGACTGGTTCCAAATAGGAAAAGGAGTACGTCAAGGCTGTATATTGTCATTTAACTTATATGCAGAGTACATCATGAGAAACGCTGGGCTGGAAGAAGCACAAGCTGGAATCAAGATTGCTGGGAGAAATATCAGTAACCTCAGATATGCAGATTACACCACCCTTATGTCAGAAAGTGAAGAGGAACTCAAAAGCCTCTTGATGAAAGTGAAAGTGGAGAGTGAAAAAGTTGGCTTAAAGCTCAACATTCAGAAAACGAAGATCATGGCATCTGGTCCCATCACTTCATGGGAAATAGATAGGGAAACAGTGGAAACAGTGTCAGACTTTATTTTTGGGGGCTCCAAAATCACTGCAGATGGTGATTGCAGCCATGAAATTAAAAGACGCTTACTCCTTGGAAGAAAAGTTATGACCAACCTAGATAGCATATTAAAAAGCAGAGATATTATTTTGCCAACAAAGGTCCATCTAGTCAAGGCTATGGTTTTTCCTGTGGTCATGTATGGATATGACAGTTGGACTGTGAAGAAAGCTGAGTGCTGAAGAATTGATGCTTTTGAACTGTGGTGTTGGAGAAGACTCTTGAGAATCCCTTGGACTGCAAGGAGATCCAACCAATCCATCCTAAAGGAGATCAGTCCTGGGTGTTCATTAGAAGGACTAATGCTAAAGCTGAAGCTCCAATACTTTTGCCACCTGATGTGAAGAGTTGACTCATTGGAAAAGACCTTGATGCTTGGAGGGATTGGGGGCAGGAGGAGAAGGGGACGACAGAGGATGAGATGGTGGATGGCATCACCGACTCAATGGACGTGGGTTTGGGTGAACTCCAGGAGTTAGCGATGGACAGGGAGGCCTGGCGGGCTGCGATTCATGGGGTCGCAAAGAGTTGGACACGACTGAGCGACTGAACTGAACTGAACTGAGACAGCATATTAAAAATCAGAGGCATTACTTTGCCAACAAAAGTCCATCTAGTCAAGGCTATGGTTTTTTAGTCATGTATGGATGTGAGAGTTGGACCATAAAGAAGGCTGAGCACTGAAGAATTGATGCTTTTGCATTGTGATGTTGGAGAAGACTCTTGAGAGTCCCTTGGACTGCAAGGATATCCAACCAGTCCATCCTAAAGGAAATCAGTCCTCAATATTCATTGGAAGGACTTATGCTGAAGCTGAAGCTCCAATCAATACTTTGGCCACCTGATGTGAAGACCTGACTCCTTGGAAAAGACCTTGATGCAGGGAAAGATTGAAGGTGGGAGGAGAAGGGGACAACAGAGGATGAGATGGTTGGATGTCATCTCTGACTCGACGGACATGAGTTTGAGTAAACTCTGGGAGTTGGTGATGGACAGGGAGGCCTGGCATGCTGTACTTCATGTGATCGCAAAGAGTTGGACATGACTTAGCGACTGAACTGAACTGAAGTTATGAAGAGCTTTCTCACATATCATCTCATTTGACACTAACTAGTTCTTCCATGGAGCTAAGATATTCTTGGAGAAGGCAATGGCACCCCACTCCAGTACTCTTGCCTGGAAAATCCCATGGACGGAGGAGCCTGGTAAGCTGCAGTCCAGGGGGTCGCTAAGAGTCAGACATAACTGAGCAACTTCACTTTCACTTTTTGCTTTCATGCATTGGAGAAGGAAATGGCAACCCACTCCAGTGTTCTTGCCTGGAGAATCCCAGGGACGGGGGAGCCTGGTGGGCTGCCGTCTATGGGGTCACACAGAGTTGGACACGACTGAAGTGACTTAGCAAAAAAAAAGATATTCTAAAACATTTGTTTTGGGTCAGACCTTAAAAGGTTAAGGGCTTTCTGGCGCTCAGACAGTAAAGAATCCTCCTGCAATGCAAAAGACCCAGGTTCCATCCCTGTGTTGGGAAGATCCCCTGGGGAAGTGAATGGCTACCCACTCCAGTATTCTTGCCTGGAGAATCCCATGGACAGAGGAGTCCATGGGGTCACAAAGAGTCAGATATGACTGAGTGACTAACACTTTCACTTTAGAAGGCTAAAGCTAAGGGGAGACCCAGCACACAAAAGGCAAGATGTCCAGGATCACCTTTTAACTGATTCAGTGGGATTTGAGGCAAATCATTTTAACTCCCTTGGCCTCAACTTTTCAAACAAAGAATGAGAAGTTTAGGTCAAAGATTTTTCCTCCTCAAAAACTCTTCTGGGTTTTTATCTCAAAAAACTACATCTTGAATTTTCATAAATTAAGGTTAAAAGTTCCCACTAAAGCAGTGATTCTCAAAAGTGTAATTAAAGTTTTACACTTTAGTTACCAGGAAACAGTAAAGTTACTAACACATGAATGTCTGGTTTTACCCTCCTGAGATCCTGTCTTAATTACTTCAGAGTGTGGTCTGGGCTTCTGGAGTTCTCAAAGCACCCCAGTGATTCTAAGGTATAGCTGATGTGGAAAGCACTGCTCTGGTTCCTACCATGGGTCCTGTGGGATTTTCATAGGCAAACCCTTTAATCTTGAGTTTTTTCCTTCCCTCTCAAACTTCCCCTCTTCAGTTCAGTCACTCAGTCATGTCCAACTCTTTGCGACCCCATGGACTGCAGCACGCCAGGCTTCCCTGTCCATCACCAACTCCCGGAGCTTACTCAAACTCATTTCCATCGAGTCGGTGATGCCATCCAACCATTTCTTCCTCTGTCATCCCAGTCTCCTCCCGCTTTCAATCTTTCCCTTCATCAGGGTCTTTGCCAAAGAGTCAGTTCCTCACATCAGGTGGCCAAAGTATTGGAGTTTCAGCTTCAGCATCAGTCCTTCCAATGAATATTCAGGACTGATCTCCTTTAGGATGGACTGGTTTGATCTCCTTGCAATCCAAGGGACTCCCAAGCATCTTCTCCAATACCACAGTTCAAAAGCATCAATTCTTCGGCATTAAGCTTTCTTTATAGTCCAGCTCTCACATCCATACATGACCACTGGAAAAAGCATAGCTTTGACTAGATAGACCTTTGTCTTTTTAACCTTTTTGATAGAGGTTAAAGACCAGCAAAGTAAACAGGGAGGTGTTCCAAGGGCAAACATGTCTTTGCTATGACAGAAGGATTTACACATAACAAAGCTCCAAGGGCTTTACAGGCACTCCCTTACTGACTTCATCAGTGGGCACCGTGAGTTTCCAAATGTTGTTATTGCAAGTAAGTGGTGTGTGCATTCATCCTTTATTAATCACTTAGTTTAACATTCAAATGAGTGCCAGAGTTTCACCAAGGAAATAGCATAATCACAAAAAATTGGGACATAATTATAGTTGGTATAATGTTCTACAGTGAGGCCTTGATCTTATCATCCTAGGACTAAGCCTATTTAATCAGTACATTGAGAACCAAATGAGGGATTTTTTTTTCTTCCTGTCACTGACCCAGCCTGGATTACAGGAGAAGCCAGAAAACCACTGGCTCCAGAATGAGTAATAAGGACAAGGGAGAGTTTCAGAACTCAAGTCTTGTGTTTTGGGATCAGATAGTAATCCTCAACACTAGCACTTGAAAACTGTTTTATTCATTTCCCCAACACAAAGTTTTTTATTGTGAAACATTCATTAGAAATCTTTGTATGCAAAGAAAAGTCAGGAAATGTCCCTGACTTCAAGAAGCTCAGAGTCTAATGGAGAAAACATACAAGTACTTGCAGTCTTACTTAAAGTCCTTTGTTCAGACCCAGACTGTGAATTCTGATTCTGGACTCTTTAAGCCACCACCTCCTCAGGTAGCCTGACCTGCCTGCTCCATGGGGAGGGACAACCTGACCTGGGTGAGTGAGTTTGTCCTACTGGGCCTCTCCGGGGACCGGCAGACCCAGGCTGGGCTGTTTGTCCTGTTTGGGGCCACCTATCTGCTGACCTTGCTGGGCAACGGGCTCATCCTCGTACTGGTCCGGCTGGACTCCCACCTCCAGCTGCCCATGTACTTCTTCCTTGGCAACCTCTCTACAGTGGACATCTGCTACCCCTCCAGCGGGGTTCCCCAGATGCTGGCGCACTTCCTCCTGGAGAAGAAGACCATCTCCTCCGCCCGATGTGGTACCCAGCACTTCTTCTCCCTGGCCCTGTGGGGGGGGTTCAGTTCAGTTGCTCAGTCATGTCCGACTCTTTGCGACCCCATGAATCACAGCATGCCAGGCCTTCCTGTCCATCACCAACTCCCAGAGTCCACCCAAACCTATGTCCATTGAGTTCATGATGCCATCCAACCATCTCATCCTCTGTCGTCTCCTTCTCCTCCTGCCCTCAGTCTTTCCCAGCATCATATAGACTATATAGTGAAGTCGCTCAGTCATGTCCGACTCTTTGTGACCCCGTGGACTGTAGCCTACCAGGCTCCTCTGTCCATGGGATTTTCCAGGCAATAGTCCTGGAGTGGATTGCCATTTCCTTCTACAGGGGATCTTCCCAACCCAGGGATCGAACCCAGGTCTCCCACACTGTAGACAGACGCTTTACCATCTGAGCCACCAGGGAAGTCCTAGCATCAGGGTCTTTTCAAATGAGTCAGCTCTTCGCATCAGGTGGCCAAAGTATTGGAGTTTCAGTTTCAACATCAGTCCTTCCAATGAACACCCAGGACTCAGGGACTAAGTTCTCACTGCTGACAGTGATGGTCTATGAACACTATGTGGTCACCCCGCTGCACTGCGGAGCAGCAATCAGTCCAAGGCTGGCAGTGGTCTCTTGGCTTGTGGGCCTGGCTAATTCTGTAGTGGAGATGGCAGTCACCATGCACTTGCCCGCCTGTGGGCACTGTGTCCTGAACCATGTGGCCTGTGTGGGTGTTGCAGTGTTCCCTCCTAGTGTTGAGAGAATCACGGGGTCCTGGACACCAGGCAGGACTTGGAGAGAAATACCAATCAGTAAACAGACTTTTGTCAAGCTCCACTGTGTTCAATACACCATGCCAGGTGCTGTAGGAGACACACCCAATCTAATATGAAGTCCTTCCCCATAACCTGGGGATTATATGAAAAGATAAAAGGTAAATACCGAAAAGAAATTGCAACATAATTCAGTAATGGCAAAGTACAGTTAGGCAATATTTGGTTAGCTGCCAAATATGAGATAGACATTAAAGCCCATGGAATTCACAAAATTCCCTTATGAAGGAAAAAAAAATATAGCTGGTTTGCAAAAGAATGATGGGGAAGGAAAAATTAAAATGGCCATAGAAAATGGTAGAACTTGGACAGATGAGAGAGTAGAGAGAGAGTTCATTCTTGGCTCAAAGGGAAATGATGCAAGCCAGGTGAGGAGATAGAAAACACCAAGGTCTGTCTGGGAAAGAGTGAACAAACCAGTTTGGATAGAGCAAAGGTTTCATTTTGGGGAGTCAGTGAAGAGGAGGTAAGGCTGGAAAGTGGGGGTGGTGTGCATAGTAGGGCTTTGAAAACAAGGCCATGGAATTTGCATTAGAGGCAATAGCAAGACAGCACAGTTTTTGAAGTCAGGAATAGCACACCTAATATATAATATTCTAGAAATTATCGTCTTCTTCTCCACCAGGCATGTTAGACTAATTGAGACAAACTATTTTCTTCTTTTAGTCCAGCAAACTCTCTATTTCATGCTTCACTAGTGGGAGTAAGTGAATCAGCTGTTTATAATTCAACTTCCTTTATTTAGGGCAGACTATAAGATAAGGTTGAAAGACCAAGAGAATTGGGAAGCTAGGGGACACAGACCAAAAGTTATTTACAATAAAGAGAAATGTTAGAAATAAAAATGAATGATCAGGTCCTGAAGTTGATAATTGAACAGAGGTTATAATGATAGATAAAGCACCTTCTATTTTCCTTTTTTTAATGGAGAGGATAACCATGCCATCTGAGTAACAGCTGAAGATCAAGCAAAAATAAACAGAGCTTACTTGGTGTTTTATTTAAGTGTTAGCTCTGATGACAACCCTGTTTTTCTGTCTTGGGGTTAGACAACAATCCCCTGGTTAGGTAGGTCCTGCCCCAGTTCAGAGGGATTTGGAGTTTGTTTTTCTAATGTCGGTTCACAAAATGAGTCTGACTCTCACCAAGGCACTAGCCCAGGAAAACCTTCAATTTCTTTTTTCATGGAGAATAAATCAGTGCATGAACCCCATGAAAACAAAATTCAGGGTCCAAAATGGAAGCCAGATTAAGAGAATATTTCTGGAATCACTTAGAGACAAGGGAGATAGCAAACATAACATCTGTCTGGACCCACCTGGAAACTTCCAAGACAGAGGGTCCCCTGACTTCAGGACCTCCTGCTCATTGGACACAAACCCAGTCTCTTCTACTGAGAACAAAATCTCCTCCATAGCATTCTCCGCTTTACACACTCAAGACCAGGAACACCGCTAGAGAGCAGGGCTTCTTAGTCTGGAACTCACTGACAGGTTTGGGGGTCTATGAGCCCCCAGAATTGTGTGCTAGAGTGGTGTCTCATCCCTTTTTTATCATTTCCTGAGGAAGCCCTGCTGGTGCGTGCCTCTTCCCAGCCACCCACCCCCCACCAGCTCTATGCCTGAGTCCTCCTGCTGCACACTCACAGGACACCATGGTCTCCCATCCTCACACTGTCCCAGTTTGTCATGACATGCTCCCCTGAATGACTAGACACTATTCCCGACTCCCCACAGGACTGAAAATTCCATGGGGTAGAAGCTTAATCTGTGATACTCACTACTTTATCCCCAGCTCAGGGTGTTGTCTACAGGTAAGCACTCAAAAAATATTTGTTAACTGATACATTCTCAAAGAATCTGTGGCCACCACAAAAGGTTAACAAATGCCAATTTATGTATTGAGTTTTAACATGTTTTTAAATTTTGGAAAATACGTTTTATAAAAGCTTCAGTAGTAAGCTGTGATTTTTGCCACTGAGTTATAAGACGGGGGCGGTTAGACAAGCTTCCCTGACATTATAGAATTGGACTTGCGTGCATGCTAAGTCACTTTAGTTGTGTCCAACTCTTTGCAACCCCATGCACTGTAGTCCACCAGGCACCTCTGTCTGTGGGATTTTCTAGGCAAAAATACTAGAATGCGTTTCCATTTCCTTCTCCAGGGGATCTTCCTGGCCCAGGGATTGAACTCATGTCTCTTATGTCTCCTGCATTGGTAGGTGGGTTCTTAACCACTATTGTCACCTGGGAAGTCCATGGAATCCAGTTCAGTTCAGTTCAGTCACTCAGTCATGTCTGACTCTTTGCGACCCCATGAATCGCAGCACGCCAGGCCTCCCTGTCCATCACCAACTCCCAGAGTTCACTCAGACTCATGTCCATTGAGTCAGTGATGCCATCCAGCCATCTCATCCTCTGTCGTCCCCTTCTCCTCCTGCCCCCAATCCCTCCCAGCATCAGAGTCTTTTCCAATGAGTCAACTCTTCACATGAGGTGGCCAAAGTACTGGAGTTTCAGCCTCAGCATCATTCCTTCCAAAGAAATCCCAGGGCTGATCTCCTTCAGAATGGACTGGTTGGATCTCCTTGCAGTCCAAGGGACTCTCAAGAGTCTTCTCCAATATCACAGTTCAAAAGCATCAATTCTTTGGCGCTCAGCTTTCTTCACAGTCCAACTCTCACATCCATATGTGACCAATGGAAAAACCATAGCCTTGACTAGACAAACGTTTGTTGGCAAAGTAATGTCTGCTTTTGAATATGCTATCTAGGTTGGTCATAACTTTTCTTCCAAGGAGTAAATGTATTTTAATTTCATGGATGCAATCACCATCTGCAGTGATTTTGGAGCCCCCCAAAATAAAGTCTGACACTGTTTCCACTGTTTCCCCATGTATTTCCCATGAAGTGATGGGACCAGATGCCATGATCTTCATTTTCTGAATGTTGAGCTTTAAGCCAACTTTTTCCAACTTATCATTAAAAAAAAATTGCCCAAAAAGAACATGTGATCATGGGTCCACCAATCTGATTTCCCACTGATCTAACATGATTTCTAACACTTTTTTTTTAGTCTTTTCAATTTTCAATATAACAGCGTAGCACAGCAACTTTACAAAATAAAATATAAAGTCTAAGGGTAACAGCTATTGTATACTAACACTCATTATTCCATTATAATCTCATCCTTTCTCCTTTATTTCTTCAAAGGAAAAAAATAGAGAAAAAATAACTTCTAGTTCTTTTCTTACTTCCTCAGCTGATGTCAAAATGCTACTTAAGTAAATTATTCTCTTAGTCACACCCTCTAGTGAACTTGCAGTGGTCTTCTCCAGCATCAGACTTCCTTCTCAGTGATTTCTTATCCACCACAAGTGGCTTTTCTTTATCTCAGTCACACTTAGCCTATTTGCACTGCTTGGCAATTCAAAAAATTGAAAAAAAAGAAAAAAAAATAATAAGAGTCAGAGAAAGAGAAAGAAAGCTTGGTCTTTCCTGGTGGCCAGAAAACTCCTTGTCACTCCCTGTTTCCTCTACTATTTTCATACTGATGAAGATACAGAAAATAATTTTTAAAAATAACATTAACTATGTATTATTATAATACTACTAACAAATTATGATGAATACTGTTAATATGTCATACACATATATTACACATTAAATCTTTGCAATTATTCTAAAATTAGTTTTTGTTGCTCAGTCACTAAGACATGTCCAATTCTTTGCAACCTCATGTACTGCAGCATGCCAGGGCTTACTGTCCATTGCCAACTCCTGTAGGGGTTTGCTCAAACTCATGTCCATTGAGTCGGTGATGCCATCCAACCATCTCATCCTCTGTTGTCCCCTTTTCCTCCTGCCCTCAATCTTTCCCAGCATCAGGGTCTTTTCAAATGAGTCAGCTCTTCGCATCAGGTGGCCAAAGTACTGGAGTTTCACCTTCAACATCAGTCCTTCCAATGAACACCCAGGACTGATTTCCTTTAGGATGAACTGGTTGGATCTCCTTACAGTCCAAGGGACTCTCAAGAGTCTTCTCCAACACCACAGTTCAAAAGCATCAATTCTCCAGTGCTCAGCTTTCTTTATAGTCCAACTCTCACACCCATAGATGACTACTGGAAAAACCATAGCCTTGACTAGTCGGACCTTTGTTGACAAAGTAATATTTCTGCTTTTTAATATGCTGTCTATGTTGGTCATAACTTTCCTTCCAAGGAGTAAGCGTCTTTTAATTTCATGGCTGCAGTCACCATCTGCAGTGATTTTGGAGCCCCCCAAAATAAAGTCTGACTCTGTTTCCACTGTTTCTCCATCTATTTGCCATGAAGTGATGGGACTGGATGCCATGATCTTTGTTTTCTGAATGTTGAGTTTTAAACCAACTTTTTCACTCTCCTCTTTCACTTGCATCAAGAGGCTCTTTAGTTTTTCTTCACTTTCTGCCATAAGGGTGGTGTCATCTGCATATCTGAGGTTATTGATATTTCTCCCGGCAATCTTGGTTCCAGCTTGTGCTTCCTCCAGCCCAGCATTTCTCATGATGTACTCTGCATATAAGTTAAATAAGCAGGGTGACAATATACAGCCTTGACATACTCCTTTTCCTATTTGGAACCAGTCTGTTGTTCCATATCCAGTTCTAACTGTTGCTTCCTGACCTGCATATATGTTTCTCAAGAGGCAGGTCAGGTGGTCCAGTATTCCCATCTCTTTCAGAATTTTCCACAGTTGATTGTGACCCACACAGTCAAAGGCTTTGGCATAGTCAATAAAGCAGAAATAGATGTTTTTCTGGAACTCTCTTGCTTTTTCCATGATCCAGCGGATGTTGGCAATTTGATCTCTGGTTCCTCTGCCTTTTCTAAAACCAGCTTGAACATCTGGAAGTTCACGGTTCATATATTGCTGAAGCCTGGCTTGGAGAATTTTGAGCATTACTTTACTAGCGTGTGAGATGAGTGCAATTGTGTGGTAGTTTGAGCATTCTTTGGCATTTCCTTTCTGAATGCAGGGTAAAAAAATTAGTGGAAACTGTTAACAGTTTTCATATTGTACTATAGCTGCATAAGATGTCATCACTGGAGAAAGCTGGCTGAATAGTACACAGGATTCTACTCTTTTTGTAACTTTCTGTGAATCTATAATTATTTCAAAATAAAGATGCTTTTAAAAATTAACATTAGAAAAAAAAAATTAACATTAGAATCAAGAATAAAGTAACATAAAAACATTGAGGGTGGGGCAGTGTTTGCCATTCACATCAAATAATAGAGCTAATTTTGCTAAGATATAAAGAGTTCTTACAAACCAATAAGAAAAAAGCTAGGACTTCCCTCGTGGTCCCGTGGTTAACAGTCCACCTATAATGCAGGGGACATGAGTTCAATCCCTGGTCTGGGAAGATTCCACATGCTGTGGGGCAACTAAACCCATACAACTACTGAAGCCTGCCATGCCCTAGGACCTGTGCTAAACAACAAGAGAAGCCATTCTGACGAGAAGACCACACACAGCAATGAAATCCAGTCCAGCCAAAAAGAAAGAAGAAGAAAAAAGCCAAAATCCAAATTCAAAATTAAACAAAGATATAGGCTTTCCACAGAGAATAAAAACAAATGGCTCTACACATATAAAATAGTGATAAACCTTACTCAGAATAAGTCTTGCAAATTACAACTACACTAATATGCCACCTTTCACTGATTGGCCAAAAAAAATGAAAAGAGTAAAAATAAGCACACTCATAAATTGCTAGTGAGGAAGCAAATTGATCGAAACTTATAGACAGCAACATATCAAAATTAGAAATGCACACACCATTTGACCCAATAACTCCATTTCATGGACTTTATCCTATAGTTAATTTGTACAGGTGCAAGAGCCAGTCAACACTGCACCATTGCTATCAATATTATAATAGCAAAAGACAGGAAGCAAGTGTAACTGACCACAAACAGGTAACATTTTTAAAAATGGTGGTACATCTGAAAAAGGAAGGAAATGTATGTGTGTGCATTTGTGTACATCTCCAAGATTCATGTATTGTTAAACAGAAGCAGTGAGGTATAGAGAAGCATGAATCATGTACAACCATCTGTGTAAAGGCCACAGGTGATAGGTAGTAACTCAGATGGCTAGTTGGTTGCGAAGAGCCAGACGTGACTGAGCAACTAAGCACAGCACCCGGAATACAGTAGTTTGTAAGTAACTTAGTTGAAAGGTTTGTTAGGTGTTTGGGGCTTTCTGTCATAGAATAAAATGTCTTTAGAAGGACAGACTTGAAACTGTTAAGAATACCTCAGAAGGGGAAAGTAGGAGATTTTTTTTATATATACTCTTCAGTACTTTTTGAATTTTTAACAATGTAAACATATTACCTATTAAAAAATAGTTAAAGCTAAAGTGTA
Organism: Bos grunniens; assembly: GCF_055505025.1. Lineage (NCBI taxonomy): Eukaryota > Metazoa > Chordata > Mammalia > Artiodactyla > Bovidae > Bos > Bos grunniens. The sequence continues at coordinate 13,261,103 of NC_141168.1, forward strand.
GGATAATTTGCCCAAAGATTTTAGTTCATGAGTGTACATCCACTCAGCAGCATATACTCTGATCAGTAAGGAAATTATTTTTACTCTCAGAGGAAATTAAAATTTCTATAAGGAATCCAGTTGCAAGTTAGTCTCTGAAATAGGCACATTGATATTTTAGCAAAAATTTTTTATATTCTGCCTTAGAGGCACCTAACTCTAATTAAAATGTTTTTCCAAAATTATCTCTTGAAACTTCTGCATAGTAATTGAAACAAACTGTTTTAAACAAATAGTTAAACATAAGATTTAATGGGGTGATTCTTAAAAAAAAAAAAGTTAAACAGTTTTGAACACAAACTAAGTGAAATTCTTTATATTTTTTTCAGAACAAAAAGTACATGTTTATTTAATTCATGTATTTAATTCACATGTGACTTTGAGACATTTGCTTTAGGAAAAAGTTTGAGACAATCTGAAAAAGAAGAAAAATCACAACATGTGATTCCAAAGGAAGAATAAACATGGGAAAGGTCTGGCTGTCACTTAGAGAAAATCAAAACCAGAACAACAGAAATATTAAGGAGAATATGTGTTGTGAAGAAACCTAGTAGTTTTACTAAAGTTAAAATTGAAGTATCCAAGTTTGATAAGAGAAAAAAAATCTCAAAGAAAGAAGGACCATTAGGTCTCCCAGCCCAGGCCACTGTTCACCGCAATTACTGTCCTTTGGGGCTCACATAGTGACCATTACATTATCCTCAGGAAGGTCACTGCTTCCCCAGCCACATACTAGTTCAGTAACAGACACGATTTTTCTTAATTTCCCAGCAGACAACTGAGATAAGATAGTGCAGTTAAGGGGCTTCCCTGGTGGCTCAGCGGTAAGGAATCCACCTGCCAATGCAGGAAACACAGTTTTGATTCCTGGTCCGGGAGGATCCCACGTGAGAAGCCCATGTACTACAACTAGAGAAAAGCCCGTGCAGCAACAGAGATCCAGCACAGCCAAAAATACAGAAATAAATAAGATTACTTTTTTTAAAGACAGTGCAGTTAAGACTTTTTAACCAAAGGCTTCCACATAACAGAGGGGATACAAAGAGAGAGTAACACAGAATTTTTATATTCTGACCTTCTGGATGATGCTGGCTCTCTGGGACCTCTAGGGCCACATTTTAACAGTGTTCCAGGAAGAAATTATACTCAAAGAGTTCCCAGATTTTACTCCCCTCCTCTCCTTCCCAAAGGAGAAAGCCCACAATATGATCCAACAGATATTGAGGACATTGTCATATATTTGGACTGTGGCTCTGTCATCCTCACCTGAGCCTCTTCTGATGGATTGGTTAAGGGGATCACACCACCTCAACCACCTAGAAGCCCCTGGCCAACAAAATCAGCTGCCCAAATGCCCCCCGAAGCCTGAGGTTGCCAAGGATGAGGATAAAGGGATGGATGGATGTGCACGAGTAGGTTAAAATTTGCCATGGCCAGTACCAGTCACTCTCTGAGGAGCAGAACCCTTCACCATCGATGATCAGGGACATGAAAGACAGAGTATAAAGAACAAGGAAGGAGACTAGTGACTTCAGAGCTCTGGTGTGAGCCTGGCCACTGGGATCCTGCAGGCTGTGAGCACTGTGCTGCATCCTCCATGCATGTCTCCTCAGAGAGTCAATCAACAGAGCAATCGAGACCAGAAAAACAGAGCCAGGAATTGAAAAAGTGATCAGTTTCAGGGGCAGGAAATAGTACATTTCCAGAATCCTGTTCCACTGATAGTAGGTCATATTCCCGAAAGGTTTTCTAGTGAAGGACTCTTTATACAAAGCGTGGTTCCCCCCAAAAAACAGTAGGGTGACAATGAAGGAGGTGAGGAGAGAGCCCAGCAAAAGCCAGGGCACTGACCTGGGGAACCTCCACTTTAGCCAGAGGAAGCCAGGGTGGGTGAAGTTAGCAACCTTCATGCAGAAGAGGACGCTGAGCCAGGAGCCAAACCAGGCGGTGACAGAGTTGAGGAAGTCCCAGGGTAGACCAAAGAACTGCCGGGCGGGACCACTGCAGTAGTCGACCAGATGCAGGAAATAGTAGAAGTTATTCCCCATTCCAACCCACTGCAGGCAGAAGCGGGAGAGTCCCAAGCTAAAGAGGATCAGGTCAGAGGGGAGCAGCCTCCCACGTCGCACCCATTCTCTGCTCAGCACCAGCACAATGAAGCCATTGGCCAGGAGGCCCAGGATACACAGCAGGACAAAGAGCAGCATGAAGAGGACTGTGAATGCTGGATGCATCTTGGCCCGTCCTCCAGTCACCACCCCAGGCCTTGGTCCCTGGCCTCCTGCCTCCTCCATCCACAGTCCCTGTTTCAGGGAATGTGAGAAGAATCCCTCTTTTCTGGGGATGCAAGAAGAAAGCTCAGGCTCTGCATCTGAGCCAGAGCTCCCTTAGAAGGAGGATGCTCAGGCTTCAGAGGAAGGTGATCTCAGCTCAGTGAGGATGCAAATTTCCCCCCGGGCTCAGTTACCATCAGGCCCACTGACTCCCCCCATTTGCCTTCTCTGGTTTTACCTGCACGTGGCCATGGTTAGTGTCAACGTGCAGGGTTGTTCAGGGTGTCTGTGACTGAGTTCTGAAGGAGGGACTTTTCATGTACTGAGGTATGGGGAAGTCATTCTGGCTTATCCATGATTTGGCTTGAAATTTACACCAACTAGAACGGCCTGTTGTAGGGCCTGTCAGACATGCATGGTATACCTACTTTAAGCATTAAAAAAAAAAAAAAAAGAGTGCATTTACCAGATTGTCTAGAATGTCCACTTTGAAGATAGGAATAAAGACCCTGCCCCCTTCCTAGGATGCCAGTGTTAGTTACTTGTTTAAAAATGAGGGTCCCTTCCCAGGAACCAAGGACATGCTGACTCACTGTGTACATGCTAATCTTCCTCTCTGAAAGTTTGAAGGAATGTACCCCTGTCGTATTTGATGTTTGTTCTCTGTTCTGATAAGATAAAAACTGTGATTCAGGCATCTAAAATGGAGCTGGGTAGCCACCGTGGATGGGGTTTCAAACACATTCTTGCTTCGCCAAGAACTTGAATTTTATGAACTATATCAAATTCAAAGGACACCAACAGTGGTTTTCAAAACAGTATCTGCTAACAACTGCCAACTGCAATCTTAACCGTCTCAAGGTTTCCCCTTGCAACCATTTCAGAGCCCAACCTATTTTTGCTTAACAAGCACTATTCCTAGCCAGTTCCAATCTTAATTCTTGACAAACAATTTATGTAACTTAGTGGATTTTGCCTATATACAAGCTTCTCCCATATTTTAGTCCAGAGGAACACAATCCAAGTGCTTCTTGAATCTGTGTCTCCTGGACTGTAGTCCTCAGTTTGGCTTGCATAAAATTCTTTTCAATTCTTATGATAGACTGTTTATTGATTCTGTTGACAACCCCATCCCTCTTATTCCACCTTTGGGCCCCATAAACACATCTCTCCTCATCGGATCTTTGCAAAGACATTAAGTATATGGGCTAAAACTCATATGGCCAAGACCTAGGAAAGTGGTGATGCTGGAGGAATATATCCCCAGTTGAGTTTTCCTGCTACAGATCTATTCTCACCTATGAGCAGTCATCCCTTTCAAGGTCAGATTCTTTGATCCACCTTTCTACCAAACCTCTTATTAAATCCTTCATGGACCCTGAAGTGTTAATGATTGATAATGGTTTAAGTGGAGTTTGTTTCCAGTAAGAGAATTTCTTCCTTTGTTGTGGAATTGAGGGTATCTGCTTCTTGCTGGGTGTCAGTTGAAGGCGCCCTCAGATCCTGGTGGGCACCCTCAGTCTTTACCAAGTGAACTGTTTCAACATAACAGCTCAAGCCAGCAAAGAGAGCCCCTAAGAGAAGAGCTGGCTAGAAAGATGTGGGTTAACTACCATAACATAATCACGGAATGACATTCTATCACTTCTACCATATTCTATTAGATAGAAGGAAGTTGCAGTCACCATGGACCCTCATAAGAAGGGGGTTCCGCAAAGGTGCACTTTCCAGGGATGAGAGTCCTGGGGGCCAATTTAGAGCGTGCCCCCCACTGAGATTCCTTAGCTTACTGGGCATATGTGAGTCCTGCCCTCCAGTACCAACAGTGAAGAGAGATGTCTGAGAGACCATGTCGAAAAATAAAAATGTATTATTGAGTAAAAATATATTCGAATCGATCTATAGTCAAATGTTTTTGGTTTAATAATACTTCAAATTGGTCCTTCCTCCATGTTTGTTTAAAACTTCCTTAATGTTGTGTTTCCTTTTGTAATATGACTTTTTCATGAAAGTGCCTTTAGTCATACAAATAATGTGACTGTTGTTACCACCACAGGATGAATGAATTATTGTGTGAAAATAAAAACCCCATTGAAGTGGGATGAATGTGCATTTTTCTCACTCTTAGACCTATAGTTTTTGCTCATTCATTCACTCAAAAAATACTTAGTGAGCACTTATATACACAGGGCACCTATTGTAGTCAGTGGGGATATAGCCGTGAGCCAAAGAGAAAGGATTCCTGCTTTTATGGAACCAAGGGAAGACAACTGACAATAAGCAAACACCTGAACAGGATACTTTCACACTGTAGTCAGTGCTTTGAAGAAAAAGAGGAGTAAAATCGCTGAAAAACAGGTGGAGAAAAAAATGTTGCTCCTTTAAACCTATAGGCTGGGGAAGGCTTTCTCAGGGGATAATGTGAGGGATCAAACAAGCAGAGCCTTTGCCATGGGGAGCTGGCTGTACTCATAATACTATCATACCATAGTTTTATTCATTCTCTTCTACTATTTCTTCCAACTTTATTCAGCAAGGGAAACTTCTCCAGCCAGAAAGAAAGAACTCTAGCGTGTCATATGAATTTACTTTTCACTCTTGTCAAACAGGTCATCCCAAGATCGCTTCAAGTCACAAAGCAGCCTCAAGCTAGAAATTGGACATTTCAATGCAGTAGATGAAAACTAGACAACTACAGCTTCGACCCCTCTGAGACTGGCTGATGCAGATGGAGACTGGTAAAGGAGCAGGAAGGGTCCTTTTCGGATTAGAACCAAAGTAATCTGGCTTTGGCCACCTCGTGCGAAGAGATGGCTTGTTGGAAAAGACCCTGATTCTGGGAGGGATTGGGGGCAGGAGGAGAAGAGGACGACAGAGGATGACGATGGCTGGATGGCACCACCGACTCGATGGACGTGAGTCTGAGTGAACTCCGGGAGATGGTGATGGACAGGGAGGCCTGGCGTGCTGCGATTCATGGGGTCGCAAAGAGTCGGACACGACTGAGCGAATGAACTGAACTGAACTGAATCTGGCTTTGTGTTTCCCAGGCCTGGTGGAGGTTTAATGCTGACTCTCTTCCTCACGGGAATTTTCAGGACTCTGGAGGTTCCCTACTGAGCCCTCTCTCTGCTGTTCTGTGTGCTGGGGCAAAAAGTCTCTATTTTGAGTCATCTCTAGGACTCCTTCCTCAGTTTCGGGGAATTCACCAACAAGAGTTGCAGCTGGAGCTTCCACACTCCACTGGACAGCCCTGGTAGTCAGATCTCAGGACACCCTCACACACAAGCTCTCCTCTTGAGGCCCACAGCTGGCCATTAACCCTGCCCCCCAGTCCTAATGTAGCCATATTCTCCTGACTCTGTCCCCAAAATCACCCAGCTTTTTTCTCATTCTCTTAGTCCTACAGGCAGAAGCAAGACCCTAGTCCATTTCCCAACAGAAGAAATAACCCAGTAAGTTTTGTGCGTGGCTGCATGGAAGCTCCCGACCACCACCAGGTTCAAGGGGAGGAGGAGACATTCCTAGTCTTCTTTGGTGGAATATGGAGTTGGACTCAGAGTGTAGGATTTTCTAAATATTTCTCACAAAATCTTCTCTCTTCTACTGTCTCAACTCTTTTATTTTATCAAAGAGTTTCAAGACTTATGAAAGGTTTATGTCCGTTTCCTTTGAACATCTGCATACTGTGAACTGGTAACTCAGTCTGAAATCTCCTTTCATTAAATCTTTGCACCTGGTAGAAATTTCAGCCTTTAACATGCTGTTATTTAAAGGACAAGATCAAGAAAGTCATGTGGTCAATGGTAAGAAATTTGGATATCATCCACATGTAACTGAAACCATTAGAGGGTTTTAAACAGAAGAGCAGGATAACTTATGTTTTCAAACATCTTCTGGACTATTATGTAAAGAATGGGGTTGAAAGAGGCTAGAGTGGAAGAGAGCAGTAAGAGACTACTGTCTTAAACTGGGTACAAGCAGAGGGCTTGTCCTTAAGTGGAAGCTTTGGAGGTGGTAATCGGGCATAAGATGCTGGCATATTTGCAAGGCAGATCTGATAGGATTTTTTGATATAGGGATGAAAAAAAATCAGGGACAAATCCTAAACTTTTTATTTCAGCAACCAGGAGAATTTTATGTAGCCTTTTACCTAGAGAAGGAAATGCAACCCACTCCAGAATTCTTGGGAAATTCCATGGACAGAGGAAGCTGGCAGGCTACAGTCCGTGGGGTTACAAAAGAGTCAGACACAACTTAGCAACCAAACAGCAACAACAACCAAGATGAGGAAGACTGAGAGAAGAAGTGGAAGAAGCTGTTTTGTTTATGTTAAGTTTGAGATGCCTATTAGAGATCTGAGACGAGACCTGAAGATGACAGTTGAAATACAAGTCTGGATCTCAGCGAAGATTTACGGCTGGAATAACGAGTTTGGGAGTCATCACCACTTATGTGGTATTTAAAGCCATTAAACCAGATGAGATCATGTAGGTGAAGAACGTAGACAGAAATAGTTAAGGTGCTGAGAGTAAGCCTTGAGCCCTTCAACTTTTAGAGGCTGAAAGCCGAAGGGTCCAGCAGAGGAGGTTTGGCTGAAGCAAATATCAGGGAGGGCTTCCATTCCCTGAGCTCATGCTCAGGGACAAGTGGAGGGCAAACAAACAAGTGCGGAGGGCCATGTGGAATGGTAAACATGCTAGAGAGATTCTAGCTGTCCAGGGTGATCTGCATCAAGGGGTTGTGTGCTATGCTGTCTGGGAAGATGCCCTAAGGCAGACGCTGTTAGTATGTTCTAAGCTTGAGAGGACCTCTGGTTGGGACCCACAGTTCATAAAGAATGTCAGTGTTGAAACTAGCATCTGCCCTGTACTTTACCTGCAGCCTCAGCAGAGAAGTCCTATTTATCATTCGTCCATTCAACGAAATCCATTTAGCGTGTAGCATGTACTGTCTGTCAGTTGCTAGGACAAGCCTGGAGGTACAAAGATTCAGGCAGTCTTGAGAGGGAAAGACAAGTAGACATATAATGATGGTTTAGTGTAATAAATGATAAAACAATAACTAGTATTTACTCAGCGCTGCTTGCATGCTAGGTACTGTTCTAAGTGCTTTATAGAAATTAATTCTTTGAAACTCATTAAAACCTAGTGAGTTTCAAAAATGATGCTGGGACAACTAGGTTCCACATTGTTGGTGTTTAGTCTCCAAGTCTTATCCAACTCTTTTGTGACCCTGTGGACTGTAGCCTGCCAGGCTCCTCCATTCACGGGATTTCCCAGGCAAGAAAACTGAAGTGGGTTGCCATTTCCTTTTCCGGGGGATCTTCCTGACCCAGGGATAGAATCCACATCTCCTGCATTGGCAGGTGGATTTTTTACCACTGAGCCAATGTAACTTACAACATGATAAATATGAAGAACACTGCTACATTATATATTAAAGTCATTAAGAGAGTAACTTCTAAGAATTCTCATCACAAGGAAAAACTATTTTTTCCATTTAATTTTATATCTATATGAGATATGGATGTTTACTATACTTATAGTCATCATTTCATGACGTATATAAGTCAAATCATTATGTGATACACCTTAAATGTATACAGTGCTATATTCAATTATATTTAAATAAAACTGGAACAAAAAAATGGATCAGGACTGAATAGTTATTTCCCCAAAGATAATATACTAACAATGGTATATGGCTAACAAGCACATGAAAAGATGCTCAACATCACTAATCATTCAGTTCAGTTCAGTTCAGTCGCTCAGTCGTGTCTGACTCTTTGTGACCCCATGAACTGCAGCATGCCAGGCCTCCTTGTCCATCACCAAGGAAAATGCAAATCAATACCACAAAGAAATGCCACTTCACACTCATTGAAATGGCTACTAGCAAAAAAAAGAAAAAAGAAAAACAAAGATAGAAAATAACAAATTTGATGAGAATGGGGAGAAATTAGAACCTGTATGCTCTGCTGGGGAGAGTATAAAATGGTGCAGCCACTATGACAGTTCCTTAAAAAATTAAAAATAGAATTACCACATGATCCAACAATTCCACTTCTGAGCATACACTCAAAAGAATTGAAAGCAGGATCTCAGAAGATTTTCGTACTCTCCTGTTCATAGCAGCATCATTCATAAAAACTCAAAAGCAGAAATACCCAAGTATCAATGGACAGACTAATGGATTAAAAAAATGTGGCATTTACATACAATGAAATATTATTCAGCTTTTAAAAGGAAGAAAATTGTGACATACAATGAAAGAACATTGAGAACAAGCTAAGTGAAATAAGCCCATCACAAGAAATCAAATAATGTGTAACTAACTTATATTTAGTACCTAAAGTAATTCAATTCATAAAGATAAAAGTAGATGGTGATTGCCAGGGGCTGGGGGATGGAAGTGCATGAAATGAGGATTTTTTTGTTTGTTTAATGGTTATAGAGTTTCAATTTTGCAGAATGAAAGAGTTCTGGAGATTAGCTGCATGACAAGATCAAGATCAAGGATCAAGTGAAGTCGCTCAGTCGTGTCCGACTCTTTGCGACCCCATGGACTGTAGCCTGCCAGGCTCCTCTGTCCATGGAATTTTCCAGGCAAGGATACTGGAGTGGGCTGCCATTTCCTTCTCCAAGAGATCTTCCCGACCCAGGGAGCAAACCTGGATCTTCCATACTGCAAGCAGACTCTTTACCCTCTGAGCCACCAGGGAAGGTTCAGTGAAGCTGCATGACAATGTGAATATATTTGATACCACTTAACTGGACACTTAAAAATGGTTATAATGACCAATTTTATGTTATGCATTTCTTGCCAAAATTAAATTTTTTAAGTAAGTAAATTTTTAAAAAGAATTTAAGTGACTACTTCAAGGTCACTAGAGGAAGATTTTCGAGTGAGATTTTCTCTTTCTGAGTTCTATTCTCTGTCCCCTTACACTCTGCTCTCATCTACTCGGCACCTCTGCACACGCAGCTATAAGAGTGAAAGAGCGAGAACTAAGGTGACGTCACCAAGATGATGACAGAAGAGGCTTCTGACTTTCCCTCACCCCATGGATACAACAAACATACAACTGTACCAGACCAATCCCTTTGAAAGAAGCCCAGAAACTAGTTGAATGACTCCTACACATTGGGTGACTAAGAAGATACCTATGTGGAAATGGGTTCAACAGGCTAAGACACTCTCTCACCAGAAACCCCATCCCTGGCATAGTGCCTTATAATAACAAGGGAGCCCGCAACTACCAGCTTCCCCCAAAAGAACAGAGTTTGGAACGCACATCTAGTGCTCCAACTTTTCAGGCTGCCCCTCCGAGGCACGGGGCCCCCTCAAATCACCTCATTCTGAGGGCTAATGTGACTTGGGTTCACAAGTCCCACAGGATGGCAGCAAACAAAGCGGTTGTTAAATGGTCACACGAGCACTTCCCATAGCTATCTCTGGGCTCAGGGCAGAGGGAGCCTTCTCAATAAATTTTGCTGTAAAAACTGGATAGCTGCATGCAAAAGAATTAAATTGGGCCCCCATCTTAAACCATACACAAAAGTCAACCCAAAATAGATTAAAACTTGAATTTTAAGACCTAAAACCATAAAACTCCTAGAATAAAGCTTTGGGAGTAAGCTGTTTGACATTGGTTTTAGCAATAATTTTTTGGATTTGCCAGCAAAAGCAACAAAAGCAAAATTGAACAAGTAGAACTACATTAAACTCAAAAGCTTCTGCACAGTAAAGAAACGGTCAACAAAATCAAAAGACAGCCTATGGAATGGGAGAGGATATCTAAACCATATAACCCATAAGGGGACTATCTAAAATATGCAAGGAACTCACACCTCAGCAGTTAAAAACAGACACTCCAACTTAAAAATGCATAAAACCCCCAAATAGACATTTTTTCCAAAGAAGACTTACATGAAAAAGTACTCAATATCACTAGGCATCAGGGGGAAATGCAAATCAAGGCCAAAGCAAGATATCACTTCACACCTATCAGAATGACTGAGAGTGTTAGTTGTTCAGTCGTGTCTGACTCTGAGACCCCATGGACTGTAGCCTGCCAGGCTCCTCTGTCCATGGAATTCTCCAGGCAATAATACTAGAGTGGATAGCTATTCACTTCTCCAGGGGATCTTCCCGACCCCGAGATCAAATCCAGGTCTCTTACACTGCTAGGCAGATTCTTTACCGTCTGAGCTGCCTCAAAAAGTTAAGAAATGACAAATGCTGGCAAGGATATGGAGAAGAGGGAACCCTTGAACACTGTTGGTGAAAACGGATATAGCCACTATGAAAAACAGTATGTGGATTCCTCAAGAATATAAAAATAGTACCACCTTATGATCTATCAATCCTATTTCTGGAATACATATCTGAAGTAAATTACATCATTGACCTGAAGAGATAACTGTACTCTTGTGTTCATTGCCAGCTATTCACAATAGCCAAGGTATGGAAATAACCTGAGTGTCTGTTGATGGATGAATGAATCAAGAAAATATGATATAGATATAAAGATATATACATATATATACAGTGGAGTATTAGTCTACCTTTAAAAAAAAAAAAAAAAAGAAATCCTGCTATTTGTAACAACATGGATAAAACCAAAGGGCATTTTCCTAGCTGAAATAAGCCAGAGAAAGACAAATACTGTGTGAACTCACATGTGGAGTCTTTAAAAAAAACATTGAATTTGCAGAAACAGAGAGTAGAATGGTAGTTCCCAAGGGTTGGGAGTGGGTTACATGCTAAAAGAGTATGAATTTTCCATTATAAGATTAATAAGATCTGCATGTATAATATATAGTCACATGGTGACTAGAGTAGGTAATGCTGTATTGTATAATTGAAATTTGTTGACAGTAGAACTTAAGTGTTCTCAAGAACAAAGGTAAGTATACGAAGTGAGAGATATATTAATTAACCTGATTATGGGAATGCTTTCACAATGTATGTTGCTGTTATTGTTCAGTCACCCAGTCGTGTCTGACTCTTTGTGATTCCACGGACTGCAGCACTCCAGGTCTCCCTATCCCTCATCATCTCCCAGAATTTGCCCAAATCCATGTCCACTGTATTGGGGATGCCGTCCGGCCATCTCATCCTCTGACACTCTCTTCTCTTTCTGCCCTCAATCTTTCCCAGAATCAGGGACTTTTCCAATGAGTCATCCATTCGCATCAGATAACGGAAATACCGGAGCTTCAGCTTCAGCATCAGTCCTTCCAGTGAATATTCAGGGTTGATCTCCCTTAAGAGTGACTGGTTTGATCTCGTTGCTGTCCAAGGAACTTTCAGGAGTCTTCTCCAGCACCACAGTTTGAATGCATCAATTCTTTGGCATTCTGCCTTCTTTACGGTTCAGCTCTCACAGCCATATGTGACCACTGGGAAGACCATAGCCTTGACTATACAGACCTTGGTCAGCAGAGTAATGTCTCTGTTTTTCAACACACTGTCTAGGTTTATCATTGTTTTCCTGCCAAGAAGCAATTGTCTTCTGATTTCATGGCTATAGTCACCATCCGCAGTGATTTTGGAGCCCAAGAAGAGGAAATCTGTCACTACTTCCACTTTTCCCCTTCTATTTGCCATGCAGTAGTGGGGGTGGATGCCATGATCTTAGTTTTTTCAGTATCTAGTCTTAAGCCTGCTCTTTCACTCTCCCCCTCACCCTTATCAAGAGTCTTTTTAGTTCCTCTTCACTTTCTGCCATTAGAGTGGTATCATCTGCATATCTGTGGTTGCTGATGTTTCTCCCACCTATCTTGATTCCAGCTTGAAACTTGTCCAGTCGGGCATTTCTCACGATGTCCTCAGCATATAGGTTAAATAAACAGGGTGACAGCAGACAGCCCCGTCGTACTCCTTTCTCCATCTTGAACCAGTCAGTTGTTCCATACAGAATTCTAACTGTTGCTTCCGGACTGGCATACAGGTTCCTCAGGTGACAGGTAAGATGGTCTGGTATTCCCATATCTCTTAAGAGCTTTACAAAGTTTGTCATGATCCACATAGTCAAAGGCTGTAGTGTAGTCGATGAAACAGAGATAGATGTTTTTCTGAAATTTCCTATAATCCAGCGAATGCTGGAATTTGACCTCTAGTTCTTTCTTTTCTAAACCCACTTGGACATCTGGAAGTTCTTGGTTCACGTAATATTGAAGATCAGATCAGATCAGTCTCTCGGTCATGTCTGACTGTTTGCGACCCCATGAATCGCAGCATGCCAGGCCTCCCTGTCCATCACCAACTCCCGGAGTTCACTCAGACTCATGTCCATCGAGTCAGTGATGCCATCCAGCCATCTCATCCTCTGTCGTCCCCTTCTCCTCCTGCCCCCAATCCCTCCCAGCATCAGAGTCTTTTCCAATGAGTCAACTCTTCGCATGAGGTGGCCAAAGTACTGGAGTTTCAGCTTTAGCATCATTCCTTCCAAAGAAATCCCAGGGCTGATCTCCTTCAGAATGGACTGGGTGGATCTTGCAGTCCAAGGGACTCTCAAGAGTCTTCTCCAACACCACAGTTCAAAAGCATCAATTCTTTGGTGCTCAGCCTTCTTCACAGTCCAACTCTCACATCCATACATGACCACAGGAAAAACCATAGCCTTGACTAGACGGACCTTTGTTGGCAAAGGAATGTCTCTGCTTTTGAATATGCTATCTAGGTTGGTCATAACTTTCCTTCCAAGGAGTAAGCGTCTTTTAATTTCATGGCTGCAGTCACCATCTGTAGTGATTTTGGAGCCCAGAAAAATAAAGTCTGACACTGTTTCCACTGTTTCCCCATCTATTTGCCATGAAGTGATGGGACCGGATGCCATGATCTTTGTTTTCTGAATGTTGAGCTTTAAGCCAACTTTTTCACTCTCCACTTTCACTTTCATCAAGAGGCTTTTGAGTTCCTCTTCACTTTCTACCATAAGGGTGGTGTTATCTGAGGTTATTGATATTTCTCCCGGCAATCTTGATTCCAGCTTGTGTTTCTTCCAGTCCAGCGTTTCTCATGATGTACTCTGCATATAAGTTAAATAAGCAGGGTGACAATATACAGCCTTGACGTCCTCCTTTTCCTATTTGGAACCAGTCTGTTGTTCCATATCCAGTTCTAACTGTTGCTTCCTGACCTGCATACAAATTTCTCAAGAGGCAGATCAGGTGGTCTGGTATTCCCATCTCTTTCAGAATTTTCCACAGTTGATTGTGATCCACACAGTCAAAGGCTTTGGCATAGTCAATAAAGCAGAAATAGATGTTTTTCTGGAACTCTCTTGCTTTTTCCATGATTACACAAAAATATATAAATTTATCACCCCAATTTTACGAAAATTATTTAAATGTCTGAGATATTAGCATTACTTCTATCTGTGGACACACACATATATAAATATACCTCCACATGAGAAAAAAGTATCTGAAAGGACACAGTGATTTTTTTTTAATTTAAGATTTTCTTTCTTTCAAGTGTCAGGTTTGAAGTTAAAGTACTTTTTTAATGTTTATTTGTTTATTTATTTATTTTTGGCTGTGTTGAGTCTTTGTTGCTGCATGGGCTTTTTTCTAGTTGCAATGAGTAAGGGCTAGTCTTCTGTTGCAGGCTTAGTTATCCTACAGTATGTGGGATCTTCCCAGATCAGGGATCAAAACTGTGTCTCCTGCATTAGCAGGCAGACTCTTTATCACTGAGCCACCTGGGAAGCCTAAGTTCGAGTGATTTTTAAACTTTTTTACAATATTCTAGTTTCCTACAATAATCATATATTATCAAAAAAAAACTAAAGTTTTAAAACTAATAAACTATTTGTGGTATATTTAAATAAAGGAGACTAAATAACTACTTTGTCTCCAACATTAACCTTGACCTGCAAAACCCTATGATTTAAAACTAGGAAGAGTTGACTGATCTGGCATAGTGTAGGACAAGGCGGGGTAGATAGAACTGGTAGTAGTATTCAAGGTCCCACTATTATGCAGAGTTGTATATTAATCTAAAGACTGACTTCAAAGCAGTCAGTCCTAAAGGAAATCAACCCTGAATATACATTGGACGGACTGAAGCTCCAATACTTTGGCCACCTGACGCAAAGAGCTAACTCATTGGAAAAGATCCTGATGCTGGGAAAGATCAAGGGCAAGAGGAGACAGGAGAGACAGAGGATGAGATGGATGGATGGCATCACTGACTCAATTGACATGAGCTGGAGAAGGCAATGGCACCCCAGTCCAGTACTCCTGCCTGGGAAATCCCATGGATGGAGGAGCCTGGTGGGCTGCAGTCCATGGGGTTGCTAAGAGTCGGACACAACTGAGCGGCTTCACTTTCACTTTTCACTTTCATGCACTGGAGAAGGAAATGGCAACCCACTCCAGTGTTCTTGCCTGGAGAATCCCAGGGATGGGGAGACTGGTGGGCAGCCATCTATGGGGTGGCACAGAGTCGGACACGGTGAAGTGACTTAGCAGCAGCAGCAACTCTAGGAGCTCGGGAAGGACAGGGAAGCTAGGAGTGCTGCAGTTCACAGGGTCGAAAAGAATCAGACATGGCTTAGTGACTGAACAACAAAGACTGACTTACAATAATTCCTATGTTCATAGAAGTATCATTCTTCTACGAACAGGCCAAAAAGTGGAAACAACCCAAGTGTTCATCAACAAATAAATAGATAAACAAAATGTGATACACACAGACAATGGAATATTGCTCCACCATAATAAAGAACAAAATTCTGGGACTTCACTGGTGGTCCAATTGCTAAGACTCCCCATTCCCAAAGCAGGTCAGAGAACTAGATCCCTGTGCCACAGCTGAGACCAAGTGCAGCCAAATAAATGAATTTTAAAAAGAATGAAAGAAAAGAAAACTCTGACACATGCTATAACATGGATGAACCTTAATGATATTTGGCTAAGTGATATTAGCCAGTCACAAAAAGACTGTGAGTCCACTTATGGGAGGTTCCTAAAGCAGTCAGATTCATAGGGAAAGAAAGCTGAACAGTGGTTGCCAGGGACTAGGAGGGAGAAGGAAATGGGAAGTTATTGTTTAATGGACACAGAGTTTCAGTTGCAGAGGGTGGAAAAAGTTCCGGAAATGGGTGGTGACAATGGCAGCATAACAGTGTGAGTGTACTTAATGCCACAGAACTGTGAACCTCTAAATGGCTGAAAGGGTGAATTCCATGTATGTGTGTTCTTACCGCAGTAAAAAAGTATTTTCACAAAGAATATTTTCTGGACACAGCAAAGGTCTTAATCTTTTAAATGCATGCTTGAATGTTAGACATTGCTTTTGGGCTAATAGAAAGGTATGTTGTTCTTTTAAAGAACAAAGATGGTCATCTCCAACCCCCACATCTCCCACACAGTGGGCACTCGGGAAATAAATATTTGTTGAATAAGCTTGATTGCTTTTTCTTTTTAAAATAATCTTTGAGTCACCCTTGTACAAACTGCATTACTGGCATATTTTGTTATGTGCTTTAATATTTGGTTCTTTGAGGAGACTGAGTTGGCAAGACTTTATATAAGTGCCATGATAAAAGAAGTAGTAATGCTTATATCTAACTTGGAAAGGCTGAGAACGAACACATACGTTGTACAAACAAAAATGTTTTCAGCCTTACTTGTTAGAGCCATGAGAGTCTGGTCTTGCTACTAAAGGTTGGTGATGATTTTCCCTCAAAATAACAGGTTAGTAAAACTCAACTACAGTAATACATGTAACAAAAAAATTGCAAACACAGATGAAGGAAAGTATACTGTTATTCACTCACATAAATACAGTCATTGGCTTTAACTTGAGAAAGCAGCTTTCGCCCCAGCTTCCCAGTGGATTTCTCTGTTACAGTATAAAGCAGTCAGAATGCAAATGCTTTCCAGTTCTAAATCTTTGAATATAGAATCTAAACCTCAAAGTCTAAATTTTCCTTCTCCATTTGAAACTGTCCAGCAATAAGGATCAACAGTCTTCTTGAATCTGATCCCTACAGGATTGAATAGATCCTACTTTTTGTGTTGACCCAAATCTCACTGCTCCCAATGAGTTTGTCAGCAGGGTAGGAAGCTGCCAACCTCAAAAAAGTAGTCCTAGTCCCTTATCTTATGAAAACTATAGTTCTCCCCGAAGGCAGAGTTTCCATGTTGCTTTCAAAATTTATTGCACTTTAGTTCTGATGTGATAGAATAATCTGATTACACAGGAGTATTTTCTCATAAAAAAAATCATCTTGAGAAAAACAGAGAATGAACACTATTCTGTAAATAGTGTATCAAGTTCTTCTTTCAGTTCAGTTTAGTCGCTCAGTCGTGTCCGACTCTTCTCGACCCCATGAATCTCAGCACGCCAGGCCTCCCTGTCCATCACCAACTCCCGGAGTTCACTCAGACTCACGTCCATCGAGTCACTGATGCCATCCAGCCATCTCATCCTCTGTCGTCCCCTTCTCCTCTTGCCCCCAATCCCTCCCAGCATCAGAGTCTTTTCCAATGAGTCAACTCTTCGCATGAGGTGGCCAAAGTACTGGAGTTTCAGCTTTAGCATCATTCCTTCCAAAGAACTCCCAGGGCTGATCTCCTTCAGAATGGACTGGTTGGATCTCCTTGCAGTCCAAGGGACTCTCAAGAGTCTTCTCCAACACCACAGTTCAAAAGCATCAATTCTTCGGTGCTCAGCCTTCTTCACAGTCCAACTCTCACATCCATACATGACCACAGGAAAAACCATAGCCTTGACTAGATGGACCTTTGTTGGCAAAGGAATGTCTCTGCTTTTGAATATGCTATCTAGGTTGGTCATAACTTTCCTTCCAAGGAGTAAGTGTCTTTTAATTTCATGGCTGCAGTCACCACCTGCAGTGATTTTGGAGCCCAAAAAAGTAAAGTCTGACACTGTTTCCACTGTTTCCCCATCTATTTCCTATGAAGTGATGGGACCGGATGCCATGATCTTTGTTTTCTGAATGTTGAGCTTTAAGTCAACTTTTTCACTCTCCACTTTCACTTTCATCAAGAGGCTTTTTAGTTCCTCTTCACTTTCTGCCATAACGGTGGTGTCATCTGCATATCTGAGGTTACTGATATTTTATTGAAAGGAAAATTTGTTGTTGTTTTTCAGTCGCCAAGTCATGTCTGAGTCTTGGCAACCCCACGAACTGAAGTACATCAGGCTTCCCTGTCCTTCATTGTCTCCCTGAGTTTGCTCAAACTCATGTCCACTGAAAGGGAAATAAAAGTCCAGAAAAGAAAAAAATTGCCAACCACCACCCCCCCCCAAGCCTGGGTTTTCATCACTGTAGTCCAGGAAAAGTATTATTTATAGTTAAAAGATGTGTTAGTCAGTTTAGCCTACTAAAGTTCAAAATGCATTCAGCTGCCTGCTGCTAAAGCCCAGCTTCAAAAGCTTTTATCTGTTACCAAGGCCAACCATCCAAACCATTGGAACTTAGATTCATTACAAGCCTGTGACAGAGGCCAAACCCATGAGCAGCCACCAGAAGCTATATCCTGGCTCACTCCTGCTTCACAACTCTGATCTGATTTCACTGTTTATCTCCCTTCTCAACTCTCCTCCCACGCAGGCCCTTGATCTTGTGATTATTTTTTTTGCCTGTGCCATGGGTCATGTGGGATCTTAGTTCCCTGATTAGGGAGTGTATAAGGCCCCCTGCATTGGAAGTTTGCAGTCTTAACCATTGGAGTACCAGGGAAGTCCCATGACTTTTTTTAATATCAAGATTATTACCCTTCACCTGAGTGAATCATACAAGAATGGCCAGGGATACAGGCTATAATTCTATAAAAATTCAGGGAAGGAGGCCATTGGTGATAGTAAGAAATGTCAAAATCAAACAGACTATTATCAAAGATAGATGGAAACTCCCTAATATCATGTAATGGAGACAAATAAAATTTGTGGCTAAACATTATAATGTTAGACAACTGTGTCTAATTAATTTCCATTATAGAATTCTCTCTACTGAAAACTCTCTCTCTCTCTCTCTTTACTATATGAACTACTAGTACTTAACAATGGTCAGTTGAGTTCTTCAGTTCAGTTTAGTTCAGTTCAGTCACTCAGGCATGTCTGACTCTTTGCCACCCCATGAACCGCAGTACCCCAGGCCTCCCCGTCCATCACCAACTCCCAGAGTTTACCCAAACTCATGTCCATTGAGTCAGTGATGCCATCCAACCATCTCATCCTCTGTCGTCCCCTTCCCCTCCTGCCCTCAACCTCTCCCAGCATCAGGGTCTTTTCAAATGAGTCAGCTCTTCACATCAGGTGGCCAAAGGATTGGAGTTTCAGCTTCAACATCAGTCCTTCCAATGAACATTCAGGACTGATCTCCTTTAGGATGGACTAGTTGGATCTCCTTGCAGTCCAAGGGACTCTCAAGAGTCTTCTCCAACACCATAGTTCTTAACTGTTCTATATTCCTCTAACTGGTTTAGTATGTTACACAGTAGGTTTAAATCCTACTTTCATATCTCCACTTCACTTAGCAGGGAGATGTGTACCTAGATCTACATGTCTAGATGGTCAATAAAATCTTGTTCAAATGTAAAAGAAGTATGGCAGCAATTACCTCTAACAACTGTAGAAAAATGTGAAGACTAAATATTTTATTAGTGAACCAGCAAAAATCACTGAAGTGTCTGACTTTATAAGAGAATATAAGTTGATGATCCAGCTTCTAGTAGCCCTAGTTACTTCTACAGGCATAGAAATAATGAAATTTTACAACAATAAAGAAATCTAGGTAATTATGATAAAATAAGGCATTCATGTGTTCGATAAATATTTATGGTTTACCATTTGCCAGTGGGGGAAAAAGATACAAATCCCTGTCCTTATGAAGTTTATGTTAGATTGAGGGAAACAAATGATTAAAACAAATACACAAATAAGTAAAATAGATGATGATGACACTAAAGAGAGAAAGCAGAGCAGGGAATGGAGGATTGTAATTTGGATGACAATGGCAACGCCAGAAAGAAGAAAGGGACTGAACCATGCTAGTATCTGGGGAAGAGATTCCAACCAGGGATCATCAAATACAGGGGCCATGGGAGTCACATATATGCCAGGCATAGTCAAGAAACATCAAAGGAAGACAAAGAGGCTAGAGCAGAGTGAGAGGAGGGCAGAATAGCAGGATATGACTTGAAAGGTATGAGGTGGAGGACAAAATCATAAAGGGCATGTTAGTTCATCATGAAAACTTAGGCTTTTGCTCCAGGTTGAAAAGCAAGTGGAGAATCATGAAAGAGAAGTGACATATTTTTAAAGGATCTTGTTAGCTGCTATGTTGAAAATAGACCAAAGGCAAGCAAGAGTAAAAGCTGCAAGACCCATTAGAAGGCCATTGCAATGAAGCAAGCAAGAGATAATAGCGGCTTGCACTGAGTGGGAGCAATGAAGCTGGTGGTAAACGGTACAAGTTCATTTGGAGAGTTGAATTAGGAACTCTAGCCCTAGTTTTTTCAAACCCTCATGTCAAGGGTTGGCTTTCAATAGATTGCAGTGAAGGAGCTGCTTATTGCATACAAACCCAACCCAAAAGCAGTTTATCTAAAAATGGTTTACCTCTAGGTTAAATGGCTTAGCATTAGAACTGCTGCATGATTAAAATGTAGAAAGTTTTATCCAGAGCAGCTAGATGAATGGCCACATCCGGAAACATGAAAAATAGTAACCAAAGCTCAAAAAGTGAGATACCAGAGTTCAGTTTTGCACATGATGTTTGATGCAGATCAGAGAGATACAATCTGAAGATCAAACCACTTAGATCAAGCTCTCCAGAATCAGAGCCTATACTGAAGGTCCCTGTACAAGTGATTTTTTTAGAAATCTAAATTTTCTAATTTTCTATAAAAATTAAGAGATACAAGGTAGGGCAAGGGGAAGAAGCTAGACCAAAACAACAACAACAACAGGGAGTTTGAAGGTTAATATCCTCTTTGTTGTTTGGTCGCTAAGTCAAGTCTACCTCTTTGTGACCCCGTGGACTCCAGCATGCCAGGCTCCCCTGTTCTTCACTACCTCCTGGAGCTTGCTCAAACTCACGTCCACTGAGTCAGTGATGCCATCCAACCATCTCATCCTCTGTCACCCCTTCTCCCTTCTTGCTCTCAATTTTTCCCAATTTCAGGGTCTTTTCCAGTGAGTCGGCTCTTTACATCAGGTGTCATCTTTGTCTGATACTATAGGAAAATCTATGGTTTTTCCTGTGGTCATGTATGGATGCTGAGGGTTAGACTGTGAAGAAAGCTGAGCGCCGAAGAATTGATGCCTTTGAACTGTGGTGTTGGAGAAGATTCTTGAGAGTCCCTTGGACTGCAAGGAGATCCAACCAGTCCATTCTGAAGGAGATCAGCCCTGGGATTTCTTTGGAAGGAATGATGCTAAAGCTGAAACTCCAATACTTTGGCCACCTCATGCGAAGAGTTGACCCATTGGAAAAGACTCTGACGCTGGGAGGGATTGGGGGCAAGAGGAGAAGGGGACGACAGAGGATGAGATGGCTGGATGGCATCACTGACTCGATGGACGTGAGTCTGAGTGAACTCCGGGAGTTGGTGATGAACAGAGAGGCCTGGCGTGCTGAGATTCATGGGGTTGCAAAGAGCCAGACACAACTGAGCGACTGATCTGATCTGATAGGAAGATCTGGAGTGTAGTTTGCTAGATACTTGAATCCCTAAATTCTGTCAAATCTTCTTTATCAATAGAGGCAACTCTTCCTCCCTTATCTGAGTAAGCTAGTCGCCCCATCCCCGCAAAGCCTGTCATGGATGCCTCTGCGGTAGTTCCTTGAAAGGTATTACTGAGTCTACTAGTAACACACTCTGTCTCCCCTCATTACTTCTAGAACTATAACCATACTCGAGAGGGTAAGACGTTAATTGTGATCCATGAGAAGGTAATATACACCAAAATCCTAAGGGGAGATTGCAAATCATACTTAAATTTGGTTGTTCTTGTTTAGTCTCTGGGTCATGTTTGACTCTGTGTACTGTAACCCACCAGGCTCCTCTGTCCATGAAATTTCCCAGGCAAGAATACTGGAGTGGGTTGCCATTTCCTTCTCCAGAGATCTTCCCAACCTAGGGATTGAACTCATGTATCCTGCATTTGCAGGCAGATTCTTTACCACTGAGCCACCAGAGAAACCCAGTAAATTTGATAGATATTGCCAAATTGCCCTCCATAGAGATTTACTAATTTATACTTCCATCAGCAATGTGCAGAAAACATATTTCTCCAATAACTTGACAAAAAGTACTTCCAAAGTTTAGGAGTTTTACCAAATGGATAGTTAAAAATGGTATCTCAGTATAGTTTTAACTTGTGTGTCTCTTGTTATAAATTTGCTTGACTACCTTTCTTGTTTTTAAGAACTATTTGTATTTCCTTCTCTGTGAATTATGTATTCATTATCACCTGACTCTTCTCCTTTTCTTTTTTTTAAAAATATTTATTATTCATTTGATTGCCTTGGGTCATAGCTGTGGCACATGGGATCTTTGTTGCTTTGTGCAGAATCTTTCCTTGTGGCACATGAGCTCAAGACATGTGGGATCATTCTCTGACTAGGGACTGAACCCATGGCTCCAGCATTGCAAGGCAAAATCTTAACCATTCAGCTATCAGGGAAGTCCTGCTTTGGGGTTGTTGATCTTTTCCCTATCATTTGTAAGAGCTCTTTATATATTAAAGAACCAAATTTTGGCTATGAATGCATATATTTTCAAAGATTTTTTTTTTTTTTTGCAAATCTCATGAATTTTTACCATGCAGAATTTAATTTTCATTAATCAATCTTTTAAGAGTTTAAAAGATTTTCCACACCCTGAGGTTTTAAAAGAATCTTCATGCTCTCACTTTTTTCCAGTAACTTTATTGTCTTTAACATTAAAATATTTGATTCACTTGGACTTTATCTCACTATATGGAGGCACCTTAATTTTTTTTCAGATGGCCATCCTGTTATCTCAGTATCAATTATTGAATAATCCATTTATTCCTGATCTGAAATATAATTTTTATCTACTGAATTTATACTAAATTCCCATATTATAAATGTTTGCTTTCTGGACTATCTATTCTATTATTGTAGAGTCACACACCTTTTTTAAACTTTGAGGTTCATATGGCAAATTAAATCGTGGTTTTTAATGTATGATAGACCTTATCTACCTGTTTTTTGGTGGGGAGGGTTCTTCCAACTTCCATATTAACCTTAGAATGTTAGCACCTTCTTTTTATAGGTTTAGAAAGAGGGGGTAAATTTTGATTTTATAGTTCTTATATTTAAGAAATTAACTTTAGAGTAGCTGACATCTTTACAGTGCTGATTCTTCTCATCCAAGTGCATGGTATTGTATTCCATTGATTCATATTTTTTTCCATGTCCTCTTGAGTAATTTGAAGTTTTCTTCATATACGTCTTACCTATTTCTTGTAAAATTTAGTTCTAAGTATTTTACTTTTGTTATTATTGCAAATAGAACCTTTCTTTCTATTTTCTGAGTTTTGATTATTTGTATTTATTAGAAATTTTGGCTGGATGGCATCACCGACTGGATGGACATAAGTTTGAGTGAACTCCGGGAGATGGACAGGGAGGCCTGGCATGCTGCGATTCATGGGGTCGCAAAGAGTCGGACATGACTGAGAGACTGAACTGAACTGAACTGAACTGAGAAATTTTTTATTTCCATGCATTTATTTTATACCCCACTATTGTGACTGCAGCCATGAAATTAAAAGATGCTTACTCCTTGGAAGGAAAGTTATGACCAACCTAGATAGCATATTGAAAAGCAGAGACATTACTTTGCTAACAAAGGTTCATCTAGTCAAGGCTATGGTTTTTCCTGTGGTCATATATGGATGTGAGAGTTGGACTGTGAAGAAGGCTGAGCTCGGAGGAATTGTTGCTTTTGAACTGCGGTGTTGGAGAAGAGTCTTGAGAGTCCCTTGGACTGCAAGGAGATCCACCCAGTCCATTCTGAAGGAGATCAGCCCTGGGAGTTCTTTGGAGGGAATGATGCTAAAGCTGAAACTCCAGTACTTTGGCCACCTCATGCGAAGAGTTGACTCATTGGAAAAGACTCTGATCCTGGGAGGGATTGGGGGCAGGAGGAGAAGGGGATGACAGAGGATGAGATGGCTGGATGGCATCACTGACTCGATGGATGTGAGTTTGAGTGAACTCCGGGAGTTGGTGATGGACAGGGAGGCCTGGCGTGCTGTGATTCATGGGGTCTCGAAGAGTCGGACACGACTGAGCAACTGAACTGAACTGAACTGATTCTTTGACCACCTGATGTGAAGAGCTGGCTCATTTAAAAAGACCCTGATGCTGGGAAAAATTGAAGGCAGGAGGAGAAGGGGACAACAGAGGATGAGATGGTTGGATGGCATCACTGACTCAATGGACATGAGTTTAAGCAAACTTCTGGAGATAGTAATGGACAAGGAAGCCCGGTGTGTTGCAGTCCATGGGGTCACAAAGAGTTGGACATGACTGAGCAACTGAACAGCAAAAACAATTTTACAAAATTCTTATTGTTCTATAGTAGCTTTTATTTTTGGATTTATGTTTGGATTTTTCAACTATGCAGACATATATTTTTACCTCCTATTTTCAGTGTCTATAACTAATTTCTCTTAATTATATTTGATATTATAATGTTAAAATGAAAATAGTGGTGACAATATTCATTCTTTTAATATTTTGAATTTTGTAAGAATGTCAAATATGCTGCAGGTTTGGGTTGAGATAGATATATGTGTCATGTTATTGAATATATGTATTCATATATACATCTGCCTTTTAGCATTTTGGGAGTTGATTATATGAATTTTCCTTTAGCTTTGTTAATGAGATAGCTTATAGTAATGAATTTCCTAATAATGAATCATCTTAAAATTCTCAGGTTAAACTCTATGCGCTTTGTTTTGTTTTTGGCCACACCGAGCAGCTTGCTGGATCTTAGTTCCCTGACCCAAGATTGAACCCGTGCCCTTGGCAGTGCAAGTACAAAGTCCTAGCCACTGGACAGCCAGAGAATTCCTGATTAAATTCTATTTGATAATGATTTAATGTATTGTTGGACACTGCTTTCTAATCTTTTTTTTTAGGATTTTGTTTGCTTAAGTGAGATCATGTTATAATTACTTTATGCAATTTTTGTTAGATTCGTTTTCATGACTATTCCACTGGTATTTACAAAGAAGTTGTGTTTTCTGAATGCGTACAGTTTGACATTTATCAATAAAAGCTAACATTTGGTTATATTTAATTTTTTCTCTATTTGGCAAAGAATAAGTCTTTTAGTAATTCTGCTTATATTTCTTGTAATTATGACTGTAGCCCACCAGGTTCCTCTGTCCATGGAATTCTCCAGGCAAGAATACTAGACGGAGTAGCCATTCCCTTCTCCAGGGGAATCTTCCTGACCCAGGGATCAAACCCAGGTCTCCATATTACAAGCAGATTCTTTACCGTCTGAGCCATGAGGAAAGCCCCATAAATAAGACTGCTGTGTTTTTTGTCATATAGATATTTGTACTATTTCTATCTTAATTTTGCATTTTACCTCTTAACATTAAAAACTTTTGTTATCTCATTAATTATTTAGGTATAAATTTCTTTTGTTGGCATTTACTTGACATATTATTTTTCATTCTTTTATTTTCAAACTTTCTCTTTTTTATGGATCTTAGAAATATCACAAAGTTTTACTTTGCTCTTTAGATAATCCAAAGACCAGTGTTTTTAGGTGTAAAGACCATTTTTATTTAATTATATATCCAATATGTTTAGTCTTAGTTCTAGCACATTGTTTTATGTTTTATGTTCTGTTTTTGAAAGGGTGTTTTTTTTTAAGATCTGTATTGTATTTATATTTATTGTATGTTTCTTCAGTTTTGTTTGTGGCTCTATTAATTCTAAGAAAAGTGTGGCTTTTTTGTTCTAGTGCTTACCTTTATAAATATAATTTTATATAATTTTCTCATTACTCATACTTGTTTTGACCAAATCCATTGGTTATTACCTCTGAACAATAATGAGAAAAGTAATGACTTATGTTACAAAGTCTGTGACTCCCATCTTGCTGGCACTCTCTCTCTCGCCGACACCTTCTGCCTTCCCATTTGCTCACTCTGGTCTAAGGAGAGGGTTTCGCGGCCAGGAACTTAAAGAGGCCTCCAGCCAACAGCTCATGAGGACCTTATGGCTCAGTCCGACAACTCATGAGTAACTGACTCCTGCCAATAGCTCTGTGAGTGAGTTGGAAAGTGGCTCCTTCCCAGTTGAACCTGGAGATGACTGTAGCCTGTGAGAGACACGGAGCCAGAAAATACTGTTGAGATTCTCAACGGTGTTACGATAGACCTGGATTTCTTATCTACAGGAGCTCTGAGTTTGTAGTAAGGTTGTTTTAAGCCAGTAACTGTTGGGGCAATTTGTTATGCATCAATAGATAGCTATCATATGCATACTAAGGGGCTTTTGCTTTCCCAGTTGTCTCTTTTCTGAAGAGTGTGTTTTTCCTGGAATATTTTCTCTGTCCCTGCTGGGCCTTCTCATGCCTCTTCATACTTCTTTTCATCTTCTTTCTTGACTCTACCTGATCTCATCTGTGATACTGCATAATTTGAAATTTCTGGATTATCTGTCTCAGCTTTATTTAAAATGTAGTTTTCAGAATCTTTTTCAACTTTCTTGTTGCTTTTATGTGCTTTCCAGGGAAAGGAGCAGGGAAAACATTGGCTTATGCAACTATGTTCATAGCAGAAGTCTTATTGTTTAGCTTGGTCAATAGTGATGATAAACTTCACACGTTTACTTGGCAGTCTTTATCTATTTTTGTCATTTAATCAATATTCTATCAGTTTGTCTGTAGTTTTCTTACTGATTGGTAGAAGCTCTTTATACACTAGAGATACTAGCTTTTATCTTTTTACTACTTTTCCCTTAAAACTGAAAAGGATCTCAGTGATCCCTACATTTATAAAAAATTTTACTAAAAGGTCATACATTTTTCTGTAGTCAAATTTACAATTATTTCCATTATGAGTTGGTATTTTGAGTCTGGCTTAAGACAGCCTATGAAAACAGGGATTTTGAATTGTGGGAGCTGAAGGATAATACATATATAGTCTACAATGATACCTAAAAAGGTAGGGAGAAAACAGTCAACATTTCTGTAAAATATAAAGACAATGTTTATGGAGTAAAAATATTGGAAAATTAAATTATCCAAAATGGGGAGCTTTAAAAAAATTAAATAACATTTACATTAAAGATCATCTGTCTGGAATCTAGAATAAAATGTTTACTCTATATTTGCTGCCACACTATTGAATGACTATCTTTTCCCTCACTGATTTGAAATGCTTTACTTATTAAATACAACTTTTTATGTAACTATTATCTGGATTGTCTGCTGATGTACTTACCTATCCCTATACCAATATCACACTGGTTTACATATTATAGCACTGCTGCTGCTGCTGCTAAGTCGCTTCAGTCGTGTCCGACTCTGTGTGACCCCATAGATGGCAGCCCACCAGGCTCCCCCGTCCCTGGGATTGTCCAGGCAAGAACACTGGAGTGGGTTGCCATTTCCTTCTCCAATGCATGAAAGTGAAAAGTGAAAGTGAAGTCGCTCAGTCATTCCCGACTCTTAGTGACCCCATGGACTGGAGCCTACCAGACTTCTCCGTCCATGGGATTGTCCAGGCAAGAGTACTAGAGTGGGGTACCATTGCCTTCTCCAATTATAGCACTAAAGTATCCCAATTCTTGGCTTCCCAGGTGGCTCAGACAGTAAAGAATCTGCCTGCAATGCAGGAGACCCAGGTTCAATTCCCAGGTTGGAGAGATCTCCTGGAGAAGGGAATGGCTATCCACTCCAGTATTATTTGCCTGGGGAATTCCATGGACAGAGGAGCCTGGTAGGTACAGTCCATGAGGTCACAAAGAGTTGGACACAACTGAGCGACTAACACACACACACACACACACACCCCAATTCTATTACACAGTGGCCATGAGACCTCAGTAAACTCCTCTAAGCCTCGGTTTCTACTTTGCAGTGTTGTTTTAGGAATTTGATGTATAAAGCATATTAGTGAATAAATTTTCTGGCCCCATCACTCATACAAAATAAGCATTCATAAATGCCATTAATACCATCATAAAGCATAATGAAATTAGACTGTAGGTAAAAAATTAATGACAATAATATTACTAGGCATTTTAAAAATACAACAAACACTATCTCTCTCATATGTCCCTGTGTGTTCAAGGGATAGCTAGGGAGTTTGGGATGGACATATACACATGGCTATATTTAAAATGGATAACCAACAAGGACCTATTGTATAGTACATGGAACTCTGCTCTACCTTACATGGCAGCCTGGATGGGAGAGGTGTTTGGGGGAGAATGGATACATGTATATGTAAGGCTGTGTCCCTTTGCTGTGCACCTGAAGCTACCTCAACATCGTTAATCAGCTCTGGCAGTGGTTTGGTTGCTAAGTTGTGTCTGAATCTTGCAACCCCATGGTCAGTTAATGGCTAATCAGCTATACTCCAATATAAAGTAAAAAGTTTTTTTTTAAAGTTCCAAGAGAACTTCCTCCTATAAGGAAGATCATTCTTCTCCTGTGGGGAGATCATTCTGATTGGGGTAGATGCTTAATTCTCCTAGGCTAACAATACAAAGAGTGGAAGGGACAAAGAGTAACTGATAGAGCGTGCTACGGAAGGGCCCCTGGGTCAGTAACAAAGTGGAGAAATGGCACTTCATGCAAATTTCCAGAGAGAGGAGTTTCACGGTTGCCTAGCAACCTGTAAACACAGAAGAAAGAAGGGAAAGGCATCAAAAAAAAAAAAAAAATCAGGCAAATGTTACTCTCTCACCCGATTATTATTCCTACATTGTGTATAACTCAAGAGAAACAGGATATATGTTTGATCTCCAAAAACAAGCTAGCCAGACAGTGAAGCACATACAGCTCAAATATAACCATAAAAATATAATTTGTAGTAGTAAGTAGCCCAGATTATATATATACAGACAAAAAAATGCATGTGTTTACAGCAGGATTCCAGGTGCAACAGAACCATTCCATTCAATGCAGCAAGAATTTGTAAGTCTTCCAGGGACACAAGGAAGAGAATGAGGCAGCCCACACCTCTAAGAACTTTAAAATCTGAGAATAAAATGGGCTTCCTCAGTGACTCAGCAGGTAAAGAATCTACCTGCAGTTCAGGAGACACAGGAGTTGTGGGTTCAATTCCTGGGTCAGGATGATTCCCTGGACGAGGGCAAGGCAACACACTCCAGGATTCTTGCCCAGAGAATCCCATGGATGAAGGAGCCTGGTGGGCTACAGTCCAAAGGATCACATAGAGTCAGACACAACTGAGGAACTACACACACACACACACACAAGGATAAAATGAATATACAGATCATACCACTACAAGGCAGAATTCATGTCACAACTGAGCAACACCTCATTTATGTGTCCTCCAAGGTGAAAGAGGTCAAAGTTTGAGGTGGGGGCACATCCAGAAAAGCTTCCCAGAAGAGAAGCCATTTGAATTAACCTTTAAAAATTAAACAGGGGGGAAAAATAAATAGAATTTTGACAGGTAGATGTGGGATAAGAGACCACACTTCGTACATCATGGAGGAAACTCCAGGCATGTTCAGAATAATGATAACCCAAATTTTGCTGCAAAATAGGATTGCATCTACTAGAATGGAAGCCGGGAGTTTTCTTAAATCTTAAGTATCAAATCCAGATGAATCTCTCCATGTCAAAGATAAATCTGTTGCCGCGTTGTGGTGCATGCCAGTTTATGAACCTGTGTTTCAACTGATAGGCACTGAGCTGTGAAAAGGCTGTGCGTGAAATGATCAAGGGATTAATCTGGTCTTTTGACTTGGTGGTGGGTGGGGAGTCAACTGTAATAAAGTAAGTGGTGAAAAATAAATGTAAGCAGTCCAGGTGGGAAAAGAGGACAGTCTAATCTAAGAAAGGATCTTCTAGAACAAGAAGACAAGAACAGATAATACAGTCAGTTGTAGGGTTACCAATTGTAGACAAGTTGCTGATTAGATGGAAGGGTTCCGTGGAGAGTGAGGGGTGAAAACTAACTCAGACTTGGTAAGTCTGACTTATTGGATATCAGTAATAGAAAAAATAGATTCAACTGGGTGGTGGAGGGAAAGAAAGAGGAGGAGGAAAAAAAGAGACAGCTGTTTCAAACTTGCTAAGTCTGAAGTGGTCATGTACTCTCACATAGAAATTCTCAGCAAGCAGAAGAAAACATAGGCTTAGAGTTTTGGAGACAGTCAAGACTTTGGTGATTATTCACATGAAGGTCACAATTGAAGCTATTGATATGTAAATACATGTGAACATAAAGGAAAAAGGGGAAGATTCATGTCCAGGAAGGAAGAGAGCTGGCTAAGGAGAAAACCAAGTCAGACAAATAGCAGATAGTGAAGAAGACATAAAAGGAGCCACAGAGCAGGGAACAAAATCTCGTGCAGCATCTCAAAGGCCAAGAGGAAAAAGAGTTTTAGGAAGATGTGTGGGGAAACAATTATGGGTGACGTTGATTTTCCTGTTTTAAAACCTTCTTCCAAAATCAGGTATTACTTTTTGTAAAGTATTTTAATCAGATTTTTTGAAGAAATCATTCTCTATTAAGAGGGGCAAATTTTATAGAAACATAGGAAAATGGGGGCTGAGGATATCACACTTAGGGATCAGGAGCTCTAAAGGATGTCCTTTAGGAACACATTTCAACAGAAAGGGCATCAGAAGAGTGTGTCTGTGGAGGAGGGGTGGGGAGGAGCAGGGGGAGGGGACTCTTAGCAAGTGACTAACAAGCAGGTTGATCACTTGAGGCAATAAGAGCATGGAGGGGATTTACTTTATTTTTTTAGGGATGAGAGTAAGGGGCACATTTAATGAAGAAGGGAAGAACAATAAAGAGGAAAAGGTTGAAGACGGGTAGAGTGGGAATTCTTGATCGAGCAGGAAATGGAAAGGAGGCTACGAGAGTCTGAACATTAGCCTTGAAAAGTGAAAAACAGGGACCTGTCTTCTCATACAGACAGGAAAGGGAGGAAAAACAGGAAATGAGGCTGAGAAATTTTAAAGCAAACAGAGGGACATTGAGGGATCTCAGTTTGAATGGTTCAAAAGATCACTGATCTTAAGGAGAGTTTGAGAAGACCTGTGGAAAGCAGAAAAGCATGTCTACATGCTTCAACAACCCAAGCCAGGAGTTTCTTAAGTCTGTATCAGATACAGATGAATCTCTCCATGTTAAAAGTTTTAGTAGATCCCAAGAGATGGTAGATCCCAAGGAAATGGCAACCCACTCCAGTGTTCTTGCCTGGAGAATCCCAGGGACGGGGAGCCTGGTGGGCTGCCGTCTATGGGGTCGCACAGAGTTGGACACGACTGAATTGACTTGGCAGCGAGAGATGGTAAAGCGTCTGCCTACAATGTGGGAGACCCGGTTCAATCCCTGGGCTGGGAAGATTCTCTGGAGAAGGCAATGGCAACCCACTCCAGTACTCTTGCCTGGAAAATCCCATGGGCAGAGGATCGTAGTAGGCTACAGTCCATGGGGTCGCAAAGAGTCGGACACGACTGAGCGACTTCATTTCTTCACTTCACTAACAGCAACATAAAAGAAGTCACATCTGGCTCATGAGCCTTATCATTTATGGATCAGTCTAACCAGTTGGACTATAATAGAGAACATAAGCAATATATAAATTGTAAACTCCCAGCATTCAGGAGTCCTCAAAAGGTAATCTGCAAATATACAAATCCCAGGTAACACACACAGCTGCACACACGCACAAATTACACCATGCTCTGTAAAGGGAGTTCAGACACCAGGAACTCTCGCATGAAAGGAAAGAGGATTTCATTGCAGTAGATGGCTAGAAATCAGTTAAGGCTGAGAAAGGAAACATGGTTTTACAGGATGAAGTCAGAGGAAAATTGACGTTCCAAAAATCTTCTCCAGTCTGATTTAACAGATAAAAAATGAATCATGTGTCAGGATCCTTGCATTCAGTTTCCAGGAGGATAATTTTAAACACCAAGAGTTTAGTCACAGGGAAATACAAGTTTCCTGCTTCTTTGGCCACATCAGGTCCCACAGGGAACATTAACTATATCAGCTACAGCCTTGCTAGTATTGATGCAAGTCAGTGGTGCTGGGCCACTACTTCAGTACCTTCTATTTCATCTTTAATCCTATTTCACTGAAGTTATTCTTCTAATATTGAAACACAGCAAAGAAGGAAAGAGAATTAAATGTGATTAAATGTGGCAAAGAAATTTAAAGAAGCAACATCCCATTCCATCCAAGAAGGCCTCCTGCAGTAGAATCTGAGGCTTTTCATCAATTACAATTCAAGATGCCCCATGTGCTGAGGAGCAGCCCCTCCCTCCCCTCCCTAGCAGAGCTCTCAGCCTGCGGTTACTCAAGAGAAGAATAAGGGGGTGGATTGCTGTACCCAGATAAATCACAGTCTGCCATATCCAGAACCGGAATTCCCCAAAAGGAAACATACCTGAGGCAGTGAGAACCAGTGACAGAAAAGAGGAAGTGAAGAAGATAGCAAAGGAGATAAAAGCCAAGAGAGCCTTGATGTGTGCCTGGGCGCTGGAACTGTGAAAGCCTGAGATAGAGAAGAAGACCTTCTTGGTGTGTCTTCCCAGAGATGTAATGAGCAAAACTGTGCCCACAATAAAGATAACAGTAGGGACGGTCCAGGTAACAATTCTCAAAGGGAAGAGGCAGAACCTCTCATATGTTCTCACAGCATTCCTAGTGACATTCCAAGGTTGCAGACCCTTCTTTAAATAGTTCTGATACATTCTATGGTTGCCTATGAAAAATAGAACGGTGGTAAAGGTAGAGAACCCCAGAGAGCTGAGTAGCATCCAAGGAACCAACCCAGATACATTCCGCTTTAGCCAGAGGAAGACGGGGTGGGTGAAGGTGGCAATTTTCACACAGTAGAAGACACTGAGCCAGGTGGAGAACCACAGTGTTGCAGAGTTCCAGAAGTCCCACTGAACGGCCAGGAGCTGGAACACGGGGTTGTATGGGAAGGCCGTGGGATTCAGGAAAATGTAAATGTTCTTACTAATCACCACCCATTGCAGACAGAAGCGAGAGGCCCCCAGGCTGACCAATAACTTATCGCAAGGCAACAACGTTCTCTGCAGCAGCCACTCGCTGCCCAGTGCCATGATGATTAAGCCATTACCTACCAATGCCACCAGGAACAAAAGGAATAAAATAATAATGCAGACAAGGGCTGTCTTATCAACCAACTGAGGTCCAGGAACCATGTCCCCTCCGCTCATCTCTCCTGCAGACTTCAAGGTCTCTTCCTGTAGGGCGGTTCTGGAAGGTCCTGGATAATATTGGCCCTTCCAGCTGCC
Organism: Bos grunniens; assembly: GCF_055505025.1. Lineage (NCBI taxonomy): Eukaryota > Metazoa > Chordata > Mammalia > Artiodactyla > Bovidae > Bos > Bos grunniens. The sequence goes on from NC_141168.1 coordinate 13,293,957, forward strand.
CCAGTACAGAGGATAAAGTCGAGGATGTGGGCTATCTGAGGAGGGTGAAGAGGTATTTTCTTCTCAGAATAGATGCAAATATCATTAAGGCTCAGTTTCAGAAGTCTCCCTGCCTGTCCATGAATTTGCCTGTCCTTCCTCTGCCTGCTTTCTGCCCGTGTAAACACTGGCATGGATACTATATCAGGTCCTTGCATTTAGCATCCCTCAAATGGAAACTTACACCTCTCTAAGCTGACACCTAAGACATGACCACACACCTGCTGGGCGCTCCATGAGGAAATCTGGTGAGCACACCCCCACCTGACAGTCGGAGCTCACATCTGTGGTTGGTTGGTGTGTTCTGGGCACTGTTCTAAGTGATCTTTGTTGTGCTTAGTCTCACAATGACCCTATGAAGCAGGTGACTTTAGAAAACTCCTTTGACAGGCATAAAACTGAGCAACACTTCTACTTAGGCTAACTCAAATCCTATTACTTGTGGGGACCATTATTATCAAATAGAACACAGGAGACAATTATACATAATAAAGGATTTCCTAGGTGCTGCTAGTGGTGAAGAATCTGCCTGCCAATGCAGGAGATGCAAGAGATGCATGTTCAATCCCTGGGTCAGGAATATCCCCTGGGGTAGAAAATGGCAACCCATTCCAGTGTTCTTGCTTGAAAAATTTCATGGACAGAGGAGACCTGCGGGTTACAGTCCATGGGGTCACAAAGAGTCGGACATGACTGAGCACACAAGGCACATGCAAGTGAATTTTTTAACCATATTTTATTAGTGACCTTCAAAGGGCATTTCTGGGCTTCCCTGTGGCTCAGCTGGTAAAGAATTCTCTTGCAATGCAGGAGACCTGGGTTCAATCCCTGGGTTGGGAAGATCCCCTGGAGAAGGGAAAGGTAACCCACTTCAGCATTCTGGCCTGGAGAATTCCATGGACTGTATAGTCCATGGAGTCGCAAAGAGTTGGACATGACTGAACAACTTTCACTTTAGGGATTTCCTGGTGGCTCAGACGGTAGAGTCTGACTGCAAAGTGGGAGACCCGAGTTCAATCCCTGAGTTGGGAAGATCCCCTGGAGAAGGAAATGGCAGTCCACTCCAGTATTCTTGCCTGGAAAATCCCATGAATGGAGGAGCCTGGCGGGCTACAGTCAATAAGGTCACAAAGAATCAGACATGACTGAGAGACTTGACTTTCATTTTCAAAGGGCATTTCATGTAGGAAACCCTCTATGACAGCTATAACACCAACGTGCTATGGTAAGAAGAACCCTGGGCTAGGATCAAGGCAGGTGTTAGTCATAGAGACATCCATCACTGTGAGTTACTGGCTATGTCAGTAGGTTGCTCTGTGCCTCAGTTTCTTCATCTGTAAGATGTGAAAAGCATCATCTTTTGTAATGCACAGGATAAGACTAGATTCTAAGACTAGAATCTCAGTTTTCAGAGTAAAAGAAGACTTAAATAATTTAATGATGAAATAAATGAAGCCTCAAGTTATAGATTAAAACTCTCTCCTAAAGTCACAGTTAAATGGAGGAAAGACCAAGACCCAAGCTGATTCCATGACCAGAAATCCTTGCATAGTTAGCAGGACATCTTATACTCCTATCTTCTTCCTCCCCAGATGAAGTCAGAAGACCAAGTTTTGAGTCTTGTCACAGTCACTATTTGGTGTAATTGTTCTGCAGTTTGTGAGTCATCTGCTCGGTGGCTCTATGGTGAGGTTAATGGTGACCTCCTCCAAGAGGCTTATGCCACAGGCTATGTGTCTCAGGTCTGCTTCACCCAGAGCCCTGCCCCTGCGACAGGCCACTGTGCCACTGCAGAAGAGTGGAGAAGTAACTCCAAGAAGAATGAAGAGACAAAGCCAAAGCAAAAACAGCACCCAGATGTGGATGTGACTGGTGATGGAAGTAAAGTCTGATGTTATAAAGAGCAATATTGCATAGGAACATGGAATGCTAGGTCCATGAATCAAGGCAAATTGAAAGTGGTCAAACAGGAGATGGCAAGAGTGAACATCAACATTTTAGGAATCAGTGAACTAAAATGGACTTGAATGGGAGAATTAAATTCAGATGACCATTATATCTACTACTGTGGGCAAGAATCCCTTACAAGAGATGGAGTAGCCATTAGAGTCAACAAGAGTCCAAAATGCAGTACTTGGGTGCAATCTCAAAAATGAGAGAATGAGCTCTGTTCATTTCCAAGGCAAATCACTCATTATCATAGTAATCCAAGTCTATGCCCCAACCAGTAATGCTGAAGAAGCTGAAGTTGAACAGTTCTATGAAAATCTACAAGACCTTCTAGAATTAATACCCCAAAAAGATGTCCTTTTCATCACAGAGGACTAGAATGCAAAAGTAGGAAGCCAGTAGATACCTGGAGTAACAGGCAAATTTGGCCTTGGAGTACAAAATGAAGCAGGGCAAAGGCTAAGAGAGTTTTGCCAAGAGAATGCACTGGTCATAGCAAACACCTTCTTCCAACAACACAAGAGAAGACTCTATACATGGACATCACCAGATGGTCAATACTGAATCAGATTGATTATATTCTTTGCAGCCAAAGATCAAGAAGCTCTACACAGTCAGCAAAAATGAGACCAGGAGCTAACTGTGGCTCAGATCATGAACTCCTTATTGCCAAATTCAGACTTAAATTGAAAAAAGTAGGGGAAATCACTAGACCATTCAGGTACGACCTAAATCAAATCCCTTACGATTATACAGTGGAAGTGAGAAATAGATTTAAGGGATTAGATCTGATAGATAGAGTGCCTGAAGAACTATGGACAGAGGTTCGTGACATTGTACAAGAGACAGTGATCAAGACCATCCTCAAACAAAAGAAACGCAAGAAGGCAAAATGGCTGTCTGAAAAGCCCTTATAAATAGTTGTGAAAAGAAGAGAAGCTAAAGGCAAAGGAGAAAAGTAAAGATATACCCATCTGAATGCAGAATTCCAAAGAGTAGCAAGGAGACATAAGAAAGCCTTCCTCAGTGATCAATGCAAAGAAATAGAGGAAAACAATATAATGGGAAAGACTAGAGATCTCCTCAAGAAAATTAGAGATACCAAGGGAACATTTCATGCAAAGATGGGCACAATAAAGGACAGAAATGGTATAGACCTAAAGAGATGCAGAAGATATTAAGAAGAGGTGGCAAGAATACACAGAAGAACTATAAAAAAATATCTTCATGACCCAGATAATCACAATGGGGTGATCACTCACCTAGAGCCAGACATCCTGGAATGCGAAGTCAAGTAGGCCTTAGGAGGCATCACTACAAACAAACCTAGTGGAGATGATGGAATTCCAGTTGAGCTATTTCAAATCCTAAAAGATGATGTTGTGAAAGTGCTGAACTCAATATGCCACCAAATTTGGAAAACTCAGCAGTGGCCACAGGACTGGAAAAGGTCAGCTTTCATTCCAATTCCAAAGGAAGGCAATGCCAAAGAATACGCAAACTACCCTACAATTGCACTCATCTCACATGCTAGCAAAGTAATGCTCAAAATTCTCCAAACCAGGCCTCAACAGTACATGAACCGTGAACTTCCAGATGTTCAAGCTGGATTTAGAAAAGGCAGAGGAACCAGAGATCAAATTGCCAACATCCACTGGATCATCAAAAAAGCAAGAGAGTTCCAGAAAAACACCTACTTCTGCTTTATTGACTATGCCAAAGCCTTTGACTGTGTGGATCACAACAAACTGTGGGAAATTCTTAAAGATATGAGCATACCAGACACCTGACCTGTCTCCTGAGAAATCTGTACACAGGTCAAGAATCAACAGTTAGAACCAGACATGGAACAACAGACTGGTTCCAAATTGGGAGTACATCAAGCCTGTATATTGTCACCCTGCTTATTTAATTTATATGCAGAGTATATCATGAGAAATGCTGGGCTGGATGAGGCACAAGCTGGAATCAAGATTGCTGGAAATCTTGTAACCTCAAATATGCAGATGACACCACCCTTGTGGCAGAAAGCAAAAAAGAACTAAAGACTTTTAACTTCTACTTTTTTTTTTAATTTTTAACTTTAACTTTTTAAATTTTACTTTATTTTATAATATAAATTTATTTATTTTAATTGGAGGTTAATTACTTACAATATTGTATTGGTTTTGCCATACATCAACATGAGTCCGCCACAGGTGTACACGTGTCCCCCATTCTGAAACCCCCTCCCACCTCCCTCCCCGTACCATGCCTCTGGGTAATCCCAGTGCACCAGCCCCAGGCATCCTGTATCCTGCATTGAACCTGGACTGGCGATTTGTTTCATATATGATATTATACATGTTTCAATGCCATTCTCCCAAATCATCCCACCCTCTCCCACAGAGTCCAAAAGAGTGTTCTATACATCTGTGTCTCTTTTGCTGTCTCGCATACAGAACCTCTTGATGAAAGTGAAAGAGGAGAGTGAAAAAGCTGTCTTAAAACTCAACATTCAGAAAACTAAGATCATCGCATCTGGTCCTATCACTTCATGCCAAATAGATGGGGAAACAATGGAAATAGTAACAGATTTTATTTTCTTGGGCTCCAAAATCACTGCAGATGGTGACTGCAGCCAAGAAATTAAAAGACGCTTGCTCCTTGGAAAAGCTATGACCAACCTAGACAGCATATAGAAAAGCAGAGACATAACTTTGCCAACAAAGGTCCGACTAGTCAAAGCTATGGTTTTTCCAGTAGTCATGTATTGATGTGAGAGTTGGACCATAAAGAAAGCTGAGCACCAAAGAACTGATGCTTTTGAACTGTGGTGTTGGAGAAGATTCTTGAGAGTCCCTTGGACTGCAAGGAGATCCAACCAGTCCATCCTAAAGGAAATCAGTCCTGAATATTCATTGGAATGACTAATGCTGAAGCTGAAACTCCAACACTTTGGCCACCTGATGCAAAGAACTGACTCCTTGGAAAAGACCCTGAGGCTGGGAAAGACTGAAGGCAGGAGGTGAAGGGGACGACAGAGGGTAAGATGATTGGATGGCATCACCGACTCAATGGAAGAGGGTTTGAGCAAGCTCTGGGAGTTGTTGATGGACAGGGAAGCCTGGCATGCTGCAGTCCATGGAGTCGCAAAGAGTGGGACATGACTTAGCGACTGAACTGAACTGAACTGAACAGTTACCATCTATGGATCTTTGGACTAGTCATTTAATCTCTCTGAACCCTTATTTCTTCACCTGTAAAATATGGATCACAAATAAACGTGAATATATTATATGCATATATAAAGATGTGTATATGTAAACTATAAACCTCTACACATTCATAAGAAATAAGTAAGGTGATGATGACATTGTTATTATAATGACCTCCATCCTGTGGTGGGACAAGTAGTCCTAGAAGAATTCAGGAAAGCATCAGGGGTGCAACAGAGGTCCAAGCCACCAAATATTGGACATCTACTTTAATTAGAGATAGGTGGAGTAAGCAAAAGCCACATTTTCAATAGGAATGACATCCAAAGAATAAAAAAAAAAAAAGCAATCAGGTGAGTGCTTACGTACTCAGGTGAGTGTAAGCAGGTTAATATGTCACAGGAAGTAAGGCAAGTAGAAATTCTTCTGGGTCAAACACAGCAATGGTGAAGGCTCACGATCAAGTAACAGGAGAGAGAGGGGGTATTTGATAGTATACTCACCTCCTGACCAGCACCATATCCTACCAGTTCCAAGCACAGAACCCCACCAAGAGAGAATAGAATGCAGATCAGTAGCATCTCTTTCCGGTTCCCAGTTCACCTGGGACAAAGGTCCAGGTGAAATTGTTCTTCAAACACAGAAGCCTTGCTGCAGTGAACACTGACTTCCTGGAGAAAGCCGAGGTGAACTTAGGTAACTCATACACTCTGCCTTTCTGAGAAGATGCAAAACTGCATGGGATAGAGTTCCCAACTGCTCTCTCCCTTGCCACCCACATTCATCTGGGTGGCATTCGGCTGTTTCCAATGAAACATGGAGCAATAAAGCAAACTTTGAGCTTATAGCTCTGGAGTCTGACCAGCCACAAACCTCTCAATATGGAAAATTCATATATTTTCCCATCTGCCTCCTACATCTTTGATGGCTCATATACTGAGAAAGATGCACTGTTATTCTTCAATTCAACTAACAACAATTAGTAAGCATCTCCAATATATTGTAATGACCCTGTGAAAGGTGCTAGGCTGTAACAATGAGCTATTAATAAGTATCTGCCCTGAAAGTGTTTTCATAGGCTTATCATAAACCACAAACATTTACTAGGCGTATATACATATACATATACACTAAGTGAGGGTTAAGTTAATCCAAAAGGGGAATAATCATTTGTAGTTTAATATACAGTTGTGTTTTATGGTGATTCTTTTGTTGTTTGTGCTTTCTGTTTGTTACACTTTGCTTTCTCATATTCAGACTTTCTTATCCGGTAGAAGTCAAGTCTGAGAACGTTGAAATTCTAACAGGCAGTCTTTATATGTATGATCATGAGGGTGGTAGAGGTAGGAATCCTGAGTAGATTCCCTGAGTGGGAAACAGCTCGGTTCTGTCTCTCAGGACAAAAAAGGAAGACACCTGCAGTTCTAAATGTACGTGTCATCCTATTTCCATCCCAAGAATTCTGAGAGGGATTCAGTAGCAGCCACAGCCCCTTTATCGTGGAAGAGCAAAGACGAGCCTTGTATGTTGAAAGCACAGAGCGATGACATCAGTAAAGGAGGTGGAAGTGTGAGAATGTCTAGCACAGGGATAAGTTTGGCTACAGCAGAGGATTTCCATAAGGAAATGGTGGCATATCAGGCTGCAAAGATAGACTGGGAAGAGATCCCAGAAGGTCTTGAAAGTGAGGATGAGATATTAGCCTGTGTCTTTGGTCAAGATGGAGCCACCAACTGTTTATGGGCTCTTATGAGCTATAGCCTAGGAAAAGGAGGATGAGAACATCAACCAATTAAGAAGTCCTGAGATGAGCCCAGTAGACCTGGCATAACTCAAAAGACTGTAAAAATGCTTCAGATGGGAGTCACACGACCATCCCCTTCCTACACAAGATATTTAAGTTCTGGAGCTCTGACCAAGGGAAAGCCAGTGTTCCAGGTGACATTGCTGATGCTTCTGTCTTTGCTGCCTCCACTCATCCCTCTGTGGCTTAAGTTCCAAAGTTCAGTCCTTGCAATTTGCTACTGCTTTCCCAGCTCACTCATGTTGCTGCTTTTTAAAAAAAGGAAAAGATTTCTTGATGATAGTCCCAGCTTCCCAGTTTCCTGTGTCCGACTTCACCCTTTCTCTGGGAAACCCTTTAAGCTTCTCTCCTGCAATTTAGGGATCTTCTCTTTTAAAGCCTTAATCTTCTTGTAAGTGAAAACTCCTCACCCTCTTAACTCATCTCTGCTAGCTCCTCTCTCTCTCTCCTCTTGCCGTATTTCAGCCCCTAGCAAGTATTATAATGTCTTCAGGCCTCAGTTTCTCATGATTGTTGGACAACTTACCATAAATGCAATGATTTCTGTTCTGTTATTATTCCTGTTTTGATTAGCTTGGACATATAAATCTATTAACCACGTGGGGTGCTTTTCCCAATCTTTTCTTGTCCCTTGATCTCCAAACTTTTTTATAGGAAACTCCATCAGTTGAAAACAACTATGAACATGAATTCCACCATATGCATATTTATTTATTTTACTTATATGCTTGTAATACTCTGCTCATATGTTATGTACTAATACATCATAAAATACATATTAAAATTGCAATTAAAAAGATGAGAGTAAAAATATATTGAAGTTGTCACATTTTCCTTTCTCCATCTGGTGGATCATTTTGCACACACTCTGATATGCAAACAATGTAATTTATAGACTACCATCCTAGACATCAGCATCCAGGGCCAACATCCTGGGTGAGTGGACAGGAAGAGTAAGATTCTCAAAATTAAGAACTATAGCAAATTCCCTTTGTTTTCCTCTTCTATCTTCTATTGGCCAAGACCTAAAAGCTGTGCCACATCAGACAATTTGCTTTAATTCAACATACAGCAAACACACAGGATCACAGGCAAGACCTATAGTGGCACAAAACTCATATATGCCCTCAGACTTCGCGGTTCAAAAAAGTTCCTTGAGTGGGACCGATCTTAAGCAGGGTACAAAAGAAAAGAATGGCAAAGAATGACAGAGAAAGGAAAGAAGGAACTCCAGATGGGCCACAGGCTGCAGGGAAGAGCCTGTGGGGAGACAGAAAGAAGCTTCCTAGGCTGCAGTAGAGACACTGAGCCCTGAGAGCAGAGAAGGGATACAGAGGGCAGTTGATGAGTGTGGGACAACCTATGTCACCATTCAAGCGAAAGTGAAATCGCTCAGTCATGTTTGACTCTTTGCAACCCCATGGACTACAGCCCACCAGGCTCTTCCATCCGTGGAATTTTCCAGGCAAGAGTACTAGAGTGGGTTGCCATTTCCTTCTCCAGGGGATCTTCCTGATCCAAGGATCGAACCCAGGTCTCCCGCATTGCAGGCAGACGCTTTACTGTCTGAGCCACCAGGGAAGCCACCATTCAAAACAACAACAAAACAAAAAAACCCTTTAAGTTGACCACAGAACAAGTGACCACCATCACCGTTCTCTGTAAAGACAGTACGGACTGGAGAATATTATTAGGGTTCCTTGTGTAGAGAGTGAGAGAGGCCTGTGTGGAAATGAGGCCACCATCCTAGTCCAAGGTGGTTGGGGACCCAGACAAGAAACTAGGAGCAGTGGAAGAGATGGTAGAAACAAAGAGGGATGGAAAAAGAATTAACGGGACGTAGAAAGAGTGGGGAAGAAAGAGGGAAATGAAAAAGCGTGAAAGACAGTGCCCAAACCTTGTGCATTCTTGCCACTCAGGGCTTGTTCGGTGATAGTAGCTATTGATACTGATAACTGGAGACAAACTGGTCCTTGTCCAGGGCTCGCCAAAGCCTCTTCTTCAGGCCCTTTCTCATCTTGGGGCTGCTGTGCACCAAGATGCTGGAGTGCGGACAGATGCCCGTGTAGGTCACCACCTTACAGGCCCAGTGCCAGTGTTCCCGGAGGGCTGGGATGTACATAATGATAACCAGGGACAGGAAGTACAAGGTGTAGAAGATGAGGAAGAAGGCAAGTGACGTCAGGGCCATGGTATGAGCCCAGGTACTGGGATCACGTGGGCTGGGTCTGTGGTCCTGCATCTGCCAGAGGTGCCGGCGCAGTGAGAACATGAGCGAGAGGGTGGACACCAGGAACAGGAGGAATGGAACCAACCACATGAGAATTACATGAGGTAGAAAAAGTGCAAATAGGTAGCATGTATTCTACCAGCCAGGGTGTCGTTTCCATGGGAAATCTGGGCAGCCGTCATCTGGGCAAGAATTGTATTCCCAGCAGCTGAGATGACGGACAGACCAGATAAGATCAAGGAGCCCAGCACCAGCTGGGGAACCGACCGAGAAATCCTCCACTTTATCCAGAAGAAGAGGGGATGAGAGAAGAGGGAGATCTTCGTGCAGTAGAAGACAGCAAACCAGGCAGTCAGCCAGAAACTGAGGCAGTTGATGAAATCCCAGGGGATGCTGAAATAGTCGATTTTGGAACAAAAGCCAGAAGAGGCCATGATGTTGTTCAGGAGGGCCATCCCATGCAGACAGAACCAGGAGGCAGCCAGGCAGGTCACAATCATGTCACCAGCGGGCAGCATCCGGCTTCACACCCACTCCCCGCTCAACACAGTAACTATGAAGGCATTCTGCAGCACAGCAACCAATGACTCCAGGAAAAAGATGACCTTGAATATCAACATGGGCGAGGGGGGCATCTTCTCCAGGTAGGCTCTGCTCAGACTCAACTTCTACTCCAGGTACATCCACAGGAAAGCACAGTCTCTCTGGCCAAGCCACTCTGTTGAGACCAAATTCAGAGGCTCTCTCCTTGGATTCAGGCAAAAGCAGAGTTACCAGCAAACATCATCACCCCACCGCCCCCTCCTCCCATACACCCATCACACTCTCATTCGTCCTCCAGGATTTGAAAAGATTGGCATGCAAATCACTCCTAGCTCAATGACAGCCTGTCTGTATAACCTGTATTTGCCTGTTTGGTATCACAGCCAGATGTAGGGAAATGGTAACAGAATAGAGGCTCCAAGGGTGATTGAGAATATTCATATTTTGTGCTTTAGTTCTCACTATACTATTTCTTTGGAGAAATAGCACCCCACTCCAGTACTCTTGCCTGGAGAATCCCATGGATGGAGGAGCCTGGTAGGCTGTAGTCCATGGGGTCGTGAAGAGTCGTTCACGACTGAGCGACTTCACTTTCACTTTTCACTTTCATGCATTGGAGAGGAACTGGCAACCCACTCCAGTGTTCTTGCCTGGAGAATCTCAGGGATAGCGGAGCCTGGTGGGCTGCCATCTATGAGGTCGCACAGAGTCTGACACGACTGAAGTACTTAGCAGTAGCAGCAGCATACTACTTCTTTCCTAACATTTCCTTAAAAGATGTCCTTATGCTTGTTTCCTTCCCATAACCACAAAACTTCTGTGACCCTTCCAAGACCCATCTATACGCACAAGTCGTGGAACACTAAGAAGAGGCTCCATCTCCCCTCCAGTGACTGCTCTTGCAGCCTAAAATTTCACTGGCAGGCTCCACATTGGAGTTCAAGGAGTCTCAACTCAAAACCTGAGTTTCTCTGATGTGTTAACATCAAATCTGTTAGCCATTAACACTTTAGCATCAATGTGTTTGGAAAACCAAAATCAATCATTTCCTAAGAAGCCTCTGAGGATATGCGAGGGAGTAGATACATCATATGAAGGCAGTGGCACCCCACTCCAGCATTCTTGCCTGGAAAATCCCATGGACAGAGGAGCCTGGAAGGCTGCAGTCCATGGGGTCGCTGAGGGTTGGACACAACTGAGCGACTTCACTTTCACTTTTCAGTTTCCTGCACTGGAGAAGGAAATGGCAACCCACTCCAGTGTTCTTGCCTGGAGAATCCCAGGGACGGGGGAGCCTGGCGGGCTGCCGTCTATGGGGTCACACAGAGTCGGCCATGACTGAAGTGACTTACAGCAGCAGATACATCATAATGAGAAAAAGGGAAAGACAGAGGAGGTCAACAGGGAGATGAGATCCAGAGTGGACATCACAGTAGGAGCCAGGGGAGCAAGAGCTGGCAGGATGGTCAGGGGAGCTGAGAACAATGCTCAGAATGAGCCCTCAGGGAAAGACAGCTATCTGTACATGGCTATCTGTACACGCGATAACAATGCTGAAGATAATAACAACCAACTTGTTAGAACATCACCTTGCCATTTATAAAGTGACTTCACACATGTCACATTTTGCCACTGCCAGCCACACAAAGGGACATTGGTTCAGATCAGCTAACCCAGGGTCAGGTAACCATTAAAAAAGATAAAGTGGGTTTCCAGCTAAAGTGGATTGTAAAAGGCAAGAATGCCTATGCACGTGAAAAACAGACAAGCAAAAAGGGGCAAAACGACAACAGAGAGGAGGGTACAGGAAAGCAGAGGTATAGGTGGAGAAGCAGGGAAGATTCTGGAGTCAGGGTCCTTCCGCCCCTCCCTGCCCCGCCCCGAGACAACTCACAGCTAATAGCCGTGCTTCCCACTTCACACAGTCTCACTCAAGATTCCACAGGGGAGTGGTCTATGTGTAAAAGATTTAAAGTGAATAAAACCATGGTTAACTATTTATAGTGGAGACTTGGCGGGGGGGGGGGGGGGGGTAGAGATTATGGCACTTGCTTGAAGAGCTTCTTCATTTTTCTCAGAAGATAATCAAAGAGTAGATCATCCAATCTGATCAATGGTTTTGCAGCACAACTTCAGTGACTTGATTTAGTTCTTTGCCGGTTTTTCTCAAAGACAGCAGCAATGAGTGGCTTCTGCATGTTTCACAACATTTTGGCTCTTCTCTGAGTCCTTTGGTGAAAGGCCAGCTTCATGATGTCATCAAAAGCAAGTTGAGGCCATGGCACACACACCCTGTTGCAGTCACATGTAACAAAGTGCTCTGTGCTTTCGTTCACAGGCAACCTTCATGTGACTTGCGCAGTCATCATAGCTTATGCTTTGTCAAAAACAGTCTTTCCCAAGACTTCTCCTTTTCTACATTAAAGACTTTACATAAAGTGAATGTTTTCTCCCATTTCAATACTCTTCTATAAAAAGGTTGAAAGGATACCATTCTGCAGGTTCCTACTCATCCATCTCTCAGTGCTCCACCAGACATGTCTTAGAGACATGTCCCATGTCCCCAATAAATGGAATATTGCCAATCACATCAGTGACCAAAGGATGTCACTGTCATCAACGATTACAGCCACCAATCGATCACGAGCAGGCGAGCCCTGAGAAACTCAGGAAGGAAGAGAATACCTGCCATCTAGCAGTGATCAGGCTGCAGCCACTCCCTACAAGGAGTCCTGAGGAAACTTAGGATATGAAAAACAGGATACCGGCCCCAGATGGCTGAGGTGCAAATCAAAGGAATGATTTCAGTGAGCCCAGACTCTTGCATCTTCCCATGTATAGAAAAGCATTAAATTCCTTAGCTTGAGATATTTTATTTTCTTTAACAATAACCTTTCAATGTTCAAACTACCTGCACTTTGTTGCAAAACTCCTATATATCCTGCCCCTACCCCTTTCCTCATAGCGGTTCTCTCAGGGTACTTGAGATCCTACTTCCCACGCTTGAAGTCCTAAAAACTCCCACCTAATTAAGCAAAACTCTCAACTTGTAGGTTGCTGTTGTTGCTCAGGAACTCAGTTGTGTCCGACTCTTTACGACCCCATGGACTGCAGCACACCAGGCTTCCCTGTCTGTCACTAGGTCATGAATAATTTTGAACCAGCATCCCATTCATGGCCTGCCTCCAAAAGAGGCCACAAGTAGAGCAACACTTGAAGTTGTCTTTTGAGAACCCTTCCATTACACAAAAGTAATCAAAATACCAAGTGCTTCTCACAAGTTTTGGTCATGTTTCTCCCTTCTAAAAGTGTCTCATGCTTGCAAATGAAACTTAAAAATCCTTTCTTGTAGCACAGTTGTCAATATTTTTTTTAAGATGATGCCTGAGTCTTCTGTGAAATGATGCTAGTGTCAAACCAGTAACATTGGAAGTTCAGATTCCAAATGGGTGATTCTGAAAAGATCTATTTGCACTTCTTTCATTTTGGTGGTCTACACTTATAAAGGAATTTTTGTGGTTTCTGTTAATTAGCTTATTTATTTTTTCTTATTACATTCAAATAGTCATTGAGTCATCTTAGAGACATGGGAAAATACACATTTTATTTGGCAAGTTTTTATATCTTGGTGTCCTGTCCCCACTGGGCCTTTGAATGACTCAGTGCACAAAAACTCCCATATTCTTCCATAGTTTCATCAGGTAATTGATGGTCTATGCCACAGAAGGGTGGAAAAGGAAGGAAATAGCAATGCTAATGAGACTGCACATAAATATGAGGCTAAATCATGCACAGTTTTAATGCTGTTCATACACAATAAGCTCTAATTTTCTGACCCTATAGCCTTCCTTTTACTCTTCTATTTAGGGAAATAATTTGGGATAAAACATTGGATCTGATAGCAATCCAGTATGAAACAGCATTTTAGCTCTCTGAATGTAATTTGGGAATTTCCAACATCCTCAATTAACAAAAGGTATAAGCAAATTGGGCTTCCTTGATAGTTCAGTTGGTAAAGAATCCACCTGCAATGCAGGAGACCCCGGTTCAATTCCTGGGTCAGGAAAGTCCACTGGAGAAGGGATAGGCTACTCACTCCAGTATTCTTGCCCTTCCCTTGGGCTCAGCTGGTAAAGAATTGCCTCCCATGCAGGAGACCTGGGTTCAATCCCTAGATTGGAAAGATCCCCTGGAAAAAGGAAAGGCTACCCACTTCAGTATTCTGGACTGGAGAATTCCATGGACTATGTAGTCCATGGGGTTGCAAAGAGTCAGACACAGCTAAGTGACTTTCTCTTTCACATTCATAAGCAAGTTAAACATTGTTTAATATTTAGATAAATTATACAGTGCTGCACTCAATATGCCAGCAAATTTGGAAAACTCAGCAGTGGCCACAGGACTGGAAAAGGTTAGTTTTCATTCCAATCCCAAAGAAAGGCAATGCCAAAGAATGCTAAAACTACTGCACAATTGCACTCATCTCACATGCTAGCAAAGTAATGCTCAAAATTCTCCAAGCCAGGCTTCAGCAATATGTGAACCGTGAACTTCCAGATGTTCAAGCTGGTTTTAGAAAAGGCAGAGGAACCAGAGATCAAATTGTCAACATCTGCTGGATCATGGAAAAAGCAAGAGAGTTCCAGAAAAACATCTATTTCTGCTTTATTGACTATGCCAAAGCCTTTGACTGTGTGGATCACAATAAACTGTGGAAAATTCTGAAAGAGATGGGAATACCAGACCACCTGATCTGCCTCTTGAGAAATTTGCATGCAGGTCAGGAAGCAACAGTTAGAACTGGACATGGAACAACAGACTGGTTCCAAATAGGAAAAGGAGTATGTCAAGGCTGTATATTGTCACCCTGCTTATTTAACTTATATGCAGAGTATATCATGAGAAACTCTGGACTGGAAGAAGCACAAGCTGGAATCAAGATTGCCGGGAGAAATATCAACAACCTCAGATATGCAGATGACACCACCCTTATGGCAGAAAGTGAAGAGGAACTCAAAAGCCTCTTGATGAAAGTGAAAGAGGAGAGTGAAAAAGTTGGCTTAAAGCTCAACATTCAGAAAACGAAGATCATGGCATCCGGTCCCATCACTTCATGGGAAATAGATGGGGAAACAGTGTCAGGCTTTATTTTTGGGGGCTCCAAAATCACTGCAGATGGTGACTGCAGCCATGAAATTAAAAGATGCTTACTCCTTGGAAGGAAAGTTATGACCAACCTAGATAGCATATTAAAAAGCAGAGACATTACTTTGCCAACAAAGGTCCATCTAGTCAAGGCTATGGTTTTTCCTGTGGTCATGTATGGATGTGAGAGTTGGACTGCGAAGAAGGCTGAGTGCCGAAGAATTGATGCTTTTAAACTGTGGTGTTGGAGAAGACCCTTGAGAGTCCCTTGGACTGCAAGGAGATCCAACCAGTCCATTCTGAAGGAGATCAGCCCTGGGATTTCTTTGGAAGGAATGATGCTAAAGCTGAAACTCCAGTACTTTGGCCATCTCATGCGAAGAGTTGACTCATTGGAAAAGACTCTGATGCTGGGAAGGATTGGGGGCAGGAGGAGAAGGGGACGACAGAGGATGAGATGGCTGGATGGCATCACTGATTCGATGGGCTGAGTCTGAGTGAACTCTGGGAGTTGGTGATGGACAGGGAGGCCTGGTGTGCTATGATTTATGGGGTCGCAAAGAGTCGGGCACAACTGAGCAACTGAACTGAACTGACACAGTTTCCTGTCAAATAAAAATAACATTTTAAAGTTGTTTTTATGATGATGAGTTTAGCCCACAAGGAGGTGCAGAGTCCAATTTTATTCCAAGTCAAAATTTTTTGAATATTTCTTTCTGTCTTCTGCCATTTGAGCAAATTGGAATCAATACAACTAATCTCTTAAGGAATAAATCAATGCTCCTTTCATACTGCCATAAACTTCACTCAAATGTCTACTGGAGAGAGAAATCATGTTCAACAACTTCTAATCTGTGGTTTACAAGCCATGCTTCCCATGGGCTCCAAATAGCAGTGAAAGGGGAAAGGAGAAGTGAGAAAGTAGAGGCACAGTTTCTCATTTTGGAGACAGAACTCCACTGAAAAAAAAACAAATTTGAAACTACAGTTCTAGATCAAAAGTTACTGAAAGGAAAAAGACAGATGGAGTCAACACATCATCTTTCACTCCCTTCCAAAACTCTTCTAAATTGACTACAGGAGAACTGTTAAAAAATTATTTTCAAGGCACCAACTCATAATGACAGCACAAACATTTGAGAGGCCGGAAAGAGTGTCGATGGAAGAGTGGTAAAATAGAGCAGAGCTGAGGAAACTGAACTCTGTGTAGGCAGAAGGAAAAGTCAAGAAATAATCTTTTACTCAGGATTGTTAGCACCAGGAACCATCAAAGAAAAATGGCAAAAATTAGCAAAAAAAATCAATTTTTTTTTTATTCTGATCAAAAAAAATTTGGTTCAAATTCTGAGATCACTTCTTCCTTTTGGTGTAATTGGGCAACCACTCCTGCCTATCCCAGGAAAACACTGGAGGTGTATTTTCTGGAGAGAGTGAAACAGGATCTCTGAGCTGGGTGTATACCAAATACATATGAGGCAAAGATATATCAAAAGGTGGAAAATTTGGTAGACAAATACTACTCACTTTACAGTGAAAATCAGCAAGTCCCAATCATGAGCTTGGTTCCCAACCAACTTTTCCATCCCTTATTCAACAGAACAGACAATGAGGAGTTTGGGACATCTGGGAAAAGATGGAAGATAAAACTAAAACAAAGAAATAAAACAGCTACTTGGAGAAAAAAGCAAAGTAAGATAACCCTTCCTCCACTCACCAATATCAATATTCCCAGAGAATTAAGAGAAAATGACAAAATCATATAAAATAATGCAATGTTGTTTAAAAGAAACACTCAAATTTTTCAAAAATAGAGCTCTTTTTAATTAAAAGCACATCTGAAATTTAAAACTCAGAAGAGTTGGAAAATAAAATCTATGAAGTATCTCAGGAAGTACAGCCAAAAAAATATGTAGCTGAAAAACAAAAGAACACCAGTCCACAATATCCAATGCCCAAGTAATAGGAATTCTAAAAAAGAGAGAGAGAGAGAGAAATAATAAATGGAGGGCAGAAGACCATCAACAAAATAAGTGAAGAGAAATTCCCAGAACTAAAGCATATGGATCTTCATATTAAAGGATCCACCAAGTATCTAGCACATCATGATAAAATTTCAGAATATTAAGAAGATCCTACACACTTTAAGAGGGAGGAGAA
Source organism: Bos grunniens (assembly GCF_055505025.1). Lineage (NCBI taxonomy): Eukaryota > Metazoa > Chordata > Mammalia > Artiodactyla > Bovidae > Bos > Bos grunniens. The sequence goes on from NC_141168.1 coordinate 13,311,022, forward strand.
CACCAAATCCAGAATATTAGAAATTGAGTGATTTTAGTCTTCTTGAAAGTAATTTTTTAAGATAGAAAGCAATGTAAGAATTGTCTCTAACCTAGGCTCTCTATCTGGATATTCAAGTGCAAGAGCGAAATAAAGACTCTTCTGACAAGCCAAGTCTCAAAATCAACTTTCTCTGGGAACTACTCTTCCAAAGTGAGTGAGCACTCTATGGTAAAAGAAGACATGGGGTACAGACAATGCAAGATCTGAAATAAGAGAGACGTAAAGGGGTCACTAGGATGAATGAAGACGGATCTCAAAATGAATGGAGGCACACCAGGCATGCGGACATGTCCATTTAGAAGCAGGACGTGAGGCTCCAGGAGAGACTTTCTCAGACAAATAAAATATTGCAATATCTGATGAACCCAAAAATATTGAGAAAGATTTAAACCACTGACAAAGAGTTTGAGAGCAAAAGCAAACAAAACAAGGCAATTACTAGCTGAACAGAAAGCCAGAGGAAAAAATATTGCTAAAACTACATGGTTCCATCATGAATAACATTTACATAAACATGGAAAGAAAACATGTTTCTCCACTCACCACACTTCTGACATCAAATTGAGGCGGTGGGGTGGTGAGAGAGGGTCTCACACCAACCAGTTTTCCAGTCTCCAGTCATCATCTGATTTTACAGTTGAATTCTGACAGGGACTACTCCAAGCCAGTGCAGACCCACAGGTTAAGAGTTTAGTCCCACAAGACTGCTCCTCACTTGTCATCTGTACTTCTGACCAACCAGCTATAAATTAGGGGCTCCCACACCACCACTTTAGGTTTAATGTATGCTCAGTCACTCAATCGTGTCCATCTCTTTGTAACCCCATGGACTGTAGCCCACTAGGCTCCTCTGTTCGTGGAATTTTCCCAGCAAGAATACTGGAGTAGGTTGCCATTTCATCCTCCAGGGGATCTTCCCGACCTAGGGATTGAACCCAAGACTCCTGCACTGCAGGTGTATTCTATACAGCTGAGCCATCAAGAAATTTGCTTTAACAGCTCACAGAACTTAAGGGAACAGTTAACTTACATTTATGGGTTCATTATAAAGGATTCAGATGAACAGCTAGATGAAAAGCTACACAGGACTGTTAAAAAAAAATTGTCAGAGTAAAATTTAAGATCTAATTGAATACATGTTTTTTGAAAAAAACTCAAAAAATTGAATTTTTTATTGAAAAATGAATCGGGCAGCATGCCATCTATTCCAGCAGTAGAAAAAAGTTCCACCCAGCAATAGAAAAGTAAAGGTTTCTAAAAGTGGAGAGGAGGAGGAAAAAAGGAAAATTATTAACAGAAAGAATGCATTGTTTCAGGCAAAGTTGCCCTCCTAAGGGAAACACAAGGGGCCCATCCAGTGGAATATCTCATTATTGTTGACCAGATGATTCCAGGTTGACTGGTTAGAGGTTAAGTTTCTGGGAGAGGTTTTAACTGTGGTTAGGTTAGGTATTTAAGTCTTGGTTTGCTGATATAGGGCCTTAACACAATTCGGGACCTATTTCTTCTTAACAAGAAGGGATGCAGACAGCTTCTGAGTGTAGTTACCCGTTGTTCCAGCACACAGGAGGTTCTGTTATGTAGGTTCGTGTGTGCTCAGTCATATCTGACTCTTTGCAACCCCATGGACTATAGCCCACCAGGCTCCTCTGCCCATGGAATTTTCCAGGCAAGAACACTGGAATGGGTTGCTATTTCCTTCTCCACAGGATCTTCCCGACTCAGGGATCAAACCCTCGTCTCTTGCATCTCCTGCATTGGCAGATGGATTCTTTACCCTTGTGTCACCTGAGAATCCCTTTATATGGGTAAGATGGATTAAATCTTTGACCACTGGTGTTTAACTCAATCTTCAGCCCCTCTCCCCTCCCTGAGGTTGGAGATGGAGCTGAAAATTCCAGTCTTCTAATCAAGCCTGGGTCTTTCTGGTGACCATTCCCATCCTGAAGCTGGTGCACCGGTCATTTTCATTAGCATACAGAGTCACTCTTATCATCCCAGAGATGCCAAAGGATCTTAGAAACTCCTTTGTCAGGAATTGGAATCAAAGACCATATATGAGAACAAAAGATGCTCAGGAAATTACAAGGTTTAGGAACCTTGTACAGGGTTTAGGAATCCTGTGTCAGGAACTGCTGGCAGGGACCAAATGTGTATTTCTTATCATGTCACAGTCATAATATTTCAAACACTGAAAACCAATCTAGCCAACATCACAAATTATATTGAAAAGTGGGATGAAAGGGTCTGCCATGGAAATGAAGGAAAGAAGGCATTCCATAGTGGAATGAATGCCTAAGACTGAAAAATCAAAAGTAGCAATGCAAACATTTAGTTTAGAGACAAGGACAGAAACACACACATAAACACATATATGCACACGTGTGAAAGTAGTTGCCTTGGGAAAGGGGGAATGGAAGAAGATGGGAGCAAGAACCGCTACTTTTAAAACAAATTGGTAGAAATCTGGCTCTTTAAATGAGACACACTATTTTGATGAAATTTTAAGGAAAAGTGAGAAAAGGCAATAAGTAGAAGGCTATAAACTAAAAGAGCCAGTGACTCTTCCTTGGTTTTTGTAAATGGCAGTGCCTCTTAGAAGCACGGATTTATTTTCCTCTTGCAATTAAGTATTGGACTGCTGTCCCCCATAAACAGGAATTAAAATGATCTAATATTACTCATAATTTTATTAAAATCTTCCAAGTATATGTTTTTCATAATCTTTTGGAGGCAGAAAGGGTAGAAGTCAATATGAGTCATGTTTCTAAAATGGCTTAATCATTTTGCTTCAAAAAAACCATAATCTAAGATTTCCATTTTTCAAATGGTGATTTTTCTCCTGATTTTTTTCTTTCCAATCCCCTTCCATCTTGTGCCTCCTCGTCTCCTTGAACACCCCCACCTCCACCATTCAGCACCATTCAACTTCCTGGAGGTGTAGGGTGAAGGGAGTATTGGTGGCAGAGACTGTTCAACACTTCTTGAGATGAGGCCAAAATGTGCTGACCTATATACCACCATTAGTGGGAATCTGGGGATAAAATAAAGAGGCAAGAACACACTGTGTTCTTCCAATGTGTTCCCACATGATATGGAAGCTCACATATTTCCTCTTAGATTCAATGGAGAAGAGAAAGAGTTTTTTTTTAAAAACATAGCCAAGATATGGAAGCAACCAAAGTGCCCATCAAAGGATGAACAGATAAAGAAAATGTGATATATCTAGTGGAATATTATTCAGTCATTAAAAAAAATGTTGCAGACTTCCCTGGTAGTTCGGTGGTTAAGAATCCATCTGTCAATGCAGGGGACACGGGTTCAATCCCTGGTTTGGGAAGATTCCACATGCCATGGGGCAGCTAAGCCTGTGAGCTCTAGAGCCCATGGTCTACAAGACAAGCCACCGCAGTGAGAAGCCCAAATACCACATGAAGACTAGCCCCACCTTGCCACAACTAGAGAAAGTTCAAGCACCACAGCAAAGACCCCGTGCAGCCAAAAATAAAAAAGAATGCTGCCATTTGCAACAACGCGGATGGGCCTCGACAGTATTATGCTAAGTGAACTAACTCAGAGAAAGACAAATATTGTACAATTTCACTTGTGTATAGAATGTAAAAAACCAAAACAAACAAACATAACAAAGTGGAAACAAAAGTCACAAGTACAGAGGACAAGCATGGGATTGTTGGTGGGGATCAGGAAATAGATGAGGGAGGCTAATAGGTACAAACTCCCAATTACAAAATAAATGAATCACAACTATGAAATGTGCAGTGTGGGGAACATAGTCAATAATTATATAATATCTTTGTATAGCAACACATGGTAGCTAGACTTACCATGGTGATCATTTTGAAATGTATAGAAATATTGAATCATTATGTTATGTACCAGGAACTAACCTAGTGTTGTAAGTCAATTACACTTCAAAAACAAACTCATAGAAGAAGAGATCAGACGTAGTTACCGGAAATGGTTGAAAGGTACAGACTTCCAGTGATAAGCTAAACAAATGCTAGGGATACAAAGTACAACATAATAAACATAATTAACACTGCAGTATGTTATACATGAAAGTTAACAGAGTAAATCCTAAGAGTTCTCACCACAAGGAAAAAAAATTCTCTATTTCTTTAATTTTGTATCTATATGAGATGATGGATGGTCACTAAACTTAATGTGATAACCACTTCATGAGGTTTGTATGTCAAAACATTATGCTGTATACCTTAAACAAATATTAATACAGTGTTGTGCACAAATTATATCTCAATAAAACTGGAAGATAAAAGGCATTCCCAGTTTTCCAGCTCCTCCTGACAATCCCCACAGAAAATTCCCATCACTTTGTCTGCATCTACAGAAATGAAGGAAAACAAGGGATTTCAGCTGGCAGCCGTGATAGCTTCTACCTGGGTGGGAAGGTAGGGAAGGATTGCAGAACGGTGGTAGGAAGACTGGGTGAGTGTGGAGCCAGTAGGGAACGGGCACTGGCCTCCCAGGCAGGTAGCTTACTGGATTAGATAGTTTTTCCCCATCAGACCAGTAATAAAAGTAAGAGGAGAGGGAATTCCTTAGTGTTCCAGTAGTTAGGACTCTGCTTTCACTGCCAAGGGCGAGGTTTCAGAACTGAGATTCTGGAAGCTGTGAGGCCAAAAAAAAAAAAAAAGAGAGAGAGAGAAATATTTTTCTAAATCACAGATTATTAAGTAGGGAGTTCTAGGAAAGCAATATAACCTCAGAGTGAACCAACATTCATTGAAAACCTAATTTGTGGCTGGCATTAAGCTAAGCACGTCTGCATACAGCATTTTCTCATTTAATCTTATTTAAGGTTGCCATGTGTGCTCCAGATTTTGCTCTTTATTATTAGATACACTGTCTATGCCTTTGTTGGTTTTGTTTTTTTCCCCCGCTCAGGAAAATATTATGACGCTCCTATAACTCTGCCTTTACCCTGGATGGAAAATCAGAAAGCCATATTGCTTGACAGTATTTTCCATTGCCCAGTGGGGCCAGAATAAATCAGCTCTATCTACTTGCCACTTTTCAGTGACTGAATTTCAAATTTCTGAACCAAGATTGCTGTTTGGAGTAACTAACAAGTGCTTTGTCATCTCCCTGTTTCTCCTCTTCCCCATAATATTTATTTACCAACAGGTGGCAATGAATAAATATGCCCAAGCAGGCAAACATTAGAGAGAATCTAATAAACTATCATGACATTCCAAAGAAAGTTATGAAAATAAATGCTCATCTTAACATTCTACGAGTTAAATTAACATAGAGCCAGTTTCTTGTAAAGGGCACATAATTAAGTTTCAGAAGAGCTGGGCTTGATTTTACTTCTGTCATTCTCTCAACATGCAACATTGGATTAAATCTCCTCCTCGCTTTCAACCTCAGCGTGTACAATTTAATAATAAATACCCAGCAAGTTTGTGAATTTTGGACCAGGCAATATACATAAAAATATTTTGTCCATTGCTGAGGCCTGCATGTTAGTTATTTAGGAAAACAAGCACAACCCACAAATGAGGATGAAGACAAAACAGAAGAAACAAAATGCAAACTCAAGTTTTCTACTGTTGTCCTTTTCTGAAGGGAAACCTGTTTTCACAACTTTCCTGTTGCAATGCCTTTCTTCATTAAAAAAATAAATAAATAAATGAAAAGCCTTTTATGCTTCTTACTAAAGAACAAATCTCAAATCTTGCACGATCTTCTTTGTAAGGTTCTGAAACTGCTGCTTTCCCTCAGAACATTCAGCAGCCCCTGCTTCATCCGAGGCTTCCTAAGGGGTCTCTCTCGTGGAATGGGCATCAAAGACTCGGACAAACTCTCCTCAAAGTTCTCTGCCAGTCTGAGAGTCCCTGTTCCTGACTCTTCTCTCTCTTTCCCAGTCACCGTGGGAGAACTTTAGACCTCTTTCTTTTCCACCAGTCTCTCTGAGAAAATGTCCAACTTCACCCTCTCTCCAAGAAACGCCTTACAGTGACTCATCAGCACCAATATATGCACAAGGAAGATACCTCATTAATCCAAAAATCAACCTGATAATAACAAATTCTGCTCATATTCTGAATCTGATAAGTGGGGAGAGTGGGGCAAACTCCTGGAAATCATGAAGGTGCTGCCTTTGTTAGAAGGACAGGAAAGAGGACTTCCCTGGTGCTACAGTAGATGGGAATTGACCTGCCAATGCGGAGTACACGGGTTTGAGCCCTGGTCTGGGAAGATCCCGCGTGCCCAGGAGCAACTAAGCCTGAGAGCCACGACTACCGAGCCTGAGTGCTGCAACTGCTGAATTCCATGCGCCCAAGAGCCTATGCTCTGCAGCGAGAGAAGCCACGGCAATGAGAAGGCTGCACGCTGTGACGAAGAGCACCCCTCTTGCCACAATTAGAGAAAGCCTGCACACAGCAACGACCTACCACAGCCAAAAATCAATATATAAAGTCATTAAAAAAAAAAAAAAAGAAGGACAGGTAAGAGCAGCTGATCCAGAGGAGGGCTGTCTTTCCGGAGATGGAGGGGAAGCCATGGTTCTGCATTTTCCCAGTGAACAAGAATCAGCTCTGACCCAGGCTGGGGGTTCCCTGGGAAGAAGAAAAAGTGGAACGGAAAGAGCCATCCTGCAGAGAAGTCACACTTCACACCCCAGCCAACCTGTGAGGGTTGTTCAAGCTAAACGAAGTTCCAATGTGTCTCAGTTTATTTGGTGGTTCCATTCTTAGAAATCATCATACACTAAAATTGTGCAAAAATTGATTTGTGTTTATATGTAGTGGAGTTAAGTTTTTGGCTCAGATGTTTTTCACCAACAAGGCTATGACAGGACACCCAGAATCCTTGATGGATGGGGAAAATCATGTGTCAACTTGAACCTCAGTTGAAGTGACTTGGGGATTTATCTTTCTGGGAAAAACTGTTCTGACATGTGCACAAGACTGAAAATATAAGGATTCTCTTTACTACTTTGTTTATAATAGCAAAAACATAGAGGAAAAAATAAAAACATAAATGTCTCCATTAAATGACTGGAGATGTTTAGGAAATTTATGCAGGCGTTGACTGTCATGATCTTTGGGGTTACTATTGGTACGCATTGGTTGGGGGCCACAACATATCTCACGCAATGAAGAATTTTCCCCATCCATCATGGATTCTGGGTGTCCTGTCACAGCCTTGTTGGTGAAAAACATCTGAGCCAAAAACTTAACTCCACTACATATAAACACAAATCAATTTTTGCACAATTTTAATAGATGATGATTTCTAAGAATGGAACCACCAAATAAACTGAGACACACTGGAACTTTGTTTAGCTTGAATCTTTACCATGAGTTGTTCATCATCTCAGAAAAATCATGAAGTCATTGGCAATGTCATCCAGGGTATTTAATTTAGCATCAAATCACACCCAAATCTGTCTGCACTCGGGACTGTAGCACTCACTTGAGTCTATAAAGAGGTACAGCATCTGTCTACTTGATGATGTCATCTGCTTCAGTGTGCCAAAGTCATTTGTATATCAAAGTAGATGTTAATTTATTATACATTGTTTTTCTTTGTATCCTTTTATTACAGTTAGAACATTATATTGCTTTTTAATCATATATTATATAACATATTACTTATGAATTTCATTTCAGGACAATACGGAGGTATTCTCCAATATTTTTATAAAAAGGGAGCATTGGTTCAGAGTATCCTTAATATGATATATTATGGAATACTCTGCAACAGTTAAGAGAATTACCACTCTAATGGCAGAGAGTGAAGAGGAGCTAAAGAGTCTTGATGACGGTAAAAGAGAGTGAAAAGGCTGGCTTGAAACTCAACATTCAAAGAACTAAGATCACGGCATCTGGTCCCACCACTTCATGGCAAATAGAAGGGGAAAAAGTGGAAGCAATGACAGATTTGCTTTTCTTGGGTTCCAAAGTCACTGCAGACGGTGATTGCAGCCATGAAATCAAAAGACGACTGCTCCTTGGAAGGAAAGGTATGACAAAATTAGACAATGTGTTATAAAGAAGAGATATCACTTTGTCGACAAAATTCTGTATAGCTGAAGCTATGGTTTTTCCAGTTGTCATGTATGGATGTGTTGTTGTTATTGTTCAGTTGCTCAGTCGTGTCTAATTCCTTGCAACCCCATGGACTGCTGCACGCCAAGCTTCCCTGTCCTTCACCATCTCCTCCTGGACAATAAAGAAGGTTGAGCACCAAATAACTGATGCTTTCAAACTGTGGCGCTGGAGAACACTCTTCAGAGTCCCTTGGACATCAAGAAGATCAAACCAGTCAATCTTAAAGGAAATCAACCCTGAATATTCATTGGAAAGACTGATGCTGAAGCTGAAGATTCAATATTTTGGCCACTTGATGTGAAAAGCCAATTCAATCGAAAAGACCCTGATGCTGGGAAAGATTCAAGGCAAAAGGAGCAGATAGTGGCAGAGGATGAGATGGTTAGTGTCACTGACTCAGTGGACATGAATTTGAGCAAACTCTGGGAGATAGTGAAGGACAGGGAAGGCTGGCATGCTGCAGTCCATGGCTTTGCAAAGAGTTGGACATGACTCAGCGACTAAACATACATATACTGATTGGAAAAACTGCTAAGGTAGTTGAGTAAAGAAAGTGTTTCAAAGAAGTTTATACAGCATGTACAGCTGATACCAATTACATAACCACACTGTGTGGGATGATATATGTATATATAGAGAAAAAATGCAAGGAGGAAACATCTGAAAGTCTATAAAACCAACTGATAATGAGGAGATGGAATCAGGAATGGTAGTCAAGGTGGATTTCCACTTTGTGAAGCTTAAAAGTGTACAGAGAGTGTATGCAGGAGTCCATTACATAATTTAAAACAGCTAAAGTTAAAATTTTGTAAAGAATTGCTGGGGAAAAAGCCATGCTTGAGTTCTCAGTGTTGTCAGCCCCATGTGGTTGGCCTGAACTTCGGGAAGGCCAACAGCAGGAGTAGCCTTGGCACAGCTGGGCCATCACCCCACGAGCCAGCCTCTAGTGTGGAGGAACTTCACCCGTGCCAGGAAATATGAAGGCTCTGTGGGTCCCTTGGCAACAGGTGGCCACATCTAGATACCTACATCTTGCACCAAAGACTGGAAGAGAAGACATTTGTCCTGGGTCCCACTCCTAGCCCAGGAGAAGCCCTCCACTGAGCCCAGCACCAGTGGGAAATGGGTGTTTCAAACCAAAGGCTTCCCCTCCAGGGAGCATCACTGCATGATCACCATCAGCCACGAAGGAGGCCCTGGCACAGGCCTCTTGGCTTTGTGGCTTTCCACACCAGAGAGTAAGGCCAACTTCATGCAGTCATCAAGAAAGGACTGAGCCAAACTGGGTTCCCCCCTCTGTTGCAGACCAAAACTCAATGAAGCATCAGGAGATCCCAGTCGCACAACAGGAAGGGGACAAGAGCATCAGAGAAGGGTTGCAACGAACCCCTGGGCCTTCTGCCATCACCAGAGGGTCAAGGACTCAATGTCCTCTGAGAAAGAAAGTGTGTACCTGATCCCACAGTTAAGTCGCTCAGTCATGTCTGACTCTGTGACCCCATGGACTGCAGCACGCCAGGCCTCCCTGTCCATCACCAACTTCCGGAGTCTACTCAAACTCATGTCCATCGAGTCAGTGATGCCATCCAGCCATCTCATCCTCTGTCATCCCCTTCTCCTCAAACCTCCAATCTTTCCCAACATCAGGGTCTTTTCAAATGAGTCAGTTCTTCGCATCAGGTGGCCAAAGTATTGGAGTCTCAGCCTCAACATCAGTCCCTCCAATGCCACGTGACTGAGTCATAATGCTTGGTGGTTATGGTCAGCACAAAGGGCCCCCTCTCTAAAGTTCACTAGGCTCACTGCCCATCCTAAACACAACGGAAAACTTGGACCTCACATTGGAAAGGCAGCTACAGCAGTAGAAGAGTACACTTAGATAGCCCATTGGGAGGAAGATGTTCTAAACATAACAGATCCATCTGCATGCAGGGTAACAGTCATTTCCCCAAGTCCTAGCCACCTGGAGCATAGATGACACATCGCAATGGCACTAGGCTCTGTGTGCCCTGCCAGCCTGCTCTGCGGATCTCCACGCCCGGCCCCGCAGGCCTCCACGCCCCCAGACAGCTGTGCAGGGTTCTGCCCCCACAGCTGTCAGGCTCCCTGCTGCTGCCGTCCATCCGGCCGCTGCTCTGCCTGCCCATGTCCTCACCTCACCACCACACCCTGCAGTTCCCAGAGGAACGGTCCTGCCTCCAAGGAGCACGCTCTTAATTTCAACCTTCAACCTTAGACATGCTTTAAAAAGACAGCTCAGGACCAGAACACCTGAGAAAGCTTTCCTGATGGCAAGACCAGAGTGCTACGAGAGCTCACACACCTCCACCCTCTCCAAACCCCTCTGTCCTCCAAGCATCCAGTTAGGTGACATTCTTTACGGATTCTTAATTTTTTATGCATGAGTTCCCAGAACCTAGCCATCACTAACAGACTCTTCCCATAAATAAGATTCCTGGTGTCTACACAGAAAGACAAGCATTAAATGTGATTTAGAGTATGAGCGCTGGTGTCAGATCAACTGAGTTTGAAGGTCCTCTTTACCATTACTTAGCTTGAGTTAGTTAATTTCCTGGATTTCAGCTTCCTCATTTCTAAATGTGCACACCACGCAAGTTTCGTCGAAACATTAAATGGCAACATATATGGAGTGGTTAGCACAGTCCTGGTTCATATAAGACTTCTGTCCCAGGGTCACCTGGAAAAAGAGCTATGAAGCCCCCACTGCAACTATCCAACGCAGTGATGCACATTTTAGAGACCTGTATTCTGATGTATGGGCTTCTCTGATGGCTCAGTGGTAAAGAACCCACCCGGCAATGCAGGAGATGAAGGCTGGATCCCTGGGTTGGAAAGATCCCCTGGAAGAGGAAATGACAACCCTCTCCAGTATTCTTGCCTGGGAAATCCCATGGACAGAGATGCATGGTGGGCTACAGTTCGTGGGGTCGCAGAGTCAGACACGACTGAGTGACTAAACAATAATAACATTCGGATATATTATCTCATTTCTTTTAACACTGTTTTCTTATCTCATAAGGCTTCCTTGGAGAGTGGGAATTCTGAAATTCTGCTGGACTTTTACTTTGTTTTGGGGACATTTGAATAAAGAATATTCATAGAATTGTGGATTTTAGTACTCCGAAAGTGTTAGAGTGGTATTTATTCCCATAGCACCTCACAGTCTAAATGGCTCTGAGGGGCCTTCAGAGATCACGTGGTCCTGCTGCTGACATCAGGTGCATGCATGCTAAGTCGCTTCAGTTGTGTCTGACTTTTTATGACCCCATGGACTGTAGCCTGCCAGTCTCCTCTGTCCATGGGATTCTTCAGGCAAAGAGTACTGGAGTGGGTTTCCATGCCCTCTTCCAGGGGATCTTCCTGGCCCGGGGATCAAATATTGGTCTCTTATGTCTCCTGCATCGGCAGGTGGGTTCTTTACCACTAGCACCAAATGGGAAGCCCCTGACTTCAGATAAGATCTCATTATCCCTACTTGAAGCCAAGAGAGCTCAAGAGACAGACCTAGAGTCTCAGAGTAAAAGATGGGGGAATTAAAGACCAAAAGAAGTCAGGATCAACCCCCCAAAATTAGGACATTTGTTCACTTCCATTGTATATGAGTGTCCATGGTTCTTGGTATCAAACCCTTAAGGCTCTAAGAAAAAAGTGGAAGTTGCTCAGTCATGTCCGCAACCCCCTGGACTGCAGCTCACCAGTCTCCTCTGTCCATGGAATTCTCTCGGCAATAATCTTGGATTGGGTAGCCATTCCCTTCTCCATGGGATCTTCCCAACCCAGGGATCAAATCTGGATCTCCCTCATTGCAGGCAGATTCTTTACCATCTGAGCCACTGGGGAAGCCCAAGAACCAAAGGCATTTCTGTATGAAAACTGTGCCTGTTCACTGCTGTCACCACAGGCCAGTTAATACAATTAGATGCTTCCTCAAGGGAATGACAATTACAATAATAACAGGTTAATGCCATTTTCCTATTTTCCTATTGGCTTTCTTTCTAATTTTGAGAATCGCAAAATGACAGTGAGGTATGTATTTCAATCTGGAAAGGTGACAAAGGAAGAGGGAACAAAAACAAATCCTCACCAGGAAGCAAAAGACAAGTGAAGGACTGAGTAAACTGTGGTGCCTCTCAGGACAAATCCCTGCTTTAGGCAGAAGGCCAGACCTATAGGGAGACTACGGAGAACCCAGTCCGAGGAAGCAAGCTGGAGGACAAAGGAGCAGGAAGACTAACTTTTGTTTTCGGCCCAGCTGGATGGCTGAGGGACGTAGAGCCACAGCCTCATAGCAGAGCAGAAGCAGGAACAGGATACATTAGCGAAAATACCAAAATGTGGCTGCAATATCCACTCACTTCATTCTCCTACCAGGATCCTGGCAGCAGAGCAAACAAAAGGCAGGTCTGCTCCTGGGCACCTGCCCTTGGCACCCTCTCCTCTGAGAAAACTAAGGTCTGAAACCAAAGCCCCATAAGACAGCTTTACTTCCACAGAGCCTCTCTGGGGAGACAGAGGAGGCGGCTGCAATCCCCACCACAGCTCACTGCACAGCCTCACAAGTGCCCACTTGAAGTATCTGGGCCGTTTTTAACCAGCGTTCTGCCCCCAAAAGGTCACTGGCACAGCCCATTAACAATTCCCAGGGGAAATAAATAGACTCTGGGTAATAAGATAAAACCTAACCTTTTTTCCCCCTTTGTGCTTAGTCTGGTTTCACGTGCTCACAGAGGGCCAAGTGCAGAGGCCTGCAGACCAGAGTTCCTCCTGCAGAATGGCTATTGCAACACCTCAGCTAGGTGGTTTCAAAGTCCAAGATGGCGGCTGGGGCCCGTGTACAGTCTGCTCACAGCACTGCAATCCAAGATGGCGGCTGGGGGCCGTGTACAGAGTCTGCTCACGGCCCTGCAATCCAAGGTGGCGGCTGAGGCCCACGTACAGAGTCTGCTCAGGGCACTGCAATCCAAGATGGCAGCTGGGGTCCGTGTACAGAGAGGCTGCTCAGAGTTGGAGCCCTGAGCAGTACCACTACACTGGGCGGAGAACTCTGCCCGCTTCCCTCCCTTCTCTTCCCCAATGAGGAAACCCATACAAAGCAGCTCCACCCACCAGCCTGTAAGGGGAGCATGTGTACTCTAAAGCAGAACTCACATCTTTCCATTTTTGATCGGAAACTAAACTTTCCTTTGCTTTGGAACCAAACTTGGCCTCATTTTGTCAGCTCAAGAGACACCAGAGAAGAGAAACCTTGTTGGGAATGACGCAGGAGGGTAACAGAAGGTGCCTGCCACATCTCTGCTTGCTCTTTTGTTCTCTCTCAAGCCACCTTTTCCCAAGACTTCTCTGGTTCCCCTTGCCACCGCCAGTCCCGTTTTTTGGTTTCTCCCGCTAGCATACCCCACTCAGCCAAACAAAATCCCACTCAATGACTCTTAGTCCAGCTATAGTTCTGCACCCAATTCCTATGTGTTTTTTTTCCCACACCACCAAATGACCGCTCAACTCTGGCTAAATGTCCTACAATTCAGCTAAATGTGGACACTATCCAGCCAGGGCCAGCATCAGATTCCACAGGGTAAGGGCTCATTCCCTCCAGACCGCACCCCCCACCCCCCGTCCCCAACCCACTTCAAACAGTTGTAGCAAGTCTATAGAGCAGAGGCTTCCACAACCCCCTTCTCAGGTCGGATTAATTTGCTAGAACAGCTCAGAGACTCGGGGAAAGAATTTATTAATTAGTTTCCTGGTTTATTATCATCTCAGATCAGTCACTCAGTCGTGTCCCACTCTTTGCGACCCCATGAATCGAAGCACGCCAGGCCTCCCTGGCCATCACCAACTCCTGGAGTTCACCCAGACTCACTCCATCGAGTCAGTGATGCCATCCAGCCATCTCATCCTCTGTCGTCCCCTTCTCCTCTTGCCCCCAATCCCTTCCAGCATCAGTCTTTTCCAATGAGTCAACTCTTCACATGAGGTGGCCAAAGTACTGGAGTTTCAGCTTTAGCATCATTCCTTCCAAAGAAATCCCAGGGCTGATCTCCTTCAGAATGGACTGGGTGGATCTTCTTGCAGTCCAAGGGACTCTCAAGAGTCTTCTCCAACACCACAGTTCAAAAGCATCAATTCTTCGGTGCTCAGCCTTCTTCACAGTCCAACTCTCACATCCATACATGACCACAGGAAAAACCATAGCCTTGACTAGACGGACCTTTGTTGGCAAAGGAATGTCTCTGCTTTTGAATATGCTATCTAGGTTGGTCATAACTTTCCTTCCAAGGAGTAAGCATCTTTTAATTTCATGGCTGCAGTCACCATCTGCAGTGATTTTGGAGCCCAAAAAAGTAAAATCTGACACTGTTTCCACTGTTTCCCTATCTATTTCCCATGAAGTGATGGGACCAGATGCCATGATCTTCATTTTCTGAATGTTGAGCTTTAAGCCAACTTTTTCACTCTCCACTTTCACTTTCATCAAGAGGCTTTTGAGTTCCTCTTCACTTTCTACCATAAGGGTGGTGTCATCTACATATCTGAGGTTATTGAGATTTCTCCCGGCAATCTTGATTCCAGCTTGTGCTTCTTCCAGTCCAGCGTTTCTCATGATGTACTCTGCATATAAGTTAAATAAATAGGGTGACAATATACAGCCTTGACGTACTCCTTTTCCTATTTGGAACCAGTCTCTTGTTCCATGTCCAGTTCTAACTGTTGCTTCCTGACCTGCATACAAACTTCTCAAGAGGCAAATCAGGTGGTCTGGTATTCCCATCTCTTGAAGAATTTTCCACAGTTGATTGTGATCCACACAGTCAAAGGCTTTGGCATAGTCAATAAAGCAGAAATAGATGCTTTTCTGGAACTCTCTTGCTCTTTCCAGGATCCAGCGGATGTTGGCAATTTGACCTCTGGTTCCTCTGCCTTTTCTAAAACCATGGTTTTCTAAAACCGTGAACATCAGAAAGTTCACGGTTCACATATTGCTGAAGCCTGGCTTGGAGAATTTTGAGCATTACTTTACTAGCGTGTGAGATGAGTGCAATTGTGTGGTAGTTTGCAAATTTGGAAAACTCAGCAGTGGCCACAGGACTGGTTTATTATAAAAGGATACAATTCAAGAAAAGAAATCAGCATTTCCATTACCTCTCCAGGCACATTACATAGGCTCGATAAAGGACAGATATGGTATGGACCTAAGAGAAGCAGAAGATATTAAGAAGTGGCAAGAATACACAAAAGAACTGTACAAAAAAGATCTTCATGCCCCAGATAATCACAATGAGGTGATCACTCACCTAGAGCCAGACATCCTGGAATTTGAAGTCAAGTAGGCCTTAGGAAGCATCACTATGAACAAAGCTAGTGGAAGTGATGGAATTCCAGTTGAGTTATTTTAAATCTTCAAAAATGATGTTGTCATTCAGTGCTGCACTAAATATGCCAGAAAATTTGGAAAACTCAGCAGTGGCCACAGGATTGGAAAAGGTCAGTTTTCATTCCAATCCCAAAGAAAGGCAATGCCAAAGAATGCTCAAACTGCTGCACAACTGCACTCATCTCACACACTAGTAAAGTAATGCTCAAAATTCTCCAAGCCAGGCTTTAAGAGTACATGAACCGTGAACTTCCAGGTGTTCAAGATGAACTTAGAAAAGGCAAAGGAACCAGAGATAAAATTGCCAACATCCACTGGATCATCAAAAAAGCAAGAGAGTTCCAGAAAAACATCTATTTCTGCTTTATTGACTATAACAAAGCCTTTGACTGTGTGGATTACAATAAACTGTGGACAATTCTTCAAGAGATGGGAATACCAGACCACCTGACCTGCCTCTTGAGAAACCTATATGCAGGTCAGGAAGCAACAGTTAGAACTGTACCTGGAACAACAGACCGGTTCCAAACAGGAAAAGGAGTATGTCAAGGCTGTATATTGTCACCCTGCTTATTTAAATTTACATGCAGTGTACATCATGAGAAACTCTGGACTGGATGAAGCACAAGCTGGAATCAAGATTGCTGGGAGAAATACCAATAACAGATATGCAGATGACACCATCCGTATGGCAGAGAGAAAAGAACTAAAGAGCCTCTTGAAGAAAGTGAAAAGAGGAGATAAAAAAGTTGGCTTAAAACTCAGAAACAGAAAACTAAGATTATTGCATCTGATCTCATCACTTCATGGGAAATAAATGGGGAAACAGTGGAAACAGTGACAGACTTTATTTTGGGGGGCCTCCAAAATCACCGATGGTGACTGCAGCCATAAAATTAAAAGATGCTTATTCCTTGGAAGGAAAGTTATGACCAACCTAGACAGCATATTAAAAAGCAGAGATGTAACTTTGCCAACAAAGGTCCATTTAGTTAAAGCTATGGTTTTTCTAGTAGTCATGTATGGATGTGAGAGTTGGGTTATAAAGAAAGCTGAGCGCCAAAGAACTGATTCTTTTGAACTGTGGTGTTGAATAAGACTCTTGAGAGTCCCTTGGACTGCAAGGAGATCCAACCAGTCCATCCTAAAGGAAATCAGTCCTGAACATTCATTGGAAGGACTAATGTTGAAGCTGAAGCTCCAATACTTTGGCCCCCTGATGTGAAGAACTGATTGATTTGAAAAGACCCTGATGCTGGGAAAGACTGAAGGCAGGAGGAGAAGGGGACGACAGAGGATGAGATGGTTGGTTGGCATCACTGACTCAATGGACATGAGTTTGTATAAACTGTGGGAGTTGGTGATGGATAGGGAGGCTTGGCATGCTGCGGTTCATAGGGTCGAAAAGAGTCGGACAGGACTGAGTGACTAAACTGACTAACTACTGATTGATTAAATTGTGGGCTATCAATGACTGATCCATTGACCAGCCCCTCCCTTCTCCCCACAGACTGGGGTGGGACTGTAAATTCCAACCTTCTGATCACTAGATGGGTTCTCCTGGCAACCACCCCCTCCCCCACCATGAGACTATCCTAGGGGCTTTTCACCAATTGCCTCATCAACATAACAAAAGACATTTAAATCACCCTCTGCGTAAGAAATTCCAGGAGTTTAGAAGCTTGCCAGAAGCAGGGACAAAGACCAAATGTATATTTCTTATTAAATTACAATATCACCCTGATTTATCCCCATTATCTCTAAAGCATTTAACCTGGATGGGGGGCAGAAGGAGGAGAAGAGCAGGCATTCATTCTAGCACACCTACTTCCACACTGAGATATGTTTTTTTAATCAAAAATATGCCCCTATCAATGATTATACAGTTGACCCTTAAATAATCTGAGTTTGAACTGCCCAGATGCACTTACATGTTGATTTCTTTTTTACACTGAATATGTACTACAGTTGCAAACAGTCGGACACGACTGAGCAACTTTCACTTTCACAGTACTACACCATCTGAGGTTGGTTGAATTCTCGGGTGCAGAATCACAGGTATGCAGATCCAATCTGAAGTTATATTTGGACTTTTTGAGTGCACGGTGGGTTGGTGCCACCTAACCCCCTTGTTGTCCAAGGGTCAACTGTAAATCAGTTGGTTAACTTCCCTCACTTTGCTGTTGTTCCACTGGTGAAACATCACTCAGTCTGAACCTTATTCTTCCTAGGACCATTGTCTCTAATTCTCTGCTCCCTCTGTAGTCTTATCTCCATTAGCCACCAGAGCTCAAAACCCTGTCTGATGACGTGGCTCTTATGTACAGAACTTTGCTGCCTCCATTTTATACAGAGAAGAAAGTTCAAACTCTATAAGCTGTTCACCAAGCCAACACCATCCTGCCTTCCTGAGCTTGTCTCCCGTTTCTCCCTCCTCATCCCAGCCCAGTCCATCACAACGCATCGCGGGCCATTTCCTGGACAGAATATCATTTTCCCATACTGTACACTTACCCAGCTGCTGCCTGCCTGGACCTGAAACACCCTTGCTACACACCTGACTCTCCCCAGCACCCGAACCACCCATCAACACCCTGTCTCAAGCCCTCCCATCTCTTCTGAGAACTAAGACCAAGCCTCCTAACTTGATCCTGATTCTGCCTTTGGCCCTCCTCCTGAACCACACCCTTATCTATTCTCTGCACACGGCCCAGAGTGACTCCTTGAAGAGGTGAGCCACAGTGTTTATCTCCCTTAAAGGGAACCCTCCCATACTGATGGTGAGAATGCAAACTGCTACAATTATGGAGAACAGTGTGAAGGTTTCTTTAAAAACTAAAAACAGAGCTCCCATATGATCCGGGCTTCCCAGGTGGCGCTAGTGGTAAAGAACTCGCCTGCCAATGCAGGAGACTTAAGAGATGCAAGTTTGATCCCTGGTTCATGCCCTGGAGAAGGGCACGGCAACCCACTCCAGTATTCTTGCCTAGAGAATTCTATGGACAGAGGAGCCTGGTGGGCTACAGTCCATAGGGTCGCAAAGAGTCGGACACAATGGAAGTGACTTAGCACAGCACTGTATGATCCAGCAATCCCACTCCTAGGCATCAGATCAGATCAGTTGCTCAGTCGTGTCCTACTCTTTGCGACCCCATGAATCGCAGCACGCCAGGCCTCCCTGGCCATCACCAACTCCCGGAGTTCACTGAGACTCATGTCCATCGAGTCAGTGATGCCATCCAGCCATCTCATCCTCTGTCGTCCCCTTCTCCTCCTGCCCCCAATCCCTCCCAGCATCAGAGTCTTTTCCAATGAGTCAACTCTTCTCATGAGGTGGCCAAAGTACTGGAGTTTCAGCTTTAGCATCATTCCTTCCAAAGAAATCCCAGGGCTGATCTCCTTCAGAATGGACTGGGTGGATCTTCTTGCAGTCCAAGGGACTCTCAAGAGTCTTCTCCAACACCACAGTTCAAAAGCATCAATTCTTCGGCGCTCAGCTTTCTTCACAGTCCAACTCTCACATCCATACATGACCACAGGAAAAACCATAGCCTTGACTAGACGGACCTTTGTTGGCAAAGGAATGTCTCTGCTTTTGAATATGCTATCTAGGTTAGTCATAACTTTCCTTCCAAGGAGTAAGCATCTTTTAATTTCATGGCTGCAGTCACCTAGTCACTCCTAGGCATATATTCAGAAAAAACTATAATCCAAAAATATATATGCGGGACCTCCCTGGTGGTCCAGTGGCTAAGACTCTGTGCTCCCAGCTCAGGGGGACCGGGCTTGATTCCTGGTCACGGAACTAGATCCCACTTACCACAACTAAAGTCATTGCCACATGCCGCAACTAAGACCTGACACAGCCAAATAAATAAAAAAGAAATCTTGCCTACCTTAAAAAAACACAAAAAACAAAGATACATGCAGCCCTGTGTTCATAGTGGGCTTCCCAGATGGCGCTAGTGGTAAAGCACCCACCTGCCAATAAAGGAGACGTAAGAGATGTGAGTTAAATCCCTGGGTTGGGAAGATCCCCTGGAAGAGGGGATGGCAAACCATTCCAGTATTCTTGCCTCGAGAATTCTATGCACAGAGAAGCCTGGAGGGCTACAGTCCATAGGATCACAAAGAGTCGGACATGACGGAAGTGACTTAGCACACACACATGTCCATAGCAGCACGATTCACAACAGCCAAGACACAGATACAACCTAAATGTCCATCAACAGAGGAATGGATTAAGAAACCATGGCACGTAGACATGGTGGAGTATTATTCAGCCGTGAAAAAGCTAAATGATGCCGTTTGCAGCAACACTATTTTGTGTGCGTTGCCTTTCCTTCCCATCCGGATCTGTCTGGTACATTCCCTCCCTTTCTTCAGTTCTCTGTCCCAAACTCACTTATGAATATGAAATCAAGACTTTCTGGTATAACACCTATCCCCTTACCCTGTTTTAATTTTTCTCCCAGAGTTTCTTACTATCTAAAAAACGTCTATAGTTCCTTATATGTGCGCAACATGGCTTCTCCCCCGAGAGTGTGAGCTCAGTGAGGGCAGGGCAGAGTTGGTTGTTTCTGTTTCCTTGTTTACAGGCGTATCCTCAGCACCTAAAACGATGTCTTGCTCGTTATAGGAACTCCATAAATTGTTACTGACTGAATGAACACAGTGGCCTATTGAAGTCACACTGCCAGGCCCAATGCAAAGGCCACCCTTTCCCCATAGTATTCCTGTCAATATCAACATCCTGTATTCTATGGCTGTTTGCTTCTGTCTCCAACTTAGGGCTTAAGGGAGCTGCCTTCCACTTGGGGGCACCACCCAAAAAACTAAAAAAAACACACAGAGAAGTTCTCCTAGAAGGTAAAGGAGCCATATGCGTGTAAGGAAACTGAGTCTTAGAGAGGCTAAGGAAAATGCACACACACCCCTCCTTGCCTTACACCTGGGAGGCAGAATGCCAAAATTCTACTCTAGGCCAATCTGGACCTCAGTTCAGTTCAGTTGCTCAGTCGTGTCCGACTCCTTGCAACCCCAGGGACTGCAGCACGCCAGGCCTCCCTGTCCATTACCAACTCCCACAGTTCACTCAAACTCATGTGCATCGAGTCAGTGATGCCATCCAACCATCTCATCCTCTGTTGTCTCCTTCTCCTCCCACCTTCAATCTTTCCCAGTATCAAGGTCTTTTCAAATAAGTCAGCTCTCCGCATCAGGTGGCCAAAGTATTGGAGTTTCAGCTTCAACATCAGTCCCTCCAATGAACACTCAGGACTAATTTCCTTTAGGATTGAGTGGTTGGATCTCCTTGCAGTCCAAGGGACTCTCAAGAGTCTCCTCCAACACCACAGTTCAAAAGCATCAATTCTTTGGCGCTCAGCTCTCCTTATAGTCCAACTCTCACATCCATACATGACCACTGGAAAAACCATAGCTTTGAGTAGACGGACCTTTGTTGGCAAAGTAACGTCTCTGCTTTTTAACATGCTGTCTACGTTGGTCATAACTTTTCTTCCAAGGAGCAAGCGTCTTTTATTTCTGGACCTAAAGTCTACTAACTAAACATCCCATAGTCTGAATCTAAACACCCCTTCCAGTAACCCTCAGTGCCTGTCAAAAACATACAGGAATTTTTTAATTTAAGCACCCAGGATAATGAGCATAGCTCTTAACTTTGGTCTCACAAATAGCACTTTCCGAGAATTATTTGAAAAGAAAGAAAGAAGGGACAGAGGGAGGAGTGGCAGAAAGAAAGAAAAGGAAAAGAAACCATGCTGCCACTTTGGCTTAGTAGGTCCTCAGTCTTGCTTCAGAGACTCGGTCCAGAGACGTCAGCTTCGCAGAAAGAAGGTGAAAGCATGGGGAAGCCTCTCTCCCCTGCTTTTATCAACAGACACTTGCAAATAATGGTCTTTCCTTCTGCCCAGCCAGCACCGCCTAGACAATTTGGTTTCTGCTCTTTTGTGTGTCTTGAACTGAAGCCTGAAAGTAAGACAAGCCCCTCATCACACCACTGCGAGCCCCTCCCTTTCTTTCTTTCCCGGCTGGGTCTTACCTTCCCTCCTCTCGGAGGCCATCATTACCGGGCTGATTCGGACAAGCTAAGAAAGCTACTTTCTAGCCTAAAGCCTACCCATTATCGTTATCATAATAATTAGAACTTTTAAAAATATCACTGTCACTTTCATGTCATGTTGATGAATATTCCCAGGACGTTCTAAGATTTTATAAACAGTAATTATCTGTTGATCGCATACTTGAAGATACAGAGGCAGTTACCCCCTTTCCTCACCAGGTGGCGCTCATATTTTATGGCCTGGGGTCTGGGTACCGTCCAAACTCAGCGATGTATTTGGAGAAGTGTGCATTAACTTTTTATAACAGAGGAGGTTGGTAACTGTACCGTTCAAACATGTGTGCTTCTGTGTGCATACATTTCTAACAGTAACTTCATAACTAGAACTTGTTACAAGATGTTATAGATCGTCCTATTAGAATCCCTCTATTAAGAACTTCATCAAAGCAAAATTTAAAAGGAATCAAATTTGCGTTCAATTAACAGGCCCCATACTTATCAAATACTTCTTTTATAAGACAACAATAAGTATTGCCTCCAGGCCACAGGATCAATAAATGAAAAGCTTTTGACTATCTCCAGCCCTCTCTGGAGGTTAGTTCCCCAGAAGTCCCAGCCTAGGCCAAAAGTAAAATTGGAAGCTTTGCAAAGCAATTCTGTTAACCAAATCTGATGATTTCTTTTGACCTTCTCCTTCCTACTAGCTACACAGTTTATCTCTTTCTCTTCCCTTCCTGAGGTCTAACCTGCAGACATTTTTTGACAAGGACCAACCCTATCTCTCTTCTCTCAGGGGATTCTGGTTTAACACTTGTCTCGACTTGTTCTTACTAAATTTCTGACATGCCCCAGTTCACTGAGACTCATTTGTTCTCTTCCTTCGCTCCCTCCCTCCTACCTGCCCAAGCATTCACGCAGAGTATTAACTTCTGAGGTCAGCAACACCAGTTTCTCAGGCAGCCAAGCCAACAAGGTAAGGTAGAAACAGCGCCATTTCTCATGAGACACACGTACTTATGAGTATACAAGAAATTCTGAGTCAGGGCCCCTTTGTATGACTGACCCCTCCACAAGTTCCTGTCAGTGCTCCAGAAGCCAAAGGAAATAATAGGATGATTGCGAATTGCTTTTATTTTTACTTTGGAGTGAGATCAGCTAAGCATGGGAATGAGGAAGGCGTGGTCAAGCTTGTACCTAAGTATGCACTTGGATGGAATGTATAACCCCATGAGAATTCCCATTTCACCCTCTTTGTCTCTCCCATCAGCACCAGAAACAATCCGACTTCCTTCTTGGTGGCTGCTACTATCCGTTCTTCAAGTTTGCGCTCCTCTGTGGCCCTTGCTGCAATGCGATGGAGGCTCACAGCTTCTCCACCACCTTCTTTCCTCCAAAACAAACAGAATGCTTTGAAGTTTGTTAACATTGCAAAGAGAGATAGGATTTTTTTTTTTTCCCTAAGCGCAGGGAGAATTGCGACATAGCCTGAAACTGTTAGAGTGGTATTTATTCCCATAGCACCTCACAGTCTAAAGGGCTCAAAAGCAATTTCTCCCAGGTCTTTATTCTTCTCTTGCCTTTTCTTGAGATCTGAACTTCAGCCAACCATCTTTATTAATCCAGGAATTGACACTACTCAGACTCTTCCATCTTCCAGCAGACTTATCCTTTGATTCTCCCAAGTCTGTCTTGCAAATAACCCTGTATTTTTTGTTGTTGTTTTAGTCACTAAGTCATGTCCGACTCTTTTGCGACCCCATGGACTGTAGCCCGCCAGGCTTCTCTACCCATGGAGTTTCTTAGGCAAGAATACTAGAGTGGGTTGCCATTTCTGAACCAGAGGATCTTCCCAACCCAGGGATCAAACCTGTATCTCCTGCATTGGCAGGTGGATTCTTTACCAATGAGCCACCAAGAACCCTGTATAGGAGGACACAAAAATGGAAAGGAAGTGTCCTTAAGTTACATGGTGCCAGGAATAACCTTTTGTGTCCTATATCATATTTATACTCTCATTTACCGTGGGGTAGCTGTTTAGAACCAACATCATGATCACAATTTCTTCCATTTTGTAGATGAGGAAGTTGAGGCTCAGGAAAGCTAGATGATTTGCCCAAGATCACACAATTATAAGGGTTTCCCTGGTGGCTCAGTGGTAAAGAATCAGCCTGCCAATACAGGAGACACAAGAGACTGGGGTTTGATCCCTGGAAGATCCCCTGGAGGACGGCATGGCAACCCACTCCAGTATTCTTGTCTGGAGAATCACATGGACAGAGGAGCCTGGCGGGCTACAGACCACAAGGTCAGAATGAGTTGGACATGACTGAAGGGCCTGAGCAGCACAGCACAGGACTAGGACGAGACAATGTTAGAACTTTCTAGTAGACGGCTGTGCTCCTGGCATCTCAGAGGAAACTTCAAACTGCCTTTATCGCGAAACAGTCCTACTTCTGGTACAAAGAGCTGCAGCTCCTTAAACAACATCAGGTGTTTTCCTCTTGGCAACGTGACAAGGAAGAAGGGAGGGGGTGGGGGTGGGTAGGAGGCAGAGGGGGTGACTGGGTCAGTGGTATTGCTCACAGACCACCTCTGCATGTATTTCATCAATTAAGGAGCCATGAGGCTAGTAAAACTTCTCCTTCGTAAGCGGAAGTACCTTCTGGGCAGATTAAGCCTCTCTCGGAGACACCCAGACAAGCCGGATAAACACTGGGAGTCGCCCAGTATTCAAGTGTAGTACTTTAACCACAAGTCAAGAGGTCTTCAAAAATAAGATGTTCTTGATACATGAATACCACACAGCAAGAGGGATGAACCAGCACACAACCGCATAAAGAAATCTCACAAACAGCAGAGGAAATGAAAGAACTCAGACACCAAAGAATACATATCAGATGGTTCCACCGTATGAAGCTGGCAGCAAGCAGACCTAATCCGTGGTGTTCTCAGGGGTGGAGTGGGGGATGGAGGAAAGTAAAACAATTTAGGGGTCCCCTACTTTCTCTGCTTCTGGAAACCCTGAGTAGAGGCCACGGGCCCCAGAGTCAGGCAGACCTAGGTTCAAACCCTAGCTCTGCAACTGAGTGATTTTAAACAAGGAACTTAAATCTCAGCGCCTCAGGTTTTTGCATCTATAAAATGGAACTAATAATACCTTCCTCAAAGGGTTGGTGTGAGAAGTAAATGAAATAATGTATGTGAAATGCCCTGGCAGCATGCGTAGGTGCTGTAATAAATGGTAATGATGATTATCCTGCCCCTGTTGCCTGATGGTAGAGCAGGATCAGAGAACAGATGGGGAAGAGCCCAGACACAAGCAAAGGGAAGGGCCGAACTAGCCTGGTGATCAAAGATGCGCAGAATCTGCCCGAATGCCACACAGAGAGGGCTGTTTGTTCCCTTTCCTACTGCCCACACAGTCTGTGGATCCGGCTGCAGACAAGCACAGGCCAGCCCCATGCAGCCAAAACAAAAGCTGCTTTGGTCCCATCCGTGCTGGCCCTTGCTAGGGACCTGATCTTAATCTGATAAACCAATTTGTACTGATGCTGTCACAGTGGTCGCTGGCAGCTTACTGGGTTCCCCTCGTGGTTAAACTGCATGTTTTCCAGAGCATTATGGATGTCCAAAGCCTTGACCCAGGCTGGGTGGATCTCACCTAATGCCAATGTCCCCAAGGAGCCAAATGAGCTGGTATGCAGGGAACAACTTCAGCAGGATGGTGTTAAGGTTGGGCTGTAAGACAGAAGCCAGGGCACACAAGTCCAAGGCTGTAGGGACGTGCAGACTTCCCTTCCTGATTGCAGGATGAGAACAGAGCCAGACAACTTGGGTTCCCTTCACCTGAGAGAAGGGACAGGAATCCCTCTGGGATGGCCTAATCACTAAAAGGCCTACAGCTCCCAGGAGAACAGAGGAGGGGAACGCTGTTCGGTCTGCACATTGCAATGTTAGCTGACATCATAGGGTACCCATACAGGGAAGCATACTGCTGATGCACATAACATGCATGTCACACCGAAGGGAGAAAACCAGACTCTGGAGACTACTAGGCAAAAGAGAAAGCCTGGAGCCAGAGGTGGGACTGACTGCAAAGGGCACGGATGTTTTCAGGGGAAGAAAGTGCTCCGTAACTTGACTGAGCCACTGCTTACCAGGGTATATGCATTTGTCAGAACCCATTGACCTGTACTCTCGGGTTGGGCGTAATTTATGCAAAGCATCCGCAATAAGGTTGCTTTTAAAAGAAAAGAAAAATTGATGTCTTAGTCATTGTGGTTGTTCCACTCTGGGAGTAACCTGGGAGGCAGGTAAGAGAAAGTCAGGAAAGTCCTGGCCTCCGTCATTCTCCGAGCCCAGTACTGTTTGCTCAGTACCCTCCAGTTAGCAAAGTACTTTCTCCCCTTGGGATCATCACACCCACTCTAGGAGGTGGGCATGGTTAATCGCATTTTGTAGCTAAGGAAACAGAGACACACAAGACTGAACGAGCTGGCCTTCATCTTCTGACTCTATATCCCATCGTCTTTCCTGGAAATGGTCTCAGAGATCATCTGGGTCTAAGAAAACTAAGGTCCAGAGAGTGGAAATAACTCCAAAAAGCTGCACTGTTAGTTAAGGACAGAGGCCAAAACCGAAGGCGTGCCTCCTCCCACAACAAAGGGAATGAGGAACTGTGAAGTTGGGGTTCATCCCGAATGCAGCTGGACGTGGGCTTTCCTTCCCCCTCTTCAATACTTCCAGACTCAGGACAGAGAGACAGCCCAACCACAAAAGCCAGGTTCCTCTGGACTCCACCTCTCCCTGCATGGGCAGCCCCCACCCCACCCCCCTTGAATCCCAAGGGTCTTGTAACTTTAATGAACCACACCACGGAGCACATGCATGACCTCACCGCAGTCTGGCTTATTTCCTAGCACGATTGTCCAAAGTTTGCTCCATTTCCCCCCTCTGTTGGCTGTGCACCCTTCGCCCATTCCTCCCCGCTGAAATCACAAAGCTCTGAGCTTTTGGAGCCTGCAGGAGCCTCCCCCTCCTTCCCAAAGTCCTTTACTTTAGAAAGAGGCCCCTGGTGCAGAGCCTATGTATCCTATGGCTCCCTCTGTATATTTATTCTAAAAGCATGTGTATGTGCTGGGTTGAGGGATAGGGTGGCCGTGGGGACAGAAGGAGACTAGAGAGAGGTATATGATGGTGTGTCCACAGGGGAAAGACATGAATTTGAGCAAACTCCAGGAGACAATGGAGGACAGAGGAGCCTGGCACGCCACAGTCGCAAAGAGTAGGATACAGATTCAACTTAGTGACTGAAGGACAACAACAAAACCATAGAGAAAACATCTTAGGCAAACAAGAAACAATGGATGGCGGGTAACCCTGGGGTCAGGAACTGGAGGGTGGGAAGAGAGAGGATCCTACTTTCCGTTTTGTTTCTTTTCTGTTCCATGTGAATTTTCCAACCAATGTACTTGGATTCCATTTATTTATTTATGCCAATGAGGCTAGCCTGGGCCAGGAAATTATGAGCCATTTTCCTCCTGTCCTTATCTGTATGTAAAAAAAGAAATATGAGAAGGATTAGTTTTTTGAAACAAAATAAGCACCTAAAATGCACCACCTCCCTTCCCCCCATGGTGACCAAAACATGCAACAATTCAAATGATAGAAAAACTATGAATGAGTCAGCCAGATGAGATGGAGCCAGAGAGGGCTGCAGGAAGGAGAGGCCCCAGGCATGGACTGACCACCGGTCCTCAGTGGGTGATCACTCCCTTTGGAGCCACTGTCACCCCTAATGTGTGCCTCCTGTCTGTCACTTTAGCCATCTCTGCTCTTGCTTTATGCCCCAGCCCCTGCAAACACTCCTCAGACAATAGTTTGTTTAGAGCAAGGATTCTTTTTTGAAGCTTTCAGAGCTTGC
Source organism: Bos grunniens (assembly GCF_055505025.1). Classification (NCBI taxonomy): domain Eukaryota; kingdom Metazoa; phylum Chordata; class Mammalia; order Artiodactyla; family Bovidae; genus Bos; species Bos grunniens. The sequence goes on from NC_141168.1 coordinate 13,338,564, forward strand.
TCGCAAGCAGAGTGGAAACTGAAGAAACATGTATTGAATATACTGGGAGGCACTCTCCAACAGGGGCTTCCCAGGTGGCTCAGTGGTAAAGAATTCGCCTGCCAATGCAGGAGATGAGGGTTTGATCCCTGGGTAGGGAAGATCCCCTGGAGAAGGAAATGACAACCCGCTCAAGTATTCTTGCCTGAGAAATCCCAGGGACAGAGGAGCCTGGCAAACTACAGTCCGTGGGGTCGCAAAGAGTGGGACACGACTGAGCAACTAAAACAACAAAGTCTCCGACAGGGGAGAGGGCCGTGGGTCTACACCAGTAGCTCCTGTTACCACTTGCGTTCAGAAGCCCTCACCAGTTTCTCCCATCGCTCTGTAAAGTGCACGGCAACGTGCAAACTCCACGCGTTTACCAAGACCTTCCCTGCCTGGGCCCACACCTGCCTTTCCCGCCTGGTTCCCAGGACGAGAGTCCTGAACCCAGCAGTCAGACTGGTCCCTTACCACTCCCAGAGGCACCTTGAGGCTCCCTGCCCTCGGGCCATCGCTCATGCCTTGCCCAATCTCTGCCACCCAGAAAACCCAGCTCACCCAAGTCTCCTCCCTCAAGACTCACCTACCGAGCCCCCGCCCGGACTTGCTTCCAACCAACCTCGCCTTGCAAGATGGTCACCTAAGCCTCCCCGACGGGAACATCAAGACGCGTCTCTTTACCCTGCTTTCCCCCTGCCGGTGTCTATTACAGCGCTGGGCCCTGAAGAAAGAGAGAAGGGAGGGGACACCAGGCTGTAGTTAGGCCAAAGGCCGGTTGGAGACAGGGATGGGTTTAGGGTCCAAAGGAGCACGGAGCCAAGTCGATTCCCAATCCCACCCACTAGGCGGCGCCCGCAGTCTCGTTCCGGTCAAGGCGCCTCCGGTTTTTTTGAAGTTTATGGCCTGTTTTACAAGTTTCCTTCCTGCCCTCCTGTCCCTTTAAGAAGGTGATCCAGGTGAGGCCGGGACTCCGCCCCGGGCGCTGGCCCCGCCCCCTCCCCGCCCCCGCCCGGCCGGCCCGGCTAGCCCAGTTCTCGCGACCTGGCCCCGCCATCCGGGCCGCGGTCCCAGGTCCCGGCCCAGCGCCATGGAGCGGCGCTGGCCCCTGGGGCTCGGGTTGCTGCTGCTGCTGCTGCTCTGCGCCCCGCTGCCCCCGGGGGCGCGCGCCGAGGAAGGTACAGACCCCCGCCCCGCCCCGCCCCGCCCCACCCCCTCCTCCCCTGGGAGCCGGCATTCCAGAGAGGCCCTCTCCTCGCAGCCCCTCTCCAGCGCTCTCGTTTTGCCCGGCTGCCAGGCGATCGACTGGCCAGGCCAGTCTTTGGCCTTTAACCCCAAACAGCTGCTTTCCCGGGTCACTCACCCCTTTCCCTGCTGGCCAGCAGTTTGCTCCTGGGTGGGGTTGGGGTGGAGAGTGAGTTTCTGCTGGAAGCAGCCTCCCATCCCAGCAATCTTGGGGACTCTCCATTCCCAAGCAGTCCCAGCCTCAGGCTCCCAACCCAGAGATCTGAACCTTTGGAAGTCGGAGGTGGAAGTGCCCTTATGCCATCTTAAGCCCGGGGACAGAGGGACCTGCAGCTGGGGGTGGGTTAGGTGCAGGGGCTCCTGGCTGCAGAGGTCAAGCCTTTCCTGTGGACACTTGCATGCTCTGTGATCCTGCTATCCCCGCTTCCCAGACTCTTGGCTGTGCCTGTACCCCCACTCCACCACCTCAATGACGGGCAGGCCAGGCCCTTTGCCAGGGGAAGGCAGCCTCCCCACCCAGGATGCCCCTCCAGAGTCCCCTGTCCACATCCTACCCACTCAACGACCCCCAGCAGCCAAGCTCCTCTCTTGTCCACCCGCCCCTCCATTTCTACACCTGATGGTCCCTACCGAGTGAGAGGCTGCTCAGTGTCTCTGGGACTGCTCTTCCTGCCGTTGACTTTGGCCAAAGGTTCAGCCCTCCAACCCTTGCCCCACTCTGCCTTTCTCCCTTCACACTCGGGAGGAAGACAGACTAAGCCCTGGAGCTCTTCTTCAATCCTCCTTCCGGGGAGGTTTTCATCCCCTAAACCTCAGGAACTCACAGCTGTGAGGGTACAGGATGCTGAAGCCTCAGGGCTACGGGCCCAGGAGGAGGAATGTGAGTTGCACGTGTGGGGCCTCCCCCAGAGATGACAGCCCCCTTTCTCTCCACCTTCAGTCACTCTAATGGATACTAGCATGGCACAGGAAGAGCTGGGCTGGCTCCTGGATCCCCCAGAGGATGGGGTGAGTGTCAGGGGGCATCTGGGGTGGCTCAAGGCTGAATGGTGAGGTGGGTGGAGGAGCAGAGAAAAGAGCTGGAAAAACTGGAAGTGTCTCCTCCGGGAGGGTGAGGGGAGGGGAGGTGAGTCAGAGCCTCCTGAATGGGACTGGGGGGGTCAGGCTTCACCCCATGGGGAAAGCTTCAATGCCTGGCTCCTCCTCCCCCTGCCCCAGCGAGGAGGGGCTCAATACTTGCGAGGACTTGGAGGAAGATGAGAGTGACAGCCCCTAGGAAGAGAATGGACCATCCCTGGGATGGTTGGGGGCTGAGACCCAAACACAGAAGAGTGTCTTCAATCTGGGGTCCATCCATCCCAGTGGAGTTGCGCAGATAGGTTTCAGGGGGTCAGGGGCCCCCATCAAAGAGTATGCAGAGTTAGGTAGCTGTATGTGGACTTTTTTTTTTTTTTTTTTCTGGAAAAGGAGAGCCAGAGTTTTCATCACCTTCTTCAAAGCATCTTTGACTCTCCCAAAGTTAAAAGCTGCCCCATTAGAGAGCCCTTGGCCCTTCCGTTCTCCCCAGCCCAGGCACACCATGCATTCTAAGCCCCTTCCTTGTTGGAAGACAAGTGAACAGGGGGAGGATCCTGTGAGTTCCAGAGCCGAGCTGCCACTCAGCGGAGCTGGGCCTGGGACCACAGGAGTCTCCGCAAGCGCCACAGCCTCCAGGACTCTGGCCTCAGGCCTCTTCCTCTGAACCTGGACTCTGTTCTCTGGGTGTCCCCTCTTCTTTCCTACGGCAGTAGGAATCCAGCCTCCATTTCTGGCGCTGGGGTTACTTGGTTTCTTTCCCTCTGGGTCGCAGGGTCCTGGCTGTACTCTGGGCTCTCCCGTGGAGTGGCCTGTAATTAGAATTAATAGACTAAATCATAAGGTATCCTACAGGAGGGGCTGCTCAGAAAATCCTGGAGTAGGCCAGTTCTAATAGGTGCCGCATCTCATAAACCAGCTCATCGCTCCACAGTGAGGGCTGCAGGTCCATCCGCAGGCTCCCACGGGCTACCCCTGCTACTCCCCACCCAAATGTCTCCCCTAACTGGGCTGGAGTGGAAGCAAGGCCCCTTTTGCAGCTCAGGCTAAACAGCTTTGTACTAGGAAGGCAAGAAGACAGCAGCAGGCACATTTCCACTGTCTGCTGCGTCCCTTCCATCCTTCCCCGTCTTTTCAAAACACACACACACATTCAGATTCAGCCTCCCCAGAACAGACCTATGTAGCAGCCAGCAACCAGAGTGATAAGTGAAAGGATCCTTGCTGTGGATCCCGGGCAGCTGCTTCTCCCACATCTGTCACTGCTGGAACCAGGGGAAGCGAGTTACAGCTGGGAACATCTGCTTCTCCTGGCTCCAGCTGCAGCCCTGGCGGTCTGGCTAATGAGCTGTGCGTTAACCACCCCACCACCTTTCCACCTGACCTCCACCCTAAGCCTTCCACTACGGCTTCCCCATCACAGCTCCCTAAGAACAGGCCCTCGCTGCCTTCCGTCGCTGTAGCTGGGACACCGCTTGTTCTATCTTTGAACCCCCTACCCTGATACAAAAATACGTGCCTCACAGTGACGTATACTTCTGTGCCTGCCCCACACCACCCCGAATTTTTAAGTTCATGGTGCTTTTCCTCGCCTTTTCTAACACTGCAAGCAGTGATTAAAACCCTCGGGAAAGTGAGCTTGCCATGGGCCTCAGTCTCTTCTTTATACAATAAGGGGGTTGCAGGCAAAATATCACTGAAATATTTTATAGAATTTGAGTGCTTCTTAAAAATTCATCTAGCAGAGAATATGCTTAAGAACGGCTGAGAATTCTTTTGAAAAAGAAGAATAATGAAATAGGAAACTTGTCCTACCAGATATCAGAACATACTATACATCAGTTATAATTAAAACATTTGGTATTGCACAAGAATATTCAGGTCAACACAACAGAATAGAAAGTCCCCAAACAAACCTGCATACTTGAGATTTTAGTCTGTGATAACATTGGAATTGCAAATTAATGTGCAAGGTATAGCCTAGTTGATAAATTGACAATTTAGTGTCCATAATTTCTTTTTTAAAGGAAGAAAGTAAAGTTACATCTTCACACTATGTGCTCAGTCACTCAGTGCCCGACTCTTTGCTGCCCCATGGACTGTAGCCTGCCAGGCTCCTCTGTCCATAGAATTTTCCAGGCAAGAATACTGGAGTGGGTTGCCATTCCCTTCTCCAGAGGATCTTCCCAACCCAGGGATCGAACCCACGTCTCCTGCATCTCCTGCATTGGCAGGTGGGTTCTTTACCACTAGCCCTACCTGGGAAGCCCACTGTACACAAAAAAATTAATTCTAAGAAGCTTAAATCTAAACCTAAAAACCAAACCTATAAGAATGTTAGAAATATAGATCTTTATAATTTGGGATGGGAGAGCTTCCTAAGCAAAATATTTACATAACACAAAAAAAGGAAAGAAGAAAAAATGTTATTATGTAAACATTTTAAAAGACATCATTAGCAAAATTAAATGGTAAGATGGAGAAAATATATGAAATATACATTTCAAACAAATGAATAATATCTGTAATGCAAAAAAAAAAAACATCCAAATGAATACTGAAAGGATTCAAAAGATGACAGTAGAATATTGGGCAAAGTTATAAAAACATAACTGCATAAAAATACCCATAGACAGTGAACAAAAGAAAAATGCCACAACCTCCTCCCCCAAAAAAGGTAAATTAAAATGGCCAGAAGCTGTTTTGTCCATAGGATTGGCCAAAAGTAAAAAGCTCATTAATGTCCAGTGTTAATGAAGTTTTGAGAAAATGTACCTCCTGCACTGTGGACATTGATAAAGCCCCTGTGAAGGACAATTGGCAATATATTCTTACAGGATTTATAATGTACTTGCCCTGTAATATAGCAGTTCTACAGAATCATATACATCTAAACATGTTTACTTACAATTTTTTTTAAAAAGCTAGAAGTTACCTAAATATCCAACAATAGGTAAATAATTATATAAATTATGGTGCATCCATACAATGAGATACTATTTTATGAATTGCTGAAAAGAATTAGGTAGATCTATAAACTGTTGTTGGAGAAGGCAATGGCACCCCACTCCAGTACTCTTGCCTGGAAAATCCCATGGGTGGAGGAGCCTGATGGGCTGCAGTCCATGGGGTTGCTAAGAGTCAGCACGACTGAGCAACTTCACTTTCACTTTTCACTTTCATGCATTGGAGAAGGAAATGGCAACCCACTCCAGTGTTCTTGCCTGGAGAATCCCAGGGACGGGGGAGCCTGGTGGGCTGCCGTCTATGGGGTCGCACAGAGTCGGACACGACTGAAGCGACTTTAGCAGCAGCAGCAGCAGCATACACTGTTGTGGACATCTTTCAAAGACTATTTGTTAAAAGCAAAAAGTATGTTATAAAATGAGATGTATGTGTTCAATAAAACTTACATGAAAACCATGCACGTGAGAAAACATTCAAGTATTTCTCTAGAAGCTCTGAAAATTATCTGGGAAGCTTTATTCCAAGTTGTTAAGAATGGGTGGATGCACGAGAAGAATTTCACTTTTTATTTTATGTAGGTTTTTACTCTTTGGCTTTTTGTAATAAGCACATAGAAACATGATGATTAAGAGCATAAACTCTGGAGCCTAGAATCCCTGGGTGCACCTCCCAGCTCCTCCTCTTAATAGCTGATGCCTTGAGCAAGTAAGTCCTTTCACCTAACTATTACTCAGCTTCTTCATCCAAAATGCATAGAATAGTGACTGGCCCATGATAAGCACTCTATTAGTGCTGGCCATCATTATTATCACTAAGATTAAACATTTTTTTTAATGTTGAAAGAGTGAAGGAAGGTGAACCGGATGATGTCTAGGAGTCCAACCAGCTCTTTGCATTGTTGATTTTGATAGTGGCCTTAACTGGAAGGAACATTGGAGAGGGTGAGATTCCCTCATATAGAAGAGTTCTATGCTTGCTCTTGCCCTCCGAAAGTCAGGAGCCTTCACGTCATACGTAGTCTCCCCTCCTCTGAACAAATAGGCAGAAAGATTCTGTGAATGAGCTTTTGCTACCAAAATCTGCCTTTGGGGTATCTGACAGCTTTGCTGAAGAAATAGGTGAAAATGGTGCTCATACTCTTAGAGTTGGAGTGGGCTCACTGAAGGGGCCAGGACTGGCTGGCCAGGATTGTTAAGCAGGTGTGGTCTTGCACACGTGCTAAGCCCCTTCAGTCATGTCTGACTCTTCTCAACCCTTTGGACCATAGTCCGCCAGGCTCTTCTGTCCATGGGATTTTCCAAGCAAGAATACTGGAGTGGTTGTCAGGAGATCTTCCTGACCCAGGAATCGAACCTGCATCTCTTGCATCTCCTGCATTGGCAGGCGAGTTCTTTACCACTGGCACCACCTGGGAAGCCTGTTGTCTCGCTTATGCTATATCCAAATAAGTCCCCAGTCTTAAGCAGTTACCTTACTATCCGGGTGCTTGGGGGTTGAGAGAAAGCAGGACAAGAAGTGTGAACCTGTGGAGCTCTGACACCAGCTTCCTCGCCTCCACTCTAGAAAGTGAGTATCTGGGGAGTTGGTGATGATGACTTGGAGGCTGACTCTGATTTTCCTCTCACAGTGGAGTGAGGTGCAGCAGATACTGAACGGGACACCCCTGTACATGTACCAGGACTGCCCTGTGCAAGAAGGCAGAGACACTGACCACTGGCTTCGCACCAATTGGATCTACCGGGGAGAGGAGGCCTCTCGCGTCCACTTGGAGTTGCAGTTTACCGTGCGGGACTGCAAGAGTTTCCCCGGGGAAGGAGGGCCTTTGGGCTGCAAGGAGACCTTCAACCTCCTGTACATGGAGAGTGACCAGGACGTGGGCATTCAGCTCCGGCGGCCCCTGTTCCAGAAGGTGCTCCTGCCCCTCGTGGCCGTTTCAGCCCTGATGCTCATCCTTGCCCCGCTCCCTTCCATGACCCTGCTCTGCTCAGAGAGAGAGAAGGTGGCAAAAACAGGAAGAGGGTGTAGGTGTGGAATAACAAAAAAGAATATGGGACTAGAAATCAGAAGGGCTGGATTCAAGTACCTTTTCAGCTGTGTCCCGACACAGGGAGTGTCACTTAACCTCTCTGAGCTTTTCCTTGTCTTGAAGTGGTGATAAAAATATTTTATTATTATTAATGAGTGCCAGCCTCATCTATTTTAGAGGCCTTTATGAGCATCCATTGAGATAAGAGCGTGGCATGGTGGGGGCAGGAGAGAGGTATTTGGACTTTTTACATCGGTGCTCACCACAGCTGTGTGTGACACACTCACGAGTATACCTAGAGTTGTGTAAGAAGACCACACTCTCTAATCTTTTCCCTTTCTCTCCTACCCAAGAAAACATACTGGAATGCGAAAGAAAAGGGAGCATATTATTACAGGATGTACTCTCATTTTCTTCCCAAGGAGAAGCTGTTGTAAAGTTGGTTATTAGTAATAAATGAACGATGACACACTTTATAACTGATCACCTCATTGCCACTGAGGTTGGGAACACCTGTGAATAGTGGGAAGTAGCAGAGCTGTAGCGTCCTAAAGCCTGTGTTCCCATCCCAGCCCTACCAGGTGGTAGCTGGGTGATTTTATCCAGCTTTCTTCTACTTCTCTTGGCTTTAATTTCTTCATCTGTCACATGGAGAGGTGATCCATTCCACCTTGCAGGATTAATGCATATAAAAATGCTTGGTTCAGTAGCTGCCACATAATCAGCCCTCCGCTGATGGCTGTATAAATTGTGAAGTGTCAAGCAAGCAGTCGCTTCTGTGATGTGGGAATGAAGCACGACTTTGCCTTGTTCCCTCATGCCCTACCTCCTTCCCAGGTAACCACGGTGGCCGCCGACCAGAGCTTCACCATCCGAGACCTTGCATCCAGAGCCGTGAAGATGAACGTGGAACGCTGCTCCTTGGGCCGCCTGACCCGCCGAGGCCTCTATCTCGCTTTCCACAACCCGGGTGCCTGCGTGGCCCTGGTGTCCGTCCGGGTCTTCTACCAGCGCTGCCCTGAGACTGTGCATGGCTTGGCCCGATTCCCCAATACTCTGCCTGGACCTGGGGGGTTGGCCGAAGTGGCAGGGACCTGCCTGCCCCATGCGCACATCAGCCCTGGCCCCTCGGGTGCACCCCGCATGCACTGCAGCCCCGATGGCGAGTGGTTGGTACCGGTGGGGCGGTGCCACTGTGAGCCTGGGTATGAGGAGGGCAGCAGCGATGTTGAGGAATGCCTTGGTAAGAAGACTTGAGGACGTGAGGAGAACCTGCAGGGGCCCCTTGTGGGAGGGACTCCCGGGTGCCAAGGGCTGGAGGGAAGCCGACGCTCCATCTCAGTTGACTTTTACACTGAGTGTCCAAAGGCCCTAGGGAGACACGTGCCGGGGTGTTTCTAGCACAAAGGATTGGAGGGAGGGATATGATTCTGCCTGTAAAATGCTGGACAATCTTGCCTCTGTGGCGTTCTCTCTCCAGCCTGCCCGAGCGGCTCCTATCGGAGTGATGTGGACGCACCCCAGTGTCTCAGGTGCCCCCAACATAGCACAGCCGAGGCTGAAGGGGCCACAGAGTGTGCCTGCGAGAGTGAGCACTACCGAGCTCCTGGGGAGGGCCCCCATGCTGCGTGCACACGTGAGTCGGGGCCAGGGCCTGGCGGTCTGTGAGGGGGTACAGGACTGTGGCTGAGCCTGTGTTGGAGTCAGAACTTTCCAGAGCCTATAAGATACTGGGGACCATCCAGGGTGCCAGCCACTTAATGCCCTCAGCTCGCACCCCTGCTCTCCTAGAAGAGCACAGAGATGCAGTTAAGCTACCTTTTCCTCACTAGGAATCAAATCTCTTGGCAGGACCTTCGGAGGACTTCGAGAATCAGGGTGTTGGGAGGAGGCTGGGAGCCAGCAGCTTGGGGAGAGAGCAATGCTGGCCCCTACTGATAGCCTGTCTTTTCCCACAGGTCCCCCCTCAATCCCCCGAAATCTGAGCTTCTCCGTTTCAGGGACTCAGCTCTCCCTGCGCTGGGAGCCCCCAGCAGACCTGGGGGAACGTGAAGATGTCACATACAATGTGGAGTGTTCTCAGTGTCAGGGAGCAGCCCTGGACGGGGGGCCCTGCCAGCCCTGCGGGGCAGGTGTGCGCTTCTCTGCAGGCCCTAGCGGGCTGACCGCATGCTCCGTGCGTGTGGACGGCCTCGATCCCCACGCCAACTACACCTTCAACGTGGAAGCCCAGAATGGAGTGTCGGGGTTGGGTGCCTCCAGGCCCGCCAGCGCCTCACTCAGCATCAACATGGGGTCTGCAGGTGAGGGGCTTGGGGGCCAGCAAGGCCTGGAGAAGATGGGGGGTGGGGGAGCATAGGACCACGGGGACAAGTTGATGGGTGTGAAGCCAGCAGAAGCTACTTAAGTGATTTCCTCCCTCTGAAGCAGAGTCCCTGTCAGGCTTGTCCCTGAGACTGGTGAAGAAGGCACCACGGCAGCTGGAGCTGACCTGGGCAGGGTCCCGGCCCCGCAGCCCCGGGGGGAACCTCAGCTACGAGCTGCACGTGCTGAACCAGGTGAGAAGGCGACTAAACATCTCCAGTGTCCGTGCCTGGACGCACCCGACATTTCCTAGCCTGGGGTGCAGGATGGGAGAGGACGGCCCACAGTGACCTGTGTGGCTGTCTCAGGACAGAACCCCATCAAGAGCCCTGCCCTGACCATTCCCCAGCCTCCCCTCCCGCATGTTCCCAGGACTGCCCATCTCCTCCACCAGGTCTGGTATGGCACAGCCCAGATAACATGAGCCCCCCCATCCGCAGGACGAAGAGCGGTACCAGATGGTTCTAGAGCCCAGGGTCCTGCTGACGGAACTGCAGCCCGACACCACGTACATCGTCAGAGTCCGCATGGTGACCCCTCTGGGACCCGGCCCCTTCTCCGCTGACCACGAGTTTCGGACCAGCCCACCAGGTCAGTGGGTTACTCTGCGTTCTGTCCCAGGCACACATGCACCTGTCATCCCCCTGAGGCTTCTCAGACCCTGTTCTGGTTAGTGACCTCCTTCCTGTATACACATACACACACACACGCACACACACACACACGCGTGCGCGCACACACAGAAGCTTCCTGGGTGGACAGCTCCATACAGACTCACACCGCACCTCCTTCTCAGACATACATCCTAATGCCATATACTGCCAGCCGGCATCCGGTCCAGTCTCCTAACCTCTCAGGTCAGGGTCCACTGGCTGGCAGCCCAAGCTGATGGTCCCTGGATGGGGCCCTTCCCACAGGCTTTCTCATCCACACCTGCACCCATCTCCCTGGTTGGGGGACACATACCCCCCTGCATGTGCCCCTTTAGCCTCCATCATCCCTGGGGGCCCTAAGCACCCCCAGACTTCTTCACCCCATGTGCCTGCAGTTTCCAGGGTCCTGACTGGAGGCGAGATCGTGGCCATCATCTTCGGGCTGCTGCTGGGTGTAGCTCTGCTGCTCGGGATGCTGGTCTTCTGTTCCAGGTGTTTCTCCTGTGCCCTCAACCCCGCTCCCCACCCTGGGTCCCCCATGCCCAAGCAGAAGCTCCTGAATGCAGTCCCAACAGCCTTCCCACCCACTAGTCCCAGAACTCCTGAGTACCCCCAACCCCCTGTTGTTTCTAAGGAGAGCTCAGCTGAAGAGCATTTGGGCCCCTGAGGTGGTCCTAGGTCCCTGAAGACCCTGGTCCCCACCCCGACAGGAGAGCTCAGCGGCGGCGGCACCAGAGGCAGCAGAGGCAGCGAGATCGCGTCGCTGATGGAGACCGAGGTGAGCCGGGAGCACCTGTGTGCACACGTTTGTGTGCGCATGCGTGTTGGGAGGTGCCCCTAGGACGGGACCCAGGGACCCAGATTTGCTAGCGCAGCTCTGGGGGCACGAGTGGGCTCTCCTGTCTCCGGGGCTGTGGTGTTTCGCTCCTTAATTAACTTTGGTTAATTAATTCTGTACTAATAGTCCCCAAGAGGCTCTGTGCAATTACCTGTGAGCTGTCGGAGCTACCGTACGGAAATGTCCAGGCTCTGGGCCGCCTTCCTTGCCCTGCCTGGCCAGGTCTGTGGGCTGAGGCTGGGAGGGAGGAAAAGGCTCCTTCCAGGCATGTGGTCTTCCTGCTGGTCACCTCGTTAGGTGCCCCAGCAAAAGGGGAGTCTGGGGCCCATCCAGGTCACGGGGCAGAAGCCAGGCTTGTCTGGGAATGTGAATGAGCTGTGAGTGACTGGAGCAGGGTGGTGAGTTGCAGGGAGGAGGGAGGCAAGGACTTAGGGTCAAGGAGCCTCGGGAAGATTGGGTCACTCGAGGCCGTGAACACATTTCGGGTCTGGCTTCCTGCCTGCTGCTCTGGGCCCTGGGAGGTGAGGACACACGAGCTTTGCATACAGACACAGGAGGAGTGACTGGGCTATGGAGGCTTCATTGCTGAGGGAGGAGACTATCTTTCACTTCAGCCAGGACAGGGCTCCTCAGGGGTCAGAAGAGCCAGGACTCTGGGGTCTGCTGGCCCTCCTGAACCAGTACTCCTGAGCCCCTGGAGTAGGGCTGAGTCCACCCTGTTCTGCCTGCAGAGGACAAGCTGTGGCTGAAGCCTTACGTCGACCTCCAGGCGTATGAAGACCCTGCCCAGGGAGCCCTGGACTTCACCCAGGAGCTCGACCCGGCCTGGCTGGTCGTGGACACCGTCATAGGGGAAGGTGAGCCCTGTGGTCCCCTCTATGTGGCAGTGCAGAGCTGCCAGCAGGCCCCTTCCTTCCGGCCCTTCCCTACGGAGCCCAGCTGGCCTCTCCTCTGGCCCAGGAGCTCCCAGATGAGTTTCCTCCCCATTGTACCCTGTGTCCTGAAACCACTGTGTTCACGTTGTAACCCCCTTATCAGGTGTCCTGGAGCAGCCCCCACCTCCTGCACCATCTGTCTCTGTGATTGTGGAATTTCTGATAAAGAGCATTTGACACATCATCTCTGTCAAGAGAGAGGGTCACTGTGCCCCGGCTCAGGCTCTTCTCAGAGGGTTCCCAAATGTGGGAGGTATTCGGGGCCTCCCGCATTCCACCCCACTGGGGGCCCAGTGTCCTTGGGCTGCCCTGATCCCTTGGGTCACCAGGGGAAATGGATCTGAACAGAGAACAAAGCTCGGCAGTGTCTTGGCTGATTGTGTGGCCAAGCTGGCCGAGTTGTGACCGGAGGAGCTTGCAGAAGAGAGGCGGCAGTGGTCAGCCTCCCCGGTCACCTGTGTACTGACCCTGACCAGCCTGCCCTTCGTGAACACAGTCCAGCCCCACCGCACGGTCCCCCCTTGCCCAGTGTCTCCTGAGCACTGGAACTGTGCTAGGTGGGGAGGCAGTGCTCAGTAGTTTACAGAGCTGCCCTCCTGTTCCAGGCTGCCGGCCCCCCGGCCCTGGGAAGTACAGCCAAGCCCTGACTCGGGGAGGAGGGTACACCATGTTTCTGATCCTCTGGGCCAGAGAAGAAAAGGGAACTGGAGGACTGGGGAGGTCTCTGCCTGTTCCCCTCGGGAGCCTGACAGTGTATCTGGCTGTGACCCTGTTTTCTTGCCACCCAGGAGAGTTTGGGGAAGTGTATCGGGGGTCCCTGAGACTTCCCAGCCAGGATGGCAAGATTGTGGCTATTAAGACCTTGAAAGATACATCTCCCGAAGGCCAGTGGTGGAACTTCCTTCGCGAGGCGACTATCATGGGCCAGTTCAACCACCCGCACATTCTGCACCTGGAGGGCGTGGTCACAAAGAGTATGAGGGGTGGGGTCCAAGAGGGCTGCAGGGGCCCGGGCGGGGGTAGGAGAGGAGGGCTGAGGCCACTGGAAGTGGAGGGAGGCTGCGCTCTCAGAGGCAGGAAGCCTGGTTCTGGGTGCAGAAGGGGTGGAGGCTGCTGGGGTGATGTGTGCTTTGTGTCTCAGGAAAACCCATCATGATCATCACGGAGTTTATGGAGAATGGAGCCTTGGATGCCTTCCTAAGGGTGAGGAGGGTACAGGACCAGCTGGGAAAGGGGACTGGCCACAGAGCCCCGCCTGGGCATGGACCCCGGTTCTGGGAAGAGGAGACCAGGCTCAGCCCCTGACTTTGCCCACTCCCTGCTGCAGGAGCGGGAGGACCAGCTAGTGCCTGGGCAGCTGGTGGCCATGCTGCAGGGCATAGCATCCGGCATGAACTACCTCAGTGACCACAATTATGTCCACCGGGACCTGGCCGCCAGGAACATCTTGGTGAGTCAGAACCTGTGCTGCAAGGTGTCTGACTTTGGCCTGACCCGCCTCCTGGACAACTTTGATGGCACCTATGAAACCCAGGTTAGAGCCTTATACGCCTATCACATACACATTCACACCCACAACTACACGCTATACATATAGCAGTCAGTACATACAGAACACAAGAGGCATGGTCATGGGGACACAGTAGCTTCCCATGCCCTTCGGTACTGAGACTCCTCAGCTTTCTGCCCCACGTGCCCCGTTAGGGAGGGAAGATCCCCATCCGTTGGACAGCCCCCGAAGCCATCGCCCACCGGATCTTCACCACGGCCAGCGACGTGTGGAGCTTTGGGATCGTGATGTGGGAGGTGCTCAGCTTCGGGGACAAGCCCTATGGAGACATGAGCAATCAGGAGGTGAGCCTGGTGTTTCTCACACCTCCCGTCCCCTCCCCAAATCCTCCATGGCCCTTTCCTACAAATACCCTGATTTCTTCTTTCTGACCCTTTATCTGCATTCCTGTCCTCTCTGGTCCCCTTCACCTCATGCCCTGTTGTCTTGACCATGCCTACCCTGGTCAGAGGGTTCAGAGGCTCTGTGGCAATGATCTTGTGTGCACAGAGGTATTCCTCCTGGGCTGTCAGGCTAGCTTCCTGCCCTCCTCGCTGTAGGTAATGAAGAGCATTGAGGATGGGTACCGGCTGCCCCCGCCCGTGGACTGCCCTGCCCCCCTCTATGAACTCATGAAGAACTGCTGGGCCTACGACCGTGTCCGCCGGCCCACCTTCCATCGCCTGAAGGCACAGCTGGAGCATCTGCATGCCAACCCCCACTCCCTGCGAACCATTGCCAACTTTGATCCCAGGTAACCAAGCTGGGTGGGGAGGGCAGGTCTGGGAGAATGGAAACAGCCACATGCACCAAGCGCTGGGCCCGTGGAGCTCCCAAGAGTCAGGCATAGAGGCAGGATTCCAGTCTGCACTTTTGAGAAGAGTCTGCTCTGATGGAGGAGGTGCAGTGTCTCAGCCATGATAGCTCTGGTTTGATGGAGGCTTCCCTGGTGGCTCAGGTGGCAAAGAATCTGCCTGCCAATGCAGGAGACCTGGGTTCGATCCCTGGGTTGGGGGTATCCCATGGAGGAGGGCATGGCAACCCACTCCAGTATTCTTGCCTGGAGAATCCCCATGGACAGAGGAGCCTGGTGGGCTACAGTCCACAGGGTTGCAGAGTCCGACATGACTGAGCGACTAAGGACAGCACAGGAAGCAAGCACACTGAGATAGAGAGTATATGCTAGGGGCTGCCAACCTGCTACCTGCTCCAGGGGCCTTGGTCCCTGAGAATGGGGAAAGGAAGACAGAGAAACCGACAAGAGCCAGCGGGGGGATGCGTGTCCTGACTGAAAGAGGCAACCTTGTGGGGTCTGGGAAGGCTCCCAGGTCATGCAGACAGCAAGGGTTGGGGAGCTGACGGTGTGCCAGTTGCAAATAATGCAGGGTGCAGAGAAGTTTGGACTTGATCCTGACCAATTTTTTTTTTTAAACTGTCCATGGGAGGGACATGGTCAGAAATGCATTTCACCGAAAACAGTGCCAGAATACAGAGAATCGACTGGTTGAGGGGGTGAGTTGGGAGAGACGGGCATGGCTTCAAATGCTTTATCGGGTAAAGCAACTCTGGTGTGCTGGCCTCTGTATCAGACCGCCATATATAACCTTGTTTCTAGGAGAAAACGTGCTCCCAGTTCCAACTTTTGAAACTATCTTTTTGGAGCACAACTCCCTCGTGCACTGGAGACCGCATGTGCTAATCTTTCTGGAATGTTGGATATTTTTCCCCCAGCAGATTTACTTTGCTAATGGTTTTTGGCCCCGGCTGGCTTCAGAACAGGAACACTCATTGTATTGTGGGGGTCAGAATGCAAGAATAACAGCCACGGTTAGAGGTGGCAAGCTGGGGGCTGCTCCCAGAACTCCCAGGGGCCACCCTGAGAAAAGGCGAGGCCACATCCATCTTCCGGGGCCTCTGTTCTCCTCCTGCTTCCTCTCAACCAGGATACTTGATCCTCGCATCTTAACAGGCCCCCATCAGTTGCCCAGAGCTGGCCACTGCATTGCCTGCGGGCCGGTGGTCCCTTGTCTGGACCTCCAAAACTGCCTCTTGTCCCCAGGTCTGTCAGTGCCGCACGACTGTCAGCCTGCCCTGTGGCTGTTGCCAGGCAACAGGCCAGGAAATGGGTTCAGAGACAATGGCCGGGCTAACCCACAAAGTCCTGTGTCAGACGCCTGGCTTGCACCGGCAGCACAGGCACGGAGGCTGAGCCCCAGTTTCAGAAAAGCCCTGCATCTCCCATTGTGTGAGACTAAGGGGTCCCCCCGACGCCCACAGGGTGACCCTTCGCCTGCCCAGCTTGAGCGGCTCCGACGGGATCCCCTACCGAAGTGTGGCCGAGTGGCTGGAGTCCATCCGAATGAAGCGCTACATCCTGCACTTCCGCTCCGCCGGGCTGGACACCATGGAGTGCGTGCTGGACCTGACAGCCGAGTGAGGACCCTGGGGGCCTGGGCAGGGCAGGGCTGCTGGGGATCAAGCCCTGGCACTCACCCAGCCCCTCTCCTTGCCCACAGGGACCTGGTGCAGATGGGGATCACGCTCCCGGGCCACCAGAAGCGCATTCTTTACAGTATTCAGGGCTTCAAGGACTGAGCCTTCCCCTCCCCGACCCTGTCCTCAGGGAGCAACGATGGGCCCCAAGTCCCTCGACCTGCCAGACACAGGACGTTGGTGCTGCTCCTGCTTGCTTCCCGAGGAACTGCCTCTGAAGCTCTCTGAAGTCTCTTTGTTTTAAAAAGGGAGGTTGGGTAGAAGTACAAAAGTGAATTGTGGGAGTTGGGGGAGGGCTTAATATATATTATATACATATACATATATATTTTTGTTAATAAACAGAAACTTCACCCCAGGTTTTTGTGTTTTTTTTTTAATCCCTCTGTCTCCTCCATCTGGGGCTTCCCAGGTGGCTCAGTGGTAAAGAACCCACCTGTCAACGCAGGGGACGTGGGTTCAACCCCTGGATCTGGGAGATTCCCCCTGGAGGAGGGCATGGCAACCCGCTCCAGTGTTCTTGCCTGGAGAATCCCATGGACAGAGGAGCCTGGTGGGCTGCAGTCCATGGGCTCACAAAGAGTCAGACAGAACTTAGCAACTCAGATGGTAAAGAGTCTGCCTGCAATGAGGGAGACCTGGGTTCGATCCCTGGAGAAGGAAATGGCTACCCACTCCAGTCTTCTTGCCTGGGAAATTCCATGAACAGATCCATGGACAGAGGAGCCTGGCGGGCTACAGTCCATGGGGTCACAGAGTCAGTCGACCCGACTGAGCAATTAAACATCTCCTCCTTCTCATCCTCAAGGGCTGTAGGTACAAAAGAGTCAACTACTAAGCCTTCTGGAAAACACTGTCTTTTATTTGTAGCTGTAGCCACAACCTGGCAGCACAGGGGCTGGGGCTGGGGGGTGTGGGGAACGTCCAGGCTGGCGAGCCCAGCCCAGCCTTCCAGAAGGTCGGATGTGGGCATCTCCTGGCCCTTAGCAAGCAGAGGACGGGGCTGCTCAGGGCAGGCTGAGGGCGTCGGTGCAGCAGTGCAAGCAGCAGTGCTCAGCCCGGTGCCCCTCAGGCGGGGTTACCTGGACGATGGTGGGTGGTCCCTGCAGGATTGGGGAGACTGGACCCCAGGGCTGGGACTCTGCAGCCCCGAGGCCACATAAGGGCACGAGGGAGACTGGGGTGGGGTTTGGTATGGAGGGAGGGGCTGGACGTCAAAAAATAACTGTGGGGAGGGTGAAGGGTATGTGGTCTCAACGTGAGCGGTCCGCTGATGGGGGAATGGGCTTGCGGTCAGAGAAGGGGGCCAGTCCTCACTCAGTCTAGGCTCTGGCGGTGTGGCATTTCCGGCAGAGCACGTGGCCATCCAAAGGGAAGCAGCCGTTGTCATCCGCCTCAATGGAGAGGGGCTTCCCACAGTCCTGGGAGGAGCAGAGAGAGTGCTAGCTCGAGGCTCCCCACCCACATGCCCCACCTCCATCTTTACATCGGGAGGCCAGACGCTTCACGGCTCAGCCCTGTTCTCTCTGCATTGGCCCATCCACAGCCCCCCCAACTCCTATCCCCACCTCTCTCACCCACAGTTTTGTGCCCGAGGACTCTCCCCCAGGATGGACAGTGGTTGCTTCCAGTGGGGCGTCTCCTACCTGCCTCACCTCTCTTCCAACTCCTTTAACGTTGCAGAGACCCCCAACCGCCCATGACAAAGCCGCACCCTTCCCTCCCGGTGGGTCGGCCCCCTTTCCTTGCTGTATCACTCAGTGACCTCACAAAGAACCCCACACCGCCATCCTGAAGCCAAGGACGCATCTTCGCGGGGCGGGTGTGGGCGCCTCCACTGCCCACCCTCAAAATTGCAGCACCCGGGTCCTGCAAGCCAGCACCGTCCACCGCCTGACCCGTGAGCAGCGTCCCACCAGCCTCCCATCCCTGAGGGGCTCGGGGCGGGGGTGCAGCCGACCTCGCACTTGTAGCACTTCATGTGGAAGTTCTTGTCCAGAGCAACCACGCGCACGGTCTCCTCGCGCCCAGGCTCCGGCATGATGGGCTCCGCGCACACAGAGCATCTGGGGGCGTATTGCCTGCGGGGCGGAAAGCCGGTGTGCGTCAGGACGGGGCGCCGGGCGCTGACCCCCGCCCACACGCAGGGAGATGAGACGGCAGGCTGCTTTGTACATCTCGCCCCCACAAGCCTCGGTGGAGGAGGCTCAAAAGAAAGGCCGAAGGCTGGCTGCTTATCGGAAGGTCCCACCTCTCCCCAGGAACCGCTGCCAAGTCCTTCCCCACCCCCACCACGCACACTGCAGCCCCTGCCCAAAGCACTCCCAGAGGACCCGATATCCGGGACCCCAATCCAGACCCCCGGCCCTCACTAACCCCTGTCACATGCGTGCCTTGGCCTGGTTCCTGGTTGGGGGGAGAGGGGGGTTGCACAGAAGGATACGAAGCCCTGGAAACCTACACCCCACTCACACTCGGAGGTGGGGGTCCGAGCTTGCAGCTTTCCCGTCCTTTGGTTCCATCATGGGAACCTTGCCGCTGGCCTCAGAAAGCAGCTACCATGTAAACACTGTTTCTAAGGGGAAACCCCGAGCTCCAAACAGCTGATCTCCAAAGGCAGAATGCAGCCTACGTGTGAAAAGAAGTCACTCGGGGGCCAGCGCTGAACGCAAGACCACACCCAAAAGAAAGCTCTGAGAGCTAGCCCCGGGCTGGGGAAGGGGATGAACCAGAGGGGAAGGCCAGAGGCCACTGGACAGCCAAGTCCAGATGAACCAGTCCCTGCTATCCACAGACAGGAGGTGGGGACAGCAAGCAAGCCCCAGAGATTGAAGAGCGGTCTTGGGGTTGGGGGCAGCCTGGCTCCCAGACAAACAAACCGTCACTGGCACCCAGAGAAAGGCCCGGAGGTGGGCGGGGGGTCCTCACTTGTGGTAGTCGGGGACACAGTGGGGCCGGTTGGCCTGGTCCACAATGAAGGAGGTGCCCTCCAGGGGGCAGGCGCAGACCACACAGGTGAAGCACTGCGGGTGGTAGGCCTTGCCTGTGGCCCTCAGCATGCGGTCAGTGATCGGCTGCCCACAGGTGCTGCACTTCTCCAGGGTGTCCTGCGGAGGGGGCGGGCAGCAGCTGGAGGCGGGCAGGGAACCGGCACCCCAGGGCCAGACATCTGCCCCGTGCCGGCCCCAACCCTGGCTGAGCCCCAGGTGCCGACTCCCCCTCCCCCGTACCCCCGACCCCGGGACTCACGGTGTAGCAGCCCTCACAGTATGGAGCCCCCTCCAGGCTGTAGAACTGCTGGCCTTGGAGCTGCTGCTCACACTGGCGGCAGGTGAAGCAGGTGATGTGGAAGAGCTGCCCAAGAGCGCGAACCGCGGGCTGCGAACGTGCCAGGGGCTGATGACACCGGCCACAGGACTCTGGGAAGGCCAGAGAGGATGGAGATGAAACAGGAGAAATGGCAAAAAAAGAGCTTGCAAGGGGTCAGCTGGCATCAGACAGACAGGGCCGGGAGCTGCAGGCCTGGAAACGGCCCGGAAACGGAGGGGCCGTCCCTCCAGGCGGGGCGGTGGGCTCTCACCGTTGACGGGCACACTCTGCTTCTGAGGATGCTCCATGTCCTGCATCAGCTTCTGCGTCAGCTGCTCCAGCTCCTCCACCTCTTTCAATGTCAGAGGCCCCGGGGCCCCAGCGGGGCGCACCTGAAATCCCAACACTTTCTTCATGCCCTCTCTCTCTCTCAAGGGTCACCACCCTCCAAGAACCCACCCCAGCTGCCTTCTCTGCTTTCTCCCCGAAAAGGATGAATCCCGCCCCCCGCCCTCTCTCCTGTTTTCCAGACACTCAGGACCCCCAAAAGCTCCTCAACTCCCCTCCCCGACCCCCCAGCACCACACAAATCAGGGGATGAAGACCCTGCCACCCGCTTTGCCCGAAGACACAGACAGGCCGGAACGACTGAGCGGACGGAGGCCACGCACACAGCAGCTCAGGTCACGGAAGCACCAAGCACGCCAGGCCACGCATCAACCCCACAGAGCATGCTGGGACACGGCCCCCACGGAGAGACCGGCGCACGGTGGCGGGTGCAGCCCACGCACACACACCTACCCGTCCCGCCGGCTGCCCGGCAGCCCCTGTCAGCGTGAGGGTACAACACAGCGGGAGTCAGGTTAAACCCCAGTGCCCAGCTCCCACACAGATGTCCCAGGGTCCCTCCCTCGAGGGGCATTCCTGGACCACCTGGCTGACCCCAGGCCCTCCCCAGAAGGCTTCAGAGAAGGGCCACTCTCCAGTGGCCCCTCTCCGGCCAGCCCGCCCCTCCTGTTCAGGGGGTCCTGAGACAGCTGCAGATTGGGGGTGGGGGTGAAGTTGGGGGGTCGGCAGTGCCAGTAACCCTGAGACATCCCAGGAGGAGGCCCCACGGGGGCTGTCCGACCTGTAACAGCATCTCCATGACATGGTCCCCCAGGAATGCTGCGTGGGTCTCCACTGCTAAATCCACCCAGGACTGCGGCCCCACCACTGAACGCTCTACCTGACAATGCCTTCAGTCCCTAACACGGAGAACCTCAAAGCCACCCAGTTCCCTCTTCCCGCGGTCACCTTGCCCCCAGCCCTGGCTCCACCACCCTCACACCTGTCTGCATCAAGAGCTGCATCCGCTGTAGACGTTCCAGCTCTCAGCCATTTTCCCCGGCCTCCTCCTGTCTTCAACTGACTGTGGGAGTCTCCTGCAAGCCCCTTCTTCTACGTGAGCTTCACCTTTTCCGCTCCCAATCTTCCCCTCCCAACATCTTGGGGACAGAGGAAGAGGACACAGCCAGCCCTTGCTCTCTGGTGCCACTTAGATGCCTCTTCCATTCTTTGGAAGTATCAGCTCCCCTTGGGTATCCATGCTCCTCCATGACACAATCCAGCCGCTATTTCCCCCTCTCTGCCTGCCATCACCGACGTCCCAGGTTCATCATGCATGGCACTCACGCCTCTTCAACTCCAACAGCTCCAAATGTCCCTCCGGCTCAGTCACCTTCCACGGTGGGACCCCTCGGACCTGAGATTTACTGGTTGCCACCTCCAAGACCCTGGGCTCGACCTCCCGACCATCACATCCTCCCCGTTTCCCATTCTCACCTCCTGAAGGAACCTGCTCGGAAAAGCCTTTGCGCCTCTGATTCCCAACCCTCTCCCACATGCCTTCTGCATCCGCTCCTTCCGTCTGGCCTCCCCGCAGGCCCGGTTCCCTTGACCATTGATTTCCACAAGGCGCTCACAGCCACCCTTGCCACCATTCGGCTACCGTTGCTTATCTAGTCCGATCTCAATCAACCCTGGGCCCAGGCCACCGCCTGCTTCCTGTTTCTGCCTCCCAGCTGCAGAAAGTAGGTGGGGAGACGACTGCAGAGGGAGTTCACCAAACACCGCAGGGCCCTCCGCACCCTCCATCCAGGCGCAGCTGGGTGGTATTTGGCTGCTGCGGGTTCCCAGTCTTGCTTGCCCCAGAGCAGCTGTTCCAAACCTTTCCATCGCCTCCAGCCCCCCGCGGCCTTGCCCCCTCGCTCTCAGATGACCTCACCTCCTACGTGACCCAGGAGCTGGAAGCCGGCCAGCCTGAGCTCCCTCATCACAAAAGCCTGCTTGAGGCCACTCCGTCCAAAGTCTCTAGGCTGGAAATGCCCCGAGGGTGGAGCTGGCACCAACAGTGCACCCAGCTCTCAGGGACCCCAACCTGTCTCTTCCACAGGCTTCTTCCTCCTGGTTCACACACACACACCTGAGCCTTCCTCCCCTAATGTCAACCCTACACACACACACGCACGCACGCACACACGTCTTCCCTCGGTGTTTCTCTGCCAACCTCTAAGAACAGGCTACTTGGGCAACTCCCAAGTTTCTCACCACCCCCTCAAAAGGACACAGCTTCTGAATCCTGAATCGTCCAATCCCTGGCCTTACTTTAGCCCTCACCCCCCTTGGAGCCCCACCGATGGGGCTCCTCGGCCACCATTCTCTTTCGGAGATGCCACCCTGATTCGTGACCCTCCTCCTCCTGTCATTCTTCTCGCTCTTCCCAGGTGCACAGGAGCATCACCCAGGTTCCTTCCCAGCCCTTCCGGTGTGAGCCGCCCCTGGGCTGCAGTTGTCACCGCCCACGACCAACCACGACCGCCGTGCGTTCACACACCTCGCCCTGGCCCTCTCCTGCCACCCGTCCCCCCATTTCTGACTGAATGACAGTTCCAGCTGAAAGGAGACCCTCCTGGAACCCGTTGCTCAACATGCTAACAGCCGGACCCTCCCCTTCCCGTCCACACCATTTCCCCTTCTGGACTTCTCTATTTTGTCAGCAACGCTGTCATTCCCCAACACATCCGGGCTTTTTTTTTTTGTTTAACTCCTCTCCCATCCTCTTCCAACTCCTTATCAGCCAGTAAGCCTGGAGGCACTTCCTTTATAAGAGCTCTCTGATCTGGGCCATATTTCTCATTTCTGCCAATGTTACCATCACCCAGGAGCGCACCCTCATGCGTCATTGACCTTTGCATCTAGTCCACACCTCTGCTGGAAAAACTTGCCCCAAAACCTCCAGACGCAGCCACACCTCTGCTCAGACAACACTCCTGCCTCTCCAGGACCCCCAGGCTTCCTGGGTGCACTATTTCGTCCTTGCTGCCCCCCACCAAATCCCCACCCACCTCTAAGTACAGCTCTAAAATTTCCCCCCAGGGGCCTTCCACGTTCTGTCCTCCAGACACCCCTGGTATATCTGTGCCCTTGAGTTTGCTCATGCTGTTCCCACTGGAATGCCCTTCCCTCTCCTCTCTGGATTCTAAAATCCTGCCATCATTAAAGGCATACCAGCACCCGATGCCTTTTCCTAATGTGCCAGCCTCCACACTGGCTCCCTGTTTGGAGTTCCTGTAACAACCAAATTCTGCAAAACTCATTGGCACTTGGCATCTCTTCCTACACTGTGCCTTGCACACACACACACACACACACACACACATACACAGAAATCCATGCTGTCAGTTAACTTCATGGATGTTTGGACCAGGTATCTGGCAAGACACCTTAAACCCAGAAGATCAGTCTCCTGAACTGCAAGGCAGGAATGGTCAGACAGGAGTGATAACTTTTCTACCTTGAGCATTCATGTGCTTGATGCAGACCCCCAGCATCAGCTCTGGCTCAGGTAATCCTCATCACCTTTGTGAAGGTAGATAGCGAACAGAGGCTCAAAGTTCACCTA
The DNA here is from genome assembly GCF_055505025.1 of Bos grunniens. NCBI lineage: Eukaryota > Metazoa > Chordata > Mammalia > Artiodactyla > Bovidae > Bos > Bos grunniens. The sequence goes on from NC_141168.1 coordinate 13,361,981, forward strand.
ACTTGCCTCAAAGTTCACCTAACTTGCCTGGGGTCTTGTGAGCGAGGAATGGTTACAGGTCCACTGACTCCCTTAGGCTCAAGCTCTCTGAGGTCTCTTTCCTCCCGAGTACAGAGCACAGTGCCTGGCACTGAGCAGTAGCTGGCTGCCTCAGCCAGTGTTTACCAGCGTTTATTGCCAGTGGCTCTTATCACCAGATGGGCCCTCGGGCAGGGAAAGCGTGTAGCAGAGCAGAGATTAACTCAAGAATCCAAGAAAGGGGAATATCTGAAGTTGGACCGCTGATGATCTCATCCCTCTCTTTAACTTTCTGGGGCAGGGCAGAGGGGAAGGTGCACAGAATCCTCCCCCTAACTCAGAGTCTGTGCTGCTCACCTCACTCCCAGTCAGGCCCCACCCAGCCTCAGACCCTGCCAGGCTCTTCCCCCACAAGCACTTTCTCCACCATCCCACCCTAGAGGCTGAAAACGATCTCACCACCCCTCACCCGACTCAGGCTCAGGATCCTGGACTTAGCCCAGCCTCCAGCCCCCAGGGCTCAGACCGGTCTTCCTGACTCCCTGGCCTCCAGCCCCTGGGGAATCAGCCCATTCTCCCTGCATCCCTCACCTGGCTTTGGTTTTGAGTCGGTGGGGGCACTGGGTGCTGCTTCTCCTGCACTTGGGGCTTCTCCTTCTGCTGAGCATAGGTAAAGCTTGGGGGCTGAGGGGAGCCGGTGCCAGTGGAAGAGGGAGCTTCAGGGGGCCCCAGCTTCTGATGGGGCTGCGACCCGGGTCCACCTGGGGCTCCAGGGCTGAACTTGGAAGCCACAGGGGTAAACTTGGGAGTCACCGGGGAAAACTTAGGGGCTGGAGATGGAGCTAGGGGCCCTCGAGGCTGGGTGGTGGCCAAAGGCACAGGCTGGGGAGGGGCCTGGGGTTTGGCCTGGGGCTGGGACTGGACATGGAACTGTGTCTGGCTCTGAGGTTGAGCCTGGGACACAGGCTGGGAGCTAGAAGGGGACTTCCAGGGAGGCAGGGGTGCGGTGCCCCCAGTTGAAGGCTTAGTATTGGACTTGGAAATGAATGGAGTGGTGACCGGCGGGGGTACATATCCAGATGACACCTGCGAAGGGAGGCAGAGGGAAGAAAAGTGCCTTAGAGGAGGCTGTGGCCCTCGGCGGGAGTTCCAGCCCCACGCCCTTCCTCCCTGGCCTGCCTTCCCTGCTCTCCAGCCCCTTACCCGGGCTTTGAAGGGATCGTTCTTGGTCATGTCATCCAGCAGCGAAGACAAGGAGTCGATCTCCAGATCAATACTGCTCACCTTCTCCCTGGGCTAGAGGGGCAGGGGTCAGAGCGCCCCATCCCAGTTCCCCACCGCCACCCCGCCATCCCGGAGGGCAGAGATGCCGCCAAAGTCGACGGAAAAGGACCCTCCTTCTTCTTCCCTGGGGATGTGACCGCTGAGGCTGCCCCTCCCGGGCCTCCGTACCTGCGATGGGAACTGGGTGGGAGCCTCGGGACCTCCCTCCTCCACTAGCGGGGGCGGTGGGGAAGGGAAGATCTCCTCCTCCAAAGGCGCGGGGGGAAACGGTTCGTCGATCGGGGGCGGCGGAGGTGGGAAGGCACCTCCCAGGGCGCCCTCGGCGTCGTCTGCCTCCCCGACCACCGGAGGAGGCGGTAAGGGAAAGTCTGGGATTGGAAGCAGACGGAGGGCGGTCAGCAGGGGCCCCCCGACCCTTCATCAAGTTCCCCTCCTTGAAGAAGCGGTTCTAACCCCTAACCTCTAACCCAAGAAGTCTCTCGAAGGTCCCGAAGCATACGGGAAAGAAAGTAAAGGGGGTGGGGGGCAGTGCTCGCAGGGCGCCCTGAGAGCCCCGGGTCGGGAAAGGAGGGGTGCTTCTCCCATTTCACTTCGGAAAACGGACCCAGAGGGGAACATTCGTGCCCCACATTCCCGCCTCCCACCCCCAGGCGAGGGGACTTGGAACTGTCCCAGGAGCCCTGGCTCCCAGCCACGAGCTCGGCGATGAGCTAAGAACATCTGCTCGGGACTGGGTGTCTGCGCCCAGCCCCCTCCGCCGCAACCTTTCCAGACATCCCCCGAATTCCCGAAACCCCTCCCCCCTTAGGCCGGCGCCCGCCGAGGTCCAGTCCCCAAGCTCGGCCACCTACCTTCTGGGGGCGGCGGGGGGATCTCGCCCACCCGGCCCATCTGTGCGCGCTGGGCCCCAGCGGCCGGAGGCGGCTCGCTGTCGCCGGGCCGGAAAGGATTCACTTTGGGCTTCGGGGCCACCACCGGGGCGAACTTCTTCTGCGGGGCGTAAAACACCGGAGCCGAGACGGAGATCGCGCGAGGCGGGCGGGGGGCCGCCATGGCCAGGCCGGGCTGCGGGGGGCGGGGGGTGCCGGGGTTACGCAGCGCCGAGCCGGGCTGAGGACCGAACCCCCCGCCCGCGGCGCCGCGGCCCGGCTCCCCTAGGCGCCCCGGCTCCCCGACCCCGTGGGCGGCCGCCGGGCGGCTCCCCGCGCCTCACCGCGGGCCGGAGCGTGCGCGCCGCGTCTGCCAGGGGCCGCCTCGCAGCCGAGTCCGCGGACTCTGCGTCCCGGTCCAGCCGGGCGGGGAGGGACGCAGGGAAGACGGAGGGAGGGAGAGGGCGGGGAGAGCGCGGCGCGCAGACCATACAAGGAGCGGCCCGGAGAGGGGGCGGGGAGAGACGGGGAGGCGGCCGCGGCGGGAAACTCCCCCAGGAAGGGGCCCTGCTCCGGCCCCCGAGCCGCGGGCTTCGCCTAGGTCCTCCCGCCCCCGCTCCCACCCCCCGCCCCGGCCACCTCCCCTCCAGGCGGGCACCACCGCCCCCGTCGCCCCGGCCGGGCACAGACCACCCCCTCCCCAAACACAGGCCTCTGATGTCATTTCCTGACTTGCCCTCCTTCCCCGCCCGACCCGCGGGTGCCGGAGATCTGACTCACCGTCCCTACTCCGGGCTAAGCCGGCGGAGGTCGGGCGGCTGCCCCAGAGGTGCCCAAGCGGCCCGGAGGTGCCTCCGCCCCGGCCCGGCCCCCTCCTCGCCCGGCCTGCCGTTACCTGCCACCTCCAGCTGTTCCTCCGCCTTCCCACCCAGCCGCCAGCCCTGCGCTCCAAATCCCCTCCGGCTCAGCCCAGACTGGCAGGACTGGGATGGGACTGGCCTTCTAGGTGGACGGGGAGAGGCGTTTTCCCTGCCTTCGTCCACCCCCCACCCCAGACCCCAGGCCCTCTGTGACCTGGGGAGGGGGGGGGAGGGGGCGGGTGAGTGCGCACCTCGGCGATCCTTTGGGGGATCCTAACTTCACATCCCGGGCAGCTACTTCAGGCTTCTAGGAATTCGCATCACCCGCGCCCCCGCCAGCGGATCGGAGTCCAGGGGGGCGAGGCAGGGCCGTGGAGGTAGGGGGAGCGGGGCGGATGCCCGGGCGGCCCCCGCACACTTGGTGCTGGGAGGACGGACGTGGACGCGGGCGACTCCTCTTCGCCGGTTCTTCAGCGCCCACCAGGACTGACCCTCTAGGAAGCTGCGCGAGGTTGGGGCGGCCCTCAGGGGATTCGCAGAATACGCTCGGTGGAGCCCCCCATTGGTCCGACGGGATTTCTCAGCCTTCTTGTGCCCCAGGTCCTAGGAAAGGGACAGACCTGGGTTCCTTCTTTTTTTTTTCAACTGAACGTGGAAACTTAACCAAATCGCCAACTGAATTCTACCACACTCACTACCTGCAAACGCGATTCGCCAGGCGCTTTGGCTTGCGAGTCCAGTGCCTCACCCTGGACTCTGTGTTCCCAGCCTTTACTGCCATCTAAGGCAGTCCCCGTTTGCACACGCTCCTCAGTATTTACAGTCCCTGGCCCTCCGAATTGGCTACACCCTACTGTCAGCCAGCCTCTGGGCTACACTCTAGAGATTGTCCAGACCCACCCCTTACATTTACTGGAGAAAACAGGCTGGGAACTTAAGACTTCGGCCCAGGGTCATGCCCAGTAGACAGCAAGAGATAGACTAGAACTGGGTCTCTTTGAGGGCTCTGATGTCTGATCTTATTTCTTACCCACTATATCCACGTGGGGTAACCCTGGATACAGGACAGCAGAATGAGGCCATGGGGCCCGAGACCCAGCTGGAGGGCCCCAACTAAGGGACAAGTCTTTTCCTTCTCTTCACATAATTTTCTCCACGGGAAAAAAAAAAAAGTGATGATACTTAATCCCACCACTCATTGCATTACACCACTGAAGCAACTTAGCACAGCACAGCATGCATTATTATACGGAAGTGAAAGTGAAGGTGTCAGTTGCTCTGTCATGTCCAACTGAGACCTATGGATTGTGGGCCGCCAGTCTCCTCTGTCCATGGAATTCTCCAGGCAAGGATACTAGAGTGGGTTGCCATTCCCTTCTCCAGGGGATCTACCTGACCCAGGGATCAAACCGGGGTCTCCTGCATTGCAGGCAGATTCTTGATTGTCTGAGCCACTGGGGAAGCCCATTATATGGAAAAATAAATATCATATCTGAAAGTGCTGTATCATACCCAGTATTGTTATTCAAGTCCCGGTTCTGACAGGTTACCTTAATGCCATTTCCCCCATGGGTCCCCTCCCAGTTTGCCAGGTACATCTCTTATGGGCCTTGGTATGTGCATGCCTTCACCTTCCTTCAATCTTATCAAATATTTGATTCTACCTAAGGACTACATCTCTGTCTCCTCAGATCCCACTGAGCTTTCTTTTCTCTGGTGTCTTACTGCCTTTGTCACTGGTATTCCTCACAGCCACAAGCATGTGTTGCTGCTGCTGCTGCTAAGTCGCTTCAGTCGTGTCCGACTCTGTGCGACCCCACAGACGGCAGCCCACCAGGCTCCCCCGTCCCTGGGATTCTCCAGGCAAGAACACTGGAGTGGGCTGCCATTTCCTTCTCCAATGCATGAAAGTGAAAAGTGAAAGTGAAGTCACTCAGTCGTGTCCGACTCTTAGCGACCCCATGGACTGCAGCCTACCAGGCTCCTCCATCTATGGGATTTTCCAGGCAAGAGTACTGGAGTGGGGTGCCATTGCCTTCTCCAACAACCATGTTTAGCCATGACCTCTGTGCTGCAGAGAAGTAGTGCAGACCTTCTCTGATCAGCATAAGCTGGTCCTGGCCTGTCCCTGTGAAGATTTGCTAGAAATTGGATACTAGACTTCCTGTGAGAGCAAAAGTCTCCTTGCCAATCCTTCAAAACATACACACTTAGGAAAGTTAGGAGGATGGTTTCCAGATAGCATCATAAAAGCCATCTGCCCTCTATCTCCTTAAGGAATGTTCATGTTGCAAAATACAGTCTATTTAATTGTTAGGCAGCTGAACCTATTTATAAATCAAGAATAGAAGAGTGCGTAGGCAGGCTCAGTTTTACTGACAACTAAGAGCATTCGGGATGCAGAATATTAAAGCTAAGAGTTTTAAGCCAGGCATTCTAAATACAAGGAGTAAACAGAGTATCTCAGAAGGACAGAGTCACCAGGTCAGGATGTCTCAAATGGAGCCCCAAGGTCAATGCTTTTAAAATGTACACAACCTAAATAAATAAAATGTACACAATGAGTAGGAGCAGCACTAATGAGTTTCAGGTATTTTTCTTAAGTAAGCAATTCTAATTGATCTCCTCTGGTAGCATGTGTAACAGTGTAGTGAGTAAGTAGATGTTGTTGTTGTCCAGTCATAAGTTGTGTCCAACTCTTTGCAACCCCATGGACTGCAAGGTGCCAGGCTCCCCTGTCCTTCACTGTCTCCCAGAGTTTGCTCCAATTCATGCCATTGAGTCAGTGATGCTATCCAACCATATCTTCCTCTGACACCCCCTCCTCCTCCTGCTTTCAATCTTTCCCAGCATCAGAGTCTTTTCCAGAGTCAGGTCTTCACATCAAATGGTCAAAGTATTGGAGCTTCAGCTTCAACAACAGTCCTTCCTTTGGCAAGTAAGTAGATATTCCCACCTAATCATTTCCAACAGCTTGGAGCCAGGCAAGAGAGAGGAAGTAAGAAAATGGGCAGGCACCTTTACTATTTAAATATCTCCACACACCTCCAAGGATGTATATCCATCAGGTGCCAGAAAGTTTTCTTCAAGGTCTCACAACATAAAGTAAGAACAACCCACTCCAGTGTTCTTGCCTGGAGAATCCCATGGACAGAGGAACCTGGTGGGCCACAGTCCATGGGGTCGAAAAGAGTCAGACACGACTGAGGGACTTCACTTCACTTTCTATAAGCAGTAAAGAAAAAAAAAAAAAAGGAATAAGGACAATGGAAAAAGAAAAAGAAATTCCTAAATGAAAAGAGGAATGCAATCACAAGGTTCTTACTACAGATGGACAGAGAATCAAGCATGTGCCGAGCATTGTGCTAGGCCTGCAAGAACAGCAACCACCGTAACAACAGGAACAGCACATACTGAGATAAAGTTTAGGAGGGGTGCTGGGCACAATACCTGTAACCCCACGTAATCTTCACAATAAACCTGTGAGGAATGTACCTTACTCTCCCATTTTTCAGGTAAGGAGACTGAGGCCAGCTGGATGTTAGATTTCCCACCTCCTAAACTGCAAAAAATTTTTTGCAATGCCAGTATATAATTATTTGAATACACCCTGCACCCTGCTTACACCCTTGCGGTACATCACTTGCTCCCTGGGGAGCCCCAGCCTGGTACATGGACAACCTCTTCAGGTCATCCTCCAACTCCATCCTCCACTTCAGTTCCCTGAGCCACCATTTTCTTCTCCCATGAAATTGTATCTGTCTGTCAATCCGTCATCTGCATGTGTTTATACACACATGTTATGTATATGTGAGATATGTATATATTTGTATGATATATATTATCAGTTCAGTTCAGTTCAGTCTCTCGGTCGTGTCCAACTCTTTTCGACCCCATGAATTGCAGCACACCATGCCTCCCTGTCCATCACCAACTCCTGAAGTTCACTCAAACTCACGTCCATCAAGTCAGTGATGCTATCCAGCCATCTCATCCTCTGTCGTCCCCTTCTCCTCCTGCCTCCAATCCCTCCCAGCATCACAGTCTTTTCCAATGAGTCAACTCTTCACATAAGGTGGCCAAACTACTGGAGTTTCAGCTTTAGCATCATTCCTTCCAAAGAAATCCCAGGGCTGATCTCCTTCAGAATGGACTGGCTGGATCTCCTTGCAGTCCAAGGGACTCTCAAGGGTCTTCTCCAACACCACAGTTCAAAAGCATCAATTCTTCAGCACTCAGCCTTCTTCACAGTCCAACTCTCACATCCATACATGACCACTGGAAAAACCATAGCCTTGACTAGATGGACCTTTGTTGGCAAAGGAATGTCTCTGCTTTTGAATATGCTATCTAGGTTGGTCATAACTTTCCTTCCAAGGAGTAAGCGTCTTTTAATTTCATGGCTGCAGTCACCATCTGCAGTGATTTTGGAGCCCCCAAAAATAAAGTCTGACACTGTTTCCCCATCTATTTCCCATGAAGTGATGGGACCAGATGTCATGATCTTAGTTTTCTGAATGTTGAACTTTAAGCCAACTTTTTCACTCTCCTCTTTCACTTTCATCAAGAGGCTTTTGAGTTCCTCTTCACTTTCTGCCATAAGGGTGGTATCATCTGCATATCTGAGGTTATTGATATTTCTCCCAGCAATCTTGATTCCGGCTTGTGCTTCTTCCAGCCATATATACATATATATTTGTATGATATATTTATATAATAGTATATTATACAATATATAATTATATATCATACAAATATATATTTGTATAATAGAACATTTCTAGCTCCTTCTCAAAGAGTTGTTAACATTAGTTGGTGTTAGGATATAGAAGTGGAAGAAGGCAGAAGGTTTTGGGCTTCCCAGGTGAAAGTGAAAGTATTAGTTATTCAGCCATGTCCAACTCTTTGCAACCCCACGGACTGTAGCACGCAAGGCTCTTCCCTCCATGGGATTCTCCAGGCAAGATACTGGAATGGGTTGCCATTCCCTTTTCCAGGGGATCTTCCCAACCCAGGGATCAAACCCAGGTCTCCCGCATTGCAGGCAGATTCTTTACCATATGAGCCATCAGGGAAGCCCCTGCCAAGCAGGAGACTTGGGTTTGATCCCTGGGTTGGGAAGATCCCCTGGAAAAGGGAATGGCAACCCACTCCAGCATTCTTGCCTGGAGAATCCCATAGACAGAGGAGCTGGTGGGCTACAGTCCACGGGGTCAAAAAAGTTGGACACAACTGAGTGACTAAACAACAACAGAAGGTTTTGATGACTGTCCTTTTCTCCATGAACAAGTATTACTTTCCATTTTAAAAAAGGAAAAGAAAGAAGAGAAATGACAGAGCCATCATCCCTTTTTGCTTATGTCACAGTGTTTCCTCCCACTGAATACTGGGTACTGTGGTCAGCAGCTTTCCCACTTCCTCCCAAACTTACTCCTCTTTTGGTCCCACTTGCATTTGCTTGTCAGGACAAAAGAATCCGTCATCCGTGGGGCTTCAGGCATGATGGAGGGTAGTAGGGTGGGAGGATGGGGGAGGGTGAAGCCCCCAGAAACACCCAGGATCTTTGTGGCAAAGCCAAGGAAGAGCAGCTTCCTGCTGTGCCCAGGGGCACCCTCACCCCACATCCCCTACCCTACCCCCACCTTCCGCCACAGAAGGGATGAACTTAAAACCACAAATACCCCGCTTTTCCTCCTTTCTTCCGGACATCAGAACATCAGCCTCTGTGCACTTTTCTCTTCTATTCCCCAACTTCAGTTCAACCAACATTTACCAATAACATCTTTATTACAGGACACAGGATATAAAGATAAATAAGCCCAGTCCCTACCTTCAAGGCATTCTTCATTTAGAGTAGAAACACTTAAGTAGATATTTTAGCATAATCAAGTGTTAAGATTAGATTACAAAGTTTTCATCCACCCATTTGGGCCAGCTTCACATGGCTACATCAATTGTAATAGCTGAGTGGCCACCTCACTGTTTAAACCTCATTGTTATTATTATCCCACCTGTTATTATTATCTGAGCAGCAGGGAGGATTCCAGGACCAGGGGAGCCAAGCCTGCATAGGGTGTTTAGGAAACAGAGGTCAGAGGAGGCATGGAAGTCTCCATACATCCCCAGGTCTGAGCCAGATGGGCACCCAGAGACTCTGCAAGCATCAGCCAGCCAGAAATATGTGGTGGTTGTGGGGGGCAGAGCAAAGCAGATGGTCAGATGGCGAAGAGTCAGCAGCTGAGGGAGCTGGGAAGGGCAGACAGGAAAAGAGACCCAGGGCACCCACAGCAGCACAGGCAGGTTGCTGGCACCGAGAACCCAGGGAGAGCCAACATTCAGAGAGAGCCAGGGTGAGAAGCTCGATTGTTTATCACTGAAAATAGCCAACGAAGTCACTACAGGAAATAAACATGTCAGCAAGTGGGAAGGTTAAATATAGACAGACAACCTTGCTGCTTGAGATGAGAAGTCCTTAGCTTTCTCCAGTGGCTCTGCCACCTGGCCGCACTCCCTTTAATACGGTGGTCCTAATGTAAAGAAACCCACCAGGCCGGCCTGACGCGGGAAGTGAGTGCCCTTGAGCCAACCCTTAGAGCTTGCAAGAGCTTCCTCGGGCACCTTGCCACCCTTTTAATTATTACTGCCCTTGTCATCCAGACATGTGGTGAGTGTGCCAAATGGACCCTCAGTTTCAGAAAAAAAAAGGGAAGGAGATCCACCTAGAGCAGCAGATGGCTTCCTACCAAAGCTTCCCAACATGCTTGAGAAAGCTGGAGACAGGCCTTTGTCGCCCAAGTGTGAGATGCTTCCAGAAGACATTCATGCCACGGAGAAACCTACTCAGTCCAGGCAGTTTAGGAGGTCTGGCAGATTGCCTACCACCAAGCCTGGACCTCATATACATTTTCTGACTGAAACAGATTTTCAGAACCATTGAAATCTCATATTAGATCAAGGGAGACCCTGCATTTGGTAAAGTTTAAAGGCTTTTTTGGAAAAGGAAATGGCACCCCACTCCAGTACCGTTGCCTGGAAAATCCCATGGACAGAGGAGCCTCGTAGACTACAGTCCATGGTGTCACAAAGAGTCGGACACAACTGAGCGACTTCACTTTCCTTAAAGGCTTTTTAGAACATCTTGGATCATTCACTTGTTCACTCAACAAGTATTTATTGAGGATCTACTATGTGTGGGACACTTTGTTAGGTGCTGGAGATAGAATACTGAGCAAAACCAGAATACAATCGTAATCTCTCATGAAGGGTCCATGCCCTTGGGGAGCTGACCAGGAGAGATGTTAACCAAATAATCACAGCAAAATGTAAAACTGCCAAGGCCCTCAGGGGAAAGATAGATGATGTAAGTGATAGAGCACATAACTGGGAGATGTGTCATGGTTGGGGAGCTCAAGGAAGGGATGTCCAAGCTGAGATCTGCAAGATAAGGAAGAGCTGACCAGACAGAGGGGGAGGGGGCAGCACTTGAGAACCCTGTGATGGCTGTGAGCACAACCTGCCCCGTGCTTACATGGAGGGAGGCAAGTGTGACCTGGGTGTCTGAGAATGAGGTACAAGCATGCGCTGCCAGAGAGCCGGAGGGGTGGCTGGCTGTGCAGAGAAACGGGTCATGCTGAAGGATTTTGTCTTTGTTCTGAGAAGAGTGAGGCGCTGCTGCAGAGTTTCAGGTTGAAAAGAAATGGCATGAAAAGGTTTGAGAGCTTTGAAAACCTCCCAAGGCTGGATATCTTGGGACAATGTGGAAAATAACAGGAAGGTCCAGTGCAGATGTGGACAGGCCAGTTCGGAGGCTACGGTAGAGCTCCAGGTGCAATGGGCAGGTTTGTGGAGATGGACAAGGTGGATAGATAGAGGGCTATTTAGGACATGAAATCATCACTGAAATCTGGTGATACCTCAACAAACGATGACCAGTAGAAATATGGTGTGAGCCCCATGTGAAGTGAAAGGCACTCAGTTGTGTCGGACTCTTTGCCACCCCATGGACTGTAGCCCGCCAGGCTCCTCTATCCATGGAATTCTCCAGGCCAGAATACTGGAGTGGGTTGCCATGCCCTCTCCAGGGGATCTTCTCGACCCAGGGATTGAAACTGGGTCTCCTGCATTGTAGGTAGATTCTTTACCAGGGAGCCCCATATGTAATTTTGAAAGAAACTGAAAAAGAAACTATGAATTTTAATAGAATAGTTTAAGTCATGTATAGATGTGAGAGTTGGACTGTAAAAAAACTTGGACTATAAAAAAAGCTGAGTGTGAAGAATTGATGCTTTTGAACTGTGGTGTTGGAGAAGACTCTTGAGAGTCCCTTGGATTGCAAGGAGATCCAACCAGTCCATTCTAAAGGAAATCAGTCCTGAATATTCACTGGAAGGACTGATGCTGAAGCTGAAACTCTAATACTCTGGTCATCTGATGCGAAGAGCCGACTCTTTGGTAAAGACCCTGATGCTGGGAAAGGTTGAAGGCAGGAGGAGAAGGGGATGACAGAGGATGAGATGGTTGGATGGCATCACTGACTCAATGGATATGAGTTTGAGCAAGCTCTGGGAGTTGGTGATGGACAGGGAGGCTTGGCATGCTGCAGTCCATGGGGTGGCAAAGAGTTGGACACAACTGAGTGACTGAACTGAACTGAACTCAATATATCCAAAATATTATCATTTTAATATATAATCAGTATCTTTAAATTATCGATAAAATACGTCACTGTCTTTGGCACTAAGTCTCGGGAATTCAGTATGAACTTTACCATAAGTGCATCCCAGTTTGGATGAGTCACATGTTGCTAGTGGCTACTGCACTGGTCCCAGTTCTAGACAGATCTCGCACCACTCCTTCACAATCTTAACTTTAAGTAACCTTCTCCCCAACCAACTCCTTCTGTCTTTCCAGTTCACTCCCTTCCTTTACCTTAACCCTAATAACCTTTAGATCCAGTGAGACCTACACTTCATATCACCTTCTCTCTCTCTCCCTGCCCCATCATGTTCTCCTTACCCAGTTTAAATTCCTTAGGCAGTCAGGAGACTCATCCCCCTACCCCCGCCTCCCTTGAATCTGTTCTAAGCTCCTTTGTGCCTCTCTCTCACTCTTTGGTACTTACTGGACCAAAGTCAAACCTGGGTTCAACTCCAGTCTACCAACCCCACACCTGCACCGAGGCAGCTCAACGGGCTGGAGGAAAACACACAGACCTCCTGACCAGGCTCATTTGAAATTCATGATGAGTTTCAGGTGCCACCCAGAAAGTCTACTTCCGGTAAACATACCAATTTCTCCTGTCCACTCATTTCCCACTCTTTCGAAAGACTTCTCTCTTTTCAACTTCTCCTTCCTCACACACAGCTGACGATCTTGCCTCCTGTCACATTGGAAAAATTGAAGGAATTGAGAAGACTGCCTGGGCTCCCCTGACATTACCCCCTCCCACCTGCCCTTTGTCTTTCTTCCTGTTAGTGCAGAATAAGGAACTGCCTATATTCCTATTTAAAGCCTTCCCTGCCACCCTTGTATTAGATTCTGTTCCTTCTCACCTGTTTTAGGAGGTTGCTCCAGCAATTAATGCACTGCTTTGAATTTCAGTCTTCCCTCTTTACTGGATCCCTCTCATCAGTATACTGATAAGCTATCTTTTTGTTGTTGTTCAGTCGCTAAGTTGTCTTTAACTCTTTGTAACCCAATGAACTGAAGCACACCAGCCCTCCCTGTCCTTCCCTATCTCCCGAAATTGTCTCAGACCCATGTCCATTGAGTCGGTGATACCATCCAACAATCTCATCTTCTGTCGTCTCCATCTCCTGCCTTCAGTCTTTCCCAGCATCAGGGTCTTTTCCAAAGAGTTGGCTCTTCGTATCAGGTGGCCAAAGTATTGGAGCTTCAGCTTCAGTGTCAGTCTTTCCAATGAATATTCAGGGTTGATTTCCTTTAGGATGGACAGGTTGGATCTCCTTACTGTCCACGGGACTCTCAAGAGTCTTCTCCAGCAACACACTTTGAAAACATCAATTCTTCAGCACTCAGCCTTCTTTATGGTCCAGCTCTCACATGCGCACATGAGTAGTGGAAAAACCATAGTTTTGACTGTACAGACCTTTGTTGGCAAAGTGATGCCTCTGCTTTTTAATACACTGTCTAGGTTTGTCATAGCTTTCCTTCCAAGGAGCAAGCATCTTTTAATTTTGTCTTTTAATATTCTTTTATTTTAAATGTGTCATTTAATTTAATACTATTGTTTGCCCCACCATAAAAAAAAATTTCCTCTCCAGCTACCACTCCATTTCTCTGCTCATTTTTGCAGCAAAACTTCTTGAGTATTCTATACTTGCTACTTCTAATTTATCTTCTATTTTCTCTTAATTTGTTGTGGTCATCTTTTACCCCTACTACTTCACCAGAATTACTCTTCTCAAGGTCAGCAATGACCTCCATATTGCTAAACTCAATGGAAAACTCTCAGTTCTCACTTTTCTTGACATATCAGCTGTATTTGATTCAATTCTCTGCTCTCTCCTTTGTGAAACATTTGTTGCCTGACTTTCTGCATGTCTTATACTCATACTTTTTTTCTCGGTCTCCTTGGTCCATATTTCTCAGTCTCTTTGCTTGACTCCAGCTTATCTGCTCAGCCTGATGTCCCTGGGCCCATCAGGACAGAACCCTGGCCTGGCTTTTCTCATCAGGGTGTTTGGATAGTACCCTGAATCTCAAGTGATTCTGTTTCAGACTTTCCCGCAGTCCTGTTTCTCCAAGAAAGGACAGGGCAAATGCATTCCCTTGATAATCTAAAGAAGAGACCAGGAGAGTCACCAGGGAAGCATTTGTTCAAGCATTCTTTTCCGCTGAATGGGAACCACAGGATCCTTCCTGTGTAACAAGGATGCAGTCATGCTGATCTGCCCGTGGAAGCTCTGGCTCATGCACAGAGGTATGCGTCTGGGGACAGCACCAAGGTGGGCAGGAGTGAGTGGGGAGTTTGCCATCATTGCCCATGCTACTAAGCTTCTTTATCATCCTCCATGCCAGAATGAGCTCACCTTAAAATCCCTAACACTTTGCAAAGGTTTGAAACCTCACCTAGAAGTCAAACTCACAATGACCTGTGCTGATGTTAAAGGTTTTATCTTTCTCGATGTCCAACAAAGCTGAGATTGGTCAAATAAGGCCTTTGGGCTCATTTGAAAATAGAGCATTTCTGCTATGGACTATGTTATTATATATAACTAGCTGCCCTGAGAAGTCCTTCCTTCCTCAGCAAACTTACTCTGTCCAGGAAAACCCTGCCCCAGCACAACAGCCAGGAACCTTATCTACTGATGATACTGGCGATCCAGGGATGGGGGCGTGAGAAAGAAAGTACCACTGACCACCAGCACAGATTCTGTGGCCACTTCCTACTCTGTGGAAACACAGCTGACACACTACCAACACTCCTTCCTGTTCACTGGGTCTTGAGGAAATTAATCCCTTTTAAATGAATCCAGACTTCCATGGATGTGAGAGCTGGACTATAAAGAAAGCTGAGTGCTGAGGAATTGATGCTTCTGAACTGTGGTATTGCAGAAGACTCTTGAGAGTCCCTTGGATTGCAAGGAGATCCAACCAGTCCATCCTAAAGGAAATCAGTCCTGAATATTCATTGGAAGGACTGATGTTGAAGCTGAAACTCCAATACTTTGGCCACCTGATGTGAAGACTGACTCATTGGAAAAGACCCTGATGCTGGTAAAGATTGAGGGCAGGAAGAGAAGGGGTTGACAGAGGATGAGATGGTTGAATGGCATCACCAACTCAACGGACATGAGTTTGAGCAAGCTCCAGGAGTTGGTGATGGACAGGGAGGCCTGGCGTACTGCAGTCCATGGGGTGGCAAAGAGTCGGACATGACTGAGCAACTGAACTGACTGAGACTTCCATCGCCTGCCTCAGAGTCTTTAGATTTCCACCCAGACCCCTTGCTATTCCAGGTAAGCTCTGCCAAACAATCCACCCCAGCCCTTTAACCAAGTTTTCCCAGAACCAGCATGCCTACATCTGGTGTCTTAAGCAAATAGGGCCTCCTGTGAGCCACTAAGGGCTGCCCTCAAGTTGAGTAAATTTGATGGTAGTTTGAATCACCTCCTTGTTGCCTCCAGATACAGACTCAGATGTGATACATAGGGGTAATAAGAACTGAGTTGCTCCTGTCACCACTACTTTGTGACAGTACCAAGACCTATAGCAGGGGCTGCAAGGCACCCTGAGGAACACTCATTGCATTTTGCACCTTAGGAATGTAGATAAATGTATCCCTCTCTTTAGCTAATGGCCCCACCTTAAAAAAGAAAGATGAGTGAAAAAAAAAGTATATCAAATAAAAGTTCCAGAATCAAGTCACACTATCTATTTTTTAAAAAATGAGTAAACACATAGACAAACCTTTTTCCTATGGCCTCCAGGATGAATTTTCCATCCAAGATCAGATCAGATCAGATCAGTCACTCAGTCATGTCCGACTCTTTGCAAACCCATGAATCGAAGCACGCCAGGCCTCCCTGTCCATCACCAACTCCTGAAGTTCACTCAGACTCATGTCCATCGAGTAAGTGATGCCATCCAGCCATCTCATCCTCAGTCGTCCCCTTCTCCTCTTGCCCCCAATCTTTTCCAATGAGTCAACTCTTCGCATGAAGTAGCCAAAGTACTGGAGTTTCAGCTTTAGCATCATTCCTTCCAAAGAAATCCCAGGGCTGATCTCCTTCAGAATGGACTGGTTGGATCTCCTTGCAGTCCAAGGGACTCTCAAGAGTCTTCTCCAACACCACAGTTCAAAAGCATCAATTCTTTGGCGCTCAGCCTTCTTCACAGTCCAACTCTCACATCCATACACGACCACAGGAAAAACCATAGCCTTGACTAGACCGACCTTTGTTGGCAAAGGAATGTCTCTGCTTTTGAATATGCTATCTAGGTTGGTCATAACTTTCCTTCCAAGGAGTAAGCGTCTTTTAATTTCATGGCTGCAGTCACCATCTGCAGTGATTTTGGAGCCCAGAAAAATAAAGTCTGACATGGTTTCCACTGTCTCCCCATCTATTTCCCATGAAGTGATGGGACTGGATGCCATGATCTTTGTTTTCTGAATGTTGAGCTTTAAGCTAACTTTTTCACTCTCCACTTTCACCTTCATCAAGAGGCTTTTTAGTTCCTCTTCACTTTCTGCCATAAGGGTGGTGTCATCTGCATATCTGAGGTTATTGATATTTCTCCGGGCAATGTTGATTCCAGCTTGTGTTTCTTCCAGTCCAGCGTTTCTCATGATGTACTCTGCATATAAGTTAAATAAACAGGGTGACAATATACAGCCTTGACGTACTCCTTTTCCTATTTGGAACCAGTCTGTTGTTCCCATGTCCAGTTCTAACTGTTGCTTCCTGACCTGCATACAAATTTCTCAAGAGGCAGATCAGGTGGTCTGGTATTCTCATCTCTTTCAGAATTTTCCACAGTTTACTGTGATCCACACAGTCAGAGGCTTTGGCATAGTCAATAAAGCAGAAATAGATGTTTTTCTGGAACTCTCTTGCTTTTTCCATGATCCAGCAGATGTTGGCAATTTGATCTCTGGTTCCTCTGCCTTTTCTAAAACCAGCTTGAACATCAGGAAGTTCACGGTTCACATATTGCTGAAGCCTGGCTTGGAAGGGGCTGAGTTTAAGCTCTAGATCCTTCTCTTTGCAGCTGGGTAATCCTGGGGGAAAGAAAGTGAATTGGCCTCTAACCCCAGTTTTCTGAACTGCAAGGCAAAGATAGTGGTTTCCTTATTGGACTGTTGTCATAAGAGACTGAAAACTCTTTGTCAAGTGTAAAGTAATATTCGTATATTATTGATTATTATTTTATTCTGTATCTCCTCCATCCCTAGATCCTACTTTCTATTTCTCAGAGTAAACAGACACCATCAGAGAGAGACCCCTCATTTCCCAACATCAAACACACAACCTACCAGCATCTGCTTCAACCTTCTTTCCAGAAAAGAGCAGGACACCTCCATCTAAGCCTAATCTTCCTCCCTGAACTTTGCTTATATCCCTGTGGCTGCCTTAGGAATTCTTGCTCAGTATCAATTAATCTTCCTCTCTGATATGTTGACTCTCTCCTCTTGCTCAGACCTCTTCATAATCCCTCAATTAGGATCTAATGTCTCCCATGAAAACGAAAGCAGCACTTTATTAAGCTGTCAAGTTTTAGAGCTGCCTCTCTGCATTTGTTGGGAGCAAGCATGTCTTTGATGTGTTTCAGTCCTGCAGATAAAAGGGACATATCTTTGTCTTGAAGACATGGTCTTCAAAATGGGATCTCTAACTATCTTGCTTGGTCCTTTAAGTTTTTTACTATTAACAGGACTGTTTAGCTCTGCAGGATTAGAGACCCCCACCGCCACTATTGGGCTTCCCTGGTGGCTCAGATGGTGAAGAGTCCACCTGCAATGCAGGAGACCCAGGTTTGATCCCCGGCTTGGGAAGATCCCGGAGAAGAGAATGGCTACCCACTCCAGTATTCTTGCCTGGAGAATTCCATGGACGGAGGAGCCTGGTGGGCTACAGCCCGTGAGGTCACAAAGAGCAGGACACGACTGAGTGACTAACACTTTCACTTTCACCACCACTATCACCACCACTTGTCTGAGGCTCAGGCTCTAAAGAATCTGCTTGTGGGTTTCCCTGGTGGCTCAGTGGTCAAGAAGCCACCTGCCAATGCAGGAGACTCTGGTTTGATTCCTTGTCTGAGACGATCCCACATGCCTTGGAGCAACTAAGCCTTTGTGCAACAATTACTGAGTCTGTCCTCTAGAGCTCGGGAACCGCAACTACTGAGCCCAATTGCCACAACTACTGAAGCCCGAGTGCCCTGGAGCATGTGCTCCATTACCAGAGTAGCTGCCACAATGAGAAGCCCACACACCACAACTGGAGACCAGCCTCAGCTCGCCAAAACTAGAGAAAAGCCCGCACGACAACAAAGACGCAGCACAGCCAAAACGAAATAAATAAATAAAATTATAAAAGAATCTTCTTGCAATGCAGGAGACCTGAGTTGGATCCCTGGGTTGGGAAGAGCCCCTGGAAAAGGGAATGGCCACCCACTCCAGTATTCTTGCCTGGAGAATTCCATGGACAGAGGAGCCTGGTAGGCTACAGTCCATTAGGTTGCAAAGAGTTGGACACGACTAAGTGACTTTCACTTTCATCACCACCAAACATGTATTTAGAGGCTCAGGAGTTCTTAAACATTTTTGTGCCCTGGATCCCTTGGCAATCTGGAAAAGACATGGTTTCAGTCTCAGAATAATATTAAATGTGTAAAACAAAATATAGATTACTAAGGGAACCACTTATATAAAACACAGTTATGATAAAATTGTGATATAATATAGTGAAAGTGAAGTCGCTCAGTCGTGTCTGACTCTTGGCAACCCCATGGACTGTAGCCTATCAGGGTCCTCCGCACATGGGATTTTCCAAGCAAGAGTGCTGGAGTAGATTGCCATTTCCTTCTCCAGGGGATCTTCCCGATCCAGGAATCGAACCCAGGTCTCCCGCATTGCAGGCAGACACTTTTACCATCTGAGCCAAGTATTAAATAAGGAAACATAGAGGCAGGTTCAATACTACTATAATTTCAAAGTAGTGATGAATGTAAAGGATATTGTAAAAAAAAATCTGCAACAAGCATTGTGTTATAGTGTCAACTGAAAAAGACGCACAATGTGAGAGTTTCAAGTTACTTGGGGCAAAATGAGGACTGCAGCCCAGGACAGCGCCTCAGATTGCTCTGGAAACTGTTTCAGAAGGTAGTTGTACCCAGTGGGTATAACTGTTTCAAAATATATTTCAAAATCAATATATTTGATTTGGGGGAAGGGGGAGTTGACACAATAAGTATATATCTTACAGAAGGTTTTCTGCTAATCACGAAGAGCTGATGTCACCAAGAAGGGATTTAGTGCTTTTCTAGATACAAGGAGATGCAAGGATTGGGATCATGAAATCAGTTCTTAAAATATCTAACTATCTAAGGACCTGTTCCACCAGTTTCCCTGGAGCACAGAGTGCCTCATTCTCCACCCGGAACTCCCTTCAGGGCGGGTCGAAGGTCAACAGCTGCAGCAGCACAGGGTTCAGTCTCCGTAGAGGCAGATGGCAAGTGCCCCTGCATGATTGCCTACTCAGTTGCGTCAGGCGTTGTCTGACTCTGTGTGACCCCAGGGACTGTAGCCCGCCAGGCTCCACTGTCCATGGGATATTTCTGGCAAGAATACTGGATTGGGTTGCCATGCCTTCCTCCAGGGGATCTTCCCCACCCAGAA
This sequence comes from Bos grunniens, assembly GCF_055505025.1. Classification (NCBI taxonomy): domain Eukaryota; kingdom Metazoa; phylum Chordata; class Mammalia; order Artiodactyla; family Bovidae; genus Bos; species Bos grunniens. Next base: position 13,381,375 of record NC_141168.1, read on the forward strand.
TTAAACCAGTCTCCTGCACTGCAGGTGGATTGTTTACCCCTGAGCCACCTGGGAAGCCCCAGATGCCATTGGCAAGTGCCAATTTGTAGTTGACAGGGCCCCCTCATGGTTATAAATTTGACCATACGCTGGAAAGCTTTTCATGACCATTCTGTCCCACACTGCTAGGAAGGCTCCTTCCTAGTTCTGGAGAAGATTTTGCCGATAGGTCATTCAATGTGCTATTACTGGACTACGTTTTAATAACCAGAGATCTCTGGACATCTATCTTCTAGTTATGGGTCAGAAAAACATTCTCTATTATTGCATCTTCCCATATCTGCTGCTGCTGCTGCTAAGTCGCTAGAGTTACACTATTACAGTCATTGATTGTATACAGAACAATATATTTCATCAACTGCTCCAAGTCACCTAGTCATTATGTTCACTGGAGTCTCCATTACATATTTGGTAATTGAAATAAACAACAATCTTGTAAAACTGGCAGAAAAGTAACATAACTGACAGTATTATTAAAGTCATAAGTGAGAATTTAGCCAAGAACTTCCATTACGTGTAGCCCAGTATATCCTTAGATCATTTTACTTAGTGTATTCTGTACCAATCTTTATTGTTTTTAGGAAAAGTATATATTGGCACTGTTCATAAGACACTCAGTTTAATTTCCTAGTGTTATTAGGCTGATTATCCTTAGCATAATTTAACTGTTCCCAAGATAAAGAGGTAGTCTTAAAATTTAAACAACCACAGCCTGGTGTAAACCATACAGATCCATCCCATTATTATGGGAGTTTTCCTTTAAATAGATGAAAGGTTACAGTCTTTGACTGAGACTTAGTTTGATTGAGTTTGAGTGACCTTAAAAGAAAATATAAATCTATGGCCAGGGTCAGAGCAGGTATTATTAATTGGCCAGGTGGGAGGATCCCATTTAATAATATCATGAGTAGACAAAACAGGATGGAACAGTCTTTCTTCTAAAATAAATTTCCCAAGGGCTATCCAATAAGAGGCTGAGAGGAAAGAAATCCATCAAGGCAACCCAGAAGTACTAGACATAGGTAATTGGCCACAAACCCAACAATTGGGTTGATTTTTTAAAACTAACATAGGATCCTGTCCATGATAGAAAACATTTTATTTATGTGCAAAGGTCAAAAAAGTCAAGAAAACATTATAAATGATCATAAAAATCAGGTCCAGCATCTTGGCTAAGCTGTCTACTTCTGATGTCATCTTCTTCTCTTCCTAGTATGGTGCAGTTTCTTCTGTTTGAGTGTCATTTTAAGGTGAGTTTGAGGTCAGCAGTCCTCTCTATAGACCAGTCCGGTGCAGGGACCTTTAGAAGTAAGAATTAATCCAACAGTCAAATTCCCTTCAATTTCACTGTGCATGAGCTAGTTAAGAGTAGATATAAAGGTCTTTCCATTCTGGTTGGAGTCTTGGTTGCAGGTCGTGAGGCACCTGATCTTCATCCAAAGATTACTGAGATAAGCTTCAGAAACAAACTTAAGAGTGTCCTTTAATAATTTAATCAAAAATTTACATTAATATACAATAACAGGGCTTCCCCAGTGGCTCAGCAGTTTAAAAATATGCCTACAATGCGGGAGACTCGGGTTCTATCCCTGACCTGGGAAGATCCCCTGGAGAAGGAAATGGCAACCCATTCCAGTGTTCTTGCCTGGAGAATCCCAGGGACGGGGGAGCCTGTTGGGCTGCCATCTATAGGGTCGCACAGAGTCGGACGTGACTGACGGGACTTAGCAGCAGCACAATGCAGGAGACCCAGGTTGATCCCTGGGTTGGGAAGATCCTCTGGAGGAGGGCATGGCAACCCACTTCAATATTCTTGTTTGAAGAATCCCACGGACAGAGTCTGGCTGGCTACAGTTCCTAGGGTCACAGAGTCAGACATGACTAATGTGACTGAGCACACACATACCATAGGAGCAAAGAACTACCCAGGAAATGAGTCTTAGTAGATACACACCTCCATTAACAAACTGGGATTTAACATGCTTTAAAACATCTTTTCTTCCTAAAATTACCCTTGTTTTTACCAAATATCACCAAATTAAGACTAGTTTGTGTGCTAAATGTCTGGTTTCAATAAACTCAACCTGATGATTTACATAACTATATTTGATCATAGACCTTTTTTTTGCTTTGCTTTGCTGACACTTTTATAAAGAAGTTCGGACTAAACTTAAAAAAACAAAAAACACACAACTCTCAGAGCTAGGAAAATAATGCCAAGGGCTTTTGTCTAACAGATCTAGGTGAACTCCTCCCTTCTCAAGGTCTCCAAAATTCCTTGAGATCTCTGTGGCTGTTAGTGAAATGGCCTTCCTAACTTATAGATATCCTAACTTAAAGCTACTGGAAACCTAACAGTTTTCAATCTCTGGACAGATAAGGTAGAGAAAAAAGATAAATGTTTCAATTTTGCTTACAAAAGTATAAGTTACCAAATTTCTATAAGTTATAATTAAATTGAGAAGACTTTATTACACTTGAAAAACACAGATTCAAACCAGTAATTTTTCAGATAGAAACTATGAAAGTTATAAGCATATTCACCAGTTCATTCAGTCCTTTTGTTAATCTTTGTGAAGCCATCAGGTTTTCCATTAATTTTTTATTTCTTACCTAGTTCAGCATTATGGTCTGAAAGTCAGAAACCTGTATTTATCCAAAGGTCCTTTCTATAAATCTTCTAAAAGAGGAAGCATTTTTGCAAAAACATCAGAACAAAACCATAATTGTCAATAATGACAAAAGACTTAAGAAGGCATGTTTTAAAAATCTGATTACAATGCAATTGACAAAGAAACTTGATCATGACTATGACAACAGTTTAAGATAGTAACTAGAATTATGACTGATAACATTTTACCAGGATATATTAGAATTCTAGGAATTCCATATGATTTCTAGGGTATCTGTATTAGTAACATTTATCATACTATATAACCTGAGGAGATTTATTACTCATTTCACAATACTTCCCATGCAATTCAACATACCAAATGAACCTAATTAGTTTAATATCTCTCTTTGGGATGTTTCAGAGGCCCTTTGAAGCATACCAATCTTAGCTAGAGGTCAAAAGTATTTCATTAGAATTTGATTAAGGAAGTTTTGTCAATAAATATCAAAAGGGTTTAGGACACTCAGATAGGAGTATGGGTCATTGTGAGAAATAGTTATTCATTTAACCAAAGTAACAATAAATGATTTCAAAGGCAAACACAGAACCGATCATTTAAGAGGTAAAGAAACTTAAAAACCTGTTATCAATGGCAATTTAAAATCTTGTCTCTTTTTAACAGAGAGAAAAGCCAAATTGAAGTTTTGTACCAGCTTACTTTTAAAGTTCATTTACTCAGTTAAACTTATTTTAAACTTATCACTTAATTAGCCCAATTTTAACTTTCAATTTGTTGAATATCTGGAGAGATTCTAAAATATAATTATTTCTAAAAGTTCACCTAAAGCTCTTATTTGTATTTTCTTTCCTTAAAGCTTCCTTATCTTAAAAAAAATTTATTTCATTTACATTTCTTTATCTAAAAGTTTCTTTACATTGAATTGTGCCACCACCTACTTGGAGTCACTTAGTCTGCTGATGTGTTACAAAGAGCGTATACTGAGGCTCAAGGTCTAGTGGAAGTCGACTAGGCCACCTATTTTGCTTCTAATCAGCCTATGTAATGTCCTTGGGTTATGTCATACTTACAAAGGTTGCCCCGTTTCCTCCTTAAAGGCAAAGAAACTCATATAATCTGTTATCAAAAATGGCATTCCAAGAAAACTTTTCTCTGAACAGAAAGAAAAAACTAAATCTAAGTCTCAGCTTACTCTCAACAAGATTCATTTACCCCTATGGAGAACAGAATGGAGGTTCCTTAAAAAACTAAAAATACAGCTACTATATAACCCTACAATCCCACTCCTGGACATGTATCTGAAGAAAAACATGATCCGAAACGACATGTGCACCCCAGTGTTCATTGCAGCACTGTTTCCAATACCCAAGACATGGAAGCAGCCTAAATGTCTATCAACAGAAGAATGGATAAAGACGGGGCACATATATGCATGTGTGTGTGCTCAGTCCCTCCAGTCATGTCTGACTCTTTGCAACCCTGTGGACTGTAGCCCCCCAGGCTCCTCTGTCTATGGGATTCTCCAGGCAAGAATACTGGAGTGGGTTGCCACACCCTCCTCCAGGGGATCTTCCTGACCCAGGGATTGAACTTGCGCCTCCTGTGGCTCCTGCATTGCAGGCAGATTCTTTACCACTGAGCCACTGGGAAATCCCTATGGTACATATATGGAATGGAATATTGGTTGGCCATGAAAAAGAATGAAATAATGCCATTTGCAGCAACATGGACAGACCTAGAAAATGTCATCAGAGAAAAGAAATATCACATGATATCCTTTATATGTGGAATCTAAAAGAAATGATACGAATGAATACAAATTACTTATAAAACGATAGAGACTCATAGTCTTAGTGAGAACCACAAACTTACAGTTGCCAGGGAGAAGGGATAGTTAGTGGCTTTGGGAAGGTCATGTACACACTGCTATAGGTAAAATGGATAGCCAACAGGATATATTGTATAGCACATGGAACTCTGCGGAATGTTATGTGGCAACCTGGATAGGACAGGGGCGTTGAGAGAGAAAGGATACATGTATATGCATGGCTGAGTCCACTTGCTGTTCACCTGAAAGTTCCACAACATTGTGAATCAGTCATACCCCAATATAAAATCAAAAGCTTAAGGTTTTTAAAAAAATAAAAAAAATCATATCGGGGGAAAAAAGTTCATTTATCCAACTGAATTCAATCCAGTCTCAGGAAATCCTGATATGCATAACTCTTTTCAGTATATATATGTATATTCTTTACCCAGTGTCTCACTGGGTATATATATTCTTCATATCTTCTTTTACTGAAAACACATATCTTAGGTTCCTTAAAGCTTTTTCCACATTGAATTACTTTTTTGTTGACAAATTTGTAACAGAATGAGGTCTTATTTGACCTCTTGTAAACTTATGTACAACAGAAATGTTATACTTAGTATGGATAACTCTAGACATGTCTATATTATCAAACCAACACCCTTAAGCCACCTTCAATAGCAGATATCAATTCAGTACTGAATATTTCCCATATGATGGGTCCTAAAATTTATCTTGGCCAATTTTCTATATATTTAGATTTAATTTGTAAGCATGTACTTTCAAGTCCATTAAATCTCAACCAATTTTCCACCACAGGCAGAGCCTGAGGCAATAAGGAAGCATTCTCTGGTGTCACATGTGAGCTCTGTCCTGTTAGTTACCAAAGACATCTCCACTGTCAGTGTGAGTACCGACACATATACATCAACAAACATTAATACCAAGTGTCAATTTGATACTCAATATTTCCCAGTTCACATGAACCTGAAATCCAAATTTAGCTTAATTTCTCTTGCACTTAGAATTATTTGCTTTTAAGCACCGACTTTTCTTTAAGCCAGTTAAATAGAACTCATTTACGAATTAACCTAAGTAACAATATCCAAAATACAGACACATACTGAGACATGTTGTTCAGTCACCAAGTCGCATCCAACTTTTCAAGACCCCATGGACTGTAGCACACCTGGCTTCTCTGACCCTCACCATCTCCCAGAGTTTGCCCAAGTTCATGTCCAGTGAATTGGTGATGCCATCCAACTATCTCATCCTCTGTTGCCCTCTTCTCCTTCTGCCTTCAAATTTTCCCAGCATCAGGATCTTTTCCAACAAGTCAGCTATTCACATCAGGTGGCCAAAGTATTGAATCTTCAGCTTCAATATCAGTTTTTCCAGTGAATATTCAGAGTTGATTTCCTTTAAGATTGGTTTGATCTCCTTGCTTTCCAAGGGACTCTCAAGAGACTTCTCCAGCATCTCAGTTCAAAAGCATCAGTTCTTTGGCATTCTGCCTTCTTTACTGTCCAGCTCTCTTACATGACTACTGGAAAGACCAGAGTCTCAACTATACAGACGTTTGTTGGCAAAGTGACGTCTTTGCTTTTTAATACACTGTCTAGGTTTGTCATTGTCTTCTAATTTCATGGCTGCAGTCACCATCCACAATGATTTTAGAGCCCAAGGAGAGGAAATGTGTCACTGCTTCCACCTTAATTCCTTCTATTTGTCATGAAGTGATAGGACCAGATACCATGATCTTAGTTTTTTTTAATATTGAGTTTTAAGCTAGCTTTTTCACTCTCCTCCTTCACCCTCATCAAGAGGCTTTTTAGTTCCTCTGCGTTTTCTGCCATTAGAGTGGTATCAAAAGCATATCTGAGGTTGTTGATATTTCTCCCACCATACATATATCCAAACAGAAACAACAAGAGCTCTCATAGCTTTGTTTTCTAAACTTAGCCATGAATTAGATATCACAATACAAAGCTCACTAGTTTACAACAGTTGGAATAAGACAAATTTTTAAAGACTTCTTTTCCTTCTTTTTTCCCCTTCAGATTCAGGAATTAGAGATGGTCTAGATAAGTGTCCCTGAAAGTCAAGGTCTCAAGGCACAGGGAGAGAAAACCATCTTCTCCTAGTAGGACAACATCAAAAAAGTTTTAATCAACTTTCTCTGGAGCCTAAAGAATATTGTGACCACACTGTAAAAATTATCTTTATTTTTCTGTGGTCATAGTTTCATAGCCAAAATTTTAGACCAGATAGTGCTCAATAGGCCTTGATAACAAAGGCAGAGTGGTTCCAGCAGGGATTGTCCCTCTGGGGAGGTGGGAGTGTTAGTTTGATTAGCCCCAGACTTTTGATTACAGGAGAAGAGTCCTGGACATAAGGGAACTTCAGTCTATTTTCCCATACTGTGGCAATAGAGATCTAATATTTTCAAGCTATTTTTCTTTATCATTGGATCATAGCTATAGGTTGACCAGTCATTTAGAATTTTTCCCAAGAGGCTTCCAGGTGGGGTGTAGAATTTTAGAGGAAGCGCTTCCCATTTTTAACTCATATAGTTTGGACCAGATGTCTGTGTGCGCAAACCAATCTGTGTGCTCAAATCAAAGTAACCAAACCAAACCAACCAAGCCAGATCCTTACCAGCTGGAAGTCTCACTCCAAATAAAACAAATGGCAAAGAGATGCCCAGAAATCAAAAGCCAAATGGCAAAAATCCCCCAAACACGACTTCCCAGTAAGTCCTCCTAGACCTGTGACCTGGCAGAGTCAGTGCTAGTGGCCATTTTTAGTTCTGATATATTTTCAAGCAACTTCTTGTTGGTTTCCTGCAAAGAAGTTACTCTATCATTTTCTCCTTTAGGATCTTCTAGATATCAAAGTAAGCATTCCATTCAGTCGATCTTACCACCGGCTTTTTGTAACTGCATGCAAAAATATCCATTTTGGAATATCAAAAGGACCCCAAATTTGGATCCTTTAGGTTGCGATCTCCTTTAGTATAATTTCCTCAATGAAATAGGTACTTGCAAGTACTAATTTTGTACATACATAGCCCTGGCTGGAGTTAGTGGCTGCTTGCTAATGCCTCTTGCTTCTGTGTTTGCGGGCCGAACTGAGGAAAAGCATCCAATCAGCCTCTTACCTAACTACTCAGCACAGCCCACTCAGTCTCCTGCAACTGAGCACCGTGATATCTTTCAACCAAGCCCCACTCAGTATCTAGATCATAAGTAGGTATGCCCCAGTATCTTTCAACTGGAAGGTGGCACGTAACCTGCCCCACTGCCAAGTAAAACTCAGGATCATCAACCAAAACAGGAGATCTGAGAACCGGGAGACACTTATCCAAATTCATCTGGTCTCCCTCCCTGAGCAGGCAGATGGATGCAAGGGGCTGCTGCTCTGGGTCACTTCATCAGTCACCATAACTCTTGACCAAAAAAAGATATACAATGTGAGAGTTCTGAGTTAAGTTTTATCTAGGGCAAAATGGGGACTGCAGTCTGGGAGATAGCACCTCAAATAGTTCTAAGAAACTGTTTCAAAGAGGTACTGGGGGAAGGTCAATATATGTGATTTTGGGGAAGGGGGAGTTGACACAATCAAGCACATATGTTACAAAAGGTTTTCTACTAGTCACAAGAAGCTGATGTCACCATGAATGGATTTAGTGTTTTTCTAGATATAAGGAGATGTGAAGATTGGGATTATGAAATCAGTTCCTAAAATATCTAACTATCCAAAGACCTATTCCACCAGTTTCCCTAGAGCACAGAGTGCTTCTTTCTCCACCCTGAACTCCCTTCAGGGCTGCAGCAGCATAGGACTCAGTCTCCACAGAGGCAGACAGCAAATGTCCTTGGCAAGCACCAATTTGTAGTTGACAATCTCTTCAAGAAAACTGGAGACACCAAGGGAACATTTCATGCAAAGGCGGGCATAATAAAGAGCAGAAATAGCAAGTACGTAACAGAAGTAGAAGAGATTAAGAAGAGGTGGGAAGAATACACAGAAGAACAATACAAAGATGATCTTAATGACCTGGATAACCGTGATGTGTGGTCGCCCACCTACAGCCAGACATCCTGGAGTATGATGTCAAGTGGGCTTTAGGAAGCATTACTACAAACAGAGCTAGTGGAGGTATTGGAATTCCAGCTGAGTTATTTAAAATCCTAAAAGGTGATGCTGTGAAAGTGCTGCACTCAATATGCCAGCAAATTTGGAAAACTCAGCCATAGCCACAGGACTGGAAAAAAATCAGTTTTCATTCCATCTCAAAGAAAGGCAGTGCCAAAAAATGTTCAGATTATGGTACAATTGTGCTCATCTCACATGCTAGCAAAGTAATCCTCAAAATCCTTCAAGCTAGGCTTCTACAGTATATGAACCAAGAACTTCTATATGTGCAAGCTGGATTTAGAAAAGGCAGAGGATCCAGAGATCAAATTGACAACATTCGTTGGATCACAGAAAAAGCAAGGAAATTCCAGAAAAACATATACTTCTGCTTCATTAACTAAGCTAAAGCCTTTGATTGTGTGGATCACAACAAACTATGGAAAATTCTTAAAGAGATGGGAATACTAGACCACCTTGCCTATCTCCTGAGAAACCTGTATGCAGGTTAAGAAGCAACAGTTAAAACCGGAAATGGAACAACAAACTGGTTCAAAATTGGGAAAGGAGTGAGTCAAGGCTGTATACTGTCACCCTGCTTATTTAACTTACATGCAGAGTACATCATGCAAAATGCTGGGCTGGATGAATCACAAGCTGGAATCAAGATTGCCAGGAGAAACATCAACAACCTCAGTTATGCAGATGATACCACTCTAATGGCAGAAAGTGAGGAGAAAGTAAAAAGCCTCTTAATAGAGGTGAAAGAAGAGAGTGAAAAAGCTGGCTTAAAACTCAACATGCAAAAAAACTAAGATCATGGCATCTGGTCCCATCACTTCAAGGCAAATAGATAGGGAAAGAGTAGAAGCAGGGACAAATTTTATTTTCTTGAATGCCAAAATCACTGCAGAAGGTGACTGCAGCCACAGAATTAAAAGATGCTTGCTTCTTGGAAGAAAAACTATGACAAACCTAGATACAGTATTAAAAAGCAGAGGTATCACTTTGCTAACATTTAGTCAAAGGTCTCTAAAGTCAAAGCTATGATTTTTCCAGTAGTCATATATGGATGTGAGAGTTAGACCATAAAGAAGGCTGAGCACTGATGAACTGATGCTTTTAAATTATGGTGGTAGAAAAGACCCTTAAGAGTCCCTTGGACTGCAAGGAGATCAAACCAGTCAATCCTAAAGGAAATCAACCTTGAATATTCATTGGAAGGACTGATGCTGAAGCTGAAGCTCCAATACTTTGGCCACCTTTGGCCAGCTGACTCATTGGAATAGACTCTGATGCTGGGAAAGATTGAAGGCAGGAGGAGAAGGGGGCAACAGAGGATTGAGATGGTTGGATGGCATTACCAATGCCATCCAATGGACATGAGTTTGAGCAAACTCCAGGAGACAGTGAAGGATGGGGAAGGTTGGTGTGCTGCAGTCCATGGGGTCACAAAAAAGTCAGACAGGACTCAGCGACTGTGCCACAACATAGACACATCTGCACTTTTCACGGCTGATACAGACACAGTGCAGCACTTCTAATACTACCACGATTTGCTGCCTACAACCCTAACAAGCACAGAGAATTTCTATGACAAGTTAGTAAACATAACACCTTTTTTTCCCATCCAAGGTTATGGACTGTGGATTCTGCCCATGGATCCTGGGGCGAGAGTCCCCATTTTCAGCAGTACTGTCTCTAAAATTGGTTTGTTCCTTCCGTCCAAGTTCTGTCCACAAGAGATTAGGAGCACAAAGCAGCAACCACAGTGAAGACAGAAACATAACTTCACCTTGGGGTTGTGCCCCAAAGGGAACCAATAAGGATGTGCCAGCGCCTTACTGGGGCATTCTGCCAAAGTCCTATATTTTTAGACTTTGGAAATGGACTGATTAATATTGTAATTTCATTGAGAGTCAAACTGTAACTGATGAGTAGAATCGGACATTTGTAAAACATAGGCTTTCTTCAAGGAATCCCATAAATTATTCGGGATGGAAATCCTGACAAAAGGCAGGAGAAGAATCTGTGTGTGTATGTGTATGTGTGTGTGTGTGTGTGTGATTTTCAAACAAAAATTGATATCCTGTCATTATTATAGCCTGCTTTTTTATAACATCACAATAGATCATGAGGAATTTTCAACAAATACAGTTATAAGATAGTATTAATGGCTGCATAATATTCTATTATAGGCATATAGCATGATTTATTTAATTCATCCCTACATTTCAACATGTGTGCTGTGTACAGTGTTTATAATTATTATGAAATTGTGCTCTGATGGGTGCTGTAAATCTTTGTCCACATTCTATTTTTATTTTCTTAGACTATTTCTATAAATGAAATTGCTGTGTCACAATTTAGTAAGAATAGTAATGCATATTTTAAAGATTTTTTTGATCTGCACTGTCAAATTGTCCTCCAGAAAGGTTGTTCCTGTTCATAACAGAACTAGAGTCTTTGACCTTGGCTCAGAAGATGGCAAAGAGACTGGGAAAATGTCTTTAAATGGTGAGAAGTAAGATGATTCAGTACAAGAAGAAGGAAGGAAGCGTATTAGTGTTGTGCCTCTGATAGATTCCTTTTCTCTGATGCTGGAAACACCTTTAAGACAGAATATAGGATGGGACTAAATCATCAAGACTTAGAGTTGACTTGATTTAAATAATCAACCCTGAATATTCATCGGAAGGACTGATGCTCAAGCTGAAGCTCCAGTACTTTGGCCACCTGCTGCAAAGAGCCAACTCATTGGAAAAGACCTTGATGCTGGGAAACATTGGAGGCAAAAAGAGAAGGGAGTGGCAGAGGACAAGATGGTTAGATAGCATCACCAACTCAATGCGCATGAGTTTGAGCAAACTCCAGGAGATAGTGAAGGACAGGGAAACCTGGCATGCTGCAGTCCATGAGGTTGGGAAGGGTCAAACACGACTTAGTGACTGAACAACAGCAACCTTATGCAACTGTGCTAAGGGCACCCAGGCTTGTATCCATGTTTGGACCAGAGGACTGATGAGAATAGTAGAATCAGAAAGCACTCCAAGGGAAGGACAGCTTCAGGTGAGAAGGCGAAAGCAGAGCTGGCCACCTGGTTCATGACTTCTGACCTGGAGAGTCAGTGCTTTCTTTGCTCAAACAACAGGGGTTTGCGAGCATTACTACAGTAATGGAGGCTGTTTCTTCATCTTTTTTTTTTTTTTAAACCATCTTTCTATTTTCTTTCCTTTGCAGCTAGACATTATACTTCCGGAGAGCAAAATCCACTTTGTCCTTCTTGTGTATAACCAACAAAAGCTGACCGGGGGGAAATACTTTCTAATTCCCTCCACTGTCAAACTAAGATAGCAAATCTTGCCACAAAACACCCAAGGCGATTAAAATCTAAGCCTACTGACCACTGTTCTGTCTTCTCTTTTGTGGTTCTAGAGATGTAGATCTGGTTTATTTCTTCATGCACAGAGACCAAAGATCAGTTCCGTCTCCATCATCCTATCTCCCAGATCTGCAGTTATTAGTATCTTTCCCCCTCTCTCTCATCTGGGATTCCACAGAACATAGTGGTTATCACACTAACGGTTCGCTTCTGATTCACAGTTAAAGCTTAAAAGGTTGTCCCCATGAGCCTTGGTCTCTCTCCCTGTCCCGTGCCCACACCAGAGTCCCCTGGTCCACTGCCCTGCTCCCTGTTCAACCTCAGGAGGCACATGAAAGCCGAGCCTGGGTTAGCATTTGCTTCTGACATTTGTGCTCGTGCTCGCCGAGCTGGGCTTACATAAACGGGTCTCTCCTTCCTTTCTCCTGTGACTTTTCTGGACTCCACTTCTTCCCTGCTGTAACTATAGTGCCCACTGACCCTTGTCACCCAGGAAGCCCTCAGTACCTACTTCACCCGACCCCACCAGCCAGACCTCAATCCTCCGGGCTCTTGACCGCCTCTGACACGGTTGTGCTCATCTGTCAGAGAAGACCATGGCTCAGAAAAGTTACATTGGATATAAAACTGTCTTCTAGCTAGCCTCGAGTCCTGACATTTTTATTTCCCTGGAGATGGGACTGAAGGATCTTCTATTTCCCCCTCCCCAATCAGACCTGGAGTTAGGTCATCTGCACCGTCCCCGCATGCCCGACTTTTCCCGCGAGCGCCGAGCCCTGGGAAGTCTAACACGCGATCCGCTTGCAAAGACTTCGCGATCTGTTCGGGCGCATAAAGCAGCGAACAGGAAGCTCCAACCGCGTCCAACCACGCTCCCATTTGTCCCCGAGGCCACCCCGGGAAGAAAACAAGTGTTTGCGGAATTTGGCGGCCAAGGCCCAATAAATCCAGGCTTTATTCTCATTCCACTTTCTCTCTAGGCATCCCCAAGCTCGACCCTCAAAATCAATCCCCCAGATTCGAAGGGTGGGCCCGGGGCTCTCCACCCGGCTCGTGAGACCCCGGGCGGGTATCCTCCGGGTTTCCACCAGCCTCCCCTCTCCACCCCGCCCCGAGCCCAGCGGGAACCCGGCGAGCAGTCCCTCGCGCGGGGCTGGAGAAGGGCGAGGGAGGGAAGCGGCGGCGAGGCTCCCCCAGGGAGCGCGGCTGGGAGTGCAGCGGCGGGGTCGGGGGAAGGGCCGGGAGGCGCCGGCGCAGCCAATCCCCGGGCCGCCCCCTCCCCGCCGCCGCGAGCCGAGCCGGGGCGGGGGAGCCAGGCGGCGGCGGCGGCGGCGGCGGCGGCGACGGAGGCTGCCGCGGGGAGGGATGGAGAGGGGAGGGGGGAGCGGAGCCGAGCGGAGACGGCCGCGGCGCTGCAGAGCGGCTGGGGCGGCGGCGCGGCTCCCGGTGCTCCCCCCGGCGCCCGCCCCGCGTCGGTGAGGGCCCGGCCTGGAGGCCCGGAGCCATGGGCTGCATCGGCTCCCGGACCGTGGGTGGGTACCGCGGCGGCGCGGGCGCGGGCGGAGGCAGGTCTCGGCCCGGCCCGGTCCTCCGGCCCCCTCCCCCACCGCGCCCCGCGCCCCTCCCCGGGATCCCTCTCTCCGCACCCGCCCGGTCCGGCCTCGCTTCCTCACTTTCCCTCCGAGCCCTCGCGGTCCTTGCCTTCATCTCTCCTCGCTCTCCTCGCGCGCGCCTCCTGGGCTTGCATCCCTCAGGGCTCTTTGCATCCGTCTCCCTCTAGCTTCCTTCCGTCGCCCTCCTCCAGGCGCGGTCCCTCTCCATCATACCCCCACCGGCATCCTCTCCGTGGCTCTCCCCTACTCTCCCGTCCCCGCAACCTCCACCTCCAGGCCCTGCCTTCCCCAGCGCCTCCTCGCCCCACTCCGTGTCCGGAGCAGCCCCCCCTTGGAAGGACCCCCCAGCCTCAGTCTCAGCCCCGAGTCTCCTTCGCACTCGCCCCCCAACCCATCCACCCACCGCACCCCGCCTCCATCCGGCTTGGATGTTTTGCCCCCATCTCTTTCCTTCTCCGTTGCCTTTTTCTGTCGTCCCTGCCTCCCCCGATTTGCTTTGTTCACGTGCATTTTCCCTCCGGGGCGGGGGCGGGATGAGCCTGGTGCCTCCGGGAGGGCGACGGGTTCCACGCCCGGAGGGAATGGGGCCGCGCTGGGCTGGGGTAGAGGGGACGAGCCGGGGACATCGGAGGAGGCGGGGGGCTGTTAGAGGGCCGGAGAAGGGTCGGAAGCCGGCTCCCCGGAGGGTGGGGCCGGCGGCGGAGGGAACCGGGGACCCGACTGCACCTGTCGGCGGGGCTGGCGGGGCGGGGCCGGCTCTTTATTTACCTTTGGCTTGAGGAAGGAAGCGAGGCGCCTCCTAAGACTTCTCCCCTCTGCCTTGCTACCACCCCTTCTCCCCTACCCCGTGCACCCACTCCACTCTCACAGCTCAACAGATTGATCCAACCCTGTCCCCAACCCCCTAATTTTTGCAACTCCCAATTTCTCCCGCCTGCATGCCCCAGTGATCTTAGGCTGAGAGAATAATTCGTATTATTATTGCAAACGAACTCACTCTCCAAAAGCCTGATTTCTCTGAGACCGGATATATTCCCATGGATTACCACCACCCCCCCGCCCCCCGCCCCGCTCTGCTTTCACCTCTGCTCGGGGTTCTTTCCCTCCCCCTCCCTGCCCCCCGCGGCTCTGACTCAGCTCTCCCTCTCTTGCAAAGGCCACCTCCCCTCAACCCCTCTCTCCCACTCTGTCCTCCCCATCTCCCTTCCCCTCAGAGGTGGTTCCCTGCCTGCCCCATTCCCGCTCTGTTCGCCCAGACGTCCGTCTTTCCCGTTCCCTCCCAGCCACCTCCTGTGCTCTGACCCGTGGCACCATTCGCCTGTAGCCCCAGGGAGAAAATGCCCGCTTTGTAGGGGTCCTTCCTCTCTCAGACCTGTCAACCACAGTGCTTCCGCTTGCAGCATCTATGTCATCCTTACACGCCCAGTACCTCCTGCTGCCGCCCAAGATCACATTCAATTCCCCTCTTCTCAAGAGTGGACCCCTAATCCTAAACTCCGAATCAGAAAACTTTATGCTTGAATGCCCAGCATCTACCACCCAAGTGATTCTTCCCCAAGCCTTCCAGGAGGCACACCCTGCCCTCACACCAGCAGCCTCCATGTACTAAGAGTCCTCAAACCCCATCCACTCCCTCCCATTGTCTTTTGTCTTCACTCGGACCTGAATTCCTGTTCCCTTAGTTTCTGTTTTTCAAAGTCCCCTGCTCTCTCTCCTCTTTCATTTAGCCTGTGTCTCCCACAGTCAGGTAGAATGATCCCATCTCTTTGCTTCTCTGCTCTCATTGCTTCTAGGTGAACACACCCAGCTCTCACCTCTATCCCCACCAAATCTCCTTCCTCTCATACAAATCCACCAGCTCCCATTGAGGGTCCACCAGGGAAGATGCAGTCCTTCCACCTCACATGTAATAAAGCCAACACGGAGGGAAGCTTGGCCTCGGAAAAGTTCTGCCATTGTTTGTAGAGACCTAATAGAGGAAAAGTACAGAACCCAGGCACTCCCATAAAGAAACCCTCAGAGATCCCTTGGGACAGAATGGAGGACTGTTTTCCGGCTAAAACCTAGCCACTGGCCCTTCCATTTAAACAAGAGCAACAAATAAGCTCATGGGACACTTTTCCTAAGTGTGCTGTTCTTGACTGAGCTCAGCGTTGTTATCTCTCGTGCCAAAAACTGGGGGTGAGGGGAGGTGTAGAGGGGACTAGGCAATCGGAAGAGAGAGTGGTTGTGGGAGGGGAGGGGGGGCTGGCCCCCCACTTGTGGCATCAGAATTCTGCAGGAAGAGAATAATGAGGGGCCATAGGGGTGGGCACAGGGGGTAAAAGGGACGCAAGTCACCATCTGGCCATCGCAGGAAATGAGGTGATTGCCGTGGATTGGAAGGGCCTGAAGGATGTGGACCAAATCAACATGGACAGCACCAGCTCGCTGCACGGTAGCAGCCTTCACCGGCCATCCACCGAGGTGAGCCTCCCCCAACTCCTGTGCTCAGCTGCCTTCCCGAAAGAGCTCACAAAGACCCCGGAACCACCACGCATAAACCCGGTCCTTCAGCCATCTTCCTGAATTCCAGGATAACATCCCAGACCCACTCCCAGACTGACCCTTTCACAGAATGTTCCTCCTCTGTTCCTCAAGTACAAGCCCAATGCTCCATACTGAGACCCCAAGTTCCCGGTGTGACTCTCAGAAAAGCCCTGCCTACTTCACACACTTCCGGAAGGCCCTCTGAGGAAGTGCCCTGGGTACCCACCCCCTCTCCTCTTCTCCTTGCAGCAAACCCGGACAGACTTCTCCTGGGATGGCATCAATGTGAGTGCAGCTCCCTCCACCCCCGACATCCTCCTCCCCCATAACTCCTCTCCCATAGGCCTGCCATAGAACACAGAGCTCCCTGGTTCCAATGGGCCCTGGAAGCCCTCACGTTCTTTACGAACCCCCAAACTTCCAAGAGCAGTTTGGAGGTGGGCTTCCTGGGTATCAGGGTTTCCTATCACCCGTCCTAGCTCAGATCCTTCCTCCTGAACATACAAGCATCCCATACTTTCTTATCCCTCTGCCCCATCTCCCACGTCCCCCTCCCAGCTCTCCATGGAGGACACCACTTCCATCCTTCCGAAGCTTAAGCGAAACTCGAACGCCTATGGCATTGGGGCCCTGGCCAAGTCATCGTTCTCAGGTGAGACTCCCCACCTGGGGATGCTTTCAGACAGAACACTACCTGTGGGCTCCTGGCCTCAGACTCCCTGCCGCTTCAGGCCTGGAAAACACACCCTTATCCCCATATTCCGGGCCTGTTTGCCTTTTCTGTCAAGCCCCTCCAACCCTCCAGACCCCCCCTCATATACGGTGTCCTAGGGCATAACCTCGGAGAAGGCAATGGCACTCCACTCCAGTACTCTTGCCTGGAAAATCCCATGGATGGAGGAGCCTGATAGGCGGCAGTCCATGGGGTCGCACAGAGTCGGACACGACTGAGCAACTTCACTTTCACTTTTCACTTTCATGCATTGGAGAAGGAAATGGCAACCCACTCCAGTGTTCTTGCCTGGAGACTCCCAGGGACGGGGGAGCCTGGTGGGCTGCTGTCTATGGGGTCGCACAGAGTCAGACACGACTGAAGTGACTTAGCAGTAGCAGGGCATAACCTGAGAAGGCAATGGCAACCCACTCCAATACTCTTGCCTGGAAAATCCCATGGATGGAGGAGCCTGGTAGGCTGCAGTCCATGGGGTCATGAAGAGTCGAACATGACTGAGTGACTTCACTTTCACTTTTCACTTTCATGCATTGGAGAAGGAAATGGCAACCTACTCCAGTGTTCTTGCCTGGAGAATCCCAGGGACGGGGGAGCCTGGTGGGCTGCCGTCTATGGGGTCACACAGAGTCGGACACGACTGAAGTGACTTAGCAGCAGTAGCAGCAGGGCATCACCTGCCCTTTTCATGAGACAGCATCCCATGGGGCTAGGGTGGGGATAACGGGGTTCGGAGGGAACCTGGTATGGCTATTGTGTGATGTTCTGGAGGACGTGGGGAATGTCTGGCCCCTCAGGGATTTCGAGAAGCATGAAGGACCACGTGACAAAGCCCACAGCCATGGGGCAGGGCCGGGTGGCCCACATGATTGAGTGGCAAGGCTGGGGGAAGACACCAGCCATCCAGCCGCAGCACAGCCACGAGGCCGTCCGCAGAGACACAGATGCCTACTCCGACCTCAGTGACGGCGAGAAGGAGGCCCGTTTCCTCGCAGGTACTTATTCTCCAGCCCCTCGAGAGACACATTTTCAGGATGGCCAAGGCCCACTCTTCAACCTGGTCCCCTGTGGTAGGACTGACTCTGTCCATATGATGACCATCAGACTTCATTTCCCAGCTAGCTCGAATTTCAAGGACTCTGACTTGTTCGTTCTGATAAGGGCTCTCAAACTTTTTCTTTAATATTTGTTTATTTATTTGGCTGCACTGGGTCTTAGATTGTGGCATGTGGGATTTTAGTTCCCAGAGATTGAACCCCAGACCCTTGCATTGGGAGTGCGGAGTCTTAGCCACTGGACTACCAGGGAAGTCCCTCAAACTTATTTTTTATTATCATCTCAGAAGTTGAGGAAAATTAACATGAGATTGTGGGTCCACCTGATGCCATCTCTCCCACATGGTAGGACTGTCCAATCTCTGGATTCCCTCTTACAGGGGAAAAATAAAGCAGGGGCCTTAGACTTCAATAGTCTCTGTGTCTACTTATGTTTTATGATGAAAAAGAAAGAAAAGCCTTGGGGTTCTCTTCTAGCCTTTGCCCATCAGCACTTTGCTGTCATGGATTCACTTACAGACAACTTACTTGTTCAACAACCAGAAGATCAAGGGACCTAGGTGAGGAGAGGGTGTGTACAGAAGAGCTTTTATTCAGGAGAGGTAGGAGGCAGGCATATGATGTACTTACAACACTCAGCAGGGGCATCCCTGGTGGCTCAGAGGTAAAGAATCCTGCCTTTGCAGGAGACATGGGTTCGATCGCTAGATGGGGAAGAGCCCCCCTAGAGGAGGAAATGGCAATCCACTCCAGTGTTTTTACCTGGGAAATCCCATGGACAGAGGAGCCTGGTGGGCTATAGTCCATGGGATCGCAAAAGAGTTGGACACAACTTAGCAACTAAATAACATCAATATTGGCCAAGCCTTGGTGGCAGATCTCAATGAGATACTTCAGGAAAAGCTCTGGTGGTGTTCATGGCAGATGAAATACCAGTGGGGAGGGGACATGAACAGGTAGAGGGTAATGCAGGGCAGCTAGCAAAGTAAGCTTCAACTTACTCATGGCTTTGACTAGCATGGGAACCCCAAGTCTATGCACCTTCATTACTCTGTTCCCGCTCCCTTGCCGTCCCAGACCTTAAACTTTCAGCCTGATACCACTGTAGACCTACAATCCCTCCCATTTAGATTCCTCTGGCCTTGACTACCTAGCACTAGCTACCATTCCTAAAAAATTCTGAAGATAAACTTCTGGAAATCCTCAATTTTAATCCCTTATGATACCTCACCAGAAGACCCCCCAACTCTTTCCCCTAGGAATTCTAAGTCTGACCTGGGAAGTCACCCATGATTTTGCCTTGTTTTAGGGCATATACAAAAACTGCTGTCCGATACAGTAGCTGCTGGCCATATGTGGCTGAGAATTGAAATGCGGCTAGTCCAAACGGAGACGTGCCATAAGTGCAGAATATCGACTGGATTTCAAAGACTTTGTGTGAATAAAAGAACGTAAAATATCTCAATAATTTGTATACGGATTATACATTGAAATGACAGTTTTATATAGATTAGGTTAAAGATGTATTATTAAAATTCATTTTACCTGTTTCATTTTAACATGACTACTAGACAGTTTTAAGGGAGAAGGCAATGGCAACCCACTCCAGTACTCTTGCCTGGAAAATCCCTGGACAGAGGAGCCTGGTAGGCTGCAGTCCATGGGGTCACTAAGAGTTGGACACGACTGAGCATCTTTACTTTCACTTTTTACTTTCATGCATTGGAGAAGGAAATGGCAACCCACTCCAGTGTTCTTGCCTGGAGACTCCCAGGGACGGGGGAGCCTGGTGGGCTGCCGTCTATGGGGTCACATAGAGACGGACACAACTGAAGCGACTTAGTAGCAGCAGCAATTTTAAATTGCACAAATGACTCGTGTTATATTCCTGTTGAACAGCACCGCACTGATGCTCCCTCCCCAGGCATGTGTCTAAGCTTCCTGGAGGTGTCTTGTGCCAACTACCTTTCTTCTCCCAGGTGTCATGGAACAGTTTGCTATCTCGGAGGCCACTCTCATGGCCTGGTCTTCCATGGATGGTGAGGACATGAGTGTCAACTCCACCCAGGAAACACTGGGCTGCAACTACAGTGACAACTACCAGGAGCTGATGGAGAGTCAGGGTGAGGACCGGTTCCAGAATCCAACCCCAGAGGCCACCTCCATTCATCTCTAAGGCTTTGTGTTCACATCAGCTTTCCTATTGCCTGCCACATCCCACCCCCATCTCAATTCTCTGTGCTGCTGTCGCTGCCTTTGATGATGTTCTGGGACCCCACCAACCTTCCTGATTCTCTTTCCAGATGCGCTCGCTCAAGCCCCGATGGATGGCTGGCCTCATTCCTATGTGTCCCAGGGCATGTACTGTCTGGGGTCATCGGATGCCTGGGAAGCCAGCGACCAGTCCCTCATTGCCTCTCCGGCCACAGGATCCTATCTCGGGCCTGCATTTGGTGACTCACAGCCTAGCCTGCATGAAATGGGACCTTCCCAACCTGCTTCGGGATACTCTGCTCAGGAGCCGTCCTCTTTGCTGGGGGGAGACACTGACTGGGCTCCAGGGGTGGGCGGGGTGGACCTGGCCAGGGGCCCCGCCGAGGAGGAGAAGAGGCCGCTGGCCCCTGAAGAGGAAGAAGATGCGGGGTGCCGGGACCTGGAGTCCCTCTCCCCACGCGAGGACCCCGAGATGTCCACCGCTCTCAGCCGGAAGGTGTCTGACGTCACATCCTCAGGCGTGCAGTCCTTTGATGAGGAGGAAGGCGAGGCCAACAACTAGCTTCCTCCCACTTCTCACCCAGCCGTCCACTCCCGCCTGAGGGGTCTGGCTGCAACCACACCTTCCTCCTTCCCCCAGCAGCGCGCCTGAAACCTGGGCAAGAAGACGCTGATGAGCCCAGGCGTCCTCGCCAGCAAAACGGAGGGCCGGGGTGGAATTTTATCCGGGCTTATGCTGTAGAGACCACAGGTCCAGGAATTGAGGCCCGGGCAACCGAGATGGCCCGGAACTTCGCTTGCCTGCGGGCTTCTGGGTCTGCGGCAGCGGAGCCCCCGTGTGCATCCCGAGCACAGGAGCGCCGTGCCCTGGATCGCCGTTCTCTGCTCTCTGATCTCGTCTTCCAGAAGCCTCCACTGTGGCTGTCTGAAGGCCTCCTTTCTCCACGTCACTCTCGCTCTTCCCGACTCTTTTCTCTGGCTGTGGCCCAGGCTCAGCCCTCCTATGAGGCACGGACCTGCGGGGCTGTTGGATGTGGTTCGATGGACCCGGGGCGGGGGGGAAGCAATGTACAGACCACGTCTCCTTGGAGAGTGGAGAGTCTACCCTCAGAGGTAACTTGGCTTCAGAGATGAGGGGTCGCAGAGGCGGTGGACATGGCAGCTGGGACGCACAGGGGCCCGGTGGTCATTGGTGAGACCAGGGACAAACACGGGCCACGTGCTTTCAGATCTTGAGTATATCCAGTAGGTGAACAGAGGACCCCACGGACCTGGGAAAGGACCCCCACCAAGGCTGGCTGCTCCAGCTCTTTTTCCCTTTTTCTGCCTTCTTCCATCCCCTGCTCTGGGAGCCCCGGCCCGCCCCCCACCCAAGGGGAGACGCGGAATGCTGGTGTCCTGGCCAGACAGGAAGCATGAAGCTGCCTCCCTCCATCCAGCCCTAATTCTCTGGAGCTGTTTACACTTTTCTCTTTGCCTTTTCTACATTTTTATAACTTCTTGGGGACTCAGGGTTGAGTGCGGGTGGAGGGAGGGGTCTGGTGCTGTCAGGCACCCCCCTGATTGGGGCGGGGGAGGGGGGTTGGTGTTAGCTGAGGAGCAGTGAGGGTGCTTGGCTCCCTTTGCCCCTCCTCACCTCCTCCCAGGAGGACTTCACAGGTGTCCCCCCTCCCTCCCCAGACCTGCGGAGGAAGAGAGGAGGACCAGGTATTCTTCCTTCCAGTATGGTTTACAATGAGGCATAAGCCCCTGAAACTGCTTGCCCTCCCACACTGACTCGCCATTCTGGGGTGGGGGTGGGGGTTGGGGGGGAACCTCTGGGCAGCCGGTGAAGCCCCAGGACTAATGTCACAGAGCCTGATGACAGGGGTTGGGTTGAAGGGTAGAGTGGAGAGTCCACCCCCGCCCCGGCTGCAGAATGAGGCAGCTGAGCGCTGGGGTGGCTCCGTCCATGTATGACCCTGCCTCCCATCAAGCCCCTACTGTCATACACACGTGCCCCTGAAATGCAACCGAGGCCACGTCCCACATCTTCTGGGGGAGGGGAGGATGGCCACCCTCCGAGGGCGTGGTTCCTGGAGGAAACGGGTGAGCAGGGTGAGCCCAGGTAGGTGATCACACCTCATCCAAAGCGGTTACGGGTTGTGTGTGATCATGTGACCGGACATTGCTGGCCCCACCCTGCACCCACTGTTGCAGGTCCTTGGGGTTTTGAGGGTCACGGTTTCCTCCTCTCAAGGGGTCCCTGTTTCCTCACCTTGTGCACCCTGCCCTCTCTCTAAGGCATCATCCTTTTCTCTTTACTCTGACCCGCTTCGTGCCCCATCTTCCACCCCCAGACCGCAGGGGACATCCAGTCCAGGGAGCGGGTTCATTCATCAACAGTTCCTTTTCCGCTCAGGGCCCTGTGGAGTCAGGAAAGGTCATCTAAAGCAGCGTTCTCTCCTTCCTCCTTCCCTGAGGAAGCCCAGCGGTCCCTGCCAGTCCTGCCAAAAGATGGCTAAAACTCTGAAGGACTCTAGTAGAGTTCAGATGTGAGCGTGAGCGGGGGTGGGGCTCAGCCTCTGCGGGGCGTTGGCAACACTGCAGACCAGAGGTCTCGTGGGGCGGGGTCTGCACTTTGCAAGCAGCTCCCCCTCTGCTCTGAAGAGGGAGAAAACCCGAGGAGCCGGCCTGGGACCCTCTTAAGATTCTTCCAAGGGAGGGACTGCCTCTCTGGTGCTGGGGGCCAGGGTGCATGGGGTTTGCTTGTAGCCTATTTTAGGGGGAGGGGAGGGGCATGTGCCGGAAGAGGCTGCTGGGGGTGGGGGAGGGTTGCTTTTTCTTTGGGGTTAAAGGCTGTGCAGCACGTTTTAGGACAGCCCCCAGAATGGGGCTGTCTTTATATCATTGTGAATGAAACTGCTCTTGCTAAATTATTTTCTTCTGGTGGGGAGGGTGCACTTTCATTTTCAATTCACTTTATTAAAGGAAAATCGCAATCTTCCATTCCTCCCCTCCCCCCATCGCCCCCCACCCCACCCCCACACCTTCCTCTTAAGGAGGGAATCTTGGTGAATGAGTTATTACCTCTCCTCGCGCCCCCCACCTGTACATCCCATACTCCGTCTTCCAGGTCTGGGAAATATCCATTTTTATGGCCAGTCTTAGCATGTTTTCTTAATGTGACATTTCCACCCCAGGCCCAAGAGAGATTCTATGACATATATTACAGAGAGAATTATATATAAATATATATATAAATACTATAGATTATACACACAGGAGCAGGGGCTCCAGGGCCCACGGCTAGGCCCCTCCCCAGCTGCAGCCTCTCTCTCTCGGCCCTGGGGAGGCGGAAGGGGTGTCCTGCTGGAGATGGTTCCAGGCTGTGTTCAATGGCACTAAACACTGTGGTGGCACCTTCGGCTATGAGTGTCTTATTTGGGGGGCGGTGGAGGCTGGGCATGGGGCGGGAAGGAGGAGGATGCCAGGGATGGGCACAACTAAAGAATTAAAGGAGGCATAACGGTAGGCTCCGGGAGTTGGTGATGGACAGGGAAGCCTGGCATGCTGCATGCAGTCCATGGGGTCGCAGAGTCTGACGCGACTGAGCAGCTGAACTGAACTGAAAAGAAGGGAGCAACGAAAGCCTTGGGGGTGGATTCAAGAGCACCTGGGACCACTTGCAGAGAAGGCAGGGTAATGGCAGGCTCCCTGTCACTGGCTTGGGGAGGATAAGGGTCTCTGACTTCCCAAGTGCCGGAGGCATCAAAGAGCTGGGCCATTTCAACACTGAACCTCTAGGAGAGGAATACAAAGGACCAGCCCCGAAGAAGCGTGGGGGTGAACCAGTGGCCCAGCTGCCCTGAGCCTTGGGTCTGGGCAGGAGAAGCCCCGGCTAGATCAGCTCAAGAACAGAGCTGACCCTCGGGCAGGACAGATCAAGGAGGACAGTGGGAGAGGGAGTGACCTGGAAACCGGAGGGTGAGGAAGCTGTAATTCGAGATGCCAGAGGGAGTAAAATAAATCCATCAGGGCCGCGTGACTGTTGAGCCATACACAGAGCCTTCCCGTGACCGTCCCTCTTCTAGGCTCTTCCCCCAATAGGCTCTGTATGCATGTCTCACTGCCTAAATGGAGGACGGAGAGGGAAGTAGGAATGGCCTTTTCCCGCCCGAGAAATTGAGGCCAGACCCTGGGAGCTCAGATGGTAAAGCATCTGCCTGCAGTGTGGGAGACCCAGGTTCGATCCCTGGGTTGGGAAGATCCCCTGGAGAAGGAAATGGCAACCCACTCCAGTACTCTCACCTGGAAAATTCCATGGACAGAGGAGCCTGGTAGGGCTACAGTCCATGGGGTTACAAAGAGTCAGACACAACTGAGCAACGTCACTTTCTAGTAGGAGCCAGAATAGAGTCTGGAGGCAAATTTCAGGGAGTGGCTTCGGGCAAGTGGAGGACAGGGTGGAGGGCTCTGAGAGAAGGCGCTGTGGATGGTTTGCCAGTACATTCAAGGGCCATCAGTCCACGAGGCCATGAGGTGGTCCCATCTCCTCCTCCAGCATGCCACAGGCAGGACCACAGTCATCCTGGGTCTCCCTTAACCCACCCCCTGGGGAACTGATGGGAGGATGGGCAAGGCCGGGAAGGCACTGGGACAAGAACACTGGGGGCGGGGGAGGGTGGGTTGTGGGGGATGCACGGGAGAGGCAGGTATTCCCCACCCACACACGGGCAAACTCAGGAAGCCCATGGAATATCAGGGGCCCTTCACACAGATCCACTGCCTATCTGGGGTTGGGAGGGCAAGGCCCAAATGACTGACCAAGGCTACCCCCTGCCCAAATTCCAGTTCTTCCTCCAAGGATCACATTTTTAAAAACTCCCAGGAGAGGCCATGTATTGATGTGATGCCCACCAGCTTTAGGAAGCACACTTTCCCACACGTGCACCCTGTGTGCACTGTCCTGGGTTCCTGGACAGTCTTCGTGAGGAAGTGCAGGTCAAAGAATCAGTTCGTCCCCATCCTCCTCGTCCGTGGAGCGCAGACTGGGGCCCTGCAGGATGTCGGCCAGCTCCTCCTCGGGCCCTGGCCCCTCCACCAGCTCCAGCTCCTCCAGCTCGCTCTCTGCCTTGGCCGGAGCCCCGGAGAGGGGGCGCTCCGGGAAGGGGGATGGCACGGGGGTCTCTGGGGAGGCAGGGGTCACGTCCCCTGCCCCAGTGGCCCCAGCTCCATCCTCAGGCAGGCTCCAGCCCTCTGCAGGAGGGAGCGGGACCCCAGTGTTCTTCCGAGTGGAAGTTGTACTCCGGAAGCTGGCAAGAGGGGGGCGGAGCTGCACCCCAGACTTGGTGTGTCCCTCAATGGCCTTCTGCAGCTGGGGAGCACAGGGAAGGGGAGAGAGGGTAGGACACGGGGAAGGAAAGAAGACAAGACAGGAGCAGTGGAGAAATGGACAATCAAAGGAAAAGCAATGGGAAAGGTATAGCGAGGCAGGGGTGAATCGAAGGGAGAAGACAGAAAAAGGAAAACGGGGGCATAATGGACAAAAAGCCTCACCTGCAGAGCAGTGAAATCTCAAGAGCCCTGACCCAGGATCTCTTTCGCCCGGTCCCCAACCCCCAGGCCGCCTTCAGCCACGTCCCATCTGCCCGCTCTTTCACACCCCTCCACCACGGCACACCCATGAGACCGTGACTCAGGCCCTGTGCCCCCATTCCAAGCCCATGCCATCCTGAGAATATAGGGGGGCTGCCACCCCCTACCCCCTCCAGTATCTGCGTGAGAAACAGGTGGGAAATCCGGACCACCTCCTGGATGTTAGAACCAGCCCCTCCCCACCTCACCCTTCCTCCCACTGCTACTCCAACGGGGAGACACGTCGCTCTTACCTCCTCCAGGGCCAGCACACCCCTCAGCTTCCCCATGCTGGTCACGTAAGCAAGGTGGAGGCCCAGGAGGGAGAAGAGGGTGTGGGTCTACGAGGACAGAGTGCTAGGTAAGGTCAGCATGGTGGCCCCACCCCTTCCCGTCCTCCCGGAAGCCCTGCTGGGTGGGCGTTGGGCAAGGACTTGCCTTGTGCAGAGTTGTCTGCTCCACCAGCTGGAAGGGGGACTGGTCAATACAGCAAGAGTCAAAACAGACAGGCTGGCCCAGCTGCTCCTGCTCCCAGGCCTCAATCTGCCAGAGAGGAGAGCCGTCACCCAATATTGGAGCCCCCTTAAACCCCAGATCCTTGATCCCAAACTGCCCTCCAATCCCTGGCCCAGAATCCTGAAATAGGCTGTGAAACTATCAATCACAGCTCCTCCAGGTCGCTGGCCCACCTCCCTTTGCCCCAATAAATTCTCCTCCCTCCTCCAGCCCCAAATCAACCTTCAGCTTCAGGTGCTCAAAACACGCCCCCTTCTTCCTGGTGCCCCAAACGCTTGTTATTCCCCATCCATCTTTCCAGTTTTGTTTTCTACTACTCCTATAATTTTCTTGGGCTCCAAAATCACTGAGGACGGTGGCTGCAGCCATGACATTAAAAGACACTTACTCCTTACAAGAAAAAGTATGACAAACCTAAACAGCGTATCAAAAAGCAGAGACATCCCTTTGTCAACAAAGTCCATCTAGTCAAAGCTATGGTTTTTCCAGTAGTCACCTACAGCTGTGAGAGCTAGACCATAGAGAAGGCTGAGCACCAAATAACTGATGCTTTTGAACTGTGGTGCTGGAGAAGGCTCTTGAGAGTCCACTGCACTACAAGGAGATCAA
This sequence comes from Bos grunniens, assembly GCF_055505025.1. Lineage (NCBI taxonomy): Eukaryota > Metazoa > Chordata > Mammalia > Artiodactyla > Bovidae > Bos > Bos grunniens. Next base: position 13,408,258 of record NC_141168.1, read on the forward strand.
ACCAGTCAGTCTTAAAGGAAATCAACCCTGAATATTCACTGAAAGGACTGATGCTGAAGCTCCAATGTTTTGGCTACCTGATGCAAAGAGCCAGCTCCTTGGAAAAGACTCTGATGCTGGGAAAGATAGAAGGCAGGAGGAGAAGGGGGCGACAGAGGATGAGATGGTTGGATGGCATCACTGACTCAATGGACATGAGCCTGAGCAAACTCTGAGAGAACCAGCGAGGGTCTTGCTCCATCTTAGACTTGCCTTAGCTCTGGACTGAACTCCTCCGGAGTGCTGTGAAGCATCCATCGTTGTGTGTCATTAATAAACCTGCAGGCTGACCTTTTACAAATCAGATCTTGGCAAAACTTTATTGGATTTAAAGAGCTGTTCTGGGTCACATGGCACTTTGTTGACTCAAACAAGCTGCTTTTGTGTGTGTGTTTGGTTGGTTTGTTCTACATTGTATTGCTTTGTCTGTGACCAAAGCAATAAGGCAAAAGTCCAACTGAGCTTTGGATTTTAGATTTGCATGCCCAAATCCCCAAGGTTCCAAATAATCCAGTATCACTGTGGGTCTCATAAACAAATTTTAAATTTTCTGTAACCTCTCTCAGTCCCCTCCTAATGTGCTAGAGAAAACTTTCAGGAGTCCCTTGGACAAAAAAGAGATCAAACCAGTCAATCCTAAAAGAAATCAACCCTGAATATTCCCTGGAAGGACTGATGCTGAAGCTGAAGCTCCAATACTTTCGCCACTGGATGCAAAGAACTGACTCATTGGAAAAGACCCTTAGCAGGTATGTTGCAGACAAGGTTTACTTATATGACAGGGAGCGAGACCCTTGCCAATACTGGTTTGGTTGGTGCTGCCATCCTGCAGTGTGCTCTGATCTTTCCTGGCCTCCCTGGTTCCATTTTCCCTGTCCTCAGGGAACAACAGTAGCAGAACCATTTCCTGTGCACACGCACCAAGCACTTCTCTGCGCCAAGCATTATGCTAATTGCTTCACTCCTTGAGTCCTCTGCCCTATGGTTATCTCTATTTTACAGATGAGGAAAAACAGAGGAACAGAGTGCCTAAGTGTTTGTCCTTAAATGCTTAAGATTACACAGAGGTGGGCATCTGACCTTGACTGCCCATCATGTCCCAGGAACCCCAGTTTTCATCTGCTCTAGGTTTGATGTGATTCCACGACTTTAAAAAGCTCAGCATCAGTTACAAACCGGGGCTCTAATGGGTGTGTATTCCTAACAGAGCGGCGGAATTAGACAAGTCATAGCAAAGACTTCTGGTGACCTAGAATTGAATTCTTTGACTATTCCCAAAGGTGTCATCTTGATATTGTCAAGGGTGTCATCTGTATCCAGCCTGAAAATACATTCAAAATATCCTGAAGTTTGACTCCTATTGTATCTTATCCTTCAAAAGAGTCATGGTGGGTCTCATGGGAGTTGAGAGCTGCTTAAAGTCTTCCCTGAGACAGATATCAGCTAAAAATGTATCATCTATCTTCTTTTTATCCCTAGTTACACTTTATTTCCTGTGGTTATTAAATAACCTCACTGATCGACTAGGTGGCTTTCTTTGGTGCATTAAAAAAAAAAAAAGTATTATTGGTTTCAGCAGCCTAGTAAAGCACTCCTTCATTGTAGTTAAGACCCATCTGATTCCTGCTTGTGGGTAGAAGGAATAGTTCAATTTTTTTCATCTGTGATTATCCATTTGATTTTTCAGGTCATTTATCCAGATATGTTGTGTGTCTTGAGGGGTACAAAGGGGAGAAGGGGAAGACCTGCCTTTCTTTCCTGTCACTAACCACCCTCTCCTCCAATCTTGAGTACTTTTAATTTTTAGCACATATATATTCTGGATGGGATTTTCCAGGTGGTTCAGTGGTAAAGAATGCAGGAGATTCAGGAGAGTCAGGTTGATCCCTGGGTCGGGAAGATCCCCTGGAGGAAGAAATGGCAATCCACTCCGGCATTCTTCCCTTGAAAATCCCATGGAGAGAGGAGCCTGGTGGGCTACAGTCCATAGAGTTCCAAAGAGTTAGACACACGCATGGATGCATATATTCTGGACATCCAGTAGATATTTCTTTGAAGATAATATACATTATGGTATTTTATCAGCTACATACTTTTTGTTGTTTGCTCATTTTGCATATCTAATTTTATATTTTAATATTGAGATAAATTTCCCATGAAAATTACCATTTGAACCATTTTAAGTGTACAATTAAGTGGCTTTTAGTACATTTGAAATGTTCAACCATTGGCAACGTCAAATTTCAGAGAGAGAGAGGGGTGGATGGTTGAATAGGAATTAGGGAACTGGCTTATATAGTTGTGAAGGCTAAAAACTCTGATATTTCAGCCACATACTTTTAAAGCTCTACCTTTCAGCCTTTGCAGCAAGCTTGCCTTCTCTTTTACTAAATGGAATGGTTGCTAATGGATTTTATTGGTGTCTCTCCACACCCCAGGGTAGTTCTGATCTGTACAGCTCAGCCATGTGTTCCCAATCTGTTCCGTGTGCCATGTTCTGGTCACTCAGCACAACCTGCTCCACCCAAGTGCTTGATTTTCTCTCTCATGGACTCAACAGCCACCTCTTTGCGGAAATAGGCATTTGTCCCAAGGAGGCACCACTGTCGGAATTTGCCCTCAGTCTGTGGTTCTTCCCAGTCTCGCTTCCTGGAATCTTCCCATTGTCCACTGTCTCAGGGCCCAGATCAAGCTAGCATAGTAACTTCACCAGGCACTGATTTCCCCATTTTAGTTTGGATGCTGTTCTTCCACCTCCATTTGTATAAGAGTTGGCTGCCCCGTGCCATTTTCCTGCAGGTAAGTGTCATCCTTCCCACATAGCGTCTGCCTGGTCCAGAGCACCCCTAACGTCTCAAAGCTCTAGGGCTCATCCTATCACCATTGGCCCATCTAAACACAGAGGTCAAAACTTCCTTCTCCTGAAATGACACTGGTCCCCATGAGGACACTGCCATGTTTCCCCACCTCCAAGCAATGTGCCCAGCACCACTCCATAGTCAGACCTCACTAACAACCTCTCAAAGTGTTCTTCTGCCTAGCTTCACATCTTATTCTTACAACAACACAATGAAAAAAAAAAAGAGCAATATCTTCACTTAACAAGACAAGGAATTCCCTGGTGATCCAGTGGTTAAGACCCCACGCTTCCAATGCAGGTGGCATGAGTTCTATCCCTGGTCAAGGAACTAAGATTTCTGCATGACACACAGCATAGCCAGCAAAACCAAACAAAACAGAAAAATGATTCACCCCAGCTTCCTGTTTCCTTTACTTACCTCTTCAGGAGACATGTTATCCACTAAATCCGTTGAATCCTAGAGAAGAAAGACATAAGTCCAAGTTCCTTCCCTTTCCTTCCTCGTAGAACCATAACCGCCTCTCCCTGGCCAAGCCACAGATGCCTCTTTCAATCCCATCACCCCTTCCATATGATGAAGCTTCTCCTCTCTGGCGGGACCTCTTCCCTCCCACCTAAGGATCATGGGTTTCTCACTCCTCAAAGACAAGTTCCCTTTCCCAAACTCCCCCTTGCTGACTCCAACACATCTTCTCTCACCTGGGTCATTTTCTTCTTTTTGGGGCGAGCTCTGCCTAGCAAGCAGCGAAGCAGGGACTGAAAGATGGAGGGTCTTGGACCTGAGAGGAGTGGTGGTGAGTGGATGGAAATGGAGACCAAGCAATATCATCCTGGGAGGAAAGGCTTAGGGGCCCCAAGCGGTCCTGATACTTTGTCACAACAGGTCTGCATTTCTAGGTGCCTCACCTCCATAGGACCTCCCCTTTCCCACTCTCCTAATCCAGCCCTTGGCCCCCCCCCCCCACTTTGGGACAGTAACATTGGACTCAAAGAACAGAAATCCCCTCCCACCATCCCCTGGCCTAATCCCTCCTCATAATAGCAGCCCTTAGGTTGAGGAGCACGCAGAGACAACCCACAAGGTGTGAGGCAAGGGTGAGGTGCATGATGGGAGAATCTTTACCTGTAGACTCCAGTGCTTCTAGCTGCTGTTTGTGGCTGGGCAGGGGCCCATTGGGCTCTTCGGGGGGCAGTGGATCAGTAGGAAGGGGGTGAGAAGGATGAAGAGGAGGCATCTGGAGAGAAAAGTAAAAATTCTCAGTCCTAGAGAAGAGGCTACCTCGTCCTGTCTGTACCAGCTGGTGTCCTGGGAAACCTATCTAACACCCTTGTTCTTTCCAGTTCAGAAGTCCTCAAAGCTCTCTGGGTTCTCGTGGCTCCAAAATTTGCAACCTCATCTTCAGTCCCTGGACACAGGGGCACTGATGTCTTAGACTTTGTCAATGATCATCATCAATCCTCTCTCTTCCTGTTTTCCCTTTGCCCCATCTGTCCTGCTCCCCTGACCCTTCCCAGCCTTCTTACCTCGGGCTTCCCATAGAGATCCTCATCTGCATCTTCATCCACAAAGGCAAAGGACTCGGGTCGACCCTGGGGCCAGACACCAGAGCGCCCCCTAGCCGGCCGCACCTTCCCATCGAAGGGCAGCTCGGACAGCTTCCTCGCCATGTCCTGGGCCAACCGCAGCCTTCGCTCGGGACACAGGTGACGCTGCAGGAGGGACTGAAGTTCTGACCGCTCCACGGAGCCCAGCAGGATCATTGAATCTAGGGGAGACCCAGGCTTGGCCTGAGGGTAGCTCGATCACCCCCTTGGCCCCTCTCTCCGCAGGATGGAGTCAGGGACTCAGTCCAGCTCCCGACTCTTTTCAGCTCTTACCCTCTCTTCCTAAAAACTCATTTTCAAAGTCTTTCAGGATTGACCTCACTCAGTCCTTTTTATTTCACCCAGTTAGCACTTAGGGACCCAATTGAGAGTACATTATTACTGTTTAGTCACTTAGTCGTGTCCGACTCTTTGGGACCCCATGGACTATAGCCCACCAGGCTCCCCTGTCCGTGGGATTTCCCAGGCAAGAATAATGGAGTGGGTTGCTATTTCCTTCTCCATGAGAGTATATTAACTGGTGCTAATTTGTACTTATTTTGATGCAGCCCTTACATAGACAGTTTGCAAACAGGTGAACTAGGTATTAAAATAGGCTCATCAACCCTGTCTCCAAAAGAAGACATGTTAAAAGCCATTCACACTGAGATGGGACTATATTGGGCTGGTTAAAAAGTTTGTTTGGGTTTTCTGTATCATCTTATGTGCTGTGTGCTATGCTTAGTCGCTCAGTTGTGTCCGACTCTTTGTGACCTCATGGACTGTAGCCTGCCAGGCTCCTCTGTCCATGGGAGTCTCCAGGCAAGAATACTGGAGTGGGATGCCAGGCCCTCCTCCAGGAGATCTTCTCAATCTAGGGACTGAACCCAGGCCTCCAGAATTGCAGGCAGATTCTTACCATCTGCGTCACTAGGGAAGCCCGTATCATCTTATGGAAAAACCCAAATGAACTTTTTGGCCAACCCAATACTTTGAAAAAAGGCCACCAGGATATCTGATGTTTAATCACTAAAATACTCTGGGTCCTTCTAGGCATAGACATAATGCCTCCTTTTCCAGGAAAAGTTCTTTTATATTTATTAGAATTCCATTACTATCATTAACATTTTCATTGCATTCTAAGGCCATAAGATTGTATGCATGCTAAGTCACTTCAGACTCTTTGCAACCCTGTGAACTATAGCCTGCCAAGATCCTCTGTCCATGGGATTTCCGGGGCAAGAATACTGGAGTGGGTTGCCATGCGCTCTCCTCCAGGGCATCTTCCTGACCCAGGGATCAAACCCACATCTTTTGGATAGACCCCCATGTCTCTTACATCTCCTGAATTGGCAGGCAGGTTCTTTACCACGAGCACTGCCTGAGAAGCCCAAGATTAAGGCAGTGTTATTGAGATAAATCTTTCTGTTAGTCTCATGCTGTGTGCTGTGCTGAGTCGCTTCAGTCCTGTCTGACTGTAAGATCCTAAGGACTGTAGCCCGCCAGGCTCTTCTGTCCATGGAATTCTCCAGACAAGAATAATAGAGTGGGTTGCTGTGCCCTCCTCCAGGGGTTCTTCCTGACCCAGGGATAGAACCTGCATCTCTTATGTCTTCTGCATTGGCAGGCAGGTTCTTTACCACTGTTAAGAATTAGTCATTACTATTAAAACCCTGCAACCCACCAGCCGTATCCCTGTTCCAATGAGGAGCCACTGCTTTAGAGGCCACTGAAAGGCATTTGGGGTTTGGGAAAATATTAAAACTAAGGTAATTTGGATATTCTAATCATCTAAAATTAGAACTGACAATTTAAATGGCTTCAAATGGCCCTATGATTCCATTACACTAATTCAAACATTAGACAACTATTTATTTAATATCTGGTAAATACCTATAAGGAAGAAGTCTGAGGGAGACAGATGTTATAGTCTCAGCCCTCAAAGGATACTGAATCTAGTGAAGAAGATAAGACATGGATATAGAAACCACAGTAAGAAGTAATACGAAGCAAGATTAAGTGTCAGAGGTGGGCAGAAAGGATGGTGAAGGAGGTGAAATCACTACTTATCAAAGATGTTTACTCCTTCGCATGGAACAGTCTCATCTGCTCCTTAAATTGGGTATTAAAGAACAGCTGTCATTTAGCTATGGGGCAAAGACAGCCACCTCAGGGGGTGTAAGATTTACAGCTGAGCCTCATTATTCACAGATTCCCTATTTGTGAAGGCTTCCCTGATGGCTCAGTCAGTAAAGCATCCACCTACAATGCAGGAGACCCAGGTTCAATCCCTGGGTCAGGAAGATTCCCTGGAGAAGGAAATGGCAACCCATTCCAGTATTCTTGCCTGGAGAATCCCAGGGACAGAGGAGTCTGGTGAGCTACAGCCTATGAGGTTGCAAGAGCCAGACACGATTTAGAAACTAAACCACTACCATTACCTATTTGTGAATTCACCCACTGGCTCAAGTATATTTGTAACCCAAAATCAATACATGCTGTGCTTTCCCCATCATTCACAGCACATGTAAAGCAGCAAAAGATCTGAGCTGCCCCACACACATGTTCCCAGTTGAGTCTGAACAGAGTGAAACGCTGCCTTTTTTTTTTTCTCTAGCTTCACAAGTGTTCCTTTCATGATCCATTGAATGCCATGATTTTTATATTCTTGTGTTTCATGATGGTGATTTTGTTGTTTACAATTGACCCCAAGCAAGAAGGCTTTGATGTGCCTTATGGAGAAAATACATGTGTTAGATAAGCTTTATTTAGCCATGAGCTATCGTGCTGTTGGTCGTGCTGAGTTCCAAGTTAATGAATTAACAACAGACATGAAATAAGTTGTCTTTAAGGAGAAACACAGGGCTTCCCAGGTGGCACTAGTAAAGAACTCGCCTGCCAATGAAGGAGACGTAAGAGACATGGGTTCAATCCCTGGGTCAGGAAGATCCCCTGGAGGAGGGCATGGCAACCCACTCCAGTATTCTTGCCTGGAGAATCCCATGGACAGAGGAGCCTGGCAGGCTACAGTCCACAGGGTCACAAAGAGTCAGACATGACTGAAGCAACTTAGCACACACGCAAGGAGAAACCCATTTAAGACAAGTGTATGCTGCTTTGGCTGCTGCTGCTGCTAAGTCGCTTCAGTCGTATCTGACTCTGTGTGACCTCATAGACGGCAGCCCACCAGGCTCCCCCATCCTGGGATTCCCCAGGCAAGAACACTGGAGTGGGTTGCCATTTCCTTCTCCAATGCATGAAAGTGAAAAGTGAAAGTGAGGTCGCTCAGTCGTGTCCGACTCTTCTCGACTCCATGAACTGCAGCCCACCAGGCTCCTCCGTCCATGGGATTTTCCAGGCAAGAGTACTGAAGTGGGGTGCCATTGTCTTCGCCAGCTGCTTTGACTACTTGAAGAAAATGTGACCAGAGGCTTGCAGGAACTTCACCTTGAATTTCCTTTGGGAGCAATGGTTCAGTGAAGTGAAAGTCGCTCAGTTGTGTCCGACTGTTTACGACCCCATGGATTACACAGTCCATGGAATTCTCCAGGCCAGAGTACTGGAGTGGGTAGCCTTTCCCTTCTCCAGGGGATCTTCCCAAGCCAGGGATCGAACGCAGGTCTCCCGCATTGAGGGCAGATTCTTTGCCAGCTGAACTACAAGGTTCGTAAGCACAGTATCCCTAATTCAGTGTTCATGGCAAGTTTTTAGAACATAACTACAAGGAATAATGAGAATCAACTGTATTTCTTTCACTGGATTTTTAACTGTCTTCCTGCATTGTGGTCTGTGCTTTTCCTTCCTTGAAGATGATGGATCATGTTCGCTAAGGAGCAGGGGCCAGGTGGCCTGTAGCAGACTGGGTGGCCCCTACAGACAAGCGCTCACCCCAGTACTGCCTGCACTTCTGTGGCGCCTTTGTTCAGGTCACTAGCCCAGGAATCTGCTTCCTTCCCTCCCACTGACCTTTCGATTCAACCAGTGGTAAAGTCTTGACTGTGGTGGTCTGGAGCAGGTTTCGCAACTCCCCGTATGTGCAGGAAGCTGAAACAAACTTCACATCCCGTACCATGATGTCCTCAACAAAGATTGTAAATTTGCTATGGAGGGAGAAAGCACCGGGGAGGTTAGCCCCACCATATGTGCCTGTCCTTGGTTGTCCCTTCCACTCCTCCCATGAGGTTTTCACCATGCATTTGATCACTCTTAAAATTATTAAGTACACGGGAATATAAAAATAAGTAAAAAAAGCAGTGCATCCAGACATCAACCCTAACCTCATTCTCAATCTCAGAACCTCCCACCCCCACCCCATCAGATCTGAACTAATTCCAGCTGGTGCCCCTGACCTGAGCTGGTTCCAACCAAGGTCAGGCAAGTAGGGTAGCTTCTTGACCTGGATGATGCTGTCGTAAAGGGAGGGCTGCAGGCTCTGAGCCACCATGTTGGCCAAGATAACAGCCACCATCATGGGTAGGATGTGCGCAATCTGACCCGTTAGTTCGAAGCAAATCACGGCTGTGGAGACTGTGTGGGACACCGCGCCAGTCAGTGCTGCTGCTCCTGGAATCAGACACAGATGTGCACCCTGCGTTAGGGCTGCCTTTCCTGGCATGGTGGCTACGTAGAGGGGGCGGTGATGGGTGTGACACAGGGTGAGGGGATGTGACCCTGGGCAGTGCCAGCACTCCTGAGATGACCCTGTGTCAAGTAGGGGCTAGAATGCTGAGCTGTTAGAAAATCATTTTGATCTCATTCTACGACCTTTGGCAACTTAAAAAATTTTGTGTGTCCAAATTTTCATTTATAAAATATAGTGATGTGTTATCTGTTCCTTGCTTTTAAACAATTGGATCACTCTTAACTGAGCATTTTTAAAAACCCATTTACAGCATTTATTTTGGGCCTCAGGTTCTGATGCCAACAATTTATGAGCAGATTCAAAACCCAAGAATCGTGCTGTGGGCTTGGAGCAATGAGATCCTGATTCTATCTCTCAATGGTATGAGAAGAACTTAATCCATCTGGAACCCCATTCTCTCATCTCTAAGGCGAAAGGGGTCATTAGATAAGTTCTAAGGCCCTTGCAGATCTAAAACATTATGATTCCATAAGCTCTTTGAAGATAGAATCTGTCTTACTTGTTTTTGGTTATGATTTCCCATCAGCCAAAGAGTCCCTAGTACATGAACTTTATTTCTTATTTAAACTTGGGAAGATATGCTATGAGAAAAGATGCTGGGGAAGCCATACATGAAAATAGAGTAAGAAAAAGTCACAAAAGATAAAGATCAGGAGGAATGGTTTTACTGGATAGTGCATGCAATATACTATAGAACATTAACACAGCCAGAGGATGACATGGCTGGATGGCATCACTGACTCGATGGACTTGAGTCTGAGTGAACTCCGGGAGTTTGTGATGGACAGGGAGGCCTGGCATGCTGCGATTCATGGGGTCGCAAAGAGTCGGACACGATTGAGCAACTGAACTGAACTGAACTGATGTATATATCCAATATAGAAGCCTACATATATATATATATATATATATATATATATATATATATATATATATATATATATATGGGCTTCCCAGGTAGCTCAGTGGTAAAGAATTCACCTGCCAATGCAGGAACCACAGAATACATAGGTTTGATCCCTGGGTCAGAAAGACCCCCTAGAGGAGAGCATGGCAACCCACTCCAGTATTCTTGCCTGGTGAATCCTATGGACACAGGAGCCTGGTGGGCTACTCATAGGATCACAAAGAGTCGGACGTGGCTGAAGTGACATAGCATGCATGCATGCTAAGGGAAATGTCTACCAGAGAGGTTGAAGGGATATAAGAGGCGTGAAGATAGGGAATAATAGCAGATGCAAGAAGTTTTTGTACAAAACTGTGATGGGGGACTAAGGTCACCGGATGTTCTATAAAGCTGATTAATTCTTCTACATCAAAGGGAAGTGTGGCCTTAGATGCCATGGGAGTTTAATAAAGAGGAGAGTGAAGGAGGAAGCATAATCATTCTAGGGAATATCCTAGTCATTTTGTTAGACATGGTTTTTGGGTGGAAGGGACCATACATGTAATGGAAAAAGATAATCTCAGACTCTCAAAATGTTAGACATCTCAGAAGTCATTTTAGAATAAAGAAACTAAAGTGCAGAAAGGCAGGTAATCTGCCCCATGGTCATCTAGTGACAAGACGTGGGGATGAGACCACAGCCCACATTTCTTAGCTCTTAGTCATAGGCTCCTAAGTCTCGTCAATGTGAGCACACCAGCAGGTAGGAGTATTCGAGCCAGTCACAAACACTGTTCTTTCCACGATTCTTTGGAGAAAAAGAAAAAGCCCTTACCAAACACTCAGAGGCAATCCTGGGTGTTCTCATCCTTATTATCTCATTTAATCCCTGAAATCCCTATTCTGTGTGAAGAAATACGGAGGCTCAGAGATGTTTAATGAGAGCTAATTAGAGTCAGAGCCAAGGGCTGATTATTTAAATAAAAGTTGAATTAAATAGCATTAAATGAAGACTGTTATTGTATAGCCTGGAATGCAGATGTCATGGGAGAGTCTGAGTGTGGGTGTCCAGGATTACAGGAGGGTGGAATGTGGCTTACCAATAACTGCGTAGCCCCCAGGTAGGATCTTGTAGATGATGTCATCAAATAAGATACCATCTGGGAAGAGCATGGCCATGATCTCTCCTACTAGCCTTCCGAATGCAGCTCCTAGGGAGAGACCAAAGGAAGGAAGGTGTTGAGAGATCCAAGTTCTTTATCCTCCATTTTTTAAGAGCCAATGCCTCCTTGGGTGCTAATACTGAACACAAGCCCCCAGCATTCCAGGCCTTTCCTTATTTTCACAGTACCCTAGCTTGAACCACCAGTAAGGTCCCAGGCTTCTCATCAGAACTTACCGAGCACGAACACAGGCATGAAACCTCCGCAGGGTATGGGCATGGTGGTGGCCACGATGGACATCCAGAACTGGGGTAAAAAGAGGCGTCAGCGCACCCTCCAGACTGTGCCCAACACACACACACACTCACAACCCCCTTCTTTCCTGCTTCTTGTTCCAAGAGGTACAGAAATCCTGGGAGAGCTAATCCTTCTGGAAGTCATCTTGTCTGTCACCTTCCCCCAGAACCAAAAAAAGCATGGAGCACTCAGGCTAAGATATCACCAAAGACAACATTATAAGAAGGTTCCTCCAGGCAGTTAACCCAAATCGCTCCTACCTGGAGTGAGAATATTTGCCTTTAGATAATCAAAACAAGGATTGGGGCCCCAGGGGACTCCTCTGTCACTGCCCCCAAAGGGTCCTAGCCCACTGTATCCTCTTAACCCCAAAAGGTCACCTCAGCAGAGCAGCCTGAAGCTCTTGAACCTGCAGGATATCTTTTCCTGGCCAGACTATGTTTCCGAAAAAGAGCCTCATTTCCAAGCGACAGACACCTTCAAGTCATAGTGATTTACTGTGTGACTGACTTAGCTTCAGGAGGGTCATTTACAAAGCCATCTACATTGTAAACCTCACAAGGGAGCCTGGAGTGAAGATGGCCCTGCCTGAGCCATTTGCTTTAACATTTTCCTTTAACATCAAATCACCTTCAACAAAGATGAGAAAATCAGATCTGTCCGGACCAACCTGCAAGAGTACATTGCGAGAGCCAGCTAAGCCAGCCAGTGTCATAAAAAAGAACTCCAAGGCCAAGGTATTATTCCAAAAGGAATTGGGATGATTTTAGCGGAAGTAATATGTGTAATTGCTTTACGACGTTGTGTTGGTTTCTGCCGTACATTTGTTATTGTCTTTTGAGGTCAGCCCTGGCTCAAGGGAATCTCTCTAAGGTTCAGAAAATGAGACACTTTATTTCTCATTAGTTTACAATAAAGTTGGTGCAGTTTTCAGTTGTACATATTTTTATCCTGGTAATTTGTTTTGACCCTTAGCTGCTGTCATCTTTTACCAAATTCATTTCAGACCTTTTTCTAAGATTGGTTTACTTATTTTGGAAGTCATATGTAAACCTGTTGCTTAATTTTTATATTATGTCACATATTTTTGTTTCTTTTACAGATATTTCAAAAGTTCAATCACTGGTCTTTTCCCCATTCTATTTCTCAGTTCTTTTGCCTATTCTGCCGCGAATATGGGCTTCCCTTGTGGCTCAGCTGGTAAAGAATCCGCCTGCAATGTGGGAGACCTGGGTTCGATCCCTGAGTTGGGAAGATCCCCTGGAGAAGGAAAAGGCCACCCACTCCAGTATTCTGGCCTAGAGAATTTCATGGACTGTATAGCCCATGGGATCACAACAATGAAAAACTGCACCAACTTTATTGTAAACTAATGAGAAATAAATTTTCTCAGTTTCTGAACCTTAGAGAGATTCCCTTGAGCCAGGGCTGACCTCAGAAGACAATGATAAATGTACAGCAGAAATCAACACAACATCGTAAAGCAATTTGCCCATAATTAAAAATAAATTTAAAAAAAGACAATGATAAAGGCTCTGAGAAGCCTTTGTCCCAGAAGCTCTGAGATCAGGCAAAATACATATTTGTCAGAATGCACGTGTGCATGCTAAGTCGCTTCAGTCGTGTCCGACTCTTTGCCACCCTATAGACTATTGCCCTCTGCCCATGGGGTTCTCCAGGCAGGAATACCTGAATGAGTTGTCATTTCCTTCTACAATTGTCAGAACAGAACTGTTTAAAATAGCAAAGTTGAGAACAGCAGAGTTAGATGTACAAATGAAGAGGGTTGCAGATTGCAAATTCCTTGAGTGTGTAACAAGAGTTCGCCTGTCTCTGCCTTCTCTCAGTCCCAGCACAGTGCTCAGTACATGCAGGTAGGATGTAGGTAGGTGGGTAGGTAGGTAGGAGGTAGAAAGGTAAGTTAAGTAGACAGGAAGGAAGGAAAGAAAGAAGAGTTAGGTCAAACAGCATTCATACAAAGCAGAAAAGCTTCTCAGAGCTAATATTTGCTTAAAACACCCAACAGTAATGCTTGCAGGGGAACTTGTTTGAACCGTGATGAGCAGACATCACCAAAGACTACCCCACTGGACTGTCTGGAGATGGAGTTCTAGCTGCCGATAGTTTAAGCTTCTTAAGGGATCCTGACTCATAACATTTGGAGACCTCTTGAACTATTCTGTACTATCTCTTTGGAATAAGTACATGAAAGCCATAAGGGATTTTGCAGGCTCAGGTTAATCTGAAAGCTCCAGTAATACAGATAATAGGCGGCCAATGGGTCTGATTTCAGAGGATGAACTTTAGATTATCCTCCAAGATACACCTAAGAAGAGGCTCAGCATCACAGGACGCTGAAAGTTATCAACTCCTGCAGCACAGAGGTGGACGCTTGAGACTAGCAAACTTTTTGAGTTGTTAGCACACAAAAGGGAAAATCCAAAAGCAGGGCAAATGATCTGGAACACAAATTACTCCCAAGATTTTAAGCCCCCAGTTCTAGAGAAGTGGGAAACTAGAGACCCCTTCTCACAGATTGTGTTTTCTTTAGATGCTTCACAAGGAGGAAGCACAGGAAGATTAGGCAAGAATTCTCCAGAGCCTCGGGCTGTACTGAGAACTCAATGATACTAGCTAATAACGTTAGACTCATTAAAAAGGAAATGGAGATGTTGTAATCATATTCACGTTCATTAGAGACACACCAGACTCACAACAAGACGATAACTTTCCATGTCTTAAAATTGGGAAGATGGAAGTTCCCTTCATCAGTGTTACGAAAGAGCTGAACTGAGAATCCTATCTGTGAACACGGATACTGCCAGAAGACCGCATGGGCTAAATTTCAAATTAGACTGGAAAAATAGTTCTAGTCAATTTTATGTTTTAATGTAGCTAGGTACCTTTACTGTCCACATTTTGGAAATAAAAAGGGTATGGTTATATGTCCAGTGATAGGAGAGTAAAGATACTGGAAGCAGTGATAACTAGGTAATATAGATTTATAGCAGCGGGTGGTTTTATATTTAAAATATTATAGAATAGTACAGGCCTGCTGAAAACTATTGGGCTTGAAATATAGCCCAAGAAATGTGAGTTTCTTTTCTTTAAAAAAAATTATTTATTTATTGGCTGTGCTGGGTCTTCGTTGCTACTCGGGTTTTTCACTAGTGTGGCAAGCGAGGGCTTCTCTCTAGTTGTGGTGTATGCGCTTCTCATCTCTCACTGTGGAGTACAGGTTCCTGGGCACTTGGACTTCAGTAGTTATAGCTCCTGGGCTCTAGAGCACAGGCTCAATAGTTGTAGTACACAGGCCTATTTGCTCCGTGGCATGTGGGATCTTTCCAGAGCAGGAATCAAACTTGTGTCTCCAGCATTGGCAGGCAGATTCTTTATCACCGAGTTGCCAGGGAAGCCCCAAGTTTCTTTTCTTGATTCTCTTATATGTAGACATTAATGAGGATGTAATTAAGTAAGAAATTAGTGAGTGACATACAGCTTAGTCCTTCTATATAATCCAAGTAGGTTTCTCAGAATAAACCTCAGTCTGCAAAGTGGGATCCAGAGATATGCTTGGGAATCTGGGGAAATGAGGCGAGGCGTGAAGGAGATGTTGAAAATATATACAGAATTTTGTTTCTCCCAAAATTTTCAAACGCTTAATGTTTCAAAAATATATATGATCCCAAAGAAGCAGTTCAGTCTAGAGGAGTATCACAAAAACAGAATTATTATCATCAAACAAAAAATTCTGAGATGCCATCAAAATTTGGACTTGGTTACTGCAGATGGGTGTGTACGCTCAACAGCTAATTACAAGGAGCTGGGGTTTATAAATGAGAGAAGATAAACTCTATAATGAAAAATCATATCCCTAGCAAGACACTGAGAACTTTTATGATTAAAAAAAAAAATCAAATCTATTGAAGGAAGAAATGAAAATGATCTAATTAATAAAGTGGGTGTGCAAAATATGGATGGCATAGGCCCAATTAGCCCATGTGGAATGGAATAAGAAACAGAATACATAAATACAGCTCCCAGAAGCCCACAGCAAATCCTGAAAATAAGTGACAGAGTTGGAACCTGGTATGTCAAGCGCTTGGTATCTCTAATCATAAGACCATTGACAAGCACATTAAATGAACAGCAAAAAACCAAGAAGAAAATTTTAAATAACTTTTCCCAACCCCAAGCATTGGATACGCCAAAGATCAATAATCAAGTATCACATATTTGGCCCACAGTAGGTGCATTAGAACACTTATTGAATAAATGGATGAAAGAGCCCTCTATGGCTATTACCATGTAACTTAGTGACGCATATCCTATGGAAATAGAGTTTCACAGTAAGTATCGAGAATAAGTTGCATACCGCAATCAGACAGTAGCCTCCACTCGCTGCAACTAGAGAAACCCCACGTGCAGCAACAAAGACCCAGCGCAGTCAAAAATAGCTAATTTTTAAAAAAAGGTTCTCTTTAAAAAAGAATAACTTAATAAACATGAAAGTTCAATGTGGACAGAACTCTCTATAATTTGGCAAATTACATGGGAATGAAGAACCGAAGAACTGCCTTTTGCGGGTGAATTCTTAATAGGCAAGGTATTCAGTGATAACACCAACCAGAACACTCCTTATGCACAATTCTGAACATCTAGATGCCTCTTGCTTTATTGTGTATATTCTATTTTAAACATATCAACTTTTGTGGATTCATCTAAAGTCTGCCCCAAAGTACTGTCAAACCTACTAAAATGTATGTAAAAAATTGTGCTATAGACTAAAATAGAATTGTTACTTGGATTTGTTAAAAAAAAAAATCAAATGAAAACCCTAATATATAGAGGAAAATCATGGGCTACTCAGACAAGGTTTAGTCGCTAAGTCGTGTCTGACTCTTGTGATCCCATGGGCTGGAACCCACCAGGCTCCTCTGTCCATGGGACTCTCCAGGTGAGAATACTGGAGTGGATTGCCATTTTCTCCTCCAAATATATACAGGAAAATCATGGGCTATTCAGACAAGACATACTATTAATAATGAGGCAATCATCAAAAAGACAGAAAAAGACAAACAGCAATTATAACAGATGTCACAACCAGGGGTGGGAATAAAAATAACCTTGTACAAGGCAGTAACTGAAAATTCTATAACCATGTGATCCTTGACGGGAAGATATGAGAAAGAACCAATGTAAGTAAAAGAGATCAGCTTTTGTTTCCTGGCTGAAGTTAGAAGAAAATGGTTTAAGAATGGCAAAATCTTCACAGTCTCGCTACCTCAATGCTAATGCTACTGCTAAGTCACTTCAGTCGTGTCCGACTCTGTGTGACCCCATAGACGGCAGCCCACCAGGCTCCCCCGTCCCTGGGATTCTCCAGGCAAAAACACTGGAGTGGGTTGCCATTTCCTTCTCCAATGCATGAAAATGAAAAGTGAAAGCGAAGTCGCTCAGTCGTGTCTGACTCTTCTCGACCCCATGGACTGCAGCCTACCAGGCTCCTCCATCCATGGGATTTTCCAGGCAAGAGTACTGAAGTGGGGTGCCATTGCCTTCTCTGTGCTACCTCAATAGAGAATAATAATATTGTAAAAATTATTTATAGTCACTAATAAAATGGATTTAAATATTTTATCTCTTTTGTAATCCTAGAGAAGAGATTATCTACCAGACTGGGAGAAAAATGGATATGCAAATCATCTGAAAATGGATAATCAGATGCTGGAGATGAAGTACCTAATTATCTAATATGTGGAGAGATTTGGTTAATTTTTCTGAGGTCTTCACACAGTTATTGTATTGCTTAAGCTCTGTCTTGTCCCTATTTACTCAGCGGCTGCAATGTCTCAGTAATTTAGCAAGTGAAACCTTTAGAAGGATTATAATAATTATGACATCATGAAGTTGACATAAATGGAACATTAACCCAGATATTGGTTCAGTTTTCTAGATGAGCAACTTATTAATACTTAGGCTCTGATTTCCAAGTTGTTTCTTTTTAGGCTGGACAAAGACCAGGCCAAGTTGTACCCTTCCCTACCTTATGCAAAGGGGCTTCCCTAGTGGCTCAGATGGTAAAGGGCTTCCCAGGTGGCACTAGTGGTAAAGAATCTGCCTACCAATGCAGGAGACTACAGATGCGGAGAAGGAAGTGGCAACCCACTTCAGTGCTCTTGCCTGGAAAATCCCATGGACAGAGGAGCCTGGTGGGCTACAGTCCTTGGGGTCGCAGAGTCAGATACGAAGGAGTACACACACACACACACACACACACACACACCCGTTATGCAAACCCTGGTTTGTAGGTTGAAAACAGAAGCTCAGGGAGTCAGGGGTGTAGGGAGAGGTACCTTCATGATGAAGAAGAGGAGGAGGACAATAACAACACTGGCTTTGGGGTGGATCCACACAGCTGACCGGCCCAGGCTCTCAGGGTCCCCGATATGTTTTACCCACGTATTGTTGTCAAACAGGGTACTGATGGCTTCCCGAGGCATCAGCTATGAGAGGAGGAAGCAAAAGGGAGCAGTTCTGCAGGGATGTTCGGTGCTTCCATTTTTTTCAAAGAGAACCGATTCCCCGGTCTCATTTTTCATGGGTCCCTTTCCTCTTTTTTCTCAGGGAGAGATGGCATCCGTGGGCAAAAGCACGTATGCTCGAAGCCTGAGGGTCACCTCCGCTGTTTCCTCTTTTCCACGTGGCCCCATCCTGGTTTAGTCTCAGTCATGTGCTCAGTGATCTGACCCCCCACCCTCAAAGGTCACCCTTGGAGCTGACCTCTCCGGCCATGAACTGCCCTATTCCTGGTGGAAAGGTGAAGGAAGCGATGACAAAGGTGACGATTCCAGGATAGAGCAGGCGGCTGGAAAAGAAACAGGATTAATTACTTAGAATTAATCCTCATCCTAATTGGGCCAACCCACAGTGGTTGCCACACCCTGGAAATCTGAAGTTTCCTGGCTGTTCCCCTGTGGTCTCAGGCCATTAGACGGAGCACTCTCTCCACCAATAAGCAATCTTTAAAGGGGAAACCACACCACTCATCCCTAGTAGGGTATCCGGGCTTCTATATTTTATCACAAGCCACTGAAAGGCATTTAACGCCTTCCGCCAAGATTAAAAGGGAGGAACTCTTGGAGAAACCAGAGAGTAAACGGGTAGGGCGGTGACTCACTGCTTAGCCAGAAACTGGCTGAGGACCTTGTGCTTTCGGACACCGAGCATGACTTGGCGATGCAGATACACAAACACAGCTCCCAGGAACCCACAGCAAATCCTGAGGGTGTAAGCCATACAGAAATGAAACCCTCATCCCTCGGCCCTGGCCACTGCAGGGAAGCAAATACCAGGCCTCCACCTGCCCTTTCTACCCACCTCCCCCCCAACAGTTTCCACCTTACCCATGCCCACGCCACCTTCCCAGCTTGGGTCCTTTCCAATCCAAAGCTTTGCCCCAGCCCTGCCCCACCCCCCCAACCCCACTCCCAGAGCAGCCACTGACCCGATAATCGCAAAGGCTGGGAGTTCCTGCAGGTCAAAGGGGAAGTCCATTCGGAAGTTGGTTCTGAAGAGGGCTGTGATGGTGACTACAGGATGGAAAGGCCAAGGTCATGGTGGGAGTGTCACAGAAGCCATCGAGGAGGACCCAAGGTCATCAGCCTTAAGGATTAAAGTTTCCTCCAAACCTACTGTCCCCTCTTCTATTTCTTTTTTCTAACACTACTGGCAGAAACGGGCTTCCTTGGCGGCTCAGCAGTAAAGAATCTGCCTGCCAAGGCAGGAGATGCAGATTTGATGCCTAGATCAGGAAGATCCCCTGGAGAAGGAAATGGCAGCCCACTCCAGTATTCTTGCCTGGAAAATTCCACGGACAGAAGAGCCTGGTGGGCTACAGTCCATGGGGTCGCAGAAGAGTCAGACACGACTTGGCAACTAAACAACAACCCTACTCCACGACCTGTACCTTTGCCCTCTATACCCTTGGGCCTTGTCCCACTTCCCAGATGATGCTTCCCATGTTACCAGCATCCTTGTTCCACACGGCCAGCACTCGGAAAACAAAGGCGCTGAACGTGGCTGCAAAGAATCCTCGCCAGTAGTTCCTCACAGCGAAGTAGGTAGAGGTGACCTCGATGCTAAACAGCACTCCTATGGGGCAAGGAAGTCAGGTCAGGTGCAGGCCAGGGGTGAGGCTCTCTCCCATACCCCCACCCCGGGGACCCCAGGAGCTTTGGCTCCTTGAGCCACGAGGGGGGAGCAGTAGTGGGAACGGATGGTCTCTTGGAGTCTGCCATGATCTAAACCATATACCTGCCCATGCTAGCAGTTTTTGCAGACTAGAGAGATGGTTCAACAAGACACAGAGAAATGGGCAACCGGGGGGGTGTAACCCACAACACATGATGGTTGTGCCTGCTCCACCCCTTTGAAATCAGGGCTGAGTAGAATTCATGGTTGTCTGATATCCACAGGGATCTGAAAATTTTCTGCAGAAAAGTTACAAGAGGGAAAGCTTCCAGAATGAGTGCTCATCAGAGTACCAAGCAGAGCTCAAGATTTACCCCATAACGCCCCCACCCCTGCAATCTCTCCTCCCTTCTCCCATGCGTCATGTACCCTGCAACTTTTAGGGAAGAAATAAGAAAAACAAAAAGGAAGGGACTTTGTAAGCGCTGACAGTACTCAGTATTCCAAGAGAGGGTTCATTAATATTTTTTTCTAATTAAAATGTAAAAAACCTGACTTAAAAGGACCAGATCCAGGGGGGAGGATACCAAGAAGCTCAAAGAAGTTACAAACCATTATGCTCAAGAAAGGAGGGTGAGGTAGAAGGCAAGCTAATTCAGAGTCCTAAGTTGTCCTGTTTCTGAGAGTAGATGCTGGAGCAGAAATGAGAAGGTAAATAAACAGAAAAATAGCAAGAGCTGGTGGAAACAAAGGAAGGAAGCTAACAAGGGCATAAAGGACTCAAGAGATGCAAAGAAAATAATCTTTACACATACCATGAATCGGGGAGAAGACTGATTAGATACAAACTGGAAACTGACAACAGAATTACCTAACACCTGGCTAAGCCTCATCTTTATCAGAGCTGAAGACGGAAAACAAGAAATGCAGCCTATAACTGCCTGAGTGGAAAGAGCCCTGGCCCCAGGAAAGACTGTGAACTAGGTCAGGTTCCTGTCCCTTGCTCTCTGTGGCTACTGGTCGGCCAAGAACGCCCCCTCCACCCCCTGCAACCATGCCACCTGCTTCCCATTTCTGGTGGCCTCTCATATCCGAGCCATTTCCTTCCCCCTGTTCTAGGTTCCAAAAGTCACGTCTCTTGATTTCTCAGGATTCCAGCCCTTTCTGCTGCAGGTGACAGTCAGTGGCGATAGGAAGTCATTTAGGCCACAGCGAGGGTGGCCTAGTGGTTGCTGCCAGGTGCAACAGCTGCTGTACTTGGGCGGAGGATACTTCGTGGTTCCCCTTCTCTGGGAACCAGTCCCCCTTCTCTGGGATCCCCAGTCCCCCTCTGCAGGTAAAAACAGTCCCTCCCTTTTCTTGTTTTCTGGGAATTTGGGCCATCACAGCACGTGTTAGCACTTTCAGAGGTAGTTCTCTATTTACATCTCTGCAGTCCCCCTGGGACTGAAGGTTCTTTGGATTCCCAACACCTAACACCTATGTGCCTGGTACATCATCAGGGTTCAAAGCCTTGTCCTATGGATGAGAGGAGAGGAGAGAGGAGGGGAGGGGAAGGAGGGGAGATGGGGGACAGGGGAAGGAAGAAAAAGAGCAAGGGATCATTGATGGGTGGAATTTCAGAAAACGGGGAATCTGAGGGACAGCCCTTTGCCAACCACCCCTGGCCCCCACCCTGCTCCCCAAATCTCATCAGGTTTGGCAGCTGCTCTCTTGGCCTAGAAGGAGGATTTGGGGAGTCGGGGGTCGGGGGCATCAGGCAGAACAAACTGCTCCTTTTCTTCACCAGTAACAAAGAGTCAGAGACAACTGAGCAACTGAACTGAACAAAACCAAAGTTGGCTCGAAATGTAAACTATCCAACTTACGAATATTTGACGACCAGCTTTTGAAATCCTAGGCTAGATTTCCCTTCCCGAGTTCTGGGACACGTTCTGTAACAGTCTGTCACTGTGTACTTCGGAGCGAGAGTGAATTTTCATATTTGCCTGAGCCAAACAGAAAATGTGCCGCTAAAAGGAAACAAAGCATTAAAAAACACAAACAGCATTTGGAAACTCTCTGGTCTCCTAGGTTCCGTAACGTCGCTCTCTTTCCCACCCTGGAGGCTCCTCTCTGTCTCCTCCTCTGGCACCACGGGCCTTGGTCTCTGACTCTTGCGACTCGTAGATCCACTTTTTCAACTTCATTTATGCCAACAGCTTTAACTACCATCCCCATGCTAACCCACGGGTTGACAAAGCCATGCTTTCAGCTCAGCATGAAGCTGAGCTTTCCTGGACTCCAGACTCAGCAAGCCAGCTGCCTATTTAACGTCACTTGGAGATGTTGCAGGAACTTCAAACTCAATGTATTCAAAGCGAAATTTATCAACTCTCTTAGACCTGTTTCACTTCCTATATTCCCTATCTTGCTTGCAATACCACTCTCCACCGCATGTTCCTCCTTATAAAACTGAGAGTTAGCCTAGATTCCTCCTCCTTTCTTATCTTTCATAACCTCACATAAATCAGCCACCAGGTCCCATTCATTTTCTTTTCTCTCACCCTTATATGTCATCCTGTTCTCTATCCCCTCTGCCTCTGCCCAGTTCAGTCTCTCACCATCTAGCATCATCAGGACTATGACAATAGTCTTCTTGTTAATCCTGGATAAATCCTGTTAATCCACAGGCCAGTTCTGTCTGGCCAAAGCTGGCCGTGTCACTATCTTGTTTGAAACTCTTCCCCGACTCCCCTTCACCCACGACAGCATTTCCCAAAGTCGGGTCCATGAGATGCTACGAGTTCCCTAAAGAGGGTTCTTGCAAAAAGGATTCTGCGGGAAATACTGTCTTTGAGCCACACATGGGATATTCACAGGGCATGTCAGCGTATTGAACGTTCTGAGAACTCTTCCTGTTTAAAAAACTATCTATTCAACACAGTACTTTCCAACGTATCTGATCTTGGAACACTGTTTATAAGTTATGTCTACTAACACCATGAACTGTGTTCTGTACAACATATTCAGGCAAACTCTAGCCTAGAGAATGAATGAAACTGACATTATTGAGCATTTCCTATGATGACCTTCATGAATCACCCCCCAGGTACCTGTCCAGACTCATTTCCTGTCATTTCTTCCCCTGTGTCCTCTAGCAATGCTCATGTATTGACATTCTATTCCTGAATGTCTTGACTGTGCAATGCTGTTTCTTCTCTCCAGAATATTCTTTGCACTTTGCCCAGGCTGCCACTTGGATGCTTCTCTGAGTGGGCTGTGATGGTCTGCTGGCCTTCCTGTCTACCCTTTCTGCTGTGGGTACCTGCAAGCATAGTAACCAGCATAGCACCCAGAGGTGCTGCCTCTGCTCACGGCAGAGGGCATATATGGAGTCGTTTCAGCCAAATGTTGAAGTAGATTTCATCAGTGTAAGGCATTAAGAGTTGACTACAGAGTGAATAAATTACTCTAATACTAATTTTTTTTTCTTTTAGAATTAATCCATATTTGTAAAATATAGCTATCAAATAAGGTTATCTGCAAGTTCATTTAATATTTGCCACTTACTACTAATATCCTAAAAACAAAACATTTTAACTTTTCAATGCTTAACATTTTCTTATGTCAAGAGCCATGCTTTATATGTAAGTTAACTATTTGCCTCTCCCAGTGTCTAGACAGGATCATGAAGAACCTTCCTCATTCATCCCAGAAGTTCTAGTACTATGCAAAAAAAAAAAAAAAAAAAATCATATTTTCTTCACTTTAAAAGAATCTGGATTAAAAACAAAACAACAAAAAATGCTACCTTCTAAAAGTGTTCTTCAGACCTTCTGGATTTATAAGGCAAAAGACTCAATAAAGGTGAGAGTGGGTATAAATGTAGTGTGAACACGTGAACTTGTGCAGAAATTCCAACAGGCTAGCCTTCACTGCCGGGGACACTGACTTTAATGACAAGAGCTGACCACAGTAGTGCAAGCAGGATGCCAGCTAGCTCGTTTGCCAGCCATGTCCCTGATGCTGTGTGCGTTGCTTTAGCATCAGTTCAAGTGAGCATGGTACGTTTTCATTAACTGTTAATGTTTATACATGTATCATTCCTGAGCCAAGTCATCTTGGTTTCCCGAAGACTCTTCTATGAAAGGACTGACTACATTTTCATAATTGAAAGATACCTCTAACAGCTGGTGCATTTATGAAGCAGATGCTTTTCCTGCAATTCTGCTTCTCCAATTGTTAACATGGTATCTTTTTTTATCACCAATGAATCCAACCAGTGATCTATATAATCCTTGCTCTGTTAATCTGGTTACAACTGTTACCAATGAGTAAATAAACAGATACAGCAGCTGTCTCTGACCATGCACACTTGTTAGTCATCCAGGACAAGGAAAAGTCTGAAAAGTTGCCCTTTGTTTAACGGTAGGAAAGTGCTAAACTCAACTTACATTGCAGTCAAGGAAAAATGAGCCTTTAATTCTCATCTGTAGTCCTCATCTAAAGCTGACCATTGGCACTTGCTTGGTGGTTCAGTGGTTCAGATTCTGCACTGCCAATGAGGGGGCCGGGTTCAATCCCTGATCGGAGAACTAAGATCCTGCATGCTGTGCAGCATGCCCAAAATAAAAATAAAGCTGACTATTCATCTAAATGTCTTTCCAGGTGGTGCTAGTGGTAAAGAAACTGCCTGCCAATGCAAGAAATGCAGGAGATGTAGGTTCCATCCCTGGGTCAGGAAGATCCCCTGGAGGAGGAAATGGCAACCCATTCTAGTATTCTTGCTGGAAAATCCTGTGGACAAAGGAGCCTGGCAGGCCACAGTCCATGAGGTTGCACAGAGCTGGACACAACTGAGCACACACATACATTAACCTAAATAAGGTCCACTTAAACTCCCAAGAAAGGCAATGCCAAAGAATGCTCAAACTTCAAAGAAAGGCAATGCCAAAGAATGCTCAAACTGCCGCACAATTGCACTCATTTCACATGCTAGCAAAGTGATGCTCAAAATTCTCCAAGCCAGACTTCAACAGGTCGTGAACTTCCAGATGTTCAGGCTGGATTTAGGAAAGGCAGAGGAACCAGAGATCAAACTGCCAACATCCATTAGATCATAGAAAAAGCAAGAGAGTTCCAGAAAAACATTTACTTCTGCTTTATTGACTACGCCAAAGCCTTTGACTGTGTGGATCACAACAAACTGTGGAAAATTCTTCAAGAGATGGGGATACCAGACCACCTGACCTGCCTCCTGAGAAATCTGTATGCAGGTCAAGACACAACAGTTAGAACTGGACATGGAACAACAGACTGGTTCCAAATCAGGAAAGGAGTATGTCAACTCAAGGCTGTATATTGTTACCCTGCTTATTTAACTTATATTCAGAGTACATCATAAGAAATGCTGGACAGGATGAAGCACAAGCTGGAATCAAGATTGCCGGGAGAAATATCAATAACCTCAGATATGCAGATAATGCCACCCTTATGGCAGAAAGCGAAGAAGAACTAAAGAATCTCTTGATGAAACTGAAAGAGGAAAGTGAAAAAGTTGTTTTAAAACTCAACATTCAGAAAACTAAGATCATGGCATCTGGTCCCACCACTTCATGGCAAATAGATGGGGAAACAGTGGCAGACTTTATTTTTTTGTGTTCCAAAATCACTGCAGATAGTGACTGCAGCCATGAAATGAAAACACACTTGCTCCTTGGAAGAAAAGCTATGACCAACCTAGACAGCATATTAAAAAGCAGAGACATTACTTTGCCAACAAAGCTCCGTCTACTCAAAGCTATAGTTTTTCCAGTAGTCATGTATGAATGTAAGAGTTGGACTATAAAGAAAGCTGAGCGCCAAAGAATTAATGCTTTTGAATTGTGGTGTTGGAGAAGACTTTTGAGAGTCCCTTGGACAGCAAGGAGATCCAACCAGTCTATCCTAAAGGAAACCAGTCCTGAATATTCATTGGAAAGACTGATGCTGAAGCTGAAATTCCAATACTTTGGCCAACTGATGTGAAGAACTGACTCACTTGAAAAGACACTGATGCTGGTAAAGATTGAAGGTGGGAGGAGAAGGGGATGACAGAGGATGAGATGGTTGGATGGCATCACCAACTCTACGGACATGAGTTTGAGTAAGCTCTAGGAATTGGTGATGGACAGGGAGGCCTGGAGTGCTGCCGTCCATGGGGTGACAAAGAGTCAGACACAACTGAGCGACTGAATTGAACTGAAACTCCCATGCCCTTAACAAGATACAAGCAAAGGTAAGTCTTCTTTTGGAGAAGAAAATACATACAGATGTCAACTAGATAGAGATGTCAATTACACTTCAATTTAAAAAATGACAACCAAAAAAATGAATGATTAAAGAGCAAAAAAGAAAAAAAATGTACACAGAAGTCCCCTGTTAGAAGTGTAATAAGTGAAGGGCAAAAATATCCAACAATACAAAAGGCTGTCTAGCTTCCCGGGTGGCACAGTGGTAAAGAATCCGCCTGCCCATGCTGGAGACACAGAGACGTGAGTGGATTCAGTCCCTGGGTCCAGAAGAGCCCCTGGAGGAGGAAATGGCAATGGAAACCCATGCCAGTTTTCCTGCCTGGGAAATCCCATGGACAGAAGAGCCTGGAGGGCTACAGTCCATGGGGTCGCAAAGAGTCGGACACAACTGAGCACTCACAAACACAATGTAAGTAGGGGTCCCACAGAGGCCACCTCGGTTTTCCTTCCTTGTTCTCCCACTTACTAACAGCAAGTCACTTACTCTCTCTCTTTAATATCAACCTCATACAGCTCTGGGCAGGAAGGGATGTAAAGTCTTTAGAACACTGCCGGCACATAGTAAATGCTCACTAAAAGCTATCTGGCTTTACCCTTGTTTAAACTGGTAATACTCAAACTTGGGGATGCTGGCAGTAACCATTTTGGGAGCAAGAACAGGCAAGTGCACTGATGCAGGAGCGGGTACATCACTTGCCTCCAAGAGGTGTCCCAAAACAGCAGCCGACTCCCACGGCACAGCCCACCGTCAGCATGTCAGTGTAATAGTACGGCTGCTACTAGGGGACAGATAGAGGGGGAGAGACAGACAGAGGGCGAGAGGCAGGGAGAGGAAGGCGGGCCGGAGAGGAAGGAGAACAGACAAGGAGGGGGGACAGAGAAGGAGAGACTTGAGTCCCAGGGAACCCATCACAGGGACCTCATCTCCCCAGTGCCATCCCAGGCCAAGAGAAACTCAGTTAGTTTGGCAAACAGGAATTGATCTCATAGCGCAAAGCCAGACATAAAAAATGAACCGGTTAGGTAAATTTACAGAAGGCAGGTAAGCCTAAATGGTCACCAGAGAGGGGGGCTGGGGACAATCGGGGCCAGAAGTATTAACAGGAAAGGGCTTTGGCAAATGGCAAGAGCGAGCCAGCTGCTTCTAAAAGAACACACAGCTCTCTGGTTTAAGAAAGTGAGTGATTCGGGATGTGATTCAGGGTCACTCCCTGAAAGGCCCACCTCCATCCCCCTTCCGAGAGCAGTCCCTCACCCCCACCCCACCCCAAGGCTTATGAGAGCAACCCCCTCCACAACCCCTCAGGCCAACTGGGATAGGGAGGAAGTGAAACTTGCCTCCGACAGGGGCTGCGAAGCAGCAGCCCACGCCCACAGCGCAGGCCGACACCAGGAGGTCAAGCTGCCCAGGCACGGTCTGCAACAGAGGAGCGCGGGGACGAGGCAGTGGAGGGCTAGGGCGCGGCTGGAGCGCACGAGACGCGGGGTGGAGGACCAGGAACTACAAAGGGACGGGGCGGCCCCCGAGGGAATCGCGAAGGGTAACTGACATGGTGGCCAGCGGCGGAGCGGACCATGTGCGACCTCCCCCAACCCTGAGGCAGGGGCCGGATAGGGGAGGGAGGGTGTCAAGGGACCAGCAAGGGCTTAAACAGCGGCATCCTGTGGCTGGAAGAGGCGGGCCGGGGGCACGTGGATGCAGGCTGCGGGAGCGGGGATTAGCGCAGTGCCCGGCTCAGCATCGCGGCCAAGGCAGCCCAGCCCCGGGCCGCCAGCGCGCACAGCCCCACCTCCTTTGCCCTTCTCAGCCTTACCTCATACACCCCACAGAACACCGACATGAATTTGCTGAGGATGGCCGCGCAGATGCTGGCAATGTGAACAAAAGGGCCCTGGGAGAGAGGAGGGGGACGAGGGGTCAGGGCCAGGGGTCGGGTGGGGGGGCTTGGTGGCATTCTTGGACAGACATCGGTTGCTCCGGACACCACCAGGGGCTAGAAATACAGCTAAGATAGAAGCTGTGCCTTCGCAGAGGATCAACCCAGGGAGGAAGGGAGGTGATGCCCAGCACATTATCATTTCAGAAAATTCTAGAGGCTGTGAAGAAGCTGACTAGTCAAAACTATGGTTTTTCCTGTGGTCATGTATGGATGTGAGAGTTGGGCATAAAGAAGGCTGAGTGCTGAAGAACTGATGCTTTTGAACTGGTGTTGGAGAAGACTCTTGAGAGTCCTCTGCACTACAAGGAGATCCAACCAGTCCATCCTAAGGGAAATCAGTCCTGAATATTCACTGGAAGGACTGAGGCTGAAGCTGAAGCTCCAATATGTTGGCCACCTGATGCGAAGAACTGACTCATTGGAAAAGACCCTGATGCTGGGAAAGATTGAAGGCAGGAGGAGAAGGGGACGACAGAGGATGAGGTAGTTGGACTCAATGGACATGAGTTTGAGCAAACTCTGGGAGATAGGGAAGGACAGGAAAGCCTGGTGTGCTGCAGTCCATGGGGTCTCAAAGAGTCAGACACGACTGAGTGGCTGAACACCAAAAGAGAGAGAGGAAAGACAAGGGTGGGGTGGGGAAGGTCACAGCTGAGTAGGGCCTTGATGGACGTGAAGGCAGAAGCCAGGGGGTTCTCAGTAGAAGAATGCTCTAGGCTGAGGGCACAGCAAGTACAAGAACCTGGAGGGGGGCAGACTTGGTGGCTGAGCGGCAGAAACTGCCTTGTCATTCCAGCACCGGAAGGAGGAGTAGCCTCGGAGGACAGAGAGGAGCCTAATCACCACAGGCTCTGGGAAATAAGTTTGGACTTCATTTTGAAAGGAATGGAGGGACTTCTCGGGGTGGTCCAGTGGTTAAGACCCTGTACTTCCACCACAGGGGGTGTAGGATTGATCGGTGGTCGGGGAACTAAGATCCCATATGTTGAATGGCCAAAAGAAAAAAAAAAAGAAGTGAAAAGTTATTTGAAGTTCCTAACCAGAGGGCAGTTATTTCTGATACCATTTCTAAAAGATTACTCTGGTTGCAGCAGGGCAAGAAGTTACATGTAACTTCTTACAAGGTTACAAGTAACCTTGAAAAAAAAGCACAGCCTCTTTTAGGTCTCAGTTTTCACAGGGTTTGTCTGGATTGTCTCTAAGGCAGTGGTTCTCAGCTGGGGGAGATTCTGCCCCCAGGGGACATCTGGCGATGTCTGGAGACTTTCCGATTGTCATAACGCGTGGCTGCAGCTGGCTTGTAGGAGGGACAGGCTGGGGAGGTTGCTAATCATCCTACAGATGCACAGGACGGCCCCCTAGAACCAAGAATTACTCAGATGCCAGTAGTGATTGCCCCAAAGGTGACTCTGCTCTAAGCTACTCCCAGCTCTGATGTTTTTTTTGTCGTTGTGCCCCAGGGTGAGGACCTTCCCTGATACCCTAGGAATCCCTATGGTCCCAACCTCCCCACCCCCACCAGCTCCCTCTAGACTCTGTGGCGCCCTCTGCTGGAGGGCCTGCCCAGTTCACCCCGCAGAAACCGGAGTCTTACCTCTTTCCCTACAGGAATGCCACTGCCCAGTCCTGCGGTCAGGGCCACTACCTTGGCCACGAAGGCCTTAAGGGTGAGATACTCCTTCAGGACCACCCCGCGAAGAATTGTCTTCATTTCAGGGATTCCAGAGCCTAAAAGCGTGTTGTTGTTTTGTTGTTGTTGTTGTTTTAAGTGATTATGTGCAAGTTTAAGCTGGAGGTTAAAGGTAGATGGACATCCAGACAGTGGACATGGGGATGGAGCGAGAGGTCTTGTGGTGGCGGGGGTGGGAGTTGGGGGTTGGTGAGCGGGGAGAGCGGGACAGTGGCAAAGCGGAAAACAGGCTTGGGAGGGAGGGGAGGAGGGGCGTGCGAGGTCTACAGACCCCTGAGATGCTGTGGGTTATGGTGATAGCGTGCCGAGGTGGGATCTGGGAAATTCTCACCGACAGCCTGGGGAGAGATGATCTGGCAGAAGAGGGCGCTGAAGAGGATGAGGATTAGGGGGAAGCCGACCCAGACCAGGAACTGCAGAGGCAAGCTGGGCTGCATCTGGTAGTAGGACCACTTGTAGGCTGCGGAAACAGGCGTCCGGGCTCAGTATTACGAGGATGGACCGCGTGTCGGAGCGCCCCGACGCCCTCAGCGGGGAGAGCCGTGCTAACACCATGCTCGAGTGGCCAGTGTCCCCACTGGACCTCAGAAGTGGCTCTCTTCTCACTGGACTCGTGGGGGGATCTGAGCCGGGGGAGGTGACATGACCCATTCGAGTTCCCACCACCTGTGGGCAGTCGAGTGGACCACAGTGCAGCAAACCACAGTGAGGGCACCTCCTTAGAGACTGTGGGCACCCAGCCACTTGTTACCCTGGCACGAGGGGCTCCTGGGACTCCACATGTTTCCAGTTGCCCGAACTGCAAAGCCCTCGGAAAACTAGCACAAGCTGGTCACCCTACGAGAGAGGTGCCCACAGCCTGGCTGATAGAAAGGGACAGGGAAAATGGATCTGGGTCTGGTGTCCCTGGACTAGCGTCACACCTGTTCTTCTCTGAGCACCATCCCGAAGCTCCCCCAGCTTACCCTAGGTGGAAACTCTAGAACAACCGCAGTGTGGGGAGGGCTAGGGGGGCAAAGGGCCACGTTACACCTACCCTGAAGCGTTTTGGCACTGACATAATCCATGCACCAGCTAACCAGAGCCATTAGGAGCCCCAGAAGCACCAGAAAGATCCAGTCTTCCCCTAACTTTCTTCTCACCACAAGTCCCAGGCGGTGCATACAATCTAGGAAAAGAAAGAACAGAGGAGCAGGTAACCAGTCGCTGCTCTGGGTGTGTGGCTTAGGGCTGGGAGCTGAGGGCCTCTAGGGCTCTGGTCTGTACATCTCATTCCCTGAGTTCCTTCTCACCTCTCTGCCCTTCAGAAGGCACCAGAGTCCAATTCCTCTCTGGCTACTTGATTCCCTTCTAAACTCTGGTTTCTTGGGGCTGTGTGGGAAGGATGGTGGGAAGGTAGTGTGAGAAGGACATGGGAGCCGTGTCTTTTCCTTGGAGGAGGGCTTTGGTATGCAGATGGGGACCGTGAGTCAGAAATACACAACAAGTCTTCAGAGTTACTACCCTAGTCCCTGTACCTCTTTCCTCTCCAGACACCTCCATTCCCCTGTCCCCGTCACCTTGACATTTAGAATAGTGATCCTCGTCCTTGCTGTCCATGGAAGCGCTGGAGCCCATCGTCTTGGGCATCTCGTTGTCCTGCTCCTTGCCTGAGAACTGCCCTTTGTGATGGCCATAGATCTGGATAGAGGGAGATGGGAAAGGTCTGTCTCGTTGAAAAGTCAAAAGAAATAGGAGGAAGTATATAGAAGGAAATGGCAACCTACTCCAGTACTCTTGCCTGGAAAATCCCATGAACGGAGGAGCCTGGTAGGCTACAGTCCATGGGGTCGCAAAGAGTCGGACACGACTGAGCGACTTCACTTCACTTCATATAGACCCACAGATAAATCGAACAAACAGCTTTTTAAAATCCTGGGTGTTTGGTGCCCTGTGACAACCTAGAGGGGTGGGATGGGGTGGGAAGTGGAAGGGAGGTTCAAGACAGAGGGGACCTATGTACACCTATGGCTGATTCATGTTGATGTACAGTAGAAGCCAGCACAACATTGTAAAGCAGTGATCCTCCAATCAAAAATATATAGATTTTTAAAAATCCTGGGTGTTGATGGCCTCATGCAGGGTCACTTGGGTCATCAATGCCCTCTACTCCCCACCATCCATCCACACAGTTCCCACTCCTCACCCTTGTCCACCCATCCACACTCCTGCCCAACTGTACTCATCTCTTTCAACAGCAGCCTTCAGCAAGGGAACCAATTCCTACTCTGAAGCAGGGATATGAGAACTGTGCTAAGACTGGCCATCTGCGTCAATGACATGTTTTGTGTGTCACTGCTTCCTGCTTCTTGGCCCCTCTGTCGCTTCCCTGGACCCCCCTCACACTGACATGGACGGGGTGAGGACAGGCTAGCAGGTAACTCCTGGTGGCTCTTGGCCTTGGGTATCTAGCTTTAATGAGGCTCCTCGGACGCCCTACCAGGCTTAGAGAAGACCCATCCACGTCCCCTCCCCGTGCTTGTAGGCACAAACTGGACCCAGCCCCCAAAAGGCAGGTCAGTCTACTTCTTCCCGAAGTAGAGCGTGTGTGTTTGGGGTGTTGTATGTGTGCAAGGTATCCTAACTCCTTTTAGCCTGCCCCACCTCCACTACACTAACTCTGTCCTCTGGGGCCAGGGTCAGGCCAGGCCACGTTGCTGGTTCTCAGAGAGCCTGAGTGGAGGAGATCTGATTTCACAATACGAGCAGTAGAGTTTATGCCTGAATCCTGAGCAGGAGGCATTAATACCCTGCGCTGGGATGAGGTTAGTGACTGAAGGGAGCCGTGTTTTCCTCTATGCCCTCCCCAGACCCAAGAGAAGACACTTCCTTTGAGGGCCAGCACATGGACTACCTCAACCCACCTCAGGTCCCAGGCTGGAGGAGATGAGAAGCGGGTGCTACACACCAAACCTGGGCTGGGAAACACTAAAAGAGTCCAATCTGGGGACTTCCCTGGTGGTCCAGTGGTGAAGAAGCCACCTTGCAATGCAGGGGACTCGGGTTCAACCCCTGGTCAGGGAACCAAGATCCCACAAGCTAAGCCACAGCTACTGAGCCTGAAGGCGATCTGGAGCCCAAGCCACAGCTAGAGAGTCCATGTGCCACAACGGAAGATCCGTGTGCCGTAGCTAAGACCCAAAGAGGTCAAATAAATAAATAAATTTATAAAATAAAAATAAAAGAGCCAAATCTGTGCTGGGTGGACTAGGACTCACCATCTGAGTAGGGCTGGGAGGGGGAAGAGAAGTCAAGGCTGAAAGGGACATATTGTCTGGATTCATGAGTGTAGGGCCGGGGATGGGAGGTTGGATGCAAAGATGCTGACAATTGATAATTAATCACTGGGCAAGGGGTACTTGGGGATTCATTACACCACTCTTTCTATTTTTGTATAAGTGTGAAATTTGCATAATAAGATTTAAGCAGAGAAAACGGAAGTCCGAGCTCCCCTCTTTGCACCTGCCCAGCCTGACTTCCCGAGTCCCTTCAGCTTCGTGCTGGTGTGCTCACTTTGCTCGCCATCACCAGAAGGCGCCGTAGCTGCATCTTTACTAAGTTGACATCCCACTCAGACCGCGTACCTGGGGACAGAGAGCCCAGGACCATAAGTGGGGGGTCTTCCTGTCCAACCCCGCACTGTGTTCCGGGCTACCTTCTCCAGGAAGCCTGCTCTGACTCACCGCTGGAGCCTCCCCTGGCTTTTGTGCCCTCGCCCCCCAGCTGATTCTCCAGGAACTGCCCCCACCCACCATCCTCAGGCCAGGTCAGGATTGAGATGTGGATTCTCTGGACCCCCAGCACGGAGATCCCCAGCCTAGCCCTCAGCTCCCCTGCCCTGCCCACAGTCTACCCCTCATCAGCTAAAACATTTTTAAATCCTCATTTCCTGGTCTCCGCCCCTGACAGGTTCCATCCTGTCCCTCTACAGGCACGTTCATGCTGAACTTAACCTGGGTATTTATCTGCAACAAGTTCCCAATCTGTCCTTCAGGGATGCCCCCACCATCACTGCCCTTTCCTCAATGTCTACACCTGAAGGATATTTACCCTGGACTCATTGGAAAAGACCCTGATGCTGGGAAAGATTGAAGGCAGCAAGAGAAAAGAGCAACAGAGGATGAGATGGTTGGATGGCATCATCGACTCAATGAACACGAGTCTGAGCAAACTCCAGGAGGCAGCGAAGGACCAGGAAGCCTGGCGGGCTGCCGTCCATGGGGTCACACAGAGTCGGACACGACTGAGAGACTGAACAACAACAAACCCCTAGTTAGTTCACCAGCACCCCACCCCCACCCCCACCTCACCGAGATCAGAGCTCTGTATCTCTCCAGGTGCTACCACCTCATGGGACCTCACTTGATGAATCCTCCCACCTGCAAGTTTGATTACATTTCCTCTGCTCATTTGACACTGGTCTGTCTTGGATCACTGACCACGCTCTTCTGTCCATTTTCTCCCCTTATCCCCACCTCTCTGCCTCTGCAGAAGTGTGCATGTGTGTGTTCTGCCGAGGGTGGGAAGGGAGAATCTGGTGGTGCCTGTGTGCAGGGTGAGGGTGTGAGGATGGCTCGGGCACACAGAGGCGTGGGCTCCTCTGCCAGTCCCCTCGTGTAGCTTATGTAAGCACGGGCTCGGCACCCACGTGTGGCTCTGCCTTCTCCCCCACCCCAGATTTGGGGGGTTCAGTTAGTAAAGCTTGTGTTCAGGTGCACGTGTATCTCTATAGAAGGTGCCCACTGGGCTGAACCCAGACCTTTAAAGAATGTTCATATTTGGAACACATGACCATGTACTTTAAGTTAGAAAGATCACGCTGCCCCCTCTCGCCACCTGCCTCTCCATTTCCCCAATCCGTGGCTCCTCTGGCTCCTGGACCCCACCGCCCCCTCCTCTGAGGACTTTACCTGTGTGGGGTGGGCGCTGGCACGGGGGCCCGCGTCCCTCCGGAGCCTGCGCTGCAGACCCCCGTCCTCGGAGGGCAGTCCGTAGCTGGTGCAGTGCTCAAAGGGCATGTACTGGTATTGGGGGGCGCTGCCCCACCAGCTGGGCTCGCCCCCACGCTGCTGGGCCCCCGACGGCTCCATGCCCCCGCCCCCGGCCAGGCCTCAGCCTGCTGGCCCCCACACTCCCCCCAGAACAGCTCCTTAAGCCTCTCCTCCTGCCTGTCCCCAAGGCGTCTGGGGCAGAGTGCCCACCCCCGGCTATTTATAGCCATCTCTCCGTCACATGACCCCCCCACTGCCACATCTGATCTGCTTGGGGTCGAAGCAGGTGTGAGAGCCGTGCGGGGGAGGGGTGAGGACAAGAACCTGGGGAGCAGCCCCACAGGGAATTCCCCCAGCAGGACAGGCACCGGGCCCCTCCTGAGTCAGGAAGAGGATTCCAGCCCCAGGCCACTGGTCTGGCTATAAATACCGTCCAGATCAGGGTGGAAGACTGCTTTGAGGCTTTCGGACCTGCGTGCTCCCCGAGTCTGCACCCTCTAAGCAGTCTCCCTCTTTTCTTCCGTCAGTCCATCCTTCCATGGGGAGGTAGCGGTTGGGAGCTGGGTGGAGTGATTCTAGGGTCCAGAAACACTGGGGAGTGGCTCACCTGGGCGATTAAGCGGTGCCTCTCTGCCATCTTCCCCTGTGGGCTTGTCTCCAGCTCTGGGTGCCCCCCAGGTTTAGTCCTCATCTGTCGGACCAGCTCTCCCAACCCAACTGATGTTCAGCTTTCTCCTCCAGCTCTGCCTTTTCTTGTCTGCCAGAGGCCACTAGTGATGCTTTGGGGTCATACCCTTGACCCCACCTTTATCACCACTGGGTGTGGGGCACAGGGGTAATAGCCTTGGGTTCTGGCATTTCTCCTACTTCCCAGACTGACACATGACAGCCACACCAGCAGCCTGGATGTTCAGGGAGGGACTGAGCTTCCATTTAGAGCACAGAGCATCCCTGGGAGGGCTGTCAGGGCAGGTGAGATAACAGCGGGAGAAGCGGAAGTGGGGCAAGGGATAGGGGGAGCCCAAGGAGAGACGGGAGTGGGCGTTTCTCATGATGAGCCCGACAGACATAAGAGATGACAGGGAAGTACCCTGCTATTCTTCCCTTTTCAGGTCAATAAATAATTTTTGGCCAAGGCCAAACTACTCTGTCTGGCATTACGCTTTTTTTTTTAGACCAATTTTCCTAGTACAGTTCTTCCCTTGTGAACTATTCGCTATTGAAGGAAAGCTATAAACATGAGCCAATGTGTGGTTTGGGATCCATCACCAAGCAAGGTCTGTCCCAGGGACTGCAGGGTAGGGACACTGAACGTCTGGTCTACAATTGAAATTTGTCCCAGGCTAAATGGGACTATCCAAAGCAGGTGGAAAGATGAATACCATTAAGAGCACCTTTTCTAACATAAATCTGAAGACCTGTAATCTACCCACAAAGATGATAAATGTGTGATTTGAGGCCCTGAACGTTCTGTAACATCTCCCTTCTCCCCAGGCAGAAAATGAAAGAGATCTAATGGGTTGGTGTGAGATGAAAGAAACACTTTTTTTTAAAGCTTTTTTAAAAAATATTTGTCTGTTTATTTATTTGGCAGTGTCAAATGTTGGTTCCAGCATGTGGGATCTTCATGGAGACATGCAGGATCTTCCGTTGTGGCACACAGCTTCTCCAGTTTTGAGGCACACAGGCTCAGTTGTGGTGAATGGGCTCGACTGCCCTGTGGCATGTGGAATCTTAGTTCCCTGACCAGGGATCAAACCCATGTCCCCAGCATTGAAAGGCGATTCTTAATCACTGGACCATTAGGACAGTCC
This sequence comes from Bos grunniens, assembly GCF_055505025.1. NCBI lineage: Eukaryota > Metazoa > Chordata > Mammalia > Artiodactyla > Bovidae > Bos > Bos grunniens. Next base: position 13,444,671 of record NC_141168.1, read on the forward strand.
CCAAAGAAAAACTTTAATAGGAAAATAGATCGCTAAGAAGAAAGAAAATAGATTGCCAAAGTGAAATTATTTTCTTGCAGGGAGGGGACTTCAGAAACAAGAGATTTCCACCCCTTTGTGGAGGTGGCTCCCCTGAAAGTAGTCAGTTTTTGCAGGAACTTGATAATTCCAAGAAACAGGTATCTAACACAATTGTTTATTTCTCCAGTGTTCCTGAGAAAATCAGGTCCTGGGTGTGGATCCCAGAATTTGAAGGCAAGATCATGGGCATTAAGAAAACCCTCCCAGTCCCCAGGCCGCCTGGAAGCACCAGCTTCAATTCTAAAAACCAGACTCTGAAATCAGGAGGGTCAAGGAGCTCTCCAGCTGCTAGCTCTGAAGGGTAAGCATTTGAGAGTAAGGATCTTCAGTCTTAGCTCAAAGATTAAAATCTCCTGAGTTATCATCCTGCAAGAGAACAATAAAATATAAACTGTGCCCATCCCACCCCCAACACCCCATGGGCTCAGTGCTTTTATTTGGAAGGCCAGTGATGGGTTTCTGGTGAGTCCTTTGAAAAGCTCCTAAATTTGGAAACAAATTCACAACCATGCATTTACCTATGATATGTATACTGAATAAGATATGTATTCTTTGGGGTTTTAATAGATTTTCTTGAGGTCCAAGCTTAAAACCTATAAACCTATAGGCTTATGGAATTGCTATTTGAAGGAAGGTTGCTGAAATGACCGTCCGGGACACAGGTGTGTGGGAGTGTGTTGAGGTATAGAAGGTTGTGAACGACCCAGCTCCTTGGGATCCCCGAATCAATTTAAGCAGGAACTTTCTCCCTGGGTGACACCCTTGTTTTCAGATTCCCACCTCTTGAAGTCTGGGCTTTCCAACTGCTGGACAATACACCATGATATTCTTCTTAAGAGGCTTTTAGTCATGGCTTGCCCATTCCACATCAAGCCTAGCATGGGACCCATGACCACCAACTTTCTGAAATTTCCCCCAGGCAACTGTAACTTCCTCTGAACACCCTTCTTTGTAGTTGTCCTCACTGGTAGTCATTTCCTCTATGCTCACTGAACCTTGCCTCCCAGATCTTTCAAAGGCCTGGTCCCTTCCCTCCCCTGCATATGACGCCTTTCCAACACTGGACAGGACTCTTTCTCCCTCTTCTGGATTTTTGAACATGGTACACTTTCCCCCCTGTTCTCTACCCAACAAGGGCTAAGATGGAATAGTCTTTCTTTTGGTCTCAGGCTCCTCACAACTCAGTGGGGAAAATCTATAGTCCCAAAAAGTAAGGAGGGAGGAAAAAAAAAACAAACCTTTTGCTAAGAAAAAAAGTCACAGAAGCAAAATTGTTGAACTCAAGCTGACAGATTGTTACCCATCCTGGCCTCTGTTTCCTTAGACGTTAAAAGTCAGTGTCTGCCCCAAAGTGAGCAGGCAATGGCACCCCACTCCAGTACTCTTGCCTGGAAAATCCCATGGATGGAGGAGCCTGGTAGGCTGCAGTCCATGGGGTCGCTAAGAGTCGGACATGACTGAGCGACTTCACTTTCACTTTTCACTTTCATGCATTGGAGAAGGAAATGGCAACCCACTCCATTGTTCTTGCCTGGAGAATCCTAGGGATGGGGGAGCCTGGTGGGCTGCCATCTATGGGGTCGCACAGAGTCGGACAGGACTGAAGCGACTTAGCAGCAGCAGCCCCAAAGTGAGCGCCAAATGTTAACTTGTGTCATTAAACTGAAGTTCACGCTCAGAGATGGTAACAGCATCTGTAATGAGTTAACCCTAAGTGATCCACCACGCATCCTCCCGCTTCATCCTCAGAAGGTAGCATCCTTCCTTCTTTTAAGGCAGCAACGATTTACCCATGTTTAAATAAGGCTGAGGTTAGGCACCTTAGCCAAGGTCTCTGATACCTTAAAAGGACAAGCCAGTATTCAAAATCTATTTAATTCTGGAGTCTGTGTCCTTAAAGCTACAGCTTTTTCTTCTGTATAAATTGAAGTTTCTGAGCCTCATTTTCCTCTTCTGAAGAACCGGGGTGATTACACCCTCCTGACTTGTGGGAGGATGGTGTAAAGCTGCAAGCATAGGGCCTGGGAGACGCACTGTGTTCAGGCAGCTGGAGCTGTTATTAACATCTTTGCCTCAGACCACTTTCTCCTTCTACCGGAATATCCCACTTGCTCCATTTCTTCCTGTTATTCTCTTCGTTATCACGGGAGATGGGATGGGGGGAGGGCAGCAAAGAACCGCCCCCAGTTCTAGAACGGGGATAATTTTAGAAGAGAATCCCCTGGCAGAGGACACGGAGCTGTGAAATTCAACCTGACGCCCTTATCCAAGGGTGGGGCGGGGAGGACAGGGAGCCCAGCTCAGCAGATGCTGCTCTGTAAGCCCTGAACACACCCAGCTCCCACAGGCTGTCCTCCCACTCACTGCTCCAGGGCCCTTCCCTCCAGAGGTACCCGGGGCCAGCCTGCTCCTACAGCCTTTGCCCTCAGTTCTTCAGCCAGTTCCTCTTTCCACCCGCTGATGCTTCAGCTCAACTTCATCCCTCTTTGCTCTTCCTCCTCTAGGTTCATAGACAAGCTTCCCTCCCCCAGGGTCCTCATCAGCTATCCCACCACAAAGCTCCTACAGAACTTCCCCTCTCTAACCCTCTGTAGCCCACTTGCACATGTACACCTGCCTCTCCAGGTGCAGACATATCGCACCCGAGGATTCCCCAGGTTACACAGTCCACTGCCCGAGGATTCTCTTACCATCTACACCCAGCCAGGAAAACCTTCAATCCAAATTGGACCATGCGAGATGGGGAACTCTACGATCCTTGGCATCTCCTCCCATTCCAACTCAATGTGTTTCTCTAGCCTCCCTCTTGTCATCTAAATAATCCAGGACCGACGCTACTTGACTCTTCCATCCCTTGTGACCATGAGGAACCCCAGTGCAGGTAGCTGTGTTTGGGGCCGCCGCCTGTGGCCACAATGGAGGTGGGCCCGTCCCAAATGCGGACCTGGTGGCATTAAAAAGACCTTGCAGCCAAACAAGATGTGTCCCGCTCTGGGGGTGCCCTGTGAGGCGGTGGGAAAAAGCAGCTCTAAGAAGTCAAGGAAATAAGTGGGCTTCCCAACACGATTTCTCTACAGACATCAGGCACACATCGGTAATAAATATGAGCATTTATTTGGCACCAGATGGCAATACAAAATCCTGGCAGTGGGAACTGAAAGGTTCTATCACCTAAGTACTTCCAGATGACACTGAGCCAAGGGCAGGACTTGGCAACAAGTCTCCGAGCCCCCGGCTCACAGAACGAGTGTTTACTGAGCACCTGAACTACCAGAGCCTGGGCACTGCGCCCGGCACCACGGGAGACGCAGAGGAAGTCGCCCTGCACGTGACTTCCGCCCTCAGGAGCTAATAATACCAGTGGATGAAACAAAACACGTGTGAGGACACAGAGTACACACACTAAACTGGGCATTTTTACCAAAAGGGAGATTTCGTCAAAGGGTAGGATTCTGGCTAGGGTTGCTTCCTTTCTTCAGCAAACATTTACTGAAGACCTATGACGTGCCAGGCACTGGGTCCGTATTAGTGAACGAGAGAGACAGGGTTTCCACCCTCATGGAGTTTAAAGGGGAGATGCGAATGAACACGTGAAGCACGCACGCATATAATGAATGATTATACAGTGTGATAAGTGCAATGAGGAGATTAAACAGAAGACAGAAATAAAGTTAAAAACAACACTCTATTTTTAATAGAATGGCTTGGGAAGGCCTCCACAAAAAGGTGGCCTTTGAGCTCTGACTTGAAGGATAAAGAAGCCACCAGGGCCAAGAGTGGCGAGGGGTAGGAATCAGCGGACCCAGGAACAGTACCTGATGGTCTAGGCCAGGAAAGACCTCAGAATGTTTGAGAAACCCAGGACACCATTGAGCTGTCGCTCACAGGGAAATCAGCACTTATGAGACCCTACAGGCCAATGGAAGGAGTCTGGATTTGATTAGAGGTGTGACAGGAAACCAAAGGGTTCCAAGCAGGGGAGCGAGAGGATCAGATTTATACTTAAAAACAAATCTGTCATACAGAGATTAGATTGTCGTACGGCAAAAAAGGCCTTTAAGAATAGAAGGCTTCATGTAAGTGCATATAAAGGTGGCTTCTATGGTAAATAAGTAACATATATAGAGCACTGACCTCCCTGAAATGGACAGTCACAATGGGAAGGGGAAATAACACATAAAATCCAGAAAGGATTTAATACGGAAGAAGAAAGCCGGAACAAAGTACTATACTACATCCTCAAGCAGCCAAACGATCCAATTAAGCTGTATTTTAGACGATTTCGTGGCTGCCGTAAACAGAATGAGACAAAGGTAAAGAGGGGAGAAACAGGAAGCAGAAAGATAAAGCCAGGAAGCTTTTCTAGGAGGGGCACTTCACGGGAAGGAACACGAGGATGAGGTGGCAGACTGCCAAGCATGGGCAAGCACAGCACCCTTATCTCCTCCGCTGACACTCCCTGCAAGGCTCACTTCAGGAACAAAGCTCAGGGCACCCACAACCCATGAAAAGATCTTGGAAGCTTCCATGGGCAAAGATCAACAAGTTAACAGACACAAGGCATCCAAATTCTGACCTCTGCTGAAAGGCGGAATTCCCAGAGCCCCAAGGAGCCAAGAGCTGAGCTGAGAAGACAGTCCTTCCCGGGGGAGACCCTCTGGAATCGAAGGGGACAAACGCACAGGTCCGGGCCCGCCCACAGTAGCAGAGGGTGCTTGGCCTTTTGAAATCAAATGAAAACTGTCTGCATTGAACTGAAACTCCCACTTTGGGACAAATGGGGCCGGGACATGAAAGGAGAGACGGGAGGTGTGACCTCTGGGACATCTCAGCTCCTGGAACAAAAGCAATTACTAGGGTGCTTCCTCCAAGAGTGCTGGGGGCAGGAGCTGAACACAATCATCGAGGAAACCCACAAGATACTGCGTGCACAGTGTTATTCGCCAGGTCCCTCAACGGAGGCCACACGCTCCTGGCAACGAGTCCAGCCAGAGCCGGCTCTCCAGGAGAGGTGTGCACAGGAGGAGCTGGTGGTCCCAGGTCACCAGTGGAGACAGTGGGCGTGAGAAAGGAGCCTGGGGGAGTCCCAATCCCTGAGGGGAGGCACAGAAGCTGCGCATCCTGGAGAGAGAGGCTCTACCTCGCCTCCTGAGGCCCAGCGGCCTCCACGTGGCCTGGTGACGAGGTGGGATGCAGGGGGTGGGGGGCTGGCATCACGTGGGGGGGTGGCCCGGGAAGAGGTAGAGGTGGCGGCACAGGGTGCTACAGTACTCGGACATCTCCTTGCAGCGGTGGAACTCCGTGCCTGGGGCGTAGCCTTCTCGCTCCTTGATGAGCGCGTTCACCTGCCAAGGCAGAAACCCAGGGGCCAGGGTCTGAGAATTGGGTGTTTTCAGAATCCCAGCACAAGTGGAAGGGTGGTGGAAGACTGAAAACCAGTGCAAGGGGGCAGGAGGGTGGAACACTGCACGGCCGGGCAGAGCCCGCTCACCTTCACCAGCATGTCGGCCACGTGCATGTCACAGGCCCTCTCGGAGAACACCTGGGTGAGGGCCTCCACGTACCAGGAGCCCCGCTTGGTGTTGCGCATGGCAGCGGTCCCTGCAACCAGAGCAGCAGCGGGCGCCGACTGAAGGCCATGGGCACCCTCCCCAGCGGACGGACCTCCCCAACACCCGCCCTGGTCAGAGCCCTGAGTGACAGAGCCTGCCACCTCTGGAATCACTCCTCGGGACACACAATACCTCTGAGGCAGGCGTAGCCACAAATCATGTCTGAGCGGGTGGGCAGCCGCATCTTCAGCAGCTCCTCTCTGCTGGCATCGCTCTCCTCGCACTTGGGGGATCGGTCATGGTTCTTCCCGTCTTGCAGGTCAACCCCACGATCTGTTTCATCTGTAGAAAAGCAAATAAGAGTGGACAAAGATGTTATTTCCTCCCACCTCTCTTGGGCTTGTCACAGGTAAGCCCAAGTTCCCTGCAACTGGGACGGGAAGAGCCATTTCCAGCTGTTACCTCCAACCTGTGGCTGATGAATTAATTAAAAAAAAAGGAAAACAAACACCATTACTCCTGCTCCTCTGCCAGTGTGCACTGATCAGGCAGAGATACGTGCCCACGCACACGCACGTATATGTGGTCTGAGCTTTGTCCACTCTGTGTAAGACAGGCAAAGTGCTCAATCAAACACTCCTTGTAAACAGAACGAAAAGCCATCTGCATCCACGATTCACTCGTCCGATTATCAGTATACCTGGAAGTCAAAGTGCTCCTTACTGCAATACATGATAAAATACTGATACAGTTATACTACATAAAAAAGAGAAACCAGTTAATAAACCAAAAATATAATTACTACAAGTATGCTGTATGAAAACCACAACCACAATGTCTATGTTTTTGATAAACACATTATAAAACTAAGCATGATCAGCTGTTTCCATGGTGTTTTTGATATTTTTAAACCACTTATTATTTATTAATTTCATAAGCCAAATTGTAGCTGGCACGCAAAATTTAAGAGACACTTAAAATTTGGATAATCAACTGTTTTCTCTTAACAATGTAAAAAGGACACTATTATCTTATTCAATTATTAGCAGTAGATCCTCAACATCCCCTGAGCACACGCCCAGCCTTCTGACCCGGGCCTTATCTAGCCCCAGACATGTTCCTTCTGATGCTGTTGCTTGGGAGTGGTAGGACAGCTTGTCAAGCCAGAGGTAACACAGTGTGTACACTTTCTTTTTCTTCACATCTCCTGCTCCAAGTAACACCTGAGAGAGCCTTAAAGGGGAGCGAAACTTGAAGGTCTGTGCAGAAAATGACCAAGATTCACTGATCTGACAAAAATTTACTGTGCAACTGCCATGTGCACTGTTTTTGTTTTAAGCCCAAGGGATACAGTGAAGAGAAAGTCCCCATCCTCATGGAGCTTACACTCCAGTTTAGGAGCCAGTCAACCAGGGCAGGGTCCTTTTTCGAGGCATCAGTTATGTTAACTGAGTACAGCAGAAGACAGGTGAGCTCAGACTTTTAAAGGAACAGCTGGCTTACTGGTCATCCCTTGGAGGATTTGATTTTAGAGAAAAGATTCAGCTTAGCCCAGGAGGGCGCTATTTCCCTACCCAGGTCTGGTATTTGTATATAATCTCTGAATTCAGGAGAAAATGATTGTGAACATGTTACTTCACTTTGCCAGTGATGCCTCCTACAGGAAACAGGCCAAGCTGCATGCGTCCCTCAAGAGAAAGGAGACGCCTCTCCCGCCTTTGTGTCTCAGATCTATTGATCAACAAATGGCTCTTTTCTCACATCCCTGTATCTGTTTTCTGTATTATTGCTCCACTTTTTAGACAGGCTAATTTCCATCCTAGACAGCATATTACAAAGCAGAGACGTTACTTTGCCAACAAAGGTCCATCTACTCAAGGCTATGGTTTTTCCAGTGGTCATGTATGGATGTGAGAGTTGGACTATAAAGAAAGCTGAGTGCTGAAGAATTGATGCTTTTGAACTGTGGTGTTGAAGAAGATTCTTGAGAGTCCCTTGGACTACAAGAAGATCCAACCAGTCCATCCTAAAGGAGATCAGTCCTGGATGTTCACTGGAAGGACTGATGCTGAAGTTGAAACTCCAATACTTTGGCCACCTAGTGCAAAGAGCTGACTCATCTGAAAAGACCCTGATGCTGGGAGAGATTGAGGGCAGGAAGAGAAGGGGATAACAGAGGATGAGATGGTTCGATGGCATCACCAACTTGATGGACTTGAGTCTGAGCAAGCTCTAGGAGTTGGTGATGGACAGGGAGGCCTGGCGTGCTGCAGTCCATGGGGCCGCAGAGAGTCAGACACGACTGAGTAACTGAACTGAACTGAATTTCTATCTATTGAAGCCAATATTTATGATGTGCTACTAAGTGTCAGGCAGTGCCCTGGGCCTGTGGATACAGCAGGGACATAAAAGGAGGAAGTTCCTGCTCACACATACTCTTTTTCTCAGCACTGCTCCCTGTAATTATCCTAAAAAAAAAAATTATCCAATTGTTTCTTATTTGTGCTCCCAATAGCTCTGTACTATTATCTTCTGTGAAAGCCCAAAATCTCAGCTGTGACTACAGGTTTATGATCACTAGGATCTGTCTCACGTGGTCAGCCACATCTCACTACACGTGACTGACGCAGATGGAGAACCAGGCATACCTGTGGCTCAGCCCACTGTGGGGCAGGGGAAGGGGTGTCCTTTTGATCTTGGTGTGCTTGTCACACTGCACTCCTCCTCTTTCCCTGAAAGGCCCTAACTGCTGTTCCACTGCTGCTCTCTGCTATGCGTGCGTGCTAGGTCACTTCAGTTGTGTCTGATTCTTTGTGATCCTATGGTCTGTACCCACCAGGCTCCTCTGTCCATGGGATTCTCCTGGCAAGAATACTGGAGTGAGTTGCTATGCCCTCCTCCAGGGGATCTTCCCCACCCAGGGACCGAACTCGTGTCTCCTGTGGCTCCTGCATTGCAGATGGATTATTTACCTCTCTCTACTATGTGTTAGTTGCTGAGTCATGTCCGACTCTTTGCAACCCCATGGACTGTAGCCTTCCAGGCTCCTCTGTCCATGGGATTCTCCAGGCAAGGATACTGGAGTGGGTTGCCATTTCCTTCTCCATGATTCTCTGCTATACCCATATAAAAAAATATATTATTTGAATCTTTGGACAAAAGGACCTTTAAATCAAACTGTAAGTCTCTTAAGGGAACAGACCATGTTATAACAGTCAGAGCTGGTATTCTGTGGATTTACCATGAGCCAGGCACTGACCTAATACGAACCACTTTCATGTGAACCACTTCACTTAACCATCACAACAACACGACCTTAGGACGTGTGATTACCTACATTTTATACGGAGGAAACTAAGGTGAAGGGACATGGAGTAACCGCTCTATAACTTCACATGACTAGTCAGTAGCAGAGGCAGAATCTGACTCCACATTTAGAGCTTTCAATCACCACTCTTTTCCTCTGAAATGAGACGCACACCCGCATGTCTTCTGAGCATAATCAGGGAGTCCTGGCTTGTCAAGGGATGAAAAGAGAGTGCATGCAAGAGGGATGGAGGAGCTCGCGAAGAGCAGGAGCCAAAGGTGACGTGGGGCCTCCACACTGCTCTCCCGAACGACACAGGAGGGGCCCGGAGAGGAGAGGAGGCGAGAATGGGGTGTGGGGGAGAAGAGGAGGAGGAGAAAGGGGGAGGAGAGGTGGAGAAAGAAAAAGAGGAAGAGGACCAAGTGAGAGGGTGAGGAAGCAGAGGCAGCTGGCAGACCCTGAACCAGAAAGAGCGATGAGAAAAGTGCACCAGGGTTAATAAGCACAGGAAAAAAGGAAGCGTCCTCAGCAAAGAAGGCGAAGGCACTGGCCGAGAGCGTCCTGGGGGCGGACGCGGTGGCGCGCAGAGAGCTGACCACCTGAGAGCCAGGGGCGGCCCGAGTCCCAGCACACCCCATGCGTCGGGAGACACTTACAGAGCAAGAGAGGCGGTGGCAGCAGTGAACAGAAGGAGGTGCCCAAGGGATCCGCTAGCACCTGAGAGGAGCAAACAGGAAAGTGAGAGCGGGTGGAGGCTGCCCGGGGGCCACACCCAGGGGCCGGTCCGCCGGGGCACTCACCTCCACGGCAGGCCTGGATGAAGAACATTTTCGGTTTGTTCTGTAGGCTTGGGCAGTTGGCATTGTCAAAGAGCCGAAAAACCTCTTGTAGCTGTTGGAGAGAAATAAGGGAGAAGAGGAGGTTGGTGGTCAGTGGGACCCGAGTCCTGTAGACATAAACAGCGGCCGTCCCTGGAGAGACGGGCAGCGGGAGGTGGCGTGGCCCAGGCTCAGCAGCCGCAGCCACAGACCGGCACGCACCTGGAGCAGTTTGCCGTCCACGCCGTAGACGCCGCCCTCCACGCCGTGGGAGAGGAGCGCCACTATGCAGGAATCAGTGACTCGGTGAACCGGGAGCTGGGCAAAATTCTGCAGTTTCTCTTGCATTTCCTAGGAGAAAGATGCCTTTCAGGGTTGCTCACTAGAGTCAGCACCTATACAAGCTTCCTTTTGGTGTCTGAAGCCCTAGGCTATTAGAAAATCAAACGCGTTCTCTACCAAGTCAGAAGCTAAGTAAACACAAGAAAACTACATGACTTTAGCTCAGTTGGTAAAGAATCTGCAGTGCAGGAGACCCGGGTTCAATCCCTGGGTCGGGAAGATCCGCTGGAAAAGGAAATGGCAACCCACTCCCGTATCCAGAGTAGCCTTGTAGGCTGCAGTCATGGCTGCAGTCCATTGGGTTGCAAAGAGTTGGGCACGACTGAGCAACTAACACTCACTTACTTAGACAAAACACTGAATATAATGATTCACAGGCTCATTATAAGCTCATGTGAAGAACTCCTGGAGTGAAGCCAAGTTATTAATGAAGCTAATCATGCAGATGCTAGTTAACTTTACCCACTCTTCAGGCATCAACCAGCTCTTGCTTCAGCGCATGTGCCCTTGTATGTTAATGGCACAAAGGGGACTGCCAGGTAAACTGTGAATGAGTAAGTAACACACTTACAAGAAAGTAACAGCCGTTAAGAACTGTTCTGTGATCACGGGCTCACAGGATCATGACAGCAGAGAACAGCAGTACTTCCATGCTGTTTTCTGTCTCAGAAATGAAGTTCCCAGAGATGATGATGATGTCTGTACAAAAATGCTTTTGCTCACAGAAGAACACACTCTATGGAGGACTCTGGACAGGGTCCAGACTACCTACATGAGCCAGTGGATCAGAGAGACCTAGGTTTAACCCCTGGGTTCATAAATTAGAACAGGTTCTAATATCTACTTTGTAAGAAGACAATTAAGAGTAAATTTTCTCCGAGTTTGTAAAGATTCAATGAAACACTGCATTGCTGCTGTTGTTTAGTGGCTAAGTCACGTCCAACTCTTCTGTGATCCCAAGGACTGTAACCCACCACGCTCCTCAGTCCATGGCATTTCTCAGGCAAGAACACTAGAATGGGTTGGCATTTCCTTCTCCAGGGGATCCTCCCAACCTAGGGATGGAACCCACGTTTCCTGCATTGGCAGGTGAGTTCTTTACCACTGAGCCACCAGGGAAGCCCTGAAATATTGCATAGAAAGGGCTTATCACTACGCCTGGCACATACTGCAAAGATCTGCCTTCATACTGTGCCATATTATTTTTCCAAAGAAACGCTGTAGTCCAGCTTAAGAATCTTTTTGATCTTGCACTAGACTGCCATATATGAGTAACACTCCACCTTAAGCATTTGCTCTATACAATGTAAAGTTATAATACATCTAATAGCATAATTATACCAATGTGATACAAATCGTTAAAATTATGTCTCCTTCTACAACTCAAAATGTCTAGATTGTCTCTGAGGTGAGCAGGGAGAAAATGAGTTCATTTTGCCATGAATTTGACCAAAATATAATGAAGAATGCGCTATAAAGCAGAGCAGTTTCAGAACACGTGTATCGAACAGCACCATACCCAGGTCCTACTTGTATTAACAGACTGCAGGGGCTCTCCAAGTGTGACCTCTCAAAGAGCAGCATCAGCCTCACCCGGGAATCTGCAGGAAATACAGTCTTTGCTCCCGGCAAGCTGAGCCTCCACAAGCCCTCCATGTGAGTCTGATGTACTAACGTGAGAACTTATCTGCTGTTTGGAACATATCTGTTTGCAGATAACTGAGATTTCATAAAAGACTTGAAAGTCTACAGTTTCACTGGAAATGGAGAAACTGGCTGTGTTGAAAGAGCATGTATACTTTCTGAGCAAACAGAACCCAACCATAATTCTGGAGATCTTAAGGTAATAAAAGATATCCAAAATTCATTCAATAATATATAATCTCCAGAGAACACATATAAGTTATGACTGCTCCTCTGGAGTTGACTATAACAGAATTTAACACCTAACAGTGGAAGCTAATTTTGCTCCAAGGGAATAGAAGTATAGGTTTGGCACTCAGGAGCATTTCGAACTTAACTGAGGTTATTTTATCAGTAAACAGAAGACAACAAAGTCCAAAGTAAGAATAGACAGGCTCTGTAACTGAATTTAAAAAGACTAAACCACTGAATAAATGGGGGTTAGTCATTTGGGGGAATTTTTCTGAAAGCAGCATAGCTTAAAATAGGATCTTGAGATCTATTTTTGATAAAATTACAGTGCTTCTATAAATAGCAGGGCTCTTCACACTTGTATGTGTTTTTGGCTGGGGGACACAGAAGAAGGGAATAAATAACCTGTGAACTCCCTGAAACTACACACAAAATTCTATGGGCAGCTGCATTTTCCAGAGATGACCCATAGCGCTTGTCACTACACTCTCAAAGCCATCTGTGACCAAATGCAAGCTATAAACCAATACCTGGCGAAAAGAAATCTGCCACTTTAAAGGGTATCTCATTGCCTAACATACAATAAACTATAATTCTAGAACTAGTAACCTCATGAGGTGGAAGCAACGAGAACAGACTCTGATGAAGAACGGAAGCACTGAACACCTCCATGGGCAGGGAAGATACCAGCATGCTTGTCAGCACCATCAGCATAAGACAATTTAAGATTACACCATCTCAGATTTTTAAGTGACATTATCTCTAAAGCAAAAAAAAGGATAATATGGGGAGAAAAAGAGGATCTAAATTTTCTTGGTTCTGTCTCTGGCCTGCTGAGGACATTCGATCAGGAAGAGGTCACACCCACTGCCGTCATCTGGTTTCAATTGTGCCTGCAAGCCTGCCTGGCCACTGTCAGAAACTGGCCCTGCAACTGTCCCGTTCTGCACCTCCAGAGCTGCTGAGGCCCAGATACGTGGGGAGGGCGATACCCTCAAGGTTCAATCCTAGCCCTTTGGCTCCTTCTCGAAGATCATAGGCTCTCATTACTTAAGTCTTTTTCCTACACAAGTAGCTCCCAAATTCACGTCTTTGGTCCTGACGTCCTCAGAGGCTCTCAATTCCTTACGTTTTCCCCCTCCTTCAGTCACAAAGCACTGACGGTACAATCATGCCATTATACTATTTTTCACATGTGTTCTTCTCCTTTTGGTCCGCTATCCTGTTCAGAACCCCTGCCATCTCATCACAGCATGTGGGGTCTCAGCTCCCCAGCCAGGGATGGAACCGGCACCCCGTGCGTTGAAGCATGAAGTCTTAACCACTGGACTGCCAGGGAAGCCCTCTACCTCATTCTTTACAATGGTGTCATATTAATCTTTCTGAATCATCACTGTGAATGCATCACCTTTCTATTCAAAAACTACTAATGACGTTGGAGTGTCAGCACAAGGAAGTCCAGTTCCTTTGGGAAGACGTTCAAGGCCCTGGGCATTCTGGTCCCTTGATCTCCAATCTTGTTTTTGGCACTCCTGGGCCCCAGACACTTGGTTCACCACCAGGTCCTGAACATCACACACAGCTCTAACCAGTATGCTGTGCCCCCTGTGTAGGACCCCTTCACCCCTCCTCTCTCCTCAGCAGCTTCCACCCTCCAAGGACAGCTGAAATCTCACAACCTCCTGACCACATCTACCCAGGTGGTAGTTTCTTCCTCTTCACTACTGCAGAAGACACTGTCTCTAATCTTTTCTTGTTTCAGGAACATTAGGGGACGTGCTTTTTTTTAACTGAAATCAAGACTCTCATCTAACTGAGGTGCCTTGAATTCAAGGTTCACATTTTAAAAAATCTCTGAGAGCTCACATAGTTCCCCATTATAAGGGTCTCAAAATTTAGGGTGAAAGTCGCTCAGTCGTGTCCAGCTCTTTGGACCCCATGGGCTATATATATACAGTCCATGGAATTCTCCAGGCCAGAACACTGGAGTGGGTAGCCTTTCCCTTCTCCAGGGGATCTTTCTAACCCAGGGATCAAACCCAGGTCACCCGCATTGCAGGCGGATTCTTTACCAGCTAAGCCACAGGGAAGCCCGAGAATACTGGAGTGGGTAGCCTATCCCTTCTCCAGGGGATCTTCCTGACCCAGGAATTGAACCAAGGTCCTACACTAAAGGCAGATTCTTCACCTACTGAGCTATCAGGGAATCTCTGGCAGTTCACATAGTTCCCCATTATAAGGGGCTCAAAATTGAACTCTGCTGCAATTCAAGTCATGGAACAATGTAATCAGAGAATCAGAACCCAACAGGTCCTTGAATCTGTATCAGGGAATGAGATCTGTGAAGTGGGCTCATAGGCCCATCATGTCACCAAGAAGCAGGAGCCCACAGCTGACATGGTGATTAGGGATGTATCTTTTAACTATCAGGCACATAAAATCCTTTATCAGCTGCATAAAATTTGGAAAACAAAGAGTAAATCCCTAGTAAAAGGAATGATTAGACCAAAGCCACTGAAGAAATGTAAACAGCATTCATTTTGTTAAATGACCTTCTGATAGGACTCCCTCTGAAAGAATTCCTGTTGTCCCACCCTTACTCCAAGCCCAGGAGACTCTCAGGAAAGTACCTGATGATCAAAGAACCTGTTCTAGCCATGGCTTTGAAGCAAGGGTGAGTTTACTCCTTTGCAGGAGCTGCTATCACTGAGAAGCTGGCAACAGCATGTAAAGGACAACATTCAGCTATAAACCACTGAAATTGGCCTTACCCGAAGTTCAGCAGATACATAATCTATTTCATAGAAGTAAGACAACTGAGAAACAGAAATGAAATCCACAGACAACGCTGAAGACAGACAGGGACTACCCTACCTCAACAGATCAAAGACAATCTCCTAGAAACCTTAATTTTACCATGGATATTCCCAAGTTTAGGAGAGTACTGTTTTCCTGGAATCAAATGGAAGAATTAGTATCGATTTACCAATGGACTATTTTCAGTTTCAAAACAGAACTCCCTAAAGGTAAAAAAGTCAGTGGTACAGCCAATAATTGAGGCTAACGGAGACTAACTGATCACAAAAATGCTGATGACCTGCAGGAATCTAGTTCAAAAGTTATCTACCCGAAGATCTGTCTTGTGGTCACACAACTTATAACAGGTCATGTTAATTCATGAAAGAGCAACAAAACAGTATTTTACAAGCACAATTCTAGCAAACTTTTACCGGCCAACGTCATCGTGAGAACAATAGCTGGAACCCTAAGCAGCAGTATCAATCAAGAAGTCACTGTCCTGTGTACTCCTGACTTATATGTACCTTTCCTTGGTTGGCTGGGTGCATATTGGTGTCTCCTCACCTCCTGAGTGCTTGGGAAACAAGTTGCTTAGCTGGGAGAACCCGATCCTGGACCATTCTTACTCAGGGAGCACAGCCACCCTGGGAGGTCAACACTGCAGCAGCCGGCTGGCCCCAGATCTTTCTCTCTCTCCTTTTAAAACTTCAGGTATTTATTTTGGCTGTGCTGGGTCTTCCTGGGAGGGCTTTTCTCTAATTTAGGAGAGCGGGGGGCTACTCTCTTGTTGTGAAACACAGGCTCCAGGGCCCTCGGGCTCAGTGGCTGTGGCTCCCAGGCTCTAGAGCACAGGCTCTGAAGTTGTGGTGCTTAGTTGCTCTGAGACACATGGGATCTTCCCAGATGAGGGATCGGACTCATGTCTCCTGCATTGGCAGGCGGACTCTTTACCACTGGGCCACCAGGGAAGTCCCTGTTTTCTTTTTTTAAAAACTAGACTGCAAGGTAGGAGACACAATACAATAAGTAAAAAGTAGGGAGAGAGAATAACTCTAGTAAAGCCCAGCCCGCCTGGCATAGGAGCACGGACATGTCTGGCCCCCACGTGTCACCAGCTCTCTGATGCACAGCATGCCCTACACCTCAGGTACCTACCTGAGCCGTCTGGTCAAGAAGAACGTGAACTTTGTAGCCCAAGAGCTTGAAGAGGGTGACGAGAGTGCTGTGGTCCACATCCCCTCCAGAGCGGAACTCCAGGTCTTTCTCTCCAGTGAAGTGTACGTTGCTCAGCACCAGTGCCAGGCCGCGGGGCCGAGACTGCAACCGGTAGGCCTGGGGAGGGGCACCCGATGAGACCGTCAGCCTCGTGAGGACAGAAACTATGCCTCCCCTTCCAAAATGAGACATTTCAAGAAAATTAAGACGTCACATTCTTCTTCATAGTCCCACCAGGTCAAAATATAGAAATGCCCACAAAAGACAGTCAACAGGCAATGCTTTTAGGACTAACAAGGCAAGAAGGAAATGATGTACACACAAGCTAGCTACGTTCAGATGCCCAGGAAGGGGATCTCATTTCCCAGTGCCTTTCCTCTTGCCATTTCCAAGACTCACCAGGTGGTGGTGTGTTTGATAAAACTCAGGCGTGCAGGGCTTCACCTGAAGGCAGGGAGGACCATCTCCGTGGTCTAGGGAGTGCTCCACTGCATCTGTGGCACACAAACCAGAAAAACTAGCTTATAGTCTACTCGGCAATCTTAGTATCTTCATATAACTTCAGGTACCCTTTGGTCTCGCTCACTCCCCTGGTTCGTAAGCACTACAGAGACAGAGATCCTGTTTGCTTTTGCTCATTACAGGATCCTCTGCACTTGACCTGCCTATAGTAGTAGGTGCTCAACCCAAAGAATGACTGAATGGGGTATGGGGTATCTGATAAAAGTCTTATTCTAATCAGTATGCTATCACTGTGAAGTAACTCAGCTGTATACAAACACACACCAATCACGTGAAGGAATCTTTGGCCCTTGTTGCTCCAAGGGCCAATCACCATTAAAAAAATCATCTGTGATGGAAGGAAAACAGGTCCAACCTACACCCCACCTAAACTGTCCTGCTGGTTCCTAACAAATGCACTGAGGAAAGTGTGCCAGTTATAAACAAAAATAGGTATCACACTGGGCAAAGTCAGATACCAGTCAAGGAAACGGAAGTCAATCTGCAACAGGGGACTGGTTGGGGCGGAGATGGGGTTGTGCTATTTTACATCATCAGTTCTTACCTGGAGACAGGTGGAGCCGCTTGTGGCGGGTACAGGACTCACACACCGGGAAAGGGAGACTCAGGTCATAGTCACAGCTCAACTGTAAGAAAGCAGGACCCACCAAGCCAGGCTCAGGGGAGCTGGTTCAGATCAAGTAACACAGAACCCTAGTCCCCCACCCCAACCCATCCCCACTGTCTGAAAGATGCCCTTCCCACCAAACTAGCCTTTCTCAACACACACAGCCTAGGGCTCCATACCGGCGGGACTACAGGCTGAAGACCAGACAGGGTTCTGAGCAGCAGCTCCTCCAGGTGACTCTGCTTGGTCTCCCTCAGGGCCACACAGAAGGCATCAAAGGCCTGGGGGCCTCTCTTGGGCAGCAAGTTGAGGAGTTCCACGTTCTGGCCGAAACTGCCAGTCTTGGCCTACAAGGATAAAACATGACGTCACCTTTACTCACCCAACTGTAATCCTATTTCTCCAGGCGAGCTTCCCACTAACATCATCATCCGTCTCAAGAACTCCTTTTCACAGAAAGAAATGGATGTGTAAACTCCTTTCCGTTACTCGTGGATTCTGTCTGTTCTGTCAAATGCTTGAGGGCAGAAATGCACTTTCGCTGCCTTAGGGAAGCATGACATGCTTCCATGCTGTGCCATGCTCTGTTCTTGCTCTGACCACCCATGTATTTCCTTGGCTTTTCTCTTTTCCCTCAATACCTGAATGTGCTCTCTCATTTCCAAGGTGATAATGTCCTTCTCTAGGAGGTGTTCCAACAGTTCGCTCAGCAGCAGCTCTTTGGCCAACACCACTCGGTTCTTTTTGAGAGCTTCCTGATGGTCAGGATGCATGCCACACCCTCTCAACATCCTGCAGATAAAAGGCGGACAGAAAAGCCGTCAATACAAGACCTGGCACAGAGGAGTGGGGTGCAAGAGGCGTTGGTAGGAAAAACATAAAGAACAGGGCTTCCAATAACTAAGACATACTTTACTCAATCTGCTTAAGATCACAGAAGTATTGTTATTAGGCAGTAACACATTGATTATAAGCAAATGATATACAATCCTTTACAGAGGACGTTCAGCTGAGATCACCTTCTGTGTTCTAACTAGAATAACAAATGTCTATCGTGACAAAAATCACACACACACAAGTACACATCTTCACAATAAGGAATACTCCTGACAGACCAGTTTTAATTAAGGAGTACTTCAGAAAACATTTCACATTATTTATCTAAGTTGCTGACAGTGACTGACTTTAAAATAATGCTCTGTGAGAAATAAAATAATTTAATACAATGGCAAAAACTCAACGGACAACTTTAACAGCAAATAAATCACACACACACACCCCTTCTCAAGCCTGTATTGCGCTGTGTGCTGTGCTTATCTGCTTCAGTCGTGTCCGACTCTTTGTAACCCTAAGGACTGTACCCCGCCAAGCTCCTCTGTCCACGGAGTCTCTACGCAATAACACTGCAGTGGGTTGCCGTGCCCTCCTCCAGGGGATCTTCCCGACCCAGGGATTGAACCCATGTCTCTTACATCTCCTGCATTGGCAGGCAGGTTCTTTACCACGAGGGCCACCTAGGAAGCCCACTTCTATCAACTAAAACTATGGTTTTTTAAAACTGTTAGCTCCTGTGACAAAATGACACCAGAAATGACCAGAATCCTGTAAGAATCGCATTAAGTAGAAAGTCTGACAGTGACAGCAGATAAATGTCAACGACAGCAACAATCAACGTAACCTGAAATCACTTATAGGGTTAATCCCTGTAAAGGCTAAATTATTTTGGTAATTTAGTTGATGAGGGATGCCTTCACTTAAAGGACTCCTTCATTTTGCTATGCATTTGGAAAGAGATCTGCTTCTGTTGATGAACTAAAAGAATCATATTTCCAATATATACCATCTATATGCCTGCTGCTGCTAAGTCACTTCAGTCGTGTCCAACTCTGTGTGACCCCATAGACGGCAGCCCACCAGGCTCCCGCATCCCTGGGATTCTCCAGGGAAGAACGCTGGAGTGGGATGCCATTTCCCTCTCCAATGCATGTGAAAGTGAAAAGTGAAAGTGAAGTCACTCAGTAGTGTCTGACTCTTAGCGAACCCATGCACTTGCAGGCCTGCTCAGTTTCCAAATACTTAACACTGAGGATCTGATGGCAGTAAGAAAGGTAACAGCTTCAGTTTGCAACATAAAAATCTATTTTAAAATGCATCCTGATTTCAAAGATGTTAAAATGTGTTTGTATGGGGGTTGAGGGTGAGTGAAGTGAACTCTCTCAGTCGTGTCCAACTCTTTGGGACCCATGGACTGTAGCCTACCAGGCTCCTCCATCCATCCATGGGATTTTCCAGGCAAGAGTACTGGAGTGAGGGGGACATACATTTCAGAATCAGTGAAATACCATGCATTTGTAGAATGTCCATGGTTTAATTCTAGAATGGAGGAGGGAAAAGCAGCTTTGGAACAGCTTCTGAGGCACAAGAAATCCAAAGGCAGAGGAACCAGCCAGTAAAACACTCCCAGAGTTGTGTTGTTTAGTCATTGTGTCCAACTCTTTTGTGACCCATCGACTGTAGCTGCTGGGCTCCTCTGTCCATGGGATTTCCCAGGCAAGAATACTGGAGTGGGCTGCCATTTCCTTCTCCAGGGCCCAGGGTTACAGGTAGCCAACTTTCATTGATTTTGGGGTTTGAGGCAGTGATGTTTGAAACTCCGCTTTAACTTCTTGTTTCTATCGTAATACTCCTATTACCCCATATGTTCATTAAAAACCTGCTACAACAATACAATCTAGAGAGAAATCAGAATCATTAAGAATCACCTCGGCACCTGCCAATGCAGGAAACACGGTTCGATTCCTGGTCCTGGTAGATTCCACGTGCAGCAGAGCTACTAAGCCTGTATACCAAAACTACTTCGCATGTGCTTTAGAGCCCAGGAGCCACAACTACTGAAGTCAGTGCACCCTAAAGCCCGTGCTCCTCAACAAGAGAGAGTACTACAATGACAAGTCCAGCAACTAGAGAAAGCCCCAAGGCAGCAAGGAATCAGCATGGCCGTAAGTATATAAATAGTTAAAAAAAAAAAAAATCACCTTGGAACACACACCAAAGCAGACATGCATGAACTCTGATAAAAATAAATGTTAATAGGTCAGTCGCAAGATAACATCGCAGCTGGATCCTGGGTATTTCCTCAGGATACATACCAATGGTGGGGCAGTTTACTCAACTTTTTTCTCTTAATTTACTAGTATTTTCTCCTTGAAACTTTATCCTCCCTCGGTTTCCATGCCACCATTCTCTCCAGTTTCCCTCTCTCCCTACTAGGTCCCTATTTTCCTTCACAGGATGTTTGGTCTGCCCTTAAACGTTGACAATCCCTCTCAAAGTCTCTCCCCATTCCCTCTCATTCACACAATTCACTAATCGACACTCGGTTCTTAACTCCAAAGTTCTGGACTTTAATTTTCCATCAGTAACTCATTAGGGTTTAATTTGAAGCACCATCCATTCTCCACACACCTGCTCCTTCCAGTCTTTCCATATCTTGGGCAGTTTCAAACATGGACTTTTCAGAAGTAACCACAACCACTTAGAACTTTAAGACACATCTGGAAAGAGAGGAGGCAGTGGAGAAAACGGACGCAAAGACGAGTCTTAAAAGTCCTGATTCTGTGTCCTTCTGCAGGTCTGGTTCGAAAGCCCTCAGTTAATCTTCTGGGTCTGCCATGAAAGGATTTACCTAGGGCAGAGACCGAGGCACACTCACCTCCTTGTCTCAAAGTACTCAAATCCCAACACCTCTGTGGAATGCTTTGAAAATCTGGTCATTACACCCAATGCAATACAGATCATGATTTATTTGACCTAAAACAAATGCACACCAGGCAGAGGTCTGCAGGTCTCACAGGTTTTTAAGAGAGCAGTTTAGTTCCTAAAAAGGGAGCCAAGAAACAGAAAAGATAAAGAATCATTTAAGAGAAGCCGAGATTTGGCGAGGCTGAAAAGAGCTCCTCTGGTTCAGAGCCCCGTGCGTTGGAAGTAATGGAGGCTGGGGAGTCTGTGCACGAGGCGGACAAGGCCCAGAAGATTCACCCGCCTGCGCTCCCCTCGGTCATTGCTTCCCTGGCTGGAAGCGCGGATATAGCTGCTTCCAGGGGCTCCGAGGTGACGAGGCGCCAGGACCACACGCCAGAAATCTGCGTTCCTCCCCTCGGACCCACTAAGGACCCCCGGACTCTCCCCACTCACCTGCGCCCCCTATCAGCAGCCATCTGCTCCTTTGGCTGGAGGGGGTACTGGAAGCCCGCGCTCGGCGCCGCCATTTCCCACTTTTCCCGGGCTGTGCGCGCACCCCCAACAGCCCAAACAAACCCCGAGCCGGGTCCCCAGCATCCCTCCCCCGTCCTTCTGCGCGCAACGCGCCTGCGCACTGCCTCCTCTAGCTCCGCTCCCCGCCCCCCCACGCGAGGCCAGCCCCGCAGGAGCGGCCGCCGCAGCGCGCGCAGGCGCAGAACCCGCACGGTGGGCGCGCTGACCAATAGGGCGAGCGAGCGCGCTAGGCGGAAGGGGAAGCGAGGGGGCCGCCCCACCCTATATGGCCATCCGATTGGTCGACGGTTCCCGCGGAAATCACAGCTCCCTCCCCCGCACCGCCCACTTCTCCTCACCCGCCTATTGCGAGAACTCTGTGGAGATGGGTGTGGACGGACGTTTCAATTTATTGAACTGTCGGGACCAGGGTAGGGAGGACAAGGAAAGCACTACAAGGTGCTGGACAGATTCCCTGCGCAAAGACTGAGAAGAGTGGGTCAGCGATGGTGGAGCAGCTCCCTCGGGCTCAAACCTGTGTTACATGCTTAGACCGTGATTACGGAGAAGCTGGCGTTCTGTTTGGATCTGAGGAAGCCGGTCAGGGAGCCTGGGGTAAAACCCAGCGTCACAGCGCAGGGGTGAGGCTGACGCAATCGGAGACAGCGTTCAAGTGGCTCCAGTGCCTCATTTAATAGATGATTTATGGACGATCCTTAGATAATCGAATTCCTTGGTGGCCCAGACGGTAAAAGCGTCTGCCTACAATGCGGGAGACCTGGGTTCAATCCCTGGGTCAGGAAGATCCTCTGGAGAAGGAAATGGCAACCCACTCCAGTACTCTTGCCTGGAAAATCCCATGGGCGGAGAAGCCTGGTAGGCTACACTCCATGGGGTCACAAAGAGTCGGACACGATTGAGTGACGTAACTTTCACTTTCTTTCTTAGATATTCCACCAACTCTCTCCAAGAACGTGGGGTGGATCATCATATCCAGACATCCTGAAAATCACAAGTGCCACCCCCTGGGGCAGTTTAACTCGCTGCTTCCCCATCAGATGGGGACTCTGCATTGGGAACTGCTCTCCAGCCGCCCCCCTACCCCACCCCCCGCCACAGCTCAGTTGTTAAAGAATCCGCCTGCAATGCAGGAGACCAGGGTTTGATTCCTGGGTCAGGAAGATCCACTGGAGAAGGGATAGGATACCCACTCCAGTATTCTTGGGCTTCTCTTGTGGCTCAGCTGGTAAACAATCTGCTACAGTGTGGAAGACCTGGGTTCAGTCCCTTGGTTGGGAAGATCCCCTGGAGAAGGGAAAGGCTACCCACTCCAGTATTCTGGCCTGGAGAATTCCATGGACTGTATGGTCCATGGGGTCGCAGACTCACACGACAGCGACTTTAACTTTCACTCCAGCCCCCGAGTCCCACCGCGCAGGAACTGCTCCCTTTCTAGAACAGGGACCGTCCCAGTTGCAATTCCCTCTGCTCCTCTACTACTGGTACACTCAGCCGGCCCTGTCTGCAGACACAAGTGGTCCCCCGTTCTGTATACAGGAAGTCCTCCACCCCCTCACCATCCATTGACCAAGCCGGGAACAGAGATGCTTGGGTGAACTGGCTTCTGTTGCCTTGTACTGAAAATACAAACTGAGGTAGATGAACCTAGAGCCTGTTACACAGAGTGAAGTAAATCAGAGAGAGAAAAACAAATACTGTATATTAATGCACGTTTGTGCACGTAAGTAGTTTCAGTTGTGTCTGACTCTGCAACTCTGTGGACTGTAGCCTGCCAGGATCCCATCCATGGGATTCTCCAGGCAAGAATACCGCAGTGGCTTGCTATGCCTTCCTCCAGGGGAATCTTCCCGACCCAGAGATTGAGCCTGCATCTCTTGTGTCTTCCTTCATTGGCAGGCAGGTTCTTTATCACTAGTGCCACCTGGGAAGCCCATACTAATGTACGTATATACACATAATCTAGAAAAATGGTACTAATGAACGTATTTGTAGGGCAGGAACAGAGACAGATGTAGAGAATGAATTTGTGAGCAGCACAGCAGGGGAGGGAGAGGATGGGATGAACTGAGAAAGTAGCACTGAAATACATACATTATCTTGTGTAAAGTAAACAGCTAGTGGGAAGTTGCTATGTGGTGCTCTGTGACAACCTAGAGGGGTGGGATGGAGGCTCAAGACAGAAGGGATATATCTATGCTTGAATGGCAGCCCACTCCAGTGTTCTTGCCTGGAGAATCCCAGGGACGGGGGAGCCTGGTGGGCTGCCGTCTCTGGGGTCACACAGAGTCGGACACGACTGAAGTGACGCAGCAGCAGCAGAACTAATTCACGTTGTATGGCAGAAACCAACACAACATTGTTAAGCAATTATCTTCAAACTTTTTTTTTTTTAATCATATATATACTGACCTTTTCCCCCTACCTCTTTGGAGCAGTTTCTCAGAACTATTTGAAATGCTATCTCCGGGGCTATACGCCTCATTTTGTCTCAAATAAAACAACTCAAAAAAGAGAAAGAAAAAAGAGGCAATGAAATCTGAAGAGCAAAGTTCAAGACTTTGTGTCATTTACTAGCAGAGTGCTCCTGTGCAAATTACCAATATTTTTTCTTCTGACCATTAGGGTCCTCATTTCACAAATGAGGGCAATAACACCTCATTTTTGTGATCTAATAGAGCCAAAGCACCTGGAATGTCAGAGCATCAGAATGTTACTCAGATATTGTTTCTTTTCTTTTTTCCCTAGATTCTCTGGATCACCTCCTCATGTCGCTCTCAGTCTAACTCTGGATATAGGGTAGGTTGCTAAATATTGCCTCAAGACTCAAATTTTACCGCCTGCATCTTTGGGATGGGCCACCTCAAAACCGGGCAGGGCTCACCACAGCCCGACTCCACTCTAGGTCAAAGTTTGCATTTGTGATGTCCAGGTGGGGACACAGTTCCTGACACATGACAGGCACTGGGAAGCGATGGTCCAACGAATGAGTGGGTCTGGTGCCGAAAGATAATATATCCTTGGAAAGTCCTTTAGGGGGGTGTCCAGTTGTTTCCATAGAAAACATCATCATCAGAGTGATCACAGCTGACTTCATAGGCAGGGGGTGGAGTCAGAGGTTCCAATCTGGGGGGCGTCCACAAGGTCTGCAAATCAGGAACAGTGGACGCAGCCCGTGACCACCGAAGCCGAAGGCTGACTGGAGGTCTTCTAAGACTTCCTGAGGTCACAGACCCCTCTGAGCCCACTCGCCTGTCCAGTCTGGCTCTCCTGGGCTCCTCTGGATGGTTAGGCTGTCCCTCCTCAAGTCCTGAGGGGATTACAATGCTGCTGTAAGAGGGTGGTTGGTCCAGCTCTTGGGGGTGGGGCTGCGGGTCCATCACTGTGGCTTCGACATAGGTTGGCACCTCAAAGGCTTCATTGTCCCTGAGTGGGGTGGGGTGGGGGAGGAAATAAGGAAATTAGTGGCTTCCTAAAAGGAGCCTTTTTCCCCTTTTCTGTCTTCTACCAGCAAAAGACCCCTCCACTCCCTGCTACCAGTGACCAGGGAAAGCAGAATCTGTATGCCTGGAGGCCAGAAGTACAAAGGAAGAATGGGTCCACGTGTACTCTTGCAGTCCTGCCCACCCCTCAACTCACCGTGCATTGCTGGAGGCCTCTGGGCTCTCGGTCTGCACTGATCGAGACCCCCATTCCAAAAAACAGGCCAGGAGGCAGCCCAACAAAAAGAAGCCACCCAAGCTGAGAAAGAAATAAGCCACAGGGGTGATGTCCGGCCGTATCCCCAGCAAAGCCAGCCCCAGGAGGAAGGAGGTGCAGCACAGGAAGAGAAGCGGCTTCTCCAGTTTCCCCCACAGCTGGCCTGGCACCATGGCCCCTCCCCAGGCTCCTGCAAAAAGACACACAGCTGTTGTGTCCAAACTAGCAGTTGGCATCACGGCTGGGTCAGATTTCAAAGTAAGCCTATCAGACACCTCTGTCTGGCTTTGTTCTTTCCATCTCAAATCAAAATAAATGGCCCAAAGAAATGGTCTGCAGGGTCCCCCCACCCCCAGCTCTGGAGTTTTCTCTAGGATCACCTAGGAGTATGATCCTGGGGTATCAATATATGTGGAACAGCCAGGAATCCAGCCCAGGAGTTCTGACTCCCAGCCCCTGTGTAAGTGTATTTGCTGTGCCATGACCTCTAGTTCCTTCCTTTTTCTTTCCTCCCTGTGACCTCTCTTCCAGCTCCACATTTCTATGCCTTCCAGGTCCCAGTAGTGGACAGGCCCTGCCTGGGGCCTCTCCATGCTCCGGCATCTCAGGAATCCAGGTGATGGGCAGGCCACACCCCTTACTTTTGCTGGCTCTAAATCTCCCCCGCTCCCCACCTCCCCAGTCCCAAGCCCTCCGTCTGACCTCAGCCTTAGCTTATTTGACACCCCCCCCACACACATCTTCCCATTTCCTCCAGTCAGCCCATGTTCCAGTCGGAGGGAGAAAAGTGTACACAGACACAGGACACAACTGCCTGAGAGTCTTACAGACCAGGGTCTTGAGCAAGGGACTTCGGCCCGCTAATTCTTGACCTCTCCCTGTCCCACGTCTGTCAGGGTCCACCACCCTCTATGGGCCCTAACTCGGTAAACTCAGACTTCAAGTGTCCTGCCTGAAGTTATTACCGAAGGGGCTCCGAGGCTGGTGAGAAGAAGCCTTTTCTTTGCTCTGCAACACAGCAGCAACCCCCAGGCAGCCTGTCAGGAGTCCCCTGAACTCTGCACAGGAAGGAGTCACAGGTTCTAGAAAGGAGCCAGACGCCCTCCTTACACCCCAGCCCCAAAGGCACGACCCTCCCACCCTCTTACCTGCGCTAGGACCTCCACACCTGTCTCAGCGCACTTGGCCGTAAGTAGGTTGGGACAGGGGGAGGAGGAGGGAGGAGGAGACAGGGCGGAGCCCACTGGTTCCACCCACTTTTGTGCCCAGATCCCTACATTCCTGCGAAGGCTTCCTCCTTCCTTTCTGCTCAAGGCTGAACTCCTACTTTTGCCCCACCTGGAATTTTTCTGACTCTTAGTTACTCTATCCCCAACCCCCACAGAGCCCTAGAGAGAGTACTCCCCAACCTCACCCCCAGTGATCTTTGTACTTTGGATCAGAGTTAAATTCATCTTTCTTTCTCCCTTCTTCTCAAGGCACTTGGTATTCCCAGCAGTTTGCATTATATTTAGCTAATGTTTTGTGCCTGGGAGCAAGATGTTAAGCTGGGCCCTGCGGGGCTCCTGGGCACAGAGGTCTTTTTGTCCCTTATTTCTTAGAGTCAAAACTCCAGCCTCCATGACCTTCTCTGAGTTCCAAAGAGCAGAACAGTTGCTAATCGAGGAAGGAACAGTCAGGAAACCACCTGAGGCAATATTAAAGGGACCAGAGAGGCTCAAGGTTAGGAGCCCCAACCACCTAAGACCCTGAATACAACCTCACCCTTTTGAAACTTTGCAGAAGAAAGAATGCAAGACTTACTGCCTAGACCCTTATCACACACCCTTGCCCAACTATATAACCTCTCCCTACTTACCCCTGAGTGGGGCACATTTCCTGAGACCCCACTGTTGCTTTGTGGCCAGCCATTCTTTCTTTCTTCTCCATAACTGTCTCCGTATTTATGTTTGGCATTGGTGCACAGAGAGCCAAGATTTTGGCAACAAGCAGAGCAGAGACCATGGTTTATTTAATCTCTGTGTATCACATAGTGCTTTGCACACTGATGTGTCCTGCTTCCCCTACCAAAGTATCATTTCTATAAATTTCTTGTTTTCTGCAGACCTGTAAGATGTGTTCATATGTATGCTGCTTTGCTCAGTTAACTTGTTTTTTGTTTTAAATTTTAATACTATAAATTTTATTAAAGATGATGGGATAGTACTTTATGTGCTGTGTAAGTATGTGCATGCTCAGTCGTGTCTGACTCTGCGGCCCCATGGACTGTAGCCCCCCAAGTTCCTCCGTCCATGGGTATTCTCCAGGCAAGAATACTAGAGTGGATTGCCACTTCCTCCCCCAGGGATTTTCCCAACCCAGGGGGCTGACTGGTGTGTCCTTCATTGCAGGCAGATTCTTTACCCCTGAGCTGTTGAGGAAGCCCCTACTTTGTTACCAAGTCCAAGCTCACTCTGTGCATTGCACAACAGACCAATGAATCCGGAAGACAAGATGTTGAGGTAAGGAATATGACTTTATTTGGAAAGCTGGCTTACCGAGACAATGGCAGACTACCTTCCCTAAGTTTCAAAGGGCAGTTTCAAAGAGTTTCTAATTAGGGAAGTAAAGGAATATAGAAACAAAGGAAGAGCAGTCAAGAAACAATAGTTCCATGATTAAGCAGAGTCCTGGTTCCTCCTCAAGGGATGTAGTAACAATATATCTGAGACTTTTTATTGAAACTAAGGCCCCCACCTAGGTGGAGGATGGTTACTTTAGACCAAGCACAAGTTTGGCCACCTAATGCGAAGAGTCAACTCATTGGAAAAGACCCTGATGCTGGGAAAGATTGAGGGCAGGAGGAAAAGGGGATCGCAGAGGATGAGGTGGTTGGGTGGCATCACTGACTCAATGAACATGAGTTTGAGCAAGCTCTGGGAGACAGTGAAGGATAGGGAAGCCTGGCGTGCTGCAGTCCATGGGGTCGCAAAGAGTTCGACACTACTGAGCGACTGAACAACAACAAAGATTGAAGACAAAAGGTGAAGGGGGCTGAAGAGGATGAGACAGTTAGATGAGCATCACTGACTCAGTGGACATGAATTTAAGGAAACTCAGGGAGATAGTGCAGAAGACCCTGGCTTGCTGCAGTCTGAGAGGGTAACAGATAGAAAGGCCAGACATCCCCAAGCAGCAGGAGGAAATAAACTGAAAGTGGCAGACGTTTTTTTTCCTTCTCTACACAAAATTAGAAGAGGCTTCTTTTAATTGTGTTGCTAACAACTGGTTCTGCCTTGAGCTAACCAATGTGTTTTTCTTATGGAAATGTTTTTCTTAAGCTATGGTAATGAAATTATGTATTTGCTTTGGAATCTACTTTTCTTCAGAATGGTTCCGCCTAAGACTAACCTTCACTTCGTGGGAAATAGATGGGGAAACGGGAAACAGTGTCAGACTTTATTTTTTTGGGCTCCAAAATCACTGCAGGTGGTGATTGCAGCCACGAAATTAAAAGATGCTTACTCCTTGGAAGAAAAGTTATGACCAACCTAGATAGCATATTCAAAAGCAGAGACATTACTTTGCCAACAAAGGTCCGTATAGTCAAGGCTATGGTTTTTCCAGTGGTCATGTATGGATGTGAGAGTTGGACTGTGAAGACAGCTGAGCGCCGAAGAATTGATGCTTTTGAACTGTGGTGTTGGAGAAGACTCTGGAGAGTCCCTTGGACTGCAAGGAGATCCAACCAGTCCATTCTAAAGGAGATCAGCTCTGGCTGTTCTTTGGAAGGAATGATGCTAAAGCTGAAACTCCAGTACTTTGGCCACCTCAAGCGAAGAACTGACTCATTTGAAAAGACCCTGATGCTGGGAAAGGTTGAAGGCGGGAGGAGACGGGGACGACAGAGGATGAGATGGTTGGATGACATCACTGACTCGAAAAACATGAGTTTGAGTGAACTTCAAGAGTTTGTGATGGACAGGGAAGCGTGGCGTGCTGCAGTCATGGGGTCGCCAAGAGTTGGACACGACTGAGCAGCTGAACTGAACTGAAGACTAACCTTGTTTTCTTTTCTCAAACCGTGGGCTGATAATGACTCAACAAACCAGTATTCATGTCAATCGTTTTATGGCCAGGATGACACACCTTGTGCCATTCTATCTCAAAAATGCATATTGTAGGAGACAGGACTGGTGAAACTCCTGCAGCCTTGAAGTATCTCTCTTATCTGATTAAGAGCTTGCTAACAGACAGAAAACACCTTGCTAAAAACTAGCAAGGGGGCATTCTTTCTGCTCCCTTCTGATGTCTATGTTAGAAATTTTCTCTATCCCTCTTATACTTTAATAAAATTCTGTTACACAAAAAGCTCCCGTGGTCAAGCCTGGTCTTTGGCCCTGGACAAATCCTCTCCTCTGGAGGTCACAAATCCCAGCATAGCACATGGCTCGCAGCAGCAACCTTAAAGTCCATGGGGTTGCAAAGAGTCGAACATGACTTAGGGACTGAACAACAAAAATGAAATCAAAAGATTAGACAATTGTAATTGTAGGTTTGCAGAACAGAAATAGCTAAAAGATTGGTAAATAGCTCTAGGGTTTTTCTGGTGGCTCAGTGGTAAAGAATCTGCGTATCAATGCAGGAGACACGGGTTCGATCCCTGAAAGGAGAAGATATCCTGGAGAGGGAAGTGGCAACCCACTCCAGTATTCTTGCCTGGAAAATCTCGTGGACAGAGGAGCCTGGAATGCTACAGTCCATGGGGTCTCAGAGAGTCTGAAACATGTACAGTACAGACTTGTGTACTGATCAACGACAACAAAATTCCTGGAGCACCGCCCTGTTACCTCACCACCAACCAATTAGAAGGAAGTCACACACCCTACAAAATTCACCGCTTATTTTGCCTTCAAAAACTCTTTCCCCAAACCATCAAAAGACCATTGGGTCTTTTGACTATGGGCCGCCCACTCTCTTTGCATGGCCCTTGTAATAAACCTTTCTCTGTCCCAGTTTCCCACGTTGCAGTTTGTCTGGCCTCACTGTGGGTCAGGCAAATGAACCAGTGTTGGGCAACACTTCCACCGCGAGTGTCTCAAGGTGAGTGATCAGTTTCAACCATCTCTGAATCTCTGAATCTAACACAGTTCCTGACACACGGTAGGTGCTCACTGAGCACAGTTGAACATTCTTGTTAGAAGGCTACCGATCTAGCTGGCCTTGCCACAGCCTGGAGATCTGGGATCCATTCTTTTCTGTTTGGGATCTGGTGGTAAGTCTGGGTGGGGCAGATACTGGGAGGCGCAGAGTGGCTGGAGGACTACTTTGCTCTGGAGGCAAGGTTGGACTCTGAGCCTTCAGAGTATTGATTGTGGACCAACCAGAGGAGTAGCAGTCCTGGGGCACGGCCAGGGCTACCACAGCAGAGGATGTGTGGAGTGTGTGGGCGGGAGGCGGGGAGAAAAGGAGAACAAGAATGAGATTATGGATAAAGAGTGAGTGTGTCTGGGGTTGTGTGTGTATGTGTGTGTAGTGGTGGGGTGTCAGTGTTGGTTCTCTGTTCCTGGTTGAAAGAGAAGAGACGATATAACAGGAAGGCTGTGGTAGTCTAAATGAGCTGTCTCTCTAGGAAGTGGGAATATAGGGTGGGAAGAGACCTGCTTGTTAAAATTGGCTCTCTGTGTCCTTAGGTTCTGTGTTCACTCAGATCCATCCCAACTAAAGTAGAAAGTATTCAGAAAAGAAATGTAGAAGGTTCCAACAAGCGAAACTTGAATTTGTTGAGTACTGGCAACTATTTATATAGCATTTATTGGGCATTATAAGTAATATAGAGATGATTTAAAGTATATAGGAGGATTACCAAGTTATATGCACATTACTATATCATTTTATATAAGAGACTTGAGCATCCTTCGACTCAGTGTTTATAGGGTTTCACACCAGTGTGTACTCTATGATATCTAATGAGATGTAAGCTTTCTTTTTTTTTTTTTTAAATCTTTTAAAGATTTTATTTATTTATTACTTTTGGCTGTGCCGAGTCTTTGCTGCCGCATGGGCTTTTCTCTAGTTGTGCTGAGCAACTACTCTTTAGTTGCAGTTCATGGACTTCTCTTGTTGCAGACCATGGGCCCTAGGGAGTTTCAGTATGTGTGGCTCCCGGGCTCTAGAGCAAAGGCTCAGTAGTTGTGGCTCAAGGGCTTAGTTGCTCTGTGGCATGTAGGATCTTCCCAGATCAGGGATCAAACCTGTGTCTCCTGCATTGGCAGCCAGATTCTTTACCACTGAGTTTCCAGGAAGGTCCCGAGATACGTTTGAAATGAAGGCTTTTCCACAGTCATAGCATCTGGGGGTGATTAACCAATCCCCTACCAATACTGTTGTTGCTGTTGTTGTCCAGTCACTAAGTTGGGTCTGACTCTTTGCAGCTTCATGGACTGCAGCACTCCAGGCCTCCCTGTCCTTCACCATCTCCCAGAGTTTGCTGAGAGATGACTATTTTGTTTCTGCTGATTTTCTTACTGTTCAGCTCCTAAGGAGAATGTACAGTGGTTGGGATCAGAAGGACTTGGATCCACAGAAAATATGTTAATAGCAAGAAATTGGCCGAGTCATTGGGATGTGTGATAAGTAAGAGGACTGAGTTAAGGACTGAGTTCTGGATTGGAGGGTACAGGAAGGGTTGGCTGACAGGCATAAGGGCCAAAGGGTGAAGGCCTGAATATCTGCAGTGTGAAAGGTCAGACAGTCCCGGTGAGGTGGGACTTCTGTGGCCTAGGGCTCTTAGTTGCTAGTGAGGACGTATGCTAGCAAGATTTGTTAGGTAAGAACTGGATCCAGTTCATGGGGCTGGCCTGCTGTCCGGCTGTACCCTACAGTATGTTATCAATTCCAATTGTTTTAAATAGATTTTCTAAAAATTCCATTTGTTAAAAAATATAAAATGTCAGAGAATATTTAAAGACTGAAGAAAAAGTATCCACAATCTAAGTATCCTAACATGGTCACTTAAATTTATGCACATTTCTACCAATCTGTTCACACACAAACCAGAATATACTCTAGTTGAGATCAGAGAATGTTCACCATTTTGTTATCTTTAAAAAAAATTTTTTTTAAATGTTGTAAAAGAGAGTTTGCCTTTTGATATAATCTTTATTGTAATGATTTCTAATAGCTATATAATATTTTACTGAATGGATATATCATAATTTAACATACCTTTATATTATTCAATAACATCAAGTATATTTTATTCAATTTTTCTTTTGGCCATCAAAAATAATGCTTTAAGAGACAAAAAAAAGTAGATTAATGGTTGCTAGGGTCTGGAGAGAGGGAGGATTTATTTTGGGGAGTTAATTAAAATGTCTTCAAATTAGGTAGTAGTGACGCTTGTACAACTCTGTGAATATATATATTAAAAAAAACCCACTAAATTATACGCTTTAAAAAGGTGACTTATATGTCTATAAAGCTGTTTAAAAAAATAATGCTATCTTCTTAGGTATAGTTTTTATTTCTTTTTGGATTATTTCCTCCAGTTGAATTAAAGGAACAACATTATTGAGACGAGCCAGGTGAAAGTTTTTATTGCCCTGAACGCATGAAGCCAAACTCCTTTCCAGAGGTTTTACTTTCCTTTTTTCTTTATCAACTTAGTTTATCAGCTGAGTTTATCACTTAATTCAGTTGTCTTTCCACTTTCTACTTGCCTACTTTCCGCAAACCACCTTGCTGGAGGTTGGAGCACCCTTCTTGGTTGGCCCACTTTGTGGCCTTGTTTTGGAGGGTGTGGGTGCAGGAAGTGGGCGATCAGGGGAAAAGGGAGAAGGGGAGAAAATGCACAGACTCCTGGGAAGGGTCATGGGTGTCTGCCGCTGTGTGCTTCTGCGTCCCCAGGTTTCTGTGGTCTTGTATTTCTGAACCTGGGTCTGCTTGGTGCTTATGGCCAACCCATGTGGAGTGCTTTGTACCTACTGCTCTCTGTACTTTTGCACATATGCTGTCTTTTGTACATACAAAATTAGGTAATTTAAAATATAATGGAATAAGGGGGAGTTGCTATCATTATATCATTTTGTAGGTGAGGTGGGAGCAAGATTTGAACCCGCCATCCCAGTCCAGAACCCTGGCTCTTAACTGCTATGTCATCCAACTCTAAACACTTTTTTTTTCTGGCTGCTTGATAATGATAATTTAACAAAACTCCTATGACTTTCTAAGGTCATTACCCTGGTCCTCCCTGGAGGAGTAGGTAGAGGCTGTTTTCCCCATTGTTTGATGTCTTGGGAAAAGACTGATTTTTCAGATACCAAAGGCAGCAAAAGAGAATATCAGGAGATAAATAAGGTTATCGAGCTGTAAAGCAAGATTGGGAAGTTAAGATTGTAGGCACTATCGGGATGCTCATCTTTTATGAGCTAATTAAGCCCGATTATAAAAAGTAACACTTTAACTGAAGAGCTGTTAGAAGCCTCATGTGCAGGTGACTTC
The DNA here is from genome assembly GCF_055505025.1 of Bos grunniens. Classification (NCBI taxonomy): domain Eukaryota; kingdom Metazoa; phylum Chordata; class Mammalia; order Artiodactyla; family Bovidae; genus Bos; species Bos grunniens. The sequence continues at coordinate 13,478,241 of NC_141168.1, forward strand.
TTAAAAGGTGTTGATGGTAGAAACCACAAATATTGTGGAAACAAATTGCAATGTCATTTGATCCTTAGTAACAATTGTGGAGTAGATCTGATTATCATTTTCATGTTACAGAGGAGGAAACCAGCTCAGAGAAAGTCCATGATTTCTTTAGTTAGAATCAAACTCAGAATCCTTTTTTAAAAAAATAATTGTATTTATTTATTTACGGCTGAGCTGGGTCTTCGTTGCTGTGAGGACTTTTCTCTAGCTGCGGCGAGCAGGGGCTCGTCTCATTGCGGAGCACAGGCTGTAGGGCACACGGGCTTCAGTAGTGGTGGCAGGTGGGCTTGGTAGTTTCGGCTCCTGGGCTTTAGAGCACAGGCTCAACAGTTTTGGCACGTGGGCTTAGTTGCTCTGCGGTATGTGGGATTCCCCCCAGATCAGGAATCAAACCCATGAATCCTGAGCCTCCTGCATTGTCAGGTGGATTCTTTACTACTGAGCCACCATGGAAGCCCTGGTTAAATGATATAACAGGAAGTAAATCAGAAACGTTGATATTTGGGGGGGCGGAAATGCTTTCAAAGAAGCCTCAAGTATGTCAGGATAAATATTATGCTCACCAGCTAATTGTCACGTAGTACCAAACTCGCTGGCAATGAACTGAGCGAACAGTGGGATTCAGTGCTGTCGCGTGTTCAGACCGAGCCACAAAAAGTGATACTGGCATTTGAGAAACTGAGTGTGGTGGTTGCCGAGTGACACAAGAAAGCACTGTGTTGATTAGAAGTGTCTACAGGTAGTGGCAACAGTGTCCCATGTGATATGTCTCCACACATGAGAAAACAGGGACAGCTGCTGCTGCTAAGTCGCCTCAGTCGTGTCCAGTTCTTTGCAACCCTGTGGGCCGTAGCCCACTAGGCTCCTCTGTCCATGGGATCCTGCAAGGCAAGTATATTGGAGTGGGACACATTGTAGTTGATCATGTGTTTTTTGGAGATAGCCAAACCAGCTTCCAGATCTCAGTTCTGCCATTTACTGTGTGATCTTGGGTAAGTACTTTACCTTTCGGGGCTTCAGTTTCTAATTTGTAAAGGTGAAAATAAGCCCAAGCTTATCACTCCTTTCCCATCCTGCTCCTCCAGCCTGGCTTTGACCCAGGGACCCACCTCAAGGCCACCATCCTGTCGCAGGGCCTGGATTTCTTTCACTGTGGAGCATCTGTTTGTAACTTAGATTGTACATCACCCTCTGCTAATCTCTAAAGTTATCTAAAGTAATATCTAAAGTAATCTCTAAAGTTATTACCCAGGAAATGTAACACTTAAAACATTTATTTGTTATCTTTGGTTGCACTGGATCTTTGTTGCTGCTCACGTGCTTTCTCCAGTTGCAGCAAACAGGGCTCCTCTTTGTTGTGGTATATGGGCTTCTCATCACGGTGGCCTCTCTTGTAGGCCTCTCTTGTGTTCTAGGGCACATGGGCTTCAGTAATTTCAGTTCTCGGGCTCAGCAGTTGCGATTCCCAGGCTCTGGAGCGCAGGCTCAGTAGTTGTGGCACAAGGGCTTCGTTGCTCTGAGGCATGTGGGATCTTCCCAAATCGAGGATTGAACTCATGTCCCCTGTATTGGCAGGTGGATTGTTATCCACTGTGCCACCAGAGAAGTCCTGATATATCTTATTTTTTTATTCATTTCAAAGTAGGCTGCAGAGCCATCAGCACATTTCCACCTAGCTACTTCAGCATGCATAAAAGTACCTAGAGTCAAATATTACTTTACAGTTAACCATTTTTTTAAAGTAAAATTTGCATGCAATGAATTGCACAGATTTTAAGTGGACCATTCCACAAGTCTGGCTAAAACTTATATTGGTATAACCCACCTCCAATCAAAATAAGAAACATTATTAACACCCAGAAAGTTCCATCATTCCCCTTCCTGGTCAACCCTGCAAGCAAAAAGATACTTCACATTATTAGCCCTTGTGTGTGTGTGTGTGTGTGTGTGTGTGTTAATCGCTCAGTTGTGTCCAACTCTTTGCTACCCGGTGGACCAAAGCCCACCAGGATCCTCTGTCCATGGGATTTTCCAGGCAAGAACACTGGAGTGGGTGCCATTCGCTCCCCTAGGGGAATCTTCCTGACCCAGGTTTAGAACCTGGGTCTCCTGCATTGCAGGCAGATTCTTTACCATCTGAGTTACTAGGGAAGCCCCTATTAGTTCTTAGAGAAATGCAAGTTAGAATCACAATGACTTACCACTACACACCAATCAGAAAAGGTAAAATAAGAAATTGTAGTAACACCAAATGCCGGTGAAGATGTGGAGAAACTGTACTGCTCATGAATTGCTGGTGTGAAGGTAAAATGGTAAGGCCACTCTGGAAAAATATAGCAGTTTCTTTCCAGAACTAAACATTCACGTATCACATCACTCAGCGATTGTACTCCTGGGCATTTACCCTGGAGAAATGAAAACGTGCACATAAAAACCTGTATGTACATATTCATAGCAACTTTACTTGTAGTAACCCCTGTGATATTGTGATTGATAATATATATATAGGGCTTCCCAGGTGTCTCAGTGGTAAAGAATCTGCCTACCAGTGCAGGAGACACAGGAAATGTGGGTTTGATCCCTGGGTTGTGAAGATTCCCTGGAGGAGGAAATGCTGACCCACTCCATTATTCTTGCCTGGAAAATTCCATGGACAGAGGAGCTTGGGAGGCTACAGTCTCTGGGGTCTCAAAATGTCAGATAGGACTGAGCCCAGTACATATATATATATATATGGACATTCAAATGACCAAAATATGTTTCTCATATATATGTGGCTTTCGTCCATAGTCCCTGGGTCACAGCTTCCAAAAGCCTTGAAACTGTGTAATCATTGCTAGTGATAAACATGTCTTTTGTGAATGAAGTGACTTTTAGAAGCACCTGAAGGTGGGGGTTTTCAACCTCAGGCTCCTCTCTCCTCCCCAGAAATCAGGGGGTAGAACTGAGAATTACAACTCACTGATCACTCGGTTGGTTCTTCTGGCAACCAGACCCACCACCTTTAGGTGCTTATAAAAGTCACTTCATTCACAAAAAGACACCTTTATCATTCTCAATGCTTAGACAAAGTAATGTCTCTGCTTAGACAGCATATTAAAAAACAGAGATATTACTTTGCTGACAAAGGTCCATATAGTCAAAGCTATGATTTTTCCAGTTGTCATATACGGATGTGAGAGTTGGGCCATATAGCAGTCTGAACATCGAAGAATTGATGCTTTCGAATTGCGGTAGTATAGAAGACTCTTGAGAGTCCCTTGGACAGTAAGGAGATCAAACCAGTGAATCCTAAAGGAAATCAACCCTGAATATTCATTGGAAGGACTGATGCTGAAGCTAAAGCTCAAATACTTTGGCCACCTGATGAGAAGATCTGACTCATTGGAAAAGACCTTGATGCTGGGAAAGACTGAGGGCAGGATGAGAAGGGGACACCAGAGGATGAGATGGTTGGATGGCATCACCGACTCAATGGACATGAGTTTGAGGAATCTCCAGGAGCTGGTGAAGGACTGGGAAGCCTGGTGTGCTGCAGTTCATGGGATGACAAAAAGTCGGACATGATTGAGTGCCTGACCAACAGAGATTTGGTCGATCATGACTATGTAATGAAGTCTCCATAAAAACCCCATTTTCCGAGAGCTTCTACATTGGGCTTCCTTGATAGCTCAGTTGGTAAAGAATCTGCCTCCAATGCAAGAGACCCTGGTTTGATTCCTGGGTCAGGAAGATCTACTGGAGAATGGATAGGCTACCCCCTTCCAGTTTTCTTGGGCTTCCCTTATGGCTCAGCTGGTAAAGAATCTGCCTGCAATGTGGGAGACCTAGGTTTGATCCCTGGGTTGGGAAGATCCCCTGGAGAAAGGAAAGGCTACCCCCTCCAGTATTCTGGCCTGGAGAATTCCATGGACTTTATAGTTCATGGGGTTGCAAAGAGTTGGACACAACTGAGGGACTTGCACTTCATTCTACATCGGGAAGCTGGGAGGCTTCCACCTGCCTCTGGGCTGGTTCCCAAGCTCTATGAGGACAAAAGCTTGTTCAGGACTTTGTCCTATGTATCTCTTCATCTGGTTTTTGAATCATATCCTCTAATATACTTTTATAACAAATTGGCAATCTAGTAAGTAAACAGGTTTTATTGAGTTCTGTGAGCTGTTCTAGCAAATTAATCAAACCCAAAGAGGGGGTCATGGGTTATATAACCAGTCTGTCAGAAGAACCAGTGACAACCTGGACTTGCAGCTAGTGTCTGAAGTGGAGGGTGGTCTTACATATGGAATGTGATGCTATTTCTGGGTAGTGTTAGAATTGAGTTGAATTCTTGGACACCTTGCTGGCATCTGAAAATTGCCGGTTGGTGTAGGAAGCTTACACACACACACACACACACAGTGGAATTTGGTCCATAAACTGATTTTCAGCCCCAAACTACAAACAACCAAAATGTCCTTCAATGGGTTAAACAAACTGGCACATCCATACCAAGGAACATGATGACTTGGCAGTAAAAAGAACAAACTACAAACTACAGATACATAAAATGCCATGGGTGGATCTCAGGGAGTTAGGCTAAGTGAAAACAAGCCATTCTGATTCCATTCATACAGCTGTTGTAAAATAAGAACTATATGAGATTAGTGGTTGCCAGGGGTTAGGGAAGTGGGGAGAAAAAGAGAGAGGTAGCTGTAGCTATGAAAAGCGCATTGAGGGATCCTTAAATTTGGAAGCATTCAGTATCTAGACTAGACTGTGGCTGTGGTCACATACATCTGCGTGCGTGCTAAGTCGCTTCAGTCGTATATGACTCTGCGACCCCATGGACTGTAGCCCACCAGGCTGCTCTGTCCATAGGATTCTCCAGGCAAGAATACTGGAGAGGGTTGCCATGTTCTTCTCCAGCACACGTGCCTACAGGTGATAAAATTATATGGAACTAAACACAGACACAGAAATGAGTGCATGCAAAACTGGTGGAATCTGAATGAGGTTGATGGACGCTAACAATGCTAGTGTTCTGGTTGTATTATTGTACCGGATATGCCAGATGTTGCCATTGGGGAAACTGGATGAAGGGTATATGGAATCTCTGTATTATGCCTGACATTTGGCTTAAAAGACATGGGCATTTTTTACAAAAACTTTTTATTTTGTATTGGAGTATAGCTGATTAACAAACAATATTGTGATAGCATCAGCTGAACAGGGAAGGGACTCTGCCATACATGTACCTGTATCCATTCTCCCCCAACTCCCCTCCCAGACATAGGCATTTCTGGAAGCATATACAGAAAAGTGGAAAGTAGGATAGGGATGACTTCACTTTTCACAGTCAATAGTTTTCTGAGTGTTTTTGTTTTACCACATGCATGCCATGCTTTGTTGTTTTTAATTACCACTTGTATTTTGGTTCTATAAACAAAGTATCCCTTTTAAGAACTTTACCTAAAAACATTGCATTCTGGAAGCATACCACTATTTAGTAAGCTTGGAATTTGAATTACAACACAAGGAAATGGTTCAGTATTTAACTCTGAGCACTGACCTAATTGCAAATTTTGTATGTCAGCCGTTGCTCAGAAGATGTGGAAAGGAAGTAACTAGGTATGAAAGTACTTCACTTAGAAGTGCTCCTTTATAGGGAAAAATAGGTGCATTTGGAGGCTTTTCCTTCTCTCCCTGTGACAGTTATTTCACTTGTTAACCGTGGTAACAGATTGCCGTGAGTTGACTCATTGGAAAAGACCCTGATGCTGGGAGGGATTGGGGGCAGGAGAAGGGGACGACAGAGGATGAGATGGCTGGATGGCATCATCGACTCAATGCACATGAGTTTGGGTGAACTCTGGGAGTTGGTGATGGATGGGGAGGCGTGGTGTGCTGCGATTCATGGGGTCGCAGAGTTGGACACGACTGAGCGACTGAACTGAACTGAACAGATCGCCAACTCAATGGACATGACTTTGAGGAAACTCTGAGTGACAGTGAAGGGCAGGGAAGCCTGGCGTGCTGTAGTCCACTGGGTGGCAAAGATTCAGACACAATTTAGCGACTGAACAACAACAGATGCCAGAGAGCTGATAAAACATAATTTCTGGGTGTGCCTGTGAGAGTGTTTCCAGAAGAGATTAGTTCGATCAATGCTGGCTCACATGATTATGGGAGCTGAGAAATCCCGTAGTCTGCCATCCGCAAACTGGAGGCCCAGGAAAGGTGGTGGGGTCAGTTCCAGTCTAAGTTCAAAGGCCTGAGAGTCCAAGTTCAATATCCTATTGATCCTGTTTTTATTCGCTGACAACCTTCACTAATACAATCAATTTTTATTCTATTTGCTATAAATTCAGACATTGTAATCTAGATCACATGTGAAAGGATTAGTCTAGAAATTGTCTCATTCCTTCAGAGAAGATTAAATTCAGCTATTGGATTAGAAAAATAGGATTCTAGACCCTTTGAAGGAGGAGTGGCCAGGTCTGCAAAATCTGCCTCTAAAGTAAGAGATTATCCTACATAACACTGAGATAAGATTTAGGATTAAGTTAAGCAATTGATGCTTCCCAGGTGGCTCAGTGGGAAAGAATCTGCTTGCAATACAGAAGCTACGAGAGATGTGGGTTTGATCCCTGGGTCAGGAAGATCCCCTGGAGGAGGATATGGCAATCCACTCCAGTATTTTTACCAGAGTAGTCAATGGACATAATCCCATGGACAGAGGAGCCTGATGGGCTACAGTCCATGGGGTCACAGTCGGACTCGACTGAGCATTCAGCATTAAACAACTGATACAAATTTAGAAAACAATGAGAAGGGTACACAATTGTATACAAATGTGAATCTATAAATTCTTGAAGTTTTTTTTTTTTTACTGGAATAAACAATCTTTTAAAAAACTACAAATGAGGGGGCTTCCCTGATGGTTTCAGTTCAGTTCAGTCGCTCAGTCCTGTCTGACTCTTGGCAACCCCATGGACTGCAGCATGCCAGGCCTCCCTGTCCATCACCAATTCCCAGAGCTTACTCAAACTCATGTCCATTGAGTTGGTGATGCCATCCAACCATCTCATCCTCTGTCATCCCCTTCTCTGCCTTCAATCTTCCCCAGCATCAGGGTCTTTTCAAATGAGTTAGTCCTTCGCATCAGGTGGCCAAAGTATTGGAGTTTCAGCTTCAGCATCAGTCCTTCCAATGAATACTCAGGACTGAGCTCCTTTAGGATGGACTGGTTGGATCTCCTTGCGGTCCAAGGGACTCCCAAGAGTCTTCTCCAACACCACAGTTCAAAAGCATCAATTCTTCAGTGCTCAGCTTTCTTTATAGTCCAACTCTCACATCCATACAGGACTACTGGAAAAACCATAGCCTTGACTAGACGGACCTTTGTTGGCAAAGTGATGTCTCTGCTTTTTAATATGCTGTCTAGGTTGGTCATAACTTTCCTTCCAAGGAGTAAGGGTCTTAATTTCATGGCTGCTGTCACCATCCCTGGTGGTTTAGTGGTTAGGAGTCTACCTGCCGATGCAGGGGACACGAGTTCAATCCCTGGCCGGGGAAGATCACAAATGCTGTGGAGCAACTGAGCCTGTGTGCCACAGCTGCTAGCCAGAGCTCTAGAGCCTGTGAGCCCCAGCTGCTGAATCCCACGCATCTAGAGCCCATACTCTGCAATAAGAGAAGCCATGGCAATGAGAATCCTGCACATCCCTACAAAGAGTGGCCTCCTATTGCATCAACGAAGGCCCAGCTCAGGCAAAAATAAATAAATAAATCTTCTAAAAATGTATACAAATAAAATGGAAACATTTTTATATATTTTATTGCAGACTAATAGTTCAGACTTATTCCAGATTAATGTCCTCTGTAATATATCTTTATGCAAGACATAATTGACATACTATGCAGTTTCATCATTTTCTCCAATCAATATTATAAACTAAGAATTTCCAAAGTTCTGGTAAGTTGCTAAAATTCTTCACAAATATAATTTTTGATGGCTATGAAACATTACATCCTGGATGTACCATAATTTGTTCAAAAATCCTCCTGGTGGACATTTATTTGATACCACAAGCAATGGTGAGACAAGCATCTTTATTCACAAAGCTTTGTCTCTACTCACCCTCAACATGTATGAGAACTTCAATATAGTTGATTATATTCAACTTCAATATATGGAAAGTTCCATTTAAAAAAAATTTTAAGTTTTACTCTTTGGCCACGCCATTTGGCATGTTGCATTTTAGTTCCCCAACCAGGGACTGAACCTGCGCCTCCTGCATTGGAAGTTCAGAGTCTTAACCACTGGACTTCCAGGGAAGCCCCTCTTTTTTGTTTTAATTTGCCCTTATGGCTCTCATATTTTTATTTTGCATTAGTTGCACATTGTCACAGGTCTCCTTTGGACAACCAGAGTGCTTATTTGGGGATATACTTGTGACATTACATTACAGGTATGCATGGTCAGGATGAGATGAAGTCCTGGAGTGTGCTGGAATAATGGAAAAAACGGAGAGAGGAGGAAGACTGAAAGTGATGGGAGAAAAGAGGGGAACATGGGATACGAGATGAGGAAACCAGAAATACGAGATGAGAAGACAGCAAAGGGAAGAGGCATCTAAACTCCGAAAGCCCTCTGAGCCATCGAAGTCACCACACAGTCATCCAAGTGTGGTTTCAGCATCTGAAGAGAGTCTTCTCAAAGAAGTCCAGACCCTACTGAAACACAAGGCATTCTGATGATCTCACAGTGTGCATAGAAAGAGTAGGGGCTCTCAGTGATTAACTGGGGGGAGTGGGAAAACTATAGGTTTGTTGGGGAGGGAACAGGGGTCATAGTGGGCCAGGGAGAGAGGCCTGGCCTTTCCTTGGGATCTGGTTTGTGGGCGAGGGGAAGGCACCCCGAGGGGATGAGCAACTTCTTCAGGCCCTGGCAGCTCTGGCCAGTCTCCCGGCACGGCCTCTCCCAGCCCCTGCTGGTCAGAGTAGCCGGACCCCATTTAAACATCTGGATGCAAGCTCAGCCATGCTGGGGTTCTCTCCAGCCTCCACTTCCCCTGGGCTTCTGGCCCCAGCCTGTGTCTCAGGCACCATGGCTGGTCAGAAGACAGTGCCCAACCGGTTAGTTGCAGAATCCATCTGGCTTAGCTTTCTGTCTCTGACAGACTTAAGAAGCTTCTGTAGAAGAGAAAGAGGGACTATTTCCTGCTCCCTTCACATAAGCTGCCCCAAAGTGAGGCAGAGGGCTGCGGGCACACAAAGAACTGTTCTTCTCAAACACCTAGAGTGGCCAGGATGTGACTGTAGGAACAAGAACAGATAAACACCAGAGAGGACACAGACCGAGAAATATGGCGCCTAATGGCATTAGGTTTATTCTGTGGAAAGCAGAGTTGGAGATTCTCAGAGGCACTTGGTGACACTAACGGCAGATGGTGTATTATCCTGCCCGCCGCCCCCCGCCCCCAGCACACCCCAGAGCCAGACAAGAACCTCTATCAGATAGGAAACCAGAATCCCAGGGCCCCACAGTGGAGGAGAGCTAAGCAGATGGTCTGCTTTTTAATACCAATCGTCTTGCTTCCTCTGGGCTTTGGGCTTAAAGTTTGGCGTTTACAGCTGGAGGCACAGGGCCCATCCACTTTTCTCCTGAATAGAAAAGATTACGAGTCAGAGGGTCCACAAGCCCTCAGGGATTCTCTCCAGGAAGAGCTCCTGGGTGCTGGGTCTGGAAGGCTTCCTTCTCTCCTGCAGAAGAAGGTGGCCCCTCCCCACTCCACCTCAAGCACACCTACCTCTGTATGAGGTTCCATTATCGGAAGTGCCTAGAAGATTTTTTTTTTTTATTCTTGAATCCATCCTTCTGGGCAACTGATATAATGCAGGGGTGGGCTCAAGGGCAGGTCAGTAGGAACGTGTAACTTACCCAGCAGGTGTGCCAGCAACTCCAGCCGGTCGGAGCCAAAGAGCATGTGGGTTTCATCTTGCAGGTGGGCCACAGTGACGGGCAGCCCAAAAGCCTGGAGAAGTAACAGGGCAGGAGGGCGATGGAGCAGGTGGTGGTTTCAGGGCTGCGGTTGAAGGCTGCAAGTTAGTACTGGTCTGAGAGGTATTCGATGAGAGGTTGCAGGGTTCTAAGGAGAGTTTTCTGTCTCCTCTCTCACTATCAGCACTCTCCCTCCTTTCTTTGGGCCCAGGGAAAGGAAGGAAGAGGGTGAGGGTGATCTTGGAGATTTCGGAGGACTCACAGTTGGGGAGTAACTTTTGCTCAGGAGCTTGGGGACCTGGTCAAGATTCTCTGTCTCAGCACAGGGGTGGGGACAGAATTGCTCACCCCATATTTGCAGGCTGCCTCAGTGGTCTCCTTGAGCTGGTTCTTCACTTGTGGTGTTGAGACCCTTTCTAGAAGTTCCTGGGCTTGTTCCATGGACATGCCAGCCTTCTCTGCAGCCTGAAGGGATGTGGAGGGGAAAACAAGTGTGTCTGCGTTAGTGCAGGTGGGAATCTCAGGAGAAAACTGTGGTCATTTTATTTTCTGCCCCCACATCATCCACAGCACTTTTACCTACCCACGAGTGGAGGTCTATCTTTGCCAAGAGGGGCTATGTTTTTTGCCTTCAAAATCATGAGATTGGTAGAAAGAGCGGGTGGCAAAGAGGCATAAATGTAGAAATTTAACGCCAGAGGAATTGATGCTTTTGAACTGTGGTGTTGGAGAAGACTCTTGAGAGTCCCTTGGAGTGCAAGGAGATCCAACCAGTCCATTCTAAAGATCAGCCCTGGGTGTTCTTTGGAAGGAATGATGCTAAAGCTGAAACTTCAGTACTTTGGCCACCTCATGCGAAGAGTTGACTCAGTGGAAAAGACTCTGATGCTGGGAGGGATTGGGGGTGGGAGGAGAAGGGGACGACAGAGGATGAGATGGCTGGATGGCATCACTGACTCGATGGACATGAGTCTGAGTGAACTCTGGGAGTTGGTGATGGACAGGGAGGCCTGGCGTGCTGCGATTCATGGGGTCGCAAAGAGTTGGACACAACTGAGTGACTGAACTGAACTGAACTGAGCGCCAGAGGGCATCTTGAGAGGCCAGCTTCCAAACCACTTCATTAACAGGTCAGGAAAGACTCCCTGGTGGTCCAGTGGTTGAAGACTCTGTGCTCCCAGTGCAGGGGGCCTGGGTTCAATCTCTGGTCAGGGAACCAGAACCCATATGCTGCAACTAAGAGTTCACGTGTCACAACTAAGACCTGCTGCAGCCAAATAAATAAACATTTAAAAAAGCCAAAACAAAACAGGCAAGGAGCCTCCAGTCCGGAAACGGTACATATTTTGGTCAGTGTTGAAGAGCTTGTTAGTAGCAGAGCCAATGCTAGAATCCAAGTCCCTTGACATTAAGCTGGGGGTTCATGCCTTCCTACTTGTCAGAATTCCTGAATCCAAGGGCTGGGCTCTAATTCGCATAGAATTTCCTGAGGACTCTGGACAGGGCACATGGCTGCAGCCACCAGTGTCTGGCTTCAAGAGAATGTTAAAGGTTTCACTTTGGGGTTTGCTGGGATCAGTGATTCTCAACTTTGGCTGCACATAATAGAATATCCTGGGGGAGCTTTTTTGAAAATCTCAGTTTGGATGTCATCCTCGAAAACAAATTACATGGAATTTCTGGGTGGTAGTGTCCAGGTGCTGCAAGTGATTTTAATACACATCTGGGGTTGACAAGTGTTGCAACCTGACCCCCTTGACCTGGAGTGGGAAATACGGAGTCAGGCATGACTTCTTGGCTTTGACCCAGTTACATCAGAGAAGTGTATTTTGGCCAAGTGCTTAACAACAGGGAACTGGTTCAGTAAACAAGTACACCCACTGAATGGAATGCTATGTGGAACCTAACAATTATTCTCTCCAACAGTTTTAAATGACATGGGAAATGATGATTAAATATTAAGTGAAAAAGCAAGCCAATGCATAGACTTTGCAGGAATGAAAACTGAGGAGGATATACTGGCCATGCTTTACACATTTAACTTTTTTTGTGACTTGTCATTTTATATACTACATTTGAATATGCCTCAGCTATCTTTTGTAAACTTAAAGTGAAAGCGAAAGTCACTCCATCGTGTCCGGGTCCGACACTTTGTGACTCCATGGACTAGTCTATGGAATTCTCTCGGCCAGAATACTGGAGTGGGTAGCCTTTCCCTTCTCCAGGAGATCTTCCCAACCCAGGAATTGAACCCAGGTCTCCTGCATTGCAGGCGGTTTCTTTACCAGCTGAGCCACAAGGGAAACCCTTGTGGCTTAAGGGGGGAAAAAACTTAAGGGGAAAAAATGTGGTGTTGAATTTTCTGATTTAATCCTGCAGAAAAACTTTTTTGTATCTAAATATGGCTGGCACACGTTTTGACATTTGGAGCTATTTCCACTTTTCTCACTCGGACTTTCTGAATATTTCTGGCTTGAGTCAGTTATCTCTCTTTGTCTTTTCAAAGCCTGTTTTTTATGTCTCTTAGATGTGACAGTGAGGTTTGTGTTGCAGTTTTTAGGGCCAAGACTTGCCACTACTTCAAGGCTCCCCATCTGCAGGTACCCACATGTACCACCTCTCTCCTACTGACTTCTTTCATCAAATACATGTTTCCTTTTTCACCCATGATACATTCTTTCGACAATCTTAGTTCCAACCGTTTAGTAATTTGGCCTCTCAAACATCCTTTCTCCCCTGGTAACTATGACCTTTTCCACCCAATAATAAACAATGTCCTCTCTGCCCCCAGAGGTCAACTGTCCTCAGATTCCCCAGGAGAGGAGTGGGAACACTCACAGCCAGGATGCTCGGGGGCTCCGTGATGTCTTCATCCTGGGAAGAGGACAGTCAGTACGAGAGGTTGGCATGGTGAGGGGTGAGATGGAGGCCAGTGAACCAGGTCAGTGAACAAGGAGGAGGGCAGGACCTGGGACTCTAGGCCTAGGGGAGGGTCACCAAGTCATCCTGGGTCTCCCTGAAAGTTGGTGCCCAGAGCCCAACCCTCACCCGTGACCAGACACGCATCCACAGTTCTCTGGACACTTTCTCCAGCAGCTCCGGGTGCTCCATCTTCACCGCAGTGAGGAAGCGCATGGCTGTCAAACTTCCTGTGGGGCAGAGGCACTCAGAGGGGGGCCTCCTCTAGCTTGTTTCCCATGAAGACCAGGTTTTTCCTCCTTCTCATCTCCCCCAGCCCCCCACCCGCCAGTGCTCCATCGCCCTCAGCCTTCCATTTGCATTTCTGATCACTGATCCATCCTGCTCTCCCTCCCCTTCTGTCTCTACAACCTTCTGCATGATCAGCTCTGATGCTGAGCTTTCCCAAAGTTTCCTTCACTTAACAAAATCAACGGAACCCCTCCTTTCTGGCCCTGCAATCTCCAAATCCACTGCTGAAACCTTATGCTCCATCCATATCCCACTCTCTTCACCTTTCTTAAGGATCACAGAGAAGAAATCCTTGGGGAAGTGGATGGGAACCTGGTGATGCTGGCTCAGGAGCCTAAGGTCACTTCTCAAGTATACGGCTTTGTGGGGAAGCATAGCTGGCGGCTGGTTTCCTGCAAGGGGAAAGTTGGGCTTACTGATGAGAGATCACTTGAGGGTCCCAGACCGCGGATGCACCTACCTGGGTTTCAGGCAGCAGGCGTATTACTAGCTGCTGCCGCCAATAAGGAGACCCAGTGGAAGGGCCGCTCCCCTGGACGTTTGAAATGAGCCTTCCCTCAAATCCCCGACAAAAACGCCACTGCCTTCCTACCGCTCTCTCTTAAGATCCCTCCAATTAACGTCGGCTGCAGCTGCAGGCTGATGTTCCAGATATTCTTATATCGGCACAGGACCTGTAGGGAGGGGCGGAGACGGAGAGTGAAGAGGGCTGAGGGAGAGAAGGGTGTTTCATGGCACTGATCAGCCAGGCTATAGGCTCGGAGAAAGGGTTAGGAGGACACCCTAAATCTGGTTTGAAAGGGCAAAACTCTCTCAATTCCTAGTTATCGATTCCAGGATCTCTGCTCCTGTGGACAGTTTTTATCTGTTCTGCACCCCATCCCCCAAAACTGACATCGGAGGGCTTATATTCTGGATTCTTTGGAGCTGCTCATCTTCCAAGCCAGTATGGGAAACCCCAGCCTTAAGACATAAAGGTTCCACCTGGAGCCAGCGATCATACCCCGTTCATCAACAAAGTGACCTTCAGTCCTGGCTCTCTACCTGCTTGCCCGAAACCGCGTAGGGCACTGACAGGAAATTCACGAGACCGAGGTCCCCGCGCTCTTTCCTGACCCCTCCCTCTGCTTCTGTCTCCCCAAGCCCCGGGCGAAGCTGCTTCCCCGGCGTCACCTCGAAGGCCAGCCACGAGTAGGGGGACAGGACATCGTAGAACAGCTCGAGCGTTCGGGGAACGGGCCCCATGCTGCAGACGCGCGATCGCGAAGCGAACTCAGCCCCCGGAAGCCCGCGGCGCCAGCGTCCTTCCTGCAGCGCGCAGCGGCCCCGCCCCCGCTCTCGGCCTCCGGGGAGGACCGCCCGCGACCCACCCGGGCGGCGCCTCCTCCCGGGGGAACCCGCCCCCGGGACAGAGTCCGGTGGGCCGTTGGTGTGTGCGTGGGTTCCCTGAGGGCACCCGCGGGGGGCGAGGGTGAGGGGGGGTCCCCTGGGGAGCTCGCAGGTGTGTTCACCCGCTCTGCTCCGGGGGATGGGGGGCGTGGCTACCCTGCCCTGGGGAGGAGTGTGGGGCAAAGGGGCGAGGTTTGAAATGCTTGCCTCTACTCTTAGCTGTGCAGCTCTGGCAAGCCTGTTGACTTCTCTGAACCAGAGAAGGCTTGTTACTGACCGGAGTTCTTGGCCTCCTTCGAACTTCTGCGTGGGAGCGTGCTATTCTTTGTGACCCCATGGACTGTTAGCCTATCAGGCTTCAATGTCCGCGGGATTTCGCAGGCAGGAATACTGGAGTGGGTTGCCATTTCCTACTCCAGGGGATCTTCCCCGCCCAGGGATGGAGCCGCCTCTTTGGTCTCCTGCAGTGGCAGGCGGTTCTTGACCACTGGTGCTTCTTATGCAATAGAAATAAATCGGAGGCCTGATAAAAAATTCAGGGAAGGCGTTATTGGGTCTCCTGCTGGCGGGGTGGGGGGAGGGGGTGTTCCAGAACAAAACATGGGTTCCCTTGCTCACTTCCCAAGTGTGCCCCCCCCCCCCGCCCCACAACACACACACACCAAGCTGGCTCCTTATATGGGGTGAAGTAGGGATGTGAAGAAAGCTGAGCGCCGAAGAATTGATGCTTTTGAACTGTGGTGTTGGAGAAGACTCTTGAGAGTCCCTTGGACTGCAAGGAGATCCAACCAGTCCATTCTGAAGATCAGCCCTGGGATTTCTTTGGAAGGAATGATGCTGAAGCTGAAACTCCAGTACGTTGGCCACCTCATGCGAAGAGTTGACTCATTGGAAAAGACTCTGATGCTGGGAGGGATTGGGGGCAGGAGAAGGGGATGAGAAGGCTGGATGGCATCAGTGACTCGATGGACGTGAGTCTGAGTGAACTCCAGGAGTTGGTGATGGACAGGGAGGCCTGGCATGCTGCGATTCATGGCGTCGCAAAGAGTCGGACACAACTGACCGACTGAACTGAACTGAGGGATGTATCCAGGGATCAGGGCGGAGGGGTAGCATAGGTGGTTTGTCCACCCTTTAGGTGGTGTTGTGTGCAGGGGGCATGCTCAGACTCAGCTCTTGGTTCCAAACTCCAGCTTTTGCTCCAGGCCCTTTAGAAGTGGCAGTTGGGTTTTTTTGGTCTCTTTGTATCTTTTGTCCAGAATTTGACCTGTGCATACATGCAGTTATGTTTAGTCCCATATAGTTTCTTTGTATTTTTTGCTCCAGGAGAGGTGTGTCTAAGTGCAAGCATTGCAGCACTTCAGTAAACGATTCCAGGTCCCAGCCTGTCTCATCCTCGTCTCTGGTAAAAACAAAACACTTAATACAATTACATAAAATTAAAAAAAAATCTGGCAAAATCCAGCCAGTCAAAAAAATGACTGGGAAAAATATTTGGGTTCGTTTTGCAGTCAAAAAGCTAGTTATCCTAGTGTATAAAGAGTTGAAAAAAATCAACAAAGTAAAAGAAGTTCATGGGAAAGCAGGCAAATCATATGAACAGAGCTTTCACAGAAATGGACAAATAGATGGCTCTCAAACACAAACCTGCATGTCTACATGAAAATTGCAAGTTAAAATTACACTATGCTATGTTTTCATCTATCAAGTTGGCAGTGATCAAAAAGGTTTATGACTCAGGGTGTTGGCAGGGATCTGTGGAAAACCATTGTCTTATGTAAGTGGTGGGAGTGTAAGTCAGTTTAGCAGTACCTTTCTGTTTTAAACATGCACACACCCTTTGACCTAGTAATTCCCTTTTTAAGAATTTATACTATAAACATGTTTACTTACATGCAATGTAATGAGCTGTGAGGTTATTTATTACAGCATTGTTTATAGTAACAAAGATTGGAAAACTACCTAAATGTTCATCCATATGGGGCTAATTCATTAAACCGATATTTATAATATTTTCAACTATAAAAGAATTTGGAAATTCTTTGCATGTTAATATTGGAAGATATACTATATATTAAAAAGGGAAAAACTAGGTGTAAAACAAGCAAATAATTTATCTTTTTTTGAAGGGTTTAAATAATCTCTAGGTCTGTGAATATACCATACACACAGATATGTTCATTGATACTGACAAAAAACCCCGATAAAATCAGTTGCTTTTGAGGAGGGAAGCTAGGTGCCTGGGAGCAGGGCAAGGGGAGAGTTTTTGTTGTATCTGATGTAGTTTTTGTTGTAGCTAGTGTTTAACACTTTTTGATTTTTGATCCATGTGAGTATATTATCTACCCACAAAGGAAGACAATCAGAAAAGAAGGACAGAGCGATGGAGTCAGGAAGAAAAATTTTAAAAAGGAAGGAATTTGCCTTTAGGAACTTGTACTGGCAGAAGAGGGGAGATTTATTTATATGATTTGTGAGCATTTGTATATTTTATTTTGATTTAAGGAAAATGTCAATTATGAAGGCCATTGTATTTGCCAAGATACAACAGAGTATTTACATCACTGGTTCTCAGTGCCCGACATTTTCCTAAAGATTTGCCAAGGATGATGTGAAATTCTGTGTGCTACCTTCCACACATAAGAAACCACATCCAAATGCAAGAGACTCAAGTTGACATTATTGTGGTTCTAATCTTGGCTATGCTGTACTATATTAAAAGAAGTAGATCTTGGCAAACTGGGTATTTTCAACATGATTTAATAACAAATTTAGTTGGAACATCTTGCAGGTCATCAGGACAAACCAGTGTGACAACATTGTAGCTGAGAACAGCTAATATATACTGTCATTATCACTTTTAAGTAAAATCCCTGGAGGAGGAAATGGCAACCCACTCCAGTATTCTTGCCTGGAGAATCCCATGGACAGAGGAGCCTGCTGCTGCTGCTGCTAAGTCACTTCAGTCTTGTCCGACTCTGTGCGACCCCATAGATGGCAGCCCACCAGGCTCTGCTGTCCCTGGGATTCTCCAGGCAAGAACACTGGAGTGGGTTGCCATTGCCTTCTCCATTGTGTGAAAGTGAAAAGTGAAAGTGAAGTCTCTCAGTCGCATCTGACTTGTAGCGGCCCCATGGACTGCAGCCTACCAGGCTCCTCCATCCATGGAATTTTCTAGGCAAGAGTACTGGAGTGGCTTGCCGTTGCCTTCTCCGACAGAGGAACCGAGTGGGCTACAATGCATAAGGTGGCAAAGAGCTAGACACGCCTGAAGCAACTTAACCTGCACATACCTTCATAAAATACATACATTTTGGACATGGATAAAAGCAAAAACCAGTGGAAAAACTGAAAATATCTGTAGTAGATATTATACATACTTTTCTTAATTTTTCAGAGTCCCTCTCAGGCTCTGATCATTTTTTTCTTCCCCCCTTCTTTCTAAAACAGCTTTATATTGAGGTATAACTGACATATGATAAATTGCACATGTGTGTGTACATGCTAAGTTGCTTCAGTTGTGTCTGACTCTTTGAGACCCTATGGGCTATAGCCCGCCAGCCTCCTCTGTCCATGGGGTTCTCCAGGCAAGAATACTGGAGTGGGTTACCAGGCCCTCCTCCAGGGGATCTTCCTGACCCAGGGATCGAACCCCAGTCTCTTATATCTCCTGTATTGGCAGGTGGGTTCTTTACCACTAGTGCCACCTGGGAAGCCCCAAACTGCACATATTTCAAGTATAATCTTTGATGAGCTTTGACATATGCATGTACCTGTGAAACCATCACCATTGAGAGTGAATACACCTGTCACCCCCAGAATGCCTCGTGTCTCTTGGCAATTCCCTGCCCCTCCCCCCACCTCTATCCTGAAATAGCCAGTGATGGCTTTCTGTCACTAGAGGTTAGTATGCAGGAATTTTTCTGTCACTGTTGGATTAGATTTTTTTTATATATATTAAATTTTCTTCATGTTTCAAAATAAATTTTAGAAGCCAGAGTCATTGTTTCTGGGTGTCACAGTTGGAAAGTTGACTCTTGGAGATTAGAAAGGAGGAACTTCATTGGGGATAGACTTTATGATTGTCCCCTTTGGAAAGGAAGGGACGAGAGGGGGAGGAGAGAAAGACCCTGTGCTGTGATGCTGTCTGAACAAAGGCCCAGCCAACCTCCAAGGAATTCTGAAGCTAGGATGGTCCTTCAGAGTTGCTCTTTACTTGCCATCTCCTGCCCGCTGCCCCCCAACCCTGCAATAAAGCTGTCATAGGATGTGAGCTGCCCTCAGAAGAGGGCTTGACCTTGACTGTCTGCTGGCAACACCCCATGAGCTGGGGGTTGGTCATGTCTGAAAGGGAATCTGTGCAGAGCATCACAGGGTCTCTGATGTAATAATTGTGATATTTCTCCCATCCCGGGGACTTCTTTAAAAATATCATTGCTGGAGAGACCAATTTCAAATTGTGCAGGTGTGGAAATACTTTTAGAGATTTTTCTCAGAATTTGAAAGGACAATCCTTAAATTCAAGTCTAGAGAACGATTCGTTGGTTCATCGATTCACACTTCCCAGTAGTGCAGAATTTCTCAACCTCAGCACTACTGACATTTTGGACCAGACGATTCTTACTGTGTGTGTGTGTGTCGGGGGGATGTGGGGGGTTGAGGGGTGGGGGCTGGGGGGCTGGGGGGGCGGGCTTCTCATACGCTGTAGGCTGTTTAGTAACATCCCTGACTTTTACCCACTAGATGCCAGAGGCATGTTCCAACTCCACAAAAGATAGGCCCAGTGAAAGAAAACACATGCAAAGGACTCCATATCCTGTGATTTCATTTATGTGAAGTTGTCAGAGAAGGCAGAAAACAGAGCAGTGGTTTCTCCTGGAGGCTGGGAGCAGAAGTGGGAACTGTCTGAAAACTGGGGTACTTTCTGAGGTCACACAACCACTAGATGTCTCCTGAGGGCATTGAATCACCCCATTGCATGGATATACCACATGCTGTTTATCCATTCACCATTTTATGGCCATTTGGAATACTTGCGGTTGTTGGCCTTTGCAAACAATGCTGCCAGGAATATTTACATGTTTTAGTATAAGAAAGCTTTTATTTCTCATGGGTAGATACGTGGCAGTGAAATAATTGGGTCTAACAATCAGTTTATGTTCAACTCTTTGAGAAACTGACAAAACTGTCCTCTAAAATGGCTGTTCAGGTAGGTACTATTACCACCATGGTCCCTGTTTTATTGATGGGGAAACTGAGGCATGGAGAGATTCAGAAACTTGCTTAAGGTCATGAAGCTTATAAGTGGTGGAGGTGGGAATTGAACCTGTGGAAATTGGAGCTATGATTTCTAAACCCTTCAATGGTTGAATGCCTTTCTTGGATCCAGGACCAGCTCCTTAGGACAAAATAACATTCTAGCTCCTGACTTCTGTGAACTTGACGCTAAACTGTGGTGGCTGCATCCTGGGTTGGAAATTATTCTCAAAGAGGGCACCTGATCACCTTTCCCTGACCAGATTTCAGTTTCAACACTGCTAGAGAACTTGTTATTCAGCTCTGTCCGTGGGAACTGTGCCTGAAAGAATGTCTGTGATGTCCTTTTCCTTCTTTACTTCCAAGGTCATTCCCTAAGCACATTTCAGGCCACTCAAGTATTTTTATCTTTGTGTTCCTTCTGTGAGAAAAATGAACAAACCTAGTGAGTATTTTGCAACTGGGATTTCTAAACTCTCCAGTGGTTGAGTCCCTTTCTTGGACCCAGAACCACCTCCTTAAAACAAAATAACATTCTAGCTTCTGGTTCAACATGTGTGCCTGGTGGATTTTTTATTTTTATTTTTAATGCAGCCTATGGTAGCCTGCAGTGCACAAGTCGATGGTGGCATATGTTTGCCGACTAGCAGCCACTCAGGGCTTCCCTGATAGCTCAGTTTGTAAAGAATCCGCCTGCAATGCAAGAGACCCTGGTTCAACTTCTGGGTCGGGAAGATCTGCTGGAGAACATATAGGCTACCCATTCCAGTTTTCTTGGGCTTCCCTTGTGGCTCAGCTGGTAAAGAATCTGCCTGCAATGTGGGTGACCTGGGTTCGATCCCCGGGTTGGGAAGATCCCCTGGAGAAGGGAAGGGCTACCCACTCCAGTATTCTGGCCTGGAGAATTCCATGGACTGTATGTCCATGAGGTCACAAAGAGTAGGATATGACTGAGCGACTTTCACTGCCCAATTGCTCAAAAGACCGTTTGCATCTACCTGGTTATTCCTCCTGATTTTAAAGGCCTGCACAGTCTTCACTCCCTTCTGGTTTAATACCCTTGTCTATTCTGTTCCTTTGCTAAGAATTGCAAAAGAGCACTACATGCTCTAAACAAACCAGTGAGGAAATGTATTTTCAGACTTTTAGGTTAATGTGCACATACTTGACAATACACAATTTGGGGAATTGTTTTTAAAGAGACCTTTTTTCTCCCTAGAAGTTAGAGCTTGAGGGATCTTAGTTCCCCCAACCAGGGACTGAAACCACACCCCCAACAGTGAAAACTCAGAGTCCTACCTCCAGAAACCATGCCGTGACGAACATCCTCATCTCTGTCCCCCTGAATCTGTGCTACAGTTTCTCTTGGGAACATCCCCAGGAGTGCAACTCTGAGCCAAAGCATATGTGAATCTTTTATTTCACCAAGTTCTGATAGATTGCTCTCCAGGATGATGGTACAGCTTCACACTCCAGCTGGTGACACCAAGCTTTCCTTCCTCCACTTCCTCGCCAACATTTGGTGATTTGGGGCCATTCTGATGAATGCAGAATAGTATATTATTGTTGGACCTTTCTGGTTGTAAATGAGAGTGAGGGCCTCTCCTGATATCCACTGAGTCTCCTCTGCCTCTCTGTGTGTGTGCCCTGGTTTCCCTTGTATAGTCTAGCCAGTGGTCTGTTATATTGTGAACGTCTTCTTGACAATCATCTGTGCTTTTCATTGACTGGAACTCCAACCAATTTTTGAGCTTTTGGCCCACCCATTCGTCACAAAATTCTTCTATATTTTCTTCTATGATTTTGTAATTTTACCTTCCATATTTAGGTCTTTTATCCATTTGGATACCTTTGTATAAAGTAAGAGGAAGGAAGCCAACTTTACTTTCTTTATTTTCTGTGAGCCTCATCCGCAGTATCATTTAATGAATAATCTATCCTTTGCCCACTTACAGGTGGTTCACATTTTATCATATCTTATGTTCCATTGGATAAATGAGTCCATTTTCACGCTTTATTAGTCCGCCTATAACTTAGCAGTATGTCTTCATATCTGGGAGAGGTAAGCATGCCTTACTGTCTAGTGCTCAGACACTTGGTCGTGTCTGACTCTTTGTGACCCCATAGATTGTAGCCCACTAAGCTCCTCTGTCCATGGGATTCTTCAGGCAAGAATACTGGAGTGGGTTGCCATTTCCTCCCCCAGGAACCCAGAGACTGAAACCGTGTCTCTTATGTCTCCTACTCTGGCAGGTGGATTCTTTACCACCAGTGCCACCATAGATGCTTTTATTCTTCTATGGAAGTTTTTAAAGTAAGTTGTTGGGTTCATTAAAAATTAATATTTTATTTCTACAAATATTTAGTAAGTTTGTGATAGGTAGATTCCTTTCTATATGGTTCTTATTCACCTTATATCGTTACTGCTTGCCATAGTATCTCACACATACAGTAGCTCAGGAAATATTTATAGACCTGAACTGTTGTTCAAGTGATTTAGGTCAGTCTCCTTTCTGGGAGAGCGTTTCAGGGAATCGAGTGATGTGATAAGTGGAGTCACATTTGAAGCCATCTTGTCTTCTTTTGAGCGAGAGGAGAGAGGCGAGGAAAGCAAGTATCTGGGGCTGACCCTTCTCGAACAGGAACTACTGTAACTTTAGTTTTATTTCTTATAAGATTGAAAATAACTTCTGCCTGGAGTTTTACAGATGGCTGCACTCAAGGATCACTAACTGGGTTCCTAATGGATTTTCAAAGTAAAATATGAAGCTTAAACTGGGAGATGAAAGAGGGGAAACGTCAGTTCTCTCCTATGATTGAATTAAAGACTTCTTGCGTATTGAGTAGCAAATAACTCTGCAGAAAGGCTTTGTGCTGAGGAAATGAGGAGGTTGCCACCTAGTGGCCGTAAGCCTATATAACACCATTTGATTTTCGGTCGCGAATGTAACATGCTAAGGTATGCAAGGCACTATTCTAAGAATTTTGCTTGTTACAACAGTAGCCCCATGAGACAGAGATGTTTATTACCTCTAGTTTAAAGATGAGGACATCGAGCCTCCCGGGAGTTAGGCAACTTGCCCAAGGTCACAGAGCTAGTATTGTGTTGAAATATGCGTTGTGTAGCTCTGGAATCATTAAGTTCAATCTTTCTTCTGTTTTGCCCGAGAAGACAGAGTATGCAGGTGTAGTTGATTCCTACAGCAAGAGGGGGTGGATGGCATGCATCTCTTCCCCCAACTTCCGGTCCAGTGACATCTTCTTAGTTCAAATTCCATCATGGTGGGTGAATTTACACAATGGAAATAAAAAAAATTCTACACATAGGGACTTCTTTTCTTTGTCTCCTTCTTCCTTCCCTCCTCCCTTCCTCCTAATATGCCTTCCTTCCTTCCTCCCTTTATTTTCCAGAGAACGACTTTGCCAATATACCCTGGGTGAGAATGTCTAATAATTCAGAGATACAGTCCTAAGCTTTCTTTAGGAAGGCTGAAGGAGAGATTTGGAAAGTAATTAAAACCTAGTTTTGAGAGAAAAAAAATGGACAAAGGGATCTTAAGATTTTCCTTCTTGATATTTTTATATGAGAACAGAAACAGGTAGGTTAGGACTAATGTAGAACTCCTTAAAATAAAGAATAATGTGAAATTACCCAACTGCTTTATGAGAAAACAGAACAGTTCAGGGTCTGTGTTGCTGAGCACTCATTACAAACGGCCAAAGAGACAGAGGAATCAGGAAAAATAAGCAGAACCATTTTTAGAGGGAGTTAAGGCTGGGCTTCCCAGGTGGCTCAGTGGGTAAAGACTACGCCTGCAATGCCGGAGACGTAGGTTTGATCCCTGGATAGGGAAGATCCCCTGGAGCAGGGCATGGCAATCCACTTCAGTGTTCTTGCCTGGAGAATCCCATGGACAGAGGAGCCTGGCGAGCAACAGTCCATAAAGTCAAAAAGAATCGAACATGACCAAAGCAACTGAGCGGAGAAGGCAATGGCAACCCACTCCAGTGTTCTTGCCTGGAGAATCCCAGGGATGGGGGAGCCTGGTGGGCTGCCGTCTATGGGGTCGCACAGAGTCAGACACGACTGAAGCGACTTAGCAGCAGCAGCAGCAGCAGCAGAAGCAACTGAGCAAGTTAAGTGCAGCAGAGCCTACATAACCATTGTTGACATTGGCAAAGTAGAACTGGAAGACCCCAAATTCATAGGACAAACACACAAATGGCAATTTGAAGGCAATCAAAACACAGACTGAGAATGGCCCTGGCATTTAGGGGAAACGGCACAAAGTTGCTACAGTTGCCTACTTTAGAACCCACAGAATCTTTTGGGTTAAGGCTACTGGAAATATTTGAGTCATAGAATAACCCTACTCTAATACTTTCAATAGACAGTACTGGTAAAATGTTGGTAGTGTTTGAGGTTGTGAAACACAGAGGATCTTTGTACTGTTTCTCCTCTTTTCTGTATGTTGGAAATTTTCTGTAATTGAAGTTTAACAAGAGAACCAAGCTTTTAGGCCCTGTAGATGATTATACTCTGTAGACTGAAAAAAAAAAAAAATAAAGCAGCAAGACCTGTCAGAAAAGGTAGGCCTGAGATGCAGTGTTCAGGGCTTTGTATGCCAGTCTGAAGATCTATAGTAAGAGGAGACTTTTCGGCAGGTGCATGTGTGAAGTTCAAGTGTGTGTATATCTGCATGTAAAAGAAGGAAGCAGAAGAGAATATCATGACTGCAATTGAAACCTGAATTTAGCCTCAGTCATTTGGGTGGCTATGGTTTTTCCAGTGGTCATGTATGGGTATGAGAGTTGGACTGTGAAGAAGGCTGAGCGCCGAAGAATTGATGCTTTTGAACTGTGGTATTTTAGAAGACTCTTGAGAGTCCCTTGGACTGTAAGGAGATCCAACCAGTCCATTCTGAAGGAGATCAGCCCTGGGATTTCTTTGGAAGGAATGATGCTAAAGCTGAAACTCCAGTACTTTGGCCACCTCATGCAAAGAGTTGACTCATTGGAAAAGACTCTGATGCTGGGAGGGATTGGGGGCAGAAGGAGAAGAGGGTGACAGAGGATGAGATGGCTGGATGGCATCACTGACTCGATGGACGTGGGTCTGAGTGAACTCCGGGAGATGGTGATGGACAGGGAGACCTGCATGCTGCGATTCATGGGGTCGCAGAGAGTCGGACACGACTGAGCAACTGAACTGAACTGAACTGAGGGTGACCAACTGCTCTGGTTTGCCCAGACACCAAGGTTTTTCTGAGATATGGGAATTTCAGCTTTGAAACCTGCCTGGTTGGTCACGTTAGTGATGATGGCAGATGAAGTGTACAAATGGTGACGAGTTCTGTGTTTGAAGGGTGCTTGATGGATAAGGAAACATGAAAAAAACCAGGCAGCTGAACAGATTTGAAGTAGAAGATGGAGAATTTTAAAAGAGGGGGTGGTCACAAAGCCCTGTGCCATGGGGGACCCAAGAGGAAGGAGGCTCAGGCGTAGGGTTTGACTTTGTGGAATGACCTCTTCAGATCAGGAATTGCCAGACACTTTCTTCAACTACTACTTAGCCTTTGAAATAAAAAAAAAAACCAAAAATTTCTGCCATCAGGTACAATGAATATAATCAGTGCCAAAATATTAAGCTGTATTAGTAGTTTTCGATATTAAGATACAGATACAGAAATTAGTTAAATAATTCATGATGAGATAAACTGCAGAGGCAAAGGCGTTTTAGTTACTAACAATTTGATTAGTTCACCCAAAGGTTAAAACCATAGCTTGCAGTATTTGGAGATATTCGATTTTTGTTCATTAACCTAAATCTCACGTAAAGTTGAACAAATCTTAGTCAAAAATAAACATTATAAAACATAAACACACAGCTAACTGAACACAGTCCAGAGCAAATCATTTTAGCCTCCTTGCTCATCTTCCTCACCATAATTAACTGATGGATGGAGTCCACTTAGCCTTCATTCTGCTGTGATGTGATAGAGGTCCTGGCCCAAGGTTTTGGAGAAGAGATAGATGAGTTAGTCTTTCAATATGACTGTGGCTAGTTTTCCTTCGTTAGCAGGCTGCCTCAGGCAGTGTGGAGAGTAGATCCGACTGTCTGTTTGCAGCTTGAACTTTGAGCTTCATCCACCAAGCTGTCTGAGTAGATTCCCTGGAGCATTGTTCCATCATCTGCTCAACCAGAGACCCACCGGGTCACATGGCTTTTCCTTTCCTGTACCTCAGTCCCTCTGTGGCCAGAGCTTGCCTGTGACTTTAACTCCTTTCTGTTGCTGTCTCCACACCCTCCATGAGCACAGAGGACTTCACCCAGTCCTACTTCCTGATGCTGCTGCCTATAAGGACCATCTCAGGTAGGGTGAGGGCTTCCATGGTGGCTCAGATGGGGAAGAATCTGTGCAATGCAGGAAAACCAAGTTCGATTCTTAGGTTGGGAAGATCCCCTGGAGAAGGGAATGGCAACCCACTCCAGTATTCTTGCCTGGAGAATTCCACAGAGAGGAGCCTGGCAGATGATAGTCCAAGGGGTCCCAAAGAATAGGACATGACTGAGTGACTAACACAGGTGGGGTGGGGAGCCTGGGATAGGTCCCCTGCTCGGGCAGGTGATCAGAGGTGGCAGGCGAGGAGTGAGTGGTGAGGATAGGAGTTAAACCATGGCTCCTTCTGTCTGCAACCTCAGCAAAGGATCCAGAGTCCTGCTTCTCTCGCCCACACCCCCACGCCAGTCTCCTGACAGATCCTCTGTTCTCCCTTGGGAAGCCACACTGACTGGGAGGAAGTGCTGGAGGGTGGCTGCAGGTCCCTTAGAGGTGAGCACTCCACGTGGCTCGTCTGAGTCTTCCAAGGCATCTTTCTGGGCCTTTGCATCCATAGGCAAGCACATGTTTCTCCCTGTGTTGATGAGTAGAATGTGAGTTGAGGGCCTGTTCCACTAAGTGAGATGAGATTAGAAGCCAAACCGGGATCCCATGAGGTCTCCTGTCTTTCCCAAGAGTTGAATTGCCATCCTCTCCCCGTGAAGTGTTTCTGTCGCTCATGGTTCCGGGTGCACTCAGGGCTTCCAACCATGATATATTGTAGCATCTGGTTTGAATAAACCAGGGATTTATTTGCAGTCTCTGAGGGCTCTGGGGGAGGAAATGCAAACAGCAGCTTTCCCTAGTGAGGGCCGCAGGTAACAGGACCCCTGTGTTTTGCATCCTTAGGCACTGATAGGGATCTCCAAGGATGCTCAGCGGGACATTTCTTCTCTCCGCCCTCATCTTTCCTAACTGGCCAGTGAGACTGAGAGATAAGCGTTCTGAGTTCCTCTCTCTCCAACCCGAAAGGAGATAATCGGAAAATCAGGACTTGTAATATTTTGTAGAGAAGGGGTTTTAATTATGAACATTTGTAGTTTGAGGCACAGCGCTGACCCCGCAGTACACAGACCTCCTCTGAAGTGTTTTCCACATTGTAGTTTAACAAGTTGTTCTTTCCCAGCCTCTGGGCTCAGGGAGATGAAAGTTTTGTCTCCTTAACCTTTGAGTTCTCAGCATCCAGTTCAGGGAGTAGCCTATACACAGTACACTTTTGTTGAATGAATAAATGCATTTACTTTCATATGGAGGTTTCTGGTTTATTATGCACAGATGTATTATTTCCTCTGAACCTCCAAACAACCCCTTGAAGTGAATATTCCCATCATCGCTGTTTCCTGGGCAGGGAAACTGAGGCTGAGAAAGGTTCAGTGACCTTCCGAAGATCACTCAAGTGGAGACCCAAGTCTAGATCTGTGACACCAAGGATCTTCCAGGTCCTTCTCCAGTGCCACACAGACACTGGGCCTCTTCTGCTATCGTGTAATCAACCAGCCAGTTACCTACCATCTGAAAGAATGCAAACATGTAAACGCTGCCCCTGGATCAGATCCGTGAAGAGAAAGGCAGCCAAGGGTCCAGTCTGACAGCGGGAGTTTGTAGGAGTGTGATCATGTCAGAGTCGGAGACATAGCCTCCACATTATTCCCAGGGACTCTGTAGGAACCTGTCTGCCAGCCTTTACTCCTTGTTATCGACTGAATAGCTTCAGGGTGGTCCCTGTCAGAGCTTTAGATAAAAACTCACTTGGGACCTGTATGTCTGTCCTTAACAGCTTTGTGGTGATGGGGGAAGTGGTGGGGGAGGAGGGACCAGCGCATTAGATGAGTCTTTATTTTTCACAAACAATTAAAGGGTTGTGTTTTAGGGATTGCAAAGCGGTGAATGAAAGCTGGAGAAATTAGAAGTGGCAAAAATATTCGGAAAGTTGCCGTGTTCGAAACATGGCAAAAGCTGTCATGAGGAGTGTCTCTGGTTTACAGTGAAGATAAGTGGAGTTTGGTGGTGGGTTTCACTGCTCCCTTGGGTTGGAGAAAGTGCCAAGTGCCCGGTTGGCAAACTGGGGTTTGGGGGTCAAAACCGACCCACTGCCTATTTTTGTAGAACTCATGAGCCAAGAATGCTTTTTGCATGTTTAAATGGTTGAAAAACGAGAATATTTCCTGACATATGAAAAATTAAATGAAATTCACATTTCAGTGCCAGTAAATCAAATATTATTGGAGGACAGCCATACATGTTGCCTCTGGTGGGTTTTGTGCTACAGAAGAACCTGGAGGTCTTGTGACAGGGGCCCACAGAGCTTCATATAGTTACTGTGAGGCTCGACCAAGGGTTTGCTGACCCCTGACCCAGTGCCCTGCTTTGTTCCAGACAGAGACTTGAACCACTGCCAAGGCGCTAAACCCTGGAGTCTTTCTGATGTTGTCAGGAGTGGGTGCAGGAGCTGGAGCCTTCAGGGTGCCCCCTCTTCCTCCCTCCCCGCTGGGGCGGGTGAGTTGCTGCAGACTAAGCTGTGTTCTGCTGGAGTCCCTGGCTCGGGCCTGGTCCTCTGTGTGCATCCGGCTCAGTCTGGCTGTGGCCTTTTCTCACCTGACCTGCTCTGAGAGTCCGCATTCTCCAACACCCTGCCTCTCAGCCTCCCGTCCCTCACCTTTAGACAGTGAACGGCCAATGGTCCCTGAGAGCTTACTCAGGCCAGTGTTTTCTCTCGCTCATTTCTGAGGCCGAGACAGAAAATCCTAGGCGGTCGATATTCTTGTCGTTATTCCTATTTTACAGATACAGAAACCGAGGTTCAGAGACAGGCAGTAACACACCTGAGTCACACACCCGTAAGTAGCCAAGCCAGGACAGGCTTAAGTCATCTTCACTGTGGGGACCACAGGGTAGGAGAGAGGAACGTGGGACTTGGGAGACGGGTGCAGCTGCTGAGGTGAGATTTTTCCATGAATGTTCCACCTTGGGGTTCTTTTTTTTAAAATGCCTTGTTTTATGGCTGTTTCCTTTTTAAAATATTTTAGTAATGTTTTTAAACTCTTTATTTTCTGTTGGAGTACCAGTGATATGCAGTGTTGTGTCAGCTTCAGGTGAACAGCAAAGTGATTCTGTTACACACACATGCATTTATTCTTTTTCAAATTCTTTTCCCATTTAGGTTGTTACATAATATTGAGCAGAGTTCCCAGTGCTATACAGTAGGTCATTGGGGGTTATCCGTTTTAAGTGTAGCAGTGTGTACGTGTCAGTCCCTAACCATCCCTCACCCCACACCCAACCACAGTTCCTTCTCTTAAGTCTATGGGTCTGTTTCCTTCCTTGGTTCCCCTCTGACTGCTTCTGCCACACCCGAACCAAATCTGACCCAGGGGATTACTGGTTCTGTTTCGCCCTGGACTAACTTCAAAACCACTTTTCTCTTATTTTCTCCTGATGCAGCTGCGCGAGGGTGGAACATTCTTTAGACCCTTTACTAAAAGCAAGGAGGAAAACCAAATGAGAAACAAACCAAAAACTTAAAAACAACCCGTTTCCCCTCAATGAGGCTGGGTGACAGGCTAGCTTTGCAGACAGAGCACCCCTACCATACCACACCCCACCCTGGGAAGGGTCTTGCCCAGGAAGTTCCTCTGGAAAGCTCTTGAAGATGTTTTGTTCCCTGGTTTGTGGGAATACTCTCTGGAGGCCTGGGCAGGAGTTGTCAGTAGAGCCCTTCTCCCAAGGAGACGAGCCAAGTTTGTCTTTGGAGCTCAACGCCTTCACACCTTCCCTCCCCCA
Source organism: Bos grunniens (assembly GCF_055505025.1). Classification (NCBI taxonomy): domain Eukaryota; kingdom Metazoa; phylum Chordata; class Mammalia; order Artiodactyla; family Bovidae; genus Bos; species Bos grunniens. The sequence goes on from NC_141168.1 coordinate 13,508,277, forward strand.
GTGCTTGTAGCTCTGTTCTCCACCCTCACCTCGGCACTGCTGTTTTCTTCCCTGAGTCTACCCTGCCTGGGCCATCTAGGTCACGTCCCTGGCTCTAGAATCCATCCATTTTCCTTCTTAGAAATTTCTAATTGCCAGTAACCCATGACCTCCCTGCAGAGCACCCTGGAGCTGGCCATTTCCCCGACAACCATGTCTCCTGTAAAAGGCAGTGCCTCTCAGTCCAGAGAAGGGGTCCAGAGAGCCCCCCAGCTTTCACACACTGAGGACTGGCTCCCCACTTTGTTTGTCCTACCTCTTCCCACAAGCCCACCTTTCTGAGTAAATTTATATTCTCCACTTCCCTGTAAGGAGTGTGCTTCTCTCCACGGGGACTTTGGGTGGAGGGCCCCTTCTCTCCCGGTGTCTCTTCCTGCCCTTCCCCGATGGCTTCTGATTTCTGCCCTTGGTTTCAGCCCCACCTCGCTCATCTCAAGACTTGTTACCGGTTGATTGAACTTCTGCTTTCTTGTCTCTTATTCAGTAGAGACTGCTCCATGTGGTGGATAATGTGGGGGGTGATTTTATGGGTAAAGAAATCCTTCCTGCCATAACTTTCAACTGCTCCCAGGGGACAGGGGTGTTGTGCAGAGTTTGCAAAGTGGATCCCCTAGGAATGCTGGTTTCTGTCCAAAGCCAACCAATTCGAAGACAGGGTAGTCTGGCCCATTGTGGAACTTTAGGTGCATTCTACAGAAAGCAAGAAAAAATGGGGAGGGAGGGAGGAGTAGCCAGGAGAGAACTTGATCTGGTTAAAGTAGGGCAACATACAGTATCGATAAGGATGTCATCATCCTTAAAGCTCTTGTTAGCGCTCTGCCTCCTTCGGCTTTTGCAAATGAGATACTATTTCTTCTTAATAAGCACGGAGAGGGATTATACACTTTATTTTCTTGGCAATGTTCATATTAATGACATGATAACTTTGAATCCGTTTTCTGTTTTTCAGTAGATATTAGTGCTTGTATTATTTGGGAAAAATGTATATTTCTCTTTTCTTTAGGCATTGAAATGAAACTTCAAGATCTATTTTTTTTTTACGATAACTGTCATGCCAACCTTAAACAGTTTTAAATAAATTTCAGTTAGAAAAGCTATCAAAGGAGTGTGTTTTCTATAAACATTTTCCTTTCCAGTTGAGTAAGTACCAAGCTCTTTGAACTATAAAGGGATGAATGTGAGTGAATATGTGTGTGTGTGTATGTGTGATTTTTTTTTTGCCACTTAGGAGGTAAGGGACTCTCTGAAAAAAGTGCTCAAAGGTCCAGGAACTCAGAATTTAGCATTTGCCGATGACCTCACGTTTTCACTTAGCCTCTTAAGCTTGATATGATCAGTAGCATTTTTTCCCCCAGTTACCTTAGTAATTCTGATTTTAAAAATACCCAATATAAGAAAACCCAACCTCCTAACTTCTGGTTCCAAGATATGTGGGAAGAGGGCTGTCTTACTCTGTGATCACCTTCAGAGGCTCTGCTGCGGGTCTCATTCTGGAGAGCGACAGTGAGCAGTAAGTAGTGTTTGCTTGTCCAGCAGCCCCTCCTAGATACCCTGCCCCACCCTGCTAGTTCCGCCAGCTGACCCAGAACTGGTAAAGCCCGAGGCACCGGTGCGCATATATTGTCACAGACCCAGGAGGGGAGCAAAAGAGATGATCCTCCAGTCTGGCCTCTTTCTATTTTCTACTTCCTGCTCACATCACTCTTTACACTGTCCTTCCTTTCCTTTCTTCTCGAGTTGTCCCTTATCATTTGGAAACATATGATCCAAGCATCCAGTTGACCAGCCACCACCACCCACCTGCCACCCTCTGCTTCATCTTTACCTCCAACCAGACTCCTGAAAAGACTGGGCTTTACAAAACGCCTCACTGTTTTCATCTTTGCGTGATTTCTGGAAACTCCTGTGATCTGAGTGCCACCAGATCCTTAGCCTTTTGTTATTGTTGTTTAGTCGCTCAGTTGTGTCTGACTCTCCTGTCACCCCAGGGACTATAGCCTGCCAGACTCCTCTGTCCTTGGGATTTTCCATGCAAGAATACTGGAGTGGGTTGCCTGCTATTTGAGTGGGTTTCCTTCTCCAGAGGGGTCTTCCTGACCTGCATCAGCAGGAGGATTCTTTACCACTGAGCCACCAGGGAAGCCCAACCTTCTTTTAGCCAAGTCCAAAGGCTTTTTCTTCACTCTTAATTTTCCTTGAAACTTCTACACCACTTGAAAATTTGGGCCAGATTTTCTCTCCTGGATCCTCTTTATCTATAGGCATTCAGATGTCCCTTCTACCCCTTGAGATGCACACCATGCTTTTCACTAGCCCTCCTTTTTCTTGACTCTGGGTTAGTAGGGTTCCTTAAGTAGGGTGACCATATAATTTTTCATCCAGACCAAGCTATCCTTGGAAATGAAAGGATGAAAACTGCCAACAGGCGCAAACAGAGCTCATCCCAGGCAAACAGAAATATCTGGTCACCCTCTCCTTAAGGCTCAGTGGGGGAGGAAGCAGAGAAGATCTAAGGACAGCATGCAAATGACCATAGATTAAGGAGCTTTCATAAATCCATCTTAGAGTGGTTTAGCTACTTCTACTTAGAATCTCAAGTGAAAAAATTCAGCTTCACATTCATGAATGAATCCAGTTACCTGAGAAGTGTCAGAGCAGATTAGGGAAGAAAAGATGGGTGGGGAGAGAGGTCAAGGAGAGGAGAAGTCAGAGCTTGATTGGAGCAGATCCTGTGGTCCCCTGTGGGTTTGCCCTTACAGGTAGAGATGAACTTGGTGCTGAAACTGCTTCCATGCCCTTTTCAGCCCAGGGTTGCCCAAGATCAGTAGCACTGAGTGGCCAGCAGGGTAGGCAGCCATGATGATTTTTCATAAAATATTCCAGGAGCTGTTGGCGGCAAAGATGTTGGATATGGAAAAAAAACAGAGCAACTGCATTGAGAATGTAGAAAATGAGAAAATAGCTGATGGCTCTGATGGCCCCCAGGTGAGCCTCCATGCTGGGGTCCCTGGAGCCAGTGGCATTGCTTTTCATGTGGAAGGTGTGTCTTTTGAGAGAGATGATCAGCAGGGTGGCCACCAGCATAGACATGATCAGAGGGATGAAGATCCCCAGGTAAAGGGTGGTAACCAAGTTGCCCATGTTGGTCTCGGAGAAGTACACCTTCTCAGTGGAGTTGGAGGAGGGGATGGGGACGGAATTGTTCACATACACGTTGAATATACCTTTAGAGAAGGGAAAGCTGGAGCAAAAGGAGAAGAACAAGGACAGCCTCACAAGCCCAGGCATCAGCCACATGACCTTCCTTTTCATCACGGAGAACCACGGGTGAGTAAAGCTTGCGATTCTAAGACAATAGAAGATATTGAGCCAGGCAGCAAGCCAGAGGTTGGAGTAGTTCAGAAACATGATGATGGTTTTGAAAAGTATGTATACTCTTTTTTCATTGTAGATGACCCAGAACAGCAGACTGTACGTGTTTTCCAGCATCATCCAAATCTGTAGCAAGAGCCTGGAAAAGCTCAGCATGAGCAGAATGCAGTCCAATGGGGAGTCTTTTGCCTCTGACCCACTCGGCTCCATGGATGACGGTGATGAGGCCATTCCCAGCAATGCCAATGAGGCACTCTATTGCAGAGACCACCAAGGTGAAGACGATCTTAAACCTGGTCGTGTTTTTATCCATCGCATCTGTGTTCACCGTCACCATTCTCTTTGGCTCTGATGTTCAGATTTCTGCCTGAAGAACTGGTACCTTCTCTGCAACTGTCTGATCCTGACTCAGTGTAATTATGTTTTTTCTTTCCAGTTAATGGTTATTGCCAATTTTTCTTCATTTGCTTGTCACGTGACCACAAGTTAGAGGCTTGAGATGCAAATGATGAGAGGATCTGGTTGCCGACTGTCTCCATTTTTCATCAAGACCCATTTGTCTTGGGCTTTCAGGAGCTCACTGGGAAAAAAAAAAATTTAGACAGGCTCCTATCCCAGCACCCTCCTACCTTACTACCTTTGTTGTTTCTTAGTCAATCAGTTGTGTCCGACTCTTTGTGACCTCATGGCCTGTCGCCTGCCAAGCTCCTCTGTACGTGAGATTTCCCAGGCAAGAATACTGGAGTGGGTTGCCATTTTCATCTCCAACCTACCTATCTCATTTAAGTCCATATTTTACTGACTTCACAGGGCAGGAGTCCCAGTTTAGGAATCACAGTCTCTTTTCCTTATCTCACAAGACTTGTTACCTGCTGAATTATCCATGAAAATGCGAACAGATTCTTTTGATCTGCCTTCTCCTGCTTCCTTTGTTAACTCCTTTATTTGGGGAGAGACTTTTTTCCTGTGGTTAGGTTATGAGTCAGAATTTCCCATCGGCTCATATCTGATAATTTTTACTTACAATCAAGTTTCTTTCAGAAAAGCTAGCTATTATAGTGTCCTCAAACAGTACTCAGAAAAGCCAAAATTGGATGTCATTTGGGTTAGAGACAAAAACTCCTATGTGACAGTTTTCATTGTTTGTGTGTTTATCACCAGTTCTAATTTACCAAGATCCATGTCACTATTTGTGTCTAGAATCAGGTAGAGTTAGCCCAGGAAGCCTTCAGAGTGTTGTGAAAATAGTGTTGAAGTTGGAAAATGTGACAAAACATTATTACTTGAAATTTAATTCCCTTGAAATTTAATTTGTTGTCCTGGCTGTGTAACAGAATGAACTCTGGAACATATGTATGTGTATAAAATATGAAATATTTATAAATATATATGGGCTTCCCTGGGGACTCAGACAGTAAGGAATCTGCCTGCAATGTGGGAGACCCAGGTTTGATCCTGGGTTGGGAAGATCCCCTGGAGAAGACAGTGTCTACCCACCCCAGTATTCTTGCCTGAAGAATCCCATGGACAGAGGGGCCTGGTGGGCTATAGTCCATGGGATTTCAAAGAGTCGGATGTGACTCAGCAACTAATACCTTGACTTTCATAAATACATAAATCAATAAAATATACTATAAAGTATAATATAATAAAAGAAATAGAGGAAAACAACAGAATGGGAAAGACTAGGGATCTCTTCAAGAAAATCAGAGATACCAAAGGAACATTTCATGCAAAGATGAGCTCAATAAAGGACAGAAATGGTATGGACCTAACAGAAGCAGAAGATATTAAGAAGAGATGGCAAGAATACACAGAAGAACTGTACAAAAAAGATCTTCATGACCCAGATAATCACGATGGTCTGATCACTGACCTAGAGCCAGACATCCTGGAATGTGAAGTCAAGTGGGCCTTAGAAAGCATCACTACGAACAAAGCTAGTGGAGGTGATGGAATTCCAGTTGAGCTATTTCAAATCCTGAAAGATGATGCTGTGAAAGTGCTGCACTCAATATGCCAGCAAATTTGGAAAACTCAGCAGTGGCCACAGGACTGGAAAAGTCAGTTTTCATTCCAATCCCAAAAAAAGGCAATGCCAAAGAATACTCAAACTACTGCACAATTGCACTCATCTCACACGCTAGTAAAGTAATGCTCAAAATTCTCCAAGCCAGGCTTCAGCAATATGTGAACCGTGAACTTCCTGATGTTCAAGCTGGTTTTAGAAAAGGCAGAGTAACCAGAGGTCAAATTGCCAACATCCGCTGGATCACAGAAAAAGCAAGAGAGTTTCAGAAAAAATCTATTTCTGCTTTATTGACTATGCCAAAGCCTTTGACTGTGTGGATCACAATCAACTGTGGAAAATTCTGAAAGAGATGGGAATACCAGACCACCTGATCTGCCTCTTGAGAAATTTGTATGCAGGTCAGGAAGCAACAGTTAGAACTGGACAGGGAACAACGGACTGGTTCCAAATAGGAAAAGGAGTACGTCAAGGCTGTATATTGTCACCCTGTTTATTTAACTTATATGCAGAGTACATCATGAGAAATGCTGGACTGGAAGAAACACAAGCTGGAATCAAGATTGCTGGGAGAAATATCAATAACCTCAGATATGCAGATGACACCACCCTTATGGCAGAAAGTGAAGAGGAACTCAAAAGCCTCTTGATGAAAGTGAAAGTGGAGAGTGAAAAAGTTGGCTTAAAGCTCAACATTCAGAAAACGAAGATCACGGCATCCGGTCCTACCACTTCATGGGAAATAGATGGGGAAACAGTGGAAACAGTGTCAGACTTTATTTTTTGGGGCTCCAAAATCACTGCAGATGGTGATTGTAGCCATGAAATTAAAAGATGCTTACTCCTTGGAAGGAAAGTTATGACCAACCTAGGGAGCATATTAAAAAGCAGAGACATTTCTTTGCTAACAAAGGTCCGTCTAATCAAGGCTAAGGTTTTTCCAGTGGTCATGTATGGATGTGAGAGTTGGACTGTGAAGAAAGCTGAGAGCTGAAGAATTGATGCTTTTGAACTGTGGTGTTGGAGAAGACTCTTGAGAGTCCCTTGGACTGCAAGGAGATCCAACCAGTCCATTCATCAGTCCTGGGTGTTCTTTGGAAGGAATGATGCTAAAGCTGAAACTCCAGTACTTTGGCCACCTCATGCGAAGAGCTGACTCATTGGAAAAAACTCTGATGCTGGGAGTGATTGGGGGCAGCAGGAGAAGGGGACGACAGAGGATGAGATGGTTGGATGGTATCACTGACTCAATGGACGTGAGTTTGAGTGAACTCCGGGAGTTGGACAGGGAGGCCTGGCGTGCTGCAATTCATGGGTTCAAAAAGAGTCGGACAAGACTGAGTGACTGAACTGAACTGAACTGAGATGAATGCAATTGTGCAGTAGTTTGAGCATTCTTTGGCATTGCCTTTCTTTGTAATTGGAATGAAAACTGACCTTTTCCAGTCCTGTGGCCACTGCTGAGTTTTCCAAATTTGCTGGCATATTGAGTTCATCACTTTCACAGCATCATCTTTTAGGATTTGAAATAGCTCAACTGGGGTTCCATCACCTCCACTAGCTTTGTTCATAGTGATGCTTCCTAAGGCCCATTATGAAGCAACAAATTCATTTTTTGTTTTTTTTTTGTCCCAACTTATACAAATTTATAATAAATAAGATCTCCCAAAATTTCTTGCACAATATCCTTGATTTCTTTTCATCTGGTACCGTCTTCTATTGGTGTTCATTCGTTTTTCTTTGATTTTAAGAGGTGAGAGCAATGGTGGGCAGGCACTGTATTTATAGGGATGTGGGGTCAACTTATTATTTGTTTTTTGATTCTCATTTGGGGAGTTAGAATGGAGGCACCTTTATTTTGGGGAAACTCTCATGGTGGAACCAAATACCAAAGTTTTCAAATTATCAGCTATTAAGTTCAAAAACTGGTCCAAGTGTAGGACAGAACAACTTTGGAAGAACATATGTTTAGGGAGCCATTTTCCTTTCACTTCTCTGTCAGGCCCCACCATAGAGACTAGTAAATGCTTTTCCAAGAAAGAGGAATGAGAGAGGGGGAGGGAAGAGTTATTGAGAGTAAGCATCCCTCTGAAAGGGGCCCTACTTCGTGACGCATCCCTCATGGCTGTGTGTGGGTGTCAGTGGCAGAGGGGGCTTTACAGGCATACTCCAGCTGTCCCACCATCCATCCACCCTTGGTAGAATTGCTGTTTCTGCCTTGTGTTCAGAAAAAGAGTTTGAAAATTTGCTGAGGGAGTTAGATTCCAAGGGAGTCTGGAGTCTTGGAGTCTCCTACCAAGGAAGTCTTGCAAGCTTGGGTCCAGATGAAGCCAATGCAAGGACAGAGGAACATCCATGGAGGAGACTCCCTACCTCCTTTTCCCCTCCTGTCCCCCTTTAAGTCTCTGTTTGATCTCCAAGCAACATATATGTCACCTCAGGGAGTATAGAAATCCTAAGGAAATCTTAGAGTCATACTATTTAAGCCTAGTATGACTGAGAAAACACTAAAGTATCATTGGTTTAGGGAGCAGCAACAACACTGTGAGAGGGATAAACATGAACAAGATTTTCCCTTCAGTCAGGGTGTTCAACCCTCTGCTTTTGAATCTTCTCTCATCCTATTGTTGAACCCAAGTTCATGTGTCCAAGGCACCATAAGAAATAGAGTTTGGAGCAGAGAAAAATATATCAGTAGTATCCCTTGCTGCTGCTACTGTTGATAGGTCGCTTCAGACTTGTCTGATTCTGTGCGGCCCCATAGATGGCCTCCTACCAGGCTCCTCTGTTCCTGGGATTCTCCAGGCAAGAACACTGGAGTGGGTTGCCATTTCCATCTCCAATGCATGAAAGTGAAAAGTGAAAGTGAAGCTGCTCAGTCGTGTCTGACTCTTAGCGACCTTATGGACTGCAGCCTACTAGGCTCCTCCATCCATGGGATATTCCAGGCAAGAGTACTGGAGTGGGGTGCCATTGCCCTCTCTGTAGTCGTGTTCAATTCTTTTGCAACCCTATGACTGTAGCCTGCCAGGGTCCCCTGTCCATTGGATTCTCTAGGCAAGAATAGTTGCCAAGCCCTCCTCCAGGGAATCTTCCTGACCCAGGGATGGAACATGGGTCTCCTGCATTGCAGGCAGATTCATTATCATCTGATCTACCAGGGAAGACCTCCACTACTTTTGTTAGTAGAGGAGGTGCAACTCAGAAGGTGGAAACCTAGACTCAAATCCATCTGGTTGGCTGGGATGCAAGGCTTTTAAAGGCAAAAAGGTAAAGAAGAAGACGTCTCTGTGATTTCACCTTCCTGATAAGGCCTCAGCTGCAGACTTCCCGGCGCCGTCTTGTGATCTGAGGTGTCTTTGGTGATTGCAACTGATCTATGCATGCCTGCAAAGCCGATTAGTAAATCATGGTCTTGTGATGTAGCAACTTCTTTCCAGGAGAGAGCAGAAGCCATGGCTGAGGCATTTTATTATTTACTTAGAGCTTCTGTGATGATTCAGAAGCTTCAGTTCTTAATTGATCCTCCTGGTGCCATCAATTTCAAGTCCGCTTGGGGCAGCCGGTTAAAGCCACAGGATGCAGTCTCTGCAGTGTAGGGTCATAAATCAAGACATTAGTTTGTTGGGCTTGTTTTCCTTTGTTTCTGCTTTCCCTCACTTCCCTAGCTGGAACTGCTTATATCTGCTCTTTGGAACTCAGAGAAAGGTCTAGGAGTCTAAAACCATTGCCTACAAACAAGAAACAGGGGACATGGAGAGGTTTTCTTACCCAGGAGGACCCCACAGGGTCCTGCTCGGTTTCAATCCCACAGTGATATCTTAGGCAGGCTGGATCTTTTCTAGTCTTCTTTGACTCAATCCAATTTTGTTTCATACTGGTTTGAATCTTATCTTCTCTGTTTTTCCCCAAGCACAGCTTGAGCTGAGACCCCATCTGCTTGGGTTGAGTGGGAATGGGAACACCCATTTCTCTTTCCTCTTCCTGCAGGGTCCTCACATGGGAGAGAAGGGACTGGGGATGTCTCACTATTCTCCTGGTGGCGTGGTAAGTGTGCTCCCTGAGGATGCTGCTGCTCCTCCGACACCATCTGGCCATGATGCCTCTGGGAGCAGGCATCATCCCCATACCGGCTGTCTCCTGAGGACCCTGAATGAGTGCCTCAGAGGGCTCTGCGGCAACTCCCCACTGTGCTGCCTGTGACTCACGTCACCTACCTCTCCCTCCCTCCCCTCCGCTTTTTTTTTTTATTAACTTTATTTATTTAACTGGAGGATAATTGCTTTACAATATTGTGATGGTTTTGGCCATACATCAACATGAATTTGTCATGTGTATGCCACGTGTCCCCTCCTCTTTAATCCCGCCTTCCACCTCCCTTCCCACCCCATCCCTCTAGGTTGTCTCAGGGCACCGGCTTTGGCATGGAAGCATATACATTACCACATGTAAAATAGATAGCCAGTGGGAAGCTGATGTATGATCCCGGGAACCTCCTTTTTTTTTTTTTTTTTTAAAGCCTAGACCTAGGTGGAGGGTTGCTGTTGTGATCGTGGCTGGTTACAGTAGGGCTGGTGTTTCCACCTTTTGGTCAACTTTTCAGGTAAGCATGTAATCTTAGTTCTTGGCACTTCTTTCATTGGTTCTTCTCAATCCTGCCTGCATAGCAGAATTGCCTGAGTTACCTGAAGGGCTTATAAAAAAATCCATAGCCAGGTTGTATCCTCAGAAATTCTGAGCAATTGCTGTGGGGAAGACCTGAGCATTGGCATCTCAAAAGCTCCCCATGGCAAGTCTAACACGGAGCAGGGGAAGATTGAGAACCACTGCAGCTAAGGGGGGTGCTTCTCAGGTGGCTCAGCTGTAGAAAGTCCTCCTGCCAATGCAGGAGATGCAGGTTCAATTGCTGGGATGGAAAAATCCCCTGGAGAAGAAAATGGCCACCCACTGCAGGATTCTTGCCAGGTAAATCCCATGGACAGAGGAGCCCGGTGGGCTACAGTCTATGGAATCACAAAGAGTCAAACATGACTTAGTTACTCAACAACAATAACCACCACAACAGGTAAGGGGTACTTTCCTGTGTGGTTTATAGTATGGGCTCTAGGGTCAATTCTAGGTCGATTCTAGGTCAGAGAAGGCAATGGCACCCCACTCCAGTACTCCTGCTTGGAGAATCCCATGGATGGAGAAGCCTTGTAGGCTGCAGTCCATGGGGTCACTGAGGGCTGGACACAACTGAGCAACTTCACTTTCACGCATTGGAGAAGGAAATGGCAACCCACTCCAGTGTTCTTGCCTGGAGAATCCCAGGGATGGGGGAGCCTGGTGGGCTGCTGTCTATGGGGTTGCACAGAGTCTGACACGACTGAAGTGACTTAGCAGCAGCAGGGTTGATTCTGGAGCAATAGGAACTTGACCTCTCAACATCTTTGTGGAATTGACCAAATGACTTCCTGGGGGAGAATAAGAGGGCCAATTCTTCATCAGATAGAGGGACACCAGATGTAGAGGATGAATTATAAATATTACAGTATTTTTAAAAACTGAGTTTTGCTCTTGTGAAAATCACTTCTACTGTATAATGTTAGAAAAGCAAAAATATTTCTCATGTCTATGAAAAGGAAGAAAAAGAAGATAAACCTAGAGGGTCAAATGTTCTTCATAAACTTAAAAGCATTCCTATATGCTTATTTGGCAAAGGATATGTGGACCAAAAAAAAAAAATGTTGCCTGCCATTTCAGCAAACAATGAATTATGCCCACCATTAAGCCATCAGCCATGGTAGCCACCCCTGAAGGTGTGCCCTGAGGGGAAATTCCAGATGGAGAAAAAAAAGATACGCCCTAGATAGTTAAGTGAAGGTCACTCAGTCATGTCTGACTCTTTGTGACCCCATGGACTATACAGTCCATGGAATTCTCCAAGCCAGAAAACTGGAGTGGGTAGCCTTTCCCTTCTCCAGGGGATCTTCTGAACTCAGGGATCGTACCCAGGTCTCCCGCATTGCAGGCAGATTCTTTACCACCTAAGCCACAAGGGAAGCCCAAGAATAATAGAGTGGGTAGCCTATCCTTTCTCCAGGAGATCTTCCTCGACCCAGGAATTGAACCGGGATCTCCTGCATTGCAGGCGGATTCTTTACCAACTGAGCTATGAGGGGAAGCCTCATAACTAGATAGTTAAGATGCATATCAAAGGAATAATTTCAATGAGCCCAGACTTGAAAAGCATCTTCCCATATATAGAAAAGCACTAAACTCATTAACTTGTGATGTCAATTTTGTATGTGTGTGTGATTAGCGATAATCTTTTGATGTTCAGCTACATATTTTTTCCCCCCTGCAAAAACTCCTATATATCCTGGCTCTTCCCTTACCTCTTTGGAACAGTTCCTTAGAGCTATTTGAGAGGCTGCCTCCCAGGCTATAGTCAGTCTTTCATTAATGTCCCTGAATAAAATATAACCTGTAAATTTTAGGTTGTGCGTCCTTTTTTTTTTTTTTCTTTCACTGACAGCTGTAATGAAAAGAAAACCAGCCTAGATGTCCCATGAAATGAACCACTGTAAGAACAAAGACCAGGGATGTGGAAGAGATGTGATCAAACCTAATGGGCTTCTGAGAGAACTGAAATGTCAACAAGGCTTGTTCTGGTTGTTCATAAAATAAGCAGTTATGTATTTAAGTGAAAAATCTGCTTGGGACATCACATTCAGCAAGTTGTAAAAGAGTGTCTTTTGAATATAGCGGAAATTGAGTCCTGAAAAGATAGAAGCACGTGCAAATGTGACTGGAAATACTATTGCTCAAGGTCCTGAAAATATGGCTAGGAGATGAAAAGATAAATTGTGTGAAAAGTTAGTAAATGTTGTGACATTTGCTATTGCAGCTAAGAGTAGATATTTAGTAGTACTAAGATGTAATAATTAGTTTTGTTTATTCACTGTGGGTTTGAGAATTTTTATGATTGAAAATATTTTGGACAGTGTGCCCACGACAGGCACAATACGGGGAAGCAATTAAGAATTCATTTTTGTAATAGATGGAACTTTCAAACAATTTAATGTTGATGATGTTTCTGGGATAGAAGATGATGCTAATGTTGGACTTGCCCTTAAAGGTAAGTTTCATGCTGCAAGTTATCTAAGGACACAGTCATTACACCTACTCATTTGCCTTATTCAGCAGGAATTGCTCTCTGCTAGAAGTTAAAAATGGAACACATCACAGACACAGAGCTCAGCACCTGTAAGCTGGATAACCTCCTAGACTTTGGACCATCAAGCTCTGTTTGATGAGTTGGACACAGCATGGCAGTCTGCTCCCTGCAGGTAGATGGAGAGGCTAAGTCATAGCTGAAGCTAAGGAGAAATGGTGAACTGTTGAAACGAACTCACATCATCTGAGGGAAAAAATATCTTTGCTTATGTTAAGCAGCAAAGATTGTTACCACATAACTGGCCTTTTGGGTTAACAAATGCTTTGAATATTTCCCTGCAAAACCATCCACAGTAGTTATAAAACATGGAGACAATTATCTGGCATAGTGTTATCTGGTCCTCTTTTCTGTGCTAGAGTTAGTTGGTGGAACTATAATTGATGGCCTGAATTCCGTGATGGATACACTGACCACTGGTGTGGCTTATTGATCTCAATTCTGAAGACAGTCTCCCACCGTTCTGTGCCTTTTTGTCAGTCCCTGCCTGTAACGTGGAAGGTGACCCGTGGTGCACACAGGATGGGAAATGTAATACAGTGACACCGGAAAGTCAGATTCTCGCAAACATCCTAGCAATTGTGCAAAGGTTTTTTTTTAAAACTCTTTGAAAATGCCTATGGTTTTCAATAGCTCCTTTCCAATATTAAATATCCCTTCTTATCTAGACTATCTGTCAAGGTTGAATTCTGTGTTCATATCAGACTTGAAACAAGATTTACAGTGACATATTGGTGCCAAAGAAAAAGTTGCAGATTTCTGGTTCCAAAATAAAAGTCAATGAATTGTGAAATAAAATATTAGAAGTAGAATATTCCTATTTTTATCTTAACTTTTTTTTTTTTCCAATTTTGAATTTGAGATACAGATGTTAATATCATACACACATGTATTATGTGGCTTGGTTGCAATCATAGTTCAGAAAAATAGTTTGATCATTTCCTGGCAGTTGGCTTATTTTACTTACCAGCGACATAGACCTTTATGTTCTTGGCTTTTGTAGACTGCAGTTTTCAATGATTTTTTTCAACTTATGTCCTTGTGCGGGCAATGAATTTTTTAGTGGCTCTAAAGCTTAGCTAACATTTTTCACCATAAGATGGAGCCTATGAATCCTTCTTGGAAAACCAAGCAATTACTTAATTCTTCCACTAGTGGGAGGGCGTGCTCTTTCTAAGTAGGAGCCTCAGGAAGGTATTAAAAACCTTTTCTATATATGTTAGGTGGTTGACTAAGAGTTTTACCTACTCACGTTTAGGGAAAGTTTCTGAACCTTTTTATTCATGGTCAGAAGTAAAGCTTTTTTGAGAAAATTCATATCCGTCTCTTAAAAATGTATCTTTTAATTAGCATGTTGGTTAATATTTATTTTTGAAAGACATATTGCAAATAAAAACTACATTCCTTAAATAGACTAACTTTCGATGATGACAGAGTCTGTTTCTAAAGAACCCCAAACATCAGAATACTGGAAAAGCAGTACACACTGAGCTTGGCTGGACAGCTGGAATAGCACATTGAGCTCTCCATGCCGAGATGAGTGGACGTCCTTAGGGCAGGAGGACATTGCTGAGTATCAGGTGATGCATCTTGGGTAGTCCCTTTTCACCTGCCTTTGGATTTCTACTCAAGTTCTCTGCAGGCTCTCTCTGTACCAATGGGTAGTTACTTGTCTAGTTATGTTCTTCTCATCCAATCCAGGAAGTGGTAATGCAATCTCATTTAGACCCGTTACTCAAATCTTTTTTGCCTTAAATTAAATGACTCCTTGCACTTAAGAAGTGTAGTGGCCATTATTTTTCTTAAAAAAAAAAAAATGGAGTCTCATTTATTTATTCATTCAACAGATGTTGATTAATTGCAGACTATATCACAAGCATTGGATATAAACAGTAAGTGAGACAAATTTGTGAAACTTAGTTTAGTTTACATGTGTGTGTGTGTATGTGTAGGAAATATGGGGGGAGAGGCGTGAGGGTATTTGAGCAGGGCAGATTATATAATTTCAGGTGGTGATAAGTGCCATAAAGAAAATAAAGCATTGATTTTCAACAAAGGTTCCAAAACTATATAAAGGTCGGGAGAATAGTCCTAAAAAATGATGGAGCAAATGAATATCCTTGTGCAAAAGAATGAAGTTAGACTTCTGTCTCATACCATGCACAAAAAGTAACTCAAAATGTATCAAAGACTTAAATGTAAGAGCTAAAATGATTGAACTCTTAGAGGAAATATGTAAGTGTAAATTTCTTTCATATGTAAGTGTGACTTGGATTACATGAAGTTTTTCTAGATATAACATGTAAAGTACAAGAAATGAAAGAAGAATTTCAAATATTGAACTGTAAAAATTTAAAGGTTTGTGCTTCACAAGGCACAATTAAGAAAGTGAAAAGACAACTCACATAATGGGAGGAGATATTTGCAAATCACATATATGACAAGAGTCTAGTATCTAGAATATTCAAAGAACTCTTACAACTCAACAATAAAAAGAATACTCAATTAAAACACAGGCAAAGGATTTGAAGATACTTTTTCTAAAGAAAATATACAAATAGCCAGTAAGTACATGAAAAAAAGCATGCAGCCCCATTAGTCATCAGGGACATGCAAATCAAAACCACAAGAAGCTATCATTTCACACCCACTAGGACAGCAAAAATACAAGACAATCCCAAGTGTTGGCAGGGATGTGGAGAAATTGGAATCCTCGTATTTTGTTGGTGTGAATTTAAAATGGTGCAGCTACTTTGGAAAACACTGCAGCAGTTCCTCAAAAAGTTAAACACAACGCTGCCATGTGATTCAGAAATTATACTCCTGGGTAGGATAAAACAACTGAGAACATGTCCACACATACGTGGACAAAAACATGAACGTTCATAGCAGCATTTGTATGATTGTCAAGACGAGAAAACGACCTGATGTCTGATGAATTTTTTAAAAAATATGGTATATCCTTTCAATAAAATATTCAGCCATGAAAAAGGAATGAAGATACAGATATATCCCTGGATACACTTTGAAAACATTATGCTAAGTAAAAGAAGCCAGACACAAAAGGCCACATATTGCCTGATTCCATCCATATGAAATGCCCCAAACAGGCCAATTCACAGAGATAGAAAGTAGATTGGTGATTGATCATGACTAGGGAGGGAAAACATGGAATAACTGCTAAAGAAACGGGGTTTCCTACTGGGGTGTTGAAAATGTTCCAGAATTATATAGCAGTGATGGTTGCCCAAATCTTGTAAATATACTAAAACCTGCTGACTTATATACTTAAGAGAGTGAATTTTATGTCATGGGGTTAAATCTCAATTTGAAAAAGAAAGAAAAAGGGCAAGAGGGTGGAAAGTGGGCAAAGGGTGGTAATGGGTAATTTGATTTTTATTTATTTGGCTGCATTGGGTCTTAGTGGAGGCAAGTGGGATCTTTAGCTGGTCCACGTGGGCTCTAGTTCCCCAAATAGGCCAGAGATTGAACCTGGGCCACCTGCATTGGGAGCATGAAGTCTTAGCCACTGGACCACCAGGGAAGTCCCATGGTGGGTGATTTTAAACACTGATCAGGGACGTTTTGATGGGAAGGTCATGCTCAAACAGAATATTTGTTGAATTCATGAATGACTAAATGAAGCGCACAAACCCTGCTGTGTTCCCTGTTCTCTCTTTTTTCTCAGTTCAGTTCAGTCACTCAGTTGTGTCTGACTCTTTGTGACCCCATGGAATGCAGCACGCCAGGCCTCCCTGTCCATCACCAACTCCCGGAGCTTGCTCAAACTCATGTCCATCGAATCGGTGATGCCATCCAACCATCTCATCCTCTGTTGTCTCCTTCTCCTCCTGCCTTCAGTCTTTCCCAGCATCAGGGAGTCAAATGAGTCAGTTCTTTGCATCAGGTGGCCAAAGTATTGGAGCTTCAGTTTCAGCATCAGTCCTTCCAATTAATATTCAGGGTTGATTTCCTTTAGGATTGACTGGTTTGATCTCCTTGCTTCTTTTGTTTGTATATGTCCTTTCTCACATGCACAATGTTAGAGTGTCTCTCTACCCATTCCAGATTTGTGTGAAAGACATATTCAGGAAATGAAAATCATTATCTCATGGAAATGCTTGCTTACAATACTTCCCTGCAGAATTATTTAACAGGAATGTCTCTAAGCTCTAACAGTGCCTTAATTGTCTTAAGGAAGAAGTGTAACAGGATGTTAGATGAGGCTCTTGAATGGTTTTCTAAACCATTCAAGTGGAATACAATTGGTGATAAGTGGCCATGTAATCTAGAGAGAATTCTGAATTCCTCTCTGTTGGAGGATGGAGGGAATGAAATGCACCCACTGAACTGAGAAGGTATCTTGAGACTGATACCATGTAAACAGGCAGCTCCATATCATCAATGGATCAGTTTTTTACATGATCCAGACAATGATCCAGAAGGATTTGAAGCTGCACTGTACAAACCTGAGGGGCCGTTGGGACAGTTTTATAGTTAACATATAAAAGAGCACAGGAGGGCTTTCCTGGTGGCTCAGTGGTAAAGAGCTCGCCTGACAGAGCAGGAGTCACAGGCTTGATCCCCGATCCAGGAAGATCCCACATTCTGCAGAGCTACTAAGCCCGTGAGCCACAACTACTGAGCCTGTGCTCCAGAGCCCACGTGCCACAACTACTGAAGCCCAAGTGCCCCAGGGTCCATGCTCAGCAACAAGAGTAGTCACTGCAGCTGAGAGGCCTGTGTACTGCAACTGGAGAGTAGACCCCGCTCCCCGCAACTAGAAAAAAGCCCATGTAGCAACAAAGACCCAGCATAACCAAATATAAATAAAATCACTTTTAAAAGGGTTATGGGAATATGTGCTTGGAAAGAAACAGCATGTGTAGTCCTAAGCCAAGATTTATGAATGGGTGCTTCCCTTGTGGCTCAGCTGGTAAAGAATCCATCTGCAATGTGTGAGACCCGGGTTCTACTCCTGGCTTGGGAAGATCCCCTGGAAAAGGAAATGGCAACCCACTCCATATTCTTGCCTGGAGAATTCCGTGGACAGAGGAGCCTGGTGGGCTACATTCCATGGGGTCACAAAGAGTTGGACCTGACTGAATAACTAACTTTCTTTCTTTCTTAACTTTGGGGGTTGAGAACACATCAGTAAAGTTCTTCATCATTGTCTGGGGACTAACAGAGCATTGAGGCCATTTGGTCTTAATGATTATTAAAAAATGTTTAGTAACTACAAAGCCCTTGATGACAGACAAGTGATTTACTCCACAGTCCTAGGTAGGATCAGTGTAAGGACTGGAGGAACTGTATGGACCCAAGATGGCATCAGTTATGACAAGAACTGTACAATCCCCTACTTCCAGGCTACAAAAAAGAGGATCCTTCAGTAGGGGCTGCCTGAATTGGAAATGTTTGGTGAACCAAGAAGGGTAATGTCTGAATCTCAGGCATAGGCAGTAGAAGTGAATCTCAAGTGATTGTGAAAGGACCCTCTTGCATGGGGGCTGTCTGTTGAACAGAAGAGAGATTTCTAAGTAACCAGAAAGTCCATTGCTTGCTCTAGGTCAGGACTTCCCAGCCTTGACACTACTGACTATTTGGACCTGATACTTGTTGTAGAACCCTGTCCTGTGCTTGGTAGGATGGTCAGCTGCATCTCTGGCCTCCATCCACTAGAAACCACTGCAACCCCCACCCCCCAGCTATGTTAATTTAAAATGTCTCCAGACATTATCAAATACTTAACCTCAGATACATAGATGACACTACCCTCATGACAGAAAGTGAAGAGGAATTAAAGGACTTCTTGATGAAGGTGAAAAAAGAGAGTGAAAAAGCTGGCTTCAAACTCAACATTCAAAATATGAAGATCATGGCATCTGGTCCCATCGCTTCATGGCAAATAGATGGGGAAACAATAGAAACTATGTGATATTACATCATCACATCTCCTTCTCTGACTCTGACCCTCCTGCCTCCCTGTTATATAGCCAACCTTCATAATCCAGGCCAGTCCTTCTCACATGAAGATGCTAAACTTCATCACGTCCACAAAGTCCTTTTATCAGTGGAAGGTAATGTACTCACAGGTTTCACAGGTTAGAATGTGGCTATAGTTGGAGAAGGCATTATTCTGCCAGTGACAAACTTTATTTTCTTGGGCTCCAAAATCACTGTGGATGGTGACTGCAGCCATGATATTAAAAGACGATTGCTCCTTGGAAGAAAAGCAATGACAAACCTAGACAGCGTATTAAAAAGCAGAGACATTACTTTGCTGACAGAGGTCCTTTTGCTAGTCAAAGTTGTGGTTTTACCAGTAGTCATGTACAGATGTGAGAGCTGGACAATTAAAAAAGGCTGAGCGCCAAAGAATTGATGCCTTTGAACTGTGGTGTTGGAGAAGACTTTTGACAGTCCCTTGGGCTGCAGGGAGATCAAACCAGTCAATCCTAAAGGAAACCAACCCTGAATATTTGTTGGAAGGACTGATGCTGAAGCTCCAATACTTTGGCCACCTGATGTGAAGAGCTAACTCACTGGAAAAGACCCTGATACTGGGAAAGATTGAAGGCAGGAGAAGGGGATGACAGAGGATGAGATGGTTGGATGGCACCACTGACTCAATGGACATGAGTTTGAACAAACTCTGGGGGATGGTGAAGGACAGGGAAGGCTGATGTGCTACAGTCCATGGGGTTGCAAGGAGTAGGACATGACTGAGCAAATGAATGACAACTTGGGGGTGGGTGGGCAAAAACTGTCCCTGGTTGAGAAGGACTGCTTTCAAGAAAGGTACATGTTGGGCTGCACCCTGCGGGCCTGCAAGTCCTGGTCACTGCCAGCTGCAAGACTGAAGAAAGAGCCCAGAGGCAGCAACAGAGACACCAATGGTTTAATGGACGGTGGATCTCACATGCCTCAACTTCCTTGGTGGCTCAGACAGTGAAGAATCCATCTGCAATGCGGGAGACCTGGGCTTGATCCTTAGGTTGGGAAGATCCCCTAGAGGAGGGCATGGTAACCCACTCCAGTATTCTTGCCTAGAGAATCCCCATGGACAAAGGAGCCTGGCAGGCTACAGTCCATGGGGTCACAAAGAATCAGACAGGACTGGATGACTAAGCACACATACACATGTCTGAAGCAAGGTACTGGAGCCACACCCCACTGTGTGCAGTGGCCTGCAGGTGGACAGGGAGGCTGTCTGCAGATACTCTGGGGTGGGGAGGTGGGGTGAGGCAGTAGAAGGAATGGGAGTGGGAGGATGGAGGTGGAGGGAGAGAAATTGCCAGTTTTGGGGAAATCAAAGTCAGGTTGACTCACTGGTTACCAATGAAATCAGCAGAGGGGCACACCCTTCACGGCCCGTTTGATAAGAACAATCACTAGCTGAGGCCTGGGGCAAGTATGCAGGAAGGTCAGTCATGCGAGTAGGGTGTAGGAGAAACAGGTACTGGTTGAGCAGGGGATGTACACAGCACAAGAGGACAATTACCCTGAGTGGCTTGGCTATATGCTAGTGCTAAGTCACTTCAGTCATGTCCGACTCTGTGACCCTATGGACTATGCCAGGCTTCTCTCTCTATGGGGTTTTCCAGGCTTTCCATGGAGTGGGTTGCCATTTTCTTCTCCATGGCTATATAGTAAATGCCAAGTATCCCACTGTGGAAGTCTGGGAGGTTCCCCGTGAGTCAACACTTTAGTTTCTTATTGCTGCTGTAATAAGTTACCCAAAACTTGTGCTTTAAAACAGCACCCATTCATGATCTCATAGTTCCAGAGGTCAGATGTCCAACATGGGTCTCACTGTGCTAAGATCAAGGTTTAAGCAGATCTGTGTTCCTTTGAGGAGCTCGAGAGGAGAATTTCTGTCCTTGAACTTTCCAACTTTTTAAGGCTGCTCTCCTTCCTTGGCTCCCAGCTCCCACCTGACAAGGATGTCACCTGACCCCGGCTTCCGTTGTTGCAGCGACGCGCTCCCGGAAACAAGCTCACTCAGGAGGACAAGCAGATGGTGGAGTGCAGTTTATTACACCGGCGGGCCCAAGGCAGAGTCTCCTCTTAGCCAAGGGCCCCAACCAGTTTTTGTGAAAATCTTATATACCCTAAGTGTATGTGCCCAAACCCATCTCCCCACATTCCCTGAAACTAGTCTGAACAAAGGAAAAAGAAAGATACAATCAACGTTAACCTGTGATTCATATGCCTTAAGCCTAGGTAGTTAACAGTGGACAGTTATTAATAGGCCTGTGGTCATACCCCAATAAGCATAATAGAATGCATGATTCTATTTGGTTACACAGATAATTAGGGTATTCTTTGAGGTGGCTGGAGAGTCTAGGTGTGAGCCCTGGGGCTCTTCCATTTGGGGGGTCTGGTTTTCCAGTTGGTATGTCATTTCCATAGATACTGGGCATATAGCTCAAACTCCACAGACCGGCCCAAGATGGAGTCCTGCTTTCAAGGCAGAGCCTGTTCCATCTGTTTCCTCCTTCACCATCATCACATCTCCTTCTCTGATTCTGACCCTCCTGCCTCCCTGTTACAAAGCCAACCTGCATAATCCAGGCCAGTCCTCAAGTGAAGATGCTAAACTTCATCTCATCCACAAAGTCCTTTATTCAATGGAAGGTAAAGTACTCACAGGTTTCACAGGTTAGAATGTGGCTATAGTTGGGGAAGGCATTATTCTGCCAGTGACAGTTGATATTTGGGCACTGAGTAGTCAGACTGCTCCAGCACTAGTTAAATAATACCCTATGCTTTCCACTAAAGGGCTTCTCTGGTGGCTCAAACGGTAAGAATCTCTGCAATAGAGGAGACCCAGGTTCAATCCCTGGGTTGGGAAGATGCCCTGGAGAAGGAAATGGCAACCCACTCAGTATTCTTGCATGGGAGATCCTATGGACATCAAGAGCCTGGTGGGCCACAGTCCATGGGGTCGAAGAGTCTGACATGACTGAGTGACTAAATCCAAGCTTTCCACCACTCTCCTTTGAGAGATTCTGTGCCTCCTGCCCCATTCCCAACACCTTGCCCCAAGCTATCTGCAGATTCCCAAGTCCCTTGTATAAAAAGGCAGAGAGATACAATGTAAATACTTTGTAAATAGTTCCTGTGCTCAGTTGCTCAGTTGTGCCCAACTCTTTGCATCCCCATGGACTGTAGTCCACCAGGCTCCTCTGTCTATGGGATTTCCCAGGCAAGAATACTGGAGTGAGTTGCTATTTTGTTCTCCAGGGGATCTTCCTGACCCAGCCTAGCAAATTCAAGTTTTGGTTTTGGGAACTTCCTGGAAATTTTTTTCCTCGAATATTTCCCATCTGAGTTTGCTTGAATCTGCAGATAAGGAACCCGGGGATACTATTCCTTTTTTCTTGGCTCTTCCCAGGAATGAAGGGCAGCTGAGCTGGTGGGAAATGGGACTGGATTAGAGACTTCACCCCTCTCTTCTTGGATCCCTGGGGCAAGCAGCTGTGGGGCTCAGGCCCAGCTGGAGAAAGGACCCAATTTAAATTAGGTGGGAGATACTGGTTTTGATGACAATAGGACTGAACTTTTCTTTTCACTGAAGGTTATGCTAATAGAGTTCTGCCAAGAGAACGCACTGGTCATAGCAAACACCCTCTTCCAACAACATAAGATGAGACTCTACACATGGACATCACCCAGTGGTCAATACCAAAATCAGATTGATTATATTCTTTGCGGACAAAGATGGAGAAATTCTATACAGTCAGCAAAAACAAGACTGGGAGCTGACTGTGGCTCAGATCATGAACTCCTTATTGCCAAATTCAGGCTTAAATTGAAGAAAGTAGGGAAAACCACTAGACCATTCAGGTATGACTTAAATCAAATCCCTTACGACTATACAGTGGAAATGACAAATAGATTCAAGGGATTAGATCTGACAGACAGAGTGCCTGAAGAACTATGGGTGGAGGTTTGTGACATTGTACAGGAGGCAGGGATCAAGACCATCCCCAAGGAAAAGAAATACAAAAAGGCAAAATGGTTGTCTGAGGAGGTCTTACAAATAGCTGTGAAAAGAAGAGAAGTGAAAGGCAAAGCAGAAATAGAAAAATATACCCATTTGAATGCAGAGTTCCAAAGAATAGCAAGGAGAGATAAGAAAGCCTTCCTCAGTGATCAACGCAAAGAAATAGAGGAAAAAAATAGAATGGGAAAGACTAGAGATCTCTTCAAGAAAATTAGAGATATCAAGGGAACATTTCATGCAAAGATGGGCACAGTAAAGGACAGAAAAGGTATGGACCTAACAGAAGCAAAAGATATTAAGAAGAGGTGGCAAGAA
This sequence comes from Bos grunniens, assembly GCF_055505025.1. NCBI lineage: Eukaryota > Metazoa > Chordata > Mammalia > Artiodactyla > Bovidae > Bos > Bos grunniens. Next base: position 13,531,263 of record NC_141168.1, read on the forward strand.
TACACAGAAGAACTATACAAAAAAGATCTTCACGACCAAGATAATCACGATGGTGTGATTACTCACTTAGAACCAGACATCCTGGAATTGGAAATCAAGTGAGCCTTAGGAAGCATCACTACGAACAAAGCTGGTGAAGGTAAAGGAATTCCAGCTGAGCTATTTCAAATCCTTAAAGATGATGCTGTGAAAGTGCTGCACTCAATATGCCAGCAAATTTGGAAAACTCAGCAATGGCCATGGGACTGGAAAAGGTCAATATTCATTCCAATCCCAAAGAAAGGCAATGCCAAAGAATGCTAAACTACTGCACTGGACTTCCTGGTGGCTCAGACAGTAAAGCGTCTGTCTACAATGCGGGAGACCTGGGTTCGATCCCTAGGTTGGGAAGATTCCCTGGAGAAGGAAATGGCAACCCACTCCAGTACTCTTGCCTGGAAAATCCCATGGACGGTGGAGCTTGGTGCAGGCTACTGTCCATGGGGTCCCAAAGAGTCAGGCATGACTGAATGACTTCACTTTCACTTTCACTTTCACTTTCACATGGTAGTAAAGTAATGCTCAAACTTCTCCAAGCGAGGCTTCAACAGTACATGAACCAAGAACTTCCAGATGTTCCACCTGGATTTAGTAAAAGCAGAGGAACCAAAGATCAAGTTGCCAACACATACTATATCATAGAAAAAACAAGGGAATTCTAGAAGAACATCTACTGCTTCATTGACTATGCTAAAGCCTTAGACTGTATGGATCACAGCAAACTGTGGAAAATTCTAAAAGATATGGGAATAACAGACCACATTTTCTGCCTCCTGAGAAATCTGTATGTAGGTCAAGAAGCAACAGTTAGACTGGACATGGAAAAAGAGACTGGTTTCAAATTGGGAACAGGGTACGTCAAGGCTGTATATTGTCACCCTGCTTATATAACTTATATGCAGAGTACATCATGAGAAACGCTGGACTGGATGAAGCAGAAGTTGAAATCAAGATTGCTGGGATAAATATCAATAACCTCAGATATGCAGATGATACCACCCTTATGGCAGAAAGTGAAGAAGAACTAAAGAGCCTCTTGATGAAAGTGAAAGAGGAGAGTGAAAAAGTTGGCTTAAAGTTCAACATTCAGAAAACCAAGATCATGGCATCCGGTCCCATCACTTCATGGCAAATAGATGGGTAAACAGTGGAAACAGTGGCAGACTTTATTTTGGGGTGCCCCCAAATCACTGCAGATGGTGACTGCAGGCATGAAATTAAAAGATGCTTGCTCCTTGGAAGAAAAGCTATGACCAACCTAGGGAGCATATTAAAAAGCAGAGACATTACTTTGCCAGCAAAGGTCTATCTAGTCAAGGCTATGGTTTTTCCAGTGGTCATTTATGGATGTGAGAGTTGGACTGTAAAGAAATCTGAGTGCCGAAGAATTGATGCTTTTGAACTGTGGTGTTGGAGAAGACTCTTCAGAGTCCGTTGGAGTGCAAGGAGATCCAACCAGTCCATCTTAAAGGAAATCAGTCCTGAATATTTGGCCACCTGATGTGAAGAACTGACTCATTTGAAAAGACCCTGATGCTGGGAAAGATTGAAGGAAGAAGGAGAAGGGGACAGCATAGGATGAGATGGTTGGATGGCATCACTGACTTGATGGACATTGAGTGTAAGTACGCTCCGGGAGTTGGTGATGGACAGGGAAGCCTGACGTGCTGCAGTCCATGGGGTCACAGAGTTGGAACCAACTGAGTGGCTGAACTGAATGGATACTATTTTAATTCCTGACTTGTCTGGAAAGCCATGGGCTCTGCCTGGAAGGCTGCTCAAGGTTTTAAAAGGACTGTTTTGACTGTAAAACCACAGGCGGTGATGGGGCAAGAGAACATCACTTCCCAGGGTCCCTTGAAGAATCCAGCTCATTGAAGAAATGTGGTACAAGATGATTCTGAGGGACGTGGGCTTTCAAAATTCTACCGAGTCACCCCATGAGTCCTCTTCCTAGAACTGAGAGACGGCTGAGTGGGGAGATTTCTGCACCAGGGTTCCTCGGGAAGCCCATGGTTTTCCCAGATGGTTTTTCTCTCACCTAGAAATTTCTGGAAGGAGGGAGGGGATGGGAGACGAGAGAAGAGTGGGAGAAGGCTAGAAAGACCTGGACTGAGGACTCCTGGCATTTATATGGGGAAAGAAATAAACAGTCTTTCCAGCCTGTGTTGGCAGGATAAGCTGGGGCATGTGGCCCCAAAGAAAGGGCTCAGGTCACACCTCTGTAGCTCCCAACCCAGCCAACATGCTTCCCAATATGTCAATATATGGCCTGCCCAAACACAGAAACCACCGCCAGAAATCTTGGTGGGCTTCCTAAGGATGCCAAGGAGACAGTGAAATCCAAGTTTCTCTCCTTGTGGCTAGAGGAGCCTGCTTCCTGGAACACAGTGGACCAGGCCAGGGACAAAGACTAAAAACTGTGAGTGCACATCATTTTTTTTTTAATTGTACAGGGTGTTTATATATGATTATAATGACTATGTGAAGCAGTCAAAAATGACCAGGATATTAACAGTTGTTTCTGAAGGAGAGAGAGAATGATCTGGGGTCAGATGGTTTTGTTTTTGTTGTTGCTGTTTTGGAGATGATGGCAAAGCAAGAGGCATGCTTTGTGCAGGAGAAGAGGTGTTGGGATGTCTGTTTGAATGGAGTGGAGTTGTCAGGAAAGAGTACAGCAGGAAATGAGGACGAGGCAGTAAGACAAGACCAAGTGTTGTGTTCCTTCCGCATCAGTGTAGGGCCTGGGGGAATATGAAGCTGGAGAAGTGGGCTCAGCCCTCAGTCCACCTCCAGAGAGGAGAAGCGTGGCTCGAGAGTGGTGTAGGGGCAGCAAAGGAAACACAGAAAACAGGCTTTTGGACTCAGTGGGAGAAGGAGAGGGTGGGATGATTTGAGAGAATAGCGTTGAAACATGTACATTACCATATGTAAAACAGATGACCAGTGTAAGTCTGATGTATGACACAGGGCACCCAAACCCTGTGCTCTGTGACAGCCTGGAGGGAAGGGGTGGGGAGGGAACAGAAAGGGAGGGAAGGGGAAGGGGTTTCAGGAGGGAGGGGACACGTGTGTACCTGTGGGAGATTCAGATTGATGTATGGCCAAAACCATCACAATATTGTAATTATACTCCAATTAAAATAAATAAATCTAAAAACAAAGAGTGGTGTGGGGAGAGGCAGGGAGTAGTGAAGCAGAATTCACCTTTCTTCAGGTTCAAATAGGAATGAAGTTTTTTTTTTTTTTTTTAATATTTATTTGGCTGCATAGGTATTAGGTGTAGCATGCAGGATCTTTTGCTGTGGTGCAGGAACTCTCTGGCTGTGGCTTGAGGGCTTTGTCACTCCATGGCCTGTGGGATCTTAGTTCCCTGACCAGGGATTGAACCCGAGTCTCCTGCATTGCAAGGTGGATTCTCAACCACTGGTGCATGAGGGAATCCCAGGAATGAACTTTTAAAGCTTTACTCCAGGTGCTTGGCAGATACAGGAAGTAGGGTGTTGCTTATGTATCTACCCCTGGGGGTGCCCGCTGTCTTCTTCATGCCCAAGACTCTACCCAGGATGGGCAATGAAACAAAAAACAAACCTGGATTTTTTCCTTTCTCCTTAGGTGGGTGGGCAGAAATATCCAGTTGAAGCTGGGTTCTGTCTCTCTGTATTTCTAGCTACCTTCCTGGAAATGGGTACCTCTTACTTTAAAATTGAACATGGTAAAGTCTTATTTTCTAAATTAAGGAAATTGTGCCCAGCCACATGTGAGGCTCTTGGTAAGTGATTTGTTGAAGGAAAAAGAGTAGGAAGGAAAGAGGAGAGAAGGAGGGAAGGCCGGAAGAAGGCAAGAGATAAAGTCATGCTTTAGATGTGGGCTGGGGGTGTCATCACATGGATTTGCGTCAGAAAGTGGCCCAGAAAGTTATGGAACAGTTAAGCTCTGGGAAGCGAGTGCCAAGGCTTTGGGTCGTGAAGGAAGAAGCAGAGAGGTTATTTCGGTGCCAGATTTTCAAGGTTTGTGGTGGGAGGAGTAGAACCAACCTTACTCTGTGACTGAGGGTAAGAAATATTACCATGAAGATGGAATGAGATACCAGTGAGCTCTGGGACTCTTGTAATGTGACTCTCCCTGAAGAGTTGCTTAATTGCCTTTCTCTGGGAGCATAAGTCAGTCAGATCCAAGAGGCCATTTGCTTTCTTCATTTACTGCCCTGCTTTAAGATCACTTCGCTCTCTCCCTCGAGCCTCAGTCTCCCCCATCGGTCTGGGTGTTTGATGCTATTCACCTTGTGCCCTGCACTTGCATTTTATTTATTGATTAAAAAATTTTTTTTGTGTGTGTGGGGGTTGTTATCTACATTCTGTGGCCCCAGAAGAGATTGCTGTTGCTCTGACTAATGTACTTAGATTACTCTTCCCGAAAGAAAAAGCTATGTAGAATGAATGTAGGTTACGGATGAAAATAGAGACGTAGTAGGTATGGGTGCCTAGATGTTCTGTGCTACTTCACTTATGTTTGCATCATGTTTAGAAACGTTTCTATCTACTGTGGTCTTTGGTCATGTCCATTCAGAAGTTGGTGACATTGTTCTTTGAGGATTTCCTTTACATGATTTTTTTATACCATGTTTTCTTAAAATGTACAAATACTGTATTCAAGTGAAAAAAAATACAGTGTTTGTAGATAAATGGTAGCTACTTCACAGTGGTTTGGTAGTCCCAGAATATTTATCAGTGTTTACTGAAAGGAAAAATTATCAAGATTTTTGATAAAAATCATCAAAGTATTAATGGTATATTACAAAGTAAAGATTTTCTTAAAGGAAAATTGCACCTTTTACCTTTTTAAGAGTAAGCCATGAAATTTTTTTTTTAACTTTTTATTTTGTCCTGGGGTATAGCTGATTAACGAACAATGTTGTGATAGTTTCAGGTGTACAGTGAAAGGACCCAGCCATACATACGCATGTATCTATTCTCCCCCAAACTCCCCTCCCATCCAGGCTGCCACATGACACTGAGCAGAGTTACGTGTGCTATACAGTAAGTCCAAGGTCAGGAGCAGCGACTATGCTTCGCTGGACTGGCCATGTGGAGATACCCTGTGTCCAAGGTCAGAGAAACCACAGTAAGATGGTAGGCTCTGGAGCGGCTGTGAGGAGATACCCCATGTCTAAGGGCAAAGGAGAAGCCCCAGCAAGATGGTATGAGGGGCGAATTCACGTTTAGAATCAAACCCCATTCCTGCCAGAGATGCTCAGAGGGCTCAAACATACCTTGTGCTCACCAGGACCCAGGGACTCCACAGAGACTGAGACAGAACTGTGTTTGAGCATCTCCTGTGGAGGTACGGGTTGGTGGTGGCCTGCCACAGGGACAGGGGCTCTGGGTACAGCAGACTTGATTATGATGAAACTGGAGCCTATTATACAGAGTGAAGTAAGCCAGAAAGAAAAACACCAATACAGTATACTAACGCATATATATGGAATTTAGAAAGATGGTAACAATAACCCTGTATACGAGACAGCAAAAGAGACACTGATGTATAGAACAGTCTTTTGGACTCTGTGGGAGAAGGAAAGGGTGGGATGATTTGGGAGAATGACATTGAAATATGTATAATATCATATATGAAACAAGTCGCCAGTCCAGGTTCGATGCACGATACTGGATGCTTGGGGCTGGTGCACTGGGATGACCCAGAGGGATGGTATGGGGAGGGAGGAGGGAGGAGGGTTCAGGATGGGGAACACATGTATACCTGTGGCAGATTCATTTTGATATATGGCAAAACCAATACAATATTGTAAAGTTAAAAAAAAAAATCCCTCTTGGAAGAGGTCACCATTAACCCCACCATAGAGCCACCAGAACATACACAGGACTGGGAAATAAACTCTTGGAGGGTACAACAGAACTTTGTGCACCAGGACCCAGGAGAAAAGAGCAGTGACCCCATAGGAGACCGTCCCAGACTGGCCTGTGGGTGTCTGGGAGTCTCCGGTGGAGGCGTGGGTTGTGGTGGCCTGCTGCAGGGTTGGGGGCACTGAGTGCAGCAGTACATGCGTGGGATCTTTTGAGGGAGGTCAGCATTATCTTCATTACCTGCATCATAGTTTGGCCCCAGGAAAATAGCAGTGAGAGAACACAGCTCCACCCATCAACAGAAAATTGGCTTAAAGATTTACTGAGCATGGCCATGCCCATCAGAACAAGATCCAGTTTTCCCCTCAGTCAGTCTCTCCCATCAGGAAGCTTCCATTAGCCTCTTATCCATCTCCATCAGAGGGCAGACAGACTGAAAACCACAATCAGAGAAAATTAACCAATCTGATCACGTGAACCACAGCCTTGTCTAACTCAGTGAAACTATGAGCCATGCCATGTAAGGCCACTCAAGATGGATGGGTCATGGTGGAGAGTTCTGACAAAATGTGATCCACTGGAGAAGGGAATGGCAAACCACTTCAGTATTCTTTCCTTGAGAACCCCATGAATAGTATGAAAAGGCAAAAAGATAGGACACTGAAAGGTGAACTCCCCAGGTTGATAGGTGCCCAATATGCTATTGGATATCAGTGGAGAAATAACTCCAGAAAGAATGAAGAGACAGAGCCAAAGCGGAAACAACACCCAGTTGTGGATGTGACTGGTGATAGAAGCAAGGCCTGATGCTGTAAAGAGCAATATTGCATAGGAACCTGGAATGTTAGGTCCATGAATCAAGGCAAATTGGAAGTGGTCAAACAGGAGATGGCAAGAGTGAACATTGACATTCTAAGAATCAGCAAACTAAGATGGACTGGAATGGGTGAATTTAACTCAGATGACCATTATATCTACTACTGTGGGCAGGAATCCCTTAGAATAAATGGAGTAGCCATTATAGTCAACTAAAGAGTCCCAAATGTAGTACTTGGATGCAATCTCAAAAACGACAGAATGATCTCTGTTCGTTTCCAAGGCAAACCATTCAATATCATGGTAATCCAAGTCTATGTCCCAACCAGTAAGGCTGAAGAAGCTGAAGTTGAATGGTTCTATGAAGACCTACAAGACCATTTAGAACTAACACCCCCCAAAAGATGTGCTTTTCATTATAGTGGACTGGAATGCAAAAGTAGGAAGTCAAGAAACACCTGGAATAACAGGCAAATTTGGCCTTGGAATACAGAATGAAGTAGGGCAAAGGCTAGGTAAAGAGCAAAGGTAAAGGTAAAGAGCAAAGGTAAAGAGAACGCACTGGTCATAGCAAACACCCTCTTCCAACAACACAAGAGAAGACTCTATACATGGACATCACCAGATGGTCAACACCGAAATCAGATTGATTATATTCTTTGCAGCCACAGATGGAGAAGTTCTATACAGTCAGTAAAAACAAGACCAGGAGCTGGCTATGGCAGAGACCATGAACTCCTTATTGCCAAATTCAGACTTAAATTGAAGAAAGTAGGGAAAGCCACGAGACCATTCAGGTATGACCTAAATCAAATCCCTGATGATTATACAGTGGAAGTGAGAAATAGATTCAAGGATTTGATCTGATAGAGTCCCTGAAGACTATGGATAGAGGTTTGTGACACTGTACAGGAGGCAGGGATCAAGACTATCCCCAAGGAAAAGAAATGCAAAAAAACAAAATGGTTGTCTGAGGAGGCCTTACAAATAGCCGTGAATAGAAGAGAAGCAAAAGACAAAGGAGAAAAGGAAAGATATACCCATCTAAATGCAGAATTCCAAAGCATAGCAAGGAGAGGTAAGAAAGCCTTCCTCAGCAATTAATGCAATGAAATAGAAGAAAACAATAGAATGGGAAAGGCTAGGGATATCTCTAAGAAAATTAGAGATACCAAAGGAATATTTCATGCAAAGATGGGCACAATAAAGGACAGATATGGTATGGACCTAACAGAAGCAGAAGATATTAAGAAGAGGTGGCAAGAATACAGAAAACTATGCAAAAAAGATCTTTACAACCCAGATAATCATAATGGTGTGATCACTCATCTAGAGCCAGATGTCCTGGAATGCGAAGTCAAGTTGGCCTTAAGAAGCATCACTATGAGCAAAGCTAGTGGAGGTGATGGAATTCCAGTTGAGCTATTTCAAATCCTAAAAGATGATGCTGTGATAGTGCTGCACTCAATATGCCAGCAAATTTGGAAAACTCAGCAGTGGCCACAGGACTGGAAAAGGTCCGTTTTCATTCCAATCCCAAAGAAAGGCAATGCCAAAGAATGCTCAAACTAAGGCACACCTGTGCTCACCTCACACGCTAGTAAAGTAATGCTCAAAATTCTTCAAGCCAGGGTTCAACAGTATGTGAACCGTGAACTTCCAGATGTTCCAGCTGGATTTAGAAAAGGCAGAGGAACCAAAGATCAAATTGCCAGCATCCATTGGATCATTGAAAAAGCAAGAGAGTTCCAAAAAAATGTTTACTTTTGCTTTATTGACTATGCCAAAGCCTTTGACTGTGTGGACCACAACCAACTCTGAAAAATTCTGAAAGAGATGGAAATACCAGACCACTTGACCTGCCTCTTGAGAAACCTATATGCAAGTCAGGAAGCAACAGTTAGAACTGTACATGGAACAATAGACTGGTTCCAAATAGGAAAAGCAGTACGTCAAGGCTGTATATTGTCACTGTGCTTATTTAACTCATATGCAGAGTACCTCATGAGAAACGCTGGACTGGAAGAAGCACAAACTGTAATCAAGATTGCTGGGAGAAATATCAATAACCTCAGATATGCAGATGACATCAACTTTATGGGAGAAAGCAAAGAACTAAAGAGCCTCTTGATGAAAGTGAAAGAGGAGAGTGAAAAAGTTGGCTTAAAGCTCAACATTCAGAAAACTAAGTTCATGGCATCTGGTCCCATCACTTCATGGCAAATAGATGGGGAAACAGTGTAAACAGTGGCAGACTTTACTTTTGGGGGCTCCAAAATCACCACAGATGGTGATTGTAGCCATGAAATTAAAAGATGCTTACTCCTTGAAAGGAAAGTTATGACCAACCTAGACAGCATATTAAAAAGCAGAGACATTACTTTGTCAACAAAGGTCCGTCTAGTCAAGGCTATGGTTTTTCCAGTGGTCATGTATGGATGTGAGAGTTGGACTATAAAGAAAGCTGAGCGCCAAAGAATTGATGCTTTTGAACTGTGGTGTTGGAGAAGACTCTTGAGAGTCCCTTGGACTGTGAGGAGATCCAACCAGTCCATTCTAAAGCAGATCAGTCCTGGGTGTTCATTGGCAGGACTGATACTGTAGCTGAAACTCAAATACTTTGGCCACCTGATATGAAGAGCCAACTCATTTGAAAAGACCTTGATGCTGGGAAAGATTGAGGGCAGGAGGAGAAGGGGACGACAGAGGATGAGGTGGTTGGATGGCATCACCGACTCAATGGACATGGTTTTGGGAGGATTCTGAGAGTTGGTGATGGACAGGGAGGCCTGGTGTGCTGCAGTTCATGGGGTTGCAAAGAGTCGGACACGACTGAGTGACTGAACTGAACTGAACTGAACTGAAAGGACTATCTTCAACCTGGACTGCAGGACCCTTATCAGGTACTCCGAACTAGCTCATGCACAGTGAAACTGACAGGAATCGACTCTTGGATTAATTTCCACTCCCAAAAGTCCCCATGCGTTGGACTGGCCTAAAGAGAAGATGGCTGACCTCAAAATCACCTTTTAACAATGCTCAGAGGAGAGATGACACTCACACCAGGATGAGAAGATGACATTGGAAGTAGACAGCTTGGCCAAGGTCCTTGACCTGACTCATATGATCATTTATAATGTTTCCTTGGCTTCTTGGACCTTTGTGAATGAATGAAATGTTTTTCTATCATAGGCATGATCCTATGTCTGGCTTCCCTGATAGCTCAGTTGGTAAAGAATCTGCCTGAAATGCAGGAAACCCAGGTTTGATTCCTGCGTCTGGAAGATCCACTGGAGAAGGGATAGGCTACCCACTCCAGTATTCTTGGGCTTCCCTGTTGGCTTAGCTGGTAAAGAATCTACCTGCAATGTGGGAGACCTGGATTCAATCCCTGGGTTGGGAAGATCTCCTGGAGAAGGGAAAGGCTACCCACTCCAGTATTCTGGCTGGAGAGTTCCCATGGACTGTATAGTCCATGGTATCAGAAAGAGTCAGACAAGACTGAGCAACTTTCACTTTGATCCTATGTTAGTTTAAAAAATCAGTCCAGTTGTTGGGTTTGTAGCCAGTTACCTGTGAGTAGTACTTCTGGGTTACCTTGGGGGAATTCTCCACTCCTAGGCTCTAACTCATTGGCCTCAAGGAAATTTAATTTTAAAAAAATTATAGTCCTTTTTAGGTCACTATTGATATTACTAGGTGGGATCCCCTCACCCATCCCATTAATAATACCTGCTCTGACCTTGACCATAACTATGAGTTTTCCTTTTTCACTCCATTTCAATCGAGTAACAGGCAAAATTTTAGCCAAAAAATTAAACCTTGCACAATTAGGGGATGAATTTATGTAGTTAACACCAGGCTATGGTAATTTAAGTTTAAAAGCTTCTCTGTGTTGGAAACAATTAAATCATACTAAAGATTATCGGTCTAGTAACATTAGGAAAGTAAGCTGGGTGCCTACGGGCAATGCCAATACATAATTTTCCTTAAAGATAAGGACTAGTGCAGAACAGACTAAGTCAGGTCGTACTGGGGATATGCTGCGTTATACCTAATGGAAGTTCTTGACTTAAATTCTTCTTTATGACCTTAATAATACTGCTAGTTATATTATTTTCTATGCTGCCTGTTTCAGAAATTTGCTGTTTCTTACATTACCAAATGTGTGACTGAGCCTCTGATAAAATGATGATATGTAGTTCCATATGAGATCAAGAATTATAACAGTGTAACTCTAGATATGGGGAGAAGCAACAAGAGGGAATGTTTTCCTGGACCATTAGAGGCTTGTAAGGTAGGTGGTCCAGAGACTTGTGCTACTTCCAAGGCCTAGTCCAGTAACACATCGAGTATTCTCTTAGTGAAATCTTCCCCAGACCTGAGAATGAGTATTCCTAGCACTTTGGGACAAAATAATCATGAAATGCGCCCCAAATTATGGTCGTATTTATGACCCTGAAGGGGTGGCTCAGAGGTTAAAGTGTCTGCCTGCAATGTGGGAGACCTGGGTTCGATCCTGGGGTTGGGAAGATCCCCTGGAGAAGGAAATGGCAACCCACTTCAGTATTCTTGCCTGGAGAATCCCATGGACAGAGGAGCCTGGTGGGCTACAGTCCACGGGGTTGCAAAGAGTTGAGCATGACTGAGTGACCTCACTTTCACTTTCAGGGGTCAGCCAGCTGGAAACTGGCGCTAGCCATCTACCTCTCCAAAGGTTAAATCATGGCCATTGCAGCTGTTGACCTTCAACATCCCCTAAAAGGAGTTCAGGGTGGAGATTGGAATGAGGAACTCTGCTCTGGAAAAAACTGGCAGAACAGGCCTTTAGATAGTTAGATATTTTAAGAAGAAGATTTTATGAGTCCCAATTCTTGCATCTTCACATACCTAGAGAAACACTAACATCATTGATGGTGACATCTGCTTTGGCTATTAAGAAGAAAATTATGATTAAAAGTCAAAATGGAGTAGCTGTGGTTCCAATAGTCAAGGAAATAATTAGGTGACACTATGGTTGTGATTTTGGACAAGTTCTTGTATTGCTAAGAGCTTGAGTTTTCTGAGATGTATTAGACTTGAGATGCTACCAGGCACTCTCAAAACAATGTCTACCAGCAACTGGGGTCTACAATCTTACCTTTTAAAGGTCTCCTCTTGTAACTATTATATTTTTAGACAGTGACATTGCTTTGAATCATATGTTAGTTAGAAAAGGAAACACATGTGTAGTGACAAATTCTTTTACTGATCTTTGGCCTCTGCTTTCTTAGTCTACTCATCTAGTTTGTTCTTTCTAAGGACACAGTGATTTCCCAGATCAGCTGATGGTGATGTAGAGATTTGGCCACCCCTTGGGAAAGATCCTGCTGGAATAATAACAGAAGTCATCCTGGGCCTCTTAAGACAGGGCGAGAGCTTTGTGACCCCAACTAGGTAGGGTCTACAAGCCAGAAGAAGCTATGGAAGACAGACCTTTGTCCTTTATCTTCCCAATAAAGATTTCCTGGGGTTCATATCTTTCAGGGGGAATTTGAGGCAGGAGATAGTTAAGCCCCAGTCTGAAGACTTTCTTCCCTGTGGAGAGAAACTCCATAATAGCAGAAACTCCCTAAAAGCAAAATGATGGAGAAGGCTGCAGCTGCTGCTGCTGCTAAGTCGCTTCAGTCATGTCCGACTCTGTGCGACCCCATAGACGGCAGCCCACCAGGCTGCCCCGTCCCTGGGATTCTCCAGGCAAGAACACTGGAGTGGGTTGCCATGTCCTTCTCCAATGCATGAAAGTGAAAAGTGAAAGTGAAGTCACTCAGTTATGTCTGACTCTTAGTGACCCCATGGACTGCACCCTACCAGGCTCCTCCATCCATGGGATTTTCCAGGCAAGAGTACTGGAGTGGGGTGCCATTGCCTTCTCCAGAGGAGGCTGGGTCCTGCATAAATAAGAGATAAAAGGCCACATAATCCTCATTTTTTTAAACATAGAGATTTATTAAGAGGAATTGGCTCACATGATTATGCAGGCTGAAGAGTCCCACAATCTTCTACTTGCAAGCTAGAGACCAAGCAAATACGGTGGTGTAATTCCTGTATGAGTCCAGAGAACTGAGAGTCAGGAATAATGATGACAGAAGTTCCAGTCTAGGCTTCTGATTCAAGATGATGGAGTAGAAGGACTTGTGCTCATCCCTTCCTGCTGGTGTTGGAGTGTCTCCTGTGAGGTGCGGGTCAGCAGGGGTTCACCACAGGGACAGGGGCACTGGCAACAGTAGTCCTAAAAGGTCCCACTTGGCGTGAGCCCTCCTGGAGGCTGCCATTAACCCTACCAACCACATATTCCTCATTTTTAAAGTTAAGGAGACCTTCCTGACTACACATGTGCAGCAAGGCTCCTTGGAGGTAAAGAGAGAGGGGGTGTCACCTCATAGTAAGTAATGTCAACTACCCATAGGCCTCTTCACTACAATCCGTCTTGGCTAAAAGATGTGGATGAGGATCCACAGAGACATCAAATACGAACTCAGGACCAGGCCAGCAAGATGATTGACCAAAGGAAACCTGGAAGAAATGCCTCATAAAAGTGATTCAAACTACCACGGGGGGTGACTCTCTCCCTGAGCCTGCCCATGTGTCTATCCATACATATTCTTTTTTTACCTGCAAGTAAACATTTTACTTGCTTCACTGCTTTTTGTTTCTACATGGAAATGCATTTATACACAGCTGATGGGTTAGCAGGGCCTTGCCACTGGTCCCTGGTGGTCTAGTGGCTAGGATTCAGTGCTCCCACCACCCAGACTCAGTCTCTGGCTGGAAACTGAAACCCTGATTCCAGCTGTTGCAGGCGGAGGCCACCTGAGATCAGGCAGAAGTGACTTCAGGAAAACCTTTCTGAAGCAAGAGAAAACCAGACTTTGTTTCTACGTTGCACCTATGGTGAGCTATTACTATCACGGTACACTGACATGTTTCCAGAAAAATGACTTCTGTTTGTTCCAGGCCTGACAATGTGTCCCTGGCAACAATGACATTGTTAAAAAGGACGTAGTTAATGAAAGTTTGAACTGTATTGATAACGTTCCCTTAGTTCAGTAGGTGTCTTTTGAAACTGCTACCCTTCCAATCTTTGCCCTCCTCAACAAAAGTGAGTGAGAGGGTTGTTGTTGTTGTTTAGTTGCTAAGTCATGTTCGACTCTTTTGTGATTCCATGGGCTGTAGCCTGCCAGCCCCCTCTGTCCATGGGATTTCCCAGGCAAGTATACTGGAATGGATTGCCATTTCCTTCTCCAGGGGATCTTCCTGACCCGGGGATCAAACTCGCATCTCTTGCATTGGCAGGCACATTCTTTACCACTGAGCCACTAGGGAAGCCCTGGATGAAGGGTTAGATGTTACAAATGACACCCATTGAACTTAAAGGGATGTCATGAAGACAGGTCAAAGTCAGGTTGGGGTTAGACATGGAGGAATGCACTGCTCCCTTCTCTTCTGACAGGGACTTAGTCTCATTCATCCCAATTTCCAGAGCTGTGTCGTTTTCACTCTTCTTTCCAAATCCACCTCCATGTGAGCTTTCCATCTGCGCCTAGGTTCTGCTTTGAACGAGCCATCGATTGATTTGTGGGATCTGGCGTGCAGATGCAAATGGTAGTTTTCTCTAGAAGTATTGGTGGTAATTGAATCCTTTTCTGATTTGCATTCTCAAGGCCTGCAGCTTCTCAGAAAACCACATCTTCCAGGCAGCTTGGTGAAGGTTATTTTTAATCTCAGATATAAATGCAAGGCCATAATAGTTCTTAAAATGGAAAGAGCTTTCATTTGCAAGGCAGAGGATAGTTAGAGAGAAGAGTTATTAGTTTAGCAAAAATCTGGATCCAAAACGGAGATAAAAGACTTTGAGGGATAGAGAGAGCTTTGGGGCAGATATGGGTAAAATATGGAACAGACAGATTTAGAGGTCATTGACTTTTTGAGGGTCTTACTGAATAATGAAAATGGAGGAGTTTGCTCAGGGAGAAAGAGAAAAGTGCAACATGGACCTGCTTTGGGCTTTTCAAGCATCTGGAGTTCTCTTTCAAAGTCTCATTATAAATCCTCCCCATTTCTAATATCTGCAATGCCTTCTGAGGGTCCCTGTCATCTCTTCTCATCACTTCTCAGCCTCTTGTTCCTTGCCTCTCACTGATCCTGGGCCCTGCCTGGAGATGACTTTATTCCAGATTCTAGTCCAGAGTTTGGAATTGGTTTATGTGCAAATGTATGCACCGTGAGGAATTTGTGAAATCCCAGATGAGCTCCCACAGGAAGTAGGAATGAATTTTAAAATTTGCAAATCGAGGGTGCAAAAAAGTAACTTACATTTTAGAAGTAATTGGTTTAATAGTCAAGCAGTCCCCCCCGCCCCCATCCACCTGGTGCATGAAAACATAATTCTGTGAAAATGCACTCATGGCATGTTGTTCTCACCCCACTGAAGATACTCTCTCCTGCTTTGAGCCTGGCTGCTGGTTAAAGGTAGAAGGTGGTCTCCAAGTAAATGACCAGTCACCTGCTTGTCCTTCCCATCCGTGGAGTTGCTACCTGCACCCTCTTTCCTCTAACAGAGACACCTATGTCCAGTATGTCACCTTTTCTTGTCCCTTGAGCTGCCCCCTTCTCTTGCTCATTCTCCCGGCACGAGCAGCTCCATCTTTGTGTTCAGCTAGGTTTGTTGCACGGAATCCCATCGCTTGATGGCTGGGAGAGTGTCTCCATGGTGATACAGGCACAAGATTCAGGGAATCAGCCGCCATGCCTTCTTATATACTTGGCAGGCAACTTACAGTTGGCTGGGTGGCCTGCATTCTGCTTTTATTTCTTCTCTGTTTGTTCTTAAGCTCCTATGAGATAATGCCTGAGATAATGGTGAGGGACATACACATTGTCGTGGAGAGCACATGCTAAGAGGTCCCATATGAATGTTTTTCTTTAAGGAAAACATCATTTAACTAATGACTTAATTTATGCATAAAACTTCTCATCTTCAGCCCAGTAATCAGCTTTCATTAATTTAAGCTTTCTGAAAATTTGCTATGAAACCACAGAAAAGGGAATTGGAACTGCCACTGTTTCATCAACTTAAAGGGTTGATAAACTTTCCCAAGGAGGGGCTGTGTCACAAAATGGAATTAGCAGGTCTGTTAACAGGTGAGAAAAATTCTGGCATAAAACAAAAACAAGGTAATCCTGTTATCAATGGGCTTAATGCTCCAGTTCAAAAATGTCCTTAGAAATTCCATCTAGAAAACTAGTTTGGGGGCGTTTTATGATCCAAAATGAAGATTTGGGCAAAACAAGATTGTCCATGATAATATATTGTAGACATCAAAGCTTAAATTGCTGAAATATACTTCAAGGTTCTTGTATAATAAAAACAACACTTGTTGAAGGTTTCCAATTTTAAATATTAGATCAAACATGCATTTGCCGCCTCCCCCTTCCTTTTGAGACTTCATTTGGGGAAAATCCTTAATAGTGAAGAGAGAGGAGTGGGGATGGCCAAGAGTAGACTAGAGATTTCATCCCATTCCTTGGATGTGGATCATCAGTGGAAAGGTACCGTAGGCAAAGTAGGGAGGGGATGCTCAGAATTTGAACGTGGTGGAGCTCTGGGGATGTGTTGGCTGACCATCCTGCCAGATCCAGAGCCCTGGGTGTGGGGTTCCCAGCTTTGGATAGTGAGGCCTCGCGCACACCAGAGGTATCATTAAAATTTTGTCTGCCAGGTAGCTGCTTCAGTGCTCCCTTCCAACCTTTCCCCACCACTGCACACAGAACCATTGGCAGCCCTCATACTGACAATTCTTCTCTAGACAAATTGAATACATTTCTCAGAACCTGAGCTTGTAGTGCTGGTGTCGGCACATAAATTAAATCCCTTCTTACTGTGACATTTTAGAGTTCCAGGCTGATGTCAGATTCCTCCCTCTCATACCTAAAAGAAAAGCCACTTGTCAGAAGCCAATTCTGATGAACTGGATGGATGACCCAGTTACAAAGCAGAGCTCTCCATCAGCGTTTCTATTCAGGAGACTGTCCTGGTGAATAACACTTCTTATGCAAAGCAGCCTTTCATTTCCCCTCATGAATTAGCAATCAAGGATTATCAGAAATAGCAAAATCCACAGCTTGAATGAGAAGACCAAGATAAAGTTTCAGAGCAAATAAGCCCTGAAGCAATAAAGATCAAAGAACACCTAAAAATTCAAACTTCTATCCTCAGAGAAGGCAGAGAAAATACAGTATCCATAAAATAAGAAGAGGATGCTATTGAACATGAAAATAAACTTTGAGAAATTAACAATGTAATTTAAAATTGCGTTCAGTTAATATATGACTTCAGTAAAAATAAGATGAAGTCAAGGTGATTCCTCTGAAAGCAGAGCAAAAATCAGTGATAAAAATGAGAACAGAAAGGGTAAGAGACACAGATGTTTAATCCAGGAGGTCTAGAATCTGACTGAATGGAATTTCAGGGAGCAAGATTAGAGAAAATGGAGAGGAAGCAATTATTTTTTAAAAACAGAAGGTTTCTTAGTGCTGATCAAAGACACAGTGTCTTGACTGACAAGCCCTGAATTGGGTCTTCTATAATTTTCACCAAATGGAACATTTGATACTGCCTAAGCCAGGATCATTCTCTCCTGTTTCTCATTAGAAGGTCTCTGGTTTTCTTTAGAGTAAAAGCATGTACAGTTATAAACAATTTCTTCTGCAGATTTCCTGGGGGAGAGTGTCCACATACCCAGTTTTGCCTGTAATGTAGAGGTGATAACTCTGTGTCGTAGCCATCTTTGTGACCACAAATGAGAGGCTCAACAATGTGAAAGGGTGGATTGGAGAAGAAGCTAGAAGGATCCAAGCTTTTTAATCACTCCCTAGGGTGTTTTCTCTTGGAGAAGGCAATGGCAACCCACTCCAGTACTCTTGCCTGGGAAATCCCATGGACAGAGGAGCCTGGTGGGCTGCAGTCCGTGGGGTCGCGAAGAGTCGGACACGACTGAGTGACTTCACTTTCACTTTTCACTTTCATGAAATGGCAACCTGCTCCAGTGTTCTTGCCTGGAGAATCCCAGGGACGGGAGCCTGGTGGGCTGCCGTCTCTGGGGTCACACAGAGTCAGACACGACTGAAGCGACTTAGCAGCAGCAGCAGCGGGGTGTTTTCTCTAGCCTCTAGACTTTGTGTTATGTTAGAAGTATTAGTCATTACATGGTTGCTTTCTGTTAAATCCAGATGTAGTGCCCTGCTAGTGAGTCTTTCAGGACAAGAAGATCCTGAAAACTCCTAGAGAAAGAAAATAAATGCAAAAACCTACAAAGGACAAAGGCACATGTTGCCTGGTTTCCAGTTAGTAACAATGAATGCTCACAAATAATGAAATTTCTTCCGAGTACTTAGGGGACATAATTTTAGGCTGAGAATTAATCAAACTACCAGTCAAGAGTGAGGGCAACAACCAAAAATGCAAAACCAAAAAAAACCAACCCGAAACATTTTCAACTACTCAAGGACTGAGAGAATTTGCTATTTTATGGTCAGCTTTCCAAGGAAGTGACTTGAGAATGTGTCCTAATACCAGGAGACTGGGAGTTAGGGGGATTGAACAAATATTGTTTAAGGATACAAACTTTTAATGAGTAGTAAATAAACCCTAGAGATCTAATGCCCAGTATAGTGAATATAGACAACAATTTTGTATCATAATCATTAATCTTATGAAGAGACTAGAATTTAATGATTCCATCTGATAACAAAAGAATAATTCTGTAACAGGAAAGATGTGTTAATTATTGCTACAGTGGCAATCATATTACAATATATAAATGTATAAAGTTAGCATGTACATCTTAAGTTTACACAATGTTATATGTCAAATATATTTCAATTAGAAAAAGAGTAAGAGATGAGATCTAGGAAACAATTGATGGATATACCAAAGACATTCAGTGAAAGAAATTCCAATGATGACAAATGTGAGTCAGGGTTAGGATTTGTTGAGAATGGAATAAGAGGATGAAACACTTTGAGGGAGCTACTTCTGGAGGAAAAAAAGGGGAGGATTGCATCTAACTGATAGTAACATGGTCCAGTCATGTTCCTTCCTGGACACTTTCATGGTGTCAACAAAAAGTCGTGTTACTTACTGATAGCTTTTAGGGACGGCACGTGTGAGGAATGCTAGCCAGGGCAGCCAGGTCTTCGGCCCAGTGAGGAAACCCCTGAGGTGTCCATGTTTATAGATGGTCCTCTAGACTGGTTATGAAATGGGGGAGGGTAGTTCACCCTTTTTTTCTCTCAGGAGAACGACTCTTTCCATTCTAGGTCATGAGCAATGACTCAGTCTAAATTTCAGACCTGCTCTGAATAGATTTCAGTGATTTGTAGCATTTCTTTAATGGCTTGAGAGTTTCAAGGTCTTTATTGATTTTACTCTTTACTTTTATTTTTTTCTTTTTACACGTCCATGGCTGTTGCAGTTCAGAAAATGGGACCCTTGGGAAAAGCCTCTGCTTTTACCTGACATGAAAAAGAAATAGTGCCTCTATTTCAGAAGTAATTTAATCTAGTTCTTTGCAAAATAGGAAGAGAAGGTGGCATAAGTTTTATTTGGTGAATTTATCTTGGAAACTCTGGAGACTGGTGATTTAACTTAATTGCAACCCCAGATGTGACTTTATAAAAAAATAACAAAATGGCTGCCTTGTATCATTCATTTACCATGTATAAATTATCTTAATTATTGTTCTGGACTCCCTTGTAAAATCAGCCTTATTATTCCCTCATTTTTGTAGATTCCTTGCCTTGTTTAGTTGCTCAGTCATGTCCGACTGTATGATCCCATGGATTGTAGCCTTCCAGGCTCCTCTGTCCATGGGATTTCTCAGGCAAGAATACTAGAGTCGGTATCCATTTCCTTCTCCAAGAATCTTCCTGAAGTTAAAATTTAGAAAGGTTAACTGTTTGATCAAGAATAAACAGGCTATTTTTACCATTCCTTACACTTCTCACACTTGTCGGTATTTTGTGGTCATTGTTGCTACTATCATTGCTAATGTGCCGGCTGCAATGGACGGTGTAGAAGCTTGGCCGAGAGGAGCCACCCCTCACTGAAGGTTAGGGGCGGTGACTGAGAGGTGCTACCACACGCCCAAAGTCAGGGGCGGCGGCGAGAGGAGCAACCCAACGTCCAAGGAGCGGCGGCTATGCGGGACCAGGAGGGCCGAGAGGAGCTACTCCACGTTCAAGGTCAGGAGGGGCAGCCGTGAGGAGATACACCTCGTCCAAGGTAAGGAGCAGCGGCTGCGCTCTGCTGGAGCAGCCCTGAAGAGATATCCCATGTCCAAGGTAAGAGAAACCCAAGTAAGACAGTAGGTGTTGTGAGAGAACAGAAACACTGAAACCATAATCACAGAAAACTAGTCAATCTAATCACACGGACCACAGCCCTGTCTAACTCAATGAAACTAAGCCATGCCATGTGGGGCCACCCAAGACGGGCAGGCATGGTGGAGAGGTCTGACAGAATGTGGTCCACTGGAGAAGGGAATGGCAAACCACTTCAGTATTCTTGCCTTGAGAACCCCATGAACAGTATGAAAAAGCAAAATGATAGGATACTGAAAGAGGAACTCCCCAGGTCGGTAGGTGCCCAAT
Source organism: Bos grunniens (assembly GCF_055505025.1). Taxonomy (NCBI): domain Eukaryota; kingdom Metazoa; phylum Chordata; class Mammalia; order Artiodactyla; family Bovidae; genus Bos; species Bos grunniens. Next base: position 13,551,674 of record NC_141168.1, read on the forward strand.
ATGCTACTGGAGATCTGTGGAGAAATAACTCCAGAAAGAATGAAAGGTTGGAGCCAAAACAAAAACAATACCCAGCTGTGGATGTGACTGGTGATAGAAGCAAGGTCCAAGGCTGTAAAGAGCAATATTGCATAGGAACCTGGAATGTCAGGTCCATGAGTCAAGGCAAATTGGAAGTGGTCAAACAGGAGATGGCAAGAGTGAACATCGACATTCTAGGAATCAGCGAGTTAAAATGGACTGGAATGGGTGAATTTAACTCAGATCAGATCAGTTGCTCAGTCGTGTCTGACTCTTTGCGACCCCATCAATCGCAGCATGCCAGGCCTCCCTGTCCATCACCAACTCTGGGAGTTCACTGAGACTCACGTCCATCGAGTCAGTGATGCCATCCAGCCATCTCTTCCTCTGTCATCCCCTTCTCCTCCTGCCCCTAATCCCTCCCAGCATCAGAGTCTTTTCCATTGAGTCAACTCTTCGCATGAGGTGACCAAAGTACTGGAGTTTCAGCTTCAGCATCATTCCCTCCAAAGAAATCCCAGGGCTGATCTCCTTCAGAATGGACTGGTTGGATCTCCTTGCAGTCCAAGGGACTCTCAAGAGTCTTCTCCAACACCACAGTTGAAAAGCATCAATTCTTCGGCATTCAGCCTTCTTCACAGTCCAACTCTCACATCCATACATGACCACTGGAAAAACCATAGCCTTGACTAGATGACCCTTTTTGGCAAAGAATGTCTCTACTTTTGAGTATGCTATCTAGGTTGGTCATAACTTTGAGATTGCATTGAATTTAACTCAGATGACCATTATATCTACTACAGCGGGCAGGAATCCCTTAGAAGAAATGGAGTAACCATCATGGTCAACAAAAGAGTCCGAAATGCAGTACTCAGATGCAGTCTCAAAAACGACAGAATGGTCTCTGTTCATTTCCAAGGCAAACCATTCAATATCACAGTAATCCAAGCCTATGCCCCAACCAGTAATGCTGAAGAAGCTGAAGTTGAATGGTTTTAGGAAGACCTACAAGACCTTTTAGAACTAACACCCAAAAAAGATATCCTTTTCATTATAAGGGACTGGAATGAAAAGTAGGAAGTCAAGAAACACCTGGGGTAACAGGCAAATTTGGTCTTGGAATATGGAATAAAGCAGGGCAAAGGCTAATAGAGTTTTGCCAAGAGAATGCACTGGTCATAGCAAACACCCTCTTCCAACAACACATGAAAAGACTCTACACATGGACATCACCAGATGGTCAACACCGAAATCAGATTGATTATATTCTTTGGAGCCACAGATGGAGAAGCTCTATACAGTCAGCAAAAACAAGACTGGGAGCTGACTGTGGCTCAGATCATGAACTCCTTATTGCCAAATTCAGACTGAAATTGAATAAAGTAGGGAAAACCACTAGACCATTCAGGTATGACCTAAATCAAATCTCTTATGATTATACAGTGGAAGTGAGAAATAGTTTTAAGGGACTAGATCTGATAGAGTGCCTGATGAACTATGGACGGAGGTTTGTGACATTGTACAGGAGACAGCAATCAAGACCATCTCCATGGAAAAGAAATGCAAAGAAGCAAAATGGCTGCCTGAGGAGACCTTACAAATAGCTGTGAAAAGAAGACAAGTGAAAAGCAAAGGAGAAAAGGAAAGATGTAAGCATCTGAATGCAGAGTTCCAAAAAATAGCAAGGATAAATAAGAAAGCCTTCCTCAGTGATCAATGCAAAGAAATAGAAGAAAACAATAGAATGGGAATGACTAGAGATCTCTTCAAGAAAATTAGAGATACCAAGGGAACATTTCATGCAAAGATAGGCTTGATAAAGGACAGAAATGGTATGGACCTAACAGAAGCAGAAGATATTAAGAAGAAATGGCAAGAATACACAGAAGAACTGTACAAAAAAGGTCTTCATGACCAAGATAATCACAATGGTGTGATCACTGACGTACAGCCAGATATCTTGGAATGTGAAGTCAAGTGGGCCTTAGAAAGCATCACTATGAACAAAGCTAGTGGAGGTGATAGAATTCCAGTTGAGCTATTCCAAATCCTGAAAGATGATGCTGTGAAAGTGCTGCACTCAATATGCCAGAAATTTGGAAAACTCAGCAGTGGCCACAGGACTGGAAAAGGTCCGTTTTCATTCCAATCCCAAAGAAAGGCAATGCCAAAGAATGCTCAAACTACCGCACAATTGCACTCATCTCACACGCTAGTAAAGTAATGCTCAAAATTCTCCAAGCCAGGCTTCAGCAATATGTGAACCGTGAACTTCCAGATGTTCAAGCTGGTTTTAGAAAAGGCAGAGGAACCAGAGATCAAATTGCCAACATCTGCTGGATCATGGAAAAAGCAAGAGAGTTCCAGAAAAACATCTATTTCTGCTTTATTGACTATGCCAAAGCCTTTGACTGTGTGGATCACAATAAACTGTGGACAATTCTGAAAGAGACGGGAATACGAGACCACCTGATCTGCCTCTTGAGAAACCTATATGGAGGTCAGGAAGCAACAGTTAGAACTGGACATGGAACAACAGATTGGTTCCAAATAGGAAAAGGAGTACGTCAAGGCTGTATATTGTCACCCTGCTTATTTAACTTATATGCAGAATACATCATGAGAAACACTGGACTGGAAGAAACACAAGCTGGAATCAAGATTGCCGGGAGAAATATCAATAACCTCAGATATGCAGATGACACCACCCTTATGGCAGAAAGTGAAGAGGAACTCAAAAGCCTCTTGATGAAGGTGAAAAAGGAGAGTGAAAAAGTTGGCTTAAAGCTCAACATTCAGAAAATGAAGATCATGGCATCTGGTCCCATCACTTCATGGCAAATAGATGGGGAAACAGTGGAAACAGTGTCAGACTTTATTTTTGGGGGCTCCAGAATCACTGCAGGTGGTGATTGCAGCCATGAAATTAAAAGACACTTGCTCCTTGAAAGGAAAGTTATGACCAACCTAGATAGCATATTCAAAAGCAGAGACATTACTTTGCCAACAAAGGTCCATCTAGTCAAGGCTATGGTTTTTCCAGTTGTCATATATGGATGTGAGAGTTGGACTGTGAAGAAGGCTGAATGCCGAAGAATTGATGCTTTTCAACTGTGGTGTTGGAGAAGACTCTTGAGAGTCCCTTGGACTGCAAGGAGATCCAACCAGTCCATTCTAAAGGAGATCAGTCCTGGGTGTTCATTGGAAAGACTGATGCTGAAGCTGAAACTCAGTACTTTGGTCACCTCATGCAAAGAGTTGACTCATTGCAAAAGACTCTGATGCTGGGAGGAATTAGGGGCAGGAGGAGAAGGGGACGACAGAGGAAGAGATGGCTGGATGGCATCACCAACTTGATGGACATGAGTTTGAGTAAACTCCCCGAGTTGGTGATGGACAGGGAGGCCTGGCATGCTGCGATTCATGGGGTCGCAAAGAGTTGCACACGACTGAGCAACTGAACTGAACTGAATCCAATTTTTAAAAAGATTCAACCCAGTTTTCTTCTTTGAGCACTCTTAATTACTGTTTCCTCAGATTTTGTTTTCAGTTGATTTTTTCATGTCTAGGTTTTTATGTGTATCTCTGTCTGTCCTTTTCAACTTGACTGTAGGGTACCCTTGCTCCAGTGCTGAGTAAAAGAAATTCTTTCTGTTAAAAAAAGCACATGATATGGGGCGTGATCCTTTATCACAAATGTTCTGGAAATGAGAGTTAGCTTTCCAGGGCTTGTCAGATTGACAGTGATGGTAAATTAGAAACATTTTTTTTTTTTTTTTTGTATATAGAAAAGAAAGGACTCAGAGAGATGTTTTCCATTTTAGATTTATAAGTGTCAACTGAAAAAAAATCCATAGCCTTGGGCTTCCTCAGTGGCTCAGTGGTAAAGAATCTGCCTACCAATGCAAGAGGCACAGGTTCCATCCCTGGTCCAGGAAGATCCCACGTGCTGCTGATATCTTACAGTGAATGGTGTCAGATTAGTGATCCCCAAAGAAGATTAAGCTTCGGGACCAGGGTCCAGGCTTGATCACTCAAAGCTTTTGTGTAGCAGAGTTTTATTAAAGTAAGAAAGGCAACAGAGAAAGCTTCTGCCATAGACATCAAAAGGGGGAGAGTGTCCCCCTCACTAGTCTTATCAAGGCCTTATATACTTTTACTAGACCCATTCCTACAACATACATCTTAAATTAACAAGATTAGAACTAACAATAGAAAGGTCTCACCAGACCCACTCCACTTAATGTACATTTTAAGATGACAGGATTAGTCAGAAGGTTCTCAAGAAGGAGAAACATGTCCTCAGCAGGATACCTTGTTGTTATATAATCCTTAGTACAGAGTTTAAGCTGAGTTGCTTTGTTGTATAATCATCAGCTCTGGGCTTAAAGAAAAAAAAAATTATCCTTTTCTTCTCCTTGACGACTCCAGACCCCTATCTCCTCCTCAAGAGCCCCAGACCCCCTTTCTCCTCTTCCGGGACCCTGCACTTCTTATCAACCTACCTAGGAATTGACTCTCTCATTGCAGAGCAACTAAGCCTGTGCACCACAACTATTGAGCCTGCGCTCTGGAGCCTGGGAGCCACAACTACTGAAGCCCACACACCTGGAGGCCGTGTTTAGCAACAGGAGAAGCCACTGCGGTGAGAAGCCTGTGCACTGCAGCTAGAGAGTAGCTCCCACTCACTGCAACTAGAGAAAAGCCCACTCAGCAACAAAGAGCCAGCACGGCCAATAAATAAGTAAATAAATACAATCACTTTTTTTACAAACTTTAAAAAAATAAATAAAAGTTGAGAGTTATGTTTTATGCAGCAGCAAAACTGACGACTTAAGCCTGGGACACAGCTTAACTCGAAAAGACTGCTTTGAAGAGATGGTGAGGGAGCCAGGGTATATAGCAGTGCTTGCAACAAAAACAGGTCAGAACATCAAAAGATTACTGTTAATTAAAGAAAAACAGATATCTCAAGTTAAGAAATTTAACATTTTTCTATGAATATGCAGGAGTCTGGGTTCACTGACATCATTCTTCTGACATGTACCTCAGCTATCTGGGGCCAGTATCCTGTGCTTTCTCAGCCTGAGTTTTCTCAGCGTGCATTGTTAGACGATGGTTGCAGTGTCTAACGGTTTGATGGTGGACTTCATGTTTCCATCCTGAGTTCCCTTAGGGCTCACCATTGGGGTGACCATAATGTGGTGCCTTGCTGGCTGCAACATCCTTTGTTTACTGGTATGGCAGGCAATATTTTTCACTCACATAAGCAGACTCCACCTTCCCAGGTGGTGGTGTGATGTGGTGGTTTAGTTGCTCAGTTGTGTCCAACTCTTGCGACCCCATGGACTGTATGTTGTCTGCCAGGCTCCACTGTCCATGGGATTCTCCAGGCAAGAATACTGGAGTGGGTTGCCATTCCCTTCTCCAGCGGATCTTCCTGACCCAGGGACTGAACTCAGGTCTCCCGCATTGCAGGCAGTTTCTTTACTAACTGAGCTACCAGGTAAGCCCCCAGGAAGTCCCAAGTGGAGCTGGTGGTAAAGAACTTGCCTACCAATGCAGGAGACATAAGAGATGAGACATAAGAAATGCCAGGCTGGATGAATCACAAGCTGGAATCAAGATTTCCAGGAAAAATATCAACAACTTCAGATATGCAGATGATACCACTTTAATGGCAGAAAGTCAAGAGGAACTAAAGAGTCTTGATAAAGCTTAAAACTTGACATTCAGAAAACTAAGATCATGGCACCTGGTCCCATCACTTCGTGGCAAATAGATGGGAGAAAATGGAAAAAATGACAGACTTTATTTTCTTGGACTCCAAAAGCACTGTGGATGGTGACACTGGCCATGAAATTAAAAGACGCTTGCTTCTTGGAAGAAAAGCTATGACAAGCCTAGACAGTGTATTAAAATGTATATTTAGTATAAATCCAATTTTGTTCAACCACACATATATACATTTAAAAATATTAGCTAAAGTTGTCTCTGGGTTGAAGGATAATGAGTGATTTACAGTTTTAATTTCTATACATTTGTGCATTGTTGTTCAGTCGTGTCCGACTCTGTGTGACCCCATGAACTGCTGCATGCCGGGCTTTCCCTGTCCTTTACCATTTACCGGAATTTGCTCAAACTCATGTGGATTGAGCTGGTGATGCCATCCAACCATCTCATCCTTTGTAATCCTTTTCTCCTCCTGCCTTCAATCTTTCCCAGCATCAGGGTCTTTTCTAATGGGTCAGCTCTTTGCATCAGGTGATCAAAGTATTGGAGCTTCAGTTTCAGCCTCAGTCCTTCCAATGAATATTCAGGACTGATTTCCTTTAGAATTGACTCCCTTGAGCTCCTTGCAGTCCAAGGGACTCTCAAGACTCCTCTCCAACACCACGGTTCAAAAGCATCAGTTCTCCAGCACTCAACTTTCTTTATGGTCCAACTCTCACGTCCACACATGATTACTGGAAATACCATAGCTTTGACTAGATGAAGCTTTGTCAGTAAAGTAATGTCTCTGCTTTTTAATATGCTGTCTAGGTTTGTTGTAGCTTTTATTCCAAGGAGCAAGTGTCTTTTAATTTCACGGCAGCAGTCACCACTGCAGTGATTTTGGAGGCCAAGAAAATTAAGTCTATCACTGTTTCCATTGTTTCTCCATCTAGTTGCTATGAAATGATGGGACTGGATGCCATGATCTTTATTTTTTGAATGTTGAGTTTTAAGTCAGCTTTTTAGTTAGTCTTAAAGATTGTTGTCATAACAACTCAGAGTTTAAGAAAAAATGTCTTATGTGACTAAGACAAAGCAATGTAGAAAGAAAGTGTTCATCCCTTTCTCCTCCTCAAGGGCCCTGGTCTCCTTATCAATCTACCTAAGAGTTAGCTCTCTCACAAGGAGCAAGCGTCTTTTAATTTCATGGCTTCAGTCTCATCTACAGTGGCTTTGGAGCCCAAGAAAATAAAGTTTGTCACTGTTTCCATTGTTTCTCTTTCTCTTTGCTATGAAGTGATAGGACCATGCCATGATCTTTGTTTTTTGAATGTTGAGTTTTAAGCCAGCTTTTTCAACTGTCCTCTTTCACCTTCATCCAGAGGCTCTTAGTTCCTTTCCTCTTTCTGCCATAAAGGTAGTGTCGTCTGCATATCTGAGGTTATTGATATTTCTCCTGGCAATCTTGATTCCAGCTTGTGCTTCATCCAGTCCAGCATTTTGCATGATGTTCTCTGCATATAAGTTAAATAAGCAAGGTGACAATATACAGCCTTGATGTACTCCTTTCCCAATTTTGAACGAGTCTTTTGTGCATCAATCAGCTTTTAATTTTTAAAGAGCCATGTTTATTTCATTTTCTGTAGCTTCCAGTTCATATTCTTTCCCAATGTTTGAATTTAGTAATTGGTCTTATTGATTTGTATTAAGTCTTTATATATTTGCAAAATTAGGGAGTTCCTTAGTAGCCTAGTCATTAGGATTCTGGGCCTTTACTACCATAGCCTAGGTTCAACCTCTGGTTGGGAAACTGAGATCTCACATGCCATGTGATGTTGACCACAAAACAAACCAAAACAAAATAAGCCCCGCCCCCCAAAGATTCTTAATATCTAATTGAAAAAGTAACATTGAAACATATATATTATCATATGTAAAATAGATAGCCAATGGGAATTTGCTGTATGATGTACGGAGCTCAACCCTGGTGCTCTGTGACAATCTAGAGGGGTGGGATGTGGTGGGAGGAGAGAGGGAGGTTCTAGAGGGAGGGGACGTATGTATACCTAAGGCTGATTCATGTTAATGTATAGCAGAAACTAACACAATATTGTAAAGCAATTATCCTCCATTAAAAAAAAAACTTTAAAAAGTTGCAAAATTACCCTCTTTTAGGATGTGAGCAAGAAATATTATTTTCCAGTTTATTTGTCTTTGATTTTGCTTGTTGTATGTTTTGCCATGTAGAATCTTTTCATTGTATATAATCAGGTTTAATAAACTTTTCTGGTTTATTTTTCTTTTAATGTTTTTAGAAAGGTCTTCCCCAATTCCAAAGTTAATTTTGAAGTCTCCAAGCTTTTCTTCTAGTATTTAATTTTTTAAAATATTGTCTTTGATAAATTGGTAAGTGAGGTTGGTCTGTAGTTTTCTGACAATTTTTATTGTTTTGATATCAAAATTATATTGATTTTATGAAACAAATTTGGAAGATTATCTTAAGGTTTATGCTGTGAAAAAATTACATAGCCTTAACATTATCTGCTTTTAAAAAGTCTGCTTTTAAAAATTCCCTGTGGAAACTATTAGTGCTTTGAGGCAGTGGTCTTGACAACTTTGTATAGTTCAACTACAATGACTAATCCTGTTTGTATTTTCTACCTCTGTTGGAGTCAATTTTAGTAACCTACAGGTTTTCTAGAAACATCTATCTTGACCTGGTTTTCAAATTCTTATTAAAGTTGAACAAGACAGATTCTTAAAAATATTGCAATTTTTCCAATTTGTGGTAACTTTTCCTTTTCAAAAAATTTTGTGTGTTTATGCCTGTCTCAACTAAAGGTAACACTACTAATTTTGTTCTTTTTCTCAGTGAGCCAATTCTTATATTCATTTAAAATCCTCCCCTTATGATCTCTCATGAAATGAACATTTAATGAATTATGTTTATAAATTGTGCTTTCCTTCTGGTTTGCTTAGATTTATTTTGTAATCATTTTTCTAAATTCTCGGGTTTATAATTTTAAAAATTATTTTTTAAAAAATATTATTTACTCACACAGACCCTTCATGGCTAGGTCTAATGAGTTAATTGATCTAACTGATCTAATTCTACTACCACTGCCACATCTCATTCATCCTGTTGATTTTTAAATTTTTTTGTTTAGGATTTTAAAAAACTTTTAATTGAAGTGTTTAGACACAAATACACATATACATTTACAGCCACTTAATTTTTTAAACTCTTTATTGAAGCTGCATTGTAACCCAAACTAAAAATAACTAATTTTCACAACTAAAAATATGTAAATTGCACCCAGATCATGAAACAAAATATTACCATAGTATTAGCACCCAGAAGTCCCCCTTTATTTCTTTCCAGACAATAACCACCCCACATATCCTGTCTTAAAATTGCAAAGAGTAGTTTTGGTAGTGCTTACATTGTTAAAAGTGCATGGTAACGTCTATCCTCTTTTGTTTATGAGATCTCATTTTTTTATGATTTTGTTTATGAGATTTCATTTTTGTGATTTTGTGATTTTGTTTATGAGATTTCATTTTTGTGATCCCAAACTCAGGGATCGAAGCCAGGTCTCCCGCATTGCAGGTGGATTCTTTACCAGCTGAGTCACCAGGGAAGCCCAAGAATACTGGAGTGGGTAGCCTATCCCTTCTTCAGCAGATCGTATTGACCCAGGAATTGAACTGAGGAATTGAATTTTGCAGGTGGATTCTTTATCCTTGAAATTAGCCCTTGAAATCAAAGAAACAATATAAATCTTATAATTTTAAAATTAGTGCATACAAGTTCTAAGTAGTTCAAACAATGGGAAAAGATTAAAATTGAGTGCAAATATTTCATTATCCCCAGACACCCGATGTCACTATTCAGAAATCGTATGTTAAATCATTTTTGGTACATCCTTCTAGAAACATTATATATACATATATATATACAGGAAGCATTATATTCCATTAAAACACATAAATTAAATCATAAAATATCTGCTTGCATTTTGAACTTAACAATATATTGGTGATATTTTCATTTCATGACACAGTAATCTGTCTCATTTTAAAAATGCATGCATATCCTTTTCAGAGGTATGATTTTTCTCATTGATGAATAGTCCTACAGTGATAATATTCCTGCAAGTATTTCTTCACTTGTATGTATATGACCAAATCTTTGGGGAAAGTTCTTAGACAATAATTTTGAGGTTGAAAGGTATTTTGTTGTTTAATTGCTAAGTCATGTCTCTTTTGTGATGCCATGGACTATAGCCTGCCAGGCTCCTGTCTATGGGATTTCCCAGGCAAAAATACTGGAGTGGGTTGCCATTTCTTTCTCTAGGGGATCTTCTCAACCGAGGGATTGAATCTGGGTCTCCTGCATTGGCAGGTGGAGTTTTTACCACTGGGCTACCAGGGCAACCCTGAAGGGTATTTTATGTATTATTAATTCTGATTCAGTTCAGTCCAGTCACTCAGTTGTATCTGACTCTGCTACCCCATGGACTGCAGCATGCTAGGCTTCCTTGTCCATCACCAATTCCTGGAGCTTGCTCAAACTCATGTCCATCAAGTTGGTGATGCCATCCAACCATCTCATCCTCTGTAATCCCCTTCTCCTCCTGCCTTCAATCTTTCCTAACATCAGGGTCTTTTCCAATAAGTCAGCTCTTTACATCAGGTGGCCAAAGTATTGGAGCTTCAGCTTCAGCGTCAGTGCTTCCAATGAATATTCAGGACTCATTTCCTTTAGGATTGACTGGTTTGATCTCCTTGCAGTCCAAGGGATTCATTCTCAAGAGTCTTCTCCAACACCACAGTTCATTAATTTTGATAAATATTCCAAATTACTCAGATTATGTTTTTAGAGGATGGAGATAAAATGCATTTCCAGATGTTACTCAGAAAGCTTCCTGAATAATCTGAATCTGTTTAAAAGACATGTGAATGGGGAAGGAGAGAAGTTGCCAGAAGTTCAAGTTGTAAAGCCTTGCTTTATTTTGATGGCTGCATCAACTCAGGCTCATCAGAATCACCTGGAGAACTGAGCAAATTGTCCAAGTTCCAGCCCCAGAAATCTTGACTTCGTTGATTTGGGGCCAGCATGGACACTGGTATTAAAAAACAATTTCCTCTAGAGATTCTGATGTGTGGCCAGTGTCCATAGTCACTGCTTCAGATAAAGGGGGTGGGGTAGAAATGGAAGACTCAGGTGAGGAATTTGTCAAGCATCACTCAGATTGTGCCCATGAAGCAAAAGAGAGAAATGAAGATCCACCTCCAATACCAAAAACACACCGAGTGAAAGGATCAGATCAGGTCTGGGGAAGAAAGAAGGTAGGAAGAGAGCTGTCTAGATGAGGAAAAGGCAGAGCTGGTTGGGGCAGGTGCTTTGAGTGTGAATCTTAGAGACTACTTTTTAAAATAAAGGTGAACTTGAGTCTGAAGCCTCTTCCAGGCTCTTTTCAGCCCAGGATTGTCCTGAATCAGTAGAATGGAATGGCCCACAGGGTAGGTAGCCATGATGATTTTGCACAAAATATTCAAGGGACTATTGATGTCAAAGAAGTTGGACATGTAGAGAAAGAGAGCAAGTACTTTGAAAATATAGAGAATGAGAAAATAGCTGATGGCTCTGATGGCCCCCAGGTGAGCCTCCATGCTGGGGTCTCTGGAGCCAGTGGCGTTGCTTTTCATGTGGAAGATGTGTCTTTTGAGAGAGATGATCAGCAGGGTGGCCGCCAGCATAAACATGATCAGAGGGATGAAGATCCCCAGGTTAAGGAAAAGAACCAGGTTGATCACAGCGGACTCCGCGAAGGACTTTTTCTTAGTGGAGTTGAAGGACGGGAGAGAAAAAAGATTGTTACAATTCATAGTATAGTTGTTTTGGAAGAAGAGCACACTCTGGCCCAAGGAAACAAACACTGATAGCTGCAGAAGCCAGGGCATCAGTCCGGAAATTCTCCACTTCAGCTTGAGGAAAAGGGGGTAGGAGAAATCCGCCACCTTCACGAAGTAGAAGACACTGAGCCAGGCAGCAAACCAGAGGCTGCAGTGATTTAAGAACATGAAACATCCTCTGAATGTGTGATACATGATGTCATCATTATAAAACTGCGGGGATGTTGAGCTTAAGGTAAGTTCTAGCATCATGCAGCTTTGTAGAACTATTCTGGATACACCCAGGAAAAGCAGGATCTTGCCACTGGTGGAGAGTACCTTACTGTGAATCCATTCAGCTGTGTTTATCCCTGCAATGAACCCATTTGCGAGGATACCAAGGATGCATTCCGTGCCGATAATTATTAACATCAAAGTGACAAGAGATGGTGACAGATCATTTTCTGAGGAACTGCAGGTTTGGATCATCCTGAGTGGTTGCTTTTCTTCAATGTCTGGAGGAAAATGTCTCCTTAGCACTTGGTGTGCTGGTCTGTGATAGCTCCCACTCATCATGTCACAAGAGGAAGCAGTTGATGCATCATTTCCAAATCTACATCATTTGTTTATTTTAAAAGTCTAAATCTGGAGCTGCAAATGATGGAAGGATTTGTTTCCTGTCCCCTCCCATATATTTTTGGATGCACTGGTGTGTTATTTCAATTGTGGGGCCCAGGGGAGAACTTGAGAAGACTCTCCTTTATAAATCACTAGCACAGAATTGAGAGCCGTATTTCTTAATAGCTCCAGTTAAGTCAACCATCTGTTCGCCTAAGTCCCTCTTTAACTGTTTCACTTGTGACCTCAGGGAACTGATTGAAAATAATAATAACTTCAAATATCTACATCTATCTCTCTCTATATATAGTTCTTATGTGCTAGGCACTGTCCAAACGCTTTCATATATATTATGAAGTTTGAACCTTACAACAGCCCTATGAAGAATGTACTTTTATTTTCTCCATTTTGCAGGTCAGGAAACTAAATAACTTGTCCAAAGTCAAAGAGGGAGAGAGAGAAGGAGAGAGAGCTGGGATTCAAACCCAAGCCACGTGGCCCCAGAGACCCTGTTCCTACCCACTGTGTTATATTGCCTACACGTGTGGATCCTTTTGTGTGCACCAAAGGCTAGACGCAGGGTTGGCTTAACTGTGACGTTTCATCCTAAAGGTCTTTTGTGGTGGCCTCACTACTTAAGGAAAGATATAATCGAGTTGAAAAAAACCCCACCTGTGAGTTGTTTTATTTATTTATTTTTTAACTACTCTGAACACTTTGGACACTTCTGGTCACTACACATGTGTGGGTTTCTGTGCCCTCTGTGGGGTGCCACACCCCCCTGCCCCTTGTGTGCTTACTAACTCGAAAGCTCTTTGAACCCTGTCCTTTTGGGGTGTTATGGGGGCTTCATTGCCTAGGCACAAGTGATGAGATCATCCACCGCTGGTGACTGATTCAGCCTCCAGCCTCACTCCCTGTCCTGGAAACCAGAGATTAGGACCGAATTTTCCAACCCAAGTCGGGGCCCATTCTTGGGGTATGTTCCAAAAGTCACCTTGTAACATAGCAAAAGACTTTTAAAAAAAATATTTTGATTTATTGGGCTGTGCTGGGTCTTTGTTGTGGCATTCAGGCACTCAGGGTCTTCTTTGTTGCCGCATACGGGACGGGATCTCTTTTCAGTTGCGGCATGTGGGTTCTAGTTCTCTGACTAGGGATCAATCCCGGGCCCCCTACACTGGGAGCCTGGAGTCTTAGCTATTGGACCACCAGGGAAGTCCCAACAAGAGACATTTTTTGTTGATCTTGTCACTTAGGAAATTCCAAGGGTTGTAGGAATTCTGTGCCAGAAAAGGGGATAAAGATGGGTGTATTTCTTATTATAAATCACCATATTAGAATAATAAAGCCAGAAGACACTGATTTTGAGAGACAGTTTCTTTACAGAGGCCAATGTTTTTTTACACAATAAATGACTTGAGAGACAATAAATCTATTTATATACAAATGGTTGCATACACACCCTTGAATGCACACAAACACATGTTTATCTTTCATCTTAAACAAATCACTAGGAAAATGAGGGTTGAAGGAAGAGTTCCTTGTTCCTTTACAAGGTAGGCAAATCACCATGGGGTGAAAACAGCATCCCAAGTCATGTAATCTGTTTTTGGAATATTAAAACCAAAAGAAGTGAAGAAAAGAATCAGTTTTATCTCGGCGAGGTTGTTTCTGATTTTAAAATGTGAGCGCAGTACACAGGATGATAAAATGGACTTCTAAACTCAGAATCAGTTAACTTTTATGAGTGTATTTAACTCTACAATAGTAAAGTAATTCCAGTAAAGAGAAGGTTGATGGGTGAGATGTCTCTGAAAATGTTCATCATATTTAGTTTTCCCTTTACTCAGGACTTCTTTATTTATTTGTAGTTTTAATTTTTGTTTGTTCTGCGACTTTGTCGCTGTGCGCAAGTTTTCTCCAGTTGGGGAGAGGGGTGGTGCTTTCTGGTTGCAGAGCATGGGCTTCTCATTGCAGTGGCTTCTCTTGAGCAGCACAGGTTCTGGGCACACGGGCTTCCGTAGCTGCAGCACATGGGCTGAGGTTCTCTGCAGCATGTGGGATCTTCCCGAATCAAGACTTGAAACTGTGTCTTTTGCAGTGGCAGATGTATTCTTATCCACTGTGGTGGTGGTGGTGGTGGTTTAGTCGCTACGTCATTTCCGACTCTTGCGACCCCATGGACTATAGCCTGCCGAGCTCCTCTGTCTATGGGATTCTCCAGGCAAGAATACTGGAGTGGGTTGCCATTTCCTCCTCCAGCTTATTCGCTGTACCACCAGGGAAGTCCAGGACTTTTTTAAACAAGGCAGAAAGTTTCAGAAAGTTTTCTGCCCTGATTAATAGTTTTAGACAAGTTGTTATGAATTTTGCCATTGTATCTTTAAATCTCTATTTCTGAACTCTAAATGCTTTCCTTGAATACAATGTCATAAGCAACTGCTACCCTGCTTGTTTCCATCCACTTTATCAGTAGGTCTGTAGCATCTTGGGACCTCCTATTTGGTTTTCAAGAAACTTTTTCTTGTCACTGACTCTCTTCCTCTTCTGCTGACCCAGGCTTCCAAGAGCGTGAGGGATAATGGAAAACACTCTCTGAAGAGTTTGATGCCACTCTTATCATTTGTTTTGCTCATTACTGTATTAAAAAAATAAGAATCAAACTGAGTAAATTTGGAAATGGAATTGGCTCTACTCAGTGATTTATGAATCAGGCAGCAAATAGAAAGAAGCTCAGGGAAGCTGTACAAAATGGAAGAATTTTATAGGCAGAGGGGCCAAAAAAAGGAAGTTTCTGGCTAAGAGTGGCGTGTTTCAGATAAAGTCACCTTTCTTTTGATGGAAGGTGCGGAATCTATCAGGTAGGTTACCTCACTAGTGCTGATTGATTGGTTAAAGGTCCCGTTCCTGAGAGGCGGACTTATTATCTAAAGTCTCGGTTTGCTGATATAGGATCTAGCACAGGTGACTCCATTCGGGGATTGTTTCTTTTTTAACAACTATATCTCATTCCTAGCTCCTAACATAGAGCCTGACCCCCCAGTACATGGATACTTGCTGGTGAATGAATGACCGGACTAGTGAGTTCTGAATTTCAGGGAAGTTCTTGATACTGAAAGACAGGCAGAGAAATGGAGTTCTACCACCTGTTAAGTCTTGAACTCTTGCAGGTCTGATGCCCAAATCAAGTGTGGGAACAGGAACAGTGAGACTGAGTGAAAAACACAGCAGTTCTTTGTGGTTCTGTGAGAGAAGCTCTGGTGGGAGGCAGAGAGGACAAAGGAAGGACACAGACTGGAGCGACCTCAGCTTGGGGGCTGGGTGTCACAGTGTTGGGTCCTGCGGAGAGGTAGTGGGCAGGAGCAGGGACCATGCACACCATCAAAGGCATTTTTAACTTAATTTTTAACATTGAAGCATAGCTGATTTACAATGTTGTGCCAATCCCTGCTATACAGTAAAGTGACTCAGTTATGCATGTACATTCTTTTTTTTTAAATATCCTTTTCCATTATGGTTTATCACAGGATATTGAACATAGTTCCCTGTGCTGTACAGTAGGCCTTGTTGTTTATCCATCCTGTATGTAATAGCTCACATCTGCTGATGCCGCACTCCCACTCCTTTGCTCCCCGACTCCCTTCCTCTTGGCAACCACAAGTCTGTTCTGTCTGTGAGTCTGTTTCTGCCTTGTAGACAGGTTCTTGTATGCCGTATTTTAGATTCCATGTATAAGGGGTATCATATGGTGTATGTCTTTCTCTTTTTGATTTGCTTCACTTAGTATGATAATCTCTGGTTGCATTCATGTTGCTGCAATCGTCAAAGGCATTTTAGAAGAGGCTGTGTTTGCCATACCTCCTGGCAGTGTTGATTCCTGCAATGGAAAGAATAAATTTTGTTTTGGTTGCACCACACGGCATGCAGGATCTTAGTTCCCTCACCAGAGAGCGAGCCCACACCTCCTGCAGTGGAAGTGCTGAGTCTTAACCACCAGACATCCAGGGAAGTCTCAAGAATATTGTTGATGGGAATTCCCAGGGGTAGTCTGAAGTGGGGTGAAGTAACCTTTCTAGGTGAAGAGGTGATCTTTTAAAGTAGTGCTGGTGGACCACTTCTAAGTGGACATCCAATTTGCTAAATATATCCTGATATATTCAAGGGTATTTCTAGCCATGGAAACATGATGGAGAAAACTGAACCATTAGGTCTTTTTAAAGAATGGCTTTAAAAAGTCCAGTTTATTTGGTTATATTTTTTATTTATTATATTTTAAAATTTATTTTTATTTGGAGGACAATTACATTACAATACTGTATTGGTTTCTGCCATACATCAACCATATGAGTCAGCCATAGGTATACATATGTCCCCTCCTTCCTGTACCTCCCTCCCACCTCCCACCCCATCTCACCCCTCTAGGTTGTCACAGAGCACCAGCTTGAGCTCCCCATGTTTTATAGTAATTTCCCATTAGCTATCTGCTTTACTTACTTATTATTTTGAAGTAGCTTTTGATGTAGAGATGCCTTATAAAGATGGTCCAGAGAATTCCCATATACCCTTCATCCAGCTTCTCTAATGCTCACATCTTATATAAATAACCATGGTACAGTGATCAAAACTATGAAACTAGCTTAATTACAGTACTATTGGCTTGATTTGTATTTTTGTATTTGTATTTTTTTTAATTTGATTTAAATTGTAGGCTTGATTTGGATTTTTCCAGTTTTCAACTAATGTCTTGTTCCAAGATCTAATTTAGAGTACTGCATTGCCTTTGGTCATTATGTTTCTTCAGTCTCCTCCAGTCTGTAGTAATAGATTCTCGGTCTTTCATTTTTTCATTTTACGACCATGACAATTTTGAAGAATACTGGTCATGTATTTTGTAGAGTATTTCTTGATTTGGATTTGTCTCACGTTTTCTCATGATTAGCCTGGAGTTGTCTAATCTGTTCACCCAACCCAATCCCCAAGTCTCTAGCAACCACTACCTTTTCTGTCCCAATATTTTGCTCTTCTTAAGTCCCTTGCTCAGTTGTGTCCGACTCTTTGCAACCCCGTGGACTGTAGCCCATCAGGCTCCTCCATCCATGGGATTCTCCAGACAAGAATACTGGAGTGGGTTGCCATTTCCTTCTCCAGAGGATCTTCCCAACCCAGGGATCGAACCCAGGTCTCCCGCATTGCAGGCAGACGCTTTAACCTCTGAGCCACCTATACATTATATAGCTTTTTGAGTCTGACTTCTTTTACTTAGTGAAATGTATTTAAGATTTAACCATGCTGCTATGCAAATTGATAGTTGAGCCATATTTATTGTTGAGTAGTATTTCATGTTTTGGATAAACCAGTTTGTTTATCTATTAAATATTTTCTCTGTTGAAGGACATATGAGTCACAGTGTTTTTGCAATGCTAACTGATAAGCCTGCTATCAACATTCACTTATATACATGTATATTTCACTTGGGTAAATTCCTTGGGCTTCCCTGGTGGCTCAGATAGTAAAGAATCTGCCTGCAATTTGGGAGACCCAGGTTCAATCCCTGGGTTGGGAAGATCCCCTGGAGAAGGGAATGGCAACCCAACGTGTAGTAGTATTTCCTCATGATTTTAATTGGCACTTCCCTAATGACTAGTGCTGTTGAACATCTGACTATACACTAATTGGACACAGGTATACCTTCTTCAGTCAAGTGTTCACAGATTTTTGCCTATTTAAAAAATAATTGAGTTGGTTGCTTATAGTTGAATTTTAGAAATTCTTTATGTATTCTGGTTATAAGTTCTCTATCATCTATGTGCTTTGCAAATATTTTCCCTCATTCCATGGTTTAGTTTTTCATTCTCTTAATAAGTCTTTCACAGAATGAGAGTTTTACATTTTGATAAGTTTCAATTTATTAATTTGTATACAATGAATTATGCTTTTGTTGTTGTTTTTTTTTAATTTTTTAACTTTACAATATTGTATTGGTTTTGCCATATATCAACATGAATCCGCCACAGGTATACACGTGTTCCCCATCCTGAACCCTCCTCCCTCCTCCCTCCTCCCTCCCTGTACCATCCCTCTGGGTTGTCCCAGTGCACCAGCCCCAAGCATCCAGTATCGTGCTTTTGTTGTTATGTTGAATAACTCTTTGCTAGACACAAGGCCACGAAGGTTTTCTCCTTTGCTTTCTTTGAGAAGTTTTATAATTTTACCTTTTATGTTTAGATTGATAATCTATTTTGACTGAACTGTTGTATAGAATGTGGAGAATGTGTGGAGGTTTTCGTTTTGCTTTTTGCACATAGATAGCCAACTGTTCCAGAACCGTTTGTTGACGTAAGTGTTCTTTCTTCATTGAATTGCCTTGGCACCCTAGTCCAGAATCAGGTGTCTGTGTTTGTGTGGGTCTACTTCTCAACCGTTTCTTCCATTCTGTTGATCTATGTGCTTATCCTTTTGTAAATAACACCCTGTATTAATTAGAATACATTTTATAACTTTATAAAAAGTTTTGAAATTGGATAGTGTGAATCTTCCACATTTCTAGAAGTTTTTCAGAGTTATTTTGCTGTGAGGGGAGGTTCTGATGCTTTTCAGCAGTAACCACCATAGCATTTTAAAGGGGCATTTGCTTCCTGTGGTTTCTGCTTCAGGCCACAGAAACTGCCATATCTTTCAGCTGCCTTTTGGACTGAAGTAAAAAGCAGAGCAACGTTCTCTTCTTTCATTTTTTTTTTTTTTTCCTGTGGCTGCACAGCACGGCATGTGGAACGTTAGTTCCCCAACCAGGGACCAAGGATAGAACCCGTGACCTCGGCAGTGGAAGCACAGCATCTTAACCACTGGGTGGCCGGGAAGTTGCCCATTCTTTCTTTCTTTTTTTATATTTGTATCATTATAAATCCAGAGGCAAATGATAATCTAGACTGATAATTGTAAGATAATAGGGGTTTACATTTCAAGTTTATTGCACTCGTAGAATGCTCAAAATTCTCCAAGATAGGCTTCAACAGTAGACGAATTGAGAACTTCCAGATGTTCAAGCTGGATTTAGAAAAGGCAGAGGAACCAGAGATCAAGTTGCCAACATCTGCTGGATCATAGAAAAAGCAAGGGAATTCCAGAAGAACATTTACTTCTGCTTCATTGACTATGCTAAAGCCTTAGACTGTGTGGATCACAACAAACTGTGGAAAATTCTTAGAGAGAAGGGAATACCAGACCACCTTACTTGCCTCCCAAGAAATCTGTATGTAGGTCAAGAAGCAACAGTTAGAACTGGACATGGAACAACAGACTGGTTCCAAATTGGGAAAGGAGTACATCAAGGCTGTATATTGTCACTTTGCTTATTTACTTATATGCAGAGTACATCATGCAAAATGCTGGGCTGGATGAAGCACAAGCTGAAATCAAGATGGCAGGGAGAAATATTAATAACCTCAGATATGCGGATGACACCACCCTTATGGCAGAAAGCAAAGCCTCTTGATGAAAGTGAAGGAGGAGAGTGAAAAAGCTGGCTTAAAACTCAACATTCAGAAAACGAAGATCATAACATCTGGTCCCATCACTTCATGGCAAATAGATAGGGAAGCAATGGAAACAGTGACAGACTTAATTTTCTTGGCCTCCAAAATCACAGCAGATGATGACTGCAGCCATGAAATTAAAAGATGCTTGCTCCTTGGAAGAAAAGCTTTGACCAACCCAGACAGAATATTAAAAAGCAGAGACATTACTTTACTGACAAAGGTCCGTCTAGTCAAAGCTATGGTTTTTCCAGTAATCATGTGTAGATGTGAGAGTTGGACCATAAAGAAAGTTGAGTGCTGAAGAATTGATGCTTTTGAACTGTGGTGTTGGAGAGGAGTCTTGAGAGTCCCTTGGACTACAAGGAGCTCAAGGGAGTCAATTCTAAAGGAAAATCCTGAATATTCATTGGAAGGACTGATGCTGAAACTGAAGCTCCAATACTTTGGCCACCTGATGTGAAGAACTGACTCATTGGAAAAGACTGATGCTGGTAAAGATTGAAGGCAGGAGGAGAAGGGGATGACAGAGGATGAGATTGTTGGATGGCATCACCGACTTGATGGACATGAGTCTGAGCAAGCTCCAGGAGTTGGTGATGGACAGGGAGCCCTGTTGTGCTGCAGTGCATGGGGTTGCAAAGAGTTGGACACGACTGAGTGACTGGACTGAACCGAACTAAAATGAAGAGATCCCCATAGTTGATTTTGTTGTTAAAGTTTTTGTTTCCCTATGGCATGATGACCATTTCATTATGTAATAAGCTCTGTGTTTTTGTGTTTTTTTTTTTTTCTCCAGTGTGCATGCTATGACTCTGTTTATTTATAGGAATTCCATGAAAATATGTGATCAATTATAGTTTTGATAATAGTGATTTTTGTATGAAAAATATAGAACATTTTAAATAAAAAATGAAAAGACTCATGATTCCATGACTCAGAAATGACCACTGTACTCAGTATTTTTATATATCTAATTTCTACATATATTGTTTTAAAATTTCTTGTAAAAGCAATGAAAGAATCATGAACATTTTGTCCTAGATAAAAGCCATTTAGTTGTATTTTATAACTGGTTCAGATATGCTAGGGAAAAACCAACTTAAAAGTTTATTTATTTGCCTGCCTTGGGTTTTAGCTGTGGCATGCAGGGTTTTCATTTGTCCTGGGGGATCTTTCATTGTGGTGCACGGATTCTCTAGTTGTACTTCATGGGCTTCAGTAGCTGTGGCCCGGGGGCTTAGTTGCTCCATGGCATGTGGGATATCTTAGTTCCCCGACCAGGGGTTGAACCTCGGTCTAAACCACTGGACCATGAGGCAAGTCCCCCAAAACCAACATTTGACATTTTGCAGTTCTTAAGAGTAATTCATCTGAAGTCGTTGTTTATATAATAATGACAGCAATAGCAAGCAGTACTTAAATAAGAGAAGCTTAGTCTCTATTATATTTATGTCTGGAGGTAAGTGGCCCACGATGGACAGTAACTCTCCTTCACCAAGTCCTCAGACACAATACTTCTTTCAGGTCCTGGTCCTCAGATTCAAGATCATGGCATCTGCAGTTAGGGCGGGAGTGTGGAAGAAGGGCAAAGAAGAAGAGACAAAAGATGTTACCTCTAAAGTGAGCCTCCCACACACTACAGAGTGGCAGTTCTTGCATACCGCTGGCTGGCTTTAGTCATCCTGCAGCGTTCATCTGCAAGGGAGGCTTGGAAATGCAATCTGTTTGTGGGTAGTTGTGTATCTGGTTGAAAACCCTTTTACATTGGATAAAGGAAAATGAAGACTGAGAAAAAGCCAGCCATGTCTGCTAGAATCATAATATATTTAAAAATATACTGATGAATTCAATTCATTAATATTCTATTTAGATTTTTGCATTTGTATACCTTAGACTTATTTGTAATGTTCTTTTCTTGTACTGTCATTACTTAGGACATAATTATTCCATAAAATGAGTTGGATAGCTTTCTCTTAGTCTCTGAAATTGTTTATTTAAAATGATTATTTTTTTCCCTTGAATATTTGGTAAACCTCACGTAGTAAATCTCTACTATATCTATATTTATTACATGCTATTGTCTTTCTAATATTGTCTGTGTCTTTTCTTACTGCTTTCTATTTAGAGGTTTGCTTGTTTAACTAGATTTCCCATCCTCACTCTGAAGATTCAGTTCTGGGTTTTGTTTATCCTCCATTGTTTCTTTGGTTCCTGTTGAATTAATTTTTCCAAATATCTTTAATATAATTTTTCACCATCCTTTAGTTTTACTTTGTCAACTTTTTAAAGTTTCATGAGTTGAGCACCTAACAAACTCATTTTCAGTTTCTCTTATTTTTTTTTTAATAAAGAAGTGTATACATTTACTGCTAAGTACAGGTTACACGAACCCTGTGTAATTTCATGTGTAGCACTTCCATTGTCATGTGTTTCTAAATATTTTATAACTTCCTTTACGATTTCCTTTTTGACAATGTTTTGCATTGGTAAAACATGCATATAGTAATGTATTTTTGAGCACATATTTTATGCTGTCATGCACGATACAGAAATGAAGCACACCTACCCTCAAGATGTTCTAAAGATCAATGTTTAAAGCTTTCACAGGTATCAAAGGTATTTCCTCTTAGTGGCATGTGTGTTTCATGTTAAGTAGGTCTGTGACTGCATCAGCCTGAATGTTTACTGATCACGTGGCCTTCAGTGGTTGGCAAGATGAACCCGGTCGGATGAGGCCGCGATTAATATCTAGTATGTGTGTGCATAAATCACCCCTCTTTGTTCCTGGTACAGCTAACCTCAGATAGTGATCTTGTAAACAGTTACCTTGACAGCAAAAAATAATGCGACTAGGTCACATATTTTTAGTTTAGTGTTTATAGTGTTTTTTCAATGTATGCATAATTTAAAGTCATATTTCTATATGGGGTTTTATTTAGGAAAAAACTACTTTCTGTTACCACCTCATTTTCCCTACTCAGAGGAATCCACTTGCATCTCCTTTATTTGTTTTATTTGGTATTTTTCTCCATGCCTCTGAATAACATACCTATTCTGCTACCTCTTGATTCCTTGTGCCCCCCCACCCACCACCAGTCTCGGCATTTTTTTTTTTTTTTGACTTCCAAATTAGGAAGATGAGGCATTTATTTATTTATTGTTGGCCCTGGGTCTTCATTGCTGTGCGTGGGCTTTCTCTAGTTGTGGTGAGCAGGGGCTACCCTTCGTTGGGGTGTGCGGGCTTCTCACGGTGGTGGCTTCTCTTGTTAGGGAACAGCCTCTAGGCGCTTGGGCTTCAGTGGTTGCAGCTCACAGGCTCAGTAGTTGTGGGGCACAGGCTTTGGTTGCTCTGTGGCATGTGGAATCTTCCTGGACTGGGAATCAAACCCGTGTCCCCTACATTGGCAGGCAGATTCTTATCCACTGTACCACCAGGGAAGTCCAAGATGAGGCTTTATCTATTTCATTCTCTACACTCCAGTTTAGTAAACATACACAAACACACATACTTTCTAGTATGTTCCCATGCTTCCCATACATTTTAATATTAGTTAAAATGATACTCAATTTTTACATTGTTATGACAATGCAAATATAATTTGTATTGATCCCTGAGATACCCTGTGATGACTTTTTGCTTCATATGCATCTTTTTATTCTCCTTTAGTTCAATTCAGTTGCTCAGTTGTGTCCAACTCTTTGCGAGCCCATGGACTGCAGTGTGCCAAGCTTCCCTGTCCATCACCAACTCCTGAAGCTTGCTCAAACTCATGAAACCAGGAATCCTAACTGCTAGATCAAGTAGGAGAATAACAAAAAGAGACTTTGTTTCTTAGTTTTTAATGTATTTGTCATCAATTTATGACATATGTGATCCTAAATTTCCAAATATTTTTTCAATATGCTCAGACACATCAGGTGTTCTATATCTTCTAGGCATATCCCCTTGATCCTTCCTGCTTGCTCCAACCTGGACTGGTTCTTTCTTGTCTTGCTCATACCTCTCCCATCCCCATTATCCTGTTGATGCTCTCTGCTTCTGTCTTATGGTAAATTCCATTTTCTAGTTCCCATTTTTCTTCTTTCTTGGTTTACTTCCTTATTTTGGCAGAGCTTATACTCCAATTGCTTCCTGAGAAAGGATTGTAAAAATTATTGAAAACCTCAATTAAAATAGAGTCAGGAGGCCACAAAGGGGAGCTCTCATAACCCATGATGATAGCAGAGCCCAAACAGGAAGGAAAAAAGATTTCATTTTCTTTCTGGGTAAGAGTTTAATCATGAGGGTCAGTCACAATTCAGCCAATGAAAAGCCACTCTCTGGCTTCCTATAGCTCTCTCAGCTTTCTTTACCCCCTCTATAAAAGAGTCGTTCTCTCCATTTCTGTGGAGGACTTGCAGGTGACTCACCATAGTTGCAGACCTTGAATTATAATTCTTTGCTGTGTGTGTGTGTGTGTGTGTGTGAGCGTGCGCACGTACACTCTGTTGTATCTGACTCTTTGCGACCCTATGGACTGTAGCCCACCAGGCTTGGTCCATGGAATTTTCCAGGCAAGAATACTCCAGTGCGTTGGCATTTTCTCCTCCAGGGGATCTTCTCTACCCAGGGATCAAACCGCATCTTTTGAGTCTCCTGTGTTGGCAGGTGGATTCTTTACCACTGGGAAGCCCAATTCTTTGCTAATCCTGAATAAATCAATTTTTTTTGCTGGAGAAATAACTGGCAGTATTTGTAGTAGGTTGCCAGGGTGCATGAGAGAGGCTTTTTTTTTTTTTTTTCAAATTTGTGTGTTAAAAATATGTTTATTCTAACTTCCTGATTGATGGTATGGCTGTGAATAGAATTTTGAGTTGAGACACATTTTCTCTTGGAATTTCTTCCAGCTTCCAGGGTTGCTATTGAAGAGTCTAACCCCAGTCTTGTTCCTTCGTGTTTACTTTACATTTATTTCTCTGGAATCATGAATACCTTCTCTTTGTCTATTAGTGTCCTGAATTTTCATTTCATGATATGCTTTGCTGCATGCCTTTTTTACCCATTGGATTGTGATTTTAATCTGGAAAATTGCATCTTCTAATTTAGACACTCTATTGGTCATTTATTTAATGATGCTTTTTACTTTGTTTTCTCTCTTCCCTCTCTTCTGAATTCCTAATGTTCAGTGTTGGCCTTTAACATTTTTCATCTCTCTAGCACTGTGTTCTGGAAGATTTCCGTGACTTTGTTGTCCAGCCATTCCATTGAGTGTTTTCATTTTCACTATAATATTTTAAAATTCCTCATGTTTTTCCTCCCCTCTGAATGCTCCTTTATAATAATGTCTGTGTCTTACTATATGCATGAAAATGAAAGTTGCTCAGTTGTGTCTGACTCTTTCTATACAGTCCATGGAATTCTCCAGGCCAGAATACTGGAGTGGGTAGCCGTTCCCTTCTCCAGGGGATCTTCCCAACCCAGGGGTCAAACCCAGGTCTCCTGCATTGCTGGTGTACTCTTTACCAGCTGAGCTACCAGGGAAGACCAAGAATACTGGAGTGGGCTTCCTGGTCCAGGGATTGAACCAGGGTCTCCTGCATTGCAGGCGAATTCTTTACCAGCTGAGCTACCAGGGAATCCTCTGTATATGCATAAAGGCACTATTGCATATATGTCTATATGTATGAAGCTGAAGCTTCAATACTTTGGTCACCTGATGTGAATAGCCAACTCCTTGGATAAGATCCTGACTCTGGGACAAATTGAAGGCAGAAGGAGAAGAGGGTGACAGAGGATGAGATGGTTGGATGCCATCACCGATTCACTGGACATGAATTTGGGCAAACTCTGTGTGATGATGAGGGATAGAGAGGTCTGGTGTGCTATAGTCCGTGGGGTCTCGAAGACTCGGATGTGACTTGGTGACTGAACAGCAACAAATATATAATATATGTGTCTTTATTTTGGATATTGCTGCTGAGGTTAATTCATAAATGAGCTCTATTTAATTGGTTTAAAGAGAAGTAGGCACAAATAATTCTAAGTGCAAGAGAAATTAAGCTAAATTTGGATTTCAAGTTCATGTGAACTGGGAAATATTCAGTATCAAATTGACACTTGGTACACAATTGCCAAGGCCACAATACTCTTTGGAAATGTCCCTGATGCTGGGAAAGACTGAGGGCAGAAGGAGAAGAGGGCCTCAGAGAATGAGATGGCTGGATGGCATCACCAATGCAATGGACATGAACTTGGGCAAACGTCGGGTGATGGTGAGGGATAGGGTAGCCTGGCATGCTGCAGTTCATGGGGTTGCAAAGAGTTGGGCAGCTGAACAACAACAATATCTTTAAATCTGTCCTTCTGATGTTGCCGCCAGTCTCTTTACCTGGAATTCTTATTAGACCCAGTTTCTCTTTACTATTATTTCAAGTTTTTGGTATTTTTGTCTTCTTACTCTTCTTTCCATGTAGGGTAACCATGTAATTTATGATGAAAATGGGACACTTTTGGAGTGAAAAAGTGTGCTACAATGATTAAGTTTATATAATTATTTGAATATGAATTTATTGGCTGAAACATTTAAATTATATTTTTGATAAGTTGATAAAATATTCAGAAAGTATTTTAAAAAAATCTTTCTAAAACTCACATAACCCTCATCTTTAAAGCAAAGTAAAAATTACTTCCTTATATTGATTAACTAAACATTCAGTTCAGTTCAGTTCCGTTCAGTTGCTCAGTCGTGTCCGACTCTTTGCGACCCCATGAATCGCAGCACGCCAGGCCTCCCTGAGTTCACCAACTCCTGGAGTCCACTCAGACTCTCATCCATCGAGTCAGTGATGCCATCCAGCCATCTCATCCTCTGTCATCCCCTTCTCCTCCTGCCCCCAATCCCTCCCAGCAAAAAAACAGAGTCTTTTCCAATGAGTCAACTCTTCGCATGAGATGGCCAAAGTACTGGAGTTTCAGCTTCAGCATCTAGTCGTGTCCAACTCTTTGCAACCCCATGAACCACAGCACGCCAGGCCTCTCTGTCCATCACTAACTCCCGGAGTTTACCCAAACTTATGTCCGTTGAGACTGTGATGCCATCAACTATCTCATCCTCTGCCATCCCCCTTTTCCTCCTGCCTTCAATCTTTCCCAACATTGATTAACTAAACATTACAAATAATGTAAACAGTTTTCTTGTTGTATATTCATTCATTTTAATGAAGTTGTTAGTCATATTTATTTCTAATACAGTCACTGATATTTTTCTGAATAACATATTTTAATATCTCTCTCTCTTGTTTTCCTATTTATAAATTGTGTTTCAATCATATTTTATTAAAAGCTTTAAAGCCTAAAACTGCATGCAATATTATTCAAAGTTGCATTTTATGGCTAATGCATTCAAAATTGTTGATACCGTCAAGTGGTTTGCCTCTGAATAGAAGAAAATAGTCTTTATAGATACTGAGATAATTAGTACATGCTGAGCAAATTCTGTTAAAGGGGGGAATATTCTCAATTCTAACATTTTTGGTACTGAATCATGTAAATATTTTACTTTCCACTCAGAAAGGTTTTCTTCAAAATATTCTATGAGACAAAACTCAAATACTTTTTTCCTGTCCATAATTCTTTGAATGTTCCACAAGCTTTAAATTCACATAATTCTATTTCTTAATTTTATTTCATTGAGGGTATTTATTTTATTCTATTGGGTGAATATACATTTAATCAATCAAAAATACTAGCTAGAAGTTGAGATATTCTAAAGAATAATTTTTAAATTTTGAAATTAAATTGTCTATACCATCGAGTACTCATAGTTGATTCTGTTTAGTTTTTTCCCTCTTAGTTCTATAGGGATAAATGTCAATGTTTTCCTATTTATAAGTTGTGTTTCAATCATATTTTACTAAAAGCTTTAAAGCCTGAAACACTTTTTGCTCCATTTCTTTAACACTTTGATTATGTATTTTCCTCTGATTTCCCACAAAAGCAATCAAAATTTATGGTATTGCTTATCAGAACATTCAAGGTAATTGTAGGCAACATATGTTCATTTATAAAGTAGTTCATTAGAGATTCAAACATATCTAAAGTGTGATTTATAAGAAGGAGCAAAGGGAGAAGTTGTGTATTGCCATGCTGAAGTATTTTTTGATATCTGAGATTCCTTGTATAAATTTTTAGTTTTTAAACTTTCATAAGCTATATAAACTCTGCTTGTACAAAAATATTTGCAAGTCTTATCAACTACAGCTTCTGTTTTGATTGGCAAAGTATCTCAGCTTGTTTGAAAGCTACTTGAATCATATGTGTACAAGATTACAATTATCCTTCTGTTTCACAGACTTCTTAATTTAATGTAAACCTAAAGGAATTTTACTTCCTTTCCCATTTGGATGTCTTTTATTTCTTGTCTAATCGTGCTGGCTAGGACTTCCAGTACTGTGTTGAACAGAAGTGGCAGGAGTGAGCATTCTTGTGTTATGCATTTTTTTTAGTTGTTAAAATGTATTATCTTGGCTTCGCTGGGTCTTCATTGCAGTGCACGGGCTTCTCATTGCAGTGGCTTCTCTTGTTGCAGAGCCCAGGCTCTAGGTGTGCAGGCTTCAGTAGCTGTGGCACACAGGCTTCAGTAGCTGCTGCTCGCGGGGTAAGTAGTTGTGGTGTGCGGGCTTAGCTGCTCCAGGTCATGTGGAATCTTCCTGGACCAAGGATTGAACCTGAGTCCCTTGCATTGGCAGGTGGATTCTTATCCACAGCATCCCCAGGGAAGCCCTCTTGTATTATTTCTGATCTTAAAGGAAACACTTCCAGTTTTTTTTATCATTGAGTGTGATGTTAGCTGTGGGCTTGTCACATGTGGCCTTCACTATGTTGAGATATATTTTTTTCCACACTTAGTCTGTTGAATGTTTCTTTCATGAATGAGTGTCGAATTTTGTTAAATGCTTTTTCTGCATCTACTGAGATGATTATGTGTTTTTATCCTTCATTCTGTTAAAGTAGTGCATTTCATTTATTAATTTGCTTATGTTGACCTATCCTTGTATCCCAGGGATAAGTCTATTTGAGCATGGTTTATAATCCTTGTACTGTGTTGTTGAATTTAGTTTGCTAGTATTTTGTTGAGGATTTTTATATATGTATTTGTCAGAGATATTGGCCTTTAGTTTTCTCTTTTTTTGGCAATGTTTTTGCCCAGCTTTAGAGTAATGCTGGCCTTATAAGATGAGTTTGGAAGTGTTACCTTTTCTAAATTTTTTCTTAAACTGAATTTTCTAAAAAATTATTTTTATTTATTAATTTATTTTTAGCTGTGCTGAGTCTTCATTGCTGAGCACAGGCTTTTTCTAGTTTCGGTGATCGGGGGCTACTCTCTTGTTGCAGCTTCCATTCACTAGAGCCCAGGCTCAATAGTTGTGAGGCACAGGCTTAGCTGCTCCCTTGCTTGTGGGATCTTCTTGGACCAGGGATCAAACCCGTGATTCCTGAATTGGCAGGCAGATTTTTTCACCACTGAGCCACCAGGGAAGTGCCCCTCCTCTTAATTTTTTGAAAGCATTTAAAAAGGATTCTTTTATTTATTTATTTATTTTTTTGTTGAAGGATAATTGCTTTACAGAAGTTTGTTGTTTTCTGTCAAACCTCAACATGAATCAGCCATAGGTATACATATATCATCTCCCTTTTGAACCTCCCTCCCATCTCCCTCCCATCCCACCCCTCTAGGTTGATACAGAGCCCCTGTTTGAGTTTCCTGAGCCATACAGCAAATTCCCGTTGGCTATCTATTTTACATATGGTGATGTAAGTTTCCACATCACTCTAAAAGGATTCTTTAAAAGCATGGTAGAATTCACTGCAGAAGCCATTTGGGCCTGTCCTTTTTTTCTGTTGGAAGGATTTGATTACTGGTCCAATCTCCTTATTTGCTATTGATCTGTTCAGATTTTCTATTTCTTCATGCTTCAATCTTAGTATATTGTATGATTCTAGAAATTTATCCATTTTTTCTAGGCTATCTAATTTGTGGGCATATAATTGTGGTGTTTCCCAGGTGGCTCAGTGGTAAAGAATCCACATGCAAATGTAGGAGATGCAACAGATACAGGTTCTGTCCCTGAGTTGGGAAGGTCCCCTGAAGGAGGAAATGGAAACCAACTCCAGTATTCTTGCCTGAGAAATCCCATGGACATAGGATCCTGGCGAGTTATGGTCCATGGGGTTGCAAAGAGTCAGATAGGACTGAGTGACTCTCTCTCTCTCTCCCTCTCTCTCTCTCACACACACACACACACTTGTTCATGGTAGTCTCTTATGGTCTTTTTAATTTCCTGGTAACAGTTGTAATGCCTCTTCTTTCATATCTGATTTTACTTATTTGGTCTCTCTGTTTTTCTTAATCTTGCTAGAGGTTTATGGCCAAAATGAGATGTCATCCTCTCCTGAAAGCTATGAATGAAATGTACCTTATCCACATGACACCAATGCCATCTTTAGGTATAGTCTTTTCAGAGTAACAACTAACTTTTGAAGTAGATGCTGAAGTTAGTGCAGCAGATTTAGGTCTGTGGTTTTCATGTGGCCAGAGAAATAATTACAGTCCCCATAGTTCAGTTCAGTTCAGTCACTCAGTCATGTCCAGCTCTTTGTGACACCATGGACTGCAGCACGCCAGGCTTCCCTGTCCATCACCAACTCCTGGAGCTTGCTAAAACTCATGTACATCAAGTTGGTGGTGCCATCCAACCATCTCATCCTCTGCTGTCCCTTTCTCCCCCTTCCTTCAGTCTTTCCCAGCATCAGCGTCTTTTCCAATGAGTCAGTTCATCGCATCAAGTGGCCAAAGTATTGGAGTTTCAGCTTCAGCATCAATGAATATTGAGGACTGATTTCCTTTAGGATGGACTGGTTGGATCTCCTTGCAGTCCAAGGGACTCTCAAGAGTCTTCTCCAACACCACAGTTCAAAAGCATCAATTCTTCAGTGCTCAGCTTTCTTTACAGTGCAACTTTCACATCCATACATGACCACTGGAAAAACCATAGCTTTGACTAGATGAACCTTTGGGGGAAACCAAGATGGTGGAGTAGAAGGACATGCGCTCATTTTCTCCTGTGAGAACTCCAAACTTGCTGCTGAACAACAAGTCAACAGGAGAGTGTTGGATTACACCAGAAAAAGATACCCTACGTCCAAGGGCAAAGGAGAATCCCCAACAAGATGGTAGAAGGGGCGAAACTGTGTTTAGAATCAAACCCCATACCTGCCAGAGACACTCGGAGGGCTCAAACAAAACCTTGTGCACACCAGGACCCTGAGACCCTGCAGAGACTGAGCCAGATCTGCCTTTGAGTGTTTGAGTGTCTCCTGTAGAGGCACAGGCAGCAGTGGCCTGCCACAGGGACAAGGACTCTGGCTGCAGCAGATCTCGCAGAGTGTGGTAGAAGCCCTTTTGGAGGAGGTCACCAGTAGCCCCACCATAGAGCCACCAAGCAGACAGTCCCTACAATAGATGGTAAACAACAACATATTCATTATCGACTTTTCTGAGAAATAAAAATTCAGTACTTAATTTTTTTTATTACCATACACCTTGTTTCCTTGAGCTCACTATGCCAAAGGTTTATTGTTAAAAAGTCAAATAATAAAAGTACTTGAAGATTTATGCTGCTGAGGCTAAGTCACTTCAGTCGTGTCCAATTCTGTGTGACCCCATAGACGGCAGCCCACCAGGCTCCCCTATCCTTGGGATTCTCCAGGCAAGAACACTGGAGTGGGTTGCCATTTCCTTCTCCAATGCATGAAAGTGAAAAGTGAAAGTGAAGTCACTCAGTTGTGTCTGACTCTGCTACCCCATGGACTGCAGCCTACCAGGCTCCTCTGTCCATGGGATTTTCCAGACAAGAGTACTGGAGTGGGTTGTCATTGCCTTCTCTGTGAAGATTTATACTGTACAGAAAATGACAAAAATACCATAGCAGGGACATTCAGACTCCTCTTTACTTGCTTCATGGCAGAACTGCTCAGTTTCCATTTCCTATATACTTTGCACCCGAGCTATAATTTCTCCTTCCCCATACTGTTCTTCCCTAGTAGCTCAGACGGTAAAGCGTCTGCCTACAATGTAGGAGAGCCGGGTTTGATCCCTGGGTCTGGAAGATCCCCTGGAGAAGACACGGCAACCCACTCCAGTATTCATGCCTGGAAAATCCCATGGACCGAGGAGCCTGGTGGGCTACAATCCATGGGGTCACAAAGAGTCGGACACGACTGAGCGACTTCAATTCACTTCACTTCACTACACTGTCCTTACCAGCTGGTGGCCTGATGCCTGCATGCAAATCTCATGCCACAGCCTGAGCCATGCTCAGCTGGTAGGCAGAGCTGACGAGAGCAGCAGCCTTCTTTTTTCTCAGGCTGCCACCAAAGGCTATAAAGAGACAGTAGTCCCAAGCCATTCATTAATGAGTACTGTTTGTTTTTGCATCAAGTTCCCTGGATACCATCCTTTAAAAAGAGGTATCATTTAGTCCTGCTATTTCTGAAAAGTGTAGAGAAAAGCCAGCCAGGTTTTCAGTGGGACATCTCATATTCTACCAAAGAAGACCTTGGAAGAAGGTAAAGTGAAAGTACTAAGCCCATCTTGGAATTCTTTGTTTTTTTTTTTTCCCCCTGCGTGGCATGTGAGATCTTAGTTCTCCAACTAGGGCTCAAACTCATGCCTTCTGCACTGGAAGAGCAAAGCCTTAACTACTGGGCTGTGGGACAGTTCTGTCTTGGCATGTTTTAATACAAATAATCAAAAAATTAAAATACAAGACCAATGCTGAACTAGGGTGCTGGAACAAAAGGCACTGATATACTTACAGAGCTCTTCTCTTGCACTAGATGAATTATTCAATGCTATCTTCTAATTTACAATTTCACAGTTTGTTCTTTTTAAACAAAACCTTTAAAAACTTCTGTAAGTACATATACATTTTTGCAAGGTTTCCAATTGGTTATTTCTCCTGTTTATCTCTTATTGTTTCATTTCTGCCTCTTTTAAGAGAGTTCTGTTAGTTTAACACTAAGTTGGCATTTGATTCTTTTTTAAAAACATTTTACTGTGGCAAGAACACTTAACATGAGAGCTACCCTCAACACATTTTTAAGTGTACAAGGTAGTAATCCTGACTCTAGGTATAATTTGAACAGAAATTCTGTACAGCTTATTCATCTTGATTAACTGAAACTGTATGCTCGATGATTAGGGTGTATATGTGCTCCACACTGGGTGTGAAGTTTCATCTTGAACCTGGAAGTCTCTCCTCTCTTGGTGGTTACCTCTCTCTTTCTAGCAGTTTTGCAGCCTTTAACTTACCTTTCTTTGGACCTCTGATTTCCCAGTCCAGAACTAAAATTCTTGCCCAGTTCTAATATTCTTGACACTGTGGTTTATTTTGGCTCTGTGATTTGTGGCCCTTTCTAGTGTGTATATTTTGGGTAACTGTTTGGCTCCTGGTTTTATGTAGTTTACCTTCAACATGATTCCTCCTCTTAACCCTCACCCCATTTCTGACCCTAATAAATGACTACAATTTTAATGTTTTATTACTGTTTTGCTGTTAGGTGCCATAAAAATGTGACATTATCTAAAGTGGCTACACCAAAAGAGACATCAGAATGTTTTGGAACCATTTTAGGGCACAGTATTCCTGCCTGGAGAACTCCGTGGACAGGAGCCTGGTGGACTACACTCCGCGGAGTCATGAAGAGCCGGACAGGACTGAGCGACTGGCACTTTCACTTTGATCTGATGTGCTGTGACAGTTTTCTTTTTCTTCCCCTCCTTCCCAGGAGTTGCTGTTGGTGCCCTAGTCACATGTCCTCAGCAATCACCATTCCTGAACACACTGAAATCTTTACCTGAGTTTGTGTTTCCCCCATGGGCAGACATTGAGATAAAGACTTGAATGGAAGTATTTTGTAGCTTTTTCGAAAATTTTGGAAACAGAGGTGTGGGGGTGTGGGTATGAATATACTAAAAGGTGTGTAGTAAGTAAAAGGTACATTATGAAGCCAGTGTAAGACAGAAGCTTAATCCTGAGAGGAATGCTGTGAAATGTGGCTCGTAATGATGACCCCCAGAGGCATAAGAGCATGGGCACATCTGTGCCAGTTTCCATCAGTCATGGGTTGAGGGTTGATCCTCAGGGTTGACCCTGTTCCCATTCCCACCCAACCCTTCCAGCCTGCCTTGTGTATGGGCAGAGTGGTCTTCCACATTTCTGGGAAAAAAAGCTACCAGGGCAGAGATACAGGTTGCAATATTGTGATTTATAAGAAAAACAAATTTGGTCATTTAGATAAAAACGAATTTCTCTTATATTTTAGGTCTTCATCCATGCTTCTTGCCCATTTAGTCCCAACTGCCCTAACCTCTGGGGAGGAGACAGGGGTTGGAGGTTGAATCAATAACCAATGGTCAATAAGTAATCATGCCCATATAAGGATTTCTCCATAAAACCCCACAAAGATGGGGTTTGAAGAGCTTCCAGGTTGATGATCATGTGAGGTACTGGGAGAGTAGTGCCTGGAGAGGGTTTGGAAATTCTGTACCCTTTTCCACATACCATGCTCTACACATCTCTTCCATCTGATGGTTATCTATATCCTTTATCATATCTTTTTACAGTAAATCGGTTGTTGTTGAGTCACTAAGTCCTGCAGGACGCTTTGTGACCTCATGGACTACAGCATGCCAGGCTCCTCTGTCCTCCACTATCTCTCAGCGTTTGCTCAAGTTCATGTCCATAGAGTTGGTGATGCTGTCTAACCACCTCATCCTCTGCCATCCCCTTCTCCTTTTGCCTTCAATCTTTCCCATCATCACAGTCTTTTCCAATGAGTCTGCTCTTCCCATCAGGTAGTCAAAGTATTGGAGCCTCAGCTTCAGCATCAGTCCTTCCAATGAATATTCAGGGTTAATTTCCTTTAGGATTGACTGATTTGATCTCCTTGCAGTCAAGGAATTCTCAAGAGTCTTCTCCAGTACCACAGTTTGAAAGCATCAGTTCTTTGGTGCTCAGTCTTCTTTATGATCCAACTCTCACATCTGTACACAACAACTGGAAAAACCATAGCTTTGACTGTATGGACCTTTGCTGGCAAAATGCTGCTGCTGCTTTTTAATATGCTGTTTAGGTTTGTCATATGTCCCTATGCTGTCTAGGGAGCTGACTGTGGCTCAGATCATAAACTTCTTATTGCAAAATTCAGACTTAAATTGAAAAAGTCAGGGAAACCACTAGACTGTTCAGGTATGACCTAAATCAAATCTCTTTTGATTATACACTGGAAGTGACAAGTAGATTCAAGCGATTAGATTTGATAGACAGAATGCCTGAAGAACTATCAAAGGAGGTTTGTAACATTTTAGAGAAGGCAGTGATCAAAACCATCCCCAAGAAAAAGAAATGAAAAAAGGCAAAATGGTTGTCTGACAAGACCTTACAAATAGCTGAGAAAAGAAGAGAAGCTAAAGGCAAAAGATAAAAGGAAAGATATTCCCATCTGAATGCAGAGTTCCAAGGAATAGCAAGGAGAGATAAGAAAGACTTTTTCCGTGATCGGTGCAAAGAAATGGAGGAAAACAACAGAATGGAAAACAATAGAGATCTCTTCAAGAATATTAGAAACACCAAGGGAACATTTCATGCAGAGACGGGCACAATAATTGTTAGAAACAGCATGGACCTAACAGAAACAGAATATATTAAGAAGAGGTGGCAAGAATGCACAGAACTATACAAAAAAGATCTTAATGATCCAGATAACCATGATGGTGTGATCACTCACCTAGAGCCAGACATCCTAGAATGAGAAGTCAAGTGGGCTTTAGGAAGCATCACTATGAGCAAAGCTAGTGGAGGTGATGGAATTCCAGTTGAGCTATTTCAAATCCTAAAGATGATGCTGTGAAAGTGTTGCACTCAATATGCCTGCAAATTTGGAAAACTCAGCTTCATTGACTGTGCTAAAGCCTTTGACTGTGTGGATCACAACAAACAGGAAAATTCTTAGAGAAGGGAACACCAGACCACCTCACTTGCCTCCTGAGGAACCTGTATGCTGGTCAAGAGGCAACAGAACTGAACATGAAACAGCTGACTGGTTCAAAATTGGGAAAGAAGTACGTCAAGGCTGTATATTGTCACCCTGTTTAGTTAGCTTATATGCAAAGTACATCATGCGAAATGCCGGGCTGAATGAAGCACAGGCTGGACTCCAGATTGCAGGGAGAAATATCAATAACCTCAGATATGCAGATGATACCACCCTTATGGCAGAAAGCGAAGAGGAACTGAAGAGCCTCTTGATGAAAGTGAAAGAGGAGAATGAAAAAGCTGGCTTAAAGCTCAACATTCAGAAAACTAAGATCATGGCATCTGGTCCCATCACTTCATGGCAAATAGATGGGGAAACAGTGGAAACAGTGACAGACTTAATTTTCTTGGGCTCCAAAATCCCTATAGGTAGTGACTGCAGCAATCAAATTCCAAGATGTGGCTCTTTGGAAGAAAAGCTATGACGAACCTAGACAGCATATTAAAAAGCAGAGACATTACTTTGCCAACAAAGGTCTGTGTAGCCAAAGCTATGGTTTTACTAGTAGTCATGCATGTATGTGAGAGTTGGTCCATAAAGAGCGCTGTGCTGAAAAGCTGAATCTTTTGAATTGTGGTGCTGGAGAAGACTCTTAAGAGTCCCTTGAACTGCAAGGAGATCACACCAGTCTATCCTAAAGGAAATCAACCCTAAATATTCATTGGAAGGACTGATGATGAAGCTCCAATTCTTTGGGCACCTGATGGGAAGAGCTGACTCATTGGAAAAGACTCTGATGCTGGGAAAGATTGAAGGCGGGAGGAGAAAGAGATAAAACAGGGGATGAGATGATTGGATGGCATCACTGACTCAGTGAACATGAGTTTGAGTAAGCTTGGGAGATGGTGAAGGACATGGAAGCCTGGTGTGCTGCAGTCCACGGGTTCACAAAGAGTCAGATACTACTGAGCGACTGAACAACAACAGCAAGGTTTGTCATAGCTTTCCTTCCAAGGAGTAAGTGTCTTTTAATTTCATGGCTCAGTCACCATCTGCAGAGATTTGGGAGCCCAAGAATATAAAATCTTTCACTGCTTCCACTTTTTCCCCTTCTATTTCTCATGAAGTGATGGGCCCAGATGCTATGATTAGGTTTTTGAATGTTTAAAGCCAGCTCTTTCACTGTCTTCTTCACCCTCATCAAGAGGCTCTTTAGTTCCTCTTCACTTTCTGCCATTAAAGTGCTATTATCTGCATATTTGAGGTTGTTGATATTTCTCCCAGCAATCTCAATTCCAGCTTGTGATTCATGCAGCCCAGCATTTTGCATGATGAACTCTGCACACAAGCAGGGTGACAGTATACGACCATGTTGTACTCCTTTCCCAATTTTGAACCAGTCAATTGTTCCATATCTTGTTCTAACTGTTGCTTCTTGACCTGCATACAGGCTTATCAGGAGACAGGTAAGGTGGTCTGGTACTCTTACCTTTTAAAGAGTTTTCTATAGTTTGTTTTGGTCCACACAGTCAAAGACTTTAACATAATCAGTGAAGCAGAAGTAGATGTTTTTCTGGAATTCCTTTGCTTTCTCCATGATCCAATGAATGTTGGCCATTTAGTTTCTGGTTCCTTTGCTTGTTCAAAACCCAGTACGTACATCTGGAAATTCTTGGTACATGTACTGCTGAAGCCTAGCTTGAAGAATTTTGAGCATAAATTTACTAGTGTGTGAAATGAGTGCAATTGTATAGCAGTTTGAACATTCTTTGAAATTGCCCTTTGGGATTGTAAAGAAAACTGATCTTTTCCAGTCCTATGGCCATTGCTGTGTTTGCTCTATTGACATACAGAATGCAGCACTTTAACAGTATCATCTTTAAGGATATGAAATAGCTCAGCTAGAATTCCATCTCCTCCTCTTGCTTTGTCCACAGTAATGCTTCCTAAGGCCCACTTAACTTTACACTCCAGGATGTCTGGTTCTAGGTGAGTGACCACATCATCGTGGTCATCCTGGTCATTAAGACTTTTTTGGATAGTTCTTCTGTGTATTTTTGCCACCTCTTAATCTCTTCTGCTTCTGTTAGATCCATACACTTTATTGTGCCCATCCTGCATGAAATGTTTTCTTGATATCTCCAGTTGTCTTGAAGATATTTCTAGTCTTTCCCCTTCTATTGTTTTCCTCTTTTTCTTTGCATTGTTCATTTAAACTCTGCATTCAGTTGGGTATATCTTTACCTTTCTCCCTTGCCTTCACTTCTGTCCTTTCCTAAGCTAATTGTGAAGCCTCTTCAGACAACTGTTTTGCCTTCTTGCATTTCTTTTTCTTTGGGATGGTTTTGGTCATTGCCTTCTGTACAGTGTTACAAACCTCCGTCCACAGTTCTTCAGGGACTCTGTCTACCAGCCCTAATCCCTTGAATCTCTTCTATTCTACACATATATTCTATTCTACACCTCTCTCCACCTGGATGTTCATTTATATCCTTTATTATATCTTTTTACATTAAACCCGTAAACATAAGTAAACAGTTTTCCTGAGTTCCGTGAGCTGTTTTATGGACCTCTGATTTATGGAGGATTAGGTCAGAAGCACCACAGTTCAAAAGCAGAAGACTCTTTAGAGTCCCTTGGACTGCAAGGAGATCCAATCAGTCCATTCTAAAGGAGATCAGCCCTGGGATTTCTTTGGAGGGATGATGCTGAAGCTGAAACTCCAGTACTTTGGCCAGCTCATGCGAAGAGTTGACTCATTGGAAAAGACTCTGATGCTGGGAGGGATTGGGGGTGGGAGGAGAAGGGGACGACAGAGGATGAGATGGCTGGATGGCATCAGTGACTCGATGGACGTGAGTCTGAGTGAACTCCGGGAGTTGGTGATGGACAGGGAGGCCTGGCGTGCTGGGATTCATGGGGTCACAAAGAATCGGACACGACTGAGCGACTGAACTGAACTGAGGTCAGAAGAACAGATAGAAACCTGGCATCTGAAACTTGTGATTGGCATTGCAAGTCAGGATAGGAGAATCTTGTGGAACTGATTCTTGCGAGACTGAGTGTTATCTCTGAGTAGATAGTGTCAGTATTGGGTTGACTTGTCAGACACCAACCTAGTGTCACAGGAAATTGCTTGGTATGGGCAAAATCCCACCCATTTGGTGACAGAAGTGTTCTGTGTGAGTGTAGTGGTTGTATAAAAATAAAGGAGAAACATAGGAGAAAAACACAGGAGGAAACCTTTGCATTTTTCCCCCTATACATGTAAAAGAATGAGTTTCTCCTAATACAGGAAATGGCAGAGTTGATCAGCGCACACAGAAACGGTAGGGTTTGAGGGATGTGAAAAAGCAACTGTCAGTAACTCTAAGAGTTCCTGCTACG
Organism: Bos grunniens; assembly: GCF_055505025.1. NCBI lineage: Eukaryota > Metazoa > Chordata > Mammalia > Artiodactyla > Bovidae > Bos > Bos grunniens. The sequence goes on from NC_141168.1 coordinate 13,590,929, forward strand.
GACACCTGCAACTTCACCCTCGGAAGATCTCTTGAAATGCAGGGCATGGTGTTCCTGGGAGTTAATGCTCTTTGGAAAACAGTGATCAATCAACAGTGGAGGGGAACCAATGGAAAAACTTGTTATTTGTCCTTCAAAAGGGACAACTTCAGACTCCAGCATTCTTGGGTTCCAGTTGTCCATAGCTGAAAACCTATTCATCAGCTCAGTCTGTGTTGTCTCCCAGTTCATGTCTCATTTCCTCACTAAAGGTGAGCTGACCGAGACGATCAATCCACTGTGATAGTGCAACAAGGACTCCACCACAGGTACTAAATGAGATGGAGATAGCTCCTAGTCAGCATTACTATCTGAGGGCTCGCAGAGTATCTGACTTCTAGACCCATCTCATGTCTCCTTAGATCAACGGAATCCTTTCTTTAAATGAACGAGTTCTTATAACAGGCACATGATCAAGGTGTGTACTGATTTTTCATTAATTACATTGTCGGGAAACTACTGGCCCTATGGCATGCTGGAAGAGCTCATACATGAACAGCTATGGAAATGACTTGAGAATCACACCCTGTAGGAGTAGGGTAATATCCTTCAAGATATGGAATGTATTTTGAAACAACGGCGCTTCAGTGGTCCTTTGTCTTTGGTAACTAGAACAGAGAGGCCTAGGAGTTCAAGGATCAAAATGCTCTCTTGCCATCACCTCTGGTTATGGAAGTGCTGGATCAGAAGGTATGTACATAATATAAGTAACGTCAGGTGGTTCTCCAGATGGCTTCACCTATTTATATATGCCTGGAGAATCCCAGGGTCGGGGGAGCCTGGTGGGCTGCCGTCTCTGGGGTCACACAGAGTCGGACAAGGCTGAAGCGACTTAGCAGCAGCAGCAGTGCTGAATGGTTCCCATAGCCCCTCATTCCCACTAACAATAGGTATCTACTTGCTTTCTGTTTTGCTTTATTGTGATAAAGGAGCTTGGGTGAAGGGAAGGAACATCCTGGTCAGGATCCAAGCAAACCCGAGCTCCTGTGAGTGTATTCCTTGCTACCATTTCAAGAGCAGCAAGAGATAATAATTTTAGGACTTCAGATTCATTGAACTTTCCAATAACTGGGAGAGGCAGCTGGATGTAATTGGCCTAAAATAGAAGGGAAACTTAATTCTGCGGTTCCCAGCCTCTGGGATCTAATGCCTGATGATCTGAGGTGGAACTGATGATATAATAATAGAAAGGAAGTGTACAATAAATATAATGTGTTTGAATCATCCCCAAATCATCCCCCACCACCAGGTCTATGGAAAAATTGCCTTCCACAAAACTGGTCCCTCATTCCAATAAGGTTGGGTACCACTCCTTAGAACCATCGCTCAGTTCTGCCCTTAATTTAAGCCCTAGGGGCAGTTCTCTCTCTGGATATTTCCTGTCCCACTTTAATGGTGAGAGTAGTTCCTGTCTTCTCTTTCTTCTCATCTGCTAGGAAATGGATGCTTATTTATCATCCCTGAGAAGGTTTCTTAAAATACTGGTTCATTAGGACCCTGTGGTGTCTGAGCAGACACTGTACTAAGATTTGGGGAAGGAACACAGACAGCACAGTGAGAAGCCAGTAGGTTTATTTTCTACTCCACACAGATGTTCACAACCTCAGAGTTAGCAGACTCTCCAGATCAGAGTGTTATGACGATTTCACGCTTGATACAAACTTTGTAAACAGGGGTGGAGATTTCCACATCAGAAGGGCATATATTCTCCTCTGACACAACTTCAGCCTTCCCAATTAGGATCGCATTTTCTAGAGTGAAGAAGCAAGGCTCTGTCAGACAACTGGACTCCACCGACAAACCATTCTACCCTGGCTTTTACTGTCTGACACTCAGCCCCATTTCTCAGGCTCCTATACAAGACGTAGCCATTACCAGCTGCTCTCACTTCCTCTGCATACAGCCACTGCCCACACTGCCTGTATGTCTTGTTTCATTTCTGCTTCACTCCCTTATTTCTCTGCTTTCGGCCATGTCTTGATTTCCCCTTTTCAGTTTATCCTCTCCTCGCATTCCCCCTTATTTGCCACTAATGCTCAGGCAGGAAGCTTCTTCACTTACCAGGTCCTTGTATGTCCCAGAAGAAATTTCTTGAACAGTAAGGACACAGACAGGCCGTGTAAACAAAATTACCATAAGGAAAATTTACATCATCAGAGCCCTCGAGTGTAGCTTTAACCTGAGGAGAAGAGGATGGGAAAGGATTAAAGAGAGAGGCTCAGGTTGAGGCAGCCCTGGAGTAACTATTATGCAAAATAAGTGTGTTTAAGGCCAACACAGAGCCGGCACCAGAGTTTCCCCCAGACATCACCCCTCATGTATTTAGGACCAGACTCAGCTTTAGTCTGTGTTTTGGTAATTCTCCTTATCTGCCCTTTTCAACTTTGACTTGCATTATGAAAAAGATACTTTATTGGCTTGCCATATGACAAAGTTTTAGAGTTGGGTTTGAAGGTGTCGTCAGAAACCACACTTGGTTTTGTCCACTGGCGTGGGGAGAAACACACCTGTGAGGGTCTGCCTAGTCTTTAACCCAACAACTGATATGTGAAATGTTCTTTATTTTGAGCAATGGAAGTGCCAAGAGGTCACCATGGTTGGACTGTGTTTAGTTCTGAAGCTCCCCACCTGGAGTAGATAGGAAATGATTTAAATGAGCTTGTCAGTGAACCAAGAGGGTCATGGACATTGGAATCATCAGTTTGTCTGCTCTGATGTGGTGGGAAAAAATCCCCCAAACAAATAAAATAGGGTTTATTTTCCCATGTATCCTGCTTTTCAGCTTTGTGATGTGGCATTTATCCCTCGGAGCTTCTCATTCTATGAGGTATCATGAGATTGAGGTATTGATACTTACTTCTCTAGTCTGTATGAGTTCATAAGGTTTGTGTGTTGTGTATGATACAGAGCATTATGTAGGTAAAGTACTATGCATGTTGTACAAATAAAGACACTTGGAGTCTGAAAGCTCTTGGCCACTTAGTACTTCATGCCTGTTTTCCTCCCCCAGTAGAATTATAACCTAGATAGAAGATGAAAGAAATGACTGAGATTCTCAGATGGGAGAAGCAGTCTGCTGAGGTCAGACCTGAAAAGAGAAAGTTCCAGGACCTTCCTGAAATGGCAACAGAGAAGATCTCTGGAAAGGGGAAGCTCAGAAGCATTTCTGGCATCTTTTACATTTGAATAAATATCAGATACTGTATGTATTTCCTCTTAGGGTTTTGGTAGCTTTGCAACTTTCTCCTCTGTTCACATCTGTTTTCCAAAAACCCCAAGGAGGCATCGAAGAAGTCAGGGATTGTTATCAGATATCCTGAAGCAGGACATATAAGGGATCTGAAGACTCAGTGAAGACAGTGGGGAAAAGTAATAGAGGTAGGAAATGGGAAAGCCAATTCCAATGTGACAGCAAGTCTCCCATCTGTGAGGAGGACATAATTGGGGTTTCCCTTGTGGATCAGCTGGTAAAAAGTCCACCTGCAATGAGGGACACCTGAGTTCGATCCCTGAGTTGGGAAGATCCCCTGGAGAAGGGAAAGTCTATGCACTCCAGTGTTCTGACCTGGAGAATTCCATGGACTGTATAGTCCATGGGATCGCAAAGAGTCGGACACAAATGAATGACTTTCACTCTCACTTTGCAGCTTCTCTCCCATCTACCATGGCCTATAGAGTGGAATCTCCCTGACTCAACCTCATCACTGCATTGGACAGAGGCATGGGCGTGGATGGCTCAAGTCTAACAAAGCTCCTTTGTCCTTGTCACTCAATCAACCATCTTTGTTATTATCCGCTTTCATATTGCTTTCTTCTGTCCTCTTCTCTCCTCTCCTCCACTCTCCTGGTGAAGAGAAGGGTCCTGACATGCTTAAAAACCTCTACTGGTTTATCACCTGCATATCATCACTTTTTTTTTTAAATGGCCTTTTTTAAATTGCAGTAAAAGTCACATAATATAAAGCATCCTATTTTGACCATATTTAACTGTACAGTTCAGTGGCACTAAATGCATTCACATTGTTGCGCATATCTCACCATCGTCCACCTCCTGAATTTTTCACTTTTCTAAACTGAAATTCTGTCCCAATTAAACACTAAGGTACCCACACGGAACCTCCTGGCACCTAGCACCTACCAATGTGCATTCTGAATTTGTGAATCTACTATTCCATCTGTAATATCACTTCTTGACTTTTTAAACTTGAAATAATAGTACATACATTCCTGCCAGGGTTGCAAATGCAATAGTATTTGCAGGTGACTTCTTTGTGAGATGCTGTTTCACTTCATATCATTAGTGACCACTAAAATTGTTTGTGAGGGTATTTCTCTTCTCTCTCCTTACTTATGATAACTCCAAAATCTTTACTTACCACTAAGTATACAGGTACATGACTTGTAACTGTGAGTGTTACAGTATAGTCATCTGTGTTTCCAGTTGGATCAGCTGTCAGGGTTATTGAAATTACCTTCTGTCTAGATATGGCAAAAGAGATAGAAAACAGTCTGGTAAAAGCCCAGGTTGGCATTTCTGTTTTTTTCAGTTTTGTTTATCATCATAAGCAACGCTGCAAACATCCTCACTCATTTTTATCTTCATGCACTTCTATGAATATCTCTTTAGGACGCATCTCTATAAGTGGAATGCTAGGTCAAAATGTATACATTCAAAATTTTGATAGAAACACTTAATCTTCCAAAGGGCTGTATTCAGTTCACATCCTTACTAACAGCATGTGTGAGTTTTGATTCTGGGTTATAATGTAGAGGATTAAAACCAAGTTCTGAGCTGTTTCAATTAAAAAAAAAAAAAAAAACAAGTCCAGAATTGAGGTAGGCTGGCATTGGAGAAGGAAATGGCAACCCACTCCAGTGATCTTGCCTGGAGAATCCCAGGGACGGGGGAGCCTGGTGGGCTGCCATCTCTGGGGTCGCACAGAGTCGGACACGACTGAAGTGACTTAGCAGCAGCAGCAGCAGCAGGGAGGGATATAGAAGCAGGACGGGTAGAGAGAGCAGGGGAATGACGAGAATGGGGAAGACACAGAGGCATCAGTGCCATCACTCTTAAGGATCCAGTTGGCATGACACACACCTAAGGTGAGTACTGTTGCCGATGAAGTCACAAGGATCATCTGAGTTGGTGGGTCAGCACAGCCCTTTATAATGGGTTGTGAACAAGGTCATATCCACTCTTGTGCAGCTTAGGCATCTTATCCAAAGCTTATCCCAGGGCTGACCACAATGCTAACATTCCTGCTTATTCTGTTGTTTCATGGGAAAAGATGAGAATTATAAAAGCATAGTAAACTGAGTTAAAACACAAAGTAGGTGTCAGTCATGGATTCAGTAACCTCTCCAACAGGTTCTGAACAGGGAGAGCTTGAGACCCCGTCGAGACACAAAGTGAAGAATCCCAGGATGGGTCCTCTTGGAGCAGGTAAATAAACTGTAGGTGCATAATGTGGGTTTCTGGGTTGGCTGAAGTGTCCTTCCTGAAAGAATATATAGGGAGGAAAACCGATGACTTACGTTAGTCCTTGAGTTGGGACAGTCCACAGTGTCAGGCAGAGACCCAGGAGCAGGGCAGCAGGGCTGGTCTTGAAGAGAACCTGAAGAGCACGCATGCTGGAGGAATTTGGTGCCCAAGAAGCCTGTGTTCCCAGGGAGCAGGATGGTTCTTATAACTCTAGCAGGATGACCCCGGAGGTATGGGGCAGATTCACTGGGCCCAAATCATCACATCTTGGAGATTTCTTTCTTTGGTATCTTGGTTGTTGTTGTTGTTGCTGTTTTTTTGTGAAAGGTCAGTGCTTAGCCGGAACTTTAATTTGAGGAGAGTGAGAGAGAGAAAAGAATGAATCAGACTGTTTCCCCTTGTTTTTTTAACATTAGAAGATTCCTGGATCATCAGGATAGATCCTGTGTTAACCACTATAAACAGGATTGTTTCCAAGTCCTACTTCCTAACCCCTGCCCGAGTCTATAGATTCCAGGAAGTGTTCTGTTTCCTTGTCCTCTGAATGACAAATGTCTTATCTTCCTCTCAATGTCTCAACTGTAAAATTTGCTGTAGGTGTTAGATGTTGAATGGATGCCTTGAAACTAATATGCCTACTCATACTTTCTCTGACTGCATTTTTGGTACCATGAGTCATCTCTAATAAGTGGTGGCCACATAAGGTACAGAATATGTTTGAAGAGAAGTCAACCCATGGGCAGGAAAAAGTCAGGAAAAGTCTAGATGAGACTAGGGGAGACCAGATACATGTGTATGTATTCCTTATGGCACTACCAAGAAGCAAGACTCTGTGTTCAATGACCTTTCTATGTTTGGATTGGTTCCTTTAGGGGCCTTGGTTTCACATTATATGTGCGGAAGCTGCTCTCCTGAATTTCTCAGAAAAGTCCTGTCGTCACAGCTTTCTACCTCCTTAGCTTCAGTTTGTGCAAATTCTGCTGCTTTCAGGAAATTCAGTTGTGGGGCTAGATGACAGATCCCATCTTTGAAGGACCTTTGTGATCATCTCCAATTATCTTACAGGAGAAGATGGTATCTGAGGAAACAGAGAGTTTGGGTGACTAGGGAATTTCCCACCTACCATCCAAATGGGAGAAGCAGGGAGGGTCTGAGGCTTCTTGCATCAGATGGGGAAGTGAAGTTCAAGAGGGAATCCGGTGAGACAGCTGAGAGTGCTTCACTCTTACCGCTGGAGAGTATCTCAGAGAACTAGAGTGCTGCAGCTAAGCAGGACCTTGAGATGCCTGAAGGCTAGAGCAAGACCAGGGAAGTTTGCTTCTGTCTATTCATTTGTCAATTACGCAGTATTGCCTGTGAATCAGGAGAGGCCCCTCTCTAACTCCAGGTGCTGTACAGCAAGTCTTGTCTTGCCTTCATCACCCTCCCTTTAATCTCTATCTTCTCTAAAGTCATTAAATTTCCTTCCCTTCCATTCCCTCCCTTCCACTATTCTTTTTGTTTATTAAAACTATTATTTTCAACTAAATAATGCATTCTCATGGTAAAAATCAAAATCATTTAAAAGATGGAAATTGATACTTAAAACTATTTCTTCTTACTTAATCTGACTTGTCACTTCTAGTTACCTCTTCTGGTAGACTTCAACAAGTATTCAGCAGGCTAGAAATTACGTTTTCAGGGTGAAATGATCTTTCAGCTATGTATTAAGAAATATCTAGCCACACAGGGCTCCAATAAAATTAGGAGCCAGTTTTCTACATGAATGTAAAGGAATGAAGCAATTAGTAGCAAATTTCAGCAGAAAACCTGTTATCACAGCAAGCTCCCATTTTTTCATTAGTGTTGCAATATCAGGTTTATGTGCTGGTATTTGTAGGAAGCTGTGTGCTGCTTTAGGATGAGGGCTGGCATCCAGCCTTACTCTGCCAAGGTTCTGGGTTGGCTCTGTCCAACGGACGTTCTGACACAGTGCAAATGTTCAATAGCTGCACTGTCTGTATAGCACAAGGGTCTTTTGAGGACAGGAAATGGGGTTAGTCTATCTTAGATTTGTTATAAGTGTCAACTTCTCAGTGGATTTCAATGACTTAGTATGAATAATTAATGTAATATATTTCATTAATGATTTTTAAATAGTAAACATATCTTTATATGATATGATATATATCAGACTATTAGTGTTAGTCCCTCAGTCGTGTCCAACCCTTTGTAACCCTGTGGACTATTTCCCTCTAGGCTCCTTTGTCCTTGAAATTGTTCAGGCAAGAATACTGGAGTGAGTTGCCATTCCCTTTTCCAGGAGATCTTTCCCACCCAGGGGTTAAACCTGTGTCTCCTGACTTGCAGGCAGATTTTTTACCATCCAAGCTACCAGGGAAGCTACATATTAGATGAAATAAAATATATTATCAAGTTAATATCGCTGGGTTCTTTCTGATTTTAAAATCATGTAGCTGGGGCTTCCATGGTGGCTCAGTGCTAAAGAAGCCCCCTGTCAATGCAGGAAACATGGATTTGATCCGTGATCCAGGAAGATCCCACATGCGGCAGGGCAATTAAGCACGTGCTCCACAACTCTTGAGCCTGTGCTCGAGAGCCGGGAAGCTCAAGCTACTGACGCGCGTGCACCCTAGAGCCCATGCTCTGCGAGGAAAGAAGCAGCCACAACGAGAAGCCCATGCACCACACAGCTAGAGAGCAGCCCCCCGCGCCGCCACCAGAGAAAAGCCCCTGCGGCAGCCGAGACCCAGCCCAGCCAAAAATACGGAAATAAAAGAGAATAAACCCAAAACACGTGGCTGACAGAACACTCAAAATTACACATGTAGCTTAACAAATATTTCTCTGTGTCTCTTTCTTTGGCCTCCATGCGTGGCTTACAGGAAATTATATAGTTCCACAAGCAGGGATTGAACCCAGGCCCTTGGCAGTGATGGTACTGCATCCTAGCCATCGGACTGCCAGGGAATTCCTTTTCTCTATTTCCTGGAGAAACAGTGTTACTCCAGGCAATCAAGGAAGTTACATTAGAGGACCAAGGAAGGAAAGATGCATATATAACTCATGCAGGAACTAAAATCTGTGATTTTGAAATGCTATTTGTTGGAGATTTCAAAAGGCTCACTTAAGGTGGAAGAATTTGTTTGTATCAATACATGTGTGTGCACAAGCTGGGAGCAAAGCTCTTGAATCAGGTTGCTCAGTTCAGTTCAGTTTGGTCAGTCGCTCAGTCGTGTCCGACTCATTGCGACCCCATGGACTGCAGCACGCCAGGCCTCCTTGTCCGTCACCAACTCCCTGAGTCTACTCAAACACATGTCCATTGAGTCGGTGATGCCATCCAACCATCTCATCCTCTGTTGACCCCTTCTCCTCCTGCCTTCAATCTTTCCCAGTATCAGGGCCGTTTCCAATGAGTCAGTGCTTCATATCAGGGGGCCAAAGTATTGGAGTTTCAGCTTCAGCATCAGTCCTTCCAATGAATATTCAGGACTGACTTCCTTTGGATGGACTGGTTGGATCTCCTTGCAGTCCAAGGGTCTTTCAAGAGTCTTCTCCAACTCCACAGTTCAAAAGCATCAATTCTTTGGCACTCAGCTTTCTTCACAGTCCAACTCTCACATCCATACATGACTACTGGAAAAACCATAGCCTTGACTAGACGGACCTTTGTTGGCAGTGCCTCTGCTTTTTAATATGCTGTCTAGGTTGGTCATAACTTTTCTTCCAAGGAGCAAGTGTCTTTTAATTTCATGGCTGCAGTTACCATCTGCGGTGATTTTGGAGCCCCCCAAAATAAAGTCTGACACTGTTTCCACTGTTTCCCCATCTATTTGCCATGAAGTGATGGAACCAGATGCCATGATCTTAGTTTCTGAATGTTGAGTTTTACGCCAACTTTTTCACTCTCCTCTTTCACTTTCATCAAGAGGCTTTTTAGTTCCTCTTCACTTTCTGCCATAAGGGTGGTGTCATCTGCCTATCTGAGGTTATTGGTATTACTCCCGGCAATCTTGATTCCAGCTTGTGCTTCATCCAGCCCAGCATTTCTCCTGATGTACTATGCATATATGTTAAATAAGTGGGGTGACAATATACAGGCTTGATGTACTCCTTTCCTAATTTGTTACCATTCTGTAGTTCCATGTCCAGCTCTAACTGTTGCTTCTTGACCTGCATACAGATTTCTCAGGAGGCAGATCAAGTGGTCTGGTATTCCTATCTCTTTCAGAATTTTCCACAGTTTGTTGTGATCTACACAGTCAAAGGCTTTGGTGTAGTCAATAAAGCAGAAGTATATGTTTTTCTGGAACTCTCTTGCTTTTTCCATGATCTAGCAGATGTTGGCAATTTGATCTCTGGTTCCTCTGCCTTTTCTAAATCCAGCTTGAACATCTGGAAGTTAACGGTTCATGTACTGTTGAAGCCTGGCTTGGAGAATTTTGAGCATTACTTTACTAACGTGTGAGATGAGTGCAATTGTGTGGTAGTTTGAGCATTCTTTGGTATTGCCTTTCTTAGGGATTGTAATGAAAACTGACCTTTTCCAGTCCTGTAGCCACTGCTGAGTTTTCAAAATTTGCTAGCATATTGAGTGAAGTGCTTTCACAGCATCATCTTTTAGGATTTGAAGTAGTTCAACTGGAATTCCATCACCTCTACTAGCTTTGTTCATAGTGATGCCTCTTAAGGCCCACTTGACTTCACATTCTGGGATGTCTTGCTCTAGAAGAGTGATCACATCATTGTGATTATCTGGGTCATAAAGATCTTTTCTGTATAGTTCTGTGTATTCTTGCCACCTCTTCTTAATGTCTTGTTTCAGTTAGGTCCATACATTTCTGTCCTTTATTGAACCCATCTTTGCATGAAAAGTTCCCTTGGTATCTCTAATTTTCTTGAAGAGATCGCTAGTCTTTCCCATTCTATTGTTTCCTCTATTTCTTTGCATTGATCACTGAGGAAGTCTTTCTTATCACTCCTTGTTATTCTTTGACACTCTGCATTCAAATGGGTATATCTTTCCTTTTCTCCTTTGCTTTTCACTTCTCTTCTTTTCTCAGCTGTTTGTAAGTCCTCCTCAGACAACTATTTTGCCTTTTAGCATTTTTCTTTTGGATGGTCTTGTTCACTGCCTCCTTACAATGTCACAAACCTCCATCCATAATTCTTTAGGCTGTCTATCTATCAGATCTAATCCCTTGAATCTATTTGTCATTTCCACTATATAATCATAAGGGATTTGATTTAAGTTGTACCTGAATGTTCTAGTGGTTTTCCCTACTTTCTTCAATTTAAGTCTGAATTTGGCAATAAGGAGTTCATGATCTGAACCAGTCAGCTCCTGGTCTTGTTTTTGCTGATTGTATAGAGGTTCTCCATTTTTGGCTGAAAAGAATATAATCAATCTGATTTTGGTGTTGACCATCTGGTGATGTCCATGTGTAGAGTCTTCTCTTGTGTTGTTGGAAGAGGGTGTTTGCAATGACTAGTGTGTTCTCTTGGCAAAACTCTATTACCCTTTGCCCTGCTTCATTCTAGGCCAAATTTACCTGTTACTCCAGGTATTTCTTGACTCCCTACTTTTGCATTCCAGTCCCCTATAATGAAAAGGACATCTTATTTGGGTGTTAGTTCTAAAAGGTCTTATAAGTATTCATAGAACTGTTCAACTTCAGCTTCTTCAGCATTATTGGTCAGCGCATAGACTTGGATTATCATGATCTTGAATGGTTTGCCTTGGAAATGAACTGAGATCATTCTGTTGTTTTTGAGATTGCATCCAAGTACTGCATTTTGGACTTTTTTGTTGACTGTGATGGCTACTCCATTTCCTCTAAGGGATTCTTGCCCACAGTAGTAGATATCATGGTCATCTGAGTTAAATTCACCCATTCCAGTTGATTTTAGTTTCCTGATTTTTAAAATATCAGTGTTCACTCTTGCCATCTCCTGTTTGACCACTTCCAATTTGCCTTGATTTATGGACCTGACATTCCAGGTTCCTATGCAATATTGCTCTTTACAGCATTGGACTTTACTTTCATCACCAGTCACATCCACAGCTGGGTGTTGTTTTTGCTTTGGCTCTGTCTCTTCTTTCTTTCTGAAGTTATTTCTCCACTGATCTCCAGTAGCATATTTGGCACCTACCGACCTGGGGAGTTTATCTTTCAGTGTCCTATCTTTTTGCCTTTTCATCCTGTTCATGGAGTTCTCAAGGCAAGAGTAGTGAAGTGGTTTGCCATTCCCTTCTCCAGTGGACCACGTTTTGTCAGAACTGTCCACCATGACCCGTCCATCTTGGGTGGCCCTACAGGGCATGGCTCATAGTTTCACTGAGTTAGACAAGGCTGTGGTCCATGTGATCAGATTGGTTAGTTTTCTGTGATTGTGGTTTTCAGTCTGTCTGACCTCTGATGGAGAAGGATAAGAGGCTTATGGAAGCTTCCTGATGGGAGCGTTGACTGAGGGCAAAACTGGGTCTTGTTCTGATGGAGTGGGTGGTTCCCCAATTAATGGGAAAACTGAGATGAGGGAAAGCAAGTAATTAGGATATAGCTAGTAAGTGGCAGGCTAAAGTTTTCCCGTTAATGAAGATCAGTAGCTTATTCACTTGTGTATTGTCTGTCTCCCCTGAAGAATATAAGCTTCATAAGAGCAGGATGAAAATTTCCTGATTCACTTCTGTACACCCAGTACCTAAACTAAGTAATGGCACATGTGTGTACTTGACATATTTATTGAATGAATAAATGCATAATGCATGAGGTTTTAAGGATATTTTTTATTTAAAAGTATTTTTCTAGTATTTTTGAGGTATCAGTGAAAAACCTTTATGTAATTTTAAAGTGTACCATGTGCTCATTTGATATATTTATATATTGTAAAATGATTATCACCATAGGGTTAGTTGATACTTCCATGAAGTCACATAATTACCATTTCTTTTTCTGTATGAGAACATCTAAGACCTACTCTCTTAGCAACTTCTAAGTATATAATTCAATATTATTAACTATAATTTCCATGGTATATTTAGATCCTCAGAATTTATGCATCTTCTGAAAGTTTATACACCCTGACAAACATCTCCCCAACTCATTCCTCCCACCCCTAGCCTCTGGTACCGATCACTCTATCTCTTTTTCTCTACTGTATGTAGTCCTCTTAGGGATTTGGTAGCCCTGCAACTTTCTCCTCTGTTTGCATCTGTTTTATAAAAACCCCAAGGAAGCTTTGATGGAGTCAGGGGTTGCTGTCAGATATCCTGCAGCAGGACATATAAGGGATCTGAAGACTAGGTGAAGGCAGCGGGGAAAAGTAATAGAGGTAGGAAATGGGAAAGCCAATTCCAATGTGACAGTAAGTCTTCCATCTGTGAGAAGGACATAATCACCCCATTTTTGCAGCTTCTCTCCCGTCTGCCATGGCCTACTGAGTGGAGTCTCCCTGACTCAACCACATCACCGCATTGGCCTGAGACAAGGGTGCGGATGGCACAAGTCAACAAAGCTCCTTTGTCATTGTCATCAGTCTTATCCATCTTTGTTATTATCCCCTTTATGTTACTTTCCTCTCTCCTCTCCACTCCTTCCCTCCCCTGGTGAAATGAAGAGTCCTGACGTAGTTAAAAAACCTCTCCTCATTTATCATCTGCATACTATCACTAAAAGTTTGTTGTTGTTGTTGAGGTAAAAGTCACATAATATAAAACATACTATTTTAACCATATCTAACTATACAGATCAGTGGCGTTAAGTACATTCACATTTTTGTGTAGATCTCACCATCATCCATCTCCTGAATTTTCCACTTTCCTAAACTGAAACTCTGTCCACATTACACACTAATACCCCCACTCGGTACTCCCTGGTGCCTAGCACCTACCAGTGTGTGTTCTCAATTTTTGAATTTGACTATTCCATCTATACCATCACTTCTTCATTTTTAAAATGGAGATGATAATGCACACATTTCTAACAGGGTTGCTCTCAGGTTCATAGCTATTGAATGCAAAAGCACTTGTAGGTGACTTTTTTGTAAGTATCTCTTTCACTTCATATCACTAGTGACCACAAAAATTGTTTATGAGGATATTTCTCTTCTCTCTCCCCCCTTACCGTAATCCCCAATTCTTCACTTACCACTAAGTATACAGGCACATGACTTGTAACCCCGAGTATTACATTATAGTCATCCGAGTTTCCAATTCGTTCAACCGTCAGGGTTATTGAAATTACCTCCTGTCTAGATATGGCAAAAGAGACAGGAAAAAACTCTGGTAAAAGTCTGGGTTGACATTTCTGTTGTTTTCTATTTTTGTTTATGATCATAAACAATGCTGCAAACATCCTCACTCATTGTATCTTCGTAGACTTCTGTGAATGTCTCTTTAGAACACATCTCTGTAAGTGGAATGCATGCATACTCAGCCGTATCTGACTCTTTGTGACCCCATGGACTGTGGCCCACCAGACTCCTCTGTCCATGGGATTCTCCAAGCAAGACTACTGGAGTGGGTTGCCATTTCCTTCTCCAATAAGTGGAATGGCTAGGTCAAAATGTATGCATTTAAATTTTTGATACAGACATATTCTGTCCAAAAGGCTGTATCCAGTTCACATCCTCATCAACAGCACATGGAAAATTTGATTCTGGGATAAACTATTTAATAGAGTATCAAAGCCAAGTTCTGAGCTGTTTCAGTTAAAAAAAAAAGTCCAGGACTGAGGTAACCTTTGAGGAATATGGAAGCAAGACAGGCAGAGAGAGTAGGGGGTTGAAAGGAATGGGAAGACACAGAGGCATCAGTGCCATCACTCTTAAGGGTCCAACTGGCATGAAACAGGGCTATGGTGAGTACTATTGCCAAGGAAGTCACAAGGATCATCTGAGTTGGTGGGTCAGCACAACCCTTTATACTGGGTTGTGGCCAGGGTCACGGCCACTCTTGTGCAGTTCAGGCATCTTATTCAAAGCTTATCCTGGGGTTGACCACAGTGCTAACATTCTGGCCTTTTCATTTATGGCAAAGGATGAGAATGATAAAATGATAGAAAACTGAGTTAAAACACAAAGTAGGTGTAGGTCATGGATTCAGTAACCTCTCCAACAGGTTCTGAACAGGGAGAGAGTGTGACCAAGAGACACAAATAGTGAGGACTCTCAGGCTGGGTCCTCTTGGGGCAGGAAAGTAATCTGTAGGTGCATAATGTGGGTTTCTGGGTTGGCTGAAGTGTCCTCCCTGGAAGAATTTATGTAGAGAGGAAAAACAGATACTTACATTGGCTCTTGAGCTGCACCAGTCCCCAGTGTCAGGCAGAGAACCTAGAGCAGGGCAGCAGGGCTGGTCTTGAAAAGAAGCTGAAAAGAATGCATGCTGGAGAATTTGGTGCTCAGGAGGACTGTGAACCCAGGCACCAGGATCTCTCTTTATAACTCTATCAGGAAGACCCTGGAGCTGTTGAGGCATGTTCACTTGGCGAAAATCATCACATTCTGGAGATTTCCTTCATTGGTATCTCGGTTGGGTTTTTTTTTTTTTTTTCAGTCAATGCTTAGCTGGAACTTTAAATGAGGAGAGAGAGGGGAAAGAATGAGTTGGACTATTTCCCCTTGTTTTTTAACATTAGAAGATTCCTGGATCACTAGGATAAATCCTATCTCAACAGTTGTAAACAGGATTCTTTCCAGGTCCTACTTGCTAACTCCTGCTCTGAGTCTGTAGATTTCAGGAAGTGTCCTGTCTCTTTGTCCTCTGAATAACAAATGTCTTGTCTTTCTCTCAATGCCTCAAGCGTAAAATTTGTTGTAGATTTTAGGTGTAGAGTTTTAGATTGTAGAATGGAAGCCTTGTCACTAATGTGCCTACTCATACTTTCTATGATTTGCATAAACCAGATATATGTGTGTGTGTTTCTTATGACCCTATGAACAAGCAAGAAGCGGGATTCAATGCCCTTTATATGTATGTACTGGTTCCTTTCAGAGCCTTGGATTCACATTCCATGTGTGGAAGCTGCTCTCCTGAAGGTTCTCAGAAAAAGTCCTGTCATCCCAGCTCTCTATCTCCCTGGCTTTGGTTACTGCTCAGCCTGCTTCTACTTGCAGGATATTCAGTTGTGGGGACAGATGACAGATCCCATCTTTGAAGGACCTTTGTGATCATCTCCAGTTATCTTACAGGAGAAGGTGGCATCTGAGGAACCATTTAGAGAGTTAGGGTGTCTAGGCAACTCATGCAATTTCACACCTACCATCCAAATGGGAGAACCAGAGAAGATCTGAATGTTTTGGTGTTGGATGGGGAAGTTAAGTCCAAGAGTGAATGAGCTGGGACAGCTGAGAGTGCTGCACTCTTACCTCTGTAGAGTATCCCAGAGAACTAGAGTGTTGCAGCTAAGCAGGACTCTGAGAGGCCTTAAGGCCTTAAGACCAGGGAAGGTTGCTTTCATCTCTTCATTTGTAGCTGATCCACTATTGTCTATGAATCAGGAGGGGCCTCACTCTAACTCCAGGTGCTGTACAGCAGGTCTTCTATCTCCCTTTCAGTCGGACTTTTAACTCTGTTTTCTCTAAATTCATTAAATTTCTTTCCCTTCCAAGACCTTGCCTTCCATTAAACTTGTATTTATTAAAATATTATTTTCCACTAAATAATATATTTTCATGGTAAAAAAGTCCAAATCATATCAAGGTTGGACATTGAAGCTTAGAACTATTCTTCTTAGTTAATTTCTCTGACTAGACACATCTAATTACTTCTTCTGATAGACTTCCACAAATACTAGCAGGCTACAAATTACCTTTTTGTGTTGAAATGATGTTTCTGGCTACATATAAGAAATATGTAGCCCCAGAGGGCTCCAGTAAAATCGTGGGCTAGTTTGCCAAAGGAATGGAAAGGAATGAAGCAATTAATAGCAAATTTCAGCAGAAAACCTATTAGCAGGCTGTCATTTTTTCAGTAGTGTTGTGATATTAGGGGTAATGTGGTGGTATTTGCAGGCAGTTGTGTGCTGCTTAGGATGCGGGCTGGCAGCCAGCCTTACTCTGCTAAGGTTCTGGGTTGCCTCTGTCCATCAGCCCATTCTGACACAGTGGAAATGTTCAACAGTTGCACTGTCTGCATAGCACAAGTGGCCACTGAAGCCAGGAAATGGGGTTAGTCTAACTTAGAGTTATTGTAGGTGTCAACTTCCCAGTGGATTTCAAAGATTTAGTATGGATAAAACAATGTAATGTATCTCATTAATTATTTTAAAATATTAATTATATGTAACATAAATTCCATATAAATATTATATCTTAAAATAATATTTAGGATGTATTAGGCTAAATCAGAGAAGGCAATGGCACCCCACTCTAGTACTCTTGCTTGGAAAATCCCATGGATGGAGGAGCCTGGTAGGCTGCAGTCCATGGGGTTGCTAAGACTCGGACACGACTGAGCGACTTCACTTTCACTTTTCACTTTCATGCATTGGAGAAGGAAATGGCAACCCACTCCAGTGTTCTTGCCTGGAGAATCCCAGGGACAGGGGAGCCTGGTGGGCTGCCATCTATGGGGTTGCACAGAGTCGGACACGACTGAAGTGACTTAGCAGCAGGCTAAATAATTCAGGCTGGATGAAGCCCAAGCTGGAATCAAGATTGCTGGGAGAAATATCAATAATTTCCCAAATAATTAGTGATGTTGAGCATCTTTCCATGTGTCTCTTTGCAATCTCTGTGTCTTCTTTGGAGAAATGTCTGTTTAGGTACTCTGGCTGTTTTTTAATTAGATTTTTTTTTTTTTAATATTGTATGTTTTCTTTATATAATTTAGATATTAACCCATTACACATAGTATTTGGAATATGTTCTTTCATTCAGTAGTTTGTTTTTTCATTTTATTGTTGGTTTCCTTTGCTGTGGAAAAGGATTTTAGCTTGATGGAGTCCTATCTGTAGCTCTTGTTACCCTTGCAGGAGGAAACAGACACCCCAAAATATTGCTAAGACCAATGTCAAGGAGCATACTGCTAATGTAGATTAATTGACTATATAGGTGTGGGCTTATTTTTGGGCTCTGTAGTCTGTTCCATTGATCTATGTGGCTTTTTTTGGATAGTATCACAGTGTTTGGATGAATAGAGCTTTGTAGAATAGTTAGAAATAGGGAGTATGATGTCTTCAGTTTTGTTTTTTCTCAAGATGTCTTTTTTCCTTGGGGCCTTTTGTGGTTCCATACAAAATTAAAGAGTATTTTTTCTAGTTCTGTGAAAAATGCCTTGGTATACTGATAGGGATTGCATTTAATCTGTAGATTGCTTTGGGTAGTATGAACATATTAACAGTAGTAATTCTTACAAGTGTAGTATATGTTTTTTTGTGTGTAATCTTCAATTCCTTTCATCAATGTCATAATTTTCAAAGTACGAGTCTTTCACTTTTTTGATTAAGTTTATTGCTGGGTCTTTTATTGTCTTAAGATGCAGTTGTAAATGAGGTTAATTTCTTAATTTCTTTCTGATAGATCATCATTAGTGTATACACTATAGTTTTGTGTATATTAATTTTATAGACTATGACTTTCCTGAATTTATTTATTAGTACTAATAGTCTTTTGGTGGAATCTTTATGGTTTTTATGCAAATTCCATGTAATTTACAAATAGTGACAGCTTTACTTCTTCCATTTCCATTTCTATGCTTCTTATTTTTCTTGTCTGAATGCTCTGATTAGGACTTCCACTACTGTGTTGAATAAAAGTGGTGAGAGTGGGAATTCTTGTCTTGTTTATGACCTTAGAATAAATGCTTTCAGCCTTTTGCTATTGAGTATGATGTTAGCTGTGGGTTTGTCATATATATATATATTTGTATATATGTATTTACATATATATATGACAGTATATGTTATGTTGAGGTATGTTCCCTTTATACATACCTTGTTGAGAGTTTTAAAAATTATAAATGGATGTTTTATATTGTGAAAAGCTCTTTCTACCTGTATTGAGATTACTATATAATTTTTATCCTTAGTTTTGTTAGTGTGCTGTATCACATGGATTGACTTGTGGATATTGAATTATCTTTGAATATCCGAGATAAATCCTAGGTGATTATGGTGTAGGATCCTTTTGCTATAATGCTGAATTTGACTTGCTAATATTTTGTCAAGGATTTTTGCATCTATGTTCAACAAGAACACTGACCTATAATATTCTCTTTTTCTGTGGATTCTTTTTCTAGTGGTTGGAATCAGGATAATGGTGGTTTCACAGAATAACATGAAAGTGTTTCTTCTTCAATTTTGTGGAATACTTTGAAATGCGAACTATTAGTAAAAATACAAACACTTAAGGGGCTTCCACATTAGTGAAGTTTTTAGGAGTATAGTGGTCCAGGGCATGTTGGAACATCTTTTCCAAGGTGCTGTGCTAAGACTCTTCAGTCGTTTCTCTTTGCGAACCCATGGACTGTAGCCTTCCAGGCTCCTTGGTTCATGGGAGTCTCCAGGCAAGAATACTGTGGGCTGCCAAGCCCTCCTCTAGGGGATCTTCCCAATCCAGGAATCAAACCCTTGTCTCTTGCATCTGCTACATTGGCAGGCAGGTTCTTTACCACTAGCACCACCTGGGAAGCTCTTTTCTAAGGTAAAGACAGTTATTGAACCTTGAACAACTCACCACTGAAAAAGTGGCACCATTCTTGGAAGACCTTGGATTTTGGAGGTAGACTTTACTAATTTGGGGACTGACAAATCATCACTGAATGACTCAAAAAGATGCCAGTTTTGAGTGGTATCCAGAGCAATAAAGGGGTTCTATAGCAGGTTCAAACTTTGGTGGGGGCAGTCTTGCTGAGACCGAATTGTGTTTCCTGAAATTATTTTTGGTTGCTCTGCCTCCCCTCCCTCAAGTGAGTCTATTAGGGCCTTTAAAGAGGTGAATCAGGTTAAATTAGATCATAAGAGTGGAGCTCCTAGAACTGGTGCCATTATAAGATGAGGAAAAGGAACCATTACACTCTTTCCCCTGTATCAGGATACAGTGAGAAGGTGGCTGTGTACAAGCCAGGAAGAGACCCTTGCTAGGACCTAGTCATGCTGGCATCCTGATCTCAGACTGCTAGTCTCCAGAACAATGAGAAAATAAAATTCTGTTGTTTAAGCCACTCGATCTATGATATTTTGTTATGGCAATCTGAGCTAATAGAAATCCTTTATTTTGGCCACATCACTTGGGAGATCCTATGGTGCTACACAGATTCATGGTAGATGATGGAGTCTACGTGTCGACTCTGTTAAGTCTCACCAGAGTGTTGCAGGGTAGACCAACAGCATTCTGGAATAAGTCTATGCTCTCTGAAGGAGAAAACTAATTTTTTAAAAGGTGCATTTGAGCACTATGGAGACCCAATTCCTGACCAGAGTTCTGCATTATTACTTAGACATTGGCAGACCCAGAAATTATGTATTTGAGTGGATACAGCAGCCATCCTTCATAAGTTGAAAATAGCACAGTATAACCTATAAGGGAAAAGAATCTGAATAATTATAAATATACATATGTATATAACTGAATTCCTGTGGTTAGTACCTGAAACTTATTGCAAATCAACTATACTTCCATAAAAATAAAGTATATCCTAGGAACCTCCCTCGGAGAAGGAAATGGCAACCCACTCCAGTATTCTTGCCTAGAGAATCCTGTGGACAGAGGAGCCTGGTGGGCTGCTGTCTGTGGGGTCACACAGAGTCAGACACAACTGAAGCAACTTAGCATGCATGCACGCATTGGAGACGGAAATGGCAACCCACTGCAGTATTCTTGCCTGGAGAATCCAAGGGACAGAGGAGCCTGCTGGGCTGCTGTCTATGGGGTCGCACAGAGTCGGGCACGACTGAAGAGATTTAGCAGCAGCAACAGCAGCAGCAGGGACCTCCCTGGTGGTTCAGTGGTTAAGACTCTGTGCTGCCAATGCAGGGGGCCCAGGTTTGATCTCTGGTCAGGGAAGTAGATTCCACATACAACATGGAGTTCTCATGCTGCAACCAAAGATCCTGTGTACCACAATGAGGATCTAAGATTCTGTGTGCTGCAGCTAAGACCCAGAGCAGCTAATATTAAAAAATACTTAAAAAATAAAGTATTTGGTAAAATTAAAGAAAATTCATTTCTTCTCATAAGTGATTTTGATGTTGCAGGTGCTGGCCTTTCAACAACAAAAACTAATTCTGAGACCTCAATAATGTACCATCTCTCAAGGAGACAATTTCATAGAATAATGATTACCCTGGACTATTGATGGAGCAGTATCTCCGTAGTATCTCAAAGAGCTGGACACATTGAAGTGACTTAGCATTCATTCATGCATCTTGTCCGTATTGAAATTGATGCATATTTCTAGATATGGAATTTTTTCCTGCCTGCAGTGTTTATTCAGCACCACTATCTGAGAGCTCACAGAGTTCTGATTTCCAGGTCCATCTAACATCTCCTTAAATCAATGGAATAATTTTTTTTAAGTGAAAGGGTTGTTACAATGGGAACGCCATGATCAAGATATATACTGCATTCATTGCATTATGTGAAAACTACTGGCCATGTGGCATACCAGGAAAAGCACAGACATGAGCTGCCAAGGAAATGACTTTGGAATCGTTTAGGGATATGGTGATGTTCTTCACTAGCTGTACTTATGAGGGCTTTCCTGGTGGCTCAATTGGTAAAGAATCTACCTGCAATGCAGGAGACCCAGGTTTGATCCCTGGGTCAGGAAGATCCCCTGGAGAAGGAAATGGCAACTCACTCCAGTATTCTTGCCTGAAAAATCTCATGGACAGAGGAGCCTAGGGGGCTTCAAGATGGGCGTCTTTTAAAACAATGGCTCTTCAGTGGCCCTTTGTCTTTGATAGCTAAAGTAGATTGGCCCTGGAGCCCAGGGATCAAAATTACCTCTCTTGCCATCACTTCTGGCTGTAGAAGTTCTGGGTCTGAAGGTATGTACACAATTAATTTAAGTAACATCAGGTGATTCTCTGGATGGCTGTACCTATTTATACACGCCCATTAGCAGCAGTGATGAATGGTCCCCATAATTCCTCAATCTCCATTCACTGAGTTGCTGACTGAGTTTTGCCTTATTGTGATGAAAGAGCTTGGGCACAGGGAAGGAACATCCTGATCAGGAGCCCAGCACACCTGAGCTCCTGCTAGTCTTTTCCTTGCTAGTTCAAGAGGAGCAAGATGTAATAATTTAAGACTTCAGGTTCATTGAACTTTCAGATAACTGGGAGGGGCAGCTGCATGTAACTGGACTGAAATAGGAAGGAGAATTAACAACCTCTGGGATCTAATGCCTGATGATCTGACGTGGAGCTGATGATGTAAAAATAGAAATAAATTGCCAATAAGTATAATGCACTTGAATCATCCCAAAACTATCCCTCACCTCCCCCTGCCACAAACCCCTGGTCCATGGAAAAATTGTCTTCCACAAAACCGGTTCCTGGTTTAAACTGATTGGGAACTGCTGCTTAGAACCGTTGCTCAGTTTATGGGGTCACACATAAGTGACTTAGCAGCAGCAGCAGGGACAGTTCTCTCCGGACATGTTCTCCACTGTGTTAAATGGTAAGAATAGTTCTGTCTTCTTTTTCTTCTCAGTTGCTAGGAAGTGGATGCTCATGTATCATCTCTGAGAAGTCCTCTTAAAATACTGGTTCATTAGGATCCTCGGGTGTCTGAGCACAGTACTAATTTGGGGGAGAGAACACAGGCAGGGCAGTGAGAAGCCCATAGGAAATTTATTTTCTTGCCTACACAGATACCCACAAACTCAGCAGACTTTTGAGATCAGCATCTTATGATGATTTCACGCTTGATACAGACTTTGTAAACAAGGGAGCAGATTTCCACATCAGAAGGGCATATATTCTCTTCTGACACAACTTCAGCTTTCCCTTTTATGATCCCATTTTCTGCAAAGAAAAAGAAAAGTTGTTTCAGACAACTGGATTCTGCTACTGGTCTTCTTACACCAGACCCACCCGCAAAACATCGTATCCTGCCTTTTACTGTATCTGAAACTCAGCCCCATTTCTCAGGCTCCTATACAAGACACAGATGTTACCAGCCCTTCTCCCTTCCTCCACTTTGAACCCCTTGCCCACACTGCCTCTATGTGATGAGTTTCATTCTTCCTCCAATAATTTATTCATATTGCTTTCTGCCATGTCTTGGTTTCCCTTTAAACTTTGCCCTTTGCCCTCACATAACATTTCCCCTAATCTGACATTAATGCCCTGGCAGGAAGTCTCAGCACATACCTGATGCTTGTATTTCCCAAAAGAAGTTTCTTGTACTGAAATCACACAGACAGGCTGTGTAAATAAAATTACCATAAGGAAAAATGATGTTGCTGAAGGCCTCGAGCAATGACTCTAACCTGAGGAAAAAGCATAGATTTGGATGAGGCAGCTGGGGAGTAACCATTAAGCAAAATAAGCGTGTTTTAGGTCAACACAGGAAGAGGGCACCAGAGGTTTCCCCTAGACATCACCCCTTCACACATTTATATCTAAACTCAATTTATTATTTTTATTTATTTATTTTTTCTAAACTCAATTTAGAGCGTCATTGAGATTGTAAAAAGCAGTCTGCTCTGATGTGGAGTAAACCCACCAAATTAACAAAACAGAGTTCATTGTCCCTACTGTGCTGCTTTCCGGCTTTGTGACATGGCGTTACTACTCTGAGGTTCTCATTCTACCTTTGTGAAATCAAGCTATCTAGTCAGTACGAGTTCATAAGTTTTGGTGTTTTGTGTGTGATAAAGCTCTTTATGAAGGTGAAGTACTATGTGTATTGTACAAATAAAGACACCTGGAACCGGAAAGCACTTGGCCGACTAGTACTTAGTACGTGTTTACCTTACCCAAAACAGTTATACAACTTTCATCAGATACAAGATGGAAGGAATGACTGAGATTCTCAGATGGGAGAAGACACCTACTGAGGTCAGACCTGAGAAGAGAAAGTCCCAGGACCTTCCTGAAATGGCAACAGAGAAGATGTTTGGAAAGGGGAAGCGCAAAGGCGTTTCTAGCATCATTTATACCTGAGTAAATATCAGATACCGCATGTATTTCTCTTAGGACTTTTGGTAGCTCTGCAACTTTCCCTTCTGTTTGCATAGTTTTCTAAAAACCTTACTGAGGCCTCTAAGGAGTTGGGGATTGCTGTCAAATACAGGGAAGCCAGTTGTCTAGGGGATCTGAAGGCTCACTGAAGACAGTGAGGAAAGGTGATGGAGGTGGAGGCTGGAAAGCCAGTCCTGATCTGACAGTAAGTCTCCCCACGGT
Source organism: Bos grunniens (assembly GCF_055505025.1). NCBI lineage: Eukaryota > Metazoa > Chordata > Mammalia > Artiodactyla > Bovidae > Bos > Bos grunniens. Next base: position 13,614,806 of record NC_141168.1, read on the forward strand.
GAGGGAGACCGTAATCACCCCATTCTTGCAGCTTCTCTCCCATCTGCCATGGCCTATTGAGTGGAGTCTCCCTGACAGCCTCCCCACTGCACAGGATGGCGGCAGGGGGGGCTCAGGTGGAGTCTCCCTGACAGTCTCCCCACTGCACAGGATGCTGGCAGGGGCGTGGATGGCTCAGGTGGAGTCTCCCTGACAGCCTCCCCACTGCACAGGATGGCGGCAGGGGGGGCTCAGGTGGAGTCTCCCTGACAGCCTCCCCACTGCACAGGATGGCGGCAGGGGGGGCTCAGGTGGAGTCTCCCTGACAGCCTCCCCACTGCACAGGATGGCGGCAGGGGGGGCTCAGGTGGAGTCTCCCTGACAGCCTCCCCACTGCACAGGATGGCGGCAGGGGGGGCTCAGGTGGAGTCTCCCTGACAGCCTCCCCACTGCACAGGATGGCGGCAGGGGGGGCTCAGGTGGAGTCTCCCTGACAGCCTCCCCACTGCACAGGATGCTGGCAGGGGCGTGGATGGCTCAGGTCCAGCAACGCTGATTAATCACTGTCACTCAGTCTTATTCATCTTTGTTTTTATCCCTATTCCTATTGCTTTTCTCTCTCCTCCTTGCTTCTCCCCTGGGGAAGATAAGAGTCCTGACATGGTTTAAAACCTCTTCTCATTTATCTTCTGCCTACCATCACATTCTTCTTTGTTTTTTAGTGCTTTTTCTTTTTTTGTGGTAAAAGCGACATAATAAAAAACAAGATTTTAACCATATTTAGCTGTACAGTTAAGTGGCACTAAGACCATTCACGTTGTGCAGCACTGACTATCACCCATTTCCCAGATTTTTCGACTTCCTTAACTGAAACTCTGTCCCCATTAAACACTAACGTCCCCACTCCCATACACCTTGGCCCTGGAAGCTACCAATGTACTTTCAGAATTTATGAATTCAACTATTCCATCTGTATCATCACTTCTTCATTTTAGAAATGGAAATAATAATACACACTTTCCTAAGAGAGTTGTTCTGAAGTTCATGGCTAATGCATGCAAAAGCATTTGTAGGTGACTTTGTAAGATGATGTTTCACTTCAAATCAGTAGTGCAGATTGAAATCATTTATGAGGATATTTTTCTTCTCTCTCCCCACTCACCATGACCCACAAATCCTCACTTACCACTAAGCATTTGGCCACGTAACTTTTAACGGTGACTGTTACGTCGTAATAGTTCGTTGAGTTTTCAACTGGATCAATTGTCAGTTTTGCTGAAATCACCTCCTGTCTAGATATGAAAAAGAGGCAGAAAAAAGGTCAGATAAAAGTCTTGGATTGCGGTAGCCTGAGAGGGAATATGGAAACAGGGGAGGCAGAGAGAGCAGGGGATAAAAGGGATACAGAGGCACCAATGCCATAAGGATCTACTTTGCATGACACATACCTGAGGTGAGCACTGATGCCCATGAAGCACAGGGATCATCTAAGTTGGTGGATCAGCACAACCTTTTCTTCTGGGCAGTGACCAGGGCCATGGCCCCTCTTGTACAGCTCAGGCACCTTATTCAAAGTTTATACCACAGCTATTGACCACAGTCACATTGCCAACTATGTTTCTCTTTCATGGCAAAAGAAGAGAATGATTAAAGGATAGAAGATGGATTTAAAACACAAAATTGCTGTAAGTGCATGGATTCAGTAACCTCTCCCAGCAGTTTCTGAGCAGGGAGAGAATGAGTTCTGGGTTGGCAAAAGTGTCCTCCCCTGGAAGATTTTCTGCAGGGAGGAAAAATACATGACTTACACTAGGTCTTGAGCTGCGCCGGACCCAAGTCTCAGGCAGAGAACGAGGAGCAGGACAGCAGGGCTTGTCTTGAACAGAAACAGAAGAGTACGCATGCTGGAAGAATTTGAAGCTCAGGAGGACTGTGTCCTCAGGGAGCAGGATGGCTCTTATGACTCTAGCAGGAAGACCCTGGAGCTATTGGGTCAAGTTCACTTGGCCAAAATCATCACATCTGAGGGATTTCCTTTTTGCTACCTTAGTTGTTTTCTTTCTTTTTTTTTTTTTTTTGAGAAAGGTCAGTGTTTGGCCAGAACTGCTGTGCCTGAGCTCATTTTCCCATTCACAAGTAGTCAGAACTTTAAGTTGAGGAGAGAGAAAGGAAGGAAGGAGTTGGACCATTACCACTTTTTTTTTTCTCCCAACATTAGAATGTTCCTGGATCCTTAGGATAGATCCTGTCTTAACTGCTGTAAGCATGTTTCTTTCCTTTACTAAGCCCTACTTCCTAACCCCTGCTCTGAAGTTGTAGGATCCATAAAGTGTCCTATTTCTTTGTCCTCTGAATGACAAATGTCTTATCTTCCTCTCAATGCCTCAACTCTAAAATTTGCTGTAGATTTTAGATGTGGAATTTTAGATTGTATTAATAGAATGGATGCCTTGACACTAAGGTGCCTAATCATACCTTCTCTGATTTACATTTTTGGTCCAGAGAATCATCTCTAATAAGCGATGGCCCCAAAGTGTATAGAGTGTGTTTAAAGAGCATTCAGTCCACGGACATAGGAAAAAGTCAGGTCAGATTAGAAGAGGCAGGACATACACGGCATATGTCCCTTATGGCACTACCAAGCAAGAAGCTGTATTCAGTGACCTTTCTATGTATGGATTGGTTCCTTTAGGAGCCTTGGATTCACATTCCATGTGTGGAAGCTGCTCTCCTGAAGTTTCTCAGAAAAAGTCCTGTCATCCCAGCTCTCTACCTCCCTGGCTTTGGTTACTTCTCAGCCTGCTTCTACTTGAAAGAAATTCAGTTGTGGTGGATAGATGACAGATCCCATCTTTGGGGGACCTTTGTGATCATCTCTGGTTATCTTACAGGAGAAGATGGTATCTGCAGAACCACTTAGAGAGTTTGGGTGACTAGGGAGCTCATGCAATTTCACACCTACCTTGCAAATGGGAGAACCAGGGAACAGCTGAGGGTTCTCGCATCAGATGTAGAGGTTAAGTCCAAGAGTGAGTGAACTGGGACAGCTGAGAGTGCTGCACTCTTACCTCTGAGGAGTATCCCAGAGAACCAGAGTGCTTAAGCTAAGCAGAACCTTGAGATGTCTTAAGGGCAGAGCAAGACTAGGGAAGAAGCTTTCATCTCTTCATTTGTATTTTATGCAACATTGCCTATGAATCAGGAGGGCCCTCTCTCTAACTCCAGGTGCTGTACGGCTGGTCTTCTCTCTCCAGGGTCAGTCTACCTTTCATCTCTGTTTTTCCTAAGCTCATTAAATTTCTTTCCCTCCCAATATCTTGCCTTCCATTAAATTCTTATTTATTGAAATATTATTTTCAACTAAATAATATATTTTCATGGTAAAAAATCCAAATCATATCAAGGTTGGAAACTGATGCTTAAAACCAATTTTCTTAGTTAATTTCTTTGACTTGACACTTCTAGTTACTTCTTCTGATAGACTTCCACAAATACTCAGCAGACTGCAAATTACCTTTTTGGGATGAAATGATGTTTCAAGTATATATTAAGAAATATGTAGCCTCAGAGGGCTCCAATAAAATCAGGGGCCAGTTTGCCAAAGGAATGGAAATGAATGTAACAATTAGTAGCAAATTTCAGCAGAAAACCTGTTATCATAGCAACTCATTATTTCAGTAGTATTGAGATATCAGGTTAATGTGGTGGTATTTTCAGGAAGTTGTGTGCTGCTTTGGGATGAGGGCTAGCATCCAGCCTTACTCTGCTAAGGTTCTGGGCTGCCTCTGTCCAACAGCATGTTCTGGCACAGTGGAACTGTTCAATAGCTGCACTGTCTACATAGCACAAGTGGCCACTGAAGCCAGGAAATGGGGTCAGTCTATTTTAGATTTGTTATAAATGTCAACTGCCCAGTGGCTTTCAAAGATTTAGCATGGATAAAAGAATGTAATGTATCCCACAAATGATTTTTTAATAGTAATTATTGTTGTTGTTGTTGTTCAGTTGCTTGGTCATGTCTGATTGTTTGTGACCCCATGCACTGCAGCACACCAGGCTTCCCTGTCCTTTACCATCTCCCAGAACTTGTTCAAACTCATGGCCATTGAGTCAGAGATGCCATCTAACCATCTATCATCCATAACCTCTGTCATCCCCTTCTCCTCCTGAAGAAACAGGTGAAGTTAACTTGGTAATATATTTGATTTAGCCTAATGTGCCCTAAATATTATTTTAAGATATAAGTGCACAACAGACTGTGGAAAAGTTCTTTGAGAGATGAGAATACCTTTCCACTGTGTCTGTCTTTCTCAGCATCAGGATCTTTTCCAATGAGTCAGCTCTTCACATCAGGTGGCCAAAGTATTGGAACTTCAGCTTCAACATCAGTCTTTCCAATGAATATTCAGGGTGGATTTCCTTTAGGATTGACTGATTTGAACTCCTTGCTGTCCAAGGGACTCTCAAGAGTCTTCTCTAGCAACACAGTTTGAAAGCATCAGTTCTTTGACAGTCAGCCTCCTTTATGGTCCAACTCTCACATCATACATGACTACTGGAAAAACCATAGCTTTGACTAGATGGACCTTGTCGGCAACGTAATGTCTCTGCTTTTTAATATACTGTCTAGGTTTGTCATAGCTCTCCTTCCTAGAAGCAAGGTCTTTTCATTTTATGGCTGCCATCTGCAATGATTTTGGAGCCCAAGAAAATAAAGTCTTTCACTGTTTCCATTGTTTCCCCATCTAATTGGCATGAAGTGATGGGACCAGATGCCATGATCTTAGTTTTCTGAATGTTGAGTTTTAAGCCAACTTTTCCACTCTCCTCTTTCACTTTCATCAAGAGGCTTTTTAGTTCCTCTTCACTGTCTACCATAAGGGTGGTGTCATCTGCATATCTGAGGTTATTGCTATTTGTCCTGACAATCTTAATCCCAGTTTGTGCTTCATATAGCCCAGAATTTCGCTTGATGTACTCTGCATAGAAGTTAAATAAGCAGGGTGACAATATACAGCTTTGATGTACTACTTTCTCAATTTGGAATTAATCTGTTATTCCATGTTTGGTTCTAAATGTTGCTTCTTCACCTGCATACAGGTTTCTCAGGAGGCAGGTAAGGTGGTCTGGTATTCCATCTCTTTAAGAATTTTTCCACAGTTTGTTGTGTGATAATTATGTCTTAAAATGATATTTAGGTTCAGTTCAGTTCAGTTGCTCAGTCGTGTCCGACTCTTTGCAACCCCATGAATTGCAGCACGCCAGGCCTCCCTGTCCATCACCTACTCACGGAGTTCACACAAACTCATGTCCATAGAGTCAGTGATGCCATCCAGCATTCTCATCCTCTGTTGTCCCCTTCTCCTCCTGCCACCAATCCCTCCCAGCATCAGAGTCTTTTCCAATGAGTCAATTCTTCGCATGACATGGCCAAAGTATTGGAGTTTCAGCTTTAGCATCAGTCCTTCCAAAGAACACCCAGGACTGATCTCCTTTAAAATGGACTGGTTGGATCTCCTTGCAGTCCAAGGGACTCTCAAGAGTCTTCAACACCACAGTTCAAAAGCATCAATTCTTCGGTGCTCAGCTTTCTTCACAGTCTAACTTTCACATCCATACATGACCACTGGAAAAACCATAGCCTTGACTAGACGGACCTTTGTTGGCAAAGTAATGTCTCTGCTTTTTAATATGCTATCTAGGTTGGTCATAACTTTCCTCCAAGGAGTAAGCGTCTTTTAATTTCATGGCTGCAATCACCATCTGCAGTGATTTTGGAGCCCCCCAAAATAAAGTCTGCTACTGTTTCCACTGTTTCCCCATCTATTTCCCATGAAGTGATGGGACCAGATGCCATGATCTTCGTTTTCTGAATGTTGAGCTTTAAGCCAACTTTTTCACTCTCCTCTTTCACTTTCATCAAGAGGCTTTTTAGTTCCTCTTCACTTTCTGCCATAAGGGTGGTATCATCTGCATATCTGAGGTTATTGATATTTCTCCCGGCAATCTTGATTCCCGCTTGTGCTTCTTCCAGCCCAGCATTTCTCATGATGTACTCTGCATAGAAGTTAAATAAGCAGGGTGACAAAATACAGCCTTGACATACTCCTTTTCCCATTTGGAACCAGTCTGTTGTTCCATGTCCAATTCTAACTGTTGCTTCCTGAACTGCATATAGGTTTCTCAAGAGGCAGGTCAGGTGGTCTGGTATTCCCATCTCTTTCAGAATTTTCCACAGTTGATTGTGATCCACATAGTCAAAGGCTTTGGCATAGTCAATAAAGCAGAAATAGATGTTTTTCTAGAACTCTCTTGCTTTTTTCATGATCCAGCAGATGTAATTTGATCTCTGATTCCTCTGCCTTTTCTAAAACCAGCTTGAATATCTGGAAGTTCTCGGTTCATGTATTGCTGAAGCCTGGCTTGGAGAATTTTGAGCATTACTTTACTAGTGTGTGAGATGAGTGCAATTGTTCAGTAGTTTGAGCATTCTTTGGTATTGCCTTTTTTTGGGATTGGAAGGAAAACTGACCTTTTCCAGTCCGGTGGCCACTGCTGAGTTTCCCAAATTTGCTGGCATGTTGAGTGCAACACTTTCATAGCATCGTCTTCCAGGATTTGAAATAGCTCAACTGGAATTCCATCATCTCCACTAGCTTTGTTCGTAGTGATGCTTTCTAAGGCCCACTTGACTTCACATTCCAGGATGTCTGGCTCTAGGTGAGTGATCACACCATTGTGCTTAGCTGGGTCGTGAAGATCTTTTTTGTACAGTTCTTCTGTGTATTCTTGCCACCTCTTCTTAATATCTTCTGCTTCTGTTAGGTCCATACCATTTCTGTCCTTTATCAAGACCATCTTTGCATGAAATGTTCCCTTGGTATCTCTAATTTTCTTGAAGAGATCTCTAGTCTTTCCCATTCTGTTGTTTTCCTCTATTTCTTTGCATTGATTGCTGAGGAAAGCTTTCTTATCTCTCCTTGCTATTCTTTGGAACTCTGCATTCAGATACTTATATCTTTCCTTTTCTCCTTTGCTTTTCACTTCTCTTCTTTTCACAGCTATTTGTAAGGCCTCCCCAGATAGCCATTTTGCTTTTTTGCATTTCTTTTCCATGGGGATGATCTTGATCCCTGTCTCCTGTACAATGTCATGAACCTCCATCTATAGTTCATCAGGCACTCTATCAGATCTAGTCCCTTAAATCTATTTCTCACTTCCACTGTATAATCATAAGGGATTTGATTTAGGTCATACCTGAATGGTCTAGTGGTTTTCCCTGCTTTCTTCAATTTAAATCTGAATTTGGCAATAAGGAGTTCATGATCTGAGCCACAGTCAGCTCCCGGTCTTGTTTTTGCTGACTATATAGAGCTTCTCCATCTGTGGCTCCAAAGAATATAATCAATCTGGTTTCAGTGTTGACCATCTGGTGATGTCCATGTGTAGAGTCTTCTCTTGTGTTGTTGGAAGAGGGTGTTTGCTATGACCAGTGCATTCTCTTGGCAGAACTCTATTAGCCTTTGCCCTGCTTCATTCCATATTCCAAATTTGCCTGTTACCCCAGGTGTTTCTTGACAATACCCAGTTGTGGATGTGACTGTACAATGTCATGAACCTCCATCCATAGTTCATCAGGCACTCTATCAGATCTAGTCCCTTAAATCTATTTGTCACTTCCACTGTATAATCATAAGGAATTTGATTTAGGTCATACCTGAATGGTCTAGTGGTTTTCCCTACTTTTTTCAATTTAAGTCTGAATTTGGCAATAATTTGCCTGTTACCCCAGGTGTTTCTTGACTTCCTACTTTTGCATTCCAGTCCCCTATAATGAAAAGGACATCTGTTGTGGGTGTTAGTTCTAAAAGATCTTGTAGGTCTTCATATAACCATTCAACTTCAGCTTCTTCAGAGTTACTAGTTGGGGAATAGACTTGGATTACTGTGATATTGAATGGTTTGCCTTGGAAACAAACAGAGATCATTCTGTTGTTTTTGAGATTGCATCCAAGTACTGCATTTGGGACTCTTTGTTGACCATGATGGGTACTCCATTTCTTCTAAGGGATTCCTGCCTGCAGTAGTAAATATAATGGTCATCTGAGTTAAATTCACCCATTCCAGTCCATTCTAGTTCACTGATTCCTAGAATGTCGATGTTCACTCTTGCCATCTGCTTGACCACTTCCAATTTGCCTTGATTCATGGACCTAACATTCCAGGTTCCTATGCAATATTGCTCTTTACAGCATCGGACCTTGCTTCTATCATCAGTCACATCCACAACTGGGTATTGTTCTTGCTTTAGCTCCGTCCCTTCATTCTTTCTGGAGTTATTTCTCCACTGATCTCCAGTAGCATATGGGGCATTTACCGACCTGGGGAGTTTATCTTTCAGTATCCTATCATTTTGCCTTTCTAAATAAAATATATTATCGAGTTAACTTCACCTGTTGTTTTTCAAATGTCACTAACAGAAAGTTCAGCATTATGCATGTAGTTTAAAATATATTTCCTTCTCTTTCTCTCTCTCTCTCTTTTTTTTTTTTTGGCCTCTCTCTAGGGCTTGTGGGATTTTAGTTCTTCAACAAGGGATCGAACTCAGGACCTCAGCAGTGATGGCACCAAGTCCTAACCATGGACTGCCAGAGAATCCCTCCCCCTCATTTTAATTGGAGAGTGCTACTCCAGGAAATCATGTATCTAGCTGCTTTGAGGACAAAGGAAATAAAAGTGTGTTCAGAACTGGCACAGGAGCTAAAATTTGTGATTTTGTAATGCTATTCGATGGAGATTTCAGGGGCCCAAATAAGATTGCCTGTGTGTATAAATACATGTGTGTGTAGAAGCCAGGAGCATAGTCTCTTGTGTCAGGTTGCCTGCATGGGGCAAATCCCAGCCTGCTACATAGTGGCCATGTCCAAATTAATTTGCCTTCTCTCATCTCAGTTTTCCCATCAATGAAGTTGAATACATTAAAAAATAGTTCAGTCACTTCAGATGTCTGGTTGTGTCTGACTCTTTGCAGCCCCATGGACTGCAGCATGCCAGGCTTCCCTGTCCATCACCAACTCCTGGAGCTTGCTCAAACTCGTGTCCATCAAGTCGGTGATGTCATTCAACCATCTCATCCTCTGTCGTCCCTTCTCCTCCTGCCTTCAGTCTTTCCCAGCATCAGGGCCTTTTCTAATGAGTTGACTCTTCGCATCAGGTGGCCAAATTATTGGAGCTTCAGCTTCAGTATCAGTCTTTCCGATCAATATTCAGGATTGATTTCCTTTAGGATTCCTTTAGGATAAACAGTATTCACTTGTTTTGTCTATCTCCCCTGAAAATATAAGCTTTATAAAATCAGGATGAAAAATTCTGGATTCACTTCTGTAAGGTGGTGGTGGTGGTTGTTTAGTTGCTAAGTTGTGTCCAACCCTTGCGACCCCATGGACTGTAGCCCGGAAGGCTCCTCTGTGTGTGGGATTCTCCAGGCAAGAATACTGGAGGGGGTTGCCATTTACTTCTCCATTTCTTCTGTAAACCACAGACTTAAAATAAGTAATGGCACATAGGGTACTTGATAAATATTTATTGAGTGAATGAATACATAATGCATGAGTGGTTTTTATCATTATTTATTTTTTTAAACTTTTGGCTGTGCTGAATTTTTGTTGCTTTGCAGTGGCTTTCTCTTGTTGCAGTGAGCGAGGTCTACTCTGTATTAGTGGTGCTCGGGATTCTCATTGTGGTGGGGTTCTCACTGTGGTGTTTTCTCTTGTGAAGCACAGGCTCTATCTGCAAGGGCTTCAGTAGTTGAAGCACAGGGGCTCAGCAGTTGTTGCTCAAGGTCGCAGAGCACACAAGCTTCAGTAGTTGTAGCGTGTGGGTTTGGTAGTTGTGGCTCGCAGAGTCTGGTTGGGGCACACAGGCTTAGTTACTCCACGCCACGTGACATATTCCTGAAACAGGGATCAAACCTGTGTCCCCTGCATTGGCAAGTGGATTATTATCCACCATACCATGAGAAAAGTCCAGCAGCTGGTTTAAAAGGTTTTATTTATTTTAAAATATTTTTCTAGTGTTAATGAGAAAGTGAACGTTGCTCAGTTGTGTCCAACTCTTTGCAACCCCATGGACTATACAGTCTGTGAAATTCTCCAGACCAGAATACTGGAGTGGATAGCTGTTCCCTTCTTCAGGGATCTTCCCAACCCAGGGATTGAACCCTGGTCTCCTGCATTACAGCTGGATCCTTTACCCGCTGAGCTACCAGAGAAGCCCAGTGTTAATGAGATATAACTGACAAAACATTGTGTAAATTTAAGGTATACAATGTGCTGATTTTATACATATATGTGATTGTAAAATGATTATCACCATAGAGTTAGCTATCAGTTCCATCAAGTCACATAATTACCTTTTCTTTTTTGTGGTGAGAACATTTAAGATCCAATGTTTAGCAATTTTTAGGTATATAATTCAATCTCGTTAACTATATTTGCTGTACTAATACAGATCTTCAGAACTTCCGCATCTTACATTTGAAAGTTTATACACTTTGACCCTCATCTCCCCAATCCTTCCTCCCCTGCCACCCAGCCCCTGATACCCATAGCTCTACTCTCTATTTCTTTCAGTTTAGCCTTTTTATTTTTAATTTTTAAAAGTTGAAGTCCAGTTGAGTACAATATTGTAGTAGTTTCATGTGTACAGCATAAGGATTCAACAGCCGAGTATTACACATTACAAAATGATGACCACAATAAGTCTGGTAACCATTTGTCTCCATATAAAATTATTACTGTATGATTGATTATAGTTCCTATGCAACACATTACATTCCTGTGACTTATTTATTTTATAACTGAAGTTTGTACGTTTAATCCATTTCACTTATTCTGCCAAAGCCCCACCTTCCTCGCCTCTGGAAACCATCAATTTGCTTTCTGTGTCTGTAAGTCTGTTTTTGTTTAGTTTTGTTTTCCTTGCTTTTTAGATGCCACAGGTAAGTGAGAGCATGCCGTATTTCCCTTTCTGATTTATTTCACTCAGTATACCACCCTCCGAGTCTATTCATGTTGTTGCAAATTGCAAGATTTCATTCTTTTTTATGTTTGAGTTGTTCCATTGTTTATATAGAGCACATCATTTTACATTCATCTATTGATGGACGTTAAGGTTGCTTCCATATCTTGGCTATTGAAAATAATTGCTACAAAGAACATAGGGGTGCATGCATCCTTACAAATCGGTGTTTTTGCTTTCTCTGGGTAAATACCTAGCACTGAGTGTGCTGAATCATATGATAGCTTGATATTTAGTGCTTTGAGGAAACTCCATACTGTTTCACATAGTGGTTGCAGCGATCTACATTTCCACCAACAGTGCACGGGTGTTACTTTTCTTCCATATCCTTGGTAATACTATTATTTGTTGTCTTTTTGAGGACAGCCATTCTGACAGATGTGAAATGATATCTCATTGTGATTTCAATTGGTGTTTCTCGGATATTTAGTGATGTTGAGCATCTTTTCATGCGTCTCTTAGCAATCTCTTTGTCTTCTTTGGAGAAATGTCTATACAGATATTTTTTTATGTTGCGTTATAGGAGTCCATTATATACTTAAGAAATCCACCCCTCTTGCACGTATTATTTGGAAATACCTTCTTTCATTCAGTAGTTCAGTTTGCCTTTTCATTTTGCTGTTGGTTTCCTTTGTGTGCAAAAGGATTTTAGTTTCATGGAGTCCTATTTGTTTATTTTGCTCTAGTTTCCCTTGCCTGAGGAAACGGATCCAAAACGATATTGCTAAGACCAATGTCAAAAAGAATACTGCTTATGTTTTCTTCCAGAGGTTTATGGCTTCCGGTCTTTTGTTAGGTCCTCAATCCATTCTGAGTTTATTTTGTATATGACATAAGAAAATGTTCTAGTTTGATTCTTTTGAAGTAGCTGTCCAGTTTTCCCAGGCTATTTATTGAAGTAGCTCTCTACATCATTTTATAATTTTGCCTTCTCAGTATAGATATATTGACTATAGAAGTGTGGGTTTATTTTTGGATCTATGTATCTGCTTTTTAATAGTATCACAGTGTTTTGATTCTTATAGCTTTGTAATAGTTTGAAATCAGGGAACATGATGCCTTCAGTTTTGTTCCTCTTTCTCAAGAAGGTTTTGTCTCTTTGGGGTCTTTTGTGGTTCTATACACATTTTATGCATATTTTTCCTAGTTCTGCAGAAAAATGCCTTGGTATATTGATAGAGATTGCATTTAATCTGTAGATTACTTTGAGAAGTAAAAACATATTAAGAACAGTAATTCTTTCAATCTGTAAACACAGTACATTTTTTTATTTGTGTAATCTTAAATGACTTTGGTCAATATCTCATAATTTTCAGAGTACCTCTCTTTTTACCTCCTTGGTTAAGTTTATTCTTGGGTGTTTTGTCTCTTTAGAAACCTGTATGCAGGACAAGAAGCAACAGTTAGAACTGGACATGGAACAACAGGCTGATTCAAAATTGGGAAAGGAGTATGTCAAGGCTGTATATTGTCACCTTGCTTATTTAACTTATTTGCAAAATGCTGGGCTGGATGAATCACAAGTTGGAATCAAGATTACTGGAGAAAATATCAATAGCCTCAGATATGCAGAAGATACCACTCTAATGACTGACAGTGAAGAGGAACTAAGGAGCTTCTTGATGATGGTAAAGAGAAGAATGAAAAAGTTGGATTAAAACTCAACATTCAGAAAACTAAGATCATGGCATCTGGTCCCATTGTATCATGGCAAATAGGTGAGGAAAAAGTGGAAGCAGTGACAGATTTTATTTTCTTGGGCTCCAAATTCACTGTGGATGGCAGCCTCGATATGAAAAGATGCTTGCTCCTTGGAAGGAAAGCTACAACAAACCTAGACAGCATATTAAAAAATAAAGATCACTTTGCCGACAAGGGTCCCTATAGTCAAAGCTATGGTTTTTCCAGTAGTCATGTATGGATGTGAGAGTTGGACCATGAAGAAGGTTGAGTGGCAAAAAATTGATGTTTTTGAACTGTGATGCTGGAGAAAACTCTTGAGTCTCTTGGACAGCAAGGAGTTCAAACTAGTCAATCCTAGAGGAAATCAACCCTGAATTTTCACTGGAAACACTGATACTGAAGCTGAAGCTCCCATACTTTGGCCACCTGATGTGAAGAGTCAGCTCATTGGAAAAGACTCTGATTTGGGGGAAGATTGAGGGCAGGAGAATGGGATAACACAATATGAAATGGTTGGATGGCGTCACTGACATAATGGACATGAATGGAGTTGTTTAAACTCTGGGAGATACTGAAGGACAGGGAAGCCTGGCATGCTGCAGTTTATGGGGTCACAAAGAGTTGGACCTGATTGAGCTACTGGACAACAACAAATGCTGGTTTCACAGAATGATTTGGAAGTATTTCTTCCTCTTCAATTTTTAGGAATAGTTTGAAATACAAACTATTCTTAAAAATACAAAAACTTAGGGGGATGCCACATCAGTTTTTAGATGTTTAGTGATCTAGGGCTTGTTGCAATATGTTTTCCAAGTGGAGATTTATTGAATCTTGAACAACTTACCACCGAAAACATGGCAACCTTCTTGGAAGCCCTTTGACTTTGCAGGCAGAGTTTACTAAACTGGAAATGATAAAGTGACATCATTGGGTGACTCCAAAGGAAGCCAGTTTTGAGTGGTATCCAGAGGAAAAAAAGGGGTTCTATAGCAGGTTCAAACTTTAGCATGAACAGTCTTGCTATGACTGAATTGTGTTTCTTGCAAATTAATATGTTGATGCCCTCCTTCCCTTCCCCTTAAGTGACTGTCTTGGGGCCTTTTACGAGGTGATTCTGGTTAAATGGGGTCATTATGGTAGAACTCAGAAGAGGTGCCATTATAAGCTGAGGAAGAGACGCATTGCTCTCTTTACCCCGTATGAGGACACAGTGAGTAGGTCGCTGCATGTAAGCAAGGAAGAGAGCCCTCCCTAGAACCTCGTTCTGGTGGCATCTTGATCTCAGACTTCTAGCTTCCAGAACGGTGAGAAAATAGATTTCTGTTGTTTAAGCCACTCAGTCTATCTTATTTTGTTATGGCAATCTGAGCTAACCTGAATCCTTTATTTTGGCTCTGTCACTTGGCAGAACCCATGGTGCTGCAGAGATCTAGGGTAGATTAAGATTGCTGACTGTACTCTCTGGTTAGCCTCAGGCCGAGAGTTGCAGTCTAGACCAACAGGATTCTGGAGTAAGTCTGTTCTCTCTGCAGCAGAAAACTAATTTTTTTTAAAGGTTCTTTTGGACACTAAATAGATGCAATTTCTGACAATGAAACATCAAGAGACCAGAATTCCCCATTATGACATAGGCATTAGTAGACCCAGAAATAATGTATTTGAGTGGATATAGCCGCAGTCTTCACACAATGGAAACACCACAGTTAAGTATGAACACAACTTGGTCCAAAGGGCCTGTGGTACAGAAAAACATGGTTCATACCCTATGTCACCTACTCTGCACTGATGCCAGCTGCACTGATACCAGCCCGCACTTTCTTGTCTTCAGATTGTGCCTACAGCCTCATGGGTTGGGGAGGTCCTTTGTTCAGATTTTGGAGGAAATCAACCCCGTGTGACTCACAGATTTGTTGGCTCAATATGTTTTTGTGAACTAAAGTTGGGTGATTGCCAAACTAAAACTTAACTTGGGTATGCAATAGAAAAACACAGGTGGGGGGAAATAATCTTAAAGGGCAGAGCTGCAAGCAATATACCTGGTCATCAGTTCTGTGAGGTTGGAAAAGTGTCTTGAGGTAAAGATATACATGGACTCCTGGGGAGTGGCATATTTCTTGGCTTGTTGGTCTGGAGCCTCAGGGGAACAAGGTTGGCGTATTCAATACAGAAGTTCTGGAGAAGAGCCATCTGAAAGAACTGATACATTTGAACAGAATGTTTGGTTCTTGGTGTCTCATGGAAGTGCTTATAAGAAAGTATGTAACACAGAGGAGGCATTGAACAATTAGAGGGTGGGATGAGTGGTTCTATGGGTGTCAGCAGCTCCTGCCCTTTGCCACCCAAGTCCTTATGTAATGGCTAAAATGGTGGTGGCTGATACGAAATAGACACTTCTATCACTGCAGTTGACTTGACTTATGCCCCGAGATGTTAAAGTATATGCTAAAATCACACAGGGAACTGTACTCAATATTAGGTGATAACCTGTGAGGTAAAAGAATCTGAAAAAAAATTATATATATATATATATATATATATATATATATATATAACTGAATTGTTGTGCTATACACCTGAACCTTACATGATATTGTAAATCAACTATACATCAATAAATAAATTATATGCTAAAATACCCCCCAAAATGCACTTCTTCCCATAAATAACTTAGATGTTGCAGCCGCTGGCCTTTCAATAACAAAGACTAGTTCTGTGACCTCAATAATGTACCATTTCTCAAGGAGACCATTCGAGAGGATAATGATTACACAGGATCCTTTTGATTCCTGACAGGGCAGTATTTTGTCTCTACTGACATTGATTCATGTTCTAGGTATGGATCTTCCCTGCCTGCTGTGTCTTAGCCAGCATGACTTTCTCAGGGTTCACAGAGTATCTGATTACTAGACCCATCTAACATCTCCTTAGATCAATGGAATCTTTCTTCTTTTAAATGAAAGAGTTTCCACTACAGGCACATGATCAAGATATATATTGATTTTTCATTACTTTCATTATCAGAAAACTCTTGACCCTATGGTATGCTACACAAAGCTCATACATAAGCAGCAAGGAAATTACTCGGGAGTCACAGTCTTCAGGGGATATGGTGATGTCCTTCAAGATGCGGCATATAGTCTGAAACAATGGCTCTTCAGTGGTTCTTTTTCTATGATAGCAAAAATAGATTGGCCTAGAAGCCCATAAATCAATAATGGTCTTTCTTTACTGTCACTTCTTGTTATGGAAGTGCTGGGTCAGAAGGTATGTACATAAATAACTTAAGTACTAGTAGTTCTCCAGATGGCTGCACCTGTTACACACTCCCACTTGGAGCTCTGAATGGTTCCCCATAACCCTTCAATTCCCGCTTATAGTAGGTAGCTCCTTGATTTCTGAGTTTTGCCAAGTGATGAAAGAACTTGGGCACAGAGATGGTACATCTGCGTAGGAACCCAGCTCATGTGAACTCGTGAGTCTTTTCCTTGCTACCAGCTGAAGAGGAGCAAGATGTAATAATTTAGGGCTTCAGATTCATTGAACTTTCAGATAACTGGGAGAGACAGCTGGATGCACCTGGACTGAAATAGAAGGGAAACTTAGAACCGTTGGTCAGTTCTGTCCTTAATTTGTATCACTAGGGACAATTCTCTCTCTCTGGACATTTCCTCTCCTGAGTTAAATGGTAAGAATAGTTCCTATCTTCTTTTTCTCATCATTGGCTAGGGAGTGGATACTCATGTATCATATCTGAGAAGTTTTCTTAAAAATACTGGTTCCTTAGGACTGGGGATGTCTGAGCAGACACAGTACTGAGTTTTGGGGGAAAGAACACAGATAGGACAGTGAGAAGTCAGTAGGAAGTTTATTTTCCAGTCTACACAGATGCCCACAAACTCAGAAATGGAAGACTTTCCAGATCAGAGTGTTATAATGACATCACGTGTGATAACAATTTCATAAACAGGGGTGGAGATAGTCACACCAGGAGGGCATATATTCTCCTCTGACACAACTTGAGCCTTCCCTGTTATGATCCCATTTTCTGGAGAGAAGAAGCAAAGCTGTGTCAGGCAACTGGACTCCACATGCAAGCCACCCTATCCTGCCTTTTGCTGTGTCTGACGCTCAGCCCCATTTGTCAGGCTTGCAGCTGTTAGGAGTGTCGCCCGTCTGCCACATCGAATCATCGCCCACACTGCCTCTATGTCTTGTGTTTCCTTCTTACTCCAATACCTTGTTCCTTTTGCTTTCTGCCATGTCTCAGTTCCACCTTGACAATTTGCCCTCTCCTCACATTTCCCCTTCTCTGACATGAATGCTCAGCAGGAAATTTCTTCACTTACCAGGTGCGTCTATCTCCCAGAAGAATCTTCTTGTACTAACACCACACAGACAGCTAGTAAAATGAAAGTTACCATAAAGAAAAAAGACCGTATCAGAGACGTCCAATGTGGTTTTAACCTGAAGAGAAGAAGATGAGAAAGGGTTTACGAGAGTAGACCTGACTGAGGCAGGCCTGAAGTGACCATTAAGCAAAGTAAACATTTTTGAGGCCTACACTGAAGGGGGAACCAGGGGTTTCCCCCAGACATCACCAGTTAATACATTCAGGGCCAGACTTGACTTTAATGAACTTTTGGTAATTCTCTTTATCGGCTCTGTTGACCTTTAACCTGAATTGTTAAAAAGATGTCTTGGATGTGGTGAATGTCAAAGTTTTAAAGTTGGGTTTGAAGGTATCCTCAGATACCACACTTGTTTCTGTCCCCTGGTGTGGGAGCCAACCCGCCTTGAGGGTCTGGCTAGCATTTAACTCATCAACTGATGTGTGAAATGTTCTTTGTTTTGAGGAATGGACGAGTAAGGGGCTCACCATGGTTGGACTGTGTTTAGTTCTGCACTGAAGTTCCCAAAATGGAGTAGGCAGGAAATGATTTCAGTGAACTTGTCTTTTGTCTGGTGAACCAAGATGGTTGTGGACATTGGAAACATTATTTTGTCTGCTCTGATGTGGTGGGGGGAAAGCTCACCAAACAAATACAACAGGGTTTATTGTCCCAAGTGTCCTGCCTTCCAGCTTTGTGGTGTGGCATTTATCCCTCTGAGCTTCTCGTTTTACTTTTGTGAGATGGAGGTGTTGATACTTACATATCTAAGTTATGAGTCCATAGCTTTCTGTGCTTTGTGAATGGTAAAGAGCTTTATGAGGTAAAGCACTATATGTGTTGTACAAATAATACCTACTTGGAGTCTGAAAGCACTTGGCCAACTAGTACTTGGTGCCTGATTTCCTCCTCAAATAGGATTAGAAAACCTTTACTCAGATACAAACTCTAAGGAATGACTGAGATTCTCAGATGGGAGAAGAAATCTGCTGAGGTCATACCTGAGAAGAGAAAGTACCAAAAGCTTCCTGAAAAAAAGCTTCAGAGATGAACTCTGGAAAAGGCATGCTCAACAGCATTTCTAGCATCATTTATATTTGAATAAATATCAGATACTCTATGTAATTCATAGGGTTTTTGGTCACTATGCAACTTTCCCGTCTGTTGGCATCTGTTTCCTAAAAACCCTAAGGAGGCCTTGAAGGAGTTGGGGATTGCTATCAAATACAGAGAAGCAAGAGGTCTAGGATCTGATATGAAGAGTCATGGAAGCCAGTGGGGAAAGGTATCGGAGGTAGGGACTGGGAAAGCCGGTTCTGGTCTGACAGTCTCCCATCTGTGAGGGAGCCCATGATTACCTCATGGTTGCAGCTTCCCTCTCATCTGCCATGGCCTCCTGAGCATAGTCTCCCTCAAGCTCATCACTTCACAGGATGGGGGTGGGGACGTGGATGGCTCAGTTCCAAGAAGCTCCTTCCTCACTGACACCCAGTCTTATCCATCTTTGTTTTTTGTCTTCACTCTTATTGCTTTTCTCTCTTTTCTCTTCCCTTCCTCTGGTGAAGTATCCTGACATGCTTTTAGTCCTCCACTAGTTTATTCTCTATACCATCAATTGATTTTTCAAAAGTTTTTTTATTATGGTAAAATTCACATAATATAAACATACTATTTTGGCCATACTTCACTATACAGTTCAGTGGCACTGAGTACATTCACATTGTTGTGCAACTGTCACCATCATTTGTCTTTCAATTTTTCACCTTCCTAAATGATGCTTATGACTATTCCAGGAGTCATGTATGGATGTGAGAGTTGGACCATCAAGAAAGCTGAGTGTCAAAGAATTGATGCTTTTGAACTGGGGTGTTGGAGAAGACTCTTGAGAGTCCCTGGGACAGCAAGGAGATCAAACCAGTCAATCCTAAAGGAGATCAGTCCTGAATATTCATTGGAAGGACTGATGCTGAAGCTGAAGTTCCAATACTTTGGCCACCTGATGCGATGAACTGACTCATTCGAAAAGGCCCTGATGCTGGGAAAGACTGAAGGTAGGAGGAGAAGGGGGTGGCAGAGGATGAGATGGTTGGATGGCATCACTGACTTGATGGACATGAGTTTGAGCAAGCTCTGGGAATTGATGATGAACAGGGAAGCCTGGTGTGCTGCAGTCCATGGGGTTGCAAAGAGTTGGACACAACTGAGTGACTGAACTGAACTGAATTGAAACTGATCCTCTATCCCTAATACCAGACCACCTTACCTGGGTCCTGATAAACCTGTTTGCAGGACAAGAAACAACAGTTAGAACTGGACATGGAACAACGTACTGGTTCAAAACTTGGAAAGGAGTATATCAAGGCTGTATATTGTCACCCTGCTTATTTAACTTATATGCAGAGTATATCATGGAAAATGCCAGGCTGGATGACTCACAAGCTGGAATCAAGATTGCCAGGAGAAATATCAACAATCTCAGTTATGCAGATGATACCACTTTAATGACAGAATTGAAAGAGGAACTAAAGAGCCTCTTGATGAAGGTGAAAGAGAATGAAAAAACTGGCTCAAAACTCAACATTCAAAAAACTGAGATCATGGTATCTGGTCCCATCACTTTATGGCAAAAGTAGAAACAGTGACATTATATTTTCTTAAGATTCAAAATCACTGCTAATGTGACTGCAGCCACAAAATTAAAAGATACTTGCTCCTTGGAAGAAAAGTTATGACAAACATAGAAAGCATATTAAAAAGCAGAGACATCACTTTGCCAACAAAGGTTCTTATAGACAAAGCTATGGCTTTTCCTCTAGTCACATATGGATATGAGAGTTGAACCATAAAGAAAACTGAGTGCCAAAGAATTGATGCTTTTGAACTGTGGTGTTGGAGAGACTCTTGAGAGTCCCTTGGATTGCAAGGAGATCCAACCAGTCCGTCCTAAAGGAAATCAACAGTGAATATTCATTAGAAGTACTGATGCTGAAGCTCCTAGACTTTGGCCACCTGATTTGAAGAGCTGACTCACTGGAAAAGACCTTGATGCTAGGAAAGATTGAGAGCAGGAGGAGAAGGGGACGATAGAGGAGGAGATGTTTGGATGGCATCACTGACTGAATGGACATGAGTTTGAGAAAATTCTAGGAGATAGTGAACAACAGGGAAGCCTGGTATGCTGCAGTTCATGGTCTTACAAAGGGTTGGACATGACTTAGCAACTGAACAGCAATCCTATAAAACACTAGCTCCGCATCCAACCTCCCCACCCCCTAACCCTGCCTCCAGGCACCTACCCATGTATTTTCTGAATTTATGAATTTGACTATCATATCCATACCATCACTTCTTCATCTTTAAAATGGACATAGTAATACACACATTCCAAATGGGGTTTCTCTGAAGTTCAAGGCAAAAGGATTTGTAGGTGACTTCTTTATAAGATAATGTTTCACTTCATATCAGTAGTGATGACTGAAGTTGTTTAGAAGGGAATTTCTCTTTTTCCTCCCCACGTACCATAACCTCCAATTCTTCACTTACCACTATGCATTGAGATATGAGATTTGAAACTTCAAGTGTTATCACATAGCCCGTTGAGTTGTCAATTTGAGAAGTTGTCAAATTTGCTGAAATTACATTCTGTCTAGATATGGCAAAAGAGGCAGAAATCCAAAGTCAGATCAAAGTCCAGGATTGAGGTAGCCTGGGAGATAATACGGAAACAGGGGAGGCAGAGAGAGCTGGGGGATGAAAGGAGTAGGGAAGATACAGAAGCATCAATGCCATCACTCCTAAGGATCTACTTTGCATGACCCCCACCTACAGTCTCTCTGTGTCCAGCCAAGACACACCTATTTGGATGTGAGTGGGTGCTAAGTTGCTTCAGTCATGTCTGACTCTTTGCAACCCCATGGACTATAGCCCACCAGTCTCCTCTGTCCAAGGGATTCTCCAAGCAAGAATACTGGAGTGGGTCACCATTCTCTTCTCCAGGGGATCTTCCCAACCCAGGGATTGAACCCACACTAGTACCACCTGGGAAGCCCACCTATTTGGATACCTACAAGTGAACATAGGATATTTACATTTTGGGTTTTTTTGGTCAGCTAATGAGGGCAGAGATATGGGCTGAAAGAGCTAATTTCCCTTCATTACAAACTTCTGACTGAATCTCAGCGGTTCTATCTGAGGTAGAAGTGATTTGATTGCACGGTTTATTTTAGCTTCTGATGCACTTCCTTCCATTTTCCTTGTGTAACCATCCCATCATCCAGGGAAACTCCTTCTCCTCCACTAGTGGAAGGATATGAAGCTCCAAGAATCTGAAATATTTATTGTATCAATGAATTAAGTTTTAATAGGATTCATTTAGCTCAGCTTTGTTCATCAACCCACTGTTCCTCAGGCCTAAATTGAGGGGAACCTGGAAGTACTATTTAGTTAACCTAAAAGAATTGACCCCCAGCATACCCTGCACGAGCTTCCCAGATAGTGTAGTGCTGAAGAACTCACCAGCCAATGCAGGAGACATAAGAAACGTGGGTTTGATCCCTGGGTTGGGAAGATAACCTGGAGGAGGGCATGGAATTCCACCCCAGTATTCTTTCCTGGAGAATCCCGTGGACAGAGGAGACTGATGGTCTATAGTCTGTGGGATAAGGAATCCACCTGCAACGTAGGAGACCCCGGTTCAATTCCTGGGTCTGGAAGATCCTCTGGAGAAGGGATAGGCTACCCACTCCAGTATTCTTGGACTTCCCTGGTGGCTCAGCTGGTAAAGAATCCGCCTGCAATGCGGGAGACCTGGGTTTGATCCCTGGGTTGGGAAGATCCCCTGGAGAAGGGAAAGGCTGCCCATTTCAGTATTCTGGCCTGGAGAGTTCCGTGGACTGCATAGCCCATGGGGTCACAAAAAGTCGGACATGACTGAGTGACTTTCACTTTCAGTCCATGGGGTGCGACCCCATGGGAGTTGGACACAACTGAAGCAACTTGGCATGCACCCCCCCCACACACACACCCCAAACACAGCCTCTGCCCTCTTTGCCTCTCTTCCCCTTAGAGAAATCCCCAAACTTGTCAGGAATCCTTTTACCAAAATTTCCAAGGCTCCATTCCTGTCTGTTATATGCTCCTTTCTCTATATTCTGTTTCATGTCAGTGTTTCCTTGGGCATTCCTGACTTCTTTCTGAAACTCAGTGCCTCCCTATTTGCAAATACATAGACCCCTTTCAATGCCTCTCCATCCACCAATGATATAGCTGGAGGCCAGTGTTGTTACATCATGGCTCTGCATACAGGAACAGGTCCAGGGAAAGGCAGGATCCCAGAGCATGCTTCTACTGTTCCATGATTAGAGAACCATGCTCAGACCTTGCAGACTCTGAACTCCAGTGTATGAGGAGGACCATATAAAGAAGATGAGACTGTTGCCAATGAAATGACAAGGATTATCTCGGTTGGTGGATCAGAACAACACTTTTCATTGGGTAGTGACCAGGGACATGGTCCTTCTTGTATGGCTCAAACATCTTATTCAAAGTTTAACCCACAGCTATAGACCAAGCTCAGATTCCTGCCTATGTTTCTCTTTTGTGGCAAAAGGAGAGACTGATAAAAGGATGGGAAACTGAGTTAAAACACAAAGTAGCTGTAGGTTATGGATTCAGTAACCTCTCCAGCAGGTTCTGAACAGGGAGAAAGTGAGACATGAGACACAAATAGTGACAATTCCTAGGATGGTCCTTTGGAGAAGGAAAATAATATTTAGGTGCATAATGTGGGTTTCTGGGTTGGCAAAAGGGTCGTCCATGGAAGATTCTCTGTAGGGAGGAAAAATAGATGACTTACATTTGTCCTTGAGCTGTGCCAGTCCGCAGTGTCAGGCAGAGACCCAGGAGCAGGGCAGCAGCACTGGTCTTGAAGAGAAGCTGAAGAGCATGCATGCTGGAGGAATTTGGTGCCCAAGAAGCCTGTGTTCCCAAGGAGCAGGATGGTTCTTTATAACTCTAGCACAATGACCCTGGAGCTATGAGGACAGGTTCACTTGGCCAAAATCATCACACCTGAGGGATTTCCCTCATTGCTAACTTTTCCCTATTGTGTGTGAGAAAGGTCAATGTTTGGCTGGAACTTAATTAAGGAAAGAGAGGAAGGAATGAATTGGACCATTTCCATTTGTTTTTCAACATTGAAGTGTTCCTGGCTCATTAAGATAGATCCTGCCTTAACTGTTTTAAACAGGATTCTTTCCTTTTCTAAGTCCTACTTCTTAATCCTTGTTCTACGTGTAAAGATCCATGAGATGTCCTTTCCCTTTGTCCTGTATGTGACACATGTCTTGTCTTCCTCTCAATGCCTCAACCCTAAAATTTGCTATAGATTTTAGATGTAGAATAGATGCCATGAAACTAATGTCCCTACTCCTACCTTCTCTGATTTGCATTTTTGGTTCAATGAATCATCTCTGGGTATAAAGTGTGTTTAAAGAGAATTTAATCCATGGGAATGGAAAAACTCAGATGAGATGAGGGGAGACCAGATATATATGGTGTGCATTTCTTTTTAAAAAAATTTATTTATTTATTTTATTTATTTATTTTAATTAATTTATTTTAATTGGAGGCTAATTACTTTACAATATTATAGTGGTTTTTGCCATGCATTGACATGAATCAGCCATGGGTGTACATGTGTATTTCTAATGATACTGCCAACAAGCAGGAAGCTGGATAAAATGCCTTTCTGTGATTGAATTGGTTTGTTAGGAGCCTTGAATTCACATTACCTTTGTGGATGCTGCTTTCCTGAAGTGTCTCAGAAAAGGTCCTGTCATCTCAGTTCTCTGCTTCTCTAGCTTCAGTTACTGCTCTGTCTGCTTCTAATTGCAGGAAATTACGTTGCAAGGATAGATTTTTAAAAAGCCCATTTGGAAGGACTTTTATGATCATCTCTAATTATCTATAAGAGAAAATGGTATCTGAGGAAACAGAGAATTAGGGTGACTAGGGAACTCATGGAATTTCCCACCTGCTATCCAAATGTGAGAACCGTGGAAGAGCTGAGGGTCCTTGCGTCAGATGGGGAGGTAAAGTCCAAGAGTGAATTAGTTGGGGCAGCTGAGAGTGCTTCACTCTTACTCCTAAAGGGTATCTCAGAGAACTAGAGTGCTGAAGCTAAGCCTGACCTTGAGATGCCTTAAGGCTAGAGCAAGACCAGGAAAGGTTGCTTTCATTCCTCATTTGTATTTTATGCAGTATTGTCTATGAATCAGGAGGGGCCTCTCTCTAACTCCAGGTGCTTTACAGCAGGTCTTCTGCTGCCTAGGTCACTATGCCTTTCATCTCTGTTTTCTCTCTTGTGGTTCAGTCTCTGATGTGTCTGACTCTTTGACCCTATGGACTGTAGCATTCCAGGCTTCCCTGTCCTTCACTATTTCCCAGAGTTTGTCCATCCTCATGACCATTGAGTCAGTGATGCCATCCAACCATCTCATCCATTTCCTTCTCCAGAGGATCTTCCCAACCCAGGGATTGAACCTGCATCTTCTGTGTCTCCTGCATTGCATGCCGGGGTCCAGCCCCAGTGGATCCAGGGAATTCGAAGTGGGGACGGCGTCGGCGAGGATCAGGAAACAATTGCTTAATTAAACGTTAATTAAGGATATAAAGAGTGGTTAAATAAGGATAGCTGAGTGAGAAAATTAAGTAGAGAAGAGGCTGAATAATTCAGCCAGAAGGTGAGAGAAAGAACGACATGGGGAGACCAAGTTTCGGTGAACAAGGCCCGCACTTTATTTTCTAAAGTAGTTTTTATACCTTAAGTTATGCATAGAGGATAATGGGGGAAGGGGTAAAGTCAAGCAGTAAGCCAGGCTTTCTTCCTGCAAACTTATCATATGCAAAAGTTTAGGTGATTTGCATCATCTTCTGGCCCGGAGGCCTGTTAACATTTTAAGACCTTTTCTTCAGAAAACTTATTTTTCTCTAAAGGTGATTAGTCAGGCACCACCCTCCAAAAGCATTAGATAAAGTTGCATTCCTACAGGGCAAAGGTGTGGTGGGCTACAACAAGAAAAAGAATTAACTCAAGGGTCCAAGGTTACAAACATTAAAGCTACTACTTACACCAATCATATTAATCAATACACTGCCAGGGACACAGCAGGTAAGGGATATGGAGACTTAGCAGCAAACATTGGCCCAACAAGTGAAAAACCCTTCACCAATACAATTTCTAATCAATCTTTTAACTGCTCAAAGGAATCTGTATTTAGACAGTTCAGAACATCTCATGCCTCTCACAGTTGGGAGGCTCTGAGCAATCACATGTGGCCGGAAAAACTTATTCAGGCAGGCTAGAGGACTTCCAAGGGAGTTTGTAGGTTGAAACACTATCACACCCAGGAACTTTATTAACTGGAGCTGTAAGTTAACTCTTTTTTAAGAGAGAGGTAGTGGGAGACAGCCCCCCGTAAAGTCAGAGGTGTAGGTGAGAGCACAAAGCAGAAAGTAGGCAGACTCTGGTTTTGGGGGTAGATGCTCGAGAATTTCCAGGGGGACTCCTGAGGCTTGATCCCGCCTTTGCATATGCTGGGCCTCCTTCCTCATGACTTTTGCCATGGGCGGAGCTCCTGCTCCCAGCAATTGCAGGCCAATTTTTTTACATGCTGAGCCGTAGGGGAAGCCCATCTCATCCTCGGTTGCCCCCTTTTCCTCCTGCCCTCAATCTTTCCCAGAATCAGAGTCTTTTCCAGTGAGTCAGCTCTTCACATCAGGTGACCAAAGTATTGGAGCTTCAGCTTTAGCATTGGTCTGTCCAATAAATATTCAGGGTTGATATCCTTTGGATTGACTGGTTTGATCTCCCTGCTGTCCAAGGGACTCTCAAGAGTCTTCTCCAGCACCACATTCGAAAGCATCAATTTTTTTTGGTGCTCAGTCTTTTTTATGGTCCATCTCTCATATCCTTACATGACTACTGGAAAAATGATAGCTTTGATTACAAGAAGCTTTTTTGGCAAAGTGATGTCTGTGTTTTAATATGCTGTTTGTCATAGCTTTTATTCCAAGGAGTAAGCATCTTTTAATTTCATGGCAGCAGTCATCATTTGCAGTGATTTTGGAGCCTAAGCAAATAAAATCTGTCACTGTTTCCAATTTTCCTGTCTATTTGCCATGAAGTGCCGAAGAATTGATGCTTTTGAACTGTGGTGTTGGAAAAGACTCTTGAGAGTCCCTTGGACTGCAGGAGATCCAACCAGTCCATTCTAAAGGAGATCAGTCCTGGGTGTTCTTTGGAAGGAATGATGCTAAAGCTGAAACTCCAGTACTTTGGCCACCTCATGCGAACAGTTGACTCATTGGAAAAGACTCTGATGCTGGGAGGGATTGGGGGCAGGAGGAGAGGGGACAACAGAGGACGAGATGGCTGGATAGTATCACTGACTTGATGGACGTGAGTTTGAGTGAACTCCGGGAGATGGTGATGGACGGGGAAGCCTGGTGTGCTGCGATTCATGGGGTCGCAAAGAGTCGGACACAACTGAGCAACTGAACTGAACTGAACTGAACTGAATGGGACCAGATGCCATGATCTTAGTTTTTTGAATACTGAGTTTTAAGCTAGCCTTTTCACTCTCCTCTTTCACCCTCATCAAGAGTCTCTTTAGTTCCTCTTTGCCTTCTGCCATTAAAGTGATTTCTTCTACATATCTGAGGTTGTTTATACTTCTGAAATCTTGACTCCAGGTTGTGATTCATTCAGCCCAGCATTTCACATGATGTACTCAACATATAAATTAAAATAGCAGAGTGACAATATACAACCTAGACATACTCTTTTCCCAATTTTGAAGCAGTCCATTGTTTCATGTCTGATTATAATTGTTGCTTCTTGACCTGCATATAGATTTCTCAAAGACAGGTAGGGTGGTCTGGTATTCCCATCTCTTTAAGAATTTCCCACAGTTTGTTGTGATCCACACAGCCAAAGGCTTTAGCGTAGTCAATGAAATCAAGCTGTACATCTGGAAGTTCACATACTGTGGAAGCCTAGTTTGAAGGATTGTGAGTATAGGCTTCCTAGCATGTGAAATGAGCACAATTGTACAATAGTTTGAACATTCTTTGGCATTTCCTTTCTTTGGGATTGGAATAAAAGGTAACCTTTTCCAGTCCTGTGACCACTGCTGAATTT
Source organism: Bos grunniens (assembly GCF_055505025.1). Classification (NCBI taxonomy): domain Eukaryota; kingdom Metazoa; phylum Chordata; class Mammalia; order Artiodactyla; family Bovidae; genus Bos; species Bos grunniens. The sequence goes on from NC_141168.1 coordinate 13,642,136, forward strand.
TCCAGATTTGCTGGCATTTTGAGTGCAGCAGTTTCACAGCATCATCTTTTAGGATTTGAAATAGCTCAGCTGGAATCCCATCATCTCCACTAGCTTTGTTAGTATTAATGACTCCTAAGGTCCACTTGACGTCACACTCCAGGATGTCTGGCTCTAGGTGAGTGATCACACCATCATGGTTATACAGGCCATCAAGACCCCTATTTTCTCTAGTCATTAAATTTCTTTGTTTCCTATTCCTTTCCCTTCCAATAATTTATTATTTATTAAAATGTTACTTTTCAACTCAATAATAGATTCTCAGGGAAAAAACAATCAAAATTAAATAAAGGACAGACCTTGACATTTAAAGCTTCAACTCACTTATCACTCTTACTTTTTAGAGAAACACTTTTATTAGTTTTGTGTATCCTTCTAGTGTTTCTTTAAGCTACTGAATTCTTATACAGTATTACTGTGTTCCTAATGTTCTGACACAAAATTTATCACACTCTGCTTTGCCTTACTGTTTCTATTTAACACTATGATATGGAGACCTTTTGCTATTGTATATAAGATGTCCTTCATTCTAAGTACAGCTGTGTATTTAGTTGTGTATACAAACCACAATTTATTCTATTATCTTTTTACTGATAGACAATATGTTACTTTCCAAATTTTTACTCTTACAAATAATGTTGTAATCAATAACATTTTTCATTGATCATTTTGAATTCTTTAAGTTTTTCTGTAGGGTAAATTCCAAAAAATATATCTGCTGTATCAAAGAGAAGTACATTTGTAAACTTGGTGGGTATTGCAGAATTTTTCTACATAGCAGTGTACTACGTTTGCATATCAGTCAGAAATGTTAAAAAATGTCTTTTCTTCCACAGTCTCACCAACCAAGAGTGTTATCAATGTTTTTATATTTTATCAATTAGACAGGCGAAAATATTATCCCATTGTAGTTTAAATCTTCATTGTTCTCAAATGGCACCCCACTCCAGCAGTCTTGCCTGGAAAATCCCATGGATGGAGGAGCCTGGTGGGCTGCAGTCCATGAGGTCGCTAAGAGTCAGACACGACTGAGTGACTTCACTTTCACTTTTCACTTTCATGCATAGGAGAAGGAAATGGCAACCCACTCCAGTGTTCTTGCCTGGAGAATCCTAGGGATGGCGGAGCCTGGTGGGCTGCCATCTATGGGGTCGCACAGAGTTGGACATGACTGAAGTGACTTAGCAGCAGCAGAAGCATGAAGAGTGAAGTCAAGTACCTCTTGATAGGCTTATGTGATATATACGTATATATATACATATATATATATATATATTTATATTTTTCCTCTTTCAACTAGATTTTTTCTTTTGAAGTTAGTTTTAACAACCTATTTGTCAACAGAAATATTTGATTTAAATCAAAATTGTATTTTTTACAGTTAATATTTTTTTCAAGTTTATATATATATATATATAACTATTTTTGTTGGTTCAAATAAGGTTATTACCTTTTTTCTTTACAATGTACTTTAAGAAACTTTGTAAGATTTTAAAGTTTTAAGCACTTATATATCATTTAAATATATCAGACAAAAAAAAAGAAAAATCTGAAAACCAATGAGTTAAAACATTGTATCAGTTGAAGTAAATAATTTGAATACAAGTTTTCCTTAAAAACTCTTTATATTTAAATATACTTCACTTATGGTTTTACTAAAATAAAATTCTGGATTGGCAGTTTATCTTTTAGAATTTTTAAGATATTGTACCACGTTTTCCTGGCTTCCACTGTTTCTGTTTTAAAGTCAGCTATTATTCTTATTGTTAGGCATTTGAAGTTTAAATGCCTTTTTTTCCCTTTGACTTCACTTTAAATGTTCTCTTTATCTCTGGTTCTCAGTAGGCCCACCCTATAATGAACTAAATGTGATTTTCTTTGCATTTATCCTGGCTAAAGTTCTAGTTTTCTGTATTTGAGATTTGATGTCTTTTGTCAGTTTTGGAACATTCTAAGCCATTATATATTCAAATATTACTTCTTTCCTATTCATTGTCACTCTCCTTCTGAGCCACTTATCCTTTTCTTCTTCATCATATCCCATTTGCCTTTTATTGTCTTTTTTTTGTGTGTGTTATCCAGCTTTCTTTTCTCTAATTCACTGTAATTTTTTCCAATTTATTTCAGTTTCACAAATCTCCCCTTACCTATGTCTAAGTTGCTATTGAAACTGTTCATTGGATTTTTTAATTTTATTTATTGTCATTTTCATTTCTAGAATTTTTACTGGCTCTATTTTGAGGAGTCACTTTATTTTGACATAGATTCAAAGTACAAAAGAATATAACTTGAACAGTAGGAGTCATTTATACCTTAAATCCTTCACCTCACAATGTCTGATGGTCACAGTAATTAATTCCTTACAAATACTTCCAGATGATTCCCATGAACCTATTTTTCTCTTCTTTGACCATTAACCCTGAAATTAAGTCATCATAACCATCTTATGAACTGATTTTTATCCTATTTATTGTCATTAGTTCCTCCAATATTCCTTTCTGGATTCCTACTAGTTTTATCTCTTGGATTTAGAAAAAGATTCTTTCTCATATTTAAGATTTTACTTATTTTCTTTCTTTCTTTCTTTTTTTTTTTTTACATTTTAACATTGGCTTTTGTTCTTCCCAGACTACTCAGTTACTTGTTCTCTATAGGCCTCCCCACCTCCAAATGCTATTACATGTTGTTATTCCAAAATGGGTAAGTGCATTTTGCCAAAAGAATGACTCTCAAAAATCAAATTTCCTTCATAAATTATTCCTATTGCATCTACTCAATAAACTTTCTCCTGAAGTGGAGAATTTCTGGCTAGAAGGTTTAGGAAGCAAAATGAAAACATAGGCCAAAACCAGCTATTACAATTTGGAAGCAGAACTATCATTTTTTAAAAAATTCAGTTATCCACTGGGTATCCATCTGTACATCTTAATTCATATAATTAAACCAAAACGTTTATTCAGTATATATTACGTTTAGGAACATTTTAAGGGCCTTGACTTTTTTCTCAAAGTATGAAAACCTATTGAGCTGGCATCCATGATTCGGAATGTAAATTTCATTGTTTATTTTGGTCAACTGGAAGAACAGTCAATTTCCTCCTTTGTCTTTGTTTTTAAAAGACAGACATAGCCTCCAATCTGGAACAAAATAAAAGTGAATGTGCCAAAGCTTTTGAAGTCATTTACATATTATGAATCTGTTAGTGGCAAAGTAAGCTACACAAAGCAAACTCATGTCAATCAGCAGATCTCCTATGGCAGGGAAGCACACTGTGGGGGAAACTCAGAGACATGCATTTCTCAATCTAGATTTCTAAAACAAGGGCAAAGTTTCTAATAATTAAAGCAAAAATAGAGTTATGTATACAATGACAGAGGTCAAGGGCAAAGAGAGGTCAACGATAGTTCATGTAAAAGTGCTAATAATCCTATCACGTATGATGAAACAGTTGATTTGCATGGGAATAGAAGCTACAGTGATAAAAAAGTATAGAGATTCTTTGGGACAAGTCATATGGTTCTAACTTCACTTCTGTGGCACTCTTCACTACCTGTCTCTGAGAGGCAGAAAAATGGCTCCTAGAGCACATCCAGTGTCTTCCTGGTTGTCCCGTGGTTACGATTTTTCATCCCAATGCAGTGGGTCCTGCTTTGATCCTTAGCTGGGGAACTAAGATTCCATATGCCTCCCAGCCAAAAAATCAGAACATAAACCACAGAAGCAATGCTGTAACAAATTCAACAAAGACTTTAAAAGTTTTTTAAAAAGTTATTTAAAAAGATATCCAGACGCTAATCCAAGGAAACTGTGACTGTTACTATATGTGGAAAAAGGGACTTTTCAGATGCAATTAAGATATTCAAACTTGGGGTGGGGAGATTATTCTGGATTACCTCTGTGGGCCCCATTTATGTACATGAGCCCTTAAAAGCTGAGAACTAGTTTTGGCTGTGGTGAGGGAGGGTAAGGGGAGATTAGTTCAGTTCAATTCAGTTGCTCAGTTGTGTCCAACTCTTTGCATCCCCATGGACTGCAGCCCGCCTGGCTTCCCTATCCATCATCAACTCCTGAAGCTTGTTCAGACTCATGTCTATCGAGTCAGTGATGCCATCCAACCATCTCATCCTCTGTCATCCCCTTTTCCTCCTGCCTTCAGTCTTTCCCAGCATCAAGGTCTTTTCCAATGAGTCAGTTCTTTACATCAGGTAGCCAAAGTATTGAAGTTTCAGCTTCAGCATCAGTCTTTCCAATGAATATTCAGGGCTGATTTCCTTTAGGATGGACTGGTTTGATCTCCTTTCAGTCAAAGGGACTCTCAAGAGTCTTTTCCAACATCACAGTTCAAAAGCATCAATTCTTCGGCACTCAGCTTTCTTTATGGTCCAGTTCAGTGCTATGTAGAGCAGTTCAATGCTTTGCTTCAAGTTCTAATTTTTGTCTTTGTGGTTAGATGTTGTTCTGAGATGTAGGCAGCTATGTAAATTCTGACAATTAAAATGAGTTAGGGAACGATTTTTCTCTAGGTCCTCTAACAGGAACACCATCCTCCTGATGCCTTGATTTTAGTGCAGTAAGATGTGTTCAGTCTAACTATAAGATAGTATATTGTGTTATTTAAAGTCACTGCATTTGTGAGAATTTCTTAGGTCAGCAATAAAAAAATTAAACAATATTTAAGTCTGCTGCTGCTAAGTCACTTCAGTTGTGTCCGACTCTGTGCAACCCTATAGATGGCACCCACCAGGCTCCTCTGTCCCTGGGATTCTCCAGGCAAAAATACTGGAGTGGGTTTCTATTTCCTTCTCCAATGCATGAAAGTGAAAAATGAAAGTGAAGTCGCTCTGTCGTGTCCGACCCTCAGCGACCCCATGGACAGCAGCCTTCCAGGCTCCTCCATCCATGGGATTTTCCAGGCAAGAGTACTGGAGTGGGGTGCCATTGCCTTCTCCGATATTTAAGTCTAGAAACTTAAATATCTAAAAAGCCTGACATCTGTGCTAAGGTAATCTCAATAGATATATCTCACTAGATACATAAATGTGGTCTTGAAAACTGTATCTAATGCCTCTTCTTACTGATTCATGTGTAGATCTTCTCTCAAAACTCTGTCCACTTCTTAATTCATTAATATATTTACTCATTTATTCATTTACTTTTTTTTGTTGCTTAAATTGTCATTCATTGAAAGCCAGTTATGCTCTAGCCAGGGGATAAGTTACCTAAATTTCTTCTCTCAAGAATATTCAGTGCTGAGACTTCCCTGGTGGTTCTGTGTTTATGTGATCCCCATGCAGGGGCCCTGGATTTGATCCCTGCCTGGGGAATCGGTTCCCACATGCCAAAAGTAGGAGTTTTCATGCCACAACTAAAGTTCTCACGTGCTTCAATGAAGACTGAAGATCCCATGTGCTTCAAATAAGACCTGGTTCAACCATATAAATCAATAAATATTAAGAAATATTATATTCAGTCTTTAGTCTTACCTAGTGAGGATTGATTCCAAAGTTATCTAGTTACTGTAACTATCCGTAGAATCAAAACATTGGTTTTGCCAGTAGTCACGTTTTGACGTGAGAGCTGGACCATAAAGAAGACTGAGGACGAAAAAAATTGATACCTTTGAATTGTGGTTCTGGAGAGACCCTTGGACAGCAAGATCAAACCAGTTAATCCTAAAGGAAATCAACCCTGAATATTCACTGGAAGGACTGATGCTAAAGCTGAAGCTCCAAAATTTTGGCCACCTAATGTGAAGAGCTGACCCACTGGAAAAGACCCTGATACTGGAAAGATTTAGGGCAGGAGGAGAAGTAAGCAATAGGGGATGAGATGGTTGAATGGTATCACAGACTCAAAGGACATGAGTTTGAGCAAACTCTGAGAAATGGTGAAGGACAGGGAAGCCTGGTGTGCTGCAGTCCATGGGGTTGCAGAGGTGGACATGGCCTAGCAAATGAACGACAGTAACAAGGTTGCTTCTATATCTTGGCTATTATAAATGCCACAATGGACATTTTGCTTCCCAGGTGGCTCTAGTGGTAAAGAACCCGCCTGCCAAAGCAGGACATATGGGTTTGATCCCTGGATCGGGAAGATCCCCTGGAGGAGGGCATGACAATTCACTCCAGTATTCTTGCCTAGAGAATTCCATGGACGGAGGAGCCTGGCGGGCTACAGTCCATAGGATCACAAAGAATCAGCCATGACTGAAGAGACTTAGCATGCCCAATGGACATAGGGCTGCATGCATATTTTCAAATTAGTGTTTTTACTTTCTCTGGGTAGTTATCTGAAAATGGACTTGCTGAATCATATGATGGTTTGTTATATTAATTTTTTTGAGGTACCTGCATACTGTCTTCCATTTTGGTTGCACCAGTGAGATTGGTATAGATTGGTAGATTTAAATGTAGGTTGGTGCCATTCGGTGCACCAGTCTACATTTTTACCAATAGTGCTTGACTGTTAACTTTTCTCCATACCCTTTCCAACACATAATATTTGTTGTTTTTTTGATGATGATCATTCTGACAGATACGAGGTGATATCTTACTGTGTTTTAAATTTGCATTTCCCAGGAAATTAGTGCTGTTGAGAATCTTTTCATGGTAGGTGTTTCCATGTCTTCTTGGGAGAAATGTCTATGCAGGTACTGTGGCTGTTTTTCAAATTAGATCCTTTTATACTGAATTATATGTTTTTTCTACAAAATTTGGTTGGAATATTGACCCCATTGGAAATACCATGTGGAAATATCTTCTTTCATTCAGTAGTTTGCCTTTTCATTCTGTTGTGGTTTCCTTTGTTGTGTAAGACGTTTTTAGTTTGAGGTAATCCTATTTGTTTATTTTTGCTTTTATATCTCTTGCCTGAGCAAACACTTCAAAAAAAAAAAAAAAAAAAAACAAGACGGATGTCAAAGACCATTGTGCTTATGTTTTCTTCTGGGAGTTTTATGGTTTCAGGTCTTACATTAGGTCCTTAAGCCATTTTGAGTTTATTTCATATATAAGAAAATGGTCTAGTCTGATTCTTTTGCAAGTAGCTGTCCCGTTTTCCCAGAAATATTTATGGAGGAAGCTGTCCACTCCATTTTATATTTTTGCCTCCTTTGTTGTAGATTAACTGACTACAGAAGAGTGGTTTTATTTATAGGTTCTCTAATCTCTTCCCTTGATCTGTGTGTCTTTTGTTTCCTTTTTATCAGGAGTGCAGCTTGTAATCAGTGATCATGATATCTTCAGTTTTGTTCTTCTTTCTCAAGATGACTTTGGCTATTTGGGATCTTTTGCGGTTCCATACAAATTTTAAGATTATTTTTTTCTAGTTTCATGAAAAGTGCCCTGGTATGTTGATAGGGACTGCATTTAATCTCTGGATTGTTTTGGGTCATATCAACATTTTAGTAGTAGTAATTCTTCCAGTTTATAAGACAAGTATATCTTTTATTTGTGTCATCTTCGGTTACTTTCATCACTGTTTTATGGATCTTTCACCTCCCTGGTTAAGTTTATTCCTAGGTATTTTATTCTCTTTAGACGCAATTGTCAATGGGATTATTTTAAAAGTTTCTTTCTAACAGATCATTGTTAGTGTATAGAAACACTATAGATTTCTGAATATTAATTTTACACACTGTAACTTTGCTGAATTCATGTATTAGTTTTAGTAGATTTTTGGGTGTTTACATGTAGTATCAAGTCTGTAAACACTAACCGTTTTACTTCTTCATTTTCAATTTGGATGCCTCTTATTTTTCTTGTCTGAATGCTGTGGTTAGGATTTCCAATATCATGTTAAATAAAAGTGGAGAGGTGGACATCCTTGTCTTGTTCTTGTTTTTAGAGAAAAGTCTTTCAGCTTTTCACTATTTTGTATGATGTTGGGTATGGGTTTGTTATAAATGGCCTTCATTATGTTGAGATATGTTCTCTTCATACCCACTTTGATAAGGCTTTTTTTTAATTTTAACCATGAATATATGTTGAATATTGCTGAACACTTTTTTTGTGTCTATTGAGGTGATTATGTGATTTTTCCTTCCTTTCAGTAATATAGGTTAACATAGTGTATCCCATTAATTGATTTGCAAATGTTGAATCATCCTTGTAAACTTGGAATAAATCCAACTTGATCGTGGTGTTCGATTCTTCTCCTATTGTTTTTGAAACCTCTGTTTTATATATTTTCTTTCTGATCTTTATTATTTCCTTTCTTCTGCTGACTCTGGGATTTCTTTGTTCTTCTTTTTCGAATTCTTTGTGTCTCTAATCAGAGAAGATGCTTGGTATGATTTAGATCTACTGCCTGTCTTCATGTTGTGGCTGGGCCATGCTTACCGAAGATGTGCTAGTGTGAAGGACTGGCCGTGTTGCGGCGGCCTCTAAGGCTTGGCACCAGTTTTTGTTGGTGCTGTGCTGTGTGCAGCCGGCCCCTGGGATCGAAGCTGCTTTCAGATGGTGCTGCCAGGGGTCTGCTTTGAAGGGGCTCTGTTTTGCTAACTGAGGGTATCCACCGGATAAGATGAAACAGTGGCCTGCTTTGGAGGGACTCTGGTGTTGGTCAGAAATGCCTGCTGGGACTAGTGGAGTGTGAGGCCACATTGGAGGGAGTCTGGTGCCAACTTAGCCCAGTCACTAGGTATGGGGGGAGTAGTGGTCTACTCTGGAGGGCCTCCAGTGCTGGCTGATGGTGTCTGCTGGAACTGGGAGGGTGGCAGGTTGCTTTGGAGGGGCTCTGGTGTAGCTCCTGAATGGCTGTCAGGTTTGGTGGGGCTTCGCTGCTGGCTGAGGATGTCTGTTGGGGCTGGCAAGGTTGGGGTGCTGCTTTGGAAGATTGCCAGATGTGTTGGGTCCACAGGTGAACCCGGGGTGGGACAAGCAGTGCGAGTAAGTTAAATGGCAAGAGTCAGAAGTCGTGCCCATTAGTGCTGGACCAGCTAAGTAGACGGTGAGCTATAAGAAAACTGCCATCAAAGTGGCACCTGCCAGCCTCTCTATACCCCTGGAAGTTCCATGATCCCTGCTGCTCTGGCACCTGAAAATTAGTCAACGAGTCTCCTCAAGGTAAGAGATTTTGAAACATCTGGCTTGGTGCTGACACTCCAAGGGAATGAATTTTGGTGAGTTTTCTTGAAGAGTAGTGTCTCAGATTCCCACAGCCCTCTGGCTTTCCCGGGTGTCAAGCTCCCTGGCTTTCAAAGCCAGATCGTATGGGAGCTGGCCTTCCTGGTGCAGGTCTCCTGGGCTGGGGGGCCTTGGTGTGTTCAGAGCCCTCAGGTAAGACTCCCAGGCTGTGATATCCTTCCCACCGATGGGTTAGACGTCCAGGACTGGTCCCAACCAGACTGCACTTCTGTTCCTCCTATCCTTCTCCATGTGGCTTTTCCTTCCTATCTTTAGCTGTGGAAAACCTTTTCTGCTAGTCTCCAGGTCATTCTCAGAGAGGGCTTCTGTATATGTAGCTGTCATTTGGTGTGTCCCCGGGAGGAGGCGAGTCCAGGATCATCTTACTTTGCTTTCTGTCCCAACTTCCTGAGTTCAGCATTTTTAGATTTTGCATATGAGTGATATACAGTATTTTTCTTTCTTTGTGTGGCTTATTTCACTTAGCATAATGTCCTCAAGTTTCACCCATGTTGTTGCAAATGGCAGGATTTCATTCTTCCCCGTGACAGAATAATACTCCTATGTATGTGTGTGGGTGTATGTGTGTGTATACATGTGCATGTAGCTTGAGGTTATTTTTTAATAAGGCATGTGGTAAAGCACGTAAATAAAAATCTTCAGTGCTTTTTTGATACATCTTAAGCATGAAATCACTGTACTATTCTAATTCGTATATCAAGTGATCTTTCCCAATAATTGTGTTTTCTTGCCCTGGATTCTGATACTCACTTATGGTCCTGCCTTCTTGTCCAGATGCAGCGATTTTGTTCCTGTCTCCTTGTTGGCCCCCTTTCTAGCCTTCCTGACTTGCTCTTAATCCTGCCTGATGTTAAAGTGATTACTGGCCCTGATCTTGCTGCTGTTTCATGCTCTGGCCTCTTGGCACCTGCTATTCCATCGGCCACAATGTCCTCTGCCCACTGTGTGCCCCGACACATATTCGAGACACAATATGAGAGAAGGCTCATATTCCCCTTCTCTCAGGAAGGACTCACTCACCCTCTTCGGTGGAGCCCCTCAGGGTGCCCTCTGCCTTTCAGCATATTATGCTTCTTGTGCAGCCCAGTGTCTAGTAGACATGCTTTAGTCCACCATCTTTCACTGTCTGAAAAGAAGCAACTGACTAGAACAGAATGCTATTGTTTATCCCGGGGTCCATAGATTCTGCCCCTGACTCCGCTAGAGGCAAGGTGACTCCCATCTCCTGGGATCTGAAGCAGTTCTTGGGGGGAGGAGGGTGTGTGGAGCAGTAGGATGTAGGAGGGCCAGGGAACAGGGGGTCTTGAGGTTCCTGTCCATATTCTGCCCATCACTTGCTATGAGTTTTAGGGCCACCACTTTCCCTTTCTATGAGAATGGCCCCTCTCTCTTTCATCTTCTCTTTCATGGACAGTTCAGTTCAGTTCAGTTCAGTCGCTCAGTCGTGTCCAACTCTTTGCAACCCCATCACCAACTCCCAAAGTTTATTCAAACTCATTTCCATTGAGTTGGTGATGTCATCCAACCATCTCATCCTCTGTCATTCCCTTCTCCTGCCTTCAGTCTTTCCCAGCATCAGGGTCTTTTCCAATGAGTCAGCTCTTTGAATCAGGTGGCCAGAGTATTTCATGGACAGGGAAAGCCCAAAAACTCTCCTCAGTAAAGGTCTTTTGAAAGAGCAAAACCCTAAAAATTCTAGCTGTTCTGAGATTCCTTTGGGGTAGATTTTGTAGGAAAGACACAGCAGAAGTCAGAGAAGCTTGTGAGAAGTTTATTTTCAAGACTAAAGTTAGCTAGTTGACCCCAACCAGCTTTCCTTGGAGGAAATCCCCTGCTGGCAGGGTTGGGATGTGCAGAGACAAAGGCTTCCATTTAGATCAGACTATGGTAGGCTTTTAGTGATAGAAAAGCGATTTGCTTTAATAGGTATCACTGCCCAGTCATCCGGGCAGATACCTAGTTCACGAATAACATCAACCACTGCTGTTATTCTTACAGTACCTGAAAGAGACAAGGCAGGACAAAGGTCATCTCTGATAGCACTCCAACCCCAATGCCTTGACTTTTCTGCCATCCCCAGGAATTTCCCCACTGGGATTCAGTTTCTGCATATCATTTACAAATATAGGTCCCTTATTAACTTTTCTCCCAAACCTTTCACCTTTCAAATTGGGCAGAGTCCCCACATTCTCTCCTCCTCTTCTTCCCTCCCTTCCTCTCTGCCCTTCCTCATGGAGGTTCTGATCCAGGTCTGGAGCCATGCTTCTCTTGTGTTTTTTTCCGTCCCTGGAGGATAGTTCTTCCCTTGGTCATCTCCTGTACTTACTGTTGGTTTGCAAATCCCAGAAGAATCTCCTTGGGTAATTGTTACAGAGGCAGGAGGTGAATTTATAATTAAAATTGCCTTCAATCGGAATGTTGCTTAGAAGATAAGCTTTAACCTGGGGAGAGAGGACCCAGTGTTAGCTTGAGGATGGAAAAGTGAAAGACAAGAAAGGGTGGAAGGGGAGGAGGAAGATCTACTTGGTGACTGAAAAGCAGGGGTGGGTGTGGGTCAGAGGCAGGAGGAGTGAACCATACGGCGTCGTCTAGGTCAGAAGGTCTTCTGTCCTCATGTCCTCAAGTTCCTGCTTTAGCAGCGTGGGTCTAGGGCTTGGGAGGAAAGAGGTAAGTGAGTCCACAGGGCTGGGATCAGTCATCTTGGGGCATTTGGTCATCTGGGGAGCAGGCTTGCCTTGCTTCCCTAGTCAAGGCTGTCCGGAATTGGGCTGTGACCACAGCCTGGCTGCTTGTGTGTGGAAGTCAATGCCAGGCCCTGTTGCCAGATTGTGGCTGAGCCCCAGCTGTGTTCCTCTAAAACTCTGTGACTTTTGGTAATTAGTGACCTTTCATAATTAGGGTGCTGTGTCTCACTCTTGTTTTCCTCAGTTGTGAGGCAAAAGCAGTTTTACTCACCAACCCTGGCTGCTACCAATGGGTTCCAAATGAGATTGAGATCTTGAAGTTAGTTTTCCTTTTCTTTTTCAAATCAAGAGCACTTTACAACTTAAGATCCCGGAGTATACGGGCTTCCTTGCTGGCTCATTGGTAAAGAATTCGCCTGCTAATGCAGAATACATGGGTTCTGACTCTGGGCCAGGAAGATCCCACATCCCACAGGGCAAACTAAGCCCATGCAGCACAGCTATTGAGCCTGCGGCTCTACAGCCCATTCTCCCCAACAAGAGAATTCACTGCAACAAGAAGCCCTTTCCCTGCAACAGTGAGCCCCTGCTCACTGCCAACTAGAGAAAAGCCACACAAGGAAGACCCAGCACAGCCAAAATTAAGAAGAAGCTAAAAGAATGAAGATCCCAGAGTACAGCATATATAAGTTTCAGTGGAGTCAAGAACCTTCTGTCTAGTTAGTGTTCAGCACGGGAGTTTTATTCTGGGGTCCATAAACCCAGAAAGGTCTGCAGATAGTATTCAGTGAGTCTGTGTATTCAGGTGGAAAGAAGTTTTATCTTTATTTTTACTAGACTCTCATTGAAACAGCACTTCTGTTACAAAGGTCATCAGTAATCCATGGTGGTATTAGCAGTATGCGTGATCTTATCAAGAAGAGAGACATAGATATGTTTGTACTACATTATAATATTAGAGGTCTTGAAATATTGTTTCTCATCACTACCTTTGTGCTCTATCAGACTGACATGCATGGTCACGGCTGGGGCCATCAGCGCATTTCCTGCAACTTCTCCAGGTAACTGGCAGCTCTGTGCTGAATGGCCTGTCAGCCCCTAACAGTGAATTCAAATGTTCTCCCCCTTGGAATTTTACTCAGAATACTTGGACATCCTGGTGTTTCTATAGAGAAATCTACCCTCACCTTGTTTAGTTTTTATTACATTTACAACAATATATCTTCATCTATCCCCCTTCACAGATCACAGCATTGTCACGGCAAAGAGTCTTGTGTAACTCAATGAAGCTATGAACCACACTGTACAGGGCCACCCAAAATGGATGGGTCATAGTGCAGAGTTCTGACAAAACGTGGTCCACTGGAGAAGGGAATGGCAATCCACTCCAGTATACTTGCTTTGAGAACCCCATGAATATTGTGAAAAGGCAAAATGATATGGCACCAGAAGTTGAGCCCCCAAGGTCGGATGATGTCCAATATGCTACTGGGGAAGAGCAGAGAAATAGCTCCAGAAAGAATGAAGAGGCTGGACCAAAGAAGAAATGACACTCAGTTGTAGACGTGTCTGGTGGTGAAAGTAAATCTGATGCTCTCAAGAACTTCACTGCATAGGAACCTGGAATGTTAGGTTCATGAATCAAGGCAAATTAGACATGATCAAGCAGGAGATGGCCTGAGTGAACTTTGACATCTTAGAAATCAGTGAACTAAGATAGATAGGAATGAGTGAATTTAATTCAGATGACCATTATATCTACTACTATGGGCAAGAATACCTTAGAAGAAATGGAATAGACCTCAGAGGCAACAAAAGAGTCTGAAATTCAGTGCTGGGTGCAATCTCAAAAACAAAGAATGATCTCACTTCATTTTCAAGGCAAATTATTCAACATCACAGTAATTCAAGTCTATGTCGTAGCCACTAAAGCCAAAGAAGCTGAAGTATGAAGACCTACAAGACTTTCTAGACCTAACACCAAAAGTTATGTACTTTTCATAATAGGGGATTGGAATGCAAGAGTAGAAAGTCAAGGGTTATCTGGAGTAATAGGCAAGCTTGGCCTTGGAGTACAAAATGAAGCAGGGCAAAGATAGAATACACTGGTCATAACAAACACCCTTTTCCAACAACACAAGAGACAACTCTACACATGGACATCATCAGATGGTCAATACTGAAATCAGATTGATTATAAGCTTTGCAGCTGAAGATGGAGAAGCTCTATATAGTTAGCAAAAACAAGACCTAGAGCTGACTATAGCTCAGATCATGAGCTCCCTGTTGCAAAATTCAGGCTTGAATTGAAGAAAGTAGGGAGAAACAAGAGACAATTCAGGTATGACCTAAATGAAACCCCTTATGATTATACAGTGGAGGTGATGAATAGATTTATGGGATTAAATATGATAGCAGAGTGCCTGAAAAACTATGGACAGAGGTTCATAACATTTTACAGGAGGTGATGACGAAAACCATCCATAAGCAAAAGAAATGCAAGAATGTATCATGGCTGTCTGAGGACGCTTTACAAATAGCTAAGAAAATAAGAGAAGCAAAAGGCAAAGGAGAAAGAGAAAGATATGCCCAACTGAATGCAGAGTTCCAGAGAATAACAAGGAACAATAAGAAGGGCTTCTTAAGTGAACAATGTAAAGAAATAGAGGAAAACAACAGATTAGGAAAGACACAAGATCTCATCAAGAAATTGGACATATCAAGGGAGTATTTCATGCAAGGATGGACATGATAAAGGACAGAAATAGTAAGAACTAACAGAAGCAGAAGAGATTAATAAGAGGTGGCAAGAATACAGAGAAGAACTGTACAAAAAGGTCTTAATAACTTGATAACCATGATAGCATGGTCACTCACCTAGAGACTTCACCTATCCTGGAGGGTGAAGTCAAGCAGGCCTTAGGAATTATTAGAGTGAACAAAGCTAGTGGAAGTGATGGAATTCCAGCAGATCCATTTAAAATCCTAAAAGACGATGCTGTTCAAGTGCTGCACTCATTATGTCAGCAACTTTGGAAAACTCTACAGTGGCCACAGGACTGGAAAAGAGTTTTCATTCCAATCCTAAAAATGGGCAATTCAAAAGAATGTTCAAACTACAGTACAATTGCAGTCATTTCATATGCTAGCAAAGTAATATGCAAAATCCTTCAAGCTGGGCTTCAGTAGTATGTGAACTGAGAAATTCCATATGTACAAGCTTTGTTTAGAAAAGGCAGAAGAGCCAGACATCAAATTGCTACCATTTGTTGTATCATAGAAAAGCAAGGGAATTCCAGGAAAACGTCTACTTCTGCTTCATTGACTACACAAAAGCCTTTGACTGTGGATCAAAACAACTGTGGAAAATTCTCAGAGATGGAAATACCAGATCATTTTACCTGTCTCCTGAGAGACAAGAAGCAACAGTTAGAACTGAACATGGAACAACAAACTTGTTCAAAATTGGGAGAGGAGTACGTTAAGGCTTTATATTACCACTCTGCTTATTTAACATATTTATCTACATCATGCGAAATGCCGGGCTGGGAAACAATGGAAACAGTGAAAGACTTTATTGTCTGGGGTTCCAGAATCATTGCAGATGGTGACTGCAGTCATGAAATTAAAAGATGCTTGCTCCTTGGAAGGAAAGCTATGACAAACCTAGACAGCATATTGAAAAGCAGAGACATTACTTTGATGATAAAGGTCCATATAGTCAAAGCTATGATTTTTCCAGTAGTTATGTATGGATGTAAGAGTTGGACCATAAACAAGGCTGAGCACTGAAGAATTGATGCTTTTAAACTGGAGTGTTGGAGAATACTCTTGAGAGTCCCTTGGACTGCAAGGAGATCAAACCAGTCAATCCTAAAGGAAATCAATCCTGAATATTCATTGGAAGGACTGATGCTGAAGCTGAAGCTCTAATACTTTGGCCACCTGATGTGAAGATCTGACTCATTAGAAAAGAAGCTGATGCTGGGAAAAATTGAAACAGGAGAAGAAGGGGACAACAGAGGATGAGATGGTTGGATGGCATCACCAATTCAGTGGACATGAATTTGAACAAACTCTGGGAAATGGTGAAGGACAAGGGAGGCCTAGCAAGCTGCAGTCCATGGGGACACAAAGACTTGGACATGACTGAGTGACCAACAACACGACAACAAAATGTCATCCAGTCCTGTCACTTCATTCAAAAAGAAGAGGAAAAAGTGCAAACGGTGACAAATTTTACTTTCTTGGGCTGTAAAATCACTGCAGCCATGAAATTAAAAGATGCTTGCTCCTTGAAAGAAAAGCTATGACAAACCTAAACAAATTATTAAAAAGCAGAGACATCACTTTGCCAACCAACGTCCGTATAGTTAAAGCTGTTGTTTTTCCAGTAGTCATGTATGGATGTGAGAGTTGGACCAGTCAGTCCTAAAGGAAGTCAACCCTGAATATTCGTTGAAAGGACTGATGGTGAAGCTGAAGCTCCTGTACTTTGGCCACCTGATGCGAAGAACTGACTCAATGGAAATGACCCTGATTCAGGAAAGATCAATGGCAGGAGGAGAAGGTGGAGGCATAGGATGAGACCTTTAGATATCATCACCAGCTCAATGGATGTGAGTCTGAGTAAACTCTGGGAGATAGTGAAGGACAGGGAAGGCTGGCATGCTGCAGTTCATGTGGTCGCAAAGAGTCGGACATGACTTATGAAGTGAGCAACAACAGTCTTTATGAATCAGGATTTTCACTACTTGAATAATCAAAACAAAAAATTCCTAGTCCCTTGGATGTCCAGCAAAACAAGCTGTGATTTGTTGCCAAATGTAGTGTATAGTTTAAGGTTGTTACGCAAGCTTCACGATGACAGCCACCATATAATATAATCTCTAGAAAATAAAATGTAACTTGTTTATATTTAAGTATATTGCCTTTCAGCTAGTGTGCCCATAAAGAAACACACATATATAGCTATATCACAAGTTTACTTTTTAAATAATTTTATCATTTTTCTTTATTATGTCTGTTTTCCTTTGTAATCAGTGCATTTTATTTACAAATTTAGAGCAATTTTCTGGTAAGAGTTCCAAGACCAGCAAAATGGTCCAGACCACAAATGTTTAAGCACTTGGTTAACCCTATGTTTTCTTCAACATTACATTATTATATGGTGTTTATATTCAAACACATGTTTGAGGATATAATCTATTCCATTTAAAAAATATTTATTTGTATTTATTTATTTATTTGGCTACATCAAATCTAAGGTGCAGCACAAGGAATCTATTGTTTGCAGCCTGTGGAATCTAGTTCCCTGATCAGGTCCCCTGCCTTGGAAGCACAGAGTTTTAGCCATTGGACCCCCAGGGAAATCCCAACCTATTCTATACTTGCCTTTATGATCTTTAATACCTCATTGATCAAGAATTTAGTTACATAAACATTATAATTAGTAGAAAATGAATATCAGGTTCTAGAAACATCACACCTATAAAATTATATTATTTCCAAAGTTTTAAAAATAGGAAGGTGTACTCATACATTTATGTCATGCTTGCATGCTAAGTCGCTCAGTTGTGTCTGACATTTTGTGACCCCATGGACTGTAACCCGCCAGGCTCCTCTGTCCATGGGATTCTCCAGGCAAGAATGCTGGAGTGGGTCGCCATTTCCTTCTCCAGGGGATCTTCCTGACCCAGGGATCGAACTTTCATCTCTTATGTCTCCTGCATTGGCAGGCAGGTTCTTTGTTGCTAGCACCACCTGGAAAGCTCACATTTATTTTATAGTTATACACAAATTCTTTCTAATTTGCAGTATCATTCATTCCATGGACTTGTACTTGGTTAGGTTTTAAAAAGTTTACTTTATTTTATTGTAATAGCATTGTTCTTAAAACAGTTTTATTAATCACAGCAGCAAAAAATTATATCAGGTGTCAAATTGTTGATTAAACACAATTGTTTTTACACCTGTTACATTCTCAGGGTTGGAAATGGACTTTCATAATCTATCACCACTAGAAATTACCATTATCACAAAACTTTTATGCCCATCTTCACATTCTTTTTTCATCTGTGCTTTTGATAAATCAAACCCAAAATTGAAAAATTATGACTCACTCTCCCTCCCACCTCTAATTACTATACATAGTTCATATTATTGGATTGTAAACATAAAAATTAGATAAAACAGCTGTATTACTCTTTGCTCAATGATCAGGAATCTTTCTCCTATAGGTGTGGGGCCATTTCTAGAATGCAGTTTAATGAATAATAACCCTCACACTCCCAATTTTGTTTTCTATTTAGTCCCTGTCCTTAAAGTCTCTGGTGGCTCAGATGGTAAAGAATCTGCCTGCAATGTGGGAGACCCATGTTTGATCCCTGCATCAGAAAGATCCCTTGGAGAAGGGAATGGCAACCCACTCCAGCATTCTTGCCCGGAGAATCCCATGGACAGAGGAGTCTGGTGGGCTATGGTCCCTGGGGTCGCAAGGAGTGACACGACTGAGAGACTAACACTTTCAAATCTAATTTGAATTCCGAAGCTGTCAGAAGGTACCTGTGCTTCTTGAGAGATGTCTTTCTGGAATGAGATAGGGTAGATACATGGATCTTGGCCCTTGAACAGAGGTAGCTAACAAGGGAGTGCACTTGTGCAGTCACTTGGTTGTGTCCGACTCTCTGCAACCCCATGAACTATAGCCTACCAGGCTCCTCTGTCTATGGAATTTTTCAGGCAAGAATACTGGAGTGGGTTGCCGTTTCCTCCTCCAGGGGGATCTTCCCAACACAGGGATGGAACCCGCATCTCCTGTGTCTCCTGCATTACAGGAGGATTCTTTACCCACTGAACATTGAGGAAGCCCCTAGGAAGGGAGGATTGTGCTTTCGTGACAACACCAGAGGAGACTGTCAGTGAGGTGGAGAAGGACACACTCTTCCTGGGGTGGGAGGGGAAGTTCTATGGGTTCAACCTGCACAGGTCCTTTCCACGGGACCCAGAGCAGTCAGACAAGAGGAGGCCTAATGCACGTTATCCTTGGAGATCCTCTGGTCTAGATCCGCCCTCTCACCACTGCTGAACTGGGAGAAAGGGAGGAGAAGGGTGTGCTTTCCTTATCAGAGAGGAGAGGTTGGAACAACAGTCAACTTCTGACAAAAGAGCAGACAAAGCCAAAGAGCAGAAGAGTGAGCAGAAAGCAGACTCTGCTCAGGTCTTCCTGGGGAGGAGGGTTCATAACCTGACTGTTGTTGGCCCCGCATCTCATTTCCCCACTTGCCTCAACCTCCCAGATGGGGTTGTGGGTTTTCCTTCTGAGGCTCTCAACGCTCCTGTCCTTCATCTCAAACGGCCATACCCAGGACCTGGGGAGGGACTCTCACCCATCCTCCCCCAGTTCTCACACATTTTTCTCTCTTCCTTCTTAGCTGTGCTTCTCCCACTAGCCATGCCTTCTCTCTCCTCCCTCCCACACTTTCTGGATTGGGGGGGGGGGGTCCCTTCATTTGTAAAATGACAGTAGTCATCTGCCCTGAGCCCCCATGATTATTCTGAGGCTCAAGTATCTATATGAGCATTGGGAGCAGGAGGGTGGGGGTTCATTATGTTATCAATTACATTATGCAATATTGAAGTCAGAGCTTGATATAGCCTTAGTCGTAATTAAGAATCAGACTTTTCCCAAGGTGGGCCTCTACTTACCACCATGCATTCCCTCAGATTTGTTGAAACTTCAAGCACCACGGTGGCCTCTTCACTCGTGTCTATTTGCAGCATCTGCAGGTCCATTGTCATCAACTGTTGACTGGTTCTGGGAAGAGAGATGTGGGTCTGAGATCAGAAATCAATTCATGAGAGACGGGGCTTGCGATCAGCAAGACCAAGGGAACAGAGAAGGTACAGATGAAGGAGATGATGAGAGCAGGATCAATCACTCAGCATCTGAGTCTCCTGAGAACTTTTGATTTGGGGTTGTTTTGTACAGATTGGGTGTGCTTACTAAAGCAACTTGAATTCTTTGTTTTAAAGCTGAGCATCTTCTTTCCTTCCACTGGTCATCTTAGTTTGCCCCAAAGCAAGGAACTGCCTGGGATGAGGGGCTTTCTAGTGCTAAAACCAAGAAATTCTTGAGCAAACTGGGCTGGGTGGTCACCTTAATTAGCACAGTTTATTTCAACAACTTGCCATGCCTCAGGGCTGAATAGAGTGGTATCTATATCTGAACTTGTCCTCACCCAGTGTTTCTTGGTGCCTCCACATTATACCAGCTTCTCAAAATCCTGAGTGGTTTTTCCCAGGGTAGGACACCTGGTCCCACTACAGAGATCACCACCAGAATCATAACCCAGAAATCCAGCATTCCAAACTCTCTTCCTGTAGAGAAAACTTCCAAGATTTGCTGAGTGATTCTATTCCTCCCCAGTCCCTAGCTCCATTTCCTACTTACTCCATTCTGCTTTCCCAGTTTCTTGCTTCTGTCAAACGTGGACCCTCAGTGAACTAGCTTCTAAACCTGCGCTTCCTGATATCAGGGTTTGAGGGGGCAAGTGGTCCTTGTCTTCATCTTTGGTCTTGAGAATAGGGAGAATGTCTAAGTTGCTGGGTCAGCGCAGTCTCATACCATAGGGCCAAGGATCTGTGACCACACCCTCTAATCCTTTCCTGAGTCCTGCCCAAAGCTTCCTAAAGCTATTGTTGGAACTCTCTGACCTGCTTCATCTCTTCTAGGAGGGAAGGTACGAGAAGGTGGGGTTTTCTGAGCAGAATTCGAACAAAGGTATTGACTTATGGACAGGATGTGGATCAGAGCTTTGGCTCAGAGTTAAAGAAATCACCTCCCATGCAGGAGACTCAGGTTCAGTGCCTGGGTAGGGAAGATCCCCTGGAGAAGGAAGTGGCAATCTACTTCTGTATTCTTGCCTGGGAAATCCCATGGACAGAGGAGGCTGGTGGGCTACAGTCTATGGGGTCGCAAAAGAGACACACACAACCTAGCAACTAAACAATAACAACCACAGTTACTTACAGCCTATTTGAACACTGGGAGCCTTATTTCCATGGGCAACCTAGAAGCACCCAGTGGAAATGTGAGGGAAATTGATGACACTCCCTAAGAGGGGGAAAATGGAGCTAGGTGTGGGGTTCACAAGAGTTCCTGGGACTAGAGTTCTGGGAAGTTGAAAAAGTTTTCAGGAACGGCTATGCAGATTTCTAGGGTAGGAGTGGAGGAGCCCCCTCCCCACCCAATTTTTTTTGTTTTTAATAAGGAGGAGAAAGTCTTGGCTCACGTGTCTTCCTGAGCTTTGGTGGTCCTCAGCTGCAGGCAAAGAATCAGAAGCAGGGCAACAGGGCTGGCCCTGAGCAGGAGATGGAGAGAGTACATGCTGAAAGAGAAAGAATGTGATGTCCTAGAGAAGTAGGATCCCAGGTGCTCAGCACAGTCTTTATACGCAGATCAAGGAAGTGGAGAGCTGCCAAGCAGATCCATGTTGTCAATCATACATTTATCCTCCCCACTCATGATCTTTCCTTGTTGAGCTGAAGTTTGTTTTTCTATGGAAAAAGTCAACATTCAGCTTGAGTGTTAAGAGTCTGGGAGAGGAATTAGATTACCCTTCCTCGTTTTCTATTAGAGTTTCTCAGAATGGCCAGGACCTCAAAAGATATACCAAACTTTCCCTAGTTATCCTTTCATGCCTGTCTGTCCTGCTCTACATGGTCTTAGCTTCAGTCACTGCTCTGATAGTCTCTGGAGCCAGAGAATCCAGCTATGGGAGCAGATTTCAGATATCAGTCTGGGGCACATTTACTTGATCCCCTTATTAAGTTCAACAGGACATGTTCAAATCCTTTCTTCAGAAACTCAGGTGATCAAGGTCTCCCCAAGGGCCACCAAAAATCATATGGTGGGGGGAACTAGAGATGGGCTGCTCTGGATGATGGAAAATTGAGGTCACAACACTGGGTGACTTGAAGATGTTTGTGATTATAGAGTCCTTCTTAATTTCAGGGTCAATGATACGTCCTACAGATGCCCAAGATCCCCAGCTGCCCCAGAGTCCCCAGCGCAGGTAGTATTTTAACTCTAGACAATTTCTGTACATAGCTGGCATCCCTAAATCAGACATCTCAGCACTGAAGAGTCTGCTTATTTCACCATTGAGGTGGCCACTTTTTTACTGCTGTATTACAGCACAAGGCACACAGGAAGACCCACAATGGAAAGGATTGTTTCCATTAGAACAGAACCCAAACAGTGTCCAGAGATTGCTCTGGCAGGAATGAGAGATTCTCTCCCTAGGATGAGAGGGAAACTGGCTCTTGATGGCACTGGCATTGTGATGTTTTCATTCAGTTAAATCTATTCCTTTACCTATGATGTCATGACATTGTGGAATTTGTTCCTATCCTTTGCATGACAGATGGCAGTATAGGAAGACTTTCCCTGGCATGAAGGTGAAAATCAGGGTTCTGAGAGTTGCCTGTGTATATCTCTAGAGCCAGAATTAAGATTTAAAGTCCAGGTGTATGCCTCAGTTTCTGAATATATCTTTGTGGATTGCTCTGCCTGCTTATTGTACTCTTGCATTTCCCTACTCATTCCTCTGAACTTGACATTACTCATGTCACTCCTCACTTGTAACTCCAGCTATTATTGTGGTCACATGCTTTCTTCTTTGTTTCCATTCTGTGTACTCAAGAACAATGCTTTCATTTCACCCCACCCTGGTCACGGTGACCCTCCTTCTTCAACATTGTAACTTTTTGTACATCTGCATTCTTTCAACATTCTTCAACAATGTAATTTTCTTTGCACCTGCTCCTTCTCTTACTTGCTTGTACAAATTTCATCAGAGGGACCTGCTAGCTAAGATAAAAAAAGAATCTGGGCCAAAGAATCTGGAAAGTGTCCATTCTCTTCCACCGGAAATCCAGGAAGAATTCCCTGCTGAGGTTTAACTCCCTTTGAAGGCATAGTCTCATCGTTGAGGACCTGCCTCTAGCGTATTTCCCACAAAGCAGCTCTCCAAAAGGGACAGCTGATGAGTTAAGAGCATCTATTGACTCTGTGTTCTCCCATTGGCCAGTGTGAATGTGTGTGTGTCTGCTCAGTCGTGTTTGACTCTTTGGGACCCCAGGGACTCTAGTAGCCCACCAGGCTCCTCTGTCCATGGAATTTTCCAGGCAAGAATACTGGAGTGGGTTGCCATAGGAAACGACAATATTTAGAACCTTCAGTGCATATGATGTATCTTATGTATTGTGCAGGCCATGGCTAATTTAATGGTTTATTTTGTATGTTAATTTGGCTAGACCAAAGTATCTAGTTTTGGGTTAACTACAAGTCTCGATGTCATGGTGAAGCCTTATTTATTTTCTAAATTTAGTTTTTATTTTATTTATTTTTATTTAAACTTTTAATTTTATACTGGAGTAGAGCTGATTATGCCGTCTATGGGGTCACACAGAGTCGGACACGACTGAAGCAACTTAGCAGCAGCAGCAGCAGCAGAGCTGATTAACAGTGTTATAATTTCAGGTGCACAGCCAAGTGACAACATATACACGTATCCATTCTCCCCTAAACTCCCCTCGCATCCAGGCTGCCACATAACGCTGAGCAGAGTTCCCCGTGCTGTACAGTAGGCCCCTGTTGGTTATCCATTTAAAATATAGCAATGTGTATATGTTAATCCCATACTCCCTATCTCTTCCCCCTTCCTCCCATAACCATAAGTTCCTTCTCTAAATATGTGAGTCTGTTTCTGTTTTGTAAGTTCATTTGTATCATTTCTTTTTAGATTCTGTGTGTAAGGGATATCACATATTTCTCTTTCTCTGACTTACTGCGAAGCTATTTTTAAATCAATAGACATTCAGTTCAGTTCAGTTCAGTCTCTCAGTTGTGTCCAACTCTTTGCGACCCCATGAATCTCAGCACACCAAGCCTCCCTGTCCATCACCAACTCCTGAAGTTCATTCAGACTCACGTCCATCGAGTCAGTGATGCCATCCAGCCATCTCATCCTCTGTCATCCCCTTCTCCTCCTGCCCCCAATCCCTCCCAGCATCAGAGTCTTTTCCAATGAGTCAACTCTTCGTATGAGGTGGCCAAACTACTGGAGTTTCAGCTTTAGAATCATTCCTTCCAAAGAACACCCAGGACTGATCTCCTTCAGAATGGACTGGTTGGCTCTCCTTGCAGTCCAAGGGACTCTCAAGAGTCTTTCCCAACACCACAGTTCAAAAGCATCAATTCTTCGGTGCTCAGCCTTCTTCGCAGTCCAACTCTCACATCCATACATGACCACAGGAAAAACCATAGCCTTGACTAAATGGACCTTTGTTGGCAAAGTAATGTCTCTGCTTTTTAATATGCTATCTAGGTTGGTCATAACTTTTCTTCCAAGGAGTAAGTGTCTTTTAATTTCATGGCTGCAGTCACCATCTGCAGTGATTTTGGAGCCCCAAAAAATAGTCAGCCAATGTTTCCACTGTTTCCCCATCTACTTTCCACGAAGTGATGGGACCGGATGGCATGATCTTCATTTTCTAAATGTTGAGCTTTAAGCCAACTTTTTCACTCTCCACTTTCACTTTCATCAAGAGGCTTTTTAGTTCCTCTTCACTTTCTGCCATAAGGCTGGTGTCATCTGCATATCTGAGGTTATTGATATTTCTCCCGGCAATCTTGATTCCAGCTTGTGCTTCTTCCAGCCCAGCATTTCTCATGATCTACTCTGCATATAAGTTAAATAAGCAGGGTGACAGTATACAGACTTGATGCACTCCTTTTCCTATTTGGAACCAGTCTGTTGTTCCATGTCCAGTTCTAACTGTTGCTGCCTGACCTACATATAGGTTTCTCAAGAGGCAGGTCAGGTAGTCTGGTATTCCCATCTCTTTCAGAATTTCCCACGGTTTATTGTGATCCACACAGTCAAAGGCTTTGGCATAGTCAATAAAGCAGAAATAGATGTTTTTCTGGAACTCTCTTGCTTTTTCCATGATCCAGTGGGTGTTGGCAATTTGATCTCTGGTTCCTCTGCCTTTTCTAAAACCAGCTTGAACATCAGGAAGTTCACGGTTCACATATTGACATTAAGTAAAGCTAATTATCCTCCATAACGTGGGCAGATCTCATCCAATCAGATGAAAGCCTCAAGAGAAAGGACTAAGGCCACCTAAGGAAGAGGAGATTTTAC
Source organism: Bos grunniens (assembly GCF_055505025.1). Classification (NCBI taxonomy): domain Eukaryota; kingdom Metazoa; phylum Chordata; class Mammalia; order Artiodactyla; family Bovidae; genus Bos; species Bos grunniens. The sequence goes on from NC_141168.1 coordinate 13,667,216, forward strand.
CTCTGGAATGCCTGCAGACCTTATCTGCGACATCAGCTCTTTCCTGGGTCTTCAGTGTGCTGACCTGCCACATAGATTTCAAACTGGCCAGTCTCTGCAATTATTTGAATCAAATCCTCAAAAAAAAAAAAAAAAAAAAAACCTCTCTCTGTCTCTCTCAGACATACACACACCCACACACATCCATACACCCACACACACCCCCCCCCATGCACCCACACACACCCCAGACACATCGCAATACCCACCCACCCCCACACACCCACTCCCACACATGCCCTCCCACACACCCCCACACACCCTAACACCCACAACCCCAACACACGCCAACACCCACCATCCCAGCACCCATAACCCCCATCCACACCCCACACACACCCCCACACATCCCCACAAACTCTAACACCTGCCTCCCCAACACCTACCCCATCCACCCCCATACCCCCCCACACATCCACAGAGACCCCAGACACACCCCAATACCCACCCACCCCTATACATCCCAACACACACCCTCCCACACACACCCCCCACACACGCCCACAAACCCTAACACCTGCCTCCCCAACACCTACCCCCACATACACCCATACCCCCCCACACACCCACAGAGACCCCAGACACACCCCAATACCCACCCACCCCTATACACCCCAACATACACCCTCTCACACACACCCCAACACAATCATCCCCCCCAACCCCCCAACAACAAGCCCCCTCTCCCCAATACACACCCTACTGGTTCTGTTTCTCTTTTGAGAATCCTAATACAGACTGTGTTTGGAAAGGGATAGTACAGGTTGAAAGTGTTGGGATTCATATTGGTTAAAAGTATATTTGAAACTGTGGGGTAAAATTGCTTTCTGAACTCAGGGTATCGTGGCATTCCACCTGGGAAGGCCAGATGAGAAGTGAAGATACAACACTTAGATGGGTTGTGCTGAGTTCTCAGTGCCATTTTACTGGGCTTCAGGATGTTTCACTGTAACTTTATTATGTGGGGAAGTCCTGGGATGTAAGACAGATTATTGCCTGTTGAACATAATTTTGAAAGATACTGCACAATGATATTTACCTCTACTTTAGTATAAAATTATTATTATTTTTAAAGCGATGGTCACATGGGAGTTCCTCCCATTTCAGGGGACCCGGTTCTATCCCTCATCAAGGAACTAGGTCCCACATGCCACAACTAAGAGTTCACTTGCCCAACTAAAGACCCCGCATGCCTTAGCGGAGATCAAGGATCCCCTGTGCCTCAACTAAAACTCAGTGCAGTCAAATAATTAATTCGTTGTTGTTCAGTCACTCGGTCATATCTAACTCTTTGCAAGCGACTCCGTTGACTACGCCAGACTTCCCTGTTCATCGTCAACTCCTGGAGTATGCTCAAACTCATGTCCATTGAGTTGGTGATGCCATCTAACCATCTCATCCTCTGTCGTCCCCTTCTCCTCCTGCCTTCAATCCTTCCCAGCATCAAGATCTTTTCCAATGAGTCAGCTCTTTGCATCAGGTGGCCAGAATACTGGAGATTCAGCCTCAGCAGCAGTCCCTCCAATAAATATTCAGGATTGATAACCAATAAAAAAAGAATCCACACTTCCAATGCAGCGGGTGTGGGTTCAATTCCTCGTTGGGGAACTAAGATTCACATGCCACATGGTAAGGCCAAAAAAAGGAAAAAAAGAAGAAGAAGAGAAAGCAGTGGTCACATATTTGTCAAGATACCACACAAAATGATGGCCACGGAATAATGAAACATGGTGAGGATGATATAAGGACCAGTATGAATGACCATGATTTGTCTTTTACTCCGTCATGTATGTTTGGTTATAGGACTCCTGGGTATGTTAACCTGACTTAAACATTTGCAAACATTGGTTCAGTAATCCTGACTTAAACAGCAATGACTATCTGTTCTAGAAAGTGACGTGGTTTGAGAGCCGTTAAGCCAATCAGTCACCACAACACTGTCCCCTCAACTGCTATCCAAACTGGATAGAAGATCTGGATGGAGATGAAGAGTGTCAGGCAAACTGGGCAGCAGCGTGTTTTCTTATACATTTTCACTGGGTTTAGCTTAAAACCAGGAACTAGGTAAATGCCTGTGTGCGTGCTAAGTTGTTTCAGTCGTGTCTGACTCTTTGTGACCCCATGGACTGTAGCCCGCCAGGCTCCTCTGTCCATGGGGTTCTTCAGGCAAGAATACTAGAGTAGGTTGCCATGCCCTCCTTCTTGGGATCTTCCTGACCCAGGGATCGAACCTGCGTCTCTTATGTCTTCTGCATCGGCAAGCAAGTTCTTTTCCACTAGCACCACCCGAGAAATCTTCTAGACAAATGTATCAGGCAAAATCCATATGTCCCAAGCCCGTTCCACAGTTGACATAGAGGTATCAGTATTCATGGGGCTGAATATATCTGAAAAGATCAATATTTCAGGGGCAAGATAGAATATAATTAGTGGCCACAGTTTGTATGAGTGTTTTCAAAATGCTGTTTATAACAAAAGTTTTTGGGATAATGCTATCGTCTTTCCTGTGTTATTGTTCAGAAAACCCATTAAGCAGATGGCTCCTAAAAGGAAAAAAATACCAACTCGTCATGTGCTTTAAGTGATGAACAAGTATAGTAGGTTTAAGAAATCAAAGAGAGGTTGATAAAATCAAATTGTAAACCACCCAGGAGGCTCACAGCAGAGAATGTGCTCAAGTCCAGGGGAAGGGATTAAGGATTAGGGAGGAGTTTGCCACAGGCTAAATTTGCAAATGGAAAGATTACCCTGGACCTGACAGGCAGGAAGTTAAGGGACAACCTGAAAAGGGAGTTATAGAAGCCAACACACATTGAGCACAGACTATTGCGTGACATCACACTAAGTATTTCACATATATTAACTCACTGAATCTTCAAAATAACCCCACAAAGTAGGTTTCCGGTTTTAATTCATTTAACAAACGGGGAAATGGAGGCACATAGCAGATAAACACATGGAGCCCAGATCACATAGCTGGTAACGGGAGGAGCCAACTTTAGATCCAGGTTTTGTGGAATCTGAAAGTTTTGTTTTATAGGATTGGGAACCTCTTTCACAGGTAGAATACACATTTACAAATGTGAAATACAGGTACAGGACCTTGGAAGAGGCTGTAAGTGAAGGGCCCTGAATCTTCACGTCACTAACTCTACTGTGAATATATCTCTGGATGGAGTCAGAATTTGAATATAGGCCACCTGGTTCTAGACTCTGAGCTTTTAGTGATTCCACTGTCTCCTGGTGAGTACAAAGCCCTGGTGAGGCTACCCAAAGGGGGAGTTCCAGAGTGGGGAGATATAAGACCCACTCACTCTAAGCCTGTGTTTTGCCTTCTATAAAACTGACCACACTAACGTGTTTCTCCATGAAGCTGATGTGAACAATGTCAGCATTCATCCTTTCTTCTGTCTGTCCATCTCTCCATCCATCATCCTCCCAATCCCTTCAGTTAATCCAGTCTACAAATATTGGTTAAGCACCTATCATTACAAAGAGGCTTTAGTTGATGGGCATTCGGAGATGAATGTGACAGAGGACAGTGGAGGAGAAGAGTCAAAAAACAAATTTAATAGGTCATGATCAGCACTGTAATAATAGTTTCTGTTTATTGAGGATTGCTAAGGATTTTGCCAGGTTAACCTAAATGACAGAGACCTCCCTGGCGGTCCAGCGGTTAAGACTTCCCCTTCCAATGCATGGGGTGCGAGTTCAATCCCTGGTTGGGGAGCTAAGATCCTACATGCCTCAAAGCCAAAAAATTGAAACACAAAACAAAAGCAATGGTGTAACAAATTCAATTAAGACTTTAAAAATGGCCCACATCAAAAAGGCTTTAAAAAAGAAAAGCTAAATGAAACTGGCAGGTTTGAGACCTGTTTCTCTCTGTCCATATATTTTTAAAAGCACCCAAACAAACATACCTACAATAGTAAAATATAAATTTGACTGCAAGTTTGGAATAATGTCATAGATCTTTATTCTTTTAGGGGAGATGGAGAAGTTTTACATCTTCTGTTCCACTGACACTTCTCTTAATGTCTGCCCCAATTCCAGCATTTCTCTCTTAATGGTAGCTGCTGGAGACTTCGTCTTGTCTCTCTTACCATGTAGTGTTCCCACATCATGATGTTTCTCCATTTTTATCACTTTTTTATACACTGAGTACTTTTAACATATGACCCTCCCTCCCACTGTGAAAGACCTCAGAAGTAGAGCTCATTTTCTTTTGTCTCCTTTTCTGATGAGAATCACACACCCCAGAATTACTACGTACAGCTTCTACAAATACCAAAAGCAACGCTAAGAACAAATATTTACAGAGCTCTAGCTATAAGTCAGACTCTATTCTAAGTGCTTAACATATTAATTTACCTACCTTAAAAATCATGTAATTTAAGTATTATCCCATTTTATGGATGAGGAATTTGAGGCCCAGAGAGATGAGTTAACTGGCTCAAGGTTGCAAAGTGAGTAATGTACAGACTTGTGTTTCAAACTTAAGTTGTCTGATATCAGACCACTTAAGTCCTTAAGCACATATATTGTCTCTAAATGTAGCAACATTACAGTTGAAGAAAGGAAACTCAGGAGAGGTTTAATAGCTTACTCAAGTTATACAGCCAATGAATAAAAAGTGATAATCACATATGATATCACTTTGATGTGGTATCTAAAAAATGATACAAATAAACTTATTAACAAAACAGAAATAGACACACTGACATAGAAACTTCTGGTTACCAAAGGGGAAAGGCGGAGGAGGGATAAATTAGGAATTTGGGATTAAAAGATACACGCTGCTATATATGAAATAGATAACCAGTAAGAACGCACTGTATAGCACAGGGAATTATATTCACTATCTTGTAATAACCTATAATGGAAAGAAATCTGAAAAAGAATATATATATTATATATATATATATGAAAGTGAAAGTGTTAGTCTGTCAGTCTTGTCTGACACTTTGTAACTCCATGGACTATAGCTTGCCAGGCTCCTCTGTCCATGGGATTTTCCCAGGCAAGAATATTAGAGTGAGTAGGCATTCCCTTCTCCAGAGGAATCTTCCTGACCCAGGGATTGAGCCCGGGTCTCCTGCAATGCAGGCAGATTCTTTACTGTCTGATGCACCAGTTTTGAATATCACCTTTTTCATTTAAAGTTTTTATCTGGAATGTTGTAAATCAGCTATACTTCAAGAAAAGATAAAAAGTTAAAAAGGTGATATTCAAACCCAGATAGAAGCAAACCTAGAATTGGTACTCTTAATGACTATCTTACATTATGGAATTTCCACAAAGAACATTTAACTCATACTGAGGATATAATGAATTTTCAGAGGAGTTGCATCCAAGTTGAGTTTTGAAGTGTTTCAATGTGAGTCAAAATAGTTGATATACAAAAAATACTTCCCATATTTAATTATGCAATTTTATGAGTTTAGACATATGCATCAGTTCAGTTCAGTTCAGTTGCTCAGTTGTGTCTGACTCTTTGTGACCCCATGGACTGCAGCATGCCAGGTTTCCCTGTCCATCACCAACTCACGGAGCTTACTCAAACTCTTGTCCATTGAGTCGGTGATGCCATCCAACCATCTCATCCTCTGTCATCCCCTTTTCCTTCCACCTTCAATCTTTCCCAGCATCAGGGTCTTTTCCAGTGAGTCAGTTCTTTGCATCAGGTGGCCAAAGTATTGGAGCTTCAGCTTCAGCATCAGTCCTTCCAATAAATATCCAGGACTGATTTCCTTTAGGATGGACTGGTTTGATCTCCTTGCTGTCCAAGAGACTCTCAAGAGTCTTCTCCAATACCACAGTTCAAAAGCATCAATTCTTCAGTGCTCAGCTTTCTTTATAGTCCAACTCTCACATCCGTATATGACCACTGGAAAAACCATAGCTTTTACTATATGGACCTTTGTTGGCAAAGTGATTTTCAATATGATATCTAGGTTGGTCATAGCTTTTCTTCCAAGGAGCAAGCGTCTTTTAATTTCATGGCTGCAATCACCATCTGCAGTGATTTTGGAGCCCCGCAAATATAAAGTCTCTCACTGTTTCCATTGTTTCCTCATCTATTTGCCATGAAATGATGGGGCCAGATGCCATGATCTTAGTTTTCTGAATGTTGAGTTTTAAGCCAACTTTTTCACTCTCCTCTTTCACTTTCATCAAGAGGCTCTTTGGTTCTTCTTTGCTTTCTGCCATAAGGGTGGTGTCATCTGCATATTTGAGGTTATTGATATTTCTCCCAGCAATCTTGATCCCAGCTTGTGCTTCATTCAGCCCAGCCTTTTGCATGATCTACTCTGCATATAAGTTAAACAGGCAGGGTGACAATATAGGGCCTTGCCGTACTCCTTCCCCAATTTGGAACCAGTCCATTGTTCCATGTCCAGTTCTAATGGTTGCTTCTTGACCTGCATATAGATTTTTATTGAATTTGAAGCATATACTGTGAGTGGTAGAAAAATTAATGGCACCCCCAGTTGTCCATGTCCTAATCTCTGGAACCTGTATGTTACTTTATCTGGCAGAAAAGACTTTCTGGATATGATTAAATTACAGGCCTTGAGAAGGGGAGATTATCCTGGGTGACCTTGAGGGGCCCATTGTAATCACAAAAGGTTTTACAAGGGAAAGAATGACGCAGAAGTGTTAGAGACAGAGGAGATAGACAGAAGCAAAGGTTAGCATGATATATGGAAGGGTCCATAAGCCAAGGGAGTTAGGCTGCTTCTAGTATCTGGAAAAGGAAAAAGATTCTCCCCTAGAGCCTCCAGGCTGCTAGCACCTTAGTTTAGGACTTCTGAGCCCCAGAACTATAAGATAAAAAAATTGTGTTGCTTTAATCCACTAGACTTACGGTAACTTGTTATAGCAGTGTTGGGACACTAATACATGCTGCATAATTTCCATCATTTTATCCATACTGAAAAATTTTTAAGTTTCTATCATGTTATATATATGCTTGAAAAGTGTGTATTTTTGAATATCATTTTTTCATATATCTAATACATCAAGTCCATCCTAAGGGAAATCGGTCTGGGTGTTCATTGGAAGGACTGATGTTAAAGCTGAAACTCCAGTATTTTGGCCACCTGATATGAAGAGCTGACTCATTTGAAAAGACCCTGATGTTGGGAAAGATTGAAGGCAGGAGGAGAAGGGGACGACAGAGAATGAGATGGTTAGATGGCACCACTGACTCAATGGACATGACTTTGGGTAAACTCCAGGAGATGGTGATGGACAGGGAGGTCTGGCCGGTGATGGACAGGGAGGTCTGGCATGCTGCAGTTCATGGGGTCGCAAAGAGTTAGACACGACTGAGTGACTGAACTGAACTGAACTGAACCGAATACATCAAGTTTTAGAAAATTGTCATCAAATAGTCTATTTACTTCCTAAATTTCTATTAATTTTCCTAAAAAATTGTTAAGAGTGGTGTATTAGAATATTTTTACAAAGATTTTAATTTCTCTTATTTATTCTTATTATGTAAAAGTTTGCTTTATGTATTTTGAGTAGGTGTTATTAGGTATAGCATTCAGTTTAGTTATATTTTCCTGTCAAACTAAATTTAGCTAATAAAACTGTTTTAACCATTTTTTTTTTAAACTCTAACAATTTTTTTGGCTGTAAATTCTATTCTATCTCATGTTAACATAGTGATATAAACTATGTTTGGTTAGTTATTGTCTGTTAAGTCCTCTTATATGCTTTTATTTTCAATATACTCATATTCTTATACATGAGATAAGTTTTTAATAAGCAATGAGTAATTAATTTGGGGTTGCTTATACAGTCCGAAAATATGTCTTCTTCTTCTGCTGCTGCTGCTAAGTCGCTTCAGTTGTGTCCGACTCTGTGCGACCCCATAGAAGGCAGCCCACCAGGCTCCCCTGTCCCTGGGATTCTCCAGGCAAGAACACTGGAGGGGGTTGCCATTTCCTCTCCAATGCATGAAAGTGAAAAGTCAAAGTGAAGTCGCTCAGTCGTGTCCGACTCTTCACTACCCCATGGACTGCAGCCTACCAGGCTCCTCTGCCCATGGGATTTTCCAAGCAAGAATACTGGAGTGGGTTGCCATTGCCTTCTCTGATGTCTTCTAATCTAGGCATTTAATTTATTATATATTTGGGTTTTACTATAACATATAATTTGTATAGTCAAGGCTATGGTCTTCCCAGTGGTCATGTACTGTTGTGACAGCTGGACCGTGAAGAAGGCAGAATACCAAAGAATTAATGCGTTTGAAATGTGGTGCTGGAGAATACTCCTGAGAATCCCTTGGACAGTAAGGATATCAAACCAGTCAGTCTTAAGGGAGATCAACCCTGAATACTCCGAAGGTCTGATGCTGAATCTGAAGTTCCAGTGTTTTGGTTATCTGATGTGAACAGCCAACTCATTGGAAAAGTCCTGATGCTGGGAAAGACTGAGGGCAGGAGGAGAAGAGGGCCTCAGAAGATGAGATGGCTGGATGGCATCATCGATGCGATGGACTTGAACTTGGGCAAACTTTAGGATATGTTGAGGAACAGAGAGGCCTGGTGTACTACAGTTCATGGTATTGCCAAGAGTTGGACATGACTGGGTGGCTGAAGAACAACATTTTTCTATCTCCGTTTTCTATTTTTTTATTGTTTTCTTTTGAATTGATAATACTTCTCATTATTAAGTTTCTCTTTTATATTAGCTTATATGTTATATATGCTACTATATTATATGATTATATTAGAAATTTTATCATGCATATGTAATATGACAGAGTCTAATATTAGTTACATCAGCTTTCTCTGAACAATATAAAGCCTTAGATCATTTTACCTGTACTCCCAACTTTGTATGCCATTGTTGCAGTGTATTTTAATTCTCTCTAAATATTTTTAAGCAAAATTTTCCTATAAACATTTTTATTGAGGTACAACACACATAAAATGCCCAGGTAACAAGTAGATCTTGATGAATTTTTCCCTCTGAAAGGACTTGCCTATAGCTCAAATGATAAATAATCTGCCTGCAATGCAGGAGACCAGGGTTTGATCCCTGGGTCAGGAAGGTCCTCTGGAGATGGGAATGGCAATCCACTCCAGTATTCTTGCCTGGAGAATCCCATGGACAGAGAAGCCTGGTGGGCTACAGTCCATGGGGTTGCAAAGAGTCAGACATGACTAAGCAACTAACACACACACACCCCTCTGAAACCACCATTTGAATTAAGATACAGATTATTTTTTTGTACACTAGAAACCTCATTTATGCCCCCTTCAACTCAATATCCCCAATGTTATTCAAAAATTCCTATTTCTATCACCCAGGACTGTGTTTTTTCTTTCCCTGAGCATCATATAGAGTTTGTCTGTCATCTGTCTATCTATCTGTCTACAGTTGTTGGTGTCTGGATTCTTTCCTTCAGCATAGTTTCTGTAGATGTTTACACTTAACAGTAATTAAATATTTTCCATTGTTGTTTAATATTACATAAATGTACCACTATTTATTGTTTCATTCTACAACTGATGTGCAATTGAGTGTTTTTCCATTTTTGATATTTTGAAGAAAATTGTTATTTTTTTTTCAAACATGCTTTTAGGACGAATCAGGACCTAGCTGCAACAGCTACAAGCTTCCTGCAGCCCTGCCCAGGTCCAGCTCAGAGCCTGGCCTTAGACCCCACCCACTGCCATAAATCCACTCATTTATCTTGAATAGTCAGATCTATTATAATGTGACATATGTACTCCTAAAAACTGCTACACTATGCAAAATGTCACAAAAAAACCATAAGACTTATGCCCTTACTCCCATTTTTCTCATAACATTCAAAAACATTGTTAGTAATACATAGAGGAACCTAGTAAAAGAATGGTATAATTTTACATATGTCATATGGTTACTATAATAAATGTCACACTTTGCCTTAAAAAAGACACAGTGTTTGCTTGTGGAAGTACGTGTCACAGGGTGGCAGCTTGTGAGTCACTGTGAAAGGATGGGAGGAGGGTTATCTGAAATCAGACAGAAAGTTGTGACTGGTTGTAGGTAAGTGGGTGTGACTCATTGTCCTTGCTTTGGTGGAGGCTGCTGAACTTTTACAATCTTCAAATCCTTGAGCGTGTTGTTTTTTTTTTTTTCTTCCCTTTGGATTATTGATCTTTAAAAATTTGTAATGGATGCTTGTTTCATCAAAATTATAATTTTTTAAAGAAATTTATTTATTTTAATTGGGGGCTAATTACTGGTTTTTGCCAGACATCAGCATGAATCAGCCACAGATCTACATGTGTTCCCCTATCCTGAACCCCCTCCCACATCCCTCCCCACCCCATCCCTCTGGGTTGTCCCAGAACACCGGCTTTGAGTGCCCTGCTTCATGCATCAAACTTGCACTGGTCATCTGTCTTACATATGGTAATATACACATTTCAATGCTGTTCTCTCAATTCATCCCACCCTCACCTTCTCTCACATTGTACAAAAGTCTGTTCTTTACATCTGTGTCTCTTTTGCTGTCTTGCATATAGGGTCATCGTTACCATCTTTCTAAATTCCATATATATGCGTTAGTATACTGTATTGGTGTTTCTCTTTCTGACTTACTTCACTCTGTATATAATAGACTGCAGTTTCATCCACCTCATTAGAACTGACTGCAATGTGTTCTTTTTTATAGCTGAGTAATAGTCCATTGTATATATGTACCACAACTTCCGTATCCGTTCGTCGGCCCATGGGCATCTAGGTTGCTTACATGTCCTGGCTATTGTAAACAGTGCTTCAATGATCATTGGGGTACATGTGTGTCTTTCCATTCTGGTTTCCTTGGTGTGTATGCTCAGCAGTGGGATTGCTGGGTCATAAGGAAGTTCTATTCCCAGTTTTTTAAGGAATCTCCACACTGTTCTCCATAGTGGCTGTACTAGTTTGTATTCCCACCAACAGTGTAAGAGGGTTCCCTTTTCTCCACACCATGCATTGTTTGCAGACTTTCAAAATTATAATTTTTGACTCAATTTTTAGCCTCCTTCTTCAATTAACTTTAGTATCAATGCTGGAAATTCTTTTGTGACTTTCTCATCTTATTCATGCATAGTTTCGCCTGAAACTGAATGTTTTGAAAATTGTGGTGATAGTTGAAGTCATCAAGCTAGCAACTAATAGCACTCTAACGGGCCACTTCTGCAGAATTTGGCAATTTCTTTTAAAAGTTCTCAGATGTAAATAGTACTGGCTTTTTTTTATTTGTTTGCATTGCTTGGCATTTTGAGCCAGGCTATTTAGATATGTTTGGGATGTTGAGTGTGTATTTATTTATATAGAAAATTTTGCAAATACAAAGAGATAGTGAAATTCAACCTTGTAGGATGACACACCCAGAGAACTGGATAGCTAGTAGATCTTTGAGGTATGTGAGTGTGTTTTGTGTTTTCCTGTGTGGATTGGTTCAGCTGGGTTCAGTTTCTACTTCGCCTTGTGTTTCCTGCTGATGAAACTGTCTAAAAGGAAATGTGAAATTCTCGTTGATATTTTCCAAAATATCAATCAAACTTAAAAAATTCAAGTTTTTGAAACAAGTGTTAAACTGCATAATTGATTGTATTTGGGAATGGAATAGACCAGTCTTGAAGCATCTAGATTCAGAGGGTATCCAGATGTTCAGCTTTGTTGTTGGTCAGTCACTAAGTCGTGTCCGACTCTTTGCGACACCATGGACTGCAGCATGCCAGGCTTCCCTGTCCTTCACCATCACCTAGAGCTTGTTCAAACTCATGTCCATTGAGTCGGTGATTCCATCAAACCATCTCATCCTCTGTTACCCCCTTCTCCTCCTGCCCTCAATCTTTCCCAGCATCAGGGTCTTTTCCAATGAATCGGCTCTTCACATCAGGTGGCCAAAGTATTAGAGCTTCAGCTTCAGCACCAGTCCTTCCAATGAATATTCAGGTTTGGATTTTCTTTAGGATTGACTGGTTTGATCTCCTTGATGTTCAAGGGACTCTCAAGAGTCTTTTCCAGCACCATTTCAAAGGCATCAGATCTTCAGTGCTCAGCCTTCTTTGTGATCAATCTCTCACATCCATACCTGACTACTGGAAAAACCATGGCTTTGACTTATGGATCTTTGTCGGCGAAGTGAGATCTCTGTTTTTTAATGCGCTGTCTAGATTTGTTATAGCTTTTCTTCCAAGGAGCAAGTGTCTTTTAATTTCATGGATTCAGTCTCCATCTGCACCATCTGAACCATCTGCAACCCAAGAAAATAAAATCTGTCACTGTTTCCACTTTTTCCCCATCTATTTGCACAAAGTGATTTGACCAATGCATTGATCTTTGTTTCTTGAATGTTGAATTTTAAGTCAGCTTTTTCACTCTCCTCTTTTTCCCTCATCAGGAGGTGCCTTAGTTACTCTTCACTTTCTGGCATTAGAACAGTGTCATCTGCATATCTGAGGTTGTTGTTATTTCTCTCGGCAATCTTGATTCCAGCTTCTGATTCATCCAGCCTGGCATTTCCCCTGATGTACTCAGCATAGAAGTTAGCTATTGCCAAAAAACGTTTTCAGTGTTCATTCCACCAGCAATGCATATGAAGGTCAGTTGCTCCACATCCTCACCAATACAGTTTTGTCATATTTTTTTTCCTTAATTATTCTAGAATGTGTGCAATTGAATCTCCTGGTAGTTTTTATTTGTATTTACTCAGGGATGAATAGAAATGAGCCCATTATCATAAGATTATTGCCTGTCTGTATGCACTTGATTGTGAAATATCTATATAATCTTTTATTAATATATTATATTAATATATTCTTATTCATTTGGAATTAGACAAAGCGGCAGAGTAGTCAAGAACAAGGTTTTGAATCAGGTAGAGTTGAGTTTAAAGCCTTCTTCTGTCTCTAACTACTAGTGTAATTCTGTTCTAATTTCTTTACTTTTCATATTAAATACTCAAAAATGTTATTTATCCCTATTTTAATGGAAACTCATAATTTCATCACATGAATGTATACCAGTGTCATAATTTTCATGAAGAAAGTATATCAAGATTATCTCACATTGGAACCAGAATAGTTATTAGGCAAAAAAAGTCTTTTGGAGACTTTCTCAGATTTGAGTGTGTGGTCAAGTAGTTACAGGACTCCAACTGCAGAGCAGTGTGCCTGAATAATGCAGAGATGTCCCTGGGTAACAAAATCAGGAGTTGTTGCTTGTTTGTCATTAGAAGTTTGTGCTTCTATGAATTTCTTATTAGAATTTGCAGGATTTCTTCTTGTAGATTTCCTAGGGGAGGATAGGCCATGATTCTCAACACAACCTGACCTGCATAGGTTGGAATGGAATGGTTGAACCTGAATGACCTGCATTCAATCTGTACAGATATTCACTAAGTTCAGGAACTGTTTTGCTTCAAGGATTTATGTTTTCCTGAGTGTGACATTGACATTTCAGGACACTGCATGTTTGGCAGTCCCGTCACTTCATGGCAAATAGATGGGAAACAATGGAAAGAGTGGCAGAGTTTTTCTTGGGCTCCAAAATCACTGCAGATGGTGACTGTAGCCATGAAATTAAGAGATGCTTGCTCCTTGGAAGAAAAGCTGTGACCAACCTAGACAATGTATTAAAAAGCAGAGACATCATTTTGCTGACAAAGGTCTGTATAGTCAAAGCTCTGGTTTTTCCAGTAGTCATATACGGATGTGAGAGTTGGACCATAAGAAGGTTAAACACTGAATAATTGATGCTTTCAAACTATGGTGTTAGAGAAGACTCTTGAGAGTCCTTGGATGCAAGGAGGTCAAACCAGTCACTCCTAAAGGAAATAAACCCTGAATATTCATTGGAAGGACTGATGCCGAAGCTGAAGCTCCAATACTTTGGCCACTGAAGAGTCAACTCACTGAAAAGACTCTGATGCTGGGAAAGATGGAAGGCATGAAGAGAGGGGGATGGCAGAAGATAAGATGGTTGGATGGCATCACTGACCCAATGGACATGAGTTTGAGAGAACTCTGGAAGATGGTGCAGGACAGGGAGGCCTGGTGTGCCACAGTTCATGGGGTCACAAAGAGTCCGACGCAACTGAGTGACTGAACAACATGTTTGGTGTTGTTTGAGAATAGGGTACCGACCCACCCACAGTCTGGATATGTCATTTGTTCCCTCTTCAGTTGCTAGGAAGCAATTTAAATTGTCAAAAATGTTGCATTTCAATTTGGGATGACTTTAAGTCTTCTTGACCTCTGCTTGGAATAATGCTTGCTTCCATTCAAATGCTGTTCCTGTTGGGTTAATCAGGCAAAAGTGGAAAGGATTTAATGTAAGTCTTCAAGCTCCTTGCCAGAGACACCTAGGAGATCTGGTCACTGCAGAATTTTCCAAACACCTATTGCTCTTCCTCTTCCTTATTCTGCTTCATTTGCCTTGGTCTTCTTGCTCTTCTTTCAACAAACCAAAGCAAATTCTTGCCTAAGAGCCTCTGTCCTGCACAACAACCTCTCCCTTAGTTATGTGAATGACTGGCTCACTCTGCTGAAATTTTCACTCTGAGGGAGCTCTTCCATCCATAACTTTGTTTAAATAATCAATTCCAGGCTCTTCACCCTTTTCTATGGTTTATTTTTATCCATCACACTTATTCCCCAGCATTTTACTAGGTATTTCTTTATGATTTATCTTCCAATAGGATATGAGTCTTTAGGTGGTGAGGAATTTCTTATCTCTCACTTCCTGTTTTTCCTGTTAAATAGATGACAATCTTGACAATTTCAGTGTAACCTGGCAGCTTTTTGGCATCTCCCTGGGGTGTTTGCTGAGAACTCAGTGCACCCTGACCTTCAGATCCCTCTGAGTTGGTAAGCAATCTTCCCTAGCATTTATTTATGCTCAAGGAGGAGAACAATGAGAAGAAATTGAGACCCAAGAGAGCCTGTCATGTGCAAATGCAGAAGAACCAAGAAAGCTGTAAAATTGCCTCCCCTCCCAGCCAGCCCTGTTCAGGAGAATGGAACCTTCCATTAACCCTGTTTAAGGGACTGACTTTCCACCTCTGGTAGGTGTGTATTTATTTCACATTCATCCCTCCACCCCTCTTCCCTTCTAGAGTCTGGTTCTTTCCAGGCATCCTAGGTCAGCAACCTTGGAACAAAGGTTTGATTGTCCAGAAACTGGTGAGGCAGGCTGTTTCTTGTCATGTCCCTCATCCACTTCCTGCCTGCCCAGCCACGAGGAGGCCAGGGAACCAGGTGGAGACGTGAAGCTCTCTAGTTCTGGACTCTGCTGTTTTGGGAGGTGCAAGAATTTCTTCCCTTCAGTAGCTTTGTGCTGTAAGCTTGCTCTTCTAAAGAGTTTCTTTGAACTTGCAGTTCCAGAAAAGTGTTCATCTTTGCCATGTACTGTGGGAGTCTCATAGTTCCTGATGAGTGTGTTGTGTGTGCAGCAAAGTGCATACAGAGGACAGAGGTGAGGTCCGAGAGACAGGGCTCGAGGTGGATGGAAGGAGGGCCTCAGACGCCTTGTCATCAAGGGGAACCGAGTCTCTGGGGTTTGGGGGATGACTTCTGATCTGTGGGCCAACTATGACAGAGAGAGGGCTCTGGAGCAGAATGTCTCAGAGGTGGAGGGAGCTTCCAGTCCTTCTGGAGTGGGAAAGAAATGTGTTCCAGCCCTTTTCACAACAGGGTGGGAGCCACCAGTGTGCTTTTGAGCTGGGAGTCTGAGTGGAGATGGAGAAGTTGAGCTTGTCTGGCCTTGGTTTCAGAGCTGCAGCAACCAGTGGACAGAGGGTTGCTGAGGAATGACGAGGAGGAAGAACGGGTTTCTGCTCCCCATTCAGATGCTAAGCCAGGGCGTCCTCTGAAGATACACACACTCACACACACAGGCATAATCATGTGGTCAGCACTGACGCACATAATCACACACAATCATACACATACACAATCCCCCCCACAGCCACATCTATACACAGTCACACATATAGTCACACATACACACATACACAGCCACCTCCACACCCACAGCCCCACACAGTCACACTCAAGCAGTCATCCCCCACTGTTACACACACACAGCCGTACACACACACGCATAAATACACTGTCTTTCAGGTCCAGAAAAGTGTTGATCCTTTCCACATGCCATGGGAATCCTGGAGTTCCTGGTGAGTGTATTGTGTGCAAAGCAACGTGCACACAGAGATACGGCCACACACAAATACACTGTCTTGCACACATACACACAATTAACCACACACACACGCACAGCCACACCCCCGCAATCACACTCCCATTGTCATACACATTCAGGGAGTTGGGCGACTCTATGGAGGCAGAAGGGACGTTCCCTTCCTTACATATTAGCACCAGCTTGACATTTTCATATGGTTGTGTCTCTGTTCCACAAAGCCACTTGTGAGACATGCATGTTTTAAAATATTTATTTATTTTTAATTGATTGATGATTGTTTTACAATATTGTTTTGATTTCTGTCATACATCAACATGAATTAACCATAGGTGTTACATATGTCCCCTCCTCCTTCTTGAATCTCCCTCCTACCTCCCACCCTGAGATACGTATTTTTAAACCAGTGTTACAAGTCAGTTTACCTAAGATGACACAGGTAGGAAGCGGCCAGACCAGATTAATGTCTGGGTCTCTTTAATTGCAAAAGCCAGCCTCTTCTCATTATACCATGCTGCCTCTCACAGTTTAAAATTCCAGTTTAATCTTCGTGGCCAACCTGTGTTCCCTTAGACTAAAGTCTAACCCAGCAGCTCAACTAAGCTCATGAGGATGAGCTGGCTTTGCCCTGCCCGGTTTCTGAAGGGCCGGAAGGAAGGGGTGGTTTGGAATTCCCTTCAGGGGACTCTTAACCTTTCAACATGCCCTGTTAGACAGTTTCTGCCTCTACAGGAAAAATCAACAGGATCTTCAGGATGGCTTATGTCATGAATATGTCCCAGGACAGGAGACAGGCTGTTCTTCCTGGTTTTGCACACTAAATAATGGCCTTGTGTCAGAGGTCATTTTAATCCACCTGTCTTGGCTTCCTTGCCATTTTAACCACTTCAGTTGTATGAAACTATTATTCCCAGCTTTCCGTTTGCCAGCCTGGCACTGTCCCAGTCCAAGCCCCTTGCCCTCCTTACCCAACCCTATCTTCTGCCTTGTGGAATCTGTAGGGATTAGAGTTCAGACACTTTCTTTTAGCTTTTTTTTTTTTTTTACTTTTCATTTTATATTGGAATATAGCTGATTAACAATGGAAGGGATAGTTAGGTAGTTTGGGATTGACAGGTACACTCTGCTATATTTAAAATGGAGAACCAGCAAGGACCTAGTGTATAGCACAGGGCACTCTACTCAGTGTTATGTGGCAGCCTGGATGGGAGGGGAATTTAGGGGAGAATGGATACATGTGTATGTATGGCTGGGTCCTTTTGCTGTCCCCCTCCTCCAGACCCTTTCCCTGATTAGGTCTTTGGGGCTCTGATTCCATTAGTGAAAGGCTGTTGGTCAAACCTCCCAGTGAACACGAGTTTTGATCATCTTAGTTTCACATAGAGAGAACTTATCCACACTTTCTCAATAAATGTCTGCTTCCCACCTCTGGATGAATTTTGAGGAAATTTGGAGAAATAGTTTGTAAGAGAGCTATGGCTGCTGCTGCTAAGTCGCTTCAGTTGTATCCGACTCTGTGCGACCCCATAGACGGCAGCCCACCAGG